>NC_088688.1:77582218-87582218 GCF_028017835.1 Emys orbicularis | reverse complement strand
TGAGAGGGCTAAAACCTTTGTCTGTAGCAAGTACAGGTAAATGATCTAATGGAGTGCAACTGTTTGAAAGATGATTTGTTTGTTTGACCCAATTAGCCAGCAGTTCAGGGCTGTTTGGTGCTACCATAATGTAAATGTTTAGTAATAATACCCTGTGTATTTAACTGTGTGTGATTTGAAACCACGTTACAGTGGTCACCATTTGATGTAGCATGATATCCTAAGATACCTCAATCGTTTCCTGTTCGATGTGTAGGGGAATACTGAGGTAGTTCAGGTTTCACTGTTTGACACACACTAGTATTTTAATGGATACAATATGAATGTATGGTGGAGTTACTTCTAGAGATGGACCTGAACTGGTAAGTTCTGATCTGAACTTCCTCAGTCTAGAAGAATAGAAATGGCATTTTGGAGTTTTGGTTCAGGCCCATTTCTACTCTTGGCAAATTTATGTTATTAGAATATAACAGTTTAAAGTATATTATTGGCCAGATCTGTTAACCTACACAGGAATGTTTATAGTATGAGGTCCTGATTCAGCCAAATACTTAAGCAGGTACCTAACTTGTTAAGCACGTGAATAGCCCCATACTTAAAGTTGGGCATCTGCTTGTGTATGTAGTTGAATCAGAGACAAAATGATTTTTTGGGGGTGGGGTAGGGTAGCAGGGGAGGAAGCTTACTATATGGTGAACTTAAGCTGTCTTTTCAAAACAATTTAATATGAATAATTGTTTGTATATGCATTTAACCACCTTACAAAGAGTGCAACATCTGGTCAATTTTTTTTTTATTTTTTTTTTTCAGCGTTATCAAGAACTATGTTACCCAAGCAAGGAACTCCACCTGTAATATCTGCTTACTTCCCAGGGCAACAGACTAGACTTCCTGCATCATAAGCTCCAATTTTATTAAGAGGATTGCACATGTTAATGGAAGCAGCATCAAATATATGCATCTGATTTAACGTGTCTAATGTAAAAGAAAAAAGAGGTGCTTGAGCAACACTGTCATAAATTTGACTTTATAGTCCATCTGGACTTGGTTACTCTTTTCTGTAAAGTCTGTGCTCATCAAAACTGCCAAAATATGGTCTGGAGGTAAAGCCAGCTATTAAAAAACCTAATGATTTCATTTCTAGTTCTAAGTCTTTAAAATGAGTTAATGTTTTTGATTTATTTTGTTTAGTATAAAGCAGTAGCTGATTGACTCTTCAAAGATACAAAGCTGTGCAGGCTAAATGAAAGCATTTATTTCATGTGCTTTTGGTGCTTAGAGCTGTGTGTATGCACACATCTTATTACTACAGGATGTACCAGTTTTTGCCCCTTCTGCTTAGACGTAGTTTTTGTAATCCACAAATTGTGAATTTCTAAGAACAACTTTTTTTTAAAATGGCAAATTACAGCAGGAATACTCCAATGTGTGTGCAATATTTATTCTGTGACATATTAAGTATGACCTCTGTTGATAACTATTCACTCTGTGTGGGGAAAAAAATTATTTCTGCAAGCCAGCGTTTTTTGTTTGTGGTGGTTTTTAAATGCATTCTATTTGGGGAATTTTTGCACAAAAACTCTTCAAAACTTTGAAACACCCATTTTATATTAGCTATGCAAAGACTACAAAGTTAAAGTGCCTATTTTATTATGTATTTTATAACTGGGGTCAGACAGTTATCTAATATTTATATTTTTAATAGATATTTGTGTCTAATATTTACTGTTAAAACTTGGACAATTCTAGTAACAGACAACAGATTCAATGAATTCTAGAAGCTGAAAACTTTTGTACTGTACCATTCTAAAAAATTGTAAGTTTTGATAGATTAGGATGGATACACACTCTCAGTGGGTGCAATTCCATTTACTTATATCAGTTCTTTATTTGACCATTTGTTCTCCAGACAGTTTTAAATCAAACATATTGAATCCACCTTTTTCAAAATGTTTAAAAACTGAGGTCTATTGGCAAAATGTTATAAGATCTGTATTTTATGTGAAACTCAATACAACCAACCCATTTTGTGAGAGATTCAAGATGTCAGCGGAAGAATCTGGCTTTCACCTGATAAGGGTTTGCCCATCTATGTTCCTACATATCTACGGGTCATTTTCTCTCCTTCTCTCCCACACTTTATATTTTATATAAGAAAAAGAGAAAAAAATTGAGTCCTTGTCCTGATTTCTAAGAAATGATACAGATATCACTGCAGTGTCTCCTCCCATTTTCAGACAGTTCTAGCTTGATCTGTTGTGAATAAATATTTGCAGTCTCAACAGAAAGCATAGTTTGCAGTTGATACTCAAATAGCTTTGATCTATCCTCATTTTTTTCCTTTTGATTCAATAGTCTACTTTTTGGGAGACATGAAATTGGTCATTGGATTATTAAAGTGAGACAGATCTGCTCTAAATTGATGCTCTACTGTAATCTTCAAAACAATGTTAAAATGTAATACCTGGAACTCGGCAGTTTAATTTTCATGTCAGTATTATAAATGTTAACCTTTTTCTAAACTTACTTTTCTTGGAGACCATATATGAGATTGTGGGGAGCAGCAGCGGGTTAACCCTAATTACTATCCATGCTATACCATACTTTCATTTCTGGAACTTTCAAATGCATCTCATGTTTGGATCCAGACAAAATTGGGTATTCATAATTGCAGTGTTTTTTTTTTTTGCTTGACCTCTTCCTCTGTAGGTTATTTTATGAGAGGATTTTGCATGTCTCAAAGAACTGTCCAAGGGTTTGGAATGTGCCTCACCTGTCACTTGATGCCTAACCTGTGTTTCAGTGTGTTGTCTGTCTTGCAGCATGTCAAAAGTGTGTATAAAAATGTTACATTTTATATTTCTTTTACATTATGTTGTGAATAAAATATTTGAACTCTTTGGATTTTAATTGCCTAACTTTGTTCTTTTAAAAGAAAACAGAGGTGCTATTTTCCAAATCTATACTATCTGGCAAAAATTTTGCTCTCTGCACACTGCCACCCCACTCGATGAAAGAGGGGTGGGTGACACAGGCATAGCTAAGAGCAAAATATGAAGACCAGGGGATGGGCATAGTAAAGGAGGACAGAATTTGGCTTGGTGACTCTTCAGAAAAATCCCTTGTTTGCTGCCAGAACCCCCCCCCCCTTGTAAACTGACCGTATTTGATGTGAATATCATTTAGACATCATAACCATGGAAAGCTTAGTTGGTTGTAGTTCTGAAATGCATTGTACATGGGGCTATGCCTTTAAAGCACTTGGACACTGAAGCTAGTCCAGAATCAACCTAGGAAATTTAGGATTTTTCATACTGGATCAGACCAGATTTCCCCCCCCTTCAATGTCATGATGCCTGTCCCTCTAGCTTGTTTAAATCTCTCTCTTAAGTTTCTCACAGTCTTCTCTGGTCCTGACTAACCTAAATAACTGTCCTCTACAATTTTTTTTTTTTTTAAACCTAACTGTTCATCCCCTTTCCAGCTCATTTTAATGTATTTGTTAAACAACACAGGATCTAGTGTAACTCTCTTGCCAGGTGGAACCAGCAGCAACCAGGGCTGTGTTCAATATCTAAGGGTTCCTTTTCAACAATACAACACAGAACTGGCTCAAGCCCCCACCCAATAACCTGGGAAAATTACACACCACTCCTGGGTGCCTCTGAGAGGCAATATTTCCCCACTTGCAAGCACAGAGTCTGAGTGTAGAAAAGAAACTTTTAATGAAAGGTGGGAAGTCACCCAACATTAATTAGGGAAAATGCCACAAGCAGGATTCATGATCGTAAAACTGAGCAGGACACCCACCCCAGATTGTATCCCCACCCCTCTTACTTTCATTCTGGCTCCCCTGTCTTGAGGAACCCTTTCAGCTGAGGTCACCCTCTCATTTGGGACAGGTTAAGCACAGTTCTGCTCCCCTGTATTCATACAATAAAGACAATAACATTTCACTACCCCTGCATTCAGTACTAAAGTGATTTGTAACCCAACACCAGCCAAAGCTGATCACTTTGAGCAACACAGCTCTATCGGCTGGATATCTTGGCAGAGTAGGTGTGTTCATGTAAATACAGTTTGCTTCTGAAGTCTCTCCCCCTCCCACCTAATTGTCAGGGGAGAACTCATTCAGGCCCTGCTTACACTGACACCTTGAATCACCCCACTGTTTACCTTTTGCCATGATGAAAATTGACTCTTTCATCCTACTCTTTGCTTTGTCTTCTAGCCAGTTTTTGATCTAAGACAATGCTTTGCTTCTCACCGCAAGACTACTTTTCTTCTTTAGTAGCCTCTTGTGTTGGACCTTGTCAGAGGCCTTTTTGAAATTTAAATAGTCAACCAATTTATTCATAATTTAATGACTTATTCAAATAATTCTAAGATTAGTGAGCAAACAAAATATGTTTAGTGACAATTAAGGGTGCATCAAGACTGTCCAAATCCTTGAAAATGTGGAAATTTCCATCATTACTTGCCACCTTCACAGCTCTTGCAACAGTATTGATAACACACTGAAATTTTCATTTCCATCTTCAACTGATGCCAGAAAGCATTTATGTATCTCAACTTCATCTGTCATGCAAAACCTTGATGGTGATATCTATACTTTCTTGTATCAATAGATTGACACATCTGACTATCACATAGTCCATTAATTTGGAAAATTATTCTGGTAAAACATTGCTGCCATCATCACCTGTGCCTGGATTTGTCAACTATCAAACACACTACAAAACTATTTTTCCCTTGTCCATGGGTATTTTGTGTGTGTGGATTGAGAGGTATGGGTGAAAACTACAGGAGAGATTGGGGTTAGAATTAGTGCTGTTACAAGGGTAAATGTCCATTTGTTTATTTAATATCTATGAAGCAGTTGTGATTCTGTCTTTATTGTTTTGTACTTTGATTTTTAGTGTTTCTTTAGAAAGGCAGGGGTGTGCATGCACATGTGAGTTTAAAAAAAATACATATTTTGTGAAAGCACAAAGAACGCTTTGGGACTTAAAAATGAAAATAAATCCCATAACAGCACTTAATCACTTCTCAAAAAAAAAAAAAAAAAAAAAATACACACATACTCTTCCTACTTGAAATGTGCATGTGTGTATTCACAGAGAAACAATTCAAGACAGTTGATAATGTGGTGTGAATTAAAGATAAGTGGGATAAAAATACTGTTCAATGAATAAATAAAAGCATTCAGTCAAAGTCAGAAACATAGCAATACAATAAAGGCAAAGGGGGAAAAAAGATGATTTAAGATTAAATTTGAAAACCTGGAAAGACCATGATGGCTGCCATTTGTAGGAGTTGTGAGAGACTGCTCTCACCACCAATGGTGATATTGTAAGAAGAGATCAAGAATGGTCAGGGACTAGATGTATGTAGGAAGCAAGGAGAGAAGAAAAAGGAGGGAAAAGGATTGGAAAAGTGGCTACTGGGGAGGGGGGGAGTCCAGCTTAAAAAAAAAAAAAAAGTGATAATGAGGCAGTGATTGCATTCACTTGTGTGAGAAAGTGAAGTAGCCAAATTCTGGGGAAATTGTGGACCTGGTAATAGTCAAGGAAAGACGTAACTAAACTGGCTGAGGATTTCAGCAGAAACACAGTCAAGTTAGTTGTTTGGGATCACAGGAAATGCTGTGGAGATGTTGAGAACCAGATTTATAATCATACGTTAGTAGACTAGGGAAGAGAATAAAAATTCAGTCAAAGTTGATGTGAAGCATTCGAACAGTGCAGGTAAATGGGAAGTTGGAGAGATACTTGAGAAAAGCTTCCTTCAAGATATGTAGCTGGAAAAGATTGGGACAAAGCCACTATCTTACAGCTGGATAGAGTGACATTATTTTCTTTATAAACTTATTGCTACAGAAGCTCTTATGTTACTACTACTACTACTAAAAATGTTATCGGTATTTTAATTCATAGTAATGCAAAGTATCAGGTTTATAACAAATGGAGGTGAATTTGAGATCAGAATAAGGGACTATTGTGATGAATGTTACAGAAAGTCTTTGTCTCTCTTTGCTTCCTCTTATAGTTTCAGTGAGATAATGCGTTCAGTTTGTGGTGGTACAACCTCTAGCTCCTCCTAATGGCAGAGCCACACTTGTATCTCTTTCCACACTTGCTTAATCAAAACCAAAGGTGAAGTACAAAACGGGTTAGTACAGACTACTGCTAATTATACTGCAAAATAACACAGCATATTTCCAATCCAGGATGATTTCAATAGAGGTGGTAAATTTAGGGGTGTATATGAACATAAAAATGGCCATACTGAGTCAGACCAAGGGTCCATCTAGCCCAGTATCCAGAGGGCATGAACAGAACAGGTAATCAAGTGGCCCATCCCCTGTCGCCCATTCCCAGCTCCTGGCAAACAACATGGTTTTGCATCCCTGCCCATCCTGGCTAGTAGCCACTGATGGACCTATCCTACATGAATTTATCTTTTTTATTATTTTTTTTTAACCTTATTATAGTCTTGGCCTCCACAACATCCTCTGGCAAAGAGTTCCACAGGTTGACTGTGCATTTGTGTGAAGAAATACTTTCTTTTGTTTGTTTTAAACCTGCTGTCTATTAATTTCATTTGGTGACCCCTAGTTCTTGTGTTATGAGGAGTAAATAACACTTCCCTATTTACTATCTCTACACCAGTCATGATTTTAGAGACCTCTATCATATCCCTCCTTAGTCATCTCCTTTCCAAGCTGAAAAGTCCCAGTAGTGTTAATCTCTCCTCATATGGAATCTGTTCCATACCCCTAATCATTTTTGTTACCCTTTTCTGTACCTTTTTCCAATTCCAATATATTTTTTTTCAGATGGGGCAACCAGATCTGCATGCAGTATTCAAGATGTCTGAACCAAATAATTATATAGAGGCAATATGATATTTTCTATTGTATCTATCCCTTTCCTAATGATTCCCAACATTGTTAGCTTTTTTGACTGCTGCTGCACATTGAGTGGATGTTTTCAGAGAACTATCCACAATGACTCCAAGATCTTTCTTGAGTAGTAACAGCTAGTTTAGATCCCATCATTTTATATGTATACTTGGGATTATGTTTTCCAATGTGCATTACTTTGCATTTATCAACACTGAATTTCATCTGCCATTTTGTTGCCTAGTCACCCAGTTTTGTGAGATCTCTTTGCAGTCTGCTTGGGACTTCAATATCTTGAGTAGTTTTGTATCATCTGCACATTTTGCCACCTCACTGTTTACCCTTTTTTCCAGATCATTTATGAATATGTTGAACAGTACTGGTCCCAGAACAGACCCCTGGGGGACACCACTATTTACCTCTCTCCATTCTGAAAACTGACCATTTATTTCTACTTCATTTCCTATCTTTTAACCACTTACTGATACATGAGAGGATCTTCCCTCTTATCCCATGCTTAAGAGCCTTTGGTCAGAGACCTTGTCAAAGACTTTCTGAAAATCTAAATACACTTGTAACCATTGGATCCCCCTTGTCCACATGCTTATTGAGCCCCCTCAAAGAATTCTAGTAGATGTGTCTAGTTATAGATTAGGAAATCTGTAATTGTGAATGAAGAAATGTAGTATCGTTGTCTCCGTTTGGCTTGAGAAAAGATCGGCTGCAGATTTATGATGATGTAAGTTTAAACATCATTACTTGTCAGAACAATCAAGTGTGCATAGCTTTACTTACTGTGGATGAAAAGTAGTAATTTTTCCTCACCTGTTTCACTAAGAAGGGTAAGGAAATATGGCTGTTTATAAATCAAGATACTGAAAAGTTTTTATTTTTATTTATTTATATATATATAAATAAATAAAAAATACACACACACACACACACACGTACGTCACTGGAACTGTGCTGTTTATCATATGGCATTTAAGTAGGACTGTCAAATGATTAAAAAATTAATTGTGATTGATTGGGCGATTTAAAAAATTTACATGCCTGATACGCTAAAGATTCATATGTCCCTCCATGCTTCAATGACCATTCCAGGGGACATACGTCCATGCTGATGATGGGTTCTGCTCAATAACAATCCAAAGCAGCGTGGACCGATGCATGTTCATTTTCACTATCTGAGTCAGATGCCACCAGCAGAAGGCTGATTTTCTTTTTTGGTGGTTCGGGTTCTGTAGTTTCTGCATCGGAGCGTTGCTCTTTTAAGACTTCTGAAAGCATGCGCCACACCTCATCACTCTCAGATTTTGGAAGGCACTTCAGATTCTTAAACCTTGGGTTGAGTGCTGTAGGTATCTTTAGAAATCTCACATTGGTACCTTCTTTGCGTTTTGTCAAATCTGCAGCAAAAGCGTTCTTAAAATGAACATCATGTGCTGGGTCATCATCTGAGACTGCTATAATGTGAAATATAAGGCAGAATGCAAGTACAACAGAGCAGGGGACATACAATTCTCCCCCAAGGAGTTCAGTCACAAATCTAATTAACGCATTGTTTTTGTTTTTTTTAACGAGCATCATCAGCATGGATGCATGTTCTCTGGAATGGTGGCCGAAGCATGAAGATGCTAAACATTTGTATGCCTATCTGGCATGTAAATACCTTGCAATGCCAGCTACAAAAGTGCCATGCAAATACCTGTTCCCACTTTCCAGTGACATTGTAAATAGGAAGAGGACAGCATTATCTCGTGTAAATGTAAAAAAACTTGTTTGTCTTAGCAATTGGCTGAACAAGAAGTACGACTGAGTGGACTTGTAGGCGCTGAAGTTTCATATTGTTTTGTTTTTGAGTGCAGTTATGTAACAAAAAAAAATTCTAGATTTGTAAGTTGCACTTTCATGACAAAGAGAATGCACTACAGCAGTGGTTCTCAAACTAGGGCCGCTGCTTGTTCAGGGAAAGCCCCTGGTGGGCTGGGCCAGTTTGTTTACCTGCCGCGTCCACAGGTTTGGCCAATCGCGGCTCCCACTGGCCGCGGTTCGCCGCTCCAGGCCAATGGGGGCTGCAGGAAAGGTGGCCAGCACGTCTCTCAGCCTGCACCACTTCCTGCAGTCCCCATTGGCCTGGAGAGGCGAACCGTGGCCAGTGGGAGCCATGATCGGTCGAACCTGCAGATGCGGCAGGTAAACAAACCAGCCCGGCCCACCAGGGGCTTTCCCTGAACAAGCGGCGGCCCTAGTTTGAGAACCACTGCACTACTGTACTTGTATGAGGGGAATTGAAAAATACTATTTCTTTTGTTTATAATTTTTACAGTGCATATATTTGTAATGAAAAATAATATACACTTTGATTTCAGTTACAACACAGAATACAATATATATGAAAATGTAGAAAAACATCTAAAATATTTAATACATTTCAATTGGTATTCTATTGTTTAACAGTGTGATTAAATTGCAATTACTCGCAAAAAAATTTTTTAATCGTGATTAATTTTTTTGAGTTAACTGCAATTAATCGACAGCCCTACATTTAAGGCAATCATTCAACTTCCCTTATTTTTGGATTTTTTTGTTCACAAATACATAGCTTTTTGGTCTTAAAAATGAAAACTGGCATCATATAGGCTAAGATTTCTAACAGGTAACGAAATTTAGTTACCCAGCTTACTGGCCGAATCTTTGCTCAAAGGTGCTGAGCATCTGCAGCTCCAATTAAGCTCAGTTGTGAGTGTTGAGCACTTAAGAAAATCAGGCCATTTGTTCAGGTGCTTCAAAATTGGTTTATATACCTAAATTTAGACTCCTAAATTTGAAAAATTGGGTCAAAAGCTTTTGTCTGTGCTGCTTTCTGTTTCTGTAGTACTACGCTTTTTATGCAATTCAGTTGCTAAATAAATAGGGTGTGAGTTCAAAAACAAGCTTGTACTGGATATAGAAGTTAAAAATTAAACGAAGGATTGGGTTCATTGTTGGTACTTTTGAGCTCGTAGTGGATACAGTGCTCAGGAATTCCTAGTAACCCATGAATGTACTACGTTTGACATCTCCATGGTAACCAACTGTAAAATTGTTGGACTCCGTGAGCTTCCTTCTTAACCTAGGTTCAGTTACTTAAGATGGTTACACTTATAAATCATTTACTTTAACAAATGTCATAGTACTAGATGCAGCAGCATATCTTATCCAGAGAGTTATTAGAACAGGCACATTGGAAAGCAATATTTAAGGATTTATTTTTAATTGGATTTTTTTTTTTTAAATGGCACTTCTGCTATCTGACCTGAGCTGGCTGTTCAAGCATATAATGAAACACATCCTGCCATTTTTATTCTCTCCTTGACCTACTGTACATTGCAATGTGTACAAAGTTCTGTATATAATAGTATATTTTGTGCAAACAAAGGTAAGGCTATAGATATGAAGACTGACCTGTAAAGTCTATAAAAGTGTATCATTATGCCTTACTATGTCCACCTGTACTGAACATGTGGTTTGTTTAGCTAAGCAATTTTTCCTCTTGGTGTAAGTGGCTTATGAACAAGTAGAACAGAACAATAGTTCTTAATGTCATGGTGAGGGATCTTGAGTGTGTTAGACACTGTTCCTTTTAATGAATGGGATTAGCTTGCTTTTCTTCACCTTTTTTTTAAAAAAAAGAAAAGCTTTTGGTTCAGAAAAACTGACTTGTACCAGAATGCTGGTCTGACTTTAAGTGTAAGATACTTGAAATTGAAGCACTTTGTGTTTTTCATCTTCAAAGTGCTTTACAAACATTAAATCTTACAATGGTTAATAAGCATTATCTGAGTATTACAGATGGGGAAACTGCGGCAGACAGTTTAAGTGACTAGCCCTGCTGTCTGAATAGAGATGAAAATTTGGGAGTGCCAGACTTCAAGCTCTGTGCTTAGATTACATGTATCAGGACTTTCAACGATGGGGAAATGTGAGGGAGGATGAACTGAGAATAATACTGATATGCTAATACAGATCCTGTGTCTCTTTAGCTGATGTTGACACACAAAACATTCAAAAAGTATTTAGAAGTTATGGTTGTACCTACAATGACCCAGCATTTTACTTACACACGCACACACGCACACACACACACACACACACACACACACACAGCTATGTTATAAACAATCAGAGCAGGTAGAGGTTGAAGAATAATGCATTTTATAGTTAGTATTAAAATTGCTTTTTTAAAATAAAATTTTATTATGGTTAATAAAACCCTAATCTCCAGTCAATACCACTTCTGTTAGTGCCATCAAAAAATAATTTACAGGTCTGCTGGCAGCAGCTTACTGAGATACTGTATCAGGAGACAAAGCTGGGCCAGAAGAGCCTGAACTCTTGCAGTCAATGTACTCAATTTAAGAACAACCTCTCCCTTGTGTGCCCAAAAGCAAGGTTATTGTCAGGTGAGGCCCAGCTAAACAGACACACACCACTGTCCCATTAGAGCTGGGTGGATCAGAAAGGTAAAGAATCTTATTGTGGGAACAAGTTATGTTAGGAAATTAACCTGCACATTAAAGGTGATTAAAATAAATGTTGTACAATTAAAAAGTGAAGGGTTTGGCTTATAAGCACAATGATAATCAATTCAAAGCAAACAGGTGGGTTTTTTTTGGGGGGGAGAGGCTTACACTATATCACTTTTATTTTGAAATACATGTGTGTTGCGGGAGAAGAGGAAGAAATGGGGAAGATTCTCGTAATGAAAGCACTCCTGGTTTTGATTATAATATAGGACCTCTTTTCATACGCACTGAATCATATGCAAAATTACTAATACAGTGCTTTTTTTTTTTTCTTGAGCAAAGTACCACTAGGTGGAGCAAGTGTTGTTTAGTATTCTTCCTTTTGGTATTGGTTTTTAAAGTCCTGTGCTAAAGCCTGAGAAGGCTAAGTGCACAAATCATTTAGAGTTGCAGCATATTTGTTATTAAAAGTTATGTTAAACTATTGATGCTTAATGTAGTTGAAAGCTGCCTAATCAAGAAAATTGTTTGCACTTTCCAACAGATATCTTAATAATAAAAATTAGGTTTAAAGCAACTCTAATGTGAGGGGCTGGGGGAGAGGAAGGACAATTGAAAAAGCTATTATTTAAAATTCCTTGCAGACTCCATTTCATACAGAAGATAATTGGGATGCCATCATTAAATATTTTTGGATAATGAGTTGCAAAATAGGCTTATTAAAACATTTACTTTATACAGTGAGAAATATTCTATCAATCATACCATGGTTAGCATAGAAATTATGATTGGCCTTGTAATTGGAGACATACCTAGAGGATATAGAAATATTGAAGTGTGGCTTCAATGTAATGGAAATTTGTACTATCTCACTAATCTACTCTAGGGTGAAAACCCTCCTCAGTTGGTTAGTCCCATGGATGCTCAGCAGAGGCTCAGGATGGGACCTGTTGCCAACCAGGAGAGAGATGAATTTGGTAGTGGTATATTATACCCCTGGGAAGCTTGAACAACACCTGCTTGCACTATGGCTTAGTAAAGATCATGCTATTAATTCCCTTTAAGATAAGAAAAATGTTTTATTTTAAATGGACTATATTTACTTAAGGATTTGCAGAATAGGGTGCTTATTGCTCCTAGCTCAGGTTGTAAGACTATTCCCCCTCTGGGAATAGTCTGACACTGGAGGAATTTAGGAAGAAGCCTGCAAAGATTCTCCAACTTAGACTTCAAACCAGCTGTTTGACACTTACTGTGTGACCACTGAGAGACTTCTACCCGCCATTTCACTATGCAAGGAAAGAATGTAATGTAGAGTGCAGGTTGCATGAACCGGGGTAAATTGGTCCCACTATGTTCAGCTTGCCGCTCTGGTCCCACCTTGTAAAAGTTAGGATGACACCATGGTTTTCATACCTTTTTAATTCTTTCAAATCACAAACTTAACTGACTCCTAATACACACAGGTGGTGGGCAAACTTCTTCACATGATCTGCCAAATCTCGCTCTCTGACTTCTAACACCTTAATGCTCCAATCTGTGGCCCTTCTTGAGACAGAAAATCCATCTGATTTGTGGTAAAGTTGCTGGTGACTTCGTACTGTGTATAAACAGGGACTAGATGTTTGACCTTTCTGAAAGTTCCACCACCCCTCTTAGCTACACAGTTTAGGTGAACAGGGGCATGACTTTATTTTCAGGAAGCAGTACAGGTAGGCTCTAACGATAATAAAAGAGAGAGAAACCTACATAGAGTACAACATTAGCAGTGCAAACTGCTCCATGCTGATCAATAAATATGTATCAACCCAGACTTGAAGAGAGTTTCCCTAGGGATGAGGATTAGCCTCTGTGCTCATCTTCTTCTGAGTGTGTGCGCAACATGCCTCGGGTGGCATGTGACCAGGATTCATCACTGAATTTGGTCCACTGGTTGGATCATTAGCTTCCCGGTTTGGTACTGACGGGAAGCAAGACATGAATGCTGATCTATGCCTAAACCTTAGTCTCTCTGCTCATGCTGCCATCAAGGGCATCAATTAGTGTCAGTTGTGATGGTAATTTTTTTTGTAATATGGACCATTAGGAAAATTCTGTAGTGACTACAATGAAGCATGGGGGGTACAGTATAAAACAATCCTGCAGGCATTTTGGAGAATTATAGTGTGGCTGTGGAGAGGTAAGTATTCCTCTCATTTTAGTACATTACACACACTGATTTGAGGTTTATCATTTTAATGTTTCACACTCCCTCTCCCCCTGCCCTCCACCCTCTGGGATTTTAAGTCATGTACCAAACCACACTCTTCCAAAGGTTATTTTTTTCTAGGACAAACTTTAGTTCCCTGAAGGGATGGGACTATGGAGTCCTAATGACAATAGCACCATTGTTGAAGGATTGGGGATTTTTCTTTAAAATTCCTATGTAAACAAAATCGAAGGGAATTTTAAAAATAAAGAGTCATTTGCCTGCTTCCATGTAATACATCAGAGAAAGAATAAAGTGAAGGTTTCCAAAGGGCACTCAAAGGCGTAGAAACAGTTTCTTATAAAAGAACAGAGGTTACAGTGGTTTAATCTCAGAACCAGAAAAAGAAGTGATGAACTGGAACCAGAAGTTAAATGCAGATTAATGTAAGAAACAGATTTGAGATTACAGGAGCTAAACTGACAATAGTCCCATTATTTTCCTGAGGCTTCTAGAGAAGAATGTATTTTGCAGGGGATATACACAACTTCAGTATCCTATATTTTGGAGTCCTCCAGATGCTTTCTGGTTGAAATGTAGAGGAAGAAAGCCGCCCCCCCCCAAAAGAAACCCCACTGTTATTTCATAGTTCTGTAAAATATGGGATGCTTTGGTAATAGAGATGCTATCAAATCTCCAAAAATAGGAACTCCACGCTTCCATATTACTCCATGTCTGGACGATGAGGGGAAAAGATTTTTCTGGGGTAACATCCAAACTACAGAAGTACAGTTTTTGCAGTTGTAATATGACCTGTTATATATGATTTACATAAAAACCCGAGGGCTTTTAAAAAGGGAAATATGACTGACTTTGGAAAGTAAACTCTAGTCATGTTATTTTCAATGTAAACCTGTTTCCCAGATGATTCTGACTTATGGGCTGGTGCCTGGCTCCTCATGTTAATTTCTTCTTTTAGTTCCCCAGCTTTTTAGCCTATGACCAGTACCAGGTTTACTATGGCACCAGTGGCTCCCAGGGGCCGGGCCCACACTCAGAAGGGGCCCATAACACCTGCTTCCTCCCCTCCTACAGTGCTGCGAGAGGCCCCGAGAGTGAGGCGCAGCATCCTGGTTATCACAGTTCCCAGCCTCAGCCCCAGAGAACACCTACCCCCACCCCCTTCAGGCCCAGACAGCCCCCTTCCCCCGGATCTGATGCACTGTGCCAGGGCCCTGATACATTGTATCCCCCGTGCCGCACCCAGAGACAGGCAACAAGGCTCCAGCTCTCACTGTCTGCCTGCAGGAGCAGGGATCCAGCCTGGGAGCTGTAGTTCCTTGGCCAGCTCCCTGCCCTGAGAGCTGGCCCTGGAGCAAGGAAGGAACTAAATTTCTCAGTATTCTGTTGGCAGCTATCGACAGGAAAGGGAGGGGGGAAGCTGCCAAGGCTGGTGAGACCCGATGCACACCGGGCTTGCTGTGCATGGGGAGCAGGCTGCTAGAAGAGGGTGGTACTATGAATGGGGAACATGTATGCACAAGGAGTAGAAGGCTTTGGCCCAGCTATCACCCTCAGCAAGCAATTAGGTGCAGCTGTGTAAGGCTGGCCTCTGGCAATTGGCCCCAGGGCAGTAGCCAGAGAAGCTACAGGTGGCTCTCTGACTGCCGGGGGCCATTAAGCTAAGAGCAAATAAACTGGAGTTAACCTGGAGGAACAGGAGGAGATAACTGACTCTGTGGATGAGGGGAAAGCAGTGGATGTATTATTCCTTGACTTTAGCAAAGCTTTTGATACGGTCTCCCACAATATTCTTGCCAGCAAGTTAAAGAAGTATGGGCTGGATGAATGGACTACAAGGTGGATAGAAAGCTGGCTAGATCGTCAGGCTCAATGGGTAGTGATCAACGGCTCCATGTCTAGTTGGCAGCCGGTTTCAAGTGGAGTGCCCCAGGGGTCGGTCCTGGGGCCGGTTTTGTTCAATATCTTCATTAATGATCTGGAGGATGGCGTGGACTGCACTCTCAGCAAGTTTGCAGATGACACTAAACTGGGAGGAGTGGTAGATACGCTGGAGGGTAGGGACAGGATACAGAGGGACTTAGACAAATTAGAGGATTGGGCCAAAAGAAACCTGATGCGGTTCAACAAGGACAAGTGCAGAGTCCTGCACTTAGGACGGAAGAATCCCATGCACTGTTACAGACTAGGGACCGAATGGCTAGGAAGCAGTTCTGCAGAAAAGGACCTAAGGGTTACAGTGGACAAGAAGCTGGATATGAGTCAACAGTGTGCCCTTGTTGCCAAGAAAGCTAACGGCATTTTGGGCTGTATAAGTAGGGGCATTGCCAGCAGATCGAGGGACGTGATCATTCCCCTCTATTCAACATTGGTGAGGCCTCATCTGGAGTACTGTGTCCAGTTTTGGGCCCCACACTACAAGAAGGATGTGGAAAAATTGGAGAGTCCAGCGGACAGCAACAAAAATGATTAGGGGGCTGGAACACATGACTTATGAGGAGAGGCTGAGGGAACTGGGATTGTTTAGTCTGCAGAAGAGAAGAATGTGGGGGGATTTGATAGCTGCTTTCAAATACCTGAAAGGGGGTTCCAAAGAGGATGGATCTAGACAGTTCTCAGTGGTACCTGATGACAGAACAAGGAGTAATGGTCTCAAGTTGCAGTTGGGGAGGTTTAGGTTGGATATTAGGAAAAACTTTTTCACTAGGAGGGTGGTGAAGCACTGGAATGGGTTACCTAGGGAGGTGGTGGAATCTCCTTCCTTAGAGGTTTTTAAGGTCAGGCTTGACAAAGCCCTGGCTGGGATGATTTAGTTGGGAATTGGTCCTGCTTTGAGATGACCTCCTGAGGTCCCTTCCAACCCTGATATTCTATGAGTCTATGATTCTATAAACAGAGGTCAGCAGTAGGAAAGGAATGTCAAGGGGAGCAGGAAAGGAGTGTCAGGCTTTCAGGGGGAGAATAGGACCTGCTGGCTGGGGAGCACATCCAAGGTAGAAGGGAAACAAGCATGGGGAGAGGTGGTAGTGACCATGTAGTGGAATAGCATGTAGATGGGAACAGAGAGAGAAAGAAGGCTAGTGACTTCAGGTTCCCAGGGGCCAAGTGCTGGGAGGCTAAGAGGCCAGGACCACATACTGGTGAAATAGGGTGGTACTGGAGACATGGCTATAGAATATCTGAATGAGGAAGGAGATAAATCTGTGAGGTGTTTCCCTGATCACTATGAAAGTTCTGTTCATTGTGGATACTGGTAAACCCACATGGGTACAGCTCAATGAGAAAAATTGGGGGCTGAGAAAGCTGTGTATACACATAGTCTTGCAGAGGTGCATGATCAAAAATGAAAAATGTCTGAGATTCAATACCATGGCACCAATGGCACTGCCACATCAGGACCACACTCGGAAGGGGCCCATAACAATGACTACATGGGACCCACAAATATGTTTGGTGCCGGGCCCACAAAAGGTTAATCCATCCCTGCCTATGACAACTCTAGTGCTAGCAAATATCATATATGGATTTGGGCTTTAATCTGACACACCTGCATACCACCTAGAGCATGGAATAATGCTATATGCTTATACTAGAGAATTGGCAAGAATTGGTAGATGGAGGAATCCTAGTCCAGAAAGATGCATTAGAACTTATCAATACTTCATTAAAGGTATGGAAAAGAAGAGAGCGAGGGGTATTGAAAGAAATGGAGCCTTTTTGATGGATGCCCAGGATGCAGCAATAGACAGACATGCCAGCTTTCATCCTTAGTTGCCTGTATCTATGGGATGTAGACCTAGCATGCATGGTTCACTGCTGTTATCTGTCACTTCATACTGGACAACTGCAATGCATTCTACTTTCGGTTCACCTGGAATGCCACCCAGAAACAACAGATGATTTAACATTCAGTTACCCTCCTGTTAGGAAGGCCAGACTGATGAGAACACATTGCTGTGGTGTTCATCACTGTATGTTGACTGTAAATGCAATTCCCAATCCACTTCTCTTTACCCTATCAGGAACACATGCCTCTTTTGTTTCTGTAATAGAGGAGACTAAGGGGGGATATGATAGAGGTATATAAAATCATGAGTGATGTGGAGAAAGTGGATAAGGAAAAGTTATTTACTTATTCCCATAATACAAGAACTAGGGGTCATCAAATAAAATTAATAGGCAGCAGGTTTAAAACAAATAAAAGGAAGTTCTTCTTCACGCAGCGCACAGTCAACTTGTGGAACTCCTTACCTGAGGAGGTTGTGAAGGCTAGGACTATAACAGAGTTTAAAAGAGAACTGGATAAATTCATGGTGGTTAAGTCCATTAATGGCTATTAGCCAGGACGGGTAAGGAATGGTGTCCCTAGCCTCTGTCTGTCAGAGGGTGGAGATGGATGGCAGGAGAGAGATCACTTGATCATTGCCTGTTAGGTTCACTCCCTCTGGGGCACCTGGCATTGGCCACTGTCGGTAGAGAGGATACTGGGCTAGATGGACCTTTGGTCTGACCCGGTACAGCCTTTCTTATGTTCTTATGTTCTTTCGGTCATAGAGTTTAAGGCCAGAAGGGACCATTCGATCATCTAGTCTTCCCTTCTGTATGTCACAGGACGCCAATACCATCCAACACCCACACACTAAACCCACAACCAAACTTAGACCAAAGAATTACAATCCAGCCAGAGACTACCCTTTCTTTCTTGATCTGAATTAAATTATTCTCTGGATGAACTTTTGCCTGCAATATAGTGAGGGATCAATTATACCTCTCCTACCACTGAGCTTTCCTGAGGTGGGGAAAGACTTGCCCCTCTGGAGCTCTAACCCCTGGTGGCAATATGCCTTTCAAATGCATAATGTCTCCACGGTGCTGGGAAGTGAAGGGGAGATTCCCTCTCCAACACCACTTTAATTACAATATCAAATACTTCTGCCAACAGCCAGGAGGGGTGCTATGACTCATCATCACTTCTGAGGCTGCTAGCCTTGTCAGAAGTGTTAAGTTCTTAATTGGGGTACTCAGAATGATACCTGTTGCCATGTGGCTATGAATTGTGTTTTTCAGCAAAGCCTCTCTTTTCCAGAAACATCTTTGGTTCAGAATTGGTGGGTGTTAGTTGCTCACACTCCTCCCTTTCCAAAGGGTTCATAGGCTGACATGGTATTAATTACAAATGCCTGTCACTGTCTTCTGAAGTTCATAGCAATAAAGAAGTTCAGAAAGAGCAATTTGCTTTTGTACCTGACAAAGTCGCTCTGCATTTCACATGGTTTAGTCATCATGAAGCACTGACACCTCAACTCCTGTTTTGACAACTGTCAAACCCGTTTAATAAAAGCAGGCTATTGCCCTTAGCAAGACTGTCAAAACCCAAGTATTAGATGAAAACCTAAACTGGGACCTATGTATACAATCAACATTTGTCCCATTCTCTGCTCACCTACCACCTGAATATTATTTGTACTTTTATTTTGGTATGGAATATACTTCCATTTATCTGATACTCCACTCTCCGTACCGCCAGGCTATCCAAAACCCTGCCTTGTTTCCCAGTGTGAGATATAAGGTGCAGAGGGCATGTAAGGGGTTCAGATAAGGTGGAGGATTGGATAGTCTAGCAGAGATCCCAGCCAGACTGTGAGGAGGAGGACAAGCCCTAGGCAGAGGAGAAGACACCCAGCTGCTGAGTGACTCCTGCAGCAGCACAAGGAGCAGCCCCACTGTCCCGGGAGTGAGTGAGTGGAGACAGCAGAGGCTCTTGACCAGGACTGCAGAGAGGAGGAGACGCCCCTGGCCGTGGGGCAGGCCACCAGGCTGCTGAATGACTGCTGCTCTCTTGATTACCCAAGCTCCGGATTATTCAAGTAAAATTCACGTCCCCCATGCTATGCAGAAAATTGGGAGTCATAAAGTATGGGATTGACAATGACTTTTTAAAAGTGAGCCAGATTCTGATCTCGGTGGAAGATCAACTTACCTCTTCTGGAGAACTGCTTATTTTAATGGAATTACTCCAGATTTATGGGTGTGTAACTGCAGTCAGCCTCTAGGTCAGAAAATTGAAAAATAAATGATTTTATTCACAGTTAAATTAAGCTATACAAGAAAAATAAGACAAACCACTGGACAGTTTGTTTGTATAGGGTTAAATTGTGTCAATACCAAAGGAGGCATCAGTAGGGGGTAGAGCTGAGTGGTGCAGAGGTCTGAGAACTGCCCTAATGGAGATGCAAGAGGCATTGTATGTCCATGAATTATACTGTTTCTGCTCCCAGAGTGCTACACTTGCACTAGGTGCAGCACATATGCCTCACTACTTTCCCGATAGCGTGATGGTGAAGATAAAGCACTTCAGCACTAAGCGGGAAGAGTGATGTTGCTCAGAGAAGCACAGAGAATGCCTTTTGTGACTAACTGCCATGTAGAGCCTCCTCCTTGCACACAGCAAGGGCTGGGCACAGTCTTTCCCACACTTAGTCCATAGGACACATTAGATAGCTCATCTTCTTTGCCACAACAGCACAGGTGCTTTTGGGGATGAATAAATTGTGTACAATGTGAACCGACAGGTAATTTCAGACATACATAGGACCTGAACCGAAACAACAGCTGAGGTTACAGTTAGGGAGGAGTGAATTGATTGGGGAAGGTGGGGAAGCACTGGTCCCAACATTTGCCTATAGCCTGATCAGAACCTGAAACTACTTAGTTGTCTGGTCTGGATTGGCTCAGAACTTCAGAAACTCTATTCAGTCCAAAGGAATTCAGGAATTAAGGGGCAGAGGGAAGGGTTGATCTCTTCCTGGGGTGAGTTCCAGATTGATGGACGAGTCACTACAAAGCTCTGTCTCTTACACTTAAAAATCTTATCCTTCAGGGTGACATTTCTATGCTTTCAGTCACGGTAGCTCATGATTGAGAGGAGAACAATGGTACCTCAAGTAACTTGGGCCTGTCCTTGAGAGCTTGGAAAATGAGGGTCTAGTCCTGAAGTTGGACCTGTTATTTTATGGGGAAACTCTGAAAAGCGCCCACATGAGTTCCATCAGCTTTTGCTGTTGGTTGCCAGCAGAGTAACACATATCCCCACTACACAAAGTAGAGGAAGAAAGGTAAATAACTGCATCTTATATGCATGAACTTCCCTGTTCAGTAGTACTTCAGTTTATTATGGAGTACACTGTTCCCTCACAACCAGTCTGTACACAGTGGACCAGCTCCCCTGATTCTACTGAGCTGTGCTTGGCAAAAAACCTGGTGTAGCTCTAAACCAACTTTCCACTCTTCTCATCCTTGGCCAACCCAGGGGCTGATTCAGCCCCTGACGTAACTCAGAAATGTTTGTAGCTGCTGCTCTAAGTTATGGCACAGAGAACAGTCCTACAGGGTCTACAAGAGCCTACCCAGCTATGTCCAAGATGAGGCATAGAGCCAACTACACTGGCGTTATTCCAGATGGAGACTCCCCCTACATTAGAGGAATCCCTGGCTGCCCTGTTAGGGCAGCTGTCCATCATTACCAGAGTGGTACAAAAGGGATGGGGCCAGGATATAGCCCTGCATTTCACTTAATGCGGAGTGATATGGAATCTGAGAACGCACAGGCAGGAGATAAAGCCAAAAGCATTTCCCATGTTTAATCATTCATGATAATAAATTCACAATAAAAATGCCATGAAGGCTTTCCCTGGTACATGGTGATTTATCCCTCAACAATATTCAAAAAGTATAATTGATGGACCAGTTAGAGAACTGGAGCGTAATAAAAGTTATGTTTCTCCATGCCTTTTGTGATAAAATGTACTGGGCACTTTACACATTTCATAAACTTAATTGCCATCTTACTCAGACTAGCAATCATCTCTATTACAGCTATTATTGGTTACCCTAAAATACAGCTCCTAGTGTGCCATTCCGCCAAGCAAGCTATCTGACATTAAGTAACTGAGCTTTGGCAGTGCAGTTAACATGCAGAGATTAGGATACATATGAAATCTCCACTAATTTGTGAAGTATTGTGTGGACTATAATAATAGTTGTCAGCATTAACCCGATTTGCTGATTAATAATTTCAGGCTGGATTGTGGCAAATCCTTATGTCTCCACACAGGGGAGGAAGTAATGAGCTTTCCCCCTTTACGTAAAGGCTGCCCACAATCACGGCCCCTATACTAGGAGGGCCACAGGGGCTACTTCCATGCTGCTCCTCTGGGCAAAACTCACTGGAATGGAGACTAAGGGTAGAGATTAAGCAGAACCATAGCTTCATCCCTCCACCCTACATACTAGCGGGTACAGCTGGTGATCTGGTGAAGAAAAGGGGAGTATGCTGTACATGTTAAAGAACTGTGATTAAGGAAACCACTCACATAACATGGACATGAAATAATTAAAGCAAGCAGGTGGTGAACAGCCCAGAGTCTGAAAATTATTCATCCAACTGCTTAAAAAAAAATTCTTACAAAAAACAGTTACGTTGGATTCTGAGCAGGAGGGAAAAATACACAGAATCACTTGCTTGAGAAACTGACCAGAACACTACAGCAGAGAAAGTAAAATAGTCAGTTATATTATCTTCTCCTGATGATTCTTTATCTTCCCTGATTAGCTTTCTTCTTTCTTCTACAACTTCCTTTGCCTTGAACCTTCTTTGGATTGTACTTCTTTGACTGCCAGTGTACCCCAGAAAGGAAAAAAGTCTCCCAGTGATTTTGAGGAACCCAGTCCTCAATAGTACCTGCATCTCATTACCTTGTTTTCCTTCCATCTTTTCCTGCCTAAGTGCCCATAATGTTTGCTTTCTAGAGAGGTGCAACTGCTCTGCCATACGGGAGTCACAATGAGCAGTTCCCTGCCAGCCTATTCCAGGTTGGAACCTGGACTCCCCTTGGAACAAAACACTCTGTTTAACATTGATTTAAACATGTTTTTACAATATGTGTGATTGGCACAACACCAAAGCAGCCTTTTTGATGATTTCCTAGCCCTTACTTAATTTCCAAGCCTTTACTTACTTTCTCCCAGCATGCCTCTCTGGGATTGGCCTTTTATGTTTGAGAGAGCTAAGTAGCTACAGGTCTAAAGTGGCCATTTTAGAATTGGCAGTCACTACTATATCTTCTCTTCCATCTGGTAAGTACCGCTTATGTGTTCCCTTTCTCATTACTAAAGACATGGTACATTTTCACTTTATAATATAATCATCACTATATGAAAATAAACACCATTAGCAAAAATACAGCCTCATTCTTCCATGGCTGTACAAACATATACTCAGAAAAATCACAATTGCCTTTTGAACAATGTGCTAACTGTAAAAAGAGCCAAATGTGTAATGAATATGATCTGTAAAGAATGAGGTGTGGTCCCTGTATCCCAATACAGAGGCATTTGGGGGTTAGAGGAGTGGGGCCTGTGGCTCCATTACTACAAAGATTCACCAGATCCTTTCTTCCTCTGTAGGAGTTAGAAACTATGCAATACTATATTCCTGAGGCGCCATTGCTATACCACTGCCTAGAAGAAGAGGTGCTGGAACTAGGGGTGCTGCTGCACCCCCTGCTTTGAAGTGGTTTCCATCCTATACAGGGTTTACAGTTTGGTTCAGTGGCACTCAGCACCCCCACTATACAAATTGTTCCAGCACCCCTGCCTATGAGGGATTCTTTCCCCTCCATTCCCCTGCAAGATTTGGGACCATGCAGAACTCCCATAGCCTTCAGTTAGCATTTGCTTGAGTAAGAATGTCAGATTTGGACCCTTAGAAGTATACCTTTAAACAACTGTGGTATGGCTAACCTAAATTAATGCTCATAGGTAAAAGTCTCTGCAATGTGTTCATACCAGGGCCGGCTCCAGCATTTCTGCCAGCCCAAGCAAAAAAAAAAAAAAAAAAGCAGCGATCGGCGGCGGTAGTTCGGCGGCAGGTCCTTCGCTCCTAGAGGGAGTGAGGGACCTGCCGCCCCCAAATTGCCGCACATGCCGCCCCTCTCCCTTGGCCGCCCCAAGCACCTGCTTGTTAAGCTGGTGCCTGGAGCCGGCCCTGGTTCATACTCAGGGGCTAGCTACTTCCAGAGAGTTTCCTTGTCAAAACTTTTATGTTCAGCCCTATTTTGTGCATATAAGCCATATTTCCTGTTTTAGAATAAAATTTGATTTTGTTTTCATTAAAAAGGAAAGTATCTAGGCTTTGAGAACCCATATGTAATCTACTTTAAATGAGTAGAATTTAAAGAGGAAGTGTCTCCAGATCTAAATAATGTATCTCCTGCATATATTTTAAAATCTCTAGTTCATTGCTGACAGATATAAACCAATAGCTGCTCTTCTTGACAAAAAGTTTTGTGTTCCCTTTGCTAGTTTTGCAGGATAAATTAATAAAAGAAAATGATTCCCAGAACACTGCATTCATAGCCTTATGATCATTCAAATGCATACTAATATACTGTATAATAATTCTCCCGTAATTCTAAATGGGTGCCTCTGGGCATAAACAAACAGTCCTACTTAATATGTTTCTGTAATTGGTAGTAATTTCAGATTGTTCAGATGACCAATCACATTATTTCACTCTTTTCAGGCTGAACAAATAAAGTAAAATTTACTTTTAAGGCATTTTACATTTATTCGGGGGGAAAAAAGTTGCCGCACCTTGGCTTTGTCTTAAAGAATATAAGTAAGGTGCTAGAAACAGATGTTTTGCAGTGTTTATATAACCTGAAAATACCAGCTTTGGTGTACCTGGCCAATCTGAATACTTTTTAGCACTGTCATGATGACCATTGATGCTGTTGTGCAAACAAAGGTGTTTTGTTAGGATAAGGTTCTAGTTAAATTGAAATTGCTATAGGAAAACAAGCATGTTAATTTCAGATCTTTTCAAAACAGAGAGAAGGGAAAACAAACAAACAAATGTTTGCCAAATAGAAAGGGACAAAAAAAATGGGATTTTAAAAATATATATTTTCAAGTATCTAAAATAGCAAGGCAAAAATGGAGAGTGAAAAACAATAACATCTAAAAAAAAATCCTCAATTGCATTCTTTTTAGTGAAGGCTCGGCTGGTATATTAGTAAAGTTGTGTGAAATATCTGCTATTACATTGTGATAATTAGTCTTAAATGTTTATTTCTTTTTCTCCTTATGGTACTCGCAGGGGTTATATGCATTCCCACTTGTCCTTGACAGTTGATAACAGGATAAGCATATTGAGGACAAATGTATTTTAGACAACTTTAAGATTAGTTTTACTTGTAAAAAAAAAAAAAACAAGAAAAAGAAAATTGCAATACTATGAGTGTTATTTTAGCAAGGGAGCTTTGAGGCTAGTCCAGAGGCCACCATGATAAAAGGAGTCAAAACAAAAAGAAGAAAACCAAATCCTGCATATTGATCAAACACCTGCTACTACAAAATAGACCTACATTTTTAACCTTTGAACTTGATCCTGCAATCAGAGCAGTGTGGGTGGACTCATCCTTAGACCCACATAACTCACCACTGACTCCAGGAGACTTGCATGGGTGCCGGGGTCCGCTCACAGAGATCTAGTTACAGGACTGTGGCTTTGAACAGCTACTACCTCATAAAGGAGATTCAGGAAATCACTTTTAGAAAAGGTACCTACCAAGTTGTGTACCATTGAGATTTTGCTTATAAATTGTTTGTCTATTATTATTTGCCTGCCTTGTGCTCTTCTGGGCAGCCTGTGCCCTGGCCCCGTTGAAGTTGATAGAAAAATTCCCATTCACTTAAACGAAGCCAGGAATTCTCCTTTTACGTGTTTGAAAATCACCTAGCATATTACAGGCTATGGGAAAACCTACAATGCAAACCACAAGAACAATTCCTCTTTAAATAAAATAAGTGGCCTGGTAATTGACTTGAGTATTACAGTATTCTGTGATGATGCACTGAGTGCCTGTTGGTCCTAAAATGGCAGCAGCTACATTCAAAATCCAAAACCAACTGAATTTTAAAATGGACTAACTCATCTGAAGCCTTAAGACCAGGGAGATTTAGACCTTGCTACAGCAAGAGACTTAAGCAAGTGCCTAACTATAAGTATGTGGGTAGTTTCATTAATGTCAATAGACTACTCATGTGCTTGAAGTTAGGCATGGGCCTAATTTTTTCCCCCTTAATCTTTTGCTTTTCATTTATTTCAGTTGATCAGTATATACATCCCCAGAAGGGATTAATTCCCCAGTGCATATCATGCTGCCTTAGAAGGAAATTGTGAGAGGAACAGCAGCACGCTAGGTCTTGCTCTTCACTCATTCTTAATACTATGACTCTTCCAGTGTGTCTCCTGGTTAACATGCAGATTTCTTAACTCACTGATGTTTTGTATGGCACGCGTGCTTTCTAGTTGCCAGTATTTTTTGAGATCAGGCCTCATGCCTGCAATAGTTTTTATCTTCGTTTTTTCATACCTTTTTCTTAGGACAAATGATCATGTTAATAATACTTGCTGGGTGTCACTATTGAAAGAGAAATATATTGTTGTGTGTATGTATGTATGTGTTAGATTTTCATCCTGACATGGTGTAAGTGTGCCATCTAAATGGGCAAAATTCATGGACTGTATAATTTCTTGATGATGATTTTCACCAGGAATAAATTTGGCCCTATAGATTACATTAGCCAATTTCTCTGCCTGAGGTCTGTATATTCTGATAATTTTTTAAAAGGAGCATGGAAAAGGAGAACTAAACCTCAGTGCTTTGAGGCTTCCACCTATCTATTTTAGTTTTAAGTACTGTTGTTTCTATATTTGCATACAGCAGTTGCTACATTGGCATCAAATGCTGTTCATGCTGCACTACCATGGACAATAGTATGTTCAAAGTCAGCAAATAGGCCAATAATGACTGATTTTATTGTACATGGTAATATTTTTTTATCACCATTGCTCGGAAGTAATGTTACGAAACCATAGTTTAACAGCAATATGATATTAAAGGACATTCTGTCATTGGTGTAGCTAATGAGCTTACATCTTCCTGAGATTAGCTTGAGACACAACTCCAATGCACCAACAAGAATCGATCCCTCTAATGAGAAGCTGAGCATATGAAAAGAGATCCAAGAACACCTAGTTTAAAGATGACAGACACTATCCTAGCTTGGGCTTTTGGGGGGATTCTTTCAATGCAGCAGCATTATTATTTTTTTGGTGGCTAGAGTCACAGCAATAATTCCCATAATTAACTAACCAAGCCTTCCTGAGGCCCAATAAAATGTTTTGTGATGTAGATTACAGGGTTCTGTGGTATATAATTATAGTGAACTGCCTAGATTTGTGGCGATTGTCCCTTGAGCTCTCAGTTTAAAATTTTTACCTTTTGGTGCAGTTTCAGTAGATAGATCTTAAAGAGTTTGCTGTATTGCTCAATATTTTTTTAAAAAAAGCATGAACAGAGAAGAATAAACTACCAAGAGACAGGGACTACAACCACTTCTAATTTCTTTCTTATGGCAGCTGAGCAAAATGTTTATCAGAGAACTTCAAAACATGCAGAGCAAAGGAACATAAAACGCAGATGAGTTTATGCTTTGATGAATTATTTAACCTATTTTTTCTCCAGTGAATGCAGCAATTTCTTTGAGAGATCACTTATCTAGCTGTTTATAGTGCATATACTGTATCCGTGCCTTTATTATACAGTATGGCTAATTGTGTTCCATATATTTTTTTTTATGCTATTTTACTTTCATATCCATTGCGAAGATGAATATTTTTTGTTTGAGATTCTTCATTAGAATCTTCTGGCAGCACTTCTCTTTCTTGACACCCATTATCAGCTTGGTATCATCTGATTTGGCACAATAGAGTTGCTTTCATCTGGTTTCAATAAGAGAAATTCAAAATTGCTCCATGCTGTGGTCCAGCTGCTGGAATTTCCCTTGTGACCCTTCCTCAATAGGCAGGGCATAATTATTGGCATATTATTGACTAAATTTATGCATTTGATTGCTAGCAATGAATCTGATTTCCACACTTTATAAATGTTTCACTACACTTCTTGAGTGTCTAAATGAATGATTTAGCATTGCCAGTTCTTACAATGTAGAAATAAACAATTTTAAATGGAACGGCTTGGATTATTTTTTACAAGGAATACATTTAACTCTAGGAAAACAACTGGAAAAATACTTCATGTTGAATCTGAATGGTAGTTTTTTTTTTTTTTTAGAAGAACTGGAAGGGACCTTGAAAGATGATCGAGTCCAGTCCCCTGCCTTCACAGCAGGACCAAGTACTGTCCCTGACAGATTTTTTGCCCTAGATCCCTCAAGGATTGAACTCACAACCCTGGGTTTAGCAGGCCAATGCTCAAACCACTGAGCTATCCCTCCCCCCAGGTTGTTGTTGTACCTAAAAGTACTTCCTTTGATAAAGCATGATTTTTGTTCTCTCTGCTTTTTGTGTAGCTAAATCTACCTAGTCACAGGGCCACAAACTTAATTCTTCCAAAATTTAGACTATGCTGCAAGCCTCTTGATAATAGAGATAAGTCTAAACTGAAATGTGTTTTCTCTTCAGATTTTGAGGAATTTGGGATCCGGATTCAGAAGTGAACATCTCAGCTTGTTTTAGAGTTGTTCTCCACCACCTCAAACGTGAGATCTATAAACAGGGCCAAATCTTTCAGCCCATCTTTCCTGAATAATAAAGGAAATGTAGAAATTGCTATACTGGATTGGACTGAGACAATAAGGGAATGACCTGCCCACAAGGAAAGTTCTTTCTTAATTTTGGGCAGCTGGTTTTGGGTTACGGTCTGACACAATGGGATTTATATCCCTTATAATTTTTTTCCTAGCTAAAGCAACTATGGATGTTTTCACTAAATTGTAAGCTCCATGTGCCAGGATCATAATCTTATGTTTTTGTATATCACCTAGCACCATGGGGTCCTGGTATGTGACAGAGGCTCTTATGTGTTATGGAAATACAAATACTAAAATATAAATATGCCATATTTTTCCAAATCCTATCATAATAGCAAGAAAATAGCAATGCCTTGAATGGCCAATGTTAATAATAGTTAAAAAAATACTAAGTATATCTAACTATGAAGTTCTGGGACTCTGAAATGAGACATCTTAGCTGAAGCTCTGGCCTTAAAGATGAAGGTGAATTGTATTAAACATAAACAAAGTCATTCAAACAAGGACATGTTTGTGACTAACAAAACATAGTACAAATATGTACGATTTCCTTTTCAGTGACCATCAGGCAATTCATTATGAGATATTGTCACACTGTGCTAGGTTTGATGTATATCTTTCTTACAGTTGTATTTCTCAGTTTCTTGAATAAATAGTCCTGAGATTTCAAAGAAATTCAAACAACATGTTAGTACATGTCCTAGTTGCCAAAAGTTTTTTTTTTTTAATCATCATACAACAAACGAAAAAAGGTCATTGCTTTTCTAGTAAATATTCTATTGATGATAGGATCCTCTTATGATTACGTGACTGCCTGATTAAACTCTTCATACTTTACCTAGACATCTAGATTATTATGTTCCAGGTCAGATATTTTATTGTTTGTTTCATTTGACAAGTGCTGGCTATTTTGCTTCTTCTGTTGCCACAGACTGTTTGTAGAACAGATTTACCTACTTTCATTCTGCTCTGCTTTTCCCATAATCATCTAAATCTTATTATTTTAGTTGTGCATTTCCCGTATGTCAGTTGTGATATGGCTTCTCTTTACCAAATAGGCTTCCATGTACAACAACGTGGAGATATTTTGTAAAGGGTGAGACTGTGCGCATGTGTGTATGCGCATGCTAAAATGCTTGAATGTAGACTTGGGACTGAGCCACAGTAAGGATCCAAAATTCAGGTGTCTTCAGATCAATGGTTTTCATTATAAGAATAAAATCTTGTAAATTCCTATAGTTTTCTTATAGGTGTGTTGGCTAAATTCTGCCCTCAGGTATTTTTATCTATGTTCTAAGATTTATATACACACTAATAAAGGTGTCTCTCCATAATGTCTAGGCAGTCTTGCCATAGCTTAAAAATACAACATAACTCATCTGCAGCAAACCAGACAATTCAAAAACTCAAATTCCCTTCCTCCTCCTGTAATAACCAAGCATTACAATACACCCTCCACTCCCAGTTTTCAAATGCCTGGGAAAAGAGAGAAGCTTTGCAGCATGTCCTGCACATAATCAGATCTGATTATCTTGGAACAATGGTTGGTGAGCAAATTACAAAGCTGTGGGGCTTTCAGTGAGCACCCAAGCAATATCCCTTTCTTGTGTATACCAGTGGGGCCTCAACTTGAGTACTGTGCCATCTCAACTGTATTGGTAGGGCACCAGGGGAGACGTGATCTCTGCAGTAGATAGGACGTAAGCCATTTTGGACTTCATAGATCAAACTTAACACACTTGTACACAGAACTCCCACTGAAGCTAATGTGTGTAAGTATCTGAGAGCAGTGTTGCCCCTGACAGGGAGCTAGGTGCTTATCATCACTTGGGATTTACAGCCATGAACCCTCTCCTGGAGTTAGGCTTGGAAGGTAGTGTCAACTTGTCCTGCAGTGGCTCACGAGTGTGACTCCCAGCTGCAGGGCAGACTGTTAAGTAGCAGGGCACACACCCCAAACTGGCTCTGAGTTCTATGCTTAGATTTCACCAACCAAGTATCAAATGTAAATGCCTTAGGCACTATAACAGCCTGACCATGGAGTCACAGACAGTCCCCTTGGGTACTCTGGGCTATCTTGCCACCAAGGCAAGCTTGCCTTTGTGACAGATGGTCCCTTACACTAAAAATCACAATAATATTCAGGTTACTCCCAATGCCAAAGGACCAGTCGCTTACCCCAGGACAATTACATTTTAGAGCTTACACCAAAGAGAGTGCTTACAGGTAATCCTATAACAAACTATCTAACGATCTCTTAACTAAGAAGAAGAAATAAAAGTTATTTACAAAATTAAAGCAGATAAACAAACAGGCACAGATGAGCTCTAGTCTTAAGTTTTAAAAGGTGATAGAAACTGCTGCAATATGCAAGCTCTGTAGGTCCTTTAGGGTTAACCCAGGCTGAGAAGCTGGGGATCCCTTGCTTATGCTTACAAATCCTGCCCTCCCAAAATATGGCATTGGCCACTGTCAGAAGATAGGCTACTGGGCTAGATGGACCACTGGTCTGACCCAGTATGGCCATTGTTATGTTCTTATAATCCAAGAAGTATAGAGATACGGTGTCTTCTTGTTGAGTGATGTAGTTATACCGATGTAAGCCCTTGTGTAGACAGCACTATGTTGAGGGGAGAGCTTCTCCCGCTAACATAGCTACCACCTCTCAGGGAGGTGGCTTAACTACGGCAACGGGAGAGCTCTCTCCCATCAGCGTAGAGAGTCTTCATTAAAGTGCTATAGTGGCGCAGCTGCGCCGATGGAGCGTTTTAAGACTTGCCCTTAAGGATTTTTATTCGCTTCCCTGCAGAGTTCAAGCTGATAGGATGAGTTCATGCACACACCTCCTCTCCATGTGGGTGGAGGGTGGGGAGGAACGCAGTTAACAAAATCTTTGTTCTTTAATGTTTCGCAATGGCTCATTTGGTTTCAATGGGCCTTCTTGATAGGGAGGGCTTAACACCTTCTGTATGAAGCCAGCATTTTACATGAATGAATGCTTCCTTCCTGTTTTACTCTGGGCTTGTCTTCATGTACAGCGCTACAGCCCTAGATGCCTTCTTCCTGGGCTGCGCCCCCCTCTTTTTATGCTCCACTCTGATTGGCCAGCTCTATTTTCACTTTGCTGATTGGCTGGGTATTTTTGTGTTCAGCTGCTGGGGTGTGGATGGGTTGGCTGGCAAACTGGCTAGGGTCACTCCTGGACTCAGGTTCCAGTCCCCTTGCTCCAATGAATATTTAATTGTTTATATAAAATGGAACAACTCCAACAGGAAAGGTTGAGAGAGACCCAGCTCAGAATACTCCATAGCTAACGAATATATTCCATAAGGGAACTTAATCATTTCTGACATCTGTTCTGAATGACAGGTGGCTTTTATGCCCACCAGCTTCTATGATTTTTCACCCAAACCCCAGCATAACAATACAAAGAAAGGTACTGCTTTCTCAAACATGTATGCTGCAAAGAAAGTTAGTGATCTCTATTTTTTTCACACATTCTTTCCTCTCAACCATCTAATAGGCTATCAAATTACAGTTTTTGGTAGATGTCCTATAGAACAGCTACCGGTATGTTTGTACACAGCCTGCTTGTGGCTTATGCATTCCACTAAAGCTGTGCTCAACATAACCGCATACGGTACCCTGAGAAACTAAGGGGACCTGTCATGTTAGACAGGAGTCATTTATTATCCCAGTCACTATAGCCTCTTATTGGCATTAAATGCAAAGAAACAGGGGGGGGAAAAAGCAATTTGTTTGTGCAACCGTTTTAATATATTGGCTGCTGTGTGCTATTTAAGCAACTACAGAGAGCATATTTCTTCCTATCAAAGGGTCCCAGGCTCAGTTGAAGTGACCTGAACAAGAATGATGGCCCTATTATTTCATCCTCCTTAAAAGAAATCAAGAAAGTCAATACAAGTAGTGAAGTTTTTAGCAACTAAGGATTGACAGAAGTAACCATACGCTGCTTGATCTTGTATTCCTTCCTTGTGTGTAGCCCCATTGTTTAAGGTGACTTCTGTTTTGTGTAAAAGCTGACTGGAAGGGTCAGATCCATGGTTGATATAGGGATTGTACCCATAAAAAATTTCTCTTTATCCAATGCATGTCCTAGTGGCTTATATCACAGCGTTCCCATGCCAACAAGTACACTATAATATTGATACACAGTTTATTTTATGGGGCTTGATCTGTAGCACTTAGCAGCTCTTGTGAAGTGTTGAATGGCCTCAGCTCCCATTGATTTCAATAGGAGCGGAGGACAGCAACTCAGAGAATCTAGCCAATCGCTTTTATTGAAAGCATTGCTGATTTCTGCCCCTCGTACCATACCACTCTCAACACTGCTAATTAATCAACATTTATGAAAGAGGTTGCTTTTACCATTTCAAATTTTTAGTGCATTTCTTCCTTCAAACAAAGTCTAAAAATCACTGACCAAGGCTTTTACAAGGGTCAGTCCCATTAGCATCAAAAGAAAGGTTTCTTGGCTAATAGATCCCAGGGCATCTCTACTTGTTTCAGGGCTAAAACTTCAAAAATCTTAGCAGGCTTGGCAAGTCTATACATGCTTTTCCAGGTTGCCCAGGAGAACAATATATAATAGCAAGAGGTTTGGGAAATGTATACAAACTCCCTTCTCTACCAAGCCAGCCAATGAAAAGTCTAAATAGTTTAGAGAGATTTTAAATTCTTATATATAATATATAAAATTGTAACTGTAGTGCTTTCCCCAGTTGCCATGACAGCTAAAGATCTCATGACCCCAGCCCAGATAGTATGCCAGTGAATCCTGCCTATCCCGTCTGTACTGGGGAGTTTGGGGCTGGCTGTGCCTTTCTGGCAGAATGTCGTTCCACGCTGCTCCCTACTCATTGCTGAATTTCAATGGGATTTGTGTGCCTAACTCATTTAGGCTTTTTTGAAAATGCCAGTCCAAATCTATCTATCTGTCTATCTATATATATATACACACACACAGTTTAAAATATTAACATAGGGTACCAGAACTGTCATATGTAAACAGTAACTGGATTCCCACATATTCCTTCAATGGGAGTAATAACCATGGCATAAACATGGAAGAACAGACAACACCTGCCTGAATGCCAAATGAATTTGCTGTGATTACTGGCTTTACAAAGCACAGCCCGTGAATTCAGAATGCTGGAAAGCTATCTGCCATGTTAACCTGAACTACAGTGTAATATTGGAAACCTCTCTCCTACACATGACTTTTGAAGTGAAGATGAGATTTTTTTTTTGAACTATGTGTATTTTGCCATTTCTCAGGAGATTCCATTTAAGCTACTGAACTGACAAAAGGTAAGCAGCTTTTAATTAATTTGTGAACATTCAATTAATCATAGCAAAATGCTAATTAAATAATTAATCTGGGTTCCTTCAAACTGGAAGACATTAAATAATTTAAGCAAAATCTTTCCGCGAATAATACCTGTGAGCAGCTGTGATTCTTCTCCAGGCCAGTGATGCAGAAAACAAACAAACAAATAATGCAAAAACATATCTCTGTAAATCTGTGTGGGCATTCTGCAGGGAAAAACATCAACAGATTAATATGGATGTTTTAAAAAGCTAATTAAATGACACACTTCTATTTCTCATGATGAGTGGCTAATTATGGAACAACTGAGGTGGATAGATAAGAAGTACTCAGTGCTGTAAGGGCAATCAATACGGCTGAAACAATTGCAGTTGTCTCTGGATTCCAAGATATATTAAATAAATAAGAAGATTCTTGGTAGGAAAACATAAATCACTGCCACTAAATTCAAATTTATATTCATTTATGGCCATACACCACTCAGAGTGCCAAAACCAATTCATTGTAGGTATCTCTGGGTGTGTATGTGTGCTGGCCAGCTTTTAGATCTGATAAATATTTCAGCAATGACAGTTATCTTCAGAAGGCCAAGAAGTTACTTTTCATTAGAGGTTCTCAGATACAGTTTCACAATACAGAGGCACAACTCTAGCACTTTTACAGTATGTAATCAGATTGTAAAAAAAAAAAAAAAAAAAAAAAAAAAGCAGAGGCTGATAAGCTGAACCCGTTGGTGGTACAATCATTTTAGATGAGGGAATAATTGAATCTGCAGTCTCAAATTGAATTCTGCAGTCCTCGCACACTTGTCTGTTTCAGTGAAATCTCATGGGAGATTTGCACCCACAATGACTGCAGGGTCAGGCACAACAATAAAGGCTTACTTTGCAGACTAAGCCCTCACTTACTGTTTGCTGTGCATAAATCAGTATATAATTTATGTGAAACAATTGTTACATGACTTTCTGAGTACTTCCAAAAGTCCAGCCTCTGATACCAATTTTAGCAATGCTGTAGCAATTATATGTTACTGAAATATTTATAGCTGGGTTGGGACATATGAAATGGGAATCTGCAGAAGGGGTTAATAGCTGCTGCAGATGTACATAGGTCAGTGAAGGATTACCATCTGATTACTTAAAATTATTTAAATGTGAAATATAAGTGACAACTATTATAGCCTGACTGAATCTCCCCTCCGTTCTTCCCCCATCCCTGTAGAGAGTCATCAGACTGCTGTATTGGACCCAATCTTTGGGTCCCCTGTGCTTCCAAACCCACTAGGGGTATGGCTACACTTGGAGCTGTACAGCGCTGTGAGTTAAACCTGTCTTCGTACAGCTGAGTAGGGAAAGCTCTGCAGTCTGTCCACACTGACAGCTGACAGCGCACTGGCATGGCCACATTTGCGGCACTTGCAGCGGCATTGGGAGCGGTGCATTATGTGCAGCTGTCCCACAGCTATCCCACAGAGCTCCTCTTCCCATTCTGGCGCCATGGGTTGTGGGAAAGGTGCGGGGGGTGCGGGGCATTCTGGGTCCTGTCCCAATGCCCCGTGATGCATCGCTTCACATCCCAGCAATCCCTGTGTTTCCATCCACATTTGGCGCGATCTTTCAACAGTTTCTGTGCAGCGCGATCTGTGTTCCGTTTCAGTCTGAGGGAAATGGAGCCCGAATTGCTGAGGAGTATGCGCGGTAGTGCTCCGCCTGCATGGCTATGAGCGCCTGGATAGAGTCCGCTTGGTGCTCCATGATACTTATCAGCCGATCCGTGCTTTGCTTCCAGTGCGCTGCGTTTTCCTTGCGGATCCTGCTTTCGCTCTCCCTCCACTCCTGCACTTTTTGATTCTCTGTAAGAGATTGATGCATCACTTCGTGCAGCATGTCGTTTTTGCTTTTTCGCGGTCTCTTCTAGAGTTTTTGCAGTCTCTCAGCCGGTGATAACCCGGACGGCTGAGATCTGAAGGTTGCGTCTGTAAAGGCAAAATGCAACACTTAACAGAGGCAGCATTGTTTATACCAGACAGAGTAATGATTCCCCCGCACTTAAGGAGGGCACACACAGTCTACACTATAGCATAATTTTCCCATCCCAAAGAGAGCGCACATAACCCACGGGAGCCCCAAAATGGTGAGTAAGGGGGACTGATTGTTTCAGGGCTGTACTGTCCTCTGGGTTTCTGTGCCTTGGGGAGAGCCAACAGCTGCAGGGGGCACCTACACTGAACACTGTCCCAACATTTTCCACAGGAGTTCGTCCTGGAAGATATCTTGCTGCTGAGGGTGACCTGGGAAGCAAGGGAGGGTTTTCTACTGCAATCCTGCTTCCGCCCTGGCCCATATGCAGCTTGCCTGTGTGCAGCAATGGTCCCCCCGCCCCTCGCAGCAGAGTGGCGCAGACACGTTAGCCTGACTGGGACAAGGACCACGGTGGCTCTCCCAATAAACCTGCGCAAGTGCATTGCCCACGTTCTGGATGACACTTTCGAAGAGATTACCAAGGCCGATTACTGCGATGTGATAGACCACATCAATGCGCTATTCCGCATCTAGGCATGCATGCAGTCCTAACCCTCCTCTCCCAAAGAGCCTGCACCGAAAAAATTCCTTCCAGAAAAAAAAAACTTCCCGAAAAAAAAAGCCGCTTACCAGGAACCTGCTCTTCTGTTTGTCCTCCACCAAGTACTGGCCACTGCGACTGGCTACCTTCCTCCTGGCTTGAGAAGAGCTCCTGGCTGCATGCCTCCAGGGATTCTAGGGTGTCTCCCCCCGCCCCAGCACCCTCACTCCCGCTTTCCTCCTCCTCCTCCTCCTCCCCCCGCTCTGAAGTATACATGGTGGTGCTCGGAGTGGAGGTTGGGTCACCCCCAAGTATCGCGTCCAGCTCTTTGTAGAAATGGCAGGTTGTGGGGGCAGCACCGGAGTGGCAGTTTGCCTCGCGGGCTTTGTGGGAGGCATTCCGCAGCTCCTTCACTTTAATCCTGCACTGCAGTGCGTCCCGGTCATGGCCCCTTTCCATCATGGCCCTTGATATCTGCCCGAAGGTGTCGTAATTCCTACGGCTGGAGCGCAGCTGGGACTGGACAGCTTCCTCCCCCCAAACACTGATGAGGTCCAGCAACTCGCCATTGCTCCATGCTGGGGCTTGTTTGGCGCGTGGAGGCATGGTCACCTGGAAAGATTCACTGATAGCACTCCATGCCTGGCTGAGCAAACAGGAAGGGGATTTTAAAAATTCCCGGGGAATATAAAGGGCGGGTCTGACGGTTGGTCACCTGAGGCCAGGGCAGTAGAGTTCGAACTGATGAGCAGAGTGATGAGCAGAGTGGCTAGAACAGGCATTGTGGGATACTGCCGAATACTTCTGGAGGCCAATCAGAGCGCTTTGGGTGGCCATACTGGCGCAATACTCTTTATTCCTCTCGGGGAGGTGGAGTACAAGCAGCGCTGTAGCCGCGGAGATACAGCGCTGTATGTGCCTTGCCAGTGTGGACGGGGAGTGAGTTACAGCGCTGTGGGTGGCTTTATTGTGCTGTAACTCTCAAGTGTAGCCAAGGCCTGAGTAGAGTCCAGACGTTCTCTCCAAATTCAGTTTCTCAGGCTGTAGACTCCCCAGATGGTGGTACTCTTGCAGGACCCTATTGTCCAGCTGCCCTGCCCCAAGATCAGTGCTGAACTTCCCACGTCTCCCCAATAGTTTATGCATGCGCTCTCTAGAGCTCCACCTTCATGGACACTACGTGTATAGTTTAATTTTCTCTGGGGGACACATGGCAGAGAAAGGAAAGAACACAGAGGCTTTATAAAAGAACTTTATAAAAGGGGGGGGGAAGGGATAGCTCAGTGGTTTGAGCATTGGCCTGCTAAACCCAGGGTTATGAGTTCAGTCCTTGAGGGGGCCATTTAGGGATCTAGAACAAAAATCTGTCAGGGGACTGGTCCTGCTTTGAGCAGCAGGTTAGACTAGATGATCTCCTGAGGTCCCTTCCAACCCTGATATTTTATGGTTCTTAAACACTCACATGCTTTCCCCCTTAGTACAGAAGATATATAGATCTACGGAAAAACAACAAACACCTATATGTTATTCTCAGAGTCTACAGTCACCTCTTCTATAAGCCCTTAGGCCCAGTCTGTGTATGAGTTGAATAGGCCCCCTCCTCCCTTCTTCATCTTGGAGACCTGCTTCCTGGTATATTTAGTTGGTGAGAGAGCAAGAGGCTCTAGAGGGCAGACTCTGCCCTTAAATAAAGTTTCACTCCCGCTCTGTCAGGTGACTCACTGACTGGCTTTAATAGCCCTAGTCTTGTTTCCCTGGAGATAAACTGGGAGAACCAGCTGCCTTTAGCCTCATCTCACTTTTTTAGTAAAACATTTGTGCTCATAGAGGAAAACCATTCAAAGTTTATGGCCCCTTGGTCACTGTCATTCAGGGTCAGATGCCTAGGCACCAGGCTCAGTAACTGAAAAGTGATGATGTAATCCAACATGACAGTTACAGTGTATGTTGAAGGATATAATCAAGGTTGCACTCAAAATGAAGGCTGAAATACAACACGGTTTTCACAAAATTGGACTGGGAATGCAGGTATAACTCCCAAACTGTCACATCACCTACTAGATTCCATCCCAACTCTGTATATCTTATTAATACTAATTTCATGCTCACAGCCCAATTAGTAGTTGCCACTTGTGCAGTTATGTTTATGGAAGTTCATTGAATTCTAATGGCCTTCCTGTATATGACAGAATAGATGGGCAGATAGGGTGTTGTCTTTTGTCTAATTTTAGCAAATACAGTGGACGGCAGGAGAGACTGAGGCCAGGTCTACATTAAAAAGATCCAGCTACATCATTCAGGGGTGTGGAAAATATAGTTAATCTGACCTAACTTTTAGGGCAGACAGCGCTGGGTCAATGGAAGACTTCTTCCATCAATAATCTACGTACCACCTCTCAGGGAGGTGGATTAACTACATTGATGGGAGAACCTCTACTGTTGGTGGAGTGAGTGTCTACACTGAAGTGCTATAGTGGTACAGCTGCAGTGGTTTAAGTATGGACATAGTCTGAGTGACCCACACTACCTAGCTGATGAGGTGGTGATTTGGATTGATGTGTCCTTCTAAAAGTATTAGTAGATCGGGGAGGAGTTAAGACACAAAGACATGGCAGTCTGGCCAAGAACTTGAATTCAGAGCATATTTTGGCAGGAGTTCTAAATGTGCTGTGACATCTGTGTACGTTTTGATGCGGTTTACATCCATCCCTGTTCACAGGCATATGTAATTTGAAGCTGTTGATTAACATTCAGCAACACAATTTAGCTCTTAGAAACATTTAATCCAAAATTCTCAAGAAGTTTTACAACTTAATTACAAACATTAATTAATCCTCAACTTCTTTGTGTAGCAGGTAACGGATGTATCCATTTTACAGGTGAATGAGCTGTGGCACAGAATTAAGTGATTTGCTCAAGTCACACAGGAAGTGGTGTCAGGGTCCCAACTCTTAATCCTCATTAAATTTTAGAAATAAAAAAAAATTCCCAGTGATTAGAACACTTGACTGGCACTTGGGAGATGGCTCAGTTCTCTGTTGTGTCAGAGGCTTCCTGTGTGACCTTGGGCAAGTCACTTAGTCCCTCTATGCTTCAGTTCCCCTTCTGTAAAATGGAGACTATAAGAGGTTCACACCATCCCTGAGAGGTAGAGAAATAAATATTTTAAAGATTGTGATGTGTTCAGAACTACACTAATGGGGGCTATGCACCTAAGATAGACAGACACACTCCTTCCAAAAGAACAGTATTTGTTTAAATACAGATGATACATATTTTTAACATCTAGTAAGTAGCATTTTTTTTAAAAACACCCTATAAAATGTCTAATAAAACAAGCATTTGCATCTGCTACAGGCACATTTTTAGGTGTATTTATTGCCTAGTGCCTTCAGATTTGTGCCTATCTTATACACTTAAGTTTGATTTCTCCCTTGATAGTATGTGTCCTGTCATATCTTATAAATCTTTTCCTTTGTCTTACTTATTATATGGTTTGACCTGCAATGGTGTAAAAAGGCCCTGAGAGTTTCTCATAGTTCCTGCACAATTGGGTAGTGTTATAGTAAATTAAACTTCGTAATGCTGATGTTGCATTGCAGAATAACTAACACTTAATGGAGAAAGAAGGGAGCAAATCTAATGAAGAAATTTGTTATATGTGAATCAGATTATATTGTGATTTTGCTGACTAAATAAGCAGTTTGATCCATTTGTCATTTCACTCATTTATTTGCTAGTGTCTCTCTTTCCTTACATGCTAAATTCTGGCATCTTGACCAGATGCCAGAATTAATTTAATTAATTTAGCTCTTAATGGGGGGAGGGGGGGGGAAGCAGTGTCTCAGGGGATGAGCCATGTTGGGCCCTGTGTCACAGTGTGCCCATGCCCCATTAGAAGATGGGAGCACTTAGCATCTCAGAAGAGCTCATCAGCCCTTTGGAAAGATTACAGGCCTGATTTTGCAAAGTGCTCTGGCTTGAACTAATATGTGCCATTTATTAAACTATTTCTTTCTCCCAGTAAGAAGAATAAATTGCTGCCAACTTGAGCTCTTCACATGGCCATCTAAGGAAACATGATAGAGATGTGTGACTTGTACTTTAGAATCGAAAGCAGCTTGCTTATTGATTGGCTGTGTCTAATAGGAAGCAACATAATCATCCCTTACCGTAAAGTCCCATTATAATCAGATTTAAGGTCAAAAGCCTACTTTTATCATAGTTCATTGTGTCCGTCTTCATTACATCCTGCTATATGTAAGGCTTTCATTTCCAATGCATTTTCTGTTATTGAAACCCAGGAAGGATTTAGTTATTAAATTTGCTTTTGTATATCTTCCAGACCTAGCATTAATTTCCCCAGTCAGACCAACATTGAAAGCTGTAACAGCACTCCACCATTTGATGTCTCAGAAGTGTCTTAAATTGTTAATGACCTTTTGTTACACAGGATCCCCAAGGTGTATTTTGCTCCTTTTCTAGATTGTTCACCGCAAAGACTAATGAAACCCTTTTGGTTTGCTTAACAATTTCCTTCTGAAAATGTTACTTATACTGAGTGCAATGTTATGGAGAGCACATGAAAATAAGGACATTGAAAGTTATAGATCCCAGAAGAACCATAACTCATCATTTCCCTATGCAGTACAGTTTTTTATTGCAGTATTTGCCTTCAACTATGATCCCATAATATATATGTGTAATGTAGCCAAGTTATTGTTGTTCTGGGAAGCAGGAGTCTGAATTGCCTGAAGTTGGCGCATTTAAGTTCTCATCTGTGATGGTTGCATTAACAGTTTTTACAGCAAACTCATTATTTTAAGACACAGTAAAAAGAATGAAGAAATAACAGTGAGTGATCACATCCAAACTGTCCAACTGAGGCTGTTCATTTCATCAGGTGCCCTATTTTACATTCATAGAATGAGAGGCGGTAATAGCAGAAAAACTGTGGAAGGCCAAAAACGAGAAGGGCACCATCTAGCAGACAAGAAAGCAAGAAATGGCAGGGTAGGGGCTATAGTAGCCCTCGTAATAACTTAGATAGCATTGAGGGACCAAGTTACTATAGTCAATGGGCAAGCAGCACCACCCAGATCTTCACAGCATCAAGTGCTGCTGCCTCAGCCCCTCCCCTAGCAGGCTCCCGATGTCAGATTTGTGACCCTCATTCTTTGTCTGCCTCTGTTTCTGCACTAGAGGAATTTCTACGGTTGAATCCAGGACTCCTTTGGTTTGTCCCTTTTATCCAGAATAAAGTGGCTGGAGTAGGGCTGAGAATCTCACCCTCAGATTCTAAGCTATCTGGGAACTGCCTTCTCTGTTACTGGTCTGTATAGTACAAAATATATTGAGCGTCCTTGACTGGGACTCCTTGGTGCTATCATACTACAAATCAAAAATAGCAATAAAGGGGTAGAATTTGGGAGGACACAACAAGAGAGTCACAGAGCGGTAAATTTTGCTGTTCTGTCATTTAATGTGACCTGTCCGTGTTTTATTCTGAGTGGCTCACTTGGGAGAGGAAAGGAGGGAAGGGAACACCCTCTGGAACTTATCATAGTGAGTGGCCTCAGGTATATATGATTGTGTATTCAAAATCTCCGTGCACAATTTCAGAGGCTGGTTGCAAAAGTTGACTGAAATATCTCTGCAAAATCAGTTAGAAATATTAAGTTGGTGGTTCCCCCCCTCCCCCGAGTCACTTGAATTGCAAGTCATTGATACAAGGTCTTGCAGCCTTGAAGTTCAAGTCAGATTATCAGCAAGTATTGGAACATGCACAAGTGAGGTGGCCTTCACAAGTTCTAAGAAAGAGTATCTGGACTGGAAAAGTAACATTGCAGATACAGCACCCAATGTCTTTGACATTTTGGTATTCAATTATTATATAGGACTATATCTGAAAACTGATTTTGAAGCTGAAGTTAGTGAAGTTGACTTCAGTGGAGCACAGGGTCTGCTTGCATGGAAGCAGCTGCTAAGGTCTAAATTAAACCTAGGTAGAAGAAACAAAGGGACACACTAAAGTCCCAAACTTGATGTGGTGGAGTATGTTTGCTTTTCTTTTTTGTTTTTGTTTTAAATATTATGGGCTGGATTCTGGGGTCCCTAATTAAGCAAAACTCCCATAGAAGTCCAAGCTCCCACATTAATGGGAATTTTGCTCAATTAAAGTCCATAGCTCTTGATGCCATAGATCCTGATTCTGTAGCCCTTCTTCACATTGGAGACATAACATTAGGAAACATTTAGGTATTCATAGCTTCTCCTAGTTCAATATAGCTGTTGGTAACACAGGAGGGCTAGTGCCATGTGATGAAACAGCTGTCTAAGACAGCAGCAAGTGCTCTGCAGACTACATTTACCACAGTGTGGGAATTGCTGATCAAGTGCTTCTAGGACTTTTCTTGTGATTGTTGAACAGTCAAACATAGAGTTGCTTGCTGACTGAGATCCCTTAACAACTGTTTAATTAGAAAGTATTTCTGGATGTATTTCTAGTTATGATAATCTTCGAGGAGACTTAGCATCATTATCCTCTTCCATTCGTCTTTACATCTTGCCTTCACAGTAGTTTCTGGAGCATAAAACTGCAATGCACTAGTTATGCCAATGCATATACAACCATCTTGTGCTGTCTCCTCTTTATTGTCACTGAGAACAGAAGTAAAACAAATGATAGCTTTTGTAAAGTCACTATCATTTCCCCAAAACTCTGAATCAAACATTTCTGTATGTAGCTTGCTAAAGAATTATTTTATAGTGTTGATGCTGCACTTTTGTTTAATCAGCTGAATATATACATTTTATGAACCACTGAACAAAGCAGAAATTCTGGTTCAACCCATTCCATAGCAAATATATCTATATCTAGGGCTATACTTTCAGATATATCTGCCTACGCTCAGGCCTAAAATTGGTAACTGGCTGCTTATTTGGGGGTCAGGTTGCTCCCAGATCTGTGCATGGAGAAGATTCTCCACACGTGAAGGGTATCAGCACCATTCTCATTTCCTCTGCCCTTCCTCCAATCCCGAGACCACAAAGAGGCCACTGGGTAGACTAGGTTCATGCATGGGAAGGAGGTGGAGACTCGTTGGGCTGGGCAGAGAGCAGGCTGAGGGAGGAAGGATGTAAATTTAATCTGCTTCCGCCCTTTGGCTATATTATCTTTCCTGTGTGGCCCTTCTCTTGGATCTCAGGGAAAGCTGCAGTCAGGGGAGTGCCTGGTAGTGCAGCTCAAATGGACTTGCTCTGCACAGTGTCTGAGGATGGAGCTCAACGGGGAATTAGGCACCAGAGCCAGTATGGAGACACAGGACTTTCTTCTGGATGGCTCTAGCCACTCATGCATCCCCAGGGTGTGCACAGATCCCAGTTCTGTGGGCTCCAAACACCATATCCCAATGGCACAATGTGTGGTGGAGAACTCAAATATCTCATCCCCACAGCCTCCCCTCTCATAGGTTTTTCCTTCAGTCTGGATATTCAGTTGCTCATGTATTTATATTCAGTTAAGAGCTTGCACAGGACGCAAATTTTCAAATGTGACTGCCAATGTTCCCTCTAATTTTTTACATCCATGTGCGGACTGAATTTTATTATGTGCACCAATATAGAGGTGATGTGTGGCGGGGTGGGAGTGAGGGTTTCAGAGTGTATGAGGGGGCTCAGGGCTGGAGCAGAGGGTTGGGGTGAGGGGATAGAGGGCTCTGGGTGTGGACTCTGGGGTGGGGCCAGGCCCACTGAGAGCAATTCTGGGCCCCAGGGCCAGGGTCATCCTGGGGGTGGGGGGACCCGGGGCAGAAGTAACGATTTGTCACTTCCAGGACGCCGTTACTTCTGGGATTGACCGCGCCAGCCCGTGGGGCCCCCCAAAAGCACAGAGCCTGGAGCGGTCACGTGTGTCCGTAGGAGCCCTGCGGCCCACCTGGGCAGTTTAAAAGGGCCTGGGGCTCCCGACTGCTGTTGCTGCTACTGCAACAGCAGCAGCGGTGGCGGCCGGGGGCTCCCAGGCCCCGGGCAATTGCCCCCTTTGCCTCATCCTGTCGGGACTGGGGAAGATGGGTTTGAGGTGTGTGATGGGGCTCAGAGCTGGGGCAGAGGGTTGGGGTGTGGGGGGGGTGAGGGCTCTGGCTGGGGATGTGGACTCTGGGGTGGGGCTGGGGATGATGCATTTGGGGTGCAGGCTGCCCCGGGTCTGCAGCGGGGAGAGAGGACTCCCCCCACTATGTCTCACCGCAGCATCCTGGGGTCGGGGGAGAGGTGCCTGTCCCCGGCCATGGGTGCTCCAGGGCCAGAGGAGAGGGGCCTGTTCCCAGCCACAGCTGCTCCGGGGCTGGGGGAAGAGGCGCCTTTCCCCCTGAGTGGCCCTTGATACCCTGCTGTGTGGCCGTGCGGCTTAGAGGGAACTTAGGTGACTGCCTAAAGTTAGGAATTCAGACCTAGATATAGACACCTGAATAAATAGCCTGATTTTCAGAGGTTGAAGTCAACAGTACCCATCCATGCTTAACACCTCTGGAAACTACCTGACTTTTGGGCATCCCTATTTAAAACTTCTGGCATCGACACTAAGGACCTAATCTTGTGAGGTGCCGCTGAGCATCTAGACTTCCATTTAAATCAATGGGAAATGAGGGCCATCTCAGGACCCCACATGACCAATCCTTAAAATACACTTTTAAAAATATTTGTATTGATTTACACATCTATGTGTTGAATTGTACCTTACTGAATTCTGGGAAATTCCCTGTTTCAATTTTACTCAGCTCAAATGCCTTTCATTTGAGTATCTGAGTTTGGATCTAGGCCTTTCTTGAAATTGGTTTGAAAAATAGCTTTATACGAAGAGTTCTGCCAAACTACACTCCTTTTCAAAAGAAAAGGGGGAAAAAAAGAATTGATTCACATTCAAGCAGCCCTATCAGTAAGATTATTGGCTAGAACTCTGTAAAGATCTAATTAGACATGAGCCCAATTTGCAAAAATGAGACCTGGATTCAGACTTTGAACACCTCTCTCAACCCCCAAAGGACTGGGAGTTTGGTTTATCTTAATATGAGATCTGGACTGAATGGGAAATTCAGATCTTAGAGTGTCCCACCATTAAAATCCGATCTGGGGTTTGAGCCCCAAAAAGTTCAGCAATGTTTTGATAGTATCAATATCATCTTTATTTAACAGGAATCCCAAAAGCGCCTGTTAGTGATGGATTTGGAGAAACAGTTTACACATTACTCCTGTATTTGATAAGAAAACATGTGGTGTGTTTTCAGAAGAGCGGCAGCTTCGCCTCTCTCTTTAACCCCACAAGGTTTGCACCTTCAATTTTGCCCCCACAAAATGAGTTGTGGGTGAACGTGTAAATACTTGCACGTTTCACTGTTTGATTTATGCCCATAATCATGTGCCAGGACTCAGAACTGAGCCCACAAATGAGTTTTGGGTGCCAAAACGTGGGCACAAAATTTGTTGGTACAATTTCACTCATAAGTGAAAGACACACCTTTTGAAAATATGTTCCTAGATGTAATCTGAGTATGTTTACAAAGTGTATACAAATAAAAGTGAGGGTGACAAGAAACCTCTGAGAAATGCAGTGAAATGAAGGATGAAAGAGAAATGAACTAGCTTCATTTAAGCAGAATAAATGTTACAATATCACACTTTTTTTATATGATGGTTATATTTGTTTTTTTATTCCACTTGTTGAGATAGTAACATATTGAAATACTGAGTAATAGTTTTTATGAATCAAATATCCTGTCATGTGTGATTGACCCAGGGTTTTTCTGCTGAAGAGCTGAATTGTAAGCAGACATGAAAGAAAACATTATGAAGGTTGTGCGCGCTTCACTATATTCTCTTCAGTATATTCTTGCCAAAAACGTTAGGCCAGCTGTTAGCAATGTCACATTTGCATGGCTTAGTTTTGTAAGTAATAAGAAAAAGTTGACATATCAAATATGTATGTCCCTCTTTGTTACCACAGGATAAAGAGAAGATTAGCTGTTGATGGTGAGAGAAAATTGGAATAAACCAGTGACACTCAAACTGAGGCTCGTGAGCTGCAACTGGCTCTTTAATGCGACTCTTTGCAACACATGATATTAAAAAATTGTGTGATTGAATTATTAACTAATCTAAGTTATTAACCAATCAGGAGGCTTGTACTATGTTATTAACCAACTGTAGTTGATAAAATAATAATACTTGGTCAGTCATTTTGCTGTGAGCATAAAAATTTCATATACAGTAAATGAAACGATCAATTCACACGACTGTGGTTCTTTTGGGTAATGCTGATCATTAATTTGGCTCCTGAACCACTGAGGTCTGAGTATCACTGGAATAAACTTTAGTCAGGTCTGGTCAGTTCCATATTTGCAGACATTTTGTTTTCTTAGTGATGTATTGAAACTCTGCCTCGTGGTAAATTGATTAGAGTGGGAATTAATTAGAATTGGTGTGAAGTTTTGATGTGAAAGGCAGTGATCCTGTTGCTCAAGTGGTAGGCGTCTGTGCTGAAGGGTGCAGGTTCAAATCCTGCTGCTGATGTCTGATGGGGGGTTATTACTGTGCACATAATAAAATGTATTTTAGAGAGGAAACCTAGTCCAGTGGCTAGGTGCTAGCTTGGGGGATCCCAGTTTGGATACCGACTTTTTAAATATGTTTATTATGATAGTGCCTAAGGGGCATCAAGCAGTGGAGGCCCCAGTAGTAGATGGTCCCTGCCCCAAAAAGCTTGTAATCGAAATAGACAAGACGGACACAGGGTGGAGGAAGAGATAGAACACCCATGCAGAATGAGCTATTTGATGACAGCAAATGGCATGTTAGTTCTTTCCCTCCCCCCTTTTGTGGATTTGCTTACTAGCATATCAGCTAAATGGAAAGACCAGGGAAGGGGAGTGAGGAGGGACAGGGTAGGGGAGAGGAGACTAAGGAGGGGCAGATGTGGACTGAAACTGAGGAGGCGGGTCGGAACAGACAGACAATCAGTGCCCGGTAGAGAAAGTCAGCAAAACATTCTGCAGTTTTGACTGGAATGTCCAGAGGTCCCGGCTTTGGCTGCTCCTCCTGGCTAAAGACTGGCTGGCTCTACTCTGTAGTGTTGTCCGAAGGCCACATGGTGGCAGTGGGAGAGAAGAGGCAACACCTGGATCCTATGACCCAGAGTGGGGTGATAGTCTCCCCTGCACAGTTCTGGGTACAGGATGGTGATGGGTGGAGGGGTGACCCTACCTGTGTACTTTGGGTAAGACACTTAGGGCTGGTCTACACTGGGGGGGGGGGATCGATCCAAGATACGCAACTTCAGCTATGCGAATAGCGTAGCTGAAGTCGAAGTATCTTGGATCGAATTACCTGGGGTCCACACAGTGCGGGATCAACGGCCGCGGCTCCCCCGTCGACTGTGCTACCGCCGCTCGCTCTGGTGGAGTTCCGGAGTCGACGGTGAGCGCGTTCGGGGATCGATATATCACGTCTTAACGAGACGTGATATATCGATCCTGGATAAATCGATTGCTTAGTATCCTAGAGGGCCCTCAGCAGCCCTGAGGAAGCTCCTTTGTTTAGATGTATGAAGTAGAGGGAACAAATTCTGATTAAATGTAATGCAGCCAGCATTTCAGACAGAAATATTGAATGAATATTTGTTTTTCATCTTTGTTACCTTTGGAATTAGAAATGTGCTGATACTGTCAAACAAGTCAGCTGTTGACAAGCAGGGAAACAATGCGAATGTATTAGTTCTTGCCTGCCTATTTATTTATAGTTTATGGTTTGATGTACAGGTTTTGGATGTAATGTGTCAGACTTGCCTCCCTCCCTGCTACCCACTCTCATCAGTTTCAACAAAGGCAATTTGATCTTATTTTTTATGCCACTTTCAGCTGAACTTTTTTGCAAATGCTAAACTACAGAATTTGTGCTGTTTATGAAATAGATGTAAATGCTAACCGAAGAAGGCACTGACTCATGTCTGTGCAGTATATTACCTCAGTGGATGATGGACAAAAATAATTGTGTTCTTCTTTCACCAAGCATAAAGGAGAAGCTTAACATATATTATACTTGCCTTGCAAATGTTCATGAAATTTTACCAGTCCTGGCATAAAACCTTGATTGACTGATGATGAAACTACTAATATTTTACTTGCCTGTCAAAGAAAAATTACTCTCCCTGGATGAGTTGGGGAGTGAATTTGTTAAGGCTATATCACTATACCAGGGACTGGTGAATTGGAACAAAATGAGAACCTACCCAACACTCATCCAAAAATCATGCACTTTCTAAAGTTTGTATAAAGTTAAGTCTTGTTTTAAAAAATTATAAGCCTGATGTTCACTGACTTTGTAGATCTGCAATTGTGCACAGGCAAATGTGACTACTTTGTGTGCATGCTGCTGGGTGTACCTGCGCAAATCCCCAGTTTGTGCACACAGGGCTACCCTTGTTTTAAAAAAGTACTGCCATGTTCTATCACAATTGCTCCAAACACTATGGCTTTCTATAGTGGTATTGCAGTGTTTGGGGCAATTAATACTATAGTATTTTTCTCAGGATAAATCCTGCAGGTGCCTATTTGCTATGTGGATAAGTAAATTAGGGATCTGCCTGTGCACGAGGCAGGAGTGAATGAACAAAAGAGCTTATACAAATGTACAATTTGACCTTGAGAGTTGCTAAGTGCCTCACTCTAGCTATTTACTAGAGTACATATGCATGTACTACTCAGCACTCTAAAATCTGAGAACCCTGTAGCAGTAGCCACTGGATGGCCTGACTCAGGTCATGTGACTGGGACCAAGAAATAATGTTATAGGGCTAGATTCTCTCCCACACTGAACTCCCTGATTCCTGGGACCAGCCCTTGTGCACCTTAAAGCTGCTGCCAGGCTGCTTTGAATTCTGCCACTAAGCTCAGCACTTCGGCAAAACAGCCGTTAGGGTTTCAAGTCAGGCACCTAGAAAATGAGGAACACACAATTAATGACCACCTGTGAAAAATTTGGTTAAGTGCCTTGACTAGCATCACATGGGAAATCTGGGACAGAAGCGGGGATAAAATCCAGATCTGTAGGGCAGCATTCAAATGCCTTAAACACGAGACTATTGTCTTTTTTTCCTGCAATCCCCTGCCTCATTCACTTTCCAATTTCTGCAACAAATGAGGCTGGGGTCCTACAGAAAGTAACCTTCTTTACCACACAGCCCTGATGCATTCCTAAAGCAGGTCCAGTCTGTGCACCGAATGAGGCAGGGGTCCTGTGAAGAGAAAACAGTATGTGATCATGTTATTCCAGACATTCTAGTTTAGAGCAGCCAATAGAAGGAAAGTCACACACAGAAGCAGACACAGAAGGGATCAAATTAAGGTTTCTCAGGCAAACTTAATTCTGGCATTTCCTAACTTTTCATTGCCTGATTTGCAATCTTAAAAATGTGCTTTTTAATGTAGTTTTTTGTGTAATTTCCTAGCTTTTTAATAAAGAAAAGTGAAAAAACATGTGGCATCATATGGCTACATCAGCAGGGTTGGAACCTTTAGATCCACTGTACCGACCTCTGCCACTTGAGCTATCAAAATAACTGTTAGCAAAAGTAGGTTGTCATCCTCAGTGTGGACCAGCATTAGGAGGGGAATGAGATACACAGTTTCTCTCCCTTCTCCCAGTTCCAGTCTCACCAGATTCCTTTCCCCAATCTACTCCTTGCTCTCCCCACACTCTGACTTTTGTCCCCTCTTCATTCAATCAGACTGCTTCCTCCTCCACGCTACCGGGGTGCTACCCCAATCCCAGTGCTTTCAAATAGTACTGCTTGGGTGCTAGTGTGTGTGTGAGAGACAGAGATTTGTGGGAGATAACAGGAGATCCAGGCTCCTTGCTCTCAGTTCTGGTGCCTGCCCCCATAGGCGCCAACTTTCCCCGGCGCCGGTGGGTTCTCGCACCCCCACCCGCCCTGACTCCACCCTTTCCCCGCCCCTGTCTCACCCCCATTCCAACCCCTTCCCCAAATTCCCGCCCTGGCCCTGCCTCTTCCCCGAGCATGCTGCGTTCTCCCTCCTTCCCCCTCCCTCCCAGCCGTGCGAAACAGCTGTTTTGTGGCGCAAGCACTGGGAGCTAGGGGGAAAAGCAGGCACGTGGTGTGCTCATGGGAGGAGGCAGAGGCGGAGGTGAGCTGGGCGGGGGGGGGGGGGGGGGGGAGCTGCCGGTGGGTGCTGAGCACCCACCAATTTTTCCCCATGGGTGCTCCAGCCCTGGAACACCCACGGAGTCGGCGCCTATTCCTGCCCCCATTCTAGTTTAGAGCAGCCAATAGAAGGAAAGTCCTGCTGAGCATCTTTAGCTCTGGGCTGGAGTATGCTCATATGCTTTGTGGGCATGCACAGTCTGGTTAACACTAGGACCTCTGAGGTGGGGGAGCATGCTCAGAATCATCAGAAATTTTAGCAGAAAATTGAAGAAATCTCTACTGAGCATAAGTGAACTGTGCTCTCCCCCCCCCTTCCACCCCACCCTGCTCCAAGGCTTATAACTTGGCCACATTTGGTTGGATTTTCACAGGCACAGCAAAAGGCACATCTCTGATATAAAGACTACCTCTCCTGCCAAATTTCAAGTCCCTATTCCAAAGCCTGGAGTCACTAAAGCTGCTCAAAGAAAAGGTTGCCAGAAATTAAAGTATTTTTCCTAACCCCATTCTCGGAAACAACTGAATCATTTTGGCTGAAATTTTCCAGATAAATATAGACTGAGGCAGACACCTGGCATGGAAAATGTAAGTCTAAATGGTTTAATTTTGGCAAAGTTATAAACAGCTGAAAACAGGGTCTTATAATGAGAAATGTTGTGCAACATTAATAATAGGAGGTGCTACAAGCCCTGCCTATAATTTCCACTATAAGAACATAAGAATGGCCATACTGGGGCAGACCAAAGGTCCATCTAACCCAGTATCCTGTCTTCCGACAGTGGCTAATGCCGGGTGCCCCAGAGGGAATGAACAGAACAGATAATCACCAAGTGATCCATCCTCTGTTGCCCATTCCCAGCTTCTGGCAAACAGAGGCTAGGGACACCATCCCTGCCTATCCTGGCTAATAGCCATTGATGGACCTATCCTCCATGAATTTATCTAGTTCTTTTTTGAACCTTGTTATAGTCTTGGCCTTCACAACATCCTCTGGCATAGAATTCTACAGGTTGATTGTGCGTTGTGTGAAGAAATACTTCCTTTTGATTGTTTTAAACCTGCTGCCTATTAATTTCATTTGGTGACTCCTAGTTCTTGTGTTATGAGGAATAAATAACTCTTCCTTATTTACTTTCTCCACACCAGTCATGATTTTATAGACCTCTATCATAACCCTCCTTAGTCATCTCTTTTCCAAGTTGAAAAGTCCCAATCTTATTCATCTCTCCTCATACGGAAGCTGTTCCATACCCTAATCATTTTTGTTTCCCTTTTCTGAACCTTTCCCAATTCCAATATATCTTTTTTGAGATGGGACGTCACTATCACATGTGCATGAGGTATTGAAGATGTGGGCATACCATGGATTTATATAGAGGCAATATGATATTTTCTGTCTTATTATCTATACCTTTGTTAATGATTCCCAACACTCTGTTCGCTTTTTTGACTGCCGCTGCACATTGAGTGGATGTTTTCAGAGAACTATCCACAATGACTCCAAGAGCTCTCTCTTGAGTGCTAACAGCTAATTTAGACGCCATCATTGTATACATATAGCTGGGATTATGCTTTTCAATGTGCATTACTTTGCATTTATCAACACTGAATTTCATCTGCCATTTAGTTGCCAGTCACCCAGTTTTGTGAAATCCTTTTGTAGCTCTTCGCAGTCTGCTTGGGACTTAACAATCTTGTGTAGTTTTGTATCATCTGCACATTTTGCCACCTCACTGTTTACCCCTTTTTCCAGATCATTTATGAATATGTTGAACAGTACTGGTCCCAGAACAGACCCCTAGGGGACACCACTATTTACCTCTCTCCATTCTGAAAACCGATCATTTATACCTACGCTTTGGTTTCTATCTTTTAACCAGTTACCTATCCACAAGAGGACTGTAGTGTGGGGCGGCTGCCCCCACTCCTGAAGAGGGGTTAAAAGCAGCCCTGGAGAGGGCTGCGGCTGTGAAAGGCTAGACTGATTGGGGAAGCAGCCACAGCTGGCCCTATAAAAGGGCTGTGAGGCAGGTGCCGAGGAGTCTTTCTTTAGCTGTCGAGAGAGAAGGACTTGGCTGCCTGGGAGCTGAGCAGGGTACCTAGAGTGGGGCAGGGCTGGGGGAAGGCCAGAGGAGCTGGGGAGCTCCAGCCTGAAAACCCCCCAGGCTGCAGGCCTCGCTAAAAGCCAGGAAAAGTACTGGAGCTACAGAAGTGTAGCCTGGGAACAGGCAGAGGCAGCTGGTCCAACCCCGCTTGCCGATGATGAGTGGTTTATAGACTGCAGTCTGCCCCAGTGAGCGGGGGCTAGATGATGACTGGCAGTAGCCACTGAGGCAAGGTGGGTTTAGAGGGTTGGGGGTTCCCCTGGGAGGGGATACCCAGAGTGTGGCAGAACCCTGACGTAGAGAGGCACCGGGGTCCGGGAGGGACACAGGAACCAGCGGCAGGCGAGACACCGGCCTGCAGAGGGCGAGCCAGGCTGGGAAGAGCTAATTCCCAGGACGACCAGCAGGGGGTGCCGCGCAGGTGAGTCTTGCCTCGCTACAAGAACTTTCCCTCTTATCCCATGACAGCTTACTTTGCCTCGGAGCCTTTGGTGAGGGACCTTGTCAAAGGCTTTCTGAAAATCTAAGTACACTATATCCACTGGATCCTCCTTGTCTACATGCTTGTTGACCCCCTCAAAGAATCCCAGTAGAATTCTTCCCAAAACATAGCTCTGTTTGTTGTTTGCTGCTTTTTGATGGTAGCTCATTTTGCAGGTTTGATAAATTGTAAATAGTAAAAGTGATGAAAAAAAAATAAAAAAAATAAACAGGATATTACTGAGAGACTGTATTTTTGCATGTGTACGTGCATACCCCCGCCACCATCAAAATGAATGGAAGATCAAGTATATAGCAATATTCATTCATTTCATTTACAAAAAACTAATGTGTTTAATTATTGTAATTGCATATTATTCATATAATTATTTTCAACTCTTCTCCATCCCCCTAATTTCTCTCATAATTCCTTTCTGCAGTATCCTAAAATCACTCCAGCTGTCATCACTGCTCTTTCTTGAAGGTCAAAGCTTAAAATAACTGACAAGCCTCTGTAACCTAGCAATCATTTTCTGCTTTGAGGTTGTTCCTTCTACATTCCATTCCACAAAATGTACAATTATAAATGTTTGAAGTTATTTCTCTTTGCCCTTCATGTGACCTGAGGATGCTGGATACATCAGATTGTTCATTTTTATACACAAGTGGTTACAGTTATGCAGCATGTTAAACTGAAACTGCAATACATGCAGAAATTTTGGACATTGTGCTTTGCAGACAAATTAAAATATGTCATATAAAATGTTGTTGTTTTTTTGACAACAGGAATAGATTTGCTCTAGGCTGAGGGTTTTTTATTCCAGTCCAGCTTTTTCACAAAACTGGAAAGTGTGTGACACAGGATCTTTCATATCCCAAGGAATATAAACACCCAACAACTTTGAAATCTGACTTGAAGGGGAAAGAAAGTGAGAAAATCAAACATAAACAGAACTCAGATAAAACCTCAATCTTGCTGATATATATTCTACAGTTTGAGAGAGACCCTTTCTCTTCCTGGCTTATATCTGTCTTCTCTGCTAACTTGAATTTGTGCATTGCATTATTGTTAATAGTAGTGGTTGTATTGCAGAAGTGCCTAGAGGCTCCAATGTGTTAGACCGTGTACAAACATGGTAAGAGATGGTTTCTGCCCAGAAGAGTTTACAAGCTAAATAGACAAGAAAAATAAAATAAGTATTTTTCTCCCCATTTTATACATGGGAACTCAGCCATAAAGGCTCAGATCCACAAAGGCCTATATACCATTGAGGACCTATGCTAAAGAGATTGAGTGACTTGCCCAATGTCACACAAGAAGTTTTTGGCAGACCTTGGATTTGAAATCTCATGTCCTCTGGATGGGAACTCAGGAGCCTTAACAACAAATGCCATCCTTCTTTCATTGTAGTTATCTTCCTTCAAGTGAGTAAAGCTGGATGGGGTTTTCCTAAGAGCACAACAATGTTTCTTCTGGTCTAGCCACAGGAATCCCTACAGAATGAACTACTGGGGCAGGTTTGGAATCAGGGATTCTAATGATCCAACCAGCGGACCAAATTCGGTGATGAATCCTGGTCACATGCCGCCCGAGGCATGTTGCGCATAGCTAAGAAGAAGATCAGAAATACTTTCCCCTCTCCCCCTGCTGCTGCTCCTCTCCTCTCTGACCTCCACCACAACTGAAATTCAAACGGGGTTAGGTTTGAGGTTCTAATTTTAGCTCATCTCCAGTTATAACATGGGAGTGATGGAATGGGAGCCAGAATCTTATCAGCTCTGTAACTGGGGTGGGGAGAGGCGAAACACTGGATCACCGTTAAATATATTAACACAATTAAAGTCTCTTTATTCACCAGAAAGAAGCTTCTGGGAAATAGCAGTAAAGCCTGCATCTCACAAATCAATCCCTTAGTTATTTGCTAGGTCCCCTCTCAAAGCCCCCTCCTCAGTTCTTACCCTAGACAGACCACCTGTGCCTGAATCCAGGTTTGCATTACTTCATAATCATTTGTTGAAACCCTTGTTTTATTTTGGCAAGCGTGATATTTTGTGTCTGGATCCGTTTTTCATGAATCAAAGATGATAAAATTAAAGCTGAAGGACACCGAATTGCTCTGTGTTCAGTGAACACTGAGTTTAGTTTACTTGTATTGCAGAAGACATTTATGATAATGAAAATGTTTGCACAGCTATATTATAGCCACAGAATTCAAACTGTTATAATCAAAATTGTGTCAGCACTTCCAGTCTCAGCCATGTTTAAGGTGTTCTAATTTAGCAGGGGGAAAAAAGATTGCTCTCATCTAAAACTTGGCACCAAGCCAAGGAGTGCTATTTTGTTATGAAATTTGTTTTAAAGTCTCATCTATTCTTAAGTCTGACTGTGGAAATAAACTCACGTGGACTATATAGGAAACTAAATTCCCAGGCCTGGCCTCTTGCTTCCTGGGCCAACAAAGACAGACGCCACAAAGGCAGCATGCTGATCCCTCAATGGGAAGGGAACATTTCTTGTCACCCAACAGCAGCCTTTCTCATTGCTCATTCCTGCTTCCATTGACACCAATGGGAATTCTACAACTGACTTGAACGTGAGAAGGACAAAATCCTTGCAGATTAGGGAGCATTATCAGCATGCAGTGAAGAGGCGATGGACAAACCTCAGAATGTCTAGAGGTTCAGTTTGGGTCAACGCTGAGAAGATAAGTTATCTGAACTTAGTGATGTTCAAATGAGAGCTGGAAATTTCATGAGGATAAGTTCTTATGAGAGTTCTGGGGTTTTTTTATGGCTTCAGATCAGGCTAGAAAAGTTGTGAGAATACCTTCTCTTGTATTACTGCAGCATTTCCAATCCTGTCCAGAAAGGGGAAATAAAAATGTACATTTCTCAATCCCAAAGAAGATTTGGTTAAAGTTGGATTTGAAGTGTTAGAAGAAAATGTTATAGCTTTATAGATGTTTAAGGCCAGAAAGGACCAGACTAGATGATTATAATGATCTCCTGCATAATGGAAGCCCTGGAATTTCACCCATTGACTCCTATATCTAGCCCATCAACTAGTGTTTGAACTAGAGCATATCTTTCAGAAAAGCATTCTGCCTTGATTTCAAGACTCCAAGTCACAGAGTATTTACCACATCCCTTGGGGAAGTATTCCAGTGGTTAATTACACTTGGTGGTAAACATCTGTGTCTTATATCTTGATAAAGTTACCTCTTACCATCACTTCAAAAAGCTAGATAGATTGAGCTTTATAAGTCTCTCAGTGTAAACCATGATTTTCTCTGTGCTGTTTATCACCCACACGTTTGTCACATTTAAAATTGTGGCCTTGATCCTGCACTTACCATACAGTGACATTTACTTGCATGAGTAATCATCAGAGTAAAGTTATGCTCATGATCAAAAGTATGGGTGGGTTTGGGGCCTCACAGGGTGACTTCTTTAGAGCAGGGACAATGTTTATTTTTCTCTGTCTTCTGTGAAGTACCTAGCACACCTTCTGGGAACTATAAAATAATGGAAAAATCATAATAATTTATAAAGGGGTCTTGATAGAAGGACATGTTAATATATGGTGGGGTGGGAATCATCATTGTTTTTGAGGGAAATAGCAGAAGATTGTATTATCTTTAACTATAGAGGCAATAGATATAATAAGATAATTTTGCCATAGAAGTTTGTCATCTTTGATGGAGACAGCACCGATCAACAAAGCAGTGACTGTGGGAAAATTAAGGCAATGTTATGCCTTTGATCCAATTAATGTCAGTAGAGGAAAAATAGCTAATGTTCAGTTCCTATTCCCGTTTTTCATCACAAGAAAAAGCAGAATGGTGAGTAAGTGTGTCATACATACTGCATTGACCTTTTTAGTAATTTGGTTAGCTGGCAGCTGTAATTCTTTACCTGTTTACAACTTCGCTGACTTGTCAGGCAAGAGTGGGATGGCCAGCCAATCAAAGTGCAGAGAACTGAAAAGGTCAAAGTAGTATTCTCTTATAGCATTCTATTATATTTGACATGCTATTGTTAGAAATTAAATGTTTAATGTCTCCTGTACTGGACAGAGACAGTGAAGAGAACAGGAAATGACACCCGATTCATCTATTGTTCTGGCAAAATCTGTAATGAGTATGGGATATAGTATAACCATTCTCCTTACAATTTCAAGACTGTAATCTGCTGAGCCTCCTCTCTGTCACATCTGATTTGCTCCAGAGCATGTGTTACACAAGTCCACATTTCTATTCCGTGGTGGCAGCCTGAAGTTGACAAGGATTATAGTTAAATTGCCTTTGTAATGACTGCAAGGATCAGAAAGATTCTGTCATATGCACTAGACTGGAGACTATATATTATCTAAGTGGAGAGAAGGAAATTAATTGGTTGAGCTGGGTAATTGATAGAAAGCATTATATATTCTCTGCTTACCTTTTTCAACCTCTTTTCAAGAGTATTCAGATTAACATCAAACTATGACAAGGAATCAAAAAGAGAAGAGGAGAGCAGGAAAATAACAAGGTACAATTAAGCGATATTCCAAAGAGCTGCTAATAGATTGCAGCAATGGGTATAGGAGGAATATTGGTGACACCTAGAGCTGATTGAAAAACTTTGATGGAACTGTTTTCCATCAGAAAATATAGTTCTGTTGAAACAGAAATACCTCACAAAATTGTATCAATTTTGCCAAAATTCCATTTTGGAGAAAAACTAGAAAAAACATTTTGACATTTTTGGAATGACACATTAAAAGTTTTCATTTTGAAACAACTTTTTTTTTTAAATTTTGTTTTATATTGTATATTATATAATAAAAAAGGCAAAATTGCAACACAACGTTTGATCTGAAACAAAATGTTCAGCATATATAGTATAATAAGACACTTATTGGGTTCCTACCTCTCTTCTCAAATTCTTTTCACACTTAAAGTTGTGCTAGGTCTCAGATTGAATAAACAATGTAACAAGCACACATTTTCTCAGGGTTTGTCTACACGGTGCTTTAGCCTGCACTAGAGTGGTGTCAATTATAGTGTGCACTAGATTGTGGAGCACCAACTGGTCTGTGTGGACCCTGCTACAGTGCACTAAAGGTTCCCTAGTACGCAATAATGACCTCAAATAAATAAATAAAAGTCCATCTTGAAGTTTGTAAGATATAGTACCTTTTTATGTTACTGAGCTTCAATAAGATAATGTCCATTCTACAACAAAGGGATTATAATTTTTTCCAGTGTCTTCATATCAAATTCTATCTATTATTAATGTTATTTTAACTCAAATTTTAATTAAAGAGCAAGCACCAAGTAGTGTCTCTCTTTAGTGTCATTTAATACAGGAAGTTCTGGGGAAAGCAACTGATCTGTCCTGTAATCTATCTATAGCGCTAAGTATTTTATGCCAAAACTCATATGATTTCACAGCTCTAAAACATATTATGGTTTCAACTCCACCTTTGTACCTCAGGTAGAAGTCAGAATACCTCAGATATAAATATCAGAGGGGTAGCCGTGTTAGTCTGAATCTGTAAAAAGCAACAGAGGGTCCTGTGGCACCTTTAAGACTAACAGAAGTATTGGGAGCATAAGCTTTCGTGGGTAAGAACCTCACTTCTTCTACTTGCATCGGAAGAAGTGAGGTTCTTACCCACGAAAGCTTATGCTCCCAATACTTCTGTTAGTCTTAAAGGTGCCACAGGACCCTCTGTTGCTTTTTTCAGATATAAATGATACAGCTGAAGTGGCATCCAGCACATTTGGTGGTATTTTTTTTTTTCTCCTCACAGTTGTATAACTTTAATTGGAAATGTTTCACAGCAGTGTAATTTCCTTCCTAGAGTTTTATTAATTAAATGTGAGTATAGGCTTTTCTAGTGTCATGCTTTTAAATGGCATTTAGGTGATCTGCAGGGGATGAGTTGATTTGTTATTAAAATTTACAGACATATATTTTTGTGTCTGGTATGTCTGATTTCCTTAAGAGAGCTCTTATTTCACAGCCAGGAGATTTTCTTTAGATAAGACCCCAAAAACTATACTAATTCTTCTTTCACTATTGGTTTCTGGCAAGATACAGTCTTTATAAAGACACACTGCTTATTACTTTTCTATCTATCTTAGGTAGTTGTATGACCCCCATTACTATAGTTTCTGTGCTACTCACTTCTTTAATGTATTTATCCTCACAACACCTCTGTAAAGTAGAGAAGTGCTATTATCCAATATTTTTAAAGATGGGAAACCAAGGCACAGAGGGGCTAAATGACTTGCCCATGGTTCACACAGGGAGTCTGGGGCAGAGCAAGCGATCAAACCCAGGTTTCCCAAGTCTCCGGCTAGCTTGCTCTTGGTTCTGTTCATCATCTAACAGTTTAATTATTTTTTCTTTCTTAAAAGTTTTTCTATTATTTTGAGCCCAACTTATCTGTTGAGTAAAGCATGATAATTGTGAGGATTGTGTTTTCCTTTTGATAAAACTAGTACTACATGTGCCGTTTCTCCACTCTTCTAGTATCGCCCCAGTTTTTCATCGCTTCTCAGAACTAGTTGTCAGTGACAGGCACTCGGATTGAATGGTGATGAGCACAGTGGTAATGCACAGTAGAGATTGTGTCCCTCCAGATGTGCATGTGAAGGATACACTCCCCTGCCTGTACAGAAGAGAGGTCAGCTGCCTCTATGGTCAAATCCTGCCTCTGGACTTGGGGGATTCTTGTAATGCATGGATGAGGGTGAGGGGAAGAATGAGAGAGGCTGGACATGAGGTTAAGGGTATGCCCCTCATTCTCACTGGAGCTTATAAAGTAAAGGCAATATGGCATAGGTTGTATTTCTATTCCCATTGAGTTCCTTCATTGGTAGTTATGCCTGCTTAAGAGGTATCGCTAGAGTAGCTGTGGCTAGGAGGAGGACCTATTAATTCAGCTCCAGTGAAGCTATGCTACCAGAGCCAGAGCAGTTAAGGGCACAAAGACAGTGGGGATAGCCCTGGCTTCCTCAGTGATCTCCATTCCCAGTTACACATCAACTTGTCCCTATATTTCTGAGGCTCAAATTTCTGAAGCATGCTCACAGGTGTCCAATATATGTGATGTAACAGTACCAGTTGCCATTTCACCTTTGAGTCTGACAGATCTATAATTTTTCTCCCATCAGCTATTAAATCTCAATAAGGTATTTATTGCTTCTATATATTTCTCCTATTCAGATTTAAAGTATAATAATACATTCTCATTAGTATTTACTAGAAGGTTATAGAGGGCAGATGTCTGATGTATATAGTAATACAGCTCTACTTGAACAGTGTTCTATACAAAGGGCTCTGTGACGAAAGTTTTAAGCTGGCATTTAACATATTTTGCATGCACTGCCTCAGTTGGAGACACTGCCACTACTCAACCTTAACAAATCTCTCTCTCTTTTTGTAAATCCATAAATGACAAGCCTATTATTCAAGCATAAATCTGCAATTCTTACAATTTCCCTTTTCAATCCAAGAACAGCAATTACACGCTTTCCCTGCAACAGTTGCTAGAAAAAACTACACAGGGCTAGAAAAAAGCTGGTATGCTGTAGTATGGCATACTGGGACTTGTGGACAACATGCCTACGCCATTATCTGTCAGCACTAGAGTTTCCTCATCTTCTCTGTTTTGTGCGGTCAGATGGAAAGGACGTGCGGGAGGGAAGCAGCAAAGCTAGAAACAGCTGCCATTCACTGAAGTGTAACTTCCCTCTGGTTGCTTCTCTGAAACAATGGGAGTGAATGAAAAGATACAAACTTTAAACCTCTACTTAGTCACCTGCCCTTTTTCTTTATATCAGCCCTTCCCGATCATGTGAAAGCTGAGCAGCCCTTGAATGTATGTGAAACAAGGCTTTTGGAAGTATATAATAAGCCTAAGGTTACTACTCCCTTCAGAGCAGCGACTTGGGCAGTGTAAACTCTCTTGGGTTTGATGGGAATTAAAACAAGCTCTAGGTTGGAGAATACAAAGTGTAAGGAAGAGTACCTGTTTCTATCTGGAATGTCCTCTTTCTGGTTAAACCACCAGCAGTAATCATTAGACAGGAAGGGGATACTGTTAAGCCATTTCTTTTTAGTTTAGTGTCTTCTGGAATTGGGGAGCATCAGTTTACTATGGGAGGGTGGGCTTAGAGAAGAGGAGAGGTAGGGTGCAGTTAGAGAAAGCTGCCTTGCCCTGGATCAACCCTGCCTGTCCCAAGGTAGGAATATTCCCACATTCTGAGTAAAGTGTGAGTGACTCCTTGAAAGCCACTCACATTCACTTCTTGCTTCTTTGGTGGCCCATAATGCAATCTGCTCTAAGGACAACTCAGATACAGGCCTGTGTGCTCTGACAACAGCTTGCTGCTCCTGTGGGGATCTGTTCAATGATGAGAATCCAGTCTCCCAACAAATGGCTCCAACAGCCAAGCAGCTAAAAAGCACATGTATCCTTCTGGTGAGTAGAGAGAAGGGAAGAAGGAGATGAGGCGCAAGAGGGAGAGCAAGAAAGCAAGAAGGAGTAAAAGGAGATGGCAGAGACAAAAGGGGTGGGACAGACAAAATGGATAGATAAAAGGAAAGACAGTGGCAACTTTACCATGAAATAAGAGACTTCTAGTAGATGGCAAGGATGACCCAGCCACCAACCCATCACAAGGGTAGCTCCAGCAAAATGAGGTTGAGAACCAGTGTTTTAGCATTTCAGGATGTAAGGATGATCAGCATCTTGTGGAGTTGCAGTTTTGTTGTTGTTTTTGGGTGTTTGTTTTTTGTTCCACAAAAAGGGACAACATCTGTTATTGGCTGGAGCAAACCAGTGGGCAGGGTTTTGCTGTAGGTTGTGGCCTAGGGTCCTAGAAGAGGTTTGGAACAGGAAAGCAAGAAATACAAACTGTGGTTCTGTACTGACAGGCACATTTTTATAGCAGCTGAAGTTGACTGAGTCGCTCCTTTTATAATGAAAGGATCATGTTATATTTTTTTTTTCTCTCTGCATTTAATTAATCTCAGATTGTTAACTTGATAAAGCAAACTAAAAAAAAAACTGTTAGAAAAGCTTGTGAAGATCATGGTGTTTCATATACAAGTTTTATTTTGTTCCTTTTTTTTTATTTTATAGGCAATAAATCCTGGCAATAACTTTTTAATACAATTTAGACTTTGTTCTCCAAATATAATTTGTTGCAACACATCTGCTTGCTGTGAAATAATGTTGGTGTTTGTTCTGTTTAAAAACCAAAACAAATACAACTTAATTTGTTAATTTATCAGACAGAAAAATAAAATATATTTCTAAGCGAACAAACCTGTAGGAGTATTTTTCTAAACCACACTTAATGAGCCCCCTACCTACACTTCACAAGAGCAAGTCAAAAACTATTATATAAACTGACCACTACAGCCAGAAATAGAAAAACATTTCCTATGTTACAGAAAAAAATCTGGGGCCTATACACTCTGATGTTCCATTGATTTCAGTGACCATTCATTTAAAACTGCAGAAAAGAAATAAGCAGAGGGTGTCCACTGGCAGAGGGCTACAGACAGAGTTCAAAGAAAGTGCACCTACAAGTTCATACCAATGTGTACAATAATTAAAACATCCATTTAAAATCAGATTTACTTACTGTAGGTTATTCTTCAACTAAAAATTGTAAAGAAAAAGAACTAGGAAGTAAAGGCAGGCCCCAGATAGCCAATGGAAAACTAAAGAGAATGAGCTAAACTATAAAATTGCAATAAAGCAAAGAGGAAAAAAGGATCAGTCAGAGAGTTAGGAAAATGGGAAAAGATTAGTTACAGGGAGAAATTTTAATAGCAAAGGTTTTGATATTCTAAGCATATAAATGTCTCTATAAAGCTGTAAAAGTCTAAGTGACTAGGATCGTTTAAAGTTCTGTTTAAAATAATTATCTCAAATTATAGTTCAAAAGAAAATGATTAGCAATATTTTCTCACCTAGTTAAACTAATTGTGCATACAACCAACATCTTCATAGTTTCATTACAGAGTCAAAGAATAAGGCATCTGATGAGTTTTTCCTGATGAAAAAATAAACAAATTAGTAAATTAAACAAAATTTTTTAATGATGGTGTTTGCTGAGTAGCACAATTATGATGAAGAAACTTCATATCAATTTATTGCAGTTAACATTTATTGCCAAATGGAGAGTAGTAGCACTGTAGTTCCGTTTCTAACAACCCTTGCCTCCATCCCCATCAATAGGTATACATGTTAAAATAATAATTATAATCCATTCAGGTTCGTTTTTTAGTCATTATGTTGATAAAAATGGCTTTGAAAGAGAGCACCCTACTTATAATCATGTAAAAACAAGCCTCATGAAAGAGAAAAATAAACCCCGGATGTGTTACAGAGCCACTAGAACGTTTTTGATAAATAATTACAAAGAATCTACGTTGAATTAAATGGGAACTATGAAAGAACAAAGCTTTCACCTGCTTCACTCTTCAGCGGACAGCAATTTTATTTTTTGTTTGTTTGTCTCTGTAGCAAGTTGGAAAAAGGCAAGAGTTGAAAAGCAAAACAATTGATTTAACTTTTCTAGCCCAGGAACTGAATACAAATAATTTTCTCTTCTTGGATTCATATTGGTGGCCTTTCAAAATAAAATAAGGAAACTGTAAATGCTTGCACCAATCATTTTTTAATAAAGACTGATTGAAATTGCTGTTGCACGAGAAAGTCATATTAACAGTTATTACTGTGGTGTCTCATTTCAGCTTTCTGTGTTCAGAGGAAAGATTTCTTATTTGAATGGATCCTGCTGCCTTCATAAAGCATCAAAATCTGTCAAATGGTGAGATTAGAATCCTAACAATTTGCAGATGACATTCAACCATAGCAAACCCTCATCCTTTGTTGACAGTTTGTCTGGTAATTGTCTACAACACTGATATTTAGACAAGAAAAGGCCTATGGAATGTAGACACTTAGAGAATGCAGCTGAGGCTAATCTTCTATTTATTTGATGCTTTTTTTTAAGTTAAAGATTGGTTGCAAGCTTTCAAGGAAGGAAAGTCATAATTTATCCCACTAAAGCACAAACCCAACTTTGAAAATAGATTTTCAGCAGAACGGAGTTAGTAATTCATACCAAATAATTTTGCCTCATTTTCTGTTTAGAAATTGATCACCAGAGGATTGTTTGCTAGTTTTTTTAATGTGTTCATTATTCAGTTTTCTTCGCATAATTTCTGAAAATAATTTTCTTGTGCACATTTGATAAACATGAAATTTGAGCCATTTCAATTGGACTCATAGTACAGACGCTATGTTTCTATTCCCTGTCTGGATAAGCATAACTCTTAGGTCTTGTCTATACTTACGTGGTAGTTCGACGGCTGGCAATCGAACTTCCGTGTTCGATTTATCGCGTCTTGTCTGGACGCGATAAATCGATCCCGGAAGTGCTCGCCGTCGACTGTGGTACTCCAGCTCGGCGAGAGGAGTACCGCGGAGTCGACGGGGGAGCCTGCCTGCCGCGTGTGGACCGCGTCTGGGCCGCGGTAAGTTCGAACTAAGGTATGTCGACTTCAGCTACGTTATTCACGTAGCTGAAGTTGCGTACCTTAGTTCGAATTGGGGGGTTAGTGTAGACCAAGCCTTAGGCTCTGCATTCTGGCTGAATACTTCCATATGAATTTGAAATTAGCTGTTTTTGAATATTTGCATTTGCTTAAAATCCATTGTTTGAGAAACGTTCCAGCCATCAACCTTTCTTGCTTGTGTTTTCAGGAAAAGGGCAGTGGTGCAAACATAGTCAAAGTGGATTCATTTAAAAATTCACACTAATTTTCAAAAAACTTTTTTTGTGGAATCTGCTCATCTCTAATTTTTAGCCAACACATATGATATAATGCACACTGTCCACCATACTATTATAAAAGTTGGGAATGGAGGGGCATAAAATGTAATGAAAGTTTCAAGCCTTCCTTCAAAGCCAATTCTAGTTATCCTTTTAATTCCACATATACAGGGGAAAATAATAAAACACAAACAGCTTTCGCTACATTCAGCCTGCATGAAGCCCAGAAAACCACACACAAAGAAAGAGTAGCAAATCCACTAATGTATTTAATTGGGCAGGTAGTCAGTCATTAATTAAAAATGATTAAATATTTGCAGATTATTTATATAGTACTTTTCACACAAGAATGGTTTTTAAGAAGCTTTATACTGAAAGATGCCTTGGAAATTGTAAAGCTTATAACGTTTCTTTACTGTCATGCTTAAGTTTAAAAAAAGATTCTTTCCCTTCTTTTTAGTCTGATTCCCTGCATTTATGATTCTTAAATCAGACCAGCACTAAGGATGTATCATACTAACAGCCTGTTTCTTAAATTAGGTTATTCTTTGACTTGAGGCTTTTGCTAGGTTATTGCTAATTGAGGCTTATAGCTCAAAACTGCAGGTAGAAAGCTGCTTTTTAAAATTTCAGTACACCATTAAAGGCAATTGTGCTTTGAAAGCTGCTGATAAACTGAATAATTCACACAGGATTCAGGTTATATAGGTTCATCAAGAAATCCAGGAAGCGTGAAAACCCTACTGTGCAAATGATTCTTTGTGAAGCTGTTTGTGTATACATCAAGAATCAACAAACCATCAGCTTTGCTTCAGAATTAAATGCTGTTTAAAAAACAACAATGGTGCAATTTAATAGGTTCTTGGGTAGGCAATGTACAATATTATTTCTTCAGTTCCAAGTGTAAACCTCTCACAATAATATTTGATTTGATACCATACCAAGAAATATAATAACACATACATAAGAAGTATTGATACAGGCACTTTAAAACAAATACCCACTCCACTGTAGAAAGGGAGAAGATCTTTGTAGAATCTTTTCAATCATTGTTAACAGAAAAGGAGAAATCTTATACTCTGTTAGTAGCTGCCAGCTCCAAGAATATTTAATTCAACGCAAGGAGTTAGTCTTCCTACTGTAACCACGTGACTGATGGCAACAGCCACCACTGGTTCTTAGATGGAACAAGCTAAGCATTTTCAAACCTGCACCAGTGGGAGAAGAAACTTTATTGGAAACCATCAATGCAAAATACTGGGAATCTGGATTATTTCTAACTCCAGAGACCACATGACAGAAAGCAAACAAAGAAGCAAGGAATGGCCTGCATAACATGGAAGTCTGTTTAATATAGGAAATTATGAGAAGTGAAGCTTTTTGGTTTGAGGGACTTTAGGCTTTGAATGGATGGGATATGGAAAAGTTTATGGGCTGATGGTTGGGGAAGGGAGTGGATATGTTAGTGCAGATTGTTTTGTGTCTGCTCTAAAAGTTCAGTTTGGTTGTTCACTTGAGACAGCTGTAGCCCTTTGATAGCCACTGTAGGATCACTGAGAGGGTGGTAGTGGTTAAAGTTTGCTTGGTCGAAATGGGTTGCAGACCCCACAAATAAATTTTCTACAACTCCAACTGGATTGCTGAGGGATGCAAATTTCAGCCCTGCTTGTAGGGAGGCAACCCCTTTTGAGTGGCTGTTTTCCCCCACGTCCCCACCTCCTGGGGGTTCAACAGCCAGTCAAGACTCAGATAGTGCTTTCCCCAACTTCAAGAACCACCATCCTCACAGAAAGGAAAAGAAGGGAGCAGAAAGAGACTAAGTTCAGAGCAGCTCTGCGCCCTCCTTCCCCCTCCTTTCCTATGAGCTACAGGACGGATTCTCTTTTCCTCATCCATTCTTGAAACACCAGGCCTGAGAAGGAGAAGAAGGGATCTTGCTGCAGTCCCACCCAAGCCTCAGAGGTGGGGGGGGTGAAGAACCCCAAACTTTGCAGGAGAAGCAGAGGTGAGGCTGAGTGGGCAGAATTAATGGCGGTGAGAAGCAGAACTGATGTGTGATGTCACTTCCATTTAGGTAGAAAATGATAGACACATCCACACACTTTTGTAAGACCACTGTGAACATGGGAGGGTGGAAGAGTGCTACTGTGTGCTAAGGATATGAAAACCCAGAGTTAGGGTTGGTTGTGATTTCTGTGGTAGTGAGTGAGCAGCTGGAATGCCTATCTTATGACCTCTGTCAACACTTGGTAACTAAGAGGTAAATAATTACCCAACAGCTGTAGGCTTTCAGTAAATATTCAGTGATCAGACTGTAAAAGAGATGCTAAAGTACATAGGACAGCAATTTGCAAAAGACAGTACCAAAGGAAGATGTAGGGAAATAATCCCCTAACTAAAAAACTAAACATTTTCCGACCACTGTTGTGACTCCCTCTGGATCAGTCTGAATCAGTGACCTGTCCTCTCCATCATTATTTACCATACATCTAATTTTTGTGTTATCTGCAAACTTGATTATTTTATGTTTTCTGCCAGGTCATTGAAAAAAAATTTTTTTTAAATAGCATAGGGTCAAGACTATTCCCCATTTACAGTTACATTTTGAAACCCAACAGTGAGCCAGTTTTTAATCCATTTAATGTGAACCATGTTAATTTTATATCATTCTAGTTGTTTTAGTCAAAATGTTTGGCGGTACCAAGTCAAATGCCTTAAAGATGTCTACATCAAGACTATTTACCTTTAACATGTAATCTACCAAAAAGAGATATCAAGTTAGTTTGACAGGATCTATTTTACATAAACCCATGTTGATTTACATTAATAATTACATTACCTTCCTTTATTTCTTTATTAATTTAGTCCTATATCAGCTCCGTCATTTTCTTGTCCTGAATTGATGTCAGAATGAAAGGCCTATAATTACACTCCTCTTGTTTACCCTGTTTAAAAATTGACACATTAGCTTTCTTTCAGTCTTCTGAAACTTCCTCAGAGTGCCAAGAGTTATTGAAAATCAACATTAACAAGCTCCTCATCCAGCTCTTTAAAAACTCTTGGATTCAAGTTATGTGGACCTGCTCATTTAAAAATGTCTAACTTCAGTAGCTTCTGTTTAATGTCCTACAGACATACTAGTTGAATGGAAAGAATGTTATCATCACCATATGATAAGACTATATCATCTGTTTTTTCCTCAAATACAGAACAGACATATTTATTGAACACTTCTGCCACTTCTGCATTATTATTGATAATTCTATCATTTCCATCTAGTAGTGCATCAATACCATTGCCAGGATTCTCTTTGTTACTAATACAATTTTAAAAAAACCCTTTTTGTTCTTAACTTTGTTGGCAATTGATTTCTTCGTGTCCCTTTGCTTCCCTTATTAATTTTTTACGGTTTCTAACTTCTGATTTATATTCATTATAATCAAGTATTCCTTTTTTCCATTTGTTATATATTACTTTTTTTTACAGTTGCCTTTATTTATCCTCCAAACCAGGCCATTTTATTAACAAGTACAGTCTTCTTCCTTGATTTTGGGATTGTGGCTTTTGGGGCATCTAGTAAGGTGCTCTTAAATTATTCCCAATTATCATTCACATTTGTCTGATTAAATTTTTCCTCCCTGATTTCGCCCATAACTGTTTTCAGTTTTGTGAAATTGGCCCTGCATGTACATTGTAAATGTGATCGTCATGATTAAGGCTAAGATTTTGTCATGCATATTTTTAGTAAAAGTCACGGACAGGTCACAGGCAATAAAGAAAAATTCACAGAAGCCCATGACCTATCCATGATTTTTATTAAAAATATGCATGACAAAATGGGGAGCTGCAGGCTCCCCACACCACCCAGGGGGGCCTGGCTCAGAGCTGCAGGGTCCCCCCACCACCGGAAGCTCCAAGCTCAGGGCACCTCCACCACCTGAGGTGGCTCAGAGCTCTGGGGTTCCCCCTCCGCCTGCGGCAGCTCCGTGCTCTGGAGCACCTCAGCTGCCCGCAGGGCCGGGAGATGCGGGCCATGCCCGCCAGCAGCAGTGGCTGGGAGCTCCCGGGGGCCCTGCTGCCTCCAGCGGCTGGAAGCTTGGGGTCTCCCCGCTGCCTGGGAACTGTGGACACCCCTGCTGCCCTCTGTGGCTGGGAGGTTGGGTCCTCACAGTTCCCAGCCACCAGGAGTGGTGGGGGACCCTAGAGTTCTCATACACGGGGGGCTCAAGTCACGGAGGTATCTAGAAGTCACAGATTCTGTGACCTCCATGACAAAATCATAGCCCTAATCATGATCATTTGTACCTATGCTACCATTAATATTTAGTTCTGTGATCAGTTCTTCCTTATTTGTCAGGGCAAGGTCTAATAGAATTTTTCTGTGTTGGCTGTAACACTTTTTGTGTTAGGAAAGTGACATCTATAATGTTTAGAAATGTTGTAGTACTGGCAGCATGAGACCTCAAGCATATGTCACTCCAACTAAAGTCCCTCAGGATCATGCAGTTTTTTTTCTTACACGTTATAGAGAGGTGTGTAAGGAGGCAGTCCTCCTGTTCCCTAGTGTGATTTGGTGGCCAGTAGCAGACACCAACTAGTTCCCTAACTTGTGCTTTATCTATTAGGACATTGATCCATAAGAATCCAAGATCATTTTCTTCCAAGTCATCAGTGACTCAGAAAGAGGTAATGCCATTTTTGACATAGAGTGATACTCTCCTCCCCTTTTGCCCACTCAGTCCTTCCAAAATAAGTTATAACCTTTGATTTTAACATTCCAATTGTGTGACTCATCCTACCAGGCTTCAGTAATATCAACTAGATGGAATTTATGCTCATAAATGAGCAACTTCAATTTGTCTTGTTTGTTACCCAGTTTCCTTGCATTGGTGCATAATGTTGACTGTTGACCCCGACCTCATCTTGGAAGGTATATGGTTTTGGGTAAAATATAATCTATTTGCTAAGCATGCATATAGAAATAAAAATGGAAGTTATTGAAGCTGTAACAGCAAGTAGAAGAATCAAAATATGTGTATTAAAAGTAGGCTTGGCTATCAGTTATAAACATTAAGTGTTGAGTGAGACCCAGTAGAAGTTGGCAGTTGGCATAAATTAGCATGAGTATTGTTTGCTTGACGTAAGGTTATAAAATTTAGCAATATGTATCTTGTGATTAGTACGTAAACCACAAATAAACATATGGTAGCATCTTAGGATACTTTTGCAATAAGGTAATCATGGAGGTAACTGTATTGAAATATTGAAAATATTGGGACATTTATTGGTGAAAGTGAGGTGTTAATGGTCAGAAGTTTAGCCATGGTTAGCCACTATACTATACATGATTAGCCAGAAGACCAAATCCTTATCAAATATGGTTGCAGACATGTATGGGTGGAATAGGAAAAGGTGTATCGAAGATAAGGTTATCCAAACTCTTGTTGGGGCACTAGGAAGGCAACATGGGACACTCTGGTGGGAAGCCTAGCCCCAATGCCTTTCTCTCAGGATGATCTTCACTTATGTTTCCTTCCATTTTGTTCTAGTGGTCTCTGTAAGGTTGTAAATATGTACAATATTGTATTTGTCTTATTCTTATGTATATTGATTTTTCCTAGGATTTCAATTATATCTGGCTGTATTAACTAAAGCTCATAAATTTTCTGTATGTGTTTTACTAATTTCATCTTCTTAATTAACTTTAAGTAGCTACCTAAAAATAACCTATTATTTGTGACAGGTGCATCCTAGATTAACACCAGGTTACAATAGACAATTCATGTCTTCTTTTCATGTCCTTGGGTTCCTTGATTAATTTTCTTCTCAACAGCTCAATTTTGTGCTAAGTGATTATATCTTCTCTTTTTTTAGCCCTCCCTATTTGCTATTGATTTAACCATGTCCTGACTACGCTAGTTAACCTGTCCCTGAGGATGTTGGTCTCCCGTCTATTGAGGTGGAGGCCATCCAAACTGTACAACACCTTTCCCCATAAAAAGTGAACCAATGTTTCACAAAAAAACAAAACCCTACACCACTCACCTCACCAGTATTCACTCCCAGTATCTCCTGTCTTTTCTCTTCCTTTGCTTATGGGCCAGGAAGGATCTCAGTGAAGACTTCTTGAACATTTTTCTTCTTCAACATGCTTTGAGTTCCCCTTGGCGATCTATTGGCAACACATTTACCAGAGCATGTTTTGGGATTTAATGACACTCATTTAAATGATCCACCATCTTTATCTCTCACTACCAGAAACACCCTTATCCAGCTAAGTAGTGGGTAGGAAAAATACTCTTCTCCTTTACTCTGGTGTAAGTTTCACTGAAATCAGTGGAGTTACAATGGTGTTAAAGAGGTGAAAATTTAGTGAGAGAGAGAATAGGGCTCAATATCTCTTGATGTTTTCCAAACACCAGCTCGGTGTTGTTGCTGAGAATGGTTCGGAAGGGAAATTCATGTGCAAACCTGAGACAATGAAACACACACTTATTTTGAGAGAGAGAACCCTCCCTCACCTCAGTTTTAAAAACCTATTTATTGCAGCTGCTATGCTGTGGATTATCAAGGTGCTGACAACAATTTTCAGGTGATTTGCTGATTCAGTTTCATTAAGTGGGAAACAATGGGAGGCTGAAGAATGCCATAAGTGGTGGAATTCTAAGGAAAACTAAGCAGCTGCCACAGTAGGCAACAGTTTTAAATGGAGATCTGTTTTTCTTTAGCTATTGAGGATTATTTGTGATAGTTGAACTAGTATTGTCATAGCAGACTCAAAGGAAGCATTTGCCTATAATTTAAGTAGGGGTACAATAAGATGAAGCTAAATCACTGATTTACCGATGGAAATATGTCATTGCCAGCCAGTTAAATTGTTGCAGGCTTAAACTTTTTACAACTCTTCATATAAAAGAGGATAGGGAAGGAGATGGAGGATGCTGAGGGAATGCGTAAAACATGTTTCTCAAGAAGGATGAGAGGATAGTACTGAGACAGTCACCCCAGTAATGTACCTGGAAACAGTCGAGTTAGGGCAGATATAGGACCCTATACTTTGACATAAGACATTTAGGGCAAGTCTACACTACAGCACTGCATTGGCTGTAGTGCGCTGCTGTAGCATGTCTGTTGAAGACGCACTATGCCAATGGGAGAGTGCTCTCCAGTTGGCATAATTATTCCACCTCAGTGAAAAGCGGAAGCTATGTCACTGGGGAGCGTCTCCTGCCAACATAGTGTTAGTGTGGATGGTACAAAACTTGTGTTGCATGTGGGGGGCCTTTTTCACACCCCTGAGTGATGTAAGTTATATCAACTTAGGCTGTGCTGTAGATCTGCCCTTAGAGAGCGGGGGAAGTGAAAAGCATATTAAAAACATATGAAACATCAAACAAATATTTGTGTCTGAAGTTCCTAGGCAAGATTAGGAATTATGTTTGGAGGTTTATCTGCTTTCATGAGGTTACAGGCAAAATAAAGTGTAATTACTGATGATTTGGTAAGATAGTTATATTTAACTATTAGCTTTTATTTATTTAAAAGCAGAGGGCCATATCCTCAGCTTGTGTGCACTGGCATACTTCTATTGATTTCAGTGAAGCGATGATGATTTAATGACCGTGGCCCAGAGGCTTCTATTAATAACAATTAACCAACCTGTGGTCCTTACCATTCTCACTGTTCAGAAAGAGGGGGTTTGGACATCAGGAAGTACTATTTTGGGTTATAGTAATTTGTATTCCTCTGGTATGTGTATTGTTGCAGATACAGGAAGGACTGAAACTTGCTAAAAAAGTTTAATGTACACCAAACCAGGACTAATTATGTTCAGTTTAAAGGGAATGACATTTGTGAACAGTAACGTTATAATCTGAAACCCCTTCATGACAACTGCAGTTTCCTTTCCTGGGTTTTAAATTGCAAGTCCAAATGCACAGGGAAGTCCTAAAATCAATTTTCAATTTATAATACACAAGTTGCAAGATACTTCACATTTGCATTGAAGCCATCTGTTCTTCCAGGGTAATTTCTAAGTGATTCCAGTTGCACCTGATTTTGCTTTAAAAAGAGACTATAAACAGCATCCCCATTAGGTATGTTTTAGAGTAGGAAAGATTAAATATACCTTTACAACACATTTGGACTGCATTCACTGTGAAATAGTTTGTTTATGTAATGAAATCCGGGCTTAACACTTATATTACTTGGAATGCCATTGTGGCACATAGCAAAAGATGAGAACCCTGACTTCTAGATAATGATCTAGAAATAGTAATGATCTCATGAATACTTGATATATCTTCTTGTAATCATAATCAGGATTAATCTGGGTTTCATGGTTGATATATAATACATGTAATATGTTAACTGCTGGATGTATTTATTGAGCCAGTCTCAGCATCTGGCCATCAGAGGCCTAGGGGCACCCAGAGCATGGGATTGCATCCCTGACCATCTTGGCTAATAGCCATTGATGGACCTATCCTCCATGAACTTATCTAATTCTTTTTTGAACCCAGTTATACTTTTGTCCTTCACAACATCCCCTGGCAATGAGTTCCACAGCTTGACTGTGCATTGTGTGAAATACTTTCTTTTGTTTGTTTTAAACCTGCTGCCTATTAATTTCACTGTGTGACTCTTGGTTCTTGTGTTATTTGAAGAAGTAAATAACATTTTCCTAGTCACTTTTTCCACATCATGATTTTATAGACCTCTATCATATCCCCCACCCACCCAGTTATGTCTTTTCCAAGCTGAACAGTCTCGATCTTTTAAATCTCTCCTCATATGGAAGCTGTTCCACACCCTTTATCATTTTTGTTGTCCTTTGTATCTTTTCCAATTCTAATATATCTTTTTTTGAGAGGAGACCGGAACTGCACACAGTATCAAGGTGTGGGTATACTATGGCTTTATATAGTGGCATCATGATATTTTCTGTCTTATTATTTATCCATTTCCTAATGGTTCCTAACATTCTGTTAGCTTTTTTGACTGCTGCTGAACATTGAGAGGATGTATTCAGAGAACTATCCACAATGACCTCCTGATCTCTTTGAGTGGTAACTAATTTAGACCCTGCCATTTTGTATGAATAGTTGTGATTAAGTTTTTGAATGTGAATTACTTTGTCCATCCTTTACTTCTAATTAATAAAATTCATTTAACTCATTTTTCTTTTTAAATGCATTCCAATGGACTAAAGTATGCTCTGTGTGAATGTGCTATGCAAAACTATTGTCCAGAGTACTTCTTAGCAAACATAGCAATTCATTTTTGAAAAAAAGTTAGGAACTCTTGTAGTTGGTATATCATTTTAACAAGACTTTTGTATTAGTTATTTTATAAAATAAATAATATTACTGGCAATAAATACCTCCGAAGGAAACCTTCAGAAAGAGTTGAATGTGAATGTGTGAGACTATTATATAATATGTTTAATGCTATTAAGCACTGAACCTGTTGGAGGAGCATTGGTACCACTGGATTTAACCTTTTTTATTTGAAAACATGGATTATTCAGATCCCCAGCATGCACCTTGGATATGACCAGGAAGCAACAATAAAATCAGACATCTGTGTGCCTTCCAGATATTCACTGCTGATTAATCCGCAGACAGAATTAATTGTCTGTCTAATTTAGGGTTTTCTATAACACCTATCAACCTAGTATCTAAGTGCCGAAGTCTGTGCTTAGCAAAAGATTAGACCTCATCTTTTCTCTAGTTTTCTGTGAAAAAAGTCAGTTTTCTCTGACTTTCTATCCAATATGGAAAGAGAAACAGCTACACATTTTTATTAAGATTAAAGAAGTCAATTTATTATTGATTATACTGAATGAAGTATATAAATCTCATTACAGTACGGGAATGGGGTGAGAGAGCCACAAGGAAATATATTATGGAACAGTTGTACCAAAGAGATACTTTTCCAATTCACTCAAAAACTGATTTCTGAGGCTGCAGAATCTCATTTCACTTTATACAAGTCCCGCAGATCTAAAAACTTTCATTTAGCTGCCTGGGGGAAATAATATTTAATGCAATTATCCTAAAGGTTTCTTTGCTCTTATATTCTGAATCCAAATCATCTTCCCACCTCCTTGTCAATCTGCCTTTTTTAATGCCAACACACTGAAGAAGAAATGTCTAACACTGACAATTATTCAAAGTGTGTTGAGGCTGAACAATTGAGACCCTTTTTTTATGAGCACTCATATGTCCTTTCAGAAGATGTCCAGTACATTAAAATATAATTGTATAAAGTATAGTTCATATACATACCTCACAAAGCACACCAGTTGCAACAATGGACAGTGTCAAAAGTTATAAGGTATGAGAATGGGAGTAGAAAGAAATCTTAGAAGTTTGAAGGGCTGATAATATATTAAGTATGGTTATGAAACTGGTTGACAGCTTACTACTTATAGGCAGCATAGAAGAAGTAGTTTCAGAGCTGTATTTTAATAAGGGTAGAGAATCAGCGAGGCAAATGGAGACAGCTATAGAGCCCCAGATACCTGGTGCAACAGCAGGAGAAAGAACACTGGAAGACAGAAGGGAATAGGGGATCTAAGGTAGGATAAAAGCACTGGAGTGGAGCAAGCAAGAAATCTTGAATGATGAGAAATGTTTTTGTATTGTATATGAAATAATAGGGAGCAGTCATCCATGAGCAGGGTGATGTAGCTGCATGTGTGAGAAAATGTGTTCCAGCACTCCGAAGAGACGCCCATTTGGTTATAAGTTGGCCTGGCCAGGAAACAAGAATTTTCTTTTGCAATTTTTTTTTCAATTTGTTTTTGTTCTGCATTAAAACAAATAAAAAATAAAATAAATTAAATTAATAGAGATATCCTATCTTCTAGAACTGGAAGGGACCTTGAAAGGTCATTGAGTCCAGCTCCCTGCCTTCACTAGGCAGGACCAAGTACTGATTTTGCCCCAGATCCCTGAGTGGCCCCCTCAAGGATTGAACTCTGGGTTTAACAGGCCAATGCTCAAACCACTGAGCTATCCCTCTGAGACTTGTCATATCTAAAGTGCATGCTGGGGATCTGAGACAAAAAAAATCGTTAAAACACTCCTCCCACTCCACCCCCAAAAGCCAATAACCCAGTGATCAGCACACTTGCCTGGGATGTGGGAAACCCAGATTAAAGTCCCTGCTCCCACATCCCAGGTCAATGCCCTAATCACTGGGTTATTGGCTATTTTCTGGCTCTCGTTCTTTCTTTCATTTTGACCAGAGATTCATCCTGAACCATAGACATTGTTTTGATGAATTGGCATGTACAAAAAAAGTTTTGTCCAGAAAATCCCAACCAGTTGTAGGTGACGCTAGGAGACCGCAGAGGAGAAGCTGTTTATAGTAGACAAAATGTGAAGTGACAAAGGCATGAAATTGCAATTCCAGAGGAGTAAGCAGCAAGGAAGTGTCATATGTTGGTTATATTAGGATGGTGAAAGGCAGACTTGCAGACTGCAGCCATATGAGATGCAAAAGAGCAGTCAAAGTAAAAGATGACTTGACTTCAAGATTACAGACAAGACAGCTAAAACGTGGGCCAGAATTCAGAAGGGAGTTGTGCAATGGGTGTGACTGAAAGGTATTTTTCTTGACAGTGGAAAGGTAGCATTAAATTAACTAAAGTTAAGACAAGTATTGATGTGCTTAAGACAGATGGGGATTGTGTTGAGGGAGGGATCCCTGAAAGGTTTAAAGGTGAGGTCAGCATAAAACTGGTAATTGAGGTTAAATTCTCAAATGATATGTCCGAGTGGGAAGGCAGAAGATAGAAAAGACAAGGGCTGAGAACAGAGTTTCATGAAATCTTAGAGAGGAATGATCTAATGTCAAGTAACTACAAATAATAAAATAAAATAAAAGAACATAAATTGCTGGGCAAAAGTCAACATGGTTTCTATAAAGGGAAATCATGTCTTACTAATCTATTAGAGATCTTTGAAGGGGTCAACAAACATGTGGACAAGGGGGATCCAGTGGACATAGTGTACTTAGATTTCCAGAAAGCCTTTGACAAGGTCCCTCACCAAAGGCTCTTACGTAAATTAAGTTGTCACGGGCTAAGAGGGAAGATCCTTTCATGGATTGAGAACTGGTTAAAAGATGAGGAACAAAGGGTAGGAATAAATGGTAAATTTTCAGAATAGAGAGAGGTAACTAGTGGTGTTCCCCAAGGGTCAGTCCTAGGACCAATCCTATTCAACTTATTCATAAATGATCTGGAGAAAGAGGTAAACAGTGAGGTGGCAAAGTTTGCAGATGATACTAAACTGCTCGAGATAGTTAAGACCAAAGCAGACTGTGATGAACTTCAAAAAGATCTCACAAAACTAAGTGATTGGGCAACAAAACGGCAAATGAAATTTAATGTGGATAAATGTAAAGTAATGCACATTGGAAAAAATAACCCCAACTATACATACAATATGATGGGGGCTAATTTAGCTACAACTAATCAGGAAAGAGATCTTGGAGTCATCATGGATAGTTCCCTGAAGACGTCCACACAGTGTGCAGCGGCAGTCAAAAAAGCAAACAGGAAGTTAGGAATCATTCAAAAAGGAATAGAGAATAAGATGGAGAATATCTTATTGCCCTTATATAAATCCATGGTACGCCCACATCTTGAATACAGTGTACAGATGTGGTCTCCTCATCTCAAAAAAGATATGCTGGCATTAGAAAAGGTTCAGAGAAGGGCAACTAAAATGATTAGGGGTTTGGAAAGGGACCCATATGAGGAGAGATTAAAGAGGCTAGGAAAAGAGGAGAGTAAGGGGGGATATGATAGAGGTATATAAAATCATGAGTGGTGTGGAGAAAATGAATAAGGAAAAGTTATTTACTTGTTCCCATAATATAAGAACTAGGGGCCACCAAATGAAATTAATGGGCAGCAGGTTTAAAACAAATAAAAGGAAGTTCTTCTTCACACAGAGCACAGTCAACCTGTGAAACTCCTTGCCTGAGGAGGTTGTGAAGACTAGGACTATAAGGGTTTAAAAGAGAACTAGATAAATTCATGGAGGTTAAGTCCATTAATGACTATTAGCCAGGATGGGTAAGGAATGGTGTCCCTAGCCTCTGTTTGTCAGAGGGTGGAGATGGATGGCAGGAGAGAGATCACTTGATCATTACCTGTTAGGTTCACTCCCTTTGGGACACCTGGCATTGGTCACTGTCGGTAGACAGGATACTGGGCTGGATGGACCTTTGGTCTGACCCAGTTTGGCCATTCTTATGTTCTTATGAGCAGTTAGATACCATAGATATGAGCATAACAGGCACAGAAAGGACCTGAGACACCAGCATAGCATTCAAAGTATACCAGTAGGATGGTGTGGCCAGGAGTGAGGTCAAGGAAGAGGGGTATGGTAGTGTGAGGGAGCCATGGCTAGCAGAGAGTAACTTTACACAAACTACCTTCCAAAAGGCCATTTTAGCTCTCTAGTCAGTGTTAAAACTGGATTTGGATGGATTGAGAATGCTGGGGGCAGAGGATGGAAGGGGCCTGTAGCAAGGCAGCCTGGCTCCCAGCCGCCCCTGTGAGGGACGAGCCAGAACAGCCGCCAGAGTGGGCGGGGTCACTGCCGCCTGTCCCCGCCCCCCGGAAGTCAAGGGTCGGGACAGGAAGTATAAAGGCCAAGCCACAGCGCTCAGTTGCTGGCCAGCAGCGGGAGAGGACAGACGCTGGTGCCCGAGCTCCCGCTGGGCTGAGCCTGCCCAAAGCCCGGTATCCTGAGGAGGACTGGCCGAGCCTGCCCAGAGCCCGGTATCCTGAGGAGGACTGGCTGAGCCTGCCCAGAGCCCGGTATCCTGAGGAGGACTGGCCGAGCCGACCCCGAGCCCGGTATCCTGAGGAGTGGCCTGAGCTTCCCCCCGCCGAGGGTCCGGAGGAACCGACCAACCTACACAGCGCTCGGTGCCCGGAGGAGCCCATGGTCTGGGACACGGCAGACGAGGCTCAGGATGTGCAGGTACCCATGGAGGAGGAGATGGGAAGTGGCCTGGGGATAGCAGACCCCGAACCCATGTCAGTGTGTTGCGGTCAGGATCCCCACTGACCCAGCAGCAGACGGACTGCTGCTGATAGGGCCCCGGGCTGGAACACAGTGGAGTGGGTGGGCCTGTGTTTCCCCCCTGCCACCCCACGCCGGGTGGCAGTCTCTCCTCCTCCCTGCCTGAGGGCCTGAGCCCCTGAACTTACTGTTTGTTTGCTCAGCCCGTGCCTGAGGGCCTGAGCCCCTGAACTTACTGTTTGTTTGCTCAGCCCCTGCCTGAGGGCCTGAGCCCCTGAACTTACTGTTTGTTTGCTCAGTCCCTGCCTGAGGGCCTGAGCCCTAAAGTACTGTGTGTTTGCTCAGCCCCTGCCTAAGGGCCTGAGCCCCTGAACTAACTGTTTGTTTGCTCAGCCCCTGCCTAAGGGCCTGAGCCCAGGACTATGGATTGCTCGCGATCCTGCCCTGACTTAGGGCTTGGACCTGCGAGACCGATCTGTTCCCCAGCCTCGTGTAGCGAGGCGGCCTGGCTCCCAGCCGCCCCTGTGAGGGATGAGCCCCACCCCGGAACGTCTACACGGCCAAAGAGAAATGACCGCTTTTATTGATTAAGAGTTGGGGTTACAAATCAGCGAGTCTTTTTAATCAACACAAATATTTCATCAAATACCTAAACTTAGTTTGTATTGCTGGAAGAAGTGAAATACACCAAGAAATATAAGCGATCTCTCTAGGGCACAGACAACAGAATTATTAATTGTATATATGTTCCAAGCACTCACTTAAAACTTCCTGGGGTGAAAGTGCACTCATTCAAGTGTTTCTGATTGATCTGATAAAAGTGTAGGAGTAAAATCCACAGGGTTCCTCTATCCTGGCTATGTGATGTTAAAGGGACATTGATTTTCATATGCTTGATTTTAGAAGTCTACCACATAACTGGAAAGCAATTTGGATAATAATAGAGAACAAAGACTTCACACAGTGGAAGGTGCAGCAGGTATTCCCTCTATCACACATTCTTTGTGTCATGCTTTCAGCAGCTCCTTATAGGATAGATGCAGAACATGGCTACAATATACTGGTCCCATCCCCCCACCCCCACAAGAAATCTCATGATCTTAACGAAATGCTGTATTCACTCTTTACCTGCTAGTGTTGGTCCTGAATGGTAGGGCTATGAGAGAAAAGCCATGTGTGCTTATGTTAAAATACACAGGATTATTTTATTGCAGGCAAAAATGCTTCAGTGTCAGAGTTCTCTATTGAAAAATAAACCTCAATAGGATGGACATATGTACTTTAAAGACCACATGTGTTCCAATTTGATGGATGTGCATTTTGTATTCGTATGGACTGAAAGAGTTGAAGTTGATCAAGAGCAGACACAAGTTTAAAGAGTTTAGAAAACCATGGGAGTTTGGAGGCCTGATGGCCTGGGGAGGTGGCTACCCATGATACTACTTTCAAAGCCTGGCACTGTTGTGACTTTGGTTAAGTGACACCCACCATTACAATTGGGTGATTTAAAAAAATAAAAATTAAACAAGAATCAACAGTGCTGGAAGGACCTCCCATACTAGAAAAATGGGTGTGGTATAAGAACCTGAACAAAATAGAAAGTGCAGCTGTGGGACAATGAACTAGTCTTGGTTTACTTGCTTAGATGTAAGATTTTTTTCTGAGTCTTACAGAACGTTCAGCTCCATGTCTAATTAAACCAGGCAAAAGAGGTCCAGAAACCTTTATTCCTAATACAGCAATTTGATGCTTAAGTGTTGGATTCCTGAAAGAAAAATAGTTTCCTTTACCTTTAGGTTTCATTTTCTTTACACACTTACTTTACCTTGGCAACTCCCTCCCCTCACTGCAACTCTGTAATTTCTCTCTCTCTGTATCCTTCCAAATGGAACAATAGGGCACATGGTGTCCCAGCACAAGGTTTGTTGTGGGTTTGACAGAGGAAACATTTCTTAAAATGACCCACATCTTGAACAACATAATCTGAGCATTCCTATGGCTGGTCTTGCATGGCAGTTAAATGTGCTGCTGTTGAGGCACCAGGTTTTCTTTTTACAGACTTCTGTAAGGCAAATGTTTTTCAGGCTGGGAGAGACAAAAAAAATTGACAGGTTTCAGAGTGGTAGCCGTGTTAGTCTGTATCAGCAAAAAGAACGAGGAGTACTTGTGGCACTTTAGAGACTAACAAATTTATTTGGGCATAAGCTTTCATGGGCTAGAACCCACTTCATCAGATGCATGCAGTGCAAAATACAGTAGGAATATATATATATATATATATATATATATATATATATACACACAGAGAACATGAAAAAATGGGTGTTGCCATACCAGCTATAACGAGACTAATCAATTAAGGTGGGCTATTATCAGCAGGAGAAAAAAAACTTTTGCAGTGATAATCAGGATGGCCCATTTCAAACAGTTGACAAGAAGGTGTGAGTAACAGTAGGGGAAAAATAGCATGGGGAAATAGTTTTACTTTGTGTAATGACCCATCCACTCCCAGTCTTTATTCAAGCCTAATTGAGTGCTTGATGTGGTTTTGGTTTTGGTTTGTTTTATTTTGGTTTTTGCAAACTTTGTAGCACAACGGTTGAGTTCACTGTCTTCTCCTTTGTTTTAATTGCTAATAAATCATTCTGTCTGCACATCATGCTCTCAAGCATGCATCAATTATCCACTGCTCTGTTCTGCTCTTTGAGAGATGCTAGAGGTGCCTGCTCCTTAAAACAGCAATGTCCTCTTGATCTTTAAAAATATTCCAAGTAAAGATGTGCTAATGAATCTGTCAAAGCTTTTCTGTCTTAGGACTTGTGGGTATCTGCTGATTTTCCCCACAGTGCAAATATTTTCAGATCTGACCCTCTAATTACTCATGAACATGACCAGGAAGGTGTAGCCAAGAAATCTGAAAAGGCAACAGATTTTTCTTTTTAAATTTGTAGTGATGTCTGGATTAAATTTCAGAAAAATGTGATCCGGGAACTAGACTGTCTGGAGCAATAGTTTCCTGCCTATCCTGCAAGAGATTTCTACACTTCAAGTGAATTATTATGGTAGCACCCAAAAGTCCCAGTCATGATTGTGCTGGGCACTATGCAATCACAGAGAAGGTATAATTTAGATAGGCACAACTGAGTTAACTAATAGCCTACATTGTTTTTTTTTAAAAAGTGGTGTGGTTCCTTTAACAGCCACAATCAGTAAGGACCTTGGTTTTACATCTCATCTATAAAATGGCATATCCGGCAAGACAGTAGCTCTCATGCTATAGTAGAACACAGGTTCAGTCTTGATCCAGAGGATAGCATGTCACTATATCATCAGATCTATTTGCTTCAGTATTTAGGTCTTCCTTACAGTTCTCCAATCCAAGTACACCTCTACCCCAATATAATGCGACCCGATATAACACAAATTCGGATATAATGTGGTAAAGCAGCGCTGCGGGGGGGCGGGGCTGCACACTCCAGCGGATCAAAGCAAGTTCGATATAACATGGTTTCACCTATAATGCAGAAAGATTTTTTGGCTCCCAAGGACAGCGTTATATCGGGGTAGAGGTGTATAGGCAGAGCCTGCTCCTGGTCAGCTACCACAAAGCCTGATCCAAAATCAATGGAAGACTTTCAGGGACTTCCTATATGGAATCATATAGGATTACTACACACTTTAATTGAGCCATAACTGAACCATTCTTGATGTTCTAAAGAGGTCAGATAATATTTCCCCGTTGGTTGGTTGGTTTTGTTTTTCATGTGCTTTTTTGTTTCTGGCCAAAACTGGAAAGAAATGTGCCAAGAAACAACACAAAAAGACTTGCCTTGTGATATTTCTGGTCTAACTGGAGGCTCTGAATTCACGAGGATGCTCCCACCCATTTTTACAAGCTCTGTGTTTACTCCTTGCTGGGGCCTCTGTGTTCCTCCTTGCTAAGTAAGACTTGCTACTCCTGATCATTCTTTTGGCAGCTCTTCTTGCACCACTTGCACCATGGGTAAAGAAAGGACCATGCTAGCCATTCTCTTGTGCAGTGGCAGCTCCTTGTGAGTGACTCTGGCTGTGTCCCCTCTGCTGGCTGGTGGCAAAGCGCTGGGAAGCAGCTGCTTGAATTGGAACTGCATGCCTAGTCTTAAGCATCTTCCCTGGCTCCCAGTCCTAATCCCTCTCCCCAGGCTCCTTGTCCCAATCTCTTTGCCCTGGCAGTCCCATTTCTCCCCATGTACCCCAGCTCCTCATGAGATCTTTCTTCCTTCCAATTTCAATTTCTTTCCCACCACCTCATTGGTTCTCAGTCTCCTTACCCAATCAGTCCCAGTCTCCCTTGGCTCCTCCTGCTCCCTCCCCCATTTTCCTCCCCTGTTCCCAGTCTCATTGCCAAGATCGTCACAGTCCGCCCCTTTGGCTCTCAGTCCCAGGCCCCCATCGCTCTCCAGCTCTCCTCACCCCATAGGTCTGGCTCTTGTGCCCTCTGCATTGAAATTAGGCTGCTTCCTCCTCCACAGTGCCTGGAACAACTGTATGTGAGGAGCAGCAGTTCAGAGCTGCTCCTGCAATTGCAGGGAAAGTTCTGCTCAGCCCTAGGCTGGAGCATGCCAAGTGTGAACAGAATCTTTGGGGTATTTAGCTGCTAAAATCTAAGAAGTCTCTATTGAGAATGTATAAACTGTGATTTTTTTCAAAGACATGAGTTTGCCAAATTTTGATAGATTTTCTTGTGGACAAGAAAAGACAAATCCCTGACACAAAGGCCACTCCCTTGCCAAATTTCAAGACTCTGCTCCAATGCCAGAGGGCAGTAGGGTTGTTCAAAGAAAAGGTCACCATACATTTTTATTATGGGTAAAATAGTATATTTTCCCTAGCCTCATTTGTGGAAATGGCTAATCTGTTTTGGATGAAACTTTCCCAAAACATTCAGCCTGAGGTAGATACCCAGCATGGAAAATTTCAGCCCAAATGGTTGAAGTTTGGCAAAGTTATAAGCAACTGATAAATCTTACAGTGGAAAGTGTCAGGCAACCTTAATAATGGGCAGTGCTCCCAATCTCACCTATAATAGTAGATACAATATTATCTACTATAATAAATTAGATTAAAGCAGACCCTCCTAATATTATGATTGTCAGAGACCTGCTTTAGATACACTTTGGTCAATAAGCCTATTGCTAGAGTGTGATGTATGCTGAATCATATAATTAGGTCCAGGATATCTGTCATGTTTATAATTTTTGTTTTTGTTTCTTTGTGTTAGGTAGTTATAGGAGGAGAAGAATAATCTCTGGCCTTTAAATGTCAAAAGTTGCCTTGTGGGCCTGGCTGGGTGTTGATGCCTGGGCATCATGCATGGCCTTACCTGCTTTGGAGCTTTTGGTCTTCTGATTTTTTTCCACCATCCTTTTCTTCCTCCTTTATCTCCTTTGATTCTATCCCATCAGTCATAACTCATTATTATTCTTTTTTTCTCTTGTTCTTATAGTGCACAAGGCACCTCACAAAGATGATTATTTAATTATAAATTAGTGTATGGAAGTGTCCAATAGGTATTGAATGCTTTCTAAACATGTATGAAAATACAGACCTGCTCCAAAGAAATTATAATCTAGAAAGACGAAAGGGAAAGGGTTGCAACATATAAGCAAGCCAAACAAGGTGATGATAGGTACAGGATTCATGATTTTTATAGGGTTTTAGCTTCCTTCTTCTCTTTCCTACCACCAATCCCTTTTCCTCTCCTTCAGCCCTTCTCCGTGAGAGAGACAAGATGGATGAGGAAATATCTTCTATTGGACCAAAGCTATTGCTCACCCACCTAATCTTTCTCAGTCCTGGGAGCAACATGGCTACAAAAACACTGCATATTTCTCTTGCCATCTCTTTTCCACCAGCCCTCTGCAACAGATAGCTTTGTGTGAATGAAGACAGAAGCACATAGCCAAATAGAGAGAACCCTTAAGAGTTTCAAATATGAAAGGTCACAGTCTTTCATGCTTTCTCTATATGTCTCCTAGTTGCTGATTTTTTTCTTTTTTCCAGTTTAAAATAATATACATAATGTATGTAATTTCTAAGTAATTAACCATGGCTTGCATTTTTATGGAGAGCATATGTGGTGGGAGGAATGGGAAAGCAGGACATAGTAGGGTGCAAGAGAAACAGACTACATGTGATGGCTACCCTCATGGCCAATACATTGGGCATTGAATCAGGGACTTCCAGAGCTAAAAGCATGAGCTGTAGAGCTAAGCTGGGGTGGTAACCACTCATATCTGTGGATTGGCACAGAGGGGGACCTGTAACACACACTCATCAGTGGGTTACATATGAAACAAGCGAGAAGGAGTGGAAGGAGAATGGTGGTGAAGGAAACTAAGAAAATAAGTTTAGGTACCTGATGGGGGATGAATACTGACTGGTCCAATTAGGTGGCTAATGAAAAGAGAAGATGTCACAGAGGGTTCTCTCTGCTGGTGGCCCTGGTGATGTCCTGTCCTGTTGGTGCTGGGGCCCATGAGGGCTCTGATGGGGGCAACAGGGGTTTTTGAAAGGCTGCCCATGAAAGATAGCCCATGAAAGACAGCAGTTGCTGCTGCCCTGGCTGGAGGGGCCCACATAGGTGCTTAAGCCACTGGGAATTACTGTCCCCTGATAGTATGCGGTGCAGGCTTGAGGGCTCTGCTTACTTCTCCATTGCCTTTCTGCTGCTGGTAGTAATGGCTTATCCCAGCCTACCTCCACCACTAACTTAACCCTCTGCTTCTAATGTCCAATAACACTTTCCACCATGTTCCATCACATAGGGCCTTTTTACTCTCCAATACTCAGGGGTTTGTGGCCTATCTTTCCTAGCGAGGCTGCATTTACACTACATTTGGGCCTCTATGGTTATGTAGGGTGGGCCTGTATTTGTCCCTTTAAATGCATACAATCATTATGGAAACACTTTGAGTGATATTCTTGGTTTAAAAAAATCAGATGAAATGTAGAGGAGGATGGAGGGAGAGCAAATGAGGAAAAGATTCCGGGGTATATTTACAGGAGTTTTGACCATATTATGTCAAATGCTGCACTTACATGTTGTATAGACATTTATGCTTCAACAGCTAGCCTATTGCTGAGAGCTTTCAGGGCCCAGTCCTGCAAGGTGTTGAATCCCTCCTACAAGGTTCCAAGAGCCCTCAAATCTCTCTGATCTCAGTGTAGTTGTCATAACTATAAAGGGAAGGGTAACAGCTCTCCTGTGTACAGTACTATAAAATCCCTCCTGGCCAGAGACTCCAAAATCCTTTTACCTGTAAAGGGTTAAGAAGCTCGGGTAACCTGGCTGACACCTGACCCAAAGGACCAATAAGGGGACAAGATACTTTCAAATCTTGGGGGGGGGGGAAAGGCTTTTGTTTTGTGCTCTTTGTTTAAAGGGTTGTTCGCTCTTGGGACTGAGAGGGACCAGACATCAATCCAGGTTCTCTCCATCTTTCTAAACAAGTCTCTCATATTTCAGACTTGTAAGTAAAAAGCCAGGCAAGGCGTCTTAGTTTTACTTTGTTTTCTCAACTTGTAAATGTACCTTTTACTAGCGTGTTTATCTTTGTTTGCTGTACTTTGAACCTAAGACAGAGGGGGGTCCTCTGAGCTCTTTAAGTTTGATTACCCTGTAAAGTTATTTTCCATACTGATTTTACAGAGATGATTTTTACCTTTTTCTTTAATTAAAAGCCTTCTTTTTAAGAACCTGATTGATTTTTCCTTGTTTTTAGATCCAAGGAGTTTGGATCTGTATTCACCAGGAGTTGGTGAAAAGTTTCTCAAAGCTTCCCAGGGAAGGGAATGGTGGCAGCGGACCAGAACTAACCTGGTAATTAAGCTTAGAAGTCCTCATGCAGGCCCCCACACTTGTACCCTAAAGTTCAAAGTGGGGATACAGCCTTGACAGTAGTAGAGAGTACTTCCCAAATTCATTGGAGGCATACAGCACTTCCCAGAACTGGGTCCTAGGTAAGAACCAAAGGAGCAAGAAGATTACTCTGCAAGTTCAGATTTAGTCCATTTTTGTCACTTCATTTAAATTCTGTTTCCTTTTGAAGAAACATGTAAACAACATTTATAGTCTACAAATGAACCCAATTAAGAAGTTACAACTGAGACTGAGTTGTTTACATAAGTAAGAGGGTGTGAGGTGCCAGAAGAGACATTTAGATGTCTGCTTGAAGGCTATGCTATCAGCCTGTTAATAAAAAATATTTATAGAATGTCTACAAAATAACAATTAGAGGAAGGGAAAAAAAACCCACATTAAACATGAAATGACAGTTTTGATTTCCTGTTGGGATGCAGATTAATATTTATTAGTACAAGTTTAGATCCTGAAAGGTCTCTTTAATCAAGGTGAGAGGCAATTTTCATCAGATGATCTTTAGAAAGGGATAAATATGCATGAGAATATTAAATACCCAAGTCATAGCAATGTTGTAATAAGTACTATAAAAATATCCCCTGGTGATCCACTGAGGAAAACACTACTGCTTTCCCTCTCCATTGAGAGGGAAGACACTATTTTTCCAGGTTAGCCAAAGATGAACTATACCAGACAATGATTGTCATCACTATCCAGTCATTCTTACGGACAGTGAAATCCATCCAGTGCTGGAAAAATGAAGCCTCAAATAGCTCTACATTTCAAGTTTTTCAGAGGGAATGATGTTTCATTCTGAGGAAAGATGGTCTCTTTGAAGATTTTATTTTTCTAGATGGGTGGGGGTGAGGATGGAAATTTTCTCTCTGAAGAGAAGATTTTTTTTTAACATTAAAAATATTATGCTCCACAGCAGTCAGCTCCAGAGTTGAAAGACCTCAATTGCATATGAATAGGGTGACCAGATGTCCCAATTTTATAGGCACAGTTCTGATATTCAGGGTTTTGTCTTATATAGGTGCCTATTAACCCCCCACCTCCACCCCGAGCCAATTTTTCACACTTGCTATCTGGTCACCCTAATCTGAAGTAGATTAATCTACATTAGAAGCAGCAGAGGTAGGCTCGATTCAGCTGTCAGTCCATAAGAGGTGGAAAGCCAAATACCTTACTTAAAACAAACAAATCAACAATCACCCCTGCTCCATACAACTAGGGAGTGATGGGAATGCCTTCAAACTAAGGAAACTAAGGGGAAAGAAAACCCTGAACAGGTGGAAATCCTATAAGTAAAGGAAAATGAATAATATGGTTGTTTTATTGCCCATTCCATTTTGTTGTTGCCCTCCACAGAATCCCAGCAGAGTACCTCCTTTTCCTTCATTTTAATTAGAGCATCAGGACAGCTTGTAAATGTTTGTCAACTGTACTTATTTGTCTGTTTATTATAATAATATTTAGACATGAGTCCAGCTATTAAAACTCAACTCAGGGTGTTGGCAAACAAAGAGCACTAGATAGTTTAGAATTAGAACAGGTGCGGAGAAGGGCAATGAAAATATTTAGGAGTATGGAACAACTTCCATATGAGGAAAGATTAGAAAGACTGCGTCTGGTCAACCTAGAAAAGAGATGACTAAGGGGGGATATGATAGAGGCCTATCAAATCATGAATGGTATGAAGAAAGTAATAGGGAAGTGTTTGTTTGCACCTTCACATAACACAAGAATAGTGGGCACACAATGAAATTAATAGGCAGTAGGTTTAAAGAAAACACAAGGAATTACTCCTTCACACAATGCACAGTCAACCATTGCCATGGGATATTGTGAAGGCCAAAAGTATGACTAGGTTCATGAAGGATAAATCCATCAATTGCTATTAACAAAATTGGTCAGGGATGCAACCCCATGCTCGGGGTATCCCTAAACCTACAACTGACAGGGAATACTGGTTAGATGGACTATTGGTTTGATCCAGTATGGTCGTTTATATGACTATCTGCACTCAACCTCCTACAGCAGCAGGCAGACCAAGGACAGTAGAGAAGGGGTGAGCATTGGGAAAGAAACAGTGGTTTTTAATGCTGACTTCAGGCACAAGCAACACAACCAACCATCTCAGGCCTCATGGTCTTGGTTTATTCAGCAACTCGTGGATCACTCCAATCCCCTCTCTTGACAAGGGATAAAAAAGGGAGGCAACTCATTGAATCTTCCTCTCTGGCATATGGACCAGACTTGGAAACAATTTTTGGCTCAATCCCCCTACGTCTCCTTTAGATTGGAACCTCCTCTTGTTTTGCGGTGGTGGTGGTTGTAAATTGTGGAACTTTCCTGGATGCCTTCAGGAACACTTGTATTGCAGTCAGATGGGGTTTCGCAGGGCTGATTATACCATGTTTGCAGAAAGAGTTAAATGACTGTAATATGAAATTTAACACAGGGTTTCTCATATCTTTCCATAGTTCCTCCTGTAAGGAGAGTTTAAGTAGTCTAGCCTTCCTAATGGAAACATATTTTTAAGTGTGTTTTATTTTTTTTTAAAAAAGGGGGGGGACTGATATTGGAAAGAATATTGTACATTTGGGGAAGAATATTTAACCCTGTGGGTAAAATATCTGGTTATTTTTTTTCTTGATGGGTCATTTCCACTTTGGGTTTATCATGAGGATCTTTCTGTTGAATATCTGGGTATCTGCACTGAATTCTGAATATTCAGTGATGGGGTTTGCTTCTGCAAGTCTTGAGTAAAAAATATTTTTTTCTTCTCATTTCTCATAGGGTTGCACTTCCACAAGGAGTCCAGCATCATAGCTTGAGAAATACTTCTGTAAGGAACACCACAGAGATCACTTCTACAACACAAGGCCTTGTCCATTAAGCACCTGTATCAGATGCTCATTTGCTTCCTGGTTGGAGTGGGGCTCCTTAGCATCCATCACACTTACGCAGTGGACATTCACCCAGGTCAGTCATTATCACCAGCATATATTTTTGTGTGTGTGCAATTTGTGTATACTATCACTTACTTACATATGTTAAATTGTCCATCCCATGGACTCTTTAACTCAGGGCTGCATATCTTTGTAAAAGATATGCTCTAGCTCAAACCCAATTTCGTTTAGATGTAGGAATCACTGAATGAAATCTAAGACCTTTGTTATGCAGGTATCAGGATATTATATACATTATAATGGTCTCTTCTGGCCTCAAACTCTATGTAAATAATAGAATCTATATATTTAAATCTTATATGCATTTAATCAATGCCCAGAAATGGGTTTTGTGTGTGTAAAGTCTATTATTTGTGTGCTCAGGTAATAATGTGTAAAAACTGCAGTCATAAATAGAGGCCAAAACTTGACAATTTGCACTTAAATCCCTGAAGTATTAAAAAATGCTTTCTGGGATAATAATTGCTACTGACTGTCATATAAACAAATATCCGAATTATCTTTCCCTAAAATGAAACCAAAGCTGTTCTGTAGCTTTTAGATCTCTCTAGAACACCACTGCACAACTCCTGTACATTCCAAAAAGGGTTTAATGCAAAAGCCAGTCCTTAGTCATGAAGCTTGGAAAACCAGTTATCAGCATGCATATTGAGTAACAGGATGTCAAAGTATATCACTGCGCATCTTTCACTGTCAAGTGGATTTGGCCCTGTAAATGCTGCAAGTTAGCATAAAAACTGACAAAACTGGATCCAGATGTCACTTAACTGTGTATATGGACTAAAGATGTTTGACTAGAAGTCTGGATCATTGGGGCAGAAGAAGGCAGTATCTTTTCTATAAGCAATGTTAATCTTTGACAGAAGATTGTTCAGCAAACATATGACAAACTAGAGAATCTGACAATGTGAATGCATTTTGACCCATACCGGCTGAACATTTTCAAGCAGAGGATAACTTGTTATGAGGTGTTGTGGCAACAGAAAATATACCTTAAATCAATACTGGATCACTGACAAACTCCTCACTGTTACTGAAATGAAACATGAGCCAAAGTATAAATGGAAGGTAGATCAATACATGCTGAAACTCATGCTATTGTGAATTATCCCCAGTTATAAAGGAGAGTGAAAAGCAGAAACCAGAATCTGTTACAAGCAAGTTTCAGCAAATGGGATGTAGTCAATCAAGCAAAAAAAAAAAAAAAAATCACCAAAACAATCTGATAAGATGAGTGAAGAAAAACAGACACACAAATAAAATGAGGGAGAGGTGAGCTGTTTCAGACAAATTAAGAACCAAACTAAACCTGAAACAAATCTGTCTCAAGCTAGATAAAATTCTGGTTTCATTTAAAAAAAAAAAAAGCAGTGTGTTTTTATCTGCTTCTCTATTTCCTGGTTCAGAAGTGTCATAATAATTCAAAAAAGGAACGTCTGTAGCATTTCTTATCTGACCAGAAGAAAATAACAGAAATGTCACTACCAAAAAGCACTCTCTCCCTTTCCTCCCCACAATTCTTATAACATCATCAGCCTCTAAGATATTTGGATACTTTAGCTAAACACACTAAATTCCAAACCAAACTTCCAATCCTTTTGCTGTTTCCCTAGAATCTGATTATGCTTTTTACTTACACAATTTTTATATGCACTTTTTGTGTCATATCATGCAGACATTTGTGTAACTTTCCTTTTTTATTTTTGGCATCATTGTAAGATGCTAAAAATAAAAGATAATGGAAAGCAAGATAATGGAAAACAAGCAGGAATGAGGCTGACACTGACCTCACAGGATAATAGTTTTTATAAAAAATAACTATTTTCCCTTTAATTGGACTGGCTTGGGGAGAAATTTGCTAAATGCAGATCTTAGTACCAAATGAGAAGGATATTGGTTCTTCTATGTCTTCAAAATTCATAATAAAGAGAATATCTTCAGACCATGGCATTAAAGCATAGATTTTTTTTTTCTGTGGATCTGAACCTGTCTTCCTGGCATACTAGAAATTTCAGTGATTATAGTGCAGGTGCAAAGATTACGGGATTGGGTCCTCTGTCAAAGAATGAAATCAATTGATTGATCAATAATTGTCTTTAAAGCTATATTTTAAACTATAATACTTACATTAATATATCTGACTAATCAAAACATTTAAAAAAAGATTCACTCCATACAAATTAACATATTTCTTGTTAAAATTCACAAGAGTGACAAATGTTTACTGTGGGTCAGATCCTCAGGTATGCTTGTGCTATGCACCTGAAGAGGGGGTGGCATAGGCAGCTTTCTATACCCCTTGATCCCAGGGCCACAGGTAAGAGCAGGTATGATGGTGGCACAACACAGGAAATGTCCATTCAAATGAATGAAGAATCAGATTTTGCTAGATCGGACTGGTCCTCTTGGAAATCATTGCACAGGCATAGTTGGTACATATCAAACAACATCATTTATATGACTAAAAGACAGAAGTGAAAATTATCCTACAATCAAACTGTTCTAATAAAATTTACTTAAGTAGATTTCAGTGTTTAATAAATAATATAAAATTAGGTTTACAAGAGAGAAGGTCACAGTACACAAACTTCTTTGATTTTATAATTAATAAAGCTGAAAAAGAAACCCTGAGCCCAGTGCCTTTCCACTTGCTTCAAATTTTAAATAATAATCAAAAACATTTTAGGGTTGAATGAGTCCAGCCGTTCCCAGGTGAGAGAGAAAAGAGCATAATGAACCTTTCCCTACAACTTGTGTCTGTGCAAGGGCTGGGCACAGTGTCAGTTCTAATGCCCAGGGAGAACACAGACTTCAGTCCAGAGTGCTGGACTCCTTCCCTCAGTGGAAGAGAATGGGGACCCATTCTGTACAGGCCAGTGGTGCTGGCACCATTGGGCAGGAGAAACCCACACTTCACTGTGTTACAAGTGTAGAGTGGCTCAAAAACTGGGCTCTTCTTGCATTCACACAGGCATTTGGCTTGATTCAGCTTTCATTAAAGCCAATGGCAAGACTCCCATTGATCTCAGGGAGTCAGATCAGTCCCATTATATGATCCAAAAGAAGAGTGCCACTATGACAGTGCGCTTTGGCATTGGCCCTACCACAGGCAGTGCCTTAGAGAACAATTATCTTCATGTGGGGGCAACATTCAAATGTGGTAAAAGCCAACAAGCCTTGGATGTGTGCAATGTAATGGTAATGATAGTTATAATTCAGAATAACAACTGCTATTTATTCTGTATGAAAACAATTTTCTGAGAGAGTGAATTTTTATTCTCTGACAAAAGTCTCATTAAAATTTATCTTTTTAAAAACTATTTATGCATTGGGAAATTTAACAAGGTTTATAAATCCTTGCTATGTAAATATCAGAGACAAAACAATAATCATTACTGTAAAATGCAGCTATATTCTAAAATGTTTTTTAACCATTAAAATGATCCATTTCAACAGTACCATTGACATGGCAAACCAAGACCTGATTTATGGTGAAACAGTTCACTAACTGCATTTGACCGTGCACCTCAGCTGCTGGTAATGTGACCATAAATTAATGGGATTTATTTATAACACAGGGATACAGTTTCCAAAAATAATATATTTGCAGCCCTCAGGTTGTTTCCAATTGTTAGAATTAAAGATATCTCTTGAATTATCACCTCCTGGTAATACATATAGAACCTGTTAGAGAAGGCAAGGGGATGTTTTCTTCTGTTCACTTCAGAGATCAGATGGGTTGGATTTTTCTTAAGACTTCAAAACTTATGGCATGTCTTAGAGTATTTAAAATTTTCCACCTGAGTTTGCATGCTTCTTTGTTTCCAAAACAACATCAGGCTGACTATAACTGATCAGGGTTCAGAAGACAGAGTTTTTTCTCTCACTCTGTTGTATTTCCATTGCTTCCATCGTTAACTATGTGAACCATGGGGTATGTATGTCTGTGTGTATGAAGTCAATTCCATTTTAATGATAAGAATCACAGGATACTAGAGAGCATATTGTCCAGGTTCCCTAAGGTATAAAATTTACTGGTAGTCACTAAAACCAATCCCTCCTAGCAAAAAACTCCAGAATCCTTATTATATTCTCCCACAACTACTCCAGTAGTACATACATCAGTGCCCCTGAATTGCCCTACCCCATTTAGACTTATGTTCACTATGCTAGTCATCCAATCACTGCTAAAGTTTTTGGTGAAACCTGAAGCAAAAAAGACATTTAACACTTTGGCCATTCCTGTGTTTTCTATTATTGTCTTTCCTATCTCGTTTAGTAATGAACCTACCATGTCCTTAGTCTTCCTCTTGCTTCTTGTGTATTTGTAAATCCCATTGGTATTAATGGACTAAATTCTGATCTATTTTTATTGGTGTAAGTGTGGAATAACTACACTGACATCATTTATACCCACGTAAGTGAAATCAGAATATGACCAGAACTCCTGAGAGCTTCACGCATGCTTGAGGCTTTTGGTTAGATCATCTACTGGTGTAAATGGCTGTTGCTCTATTCACCAATTCACACCAGCAGAGAATTTGGTCATTTAGTGGGATATTAAGCATCCACTCTATCTCCCTTTCATCTTAATTGGAGCAGGCCTTAATGTCCAGATCTTCTGATATTTATATGCTTAACTCTTATTGAAATCAATGGGAGTTGGATGCCTAAATACCTTTTGAGGATTTAGGCCTAAATGCCCAGGAGTCCTGTCAGGCTTTACTAGGGCTACGTCTACACTGTGCACTACAGCCGTGCCGTTGGAAGGCACGCAGTGTAGCCGCTCTCTCTCACCAGGAGAGAGCTCTCCTGACAACAAAATAAAATCACCCCCAATGAGGGGCAGTAGCTTCATTGGCGGGAGAGCAGCTTCCGCCGACAAAGTGCTGTCCACACCGGCGCTTTTTGTTGTTAAAACTTTTGGTCATTCAGGGGGGTGATTTTTCATACCCCTGAGTGACAAAAGTTTTAATGATGAAAGTGCAGTGTAGACAAGGCCTAGGAGGTTTACTACTTCTGGGAGAGTAGCATAGAGCTATGCTAATTTACATGTGCTGAGTACTAGGAGGGTGAAAACTGAGTTGATAGAATTCTCATGTAATAGCATTTTGTTCCCATTCTGTACTCATGAAGTACAATTGTAAATACCTTACAGAAGCATCAAGGTAGTGGTGTCGGTCCCAATTTTTTTAAAAAAGAAGGTACTTAAATCTTTTATGAGTAACACGGGTAGTCCAAGCTATTATGAATAACACAGCTAGTCCAAGTTGTTGTCCTTGCATATTCCTTTCCTATTCTGGAAGCATTGAATCAGATACAGCATCACCATCCAGACTGCCAGGTAATCATCAACCAGATCATTATTGCTTTTATTTTGATGTTCACTATAATAGGATCACAGCATCTTCTATTCTCTCTACATACAGTATCTCCAAAATGCCAGGGTTTAAACAAACAGGAGTGTCACTGGTTTTAGGTCATGCAGTGTTTCCAGACAATTGCATAGTACTTTGAAATAACTTGCCATTTAAAAAAAAAAAATCAGATCTTGACAAGGCTCTTCTTACCACAGCCCATGTGTTTGGAGAAAAAATTGCTAAGGAATTAAGATACTTGATACTCGGTCAAGCCTCAACCAGTGCTCTGATTTTTCAAGGACAAATTTGTGTCCATGAATAATTGTACTTGTACATGACAGGGTGTTCAGGTCCTTGGGGAAGATGCATTATGACTGTGGCCCCAAATTATGGAGGTCCCACATAGCTAGTCAATTGTACTGCAGATTTTGAACTGAAATATAATCAGTGGTTCCAGACTGTGTTTTGACCCATTAATGGAAATTCCGTGCTCTGTCTATATGTAGCCAGTTCACAAGAGAAAAAAACAATTCACTAGAGTGTCATGGAACACAAATATAAAAGTTTCCTCCAAGGTTGTTGCATCTGAATTCAAATCATATGACTGAAATTTGTCCATCACTATATTGAGTTCAGCTTGAAAACTACTCCACAGAGAAAAGTCCTCCTTTAAAAAGGAAATATAAAGAAAATAGCCCTGCATTCCCATCAAATAAATAATTCTTCTGCAGTATTCTTACATCTCCACACAATGTTAGGTCAGGTGTTTGGATGACTTATAGTAGGCGTGATCAAGATGTAAGAACATGTTTGTCTTACTACTTTGTAGAGCTTGCAAAGGCTATTAATGCTTCTTGTCAAGGTCATTTTAAACATCAGTTATCACAAGGTAGCAAGCAGTCTCACTCACACATCTACTACAGGTAGTCATCTAATTTTTTGCAGCTGTAAGAGCGTAAAAACCCAGTAAAGCTGATACATGCTTACTGATTTTCTGATTATTAACATATATCAGACCTATTTGCATGGATGTTTGTATGTATGTGTGTGTGTTGAATATATATGCCTATTCTTGGGAGAGAGAGAAAAATTTAAAGATATTCACTCCCACTGAATAATGTAATGGAGAAGGTGGATGCAAACCTTTTCCATCAGTGTTGCAACCAAATTCCAAATAGGATGGTGACACCATTAAAATTTGGTATCATAAAGATGTTGTTGGAAATGTACTAGTGTTGATTGAATAGGTCCTGGAAAACCTGCCTGGATGCTCATGTGATAATGGCCCCATGAATTTAGAAAAGTACAATAGGCTGTAAAAGCATCTGCCTTGGGGTGTCCCTGGCACTGACTGCATATCTCTACTTAAATGTCCACAGGAGCCTTTAACACATTTTATGGCTTCAACAACGAAGAGTTTGAAATGAAGTTACAATAATGAGTTTCACAGAGTAGATATCAGGCATGTTCTCTGAAAAATAAGCTTTCAGGTTGAGCTTTGAATATACAAGAGGTCAGGAATATACATTGATTGAAGCATTTAAATTCTCTATTAGAGATTTATCTTGCTTTATTATGCAGCACTGTCTGTTTTCCAGGAATTCCAATTTGATTTTTCACCTTAAACTTCTATTATATTCACTTGCTAGTCCCAGAAGTGAATAGCTCAATCAATACCTGATTGGAAAGATTTGTGAGAATTCCACTTTCCAAAGACCGATTCAAAGGTCTAATCTCAAGGATAGTAGTCCTCCTTAACATGCAAATTACCTTAGAAATCCAAATAATGTCACTCCAGTATTTGCAGTATTTCCTACAGTATGTAAACACTGAGGTAACTGAATCTAAGGCAAATCTAGCAGATTTAAAATGTTTTCCAATGTAAGTGGTTGCCATTAAATGGTAAATATTTACTGAGAACAATTCCCATGACATACGGCATCAGCGGCTCAGAAGGACGTGGTTTAATGTCAAAATGGGACAAAACTAAACATTTTGATTTTGGGAATGCTGAAATGTTGTTTCAACCAAAAACGTCAAAATGGAGTTTTAACTTTTCCAGATTGAAGAATTTGGTGATTGGGCGGGAAGTTGTAATTTTCTGCAGAAAGCAGACACTTCTTGCAATGAAATAGAAAACTTTCAACCTGCCCTACATACATGGTTTTGCTGACCAGTATGGATGGGGCCCCATATGACATAAGTGCATTTAGAACTCTTCTAGTCTAGGTCCTGATGTTGCATAGTTTAAGTGCTGTTGTGGTACAGGTTCGACTTGCCTGGCTGGTCGGCCAAACCCTGCCACAAACCAATTCCACTGAAGGTGTGTTTGAAACCCTGCTTCTTCACTTGGTTTAAACTCTGGTGTAGAGCAGGCCTCACCCAGAATACTAAAAGAAGAATATAGTGCCTTATGAATTTCCTTTTATTTTTAAGGATGGCACTAAAACAGTGTGTTGGATGGAAAACTCACTCTCACTCCGGGGTGGTGCAGTAGCTCCCTGTTGTGCAGACGCCTCATGACTTGTCTGCAAAGTGCTGCAGCCCATCAACCAGTGTGGGAAATAAGGATGTGGGCTGTTAAACTTCTCCAGCAGCGGGTTAGCTTCTCACATTTCCCAGAGGCAGGAATGAATGGATAATTTGACACAAGTCCTTCCCACCCTTTCCATCTTTCTTGCCACCCTCCCAAGCACTCTTGTAGTTTAACTGTCCATTTGGTTTCTTGGTCACAGCCATTTGTCTGCCTGTCCTTAAACACAACCTTCTAGCCTCCAGGGCAGAAAAGACCTCCCTCCCAGTTTAAGAAACTAAAACTGACAGTGCCTTCCTGCTGCATCTCTCCTCCATGTCTCTCCCACTATTTGCATGGAGTTGCTTCAATAAGTTATTGTAGTAGTTTGCAGTAAACTTTTTTTGTATTTTTTATATTACCTTTCCCTAACTTGGGGTTCAGTTAGCTACAATGGCTCCCTTTCTCCACACTCCTCCCTGTGGAGAACTCTGTGCTACGGGCTAAACAGTGCTTTTAGTAACCAAACACTTGTCACCTTATATATCGCCTCTCCAGAGCTTCCCCCCACACTCTTAAGGGGTGTGCAATGTAGCTCTGTTTACCTGGTGGCTACTGCTGGCAGTATATAATGCCTGCATCTGTAATTTTCACTCCATGCATCTGAAGAAGTGTTTTTTACCTACGAAAGATTATGCCCAAATAAATCTGTTAGTCTTTAAGGTGCCACCGGACTCCTTGTTGTTTTTGCTGGCAGTGCTGTTAATTAAGTGTTGCCTTTATAGGACTGACCACTGTAACTAATGAGTTAGAGATTTTTTTCTTTACTCATCTGCTAAGATTCAGGAGCCGTTTCAAACACTGACATGTCCATGTGGGCCAGCATTCAGCTGCCTACACGATCTTGTGACTCACTATGCAGAATTACCGTTTGTAGAAGCACTGTTTTTGAAAGTGTTATCACATGCTCTCTTGGTGCTAAATGTGTCACCTTCTGCAGGTGATGCAGTACTTCTGGAAAAGACAATTAAGCATAAAAAGCTGTCAGGCAATTTGAAGATGCCCATGGGGAAAAGGTATCAAAGACACTACAGAGCTCTAAAATTAATATGAACGATTTTCTATCCAAAAGGAAGACTCTTATCTAGCGCTGGTTTCACAGCTGCAGAGCTTTTCATTTAGCATGGTTTTTGTATTTCATGGCTAAGTTGTTTACAATCTCTCTGAAGGTTTGTTTGTTCCATAGCAAGGACTGAATATTGACAGGAAAAAAAAAAGGCAAAAGCTTATATTTCTGTTGAAGTCTAGCTGGGTGGGACCCAGAAGCTGGTGAAATGGGTTTTGAGCCTATACAATAATTGTAAATCATAATCAAGGATGGTATGGAAGATTGTGCAAATAATGGCTCCATTTGAAGAATTATAGAATTATCCGGTCTTGTCAGCATTAAGTAACATTCTGATTCAAGAATGGTAGTCCAGATGTGCAGACTTAATATTGTCAATCAAATATCATCTGGGACTATTTATCAAAGCAAAAAGAGTGTGTTTCAAAAATAATTTTTTGGACAGTTGTCAACTTAATTATTTTGGTTCTTTCACATTGCTTTAGTTAAACATAAGCTATGAAAAGGTCTTTACTCTAAATCAGAAAAACAAAACTGATTACACATCTTGTGACAGTGGATACAAATTTAATGACTGCATTAAAAATTAAACCTTCAGAAGAGTTTTGCTTCAAAATTGAACATACTTTTGAAACTGTAAAGTATGCAGATAAAATGTTACATAGGAATTTGGGGGGAAAAAAGACACTTTTATACCACCAAAGACGATTCACATCTTGCTTTGAATAGCAACGACTCGTTTCTATGGAAGCTTTTGAAAACTTTCTGAATGCTTTAAAAATACAGAGAATTCATGTTATGTACACAGTGCAACCCCAATCTTGTAAGGTGCTGAGTGCCTTCTTTGAGGTACTGAGTATGAGAAAAGCCACTGTAGTTACTTGATACTGACCCTTGCTATGTGACAGGCGCATTAGCCTAAGAAACCCTGACTTAGGTCCGGTAACTAGGAACAGGACATAAAATTCATTTATCTTTAACCAGCACTCCTGGGTATCACATTATTATTACACTGAGTGCTCTCAACTCCCATTGACTCACAGAGTGCTCAGTGCTATTGAATGATGAATTGAAACATATTGTTTTGGCTTGTCAATTATTGATCCAAAATGAAAGATCTCTGTGTCTGCCTGAGTTGCAGCTGTACCTCAGGTGAGATGTAGTGCCACGTCCCTTATGCCCCAGTCTTGTATCTGATGAGATTAGTCAGCCTGACCAGAAATGAAACCTTTCATTTAGAGTTTCCATGACAGAGAAGTCCACCAAAATAAATATTTTCCACGGAAAATTTTGATTTTGCTGGGACCCCATTTTGAGATGAGAAAATGTTTTGTTTGAAATTTTTCAACCAGCTCTAGTCTCATTCTAGATCCTAATTGCCAGAAGTCCATTAAAAAAATCATTGTCACAAGCTCACTAAAGGGCCAGAGAATTGATAAACATGGAGACCGAATTGCCTTTTCACTCTTGATGTAACCCTTTCAGAATAGAAGCATTTTTATGGGTAATTGAGAGGAAATTGGCCTTGCTTCTCTTTGGACTATTCCTGTTCTTTAGTAGTGCATTCCAAAATCTGTGGTTCTCCAGCATTACAAATGGCTCAGAAGGAGGTGCTATTAGCCTCAGAGCCTGAGTGTGTGATCTCTCTTTCTGCCTCTGTAAAAGAAATATCTGCTGCAGAAGGTGATTTGCCAGTGCAGGTAGATTATTTGCTCTGAGACAATAAATTAGGCTGTCTTGAATGTCTTCAGTCTGACAGCAGGAGATGAGGTTCTGCTTGTGGGTGGATCAACCATCTGGTTCTCTCATCATGGAACCTCTGCAATGAAAAATCAAGATGTGTGCTGCTAGCTCACTTCATCTTTTGTCTGGCACTAATTGCCACAGATTTAAAATCCACATTTCCTAAATAGGTAAGGATTTAGGGCATTGATAAGAAATGTCCAAAGAAAGATCAAAGTCCTGGTCTAAGGAAGCTGAAAATGAGGCATGGTCTATGAAAGATACGAACAGTTTAGTGGAGAAAAGGGGGTGGCATGTTGCAGAGCAGGCTGAAGCGATGAAGTAAGAGTTGAGGATGCAGTTGGTAAGTGAGATTCCAGTACAAAGATAAATATGTAATGTTAATACCTATAACTCATTGTTGGGAGCGGTATCTAGAAGATCTCTGTGTACTTCCAGATAAGTTTGTTGTGCCCTTGAAACTTAATTTGGCAGGGTCTTTTAGGCACTGTGTAATACTAGGCAGCACGGAAGAGGTTTACATCTGTAGATGTTGTTATATTTGGATTATGTGAGATTTGGGATCACCGCCTGAAAATGAAAATCCCATCTCTGAATTTAGCAGGACATGAAATGTGGGTTTTAGGGAGGCAATACTAGTTTCCCCCCCCCATGTATGTATTAATGAATGATATGTAAAACTGTGGTATACAGATTTAGAACACAGATAAGTTAGGGAAAGTACCCTAATTACTCTACCCTCAAGCCACTGATCAAAGCAGTGTTCAGAAGCATGTGGCCAAGCATGCTGCCTCTGTGACAGAATATACCCCTGTATTCACACCTTGCACATTATTGTAATAATCTTTGTACAAGGTATGCCTTGTAAGGTATCATTTGAAAACTACTCCTGGGGGAATTCTGTGCCACTGAACAATGCAGAATTTGCGTAGAATTAACGTTCTGTGCAGAATTTCATGTTTTCCCCTCAGAACTGGGGCTGCAGAACAGCTGGTGGCCATTAGGGGCTGCTGGACTCTGCAGAACCCAGCTCTCCAGCTCGCAGTGAGCGGACCTCCCAGTCCAGCATGGATGGAGGCTCTGTATGCCCTAGCTGCCCAGCTTGATCCTCATCCACCCATGGACAGGAGAGGGTCTGAGAAACCCGGCTCTGGCAAAGGGTGAGGAAGGGCTGGGCTGCACCGTACCATGTCCCCCGTCAGGACAGTAAAGAAGCTGGGGGGAGTAAAGGCTTGAGGGGGGGAGGGTGTCTAGGCTCTGGGGGTGCTCATTGGGAGCCCCCTACAGCACTCCCCAACTGTCATAGGAGTTTCTTTAACTCTTTACTCCTGGGGGAATCTTTTTGTTGTTGTCTATTCTTGACATACTTGTTGACAAGTATTTTGATATAAATTACCAAAATAATTGAAACTAGAGTGATTATATTGTGTTATTTTGACAAATAAAATATGCTGAATTTTGCAGAATTTTTAATTTTTTTGCACAGAATTCCCTTAGAGTAGAAAACTCATAATTTGCTGATCAGTATTGTCCTGACAAAATGTGTGGCAACACTGTATGTGAAGTTTTCCCTGTATGATGTTGTTCAAAACATGGTTCAAACCGTACAGCTCTGCCCAAACAGAAGTCAGCAAACAGGTCTGTCCTAAACAAAGGAATGTGTGCATGCCTTAATTTGCATTTAAACAATAAATAGAGTCATCAAGCAGGAAGGGAAAGAAAGGAAGCTCAAACAGGTGAAGAAAAACAGCAGGGAATGTCCTTCCACACAGACTCTTTGTCTCTTGGTTCTCAGCTGGAAATGTTTTTCAAGGTATCTGGAACTATAAAAAGCTGGGTGACCTCATTCTCTGCACCTGAGAAGACCAAAGGAAATAGCCATTGGTTTCTGGGGAAGGGATCCTGGCCTGAAAGTTTAGTCAGTAATCTGGAGCATGCGGAGAAAGTCTGCTTTGCAAATAAGATAATTTCTTAAGTAGATACTAATAAGCAGTTTATCTGTATTTTTCTTGTAACGATTTCTGACTTTTATGCCTCATTACTTGTACTTGCTTAAAATCTCTCTCTTTGTAGTTAATAAACTTGTTTTACTATTTTACCTAATTCAGTGTGTTTAAATTGAAGTGTCCGGCTAACTCCATTTAAGATAATTAAGGGAATAATATGCCAGTTTAACAAATAATGGACTTAATATATTTGCACTGTCCAGGAAAGGGCTGGGCAGTACAAGACACACATTTCTGGGGGAAGATCTGGGACTGGCATGTGTTGGGGTCATCCTGAAGTATAGCTAAGGCTGGTGAGAACCAGGGTATAGCAGGTGGGCTGCAGTTAGACACTCAGGGTGTGGCTGGCAGGCTGTTTGTGAGCAGCCCAGCAAAGAATTGTAAGGTTTCAGAGTAGCAGCCGTGTTAGTCTGTATCCGCAAAAAGAACAGGAGTACTTGTGGCACCTTAGAGACTAACGAATTTATTTGAGCATACGCTTTCGTGGGCTACAGCCTACTTCATCGGATGCATAGAATGGAACACACAGAAAGAAGATATTTATACATAGAGAGAACATGAAAAGGTGGGAGTAGCCATACCAACTGTAAGAGGCCAATCAATTGAGATGAGCTATCATCAGCAGGAGAGAGAAAAAAACCTTTGAAGTGATAATCGAGATGACCCATAGAAGGTGAGGATATTTTAACATATTTTAACATGAGGAAATAGATTCAATTAGTGTAATTCAATTAGACTGGGAATGGTTGGGTCATTACACTAATTGACAAGTCCCCACTCAAAGACTCAGACACCACTCGTTTCTATATATATAATTATACTGTATTATATCTATATCTGTAATATATTAAAGTATACTGTATTATACCTATATCTAGTGTATATGTATTACATTATAAACAGAATAGTGAATTATAATTGAATTTCAGTTTCTTCCTTTCCCTTCACCCTTTGTGTCCTTTCTTTTCTTTATTTAACTGTTGCAGAATGTACATGTTAAAGGATATAATTTCTTCACGTTTAGAATAACTTCTGAAGCCACACTCAGAAGTGTGGTGGGCCTTCCTGGCTTTTTTGTAGTAACTCAAGATGGCTGATGTTGTCTAGTGCAGACTCCAAGGTCTCTACCATCACAAAGATTAAGCCTGGGTGGGAATACAGCCTTTTTTCCATTGCAGAGGGGCACACAAGGGAGCACTTATCCTCAGGTGGCTTAGGGCATGGGGGTGAGAAAAGTGCTGGGATGTCACTGGTTTGGTTTATATTTTGTTTTGAACTAAATTCCTTGCAATGGCCAGAGTTTAATTTTATTCCTTATTCCCTTTCAGTTACTACTGTTTTGATATCTATTTGCATCCTGTGAAGCTGGATTTTCTGGTTTGAATGTTGCTCCCTTCTTCTCCCTCCCCTACTACGTTGGAAGCTTTTGTGTTGTATCTGATTTGGGGGGGGGGCGAGGGGAAGGAGTTAGTTTCCACATGCTGTGAGCTTTGTGGGCTCATTGCCAGAATTGTTTCCCCTTTGATGGAAAAGGGGCACAATTCGGATATAGTGAAGTGAAAGAAGGTTCTTTATTTAGGATGCTGGGCACACACAGACTGTGTGTCTCCCTAGCTCTCAAACTCACAGCCATCATCCTCATTCTTGTGCTAAAGGGTCTTTCTAAAAGCTGGTCCAAATGAGCTGTCATGGAATAGGTTGCTGACTACATGGCAATATCGTATTTAATCAGAAGAGACAAGAACCATCCTTTTGGGAGATCTTAATTTGTTGTATTGATCAATCCCTAGAAAATTCAAGGGCAAAAGCAATGATGTCTCCTGGGTCAAGAAGCTTTGTCAACAAATCTATCACTGCTTCCAGTCCCTGATCCTGGGCAGTTTGACATGGGCCGCATAGTGAAAAGAGTGTAATTAGAATAGTTTCACTTGCATTTGTTGGCTTTGTTGCTACTGGCAGAGCATTTAATGGGAACTTGAAATTCACAGTTTGTTATGAACATCCTCCATCATTAGTGCACTGCATGAAATTAATACTTAAACTGTATTTTTTTTACTTATATTAAATAGTAAGGTACAGACAACAGCCACTCATGGACAGCTTTGTTAGTTTAATCTTTTTTACAAATGAGAGAATTAAGATTTGCTGTCACACAGCCCTGCCTGCTGCCTGCCATCTATAGTAAATCATTGCAGGCTCACGGATCAGTCTAATCATCTTCTCGTTGAATAAGCAGTGTTCATCAGCTGAACATATACTGCAGTAATGATCCAATAACACAACAATGTAGGCTTTCACCAAGTTTTTTGTTCATTATAATGAGGCATGGGGAAGCTACTTTTCAATTCTTATAACGATTTCACTGGCAATCAGAGGCAATGTAATTAAAAAGGAATAACAAAAGAGAGAAAGTTTCTGCATGCCAAACATAATCTCAGCCATGAGTCTTCAAACAAAAATGGAATGAAACTTGGAAAGTTATGCACCAAAAATAGAACTTCAATATTAAACTAAAGACTGAGTCTGATGCTTTCTGATGTTACACTGCTTTTATGCTGGTATAACTTCATTGATTCCCTCTGTATACCAGGAAATTTGCTTCTCTTTGGTCACAGGGCTTTGGTCAAGTATTGCAAACCATCTCTAAATGCCAGTGGAATATTCACGTTTACTGAAATTAATAGCTGTTTCATACATTCAGCTAATACACATACACACACACACGTTAACCATATAAATTCTCCATTGGTATACATGTAGTGGCTAGAGTTGACCAAATAACTGATTTTCCAGTTTGATGGCCGTTCCAAAAAATTTGATTTGGATCAAACTAAATGAGAGAATTTTTCAGAATTTTTGATAAATCAAAAAAGTCCATTTTGGATTGAATGAAACACTGCATTTGATCCAAAACAGTTCATTTCTGAGCATTTTTAAAGGGCTAGATTCACAAAACAACCAGAGGATGTGATGCCTTCCTTACAATCTTTAGCCTGCTGATAGTAGCACCTCACCCTTTAGTCTAGGGGTTAGAGCACTCACCTGGAATGTAGGAGACCCAGGCTTGAATCATTGTTTAGGAAGAGAGAGTTAAATCCATGTCTTTTCTGTCTTAGTTGAGTGGCCTAACCACTAGGCTATTTGGAATTCTGGCATGGAATTCTCTCAGTCTCCCCTATTGAAGCTGTTCCACTTGATATCAAATACTTGAATAGTCACTGGGCCAGAAAGAGAAAGTGAGAATGAATTTGTAGGCTGGTGGTTCAGGTGCCCACCTAAGAGGAGGGAAACCCAGGTTCCAGTTCACCTGTTCTAATGAATATTTCAAATCCCTGTTTTACAGTGTCACACCATCTGCAGTGGTTCACAATCATGAGTGCCAACCTCAGGGCACACACTTAAAAAAAAAAGGCAGCAAGGCAGACACCCCAAACTGGTTCATAGAATCAAAGAAGATTAGGATTGGAAGAGACCTCAGGAGGTCATCTAGTCCAATCCCCTGCTCAAAGCAGGACCAACACCAACTAAATCATCCCAGCCAGGGCTTAGTCAAGCCAGGCTTTAAAAACCTCTAAGGATGGAGATTCCACCACCTCCCTAGGTAACCCATTCTAGTGCTTCACCACCCTCCTAGTGAAATAGTGTTTCCTGATATCTAACCTAGATCTCCCCCACTGCAACTTGAGACCATTGCTCCTTGTTCTGTCATCTGCCACCACTGAGAACAGCCTAGCTCCATCCTCTTTGGAACCCCCCTTCAGGTAGTTGAAGGCTGATATAAAATCCCCCCTCACTCTTCTTTTCTGCAGACTAAACAATCCCAGTTCCCTCAGCCTCTCCTCATAAGTCATGTGCTCCAGCCCCCTGATCATTTTCATTGCCCTCCACTGGACTCTCTCCAATCTGTCCACATCCTTTCTGTAGTGGGGGCCCCAAAACTGGACGCAATACTCCAAATGTGGCCTCACCAGTGCCAAATAGAGGAGAATAATCACTTCCCTCGATCTGCTGGCAATGCTCCTACTAATGCAGCCCAATATGCCGTTAGCCTTCTTGGCAACAAGGGCACACTGCTGACTCATATCCAGGTTCTCGTCCACTGTAATCCCCAGGTGCTTTTCTGCAGAACTGCTGTTTAGCCAGTTGGTCCCCAGCCTGTAGCGGTGCATGGGATTCTTTTGTCCTAAGTGCAGGACTCTGCACTTGTCCTTGTTGAAACTCATCAGATTTCTTTTGGCCCAATCCTCCAATTTGTCTAGGTCACTCTGGACCCTATCCCTGCCGCCCAGAGGATTCAGGGGACCTGGAGCAAAGCAATTTCTGGGGACCCTTCCATAAATTTTTTTTGCAATACTATAGGAACATGTATTTGGAAATGTAAAAAATAACCAGTGAAATAAATTCAAAAATTATTTTTTAATAATTTAAAAATACATGAAATACATTATTTAAAAACATTAAATGCTTTAATGGTATGTATACATTCGCAATTACAGAATGGCCTGTCGCTGGTGATGGTGATGGTTGGTGCCAATGGGCTGTCACTGCCTGGGGGTGGCGCTGCTGTTGCCCAGGGCTGGGTGGGGAGCTGGGCTCTGAGTCGGGGGGTGCCCAGCTCAGAGGGGCTGGGCTCAGAGCTGGGGGTCAGGGCTGAGGGGGAATGGGGTCGGGGGGTGCCCGACTCAGAGGGGCTGGGCTTGGAGCTAGGGGTCAGGGCTGTGGGGGGATGGGGTTGGGGGGTGTCCGGCTCAGAGGGGCTGGGCTCGGAGCTGGGGGTCAGGGCTGTGGGGGGATGGAGTCGGGGGGTGTCCGGTTCAGAGGGGCTGGGCTCAGAGCTGGGGGTCAGGGCTGTGGGGGGGGATGGGGTCGGGGGGTGTCCGGCTCAGAGGGCCTGGGCTCAGAGCTGGGGGTCAGGGCTGTGGGGGGGATGAGGTGTCCGGCTCAGAGGGACTGGGCTCAGAGCTGGGGTTCAGGGCTGTGGGGGGATGGGGTCTGGGGTGCCTGGCTTAGATGGGCTGGGCTCGGAGCTGGGGGTCAGAGCTGTGGGGGGGGATGAGGTCAGGGGGGTGTCCAGCTCAGAGGGGCTGGGCTCGGAGCTGCGGGTCAGGGATGTGGGGGGGATGGGCTCATGGGGGGGGGGGCGGCTCAGAGGGGCTGGGCTCGGAGCTGGGGGTCAGGGCTGTGGGGGGGATGGGTTGTCTGGCTTAGAGGGGCTGGGCTCGGAGCTAGGGGTCAGGGCTGTGGGGGGATGCGGTCAGGGGGTGTCCATCTCAGAGGGGCTGGGCTCGGAGCTGGGGGTCAGGGCTGTGGGGGGGATGGGGTGTCCTGCTCAGAGGGGCTGGGCTCGGAGCTGGGGGTCAGGGCTGTGGGGGGATGGGGTCTGGGGTGCTTGGCTTAGATGGGCTGGGCTCGGAGCTGGGGGTCAGGGCTGTGGGGGGATGAGGTCAGGGGGGTGTCCAGCTCAGAGGGGCTGGGCTCGGAGCTGGGGGTCAGGGCTGTGGGGCGGATGGGGTCTTGCGGGGTGTGGCTCAGAGGGGCTGGGCTTGGAGCTAGGGGTCAGGGCTGTGGGGGGATGGGGTTGGGGGGTGTCCAGCTCAGAGGGGCTGGGCTTCGAGCTGGGGGTCAGGGCTGTGGGGGGATGGGGTCATGGGGGGCTGCGGCTCAGAGGGGCTGGGCTCGGAGCTGGGGGTCAGGGCTGTGGGGGGGTGTCCGGCTCAGAGGGCCTGGGCTGAGAGCTGGGGGTCAGGGATGGGGTGTCCGGCTCAGAGGGGCTGGGCTCAGAGCTGGGGGTCAGGGCTGTGGGGGGATGGGGTCTGGGGTGCCTGGCTTAGATGGGCTGGGCTCGGAGCTGGAGGTCAGAGCTGTGGGGGGGGATGAGGTCAGGGGGGTGTCCAGCTCAGAGGGGCTGGGCTCGGAGCTGCGGGTCAGGGATGTGGGGGGGATGGGCTCATGGGGGGGGTGCGGCTCAGAGGGGCTGGGCTCGGAGCTGGGGGTCAGGGCTGTGGGGGGGATGGGTTGTCTGGCTTAGAGGGGCTGGGCTCGGAGCTAGGGGTCAGGGCTGTGGGGTGGATGGGGTGCCTGGCTTAGACGGGCTGGGCTCGGAGCTGGGGGTCAGGGCTGTGGGGGGGATGGGCTTGGAGCTGGGGGTCAGGGCTGTGGGGGGGATGCGGTCAGGGGGTGTCCGTTTCAGAGGGGCTGGGCTCGGAGCTGGGGGTCAGGGCTGTGAGGGGGATGGGGTCAGGGGGTGTCCGTCTCAGAGGGGCTGGGCTCGGAGCTGGGGGTCAGGGCTGTGGGGGGGATGGGGTGTCCTGCTCAGAGGGGCTGGGCTCGGAGCTGGGGGTCAGGGCTGTGGGGCGGATGGGGTCTTGCGGGGTGTGGCTCAGAGGGGCTGGGCTTGGAGCTAGGGGTCAGGGCTGTGGGGGGATGGGGTTGGGGGGTGTCCAGCTCAGAGGGGCTGGGCTTCGAGCTGGGGGTCAGGGCTGTGGGGGGATGAGGTCAGGGGGGTGTCCAGCTCAGAGGGGCTGGGCTCGGAGCTGGGGGTCAGGGCTGTGGGGCGGATGGGGTCTTGCGGGGTGTGGCTCAGAGGGGCTGGGCTTGGAGCTAGGGGTCAGGGCTGTGGGGGGATGGGGTCTGGGGTGCCTGGCTTAGATGGGCTGGGCTCGGAGCTGGGGGTCAGAGCTGTGGGGGGGGGGATGAGGTCAGGGGGGTGTCCAGCTCAGAGGGGCTGGGCTCGGAGCTGCGGGTCAGGGATGTGGGGGGGATGGGCTCATGGGGGGGGTGCGGCTCAGAGGGGCTGGGCTCGGAGCTGGGGGTCAGGGCTGTGGGGGGGATGGGTTGTCTGGCTTAGAGGGGCTGGGCTCGGAGCTAGGGGTCAGGGCTGTGGGGTGGATGGGGTGCCTGGCTTAGACGGGCTGGGCTCGGAGCTGGGGGTCAGGGCTGTGGGGGGGATGGGGTGCCTGGCTTAGAGGGGCTGGGCTTGGAGCTGGGGGTCAGGGCTGTGGGGGGGATGCGGTCAGGGGGTGTCTGTTTCAGAGGGGCTGGGCTCGGAGCTGGGGGTCAGGGCTGTGAGGGGGATGGGGTCAGGGGGTGTCCGTCTCAGAGGGGCTGGGCTCGGAGCTGGGGGTCAGGGCTGTGGGGGGGATGGGGTGTCCTGCTCAGAGGGGCTGGGCTCGGAGCTGGGGGTCAGGGCTGTGGGGGGATGGGGTCTGGGGTGCTTGGCTTAGATGGGCTGGGCTCGGAGCTGGGGGTCAGGGCTGTGGGGGGATGAGGTCAGGGGGGTGTCCAGCTCAGAGGGGCTGGGCTCGGAGCTGGGGGTCAGGGCTGTGGGGCGGATGGGGTCTTGCGGGGTGTGGCTCAGAGGGGCTGGGCTTGGAGCTAGGGGTCAGGGCTGTGGGGGGATGGGGTTGGGGGGTGTCCGGCTCAGAGGGGCTGGGCTTCGAGCTGGGGGTCAGGGCTGTGGGGGGATGGAGTCCGGGGGGTGTCCGGTTCAGAGGGGCTGGGCTCAGAGCTGGGGGTCAGGGCTGTGGTTGGGATGGGGTCATGGGGGGCTGCGGCTCAGAGGGGCTGGGCTCGGAGCTGGGGGTCAGGGCTGTGGGGGGGGATGGGGTCGGGGGGTGTCCGGCTCAGAGGGCCTGAGCTGAGAGCTGGGGGTCAGGGCTGTGGGGGGGATGGGGTGTCCGGCTCAGAGGGGCTGGGCTCAGAGCTGGGGGTCAGGGCTGTGGGGGGATGGGGTCTGGGGTGCCTGGCTTAGATGGGCTGGGCTCGGAGCTGGGGGTCAGGGCTGTGGGGGAGATGAGGTCAGGGGGGTGTCCAGCTCAGAGGGGCTGGGCTCGGAGCTGGGGGTCAGGGATGTGGGGGGGATGGGCTCATGGGGGGGTGCGGCTCAGAGGGGCTGGGCTCGGAGCTGGGGGTCAGGGCTGTGGGGGGGATGGGTTGCCTGGCTTAGAGGGGCTGGGCTCGGAGCTAGGGGTCAGGGCTGTGGGGTGGATGGGGTGCCTGGCTTAGACGGGCTGGGCTCGGAGCTGGGGGTCAGGGCTGTGGGGGGGATGGGTTGTCTGGCTTAGAGGGGCTGGGCTCGGAGCTAGGGGTCAGGGCTGTGGGGTGGATGGGGTGCCTGGCTTAGACGGGCTGGGCTCGGAGCTGGGGGTCAGGGCTGTGGGGGGGATGGGCTTGGAGCTGGGGGTCAGGGCTGTGGGGGGGATGCGGTCAGGGGGTGTCCGTTTCAGAGGGGCTGGGCTCGGAGCTGGGGGTCAGGGCTGTGAGGGGGATGGGGTCAGGGGGTGTCCGTCTCAGAGGGGCTGGGCTCGGAGCTGGGGGTCAGGGCTGTGGGGGGGATGGGGTGTCCTGCTCAGAGGGGCTGGGCTCGGAGCTGGGGGTCAGGGCTGTGGGGCGGATGGGGTCTTGCGGGGTGTGGCTCAGAGGGGCTGGGCTTGGAGCTAGGGGTCAGGGCTGTGGGGGGATGGGGTTGGGGGGTGTCCGGCTCAGAGGGGCTGGGCTTCGAGCTGGGGGTCAGGGCTGTGGGGGGATGAGGTCAGGGGGGTGTCCAGCTCAGAGGGGCTGGGCTCGGAGCTGGGGGTCAGGGCTGTGGGGCGGATGGGGTCTTGCGGGGTGTGGCTCAGAGGGGCTGGGCTTGGAGCTAGGGGTCAGGGCTGTGGGGGGATGGGGTCTGGGGTGCCTGGCTTAGATGGGCTGGGCTCGGAGCTGGGGGTCAGAGCTGTGGGGGGGGGATGAGGTCAGGGGGGTGTCCAGCTCAGAGGGGCTGGGCTCGGAGCTGCGGGTCAGGGATGTGGGGGGGATGGGTTCATGGGGGGGGGGGTGCGGCTCAGAGGGGCTGGGCTCGGAGCTGGGGGTCAGGGCTGTGGGGGGGATGGGTTGTCTGGCTTAGAGGGGCTGGGCTCGGAGCTAGGGGTCAGGGCTGTGGGGTGGATGGGGTGCCTGGCTTAGACGGGCTGGGCTCGGAGCTGGGGGTCAGGGCTGTGGGGGGGATGGGGTGCCTGGCTTAGAGGGGCTGGGCTTGGAGCTGGGGGTCAGGGCTGTGGGGGGGATGCGGTCAGGGGGTGTCCGTTTCAGAGGGGCTGGGCTCGGAGCTGGGGGTCAGGGCTGTGAGGGGGATGGGGTCAGGGGGTGTCCGTCTCAGAGGGGCTGGGCTCGGAGCTGGGGGTCAGGGCTGTGGGGGGGATGGGGTGTCCTGCTCAGAGGGGCTGGGCTCGGAGCTGGGGGTCAGGGCTGTGGGGGGGATGGGGTGTCCTGCTCAGAGGGGCTGGGCTCGGAGCTGGGGGTCAGGGCTGTGGGGGGATGAGGTCAGGGGGGTGTCCAGCTCAGAGGGGCTGGGCTCGGAGCTGGGGGTCAGGGCTGTGGGGGGATGAGGTCAGGGGGGTGTCCAGCTCAGAGGGGCTGGGCTCGGAGCTGGGGGTCAGGGCTGTGGGGCGGATGGGGTCTTGCGGGGTGTCCGGCTCAGAGGGGCTGGGCTTGGAGCTAGGGGTCAGGGCTGTGGGGGGATGGGGTCAGGGGGTGTCCGTTTCAGAGGGGCTGGGCTCGGAGCTGGGGGTCAGGGCTGTGGGGGGGATGGGGTGTCCGGCTCAGAGGGGCTGGGCTCAGAGCTGGGGGTCAGGGCTGTGGGGGGATGGGGTCTGGGGTGCCTGGCTTAGATGGGCTGGGCTCGGAGCTGGGGGTCAGAGCTGTGGGGGGGGATGAGGTCAGGGGGGTGTCCAGCTCAGAGGGGCTGGGCTCGGAGCTGCGGGTCAGGGATGTGGGGGGGATGGGCTCATGGGGGGGGGTGCGGCTCAGAGGGGCTGGGCTCGGAGCTGGGGGTCAGGGCTGTGGGGGGGATGGGTTGTCTGGCTTAGAGGGGCTGGGCTCGGAGCTAGGGGTCAGGGCTGTGGGGGGGATGGGCTTGGAGCTGGGGGTCAGGGCTGTGGGGGGGATGCGGTCAGGGGGTGTCTGTTTCAGAGGGGCTGGGCTCGGAGCTGGGGGTCAGGGCTGTGAGGGGGATGGGGTCAGGGGGTGTCCGTCTCAGAGGGGCTGGGCTCGGAGCTGGGGGTCAGGGCTGTGGGGGGGATGGGGTGTCCTGCTCAGAGGGGCTGGGCTCGGAGCTGGGGGTCAGGGCTGTGGGGGGATGGGGTCTGGGGTGCTTGGCTTAGATGGGCTGGGCTCGGAGCTGGGGGTCAGGGCTGTGGGGGGATGAGGTCAGGGGGGTGTCCAGCTCAGAGGGGCTGGGCTCGGAGCTGGGGGTCAGGGCTGTGGGGCGGATGGGGTCTTGCGGGGTGTGGCTCAGAGGGGCTGGGCTTGGAGCTAGGGGTCAGGGCTGTGGGGGGATGGGGTTGGGGGGTGTCTGGCTCAGAGGGGCTGGGCTTCGAGCTGGGGGTCAGGGCTGTGGGGGGATGGAGTCCGGGGGGTGTCCGGTTCAGAGGGGCTGGGCTCAGAGCTGGGGGTCAGGGCTGTGGTTGGGATGGGGTCATGGGGGGCTGCGGCTCAGAGGGGCTGGGCTCGGAGCTGGGGGTCAGGGCTGTGGGGGGGGATGGGGTCGGGGGGTGTCCGGCTCAGAGGGCCTGGGCTGAGAGCTGGGGGTCAGGGCTGTGGGGGGGATGGGGTGTCCGGCTCAGAGGGGCTGGGCTCAGAGCTGGGGGTCAGGGCTGTGGGGGGATGGGGTCTGGGGTGCCTGGCTTAGATGGGCTGGGCTCGGAGCTGGGGGTCAGGGCTGTGGGGGAGATGAGGTCAGGGGGGTGTCCAGCTCAGAGGGGCTGGGCTCGGAGCTGGGGGTCAGGGATGTGGGGGGGATGGGCTCATGGGGGGGTGCGGCTCAGAGGGGCTGGGCTCGGAGCTGGGGGTCAGGGCTGTGGGGGGGATGGGTTGCCTGGCTTATAGGGGCTGGGCTCGGAGCTAGGGGTCAGGGCTGTGGGGTGGATGGGGTGCCTGGCTTAGACGGGCTGGGCTCGGAGTTGGGGGTCAGGGCTGTGGGGGGGGGGGATGTGGTGTCGGCTCAGAGGGGCTGGGGTCAGAGCTGCGGGTCAGGGCTGTGTGGGGGATGAGATCGGGGGTGTCAGTCTCAGAGGGGCTGGGCTCAGAGCTGGGGGTCAGGGCTGTGGGGGGGATGGGGTGTCCTGCTCAGAGGGGCTGGGCTCGGAGGTGGGGGTCAGGGCTGTGGGGGGGGGGATGGGGTCAGGGGGTGTCCATCTCAGAGGGGCTGGTGTCGGAGCTAGGGGTCAGGGCTGTGGGGGGGATGGGGTGTCCGGCTCAGAGGGGCTGGGCTCGGAGCTGGGGGTCAGGGCTGTGGGGGGGATGGGGTGTCCGGCTCAGAGGGGCTGGGCTCAGCTGGGGGTCAGGGCTGTGGGGGGGATGGGGTTAGGGGGTGTGCGGCTTAGAGGGGCTGGGCTCAGAGCTAGGGGTCAGGGCTGTGGGGGGATGGGGTGTCTGGTTCAGAGGGGCTTACCATGCTGCTTAACCCCATATCTCCCCTCTCCCGGAGCCTCAGCGCGCCGCGTCCAGGAGCGGCCCTGGACAGCGCTGCAGCGGCGTGGCTGCAGCGGGGCCTGAGCTCCCGCCGCTCGGCCGCAGTTCGCAGCCCCGCCCCCTTACTACGCGGCGCCAAACGGCGGGAGCTCAGGCCCCGCCCGAGCCACGCCGCTGCAGCGGTGTCCAGGGCCGCTCCTGGATGCGGCGTGCTGAGGCGCCGGGGGATGGGGGAAGGCGGAGGTGGGGGGGAGCCTCCGACATTCTTGTGGGGGCCCCTGCGGGGCCCAGGGCCTGGGGCAAATTGCCCCACTTACCCTCCCCCCCCCGGGCGGCCCTGAGCATATCTACCTCTCCCCCCAGCTTAGTGTCATCTGCAAACTTGCTGAGGGTGCAATCCATCCCATCATCCAGATCATTAATAAAGATGTTGAACAAAACCGGACCCAGGACCGACCCCTGGGGCACTCTGCTTGATACCGGCTGCCAACTAGACATCGAGCCATTGAGCACTACCTGTTGAGTCCGGCAATCTAGCCAGCTTTCTATCCACTTCATAGTCCATTCATCCAATCCATACTTTTTTAACTTGCTGGCAAGAATATTGAGGGAGACCGTATCAAAAGTTTTGTTAAAGTCAAGATATATCATGTCCACTGGTTTCCCCAAATCCACAGAGCCAGTTATCACATCATAGAAGGCAATCAGTTTGGTCAGGCATGACTTGCCTTTGGTGAATCCCCGGTGACTGTTCCTGATCACCTTCCTCTCTTCCAAGCGCTTCAAAATGGTTTCCTTGAGGACCTGCTCCAGGATATTTTCAGGGACTGAGGTGAGGCTGACCGGTCTGTTGTTCCCCGGGGTTCTCCTTCTTTTCTTTTTTAAAGATGGGCATCAGTTAGGGAACATGCTCGTTTACAGTTGTGCAGTGCTCCCTTATAACATTGTTTGGCAACCGCCTGCTTTGTCCACTTCTTGCAGGAAGAGCACCCCGTTGCAGCTAGCTGGGGGTGGGGGCTTGGAACCAGGGTGGACCGGCAGCCCCCCTATCAGCTCCCCGCTCCCCTAAGCAGCCGCCCAGCAAGCTATCAATTGCCGGTAGTTCAGCTGTCCCTCCCCCACTGCCGTGTGCTGCTCCTGCCCTCTGCCTTGGAGCTGCTCCCGGGAGCCTCCTGCTTGGGGTCCTGCTTGGGGCCCCTCTCTCCTGGTCCTGCCCCCCGCTTACCCCATCCATTAGGGTTACCATATTTTAATACTCCAAAAAGAGGACACTCCACAGGGCCATGGCCCCGCCCCCAGCCCCGCCCCAACCCCGCCCCTTCTCCAAAGTCTCCTCCCCCTCCCCTGAACGCTCCGCCCCCTGCTCCTCCCCCTCCCCTGCTTCCCACGAATCAAATGTTCACGGGAAGCCTGAAACAGGCAGGCAGGCAGGAGGTAAGCTGGGGCGGTGGCAGGGAGTGGGCACGAGGAGGCGCAGCCCAGTCTGCCCTCCCCGGCCGAGCGGCTCCCTCTGGAGGCCGGCCCCGGCCAAGAGGCTCTGGCCCCGGCTTCTCTGGCCCGGCTCGGCTCAGGCCCTGGGGCGCCGGCTCCGGTTCCGGCTGAGCGCGCCGGCTCCGGCCCGCCCCGGCCCCGGCGGCTCCGGCCCCGGCCCGAGCAACTCCAGCTCGGCTCGGGCCCCGGGGCACCGGCCCCGGCCGAGCAGCTCTGGCACCGGCCCTGGCTGAGCGGCACCGGCCAGCAGCCAAGCACCCCCAGCCCCGGTCCCAGCGGCTCCGGCCCGGCTCGGCTCGGTCCTGGCCGAGCGGCTCCGACCCGGCCCCGGCCCCGGCCGAGCGGTGCCAGCCGGCGGCCGAGCACCCCCAGCCCCGGTCCCAGCAGCTCCGGCCCGGCTCGGCTCGGTCCCGGTTCCGGCCGAGCGGCTCCGACCCGGCACCGGCCCCGGCTGAGCGGCGCCAGCCGGCGGCCGAGCACCCCCAGCCCCGGTCCCTGCGGCTTCGGCTCGGGCTCCGGTTCCGGTCGAGCGGCTCTGGCCTGGCCCCGGCCCCGGCCCTGGCTGAGCAGCGCCGGCCGGCGGCTGAGCACTGCCGGCCCCAGCGGCTCCGGCTCCGGCCCCAGCGGCTCTGGCCCCGGCGGCTCCGGCCCGGACCCAAGCCCCACGACCCCTCCCTATTTTCCCGGACATGTCCGGCTTTTTGGAATTTCCTCCCAGACGGGGATTTGAGGACCAAAAAGCCAGACATGTCTGGGAAAATCCGGACGTATGGTAACCCTACCATCCATAGAGTAGGGGGGAGACACAACAGGGCTCAGGACAGAGGGAGCTTGCTGGACGCAGCTGCTCTCTCAATCAATAAACCTGATTTATTTAAAAAGGCAGTGTACTTAGAGTGGGGTCAGCATCTCTCTCACACATCGTGTGTGTCTCTGTCTGTGTCTGCCATGCTGTCTCCCCTCCCTCCATTCCTGCTGCCTTGTAGAGTGTGAGGCTACATTAACAACAGTGTGTTACCCCTTGAGGGCTCAGCGGAGTGCTAGTTCATCATTTAGCAGTAAGGCATTCCCTGAGAAATATCCCACCCTCTTACTTCACCACCTCAACCAAGTTTCACAATCATCATTACTATGTACAGTATTAAATTGTTTGTTTAAAACTTATACTGTGTGTGTGTGTGTGTGTGTGTGTGTGTGTGTGTGTGTGTGTGTGTATGTGTATATATATACACATATATAAATATATAAATACATTTCCCTGGAACCTAACCCCCCTCTATTTGTATTAATTCTTATGGGGAAATTGGATTCGCTTAACATTGTTTCGCTTAAAGTCACATTTTTCAGGAACATAACTACAACGTTGAGCAAGGAGTTACTGTATGTGATCAGATAGCCACTTTACACCAAAAATCACAACAATATTCAGGTTACTCCCAGTCCCAAAGAACCAGGCAGTTATTCCAAGTAATTTGTACTTAAATCTCAAACCAAAGACAATGCTTGTAGCCAAACCTGTAATAAACTAACTAAAGATTTATTAACTAAGAAAAGAAATGAGTTATTTACATGATTGAAACAGGAAATATACACACACAAATGAGTTACAGTCTTAGGTTTAAAAAGGTAACATAAGCTTCTATAATAAGCAGCTTATATGTCCTTTAGGGCTGACCCAGGCCAAGCAGCATGGGAATCTCTTGCTTATGTTTAGGCATCTTTGCCCCTCAGAGTCCAGACAGCATAAACATGTCAGGGATTTTTATACCTCTTACCCCAGAATCCAAGCTAATGGCATGAGTTCATGTGCAGGTTTCACTTTCCTGGAGGGAGTGAGGAATGCAGTCAACAAGATCTCTGTTCTTTGATGCTAAACATGCCTCATTTGCCTTCAGTAGGCCATCTTGTATGCAGGATGAACACTTTACCTTAATTAATGCTTCTTTTCCTGTTTGAGTTACATAATTACAGAGGTTTATAATGCAAACACTCAATCTAACTTTATACCATGGGCTACAGAAATTATAAGTGAGATCATTACATGCAGCATTCTACAGTATCCATAAGGTCTAGATATGAAACAAAGTCTTACAACTCTAATATTTATCTTAACAATACTGACACATAGGCAAGCCAGACTGGTTTCCAGCTATGTATTTGTGAGTATTCAGTGAGGCCTGGCATGAGCTAGCACCTGGTCTGTCAGCATCACACAGAGCCGTGATTCAAACTTGGGTCTTTGTAGTAGTTTTGGGCCGAGGTTCGGTCCTCAGCGGGGTATCCCACCGCCTCGCTCTGGTCCGGCGGCAGTCTGGGACCGCAGACCCACAGTTAGGGGCTGAGCCAAGAGGTCAGAACGCAGGCCCTTAAGCAAGGGCTGAGGCAAAGTCTATAGCAGCCCAGGCCCTAGGTCAGGGCGGGGCAGTAATCAAACAGTCAATCAGCGGCCCAGGCCCCTAAGCAGGGGCTGGGTCAGTTTGTAGCAGCCCCCAGCCTCTCTAGGCCAGGGAAAAAGGGGGGGAGTCTGCCACCCAAGGAGTGGGTGGCAGGGGGGATGCAGGCCCTCCCACTCCACAGCCCGCGTCCCTAGCAGCGACGGACATTCGCTGCTGTCAGTGGGGATCCTGGCCACAACACACTGACATCGGCTCTGGCAGTGCAGCAGCCAGACTGGGGTCGGCTGCCCCCGGTCTACTTCCACACTCCCCCTCGTATGGTACCTGGGCCGTCCTAGTGTCGTCGGTGCTCTCCACCAGCATCGGCTCCTCTGGGTAGGTAGCGCAGGGTAGGCTCGGTTCCTCCTCGGGGTAGCAGGAACGGGGCAGGCTTGGCCAGTCCTCCTCAGGGTAGCTGGCACGGGGTAGGCTCGGCTCCTCCTCAGGGTAGCTGGCGCGGGGCAGGCTCGGCCAGTCCTCCTCGGGGTAGCTGGCACGGGGCAGGCTCGGCCAGTCCTCCTCGGGGTAGCTGGCACGGGGCAGGCTCGGCCAGTCCTCCTCGGGGTAGCTGGCACGGGGCAGGCTCGGCTCCTCCTCAGAGTAGCTGGCGCGGGGCAGGCTCGGCTCCTCCTCGGGGTAGCTGGCGCGGGGCAGGCTCGGCTCCTCCTCGGGGTAGCTGGCACGGGGCAGGCTTGGCCAGTCCTCCTCAGGGTACCTGGCGAGAGGTAGGCTCAGCAGGCCTGGTAAGTCAGCAGGCCGGTCGTGGCCTGCGGCTGTCTCCCAAGCGGGAGCTCGGCCACAGACGTCTGCTCTCTCCACCGGCGTGTGCTCCACTGAGCTCTGCAGGCGAGCTTTTATACTTCCGGGTCGGGGCCGTGACCTCTGAGGGGCGGGCGCCGGACCCGGTGGCTCCGCCCACATTGGTAGTAGGGGAGGTTCGGCCCTCAGCGGGGCTGTGGGGTATCCCACCGCCTCGCTACAGTCTTCCACACCTGTTTCCGATCCTCTGTCTGTTCACATATCCGGGCAGAGTTCCTCTGGGCAGCGTCCACTGGCTCCCTTGACACCTTTGAGGAGCAGTGGGCGCTGTCCAGGGTTCTCTGCTCGGTGTCCCCATCCAGCACCCTGATTTTGAACCTTTGACCGTCACTCCACTCCCTGTTTTTTCATTAGTTGTCCCCAGAGATTAGTTGGTTCCTGGGTCCAGTGGTCCCTCCCGCTAGGCTGGGGGAGGGGCCTTTAGAAGTGGGCGGGCAAGCCCGCCCACCTCCCAGTTGGTACCAATAAGGCCTCGCTACAGTCTTCCACACTTGTTTCCGATCCTCTGTCCGTTCACGTATCCGGGCAGAGTTCCTCTGGGCAGCGTCCACTGGCTCTCTTGACACCTTTGAGGAGCAGTGGGCGCTGTCCGGGGTTCTCTGCTCGGTGTCCCCGTCAGGTTCCCTTCTTTTGACCCTTTGACTGCACTCCTGTCCCTGTTTTTACATTAGTTGTCCCCCGTAATCATTTGGGTTTTAGGCCCTGTGGGTCCTCCCCTTAGGCTGGGGGTGGATCCTTTAGCAGTGGGCGGGCTTTGCCCACCCACTTCCCGGAACCCAATATGTACAGTCTTCCACATCTGAGGTGAATGCCCTAACCACTGAGCTAAAAGTTATTGGAGGGGAAGGGGGCGGGGAAACATCTTCTCTTTTGGCCATTTTGTGAATGGGATCCTAAGTCCCTTTGTGAATTTAGCCCAAGATAAGATTTCATCAAAATTATTCAGAAATTTTTAGTCAAAATTCATGAATTGTTTCAGGTTGACCGAAATTGCATTTTTCAGCCAATAAACCATTAATCAAAATTTTTGTGCCCAGCTCAAGTAGTGGCTGACATCTTTGGGGAGACTTGGGGGGATTGAACAAGGAAACCTCCAGAGCTACAAAGCACACGCTGCTATAGTTTGAGCTAAAAGGCTCAAGCTCTTTAGTCGTGGCTCAGGGAAATGGGGGCAGCCCTAGAAGAGGTAGCCTTGTAATAACTCATATCCTCTGCAGCTTGGCACAGAGGGAGGCCTGTATCACACATTCACTAGTGAGTTACCTTTATACTACTACATACAACATAAGCTAGTAAACTGTGTTAAAATGTTATTAAGGTGCAAAATCAAGCACTCACAATTAGAAGATGCTAAATGAAATTTGTACAGACAACCTGAATTCTGTCCTTTGTGTGTATGCATTATGACATGGTCTTTAATTACATGATTGCACAATGCATTTTCCACAAGATCCCTACATCATTCGGGATGTCCGATGGAGGGACTCTCTGAAAAAGGCAGCTTCTCAACATTTTGTTTGATTCTCATTATTCAGTGTGTGGACTCATAGCTTATTTGTTACAAATCAGCTGAACCCTGCACTGACTATAGAATTATTAATTTCCTCCTGGGCTTTTCTATGACAGTCATCATAATGTTTAAATGCTTCAAACATTAATGAACTTGTCTTTACAACTCTCTTTTGAGATAAGAAAGTATTATCTCCATTTTGTGGATGGAAGACTCAGGCACAGGAGGATTAAGGCCAACATTTGCAAAATTGCCCACTAATTTTTGGTGCTTTAGTGAGTGAGTGCCCAGTCTGAGACACCTTGGACCTGATTTTTCAGGGTACAAAGCACTATCATGACATTTATAAGAATCACAAACATTAACAATGTTCATAAGTGACTCTTAAATAAGAGTCATGGTTCATAAGTGCTTTGAAGTATTAGTGAAAATAATCAACAAGAATGAAGCAGTATAAAACAGAAGTTTCTTAAACTTAAAAGCTAGAACATTTGTATAATGCCAAAGGAGCCTGAATACTGCTAACATCTAATTCTTTTTGCCCTGCTTTTGTAATTTTTAATTGACATGTTTATTAACTTATGCTAAATCAAGTATTTGTTATATTGCTAAGCATACCAAAACATTAATCAGAATTAGTTTTATTAACATGAATAACAAAAGAAATTCTGTGATAAGCCACTTATCTTAAAGTAATCATGCTTCTGCACAGTTTTCTTTAGGCAATAAAGCTTTAAGATTTGCTGTTAGTGAATATTTGCATGTCCTCTTACTGTGTGCAGAGGTTTTTCCATGTACCTTAAATTTCAGTGATTAAAAAACTGGCTTCCTTTACTGTACATGAGTTGGCTGAACAATCCATTGACTTTCAAGGAATGTGCATTTGAAGTGTTCCATTGCAAACAAATAAACAAACAAACAAACCCTTGAGTGTTAGTATCTCAGTTTTTTTTTAAAATTGTTATTGTATTAACTGATGGTAGACAGAATCAACCTCTAAAGAACAAATTCAGGGGTGGGTCTAAGGGAATCTGAGTACATTGACATAATTTTTTTGGGGGGGAGGGGAGAACAGGAACTGTATTTTCCTTTGTGTTTGTGCAGCACCTAGCACAGTAGAGGCCTGATTATGGCTAAATCTTATGGGTACTAACATAACATAACACCTTTGCCACAAGGTGGCTGGCCACTTTAAATGAAGCAGATCTAGTGTACCTATGCTAGAACAGGTGCTCTCAGTTTTGCCAGTTAAGAGACTGTGGCAGCACCTGGGGCTATGAAGAGCGAAGCTGCTAGTAAGGAAGCAGAAGCAGGGATTTCCTTAGGAGAAGCTGCTAGAGTTCCCTGGAAGGAGGTGATGGTGGGAACCTGCTGGGGAAAAAGGGTCTCTAAGGAGAAAGCCTTGGGAGGTGGTGCTCATTGAAAAGAACATGGAAGACTCCTGCAGTAGGGCCTGAAGCAGGAGGAACTAAGAGGGGCAAAGGAAGCTATAGCATTGGGTGTGCTGGAAAACTGTTTTTGTGTTTGGGAAATAAAACTGTACTTGGAAAACGACTCTGGGAGTGGCAGTGGATCCTTTCTTGGCTGGGGACAAGCCAGCCCCATACAACCTTCTTTCCTCCTATAGCATAAAAGGTACACCAACCTTTGTACACGTAGCCTAATTTGCTCACCACTATTTTGACATTGGAAAAACTTTTTCAGGAGGGAGGATTAGCACTAATGTCATACAACTTTGGCCTCAAATATATTTTGCAAATACAAGTGGAGACTGTACCTATTTAGCAGGTATATCCCCCTCCCCCTTCCCTTGTGACAGATATGGTAGTTTCCTTCAACATACTAGACAAGACTTATTGAATTAAGTTTAAGCTTCACTGTGGGCCATGGGAGGGACAGCACAGCCCTCCTGGAATAAAGAACGGGTGGGGTGGGGGAGGGGAAATGGTTAGGCAAACTCAGTCAAGTTGTAACACCTCTGGAGAGCTACCACCCATGGGAGGGGCTTGCGTATGTTGGTTCAAATTGGACTTTCCAGGAACCAACCAACAAAGTAAGGACACTTGGTTAAATAGCCTGAGTAAAAACTGACTCAGGGCCTTCTTTCTGATTCAACAAATGGACCGAACCTTCTGTCCAAGGGGTGCCCTGGGTCCAGTCCTTCCTGAGAAGGGTTGGAAGGATTTGGCCCAGTTTGTGTGCTTTTTGTAAGCTAACAGTTGTTATGAATTTGTAACCACATTAAAACTCCAGTTTGGGGTTTGAAGGACTGTTCACTTGCCAGAGTCCTTGCTGGTGGTGGGGTGATCTCCTGTAAGTTTATTAGCATGCATATGAGTTTTCTTATTGTTTTTAGTACCTTAATAATAACAGCTTAGAAAGAGCTGTGTGGTAACTTAAATCTGGCAATTATACTGTATTCTGTCTCTGAGGAGAAAAGTAAAGCAGGCCTACTTGGGCAGTGTGACTTAGCTGGGGAATACACAGTATAGGCAGGCAGCTGTGCACCTTGGAAATATCCTAGTCAGGAGGGAGATAGACACATGTCTCTGCCCAAGAGACGTGGTGGCTGGGGACTCAAAAAGCCTAATAGTGGGTGCCCGTGCTGGATTGTAGAGGGGGAAACACAGGTGCAGTTGCTCTCAACTGTTACATCCCTAGCATTAAACTCCTAATTATTTCTGACTGTCACACCTGTGGTGCCATAGTGCAATTCACTACTGTAAAATATCAGCATTAGAAATATTTGAATTCAAGTGAATTCCCAGAATTTCAAGAGAAAGTTGGATTTAAAATGGGGCTACCACTGATGTTCGTCCATCGTTATCGATGAAGACCTCAACAACTCATTCTTTCGATGACCGGGCTCTGTGCGTCAGGAGATGACTGATCAGTCCGATTCGGGCATGGAACGTCCTGTCACACGTTGGGCAGACATATAATGGCACTGTCGATGGTGTATGAGCAGCTCTGGACTTGCGCAGCTCACGCTTTTTTTCAGCCTCAGCAATACGCCTTGCCTCAGAGGTATTACTGCCTGTGTGAATGAGGCTGTGCCATGCTGAACGGTTCAGTGCGAAGGTTTCCCATGTGGCGGTGTTGATCTCGAAGGACTTCAAAGTGTCCTTGAACCGCTTCTTTTGTCCTCCATGGGAACGCTTTCCCTGAGTGAGTTCTCCGTAGAAGAGCTGTTTAGGAATGTGTTCATCTGACATTCTCACAACATGTCCGGCCCACCTGGTCTGGGCTCTCATCAGCAATGTGTGAACTGACGGCAGACTGGCTCTAGTAAGGACATCAGTATGGGGCACTTTGTCCTGCCATCTGATTTTTAGAAGCTTTCGCAAACAGGAAATGTGGAAGTGATTGAGCCTTCGTGCATGACTCCGATAGACAGTCCACGTCTCGCAGGCGTACAGCAGAGTTGGAAGCACCACTGCTCAGTAGACCTTCAGCTTCGTTGGTAGGCTGATCCCTCGACGTTCCCAAACATTGGAGCGCAATCGGCCAAATGCAGAGCTGGCTTTAGCAATTCTGCAGTTTACTTCATCATCGATTGACACTGCTCGGGAAAGGGTACTGCCCAGGTACGTGAAGTGGTCCACTGTCTGAAGTCTCTGTCCATTTACAGTGATGGACGGTTCTGAGTACGAAGCGTGGGGAGCTGGCTGGTGCATGACCTCAGTCTTCTTGATGTTAATGGTGAGACCGAAGTTGTTGCATGCAGTTGAAAACTTGTCCATACTGGCTTGCATTTCTGGCTCTGTACTAGCATTCAGAGCACAATCATCGGCAAAGAGAAAGTCTCGAAGTACAGTTTCCTTCACCTTGGTGATGGCACGCAGTCGCCTCAGATTAAATAGTTTCCCGTCAGTTCTATACTTCAGGCCTACTCCTTCAGTGCAGTGTTGAAAGGCATCAGTCAAAGTGGCAGAGAATATCATGCTGAACAAAGTGGGTGCTAAAACACACCCTTGCTTGACGCCGTTGGTGACTGGGAAGGCCTCAGATGTTTCACCGTCATCCAGGACACGAGCCATCATACCGTGATGAAATTGACGTACCATTCGTATAAATCTGTCTGGACAGCCAAATTTCGACATGATCCTCCACAGGCCCTGGTGACTGACAGAGTCAAATGCTTTCGTGAGGTCCACAAAAGTAGTGTAGAGTTCACGATTCTGCTCTTGACATTTCTCCTGTAGCTGATGCACAGCGAAGATCATGTCAATAGTCCCACGTCCCTTGCGGAAGCCACACTGTGATTCTGGCAGTAAGCCCTTCTCCAGGTGAGTGATCAATCGGTTCAACAGAACCCGTGCAAGAACTTTCCCGGCTGTAGAAAGCAGCGAGATTCCACGGTGATTGTCGCATACCTGGCGATTGCCCTTCCTCTTATAGAGGTGCAAGATGGACGCGTCTCTAAATTCTTGTGGAATGGTTCCCTGCTTCCAGAAGGACTGAAACAGCTCAGTGAGTGTCCGTAGCAGCACGGGTCCACCGACTTTGTACACCTCTGCTGGTATGGCATCTGACCCTGGGGCTTTGCCACTTGACAGCTGATTGATAGCTTTCTTCACTTCATCCTCTTCTGGTGAAGCATCTATGGAGTCATTGACTGCAACCTGGGGCATCTTGTCAATGGCCTCATCATTGATGACTGAGGGGCGATTGAGAATTGCTTCAAAGTGTTCAGCCCATCTCTGGAGAATCTGCGTCTTCTCTGTAAGGAGCACAGTACCATCAGAGTTCAGGAGGGGAAAGCTCCCAGAAGACTGTGGACCATAGAGTGTGTTAAGGGCTTCATAAAACTGCTTATAGTCATTCCTGTCCACATATGCCTGTATTTCATCTGCTTTGGCGCTCAGCCACAATTCCCGCATTTTGCGCAGTCGGTTCTGTACTGTTCTGCGAGTGTTGCTAAAGGCGGTCTTCTTTGCCGCTGAAGATGGATCGTTTTGATATGCACGATGCAGGCGGTGCTTCTCAGCAAGTAAGGCCTGGATTTCTGCATCATTTTCATCAAACCAGTCTTGCCGCCTGCATGTGGAGGGCCCCAATACCTTCGATGCAGCTGTATGGACAGTGTTGCGGAATCGTTCCCAGTCTTTCTCAGCGTCATCCTCAATACGAAGATCAGCAAGTTCATTCTCTAGGTCTTCCACTAGATTTTCAGTGATGCGGCTGTTCTTCAGCTTCGACACGTTGTTCCTTTTGAAAGCCTTACAGCCTTGTGGTCGTCTCTTCGGCATCATACGGAGCTTCATTTTGGATACTATGAGCCTATGATCCGTCCGACAGTCAGCACCACACATAGCTTTTGTAACCCTGACATCTTGTCTATCCCTTCTACTGATGATGACATAATCGATCAAATGCCAGTGCTTGGAACGGGGATGCATCCACGAAGTCCTGTTACGGGTAGGAAGGCGGAAGACCGTATTGCTGATCAGAAGGTCATGTGCTGCACAAGTTTTCAGCAGTAACAGACCATTGCTCTTACACTTTCCCACTCCATTTTTCCCGATGACTCCTTCCCAGGCTGCGGCATCGCATCCAACTCTTGCGTTAAAATCGCCAAGCAGAATCAGCTTGTCTGTGCGGTGCACTGACGATAGCAGAGTATTTAGTTCTTCGTAGAATTTATCCTTCACATCCTCTGGGTTGGTCATTGTAGGAGCATATGCGCTGATCAAAGTAGCTTGTTTTCCTTTTTGAAGCGGAAGCGGCATTGTCATGAGCTGGTCATTCATACCCTTGGGGGAACTGGCAAGTTTCCGAACAAGATGATTCTTGATGGCGAAGCCAACTCCAGATTCGCGACACTCATCACTGCTGCGGCCATTCCAGAAGAATGTATAGCCACTGCCTGACTCGGACAGCTGTCCTTCATTAGCAAGGCGAGTTTCGCTACGGGCTGCAATGTCAATGTTGTAGCGTGCAAGCTCTCTAGCGACAAGTGCTGTTCTTCTCTCCGGTCTGTCTGCCGTGATGTTGTCCAGTAACGTGCGCACATTCCATGTGCCAATAGTGATCGGTGTCACTCTAAGTTTTGGGGCTACCACTAGTTAACAGTGAAAAAACAAAATGACAGATGCTTTCTATAACACTGTTAAATTGGCCTAAATGCCAACATAATTTCAGCTCAAACTCTATGGTAAAATCCTTCCCCCATTGACATCTGTGGCAAAACTCCCAAGATTTCAATGGGGCCAGAGTTTTACCCTAGGGATTAATTTCAATGCTGAGTTACACAGGTGCAGCTATTGTTAAAATAGCTAAATACCTGTGAAAATCAGGGCAGAAGTGGGCTTATGAATTTAGTACTTGAGATGTGCAGGGATTTCATAGGCCATTTGTGGGAATGGAAGCAATATGAACCTCATAATCAATATACAAAAGTCTAACATCTGGCCCGTATATAGAACTTCTGAAGATGAATTGGGAGGATACATGTTAAAATGCAAAATTCTCAGGATAAATCCATCTCTTTTGAACAATGGTATTTCACTTACAGAACAAATGACCCTTCTTCTGTGTATCCATAAAAGAAATTCTTTATAAGGTGATATTCTAATAGTGCTTCACAATTCTCATCCGCAAGTTTTCAAAAATGGTTTGGATCCTTTCTATAGAAAGTGTGCAGCACAACGAGACACAGACATACTTTCACTATCTCTTAACAATAAATAATAATAGAGAGACCTTTAGAGTGTATGGGAAGAATTTGATTTTAAAAATATGATGGGGCTATTCTTTTATATAAGAGCTTCTGGAGTGTGTTTTTTTCCTGAGCAGACACAAACATGCTCTTGTTAAATGTCAAAAGTAAAGCCCATGAATGCTGATCTTGTCAGGATAACGGTGCAGAAATTTGAAAACAAACTAATAGTTAAATCAGGGCGATTTTATGCAGCAAAAGAGGTGCTTATGTTTCTGTTTCATCAGTCTTAGCAGGCAAGTCTCTAATTCCATTTCTCTAAATGTGTTGGTGTTCACCAGTTGATTGGTTGGACCTAATTTTGAAAAATGAGTGTAACAGAGGTGCGACTTCCATGTATAAAATGGGCACCCTGGCCTATTCCATTGTGGCTCTTGAACAGAACTGATTGACATGTAGTACTTTTGCCACTGTTTATTTCAAAGGCTACAGGTTCAGTTTCCCAGATCTCCTTTTTGACAGAAAAATATAAAAATGGTTGACTTCCCTCAGACATGGGATCATGAGTTTTGACACATTCTGACAGTTCTTTATGGGAAATTCAGATGTACAGTGGGAAACACATTTTTGTTTATGTACAGGAGATCTAGTGGATCGTTGGCCAATGGTTCTTCAAGAGAATGACGGCATAACTGGCCCTTGTCTTTAAGTGTCTTTACTGTGGGCTACATGTGGGAGGAATCAGGTGCTCCTTTACGTAACTAGTAATCAAGCAGCTGAGCTAGAAAGTGGCTGCTAAAAGAGTAGAAAGGAAAAAGTTGTTTAGCCGGGAGTGGGGAAGAAAAAGGGGCTCTTTAGAGAAGATTTCTGCTTCAGGCTGGAAAGCACCCAAAGGAGATAGTTGGTCTCTCTGGCAGCAAGTCTGGAATGAGGGCTCACAGCTAACAGTGATAGTCCCGAGAACTGTCAGGGTGACAGTTGGGCAGCTTCTCTCATGAGGTAACACAAAAACTATGTAGATAAATACAAGTAAAGCCCATTCAAAAATGCCCAAAGTACAATGGTTAGAAATATATTTTTCATTTGTTTTACTCTCAAGAGAGAATTATGAGCTCAAGTGAAAATTACCAATAAGTTTCCTAAGTCTGCTTGTTGTTTTTATTTTTTCCCAGTGGTTTTAGAAAGTATGTAACAAATAGACCTAAAAATTAAAGTGCATTTTTTGCAATGTTGTCTTTTTACTACAGCGCTTACATTTTCTTCTCTGCATGTTATGGTGCAGCCTAAGAAACATCTAGTTGCAAATAACAGACTTCTTGTAAAGTTAATGATACAGCAATTAAGTACTTTTATCTGGACTAGAACATGGTAAAAATCATTAGACAAATTTGCTATGCATGAACACATATAAACTATGTATATATGATTCCAAGAGTGCAAACGTTAATTGGAAACAAAGTGTAGCCTTGGGGTATTGTAACAAGGCTCTGATTTCATTAGAAGCTACTAAAGCAGTTATAGTACTTTATTTTCCTTTTCATTGCTGCTTATATATATATTATACACTCAAGTTTCAGATCAGAAATTGTGTTTTTAGTAAGAAAATATTTTGGAGGCAGCAGCTGTGCTGTTGCTTTTTGAAAGCAATGTCTTCTGCATCTGATAGGCTACTGATTTCCTTTGTGTTTGGTTTATTGTTATTAGCCTAAATATTCTCTGTTCTCTACAAGGCTAGTCACTAGCATAAAGACTTGGCAGTATAAATAGGATTGATTTTGATAGTATAGTAAACAAATTGCCATTCCAGAGTGCTGTCACTTCCACATAGAAGTGAGCCTGCCTTTAACTATGGTTGAAGGGTTTATTTCTTCAGTTTGGGTCATCACATTTTCATCTAGATCCCATTGTCTGGCTGTGCCAGAACAAGGACAGGAGGCAGTGGATGTGGTTTAATTAGGCTGCAACTTTATTCTAAAATATCTGGGAGTACCCAGGAGATAAAAGAGTACAGTGCAGGTAATTCCATAATCATTTCAATATATACCCCAGGGGCTTCTATCAGCTTCTCCCCAAACCTTTTCCACCCTCGTCCCAGCCAAACTGCTGCTGGGACTACACCATGCCTACCCGCTTGAATGAAGATTGAGGGAGATCCAGGTTTAAGTCCTGCTCTGTCTGATTCAGAACAGGGACTTAAACTTGGGCCTCCTGCATCCTAGGTGAGTGTTCTGACCACCAAGCCCTTGGCTATTCTAGGGTAGGGTGGAGGGTCTCTCCTTTATGTTTCATTTAAAAAAAAAACCACTTTGAAAGGTCTGGGTTTTGTCCCCCAGTGTGGAACAGGAAACATTTTGCAGGACGGGGAAACTGTTTCCACCCAGCTCTAATTATGAATAAAATCAGCCTTACCTATTACCGGGGTTGGCTGTAGCAGCTCTGCTGCCCCAAGCAAATGTCTTTCTCTACCAACTTCTAGACGGGGTACTGAACTTTTGCTGCCCTAAATATTTTGTTGGCCTAGGTAACCACTTGTTCTTCCTTGATAGTATAAGCAGCCCTGCCAATTACACAGTTGAAGAATTACTGGTGAGATGTTTTCTTTTAGCTTTATGCAATTGTTATTTGAAACAGGATTAGCAAGAAAACATCTATGCAAAAAGATCTACTTAGGAATTGTTAGTTTATATTCATTTGGGAAATGCTAATAATCTAATTCACTTAGTACAATGGCTATGTAGATCACTCTGGTGATATGAATGAGAGCTAAACCATGTAATTTAGTGCAGATAAAAATAAATTTTTGCTTCTGCAAAGAACAAAGTGTGATTATTGTGAATTGACATAGCAGTCTGCCTAGTGTCATCTTCCTCTTCCTGACTTAAATACACATTACCTCACCTGGTACCCAGGCACTGCAATGATGGGTGGCTTAGATATGATACATATAATAATAAATGATTATTGTATCACATTTTGGTTAGATTGGAATGGGGTTCCTGGGTGTGTGGTGTGCTAAATAATGTATATGCTGAAAAATATAGTTTCAGCTGACGCAAAACTATTCATGAATTTGACACAAAATAATTTCAGTCCAAAAAAAAAAAAAGTTTTGGGCTAGATCAGTGGTTCCCAAACTTTAACAACTGTGAACCCCTTTAACTAAAATGTCAAGTCTCGTGAACCCCCTACTAAAAATGAATATTTCAAGGGATTTTCTCCTTTACCTGAGTATAAATTATAAAAGCAGTGATCTTGGAAATATAAAATTGTTTTATGACATGCTTATTACACACTATTTATTATTAATTATTATTTATCATTATAGTATTTTATTACATTATGAAAATGGCAACACTCTTCCAAGATCTCACTTTTGTAGCTTGTATCATTTTGAATAAGCCTGTTCTAAGACAAGGCTCCTATGTTTCATCAAGGAGTATCAGATGTGAAACAGCATGAAGGTATTTAAGAAGCCAACTCAAATTGTTCCTCCTATACAAGCATTCAGGTCTTGAGCAGTCCAGGCAAACAATGCACGTTACAACAAAGCTTAAACTTGTTCTTCATAATAATTTAAAAACAATACTAGCTGCCTATTTAATTTTTAAAACAGGAAAAAATATCCACCTCCCTTTCCATTTCTTATGAGGAACCTTGAAGTTTAAATCTCCTCAGTGTGATAGATATGCTTGCTTTGATCTGCTTAGCTCTTGGAAGTCCAGGGGCTCTGGGCTGCTGTGCTGCCCAGGGTCCCTAGGAGAGCTCTGTCCACCATTAGGGAATTTTTTCCCGAGAACTCCCAGGGGTTCACGGACCCCAATTTGGGAACCACTGGGCTAGATTCACCAGGGCATGTAGGTACCATTTGCAAAAGAGGTGGTGGTTGCCTGACTTACAATATTTAGTCCCAGTGGTTAGAGCACTCATCTGGGATATGAGACACCCAGGTTTAAATTCCTGCTCTGGAGTAGAGATTTGAACTTGGGTCTAGTCCTTTTCTACACGACAGCCCTTAACCACTGGGCTAGTGGTTATTCTGGGTTGGAGCTTTCCTGTTGAAGTTGTTCTACTGTATATAAAATACTTGAATAGTCATTGGGTCAGAGAGACAGCATGAGCCTGCTTGACTGTATAGCCTGGTGGAGATGACCCAGAAGAGGGGAGCTCAAACCTTGCCTCAGAGCAATAATTTAAACATGGGTATCTCACAACCCAGGTGAGCATCCTACCTAAAAGTTATAAGAAGGGGCATCTTCTCCCTTCATTTTGTAAATCTAGCCCTATAAAAATGCTCAGAAACAAAATCATTCCAGTTGAATGAAACATTTAGTTCGACCCAAAATGAATTTTTTGATTTACAAAAATTCAGGAAAAATTAGGATTTTTTTTTTAAATTTTCAGAACTGCCAGTAAGATGAAAAATTAGTTATTTCACTTAACTGGCTGATGCTGGAGTGGCTAAACTCATCCCACAGATGTAAACAATCAATGGGCAACTAAGTGTTTTGGTCACCAAAGGGAGATGAATTTCTGGCTTTTCACAGGCAGGAGTCTAGTGTTACCAAATGAAGAATATGATTGGGAGAGCTAGTCAGATTTTTTCTTCTTCTTAAAAAAGATGAAAACCCAAAAATAGTCATCCCAATTCTGCTGAAAACTGAACAATTTTCAGTTTTCAATGACATTTTTTGTCTTTTGGGTGTTTGGTTTCCCAACTCTTTTAGGAAAACAGACCCTCTTCATTAAAAATGTCTTTTAGTTGAAACCCCAATTTTTTGTTTAAAATATATATGTATATGTGACCAAAATTTTTCATCCAGCCCTAATGACTAGCCCACTCGTATGTAAAGTAATTAAATAAAAAGGAAACCTTAGCACCATTCTGTGCTCACATTGAACTTAAGAGGAACCATTTTATTTGATTATTGTAGCCCTTGGTCTCTCTTTCCACTTTTCTACTCTTATTGATTGTTGCTTTTGTTGTGCAATGTCTAAAATTAGATTGTAAACTCCTCCGGTCAGGTACTGTGTGTTTTATTTGGATGTGAAGTGCATACCACAATTTAGGTCCGGTATATAGAGTAATTGCAGTAAAATTCAGCCTGGGTATATACAGGTGAATCTTTCTTTGAAATGATCAGAGCTGTTACAGGGCTAAATTTGGTTTGATGTTGCTAGCAAAAGCTTACAATCAACTTTTCCCATGTTCAAGATGATTGTATATTTCATTTCAGCATCTGACAAAGGCAAACTGCAGAGCATTATAGCCCTGAAACCGCTTTGATTTCTTTTGATACTCAGGTAGCCAAATGAAATATACAATCATCTTGAACTGCGTTTTCCATGCTTAAAATTGGAATGCAATAAGTATGCAACTTGATTTTGTATAGGTCAGGCAAGCCAACTATAATATAATCCATAAATGCATTCACATGCTTTCTCTCAGACAATACTAATATATTTAATAGAAAACTTCCACACATGGTGTAAAATCAACAAGAATAGTTAGTATCAATCCTGTAACTGGAAAAAGAAATACATTAGTCATTAATCAAGAAATTTTAAAGCTGTCAAGAAATAGAGTTGTGTGGTGTGGTAAAGTATGTGAAATATCTTGCATGGTAAAAGAATCCCCTATATTTAGGGTTGTTGTTTTTTTGCTGTTTTTGCAAAAGGGTAAACTCTATTTTCCTTTTCTCCACTTCCCTACCCTTCCCATAAAAAGAACATTTTATGGGTATAGCTTTCAAGGTTTTTGTGTATAAACTAACTAGGTGCAACATAGCAGGGCAGGAAGCTCAGTTATACTCCGCAAATTCAGAAGAAAAAGCTTGGTGAAGGTGTGAGTTCACACAGGCCCTGAGAGAAAATACTAATGCTATATATAAATGGCTCACATAATCAATCAGTGAAATATAGCTACCACTAGTGGGAAACCTAGCAGTTATTTAGCAGCACATTGCATCAAAACACAATGGTCCAGGACAGAAAGTTGAACTGCTTATAGAATATGGCTGCAACAAAATTGTTTTACTGGAGTTTACTATAAAATAATTACTTGTGGAAGCAGTTAAACAAAGCTGAAGGTGGAAGGTGAAAAATTGGCCAAAGAGTACACAAATGTACTGATCGTATGGTAGTATGACAAGTGAAAAAGAAAAGCAGCTGTTAACTGGATAAGATGTGAAAAGTAAAGCATTCCATACCATTTTCATTCCAAATACTCTACTTACATGGCCTTTTTTATTGTCTCCAATATAATATCTGACATGAATGATTGAAAAGAAAATCTCCATTAAAAATGAATCTGGTCATGTGTAGGGTTAGAGGCACTGTCTATAAATACTATGGTGGCTTTGAATCTTTCAAATGTGAAACTAAAATGACTTCCAGTAAACTTTACGTTCTGTCTACAACTAGTTAATGCTGAGATGATCAAAATATTTAAGACCTTCTGCCATAAGTAGATATCTGATGACCAAAATGGGCAAAATTGAAAAGACAAGGGAACACCTTCTTCAACAACAGAAGAAATACTAGCAGCAGTGATTGCCTCAGCTGTAGCAGTGGAAGAGAGGGCAGCAACATTCCTTTGTACTGAAACTGACCAAAAAAAAAATTGACCCGTGTTACATTTTCTTTTGCGTTTTTCTTTTTTCCCCTATTATGTCTTCCTGATAATTGGAGAGTTACTGCAGAAACGGTTAGTGAGCAAGAGAGATGAGACTGTCAGGTATGCAGATATTCACACAAATATATGATGTGCTTATGCTGGTGAACTTGCCTCTACAATGTTCAATTTATGCTTGGATACAGAGCTTAAGGCATTATGGGGAGACCATACAATGAACTCTCAACAAGTTCTACGCTTATTCATTGTCATACAAAAGTTGCTCACGTAGAACACATTCTAATTATAAATATAATTAAAATAAAATATATGTTGATTTTGAGGCTAGCTGGGTTTTGCTTCTAAGATGATTGAGTTCTGCATGGATAAAGCATAACACTTTACTAGCCTTAAGTGTATTTGATAGTTTATTTTAAACCTCACAAATCTTTCCTTTTTCTGTTCTCTTGAGTCCTTCTGCTTTTTATTGACTGTGTTGGTAGCCATAAGAACTATTTTTGCTATCTGGTTCATAACTGAATATCCAAAAGGCTGTCCAAATGCCTTATTCGGATAAGGGAATTGGGAAAGGCAATGGACAATTGCCTAAAAGAGACCAAATAGAAAAATACCTGACCTACACACACAACTTCAACTCAATTTCCCTCTCAACACTTTGTCATTATATTCTTCAGGACAATGCAAGTAGAAGTGCATCTATTGCAGTGACAGAAGCAAAATCCAGGTTAGTCATTAAGTTATACAGTACTCTTGGAAAACTCAATATGAACATGTGATGCTTCAGTTATATTTGTTTCATGCACCCCTTTTTCTGCTCTTCCTTCCCCATCCCTCCTGATCCCTGACTTCCTTCACTGATTCTGTCCACTTCCATTCATTCATAAATGCTTTATTGTGCTTTAAGGCTGCCTTGATGTATCCTGATTCCAGGTTGCATGAAGACTTTTCAATACAATCTTGAATCTTTTCATAGCATCATCATCATCATATCATGGAACCAGAATGGAAGTGGCCACAGGCCATGTAACAAACATTGGAACTAAGCACACATCACACACCCATTGTGGTGCCACTTCTTCAGATCTTTAATATATTTTAAATGGTACTTTCATTATCTGTTCATACATATAGCAAAGCTCCCAAGGTGTAGATGTAGTTGAGTAGAGTGTTTAAAACAGGCAGTAGCTGTGGTTAAATTTGGACCTTTGCATCTGTCTTGTGATGATATTTTAAAATCTCAGTAAAGGTACGGTAGGAATAGAACTCGTCCAAAGACAGTTGACTAAACTTATTAAAGCCTTAGAATTTGAAAAGTTAAGTTTAGAAAGGAGATGAATAACTGTGAAGAGGAAGTGAAGCAAGAGTTCTCATTTATACTTTCTCATCACAAGAACAAGGGGACAGTACATTTAAAACTGAGGAAAGGAAATGTATTTATTTTTACACAATGACTAATTAACTTGCGGAACACACTGCCACAACATTTCTGAAGTCAAGATCTTAGAATTCATTTTTCCCAATGTTAATTTTTGTGTTAATAATAAAAGCTTTCACAACTGTCCTTAAAAAAATCAGATGACAATCTGCAGCATAAGCTTTTGCTTTGGAACCTTAACTAGCTGAGCTGATCCTCACTTGTCACATAAAGGATCACTACATTGCTTCTTAATTCTTATCTTTAAACTACATGAAGATAAGATGAGGAAGGGACTCTACATTCCATCAAGGAGAAGTTAAAGACAAGACAAAGTGAAACCTGTTTAAAAACAGCTGACAGTGGAGGTCCATTTTATTTGGGAGTTGTCTAGCTAATAAATGGTAATAAAATAACTATTTCAACACAAGTCATTGATAATTAACTTTATGTATATAAACATATCCTCTACATTACAGTTAGTGTGTGTGTGTGTGTGTGTGTGTGTGTGTGTGTGTGTGTGTGTGTGTGTGAAATCAAGCCCTGGAGCAAGAGGTCTCAATGCCAGGGATGAATTTGGCCCATGAGGTTCATAAATGTAATTGTCATGCAGTAACACAGCTATGTGAAATTGTGCTTTTCCAATCACTGACTGGTTAATTCGCATAAGGGTGTTTGTGACTTTTATGAATTGCAAAAAGTCTTCACAATGAACTTTTCTTTCTGTTCTACTTTTGCCAATCAAAGCTAATCCAATAGATTGTTTGAAAAGAATCTTTACCTTGAAATGGTTCCAGGTTGTAACCTCTTATTCCAAGTTTCAGTCCAGCGTGAATTTTTAGAGCTGAGTTATAAAATGCTGAAAATAGGATTTTTTAATGGAAAGGCTCACAGCACCTTAACTGCAGTAATGTGAATGGCAGTGCTATAACTTAGTGCATATAAGACTTTCATGCATTTCACAATAGCTTTTTAAAGTGTTCTAATGTGTTTAAAACTCTCATCCTATGAAGCTGGATTTAAAAAGTGCAATATCAGGTTTTTACCAAGTGAATGCACAAAAATATTTGCTTTATATATTTCTTCTGCTGATAGCCATAAATCAGAATAGCTCCGTGCAAGTGCAGTATTAGAGTGAATTTGTATTCAACCTTTGAAGACCCGATTCACTCCAGCCTAATGTCAGACCATGATTTCAGGAGTTAGTCATGAAGAAAATAGTGAAAGGGGGAAAGTCATCCAGCAGAAGATCATCCTAGCTTCAGAACCAAATGGCAACATTATTGTAGACTGCACTCCCTGAGATCTTCTATGAGAGATTTGGTGCTGGTCTTAATGTAAGGCCTGTGGAACTTTTACAAGTTCATTGTATGCTTTGTGTATTGACAAACCAGTCAAAAGTGATGGTTCAGAGAAGACATGACTCAACTTGCCTTTGTTAGACTGAAAAACATCTATGGGGGCATGTAACTGGCCTCAGTAACTCCATTTTCCTATCAATGTTACCATTGTCCTCCCTCTCTTTTCCCTGTCAATAGCTTGTTACTCTCATATCATACATGTTGTCTTAAAAGAGACTAAGCTCTTTGGGTCAGAGACTGAATCTTAGTATGTTTGTGTAAACAGCCTAGAACAAAAGGGCCCTGAATATGATCAGGGACCTTGGGCTCTTCTACAAATTAATAATACTGTTCCTACATGCTTAATGCTGTACATAATGCTGTAAATATCATTTAGTGTAAGGACAAGCAACAGAAGTATAAAATATTTGCATGACAACGTTAATAATAGTAGCTTGGTCCTGAGCCAGGAAAGCTCTTAAACATGTGCTTATGACCATCACTATTCAGGAAGGCACTTAAGCACATTAAACATGTGCTTCCTCTTGGATAGGGATGCTTTCTTGCATTGAAGCCAATCACTGTGGCCACACCCATGTTTCACTTATTTTCATATTGTGGATGTCTACACTGTATGTTGGTAATTAATAAAGATGTTCAAAAAAAAATACATATCCATTTATACTATGCAGTTTTACAAATTTTTGCCATAGAGAAAACAGGAGGTTTTCACCAGCAAAAGTATATGTTTGATGAGGAACAAAAAACTATCAAGGAAAAGGTGGAGAAGGAGAACAAAAAAGATATTCAAAATGCACATGATGAACACCCTCATCTTTATATATGAGAATACCCACAGCCCTGGCACTGATTCATGATATTGTAATACAAGTTACGGAGCAATAGACCATGCAAACTAAGGGGGATGAGAGAGAGAGAGAGAAAACCAGGGAACCAGTGTTTCTGTGGCTCATTCTAAATGTAACTGGATTTAAATGATAATTTCCCTGACAGTCATTTTAACTTGTGGCAAAAACCCTGATCACCACCTGGAAAAATATAGTAGATAAAGTACTAAGTAGAAGTGTTTACTTTTGTTACTTGAATTACCCTAATGCCTAGTTCAGTGTCCTATTGCATTAGACATTGTGCAAACAATCTCATAAATAGAAACAGTCCCTATCTGAAAAACATACAATCTAATTAGAAAACACAGAAAAAACAATAACAGATAGTATAGTGGGTACATGCACAACATCAGAGGGACATGTCTTATTAATTACATTCTTAAAAAATAAATTGCCCCCTTGCTTCTTTCCTGTTTTCCAGGTATCACAGCCAGCCTGATCCACCATTGCTGACCAAGTACACCCTCCTTGTTCCACCCTACTCACCACACAAGGATGCAACTCATATACCGCAAAAATAATAATGGCTCTGCTCCTTGCACAAAGCAGTGCAGAGCTACAATGCACTCTTATTTAAAAACTCTGTATCTTCAAACTAAGGCCTGGTCTACACTAGGAGTTTATGTTGAATTTAGCACCGTTACATCGAATTAACTCTGCACCCGTCCACACAACAAAGCTATTTAGTTTGACATAGAGGTCTCTTAAATTCGACTTCTGTACTCCTCCCCAACGAGGGGAGTAGCGCTAAATTCGACATGGCCATGTCGAATTAGGCTAGGTGTGGATGGAAATCGACGGTAATAGCTCTGGGAGCTATCCCACAATGCACCACTCTGTTGACGCTCTGGACAGCAGTCCGAGCTCGGATGCTCTGACCAGCCACACAGGAAAAGCCCCGGGAAAATTTGAATTCCTTTTCCTGTCTGGGCAGTTTGAATCTCATTTCCTGTTTGGACATCGTGGCGAGCTCAGCAGCACTGGCAATGATGCAGAGCTCTCCAGCAGAGATGGCCATGCAATCTCAGAATAGAAAGAGGGCCCCAGCATGGACTGATCGGGAAGTCTTGGATCTGATCGCTGTGTGGGGCGATGAGTCCGTGCTTTCCGAGCTGCGATCGAAAAGACGGAATGCAAAGATCTACGAGAAGATCTCAAAAGCCATGGCAGAGAGAGGATACAGCCGGGATGCAACGCAGTGCCGCGTGAAAGTCAAGGAGCTGAGACAAGGCTACCAGAAGACCAAAGAGGCAAACGGACGCTCCGGATCCCAGCCCCAGACATCCCGTTTCTACGAGGCACTGCATTCCATCCTAGGTGCGGCCGCCACCACTACCCCACCACTGACCGTGGACTCTGAGGATGGGATATTGTCGACGGCCGGTTCTCGGAGATGTTAGCGGACGGGGAAGATGAGGAAGGAGATGAGGAGGACGAGGCAGTCGACAGCGCTTACAACGCTGATTTCCCCGACAGCCAGCATCTCTTCATCACCCTTACAGAGATCCCCTACCAACCGTCCCCAGGCGTTAACCCGGACACAGAATCAGGGGAAGGATCAGTCAGTAAGTGTTTTAAACATGTAAACATTTATTTTTAACAGAACAGGAATATTAACAATATTAACAATGGGTTTTTCATGATTAGTTTGCCCTAGGCGCTTAATGTTTCAGTCCTTGGCAGTGCAACTACTGAAAAAAAATCTAACAATGTCCGGTTTAGCATGATTGGTTTGCCCTAGGCGCTCTACTGTTTAGTCCTTGCCAGTGCAGCTACAGTAAAATCCGGTCTATATGTCCGGGGATAGAGCAGAAATCCTCCTGGGACATCTCCACGAAGCTCTCCTGGAGGTAATTGGAAAGCCTTTGCATCAGGTTCCTGGGGAGAGCGGCCTTATTGGGTCCTCCGTGGTAGGAAACGTTTCCACACCAGGAGACAATCAAGTACTCGGGGATCATTGCCTTGCAGAGCATGGCGGCATACGGCCCTGGTCTTTGCAGGCTTTCCCGAAGCATCCTTTCTTTCTCGATCTCTGAAATCCTCATCAGAGTGATGTCGCTCATGGTGACCTGCTTTGAATTAGGTAGGGGAATGTTAGTATTGGGACTGCTTGCCTGTTCCTTTACAGAACTGTAACCGGCGGTTTACAGCCACGCGGTGGAGGCGGGAGAGGAGCAGCATACAGGGATCTTTCCCTGGGACAGTCGCGAGAGGGTGGGACAGGGGCAGAGTTCATGCTTGCCGGATTGCTGGCAGCAGGGACTGGCATTGCTTTGAATGTGAAAGGAGGCCAGTGCTATTATTAAAGTTTTAAGCAGCCACAAGTCTACGGCTTACCATGTCAGCCCGTTACCCAAATTCCGCTGTCCTGTCCCGCTTGTCTGATCTGCACTGCAAAACCCCAGGCACTGAATGCGAAGGCCGAAAATTCGACCTTGTCCTGAGTGCGCATGTGATAGGTGCTGTGCATGGTCTTGTTCACAGAGAAAGACTATGTTCTTTGTTCACCAAAAAATTTATCTTTCTGAGGAATTCACTCCCTTTTTCCCATCCCACAGCTGCGACTGTCTCCCGACCTACCCTGGCATCACACTCCCAGAGGCTAGCGCAGATTAGGCGTAGGAAGAAGAGGACATGTTCTCGGAACTTATGGGCTGCTCCCGAGCCCAGGCAGCCCAGCAGACCCAGTGGAGGGAGAAGTTGTCCCAAATCCACCGATCACACATGGAACGGGAGGAGAGGTGGCGGCAGGAAGACCAGCAGGCGACTCAAACGCTGCTTGGACTAATGAGGGAGCAAACGGACACGCTCCGGCGCCTTGTGGATGTTCTGCAGGACCGGAGGCAGGAGGACAGAGCCCCGCTGCAGTCTATCTCTAACCGCCCTCCCCCGCCACAAAGTCCCATACCCCCCTCACCCAAAGTCCCAAGGAGGGGCGGCAGAGTCCGTGAAAACTCTCACTCCACCCCTGCAGACTGCTCAAGTACCAGAAGGCTTTCATTCCCCAAAATTTAATAAGTCCTTTCCTTCCCGCCTCAACCAAGCCCCCGTCCCAGTTTCATCCCCCAGTTTCATGTGTAGTTGCTAATAAAAAATATGTTTCTGTTAATTACTGTTTCCATCATGTTCTTTTAGAGGAGAGTCTGTTTGAAGGGGGGGAAGGGGGTTGGTAATTGGACAGGACAGTCACCTTTACCAGGGTACAGACGCGGGGGCAGGTTCAGCAACAGGGCACACACACATTGCAGTCACTAGTTACCCTGGTCAGTCTGGGAGGTGGTTTTCATGTTCTGTGTGTGGAGGGGCTATGTGACTTTGTGGCGGGGGAGGGCGGTTAGAGATCTTATGCAGCGGTCCTTATCCTGGATCACAGAGCCACGCAGCAGGGGATCTGTAACCGTCCTCCCCCTGCCACAAAGTCACATAGCCCCCACACACAGAGTTCCGAACAGGAGGGGTGGCAGGCTCCGTTGAAACAACCAGTCCACCAGTGCTGAGCCTGTCATTCCTCGAGTTTAGAAGCGTCCTTTGCATCACTACACTACACCCGCTCCCCACCACAGTCTGCTTCCCAGGTTCAACACTTTACCGCGAAAACAGTAATAAAGAAAACGGTGTTCATTAACAAATTTCAAGTGATTTTATTTTTAAACGTGTGTTGGAAGGGGGGAACGGGGTGAACGGGGTATGTAACTGGAGAGGATAGTGAACATTCACTGGGTAAAGAAACGGGGGCAGGTTCAGCTTCTCTGTAAACAAACTTAATAGTCACAGGTTACCCTGCTCACTCAGGAACCTAGCTTTCAAAGCCTCCCGGATGCACAGCGCGTCCTGCTGGGCTCTTCTAATCGCACGGCTGTCTGGCTGGGCGTAATCAGCAGCCAGGCTATTTGCCTCAACCTCTCACCCTGCCATAAAGGTCTCCCCCTTGCTCTCACACAGATTGTGGAGCACACAGCAAGCTGCAATAACAATGGGGATATTGGTTTCGCTGAGATCACAGCGAGTCAGTAAGCTTCTCCATCTCCCCTTGAGACGGCCAAAAGCACACTCCACCACCATTCTGCACTTGCTCAGCCGGTAGTTGAAGAGTTCTTTTTCACTGTCCAGGGCGCCTGTATAGGGCTTCATGAGCCAGGGCATTAGTGGGTAGGCTGGGTCCCCGAGGATGACTATAGGCATCTCCACATCCCCAAGAGTTATTTTGTGGTCCGGGAAGTAAATACCTTCCTGCAGCTGTCTAAACAGACCAGAGTTCCTGAAAACACGAGCGTCATGAACCTTGCCCGGCCATCCGTCGTTGATGTTTGTAAAACGTCCCCTATGGTCCACCAGTGCTTGCAGCACCATTGAAAAGTATCCCTTTTGGTTAATGTACTGGCTGGCCTGGTGGTCCGGTCCCAGGATAGGGATGTGAGTTCCATCTATAGCCCCACCGCAGTTTGGGAATCCCATCGCGGCAAAGCCATCTATGATGACCTCCACGTTTCCCAGGGTCACTACCTTTGAGAGCAGTACCTTAACGATTGCGTTGGCTACTTGCATCACAACAACCCCCACGGTAGATTTGCCCACGCCAAAGTGATTCGCGACTGACCGGTAGCTGTCTGGCGTTGCAAGCTTCCAGAGGGCTATGGCCACTCGCTTCTGGACACTCAGGGCTGCTCGCATCCGGGTGTCCTTGCACTTCAGGGCAGGGGACAGCAACTCACAAAGTTCCAGGAAAGTCCCCTTCCGCATGCGAAAGTTTCGCAGCCACTGTGATTCATCCCAGACCTGCAGCACTATGCGGTCCCACCAGTCCGTGCTTGTTTCCCGGGCCCAGAATCGCCGTTCCACAACATCAACATGACCCATTGCCACCATGATGTCCTCGGCGCGGGGTCCCATGCTTTGTGACAGGTCTGTGCCACTCTCAGACTTCAGGTCCTCACCGCGCTGCCGTAGCCTCCTCGCCCGATTTCTCAGCATCTGCCTCTGGGAAAGGTGGATGATAAGGTGCGAGGTGTTGACAACGGCCATAACTGCAGCGATGGTCGCAGTGGGCTCCATGCTCGCAGTGCTGTGGCGTCCGCGCTGTCACTGACCAGAAAAGTGCGCGAACTGATTTCCCGCCGCGCTTTCAGGGAGGTAGGGCGGGAGTGACGGTTGGATGACGACAGTTACCCAAAAGCACCCTCGACACATTTTTTTACCCAGAAGGCATTGGTGGCTCAACCCAGAATTCCAATGGACAGCGGGGACTGCGGGAACTGTGGGATAGCTGCCCACACTGCACCGCTTCCAATGTCGACGCTTGCCCCGTTAGTGTGGACTCACAAAGTCGAATTACTGCCCTTAGTGTGGATACACACGTTCGACTTTGTAATATTGATTCCACATATTCGATTTAAGTAAAATCGAACTACTCTCGTAGTGTAGACATACCCTTAGTTTACTAAGGCTTCAGGAAGCACCTGTGGTTGTCGGGTACTGCAGTTCCATTGTGGACAGACAACTCAAGGATGAAAGAATGTTGGGCACTTTTCCTAGGAGGCTTTGAAGGGAAGGTCAACAAATGGGCAAGGTGAGAGGGAAGGAGAAGGGCAAGTATGAAGTAGCAAGATGGTTGTATGTGGAAGCTTATGTTGAAAATCCTAGATGCCAAAAGCTTTCCTTAAAGTCAGCATAAACTTCCACATACAACCACGTTGCTTGCAGGCAAGAATGCTGTCTATTGAACTACCAAGAACTTTTATTCTACATAGAGCATTTAATTGGACTTTCTGCTAAAAATAAGCAATATAGAAGATCAGTCAGATATCCACTTTACACTATCAGAGATAAGGAAAGCAATTAGAGTTAAAGCCCTGTGAGTTCTTTAATTAATAAGGAGTCTTAATAACAATGAAGACAATCTGATTGTACCATACTGCTTTGCCTCACACACTAATTCATTATCAGCTAGGTGTGGCTGCAGTGACCATTGGAGTTTGCTAGAGTTCATCAGTAATTAATTCAACACATTCATATTAAACAGGCCTGCCTTTAATCTTGACTGGCCTTTGCTGGAAATGTATTCTCCCTTTCTCAACTAAAACAACTTGCATGGTTTGTAATGTATATAACTGAAAATGAGGCATTGATAGCATGGATTGTAAACAGAAGAATATTAAAGACCTAGACATTAAAATAGTCATAAAGCTTCCTGAGGGGCTCTGAAGACCTCCTACGAAGTGTGATGGAGTCTTCAAAAGAACTCAAGCCTTTTTTACATTCAAAAATTGTGATGATGTATTAAGCACGGATTAGGAGTCCACTAACTGTTGTTGTGAAGACTATTACATTTTTGTTCATTGAGAAATAATAAGGATGGATGGAGCTTTTGTCCACAGAAATATTCCTGTTTGATTTTTCAGACATTAGAATTGATGGAGTAATAATGTCCACTGCAATTACTTCATGGGCAGTTAAGTTACAAGTAACTTAACTGCTGGGTGCTCTAGTTGATGAGATGCTGACTATTACTAGTATTACAGCGAGATATGCAGTGTGGTAATGAAGCCTGCTGGGTGCCCAAAGTTCTGTTGAAAGTACTTACAGCCATTTTAAACGATGGACAAACCAAGTCTGGTAGATTATTCTACTGTGCCCGGGCACTGGGAACAGGATTTGCCACTAAGTGCTAGAAGGATACTGCATGCAACTAAAAGGGAGATTAATTTGAATAGGAAAAAGGACAATTTCTCCCCGGATATACTCCAGGTCACTCCACTGCTATATGAAGTTCATTATACAATTAATGTTGAAACAGCCATACTATATCCTGCAAAACTAAGAGCTATTTACCAAGACATTAAAGATTTATAAGAAATTAAATCCTCTCCTGTGGAGAGAGTCAGCACAAGGTCTATGCACCACTCATGCTAGTTCTCCTCTGCCAGGGGAGAATTTCACCATTAGTGACGAAGATGATGGAAGAATAGAGCTTGAAGAGGAAGTGTGTGTGGGGGAGAATAGGTTGTTTTTTTTCTTCATATTAACCTAAACTTTCATTTTAGATACACCTACTGGGTAAAATATCAGGCTTTTGTTTTGAACCAATCCTATAATATAGACAAGAACTGAAATAACTGTAGATAATATTATACTGTTCCTATTTCTGGATCTCATTTTTATATATTGTTCCCTCTTCCTTTTTTTATAATGTATTTTTACAACTGACTTAATAGTAGAGAGTATCTGGCTATTTTTGTCTTGTGAAAGATTTAAATATTGAGTGAAATTCTTACCTTACCAAAATCATATGAGTTTTGCCACTGACTGCCAATGCCTCGGAAAATCCACACCCCTGAACAATGTAGTTATACCTATCTAATCCCTGGTGCAGACAGTGCTATGTCATGAGAAGCTCTCCCTTAGATGTAGGTAGCGTCTTCACTAAACGCTGAAGCGGCTCAGCTATACTGGTGCAGCTGCATCACTGCAGTGCTGTAAGTGTAGACAAGCCCTGAGTGCACACTCTTGCCATGACCATGGCAGCTATTGAAAAAGGAGCTCCTGCTTTGCACCTCCCCCCACCCCCACTCAATTATTTTATTTAAGTCCATTGTTAGAATTTTGGCATTAACAGATGATTTCAGATCTGGATGCGACCACTTTGTCATACAGTACCTCTTAGTCCCAAACAACAACAATAATAATAATAAAAAAATCCTACTAAAAACCTCGAGACGGGCTTAATGGCCATTGAATGAGAATTTTTTTTTTTTTTTTTTTTACCAGTAAGAACAAAAATCAGGCATATTTGGGTCAGAACAATCCTTTCACAAGTAAGTACACTAAGGCCTGGTCTACACTAGGCGTTTATGTCGAATTTAGCGCCGTTACATCGAATTAACCCTGCACCCGTCCACAGCACGAGGCTATTTAGTTCGACATAGAGGGCTCTTAAATTCGACTTCTGTACTCCTCCCCAACGAGGGGAGTAGCGCTAAATTTGACATGGCCATATCGAATTAGGCTTGGTGTGGATGGAAATCGACGGTACTAGCTCCGGGAGCTATCCCACAGTGCACCACTCTGTTGACGCTCTGGACAGCAGTCCGAGCTCGGATGCTCTGACCAGCCACACAGGAAAAGCCCCAGGAAAATTTGAATTCCTTTTCCTGTCTGGGCAGTTTGAATCTCATTTCCTGTTTGGACAGCGTGGCGAGCTCAGCAGCACTGGCAATGATGCAGAGCTCTCCAGCAGAGATGGACGTGCAATCCCAGAATAGAAAGAGGGCCCCAGCATGGACTGATCGGGAAGTCTTGGATCTCATCGCTGTGTGGGGCGATGAGTCCGTGCTTTCCGAGCTGCGCTCCAAAAGACGGAACGCAAAGATCTATGAGAAGATCTCTAAAGCCATGGCAGAGAGAGGATACAGCCGGGATGCAACGCAGTGCCGCGTGAAAATCAAGGAGCTGAGACAAGGCTACCAGAAGACCAAAGAGGCAAACGGACGCTCCGGATCCCAGCCCCACAGATCCCGTTTCTACGAGGCACTGCATTCCATCCTTGGTGCGGCCGCCACCACTACCCCACCACTGACCGTGGACTCTGAGGATGGGATATTGTCCACGGCCGGTTCCTCGGACATGTTAGCGGACGGGGAAGATGAGGAAGGAGATGAGGAGGACGAGGCAGTCGACAGCGCTTCCCAAGCTGATTTCCCCGACAGCCAGGAGCTCTTCATCACCCTTACAGAGCTCCCCTACCAACCCTCCCCAGCATGTAACCCGGACACAGATTCAGGGGAAGGATCAAGCGGTAAGTGCTTTAAACATCTAAACCTTTATTTTTTACAAAACTGGAATATTAAGAATAAGAACAATGTGTGCTTCATGATTTCTTTACCCTGGGCGCTTAAGTAATCAGTTCCAACTATTTAAAAAAAATCAAACAGTGTCCGGTTGTGCATGATTCTGCTGCCCAAGCTGCTCCACTCTTTAGTCCCTGCCACTGCAGCTATATTAAAATCCGGTCAATATGTCCGGGGATAGAGCAATAATCCTCCACGGACATCTCCACGAAGCTCTCCTGCCGGTAATGGGAAAGCCTGTTCATCAGGTTCCTGGGGAGAGCAGCCTTACTGGGTCCTCCGAAGTAGGAGACGTTCCCGCGCCAGGAGACAAGCAAGTACTCCGGTATCATTGCCTTGCACAGAATGGCGGCATAGGGCCCTGGTCTTTGCAGGCTTTCTCGAAGCATCCTTTCCTTCTCGCTGTCCGAGATCCTCATGAGAGTTATGTCGCTCATGATGACCTGCTTTGAATTAGGTAGGGGACTGTTAGTATTGGGACTGCTTGCCCGTTCCTTTACAGAACAGTACCCGCGGGTTTACAGCCACGCGGTGGGGGCGGGAGAGGGGCAGCATACAGGGATCTTTCCCTGGGACAGCCGCAAGGGGGTGGGACAGGGCCGGAGTTCATGCTTGGCCGATTGCTGGCAGCAGAGACTGGCATTGCTTTCAATGTGAAAGGAGGCCAGTGGTACTCCTAAAGTTTTAAGCAGTCACAAGTCAACGGCTTACCATGTTTGCCTGCTACAGAGATTACGGTGTCCTGCCCCGCTTTCCAGATCGGCAGTGCAAAACCCCAGGCACTGAAGGCGAGGTCCGAAAATTCGACCTTGTCCTGAGTGCGCATGTGATAGGTGCGGTGCATGGTCTTGTTCACAGAGAAAAACTATGTTCTTTGTTCACAACTACATTTCTGTTTCGGAGGAATTCACTACCTTTTCCTCATTCCCACAGCCACATCTGCGACTGTCTCCCAACCCAGCCTGGCATCACACTCCCAGAGGCTAGCGCACATTAGGCGGAGGAAGAAGAAGACGCGAGAGGACATGTTCTCAGAACTAATGGGCTGCTCCCGAGCCCAGGCAGCACAGCAGAACCATTGGAGGGAGAATTTGTCCCAAATGCACCGGACACACATGGAACGTGAGGAGAGGTGGCGGCAGGAAGACCAGCAGGCGACTCAAACGCTGCTTGGACTTCTGAGGGAGCAAACGGACACGCTCCGGCGCCTTGTTGATGTTCTGCAGGAACGGAGGCAGGAGGACAGAGCCCCGCTGCAGTCTATCAGTAACCGCACTCCCCCGCCACCAAGTCCCATACCTCCCTCGCCCAAAGTCCAAAGAAGAAGGGGCGGCAGACTCCGTGAAAACTCTCACTCCACCCTTGCAGACTGCTCAAGCACCAGAAGGCTGTCATTCCCCAAAATTTGAAAAGTCCTTTCCTGCCCGCCTCACCCAAGCCCACGTCCAAGTTTCACCCCCCAGTTTCATGTGTGGTTGTTAATAAAAAATACGTTTCATTACTGTTTCAATCATGTTCTTTTGAGGGAGAGTCTGTCTGAAGCGGGGGAAGGGGCTTGGTTCTTGGACAGGACAGTCACCTTTAGCAGGCTACAGAGACGGGGGCAGGTCCAGCAGCAGGGCACATACACAGTGCAGTGACTAGTTACCCTGGTCAGTCTGGGAGGTGGTTTTCATGTTCTGTGCATGGGGGGGGGGTTGCTCTGTGACTTTGTGGCGGTGGAGGGCAGTTACAGATCTTATGCAGCGGTCCTTGTCCTGGATCACAGAGCCACGCAGCAGGGGATCTGTAACCCTCCTCCCCCAGCCATAAAGTCATATAGCCCCCACATATACGCAGTCCCGCTCAGGAGGGCTGGCAGGCTCCGTTCAAACAACCAGTCCGCCACTGCGAATCCTGTCATTCCTGGAGTTTAGAAGGATCATTTGCATCAGTACACTACACCCGGTCCCCACCACAGTCTGCGTCCCAGGTTTAAAACATTCCCGCGAAAACAGTAATAAAGACAACGGTGTTCATTAACAAAATAAAACTGATTTTATTTTTTTGGAAGGGGGTGGAGGGGGTTTGTAACTGGAGAGGATAGTCAACATTAACTGGGTAAAGAAACGGTGGCAGGTTCAGCTTCTCTGTACAGAAACTTAAAAGTCACTGGTTACCCTGCTCACTGTGGAACCTAGCTTTCAAAGCCTCCCGGATGCACAGCGCGTCCCGCTGGGCTCTTCTAATCGCCCGGCTGTCTGGCTGGGCATAATCAGATGCCAGGCTATTTGCCTCAACCTCTCACCCTGCCATAAAGGTCTCCCCCTTGCTCTCACACAGATTGTGGAGCACACAGCAAGCTGCAATAACAATGGGGATATTGGTTTCGCTGAGATCACAGCGAGTCAGTAAGCTTCTCCATCTCCCCTTGAGACGGCCAAAAGCACACTCCACCACCATTCTGCACTTGCTCAGCCGGTAGTTGAACAGTTCTTTTTCAGTGTCCAGGGCGCCAGTGTAGGGCTTCATGAGCCAGGGCATTAGCGGGTAGGCTGGGTCCCCAAGGATCACTGTAGGCATCTCCACATCCCCAAGAGTTATTTTGTGGTCCGGGAAGTAAATACCTTCCTGCAGCCGTCTAAACAGACCAGAGTTCCTGAAGACGCGAGCGTCATGAACCTTGCCCGGCCATCCGACGTTGATGTTTGTAAAACGTCCCCGATGGTCCACCAGTGCTTGCAGCACCATTGAAAAGTATCCCTTTCTGTTAATGTACTGGCTGGCCTGGTGGTCCGGTCCCAGGATAGGGATGTGAGTTCCATCTATAGCCCCACCGCAGTTTGGGAATCCCATCGCGGCGAAGCCATCTATGATGACCTCCACGTTTCCCAGGGTCACTACCTTTGAGAGCAGTACCTTAACGATTGCGTTGGCTACTTGCATCACAACAACCCCCACGGTAGATTTGCCCACGCCAAAGTGGTTCGCGACAGACCAGTAGCTGTCCGGCGTTGCAAGCTTCCAGAGGGCTATGGCCACTCGCTTCTGGACAGTCAGGGCTGCTCGCATCTGGGTGTCCTTGCACTTCAGGGCAGGGGACAGCAACTCACAAAGTTCAAGGAAAGTCCCCTTCCGCATGCGAAAGTTTCGCAGCCACTGGGATTCGTCCCAGACCTGCAGCACTATGCGGTCCCACCAGTCTGTGCTTGTTTCCCGTGCCCAGAATCGCCGTTCCACAACATCCACATGACCCATTGTCACCGTGATGTCCTCGGAGCTGGGTCCCGTGCTTTCTGACAGGCCTGTGCTACTCTCAGACTTCAGGCCCTCACCGCGGTGCCGTAGCCTCCTCGCCTGGTTTATCTGTATCTGCCTCTGGGAAAGGTGGATGATAACCTGCGAGGCGTTGACAACGGCCACAACTGCAGCGATGGTCGCAGCGGGATCCATGCTCGCAGTGCTGTGGCGTCCGCACTGTCACTGACCAGAAAAGTGTGCAAACTGATTTCCCGCCGGCGCTTTCAGGGAGGGAGGGAGGGCGGTAGTGACAGACGGATGACGACAATTACCCAAAAGCACCCTCGACCCTTTTTTTTTACCCAGAAGGCATTGGCGGCTCGACCCAGAATTCCAATGGGCAGCGGGGACTGCGGGAACTGTGGGATAGCTGCCCACAGTGCACCGCTTCCAATGTCGACGCTTTCCCCGTAAGTGTGGACTCACAAAGTCGAATTACTGTCCTTAGTGTGGACACACACGTTCGAATTTGCAATATCGATTCCACATATTCGATTTAAGTGAAATCGAAATACCCTCGTAGTGTAGACATACCCTAAGGGTTGAGAAGTATACTTAAAAGCTTGGAAGCTTGGGCTGATTTGCCTTAAAGCAGCAGACTTTGTACCAGTGTAAAAGAAACAACTGTTGTGAAAGAGCTTTGCATTTACTAGCTTTTGTTCTGTAAATCTTTTGAATTCTTTTGAAATGTGACAAAATCGGCTTCCTTTGTGTGAGTTTGTACATTGGTTATAGTATTCAGCTTATGGATAATTTGTTTTAAATACTTTGGAAAACTGGTTCATTTTCTAAAGTGACTCACTTCCTCTAGATAAGCCTGACCACAGAACTCACTGCTTTCAAGGCTAAACTCATTTCTACCGTTTAGCTTTCCCTCAATAAGTTCTTCACAAACTAACAAATATATAACTCTTTTAAGCAATCGAGCTATTTCTCTTACAGGTTGAGAAGGAATAAAGAGAGTATTATTCCTATGTTTAAATACTTGGCAGGGACTCAGACACTATGACGATAGGGAGCATATAAGTACCTACATAGATAGATGTGTATAAATAGAGTATTTTGATGAGTAATCTACAGTCCATAGGTAAGCACTTGAATATGAGATGTACATGCCTTGAGTTTTGAAATATTAATATAAAAATAAGTGTGTAGTGACCACTGATCCATATTTAAGCCTGAGGCCTATAAGGCGTAGGGAAATAAGTTATTTGCCTCCCTCTAGATGATAAGTGGGGGAATTGAAGAAGTGTTCCTACCAGCTGTCTGGCAGCTCCTATTAGTAAACTGGAAAATCAGAGTGGCAGCTGTCAGGTTTAATTTGCATATGTTTCAGGAGTTCCATGAAGTCTGCAAAACTGCACAATCTGGAGTTTCCCTGTGTACCACACTTACACCCTAAAATTACACAGCATATTTATTTTTATCTGTGAGTGTAACATATAGGGTTTATTCAATGGGGGAAGTGAGCCACCCTAATTTGAAAGGCTACGGTCCCAGATTGGGTATTTAGGCGGAAGAAGCACAAGAGATATACAGGTATCCAAGTCCTACCTTGGAGAAGAGAGATTTTTTCTGAAGTCTCCTCCTGTTGGAGCAGTGTAAACTCCATTGGACAGCTCAGCAGCAGACAGGAGTGAAACAAGTCTCCAGCTGAGGGAAGCCCTTGCAAGGTGGAGCTTGGACTGGAGTTATAGGTAAGTGGAGTTTCTCATGGAAACCAGAGGTTCAAAGGGGTTGGTCACCAGTCAACTAGTGTATTCATTTGTTGATTTTTGTTATTGTTTTGTTCGTGTATTGTAAACAGTGTTTTGGTGTGTACCTGTGTTAACCAGAGTCCAAGAATGTCTACAGTAGGGGAAAATAACTACCATTACAAGGGTTTGGGGAGATTAAATTTTCCTTTCCCAGAACCATAAGTGGGAATCCGACCATAGGTGGGAACTCGAGCCAATAACTTATTTTATTTTAAATAGAACCCCTAGGCAACATTTTGAACCTGGCCATTACTACTGCTAATGACACTTGGCATAAGGGTTGCACATACATGCCTTCAAAGGGAGACATGGAGCTGTATCATGGAAAGAATATATCAGACTGGTGATTTGTTTATGCCCTGAAGCATGACGCCCTTTATTACAATAATTCCTTCATATTTCAATATTGCAAACATGTACCCGGTACTTGTAATTTTATCCTAACTACTGTAGCTGCAGAGGGCATTCTTATTCATATTAAGTGTCTAATATTTTTAAAAATCTTACTAACTTATTTAATACCAATAATATCCTGTGGCAATGAGTTTTATTTATTTTATATATTGCACATGAAAACATCTTTTTATCCATTTGAAAATTTTTGCCTTTCAATTCCATCAAGTATCTTCTTGGTCTTGTATTTAAATATGAAAAAGCTGGAAGTAAATATAATTATGTTATGACCATGGATATTAGTTCTTACTCCTGATAGCATGGATCTCTGGGCCTTCCACTGCAATGCTCCACTAAAGGAACTATTCCTTGCAGACTCTGTGGTACCAGGTAGTAGTGCTGAAGCTATCTATCTATCCGCACAAAAGTGGGAATTTTACTCACAAACAGCTTAAAAACTGATCCTTTGGAAGATTTTTTAAAATTATGACGTTAACTAGCCTTTCCCAAAGCCCTGACAATATTTGCTGAGGGTAGAGGGAGCAAGAACTACTCAGAGTCAGAGGATTTATTCTCTTGTGTGGATGCTGATCAAGGTCTAGGAGTGGAACTAACAGAAAGAATAACATTTGCCTACTGCAAGGGTGATTGTTAATTAGTCAGTGTTTAGGCACTACTACCATATGCACCAAAATACAAACAAAACCCAGATGGCCTAATATATTTGAAGAATTTCCCTTAAAACACTTTTAAAATGTTGGCATCTTTGCAATGACTCCCAGCATCAGCAGCTGGGCTCTATTTCTTCATCAGGAAGAGACTGAGAATGACCCAAAGTCCTCTCCATGTTTTAAACAAAATGAGTTAATTAAATATGGGAAATCCATTAGAAAGCTAAATCAACTCACTGGAATGGTCAGTGAGACTGGACAATTATGCTCATGTGTGGAATCCTGTGGAACTTAGGGTGTTCATGTGGATATGCTTTGGAGCCAGGGCTGCCTGGGGGGGGGGCAATTTGCCCCAGGCCCCAGGTCCCACAGGGGCCCCCACGAGAATATAGTATTCTATGGTATTGCAACTTTTTTTTTATGGAAGGGGCCCCCAAAATTGTTTTGCCCCATACCCCCTGAATCCTCTGGGCGGCCCTGTTTAGAGCCTCTGCCACCAATCCCCTGGAGGCCTGGCTCCAATAAAAACCATGTGGTCAACGTCTCTGTGTCCATGCCCACACCCTCCCCATCATATCATTTCCAAGAGGGTTTGATAGCACTGAGGAGGATTCCAGGCTCAGCATTAATTTTACCTCAGGCATTTTCCTGTGTGTTTGCCAGGGAACAATACTTCTTAAAGGAGCCAATCCTCGTCCCTACCACCTATCCATGCAATCACACTCCCTAGACATGGACTGGAGGTGCTTCTGTTTGGTCAGAAGGAGAAGCGATAAAGTCCATCCCTGAAACAGAGTTTGGGCCATTCTAACGGGTTTCTTACTTCGAGATCCTTCTCGCTTAAAAGTGGAGTAACTGATATGCATGAATAAACTTCTGTGCCAAATTCAGACTACATATAGGTTCATGCTCAAAATGCAATGACCAGATGGGAAATGCAGGGCACAACTTTTACTTGCTATTCTCTTTCCCAAGGCTTGTGGGGTGGAGCCAGGGGTCAACATTATGATTTACTTGCCTGTCATAGTGCTCATGTTATATATGCTGAGGTGAACAAAGTCTTCATTGGAGTGCAGAAGTGCTTATTCATATCATGTAAAATATGGCCAAGTGAATACAAAATTATTGACTAATATGTTGATTGTTTGCAGTATAAATGCCTTCAAAAACATGCAGTAAACATCTCAATCAAAGCAGAATCTCCATTTCATATTTACTTCTCATTTATAGTTCTAATGTTATGCTTGTAAGTCGTGATTATGGAAAATGATTTTTATAGAATAATTAGTCTAAACATACCTCATTTATAAAATAAATTAAGTTAAAGTTCGATGAGCCAAAAATTAACTGAATGATTTTAAAACGCTTTATGCCATGTCAATGTACAAGCCTGTTAAGCAGATGGCTTTGCTATAGATAATAGGTCTGTGCTCCCCTCTGTTCTGGAGGAAACAAAGGAATGAACTCGGTGGCAGCGGGAGCCCAACAATTGACAGGAGATTCTCAATGTCTATTGGGGCATGCTTCCCCCTTTTTCTCTTGACTCTGCAGCTGCCCCTCTACTCAAATGCCATATAGTTTGGGACTCCATGCTTAGGGGTTAGAAGCTGGAGGTGAGAAAATCCAAGAAGTAGATGATCCCTAAAGTACTCCACAGTTTCCTGAGTGTCTGAAAGGTCAACTGCATTGAATGTGGGCTTTGACGATTAAGGTGACTTGCTTTTTTCAAAAGCATTGACATGTTAGCTTCTCTGAAAGAGGCATAAGAATTTCTGTTAACAGTGAGCATGGTTGAACTTTGATGACTTTCAGGAGCTAGGAAGAGCAAAAATCTGTTTGCAGGTGGCAACTCAAATATTTCTCAAGATTCTTCGGCTTCAGAGAATGTGATGGAGCCAAACTCTGACAAGGGTGGTAGGGATGGGGCTTATCTAGTTCTTGGGCTTTCTGCCTTAGTCAGTTTCTCTTGTTTTTGGTTGATTTCTTTCACAAAGTAGGGGGAGAGCTCTTTGCAGAGGTTGGTGTTTGGGTCTGATGTTTGTATTATCCAGTCCAGGTTATCTACTTCACTATCCAGAATAATTCTGCTGTCTGTAATTTATAACTGTGGTGGTCAAGGAGCAGAAGGTTCTATTTGCCTCTTTTACTGCATTGGTGGTATCCAATAAGGAGTCTATATGCTGTTAATAGAGGGATTTGGAGTGGATTTTAGATCATCAGTAGTCTAACAATCTGTTGAAATTTGACAATGATCCATGGTCTAGTTCATTCCCTAAATGAGATGGAGGATCTCCTGGACATGGAGGTAATCAAGCCAGAGAGTAGAATGGCTGTGGTATTTCCCACATGTGTCCCCAGTTGAGTGTGAGGGTCTGCAGGTGAGATGCTCGTGGTTTCTATACGGGTCAAATGATAAAATGCTAGAATCGCTTTGGTATTGTCTATATGGTGATCAACTTTGGTGATCAAAACCTTATGTTGGCAGGTTCCAGTCCTGTGCTTCTTCCAAGAAGTCAGCAGAGTCTTCAGTCAGAGGCATGTAGGCCACTAGCAGTCCTAGGTTGTTTTTGTCCTTGCCTTGTTAGACCATGCAGATGCATTAAAAGCTTTATTTCTGGGGTGGGACATCTTCTGTATGATTTGAAAAGGGGATATTGTTCTGGTCATGGCTGAAAACCTGGTGGATTTTTTTTTTTTTTATGATTTAGTAATATGATTTTTTTTATTATTTTAGTAATACCTTCTCTGTTGGACAGTAGCTTTCATTTGGATGGGTTCTGCTGGGCTGACTTGACATATGTTTTATCATGGGAAGAAGTGGACTATTTTGTGGAATTTATCAAGAATGTTGCCAGTGTAAAGCATGGGAATGGATGACAATACTCTGAACTAATTTGTGTCAAGCTGTTTGTGACTGATATAAAGCTGAAAGATTGGCAAGAAATGAAGGCACTGGCTTGTGATGAATGGGTGGAGTGTGTGTGTGTGTGTGTGTGTGTGTGTGTGTGTGAGAGAGAGAGAGAGATTTCTCCAAATATCAGAGTTCTTATTGAATTTGGAGTTATCATTCTCAAACACAAATACACCTGTTACGAGAACAGTCTTTTAGTGAATGGTATTTGGACTGGGATCAAAAGAGAGCACACCTAGATTCAACAAAGGCTGGTTTGGTTGGCAGATGGCATAAATTCTAGGAAAGACTTTGGTGACATGTAGCTTTTTACAATGCGACTCCACATAGGTGCAGGGGTCTACATCTGCATGTTTCCCATTGCAGAGTTGGGGACTGGCCCCTTTAAGAGGGAGCTGGGTACAATGCACCTATTACTAATTACCTGCTGTTCAACTGGGCTTCAGGGAAGGCATCTGGGTATTTATGAAGGAAGGAGCAGTGGCAAAGAGTTAAAAGGCTCCTGCAAGCTGCAGAGAACAGATGTCTGCAGGACAGTTTGAGAAACCAGGAGAACAAGACTCTGGCCATGGAGTGGCGTTCCATAAGCAGGGAATTGAGTTGGACTTTGAGTTTTGTTTGCAATTTTGATATTAATAGATGAAGCGGTGTTGGCACAGAGAAAATACTGTATGTGAAGTTTGAGGAGCAAAGGAAGAAGGGAGACTGAGGCAGGGTACTGAAGAGCCACTCCTGGCCAAGAGGAGGTGTGCAGCACATAGACTACCCTCTTACTGGGCCTAAGTTTGTTTACGTGTTTTGAGATATAGACAAAGCTGGCAGATTAGCAGACGAGTTTTGTAGCCCACTTATGATTTGCCATACACATTTCCATAAACATGAAAAAAAACCTGCAGAATACAAAATACTGACTCACTCTTTTATGGAAGGAAAATACTCATTTAATAAAAGTCTATAATTTATTATCATGTCTACAATAGGTAGTCCCGGTTCTGAACACTTTATTTATTGTCACTCAAGCAAAACTACCCTTTCTTGCAAGAATGTAGCAACTTATTTCTTCAGTTTTTAACCGGTCTGATTGCTGATTTCAAGACTAACTACGGTATACATTTTGATTTCTTCTTTTTACAATCAAATTAACTTCAGTCCTCAATGTACTAGAGGAGGATACAAAAGATTTTTACTGCAGAATCCCTGTTGACACACTTACTGAGTGCAAATTGCTCCTGTGTTGGGTATTTCTTCTTGAATTTAATGTTACATTTAAGCTTGATTACCTCTGTTGGGGGCGTGATTGATTCTGATCACACAGTCTTCGGAGGGATTTTATTGATTACCAAGTTCTCAATTTGTTTCAAGCCTTTTATTTTAATTTTAAGTGCATTCTAAGGTATAGGTTCAAAAGGGACTTAGGCTGAAAATGTCTGTTTTTTTCTTAAACAACTTCAAATTCCTGATTCAAACTCCATTGAAGTCAATGAAAAGAATCCAAATGACTTCCTATAGGCTTCAGATCAGGCCGCCTTGAGATTAAAATAAGGAACATGAAACAGAAATATATTTAAATCACCCTCTATTTGTGTTTTCTGATGCAAATACGTTGTTTATCAGCACACAGGAGATAAGAAAATTATCTGAAAGCATAAACTCAATAAGGTCAACAGCAATAATAGTGGAAACATACATTTTTTTAAAGGAACACATGCAGAAGAGGTGATAAAGTTCTGAAGCAGAGTCATGCTCAAGAGCTCTTTCTTGTGTCATGAACTCCAAGAAGAAAACATTCCTTTCTCTCCTCTTCTTCCACAGAGGAAGAAATGATCTACACTATCTGCATAAAAGGAGGCTTAACTTTAAATAGGTGTGAAATTCTAATAGGTGAATGTTTCTTTCTTGGCAGGAGTCTGGTAGATGGTTAATGCAAGAACTCCAATATTAACTACTTTAAAACTTATTTAAAGTGTGAAAAGGAAAGGAGTAGAACTCGAGGTTCCTTTATAACAGCAAGAACAAACTCCTTAAGAATACTTTGTACGCTAAGATAAGATCTGTTAAAAACACAGTTACACATGCAGCATGCATTGTTATACAAGCATACACACTGTCATTCCACTGTCTGAACTTATTTTGTACAATTTTTAAAAGATTGTATAGCTGACAAGCGTACCCTTAAAAAAAGAAAACCCACTTGGGGTTAAGGTCAGATATGTGCACTTATGACTTCCAAAGACCGTGAAATCTGGGAATTTTCACTGCTGCTGGTACAATTTTAACAGATGAGATTAAGCTACATGCCTGGTTTGTTCTGTAATATCAAAAATGCTGTTTGCTTAGTTACCAGACATTCAGAACAACCCCCCAACATTCTGCAAAACCACAAAATCCCCATATTAGAATTCTGAAGGATGTCCACTAACTTCTGTGAAGTGAAAAAAATTATCTGTGTATAAGCAAAGATATTTGGAGCTGGTCTAACCTATTTATGGTACCAACAGTTTGACCAATCCTTTCTCTTAGTCCCATTTTGCATTAATCCACTATTCATCTGGTGAATTATATCTCCCAGAATGAAGATTGGGATATATAACATTGAACATTTTACACAATTTCTGGATAAACAGGGGTTAACACATAATAAAATTGCTTTCTCAATTGTTTTATAGAAATAACTCAGTTCTAGTTTTTCAAGCTTAATTGTTTTCCTATAAATAAATATTTGAACTTGTTTAAAAAAAAAGTGATAGCAGATTATATAATGTTTTTGGTAGCTTATTTGAAGAGTCAGAACTGCAAATCAAAGATAAATTGATAATTGGGAAGCTGAGCACACAACTGAAGAGACAAGTTAAAGGAGATCAATTAAAGGAGTATGGAGGCAAACTTCTAATATGTCTATTTGTACTAATGGTTCTAACACATAGTATCAAATCCTACATGGGAGCTATTTAAGAGTACAGATACGATTATACAGAAAGGGAATCATTAATACAGACCTGCCCTGGGGACACAAATCAGCAATTAGTCCTTTCAGACACATGACTGGATTGCTCTGGAGTCCAGGGATCTGATTTTTCTCTTACATAGAAATTTGCACCCATGTATACCCTGACTTCAGTATAGTCTGATTCCTACCAATGTAAGAAGAGAATCAGGTCTCAGATCGCTAGAGAACAACTAACAAGATAAAACATTTTAATTTTAGCCTTACCTGTACAAGTTAAGATCTCTATAGCTTGAATTAAGGTATATAATGAGTAAGACTAAATTATTTGTCATGGTAAAAATTGGGGAAGTCATGTCTTTAGTTGGGGGGGAAAGGGAAGTTATGGCAGTTGATTGTCATGAGAAAATTATGGAGAAAATCAAGCTTCCCTTATTTTACAATAACATTTCAAGCTATTTACTAATATTTAATAGTTTAAAACTATTAAAATATTATTCTGCATTGGGCTTACATAATAGTAAACTTGAAAATAAAACTCAAGGAGGAATCTTACTGAGTTACAGGCTCATGACTTCTTATGAAAAACCCTTAAAGTCTCACAAGCTGTACTGGATAACTGGTTTAGTTAAGTGTGGGATATTCTTTACATGGAAAGTCGGATTTGAAACAGGCTTCGCCATTTGGCTTCCTAATAATCTAGCTGCTAAACCATCCAGTTCTTTGCACCATGCTGATTTCATATGTAACATGTAGGAATTTTAACCATTTTTTACATTTATTTATTCTACTTCTACAGATAACTACTTACAATCTGCCCTTGTGTCCTTAGATTGTAATTTTATTTACTGCTTCTTTCTTCATCACTCAGAAAATAGTGTGTATTGTTTGCATATTTATAGATGTTAGTACATACTATCACAACCCAAGAACACAGTTGCAAGAGACAGACCCATGCTGAAGATGCAACTCAGCTATATATATTATGTATATTATTTTAAATGCTGTCTGCCTCTTGCAATGAATGCTTGATCTATGTGCATATAAATATCAGTTATAAGAGGCAGACATACACCCATATATAATATAAAATAATTAATTTGGCTCTGTTCCCACTTAAACTTTCAGCGCATTGAAAAACTAGGGGAAAGTAATTTAACTATCTGAAGTTTTCTCCTCTGGAACAAAGTCTGTGTCTGCTTCAGACTGTAAGCAATCACAGACTATACAGATATTAAGTACAGAATATCCATCTTGTTTAAACCCTGCTCCATATTTCTGATGCCAGAGAACCCAAATGAAAAACTGCTAGATTGAACTCTCTTGAAATAAAAAAAAACTTCAACCAAACAAGGAACACTTTAAACCAAAACAATTAACTTCTCCCATTGAGAAATAGGATGAGATAGGCTGCTCCTTATTCTTGTTAGCTGTTGATGGGCACATTATAAAAACCTAGACAGATATTGGAGTATAGTATCTCATTTATATCTAATTCGGTTTTGAGCTCAGTCTTAGTAACAACACTACTGTAATTGAATATAGTCCTCAAACATATTAGAATACTGAAAGTTAGATAAGTAAAACAGGTAACTTTAACTGGCTAGTGCTGGGAAGTAATTAATTTATCTGATGAATCTGGGCTATTTCTGTCCCAAACTGTATTTGCCTCTTACCAAAGAGCCAGACTCATCTCCTTTATGTTCAGGATGGGGCTAATGAACCACACTTGCCAAAGGGAGTTTGGAATCAGTCATCATTTCCATGAAGGTTGCCAACACCTACTAACAGTGGTGGTTAGCAGAAGACTCTGCCTCTCTGTCATATACCTTCCTATGAAGCATGCTCTCCTTCTTTCCTCAACTGTGAAACTTTTTCAGGACTCAATTCTAAAAGACTTCTGTTGTTGCCAGAGGATCTGGCTTCCTTCTTGCCTGTGTCATTTACCTTTGGGCAGCCATGAGTAAAAATCTCCTGGAGTCTAGGAGTGCCCAAATTTAATCACAATGACTACTTGCTGTGATAATGTATGGGGACATCTCCCATGCAGAGTCAGTCCACTTGAACCCTTAGTCAGAAGGTAACAGTTGGGGACACGTAGACATATCCCTCATGAAACAGGTGATATGAATAAGTTTGGCTAAGGTTAGTTCTGAGTAAATCTTCTTGTAATAATGTTTGGCTATACCATGAGTCTGCCTGGTTGGTTTTCCATGTCCTCTTTATGATCTGCATGATCGCAGTACAACCCTTGGGAGCCAGACATCAGTCAGACCATCTCCCCATGGTTACTCTGTATTGGGGGAAAATATCTCTTTAATACAGCTTGGGCTTCTTACTGGTGCTGTATAACTGCTTGCTGCCACTGCATTTGTAGTTCAGTCAGGACTACTTTAATTTCCCATGCTTTGTAGAGATGGTGTCCAGAAAACCCACTTCCCATGCCAAGTGGCACTTGGATACCATGATGGACAAGAAGTGGGAAGGAAACGATAGTGGAGGGGAATAGAACAGAAGTTGTAGAGCAGCCTTTGGAAGGATGTCAAGAAATCAGTATTTTCTAGAAAAAGTAAATATGTGACTCCACAGTGCTAAGACTTCAGCTCATTTTGTTGTCACAATAATATAATTTACCTTCTCCAGATATCCCCACCTGCCATCCTGGCAGTCCTCCAGCTATTTACTCAAGCAAGCAATGGAGAGAGATAAAGAAGCAATAACTAAGAGTTCTGATTACTAGTAGTAGCCCTTTTTTGTGCAAGAGTACATTTTGGGTATACTTAAACCCGATTAATTAAAATTCATATGTTTTTTAATCTGATTATTTTATCGAAGGGTTTCTATCACTGCATATCAACACATTTCTGGTTGCCATATGATCCAACAAAGCAGATTTCGCACAGTAAAATAATGATGCATGGCCCTAGAACTGGAGTACCTCCCATATGATTTATTTAATCTGTTTATAAGGTATTTGGAGTGGAAACCCACATTCAGTAATGCAAAACAAAAGGTTTTTGAGAAATAGGATTAAATGGGATTTTCACATTAGTAACCCAGTCAGTTTGTTTTGTAATAGAGGTACATTTATTCTTTTTCCTCTAAAGAAAGCACTAAAGAAACTTGTTGTATCCACTGGAAAATAACAGACATAACTGCCCTTGAATGGTGGACATCTCATGATATCCATGTTCTTGCAAAATTTCAGCCTAATCTGAATTAGAAAACAGGCTCCATACAGTTTTTGGATCAAACCTGCAACTAAAACAATAGGGATGAGAGGAATCTAAGGATTCAAACCAGAATTTTTCTCCCTATCCCCGTAATCCCACAACATTTGTTCTAAAGGATTCCAGGATTCTAAGACAGTCTCTTTTCCATCTCTTAAAGAACTATCTATTGAAAATGACAATTGCTTCACTCAACCATGCATATCAAACATGAGAGTAGAGGGAATCATTCAGAATTAATAAATTTATTCAATTAATTTTGCATCTTTTCTATTGGTCAATTGTCAGCAAACACTTCACAAAATTCTCAGATGTATTCATTATTGTAAATTATTTGCTAATTTCTTCTGTAAATAGTTCTTGGTCTCCAGATCAATTGAACCGTGTACAGCAAATATTACACTCAAATATACAATTTACACATTCCACTGTAATTTTATGTAACTTTTGTACATGTAACTTATGTAATTTATGATAGTAAATTAACTAACCAGAATAACTTGGGCTTTTGAAATGTGTATTCAGGTAGAAAATATTCAAGAAGTGCAGTTTACACTGTGGTGATTAGTTGCATAAATCCAATCAGAGAACAGAGATAAATGTCATGCAACTTTTGTAATTAGCCAAGGGCCAGATGTTCCAACTTGATCCATACAAGCCTATCCCTGGGCCTGTTCAGCACCCTATTAAATTCAAGGAACCTGTTGTCAGATGTAGTGCTGACACAAAGTCAATTGTTAATTGTGGTGTGTAAATTTTAAAATCAAATATATAATTTGACATTTGCTTTCTTTGAATATTTGAGCTAAAAATTAGCTTTCTGCAAGTATTTGTGCTAGTAATGCTTTAGGCCTCTATTAGGAGTAAACAAAAAAAGCAATATCATATTTGGTTCAAAAATTGCTTTTGTTATGAACAAGCATGTTGAGTATTTTTCCACTAATTACTCAACTCTACTGAAGTATCCACATCTATAGCAATTGTGCACACAATGAAATGAATCAATTCATTTTAAAGGGTTCGCAGATTTCGGAGTGAATATTTATTGCTAAAATCAGTCAAGTAATAGTCCACATACTCTATATATGAAACTTCATGAACTCTGTTACAACAATGCATCACACTGTCCCAAAAAGGAAGATCATTTGTTCAAAACAAAGAATACATCCATCTATAAAAGATACCTTACTTGAACATCAAGGAGACAGTGATCTTCCCAGATGTCTTAAAATATGAAAACTACATAACTGAGGAGCTTCCTTTGAAAGTAAATCTATACAAAAAGAGAAAAAAGAATTGTCAATTCATGCCAGAAAGATGAATGCCATGGGAAACAATGACAGATGAGGCAAAATTTAAAAATTGCTGGCATAAAAGAGAAAATATGTCAACATGCTGTAAATTGCTATTGAGGAAACCAAGAAAGTCAATTTGAACTCCTGATGGGTCAATAGTTGCTTATACTTTGAACCCCTTCTATAATTGATTGATGGACGTCTATATCTCATTAAGATTAATGAGAACTATGGTATTCAAACACATCAAAGAAAGATTGCTGTGGGCATACCATACGGAACACTGACAGTTCTCATGCTTTGGACCATTTTTAACTGAATCATTGGTTTTTGAGTGCAATCATTTCTGCTGTTGCACATAAATGACAATATTTGCCAATGCAAAACCACACGTCTGTGTGCAAATAGTACGCACGCTGAGCACAAATGGAGGTTGTAGTGATGCATGTGTATTTTATCATTCACATGCAAATGTGAAGTCATTTGTTTCCACAAAACGGTCATGTGTAAAAATGTAGAGAACCCTTAGAAAATATGGTACAAAAGGTAAAATTCTTCACAAGACCTGTACATGTGGCTCCAATTGACTTCATTCAGAGTGCACATCACTTAGGGCTTATTTACGTGGTGAGTTACTGCGTGGCAAGCCAGGTTGTGAATCTATAGCACAACAGCTTGCCGCACAATCACTTCCCATGTGACTCTGCTACAGCACAGTGAAAGTCCTGGAGTGCGGCTTAATTGACAGTGTAGTAACAACAAGCTGCGCTCTAGGACCTTCACAATGTTGTAGTAATGTCCAAACAGGAGGCTACTGCACAGTAACTTCATGTGCTGTAGAGTCACACCATGGCTTGCCGCACTCTCCGTGTAGACAAACCCTTAGTGCATCAGAGAGCAAAATGTCATCTGAAAGCAATAAGGCAACAATCCTGCAATGAGTATTGTGTGGGCAGACCATTGTGCCCATGTTAAGCCCTATTGATTTCAGTGGGGTTTTTGCATAGGTTTGAGGATCTATGAGGATCTCATTGCAGAATCAAAAATACATATTGAATCGTATTAGTGTATTTAAATAAATGTGATAAATTAACTTTCAGCAATTTGTACTGTAGAATATAAGGATGAAATCCAGCCAAATGGGCCTATTTGTAAATAAAACATGTTCTCATTTAATTCAAAATATGTGACATCTATTTAGTTATTCAGATGAGTAAAAGTACATATAAATCAGCCCAGTTGCAAAAGCTAATGAAAAGCAGAGAGGAGAAACTGACAACTTAGTAGAGTTAGACAAGTAATGGGAAAAAATACTAGTTGAATAATTTATTGGAAAAGTATCAAAATTCATCAAATAAACTATTTGGGGGCTATTAGAAAACCAGCTCTAGCACTGAGACTAGTCTATCATAATTTGACTTGGAAAATGACGACTGTAATGAAAGCATATCTTTACCAAATGTCACCTCTGAAGAGGTCTCTTTTTAGAGGGCTGCAAATCAGGATGATCCATGTGAAAAAGAAATTGCTCAAAATGAGGTTGATGGCAGTCTGTCAGGGACAAGCTGTTTAATATTAATGAAACAGCAAGTGGTAGGAAAAGAAATGAAAGCTCAGGAAATGGTGATGATGATTCATTGAGTAATAACAGAAACATTTCAATGAACTAGCACTGAAGAAAGCATAAGCAAACATAGTCTTCAAGATTTGAAATTGGGATACTTCCTGCCTTGCTGGGTGAACTGATTTCTAGTAAACTAAAATATAGAAAGTACATTCCTTTCCTGCAGAACAAGGGGAATTTTAATGATTTATTTGTATTACTAAAGTAAACTTATTATGTGCTAAATGTTTTTAAAGGTTCTTTTTAGGTAATGAAGTGAAAGCAGTAAGAGAATTAGTTAATTTTGAGACAAGAGTTAGATGTGAAATATGTTCATTATTATGGCATGTGAAGTCTAAACAACAATTTACAATCCTACCTGTGATCTTATGAAAAAAACATTAACTACAATGTACAAAAGGACCCAGTGTTTGTTCCCTGGTGTTTTTAGTATTAATGTGTACACTATTTTTCTAATTTAATGAAGTACAAGAAATTGACAATGTGCCCAAACCACAGTGATGGATTAAAATGCAAATGCAAACTTCTGCTTGAGTCTGAGTTTGTTTGGATTTGGTGTTCTAGTTTGGCCAATGATAGATACAGGCCTGAGTCATGTGGATGGATAGGGATCTGAATCTGAATTTCCCCAAAGTTCCCAAGGTTCCAGCGTAATCCCAAGGATATATTGAAATCAAAGACTAGAAGTTTCTAAACAATTCAAGGACCTAAATGGTCTTATATAGGCTAGTCTACTGCACAATTTTCAAAGGGAACTTTATGTATGTCCAAGAACCCTGTGTGCCCAGGGATAGGCCCCCCTCCCCCCACTTTAAACTGTTATGGGTTGAGAAACTGGTTTGACTCACACAATGAGAAAAACTTCCTTAAAAACACTTTGTAAAAATTAAAACCATTATAATCAGTCACTTATGGCATAATGTGCTACAAAACTCGCGTGTTCTACGTTTCGGACCTTTGTCACATGTTTCAATAGGCTTCCTAATGTATGGTGAGAGAAGTGCCTAAAAATGGAATCCACAAAAACCAGCACAATAGGCAGGGAGCTGCCTAAATTAGCCACTGCAAGATGCCAATGAGAAGTGTGTCTAAGCCCCACTCCCACAGAGTTAGGGAACGAAGTCCAGGCTGGAGGAAGACACCCTGTCTCAGCTTGTTAAACATAGGTGGGAACCACAGTTGCCAACTTTCACGCAGTAAAACACCCTGACTTTCACAATAAGCCAAAAATCAAGCTAATCCCATTTCAAAACAATGCCAAAACAAGCCAAGCCCTAAGAACCCCAACACTATATGTGACTAGATCCCCCTGGAGTGCAGTCTGGGACTGTGGTGGGCCCACTGTGCACCCCAACTCTCTCACCCCCTTGTCCTTGCTTGCCCCTGCTTCCCCCCCCCCCCACCTTGCCCCTGCTTGCCGGGAGCCAATCAAAAAAAAGAAACCACAAGCCCAACAAGCTACAAGCCAAAAACTAGTCAACAAGCAACTCACAAGCCAATTAAGCCAAAACCAAGCCCAATTTCTGGGGGGTTTTCCGCAGGTTTGGCATGTCTGGTGGGAATTATCACCCTTCTGAGAGGATTTAAACAGGGAGCTCCCACATTTTTCTCCCCTTCTGCCTGAGGGGGAATTGAATCAAGGTCTCCTGCATTCCAGGTGAGTGCTCTAAAGACTGGGATAAAAGTTAGCCATCATCATTTCCTCCACCGGCCAGATTTTGAATGGGTCCTGATCCTGTAGCCTATTAGATCAGGTCCCATATGTGAGATAGGTGGCCAGACTCCTGTCTTCCCCCAGTTTGTGGATCATTCTGGGACTTAGGTGGTAGATAGGCATCTGGACACCTAGATTGAGGCAGCAGTGCATATGCCCAGAGGTAGAAAGCCAGGGAACTTTTACTCTGGAAAATTCAGTGCCAAGTGAGTTTGGATAACTACAGGGTTAGGGGGAGTTTTGTGGATTGCCGCAGAGCCTAAAAATGGATTTAGTTGCCTAAATCTGTGGCTTAAAGATACAAAGGCTGAGATTCACAAAGGCACTTAGTTGCCTAAGCCACAGATTAGTGACTTTTCATTGACTCCTGCTATTAATAAATAAATAGAGTTCCTGTAGATATCAGTGGCAGCATGTCTCACTATTTTTCCAGCTTTGGTTTTGCAGTATAATATAGCCTAAATATGATTCTAGAAGATTTTATGTCTACATATTTAGGCAGACAAAATTGATTTGAAAGGTGGTCTGAATTTAACTTCTTCCCAAATTCGACTAGTCAGAAGCAAGAAGACAATAAGCAATAAGCATACATTAAGGCTTTTGCACTCATGCTTATTAGGCAGCTAATGAATTATCACCCTGCAGACACAAATGTAGAAAAGATCAGTTCTGCTCTCACAACTGTGCATATCTAGATTATATGGCAGTGACTGCAATGGAATCAGTCTGGATTTACACAATTGAGAGTTTAGAATGTGACCGTATGTTTCTATATAATGTTGTATGCATAGATGAACATAGCTCATTTAAGAGCAACATTTTCTACCTTGAAATGCACAAAAAAGTAGTTTAGTATAGTGATTAGTAGAAGAATAAAACATGTTTGAGATACCTTCTGAGGTTAACCTTTTATAAAAATTGAGTCAATCATGTACAGGAGTAAAACACTTATTGCTAAAATTCAGGTATGTTGTCAATTTCAACTGAGTTTAAGTCTGCCATATTTCTGGTTGAAAGAGTTCAGCATTCATATTGCAAATGAAACTTCCAAAAATTGAAAAATCACATAGTAACAGTTTGTGACATAGTTACACAAGGGTTGGTTACAGATGTGCCAAAAATTGTTCTGAAAAAGGACCTGGAGGTCAGCAAGCAAAATAATGACAGGTTTCAAAGTAGCAGCCGTGTTAGTCTGTATCCGCAAAAAGAACAGGAATACTTGTGGTACCTTAGAGACTAACAAATTTATTTGAGCATAAGCTTTCGTGGGCTTATGCTCAAATAAATTTGTTAGCCTCTAAGGTGCCACAAGCAAAATAATGTTCACTAGTAAAGATTCGGTGTAAAGCTTGGCAAACAACAACAAAAAGATTCATGTTGACAAACATTTTGCAAATTCATGTTGAGTTCACCAAATTGTTTCAATTAAAAAAAATATATAAAAAAAATTCATTTCAATATTTGAGACAAAACACTATTTTTTTTCAATTCAAAACAAATTAATTTAGAAATTTCCTTCAATTTTATTAAAGTAAAAAATAACCCCTCAAAATCAATACAAAGTTTGACTCCAAACAATTTTCTGACTTTTCAATTCTCTGAATATTTTGAAAAATTTCAGTCTTTGAGTTGATCTGAAACTATTTTTTGGAATTGCCAGCAAAGCAAATACAAATATATAGAAAAGCTATTCAAATAGTTCTATTTGGTGGTTTTTTTTTTCAGGACAATTTCATTTGTTTTTCTATTTTTAGATGCAAGTCATGTTTATTGGAACAAGAGCTGAAAGTCTAAAATTTGAAAAACAAAGTTTCAGTTCAGCCATACTTGCTGTAAGTAAGGCATTTGAGTGACTGATCTAAAATAACTGAGAATAGTAGAGAAGTGATATGAGAACAGCTGGCAGAATGTGACATAAGGTTTCCCATGACTATTTCAGTGAAATCTAAATAAAAAATCTGTCTGTACTCATGACCTTTTTCATTTGTTTCCTGGGGACATTTATTAAGTAGGGTCAAAGGAATATTAGTAGAAAGTGAAAGTCTTGTGAATACCCATGTTAACATTTTACTGTGAAGATTTGCCTTGGAAGTGCTCAGGCAACCATCTTGAAAGGTTTGCTATGGAAGAGAAAAATATGATGCGACATATAAACAATCAAGCAGCTTGATTATTGAATAGTAAATACTAAATACACCAAAAATGCCCAATGAAATAATTAATTACAAGCAAATATTGCAGGATTTCAAAAGTGAAATTCTAATTTATTATGGCATATATTCACAGAAACAACAAAAAACTGATTTTAGGAGTTGTTACTTTTCTGTTCCCCAACCTAATTATCATAAGCTGTTTGTCCAATCATAATGAACTACTCGCAAAAAAAAAAAAAGTGTCAAACCAAGAATTATTCATCGATGTGATTTGGCTAGTAAATATGTATAAATGTTGAAAAAATGTGACAGAAAATTCATAAACAAAGTAAAATTAATGAAATTATTCAATATGAATCATTCACTCAGCTCTAAGTAATACATCACTGCTTTATCCTCAACATTTTGGCCCAGGTCTTGCAAACTCTGATCCACATGTTTACCTTGAAGCATACGAGCAGTGCTATTTTCTCTTAAATGGGGCTTCTCACGTGCTTAAAATCCGGCATGTGGGTACATGTTTGGAAGATTGGGGCCTAAGTTGGGGAGAGGGAAAGAAGTTTTACAGAAACCATGAATAGAAATATTTTCTTGAAGTTTATTTCAGTGGCAATGAAAATAGTTTTTTAAATTGGATTCAAACATGTGTCTGCAGAATTATGAATCCAGATATTTATTAATGCATGAAGACTAGAAACTAAGTAAAATTCTCCCCTTACTTAATAATATATGGAGATATACCTATCTCATAGAACTGGAAGGGACCTTGAAAGGTCATTGAGTCTAGCCCCCTGCCTTCACTAGCAGGACCAAGTACTGATTTTTGCCCCAGATCCCTAAGTGGCCCCTTCAAGGATTAAATTTACAACCCTGGGTTTAGCAGGCCAATGCTCGAACCACTGAGCTATCCCTTCCCCCACTTATCTAGGAACCTAAGAATGGCCATACTGGATCAGGCCTATGATCTGTCTAGCTCAGTTTACTATCTTCCAGCAGTTGCTTCACAGGGAATGAACAGAACAGGGGAATTATCAAATGATCCATCCCCAGTCATCCAGTCCCAGTTCTGGCAGTCAGAGGTTTAGGGACACCCAGAGGATGGGGTTGCATTCCTGACCAATAGCCATTGATGGACCTATCCTCCATCTCATACAACTTCCTTAATATCATTGTAGGATTTTGCTCTGAGTATAAACAGAAGAGAAACTGTCTATTTTCAATGTCCAAACACACTGAAGTGCAGAAAAAGAACACATGCTGTAAATGTATTTCAGAGACTTCTTCTCAGATTTTTCTATTTTTCTGTCTCAGTTTACAGTTTCTTGCACTTGTTGCCTTGTCAGTTGGCTTGGATTTCTTCTTAAGACACTCGGGCTGGACATCGTGTATTCATGCTCTTAGCTGCTATTTCCACCAATTGCTCAGCTTTAAAGTGTGCTCCATTGGACCCAGTCTTTACACTATAAAATAAAGCAAATAACAGCTTTATCCTGAATTAATTAGGAAGGAATTAGCTTAATTGGCCAGGAAGAAATATTGGTATCAAATTTCTATTCACCCTGGCCCATCCTTTCTATATAAACCTAGATAGGATTTAGACTTCTGTGTCTGCAGAGAAAATAGAGGGCTGAATGCATTGATGGTTTCCCTTAAGTGGCAATTTGCAAAAACAACAAAAGTAGTTACATGATAATCAATGTTTCAGATTAATATGTAACTGCAACTGGCACTTCTGGCACTTATTATTAGCCAATTTATCATATCTTCCTTATTAATAATGAAATTAGTAAAGCATTCTTTTAAAATGACTACATGGTTAAACAATATACAGTTTGTCTTTTTAACGATCTAAAATTAGAATCTAAGCAATTACATTTGGAGCAATTACTGATGTTTGAGTGTAAAGTGCATAGGAAGACAGCATGAATTTAATTTTGAATTAATTTAATTGTCTATAACTATGGGCTAGGAAAATATATTCATTCATGAAGCATACAATAAGCTTAGCATAGTGCACAGTTCTTGAGAAATAAATAATAGCGTGTTATTACAGATGGGAGGCCTATAGAAATTAACTTGATAGGTCTGTCTGTCCTTTAAAATAAATATTCAAAAGCCAACCAGCATCACTAGGCTTATGGCATGAAGAAACAGACAAGGGCTTTTTATTCTCAAATAATAAAAATCCACATATGTAGGTAGAGGAGGGTTTGGACGGATGCAAGAGACTGAACATAACATAATGAATAACTGAACATTTAGGCATGCCTGGAGGTGTAAAATAATACAAACAGAAGATTTAAAAGGCAGTTGGAAGTCTTCTCTTGCCTTAAAGCATTAGAATTTTTTATATTGCCATCCACATGAGTTCATGGCAGGATTTGTGTATTATACGGAGCATTCAATTTTAAATGTTCATATATCCAATTTTTTAAAGGAATTCATGAAAGTGAATGTGTTGAGAAAATATATAGTTAGCATTTGGCTAGCTAACAGTCTTTATTCCTAAAATGCACTGCTATGCTATCTTTCCCTAAAAGTTACTATTGTTGCAGTTAGTCTGTTTTAAAAATTGCTGTGAAAACAGTCCCTTATCTTTTAAGACCCTTCTTCCCCTAGTTTATACTGACAGAAGCAGTTGTAGTTTTGTCAACAGAACAGCTTATTTTTAGAGGTCAATAGAAGTTGGCCTTTGGATAGAAAATTTCCCCCTTGTAATTAATATTCACATCTGAGAGCCACCTGTATGAGTGTTCTGGGCAGCCACTGAAGGCATAAAATAGACACCCCAGTGACTTTTTACCCAAATGTTTCTTTAGAAAGGAAAGGAAATGCTGTATTTTTGAATGAACCAGAAGTTGTTTTGAATCTTTGCTATTTTAAACCTCTGCAATAATAACAGAATTTAGATACAACATTAAAAATCAATGTTGTAGAGTACTCTCCAGAACCCAGTCCTTCAAGGAAAACTGTATAGATGGATAGATCTGCTTACATGGTTCTACTTGCAGGGTTGAGACCTTGGACAATTCTGGTCAGCCAGTTTCTTGCTATGAAACTAGAAGTTACATACTGAGTTTTCTTCTTGCAGGGGGATAGAGTGGATTATTCAAGAGAAATAGTAATAACAATACTTAGCATTTGTGTACATTCTTCATCAATGAATCTCAAAGTATTGTACAAAAATAAGGAGGTATTATCTCCATTTTACAGATGGAGAAGCTGAGACTTGGGCAGGTGAAGTAACTCACCCAATGTCACACACTGAGTTAGTGAAAGATCCAGGAAGAGAATCTAGATTCATTACTCCCAGTGTGGTGTCCTGCCCAGTGGACAATGTTGCTTCCACCAGTAATGGAGTATGGAAACTCCTTAGCTTTCATTGAGCTTAGCCAGGGGTGAAAGTAACTTAAGAGACTTACCGGTATGCAGGGCCGGGGTCCTGAGCAAGGTGGGGGTGGGGCCTCGGGCAGAAGGGGCGGGGCCTCAGGTGGAAGGGGCAGGGCCTTTAAATCCCCGGGCCCTTTGAATCAGCACTGGAGCCCAAGGGCTCCCGGCCGCTGCTGCTACCCTGGGGCTTCGGCTGTGGTAGTGGTGGCTGGGAGCCCGGGGCCCTTTAAATCACCACCAGAGCCCCATGGTAATGGCAATGGCGGCAGCCAGAGTACCAGACCCTTTAAATTGCCGCCCGAGCCCCAGGGTAGAGGTAGCGGCGGCTACCAGCCCTGGGGCTCTGGTGGTGATTTAAAGGGCCAGGGGCTCTGGCTGCTCCTGGGAGCCAAGGACCCTTTTAAATCGCCACCGGAGTCCCAGGGCTCCCAGTCGCCGCCACTGTCCCAGGGGGCAGCTTCCCCAGGCTGTTAATTTAAAAGTACACTGGGCTCTCGGCAGCTGCCAGAGCCCCTGGCCCTTTAAATTGACACCAGAGCCCCGCTGCCGGAGCTCTGGGGTAGCGGTGGAAGCTGGGAGCCCCGGGGCTCCAGTGGCAATTTAAAGGGCCCAGGGCTCCCGGCTGCCGCTACCACAGCCAGAGCACCGGGCCCTTTAAGTCACAGCCCGAGCCCTGGGGTAGCAGTAGTGGTGGTGGCGGCTAGGAGCCCTGGGGCTCTGGCGGTGATTTAAAGGGCCAGGAGCTCCGGCTGCTACCGGGAGCCCAGGGCCCTTTTAAATTGTTGGCCTGGGGAAGCTGCTCCCTGCTGGTACGGTCGGCTGTGTACCGGCTCTTGCCGGTACGCTGTACCGTATCAGTTTAGTTTCACCTCTGAGCTTAGCTAAATAGCAACAAAAAATGCTACCATGAGTTAGGCTTCTCTGTAGCCTATAGTGCCTAGAGGATAAAATATCCACACCAGTAACACTGCCAGTCTATTTGGCAGAGAAGCTTGTAAATGAATGAGCATGGAGACTGATCTACCTTCTCACTCTAAGGCCTTGTCTATACTGTCAGCACTGTGTAGGTATGAATAGCTATATGCCACAGAAAAACGCAGGCTGTGTCTATGCTATAGTCTGTAGCTACATGCGGCAGTGAAAGGCTCTGGCAGGGAGAAGGCAGCATACCTTTGCCAGAGCCTTTCCCCGCTGCAGAAGTCTTTCCCCTGCAGTGGGAAAAGGCTCTGGCAGCAGGACACTATCCTGCTAAAAAACAGCCTTGTAGACTGGGAAGACACTGCTTGGGTGTGTAGAGAGTTGTGCAGGGTAGTGGGTCTCAAACTTATTTTCTCACTCCTCCCTTCTTTGTGTCTGTAGTAATTTTCCCCACCCCACCCTGGGTGCCCGCCCAGCAGCCGCTGCTCTCTGGCCGCCCAGTTTTGAAGGCATCACCGCCTCCAGTAGCATTGCAGAAATAAGGGCAACAATACCATACCACCCTTACTTCTGCACTGCTGCTGGCAGTGGCACTGCTTTTAGAGCTGGGTGCCTGGCTAGCAGCCACCACTCTCCAGCTGCCCAGCTCTGAATGTGTGCAGTAAGTTTCCCCCCCCCCCCAAAGCTTCTCACACACACCCAGAATACATTCCATCCCTTCCCAGGGGACACACCTCCCAGTTTGAGAACCTCTGGTGTATTGTACATACCCTGAGGTTCTGGGTTGTTTTTACTTGCCAAAGCAGTACCTCACGGTCTATGCTGCTATTTATAACCATGCTAGGAGTGTGTGCAATATATGTACTCTACATGCCGCTATGAGCGTAGATATAGGTGACCCAGATAGTTCTAGTGGCTTTCATTAAAAAAGCCAATATGTATCAATAAGTTCCATAGAGTGACCATTTATTTCCTGTTCAATGTATAAGAAAAAAAGCTACAGTACCTAGGACACCATAATTTAGTAACTGCAACAGATGCAGAAGGTAATGGTGACCATTGTAACTACATAGGTGAAGCTGCATGGTGCATATTATACAGCAGCTCCCCAAGCCATAGCAGTTTGTTTGATGGATGATTTTGGTCTCCACGGTTGTCAAACCAGTATTAAATTAATCAAAAGCTTCAAAAAGCTGTTTGTATTTTGCACTTCTCATAAGAAATGAGTCAGCTGGTTTGCAGTTACCAGTCCGAGAGGACTGCTGGACCTCATAAAAAAGACCTGGGAACAAGCCCCGTCACCTACTCAGGGCCTTCTCCAATACGTTCTCCAGCTACAGGGACGCCTAGCGCAAGCTGAAACGCTCGCTCAAAAAAACCTAAAGGCTGCGCAGAAGGCCCAAGCCCAAACCTATAACCAAGCGGCCCAAGTCCACAAGTTCCAGCCGGGCGACCAGGTTCTCCTTCTCTTACCCTCCAGTGAGTCCAAACTACTGGCGCAATGGCAGGAACCGTATGCGGTTATCCGGAAGGTTGGGCCGGTCACCTACAAGATCAACCAGCCCAACCACCGGAAAAAGGTCCAGCGGTATCACGTTAACCTCTTAAAACCCTGAAGGGAGCGGGAAGGCCTCCTAATTAATCCCTGCCCGCCCGAACCCGAGTTGGGGCCTCGGGTTACAGCGGCCGAGGACGTCGCCACCCCGCAGCTCGGGAAGTCCTTGACTGGGAAGCAGCAAAAACAGATGAAGTGCCTCCTGCGGGCGTTCCGCGAAACGTTCACAGACCAGCTGGGGTACACGACCCTCGTGTACCATAATATTCAAACGAAGCCGGGGGTAGTAATCCGCAAGTCAACGAGACCCCTTCCCTACCGTATGCGCCAGGTCGTTGAGGAGGAAGTACAAGCAATGCTAAAGCTGGGCGTCATTAAACCATCCCAAAGTGAGTGGCGCAGCCTGGTAGTCCTGGTTCCCAAGCCGGACGGCACCCAACGCTTCTGCATTAATTTTCTCCAAGTTAACTCCATCTCAAAGTTCGATGCCTACCCCATGCCCCGCGTAAATGAGCTGCTGGACCGGTTAGGCAAGGCCCGCTTCCTCACAACCCTGAATCTGTGCAAAGGGTATAGGCAGATTCCCCTTGACCCCACGTCACAGGAGAAAACTGCTTTTGCCACCACCTCCAGCCTCTACCAATTTACCCGGATGCCCTTCAGTCTCCATGGGGCCCCTGCGACGTTCCAGCAACTCATGGACCGCCTCCTGCTTCCGCACCGCAAATACGCGGCCGCCTACTTAAACAATGTAGTCATTTATAGTAACTGGTGAAAAAGCCACCTGAAGCGGGTAGCAGCTGTCCTAAGGTCCCTGCGGGCTGCCGGGTTAACTGCCAACCCAAAAAAGTGCCGCATCAGGTGGCAAAAAACCACCTACTTGGGCTACACAATTGGGGAAAAACAGGTGAAGCCGCTTGTCGAAAAGGTTCAAGCCTTGGCAGCTTGCCCACCACCCACTACAAAGCAACAGGTACGCCAATTTCTGGAACTGGCGGGCTATTATCGGTGGTTTATTCCCAACTTTGCCTCCATTGCAGCCCCTTTAACGGAGCTACTCACTAAAACCAGTCCCAGACGGGTAAAATAAACCCCGGAATGTAACAGCGCCTTCCGGGCCCTCAAGAACTGTCTCTGTCGTGCACCGGTCCTGTACAGCCCCAACTTTAACCAAGAATTTATCCTCCAAACCGACGCCTCGAAGGTAGGACTAGGGGCAGTCCTGTCTCAGAAGGTAAATGGGAAAAAACACCCCGTCATATATCTCAGCCAAAAACTGTTCCCGCGAAAAAAACACTACGCGGTAGTAAAAAAGAAGGCCTTGGCGGTAAAATGGGCCTGTAACGCCCTACGTTATTACATCCTGGGGGCCCCCTTCACATTGGTCACGGACCATGCCGCGCTTCGGTGGTTGGCCCACATAAAAAGTAATAATATGCGGTTGATGCGGTGGTACCTGGCGTTACAGCCCTATGCGTATACCATCCGCCATAGGGCCGGTAAAGACCACGCCAACGCGGACTTTCTGTCCCGCATGGAAAAGTTAGACGGGTCCGGCCCCAAGGCACGGGACCCGGCCTTGAGGGGGGGGGTATGTAGTAAGCTGGTGTGGCACCCCTCCGTCTCGGACAGGGCCGACCTTCCTCTAATCCCAGCGTGGGCGGAGCCACCGGGTCCGGGGCCTGCCCCTCCGAGGTCACAGCCCCGACCCGGAAGTATAAAAGCCCGCCAGCAAAACTCAGTGAGGCCCAGACCGCCAGAAAGAGCAGACGTCCCGGGCCGAGGTCCCGCTTGGGAGACCGCCGCAGGCCGCGAGCCGCCTGTTACACCCCCGCGCCGGTCAAGCTACCTCTCGCCAGGTACCCCGAGGAGGACTGGCCCAGCCTGCCCCGGAGCCGTTACCCCGAGGAGGACTGGCCCAGCCTGCCCCGGAGCCGTTACCCCGAGGAGGACTGGCCCAGCCTGCCGCGTGCCAGCTACCCTGAGGAGGACTGGCCAAGCTTGCCCCGGACCAGCTGCCCCGAGGAGAAGTCAAGCCTACCCCGGGCCAGCTACCCTGGGGAAGAGCTGCCGGACCGGCCCCCAAGCCCCGCACCCAAGGAACCGATGCTCCTGGACTGGCCCGAACCCGGCATCGCCAAGAAGGTAGGCCCCAAGGGGGAACATGAAAGTAGCCCGGGGGCAGCCAACCCCGGTCAGGCTGCAAAGGCCTGTAAGCCAATGTCAGTGTGTTTCGGTCAGGATACCCCACTGACCGGCAGTGGCAGTAACCTCTGCTAGGGCCCCGGGCTGGGATGCAATGAAGTGGGTGGGCCTGTGTCCCCCCCTGCCACCCCCACTCACGGGTGGCAGGCTTCCCCCTCACCCAACGCTCAGGTAGAAACTTGGGCCTAATTAACTGCTTGTTTGCTCAACCCCTGCCCCAAAGGGCTTGAGCTGTAACTGTTTGTGCCCCGCCCTGACCCAGGGCCTGGGCCCCTTAACTGCTTGTTTGCTCAACCCCTGCCCCAAAGGGGCTTGAGCTGTAACTGTTTGTGCCCCGCCCTGACCCAGGGCCTGGGCCCCTTAACGGCTTGTTTGCTCAACCCCTGCCCCAAAGGGCTTGAGCTGTAACTGTTTGTGCCCCGCCCTAACCCAGGGCCCGGGCCCCTTAACTGCTTGTTTGCTCAACCCCTGCCCCAAAGGGCTTGAGCTGTGACTGTTTGTGCCCCGCCCTGACCCAGGGCCTGGGCTCCTTAACTGTTTGTTTGTTCAACCCCTGCCCCAAAAGGGCTTAAGCTGTAACTGTTTCTGCCCTGCCCTAATCCAGGGCCTGGGCCTGCTTAAACGGTTAGTTAGTGCCCAGCCCCTACCTAAGGGCCTGAGCTCCAAAACTGTGAGCCGCTCAGCCCCTGGGTAAAGGGACCTAAGGCTAAACTGTCTGCAATTTAGTGAGCTGGTGTGGCACCCCTCCATCTCGGAGGGTAAAGCCCCGGCCCAACCGTACTACAGGAGCATTCCCACAAGTTTATTTCCATGCTCCTCTTTTACGCTTATACCTTTACATACTTTTATTGGAAGTGTGGAAGAAGAGAGGATCATACTGGAGAAGATTTTATTAGATTATCTACCCCTTAACAATGCAGAAGGTTCCCTGCAGTATGATCTTGAGCACTCTGTAGGATTTACTTTAAATTATTCATGAAACTTCCACCACTTCCCTTGGGAGACTACTACAAAGCTAGGTAATTTTCTCTGATATTCAGCCTACAGTTTTTGTTGCTTAACTTCATTTGATTACTCTTTTTTATAACCTCTGCAACCACACTAAACCATTATTCTCTTTTCTTGGTGTTTACTCTTCAAACGCATGTAGCCAGTTGTTATATGCCCTGTAGTCATCATTTACTCAAACCTGAATGCTTAGTTCTGTTAAACTTTCCTCATTAATAAATCCTTTCAGCTTCTTACTCATTTTCATTTCATTCTTCTGATTTTCCTCCAGTTTGTCCACTCTGTTCAGGTAGTGAGGCACCCTAAAATATAGGTAATATTCTAGTGCAGTAGACATGGTCTGTTTTCTCACTAGTCCATGAGGTGCATGCAGCACACAAATTATAGTGGCTTTTGTTTGTTTACTGCAGTACAAGCTGATATCCAGGTTCTTGTCCACTATCACCCATACACTTTTTTGGCACTATTTTCCCCCTATTTTTTATATGTTGTTGTAAATCAGAAAAGATAAATATATCCCTCTTTAATTTTTAATACTATAGAAGGAGAGATGGTCAGTATATCATAACATTTCGTCTCTGCCTATAATGTTCTATTATATTATAGGATAGGTTGGCATGGTGAATTTCCAGTTCTGAAATACAAATTGGTCTCATTTTCTTCCTTCCACTTTTGTAACTATTTTAAATATGTTCACAAGTGTTTTTCTGACTCACCTGGAAAGGTCATCAGATACAAATTTCAGCATACCAAAGTCTGTATTGGTGATTGCATAGAAATTGGCATATGTCACATTTTAGATATTGTAACAGAACTAAGTTTAAAACAAAGATTGCATTTTGAATATCTTTTATATTCTAATATAGTGATCCAATATCAAAAAAATCTTATTTTAAAATATAGGGTCAGTGGGGCAAAGTGTAATTTGCCTATGGTATTGCCAATATAGCAGCAGAAATGCATTACATTGTTCCCAGAATAAGACAATTTATTCAGCAGTAGTGTTTTCAGTTGTCCTCACAGGCAAAGAGGTTAATTTTAAATAATCGGTTTCTTAAAACTGTGAGCTGGAAAGCAATGGAATAGTGTGACAGGGTTAAAACCTGAAAATAATCTTTCTTAGTAGCCAAGATTCCTACATTGCTTCCATTGTACTCTTTTGTACAAAATGAAATATCAAATTCTAGAAGCAGGAGTTAGAAAGAAAACAAATATACTCTTGAAGTGCAGAAAAAAAGTTTTACACAGATGATAAAGCAGCAAGTGAATCAATCAAGGCTACAGCATTTTTCATCAAATCCACTTACCACTGGAACATCTTGAAATAAATGTGGGTTTTTTCCTCATCCTGTTTTTACTCCCTTAATTAACTTTTAATGTTACAGTAATACCTGGGACTCATTGGCTCGTTTTGAATTTGAAACTGGGTCTCAATCAATGCTGACCTTTTTCACTGTAGTTTCATTGAAACCTTGCATATTAGTTTGACTACCTGAGAAAATGATGGTACTTGTTACTCATTCTAATTAAGTGCTAAATAATTTACAGTGATAGCGTGGGCTCTCTGTTCATAAATGACAAACACATTAGTCAAACTATTGATTTTTCTGTTCTTTTTATGTTACTTATACAGGTTGAATCTTCAGCCTCCTAAGCAGTAGGATGAATCTGCGGGATTTTAGGATTTCCTCAGCTGCAGGCAACTGGCCATGAATCAATAATATAACTTTGATATGACTTTATTTACTTTTCATGCTGAATGACAGAATACTGGTAGTAAATGCTTTTAAAATAAACACCTTGGAATGGATTTGGTTAGTACCCAGTTGGATGTGGATATTGGGCCTCATATGAAGCTCACTGAAGTTGATGGAAAGACTCCCAATGGCTTCAGTAGGCTTTGGATCAGGCCCATTATATGCTCACTGTCATCAATCACTGAAGAAAAATGTTGCTAGTGTAGATGAACTGCCAAAGCCTTGGCATCTGGGTAAACACCCCAAAATCCGAGAGTTTATTGAAAGTCTATCTGGCAACTGTGGCTGGAAGTCTAATGAGAATAGGCTTTCTTGAGAGATTTCTAGTCATTCCTGCTTCCAGGTGGGAGGGAAATATTATTTACATGGCGTTTTGTCACCTTTAGCTTCAGACCCCGGCAGAATTTGGAAATGGAGAGACATTCAAAAAGGAAAGATAATAGAGGAGGGAATAACTGAACATTTGCAAACCATTTAGAAGAGCAATGGTTTTCTTGAAACAGTTTTGCCCAAAGTTGTTGTTATGGGGTGAGCAAGTAGTTCAGAAAATAACATGGAGAAAATCCGAATGCATGTTCAAATACAGTGTTCTGGACAGAAAAGAGGGCCTTTTTGTTTCCTTATTTTCTGGACAGATTGCAGGCTCTGAGTCTTCAGGGCAGATATGCCATCTTTTAGTTGTTTTCATGGCCCTGATCCTTGTTTTTGATGCCATGTTGCCACAATCCAAATTATAAATAATACACTAGATTTTAAACACATTATGTGTCCAGCTCTAGTGGATTCTGCAGAATAGCTAACGTAAAATACTTTGGCAATCCTACGCCCAAAACACGAACCCTCTTTTGAACTTTGTTCTGTTGCCCAGGACAAGGAGCAAAAATGCCAAAATACTGTAAAAAAAATACTGTCAAAACTATTGGTTGCTTAAAATATCACAACCACCTCTCTTTTTTCCTTCCTCCCTCCCTCTTGGAAGATTTTGATCTGTGTTTTTTCCTTGCAGCTTCCCCTATTCAGGAAAGAAGAGGAGAGGTTTCTGTATGCAGTAGGAATACTTTCACTATTTTTTTGTATACAGATGAATAGCAATGTAGAATATATGTATAATTAGTGAAATTAGGGTACACATCTTTCCCTTTACAGGGAGTACAGGGACTCCACCTTGTGTATAAGTATGGGTGGGCAGGTTCAACACTACATTAATGTGCAGCGGGGTAACTCATATAGTCCCCAAAATATAAAGTTGCCTGAGGAAATGAGACATTCTGATCTTTTTATTTTTTAACATAAACATGGGTGCCCTCACATAGTAAAGTCTATGCGATCCTTTCATAGGTTTAAAAGTACACAGACTAATGCATGATTTAAAAAGATTCTTCAGACAGAGGCACACTTTATAAAGCATGTATAAGGCAGAGGATCACTTGCCCTCCATACTGGCAATTCATAGTCATTTTGTTTCACCTGACTAAAAATGTGACTTTTTCAATTTGACGGACATTTTAAAAAATAATTTTCAATTCAATCTGAAACAAAACTTTTTTCAGTTTTTCAGACTTGCCAGCAAACTGAAAATCCATGTTTTGCCTAGCTTTAATAATGTCCTCGAAACAGCAGCTCTTTCACCTATTTTTTTTGTTGTTGAATGAATAGTAAGAAAAATCAGCAGTAAATGAACTGTCGCTGGGGTGTGTATATAGTGGATACCTTACCTTCTTGATGGAGGAGAAAGACCAGGATGTGTAAAATGATCACAGGATGATTGTGAGAAAATTTAAGATGGAAATCAGAAGGTTCTAACCATCAGAAGACTGAGGTTCTGGAATAGCCTTCCTAGGAATAGTGAGGGCAGACAACCTAATTAGTTTAAAAATGCATCCAGATATATTTATACATGGGATTATATGATTTTGTTGCCTGTGATGATAAAGGATTGGACTCAGTGACCCAAGAGGTCCCTTCCAATCCTCCATTCTCATTTACTAATATTTTTCTATTTAGACAGGAGATTGAACTCTCTGGACTTTAACATCAGATTTACTCTGGAGTAAATCCATGATTTCTTCAGAGTGACTGCAGATTTACAGAATCAGGCCACCTCAGTAGTTTTGAGCCTGTTATTTCAGTAGATTCTCTTTTCTAATAAGAACTACTCAGACTTGTAGAAAATGCTTAGTGTATCATGTAAAAAAAATCCTTTTTTACTTAGAGCAAAGTTAATGTGCTGTCAAATAGGAAAGAACAACTGACTTTTTTTTTTTTAGGGGCTGGATTTGCAAAGGTATACATGCATGTTTGCCAGTGCACAGTTGTGCATTCAAACACCATGATTGTGCATGGCTAGTAAGAATGCAAACTGTTTAGAAAGATTTGAAGGTTTAAGCTCTGTGAGCCATATACTGGTTCCTGTGCAATGTCAGCATGAAACTGAAGAGGTATTGTGCTTGGGATTTATTGCGTGTTTGGGATAGAGGAGGAAATGAGATTTCCCAGCTTACCTTATTAGGTAATTAACTGATGATATGATGGTCATAAGGTATAATAAAGGCAAAACCTAATAAATGTTTTTTTGGGGGGGTTAATGTCTCTCTAATTTCTCCTTGACAATATTTATTGTGACCTTATTCAACATTCTACGCCTCGATGTTTCAGAGGCAATACATGCTATTAGTATTCAATAGTGCACATTAAATGTAAGTTATCATAGACGTTATAGGGTTTCTCAGCTTTGTATCTGTTTTTTCTTCATTTGTGTTTTGATGGCTTATGCTGTCAAATTCTGCACTGTTGTCAGAAAGTGTTATGCAAAATCAAATTGTATTATGTTATGAATAGCTGTGTTATCATTTGCAATTTACCCACCCCTGTTAAATCAAAGTCATAGCTTACTGGGTTCAGAGCAGCAGAACAAAGGGGAAATGGAACTCTTTATCTTAATCTTTATTATTAACTATAAATTTAAGCATCTTTCTGCACTAATCCTCTGGAGCATTTTTTTGAATTTGTTGAGAGCTTGGAGAATTTATTTTGGGGTTGCTTTGAGGAGAATAAGGGATACATTCCTTGAACTGAAAGCAGTTAAAATCTGTTACAAAAATGAACATATAAAATGTGATCATATGGAGAGTTGTGCAGTTTTGAAATAATTTCCCAGGCTTTTAAAGGTATATAGGGTAAAGACTAAACTAGTAGACTATATCTGATCATCATGTATAATAAAGCAGAAGGTGGCCTTACAAAGAATCCAAATTGCATGTGAAATATTAATTTAAGAACCCACAGGTCATAATTAAGCATTACTAAAACACAATGTGATTAATTATTTGGAAGAGAAGAGGGAATAAACAACCAGTAACACTCCATACTTTGTTATCTCAGTTAATTCACGAGCAAGAACAAAATGACAACTTCCTTCATGGCTTTTGGAACTGTTGGCAGAACGATGACTTAGGCCACACACATCTGTCATTGCTAAAGCCAGTGGCTACAAGGAAAGTAAACTGTGTTTACTTGGGCAGATCAAGGATAAGTTAAGCTGTCATTCACCTTTTACCATTTTGCTAAGCACTATTTTCCATTTTTTTATGGGCAATACTACACCTATCACACTACTTAGGCTAAATAACACACTTCTCCTCATGCTGAAATTTATCCATTTCATCTTTGTCAAAATACATCCAGAATTCTCGCTGAAAAGCGGAATGTTTATTTGTTCTGTACTGTTATATATTACGCTATACTTTGCATGCTTAAGGCAAAATATATTGCAGAAACCCTGTATGCTGTTTATAAACCCATAATGGCTGATGTAATACAGTATGAGATATTCTCATATATAATCTGTGCCCTGATTATTCCATCTGGTCCTGCAGGGAGAGGGAATGAAAACCTGACAGAAAGGACACAAGTCGGGGAAGTGCTGCCTCTGCATTTTCATTACCATTTCCCCAGGAACCGGAATTAATTAGATCACTGGAAGGACATTTTGGGGACAGCAGACAATGGTGAAAGCCCAGGCGGAGCAGCTCTGCTGAAGCTAATTGTCAGGAAGATGTTAGGGCAAGGGGAACTTGGAGACTGGAGAGTATTCCGGGGCAGTGGCCCTCATCTCTGGAGTAGTACCAAGGTCCACAAGGACACTAGGTAATTTGATGGGCATGGGAGCTGATCTCCTGTTCCCTGGGGGGAAATCCCACCCATGGGGAGAAAATCTGATTGAAACTCACTAAGAGAAATCTTGCATTTTCCAGTCCTGCCCCCCTTTTAAAAAAAATACATAGGGAATGATCTGGAACCCGGTTTTCAATAGCTGCACCTATTTAGATGGCTAAATCAGTTAAACAAGCCATGTGAATGTTAAAGCAATCTTTAATGTTAAAGCAATCTAATCACGAGCTGTATTTTCAAAAGAGTTCTCTCAAAATTTTGTGAAGATTCTCCAGTACAGGCATACAAATCCTGATTTGTGCACACATTTAGGTATTTGCATGCTCAAATCAGGGTCTGTGTGCATCAGAGTTTGAGCAATAGTTCATGCACACTCTGGAAAACTTGGCCCTAAATGTTGCAAAACCAAATTTCTTGGTCACCCAGAATTTTCAGCAAGGCTTCCCACTGCCAACATTTAAGCTTTTAAAAAATATTTTCACGTAAAAAAACAGCTGAACTAAAACCTTGATTGAGAAAAATCTTATTCAGCTTTTCAAAATACATTAAAATCCAGCCAAGCCACATAAAGGTTTCACTAGTGCATGTCTATCAAGCACCTGCCAAATGAGACAAGCTTACCAGAGCTCTCACTGAAGGAGAATCTCTGTTGATTATGCTAGTAACCCCAGTCTGTTGCCCCTGGGACATGAAGAGTTCTGGTTCAATTCCTGCCTGTCTGCAGGACACACTATGTGCAACCACCAGATGGGAAACTTTTAACTGGTTAAGCCACTTAGGCCATCATCTGGCAGACAATGAAACAAAACCCATAGGCATGCAAATGGGAAAGGAGAGGACAGACGAGCTGAGCAATGGCAGAAAAGCTTTAAAAAAAATAGATCATGAGGGCAGAGAGACAAGAGGCAGATAAAATGAATGGGTTGTTATAGGATCTGTGTTATAGCAAATAAACAAAAAATAGAAAAATTGTTATCAAACCTGTATGTCTCTGGTGTTAGAGTTGTAGAGACACATGATCCATTCATACTTTGCTGTCATGGCTCATTACGGTTTGTTTTACCTGAACCCCTTAATATCTATAAAGTCTTGTCATTTCACTGTTATTCACCAGCATCAATGATGCCTTAAACATGCCAGCAAAGGATACCAATTTGATAACATGCAGCAGCATATCCTCTAGGAAATCTGCAATGTGCTTGGAATAGGTTGTACAGCTTACATATGAGATGTCATGTAAATTGGAGAGAAATGTTTATAGGAAATACAAGAAACTAAATCAGAATGTGTAAGTTCTGACTTAGTACGACGGTCTCAGAGCCTCTGCACTGCATCAGGCAAATGTTTATTTAAGGACATTTTGAAATGCATATTATTTACGTAATAGACGAATGGCTTCTAGGGGACCCTACTGTTGCATTTCTTGGGTCACATATTTATTTTGATTGTGTGGTCTTTGTAGAAGAACCAAAGTAAAAAGAGAAAAGGAGGACTCTTGAATGACTGGCTGTTAGAAAGAAATATTGTAAGTTTGTTCACCACAGACATATAATTCAGATGATCAGGACTGTGTATGATAAATGCATATTAACAATAATTATGAAAAGAACTTGCATGTATGGAGGAGGTGGCTACATTTCAAAATCAAATCTCTCTGTTTTGAAGGCTAAACCCAGTGATGCTCAAAAAATTCACTTTTCTATCAAAACTGCGTTTCAAAATCACATGTAACAAATGGAACAGAACCCTAAACTTTTATTTTCTTTATAGGTCTGTAATGTAATGTTAAAGCCTAATGAATAAAGGGTATTATGATAGAAATTTACAAATGTAAAGCCACATGAGCCAAAAGGGAGAGGAACTATTGACTGTGATGGAGTATAATTAGGAATAATGGGCTGAAATCAAGAAGGGAAAATTTGGGTTTAATATCAATGAGATCTATTAAGTTGTGGACCAGCCTCTCTCTGAAGTGGGGGAAGCGACATTGCTTGAAACTTTGAGACCGACCGGTATACTCTACCAGTCACAACTTTAGACAAAGATAACAGCTTTGCCACACATCTGAGAGGCTCAGGCAGGCTATGAACTGATTGAGTGCAGAGACCTACACATGGGTCTCCCGCATCCTAGGTGAGTGCCCTAACCACATAGTCTATTGACTATTCTCTCTCTCTCTCTCTCTCGTTTTTCACAGAAAACATTGACAGGTCTTGGTTTTATCCCAATGCAGAATGGGAAAACTGTTTCCCATCCAGCTATACAAATGCAATCTGCAACCAACAAAAGGGTGATTTTTCAAAACAGCAATTACTCACCTTTCAGAAAACTATTGTTTACGTGTCTTCTTTTCATTCCCTGATAACATGAGACCTAATTTATTATGTAGGTAAAATTAGAGGTGTGTAAGTAGTGTTGCCTAATTTTCTCCCTCAAAATTTCCACTCACTCTAGAATCAGATGATGACTTGAGAAGAGTGTGTCCTCCCAAGGTGATCTAAAATGCAAACATTTTTTAACAAATACTGCTGAGATTCACCAAATCTATACAATCCCACAGATATATGCTATTTAAAAATGAGGATGTGTGTGAAATGCTATACATTTATGGATTTTAGTTCACGCTAGCAACTATTTAATGTTTGAATGATTCTATAAATACTTAAAGGGAATTTTTTCATAAAGGAAGGTAGCATGCATTCATGCCTACATTTGCACTGCAATTATAGTAACTGCATGTGCAAATAGCTAGATATATAAATAACTATTTAGATCAGTGATATTCAGACCTCCGTGGTTCAGGAGCCAAATTATCGACCAACATTACCCAAAAGAGCCACAGTAGTGTGAATTAATTGTTTCATTTACTATTCATATTTAAACAGTATGACGGGATAGATATGCATGTATTAATCTCACAGCAAAGTTAATAGCTTAGTGCAAGTTGATAACTTAGTTAACAACATAGTAAAAGCACCTTGATTGGTTAATAACTTTAATATCATGTGCTGCAAAGAGCTGCAGGAGACACATAAAAAGCCACTTGCGACTGTCAAGCCTCAGTCTGAGTATCACTGATTTAGATGCACAACTACCCATTTTTTTTGTACATAGTTGTGGTAATTGCATGTGGACAACCAACCTCCCTTCATGAAATTTGGTCCTACAAGTAGTCATGTTATAATTTGATCAAAAATATTTAGACAACGTAACAACGTTCATTAAAACATTTCTAAATTCCAAGTTTCAAAAATTTTAACACAATTCAATATTTGTCTAAATAGTTGAACCAGAAATGCATTATTCAGTATTTTCCTAGTCAAAAGGCTGATTTATACATTGTATCAAGAATTTACTACCAGCTAAGACTGACCAAAACGATGACCACTTACGTTTAAACCTGCTATGGATAAATAAAATACCACATATACTCTTTGGAATGATTCTTTATAGGATTCTTTTTGATTAAATTATTATTATTAACATATTTATTTCACCTCAGTGCCAAGAACTAGGGCATAGGCATTAATGTGATGCACACATTAGAAATGCCTACAACAGATTAATTAAAGTACTATAATCCAACATTACTGATTTAGAAATTTCAGGTTTGGACATTTATTTTTATACAAAACTTTTTTCATTTCAATAACTTTCCTACAGATCATCAACTTGTTGACCCAGGAACATATTACAACACAAATTCTTTGTTTTGGATGGGTCTGTTAAAGGCTGACCGGTCCCTTAAAGCCAGTTGGGACCAGCCTTGCCTATGATGGATCAGCTACCCTCCCAGCTGATCCTGATTGGCTAGGGATCAGATGGTCCTGTTTATTTACAAGACTCAACTTAGAAGGGATCACAGACTGCCAACAAAGGGATGCCAGAGTTTAGGTGGGAGAGGAGAGACCCTGGGGCAGGGTAATCTCAGGCAGATGGCCTCAAGAGGATGAGGAGAGTTGCAGGAGTGAGGCTGACTGCTGTGACTAGCCCTGGAAGAAGAGAGACTCCCAGAGGGCACTCTGTGGGACAGTGGGAAAGAAATGAGAGCTGAGCCTGGGAGGGACAGAAGACCCTTGAGAGACAGTCAAGACAATTTAAGCCGTAATATAGACAGCGCTAGGATGATGGAAGAATTCAACCATTGACCTAGCTACCATTTCTTGGGGAGGTGGATTTATTACAGTGACAGATGAACCCCTTCTGTCGCTATAGTAAGTGTCTACACTACAGTGGGTGCAGTGCAGTTTTGCTGCTGTAGTGTTTCTAGTGTTGACATAGCCTAAGCTTGTTACCAGTGCCTGGGTGAGTAGTGCAAAAACGACTGCACATGGTGAACAGTGACAAGTTTCTGCTCTGGGGGCAGGGCAGTGAAAGGATAGTTTCAGGCACCTCAAAACTTAACTAATGCAATTTGTATAGATAGGGGGTATGGAAGGATCTTCATGTCGTCGTCGTCATCATCATCATCTTGCTGCTACAGGAAACCTGAATCTCAGCTGCTCACTCTGAGATCACTGAAGAGTTACTGACATTTTGAAAAAAAATGTCAAGGAGAGGTTCTCTTGATAAGCATGGGCAATGTGTGTTCTGGAGAATGTTTGTTTGTACGTGTATTGTAGCTCTTGATCAAATATTAGCTAGCTGTAAACCCCTTATCAATCAGGTACTGTAGGTTAAGTATTATTGTCATTTAAAAGATGGATATGTTGAGACAGAAGTTAAATAACTTAATTAAAACCACAGAGGAAGTTAGGGAGAGGGCTGGGATTAAAATACATGGATATAATGTTCTCAGTCCAGCATTTCATCCACTAGGACATACTGCATTTCATGCTATAATCTCTTCCTCCTTGTGGCTAGTCCTAAGTAATGTTATCCATCAAACACAAGAGCCGGTTCAGCTGCAGGCAGACAGTCAGTGGCCAGGAGGGAAGCTGTGGTAGCTCTAGCACTATTAGTGGCAGCCCAGCAAATTGGTTTGAATGTATTTATGGATTTTGTAGGTCCCAAAGGCAAGTCTTGAATAACAGATGGTCTTTAAGGATGTTAACAATGAAAAACTTTCCTAAGTAGAGATAGTTTTGATAATATAAACAAATCTTCATCCAGAAAAGGGCTAGAAACTTGACTGTAAGCTAAAGATGACCACCTGGGATGCTATTAAGTTATAAAACAGGAATCCTAAAGCTATAGACTTCACAGAGCCATAAGGTTGCCTCTGGTATTGTTGTCCCTTAGAAGCCAATGATAATATTTGAGTTAATACATTTACTAGAATCCAACCTATAGTGTTGAGTTTTACATCATGCAATTGATTTTTAAATGTAACATTTACCTAGAGAAACATGACTGAAAATACTACTGTCCTCTATCATATAATATCAGACAATGCACATTAGTAGGTGACCATTATATCTTTCTATCTACTTAAGCTGTTTTGATTTAATGTATTTAAGATCTAATACAAAACAAATTCTAAAGTTGAAATTGAAAATATATTTTAATTCTTTAAAGTGAATGCTGTGCTAATGAAAGGTGCCATGTTGACAGCTCTGGGGCCTGAAGCTCTCAATTTATCCACAGAACAGGTATGGCACTGGCTTTTGGAATCGAAAGTTCCCCACAATCCTGTCATTGTGCTTTAAGCCTGAAGCAGACAGACCATTTTTAGGTACAGAATAGTTCAATCTCCATTCCTATTCAGTCCTTGGCCTCTCTGAGGCTACCAACAGGATGCTAATTAGTGGCAAGCACTATGGTGGATATTGTGCACTAGTTCACAGTATAACTGTAATTTGGATACCTATCCACTAGGAATTGGATTTATATCATCAGTTATCATTTAGCAATGCCGATCCCTTTTAGTACTTTTTCAATACCAGTACTATGCAAATGAGCAAAGACATTATCAGAGGTAGAGTACTCCCTTGCTTGAATCTTGTTTTAGATTGTGCATCATGGTACAAAACAGTCTAAAACTAACCCCTAGTATTTTACGGTATTTTTTTAAAGTTAGACTTCTTGTCTCATTTCATTATGTTATGGAACAATCCAATCCCTGCCCCACTTTCAACTTCGTGAGTGCTAATTCCTAATGAATCTTTCAAAATGTTAAAGTCTATAGCCTTCTGATTACTTTGGGGAGCAAAATGCACTTGTTACTAATAACAGTTTCCTTCTTTGGTACCCAGAGATTAATTATGAAGATGATTGGTAAGACACACAAAGACTGCATGAGTTTTATTAATACCACCAGCAATATAAACAAAATTATGGAACTAGAAAAAGATCAGAAAAACAGCAAAATCCATATTGTGAATACTCATGAATCTGCAGGACTCTCCTTAAGGAGAGACAAATGTAAGTTCATCATCAAGCCATCCTGATCCCTCAGAGGGTCGGATTCAATTCCCTTTTATGCACCTATTCCTTCCACCCACCTATTTCTGAGATTATATTTGATTATGTTATGGCCTCTTGTCCGTACTTGTCATTCCTGCTATCCATTTTTTGGGTTCTGACTATTTTCATAAGTATTTGGACTGATAACTGATTCTCTAGACAATGTGGTTAAAGTAGTCTGGCTAAATAAAGCCTTTGTGGTCTAAACAGCCTGACACAAAATATATATGGCTAAATCTTCTGATTCAAAGCTGGGTACTTATGCTAATGTATATTAGGCCTAGTGTGGCCTTGTACTAACTATTACTACTACTAAGCTTCACGCTAAATGCTAGGCCTATTTTAAAATAATCTGTTTCTTTGCTTACTCCTACTTGTAGATTTAATTTCATTTTCACTAATTTGGCGAGCATCTTAACTCTAAGATATAAATGATTATTTACCTGATCACCTGAGATCAGGTCATTGGTCAAAGGTTAACAAGGCCAAATCATTCTATTATTATTTGATGAATACTGCCATGTATTGTCTGTACATTGTTCTTTGGACATTGCTTGCATGACAATTCAGGCCAAATTCTTCAGTATTTTCTCCAGTCTTGTTCAGGCAGAGATACCAATGACGTCAATGAAATTCAGCTTGTGAACAAATACTTCCAAATAAGAACTTCAGGATTCAATTCTTGAATATTATTTTAATTAAAAAAAACTTTAAAACAAATGAAAGAATAATTGAAAGTTTTGACTGTCTTTAAGGGTTTTCTTTGTATTACAAGATTTAGTATTTGGAAAAAAGTTTCAATGTGAATTTTGTCAAATGATACCATCTGGAGTGATTATAATTAGCTTTGCATTTGTAATTTATTATATTTACTAGAGGAGTGTCTATCATCCTGCTGATTCTGGATTATGTAATAGACTCTAAATTGCTACTCAGTGAAAATGCAGAAATAAGCATGTTTTCACTTAAAAATTATACTATTAGAGCTCGGGTTTGCCTTTTTATGTCAGTCACGAAGTTTTAGTCTTTTCAAATCCTTCAGCTTGTGTCTGTCTCTGCAGCATTTGTGTGTGCTGTAGGCTAACTATGAAACTAATTTTGGAGATATGCTCAAACACCCAGGTTCAGCATGTACCTGCTGGAAGTGCTATAATACTGTTCATGATGGAAGATAACATGTTGTTTGAAAAAGGATGCTGTGCATTAGCACAGCACACTTCACATCAATGTAGTTAGAAACCTGGGACATTCCTGAAGCTATTTTTTTTTAAATCAGACATTCCAGGACAGGCTTTTTAATTAAAAAAAAAAAAAAAAGGATTTTATGACTAGGAAAATGTGGTTAAAGATCATACAGTATTCATATTTAGCTGCACATCTGCAAAATATTTCATTTAAAATTGTTCTGTTATGTATCTGTTGTTATTTTGTTCATCACTATAGCTATATTGCATGCATTATAGAAAGTAAGATTTATTAATACATAATTGGCTGTTTGCATGGATGTGCATGTGGCCACCAGTTAAGTCAATGGGAATAGAACATACATTCAAGGGCAGAAAGAAGCCATAGTATCTAAAAATACCACATTGTTCTAAGTCAGGGGTTGGCAACGTTCGGCATGCGACTCGCCAGGGTAAGCACCCTAGCGGGCCGGGCCAGTTTATTTACCTGCTGACGCGGCAGGTTCGGCCAATCGCAGCCCCCACTCACCGCAGTTCGCTGTCCCGGGCGGTGGGAAGCCGTGGACAGCACATCCCTCGGCCCGCGCCGCTTCCCGCCGCCCCCATTGGCCTGGGACGGCGAACCGCGGCGAGTGGCCGAACCTGCCGCGTCAGCAGGTAAATAAACTGGCCCGGCCCGCTAGGGTGCTTACCCTGGCGAGCCACGTGCCGAAGGTTGCCGACCCCTGTTCTAAGTCCTCCTAAGATAAATATGTATTTATATGCCTGGATTGGCTGCACACTATAATAAACAATATTGGAAGCAGAACACTTTTCATTTTGATAGTACTGTCTCAGAAACAAACCAATTTTATAGGCATAGGAATAAAAGGATTGGGGGCCCATTCAGAAAGCATCCCTATTCAGGAGAGCACTTAAGTAAGTTTTTAGTTTTAATTCCATGCTTAAAAATGATTGAAATAATAATCCCTACATGCTTAGGGATAATAGTCTGAATAGCGATGGACTTTACATGTGCTTAAAGTACTTTACTGAATCAAATTCTAAATTGGGGCAAGGTGAAAGGAGAGGAGAGGAGTCTTAAAATGGAGATTAGGTGAGATTTAATCTCCTTAGTTTTGTATTAGTCAGATTTTATATAGTATCTAGTTTTTGTGTTTAATTTATTTTTATTGGTAGCAAAACTTCTATTGATATTATATTAATTTCATTTTGACTTAGAATTGGGCCTCTGTAGACTCACATTGGAATAGCTTCTCCATGTAATCTCATAAAGTAATAGTCTACAGAGGCCCCAAAATAATTCTAATTTGCATTAATATTGTTTTTCCATCATTTTTTAATTTCATACTTTGAAAGTCCCAGCTCTATAAGTTCATGGCTCAAGAACTATTAGAATTACTACTGCACTATTTCAAAGTATGAAAACATTTGTACTCACCTATTTGGGACTTTGTTTAAAAAGATATAACAATATAGAATGCAATATTTTTACAAATACTTAGGCATAATTGAATGTTTGCTAGTTTCATGCCATTGGCATTGATATTTCTGCATTTCAAGCATTATGCATAAAGTTAATGGAGCTCCCCATCCAAGGATTAAACAGAAAAGTGGGTCATATTATTAAGGTGATTTGTATTGTATTTTTTACTGGAATAAATTGTGTGCTAAATGAATTTCCTGCACATTATACATGTGCCACTAAAGGGCAATTCGGGGTGGGCGGAGGAGAAGAAAGAATCAGCATAACAGTTAGACTATTGAGATGACACAGTCCAAAATTTATCAAGCAACTGTAAATAATTTAAGAAGCCATAACACCAGGCTGTGCTGTTACAACACAATGTTAGGAGATTTAATTTTTGAGGGTTTGGATCCCAATGAAAGAAACGGAGGTTATGCCACATCAACTTGGTTAAAATAGGAAATCAGCATCAACTAGGTTAGTACCTGCACGCTGAGTTTGGACTTAAATGATCAGCTCTTCCAGATGGTATCTGATAACTGGATACTTCAAATGACTTAGAGACAGTTCACTTGTTTAGCAAAGTACATACAAATGAGAGGCTGATTATAGGCTATTCTAAAAATATAGTGATTGCTATTAATGAATGAAGCAAGTGTCTTGTGGGGAAAAAAATAAAATATTATAATCAAATGATTAAAGACAGTATCATAATGCATACACATAAGGGGATCAAATTAAGGTTGTTCGGGCAACCTTAATTCTGGCATTTCCTAACTTTTGAATGCTTGATTTTGCAACCTTAATAATGATCTTTTGATGTCGGTTTTTTAATGTAATTTCCTAGGTTTGAAAAAACAAATTCCGTCATGTGGCCATCAATATGATGCCACATGTTTCATGAGCAGGGTTGGAACAGTTAGCTCCCCTGCACAGACCTCTGCTGCTTGATCTAATGGAGTAACTAATTGCCATAGTAGGTTGTCATTTTCTACGTGGAGCAGCACTAGAAGGGGATGACATACTCACTTTGCCAGTGGGTTTCACAGATATTTTCTGACAGCAGAGGAATAGTGAGATTCAGGAATCTGGGGTTCCATTTCAGAATCTGGAGGGGAGTGTGTTCTAGTGAGTACAGACTCGTCTGCCTGTTTCCCCCAAGTTCTGCCCCATCCCCTCCAACTTATCCCTTTCCCAATCTTGTCTCTTCCCCACCCCTGGCTTCTTTTCCCAGTCCCATTCTCCCCCTTCCTAGCCAATTGGTTCCCAGTCTCCCCTCACCAACTCCCAGTGTACCCCCTGGCTGCCAGTCTTTGTCCAACTAGTCCCAACCACTCCTCTTGCCAAGTCACAATTTTGCTCTGCCCCTTCAGTGCCAGTTTTACCAGACAGCTAGCTAGCATACTCAGTGAGGATGGAATCTTTGTAGATTTTTAGCTGTTAAACTCTAGCAAGTCTCTGCTAAGCATGTGCAAAATGTGCTTTTTCAAAAGCTTAAATTGACCAATTTTGGGTGTATTTTCTCAGGGATCGCCAAAGACACTGCCCTGACAAAATGACCATTCTCTTTCAAATTTAAAGTCTCTGCTCCAAAGCATGGATGTACTTGAGTTTTTTCAAAGAAAAGGTCACCAGAATTTTTTGACATGGGCAAAACAACATTTTTCCATAGCCACATTCTCAGAAATGGCAACACTGTTTTGGCTAGAATTTTCTTAAAATATTAATCCTTAGGCAGACATTCAGCATGGAAAATTGCAGCCTGCATGATTAGTATTTGACAAAATTATAAGAAAATAAAAATAGGGTCTTATAATAGAGGACCCAGTCAGGGATTGCGGTTTCATGTACAGAGAATTTACAGTCTAGGTTAGTAGAAACATGCAAGAGGCAGATGGAAAAAGATTATCAGAGGAAGTGGGTAGAAAATGAGATAACAATAAATAAGGATGTTTTCCATAATAGACAGTAGTCTCAGTTGACCTGCATAGTCACTGTCGGATGGCAGTTTCTTTGTAACATAATGGCAGAAGTGAGTTTTAGAAACGTGAAGGAGAATAAAAAGGATATAAGTAATCTGAAAGATTTTTCTCACAGGTTCAAGACAGTAGGAGAGAAAGCATGAAGGCCTACAAGAAAAGTCAGAGGCAAGGATAGCTGGCAGAAGTCAATGTCACAATAATGGAGGGAAATACTGCAGTATTTCAAATATCATTGAGGGGTACTATTTAGTGTGAGCATAAATAGGAGTGCAGCTGTGATTGTACTAGTAGCACTAGCAAGATGCATGATTAAGGTGTGCCAGGTACATACCCACTGGTTTCAGGTTGGCGTGTCCTCAGCATGGTTCAGCCATGCCTCTACTGCTGCTATCCATGCTATTATGGCTACTCTGCTATTTTTTCTCATGCTAGTTTGGGGAGGCTAGTGCAAATATGCATGTATGAGCAGGGGATTCACACCCCTAGCCTGTACTCAGTCATTCAGATAAATCTTTGCATTGTTGAAAACCTACCCCCTAGAATACAGCTTTTGCCTTTGTTTCCATCCAGTGGGTAGAGACGGCTATGGAGAATTTTGGTATTCACTCATCTCTGCTTATAGAATTACAATAGTATGTAATTGCCTTTTCAATGTAGATATTTGAGTGCAAGATATACAATTCTTTTTTCTTTTTATTATGGACTTATGTTTTGTGCTTGCATTTATATTACCATATGTTTGTAGGTTTATGATTATTTTTAAATAGAATCATTTTGCATGTGAAATATTTGCTTCACGGATGTTCCATGGTAAATGTTAGCTATTCAGAATTTACTTATGCTTAGAGGACATTTAACAGCACAACAGTTTCTGACAAAAAAAAGTAGGTCGCATTATCCAAGTGTAACTGGGATATTTGGCAAATCACAATGTGTTATATTTTGCTAATGATAATATTTTGCAGAGCAGAGCACTGTAAACTACTTCTGTAATTAAATTTTGTTCATTTATATTGCACTAGACTTGGCATATCTAAATGTCACTTTTGTCAAACTCCAAAGCATTAACTCTGATTTAGTTAGAAAATTCCAAAGTTATAAATGTTTTCTAGTTTAAATAAAATAATAGTTACAAATCTGACGTCTGTGATAATTGGATATTTTGAAATACTAGTTAATTTTCACAGACTACAGACAAGCCAGTGCTAAGTAACCCATCTTGCTATCCTGGATTGAGTTAAAATGGAGTTAAAAATGTTTCCCACATCAAATCCTAGACTATTCCTATAAATTTGGTAGGTTATTTATTATTGACAAATGGAAGTTTTATAAGCATAATAATTAATACCTTGCTCTTGCATAGCACTCTTCATCGATAAATCTCAAAATGTTTTAAAGGAGTAAAGTATTATTAAACACATTTTACAAATGGGGAACTAGTGCACAGTGGAGTGTTTAATGATTCTAAATGGTTATGTATGGTTGGCTTAACCCTCTGCCCCGTCCAAAGCTTCTAGAATCTCAAATATGGAAATATCTAAATGAAATGAGAAAGTAAGTTAGTGCATAAATGAATACCACTTAAACACCATCTATGGCTTTGCTAAGGAAACTTGTGTTCAAGCAAGTTGCATGAGTTACCAGAATTCCTTCCAATTGAGAAACTATGTGCTCATTCAGTCATGCTAGCTGATCACCATTTGACTGGTTTGAAAAACCAAAACTGCTTCTGAGGTACATAAATCAAAGAATGTACATTTGTGCATGGCATATCTAAATATGTCCCTATCTGAAAAATCATCTTCTGGGGACAACTGATAAAAACTGTATTATAAGGATCAGATTGGAAATAAGTTTGTGGCTTTCTGAAATATGTAATGCTCTAGTTTGCATTGAATATTTTATAAATGAAATAATTTATTTTAAAAATGCACATGCTGTATATAGGAAAACACAGTATGAAATAGCAACATGCTAAAGGCAGAGCCTTTTTTTAAATCTGGTATAGAGAGGAAAGGGTTTCCTCTAAGAAGGTTTTACCACCCTCTTCCTCACAACTACCACAGATCTACATTGATACCTGGGGCAAAAAAACAAAACCAAGCACCTTTTCTTGAGGAGTGGAGAGATGATCTGGGCAGAGTAGTACTCTGTCTCCAGCTTAGACACTTACCTTCAGATATTATGATTTCAACCCACTTTTATTACTGACTGCTCATCTCTTATTCTCATCCTGATCCTTCTAAGTTCACACTGGAAAATTGGCTTGGCCTGAAAATCATCAAATTTACTCTGAAGGAAAAGGAAGAGTTGTTTTCAAAATTTGCAAAATAATAATTATTTATATTACAGTAGTATCAAGAAACCTGTGACAGAGTAGAAATAGCCTAAGGTTTGTTCACTATGCTGCACTTTGTAAGAGTGCCTGCATGGGTCAAATTAAGAGATAATTGATTATGGCTGGCTGACACACCAGTTAACAAGGGGATTCAGCTCATCAGCTGCAGACTGTTAAATAAGAGACAGGAAGGAAGAGGGGAAGGCTGGAAAGCAGTTCAGGTTCTCAGATGTGAGATTATTCTTCCCAGACCCTGTGATATGAGGGTACAGTGTTGCTTGGGAAAAGTCCTAAAGTGGTGGGATATGAAGCTGCATAAAACACTGTAAATAAAGTACTCTGGTGAATTTACATAAGTGTGTGTGAGGACTCCTTGCAAAGAGAAATCTGGGCCAAGGGAGTTCTCCTTGTGACAAGGCCTCAACTAAGATGGAGACTTCATTGTACTAAGCGCAGTACAAACACAGAGACAATCACCACCCTGAGCTGTTTATAGATAAACAGGCAGTAGGCAGGAGGGGAAATAGAAGCACAGAGAGTGGCTTGTCCAAAGTCACACAGCAGGCTTCTAGCATATCTGGGAATAGAATAGTTCTCTGGACTTCTATCTCAGTGCCCTATCTACTACTACAGCTGGGAGAAATGGTTTTCCCATCATGCAAGAATTTGAGATACTAAAAATCTTTCCCCTCTGGAACTAAAAAAAAATCAGGTTAATCCTAATGTTTACTTTTGATTTTTGACACTTAAAACATTTAAACATTTTTTTAGTGTAAATTAACACTTCTAAATGAAAACTTGTTTCAGATTGAAAATGAAACTTTTCATTTAAAAGATGTCCGAATGGGATGTTTGAACAAATTCAAAGTTCTCTTTTGGATGTTGTTTTTCAATTGGGAGTTTTTTTCAAAAGCAGCACTATCCCAAGCACAGTTTTGTTTTTGACAAATTGGCATTTTCCAGTGGGGGAAAAAAAAATTGGCAGAAAATTTCCAACCAGCTCTATCCACTCCACTACGCTATCTCCCTAATTCTTTTCTTGTCTGAAATAAGCAGAGAAGACTTTATGCTCTGGAGCACTGCTTCAGACAGGCAGTATGCATGCTGAAATTCTCCTCATCATCTGGAGCATTAAAATTCAATCACTGCAGATTATTTTTACAGTGTAATCACATAGTATAAAATTTTGTTTTTCCATTGACAGCTTCATTTCTAATTACTTGAATGTTCCGTTCCAGCTTTCTACTGACAGCATACACTATTTAGTATAGAATTTGTAAAAAAAAAAAAAAAAAAGATGAGTAATTGCCCTTCTATCTTTTTCTTTCTATACACTTATTAGCATGGCTATATTATACCTATTGTTCGAGAAAAACAATTCTCAATGCTCCATAAAATATTTCACAGGCTACTAATATCCCAATACTTAAATATCTAGATGGTAGCATAAAGTAATTCATCATGTTTTCTTAGCAATCACATTGATCTCACATGTCATTTAGGGCTTAATTATGATTAAGAATATTTAATGCATTCTAACTCACTTTGATAAATTGACCTTACATTTGCTCTGAATATGTAAAGGACCCCTTAAAATGAACAGTTTAAATAGTTGAAGTTCAAACAAAGATATTTCAGGAGTGGGTTTTTTTTTTCCTTTTCCTGCAGGAAGCTGACAAGACCTTTGAATTCCATTGTATAGGAGGCCCCTGAAGGGGGAAGGAAAGGTAACCTAGTTCAGTATTTATATATATATACTTTTTTTTTCATGGTAGGCCTTGATCAACTGTGGTGAGCTATAGGACTAAATGAAACTTCATGGCTGTTTTCACAGGATTCTTATGAAGCTTTTCTTTGGCCTTGTTCAGTGAGGTTTTGCACACTCGCATATCTGAAATGGCACCATTAACTATCATGTCAAAACCATGAAAAGTCATGATTTTTCACATGGATTTCATGTAAAACTATAAATTGGCACCAGGATCCTTGAAAGGTTCAAGTACCTAAGATATACTTTTAATAAACACTAGGGGTCAGGAAGTTGGTTTAGAGTTTGCAAGAGAACTTTTGTAACAAACCTTCTGCACAGTTGTAGTAGATTGAACTGGAAGTCCTGGGATCTATTCACTCTCTGGGTTCTGTCAGTAGAACTCAGCATTATGTGTGAGGTCCATTTGGAGGGTGTTCATGGGTAAAAATGTCCATATATGGGGACCTAGAGCTGATGGGCGCAGCCCAAAATAGGGCAGGGTTGGTGGAGGATACTTCATTCCTCAAGTACATTCTTAAGGAATCCTCTACTGGTGAAGGTCTTGTGAATCCCTAGACAGAACTTAAAGCTTATTCCTGGTACAAACTATGGGGCAAATGGCAATGAAAACACAGCCCTCCCTACAGGATGAATCCCCTGCCACCTGGTCATAACTGTTCCTATTGTAGTAGATGAGATGAATTCAAGACTTTGTTTATAAGAAGTTAGCCTCCTTACAGCACAATATTTTCCAATCCTAATGTATGTATTTGTCCCACAACTTTTGTTTCATAAGAGAAAAGGATGTTGGAGGATACTTTTTAGCCAAATGACCAATGATGGACTGAAGTCTTCTTGCATGAAGTGGCATATAGTTGGGGCAGTTTCTTGCACAGGTTTCGTTTACTTCTCTAGAGCTGTTAGTTACAGGAAAGTAATCAATTCTGGTACTTGGTACTCTCAGGAGACTCAATAGGAACTGGAGACCTTTATGATTTCAGACTAGGATGTTTCCAGGAACTTTGTGTGTGTGTTTTTGTGGGATTTTTTGTTTTGTTTTTAAATGGATAGGCACTTACTAATCAGCAGGAATTTTCCAAGAACTTATAGATAAATGCATCCTATAACTTCATTACCTTTTCAAAGTTCAGAGCGGGCATCTTAAAAATGCAGCATAATACAATGTAAGGTGAATGTATAAGTCGTAGTTGAAGAAGGAAAATCATGTTCTTCAAATCCTAGAATTGTAGTTTCCTACCGTCCTCCTGAGTTATCAAGTATGTCATGGAAGGCCATACCATTTTACAGGTTTGGTGGTAACCTTAATAACCAAGTATCCATAGTAATGGAGATAGTCCTGGTTAATCTTCTAATCAAAAATATTTTACGAACTAGTTTACAGAAGTGCTGATAAACTATTTTTTTTTTATTTCAGCCTGAAACTAGATCCTGGTATTTGAATACCACAACTATGGTATTCTCATGCCATAAAAACTTTTCCTCAAATCTCTGGCTCTGGCTTTACATCTTGTTTTCAACAATTTATTCATGTCAAAATTTGTATCACATGGCTTTAAAATAATTTCAAGCTCTCAGAACAACAGGATGATTTTTACCATCAATAGAACAGTATTATAGCTACTTTTGGTGCATCTGAAAGGTTGGAATATTTTAATATGTCTACTCATAAATTTTTAGATCCAGCACAGTAACTAATCCTATTGTGGTGAGATATGCTTATAGACACTCCCTTCTATTCCAGTGCCAGGGCACATTGATTATTCCTATTAGGGAAAGTTGGAGGTTACTCCATTTTGTCAAAACTCTTTTTACCTGATGCAATAGAGCTTTAGTATTGAAAAGGTACAACTGATTTCTGCCTAGCCAATCAGCGATGAAATAATGTTTAGAATTAGATTTTTTAAAAAGTGTTTGGAGATCTTTCATTCAAGTTCTTGAGTGAGATTTTCAGAAGCACCTAAATGACTTAGGAGCACTAGTCTCATTTACTTTTAATAGGACTTTAGCTCTAGGGTATACCAAGGTACTGGGTGGGATTTTCAAAAACAGCTGAGTGATTTAGGAGCACAGCTCCTATTGAACATCAATGAGACTTGTGTTCCTAAATCATAAATCCCTTCTCCACATCAGGCAGAGAGGGGAATTGAATCTGGGTCTCCCACATCCTAAGAGTGTGCCCTAGCCATTCATGTAAGGGAAGGCCTTATTCTCCCCAACCAGCATTTTGTGAATCTAGTCCTCCTTTGTTTTTGGCAGAATACCTGAATTAAAACGATTTTTTCTATTGACAAAATTCAATTTTTTTGACTTTTTGATTCATTGAAAATTGTATAAAAAAATCTATTTTCGGTTCAACCTGAAACACACAACTTTTTTTATTGTTGTTGTTGTTGTTGCAATTGCAGGCTAATCAAAAAAATCCATTGTTCTCCCACTAGTACAATTAACCCTACCATGTTTCTCACTGAATTCTTGAAATCTGCTCAAGACTGTAATTTTGTTAGTCAAATAAAATTGAGAAGTGTGAATATGAAATTACAATAAAGGTTGTATAATGGTATTAAAATGTTTAAATGAAGGCATTTATCGGGGTTTTGCAATTGATCAAAAAGTAATGAGTCAAATCACAATAAATCAATCTTATTACAATGTGATAAACTTATTTTAATTTTCTACTGTTCTCTGGAGTTTCAGATTTATTGTGCTTTTTTAAGATTCTTTGTTCTATAAAAGACTAATTTAAACTGCAGTGTTTTAACATAATAGAGTATTTGTTATTTATGAATTATGTTCCTGTAATATTGTAATAAAAGACATTCTAACATTGTATCTAGATATTTCAACAATATGTTCCTGTATAAGTAACAGGGTTTGATATCACTTTACTTTTAGAACAGAATATCATTCAGCAGGTTCACTAACATTCCTATTTTCTGACTATCTCAGAGTGGTGAGGTACAAATGCTGTGCAAGGAGCTGCAACTATAACAGACGAACAAGGAAGGATGTGAAAAATTGTGCAATGAGTCCATGACAATTCCAGATAATGACACTAGTCGATGACATTTCATAACAACTTCACCTGCTGTACATGTTTCTACAAAAATATATGATGCACCTGGACCCTTGTTATCAGGCTAGTCACACAGAATCTATGAAAAAATAAATTACTTTCATCTGCCAATTTTTCATTTGCCATTTAACTGCTGTTACTTTTTTTTTATAGATAATACTTTTTGTTGCTATAGGTAGTCTATCACCTCTGCATGATTGCAAAGCTTAAGTGCTCACCCCTATTCAGTTTCAATTACAGGATTGAATCTGAATCCACTCTTGAAGCCTAGAATAGGGTAGGTGAAGTATCAGGTGAAAGATATGCAGCAGTGGAGTTACTCAAGCTGTCGAGAAGAAATCTACCCATAACAAGCATCCAGGATTCTGATCTCCGTTACACTGGTGTAACTTTGACTTCCATAGAGTTTGTGTAGATTCAAATCAGTGTAACTGAGCTCATAATGTCATATGGGTAGCAATCAATGGCTCCATGTCTAGTTGGCAGCCGGTTTCAAGCGGAGTGCCCCAAGAGTCGGTCCTGGGGCCGGTTTTGTTCAGTATCTTCATTAATGATCTGGAGGATGGCGTGGATTGCACCCTCAGCAAGTTTGCAGATGACACTAAACTGGGAGGAGTGGTATATACACTGGAGGGTAGGGATAGGATACAAAGAGACCTAGACAAAGTAGAGGATTGGGCCAAAAGAAATCTGATGAGGTTCAACAAGGACAAGTGCAGAGTCCTGCACTTAGGACAGAAGAATCCCATGCACTGCTACAGACTAGGGACCGAGTGGCTAGGCAGCAGTTCTGCAGAAAAGTACCTGGGGGTTACAGTGGATGAGAACCTGGATATGAGTCAACAGTGTGCCCTTGTTACCAAGACGGCTAATGGCATTTTGGGCTGTATAAGTAGGAGCATTGCCCCCAGATCAAGGGACGTGATCATTCCCCTCTATTCGACATTGGTGAGGCCTCATCTGGAGTACTGTGTCCAGTTTTGGGCCCCACATTACAAGAAGGATGTGGAAAAATTGGAAAGAGTCCAGCAGATGGCAATAAAAATTATTAGGGGGCTGGAGCACATGACTTATGAGGAGAGGCTGAGGGAACTGGGATTATTTGGTCTGCAGAAGAGAAGAATGAGGGGGGATTTGATAGCTACTTTCAACTACATGAAAGGGGGTTTCAAAGAGGATAGATCTAGACTGTTCTCAGTGGTAGCAGATGACAGAGCAAGGAGTAATGGTCTCAAGTTGCAGTGGGGGAGGTTTAGGTTGGATATTAGGAAAAACTTTTTCACTAGGAGGGTGGTGAAGCTCTGGAATGGGTTACCTAGGGAGGTGGTGGAATCTCCTTCCTTAGAGGTTTTTAAGGTCAGGCTTGACAAAGCCCTGGCTGGGATGTTTTAGTTGGGGATTGGTCCTGCTTTGAGCAGGGGGTTGGACTAGATGATCTCCTGAGGTCCCTTCCAACCCTGATATTCTATGAATGTAGCCCAAGAGATCTTATCTTCAGGAATAAGCAGCAGGAATTATTGATGTCACAGAGTTGCAATATCCTATGCACTGCATTTAATATACACTGTTTGTATTTAATATACAATACTAATAAAGCCCAAGAGTATGCTAAACAAAAAGACATGATCCCTACCTACCAAGCAGTTTACAGACTAATTGCAGACTTGATGCAAATAATTGAGTAATAAGGCAGCAGAGAAGAGTAGTGGAAAAAGGACAGGGATAATATCAATAAGATGATGTGGTTATTCAGCAAAGGCAAGTGTATAGTATGATGGAGTAAGTATATATTTTAATACATTCAGTAGCTTGATTGGACAGTTTCCTGTGAGCATCGTAAAGGAATTGTTCTTAGGACAGATTTATATGAGGAGATGATAGAGGATTTGCAGACTAGCTCAGTCTGATTCTCATACTTTTGAAAGGGGAGAGAGAACAATCAGGCTCAAAATTTGGCATCCAGTTTTTAATCAGCATTTCTTACTTTTGGCTAAATTGAACAAACTCTTAAGAGAATGAGAAATTGACATTAGAAAAGTTCTTACTCTACAGTAGTCAGCATTTTTTAAAGAAAAGCACATGGCAGTAATTAAGCTGCAACAGTATTTCCTTATTTAGTGTACAGAAATATTGTGGTATCTCAGAGACTTCAAGGTTATGGTAGCCATTAGGAAATGCTGAGTTTTAATGGTAGCTAATGTACATTCCCAGCAGCTACTGTTTAATTTAACAGGTTTGTGGTTTAACATTGTAAAAGTAAATGGAATCTGTTGTAAAGAGATTCGTTATAAATTTACAATAGATCTAGTCCCAGTTGATCAGGATTCATTAGTGAATTGCACTAATTTCACTGTAACTGGTTTTGAATCACAAGTATGTTTTTCATCTTAATTTGCTTTAAAAGAATTATGGAATAAAATGGACAACTATGTAATTAAGAAGAGTTCTGTGTAGCTCGAAAGCTTGTCTTTCTCACCAACAGAAGTTGGTCCAATAGAAGATATGACCTCACCCACTGTGTCTCTTTATGTAATTTAGGCCTTGGCTACACTTGCAAGTTACAGCGCTGTAAAGCCTCCCCCAGCACTGTAACTCACTCCCCGTCTACACTGGCAGGGCACTTGCAGCGCTGTATCTCCCTGGGTACACCGCTGCAGGTACTCCACATCTCCGAGAGGAATAACAGCTGCAGCGGAGTGGCTACGACTCACGGGTGTGAGTGTAAACGGCTTGCAGCGCTGCACTAATCACCTTGTCAAGTGGCCAATCCTCTCCATTGTTGTGACCGGCTGCAGGAATGCGGAAGTGCCGGTTTCAAAGCTCATACCACAGAGAAAAGCAAACAATTTGCAGCTTGCTTTGAGTGAGTAAATGAATGAGCAGGGGGCCGGGAGTTCGGAACTTGCAAAATAGAGAGCTGACATGCTCCAAAAAGCACTCTCTCTCCCCCCACACTCCCTGTCACAATCCACCCCACCCCCCCGTTTTGAAAAGCACGTTGCAGCCACACAAATGCTGGGATAGCTGCCCATAATGCACCGCTCCCAACACATTTTGATCTGATCCAAATTATTTTTGGCTGGGAAAATTTTTGAGATTGACATTTTGTCCCAATTTGGGATGGGAAAATGTTTTGAAATCTTGACAAATTCGCACCGGATTCCCAACCAGCTCTATTCCAGAGTTCTCTTGGGAGCCTGCATTTCTGTCTCTAGCTTGACTCTACTTATTGCACTTGGTCCCTCATTAATAGCAGTGGCAAAATAATATGAAGATATTATTTAAAGTTTGTAAATTTTATAATGATGAATGATAAAACATTCTTTAGTTTATTCACCAAAATTAATTAAATTATTTTCACTGTATAATTTGAGCAGCTCTGATAATTAGGCAACAAAATATCACTTCATTAAATTACCACAAATGATACCCAGATATAACAATGAGTCATAATTTTTTTAATGTGGACACAAACTATAACATATATACCAAAAGAGAGACAGTAGAGAATTGAAAGTTACTTAGAGTACCTTACCTTTTAAAACGTGTAAAAGAGTTGTTTTATTGGCAACATTTGAACAGCACTGCTTTTTGCCAGCAAGAGAAGAAATTCAGTTAAAAAAAAAAAACGTTCCAAGTTTGTTCTGAATGCAAGATGAGGACCTCAGGTTACATACAATCAATGACTGTTCCTTCATGTGCTTTTAAAAAAATATATTGCCTCAGTTAATAATTCTTCTTATGGATGAATATCAGAATTAAAAGGGAATAGAAATAATTTCACATATATAGGGGGAGTTGTTTAATTATTCCTTTCCTTCTGTGGTACCAATGGCCCTACCACCATAAAGATCAGAGAGCACACCTTCTCATGATTTTTACCTTTTGAATTCTGTTTCATCCCTTCTGAATCATAGCGAAAAAAGCAAAGAATACTTCTTTTAGCTTTAAAACCCATTTAAAAAAATGTCTGAACCATTCCAAAGAGCACTAGCTGAAACCCGGTAACTTTTAGAGTGATTATGCATTTTTCACCCATGGATTATTATTAATCATTAATATGGTGCTGTAAATATGCATTGTACTTTTGTCATAGCTGAACAGTGCCAAACAAATAACTAATCCCTGCCCCATACTGTGTGACAGGAAGGTTAATATTGGAAATAGGTGATGGAGCTCGAGTGGGATGTTTCTGTCTCACTGAAGTCAGTGGAAAGACTCCCATTCACACTACTGGGGGTTGCATTGAGTCTAAAGGGAACAGTCAGGAAAAAAGCCTAACTAGAGCAGAGAAAAGAGGATGGAAATAAAATAATGTTTAATGCAGAGCCGTAAGTGGGAATTCTATAGAAAGAGAACTATAGGGGGCTCATTACTTATATCTGGTGTTTATTTAAGAATAATTCATCTGAGGAAAGTAATCCAAAAGGGGTGGCCAAACTGTGGCTTGCGGACGCATGCAGCTCTTTTACAGTTAAAGTGCAGCTCTTGGAGACCCCCCCCCACCATTCTCTACCTACCAGACTGGCGGGGGGGAGGAGGGAAGCTTGGGACCTCTGCCTTGCAGCGGGGTGGTGGAGTAGGGGCTTCTGCCCAGTGGGGAGGAATGTCTTGGGGCTTCAGATCCACAGAGCATGCCTGCTGGGGCTCGGGGCTTCAGCAGGAGTGGGGCTAAATCCCCAGCTCTTAAACTTCTGAAGATTGTAGTAGGTTCAGTAAGTTTGACCACCCAGCATATACAGTGCTTAATTTATGATTAATTTGATCACAAATAATGTAGATACAGATTCAGAACGGGTCCTTGATGTAGCTCCATTGAAGTCAATGGCACTATGTCAACTTACCAGCCACTGAGAATCTGGCCCATTGAGTAGTGTAAATATAATTGCTAAAGAATTTATGGTCAAATTATGGCTTTATAAGGGTAAGGTTAGCAGTGAGGAGTGGTGCTCAAATGATAAATCTTTTTTCCAACATGCTTTAAAAAATTCAGGAGCACAGGACTGTGAATAGTATAAGGAATAAATTACAGAAAATGGGGTGTAGTGATACAGCATATATAGGCACATGTTTTATCATTACAAAAATAAAGCATTTATTCATAAGGTGATTAACAGGAAGAGACACATAAAGAGGTATAATGCTGTCCCTACTCTAGGTACACAACCTCATGGTTTTCAGGAAAGTACCCTGTCCACGTTGGTCAGTGAAACATTTCTAGAAGCCTGATAGCCCCACAATCACGCTAGCAGAGTTCTAGACAAATTGTGGCCTGGGGGCCTTTGGGACTTGTGGGAGTGGTAAAGGAGAGCACTTTAATGATAAAATCTTTCTTTAAAAATGTGTTACATATCTGTGTCCTTTATTTCACTGATTTTTCTCTTCCTAAGCTTTGCCTATTTCTGTTCTCTCTGACTCTTCCTCATTCATCCCTTCTGGCATAGAGTTGCAGTAGTGACATCAGACTTCTTCCTCTCAGTGCTCCTTCACATGGGTGCCAGGTTTATAGAATTTTTCATGGTGCCCAGAACGGGTCCAAGCAGAGCTATCCTGTCCACAGGATGGACCGGGGCAACCGCCCAGGGCCTCATGCTTCAGGGGGACGCGAGGTCCAGGAAGAGATGTCCCATCCATAGGAGGGACTGGGGCAACAGCCCCAGGCCCCGCACTTTGGGGGGCCCTGTGCTTCAGGGGGACGTGGGGTTCAGGGAGGCCTGTGGGAGCTAATGGGAGGCCTGGCGCCAACAGCAGCGAGTGACCCAGCCCACCGGCTCCCGGCATCACTTGAGGGAGGGGGCGGAAGCCACAAAGGTGCGGGGTCTTGGGGGAATGGGGGCAGAGCAGGGGCAGGCGAGGTCTGGGTTGCTTGCGGCTACTGGCACCAGGCCCTCTGCTAACCCCCCCCCCCAGGCTGCCCTGGACCCAGAGCCGTCCCGTCCATAACATGGACCGGGGCAACTGCCCCAGGCCCCGTGCTTTGGAGGGCCCTGCACTTCAGGGAGATACGGGGTCCAGGGTGGCCTGAGGGGTTAGTGTGTGGCCTGGTGCTGGCAGCAGCAAGCAACCCAGCCCCAGCCTGACCCTGCTCCACCCCCCTCTGTGCTCCCATTCCACCCCTTATCCCAAGCCCCCGCCTTGCCTCTTTCTGGCTTCCGCCCCCGAGCAATGCTGGGAGCCAGCGGGGCAGGCTGGGGCCAAGTTGCTTGCTGCTGCCAGAGCCAGGCCCTCTGCTAACCCTTCAGGCTGCCCTGGACCCTGCATCACCCTGAAGCGTGGGGCCCCCCAAAGCGCAGTAAGCCCAGACATTACTGGAGCTGGGCCCACGTTCCTAAATATTGGTGGAGCATGGGCACCACGGGCCCATGTAACTTGCTGCCTATGCTCCTTCATATAACAGAATGGTTGTTTTCTACAAGCTTGCATGATCACGCAAAGCTTGGAGCAAAAATGTCTCTTATGCAAAGTAGATTGTGCTCAAGGATTTCAGACATTTTCTTTAAAACAGGACATGTCAGCAGGGAGATGGAAGGCCTGCTGTTATTCACAGCTGTCATAAGATTGTATCATGACATTTTCTCCAGATGGACATTTTAAAATTGCATTTCTATCTGCCCTTTTTATGAATATAATCATACTGGTGGAATCTCTGGAATCTAGGTAAGCATCATTTGAGATTCTCAGCTTCCAAAAAAAATTGATTTCATCAGTAAAAAGTCAGTCTTAAATCTGTTCTATGGAAGCCATTAGTTCACTTTCAAAATATATTATGGAACTGCACGATAGATAGCCCATATTAGATCTTGGAATCATTTTGGAATAATAAGTAAGTGTGTGTGTGTGTATGTGTGTGTATATATGAATATGCTTATTCATACAGGTATGTGTTTACAAAATACACTAGAGCAAGTCATAGGAATAACCAGTGAGCTTACCTTAAAAAAAAAGAAGAAGAAAACAACTCTTAAACTAAGGTGATCAACATTTTGTAAACTATGCAAAACTGAGGATCTAAATTGAATGCAAGAAATTCTGATCACTCCAGTCTACTTTTGCCATATGGCACGGTGACTGATGAAATGGCAAGAGAAGGGCCAGATTCACTGCTGTGACCAGCTGCTGGCTACAGCATAATGCAGGGGAGGTTACCAGGAAGGTGGTACGGTTCCCTGATTCTCACCCCTTTCTGCAGCAGAGGTTAGAGAAACTTGAACATTTTCAAAATTAAACATTTTTCTTTTTTTTCTTTTGACTTTTCATTTAAGAATTCCCCTTAATTTTATGTTTAAAAATCCAGACACGTTTAAAAATGGCTTTTCATTTGACCCAAAATAAAAAAAAAATCTTCAGACTTCGTGATTCTCTGAAAACTTCAAATTTTTGTTTGCTGTATAACCAAAATGACTCTTTTTTTTTTTTTGGACTCTTCAAAATTGCCAACAGTCCAAAAAATTCTGTTATTCACCCAGTTCTATTCTGGAACACAGCATGCTCTGGGCACTCTCTCACACATAAACCACCAAACGCTGCTGCATGAGCCCTTTGAATAGGACTGGCGCTAATGTCTGGAACAAAATGCACTCCCTTGGTATGCAGGAAGGCAGTCTTCACTTTTCCTGGGACAGTGCCACAGTCTAGCCCTAAATGTGTGCAATACAGTTAAAGAAACAGAACCAATATGTAGAATTCATAGATACCCTTTTAACATGCACAACTGCTCACAAGTACATTGGTGCCTAAAGCCTTGTTTAAACTGGACCAATGCACCAGTAAATCAATCTAGTTATCCCAGTGCAAACCCCTGATATTATTGTACTTTAATCAGCGTAACCCTTGCTTATATTAATTTAGTTTAAATGAGTAACTTCTCAGATTTGAGGCTTGAAATGCAATTCAGTCTTAATGTTTTCTAACACAGTGAATGTGGTATCATTTATCTGAGGGACTGTCTATGCAGAGTTGTGCTGATTTAAATTAAGGTGTTATTTTAAAACCAATTTAGTTAAATTGGTAGAAAAGACTATATGGACACTAGTTTAAACCAAGCTTATTTCAATCAATTAGGACATGTGTAAAATAAACCATTCTTTAAATGAAATTATAGTGTCTCCATGGATTTACATCAGTTTAAACTGAAGTGGTTTAATTAATGAAGTGTAAGTCTGTGTACAGGCAAGGCCCTAGGAATCAATAGAAACATCTGATATGAAACAGTTGCATCCTTTTAAACAGCAAATGTACTCTATAGTCTAAGAAGGAGCTTTACGGTTTTTTAAAATATTTGAATCATATTTAGCTCCCAAATATTGTTTGCATTTATTTCAGTACATAGGAATTATATATAACATTTCAAACTTTTAAAATAGTATTGTCTGGGATATCAAAAGAGCAAAATAAAGAGAGCTACTTTGATCAATATACTAAAAATCAAATCAAAACAAAAAAAAGGCATACAAACATTAAACTGATTTGAAACTGGCAGACACAAGTAAGTTCATTTAAGACTTCTACTCTATTTTGAAATCCCCACATGGTATAGAATTACCCCTTTCAAATTTTCCTGCTTGGCAATATAAATGTGGGAAGAGTGTACATGAAAATAATATAGACAAAATAATTTGAAAATCAAATAACAATAAGAAACTATTTACAGCAAAATCCAATTAAAGTGTATAAACACAATACCAACTTCAACATTAAACAGTTTAAGAATGCATTCTGCCTAGAAACTATATACTGAATGGAGCCCAAAAATAATACAGAAGCTGCATTGCATAAACACTTTAAGAAAGTTTGACTGGTTATACAATAGCTAATATATCAGTGGCTGGTGTGCTCTAGTGAACTGAGCATAGTCCGAGTAGCCAGGATTCCATAATTTTAATGAAAACAACAAGGAGTCTGGTGGCACCTTAAAGACTAACAGATTTATTTGGGCATAAGCTTTTGTGGGTAAAAACCTCACTTCTTCAGATGCACTTCGCAAGTGGAGAACCAGTATTGACAGGGCCAATTCAATCAGGGTAGATGTAGTCCACTCCCAATAATAGATGAGGAGGTGTCAATTCCAGGAGAGGAAAAGCTGCTTCTGTAATGAGCCAGCCACTCCCAGTCCCTATTCAAGCCCAGATTAATGGTGTTAAATTTGCAAATGAATTTTAGTTCTGCTGTTTCTCTTTGAAGTCCGTTTCTGAAGTTTTTTTGTTCAATGATAGTGACTTTTAAATCTGTAATAGAATGACCAGGGAGATTGAAGTGTTCACTTACTGGCTTTTGTATGTTACCATTCCTGATGTCCGATTTGTGTCCATTTATTCTTTTGTGGAGGGACTGTCCGGTTTGGCCAATGTACATGGCAGAGAGGCATTGCTGGCACATGATGGCATATATAACATTAGTAGATGTGCAGGTGAATGAGCCCTTGATGGTGTGGCTGATGTGGTTGGGTCCTCTGATGGTGTCGCCAGATTAGATATGGGGACAGAGTATGCAACGAGGTTTGCTACAGGGATTGGTTCCTGGGTTGGTGTTTCTGTGGTGTGGTGTGTAGTTGCTGGTGAGTATTTGCTTCAGGTTGGGGGGTTGTCTGTAAGCGAGGACTGGCCTGCCTCCCAAGGTCTGTGAGAGTGAGGGATCATTTTCCAGGATAGGTTGTAGATCGTGGATAATGCGCTGGAGAGGTTTTAGCTGGGGGCTGTATGTGATGGCCAGTGGTGTTCTGTTATTGTCCTTGTTGGGCCTGTCCTGTAGTAGGTGATTTCTGGGTACCCGTCTTGCTCTGTCAATCTGTTTCCTCACTTCCCCAGGTGGGTATTGTAGTTTTAAGAATGCTTGATAAAGATCTTGTAGGTGTTTGTCTCTGTCTGAGGGGTTGGAGCAAATTCGGTTGTATCTTAGGACTTGGCTGTAGACAATGGATTGTGTGATGTGTCTTGGATGGAAGCTGGAGGCATGTAGGTACGTATAGCAGTCAGTAGGTTTCTGGTATAGGGTGGTGTTTATGTGACCATCACTTATTTGCACTGTAGTGTCCAGGAAGTGGATCTCTTGTGTGGACTGGTCCAGGCTGAGGTCGATGGTGGGGTGGAAATTGTTGAAGTCCAGGTGGAATTCTTCAAGGGCCTCCTTTCCGTGAGTCCATATGATGAAGATGTCATCAATGTAGCGCAAGTAGAGGAGGGGCACTAGGGGACGAGAGCTGAGGAAGCGTCATTCTAAGTCAGCCATAAAAATGTTGGCATACTGTGGGGCCATGCGGGTACCCATAGCAGTGCCACTGACTTGTAGCAAACCTCGTTGCTTACTCTGTCCCCATATCTACTCTGGCGACACCATCAGAGGACCCAACCACATCAGCCACACCATCAAGGGCTCATTCACCTGCACATCTACTAATGTTATATATGCCATCATGTGCCAGCAATGCCTCTCTGTCATGTACATTGGCCAAACCGGACAGTCCCTCCACAAAAGAATAAATGGACACAAATCAGACATCAGGAATGGTAACATACAAAAGCCAGTAAGTGAACACTTCAATCTCCCTGGTCATTCTATTACAGATTTAAAAGTCACTATCATTGAACAAAAAAACTTCAGAAACAGACTTCAAAGAGAAACAGCAGAACTAAAATTCATTTGCAAATTTAACACCATTAATCTGGGCTTGAATAGGGATTGGGAGTGGCTGGCTCATTACAGAAGCAGCTTTTCCTCTCCTGGAATTGACACCTCCTCATCTATTATTGGGAGTGGACTACATCCACCCTGATTGAATTGGCCCTGTCAACACTGGTTCTCCACTTGCGAAGTAACTCCCTTCTCTCCATGTGTCAGTATATAATGCCTGCATTTGTAACTTTCACTCTATGCATCTGAAGAAGTGAGGTTTTTACCCACGAAAGCTTATGCCCAAATAAATCTGTTAGTCTTTAAGGTGCCACCAGACTCCTTGTTGTTTTTGTAGATACAGACTAACACGGCTACCCCCTGATAATTTTAATGCTAGCTCTGTCACTGTGATGTGTGATATTGGCCAAATTACTCTAGATCAAATTCAAAACTTCAGTTTGCGAGTACATTTCCCAATGCCCAACACCACTCACACCTCACAACAAAATTGGACATCCGTGTGCATGTTTACCTCTGCTGTCCTCTATTAACTGATGGGTTTATGAGGCGATACAATACAGCTAGAGTGCTGGCTGCTCACTGCTTGCAGACAACTGAGTGCAAATTTTGGCACAATGGACTTGCACCTGTGTGATCAGTTGTGCTTGCTTGAAAATTCTTTATTGGATGCAGGTTTTGGCCATGCCTCTCCTACCAGATGCCATTTTTGATGTTGTATGCCATGTGTGTCTTTCTTTGAAAATGCGCAGTGGGCATAAATACCATGTGTCTCTGTTATGGCAGACCCAAAGCCCAATCAAAGTCAAACCTTTTGAAAATTTGCTGCTATGGTTTGGATGTGGGATAGCGGAGTAACACTGAGCTTGTGAGCCATTCCTGACATTACTCCCTCTCCCTCCATATCTCTTTCCTAATTCTCATCTCTTTTTTTGCCTTTTTTGTTTATTTTCATCTATTTAAAAAATCTTCTGAGTCCTTCTCAGTCATGTAATATATGTTCTTCAAGGACCTGATTCAGCAAAGCCCTTAAGCATATGCTTAAATCCATCCCTATTCAGCAAAGCATTTATGCACATGCTTAAAACTGAGAATGTGTGTAAGTATTTTGCTGAATTAGGGCCCAAAGGAGAGTTGCTTGTACAAGACCTGTAACAGCTGTCATTTTCTTGATATTTATTATGTAAACAGTTAATAAAAATTGAATTAATTAATAATGACAGGCAGCATTCTTTTCATTATTATTGTATGACAGTAGCACCTCAGAGACCTAGTGTTAGACCAGAAACCCAATGTTCTAGGTGCTGTGCAAACACACAATAAAAAGATGGTCCCTACCACAAACCGCTTACAGTCTAGAATTAAGAAAAGAGAGAACGGGTGGATACTGACAGATAAGGGAGCACAAGGAGACAGAGACAATCCTGGAAAATGTGACAGGTAGTGGTCACAGCTCACCAGCTGCCTAACAATTGTCAATTTTTGTGGTAATCTCTTAGACTGTGAAGAAACATCATCAACAATAAAAGGGCTCCCCTTGAAACTACAGGACATGTGTTAGATTGAAAGCCAGCATGCCTACTTAGCTATCCACTATTTTTAGCAAACCAGAAAGACCTGTATTAGATTGATTTTTCCATTAAACTGCTGGTGACGTCGATAACTGAATACGCCATGAAGCTCAGTAGGATTATTACCACGTCCCGGTCTATTTTAAGTAATTTTCTTTTTCTTTTTCTTTGGATTGTGAAAGAATGGGGAAGTGGCTAGACATAGTGTGCAACAGATTAAGCAAAAACAAGGTTATTAAGACTTAGTTCAGCAAAGACAGAGTAAATATTTGTGACCTGACTGCAAGAGAAGATGATGATATTAATGCTTTTCAGTGCATTACTATGTGATGTGTTTTAACACTGAAACTTCCAGCATAGTTTTATAAACTGTCCCGGCCAGTGTGTCCTGTTCCCTTCCCCCATAAGAGTAGTCACTAGGTAGGTGTTTTTTGCCAGAGTCTCCGAAGAGGAAACACAGAGGCATCCTTAACCCTCCCTATAGTTTAGGGTCTGATTTGTGTTAGGTAGTGTGATAGGTGGGCCTAGGACCAGGATATTGAAGCAACTACCTGAGAGAACTTGGAGTGACTTCTTGCCTCTCCTGCAGTTGCAGTAGGTGTATCTTTCCCAGTCGGCAAGGGGAGGAGGTGTTTCCGTGAGTTCTTGTAACTTCTATTTTCTTGCCACTAACTTCTGTATTTACTTTCTGTTTGTTAAAGATCGTGTTGGGGTTTATAAATTGCATCAATCACACTATGACAACTGATAAGTGTTCTGCAGTCTTTACAAGGAGGAATATTTAGTCCAGTTTTTGGTGAAAAGTTCGGGGAAGGGTTTAAGCATTAAATGTGGGGACCAGACCCAGCTGTTTCCATGGGACAGTGATATGCAATATTAGAGATTGCTGGAGACTGGCTCAGTGGCAACTCTTTTTTGGGGGGGGGGGCGGCAGGAAATAGAGATTTTTGCTTTTGGTCCAAGGCTAGCCAGGGCCGGCTCTACCATTTTTGCCGCCCCAAGCAAAACAAAAAACAAAAAAACAACCACCCGAACTGTGCTGCCCCAAGAATGGACGGAATGCCGCCCCTTAGCATGTACTGCCCCAGGCACGTGCTTCCTTCGCTGGTGCCTGGAGCCGGCCCTGAGGCTAGCATCCAGATCTGGGTGGTATCAGTTGGCCTGGTGACACTTTCCACGATCTTTAAGTCAGGAAAAAGTTAATTTAAAAGGATTATAGCTTGGCCATCCTCTGATGTAAAGACTATGGCCCCAATATACCAAGATGTGGGTTACTTTCTGCCATTTTAAGGGTACCAAGTAGCTCTAAAACCATAGAATCCAACCACAAAAGGATTGAGGGGAAGTGGCTATGGGAAAGCCTGTACTATGTAGTAGGGATAGAAAGACATAAATAAGGGGACCTGGCCTAAACTGTGGGACTGTGTGTGGGATATATATATTCTGTATATATATTTTTTTCATTAGAATTATTCCTTTTCTCAATCTCTTCTTCTGTTACATCCTGTCTATATTTGCTTTTCATGCTATTTGTTTTGTTTACTCTTTACCCTATAATTCATCCTATTTTTTTATTGGGATTTTTCTTTTTTTTCTCTCTCTCTCTCTCTGTCTCCCCTTTGCTTCCCCCTCCCACCGCCAGGATCTTTCCTAAGCAGAACATGAACCCAATAACATTTGATTTTGAGTTCAACTTTCAAATTCACATTTTTTTTCTCACTCCTCCTACTAACTTCAGTGCAGTGAATGTTGGATACCGTGATTGTTTCTTCCTCACTGACCTAAGCAAAACCCCTGATAATGAATTATAAGATGTCTTTTGGGAACAGAAGATATGACAGACAATATAAGCAGGAATGAAAAAGTACCTGACTGTGGATAAGTAGTCACTCACTGAATCCCATTGTTGGGTCCTTCAAATAGCAATTTTATTACTTCTTAGAAACTTTAACCGAGTGTGTATTGTACTTATACATTTTTTAAAAAATTTGCCACTGTTAGGCAAATTAAAGGCTAACTTTTTGCTTAATCCCACTTTGAATCTTCCAAGCACAGTCTTTGTGTCAGTTTTCCATCCTGGGCCTGGATTTTAGCACTGCTAGAGAAGACACTAGTAAGAAATAATAAGGGAAGGGGGTTGAAATGCTTGCTGGAAGTGTTTAAAATGAAGCGCTATGCAGTGTCACAGGTAAATGATAATTTGGATCTTCAGTGTTTCTAAACCTTCAAGCATGAATCTCCTTTGAGACTTGCCCAAATGTTATTCTTTGTTGATGGTTTATAGTAGGAGCGTTTGTCTGGTAATAAGAAAACTAGGTTTATGTTGAAGTCCCTATAACTGACATTTTATTATTGTAATTCCCAAAGACATCTTACTGCATAATGTGTGCTAGTACTCAGAAGAATCTATAACAATCCTCTGGTATGATAGTTTACCATCTGTCTCTGTCATCATCCTAATTGCTTTGAATGATCGCATCTCCTGACAAATGAGGTCAGGTACAAATAACCTGTGAATTTTACATGTTCATTTTCTTAAATACTAATCATTCAACATAGGGATGAAAAATGGGCTTGTCAGCACTGAATATGCAGTGAGAGTAAATATCAGAATGTAGGAAATACTGTTGCTGAATGTTGATTTAATTGGGTTAAATTCCAAGTCCCAGGGGCATCATTTTAGGGAAAAAAGTTTTGGGGAGCCAAAGTTGTATCTGCATATAGAACAGTTTCTGTCCAAAATAGCCTCACAAATGAGAAACTAGGCAATTATTGCTTTCCTAATGAATGACCACAGCCAAAGTCCGGGGATGGGGGAGGAGGGGGGAGAGGGGGGAAATGGAAGACATAGTGGAGCATAGAGATCTATGACAAGTATGGGGGGAGCAAACCAAGGCCTGGGGGGCAAGGACGCGTGGCAACTGCACCCCCGTGGCCCATTGCAAATTATGCTCCTGCCAGGCTCCACTTTTACTATCAGTAGACTATGAGAACCACTGCCCCAAGTTGTTCATAGATTTAAATCTGTCATGTCATTACAGTGACTGACAGCTGCAGTACATGCAGAATTCAGATAAGCCTCAAAAAGCATGAAGAGGTGCCTTGGCCATTTTCTGACCAAAGACACACAGTAGCTGACAGTGATAAGTTTTAATGATCACAGCAAGCAGTGGTTTAATCAACCGTGTAAAAATGGCTCATTCACTTTCTGCGTGGATCACTCCTTCACGTTTGGGGGAATATACTTACCTTGTCATAAGCCTTTCAGTGGTGATGCCTAGTAGCTTTAATTCTCTTTGCACAATATTTCATTCCTGTTACTACCTGTATGGATTGTAGTAAGAAACTGTAAATCAATGCACCTTTAATACATAATGATAGATATATTGTTGCCAGTGAAATACGGGTCAGATTCTTACCACAGTTACACCAGTTTAAATCCAGACTTATGCTACTGAAGCCAGTAATTTGGATTTGCACAGATGTAACAGAGGCCCCATGTGAGGAAGTGTAACATAGCTACATATCACTACAGCTAGACATTGCTGACAAAATATACAACAAAGTAGTGTTTGGAACCTATTTTATTATGATAAAGAGTAAATGACACAGAGAACTCATTAATAGGTTTCCATTGGGATAAATTCGCCCCCGACTCTACACCATCTTCTGCCAATATAGACTATGGGAGACAGGGGGCCAAATGCATGACATCTATCAAGCATTTGGCAGCCCTGTCACACTTTGCTTCATCTCAACTGGATTCTCACACTTCCACTGAGCTGCAGGAAGGCTGTAGACCTTTGTCTGCAGTTCTAGTTTTAGCCTTTAGGGGATACTGTTGAGCTAGATTAGCAGGCAGCCGGTCGCTGGGAGTCAATTGAAAGCTGGAGAAGAAGGCAGCTGAGGAAACAGTACAAGGTTAGAGGCCCACTGCTGGCCCCAGACCCTACCCCCTCACATGCAGCACCAGGCTCCCACAGCACAAAGACACAGCCACTCTACCTCCTGCCAACACCCAGCCCCCCACACTCTCTAGCCTCCAGCATCCACCTGCCACCCAGGAGATCTATGTCCCCCAGTAACCCTTTTACTCCTAGCAGTAACAGCAGCCCCAGGGGCCACACAACCAGTTATTCCTGTTTCCCTCTCAGACTCCTCTCACCTAGCCAGACACAAGCAAGCTCTTGCACACCAAGCTGCAGCTGCCAAGTTATGTACAGCTCCGTGTCCTGCCCCAACGCTGCTTGGGCAGGGTGTGTGTTGGTCATAAGTTTAAATTTATTATTATATACAAATTAGTTGCATATATGATCTCATTAAGTTTGCATAAAATGTGTCACACCTGAACAAAACTTAGCAACTATAGGTGAAGGACTCACCAGTGGAAAGTGCCAGGGGAGGTTGTGGCCATGGAAATCATCTATAGTCTGATTCAGTAGAGTTCAACTAGGGGCCACCATATCTCATGCAGGGCTGGGAGGAGGGATTATATCCCCTCAGATGCCTCCACTGACATTGGAGCCCTTGATAGTTGTTTTTGTTTGTTTTGTTTTTTAAATCTGCCTTCACCTGTCATAGAAGTGGTGTAGCCAATGTCTTATCTCCCACCATTCTCCCCGGCCTCTTGAGATGGAAAGGCTATTGGCTGCCTCAGGGAGGCATATATTACACCTTCTTTCATTAGGTTCAGTAAATCTGGACTCTTGAGCGTATATACGGAATGTGAAAGTGTTTAGAAGAGGAAATTTGAAAGCTTGCTTAGCCTGGAATCAGAAACATCTTTGAAATCCTGGTCAGAAGCAAATGAGACTCCAAAGCATCATCAGTACGACTAGGAAAGTTATTCATATTTTCTTAGGAGTTTCAGTAAAGACTTGGGGTGACTTATTTAGTATGAAGAGATATGATGTAGGAATGCACTAACTGTGTCCTTGTGGATTCTGTGGTTTTTTCCCTCTGTTCATTATTATTTATGTTTGTTGTTGTTTGCACCTGGAAGCTCCATTCACATGTGCTCCTGTAAATAAAGTTGTTTTGGAAGAATGTTTACCCACAATACTTCCCCCTAGTCTCTCATGAACAAATTCTATGCCAGTTTATGCCCTTTGCAGCCCCAGTGATTTGAAGTGTGAGTCTGCCTAGAAACTGGCTTTCAGTTTCATTGGCCAGCCTTGGTCATTACTTGGGTAGGAGGCTTCCATTGAAAATCCAGGTGTAGCAGAATGTAGTATTGGTATTCAGTAGATGGAAGTCCCCTTAGTGACCATATCAGTGCTTCAGCATGGTGCTAGGGAGCAATGTGCTATTAACAATACTGAAGCAGGCTACCCTTAGCTCGCATAAACTGTCATATCTCCAAAAAAACCCCCAGGAGTACTTGTGGCACCTTAGAGACTAACAAATTTATTTGAGCATAAGCTTTTGTGGGCTACAGCCCACTTCTTCGGGTGCATAGAATGGAACATATATTGAGGAGATATATATATACACACATACAGAGAGCATGAAAAGGTGGGAGTTGTCTTACCAACTCTGAGAGTCTCTGGCATGTCTCCCTTTTGAGAGCAAAACTCCACTTGGTGTAAAGTTTTTGTTTTATTAAAATTTTATGTATTTACTTGCAGTGAGATTTTCTCTTTTTGGTGGATTTATTTTCAAGGTCTTTTGGTTGGGTTTTTCAGGAAAAAGGGGATTGAAGAGTTGAAAGTGTCATTCATATGGTGGAAAGGCATTTTAAAGGAAGGTTTTGCAGCATTTCCTAGATAGTCATCCTCTGAATTCACCTGCTGGAGGAACAGGTAAAAGGGGTCAACTGAAAGAATTCCTCCCTCCAACAGTACATAGAGCGGAAAGACTTCAGAGAACTGACAATATAAAGGACATGCAAAGAGTGATCCAGGAGAGACAAGGATGGCTGAGCCTTGATTGTGCCCTGAGCAGGGCTGACCAGAAAACCAGAATTCTGTTTTGTGAAAAATTTGGAGGTTTTGCAATTTGTTTTCATTCCACATCAGAACAAAAATATGACTTTTCAAAAAATATTCAAGACAGCAAGAGAGAGTGCCCTGAATAGCCAATAGACCATCGGTTAGGGCATTCTACTCACTTGGGATGTGGGAGACCCAGGTTCAAGTCACTGTTCTACCTGATTCTAACCCCTCTCCCCACACACATAGCAATTCCATGCAGGACATTAGAAATCTTCCCAATGAAAACTTAATTGAGACTACTTTGTGTCTGTGCAAAGTTTTGTTTTCAGAGGCATTTTCTGAGAAAAAAACATTTTGTCAAATTCTCACCCAGCTCTTCCCCTATGTGACATTTGACGGTGGGGGAAGGATTCAGACTCTGGATTCACCTAATCTGCTCTGGCAATTGTTCCCTATTTGGATCCCCTCGACAGAGAATGCTTTGTTGTACTTCATCTTTGTCTTTGTGATCTGCGTTGTCTCAGAGGAGCACAGCAGTCTTGGTGGGTCATAGACTGAAATTTGGGCTTTAAGGTAGCTGCAGCTTGAGCCATTAATTGCTTTAAATATTAGGACCAAAGCCTTAAACTGACATCAGAAGCTGACTGGGAGCCAGTGAAAGGACTTTAGCACAAGCCTGATGTGCTCACAGTGGCTTTAATCTATTGAGAAGCTGGGGGCCGAATTATAGACCAGCTGGATCCTGTGCATTGTCTTCACATTCAGTTTCAGATACAGTGAAGTACAATAATCCAGCCTGGAGGTGACAAATGCATGGATCATTATGGCTAGGTCTTTGTCTGGGAGACAAGGATGAGTGAAGATGAAGGAAGACAAAAAGTGATAGTGAACGAATATCCTGCAATATACCCCCAATAAAAAATTAACGTAAAATAAAATACCTTTTGCCACTGTCCACTGGCAAAGTATTTGAAATTAAAAAGATGCCATAAGATAGCAATACTAAGGTTCACACTCCCACACTTTAGCAGTATACTCCCAGTGGCCAACTTTTGCTGCCATAATAGCTGATTCTCACACTCATTGTTTAAGATTTATAAGATGTATAATGTTAAACACGATCCTAGTTCTAGGTTATGATTTACTGTGGGAGACTGAATAAAAATAACAAGCTTTATTTTATCAAATTATTTGGTAATGTCATCACATATACTATGTGATCACATATCACTGTGTGATCTCCCCCAGCAATGTTATGTGCTAGTAAATGTTGAACAGCTAGTGTGGCCTGAATTAAACCAGGAGGGAGCCCAGGCTGAATTGAAGGCAAGGACTGCATTCTCATCACCAGCACTTCATAGTAAGCAGTATCAAAAACTGTATCAATAAGCAATGGTAGCACCTGCAGGAGATAATCAACTTTGGTAAGTAGGGCTTCCTTATTGCCTTGAGATGGTCAAAAGATTGCTAGAAAGACATCAGAAAAGTAGATGAAATCCAGATTTGCCTAGACCTCTTAAGTCACTATGGTACTTTCAAAATAACATTCTCCAATAATGGGAGCTTTGAAGCAGGTTGCCAGTTTGCCAAGATATTTATATTGCAAGCCTTTAAAGGTTAAGATTGTAGGGCATCTTGCTTCTCAGCAGTGGAACCAGGAGCTCCCCAGTTACCTTAATCAGTCCAAAGGCAAATAAGTCCTGTCCATAAGTTCCTGAATCCACCAAGCATCTTCCGAATCTCAGAAACTAAGTCATTCTCTGACCCTTTGATGACAAGAGCTGGTTCTGAATCATTTATTGATATTTGGCTTTTTGTTTGTTTGTGAGAGTCTTTATAGACATATTAGGGGCTTTTCACAAATTGTTCATAGTGAGAGCTCCTTCAGTTAGATGGCAATGGGAAATCACTACTGAAACTTGAAGTGTCCAGATCAGATATATTATATATGAGCAATGCGGCTATGTCACTATTGTCTGTCTGAGAGGCCAGGGGAAGGTTCCCTTTATGCTCTGTCCTTTATGCTCATTCAAATGGAAGGCACTTTTTAAAAATGGTAGTGGCGAGGAGGTTTAGATTATTTTGTCTGCCAGTTCACTCAGTGATCTCTGTTCATTGTACAGGTAGCCAAAGCACACTAAGACACTCAGTCTCCTCCTCAAAAACAATTTGTTTTTTATTTTGTTTTTGTTGTTTCTCTCTCTTTCCCTTCCACTCTGGGATAATGTCAGTCTGCTTCCTACTCTCCCAAAATGATTATTGGTCAGCCTCTTGAAAAAAATAATGTTCAAGCGACTGGTGATTTTGAGAGCTGAACTTGAGACACACAAAAAGACCTTTATTTATTTAGTTTTTTTAAGTGTGGGTGCTCAGAGCTGTGTCTGGACAGTGTCTCAACTCTGAGGGCCACTGACTTGAGAGAGCTGAAGTCCTTCCTGAGACAGGACTCCTTACTCCCCAGGCTGCAAGTCTTCAGAGGGGTAGGTAGGACTTCAGCTCCTTCCTGCTCTCTCTGGGGTGTGATGTTCCTCTAGGGGAGTGCACTGAGGAAGCAGCCCATGTACTTACAAACTGACCTTTGATCAGGCCTCAAAGGAATTGGGAAGTTCCTTTCCTGCTCCCTTCCACTGCACACCCACATTAAGGGCATGTCACAATCTTCCCATAAACTTCCACCTTCATAGCATAACCAACCTGTGCTCCCCACAAAGAAAAGAAATCTTCTTTCCTTCCCTGCAGACAAATGCTTCTAAATTGATAATAATATTGCTTAATTTTGGGGAGAGGGGGAACCTCTGACATCAGGATCAAAAATCTGAAATTTTGTGAATTTTGTGGAAACATTCAGTTCCTCTGCAAACTATTTAGGAAGAAAACTCAGTCTTTTTACCAACCCAGAGTACTTAATGCTTATCTGCCAAGGTGAATTGCAGTATTGACCCTGCAGCACATTTGCTCTGTAATGTGAGATAATGGCAGATGGAATCCCTGAGTCTAGTTTTGCTGTTCATTCATTCAGCCAGGAGCACTGACTGCTGTACCTGCAATTGTGAGCTGCTGAAAACCTGTGTAAACTTTGCTTTTGAGCCAATAGTTGAGGAACATGCTTTGAAAGAGCCCCAAAGTTTTACACTGATCCTGTGAGGTGCTTGGCACCTGTTAAGCCCCATTGGGTACTGCAAGTGGTTAGCACATTCAAGCTCTAACCCTCTGATTCAGGGTTAACATCACAAATAGTATGGGAGACTGACTTAGTTTTCCAAGATATAGAAAGACTCATTGTGTTCAGTTAAGGGAAGCAGTTGCTTTAAAAACCTTATGAAATGGACCTGGGATAATTAATTTGTTTGTGAATCAGAATGAAGTTATTGAATAAATTGCTGCGGAATTTCCAAATGAAACTGAGGTTAATGAATTCTTTATTGCAAATCAGAATGGAATTATTGAAGGAATTGCTTTTGATCTCTTGCAAAGGAGCCTGTGCTAATTAATTTGTTTTTATTGCAAATAAGAATGAAATTAGTGAATGAATTTGCCCTTTTTGGAGGGAATAGCATTAGGATTGATTGATTTTGTTTTTAGAATCTTAAACATTGCTGAAAGGAATTATTATTGGATTAATTGCTTTTGCTTCCTAATTGAACTAAATAATCAAATGCTCCTTGCTTTTGTTACAGCGAAGAACATAAAATACTGTTAAAATTATTGCTTTTGATTTTTTGAGTGGAAAAAAGTAGCTCACTGTAGTATGTTTTGTATCGGTTCAGGGCTCAACTTCTATCCAAGCCATAGGAGTAAACTAAGGCCCAATCCTGCAAACATATGCACATGTGAGTAGTTCTGTTTACTTGAACAGTGTTAGCAGGATCAGAACCTTGTACTCTACTCATTATCAATAATTATTATATTGTGTATTTCGATAGCACCTTTTATGCTGATGGATAAAGTGTTTTATGCTATTGTGTTGGACTATATTTTGCCTGTTCATAAAACTGCCTATCAGGATACAGGAATCACTTCCCCACCCAACAAACTTAAGCAAAGAAGAGAGATGGCAATATTTTTGAAAGCAAATGGGGGCATTCAGAGGAGACTATATAGGCACACCGCTAACTCCTAACCCCCATTGACATACACTGGAGTAGATAATATATCAGTGATAAAGACTAAACAAAATGTAATGCCCCCTTGCAGAAAAAAACCCAGATCTAAAGTGATTAAAAGAGTCTTGAGAGTAGATGTGCCTGATTATGGTGCTCCCTCATAAAAAGCAATGATTCCTTTTCAGGATGTGTCTTCATCTCCTGCAGGAGATCTCCTCAGCTTCTCTGAGGGTACATCAGAAAAGATGTGTCTACAAGCCAACCAGTTGGAGGTAGCTCCTCTATGAAGGGCTGCTGTTGGACTCTGCAAGATGGACCATAGTTAGCTCCTCTTCCATTGATCCTGCCCTACACTCAAACACTGAGCCTACTCCACAGAAATACCCCACACTTGATAAATTTTACAACCCCTCCATCTTTACCCACAGGATTCCATTCAACACTCTGCTTTCATTTACCCATCTTTAAACCCACAGACCACTTTCATATCCCGCCTCACTGCTGATAATCCAGATGACAAGATCCCCTCCCCCCCCCCATCAGTGTAGGCAATCCACCTCCCTGAGAGGTGGTAGCTAGGTCGATGGAAGAATCAACCTGGGGGCTTAGGTTGGCTTAACAATGCTGCTCAAAGTGTGGATTCCCCCCTCCCCCGATGACATAGTTAAACCAATCAAATTTTCTAGTGCAGACCAGGCCTTATGCTCTACTGCTGCAGCTCCATAAGTGTAGACAAGCCATTAGTCTTGCTGCACATGCACATTTCATTCTCTTTGGCTACAGCTACTGATGCTCAGAGTTCCTAACTTAACCCTGAATAACTTTTTCAATATGACCCGCTTCCTTTCAAAAGCGGAAGTGGGTGCCATTCACTATGCACTGGCTAGATAAAACCCAAATGATTGAGATGAGACTGGGGAGGATCAGAGCCATGATTTGAGCTCCAAGTTTAAAGAATGAGGTGTGTGTGTAGGATTTGGGGAACCTGTACCTCAGGAACCCCATACCCAAATTTGGACCACTAACGAGGCAGGGCAGATGTCAAAAAACTCTGAGTAAGCATGTGGATGTTAGAGCACTTAGAACAGTCCACCTTTCAACAGAAAGCTATGCTCAGGCGTAACTCTAGCAGAGCTGGCACTCTGCTATAATAAGAAATAAAGGTGAATGAAAATCAAAATCCCCACAAGATTTTAAATTAATAGTAATTTAAACTATTGAATACTTAAATAAGAAAATTAATAGTCTACTAACTCTAAAGTGTCTTATTTTCCCTTCCTCAGGAAATCTCAAATTCTATTTTTTTGTTCCAAAACAGAATGATTTTATTCTCTTTCTCACCCCCGCTACCCCCGGAATTTCTGTGGAATGGAAAATCCAACTTTTGACTAGCTCTAGTAATTACATTGATCTAATAATATCAGTGAATATTTCTCTAATATGAGAGGGGTAGGCTGCTCTAAATTATGTAACACAGGCCAAACCCCTCCCCATCTAGCCCCAGGATCTGGTGAATCGGAAGGTGACTTACAAGCCATCTTTCTTCCCCTTCTTGGGTCCTTCTACATGTGTAGCTCAACTGCTCCTGAGTGTCTGGCTCACAATGTCACTATTAAGAAATCTTTATCCATAACATAAGGCACAAATAAGCCAGACAAAGCAAGAAACATAAACCGAGAAAATGAAGTGTAAATGGAGCCTGGACAATTTATCTCAAGTAACTAAATTTCTTGCCCCAAGAATAGGGAAGACTAAAAATGATATTCCTATGTATATTTATTTAAGGCAAAACTGGCAAGTTAGTAAAGGCAACAGCTGTAATAGAGATTGGCCTGAACCAAACCCCAAGATCTGATCATTTTCATACTTTGGGGTGTTTAAAATCTAGACCCAGATCTTATGTCCTCAACCCACCTCTCCGCTCCTTTATATTGTAAACAATCTGGGACACAGACCATGCCTTCCTTTTTTTGTACAGAACCTACCGGAAACAAATCATGGATAATAAATTATTTCATTAGAAACTGAAGACACCCTGCCCTCATAGGAGTGTAGAAATTGTCATAGTGGATCAGTTCATCTAATCCAGTATCCTGTCTCTGACAGTAGCTAGCGCCACATTCTTCAGAGGGAGTTATAAACACCCCCTGGTAGGCAAATGTAATACTGTGCCTTTAAAATATAATGGGAAGATTTAATACTATACCTTTTTTAAAATGTCCATTTATAACATTATTGACAAGTTTTACATTCGGGCATTTACTGGTACATTAACATGACCTAGGGTTAATGGCCTTCTGCTTTACTTTAGGCAATGTAAATAATAATGTCCAGCAAATGTACTTCACTTTGTACATTAGTGCTTAATTATAAACATGGAGTCTGATCCTCAACTGCTTTAAATTGTCATAATTGCATTGACTTCAGTGAAGTTACACTGATTTACACCAGCTGAGGATCAGACATATGGTATGTTGTACTGAAGTGCCCATTCACTGGTTGAATGGGAAGAATCCAGAAACATGCTTCAGAGTTGCAGGAGTTTTGAATTTATTTTGTAGTCTAGTGTCCCCTCCCCCACCTTTTTTGTTTTTTGTTTAGCTATAATATAATATCTCCCCATAGTAAAGAGGATTTATTTTTAATATGCCCTGATTCCTTTCTCTTATCGAGTGATAGGATTATTATTTGATTTTCAGCAGCTTGTATTTGGCTTTCTCTGAGTTTGTCAATATTTAAAGGTAAGTATTTCATTACTTATCTAGGATTCACAATATTAATCTGTTCTGCTGTGGATTTAATCAATAGTCTCATTATTTATTACTGTTTTCCTTTTCAATTGCATTTCTGTATGGCGTAACATTTAGCTCCCCTGAGGTTAAAAAGTATTATAAAATGAAATGTTAAAACTCCCATTTTCTACCTAGGCAATTTGCCATGACTGTGGTTGGAACATTGCATGAGTCACTTCAGTGAACTATGGGGCAAAACAATTGTGAAATTAACAGATTGTCTCTCTAAATTTCAGGGCATTGTAAAACACTCTTTCACTTTGGTAGAACATATCTTCAGTTTTGCTCAAGAAAGCTTTATTTGCAAAAAACCTCACTTCCACACTACAGAACACTCTCAAAGCAACCCACAATCTGGACATAGGTGATCTGCTCTTTCTTGCACAGATTTCTAGGTTACAGAGCCAGCCTTGTCTTTTACTGGATAAGCCCCAAATCTATGGTCTTCAGGCGCATAAGACCAGAGAGAGTTTAAGCAACTTAAGAAACGTATCTATATCATTGTATATGATATTGCAAAGTTTCTCAGGTTGCTTACATACTCTCTGGACTTATTCCCGAAGCCCATAGAAATACATATTACATACACACAAACTACATTAAAAACAGCATTAATTGGGTTGCAAAATCAAGCACTCAGAAGTTAGGAAATGCCAGAATTAAGGTGACTTGTGCTATCTTAATTTGGCCTCCTTTTGTATACACGTTCTGATACAGTTTTTAATTACATGACCATTACTGTTTTTCTACAGAACTCTGCCTCATTCTGTGCACAGAAAGAAAGTTGCTCAGTTAATGAGCAGCTATTCAGTATTTTGTTCAGTATGTGGCCCTAGGCCTTATTTACTGCACTATTCAAACCCAGCTATAAATTCAGAATGTGTAGGCCAAAAAACACAGGAAAGACAATCTCCTTGCTCTCATTTCAGCTGCCTGGATGTGGACCACAGAAGCTCAGAGCTTCGGTTGCAGGGAGAGTTCTGCTCAGCCCTTGGCTGGAGCATGCCCAGTTTGGCCAGAATCTCTGGGGAATTTAGCTGCTAAAATCTAAATCTCTACTGAGCATGTGTGAACTGTGGGTTTTTTTGGTTTTGTTTTTTCAAGAAAGGCTTATAAATTGGCCAAACATTGGTGGATTTTCACAGGGATGGCAAAAGGTACATTCCTGACATAAAGTCCTCCTTGTCCCCCTGACACATTTAAAGTGTTGGTGTGCTAAAGTTTTTCAAATAAAAAGTCACCACATTTTTTTAACAAGGGGAAAACAACATATTTTGCCATGGTCTTGTTCTTGGAAATGGTTGAACAATTTTGGGTGAAATTTTCCAAAACCATTCAGACTGAAGCAGATACCTGGCATGCAAATTTTCAGCTGAAATAGTTAAAATTTGGCAAAGCCATAAGCAACTGAAATCAGGGTCTTATCCTGGGAAGTGTTACCAATCCTGCCTATAATGGACACAATATATAATGTGCATTTGTGTATGTATATTTATACATACACACAAACACACACTCTCTTACCACACTAAGAAAATTAATTGATTTAGAATATATTGTTACAATAAAAAGCAGCATATGGCTAATGTCCTTATTCTTCCTGATCCCTGCATGGGTGTGAAAGGAAAGAAACGAGTCTAAGCCCGGTTTTGGATCCACACGCACAGGGGTTGGGCACCATGGAATGATTTCACTCAGCGCTCAATGACATCACATGGCCAGCACTTGTCTCTCCAAAAGGTGTGGGGCTGTGGCGTGCCCCTCCTTTGCTCTGGTTAGCAATGAAGGGAAGAGTACTGACCACGTGCTCTCTGAGGGCAGTACAGCAGCCATGCTTTCCTGTAAGGGTGACATACTTTGTTCCCAATCCAGACCTGTATGACATAATCAAGTTGCAGCTTTAGACCTATGAAACCTGTATGATTACATATGGCCATATACAACCATATGTACCAGTGGCCCAGCTGTTAAAGCGGGAAGAAAACAAAGTAAGAAAGGATACAGCTGTGGGTAGGAGAATGGACATAAGGAGGAAGGGTAGTGTAGATACCAATCTAATAGGTGATACTGGTGGTAGAATGTCTGTGCCTAATTGGGTAAAGAATGTGAGAGAAGTCAAACAGCAAAAATTAAGAAGTTTGTACACTAATGCGGGGAGCCTAGGTAACAAAATGGAGGAACTAGAGCTATTGGGGCAGGAAGTGAAACCAGATATTATAGGGATAACAGAAACATGGTGGAATAGTAGTCATGACTGGAGTACAGGTATTGAAGGGTATGTGCTGTTTAGGAAAGATAGAAATAAAGGCAAAGGTGGTGGAGTAGTGTTGTATATCAATGATGAGGTAGACTGTAAAGAAATAAGAAGTGATGGAATGGATAAGACAGAGTCTGTCTGGGCAAAAATCACATTGGGGAAGAAAGCTACTTAGAGCCTCCCCTGGGATACTGTTTTTAATTAAGTAAATACTAATGGGAATTGTGTGATCACGGGAGACTTTAACTCCCCAGATATAGACTGGAGGACAAGTGCTAGCAGTAATAATAGGGCTCAGATTTCCCTGGATGCGATAGCTGATGGATTCCTTCACCACATAGTTGCTGAACCAACAAGAGGGGATGCCATTTTAGATTTGGTTTTGGTGAGTAGTGAGGACCTCATAGAAGAAATGGCTGTAGGGGAAAACCTTGGTTCGAGTGATCATGAGCTAATTCAGTTCAAACTAAATGGAAGGATAAACAAAAATAGATCTGTGATTAGGGTTTTTTATTTCAAAAGGGCTAACTTAAAAAAATAAAGGAAATTAGTTAGGGAAGTGGATTGGACTGAAGAACTTGTGGAGCTAAAGGCGGAGGAGGCCTGGATTTACTGCAAGTCAAGGTTGCAGAAACTATCAGAAGCCTGCATCCCAAGAAAGGGGAAAAAACTCGTAGGCAGGAGTTGTAGACCAAGCTGGATGAGCAAGCATCTCAGAGGGGTGATTATGAAAAAGCAGAAAGCCTACAAGGAGTTGAAGATGGGAAGGATCAGCAAGGAAAGTTACCTTATTGAGGTCAGAACATGTAGGGATAAAATGAGAAAGGTCAAAAGCCATGTAGAGTTGGAACTTGCAAAGGGAATTAAAACCAATAGTTAAAGGTTCTATAGCCTTATAAATAAGAAGAAAACAAAGAAAGAAGAAGTGGGACCACTAAACACTGAGGATGGAGTGCAGGTTAAGGATAATTTAGGCATGGCCCAATATCTAAACAAATACTTTGCCTCAGTTTTTAATGAGGCTAATGAGGAGCTTAGGGATAATGGCATGATGACAAATGGGAATGAGGATATGGAGGTAGATATTACCACATCCGAGGTAGAAGCCAAACTTGAACAGCTTAATGGGACTAAATCGGGGGTCTCAGATAATCTTCATCCAAGAATATTAAAGGAACTGGCACATGAAATTGCAAGCCCATTAGCAAGAATTTTTAATGAATCTGTAAACTCAGGGATTGTACCATATGACTGGAGAATTGCTAACATAGTTCCTATTTTTAAGAAAGGGAAAAAAAGTGATCTGGGTAACTACAGGCCTGTTAGTTTGACATCTGTAGTATGCAAGGTCTTGGAAAATTTTTTGAAGGAGAAAGTAGTTAAGGACATTGAGGTCAATGGTAACTGGGACAAAATACAACACGGTTTTACAAAAGGTAGATTGTGCCAAACCAACCTGATCTCCTTCTTTGAGAAGGTAACAGATTTTTTAGACAAAGGAAACACAGTGGAACTAATTTACCTCAATTTCAGTAAGGCATTTGATATGGTTCCATATGGGGAATTATTAGCTAAATTGGAAAAGAGGGGGATCAATATGAAAATTGAAAGGTGGATAAGGAACTGGTTAAAGGGGAGACTACAGTGGGTCATACTGAAAGGAGAACTGTCAGGCTGGAAGGAGGTTACTAGTGGAATTCCTCGGGGATCGGTTTTGGGACCAATCTTATTTAATCTTTTTATTACTGACCTTGGCACAAAAAGTGGGAATGTGCTAATAAAGTTTGCAGATGACACGAAGCTGTGAGGTATTGCCAATACAGAGCGGGACCGGGATATCCTACAGGAAGATCTGGATGACCTTGTAAACTGGAGTAATAGTAATAGGATGAAATTTAATAGTGAAAAGTGCAAGGTCATGCATTTAGGGATTAATAACAAGAATTTTTGTTATAAACTGGGGGCACATCACTTGGAAGTAACAGAGAAGGACCTCGGAGTATTGGTTGATCACAGGATGACTATGAGCCGCCAATGTGATATGGCTGTGAAAAAAACTAATGTGGTCTTGGGATTCATCAGGTGAGGTATTTCCAGTAGAGATAAGGAGGTGTTAGTACCATTATACAAGACACTGGTGAGACCTCATCTGGAATATTGTGTGCAGTTCTGGTCTCCCATGTTTAAGAAAGATGAATTCAAACTGGAACAGGTACAGAGAAGGGCTACTAGGATGATCCGAGGAATGGAAAACCTGTCTTATGAAAGGAGACTCAAAGAGCTTGGCTTGTTTAGCCTAACCAAAAGAAGGCTGAGGGGAGGAGATATGATTGCTCTCTATAAATATATCAAAGGGATAAATACCAGGGAGAGAGAGGAATTATTTAAGCTCAGTACCAATGTGGACACAAGAACAAATGGATATAAACTGGCCATCAGGAAGTTTAGACTTGAAATTAGACAAAGGTTTCTAACCATCAGAGGAGTGAAGTTCTGGAATAGCCTTCCAAGGGGAGCAGTGGAGGCAAAAGACATATCTGGCTCAAGACTAAACTTGATAAGTTTATGGAAGGGATGGGATGATGGGATAGCCTAATTTTGGCAATTAATTGATCTTTGACTATTAGCGGTAAACATGCCTAATGGCCTGTGATGGGACACTAGAGAGGGTGGGATCTGAGTTACTACAGAGAATTCTTTCCTGGGTGTCTGGCTGGTGAGTCTTGCCCACATGCTCAGGGTTTAGCTGATCGCCATATTTGGGGTCGGGAAGGAATTTTCTTCCAGGACAGATTGGCAGAGGCCCTGGGGGGTTTTCGCCTTCCTCTGCAGCGTGGGGCATGGGTCACTTGCTGGAAGATTCTCTGCACCTTGAAGTCTTTAAACCACAAGTTGAGGACTTCAATAGCTCAGACACAGGTCAGGGGTTTGTTACAGGAGTGGGTGGGTGAGATTCTGTGGCCTGTGTTGTACAGGAGGTCAGACTAGAAGATCATAATGGTCCCTTCTGACCTTAAAGTCTATGAGCCTATAAGTAGTTAAGTAAAGTACCCCTGTCCTTTTTGATTGCTGAGGTCCTAAATTTTAATCTGCACCTCAGCCTTTGGACTTGATTAGTGGTTTAGATATTTGTGTCATGAGCATATGGGTTGTTAACAAGAAAGAACTCTCATTATTTATTATTTGTATTATTACTATATGGGTCCCAGCTTTTCCTACTTTACCTTAAGTAAAGTACCCACAAAATTAGAGCTGACTCAGATCTGTGAGGAAGAATATCATCACTACTGTAATTATGCTCTTCTCATTAAGCTGTAATCAGGGCCGGCTCCAGGGTTTTGGCCGCCCCAAGCAGCCAAAACAAAAAAAAACAAAAAAGCCGCGATCGCAATCGCGATCTGCGGCGGCAATTCAGCGGGAGGTCCTTCGCTCCCAGGCGGAGTGAGGGACCGTCCGCCGAATTGCCGCCGAATACCTGGACGTGCCGCCCCTCTCCGGAGCGGCTGCCCCAAGCACCTGCTTGAGAAGCTGGTGCCTGGAGCCGACCCTGGCTGTAATGTTCTTTCCTAAATAAACCCTAGTTTTCTTCTTGCAGGTAGTTTGTGGTCCACTACTTGAGGCCAGTTCTAGTTGTTTTTTTCTTTGCAATTGTCACTCAGTTTGGGACACTGCATTATGGCTCTGTAGTATTGCATACACATATGATGGCTCGCAGTCATGCCACTGTCACCTAGGTTGGCACAATTCAGCATGACTGGCAGACCGTGTGCAAGAGGGACTCATATCTGAGCTGAAAAAGAAGAGGTGTTGTAGGTCAGGATTTCGGTGCATTCTTCACACAGCTCTTGCCCACTCCTGGATCAGTCAGATTTAATTAGTCCTCCTTCACTTTCACATGTACTAAGTACACATGCAATGTCATACATGCAAAAAAAAATTCCTTGTTTCATTATTTACTTCGCAAAGGAGCAGTGCCAAAAGCTAAAATTGTAGCCAACTCTGTTACTGATGGTAGAAACAGCAGCTGTGGACAAATGCTCATTGTAAATGAAGAAAACAATCAATATTTTAACAAAGTGGAACAAAAATCTCTGGCACATCTAAAAGGTGACTACAGAACCAAGTGTAGAAATAAATAATCAGAAAAGTAAATAAAGTAGAATGGAGCAAGAGAGAGAAATACTCACATTATTTAAAATGACAGGTTTCAGAGTAGCAGCCGTGTTAGTCTGTATCCGCAAAAAGAACAGCAGTACTTGTGGCACCTTAGAGACTAACAAATTAATTAGAGCATAAGCTTTCGTGGGCTACAGCCCACTTCTTCGGATGCATATATGCATCCACAAGTACTCCTGTTCTTTTTATTATTTAAAATCTATGGCAAAAATGCTTTGAAATACAGCGGAATTGTGGTAATTATTACTTTTTAGAACACACCTGTACATAGTAAATTATTAGCAATGAAACAAAAATAAAAAATTAAAAGAGAACCAAACACACCACTTATGTAGAAGGAAGAAAGACAAGAGACAAAGAAAGGAAATCCCAGTGCATATCGCTGTTACCTCTTTGATAAGTTTTCATCTAGCAAGTCTGTATGCTTCTGAAAGTATTGGGAAAATAAGAAAGATGGAGTCAAAAAGGCAAAAGACAATTCTCTGTATCATAAAATAGGAGACAACATAGAAGAGTGTGAGTCCAAATCCAGATCTCAAGCATAATCACTGAATGATCCTGAGAGAGTGTCAATCTCAATACAGAGATTACTTTGATCTTTTGTCCCAACATCCTTTTTGTAATACATGAGGGAGTACACATGGGAGAAGAGTGGGGGGAAAAGCAAAGTAGAAGAAAATATAAGTGTTAAAATATGACAACTCTTCATGCCATGGCTTCAAAAATAATAGTAGTAGTACTCTGGGGACTGAAATTGCCAAATATTGTTTGATTAATGTAAAATAACCCCACTTACAGGCAGATGGACTAGATTTTTAAACCCAAATCCTGAGGAAAAAAACATACTAACATGCTTAACTTTAATGCATGAGTGGTCCCATAGGGCACAGAGGGCAAGTCTATTTGAAAATGAACCAAAAAGTCATCTTTGAGGAGTGCATGTTTTGCTTAATTTAGAGAAGAAGGAGTGTTTTACAATTAAAATATCAATACAGTCAATTGAGAAATAATTTCATAGTAGCTGTAGTCATTTCCAAAGAACATACTTAATGATCATCTGCTCCATGAGGGGAAATTGGTAGGAAATCTGAAGAGAAGCAACTCCATTGGCTTTGCTCCCCAGGCACACTTATGGAGTTCATGTGGGGCTAGTCTCTGTAGCACAGTGGTGGGCAATCTGCGGGCTGCACGTGGCCTGTCAGGATAATCTGCTGGCAGGCCACGAGACAGTTTGTTTACATTGACCGTCCGCAGGCACGGCCGCCCGCAGTTCCCAGTGGCCGTGGCTCGCTGTTTCCGGCCAATGGGAGCTGCGGGAAGCAGCAGTCAGCACGTCCCTGCGGCCCGTGCCAGTTCCCGCAGCTCCCATTGGTGTCTGAGCATGGGCAGGAGCCCACACATGAATGTGCTACAGCAGTGGTGGGCAACCTGCAGCCCGCGGGCTGCACGCGGCCTGTCAGGATAATCTGCTGGTGGGCCACGAGACAGTTTGTTTACATTGACCGTCCGCAGGCACAGCTGCCCGCAGCTCCCAGTGGCTGCGGTTTGCCGTTCCCGACCAATGGGAGCTGCGGGAACTGGCACGGGCCGCAGGCTCGTGCTGACTGCTGCTTCCCGCAGCTCCCATTGGCCGGAAACGGCGAGCCATGGCCACTGGGAACTGCGGGCGGCCGTGCCTGCGGACGGTCAATATAAACAAACAATCTTGCGGCCTGCCAGCGGATTACCCTGATGGGGCCGTGTGCAGCCCGTGGGCTGCAGGTTGCCCACCACTGCTGTAGCACATTCATGTGTGGGCTCCTGCCCATGCTCAGACACCCTAATGGGAAAATCTTGTAGACTTTATCAGGGATAAAACCAGCAGGGTTCTAACAAAATTACCCTGTAGAGTTTGAGAGAATGTTCATATATATAATCAACATATGCATGAGGGAGCTATCAAAAGCTTATCCTCACCTTTCAATATTAATAAATACCACCAGCACAATTATCTTATCTTCATGTATCACAGATAGTTTATGAACAATAGCTTGCCAAAAAACAAGCAAAAAAGACAGTCATATAAATTCTGATGTTCAGAGATGCTGAGCAGCACTAGCAGATCCCATGACTTCAGTTGGAGTTCCAGGTGCTTAGCTCCACTGGAAATAAGGCCAATAATAACGAGCTTTTCCTGCTTTGGGAAACTTCTGATGTTGCATATTTGTAGACTGGAGAGCAAAATACTCCCTCATCCAAAGGTGATTGAAGTCCATGGTGAATCCTGATATTTTTCTAACAAGGGGAAAAAAAAGATTTTGTCCAATGTAGGAATATACTAGGAACAAAAGGAATCCTAGCCATGGTATAGATCCAAATTAGAAGGAGATAGTAGTAAAATTATTAAAATTGATGTAGAAAAGGTGGATGTGTTCAACAAACATTTGTTTTATATTTGGAATTTATCTGGACGATTTAGTCATGTCACATGCTAATGTTGAAATATTTTCTTTGTCAATGGTAACTAAGAAAGATGTTAAATAGCAGATGATGAAATTAAACATTTTTAAAGTAGCAGGTTTGGATAATTTGAATTTAAGACTTTTAAGTGTTGGCTAAGGAACGCTGGAGCTTTTATTTTAATTTTTAATAAATCTTGTAAAATTGAGAGAGCCAATATTGTGCCAATATTTAAAGAAGCCATATGGAGTACTCTGTGTAAATATAGGCCAGTTAGCTTGACAATGATCTGGGGCAAAATTATGAAGTGGCTGATGTGGGATTCAATCAATTAAAAATTAAAGGATAGAAATATAATTAATGCCAATCAATATGGTTTTATATAAAATAGGCCTCGTCACATGAACTTGATATAATTCTTTTGAAATTATGGCATGTGTTTGGACTGAGTGGAGAAAGTAGGGCAGCAGGGAGCCAGTTTCAGCTCCCTGATTCAGGGATGCCCAGCCCTGAAGCAAGTTAAGGCTGCACTAAAACAGCCCTCACTTGCATCAGTTCCACTCCACCATGTGCCTTGCTCTTCTTGCCACGCCTACACAATGCCTTCAACATGCCCCTCCTTCACAGTACAATGGAGTTGGCGGGAAGTTGGCAGAGAAGTTGCAGAGCTGCCTACACCAGCTTCACATCAGCAGGGTTCCGCTGTGCAGGAGTTCTCTACTGGTCTTCTCTGGCCTTAGCAGAGTGGAGATCTTGGCCCTACAAGTGCTGATAAAGGAAATTTACTAAGAAAATGCGAGCAAAAGGGTGATTTACCAATTTATCTTTGTCAGGGCTAATGAAGTCTACAGGGATTTTCCACACACTTTCACAGTGAAGTAGAGCACCTTATAATTTCTAACCAGTATTTGCATAAAGGTAAGAAATAGCACATTGATATACCTCTTAGTACCATGGCCCAAGAGTAAAGTTTAAAATTTGGATATGCAAGGCTCTCAAAGCTTGTTTTGATAGTGAAATAATTGTTTATATAATCTGGAATGTTGGAGGTGATCTATATTCTCAAATAATTAAAACCCATTTCACTATTTGTAAAACGCACATACTAATAATCAGCATTTTCTTTGAAGAACAGCCCTTCCTATAGCCCCAGGGTGATCCTATTTGTTTTAACCCCACCCCCAATGCAGCAATTACTAATGGAGATGAGTGTATGGTGCTCAAATCCATATAACATTCCGTTGAATCTAACTGGACTAAATAACTCCACTCAGTCCAGTCTACTGCTTTTTCTACTTAGCAGAGTGGATGAGGTTTATCATACTGTGAATGTTGTGCACTGAAGGTCACACCCAAACTAATCCAGCTTGGTGTCAGTGGATAAGGACAGAATTTACTTATTCCAATATGAGGACTACAATTTAGAAAAGGTTTTACAACTAATAGCTGTCTAGAGCTGCCAGATTCATCCATGGTGTAACCTTCTTTATGGCATAAAGTGATATCAATGTCATGGGTCAAAGTAGGGATTTTTCCTTTGAGTACAATATTTATCTTCATTTTAAAATATGGGGCAAGTTTGGGACTAATGACATAAAATTCTGCCAGGAATCCATCTGCATGACACCTTTGCCCAATGGAATATTTTTATCACATTAATTACTTTCTTCTTTCTCTGTTATGCTCCTATTAAAAGTGTCACATTGTTCAGAGGAAAATATAGACAATTGTAAATTTTTGAGCTGTTCTTGAACTTAGGATGCCGACGGCTATATAATTTGTAATAGGAAACAAATTCTTGCTTAATTTCCTAATTAGTCTCTACCCTAATGCTATTAGCCATTTAAACTACAGAAATTACCACATCTTAACCTGAATTATTAAAAAAAGACAACACCTCATCCCCAATGTTGCTCTTTTCATAGCAAAATCTTTAATATAGCTCAGTTTTTGAATCATTCCATTTACTTAGTGTGCTCATTTCATCATACATTTTCACGTTTTTTTAACAAATATCTTTGTCCACATATTTAGGGTGTTGATCGAGATTTTTTAGTTGAATTTTAAGATGAGAAAGAGGGGAGCACTTTCCTTCTTATGCCACAAAGCTAGATCATATATTTGCTCTGAATACAGCAATTGCTGTAATCTAAAGAATAACACCTTGATCCTGCAAACACTTATGTACATGCTTAAATTTACAACAGTGAGTAGTCGTATTGAAATTAATGGGACTACAGATGGTAGTAAAGTTAAGCATGTGTATAAGAGTTTGCAGGATCAAAGCCTATTTCTAATAAGCCACTGAAGATTGAAAAGATGAACAGAGAAATTTTGTTCAGTGATAGCTGTTTGTTTGGAAGTTACATTCTGTGATCTAATCAATACACACATCTGGCTTTAGCTTGATTATTAGATGTTCACAGATTGATAAATGATTAGTCGGAGATTGTAATTTGACTAATGAAACTCAATATAATACATCCAGGTCTCTGTTGATTCAGAAATAAGTGCCATGTCCAGGTAAAATAGAAAGTTTACTCTTATTGGTTAGAGTTAATATGTCTCAATGCATTAACAGCTAGAAAACATTAGTCAAAGCCTTTTCTTGACAAATTTTGAAAGGAGAACTGAAGGATGTGACTAGTTCGGATGTACTGAAGGAAGGACAGGAGACATTGGCTGTGGTTTAATTAGGCTGCAACTTTATTATTAGATGTCTGTATCTACCCAGCAGATGTGAACAGTGCAGGTAACTCCCTGATTGTTTCAGTATCTCCCTAGGGCTTCCATGAGCTCGTGCCCCCCTTTTGCATCCTGGTCCCCAGCCAACCTGCTGCTGGGACTTTGCCATCTCCCCCCCCCATGTTGAAAAGGGTAAAGATGGGCTATAAAGGAGGGGGGATTGGCTCTCTGCTGTGCCAGTCACAGGTGCCCTGAACTCCCCTTTGTTCCGCTACTTTAACAGACACCACCTTTAAATCCTTTACCAAAGCATTTATCTGATCACTGTATTCCCTCCCTACGGAGTATCTGCACTGGACATCCGCCCAGCACTGACGCAATAAGTTGCAACATCATAGCCTAACTCTCATTCCCTACTCACCTTAACAAAGCCACCTGTCCCCAGACCCACTCGGGGAAAGGTGAACCTCCCCCCGTCTTTGCATTGGTCAATCTGGGGGTGAGGGAAAAATTCCTTCACGTGTCCCTTCCCCCCGAGAAAGGAGCAGCTAGTGCAATGCCCACAGCGGGTTCTGACCAAACCTGGTATTTTGCCACTTCCGAGGGTGGGTGCTGCTCTGTCTGGTCTGGGAAAAAGGGCTTCTCCCGCTGGGCATGGCTTTTATCAACTCCCTGCCCTTCTGATCCCTGAGGGATGAGTCAGCATCACCACACAGATCTGCTCTGCCTCTGCAGCAGCATCCACACCTCTCTCTGATATACCCCTTCCCCTGGCAAACAAGGCAACCATCCCCCTGCCTTAGGGTGTAGTATAGTCAGAGAGTACAATTAAAATCTTCAGCCATTGCAACATCTTACAAATTTTAGCTATCAGAGCAAACAAACAACAAAACAAAGAAATCCAAAAATGGCAGCTGCAGCCATATTAGGAGCATATTTGTTGATTAATGTTACAAACAGAGGATCAAGTCCTTGGGTGTAATACGGCCACTTTGTGCTGCACCACTAGAGTAATCTAGTCAAAAACTTGGTTTAAGTAGTCCAGGAAGGATCACCTGGTGGAAAGGTGATCATGCAGTGGTGTTAGGGTGACCAGATGACCTGATTTTATAGGGACAGTCCCGGTTTTTGTGTCTTTTTCTTATATAGGCTCCTATTACCCCCCACCTCCTGTCCCGATTTTTCACATTTGCTGTCTGGTCACCCTAAGTGGTGTAGAGTTTAAATGGGAGGTAAAGATACAAAAAAAGGGTGCTACAGCTGGGACATCCCTAATTCACGCTGATCCTGGGCCACATTCCTGTCCTATGCACAACCACACTGGATTTATTGCCCCGGGGCCTTCCCATCATCTTAGGCCTTCTGTATCCAGAGGGCTCATGGAGGATGGGGCTCAGCATTCAAGCCCCAATGCATTGTAGTTAGACTTGTAATAACTGATACAGTAACATTGTAGTAAAAATATATTTCAACAGAATATGCGATAGATGGGGCCAAATTCTGCCTTTAGTTATATTCAGGCAACCCTTGGAGACAGTCAGGTAGGTTGCATGGATATAACTGAAAGCAGAACTTGCCCAACCATTCTGAAGTGGTTCTCAGAAAAGAGGATATTTGCTTTATAAAATTTTAAAACTAATTTAGTGCTGTGCAAGGTGCTAGATTCACTGAGACCAGTACTGAATCCCTTTTATTGTGAATAGATACAGCAACTGCTCTTATACTGTCTGTACCCACACATGCCACTGCTGACCTGAAACCAGTGGGGTGTCATTGGGGCCAGAATTTAACCCCATGATTCTAGTGATGAGAGGCTGATTCAGTTTCTGTCCAGATCTCTCTGCTGGAGCTGCCAACCAAATGCTAATAATGGTGGTAGAGTACAATGCAGCTTTTAAAAGCACAGTTTTTATAGAGTATATATGAACATGTATTTCAGTGTCCAAATAATGAATAAAGCAGTCAGAGCATGTACATATTATAGAGGCAATTTGGATAGACGGATGGGGTGAACTGCCAAGGTTTCCTTTACAGCTAGAGTATGTATGGTATAAGGATTAGGCTTAGAATGAGTTATTTTAATGGTTGAAAATAATGGTCCTATGAAAGGCAACTAGCATTTTATCGTAGGGTCTATTGGAGAAGATATTTAACAGCATTATTTTCATCACAGTTTAAGAGATTGTGTTTGGGGGGGGGGAAGCTTGGAAAGTATAATCAATTAACTGTAAAAGTGCCATCAAAATAATTTCTGTATCTACACTGAAACATGTATCTGCTTAGTATTCACTCATTGTCTTTGTGTGTGTGTATCTCACAGCAAACAGAATGGAAAAAGTACAGCTCACTTATTGTTGAAACATAATGTTTTCTCACAGAAATTTATTTTAAAGAACAGCAGACTGCAATCCACATAAGGCTAACACACAAATATAATATTTTCTTTAGAGTTCTCCAATGTACCATTTGTTTTTGGAGCAATTAAATATTATTGCATAGGCACTGCAATACTGTTATTTATAAAGTACTGTAACAAAGTAGGTGCTAGTGTACTATTCATTCTATCTGCTCCCTGGCTTACTGGGGTGGCTTCTTTCTATTTTCCAGAGTGTGTGGGAAGATTCGTGGTGAAGCTGGCTGTGCATGCAGAGGATCATATGATGAAAGGGTCTAACAGAGTGTGCTGAAGAGCTATGGGAGGGATCTGTGTAATAGGGAGCTCTGGGAGGGAGTATACAACCTTGAGGATAAAGAACGAGGAGTACTTGTGGTACCTTAGAGACTAACAAATTTATTTGAGCATAAGCTTTCACGGGCTAAAGCCCACTTCATCAGATGCATGCAGTGGAAAATACAGTAGGAAGATATATATACTAACATGGCTACCACTCTGAAACCTTGAGGATGAAATCCTTCCAGATCTGCCCACAGGGCAGGATGATTCTGTATGATCCCTAATATAGGCCAGTGCAAATAAGGCACAATTCAGCCCAGTAATAGTTACTTGAGATGTATTCTTCTCAGTCTACTTGTGGAACTTTCATTAATATTAAAGACCTTCTCCATGGATAAGGTTGCAACCAACTTCTATTGGTGCTCTGTTTTAGCCACTTGCATTTCCAGATGGGTATTTGTATGTATAAACTAGTTGGAAATTTAATCACCTGAACTCCATAAGCAGAATTAGCATCGAGTTTTTGAAAATTTGGCCTGCAGTGAATAGAGGACACATTCACCTAACATTTTGATTTAATATGAGAAAGTATAAGACAATCTTGAAGAAATAATTAAGAGAAAAATTCTCTTTGACTTTGTATAGGGGATTTAATTTGGGAATATAACATTGTAAGTCTGGGTGTCATTGTCTTACTTAGTATTGTACAGTAATAGTTTAACAAATTATAGATTAGGCAATTGGGAGTCATAACTTGTGAGTTTTATTCCTGACCTTATTATTGAGTCTCTATATAACCTTTGTCAAATCACTTAACCTCTCTGGTCCTGACTCTTCCATTTAACCACTGACTTAATTGGAGATAAAATCTGGCACTTTGTATCTTAGTTCTGCAAAATAGGGCTAATGGGGCACCTTTCTCACAGTTTGTTATACCAATAGAATAAAAACCAGCAGGATCTTATTAAGAGGGATAAGGCAAAGATGCCACATTTATTGTAAATATAATAATACTATAAAAGATAACAGTAAACAACGTTGTTTGGCTACTTATTTCTGTTGCTACTTATTTCTTATACACACACATTATACCTAATACCTATACACTTACACACACATTCACACACACACACACACACACACACATCCATCAGATGTTCTGCAGCTGCTGCATAGTTACCAGTCCTGCTTGAGTTTGCAGCTTGAGTTTGCAGCTTGGGTTCGTAGCTTGTGGCGGCTAACTGGCCAGGAAAGCCGGGCACAAGGACGAGCTGGGTCTCTGTTGGGCATGCACCGATACCCTTCCATGTTGGCAGCAGAATGTTACCCTTCTCCCAAAGTTTTCCATCTCACCCATCCTTTTTGTAGGCTTTAGTTTGAATCCAGAGTCTATAGGTCTTGCTGTGTCATGCTGCCTCTGGGTTTGGTGATTGATCACCCATCAATTGCAGACATGACTTTCAGCCTCGGACCGGGCTTTGATCTTCCTTCTATTGTACCTTTTCTTTTTAGGGTGGATTCTTCTTACTTAGGGCTCTTGTCTGCATCTTCAGCCGTTGGTGTTTGAACTCTATTTAATCAGGACAGGCTGGGGCTGGAGGTTGATTCCATCATTCATACATACCTCATTCACACATTTAAACTAAACTAATAAGATTACACCAGGGTTTGCAAAAATGAAGGTTGCAGCAAGCCCTTACAAAACGGAGTAAGCATTTTAAAATGGGGTTTGAATTACAATATGGCAAATAGTGAACAGAAGTTACAATATAGACAAGTATAGTAAATGGTGAACAGAAGTTACACTACTGAAACAGTGCAAGTCTCAGTGATTTAAGCAGGAATTGGATTGATAGTGAACTTACAGAGGCAGCTGACTGAACAGCTATGGCTCTTAACAGGCATCTTAATTGTTATTTAGCCAGTTATTGGGGTAACCGGTTTTATGAATGAATATTATTTCATTCATAAAACTTTACTTATGAAGTTGCATTAATAAAGTGAACAATTAAAAACAATTTCATTCATCAGTCCTACAAGTTGTGTAGTGTAAAGAGATTTAGCTGGAAGGAACTCTGGCCCAGATGCTCAAAGGTATTGATTTCTATGGGAATTAAGCACCTAAATGATTAGCACCTTGATGATCTGGGCCTATATAACAAGTTGTATTATTGTTTTGTATAGAAAAATTCTTGTTGTTTTGGAGCATGGGCTCAAAATGAGGCAAAGTGTAAAACTTCAAAGTTGTTAAATGGTATACAGTTGAGTATTTTATGTTGCCTGATTCTACCCTCTTTGTTGCCTAGCATTTATTTATTTATTTTGATTAGTACCCTATGTCACAAGTTCTCTGGAAATTCTTTCTGACCAGAAGCTTCAGAAGGAATTTACACACACACACACACACACACACACACACACACACACACACACACACACACACACACACACACACACACACACACACTACCTCTCTCAAAAGGAGTTAATATATGTATAACATTCAGAGAGACCAGTGTTTGACAACAGCAGAATTGCGAATAATGACATTTTCAAGACAACGACATTCCATCACATCAGCAGCATTCAGGCTGGTAGCATAAATAAGACAAACAATCAAGAGCCCAAAGGTTATACTGATTGTGGACCAGATTCTCCTCGCCTTTACATTGGTATAAACCAGGAACCATGATACTGAATTTACAGGGATGTAAAAGGCATAAAAACTAGTGTGAATGAAGCCCTGTTTGACCTCTGAGAGGCCCAGGTCTCTTTCAAAGGCTATTAAATAACTTTCTCAGGATAATGTATGTCTACTTTTTAAATTAGCAATTTTCCTCTGTTAAAATGATAGATAAAGAAAATAGCATGCTATGAGTTTTAAAGGATAGATTTCACTGGTGAATCCAGGGGGAGTTGCCCAAGGAAAACTTTCTACTCCCCTTTTTTTAGTGCTTATATCTATTCAGCTCTGAGATTTTCTAGTTATCCACTGGGGTCACAGGCACACACAGGGCTCAATTATTTGCTAACATACTACTCCATATATTGCAACACAGTTGCACAATGGTGTAAATTCAGTACAGAATTTAGTTCAGTGCTTTTACATCAAATTGCAGCACTTTAAATTTTTGTCCACAGCTTCCAGTATTCATGGGTGAAGAGCAGGGATCAGCAATCTTTGGCATGCGGCCCATCGGGGAAATCCGCTGGCGGGCCGGGACAGTTTGTTTACCTGCAGCGTCCGCAGGTTTGGCCGATCACAGCTCCCACTGGTCGCGGTTCACCGTTCCAGGCCAATGGGGACTGCAGGAAGCGGCAGCCAGCATATCCCTCGTCCTGCGCCGCTTCCCGCAGTCCCCATTGGCCTGGAACAGTGAACTGCTTCCAATGGGAGCTGCGATCGGCCAAACCTGCGGACGCTGCCAGTAAACAAATGGTCCCGCCCCACCAGCGGATTTCCCTGACAGGCCACGTGCCAAAGGTTGCCGATCCCTGCTGCAGAGGAATTCACCTTTTGAAGCATCTGACATCCCATCCAGAACTGTCAAGCACTGTCTGACAGTTGTTGATTAGTTGATTAGATGATTATTATCCATTTACAGCACATACAGCCTGATCAAACTGTCATTGAGATCACTGAAAAGACTCCTTATAGACTTCAGTGGAAGTTAGATCCAGCTCCAACTATGGACCTAGAAATCCCTGGCCTGGAAACCTTTCAGTTGTGCCATGTTTCCTCTTGTAATATGTAGGTTTTAAAAAAAATCATCTCACACACATTCTCGCCCTCTAGATTTGCAGCTGTGATAATCTGATTGGTCTATTACAGTATTTGCTTTGTTGCTTCCATTTCCTCCAGCAGAACTTATAGGGAGATAGGTTGACAGATATAGTTTGTTGACAAGTGACAAGAATTAAGTCACAGTATAGTGCGGACATCCACATCAACAGCTTCATAAATCATTTTTATGTGCTTTTAATGCAACTATAACATAAAAACTTAGGACCAAATTCTGGCCCTTTTGCATCGCTCAAGTAGTGCAAAAGGGCTGCATTGCAGGTACTAATACCCATCAGAGAATTCTTCGTTCAGAAGGAAATTGCCTGATGGTGTATCTGTGCTGAATCTGGGCCTTGAACTTCTGCCCTTATTCTCACAGGGTAGAGGATATGTCGGGGTGGGGAGAAGGTGTAGGGACTCTGTCCCAATTCAAGTCAACTGCACCTGTATTCCCCTTCTGTGGCCGCATAAGAGCACCCACTTTTAGGCTTCTGATTCCCCAGATGTTACCTCTCTTGAGCAGAGACTCACTTCTCTCTCTCCCTCCTGACTGGGGTTTGTCCAGACTGCACCATTCCCTGCCTTCACTGTGACATTCCCAGCAAGCCAGACTGCCTAAATGGTCAGTATCTGCACTTTGCTTTCTCTCCAGAGGCTATGAACAGTGTAATAACTCACAGATATAAGTTGCCACACAGCCCTTTCTAAGCAAGAACATTTATTCTTAAGGTGAAAGCATTACAGCGAAAACATATTAAAACAGTAAAAGAATGTACACACATGCTAATAAGCTTATGAGAGATCACCCTCAACTCCAGCAAGGGCTCTGATAGGTGATCAAACCCCACACAGGGTTTTTTCTATGGTTACAAGCTCATAATAGCTTTAGCTCAGAACAAGAACAATGATGAATCAGTCTTTCCTTTATACATCTTGGCGTTTCGATCCTCAGACTGTAGGAACAGATAATCTGCATACAGTTTGCATTCACCTCCTCCTAGAAATTTCTTGGGAAACCCACTTAATGTTGCTTGTTGCAAAAAATTATTCTTGTCTGGTGCATTGTTTCAAATAGTCCTCTGACTTTCATAATGCTCCCCTGGGTTACAGTGGTCATATCTCCCCGCTATGGAAGTGACACACAATTCCACAATAGTAATAAACTTTATATATTTAATACAATGGACTCCAAAGCTACCTCCACTTAATTTAATAAGTTTTTTTTTTCAAGGATATTGCAGGTAATTGCCATATCTATCACAGACCCTATCTCAATGCTTTACCATTGCTCAATGCCAACAGCAGCTGTAAAGTTGTGTCTGGGCCAGAGCTGGTTCCCTGCCACACCCTTCATCTACAGTAAACTGAGTTTGGCATACGAGAGATTCTGGCCAATATAGTTTATATTCTATAATATTTTCAAATTATAATATAAAATATAGTTTATATTAAGAAAATGACTTTTATAATACAATATACGAAAACCATTAAAATATATATCAATGGGCTTTGGACATGGGTGCTTAAACCATACCATAATTTAATTTGTCTCCAAACAAAAGAAGAAAATATAGGGCTTGATCTTAAAAATGCCCTTGCACAATTTCTCTCTCACACATCTCTCTGCCTAACTTGCACATGAAATTACCTGAGTATGTTTACAAATCAGGTAATTGCATATGCAAATCGCTAGCAATTTGTGTGAACAATCACTGTAATTTCACACACTGACTGGGGTTGAGGGTGTGCATATGTGTTTGTTATAACAATGTGGGTCTCGAACAATGTTGTGCAGGGTTCCTGGGAATTCTCATGCTCCAGCCTACCCACTGACAGCTTAGTGACATCAGCTGGAACAAAGACTCCAGCTAAGATAGGAGGCTCCTCCACTGATGGAATACCTGAGCTCTTGGTTGGCCCGCTCCCCCTATGTAAGCCAGAAGGAGAAACAAGAAGTTGTCTGTACAACTGGGCTCCACCCTGTTTTGGAGTGCTCACCCAGCACTACCTGCTCTTGTCTCCTGATTCCAACCTCCTGGTTTCCTGACTCATTCTGATTCATGGCATCTGACTCGCAGTTCCTGATCTCAACTTTTGGCCTTCTGGTTCTGAACCTTGGCTGGTGCATGGACCCAGCCCCCCAACCTCAAGCTAACCAGTAGACCTGGCCACCTACATCCCAGCCCTGACAACATTTTAAAAATCAGGCTAATGGAATTTCAGTGGACCACTGAGTATCCTGAGTTTTATCTGGGCTATGCTGCTTCCTTCTTTGTTACTAGTTATCTTAAATTCAAAACAAATGGATCTGGTTAGCTGGATCATGCTGCTGCTTCCTTCCACGTCCACATAATGGTGTGAGGGAAAGAGGGGATGGTGTTGAAAATAGGGCTATGGTAAAAAATAATAATATAATTATGACACTTTCAAAGTAGTAATACAAATGTTTATTAATTTTTTAACCTCTGAGTACTTTCAATTATTTGTATTACTACCTAAAGTCCCAATGTGCTAAGCACTGTCAAATACATAAAAAGAGACATTCTCTGCCCTAAATATCTTAAAGATTAGACAGATAAGGGTAGGTGGAAGGGAGTTTTATTGGCTCCATTTTACAGATGAGGAAGGAACCGAGTCAGGGAGAAATTAAGTGACTTTTCCAAGATCACATAGAAAGGGTACAACATAAAATCAGGAATTGAACTCAGCTCTCCTGTGTGTCCTGACCACAAGACCATCTTTATCTGTAGTCTGAGATACTACAAGACCTGTCCTTTCATTTTTAAAGAATGATTGACATGAATTCCGAGAAGAAATAAAGAACTCAGCTTTGCTGTAAAACTTATAGAAATGAGGCTGCCCCAGTTAATCACACAATGTGTCTGCAATTAACAGTACCAGACCTCCCTGAGCCTCTTATGTCTTTAGATTAAATTATAAAATGCTTTTGTATTCAGAGGTGCTAGAGAGCTTGGTGTTTTAAAGTAAATACATTCAAAACTAGTAAACAACATGGACAGTAATAACAAATAAATTGTCATTTGTCTGTTACCAGTTTAAGGCAGCAATGTAAGAATTTTGTTAATCTGCCCCTTATTCTATATTTCCTGTGTGAGTCTAGTACAATCTATCAGTTAAAAACTGCTGGAGGCAGATACACAGCTCAAAGTAAATCATTTCCAGTGAAAGGATTAACTAGAAATGTAGTTAGAATTATTTTTGCTGGTAATATATTATAAACCACCTGTATTTCCCCATCCCCTGCCACCAATTCCCTCCCAAAAAGAGCTGTGTACACATATTTGTAATGATGGAACTCTCCAGGAGACTGAGTGTATAGAAATTCAAAAGAGTAAAATAACAGGCCCATACAAGTGCAATGTCAAGACTGATCATGGATTTATACCTAAAGCTCTGCAAAACATTTTGCATCTAGAGTGAAACCACTACATTTTTGGCCTTTTCACTAGTTTTTTTGTTTGTTTTGGCTGTGAAGATTGCTATCCTTTTTTTTACAATTCACAACTCCTTTTCTTACTCAGAGGGAAAAATAGATCTCTCCTAAAGCTTTGGTTTTCTGTGCTGCCTAACATCTACAACTTCCATTGACTTTAATGGGACATATGAGTGTTTAGAACCTTTGAAAATCAGGCCCTAATTCTCACAGTCCTGAGTTCAGATAAGCTACATATACAATTCTCTGGGTGTGTGATTTGCAGTCTTGCTTCCTTTTGAGGGTTGGTAGGATGGCCTCTGGAGTCCATTTGTCATCTGCCAATCTGTAGCCAGGATACTAGTATGAACTTAAAAATTAATGGAGTGCCAGTCATCGTGTGGTAAGAGTCATGGATGTGACAGAGTGAGCATGCATGCACATATTTAGGATCTTTTTGGCTTGTAGATAGAGGCTCTTCCTCCAGAATTAAAATGGAGCCTGCCTTTCACTGAATCTGATGGAGCTTGTTAAGCTTGTCTCATAGGGCAGCTGATCTTTTCATAGCTTACACCCACCATTACCTGTGCATTGTCCGGGAGAAGAAAGACCAGGGATGTGGTTTAATTAGCTGCAACTTTATTAACTCATCTGGGAACTATCTGGCAGTAACTCATACAAAATTCCTTCCTTAGGGTATGGCTACACTTCAAGCTGGGAGTGTAATTCCCCACTTGAGGAGACATACCCTTGTTCCTTCTGATTGAGCTAGTGTGCTAAAAAATAGAATTCAGCCATGAGGATGGGAGCAGTGAGAGAGGCTGTCCTCTATTTAGGAACCTCAACCCATTCCTCAGCTTCTTTATGGATGCCTTCCTTAAGTCCTACTTCTAATTCCAGTGTATCAGGAAACCAGAACCCACTATCTAGTGACCCTCTATGGGCCCCCACTGAACACTTGCCACAAATAGGCCCCAGCATTTAGCTTGGCTGCCTTCACCTCACACCCAGCCGGATTCCCAGATGGATAACAATTCCCTGCCAAATATCAGCTGTTTAGAATCATAGAATCATAGAATATCAGGGTTGGAAGGGACCTCAGGAGGTCATCTAGTCCAACCCCCTGCTCAAAGCAGGACCTATTCCCAACTAAATCATCCCAGCCAAGGCTTTGTCAAGCCGGGCCTTAAAAACCTCTAAGGAAGGAGATTCCACCACCTCCCTAGGTAACCCATTCCAGTGCTTCACCACCCTCCTAGTGAAAAAGTTTTTCCTAATATCCAACCTAAACCTCCCCCACTGCAACTTGAGACCATTACTCCTTGTTCTGTCATCAGGTACCACTGAGAACAGTCTACATCCATCCTCTTTGGAACCCCCTTTCAAGTAGCTGAAAGCAGCTATCAAATCCCCCCTCATTCTTCTTTTCTGCAGACTAAACAATCCCAGTTCCCTCAGCCTCTCCTCATAAGTCATTTGCTCCAGCCCCCTAATCATTTTTGTTGCGCTCCGCTGGACTCTTTCCAATTTTTCCACATCCTTCTTGTAGTGTGGGGCCCAAAACTGGACACAGTACTCCAGATGAGGCCTCACAATGTCGAATAGAGGGGAATGATCACGTCCCTCGATCTGCTGGCAATGCCCCTACTTATACAGCCCAGAATGCCGTTAGCCTTCTTGGCAACAAGGGCACAGTGTTGACTCATATCCAGCTTCTCGTCCACTGTAACCCCTAGGTACTTTTCTGCAGAACTGCTTCCTAGCCATTCGGTCCCTAGTCTGTAGCAGTGCATGGGATTCTTCCGTCCTAAGTGCAGGACTCTGCACTTGTCCTTGTTGAACCTCATCAGGTTTCTTTTGGCCCAATCCTCTAATTTGTCTAGGTCCCTCTGTATCCTATCCCTACCCTCCAGCGTATCTACCACTCCTCCCAGTTTAGTGTCATCTGCAAACTTGCTGAGAGCGCAGTCCACGCCATCCTCCAGACCATTAATGAAGATATTGAACAAAACCGGCCCCAAGACCGACCCCTGGGGCACTTCACTTGAAACCGGCTGCCAATTAGACATGGAGCTGTTGATCACTACCCGTTGAGCCCGACAATCTAGCCAGCTTTCTATCCACCTTATAGTCCATTCTCCAGCCCATACTTCTTTAACTTGCTGTCAAGAATACTGTGGGCGACCGTATCAAAAGCTTTGCTAAAGTCAAGGAATAACACATCCACTGCTTTCCCCTCATCCACAGACCCAGTTACCTCCTCATAGAAGGCAATTAGGTTAGTCAGGCATGACTTGTCTTTGGTGAATCCATGCTGACTGTTCCTGATCACTTTCCTCTCCTCTAAGTGCTTCAGAATTGATTCCTTGAGGACCTACTCCATGATTTCTCAGTCACAGAGTTGTATCCCATAATCCCTGAATGATTCAGATACCAAATATGATATTTTTTGATGAGTACCCATCCTTCCCATTCTCAATGATTCACACATCTTCTGGCCTTGTCACCCTGCCATACCCTCTGCTGCAGCATTTCAGACCAGTTTACAGTCATACCTGGGAAGAACTTCTGGACATGCCCCTTGGCTCTACCATGCCCCTTGGAATCACCTTGCCACCAAGGCCTTGCTGTGAACTTTCAGGAGAACTCACTGCCTGCCCATGTGCACAGTGCCTGCTGATCCAAGCATTGGTGGAAGCACAAGATGTGATTCCCCGCCCTCAATGCATTCAAATCAACTTCAGGTCCAAATTCTGGTATCCAAGCTTCTCTTCAGGGAAACCCTATTGCACTGGTTAAGGGATTGTCTAACACACAATAAATCCTCCATATCTTAATTTGCCCTGAATAATAAATTGGGACTCGTCATGACTGGGAAGGCAACTGACTGCCAAGTGCAAAATACCCATCCTGAGGGCACCTCCCAGCGTGTAAAATTTAAGATGGTCAAGCTTGTAGTTTGTGCAAAGTAATCTTCTTAGGTATCCCAGCCCTCCTCTCCAGCTTGCACAATCTTGCCAGTTTATTAACAGAGAGTAGAGATACAAGATGGGGCTGAGTTAAGCTTGTCTCAGATGGAAGCTTCTCCTTTCATATTTTATACCAGCCATTACCTGTGTGTGGCGGGGCCAGGCTACCCCGCCTTAGCCCGGAAGGAGTTAAGCCCCAGGGACTGGGTGCGGGGCCAGGCTACCCCGCCTTAACCGGGAAGGAGTTAAGCCCCAGGGACTGACAGCGGAAGTCCCGCCTCCCTGGGCGGACTGGGCATGCTCCAAGTGCTATAGGAGTATAAAGGGAGGGAGACCAGCTCATTCTGGGCTGGAGTCTGTAGGCGAAGGACCTGCCGGGGAAGCTCCTGCGGCGGACCAGCCACAGCCGTTGGCTGCGCTGGGAAGAGACGCCATCCACGGCCCGCCGGCGCCCCGGCGGTTGGAGGAGACCCAGGGGATGACCGAACCCACCGAGTACCAAGGACCCGTCGACTCCTGGGAGACCCCAACGGAGACTCTGGTAGGAAGGGACCCCGGGAGGGTGACAGAGTGGTACCTCCCCCCCCAGCCCCCCCCGGGGAAACTCAGCGTGTTTCGGTCGGAACCCCCCCGCTGAGTTGGTGAAAAAGCCCTACGCTACGGTTAGGGCCCCAGGTCAGGGCCCCCCTACTGGGGCTGTCGCACCCCAATGACATGGACTCTGGCCGCTAGGCCACGCTACCCTCCACCCCGGGGTTGCTTTTGGGACTCCGGCCACTAGGCCACGCTACCCTCCACCCCGGGGTTGCTTTTGGGACTCCGGCCACTAGGCCACGCTACCCTCCACCCGGGGGTTGCTTTTGGGACTCCGGCCACTAGGCCACGCTACCCTCCACCCGGGGGTTGCTTCCGGGACTCTGGCCAATAGGCCCTACCGCCCTGTAGCCGAGGGCTGTGTTACAGACTCCTGCCGTTAGGCCGCGTCTCCTTGAGGAAAAGGGGACGTCATAGACTCTGGCCGCTAGGCCATACTGCCCTGGACCGAAGGGCTATTTGACAGATAGTGGCGGATAGTCCACGCCGCTTGCAACCTTAGGGGCGTGGACTGTCACACTGTGCATTAGATTTACCCTCAGTATGTGGCTGCACTGATGGAGAGCTGTTGGCTTTGTACTGCATTCAGTTCCTGTGGAGTTTGGCATGTTGAACCTTATATTTTGATAGAAATGCAGCAACAAGGAAAACAAATTGGCAATGACTATAAAAATAACAGTGTTAACAGCTTCTCTGAGCATACACTGCTCCCTTGTGATAAACTAATTTTTTTTCTTGTGTCCCAACATCTGCTTTCAAAAGGAAATGCTCCCTGATTTGGGAGAGTTTATTTCTTTTCTCTATTAACTGAACTCCTATTAACTCATTACAAAGCTAGCTGAGTGCTGCCAATGTATAATGAACTACAGACTCAGTTGGGAGATGCATCTGTGGTTGAAACTGAGTTTGGAAAAGCATCTGCAGGCCTGTCCACCTCATATGTCTCTACAGAGCGCTGCATATGGAATGTTCATTGGCCTTGTGGACCTATGGAGTGGACTAGCAAGACATTTTTGCATATATCTTTATCTCTTGTCCAACTCTTGCCAAGTGGTTGTTTGAAGGAGGTAAGGGGGAAACTGTTTCTAGTTAATTAAAATAGTAACATTTTGGGATAAGAAAGATGATGGTGGATTTTTGCCATGAACACTCATCCGAATTGTGGTTGGCGTAGCAACATTGCAGTATGCAGCCTTTTATATCTCATTTGATTGGCGCAATATAAGGTGTATACACATTATCACTGTGCAGTAGTTCAGTAATGTATTAATTATTGTTCCATTCTGAGTTTTTAAAGGAAAAAAATACTAGATGATGCCTGGGTCATACCAGAAAGCAACAAAATGAATACCTCAGATAAATGAATATTCATTTTCATCTGTCTGAGCTCATTTTCCATGACACATTTGGTATTCTGGGTATTTCTGATAACTCTATAGGATTTCTCCTAGAATCAACTTTGTTTTCTTATGTTTATGTAAAATAGTACAGGTCAAATTCTGCCCTAGATATACATGCCCAGATTGAATTGATTTCAATAGGAATTTCATTTGTGTACTTTTAATTTAATTAGCAATACGAACATGCCACATTTTCAAGGTACTAATAGAGAGGTGAGAAAAATAACCCTGAAGTATTCTTCATTCCTGTATGTGTATTTACTCTACTGTGTTCAAGATTATTTTATCTTTTATTCTACTTACTGAATCCAAAACTCATATTCAACATAGTTTTCTTTTCATAGCACTTTCAGTGAGTATATAGGAAGAGAGGAAATAACATTGACCCCCAGAGAGATGGTAGTCATTGCCATGTATTCTTAGGGCTTGTCTACCTTACCCCGCAGTTTGGATTATAGGGTTGTGAGTTACAGTGCACACCAAAGTGCTGCACTGTAATTCCCTCATGTGGATACCACAGGCGCAAATTAATAGGTACCTAGTTTTCATTAATGTAGTCTTGTTTCAAGAGATCCATGTTAATGAAAACTAGGTACCTTTTAGTTTGTGCCTTCAGCATCCACACGGGGGAGTTACAGTGAAGCACTTTGATGTGCACTGTAATTCACACCCCTGTAGTCTGAACTGTAGGCAGTGTAGACATAGCTTTATAAAATGTACTTATGTTAGTCATGTTAGAAGCTAGTAAAATGGTAGTTTATGTCTAAAACAAACATTTTAGTGTACTCTATCCACTGGCTTTATTGGCACATGACATAACTAAGAGTGTTGTGCTGCATATTTTATAGTGTGCTGAGAATATACTGTTTGTAAAGTCCTACAAAGTGAAAGTGCACCAAACAAAACCTGCAATGTGAAATGTGCCAACATAGCATACCTGGCATATGAAAAATGTTGCTTTTGTATTCTGTAAATTCTCAGGGTTTTTTAATTCATTCATAATATATTTTTCCTGAGCGAATACATCTAGACATACATTACTGCTATACAAGCTTGGAAATATGACAGGTCATTAAAATGTAATGAACATCTGGGGAAGTGCTACAAACTTATGAGTTTGTAAAAGGGCTTAATTCTGGTTGCATTTGCTCTCCCTCCAACTGAAATTGAATGTAATGATGAAAAAGCCCTCAGGATCCCCTTTTTATCAAGATATGTGTTACTGTCTTCCCCGTGTTACACTAAACCATTTAAAAATAACCTGGTAGACCTGACTATCCAAATTATCTGCCACTATGCAAATAGGACAGATTTAATATTCACATAGCATCTACCAACTAGTAATAATTTTAGATCAGATAATTTGTATCCACTTATCTTACCCCTACTGGAAACACACACACACACACACACACACACACACACACACACACACACACACACACACACACACACACACAAATATCATATGACCAGGAAAAAATGTGTTTGGCAGCTACTATTTTCAGACATTTTCAACCACAGTAACACCCATCCACACAATAGGAAGCTTATGTGTTTGCCTGCGTACAACACTTCTTTCTGTGCCTCTGAAAAATATTTACCGTAATTACTAACTAATAAGTATTAGGCCAAATTATGTTCTCCATACACTACTAAACCACTCAGTTCAATGGGTATAAATAAGAGTGGAATTTTATCCATAGTGTCTGAAATATGTCAGAAAAATGTCTACAAGCTAAATGAACCTGATGAATTAAGAGGCTAATAGGGAACTGGAGTAGCTGGACTACACAGTAGGTGGGATGAAGTGCCTCAGCTTGCACTGGAACAGCAGGGCTGGTCTTTGGTGACTGCTGCAGCCATGCAGACTTCAATGGCTTCTCACCCTCGATCCATGAGGTTCAATTGCCAAGAAATCAGTGTACTGGTGGCTCTTATAGGTGCATTCCCAAATCCCACTCATGACAATACACATGCAGAGCTCTGCTGTGCCCAGAGGATATGCACCTACCCTTCTGCATGAGCTCCCCAAATTCTCTCCTTGGCCCCCATGCAGGAACATTGCACCAACTCTGCTACACATGAAAACTTAGCGTGGAGGGAGGTGGAGAAGGAGAAACAATATTTTCTCCTTAGTGGAAAAATTATTCAAACTTCATTCTATAAAATGAATTTTCTATTTCTTCTCATTATACATAGTTTCCGGAGTTAATATTATGACACATTACTTTTTTGGCTATTGTGTTTATGTATCGGGGGGGAGCCATGTTAGTCTGTATCCACAAAAACAACAAGGAGTCCGGTGGCACCTTAAAGACTAACAGATTTATTTGGGCATAAGCTTTCGTGGGTAAAACACCCACTTCTTCAGATGTGTTTATGTATTCCACTGTGGGGCCTTTTTTTCTGTTGAAGGGAGAATAGCCCTTTTTCATTGTTTAGTTTTTCCTATTTTCCTACTGGCATCAATCAATACTGAAGTTCAGGATGAAGTGGATTTGACTGACATTTCTTTAGCTAACTCTCCTAAAACTATTTCATTCGGGTAACCTGGATGTTTGTTTGTAAAAAGAAGTTTATTTTCAGTCCATGTGTTAAAAATCCAAACAAACCTCTCTCCTGATTAGAAGAATTACTTTGGATCGTCCCTTACATTATATACACATTGGGCTACATCCCCAAAGGGACTTACCCATTGCAACACTTAGCATTTCAACATCTAATGTTAAGGGGCTCTGTCACTCAGTGGAATCCACAGAAGTTAGGCATCGAGGCTTCATATGCAATGCAGGGGCGAGAATTAGGCACCTAATAAGGGATCCACAAAAGCCAGCAAGCTGAACAGGGAGCCACTAGAAAGAGGGGAGAAGAGGAGTGTGGCCCCTCCTTTGACCTGGAGTTAGGTGCCTGTTTTTCCACTAAGGATTCGTGGCTGTTAAACACTCTCCTGGAGTTAGTCACCTAAGACAGGCCAACCACCAGGAGGAGGTGGTGCTGATGCTGCCACAGCCATCTCCCTAGTCCCAGGAGAATGCTCCAACCAGAGGTAATGAGGTTTTGGGGGGGCAGGTCTTTCAGTCTTTCCTGTCTGAAGCTATTCCACGGTGTACAAATTATTCATGGATCCAAACCAGAGTGAGAGTGACTCTACAGCACAATAGTTGGAGCTTTCACCTGGGAGAGGGAGACTCCAGTCCCCTTGCTCCAATGCATGTTTAATTATTTATATACAGTGGAACAGTTTCAGCAGGAGACACTGAGAGTGACCTGCCTTAGAATATCCTATAGCCCAGTGGCTAGGGCACTTTCCTGTGATGGGGGCAAGAACCAGCCAGGTAAGCACCTGGGGGAGAGAATGCTCTGTGCCAACTCAGAGCTCTGGTCCACCCTGTCCAGTCCAACTGTGGACTTCTCTGATCCTTCAGAGGAAGGAGGGGGGGGGAAATACATAGGGGAAGGAAATCCCTTCCCGACCCCTGCAGGTGAAGGGCTGAAGCCCTGAAGCATGAGCTTTTAGGAACATTAGCAATAAGATGGAAGAGACTTACAGGATGGCCAAGCCCTGCGCCGCCATCATCACAGGCAACCCCATCATACATTCTCATAATTTTTTTCCATTTCTCTCTTTCAAAACTAATTCAGTTGTTTTCCTCCACACTTCCTATTGGGAGGCTGGTTCCAGAATCTGACTTCTCTCATAGTTAGAAACCTTCATCTAATTTCTAGCCCAGGGGTCGGCAACCTTTCAGAAGTGGTGTGCTGAGTCTTCATTTATTCACTCTAATTTAAGGTTTCGCATGCCAGTCATACATTTTAACATTTTTAGACGGTCTCTTTCTATAAGTCTATAATATATAACTAAACTGTTGTATGTAAAGTAAATATGGTTTTTAAAATGTTTAAGAAGCTTCATTTAAAATTAAATTAAAATGCAGACCCCCCCCCCCCCCAGACCAGTGGCCAGGGCCCGGGCAGTGAGAGTGCCACTGAAAATCAGTTCGCGTGCCGCCTTCGGCACACGTGCCATAAGTTGCCTACCCCTGTTCTAGACTGAATTTATTCATGGCTAGTTTATACCCAGTTGTACTTGTGCCAACATTGTGCTTTTGCTTAAATAACTCTTCACCCCTCTGTGGTGTTTACCCCCTCATGTGTTTATGTACAGCAACCATATCCCCTCATAGCCTTGTTTTGCTAGGCTAAACAAGCCAAAATATTCTAGGCTCCTCTCATAAGATAGGTCCTCCATTTCCCTGATCATCTTAGTAGCTCTTCTCTGTGCTTGTTCCAGTTTAAATGCATTGTCCTTGAACATGGGTGACCAGACTTGTACACAGTATTCCAAATGAGGTCTTAACAGTGCCTTGTACAATGGCATTAATACTTCTCCATCCATACTAGAAATGCCTTGCTTGACACATGCTTTTTTTTTTTTTTTTTTTTTTTGGCAACTGCATCACATTGGTGATAATAGACATCCTGTGATTGACTCATATATCCAGTTTTTTTTTCTCTCTCTCTCTATCATCAGCTACTTGCAATTGCATATATTTTTATGTACCTAGATTATAGATGCAAATATGCAATGTGTACTTGCAGATCAGGTATTGATGTGCGTATACATGGAATTTATATGTACCTATCGTTGAAAATCTGGCCCCAACTTTTAAAGTCGCCACTGCCCAGCTAATGTGTATATGAGGCAACAGATAGATCGTATTTGATCATTTTGGATAAAGTCTCACCATTTCAGTCATATGAGTTGTGCATTGAAGGTGGACTTTAGGCTGCTTTGCTTTGATACTGGTCCGAAGAATTATCCTGAAATAAGGAAATTAAAGTGTAACTAAAGAATTGAGAGAGAAATTTTACTCAAAGTGATGTAAACATACTAAATAGGTCTGCAAATGAGGCCACTTTTCTAATGATACAACAAATATCCACAAAATTACTGTATGTGTCTATCTGGTAAAACAGATATTTGGCTGGCAGTTTAACGCTAATCTTCCTTGAATTAGTGCATTCATGATGTCTTTTCAAACTCAGGCAGAGGAAATCACTTTTATTTCAGGGCAGTGGATATTTATTCTGACTAGGACTAATGATACCAGTTTGTGTCTCTGTCTATGCTGCAGATAAATATGATTCCCATCCTGTGAATACGTCTGTGATTCAGTATCTTAAAAGTATTATTTAGATAGGCTGATCATTCAGGTGAATCATAACCAAAAAAAAGCTATTTGAAATTGAGTTACATTTTCCTGGTACTCTGAATTTCAAGTGGCAAAACTATCAACTATGAAAAGATCCTGGGTGAAGTTTCAGAGGCAGATGGGTATGAGAAATGGTGGTTAAAGAGACGGTGGAAATATACTAGACACCAGCATTAAGTGAAGAGTATAAACATTAACATTTTTTCAATTTCTTAATTCCCTTTTAATGTCTTGGTCCTGGTTTTCTTTCATTTGCATCTTGAGGCATGAAATGTTAATTATATCTTATAATACGGATGTTAATAGTCACATCATGACTATTAATAGGTTTCTGTGTGTTTCATTTCAGGGCCCTATTCCCAAGAGCTCTTGGCTCAGTTCACCTATTGCACAGTTCCAGGTGCAACAACAGTGCAATATAAATAAGAAATAATAATAGATTGCTTCGGTTAAAACAATTCACATGCAATTTATAATGGAAAAATATCAAACCATTCTAAAATATGTTCTTTTAAATTTACCTTCTCAATCCTCCCACAATGAGGAGTTAAAGCAGGACACTTACAGGAAGATTGATTTGGTGAGAAAGTTATAATTTTGGGGTTCTCACAAGTTCTTGCCTGTGCTTCTGGAGAAGTTAAAACAATTGTATCCCCTAATGTATTTTTGCTGCAAGGGGTGTAGGAATATGTCCAGTGATTCACTAGAAAGTATTGCTGTAAGATAGTAAAAAATATGTGAAATACTAGATCTAGATCCCACTAGAATTTAAAATGAAAAGTAAGGGAGGGGAGGCTGTACTAGACTGGGCAGCTTTAGATACAGTACCAGACACGTAGGAGGATTTACACTTCTGAGCCATGGAAGCAGAAATTGACTTTTCTTTTCCAGATTTAGCTAATATTCGGAAAGGGAATCCAGCACCTGCCTTCCAGATTTGAACACCCTCAAAATTCAGGAGTGCTCAAGCTCAATTTGGGCAGCTGTTATTTCATTTCTCCCAAATCAAATATACTGATCCACTGTAACTTGCTGTAGGAAAAAGTAGAATACATTGAGCAAGAAATGCTTCCCAGTGGTTATTAGGACTGGAATTGCTATTTTCAACAGCCATTGCCTTTTTTATTTTTATTATTATTATTATTATTTTTAAGTTTTAGTTTTATTTGTTTAAAAGGAAGACAGTGATATTGCATTGGCAAATTCCCCATAGAAACAAAGAATGGAACAAAAGAATAATAAAGGCACTCAACTTTTCCTCATTTATGTAGGACAGTCTTATAATATGCATCCAGAGAGCCTTCAATCACACAAGCTGAAAATTGTTCCACTTTACTGCAGTTCTGTAACCATATGGGAACCAATCCTGTCTGTGTTCTGTGCACATCCAAAATTCCTGCTGAATGACCTGCCCTGGGAGTGAGTTACCAGTGACCCAGGGCTGGGGCAGCAGGAGGGTGCAATGGGGGGGGGGCAGCCAAAATTTTTTTTGCTTGGGGCAGCAAAAAACCTAGAGCCGGCCCTGCCCCCAGCGCAGCAGCTGGGGCTGGGCGAAGTGGCCCGAACCACTCAGGGGCTGTGGCAGGGCGGCCAGAAGCAGCAGCAGCAGCAGCGGGGCCATAGAGGGTGCTGCAGTGCGGGCCCCACGTCCCACTCTCCGGGGCTCCGCTCCCTCTGGGGCTACCCTGCCCTGGCTCCTCAGCCCCCCACCAGGGCGGTTCCCCGGCTCTGCCCTCCCGGGTCCCGGCTGGTCCTGGAGGCGGAAGCCCCGGCTGGAGGGACCCTGGCCTGAGGCGCAGCCCGGGAGCCCCGCTGCTTACCCCAACCCTGCCAGTGCCAGACTGGCTGGAGGCGAGTCAGCACTGGTGGGGGGGAGCCCAGGGGGTGCGGGTGGGGGGGGAAGAGAGAGAGCCCAGGGCTGGGGCGGCAGGGGGTGTGGGTGGGGGAGGGCACTGGTGTGTGTGTGGGGGGTGGCGGGGGATGAGAGCCCAAGGCTGGGGTGGGGGGCAGCCAAATTTTTTTTTGCTTGGGGCGGCAAAAAACCTAGAGCTGGCCCTGCTAGTAAATAGTTGTTTTTTCACTTTTTATTTTCAGAGGTTCTTCAACGATACTTCTTATTTTCTTCCTTTTTTATCTCCTCCATTCCTGCAAAAGCTCTATGCCATAGACACCTCTATCCCTTCATTTAGCCACTGAAAGAGCTTCTCAAATGATTCTCTAGTACTGTAATAAATGAAAGGGGGGTGGGGTAGCTCCCTTTTATGAACACCCAGCCTGCCAGTTAGCTATAAAGTCCCTCTTGGTGGCTGTTCTCTGCTTGCTTTACCTGTAAAAGATTAGCAAAGTTCCCCAGGTAAAGGAAAAGGAGTGGACACCTGACCAAAGGAGCCAATGGGAAGCCTAGAACTTTTTAAACAGGGAAAAAAACTTCCCCTTTGTCTGTTGTCCTCCGGAGAAGGAGACACGGAGCAACAATGCTATAAGCAGAAATGCTGTGTAAGGCTTGAACCAGGTATGAAAATTCATCTTCCATATCTAGAAGAAATCATTGGACAGAAAATGTTTAAATAGACACAATCAGGTTTATTTCTTTATTTTTGGCTCGTGGATCTCCTCGGTGCTAACCCCAGATGCTTTTGTTTTGCTTGTAACCTTTAAGCTGAACCTCTAGAGAACTATCTTGATGCTTAATTTTTGTAATTGTTTCTTTTAAGAACTAGCAAAAAGCCTAAATTCCAAATGTATTTCCTTTCTTTTTGTTTTTAATAAATGTTATCTTTTTAAAGAACAGTATTGGATTTTGTGTCCTAAGAGGTTCGTGCACATGTTGTTTAATTAGCTGGTGGCAACAGCTAATTTCCTTTGTTTTCTTTCTCAGCTCTTCCCTGGGGGGGGAGAGGGGGTTGTGAAAGGGCTTGAGGGTATCCCACAGGAAGGAATTCCCAAGTGCTCCTTCCTGGGTTCAAAGGGTTTTTTTTGCATTTGGGTGGTGGCAGGCAAGCCAAGGTCAGAGAAAAGCTGTAACCTGGGGAGTTTAATACAAGCCTGGAGTGGCCAGTATTAATTTTTAAAATCCTTGCGGGCCTCCACCTTCTGCACTCGAAGTGCCAGAGTGGGGAATCAGCCTTGACAAGTACTCTCTGGCTGTGCCTGTTGCTGGAGCTCAGAACCTGAGCACTGAGCTCTTGCACAGCAGAATATAACATGTCTACTTTAACATGACAGTCATTTCAAGACAAACTATCATGAGAAATAATTCATTTTCTAAGGCCAGAAAGATATTAACTACGTTGATGAAATAATCAACTACTTGACAGATGGGCTCTTGAGATTTAACTTCTATTTTTCTCCCCCCAAAAGTGAGAAAAGTGAAATCAGTCTCAGTCTATCACGGGGCTCTACCTCAGTAGAACTGGAGTCCTGACCGTTCCCCCCAACTCCAGCTGTAATAACTCTTTGCAGGCTCAGAAACCCCATGTAGTAGATCAATTTTTATATCTTTGGGTTTTGTTCTAAGAGCTAACACCTAATACTGATTCCCCTTTTCTGTAACAAAGCCATTTTAAACACATTAAGCAAGGCTTTCCTCTCTCAGAAACTCTAAACAAATCAAGAAAAAATAGGGAAGTTTATTTGCTTTTTTTTTAAGTTTGATTTTAAATGTATTGTGCCAGATTTTCAGTTGACTTCCATAGAGTCACTCTGGATACATCAGATGAGTAACTAGTCCTTTAACTAATTGCTCCACCTCACCTCCTTTACTTCTTATCTGTATTTAATGACAAAAATATTTACAACAAGCGAAACCAAATGCCTGGCAACAAAACCCCACATTCAAACAACTGTTACTTCTGCGGGAGTAAGAATATAATGAAAGTGTCGTTTAAAATTACAACATACAAAAATGCAATGCTCACAATATCATATCTGCACAGTTCCTACCCAGAGTAGTGCTTACATAGCATGACCTAGCTCTGGGACTGATTCCAAAGCCCATTGATGTCAATGGACTTTGGATCAGGAGCTTTATAAGGTGGATGTACAAAGTATTATAATGTTCTTCATGTGGTCTTCCTTCTTATTAAGTCAGTTGCACTACAAGAAAAGTAGTCAGGATTTTTTTCTTCATGTCCCTAGTGGCTTTTTTCACATTCTTCTCTTGCAATGGTTAATACACTGAAACTTGGATGAGTGGACAAAAAGCGATGTAGTATAATGGAAAAATGTGGGAAGGGGAGGAAAAAAGACAAGAGAAAGTGTGAGTGCTAGCCATCCTTCCACTGTCTGAAGAACAACATATAAACCCAGGCCCAAATAATTGCTTTATGAATCTTTGATTGCTATTAACATTTTTGCAAAACTCAAATGGAAACCTAATTAAAATGGAAAATTGGTGAGATTGTGCTGGAGTTTTTGTTTTAACATATAATTGTTTGTACTTTCATTGTTTCACTGATTATACAGAGAACTCTCAGAAACATTTTCTCTCTCCCTGAAGAAAAGCTTCACTTTTTCTCATTTTCTTTTAAATGACAGGAAATTTAGACACAATGCATCTGAATAAGATGAGCATGCCATTGAATTTACAAAGGATGGCAGCCCATTTTATTTAAGTCCTCCAGAAAATGAATAATTAGTTAATTGTCTTGATCCTAAACGTAGATGGAGTTCAACATGCTTTATTTTTATTTTGTTATTTGTATATATTTCTTTGTACTTGAAGGTTCAAACTTGAAATCAGGACATCTGTGTGTGATCCTAGAAAGCCCCAAAATATTATTAACCTTTAGGTCAACAATAGATTGTGTGCATGTTATTATGTCTTTCTTTCATTTCATGTGATTTTATATCTTAAGTCATGTTTATTTAAGTAAGGGGTGTGTAAGAAATGTCACTAAACTTTACTAAGCAATGTTCTCAATTATCTGCAGAGAAGAGAATCTGTGATGCTCACAAAACTTTAGTTTCTGTATCCTCTCAATATCTGTTCAGTGTGGTAACTTGGAGTTTCTGCCTATTTCTGATGAGATCATTAATGAACTACTCTGAGGAAAGAAATTCACTCTGTATGTAAGGATTTGGTGGAAAAAGAGGAGGGAATTATTTTAGGGCAAGCTATTGTGGGCTTTCATAATACTCCTGCCCCTTATCCTTGTGTGCCCTTTGGATCAGTTGTCTTATTTTAGAATATCTAGAATGAAGACTGCCAGGGAATTAAACTGTGCTAAGGTGGTCCTTTCAATCTTAGGTCAAATCAGACTATGTCTTTAAAATAAGAGAGAGATCCAAACCAAAACCCTGGGTCTGAGCATTGCTGAAATTCAGCAAAATTTGATCTGGATCTAAATTTTGCAGTTTGGCTCATCTGTTTTAAATATTACTGTGATGCTCATGCTCTGCTCAATCTAAGCTCCCTTCTCTAGTTAGGCATTTTGGGGGACTGAGTAGTTGAAGAAAGCTTTTAAGGTTATCTATATAAATCATAAAGAAGAACAAAGGGAACAGTACATTTTTCCCCTTTGGAGGTCACCTTTAAGTTATCCCATAATGCATTCCATTGGAATTTTTCAACTTGCAACATGTTGGAGGATCCTTTAAATACTGTAGGACTGAGCATCTATCACTTACATATGGTCTGTCCTGCTGTACTTGAAAGATTAGAGAATGTGATGGATGTCATATTCAAGGTTTAAATGTACGGGAAGAATTTATTGTTAGAATTGGCAAAGTGATTTGGATAAAAAAGATGGCCCAAATCTTTGCCCAAAATTTGATCAGAACCCTGATGAAAGCTTCTGACAGCTTTTATATAGTTTGGGTAACTTAGTTTTCATTTTGATGGCTCAGCATTTTCGGATCCCTTTTAACCGAACCCAGCAACAGAAGCACTAAAATAATTTTTTTTTTTTAAATTGGGACCATCTCATTTTATGCCCTGTACAGAGCAGAGCACATTGGTGCTTAATACATAAAATAATTATCATAATTATGAGTAAGGAAAAAAAAACTCTCCTCTTCTTACGACATTTCAGGCCCAACTGAAAGCAGAAAAGAATGGCGCTATACTGAATCTCCAAACCTTCCACACCCAGCACTCTTCATTGGCTGATGGAATATAAATACTTTTGTAAACAGTCACTGTATCAGTGGAAGGGTTCTAATGGAAATCTAAAACAGAAATGAGACTGGTTTTCCTTAGTCTAATAAAATATTTTCATATCAATGTATGATAAACACAGCACACACACACACCCCCGCAACATATTCCTCTGCTTTATTCAAAACACTGTATGTTCAGAGGTGATACATTAAAAATGAACCTATTCATTACAGTCTTCTTGTCAAGACTAGTGACATTACTGACAACTTCCTCAGAGAAAGCAGCTTGCAACAACATCAGATGAAGCCAGAGGTTCCAGCTCATTGCTTCTACTACTTAACATATGTTTATGCATATCTTATCACAGCAGAACGTTATGAATTAGTATGTGGGAAGCAAAGATGAAGAAGGCAGAGAGAGTGAACAATGTGGAATGACTGAGACCGCTATTACCCAGAATTAAAATTCAAATCTTCCTTTAAATTGTCAGAGAATTTGAAATAACATGCTCAAAAGTGATGATTTTCAAGATGTCTATAACTATCAGGGCAAAAAATAGTATCTAAGAGAGATTAATACAGTTGGCAAGATCCACAAGGGGCACTTAGGTTTCAGTGCTTAACTTAATGGAATCCACAGCCTAAAGCTGTCTGCACAGGTGCCCTATACAATACATGGGTAGAATTAGGGTCTGTATTCACAAAAGGACTTCGGTGCCTCACTGCCACTTCAGGCACCTAAATCCTAGAATCAGCCCCCCCATAAAGCCCCTGCTCAGCTGCCTCCAAGCCCTGTAGGTGCCTAAAACTCACTCAGCACCTAAATTTTTTCAGCAAAAGTTTCTTCAGCACCTATTTTTCTGCCTGTGGGCAAGTACAATGTAGCCCCAGGCTGGGCGTGCAGGTGCCTAAGCCCCAGAGTTATGCATGAACCAAAGAAAGATAGGTGTTTCTGCAACTGACTTGTGGGCATAGCCCGATCCGCTAAGTATGCTCAGACCTCAGCTATTGGATGGATTCCCTATAAGTGAGCATACACAAAATGCCTGGGGGCGGGGGAGGGAAGGAACATGGGAGACCCCCTATTCAATTCCCTCTTCTTCCTGAAGATCAGGGATCTGCCACTTCTCAAGTGAATGCTGTAACCACTGGGCTATAGGATATTCTGATATGGGGCTCCCTCAGTGTGGAAGTAGAGAAAGAACTGACAGGGATTTGAAGGGGATTTCATATTCAAACAGTCCCCTTGTGTGAGCAAGAGTCAGGCTAGCTGTAACCCTAATAACACGAGATTTGTAGAAGCGAGGATTGTGTGAGGCGAGTGGGAAAGAACTGTATGAGAAGTTGTTGTGACCTTGTGGTAGATAAGTATGGAATGTAGACTATAGTCTAAATAGTTGAGGAAAATAAGATATCAGGAGGTTATATGTATAAACAAAACGCAGCTGTCGCCCATTATTGTATGTAACAAAAGGTATAAATGCTTGCTGTAATTGTTTACCTGTAGAGAGACCTGTTCTGCTCTCTCCCTCCACGCAATTGCTAGAGAAATAAAGTATCTGACTTGCTGCACCCAACCTGAGAGTGAGAACTTTGTTTTTCTCCAACAATTTGGGGGCTCGTCCGGGATGGCAACGCCTGCTGAGACAGCGGCAACTGCTGCGGATTGTTCCCCTTCGAACCCCATGGCGCCACAATAGAGGTAAGAGACCTTTTGAAATCTCTATTGGGATGTCGGAGGAGGACTGTCCATGGGGCCGTTTGTCCCTGTTGGGCTTACGCCATCTGAACTTGTTGACTGTGCAAATCAGATGCAGAGCAGTACTGGGGAATTGTTTGCTGCCCCAATAAGGTTAGTTTGAAGTAGTACTGAGGACTTAGTTTGCCACCCTCAATAAGGTAGTTATATGCAGTACTGGGGACTATAGTTTGGCCGCCCCTCAAAAGGTTAATGCACCGGTGCTGAGGGGTTGTTACTGCCTCACGAAGGGAAAGTTGTATTGAGTCCGGACATAAGGTAATGGTGCATCATGGTATGAAGAAATAGAGGCCTGGTCACCAAGAAGCCTCTGACACACAGTGGGAGCAATTTTTTATTGAGGAAAGGAACGGGTGAATTTGAAATTCAGGTTGGCCCAGAGATAAAGAGAGAGCTGCTCTGCGTTCAAGGTCAAGAATCAACAGACCATGCCAAGTACAAGTTGTTTTTTTGGGGTTTTTTGGGTGCTCCCACTGTGTGTCAGAGGCTTTTTGGTGATTAAAAAGCTCCTCTGAAATGTATGATCTTATCTAGATTGAAGGTACCTTCTAGTGGGAATTGTTTAGATGGATTATCACACTAGTCTAATGACTCCCTCAGTCTCTCCTGTTGAATCTGTGCCACTGTGAGTAAATAATGAGAGGGTCATTGGGCCAGAGAGAAAGAAAGCATGAGAATGGGGTGGTTAGAGCATTCATTTGGGAGGTGGGAGACTCAGGGTCCAGGTCTTCTCCTCTAGTAATTTTAAAAATATTTATCCAAACTCATCTGAGAGGTGGCAGATCCCTGTTCAAATCCCTTCTCCCCCTCAGGCAGAGGGTGGGGACCTGAACTGGACCTCTCCCACATCCCAGGTGAGTGCCATATACACAAGGCTAGAACTTTTGTGGGTTGGTCTCCTCCTGCCACCACCAGAAACACCATAGGCATGTAACCCCAAGAGAAGGGTTGCAGCTGAGAATCCCAAGTGGAGGGAGGCACCTTCCTGCTGCCTGGACATCTCCATCTCTGAGAGAGGGGTGAGGTTTAGCATCTCCATTGGCTAGCTTAGGTAAGGAACCACTTAGTGTGCTGGCTTTTGTGAATCCCATTAGGAGGTGCCTATGTTTCCCCACTTGTAGTATAAGGAGCCTAGGTGCCTGATTCAGGCTTTGTTAATGTCATGGATTGTCTAGGCATCTAAAAGGTAGGCGTGGCAATGCTTCGCATCACCATGCCTAAATTCCTTTTGTGAATCTAACCCTAGGTGCCTAAGAATGGGATCCACAAATGCCAACATGCTGAGTGAGGGACTAGCCTAAGCTATCCAATAGTAAATGCTGAGGAGGGGTGTGGGTCCTAAGCCCTGCCTCTCAATGGGAGTTAGGCACCTAAAGCCTAAAAGGAGGCATTTCTCTCTGCTTGGGATTCACACCCATAAACCCTCTCTTGGAGTTGAACACCTAAGTCCTTTCTTCCAAAAGGTGGTGATATAACCAACCACTTAGGCAAGCATGCCTACCAGATCACAGGTGAGATATGTGGGAGGACACCCCATGTGACATTCCTGATGGGGCTTAGGCATGTGGTACATGAGAGTGCTCATGCTGACTGGCAGATTTTTAGGGGACTTTATTGGTGGAAACACATCATCTAGAGCAGGGGTTCTCAAACTGGGGTTAGGGACCTCTCAAAGGGTTGCGAGGTTATTACATAGTGGTGGTGGTGGTGGGGGGACACAAGCTGTCAGCCTCCACCCCAAACCCTGCTCTGCCTCCAGCATTTATAACAGTGTTAAATATATAATTTAAAAAAAAATTATCGGGGGTGGGGTCACACTCAGAGACTTGCTGTGTGAAAGAGGTCACCAGTACAAAAGTTTGAGAACCACTGATCTAGAGAATTTGCGTGTCTACAGGCTTAGGTGGCAGCTGAGCAGGGGTTCTGAAGATTTGAATTTTGGATTTTATCCCCTATAGTGGCAGTTAGGCATCTAAATCACTTTGTATATCCAGACCAATGTATATTAAAATATTATTTGGCCTGCCTTTAAAAATGTAACATTAATAATGGACCACATTAATAGTAATGTAAAGGTAATGATACATCAGCTTCCCAGTCACTGAAACATTCTATGATACTCAGTGTGGGTGATTATACCATTTCAAATAGTCCATCAGCAAATCTCATCAGCGTTGGCAACTCACATTACAACCACCTCTCAACAAGTCCACATAATCTTCATTTGTCTTCCACATTATCTTTAACTACGGTAACAATGCAGTACAGAACTGGCTCGAGCCCTCACCCAGTAATCGGGGAAAGTTACACATCATCCCGTAGGTGCCTCTCAGAGGCAATACTTCCCCTCTTGCAAGCACAGTCTGAGTGAAAAAAAGAAACTTTTAACAGGAGTGAAGTAACTAGGCATTAATTTGGGAAAAACACCACAAGCACGATTCATAAACCGAAAACCACGAGCAAAACACCCACTCCAGAGTACGGTAAGCACTATCTTTTGCCTCAGATTCTTGAGTCCAACAACCAAAAGTTCTTTTAACATGCGCTTTCCCCTTCACTGCACCCCACTCACAGTGTTGTCCTTGGTCAGTTCAAGACCCAGAGTTCAGAGGTGCATCTGCGTGAGTTCACCTCCCACCTTGGCGGGTGTGTGTGTGTGTGTGTGTGGGCGCTTGCTCTGGCATCAGCTTCTCTGCCGGCCACCACCAATGCACACCATCACCTTCTGCTACCACCTACCTCTCTACTGTGACCTCTGCAGGTTGGTTTCTTAAGGTTCCACCCAACTCTTAGTGACTTTCAGCTCTAAGTGGGGAACCTCACTGCTGAAGCAGGCTGTGCAGAAACACCATCCTACAACAGATGTTTTTAGCTCTAGTGATCACTTAACAAAACAAAAACATTCCTAATGAAGCCTTAATTAGCTCTATATTTGAATAGTGGGGAGGGGCAAGTTAAATAATGCCTACAGGTTAAACAGAGCCCACACCTCCAGGCAGGAACAACTGTCCCCACCCCCATTGACCCTTTGAAGGGGTCTGGCATCTGAGCCCCCTGCTTAGCAAGTTCAGTTGAGGATCACCCCCTCAATCAGGACAGGTTAGTACAATTCTGCTGCCCTTTACTCATACAATAAGGATAACAACATTTCATTATCTTTGCATTCAAAAGTGATTTGTAACTCAATGCCAGCTAAAATTGGCAACACAGCTCTGTCTGCTAGTTAACTAGGCAAAGTAGGTGTGTTCATGTAAACACAGTCTGGTCCTGAAAGATTTCCCCCTCCCCAGCTCATTACTAGCGGTCAGGGGAGAGCTTATTCAGACCTTGCTTATATTACTGTTCTCTGAATATATAAGCTGTTATAGACCCCCACTCTAGGGTGATGCTCCAGTACAAAAGCAAGATAGGAACTCCTCAAATAAAAACTTTAAGCCATCGGTTCAAGCAGGAGGCATCATGAGCCAGCCCTGCTGCAGAACTTAGAAGCCCCTTAATGCTTCCAGCTACCAGTATTTCCACCTCTCATATCTCATGAGAGGTGGAAATACTCTCATATATACAAAATAATTTTAAAAGTATACGACAAAAGGATTTCAGAACCCTCAGTTCTGAGGAGAGGAGGGTAATGATGGGATGTCATAACATATATCTTCAGAGAAGAGCAATTACAGTTAAGTAATTTCCTCTTCTCCAAAGATATAGTTTTGTCTGATTCCTCTCTTGGAGACTAAAAGGCTCCAGGGATGGTTCAGTAACACAAAGATATATATGGTAATGATAATGAGATATAGAAACAGGCTGCAATCAGGAGGCTCATCAAACAAATTGTTCCCAGTGTGAGTTTGAGTACATTTTTGACTGGTTAACTCATCTTCAAAGGGCTTCCCAGCATTTCAGGTCATGATCAGGTGTTTGAGTCTAGCCAGTCTTGTCTCTGAAAATAACAGCCTCCAACATCAGGCTGTTGTGAGTCGAATGGTGTCCCTACATAATAGAGAGTTCCTATGTTCCAGCTTTTGAATAATTGAATTGGTATTGGAATATTACCAAACTTCCTTCACCCTCTGGTCCAGAATAAGGTAGACAAGAGAGCCACTTCCAAGTACATTAGTGTAAGTAGTCTTTTATACAAAAAGACTGAAGCTCAGATCCTCTGAGATGGAGGGAAGTGTTGGGTATCCCCTCTTGTATAGTGAAGAAATGCTTTATTTGTAGAGGAATGCCTCACTTCCCCTCTGTCCACTTAGCCCTTCTGATCATTTTTCTCTGGACTATCCCTCTTCTCTCTGCAGACTTTGCAGAATGTGATATAATTGCAGGAGGTGTGAGCATTGAAACTGCTAGAGTAGACTATGAAGAGCAAGTTTTTGATGACACCAGTTCTAATGTCATTACAGTGATTGTATGGGGTACTAATCTTATTTTTGATACTCTTGGCGCTCCCACTGCACTGACAGCTCAGAAGACCCTTGACGTTGGAACATGGCTTCCATGTGCATCTGGGAGTCAACAGACCTGTGCTTGTGGGGCTCATATTAGCTTGCTAAAAATAGCTCTGTAGGTGTTGTAGCTTAGGCTGGAGCTTGGGCTCTCAAGCACAGCCCATTTCCCCAGGGCTTGAGAACCTGAGCCACAAGGTCAAAGTGTCAAGTATCAGAGGGGTAGCCGTGTTAGTCTGGATCTGTAAAAAGCAACAAAGAGTCCTGTGGCACCTTATAGACTAACAGATGTATTGGAGCATAAGCTTTCGTAGGTGAATACCCACTTCGTCAGATGCATGCGGGTATTCACCCACGAAAGCTTATGCTCCAATACATCTGAAGGTCAAAGTGATGTCTACACAGCTATATTTAGCACACTAGTGTGAGCCCCAGTAGCATGAGTCTTTTGACACAGACTGGGAAGCTTGTTCCCAGATGCAGTGTAGACATACCCTTTGTGAAATTCTGAAAGTTGTACCAGTCTTGTTGAAAACAGATTTTGGTCTGATAACTATCTCAGAATTAGCAACTTTTGTGACATTGTCATGTGTCTGTATTTTATTTGTTTTGTTTTTAAATCTGCTTATGACATGAGCATGATTATTTTCCCTTTACTAGAAATGACCATCTCCCATCAGGCCAGGGCAGTGATCAGGGACATGTAGGGAGAATGAGCGAGTAAGGGCATGGTAGTGGAGGCAGGCAGGAAGATTGAGGGGAAGGGCCAGGGAGTGAGATTGTAGGGCATTAGGGGATTGTGAAGGGAAGGAAGATATGATATGTTGGAGGTAGGAAAGTGTGGGGCAGCAGGGAGGGAGAAGGCAGCAGGTACTGGGCAAGTCAGGGTAAGAGACTGGGTTTGGGACAGGAGGCTAAGAGGGTACCGAGGAGTAGGCTGAACACTGTGAGAGGAGGGGATGGAAGGAGTGAAGGAAAGTGAAGTGGGGAATGGAAAGGGAAAGAGTGACAGATTCTACACCTTGAAGATAGGAGAAGGAAGTAGAGTCCACTCACAGGCAAAACTCCCCACTGCAGGATCAGGCCAGCCTTCATTAAAGTGGCAACACTACACAGAGGAAAGGCTTAAACTGCAAAATTCAGATCTGTGCAACACCCCCAAATTCAGGCATGTTGGGATCTGTGGTTCAAGTTCAACCCTTTATAGGGAAAAGGGACATTTGAAAAATTCAGATTTTGATTCAGGTTAAGAAGAACTCTACAATTTTGGGTGTTCAGATCAGATCGGGGTGGATTAGTGCACTCTGTAAGCAACCACAAAGTCTCAGCAATGGATTATTATAAGGATCCCAACTGATGGGATACCATTATAACTCTTTTGGTTAGGAGTGTGTACAATGCCTAGTATAGACACAGTTATAAAGGTGCCATATACTGGAATACCCTTTCCCATACAGAAATAGCGATACTTGTATAAAGCATTTTTATGTCTGTATATCTATATAGGATGCCTATTGGATTGGGTCCCAGAGGCGAGATAGGAGGTGGAAGACTCTACTTTGTGAATCCCACTGGGGCTTTGCACAGGTTTGGCACCAAGCTGCTCAGTGGTGTCAAGACTGAGGCGGCTGTCCACATGCCCATCAGCAGAACTTTAAGTGTCTAGGGAATCTAGGTTCCTACAGGTTTAGGTGGCAGCTGAACAGGGGTTTGTGTATGCCAGTGGCGCCCAAATGTTGGATTTAAGCACCTAATGGGGAAGCTAGATGCCTAAGCCCCCCTTGTGAATTGGCCCTATATGTTGATAAAGAGCCCAGTGTCATATGACATTTGTATAATTGGTGGCATACAGAATCTTCATGAAAAGTGAGAAATGCCCTCAGTATGTTACTAGACTAAGGGTATGTCTACACTACGAAATTAGGTCGATTTTATAGAAGTCGATTTTTTAGAAATCGATTTTATACAGTCGATTGTGTGTGTCCCCACTAAGCGCATTAAGTTGGGAGAGTGCATCCACAGTACCAAGGCTAGCATCGACTTTCGGAGTGTTGCACTGTGGGTAGCTATTCCACAGTTCCCGCAGTCTCCACCGCCCATTGGAATTCTGGGTTGAGCTCCCAATGCCTGACGGGGCAAAAACATTGTCGTGGGTGGTTTTGGGTACATGTCATCAGGCCTCCCTCCCTCCGTGAAAGCAATGGCAAACAATCGTTTCTCGCCTTTTTCCTGGGTTACCCGTGCAGACGACAAACCACGGCAAGCATGGAGCCTGCTCAGCTCACCGTCACCGTATGTCTCCTGGGTGCTGCTGGCAGATGCGGCACTGCATTGCTACACAGCAGCAGCTCCTTGCCTTCGCAGCAGCAGACGATGCAGTACGACTCCTAGCCGTCGTCGTCATCTCCTGGGTGCTCCTGGCAGACCTCAGTGAGGTCAGTCAGGGGCGCCTGGACATAAATGGAAGTGACTCCAGGTCATTCTCTTCTTTAAGTTTCATCTCATGGAGATTCAGTCCTGCCTGGAATATCATGCCAGCTGGAGGCTTCTGCCTCAGGCTGCTCTCCCAGCCGGCAGCACCGCATGGTTGCACCTACCCCAGCCTACCCCTTGTTCCCATGGCTCATGAAGCCTGGACAGTAGTAAGGAACAGTTCAACTATAGGCTGAGCAAGTGCAGAATGGTGGTAGAATGTGCATTTGGACGTTTAAAAGCGCGCTGGTGCAGTTTACTGACTCAATTAGACCTCAGCTAAACCAATATTCCCATCGTTATTACTGCTTGTTGTGTGCTCCACAATATCTGTGCAAGTAAGGGGGAGACGTTTATGGTGGGGTGGGAGGTTGAGGCAAATCACCTGGCCACTGATTACGCGCAGCCAGACACCAGGGCGGTTAGAAGAGCAAAGCAGGGTGCGCTGCGAATCAGAGAAGCTTTGAAAACCAGTTTAATGACTGGCCAGGCTATGGTGTGAAAGTTCTGTTTGTTTCTCCTTGATGAAAACCCGCCCCCTTGGTTCACTCTACTTCCCTGTAAGCCAGCCACCCACCCCTCCCCCCTTTGATCATCGCTTGCAGAGGCAATAAAGTCATTGTTGTGCAGAGGCAATAAAGTCATTGTTGTTTCAAATTCATGCATTCTTTATTAATTCATAACACAAATGGGGGGACTGAGTTGAGAGCGCTGTCCAGAGTGGTCACAATGGAGCACTCTGGGATAGCTCCCGGAGGCCAATACAATTGAATTGTGTCCACACTACCCCAAATTCAACCCAGCAAAGTCGATTTCAGTGCTAATCCTCTCATCGGGGAGGAGTACAGAAATCGATTTTAAGAGCCCTTTAAGTCGACAAAAATGGCTTTGTTATGTGGACGGATGCAGGGTTAAATCGATCTAACGCTGCTAAATTCGACCTAAACTCGTAGTGTAGACTAGGGCTAATTGTAGCATTGTTAAAAGTACATCTTTTTCCATGGAATGTGTACTGGAGTCTGTGAGTTAGGAATAAAGTATTTTAGTTTTTGTGGTCACTGGTGAGGTGGACATGTGTGATGCCTAGATAAAGTTGTTTCAGAGATTTTGACTGTTTTCAGGATGATGTTACCGTGGCAGAGTTCTAGTTGTTTGAGTGACCTTGACTGGGCACTTGAATATCTTTGAATGTTTTGGGGGTTTGTGTTTTGGGTGTTTTCCCGTGTAAATTGGATCCTTAGCTTTGAACAGCCCTATCTCCTCAGCTTCTCAAGCCAATTATCTGAATGCAGGGGTGTATATCTGACATGGCTCTGGGTGGGGAGGGAGTGTGATAGGGTGGGGACAGAACACAAGACTCCCCACCGATTCCTAGCCTGCAGGCTCATCCGTAGGGGATTGTTCTAGCTAGTGACAAGTTAGTGCAGTCAATGATTGTGTATACAGAGTGGATGCCAGGCCCCACTGAAAGAAAAATGGTTCCTTTTTCAACACTTCACAATGAAAACAAGTGTGCAATTTCAGTTTTTTTGAAAACTCTTTTGGATTTTTATTCTTTGACCAGCTCTAATCAGCAGAATGGAGAGGTAGAGAATGACCTTGAAAAGTTTTATTTTGTTTTTACTTTTTAAGATGCCTCTTTCTGAGCCATGGGCAAGTGATGACAATGATGCAGATATGCAGCTAAGTAGCCACTGAGGTCATTAATTAGATCCTCCAGAGGTCACTTATTAGATCATCATATTGAAGTGATGACAGATATGCACCCTCTAACTCAATGGAGTTCATAGGCTCCACAGGAGGGACTGAGAGGGACTCTATTCCTGCAAAATTTACAGGTTACAGAGGATAACAGCTCTAAATTCCTTCCTTCCTAGTTTTCAAGTGTTACAGGAGCATTATATAAAGTGTAATTCTGCATATGCATGCTTTTAAAGAGTGAATCATCTGATGTGGTTTTACAGCATACTAGAGCTATTCAGACTTTATTGTGATTGTCAAAACTGCAGCATTTATGGGAAGCAATCCTCAACACCCAACCTATCCCTCCTTCCACCTTTCCCCCAAACCCTCTATTTCCCTCCCGCTGCTCCCCAAATAACATAGTCAAAAGTTGGTTAGTAAGTGGTTAGGGCCAGATTCTGATATCACTGCTCTACAGCCAAAATGCTTCTGAAATAAATGTAGTCAAACTTTACTAATTCTGGGTCACTGAGAACGAAAATGATGCTTAAAATTGTTGATTGGCTCTAGTTTTCAAGATATGCTATTGGGTCAGTATATACGACCCTTGACTTGGGAATGGCGGAGGATAAGTGAGTTATAAAGGGAAGGGATCTCAATTTAAACCAGAAATGACTAAAATACATCTTTGACTGGATCTATGAATAAATCTATGACTGGGTTTGGACAGTACTTGCTTTTTAGGCAAAACAATGAATGATGCAATCTGAAGCTGGTATTGCGTCATATATGATATGAATTGCATCATGTTATTCCTAGAAGTCATGGATGATGCAATCATAACGAAGCTTACATCACTCTGCTGAACAAATTGCCCTATATCAGCTCTAGAAATCATACAGTGTCGTGCTCTCTTATTTGTCAGTGTTTGATTTTGCAAAGGGACACATTTCTGTTTAGCCAAAGTGAGCAGAGGTGCCTCGTACTTGTGTGAACAGTGCAGATAACTTCTGCTATGTTTGTGGTGAAGTGACTTTTGCATCACAAAAGCGCAGTATAACTACTATGGTTAAGAAAGTCTATCACCTTTATTTTGGCTGCAAAATTGGAGATCAGGACAAGAGGTGGGCCCCACACATATGCTGCAACACTTGTGCAACAAATCTTCGGCAGTGGTTGAACAGGAAAAGGAAATCTATGCCTTTTGCAGTGCCAATGATTTGGAGAGAGCCAACAGATCATACCAGCAATTGTTACTTCTGCATGGTGCCTCCAGTTGGGAAAGGTGTGTCAAAGAAGAAAAAGTGGACTGTGCATTATCCAAACATTCCATCAGCTATACGCCCAGTACCCCACGGAGAAGGACTGCCGGTTCCTGATGCACCAGAATCATTCTCACTTGAGTCAGACGAGGAAGAGGATGAAACTTCTGGTCCTGAACCATCAATGTCACAGGACCCACATTTTCTCCCATCCTCCTCCTCTGAACCACACCTCATAACACAAGGTGAACTGAATGACCTTGTCAGGGATTTGGAACTACCCGAGAGTAAGGCAGAGCTGTTGGGCTCCAGACTACAGCAGTGGAATCTCCTGGCAGGTGATGTTAGGGTTTCTATGTTCCGTGACCGTCAAAAGGATCTTGTCCCATTCTTCTTCATGGAAGGTGATCTTGTAGCCTGCAACAACATCGATGGTGTGATGGCAGCCCTCAACATCGTTCACGAGCCAGATGAGTGGAGACTGTTCATTGATTCATCGAAGACGAGTCTTAAAGCTGTTTTACTGCATAATGGCAATGTTTTGCCATCGATTCCAGTTGGTCATGCAGTCCATATGAAGGAAACCTATGACAACATGAAACAACTTTTGAGGTGTATAAACTATAACCAACATCAGTGGCAGCTTTGTGGCGATTTGAAGGTTGTTGCTCTCTTGCTCGGTCTGCAGACTGGATACACAAAGTACTGCTGTTTTCTCTGCGAATGGGATAGTCGTGCAAGAGATTCCCACTACATCAAGAAAGATTGGCCACTCTGACAGTCATTGGAGCCTGGGAGGAAAAGTGTTCAGGATCCACCACTTGTTGAATCAAGGAAGATTTTGATTCACCACCCTTACACATCAAGCTGGGTCTGATGAAGAACTTTGTCAAGGCCATTGACAAAACACAAGCAGCTTTCAAGTACCTCCGTGGAAAATTTCCAAGGTTAAGTGAAGCTAAGATAAAGGAAGGTGTCTTTGTTGGTCCTCAGATTCGTGAACTTCTTCGAGATGATGCATTTGACCATGCACTGCATGGCAAGGAAAAGACGGCATGGAAAGCCTTCCAGTTAGTGGCAATAAATTTTCTCGGAAACAACAAGGCAGACAACTACAGGTTGTTGGTGGAAAACCTCCTCAAGGCATACAAAAGCCTTGGTTGCAACATGTCACTAAAGATACATTTTTTGCACTCTCATCTAGATTTTTTTCCACCGAACTGCGGAGCAGTGAGCGACGAGCATGGCGAGCGATTTCACCAGGACATTGCAACAATGGAGAAACGCTATCAGGGCAAATGGAGCCCATCAATGCTTGCAGACTATTGCTGGACAGTGACAAGAGATGCTCCATTTAATGAATACAAGAGACAAGCCAAGAAGCGTCGAGTAGACACTGAATAGGACTAAACTATGTACGTAATAGTTTTTTGCCTTTTGTTTCCTAATAAATTTTATTTATATAACCCTTTTGCTGATTTTTAAAGTGTTACATAAACAGGACAGGTGAAATATTATCATGTAAAGCAACCATAAACACATGAAAAGACCTAGGTTTACAATTTATGATTAAAACTCTACTATCTACACAATATACATAGACATAAAATGTAAAAACTTAAATATCTTAGAAACAGTAGCCAATCAGTTGTTTTAATTGTCATATTTGAATTCAGCACATCAAAATACATAATGAATAGCACATTTTATCTCTGAAGCAGACGACTTCTCAAAAATTGTAGACCAGTGTATTCTCACTCAAGATGAATGGTACCTTACTCCATTGGAATCACCCCTGAATCAGTGTGACTACTTGTGGAGTTGGGTCACACTCAACATGAGTAAATGTATCAGAATCTGTCCTTTAATGAATCACCTGAAAAACAGATTGTTCACTTCAGTTCTAGTTCTATATAAACACAAAGCTACTATGAAATCTTGGTAAATTAATGTTTATTTTGCTAAAGGTCAAGTGCAGTACTTACATTTTTGCATTTTAATTTTAGCTTTCCATTGTTTGTAATATCCATTTAGCAGTTTAGAGATAAAGAAGAAGATTTTCAAAGACACAAAGGGCAGTTAGGCTCCCATGCAAAATCAATATTCTTTCCCCAACAATCGTTCCTGCATTTGGTTAAGTGTCTGTTCTGAGGGGATGTGAATATGTTATGGGCAGACTTAAAAAAACTGGAATGAGGTATGCCCATCCGGAGAGGAGTATTCCAGAATCTTCCAAATATGCTTTAGAACTGATGGGCTCCTCTCTGGTGATTGAAAGGCCTTTATAGCTACCATCTCACTTTGCCTACGTAGCTAATATGTAGAGCCTGCCTTTCACAGAAAGAAATGCCTCTCCCTGAGCCATGGGCAAGAGAAGACAGTGATTCAAATACAAAGACGATGCCTCTACCGACTTTTACATAACCAGACTTGTCCCAGTCAGAACTATTAAAGGGACAATAGATGCATGTTCTGTAAATATATCCATGTCAGTCCCTTCTTTGCATCTCCCCCATGGATCCTCCTGCTCTATCACTTCAAATTTAAGCTTCCTGTCTTCTCCTTCAAGCACCTCCATATGTTCAGTTCTACCTGCTTCTCCAGCCTTGTCTCTCACCATGTCATTCCCTACCTCTCCACTCTCCCCATTAGAGCTGGTCAAAGAAAAAAAAATCCAAAAGAGTTTTCACAAAATAAATAAATAAATAAATTGAAATTGCAAACTTGTTTTCATTGTGAAGTGTTGAAAAAGGAACCATTTTTCTTTCAGTGGGACCTGGCATCCACTCTGTATGCATAGTCATTGGCTATGCTAACTTGTCACTAGCTAGAACAATCCCCTATGGATGAGCCTGCTGGCTAAGGATCGGTGAGGAGTTTTTGTTCTGTGCTGATAGTGATGTCCATGGTGAAGGAGACATGAGAAGGCTTGAGGGGAAAGATCAAGAGCCCAGTTAGCATCTGGCCTATTGCTCCTTACAAAAGGTGTAGGGAGCAGCATACACAGTACTTCAGTCTGGTTGCACCAATGAACAATTGGACTAAGGGTTCAATTCTCATATCTAAATTTTGTAATTTAATTATACCCAGAACACACTTCATATCCCACCCTGCTAAATGCAATTTTATTTTATTTTATTGGCTGAAATGTAGTTTAGTTTTTGTATAATTATCATGAGTTACTTTCTAAGAAAGTTGTGTGAAGTATGTTATGAATCTCAACCTAAATGTTGTTCAACTCTCCTCAACTCAGGATTGCCCTCTTATAGAACCTTTTTTTCCCAACAGCCCTTTTTGGGGCTGGGCCTTAAAGTGCAGCCCTAAAATGGCTATTTTGCACCTGACTACTGCATTTTTCTCACTTCCAGCTAGTAAATAATCTCTACTCTTATGCCCCTCTCCCCTTGTTTATTGTTGAAAAGATGGCACATTCCCACAGCAGTTCCCAGAGGGAAGGTACTGGGATTTTTACTCAAATAAACAAACTTAGCCCAAAAATATATGTTCATTTTAAAATCTTTCTTCAGATCACCCTTTTTAAAGGTGTTTTTGTCTGTCTGTTTTTTTTAATGAATCCATTTATTGTAGGGGATAGAGAACAAAGTCACAGTGAATGTTACAGCTTCACCTGGACTCTCAAAAATATTAAATCCTGTAAGCCAATTGCTCCTTTCAGTGATGAACTACCTGCTGACTATATCTCCCAAGGCACCTGTTGTAGATACTCTGGTTTCTCTGCTTTGTGACATAGAAAGTAGGGCAATGTGTGCAATACAGTTGTTTAACATTGCCCTAACTCTGAAGAAGAAAACGATTCTTCAGCAGATGAGACAGTACAGGAAAAAAACCCAAAATATCAGTAATACCATCATGCCAACGGACTTGCTTATGATGACAAATTATATGAAGCTTCTGTTACGGACATGACCTTGAAGTACAAAGAACTCCTTTGCAAACTCAGATCTGTAAGTGATACTTTATTTGTTAAGACTTTTTATGAGCTGCCTCTGTCTGTCACTTGCATTGGTCCAAATGAATTAATAGGGTGTTCATGTAAATGTTGCACTTATGTATAAATACAAGAGTATTAATTAATAGGAGCTAACAGTAAAGAGTTGTGTTTTAGAAGAAGAGAAAAATCTCTAAGCTGCTGCAGGCTATATTCTCCTCTTTGTTCTGTGGGGGAACAATGCCAGGGGCAGACAGCATTGGGAGTCTCATTTTTTCAGTGGAATTGGGCAGCAGCAGTGCAGGGTAAACACCTACTACTGCCTGAAGTTGAGAGAGGAGTTAGGCTAATGTGCCTTCTGGGGCTCCTACATCTCAAGGAACGGTAAGCTGGATGAGTGGAGTAACCAGGCCACCAACCCTCTTCGGTTCATGCTGGAGAAAGTGGGAGTTGCTAGACACAATGCAAACTGCTTTTTTTTTGAACAGCAGTGCAGAGTACAGTGGAACACATTTTTCCCCCCACTCCCTCTTAAGTCCTTCTGCTCTGAACCTGCAGCTACTTAGCCGCTAATCACTCCTGTCTTCACAAGGGGAACCTTTAGTGATCTAGAGCAGTATGATGCCCTAACTTTTAGTGAGCTTATACTAGTAACTAGCAGTTAAACAAAAGTTTTCCTCTAGGTAATGGGCTGGCTGATGTAATAGGTCTTTTCCGTCTCTGATTTCCATGACTCAGCTGGTGGGTGGATACAGGTATGTTGACTCTTGGCATACTTGAACCATATGCGGATGCAGATCTTAAATAGAAACTGAACATTTCTATTACTTCATCTTTAACAGACATGCTACTTGTGATAAAACCATATTATTTTCCCTCTGTGTTGGTAACACCTTCAAAATTGTAATCCAATACCCCTCTGTCATCTTCTCAGTCTACCATATAAACATCAGGTTAAAAAAATGTTTTGTTTTATTAAAAAATGCAATCTCTATTTTCTTAGTCATACTGTGCCAAACTATCAAATACTGTTTATTTTCAGTTTCTGACTGTGAGCGTTATTGGTCCAAATTCTGCTCCATTTCACTGGGATAAATTTGAAGTAATTGCATGGAAAAGGAGCAGTCCATTTTATGAATGGGTTTGTGGTTTTGTTCCATCTGATATATTTAAATGTTCGGAGATCCAAAAACTACTCATATTAAATTTGTATAGACAAGATTCATTTTATCAGAGGAAGGTCAAAACATGTTTTGAGACTTACCTGTCTGTGGGCTTGTAGGGCCCAAATTGTAGCAGAACCTATACTGTTTCCTGTGCATCATTTGGACCACAGTCTTATGAGAAATATACCCCCTGTGGAAAAGTCTCGCTCAGTCTATGGCCTTTTAATTAAGAATCCCAAGCAAGTTGGATCAAAACACCCATCCTTCATACCCTCTTCTTAGAAGTTGATGCTTATGTCACCTCTTTTGGACGGTCTGCATAAAATTCATAAACAGTCTAAACCCATGTGGGTTGTAGTAAAGAATAATTTTTAATAGAGATAGAAAATCAGATTAAAACAAAAAGCCTGCTTAACATATTTAAACTGAAATAGGTACATTCTGTCTTGTTGTGGGGAAGAAACAATATATTAAGTTTCGCAATACTGCATCCTTTCTCCCGTTTCACCTTTTCCTAAAACCCTTTAGCCAGACATTTTGCCAAAGACACAACTTTCATTTGCAAGTCTTTCACCTTCCTTTTTGTCTTGTGGGCTCCACCAGCAATATTTTTCAGAATCAGGTTACTCTGATTTATTGTCTCATGACTTCCTTCTCAATATTATTTCTACCAATGTAGATGTATTACAACAGTCCATTATGAAATGTAAATTGTATCTTTTTACATCCATTCAGGCTGTATTTGCTGCACTACAGAAACAGTTTGTGGTTCCTGTTTTACCAGTATCACTTCTACAATGTAAAATATTTATTTTGAAAGTGTATTCAGATAGTAGTGATCTCCTAGCCCTATCTGTGCATACTCCTTTCCCAACCACTTTTACTTTTTTTTCTAGCCCAACAACTATGCTTTTGCATGGCACCTGTCCCAGGTATTGGTGTTAACCTAAATCAAATTCACTTCCTTCCACTAAAGAGGTAGGGATCATGTTATCTCATAATTCCCCTCTAACTTTAGATTATTATATAATATATATTAAATAAAATTATTGATAAATTGACAGCAATCTGCCAGTAAGTTTTGAATGCATTTATTATTTGCAGTGGAGGGAAAAGAAATAATTCTGTTGCATATATTAATGCTAATTACAAAATTAATTCTAAAGTAGGAAGGTCATTAAGATCAAACGTTATTCCCATGGTATGAAAGATTTCAAAGGTGGAATCCACTTCTCACAATCCACCTTTTATCTTTCTCTCTCCCTACACATATTACTATTTTGAGATGAGTATACAGGCAATGTTAGAGTAAATTAAAGTCAACTTGCCATATCTGGATGGCTAAATGAAGGCACTGTCAGTCAGGTTGTTAATTTTAGCTTCCACATCTGAACATATTCTAAATAAAAACAGATTTATTTCAAGATCAATTACAATATTGTGGAATTTGCCATTTTAAGTCAGTCAGAATATACTAGATGACACTAGAATACTCTCAAATCTGAAACTGTTTGTTATTAAGTACAGAAACTTAGTGTAATCAGGCTTCTAGACCATAAATATGAGAGAGTGTCCAGAAAACAAAGGCAACAGTTCCTAACAAAAATGCTGAAGTTCTCCATATGTTATCTCTTTCCCAAGAGGATTTTTTAGCCGTATTTTAGATGCATGAGTTGCCAATGAGTTTTTGAAAGAATAACTTATACCAATAAAATTTATAATTGACTTTTCAGTTAATTAATACCAGTACAATATTTCCTATATTCTTTTTAGGGAACACTACGAATACTGCAGTAGCATTATCTATTTGGCAAAGGCAATATTATATAGATTCATGTGCTAATCAATTCTAGTTTCAGGAATCATCTCAAAACCAAAGTTGTGGAAAGAAAAAAAAAAAAAAAAGCCAAGTATGAAAGACCTTTGCACAGACCATTCCTGAGAGCCATTAAGGACAAACTATACAGTATAATCTTGATGCTATTGCTATAACTCTTCTTTTTTTTTTTTTAAATATAATGTATGAGAGAGCACATCAAAATGGAAATTCCTTAGGAATAATGTTGAAATAATTGTATGTCAGTTATACTGTATCTATTGAGTATGTTATTTGGGTCTCAAGGCAGATGAATTAGGTTAGGAGAAAATACACATTTCCTGATGATGATTGTGAATGTCATCTCCTTTCAATTAAGCCAGCGTAAGCCTGATTCTCATCTCATGTAAACCAGTTGAACAGCTATATATGTGCTGAACCTGATTCTTCTCTGATTTGTATTGAGTGTGTTGTGTCACATCTGAGAAAAATGGCTGTAATATGTTGCCAGATTAGTTGTTAATTTACACAGGGGAGCAGTAACAGCCTAGTGTCACATTCACACAGAAACCAGTGGCTGTCCCAGGACTCCCTCTTTATAGTGGGGGCTGCCTGTAGAGTGAGGGTTTCAGAAAACTAACAGTCTGTATTAAGTTTCCAGAGGAATCTTAGAGGATTATGGCATTTTCACCCTTTAGGCCTGTTGAGTGCTCTCTACAGGATCCAGGACAAGGGATGGGGAATTCCACTGATGCTTCTGACCCTTGTTTCCATGTGAGAGGGGTTTGCAGTGAGGGTCCTTCCTACTTGCATACAGTTTATGGGGACATTACTGGGCCCAGAATGTTGTCTGTAATAAAAGGAGATGCTGTTCTAGTCTCAGGATGGCATTCATAGTGGGATGGCTTTTCTCAGCAATACAAGCTTTTTACTTACTGTAATCCGAGTATTTAGAAAATAAAAGGAAAAATAATACTTGACTTGTGTCATCATTCAGAGCAAAACATCAAAGGGCATCATTTTTATCAATACTAAGCCTTATTGTCTTCTCAGGTGTTTCATTTTATCTGGTCATGGAAGCTTTTTCTTACTATTTATTTTACAGGCATTTTAAAGGCATTACAGGATGAGCCCAGACTAAATTGCCTGTCTCAGGTTTGAGTAAGCTCTCATTCATTCTCTCTCTCTCTCGTTTCTACTCTCTCTGCCCCAGGATTGCTCTCTCTCAAATATGATCCCTCATTCCGAATATTGCAATTTGTGCGACTTCACTTGGAGATTCACATTCTTTGTTTGCTTCATGCTGTTTATTTAAAAAAAAAAAAAACAACTACAGGGCTTTATTCTCCCCTCAGTGCATACACAGAACTTCCATTAATGTTAATGGGAGTTTCATGTGCTCATTAAATCGTAGAATCCTTTGGAATAAAAAGGAACTCTAATTGGTCCATCTTTCTGCAACATGGCAGGGTTCAGTTCATTATCTGTAAACCAGCCCTAATAGGCAGCATCACGTCTTCAGTCCAGCCAGGAATATCTCCAGTGAAAGTAATTCCACAACCTTTTTTGGTGGTTTTCTCCAGTGCCTGAGGGGGAATAAATCTCTTAAAAATGCAGCTTTTTGTTCTGAGGGAAAAGGTAGAGCATCTGGAGTTGACTGTCCTTTGTGTTACTTGCATGTGGCTGTCTTCACTCCCTGCTTCTCTTCCATGGTTCTGAACACTGCTCTTTAAACTCCCCTTTTTGGACCGACAGACTCATCCCGGAAGTAATGAAATAGAAAATGTCCACTGACAAGGATTCCAATGCATTTATAAATTCCATTTTAATTACCTTCAGTCAGTTTAAGCCTCTGTTGTAGTTTCTCAGCCATTGCTCATTGGGGTCTGATGTTCCTAAAAGGAATTGTGTATGAGGCAGGCCCAGTGGACCCAATTGTCCCCTATGATCCAACTGCTTTGCCCCTTTCTGAAGGTTCAATTAGTTTAAAGCTGATTTAGCCAGGTGTCTGGGAATTCCCTGTTGAAATCAATTGGCTTGCATATGAGGATTTTAGTAACACAAGCTACTTCTATGTACTGCATATTTTAAAAAAAGTGGTGGTGGTGAATTGTGAGCTGAATTAAACCCTGTGCAAAGCAGGAGCAGTCCCTGATGTCCGGGGAGCACAGTAGTTCTGAAAGTTATTGACAGTTGCATTGGGTGACAAAAACCCAACTGGACTGGAACGCTCAGCTTTCCCACCCACATAGTCTGATCCTAAAAATACAAACTTTTGATGAAATGTCCATTTACTGGAATAAAAATGATTACTAGTAATATCACCTCTGTAGTGCTTTACCTGCTCAAAATGCTGTACAGACATATGCAGCTCAATTGGACCTTTGTTGACACCATTTGTAGATCAAGATTGTCTCCATTGACTCAATGGAGACACACCATTGTAAACCTGAGTGAGAGGAGAATCAGGTCCATTCATTATTTAGGGTGGAATTTATAAAAGTGTTCAGCATTGACCTAAAAAATCAATGGTAAAACTTCCATTGCCTTCATGCGAGCAGAGTTCGGTCAACACTGAACACGTTGGATAATCCTCCTCCTCCCCCTTTCGGGTTCACAACTTCTCTGTGAAACAGGTGGTAAGTAGTATCAGCCCCATTTACAGATGGGGAACCCAAGGCAGACACGTAAAGTGACTTATCCAAGATCTCACATCAAGTAAGAATTAAAACTCAAGAATTCATTCCTCCAGTCCTGTGCTTACAGTGCTTTAGCTCCTCCCCAGATATTTACTATTTTCAATACAGATAACTTGTACTTGGCATCAGATTCTCCCCTCACTTACCGCTAGCATCTGTGGAATTTCACTAGTGTAAAACTGGTGTAAGCAAGATACAAATCAGGCCCTAGCCAATATTTTAGTGTCCTATCTGTCCTAGTTTAATATAGCTTTGTCCTGTATATTCATGTTATAATTTATGCCAAAATCACTAATCACAAATATTCAGTCAAACTAGGAATACAGTTGTTGAAATATGCCCTGCAATCTAATGAGGATTATTACCTATTGTATGTTTATTACCTCAAAACATAATAAAAGTTAATTTCACAATTTAGCAATGAATTAATGAACAATTATTTTTAAGTGCTTCTCAGTTTACTTAAGCAATTATGATTATAGTGATGCTGAATAGGAATGGCTTCATAAAAATCTGCATGCAATCTGAGCTGAATGTATAGGCCTTTAGCCATGTAACTAGCATTAAATGAGTTAAGAATGTACCCTATTGAATGTAATGTAGGTTGGTGATTAAAAATGCTTTAGTGTGGCTGAATAATTTTAAAGACTTATTTTTTTAGAGAGAAATGAATGCACAGGCATGTGATCTTGCCAGGAAGCCTTTATAACCTGAAGTTCCAGCCTTAATTATTTTACAAAATATAGGGCCTGATGCTTCACTATCATGTACATTTGTGTCATTATTTACACCTGTGCAAACTGAATCTAATGTTGGTGTTTGTGATGGGGTGGACTAGTTCCGGAGACCCCCTGTTGAAGCCCTGCCACAGGCAGCCCCAGAAAAGGGCAGTAGAGCTGGGCCAGAAAGGCCCCGATAGGCGAAGAGTCTCCAGGGAGGGAGCCCTGGGGAATACGGCCCCACACTAGGGCTGGGACTGCTTGAAGAGGAGGGACAATTTGAGAGAGTCCAGAAGGGGCTAAGACAGTTTGAACCAGGGTACTGTGATTGAGGAGTGAGCCCAGGGATAGGGCTGCAGATCAAAAGATATTACTGAGGGCTTTGAGATAGGCCTGGTTGGACTTGTATCCTGGAAGGGGCTTCCCCCGCTTTCCCCCCATATGGACTGTGTGTGACTTGGATGAAGGGGTGAGTCAGAAAAGACTCATCACAATCAGAGAGAGTGTGTGTAGGCACATGCCCTGAAACAGGGGGCGCTCATGAGAGGTGAGTGGTCCCCATTAGTGTGAGATTCTATCATTCTGATTCAGTAGTGTTTTAAATGATGCAAGGTGGAAGAGGATTGGGCCCTTAAAGAGGGGTTCTGCTGTGAAGACTGACTGTGACATTGTGGTGTTCCATATTTAATTGTCTCAGGAATACTTTGTCAAAGAAATAGAAACATGTGGCCAGAATCTCAGCTGATGTAAACAGAGTAGGTTTGTTGATTTCAATTGAGCTATACTAATTGACACCATCTGAAGATCTAGTCTGATTTTTCTGTCAGCACAGCAAACTCAACCTAAGATCTGAAAGTCAAGCTGGGTTCTCTCTACCTCATGCATAATCCGTAATAAAGATTTGGCAGGGTAAATTGTGCTGCCATTAATCTTGTGCACTTCTGTGGTCTTCAGGCTCTGCCCTCAGTTACACCTGGCAAAACCCATTGTCTTCATTGTTGGCCTCTAACCCCTCATGGTCAGACTATTGCCATGTGGGGACAGGTGCCTATAAAAGTCCTATCAAGGGGGGAAACTGGGGAAAAGGGTGTGTGAGAGAGAGAGAGAATATGGTAGGTTTTGGGTAGGGAATTGGCTGTTGTGCTGAAGGGAACCTCAGTTTTGATTTAGTAATTATTGCCTAGTATGGGGAGGATGGAGACAGATGACGCTCATAAAATTAAATAATAGAAGTAGGTAAAAAGTAACTTTGGCCCTCCTCCAATGATATTGCAAGTTCTGTGAGAGAAATAAAAGGAAGAATTGCCTGTTCACCCTCTAGATATTGTAGGTTCTAGGTCCCTTGGGTGGTAATTGTGTCGGAGGGGATTAGAGCACTGCAGCTAGGATTTATGTGACCTGGAAGAAGTAATGGGGACCTGCCATTTGCCCTGTAGCCTTATCCTTTCAGAAACACCCTCCCAAAATATTTGTGTGTGAGTGCTTTATCTGTGTCAATACTCATGAAAGTCAATTTTAAGCTCGAATGGTATTTTTTTGCCAAAAGCAAATTTATAATTTCATTATAAAATTCACAAGTTTCCCTCTGGTTAGTTGTCAGAGAGTCGGTGTTACTTGAGCTATGTAATTAACCAACAGAACAGTAATTGTGAGAATTTCTGAATTAGTAAATAATAATCTGCAGACCAAGAATTTTTCACTGAAGAGATTCATGAATAACTTTACCTAAAGAATACAGAGAATTTCATGAACAAGAAAGAGACTAAATTTGTAGACTACATGATTAATAATGAATTATTCATCCAGCTCTATTACTGATGTCACAACTAGTCTAACAAAGGTATATGTCAAGCAACTGAGAATGCATTTGCAGACAGTTCTTTAAAATCAGGACAAGAGATTTTTCATCAGACCTACAGAAAATGTTCTTGTATAGAAATAGTACTTCCTGGTGTGACTTAATGCCCCTTCTCATTTTCAATCACTTTCTCTTCAGAGAAGTTAGCTGGGCACCAGGCTAATATATTTCAAAACATTATATTTCCCACTGGTGGATTGGATTTGTCAGAGGATGCATTTACCTACGTGCTGGTTTTGGCTGTGGCATCAGGCTATACCTTCACCTACTGCAAGACAGCTTATCTTGGACCTTAGAGAAATTGAAAAGAGTCTTTACCAAAGGGAACTTTAAAAAAAATGTTTTCCTGGCCAGTAGGGGTGAAAGGAGAGCAGAAAAGAATTATATATTGTGCATAAAAAGATTTTGCTCAAGCAAATACATTTTTTTAGAGACATAGAGTAGTTTAGCTCACAGAGAGAAGAGTTTGAGACAACCACACAGTTTTTAATGTTTCTACAGTACCACAAACTGCTTAATACAGATAGAAGGCATAAAATATTAAGCCTCCAATAGTCAAAGATATATTAACTGATTTGTGATTGTATCGGATATTAAGGGAGAAAATAAAGTGGAAGAATGGGGGAGGAGAGAGATTCAGTGAAAGAGGTGCTGAAGGAATAGCCAGAGAACTAGGGAGAAAACAGAGTTGTGAAAGCCATGGGATGACAAGATATCAAGAAGGGATGGTATGTCAACAGTATCAAAATGCAGAGAGAGAACAAGGACGATAATAATAGAGTTAGAGGCCCTGAAACTTTTGCAGCAGATCATCATTTATGGCCTAGGTGAAAGTAGTTTCAGAGCAGTGGAGAAGATGGAAATCAGAATGGATGGGATCTAGAATAGACTTGGTGGGAAACAACTCAAGGCAATGGTGGTAGATGGTCTTAGAACTTAGTTTATGACCATGAACATCATTTGTAAATATGGTTGTTAAAATAAAGGTAATCAAATTTCATGCTTCAGGAGTGGAACTGATCACAGCCCTTGTCAAAAAAAGAATGTCTACCATGTACAGAATTGTAAAACAGGATTTCAGTCTTCTGAAACACTGAGTAATGGTCACTGAAGGATGAAGGTTAGATTCTGGTCCATATGGATTAATTGTCTGATCTGTTTGTTACTCAGTGGGACAAAGGATGGATGAAAAAGTAAATATTTGAGGAAGTGGCCTGCTCAAAAAATGTGATAGACCTTTGGAAGCTTGAAACAGAAATCTCTGCATTTTTTGGAATATTTTCTTCTCTTCTTTATGTTGGATTTGTATTTGTGTTGCCCTTATGTGCAGGGCAGTAAAGGCAGTACTGAAGAATTTTCTTGGAGAAATGCTCACATAAAATACTTGGCAAACAGATATAAAAATGATTTAATTTTGGCACTACCAGCACTATCAGCTTTGACTATGTCCCTTTTAGTTGGAAAATTACTCTCCAAATCGGTACATTAGTATTAAAGGTCAGAGGTAATGAAGGTTACCAAAGTCTTCCCTTAATACCTGGAAGAGAAGATATGAGTAACTGTGATACTTACTGTAGCAGTAAGAATGGACTTAATTTCCTTTCTGTACCAAAACCTGGAAAACCAGTTATAAAGTGGATCAACTTACTTATTAGCAAAATGCTCCTCTTAGCTCATGGTATAGGGCAACAGTAGTAGTTCCATGGGATGCTAAATCTTCCCTGTGAGTTTATGGAGACTTTTTGTAGCAAATCTATGCAGTCAGGTCTCCAGCAAATGATGAGGCACAGCTGGGGCAAAGTACAAGTGAAGGCAGTGTAGAGCCATCCAGCTCCACTGCATGCTCCCCCTTGGATGTGTCATATATACAATGTCTGAGACAGGAGGTAAACTGAATCCCATACTGCTGCACATTAATATCTCCTTAACCATCTGTGCTCCCACAAAGGAGTGGAGTGCCTGCAATAAAAGACAAGCAGGCCATACCTGGGAATGACTCAGGATTCACACAGTTGTTACTGTTTATATTACACTAGCAATTAGAGGCTTTAACCAAGATCATGACCCCAAAAGAAGGCCCCTGCTCCAAAGAGCTTACAGTGTATATAGACAAAGGGTGGGATTTTAGATGTGGCAACTGAGCACAGGGAGATTAAGTGGTTGTGTGTTCTATTTTTCATGTGGATCTTCAAGATGCACAGGATTTGCAAACTGCAGCCCCTCCCACTGGAAGGGCAGAGAGAATTCATGAGGAGAACCACTAGGGATTTTCAGCAGACATTTCTTCCTCCTGTGAGGCTTGCCACAGGAAGTAACAATATGGCCCTTAGAAATTTTATGTTTAGGATCAACAGCGACAACCAGTTTAAAGCACAGAGTGTTAATTTAATATTTGACTGAACTTTGTAGTTTGGGGAGGAATTTTTTAATCTATTTTCCAAATTGCTGTTAAGCTTGATGATAACCAAGGGTTTGTCCCCAGTTTCCTCTGTTGGCAAACATGATTTCTCATCCATGTTGAGCTCTGGGCTTTATTAATACAATTTGTTTTTATGACAGCACTGGTCTAATGTTTTAAACTACATGTTCATGATTAATAAATCTGCAACACCCTTTTCAGAATTAATCAATCATTTCCCTATGCATCTCTTGGAATAGTCAATTACTAATCATAGTTTCTAAATGAATAATTCAGAAATAAAACACAAATGTAAGTTACTTATTGAAAATATGTAGGCCCAGAACTGAAAGTGCTGGATTAGTAAATGTCCTATCAGCATTTATTACACACTTTGCCTGACAAAATCCTGCTTACTTTTTTAACTGTAGCAGTATTGGACTGCTTTATGAGGCTGAAGTGTATGATCATAATAATAGCTTTATAAAATAGACTTTTTTTAGGCCAGGAGCTCATTTCTAGTTAATAGATGTAAAAAGAGAGAAACAGAGTGAAGCTTATACTTTGACATGTTTTCTTCCCTCCAATAATCTGGATAGGAAATATGCTTTCCTGACACTTTCTTGATGATGTGCAATAGCCTGACTATGATGTGTTATCTAGCAGTGCATGGTTACATGAGAGAGAGTAGCGCAGAGTTAAACTTTAAAAGATCATTCTTTCAGAGTCAAATAACACATGATGTGCTATAATTAGAAAAGCTCCTGTACTTTTTTTTAAATGTTAACTTCTCAAGCTTATGCCTGCCCTTTCAAAGTCAGTGATGCTTCAGAGCAGCTCACCCTTCTCTGAGTCACTCAGATACATATATTGTATATGGTTTTAAATCACGTCAACTTTTAAGTACTTTGGATAAAGTTTTCAAAAGAACCTAAGGCCTGGTCTACACTACGAGTTTAGGTCAAATTTAGCAGCGTTAATTCGAATTAAGCCTGGACACGTTCACACGACGAAGCCCTTTTTTTCGACTTAAAGGGCCCTTTAAACCGGTTTCTTTACTCCACCTCCGACGAGGGGATTAGCGCTAAAATCGGCCTTTGCGGGTCGGAATTGGGGTAGTGTGAACGGAATTCAACGTTATTGGCCTCCGGGAGCTATCCCACAGTGCTTCATTGTGACCGCTCTGGACAGCACTCTCAACTCAGATGCACTGACCAGGTAGACAGGAAAAGCCCCGCGAACTTTTGAATTTCATTTCCTGTTTGCCCAGCGAGGAGAGCACAGGTGACCACGCAGAGCTCATCAGCACAGGTAACCATGATGGAGTCCCAGGATCACAAAAGAGCTCCATCATGGACCGAACGGGAGGTACGGGATCTGCTCGCCATATGGGGAGATGAATCAGTGCTAGCTGAACTCCGTAGCAGTAAACGAGATGGCAAAATATAAGAAAAGGTCTCAAAGGCCATGAAGGACAGAGGCCATAACAGGGACGCACAGCAGTACCGCGTGAAAATTAAGGAGCTAAGGCAAGCCTACCACAAAGCCAGAGAGGCAAACGGAAGGTCTGGGGCAGAGCCGCAAACATGCCGCTTCTACACGGAGCTGCATGCGATCCTAGGGGGTGCAGCCACCACTACCCCAACCGTGTGCTATGACTCCATCAATGGAGAAACACGCAACAGGGAAGCGGGTTCGGGGTACGAGGAAGATGAGGATGAAGATAATGTAGATAGCTCACAGCAGCAAGGAAGCGGAGAAACCGGTTTCCCCAACAGCCAGGATATGTTTATCACCCTGGACCTGGAACCAGTAACCCCTGAACTCACCCAAGGTGTGCTCCCAGACCCTGAGGGCACACAGGGGACCTCTGGTGAGTGTACCTTTGTAAATATTACACATGGTTTAAAAGCAAGCGTGTTTAATGATTAATGATTAATTTGCCCTGGCAATCGCGGCCAGTACAACTACTGTAAAAGTCTGTTAACGTGTATGGGGATGGAGCGGAAATCCTCCAGGGACATCTCCAGAAAGTTCTCCTTCATGTACTCCCAAAGCCTTTGCAAAAGGTTTCTGGGGAGGGCTGCCTTATCCCGTCCGCCATGGTAGGACACTTTACCACGCCAGGCCAGTAGCACGTAGTCTGGAATCATTGCATAACAAAGCATGGCAGCGTATGGTCCCGGTGTTTGCTGGCATGCAGACAACATCCATTCCTTATCTCTCTTTGTTATCCTCAGGAGAGTGATATCATTCACGGTCACCTGGTTGAAATGGGGTGATTTTATTAAGGGGACATTCAGAGGTGCTCGTTCCTGCTCGGCTGAACAGAAATGTTCCCCGCTGTTAGCCACGCGGTGGGGGGAGGGGTGAAGTGATCATCCCAGAGAATTGGGTGTGTGGGGCGGGTAGTTGGGTTTGTGCTGCATGTTAACCCGGAAACCGCAGCCCCTCCTTTTACATTGCAAACCCATTTTAAATAGCCAACCCAAGGGGTGCTTGGTATGGGAAATGAGGGCGCTACTGTTTGAAACCATTCCCACATGTTAAGAAGGTTAAAAAAGCCAAAAGACTGTGGCTTACCATGGCTGCCTGCAAGTCGAAATCTGTTGCCTGGCACTGCGTGAGTGATCTCTCACACCAAACCGGCAGGCCCTCAATATAAGAGGAAAAATGTGACCTTGTAACGAAAGCACATGTGCTGTGTAATGTGAACAGCAAAATTTAACGTGAAAGAGTGTACCCATTGTTCTCTAAAATGTGTCTTTTTTTAACCACCTCTCCCTTCTCCTCCACCAGCTGCAAATGTTTCTCCTTCACAGAGGCTAGCGAAGATTAGAAGGAGAAAACGGAGGACTCGGGATGATATGTTCTCGGAGCTCCAGATGTCATAGAATATCAGGGTTGGAAGGGACCTCAGGAGGTCATCTAGTCCAACCCCCTGCTCAAAGCAGGACCAACCCCCAGACAGATTTTTGCCCCAGATCCCTAAATGGCCCCCTCAAGGATTGAACTCACAACCCTTGGTTTAGCAGGCCAATGCTCAAACCACTGAGCTATCCCTCCCCCTGCTGACAGAGCACAGCAGAATGCGTGGAGGCAGTCAATGTCAGACTACAGAAAAGCACAATATGAACGAGAGGAGAGGTGGCGGGCTGAATCACGGGATGAACAGAGCAAGTGGCAGGCTGAAGATGATAGGTGGCGTCAGCTTGCAGACAGAAGGCAAGAGTCGATGCTCCGGCTGCTGGAGCATCAAACTGATATGCTCCAGCGTATGGTTGAGCTGCAGGAAAGGCAGCAGGAGCAGAGACCGCCGCTACAGCCCCTGTGTAACCAACAGCCCTCCTCCCCAAGTTCCATAGCCTCCTCACCCAGATGCCCAAGAACACGGTGGGGGGGCCTCCGGCCACCCAGTCACTCCACCCCAGATGATTGCCTGAGCATCAGAAGGCTGGCCTTCAATAAGAGTTAAAGTTTTAAACTGCAGTGTGTCCTTTTCCTTCCCTCCTCCCCCACCCATCCCGGGCTACCTTGGCAATTATCCCCCTAGTTGTGTGATGAATTAATAAAGAATGCATGAATGTGAAGTAACAATGACTTTATTGCCTCTGCAAGCGGTGCTCGAAGGGGGGAGGGGAGGGGAGGGTGGGGTGGTTGGTTTACAGGGAAGTAGAGGGAACCGGGTGGGGGGGGGGCGGAGGGTTCATCAAGGAGAAACAAACAGAAGTTTCATACCGTAGCCTGGCCAGTCACAAAACTCGTTTTCAAAGCTTCTCTGATGCGCACCGCACCCTGCTGTACTCTTCTAACCGCCCTGGTGTCTGGCTGCGCGTAATCAGCGGCCAGGCGATTTGCCTCAACCTCCCACCCCGCCATAAATATCTCCCCCTTACTCTCACAGATATTGTGGAGCGCACAGCAAGCAGCAATAACAATGGGGATATTCTTTTCGCTGAGGTCTGAGCGAGTCAGTAAGCTGCGCCAGTGTGCTTTTAAACGTCCAAATGCACATCCCACCACCATTCGGCACTTGCTCAGCCTGTAGTTGAACAGCTCCTGACTACTGTCCAGGCTGCCTGTGTACGGCTTCATGAGCCATGGCATTAAGGGGTAGGCTGGGTCCCCAAGGATCACGATAGGCATTTCAACATCCCCAACGGTTATTTTCTGGTCCGGGAAGAAAGTCCCTTCCTCCAGCTTTCGAAACAGACCAGAGTGCCTGTAGACGCGAGCATCATGTACCTTTCCCGGCCATCCCACGTTGATGTTGGTGAAATGTCCCTTGTGATCCACCAGGGCTTGCAGCAGCGTTGAAAAGTACCCCTTGCGGTTTATGTACTAGGTGGCTTGGTGCGCTGGTGACAAGATAGGGATATGGGTTCCGTCTATCGCCCCACCACAGTTTGGGACTCCCATTGCAGCAAAGCCATCCACTATGGCCTGCACGTTTCCCAGAGTCACTACCCTTGATATCACCAGGTCTTTGATTGCTCTGGCAACTTGGATCACAGCAGCCCCCACAGTAGATTTGCCCACTCCAAATTGATTCCTGACTGACCGGTAGCTGTTTGGCGTTGCAAGCTTCCACAGGGCTATCGCCACTCACTTCTCAACTGTGAGGGCTGCTCTCATCCTGGTATTCTGGCGCTTTAGGGCAGGGGAAAGCAAGTCACAAAGTTCCATGAAAGTGCCCTTACACATGCGAAAGTTTCGCAGCCACTGGGAATCGTCCCAGACCTGCAACACGATGCAGTCCCACCAGTCTGTGCTTGTTTCCCAGGCCCAGAATCGGCATTCCACGGCATGAACCTGCCCCAGTAACACCATAATTTGCACATTGCTGGGGCCTGTACCTTCTGTGAGGTCTATGTCCACGTCAATTTCCTCATCACTCTTGTCGCCGCGCTGCAATCGCCTCATCGGCTGGTCCTGGTTTTGCTTTGGCATGTCCTGGCTCCGCATATACTCCAGGACAATGCACGTGGTGTTCATAGTGCTCATAATTGCCGTGGTGATCTGAGCGGGCTCCATGATCCCAGTGCTATGGCGTCTGGTCTGAAAAAAGGCGCGAAACTATTGTCTGACGGAGGGAGGGAGGGAGGGGCGAGTGACGACATGGCGTACAGGTACAGGGAATTAAAATCAACAAAGGTGGCTGTGCATCAGGGAGAAACACAAACAACTGTCACACAGAATGGCCCCCCCAAAGATTGAACTCAAAACCCTGGGTTTAGCAGGCCGTTGATTTCACGGAGGGAGGGGGAAGCAAATGAATACAGAACAAATCTATTTTTTACATCTTAAGCTGGCAGCCGACGGTGCAGCATGACTGATAGCCCTTGGCATCTTCTGGGTGCTTGGCAGAAAATACTGGGCGCTTGGCAGAAAATAGTGTACTATGACTGATAGCCACCATCATCATTGGGAAGGCAGCAGAATATGACTGGGGGACATACGGAGTTTCAGCCATCATCTGATCGAACTGTCGTAATACACCATCTACTGCCAAAAGGCAAGGGGCTGCTACTGTGTAGCAATGAAGCCCCACGTCTGCCAGCACCCAGATCGCCGATGAAGGCTACCAGTCATACTGCACCGTCTACTGCCAAAAGGCAATTAGCTGCTGCTGTGTAGCAATGCAGTACCACGCCTGCCGGCACCCAGATGACATATGGTGACGGTGAGCTGAGCTGAGCGGGCTCCATGCTTGACGTGGTATGTTGTCTACACAGGTAACCCAGGTAAAAAGGCGCGAATCGATTGTCTGCCGTTGCTCTGACGGAGGGGGAGGGGCCTGACAACATGTACCCAGAACCCCCCGTGACACTGTTTTGCATCATTCAGGTATTGGGATCTCAACCCAGAATTCCAATGGGCGGCAGAGACTGCGGGAACTGTGGGATAGCTACCCATAGCGCAACGCTCTGGAAGTCGATGCTAGCCTCGGTACTGTGGACGCGGTCCGCCAACTTAATGCACTTGGAGCATTTTATGTGGGGACACACACAATCGGCTGTCTACAACCGATTTCTATAAAACCGGCTTCTATAAATTCGACCTAATTTCGTAGTGTAGACATACCCTAAGTCATTCAGGCTCCTATGTCCCATTTTCAAAGTGACTTAGGTACTTGAGAGCCTGAAGTACCATTGACTTTCAATGAGACTTAAGTTCCAGAGGGCCAAATTTCTAACGGGTATTAAGTGCCCTTGGATATTTTAATAAGAATTATATCAAACACAATTAACCTGCATTAGGGAAGGAGAGTGATAGGAAGCTCATGTGCATCCCTGCATACACAAAAATGTCTTTTTAATGTAATTCAGTCTCTATTTTCACAAGATCTCTTCAGCCTAGTGCTTTGATAGATAGCTCAAAGACAGTCTGTTTTGTAGGTGAAATATTGGCCCCATTGAAATTAAAGGAAAACAGTCCATTATCTTGAGTAAAGCCAGGATTCCACCCTGCGTTTTGTGAACTTTTCACTTAGACCCTGATTGATGCCAAGCAAGTCACCCATTGAGCTTTCAATGGGGGTCTACACAGGTGGGGGGTATTCACCTGCATATAAGTTTCAGGATTGGGGCCATACACATGAGCTTCTTGACCCCAGCACTTTTTCTCTGTTGTTGTTGTTAGTTATCAGAAACACTGAAATGATTAAGCTAAAGGAAAGAAGATGTAGGTGAGAACCAGTGCTACCATTGGCTTTTTTCTTTCTAGTGTGAGCACATCCACTTCAGCTCTGCCTCTCTATGCAGTCTAATATCTGGTGTCTGATAGTACCAATAGCTAATCTTTCATAAGATATAAGAAAAGTGGACAGGATGTAACTGGCCACAGGAGAGGTTTCCTTTTAAGCCACATCAATTAGTGGTTGATTTATTCCCTTAAGTATGAGAGTTTATATTCCTTCTAAAAAAAATCCTGTGAAATGTAACTACATTCTGACTTCTGAATGCTATTCAGCACCTGGCCTCTTAATGTCTTAGGGCAATGAGTTACACCCATTAATTTTACATTGTGTAAAATAGTATTTCCTTTTAGCAGCTTTTAAATTTATTACCAGGAGCATGGATCAGTGTTCACGTTGCAGTCCCTATCAGTATCTGGCCTGAGCCAGGGAAGCTAGTGACTCAACCAGTGGACCAAATTCAGTGATGAATCCTGAACACGTGCCAACTGAAGCATGTTGCGCATAAGCTAAGAAGAATTTATCACCTTTCAATTTTATTGGATGTTCCTTCCCTGCCTTTTTTGTAATTAACAGAGGGTAAATAATATATATCAGAGACATAAATAAATAAGCATATATCAGAGGCAGTTGATAGCATTCTCACAAAAGAGCAAGCTGGTTTTCGGAAAGGGTGTGGATGCCCAGACAAGATCTTCACTCTATGAAACATAATAGAACAGTGCTTAGAATGGCTACGGCCACTCTACATACATTTCATAGATTTTTTTGAAAAGGCTTTTGATAGCATTCACAGGACCAGCCGATGGCGCATTCTGTGGGCATATGGAATTCCTTTCCGTATAATCAATGCCATCAAAAGCTTGTATTTCAACTTTACATGCAGTGTTGATCACAGTGAGCTCAGTTTTGAAGTCAAAACCGTCAGGGGTGTGTCATGTCTGCAATCCTCTTCAACATTGCCATCAACTGGGCAATGCGGCATACAACAGAAGACATGCCAAGAGGCATTAAATGGACAGTCTTCTCATCCCTTGAAGACCTGGACTTCACAGATGATGTCACTCTCCTATCACATACCCAACACCATATACAAGAAAAAAACATCATGACTCAATGCATTCAGCCAGCAAATTGGAATGAAAACCAACTGCAATAAGATAGATATCATGACCTTTAATATTGCCTCACCATCACCAGTATGGATAGAGGATTATGTTCTCATCAATGTAGAAACATTCACATACTTGGGCAAGCACTATCAGCCAGGATGGTGGAACAAGCCAGGACATCTGGAATAAAATCAATAAAGCAAAGAACACCTTCAGAAGCTTAAATACAGTCTGGAAATCCACAAACTAGAACACCAAAACCAAACTCAAGATTTACCAGAGCTGCGTACTTTCAGCACTACTTTATAGTGCAGAATGCTGGGGAATGAGAATATGACATGTCCAAACTGTCTTCATTCCATACAACCTGCCTCAGAAAAATCCTCTACCTTTTGGTCCAGAACAATCTCAAACCAAGATGTGTTGACACAGTGCAGCCAAGAGGATCTGAGCACCATCATTGCCAGGAGGCGTTGGAGATGGATCAGTCATGTGCTTTAGATGGAAACTGATTCCATCACCAGAGTATCAATAAGATAGACACCCGAAGACAACCTGGTGAAGATCTGTGAAAGCTGAGCTGAAAAACCTGGGGCACAGATGGGGAACCATTGAAAGACTTGCCAGAAACATACAGGAGTGGAGGAGCTTTGTCACTGCCCTAAATGCCAGAGGCGTAATAGGAACATGATGATGATGAAATAAGAACCACTGGGATTTCACTGTAGCTTTTCCTTCCCCAAAGGGGTTCCAAGAGCCTTAAACATTAATCCCCCTAACATTTACACCAACTTTTCATTCATGCATTGGGACTCTGAAGATTCTCTTGCCTAGTTGGCTTTGCACATAGAACTGGAAAATGTTCAGAGAAAGCTACCACAGAAACCTGGACCTTTCTCTGGTGATCTAAATTAAGCTTGAAGGATCTTTCTTGCATCTCTACATTTCAATGGAAACACTCTGTACCATACCACACCACAGCCAGTTCATGACTTGTCCTACAGGCTCACTAGAAGTTTGAGATCTACCAGTACACCAGTCATTGATTGGTTCTCATGGTCACCCAGACCCTCAGCTGAAACCATTATCACCACAGTCTGTCTATAGCTCACAACTATAATCCCATCTTCTAAAGCTATCTTCTTGGTGTGTGTGAGGAATGATCAATCTCTACAGGAAGGTGAATCTCAACAAAGGGAGTTTGTCCCTCCATCTCACTTTGTCCTGGCTTATTCAGCTGGAGGACTGGACCATACAGCTCTGTAGTTGCTGTATGATGTCCCTATATGTTGTCTAGAAATCTGTCTGCTCTGCTAGTTCAGCAACTCTGGCCTCAAGGGGCTATGCTCAGACTGAGAGGTCCATAAGCTGTTTGCGCCACTTCCAGACTTACATTACATTGTCACACACTAAGAAGTCATTCACTCTATGCAGTAAACTGTGTGGTCCCTAACATGTCTGATTTTCTACCTCCATAGTTAAACAGGACTGACTGAGTGCTAGTTTGTGCTAAGTTTTACCTTTAAATCAGAAACTTTAAAAAAACCTCTAATAGGTTTTGTTTACTTCAGTCCTCTAACAATTACTGAAGTTGCCTGCTGTCCGCCATTGCCAAATTTCAACTCACTCCAGACTCCCTTGTGCTCACTCTGGTTCCTAATTCTTTCAGGGCCCCATTTTTCTGTATACCACGCAAAATTATTTGGTTCACAAATAGCTCAACATAGACATTGAGGTGTAATTTCCTTGCTTTCTGACTTTCCATTCCAGGAAAGTCAGTTGGAGAGTCACTGAACCATGCAGCCATATTCTTTGAAATCCTTTCATTTACCTACTATGTGTGGGTGGCAGCCAAACAAATGAGCAACCTGAGAATTCGAAACAAACAAACCCCATAAAACATATTTAAATTCCTACTAATGCATTCATTTACACTAGTTTTAAGCCAGATTTTTTTTTAAATGACAGGCTTGAGATAACATTTGTTTGAATCTTGCAGGCCATTATGTCATAAGGCATTTTTGCTGTCAGTGTAAGAAATTAATTATTCTACCTGATCCTATTAGCCAATGGGAATGTTTACAATTAGTTTAGTAGGATACTAATTGAGTCTCTCTACTTTTGCTTTCAAATCTGTAAAGTTCTAAAACAACACACAATCTGTTGCCCCTAACAGACAAAGGCAGGCTGGAGTGTAAGTTTCCTATGTCCTCCCTTGATCTGCTAGGGAGCCTGGCCGAGGAAAGGGTGAAGCCAGAATACTCAGGACATTTTCTGATTTAATGCACCTGCTTCCACTAGTGTGACTGCTATGGAACCCTCAGCTAGTTTTTAAGTTGCCCTTCTTTGGAGGAAGGTGATGGTACTGTTGCCTGCACCTACACATATGAGGAGCACGTGTGTGAATGAAGTCCACTGCATTGAACATTATTCCAATTAGTACACCTCTTCTTTGCTCAATTATTTAGATTCTAACTTTATTGAGACATTCAGGCATCAAATCTAATTATGCAACACAAAACATGAAAATAGTACACTTACCTGTGCAGATGGACTTGGAGATGCACTGCAAAATCTGGATCCAGATTTCAATCTCCTTTCCCCTTCCTTCCCTCAAAGATGTTGATTGTGGCTCATCCCATTGTGAAGACGGGGGGCATATGACAAACTCTAATCTGGATTTTGAGGAACTCCATATCTGAGGCTTTGGTTGAGCCTCATCTCCTAAAAACGAAAGGGGGGAGGGGAAGCTATTGGAATATTCACAGAAAGTTGACAAAATGAGAAGGCAAATTTCGATTTAGTCCCAGTTTTAATCTACTTGAAAAAAAGAACTTCCTCCACTGTAAAACTCTATGCATCTGCATAAATAGAAATCAATTGAATTGATTTTTTGAGAGACTTGCGGTGCTGCTGCCATTTCAAAACTCAGTTAGTGTTTAGTGATAATGTCATTAGAGTGACCAACAGAATAGTTTTACTTAAGGCATAAAAATTACAATTTTGCACTATGCGGTTTCAGAGAAATGACTTTTTTTTAAGTGTAAAATACTTGGTATTATGAATCCATAATATGCAAATGTGCATTTTGAGCCACTGTATTAAAGAATTTAGTCTATCACTGATGTGTGAAAGATTTACATGGGTAGTTTCCATTAATTTCATGGCTGAAATTGACAATGTTGCCTGGCTTCTGGCAGGAGGCTGCTGGGGCTTCTCGCCCTAGTTCCCAGCCAGAAGTGGGGTCCGAAGCTGCCCTGGTTCCCAGCTGGGAGCGGGATACAGCTCTCTAGGGGAGTGGGGGCTTCCTTGTCAATTTCTCTCAGGAGCTGTGAAATTGACAAGACAGCCAAAGTAAGGGATAAAGTGTCTACACAGACAGGGCATCACACTAACTACACTGACGTAAGCCTTAGCCTCTTGTGGAGGTGGAGTTATGTTTTTGTAATAGGCACTTACATCAGTGGGAGGAAGGCTGTAGCATAGACACTGACATAATTAGGTTGACATAAGCTGCTTTATGTCAACCTAACTGTGTAGTGTAAACCAGCCCTAAATGTGAGGGCGGATGACCCACTGTTGAAGCCTGGCTTGAGGAGCTTTGCCAGAAAAAGAGTCAGGGAGCCTGTCAAATAATCATATATCCTTCATTTAAGCCTTTGCACACTCAATGCAAAAGGTGTACCCATTGCTCGGTTTCGTCTGCCACTCACACTTTTTTGTTATTTACGGCGACACAAATGACTCTCCTTGTCGTATTCATTTCTCTCTTACTGAAGATTTCTTCCTATCCATCCTTTTTTGATATATTTGACCTCTCTCCAGGAACTTTTTTCTTTCCTGATTTTTGTACCTATTTTTGTTCATCTTTGCCCTTCTGACAATGTGCTGTATACCTTTCTTTCTAGTTTTCTCTTGTGCTTTCTAGTAACAACACTTTTTTTTTTTGCACCATTCATTGCGTCTTTTTATCTTGTAACATTATTTTTTTTTGTTTTCATGGACTCTGAAGTTCAAGTTTCACTGACCCATGTTATTAACAAGGGATCAATGTACTAAATATCACATAAAGGACACACTGTCTGTAGTCCTTCCTCTGCGGACTAAGTGAGAGATCACTTGATTAAGCCCTTTATCTTCCCATATGTGCTCTGGCCAACCCAGTTTTTCTGTGGCTTGTGCCTCACCAGAGCAGCTATGCTACATACACACTTTTGGTTTGTTTTGATTACATACTACTTTCAGTTAGCTTGGTTTTGTCAATATATATATGTAAGCTTTATTCTGCTGTCATCCTTTTTTCAGATAATTTATGGAGGAGAAAAAAAAAACAACCTACCCCATGAGCTCACAAGCTGCCAATAACCTCAGCAGAATGTCAATTTGTCAGTCAAGTGATTTTTCAAATGGGATTCTATGGTAGCTCATAGATTAGCTGAGTAGTTTTTCTTCAAGAAAAGTGGCGTCAAAAGGTAAAGAAATGTTAGCCCATTATTTACTATTTTATATAATAGTCAGTAGCTGTATTGGGCAATGGAAATTGGATCTTATAGTTGAAGTAGATATACTTCCAGGAGCTGAATAAAACTTGCCTAGTCTTATCCCATTTCTTGAAAATAACCTACCTGTAATTAACATGGAGAATATTTAATACTATATATCTGATGAATTTGAGCCTAGAAATCAACACTCAAATGTGGATTAATTATTTTACCTATTCTGCCGTATCTTAATTTTTTTATATACAATTATTCCAATTCAGCAAAGAATTTCAGCACATACTCAATAAGTAATGATCCCATTGACATCAAGGGGACTACTCCAGTACTTAGTTAGCCACAAGCTCAAGTACATTGGGGCCTCCATGGGGCAGCATATGTCTGTAAAAGCAAACTCAAATTTCACTTTGCTCTCTTGTTTGACCTCCTTTGGTTTACCTACAGTGTGCAACAATGAATTATTATTATTTGACATTTAAACAATCCCCCTTTGCTCCCCAAAAGGACAAATATACAAGACATATGCAAGTCTGCAAACACCTGTGTACATCAGCATTCTGCTGCCCCCTCCCTTCTGTTTCCTATTATCTAACTGGTCAGTGAGCTTGAACAATCAAACCATATTTTTATTTTCTTTTTACTTTAAAATTCTAACTGGTTCTGCTTTCCAATGTCTGATGTTACAAACTTGCTAAAGGAGAGAGACCTTTTGAACCCTGGAAGTGACTAAAGGATGAGATCACTGAAGGAGAGAAGGCTGTTGAATCTAGGAAGGTAGTTGGTATAAAATATCTGTAATTGCTGCCTTGGGTATAAAGATCTCTGCTAGACCAGTTATATGGTTCTCCCCTTAATTTCTTCAAATAAATGACTAAAATTCAAGTAGTTTTTCTTTGGCTTTTTTTGTTAAAGGTTAAATAAAATTGCATGAGCAACACTTGTATTAACAGAAGGCAATTTCAGTTAGCTTTTAATAAACATGTAGCCAATTTGTTCATTTTATCAATGTATATTATTGTCATAGTGAACTTTGATTATATGACATAACAAATGTGTGATGAATAAGTAGGATAGGAGTACAAGACTGACAAGTATTTAGGAGTGATGAGTGTGTATTAGCTATATAAGTAAAGCACGGCTGTAATGCAAGGCCTACAGGCAAAGGTATGTAAGAGTTCAGCTTAGTCACACTAGGCATCAGGTTTAAGGAGACTTGACGTGAGTGACTGACCTTATGCCAATAAAACAACAAGATTACTGTAAAGGATGTGCCAGTAGGTGATGTTACAGAAAATGTCACCATGTACCCATTCAGGCCGTAAGACGCCTGATTGTAATATCACAGAAAGTTCTGTTCTGACTATAGGTAACCCTGAAAACAGGTTGATGAAATCTTAAGATGCTAATAAGAAAAAGGGAACTAAGAACAACCTATGAAAAGCAGAGCACCCCAACATTTACAGGGTGTGGAAGTACAGATAAGGAAAAGGATTGGAATCCTCATGCATATACATACGCTGTTAGGCATGGTCAGAACAACAAGAGGTTCCCTGGTGGAGCTAACGTGGGAAGATCCAGAGGGGAAGCCTCATTGGGATGACCCCAGCAGGAACCACCCCTGTATTGAGAGGCCATCTGAGAGATCCATCAGACTCTACAGGATCTTTGGGTATGTGAGTGTGAATATGGCCTTGGCTATTGCTTGGGCTCTCTCATGTGGTGTAGCTGGGTATGTAACTTCTACATAAAAACAAAGTTTTTTACTTGTAACTGTGTTTGTGGTCACTGAATTCATTCTTTGTGTGCTCCTAAGAGTATCCCAATCTAAGACAATAATGAAGGGTAACTTTCACACTAATGATCTGAAAACTGTAGCACCACAGTATAGCACCACTATAGTTCAACCCAGAACTATCAAGTCAATTTTTAAGTAGAAGCTACAAACTATAGCGTGTGATAGGTTGGTTGTGTGGTTTGTTTTTGTTTGTTTGTTTTTTAATTGAATGTCCAGTTGGGTGGAGAACAGAACACACATTAGGGAAAAATGGATAAAATCTGTACATGGTTTGCAGGAACTAGAATGTATATAGAGGCAAGAGAGGTGATCTGGTTAGGGGAAATAATACTTTTGATTCACAGAAACACACAGCATTTAACAGGAAGCCCAAATGTTTAAGTGACCTGTGATTGTCTATTCTAGTGTGCCTATCTTGAGACACCTTAATGGTGAGAGTGGGATTTTTAGATGGAGCTGTGTGTGTGTGTGTGTGTGTGTGTGTGTGTTTGTTAAAAATCAGAGTCCTTTAATAGGTTTCAAGTTGGAGATAAAAAGTGATTTTGGTTGCCTTGATTTTTTTAAAATTTAGGCCACTGTGCCTAAGGCAAATGTTATAAGATGCTTATGTTAAGGGGGTTTGGGAACATCAGCCTATATCCTCTTCTCCAGATAGTTCATTTTCAGAGTCACTGACCAGTTTCCTTTTAAAATTAATAATTTTCCTTAAGGATTTATATGCAACAGTTGCATCCCAAAACAAAAGTGTTTTTATCATGCATTATTTACAGCTTTGCTGGGAGAAAGGAAGTTGTGGATAACCCTTAACTCAGGAAAGGATTTCTTACCTAACATCTAGTCCCTTTCATTTTTGTTGAATTGCAGGACTCTAATTTAAGTAGAGAAAAAGACAGAAAAGAATAAAGTGCAGTCAAAATGCTCTTTGTCCCTGGAGTCAGTAAGCAATAAAACTCAAATACCACAGGAGTAAGGAGACCTTTAGTGGATTCTGCACAAATCCAACATTGCCATACTATGTATGTGGGATGTTCCTTAATATCCCAGTCTATAAGTGCAGGGATTTTATTCTTCATAAGATCCAGCAGCAGCAGAAGATGATTTTCCACCTGGAATCCCAAAAGAACTGGATGAGTAAGTACCAAGTGGATTTGTGAATAAACAGCTCTAATTTGACTAGTTGTTTTCATGTGGCGGGGAGGGAGGAAAGCAGTGTGATATTTATTATTCACAAATATTTGACTATATTAGAATGTGTTCATTTATCTTAATTTTTACCAATCTGTAAAGTAGGAATATAATAGGTGATTTCAATGGGGGTCTGTGGAGTTGCGAAGTCCATCTAGGTGTGTCCAGTTGCATCTTGCAGCTCTAGTATGAGGACATGTCTGTTCTATTGGTTAGTTGGAATTCAGTAACTAAGGAAACATCATTAGTTTGGGGAACACTTTGTAGAAGTCTCTACAATAAATTGTTTAATATTTTAAAGCATAAGTATATGAATTGCTGCCTGGTTGAAATATGCCAAATACACAGTCAATCTTGTTATGATATCATCAAATTACAGTTTCTTCCACAGGCTGTAATATGCAAGATGATAAGGAGCGGTTTTAAAATCACTAAAATGAAAAGGGGGTTTGAAGCACAATCTGTGTTTGTTTTTAAATGTTTTAATCCATGGGTAAGAGCTGCCCGTTTCTTCAAACCTATATAGTTGAGACTTATTATAAATATAAAGGTAATGAGATAACTGAGAATAGAAATGGGGTCTCACATCTATATAGAATTACCCTGTATAATTATTGGTGAAATAATTTTTAGTGAATAAATTTGACAAATTTCACATTAATTCTGACTCGGTGCTTTTTTTTAATATTGTCCCAACCAATAATCATACTTGTGGGGCCAAACTCTGTTCTCATTTAAAGTGGTGCAATTTCAGAGTAGCTCCATTGATTTAAGTGGAGCTCTACCCTGACTGGTGTAGCACAGCAGAATTTTGCTTGGTAGTGTTCAATTTTATTTTGTCTTCCAACTAATTTCAGTTTTTAAAACTCACTACAAATTCATGGATGGATCTGGTTGTGGTGTGACATGGAATAAATCATTAAAGAAGCAAGCACAGTATATTCCATTCTCATCAGTATAATTCAAATCTCTAACTCAAAGATACTGTATGTGATTCATTCTACTTTCTAGGTATTATTATTTATTTTATTAGTGAGATGATTAATGGGGTAACAGAACAAATGCCCTGATTTTATTACTTGGTCAGAGAGAAATTGCCTACAAGACTTTATTAAAGAACTAGATTATATTGCCAAGGAAGATGCCATGTTGCCACTATTGTATTACAAGATGTCCTGATGTTCTCTTTTTCTCTCTACCTAAATTATGAAATAGAATAAATCCAATCAAGTACCCTATAGTCTAGATGGTAACAATTGTTACCTTCTAAGGTGCAGTCACTTCTAAGCTCGCTCCTGGGTGTGGGTTTCTGTGCCATCCACATTGCATTTGAGTGGCTATATGCCACGATCAGCTCATTGATATTCTATATCAACCAATACTCAGCATTTAGCAAAAAGTTTTAAACAGCTCTTTGCTGAGGAGGTAAAAACTTAGCATTTCATAGCAAAGGTCAAAACCTGCAGGCTTTACTCAGAAAAAAAAAAACTTTATTTGAAATCAATGGGTACTTTCCTTGTGACAGAAGTGAATTAGGACTGCAGAATTTGGCTCTAGTAATAACAAATTTTCTAATGTGGCTGTATAGATAATAAACTGTCAAGTAGTTAAACAGTTCATGTTTGGGGGGGGGAGTGTTTTGGGTCACGTAAATACTAGCTTCTGTTTATTCTCAGGCACAGAACAAATGTATTGATCTAGATGTGAACTTTACTGTGTTTAATTGCCATTTTCTTTTGTTTTTTCCACTGCTAAAAATATAATCAAAATCGCTCTTTAAACTTCTTGAACCTAAGTTTGCTGCTGTATTGCTTAAAAAATGGAGCACAATCTGTGTTGCAGCTTAACTTCAGATATAACTGCTATTAGTTGATAACATGTGATTTATGTTTTATTTCTAAACTAGGAAGTGGAATTAATAAAAGCAAGCATCAGGAAATGAAGGCCATGAAACTCTAATTCCCAGTGCACAAAGGGTATGGAAGATTGAGAATAATGTCTTTAATTTCTAGAGCTATATGAAAAGTTTCAGACATAAATTGAAAATGACAAATTTTGGCATTTTTCCCAATTTTGCAAAAAAGCAAAAAGCAAATGACTTTTGTTGGTGAAGCTTTACAAGAAAGAAGACTAATTTCCCGCCCCCCCCCCCCCAGCAGATAGTGTTTTTTGCTTCAAGAAAATGACTGCAGTATTGTCAGAAGGAAAAAGTACTTAGACAACTGAGAAAAATATTATGTTGAAAAAATGTTTATAAAAGTTATTTAAAACCAACAAAATCAGACTTATGACTACAAAATATTTCATAAGTCCAAAATCAAATATTTTTTCTTTTATATAATTTCTAACATTTCTACTAGACTAATCATAATATTGTTGTATTCTTAGTTAGTGACAACGGCATTGGAATAGTAAATGAATCAGATCTTCAGACCACTGCAAATGTAATCCATTCTCACAACATCCCTGTGAAGCAGAAAAGTGGTAGTATCCCAGTTTTTCAGAGAGGGAAATTGAGACAGGGAGCTCCTTTTCCATAGCCAGACAGCAAGTAGTGGCAGAGCTGTAGTTAGAATTTAGGAGTTCTCATGGTTGCTTCCAGCCCCTTGCTCTAACCAGTAGACAATGCCTCTCTAAATATTGCTCCAAATATAACTCTGAACTCTAAACCAGTTTAAAAAAAATATTAAAGTCTTGATGCTTCAGAGCACTCCACTCCTCACTGGCAGGGAGGGATCTGTCTGCACAGAACTCATTGCAAGCTCAGGACCATGGAATTTATGTTGAATGTATAATTTTTTAATGTACACTGTATTACACAGTTTCTGAAAATTCTCATGAAACAGTGGGGCTCTGTGACTGGATGCTATGCAGGAACTGACAGCCCTCTGTCATGCCACCTCCAATTAAGGGAGGTGGATTGAAGCTGCCTAGAGAAACCTGTGCCTGATTGGCAAAGGGGAAACAGCTGCCAGCCTAATTAGCCTGGGGCTGCATAAAAGCCTCAGAGGCAGCCCCCCTAGTGGGAAAACAGAAAAGGGGAAGCTGGAGAGTGGAAGGAGAGGGGTAGTGCATCCCTCTTGGCTGCAGAGATTGAGACACCCTTAGGACTGAAACTCCCAAGCTGTAGACGGTGAGAAGGTGGTGGGATTGCATACTGTAAATAAACTGCACTGGTGATTGCTGAGCCAGAAGGTCTCTGAGTGGTTTTTGGAGCAGAGGCAGGAGTAAAGGGGGCCCTGCTATACCCTGTTACAGGCATATAATAAGTCCTAGTAATGCTCTTCAAGAATGATTTCCTGCCCACTTTTTAAGCAAGTATGGGTTGCATAAAGAAAATACATGAAAGATTGATTGCACAATTTTTCTATACAATTGTGTAGGATTTGTGAATAAAGCACAAGTTAGGGCAGAGTATGAAATTGTTTGAAAGTTAAAAGGTAGAGCTGCCTGAGGTCTTCATTATGAATAATATTGGTTATGAATTTTGCCTTTTTTAGTTTAGAAGTTTGGGATCAGTTACTAATGTATTTGCTGAAGAGTTTGTATGAATGAATTTCTGAGTGAGTTGTTCACAAATGTCCTGCTTTGACAATCTCTTGCCTTTAGTTCATATGCTATTATTTCTGTTCATTGGTTGGATGGCTACAATATTTTAAAGAGTAACAAAAAGCAAATAAAAGTAAGGCTTGAACTTGGCTCAAATTTGGGGTAAAGACACAGGTAAGATCTTGTTCATCTGGTCTTAGTTCACATACAGTGCAGAACAATTTCTGATGAATAATGTCAGCCAATTAGTCTCTCTGTATAGTCACAACAATAATTGTAGTTAACTACTGTAGCGCCTTTTGTTGCCATACAAATTAAATTACCTTAAATTCTGTTTGAGGCGCATGAACATCATGCGCCATCACACCTGTAATATTATTTGTCCCAGAATTTTAAATCTATCGCCAACACGGTGTTTGTTGATTTGATCTTCCATCACAGAAGGTCTAAAAAAACGTTTAGGATATACTCTATAAGAGACCTCCAAAAATACTCTTCTATAAACTGATGGAGTCTCAACCCTGAGCAGATGTAGCTGAATTCAAAGGTGATATTTCCTCACAACAGTTCAAAACAAAGTTGAAATGAGAGACGCTAAAGGGGATGGTAATGGTTTTACAGCAGATGTTGTAGGTACTCTTACAACTGCAAGATAACATAAAATCACTTTTACTAAAAGTGTTATGAGGGCTAACAATTATAAACATTACAGTTGTGTTTGGGGTAGATTTATAGTGTAGGCTTCAGGCTACATCTGTTTAAAAAATAAAAAATAATTATACAATATAAACAATACTACTCTCAGAAACTGCTTCTTAATTTCCAGGAGCTCTGAAAGCTAATAATCTCTCTCTCTCATATATATTTTTTTTAAGCAAAAAATAAACAGTAGCAGTTCATAAAGTTTTCTTCCTCTATTCTGCTTTACTGAACTTAACCAAACTGGGAATATATTACTGAGCTCCACATCTTTCTTCCCATTCTGTGGTTGCAATCTTCTATCTAGTCAGATGACTCGATGCAAAATTCTAGACTGAGACCAATGTGAAACTACTTTTTTCTTTCTTTTTTTTTTTTTTTTTTTTTTTGTATCTCCAGTGTTTTTTTGCCTTGAAGTAGTTATGACCTCTGCTTCTTGGCTGTGTCCAGATTGGCTGGCTAAATGAAAAGAACAGTCCGATGGTGTAGCATTTCCTGTTATGAAAATCATTGAAATACATTTTATATTTTTTATTTTTATCACCAAAGTGCCTAATTTGTGCAAACTTTTTTTTGGGGGGAGGGGCAAGAGTCCATATCTTAAATTCTCATGGGAAGCTTGTCTACTTTGAACCTAATGTAGAGTGTTTTCTGTATGCAGTTCAGCCAAATCTCCAAACCCATGTTCAAGATTTTCTCAAATGTGATTTCTATTATAATGTAATTGCATATCAGAAACTATGGACTAAGAATTGCCCTCCACTGTGTGAGATGGTGACCAAACATGCAGATTATACACATTGGGTTTGGCCAGTGTGAAAAGAGGGGAGGAAATCTAACACTGTGCTCTACCTGGTAACCTGTGTTTTGTAAGTTCAGCAGTAGGAAGGATATGTCTGACTGTTTGGGGATGGCTGGAAATGGATGGTTTGTGTAGGGTGGAAGCAGAAGAGGCTGAATGTCTAGGCAAATGCTTCTACATCTCTGATGTTGGAGCCAGGATTTTTCTTGGGTACCATTGCTTCATGGTCATCATAACCCCACCTGGTAATCATTTTGTTTGGTTTTTTTTGTTTTTACACTGAGGGGAGCATGTTTTGGAAACTCCACAAAGTTGAAACCCGCCATGTTTTCCATTTAGTTTTTCCCTTTCTATGCACTCTTCGATGAAAGAGGATGAGGTAGGATCATATTAATCAAACCCAAATTACAAATGACTTAAGAAAATACATGTAGAATATTTAACTAATGGAAACACAGCATAATTGTACAATTGGAATTTTGGTAGCATATCAGGTTAATAACTTTGTATTTTCCTTGGTAAAGGTAAATACAAAGTTATGCTTCCCAAGTCAGTTGTAATATGCTACCTTGTATATGTTGTAGTATTTTGTATTACTAAATAACTTTGTGATCCTGCTGAAAATTTCACCTGTACTTAACTTAATGCATTATAAATTCAATGGAACTACTCTGTGTATAAAGTTACTTACATGTGTAAGTCTTTGCAGGCCTAAGATGTTGCATATAAGTTAAACATAAACAGTTTATGGTGGATGTGAAACCATAATTTTAAGTTTGTTTATATTTTATGCCAGGAAACATTGGACAACATCTTCCATCTCCCTTCTCACTTTCAAGTGAGCCCCTCTCACTTGCTTTTCCTGCCTATGTATTCTCAGCAATCAGATAGTTCTTCATGGAGCTGCACTGGGATCAGTGGTAGGAAGTCTCTGCCAGATACAGACATAAGCAGTCCAACCTGTCTTTTTCCTTCTTACTGAAAGAGAACTGGAGGAAACTGCTGGGGTGGGGCATTCACAACAGTGATGGGTGTGTCCTTGTGACAAGGGTAAATGAAGAAAGCAGCTTTTTTTCTGACAAACACTGAACAAGGAACTTTATTAGAATAAGGAAAACAGTAATATTTCCCAAGCTTTTTTTCTTCAGAATATTAAGCTGCCCTCAGGGGTGTCTCAATTAAGCAGATTCCCTTGCATTCCTGAAATGTTGCCAAAGCACAACTCCGACTCTGGACAAAGCTAAACCTCTGCAACCCTTTTGAAATCAGTACAGGGCACAGTTTTTGCTTTGCCTTTCATTTAGTTTGGGTTTGAGTGAGTACTGTGAACTATGTCTTCAGTTGTTTCCTCTAAATGAACATCATTAAGCACTCATTTTCCTTTTTTCATTGATCCCTGTGGTCAGTGCAGTTCATCATTTATATTTTGAGCAGCTAACTTCATTGATTAATTCTGTAGATATCTCTTTGAACAAATAACTTCAGTTTATTGTTGGCCATTATTTTAATTGTTTCATTGAAGCACATGTTCACCATCAGTTCCATACCTCTTTAACTTCCAGTGCTATTTCTTGTTGGCTTTGTCTGGTTTTCTAGAGAAGAGTATTCCAGTGGAATACTCATGCCCTACCCTGGGACTCCAGCATGCTGTTAGGAACTCTGCAAAAGCAATTTCCCCCCCCTGTCATCTTTATACTTAATTTCCACCAATGGAGTTAAGAAGGATTCTATTTAACTGATCCCAGCCTGGATTTCAGTGAAATCCTTTGTGTCCCATTCTAAGGTTGCAAATCGGTTATAAATATTCTAGTAACCTCCATTACTCATAAATGTTGTTTGATTAATATTCCCCGTGAAAGGCAGGGTTTTAAAAATACAATTTCTCAAAGTTACAGCTAGTGAGAAGACAGACATTGTAACACCAAAGAAGCTGAGTGGCCAACTGTTTGTCCATATTTATTTGTTTATCTGAATATATTTATATGAAACATGCATGTAAATGAGCAGGACTTGGCCCAATCAATATAAATTAGATTGTCTTTTGTTTTACATTAAAGACCCACCAGGGCGAAAAACGGTAAAAGGTGGTGTCTGTACATTAAACATTTAAAGATTCTATAGTATGCACTCTGTTTTTAAAGGATCTAAGTACACCTTGAGTGACCCATTAGTGGAAAACCATTATTAGATGCACCAGCAGTGGGTGAAATGAAATCTGCAGGAGAAATGAGGAAGATAAAAAAAACAGTGAGCAGGAAAGTAGAGATGGAAATAGTTGAGTGAGAACTGCTTCTGGCAGTGGTGAGATTGCAAGGTCAGACATGAGAAATCTGAGAGCGACCAATTACCCCATTCAAAAGTTAAGTGAGGCTGTGGCAGGGGTCAGAGGCAGGTGACACAACCTCTCTGAAGCTTATATGAAATGCTTATATCTACATATACGTATGTGTAGCAATGATAGAAATCCTAGTAATTCATAGTTGAGGTCATGGCTAGCATTTAGCTGAAAATTCACAGTAGTGAAATCAATATAACTATTAAATGTGAGGCAGGGCAAGCAGCCAAGTATCACAACGTTCAAGTTTCTCAGGAGATTAGCACACAACTTTCCTTATTTATTTATTTATTTGAAGAACGGAGTAGTTCAGCAGGCTACAACAGAAGCCTTCCACCTTTGGAAACATGGGTGGTGAAATCCTGGCCCCAATGAGGTCAATAGGGGTTTTCTCATTAAGTTCAGAGTCCAGCATTTCCCCCCGGGTTCCCATTCAAAACTGGTGTGTGCCATAAGGGAATGTGAATTTTGTGTTTCGAAGCTTGTGATCCTATTGCCTGTACCATGCCTGCTCTGTTTGGATACAGTTCAGTAAATATTTTAGATGTATGCTTGTCCAGTCCTGTTCGGCAAAACAGTGAAGCGCGTGTTTAACTTTAATCACATGCTTACGTGCAGGTATACTGTGCAAATGGGATCTAGACAAGGAACTTTAGTCCTCAGGGCTGTCAATTTAACACATTTCATAAGAAATATCTTGTACAGTAAAAGAATATTGCAAAAATACAACAACCTTCAAAAGGGTGATAATCTATACTACACTGATCAATATTTTGATGATAAAGGCAATCTTCTTTTTTGAGGCCATACTACTGTAGATAGGACCTTCTCTCCCACCCTTATGGGGCATACCATAGGGAGTCAGAAAGCATGTACAATTTTCCTACAAATTTTAATTATTCTAACCTAATGTAACCTCACGTTTAATTGAAAGGTGTGAGGAACACTTTTCCTCTATGGAAAATGCTGTAGTTAGACTCTGAAGTAGCTGTTTTGCACGTGTATTGTTTTTGTGATTATGGACTAATAAATTGTAAACATCCAGCAGAATTAAAAATACATTGTCATTACTCTATTGTTTCTCATTTTTTCTTTTAAATGTACCTTGTTTGTAGCTGTGAGAACTTGTAGGATTGCAACCTTTAAAATACATTCTGTTTCAAGACAGGCCGCTTCAGTGCTGATCTGTAATGTAAAGTAAATGAGATGGAGGGGACCTCATCTGGTTTTTCACAACTATCTGAGCGAGAGCTTATTCAATGAGGGGGACTGTGCAACAGCAAAGTCAGTACATTTCAATGAAGATTTTTAGAGAGCAAAGAGATGCTCCCCTGGATGGAGAGTACTTGTTATCCCAGTCCTATCACCTCATGTGCTAGTAGCTGAGTGGTGTTGGTGGCCTGTGATATTCAGGAAGTCAGACTAGATCTAGTGGTCCCTTCTGGCCTTAAATTCTATGACTCAGCCACAAAGCTTCTAAAAAGACAGTCATGTGTATTAGCGATTCCATATTCTTAACAGAAATGGGAAAGGGTCATTGAGACCAATAAACTGAAATGCTAGCAGCACCACTGAGAGTCCGTCAGTGCTTCTAATAATATCAATATATTTCCCATTTCAGGGAAGTTTCCTGCTCCAAAAAGATGCACATCAAATGTTCCCATCTCAAATTTAATGACTGCAAAATGTCCACTGCAACTAGTGGATATCTCACAGGGACAAGGGATACATCCTATTTTATTTGCCTCCTCTGACTCATGTGACTTTACATAGCAGCCAAGAATTTCAAAAATAGGAGCTTAATGTTATGTCCTTAAAGTCATAAGTTAGGCACCTAACTGATCGATCTCTCTTTCTCTCTCAAAGATGTGCTGAGCACCCAGTAGCTCTTCATTAAGTTGAGAGCAGCTGGACGCTCAGCACTTGTTTGTGGTGTTTAGTTATGACCTGAGGCCCCTTTTTTAAAAAATCTTGGCCACTGAGTGCACTCAGTGCCTTGTCAATAGAATAGGTCAAATTCATCCTGTGAAATCAGGGGGATTTTTAAATATTGGTTCACACAAGGAACTTTCTCTCCTGACATGGAGTTGTTTCATTTGGGAAACCTTCCTAAATGTATACTGGTATGCACTGATACAAGAAGGCAGTATAGTAGACTCCTTACTAGGTAAATTATTTAAAGAAAGTAAAAATAACTGAGAAACAATAGTGCAAAGCAATACTATAATGATAGTTAGATATTTAAAAATTGAGCCATGACCCTAAAGCTATTGCATAAGTTTAGAATAACTACAATAACTTCTGGAAAATGAGAGCTTTCAGATTCCCTGTGGTATTCCTCTTGCATCCATGGGTGAATGGGGTCCATGGTTCTTTATTTCATGCAAACTGGTTTCGCCATGCCTACATTTCTGACATGTTCATTCTTCCATGTGCCCCTTGAGCAATTTTTTTAATTAGTTCAGCTGAATGTAAGGTGTTTGGCTGAACTAAATCTTGAAAGGGATATAGAAATCGCTAAGGCTCACAGACTGAGAAACTCCCCTCTCCCCAGATGTTCTCCTTTTGCAATTTTTTCCCAAACTGCAGTATTTTTACTTCCTCTTATTCTAGTTTTCTTGTGCCTTCTATTCTTTTCCTTCTCTTTTGTACTATATTTTCTTCTGTGACCACACATCTATTATTGGCTACCTTTGTGATTTCTGTGAACCACAGGATTAAATCATAAAGATCCACACCAACAAAAGTAGAGTGCAATTGAGGAGCAAATCAGACCCACAATGCATTGATTTGATTCAGCAGATGTACACTGCTGTAAATATGCTCAGATTTCTCAGCAGAACTTGGATTTCTAATAGAACTGTTTTTGTTTTGTTTTTTCCCAGGCATGGTAAGAAACCATGTCATATACACAATGTAGATAAGCATAGTTGGGGCCTTTGGAAAAGAATTTGGCATACATTCCCCATAGACCTATTTGAGTTCTCTGCAGTCATGTTGGAAAAGGTTAATCTGATCAAGCTTTCAAAGAATAGAGTACAGTAGCTATAGTACTTGCCTTACAAAAGTGACAGTTATGCTGTGGAGGCTATCAAAAATAATTCAAACAGAGGAGAGAGGATAGGACACTACACAAGTTCCAGTGGGGTGGGGTGCACTGCAGTTCTGTTGCCAAATCCCAATTTTTGATATGCTACAAATTCATGTTGCTGCTCTATACTTATTTTATTAAACTTACTTGAAAAGAACTAATTAAGTTTCACTTACGAGTTGGCAAGGTTTTATTTTACTGAAAATCATTCTGAAAGGGAAAAAAGACCTAGATGTGGTCATAGCTGCTAATGCCCACCAGCAAGAGCCTGTGTGTGTGCTGCTGCCACTTATTTTTCCCTAAAGGAAAACAGACACAGACAATATTTTAGGTAGGAAGGACTCTTTAAGGAGGGGGCCTCTTAACTAAGGGTCAAACAATATTGAATTTGTGCACAAAAGGAGAGTAATATTTTTTAAAAAAAAAAGGAAGGAGGGGAAAAAAGAAGAAAAGGCGTTCAAAGAGGAGAGGAAAACATTAGGTCTATAAAACAGCAAGGCTGTACAGTAACTTAATGACTTGGAAGAAACACTATTGGAAGTGGTAATAGGCACAGAAGCAATAGTCTGAAATGGCAGCAAGAGTTGCACCTCCTCCAACTGTGTACACAAACTACCTGTTAAGGGCAAATGTGTACCTGGCCTTAGGCCTATTTCCACAGTGGGTGAATTATGTGTCAATTACATGTGCATCAGGAGATCCACATTCCCTATTTTAGATCAATCCCTGAAATGACTTGCATTGATATTGCACTGATGGTGTGATATTGACTGAGGAAATTGCAATTCTATTTACACAACAGTATATAGAAAGATCAATAACATTCACCTGATTTTATAGGTTCCCCCCACCCCCATTTTGGTAACCAGATATTTGTCTCTCCAAGTAAAAGGTGTGCTTTCTATAGATGTCCAAAGTTTTGGTCCGATGCTTCAAGTGCACAATTAATTAATAATTGAAAATAAGCCTAAGCTTTCAAAACCTACAGCAATCCAATTCAAGCAATGTGAATTTTTTATTCTGTTTTCCCTTGTACTTTTATTTTAATCCATCATTCTTTGTTGTCTCATCTGTTTTCCATTTTCTTTTTCATTCTTGTCCTTTTACTTTGTTTTTCTCTTGATGTATTTTGCTGTATCTATTTCTTTAACTACATCTTTCTTTAACTCTCCAGCCTGTGTCCTTGGGTTTTTTCTTTTAAATATTTTTGTTTTTGCTTGTATCTCCACACTGAGTGCTCACACTGTCAAACAATCTAGCTGTCATTTTAAAAATCTTTGTCTCTGTTTTCTCCTCTCATATCTTTCCCCAGTGTGGTGGTCTTTTTCCTCCTCCTTTAGAAGACCTGCATCTTCACTTCTTTCTCCTCTGCATAGATGCAGAGGGTAGCCAGCACTGATGCTGCAGCAACTTGAAACTGACCAGCTTCTGAACTGTCCCGGAACAAAAGCTCTGCTTTGTCAATTTCAAGCTGCTTTGGTGACATTGTGGGTTACTTTTCCAGCCAGGAGATGAGATGTGAGGGGAAATGATTCACTATGTTATGAGCCAGCAATAGGATCTGGCCTACTCCCATCACCTCAAAAGATGCTAAACACTTTTTTTATACAATTCAGCCACTGTTTTTCTCAGTTACTGTTTTTATTTTGTGGAGAACCAGTAATGTGCAAAACTTAAAGATATGGTCCCTGCTCCAAGGAGCTTACCTCCTAAAGTACACAGTTCAAAGCAGACACAGCGTTCCTGGCTGTCCAGAAAAAAGGTATTCTCTCCTTTTCTGTGCTGTGACATATCCTGTGTCGTCTTTCCCCCACCTGCCATTCTGGGTTTTCTATTCCTTTCTGTCCATTTGAGTTTTTCTTATTCTTTTCATTCTATGCTGTCTCTATCCCTCCTCATCCTCTCACTTTGTCTCCATATCACTTGGTCTCTTCCCCACAGTAGCTCATTGTGTATTCTCTCCTTGTCTCCATTGCCATTTTCTCTCCTCTACTACTGTTATGCTCCCTTATTGTTTCACTGCTTGTTTCTGCTAGTGAAAATAAAGTGAAATTTTAATGTTGTAGTGTGTAGGAATAGGGTAGTATCGGTAGTAGAACACACCCTATTTCTATACACTACAAATACTATCTGGACATTCTTTTCCTGCCTGTCTTCACTTATGTTCTTTGTTCCTGGCTGCATCACCGTTCCATGTTTTTAATCCCAAAGTATCAACTCATTAGAACTGGATAGACAATGTAACTGCCTAAGGTGAATCAGGTCAAATTTTGCCTTTCATCTGTCTGCTTTGTTCAAACTAATATTTTCAAGTTGCTATCTTCTATGCAAGTTATCTGATTTTGAAATTGTATAATCAAAGTCCTGGTTTTAATCTTCCTCTAAAATGTCTTTCATATTTCATAAAGGCTGCCAGGCATATTATTTATCTTTGATAAATGGAAAAGTAATTCACATTGGAGGGAAAACTTGACCTACTCATACAAACAAGGTACTAAATTCACAATATTAACTATGGAAAGAGACCCGGGTGTCACTGTACACAGCTTAATGTGCAGCTGCACTTAAAAAGGCAAACAAATGTTAGGATGTGTAAGGAATGGGATGAAGCTTAATATGGAAAAATGTTATGCCAATAGGCAAATCGTTGGTTTGCCCTTAACTGGAATATTGTGTGTAATACTGACAACTCCAGCTCAAAAGGGTACTGCAGAATTGGAGGCTTTCTGAAAAGGGTGATGAGAAAAATTCCAAGCTTTTCACTCTTCATATGAGAGATTTTCTATGCCTTTAATAATTCTCCTCTTTGAAAGAAGGGGGCGATAATGAAGCATACAAAATAATAAATGGTACAGGGAAGGTAGATTGGAGACTTCTGTTCTATCTCTCCAACATAAGAACAAAGAGAATCTGTGAAACTGGAAGGTGGGAAATTTTAAAACTGATAAAAGGAAATACTTTTTTAACCCAAAATGTAATTAGACAGTGGAACTCCAAGTGATTTTTAAGGCCAAGAATTTATGAAGATTCAAAGAAGAACTGGATGTCTATATGGATAACAAGAATATCCAGATTTATAATAGCTAATGCTTAAATGAGTTTTTTGGATGGGATAAATGCCTAATGATTCAGGGATTAAGACAATCTCTCTAAATATTAGGGTCTAGGAGGAGACTTTCATGTGGTTTGGGGAGGCAGATCATCCTACATCTGCCAATAGACAGGTTTCTTGCTTATTTTTTTCTTCTAAGGCACCTGATGCTTGACACTCTCTTAGACTGGATATTGGACTTAATGGATCATAGATCTGATCTAGTATGAAAGTTTGTTACATTCTACATAGACCGTAACTTCCCTCCTAATAAGGGCTTAAAATGATGGTGCCCATACATGATAGCAAATTAGTAGACCGAAGCAGGTCAATTTCCTGATCCCTCTTCTTGAAACAAAGCTGTTTAGCCTTCCATCCAAAGGATGTAGATTTGGGTTAGGATATGTGTCAAGGCTGATTCCCCACTCTGGCACTTAAAGTACAGGAGGTGGGGGGGGGGGGGGGGCCCGCAAGGATTCTAAAAACTAATACTTGCCACTCCAGGCTTGTTTTAAATCCCCAAGGTTCCAGCTTTTCTCTGACCTTGGCTTGTTACACTGCCACCACCCAGGTGAAAAACTGCCTCTTGCAAATCCTGGAAAAACTCACTTGGGAAGTTTTCCCTGAGCCCCTTTGGGTTTTCCACCCCTCCCTTGGGGAAGTGGAGAAAGAAAACAAACAAAAGGGAAACCCAGCTGTTGCCACCAGCTAATTGAAAAACATACGCACAGACCTTTTAAGACACAAAACCAATCAGGTTTTTAAAAAAGGTAAATTTTATTTTTTAAAAAGGAGAAAGGAAACGCATCTGGAAAATCAGGCTATTGCCAGATGTTAAAGAGCAACTGAAAAAGGGTTAAACACCAGGAATGGCTCCCTGGGGTCCAGCTTAATGTTACAAAAGAAAATAAAAATACCTGAGCTTAGCGCAGAGAAGTCACAAGCCAAAAATTAAGATATAAACCTGATCGCATCTATCTAAACATTCCTTGTCCCAATGAATCCTTCTAGGTATGGAAGATAATTTTTCATACCTGGTTCAAACTTTACAGGGAATTCTTGCTGCCCCTGTCTCTTCAGCCAAGAGAGAACACCCGAGAGACAAAGGGAAAGTGTTTTTATTTTTTTTATTTTATCTCCTCTTTCCCCCCCCATTTTTAAAAAGTTGTAGCCTTCCCATTGGCTCTTTTGGTCAGGTGCCCACTCCCTTTCCTTTACCTTTAACCCTTTGCAGGTAAAGCAAGCAGAGAACAGCCACCAAGAGGGACTTTATGGCTGGCTGGATGTCCATAAAAGGGAATTATCCTTTCCCCCTTCATTTATTGCAGCGTGATTCATGAAATAGAGATAGATATGAATACTGCAATAAAGAGGCCAAGGTTTAGTAAGCAAGAGGGTATGAAATATGACAAATACACCACACTCCTTAACTCCTGGTGATGTTTCCCATTTTCTGATATGTTGATAGTATACTTGTCTCTCTGTATATCTCAGGGTTTCCTATAGCACCCATCATTGCAGTATCCAAGCTCTTAGCTATGCTGATTTAAATTTACCTGGGAAGTCCCTACCTGAATTCATGGACCACTTCTGCTGTTATCAACCTTAGTTAAATGAGACGCTCCATGAATAGCAATGATTCACTGAATTTGTTGATATGAATATTAAAATAGATTCTGTGCATTTGAAAAAGCTGTTGGAGCAGACCTTACTAGAACAACAGTAATCTAAGCCTTGTGCTTAACATAAAATGCATAGGCATATTGTGTCACCAGGGCAAGAGGTGTATGGGTGTTTTATTGTCATCAATTACTAGGGTCACAGGATTTGACCTATTACTCAGGCAAAATACACATTGAAGTCAATGGAAATTTTGCCTAAATAAAAGCTGTATGAGCACCGAAAAATTTAGTTCAGTATATTAGGGGTTTGATACTATCGGAGATCGTCAACTAGATAAAGATTGACTACCATTCTCTTTGCTGGAGGAGGAAGTCCTTATCTGGGCATTGAGAAAAGAACACAGGCAGGTCATCAAGACAAATGTTTTTAAAGTTCAAACGGCATATTGTGAATAATAAATTGACTGGAACAGTAGCAATTCTCCAGCAATATTTCTGTTATCTAAACTGTAGCAGTTCAAAGTACTCCATGTGCCGAACTGATGGCAAGGACTGCAAACTGGGGAGAAGGTTCAGGCACTTGGAATCTCTACTTAACTCTGAACTACAACACACATATTGCTAGATGGGCAACTTGTTGCAGATCATCAAAACTTGGTGTTCCTTACTCCCTTTTTTCCTTTGATCCCAAAGTACATATTTCTGAGTTTGCCCAAGTGAGGACTAACTAGAAACTGAGTCAGGATTTGTACAAGTGGTTTTTAGTTGTCCCTCCACTACAGAAGCACCTCTGGCATACAAGAGGAGTCTAAAGTTGTTGTTCCTGGGTATAGGAAGCACTATGCTTATGTTTTACTGAATTCACAAAACATTTTTGAATTCATTCTATTCTATAAATTAGGGGATTTGTGTCTTCTCATCACCTGCACAAATATTAGACTGTGTGTTTGTACAGGTAATAAAGGGGAGGAATGGGAAAGAGGCTCAATGGCAAGGTTGCATCACTCAACACTATAGGAGAAGTATTCAGGTACCCTTAGATTTTTTTTTTTTTTTTAATCTAAAGTTTTGTTCCTACTTGAAGATCTCAGTGCTTTCATCCGACATAGACAGTAGCAGTTAGAATTTTCCAGAATCAGCTAAGGACTACCATCATTGGCAAGGTCAACAGCATTATCATTCTGTTTGTGGATCTACTGCAGCATTTAACTATTGTTGTGAAGGTAAAGCCGCAGCTCTTTTCACTGTGGTAATGGGGTAGTACTGAGTTAATGGCAAATGGGACAACAGGAGGGTAAAGAGAGGATGCCAATTCTAAAGTTCTTTTTTATTGTTGAGTTGCTGAAATAATATTGAAAACGTATCACTGGGGTTTTAGTTCACAGCTGGGACCAATAAAAATCTGGGAAGAATTTATGTAAATTATACAATTCTGTGGGGGGCCCAGGAAATGTTGTTTCTCATTTAAAATAAATAGTCCCCCCTACTAACTTATTCCTAATCATGCAAACAACAAAGGAATTAAGTAGGCCATTTCCATACATATGGCTCTTTCTTTTATGAAATGTAGTTCACCAGAAATTTGGAGATAATTGATTTAGAAGAATTCTCATCTGTAATTTTTTCGACACTGGAAAAAGAACACTTTATTTTCTCCAATTCTAGATCTTATTCTAGCATTTAAAATGAAAAGACTGAGAGCTCAATGTGTATGTTCTGCTTTCATTGTAAAGCAATGGGGTTTGACTATAAAAAGACAGATCCCTGGATAGTAACACATGCCAGCGACATTATTCCCAAGATAGGAAGAGCACTACAAATTTCTGCAAAATGACCTGCTTCTATCACTTAGATCTGGACATTTCTAACTTGCAGAGCCAAGGGAGACAGGTCAGTGGTATTTAGAAAATGTTTAAAAGGAGCTGGTGAGATGATTTTTACTATCTGAGCCAGTTCAGAAAAGATAAGGAGTGTCCTGAACCTGTGTATAGAACTTTAGTCAAACCTTTTGTAGGTTCCACATGGTTTAAAAGTCCCTCCTGAAGGACCCATCACCTAGCAACAGGTCTGTTCTTAGTGGGGATTTTGCCAGTTCCTCCCTCTAGTTAAGGACTTCATAGAAATGTAGACTTCTCACTCCTTCAGCTCCTCCAACAATAAATTGGAGAGAGCAGGACCAAGTAATTCTTCTGCTGTCTTCTATATTTTATGACATTCTGGGACGTAGACATGTCTTGTTAGTCTGAGTACAGTTCAGGATTGAAAAATCTGAAACTGTATGAAATCCTCCTGTCTCCCATTCCTTCCCATGACATTGGTGGATCTCAGGGAAAAGAAGGGAGAGAATTTTCATAGTCCTGCTGTGTACTCTAAGGTGTGAGCTGTGGGGATGCTTCTGAATAAAGACCGTTCAGTGGAGGAATTACTGAGATGAGTTTGCTCCATCAGATGGGCTGGGGGATGGACTGCCTAGTCACATCTTATCTGGGACAAATCTCAGGAATGTATGGGTAAGATGTAAGGGGAGGGATAGGAAAGAGGCCGGTGATGGGCCTCAATTTTTGAATGGTTCAGATAAGCTTTGGAGAAGCATTTAAATGTTTGGATGCTTATTAGAGCTATTCCTTCCAAACCCTCTGAGTTTTTCCCACTATTTTTTCCCTCCAGTTGCAAATGGGTACCATATTCTATAGAGTGAGTTTCCAAATGACGACACTAGCAAACCAGGGAGCACCTCAAGTACTTTACTCCTATCCCAACAGCTCCATTTTTTTTTTTTTTTTGCTACCATGTGTCTGGGCTTGCACAAGCTATGCATACTATATGTACTGTAACATATAACTGCCCATTTTAGAGCTTACCTAGTGGTTTCTGCTGAGTGGCAGTGATTTCTAACCATGCCAGCCTGTGCTGTAGACCAGTGTGATTTACAAATCACTTAATGCAATGCTACATGTCAGCAGAATGTGCTGTACCAGCAAAGTAATGAAATACTTACAAAATAATTAACTGCTTTTAGGAGACATCAGATCAGTTCAAGTGGTTATTCCTAATCATCAGTGCACCAAACACCAGCAGCCCATACAAGTTTAACATTACATAATTTGAGTGAAACCGAGAGAGATCTTTCCAAATCATTTACAATAAATGTGGCCAGTACTAAAGACACAGTGCTATGTTTCAGTTCCTTCATTTCACGTTAATGGGGACTAATAAAAAAGCCATTCTGACGAATCCTAATCTAATATGAATCAGTGTAACAAAATTCCAAGGGATTTCCCCATTTGGTTCACCAGCATATTCCCACTTTAACAATCTCCTCTTTATTCAAATAATAGTTTTCAGTATAAGGCATCTGTAATAGCTATAGATTTAAAGACAATATTGTTTCACATACAACAGTAACAAATTTGAACGTAGGGGTTGGAGAAAGTGGGGTGATAGTTCAGAAAGAAGGGACTTCCATATGGATGAGCCTTGTTTTTGCATAGATTAGTATGGGTTCATTTTTTAAAAATTTTTATTTATTCGCTTTTATTTAGGCACTCGGAGGCCTCCAAGCATGGACACCTAACCCTGCAATTTCTCTATGATAAAATAACTGTAGTTATAAGTAAACAGGCCTTTTGAAGTTCCTGTGCTTTCCCCTCTTCATCTGTTAGGTTTGAATGCTGCTGCAAGCCATAAATAGTCAGGCTAAAGAAGAAATTAATTTGTTTGACTGTGGGAAATGTAAAGGTTTGTGATCATATGGTGGAATCTAATGGAGCAGAATGTTCCCATATTGGTGGTTGCATCATGGTCTTGTTCTGAATTGGAGTTTACAGAGGTGAGCAGAAAAGGAAAGGTAGCTCAAAACTGGACTAGTGAGATAAGAAAAAGAAACCAAGAGGAAGACAGAGTAGAGTGGGTATCATAATGAGCTCTGCAACACTGGAGACAGTGGCTCCATGTATTCATGTGGCTGAGGCAGATGGGAATGGGATGGGGAAAATAGGATGCGATCATCTAATTAAAGACTATATCAGAATGCAAACAACACAAGAGGGGGCTAAAACAAGGTGGTACAGGCAGTCTTAATTCTGGCACTTCCTAACTTTTGAGTGCTTGGCTATGCAACTGTAACGTTCTTTTAATGTAGGTTGTTTTTTTTCCAGTATAATTGACTGTCATAAATGTCCATGAAACTTCAAAAATGCATAACAAGGCAAGATCCCTGCCATGAAAAACTTGCAATCTAACTCTCAGTAATAGAAATGATAAACAGTTAGGTGGAAGCAGTCAGAGGAATTGAAGATTTGGAAGCTAAAAAGTGGGTTTTAACAAGGGATCTGAATGAAGAGAGGAAGGTATGTTTTGTATATTTGAAGCAAGAGGCTGTTCCAATCATAGGGCTCAAGACTGCAAAACCCATGTTAATGTGTGTTGTCCCACTGATGTCAACGAGATGACTATCATAAGTAAATTCCACTCATATGAGTAAAACTTTTGAGGATTGGGCCCATAAAGGTTGAAAAAAGGAGTGAAGTAGAGAATTGGAGAAGACAAAGTAGTTGCAGGCACAGTGTAGGACATGGGGGTAGGAGAAAAGTAGTTCAGTAGTGTAAATAGGGACTGTGGTAGGCAGCTGTGGAGTCCATCAAGATTTTTTTTTTTTTTTTTTTTTATCCGGTAAACTGAGAGCCAGTGGCATAGAATGCATTTAAAAGGCAAAATTGTACTTGCCTTTTTCATATAAGTACTCCTATTGACTCCACTGGGATTGAGTAAGGAAAGCAGGATTTAGTTCATGGTACATTCTTATCATAAATATAAACTAGACCTAGATGAATAATATATACAATAATTCACTGATATATATTTTTGACTCCCCAAATTAATCAAATCAATTGTTCAACAGATATGTTAACAAATGGTTCACCCAACTTTATAACCTTGGAGAATAATGAGAAAATCATACAATGTATTTTTAAAATATCATGAAAATGGCTGAATAGAACTTAATTCTAGAGGGGAAAATGTTTCTTTCTTTCTTTAGCCCTTCATCTTTTGTTACTTTCAGTCAGTACAGTCAATTGTAAAGTATTTATCTGATTATTCAGTTTGTTCCAGGCTGCTTCAATAACTGTAACATTTTTATTGTTTGGTAATTGTGAGGCTTCACAGTACTCAAGGTGGAATCTTTTATTATGGCATTGTAAACAATCCTAAATTCCTTACAGCATATTCTGTAACATCTATAAAACATTATTCTCAGGAGCTTTCTAATTACTCCCTTCTGGCCAGACCTATTTAGAAGACTTCCTTTGCTTCAAGGTCTCTTTCAAAGTCTTCCTACGTTAGTTAATTCCCAGGTGTTTCAAAGCAGTGATTTATATTTCCGTGACTAATAATACTTAGCCCTTACATTGTGATTATTTTCTGGATCTTAAAGTACTTTTTTCTCTCTTATGTGGGACTAACACTTGAATAAAAGTTGGCAGAATTGGGCCCTATGCTTAGAAACATACATTTCTTTGGTAATCCGCAGCAAGATGAACTTGGTCATGCTAGCCCTGTGGCTAATCAATCATTCTGAATTTTTAGTATTGATAATGCACTGAGTTTACTATTCTCTCCAGAGCTGTGTGTTTGGGAATATTCATGGGTAAAAGTTTCAAAAGGGGCTAAGTCACTTAGGAGCTTAAGGTCTATTGACTTTTTTAAATGACTTAGGTCTTTGGAACTTTGGGCCAGATTTTCAAAAGTCTGAGGCCTGGTCTACACTATGACTTTAATTCGGATTTAGCAGCGTTAAATCGAATTAACCCTGCACCCGTCCACACAACAAAGCCATTTATTTTGAAATAAAGGGCTCTTAAAATCGATTTCTGTACTCCACCCCGAAGAGCGGAGTAGCGCCAAAATCGATATTGTCATTTCAAATTAGGGTTAGTGTGGCTGCAATTCGATGGTATTGGCCTCCGGGAGCTATCCCACAGTGCACCATTGTGACTGCTCTGGACAGCAATCTGAACTTGGATGCACTGGCCAGGTAGACAGGAAAAGCCCCGCGAACATTTGCATTTTATTTCCTGTTTGCCCAGCGTGGAGAGCACAGGTGACCACAGATAGCTCATCAGCACAGGTAACCATGCAGGCCGATAATCGAAAAAGAGCACTAGCATGGACCATACAGGAGGTACTGGATCTGATCGCTATATGGGGAGAGGATTCGGTGCTAGCAGGACTTCGTTCGAAAAGACGAAATGCCAAAACTTTTGAAAAAATCTCCAAGGGCATGATGGAGAGAGGCCACAATAGGGACTCCGATCAGTGCCGCGTGAAAGTCGAGGAGCTCAGACAAGCCTATCAAAAAACAAAGGAGGCAAACGGTCGCTCCGGGTCAGAGCCGTGGACATGCCGCTTCTACACCAAGCTGCATGCAATTCTAGGGGGGGCCACCACCACTACCCCACCTCTGACCGTGGATTCCGAGGCAGGGGTAATCTCATCAGCTACACCTGAGGATTCTGCGGACAGGGAAGAGGAGGAGGACGAGCTTGCGGAGAGCACACAGCACTCCATTCTCCCTAACAGCCAGGATCTTTTTCTCAGCCTGACTGAAGTACCCTCCCAAGCCAGTATCCAAGACCACAACCCAATGGAAGGGACCTCAGGTGAGTGTACCTTTTTAAAATATAAAACTTGTTTTAAAAGCAAGCGCTTTTTAATGATTACTTTCCCCTGAGGACTTGGGATGCATTCACAGCCAGTACAGCTACTGGAAAAGTCTGTTAACATGTCTGGGGATGGAGCGGAAATCCTCCAGGGACATCTCCATGAAGCTCTCCTGGAGGTACTCCAAAAGCCTTGCCACAAGGTTTCTGGGCAGTGCAGCCTTATTCCGTCCTCCATGGTAGGACACTTGACCACGCCATGCTAGTAGCAATTAATCTGGTATCATTGCATGACAAAGCCTGGCAGCATATGGTCCCGGTGTTTGCTGGCATTCAAGCAACATCCGTTCTTTATCTCGCTGTGTAATCCTCAGGAGAGTGATATCGCTCATGGTAACCTGGCTGAAATATGGGAATTTAATTAAGGGGACAGAGGTGGCCGTTCCTACTGGGCTGTTTGCCTGTGGCTGAAAAGAAATCCTTCCCTGCAGTTAGCCAAGTGTGGGGGGGGGCGGAGAATTGGCCCTGAGCTTTGCGCATTTGACTAGCAGGGATCTTCCCTGATACCAGCCACACGGTGGGGGGAGGGGTACAGCGATCATCCCAGATAATTCATGGCGGGAGGGGGGTTAGTTTGGTTTCTGCAGGGATCTTCCCTGATACCAGCCACACGGTGGGGGGAGGGATAAAGCGATCATCCCAGAGAATTGGATGGGGGTGGAGGTTAGTTTGTTTTCTGCTTCTGAAGGTTAACAGGAAAACCGCAGCAGTCAACGGGCTTTGCTTGGTATGTGGGAAAGGAGGGCGCAGAAGCCGAAAGACAATGGCTTACCATGGGTGCATGCAAGCTGAATTCTGTTGCCCGGACCTGCGTCTGTGATCTCTAACACCAAAGCCACAGGCACTCAATATTAAGATGGAAAATACGACCTTGTACTGAAATCACATGTGCTATGTAATGTGAATAGTGTTGTTCACCATGAAAGAGTATAAGCATTGGTCTGTAAAATGTATCATTTTAAAAACTTCTTTTTTTTTTTTTTTTCAACCCTCCCTCCAGCAGCTGCAAATTTTTCAAGCCTCCCTCCTCCGTCCCGAAGGCTATCTCAGATAAGGCGGCGGAGAAAGAGGACGCGAGACGAGATGTTCTCGGAAATAATGGAATGCACCCGCAATGAAAGAGCTCATTTGAATGAGTGGAAGGACACGGTATCTAAATACAGGAAAGATGCCAGTGAACGTGAGGTCATGAGGGACGCTCGAAATGAGAGGTGGCAGGCTGCAATGCTGGGGCTGCTGCGTGATCAAATGGACGTGCTCCGGCATCTGGTGGAGCTTCAGGAACGGCAGCAGGCTAACAGACTGCCGCTGCAGCCGCTGTATAACCTCCCTCCCCCCTCACCATGTTCCATATCCTCCTCACCCAGATGTGTAAGAACGCAGGGGGAGGCTCCATGCACCCTCCCACTCCACCCCAGTGGACAGCCCAACCAAAGGGCTGTCATTATATTGAATTTTTTCAGTGGCCTTTTACTTCCCTCCTATCCTCCTCCCAAACCTCACCCAGGTTACCTTGTCGGTTCTCTCCCTATGTTTATAATCAATTAATAAAGAATACACAATTTTTAAACGATAGTGACTTTATTTCCTTTAAAAGCAAGCTGTGATTTAAGGGGGGAGGGTGGTTTGCTTACAGGGAATGAGTCAATCCAAGGGGGCAGGTTTTCAACAAACAGAACTTTCACACCGTAGCCTGGCCAGTCATGAAACTGGTTTTCAAAGCTTCTCTGATGCGCAGTGCTTCCTGGTGTGCTCTTCTAATCGCCATGGTGTCTGGCTGCACGTAATCAGAGGCCAGGCAATTTGCCTCAGCCTCCCACCCCGCCATAAAGGTCTCCCCCTTACTCTCACAGAGATTGTGGAGCACACAGCAAGCAGCAATAACAATGGGGATATTGGTTTGGCTGAGGTCTGACCGAGTCAGTAACGAGCGCCAGCAACCTTTTAAACAGCCAAATGCACATTCTACCACCATTCTGCACTTGCTCAGCCTGTAGTTGAACAGCTCCTGACTCCTGTCCAGGCTGCCTGTGTATGGCTTCATGAGCCATGGCATTAAGGGGTAGGCTGGGTCCCCAAGGATAACTATAGGCATTTCAACATCCCCAATGGTTATTTTCTGGTCTGGGAAGTAAGTCCCTTGCTGCAGCCATTTAAACAGATTAGTTTTCCTGAAGACGCGAGCATCATGAACCCTTCCCGGCCAGCCCACATTGATGTTGGTGAAACGTCCCTTGTGATCTACAAGTGCTTGCAGCACCATTGAAAAGTACCCCTTGCAATTTATGTACTGGGTACCCTGGTGCTCCGGTGCCAAGATTAGGGATATGGGTTCCATCTGTCACCCCACCACAGTTAGGGAATCCCATTGCAGCAAAGCCATCCACTATGACCTGCACATTTCCCAGAGTCACTACCTTTTGTAGCAGCAGCTCAGTGATTGCTTTGGCTACTTGCATCACAGCAGCCCCCACAGTAGATTTGCCCACTCCAAATTGATTCCCGACTGACCGGTAGCTGTCTGGCGTTGCAAGCTTCCACAGGGCTATCGCCACTCGCTTCTCAACTGTGAGGTTGCTCTCATCCTGGTATTCTGGCGCTTCAGGGCAGGGGAAAGCAAGTCACAAAGTTTCAAGAAAGTGCCCTTACGCATGCGAAAGTTTCGCAGCCACTGGGAATCGTCCCACACCCGCAACACTATGCGGTCCCACCAGTCTGTGCTTGTTTCCCGGGCCCAGAATCAGCGTTCCACAGCTATAACCTGCCCCATTAACAGCATGATCTCCAAAGCACCGGGGCCCGCGGTTTGATAGAATTCCATGTCCTCATCACTCTCGCTGCCGTAGCCTACTCCTCGCCGCCTGGTTTTGCAGGTTCTGGTTCAGCATAAACTGCACGATAACGCGCGAGGTGTTTACAATGTTCATGACTGCTGTCTTGAGCTGAGCGGGCTCCATACTTGCCGTGGTATGGCATCTGCACTGTTCACCCAGGAAAAAGGCGCAAAACGGTTGTCTTCCGTTGCTTCCCTGGAGAGGGGGGAGGATGTACCCAGAACCACCCGCGACAATGTTTTTGGCCCCATTAGACATTGGGATCTCAACCCAGAATTCCAATGGGTGGAGGAGACTGCGGGAACTATGGCATAGCTACCCACAGTGCAACGCTCCGGAAATCAACGCTAGCCCCGTACATGGATGCACAGCGCCGAATTAATGTGCTTAGTGTGGCCGCATACATTCGACTTTCTACAATCTTTTCCCAAATTTGAATGATATAAATTCTGATTAATCCCATACTGTAGACATACCCTAAGAATGCAGATAGGCACCTATTGGGATTTACAAAGGTACCTAAGTATGTTAGGCATGCAACTCCTATGGATGTTCAGTGGGAGATAGGTGCTTTTCCAAATTCCATTTCATGCCTATTTACATTTTTAGGTGCCTTTGTAGATCTTGCCTTTTTGAAAATTGGAGTTAGGTGCTTTTTAAAATGGACCTTTTGTCTTGTCTACACAGGGGAAATTGACTAGCATAACTGTTCCAGAATAGCAATTGCTGAATAACTCCCTGATGTAGGCACTTTTTTTGTTTTGTTTTGTTCCAGAATAAAATAACTTTTATTCAGGAATAACTACTCCACTTTGTGATCAGAGTAGTTATTCTAGAATAGTGTAGCTTATTCCAGAATAGAGTCCACATAGGAAGCTATTCCACAATAGCTATGCCAGTCAATTTCCCTGTGTAGGCTCCTAAGTGTCTGAATCACATTGGAAAAATGTGCCTAAATCACTTAAGTGCATGAATGTGTTACCCTAAGGGTTCTAAATAATTAGACACTCTAAAAAATTTACCATGTATATATTACATGATTATTTCAGTACAGCCCAAAGACCCCAATTGGGATGATGGCCTCATTGCTAGAGCTGGTCAAAAATATTTCCTGCCCCACCAAAATTAAAACAAATATTTGTTTTGTTCTTAATATTTAATGGCAATTTTCTGGATTTTTGAAGGAAAAAATTGGTTGCTTTTGTTTTCAAAAGCTGAAACCCCAAAATGTATACTGCCAGTTTTTGAAAAACTGAAATGTTTCTGGGTGTTTAAAAAAAACCCAGTTTTGATACTTATTGAAAATAATCAGAAAATTTCAAACAAAACAAAAGTCTTCCACCTAGTTATTCATCAAGGAGGCCATTTTTAAAAAGAAGTTGTGATAGAAAATGTTCATCCAGGTTTATCTGCTGTGCTAAGCGCTATACTGACACAGTTAAAGACAGACCTTGACCCAAAAATCTTGCAATCTCAGGCCCCAATCCTGCAAATTCTTGTGTACTTACAATGTTCTGGAGAAGCCAGGTTTGTTGTAATTTGGAAGAAAAGAGACAAATGTTTTGTTTAGATAGCTGAAACTGTAAATAAAACACAATTTGGGGGGGAGGGGAGTCATTCTTTCTTTTGAAGTCACTGATAACTCATGCAAAGCTTTACACAAATCTCTTTAGCTATAGTAATTAGCCCTTCAACTACTAGAGTATTACACACACACACTCTACTAAATATATTGTAAATTTGGTTTTGGTGAAGGGTTTTGGATTTACAACTTTGGAGAATGTTCCAGGAGTTCTTGCACTGTGGGTCACAGTTAGTCCCAATGGAGGGTGTGAACAAATGTCAAGGAGTCACAATATTTTTACCTTCTAATATTACTAAATGGAAAGGGGCCTTGGTTAGATCCTAGTTAACTGGGATGAACTCCATGGGGGGGGGGATCCCAATATGGAAAGACTGACAACCACTCCTTTGTTTATCCACAGAAGTGTGGTCAAAATTTTCCCTGAGACTCTAACTTGAGACAGCTAAGGCCTTTTTTTTACAAAAGTTCTGAGTACCTCTGCAGCTTCCAGACACAGATGGAGATGTTAAGCACCTACTTAAGATCAGTCCCAAACTGATCTTACATTGAACACTCAAACTAAGGACCCCAAATTTAGGAGCACTTGAAAATGTTTGACCTGGCTCAGCATAAGCGGTGGCAGAGCCAACTTTCTTATACTAGTCTTCTGTGCAACAACTTTGACCTTAACGAACACTGTTGGAGGAGAATGCACAGTACAGTTTGTGTTCTTTCTTTCCTTCTTTCTTCTTTTCTGTTTCTGCTGAGCCTTTCCACAAAATGCTATTTAGTACCCAAAGTGGGGGTAATTTGCATGATGTAATTCATTAGTAACTGCAACCACCAACTTATTTCACTACACTGGTAAGCATACGAGATAATAATTTGCACTCAAATTAAAACGCTATGCAGAATTTAGATTCTGATTTTCCCCTTGAACATTTTTTCTTTAGCACTGAAAAAATGAATTGATTTGAGAGAAAATTGCTAAGTTATAAGTCAAAATAAAATTTCTGCCAACAAATGTGCAAAAAAAGGGGGGGGAGGAGTCTGAAAACGAATATAAAAGTCAACTGGTGTTTAAATCTTTTATAGATTTTATTTTTCAGATTTTTTCAACCACATAAATAGTCTTTTCCCACATGTGGTATTCTAAAAATTGCTTGTAGAAAAAGATCTCTAATTAGGTTATTCCTCTGCTTTCTGTGATTGCCAGTTACAGTACATAATTTCTCTACTATAAAAATAGAATAGCACTGCATATTTTTCCTTGCATTTTCAGCTACTATAAAAGTGAATATATAGGATAGGGAAAGGAATTATGCTTTCCACAGTATGAGAGGTAACTGTTTAAACAAGCCCTTCTTTGTCCCATTGATTGTTAATTGGTGCTAGGACACACTTTAGAAATTGTAGTTCATTGGCATAACATGAAAACTGTTCAGCAGGTGGCAGTGCTACATGTATATAGACCACAATATCTCTGAAATACACTGTTGGGACATGCTTTAATATTCATTCAACATTCTCCTGCTCAGCCTTACTTGTCCAATGGAGGCAGAGAGAATTTATTTTCACATGCAAGTTGTAACACAATTTGTGAGGCATTAAAGCAATGATCCTTCAACGTGCTGCCCGTGATAGTGGTTCCAGTACAATACCCACTGCACAGCACAAAGGGAAGCTTTTGCAGTGCATTTCATTGATAGCAAAATAACAATGAATGGTGATGTTCCTTTTACATGTTTTATTATTAATTCATACGTTCTTGCTATATTGTCTTTTTACGGATTTGAAATTATAACTATTAATGTGAGTTTAATCACCCTGGCAAGCAAACATGTATATTTGCCTCCTCTGGATAATTCCATCTGCTCACAAATGCCTTCCCTTTTTACCCCCATCTTAAAAGCCTCATAGTCAGGCTTCAGTCCTTCTAAGCAAACAAGGACTGGACAGCATTCCTTTTGAACAGATGGCCCATGCCATTCTGTAATCTGCCAGAGGGGCACCTATTGATCAGTGAGTAGTCTTTCTCTCCTCTCCCCCTTCCCACCTTTCAGGAAGCTGTGGATGCTGCTTCAGATTTCAGTATGGACAGTACCAAATGCAGACATGTATTTACAGGATGTCCTTGATCTCAGAGATGTATTTAATCAGTCCATCACTCTGCCATTGTTATATATGTTCTCATACTCTGTACATTCGATGTTTCTAGCAATACAGCTTCTACCACTTTCCTGGGGAAGCTATTCCAAAGCCTAAATCTCCGTTATAAAATGTATTCTTATATTCAGCTTAAGCTTCCTCTTTTCTTAATTTCACCCCATTGCCACCAGTTATACCCTCTGTACAACACTTACATTCCTCCTCCTCCTCCTCCTCCTGTTTTCATTTCTTTGGGTTTCACTTTTAAATACAAACTAACTGAATTAAAATGTACCATGAAAAGTTATCTGCAATAATATTTACATGTGGTATATGATAGTGAGACAGGTTTTGTTTTGTGGTTGGGTGAGGAAAATAATGTATTGCTTTTATCTTCCATAAATAGAAATTTAGCAGTCTGAATGAGAGCTGCTGTCTTATACCTTTTCCTAACATTCTGAGTCAGTCTGATTTTCCATTTCTTTGCCTTTCTGTGCAGTCATGTGCAAGAGTTTGACTGGAATTAGATAACATATATCATTACTTATGCAAGTTGTTAGTGTAATGACACTGTATGATGCAATGCCTATAGTATATGGGAAAGCTCAGTTACTAGAGGTTGATGACGTTCATCGGTATCCTTCTTTGTTATACTGGCAGGTCATACCTAATACTGACACCAAGCTGTTCTTTTGAAGAAATTCTTTTGCTTGGCTGTTTGCCACTGACCTTTGTTCTTATAGCTGCAGCAGAGAAATATCAGCAGCACCGCATTCCTCTCAACCGCTCTCTCTAAGCTCTTTGGCTGATGTTCCAGAACCCGCAGCGTTTGAAGGATTAAGACCCATAATAGTGGATATAACCAAATTTCACTTTTATGATTTTCCCTTTTTTCGTTATGTTTCACACAAAGCTTTGTTCCAGTCTAGTAGCCTATGGCAATGAGCTGAAGACTGGGACTGAAACTGCTGAAATAGAGAGCAGAGAGGATGAAAATGTGTGAAAAATTGTAATGACAAATGCATGCTATAGTCAATTTAAATTCCTATCTAACATGCATATAAATTACAGGCAGGGCTAGGTTCTCTGGTGATTGAGGGTATGGCAGATACATACTCCTTTAAATACTGAAGGCTCTTAGAAACTATGACCTTGCACTAGGGGGACAGTCATGTTGCTTATGGGTAGGATTGAGGCTGGAAGCCAAAGTGCATGAAAGCAATGCAGTGTGAAGGAGACAGAGCTGGAGAGCACCACAGAACACTAGGCCTTGATTGCATTCACGGACTGATCTATCTCCTGTTAATGGTAGTTGCTCCATTGATCTCAATGGGAGTTGACTCAGGGCCTCAGAGAACAAATAAAGGAAGTAGAGCTGGCTGGAAATTTTCTGATAAAATAGTTTAATCAGAAAATGCTGATTTGTCAAACTTGGAATGTTTTACAGAAACATCTCAGGTTCAATGAACGGTTGTTAAATCAGAGGCTGTGTTCTGTCAGAATCCTGCCTGGTTTCCTGGTGGGCTGCTCAGAAGCCCATATTTCCATGGGCCACAGCTCCAGGGCCATCCCAGGACTGGGGATCCTAGGACTTTCAGGCTCCCTGCTGTGGATCCAGAGCCTGCAAACCCTGGGAACTCTTAGGGCTGTCAGGCTAACTGCCATGGAACTGGAATCCCCACCTTTAACCAAAGTTCAGATTCTGGCTCTGGAGCAGCAACCCTGGAAGCTCCATTCTGCAGAGCCAGGAAGACCAGGGCTTCCAGAGTTCTCTGGCCACAGGGCAGCCCTCATGGCAGGGAGCTGCAGTCCTTGGAAGTCCTGAAGTTTAACCTCTGCTACACAGTGGTGCTTAGCCATCAAACTGACAAGAACTATGTCAACTGCTCTCATCAGCTGCTGGTTCTGTGGGGACTTTTTTGTTTTGGAAACACCATGTGTCATTGGTTCTGAAACACACATTTTTCAGGACCTCCAGTTCATAGGAAATCAAATGTCAAAATGTTCATATTTCCCATAACTCAAAATTCTGAGTTTCTGCCCACTCTAAAATTGAGAAGAGCTGTTTGCCAACAACAAGAGATCAAAAATCATGAATCAGCCCTCTTTCCCCCTCCCCCACCACCCACCCCAGGGGTGATACTGGCTTAAAAATCATGTGCTATTTTAAAAAAAAACAACTTTGGGTTCCCTTTATGGTATCTGAGCCTTTAGGGTGCACATTTTCAAGGAGTTCTCCATAGTCGTGAGGGCTAGAAACTTTAAAAAAAAAAAAAAGAAAAAAAAAAAAAAGAAAGCTGAGAGTCTTGCATAGTTATGTATCAGAGGGGTAGCCGTGTTAGTCTGAATCTGTAAAAAGCAACAGAGGGTCCTGTGGCACCTTTAAGACTAACAGAAGTATTGGGAGCAGATTTCCATTCCATACTGCTAAATGGAATGGAAATATGCTCCCAATACTTCTGTTAGTCTTAAAGGTGCCACAGGACCCTCTGTTGCTTTTTGCATAGTTATGGAACTCATAGGGCTGTGGCTGTAATAAAAGTGATAAGTGGTGAGACACATAGTAGTATTGCATGTGTTGGCAACACAGAAGAAACTAATCAAGTATACAACCAACATTAACTAAACAAGGAGTAACTGTAAACTGCAAGGGAGTAACAAACTGGGAAAAGTGAAAATGTTTGAAATCACTCCACATGAAATCCAGTAAATATAGATTTTATTTTATTTTATTTTTATTTTTTAAAGAAAATTACACTCCCCATCTAGAAAAACTTTTTAGTCATACATAGATGGTAGAATGGCAAGAAGGAAACATTCTTGAACCCGCGAAGAGCTTTAGAAAAGTCCAGCACCACCATTCCTAGTGTAGGCCACCATATTTTGAAATAGGATTCCAAAAAATGCCATAAGAAACTGTTATGAGACTCTGAAATCTGCAGCCTGAAATGCAAAATCCACCATTGCTGCCCAATGAATAGCTACTCCAAGAGGCTTTGAAAAACCCTGCATGTCTAGCAATCGGTCAGGAAAATAGCCCCCATCGCATAAATCCATTGTTTGTTTGTTTTATTTTATTTGGTACTTTTGCCTGCCTTCAGGCAGCAATGATTATCCGATGCTGATCCTGGAGAGAAGAGAGCCCTCACCTCCAAACCACCCCCCCACACACACACCCACACATTTTATGTTACTTTGAAAGAAGAGTTACTCCCTCAGACAAATTAATGAATGTTCAATTTTTTACTGTGTTTTGGTTTTTCTTTTTTTCTGTCTTATCTCCCAGACATGACTACTGCTCCTTTAACTTGGGGGTGGGGGGCGAAAGTGGCTTCTGTACTAACACAGATACACAGGAGACAAAGGGAGCAGTTTCAATACAAGCATGTTCCTTATCTTTTAGAGACTGTTTTTCTCCCCCTTGCCCCAGGGCCAATCCTGCACAGCCTTGAGTGACTCCTGCAAAGCGCAGAGCACCCTCGGATCATGTCAACTTCAGAAGAGGTTGTGGGGGCTCCTCAGCTCTCAGAATCAAGTCCCGTGTGAGTACTCCATGCCCTAGACTACACTATCTAACCTCAGTGGTGGGTTATATGCATTTTGCCTGCCATACACAAACAGGTCTCTGATCACTCTAGTGCTTCATGATATCCAGTTTTGGTTTCTTTTATTCTGTACTTTTGAACTGATATATCAAAATGTCATATTTTACTTTTCTGGCTCATCTGTAGGTTGACTTTGTGTGTATATGAATGTAGAAATCCCTCTTTCCTGTGTTGGTCATATTGTATGTAATATTCTGTCTAACTGGAAACATTACAGGGAGATTATGGATGGGAGGCAATGGATCATCATGACCTATACAAATTTGCAATTGCTATCTTACACTTTGTAGTACACAGTATAAAATATTCTTTACACTAATGTTGTTTTAATTACTTCTCAGACCTCAGGATCTACCCTTTCTTTTTTTTATGCTTGCAAGAAGTTGGTAAAATATAAATATTCCTAAATAATTATTCAGTGATTTTTATTCAGAATTAGTAAGAGCTAGTAGGAGTCAGAATATCTGAAATATTATCTTTGTTTTCTTTATTTACTAAAATGGCTGGGATACAAATGAGCTTTCTCTGTTCAATATTTAGTACTGTTTTACCTGCCTCGAAATGGGAACCACAAATACTTCGATAAACCACTGAAAGGTTCTCTAGTTTTATTGTAAACTGTTTCAAAAATGCCCTTTGTAAATTCCCGCAGCAGAAGTTTCTTGCAATACAAAATCAGTATTTCAGCACCCCCTACTAGATACAATGTATGATGGGGTATAATAATTTCTTTCCTCCAGTGGTCAAAGGCAATTAGTGTCAATGCCATATTAGGGTTCAAGCTTTCTCTATGCTCCAGCTCTGTATCACCTACTCATGAGACTCAAACAGCACCATCTCCCAATTATCTCTGGGTTTGGCTGAAATCCGCAACCAAGTGAAGAACAGGTGGCTGAAGTGGAATCCTGACATATTGAAGTGATGCTGGGGGGGAGAAGAGAGCACTTTGAAATGCTCCATTCATAACATTTACACTGGGTGTAAAGACACTCCATATGAGTGGTCACCTCAGCCATGTCTAGACTTGGCAAATAGACCATTTTTCATGTAACATCTTAATATCTTTAAGATGTAAGGGTCGGTGGCACTTAAACCCTGTCCTGTAGGGCTACCAGGTAATCCCCACGGTGACAGTGAGCAGCTGCAACCTGGTTACTTCCTGTGACCCACAGTCCGCACAGGTTCAATGCCATGGGAGGTTCTGCCTCAAGCGATCTGGATGACAGTGGTCTTAGCGATCCCTGATTGTCTCTTTGACCCTACATGAGCCCATGGGGCATACCAGGAAGTGTTTGGGCAACACTGTGGATCCCTAATTAGGTGTGATGATCACTCTGCTTCTCTGTTCCTAAACTCCCAGTTGTGACCTCAATTCTGACTTGGATTCTGACTCCCAATTGTCCCCTGGGCCCAAACAGACTCCGATACCTGATGTTGACCCTCAGCCTGAAACCTGACACTAGCTTGACCCTCAGCTTGATTCTTGACCTGATACTGGCTCTGACCCCTGGTTTCAGTTCTGGAATTCCAAGCTCCTGACATTGGTCCTGCATGCCTTCTCCTAGGATCCTGACATAATATCAGCATAAAATAATAAAAACATATATTTTAAAAGGCCCAGAGACTAGTCCCCACAGATCTATATGTGCACACATTATAATTTTGTGAGACACCACAGTGGGAGGGTTTTAGAACATTGATAGACTAACATAAATGGGTATAAAATATTTTTTGGTAACAAGATATTGCAACAATAAATGATTCTTTTACCACTTTTAATATGTACAGAATGGTTATTTAAAAAGTTCTAAAGGATGTTATGTAACTCACTGAAAGGGGCCAAATAATGATTTTTACTACTTTTAACATCTGTAGTCAGATTAAAACAAACAAGTCCATACCAGAAGTGGAGACTGGGTGGCTTGGGGGCTTGTTTAAGTAAAATAGAAATCTGTGATGGGCCACTAGTGTGAATGTGACTCAGAATTGACCAAATATTACCATTTGATGGTCTATATGAAAAAATTGGTATTCTTACTACAGGTTTTTGTAAACAGTAGTGCTGAGTGAAGCCCACTGGTTGGGATTTACACGTTTTAGTTAAACCGAAAGAGGTTATTTCAATTTGCAGTGGGTTCATGTGTGTGTGCGCCCATGCAGTCATTGGTGTTTCAAGTTCATATGAACACGAAGACCCTTGAACCTTAAAATCCATCAATTTCATAACAAAGCTGTTTGTTTTATTTTGGCCCCCTCTATAGTTCTTACAGCCTTTAATTTATCATTTGGGTGTGGGTGGGAAGATTATGGCCAACAAACCCCTTTATTACAGATGGCTCCAGGAGCTGCAGGAAGTATCTTGTTTGCCTTCTTTACTTCCACCATAGTAAGCCCTTTCCCCCACATCTGTCTGAAATATCTTCAGAGGAGCAGACACCCTGCCTTTAGTGATCCCCTATTCATCATGATAAAGAGAAGCTCTTCCACTGTTGTCACTTACTTAATTCTGGGATATTCTACATTCAAGAGCTTTATTATATCACCTCAAAACAAATGTGCCAGTAAACAATTGAGGAATAATTCGGGTATTTATGATCATAGCAATATTCATCTACTACATCTTTAGATAGTATATTTCCTGACATAGTCTAATCTTGTGTACCTCAGTAATTTATGTAGCTTTGTGGTAATTACCACATATTTGAATGGGTATAAAATGGCGACCTCTACTCTAACAAAGCCAGGTGTTTTCCAGAGCAGAAAATGGAGAGCTTCACATTAATCACTTTAAGACTTTTTGCTTTGGGATTTTTTTTTTTTTTTTTTTTAAGGTTTAGTCAAACACGATTTTTCATTGGACGAAACCCTTAAATAGTGCAGTGGAAGAAATGCATTCTTCATTTGTGCAAAGAAATCAGAAATGAGGTGTTTGGAAGGAAGTAGAATTTGCTTTTCATATATTCAATGTGTAAGAAATTTTGGTTCTTATTAATCTTTATAATTACTACAAGTCCCTTCAAGAGAGAAGATGATCAATTGCCTAAAATACATCTATCATTCTAGTGGACTTTTTTTAGCCATTATACTATTTGCTGTGTAAAACATATTGCTTATGTATAAGTAGATTATCTACCTTTTTGGGAAGCTTTCCATCCTCCCTCCACCCCCAGTTTTTGGCAAATGAGCAAGCCTATCCTGTGCATTCAGTCTATAGCCAAGCACTGGTTGGAGGAAAATCCCATAGCTGGGAAATCATTATAGAAGACTAATTCTTACCTAAGATGAATTGATCTCAACTCAGGTTAATGATGATTATCTTAAAATATGTCAAAGACCTGGGATAGTTCATTAAGTACTCATTATGTTAATCTCCATGATGACCATCTGCTAAGGCTTGAGATATGACTACAAAGACAACAGGTTGGGAAAACTCTTAATTTTTAAGTAATGTACTTGAAACACTTCATTGTCCAGATTTTCAAGTAATCTTGAAATGGAGTGTACTATTCTCCATGCACGGGATGGATTCCATAATCAAACTTGTATATGGACACACAGAGCTGGGCAAAACAGTGAGAACTTTTCACAATATTTTTGTGAAAAATTTGCTCCTTTTTTTATGTTGGAAAACACCTTGAAATATGTTGACCAGCTCTGGTCAGAAGTATTTATGATCAAGGTGTAAGTGTGCACACCACATATTAGGCTTCTGAATGTCACCCAGCTAAATTGCCCACTCTTTTTCTACCATACTTAGATGTGATGAGATTCTAAACTGGAGCTAATGTGCAACAGTAGAAGAAACCAGGCAATATTTTGAACAAATGTGTCAAAGGTTGCAGATTATAGAATAAAAAGGATGCTTGTCCTTGTCTCATTAAAATCCTTATACATTCTTGTGGATAAGACCCTTATTTCTTGATTGGAATTGATACCTGTGCTCCTGATTGGGGCCTGTAGGTGCTACTACTTACTGTTTATTTTATGGGCATGCCCAGAAGCTTCAGTCAGGATGTGATGGGGTGTCCACCCCATACAAGGTTAAAAATGGGCTCATTAATGTTATAGGATGTACCTGGAGGAGAGCCAGGATTGGCTTGTATAAAACCGAGAAGTTGAGAGCAATAGGGGATCTGTTGACCTAGGTATCTCCTTAAGCAAACTGGAATTTAAGTACCTAATCAAAAATGAGCTAAGGAAGGAATAGCAAAAACTGTGAGCAAATGAAACAAAGGGGAAACAATTCCAAAAAGTATGACCAATGTGTTAATATCCAAGGCTCTGAAAGGAAAAGCAAAGTCGCTCTACTGAGAATTCTAACAGGTCATTGTGGATTAAATAGTAACTTATTTCTAATCACGCATCATCTGTTTTTGTGCGTGTTCATGTGTAAGGTCCAGGAAATTATAGATTATATCCTTTAGGATTGTAAAGACTGTACCTGTGAAAGGAGATGATTATATAAAAAACTCAGAGGCCTTAAAGTAATAAATTTTTCCTTAGAAAATCTATTAAGAATGCAAGGAAAATGGGTCTCAAGTTAAACAAAAACAAACAAACAAACACAAACAAAAAAACCTCTTCTGCAATTCTTTCTTTAAGAATACCGGGAAAGTTGTGAGACTCTACAAAGTACAGTGCCTGGTGCTCATAGACTCAGGAAGTGAATCTGCTATGCCACAAAAAAGAAGAGGGGGCCTCAGGCAGGAACTCTGAAGTCCCTATAAAGTAAATAGTAAGTAGTAGCACCTAGAGTTCTAGTGGGAGAATAAATCCTGGGATCTTGCCCTGGGCTGAAGAATCTAGCAGGAAGCTGAGAGGAGTAGCCACCACTGGGAGCAGAGGAAGCTCGAAGATGGGCCAGGAGATAGAGACGCGAAGTAAGAAAGAGCCCAAGTAGGCAGCAACAGGGTCTGAGCATGAATAGGTGAGAGCTAATTCCCTAGACCCAGCCACAATGAGGCCCCCTCAACAGTGAGTGTATCCCGTTACACAGGATCAGTGCTATGTTGGGCTAGGTGTTGTACAAATAAAAAGTGGATATGGCCCCTTTCTCAAAACACTTACATTCTAAGAATATAAACCTTAAATAATAAAACAAATATTTAAAATTATGATTTGCTGGAGCTAGACCAAACTTAGACTATCCATCATTCCAGGCAAACTGTGTCCTCAATCGAAGCCTCCATCAGACACTATTTCTCCACCATTTTGTGTGGAAGCAATTGATCAAGAACCCACAACTTCTTCAAGGGGCGTTTGTGAGGGAGTCAGAGGAGGCAAGAAGGATAGGGTGGAGTTTGAGGTGTTTACTAGCAGCTTAGAAAGCTAGGTGGAGCAAGGTAAGTGTCCAGGCTAAATAAAGTTCATTATGAATGAAGCCTGTATTTTTGGCTAGTGAATTATTCAGACCCATCCTAATCTCCTTTGTATGTGTTGATTGTTTGTAAATATTTGTTTAGTAGGTTTGGGTGCCATTTCATCATATGGCTTGTTTGTTTGCAATCTTTTTGCTTTGACTATTACTAGATAGCGCATTTCTCATGTGCCTCAGACACATGCCCATTTCTGCTAACCTTCATGAAACATATTCTGAGCTCACCAATGCTTTTCAGAGTACTCCGCTATAATCCAAATGCTTGAGAATAATTAATATGACCCCAGGAATCATAACAAATTGAACTCAGGGCAAGAATATCAGTTCCGCCTATTGCTTCCTGAGGTGAAGAGTAATATGCTACCATCCCTGTCCCCTCCTAGGCTAGCTGTGCTCTGTTGACTGACTGGTACTTTGGGGGGGATAGAGGTGGAGCCAAGGCTCTGCCCTTTGCACTCTACCTTTCCCCACCCAGTTCCTTGTGGGGATGGGGAGTAGCAGCTGTGCAATGCCTGCTTCCCTCTTGGGTTACATCTGCAGTTGCTATGGAACTGCTATGAAACTATGCTGCAGAGGCAAGTCAGTGTGTCTGAGTTTAGTGGGGTCTCGGCCTCACCCCAGCAGAAAGGAAGCTAATGAGCTCTTATGGGCTCAGCCAGCACTAACCAGCTACACCTGCAAGGCTTGTGCTGCCTGGAGGAGGAACCTTAAAAAGAGAGAGCTTACCACAAGAAGGGAAATAACTAAGGGAAGACACTGTGCCCTAGAGACAGCTGGCTACAGGGATAGATCAGCAAAGAGGAAGATGGCAGCAGGGTTTGCAAATCCTCAAGACTGTATGGACCAGGTACAGAGTCAGGTTACCAAAAGGAGGTGGACTAAAGACAGACTCTAACCCTGATCCAGGATTCTAGAGCCTACAGATTAGCTGAGCCCAAAGGGATGACAAAGACTGCCCAAAGGGGTGAGCACCTGTGACGATGCTGCCTGTGGGAGCCAGCTGAGGTCACTCAATCAGGGTGAACTGCAAACAGAATGGGGCAAACAAACCCCAAACGCTGGTGGATATTTCAATACTTAGATTTACCAAACCAGCACAGAACAGCTTCTGTAGTACCTCACTGGTTACTCAGACATTCAAACAAAGCAGTTCCCTTAAAGTACCCAGCCTCAGGCCTCCGTCCAGACACACACGTCAGATATGATGATGATGATTACTGAAAATCTTCTCTCATCATATAAAATAAAAGGTTCTTCCAATCCCAAAGGATCAGCCACACACCCAGGTTCAATTATAACTTAGATCCTACCCAAAATACATGCTATAGTCAATTTTTATTAACTAAACTAAAATTTATTAGAAAAGAAGAGAGAGAGTGTTGATTAAAAGATCAATACAGACGTGAATTCAATTCTTGAGGTTCAGATACATAGTAGAGATGAGCTTGTAGTTGCCAAAAGTCCTTTAGAAATAGTTCATAGGTTATAGTCTAATGTCCATATTCAGGGTGACTCCAGTCAGTGACTGGGGATCTCAATCCTTATGGCTTAAGGTTTCCCCCTCTTGAAACCCAAAGCAGATCTGAGATGAAGAAGGATCGTGTCCCAAGGTTCTTATACATTTCCAGCAGCCTTTTGGCCTGAGAAAACAATAGGCTTAATTCTCCTTCTCCCAAACATCCTGGCAATTAGCATAGGGTAATTTATCCATTAAACAGTTCAGATACAGGTTAACACAACCTTCAAAGAGACATATAGACAATAATACTATTTCACTCAAGTATCTTCCTAAATGTTAATATTCCTTTTTTTTTATCTTTGAATCAAAGCTATAGCAATAGACAAGACGTGTTTGCTTACATTACAAGACCTGAGCAAACATCTACCCTTCTACCTCTAACAATGCAGACTTGCATTTCAAAGCTCTATTCATTTACATATCTTCCTCACCAGTCTCTAAAGTTCGACCATGGGTCAGGTCAGTGAGTTAGTTAATTCTTTCTGGCCCTGTCATCTTTCAATGAGATTATATTACACTCATAACGTCACAGCACCTTTGTCTTTTTTATTTTATTTTTAATTCTGATTCTCCCTTTCCCTGGGGAGGGAGAGGGAAAGAACCTTTAATTGTTTGTTTGGCAGATATCTTGTATGGCACAAGCTGGGAAATGACTAAGTGCCAAAGAAGAGAAGGAACCCAAATTGTGGCCTGGTGGGGGGAGGCTTCTGGGGGTTCCCACTCTCCATATTACCTTTTATTTCCTTGTAGGGAAACATTCGATCCAGCCGTGATCTGACCCCATATGATAGCAAAGTATGTGTTTATCTGTTCCTCCCCATATGATTGGTGAGTTTAGATGTGCATGCTATGGGTGCTGGATGGTTGAGGTTGTATTTTTGTTATATCTGAATATGGAGACAGATAAGAAACCTGAAAATATGATTATATAATACATACAAGTACAGGATAAGCATAAAGACTCTCACTACATTCTATTTTTAATAGGATTGGTTTTTTTTTCCAGCACTGATCATTTGCATACCCAAAAGATGGCAGCAGTACATCTGCCGTTGACTTAAAGTTACAATATATGCTCTTCTACTCTGGCACGCACACTTAAGAAGAAGTGTCCCAATATTGGGGGGAAAACATTTAAATACTAGCATATTATTTCTAATTAAGAATGCTATACATAAGAAATATGATTGCTGATTGAAAAAATAATGAGCTTTTTTGTGGATAAATAAAGCAAATGGATTAAAAGGTAAATGTTTGAATGTTTATTACCATTTGAGCAGATGCACTGAAGCATAAACTATAGCAGAGTTAGTGAATAAATGAATCACAATTAGCACTCAGTTAAAAAGACCCTTTTCCCATGGAAAACTTAGATACTATAATTAGGGCTTCTAATTTTAGATGGGTTTCAGAGTAGCAGCCGTGTTAGTCTGTATCCGCAAAAATAACAGGAGTACTTGTGGCACCTTAGAGACTAACAAATTTATTAGAGCATCCGAAGAAGTGGGTTGTAGCCCACGAAAGCTTATGCTCTAATAAATTTGTTAGTCTCTAAGGTGCCACAAGTACTCCTGTTAATTTTAGATGGGAGCTGATATTCACCAGCAAATGTCTGCAGGTTTTTTTGTGGTTTTTTTGGTTTTTTTTTTTAAATACACTTACCAGTAACTATTAAATAACAAATTTAAATTAATGTAATTTTTTTCAGATTACAACTTTGAAATACTCCTGTAACTTTAGCGCCCTCGTGGCCAAGATGGAGTCTGCTCTGCAGGCAGCTCTGGCCAAGAGAAGGCGCGCGCAGGAATGCAGCAGGAGAAATTCCTTCCATCCCAGGGGCACCTGTTCCAAACCCCCCAGAGTGAACACACCCACCCACAGGAAAAGTACAGTGGATATAACAAGGGAAATATTTATTTACAGAGGGATGAGAGGAGAAAAACAACAAGGGGAAATGTAGGGGGAGCAGTAAAACAGGGCTGCATCCAAACCAAGGCCCCACAGGCCCAGTGGTAGCACAGTCTGGAAGGGCAGACACCGAGCAATGTGTCTGCACACAGAGTTCAGGAGTCCTGAGCAAAGTTCCAGTCCAGTGGTGAGTCTTGGGTGCTCCTGGTCGTCTTCGGCGCCAGTGAACTTTCCCCCAACAAACCCCTCTGGTGCCCTCTTCTGCCGCTCTCTGCAAAGCCACACAGAGCGACCACCTCCCCACTTAAATAGCTACAGCCTCTCTCCTTGTTCCCAATGCAGAGTCACAAGCCCCAGTACTCACAGCCCCATGCAGCTCTGGGCAGCAGTGATACTGGGTCCAGCTCCGGCCTGTCCTTCTTGGCAATTCCTCCCTGGCACAGTGCTCCTCCTGGCTCCTGTCCTGGGGTGTCCCCGATCGGCCCTGTCCGTCTCAGGCCTCGGGCAGGTTCTCTGGTGCTTCACTTTTCCAGGGCCTGCCGGCTGCTCTCCCTCTCCCTGGAGCTCCAGTGCTGCTTCCTGGAGTTTCCCTCCTTTTTTTCTTACTCTCCCCCTCCCCCTTAGGAAAAAGATTTAAAGGGCCATGTTCTCTAAACCCCAAAGGGGTTACACTCCATAAAATGGAGTGTTAAGGTTTCTATATTAACTTTAATTGAATTACATTGTACCAGTTGTCCATTATCTAAACCTAACAACATAGGTCACAATTCTTCTTCATACTGAAGTGCACTGAACTTGAAAACAATCCTATAAAATAGAATAAGGGCCGCAGGATTAGTCCTGTGACCAGGTTTGCCTTTGTGGCACCCCTTCTTGGCACATCAGGGTAAGACTCACCCAGCCATAGGTCTCTGCTGGTAGGTCACTGTCTCTTGCAAGGTCCCAGGTCATGGTGCTTTAGACTTCTGGCCATGGTACACTTCAGTCCTACCCCTTCTAGGATGTTGAGGTCCAAATCAGGAACAAGAAAAACACAACTCAAAACGAGGTCATCCAATGAACCTTCAGTTCAGATTACATCCTTCTATTTAGGGCTTGTCTTCAAACAGTCTGTACTTCAGCTGGTCCACCAGTGTCTGGCCATCCCTTCTAGCAGGAGGCTCAACTTACCAGCAAGCTAGTTTGGTCTCTGGCCCTCAACCAGGCTTCTTTCACATCAGGAGAAGTAAAGCTTTTTTCTCCTTTCCGGGAAGCCCTGAATTGGGCTAAGTCTCTTTTTAAGTCCCCTCTCCGTGTCTGACAGCTGCTGCAGATGTTGTGGGACAGGGCCAATTGGGTCCATAGACTCTCAGCCCCAATGTGGGGCCTATCTTCCCATCACAGGCCCACTACTAGAAACTCCAAATACTCCATGGGATGAATTAAAACCAAGGGCCCAAGGTCTTCCAACAACCGCGTCCTATATTTGCATGTATAATTAGGTGACTGAATGTACAAAATAGTAGCCAGCCTGCATACTGTCACCTGAATTCTATCCACAATTGCAGTAACAGCACTTGATATTGTGTGCAGACCTCAGGCCTTCTTTTATTAAAACAATTTTGTTGCAGTACGTGCCATGTGGTTAAATTAAAGTTATTTCTAGGGCGAATCTCTTCAGGCAGAATATTCTCAGTGGTTGTGGGGACTCAAGACAATGGAATTATTTTACTAAAAAGACTGGAATAAACTCATGCTATCTTTAGAGAACAATGCAAATGACATATTTTCACAACAGCTTTCCCCCAGTAACGAAGGCTGAAGTGAACAACTGCATGTCATTCTCAATTTCACTTTAACAGATAACTGAGAAGGAGGAAGAGGGGGAGTGAGAAGAAAAGGGGGGGGGGGGAAGGTTCTAAACTGCAACAGAAATGAGGAATGACACCTTTTTGGTTTAACTTAATGTGTCTTGTAGCTAATCCTGCAAACCCCAGCTCATGTAAGTAGTCCTACCGACGCCATATAAAAATACAAGTATGCATTAATCAGGCAAGTAAGGGTTTACAAGATTGGTCTCTTAGGCCTGCTCCTGCAAACATATAGATGCTTTCTGTCAATAGGTTGAGAGATCAATGAATCATAGGACCCCATTCTCTGGTATGCTCAGTTTTATGGGACACATTAGAAGTGCCTCAGATAAACAAACAGATAATGTAGTGCACAATATTGTGTTTACATGGCAAAATTATTCTTTACAAACACAGCAGAAAAATATATTGCTTATTTAAACTAATAACTCTTTGCTAATGTTGCAGACTTGCATTGTGCAAAAGGGTTTTTCAATCAAAATGAAATTTTAGCTGATGCTTTAGAATTTCAAAATATTCATCCATTCAAATATTCAGCTGTTCTTTTAAACTGTTAATTGATTACCAATAACTTCTCCTTTACAAATATAGTAATAGCTGGTTCTAAATATTTTAGCACAGAGCAACATTAGATAATCCACTTCTGAATGGATGCTGAGTTATTTCTCATCATCCCCTGCATAAAGCAGATTTTTATGATGTTTCAGTTCACTCAGTTTTGAAAATTCAGCTAAAATACAATATCTCTGATATGTCTAAAGACAAATATCAGTAGCTGCTGTATTTACTTCAGTTGATTACTTTAGCTTTCATTTTTCTTACGGGTGTATAAATCCAGATAATTCAACCTTACATTTCTATTTTTTTTAATTAAACATAAAATGATTTATCTCTACAGTCCTAAGTAAAATGTCATGAACTTTTTTTTCCACATGAACCTTAAGGTTGATGAAATGGAAAGTGTGTGCTGAAGATTGACTCGCTAATAGAAATTGGGCCCTGTCTTTTTTTAACTAGTTTCTATTTATCCCTGCAGTCACTATTATTTCATGTCCTTCAATTATTCCCAGACTGTGTTCTCCACAAATTCCCACTAGTTTGCAGCTTTGCAACCAATTATTTTTTCATCCCATTTACATAATTCACTCTATGGCAGGGTATCAGGAGGGAAATGAAGCTGTTTTCGATGAAAGAAGTTTTAAGGGTGAACAGATGAGGGTCTCAGATGTACTTTGAAATATTTTAATGAAGCAATTAAAATAAAACCTGATTTTTGGGGAGGGTGGGTATTTAAAAGCTAAGTTGTTTAAAAAACTTTTCTCTTTTAAAAATAGAGAAGCAAGAGTTTTTGCAATCTAATGATTACAGCTGCAGTTTTGGGGCTAGGTTTTGCTGGTTTCTGAAGTCCAAGTGTACAGGGGGAAGGGGAAGCAAGAAGGTATTCACACTACTTCGATTTACCTACACATAAAAAGTGCAGCCTCCATTTTGCGTTTGGATCTGCACTAAGATGTGTAGAATCCTATTGTGTTGGGATCGAGGTCTGGAGAAACGAGTATCGACTCTGCGTTGCATAAGGGAAAATGAAGATTTCCTGGACAGACGTCAGGAGATGCTCCTACGGCCACAATGTTCTGAAGATTCAGAGCAGGCGCAGCAGGGACAGACGGATGATGAAGAAATTTGGCAGCATGTGACCTCCAGAAGGAGAAAGAGGAGCGTCCATATACCAGCAATGGAGATACAGGTGAGCAATCGTTTCCATGTTCTCTCTACAGGTACTAATGCGGAGAGTGGAGTAGATGACCCATCTGAGAGAAGGGAGCAGAAGGAGACTCCACCGATTGGAAGGCAAAAGATGCACTGTCCTAGGGATGGGGGTTCCACAACCACCACTCCCAAGAGGAGGAGGAGGGTGGTGGTGGTCGGGGACTCCCTCCTCAGGGGGACTGAGTCATCTATCTGCCGCCCCGACCGGGAAAACCGAGAGGTCTGCTGCTTGCCAGGAGCTAGGATACACGATGTGACAGAGAGACTGCCAAGACTCATCAAGCCCTCGGATCGCTACCCCTTCCTGCTTCTCCACGTGGGCACCAATGATACTGCCAAGAATGACCTTGAGCGGATCACTGCAGACTACGTGGCTCTGGGAAGAAGGATAAAGGACTTTGAGGCGCAAGTGGTGTTCTCCTCCATCCTCCCTGTGCAAGGAAAAGGCCTGGGTAGAGACCGTCGAATCGTGGAAGTCAACGAATGGCTACGCAGGTGGTGTCGGAGAGAAGGCTTTGGATTCTTCGACCATGGGATGGTGTTCCTAGAAGGAGGAGTGCTGGGCAGGGACGGGCTCCACCTAACGAAGAGAGGGAAGAGCATCTTCGCCAGCAGGCTGGCTAACCTAGTGAGGAGGGCTTTAAACTAGGTTCACCGGGGGAAAGAGACCAAAGCCCTGAGGTAAGTGGGGAAATGGGATCCTGGGAGGAAGCACAAGCAGGAGAGCGCAAGAGGGGAGGACTCCTGTCTCATACTGAGAAAGAGGGACGATCAATGAGTTATCTTAAGTGCCTATACACAAATGCAAGAAGCCTGGGAAACAAGCAGGGAGAACTGGAAGTCCTGGCACAGTCAGGGAACTATGATGCGATTGGAATAACAGAGACTTGGTGGGATAACTCACATGACTGGAGTACTATCATGGATGGATATAAACTGTTCAGGAAGGACAGGCAGGGCAGAAAAGGTGGGGGAGTTGCGTTGTATGTAAGAGAGGAGTATGACTGCTCAGAGCTCTGGTATGAAACTGCAGAAAAACCTGAGTGTCTCTGGATAAAGTTGAGAAGTGTGAGCAACAAGGGTGATGTCGTGGTCGGAGTCTGCTATAGACCACCAGACCAGGGGGATGAGGTGGATGAGGCTTTCTTCCGGCAACTAACAGAAGTTGCTAGATCGCAGGCCCTGGTTCTCATGGGAGACTTTAATCACCCTGATATCTGCTGGGAGAGCAATACAGCGGTGCACAGACAATCCAGGAAGTTTTTGGAAAGTGTAGGGGACAATTTCCTGGTGCAAGTGCTGGAGGAACCAACTAGGGGCAGAGCTTTTCTTGACCTACTGCTCACAAACAGGGAAGAATTAGTAGGGGAGGCAAAAGTGGATGGGAACCTGGGAGGCAGTGACCATGAAATGGTCGAGTTCAGGATCCTGACACAAGGAAGAAAGGAGAGCAGCAGAATACGGACCCTGGACTTCTCCCTCAGGGAACAGATGGGCAGGATCCCCTGGGAGAATAACATGAAGGGCAAAGGGGTCCAGGAGAGCTGGCTGTATTTTAAAGAATCCTTATTGCGGTTGCAGGAACAAACCATCCCAATGTGTAGAAAGAATAGTAAATATGGCAGGCGACCAGCTTGGCTTAACAGTGAAATCCTTGCTGATCTTAAATGCAAAAAAGAAGCTTACAAGAAGTGGAAGATTGGACAAATGACCAGGGAGGAGTATAAAAATATTGCTCAGGCATGCAGGAGTGAAATCAGGAAGGCCAAATCACACTTGGAGTTGCAGCTAGCAAGAGATGTTAAGAGTAACAAGAAGGGTTTCTTCAGGTATGAAAGTCAAGGAAAGTGTGGGACCCTTACTGAATGAGGGAGGCAACCTAGTGACTGAGGATGTGGAAAAAGCTAATGTACTCAATGACTTTTTTGCCTCTGTCTTCACAACCAAGGTCAGCTCCCAGACTGCTGCACTGGGCAGCACAATATGGGGAGAAGGTGACCAGCCCTCTGTGGAGAAAGAAGTGGTTCGGGACTATTTAGAAAAACTGGACATGCACAAGTCCATGGGGCCGGATGCGCTGCATCCGAGGGTGCTAAAGGAGTTGGCGGATGAGATTGCAGAGCCATTAGCCATTATTTTTGAAAACTCATGGCGATCAGGGGAGGTCCCGGATGACTGGAAAAAGGCTAATGTAGTGCCCATCTTTTAAAAAGGGAAGGAGGAGGATCCAGGGAACTACAGGCCAGTCAGCCTCACCTCAGTCCCTGGAAAAATCATGGAGCAGGTCCTCAAGGAATCAATTATGAAACACTTAGAGGAGAGGAAAGTGATCAGGAACAGTCAGCATGGATTCACCAAGGGGAAGTCGTGCCTGACTAACTTGATTGCCTTCTATGATGAGATAACTGGCTCTGTGGATGAGGGGAAAGCAGTGGATGTGTTATTCCTTGACTTTAGCAAAGCTTTTGATACGGTCTCCCACAGTATTCTTGCTGCCAAGTTAAAGAAGTATGGGCTGGATGAATGGACTGTAAGGTGGATAGAAAGCTGGCTAGATCGTCGGGCTCAACAGGTAGTGATCAATGGCTCCATGTCTAGTTGGCAGCCAGTTACAAGCGGAGTGCCCCAAGGGTCGGTCCTGGGGCCAGTTTTGTTCAATATCTTTATTAATGATCTGGAGGATGGTGTGGACTGCACTCTCAGCAAGTTTGCCGATGACACTAAACTAGGAGGCGTGGTAGATACACTAGAGGGTAGGGATCGGATACAGAGGGACCTAGACAAATTAGAGGATTGGGCCAAAAGAAACCTGATGAGGTTCAACAAGGACAAGTGCAGAGTCCTGCACCTAGGACGGAAGAATCCCATGCATAGCTACAGACTAGGGACCGAATGGCTAGGTAGCAGTTCTGCAGAAAAGGACCTAGGGGTCACAGTGGACGAGAAGCTGGATATGAGTCAACAGTGTGCCCTTGTTGCCAAGAAGGCTAACGGCATTTTGGGCTGTATAAGTAGGGGCATTGCCAGCAGATCGAGGGACGTGATCGTTCCCCTTTATTCGACATTGGTGAGGCCTCATCTGGAGTACTGTGTCCAGTTTTGGGCCCCACACTACAAGAAGGATGTGGAAAAATTGGAAAGAGTGCAGTGGAGGGCAACAAAAATGATTAGGGGTCTGGAGCGCATGACTTATGAGGAGAGGCTGAGGGAACTGGGATTGTTTAGTCTCCAGAAGAGAAGAATGAGGGGGGATTTGATAGCAGCCTTCAACTACCTGAAGGGGGGTTCCAAAGAGGATGGAACTCGGCTGTTCTCAATGGTGGCAGATGACAGAACAAGGAGCAATGGTCTCAAGTTGCAGTGGGGGTGGTCTAGGTTGGATATTAGGAAACACTATTTCACTAGGAGGGTGGTGAAGCACTGGAATGCATTACCTAGGGAGGTGGTGGAGTCTCCTTCCTTGGAGGTTTTTAAGGCCCGGCTTGACAAAGCCCTGGCTGGGATGATTTAGTTGGGAATTGGTCCTGCTTTGAGCAGGGGGTTGGACTAGATGACCTCCTGAGGTCCCTTCCAACCCTGATATTCTATGATTCTATGAAAATCAAGGTCTAAGTGGGCGTAGGCTAATAGTCACTTGGAAAAGGGATAGAGTGGAGGCTGAGACTGTATCCTCAACCATCAGCACTAGAAAATAATGCTGAACAACTACAAAGCGGAGCACCTGCTACACCCCTTAATTGGGTTAGCAATGAGTGTACTTCTCTAGCTGTGATACAGAGCTCTGGATTGCATTGCTTCCTGGAGCTCTTTCTGGGATGATGTGACTGCACCACCCCAACACAGGACTGTCAATATGGCTCAGCTGGGTCATTTGATATTTATCTCCATTAAACTGCTGATCTATAGGAAATATATATTGCAGTGTACCAGTTAAAGCCGGTGAGATTGTTTTGGAGACCTAGTGTGTCAGCAATGTGCTAACCACATGCCGTTATGGTGATTGGGTAAATAGATGTTATTGAATATAAGGGGAATTAACAAGTTCGCCTATGAAAAATGAGGCACCCTAAAAGTAGTGGTATGTGGAAGTTCAAATAAGGGAAAGGGGTTGAAATCTTCATGAATATGTATGAACCCCAGTGGGTTTGTCAGTGTTTGTGGGATTGTTTATCTGCTTAGTGAATTTGTTAATAAAGGGACTTGTGATAAATTGAAGCTGTTTCTTGTGTGCTCCTCGGGTCTCTGATTCTAATAACACTGGTGTCATCCTGATGCTGCAGCCATTCAGGAGACTGAATCCTCATAAACCACTGTGGTCTAAGAAATTAATCAATACCCCAATCAAACTACAGCTGATAGAAGAATGTCTGTATACAGAGTTGCACTGGTTTAATTAAATTGGTATAAAATCACACCTTTAATTATTCTGGTACATTCTGTAGACCAGGCACACAGGTGAAAAGAAAAAAATAGCATTATCCCCATTTTACAGATGAGGAACTGAGGCACAGAGAGAGTATAGGCTTGTTTAAACAGGGAAATTTACCGCCAAAACTATACTCGTATAATTCCCTGTGTGGACACTTATTCTAAAAAAAAAAGAGTGCCCCTTTCCAGTTTAGCTTATACCACTTCCAAAGTAAGCAGGGCCGGCTCCAGGCACCAGCGCAGCAAGCAGGTGCTTGGGGAGGCCAACGGAAAGGAACGGCACGTCTGGCTCTTCGGCAGGAATTCGGCGGCGGGTCCCTCTCGGAGGGAAGGACCTGCTGCCGAAGTGCTTCCAATCGTGGCTTTTTTTTTTTTTTTTTCTCACCACTTGGGGCGGCAAAAACGCTGGAGGCGGCCCTGAAAGGAAGTACCCTAGAAAACAGCACTCTTTTTATCTTTGTGGCATATTTATGCTGGTAAATTTCCCCATGTACACACAGGGCCACCCAGAGGATTCAGGGGGCCTGGGGCAAAGTGGGGGAGCTGTGGCCAGGGCCGGCTTTAGGCACCATGGGGCCCGATTCGCAGGAGCTGCCGCCGAAGTCCCGCCGCTGTCTTCTGCAGCAGCTCAATCGCTGCCGCGGAGGAAGGACCCTCCGCCGAAATGTCGCCGAAGACAGCGGCAACGATTGAGCTGCTGCCGCCGACAGTGCCAGGACTCCTGCGGCAGCTCCTTCAGGACGTTGCGGGGCCCGATTCCGGCCCTGGCTGCAGCGCTTGTACTCACCCGGTGGCAGGGGGCCCTTCAGTTGCTCCACGTCTTCGGCAGCACTGAAGGACTCGCCGCCAAAATGCCGCCGAAGACCCAGAGCAACTGAAGGGCCCCCCGCCGCCGAAGACCCGGACCGCCGCCGGGCCAGGGCTCGCGGGGCCCCTGTGGGGCTCGGGGCCTGGGGTAAATTGCCCCACTTGCTCCGCCCTCTGGGTGGCCGTGTGTACACAAGCCTTAAGTGATTTGCCCAAGGTCACAAAGGAAGTCTTTGGCAGAGCTGGGAATTGAACCTAGATCTTTTGAGTCCCACTCTAGTGCCTTCAGTGTTGATTATCTAAGCTATAAATATCTAATTCACAAGCCAATGGGGTGGATTAGTTTGTAAAACAATCTGAAATTATTTACACTATATAAAAAATATACAGTAATGCTACACATTATTAGTTTCATCTCATTTTATAAATCAGACCCTCTAATGCCTTATTTTTATTGCTAATTTCTGAATTTTTCAAATGTTTATAACCCCTCCTAATTTAATATCATATGAGAGTTTATTTAGTGTGCTATTTATTCCCTTTTCCATTCAGATCTTTAATAAAATCAGGCTTAACGTTGACCCCTGCAGCACCTCACATATACTCCATATTGCCCATCAGGTAGTTTTCGGTCGATGTGGGATTGGTTGCATCCAGGTGAATCTGACTTAGTATTGAAGTCAGATTTGCTGAGGCACCATATCAAATGCATTTCTGATATCCTGTTATATCACACTGAACAAATTCCCTTTTATCCTCTAAGCCCTACTTACCCTTCTCCACTAAGGTGAGGGTCATGGAGCAGACACTGACAGGACTGCTTATGAAAACTGCTTAGCTCCCCCTGAGATTCATCTCAGAGTTTCCCAAGCCCTCTGCTCTTCTTTACTGTTCCTCCCCCCCCCCCCCAGCAGGAAGGTAGGGTAATTTTATATTTCAATCAAAAATAAAAGTGAACATGTTTATCTGGCATCACTTGCTCTTTATACATTTGTGCCCTTGTGTCTCATTGACCCTGATTTTAATTCTCTTCCCACATCCCCACTGTCGTACTCTACTCTGTGAATTTGCTGATATTTGTGGGGGGTGGCACCCATAAGTAGAAACTCCTCCCTCTTCCTCCCCCCCTCCCCCACCAACATTATTTTTGCTCCAATTATCTTTTTACTGTTATTTCTATCATGGTAGTACCAGAAACCCTAGTCGTGATTGGGGCACATTTGTGCTAGGCACCCACTTAGATATTGGCATAGAAAGTATGCTTATTAAGTTTGCGGATGATACCAAACTGGGAGGGATTGCAACTGCTTTGGAGGACAGGGTCATAATTCAAAATGATCTGGACAAATTGGAGAAATGGTCTGAGTTAAACAGGATGAAGTTTAACAAAGACAAATGCAAAGTGCTCCACTTAGGAAGGAAAAATCAGTTTCACACATACAGAATGGGAAGAGACTGTCTAGGAAGGAGTACGGCAGAAAGGGATCTAGGGGTTATAGTGGACCACAAGCTAAATATGAGTCAACAGTGTGATGCTGTTGCAAAAAAAGCAAACATGATTCTGGGATGTATTAACAGGTGTGTTGTGAGCAAGACACGAGAAGTCATTCTTCCGCTCTACTCTGCTCTGGTTAGGCCTCAGCTGGAGTATTGTGTCCAGTTCTGGGCACCGCATTTCAAGAAAGATGTGGAGAAATTGGAAAGGGTCCAGAGAAGAGCAACAAGAATGATTAAAGGTCTTGAGAACATGACCTATGAAGGAAGGCTGAAAGAATTGGGTTTGTTTAGTTTGGAAAAGAGAAGACTGAGAGGGGACATGATAGCAGTTTTCAGGTATCTAAAAGGGTGTCATAAGGAGGAGGGAGAAAACTTGTTCACCTTAGCCTCTGAGGATAGAGCAAGAAGCAATGGGCTTAAACTGCAGCAAGGGAGGTCTAGGTTGGACATTAGGAAAAAGTTCCTAACTGTCAGGGTGGTTAAACACTGGAATAAATTGCCTAGGGAGGTTGTGGAATCTCCATCTCTGGAGATATTTAAGAGTAGGTTAGATAAATGTCTATCAGGGATGGTCTAGACAGTATTTGGTCCTGCCATGCAGGCAGGGGACTGGACTCGATGACCTCTCGAGGTCCCTTCCAGTCCTAGAATCTATGAATCTATGTTCCTGGCTTTAAAGATCTGACAATCATAGAAGGCAAGCAACATGCAAATAGTGGGGTCAAAGGGTACAATTAAAATATTTGCCATTTTTATCATCTTTTAAAAATCAATACTGAATAAAGCATTGTCCTTCTCTTCACTTTTTACCCTACACTCAGAAATGACCATGCCATGCTTTTCTCATTCTGGGTCATCAATAGCCCACATCGCGTTCTTTACTATGTCATCACTCAATATTTGCCTCTTCTCCCTCTCTGGAGCTTACTGACCTTGATTGCTTAAGACTATGCTGTGCTTGGTGTCTTCTCAGTTTGATTATCCTCTAATTATCAAAAGCTGAGTATCCCTGGCTAACATCTAGGTTCAGTGTTTCCACAGATATTTCCGTGCTGCCCTTTCTTATTGCTATTGCCACATTCTTCTGTCTTCCTTTTTCATTCTCTACATAGATTTCATGGATGGTTTTAACTGCCTGTGTTTCTCCTGCCTCCCTTTGTGATTTACTCAGGTCAGTTTATGTGGTTTATCTTGTGATATTCAGCTGCGGTTTGAGTCCCTGCCACTTCTCCTCCAAAATACAGGCCCAGCTTTGCACTTCATTTATATGTAGCCCTAATGGTTTTCATACTAATATAGGAATACTGTACTCTCAATCTTCCCATACCATACTTCTTCTGGGAGCCATTCTAGATTAAACAGTGAAAGAATAGACTTTAAATATGCAGCATGATGCATCTTCAGTACAAATTGTGTATGCAAATAAATAATAAAAAAAATCACAAGTGCAATTTCAAATACCTATAGTAACTAGACTCACATGCCCAGCTGCTATACAACATGTTATTGCTTTTTAAAAAATTATTAGGAAGCTTGAAAAAATGATTTGATATTCAAATGTCATCTCTGAAGTGCCTACTGTGGTGAACTTGTACAGTTACACCAAACACCTTCAAATTTGGGTGCCTAAATGTTGATACCTGAAGCCATCTTTAGGCACCTAAAATGGCAGCCTGATTTTCAAAACAATTAAGCAACTACAGCTTCCTTTGCTCAGCCTCTCTAGAAAAAAATCAAGTTGCTATTTTAAATTCCAAAATGTAGATTTAGGTCCTAAATTTAAAGCCAACTTTATTTTGCCCTTACGGCTCAATCTTTCATTACTGAGCCCTTCAATGAGAGCAGATCCACACTTAATTTGGTGTATAAAATATTAATGTCTCTTCTAAATTCCCATTTAGATGCACATTAGTCTTCATGCTCTTAATCAACACACGAGGAAAATGTCTTTGTTTGCAAATGCTACTGGATTCCTTGTTCTGCAGGCAATTGCTTGTCCCAGGCATGCTATTCAGTCAGACCTTTTTTAAAAGAATGTGTTTTAATGTTTCTGATGCCCACTTGTTGGGATTTGTCAAGGTCTTTGTACTGTATTATCTTGTCCTCTCTTTGAACTCCCGCAGCAGCTCATCCATTTGTGTGTTTGTTGCTCACTAAATTCAATAGGACCTGAATCCATGATGCTTTATCAAATGCTTCCATTTTTAGCAAGCAATTTCTCATGTTCCCACTTTAGCCTCCAAATAATCATTGCTACTCCAGTATATTTAAATGGAGATTAAAGTTGTTCCTAATTTTTCTCCTTAAATGTCTCTAGAGTGGGATGAATCAAATGTTTCAAAGAGTGGTAGACATGTAGCTTTTTTTTATCTTGCTCTGTTCCATCCCTTCACTTGTAATTATCCACAACTTGCTCAGCTGTTCATCTAGAGTCCTCCACACAGTGCTTTAAACAGAGGACCTGTTTGCCACTGTTACTCCAGTAGGACAGAGGTATTAGCTTATTGAAATATTACTGGCACCAAACTGCAATAAACACAATGGGAAATCAGGCCCAAAGTCTGTACAGCACCACAAAACATACCCCACTATAGCTCTAAAATCACTCAGTTCACAAACAAGCACCAAACACCCAGCTAATTCAGCCCAAATATAGGCAGAACACCACCTTTGTATAGTCACTTTCATCACTAGCCAATTAGTGTGCAAGGATTTGCAGAATCTCTCTACAGTTACTGAGATGTATGCATATTCAAAGTCTGGTTATCTTCCAACACTGACTGGCTACTATGGTCCGTATGTAGTTCCATCTCTTTTGCACTGTTGCGGCAGTGCAAAGAGGATGGGGAGGTGACGAAAGGGCTTGTCTGCAAGAGAAAGTTGCATTAATTTAACTAAAAGAATGATTTTTTTTTTTAAAACCACTTTAGTTAAACTAGTGCAAAGGGCTGTGTGGACATTCTTATTTCATTTTAAACCAGATGTATTTTGGTTTAGCTTAAGTCGATTAGGAACTGTTTTCTAATAGACCAAATAGGCCACTCAAACTGAAATAAGAATATCCACACAGCCATTTTCACTAGTTTAAGTAAATCAGTTCAGCTAACAAAGGGGAAAGGGATAGTTCAGTGGTTTGAGCATTGGCCTGCTAAACCCAGGGTTGTGAGTTCAATTCTTGAGGGGGGGACACTTAGGGATCTGGGGCAAAATCAGTACTTTGTCCTGTTAGTGAAGGCAAGGGGCTGGACTCCATGACCTTTCAAGGTCCCTCCCAGTTCTAGGAGATAGGATATCTTTATTTATAATTTTTTTTATTTTTTTTATGTAGACTAGTCCTAAACTGGAAATCCCATACCCTTCCCCCCTATACCTGTTGAACTGCCTGCTCCCTGCCACCTTGCATGTCATAGCAACAAGGGGCAGACTTCTGTGTGTAGACAAGCCCTGTGTCTGTTTTGTTTATTTAGGCTTGGTCTACACAACAATTTTATGGTGGTATAACTATGTCGCTCAGGGTAATTATACTAACCTAAGCCCCGGTGTAGGGCTTCTCCTGTCGACATAGCTACCACCTCTTGGGGAAGTGGAGTACCTACACAAATGGGAGGGAGAAGCTCTCCCATCAGCATAGGTAGCATCTTCACTAAGCACTACAGCGGTGCAGCTGTGCTGCTGCAGCACTGCCAGTGTAGACAAGCCCTTAGACTGTAGGATAAACAGGTCATCATGAACTGTCTCATACTATGTCTGTGTAGAGCCTGGCAGTCTGGGGGTTCTATATAGGTGCAACCACAACACTAATAATATAATTGTCTGCAGATATCCAAATTTTGTGAACATGAAGGAAAGAAGGATTGGTTTAGGGTGAAATAAGAATGAGGTAGCAAAAATTAATAGGAGGACAATAAGCAAATGGAAAAACTAGATTGAATATCAGGAAACATTTCTCAATAGTAAGGTTTATAAGACTATGGAATAGCTTTTGAAAGGAAGTCTCCCTATCAACTTAGTCATATAAAATGAGACTAGGCAAAGCAATCAAGAGTATACTATAGGGAATAACCCTATGTGCTCAAGGGAATGGGCAAGATGTCCTAAGAGGTCTTTTGTATCTCTAACTTCTATGGAAAAAAACAGCCAGCTACATAGCTTTGCATTTAAAAAATAAATTAAATGATCTAGGTGAAAGCATGTATTTTGAGTTCACATTCAAATGGTAGCATTCCTACAAATACATGTTTTACTTCAAGCTTTTTTTTTTTTTTTTTTTTTTTACTGTTTTAAAGTGAATTTGTAGCTCTTGAAAGGAATGTATCATCTTAACTGCAAAACAAGTACAAAATAGGAATCAGCAATTCAGTGTTTGGTGGGATGGGAAAGTTTGAAGTGACCATACTTCAAAGGATTGTTCTGTCTCCATATACGTAAATCCTTCCAAGATACAAATATTATTCTTTTTATCTATTTAGACATATAGCCACTAAAAACATGACAAAGGCTAACAACTTAATTTATGCTAAGTGGTCAGGCAGTAATGACTTTTAGTCACTGCCATCCTGGGATTGATTCAAATCAATGCTTCTGGGTATCTTTACAGTGGAAAGGAAGTGTTCTTAACTCAAGTTAGCTAACCCGGGTTAAAACAGTAGTGAAGACATGGCAGCTCTTTCTAACTTGTGTTAGCAGCTTGAGTTCAAACCTGTAGAGGAGCCTGTGGTTGAACTTGAGTTGCTAACCCAAGTTAAAAGCCCAGTTGCTGTGTCTTCACTAATGTATTAACTTGATTTAGATTGTGTGGGTTAGCTAACCTAAATGAAGCACATTCTTCAGCCTACTTAACACAGGATATGACACAAATACTAGTTGTCCTCTCATAAGAATTAGTTAAAAATTTAATCCTGGAAATATTTAGTCACACATGTAGTCCTTACTCTCATGAGTAGTCTCACTGACTTCAGATTTGCAGGGTCAGACGTCATAGCATGTACCCAGCAGAGCAGATACAAAACATCAACCATGAAAATGTTTTCAGAAAAACATCAGTTTTCAAATTCAGAAATTTTTCACTGTATGGCAACACTTTTACATTTTCTAGTAGAGTGTGTGTGTGTGTGTGTGTGTGTGTGTGTGTAGTGTTGGATACCAGGATGTCTTTTTCAATTTCTGCTACTGTCTGATTGTTTTGCACATAAATCCCTGCAGCACTGTACAAAAATGGATTTATTCCTCACAACCCCCTTATGAGTAAGGCAAATGCCATTGACCCTGTTTCACTGATAGAAAAAACTCAGGCTGTAAGAGAGTGTAAATGATTTGGTTGGGGGAGTAGTGAATTAGACAGAAGATTGGGAGTTTAGATTTGTTGTGTAACTGAAAGCAAAGTTTGGGTTAATATATCAATAACAGTTACAATATGGAATGTTCTGGGACTCATTAATCCTGGTCAGGTTGTGCTATACAATGCAATCAATTAGATATCAGTTACTATCAGGGCCGGCTCTGGCTTTTTTGCCGCCCCCGGGGGCTCCGCTCTCCCGCCGGGGGGAGGGCGGCCGGAGCCCCGGGGCGAGGGTGGTGAGCCCCGGTGGGGGCTCCGCTCTCCCCCCGGGGGGAGGGCGCCGGAGGGGAGGGCGGCCGGAGCCCTGGGAGGAGGGTGGCGAGCCCCGGCGGGGGCTCGGCTCTCCCCCCGGCGGCCAGAGCGCCGGGGGCAGGGCGGCAAGAGGGCGGCGAGCCCCGGCTGGGGCTCGGCTCTCCCCCCGGCGGCCAGAGCGCCGGGGACAGGGCGGCGAGCCCCGGCTGGGGCTCGGCTCTCCCCCCGGCGGCCAGAGTGCCGGGGGCAGGGCGGCGAGCCCCGACTGGGGCTCGGCTCTCCCCCCGGCGGCCAGAGTGCCGGGGGCAGGGTGGCGAGCCCCGGCTGGGGCTCGGCTCTCCCCCCGGCGGCCAGAGCGCAGGGTGGCGAGCCCCAGCAGGGGCTCGCCGCTCTCCCCCCGGCAGCCGGGGGGAGGGCACGGGGGAGAGGGCGGCCAGAGCGCCGGGGGGAGGGCGGCGAGCCCGGCTGTGGCCCCGCTCTCCCCGGCGGCCCAAGCGCCGCGCCGCCCCCCTCCAGGTGCCGCCCCAAGCACCAGCTTGGTTGCCTGGTGCCTGGAGCCGGCCCTGGTTACTATAGTCCTTTCACTATGTGTAAGGACTATTTTCTCTCTGTGTAAGACGGAGAAACCAACATTTTCAACCTGAGGTGCTTAATGTTAGACACACAAATCAATATTTAGGCTTCTAAATGAAGACCTGATTTCCATAGGTACTGAGCACCTGCAATTCCCATTGAAGTTTAAAATAAGGGTGTGTTTTCCTTCTGACTGAGATTTTTTTTCCCCAGGGACTAATAATCTAGAGTTTTGCTTGAGGCAAAGACAGGAAATAGGATTGTTATTGGAAATAGTAGTTTAAGTGGGATTTCTGTAGATGGAAGATGTTAAAACAAAAGGAATTTTATTTGAGGAAGTTCAGCAAAGTATTTTTCCTCAGGCAGGTAACTTGTTATAGAGCTAGCTTTTAATTATTGTGAGTAAAATTAGTGACTAGGGAAGTTTAAATCCCACTTAAGCAATTTGACAAAAGGCTTGAAGCCTTGGGTTATGGCTCTGACAGAGGAAAAAGCTCTTTGTTGTTTTGTAGTGATATTTTTTTCTATTAATATTTTGATATAGTTCATATGTATTGCTCTATAGACAGGAATTTTTGCTCATAAATAGGATTGGGCCAATGATGTGAGTCAAACATATGACCGAAAGGTATTCCTAAGACTCAGGCTATGGCTACACTTCAGAGCTTACAGCAGCGCAGCAGCACCACAGTAGTGTTGCTAGTGCAGATGCTCTAAGCCAATGGGAGCGAGTTCTCCTGTTGACTTAATTACTCCAACCCCCGTGAGAGGCGGCATAGCATGGTCCACACCAGCACTGAGGTTACATAACTTACATTGCTCAGGGGGTTGGCTTATTCACACCCCGGAGCCAAATAAGCTGTAGTGCATACATAGCCTCAGTCAGCAAGGAGGAAGCTTTTTAAGAGGTAAAGATCTCAAGGAAAAATGTAGACGAGTTTAAGAATTTCAAGAAAAGCAACAGGTTGGTAAAACCAAACCATCATAACGGACATAGTTCCACATTGAAATACTCATGTTCCAGAGCTGAGATTTTAATTCATTGTTTCGTTGCACAAAGTAAAAAACAAAAACAAAAAAAACACCTCTGTTGAAAGAGCGAATTATAGAGTATTACTGTTAGTAATGGTGCTTTGAAGTATTTTGGATGTGTAAGTTATATTGTTATACCTATTCAGCTAAAACATGAATTGATAGGAACTTATGCTGTATTTTAAAGGAAAGTTCTTCCTTTAAGATGCAGGTACCCCAAACTGAACTCTTCAGTTTGAGTAGGCCAGACTGTTTTTTCTGGAGAAAGGAAAAGAGAAGAACTCATTTATAAAGTTAAAATTCTCGTATTATGATAAAATAACAATTTCTTCTTACTGGACCTGATCCAATGTCCAGTGAAATCAGTGGAAGGACTCCCATTCAATGGACATTGTATTAGCTCCATATAGAGCTTTTCATCTGTAGATCAGAGTGCTTTAAAAAGGGAGTTAAGAGTCATATCTCCATTTTACAGGGGAAATTGAGGCACAAAGACATGAGTGACTTGCTCAAGGTCTCAGAGCTGAGAATAGAAGCCAGAGCTCCTGATTTCTAGTCCAGTGACCCACAACATTCATAATTTAGGAAGCACCCGACCATCTCCCATGCAGTCATGATGCAATATTCCTTCTCGTACTTGCTTCCCTTTGTGCAAACCTAAGAGAAGGTATTTTCAAATGCTAACTTGATGCTGTTTCATGGTTTATCTCTGTAATATTATTAGTTGGAGTGCTAAAATATTAGCTTTCAGGGAAGCCTATCACTCTCAAACACAATAAGAGGGATGGAAAAAACCATCCCAAATTACAAAATCAAAAGCAGCTGGAATAGTAAAAAAGTATATGTAAAATAAAAGAAAGGAACATCCAGCCATAATATTTACATAACATTCTTTAGTTTTAAATAAAACACAAACCAATAAAATAAAGGTTTAATGTCCCTCTTTAGGAAGTGACAAACTTCCCATTTATATTTTATGCTTTGCTAAACACACTTGGGTCTCTGAAATATTCAGTCTAACATGGATTTTAACAAAATAAGGCCAGCTCTACACTCAAAAGTTAAGTCAACCCAACTATAGTACTGAGGGGTATGAAAAATCCATATACCCTGAGCAACATAGTTAAGCAGACCTAACCCGCACTGTAGACAGTGCTAGGTCAACAGTGACAATTTCCTGGTGCAAGTGCTGGAGGAACCAACTAGGGGCAGAGCTCTTCTAGACCTGCTGCTCACAAACTGGGAAGAATTAATAGGGAAAGCAAAAGTGGATGGGAACCTGGGAGGCAGTGACCATGAGATGGTCGAGTTCAGGATCCTGACACAAGGAAGAAAGGAGAGCAGCAGAATATGGACCCTGGACTTCAGAAAAGCAGACTTTGACTCCCTCAGGGAACTGATGGGCAGGATCCCCTGGGAGAATAACATGAGGGGGAAAGGAGTCCAGGAGAACTGGCTGTATTTTAAAGAATCCTTATTGAGGTTGCAGGAAAACACCATCCCGATGTGTAGAAAGAATAGTAAATATGGCAGGAGACCAGCTTGGCTTAACAGTGAAATCCTTGCTGATCTTAAATGCAAAAAAGAAGCTTACAAGAAGTGGAAGCTTGGACAAATGACCAGGGAGGAGTATAAATATATTGCTCAGGCATGCAGGAGTGAAATCAGGAAGGCCAAATCAAATTTGGAGTTGCAGCTAGCAAGAGATGTTAAGAGCAACAAGAAGGGTTTCTTCTGGTATGTTAGCAACAAGAAGAAAGTCAAGGAAAGTGTGGGCCCCTTACTGAATGAGGGAGGCAACCTAGTGACCGAGGATGTGGAAAAAGCTAATGCACTCAATGCTGCTTTTGCCTCTGTCTTCACGAACAAGGTCAGCTCCCAGACTGCTGCACTGGGCAGCACAATATGGGGAGGAGGTGACCAGCCCTCTGTGGAGAAAGAAGTGGTTCAGGACTATTTAGAAAAACTGGATGAGCACAAGTCCATGGAGCCGGGTGCACTGCATCCGAGGGTGCTAAAGGAGTTGGCAGATGTGATTGCAGAGCCATTGGCCATTATCTTTGAAAATTCATGGCGATCGGGGGAGGTCCCGGATGACTGGAAAAAGGCTAATGTAGTGCCCATCTTTAAAAAAGGGAAGGAGGAGGATCCGGGAGGATCCGGGGAACTACAGGCCAGTCAGCCTCACCTCAGTCCCTGGAAAAATCATGGAGCAGGTCCTCAAGGAATCAATTCTGAAGCACTTAGAGGAGAGGAAAGTGATCAGGAACAGTCAGCATGGATTCATCAAGGGCAAGTCATGCCTGACTAACCTAATTGCCTTCTATGAGGAGATAACTGGGTCTGTGGATGAGGGGAAAGCAGTGGACGTGTTATTCCTTGACTTTAGCAAAGCTTTTGATACGGTCTCCCACAGTATTCTTGCCAGCAAGTTAAAGAAATATGGGCTGGATGAATGGATTATAAGGTGGATAGAAAGCTGGCTAGATCGTCGGGCTCAACAGGTAGTGATCAATGGCTCCATGTCTAGTTGGCAGCCGGTTTCAAGCGGAGTGCCCCAAGGGTCAGTCCTGGGGCCAGTTTTGTTCAATATCTTCATTAATGATCTGGAGGATGGTGTGGACTGCACTCTCAGCAAGTTTGCAGATGACACTAAACTGGGAGGAGTGGTAGATACGCTGGAGGGTAGGGATAGGATACAGAGGGACCTAGACAAATTAGAGGATTGGACCAAAAGAAACCTGATGAGGTTCAACAAGGACAAGTGCAGAGTCCTGCACTTAGGATGGAAGAATCCCATTCACTGTTACAGACTAGGGACCAAATGGCTAGGAAGCAGTTCTGCAAAAAAGGACCTAGGGGTTACAGTGCTCGAGAAGCTGGATATGAGTCGACAGTGTGCCCTTGTTGCCAAGAAGGCTAATGGCATTTTGGGCTGTATAAGTAGGGGCATTGCCAGCAGATCGAGGGATGTGATCATTCCCCTCTATTCGACATTGGTGAGACCTCATCTGGAGTACTGTGTCCAGTTTTGGGCCCCACACTACAAGAAGGATGTGGAAAAATTGGAAAGAGTCCAGCGGAGGGCAACAAAAATGATTAGGGGTCTGGAGCACATGACTTATGAGGAGAGGCTGAGGGAACTGGGATTGTTTAGTCTGCAGAAAAGAAGAATGAGGGGGGATTTGATAGCTGCTTTCAACTACCTGAAAGGGGGTTCCAAAGAGGATGGATCTAGACTGTTCTCAGTGGTAGCAGATGACAGAGCAAGGAGTAATGGTCTCAAGTTGCAGTGGGGAGGTTTAGGTTGGATATTAGGAAAAACTTTTTCACTAGGAGGGTGGTGAAGCACTGGAATGGGTTACCTAGGGAGGTGGTGGAATCTCCTTCCTTAGAGGTTTTTAAGGCCCGGCTTGATAAAGCCCTGGCTGGGATGATTTAGTTGGGAATTGGTCCTGCTTTGAGCAAGGGGTTGGACTAGATGACCTCCTGAGGTCCCTTCCAACCCTGATATTCTATGATTCTATCTACCGCCTCTAGGGGGTGGATTAACTATGGTGATAGAAGAACTCCTACCATCACAGTAGTGAGTGGCTACACTGAAGCGCTAAAGCAGGGCATCTGCAGTTGTCCCACTAACATTTTAAGTGTAGACGTAGCCTAACTGCCGCAGACTCCAAAATAAATGACACACATAATTAAAGCAAACAATGTTTATTTTACATTCTTCAAAAGAAATCACCCTTAAATAACAGTCATGAAATAGATGAGAAAACTTTAAGGGAAACACCAGTTCCCACTCCCACAGGACAGGTCTGTTTTAAAAACAGGCTATACTGTAGCATGTACTATTAAACTATTCTGTCGATTTATTATATCTATTGCAAAACACTGTGATGCTCTCTTACTAAAAGGACTGTTACTCTTCTTTCTCAAAAGGCTTGCTGAACTGCTGTAGGCCATAAACAAACTTTCATTCATATTCCCCTGTATGTAACTTCATAGAAAGAAGCTAACCAGAACCCAGAATAATAGCATATGGAAAAATAAATATTCTAGCACAAGAAGAAGGGTTTCAAAGACAAATATCAAGCCTGTAATTCTTCATCAGCAGTCCTCCAAGTGCTCTCAATGAAATGTATTCATAGGGATCGATAGATCTTTCAAAGCAAGTCCTTGTTTATGTAGGAAGCAAGGAAACCCGAAAGAATCTGTCAGACATTTTCTTGCCAGTTGAAGTGCTAATTTGTTTACCTATTTAGTCATCTTTCTTCCATTGTGTTTGGAAGTGTACAAATATGGATGGATGAAATTGTGAGGTTTGGTTGAATTTCCTGATTTAAAGAGTTGTAGTCTTAAAGATTCTATTTTCAGATGGCACGTGTATTTAACTATTAACTACATGTTTCCAGCAAGTTTATCAGACAAAGAGAAGTTGCACTGAAATGTGTGTATGTTAACTTTCCTGAAATAAAGGCAAATGGAATATACCTTTGACTGCTTTGTCACAGTGTCATCAACTTGAAAGGCTACTTTGGCTTCTAAAATTATTATGAGTTAAAATTAATTTGATAAAATATGTATTTGTAAATCCTCAGAAAATTCCATGTGTGCGCCATGAGAAAGTGCTATTATTTTCAGCAGATTGTTATATATGAAAAATAAAGTGCAAAGAAGTCACATCCCTTCTTTAAATACAAAAAATCAACTCAACTTTAACTGTGGAGCTGTAACCAGAGCTTCCATGATAACTGGATTCTAAAGTAAGCAGTTATCTACATTCCAGGCACTTTTGTTAACATGTAAAACTGAAACATGTTAATTAATCTCAGACTCAGAAGGAGAATTAATCTCCTCCTCAGTCTGGATTTTCTATTGGGCAATGAACAGCGTTCGGCCCTGATTCTGCAAAGGGCATTGTGTGGATCTGTATGCTCATATGGTTATCTTTGTAGGATGAGCAGCTCAGTTTGCATTCAATGTTTCTATAGAGCACTACCAGTGGAGGCTGCTGAGAGGTGATGTATTAAATTCCCTGTGTGATTACAGCATCAAATTGACCCAATATTGAATCTAGTTTAATTTGGTCATTTAATTTTTTTAAGCGTTTGTTAAAAAGGCTGTTTTGTAACACTGTTTTGTCACGCTGGTGATGTGCAGAAAGAAGTTGAAAACAGACTTTCGCATCATTGAATCAGAGCTGTTTTTTTCTCTTAATATTTTTTCTACATATGAAATATTTGAATAATTTAAATTGTGCTGGTCTGGTAATGCCTCTTGAATTAACATTCAGATTTTTAAAAGGACAGTATGTCTTCTGATTTGGAAAATTTCTGTTAAAAGTCTGGTATCTTTATGCTTGTGCGTAAGTGTTTGTGTATCTCTCTCTGTCTAGGGATTATTCAGTGCTAAGATATCTCTAAACTGCAATTCAGTTTCCATGGCTTTGTTCTGAGTATCTCCTGAGAAGAGATTACCAGTCAGGCAAATTAAATGGAATTATGTTTAATGGTTTTGTAATAAAGAAAAGTTTTTCATTACATGAGCTGAGATAATCAAGCCCATTTAGCTTAACATTCAGATCATCTCATCACAGAACATAATGTAATTCTTCATCTTTAAAGCATAGCTTGGGATCCTTCTTTATATGTGAAAGAATCTATTCCTTTTTCTGCTTATAAGTGCGACCTGGGTCCCACTGTATGTTAATTGCTGTAGTTATTCTAATCAAATCCAAACAATATTAGTCTTAAAAAGTAACAGAAACAAACATTGTATAACCACTAAAATATTTAGCCTTCCATGGGATTGCTTAATCTTATTGTCTTCTCCTTCACCCCTCCACTTTTGAGCCTATTCCTCTATCTCCTTATGTTGTCCTGGTTTTGATATAAATCTCAGTCCTGCAAAGGTGCATATGCTTAATTTGAACTTTAAGTGAAGCCAATAGAATCTTGAATTAAATGGGAAGCTCAATGTGTTTCTGATCATATGGAGGATGGTGTTACCTAAATTCTGTACACTACCACTAGAAGTGTCATTTGACCAGAAAACAGCATGGTTAAATATTTAGGGTAGAGAGGACCTAGTTTTAACTAGACCAAAACACTGGACAATCTGGTTAATAGAGGAATACTTAAAAAACAAACAAAAAATACCCAACAAATTATACCAAGACATGCAAATGGGTTTTTGACAGATCAGGGCTTTAGATTGTCAGCTGTTCTGGGAAGCTCTTTTATTCTGTGGGGTATGTTGAAAGCCCATAGAGATATAATAATTTAATTATGTTTTGCTTTAACTTTTCTCTGGGTTGATTGATTTGTGTAGTTAATGCAAACTATGCAAATCTCTGTAATTTGGCTAATAATAGTGCAGACATTTACATAATTAATGTACAGTTTTCAATAACTATGCTTGAATCTGCAAATGTCTGTGCTTTGGATATAATGTCTGAGGTCTGTCTGGCTCCAGTTCTATGAGGCCTCAGTTCAGCATGATATTCAAGCATGTATCTAACTTTAAACACATGAATAGCACCATTGATGGGACTGGACCTGCTCGCATGCTATTCACCTGTTTCAAAGGGTGGAAAACTAGATCGGACCAGCAGTGATTAGGATAGCCCCAGTAGAAATGGGGAGGAGAGCACTTGCTGGGGAAACACACGGGTGGCCTCTTCCCCTCCAGAGTCTTTAGCCACTCAATGGTCAACTGTGGGAGGAAGGGATCTGATTGGTCCCTTGCCCTCTCCTTTTGTTAATTTAAACACTAGCGCAGGTCATGTGGAGACTGTTAACCTTGTGGATTTCATGGCCTGAGGTTCCCTCTTTTAGTAATCTCTGTCCCCCTCTTTGGGAGTAATGGGATTCAGAAAAGTGAGCTGAGTCCTAGATATGGGCTGAGAAGAGTCTATCCTGAGTTATAGGTTATACAGTAAGCGCTCTTAATCACCATACTGGAAACTCTTAAATGCCTGGTGAGTGAGAATCTGGGTGACCGGGCAGGTACCACCTTTCCCCTGTGTTCAGTTAAATAAAGTTAAGGGTTGCTGCTTAAAATCCATCATTGTGTCCCCTGCTTAAGCACTTACTGAATCAGGGCCTGAATTTTCAGCGGTTTGCCAATAAGCAAAACACCTCCTCAGATTTCAATTCTCTTCAGCTGCATCAGAAAAAATAAAATGTATTTGAAAGAGCAGGAAAAAAAATCAAAGCAAAGAAAATGGAACATCAAACGGCTGCATAGGATACTATTTTAGAAAGAAAATCCTGTAGACTTATTTCCATCCTTCCTCTGATCCCTCATGTCCCTTCTAGTGCCAACCTCACCTCTCCCATCTGTGAGGTGCATATTCCCAGAATAACTGTCATGCAGTAGATTTGTGTTTACATTGGCAGAATCTCAGCCCTTCCATCCAATTTCAGTGCTGAAATTCAAGGTAACAACAATACACTTTAGTTATTTGACCCCCCTGCCTTTTAATGTCTCCCTTCTTTTCTCATTTGCGTTTAATTAAATATTTCATTTCACTTTAAAGAGAATTTGAGGGTGCTTTCTATCAATTCAATAGCACCAATACCCTGAGCTAATAAACTCCTGGAGTTTATTTACTGTAAACCCCTCATCATTAGTTTATTCATTGTATAAAATAGTACAATACAATCTGAGGGAGAATGAAGAAAATATGTTTATACTCATCAGTTTTAGGGGCTATACTTGGGGAAATATAGGGGTTAGGAAAAACAGAAGTGAAGTTTATATGCAGTAAAATCCACAGGGGACACACTTTGGCCTGATTCACCAGTACCCTGTACCATATGTGTTCATTTACACCAGTGAAAAATGTGCATAAAACACTATCATTCTGATTGTACCATTTATACTCAATTTTCACAGATGTGAAGAAGTACAAAAGGAAGAAGAGAATGAAGAATCAGGCCCTTTACGTAGAAAATTTGGGCTCGCAGGGTCCGAGAGCCTGGGCTCCAGTCCAAGCCCAAAAGTCTACACGGCAATGAAACAGCCCTGCTGCCTGAGCAGTCTTGAACAGGCTTAAGTTAGACTGAAATAAGCCACTCTTAAAATGAAATGAGTGTCCATATAAGGTTTTGCACTGTTTTAACTAAACAAGTTTGACTAAAAACTGGTTGGGGTGTGTGTGTGTGTGTGTGTGTGTGTAAACAAGCCCTCAGGCAAACAAATATCCCTCTAAAAGTGATCCTTTCACTTTCAGTCTTTCTTTATGTCATATAAAAGTAGAGAAGGGCAAAAGCCCAACTTTTGTGCTCTTTGCCTGTCACTTTTAGTAAAGCTGATTAAGTGGAATTACCAAATTTTTTTCTCCCTTCCTGTGAAATATCTCATTTGCTCAGCAGAGCATAAATAAAGTTTTTGGCAGTGTACCCATAGCCTTAGTATTCACTTCTCTTTTAGGGCCTGATCCCAAACCCATTGAAGTGGATGGAAAGACTCCCATTGATTGAAGTGGACTTTGGATCAGACTCTTATTCAGCCAATAACAAGTGTAGATGAAGGAGCAACTGCAATTCCTGCATTAAATTTACATAAACATATATAGGCTTCCCAAGGGATTATATTAAATGAATAGCAGATGGTAACAGACTATAGTGGGTGGAAGTTTACGACAGCATTTGCCTCTCTTACTCTTGTTCTTCCAAACAGACAATTGTGTCAGCCTTTTGTTACAGTCTATAAATCAACAATTTTCTCCAAGCTGAAACTTGTCTCAGACTGTGATTTTGTTTGCCAAGCCTTCATTGTTTTGTATTTAAAAATAAAAAGACTGCTTCCAAAAAAATGGAGAGGGAGAATGGGGGGAAATAGATGGTTAATATGTGGTTAGAAAAAATAATGGTTTACTGGTTCCGGGGCCTATTGTGCCAATATAGTTTAAAACTGGCTGTAAATAATATGTTGGCACTGGTGCTGGCACTCAGCAGAGGTGCTGGCGCCTTCTGAGTTCAGTTGCAGAGAAGGAAGAAATTCGGATGTCAGTGGAAGATTTGCCATTAATAGTAGTAGCTCCATGATTTCACCCAAGGTTTTTTTGTGAAGGATGTTAGTCTTTGAAATTCACTGTCCTCGGTCCAAAATAACCCCACTCTGTTGACCTTCATGGCACACTGCAAGGCCCAGCTCTTTTCCTCAGCTTATGTGGAGTAGTGAGAGAGGGTAATGTGTGGTTGGAGTGGTGTGTTTTTTGTTTTGTCTGCCTTCCAGGTTTTGTGCAGGATGTCAGATCTATTTATTTCTGTGTTGTTAATATGGGCCAAAGGCACTTAGAGCTGTTTCTAATGTCCATAGAAATACACAAAATATACTTCATATGCATTTATCTGTGTGTGCGTGCAAACTCATGCCCTGACTAGGAAAACAATTCACAGATAGTTACATTGAATTCTTTGCTTATTCATTTTTTCTATAAAAGACTAGATTTTAAGGCCAGTAGGGACAGTTATGATGATATAGTCTGACTCCTTGCATAACACACTCCATTAAACCTTACTGAGTATTTTCTGCACCAGTTGCATAACCTCTGAACTAAAGTGTCTCTTTTAGAAAGACATCCGGTCTTGATATCAAGACTTCAAGTGATGGAGAATCCACCAAGTCCTAGGTAAGTTGCTCTAATGGTTAGTTACCCTCACTGTAAAAATGTGTGCCTTATTCTAGTTTGAGTGACCAGATAGCAAGTATGAAAAATCAGGACACTTTTTTCGGGGGTGGTGGTGATTTATAGTTGCATACATATAACAAAGCCCCTAATATCGGGATGCTTCTGATAATATTGGGATGTCTGGTGACTCTATTTCTAGTCTAAATTTGTTTAACTTCAGCTTCCAATTATTGGATCTTATTATGCCTTTTTCAGCTAATTAAAAAGCCATCTCCTATTAGAAATCTCTTCCTTGTTTAGGTATTCATAGATTATGATCAAATCCCTTCTTAAGCTTCTTTTGGATGAATATTAAATCTTACTGTATAAAGCAGGGATTGTCAACCTTCAGCATGCGGCCCATCAGGGTAATCTGCTGGCGGGCCGCAAGACATTTTGTTTACATTGACTGTCCGCAGGCACGGCCCCCCGCAGCGCCGAGCGGCCCCGGTTCGCCGTTCCAGGCCAATGGGAGGGATGTCCCTGCAGCCTGTGTCACTTCCCGCAGCTCCCATTGGCTGGGAACGGAGAACCACGACCACTGGGAGCTGCGGGGGGCCATGACTGCAGACGGTCAATGTAAACAAAATGTCTCGCAGCCCGCCAGTGGATTACCCTGATGGGCCGTGTGCTGAAAGTTGACGACCCCTGGTATAAAGCATGATTTCCGGACTTCACATCATTCTTGTAGCTCTATTTTGAATCCTTTCCAATTATGTAATGTTCTTTTTGAAGTATGGACACCAGTACTGGGCACAGTATTCCAGCGATTGTTTTACTAATGCTGTATAAACGGGTTATATGCTATCTATCTATCTATCTATCTATCTATCTATCTATCTATCTATCTATCTATCTATCTATCTATCTATCTATAGTTCTGCTTGTTGTTTCTCTGTGTTATACATCAAGTTAATAGGATGAGCATGTTATGAGTAAGAAAATATTTCCATGTCAAATTGTTGACGTTTTTTACATTTCTCATTCAGCTACGGTTACTTGATTTTTTTATTTTTTTTTAAAGTAGGAGAAAACAAAAGCTCCTACTAAATGTTGTTTTGTGCCCAAAGTATGCTAAATCCATTGTTGAGAAGTGTAAAGACGAAGTCTCTGATCCAAAGAGCTTACAATCTAAACTGGTCAAAAGGATGAACATTGTCATTTGTTTTTCATCAACAATATTTAATATTTGTAAAATGTTGATCAAGTCTAAGAAACATTCTGATACAGGCAATGGTATGCAACAAAAGTGAGACGTTTACAGGAAAGCCAAGGATGTGTCTTATTTTTTTTTCCTTTAAATTGATTGTCATCTCCTGTTCTGACCTTTCTTTGAAGGAAGATCTTGGGTTTTCCCTTTTGCATTGACCAGTAGGTTACTTTATCATAATGATTATATGTTTCCTGCTCAAAGGGATCGTGATTGTCATTTTTGATGATGTTCCCAGCTGTGTAGCACACCATGCTCGCTCAATCATGGTCATGCGCCAATTGACCCTAAAGCTACCCCTTATGATAGCATCAATGTTTGTCTTTTGTTCATTTGTTTTCATTGTGGAAATGATTTTTTTAAACATATAAGCAGCCTTTGAAATTAGCTCCCTTTCTCTCATGCATACACAACATTTCAGTGGCTGGATAACAGGGGGTAGAAGGGAATGTTTTATCCACCAAATTACTAACACAAATATAGTCTAGAGAAACAAAAAATGGTAGGCACCAAATCTTAACGGACTTTCTTAATGCTTATTCAGGGATGTGACTCCCAAGTATTGTAGTCACATGGGGTTCTTTCCATGCTTTAGGGGACATCACAGTTAGACAAGCAAAATACTCACAATTATTAATATTTCATTAGTAAGAAAAAAAAAAATAAGGACACAAGCAATAGACAATGTATGTCTGTGTGGAGAGCTTTCAACAGAAATTATACCTTAATAGGTAGAGACACTCTTCTCTACGTAAGATAATAATAAAATATATTATTTTCCAAATCAGTAGAGTCCTGTTTGTGTATCATAGATAACTAAAGCTAAACTAAAATGTTGAAATTAAGACTCCTATATTTGATATAAGGCACAAATTACAGTAACTGTTTATTTGCATCTTTCAAATGTAGTTAAAAAGGAATATAGAATAAAGCAAAATAAAAGTTATATAGCTGCATCCCAGAGTCTGTGTAAACACATGAGAAGGTAATAACTATGGTTTTATGGCTAAGGAGGTGTCATCTCTTTGACACTTTTGGTGCTGGTCACTGGTTGATAGATAGCAGAATATCCTAGGAATTTCCTTAATTAGCTTGAACATTTCATTTCACTAAATAAGCAACCAAAAACAAGAGCACACAAGCTATCATATTGTCCAAGTTTCTTATGTATGAAAATAATTGTATCGCTTAAAAGTCAGTAAAGACACAGTCAAAATTATAATAACCTAAAATTATAATTAATTTTGCATCAGCATTGAAGTCTTCTTCCTACATTAATTACATGAATAATTCAATGAAGGAGGTAAAGCATAGAACAATTCCCATAACAACCCTGTTCTATAAATCAAAGTAAAAAAAAATGTAGAAGGACTGATTTGCTGTAAGTCATAGGAACCTGTGCTAGTAGCCCCCAGTGAAAGAAACTCTGCTTAGTTAGAAGGCGTAATTGAAAGAGTATAAAATCATAGCAACCTGTGCTCTGCCTGAGATTCAGAAGCTTACCTACATTGTCCAGAAATTGTAACACCTATTCACTCCCAAGGAAGTTAGATCAGTAGTTTATGCATATTGCCATTTAATCAACACGGGGCAAAGAGTTGAGTTGCTTGCTATAAAAGGAATTAAAGACCATTCTAATTTGAGATTATTATTATTATTATTATTATTTTATCGTTGTTGTTGCACCTAGATCTTGCACGCAAGCAAGACCAGGTCCTCATTTTGCTAGATTCTGTACAGACATATAGTGAGAGATGCCCCTGCCTTGAAGTGCTTACATACTAAACAGCCAAGTATATAGACAATATCCTAAAATAGACTAAAGAGATATGACATATAAAAGCAGAAGAGAGAAGGACTCATAGCAATTCTGTGACAGAGCTAGGAATTGAACATGAGGCCCTGGAGTCTCACTTTAGTGACTTAACCACAAGACCATCTTCCCTGCCTTCAATTTTAGATTGAAATGTTTAAAACAAATGGGGAGTGTTTGGGAGGAGCACAGAGAAAATGAAAGATACATAAATATTGACCTGTGAGGGATTTAGATAGACTATACCTACAAATATCAACTTCAGTTAAAGCCCAAAAGTAAGGAAAGGACAATTTGATGAGGGGGAAACAATTGGAGAGGAAAATATATTTATTATCATAGAGTTGGAGAGTGAAAGATGGATGCCAAATGAAGGGAAGCAAAATAAGGAGAAAATAAGTGGTTCTAAGACAAATGATGTAAGAGGTGGATGTACTGTATATTATCCTGCAGTAGATGACAGATGTTTCTAACCCTAAATGAAAAAGTATTTCTGGGAGTAGAGAAATTTTACATTACATCTTCAAGAAAGGAAATGATATATAATGCAGTATGGTTGCAAGAAAGAGCTGTCAGGCATGAACTTCTGATGATATGTCAAAATACAAGAAAAAATAGAAGTGGAAAAAACAGTGAGCAACAACAACCGTGGCAAAGAGGGATTAATCAGGAATGTGTTTAACTGTTCTCAGCTAGATACAATAAATTACACTGAGGGCCATCGTGAATATAAGCAGGAAGGCTATAACATTTTCTGCAGGCAGAAAGAAAATAAAGTTATGGATTCTGAGATTGTTTTGAACTGGAATTAAAGGCTCTTGTTTAACAACTATGTGATCAAATAAATCATTTCCTGCTTTTGTCTAGTTAAACTCAATAGCAGATGAGTAATGATTACAGGTGAGCAAACAGTTCCTGAAGTTGCACCATTGTAGCTGATGGGCACATTAGCATTGTCTTTGAGGAGTGCAGGATCTAGTCTTTTATCAGGAAAAGATATCTAGAAATATTTTTGTGGCTTTTGAATTGCATTTTGAATCAGCAATGATCTCACCTGTCTTTCCCCTCTTCATCCCCCCCCCCCAAGCAATTATACTGTGCTATCAGTAGACCCTGGTACCTCTCCCTTAGACACCGTCATTGGGGGTAGGCAGACTGAAGAAAAGATAATCTAGCCTTGAGTTGAATTATCTTTTCTGAGTAACTTCCGGTAGGCATATGGGGGAAGCTGATATGCATCCCAGCCCTGATACCGGACGGTGACTCCTGTCTAGACCCCCGCCAGTCTCTTCCTCCCCGGCCCTCCGCTTGGTCAATCTCCTTATCTGTAAAAAGCTTTCTGCAGGGTGCAGTGAAAAAGAGAGGGATGATGATCTCCCTCCCCTCCCAATTGAAAAATTCCACTGACTTCAATAGTACGGGGTTGGACATTTTGTGTTCAGCTGCTTTTTCTTCATGCCAGTGAAATTTTGTGCATACAGAAGTTAATGGAAAATGAATTTCAGGCCTGTAGCCTAAAGTGATTTAATGTAAAAATTAATTTCATGTAATGACTACATTAAATTCATTTAAAGTTAAATCATTGTCAGGAATAAGAAACAATACCAACTAAGTTAGTTAACCAATGACACAGCTTGTATAGCAAATTGAGAATACTGGATAATCAAAATAGTACTCATTATTGTACTAATCTCATTACCACTCTACCCAATTGTAAGTACTAATTGGTACTTATTAGTAATTAGTTGGATACTCACTCTGAAGAACAATGTGAATAATCCACAGATTAGTCTTTCCAAAAACTATTAATCAAATTCTTTATTGAAAAGAACATTATAAAAATTATCAGTTCTCTGACCATTCAAGTACTGAGAGAATGGCTAAATTCACTGACTTGTTCCTAGAATTATTTGTTGACTCTACAATGATAAAAAATGACTACTTTTATTGAGATGAAAATTAAGTTCAAATCTTGTAAATAAATATTTTCACAGCTGGTACATTATGATAAAACAGAAAATGCAGAAAGGATGTATTATGGTTGTGAATAATATTTGGATTTGTTTTTCCTTTCTAATATTGGTAAAAAAATATTTAGGCGCTACTTAATATTTGGATTTTAATACACATTTTAGAATATGAATGAAGATCTCGCCTTTGCAGTCCAAACACTTAAAAAATATTAGGTAGTTCCTAAATGCTAACTATGATTTTTATCTTAATTTTGGTATTATAGCTATAATATTACAGACAAGGTGTGGGGCAATACATGATGGTGTGGGATAGGATGTATCCAGGAGTTTTGGATATTGATTTTATTTTAGAAACCATGAGTGAGTTACTCAGGTCATGAATGCAAAAAAAAAAGTTGTACTATTCCACACTATTTATACTACATCTTTTACAAGAAAAAACTATTTTGGAAATGTTTTAGGTGTTATTATTGAATGTATTGATACCACTCAGGGGTGGGTGGGAGACAGAGTACTGGGTGCTTCTGAATCTCCAGCTCCCAGAGCTGAGGTGTGTGTGTGGGGGGGCAGAGTCAGGGCTTTCAGCCTCGGCAGCACTCCAGGAAAGCTCTGGTCCATTTCACTGGCAGAAAGTCCAGATTCTTCCAGACAAGTAGCCTTCATTTAAATTTTCAGTGGAAAATCACAAGCTTTCTCACCAAAAACGTTGGTTTTGTGTGTATAAATAAAGGAATTTTTCATCAGAAAATAACTCCATTGAAATTTTTTTGACCAGTTCTAGTCCAGACAAATTCACAAGTCCAAGTTATTCAAAATGAGATTATAGGAATCATGGATCTTAAAATGGTGAAGGTTATTTCAGAGAACATTTCTGGAAAGTGGTATGTATATGGTAGCTGAAACAGACTTCCCCAACAAAGAGCAAGTTGCTACATGCTTGTGATGGATGACATAAATGTTCATGAAGAGTTCATTGGACTGTAGAATGTACGTTGGTGGAGGTAATCCATATAATTTAATTAAATCGGTTTTGATCCTCAGATTTAGATGCAATAACATATCACAAACATTATTATCAGGGCCGGCTCCAGGGTTTTTGCCGCCCCAAGCGGCGCAAAAAAAAAAAAAAAAGCCACGATCGCGATCTGCGGCGGCAATTCGGCAGGAGGTCCTTCGCTCCGAGCAGGAGTGAGGGACCGTCCGCCGAATTGCTGCCGAATAGCTGGACGTGCTGCCCCTCTCCAGAGTGGCCGCCCCAAGCACCTGCTTGGCAAGCTGGTGCCTGGAGCCGGCCCTGATTACTATGATGAAGCCACTAATGGTAGCAATAATATAAAAGACTTAGTATCAAGTGTATCAACCAGATTGCAACATGACGATCCACAAGCTACATATACTCATTGCTATGGGCATGCTGTGTATTTAGCACGCGAGGATGCTATTAAAAATAATGCTATCCCAAATTATATGTTTTAAGAAGTCATAAAACTATAGCTGAGCATAAAATATGAAATGTTAAGTATATCATCAGGCATCTCTGTAATCTGTCTAATAAGAAAATGGACTCTCCATGCAGAAGCATTTGCTTCAGTTTCTGAGAACTACCCTGCATGGTGTCTGAAGCTCAATGCCATTCTCTATATGGGGTTGTGGCTAAATGCTCCAAATCTAGCCTTAACTAAGAGATTTTCTTCGATGCTTAACCATTTGTGCCTTCTTTGAACTATTTTCCCTTCCAGGAGAGTGTTGGTGTTGTGTGAATAAGTAGTAATTAAATTTTTCCAATGTCCTCCCTAAATTCACCTGGTAAGAGGTCCCAAAAGGTCAGTTAATTTTGCCTAGCTGTAATTATTTAAGCCTTATAAGAAGTGACTTTCATGACAATGCTAGAGCAGAAAACTCAGTGGTAAGCTTGGGTTGTTTTCACAAGAAGATCAACTTTTGTCTGACATAAAAATATGCATAAGAGAGTTTTCTCCTCTCATTTGAACCTCCTGATTGAAATCCTCTGGAGGAACATAACCAGGACAACTAGGAGAAAGAAATGATCAAGAGTATAAAAACAGTATCAAGTACTGTTGATTCAGTTCTTAGGGTTTTTTTTCTGGAGCTCAATTCAGGCTTAGAAACAAACAACTTTTAAAAATGATATTTAACTGTTTGAGCTACTGCAACCACCAGGGAATGTTGCTTTATGATAGCATAAAAGAAATTTGTTTTCCAGTCAGCTGTGAGCTGAAAGCAACGCCTAGCTCACTAAGACATAAAACATCATCAGCCTAACTGAGAATGCAATTTCCCTCACTGGAACTTTTGATTGACAAGATTTTTCTGGGACAAATGCACTAGAACGTTATCGGGTATTTCAAAACGCCCTTTAAAGAAAAGGAACAATTCATTTAAAAATACAATAGTACTATACTACTATGCTATTTTGTCATGGATCTTTGGGGGCTTATTTTTTGGTTTATTTGTTTTATTTGCTTTGACTAGATCTCTGAACTGGGGTACATATTTTCAGTTTTGTTTCTGTTTGTAAAGGAAAAACATTTATTCCCATTCAATCAGACACTTTTATAACTTTTCAAGTATTTAAATTTAGCAGCGATCTAGGGGAAAACATCTCCTTCAATGCAATATATAAACATTTATTTAAACAGTGGTTGTAATGGGGGCCAGAGAGCTAGCCTTATAAATTGGTAATGGTAGTAGAAATGTACCACAATAAACTTTGCCTTTGACTTGGAAATACTCACTTTAATAGTGGGAAGATACTTTATGGTCATGCCCCCAAAGACATGGCTTTCATCTACAGAGTTTGTGAAATTTTTTGGCCAAAACATTCTTTTGCCAAAAAGTGGAGATTTGGATTGACCAGAACGTTTAGTGAATTCATGTCAATTTTACCAAATTTTCAGTCAAAGAAATAATGCAATAAATAAAAATTCAAACATTTTGATTTTTCTACTTAAACAACTTTTCACATAAAAATTTACTTAAATTTTATTTTTAAAAAGCAATTTTTTAAAAAAGCACCAAAACTAAAGGTTTTGTTTGAGCCAAAACAGATTTTTCATTTTCTTTTTTTTTTTTTGGTATACCAAATTTTTATGTATTTATTTTTCAGACTATTAATGAACCAAAAAATCAGCTATTAGCATAGTTCTACTCACCTGTGATTTTTGTTTTTTCTGTGCTTCACACCACGTGGAGCCCTGTCATCAATCACCCTCTTTTGACACAGAAACCTTAGACGCAAGTTCACATTTCAAATCAGAACAATTTTTTTCATTAATCAAAAGCAGTTTGATCAATTTTCTTTGGTCTGTGGTGGAAAAATTATCCTTCACCTTCAGGTCAAACAAATTTTGTTAGACAAAGTTTACAGAGGGAATAAAAATAGAGCTTATATTAGAACCTGGTTGCAACTATAACAATGGAGAAATTCTCATATCTCCATAGTGTGAACAAAATTAGCAGTCTAATTTTAAATCAAACTGCCCATTAACCTATTCTATAATAATAATAAAAATCCAATACCTAACATTGGTTTAATGAACTTCATTTGCTCTTGCATTTGTACAAAGAGCAAGTCTTTGAAAGTCTTTTTTAAAAATACCCACATTGAGATCTTTTGATTTAAGCCAAATGCTCAGTATAACCACAGTATATTTAGAATGCGATATTCGCTTTTCTGGTAAACCATATACCCAATGGATTACTTAAAAGGCCTCCAGTAAGCATGTGATGAACAAGTTGTTAATCCTCATTAAACTTTCACAAATTTTAAAGATCTGTTTATTTTTAAAATCAACTTACTGTGAAGGATATCATCCCAAAGTATCCAACCTCCCATACATTAACAGCATTGGCTGTCACAAAATATCTATAAAGACCAAAGGAAACCTCAAGTGGATGCCCCCCGCACCTCTCTTTTTTTGTTTTTTTTGTTTTGTTTTGTTATAGAGGAGATGTCAGTGTAAATGGTAGAATTTTAATGATATTTGGTGTCCAGTCCATAAGTCATGCCTCTTTATACTTGGTCTATCAGAGAGAGAGCTACTTTAGCCAAATCATATTTCTGCTGCTTCCATGTTTAAAATGATAATGGAAACACATTTGTAATAAGCTCCCAGTAGAATCTTAGACCATGCATAAATTTGATAAAATTTCTGCATGTTAAAGATAACTTCTTATCTTGCCACTACTTCAGTACTGAGTTACTTCTGCTTGGGAGGTAGGGATTTTATGGCTAGTAGCAATAGCAGTGCAGATGCAGTCAGATGGATGGGTAGAAGCAGCTGGGTAGTTAAGAAGGATTGGAACAGTACATGGATATTCTATTTTAGGATCTTGCAGATAATAGCAGGAACACCTTAAGATACAGTAGGAGGGAATGGGAATGAGCATAAGCTGTTCCCTCATTCCTGGGGCGGGGAAAAAATTGAGTCACATTCTTAGACTTTCATTGCCAGAAAGAAGTGGAGATTGTGTTCATCCCTTGCAAAACAGAACACATGCAAAGGGTATAAGATGCTTTCAAAATAATACGGAGAAGTTATGGTCAGAGAAGTGACTATTTAAAAATACTTTCTCTACAGATATTCTGCATGGCACTAATCCTGTTCAGTAGGACCATGGACTACAGTGGAACTACTTGCATATTAAGTATGAGCTCACAAAATTAAGCATGCTCTTAAGAACTTGGCTAAGACATAGTTTCTTGTGAATTCTTGTGAATTCCACACTGTGGATGAATCAGGGTTGAATGCGAAGGAAACTCTTGTATGACAAGAGAAGTGGATTTTCTCTCAACCTGTGCTACAGAGTTTCCATGTGATGCTAATCAAGTCACCTAAACAAAACTTTTCAGAAGTAGTCACTAATTGTATTCCTGATTTACTGGGTGATACCCTGGGCTCAGAATTAGAGAAGTGCCAAGCTGGCTAGAAAATTGAAAACCCTTCCTGGAAAAAATTTCACATTTCTGAAAAGGTTGTTTTTTTTTTCATCCTGAACCAGAAAGTGAAATTGGCAAGAGCCTTCCGCCTGGCTGCTGGAGTGGCAGAGAGATCGGATGCTCAGCTTTTCCAGCCCTGAAGCTGGGGTTGGGGGAGGTGGCAGAGCTGAGCATGCAGACTCTCTGCCATTCTATCCCGAGAAGCAGGGCCGGCTCCAGGCACCAGCTTACCAAGCAGGTGCTTGGGGCAGCCACTCCGGAGAGGAGCGGCACGTCCAGCTGTTCGGCAGCAATTCGGCGGACGGTCCCTCACTCCTGCTCGGAGCGAAGGACCTCCCGCCGAATTGCTGCCGCAGATCACGATCGTGGCTTTTTTTGTTTGTTTGTTTTGTTTGGCTGCTTGGGGCGGCCAAAACCCTGGAGCCGGCCCTGCCGAGAAGTGATGGGGGTGGGGGAGGAGCAGAGGGGAAGCCTAAGCGGCAGAGAGTCAGGGCACTCAGCCTAGGCAGTCCTCCCGGAAGGCCAATTTCACTTTGTGCCTGCAGGCAGAGAATGAAATGGACAAGAGTCTGCAGGTGGGCATTAATCAGATCTATTTTTCTAATGGAAAATTGAATATTATTGCAAAAAATTAATTTTCACATGGAAAATTCAGTATTGCAAATAGGGAATTTTCTGTTGGAAAATCATTCAGGCAAAAAATTCCAGACTAGCTCTAGTTCTGAGCACTCCTAGTTGCAGTTGAAATCAATGGGAACTGTGCTCTGAACATGTAAAGTGCTATATAATGCTAAGTACTCTGAAAAATCAGGTCTTGGACATCTTGAATTGGGCACCCAAAATTAGTGGTTTGACCATAATCTCTCTCAGTTCCCTATCTGTACAATGCAGATGATAATCTCACAGGAGTATAGTGAAAATAAATACATTAATATTTGGAAAGAATTCATATACAGGGATGATGAACACCATAGAAAATCCCATAAGCAAATTAAAAATTCTGCCTTCAAAGCAGGATTTGAATAATGTGCAGAAAATATATCCTGAACCACACACAACAATAAGAATGAAAAAAAAAAATACTGAATAGCTGGTGATTAACGGAGCACCATCCATTCTGTACACTGAATGAGACAGAGGTCCTGTAGAAAAAATAGCACGTGATCATGTAACTAAAGACTGTATCATAATGCATATGCACAAAAGGGCCAAATTAAGGTAGCAGAGGGAAACTTAATTCTGGCATTTCATCTCCTTTCACTTTGCAATTTAATAATGCTCTTTTAACTTATTTTTATGTGTAAGTATATAGATATTTTATAAATCAGCTATGGTTTTGCCTATTTGTAAACTTTGGGACATATCCTGCACTCCTTAATCAGGCAACTCCACCAATGAAGTTAGCAGGAGTTTTGCCTGAGAAAAGACTGCAGAATTGGACTCTTGGTTATGTTGTCAACTTTTTAAAAAATTCTTGTTGGACAAATTACAAGTATGTGTCTTCTATTCCAGGCTGATAATGCTGATTTTTGGAACAAAGGAAATGACATTTGCTGATTACTTTTGCAAAAAGGGGAAATTAACTAACTATCCACTTTGAGAATCCTTTTCCTTCACTTGGTGGCAACACGGGCAGGTACCTGTTGCTTACTTTGCAGACTATGCAGATTTGCTTTCTGTTTTGCACACTACACAAGTCCTTTCGAATTGTTTTACAGATGTTCCCTATTATGTAAATTATAGAGTGAAAGTGCATTGTGTACAAATACAGGCAATTTTTTAAGAGTATGGTGTTACATGCAGACAATCCATCATGTGTAAAATATTGTTTGTCAGGAAGCCATAATCTGCAAGCATATCAGTGATTTGTGTAATAATTTCCTTAGTAAAAATTCTAATGTGTGTGGGCCTTAGATTTAGTGCTTCAAATATTACTGAAAATCTTTGTTTTCAGTGTGAAGGCAAGAAAACAATAGTAGTCAGGTACCAAAGCTGTATAATTCCTAGTATGATTTTTGTCAAGTTTGTGAATTTCTCAATGATTCTTTAAAACAAGCAGCCACATTATGCACTGAAATGCAGGCTTCTTAAAAATTAAGAGCCGTTTTTTGAAGGCACAACGGCTTGTAGGGGCAGTGCAAAGCTAGAAGCCTTCTTGAGATTATGGGAGCATGGCTGCTGTGCCATTTTTTGACAGGGCACAATATGTTCTTCTGCTTCCCTTTGCCCCTTAGAAGTCCAGCTTCCTTAGCGTGAGTAGGCCCATGACACTTTCCAACCCAAATCATTCTGGAGGGCCAAGTCCTCAGCTGGTATAAATTGGCATTACTCCATCAATGGCAATACACAAAGTTACATCAGAGGATGATCGGGGTGAAAAGTCTGTTGCCAGCAGCAGAGTTGGACTCATTTAGGCCCTGATTCAGCAAAGCACATCAGCACATTGCTTCACTTTAAGCACATGCTTCATCCCATTGACTTCAACTAATTCTCTTGTGTTGAAATGTTTTGCAGAATTCCTTTAGAGAAGACTCCCACTAACATCAGAAGAAGCTGGACTGGGTCAAAGGAGCTCACTGATTTTAATTTTACCCACCCCCTTTGCCAGGGTATAAGAGAAGGACTTTTTGCATGCGTGTACAGTATTGTCCACAATGAGCAAATAATTCAGTTTCATTATGCAGGGTGAGTAGACAACTAGTTATCTCCATTGGCATGGTAACCACTACTCTCAAACTCTCTCGATCAAAACAAGGATAGGTTTATGCAAGTTATGCACTTGTCCATTTGAAAGGCAAGCACATTTCTAACTACAGTAGCAATGTTATGTGGCTGTCAAAATGTTTTTTGCAACCACAGTGTTTTTAGAATAAAATGTCATCCAATTATCAAAGTTCTAGAGGCAAGAAATAAATTGTCAGTTTTGAAATCCATCCAATCCTTCTGCAGCCTAATATAAAAGGCTGCTTTATTCACTTGCCTCATAATTGGACAGAAATTTTCAAGGGAATGTAAAGAACCAAAGATGCAAACTAATTGTCAATTTATAGGCACACTGATATCCTGTAGTCATTGCTGAAATAATAAAGAAACCAACCTACACCAAACCTAAGAGGGAAAAATCATTTGTCATGTTTTCTCATATTTACTATCCTTACTAAAACCAAAGATTCATAGCTGGTAATTTAATATAATCATAGTGTAAAGTTTTCTGTTGAACACTCTATGCTCTTTTGTCAGATTCTCCACTTAGATAGCGTGATGGTTTTATGTAGTTTTCATAAATATAGTTTTTATTGAAAGAGAGACATGCATTCTTTATTCTTCTGTCACTTACAGTATGCCCTTAAATTTGTACCAAAATTTAAAAGAAAGTGCAGAGTAACACAGCACTTTCATTTAAATCATATAAAATCTATATTCTGACATGCAAAAATTCCCCAGCAACTCAGCTCATATTTCAGTTAAGAATCTAATTCAGTGTGGCGAGCGTGCGCGCACACACAAACACATCTGGAGTATTCTGATTGTGGGAGCCTACAAAAGCTTTTTTCTTTTTATCAAAATGGAAGTGTCTCATTTACAATGTGAAATACTCTTGTGAAAGTCAAAGAAGGACAGAACTGTTAGATTTATGGGGGCCATTTCTACCATTATTACAACTGTTATTTATTAACTTTTTCAGAGAGTGAAACATTTCTCTAAAACAAAAATGTGTTCATAATTAAAGGCAGAATGCCAATGGGTGATCTGCACATGTAAGAAGAGCTGAATATTGGTGTCAAGATCCATTATGCAGATACGAGAGCAAAACTTTGCTCTGAGTGATTGAAATAATTGATTGCAACTGAGAATGTGCCCAGGGTCGTTCATCAAAAGATTGCATAAGAGTGGGCAAAGTGATTTGAATAAAAATAAGAACTTTTAATGGGGACAGCCACAAAATTTGAAACTGGATTTTAAATACTTAAAGATTGGAGAGTTTTTTGAGCCAGGGCTTGACTCTTGTTATAAAAATCAAGGCCACTTACCAAATCTGGATTTAGGTCTGGATTTTTATACTTATGAATGGTCCTCAAAGTTCAGGTTTTGAATCTCTGTCTAATAAGAAATGACCAAAACTTTCTGTCACAACTCAGGCTGAACTTTTTTGAAGGTTGAATACATTTCGATCTTTGTCTCATGTTGTTGGGTTTTTTTTTTTTTCCATTTTCATGTGTCTTTCTACTTCCTGATTTTTTTTCTTCCAAAGCTGAAATGCCAAAATACCAAGAACAAGGCTCTGTTTGTGGTATTCTACCCTCAATCCTTTGAGAGACATTGAGTGAATGATCTCAGTTCCCACTAAATGCAGTTTATGGGGTGCCCAGCACAGCACTCTACTAGTCCTTCAGCATTTCCTGCAGTGCATCTAAATGCAGTCAATCACACATTTAGGTTTGTTTACTTATAATGCTACAATTAGAAGCATGTATACTTTTAAAGACCCAGTTAAATTATTTTTAACAAATAATAGGGATGTATCTATTTCCTCTATTTACAAGTTTACAGAAGTGGCTACCTCTGTTATTCCCCTCCCAGCACCACAGTATGAAATCTGATCAGAATCTGAGATACCGAGTGTACTGGTACTTTACAAATTTTCTCAGAAACTGACATTTTGAATATTCTACCAAATACTTTTTCCTTCTGAGATACCACTACTCAACCATTATTCTGTCATCCAGAGGGCAATCATTCAGAGACAATTTTCAAATGATAGTCTATAGTAAAGTACTGAAATCTGGATTTAGTACTGAAAAGCCCATTTTAACCTCCTAAGTGCTGTTGTAGACACCTAAATCAGCCTGAAATGGATTTTATTTATGGTCTTTTATGTTGTTAAATTTGCTTCTCTTAGACCAGATAAAACAGGTAGCCTCAGAGTGGAGATTAAAAATGTGACCTGTATTTTATATTTACAATTTCCTCATTTCCCAATTTGCCTGTTGCAAGGATTTATTTCTAACTACTTCACTGTCGCTTTTACAAATTTGGTCATACTCTGACCTTCACTCTTGCTTTACCTAAAATAAAAATTCACTTTTTAGCAGTGTGTTGACAATTTGCTAACATAACAGTTCATCTGAGTTTTTCAAAATGATGGCTAGTTATCCATAATTTACTTCTTTCTTTAAAAAAAAAAAAATAAAGGGCGGGACAAGCAAAATGCCATTGTAGCTCTCAGTCTTAGCCCCTCCCCTTTCTCTTCTAAGTTCCTAATGCAAATTACTTGCTGTTATCAGTAAATGTCTGATTGTATTTATTTTCATTTTGGCTCAGAGGAAAATTGGAAAAAGCCCTATGCTTTTGTGCTAAGTAGCTTATATGAGCCACACCTGCTTTCCAGGAGGCATTAGTATGCATGTCAGATGCATGTTGTTGTAATACCATTGAAAACTGAGATAAGATTATTACTTATACTGCATATGGCTGCACAGAAGGGACTAGATTAGCTACAAAAATATGGATAATATTACAAATTAGTTGTTTTTCATGGAAAGACAAAGGTTTCCAAATGCTGCTTTCTGAAGTTCAGAACAAAGGACACTATTTCATATTTAACTAGGCAGGGTCAGTACTGGCTGTGCTTGACTGCCAGGCTTATTTATATGCCCTAATACAAAAAGTATCATCTAACATTGTTTAAATGAAACTTCAGTGCAGTATAAAATGAAAAGTGCTGTTTGTCTGAATTGCAGTAAGACTACCGTATATTCTTTGAACAAATACTTCATTCTTGATGTCATGAGCCCAGCTTTTCATACAAAGAAAATTGTAAGAGAAGTCAACTTTTCATATCAATTACAATGCATCACAGTGCTTTGTTGAGCCAATTTTGTGCCTAACCACACATGAGTATGATTCAATACTAATTTCAATTTTATCTCTCAAAGGAAAAAAAAGAAACCCAGGAAGATGTAACAGAGATGGTAGAAACTTGAAACTGGCTATTAGGACCTGATCCATCAAACTTTACTCCCATGAGTAGTCCTTATTTATGTGAGTAATTCAATGAAATCAATAGGCTACTTTCCTAGGAATACTCTGTTATTCTAATTATGGCTCATTCTAATACACATACTCACACTGTAGCATCTTACTCCCCAAGTAGCCAATTGAATTCACTGGTACTATTTGTGGTGTAATATATCATTCAATGTAAATGCATTGCTATCTGACCCTGAGTTTAAATTAATTATTTGTAGGTTTGAAAGGGCATTGGGTCAGGCTCTATGTAAGAATATTCTTGTAACAGTTTTATTCCGCTACTATTTATTTCAATTTTTTGTCAATTCTTAGGCTAGATATTGAATACTGTACCTTAAGGGCAAATTTACCTCCTTCAATATGAATGACCGGTTTCTAATCTACACTTGAAGAATCAGATATCTTTTGCTTGTTTTAGTCTCTTCTCCATGTGGAGCTCCCATTAATGTCAACAGGAATCTGATACCAGAAATGAATGCAGAATTCGCAACCTAGTGCTTGATAATGTAGTGTAGAACTGGGGGGTATTGAATTGATGGAAGTATTATCCATTGAAGGAAAAATGTAATAAGATTATTTTTATACCCATATCTCATGGTTGTGCAATTGCAAGTTAAAGATCCATTGCACTTCTGGAACAGAGCAGGGAACATCCCAGGTGTCCTGAAGAACATTTCCTTTCTTAATAAAAAACAACAACAACAAAAACCACTAATGTTCAAGGCTGTGTGCAAGCAATTACTGAATGCATGATGGTTTCCATGTTTGCCTACACAATCACCACACTATCTCTATCAAATTCATGGCTTTTTAAAACATACTGAAGCGTCCTGCATATGAAAGGCATTAGCTCAAATAGAGTATCTATTCAATTTTATTTTGCCTGTGTTCCATTAATTACACCATTTTCTAACCACAGTCAATGAATACTGAAATTTTGGTTTGTGTCCCATCACTCTAGCAATCTCTCTAAAGCCGTGCTTCCAGCAGTAGGCAATGGAGTGAACTGAAATTAGCAAACACATCCACAGCCTTATTAATATCAATATACTTTATAGCTTGATGCTCTGAGATTAAAAGCAGATGGTTGCATGCTTAAATGGCCATCAAACAAACTAATTTTCATAAATTCTTAACTCAGCACAATGGGTGGTATTCTTTTTGTTTCAATTCATGAACCACATTTCAAAAATCAAAAAAGTTCATGAACCAGTTGGCAACAGGAAAATTAATAGTAATGAACTAATTTCCACATGCTGATCTAACAGTAGTTAAAAGGCTATCAACATGACAGAGTAAGTGGTGGTAAAGAAAATGGTAAACAATGAGAATTTCTAAACAATCTAGTAACATAAATTAGAGTCTGGTGAAAATTTAATTGTATTGAGCAACTATTATTAATAGTGTTGAGATTAGAAAGAGTTCATTACTAGAAGTGAATAGAGGAAATTCTCATTCTTAGAGATGGCCTGGAGTCAAAACCTTATATACATTTTTGATTGGAGGAGATAAAAATCCAAATGTCAAAGCTGTAAGGCTAACAAATGCACCAGCTAGTTGCCAACAGCAATAAAAGCTAGTGATATAGATATTTTGTGTGTGTGTAAAGAAAAGCAGTAGCCAATTCTACTGCTGAGCTCACCAGTAATCTATGTATGTATATTTATATAACCCATGGGATAGTTCAAGGGTTTATTCAAGTGTATGTATGGGCATATCAGTCATCTGTCCGATAGTCCTGTGGGTAATTAAAAAGGCTTCTTATTGAGTTGAAATGTCCAAAACAAGACCTTTCTAAGGGCATATTTATTTTTCTGAGCAATCGTAAAGTCCAGCATTAATTTTTGTGGATGTAAGTTACATCAACAAAAGTTGTACTCATATTTATCCACTCACAAAATAAACTGCAGATTAAGATTTAGGTTCCCATCCTATCTGTATGGGCCGAGCCCTGTTCTATTGTGGAGGCTACTGAAGTCAACTATGTTTTGTGCAGGGGCCTTCAATGCAGAGCTTAAACATCTTTAAGTACTGGGCTGCAATATAAGTAACTTGTATCTGAATATTAGTGGGTTATAAGTGCAATTAATCATATTTGCAAGTGCAATTTAACTGTAGCTACAAAAGTATGAACAAAAGGGAAATCTTGTAGAATTCTCCCCGCTTTTTTGCATTTAAAAGTTATAATCTCTGGTTTATTTGTTTGCTTCTAGTTGCTTGGAAGTAACACTGACCTATTTTATGATACTTAACATGTCAAGCTGGTCAAACTCCAGGAAGCAATTGTTGTCATTACATTATTACTTTTTAATAAAAAAAAGTCTTTAATTTCAGTTTTTATTGTTTATCAATAATTAACTTGTCTACTATATGCTTGAATTTGTTCCATCACAAACTGTAACTGAAGGGATAGTTTGGTTCACCTTTCACCAAAACTATGCCAAGAAGAAAAAAAACTCCCACAACTAAAGATATATTTACAAACTGGAGAACTTCAATGCTCAGGACTGGTGTCTCTAATTTTCTTCCGGCTGCATCCCAACAGTCTATTTGGCATATAGACTTCAGGCTCTTAAAAATTTGGTTAAAAAAGGCATTAACTTATTGCACTAAAAAATGAGAGAGAGAGTTCAAGAGCCATTGACTAGCACTTTCAAAAGAACAGATTCAAGATAAGCTAATATCCAAGGATTGTATCTTGAAGCGGTTGATTTAGAAACTTGGGCTTTGAGACCATTATAAATGTGAAATGGATATGACCTCCATCAAATGTAAGGTTTAGAAAACAATGCTGGAATTTAAAAATGTGAAGGAATTATATTCCCTGAGTAAATCAAGCCTAAACTGTCTCAGATTGGACTCTTAAAAACTGGCGCACCCAGAATCAGAAGCTGATATTGTAAATGTTGATTTCAATGGTAGCTTTGCCTCAGTACAGACTGAGTAGGGACTGAGGATTTAGAAATGAAAAATACCATGTGTAGTTTCTGTTGTAAAATACCTATACATTTTTTTATAAATGTGTATGAAAACCATTTCTCTGTGGATGGGGATCCTTATGAAATCTCATGCTGTGAGCTCAAGTTTTTCTGATGCACATATTTAGTGATGAAACCTGAGACCCAAGTATTCGCTTACAAGGTATATTTAGCTGCATATTTAATGTATTGAATTTATATAATTTTCTCTCCATAAATATCCAGTTTAGTGGTTGAGTGATAAACTACTGTTTAAACCTGTGGTTCTTAACCTTTACTGCAGCCTGCACCCCTTTGGTTCTCAAAATATGTTCTCACACCCCTACAATTAGCTTAAAAACTTGAAAATAAATGTTTTGTTTGTATATTATATTGTTTGTATATTACAGTAACTGTTAAAAATGTATAATGTTAATAAATACATAGGTTTAATGAAACAAAGTAGTTGTACTTACGTGCCTGTGCTTAATTTGTGTTTTTGATGATTTACCTTCTAAAAAAATCTGGCTTGTCTCACACCCCCAGAAAAGGAGTCTCGCACTCCCAGGGGATGCATGCACCCCTGGTTAAGAACCACTGGTTTAAACAATAGAGCGTGCAAACACTATCATTCTTAACTGTTTCAGCTTAACAAACATTTGTACCATTACTGTGTTTTTTGAAAAATTTAGCACCGGAAATGGTAGAGCTGTATTAAGTATGGGAAAATCAACCTAAAACAGTGGAAGCCTACAAATGACAATATACAAGAAATCTATGGATCACCACACTTATCTTCACAGATCCAGCAACCATCCAAGGCACACCAAGAAACCTGTTATCTAGATCCAGACACTCAGGGCTAGTCTACACTTACCCGGTAGTTCGACGGCTGCGGATCGAAGTTCCGAGTTCGATTTATCGCGTCTGGTGTGGACGCGATAAATCGAACCAGGAAGTGATCCCCGTCGACTGCGGTACTCCAGCTCGGCGAGAGGAGTACCGCGAAGTCGACGGGGGAGCCTGCCTGCCGCGTGTGGACCGCGGTAAATTCGAAGTAAGGTATGTCGAATTCAGCTACGTTATTCACGTAGCTGAATTTGCGTACCTTACTTCGACTTGGGGGGTAAGTGTAGACCAGGCCTCAGGTACAATAGAATTTGCTCCACAGAGAGAGTCTGGGATGCACACCTAAATACGCTTACAACTGCTTTCAACTAAACAAGGACAATCAAGCAAAGAACTGCTTCAATACGGCGGAGGGGGACCCTGACTGCACATCCCTAGTTGTCACCCCAAATGGGTTCCAGTGGTAGGTATCACCAAACAATTTCAACCCATATTTGATAGGGACCACATCCTGAAAAAAATATTTCCTGAACCGCCTATCCTGGCCTTCAAAGAACCACTGATCTTGCTAAGCTCATCCTCAGAAGCAACCAATTCAAACTAGTACCAGACCCTGCCAGCACAACAGATGCATAACCTGCAGCCATATCTTTACTGCTATGATGATCAATATCCCCCACAAAACACCCTTCAAGATCCATGGGTACAACATGTGGTGTACCTCTTCTAGTGCATGTGGGTTCTGTTTTCTCCATACACTCTTTAAAACCTTGCTTCTGTTATTTCCTAATGGTATTCTGTATCCTTTAAAATATATATTTAATATTGGGAAAGTTGGCCAAATGGACACAGATTTCACTGTCCTACCATATCACAAGCTGCTCCCAAACAAAATAACACTTGTATCCTTTTATTATTTGAAAATTCCTTTTGCATATTGTATTCTATTATTTTAGTACATTGCAAGCTGACAGCCCTAAATGGCATGGTATGGCGATTTTTCTTCTTAACATACATGCATACAAGATATTTAATAAGTGTATGTCTGCTTACAGAGAGTCTCTCACATAATATGTTGGGGGTCATTTTCATTGAGTACTCAAATGGGGGGAATAGTTCACTGAAGATATAGCTGAAAAACATTTGAGCTTTCCTATTGCTCTCATCTCCTTTTGTTACTGTACATTTTGATCCATGTCTCCACGGAGCCTGATGTGTGCTGATTGCTGGTAGGGCACACTGCAGCAAACCAACATGCACAAACTCTTGGGGTGTAGAGGATAGGACTCCATTGTCCCTGGCTACAGAGGGATAGTACAACTGTTCCATGGCTGCTACAAAAGGTCTTTTAATTTAAAAAGAAAAGTCAGCCTTTTATGATCAGAATTTCCCAGAGCGGTGAGCAGTTTTTAAAGTCCCGTCACTTATTTTGGTCCCACAGTAGAAGCTAATGTCTTCTGAAAATCTGGCTCACAGAAACAAAATAAAAGAGATATCTATCATATAAAGCTGGTTGGGCTTTTTACTTTGAAATTTTTTTTTTTACTGGAAAAACATGGGGAAATTTTAATTTTACTAATTTTTAAAATTTATTTTAATGTTTCCATCAGGACAATCAATGATTTTTTGTTTGTTTGGGTGAGGTCCTCTTGAACTGAAACATTTTGGTCTATCAAACTGAATCAAAACCTTTTAGGTCAACTTGATATTAATTGGTGTTTTCTTTAGCTGCTGCAGGGTCCCATGGCACTTGTAGTTCAGGTGCCTTATGCCCCATTCTTGTCTATGGGCCATACTTCTTGGGCAGACTACATCTTCCATGATGTACCACAATCTCCCTTCCAATTGAAATTACATGGCACATCATGGGAGCCACGGGACCAAACTGCATCATGGGAGATGTAGTCCAGTTAGGCAGCCAAACCTATACAGAAGAATGGGATCCTGAGACACTTGAACTATGCCTACCATGAAATACCATGGCAGCTAAAGGGATGCAGATTAATGTTGAACCAAGCCAAAACAAAACTTTGAAATTTGGTTCAATAATCCAAACTAAATTATTTTGTTTCAGGAATGTCAAATTAAACTGTTTCAAACTGAATTATTTGTCAACTTGCCATTACACAAAAAATGTTGATGTTTCTACTTCTTGTCCTATTTCATGATTAAATCAAATTTCAAAATCAGAATTTTCCAGAGGCTGGTAGTTCCAATTTTAAACCAGCTCTGTTTTGATATATAATATGCACAGATTGGCTGTTGCAGAACCTGTAAGGGAGGAATAAATAAGAGGGTGCCTTAGCATCTGACTGTTAATCAACCCAGAAGAATTTGTGGTATTAAGAAATGTTCCTGTAACTCAACCTCAGTAATAAATAAAATAAATAATGTTTACAGACACATCCTGTTCCAAGACATATGCCCACTTTTGAAACCATCAGAGTGGATAACAATTGTTTGTATTATCCCCTGAAATATATCTGTCTTGCACAGTTTAAGGCTGCATAATACATACTGAAGAGAAATCATACTGAATCTAAATATGGCTGTTAGCTATGCAGAGGATTCAGTGTTATTGAGAATGATTGTGTAATTGGAATTGGAGTGGGAATCTCTAAGCAACGATAATAGAAAAATAGATTAGCTGCCCCTAGATAAGTATGAATGGAAGAATGTAAACCTCAAAGGACACTTGAGATTTTTTTTTTTTAAAGGACAAATTTGGCAAGTATACCTTAAAGAAAAAATAATGAAGAAAAAAAATACATTAACACTATTTTTAAAACATCTCAAACATATTAAAAAAGCATATGTTTAATATTTCTCTAAGTTTTAAGGTCTTCCATTTCCTCTCTTTACATATTGTCTCCTCTTCCCACCCCCAAAAGATACCACAGCACTTCTAGCGTCTGCTGCCTGAGGAACTCAGGGCTGAAGTCAGGACTCAGACTTGTATCTCTTACTCGGCAGTACTATGTACATCACCAATCTGGCTTTATGGTACTTACATAAGAGAACAACTGCCAGTTATAATCACCCATAAAGCACCATCTGTGTAATGCTTTCAGTCTCCATATAAAATGCTTCAACATACTCTAGCTGTGGAGCACATACCTTTTGAAAGACAAATGGTAATACTGAGAGGAGTGTATGCCAAGCAGTACCATAAACTGTAGATCCTTGATTGGGATAGATGAACCAGTTGGAGTTCCATTTGAACTCAAAGGAAATATTTTAATGTTCAAAAATATTTAACTTAGATACAAAAATAATAGGTATTTTATGAACTTCCTGTTTCCTGCTGGTCCCTGTAAAGTTAACAAGAAATCCTTTTTTTTTTTTTTTTTTAAATGTCCAGCCCTGTGTTTTCAGACTCAGGGTAGTTTGGATAAGCTTTGGATAAAGATCTGTGTTTTGTGGAGCATATTGAAACCAAAGCAAACTTTCAAACAGGTAGAAGTCCTAACACTAACCCAGAGAGCTATACAAATGCCAGTTTAATTTAGTATATACCAGGGGTCAGCAACCTTTCAGAAGTGGTGTGCCGAGTCTTCATTTATTCACTCTAATTTAAGGTTTCGCGTGCCAGTCATACATTTCAACATTTTTAGAAGGTCTCTTTCTATAAGTCTATAATATATAACTAAAGTATTGTATGTAAAGTAAATAAGGTTTTTAAAATGTTTAAGAAGCTTCATTTAAAATTAAATTAAAATGCAGAGCCCCCGGACCGGTGGCCAGGACCCAGGCAGTGTGAGTGCCACTGAAAATCAGCTCGTGTGCCGCCTTTGGCACGCGTGCCATAGGTTGCTTACCGCTGGTATATACTTTATAGTCTAGGAAGCCAAAAATATTTTACCACTCTACTTTTTCATTCTACAGCAATATGAAAAATTAATGATGTTCTGTCCTGAAATTTCTTTTTCCCACATTGCCTTATTTCTTGTGAGATACCAAGTGGGTCTCAATTTCAAGTTGATGCTTAAGTTCAGTTAATTAATTAGTCAACTATTTACAGTGTCAATAATCACTATCTTCTTGTGTGTCCTACCCCTGATTACAGGTATCTTTGGATACATCATCTTTATAGTAATACTATAATGTCACCAGAACTAATGTCAGAGTAATAATAGTATCTCTTATATGTTGCATTCTTTAAGAAGAAGTGGGCAATTCTTTGCCTGCTATGTAGGTGGGCTCATTTAGCTAATTTCAATCCCCTGAGTAATTTTAGATTTCAGAACAGCTGGTTAGTCATGTGACTGTTCACACACTGTTCACTCTTTTTATTTATCACTCTCTAAGGTATTTTTGGCCCCCACTCACTATTGCATCTCGTTGCCAGTGACTGGATAATTAAATTTTTCTCTGTAGATTTCAATGCAATCCTTTGGAGAAGTTACAAAAGTCTAAGCTGATGCCCAGTCTTTGTAAAGAGTGTGTAAAGTGAAGCTCCAGAAAGCCTTATGTTGGCCGGATCATTATAGAAGAAACTAAGCAGAGATGGAATTAACTAGTTCTGAAAACATTTTGGTGTCTCTTATATGGAGTTAAGGCAGGTATTTGCTTCCGTAAGCTAGCTCGTCATATGACAGATAATTTGGCATAATCATACTGAATTGTTCAATTTGACTATTTGCTATCCATTATTTGTGGTGTTTGATTGCTCACTGAAGTTAAATGGTATTGCTGTTGCTGTCTGAACGATGGAAACTGAGTAATGTAAAAATAATAACAAAGAATGAATATTTTTGTGACTACGGGTATTTGTACCAAGTGTAGCCCTTCCCAAATATTTGTGAAAGCAAAGGGAGTCTGCAAAGTAATAAAGGTCTGATGCTTTGCATGACTAGGGCCTAAATTATTTCTCAGAGAATAAGGCTCTCTACAATGGCTGTGAGAATGGCTAAGCCTGTTGGGGCTGATTGAGTTCTTGCCATTAACAAAATAATAAGTATTTTTTGTTCTGATTGTTTTCCTTTTATCGCCAACAACATGTTGTGAAATTGATGCTGAATGCTCATGAGCAATCCCAGGCAACTGTTTGCAAGTAATTTTTGCAGTGGCTTTTTAGGTATTGGATGATTTGAGTTACCAGATTATCTGTGGGTATTTTCTTGGTACCAACAATTCTTGAATTCAACTTAATATTTTTCAGCTCAGCTATTTACTTTACATTATATTAGCTGCAGAAACAGCACCATTGCAACATTATAAGGATTTTATCAGATTACAGATGTGCTTGATAGTAAACCTCAATTTTAAAAAAGGCATAAAAGAGCAAAATGTAGAACCTTGTTCAATATTTTGAGAGACATGCAAGAATACAGAAGTCGTGCATCTATTCTATGGATGATGATGATTCTACATCATGACCAAATCCTATTTGCTGGTTATTTCTATTTTTTTTTTTTTTTTTTTTTTTTTTTTTTTAGGAAAGCAGTTAACGATATTCCATCAAGATTCTATTTTAAGCATAAACATGAAAAAAATCTTTATTTTTTAAGACTTAAAATAAAATTGATTAGATACAGTAAATCTGATTGATGCATTTATTGTATAAAAAACCAACACATTTTCTCCAACAATACCCTGCTTAAATATATTCAAATAACTTGATTCAGTGGTAAACATTGTTTGTGAATCTACTTTTCTAATTTCCAGAGTGCATAAGATTTTTGGTTTTTTTTAAGACAGTGGATTAAAAATGTTGAACTTGGATCAGTCTTCTTTAAGTACAAGCAGTTGTACAGTATGTCAAGACATTTAATTGGCTGCCATGCCTGAGCAAAAATAACTCAAGTAAAAAGTCAACTAGCAAAATACCTTTGAAATGTAAGAAACATGGACGAATGCTCATATGGTATGAAGAAAATAACTTTACACAGTTACAGAAATTATATAAACTATGAAGGAAAGAAGAGAATTTTTCATTTATCTACTTCTTACTGAGGTTTTAAAAAAAACTAATTAAAGGGAAATTTGTCAGAGCAAGGTCACAATCACTGGCTTACTAGCTTCTTAATAAGGTTGGGTGAATTTCAGATAGTACAGGAATTGAGATCAGGCTGCAGAAATAGGTCAGTGTTTTGTTTGGTTTTTTTTTTTTACCAGCATTATCTATCTTCCCATATAAATAATAAAAATATTGATGGATGAACCGGCAGAGATCCAGTTGCACCTGGCCCTACCCAGGTGCTCTGAAATGAGGGTAGAGTACACAACATACCTTCTTGCAAACTCATGCTGGTGCCAGGCAATTGCTCCAGGCTAGTACCCCCTGCTCAAGGACTGCAAATGATGGTTTGTAAAAGACAGCCCCTAAAACGTGAAATTGGTATAAAGATAACAATCTGATCTGTGTGGTTTAAGAGATTGACTCAAGCTGAAGAATGGGTTTGGGGTTACTGAAAGATAGCAAATCTGGCCTCCAGCTGTACTCCTGATGGTTTGAAATTGTTGGGCCCTGGTGGAAAGATAGGGCGGGGGGAGAGGGGGAGACATGCCAGAGTAACTATTAAAAAGAATGAAGACACAAGCAGCCTGAGTAGTTGACTCCCCCACATTGAGACAGTAAATAGTATGTGGCTCATGAATGTTTACACTAGAACTATAATTGGATTTCTCTATCTCTAATGAAAAAAAATTAAACAGATCGGCTACACTGACTTTCCTCTATGAACGTGTGACATAAGATCTGTTGGCATGTGGTGGCTATGTCTCTCATGAATGCACCCACCTGTATGATAAAGTTCTCATCAAACTTAAACTTAAACTAAACTTTTGGGTCTGAATATGTTTTGTATAGGTGCCAAATAATGTACTCTCCTTCTGTGGCTACAAAGCCGGTATCATTTTAGTAGGTACAAATAGGCAGGTAGACATTCAGAAAACTGAAGTTTTTTCACCTGTTATGGTACTGATCTGTTTAGGCCACACTCCTTGCAAAGACTAACATCTTCCTGAATGGACACTGGAAATGGGCAATCAAGGTACCAAAATCAAAAGTGTTAGCCAACTGTTTTCCTTCAAACAGTGGTCACCATTAAAAGGTAGCATTTGCCAATAGTTAATACAGACATTTTTTTCTCTATACTTAATAACTGCCTGGTATTCTGTTAGAAAATGTTGTCTTTCAAATGGCTGCCAAAGGATTGTCTTTTGTTTGATCCCCCTCCCCTTATTTGTTGCCCCACTAACACCCAACTGTTTGTCATCTCTGTATTTATTACATTTCTGTGTAAGATCCCTAGCTGCAGGGTCCTGTATCTTATTTTATACCCATAAAGCCACATGCATACCGGTGGTGCTGTATAATTATCTCATATTATTAATTGTCTTTTATGATAATTTACTGCCAGTCAAAGTAACTGGAGAACAGTAATTCTCATGGGTAAGATGGAGGGAGGGGGGGGGGGGGGGAAATGAAGTTATGGTAATTTCCCAGTCTCCACCCACTGTCCAACACCTACTTGTGACACCAAATGTGGGGTGTGTGTGTGTGTGTGTATATATATATATATATGTATATAGTTCAAATCTTCATAATGTGATCATTCCTTCTTTTTTGGGTGCTGTGATCAGCAGTCAAATGTTTAACATTCAAACAGTATTAGGCATCAGAGTTACAACCCATTTGGAATGAATGGAGGTACAGTGCTTACCCTTCAGAGCTATTGCTTCTGGCTGCCTGCAGAAACAATGAGATATCACTGCCTGGGTTTACAATTGGTACAGTATTTTTGTAAAAATCTAGCGTGACTTCCCCCCCCCCCCCCCCCGATGAAAGCTTAGATGCTGGAGTATGCAATGGCAGTCAACAGGAAATGTGCTGATTCCCCAAACTGTCTGACATTTGGGGATGTTCCATTTACCTCTCTGATTGCAACTCAAGTTAAATGTTTTCTGGGAACCATCTTAAGTCATGCTCACAATGTCCACCTGCTTTTTTATGAGGCTTAGCAATGTCATAAGTCCTAGTGCTCTGCTGATTCTGAGCAGAGCTAGATGGAGAAGGAGAAAGCCAGTCACTGCAGAGCATTAATGCCTTTATCTCAGGAGTGTTGGAACTAGGGATGCTGGGGGTGCAACAGCACCCCCTGATTTGAAGTTGTTTCCAACAGATACAGGGTTTACAATTTTGTTCAGTGGCTTTCAGCACCCCCACTATAAAAATTGTTCCAACCCCACTGCTTAACCTCCTCAATTAAAAGTTGTCTTTCGCTATCTGCCTCCTTTTCTGAGTCTGCAGCAGGGTCAGCAAGAGCTGCAGTCCTGAAGCAAGTGTCTAACAGCATAACTGATCTTTAGTCCTAGTTTCCATAGCTACTAGCTTTGTGTCACTGTTCAGAAATAAAGCAGATTTTGGGCTATAGAGCAGGGTCTGAAGGAGATCTCCAGCATCAGTTTATTGTTCCATAGTTGGATAAGTGGGTAGCTTGGCCTAACTATCATTTTTCAGCATTGAGACATCGGTGACACTCAAAGTGTCAGAACACAATGTTTCAACATGGTCTATTGGGCAAAGTGGAAAACCATGCCCTCCTTGATGTCATTGTACATGAAAGGCCCGTGAAAATGACAGCCTTATTCCATGCTTGCTACTTTATCCTGGATGAGTTCTTCACTAAAAGGTTATGGACTTCAGTTTTTGGATTTCAGATAAGAGCTGCATGAGTTTTTAGTAAGTAGTTAGAGTTGTTGACCTTATTCATCATCCATAGCATTATTGTCCTCTGCTGTTCACTGTCAAGGAAACTCAGTGAAGTGAAATTAAGATAACGAATGATGCTGTGAATGTAAGCCAGCCCACACACTGAAGGGTTTGTTTCTACTCTGGCCTTCAGCAAAGAATCTGCATGTGAAACTCGTTATGCTTGTCTTAACCTCTGGAGTCTGTAAAATTGGGCTGAACAAGTTTTCTTCAAAAATTTCTAGCACTTTTATTTCTCATACAGATTAGAACGTGGAAGCATTGAGAACAAACACGTGTGGAAAAAGGTTACCAAAACATTTCAGAACCTTGGTTTGAAAGTGTTTAAACATAATTAAAGTTTAGGGAGTAGGCACATATGTTTAAAATGGTGGAACAAGTGTCAAAACTGGGAAAATTAGTGAAATATGATGTACATGTGGAGAATGAGGGAGTTGCGTGTATTATAATTATTAATTTTTCCAAATACAACAAATATACCACAATACTAGATTCATCATAATACACAAAATAAGTAAAGAGGGTTAGGATAAAGGGAGAGGAAGGGAAGCAACATATCTATCTTCAGGGTCTACATTAATTATAGACCTCTAAAATGTCAGTCCAAATTGCTTTGAATTTTTTGGGCATTCCCCTTCTGTGGAATGCCCGTCGTTCATTTCTTGTGAGGTCAGATAGGCATCACTGTTTGGTGGAGATGGACTTTTCCATTTTTGCAGGATTAATTTTTCAAAAGCTGCACATTGGAACCACGTTGCCTTGTTACCAGGTAAGACATGGGTATCAGGAATATATCCAAGAATGAAACTTAAGGGAAGTGCTCCAACTTAACATCCAATATCAAATTGGTTCTTTGACCCACCTCATGCCAGAAATTCTTGATACAGGGATCGTCCCAAGGGAGTTACATTTTCAAAAGCAGTCAGTGTGTATGAGGCCCGTTACCATTGGACTATGTGGGGACCAGTGTATTTGAACAAGTGTTTCTTTTGTGTATAAGAGGTAGTCTCAGGTCTATAGTTGCTTTTAAAACATTTAAATACAGTTGTATTCCACTAGGTAAGAGATAGCTGTGGACCCAAATCTCTATTCCAAGCAACTATCAAATTAACAATCTGTGGTAGTTTTGGGGGCCAGAAAATTGTGAAAGGATATTGTTGGCTGAATAAATCCAGGAAGTTTTTATCCAAACTAATGATAGAACTCCCAATACATTCAGTCCAAATACATTTGTAAGTAAATGCTTTAACTGGAGATATTTCCATACTCTGGAGCAGGGCAAGCCACATTGTTGCCGAAGATTTATATATGGTTTAAATTTATTATTGCCAATTAGCTGTGACAGTCATAATTCCTGTCTCCATCCAATTCCTCCACATCAAGGTTTTGACACCAATTTTAAGGATAGAATTGCTCAATGGGACTGCTTCTTCATGGAGGAAAGTATGGAAGCAAAACTTTCTAGTTAAGCTTGACACTCAGCCATTATTGTGGGACCTCTGGAGCCATCAAATCTACAATAATGCAATCCTACAATGCCTGAAAGGGGGAGAGGATATACTAATTCTCATTCAATCTCAACCCGAGGTGGGATCTGTGTGGTCATATCCAACAGCCATATAGATGCCTGGCTTAACAAAAAGGCAATATGATAATTTTTCAAGTTGGTAAATACTTTAAAATAAATATTGTGTGTGCCTGTAGCGGGGTGGTTACCCGCTCCAGCCCTGACAGGGTAGAAGCCAGCCCTGGGAGAGGGCTAGGGGCTAGGAGAAAAAGCCCAAACTGCTTGGGGAAGGAGCTACACCTGGGCCACGCCCCAAACAGGGCAGCTGGGCCTCATAAGAAGGCCAGGGCAGCCAGAAGCAGAGCAGAGTCTCTCCTCTAGCTGTGGAGGGAGACCGGCCTGGCTGCAGGGGAATAAGAGGGTACTTGGGAGTGAAGCAGGGCTGGGGAAGAGCCAGAGGAGCAGGGGAGCTCCAGTCTGATGACTCCCCAGGCTGCAGGGCCTGGTTCCAGGCCCATAGAGGTACTGGGTGGTAGAAGAAGGCAGCAGGTCAAACCCCCTTGCCTGTGATGAGTGGCGTTTATATTGCAGTCTGCCCCAGTGAGTGGGGGCTAGGTAAGGACTGGCAGAAGCCCAGACTGAGGCAAGGTGGGGGTAGTGGGTGGGGGCTCCCTGGGGAAGGGAGGCCCACAGAGCTTGTTGGGGTGTTGCCAGGGGGCAGCACCCCAGCAAAAACTGGCACCGGAGTCTGGGAGGGACATGGGGGCCAAGCTGTGGAGGATCACCGGCCTGCAGAGGGGGCTCCGGGCTGGAAATCGAGCTAATTCCCTGAGAGACCAGCAGGAGGCGCCGCAGGGGTGAGTCCGCATGCTTAGTGCCTCAGTTTACTTAGTTGGTATTGAGCTGCCTGACAGCAAAGAGTTAAATCAAAAGGAGGCTCTGATGAAGGAAACAAACAGGAAATGAAACAATGTTTAAGATTAGCTATATTCCAAAAGAATACCAGGGTCCTTGAGGAAGTAATAGAGAAACTATTAATTGGGGAGTACCTTTACCTAGTGCCACCCAGGCTGACTAGGTTTACTTACCCCAGATTTGAGTCTATGATCAAAGGGGATACTAAAGTCTTAAAAGATGTTGGCCTAGAGAAGAAGGGTGTGTGTGTGTGAGAGTGGGTTATCAAGAGATTTCCATGGGGGAGATCCTGACAAAGACAAACTGCTGCAAGCAGGCCATCTCTCCAACCCCAAGATGAAGGTAATTGGGCTGAAGAGAATTTACAAAGCCTGCAAGGAAAGATTAAGAATTAGGTAAGGGGAAACAAGCATATAAGCCTTTATTTTTTACCCTTTGCTTGGTGTGCTATATATTTTTGGGTGTATACATAATGCTTTGTTTTGGAGAAGTTGTTTGAGCTGCTTTAATAATCCGCCTCCGTCACAGGATCCGAGAGGAAAAGGGTTTACACCTGCCTAACGCAGTTGGGCCTGTTGGATTAACTTGGTTCGTATATTGGGGGCAGAGGCTGCAGCCCAGAGATCCAGTGTAGGGCTATACCTACAGTTGGAGTTTGGTGTGTGATTCCCAGCTTGCACAGACATACCTGTGTTAGCTCTTCTTGAGGTAGTGTGCCAAAAATACCAGTATAACTGCTTCCCGTCCCTGGTACCCATGACTCATTAAAGAGACTGCCAGGTAAAATCGTACTGGGACGGATACGTACATGGGATGGATGGCCCAAACTGCTGCCTGTGCTACCTGCTGCTACACTGCTATTTTTAGCACACTAGCTCAAGCAGAACTAGCACAGGTACATAAATGCAAACTGGGAATCACGCACCAAGCTCCAAGTGTAGATGTAGTATCAGAGTGGTTGGACTGCAGTGGTTGGACACCCAAAGAGGGGTGAAGGTAGTGAAACCTGTCCCCAAAGGGTGCACTTGAGGGGAACTAAAAGGTTTCAAAAGTGAAGTTATCTGTGTAACATTGTCACCTGTGTTAGCTGAAGTTGGTTTGATCCTGGGTTTAGTTTGATGCATTTTTTTACATGAACAAAGAGTATGAGCTTTTCTTGCAAAAATTAAGTGTACTCACTGAAAGTTCTGAGATAAAACAAATACTTTTTCACCTTTTCCATAAAAAAGTAGTATGTAAATGCAAGAATTTGCAAAAACAAGAACAAAAATATATCCTGTCAAGTATCATGAACACGCCATATGACCTGAGTGTCTAATCAAAACTAACCACAGTGGAAATTATGAACATAGAATGTGTTACCAACTGCTCATGAATAATCTACAGACCAAGAGTGATCTGCAGGATATATGTAGTAGATATTTCAAATAACAAAAGAGGAAAATGGTGCAGGAGCGCCGCCAGCTTTTTTGCCGCCCTAGGCAGCGGAAGGCCCCGCCCCCGAAATACTGCCGACGACTGGGGCGGCCGAAGATCCGGCTGCCGCGGTCACCGCCCCCCAAATGTTAGTGCCCTAGGCGACCGCCTACGTCGCCTAATGGGTTGTGCCGGCCCTGAAATGGTGATCTGCTTACAGATAATTGGGAAAGAGGGCAAAAAGTGAAAATAGTCAAATAATTTATTGTTAGTTATTTTCCTGGTGCTATAAGACCGCGTGACTAATATAAGCAGTAAGTAAAGGTAAGCAAAATAAGGACAAAGTCACCTAAAGGAGTGTAAAGTTCTTCCTACAAGATTATTTCTTTTTTTTTTTTTTTTAATTATAAAGATCCAGGCATAGTGATACTTTTATGAATTTAAGTATTCTTTTCAGAGGCTTCCTATAATATTGATATTCATACCCTCCTCACACTCCACACACACACACACACACACATATATATATGTGTGCATATTAGGAAGATGTTAGCATATTTTTTTTATATATATATATATATATATATATATATATATTAAAAATATGCTAACATCTTCCTCCTAGAAAGCAAGCTAGTCACAGTTTCCACCTCCCTTTGGTGGAGGGAAAAAGCCCGAGTTCAGTCTGTTAGCAAACCTGAGTCTCCTCATTGCCATGATAGCAAGCCTTGGGTTTCTTTTTCCCCTCTTCCTTTCTAATTACAAGCCACATTTCAGACAATTTTATTTCAGCAAAATGTTATACAACTACAATATCACTTTCCTCGACATACTTTAAATTTTGCTACTATAGTATTCCAGGCATTTACACTGGTTGCTGACAGAGACAAAAATTAACATTACCTTTGTGCCATATTCCATAAGGGTTGTGTTCAGCTAAATTAAATGTTAGACAGGATTGACAGCTAATTTAAACCTAACATTTCCTAGGTGACATACTTACATGAGGCTAAGTTCTGATATAACCTAATTGGTTAAAAAATGTGTCTTGGGTTTGTTTGAACAGCTGGAAAAATGAATTAAAGAAAAACAACTCGGTTCTAAACAACATGGGGAGGCGGGGCAAGAAGAACTTTTATTTCTGTTATAAAACAAATCGAATCTGATAATCTGAGTACCAAATTCTAAATATCAATGTGGAGCTACTTGACCATTTGTCATTAAACTATTAAGACATGGCAAGTTATACAAAACTAATTCCTTACCTTTTTTTTTTTTTTTTTTTTTTTTTTAAGCCTTCATGTTTTATGGCTTTAACCAGAACCCTGTGTTTTAGGTCAGTCTGCAGCTAACCAACCGGCTGCAGAATCTTCTCTGCAGATTCATATGTGCTCCAAAATTTAAGCTTTCCTTTAATAATAATAATAATTAATAATAGAGGCGGTTCTAGCACATTTGGTAGCAAAGAATACACACAAAATCTGACCTGACCGTTCACATATGCAGTGTTGCCTTCCCAAGTCTACAGTCAGCCTGAGAAAATAGCTCAGGGAGTATGAATCCATTCCCATTCATCTTAGTAGTGACTTGACTCTGAGGACTAACTATTTAAAATATCAACATTGTTAACTGCGGCCTGGTCTATAACAAACATTCGGCTGATGTGTTTAGCCATTACTAACAGTAGGTAAAACATTTTCAGAGGTATCAGTGTCCCTTTAAGACCAGAGTGTTAGCTATCGGCTATGATATGTGACTCAAAATTATACATATGAATTCATGGCAAGTGTTGTTATTTGTATTAGTCATGAACCAGGACCCCATTTTACTAAAAGCTGTACAAACACAGAACAAAAAGACTGTCCCAAAGAGCTTACAATCTAAATATAAGACAAGAGATGCAGATACAGACAGACAGAAAGATGAGGGAATAAAGGAAACAATTAGACAGTATTGGTCAGCATAACAGGTGGTAGCCTCCTCCTTGTCAAGTTTTTTGTAGGCATCATGGAAAAGGGGAGTTTTGAAGGAGGATAATGAGGTAGCTGTGCAGATGTTTAAGCATGAAGGTGCTTGTTTGAAAGTTTAATGAGGGAGTAGTAAAGACTGGCATCATGAGCTGATCAGAGGTGTGTCAACAGCTCGATAGTGAATCAGAGATGATAGGCAGAGTAGAGACGGACTGTGAAAGGCCTTGAAAGTGAAGAGAAGTAGCTTGTGTTTGATGCAATGGAGAAAGGGGAGCCAAAGGAGAGATGGAAACAGAGGGGTGACGTAGTTAAAACAACAGGCTAGGAAAATGATCTTTGGAGCCACATTCTGAATGGATGCGGGCAGTGCAAATTTCCATTTTTCAAGGCCAGAGAAAAGGATGTTGCAGTAATCATATAATTATTTTCTATTGGAATGTAATTGAGAAGGTATTCTCTTGCTAGTGTTCATATAGATGTCGTGTAGTTGCATAAGAATTTTCTGGATGTAGTTAACAAACTGACTTTAATATCTAGAGTCTATTTTTTAGTATTAATTTATTGAATTATGTCATTTTCATCCCTACTGACTAAAATTAACAGCTTTCATTAAATGGAATGTAATGCCTCAAACTAGCAATTAAATTGTAGTGTCTAATAATGCTATTATATATTGGTTGATTATAAAATTCTATGTCCAACAAAAATGTAATCTATATTTAAAAAAAAATTCATTTTCATTCAATACACATAAGGAAACTCATCTTCTCATAAATAAAAACAAAACATAATTAAAATTATAAAATATAATGTTGCAGGATTACATCTCAAGATTCACTTATAAAAACATTCAATTATCTTGCCACCCACAACATTTTATCTATACAAAAATATGGGGGTAGGTCCTTCACCCTACTCTAGTGGTAATAAACATTGTAAACTTCATTACTTAATTGGGGAATTTTTCAGATGGCACAGAACTACCTTAATGGCTTTTGGGCCATTCCCTCTTCTTGAAATGAAATGTATCTGCAGAAAAGTACTGGGGATTGAGCATTCCCTACAATTCATTAACATCTAGCTTCTAGAGTGGCCTTTTAGAGGCAGTGGGCAACAGGTGTAAATTATAGCAGCACTCCTGACTTCTCTAACTTATGCCGTGGGTTCAGACCATCAGACATCAGCCCCAGGATTCAGGAGTCACAAGGATGGCTTCAATTCACCCTTACTATCCCCCTCTGCTCTTGCACAGAGCACAGTACAATCAAAATAAAATAGTAAAGGAAACAAAATGAAAATTAATTAGCAATGCTCTTAATCAAGTTTTGTATCTTAGAACAAGACAGATTTTTTTTGACAAGGAGCCTTTGCTTTTCACAATGTTAATAAATTAAACATTCTAATATTGCAAATATTTTATGAATCTTATGAACAATAGCTTGGGAAAGCAAACAAATGCGACAGCCTTTAACAATCTGCATTGGGGAACTTCTTTCCTATGCTCTTGTAGAAGTGTGATCATAGTAGGTGGGGGCGCACATAGTTTTATAATCCTGATACTTGTTTGCCAAGTAAAGAGTTAATTTGTCCTTGGTGAGAAGTTACTAAGTCCAATGCAAAACTGCATATATTAATTTATTTTGTATACTGTGCAGAGTTTAGCTAACTTGGAATTCATTCAGAAAGGCTCATTCTGATTCTGCAGCCAGAACATAATCTCTCCTGGGCCATGTAATGCTGACCAGGAGGTCGAGAAACCACTTCCTCAGAAGAACAGAACCAGAAGCCTCTTCTCCTCTGTGACTGTGTGTAGAAAGCTGCCCACATTTCTGATGCTGAAAGGATTCATGTGAACAGTGACTCCACCAATATCTTTAGGGAGCTGACTTACATGAGACATTTCTGCAGCTGATCATTGACTGAATGTAGGTGGGAGTTGGTACTGTTCTTTATTTAAATATTGGCAAAGCACATGTGTAATCTCCACCATTATAATTATTGATATTGAAGTAGCAACTAAGATCAGAGCTTCATTGTGCTAGGTGCTGTACAAACACAAAATGAGAGAGCCCCTGCCCCGAAGAATTTACAATCTAACCAGACAAAGGGGCCGGAAGGGAAATCAAGAAACAGAGAAGGGAAGTGACTTGTCCAAGGTCATTGCAGGTCAGTAGCAGAGCTAGAAAAAGAAGCCAAGACTTCTCACTCCAGTGCCCTCTCCATTTGACCATGCTGCCTCAACATTGAAGTCAATGGAGGTACAAAAACAATTCAAATCACACAAGTCTGATGCTTTGCTAGGTTAGGAATAGAGGGGGTGGGAGGGAAGATTCACAGGCTTCTGGGTAGTGTCAGAATTTAGGCAGTTGTGTGTGCATACTCATCTGCTGAAATTTACGTGTTTTGCGGATTTTAGTGGAGAAAACTTAGATGTCTAGGGACTCTAGGAGCCTACAGGCTTAGGCGGTAGCTGAGCAGCGGTTCTCTGAATGCCACTGGCACCTAAGTGTTGAACTTAGGTGCCTAAATGCAGATTCACTGACTTTCAGTGAGAGTTCTTTTGCTTCTTTATTATTATTATTATTTTATACTCCTCAGTCAGCTTTGTCTGCTGGATTTGGCATGCGTTTTGCAGCCCAGACAAATACTTGCTGAAGTTACATTGCCACCCTTAGAAGTCAGAAGAGCTACAACCTTCTATGGTTGCCATCCCCTAGATTTTCTATGTGCAGTATAAGGCCTGACTTTCATAGCTCCCAATGAACAGGTCATAGGTCTGCATGTATTTAGCATGTTCACCTACACATCTACTTTTGTGTGTTTAGTTAAAGCCAGGGCATGTGTAAATCACATAACCGTGTGCTAACAAGAGAGTGTTTCAGAACCACATGTGCATACAGATCTGTACACAGATTTGTGCATACAGATTTGTACAGGAATTGTACACTGCAGTTTTAAGATAGGTGAACAGTGAACGTGGACGTCTGACTTTGTTTGGGAAAAAGCAGGCTCTAGTGGAAAACTTATGGAACTTCCAGCGAGGATGTCAGAAGAATCTAGGTGCAATGTAATGAATTTTTAAAAAATCACTAAGTTATTAAATATGCAATTGCATTGTGTTGTGACAAACTCCAGGCTTCAAGAAAAGTTCCGCGGAGCTTGAAAGCTTGTCCTTTTTTCACCAAGAGAAGTTGGTCCAATAAAAGATATTAGCTCTCCCATCTAGTCTCGCTCAGGAACATTTTAGGCATTCAGTTACCATTTAATAAATAGCTTGTACCAATTTAATTAGATATCATTTACCATGTAGTAAAGTCAGAATTTTTAATAGTGAATATTAATTAACTTTCTTTAGGTGATCTTGCTAATTCTCTTTGGATGAACCCCCTTACTTATACTTACACATGACAGAGATGTAAGGCTATTCATTTGTCCAACTATATCGAAAGAAGGACAAGAGATACTAGATTTGGTTTTAATCAGGCTGCAACTTTCAGTATAGCTGGACAATTATGTCTTTCCATTTAAAAGCTATTAAGTTTTGGATCGCTACTAATAATTTTCTACCACACAATATAGTTATGTTTTACTTCAGCCACCTAACCAGAATTTATCCCTTGAATTTGTCCTTAAATTCCAGTTTTAAGCATCCAGGGTTATCATTTGTGACTCAAGAAATACCAGCAATAAAAGATTCCGGACAAAAGTTAATCGGAGTTTTTTATTTAACTAAATCATAAAAAAATGTAAGTTTCTAATAGATTCCCCAGAAGTGGAATTTTAAACATTCTTAATATAACATCTTTTTTATGAACTTTTCTAAACTCAGGAGATCAAAATGTACAAGCAAGTCACTGAAAATGGCATTAGCATTATATCAATTTAAGTTTATTTCACAGCTCCAAGGTTTCAGGACTAAAAAATAAATCTCTGATAAAGTGAAGCAAGACGAGAGGAAAAACAACATAAGCATTCCGGTGAGTGAACACTATTCTTTTTTAACTCTATTCATAAACTATAAAGATTCAATCAGATGTTCAGCTGATGAAAATTGGCATAGCTTGATTGATTTAATTGGAACTATTCTTATCTGTCATTTACACCGGCTCAGGGCCTGGCTTTTAGAGATCATTATTAAATTCTTTTCCCACTGAGCTCCCATCCACAATGCAACATTACATGTCAGAATTCCCTTTCCAAAAATCACCTCAGTTAGGTGCAAAGTTCTCCCAATTTCCTTTTTAACATTAAACCTTGCAGTCTAGGCTACATTTTCCCATGGTATTCATATCCAAAGGCATAGCAACATAATCCAACATCTATTTCCAAATTCTACGCAAAAGCTAAAAGTATATAAACAGTATGTGGTATTACAAGTTTACCACACATAAATGGGTCAGCTTAGGATTTTGCACAGTTAGTGCAGATCTTCAAGAAGTGTTGTGTGATTGAAGAATATGCAAGAACCAGTACAAAACTAAAGTATTGTAGAGCCCATGTTGATTTATGTAGAATTATGCCCACCAAGGGGAAATGAAACATTACAAAATTTCAATTGACTGAGTTTCCTACTAGTCTTTCCATGAAGCGGATTTGTTTCCCATGGTCCCTGCTTGCAGAAGAAGTTAAGTGCTCTTCTCCTTTAACACATGGATCTTCCATATCTGTACAAAATTTAAATGTTCCACAGGATTCAATAACATCTAGGGCTTGTCTACATGGGGAACTGGGCAGATGCTGCTTGGTTCTTTGTGATGCTGATCTGTCAGTGGGCTCTGCAGCGGGGGCCACTCTAGCCATAGGAAAAACAGGCAGCTATCTAGAGCAACAGATTCTGCCTAAGGTGGCAGAGTCAAACCTGAGTGAATGTTGCTGCCTTCTACCATAACCACCAAATAGGGTGACCAGACAGCAAATGTGAAAAATCAGGATGGGGGGTGGGGGGTAATAGGAGAAAAGACCCCAAAATCGAGACATCTGGTCACCTACCACCAAATTATCAGAAGGCTCTCTGGGCCCCTCAGAAAAGTCAAACGTGTCCTTCCCACTCCCAGTTGAGAACCTGTTCTACTGAGTATGAGGGGGGAGGCACACTGAAGTTTTGCCTGGAGCTACAGATTTTCTTGAGAGGCCTCTGCTGTGGAGAGTTATGCTTTCAAGGACTCTACCACTTCAGTGCCCTTTGAATTCTATGCCCTACCAATAGAGATTCTCCACCAGGGAGGGAGAAATAGTGCAAGTTAATACAGCCATAGGCGCTTAAGGATCTTTCCGTCTCCTCTGTCTATGGATTGATAATGTAAAATTGACTTAAATTAGGATTGCCTTTATCTTTTGCATACCTAATGATGCGCACCTTCCTGGATCTTACCACCTAAATGAATTTGCACTGAATACAGGGGCCTATGACATGCTTTCACAACAAAATAAGATACTTCTCTTTCCCCCCCTCCCCTTCCCCCCATCATAAATCTGTCAGTGGGGCAGTGAAAGAGTTAAGATTTATTTATTAGCCTGAAAAATATTTGTGGAGCTCAGCTGCATCAATCGTCAATATAAAGGAGAAATACATATCTGAAAAAGGGACAGCCCGTTAACTAAGGGACAGATGGCTGTAGCAGGATGATACCAAAGTGTGATTTTCTGTTCATGTTAAGTCCTTTTGCAACATATTCTGCTTTGAATTATTGAAGCCTTCATTAAGTATAATGAAGGGGAGTAAATTCCCCAAATTCATTTAGGTAGACATCATATTTAACTAGTGAGCTGCTGGGGATTGGTGGTTCAGCTAATAACACTCCCTCCCACTCACCAAAATAAAATAAAATAAAGCTGATGTCTTTTATCTCGTAAAGGAAGTTATTTAGTGAAAATAGCAACCGTATTCTAGTCTGTATTTTTTAGTGTGGCTGCAGATGGATTTTGAACATATTTATTCTGGATGACACAGTGTGCTAGCAGTGGGAAATTGAAAGCCCTTTGGCTGAGAAGAGATATTACTTTTCCTTTCTCATCAAGCTCCTCTGAGGCTGGACCTGTGGTTTAACTCTTCTGTCTGTAATCTTGTTCTCTCTCAATAATTTTCTTGTTTTTACTACAATGGAGTAAATATTCATTGTGAGGTCTACAGAATTAACCTGTATGCAGGTAGTTTTTATGTCATAAGAATGCATTTGTCTGGCAGCCGGGGAAGCGAGTGTGGAAGTGTTAGGCTTTGAAAGAAGCCTATTAATATTGAGACCTCATATTAGTAACAGTGGAAATTGCAGATGTTCAGCACCATCCTGGTTTTGACCAGAAAATAGTGTAACAGCACTTTCTTTGCTTTGAAAATCAAGCAGTTGTGGGTGGGAATGACAAAGGGACTGAGGCCTGGTCTACACTAAAAAGTTAGGTCGATACAACTACATCATTCAAGAGTAGGGAAAAATCCATTCCCCTGAGCAAAGTAGTTAAGTTGACTCTACCCCAGTGTAGACAGCACTAGGTCAATGGAAGAATTCTTCAATTGATCTATCTACTGTCTCTTAGGGAGGGGGATTACTTATGGCAACAGGAGAACTCCTCCTGTCAGCATAGGCAGTGTCCACACTGAAGTGCTACTGCAGCACAGCTGCACTTCTGTAGTGTCTCAAGTGTAGACAAGACCTTAGGCATTGCAAAGTAAAGTCTCACAACATCTAACTTTTAGGCACAAACCCAAAAAACAAACCTTACAGGAACAATAGTATGATCCACAGAGCTTCAATTAGGTGCCTACGCTCCTATACAATGAATGGGAGGAGCTAGACTCATTAGAATGTGATCCACAGCACTCTAGGTGCAGAGCACCCTAAGCTAGCCGATGGGAGATGCCAACAAGAGGGGTGAGTGCTAAGTTACCTATCTCCATGAGATGAACGGGTATAAATACAGGCTGCAAGGAGGTGCCTAGGTCTGCTTGCAATCCATGAACATCTTAGGCATCTAAGTTGCTTTTTGTGGGAAATAAGATAGGCACCTGCTTTGCTCCACATAAAATGGCCAGAGGAGGAGGTGGTGCCACCACTGCCCACCTTATAACGTTTAGCCCTGTAGTTAGAGCCCTCACCTGAGATGTGAGAGACAATTCCCCACAAATTCAAACAAGTGTCTCCCACCTCCCAGGAGAGTGATTTAATCACTGAGCTATGAGAAGTCTGTTATGGGGCTACCCTGTTGAAGCTGTTTCACTGTGGATAAATAACGAAAGAGTGATTGGAGCAGGGGGACTGCTCCCTCTCCCACGTGGGTGCCCCAGCCACTGAACTACGGAGTCATTCCCACTCTCTCAGGAGTCATTGGGCCAGAAAGAAAGAGAGAGAATATAAGATAGATGTCCAGATGCCTAGAAGGAGGCAGCAGTGCGGGTGTCCCAACATTTAAAACTTAGGCACCCTGGGAACTTTCACAGTGGGAAGTTAGGTGCTGAGTGAGTTTAGATGCCTACAGGATTAGGTGGCAGCCAAGCAGGAGTTTCATGGATCACAGTGGTGCCACACACGGGGACTTAGGCAACTGACTCTGGAGTTTAGGCACCTAAGTTGCTTTGTTGATTGCAACTATGGTACCCAACACCCTCTGGCTTCTTTGAAAATATAAGTCTAAGAAATAAAAACGGTCTTAAGAAGCTAGCAAAATAGAGCACTGATTCCAAGGACTCACTAAAACTCAAGCTCTCCCAATGCTGAGAACTCTCACAATTATATTATGAGTCTTGCACTGTGAGGTGTTTTCCTTTAAGCCCCAGCTCCAGGAATCATGTAGTTGAATAATCTTGGCTTGCATTTTTTGTCTTAAAAAAGATTAAGCTTCTAGCCCTTATATTTATGGAGAAAAGTTTGTAAATGTGACATCAGTTCACCTTGAAGGCTCAAAAATCAGAAAGCAACTAAAAAAGAACCCCAAATGCTATTTATCTTAAAATCTCATAATTTGAGACAATCTCATAATTTATTTCTAGCCTGACACTTGAGTTTTGAATGATTTGGGGTTTGCAATATGGCTTTCCCCACTCCAATGGGGAGTTTTCACACTTTCAGTACTGAAATGGAAAAAAGCCTGGCTATTTAGGAAACCTTTTCTTCAGACTCAAGAATTATTGAGCATCTTCCATCTTGAAGGATTCTTAGTTGCAAAGTAGATATAATCTATGTTCCCTAACTCTGTAGACAAGCAACTCAAAATTATACCTTCACTAAAAAATAAACCCTGTTACTGAAATAATATGATTCAACAAAGATGGCCATTGGACTACATTTCCCAGCATGCTACTTGTTGAGGACAAGGTCAGAGGTAAAAGTAACATTCAAATTGTAAAACCCCTCTTTCTTACCTCTTCCCTGCTATGCTCTCCCTATACAGGAGCTCTAGCAACGGGCAGTGAGTATCCGCCTTATTTTTACATAAGCAAGCAAGCAAACAGACAAAAAATAATAGCATTGATAGGATACTGCAAAAGATTTTATATGATTATTTGCCTGAATATGTAAACAAATGTACTTCAGATGTGTTTATGCTTTTTTATTTGTTTTCTGTGAGGTTTTTACAGAATGAGTTTACTTGCAGAAACAGGATTTTAAGCACATGTTGATTAATCCCAGAAAGCAAGTTTTCATTTCAGTGTCAGGAGTATTCATGCTAGAAATCTGATTCTAAGAGTGGTACTCATGCAGAGAAGGAACGAAGTGTGTGCAATCAGAACAAACCTTGAATTTTGAATGCATGTGTGATGGGGGTATATACCACACACACACCCCCTTCCCCGGCACTTAAAGGTTTAACTGGAGCTGAAGAGCTCAATTAAGGCATCTGGTTGCACCTGGAGAGTGGCCCAGGACCCATTAAAATGAGTCCCAGATGGGGATAAGTTGGATGGTTTCTATAGAGGGGGCTGCAAGGAGAGAGGAAAAGAACTGTACAGTCCTTCTCTAGGTAGCTTCACCCTAGCCCCGATAAGAGAGGGAATCAGAAGTGACGGAGACTCCTGAAGTGGGTATTAGAGTAGGGCAACTGACAGATAGGAGGCCCTGGGTATAGACTGGAGTAGACATCGAGACTAGGGGCAAGACTCTAGAGAGGTAAACCCTGACACAGGGCTGGTGCAACCACTAGGCAAACTAGGCAGTGGCCTAGGGCGGCAAGTGGTTGGGGGCGCCCGGGGCCGTCCTCAGGCATAGGCAGCTGGGTAGGGCACCTGAAAATTTGGGGCACCACTGGGTCTTAGTGTCCACCCTACTGGTTTTCCTATCCCTGTTATGACCCTTCCTGCAGGCTTTGAGTCTTCCTGGGAAGGGGATCTAGTAGTTAAAAGAGAAACAGTCTCCAGCCTGCCAGACCTATTAGTACAACACTGAAACTGTTAAAGAGCCATTCAAGGGGTAATGAAGACATTTAACAGGCATTTGCCAACCCCCAGGTATCTACTGTCAGTTTCTGAATGTACTGACAAAAACAGTTGTGCATGACTGTAATAGCTGAGGGGTGAAAACATTATTTACTCAGAACATGTCTACAGGACCTTAGTTTAAAATTTGCTTTAAAAATATTTCATTAGTGAGTTGGTGAAGATTATAAAATCACATCTCTAAAAAATCCTTGCATAAATTTTTAGATGCACAATCATCTTTAGCCTTAAATGCTTGGATCTTCAGACATATGGTTTTTAAAATAAATTCTTCAAAAGACCACCCTTATCCAAAATACACATGTTAATTACTATAATAAAAAAAACTTACTTCCAAAGTCTTCCTGTCCTTTCTGTCCATCCATTTCTCCCTTCACCCCCTCTCTTCCTCCCCCCCCCCCCCCCGCCATTGAAGGAAGCAACAGCCCTTTGCTTCCAGATAGCTGGACAGAGTTTCCCTTTCTTTACTTCTGACTATCTGATGAACTAGTTTTAAGCAAAATCAGTACCTTAGTAAGATATAAAATCCTTTGTTATGCCTAAAATCTTTGGAAACATATTTTTTAAAGTTGGTGAAATTTCATAAATGTGTATTGTTATGGAGATCACAACAGTAAATTAGCAACAGAGGGTCCTGTGTCACCTTTAAGACTAACAGAAGTATTGGGAGCATAAACTTTCGTGGGTAAGAACCTCACTTCTTCAGATGCAAGTTATGGAAATCTCCAGAGGCAGGTATAAATCAGTATGGAGATAACGAGGTTAGTTCAATCAGGGAGGGTGAGGTGCTCTGCTAGCAGTTGAGGTGTGAACACCAAGGGAGGAGAAACTGCTTCTGTAGTTGGATAGCCATTCACAGTCTTTGTTTAATCCTGATCTGATGGTGTCAAATTTGCAAATGAACTGGAGCTCAGCAGTTTCTCTTTGGAGTCTGGTCCTGAAGTTTTTTTGCTGTAAGATGGCTACCTTTACATCTGCTATTGTGTGGCCAGGGAGGTTGAAGTGTTCTACTACAGGTGTTTGTATATTGCCATTCCTGATATCTGACTTGTGTCCATTTATCCTCTTGCGTAGTGACTGTCCAGTTTGGCCAATGAACATAGCAGAGGGGCATTGCTGGCATATATAACATTGGTGGACGTGCAGGTGAATGAGCTGGTGATGTTGTAGCTGATCTGGTTAGGTCCTGTGATGGTGTTGCTGGTGTAGATATGTGGGCAGAGTTGGCATCGAAGTTTGTTGCATGGGTTGGTTCCAGTTTCTCCTCCCTTGGTGTTCACACCTCAACTGTTAGCAGAGCACCTCACCCTCCCTGATTGAACTAACCTCGTTATCTCCATACTGATTTATACCTGCCTCTGGAGATTTCCATTACTTGCATCTGAAGAAGTGAGGTTCTTACCCACGAAAGCTTATGCTTCTAATACTTCTGTTAGTCTTAAAGGTGCCACAGGACCCTCTGTTGCTTTTTACAGATTCAGACTAACACAGCTACCCCTCTGATACTTAACAGTAAATTAGTGTTCCCTTTTTCTAAAAGCAATGAACATTGTTATGAACACACTAAACCTCTGTGACTGATTAATTTAAAATAATGTCTGTTTCAGTGAGTTAAATATGTAGTTATCTGGAATGATTACTTTATGAAGGCTTAAGAGTACACTTAAAATATAAAATCAGCTTAGAAATACTGATTAAGAAAATGTAAAACAAAGAAGAGCTGCATCATGTATTCCATAATATTTAATGTTGTATTCAGCAAGACAGCTGATTCACCCTTACTACAAAGTTTTTGCAAATAAATGTTTGACAAACTTCAGGGCATATCAAAAAACCTGTGATTGACATTTTTTATTCCCAAGTTTAGTGCTTTTAATTAGGTACCTTCTGCATGTCCATTCTGCGTGAGGGAGAGGGTACAGGGGTCTCTGCGGGGAACTGTGACTCTCCACCACCGTGAGGTGGGCCGGGTGTCTTGTTCTTTCTGCCTTGTCCCTCCGCCCCCACCCCCCGCCGGGCTGCAAGCTCAGGCTGCCGTCAGGCATAGGGGCACCAGTTTAATAATACTGCATAGGGCTTGCGGGGGTGGTGAGCCCCAGCCATGGAGGAGCCAGCTTGGTGCAGGGGGGCAGGAGCCCTGCAAAGGCAGCGGCACCACTAGCGTGCCCCTGCAGACTGCAGCAGATGCATGCGGGCAGAGGCCCCCGTGCGCCCCCCAGCTCCCACCTCGCCACGCTCGGGCTGTGCGGCTCCCGGGCATGTGAGCCGCTGCCGGGGCGCGGGGCCCTAAGACTGCTCCGGGAGGGGGAGGGGCGGGGGCAGCGGCGGCTCACACTCCCGGGAGCCGCAGAGCCCGAGCGCGGCGATGGGGGAGCAGGGGGGGGTGCACGGGGGCCTCTGCCCACATGTATCTGCTGCAGGAGCCCCCAGAAGGCAGCTCCTCCCTGCCGAGCTGCTGCAGCAGCCCAAGCCTGGCAAAGCCAGTGAGTGGACTCAGGGCGGGGGCCTCCGGGGTGGGGTGAGGAGGGCTTGCAGGGGGGGGGGGGGCTGTGCAACCTGCAGGGGAGTTCGGGGGGCGGGGAGGGGGAACCTGGTCTGGGGAGCAGCCCCTGGGCACAGTTGGGATTTGCCCCTCAATGAACCAATGTTACCGGGGTGGGGGCGCAAGGTGGAAGTTTTGCCTAGGGTGCAAACTATCCTTGCACCGGCCCTGCCCTGACAGTCAGTGTTCTGCAGAAGAATAGAGAATGGGGGAGGATCCAGGCTGGACCAAAAGTTAAAGCTCAGGGAAAGGATAGTAGTTGCTTTTGGTGTGGTGTGTTTTTTGTTTTGGTTAAGAGATTCCCTGGAGAAAGCCTGAGGCTACTAAGGACAGAGGAGTGGAATGGAACAGTATCAGTGGGGTGCTGTCTGTGTGGAATGCTGATATCCTCAAAGGGAGGGAACTAATGTGACCTGCCCAGAGGGCTGAATTGCAAGAAGAAAAGTCACTGCATTGCCAAGACTGCTTTCCAGGAAAAAGCTACTGTGCCACACCTAGCTGCGAGGGGCATGTCAGAGGTGAGTTAACCCTTCCACAATTTAATGAGCTGCTCATGTACAATCTACAGACCAAGAGTTGCTCACCAAAATCATTTGGGAAATAAGATCAAATAAGGAATAATGTGAGAATTTGATAATAGAAAATGAAATGAATTGGATAACTCTTTGTTATTTGTTACCCTGTCAGCACTCTCTCTTTTTTTTTTTTTAAAGCAAGCAAATACTAATATTTATGGTATATTTTTAATTCCCAAATCTCCTTGGGATTTTATATTCTATAATACTGTAGTATGAGCGTGTTATATGTATTCTGATTATAGTTATCTTCTCCTAAAAGTAGACAACACCATATGGGTTGTCTTAAGGGAATGGTCTTTTATAATAGCTTCTCCTAACAGAGTCAATACACTTTAACTTAAGCATACTAAAGAAAAAATAAAGTTCTGCCAACTGGCAAAAGGAGAGAGCTATGGTCACAGTCATTCATCTTCATGGTTCCCCCTATCTGTATAAACAATGTCCTGAGTTTACTGCTCCATGTAATACTGCCCCACATCCAGGAAGCTATCAGATAATAATATTCCTTTTATCTCCTGGAAAGATCAAGTGCTCTGGGAAAACCTATATGCTCTGTATTTCAACAGTTGTCAGCAGAGCATAAAAACTAAAAGATACAGCTGCAAACAGCTACCTAGTTAGAGGCTCCAAAGCATCTCTGAAAGCATTTTGGCTGAGGAAAGTACCTCTAAGGGTAAAAGTTAATGGAGGATACGTGTGTAAATCTGTGCATGCCACATTGAGTACCAGCCACGAGATGCCAAGTCACATGTGGGCCTTGAAAACACAGATGTTATGTCTTGTAGATTCCTTTTCCTTTGCTGTGATTTTTAAAGGTACATTACAGACCTTGTGTATATATTATTACATTTGTTTTAAGATGGAATCAGTTTACACTTGTTTTCAGAAAAGTGCAAATCTTGATTTAAGAGGTGAACTTAAGTAGATGGATGGCAGCTGCTCAAAAGTTTCATTGTTCTCATTAGTAAACTTCCCCATCCCTCCAAATTATATAATCTTTGGAAGTAGGCATTTGTAACTAGCAGAAATTGAGTGAACCACTATGACCACTGTCCGACCCTGAAGTTGTCCCTGGCACTGCACTCCTGCTGCAGAACGCTAAAACTGACCTTTTTTTTGGAAAGGAAAAAAGTATACAAAGCCATTAGGGCAAACAGATACCTTAGAGACACAGAAACAGTAGCTAAACATTGCACGTGAGACTTTCATGTTTAAATGAACATTTTATTATATACTATCTTACTTTGGTGGGAGAGTTGGTCAGCAGAAAAGGGAGATGGGATAGAGGAAGCATAGATGAGACAGAACACTAGATCTTATAATAGCAGCACCAACTAAGTCCCTGTAACCAAGTTGTCTAGGCATGATTCACTTTGCTGCAGGTCCCCACGTATCACCCCTCATAGATTAGGTGTCATGGAACCTTAGCCCTCTGGCTAAGGAATTCTTCAGCTCTACCATTTCCAGGTGTCAGAGTCCAGAACAAAAAGGAAAACAGCAAACTTTGGAATCAAGGTTGTCTGTGGGTTTGTTGGGAGGACCCTCACCTGTCTGCTCTGGGCTTCTTTCCAGGCAGCTAGTCCCATTCTGTCAGTTTGGCTGGGTCTAGTCATCCCATCCACCAAATGGCTCACTCAGGTAGCAAGCTGTCTTTGGTTCTTAGCTGGAACCAGGCTTCCCTCACCAAGGAAGTAGCAAAGCTCTCTCCTTCTGGTCAGCCCTGAACTGAGCTAGGTCTCCACCTTTTAGCTCCCCCTTCCCCATGCCTGACATTCAATGCAGATTTAGCAATGTGGGGTCAACAGGGTCCACGGTCTCTCCTTAGCCCTTTTGTCGCCAGTGGAGAGTCTGTTTCCTTTACCACCTTGTTGCCAATGGTGGGACATAGAGGCCCCATCACAGGCCCACTGAAAGATTTTATTCAAAAATGCAGGAGAAATTGCTAAAATAGGTATTATAGGTGATGTATTTACTTGTACTCTCTCTAGCCAGAGTTAGGAACACCTTATCCTCTATCACAAGTATAATCCTCAGGAAATCCTCAAAGCATAAAGTGAACTTTTCTCCAGTTACTTTGCTGCATAGGAAGCTAGAGTGCAAACTGAATACAAGTATCCAGTGAGCTGTGAAGATAATTTTTTCTAGTAGCTTTTCAGTTAATGGGGTGCAGATGTAATGATACATAGAAATATGCTACAAAAGCTACAGTGTTGCTGAAAGCTTCTGTACCTTGAATGCCTCCATGTTATGAATAACAGCCAAACACAAACTCTCTGTCTATCACTGACCTACACTAGGATGTTCTGTGTAATCTCACAAGGAAGAGTTATATGTCAGTGATGGACTTCTGTGAATCAGCTGCTACCGAGAACAGCTTGTCCTGGAATTCTAATATTGTTAGACACAAAGTGGGCCAGCACTAGGGAAAGCAACAAAAAGAATTACTGATGCAGAAGTAGTACTATTGAAGGACAGATAACCATTGGTACTGTGGGCCTGGTTTAAAAGCCATGAAGTCAATAGGAGCCTTTCCAAAGGGAGCTACAGATACAGATTTAAAGGGCTCTCCTCAAAATAAAATTAAATTAAAATTAAAAAAAAAAAAATGGGCACATCACAAATTTTCATTGTACCTTCTAACAAGGGCCTGATCCAAAGCCCTTGAGGTCAGTGAGTGCCTTCTTATTTAGGGACTCTAATTTTGTCCCACTTATACTCTTCCATCATCAAGTGCCCCATGTTGTGGCATATTTTCCCTTTGTTGAGAAGGGAGCCCTCTGGAACCCATCGACTCTAAAAGGAACAGATAGAGATTGGATGGCCTGTGTTATGACTCTAGAGAGAAGTTTTCAGAACTAGAAAAAATTGGGAAAAACCACAACAGCCATATGTACCATAAATGCAGCACTAGTCCTTTTTTGCTGCGGGGGGCGGGGGACTCATTTTTAATGCATTTGAGTTGGATCTATTAAAAATTATCCTGTTTAGAAGAAACCCCTGGGGAATCAGTTAATTGTGAACTCCAGGGTCCACAATTAAAACAACTAAACAGGAATAAATTTGGACCCCTCCATGTATCCATTAGTAACTGGAATGAACCAAAACTAGTGTGCTTCTGGCATTTTAGGGGGTCGGTTAAGTGCCACACAGCTGGGAGACTCTCTCAAAAGTAGACATTAAATATATTTTCATTACATAGTTTATGGGCACCCACTATTTACTAACTCTGGTTATCTGTTGTTGTAGCTGACAATGTCTGAAACATATGAAACACAACTAGCCAAATAGATTTAGGTTATATGTTGCATAACAAACAAACAAACAAACCAAAAAAACCTCCAACCAAAACAAAAACCCTAGTAACTGTGTTCCAAAGAATTTTCCTTCTACCACTTTGCATGATGTGTCATCACACAGTACATGGGCCACTTTTCATGATTATTTAAGTATTGGCCCAATCCTACAGACATTCACATGAGTAACTCTACTCAAGTGAGTTGTCGCATTTACTGCAGGGGATGCTTCATATGACAAAAGCATAATTGTTTGTAGGATTAGGCTGACAGTCATCATCATCTATTTATAGTAGTTCCTGGAGAATGCAGCTGAGATCAGGGATTGGTTGCATTAGGCATTGTACAGACACAAAGTGAGAAACAGTGCCTGTCCTGGAGATCTCTGTCTCAATAGACAAGACAAATAAAGAGTGGAAAACAGATGAAGTCACTAGAGGTTATACAGCAGATCAGTGGCAGAGCTGAACCCAGGTCCTCTGACTGCCAGTCCTGATTCCTGTATCTACTAGGCCACACTGCCATCCTCTTGTAATCAGTTTCAAAGTGGTGATTCTCCCAAGTCACGTATGTGCTACCACTTCATCCCACAACTGCCTTTTGAAGACTTTGGTAAAGTGTTTTTTTTTAAAAGGTATTTATAGGCATTGCTCTGCTCAGCTTTTGAATACCGGATTTAAGAGCCTGTCTCACTTTTCCTATGAGCCTCCATTGACTCTGGACACCTAACTCCCATTGTATTCAATAGGAGTTAGAAGCCTAAATACCTTTTGAGGGTCTGGGCCTAAGTCACTTTTGAAAATGAGACTTAGGCATTGCAACACTAAGTGGATCAATGCCTAAATACTTTTTAAAAACTTGCGCCTTTGTCTATTTGTTCCTGGAAGTGTCACGAGAGATATTACTTAAAGAGAAAACATATTCTTTAAAAAAAAAAAAAAAACCCTAATTAGTTTTGACTCTAAAAACATAATACCTTTTAAAAAAAGCTGGCAGGGGTGGGGGGAGCGAGGGAGAGAAGGGAGGGCTGCCATTTTGGGTAGAATGAGTTTTCTTTCATCCTACTTTGTCACTGTCTTCCTGCCATACATTGGCAAAGCAGAGGATTTTGAAGAGATCCAGCTTTGCTCTCTGTTATTTTGCTTTACCAACCAATTAACACTTCAACATAAAACATAATAAAAAAAAATGAGTAAAATGGACATCTCTTCAAAGTCTTCTTGCCTGTTCCTGGAAGACAGGAAGTCATACAAAGTAGGTAAACAGAAATCTCACTGCAAAGAAGTGAGAGGAAAGTCAAAGCCATTAACTGTGACAAAAATATGGCGATAACATGTATTTGTCAATATATATTTGATATTCAGGGATTTTTACTAGGTATAGACTTCAAGGAAAACTTATTTTGTACATGTCAGGGTAGAACTTCCTTGCCTTAGACTTCCCCGTAATCATTTGCTTTATGGGCTAGATTGTTCCTACCCAGGGCAAATCTCATAGAAGGAGAGGAATACTCCATGAGATTTCCTCATGGATTTTCTCTCTCACCATTTGATTGGTTGGACATGGTTTGCCCTCCCACAGGATGAGCTGAAGTCTCCTCCCCAAACCCTGTGGATCCTTAGAGATCCATGGATCTTGCTGGAAGCCAAACTCGTTCATGCAGAGGTACTGGGCCTCTGAGTCAGCTCTGGAGCCCTAGTAATCCATCCCCCCCCCCAACTCCCTGGCAATACAACTCTAATGGATTCCCCCTGGCTGCAGCTGCCCATTGGAATCCTCTTACAGGGGATTCTCATGATGCGGGAAGCTCCAAGGTTCTATTTGCTTTCCCAGGAAATTTCTGTACTGCCAATGAGACTATGTTGCATCACCCTGTCCCTGTCCCCATCCCCAACTGGTGAAGGGTCACTCCTCCTTTAAGCAGATCCCCAAACCACTGTAACTCTTCTTAGGCTCCTGGGAAGGAGTGAATGTGCCATGGAGGAGGCTGCCCTTCTCCACCCCTCATTGCACACCAGGTGAATGAGAACTAGACACTCAGGGATGCTCTAAGTGTGGATCTAGGGTACACAATCAGGCCCCGTATCCTGTAAATACTTTGTTAAACTGAGAGCAAAATAGAGAGAAATAATTTTGAGAAATTAGGGAATTACAGTTGTAAATTGCTACAAATTCAGGGTATAAAGCTGATAACACTTACATTTGTCATCTATAAGAAATGTTTGTGATCTCAGTCAGTGCAGTTCCTTGCCCATTGGTGTGCATGTCAAAAAATACCACTATCAAGTTTCATTTACACCCTTGTTGAAAGTCTGAGCAAATGAGAGAAGGGATGAATAAGTGTAGAGACCACATTTTTTTTTCTTACTTGGTCCTTCCCTGACAAGATTAAAGCAAATTGGCAGGGCATTGCTGGGAAGCTTGCACTGCTGCCACCTAGACCGTATCTCCCCTGTAGATAAATAGAGAACATCACCATTTTAAATCTTTGTCATCTCAAAATGTTCCATGAGCATTGCATTTTCTTAAAGGAATGGTTAAAAATATTTTGAATCGACCTAGAACAGAGCAAATGTCAAGCATGAAGAAATAATATCAACAGAATAGACACATGGTCATCACAGCTCTGCTCTAAGTTAAAAAATGGGTAGAAAAGATGTGAGTTGATGAGCCCAAAAAGGAGGGGGAGGGAACAAGATGACTTATTCTCTGAAACCTTTAAAACGAGAGGGTCACACACTTCATTGTTTATGTAAGCCGAACTGTACTCCTAGCTGGATCCCTCCTCACCCCACTATGGCTAGGCGCTCCTCCCCAGGTTAGTGTGTGTGGGTGGAGTTGAGAGGATTGAGATCCGATTTGGGAGGCTGGCTGATGTGGAGGTGAGGGGCTTGCCTGAGGTGGGGGGAGGCAAAAAGCTAGTAGTCTGTACACTTCCTGGTTTCCACTAAAATCAGACCCACAGAATGCCCACTTGCTGCTGCAGCCAGGGGAAGCTCTCTGCCCCCCTAATGCTGACCTCTAACCCTCGCTTTAACCTTAATGTCATTGACTCACTCCTGTCTCCCAAGCGACTCTGATCCCCATCACATGCTTGTGTGAGGTCACTGCCCCACTCCTATATGCAGAGCCTATGTTATAACAGGTAGATTAGTGGAAATTGGGGTTTTCTGATTTTTCATCAGAATCACTGAAACCAAGAACATTCCCTGAAATTTTGGAATTGATCAAATGGAGTCTTCAAAAGTGATCTCATTACAGACAGATAGAAAAACAGAGAAATGCCATCACGTTGAACGCAAGGCCTTTCTTTGCTCAGCCAATAAGTATTTCCATGGTTTTAATTCACTGTTTTCACTGGTGATGTGTTCATTATAATTGTAATCCAAGTCATCTGGTTTATAACCTAAAAGGCTGGGATATAGTGGCCAGGGCAAATATTTCCCTATATAACTAGCTATGGGTCAAGGTAAATCCATCCTCTTATTGGAAGCTGCTTTGTACATCTCCTGCTCCCCTCCACTTCCCTTTGAACTATTCAAAAGATGTCTATATTTGATTTTGAGAACTGAGATTTATCCAAAATATACCTACAATGCTTGCAATATATCCTGCAAGAGAAGAGGGAAAAGAGAAGATAATGCAGATTACATCTTTATGACAAAACAAGCACAGCTTAGACTTTTCAGTCAGCATTTTACAAAATGGGGGGCATACTTTTTGGACATCAACTTGAGCCTTTAGATTTCCCAAGCTGGGCATCTGAAAACTGAGGAAAGAATTTGCAAATTAAATCATGAATTAAATAAAATCTGATATTTCACAGCAAACGAACAGATAAGTTAGATTAAAAACATGAAATCCTCTTGTTGGAAGGCTGCAACGTAGCATCACTTTATTTTTTAGAATTCAGAACAACATCTAAGAACCCAAAACCAGAGAGAGACAAAGCAGGCTGCTTCCTAAGACAGCAAGGCATAATTTATCCCACCTTACTTTAGACTGATTGACTGCAAAATGACTGCTGCTAGACCCAGATCTCACACTTCCTTACAGAGCTCCCAGCCTGCAAACAGGAGCAGAAACCCCCCTGAAATGTTAAGTGATTGCATATAATATTAATACAGTTTTTAATAAAACTTAATGGACCAAATTCACAGTGAGTGTGACTTATATTGATTGGTGGGGAGGGTGTCAGGGTTGCAGCAGGAAGTAAGGTTACAACTCTGCTTTATTTGACATCTTACAGCCTCTTGTTTTTTTCTGCTATATCACTATTATTTCACTCCCATAATTTAATCATTTAGTTTTCACCAGCATTTGTGACACCTATGATTATGACCCAGTAAGGTTGCAAAATTGTTCATTTGTATGCTGAATTCGTATGACACCCAGGTGATGCAAAGGGGCTGAAATATGGCCACAGAGGGCAAGCAGATAACTCCCCTTTTGGAGAGGAAGTCCTTGCTGTCACTGCTGGACTCTGCGCCATCATGTCCCTGCTTCTTGGTTGTAAGGGGGAGCGTTGGGAGGCTGGGAAGATGGGCCAAGCTCTGTCAATCCTTCATTGGCCTAGGTTCTATTAAGAACTGAGTTGCGCAAGTGGTTAAGTGACATTGAGGTGGGGTTGGCCCTCAGAATCATCCTTTCCCAATGCCCCCACGCCTCTCCAGCACGAAGCAGAGCTCTGATGCCGGAGATATTCCAGCTATTTACCTATGAAAATAGGACCTCTGAGGATGGCATTTTCCAAGCAGTGTTCTAGGAGCTAAGGTCCAGCTCCTCAAACTTGTGTAAGTTGTCATAATTCAAGTTGTTATAATTTATACCAGCTGAGGATCTGTCCCTAAATACCCAAGTTTCATTCCAGTTAAAAGGCTCTGTGCATGGATCTTGTTAGACACCAAAAGTCATAAACTGATCATAAATTTAAAATGAGAGAAATTATTAAATTAAGTAATGCTAAAATTATGAAATCAAAACTCTGGGTTTTTCTGAACTATGCCATTTGAAACAGATATCTAAAAATAATTTATATTCAGGCCTTTGAGTTAAGCTGCTTGCCTTTTTAAATTTTAAAACTCTAATTGAAACTCCTCAGGAGTAGGAGTAGAGAGGTTTTTTTACTTTTGTATTTGGCACTGGTGTGATTGCTACTGGAGTACTGTGTCCACTTCTGGTGTCCACAGTTCAAGAAGGATGTTGATAAATTGGAGACAGTTCAGATAAATGATTGATGGATTAGAAAACATGCCTTATAGTGATTGACTCAAGGAGCTTGATTTATTTAATTTAACAAAGATACGTTAATGGGTGACTTGATTACAGTCTATAAGTACCTACAAATGTTTAATAATGGGCTCTTCAATCTAGCAGAGAAAGGTATACTGTGATTCAATGGCTGGAAGTTGAAGTTAGATTAATTCAGATTGAAATAGGTGTAAATTTTTAGCAATAAGAGTAATTAAACAACTTACCAAGGGTCGTGGTGGATTCCCTATCACTGACCATTTTAAAATCAAGATTAGATGTTTTTCTAAAAGTTATGTTCTAGAAATAATCTGGAGGCAGTTCTATGGTCTGTGTTATACAGGTGGTCAAACTAGATGACCATAATGGTCCCTTCTGGCCTTGGAATCTATGAAAGAAATGGGTATTAAAATCCTAATACTGTAAGAGATTTGATTAAACTGATCCTTTGTATTTAAAATTATAATTCAAATGCTCTTTCTAAAGGATGAATGGAGAATTATTTCTTGTTAGTTTTGCAGATTTCAGTTCTTCTATCACAACCTTGGTCAATCTTCTTTGACACTTGAGAAACTGAACCAATAACAAAAGTGTCAAGCTAGGCTCTGCTACTGTTTGCAGCTAATCCTCTGTGATGTTCTTCCTCATAATAATGGTGAAAATATATATAAAACTATTTATTGTTTTATGTTTGTATTTATATTACAGCAAGTCTGAGAGGCACAAATCAGGATCAGCCTAGTGGGTGAAGATCCAATGTGGAGATGGGACAATCAGATTGGAAATTATTTTTAAATTAACAAATGCATAAGAACATAGTAATTGTCATGCTGGATCATATACTGTGATCCATCTCATCTAGTATCTTGTCTCTGATGGTATGGAAGGTATAGGAACCCGCACATTAAGAGATGTGGGATCTGCCCTCCCCCACCCCCACATTAAATTTAATCCAAGTCTCTGGTTGTCAGAGATTGGTGTAAACACTAACGAATGTGGTTTAATATCCTTTCCAAAATGTTGGTTATCATTAATGATAACTCTGGATATTCTTGATCTCACCCCCCTGAACCTTCTGAAGATCAAATGGGTGCACTTTGCTTTCTATAAGGGGGCAATGTGGAACTGCTGGAGGGGCAAGGGAGATTGTGTATCTGATGGGGATGGACAGATGGGTCACTATCCAGTATAATGCCCCAGTCTCCATCCTCCCTAATATCTTTTCAAGTGACGTAAGACTATGAGAAAAGAATACTGTCAGGGAAACATAAAAGGGATCGAGAGAGGCTCAATGCAAGGCCTGGAACAGGATTTTTTTCCCCTCAGGATCGGGGCCTAACACAGTAAATTTTGAATAGTCTTTAAAAAATGAAATATCTGTTTACTTCTGTTTTTTCATCAAAAATATGTTGCTTTTTTTTTTTAACCAGCTTATAGAGTTTGTTTGTTTTTCAAAAAATTTGAAATATCAATGACCTTTTTCACCCACCATTTTTGACACTTCTAGCCAAAGGCATAGGTTGGGAGAGACCCCTGCTCTAGCTGAGAATTTGTAATGCATTCTGTTCATGGAGATTCTTAATTTAGATAATACATTAGTTCTCATCTGTTGTCTAAATTACATATAAATAGAGGATATATCATGACAGGGAGTGTAATTACATGTATGGCAAGCAGTAATAGGTTAATCATATGAGTTATCACAGTCAATTTCACAATAACTCATAATACCACTTTCTTGATTCCATAAAATAGAGTTAGAAGCAGATAATTTGTGGCTGGAAAGAACCAGAAGTTTGCATACTGGTATTCCATCCCATACTTCACAGCAGCTGCACCCTGCTTATCAGTACTCAGAACCAATTATGCTATGCTACCATAAAAATGAGGAAAAATACATAATACCATCTATGTATGCATTTGGTCTCACACATAAAGTAATTTATACAATATAAAAACATGAAAATCCAGATGTGACCGTGTGCTATTTTACTTTTAACTTCATTGAATTAGAACAGAAACTCTAATCACTTCCTATTTTTCTGGGAATATTCACTTTGTGGAGAGGCAGCTAGGAAGCTGATGACAAATAAAGAAAGGCCTGTTGTCCTCTTGGTTGGAAGGCCATTAAGCTAGATTGACTTTATGTTAATTAGTTAATGTTGGTAAAATGCTTTAAGGAGGAGAACAAAGACCTTTACTGTGGTCCCCAGATACTATGATATAGGCAAAGGATGCATGGGGTTCTATTACTGTCCTTTACTCCCCATCTGCATGTCCTAATTTTATTTGGACAGCCAATCTTGATTATATTAAAAGAGGCTTACTTAGATTTCCTTATATCAGGATGATCAATAATGGAACCAAGCAGCCCTGCCAAAAAGACCTGAACAAAGTAAACTGCGGACTTGTCTACGCTAGGGATGTTTGTACCATTGTAACTATACTGATGTCGCTCTAGCAGTTCAAACGTCTAGTTTAGATATGCCGCACAGGTGTAAAAAGTGACTTGCACTAGAGCAGTTTATTCTAAGTTGCAGCAGCGTAGTGCCACCAATACAAAAGTCCTCATATAGTTAAATCCTTTGGTTTGTATGTAGCGTATTATGTAACTATATAAGATCAAGTGATCTTAGTTGATGTAAAACAATTTTCCTTTAAGAGTTTGTGGTGTGAGCTGTGCTCCCTAACTTGTTGGATGCTACACATATTGAATTAGCATGATTAGCAAGAGCTCTTACTATCTCATTTAATGGTGCGTGACCCTAATTTGTCTTTAGACAGTACATGACCAGAGAATTGCACACTAAGGACCAAATCATGCACTAAGTTGACCTGATCCTCAAGAGTGGGTTAGGGTGGGTCTTGAGGAAATAGGGACAATTTCTTTCCTCCCCCTGTGCAAATAGTAGGGTGGGCTACTATATAGTATAGTATACTATTATACTATATAATACAGAGGCCTGAGCTGGGAACTATATTACCTAATTGCAGCGAGTGCTAGTAAGGAATGCCTGTCAGCAGAAGTGCTAGGCAGTAGTGGTTCAGAAGTAAACACTTCTCATGGTGGTATGCTCTCTCCTGCATATTGTGCTGGCTACCGGTAGACATTCTGTTCAAGTGCTGGTAGTCCAATTGGCTTTCTCCCTCTTGCATAGCCATTCCATTCTAGTGTGGGATTCATCTCAAGTGCAGGTCTGTCTAGATGTAACAGCCAAGCAGTGTTCCAAATACAATTGCCAGTGCATAATGAGACCTGGCCTGTTCTCATTCCAGGAGTTTACCATGGGGTGTAGCCTTGGTTTTCTCTTAGGCCTTATATACATTAAAGAATCTTAGCAAAAAAATTCTCATCCCTGCTACTGTTGCTTCAGGTGTGCCAGTGGTAGGAGCCCTAATATTGAGCCCTAGGTCTCTATCCGCTTCTGGAATGTATAGCAAGCATTCATTTACTATCACAGGAGCAGCTGACCTGGTGATAAGATCAATGGGAATTTGTTTACTAAAATTCCTATTTGTAGACATGGTTCAGGTTGTGTCATAAGGATAAGTGAATGAACATGGTAACAGAGCATCCAGGATAGGAATCAGTGACAAGTATTTCTTCTGTGCCCTCTGGCAAAATGGCTGAGCAAAGAACAGAGGGAATCATGTAATCTTTGGGGAAGGAGTTTAAAAATGCAACTAAAAAGGCAGTTTACAAACAGAGTGAAGTTGGATCAGACTGAAGAAAAGGCACTGGAGTCTGACTGTGAAATGCATAATTTTGTTCCAAAGAATCTCTTGGTAAGTAAATGAAAAACCTTTTGTGGTTTTGCTATTTACTATTGATCTTCTCAGCGCTAACATCTTGGAAGTCAAATCAATATTGATATTAAGATACAATTCTAATGCTAGTTTTTAATTAAGAGTAAAATTTTTAGATAAGGTAGGTAACCCCCATGTCTTTAACATTATTAGCATTTCTTAGTAGCATGTTTATTAGAAACAGATTATACAGCTCAGATAAAGCATGCGGTTGTAGGCACAGCTGGTTTATGCAGCTGGCACAGGATTGTTTTTTAATTCAATGTGTGTAGCATCCAACAGGATAAAAAAAGATGAATACCTGGGCCAGTGTTAAGTTATACAGAGAATTTAACAAGAGGTGTTAAGATAGCAGAAGGTGTGGGAAGCAAGCAGTGCACAGTCTCATATCTGAGGCTGCAGACAAAAATAAAAGCATGAGTGAGAAAAAGACAACTTGGACAGACAGGTACGGAGTACTAGCATCCTGCAGCATACAGCAAAAAATAAGCCTCCTACTGGTGTGGGCTTCAGAGTTGCAGAGTGGTTTTCTTGCCTTTGCACCTCCTTGAGGTATTTGGGCCTGGTTGCAGTTTTAGCCCCACCCATAACTGAGGTCATTGGCCAGAAGATTTGGCCCTGTGTGTTAGGGGAAAACACATCCTGTTTCTAGTTGACACAGTGGCTATGCTCTCCTTGCCTTCCAGGATGCATTATGCCTATCTGATTCACAGTGTATCCCAGAATGACCGCTGGGACACATACACCTTTATGCTCCCCCCTACAGCAGACTGGCAGTCTCAATTACATTCTCCTAACTTTCATTTCTTGCACATTATTCTGTCTCCCAGTCTTGACTGTGTTGATAAAAAGTACAATTCTTCTAGTATTTGTTGCCTATCCAAAAGGGAGAACATGCTGCTAGAACTCTTGAGAATGCTGGTTCTCCCAAGTTTTCCAGCCCAACTTTGAAAGACAAGATGTAGGTAAGTAGAAAAACATGTGAGTGCTTTTCTAAACAGATCATCCAAACTTGTAGAGTTCATAATTGTGAAGCATGAACCATGACTGCACTTACTTACTGTATTGGGTCCTAACATCACTGCTAATATCTAGTACATATTTGTCTTGGAATTTGTGTACATTTCCTCTCTCAGATCTTTATTTCCCTTTCATAGCCCCCTCAGTTAACCACCAGCAGGAAGGCAGCTAACTTAAAATTGGGAAGCCAAGAATGTACATGGTCTGATTACCTAGCAAGATAACTTAACTTCTTCATTGCACTTCAGTCTCCAAGTGAACCTTCAGGAGATGGTATTTTTCCAATCCCTGTGACCAAAACTGCAGGGTTCTGATTGCAAACAAAATCCTGTGGGACTTGCACAGCCTTTGCATCCACAAATATTAGTTCAGCGCCAAAATCCCAGATAAAATAATCTCTGCAATTAGACCTCTTAAAATATCTTGAAAATGAAAAGCATGCATGGAGCTTCCTCCTTGTGGGGAGCAACAAGCATTCTTGCCAGAATTTATGACAGAATGTAAAGTGGGCACAGGAATGAGGAACTTAATTAAAAAAATAAAGTTAGCACATGGATGACCAGAGTGCAGTTATAGCAGCATATATTGCATCCCACACTAGAGACTGAGCAGTGCGGATCCCTGTATCATCAGTAAAAAGTCCAAAAATTCAGGTGCAGTGGCAGTAATTTCTGGACATGTTAGTCGCTTAGGCCAGAAGATTGAGTTAACCCTAAGGAGCTAGAGACCAAAACCGATGGAACAATTTCAAACCGCTGCAGTCTGGATAGTTTAGTAAATATGGCAACTATCCCTATTCAGCAGGGAAAGCACTTAGTCCTTTAATGTTATCATGTTTTCCCACTCTGCCTATCCATATTTATCAAGTCCAATGTATTTCTGTTGTAGGTAAAGGCTTGTCTTAATTTTTCTCCACCTAACAATCCCTATTAATTGCTTTCAATATTTGGCATCTATTGCAGTCAATGTCACCACCGCTCAGATGCATATCACTGTGACAGCTGGTTCTCACAGCTGCTTATGAATTACAGGACTAGGGATAAAAGGAAAACAAAGGGAAAAGTTTTTAGAAAACTAGCAATAAAAAAGGGAAGGTAAAACCTGCACTCTAAACCTGAAGTAACCATTCTAATGTGCTTTAAAAAAAAAAGTATTAGAAAAACTCTGTGCAAACTATGGGGCAGATGATCCCCTCTGATATTTCCTACAGAAGGGAGAAAGGATGAGAACAGCAACTCAGGGCAGGTCTTCACTACGGGGGGGGGGGGGGGTCGATTTAAGATACGCAAATTCAGCTACGCGAATAGCGTAGCTGAATTCGATGTATCGGAGCCGACTTACCCCGCTGTGAGGACGGTGGCAAAATCGACCTCCGCGGCTCCCCGTCGATGGCGCTTACTCCCACCTCCGCTGGTGGAGTAAGAGTGTCGATTCGGGGATCGATTGTCGTGTCCCAACAAGACGCGATAATTCGATCCCCGAGAGATCGATTTCTACCCGCCGATTCAGGTGGGTAGTGTAGACCTAGCTTCAGTTGGGCTATAATCTGCAAGAGGGAGGGGGCTGTGGCAATGTCCTCTTGTCCCATTTCCATCTTAACTCTACAGAAGTCCCTTTTGTGTAATTCATGTGGCTGGGCTTACAGATATTTTGTAGGGGGGAAGTGTAAGAGGCCAGGGTGTAGAAAGCTGCTTTCTCTGACACCATCCATGTGGAAAACCATAGGGTACATTACTGAGTAGATAAGAGCTGATATTCTCAGTATTAACTTCTGCAAAAGTCCACTCTACAGCTTCAAAAACAATCGGGGAGGGGGGGAGGAGGAGGGATCTGTGGGGTGGTCATACCATCATGGCTCATAGAAGAGTGAGGTTGCCCACAGGAGCCCTGGGGATTTTATTGAGGGTCTCCATCCCTTGTTAAATCCTGTGGATATCAGGAGATATCCCTGGGTTATAGAGTTCATACCCTTGATCTACTATGGGAGAAGAAGCTGGACCTCACCTCATCTTCAGGAGGTAATGGGAATCCATGACTTCAAGGCCATGATTTTTTTTTTTTTTTGGTCTAATTTTGAACCTTCTTTGCGTTTTTCACTAGGAGGAGATGATTTGTCTGTAAGTATTGAGTACAAACATACTCTGTCAAGTAAAATACCTGGAAACTTTATCATAGAGCAAATTTTACATTTGGTACCTGGAGATTCAGACTAAATGTCAGATTTAATAACAATTTATAAAGTAAGTGATTTTTGCTTGCAGGAAAAATGTCATTTAAATCCTTTGTATCTTTAGTATCTACTAAGTAATGAATGGTTCTGACCAACAGATCACCCCATGTATCACTTTGCTGTTATACAAATCATTCATTGTAGCTAGTTTGATGAAATGTGCTGATCTTGTGGCTAATTTAAATATCATCCAGATTATTAAAATATTATATTTGAGAAGACAGGTTTTGTGTGTACTTGACATCCATTTTTCAGCACATTTTATGAAGCATGCCAAAGAAAACAAGCTCAAAATTGGAAAAGAAACTGCTGGATTGTTGGCTCAAAAAGACGATCCTGGTAGAATCAAAGTATTTGCTTTTGATTCCCTGAGCTGAGAGTTTTAACCACACTAATGATTGTGGAGGCCTTTCAGCATCTCTGTGTGCTTTTTCTCCATCCTTATTCTCATCTTATTTCTCTACCTTCCCTTAGCTATGACTGCTATGACTGCACACGCTTAGGGGCAGATTGTTGGCCCCACTAATGCTATTTGCCAAGTTTGAGAGGTATTTGACTGTTCCCCCAGCATAGAGGAATCCTCTTGTGGCATAGAAACATTGTAGCACTTCCCATGCCATCCTCTAGCCTCCTGGCATAGGGAGACTGCACAGGGAAAACATTATGACTGGCTTACCAGTGAACCCCTGGCCATGAGTATCTGTGTACAAGATGGAAAAATCATCAGGCACATAGGAGTCCCAAGGGGAGCAAACACCTTCTGCACGTCTCCTGCTGGGGATACTCTGAACATAGAAGAGTCACCAGCAGGCATATAGTTGGCAGAGCCACTTCCTATGCTGCTTTCTCTGTAAGCCATCAGCATAGTGGGTGTGTTGGGGAGTAGGGCTATGGGTGGGCATGTGTATAGGCCAGAGGACTATGATCTCTAGCAGTCTCCAAATGGCTAGAGGTCCCTAAGGAACAGCTGGCACAAGAGCTAGTTGAAAATTGTTAATGTTTGGATTTTTTTAAAGCTTTTCAACTAAAAATGAAAATGTTGACAAACTTTTTATTTTTGTAGAAATTTCATTTTCTGACAAGTTTTGAAACAAAATGAAAATTTCCATTCCTAAATCTTCTCCCCCTTTTCCCCCCATAAAACACTCCTCTCCTTTTGTTTTTCTCCAGGGGAAAAAAGGGTGAGGAGTGGATAAAGTAAGACTAAGTGTAATTGTTTTTTACATTTCCCCCCACTTCTATTGTATGAAGTGAAATTAACTCCATTATAAAGATCACTTCTAGTTTGATAACCATACTGTTAGCCCAGCACTGCTTTTCACTTTGTGGTGTGACTGTTTGCATGAGGACCTGAATAAAATGAATAATCCCCAAATAGGTTTAGATATGGCAGTAGGTGGTGCTGTGCAGTAAGGCAGTATCATGTCCTGGAAACTTTAGTTTAATTATTTTTGTTTTCTTTTGCTTTCTTTGCTCTTTTACTTTAAAATAAATAATATCAGAGTTTCATAAAATAGGTTTCTAGGTCAGGTCTCAGCTACAGGGAATAAATCAGCGAAAGTGATAAAAATGTAAGAAGCTCATTCATTACAATGAATGCTCAGAGAATGCAAATTGCAACTTGTATAACAATTTTATGCTAATCAGTGTTTTACTAATATTCCCATTTTTGTAAACATTTTATTCTCCAAGAGATAGACTATACTTTCAAAAGTGGCTGTACACTGCTCAAGGAAACATTATTAAAACGTCACAAAACAACCTTATTGTCTTGGTGTACACTTGCATCTACGGGGGGGAGGAGCAACACTACCCAGAATTTAACAACAAAACACATCTCAACCAATCCAAAACATTTTTTTTTTGAGCGAGAGAGAGAGAGAGAGAGAGAGAGAGAGAGAGAGAGAGACCTGAAAATTGCTAATCAATACTAAAGCAGACAGCCAAGGATTGCTAATGTTAAAACTGCCATTGCCAATTAATGGACAATTTGCCTTTTGACCAAAAGTAATCTGACCTCGGTGTCTCAAATTTTATTGTGGTTTCCTAAAACAAACTGGGGCACTCTAGGTTATTTAACACAGCACGACACAATAAGCTCTAATCTGATAAAAACAAATTTATGAACTGGTAAAGGAGATATAACCACCTGACTCCTTTGGCACTACCAACTCTGAGTTTCATGCTGTGAAATCCTACCTCCCTAGGAAATGTTGGGGGAGTTCATATGTCTCTGCAAAATGCATCAAAATAAAAGGTTATTTATCAGTTAACTAGTTTACTAAACTATGTAGACTACCACTGTCTGCAGTTATTACTCACAGCTGGGAGTGAGTCCACATTGCTTGCTCACAATCCTTTCACTAATGCCTAACAATGTAGACCTGTTCAGGTTATAGCAATTAGTCATAAGAATTTCACCGAAACAAAGCACACAGTAACAATAATATATTGGTATGGTGGCAATCACCGAAAACATTTTCCTTACTGCATTTTATTGCACTAGAGCTATGCACCCAAACAGCTGGTTTGCAATGCAGATAAACTAGATTGGCTGTAATATACAAGAGGTAATTCTAACGTTTTCATTTATCATTGCTAACTGTAAACTAACAAGTATAGAATAAAAAGACCCTTCTGGAATTCTAAAAGCCAGTTTACAAATAAATTAACACTTCTGGTTTCCTATTTGTATTCAACCAACATTTTAAATGTTTCCCAAACCTACCAGCCTCTTGATTATCTTACTCAGGAAATTAAAAAGAAACATTACTCTATGCATTTTCAGAATATCCCCATTTACATGTAGCATATTTAAGTCACATTTATTTGCTCTTTTCTAATCTGCCTTTTTCCCTGTTGTATATTGTCACTGAATTAGACATTCATATTGATGTTTTGAAAAAGAATATATGTTGAGATTGGGATTTAAATTAAGAGATTTGAGATCGCATGGATCAAACATGGCTGCAGTGGTAATTATCAGAGCTCCAGAAAAAAATCATAAACTGAATATTTTAATGTTTTTAATTTCCATTTCACAAACTATGTTCTGATTTTTAAACTCCATTTTAATTAGGAGTTGGCCTAAAGCTGCCTGGAGACACAATCACAAGTTTGACCTATACATACTAAGACTTACCTCCAAAGTTCCTAATGAGGAAAAAAGTAAAACTTTCAAAAAGTCCCCTGGCAGTAAACAAGTGGAAATAATTTGGACTCCTTACCTAAACCTTCTATACAGCTAAAAGCCTAAGACTGAATTTGAGACTGGTGGGGAAAAACAGCCAGAAAATGTGGTGGTTTGTGTGTGAGAGGAAGAGAGAGACTCAACTATCAAGACCTTCTGCTGTCCAGTAGATTGATTGATTGGAAAGGGAATTGCGAGGAGGGCTATGTTCTCTGGGTCTCCTAACACAATCCACTAAAACAACATAGTATACATATTGTATTATAAAGAACACCATATGTTCTTCTGACATTCAATTCTGGTTGGCAGGGTAAGGCTAGTTAACAGCAAGCCCCTCAGTTGTATGTTTCCATTCAAACACCCTGGCACTCATTTCCTAGCTTTGTCCCTCCAACTACACCTTGTTGTGTTTCCCCTGAGTTCAGCATCTCTTGCTCTTCTAGTGAAATTTGACAGAATTTTGTGCTCATCTTAGTTTTCTTCCTTTGAAAGGTAGCACTAATACTATCTTTCACATTTTTTTGTCTCTGGACACAGGACTCATATAGGACTGTTGTCATTTTATTGGCTTCTGTCCTTATCTTTGTTTTAAGCAGAGGATCCTGTTTTCTTACTCATATGGGTCCTTTTCTATTTTCTTCTCCTTTGAGTTGCTTCTTTGCTTGCCCGCCTTGTTCCCCCCTCCACCCCCAATGTTTTGGTCTATTCCTCCCAAATACACCTCTTGTCCCAGCACCCGACCCATAATGTTCTTCTCATAGTCCCTCTCCATTGGCTCATCACCCACCTCCCCCAACAAAGAGAAAACAGTGGGAGGATATCAGTTTTATCTTCCAGGGTTTTGCTGAATGAGACACTAAATGTCTATTGTACAATGTCATATTTTCAGATTATAAAAGGAGCCCAGGGCATCACATACCTGCAATTATATCACTTTGTGTGTGTGCCTGGAATAAAGTCCTATTGACTCAGGCCAGTGCAGCCATAGAAACCATTGTACTATAAGGAATTTATTGCTAGATCATATAATTGCTTAGCTGACCTGTATTAGAAAAGTAATTGTTATGACTTAAGGTATAATCAGAACAATAATAAGAATGAAGTGACAGGCAATTTTCACCTATTTTTAGCAAGTGTTGGGTGGAGTTTTTGTCTGATTGACAGTGTGCACTGTCACTCTCAAAGCCTCCCTTTCTTTCTAGTGCTCTTGTTCTGAAATAACTACTGATCTTATAGATAAAATTATACCAGAAACCAAGGGCAAAATCCTTTCCCACAGGAAAAAGGGTGTAAGGGAGCAGGGAGGGATGACAGTTTCTGTCACCTGTCTCTTTAGTTGGTCTCAGCTGCTCCCAGTTAATGCATGCTGCCTGGGGAACAACTCCTAGCGAGGAGTCTATGGACCTTGAGAACAAAATGGAGTGCTCCCTTTTCCTATTACTCTCTTGAGCATGTGGTAGGAGTTCTGCCCTGCTATCTGCATGTAAGGAGATCAGAGAGTCACTGAACTCTTTCCTTCCTCCCCTCCCAATATATTTGGCAGAGCTTAGGAAGGGATTTCACTTATGTAAATTATTGTCAGGATGAATTTAACCAGCTATCATATATATTAAGGCCAGAAGGGACCATAATAATCATCTAGTCTGACTTTCTCCACCACACAGGCTATAGACTTTCACCCAGTCATTTCGACACCAAGTCCAATATCTTCTGGTAGAACTTTTAAGATATATTTTTAGAAAGATATTTGAACTTGATTTAAAGCACCTTGACCTCTTCTTTCAGGATTTACAAGAGAGAGACTCTGTTCTAATCAGCAAAAGTCACAAATGGTTTTGGCAAAAACAGCAATTTATTTTAAGAGTTTGAAGGATATGGAAAACTTTTTGCTTCTACAGGTGCTACTTTCAGGTTAGAATTGAAGCATATTCATGTGACAGTGCAGGCACACTCGTATCACCTTTGCCACTGCAGATGCAGCCTGGGTATGTTCTATGGTTAAAGAAAATTGTCAATGTAACATCTCTTACAAATACTAAATACAGAGAGAGTGATTTTTAAGAAACGGATAAAAATAGCATTGAACTTTCCTAAGTAAGAACAGAACACTCTCGCCAGCTACTTTGCAGCTGTCTCTTCAAACAGAGATGGATATGATCAATAAAATAAGATCCTAGCTCATATGTGGATTTCTCCTCTTTCCTGCAATTGAAGGGTTTTTAGATTTTAAATTCCAGTTCAGCCCCTATCTCTATCTATACCTATTTAGCACTGTATAACCCAAGAGTAGACAATCAAAGTGTAGAAGCCATTCTCTCCCATTCAGCCTCCGATGCAAAAGAGGTTCTGGAAGGTGAAGTCATTTAAGTACATCTACGTAATATGCCAGTCTAGTAATGGAAATAATATAGAACTCAGCACTTAAACTGGTGTATAAATTCCAAAGACTTCCACTGGATCAAAAACAGCTCTCATCACCTTTAATGGTGGATTCCCAAAGGATCATTGTTCTGAGACTTCAATATACAAATAGAGAATGCCCCCAATATCTGCTATGGACTTCTCTGGCCCCATCTATGCAGCTGAACACACACTGGCTCTCAGCTTCGCTGTGGGATAGACCACAACCTTCTTAAAGCAGAGCTCAAAGGAGACCCTCCCCCAATATTCTCATATACACACTGGCTAAGCAAAGTGATCAAATTAGTTTAGCCGAAGAAACTCCTGATCCTATTGCATGTACAGAAAATGCAAGAAGGAAAAAAGAATTATTCAGCTGCCAGTCCAAGACATTGACCTGATGCAGCACTAAAACCCTACTGCTCACTGAAAGCATTAGCACAGTAGCACTATGATGGCCCCTTCCTCCGTACTATCCCAGTAGTTTACCAAAATACATACGTGTGAAACAGATCAGAACACCTTTGGTGCAAATACCATGCAGCCCCAGTCCAACAACATTTTAACACCTATCATTACAATTAAAGCAGCTAAAACAAACTTCTTAGCCCCAACTGACCTTGACAAATAATAATGGGCTGCCTTGGGATGCTACTTCCTACTTGATCAGAAAAATATCCTCTTACTTCACTGATAAGTCAATAGAATCAGGATCTCTCTAAAACCAAGAAAACAGAACTTGAACCAAAGAGCTGTCTTACTTGGACTGTTTGGATTAATCATGCTCTCACAAGCACTGAAGGCTTTGAGGAACATTGAGTTCTGCCCCTTATAGGTGGTAAAAGCTATGGCAGATTATCGGGGCCTTTGTGGTAAGAGAAATGCCTCTTTCATAGAAAGCAGACTAGCAGGCATCCTGAAGTATGAAATAGTCCAGCTGATTCCAAAGAAATTTACACTTAACACCAATGACCTCACAAAGTAGCACCTGGTTTCCAGCCCGCCTTTGCTATACCAGATCACTAGAATGGTGATAACTGTAAACAGAGAGAACTATTGTAGCCTCTCTTGGTGTTGTGGGAAGGTGTTAGAGCTGAATATGTTCAGGCTAGGGCTTAGACTGATAAAATTGGTGAGAGTTGAGAGTGAGAAAAGGAAAGAGAAGGGATGGAAAGAAGAGCTGGGAGGAGGAGGATATAGGGAAAACTGGATTTGAGGAGAGGCAGAAAGATTAGATTAAATGATTGGGAATCTTGATGAATAAATGCAGTAATTTGATACTCCAGTGACTGGTGACTTAGAATTCCTAAAATAGACATATATCTTCAAAGTTATGGAATTACACTCCGAGGGCTAACTTGCCATGTTGACAGCTCAGCAGCATGCGAGGGGAATTGGTGCTTTCAGTACATTAAATGCAGGGAGGAGACTATTCTACTCCCACACTTTTTTAGTGGAGTTATATTGGATGAAAGTTTTCATTCTTGTTATACTGTTTTCTTTGCTTGCTCAAGATTTTCACTCAAAATACAATAACTAGTGCCTGTGGTGTAAACATTACAAATGAATTAATTAAATCTGCTCAACAAGATTAATCTGGAAAGAGATATGTAATTCCTCTTGGGAAATGCTCAGTAAAATGCCTACTACACTGTTTATCAGCATTTGTACAGAGTAGCATATCTGCTCTTCTGTAACCGCATATGCATCTCTTCTGACCACATATTTTGCCCTGTAAGAGAGAGTGATCTGTATTAAAAGTGCAGTCATTTTTTTGGTCAGCAACACACACATTCACCCTCATAGTACTTCTAGAGCTCTGCCAACATAGAAACATTCATTCTTATCATATGAAATGTGTGCAAATATAAAAACCGAATACTGGGTAAAAGAAATGTATATTGAGATATATCTACCACTGATAGCCCAAGAATACTAATAATGTCCATACTGTATCTTATTACTACCCAGGAAAAGGTAGCACAATATTAGTAAAAAAATATTTATCTGGAAAAAAAGCAGATGCTTGACTGCAGTACATTATCTATAGTGAGCTATTAAGTCTTGTGGAAAAATCCCTACCATGTTAAGCTAGTTGTGTTTATTTTGTCCCATTCCACGCCCCCCCCCCCCCGCCACCCCGAACCTACTCCCAAACATTAAAATCTCCCAATTTGATAAATCCAGTGGGAGATGAGCTTAATGAAATGCTAGCAATAATTTCCATGTTTGGTAATACCATAATTTGCAAGTTGTTAGCCCTTTCCATCTGTGGATCTCAAAGTGTTTACAAGAATAAGTGAATTAAGTTTCACCGCACCTCTGAGAGACAGAGTAAAGTATTTCACATCCCCATTTTTCATAATCTGGCCCTACGCGGTTTTCCTAAGGATACTCAGGGAGTCTAAGGCCAAGACAGGAAAGGAAGCTGTATCTCCTGACTTCCAGGTCTGAGCTTTAGCCATAAGACCAGCCTTCCCCTTTACAAGCCAAATACTCGGGTTCAACTTTAACTTAAGTACTATATGGGCTTGAAATTTCTCCAACCTTTTTGCTTTAAATAGATGCCTGCTTTAGCATTTTGTCTTCATCTTTCCCACTACATATAAATAAATCCTAAACACTTGTATTTTTTTTTTTGGCCAGAGTAAATAACTGTTTACATGTAACCAGCCAGGTAAGCCCGGTTAGAATAGACAAATGAGTTTGAAACAAAACAAGAAGTGACCCGAAACTTAAGTTTAGCCATTTAACTGAATTGGACCAGAATCTTCCTGAAAGTTGTGATCATGTAGGTAAACCAGCTCCCCACTTCCCCCAGATATGCCCTTGGTTGGTTGTCTGAATCTTTCCCTCCAGACTTTGCAATCCTTGTGTTTCACTGGTAAAATCTTATACAGGATATTGTGTATCTTGTGTCAGGTTCTGGAAGGTTTGCTTAGTCTTTTCTGATGGGTTGAAATGCTACACCTTTAAATTTCCCAACACTAAATTTTTGTTTAATTGTTCCATTTTTCTGCCCTTGTTTCTATTCTGTATTCCAGATTTTTTTTTTAATCAACTGAAGTACCTCAGACAGAGTTTATCAGGTATAACACAACATTTAGACAACATGTCATACACAGGAAAGGTTAAGAAGATTCTCTGAAATAATTTATAATCTTCATCTAGGCAGGTGCTGTCAAAAATCAGTAGCTCATCCCAGTTACGTGTCATGAAAACAAAGTTGTAAAAATAAGAGGCTTAAACTAGGTAGTTAGATCTTTGGTTGATGAAGGCTTACACAAAATGTTACAGGATTTAGATTTCTCTGGACATATGAAAACATATCTTTTGATTAATATTATTATTAATAGGTCAGTTGTGCATAGAGGTCCCATCTGATATTGGGGCCCATTGTGTTAGAACATAGTAAGAGATACTTTCTGCTTGAAAGAACTGCCAATCTACATAGACCAGACAGACAAAAGCTGGGAGAAAGGCAGTATTATCACTCTTTTATTTTTCCAGTTGGGGAACTGAAGCACTAACAGATTAAAAGATTTTCCCAAGATCACATAGGACATCTGTGACAGAGCTGGGAATGGAATCACCCAGATCTCCTCAGTCCCAATGTAATGCCTTAAATACATTGCGTAACTTTTTGTAGTGTGACCAAGCATTTGCTTATTGCACCATTGATTATCTGCCACCCTATCTTGAGTTTCTGGAAATAACTATTCAGTGAAATAGAAAAATAAAGGGCAAGTTGGTAATCTGGCATAGTGTGGAATAAGAAGTGTATAAACCTTCATACCTCAAAAATAGCCGTTGGAATTATCCTAGGAAAAGGAAAATAATGAACTATAAAAACAGGCCTGGTTGTATCTGAGTATTTCAGAATAAAGATAATCTTGCTTCATTAGAAGCCAGTGGAAACATAAACTTCTTGTGTTTCTCTTTTCCTTCTAACTCCGGCTTTTAGCTCTGTTGTAGACTCCCCTTTGAAATGACATCTCACTTCCCAGGCCACATAGGTCTGGAAAATATATCTGCAGCAGCCTTAACATGCCACACTTTATTTTTAATAGTCCTCTGTTGATTATTAAAATACATCACTGTGCAATGAAGCTGGTTTTGTACATCTGAAGAAATATGTGGTTCCCAGAGAGTGCCTTTTATATTGAATCAGCCAAGGGTCACCTCAACTGTTAGTCAGTTCTTACAAAAAGTAAGTACATGCCATTCAGAACATCAAATCAGATTCTCGCATAATGTGCAGCAGTTATTACCCCATCTACAAAATCTGGTGTATGTGGTGTTCCCACTATCTTCACTGTACCTCTCTTAGGAATTCACCTTTTGTCTATTTTTAAGAGGTGCACTAGTTCATGTATACTGAGTGTATAAGCTAAAGCAGGGGTGGGCAAACTTTTTGGCCTAAGGGCCACATCTCATGCCGGGCCATGAATGGAGGGCTGGGGCAGGGGGTTGGGGTGCGGGAGGGAGTGCAGAGTGTGGGAGGAGGTGTGGTGTGCAGGAAGGGGCTCAGGGCAAGGGGTTGGGGTACAGGATGGGGTGCGGAGTACGGCAGGGGGCTCAGGGCAAGGGGTTGGGGTACAGGATGGGGTGCGGAGTACGGCAGGGGGCTCAGGGCAGGGGGTTGGGGTGCAGGAGGGGTTCGGAGTGCAGGCTCCGGCCTGGCACCGCTTACCTTGAGTGGCCCCAGGGTGGCAGTGGCGCACAGTGGGGCTAAGGCAGGCTCCCTGCCCTGGCCCCGCGCTGCTCCCGGAAGCGGCCGGCATCACGTCCCTGCAGCCCCTGAGGGAGGGGGAGGACAGAGGGCTCCGCACACTGCCCTCGCCTGCAGGTACCTCCCCCGAAGCTCCCATTGGCTGCGGTTCCCCATTCCCGGCCAGTGGGAGCTGTGGGGGGTGGTGCCTGCAGACGAGGGCAGCACGCAGAGAACCTCTGCCCCCACCCCCCTCCAGGGGCCACAGGGACATGGTGCCAGCTGCTTCTGGGAGTGGCATGGGGCCAGGGCAGGTAGGGAGCCTGCCTTAGCCCTGCGGTGCCATGGGAATGGCAATCCTGCAGGCCGGATCCAAAGCCCTGATGGGCTGGATCCAGCCCGCGGGCCATAGTTTGCCCACCCCGAGCTAAAGCAAGGTACCTGTTGTTTGCAGATAAAAAAGGTTATAAAAATAATAGTAACCATCAAATAAATGTGGTATGTAACATATATTACATACTCATTTATTGGTTACTGTCACTTTTAAAGATATTGCTATCCCATAGGGAGATATTAATAATAATAATAGGCTCATATAAGGCCCATTCAAAACCCATTGAAGACAGAGGTAGTCTTTCCATTAGCTTCAAGGGTGTTGTGTATCAGGCCCATATGGTGCTTTTCGTCCATACGTCTCAAAGTGCTTTACAAAGAAGTGTAGGTATTGTTATCCCCATGTTATAGAAGGGGAATCAGAGTCATGGAGAGGTGAAGGAGACGTTCCAAGATGACTTTACGGTGCATGGCTCAATTTGTTTTTAACTAGAAATCCTATACATGAATTAATGTCAACCATATTTGTTAATTTTTGTGCTAAGAAGGAAGACTATTTCTGTTTAGAAATGTTTGTATTAACATTCCACATTTTACAAACACATGACTGCGATTGATGTCACATATTGATAATGGCATGAGTGTAAGGTAAATAAAAGTGTCATGGCTTTTTAATGTCTGTTTTATAATCAAACAGTATACAGAAGGACCTAACAAACACAGAGTGTAAAATACACTGGATATTGTTAAAAAGCTCCTCCTATGGCTCTTTAAATAAAAAGTTAGTCAAAGTTAAAATGACATAGCCATGGGTAAAAATCTCTGAAAAATTCTGCCTGTACCTTGTCTAATGTTGTGTTACATGGAGAATTTAAAGTGTGTATAGTAAAAGTCATAAATTTTAGAGAAGTTTCTTTAAGTCTTCATTCTAAGCAGTTCAGTCTTTTTATCCTTTCAAGTTATGATCATCAGGATTTAGCCTGACTTTTAATTCATGACTTAAAAAGAGCTGGAAGGTATGAAGTATTTGTAGTTTCAGACATGTTCTATACAGTGCAAGGAATAGAGGAAAGAATTCTGTTTGGCAGGAATTATACACAGGCTACTGCTGTGTGCTTGGTACTCTATAGTATTCAGCAGGAAACTCATCCAAGTCAAGGAATTATTCTTGTTGACATTTAAAGGTGCCTAGTGCGCTTTCAATAAGCATAAATTAGACTCCTTCTCCGGTTCCTCATCATCCTTCCAATTCAGCTGCTGTCATCTGTGCCATTTTTGCCTAAATTAACCTCAGTATTTGTGGTATTACTTAAACTTCCCTGTACTTGTTAAATGAATTATATACTATATTGTAATTATTAACATAACCATAGTTAAGTATCAGGGGGTAGCCGTGTTAGTCTGTATCTACAAAAACAACAAGGAGTCTGGTGGCACCTTAAAGACTAAAAGATTTATTTGGGCATAAGCTTTCGTGGGTAAAAACCTCACTTCTTCAGATGCATAGAGTGAAAGTTACAGATGCAGGCATTATATACTGACACATGGAGAGCAGGGAGTTACTTCACAAGTGGAGAACCAGTGTTGACAGGGCCAATTCAATCAGGGTGGATGTAGTCCACTCCCAATAATAGATGAGGAGGTGTCAATTCCAGGAGAGGAAAAGCTGCTTCTGTAATGAGCCAGCCACTCCCAGTCCCTATTCAAGCCCAGATTAATGGTGTTAAATTTGCAAATGAATTTTAGTTCTGCTGTTTCTCTTTGAAGTCTGTTTCTGAAGTTTTTTTGTTCAATGATAGTGACTTTTAAACCTGTAATAGAATGACCAGGGAGACTGAAGTGTTCACTTACTGGCTTATGTATGGTACCATTCCTGATGTCCGATTTGTGTCCATTTATTCTTTTGCGGAGGGACTGTCCGGTTTGGCCAATGTACATGGCAAGGGGCATTGCTGGCACAGGATGGCATATATAACATTAGTGGATGTGCAGGTGAATGAGCCCTTGATGGTGTGGCTGATGTGATTGGGTCCTCTGATGGTGTCGCCAGAGTAGATATGGGGACAGAGTAGGCAACGAGGTTTGCTACAGGGATTGGTTCCTGGGTTGGTGTTTCTGTGGTGGTGTGGTGTGTAGTTGCTGGTGAGTATTTGCTTCAGGTTGGGGGGTTGTCTGTAAGCGAGGACTGGCCTGCCTCCCAAGGTCTGTGAGAGTGAGGGATCATTTTCCAGGATAGGTTGTAGATTGTGGATAATGCGCTGGAGAGGTTTTAGCTGGGGGCTGTATGTGATGGCCAGTGGTGTTCTGTTATTGTCCTTGTTGGGCCTGTCCTGTAGTAGGTGATTTCTGGGTACCCGTCTTGCTCTGTCAATCTGTTTCCTCACTTCCCCAGGTGGATATTGTAGTTTTACGAATGCTTGATAAAGATCTTGTAGGTGTTTGTCTCTGTCTGAGGGGTTGGAGCAAATTCGGTTGTACCTTAGGGCTTGGCTGTAGACAATGGATCGTGTGATGTGTCTTGGATGGAAGCTGGAGGCATGTAGGTACGTATAGCGGTCAGTAGGTTTCCGGTATAGGGTGGTGTTTATGTGACCATCACTTATTTGCACTGTAGTGTCCAGGAAGTGGATCTCTTGTGTGGACTGGTCCAGGCTGAGGTTGATGGTGGGGTGGAAATTGTTGAAGTCCAGGTGGAATTCTTCAAGGGCCTCCTTTCCGTGGGTCCATATGATGAAGATGTCATCAATGTAGCGCAAGTAGAGGAGGGGAACTAGGGGATGAGAGCTGAGGAAGCGTTGTTCTAAGTCAGCCATAAAAATGTTGGCATACTGTGGGGCCATGCGGGTACCTATAGCAGTGCCACTGACTTGAAGGTATAAGTTGTCCCCAAATCTGAAGTGGTTGTGGGTGAGGACAAAGTCACAAAGCTCAGCCACCAGGCGTGCTGTGGCCTCATCAGGGATACTGTTCCTGACAGCTTGTAGTCCATCCTCATGTGGAATATTGGTGTAAAGTGCTTCTACATCCATGGTGGCCAGGATGGTGTTTTCAGGAAGAACACCAATGCATTGTAGTTTCCTCAGGAAGTCGGTGGCGTCTCGAAGATAGCTGGGAGTGCTGGTAGCGTAGGGTCTGAGGAGAGAGTCCAAATAGCCAGATAATCCTGCTGTAAGAGTGCCAATGCCTGAGATGATGGGGCGTCCAGGGTTTCTGGGTTTATGGATCTTGGGTAGCAGATAGAATACCCCTGGTCGGGGTTCTGGGGGTGTGTCCATGTAGATTTGTTCCCGTACTGTAGCTGGGAATTTCTTGAGCAGATGGTGTAGTTTCTTTTGGTATTCCTCAGTGGGATCAGAGGATAGTGGCCTGTAGAATGTGGTCTTGGAGAGTTGCCTGGCAGCCTCCTGTTCATAATCCGACCTGTTCATTATGACTACAGCACCTCCTTTGTCAGCCCCTTTGATGATAATGTCAGAGTTGTTTCTGAGGCTGTGGATGGCCATAGTTAGATATCTAAGACAATTGATACGTTTATAAAGGTGACCATTGTCTGGGCTTGGACTAGGATTAGCAATTTTAGACCGTGAGTACAAAAATTCTTTCTTTACATTCACAGATGAAAATCTTGCCATTGATACTCCAACTTGATGCCTCCATTTGTTCTGTGGTACAATATACATGTTGGTTTGTATATGGCAGCATTATCTGCACTCAAATAATTCTTAGAGTGACTTCCAGCTAGGGGAAACATACCATAGGTTCTACTGTCAAGTGCTGTTGCATAGGGGACACTTTTAATTGCTAAGTGTCAAAGGCCAGGAATGCATCTGCAAACTTTGCAGTTTCCTATATTTATGTCAGCCAAAAAGAACTATGGGTGTATGTGTGGTCATATTATAGAGGAGTGCTGAAAATTTTCCCAATAATGTCTAACTATGATGGGCAGGCTCAGTAAAAAAGTATAGTTAACAGACTTTATACTGTTGATATCAGGTGGGCAGAGAGATTTTTGGAGTCTTTCTGCTGTAGGGTCCTAAAGTACTTCATGTGAAATCAGACCTGATTTTCAGAGTCAACTGTCACCAGCAAGCTTAAGGCCTGATCCAATTTCATAAAATTAACTGGAAAGATTCCCACTTGGCTTCAGTGAGTTTTGGATCAGGTTTTCAATGCTGGTATTTGAGAGGTCAGAGAAACAATGAAAGGTTTATGGTCATATGTGGAATAGTGAGATGACATGGGTTATTGAGGATCAAAGAGAACTACATATAGACTTGTTAGGGAATAATAGATTGAATGGTTTCTGCTAACAGTTGTCTTTAAAAAAAATTCTCTCCATACCAGACATTGAAACTGAACCAGAACTATGCTAGCTACAAGTGCTAACTAAGATGGTGTAGTATGTTATGCTTTTGTTAGCTGCTAATAGATTGGACCTGGGTATTCTCTACCTTAATGAAACTTACAAGACCATTATCTTTTTATTGGGTGTTACACTCTGAAATCTGTTGTTTCCTTTCACAAGTGTGTAATTACATTGAATCCCGTTGATTTATTTAGAAACCCTTATTCCAAACAAATGAGAAAACACCAGCGGCAAGACCTTTCTTTTAAGAATGCAATGATACCTCAAGCTGTGCTAATGTTGCTAAATGAATGATAACGTGATCCTAATAATCTTCTCAGAGACAGTGAGAGTTTATACAGATCCTTACTAGTGGCACATTATTTAAACAGTGATCATTAATAAGGTCCAAGTGCTGACAATGGCAATCAGATTGTGTTCTGTGCAATTCTTTAGTGTCTTCTAGATTCTTGGAAAACAGGAAAGATCATGAAGACCGAAAATTACAGGAACAAGAATACAACAAGCATACAGTTTCGATTATTTTGAAATACATGTCAAAAGGCTTGTATTCCATAGGAAGGCATTAACAGAGGGAAATGATTGGCTCAGAGGATTGGTAACTTGTTTGTCGATATCATTGGATGGTGGTTTGGTGTCTGGGTGAAATTAGTTAGCTGTGCCCCATTCCTAGTACACATGAGTTAATCCCACCATATTATGTTGACAGTCAGATAATATGGTTTTGGATACTTTAGAAATGCATGTATCAGTGAGGTCATGAAAAGCAAGCTTGAGGAAACCAGGGTTGGAATAAGATTATAAGGGAAGGACATGGGCATGGTTGTATTAGAGGGTGACAGTGAACGTGGAAAATCATGAGAGTATTGGAAGGTGAAAGGGGATAGAACGTTATAGTGTGTAGGGGTTTAATGGGGAGGGAGCCAGAGCTGCTTATTTGAGGATTGAAGATTTGGGAGAAGTACACCTCTACCCCGATATAACGCTGTCCTCGGGAGCCAAAAAATCTTACTGCATTATAGGTGAAACCGCGTTATATCAAACTTGCTTTGATCCGCTGGAGTGCGAACTCCCCCCCCACACACCCGGAGCGCTGCTTTACCACCTTATATCCGAATTCATGTTATATCGGGTCGTGTTATATCGGGGTAGAGGTGTATTGTAAGATGGGTATGAGTGGTAGACTGACAGAAAGACTTCAGTATTCAGATGCCTGCATATCCCTATCTGGCACCAGTGTGAATAATTTATCATTGTTATCAATCTAATACTTTTATGCATTTGAAAACAATCTGGTTCTGCCATAAACGGATAAAAGTTCATTTTGTTGGACCGTGGTCTCAGTACTTCTGTAGGCTACAAATATGTATATCATAGTGGATCAGGAAAGAGGGATAGCCTTTCTTCTGAACTTCTTTGCATTAGGGGAGATTTTAAAATATATTTTTGCACCTAACTACCATTGATTTCCTTTAAAAATCTGGTCCTTTGTCTGTTCAGGTAGAAAGGTTAATATCATATGATTATGGGTTTATTCTTAGAGTCTTTCACTATAGCCTAGATGAAAAGGGAAAAAAGTCTCTGATGAAAGTTAGCCAATCAGTTCTTAATGAAGTGATTCACTTCGTCAAGTTTTTAAAAATGTATATTTGGCCACTTAAAGCTAAGTATAAGATGCTTGCCAATTCAGCCACTGCTGCGGTGGCACTATTGCTCCTTGTCTATAAAATTGTCATCAACATTTTGACTATACTTATTTCAAGCCAAAGGATTAACATCTACCTGTAGGTACAAGGCATTTGCATCATTATATATCCTCAGAAATCTACTAGCATGCATGTATGTGGAGTTTTGAAAATATACTCTGATGTGCATAAGCATCTATCAGGTTTCAACTGAGCCTTAAGGAAATATGTGTAGAATTTTTATTACTGCCATTTTCTTTAAGATCATTTCTTTTTCTTTAATGTGCTTAAGTTTATTAGGCAATCACAGAGAATAAAATCTGAATCAGTGAACTTGAATTCTGTTAAGTTTCATGTTTTTTAAAGTTTTCCAGCAATAAAATTATGTAAAGACTCTGGGCCAAATTCTTGGATGAAATCCTGGCCCTGTTAAAGTCAGTGGGAGTTTTGCCATTGGCTTCATTGGGACCAGGATTTCACTCCAGATCTCAGTTACACTGGTGTAAATTAGGAATAACTGCAGTGAAGCTTGTGGTGTATGTAGTAACTATGTAAGTCAAAGGAGATGGTTTTCTTTTTATTGTGTTTGTGCCCATAGAAGGGACAGCTGTGGGGTATTTTGTATTTTATTTCAGAGGCAGAATGTTAAGATCTCTCTTTCTCTCATTCAGTTTTTAATCCATTCTTTCTCTTTTTTGTTTTCCTGAATCTGATATAAAGACCATTTGAAAATATATTGTTTGCTCCTTGTACATTAAAAAACATAACCCAGATCAAAGTCTAGCTCAGAATCTCTCAAAATTGGACAATCCAATCTAAGATCAAATATCCCTGGTATAAGGGAAAAAAAGTTTAAAATACCCACAAGTGTTTGTTGGCTGAACTTTTCTCTGTCAGAAAGGCATCTTTCTAATGAAAACAATGATACTCACTTAAGATAAGAATAGCATTTCCTCTACTTGTCATGTTACATTTTCCAGTATTCTTTTTCATAAAATTGATTAAACAGTTTTACTAAGTAAAATAGTAGAAAGACAGTCAATTTAATTAAGAGGGTGGGAGTAAGAATTCTAGCATTTCATCACCAGCAAGTTGACTGTTTCATGTTGCAAATATATTGATATAGTAATTTTATAAGTTGTGGGGGCTGCAGTTTTGTGTATTCGTTTACAACTATGGGGACAGGAAGGGAAAAGAGAGAGTGAGGAAGAGAACTGAAAAAGACAGAGAAGATGGCTTAAGTCAAAGTTAAGCCTGTTTTATTTTGTATTAATGCACACTGCATGTTATTTTTAAACAGGTGTTTGTTTATATGCCTCCCACTACTCACTTGCACTTTCAGTAAATAGACCTCTTAATCCCCTTTTCAACTTTTTTGTCATGGACATATATGCACACCTGCTTAAATATTAAACCAACCTGACAAAATCCCTCTTGTCTGGGGAGAGTAGGAATCTTTCCCAGCTAAGCAGGACCAATGCTAGCCACCTTCAGTAGAATCTGAGCTTTTTTTTAAAAAAGAACTATTTTAATGATTATACTTGTAAAGACACCTTAAAACATGTGACTGCATGTAACAGATACTGCAGTTACCAGGACCTTTGAAAACAGCTGCTTTTGTTACGCAGTTGGTCCTTCAGGGAGAGCTCCCCCCTACATTGCCTCACTGCTGCAGCAGAGCAAATCAGGGAGCAGCTCCAATTGCCTCATGAATCTTCAGGTTTCCAATTTGTGTTTGGCCAGTCCTTACACTTGCTAAGAAAAATGTATTCATGGTTAGTAGATGGGCTGTGTAGTATTTGCTATTTCCTTGCTTTGAATATGTAAATGTGATCAGTAACTACAGTACTGTACTTAGAAACCCTAACTTAAAAAAAAATAGTTTTTGTTGTTGCTTTTCTTTTTGGAACTTCCCAGGTATTTTTGTTTGTGTGTGTTTTGTTACTTCTTTATTTATTGTTTATTTTGTATATCAATGAAAGTATAGGTTTTCAAATAAAAAAGGGGGATGCATGGGGTTTTCATTGGCCCAGAGTCAATCTGGAAATTTTCAGGCCAATCTACTTTTCCAAGCTAAAGTTTATACAGAGACTGAAATTTATAATAAAAGCTTGTTCAGCCTTAACCAGGAAGAAGATGCAGCCTCCTCATCACTGTGAGCCAGATTTTGTTCTTATTTACATGGGTTTTACACCCAATAACTCCAGTGACTACAATGGAGCTACTGGTGTCTTACATTGGTGTAAGGGAGAGGAGAGTCAGGCTCATTGTATTATAATATGTAAAACAGATATTACCAAATTAAGAAAAATAAGTGCTCAGATTATATCAAAAAGTCCATGGGGATTGCACAGAGGTAACTGAGGGCAGAATTTAGGCCAGTGTGCTCCTTGGGCCTTTGCATAATAATCCGAGTCCCCCAATTAATACAAGCATTTATATGGCTATTGGAGAATAGCTTGACCTGAATGATTGTGGCTTTGCACCTTGTTTTTGCTTAATTCAAATCACAAGTGAAGAATTTGCCATATTGCACTGCACTTCATTTCTCACAGGAAAAATGGAGGACCTTGTGCTGAATCCTGTCTGACTAGCTGCTTTTGAACAGTCAGACTAGTCATGGGAGATTGGGTCTGACATATCATCTCAATGTCATTTAATTATCTGCTGTTGGTAGTTTTTCAAAACACTATCTGAGCAATTCAGAATACTCCTCCTGTTCAATGTGTATGTGAAGCAGTTAGGAGAGTTGGTGATGTATTATAGACTAGGTTGCCTTCAGTACATGGATGTGATCCCGCTTTATATCGCCAGCTCATGTGAACCTTCCAGAGTTGCTGAGTGAATTTCCCAGTGTCTGGCAGAGACTAAAGCATGGCTGAAAGCTAGCTGGCTGAATCTCACCAATCTTAAGTATTTTTAAGGTTTCTATCGCTGTTGTATCTAAGCCATGAACAAACAGTTTATAGTGTCTAAAAAAGATAAAGGGATCACAGCTCTCAGCTTCACCAGAGAGTCCAGATTTTTTTTTTGTTCTCTTTCCTCCCAAGCTCCCTTTCTTTTTTTGCACATCTAGGTAGGGCTTTGCACAATCTGACACTGCAAAGGTAGAGAGAGTTTTTCTATGAATTATATGATATCTATAGAAATAAGGAATAATGCTTGTGAACTAAACAAATTATATTTGATTAAAAATCTGGCAAATATATGCCACAATAAGACATATGGGCTTAATTCACCACTGCTTTATTCCAGCTTTATGTCTCTGAAATAAATGTAGTTACACCAGAATAAAACTGGAGTAACACAGTGGTGAATTGGGCATATTATGTTTGAAAGTATAGCTCCCATACTCAATGCACAAAGAAAAGCGAAAGGAGTTTTATTTTATAAATCGAATGCCAATAATATATCAAATTTGTGTCAGCCCAGAGGTTTCCGACAAGGATGTGTCCCCAAATTGTATCATAGCTAATTAACTTTTTCTACTGGATTTGTATGAGAAATGTGAAAACAAAGTACAGCACCGATGATTACTTACACTTTTATCCAAAAGCGTTTTTCAAGCTGCACGAATGGATTCATTGAGGTTGAGAATTCAGCAGCTGTTTAACAGAGCACAGTGCCACTGCATAGCAGTTCAGCACAGTTTCCAAATAAAATGGCAAGGGGGAATTAGGGAGGCAGAACGTATCTACTAAATACAGAATTAATCTATATTACCAGGCTAACACCTGGCTTTTTGCAACTTGTGCAATGGGATCTTTAATGATCACAAGTGGACAGAATCTTGATTTTTTTTTTTAACATCTCTTCAAAAAGACAGCGTCTCCAGCAGCAGAGTTCTATTCCCTCAAGAATACTTCTCAGAAGGAAGAATGCCGCTTTCTAATCATTAACACCCCTTTCTGCAGCATTCACTCAGGGTTTTCCCTGAAAAATTTCCATCCAAGTATTAATGAGGACCAAGCCTGTTTAGTTTGCAAGATCTGACAAGATCACAGCCTGAGGTGGTGTGCTGTATAGCGTTATATTGGGGTAGAGATGTACTATTGAAACCTTAAAAGTCCTAGACATCTGATCTTTGTTATGTTGAAATCATATTAAATGAACAGGACACAGACTTAATAACACCAACATTACAAAGTTCAAGGTGAACATTCAGGCTGAACCTTTGTGAACTTGTGCACAATTGGTCTCAAAATTGCCTCCTTGGATGCTGCTAGATGTACCAATTACTTTCAGGAAATGTTTCTGTCTAATGTGGCTGCAGTTACATACTGACATTCAATTTATTTGAGTAGAGGAAACACTAGAGAAGATACTGGAGGAAGCAATTCTGCACTAGCAAAATGTGGAACTAAATGAGATAGGTCTTTCCCAATGCTAATGACTATGATAGTATTACAACTAGAGGTAGGCTTAAGAGGCAATGTTTCCATAAGGTTAATAATATTAGGTTTGGGTTTAAGGCTCAAAGTTTGAAAACTGAAGTTTGGATTCAGATTTGTCACCAGTTCCTTTTTGCAGGCTGTTCTCACAAGTTCCTGCTCTTATTTGAAGAAATCTTTCAAGATCAGCTGTGGTATCAAAAGATTTACACCAAACTGGGTGGAAATCTTGTGAAAACAGCATTTCTTATGAGATTTGGGTTCCATCCAAATCATAACCTGAAAGCAGGTTCTTTTTTAATATAACCTGTAGTCAGAACTAAGGAGGTAGACTTGGATTTATGGATTTAATCTGAAATGACTCTACCCTGCAATGTAAATAGGTTTGGAGTTGAGATTCTAATTTTGAACCATCTCTTATGAGAACTTCTGCTGAGATACATGTATGGTGTAACAGCAGTGAAAGGGCTAAACAAACAAGGCTGTATAAAAAGTTTCTAGCATAGCTTTTTCTTGAAACTATTTTTTTCTGAAAATTAAAAAACATAAAAGCTCTAGATCTTTTTGGTCATTAACTTGCTGGTACTCCATTTTCTCTAAGAGGAGTCTCTAGACCACTTTGTCTTTGCCATGGCAGCAAATCTGTATCCTGCTATGGCATTTTGTAGTATTGGCCAATTTATTTTTTATACTATTTCTTTGTGATTTGAAGAAAGAGCTTTAAGCCAGGCACAGAAAATACTGGCCATACTGAAAAGGATGTAAACAGGAAGTAACAGGATATATTAATAGTCAACTGTTACGCGAGTGATATAGACAAGCCAATGTTGGTGAAATAAATCAATATGTGAACATGTAGCAGGTGGACACACAGAGGAGCCAGCATATGTAGAGTGCATAGTGTGATCATTATACACTAGTGAGTACTAAAGCTATTTGGTGAGGCTATGTAATATTTCCCTAAAATGTGAGCATCATTTTGGGTTATACTCCAGGTTATCTGATTTAGGGCCTAAGGCTTAGACCTGATGGGGAGACAGTATTGTGGTGAAAGACAAGGCAGAAGATGCAGCAGAAGTGAGGTTCTCCACTTCTGAGTGAAATCACTAAGAAGTGGATTAAATGGTGGAACCTGAGACTGTGTCATCACAACTTAAGAGCAGCAAGCAGCAGAAGCAACAATGACGCTAGTGGGCAGCAACAGTGGGCAGCAGCAGCAACCTTCACTCCTCACATGGGCGAGAGGTGAACACACCTGGACATACCCTGAGATTCTGGGACTTCACTGATCCAAGAGAACCAACCGTAAGTGGCGTGTTAAAGGGGCTTTCGTCCATTGGACTGTCACACTGCAAGGTAGGAAACTGAGGCAAAGGACTATTGCAAAAAACTACTGTGGGGCAGGTGTTTACTTATTGCTTGCATACTTTTAAATAATTTTTGGTACTTTTTAAAATTAATGCTGTGTTCCTTCTTTTATTAAAAGTTTTCTTTTGTTATACACAAACTCAGTACTTAGAATCATAGAACTGGAAGGGACCTCGAGAGGTCATCTAGTCCAGTCCTCTGCACAAAAGGCAGGACTTGCAAGTGGGAAGTATTGATTTTTAGAGGCACCAAGAGTGGTGTTCAATCTTCCAGATTTCTGGGTGGGTGCTCAAGTAGGTTCTGTTTTGTAATGTTAAGAGTAACCCCTAGATATGGAACCCAGCCCTTGTTGCTGCTGATGTCACCTACCAGAAGAGTTACACAGTGAGAGACATTTAATTAGTGTATATAAATAGACTCAAACCTGCCTGCAGCTTACATTCCAGCTCTCATTGTGGGTTCCACTGAGGTATGAACACAGGCTCACACTTAGGTTCCACAGAAACCTCAAATAGCTCATTCCTATCAAAACTACTGTACATTGTGGTGCTAACTCCAAAAATCCTCAAAGGGTGGGGTTTGAGGAAGACTGGTTGAAAAAAGGAAACAGGTTTGTGAAGAATTTTGAAATATTCGTACTGCAAAATGGAACAAATTTTCATTAAAAATATGACATTTTAAATTTGTTTTGTTTGTTTTTCTCCCCCTTTTACCTTCTCCTCCTCCCATTTTGCCAGTGAATGCAGTGCAATGGAACAAATGATTTAAAGGGTTTGAATTTTTCTTCACTTTTTCATTTTTCTATTTTTTTCTTTTCCTGCTCTATATCTTCTTAAAAGTGGAAGCTGTGAGAAGTTGCAGAGTGGCTGTGGGGGAAAAAAAAAGGAAAAATGAAGAAATGGGGGGGAAAACCCAAAGGCACCCTGGACACCATTCATTCTAATGTGTTCAATGGAGTGGAAAAGAATGGAAAGAGAATTTTAAAAATCCCGTTTCGATGAAAAACCGGAAAATGTTGGGAAAAAAGGAAAACTTTTCATAAAAGTTTCCAGTTACAGAAAAAGGCTGAACAAACCTACTTCTCCCTCAGAGCCAAGAATCTTTCATCATCAAACTAAAATTTCTTTTGTAGTTTCTGTCCTTTATCTCAAATGTTGCTTGTGAGTCATTCTTTCCACTAGTATTACCAGAGCTGAAAAACTTTTCAAAACAACCATCAAGTTTGAAAACAGTTGTCTGGAGTAACTTAGGAAGCTGATGTTTATTTGAGTTATATTTTGGCAATAGCTCTTATCTACACACCTGCAGGGTTCTTCAGCCTGGGGAAGAAGTCATCTTTGCAATGTGATTGATGTGTAGTTTATTAAAACTTTGTGAGTTATTTGTACAGCCCTGTCATTAACTCCTACCATCCGCCTTTCTACATTGTCCATTATTCTCCCACCAAATGTAGAATGAGACCTGTCCACCTTCTAAATACATGATTGATGCGCCACAAATATGTTAGCATGGATGAATCAACAGCTGTTAGGCAAAAATTGAGATAATCATTTGTTTCATACACCAGGCAGTTGTCAAGCGATATTAATATCCTTTAGTCAATAGAAGAGTGCAAAACAGCTGTAGCAAGGTCCATGATAAACAGATGGCAAGAGTAATGGAGTCAGTCTTGTATTGACTTAACCATTTTCATCCTATTCCTCATGCACCCTCCATTGGGAGGGACTCTTATTGGAAAACATGTTTAAAATTGAACTTCCTCCCTAATAGCTACTGAAATCTGACTGCCTACAGTAAATGTCCGTATGTTTTTTTAGTTAGACACCACATGTGAGCAGACTGATTAGGCTGACACCTGAATAGTAAAGGAAAAGGACATTTTTCCAGTACTAATGCTAATGCTGCTAGATTGTTAAATAAGTGTAATTAAAGACCATATTCTTAGTGTAAGTTTATATGTGACTATATAAAGCAAAATGTGTATGTTACAGCATGTAGTCTTCGGTATGATGACCCTCTACAATTGTATGTACAACAGAGGTGATTACTGTATTGACCAAGGTTACATTAACTTTTCATATTGATTGATCTACATTTTCTGCTTTTTTTTTTTGAAACTTTAAGGGCCGTAAGGTGTTATGTCTTGGGCCGTATATTAGTATGCATCATGCATAGCTCAATAATCATTGATCAGCCCTTCTCTCCCATAAAAAGGATGCCTGATCTTATAATAGTTTTCATCTACTCCCTAGATAAACTTTTGTATGATCTATGCAAAGTCAATTTGAATAAAATCTGTTTCTGTTTTAAGTTTATCTGGGTAGTAAGTGAAAGAATGAAAACAACTTAAAGCAGCAAACCCAATTTCATTTTGTGGCAGTTATGAAGATGTCTCTTTTCTGAGGTCCCATGCAATGTTATTAATTTGACATATATAGACAAAGAGATCACTTTTTGATTCCTGTAATGCATAAATGTATTGTGCCATTCTAGCTGGCATGGTTGAGTCCTCAAAGTAAAACATTATGCGCAAAGTTTTCCTTACATATTTATGCCAACAGCATCAAGAACAGATATATCTAGCTAACTGACAATATTTTCAAATAGATTAAACACCGGGATATTTACCCAATCCATAAAGAGTTCTCCTCTTTGGTTAACACTTTCTTTATACACCAGCATGAAAGAGTAAACAGCAGAAGATTTAACCATCATACCTAGTTCTTTTCCAGGTTCATGAAATGTTTTCTTCAGTGTTTCTTTTTATTAATACTATAATTTTGCTTTTGTTTCAACTGCTAGCTGTTTACACTAAACAATGTGCTGATTTACATCTCATAAAGCCTACAAAGTTGCTCTGGCTATAAATCAGTTTAGAATTTGGCCCTTTGAGTTTAAAATCTTCCAATTATTAACATTTTGGTGTCAAAGAAAAATATGTAAGAACCGGATTCCAATGCACTTAATGAGCAGTAAGTTACTTGGCAAACACTCCCATTGACTTCACTGCAGCTACTCATGGAGTAAGGTGCTACTTGTTGTGAATAAGGGTATCATAATCTGTCCCAAATAAACAAGTATAATTTCACATAAGCTCTTGAGATAATGCAACTTTATACCAGAACACAAAATATTATCTCAAAACACTGATATGTCAAAGCAGTAAATGAAACCTCAGAAATCAAGGGAGTTAACATCAGTGTGAAACTATGTACTTACACTTCACTCAGACTATAGATCTCTCTCAAATATTTTACAATACTCCTAAATCAATAATTGTCAGTGCTGTCTTGCAACCGGGGGGCTATTTATATTTCTTATTGAATCATTGACTTGCAAGTTGGCACGGTTGTGGTGGAATTTATGAATGCATTCTGTTTCATCATTATTCCTGTGTAATTCATGTTGCTTCAATCTCCTTTCTGGATTTTCAAAGACTCTAGAAAATATTTATCCTCTATAAATATCTGTGATAGACTGATGAAAACATCAAAAGTGACTTATGGCAGCCGCCAAAATAAAATAAAAAATCAGTACTTCTAGATGGCAGATATAGTATATTTTTGGAAATTGCTGAAGTGATTCCTCTGCACAGCACTAGTTCCCATGACAGCCCATCATAATTATAGATTCTTTGGGACTATAGGATGAATAGTAAATATTTTGTTAAAGTTCTGTATAATAACCACCTGTTCCATGAAGCCTGCTGTATCATATCCACAGTGTTATTAACAATAATCAGTCTTTTTCGTGCCCTTCCAGAGACTTGCTGTGGGTGGGAATGGTGGTAAATTTTTCCTTTTAGTTTTACCAGTGACTGTCAGAGGTGAAAAGCATTAGCAGAAAAAAAGTCTGTCCCAGATACAGACAGGTGGAGGAATCCATCTTTCACGTTCCTTGAAATTATCTATCAGTTAATGTGTTTCACCTCTCTTTAACATAGATAAAACCCAAACTGGAATTTTGTCCATAGCTCAATCACATTCATTTAATGGTCTCTGCTCATAACATGAATGACTTTTTAGTTCTTTCATTACAAATGAAATATTTTCCTCTTTAGATAAGAGATTGAAATACAGAACTTTGACACTTCATTCGAGAACTGTTTTATGTAGAAGAGTTCATCACAATTTCTGCTAAGGCAGCTCTCTGTTAGATATTAATAACTGAGTATTCTGATGATTACAATCTTGTTTTAAAAAGAGAAGCAACAAGTTGAAACTATACATGGATTGTTTTTCAAATGCCACAATCAATATTGGAATTGTTCGTGTTTACTCCCTCCTTTTCCTGTATATGTATATTTTTTCTCTCTCACGTTGATAAATATTTTATTTACATGTAAGCAGATGACACTATATTGCTGCTATCTGATGAGGGGACTAGTAAGATTAACACTATTCTTCATGCTGAGCTAGAGAAAGTAACAATCCAACTTTAGGAAAATCAGATAACAAACAGTTTAGATAAGAAAGTTGGGGTATTTGTTCACTCCTGGACCTCGGCCAAGGATGAAGCTTTCCAAATTAAAGCAGCCAGAACACACATTAATGCAATAGATTTTACAGAGCATTTTAGAATGATTGTGGATAGTTATTTTTCATTCAAACTTCACATTTCTGCATTAGACAAAACTAATTGGCAACAAGGATGACACTAGACATTTATTTTTACACTATAGTGAATCCCTTTTAAAGATTTCTTTACTAAAGCAATTTAAGTGAACCTGTGTCTCCCCCCACTTTTCCGTGTTTATTGATATTGTCAAATTGAATTTGTCCATTTCTCTTCATTGGAGGGGCTGGAGAGAGAAGCTAAGACAGCCTGAGGACACAGCTCAGCAAACTCCATGTACACAACGCAAACTGAGCACGAACTAGGGAGGTGGCCTTGTTTCCCCCGAGTTTGTACCTGCAATTCTAACTCCAAGACTACTTCTAGTGTCATTGTGAAACGGTTTCCATCCTCAGCCACTGATGCTGCAAAGTCAGGGGAATCTGGCAATTCTGGCTCCTGCAGCCATTACCCACCTCACCCTCCCCTTCCCCAGTCACTTGCCACCCAGCTCAGTCCACAGTCCAGTAGAGGTGCTTCAACAGCTTGTGCCCCACCCCACCCATGTGCCACCTCAGTACTGCCTGCTACATCACTGGAGCTACCTTGGCCCTTCAACCTGGGCCAAGCCAGCGGCTCATGCTGCTCTTCGTGCCAGTCTAATTCCTGCCCTTTGGGCCGACTCCCACTCTGCCCGCTGAGCCACTTCACACATACAACTCTGCCTGAGCCCTGCCCCCACCTCTCTGATCCTCCAGCCGGGGCTCTACCAGCTGTGGACTCTGCTGCCTAGGAGATTCTGTGGACAGCTCCTAGAGCCTGTAGCACTTGTCCCCATGGTGCTAACAGGAGCAAGCAACCAATGAGCAATTGTGAAGCCCAAGCCCCCCTCAGAGCCCCACCCATGGGACGTGCCTCCTCTGACCCCCTCCCCAGCATGTGCTGCCTCAGTGCCTCCCCTCTGAGCCCCCCCCTCAAATAGACAGGAGGGCTCAGAGAGTTGGAGGGGTGTGGCTTTGCTCAAGGAGCTCTATCCACCCCCTCGTGGGGATGAGGCAGTGGCTCCAGGCCCTGGACCGGGGTTGCAGCAGGGATAGCACTATGCGCAGGTATGAGGTCAGAGTTGACCCCGGTCACCCCACCTCTTCCTGCTGCTCCAGCATAGCCCTCTCGCCTCTTCCTTCAGGACCAAGTCATCCTTCACTGTGCCCCAGCACTGAGCCCACCCCACCCCTTCCTTCAAGACCAGGCCATCCCCTGCTTTGCCCCACTGCCTCCTTTAAAAATGGTATAATTGTGGTCTTTGATTAGTTTGGACAATGATGATGGATATTGGAGATTGTCCTTTGTTGGCTGTCCTCTGGGGTCAAATGTGGCAGCTATTGTAACTGTGCCCTGAAAAATCAAAATGCTAAGGCCAGGCCTACAGTACCACTTACTTTGGTATAACTTATGTTGCGCAGAGGTGTGAATAAGCCACCCCCCTGAGCGATGTAAGTTACACCAACCTAAGTGGCAGCGTGGACAGTGCTATGTCAGCAGGAGAGTGGTTTTATTATGCTGATGGGAGAGCACTCTCCCATCGGCGTAGTGCAGTGTTTCTCAAACTGGGGCCGCCGCTTGTGTGGGGAAAGCCCCTGGCGGGCCGAGGGACGTACTGGCCACCGCTTCCAGCAGCTCCGATTGGCCTGCAGCGGCGAACTGCGGCCAGTGGGAGCTGCGATCAGCCAGACCTGCAGACGGGGCAGGTAAACAAACCGGCCCGGCCCGCCAGGGGCTTTCCCTACACAAGCGGCAGCCCCAGTTTGAGAAACACTGGCATAGTGTCTTCACCAGACATGCTTCAGTGGCACAGCAGCATCAGTGCAGTTGCGCCGATGTAGCACTTCTAGTGTAGACTAGTGCTCGCTTACGAATGCTTGTTCCTAAGAAGAGTGTCTTTAAAGGTCTTTGTGTTCAGGTAGAGCAGGAAATTTGCATACTTATGGGGAATAAGTTAAACTTTACTCTTTATATATTTTCTCTCAACTGTGCACCGTGCATAAAAAAGGTGACTTTGCCTCTAAATAGAGAGAACTTAATCTCACTTAGAACTCTATTAATAGTTGACTATTTTTTCTTTACCGTTCTGAATGAAGTTATACTTCTGATTAGTAGACTAATAGAGGAAAAAATGGTACACTTGAGAGCATGGTAACGGATGAACCTCAAACCATTTTGTGGATTGATTTGGATGCTTACCTCATTATGGTTTTGGCACTCCTTTTCTGACTGCAGGCTCAAACCTGGAAATACATGGATGTGAAAATATGAAAAATAATAGAGGGAGGAAAGAAGACAGCCAAATTTCTAAGAATTCTCCAAAAGGTTTGCTTTAGGTTTTGTGTGAAGACTCAAGTCTGTTTTTAGTTTAGCTTGAACTTTCTCAGGTACCTGCAAAACTGAGGAAATTTGTCTTAACTCCAGATTAAACTTGGGCCAACTTCAGGCCAACCTCGAACACTCCTCCAATTCTAGGGACACTTCTTGAGTAGTGGGTCTGGCCCACTCCTGCCCTCAGAGACCTCAGAGGGCCAGTAAAGAAAGCCTACAGCTCATTCAATGTATGGAAAAAGACCATCTGAGTCAAACAAACCAAAAACGAAACCAATCATTTCCAAAACCCCCAAAACAATACTGGAATTGGGTTTGATTCTCATTCTAAGAAAAGGTTATTTCTTAGTGTATGTGAACTAGTTTGCCACCCCAATGTAAATAAATGACCCAATAAATCTAATAATTTCTTGTGAATACATGATACAGTAGGAGTACTGGGACGAAACTCAGAAAAAACTGTCTCTGTTCCACAATGTGCAACATAACTCAGAGAAATATTTAGTGATAGTGAGAACAAATGTGACATAATGGAAATGATTTTCAGTTTTTGTGGACTAATATGATGATGATTATTTATTGCAATAGCACCTAGATGCAAGAGCTGCATTGTGCTGGGGACTGTGCAAACATATTGCAAAAGGATGATCCCTGACCAAAATACCTTCCAATCTAAGTTTAAGAACCAACCAGTTGATACAGCAAACAGATGGGGGACCACATGGGACCATTGAGCCATTTATGAACAGTGAAATAAGAAGTGGTTGCAACACATCAACTGCCTAACCAATTCAACAGTTCATCCATACTAAAGGAATGTGTCACTAACTGGCTGCATCCATTATTCCCATAGTCCTACACCTCTGGTCAACTTATGCATTAAACCCAGTCCTTCATCTTTTCTCTCTATACCTGCTGGAGATTTTGAATTCCCAGGAAAACAGCAGTGCAGCCACTCAATGTGTGCTGTTCAATCTGCATGCCCACCAGGCTGATTACATATGTTGTGTATTCTGGCACCTCTTGAAGGCTATATGCATCAGAGACAGAACAGCTGCTATTATGGCTCAGTGAAATAATTAATCAGCAACAGGTACTCCAGGCATTCAGAAGCCATAAAGGAAACAGGCTGCAAATAAAATAAATTTAGGGGGAAAGAGTAGAAACAAAAGTAACAGAAATTCTAAGAGAATAATGAAAGACCACCAAGGCCTTTGGTTTGTCAGTAATTAAAAGATAAAACAAAACACACATACATAGAGGAAAACAAATAGAACATTATTAACAAGTAACACTAGGGGAAACCTAAACAGAACAAAATGTAATGCATTCATATATCTGAAAGGAGCCAAATGTTCACTGTTGTGGATCATGAGCAAGTCTAATTACTGGTAAAATCAGGTATGTTTTATTATGCCTTCCATGTAGAGGCAATAGAAACAGTTACTGTAACTAAACCAGTTGCTTTCATGCAGGCACTTTTGTATTTGTAAGGGTTTTCTTGAGAGTGCGGGATTTCAGTAAAACTCCAGTTTATGTCCTTTTATTGTTTTCCAGCTTTCTTTGCATGACTAAAATTAAGGGCATTTGTGGCCGATTAAAGGCTTCCACTGCCACCTATCCAGCATTTGCTATGATATGGGCCCAAATCCTGCAGTCCTTGGGCATGCAAAACTGATTGAAATCAAAAGGTGGACTGTGAAAGTTGAAATATGGGAGTTTTACTTGCACCAGGACTGCAGTATCAAAGACAAAGTTAGTAACTCAGAAAACTTCTTCATGAACAGAATTAGTGGAAGGTGAACCTCAAAAGATTCAGTGAATGTATTCAGTTTTAATCAGCACTAAAGAGTTTGGATGCTCTTCAGTATATCCAAACACCTTAGATCTGCTAAACTGGAGTGGAGATTGTAGAACTAGTATCCTTGGTATTTGTTGTTTTTATTTGAACCAGAAACACCTTGAGAACAGATTCTCACATTCAGTGTGTATTCTCTCCATATTTGGACAATTCATAGTTCCAGAAGTATGATGAATAAAAGACAAATTTAAATTGGATGTCAACCCATAGTAGCATGTTCACACCTTCCATCTGAGGATCTCAAAGCACTTTCCAGACAATAAAATAAGTTTCACGACACCCCTGTGAAGGACGGCATTATTATGCTAATTTCAGAGACATGGCAGATATTGTTGCTTTTATGTGTTTGTACAACACCCAGCACAATAATGCCTCTATTTCCTGTTAGTGACTTTAGGCAATACCATAATATAGATATTTACTGATAGAGCTAGTTGAAAAACACTACTTATTTTTCATGGGAAATTTTTAACATAATCATTTTCTGTTTATATTTTAATTTCTCATTGTTTTTTGTTTTATGAAAATACTAAATCAAACCCCCCAAAGATTTTTTATTTTATTTTTACTGAAACCCAAAACATTTGACTGAAAAATATTCAGTTATTGTTTTTTTCTTTGGAAAACTGAAAATTTTTGACCAAAACGGATTTTTTGGTGAAAATTATTTTTTGTTCTTTAAAAGCCATTTCTCATTAAAAAAAATTTTTTGATTAAAAACAATTCATCCAGTTCTGTTTACTGCTACTAACAGCAGATAGAGAAAATGAGGTAGACATACTAAGTTCTGTCCAAAGTCACTCAGTAAATCAGTGGCTGGGCCAGGGGTAGAAACTAGATTTTTCCTGACTCTTCTTGAATCCTGTGGTCCAACACTAGATTATGCTCACTCTGTGCGCACAGTGGCAGCTGGTGTTCACAAGAAATGGTTTATCTACTGTTGAATTATGCTTATAGACTTCAGGTTAATATTAATTTTAAAAGTGAATTTAGTACTTTAATTAGTGATGGATTGATAGTCATGGTAACCAAAATCTTCTATCCATAAATTAGATAGAATGGGAGAGAGCCACAGAAGATTTAGGCTTGGTTTTGCAACACCCAAGTTTAGGCACCCTGATACGCAGCAGAATCATCTGCTCTGAGTTAGGCATCCAGGCTCCCTATATAATGAATTGGGAGAGTTGAGGGCTTAAGAATGGGATCCACAAAAGCCAGCATGCTAAGTGAGGATCCACCTAAACTCGCCAGTAGGAAATGCTGAGGAAAGTAGTGTTGCCTAAACCATGCCCCCTCAGGCAGTTAGACGCCTACCTTCTGGGTCAGAGGGAGGTACCTACCTCTGCTTGGGTTTCACAGCTGTGAACCCTCTCCTGGAGTTAAGTGCCTAAGCCAGGTCAGCCTTTTCTTACAAAAAGGGGGGGAAAGGAAGGTGGTGCTGGTGCTCCCCACCCTTATACCTGATAGCCCAGTGGCCCAGGATGTGGGAGACCTGGGTTCAAATCCATACTCTGCCTGATGGAGCAGAGATGTGAAACCAGGTCTGTCATCTTGTAGGTGAGTAGCCTACCCACTGGGCTATAGGATACTCTGGGGTGGGTCTTTCTCAGGGCTTATCTAGAGGGAGAGTTTAGTTCACAGTGAGTTCACTAGCTTGTGCACAGAACTAAAGCTGCAGCAATAGCGTGCACAGAGGAAAGCTGTGTCCTGTTTCAATTCACATAATTGTATACACATGGCAGGGGCTTGGGATGCACTAAGTGCCTGGCATTCTGGGTGGGTATCCCACAGTCTTTTGCTTCACTGCTGAGCTCTATGCATTCTATGATTTTTCTTGCTGTGCATAGATACCTAGCAGAAGTCAGTGGAATTCTGGGATTTGGGTTTAAACTCCAAAAATCCCATAATTCTGTTCCCTCCATCCCATGGTTCCTCTTTTTCTGGCTGGGCTAATGCCATTTTCAAATTGCTGTTGGCCAGCATGGATGGAACCATGCTCCACATTATGATGCTGGCAACTGCAAATATGCAGATGCTGTTGGGGTTCTATTTGCCCTCTTGGTGCAAGGTGGCTTCATCTTGGGATTTCAGCCACTGCATCACTAAGCAGCTAATGTGGCTACCACAGCAGCTCCTCCAGCAGCAGCAACGGGAAGAGGAGGATACTGAGTAACTGCTACTATACAAGCTGTTCCTGAAGCAGGATCACACATGCAGCACTGTTTCTGAGCTCAGGAAACCAGCATCAATTGGTGGAAAAGGATCATTCTGCAGACCTGGGGTGATCAGCAGTGTCAAAAGAATTTCAGGATGGTGAAGGCAACCTTTTTGGAGATGTGTACTGAACTAGTGCTGAAGCTACAAAGGTAGTGTTCTAACATGCAGATTGCCATCGCTATCTAGAAGCTGGCCACACCTGACTATTACCAGTCCATACCCATCCAGTTTGGAAAGGGGAGATTGACTGTTTGGTCCATTGTCATGCCAGTGTTGTCATTGGAGTTGATGTTACTGGGTGTTTGGAAATTGTGATATTCTTTATTTTAAGCTGTCTGTATGCTTTTATACTCTTGTAAAAAAAAACTCATGATGCTACTGGTAAATTGAAAATCAGTGAATTTTGCAAGTTTGGACAGTAAAGTTTTCCAACTCTGCAACACAAACAAAGGGCAGGAGTGGCCACATTTTGGAAGGGCAGTAGGAAGTCTGAGATATGGATGGTTGGAATTTTTATGCACACAACACATGAGTCTTCTGAGTTGAGCTGAAATCCTTTTAATCAATTCCATGCATTACTAACACTTAAGCTGTGCAATTCTTAACCTGGAGTAGGGTGACCAGACGTCCCGATATTTCATTTTGTCCTGATATCCGCCGGCAGCAGTGTGGTTTTTTTGCTCAGCCGGGGCAGGACTCAGCTTTTTTTTTTTCCCCTCTACCAGCGGGCACCCCTCCCTATGTGTCCCGATATTTTCTTCCCCTCATCTGGTCACCCTAACCTGGGGTTACAAATGAGTGTAGATGTTCAAGCCCTAAATTAACAAATTCAGGGTCTGCTAATGCAAGCTCTACTGACCCTGGGCTTACATTGCAGTGTAGACATACCCTAAGTTTTATGAATGTGTATATGTAGATATGTGTTTTCTGCAGCAAAACCTGACAGTTATTTAAAGCATCACTAGCAAAATATTATTACACATTTGATGGAAAAAGGAGACATGAAAATGTTCTGCTAATTGCTGTGTCTATAATCTTTTCTTTGTCTGGCTGTCTTGCAAGCATTACTATACGTACAATATAATTTTCCAGAAAACTATATTACTGTATTTGTGAAAGAGGGAGATTTCTTTTGACATGCACTAGCTATTCTTTTGGAATTATTTTGTATTGTCTACTGTGTAATTGCTATTTTTGGATAATGTTCCTTTGGGACCTCTAAGTTTTCTACTGGCAGAAACGTATACTTACTTTATAGAAGCTTAAAGATATTTATTTTAGGTGTTCTCTGGCAAGATGTTATACTCTGTTTGTTGTGTTTTAAGGTCTGAATGAATATGAATTAAGTATTAAAATCTATACGGGTGAGGGTTTTTTTCTGCCTTTCTCATTAGAAGCACTCTCCATAATGATAAGAAATTGTCTTATGAAAGTAACAGCACTATTTTTTTTTTCAATTGATAATTTATTGTTGGAAGGGTAATTATGGGGCAATGAATAAATGAGATGATGAAAGACAATTAAAATAGTTATAGAAAGCAAAGAGAATGGAATGAAAAATGGTTGCAATATCTTTTTGAAAGGGGAACCATAAAGGACTTTTCATGGTAGTGACTTGTTTAGATGCATTGTGATCAACTTTTATCTCAGACACACTGGAGATATAGGAACATAAAACTTGACAATCTGAGCCAGATCAGTGGTCCATGTAGTTCAGTCTCTGACAGTAGCCAAGACCTAATGCTTTGGAGCAAGGTGGAAGAAACAACTCAACAATAGGCTGCAATAGGATGTTTCTTCCTAAATCCATAAATTAGTGGTAATTTATACCCCAAAGCATGAGGATTTATATTCCTATATTTTAATGTAACTGTGGATATTCCAATCATCTATATAATGTTTAATTTTTCATCTGTGTTGGGGTAAATCTGGAATAGTTACATTGTAGTCAATGGAGTTACACTGGTGAAAATTATGAGGGACTATGATTGAATCCAGCCCACAGATAATGTACTGCTGAATTCCGCCCCCCCCCCCAGTCTCACATTAATTTCTAAAAGGAAACCCAGAGCCCTATTTTCATTTTAAGAGGTAATCTGAGTGAATGCCTTAACACAGCTGTGACACTCTGCACCCTATATTCACCATAGTGACATGATTATGATATGGTTATACTATAATTATGATGCATCTGGTACAAAATATGTCATGTGAGGTGTCAATGGGAAAACTGTGGTTTGTTGAATATGATTATCCTATTTGTATGCATGTATCCATTTTGTATCTGGAGTTATGAATATTGACTATGGACCTGTATTTCAAATGTGTTTGATCCTGGGTAACACACACAAAGTTTGTTTACGTCCAGGTTAGCCAGCACATTGTGAAGGGGCTATCCAAGGTCATGGCTCATCAGTGAAGATAATGGGACATGGGGAAAGCTTAGTCTCACCTGATAAGCGTTCCTGTGGATGCTTCAGCCAAAATATGGGTAATGGGTGCCATGATGACTCATCAAAGCATGCAAGGGCATGTGACTAGATCACATGATAAGGGTCTCCATCTTGTTGCTTGTACTTTTCCACAAACTGTGCTAGGGGCAGAGACGGATTAAGGTATAAACTAACTAAGCTACAGTTTAGGGCCTCACAATATGAGGGGCCTCTAAAAAAGAAAAAAACGTACTCCATTTTAAATTTTATCAAAATCGGTTGATAAATAAAGGAGTTATGGGAAAAAGAAGATTCTCTCTCTAAATATAGACATTTTTGTTCAAATAAGAAAACAATATACACATCTGGCTACACAAATACACTTACCCTTTACTAATTGTTCATTATTGACAGGCAGGAGGCCAGGGCTGAGGAAAAAACCAATAATTGCACTTGTAAAATGAATATTTCTACGAGTAAGTCTGCTATCAGTCTCCTAAGACAGTGTTTTGTTGGTCAGCTGCTACTGATAAAATTCTGATTGTGCTTTCATAATTTATTTAAATAAATAAATCTCACTGCCAGAAAAATGTGAGGTCGGATACGGCAGTGTCGTGAAGCAATCCTGCCAAGCTCATACTTATATGTGAGTGTGTTCTTTCTTCTTTTGATCTCTATATACGTACAATTGTGTATTTTAGTGTGCACGCCGCTTTCTGCTTCATGCGCTATCCATGCTTCACATGAATGAGTTTGCAGGGGATCGTCTTATAGACTTGGATTCAGTGGATCTTGAGGGGGATAAATTTGTGCTGGCTTCCCTCTGTCAGTTTCGGGAACCTTTATAGTAAATATCAGAGAGTGCTGATGAAAGGATAAAATAGAGGATTTTGAGAGAAGTGAATGAAGAGATACATATATATCAAAATATTCTGAGATCTTGGTGAGCAAGTTATTTCATACTATGTGCGTATATGATTTATAGGCTATTAAAGCCTATACTATTCATTATATTAGCTTGAATATAGACTAGCTTTTCTCACTTTCTCAATGCCTGTCTAGAGATTACCAGTCTTTTTTCTGGTAAATTCTTTCTCTCTCTTTTGCACATATAGCTTGTTGTCACTCTGTGTGTCCAAGGTGTTTACTGGAGATTAATTAGTGGTCCGGGGGGAGACAGAGAATCAAGAAGCAAATGTCTGCCTAGAAAAAAGACTGGGATTTTCTGCTTGGCAGGTTTGGAGCGTGCAAGATAATATTTTATTATAGGTAGTATGCTATGTAAAAATTGTTATATAGACTTATAAATCACATATCATATGCATAATTCATTGTAGTTTTATAGAATGGCAAAAGAAAAATCCCAACAATTCATTGTTTTGTAGCGAAAGTTAAATTGGAATAAACATTTGTAAATATATTTTATATATAGTCTGGATAAGCTATATTTCCCTAACAAAATTAATCAAATATTTTTTTTCATTTATTCATATGAAAAGAAGGATAATTTTCCTTATTCATGGAAATATATATATATTCTCTTGTTTTCCTTTGAGAACATAGACAAAATAGCACTAACTTTCACAGAAATATCCTGATAAAATATCACAGGTTTTCAGCATATATATATATTAATAAAATATTATTTTTTGTTGCATAGATATATAAATCTCAATATTTATAATATAAAATTAAATTGTACTCATTTCAATAAAAACTTTCTGCTACTAATTTTAGTACCAATATTAGGTAATTCAGCATAACCTTCTATAAAAACAAAACAAATCCATTTATTGGAAAAACACAACCCACATACAATTTTCTGATGGTTTGCTTATTACCTGTGTAAGTCATATCGATATAACTAATAGTTGAGCTTTTAGCTTGTGGGTTATCCACATCCTATATCCTCTAATGCCTCTTGAATCCTGTATTGCCATCTTATATCCTCCAAGAGTCTCATTGTGTATTCAAACAAGGAATTCTACAATTTAGATGCCCCAACAGAGAAGAAAATTTCCTGAGAACTCTTCTAGTAAATTGAATTAACTGTATTTTTTATTTTGTATTTTTTATATTGTATTGTTTACTTGTACTTTACTTACATATGCATTTAGTTCAAAGAATTTGTCTAAAATTTATTTCTGTCATGATATCATCATTACAGAGACGGCTGCTGAAAATGAAGATTATTATTCTATTTTTACAACGTTGCCTTTGTATATATGTAAATATAAAGCTTTCAGATTTATATATTCAATGTCCTTTCTGTGAAAATAATAAATTCATTTTTTTATGGTATGGGGCCTCGTACACTTGATATAGCTTAGGGCCTCAGAATGTCATAATCCGGCCCTGGTTCGGGGGCATAGCTTGAAACAAAGAAGTTCCCTCCACATGGAAGAAGCTATAAAAGGGGGAAGTGAGATCTCCTCTGAGCCTCATTGCCCCTACAAGACAACACCTGAGGAAAAAAGACTGAACTGGGGAAGGAGGGTTCCAGGTGGGAAAGAAGGAAACCTGCCTGTGTATGGAAGCTTGGTGGATTGTTTGTACTTTGTAAAGGTGAGACACTGCTTGATTCAAATCCTATCCAGTTTAGAGAACTTAGATTGTGTTTTTCTTAGGTAATATGCTTTGATCTGTACACTCACTACTTATCCACTTAAAATCTACCTTTCTCTAGTTATAAAGCAAATTTAGTATTTTTTACCTAAAACAGTTTGTTGTTTAAAGTGTAAAGGGAAATCTGCTCAGGAACAGGGCTTGGTGAATTGTCCTCTACACATTGAGCAAAAGGTAGACTGGGTAATAATATTTACTGGTCAGGCTTTTGACTGGTACAAGACGGTACAGCTCTGGGGTCCTAGGCTGTGGAGCTGAGGCGGGGGGTGTTGGGTGTAGCTTCTCTACTGTTAGTAGAAGAGAAGCCTACATGTAACTGCAGCTGAGTGTGTCCCTGCCTGTGTCTCTGTGTAAGTGCAAGTTCTGGAGAGGATTGTAGCTTGTCACAGCACCACAGTGTGAAAGGGATCCCAGGCTGGTGAGTCAGAGGGCTCAGTGGTACCCGAGGTCCAGGTTGCACCCGGGTGTGGTGGTGGTGGGGGTGTCACAACAGCAATTCCCAAACTTTTTGCATGCATGACTCCATTTTGAGACTCATTGAGTCCTGCAACCCTCTGCAGTGCCTCCACAGGCTCCAACAGAAATATATGCTCTACAAAATGGTGTCCTCCATGCAGCATAATCTTGCATGCATTATATGTGCAAGATCATGCTGTGTGGAGGACACCATTTTGTAGAGCAGGTCCAGACATATTTTGGGGCTGGACAGAATCATCTTGTGACTCGTGGGTTAGATTTGATAATCGGGATTGCACCCCCATCCACCGATGCTGTGACCCCACTTCTTTTGGCTCTTTCACATTCAGGGAAAGTATGCACACTGTGAAAACTCCTTTTGGATGTTACAGACTGCTTAGCCTGACTCACCGAGCTAGATCCATGGGATGGAGTGGAAGGAGGTAGCCTGGGTAATCATGACCTTTCCTTCACCTGCTCCCTTCAGAGTGACGTATGCTGTCAGGGTCCTTGGAGAACTCCCTGCACTGCTCTAACTGCAATCATATCTGGTCCTTGTGCAGCACGAACAAGTGGTATGAAAGGTTCTTTGCACATGTGCTAGGTAATTTAGAAGCTAGAACCAAAAGATTTCATAACACAGTTCCCTTAAGTGATAAAACATTAAAATAAGGAAATGTTCCTTTAGGTTTTAAATGGAGTATCAGAAGTCCAGGGGGGAAAAAAACCTACTTGCAAATCTGAAACTAATGGAGTGAGTAAACAAACTCAACATCCTTTCTTCATCTCCAAAATTACAAAAGCAAGAAGTCACAGCAGTGGCTATCATAAGTGAATTATTTGCCATATTCCACCATCACTCAGTAGCTTGAAAATTCCTTCATTTAGTAAAACTGCATAAGAAGAGCGCTTTTTATGGCTTTTGAAATTAAGGCTTTAATTATTGATCAGACACTTCAGCATGTTATCCATAAATGCAACACATTAATTACCATAAGAGTTAGTTGAACAGTCAAGAAAAATGCTGAATCAATTTTAAGTCTCTCCTTTGCACGCAGCAGGTGGTGTGCCCTGTGATTATTGTCAGCTCTTAAATAAAATGATTACATGTGCTACAGGAAATCTCTAAAATGGCTAGCCAGATAGGTAGATTATTTGGATCCTTGGAATTATCTATAAAATGTACTGTCTGCTAGTATTTGTTTGCATCATAACACTCCATACAGTGCAAGCTCTGATGGGTCTACATGTCCCACATAATAACATACTGTAATCTCGTCGACACGCTGTACAACATATGCTTTTAGTGACTTTGGCAAGAAAGGGTGGTTGATTTCATACTTTCCCTTATAATCAAAAGGGATTAAGTACATGTTTTATTTTAGCCATTCATGTGCCTGTTCTGTTACTCGCCTTTCTAGGATAATCACAAATACTGACAGTTCCAGAAATATTCTTTTATGCAAGTAAGCTTCAGCCATAAAAGCAGAAACAAACTTACTGTATATTCGCAAATTCTGCCTTTGTGTGCTCTTCTTTAATAATGCATCATACCAAATCCTGGCACCTAGCTTATTCTCTTCTCAATTTAACATTTGTTTATGAACATTATAACAGTAGTTCTTCATTTGCTAATCCAATTTTGCACAATGACCGGAGAGACCCCTCATTTTACTGTTTGCAGTGTGTGCCAGAAAGCTGTCCTTTGAGATAAACCACACAACTGCTTTGGGACTTTTGTAGTGATTCAGAAACTAGAAGGACTGTGATTCAGAAACTACTAGACCTCCTATTTTTACTACAATGTGTGTGAATAAGGCTTAGCTGTGTTTGGTATGAAGATGGCAATATGATATGCCTGTATGTAAAAGGAGGCAAATCAGCTTTTCCTTTATTCTCATGAGAGTTAATTGCCTTGAATGTCATACCTCTGCTGTGGTTTTTAATCTCCCTTGGCAGAATGTTGAGGAGAACCTTATGGTTCTGCAAAATGAATTATATTACTATGCATTTACAAATAAAATATTAATCCTCCCATATTTGAGTGTTTTTTTTTTCTAGGGCTGGGGGAACATTGAATAGATGTTTGAAAGTTTAGAGGCCAAATTGAATCTTAAACCAAATGAAAATGCAGGTTTGATTACTTTTGATTTACTGTAGCAGGTAGTGATATCTGCGGGTTCTATACATCTATCTTTAGGATGTAGCATAGCATACTGTATTGCCCTGTAGTATCTAAGTGGAAATTTGTTTTAGTTATTGGTGTTTGGTTTTCACTGGCTTTTTAAAATGTTTCTAGGAATCATTTATGGGTCTGGCAAAAATCATGATGTGGTGATCTTATAGTATTCCACTGCCTAAAGGATAGAAAAATGCCACGAGAAAACCAGACTACACAATATTATGACTTTATAAAAGGCTTTCTAAGAGAGAAATTATCAATAAACAGAAATCCCAAAATATTTGGGTTTAAATGGGTTCTTGCAGAACCCAAAGCGAAGCTTAAGTGTTAGGAATGCATGGAATTGATTAAAAGGATTTCAGCTCATGTGTTGTGTGCATAAAACTGTTTACCAGAAATAGACCATTAATTAGCTACAGTCTTAACATGCATGACATAATTTTGGGAGAGATCTTTGGGGAGAGAAGCAACTGGAAAATCTTGTACTTTTCTCTGCATAAATCAAGATCAGAGAACTCATCTAGTCAAACCTTCAAAAAGTTTGGGGTTTCGTTCAGATAATCATCAGTATATTGGATAATATTGAAGGCTCTGGAGTCTATGAAATGCTGGAAATCCTACTACATGGGTTGGATATTTTCCAAAAGGCTTTCTTGCAAAATTTCAGACATTTGTCATCCTGCTTAGAAATATTGTAAAAAGAGCCCCCCTTGAAGTGATGTAGCATTGATTCTACTCCAGAAGGCACACCGATAAATCTGGATCTTGTTCTGGTGCCACTGCCTTTCTAAAGGGATTGCGACTTTCAACTCCTGATGTGGGCCTCTAGGAGTTCTGCTGGTGGATGCTCTACAGGATATGTACTGAAACAGTACGTGTCCCAGATACTTTAGCTTTGCTCCTCAAATTCCAGCCCTTTCATTTTGGGGGCTGAACTGGACCCCCAACAGAACTGTTCCTTTGTTTCCAATGCACTTTCCATTGCTTGCAGCCACAACTTGTATTCTGCTGTGGAATGAACTGGAGCCAAAACCTCTAATGAAGGAAGCACGTTTTCTTTGATAATATGTTGGTTATTTGATTATCTAGATCCTCAGCCCAAAGCTCTTTAATACTATTTATCTTGTTAGTTTACAGAACAGTTTAATTGTAGCCTTGCTCAATAAAGTCCCCTTTAAAACTTCATTTTCTGTTTGCTTGTTTTTTAAAACCCCTATTTTGAATCTAATCAGTGCTTACCGTTGGCAGTGTTCAAATATGTTTTTTTAAGTCAGAAAACACTGATTTAAATGTTTATCAAGCAGCCACAGGCAACTTCTCCTCAGTAGGAGTGAATCTAAGATTTTGGCTTCAAGCAGATGTGGCAGAATTTCAATTTCTTTGAGTCACCTATGCAACACATATTAAGATTACCTGAAAAAAGTGAGCAAATTCCACTAACTCTCCTAATTTGTAAATATCCCCAGTAAGCAGGCTGAGAGGGGTATCCAGCACAGTTTCATCTAAAAATGTACTTATTTTTTTCTTTTCTTCAGGTTTGTATCCATCTTTACTAGTACCTGTAGGTTCCTGCTTCAATTTAACACCCCACCCCCATTTGCCCCCACTGGAGAATGGAGACAGCACACAGTGATCAGGTAAAAACATGTTTTATTATTAATCATGTTCATTACAGCAGTTCCTAAGAACCAGCCAAGAATGGTGCTTCATTGTACTAAGCTCTGTACAAACACAGAGTAAATGGTTCCCAGAGAGCTTACAATCTAAAATTTAAATCTAATAGAGAAGACAGACACAGAGTAGGAGAAGTAATAGAACACACAAGCAGAGCGAACAATGTGATGGTAGCAAACATCATGTTAGTTCCATGATTTTTTTGGGGGTGGGTGGGATTTAGTTAGGAGGGGATAAGCTAAAAGGAAAGAAAACTGAATGGAGAGGGAACGTGGAATGCAAGGGGGAGCGGGAAGAGGACAGGGCATAGGAGAAGAGGGTAAGAGGGTCAGGTATGCAGTAAAACTGAGATGAAGAGACTGTGTGGGAGGGGCAGGACTGGAGGAAAGAGCCAATCAGCTAAGGGCAGACACAGTGCAGGAAAAATTGTAGAAAGTTCCCTGAATGTCTGGAGATCCTTGTTTTGCCTGCATCTTCAGCTGTTCCTTTGGCTGGAGTCTCTGGCTGGTTCTTCCCTGCAGTTTTCCTGCACCACCTGGAATGTGTGGGGAATGTATCCGCAGCACAGGTTTGGGTGGTGGTGGCGGATGTGTGGTCCTGGTTGAGCCCCATTTTATCCCCTCTCCTCTTTGTTGGCAGTCTTCAAGGATTTGATAATCATGGAGAGTGAATGAAGAGGTCTCTACTCCAGCACACAGTTGAGACACTTTGGCAGGACAGTTGGGGAATATTGTTCTCTTGCTGTGTCTGTTATGTGAATAAATAAGGAATTTAATTCTCCAGTGCTGTAAATCCCATCTCTCTCTCACTCACACACACACACACACACACACACTTCTTTAAAAATGTTAAAGAATAAAGAATATTCTGGACAACACTGTGAATAAAACACAGTGATGCAGCTATGTATATATCAAGTTCAGAAATGGCATTCAGGTCATAGTTTTATATATTTAGCTATAGCAAATCTGAATGTTCAATTTCTCAAAGCTGGAGAAAAGTGCCATAAAACCCATTCCTATAATAATTAACTGTTCATCCTTTTCAAAATTGTCAGAGTGTAATAAAAATATAACATTTAAAATAAATGTAGGCAACAGTTATAATTTTTCTATTTTTGTAAGTGACCTGAGCTATTATATCAGCTGCTGCATAGGAACAGTTTGTCTGTCTCAATGGTACCTGTCAATATTTTCTTCTCAGGCAAATGCTCATCAGTAATATTCAAATGATTTGGAGCTAGATATTTGTTTTAATTATCCCCATATTACCATTCTGCAGAAAAAAAAAGGCTGACTCTAACTCTACTTCTGGGCTTGTCCTGCTGTTCAAAATCGCTCTTGCCGTCTGGTGACAGATCACTTAAATCTGCCTCCCATGTTAGCAACTCACAAATTCACTAATTAAAAATAACCGTCTATATTTGTTTAATATCCTAACCTTCAAATAAACTTCTCAACATCCTCTTAAGGCTGTCACAGTCCCATCTTTGCATGCAAAAGTTTAGATAAGGTGCCATTTGCCACCCACAGTGTGTGGGATGTCTTGTCTTCTTGGGGATAATGCATAAATCAATGCAGTTAATAGAAACTGTTGTTTATACACACATCAATACAAGTGGTTTCCCTCTGAAAAATTTTGGAAATCTTTCCATATCTAAAAAGCTAATAACAGTAGGCCTGATCATTCCCTTTCAAGGGAAATATCTCTTGCATGAGGCTAAGTGGGAAGAAATCTTGGTGAAATTCCCCACACAGATTTTCCAGATTCTTCCATTAGGATGGGTTTCTTCCCTTCCCTTCCCTTCCCTTCCCTTCCCTCCCCTCCCCTCCCCTCTTCCACCCTGCAGAGCAGGCTGCTGATTTGGATTATATAATCCTAGGATCTGCAGGAGGTTATGTACATCCATATGGAGACTGCTTGGCAGCTCTAGCCCTTGGGCACCCCCCACAGCAACATGACTGAAAAAGAAGTTGTGTTACCTAAACATCACTAGTTAGTGATGTCCCACAGAATCCCCAGAGGGAAAGCTACAGAAAAGTGATAGTTTCTGCTTATAATCCTGCCATCCATTTCTCCATCTGCATCTCCCTTATATGTATCCTGGACCTGCAGGTCCAGTTTTTCCCAGGCAACATGTCTTGGGGGAGGGGAAGGGAAGGCATCTCCTGGGTCCTAGTCCCCCAAAGTGGAGGGTTCTCCCCATCTTAGTTCTGTGATCAAGGGTGGTAGTGGGAGGTGTGTTCCTGGTTGGGCCCAATTTTATTCTGTCCCCCTTTTGCTGGCAGTATTCAAGGATTTGAGAAGCATGAAGAGTGAATCCCTCTCCAGAACACAGTTGAGACATTCTAGTGGGATAGTTAGGGGATTTTGTATTCTTGTATCTGTTCTGTGCCTAAATAGGGAATTTAATTATCCAGTGTAGTAAGATGAGGCCCTGAAATATAAACCCTTATCAGAGGCCCAGTATGAGGCCTGAGGCCTGAACTAAAGTAATGGTCAAGACTTTGCTAACATAAAGCAAAGTTAAGCTGTGAGCCAGAGGCAGGCCCTGCTCACAGAAGCTGGCAAGGAAAGGGCTGATGCTGCAAGAAGATACATACCTAAAAGGTACTGAACATTAGATATCAGAAAACTCCAATACTTACACATTCCACACAGATAACAAGGAACAAGCTGACCTATCCCAATGACAGGGCCAAAAGAATAATATGATGAATAGAGTTGTTTTGTTCAAACCAACATGTACAAGGTGAGAGGCGGCACCTTGCTACGCAGAGGGGCTGTACCTTGCTGAGTAGAGGGGTTGCACCTCAATACGTCAGGAGTGATGTGTAACTTGTTTGTACCTGTGTATAAGAATGCATCCCTGGGGCGGTGTCTTGGTCCAGCCTAGGGGGCAGTGGAAAGTCCCGCCACTGACTGAGCTGAGTCCATTGTCAGAGAGCACATAAGTACTGGCTAGCCGCACCTTAGCAGCACCTTGGACTTCGTTTGCCAGGGAAAGCTGGAGACTGTGTTTCTCTTCGACAATAAACCTGGCCGACGTGCCTTCGTACCTTACTAGAGTCTGTGGTCATTGGGGGTTCTCTCGGGGTCTGCTGTGTCAGCTATCTGCGCAGAGCTGGGGCAGCACACAGAGGGAACGCACGCACGCAGCCGATTGATATCAACATTGAACAGACCAGAGCACCACACCGGTAGCATCTGACAACATCCAGCACTATAAATCTCAATTTTTTCACACACCTGAAGAGAGCCATCCATCAAGCCTGTGGGTTGGTGGGGATACTGTTGAAGAGGTAGCTGATTCTCTGCACAGGTCCAAGAGATCTATTTGTGGTTCTGGAAGAGATCTGAAAGGGTCCAATATAATCATCTCTCCTGTAGTGTAGTGTAGAACTCTATAATTAGGTGCTTGAGTTCCAAAACAAAATCCTTTCAATTCCCCCCAAAAAGATGGCTGAAAAACTAATGCTGTGCTTTCCATTTACATAGTGTAGTGCTTTTTAAATTCAAAGCATTTTATAAATATTAACAATTCACAGCACCCTTATGAAGTAACAGGGATATTTTCAGTTTGCTACCAGAGGTGCTGGAACTAGCGGTGCTGGGGGTGCTGCCGCACACCCTTCCTTGAAGTGTTTTCCATTATATACAGAGTTTGCAGTTTGGTTCAATGGCTCTCAGCACGCCCACTATAAAAACTGTTCCAGTGCCCCTGTTTGCTACCGTTTGCCTGACAGCTGAATGAATACATGGTCTAAGTTAGTGAACTTGTAAACATTTTTAATTGTATCAGGCAAGATGACAATGAGTAATCTGGTTTCCAACCAGACATAGTGGATTCATCACTACACTTTGGTGCGTACAATACATTTACTCATGTTGTTGAAATGTTCTCAACCATCAACAAGATAAATTGTATTTCCACACAGACAGAAATATTCAGCTGGCATTCCACTACACTTAAAACAATAAAACCTCATGAAGAACTATAAGAGACTTCAACAATTCAAAAAAAAAAAAAAAAAAAAGTCTGGCATACAATAGCATTTCCTAGACACACACGCTGTGTAGAGATAACAGGTATTTCACAGACTTGGCTCAATATTTCATGGTACTTTGTGAAAGCACATTGGAGAAAATAGTAGCTGAAATATGCCACTACAGCATTATCTACTATTCAAAACTACTAATATCCTCAAAAAGTTCCAGACTGCATGCAGTAAAAGAAAAATGAAAACACATAGATTGTGCATTACAGAAGGCGGCTTCGTTTTACAGTAAATAATGCTGCAACTGGTATTTTTGTTGGATGTATTGCACAATACTTAGAGCAATAAGTTATTCCAAAGCTATATCCTAGTAAGTCAGCAATTCTGTTTGATCACAATTTAGTGTCCGATTTGAATCAAAAGACTAAAAACAGTTCACTAGCGTTGTCTGAACAGTGATGAAAAAGCACCATTGGGTTTGATGAGCATCCCAGCAATTGTAAGACTTCATTTAAGCTACCAAGTTGTAAAATGCTTGCAGAGTTTCTGCTTTTTATCTTGAAACAGCAAGCAATACAGCATGTGGTATTATCTCTTCTTGATGCTCAGACAATTAATTTATCATCCAAACTCTTCCCTTGTAGAGATGAGAATCTCACCAATAGTAGGAAGTGAGGATTTTTAAGCATGAAAAGCTATTTTTTCCTTCAACCTTTATGCATAATTACTGAGACTGCAAGACAGGAACACATTTGATTTCAGATATCAAAATAGTAACATAGGTAGTTTCAAAACATTAGTTTAGAGATTTCAAATTGTCATTCAAATATTTATGATAATAGCCTAATCCTAGGCACAAAAACTGTAATGGCACATAGACCTCAGGAGCTCTTTGACATGCCTGACGTTGCCTAACAGTTGCCTATTCCTGTCCCTATATCCTCACCTTAAGGTGGTCATTGAATATATTCATACTTAACAGCTTCCCAAATCCTCACCCTTCCCAGGTGCGGTTTACAGGTCTCTCTCCCAAACAATTGCCTATATGGCAATTGAGGATTAGGAAAAGATAGCAGAGAAATCATCTTCCCAGGGTCAGAAGGAGTGCTGGAATCCATCTTGCTGACTCAGGCTGTCCTGGTTGACTGTGAGAGAGCACTGATGGCTCTGAAATAGAGCTCAGTCAAGAATGGCTATGGATTTGGGGAAAGTTTGTGGCTTAAGCCGAAATCTAGTTCAGATCTTTGTTCCCCCACTTTTCTTCTCGTTTGTTCAGCAACCACCTCTCAAAGTAAAGAAGCAGCAGTCTGCCTTACGAATGCAGCTACCAGAGAGAAAAATGAGCCAGAATTGGAGTTCCATTCCCAAAATAGTTGTTACCCAAGCCTATCCAAACAGTACCTGCATCTGCCACTGAGACCATTAGAGCAAATGAGCTAACCTTGTGAGAAGTCGAAGCAATCGAGTGAGCAGTCTAAGGAGCTTCGTTAAGAAAGCAATTTTCCCTGGAGATGTGGATTCAAATGCCCCCATCACCAGCCAGCTGATACTCAGATACCATCGTGATAGAGCTTTTTTTTGGTTACGATTTATAATATCTGTGCTATCTGTATAGAGTTGGGTAGAAAATTTACAATTCCCCCCCCTTTTTTTTTTCAAGAAGCAAAACCAAACCAAATAGACCAAAAAAAGTCTCTCCACCCAAACTACTCCTTCAAGCAGATGCTTGAGAAATTAGATCAACCTGGCACTCTTCCCTGAAGTTCAGTAGAATCAGCCTTTGTCTGGTAAGGGAGCGCTAACAAATTCCAGTGGCACAGGGGGCCCCACTACTGAGAACTGTGTCCCCAGTCCCAGATGTTTAAAATCTAAAGACTATTATCTTGAGCACTTTAACTAATCTCAGTTGCTACTGTGGTGTGTCTGGAGTCAGATTTTTTTCTCAAGAACATAGGGCTTATGCAATGTAGGGCTCTAAAGCTCACTCTGCTGGAGCAGTGAACTCATAACATTTTCCTACTGACTTCTAGGTTTGCGGCTTTCCCTTTTTGTCCATCCCTCAACTGACTAATTTTTAGCCACTGTGCTGTTGGTGAAAGCTAAAAAGCAGCAGTGGAGTAGCTGTTAAATCAATACAGCTTCCCATGTTTAATAATCACCTCCTTTCTCAACTCACCCCATACATAATTGGTTTGAAAAATCCATTAAAAACAATGGGAGAACCAAAACTTTAGTCACCTTGTCCTTTTTTCCCCTCTTAGACCTGCACAACTTCTCTGAAATGAATCTCCCTTGGCTTTTACAGTAAAGAATAAGAATTCAGCACAATGACCTTAGGTACAGCTTTTGCCTTCTGCTATTTTATTTTTATCTTGGTTTTGCTCATACAATCCCCTTATTGCTGCAGAAGTGACCATTTTCATTTCAAAGACTTTTTGAAAATATTCTTGTTGAAGTTCAATCTAATTAATTTTGTACTTGAAAATGTCATTCAGTTTTTGCAAACAGTGCATTTAAATATTCAACATGGTGAATTCTTTTGCAACTCTAGTACATCTCCTGTGCTGTCAATCTTTTTCCATGTGATTTTAGTCCGAACTGAATTTAATGGACATGGAATTGATTTAATTACCTGAGTTTATGTAAATAAGAGACCTGATCAGTCTACTTCTTACCAAGCATTTTAACAAATGAAAAATAATTTTAAAAACAAACTTTTTTTGCTTTTAGCTAGCTTTTTCCTGATGCATTTTGTACCCTGAGAAAAGCATTTGGTAGATGTAGCTACTTAAGGTAGCATCCTTTTGGATTTTCATATTGCTATTGGATCAATCCAGCACTTTTTGGTCAGACAAAACTCTGACAGGCCAATAATCTTAACTACTGTGACGGGTTGGATCACAGAAACCCCCTTGGGAGCTGCCACCTAATGTGCAAAGACTACCCCTGCTTCTGTTTTCCCTGCCAGCTCAGGATTCCAGCACCCTGTCTTGCTGAGCCAGACACTCCAGTCTGCTCTAACAAAGACTCAGGGTCTGAATCACTAGTCCCAAAGCTGCAAGTTTACCCAAACAGCTCACAGGAGTGTGCTTGTCTTTAGCACTCAGATGCCCAACTCCCAATGGGGTCTAAACCCAAATAAATCCGTTTTACCCTGCATAAAGCTTATGCAAGGCAAACTCATAAATTGTTCGCCCTCTATAACACTGATAGAGAGATATGCACAGTTGTTTGCTCCCCTAGGTATTAATACATACTCTGAGTAAATTACTAAATAAAAAGTGATTTTATTAAATACAGACAGTAGGATTTAAGTGGTTCAAAGTAGTAACAGACAGAACAAAGTAAGTCACAAGCAAAATAAAATAAAATGCGCAAATCTATGCCTAATCAAACTAAATACAGATAATCTCACCCTCAGAGATGCTTCAGTAAGTTTTTCTCAGACTGGACACCTTCCAGGCCCGGGCACAATTCTTTCCCCTGGTACAGCTTTTGTTCCAGCTTAGGTGTTATCTAGGGGATTCTCCATGATGGCTCCTCTCTCTCTCTGTTCTCTCCCACCCCTTTATATATCCTTTGCATAAGGCGGGAACCCTTTGTTCCTCTGGGTTTCCACCCCCTCCCCTCACTGGAAAAGCACCAGGTTAAAGATGGATTCCAGTTCAGGTGACATGATCACATGTCACTGCAAGATTTCATTACTCACTTGCCAGCACACACATATACAGGGAGACTCACAGGTAAACAGCCATCTGCAGACAATGGGAGTCATCAAGATTCCAAACCATCATTAATGGCCCACACTTTACATAATTACAATAGGCCCTCAGAGTTACATTTTATATTTCTAGTTTTAGATACAAGAGTGGTACATTTCTACAAATAGGATGATCACACTCAGTAGCTTATGAGCTTTGTAATGATACCTTACAAGAGATCTTTTGCACAAAGCATATCCCATTTGCATTATAGTCACTTATTATCAAATTTTTTATAAAACTATCCCAGTTACATTATATTCACTTATTATCATGTTTTTATAAAACCATTTAGACTGCACAACGTCACACCCTCCTCCTGAACTTACTGCCAGAGACTTGGACACTGACCATGGCGGAGGCAGTATACCTAAAATTCGTTTTTGGGCTCCCCTACTGGGCAGACACTCCTGTGTCCCCCAAAAGGGAAAGAGACCCTGACCCAGCTGTAGGCTCACAGCTACCAGCTATGAGGGACCTTTCGCTGGCCAGCAAAATCCCCCCCCTTTCACTCAGGTTGGGTTTGCTTCCAGCTAGAGTCCTTGGGGTTTGTTCCCACCGCAGCAGTCACCAGGACCCCAACTTCCAGCTCCAGGATACATGTCTCTGTGCACCTCTTCCACTCCATTACAGCCAGGTCATGCTTCTGGGTCTTACTTGCTTTGTCTCTTAAGTCCAGGCTGGTGGGCAGCCTTTTCTTTTTCCAGGTCAGCCTTTTTCCAGGCAAATTGTACATCAATTTCCATTTGTTTTCCCTTGAGACCATCACTTGATGAGCTGGGATACCACAGAGAACACCCTCCTGCCAGAACAGGCACCCCTCCCCTCCTGTCTTGCTAGGTTAGACACTCCAGTCAGCTTCAGCACAGACAGAGGTTGGGCCACACCCATCTGCAGTTCACTGAAACTGAGATGTACTCAGCTCAGGGGCTTCTTAGTTAACAGAGACATTTCCAGCGCCCATTGTTCAGTCTTTCTGGGCAATTTGCAACTTGTGTAGTTTTAGCTTCTTTTGATCTTCATTCTTACTTAGTTTGCTTCCTTTTCTGTCCCTAATTTCCTTTCCCGAAATAAGCAAACAGAAAATAACAAACCAGTAACCACTTTGTCTGTTCTCCAGCCACCACACTTAAAACTCACTTAAAATCACTACCAGTATCTCAAAGCAATCAGCTGTGCACAGATCCTGCTCGACTACGCCACTGTGACGGGTTGGATCACAGAAACCCCCTTGGGAGCTGCCACCCAATGTGCAAAGACTACCCCTGCTTCTGTTTTCCCTGCCAGCTCAGGATTCCAGCACCCTGTCTTGCTGAGCCAGACACTCCAGTCTGCTCTAACAAAGACTCAGGGTCTGAATCACTTGTCCCAAAGCTGAAAGTTTACCTGAAAACCAGCTCACAGGAGTGTGCTTGTCTTTAGCACTCAGATGCCCAACTCCCAATGGGGTCTAAACCCAGATCAATCCGTTTTACCCTGCATAAAGCTTATGCAAGGCAAACTCATAAATTGTTCGCCCTCTATAACACTGATAGAGAGATATGCACAGCTGTTTGCTCCCCCAGGTATTAATACATACTCTGAGTAAATTACTAAATAAAAAGTGATTTTATTAAATACAGACAGTAGGATTTAAGTGGTTCAAAGTAGTAACAGACAGAACAAAGTAAGTCACAAGCAAAATAAAATAAAATGCGCAAATCTATGCCTAATCAAACTAAATACAGATAATCTCACCCTCAGAGATGCTTCAGTAAGTTTTTCTCAGACTGGACACCTTCCAGGCCTGGGCACAATTCTTTCCCCTGGTACAGCTTTTGTTCCAGCTTAGGTGTTATCTAGGGGATTCTCCATGATGGCTCCTCTCTCTCTCTGTTCTCTCCCACCCCTTTATATATCCTTTGCATAAGGCGGGAACCCTTTGTTCCTCTGGGTTTCCACCCCCTCCCCTCACTGGAAAAGCACCAGGTTAAAGATGGATTCCAGTTCAGGTGACATGATCACATGTCACTGCAAGATTTCATTACTCACTTGCCAGCACACACATATACAGGGAGACTCACAGGTAAACAGCCATCTGCAGACAATGGGAGTCATCAAGATTCCAAACCATCATTAATGGCCCACACTTTACATAATTACAATAGGCCCTCAGAGTTACATTTTATATTTCTAGTTTTAGATACAAGAGTGGTACATTTCTACAAATAGGATGATCACACTCAGTAGCTTATGAGCTTTGTAATGATACCTTACAAGAGATCTTTTGCACAAAGCATATCCCATTTGCATTATAGTCACTTATTATCAAATTTTTTATAAAACTATCCCAGTTACATTATATTCACTTATTATCATGTTTTTATAAAACCATTTAGACTGCACAACGTCACACTATTGTCCTTGCTTGTGTAGCTTCATTAAGAAAGCAAAGGTTACTTTCACGGGACTTTTTTTCTTTCAGTGGTTCGTGTTTATTATTTACTATTATACGGTTAGTGCTGTTAGGAATCATTCCTAAATGGAATATTTTCTACTTCTGTATAGTTTCTATTACTTGGCATGTCCTTCATATTGACTTCCCCACTGCCACTGGCTGATTGCATTAGTTTTAATCCTGTAAGTAAAATGTTATGGTTGAATTAATCTTCTCCAGGAACTTTCAATATCTCATGTAGAAGTCAACAAGGAGTTTTGGCCATTAAAACACTCTTGCTGATGCACACACAGGAGATGGTGAAAATAACATGGCATTAAGTGATATAGTTTTTGCAGCCTTTCTTAAGCACTTGTATCTTGATCATTTCCAGGCACATAAATCCAGCTAATAAACAGAAAAATAGTGAAAAGAATCTGGCCTGATAGGAAAGGGAACGTGGAATTTTTCTTCTGTTTTTTAGAGCCTGAAATCTCTGTGAATTCTACAGGCGACAGATTTAGCTTCATCTGAGAAGAACAGTAGTTGCTAAGCAATTATACACCCCTTGCTGTTGTATTGCTATGCTAATGGTTCAGATGTAACGAGCCATTTATGTTAGATAGCCAAGTAATGTGCCATAAAGGTGGCCAGCTAGCTGATTCATTTAGGGGATGTGGATCTAGTGAAGGAAGCAGAATAAGATGATGAAACACCATTGAAAATAAAGAAAATGAAGAAAGAGCAAACTAAAATATTTTAATGATAAAATAAAAATGCAAACAAGATGAAGAAAAATAAATTGTTGATTTTTTTAAAAAAAGTCTTAATTCTTTTGTAAACTGAATGAAATAAACCACTAGGAAACAGAGAGGGAAAAAAAACCAAGAGTAGAAATAAAATACAAAGCAAGTGAAAGATTAAAGAAAATCTCCATAGTAATGACTGTTCAGTAAGGAAAACAATGAAGTGCAAGAGGATAAAAGCTGCACAAAAATGAAATTAAATATTCTGGCACATCATAAAAAAGAAGAGAAGAAAAGGAGATGAAAATGACTGAGGAATGGCAGAGATAAATGTTAAGAAGCTAGACTGAGATGTAAGGCTTTGCTTTGAATAAGGAATGGTATGTAGTTATGCCGCCCCAAGAGGCGGCAGTCACAATTGTCCTCTGCTTCTCCACCCTTGTTCCTTTGCGGCAGGGAGTTGTGTGTGTGTGCAGGGAATAAGTTGTTAAAGGGTACATCTTATTTCTCCACTGCCTGGTGGATTGAGGGAAGGCAGAGTCAAGGCTTCACCTTCACACAACTAATTACTCCAGTTTGTTTACATTTATAGGAGGCACATTGGTCACATTTTCCCTACAGCCAACCCTCATGCCTTGCCAGCAGCAATATGGTACATTTTGGAGTGGTGATATTATTCCCACTGCTACCTTGTTATAGTCAGGAACATTGTGGGTTTGTTTTTTGTTGTTGTTTTTTTGACTGCCTTTATAGATCTCATTGTATGAAATCAGCCATGCCACATAATAGAAAAACTACTGAAGTCTTTGAAAGCAATTTCCATACATGGGAGCATGTAATAACTTTTGTGAGCATTCTATTCCTTGATCTTTAGACTTATATGAAACTCATTATCCATGGAAAATATGTGAACCTCCAAGTCTCTTCTAAAAATACAGTTTTCACTTATGGCCACCAGTAGATGAAAGATTGGGTTCCATAATGATCAAATCTAGATCATTCTCTTTTTATTTGTCCTCAAAGTGCTATGCACATAGATTGTTATATATATATATTATGTATGTGTGTGTATAATATTAATGAACATTTTTTATAGAATTGTTCTGAAAAATCTGTACTGTGCAGTAAATAAAATATGGACATGCTCTGGGAAGAAGTTCAGATCAGTTTTGAAGAAGGGGACCCAGGAGAAAGGTGGTCTGTAGTTCTCTCTCTGTGGGACTGGCCTAATGGGAACTTGGCAGATGGAGACCCATGGGAAGTCCACAGAAGTAGAGTTAACTCCGGTGGTGGGCTTTGAAAAAGGAGACGGGGAAGCAGATGTACCATTAGTATTCTATAGAAGAGTGGAGAACTGGGGAAAACTTAAGATGGACTAAGGGCTCAGGCCTGAGAGGTCGGGAAGTTAGTTTATATTTTGTTGTTCTGGGGGGGTGGGGGGGGGGGGTTGGCTGAGGGATTCCAAAGAGAAGCCCTGGGAGCCACTGATCTGGAAAAAAAGTGAGGAAGTTGTGTTGATTACCACTATTTTGTGAGACATTATTTGTCTGGGCCATTGATATCACAGAAGCTGTAGAACTATAGTGTTTTACTGGGGCAAATCACCACCATATAAGACCACTGAAGTCCATAGGAAGAGAGTTGAGACAGAATCACTGAAATGCTGGCTTACACCACATGGGGTTGTTCCAGGACAGTGCTTCTACTACAGGACACAAAACCTGAATGGGCTTATGCAGGCAGTTTATGGTTAAAAGCAGCAGGAATGCTGTGTATCTTCTCCGCTGCTGGGTAAAGAAATGAAGAACCTGGATAGGACACACTGCATTTCTATGTTTTCCACAGATATTACCTTTGTAGCAGGTTTATGAACAGGAATATGGCAGTGAGGGGACAAGTGGACATACCATCCACAAACAGAGACATGGACAATGGGTCCTTTGAGCACAAATTCATGTGGTCCATATACTACAGCAGCTGAGCACTAGGTCATGTCCACAAATCTTCCTGCTCCTGAAGTCAGCAGCATAGTTGCCTTGTGCTTTATTCCTTTCCTTTTCCTTTTATTGATTTCTTTGGTGTGAGTTGCCAGTCTCCCAGCTCCACTACCTTTGCTCTTAGATCTCCTGATGCACTGATCAAAAGCATAAGATACAGTATATTTCCTCCTACTTGCCTATCATTACTAATAGAAGTATTACCAATACAGGCTCCTCTATAGTTCTTGCTGTATAACCTAGGCAAACTGTATAGCATTAAAGACGTATATTAGATCTACCAATAGAAACATGTTGAACTCAGGCCATCACTTCATTAGAAGTGAGTGCAGTCTATGAGGAGAATGCGTATTGTGATCATAATGGCAGACCCTTAAACCAGCTTTCCGATCCCAAAGTTCTCCTCCTACCCCATTCTAGGCCTTTTATAATTGACCACAGATAAGTAGCCTGTCCTTTCATCCACTCTTTGAATTTACTTCAGGAATTCATGTTCTTTGGGGTCTAGATGGGCTTAAAAAATGGGCTCTTCCTAGCCAGATGTGGGAATTGGCCAGTATGAACCTTCTGTCCACACTCCTCAAAAGGATTTCTGCTACAATGAACATGCAAGGTGAAATCCTGTACCCACTGAAGTCAGTGTCAAAACTTCCTTTGCCTTCAGTGGGAGCAGGATTTCAGATGCAGTGTTTGACTGAGCAGATGAGAATTAAGCGAGTATGGAAAGGTTTACGTTACATTGCATACATTACAATGCATATTTTGTCAGAGTTTGAAAGAAACGGGCACTTTATCCTCATTGATAGATGTTCACTGCTGGTAGTACCTACATTCTGTGCAAACAATTCTGTGCTTATTGCTTATATTTGAGAGTTGTTTGGCTGGCTGTGACACACTGTATTATGGATGCAACTGTTTATGGGAATACAGAAGTACAGATGTTAAAAAGACTGTGTGATGACTGTCACTATATACCTGAATATGGAACTGTCTACCAACTTCCAGGAAAGACCGATAATTTGCTACCTGCTCACTGTACTGATGTTGTGTCCCATGCTGTGATGAAACATCATTTCTCATGAACTATATTATAGCTAATGATTATATCTGGGGTCTCTGTGTGCTTTATGACACAATGGGACCAAATTTTGTGGGAGCAGCTATCAAAGCCCACAGCAACATTAATTTTTTCATCACCGTGCAATATCCTTCATTCCCAGCAAAAACACTAATACAACTCTGGCTCATAGTTGAATATATTCTTGGTGTAAAACTTGTTGATGATTTTCAAGGATGAGCTTTATGTTATGTTCTTCAGGCACTTCGGTTCTACTCCCTGAGCCTCAGCTCCCATGGTGACATACAAACATAACTTCTTTCTCCCCAGGTGTGCCCTGGTAGGGGGGTAGCCAGCTCGTAGGCAGCTTCAACAGCTTGTCTCCACAGTTCCTCAGGATGCACTCTTCTCCAGGCTGCCTCATTGAGCTGGCTACTGTGGACCCCCAACCCAACAAACAAGAATACTACTGTGAAGGCTGACCCTGCCCCCAGAGCCCTGATTGCCAGAAAGGAGAAGCTGGCTATTCTGTCTCCTCGGAAGCCTGGTTGGCTGGACATTTGGCAGGAACTCCCACCCTTGCTTCCTTCTGCCAGGTCTCCTCTGATTGGGGCATGTTGATGCCATCTGAGACAGGATTGCACATGCTGCAGGAGACTGCATGTGTTGCAGCTGTAGAGACACAGTGAGCCCAAATGGCTTGAGCTCAGGGACAGGCCCAAGAAGCAACCTGAACACGTGGCCCTTATGAGATTCCACTCACATGAAAGAATCAGCCACAGCCCAAAGGGAAGGAGGTGCCTGAATCTGGGACTAAGGAGCCAAGGCTAAAAGGACACTTGAGACTGCAACTGATGGAGGTAGATGCCTTTTAGGTATCTTGGATCTATATCCTACTCCCACTAACTGTTCTTTTCAATGAAACCAGGGCCCTGTACATGTTAATAAAGATGTTGGCATAGATCTGTGTGCTGGAGTGATTCCTTGGTGAATTCCTGCCTTCCCAAAAGCTTTCAGAGCTTGGAATAACCCAGAAAACCTGGGAACCCCCATTATGCTATACTTTTGCCTCCCCTGCTCTCTGGCTGCAAGCTGGACTCCAGTAGCCCGTAAATAGGCTATATATGTTCTTCTTTTTCTTTTTTCTCTTGACAGAATGGAAATAGCAACCTTAGGGCTTGTTTTCATGAGTAGGGTAAGTCGACCTAAGTTACGCTATTCCAGGTACGTGAATAACGTAGCTGGAGTCGATGTAGCTAAGGTCGACTTACCTTGGTGTCTTCACTGTGTTGCATCGATGGGAGACGCTCTCCCATCGTCTTCCTTAATCTTCTCGGGAAGCTGGAGTACCGGGGTCAACCAGAGAGCACTCTGCAGTCGATTTAGCGGGTCTTCACTAGACCTGCTAAATCGACCCCTGCTGCATCGATTGCAGCAGTGTCTGTCTCCCTGTAGTGAAGACCAACCATTGTATATCAGCTTGTGCATGACATGCTGTTCTAATTTCAAAATATCTTTTTTTTTAAAAGCACAGTGTAATTTTGATAGGAAAATATATTAATTTTAGTGATTTCATTAAATGAATAATGAAAGAAAAAAAGAGATTTGAAGGATCCCCAAAGTACTTCTCAAACTGCAATATATAATGCGGCAGCTGCAATAGCCACACCATAGTTACAATTGCACATACCAATCTAAACCTAATTTGGTTCCCCTTCCTCTCTCCACCCCTGTAAAATCTACAAGTAATGGAATTCCAGATAGAAATTAGGTAGGTATGGTCTTTGATCAATAAAGAAATATCTCACTATGATTGAAATTAATTGAACCAACCACTTGCTTAAATAGCACATTATAAAAATCAGTACCTGTTAGCTCTAGAAAATGCTTCTAATGCTTCCCCCCTCTGTATTAGCTAGAAAATACATATATAATTAGTTTTGTTTACATTTTCTATAACAATGATGAGGTATTGTATCTATTTCCCAATCTAATTTCAAAAATAAAGGAACTCCCAGACAAAAATCTTTACTAAGATAAAGATAAGATTGAAAGTAGAAATCAGTGAGGAGTTAAAAGCTTGCAAGCATACTAGAGTTATAAACAAGGAAATTCAAGATGAGATTGCACTTTAAAGAATAAACAGCATTTGATATTCTGATCACAACAACACTGAGCACATAAGTAGCTACTTAGGTAGCGAAGCAGCTGTTTGAACACAGTACCATGGTAAATGAGAGCTAAAATGTAGATGAGAACAGATTCTGGACTCCTGCTTTGGGACTTAGGGTTAGATGTTTAAAGGTATTTAGGTGCCACTCTGCATCTTTAGGTGCCTAAATACCTTTAAAAAGCTGGTGCTTGGTCTTCAGTGCCAAATTCAGAAGTGATACACAAGGTGGTATAATTTACTCTTCATAAATTTATGCTAAATTACAGGCCAGGAAAATAATAAACAAATACACTCTCTTTTATTATATGCTTTTTATACCTTCTTTTAACCCATTCTGGAACTACCTCTTTCTGTCCCCTCTGTATAAATTACACCTATTTACAATCACTTACTGAGGTGAAAATTACACCACTATGAAGATTACCTCTGAATCTGGCATGTTATTGTTAAACAAAGTAGAAGGATCTCAGTTCAAGGTCTCCATTCAAAAGGGACCCACAACAATGAACTAAAGTATTCTATCTACCTCAGAAGGATGAAGGACTACTAGGCTGATCCTGACAAGATTTGTATTGTAGTTCCAGGAAGTCTAGGCATTATCTGTTTGGTTTGGAAATTGGGCTGGAAATCTCCAAAGTGATATCTTTCCTTCAGTATTTCCTTTATATTTGTTTTCAGTTGGACTAGAACTTTTTTCAACAACCGTCCTTAATGTATATTTTGCTACTTTTGTTTCTAGTCCTAGCTAAAAACAAGAATTGCAGAGATATGAGACCACTTAAAAAAAAAGTAACTAAAGTTTTTGTATGAGGCTCAGAAGAGGTTTCAGGTTCAGTATTCACAAGGACGGTAATACAAATATACACGTAAGCATATTTACTTCGGTTGAAATTTTCAAATCTGTCTAGGGGATTTTGCTAGAAAATTCCCTTTAAAACTAATTTTTCAAAGGAGAGGCAGGCACTTACTGTGATGGTTAGACATTTATTGAAAATTTAACCCTAAGTTATCTTTGAAAATCTCAACCTTGGAGTTTTGAACATAATAAAGAAGCACAAAGATCTGCTGGGACTATTATAAGACTCAGACTAGGTTATTTTTCTTCATATGAAAATTATGCCTCCGCTTTGTTTTTAAATAGCTAATACTTCTACAAGAAAACAATCTCACGAGAAGACTACAGCTTTATAGGTATTTATGCTGTTATTTGAGAAGTTGTGTTTAGTATAGAAAATTTGAATACATCATGTTCACTAACCATTTTATTTTGAAGTAAACTCTGTTCATATAACGAGAATGGCATATTATTTCTCTATAAGATGGAAGTATATAATTTCCACACTGAAAGAAAAATAGAACTTATTTGCAACACGCTCACTGATCTAGCCAGTACACATGAGGTGTTGCACTATAGTCTTTAGAGATAGCCTGTATTGGGTTACAATCATCTTTGATAAGAATTAACTGAAGTTAGCTTTAGAAATGATAACTTAAAAGGTGGCGTAGTATTCACTGCTTTGTGAGGGGAGGAGATAGGAGAATGTAATAGAAAGATGCATTCATGCAATAAATGAAGATGTTAGGGAAACGTTGCAGCAGATGCAGTTATTATTCACCTGACTGGTTTCTTCCTCTCAGATCAATGGAGATACCTTCAGACTGCTGAACAACTATTTTAAAGTATTATAGATAAAAATTTAAAGATCTCACAAATGTTCTTGGCCATCCTGTTCACTTCTGACAGCTCTCCAAAGGACCCATCTGCTGGCTAAAGAAAAGTGGAAATAACAGATAGCCTTCACAAAGGTCACTGGATTCAGTACTTTGGAAGGAAAGCCCACTGACACTTGATGATTTGAAAGTAAATCCTCAGAGATACTCAGATAGCACTCATCAGTCACCAGATGGACACCTATGTTTTTAAACAGCAACAGTTTGCTATCTGCTAAATTTCATTTAATGGTCTCTGCTCCAGAGCAGATAACAATAATTCAGGGAATTTATCTGGATTATCTGACTGACCTTTTCCTCTCATTTCTCAGTCAGTCTTGCTTCTTGCTTTCAACATGTGTCAGAAGTCATTGCTGCTCTCCAATCCTGTCCCTGAAATGTCACTGCCTTGATACTCTGTAAGTGATTCTGCCTAACTCTTGTCTTGCTCCTGTGTTCTGTTGTTGCCTACATTACCATTATTCTGCCAGTCTTGCAGCCTGAAACATACACAAAATATGTGTTAGCATGCAAAATCATTATTTTCTTTGGTTTGTTAAACATGCCAATCTAATCCTACACTATCTACTCCGCCTCTTGCAGGTTAAGAAGCAGTAAAAGCAAATGTGCAAAAAGAGAACAAGGCCATTTTTAAGCAATAGAATTCTTTATTGAGTTAATCCTAATTGCTAAATTATCATTTCAGATACTATATATCTGGCAAAGAGAACTTTGGATATTTATCCTTCTGTGTGTAACATCAACTTAATGTCAGAGAACACTTTTTCCTATTCTAGCAAATAGTGACATACCCAGCAGTTTTGCCAGGTTGGAAACTGATTAAAAATAGATAGGAATATTTTGTGTTAATTAGAAGTAATGATAGATTTTTCTCTGTTTTTTTAAAGTATATTCCATTGTTGTCCTTTAGCTTTTAATAGACTTTGATTGACAGCTTTGGATAACTCTAGGGGGTTGGCTCAGAGGAATAACACTCAAATAAAGCAAAACATAAATATTATTAACAAAACTATTCATCTCAACTGCTTCATCAAAATTAATTCAGCTTCTCAAACAGCGAGTAACTGTCTAATAAAGAGTTAGCTGCATCGCACAGTCTGTGAACATTCAATCAGGATGGCATAATGTTGCACTATTATTGAAATAAACATAAACCTTTTAGTAACCTGCCAGGGGATCCTGATAGATTATTTTCATTGAATTTCTAATTGCAGTGAAGCTGCCATTGTAGTCTAAAGTGAAAATAGTGACTGTAAATAGGGTCTAATTGTGTGTTTCCTTGATTAAATTAATATAGCAGACTCAAAACAGATAGTATGGTAAAAAGGTAAATAAGAAGTGTTTTATTTTTTTTTAAATTAATACACAATAGATGCCTTACTGGCTCTCGAAAACCAGCATGTATCATGAAGTAAACAGTAGAAGTTGATGCAATTTTGATTTGGTATTTCTATCCCATTTTTAGTTTTCTGTGAACATTTGTACAAGCACATTTTTGTTCACATGGCCATTTGCGGACTGAATACTTACATAATTATTTGCTCTGGAAGTACTCATATGGCCATCTTGGTATTTATTCACGGACTTGTGTGTTGGAATGCCATCGAAACAGAACTAGTACAATGTGACCTGGGTAACCAGAATAAAATCACAGAAATATTAGTTAGTCATCTGAATACTCACAGCAGATCATTTGTGAGCAATCAATTGGCAGAAATTAGTTTGTACAAAAGGCTTGTTAAATAATTGCAATTGGAGAGCCAATTAATAAAAATCAATCTGTTTGCAGGCAGTTCACAAACAAGTAAAAGAGAATTTTGCCAAATGAACTAACTATTCATTGTGAATTGCTTGCCCATCTGAGTGATAGGCACTCTGCAAAGAATGTCCATAAGTAAACTGTTGAACTAGTTTGTAGATTAAAGGCTGAAAATCTAATGTGACCCCTCCTCCACCCTTAGTGTTGAAGGCCTTCAGCAGGCCCTCGTGGGTAAGTAAGAGTAAGTAAATGTCACCCTCAGTTATGAAGGCACTTCCACAGGGGATATGGACAATCATTACCACATTGTCTCACCTAGTGACTGATAAGCAAGGTGCCTTATAAAAATCTTAGCTAAAATAGCTCCCTTTTTTCCGCTAGACTAGGCAATTTCAGCAAGATTGGCACTTTCGGCTTTTCCAATGAAAGCACAAACACATGTGCTTTCAAAGGGGGTGGGATTAAGATGCGTATGTTTTGTATGACTGATAGTGATAGTTTGTGTGTGAACGTAGAGTCCCTTTGATCTTATAGACAGGACGGTGTTTCGCTTGGGCTCTGAATGTGGTAATTTTGTCTACGTTTTGATGCTATTTTGTCTGCCCATGAGTAAAACATTAAGTAGAAAAAATGGTCCAAATCTTCAGCTCTATACCCAGCCTGAGATTTTGGCAGGGAGGGAAGGAGGGGGAAATCAGGGATATCTTTGTGAAGCATGGGAGGAACACTTCCCAGCAGGGGTTGGAGCACCTGTGCATGCACTCCTGGAGCTCTTCAGCTGCAGCAGTCACTTCTGCCCTTGTGTGTCCTCATCATGAGTGGGGAAATAGGGTGGCATGTGACAGCAATCCTCTCTCCCTGCTCCACGCTGGCAGATTTTTCCTCATGTCAGAGATCAGTCTATTGATGCTTAAACTCAAGTACACTAGTGCTAATTTGACCCAAAGCTGTGTGATGATAAACCCAGCCATTCTGTGCCCATACTTCCTCTTTTTAGCCTTTAATTTTTCTACCACACAAAATTTCTTTTATCCTGAATAATGTCCTATGGACTCAGAATATTCTTTCTTAATTAATTTCTATTTCCTAATCTATTTTGCTGACTTCAGTAGAGTTTTATCACTACTATCAGTGCTGAATTTGGCACATTGACTGAAGAAGATCAAGGCTTAGAAAAACAATTGAATCAATATGATATTTTGTTTGATTGTTCTGTCGTTTAATATAATAGGGAGAAAATAAATGAGATATTGTTACTTGGGTCCTTTCTGCTGTTTGCCTCTATTGGTATGGAAACTTATTACACCATGGATAGATTGGTTTTCTTTCTTTCTTTCTTTCTTTCTTTCTTTCTTTCTTTCTTTCTTTCTTTCTTTCTTTCTTGACAGTCTCCATATCAGACAATTCTCAAATGATACTTGTTATTAAAAGTTTTCATTCTCAATTATGAGAGCATGCCTTTCATCTACAGTAGCAGCTACTGTATTATTACTTCAAATAATTTCATATTAATTGATCATAACCCACAGCTGGTGATACAAACTAAACTATTATTGAAATATATATATATATATATATATAAGAAAGGCTTCTTTAGTGGTTATTAATTTGTTCTTGTGGGTTCAAAGGAAAAATAATTGTTAGGGAAAAGGCAGCTGAAATCAGAAACTGGTACAGGCCTGCCTTGGGATACATGAGAAATCAAGAAAGCAACCTGTCAGATGATCTTATCCATGCCCACCCAATGTAGTCTAGTTTAAAATGATTCATGTGATAAGGCTTTAATTAGAGCTAACTGGGAAATGGAATATCCATCCCATGGAAAATTTTTGGGGAAAAAATCATCCTAATTTAAGACTGAAAGTCAAAAATCACAAAAATTTGGGGGTGTGCAGGTGAGTAATTTTGAAAAATTCCATTTTGGGAGACTATTCCACTCCCTAGACTACACTAAATGAGTTACTCTAATTTCTTCGGGTTTACACCCTTCAGATATTTGTATAGTGTTATATCCAATTCCCTTAGTCCCTGCTTTATCAAGGTACTTACAGACATGCTTAACTTTAAGCATGTACATAGTTCCATTGACTTCATGTATACATGCTTAAAGCTAGACATGTACTTAAGTACACTGATAAATCACAATCTTAGGGCTTGTCTACACTCAAAACACTACAGTGAGCTGCGCTGCTATAGAGCTTCAGTGTAGAGCAGGAGCAAGCAAACTTTTTGGCCTGAGGGCCGAATTGGGTTTCATAAATTGTATGGAGGGCTGGTTAGGGGAGGGGGTCATGGCCCGGCCCCCACCCCCCCGGGACTCCTGCCCCATCCTCTTCTCCCTGTACCCTGACTGCCCCTGGAACCCATGCCCCTGACTGCCCCCTGCCACCTCATCCAACCCCCCCATCCTTCCTGACTGCCCCCCGGGACCTCTGCCCCCATTCAACCCCCTGTTTCCCCCCCGACCACCAGCCACATCCCTGGTCCCTGAACACCACCGCAAACTCCCCTGCCCTGTATCCAACCCCCCTGCTCCCTGCCCCCTTACCACGCTGCCTGGAGCACTGGTGGCTGGCGGTGCTACAGCCGCGCCGCTGCCACTGCACAACACAGAGACCGGGTCAGGCCGGGCTGTGCAGCTGCGCTGTTCCAGGAGGTCACAGTCCTGCCACCCAGAGCACTGCGCCAGCGGCGGAGTGAGCGAGCTGAGGCTGCGGGGGAGAGGGGACAGCTGGGGAGGGGCCTGGGGCTAGCCTCCCGGTCCAGGAGCTCGGGGGCCGGGCAGGATGGTCCCGCGGTCCAGATGTGGCCCGCGGACTGTAGTTTGCCCACCCCTGGTGTAGAGACTACCTACGTCAACAGGAAGGGTTCTCTTATCGGCATAGAGATGATAGAGGTTGACGGAAGAATTCTTTTGTAGACTAGCGCTCTCTACGTAGGGACAAAGGTCAGCTTAACAACACTGCTCAGGGGTGTTTTAATATTTATAATAGGCATGTCCTACACTTTCTTCCATGTATTTAGATTATGAGGGATTTTCTTGGGTTTGTAGTTATCCAGGAGAGTACTATAAATATCTAATTACTACTAACAAAACTAGATTCTGTTTAAGGAAGAAAACACCCATTTGGATACTGGCTGAGGCTGTAACTTTTTTACAAAATGAAAAATATTACAGTCCAGAGTGGCTAAATTTGTTCACTTCCTTGCAATGCATCTTTAGATTAAACTTTATTTTCATCTGAGACAGTCACAGATAATTCCCAGGCTGGAGTGTCATCCCTCCCCAAATAGCTGCATTTAGGTCCCTGCCACTGGACTGAAATTAGTCTTAATAATTTGATGGCAGTAAAATAACTTTAGAAGATTAACCAAATGACTTTATTAAACAACTGCCATTGGGTGAAAATGTGTTCAATGAACGACTAATCTTCAAATGCTCTACAGGATATTCATGTTCAGTAGATTCTAGCATGAAGACAGTCTTCCAGGGCAACTTAAAATGTTATAAGTGCTGCCACGTAGGTGAGAGAGCTAAAAATACAGGTATATGTAGGTTTGAGTTTTAAATTAGCTTAGTATGAGGGAGAATTAACCTACTGTTAATCATAACTACCTGGAACTATTTGATATGCAGAATGTTTTAATCACCATAGTGCTTACCCCTCAAGAAGAACTGGGAAAGGCAGATAATGGGATCCCTTTTTTATTAGGCCAACCAGAAAATTCAAACTCCCAAGCTCTCAGGCCAAAAAGGTCTCTCTCTTCAGATATTAACAGTTATATGAAAAGCAAACTTTCTGTAACACAGGCCATGCTGATCTGTTTTACTTAATTTCATTATTTAACATGCGCTAAAGTGTGCTACGTATATTGAAGATAGGGTGACCAGATAGAAACTGTGAAAAATCGGGACTGGGGTGTGGGGTAATAGGCACCTATATAAGAAAAAGCCCCGAATATCCAGACTGTCCCTATAAAATCGGGACATCTGGTTACCCTAATTGGAGACAAAGGGACAACGTTCATGCCCCAAGAAGATAACAGGCTAAATAAACAATGAACAGACAAAAGACTTGGGAAAGGAGGCAACAGAAAGCAGAAGAATTGCAGAGAGAATTTTAGCATGTGTCATGGTAGTTCCAGGACTGTTTGATTGTAATTGATTTTCTAACATTAGTATACTTAACACTTCAACGAGGGAAGGCTGGTTATTATAGAGCTTTGTGAAAACATTTTTTTTAATGGAGAATATGTGAGGACACAGAGGACTGGGTCAGACAGGGGATTCCAAACATATGTGGTAGTATTTGCCCAGCGAGACAGGATATACTGGATGGCTGGTAGGTGTATAGAGGCTGTTACCAGGTGTAAAGGGTTATCTCATATATTTTTGTATGTAATGAAGAAAAGTTCTGTTTTGCATTGTGCACACTACAAGAACTCGGCAATAATATCATCACCCTTCTGTTTTGAGACAATCATCTGATTGTAGATAAATTATGAAGACTTTAATTTGTTTTAAAAATTTACATTTTAATTATGAATCAATGGAAGCTCAAACCCATTAGTTCTATCTTGTATTTCTTCAACAACTTTTATTCTTTTCATTTTTGGCAGCTTCAGGAAACCAATTGTGCCTTTCCTGTGGGCATAATTTTCAAAGAGCCACTCTTTTGTATTTAAACAAATTGAGCGACTTTGTGTGCATACTGGAATTTATTTCCTATGAAGTACCTAGGTACTTTGGTTGTCAGGGTCATGGTTTTCCATGAGTTTGGTAGTTATTTTTTATATATACACATCTATTAGCTGGGAGGTAGATTTTCCAAGTCTACTATCTTTTTGGCTGCCAACAGAATAGCAAAGTTTGACCAATCAGTATTGTTCCTGAGCCTTCAGGAATATCTCTGAACATTGAAGACAGAGTGCTGGCAACAAATAAGAGCTGTAGGGTACCACCAGGAGAACGTGTGTCAATGGAGCAGTAAATAAGCACTCTCATTTGCTCTGAGGAATCTCATTAGATGTTGGAGTTATTAACTAGATAGAACATCTAACCAATTACTATTTTTGAGAAAAAAGCTGCGTTTATTTATCAGGAAAATTAAGACATTTTAAATTTGCCACTTTACAAATTTGCGGTGCTTCCATAAAAACACAGCATTTTCTGTGGAAGTTTCTAGAGCAGCAAAAATTCTGCACTGGATGGCTACAAAAATTTCAAGACAGATTTTTGAGTGCATTTTTTTAGTTTGACTTAGGTTGGTTGGGACTGGACACATGATATTGGTTCTGCTTGTCTGTCAAGCTGAGTATCCCCCTCTGTGCTCAGAAGAGGGATTTTGTTTAAAACAAAGTAATTACGTGACAGAGAAAGTTTTTAGTTAAGCTACCATCTGCAAGGTAGACAGAAAAGTATTGTCTGTCTTGATTTTCCTATTAAAATAATGCACATTCTGGGAACTATTTGTTGTTCAGGTTCTTGGAGAATCCATAAGCCTCCTGTTGATTTTGATTATTTACAGTTTTACTAGAGGAAAGCAGCTATTATAGTCTCGAAGAAAGATCAAAGAGCCATATACCCCTCAAGGCAAATATAACCAGGGAGCTGTTGCATTTTCCTGTTATTGACAGTATTTTATATTTCTCAACAGTTATATTCCATGGGCAATTTTTCTCTGAGAATTTTTTCTGATGTGCCTACATCTTTATAGTGACCTGGGCCCAATTCTGTAATACCTGCAACCTGTGTAAAGCTGTATTACAGTAACTAAGTCTCTATATGAGTGCAGGGACTTGGACTAACAGATTGAATGGTGGGGTGTTAGCTGAAGTCCAGAACTGCAGCCCAGCTCATAAATACAAATAGCATATAGTACATTTAGGCCACTGTCATTTGTAATTATCTCAATGCCTGCATGACCAGGGAAGTAATTGGACTGACGTCTGTTTGCTTCTAAATTTATGCTAAGGCCCCATTGTAAGAAAGTCCACGTTATTTTCTTCATATTCTTGTCATCACAAAATACTCATAATCAAAGTCTCAGGCACACAGGCCAAATTTCAGATGGGCAGACTATCATGGAATTAATGGGAACATTATTTGTGTTGTAAAAGTTCCACTGAAATATTTGTGCCACTTTTGCACAGCACTAATGTGTGTGTGTGTGTGTGTGTGTGTGTGTTTTCTGTCAAGTATCTAGTTACCCTGTTAGTTATCCTGTTGCTTCATATTACTCAAACTATTGTTTGTTTATACAGCCAGTTGATCTCAGAAGAACAGAGATCTATTACTCTGAACTTTAAAATCAACTTTTGGGTTGAGATCCTCAGCCCATGCTGGGCACTTTATGCTGACTAAAAAAAAGGGGGGGCGCATAAAGAGGCCCTAAAATCCCCAGGAGTGAGTAGGGGAGGAGTCCCCCAACACAGATACTGCAGTGGATAGCCATAAAGTTGACGTCCAAGGATTCCATAGCAAGTCTCAGCAGGTAAGGAGTCTGCCGGCAGTGGGACTGGGAGCAAGAGAGGAATAGCAGGATGGGGCAGCATCATGCAGTGCTACAAAGTTCTGGTTTGCTCTGAAGCCCATAGAGCAGCCCAGGGATGCTTCTATAACTTAGATGGGCCCCCAGCACTGATGAACTGATGCCAGGAGCCTCTGCAGTCCCTGGAACAGCCCAGGATTGGAGCATGCAAAAGTGGCTTAAAGCCACTTAGTAGCCCTGTCATCCCTCTGGACTGCGAGTTTAAAGGTGCTTTACTTAATTTCTCAAAGGGCTTCTTCAATATGTCTTCACCAAATCCACGGAACATAGCAACACTCCTTTATGGGGAATCAATTCTGTAGATTACATGGGGATTTTTTGGATAGAATTGCATTGCATAAGAACCGTCAAGGCATCAAAGCTCACTCTTTCCAGTCTTTTTTATGTGTGGCTTGTTTATCAAAACCAGCTGAAATTCTTAGGCAACTAAAATATTTTTTCCACAAAAAATGGCTTAGTTTAGCTCTAATTGCAAAACCATAAAATTAAGGCTGTCTTACTCCTGAGGAAAAAAACAAAACAAAATAAATGCATTTTTAATGACTTATGTTAAATCTGCCTGTTTAACATGTCTGAAAGAATTTGTAATATTATGTCAAATAAGCAATTTTAAATGTTAGGATGCTCAGTCTAAGTTTTAGAGAATCACTTTGGAAATGTTTCAAAGTTTATCATTAGGAAAAAATAACCATTCAGTGGTTTCTGGAGCTGGAGACCTCTCTTTTTGGTGTACGGTGTCTGCTCTTGACATGCATTATTGAAGTTAAGTATATTATTCATGCCGTAGGTCTGAATCCAACATTACAGAATTCGGGGTCTGTTTTGCAAGGCAATAAAGATTCATTAATACAAATATCTTTTATATAGCGCCTTTCAACTGGAAGGATTCCCAAGCAGTTTACAAATCATGTATGGAGAAAAATCACTTCTTCCAATGCTGAAGGCCCATCATGTCTGAAACAGAAACAGGGCCAGCTCTGGCTTTCTGGCCGCCCCAAGCAAAAAAAAAAAAAACCTGCAGCGCGGCCGGAGCCAGGGTGCAGGGGGACTCCCTGCCCTGCAGATGTGCCCCGGCTAGCGGGGGGAGGGGGAGGGAGAGAAGGGGGGCGGCCAGGGCTTCAGCGGGGCGCTGCCACGCGGCCCCTCCCGCCGTGCCCCCTGCCGGGAGGGCTCCACACCGCTCCGGTCGGCTGGGAGGGAAGGACGCGGGCTGCCCTGCCGGGCTTGCTGCAGGGCGCTCCCGTCCTCCATGCCGCTGCCCCCTACAGGGCGGCCGGAGCGGAACAACAACAACAACAACAACAAAAAGCGGCCGTGCCGCCCTAGGATTGGGAGGAATGCCGCCTTCTACAAGCTGCCGCCCCAAGCACCAGCTTGCTCGGCTGGTGCCTGGAGCCGGCCCTGAACAGAAAACAGCAAACAGCTACATTACATTGCCAGAGCCTACAGTTTTTGAGAAGATCTGCAGCAATTCCCCGCAGGGAAGAGTACACTTCTTCAGTGCATGTGATCTCTTCCTACCACAATCAACCTCACATAATCCAAATCAATCCAAACCCTTGTTCACTCATCATAATCCCCTCTGGCTCTTATTTTTTCTCCAGACCAGTTTTCTCTCCACTCTATCCCCCTCCCCAGCTGTCCTTTCCAGACTCCCTATGTCTCCTTTCTCAGTGCTCCCTCCACTACTTCTTACATTCCCCATTCCCCAATGATCTCTCTTCTTTCTCTTTTCCATCTCTCTCTCTTCCATGGTAATGGAATGCTAAACTCTATTATATGTTCAGGCGTTGTGTGTAGATTACCTTATTTAAATTAAATTTAGCCATACCTGGCAGAGCATTAAAGGATCTTATAGTGAACTCATCTGGTATGTATCTGCCTGAGAAGTAAGCTCTGTAGTCGGATGATATCTGATACAGAAGCTGATCTGCTAGTAGCAGCTCAGCAACCTACCGTGTACAAGAAGTATATGACACCTGTCATCCTTTCAGGATCTCCTCATCCTCTCTCGCAGTCCTCCCTAATAAAACCAACTGGAGATGATGTTGCTAAGTGATCTCTGAACCTTGCAAGATCAAGCCCTAAGCAGACCTTATGATTTCATATTTGTAATATGAGAGGTTAAGGTAAACCAGTGCTTAACATGACAAAATGCAAAATACTGACTGCATTGCAGAGTGTATGTATGGTAGTAGCACAATAGTTAGTTTATTGGTCTTTAAACTTAGCTGCAAATCAGTCTCAGTTTGCCTGCAAAAAGACCCAGTTGAGATGGGGAATTATGGGTTGGATTGCTGCTCTTCCAGCAGCAAATCAGCACTGGTTGAAGGACCCAAAGCTTGTTTGGGGACCAGGGGGAGGGATAGAGCTCAGAGAGCACCTGATCAAAAGGCTCTATTAATATTCAAAAAAATATCCAAACTTTTGGATGCTTATCCAAACTGACTTGCCAAACCTTTCGGGGCTTCTCCATTGTTATGTACCAGGGAAATTTGTAGTATCTGATAGCCACAGTCAACCACCTAAAATATTTGCAGATCTTTTCACTAACAGTATTGTATCCCAAAAGTGTTTTGCTGGAAATGACTGTTTTTTAAAACTAAAAACCTACTTTTTAAGATGAGAATTAAAAACCAAAATGATTTCTGAATTGTGACAGATTGCAGAAGAGAGTTCCAACACCAAGAGAAATCGTAGCTGAAGCCTCTGCGTATGTTAGTCACCATATGCTTACAGTTCAGAATGCAAATCCCTTTTGGGAGTAACTCAATAAGATTTAAAGTCACTATAGCTTTGGGTTCCTTTATATCATAATAATGCTTTTCAGACAAAAAACTTTTTTAGTAGCTCACCTCAGTGTCACTTATTCCTTCCCTCTATTCATTTTAAATCTCCTTTTGGGCTATAGCCAATTCTCAGATGAATTGTTTGGCCTTTTAATAAACACAGACCTTCTGATTCAGCTCCATGTGGTTACTCTCTACAAAAAGTCTGTATTGGTTTCATACTAAGTTAGCCTCAAAGACATTTTTCATTCAGAAACTTTTCATTTATTTTTGTTACAAAATTTTCATTGAATAATTAAATCAACAATATATTTCTCCCTTAATCAAAACTATCATTTATATCATCTTGTGGTCTTTTTGTTTCAAACAATGTGACTCATGCATTCTGTCTTCAGGTACCATCACTTTTACTTTTATGATAACAACATTTGGGACTTGGTCCTGATCTTAGGTCTGAACTACAGAGCTTCAAAATGTGAAATAAATTATGCATTTAATGGACTTCTAGTAATCTCTTCATTAAAATGTTGAAGAAGAACAATTGTGTCATTCTTCTTGAATCACGGATTGCTAAGGACCAACAGGAAATGCAGATAATTTTCCATTTGGTTTCATAGATGGACCCATTCCTTTTTGTTTCCCTTCTCTCCTCCCAACCTGAGTTCCCCATCTGGCATTGCAAAGCAGTTTGGAAAATATGACTTGGGTGTTGTATTGGGGAGATATCTCATCAATTTTGAAGGCCTTTGAAATGGGAGAGGAGAGCTCAGATTTTCTGGACCTGGATTTATGCATCATAGAATATCAAGGTTGGAAGGGACCTCAGGAAGTCATCTAGTCCAACCCCCTGCTGAAAGCAGGACCAATCCCCAACTAAATCATCCCAGCCAGGGCTTTGTCAAGTCTGACCTTAAAAACCTCTAAGGAAGAGATTCCACCACCTCCCTAGGTAACCTGTTCCAGTGTTTCACCACCCTCCTAGTGAAAACGTTTTTCCTAATATCCAACCTAAACCTCCCCCACTGCAACTTGAGACCATTACTCCTTGTTCTGTCATCTGGTACCATTGAGAACAGTCTAGATCCATCCTCTTTGGAACCCCCTTTCAGGTAGTTGAAAGCAGCTTTCTCTTCTGCAGACTAAACAATCCCAGTTCCCTCAGCCTCTCCTCATAAGTCATGTGCTCCAGCCCCCTAATCATTTTTGTTGCCCTCCGCTGGACTCTCCAATTTTTCCACATCCTTCTTGTAGTGTGGGGCCCAAAACTGGACACAATACTCCAGATGAGGCCTCACCAGTGTCGAATAGAAGGGAATGATCACGTCCCTCGATCTGCTGGCAATGCACTTATTTATACAGCCCAAAATGCCATTAGCTTTCTTGGCAACAAGGGCACACTGTTGACTCATATCCAGCTTCTCGTCACTGTAACCCCTAGGTCCTTTTCTGCAGAACTGCTGCCTAGCCATTCGGTCCCTAGTCTGTAGCAGTGCATGGGATTCTTCTGTCCTAATTGCAGGACACTGCACTTGTCCTTGTTGAACCTCATCAGATTTTTTTTGGCCCAATCCTCTAATTTGTCTAGGTCTCTCTGTATCCTGTCTCTATCGTCCAGCGTATCTACCACTCCTCCTAGTTTAGTGTCATCTGCAAACTTGCTGAGGGTGCAGTCCACACCATCCTCCATATCATTAATGAAGATATTGAACAAAACTGGCTCCCTTGGGCCACTCCACTTGATACCGGCTGCCAACTAGACATGGAGCCATTGATCACTACCCATTGAGCCCGACTATCTAGCCAGCTTTCTATCCATCTTATAGTCCATTCATTCAGCCCATACTTCTTTAACTTGCTGGCAAGAATACTGTGGGAGACCGTATCAAAAGCTTTGCTAAAGTCAAGGAATAACACATCCACTGCTTTCCCCTCATCCACAGAGCCAGTTATCTCATCATAGAAGGCAATTAGGTTAGTCAGGCATGACTTGCCCTTGATGAATCCATGCTGACTGTTCCTGATAACTTTCCTCTCTTCTAAGTGCTTGAGAATTGATTCCTTGAGGTCCTGCTCCATCATACCATAGTACAATGGAAAGTCATCTCTCTCTGTCTACTCCCATAGCCCCCATCACTATAGTATCTGAGCAACTCACAAATATTAATTTCTTCTTCACAACACCCCTTTCACGTAAGGAATTATCATCCCTGTTTTACAAATAGGCAACTAAACCACTTAGAGATTGTTGACTTGCAGAAGGTCCCAAAGGAAGTCCGTAACAGAATCAAGAGCTGAAACCAGATCCTCCTTAGTCAGAGTGATTTAATCATAAGACCATCCTTCTTCTCTATGTTTATAGTTACTAAGTCTCTATGGTTCCCATTTGTCAGTGGGAGCTCTCTTTGTTCAGCACCTTTAAAAATCAGCCCATAAATCTCTGTTTGTATCTTTTCTCCAGATAAGCTAATACTTACCTCACACAAGTACCAATAGCATAGCCTTTTGATTACTGCAAAGCTAGTACCAATTTACTGTCATTCCCATTTTTTACCATGCAGAGTTATGAATGAGTGTGAATTCATCTCACTACAGAAATGAAACTGTTGTTAGACCACTCACACTATGTGCAAATCCATCTGTTGCAGAAGGGGACCACTACTTCAGCTGGCTGCCTGAGTGTATTTGGGCAGTTCCCAGGATCATAATCATATATATGGTGAAAAAGAGTCCTGTGGCACCTTATAGACTAACAGACGTATTGGAGTATAGGATTTCGTGGGTGAATACCCACTTTGTCAGACGCCAGACCAACACAGCTACCCCTCTGATACTTGAAATCATATATATGTAATCTGTTGTAAAAACAGAAGGAGGTAATCTTCCTACAGGTGGACCAAGATGGTGTTTGTGCTGAAGGCTTGCAGTGAGATCATTGAGACTCGGAGACTTAGGGCACAAGAACTGGAAGTCATTAGCCCTGAGTTCTCATCCTTGTTCCAATGTTGACTTGCTATTTGACCTTAAGCAAGTCCTTTAATCTCTCTGTCTCTGTTTCCCAATGGTAAAACAGAGGCAATAACTTACTTGTGTGTTTCTCTGCACTGATTCATTACTCAATATTTGCACAATGCTTTGAATATATAAAGCGCTGTGTAAGTACGATTATTAGATGATACTACAGCTTGGCTGAGCAGAGAGCAGTACTGCTCAGGAGAAATCAAAATCCTTCTTTGTATGCTAGTTCTACTGCTTTTCACAGAGCTGAATGCTGGAGGGGAATGTTGATACTCTCAGGGTATGTAAACTGAGAAGGATTGGAAAAGAGACTCTTTGGCAAAGATCATTTTTTTGCAGACAGAGAGGAGCAATGTTTCAAAGAAAACAATAGAGAAGGTACACACAGTAGTAATGGATATTGGAGGTTCAGCTGGAAGATACAGCTTAACGGTCTAAATATCAGATTTGAAATAATTAATTTATCTTCCAAAGGCTTGAGTTTAGGCAGAATTTGGGCAAACCCTCCACCTTCAAGGTAGACAAGTTTAGTTACATTAACTATGGTTTGTGGATTTTTCAAATTAGTTTAAAAAACTGAGGCTATTTTCCCTCCCTTCATTCACTATTGTGCTGAGTTCTTTTTAGTGTTCTGGTTGTCTGTTGTGTTCCACATCAGAAGCAGTACGCTGATGCCATATGTGTATTTATTGTGAAAAAGTTAGAGTACTTTGGAATAACAAGTCTATGTAGAAGTAAAATGTTGTTATAATAATCATTGGGACACACTGAAGATGAATGCTTGCTTTATTGGATATATTCCAGGAAACTGACTATTTGGCAGACTTGGAAGGGTTAGAATTTTATCAATATATGTGGGCAAATTTTGATTTCCCTGTACACATACAAACTGCAACAAAATTATTTCTATCGATAATAATTGAAACTTACAGATGGACAAAGTAAGAAAATTGCTGCTTGAAGACTTGTTATATTTTTATTTAAGGTTATTTACTTTGTATATTTTGATGTGATATTGACAATATGTGCTTTAATGGTTATAACGCTTCAACTTTAAAAATCTCAGCACCTATTGTCATTAAATAATATTTTTAAAAGGCTCACAACCCATAATTGTATGCAACAGTAAAAATTTAAATTGATAAAAAATGCTTAAAATAAACATTAATATTATCCATCAAAATTCTATATGAATTCTGCCAAGCCTAACTATTGGTAAAAACAACGAGGCATACTTGTGGCACCTTAGAGACTAACAAATTTATTTGGGCATAAGCTTTTGTGGGCTAAAGCCCACTTCATCAGGTGCATGGAGTGGAAAACACAGTAGACAGGTATATATACACAGTACACGAAAAGATGGGAGTTGCCTTACCAAGTGTGGGGGGTCAGTGCTAATGAGACAATTCAATTAAAGTGGAAGTGGGCTATTCTTAACAGTAGAATACTAAGGGAGGAAAAATCACTTTTGCAGTGGTAATGAGGGCAATGTAATCAGGGTGGCCCATTTCAAACAGTTGACAAGAAGGTGTGAGTAACAGTAGGGGGAAATTAGTATGGGGAAATTAGTTTCTGTAGTGACCCATCCACTCCCAGTCTTTATTCAGGCCTAATTGTTGGTGTCCAGTATGCAAATTAATTCCAGTTATGCAGTTTCTCGTTGGAGTCTGTTTTTGAAGTTTTTTGTTGAAGAATTGCCACTTTTAAGTCTGTTATTGAGTGTCCAGGGAGATTGAAATGTTCTCCGACTGGTTTTTGAATGTTATAATTCTTGACGTCTGATTTGTGTCCGTTTATTCTTTTGCGTGGAGACTGTCCGGTTTGGCCAATGTACATGGCAGAGGGGCATTGCTGACACATGATGGCATATATCACATTGGTAGATGTGCAGGCTAATGAGCCCCTGATGGTGTGGCTGATGTGGTTAGGTCCTATGATGGTGTCCCTTGAATAGATATGCGGACAGAGTTGGCAATGGGGTTTGTTGCAGGGATAGGTTCCTGGGTGAGTGTTTTTGTTGTGTGGTGTGTAGTTGCTGGTGAGTATTTGCTTCAGGTTGGGGGGGCTGTCTGTAAGCGAAGACTGGCCTGTCTCCCAAGGTCTGTGAGAGTGAGGGATCATCCTTCAGAATAGGTTGTAGATCCTTGATGATGCGCTGGAGAGGTTTTAGTTGGGGGCTGTAGGTGATGGCTAGTGGCATTCTGTTACTTTCTTTTTTGGGCCTGTCCTGTAGTAAGTGACTTCTGGGTACCCTTCTGGCGCTGTCAATCTGTTTCTTCACTTCACCAGGTGGGAATTGTAGTGAATATTGGTAGTGTACTATTGGTAGTGAATGGTAGTGACTACCACATAAACTGGATGGTACTGGCATAAGTTCTGTTCAGTGGGGATGCATTTAGTATTTAGCTAATTGTTAAATCAGTGCAAAATTCCAAGTTCCATATTAAGTTATAGCTGCTTTGTATAGTAACAACAACGAAAATCACTGCAGAGCCAATGTATCTATGTGAACATGAACTGGAAGTGCATTACCAACAGAAGAACTAACTGCTTTCTAATTGCAGACTTAAATTCTATTCTCATTTATACCTGTGCAAACCCTCATTTTAACAGCATAAATTCTGTTTAATAAGATGCATTCAAGTGGAGCTATATGTGTAAGTGGTATTTAAATAGGTATGAAATTCCAAGCCCTAGACTTACTCCAGAAGTAATGGTGGGTAGAACTTTAGTTAACCATCTTGTTGATGATTCCTTCAAGGACATTCTCCCATTCCCATATTGGGTCTGCAGTATAAACAGGACTGAAAAGTAATGACTTATTTTTGTCACTAAACTGAGTAAGTATGACTGAATAAGGAGCAAATGTGTTAATGGTGCATTTTCTAAGAAAGTCACTTAACATTATACTACATGCATTTGATATGATGGTAATTTCTTGGGTACTTCCTCAAGCAACAATACCCAAAAGAATAGAAAACAAGCTCCCCAGCCCATGTCACTTACCTCTTACCCCTCATTGGGTATTCTATATGAGCAGAGTAACAGATATTAGGATCCACAGAAGAAGCATATTCTACTGGACTAGATATTTCTTTTTATTGTGTACCTCATACATACATGCAATGGTGATAAGTGCATTATAAATGTAGACATCTGTATGCTTCAATATGGAGCATCAGAAAGGGAGTATGGTCAACAGGAAAAGTGGAGGACCCAGTCAAACCCTCTCATCATCTGCCTGCTACAGCTCTGGTTGCACAGATCTGAAGGTAACATGAGAAGCAATAGCTCCGAGTTGGTGGAATGTGACTTCCAGAATTAAAGGAATGTAGAGAATCTCGTGCTTCATTGAAAGATAGCAGACCTAAGACCCAACAGCATAAAGATTCCAAACTCTGTATCAACCACCACAAAGCTCTAAGTCAATAATATCTTTCAAGGTGTTACTGAGCTAGTATCTTAAAAAGCTTTCTATTATTCTCCCCTGCCCCCACCATGGATATATATTTTCAACATTATCTCCTACTTAACTAAATCTTTTGTCTACTAATACAATATATTGTAATATTTATGTCTTGATAAATAGGTTTAATAGGATCATATTTAATTTCATATTGAAAGCACCAAAACCATTTAACTGTAGTCCTAGAACAATTCTCGTGATAGGGTCATATAAAATGAAAAAGAGTGTTTAAATTACATATCAGGTTGAGAACAGTCCAGGTTTAGATCCCACCTGTTCCTGAGTTCCTCCCACTTGTAGTCTGGAAAACCACTAAATCCGGTGACAGGAAGTTGAGAGCAAGGCCTTTTGGGAAGAGAAAAGCAGGATGAAAGACAGCTCCCCTGCCTCAGTTAGAGGGGCTGCTTTACAGGAATAACAGTGTGTTAGGAGACTTTGTAGTGATGGGGGAAGGATCAGTTGTGCTCCTCTGCAAAGCTGAGCTGAGCTGGAGACCAGAAATAGCATCAAGTTTCTGAAAATTTCACTATGAAGGATAGGGAAGAGGCCTGTGGAAAGAGTAGCAGCTTGCTCAGTAAAGAACTGGGGTCAGAGTCTTACTCCAGGGACTGGGAACAGGGACAGGGCTGGCAATTTTCCCTAAAGAGAACAGTAGTAAATATTAGGCTCCAGAGAAGAAGAAGAAAGAGGCACTTCATGGAGGACTGATAGGAAGAGCTGGGGAGAAAATGTAAACAGGGAAAACATAGAACGTAGCCTGGGGAACAGTGAAGCAGGGTGAGTTTTTGAATGAAGTTGACAACTACTTCCTGGTTTAGGGTCCTTGAGTGGGATCCTGGGATAGAGGGAGGGCCAAACTCCCTTGTGGTGCCATCTGGGTGACCAAATGGTGAAGGGCTTTGGGAAATCCCTGTTACCTAGGGGGTAAAAAGTCTGTTTAGCTTGAGAAGGCAAAGGATTATGTAATCCCCAAATCTAAAGGGCTTAAGAACATAAGAACTGCCATACTGGGTCAGACCAAAGGTCCATCTAGCCCAGTATCCTATCTTTGGACAGTGGCCAATGCCAAGTGCTCCAGAATGAATGAACAGGTAAGCATCCCCTGGTGCCCATTCCCAGCTTCTGGCAAACAGAGGCTAGGGACACTATCCCTGTCCATCCTGGCTAATAGCCATTGATGGAGCTATCCTCCATGAACATATCTAGTTCTTTTTTGAACCCTGTTATAGTCTTGGCCTTCACAACATCCTCTGGCAAAGAGTTCCACAGACTGACTATGTGTTGTGTGAAAAAACAGTTCCTTTTGTTTGTTTTAAACCTGCTGCCTATTAATTTCATTTGGTGACCCCTAGGAACCTTGGTTGTGGAAAGCCTGTTTTGTTTGTTTGAGCTTTTGTTTATCCTGTAAAGGGAGGACTTGTAATTTGGCCAGAGTGCCAAGCTTCCAATGTGCCAAATGGAAATCGTCTTCTGTGATGAAACTGAGGCATGACTATGCAGCTGGATAGGGAGAGGTAAGTCATATGCAGATACCACCACTATGTCATATCCCTTTTATAGCTGTACATATGAATGCAGTATATTTACTTACGTTTTGATAGTAGCATTCACAAGTAATGTTAACTGATAGGTAATTGAAAATGGAAGTTGTCACCTTTTGGTTTGCTTTTATAAGCTGTCTACGTAGCCTATTGTGGTAATAAAGTAAGCCATAATTTCCAAACCTGACTAACTTCCATTCCACATATAGGCTCCTCAATAAATAAACTGGTTTTCACATACAATGTGCACATGCAGCTCCATATTGACTGCAGATGTGTTAAGCACATCTGAAAACCAGCTGACTTTATATAGGAGCCTAAATATGGGTTTAAGAGACAAAATGTAGACACTCGAGTTCTGTAGTTTGTCCTAGAAGATATGTCTGTAAAATTAGTTCATAAATTTTGCTGAGTTCCTTGGGATTCTTGCAGCAGAGATATATCGTTGTTTACTTGGCTGTGATTTAAGATGATCAGTACAATCTCTGAGCTTGGGTTGAAATACTATCAATCATGTGTCCGCATATATAATGGTAGAAATGCACACCAGGAGTGAAAGCCAATCAACTTATTCTCATCTCTTACAGAAAATTATTTTTAAATGGTCAGCTATTTTACTTTCCTAATAGTGTATGGAATAATACTTTTACTTTTATTTTTAACTAACTAAATAAAAAAAATAACACACCAGACTGGGTTACCACTGCTGCACATATGAAAACAGATTAAGGAGGAATGGAAAACCTGTCTTATGAAAGGAGACTGAAAGAGCTTGGCTTGTTTAGCCTAACCAAAAGAAGGCTGAGGGGAGATATAATTGCTCTTTATAAATATATCAGAGGGATAAATATCAGGGAGGGAGAGGAATTATTTAAGCTTAGTACCACTGTGGACACAAGAACAAATGGATATAAACTGGACACTAGGAAGTTTAGACTTGAACTTAGACGAAGGTTTCTAACCATTAGAGGAGTGAAGTTCTGGCACAGCCTTCCAAGGGGAGTAGTGGGGGCAAAAGACATATCTGGATTCAAGACTAAACTTGATAAGTTTATGGAGGGGATGGTATGATGGGATAGCCTAATTTTTGGCAATTAATTCATCTTTGATTATTAGCAGGTAAATATGCCCAATGGTCTGTGATGGGATGTTAGATGGGGTGGGATCTGAGTTACTACAGAGAATTCTTTCCTGGGTGCTGGCTGGTGAGTCTTGCCCACATGCTCAGGGTTTAACTGATCACCATATTTGGGGTCGGGAAGGAATTTTCCTCCAGGGAAGATTGGCAGAGGCCCTGGAGGTTTTTCGCCTTCCTCTGCAGCATGGGGCACGGGTCACTTGCTGGAGGATTCTCTGCACCTTGACTTCAGTAACTCAGACATAGGTTAGGGGTTTGTTCCAGGAGTGGGTGGGTGAGATTCTGTGGCCTTCATTTTGCAAGAGGTCAGACTAGATGACCATAATGGTCCCTTCTGACCTTAAGTCTATGAATCTATGATGCTGTTAATTTGTACAGTGCCAAAAGTGTGCATGATACTGTCAAGACAAATGTGGTAATGGTGGGAGTTGGGGGAGAATTCTTGGGAAGATCCTGATCCTTTAGACTCTCTGTAAATGAAACTTCCACTGAAGCCAATACATACAGAGGTCTGCATATAAACAGTGCCAGATTCTGCTCCCACTGAAATTCATGGGACTCTAACCATTAACTTCTATGGGAGCAGGATCCAGGCTTTAGGGGGTCAATTTTTCAAAAGTGCCTAAGAAAACCCAGTGGGACTTGGGCTCCTAACTCACTTTAGGCATGTTTGAAAATATACTCCTTACATTGTACTTTGGAAGTAATTGAAAAATACCAAGTCTAAAGTGTCTAATATTTTACTTGTGTAGGAAATATTACAACAACATATGGGGCTAGATTTACTAAGATAACTTAGACTCAGCATTGCAATGCCTAACATTTAGGCCCCCTGCCCCCTAGAGCACTGTACAGTGCTGAGTTAGGTCCCCAGGCTCTTCATGCAATACATGGGGAGAGACATGCCTAAGAATGAGATCCACAATGCCAGCATGCTGAGGGGGAGCTGTCTAAGCTAGCCACTAGGAAATGCCAAGGAGAGGGATGTGCCCTAAATCCCACCCTCAAAGGGAGTTAGGTGCCTAAGTCTGTACAGAAGAGAAGTGCCTATCTCCACTTGGAATTCACTGCTGTGAATCCTTTCCTGGAGTTTGGTTGCTAAGCTCTTTAAAAAAAACCCACTGAGGCAGGGTCCTTGGGCCAGAGAAAGAATGACTGTAACCCAGTGCTTATAGTGCTCACTTGGGAGACACAAGTTCAGTCCATGTTCCAATGACTTGCTCTCCCCACCAAAGGTTGCAAGGGAACATGCTACACTGAGGGGCTGTTCTGTCATTCTGGGACCTCCACATGCCCTGGAAAACCTGTGAAACTCAAACCCATGTGACTTACACACAGAAGATTCTATGGGTTCATAGGGAGGCAGATATCATCCTTCCATAATTTTGGACCATTCTTTGCTCTCCTCTATTGCAAAGTGTGGGGTCCATTAGTCCTTTCTCTCTCTTACGCTCATGATATTCAGCCACTATAAAATAAAACCTTCTCTAAGTGCTTTCTCCTTTTAGATGGGGCAAAATTGGGACCTTTTACATGCTACCTATAACTCTCACTCTTCCTGGCACTTGGTGTCTCGCCATGTATTACTCACCTTAGCCATCTGCCACAGGCTTTCTTGGGAGAGGGTCTCCCAGTCTTTCATCTTTCAGTTAGAACAAGAGCCTCTAGGTCCACAAACTTCTGAATCTGACAGGCTCTGTATGTGAAGGTACCTGTTGGGTTTATGACTTTATGAATTCCCCAAACAGCCAGCAGGACTTTGTTAATAAAAAGTTTTATTAAAGATCGAAAGAATGGAGAAATGTGGCTGAACTGCCATTAAAAACACCCTATATCTAGGTTTACCCTTGATAAACCTAGGGGAGTGGAGGTTGTGGAAGTGCCTTCACTGGAGGATTTCAAAAGGAGGCTGGATAGCCATCGGTCTTAGATGGTTTAGACACAACAAATCCTGCATCTTGGCAGAGGGTTAGATTATATGGCCCATGTGGTCCCTTCTAACCCTATGATTCTATAAATTAAACTACACAGGGTGTTTCATTTTTGATGGTGGGGGGGGAGAATTACCAGTTAAGTTTTCACATGGCCATAGGAGGCAAACCTCAGCCTATTCCACCAGTGAGACAGACAGCATCCTGCTTCTTTTTCTCCCATTCCCAGGCATCTGTCTGCGTCGCTGTTTTCCTTACAAAGCTCAATCTCTATTGATTTAAGGGCTTTCAGGTGACAACTTTGTTAATATATTGCCCAAGATTGTCTTTGGCTGTGGGTATATTGGTGGGAAGGGGGTGCAGTTATTACCTCCCTCTCCATGCTCCAGACCATTATTCCAATCCCAAGAAAATGCTGGGTCCAGCTATCATCATTTGGATGGCTTAATGATCTTTGGCTGCTCCATTCCCAGTATCCGGAGATATTTATTTTCTTCTGTCTTAAAGAAGAGTAGTTTACCAGGGCACAGACTCTTCCCCCATCTCTCTGAAGTTCTAAAATACACTTAAGATAGCAATCACAGAAACCATATCTCTGTCACATGTCAAAAAATAAACGGTTTTCTATTGCCATATAACTAAAATGTATTTGCTGATTTGTCACTGGTATATATGTATTAGATCTTATCTGAACTTTCTTTGGTCTTATTTTCCCATATATCGGGCTGACATAGCTGTTAAATTATAACGTGTTTGGATATTACTTCATAATATTGTATAGGTTCTTTTGCTATGAATGTGTTATCCTGAGAGTACTTCTGTTAGAAAGATAATGTGTCTGTTCGGATCAAGTGCTAAGCTTCCTGATTAAGTAAAAGCTAAACTGTTATTTCTGATGCCCAAAATGTGAAGAAAGGAACACACTATTGTTTGAGAGAATCTCAACCTTCAGCACAAAGTTTTACATTTATTATAAAGTACAGTTTGGTTCATTGGTTCAACTTAATTTAGAAAATCCTTCCTGTTTCCATGCTGGGGCAATTATAACGAAACAAACCATTGTTCCATTGTACAATGCACCCTCTCTTCTATAAAGTCTAAGGTTATGAATATTTCAGGTCAAATTCTGGCATCTTGCCTTATCATTTGTTGCTCTGATAATGCACAGGGGATAGATGGAGAGCTGTTCTAAAAGGCTATCTGTGACTTCCCCTGACATAAAGAGAATCCCTGGGTGACATAGAGCTACACTAAACTAGTTCTTCATCACCTGTTGCCTCCCCTGGCATAGTGCTCTGCCTTAGGTGGGTTGAGAATGTTTTCAGGGGCAGGAAGGTGAAAGACTGAAGTGTCTTTGCCTCAGCCATTCCCAACTAGCAGAGTGGCCTTTCCAGGACTGCTGTAGCCAGGGAACTGCTACAAATTATGCCAGGGCTTAGGCCGCAGACTGAGCAAGTGAAAATGTGGCTTAGAACCATTCCTTGACCTGACCTGGAGATTTGTCCCTTACTTAGCTCATGCGGTGAATGAACATCAATAAATGTTTCATGCTACACTTTATTGTAATGTCTTTGACCATGAACTCTTATTAATTCCCCCTCCCCCCCAAACTATAAAGATGGGCTTTTCCTTTTGCGTTGATGCTGTTGGACTTACTGTTTTAAAAAAAGTCTCTTTGGGCATTTAACCAAAGTATTTGACTCAACAGTGCATTTAAATCAGATAAAATAATTGTATTTAAAATCAAATTAATAAAAATAATGTAAGTGAGCCACCCTAAAACCTGCAATTGAACAAGAGCATTGATATTTTCATATTTATTGGAACAAAACAGTCCATCCACTCAGAAGACACCTTGCATTCCAGATACATTATAAACCTTTATCCTGTGAGGGACAAGTTTAAGCGCTCAATCAATGTCATGTTATACTGCTAATGGACAGAAAGCCCTGCTTTTTGACTTTTATAATAAAAAATGACTAAATCTGGAATTTGTATTTATCTGCTGTCTGGTTTAGGTTTTTTATATTTTTTTCTAAAAGCCCAGTTCCCCTGTAGAGCCATTAGACCTCAGAGTATCACACAGCTGAAATTAAATTTCCATGAGGCCCGAAGAGGTACTCATAGCCAGACATTATGTCTAATCTTATTCCCCATGTGTAGAGTGTATGTGATCATCCCTTTTTATTATAAATGATGCCTTCTCTCTACCATTCAGGCAATTGTTAGCTTTTCATGTTTCCAAATAAGAACAATGATAAAAGCTAGGTTTTATTCAGAATATTAAAGCTGATGTACAGACTCAAATTTGTTGTTATTCATTCAGCCTTGTTATAACCAACAAGCACAGGACAGTTTATATTACAAATTCCCCAAATCCTCCACATTTTAGGGGGCTGGATTTTATTACAGAACTCTTTAAAATGGTGCTAGATTGACATTTCTTGGATTTTGGTCCCTATGATATCTAAATAAAACAAAAGATTAGGTGCAAAGGGAAAGATGGAAAAACACTAATTTTTATAGTGCTAGTTTTGCAGCTGTTGTCATTAAATATTTTGCATTTGCTAACAGTTCCCATATAAGGGATATCTGGGGTGACCAGAGTTTTCTCATGTGCTTGGGATAGGAGCAAGTTATAGTTATTTCTCACTGATGACAGTAGCAGAATTCAGTACCATGCAGGTCAGTTTTCTATTGAAGCAGATATGATAGAGTAATGTGTTTATTTACAGAATATATGCAGTTCCTGTTTCCTGAAACACAGAAGTCAGACCAGTCAATTCCCTCTTGTAGAAACCTTAGCCAAGACACCACCACCCTTTCACCAAAAAGCGTCTTTCTCAGGTCTTAGGTTTTGTACACACTACAGCTTAGGTCAGTATAAGTTATGTCATTCAGGGATGTGAATAAGTCTCCCCCCACAGTGATGTAAGCCAGTGTGGACAGCGCTATGTTGGCAGGAGAGCTTCTCCCTCTGACATGGCTACCACCGCTCACAGGGGCTGGAGTAATTAAATCGGCGGGAGAGCTCTCTCCCATCGGCTTAAAGCCTCTGCACTAGCAGCGGTGCAGCTGCACAGTCTTCCTTTGAGACTCACTCAAATCCAACTGCTATTTTTTTCCTTGTTCCTGCTGTAAATCTTTGGGCTTTCAGTTTAGAAAACCCCAGTCTAAGGTTCTTCATTTAGGATCACATGGTATTGAAATCCCTCTTTGTGAAGTTGTTCCACAACATAAAGAATTATCTGAAAAAAGTTTTACAGACCAGACAAGAGTGCTTTAATCATCAAAATGCCCTTAATGAGTCTTGGAGTATGGTCACTGGGTGGCATCTTTAACTCTTTCTATGGAGAGTTTCTTCCTGAATGCTTACACACTAATGACCTTGAATATGCAAGCTGTTAGCCCCTTTGCCAGAAAATATTTAATAAAAATTGGATGTTGTCTATAATCTACCTCTGCAATGCTCAGCTAAAGCAGTTACCTTTTCCTAATCTGGATTTGACCTAGGTCCTGGTGAGGTTTATGAATTTTCCAGTGTCGGTCCAAACTACATCAGTTGTCTTTGACTACTGTATGCTTGGGCTCTATGTCTGCACTGTTATATTTCAGATGTTCCATCTGCTTTGGTTCTGGTTTCCTCTTTGAGGTGATCCCAGAATCACTTAAACAGGCCTCTTGTTCTATAGTACTTTTCCTAGAAGTGGTGTATGGAGATCTCAGAGCTCTGACTATTGTACCTGAACCTATGGGGTAGAGTTCAGATGATTTGTTACTTGAAAGTAATTACAGCTTAGTTGGGCTGGAGACCTGATGTATGCTGAAAGCTGTACGTAGCGCCCCCTGACCCCCGTCCAGGGGACCCTGGGTCAGAAAGGGGCAGGGCCCCGGGGGAAGGGGCAGAAAGGGGTGGGGCTGTGGGCGAGGCCACAGGCAGAGGGGGCAGAACAGGAGCAGGACCGCAGGTGGAAAAGGTGGGGAGGGGCTCTCCACTTGCTTTGGCCCAGGGCCCCAAGAAACCTTCATCCGCCTCTGGTCTTCAACACCTTTGATCTAACTATCTTTGGCTTTCTACACTCATCACAAGCCTGTTTACCATAAGGCTCAAAGTGCATGTCTTTAACCATTCTGCAAATGCATCTTTCAAGCTAACTGACAAGTTTTATTTAACAAAGGCCTACCAGTTTTCTAACCACTTCCTGATCTTACTGTACTTTCCTACAGGGAGGGATCATATCTCATGTTACCTTGCTGCATAACCAGCCTAACAAGGCAGCACTACTATTTCTTGTACTCATTCTTCTAAACTGAAATCCAAAACCAAACCAAACCAAACCAAAAAAACCCCCCAAAACAAAATACCTACATTAAAACAGACTGCATGATATAAGTATATATCAGTAACATAAGGGTAAAAAGCATTACAAGAATATTGTAAATATCCCAAGAGCAAGTAGTGCAAACTCAGGAAATTCAGAGTTAAAATATGTGCATTTCTTTTATGTAAATGTCTGGATACTTTAACTATGCAATCTTAAATTTGCCCTGAAGTGATGCCATGTGATAACAAGATGATCATGATTACCACATCTTAGTGTCTATGGCCTTGGGTTAAACTGTTTTTTTAAAGACACATTAGGATTTTTCATATTCCCCCCCTTGTGGTGTCACCAATTTGTCATTTAATTTTAGCTATATGATAATTTTGATTAGTCTATGTTGTTTCATTATCAAGATAACTTGCATATAAAAAAAAACTGGCACAGATGCTAAACTTCATAAAGAACCCAGTTTTTAATTAATCTTTTAAATTAATTACAGATTCACTGGTAAATTCTCCGAAAATTCATTCTGTACTCAAACAGCAAGTGTTGTCAGTTTGTGGAGGAAATGCTGTAATCTTTTCATACATAAGAGATTGAGTTCCTACTTTAACTGTAAAATACAATTGAACATTAACTACGGTTTTGCGACCAGCACTTCATAATGTATTTTAGCATCTGAAAGTACCTCTTGTGCCATCAGCAAGTCTCTTCTAACTCTTTTTGGTACAGTATGCATCTCTAGAATGTTAAAGGCCACATTTGCCTCCTGCAGCAAAAGGTTACACATCACTAACTTTATTTTCTGCAGCTACCAATTCTAATATTGCAGGCAGTCCAAAAGTGCAGCTAACTACTGTTTCAAATGTACAAACTTTTGGACTGCAAAAAACTCTTGCTTTTAGTTATCTTAAATTACTGTTGAATCAGTTTAGATAGTAATACAGTAAGTGCACATTATTTCTTTTTAAAAGTATTGCATATAGGAGCCTTTTTTCTTTCACATTCCTTTCCACCTGAGTTATCCCCATGAGCAACATAGATTGTGTAGCCTCTGCTTACACTTGACAAGTTATAATTTCTGAGATGCATTACAAAACCATGCTGTAACCACATATAACAAATTATAATAATGTTTTAAAATAACAGCACTACAAAACCTTATGAAAAAAGGGAATATGGCTAGAGTAGGCATGCTGCTTAAAATAACTGTTCTCCTTTAAATAAACATAGAGACCATCTGGAAGGGAATTCTGCTGTTTTGTGACTTAAGCTCAAGGGAAACCGCTTTCCACTCATCTGAAGCTCTAAAGAAAACCAAAACCCAATCATTCTTGATTCCACATACTGCATATCTATATTGTGGTAATGACTTCAAACCATAGGTCGTGCAGTTCAGAGTGAAATAGCTTGGCAGATAAGAGGAATCATTTCCCTTGATGTTATGACAAACATACTCAGCCACTGGAACTGTTTCCTTTCAAGTGGATGCAGTCAATTTAGTTTTTCATACAAGCTACATTACTCTGCATAATTACAAAGCAGAGCAAATCATATAAAATCTCATACAAGACAGCAACATTTGTTACATACACATTAAACAATGGGATGGCACAGGACGTTACTCATAGGGCACAATTTTGTTCTGTGACTATCTCTACAATTATTCAGAGCAATAAATGGAAAGGTGGAAAATGAAGTGATATCTACCATTTGCTCAGACTCTAATCAAAGTTGCCTGACTCTGTAATCATAGAGAGTTTCTACTTTGGGATCTTCATTACATAATTTAATATGCTTATCCTATAGAAAGGATGAATTCATCCGGGCTCCAAGGTGTTTGCAGCGAGAGAGATTTAAGTTAGATATTAGGGAAAACTTTCTAACTAAAAAGTATAGTTATATATTGCAACAGGCTACTGAGGGAGATTGTGGAATCCTCATCATGGGAGGTTTTTAAGAACAGGTTAGACAAACACCTCTCAGGGATAGTCTAGATATACTTAATCCTTACTCAGCACAGGGAGATGGACTAGCTGATATCTTGAGATTCCCTACATTTTTTTTATTCAATGACAGAATCCCCTGTTTATCCATAGGGTAAGTACTGCATGGGCAATACAAGCCTCTTTGACATCTCAGAAAATGTGCCTCAGCCAGGGCCAGGGAGAACCATTAGTTGGAGGTAATTATTTTAGTCTCCATGTCCATGTAACCTTTGTCAACTCTGCTGAGATTGATGACAAACCCGGTTATAATGAACACATCACTGAAACCAGCTAAACTCCTCTGTTCATTTCACTTGAGCCACCAAACAATTTGTCATAGATAGTACTGACTTTCAGCCACTTCTTATGTGAGTCAGATTCTCACAAAAAGGGAAAAGTGCCGAAACACTCTGAAATCACTAGGAGCTTTCTTATTGCTACTGTCTTTACTTGGAAGGTGCTCGGATACTATGGTGAGGGGCAGCAGTAAAAAACCCTAGGCTGGACAGTTCAAACTGATCACATAGAAGTCAAAGACTCTAGATATCTTATTAATACACTAAGCCGTGCAGTGTGGAAATGGAAGCTACTTGTGACATATCTAGTTGTAAAACTTCTTCTACCTTGTTGAGAAATAGCATCACAGTTGAGGGGCTAATAACTATCTCTTACGTTTTGTGAAATTATTTACACTTTTCAAAAATAACATTAATCAAAAATACTTAGGGAAATAATTTGGCACATCAGAGAACAGCCACTCTTGAAAATGAGGTTATTGGGATTACCATTTCAGTTTTTTTCTCCTACTTCAATTCTAGCAATTATTATTCTTACAAATTCCTAGAATCAGTGATTAATTATTTACTCCATACAAAAAGTGGGATTGCAAACTCTCCAACTGCACGGAGCATTAGTTCTACCTCTTATAGTTCTCAAGATAGTGGTTGCCACCTGTATTTTCCCCCTCCGTGGTCCAGCACAGCCGCCCACTCTTGGGCTTCCAGCTCCCCAGCTGTCATCTCTCTTGGGAAGAGACCCATGACTGTCTCCCTCCTGACCAGAGTATTTTGCATAGTTCCCTGGCTACACTGTATTATTCCCAGCAAGACAGAGTGCCTAAATAGACCAGTATCTCTGCTTTCTCTCTGTAGGCTATGAACAGCATAATGCCCCATGGTTTTAAGTTATCAAACAGCTTTTTCTAAGCAAACATATTTATTCTTAAGGTAAAAGCATTATGGAGAAAACACAAAAAAACCCTACACACATGCTAATAAGCTTACTAGAGATCCCCTGTCTCCCCCCACCCTATCTCCATAAGGGCTCTGATTAGTGTCAGTCCTTCTAACCCTTCCCTAAGGATTGGGACCCTCCTCTAGGGCAGCAGTCTTGTCCATTTGCAGGATCATAAAGAAGGCCCTGAGTCAGTTTTATCCAAAAGACCTTTCTTTGTCAGTTGGCCTCTGGAGAATCCAGTTTGAACTAGTATAGGTGAGCATCCCCAGGAGGTGGTACCTCTCTGGAAGTGTTACAACCTGAGTTAATTTGCATAATCACCCCATACTGTTCTTAGTTCCTGGAGAAGTCACCCTCCGCTATGGAATTACATATCATCCCTGGCCCGCAGTGATACATACACTTAATACAGGAAGATCTCCCAAAGATATTGCAGGAAATAGCCACATCTGTCACAGTGCTCATTGAAGTGAATGTTAAGGAAGGCAAGATAATAGTTAGAATTATGCAGGTTTTAGGATTTGATATCCTGTGAACCACCAGGGCTCAGAAAAATAAACTCCTATGCCACATTGGACGGATAGAATGCTGAATTTTAGGTTTGATGATCAGTTCTGTTTGGGCTTCATGGGAGGAGAGCAAAAATATTGTTCCAGCAGTTCTGTGCTCCTCCTTCTCTGGGGGCAGCTGGGGGCCTACCCAGTCCCATTGTAAATCAGAGCAATCCCAGGCCTGTTGTAGACTTACGTTTGACTGCTGATGACCCCACGGGACTGTTCCAGCAGCCAAAAGTATCCAGGGAACAGTAATGTTCCAGTCATGCCCCCTAACCTAGAGGCTGTGAGAGGGGCTGCCTCTGTAGAGTTATTATATGGGCATTACATTACTTAAGGACTCCCTCTATGCCAAGGAACACACAGGGGACATCACACAATGGGGCTAAGGCAGGCTCCCTATCCGGCTCTGCGCAGCTCCCGGAAGCAGCTGGCATGTCCCTGTTGCTCCTAGGTGGAGGTATGGCCACGGGGGGCTCTGCTCACTGCCCCTGCCCCAAGTGCTGGATCTGCAGCTCCCATTGGCTGGGAACTGTGGCCGAAGGGAGTTGTGGTGGTGGCACCTGCGGATGAGGCAGCACGTGAAGTTACCTGGCCACAGGAGCTGCAGGGACATGCTGGCCACTTCCTGGGAGCCGCCTGAGGTCAGTGCCCCTCGGAGCCCTGAGCCCCCTCCCACACTCAATCTCCTTTCTGGAGCCAGCACCCTGCACCCACTCTTGCATCCCAACCCCCTACCCATCCCTGAGCCCCCTCTTGCATGCTGAACCCCTTGGCCCCACCCCCAGCCTAGAGACCCCTCCTGCACCCCAAACCCCTCATCCCAGGACCCACTCCAGAGCCCACACTCCCAGCCAGAGCCTTCACCCCCACACACACACCCCAACCCACTGCCTCAGCCCAGAGCCCCCTCCAGCACCCTGAACACCTCATTTCGGGCCCCACTCTGGAGCCTGCACCTGTACCCCCTCTACACCTCAACCTCCTGCCCAGCCCTGAGCACCTTCCTGCACCCCAAACCCCTCATCCCCGGCCCCACACCCCCATTTGGAGCCCTCACCCCCTTACGCATCCCAACCCCCTGCTCCAGCCGGAGTCCCCTACTGCACCCTGAACCCCTCAATTCTGGTCCCACTCTGGAGCCTGCACCTCCAGCCCAGAGCCCGTACCCTCTCCCACATCCCAACCTCCCCCAGCCTGGTGAAAATGAACAAGGGTGGGGGAGAACAAGTGAGGGAGGGGGGTTGGAGGGAGCAGTGTGGGGTCTCAGGGAAGGGGGCGAGGCAAGGGTGTTCGGTTTTCTGCAAATAAAAGTTGGCAACCCTACACAATGGACAATTGACTCTAACTCTGTTGTGACGACTATGGCAAGCCTAGGATTTTTTTTAAAGAAAAAAATTAAATTGAGCTAATGCATTGAATTAGTTTCATACATAAAGCAGAAGAAGCAACTTATCACTTTGTATTTGTCTTGCAAAAAGGATTTTTTTCTTCTTTAATGTTTCACACATTTTTATTATAAACAAAATGGGATTTTGTTTTATTTCTGGTGAAACCAAAAAAGATTGCACATTTTTTCTGGAAAACGCATGCACACACATACATTTTAAAAGTCACAAAGAGACCAAACAATCTGTAAAATAATTAAAAATGTATCAAATTTGACATAAATGGGTATGAACAGCCAAGGCAAAACATTTGGCAAAGTGAAAATCACAGGGATAGCTTGCAATTCTAATGTACATTAATCAAAACTATGATTATGAGATATTTATTGTCATTAATAGGTTTGCTACTCACCGTAGAGTGGTTGGCTGAAACGGTTACAGTATTAATGACTACAATTGATCTTCTGGGTCTTCCTTCCAATAAACAATGGCATGTAGTAAGCATGATTTATACTCCTAAAACACTATTCCTTCCTTCCTTTGTCTATGACTTATTTACATGAAGTATTGCAAATATGTTGGCTTACTATTGTGTCTCAGTAATCAAATGGATTTTTAGTTAGCTCTCTGTTCCCAATTTGACTGCTAGAGCTCACTGGGCTGGCAGGCCATCAATGCTGAAAGACATAATGAAGAACAATATCCCAATGAATGAAGATCTCTTACCATTCTGTCTTCCTGGCAATTACAAGTGTATCAATAAGCTGAGCCCTTGTCAAGAAAGTGGAAGAGAAGAGACAGAAGTATTTAAAGGGCAATGATGAGCGTTGTGTTATTAGACAAGAAAGCAAATCCCTATAAATAGGAAAGGAAACAAAATAAACGAAGCAAGTGATTTTAAAAAAATGTTTGCAAAGCCTGACAAATCATGCAGGAAGCATAAGAATCCAAAAGGCAGGTAGACCAAAAAGAAGGGCAGGTGAACCAACTTACCAAAAAAAAAGGTGTGTGTGTGTGTGTGTGTGTGTGTGTGTGTGTGTGTGTGTGTGTGTGTGTGTGGCGGGGGGGGGGCGGGGGTTAGGGGAACAGAACGTTATACTTCATTTACTTGATACATCAGCTAATATACAAAGTGTGGCATCACTAAGGGAGTTGCATTTGAGGTAAAGAGTATGTGTTCATAGTATCTACTGCTGCTGCTTTACTGGGGAGAAATGAGACTGGCTTCTGGGGCTGAACTTTCAGACCAGCACTTCTGCCTATGGAGCTTGTGATTGTGCAAAGTGGGTAATTGGCTGTGGCAAACCTAGGTAGACACCTTTATATATATGGTTATACATTTTGAGTGTGCATTTTCTGCATGCTGACCTTGGACCTCGATCTTTAAACAAAATTGTTGTTATGGTGGCTTAGTTCCCAGAGCCACCTAGACCCTCTTCCCACCACAATGTGAACTGTTGTAAAGTAATTTAACAGGGCTAGATAGGTCAGATTAAACCCCGGTATCCTTTGATTATGAATGATGTAGAAAATTTACAAAATCAAAACAATGGAAGTAACAATTGATTTGTTCAGGATAGTTTATCCCTGCTGCAAAAAGTGACCTTCATTTCACTTCTACTCTCATGTTTCCCAGCTACAGAGCATCAGGTCTTTAGAGGGGAAATGTTTTCTTCTGATCATCCTGGCATGATTCAGTACTGTGTTGGGAAGCAGCAAGAATGCACAGCTAGTTAGCGAGCCGTATTTTTATAAACTGTTCATCCTCCTTTCTTATTATAGGAAGGGGAAAGTAGATGAGTATCTTCAACTTCAAGTTTAATTGCCGTGTTAGAATAATCTTTGATAAGGATGTCTGACTTGATCAAGTTATTTTTGTGGACAGGTGTTACAATTGCAGGCATGATAATTAACTGATTACAGCACAGTGAAATTGACATTAAAACTGTAAGGCAAAAGCATGATAACAGATCATGCTGTAAACAGCAAGAGTGCTGCTCATATAATCTGTTAGGGAGGGGCTAACTCTTGAATGACCATATAGCCCTGAATTTGGTTGGTCCACAATGCCAGTAAACACATTGAGGATATTATTCTCTCTGGGCTCAGTCCTGCAAGGTGCTGAGAAGTCTGGCCCTGAAGCAGCAAAGTACTTAAGTATGTGTTTAAATTTAAGCATATGAGTAATGCAACTGAAGTCAATAGGACTACTCCTATGCTAAAAGGAGAGCATGTACCTAAGTGCTTTGTTGGAATAAGGCTAGCCAGCTCAGGATTTTGCAGGATTGAGCCCTATATATGACAGAGAGGGAAAGTTTATGAAGATTATTTCAATTGGTATTAATAGTGTTTACGCATATTCCAGTATATGAAGGCGAGCCTAGTCCTTTGCTGTATCTGTGCTATTCAAGGTTTGGTTGAGGCACTTTACATAACACTGTCACCAAAGAAGCAGCATCTGCTGGCAGCTGAGACAAATGTTTATTGCCATTGAAAGGAAGCTGAATTATTCATATTAGATGGATGCATCCTATAAAGGCACCTTACAAATTATTCTAAATTATATTATTTTTAATGAAATGACACATTACTTAATGGGGTAACAAAGTGCTGAGGATCAAGATTGACTAAAAAAGAGCTAATGAAGTGGCAATTATTAATGATCTGCAGATGTTGTAATATCAGCCTCTTCTTCATAATAATAATTGTAATAGACCCCTCAAAAGAATTTATAACCACACAAAAACATCTGCTTAAATTTAGTGTATGATGGCATATAGATATGTTGTAAAATCAATCCTTCCTACATCATAGAGTAGCGGAATTTATTGTAAATGGACAACCATAAAGAAGTTTACAACTGCATAAAAAAGTCTTCAAGTTCCAAAAGCATTTGGAACATGTCATATTTTTGTATGTGAGAAAGGAAATATAGGATATACAAATTAATTTTGATGTCTTCTCACACACTGTCTGGAGTGGCTCACAACTGTGAGTGCCTATTTCAGGGCTGACTGTCAGCAAACAAGGGCAGACACCCCAAACTGGTGGCATAGTCTATAATTAGATGTAACAAATGTGCACTCCTGGTCTACTCTACCAGTATTACCATGGAGTCATATAGGCTAGTATCACTTTTAATATGGGTATTTCCCTGTAATCTCAGTTTGGGGAAATTCCTGAAACATTTTTTGCTGAAGCTTAAAACAAAAATCAGCCTGAGATGGACATCTGGCATGAAAAATTTCAGCCTGAATGGTTGAAATTTGGCAAGTTTATAAACAACTGAAAACAGAATCTTGTAAGTGGATATGTAGACCATCCTTCCTATAATAACACTGGTCTACAATTTTTGAAAAGTCGTCTGCTTCAGAGATAAAATGTGCTATTTATTATGTATTTTGATGTGCTGAATTCAAATATGACAATTAAAACAACTGATTGGCTACTGTTTCTAAGATGTTTAAGTTTTTACATTTTATGTCTATGTATATTGTGTAGATAGTAGAGTTTTAATCATAAATTGTAAACCTAGGTCTTTTCATGTGTTTATGGTTGCTTTACATGATAATATTTCACCTGTCCTGTTTATGTAACACTTTAAAAATCAGCAAAAGGGTTGTATAAATAAAATTTATTATGAAACAAAAGGCAAAAAACTATTATGTACATAGTTTAGTCCTATTCAGTGTCTACTCGGCACTTCTTGGCTTGTCTCTTTTATTCATTAAATGGAGCATCTCTTGTCACTGTCCAGCAATAGTCTGCAAGCATTGATGGGCTCCATTTGCCCTGATAGCGTTTCTCCATTGTTGCAATGTCCTGGTGAAATCGCTCGCCGTGCTCGTCGCTCACTGCTCCGCAGTTTGGTGGAAAAAAATCTAGATGAGAGTGCAAAAAATGTATCTTTAGTGACATGTTGCAACCAAGGCTTTTGTATGCCTTGAGGAGGTTTTCCACCAACAACCTGTAGTTGTCTGCCTTGTTGTTTCTGAGAAAATTTATTGCCACTAACTGGAAGGCTTTCCATGCCGTCTTTTCCTTGCCACGCAGTGCATGGTCAAATGCATCATCTCAAAGAAGTTCACGAATCTGAGGACCAACAAAGACACCTTCCTTTATCTTAGCTTCACTTAACCTTGGAAATTTTCCACGGAGGTACTTGAAAGCTGCTTGTGTTTTGTCAATGGCCTTGACAAAGTTCTTCATCAGACCCAGCTTGATGTGTAAGGGTGGTAACAAAATCTTCCTTGATTCAACAAGTGGTGGATGTTGAACACTTTTCCTCCCAGGCTCCAATGACTGTGGGAGTGGCCAATCTTTCTTGATGTAGTGGGAATCTCTTGCACGACTATCCCATTCGCAGAGAAAACAGCAGTACTTTGTGTATCCAGTCTGCAGACCAAGCAAGAGAGCAACAACCTTCAAATCGCCACAAAGCTGCCACTGATGTTGGCACCTCAAAAGTTGTTTCATGTTGTCATAGGTTTCCTTCATATGGACTGCATGACCAACTGGAATCGATGGCAAAACATTGCCATTATGCAGTAAAACAGCTTTAAGACTCGTCTTCGATGAATCAATGAACAGTCTCCACTCATCTGGATCGTGAACGATGTTGAGGGCTGCCATCACACCATCGATGTTGTTGCAGGCTACAAGCTCACCTTCCATGAAGAAGAATGGGACAAGATCCTTTTGACGGTCACGGAACATGGAAACCCTAACATCACCTGCCAGGAGATTCCACTGCTGTAGTCTGGAGCCCAACAGCTCTGCCTTACTCTTGGGTAGTTCCAAATCCCTGACAAGGTCATTCAGTTCACCTTGTGTTATGAGGTGTGGTTCAGAGGAGGAGGATGGGAGAAAATGTGGGTCCTGTGACACTGATGGTTCAGGACCAGAAGTTTCATCCTCTTCCTCTTCCTCGTCTGACTCAAGTGAGAATGATTCTGGTGCATCAGGAACCGGCAGTCCTTCTCCGTGGGGTACTGGGCATATAGCTGATGGAATGTTTGGATAATGCACAGTCCACTTTTTCTTCTTTGACACACCTTTCCCAACTGGAGGCACCATGCAGAAGTAACAATTGCTGGTATGATCTGTTGGCTCTCTCCAAATCATTGGCACTGCAAAAGGCATAGATTTCCTTTTCCTGTTCAACCACTGCCGAAGATTTGTTGCACAAGTGTTGCGGCATATGTGTGGGGCCCACCTCTTGTCCTGATCTCCAATTTTGCAGCCAAAATAAAGGTGATAGGCTTTCTTAACCATAGTAGTTATACTCCGCTTTTGTGATGCAAAAGTCACTTCACCACAAACATAGCAGAAGTTATCTGCACTGTTCACACAAGTACGAGGCATCTCTGCTCACTTTGGCTAAACAGAAATGTGTCCCTTTGCAAAATCAAACACTGACAAATAAGAGAGCATGACATTGTATGATTTCTAGAGCTGATATAGGGCAATTTGTTCAGCAGAGTGATGTAAGCTTCGTTATGATTGCATCATCCATGACTTCTAGGAATAACATGATGCAATTCATATCATGTATGACACAATATCAGCTTCAGATTGCATCATTCATTGTTTTGCCTAAAAAGCAAGTACTGTCCAAACCCGGTCATAGATTTATTCATAGATCCAGTCAAAGATGTATTTTAGTCATTTCTGGTTTAAATTGAGATCCCTTCCCTTTATAACTCACTTATCCTCCGCCATTCCCAAGTCAAGGGTCGTATATACTGACCCAATAGCATATCTTGAAAACTAGAGCCAATCAACAATTTTAAGCATCATTTTCGTTCTCAGTGACCCAGAATTAGTAAAGTTTGACTACATTTATTTCAGAAGCATTTTAGCTGTAGAGCAGTGTAATCCATACATACTAATGCTTCCACACATGTAAGTGAAGAAACAAATTATTTTGAATATGATAATACTTTTAGAAGTGATCTGCAGTCTAAAAACTTAATCAGAATTGAACCCTAACGCCGAGGCTTCAGTGGCATGAACTTGATCTAAATTTAGAAACCGTTTGCATAATTTACTTAAGACTGTTTAATTTATATCTAGCAATGGTCTTGTCTATGAAGAGTTGGCTACTGAATTTTATGTAGTCCTATGGACATAATGCTTCAGATAATCAAGTATCCTGAGATAGTCAACATGTGTATTAGTGTAGTAAGCCTCCCTGAGTAACACCTGTATATCACTTAGGTTGTGTGATGGGGCTTATGAAAGCACCTTTTAAGGATCTTGTTACTAAGTTAGTGCTTTTCTTTGGAAAGTAGCCAGTGGAGGCTGGAAAAAAATCAGGTGGAACCTTTTGAATGAGTTAAAAGCAAGGAGTAAAAGGTTGAAAGGGAGCAACACTCTTGTTTTGGATAGTTAGTCAGGGAACTCTGAAGGCAATAGAGAGCTCACGAAGAGTTCTTGTATCCTTTTAGTGTCCAATCATGACACAAGATACCTAGGACTCTGTATGCTACTTGTGAGGACTTCATGCAAAATGCCAGGCTAGAGTTCCAAGATCAAGAGGGGGAAAGAACCTTATCTGGCTCTAGACCCTTAGCTGAATCCCTAACCCTTGACAGGAGGATAAATTGTGAGTGGATCTGTGTCTTCCTGTCACAAGTTGGAGTAGGCTTCACAACCTCATGCTAAACAGAAACTCAGTTCTTGGGAGATCTCAGCCTTTTTGTTGCTTGTGTACTCTTTCAGTCACTGGAGTCCTGTATCTGTAGAAACCCTCTACAATCTTATGTGCACATAAAATTAACTATTCGGCAGTTTTAATCAAAATTGGCCAGATCCTGTACTGAACTATGGACATTGTACCATGATCAAAAAATTTAGGTTAAGTTTAATACAAAATTAACCTGAAATACCGTGTGGCAAAAATAAGAGTTCCTCTGATTAGATGAAACTATAAAATCCTTCTAGTTGGTGTTCTAATCTCTTTAAAATCCTTTCAGTGAATACGTCTTTGCAGTACTGAAACCATTGCAACTGCAATTATGTTCATTAAATCTTTTTTTTAGTGTGTGTGCATAAACTGTTTTATTCACATTATTACAATTTACCATACATCACTAACAAAGCCTAGGCTGCTTCATTTTCCATTTTGTAATCATCTGTGACTGATTACTGAAAACACATTGCACAATCATGCATATACTTTTGTATATTTTCCCATCATTTTGTCCTCAGATCCTACATGTTTTATTTTTCAAGCACCTGACGTTAACTAACGATATGCACTTTCCCTCTACATATTGTAACTAAAAACAAACAAACAAAAATGACTAGACTTCCTTGAGCATAAAACTGTCTGAATGTAAACAATTGACAGAATAGCAGGACAGAAGCCTAACATCATATTTGTTGTTTTTCACAGCATCACTTGAAATAGCAATGTCTCTTTCCAAAGAAGTGGGTTGTAGCCCACGAAAGCTTATGCTCTAATAAATTTGTTAGTCTCTAAGGTGCCACAAGTACTCCTGTTATTTTTGCGGATACAGACTAACACGGCTGCTACTCTGAAATCTTTCCAAAATGAATTTTGAAGTTAGAGAAAAAAGTAATAAATAGCTATAAAGCAAAGCACAACATATTTTCTGTTGGGTAACAAGTGCTAAGTCCAAATGACCAAGGTACATGTCACGGAGTGAGAGCCAAACCACTAATGATCTATAGAGGACAAAGTGGAAACTCACTACTGCAATGGAATCGGGTTACTGAAATATGAAGGAATAATCAATTGCACAAATACAAAATGTGAAATGACTGTCTAGGAAGGAGTATTGCAGAAAAGGCTCTGGAGGTGGATCACAAACTAAATATGAGTCAACACTGTTGTAAAAAAAATAAAACATTCTGGGATGTATTAGGAGTGTTGTAAGCAAGATATAAGAATTCATTCTTCCACACCACTCAGCACTGATAAGGCCTCAGCTGGAGTATTGTGTCTAGTTCTGAGCACCACGCTTTGGGAAAGATGTGGACAAATTGGAGAAAGTCCAGAGGAGTGCAATAAAAATGGTTAAAGGTCTAGAAAACATGACCTACAAGGAAAGATTGGGGGTGGGGGGAAAGGGTTTGTTTAGTCTGGAGAAGAGATGACAAGGGGGACATAAGTCTTCAGTACATAAAGGTTGTTATAAAGAGGAGGGTGTTAAATTGTTCTCCTTAATCACTGAGGACAGGACAAAAAGTAATGGTCTTAAATTGCAGCAAGTGACATTTAGGTTAGACATTAGGAAAAACTTCCTAACTGTAAGGATAGTTAATCATTAGAACAAATTACCTATGGAAGTTGTGGAATCTCCATCATTGGAGGTTTTTAAGAACCAGTTAGACAAACACTTGTGAGGTATAGTCTAGATAAAACTTAGTCCTGCCTCAGTGCAGAAGACTGGACTATCGAGGTCCATTCCAGTCCCATATTTCTGTGATTTCTGTGATTATTATTCAATACAATGAAGGCAATTGCTGATAGCCCTTGGAAGGAATTCTAACTGAAATAAATTCTGTGGCAGTTGTCAAGATTAGCTCAATTCATATTAAATATCAAGTGTTCTTTTCCTTCTACTGAGGTTTTTTTTCTTTCACATTGTAATGGACACATTGTTATAAAGGTGGGTGATATTAATGAAGAGCTAAACAGTTGAATTAGTGTCTGCACTTCCCTGACATGTATCTCCAAAAACCCTTGGAGGTGTGCCCATCACTAGTTTTGCACTCTGTGTAAGAAAACACAATTCCTAATGACCAAATGGACTCATGGGTGCTGGAACAATTTGGAGGGTGGGGGTGCTGAGAGCCATTGAACCAAACTATATACACTGAATATGATGGAAACCACTTCAAACTCCACCCCCGGCACCTTTAGTTCTAGTGCCTATGATTGGACTGTTCCTTCAATTCGAATTTGGACAAATTATTAATGTCAGGCAGAAAATAAAGGTATTTTCACTCTTTACATGGCCAAAACAAGCTATAGGGATCACTGGGTCAGATAGTTAAATAACTAACAGGGTTATGGACCAAATTCTGCAGTGCATACACAATCAAATACCACATGTATTTCAACTGGAATTTCATCTCAGGGCTGCAGAAGTGGGCCCTTTTCATTGGGATGATTGGAGGTGCTTAGAGGTAGTGATTGAGGTTAGGTTATTTTACTAAAGTAACTATCCCCATAGAAGACTGATCCTGCTCATATTGAAGTCAATGATGAAAACCTCTTCAAATGGATTGGGAGTAGTGTACAATGGACTTCACTATGGCATAAGAGTTCAGGTGCTTTGTTATTATACACATTGAGAGAGTATCGTAGCTTAACCATTTACATTCTCACACACACAACTCTGTCAGAACTGTTTTTTCCTGAAAAACACCATATTTTAGGTTTTTTGCTGAAAAATTTCTAAGACGATTAACTGGGGTTTTTTTGTTTTGTTTTGCTGCAGACTTGCCCATAATTGAAATTATTCAGCTAACATTCCTGCTCCTTCCCCTTTCAATGAAGGGAACAGCTACAGGGCATGGCACTTTCTTATTCTGCTCAGAATTGGAAGTTCCAAAAATATGCCCAAATGGGCTGCTATTGCAGAATTTCGATACTAACAAGAAATGAAAGTTACCAGAAACCTCACCAGAATGCCTATTTTCATGGGCTTTTCAGTCTAACTTTGCAGACAGCAAATAGGTAGGCTGAGCATCTAAAATTTTCAGTACTTTGCTTATCTGAACCGAACTTCACCCATCACATATGGTTTCCAGTGTCATTCAAAACCATTTCACATCAGGATAACTATCTCTGAGAATGATGATAAAGCGTGTGGAAGTGTGATACTCGCAGTGTGACACTAGTCCTAGGAGAAACACCTTTGAAAAGCACTTTTTGTGGGGAATTGCATTTCAAGAGTCAACACAAAAATATACCTTGAGTATACAAATGTGTCTTTTATGGAACCTCAGCAAAGGTTTAGATGATGGTCAGTTTGAAAGATGGGAAAAAGTGTGTGTGTGTGGATGGGGTAGGGGAATAAGGTCACATATCCTTAGGAATCATGACAGGACTTGTATAGCTATTGTGAATGGGAAGCCATGGTGAGATTATTGGCCACACTTTCTTATATAAAATGTTAATGAAATTACCCCAATTGCATATGCAGCTTAACTATTGTCACTGAATGCACAATTGCAAAACACTCAGTTACAAAAAATTAGCTCTATCTCTCTGTAACCCATTCCCTAACTTTAAATTTATATTAGAAATAAGAACTATATATTGTGACAAGAAGGTAGTAATAGCTAGTTCTCTGTTGTAATCATTGCATCCCTCATGTATTTGAACTCATGCACTGCTGTCATATTCCTTCCTCCCAAACTCAAAGCAGAGTTTGGGGACTGGCACTGTAGCTAATACTTCATACTGATTTTCTGCTTCAGATCAATAGCCACTGTTATGTTGTCATTAGTATTAGCTTTAGCAGCGAGTATAGGATATTCATGCTGCACACCACATCAGAGGGATTTGTAACATCGTTTGCATTTACAATTCAGTTGCTGTATCCCAACTTTCATTTCCTTTACTTGTGTTTTCAAGGTGAACTGCTCAGGGGAGTTTAGGCATTCTGTAAAAGTTATTTTTTTTCTTAGTCTAAACAGGGATTTGGGGAATTATTCACAGATTTTGCTGATTTTTCCCCCTCAAATTTCAGGCCCCAGCAATTTTTGTCAAGTTTTTCAGAACTTAGAATTTAGAAAGTTTGCAAACATTTTAAAGTTTTAGCATATTTGTGATGGTGACTCATCCATCTCTGGTTGTAATGATTTATTTAAATGATTGATTAATCAAAACAAGGATTAGGCTTTGAAGCACAATGGTTTTAAGCCCCAGTTCAGCAAGGTGTGTAAACACATGTCTAACTTTAAGCATATGAGCAATCTCAATTAAGTAAATGGAACTACTCACACCTTAAAGTTAGATATATACTTAAGAACCTTGCTGAACTGGGGCCTTAGATAGTAAGACATTGGACATAAGACATTCACTTGTGACACAGTGCACATACAGAATACATACTCAGAACAATAGGGACATCTGTAGCTAGAACAGAACTGATGCTGAATTTTAACATCTTTTCCTTGCTAGACCTGACTCTTCATTAGGTGCTGTATGCAGGGTGGCAAGGTAATCTAGAACAAATCAGATTTGTCATGGTGTTAGTAGTGGTAATAAAAAAGATTACACAATTTAAGCCATTTACAGTGCAAAAAAAAAAAAAAGCCCCAATTACATACAATGGTGTATGGCAGTGGTTCCCAAACTTGTTCCGCTGCTTGTGCAGGGAAAGACCCTGGCGGTCCAGGCCAGTTTGTGTACCTGCCACGTCCACAGGTTTGGCCGATCGCGGCTCCCAGTGGCCGCGGTTCGCTGCTCCAGGCCAATGGGAGCTGCTGGAAGCGGCGCGGGCCGAGGGACGTACTGGCCGCCGCTTCCTGCAGCTCCCATTGGCCTGGAGCAGCGAACCACGGCCAGTGGGAGCCGCGACCGGCCGAACCTGTGGACGTAGCAGGTACACAAACTGGACCTGACCACCAGGGGCTTTCCCTGCACAAGTGGCGGAACAAGTTTGGGAACCACTGGTGTATGGTATTCCTTCACATATATTATTTTGGACACAACAACTGAAGCTTTTGTACAAGTACATGAGCAATGAATATTTGTGTGGATAAATTTCATTGCTTTCTTTCTTCAAAACTGCCATCCTCCTGGCATACACAATGTGTTTGGCACTAGTAACATAAAGGTAGTGGGCAGGAATACCCGTCTGCTGAATTTGTGTATATAAAGAACTAAAATCCTCTTTCATTTCTGATGCTTCCTCTTCGTTATTGTGACACACAAGTGCTGAGAATTTGCTCATGTGTTCAGAGCACATGCTATAGAAGGCATTCATGCTCCTGTGCACAAGCAGCTATCTGTGAAAATGCATCCCCTGCTTTTATGCCTCCCTGGGCACAATCTGCCATTCTATTAGTCATGGCCTGTTCCTCCCCCCCCAACCCCCCAACCTTCCCTGCTTATTTTCTTTGATCCCCTAATTCTCTTTTATCTTTAGTTTGGCTGAATATTATCAATTTTTCAAAGTTGATATTTTCATGGCTCCTAGCTCAGATCTTTCCAACCCTGTAACAACAGCAAATCTGCTGGTTACATTTCTTTCTGATTGATCTAGTTACACTAACAGTGCTGATAATGTTGCTGAAACTAGTGCTGGACATATGTGTCCCATCTAGGGTATACAACTTTTGGAGAAGATGCCCATATCTAAGGTTGAAATTGCCTTTCATTTCCCATCTGATAATCTGTTTGTTAGGATTATATTGTATAATGGCTGTCAACCGCTTTCTAATCTTGTCTCCCCAGTGTGTCTGCTTCTTTATTTACAAGTCGGGGGGCGGAGGGAAGAAAAAGAATTAGTGCAAGAAATAAAGAAGCACAAGCATCAAAATGCATTCATAAGCAATTCATGAACCAAGAGCTAGTAAAGCATTGTTGTCCAGCTATACCAAAAGAAGAACAGGAGACATTTGATATGGCTTTAATCAGGCTGCAACTTTATTGTTAGATGTCTGGGACTACCCGGTCCCACAGTCAACCCATTGCTGGGACCTTGTCAACACCCACCTCAAATGAGGGTTCAGGTGGGTTATAAAAAGAGGGGGTTGGCTCCCTGCTGTACCAGTCATAGGAGCCCCAAATCCCTCTATTCCACTCCTTTAACCAATACCTCCTTTTAAAGTCCTTTACCAAGCCATATATCTGGTCACTGTATCCCTTCCCTATGGAGTACCTGCACTGGACATCCACTCCACACTTACATAATGAGCTGTGACATAAAAGCCTAATGCTCTTCCATGCTCACCATAACAAATCCCTCCCTGAATCTGCTGTAGGGAAGGCAACCCCCGACCCTCCTCCACCTAGGACAATCGTGTGGTGAGGGGAAAATTCCTTCCCAGCTCCCCTAAAAGGTAGCAGCTAGCATGAATCCCACCACAGGTCCTGACCAAACCTGGTATTTTGCTACCTCAAGGGCAGGGAGGGTGGGTGCTGCCTCACCTGCTCCAAGAAAAAGTGGCTTCTCATGCCTGGGCTTGACATTTTTCAACCCCTCAGCCCTTCTGGTCCCAGGGGATGAGTCAGCATTGCCACGCTGACCCACTCCTCCTTTTGCAGCAGCTTCTGAGCCTCTCTTCTCCCGCCCACCTTGTAACCAGTAAAGCACTGTTCCTTCTCCCTCAGCAAGCTGGAAAACAGCTCCCCGGTTGAAAGGTGAGGTGCAGTCATTTTATTTTATTTTTCTTTCTTTTCTTTTAGATCAACCTTGCCAGAATTCATAAGGAGATTCAAGAAGACTATTACATTCATGATGTATTACAGGTGTGTTGTAAAAAGCTTTTTCTTTAAGGAAGATGGATGCAGAAAATGCTGTTTATGCTTTATGAACACAAAGATACCTTGTTTTAGTTGAAAGTCTGCCAAAATGATTTGGCAGGGTCCTGCCTCAAACAAACACTTATAGCTAGAGTTGTGAAGTGCTGGAGTTAGTGTGTTTGTCAGCAATTCTTAGAGGGTGGAAACTGTTCACCATGTGTAAAAAAATTGACTCATTAGCCTAAAGATGATGCATAACTGAAAGCTACAAGTTTTTGTACAACATTCTCTAGAAACTTTACATGCACATACTTTGTGGTTCTGGAGTAGCAGCCGTGTTAGTCTGTATCCGCAAAAAGAACAAAAGAATTAAATTTGTTAGTCTCTAAGGTGCCACAAGTACTCCTGTTCTTTTTGTGGTTCTGATCCTGCAACCATTGAAGTAATTTGGCAAAACTCTCTCAACTTCAGTGGGAGTCATATCTGCCATTGAAGAAGTTCATTGGGTGAAATCCTGATCCCCCTTTGAAGTGAGTGGAAGTTTTGCCATTCATTTCAATGGAGTTAGAATTTCACCCATTATATCTGTGTTTAAACACATTTGACTTCTGCAATGGCAATAGTAAGGTGTACTTAGCTAGTTCTTCTATGTAACAGCCATAGTAACATGTGGCAGAGGGTGTTAATGCTAGAATGGCATCTGTATACAATGTAGTTTATAGAATATCTATATAGAAGATCAGTTATCGTTCAGCTACATACTATATTGTAAGTATGGAGTAACATTATTATCTTATAGTTGTTTTTTGGATAAATCCATATTTGTGAAAATATACATTCTCCACTGATATTCTGAAGACACCTTCGTAGTTCAGCGCTACTTCTTAGGACATTAGTCTTTATTTAAATCAGTTATTGACTACCTACCTGAAAGCTGCATCTTTGTTTATTTTGACTTTTCCTCTTATTCTTAAGTCCCTCTTAGCTACACATTTCATAGTAACACAAGCTAAGAATTTTACCTTCTTAAAGTTTAGTGCCGTTTGAGCCTTCCTAGCTCAAATGCATACTTCCCAGCATACTTCTAGGAGCCAAGTCAGCATTTCAGCTCAGGACATTCATCCTAACTGCATTTCTGAGCAGTTTTCAATAGAAAGACAATCAAACTGATAACCTAGACATTTTTACACATGTAAAATGCCCCTCTGCAAGTATAGCTGAAGCTGTGTAGTAATGTTTGTTTTGCTCATCACTTTTTGTAATACACTTAGGTGTATAGTACAGTGAAGTGGACTGATTTTCAGTTTTCCAGAATAGATGTTCCCTACAGATTTTGGAGCTCTGTAAAGTCTAAAGACTCTAAACTATGCAGTAATGTATAATTATGCAGTATTTTTTATCCTCAAGTTCAATCTTTACTAAGCAGACAACTTCAAGAATTAATACTGAGGCAGGATACAAAAAAGATCAGACATTTTATATGGGCCCTTTAAATCATCTCCGGAGCCCTGCTGCCGCTACCCCAGCCCTAGCCCGAGCCCTGCTGCCCCAGGGTAGCGGCAGCAGGGCTCCTGCGGTGATTTAAAGGACCCAGAGCTCCGCGGCACCCGGAGCCCCAGGCCCTTTAAGTCACCCCTGAGCCCCGGAGCTCCCAGCCGCCTCTGCAGCTGGGAGCTCCAGGGTGATTTAAAGGCCCTGGGGCTTCCAGCCACAGCTGGAGCCCCAGGGCCTTTAAATCTTGAAAGGCCCCGCCTCTTCCGGTTGAGGCCATGCCTCTTCCGGTTGAGGCCACGCCCCACTCAGGACTCCGGCATACCGGTAAGTCCTCTAAGTTACTTTCACCCCTGCCAGTTGCACAATCAAACTGAATACCTAGTGTATCTTTACACAATCAAATATCTTTACACAATCAAAACAAATCCTATTATAGTGCTTGAAGGAGACACTTAGCTTTCGGTCTTATGCCTAAAAACCAAGTTATAGTGCATAATTTCCTATTAATACACACCCTATCATGTTTTGTCACACAGTCTGCAAAATATAATTATTATATTCAACAATTATTTGATAGAAAATAAATCAATAAATCAACAATTGGGATGTTAAATTAAAAATTAGGCAAACCACAAAAATGCCAACTAAATACTTTAAATAAAAAATGTGATATGCATTAATTGGTAATCAACCTCAAAAATATCAATTAATGAAAAGATGTTAACAAAACCTCTTTTATGCATAGATTAAAACCAATGTATCCACATTAATTAAGATAAAACATGATAAAATGATTATGGCTATTACTAATCAGGCTTTAGCTAAAGGGATAGTGAGTGTTTTTAGGCCTTGTCTGCTTTGATTTGATGTGATTAGGCAGGGAAAATCCTACTTATATCTAGATTAAGAAAAAAACTTTACAATTTCTTTCAACAACTCATTTTTTAAAAATGGATGGAGTTGCATTTGGTGCATCTGAGAAGAGAGAATGGCAAAGGTTGTTTGATGTCACCCTAATCCTGTGCTAAGCCAGTGCATCTAACCACAGTACAATTTAGAGCAGACACAAGGAAGGATGGTAGAATCTGTCCCTTACACAGTAATCAAGCACTCATATAAAAGGTGTTCTAGAAATCAGAAAGTCTGAATCATGTGACTTCTCAGGTGTTGCTGGAGACTACTCCTGCTTCCATTGAAGTCAATTAGTTAATGGGGGCAGGATTGAACAAATGACCGACAAACTTATGAAACAAACTGAAGCACTTACCAATCCATTCTCAATTATACCTGGAAAATCTCTCCGAACTGAAGAAGGAATTCACAGATCCAGACAAAAAAAAAAAGAGCCCGGGCAGTGAGCACACTGTCAGCTGTGCTAGTATTCTGAGGGGCTCGCAAACTCCACAGTGATTCTTGTCACTGAGGAATTCTTAAATAGTCCTTAAAATCTCAGGGAAATGACTGATCAGAAAATAAAATAATATCTTGATTAAGATGGAGTTAAGATTGTAAATATCTAGTGATTTACTGATAAAAGAATATGATAGATTTCTCAAGGAAAAAACCTCTAAATTTTAATCTTGAAAATCTTAGAGTAATGAAAGTGTCAGCCTAGGAACTGTTAAATTAATCTCACACTGTGCGTGTTTGGGGAGAGCTAGTTAGTTTGTATAAATATTTATTTTGATTCAAGTCTTATAAAGCATGTCATGTAAATATGTGAATTAATAAGGACTAGAAGAATGTAAGGGTGGATTGGAGCCAGTCTTGTCCATGAAGACATGAGGCTATCATTAGGGAAGCCTATGAGATGAGCTTTAAACTAGGAACATTATAGGAGACCATGTGTCATTTGTGTTCCCCTTATTTATTTATTTATTTATTTATTTATTTACTGCATTGTATTCACTTTCCTATAGACCTCTAAATATAGTTTTGCTCATGTAAATGCAATAATTGAGCAGGTGTGCGCAAACACACACAGGTGTGCAGTTGTATTCTTATTTTTGCACATGTGCCAAAGCCTCTTTCCATTGAAAATGTGGCTCTTTCAATGTAGCTTAATTACTGGTCATAAATGAAACAAGTAAATTGTGCGTGCACACAGGCATTCACATGTCATTATTAATCTGGGAACTCCCCAGTAGGTGAAGGGGATATCTGGGAACAAGTGGTCTAGTTATTCTGCCAATAAGTGAGCCTATGCCATGATCCCTCCCCATAGCATTAATGTGGTGAAACTGTATATAATTGTTGCATATCTTTACTAAAGAAACAGATAACATTATAATATGCAGGCAAAACAGGACTGTTGTGATTTTGGACTGCATGAATCACTACGTGCAGGTAGAGACTAGCTTAAGACAAGATAGACTTCGGCAAACGATTCACACTACATAATTAATTAAGTGACAGTAGTGTGTAGAGGGAGATCTATGAGGTTATAAATTTCCCAGCCCTATTATGTGGAGCTGAAGGAAGAAACTTTCGCTGTGTAAGCTTCTAACTAGAACAAAATCTGTTCCTCTGTTTTGCCTACAACAGCATGTCCGACTGACTTGATTTGAGGGAATTCTACTTTTCTTCTTCAATTCACAGGCACTGGCTTGCCTCTCCAGGTTCATATTACAATATTAACAGAGAGAGTTGGGTCCTGTCTGTAATACATCGCCTTAATTCAGATGTTCCCAACCTGTGGTTCAAGGACCACTGGTGACCTGTGGACCAGTTACTGTGTTTTTGCAGAGCTGGATGGTCATACGGTGCCAGTTTCCAGCTGCTATATCATATTAAAAGAAGCTAAAAGTAGTTTAAGTACTGTCCTAATTTCACTTTTCCATGTTGGCAACTACTATAGTTGCCACAGGGATGTTATGTGTTTGTGAGTAGTCAGAGAAGTGGTCCATGAAAAAATCTCTTCATGAAGATTCTACCCTGTGGAAATACTTGGGAAGCATTAATTTAATGTTGTGATTATGTGTCCTTGTAGTGGCTGGCCACAGCCACTGTCACAGCCTGCTACTTTCACACAACTAAAGCTGTTGTCTTTAGCTCATGTGGTAGAGGATTGTGCTTTTGGTGCTGAGGATATCAAGTGTGTTCTCCATTGGCAGTGTGGTGTTTGTATGTTTGCAACATTGATGTGTTACAGCTCCACTGCTCCATTGCTTTCAGGGATCTTATGATTGTTGGAGTGGGTAGCTCCCTTTCTCTCCACCCCTCTGACTATTGCAAGTTGTTCTTTGGTGCGGTTTTTTGGCTTGATGTGGCCTAGTCTTCCTTTTGTTAGGAAATCTAGCCAAGGAGATGTTGTCTTTAGATTGTGAGCTTCCCCTTAAAAATATTAACACTGTGCCTGGTAAGAATGAGGCTGCATTCAGATGTCCAGGGACACAGTGATCATGCTCACACCCTCACATCCATTCTCATGGGCCTGACTGACATGGCATTCAAGCTTCATCTGGGACTCTACTCCTAGAAAGAGTGCAAGATTGGATGTCCATGTTCTGTTAAAAATACTATTACACAGCTATTTTTTTTAATAAGTAGCAGTTGCCGCAGCTGCATAGTCTGAGTGACTCAGGGAGCCTGTGTATGCCATGAGCCATGCTAATGTGGGTAATTCATCTACAAGGAAATAGGTATTATATTCCACATAGTACTATCCTGATCTGAAAAAAGATCCTGTCTCAGTTTTAAATGCTGTTATATATATCAGGAAATCAATTCCTTTTTGCTAATTAAATATTTCTCTTTTCCTGCTATGCTACATCATTTTTAGTGTTGTAGAGTATAATGTGATCCGCACCAGAGAGAGACAAGCATTTTAAAAAGATGTTCACTGGTAATGTAGGGGTATGTTATAGTCTCCTAACATTAATGAGAATCACACATGTCCACTCTTGGGGAACAGAGCCATTGATGGGAGAACAGATCCATTAAAGATCAAATCCCAGATCAGAAATTTTAACTTAGCCTGTGGCACCCAGAATGTTTCTAAGTTTATTTCCAGTTACATATGTCTTCAGAAACAATACATGAAAGAGTACAATATTTTCTTTATCTCCTGAGTAGAGATTTTTCTGCCTATTTAAAAATTTCTTTTTCTAATACCTATTGATGTGTTGAAAACATTCCCCCTCTGCTACAGTGTATATATAATGTGTAGGGATTACAAATATATAGGCTGACTTTACATGACTGCAATAGTTCACACTTTGTCAAATAAGTCCAATAAATGTGATTTCTTATGTTAACTCTTACCCAGATATTTTTGTATGTAACTTAAGTCAGCTAGAGTCCACAGGGATCCCAAATTGTAAAAATATGTTTTTTAAATCATAGTTTAAATATTATTTATATATTGATTCCAAAATAGGAAAACCCCACAGTGTGGGGGACATAGTGCATTACCACTTTGTTAGTCACAAGTGTGAGAAATGTAGCTGTCACTTTCTGTACCGGAACCCACTGACAATGGGTTTGCTTTTGTCTTCTGGTTGAAATCCTGAGTAGGGGTAGTGTAGAGCTACACCACTTTAGTGGGAACACTGCTAGCAACTATATACTCAAGGGAAGAATGCCTACTGCTATACCTCTTCAGGAGGTGGGCTGTACATTCCCCAGCATACCTGGCCAGCTCCACTGGCTGGTGTAGAGTTGTGTCATGGCTCCTTTTCTCTACACCAGTGATAAATGAAGGGGGGAGAGGAGGGTAGCTTTCTTTTATGGACCCAGTTAGCTATAAAATCCCTCTTAGTAGCTGTTCTCTACTTGCTTTACCTGTAAGGGTTAAAGCATCTCCCTGCATAGGTAAAAGGACAGGAGTGATCAACTGACCAAAACAGCCAATGGGAAGGCTAGAACTTTTTAAAATTGGGAAAAAAACCTTCCCCTTTGTCTGTCTGTGTTGTTCTCCCAGAGAAAAGGGACAGAGCAGAGGGGGGTTGGATAGAGGGCAGGGGAGTTTGGGGTGGTGGTTGGGGGGCGGGGGTGTGGATAGGAGTCAGGGCGGTCGAGGGGGGGGAACAGGGGGTTGAATGTGGGCAGGGGTTCCAGGGGGGCAGTCAGGAAGGAGGGGGGGTTGGATGGGGCGGCAGGGGGCAGTCAGGGAGAGGGGTTCCAGGGGCAGTCAGGGGACAAGGAGAAGGGGTGGTTGGCAAGGGTCCCGGGGGGCTGTCAGGAATAAGGGGGGGTTGAATGGTGCGGCGGAGGTCTGGGGGTGGTCAGGGGACAGGCAGGGGTGTGTGTGGATGGGGCAGGGGTCCCGGGGGGGCGGGTTGGAGGGGGCAGGAGTCCCGGAGGGAGGGGCCACGACCCCCTCCCCTAACCAGCCCTCCATACAATTTACAAAACCTGATGCGGCCCTCAGGCCAAAAAGTTTGCCAGCCCCTGGATTAACTTAATTGGTTATACAATTAGCACTGGCCACAAAATGTCCAGTGGAACAGTTTAACTTTGGAAAATGCTGAATTGACTAAATCAAAATGTCTCACGGGTACTGTCAATTTTCTCTAAATTTTCATGGAAAATTATTGAAATGTTTTGACAAGGTCAAACTATTTTATTTTGACTTTGTTTTGACTTCTGTGATTATAATTTATATTTATAATATTTTTTATTTTAATAAGATAAAAATCAAAACTATAACATGAAATGAAATGTTTTGGAATAATTTCATGAAAAATTCCAAGACGTTAACTTTTTGTCTCCAACTGGGGCAAAACCAAACTTCAAATCTTGGACTTTACTGTGGGACATACATTCTGTTTTTCAGCTCTAGAAATAATATACAGCCCAACCATATTTCTCAGTTATCAAAAGAGAGAGGATTTTGAAAGCCAGCTGGGCTATAGTAGCTGATTCTACAGATATTATGGTGCTACCTAGATGTGTATTATGTTATTGTGTAATTCTGCCTATTCATCAGAAACCAAGTGGTTCCTTATTATGACTAAAATGTGTAAAAGTAGTGTTTTCAGCCTATTTGTTGCTGATTGTAATTGGCTTCCTCGGGAGCAATATTTTGAAATGCCCAAAAAGAGAAGTGCTACAACGGAGATTTATATATTTTTGGTTCTACAAGGCAGCCACTTGAACTTTAACACTTTCTATCTCTCTTTCTCATTATGGTAATGGCATTTTAATGGCTGACAAGCCAATTGAACTTTGATTGTTTTAGGGTACTGCAGTGCCAAATTTTAATGGCTGATGATCGTTGTTAATATCGCTTTCCTTTTCAAGGAGTGGAATCATTCCGATGGCATTTTTAATGGCTAATTATACCAATTAAACTGTCTCTGCCTCTCTACTGTTACAATAATGGCATTTTTCCATGGCTAATGATGCCAGCTTAATCCCAACTGTGTCTATCATTCTCATATTTTTGTGTTTTGCAGAAGCTTCAAATGAGTCTCTCTCTCACTCTCTCCCCTTCTCCCCTCCCCCCACCCCCAGCTTGTTAGGACTCACTACATTTGCAATTACTAGAGATGGTGAAAAACAGCTCAGATAAAATATCATACTGACCAAAACCTGCACCCCAAACAAAACCAAACATAAATTTTTAGGGTGAAAGGAGTTTAGTCAACTTTTTAAACTCTGAATTTCTAATAGACCAGAAAAAAATATGAAAATAACCAATGAGACATTTCTGGCCTACCTGACACCAGAAAGTTCTGCAAATCTTTTTAGAAAGCAGTGACTTCTAATATTTATAGCTTAACCAAAATTGTTTGGATAAGCATTCAGACTAAGCCTTTTGAGGTTCACTTATCACTAGTAATTACAGCTTTGCAGCAATTTGGATATTAGTGTATTAGAATCGTTGGGGTTCAGTATAAGGCAGAGAAGCAGCGGTGAGATCTGAAAGATGCATTCTGCTTATTTGCCAAACTCTCCATATTTGAATTGAAAACAGTAACCTGGAATTATTTATCATTTTGTATTTGTCATTTTGACTCCCTGTTTTACTATTATACGTTTGCTCATTTAGTGCCCAATAACTTCTATTGACTTCAGTGGAATGGATCCTTAGTGCCTATTCTGAACTTAGTGGAAAATCTTACCCTGGCTTCAATGCAAAAGAATAGGGAGACCTGCTGTTCTGTTGCATGATAAGATGGTGGGTTCAAGAAATCAATACTTTTGCTCTTTAAATGCTTCATAATAGTCTTTGTTTCTCTTCCCCCCCCCCCGTATTTGAGAAAGACAGAGAGAGGGAGTTAGTGCCAGGTCTACCTTCCATCCGTAGCTGCTATATATTTGAATTTTTTTATTAAAAAATTGGGTTAAAAGAACCTTATTATGCATGTTTACTAGATAAAATAAAACAGAATCCTGTCAAGTGGTACTTATCTTACACCCACTGAATTTAATGGCAAAACTCTCAAGTGTTAAATGGGAGTAAAATGAGGCCAAACAGATCGAATTAGTCCAAATTACAGCAACAAAATAAAAATATAGTTGAAGGGCACACATTTGTTTGGATATAGAAATACCACTACTATTTTTGTTTTGCAGCTGAACTTAAAAAAATAAACACATTGGGCAAATTCTCTCTTGCACCAGAGCACTGCAGTGCATATAGATAGTAATGCCAAAAGATTTAAAAAAAAAATATTCCAAAGTTCCTTAAGAAAAGAATTTATGAATGAAGTGAAACTGGTACTGGTCATTGGAAAAGTCAAAGTTTGAATGTTTGAATTCATATTACAGGAGTCATTGAGGTAAACAAGACAGTCCAATGCCAATTCTATTTATCTTAATTACCAAGAGTCTGAGACACTGTTTTGTGGTCCTAGTTACTAAGATAATCCATATTCCAATAAACTCCAACATTTTAACCTTTTTATTTCCATCCATGTTCATATGGGTATATATTTGTATGATTTAATGAAAGTTTCATAACAGATATGATGAAAATTTTACACTGTGTAATAACACACTGTGTAATTTGGTTACAAGGCTAAAATTTGCTGTAGTCTAAGAAATTCCCCATAGCACATGGTATGGTATGTATGTGCTATTTTAAAGTTAAGCAGCATATTTTTATGCTTCAGTACTAATAAATAATTTATTCTTCAAAGCCTTGTATAGAAGGTGAAATCCATTAAAGACTTGTTTTTAAGAGAGCATAGCATATGTTTCATATTCAACTACAGTTAATCAGCGTATTTTGACTACATTTGAATGATAATAATTATTCATGTCTATCATGAGTTTTCAACTGAAATGAAGTCAGGTACTAAACCAGGAATGAAGCCTTTGTTTTGCTCCATTCATTAGTATATCCTTAAATTATTGTACCATATGGCTAATATTCATCATCCAGTTGTGATGCTTCAGTTTCTTTGTTTGAGTTGCAAATGATGTCTCCTCATCAATGGAACATATGGTAAATATTTAAGAAAGACTGATGGATGTCATCTGATGTCTGCTTCATTTAATTTCAAGCATGTACTAATGTTTTATCTGTAGAAGACTTTCAACACACTTACATTACAGTGACAGAAGACATGAAGGGTGGAGCTTCCTCCATTTCAGCTCAGCATGAAGAAACATGTCTTGTTTAATCTCTGCACTATGCAAGATTCTGGTGTAGTAAAAATGTTTATTAATAACTCTGACAAGTTGGCACATCAGTAGAATATTTCCTCCATTTCAAGAAACACAAGCTGTTTTCAATTATCTATCCAATGCTTTGGGGAAGAATTTCACATAAATTTATGAACAAGGTTTTGTTACAATCTATATGTTGCTGATTTACATTCTGATCCTGTAATTGGCTCCATGATGATATTTTTACCCCACCATGCAAACTTACTTGCATGAGTGGGACCATCATTGTATTTAATTGTTTACATGATCCGATTGTTATAATAATATTTCTTATATAGCATTTTCCAGCCATAGATCTCAAAGTAGTTAAGTATTATGATGCCAATTTCATAGGTGAAGTGACTTGCCCAACATCACCCAGCACCTTATTTCTATTATGGTGGTGCTAAACAGCCCCATTGTGCTAGGCGGTAGACACACCCATTCTGAGAGATCGTTCGTCCCTGCTACTGAAGAGTTTACAATCTTAGTAAATAAGATAATCAAAAAGTGGAAGGAGTTGGGATGAGCACCCTCAGCTCCTAACTTTGAGGCTAATGCCCAATCCTCTAGACCATACTGCTTTCCCTCCCAATTGACATTGCTGCTCCCAGCTCCTAATCCTTCTCCACCCATGCATTTTTCACTTTACCCACTAATCCCTTCTGAATCTCTATTTCAATATTTTATCTACCTCCCTCTGCTATTTCACCTTTCACCTTTAATTGGAAGCCCAATGGCTCTCTTTATTGGCTGTCAGTGCATTATTTTGTGTACTCTGAATATCATTATTAATTGCAATCTTGCACTATGTTCCTGCCATAACCTCTCCAAACTGAAAATCACATGTGTCTTAAGACTTTCTCAGTGATACAGTGCCCTCTGGGCACAGTTAATGAGGAAGTCTCCTATTGGCAGAAAGTGTTACACTGAATTTAAATAAGGAAACCATTGAACCTTCTGCATCTTGATATAAGGTAGTCAGGAAGGAGCAGCAACCAGACAAGCATCCATGCAAGCAGAGGGAAAGGAGATCTGTGCTGAGATTTGGCTCAAGTGGACCTATTGAGTAGTAGAATATTTGATGAAGGTTTACATATTCACTTGAGTTTTTGGATACTTACCTGTGAAGAACATCCATAACTGTAGCGGTTCAGCCAAGGCAAGAGGTGATTTATAAACAATGAAGATGGAGATTTCCAAGGCACAAATAGAAGTTAGGTGCTGAACTCCCATTGATTCCATTGGGAATTTGATGTCTAAGCCCCCTTTTGTCTTTGGAAACTCTCCTTAGATTAATCTATGGTTTCCATCTTCATGATTATGATCCTTAGAGATCAGCCTGAACCAGAATACCAATCTGATTCACTTGCAGTTCCAGATTTGTAGCCAACATTTGCAGTTCAGGTCCGTCTCTAAAATTACCTATAGAACCACAAAACAGAACCTAGCCAGGTGGCAGTGTAAGTTTTCATAGGTTTAAGGCCAGAAAGGGCTATCAGATCATGTAGTCTCACCTCCTGTATAACACTATACAATAGAATGTATATTTCAGAAAGTCATTCAGTTAAGTGGGGGTAATACTGAATGACGAAGGAAGAAGCAGTGGGCAAATAGGTGGACTCCTTAACGGTTCCTTTCCAGACTTTTGAACATTTTTTAAAGCAATATATCATTTTTATATACAAAGTGTAGTATTGATTTTTGGTATTAGCTGCACTCATCTGAAAAATGCTTTAAACTCTAATGCTTTTAGCAAAGTTAGTTGTTTGGGAATACTATAATGGCATAGCATATCCTTCTACTGTGCTTAAATAAAAGCTATAACTCCCTCTTCTAGTCCTTATAACATGAAAATTACACCAGAGCTTCACTACCCAGGTGTGTCATCTGTCCCAGAATCATATGATGGAATTATAGTGTTATTATGTATAGTTGGAGGCACACTATTCCTAGCATTGAGACTGGAGAATATTTTTATGAATATATTTTGCTTTCATGAATTTTTGCAAAAGCAAATATGATCAATTTTGCCCAGCTTCATACAAAAGTGACAAAACAAATCACTTACCCACAGAGGCTGGGAATAAGAAAATCACAAATTTCCCCTTTGAATTGATGTTGCCATTTAAAGTGATTTCCAGTAAACCATTCATGGATGCAGCTGACCTCTTTATTTTGTTCTTTTCTTATACAGCTTGTACTGAGATAGCTATTTCACAGCTTTATAAAGCCATCCACTGCAAAACAAAATATATCAATAACAAGTGAAAAAGAGTGTTATTACAGATGGAATATACACCAGAGGTCAAATTGTAGATTGCATATTAGTTGCAGTGTATGGAACAATATTCTAATCTGCCTCATCCAGTCCCAAAATCAGATATGACCAGAAAATGTGTTCCATATTGTGCCCTGAAGGGTTTGCCAAAGAATACATTTTAACCTTTTGCAGAAGATGCAGCACCAGGGGGACTCACAACGTGGAAAAGTGATAGCAGTGTAGGGCTTGATCCTGCTTCCATTCAAGTGAGTGATATTTTTGAAACTGACTTGAATAGGAGCAGGAGTGAGCTCAAATTTGTGTATAGTCTGTATGTCCACCATGCTTTTCATACCTGATTCTGGATGTTTTCCTCAACACTGTGAATGTGGTTCAGAACAGGTAGAGATAGCAGCACAAAAGATCTGTGGATACTATACCCATTTCAACTCTGAATTTTGATTTAAATGAACCAAATTATAAGCTATTGAAATTCAGCCATTGTTGTTCTGTATATAGGGTTGCCAACTTTCTAATTGCACAGAACTGAACACCCTTGCCTCGCCCCCTGCCCGAAACCCCGCCCCTTCTCTGAGGCCCTGCCCCCCCACTAGCTCCAGCCCCCTCTCCCGCCCTCACTTTCACAGGGTTGGGGCAGGGGGTTGAGATATGAGAAGAGGTGAAGGCTCCAGCTGGTGGTGTGGGCTCCAGGGTAGGGCCAGATATGAGGGGTTCAGGGTACGGGAGGGAGCTCCAGGCTAGGGCAGGAGGTTGGGGTGCAGGATCTAGGAGGAAGTTAGGGTGAAGGAGGGGGTTCCGACCAGGGGCAAGGGGTTTGGGGTGCAGGCTCTGGAATGGAGTTAGGATGTAGGAGGGGGTTCCAACCTAGGGCAGTGGGTTTGGGTGTGGGCTCCAGCTGGGCTTACTTCAGGTGGCTCCTGGTTGGCAGTGCAGTGGGGCTAAGGCAGGCTCCCTGCCTGCCCTGACTGCGCGCTGCTCCTGGCCACGGCTGCCATGTCCGGCCCCTAGACTGGGGCATGGCCAGGTGCTTTGACCGTGGGTGTCTCCAAGATGTTTTGAACTTTTCCTTTTGTCGGAAAAGAGTGTTCGTAATAATAAGTTCATGTTCAGCACACTTGGTCAGGAGCAGAATTCCATTTTAATTGCTTTTGCCAACTCCTTCTTTTCCGATTGTTCCTTTCCACAGGTCTGAGTCTCATCCAACATGTGCATTGAAATCCCCCAGAAGGATGATCTTGTCTTCTGTAGGGGTCTCTGATAAAATGGTTTTCAACTGAGAATAAAAATCTTCCTTTACATTCTCATTGGCATCCAGTGTTGGTGCATAGGCGCTCACAATAGTTGCCTGTTGATTTTTGATGAGCCTCAATCGGAGCGTCATAAACTGCTCATTGATGCCAACTGGTACCTAAGAGAGGCACCTTACGAGCTTGTTCTTTATAGCAAAGCCCATGCCATGGAATTGGGATTCATCTATAGTTTTTCCCTTCCAGAAATAGGTTATCCTCCTTTCTCCTGCCTCACCTGTCCTTCATCAGATCTTCTAGTTTCGGACAAAGCAGCAATATTGATGTTAAACCAACTCAATTCTTGAACAATAATGGCTGTATGCATTCTGGTCGGTTGTTGTTTGAGTTGTCCATCAGGGTACGTACATTCCAGGTAACGAAGTTGAAAAGTTTCTTACATTTTCGACCGCTGAGGTGGTGATCCTCCTGGATGCAGCTATCCAGCCAAGAAAAACAGAGGCAAGACTATTTTTAGGGTACCTTTTCTAACCCCCTCCCCATGTGGGGTGAGAAGAGTGGATCCTAAAAAGGACCGCTCAATCGCGGGTGCAGCTGCCGAGATGCTCGACCCACCTCAATCCTCGAGCAAGATCGCCTGTGTGTCGGTCTGTAACTAGGAACTTCCGGATTTCACTGTCCTGTTCCCATTGCCACTTGCCAACCACCACCAGACTTTTGACTTGTGCAAATGTTATTTTCCCCAAAACTGGAAGATGCCTGTGTGGGACTTCTTTTAAAGTGGGGAGACTGGTGCACAACAGTCACCGCACTATCCTTGACAGATAGAGGACTTGAAACCAATGGCATGGGCACCATGACGATTGGAGATCCTCTATCTGCTGCAGCCTTCATCCACCTTCACAGCCAATGTAACATTATACAACAGTTTCACCTCCATTGTGCAGTTCTCCTCCATCTGCTCTGTCATTAGGGACTTCTTGTATCACAATTTGTCTGGAACCTCGCCCTTGACCGTTCTGCCATGGGTAGCCCTAAGGGAGTACATGACTCCAGGCAGCATCGCTCTCGGGGTCATCGAGGCACGCAAGCCTCTCCACCACTACAAGGTGGTGATCCATGGAGAGGGTAAGTACTCTAACCACTGGCCTAATGGTTATATGGTAGGCAGCCTCTTCCCTCCCAGGCCTGGGCCATTTTGTGGCATGCTCAGAGCACACCTACTGGCTAATGTCCCACACAAGAATATCTTTGAGAATTGCACTGGGACTTAGGCATGAGATAGACATGCTCAGAAGACACTTTGATACCTAGGGGACTTTTACAGAAAAAAATATAGGTGCTGAGTGAGTTTAATTACAGTTTGGTGGGGAGGGAGGTGGATTGTGGATTGTAGTGACACCTAAATCCCTTTGCTGATCTGGGTCTTATTGCTTTAGGCTGGTCTGCTTCTTACACTATTGAACTATCTTCATGGCACCACAGGCTATGTGGTTGGTTGTCAGAGAATCCTGCTTAGCTTCAGGCAACCAAACAAGAGGGAGTTTGTGGTGATACCAGCAGAAGACTGGGTTGCCGCTCTCAACACGATCACAGACTGATAAAATTAAGGAAACTGTGGCTGTCAGTTTCACAGGATGAAAAGGGCCAGCTTGAGTGTTTATAGGGGAGACCATAAATAACCAATAAAATTTAGGGATAATCAGTGGAATCTTTCAACCTTAGACTTGAAAAGATGAATTAATTACTATCTGCAGTGAAAAGGATGAAATCCCTCAGACTGCTAGCCATGATTTTCAATAATGAATAACTAAAGTTGGGCCTTTAAATCCATATTTAGGATCCCAAATAAATGGTTTGATTTTTTTCAAACCTGCTGAGCACCCAGCAGCTTCCACTGAAATCAATATTTTCAAAATTGACGAGCAATTTGAGGGAATAAAATCTTGGAAGGAGTGGTACAGTGGAGATCACTGGTAGTCTGTCAGCTGAAATAGGAAGCACTGTTTGTGGGAAATTTTATTGGAGAAGGCATATTATGTATGATGAGGTCTGTCATTTGAAATAATGACAAATTGACCTTTATGTCTCAGGGCTGCAGACTATTACAACAGGCTCCCTAAAGAACAAAAATCCATCTGTTCGTGTTACTATGACCTGTCTGAAAAAGGATCTTTGCAGAAGGAGGAATTGCAGCTAGCAGGTAACATTTAGATAGAAGGTTTTGGATTGTTTCTAACAGATTTTTCTTTGAGTATGTGCCCTCTTACGGGTTACTGAAGTGATTGCCCCTTTAAAAGTACTAGGTTCTCCTGGAGATACACTGAGCCTGTCAGACATTTTGTGTTCAGATGAATTCAAGTAACGAGGACGTGCTTTTCTCAAAAAATTAAGCATGCAATTGTCAGAAATATTCGTGCAAATTGGTCTTTGGCTTCATAAATGGCCATTTGCACATCCAGTTACCCATTCTATGCATTTCATTTCTAATTGCTGTAAATTAGGTCACAGTCACATACCCTTTTTTAATCAGTCCCTGAAAGAAGCAAACAACCATTGATTGGATGTTGCAGAGAGAAGGTGAAAAGGAATTGTGTCTATTTTAAATGTTTAACAGGAAACTCTGTTACACTGGGATGCCATCGTTAGTATCATTATTCTATCCGTATCTCTGCTAAACCAACCTGTTATTTGTGTTAGTTGTTCAGTGATTATTATAGCATGCTGTTCTTTTAGGGTATATTCACCCTAATTGAGAAACAATGTAGCATTACTATCGAGGACTAATATATATTAATCTTGTGGCTACTACTGCCATATTTCCTACAGATTGATTATTTCTTCTTCCTTGTACTCATAATTTTTAGGGAGGTGCTGTTTGAGCTGAATTCTGATCCATTTTGATCACTTTAATGAGGATCTGTATTAGCTGAGACCAATCAATTTGATAGGTATTACACTGACAAGGACACTGTTGGGAAAAATAGGTTTTCTTTTCTTCAGTTGATAAAATCTCAGCCATTTTTAAAATTGAAATTATGATGTCCTTTTCAAATAGCTACTTGAGAAACCAGTTCTGATAATGCAAGAACAATCCTATACTACAAAATAATGAGTTTCTTCGCTTCTTGTAGGCAAAATAGAAAGTGGGGGAGACCCTTCTAAACCCATTATGATAGGAGTCATTCCTTCCAAGGTCTCTTCATTGTCCAAAACCAATGTCAGCATAACAAGGCCTAATAATTGGTTATAAATGTAACTTACTGCCATTCTGACATTTTTATGTTGCCAGGGCAGTGGAAAGTGGTGTTAGGGTAAATAGGAATCAGGCCCCCTTTGTTTACAATTTTCTTAATCTTTGTCTTAATTATAAAATCAATATCATACCTAGGAACAAATGATTTGAAGGAAAAATCAAATGTTTTTCTTTCTGATCATTGATCCTAGATCAAAGTTGGTTCTGTAAGTTTTATTATGCCTTCACCAAAGTGTTTCTGCCATGGTGAATCATGAGATTGCAGATCACACAATCAAGTCATTCTTATGACCATTTTTTTTTATTTCAGTTCCGATATCATTAAAGCCCTTATCTCACTTACCAATACAATTGTAGATTAATGCTTTTTGCCATTTGAAATTTGAGATTCCATTTCTTTCAGGTATTTTAAGCCTCCGAAGGTTCTGGGGTCTGACCAAAACACACATAACAATGCAAATAAGAATTTTTGTGCCAAACCTGTGCCTCTTCATACATTGACCCCAACCTTGTATGAGAATACTTAATCTTTCCACACTGTTTTTTTTCATTCTACCCGTTGTGGATTTTGCGTTGTGGGTTTTGTGTAACAAAAAAGTCACTAAAAAAGTAATGGAGTCAGACCTCTCAATGTTAGTGTCAGAGGGTGGGGGTCCCCTCACTCAGGATTCCTTATTGCAAACAGTCTTCACACAGTGTGGCACTAAGCACCCCTGTATTCACCCCCTACATACTGTAATAATCTTTGTACAAAGTATGCCTGGTGAGGTGTCATTTGAAAACAAATAACGCAGTGGTGTAGTTTTAAGAGATTCTGAGGTGAAATGGCTGGAAACAATCAAAGAAAGGTTAGTTTTATTATTTTTTGTTTGTTCTATTTTCTTGACCAAATTAAACACAGGAAAGTGTAAGGATAAATAAACAGCAGAAAAGGCAGGAGGAGCAAAGAAGCAGATGCTGAGCTCCCCAAGAGGCAGTTAGAGTTGTGTTCACGGTGAGATTTGTCAGAAACTGCTCAGAACCAATCTTGGAGCTAGTGGCCATATGCCAGGAGGCAGGATCGGGGCACCTGCTCCACACCTGGGGTTAGAGGAGGTTACTTTTTCTCCTACATGGTGTGCAGGAGACCAAGCAGGTAGTCCCCCAACAGAGGCAGTAGTGATGGCAAGAGGTCCTCAGCTGTGGAGGCTGGAATGGAAAAGGCTGCTAGTCGAGGAGAGATGGATGAAGCTGGAGGCCAAGTATCTGAGTTAGGCAGCAGAGTTGAGCAACTGAAGCTTACTGACCAGGACAAACCCAGCTAGCTCAAACAGAAGAGGAGGGGCAAGTTACACCTGTGGGACCCAGGAGGAAGGACAGACTTAAGGGTGTGCCTGATCAGAGGCTAGCAAACAACCAGAAGTGGGTGTGATAGACGCCATTGCCCTGCCTGAATCCTGAAGCATTATGGATACTAAAGGACATTCTGGAATTCTGATTGTGGAAATGTGGGCAGTGTTTTTTCTTGTGTTTTCTGTAATGATGTAACAGGGTTGAGCCCAAGGGCTCAGGTACAATCGCACCAGAGGCAGACTCAGTAGCTGAGGAGATAAACCGACAACAGGGAAACTGAGTGAGTGTTAGGTATGTCTGTGACACAGCCTAAAAGATGCTGTTGCCCAGGATCTGCTAGGAGTTGTGAGAGTCTGGCACTGTTAGAAAAGCTGTGGGCCAGAACACCACAAAGCAGGGAAACTGAGGCACATGGGTGAGAATTATGTTGGGGACTAGGGCATACTCAGAGTGGTAAGAGCTCTGGTTTCATGCCTTAGGGGCATACATTATAAAAGTATATAGAGTGAGTTTTTTTCTGAAAGCCTATGACACACTGGGGATATCATTGTGAATTGTATGTATTAAAACTATATAAGGAATTATGGCTACTCACTAATATCAAGCCATACACTCTTCCTAGATGGGAGGGAATGTCACAGCTATCTACCTGTCTCCTATGTAAATTAAGCATGGTGGAATTGGAAACGATGGAAGCCCCATTGACCTAGAAATCATACAGGGGGATGGGAAGCCCACAGGAAGGGAAGAACAGCATGAGACCTTCCTACCTCTTGAAACAAGTTCATTGATCTTTGGAAGAAAAAGGAGAGAAGCCATCTTGGGCATCCATTTCTAGACAGACACCGAGCTCTTGCAAGGTGAGAAAGATGGATCCTTCAACCAAGGCAGGGTTGAAGGCTCTGGAAACTGAATTATAATTGAGAAACCTGCTTTGGCAAAGATCTTTCACCTGGGAAGACAAGGGGAAACCAGGTCCTTGTGCTTTTGTGGAATGTCCTGACTGAGAGAAAGTTAGCCAGTGCTGGGAAAAAGGGAGACCCGTGAGAGAAACCATCTTGAACTAAGCCTGTATTTTGCTAGATTAAGTGTTCGAATTTTAGATACCTGTTTTCACTTTAATTGGCTTGTAACCCTTTCTAAATTTATTGCTTTTACTTAGCATCACTTAGCTTATGCCCTGTGGTTCATACATTTGTTTTATTTTTTACTATAAACCAACCCAGTGCTGTGTTTAAAGGGAAAGGTGTATTTACCCCAGTGAAGTTAACAAGCAGTCAGGTTTTGTGTCTTTAGAGGAACAAACAACCCCTATTTTTCTCTAAACTTTGCAGGAAAGGGCTGGACATTACAGCACATGCTGTTTTGGGGGGGGAAAAATCAGGACTGGGGGTATGGTGGGGTCACTTTGCGGGCTGTAATCAAGGCTGATGTAAATTGCTGTGGGTCTGTAGACAGTCTGCTGAGGTCAGATCTGCTAAACCAGGGTTGTCTAGCACACAGACACTTCAGCGTGTGACCAGCATGCATGTAGGCTGGTTGTGAGCATCCCATGCCAGGACCTACAGCAGCAAAACACTGTGAGGCACCCAGGGTTGCAAAGCCAGTGGTGACACAACCCCTCACTGGTCTGGATAGCATTCCAAACTCCATCACACCTAGACCCTGTGGCAGGTTCAACACCATGTGCTTTATTTACAATGTGAATTAATAGTACAAGTTCCCCACACCATAAGGGCCTTTCAGGGTCTTGGGGGTCTGAAACCCCAAATAGTATTTGCCTTATGTAGCATCACAATTATCCAGCAAATTGAGTTTGAAGATAACACTGCCAAACTGATTTTCTGGGAAGCCTATGCTTGCTAGGAAGGCTTTCTCGGAAAGCCACAATTGTCAGATGTATTTGCTGACAGCCTACACTTGACAGATTCTGTTGCTGTGGCAAAGACTCACAGCTGCTGGGGCAAAGAATTGCTCGGGAAAAGAGTGGCTGTTGCACTGCATGTGAATATTCCATCTCTGAATGTATATATTATTTGGATTTTATTGAACCTCACATGGCATAATACATCTTTGCGTAAGAAATGATGACACCACTGGTTTAGGAAAGTAACATTTCAGCCTTGCCTCAGGCTGCTAAAGAAGCAGCATCGAGTGTGCTGGGTACTGATCCAGAGCCTAAGAAATGGAGAAGATGATACATCTGTTCCAGAGAATGAGATGAAAAGACTCTTAAAAAATGTGTGAAGTGTAAAAACTTTATATGTTCAGAACATATGTCATCTAGTTGCTCCATTTGTTCAAAGTAGTAGGTCATTTACTGCCACTTTGATGTGTTTGCGCCTTTTATATTGTTGCTGTTGCTACCTATTTTTCATTGTTTAAACATGGGGTCAATTAGACCCCAACACCTATATAATGTATTTGATTAGGGGGTCAGTTAGTCTCCAGCATAAGTACTGTGTAGTGTGCTTCTGAATCTAGGTAAGTTTTAACTTCTTCATAGTTTTATGGTTCACTGCTTACAATAAACCTGAGACCGACATGGTTACAATAAAGTCACTTTTAAATGCATCCCATACTCTCCATAATTTGATATACTAGGGGTCTGCAAAACCCCAATATGGAAATAGTTGGTAATTTTTGGTCCAATATGATGGTTAAAGCATTTTATTTATAGGATTATTTGTTTTTGAGACGGCGGCTGCTAAAAAGCTGTGTTACATTCTAGTGCTGACTACTAGCTGAGGAGGTTCAAGACCAAAGCCCTTATCCTTAATTTTATATCTTGATTAGACTCATTGAAGTCAATGATGACTGCTACCATGCATAAAGTTAAGCAAGTGTTTGTAAGATCAGGGCCCAAGATATTGCCATGATAATGATAGCATTTTGTGTGCATGAGGACTTTCCTTTCATAGCACTAATTCATTTATCAATGTTTAGAAGTGACCCAGAAGGGGAATGAGTGAACAGATTATTCAGTGTGTGAGTATGTATAAAGCAATTCCATCTCCCTCCCCTGTTCCCCCACCACAACACACACACCACAGAAAGGAAATTCAATGTACTGTTTAACCATATTGAGTCTGAGTATTTTTTCTTCATGCTACTTCTGCAGTGAAAATTGGCATCAGGAAAAAGACAATTGTTTTAATATGTAGTATAAAAATCCTATCTCAACCTCTTCCACCTCCTTCAGTACATGACAAGCCAATCACCATTATATGGTACTAATGGAAAAGAATGACAATGAAAATATAACAACAACCCTTTTTAGGATTTCCAGATAGTTATATTTTTTCTCTTATTCTAAGAAGAGTTTTTCTTCTGGATATCTATTTTCAGCTACTTGCTTTCTCTCCTTCTTTTTAGAGTTTCTCTTCCCTACTAACCTCCAGATCGTTCTTTATTTCCTCTCATTTTGTCTTTCTATTCTACTTCAAAATATTTATCTTGTCTCTCTTTCTCCTATTCCTCTTTTTTTCTTTTTCTTTTTAATCTGCTTTCTAAAAAATATATTTTTGACACCTTTTTATGTAAATGTTTAGCTTTAATGTTTATGGTTTGACTTTAAGAAAAATCTTAATGAAGATTAATGATTGTATTCTATTATTATTTTTAAGATTGATTCATTTGGCATTGTCTTTTTCAGAGAATGAAAGAACATTTAAAAATTGAAGGTAATGAAGTTGAAACAAAAACATGCAAAAGGAGAAACATTTAATTCTGGATTATAGCTGTGGAAGAATAATTCGCTCTTAGGTTGGTTGAACATGTCAGAGGCAGTTTATTCTCAAGCAATATTGCAAGGGGGAGAGTGCACAACGGCAGGTCTCCCAAAAAATAAACAATTAAGGCAAGCATTTATACCTTTTGTTACACAAAGTAATGATCAACAACTGCATTTTGTTTATACATATTCCTTCCTGATATCTTACTTTTCTCAGCAGTTCTTGCTATAGTCTGTATTCCATTCTTATCTAACACAAGGTCAAAACAATCTCTCTTACAGTTCTTTTCCACTCACCCAGGCCCTGTCTGGAAGTCTCGCATTATTAGCTGTTAGAGTTAGCCTGATTCTTGCTCTTCCTAGAAGACTAAGATGTCTGCGCTTTTTTCCACTTCCACATAGCTAACGAAATGCACAAAACACATGCATAAAATCGATCTCCCTTAAGCAATCAGTTAGAAAGATACATAGTCTAATTGGTAAACTTTATTTCAGCTATTCCTGAAAGTGGACCTATTGTATGGTGAATGGCCCTGTTTCTCTCAAGGTTTGTCGACACAAAGGAAAGTTTTGAAAAATATATAATCATTGCTAATACCAGTCAGCTGAACCTAATGAAGACAGCCCTCTACTTATCCACGTCATTTTCAGCATGGAGCCAGATAGACTTGCTCTGAGCAGGTCTAACAAATATTGTAGTCAAAATGGTTTCAGGGGCTAATCTAGAATAGGGCTCTCACCACTGACTGAGGTTACAAACTTGAAAAAAATTCAGAAAGTTTCCTGCTTAAACAATATCATCCTTATTCCAGTTTTACACCTGTGTAACTCTACTAGGTTTAAGTGTAAATGAGGGAAATTGCATCCTGTTTTTCTGCTGAATAGCTTTAATTCCTGACAGGAATAGAGCTCTTAGAATAAAAGAGCTGATTTTGGCAGGGTAGAGTTGAGGACCTTGAGAGTGCAGCACCACCAGGACTACTGAGCCTGATGCTTCTTTACTCACAATCAGATGAAGTGAAGTTAAAGGAGTGAGCAGGTGTGATGAAGTAGGACTGTTCTTAATGTTTCCTCTGAATACTGTGTGGGTGCCTCAGTTTCCCCTATGCATTTCTTAAGTCTCTAGGTGGTGGGGAAAGGCCAGTGTGCATAAATCACTGACACTCTGTCTCCCTGGCAACAAATGGCCAGGGCCCCTTCCCCCCCTGCAAGGAAATAGCTAAAGGTGAACAAAGAGATCGGGTGACCTCCTGGCCCAGGAAAGAGACAAAGCCGAGAGAAGGAGGGGCTGGAGGGGGTTTGGGAGTTGGAGCTACCTGGGGACTAGGAGTGAGGGCAGACGTGGGTGTCTGGCTCTCTGAACCCCATAATGGACCCGGCCGAGGGATCCCGTTCGCCGCTGTACCTACAAGCTCTGTTTTAGACTGTGTTCCTGTCATCTAATAAACCTCTGTTTTACTGGCTGGCTGAGAGTCACGTCTGACTGCGATGTGGGGGGTGCAGAACCCTTTGGCTTCCCCGGGACCCCGCCTGGGCGGACTCGCTGTGGGAAGCGCACGGAGGGGCATATGCTGAATGCTCCCAGGAGAGACCCAGGAGGTGAAGCCGTGTGAGCTTCTTGCCCTGAAGACAGTCTGCTCCAAGGGAGAGGAGGCTCCCCAAAGTCCTGACTGGCTTTGTGGGGAACAGTTCCAGCACATCGCCCGGGGACTCTGTGACAGCAGGGCAGGCTGTTGGTTGGCAAGAACGCTCTGCTCACTGCTTGTAGTTTGGCACTGAACAGCCACTTGTGGGAGTCTTAAATCTTGAATCTTAAAATTGGACACTATTCACATAATTTACACTAATTAGATTCCACAATCTCTCTCTCCTTCCCCTGTTATGCCCACCTTGCCACCTCCTTCTCTTCCACAGTACTTAGCTCACTATAGAGTTGAGGACTTTCCCCATTTTGACCTCTAGGCATATTTATCTGTGCCAGTCTATTGGTAGATAGTGCTAGAAGTTGTTGGAATACTCAAAGGACAACCAAAATTTCAGGGGAAAATGAAATTTTGTGAAAATCTTTGCAATCTTTAAAATAATAAATAATTAATATACCATTTTCTGACCAGCTCTGTTCAATCCTGACACTTTGGCTCTCCACACTCCTTTCAGTATTCCTCAGCAGCGTGCAGGGTCAAACCCTACATTATATTTTAACGGACTTTCATCCCATACTAATCCTCAGCAATTTTTATGGGGAGTTTCCATTAAAAATAATAGAAATTTCTGGTATAAACCCTCTTGAGTGATGAGAATGAGAGAGGAGAATTACTCCAAAGTGTGATCTAAGAAGTGTCCCTTCACATATACACTAGGAAACAAAAAATACCTATTATTTCTAGGGTCCCGGCCCATCTTTTTCCAATTGTTACAATGATGGTTTTATAAATTCCTGTAAGATTTCAAGGGACACCTTATGTTTCCTTCAGGGATTTGCTGAGAAATATGGTTGCAGAGGAAATGGAGTTGAACTAGGTTTAGGGGTTCACTGAGGACAAAGACAGAATATTGGCTCCTTGTACAACACACATAAGGTGAGATAATGCACTTCATTAAAATGAAAAACCGCACTTGTGGCTGGAGCAGTCAGAAGAGATACAATGCAGTTGAGAGCCTTAAATAACATACCAATACAAGTGAAATGAGTGTTTCTTTCCTCAGAATTGATAGTTCTATGGTTTATTTGTGCTTATGATGCCTTTTAAAGCAAAAATCATGGCAGTAGCCATTCACTCTGGGCTGTCTACTCTGAAAGTTGTTGTGAAGTAGTTGCTGACGGAGACGGAGCATATTCTTTTCTGATGAGACCTTTTTTCCCCCTTGTAGCATAGACCAAAGGCCAGATGCTGTAGATACTTATTCCCCTGCCTAGTCCCATTGAGGTCATATAGTATGTTGCAGTAAGAACATGCAGGATTGCCTTTTAGTGATTATTAGTTAAACTAGACCGCTGTATTTTGTACATTTGTACTTATATATTATTGTGTATAATTATATTTTTCATAAGCTCAGCTCTCAAAGTGAATAACATGTTGATAATATCCAGTAACATTTATGAATTTCAAATTCATATTAAAAGTCTATATTAGAGATGAAATGACAACTTAAAAATACACACAGTATTTCTTGCTGCTTGTAACTTTGTCAAAGTTCTAACAGCAAGCTGGTAAACATCAGTCTTTCTGTGGGTGTTTTATTCTCCCAGGATTACATTTCTCCTTATTTGATTACTTGTGGATGATGTGAATGAGCTTTCAACACTATGAAAGTGTTAATATTATTGCATTGTATTACTATATATTTGTAATGATAGATGATACAGGTGGGAGGCATATTGTGAAGGATGTACAAAGGTATCCATTTGCTTCCTGTTACAGAAAGGGTGAACACATGCAATTTCTTTGTGTGTCAGTGAGAGAGAGAGGTAGGTAGGTAGGGGTGTGTGTGTGAGAGAGAAAGAGTGAGAGAGAAAACGGGGGGGCGGGGGGTAGGTTTTTTCCCTCTGGTGAGCATAATCTTATCCAGTCTTTCATTTTGAGGGGAAAAAATATTTGATTAGACTGAGTATATTAATGCTCTCTAGAGGTTTGTAATGAAATGTGGGGTCTTTCAATTCATAGTGAACAATTTAAAAACAGCTCAAGGGACTCCTTTACCCCGCCCTCCCCCCGCCCCATGAAGTCAACTGGTCACTGAAAGTAACTGAATGTCATCACCATCTAACAGCTTTTGATGGGATTTGTGAAAATGTCCCGCCATTATTACTTATTGGGGATTGGGAGCACTAGGTCAGTGGTCCCCAAACTGTGGGGTGTGCCCACCTAGGAAACTGCAGAAGAATGTTCAGAGGGGCATGGTAGGGTGACCAGGTGTCCGGATAACCCAGTCAAAAAGGGACCCTGGCGGCTCCAGTCAGCACCGCTGACCGGGCCATTAAAAGTCCAGTTGGCGATGTTGCGGAGTGAGAGCAGTGCACAGAGCCGCCTGCTGTGCTCCGCCTAGGAGCCGGACCTGCTGGCCACTTCTGGAAGCCTGCCTTAGTGCCCCCCCCCACTGCGTTGCTCATCAGGAGTCGCCGGAAGTAAGCCCGTGCCCCAACCCCCTGCCCCAGCCCTGAGCCCCCCCCAAACCCAGAGCCCCCTCCTTCACCCCAAACCCCTCATCCTAGCCCCCACCCCAGAGTCTGCACCCCCAGATGGAGCCCTCACCCACCCTGCACCCCACCCCCCTGTCCCAGCCAAGAGCTCCCTCCCACACCCTGAACCCCTCTGCCCCACCCCCAAACCTGGAGCCCACTCCACTCCTGCACCCCAAACCCCTCATCCCCAGCCCCACCCCAGAGCCCTCACTTTCTCCCACACCCGGAGCCCCCTCCTTCACCCTGAACCCCTCATCCTAGCCCCCACCCCAGAGCCCACACCCTCAGTTAGAGCCCTCAGTCCCTCCCGCACCCCAACTCCTGCCCCAGCCCAGTGAAAGCGAGTGAGGGTGGGGGAGAGTGAGCCCCCGAGGGAGAGGGAATGCAGTGAGTGGGGTGCAGGGCCCCGGGGAAAGGGCAGGGCAGGGGTGGGGCCTCGGGGAAGGGGCGGGGCTAGGGTGGTTGGTTTTGTGCAATTAGAAAGTTGGCAACTCTATGGCATGGCGGGGTCTGGGCCAGCCCCCATGGGGGAGTGGGGAGGGAGCACCACCCAGTCCCGCTTTGCCTCCAGCTCTGCTCTGGCCCAACCCCCCAGCCTTGGCTCCGGCCCTCAGCCACAGCTCCGTACCCACCTGCCGGCCCCCGCTGTGGCCCAGCTCCTGGCCCTGGCCCAAGCCCCGTCCCCAGCCTTGGCCCCTGGCTGCAACTCTGGTCCCAGCCTCAGACCCACTCCCAGCTGTGGCTCCAGCCTCGTCCCCACTTACCCTTGTCTGCCACTCCCCCTGGACCTGAGGCCCCACTCACAGCCCCAGCTCCTGCGGGAAGGGTGGATAGGGAGGGGCATGACTGTGAAAAGTTTAGGGACCACTGCACTAGGTACTGTAGAAACTGATAACGAAAGGACTGTGCCCACCCCAAACAACTTACAATTCACAACCAAAAATGGTATTTATTGGGGTATTTGTTGGTAGTCCCAGCAAAAGCCAAGGAGTGATTTGTCATGAAGACCTGATTACGGCTGGTCCTAAAATATGGTTGCAGTTTGCTGGAGGAGTTAATATTGTGCCTATGGAGAGAGGACCTCAGGTCCAGGATTGTGAAAGGTGGTAGATGGACAAACAAACAAAATCAATTAAGGAAAAGAAAAACAATGTTAAAGTGCATTTTCTTTTTTTTTTTCCTGACAGTTCTGACTTTCATTTCCTTCTGCATTAACTGAGTGGCGAGGGGTCAAGGGTAAGCAGGCTACAGCCATGATTCTTCCTCTTTCCCCCTTTAAGCTCCAGTTCTTTAATAATACATGTAAATTTGGAGGAGAGAAGTTGTGGATTATTCTGAGACTCAAATCTTCTGCATTATTAAATTACGATACAATTGTACAGAACTTCAAGCAGTTTGGCCTTGAGTCTAATACTGCACCATACAGCCAACAGTACTGAAATGATCTTCCACATTTTTTAGAGGTATGGCTTTTTATCTTTCATAGTCACAATTTTATTGTAAAATACTACCCGTGAAGATCTTTCATCTTCATTTAAGTTTTAAAAGTACATTACGGACTAACCAGATAATTGAAAAATCACAGAAATATACCCATCACAGACCTCTTTTATTTTTTTATTTTTTTAGGCTAAAATAAACAATATCTTCTCAAGATTCAAAAGTGCAGAGAGCTCCTTCTCTGGATGAATTGTTACAGTCTATGAAAATTCCAGTGTTCTAAGCCAAAGTTCAGTGATTTATGTTCTTCTTAAGAAGAAGGAACAAAATTTGAAAACATGATTGTTTTGCAGAGGGATGTGATTGTTATGATGTTCCTGCAGTACACTTATGGGCTAAAAATCAGTCTTGAAACCTTTGTAATCATAAAGTATATCCCTAATCCTGCAGAAGCAGGTTTCTATGCAGCATTTGCTATAGTAGAGGGGACTGAACTTTCTAGTACAGTGCACTGGCTAAGTGATTATGCTATGCCACAAACCTTGCAGCAAAGGTAACATCATTTAACCAATCTAGTCTTTTGGGAAAAGTCTTATAGAATTTAATAGAGAACTATATCATTGCTATAGAATTCTGATGGATGTGTTAATAATTCTTCAGAAAGAATATAATTCTCAATTGAATTCTATAGGTTTTTAAAGTAATTTCTGTAAGCCTCTATTCAATTTCTATAGAACCCTTTAATACGTTGGCCTGCTCCTGGACTCAGTCAACCATCCTTCTCCATAAATCCAGAGCTTCTTGCATGGGAAAATGGCAGGAGCAGGTGGAGCCAAGAAAATGCACATTGTTTTCTTCAAAAAGCGACAGAGTCCTGTGGCACCTTATAGACTAACAGACGTATTGGAGCATAAGCTTTCGTGGGTGCTGTTTTCTTCAGCAGTCATAGGAAGCATAAGAACAACTATACAGAGTCAGAGTAATGGTCAATCTAACCCAGTATCCTGTCTTCTACAGTGGCCAGTACCAGATGTTTCTGAGGAACAGGGCAATTTCAAGTGATCCATCCCTTGTTGTCCAGTCTCAGCATCTGGCCATCAGAGGCTTAGGGACCCCCAGAGTATGGGGGTTGCATCCCTGACCATTTTGGGCTAATGGTCATTGGTGGACCCATCCTTCATGAACCTATCTAATTATTTTTTGAACACAGTTATACTTTTGGGCTTCACAGCAACTCATGGCGGTGAGTTCCACTGGGGTTGACTGTACATTGTGTGAATTACTTCCTTTTATTTGTTTTAAACCTGCTGCCTATTAATTTCAGGGTGTGACTCTAGATCTTGTATTAAGGTGAGGGGTAACACTTCCTTATTCACTTTCTCCACACCATTCATGATTTTATAGACCTCTATCATATCCCCCCTTACTTGTCTCTTTTCTAAACTGAACAGTCCCAGTCTTTTTAATCTCTCCTCACATGGAAGCTATTCCATAATCATTTTTGTTGCCTTTATCTGTACCTTTTCCAATTCTAATATATCTTTTTTTGAGATGGTGTGACCAGAATTTCATACAGTATTCAAGATGTGGATGTAACATGGATTTATATAGTGGCATTGTGATATGTTTTGTTTTATTATCTATGAGGTTTTTTTGACTGCGGCTGCACAGTGAGTGGCTGTTGGAAACTATCTATTGGGAACTCCATCAAAAATATATTGCCTTTACCTTGACTCTGTTCCAGGCTATGGAATTCACAGCCCTAGAACTGCACAAGATCTCTGTGTAGAAGGTTTTGATCCTCTGGAAGTTTTGGTTTGGTGCTCCTGCTTCTTCTCTAGGAGATGTCACACTGCACTGCTCTATAGCATAAGAATTTGGAGGAACCTCTGTGAGAGGATCTTCAGAGTTTTTCTCCTCTTTAAATCTTCCTGTAAGCTTTGTCAGAGGGAGCATGAAATGGAACATGATCTAACTCTGAGCTTTAGGATTGGCACAATGAGAATTAGTGAAATGTTGCTGTAATAAACAAAACAGCAAGGGTGCCCTTTAAAATACATAAGAATATGTAAAGTACCCACTAACATAAGTACAGCAAAGCTAGAGCTAATTAAGGGGCCTGCATCAAAGGTTTTGACTTTCATAAATGTATTGTCTGTTGAATATAATTCTTTAAACAGCCCATTTTTGTTACAGTATATGTGTCCACATTAAATATAATGCTTAAAGCAGTCAAACAATTCATTTGTTACATAAATTGTTTAACTGTGCCCAGGATTCAAGCTAGGCCATCTTTGAAGTGCAGCTAATATCTTACTGTATTTCCTGAAAATTTGCCATTTAGAAACAATACTTCTGATCCCTCAGAGCAACCAATTATAATGTAACAAACAGCACATAATGACCACAAGTGAGGAAAAAGCAGCAGGTGCACATGAACTCTAAATAACTCAAATGTTCTTTTCATGCAAATATCTTTAATAAGAAGAAACCAGTAAAGGAAAACAAAGCACATCTGGTATATTATAAATATATGTCCAAATGCATCTTATATTTTTTCTATCCAGAGCCTCATATTGGCCCACTGTACATCAGAGTAGTATCTGAGCACCTTCCACAAATAAAAATGATGACAATGATATATTTCTTTTCCTTGATGGCTGTCAAGAGGCCGGGTTAGGTTGTTTAGAATGGGTTGTCTTCTTATTTCTATTATTATTTATTTTATTTAACACGCAGGTGTGAGCGTTGGTAGCAATATGATACTACTGTGAAAAAGCTTAAGAGGTAGGTCTTACATTTAGCTTGGAATGCAGCAAGTTTAGTGGCCATTCTCATTTCATTTGGCAGTGAGTTCAATAGTTTGGATCCAGTTCCTGTCATGGTCATGTGTCTCCTCTATAGCATGACACTTTCATTGTTGCAGTAAAACCTAGTTGCAGCTGTCAGCCATTCCCCTTTAGTCATCCTGGTTCTCAGTCAACTTGCTACTGCGTCTCTGCCACACCCACCCCGCCTCAAATGAGGGCTAAGGGGGAGCTATGAAGGGGTGGGTTCACTTCCTACTGTAACAGTTGCGGGAGCCCCACCCTCCATTCCCCGTTTCTGCTCCTTTAAAGAATACCTCCTTTATATCTTTTGTCAGTCCATTTTATCTGATCACTGAATCCCTTCCCTATGCAGTACTTGCATTGAACATCTGCCCCTACAACACCATAGCCTAACCCCCATTTCATGTTTGCCCCAACTAACCCCCAATCCACTATGGGGAAGGTGAAAATGCCCCAAACTCACCCTGACCAGTCTGGTAGTGAGGGGAAAAAGTCCTTCCTAGTTCCCGGAGAAAGGAGTGACTAGCGTAATGTCCACTGTGGATCATGACAAATCCTGGTATTTGACTACCCCCAGGAGAGGGAGGGTGGGAGCTGCTTGGCCTGGTCCAGGTAAAGGAGGGCTTTACCTGTACCGTCATGGACCAAAATAGTGTCCCCCCCAACTCTTCTGGTCACCTGGGTCAGCGTCCCCCTGCTGATCTGGTCTGAAGCTGCCACAGCAAGTCACTCTCTCTCTCTAGCCTTTAAAGGAGTCACACACTTTTTCTAGAATCTAGCCAACATCTCCCACCACTTAAAAGTTCAGTGAGGTCATTCCAGTAGAACATAGTTGCAGGGGAATTTCATTTTATATTTTGAAGCTTTACATTGTTTTTGCTGGATTGCATTCTGGCTGCTTTACTACTTAATTTATTCAGTGATTCTTTGTCATAAATTTCAGGTTTCAGAATGACAGATTCCACTGTTCTGGACATTCCTGTTTATTTTGGAAGTATCAGAAGTTGCTTATTCTGCACTGCTAAAATTTGTAGAAAAACGATTTCATCTCAAATATCACATATGATAGCATTACAGAGCTATTACTAAATATATTTCATTTAATATTTTATATTTTGATTTTCACTTTCTCTTCTTTCACACAGCCTGACATTGATATAGTCACATGCAATATTAACCTTTTGATTTTCTCTCTTTTTTTAAACTTCATTCTTGAGATTGATGTGGGATCACTCTCGCGTGCAAGATAAAATAGCTTCTGTATCCTAGAATAAGAAGATAAATTGAGAGTATATATGCCATTTAAGTAAATAAAGTGATTGTATGGGCAGTTATTTTCTCATTCATACAAGCTATTTATTAATGGACTGTTTTCAGAGCTAGAAATGTCAAAGGAATATTTTCCCATAACAACACAAAGAAAGCAAAGTATGGCTCTCTGAAAAATAAAGTGGTAATGGTAAACAAAATTAAATATTCTTTGATATTATGGGGTCTCAGTATCCCATAATATCATGGGATGTATTATATGTATAAATATGTTTGCTCATTTAAAATATCTCTTTGGTTCCTGAGTTAGATTAGATGAAAATACCTGGGTATAAAATCCTCACATTTTGACCACTAGCATTGTAGAAAGTGTGCTTCATTTATTTTATTGACAGGTTTCAAAGTAGCAGCCGTGTTAAGCACTCCTGTTCTTTTTATTTATTTTATTTTATTTTTATTGTATTTACTTGCTTACTTACTATCAAATATATCTAGCTACACTACAAATATATGTTTATATTTTATCTTCTTAAACTCTATTGTATGACATTTCATTTTTTTAACTTATGGATTTCATACTTTTGTATGATGAACTCTTTGCTTTTGTGGAAACTGAGATTACAACAAAATTAAACTGTTCATAAATTGATAGATTCCAAGGCCAGAAAGTACCATTGTGATCGCCCACACTGAACTCCTGTATAAAACAGGCCATACAACTTCCCCAAAATAATTCCTTGAGCATACCTTTTTTGGGGGGGGGGGAGAGGAGGGGACATTCAATCTTGATTTTAAAATGGTCAGTGATAGAGAATATACCATGACCCTTGGTAACTTGTTCCAATGGTTAATTACTCCCACTTAGGGTGACCAGATGTCCCGATTTCATAGGGACAGTCCCGATTTTTGGGTCTTTTTCTTATATAGGCTCCCATTACCCCCCACCCTCCGTCCTATTTTTCACATTTGCTGTCTGGTCACCCTACTCCCACTGTTACAACATCCTACTTGAATTGTGGTCACCAGAACTGGACCTAGTATTCCAACAGTGGTTGTACCAGTGCCAAATACAGAGGTAAAATAAACTTGCTACTACTACCTGAGATTCTACTGTTTATGCATCCAGGGATTGCATTAGTCCCTTTGGCCCCAGTGTCAAAATGGATGCTCTTGTTCAGCTGATTATCCATGACAACCCCCAAGTCTTTTCCAGAATCACTGCTTCCCAGGATAGAGTACCCCATCCTGTAAATTTGGCCTACATTATTTGTTCCTAAATGTATACATTTACATTTAACCATATTAAAATGCATATTGTTTGCTTCTGTCTAGTTTACAAAGTAATCCAGATCATTCTGTGCCAGTGACATGTCCTCTTCATTATTTACGGTTAGAACGTGCTGTGAAACTACCTGGATATGGTGTGTAACAGAATGTTACCCAATAAAGACATTTCACGTTGCACTGTATACTGTAGCAAGTCCTAAAGCACAGTACAAGTTAAAGACTCTTTTCTATCTTGTCTATAATAGTTTATGATAAGAATGACATTGTAATGCTCCGGATGAACTTCTTCATTTTAACTGTCAAGTCCCTTCCTCTTTGTTTTGTTATAGATGTTGTCACTTTGATTAAACATAGATTAGCTACATACATGTTTGGAAGCAAAAAGTCAATGTTTAAATCCCAGCTATTGAAGCAGTTAATTAGAATTAAGATACATTAGTTTGTGTTGGGCTGAAAGGCACAGTCCTTTTAAAATATAATCCGCAGGCAATGAATTTGACAGATCAGAACAAAACTTATCATTAATGTCAGAAACTGGTACATGCTGATTTATTGTAGCTCTTAAATAGTGAATCTTTCATTTCCACATTTTGATCAATTTACTGCAAACTCCAAGGCTCATATCTGTTTTAAATTCCATGATGGTAACTTTGCTGCACCTGAAGGCTTATTTCTAGATATAGGATTCTACTCTTGTAAGAGGCATCCTCTGTCTTGTCCTGACAGTAAAATTCCCAGCTAACTGACAGTAGGAAAAGCAGTCTTGTAATTTGTCTTGTAACATTCAGTCTCCTGACTAAACGAAAAATAAAAATAATTGGAAAGAAGATGTATATACAGAGATTGCCCTTTAGCCCTTGCCATTTTTCCCTTGGAAAAATAGATATGGTTACCTCAGTACATGTAATATGCTCTATACTTTCTTTATTATTTCTTTATTTAAATCCTCTCCTTAGGAACAACTAGGGAGTCAACAGAAGCATCAGCAGTATCTGCCCCAGAACATACCCCAGTGTCAGTGTGCATCTGCTTGGGTGCATGGTAATGGGAGGGAGGAGGCACTGTAGTTTTTTGCCACACACAGAGTCCTTTTCTTGGGGGTGGTATCGGCACCTTGAGCAGCAAAGCTTGGAGTTAACACCCCATTGAAATGCACAGGAAGTACTTTTCTTGCAGGCTGTCTGCAGACTCAGGCAGCCATCACTGAACCAGTTATACTTTAGTCACATTTTCAAGTTTTTGTTCTGAAGCACCTGGATTAGACGATTGTGTGTGTGTCTGTGGTGAAAACTCTACCCTCATTATATGATTTCAGGAGTTGGCTTGGAATAGGCATGAGCCTATCACGCCAAAACTATAATCCAGCTTTAAATACAAGTCTGTTAGCTTCACTGTAATCAGCACAGCAGAAATGGAGCTTTAAGGGGGAGTTAAATACAGGCAGTCTTGCAAATGAGTGCAGGGAGGCTGTACCATGATTAGGGGGTTGCATGGAAGAAGCCATGGAGGTGATTGTGCAAAAAGTTTAAATCCAGATCTGGAAATCCTTACCTACTTTAACACAGTCTTTACTCAGGCAAACTCTTGTTGAGGTCAGCAGTAACATTCTTTGTTCCTAAATGTATACATGTGAGTGAGGTTCTAGGCTCAGGACCTAAACTATGGTCTCTGGGACAGCAGATGTGTTTAGGCAGGCATAGAGAGAGACTAGTAAAAAAAAAAAAAAGGCGCAAACAGATATGTTTTAAAGAAAGAGAGATTAAAATCAAAACACTTTTTACAATTGTTACAATTTCATAGGTAAAATACATAAGTTTTCTCCCTCCTTCTTATGATACCCTTTTAGATACCTGAAAACTGCTATCATGTCCCCTCTCAGTCTTCTCTTTTCCAAACTAAACAAACCCAATTCTTTCAGCCTTCCTTCATAGGTCATGTTCTCAAGACCTTTAATCATTCTTGTTGCTCTTCTCTGGACCCTCTCCAATTTCCTCCACATCTTTCTTGAAATGCGGTGCCCAGAACTGGACACAATACTCCAGCTGAGGCCTAACCAGCGCAGAGTAGAGCGGAAGAATGACTTCTCGTGTCTTGCTCACAACACACCTGTTAATACATCCCAGAATCATGTTTGCTTTTTTTGCAACAGCATCACACTGTTGACTCATATTTAGCTTGTGGTTCACTATAACCCCTAGATCCCTTTCTGCTGTACTCCTTCCTAGACAGTCTCTTCCCATTCTGTATGTGTGAAACTGATTTTTCCTTCCTAAGTGGAGCACTTTGCATTTGTCTTTGTTAAATTTCATCCTGTTTACCTCAGACCATTTCTCCAATTTGTCCAGATCATTTTGAATTATGACCCTGTCCTCCAAAGCAGTTGCAATCCCTCCCAGTTTGGTATCATCTGCAAACTTAATAAGCATACTTTCTATGCCAATATCTAAGTCGTTAATGAAGATATTGAACAGAGCCGGTCCCAAAACAGACCCCTGCGGAACCCCACTTGTTATGTCTTTCCAGCAGGATTGGGAACCATTAATAACAACTCTCTGAGTACGGTTATCCAGCCAGTTATGCACCCACCTTATAGTAGCCCCATATAAATTGTATTTGCCTAGTTTATAGATAAGAATATCATGCGAGACCGTATCAAATGCCTTACTAAAGTCTAGGTATATCACATCCACAGCTTCTCCCTTATCCACAAGACTCGTTATCCTATCAAAGAAAGCTATCAGATTGGTTTGACATGATTTGTTCTTTACAACTCCATGCTGGCTATTCCCTATCACCTTACCACCTTCTAAGTGTTTGCAGATGATTTCCTTAATTACTTGCTCCATTATCTTCTCTGGCACAGAAGTTAAACTAACTGGTCTGTAGTTTCCTGGGTTGTTTTTATTTCCCTTTTTATAGATGGGTACTATATTTGCCCTTTTCCAGTCTTCTGGAATCTCTCCCGTCTCCCATGATTTTCCAAAGATAATAGCTAGAGGCTCAGATACCGCCTCTATTAGCTCCTTGGGTATTCTAGGATGCATTTCATCAGGCCCTGGTGACTTGCAGGCATCTAACTTTTCTAAGTGATTTTTAACTTGTTCTTTTTTTTATTTTATCTGCTAAACCTACCCCCTTCCCATTAGCATTCACTATGTTAGGCATTCCTTCAGACTTCTCGGTGAAGACCGAAACAAAGAAGTCATTAAGCATCTCTGCCATTTCCAAGTTTCCTGTTACTGTTTCTCCCTCTTCACTGAGCAGTGGGCCTACCCTGTCTTTGGTCTTCCTCTTGCTTCTAATGTATTGATAAAAAGTCTTCTTGTTTCCCTTTAATTCCTGTAGCTAGTTTGAGCTCATTTTGTGCCTTTGCCTTTCTAATCTTGCCCCTGCATTCCTGTGTTGTTTGCCTATATTCATCCTTTGTAATCTGTCCTAGTTTCCATTTTTTTATATGACTCTTATTTTTTAGATCATGCAAGATCTCGTGGTTAAGCCACGGTGGTCTTTTGCCACATTTTCTCTCTTTCCTAACCAGCGGAATAGCTTGCTTTTGGGCCCTTAATAGTGTCCCTTTGAAAAACTGTTTTGTTATGAATTCAAAAATGAACCCTTTCCAATGGAAAGGATGCTAAGTTAATGGATTTTTTAAATGTGAAAATGGATCCACTTTCAAGGAAAGTTAGCTTTTTATCCAAAATATGCAGAAATTAACTTTTTTTGTTTGTTTTGCTCTTAAGTCAAAATCACATTACCACAAAACAAATACCACAATTTTTTGCTCAATTGAGTTTTGCTCAATTCTGGGTGCAAGAATTCTCCATATTTTCTTTGGGATCCCCCTCCCCCCAGCAGCCATTAGTGTTCCTAGATGTAATTTGTATTGAGAGTCAAGACAACAGTGTGGGGAGGTGGCCTTGTTAAGAACCACAAGAAAGCTACTGGTGCTAGGAAGGCTAGCGTGGAACTGGGAGAAGAAGAAAGACTAGGCTGGAGTAAAGCGAGTAGGAATGTAAGAGTAATAGTATGAAAAAGGAATGGGGAAAGAGAGAGGGCAGGGGCTGAGTAATCTCTTAGGGTTTGGATAATTATCTGGACTTTTCAGAAACTTCCAACCTTGTGAGATTCATTCTTTGCTATTATAAATGACAAGAAGACAGACATTTCTAAATTCTTTAAAACTTGCAGAACTTCAGTTAAAATAATTGAACTCAATCCTTCACAGAAATCAATGTCGAGCTAACACAAAACACTGTTTAACAATAAACATTGATTTCATGTCACTTTTTTATACATCAGCCCTCATATAAGATCCTTGGGTAGCACTGATTTCCTTATCTACAGTTTAATAGAGTTTACCATTCTGCTTCACCTTTTAAAAGCCCTCTGGTATTTGAAGCTCCTAATTGTTACAGATGTTCTGTCCTGTAACATGATACCTGATATTTGCTTTTACACTTCGTGCATGTACTACAAATTAAATATTATATTTATACATGGGATTCAAAAGGGTTATATTATACTTAGCATTCCCCTCACATCTTGATTACCATAACCTCTGGCTTCCCTGACACACTTTTGTCACTTTCTAGTCCATCCAAATCTGCTACAATTTTCTTTCTAGCCCACCAATCTGATCTCTCAGTACTCCTTTCAGCCTTTCTGATTGTATCAGATATAGAGCCAAATCCTGAGCCAGTGTAACTTAGTGTAGTTCTATTGAAGTCAATCTACTACAGCTGAGGATCTAACCTTTAAGCTTCTAGTGCTTGCCGTAACTCCATCACTCTCTACTTGGCTGACCTCTTCTTTTTTTTTTGCATTGCATCATATCGCCTCTGTGCCAATGATAGCAACCTCAATGATCCATTCATCTATTTCTCCCACAGATGTCTCCTTGCCTTTTTTTTTTTTCTTGCTACTCCTGTGCAAATGACACTTTCTATTCTGGTTTGCCAAGCCACTACTTCCCCCTCATTTAAATTCCTCAATTCTTCTGCAATGCCTACAATAAAAATGAGTCAATAATATGACTGTTTTATATAGCACATAACCAGCCAATGTTATGTGCCTGTATAAAATGTTCAACTGGCCAATTAATTCCAATGTTTTAATTCACATTGTTAGTTGCATTTGTCTTTATAAAATAAAAAATGAACACAATTTTGGCTGCAGGAAAGGCTGGGAGGAGAAGGGCAGCAGAAAGAGGCTCTGGAAGAGGTAGAAAAGGACAAAATTGAATAGACTGTAGGGGAGGGGAAAGACCTTACAAGGACAAGCCAAGAGCAAGAGAAAGGTCACAAAGAAGCAGAAGCAGGCAGTATTAAATGGCAGAGCAGAGTGGACTTCAACAGAAGTTATCAAAATCAGTTCTCAAAAGCACAGTCATAGCTTAAGAGCTACAGAAGTGTCTGCTGGGGAGACGTAGAACTGATTTATTTTTTTGTTTGTTTGTTTGTAAGAGATTTCATGCCTGAATGAGAAATATATATAAAGAGCATCCCAAGTGCCTGAAACTGTACTAAATGTGAGTTCTTGTTCGCCTATAATCCAACTGAAGACTTTATCAGCTTAACCTCATTTGGGAGATTCACATTGGTTACAACATGTGATTGGCATCATGTAGGAAAATATCTTAAAACTTTCCTCTACAGAAGTGAAGCTTTTAGATAAATAAATTGCTTGTCTGTTTCCACAACTCAAGGAACAGTTGTAGAGAAAAACCATATCCTTTTGAAAGGAAGAAAGAGAAAGCAAATGAAAATGATTCCCTTCCCCCCTTACAATTCATCTGAGATGAGGCATACCAAAGTTGCACCGTAAGAAGAGCATGCCACCTCTTCCTCATCCTCTATGGGCAAGTCCCACGGGGCTCTATCCTTTCACCCACTGCACCTTATTCTTGGGTGACCTTATCTACTCACATGGTCCAACTATCACCTCTGTGTTTAAAAATCACAAATCTTCGCTCCCATCCCTGTGTCCTATTGTCCATCCCTTCTTATCCATCTCTGACATACTAGCCCACCATCTTAATATAACTAAACCCAAACTCCTTATTTGGCTTCCCATGTTCTCTTCATTTATTCCTTTTTTTCCCCTAATGCTGACAACTCTACCATCCAACCTCGCACTCAGATGTACAGTCTTGGAGTCAGCTTTACTGCTATTCTGGAGGCACGCTGTTTCTAGGTGAATGGCTTCCCTTTAACCCTTAGGAGAGGGTAACAAGGGGTTCAGAATTTGGCCTATGGAGAATTCTCTTTTTGTCTGCAGAGTATATAATTTTAAAAATCAAATAATTATTATATGTAAAATAAATTTGATATTTTCAAGCTTTCATAACTTCGAGTATTGGACCTTTGATTTCAAGTGTCCATGAGTACACCAGATGGGGACTGCCAGATATGGAATACAGCAGCAATCCATCCACCCCTCCTCCCAACACCATTTCCCCTCAGTGCCTTTCTGTCATCGGAGGGGAGCAAAAGGGCCAATACTGGCCAGGAATCTCTGTTCCCAATGCCTGAAGCAGCATATTCTGCATTCATTTACCATATACCATTAGGAAATTAAAATATATATATATATTTCAATACTTTGGCTCACTGGCTCTTCAAAAGTAATAGAACGTTTCTTACTGCATAATGAAAACATCTGTATCATTTGTGTTTAAAATGTTACTTGGCATTTATACACACAAAAAGCATATATGTTCAAGTCATTCTCCGATCAGGGTCTTCTCTTTATCTTCTTGTTTGGATACGTTTTTGTTACCTTGTATACTGTAACACCACATGTCCGTGTTATTGTGCAAAGACTCTTACACAACTTCAGACTCATCTGGGTACCCAATATACTACTGTAGATGTGTCTGAACTATTTAATCTGTATCTGTAGTATTGTAGATTTTAGGACCCCAAAGCACTTAAGCATGTGATTAACTTTAAGCATGTGAGTCTCCCTGTGGGGCTACTCTGAGCATCTGCATAAGCCGTTTCCTGGGTCTAATTTCCTGGGGGCAAGGACTGTGATATTTCATAGGTTTGCATGGTGCTGAGCACACTGTTAATAAATAAAGAAAAAAACATTATTCTATTCAAAGACATAAAAGTGACATCTTTCTTTCTGCTATCATGCCACAGTTCCATCTATCCTTTCTATAGCAATCAAAACAACACTCCACACAAAAACTCTACAGTTCAAAATAATGCCACCTTTAAAATTAGGCAGCAATGTGAGAGAAGAACAAACTTCCACAGGGAAAAACAAACTTCCATTACAAACTCAGCCTTACAGAGGAAACCACTCAGCAAAAAGAAGATATAAAAATAACTAGACTCCACAAAGACAATAAATCAACTCTTCTAGTGAACTACAAGTTTTATTTTCCCTCATTAGCTACAGGGTCTCTGACCTGTGGCTCTGTTTCATTCTGAAACTAATGAGGAATGCAACGGTCACCTTAACTCATGAAAATACATTTAAACCCCAAGGTGCAATGTGGTTTTGTTTTTCCCCTATATGGAGTTGTCATAACTATAAAGGGAAGGGTGACAGCTCTCCTGTGTACAGTGCTATGGAATCCCTCCTAGCCAGAGACTCCAAATCCTTTTACCTGTAAAGGGTTAAGAAGCTCGGGTAACCTGGCTGACACCTGACCCCAAGGACCAATAAGGGGACAAGATACTTTCAAATCTTGGGGGGGGGGAAAGGCTTTTGTGTGTGTCCTTTGTTTAAGGGGTTGTTCGCTCTTGGGACTGAGAGGGACCAGACATCAATCCAGGTTCTCCCCATCTTTCTAAACAAGTCTCTCTTATTTCAAAATTGTAAGTAAAAGCTAGGCAAGGCGTCTTAGATTTACTTTGTTTTCTCAACTTGTAAATGTACCTTTTACCAGAGTGTTTATTTTTGTTTGCTGTACTTTGAACCTAAGACAGAAGAGGGGGGGTCCTCTGAGCTCTTTAAGTTTGATTACCCTGTAAAGTTATTTTCCATACTGATTTTACAGAGATGATTTTTACCTTTTTCTTTAATTAAAAGCCTTCTTTTTAAGAACCTGATTGATTTTTCCTTGTTTTAAGATCCAAAGGGGGTTTGGATCTGTATTCACCAGGAGTTGGTGAAAGGAAAGAGGGGGGAAGGGTCAATTTCTCCTTGTTTTAAGATCTAAAAGGGGTTTGGATCTGTATTCACCAGGAGTTGGTGAAAGGAAGGAGGGGGGAAGGGTCAATTTCTCCTTATTTAAGATCCAAGGAGTTTGGATCTGTATTCACCAGGGAATTGGTGAAGGTCTCTCAAGGCTACCCAGGAAAGGGAATTAGCTTTGGGATGGTGGCAGCGGACCAGAACTAAGCTGGTAGTTAAGCTTAGAAGTCTTCATGCAGGCCCCTACATTTGTACCCTAAAGTTCAAAGTAGGGATACAGCCTTGACAGGAGTCCTTTAGCTTTGTTTCTTTCTAAGTTGCTCTAGACAAAGGGCATATAGCGTAAATCCTTCTCTGCTAAAAGTATTAGAGGCAAACTTGGAGTGTTACGCTTGCCATTGTACTGTTTGTTCGGAATGATCAGATTACTCTAAATTTCAGGAAAGTGTGAAGCATATGTGGGGCCTTATTTTCCTTTCATCACCCAATTTACCATAGCGTGTCTTTAGGGATCTTGGGCCGCATGGTTCATCAGTAATTGGTTTGTCTCCTTTTGGACGTGTACTGACTCTTGCTGGGCAGCCATCTGTACCCTGGTAGCCTCTTGTTGGGCCGCAGTGGCCTGTATCAATGCCTTCACTACGTCCTCCTCTTTTTTTTGGTGGCTATGGATAAATAAAATAAAAATATAAAATAAATGAAGCACACTTTCTACAATGCTAGTGGTCAACATGTGAGGATTTTATGTGTCAGTTAAGGGCCCCTTTGGTACCTCTGCCAATTATTGAGATCCCATTTGAGCGAATAGCTATGGACCTAGTAGGGCCATTGGAGAAGTCAGCCCGGGGCCTTCAATACATTCTGGTAGTACTAGATTATGCCACCCAATACCCCGAGGCCGTACCCCTATGGAACACCATGTCCAAGACCATAGCCAAAGAATTAGTCCAGATTTTTTCCAGAGTAGGGATACCTAAGGAGATCCTGACGGACCAAGGGACCCCCTTTGTGTCTAAGCTGATGAAGGACCTATGTACAATGTTCCACATATGGACCCTCAGGACATCGGTCTACCATGCCCAGACCGATGGCCTTGTCGAACACTTTAATAGGACATTGAAGAACATGTTACGGAAAGTGGTTAGTCACGATGGGAAAGACTGGGACGCCCTGCTGCCTTACTTGCTGTTTGCGGTACGGGAGGTTCCTCAGGCTTCCACTGGATTCTCCCCCTTCGAGCTGTTATATGGTCGCCATCCCAGGGGCATACTGGACCTGGCTAAAGAAGGTTGGGAAGAACAGCCGAACCCAGGGAGAAAGGTCATTGAACGTGTGTTGTAGATGAAAGACAGGATAGCCCAAGTCGCCCCCCTTGTGCGCGAACACATGGAGAAGGCACAAGGGGTACCACAGACATACTACAATCGCCAAGCAACGACCCAGAAATTCCAGGTGGGAGACCGGGTAATGGTGGTCATACCCACGGCAGAGAGCAAGCTCCTGGCCAGGTGGCCGGGGCCATATGAGATAATAGAAGCTATAGGAGAAGTCGACTATAAGGTCCGACAGCCAGGTCGCCAGAAACTGGAGCAGAGCTACCATATAAATCTGCTGAAACCTTGGCAGGATAGAGAAGCTCCTGTGATTGCACTAGGGGCACCATCCCCTAAAAGCAACCAGCCCGACTAGGTGGGAATATCCCCGGAGTTGACTCTGGAACAATGATTGGAAGTGATCAGCCTGATCAAATGCAACCAGGATGTGTTCTCGGAAAAGCCAGGCAGGACTACTGAGGTTCACCATCACATCCTCACAGAGCCTGGAGTGAAGGTGAACGTCAAGCCATACCAGATCTCAGAGGCCAAAAAAGAGAAGAGATCAGGTCAAGCCCTGTGGTTTTAGTGCCTAAGCCTGACGGCAGTATGAGGTTCTGCAACAACTTCCACCAGCTGAATGAGGTGTCCCAATTTGATGCGTACCCTATACCCTGGATAGATACGCTAATTGACAGACTGGGAAAAGCAACGTTTATGTCTACCCAGGACCTGACAAAGGGTTATTGGCAGATCCCCCTGGCGAAGGCCGACAAAGAGAAGATGGCCTTTGCAATTCCAGAAGGTCTGTATCAGTACACAGTCCTCCACTTTGGGTTGCATGGGGCTCCTGCTACTTTCCAACAGCTCATGGACAAACTGTTGCGACCACCTGGCAAGTACGCGGCAGCCTATCTTGACGACATTATATATAGCCCTGACTGGGAGATGCACTTGGAGAAGGTGGAAGCGGTCCTGGACACCCTGAGGAAGGTGGGGCTGACTGCGAATCCCTCCAAATGTTCGATTGGGTTAGCTGAGGCCAAGTACCTCGGGTATATAGTGGGGAGGGGCGTGGTGAAGACCCAACTCACCAATTTAGAAGCTATACAGAAGTGACCCCGACCACTCTGGAAAAAACAGGTCAGAGCATTCCTGGGACTAGTGGGGTACTATAGACGATTCATTCCCCACTTTGCCACCAGGGCATGCCCATTAAAAGGGCCTAACAAAAGCTCGGGGCCCAGACATAGTAAAATGGTCTACCGCGGCAGAAGGCGCTTTTGCAGATCTGAGGACGTTCCTCTGCACAGATCCTGTACTAGTAGCCCCAGACTGGGGGAAGGAGTTTATCCTACAAACCACCGCCTCGGAAGTAGGGTTGGGGGCGGTACTTTCACAAATGGTCAGAGACGACGAACACCCCGTCATCTTCCTCAGTAGGAAGCTCCTGCCTAGGGAATGCATGGCAGTAAAATGGGCCATAGAAAGCCTCCACTACTATCTACTGGGGCGGAGGTTTACCCTTGTCACGGACCATGCCCCTCTGCAGTGGATGCACCCAAACAAAGACAAAAACGCGAGTGTAACAACCCTTCCACTTCACAGTAAAACATAGGTCTGGAATCCAACATGGCAATGCAGATGGACTGTCGAGAGTGCACTGCTTTCCGACCCAAGTAGCCCAACCCCGTAGTGTTGAGCGGGGGCAGGGCAGGGGGATGTGGTAAACCCAGGACAAACAGCTACAAAGGGGGTGGGTAGTAATTAGTCCCAGGGGGTTAAAAGGCCTCTCCCTATCCACTGAGGAGAGAGAACCACGGGGAAATAAGGTTCAGCTGGAAAAGGGGTTACTAGGGAACTAAGTAGGTTCAGCTGGCTCCAACTGCTGGAGACCTTTTTAAACCCTCCCCTGTGTGGAAGGAGGGCAGGGGTGAGAGAAGTAGGGAAGCTGCTAGTAGGCTGGGTGCAGCACGACACCAAACCCTTCCAGGAAGGAAGGCTGCACTCCCTCCCCAGAAGGGAAAGAAAACAAGCACAAGGGACTGACTGAGGAAAGGAATAGCCGGACCCTGTGCTACCTGTAAGGATTTGCCTTGCCCTAGCCTGTGTCTCCAAGGCTAAAAAGGACTGAGCCTGCTGCGGAGAAGAAGGTACTTTGTCACACAGAGTTTACAGTTTTGTTTAATGGCTTTCAGCCCACTCACTATAAAAATTGTTCCAGCACCTATGCTGTCCTCTGTCATTCAGTCAATAGGGCAGGAATATCCATGCTATAATTTGAGTAGAAATATATCAGACCTGGAAAACTCCAATCTGGGAGAGCATAAAGCACATTTTTTCACATCCATCTCTAAAGGGAGTTACTCTATTGACTATTAGATTAGGTGTGCAGTTGCTCTGAATACTTGTACGTGCTTGTTTCTCTGTGCTGAAAGCGTTAAACTTCCTCAAAAATGTATGTTCACAGCATGAAAAAATAACTGAAGTTTCTTTTCAAACACCAGAGACACAGCATGTGACAAGCCTTTCACTTTTCAGTGAGGCATTCCAGCTGCCACAAGAAGCTGCAGAACTTCAGCTCCTAATGCAAGGTGTTATGCCACATATTGGTCAGGTATGGCATACAACTGAGCTATATGTAATGCGTTTTTGAAACCATTATGATTAAGATGTGAGAATTGGGTGAAGCTAATTGGTTAAATTTAGCTGGGACTTACCCTGGCTTCTCTAAAATGGCCACAGAAAGTCTGCTGTGGGAGAAGTCACAGCAATAAAAAATGGCTCAATCCTGTTTCAGGGGATTTTTTTGAAACAAAGGCAACCCAAAAATTGAGGGGGAGTGGCTAAGGGGGTGTGGCCAGGTTAGCTGGTGTTGGGCTGATTCAGCTTATTCTCTCAGCAGCACAGAAAGCTAAAGCAACTCCTATCCCAAGGGAGGGGTGTGTGTATAATGTGGTAGTCTGCCCCTTAAGGGCAGTACTGTCTACTGTCAGTCCTCCCAGTCATGGCATGGCCCTTTAAGAATTTGTTGTGGTCTGATACACAAAGCCTGAGGAGATAGAGAGGAAAGTGTTCCCAGGAAGAAATAGCATTTAGAAGAAATCTTGTTACTGTATCTTTAAAGGCCTTGCAGAGAAAGTGGGGGCACAGCCTCCCCCTCACCTAGCCATATAAGGGATGAGCTGGGAGAAGGGGCCAGCATAAATGCTGCATCCTCCAGAATAGTGGGGTCAATGCCTGAAGACATTGAAAGGAGTAAGAAGGCTCCTTCAGAGCCCTGAGTTAGCAGGGAGCAGAAGCCAGCAGGAGAGGGATGCTGAACCCTGTGAGCCTGACAACTAAGTGGTGCCAGGTGAGGGAGATATGTTGCAACCCAGTAAGAAGAGGGATAACTGCTGGAGTTACCCAACTCCAGAAGGAAGTCTGGAACTCCTTCCATAAGAAGAAACAAAGACATAGAAAGAACTCTGACAGGACTGGGAGAAAAGCTTAGAGCAGGGGTTGGGACTCCTCATGGGGTCATGAGGTTATTACATGGGGGGGGGGGAGGGTCGTCATGAGCTGCCAGCCTCTGTCCCAAACCCTGCTTTGCCTCCAGCATTTATAATGGTGCTAAATATATTAGAGAGCGTTATTAATTTATGGGGGATGGCTCTCACACTCAGAAACTTGCTATGTTAAAGGGGTCACCAATACAAAAGTTTGAGAACCACTGGCTTAGAGGGCAGGCTTCAGAGGAACACTGAAATCCAGAAGTGCTTTTTGTTTGTTTGGGACTTTTGTATGAGGTTTTGTAATAAATAAGCCCTAAGGAGGGTATTATTGAGCGTAGTGTCAAGAGTGCCTGAAGTAACATTTTTGGCTCCATGAGATGGAAACTGAGGCAGCAAGTATGTGCAGTGCCACATTGGTTAAATTTAACTTGGCAGGAGGGTCTACAGAGCAGGCACACTCTATGACGAGGGGTAATATCACCATCCCTCTATTTATATAATTCAGAAGGCTTCAGTGAATCGGTCCATTATATTTTGGTCAGATGTATGTTTGGAGGACTTTCAAGGTATAATAATATCATAATTGTACTGAGTGCTCTACTAGCTTGTAGTGGACCAAAGTCCATCCTTGAAGTAATCCAGTGAAAGCCACACAATATACTGCAGTTATTTGCCACTTTTTCCTCTTCTAATGTACATAGCAAGATCTGATATTCTTCTGCTTAACCTCACAAGTCACAATTATTACCAAGCAACAGCAAACAAAGGAGCTATACACAGCCTAAAGAAGGAAAATGAAGATAACACCACTCTCTTAGGACCAGTGATCTCTTTTGCTCACACACTTCAAAAATCCTAGAACTCCATGATGTCAGACTGCTGAATCCATCAATTGCCTTAGCCTCAGCCACTAGGCAGTTCTTTGAGTATTGAGTAACTCCCCTTGGTTATGCTGGTGTGCAGGGTGGGTTGGAGGGTGTTAGAGAGGATTCTAGAGGTGGGCAAACCAATTCATCTAAATCCAGAAGCTAACCAAATGTTTGGACAGTCCTCAGAGTTGAACCTATGAACATTTTGATATTTTTTAAAGGTTAACTTTATCATTTTGAACATTTACAGTTACTCATTGGTCACATCTGTGTAAATTGAGAACACCACTGCAGTCAATACATTTGCTCTGGATCTACACCCCTGTCACTATGACAAGAATTTGGATCTGGATGATTGTTTGATCCCTCTCTAACCTAACTAAACCTGAAATGAATGTAGAGTTATTGTGGATTTTCATCAGTGTTTGGATCTTGGCTTTAAGTATTTATCCAAACTTGTTGAAAATCTTTTTTTCCCCCCCAGCAATTCAGTTGTACTGGGAATGAGCCACATCATGTCAACTCTAACTTTCAATGGCAAAAGTGAGATGCACTTTCTGCTCAGTGAATCATCACCCATGTTCCATGATTTTGGACTTGTTGCCCTGGAAGATGATGAGTATCTTCTTGCTGGATAAATCTCTAAACAAGCTAAATATAGATATTAATATTTTTAATACTTAGCACACAGTTATGTAATACTGTACAAGCACTTAATTTTCATTTGAATAATGCACTAAAGAATGTCAGAAATAGTGCATAAAGAAAACCACAATGCAGGGACTAGTAGCCAGATTGAGGCGTTTTTCAATCTTATTTCATAGCATTATAAATTCATGAGAAAACTTGGAAAGCTTTCATTACATGCAAATTAGGCCTTCCTCTGTAAATGTGTTTCAAACTGAGAGGCACATAATTTACCTAAGTAGTTGCCTTTTAACTTAGCAATGCTCTGGAAACGAGCAGAAATTAGCTCAAGTCAGAAAACATCTTTGGTTTTGGCACACCTCTTAGTATAAATTCATTGCTTTCATTTCCTCAGATACTAGAGGGAAAGTGAGTCCAGGATGACAGTGTAAAAATAATAATAAAAAGTATTTCATTTTAAAACCCTAAACCAGCTTGCGTTTAATATTTAAGTATTTTTTCTATATGATATCAAAATCCTATGAGTCAATGATGGTTAAAAATTATACAAATTTATTTGCAACAAGAGATACAAATAAATTCCAAAAAATGGGAAGAAAAAAAAAGAAAAGAAAGACTTGTTCAAGGTTTTGCAGGTATAGCATCTCATTTTAGCTCATACTTTTCAAGTCAGCAATATTTTAAATTACTTCATTTAAATTCATGTTCTATTACTCTGTTAATCACTGAACCATCAAAATATAAGTCTACTACATTGTCTATCACTATTAAAACTACTGATTTTTTTTCCAGCTGTCTAACTTAATTATTATACAAACTAGAGACCCTACACGTAAAATGCAAAGATGTAATTCCAGGTTGTATGTATTTTAAAAAAAAAAGATATCTGCATAAATATGTATTATTATAACAGCTTAAATTGCACTTTGTGTGGGTCAGTTCATATAACTATGTAAGGTAGCAGCAGCTTCGGAAAATATAACCACTGATTTTAGAATGTAGATCATGAACAGTACCAAAACTACATTTACTCAATCAGGGAAACAGAAAACTATTGAGTGAGGTATATTTAAAATGAAGGAATTATCAAATTAGTTACATTTTGGATTATTACTGTCAATTTGAAACAGATGATGACTTGATCAATAGAAATGTGAGGTTCTTAAGAAGGGCCAACATCTTCTCAAGTAGCATCACTGTACTAAGGCAATGTCTAAACACTGGCAAAGCATGCAAAAATAAATCCAGAAATGGAGATCTTGCTAAAAATGTCATGGCTGAGGGAACTGTATTAGGCATTAATAATTTGGGGACAAAACATAACACAAAACTCTGGGCATGGGGTCCTAATCAGTCCTAGGTAGTCCCTAGTCCCAGGAGTGACTACCCTGCTCTGTACTCTCCTGTGGAGATGGAGTCCCAACACTCGCTTCCATGTATTTTCTATAGAGAGAGTTTATAGCAATGCAGGAAAAGAGACTTGAGGTGGGATAAAAGGTAACATGCATTTGCGTGGAGCATATTGCTGAAAAAATTTCATTTCAGTGACCATGGGTATGGTTTTAATATCTAGATCATGTTTTTAACAGAAGTAATGTCATCTATCGTGCCCCCCAGGTGGAGAGAAGAGAGCTCTAAGGGCAGTTTGAACCCCCTGTTAAATTCTCTCTTAATGAGTGGACTCATCTTTCACGATACGGTGTAAAAATTTTAATTAGGATCCTAACCAGCACCCATCTTCAGCCTCTTATTTGGTTTGGTATCATACTGTTTATTGAATCAGCAAATTCAATACTGAAGTGAAACAAAGGGTTAGATTTACAAAGGGGAATTAGGCACCTAACTGCCATTTGAAGCACCTAAAGTACAATATTTAGACACCACTGGTATTCACAGAACCCTTAGTTGCCACTTAACACATTTGGAGTCTACGTTCTCACTATCAAAGTCTCCAAGGTACCTAAATTTTGATAGCTGGGCATGCGAACAACATCCTCGGCCTTGAAGCTGTCCAGAAGCTTGACACCTAATTCATGGTGGGGATTTGCAAAACAGATGTTCCGCCGCTTACCTTGCATGTGGGGCACGATTCAGTAGGTGTTCTCAGAGGAGGTTGCCTAATAGATCAGGCCCCACACAAAATGCAGCTGCTACAGAAGGAGAGGTGATGCCTATCTTAAACATTTAGCTTAGTGGTTAAGGCAATCATTATGGTCGGAGACCCAAGTTCAAATCCCTACTCCACACCAGGCAGAGGAGTCTCTGGTTCTTCCTTACCCTTGATGAGCGTTCTAACCATTGAGATAAACATTATAGGAAAGGTGGGGCAGTGATACCACCTCTTCCTTGCTGGTTTTTAAATTGCTGACCTGCTTAGGTGACTAACTCCAGGACAAGGTTGATGGCCTTGTAGCCCAACCAGAAATAGATGTGTAATTCCCTTTGAGGGATGGGGCTTAGGCTACACCTCTCTCTTCAGCATTTTCTATTGGCTAGTTTAGGCATTGTATAGGGAGTATAGGCACTGACTTTTATTTTTCCTGTGGGTGCTCCACCCTTGCTCTGCCCCAAGGCCCCATCCCCCTTCTTCCCCCTCCCCCGAGGTTCCACCCTCACTTTGCCTCTTACGGCCCCTGCTCCACCCTTAACTCAGGTTTGTGAATTCCAATAGGCCGCAGGGCACTGAAGTTAAATGTTGCACTGTTCCTAAGGACCCACATTATTTTTGAACTAGAAAGTTTTACCTTTAAAAGTAAATAAAGTAATCCTTGGGAATCAAGCAAATAACCCCTTCAACTTGGCTCCTTTAACTGTATATCCAGGGTCATGAATCCTGTGACAAAGTTCCTCCTCTATCTTGGTGGGTCCTGCGCTTATTGGCGGATTTTCTTGCCTCAGAGATTCACCATGTGGGTTGGGGAACAGCCCAGAGACCTTCCCCTCTGGAAGAACCCACAGTCCAGGTCAATTGGGAGGTTTGGGGGGGAACTCGGGCCCGCCCTCTACTCCAGGTTCCAGCCCAGGGCCCTGTGGACTGCAGCTGTCTATAGTGCCTCCTGTAACAGCTGCATGACAGCTACAACTCCCTGGGCTACTTCCACATGGCCTCCTCCAAACACCTTCTCACCACAGGACATTCCTCCTGGTGTCTGATAACGCTTGTGCTCCTCAGTCCTCCAGCAGCACACCCTCACCCTCTCCCTCTCAGCTCCTTGCGTCTCTTGCTCCCAGCTCCTCACACTCACACCACAAACTGAAGTGAGCTCCTTTTAAAACCCAGGTGCCCTGATTAGCCTGCCTTAATTGATTCTAGCAGCTTCTTCTTAATTGGCTACAAGTGTCCTAATTAGCCTGCCTGCCTTAACTGGTTCTAGCAGGGTCCTGATTACTCTAGTGCAGCCCCTGCTCTGGTCACTCAGGGAACAGAAACCCTGCTTGACCTGGGATAATAGATCACTCTCCTGTAGCCCTCTGGTCTGGAGGGCGGGGGGTAGGGAGCTGCTCCTCCTCTTTCTCTACTACCTGCTTGCTGGCTGGCTGCTAGACCCACCCACACCCTTGGTTGCTGCTGCTCCAGCTACAGCCCCTTGGGGGGGCCCTGCTGGCCCACTCTCCAGAGGACGGGAGGGAGAGACCCCAGCCATTGCTCCTGCTACTGGGGATGCCACCACCACCATCTCCACCTGAGAAGGGTCCTTCCTGCTGGCCACCAGACTGCCGCCTGGAGCTGCTGCGTTTGCTGCTGGGAGCTGCTGAAGCCCTGAGGAGGAGGAGAAGAAGAAGATCATCTGCCAGTGGGGGAGCGCGTAGGAATTCCACAGACCACCGTGGAGGGGGCCCTTACGGACTGAGTAACTTTTGAACTGTGCTCTTGTGATGGGGGTCTAGACTGTGTTTGTGGGGACACAGGGGGTGTGGTGTGGAGCCTGCCCCCTGGTCCATCTGTGTCCCCCCCCCCCGACCCCCACCACCACCATCATCGTTGCCCCCTCCACCACCCCCACTGGCTACTTACCATCTACCTTGAGCTCCTGCCTCTGGGATTTCAGCTGCTCACCTAGGCTTGCTGCGCCCTGTTGCCACCATTGGGCCTGATACAGCAGCCAGCTTCCAAAGACTTTCTTTTTGTTACAAGCGCACGTGGGTGCACGTACCCCCCCCCCTTTTGGACTGACCCCCTCCCCCCTGCAGCAAGTCCCCAGCTTTGCCCCTGCTGCCTACCCATTTGTCCCTTGCTGCCTTTTGCCCCTCCCCCTTGCCCCAGCCCCTCGCTAGCTCCAGTTTGTTTGCCTGCCCCGCCCTTTCCCTCTGCAACCTTTGTTTGACCCGCCCCAGCCTCTGAAGCTAGCCCCGTGGTTCCTCTGCCCCATTTCCCGCCTGGTTGCTCCCTTCCCCCTGCGGTCCCCTTGCCCTGATTAGCCCCTCCCCTCGTGCACCCATGTCCCCTCCTATGCGCTTGTACCCCTCCCCGTTTTAGTTTGATTCAGTCTCACTGCACCACCCAATGCTGTTATATCCTCCCTTCCTTGGTGCAACAAGAGGAGCCGGAAACCTTCCCTGAGTCGGTGACTGACCCCTAGCCCTTGATAGCCCCCCTTTTTTTTTGGTGCCCTCCTCCCCTGCCTACAGCCTAGCGGGGAGGAGTGGTCGACCTGCTTCCCCCTTCCCTACCCCCCCCCTCCAGTGTTTGCTCTCCCTCCGTCCTCATTATGGCAGGGGACGAGGAGAGTGAGACCCCTCGGGCAGACCCTGCTGCCCCTCCTCCACCCGCCCCACCATCGTCCCCCCTAGCCTCTACTTCAACCGCCGCTGCCGAGCCACCTACTACCACCCCTGCTGGAGCACCGGCTGCGGTGGGTAACGAGGTGACCTCCGCTGCTGCCACGTCCCTCGCCCCCTCTGACTCTGGGGCAGTCCCTCCAACCGGCAGGAAGGGCCAGGGCACAAAGAAGGGTAAAGGCCCCGCTAAAAAAGCCAGGCCCTCCATGGCAGGGGGTGCCCCCACTGCCGCGGCCCTGCAACCGGCCACGGCGTCCCTCCCTGCTGTTCCCTCCACCAGCTCTGTGGGTGTCCCTCCCCCGGCCCTCAGGGCATACGCCCAGGTGGCGGCAGCCCCCCCGCCTGCCACTACGTCATCTCCCCCATCCACCGCCTCTGCTACCATCTATAGCGGCCGGGGCCCCTTCCCCACCTTGACCAGGAAGCACGGCATCCGTTGCCTCCTGGTACCCGCCTCGCCCCACGTGGAGACCTACGTGCGGGCGTTGGCAAGGGTGGTGGGGCCCACGGCCATTGTGGCGGCCTCCAAGATGTACGGAAAGGTCGTCTTCTTCCTAGCATCGGAGGCCGCCGCCCAGGAGGCAGTGGAGAAGGGCCTGGCGGTGGGGGGCGTGTACGTCCCCCTGGAGCCGCTAGAAGACCTGGGCGCCCGACTGGTCCTGACTTCTGTCCCTCCCTTCCTTCCAAATGCCGCCCTGTTACCCGCCCTCTCTACCCTGGGGAGGCCGATCTCTGTGGTCAGCCCTCTCCCATTGGGCTGCAAAGACCCCACCCTCCGTCATGTCCTCTCGTTCCGCGGGCAGGTACAGTTACAACTGCCGCCGGCGGCACGTGACGGTGAGGCGCTCGAGGGGTCCTTCTTGGTCCCCTACCAGGGGGCCCGCTACCGGGTGCATTATACAACGGGGGAGGCCCGGTGCTACCTCTGCCGGGCGATGGGGCACGTCCGGAGGGACTGCCCCTTGGCCCGGCATGGAGGGGCATCCGGGACCCCCGAGCCCCGGCAGGGCGCTGGCCCCGTCATCGCCGGCGCCCCTGGCTGCCCGGCGCCCGAAGCTGCCCCTCCTCCTTTCCGGCCCAACAACGCTCCCGCTCGGGCCCAAGGGGTATCTCCCCTAGTGTGCCCAGACGAGCGGGAGGGCCCCGCCTCTGCCACCTGCGATCTGGCGGGGCCTGTGGAGGAGGGTGAGGTAGGGATATCGCCGGGCATAAAAGAAAGCATGCCCCAGAGTGGCTCCTCCCTCCTACATGCTGCCCCACCGTTACCTCCCCGAGTCCCTAAGCCTTCGGTCTTGCTCCCTGACCCGACTCCTGTTAGCCAGCCCCCGGATGATGCCATGGAGGGCTGGTCCTTAGTACAGGGGAAGCGGGGCAAGCAGAAGGCTCAAGCTCCGCTCCTTCCATATGATGCGGTAGCCCACTGGAAGACCAGGAAGGGGGCACCGATGCTGAGCCTTCCACTTTGCCCCCGGGTGGGTTTTGTCCACCATTACCGGCTAGGGAAGCCGTGGCAGCATCGGAGGAAAGCACTACCCCTCCTCCGGTGTCCCTTCCTATGGAAGCCCCGGATGGAGCCCCTCTCGCCCCCTTACAATCTGAAGCCCCTGCATGCACGAAGGCGAGCGTCGCTTCGGGTGCAGGCGGGGAGAGCCCTGGGGTGGTGGAAGGTGATCTCCCCTCCATTTATGAGGAGATCGAGGCCCTGGGTCTGACCCCAGTTACCCGGGGGGAGGACGACCCTCTGCCAGTGGGCCTCGATCTGAGCGACCTTGCCTCAGCCTCCCTTTCCCCATGTTCTGTCCCCTTACCCACTGCTTCCGCTCCCGCCTCCGAGGAGCCCCTGGACTCTTCCACCAACCCGGCTGCAGATGGCACCCCGCTAGCGGCCACCGAGCCTCTTGAGGCGACGGCCAGTGCCATGCAACCGGGACCCGAGTCGCCAGGGGACTCCCTCGTGGCTGAACATCACCTTCCTGGGTGGGGGCCCCGTCGTTGATTCTCCACCCATGGATGCCGTGGCCTTACCATCTGCCTTGGAGCACGAGCCCGGCATCACGGAGGGCCCACCTCCCTCCCCGCAAATCCCTGAGCCCATTTGTGAGGTGTTACCCCCCCCCACCCAGTGGCCTGGCTGCTGGGACCCCCGATCCCAATATCGCCCCTTCCCCTGTCCCTATTCCTGATTCCAGCCCTACCCCTGACACTGACCCCGTCCCTGTCCCCTCCACTTCCTGTGTTGCTTTTGCCGCCCCTGGGGCTGTCTCCTTCTATATCCCAGAGGATGACCCCCAAGGAGCGGCCTTTGTTTTTCCCTGTCCCGACCCACCAGGGGCTGCTATTTTCCCTCCGCCGCCCCCCATTGAGCCAGGATCTGAGGCGGGCTATGTGGCGTCGGCCCATCGGACGCCACGTCGAGGGTCTGCCCCCTGCTTGCCCGTCTCGGTGGGCCACGGGGCTGTGACAGGGGCCCCACTGGGGGAAAGCCATAGATCAGTGACCCCACCCCCCCATACGCTGAGAGAGGAGCTACGGGAGTTCCTTGAGGATGTCCGTGGCTCCCGCAACAAGGTACAGCTTGCACTCCAGCGATGGGGGGATTTTCATCAGATCCTCCGGGCCGCGAGGGCCCTCATGGGGGAGGGTAAGAGGACCGGGAGGCAGGCCGCTGCGGCCTACCAACGGGTCCGCCTCTTCCGTGACTCCTTAATCGCCCACGGGGTAGGTCACAGATTGTTGCACGGCCCGACGGAGGCCGTGAGCGTCTCTGCCGGCGAGGATCCCCCCCAGCCCTCCTTTTGGCACCGATCATCTTTGCAACATTAAACACCCGGGGCTGTAGGATGGGTCTCCGCAGGAGCCAGGTGCTCTCCTTCCTTCGGGAGGGGGGGTACTCTGTGATTTTCCTGCAGGAGACCCATACGGATCCGGCCGCTGAAGCTAGCTGGCGGCTGGAGTGGGGGGACAGGGTCTATTTTAGCCACCTCACAGTTCGTACGGCTGGAGTGGCGACCCTGTTCTCCCCCGACCTACGGCCCGAGGTGCTGGGGGTCACCGAGGCTGTGCCAGGCCGCCTGCTACACCTCCGGGTCCGCATGGAGGGGCTTGTGGTTAATCTCGTCAACGTTTACGCCCCGACATTGGGCCCGGAGAGGTTGTGTTTTTATCAGCAGGCGTCTGCCTTCCTCGGCACCTTGGATCCTCGCGAGTGCCTGGTCCTGGGCGGGGACTTTAACGCCACCCTTGAGGAACGGGACCGCTCGGGGACCGAGCAGCACCCGGCTGCCGCGGATGTCCTCCGGGAGATCGTCGAACATCACTCCCTGGTGGACGTCTGGCGCGACCACCACCCGGATGACGTTTCGACATTCACTTTTGTCCGGGTGGAGGTCCATCGGTCGTACCACTCCCGGTTGGACCGCATCTATATGTCATGCTTCCATCTTTCCCGGGTCCACTCCTCCAGCGTCCGGCCGGCCCCTTTTTCAGATCACCATCTAGCCACCGTGACAGCCTCTCTCTGCGCGGAGAGGCCGGGGCCGGCCTATTGGCACTTTAATAATAGCTTGTTGGAGGATGTGGGCTTCGTGGCGTCCTTCCGGGAGTTATGGCTGGCCTGGCGAGGGCAGCAGCATGCCTTTCCCTCGGCGCGGCGGTGGTGGGACCTGGGGAAGGTGCGCGCCCGGCTCTTCTGCCGTGACTACACCCGGGGCGCCAGCCGACGGAGGGATGCGGCGATAGGGCAGTTGGAACGGGAGGTCTTAGAGCTGGAGAGGCGTCTGGCCGCCAGCCCCGGTGATCCATCCCTCTGCGGAGTGTGCCGGGAGAAGCGGGAAGAGCTCCGGACCCTCGAGGACCATCGGGCCCGAGGTGCCTTTGTTCGATCCCGCATCCGCTTCCTTCGGGAGATGGATCGCGGCTCCCGCTTCTTCTACGCCCTGGAGAAAAAGAGAGGGGCCAAGAAGCACGTCACCTGCCTTCTAGCAGAGGACGGCACCCCCCTCACGGATCCGGCGGAAATGTGCGGGAGGGCCAGGGCCTTCTACGCAGGCCTTTTCTCCCCGGATCTTACCGATCCTAACGCTTGCAGAATGCTCTGGGATGAACTCCCGACGGTCAGCGTGGGCGACCGAGACCGGCTGGAGCTACCTCTCACTCTGGCCGAGTTCTCGGAAGCCCTCTGCCGCATGCCCACCAATAAATCTCCAGGCATGGACGGGCTGACCGTGGAGTTCTACCGCGTATTTTGGGACGTCCTCGGCCCGGACCTTGTCACCGTCTGGGCCGAGTCCTTGCAGGGCGGGGTCCTTCCTCTTTCGTGCAGGCGAGCCGTGATCGCCTTATTGCCGAAGAAGGGGGACCTCCGCGATTTACGGAATTGGCGTCCCATCTCGCTCCTCAGCACGGAGTATAAAATCGTAGCGAAGGCCATCTCGCTGCGGCTAGGGTCCGTGCTGGCAGATGTGATCCATCCAGACCAGACCTACACCATCCCGGGCCGCACCATCTTCGACAACTTGTATCTGGTCCGGGACCTCTTGGAACTCGGGTGTAGGGATGGTCTGTCGTTCGCCCTCCTGTCCCTGGATCAGGAGAAGGCGTTTGACAGGGTGGACCACGGGTATCTCCTGGGCACTCTGCGAGCGTTTGGCTTCGGGCCCCAGTTTGTGGGTTTTCTCCAGGTGCTGTATGCCTCCGCAGAGTGTTTGGTCAGGCTCAACTGGACCCTGACCGAACCGGTCAGCTTCGGGCGAGGAGTACGTCAAGGGTGCCCCCTCTCGGGCCAGCTGTATGCTCTGGCGATCGAGCCCTTCCTCTGTCTCCTCCGTAGGAGGTTGGCAGGGTTGGTGCTGCGGGAGCCGGAGCTGCGGCTGGTCCTGTCGGCGTACGCCGACGACGTGCTCCTCGTGGTCCAGGACCCGGGCGACTTGGTGCGGGTGGAGGCTTGCCAGACCATCTATTCGGCGGCCTCCTCCGCCCGGGTCAATTGGGTCAAGAGCTCTGGCCTGGTGGTAGGGGACGGGTGGCAGGCGATCTCCCTCCCACCCGCGCTTCAGGCCATCCGGTGGAGCGCGGGTCCGCTGCTCTATCTCGGCGTTTACCTTTCTGCCACGCATCCGTCTCCGCCGGAGAACTGGCTAGGTTTAGAGGGCAGGGTGTCGGAGCGGCTCCGGAAATGGACAGGACTGCTCCGGTGTCTCTCCCTTCGAGGGAGAGCACTGGTGCTCAATCAACTAGTCCTGTCCATGCTCTGGTACTGGCTCAACACCCTGGTCCCGGCCCCGGGCTTCCTGACCACCCTCCGGACGTTGATTCTGGAGTTCTTTTGGTCAGGACTGCACTGGGTCTCTGCGGGGGTTCTCCATCTACCCCTGGAGGAGGGAGAGCAGGGCCTAAAGTGTCTGCACGCTCAGGTCCACGTCTTCCGCCTCCAGGCCCTGCAGAGGCTCCTTTATGGTGCAGGTAGTCCGGCATGGAGCGTATTGGCGCACGCCTTCCTGCGCCGCTTCCGAGGGCTCCGATATGACCGGCAGCTCCTTTGTCTCCATCCGAGAGGTCTTCCGCGAGGCCTCTCCGAGCTGCCGGTCTTCTACCAGGACCTCCTCCGGACCTAGAAACTGTTTTCAGTGACCAGGTCCGTGGCGGCCACCGTGGGGGCAGATCTCCTCGCGGAGCCCCTGCTACACAACCCCCAGCTTCGTGTGCAGGTGGCGGAGTCCCCCATGGTGCGCCAGAGGTTGGTCCTGGCAGAAGTCACCAAAGTCGGAGACCTCCTGGACTACGACCGGGGAGACTGGCTGGATCCCCTGACGCTCGCTCAGCGCATGGGGCTCTCCAGACCTCGTACTCCCCGGCGCGTACTTCAGGAGGTGAGGGCCGCTTTGCCACCCGCTGCTCGGGACTATCTCGACCGGGTCCTGCGAGAGGGCACGCCCCGCCCACCCTCCACTCCGAGCCCTCCAGACTTTTTCATCGGGCTCCTGCCCCGTGGATCCAACCAGCCCCCTCCCTGTCCATTTGCCATGAGCCGGCTGCACCATCTGCAGCCGGTTCTGTTCCGGACCGCGTCAAGGAAACATCTATACACGCTCGTGCTCCATGTTCTTCATGTCCTCACCCTCGCGTCCCGCCCCGATACGAAGTGGCGGGACCTTCTGCCACCTCTGGAGGGTGAGGAGCCCCGGTGGGCCAGCCTTTATTCTGCTCTGATCCCGAAGCCCACCAGGGACATCAGTTAGCGGCTCCTTCACGGAGCCGTGAGCACGGGCGTGTACTTGGCGCGGTTTACCCCTATCCCAGACACCTGCCCCTTTTGCGGCGTGAGGGAGACCCTGGCGCATGTTTACCTGGAGTGCGCCAGGCTGCAGCCCCTATTCCGGCTCCTCACGGATATTTTGTTAAGATTTTGGTTGCACTTTTCTCCTCACCTTTTTATTTATGCACTCCCTATCCGTCGCCCCACAAAGTCGCGGGACCTCCTGGTCAACCTCCTTCTGGCCCTAGCGAAACTGGCCACCTATAAAACCAGAGTGAGGAGGTTGGCCGATGGAGTTTCCTGTGACTGTGGGGCGTATTTCAGGTCCTCCGTTCTTTCACGTATCCGGGCAGAGTTCCTCTGCGCGGCGTCCACAGGATCCCTTGACGCCTTCGAGGAGCAGTGGGCGCTATCCGGGGTTCTCTGCTCGGTGTCCCCATCTGGTTCGCTTCATTTGACCCTTTGACCTCACTCCTGTCCCTGTTCTTTTATTAGTTGTCCCCCATCATTTTTTGGTCTCCAGGTCCTGTGGACCCCCCCTTAGGCGGGGGGGATCCTTTAGCAGTGGGCGGGCTTCGCCAGCAGGGGGTTGGACTAGATGACCTCCTGAGGTCCCTTCCAACTCTGATATTCTATGATTCTATGATTCTACCCCACTGGTCTGGGTCTGTCACAATCCCTTAAGGAAACTTTGTAATATTGTAGCAGAGCACTACATTTTTCATTGTAGTAGAAGAATGTTAGTGAGATACATTTCAGTATGTTGAAAAATATATGAGCGATGAAATACATTTTCCAAAACTCCTTCAAGTCTTATATATTAGAAGTCTATTTATGACTGTTGAAGACAAATGTGATTCACAATAGTGAAAGAAGAAAACCATTAAATTGTATTACAAAATAAAACATATTTCCCTAGTTTTATTTTTAATTTTGCATTATAATCAAAACTGGTAAAACTTGGGATTTTTTAAATTAAAAGTTAATAAAATGCTCATGAAAGCAGGGTGGATTGATTTAAATCAAGATGATTTAAATCAGTGACTTATATCATGATTTAAATCACCTAGTAGAAAGTCTTGATTTAAATAATCAATTTTAATCAGCCTTTCCATTTGTACTTGTTATTTTCTAAAGAAAGATGCATTATCATTGATTGATATAACCATTAAAACATGTTGATTTACAACTAAATAGAGCCTTTACCCTAGATTTGGTATACCTTTTTGCTACCTAGGAAGGCACACGATAACTATATGCATTTATTTAAGTAAATATGTAGTTTAATATTTCCAGATTCTTATTAATTTACATTTTTAGTATGTTAGAAAATGGTGAATGGTATAGTACTTATTTACTAGATAATTAAGTGTTTGACCATGATTTGTGTCAGGCTGTATAAGGGTGGTAACTGGTATTTAATTTAAAAATTTACGAAACAGTATATAAAATCTATTAAACAAAATGTCCTTATGTTTTGGATACATGAACTTCTCTTATCAAAACATATTTCACATTTACAACTAAATGATTTACTAAACAGAGGGATTAATTTAGTGAATTAAAGTGCTTATGTCAGGTCAGCCTAGGAAAATTTTCAAATTTGCCTAAGTGAAAGTAACTGGTGCTTAAGTTCTTACTTCCCTAAGACTCTCTTGAAAATGAGACAGTTTCCTAAGTTACTTGGGCTGACCTGTTGTGCTATATTTACACAGCTTTATCTCAAAAATAGATCTTTTCTCACTGATTCTTTTTTTATATAGAAAAGCAGCCATTATCACAAACTTTGAGTTAGAGGCCCATGGATTCAGCATATTTATTTTTTATTTAAATGTTCTAAGATATTATAAATAAGATTTTTAGACTTTAAGGTATTTTGTATTAAATTCAGATTTCATTTTAAACAGGTTTATTTTTAAAAAGAAAAATACTTTATAATTTAAATCTCAAAATTAAAAAAAAATCAGATTTTTTTTTTAAAAGATTCCCCCCCCTCCAAAAAAACCCATCATTTTTTAAAATCCACCTTACATGATGCCAGATTGACAGCTCTAGCATATGAGGCCTATTTATTAACAGAACAGGAACTCCCTGAAGAGTGATATTGCTAACTACCTCATGTCAGAGAACACAAAAACTATAAGAAGCGACAAAGAGTCCTGTGGCACCTTATAGACTAACAGATGTATTGGAGCATAAGCTTTCATGGGTGAATACCCACTTCGTCAGATGCATGTAGTGGAAATTTCCAGAGGCAGGTATAAATATGCAGGCAAGAATCAGTCTAGAGGTAACGAGGCTAGTTCAATCAGGGAGGATGAGGCCCTCCTCTAGCAGTTGAGGTGTGAACACCAAGGGAGGAGAAACTGCTTGTGTAGTTGGCTAGCCATTCACAGCCATTCTAGCCATTCTTCATCATCTGGACCCATGGGAAGGATACTCTGGAAGAATTCCACCACGATTTCAACAGCTTCCACCCCACCCCACCATCAACCTCAGCCTGGACCAATCTACATGGGAGGTCCACTTCCTAGACACCACGAAACCTTATGCTCCAATACGTCTGTTAGTCTGTAAGGTGCCACAGGACTCTTTGTCGCTTTTTACGGATCCAGACTAACATGCCTACCCCTCTGATACTTAAGAACTACACCTCTACCTCGATATAACGCTGTCCTCGGGAGCCAAAAAATCTTACCACGTTATAGGTGAAACCGCGTTATATTGAACTTGCTTTGATCCACCGGAGTGTGCAGCCCCGCCCCCCCGGAGCACTGCTTTACCGCGTTATATCCGAATTCGTGTTATATCGGGTCACATTATATCGAGGTAGCGGTGTATAAGGGTATTCAAATCTTTATATACATTATATCTTAATTTAGGCCATGATCCTATAATCATTTAACTTCATTATTGTAAGTAGCCCCAATGATTTCAGGATCAGGGCCATGGCATTTCTATATTTGTTAATGGTTAATATATCTTTAACTGTACCATTTTTGGTTTCTATTAATTCTATCATTAATAGTAGTGTAGCAATCTTAACTTTAATTAATAATACTTTTGATCTGGGAATTTCCTTGGTGGGTTTTTTGTTTTGTTTTAGCTTTCTTTAAATAGAAATGTACATTTAGAACATAAATTAGGCTTCTACAGGAGCAGTAAGATTTTCATGAAGTCTGGGAAATGTAGAAATGTAGCACATAAAGAGAGAAGAGATCAAATCCCCAGGAGGCCATCTTGAATCCCTTTGGGAATATAAGCAACAGAAAGAGGCTCCATCTTTATTCACCTTAGACAAAACCAAGCAATTTGATCTCTGATAGGTCCTATCCAGGCTGACCAGTAAAAAAAAAAAGCATGCTGAAAAGGAGAATGGAGGTGAGAGGAACAGACTGTATCTTGCTAAATTAAGGTTTAGACTTAAATGCATGTTTTCACTTATTTGCTTGTAACCATCTCTATCTTCATCTTGTACAGGGTATTGCTTAATCCATGCTTTCATGTTAATAAACATTCTGCTTTTACTATAAACAATTCAGTGCTATGTTTTGAAGAGAAGGATGTATTTACCTCAGTTAAAATGAGAAGCTGTGATGTAGTGACTCGTTCACAAACCAGCAATCTTAATATCTGTGATGGGGCTGTGATTTGCAGAGAAACATCTCTGAGAAGCTTGGGGGCTAGAGATAATTGATTGTTACCTGCTGGGAAAAGTTTGGGCTGGGAGAGCCTTGAGGAGTTTGCTGGTTAGGAAGATAGCCCCCTTCTAGTCTAAGTGCTAGCAAAACTCATTCTTGCTGAAGCAGTGGGGTAACAGTGGCTCACAGCCCTGGGTATCCACAGCAGCATGTTACAACAGGATTATTTTATTTGTATTATGGTAGTGCTTTGCTGATCCAACTGAGATAAGGCCCCATTGTGCTAGGCACTGAACAGCCACAGAAAACAGTCCCTGTGCCAAAATTGCTTGCAAGCTAAATAGACAGGATTTGGGAGAGGAAACAGCAGCATAAAGAGGTGATGTGCCCAAGGTCACACAGCAGGTGAGTAGCAAAACTAAGTATAGAACTCAGGTGTCCTGACTGACAGACCAATAGTTTATCCCCTAGACTATACCACCACCTGATAATGCTCCTTGTAGCCTATCACTGAGAGGCTACACTGAAGCTCAAGCAGTGGAGCAAAGTGGACATATAAATAAACTAAGAGTATGTGGCAAACTAAGTATCCTTCTCCTCTAATGCTCCTCAGTTCATGCTACCAAAGTTTTAAAAAAAATTAAATGGCCTTAGCCAGAGTCTGAACTTAAAGTTCAAAGATAAGGTCTCTCTTTAGATTATACCATAAGGATCCTCTCTCCTTTTTAGTTTCTGTTTTCCTGGGTTCACATTCTCTATATACTTTAGATCGTAGGCTGTTTTGAGGGGAAGGAGGAGTGCTATTGTGTTTATCCAAGGAAAGCGTGCTGCTCTACTAGTCCTCATAAATAATTAACCCTGTGGTAGTCAGATGTATCCATGCTATTGCCATTCTACAGGATTTGTGGGGGTCTCTCTCTCATTTTGTCTCTTCCTGTGCTGATTCAGAGAATATCACAGCATTACTTTATGCAGAGTGGAGATGTGCTGATCATGTGTACTCCAACACAGTTCCTCAGGCTTCTTGTATGCTGTACACACAGGCTCTAGCAGCAGAGGATGCAGCTGAATGGTGAAGATTCTCCAGGTCTCTCCCACCCCCAGATGGAAGTGCTGAGATCAAAGTCTGCTCCAGACTTTCCATGGACCAGGTCCTTAGCCCAGAGTTCCACAGTGTCCAGCTGAAGTATTTAGACTGGACAATAGTCACAAGATTTATTTTTTTTGTGTGGAGATGCATTTAATTATCTCTGGGTACTATGCTTGTGTTTCTAGGAAGCATTACGATCTCTCCCTTGCCTGTAACTATTGTATGTAACTCATCTGTTCGGTTAATTTGTAGCCAAAGAGGAATATTGTGTTTTGTTTTGTTTGTTATTTATTTACTGAAATTCTATTTAGTGAGTAGGCATAGTGCTAGATTGTAGTGGTCACTGTTAAAAAGTCAACAGTTATTTCAGATTATTCAGTACATGAGGGCAGCATAGAACTTTATAGACAAGTAATGAGAGGTCTCAAGGAACCTACAGTTCAAGGCCCTGATCCTGCAAAAACTTATGGATATGCATGATTAGGACGATTGACTTCAGTGAAGTTACGTCTGATTTAAAGCAATAGAAGCTGGAAGAAAATGGCTGCATGTCACTTTTAACTGGACAGTGACTCTTTAAATAGATTGTTAAATGAATATGCTCCTTAATAAAATATAGTACCTTCACAGAGCTGGAGATGTATCAGGAAAGAATTCTCACAACCCATTAGAGGCTTCAATGCAAGCTAACCAGCTTAATGCATTGGAGACCATTTCCAGGCATTGACAATAACCAGCCCCCTTTCAAACCCTAGTTGTTTCTTAATTGGGTTATGAAGAGATGGGGGCATTGCATGCTTTTACGAAGGGGAAATTATTTGATTCTACTTCATATCCTTTTTCTTCCTAGAGCAACTAGCTTCAGAGCTCAAGTAACAGAGTAATTTGCCTCTCTATTTTTAAAAAAAAAAATCAGTACTCAACCTTCCGCACACATAGATTTAAATGCCACACACATTACTGATACAATTCAAAAGCAATTGCAAAAATCAAATCCAGCCTAGATTCTTTGTACATCACACCTTATACATTATAAATGATTATGGAACAGCCAGTTGCAAGTCTGTATTTCTAGAGAGCCACATAATCACATGCAAATAGGGACACAGTGCTTCGATGGTGTAAAAAATGTAGCTGTTGAAATCACATTAGCTGACTCATTGAAGTCAATGGAAATGTCAATTTATACTAGGTGAAGATCTGTCCCCTCGGTTTCCATTTGATTTTGTGTAGTGAAAACTGCTGTGCTTTTATCTTTCTGTAAAATAGGAAAACTGTGCCCTAAGGCAGGCCTGTGGGTCATGACCCAAAATTGGGTCACCAGAATGTGTCAATGTCACATGGAGTCTGGTGTGTGGTAGGGAGGGTCAGGTCTTGCCCCCAGAGATTGGGAGGGAGACCTTGCATGGAGGTGGCAGAGCCTGCCTTGCACTAACTCCACAGTGCTCTAGTCCTGCTGGGCTCGTCTTCCCACTTCAGGTGTTCTGACCTGGTGCATAAGGTTGCATTACTGCTTGGGTTTGGTCCAGCCATCCCTCCTTCATGAGGTCGCAACACCAGTGCAGGGAGCCCCACCCACCTTGCGGGACAGGAACCACCATTCTGATATGCATGACAATACTTATTATGTTAATGTGTATAATGTAGGTAAGAAATATATAGTAAGATGTTTTTTGCACTAAAGCTATTTACTGGGTTACAACAGGCCATCAAGGTTTACAAATGGTCCTGACCCCAAAAGAGGTTGAGACTCACTGGACTAATGTTCTCTTCCAAGAATTCAGTCTTAGAAACTCTGTGAACCCAAAAACTAATTAGAGAGGCTACAAACCTCTTAAATGTTAGGAGACTTGCCATTTCCCCTCCGCCCCCCCCCCCCAAAAAAAATGCAGGTATCTATCACTTAAGTTATAGAAGTACACTTGTTAATCATGAGTAATAATAATAATTATTATTATTCATGATAATGAATCAAAATTATAAGCTTGGATTCTGCACCTTCTCGAAATTTGAGGTTGTTAGATCTGAGTTTTGGTTCATGCTCATCCATCCTGGTATAAGGACTTCATTTCAGGTTGGTAACTCACTTACCAACTGGGGGTTTAAAAAGGGGGAACACTAAAATTCTGGGGTGAAATACTGGCCCCGTTGAAGTCAATGTGAATTTTGTCATTAATTTCAGTGGGGCCAGGATTTCACTGCAGATTGTCTACAATACGGGGCAGTGATCTACAAACACATGCTAGATCCTTACAAACCAATGTGGGAAAAACACATGCAAATGCTATACTATTTTCTCAACTAGAACAAATTACTATTTACTACCCTATGGAGCTTGGCTAATGGAGATGATACAATATTGGCATAATCCAGCAAGAACAGTAACTGTTTTAGATATAAAATGTTGACAAAAAACAGTTGTTGGGGAGAGTTATTGCTAGTGTTACATATGTTTTCTAACAGTCCAGGGGGATTCTTTGTTTTTTGTTTTTGTTTTTTCCCCCAACCACTCCTGCACTCCCCCATTATAACCTTTCAAAGAGACAGTATCTTGTCCTTGTGATTTCACATTTTCTCTTCTCTGCTCTCCATATTTGCATTCAAAGCATGAGAACTGCTCTATTTCCCAAACCATGACTTTGCCTATCCTATGAGAACTAGGAGCAAAACATTCAGCTTTCATTTTTAAGTGCTTTTCTTATTAGATAGGGCCCTGAATCTTTGAAGCCTTTATAAATGTTACATGACCATATTGTATTTGTTTTCAAGGTGCAGCTATCCAAATTTTGGATGAAGAGTCCTTGAGTTCTGTAGATAGTGATTTGTCCACTATCCTAGTAATACATTAAAAAGGGGAATTAAAATGTGATTCAAGCATTTTAGTTTAGCAAAGTAAGGAAACAATATTTCACTTTGTACCTTGTGTTTTGCTGCTTTAATCACAAAGATTGGGGCCAACACCAGGTTGTTCTGATACTGTACTTTCACCACTACTTTGATGTGCAATGAGCCAAAGTAATTGAAAACATCAGACTCCACAAGTCCTGCTGTCAGCAAAGTTACATGTTGCATTAATCTTTCTCTTGAAGACAAAGGGCCAGTTCGGTTTCACTTTCTTTATAATTTCAGTTTTAGACTGATTTCATTTTTCCTCCATTTATGTCACTTGTGGGGTTTCTCCTCTGAAGCAGTCCATATTAGAGCTAGGTGTAGGCAGGATATAGGATTCTATGGTCATAGGTCTGATATGCATATCTGTGGGAAAAAATTGCCTCAAAACCTGAGTGCCACCTTGTGACATCTGAGGCCTGACTTTTTTTTTTTTTTTTTTTTTTAATTGAGAACTGTAGCACTAAGTACAGGTAATGAGCAAAACTAGAAATCAGATCTAAAGTTGAGCTCCTCAAAATTGAGGTAACCAAAATCTGTGGCCACTTAAACACTTGTCTGCAGTGCTTGTTACAGCAGATCACATGTTTGGTCCATGGAGTCTGGTGAAAATTGTTTGACAATTTAGTTTATATGCCTACAGAGGTATAGCGCAGGTATAATTCAATTGTTTGAACAAACAACATAAAATGTGTTCTTGTCCTCTTCATATGTAGATAAAATTGACTGAAGAGGCTATTCTTTGGTCATGATGTATTACCAAAAACAAACAATACAAGAAAAGTTTTTAAAGTGTATATTAAACATCACTTCATAGGGCCAGATTGTGAACCTTTTACTGATGTTGCCGAACACTCACATTTGTTCCATTTGGACTACTTGTGTGTGCAATTGCTCACATGTATGATTAAGAGGTTCTTAGTCTTGCCCTAATAGTGAGAACAGAGTCCAACAGTTATAGACCTTCTTGCTTCTTCAGCTAGGTAAACCAGATAAAATCAAGACCCATATTTCAATCTATTAAAACTATGGGGAATTTAAACAGTCAGCACCAGCCAAGTTAAGGAGCATATCACACTGTTGCCTTAGAGGGCTAAATCCTTCTGTCACATTTGTTCAGAAAGCAAAAACTTATTTTCACTTCTCTCCATACTCTTCTAACATATGAAAAACAAAGCCACTTTGCCACTAGCTGTGAGGGTTCTATTTTTCAATGTACTTGGAGCATGATATGAATGACCCTTCAACTATATGAAAGACTGACTCAACTTCTTGTTCCATCAAATGAACCTGTAATTGCAGAGTACCCTGACCTGTGAAATGTTTTGATGACTGATTCAGTAAAGCTGAATGCTGCTGAATATAATTCTGAAATAATTATTCTGTGGGCTATTTAAACAAATTAAATCAATAAATCATTTCATTTACATTACAGTTAAATGAGGTGTTTGCAAGAGTAGCTTGAGATTTTTTTATTTTTTTTTCTGAAAGGCATATTGAAGAAAGTGTTTTTCATTAGCCATCAATGAAAAATAAACTTGCTTATAATAAAAAGTATTGAATCTATATTTTTGTATTACAAACCTTAGGACTAGATTATGGGTGTAGAGGGAGGGCAGGTCCTAAACAAGAGCCAGCCATTGGCCTGTTCCATGTCTGCTCCATGGCTGGCTGTGGAATGGGGAGCTTGTGAAAATGTATTATGAGATAGTGGAGCTTGAACACTGTGCTTGTTCTTCCTGAAGCATATTCCCTTCGGTGCTCCCTCTAGGACACCTGTTCAGTACAACACCGTAACTAGTGCTCTGTGTAAACCACCATGCCAGTCCCATAAAGGGTAAACATGTCAGAGATTCTAAATCTATAATAGTTCATATTCATAAATGTTACAGGGATTTTACCACTATGGTAAATTGCCATAATGTTTCTCTGAGCATGTATTTGTGCCAAAGAACAGAGATTCTAATTTTCATTATGAATGGACTTACATCTTCACTAATCTGGTAAAATAAAATAGCACAATCATACCAACCTGTCAATTTTTAACAACTGTTTGGAAAAGCCATTTGGAATAGAGAAGAGATGCATAGTCACTATAAGCTTGCTCTTGAACTGTTGAAGTCAACAGGGTTGTCATTGACTTCAGTGGGACAAAGACAAAGTCCCTAATAGAGCAGATAGTGGTAAATAGCATTGAAAAAATGTCAGTTTTTATCTAAGATAGAGAACGGTTCCCTCAATAGTTGTAATACTTTCTCATTTCTATATAGTACCTATTAGAAATTCCTTTGAAAACTGCAAATACAGAACTAGCAAGCAATTTAAGATTTGCAGGTAATCTGAGAAAATTGGGAAGTTTTAAAGTACTGCCATGCTATCATGCTTGTAACTGCTATGGATCATCTAGTGTATTAGCTCTTGTTGTTTTCTTTGGCAACATTGACTCTCAGTAACCATCAGTCCAGAGAACTTCACTATCTAATTATCTGACAAGGTATTTTGCAAGTTAGGGTGATCTGAGTGGGACAGATTCCCTTTTATTTCCTTTTTACATCAAACTTTTATTTAGCAAGTGTTGGCAGAGAGACCTAATCCCGCTCTTTGGCTGCCTACCTGCTCCATCTGGTGCCCAGACTTGTCTGGTGGCTATCCAAATAATGTTTGGTTGTTGCCATCCTTCTGCTAGTATTTCATAACCTGTCCTGCAGCATGCCACTAGTGTTGGCCTTCTTTAATTTAAATACTCAGTAGTTTATTAAAATGGATGCTGCACTCACTGGAACCATATCACCATCTACACAGATCTATTTGACAAGGGCCAGATGCTCACTCTTTAACAATGTGGTGAAGCTGTCTGAATGATAAAGCATTCAGATATAATGATGGGTGCAATATAAGAACCAGAATAAAATAAGGTAGAGAGGATAAAAAAATTAGTCTTGCTTACTTGCTCATGAATTTAAAATATAATTCAGTATCACTATTTCAAACACCTTACACAGTGTTGCTCACCTGTGTTTCTCTATTAGTGTCTGTCCCTTTAACCATTTGAACCAACGTACTAATGTCTTTTTACATGCAGTGTTGTTGAAGCCATGTTGATCCCAGGATATTAGGGAGCCCAGGTGGCTGTGGTAATACCTCTCTAATTGGACCAACTTCTGTTGGTGAGAGAGACCAGCTCTGGAGCTTACACAGAGCTCTTCTTCAGGTCTGGGAAATGTACTCTGCATGAGAGATAAATACAACTTGGAAAAGATTAAGCATAAATAGTTAATATGTATCTCAAAGGACTATTCAAGGTGAAGTGACCTATTACCACCTCTCCAGTCATGCGGGGTGGAAACTCTTGGGGGGAGGGGGAGGGATTTAAGTGGATAATAAACTATAAATCCACTGTCTCTATTCAGTCTATGACTTTTGGTATCTAGCAAAGTTATGAATTTAAGCTCCCAGGCCTATCTTTTGAAGGTGTTCAGGTTTCCTTTGAGGATGAGGACTGAAGTGTCAAATAGAGTGATCACTTTGTGAAAAGTGTACATCCGCACTGCTTCAATGCAGAAATAAAACCCCTTCTGACTTCATACCTCTAGCTGTCACCTGCCAACCCACACTGGAACCCATGTATGGTATCATCAAACAATTACGACCTGTACAAGACCACATCTTGAAAGCAATCTTTCCTGAAACCCCTCTCCACGCTCATCAGAAGCAAACTCCGCACAGATCAGGATGCATCAACTTAAAGAGGCACCAGACCCTGCCAGAACAACAGATACAAAACCTGAAAATATCTTTCCACTGTTACTATGATCAACATCCCCCACAACACACCTTTCAAGATCCACGTGCCTATTACAACTGTGGTATACCTCATCCAGTGCACTAAATGCCCCAATAACAACTATCTGGGTGAAACTAGACAATCGGTACACTCTCAACTGAACTCAGAAAAATGATGAAAGACAAAAACACCCTGTCACCTGTGGGTGAACACTTTTCACAAAGCGCTCTTTTTATATCTGACCTCTCAATCTTCATCCTCAAAGAAAACCTGCAAAATATTTTCAAAAGATGTGCCTGGAAGCTTAAATTCATAACTTTGCTAGATATTAAAAACCATGGTGGACTGAACAAAGACACTGGATTTATGGCTTATTATGTCAATCTATAAACCATTTAACTCTCCCCTATCCTGCTGCTTTTTTCTCCCCCTCCCCCTCTTCAACGAATGGAGAGTTTTTAACAAGTCACTTCACCTTGAATGGTCTCTTGAAATATGCTAACTCCTTATTCCAAATAAGCTGTTCCATGCTGTTTATTTGTGACACTCTTGAGTACATTTCCCAGACCTGAAGAAGAACTCTGAGCAAGCTTCAGATAATATCCAATGAAAGCTATTACCTCACCCACCTTGTCTCTGTTGTTTTTATGGAAGCTTTCTGTTTTGTTTCTTTTTCTGGCTTCCTTCCTACAGAGTCAGTCTGTCTCACTCTGAACTTACAAAGGTGAGACATCCAGCAAACCTAGCATCTATGAATCTGAGCTAGCTAACACTACTCTTTCAGCACTCTATCTGAACATTTTGGATGGGTGACAAACTCATTCTATGTCTGTCAGTTGTGTTTCAAGTGCTACAATCAGTCTTTCTATATTATGTGTTCTCTCCCCTTCCTGATAAGCTACCTTCAGTGACCAAACTGCTTTCTTCTGTCCATCAAAAATAGCACCACCAGAATTCCCTTCCTCTTCAAAGCGTGTTTTCTGTGTTCTGCAGATGTCCACTCTGAAAACCATGAGGTGCTAATACAATAGATGTGGTGATGTACATTTTTATTCATCTAAACAAATATTAAAGCATCTTCACATAACATGAGTGGGGAAGTTCTTTCACCAAATATCTTTCCACATGAATCTGGTCTCTTACCATTCATGCTTGTAAAGGGCTCTCTCACAATCACTCTGAATATGGTGGAAAAAGCAGAGCTTGCAGATACCTCATGTTGAAAGAAAAGTGATCCTCATGATGGTTTAGACTTTCATGAGGGGTAGAACTCATGCAAGGTAATGCCCAATTCTGCTAGAAGCAGGGGTGCTGGAACAGGGAGGGCCAGGGACCCATCATTTTTTTAAGTATGCCCTCCCACTTTTTGCCAGTTGTAAGGGACAGGGGAAGGGGGTGGAGAGGAGTGAAGGGGGAGGGATGTTATGGAGGGAGGGGGCAGAGAGGAGCATGCTGGGGGCAGGGCCTCGGGGGAGGAAGAGGCAGTGTAGGGCCAAGTTTGGGCACCAGTATCCTCCCCCACAAACTTTTTAGGGAGCTTTTACTGCTGGTGGCTAGAAGGACTTGTAGCTGACACAACTGATAGTCTGGATTAATCTTGTTTTGGTGCTTTTCACTATGTGCTATTATAACAGCATAAAGAACAGGAGTACTTGTGACACCTTAGAGACTAACAAATTTATTAGAGCATAAGCTTTCGTGGGCTACAGCCCACTTCTTCGGATGCATATAGAGTGAAACATATATTGAGGATATATATATACACACATACAGAGAGCATGGACAGGTGGGAGTTGTCTTACCAACTCTGAGAGGCCAATTAAGTAAGAGAAAAAAAACTTTTGAAGTGATAATCAAGATAGCTCAGTACAGACAGTTTGATAAGAAGTGTGAGAATACTTACAAGGGAAGATAGATTCAATGTTTGTAATGGCTCAGCCATTCCCAGTCCTTATTCAATCCTGAGTTGATTGTATCTAGTTTGCATATCAATTCCAGCTCAGCAGTCTCTCGTTGGAGTCTGTTTTTGAAGTTTTTCTGTTGTAAGATAGCCACCCGCAGCTCTGTCATTGAATGGCCAGACAGGTTAAAGTGTTCTCCCACTGGTTTTTGAGTATTATGATTCCTGATGTCAGATTTGTGTCCATTAATTCTTTTGCGTAGAGACTGTCTGGTTTGGCCAATGTACATGGCAGAGGGGCATTGCTGGCACATGATGGCATATATCACATTGGTAGATGTGCAGGTGAACGAGCCCCTGATGGTATGGCTGATGTGATTAGGCCCTATGATGATGTCACTTGAATAGATTTGTGGACAGAGTTGGCATCGGGCTTTGTTACAAGGATAGGTTCCTGGGTCAGTGTTTTTGTTCAGTGATGTGTGGTTGCTGGTGAGTATTTGCTTTAGGTTGGGGGGTTGTCTGTAAGCGAGGACAGGTCTGTCTCCCAAGATCTGTGAGAGTAAAGGATCATCTTTCAGGATAGGTTGTAGATCTCTGATGATGCGCTGGAGAGGTTTTAGTTGGGGGCTGAAGGTGACAGCTAGTGGTGTTCTGTTATTTTCTTTGTTGGGCCTGTCTTGTAGGAGGTGACTTCTGGGTACTCGTCTGGCTCTGTCAATCTGTTTTTTCACTTCAGCAGGTGGGTATTGTAGTTTTAAGAATGCTTGATAGAGATCTTGTAGGTGCTTGTCTCTATCTGAGGGATTGGAGCAAATGCGGTTATATCTTAGAGCTTGGCTGTAGACAATGGATCATGTGGTGTGTCCTGGATGGAAGCTGGAGGCATGTCGGTAAGTGTAGCGGTCAGTAGGTTTCCGGTATAGGGTGGTATTTATGTGACCATCGCTTATTAGCACAGTAGTGTCCAGGAAATGGACCGCTTGTGTGGATTGATCTAGGCTGAGGTTGATGGTGGGATGGAAATTATTGAAATCATGGTGGAATTCCTCAAGGGCTTCTTTTCCATGGGTCCAGATGATGAAGATGTCATCAATGTAGTGCAAGTAGAGTAGGGGCGTTAGGGGACGAGAGCTAAGGAAGCGTTGTTCTAAGTCAGCCATAAAAATGTTGGCATCTGTGGGGCCATGCGGGTACCCATAGCAGTGCCGCTGACTTGAAGGTATATATTGTCCCCAAATGTGAAATAGTTGTGGGTGAGGACAAAGTCACAAAGTTCAGCCACCAGGTTAGCTGTGACATTATCGGGGATACTGTTCCTGATAGCTTGTAGTCCATCTTTGTGTGGAATATTGGTGTAGAGGGCTTCTACGTCCATAGTGGCCAGGATGGTGTTTTCTGGAAGATCACCGATGGATTGTAGTTTCCTCAGGAAGTCAGTGGTGTCTCGAAGATAGCTGGGAGTGCTGGTAGCATAGGGTCTGAGGAGAGAGTCCACATAACCAGACAAGCCTGATGTTAGGGTGCCAATGCCTGAGATGATGGGGCGTCCAGGATTTCCAGGTTTATGGATCTTGGGTAGCAAATAGAATACCCCTGGTCGGGGTTCTAGGCATGTGTCTGTACAGATTTGTTCCTGTGCTTTGTCAGGGAGTTTTTTTAGCAGATGGTGTAGTTTCTTTAGGTAATCCTCAGTGGGATCAGAGGATAATGGCCTGTAGAATGTGGTGTTAGAGAGCTGTCTAGCAGCCTCTTGGTCATATTCCAATTTATTCATGATGACGACAGCACCTCCTTTGTCAGCCTTTTTGATTATGATGTCAGGGTTGTTTCTGAGGCTGTAGATGGCGTTGTGTTCAGCATGGCTGAGGTTATGGGGCAAGTGATGTTGCTTTTCCACAATTTCAGCCTTTGCACGTTGACGGAAGCAATCTATGTAGAAATCCAGTCTGTTGTTTCGACCGTCCGGAGGAGTCCACGCAGAATCCTTTTTTTTTGTAGTGCTGGTAGGGGGGATTCTGTGGGTTAGTATGCTGTTCGGAGGTATGTTGGAAATATTCTTTGAGTCGGAGATGTCGAAAGTAGGATTCTAGGTCACCGCAGAACTGTATCATGTTCATGGGTCTGGAGGGACAAAAGGAGAGGCCCCGAGATAGGACAGACTCTTCTGCTGGGCTAAGAGTATAGCTGGAAAGATTAACAATATTGCTGGGTGGGTTAAGGGAACTACTGTTGTGGCTCCTTGTGGCATGTAGCAGTTTAGATAGTTTAGTGTCCTTTTTCCTTTGTAGAGAGGCAAAGTTTGTCTTGTAAGTATTCTCACACTTCTTATCAAACTGTCTGTACTGAGCTATCTTGATTATCACTTCAAAAGTTTTTTTTCTCTTACTTAATTGGCCTCTCAGAGTTGGTAAGACAACTCCCACCTGTTCATGCTCTCTGTATGTGTGTATATATATCTCCTCAATATATGTTTCACTCTATATGCAACCGAAGAAGTGGGCTGTAGCCCACGAAAGCTTATGCTCTAATAAATTTGTTAGTCTCTAAGGTGCCACAAGTACTCCTGTTCTTTTTGCGGATACAGACTAACACGGCTGCTACTCTGAAACCTATAACAGCATAATTTGTATTAAAATGATTTTTAAATCAGCTGTTGATAATGAAAGATTCCCTCCTAGTGCATATGCAAAACAGATTAAAGTTACCCTGGGAACTTCTACTTTTGAATTTGCTAGGTTGTGTAGTTTTAAAAAGCAGAAGTTGTTATATTTTAACATTTGATCATTTCATAGGTGTGTTCTGAGATGTAGTTTGAGAAATGTTGTTACAAGGCTTTGGTTGTCATCTTTTGTATCTGCACACATGGCAAAATACTGGCAATGCTTTAATACTCAAACACAGGAATGATCGCAACACTCATTAAAATCTCAGGACTTGCTTGAACAGTAATTGGGCGGCAAAGAATCAAAGTGAACAACAGGCCAGTTAGGTCAACACATTTGTACTTTCTTGACAGAGAGATTTTCTTTCTAAAGGCAAATAGGTGAAAATACAAGTAAGTAGATACAATGTATTGATCTTCATATGCATCCGGAAAGATAACAGTAGCCAAAATTGGACAAGGCAAAATTAGTACTTTAATTTCAATAGTGTTTAACAAGTGTCTTGTAATTATTTAAAACTGAAAACAGATCAATTCCATTCCTGCCAGCTACTTCCTGCAGGATAATCCCCACATCTGTGCAGAGATGCGTTGACTTCAGTGGGGCTTTGTATAGGTGCAGGAGAATGCATCTTGTAGGATCAGTGACAGGTATGTAATCATACTTTTGCTATATTGCAAATAGCTTTTATACTTGCTGATAATCACAAAACACGGTAAATTTTCAAAATGATGTGAATTTTAACCACATAATATGCATCGATGTCAAAAATCACTGAGAATAGCATATTAATTTGACATATTCTTGGTGACAAACTAGATTTGATCAGGAATATTTTGACTCATTTTTTGTCGGAAAGTGCAGATTTGTCAAGAACTAACCTTTTTGAAGGAAAAGATCAGTTTCAACTAACTTTTCAACTAAAAACATTGAAGAAAAAAATTTAAAACTGTTTGTCTTGCTTTGACATTTTCTAATTCTGGTTTTCTCATTTGATATGACTTTGTTTGAAATTTAAGTTAAGTCCAGTTAAAAAATAAATGATCAAAATCAAAACAAATTTCAGAATTAATGAAACAAAATGTGACAGACTTGTGACAGATATAGCAATTTCCTGTAATACCTTTGAAAAGCCTTAATGAATTAAGTTTAAGTATCTTTGGATATTGATGTATTAAATGCAAAGGTTATGTATTATTGTGGGCCTAGATGATCAAAGGACTATTGAGCCATGTTGCTGACAAGAATGATCTTTTGGGATAATAGGCGTGATGAGGAATTGCTAAGAAATATGTAGGGGGAGATGAATGCAAATTCCTCCATCCTATAGTTATGCAAAATCCCAGTCTTTTGAAGATATGTCTTGAGGAAGGGACCATTGTCTACTGATTACCTGTTACCAGAATCTGAAAATCAAAGCACAAGCTGTATAAAGAACCATGATGATCTGTCTAGTCCAGTTGCCTATTCTGCTGAGGCTGTTATGAACTTATAACCACAGGAAAAAAAACCTTGGTGGGTTTGAAGGACTGACTCATACCAGATCCCCTGCTGGGGGAGGAAGGGCAGAGCTCTGATAAACTCATTAGTATGCATGTACATTCTTTTGTTGTTAATGTTTTCTCTATAATGCTTTCACTTTAAGAATAAATTGTGTTAGGAAGAGCTCTGTGGTAACTCATAACTGTGGTCAACTACCTGGTCATAGCCTTCAAAGAGAAAGCAAAATGCAGACACTGCCCTTTTAAGCTGTTTGGCTTGCTGGGAATATTATAGTGTGGTCAGGGAATTGCAGCCAGGAAAAACCCCATCGGGAGGGAAAGGGATGCAGGTCTCTGCCTGAAAAAGGTGACTGCTAGGAGCAGGTGCCCTTGCTGGACCACAAAGGGGAATACAGGGCCTAAATATGCACTAGGAATTATTTGGGGGAAGTTCTACGGCTTGTGTTCTACAGGAGGTCAGATTAGATCACAGTAGTCCTTTCTGGCCTTGTAATCTATGAACCTATGAGTTACCCTGAGCTGTGACCAGACCCAAATTGAAATTTAGAGAGGATTTTTGGTTTGAAATTTTTATTTTTATTTTGTTTTATTTTTTATTTTTCATCATGATTGGAGGGGGGAAATATTTTTTTCAAAATCTCAAAAAAGAAAAAAATGTTATGCAAAAGGAAACTTTTTCCTGCCAGGTCTAATACAAACAAAATTGATAGGAAATGCTATTATGTGAAAAGAATATGAGGATACTTGATACCACAATACCTTGTTGGCACCCTCATTCCCTGCATGTGAGTGGTCCAGGCATGGGCTGAATCCTTGGTTGAGGGTATTATTTAGACAGAAGATGGGAGTGGATGACAAGGAAAGGGTAACTCGATGATTGCCTGTTCTGTTCATTCCCTCTAAAGCATCTGGCATTGGCCACTGTCAGAAGACAGGATGCCGTGCTAGATGGACCATTGGTCTGACCCAGTATGGCCATTTTTATGTTCTTAAATTCTCTCGGGCAGGGACTCACATTTTGTTCTGTGCTGTACAGCACAATGGTGTCCTAGCCTAAGTTCCCTGTAAGCTGTATGGCCGCACAGCAGCCTATTTAGGACCGCACAGGCACTTAGGGAACCTGCCCAGGGACCTGCCGCGGATGGGGGAGGGGTGCCCCTCCCCCCAACCCCAACTCACCCTGTGGCCCGGACCTGCTGTGGCCGGAGCAGCCTGGACCCAGCCGCGGCCAGATCGGTCCCAGGCGGCCCTTCCCCGGCCCGGACCTGCTGGGGCCGGGGGCCTATCCTGAAGCTCCAGCCCCAGAGCTCCTGCGGCGGGGACAGGAGCCTCTCCCCCCACAGCCCAGGTGCTGCTGTGGGGAGAGAACACTAGGGGGAGTCCTCTTTCCCTGCAGTAGCCCCGGAGCACCCTCCTGAATCCTAAACCCCTCAACCCTGGCCTCACCCCAGAGCCCACACCCCCAGCCGGAGCCCTGACCCCCTGCACCCTGAGCCCCCTCCCACAAGAACCCCTTGGCACCACCCTCACCACATGAATTTTGTTATGTGCACCAATATGAAGGTTATGTGTCACACATATCACCTCCGTATTGGTGCACATAACAAAATTCATTCTGCACATGGGTGGGAAAAATTAGAGGGAACACTGGTCCGGGCCCATGACTCTGGCTTCTAGGAACTATTCTAATACAAATTCCTAATAATTATTAGGAGTTAATGCTGCCTGGTGGCTAAAAGGTGTGTGCTGGAGTGGTGGTAATTTTGAGTTGAGTTTAATAAAGTTGCGGCCTGCTGTGTTAAATCCATTCATGTTCAGTGTATCTTATTATATGTGTCTGGATGAAAATAGCTCTTATCTGACAGGTTTAATCTTAAATGATTCAGATCTATCTAAGATCATGGCCTGTCACCATAGTATCTGAGCCCCTTAATATATTTTATGTTTTTATCTGCACAGTACTTCTGTGAGGTTGAAATGCTATCCCACTTTACAATTGGGGAATTGAGGTACATAGAGACTAAATGACTTGCATGTGCATGTTTGTATGCAGATAACAGATGGATTATCAGACTATGGGCTCAGTTCCATATGTCATTCAGGCAAAAGAGCAACTGAATTCAGTGAGAATTTTACCTGAATGTGAAATCAGGTTTTAAGCAGTTAAGAAAGTCCTGACCCCAAAGAGTTACACCTAGAAGATTTGACTGACTGTTTTTAGTTGTATTTAATTTGACATACAAGGAAAGAAAGTGGAATATATTTCATCTTGATAAATCACTAACCATAATTCAAGGAATTGGTTTAAAGGTACATAAAATATATAGAAAAGAATGTCAAAGTGAATCAACCAGGTGTATTAAGTTTCTCATAATCCTACAGATGGCAATGTGTTCTATTGCAGGAATTTTTCAAAACATGAAGTAGTATGATGTGGGAGGGGGCGGAAAGCCGCAGCCTTATGATTTATTATCTTTTCTGTCATGTCAACATTCATATATGTGACATCCTGTTTAAAGGCATTTCCATTCTTTCAATGAATGCAGATATAAGTGTGTGATATGGCCATATCACTTTGTTGGAGACCACAGATATTCCAGGGATTTAAAAGTATGGATATCTCGTTAGAAATCTTTATGAATGTAGCCTTCCAAATGTCAGTTTAGGTATTTAACAGCTTTTACAACTATAATCGGCAATAGACCGTGTTAAAAGTAATAAACGTGCACTGAACTCCATAAACAGAAATTGCAACAAAATGTTAACAACCACTTTGTCCACATGATTTCTCCAGCTACATAAAGGGCTGGAGAGGATGTAGTAAAACAGATGTTGACCTATTTAAGGTGCAAATGAGTAAACAATTGAACTTCAACCAGATAGGTCAGTTAGATCCCATAGTCTTGGTATGTTATTCTTTGGCACCACTCATACCATAGTTGTCTATCTTCAAAATAGATCAGACTAGCTCTGTTGTTTTATATAAATACATCTGAAAATGTTGAAACTATTTCAATAACAATTCACATATCTTCAGTGGCTCAGCTGTACTAGTGTTACAGTTTAAGAATTAAAATTAACACGCATACTTAATTACAACTTTTTCACTTGTTTTTCATTATAAATGTTAGATAGAATAGATTGTAGACCTCATAGTTTCTTCAGTTCCTTCTCCAAAAAAAGTGAATCCTCCCACTGCAGCTTGCTCAAAGGAAAATAATAGTAAGTTTTCAAGACTACTAGACAAAGTTAACATCCTCTTGTAAACACTACACAAGCATGCAAAGATGTGAGAAGATTCCCACAAATAATAATGAGTATCCAGTAAGTCAAACACCTTAGTCAGTTTTGTAAGGTATGAATCAGTATATGCTGATTGGAGGAAGCAACTGGCAAGGTGCTCATACTGACGGTGACACTCGATTTGGAGCTCACTTCCTTTCCTTTAGTTACCTTATAGGCACAGTCCAAAGTTAACCTGTTTCCCCAGGTGTCTTCTGAGGATTGGAGGAAACCAATGGAAGAAAAATGGGAGGCTGATTGAGGGCGTGGATTATGGAAGGATTAGAAATATTGGGAGTTCAGATATCAAGGAAAACCCTTTTTATTCAACAGTAATAATATGTGAAAGAGGTCTGGCAGTAGGGGTTTTGCATTTACAAGTAGAAATGATGTCTAGAAAAGCCATAAATATGTATTTTATAGTTAGCGTATCACTAGCTCTTTCATCAAAAAATATGTCATTACTTTTATATTAGTTGTCATAGGCTTTCTTTCTATCTGTCTGCTGTATGACTAATACATCTGTCACTGTAGTATCTAGTTGTTACTATCTAGGTCTCCTTTCCAAATTATTTTTTACTTACCTTATCACTAATTCAACCTCTCCCACCTCTTACATACAAACTAAACTAGAGGGGATATAAAAACTACATAATGGAAAATTTATTTTTTGAACGGAATTTTCCGTGATTACTGAATGTTTGAGGATTTTTGGACCATATAAATTAGTAAATATATTGATAATAGCTTGTGATTGTGGAAAGTCTATAACTTTTTACAGACAATGGAGTTTTATACAAGACTTGAACAGCAACCTCAAAAATAATACAGGAACAGGCTTACTTATTGAGTAACACTTTGGCATCTTATTAAACTTTATACATCTGCCTTGGAACATGGTAAAAGAAGATGGGAATTGTGCTGCCTTGCCTCACTAATCAAACTTTGTTGCCTCTGCCATACACAAGTGATCCTGATTCTCTCTCACAAATTTTAGGAGCCATACTGTTTCTTTGGATGCCAGTCTTCAGACTAAACCTGAGTAAAAACAGGTGATCAGTTCTAGTATTAAAGCAAAGGTACTTGGTGTTCTGAATATGCAAAGATCGTGGCGTTAACATAAAAGCTTTCCCATGTGGTATTTCACATCCCTACATTCTAATAAGGTGTGGTCACTGTGACAAACACCACACTTGGCAATAGAGACATTAATTTTTTCTTTTAAATCCACATGGTTTTTTTCTGTCTCAGTGCTTGGATTATTCTGATGTATGAGATACCTGCCCTTACATACTAAACAAGGAATTATACAAATGTTGGCTGAAATTCAAGTCTTGCATATTCATTTTAATAAATTCTGTTTAGCTCATTGGTGCTATTATACACATTGTCAATGGGGCTAAGTCCTACCTGGTTCAATGTCCCTAAGGTCAAGAGATGTTTTTACCCCTCTTGTTTCTGGAAAAGTTCATTAATCTTGACTCAGCCAATGTGTTCCATTATTCAACCTCCTGACTGAAGAACTACTGTAAATCTTCTTAGTCATTAGAATATTCCCTTTTATTGTGTCACGTAAATTTCCTACATATAAAATAATGTATTCTACTTTTTGACTGAGCTTTTGTCTATTATACTACACTAGTGTCACATTAATTTAGGCCTGAATCCTGCAAATCACTTGAATGTATACATAGTTTTACTCATGTGGGGACATTTTTAACTACATACTTAAGTGTTTTTAGAATCAGGAACTTAGACCAGATCCAAATGCATCAATTGCTTTGATTGGGCCTTATTCAAAGCCTATGTGCCAGGTTCTGATATTCTTACTCACACTGAGTATTAACCCTTGAGCAGTCCCGTTGATTTTAATGGTACTGCTCCAGGAGTGAGGTACCACTTGATGTCTGTAAGTATAGCAGAAACTGGCCCACAGTAAATGACATGCCACTCTTCTAAGTTATAAAATAATTTTGGAATATGTGTTGAAAGAATGAAAATATTTTGGTTTTTTATTATCCAGTTAGCACATCCATAGCCCTTTAATTTAGTTCATTCATTCATTAATAAATTGGATGCCACGTTTCCAAACTCAGTGAGATTGGCCAACTTTCAAAGTTGCTGTGGGGAGGGAGAGGCAGAGAGTGAGCTTGCATTAATTTCAGTAACTCAGAAAATTATATACATGTTAATAACACTGGATTGCTTAATTTTGTATTTCAATTTTTCAGTTTGATCTACCCTGAATAATTATCTCATCAATTTATAGTGAAGTAAATCTGATTACTGATGATACATAGGTTGTACAGAACATACCATATATCAGGGAGATATCACATTCCTGGTGTGGTTGTGATCCTTCCTCCAGAATATCTACAATTTTTCTTAGCATATTAAAGACACGAGTTATTTACATGGGGTAGTGACCTTGAAATGGTGCATGGTATAATGATGATACTGCTACTATATTATCTACTAATAACTGTATAGATAATGTCTTCATTAGAGATGGATGAACCACTTTAAATACAATCACCCTTCTCTCTCTCTCTCATTCACACCCACACACAGCCATACTCACACTCCTCTCTCTGCCCACTTTTTTAACCTGAACTTCATTATTAAAGTTCTGAACTGTTAAGATGAGGTTTTGGCATGTTTAGTTTCTGGCTGGATAGAAACTGGGAGTGATGAAATACCAAAAATGATCCACATACCCCAAAATTCATCAGTCCCAGTGCATGGTAAATGGATAAGGTCCAAACTTTCCTTCCTTTTCTCACCTCCCACACCTGCCAAACAATAGTGAAGGGTGTCGAGTGTGCAGTTTTTAAAGAATTGGATTATCAAATGTTTCTGAAGTGAAGAGCAAACATTTTGGAAGGAAAGAGAAAAATGTAGGAGATACTGTTACAAATTAGGGTGATCTTAGATTGAAAGAAGAAAGCTAATTCCTTGCAACTAGCCAAGGAAAAACCAGGAGGAGAAGACATTGTCTGGAAGCGGGGGGCGGGGGGGGGGGAGGGAGGGGAAGGGAAGGGAAATTACCAACAGCTTTGGAAATGAGGACTGAGTAGAAATTAGCAGCCATGTACAGGAGCGGCGCCAGGGTTTTTGCCGCCCTAGGTGGCAGCGCTCCTCCTCTGAGCTTTCGGCGGCGGGGGGTCCTTCCACTCCGCGTCTTCGGGGCACTTCAGCGGTGGGTCCCGGAGCGAGTGAAGGACCCGCCGCCGAATTTCCTCTGAAGACCCGGAGCGGAAGGGCCCCCCGCCGCCGAATTTACGCCGAGGGCAGCAAAATGCCGCCCCCCAAATCCTGCCGCCCTAGGCGACCCCCTAGGGTCGCCTAGTGGAAGCGCCGGCCCTGGCCATGTAGAATATCTGAAGCTATTTCCTTGTTTCGGCATATGAAGTGTGCTGATTACAGTTCTTATGTGTTTTATATGTAATTTGATTTTTAAGTATCTTCTGTGGCTCCAGAAGGTTAAGTACCATTGGTTTCTTGGTTTGTATATATTTTCTTCATATTTTCATTAGCAGTCACACACAGAGGTTCAGCTTTCTTTAGTATATAATTATCACTTGAAGATGTGAACGTCATTATGGCATTGCCTACAATTTGACAAAATGAGTTGTTCTGATAAGTTCCATGCAGGGCCGGCTCCAGGGTTTTGGAGCGAGGGACCGTCCGCCGAATTGCCGCCGAATAGCTGGACGTGTCGCCCCTCTCCAGAGTGGCTGCCCCAAGCACCTGCTTGCCAGGCTGGTGCCTGGAGCCGGCCCTGGTTCCATGATTACTCATAGATACATACAGTACCTGAACAGCTGTACTTTTTTTTAAAAAAGTTACTAGTTCATCAAGTCACCCACCACCTCAATGACCCATGATAGAATTTCAGACAAAAGCAGCTGATTTGAGTCAGCCAACTATACATGAGTTTTCCTTCTCCCTTCCCAGAGTTGCATAATTCTTTCCTCTTGTGCATCTCAGGATTTGGTATGTAATCATCAAGAAAAGCATGGTGTATTTAACAGCTAAGAGCAGAAGTATTTGTTACTTATGAAAAATAAACAATTACACAGAAACATTTAAAAATCATGTTCCCTTACGGGAAAAGTCTTAAGAAATTTGACAGCAAATGATATCCTTGGTATAGAATTTTTGTATGGAATGCTATACTGGTTATGTCTAAATTATTAGTTATGATTTGCTAAATCCTATAGGGGGGTTAAACATTCTGAAGGAGATCATTTTCTATTACAGCCTGTAGTTTTTTGTGAGTAATTTCCATAGAATCCTGGTTAATTTATATGCAAACCTATTAATTTCATCTCTATTACATTCTCCAAACCTTTTTATTAAGGATTGAGATTGGGTTTTTTCCCAATTTTGAATTTATTTCAGGAACTTCATTTTAACAAAGAGTAACAAATACCAAGCTATGCTAAATCCCCTTATATCAGGGGGCAAAGGCCTAGGTACAGGACCCAGATACAGTATATTTACACTAGCTGGGCATTTTCAGCTACACTATGGCCCCTTTATGCCACCTGAGTGGTGCAAAGGGGTCATAACTATGTAGAGATTCCGGCCCTATGCCATGATCTCATAACATTTCCAGAGAGTAGAAGACCAAAAGGATTCAGGTGGAGGAAGTCTGGTTAAAAAAAACTCCTAACTTTATTTGCAGTTCAATGCAGCTTTTTTAAAGACTTTAATATTTGGTTTGCATTATCTAAAGTTCCTTGCAAGGTTGATAAAACACTCTTTCATGCATATTTCTGATGTCAGATGAATGTTTTCTCAGCATGTATAGAAACAAAATTGTAAGCATCAGCATCTAGAAACCTATACAATATTTCATAAAAATCAATCTTTCGCAAAGAAAATTTCTTAATTAACAGCATTTTTAGAGAAACTGTATTTTTATGTTCTAAACACATTTGGAGTCAAGTATCAGAGGGGTAGCCATGCAGGGCCAGCTCTGGCTTTTTGGCCACCCCAAGCAAAAAAAAAAAAAAAAAAAAAAACCCTGCAGGGAGACCGGCTAGCGGGGGGAAGGGAGAGAGGGAGGGAGCGGGCGGGAGAGAGAGAGAAGGGGGGCGGCCAGGGCTACAGCGGGGCGCTGCCACGCGGCCCCTCACACCGTGCCGCCTGCCAGGAGGGCTCCGCTCCAGTCGGCGGGGAGGGAAGGACGAGGACTGCCCTGCCGGGCTTGCTGCAGGGCGCTCCCGTCCTCCGCGCCGCCGCCCCCTACAGGGTGGCCGGAAGGGAACAACAACAAAAAAAAGCGGCTGTGTCGCCCTAGGATTGGGCGGAATGCCACCTTGTTCAATCTGCCGCCCCAAGCACCAGCTTGCTCGGCTGGTGCCTGGAACCGGCCCTGTAGCCATGTTAGTCTGGATCTGTAAAAAGCAACAGAGTCCTGTGGCACCTTTTAGTCTTAAAGGTGCCACAGGACTCTCTGTTGCTTTAAACCAATGGAGTGTGTCATAATGACTAGAAGTAAGTCTTGGAGCAATTGATGACCTTAAACTCTAGCAATTGCTGTTGCTAGTTCCTAGCACTAGGTGCTAATGCATTTGGAGTCAAAGGGTTAAACAAAATTGAGCAGAAATATCTCTCGGCTGAGTTGCCCAGGGGACTAAAGTCACTTTCACATACAGAAAAGGAGCATATGCTAAATATGGATACATTGCTACCCAAATTGTGCATGCACAAAATTGGTAATTGCTCATAGGCACTGAGGATTGAGAATTTAGCCTGAGATACACATTCACTAATCTTAGGAAAGATTTACTAACTTTGCCTTGTACTTCATTTTCCACTGCAGGAACTCAAGGGGTCTTGTTAGGATATAGATATTCAGGCCTGTCTGTAAAGGCCTATACTTTAAGAATTTAGGTGTATTTTTATCACTTACCTAGTTATACAGGTATAAAACAAAGAATCAAAATCAGTCTACCTGTGTATGGGTCTTCTCTCACTAGGATAGTCTGAGGCCCAGGTTCTTAGGCTAAGGCTTTTGACTAAGCACCAGAGGCAGCCATAAGCTGGGAAGCGTATGCTCACATCCTCACATTCCAAGCTAGTCACATTGAAATAAGGTGCTATTGGGCTGCTAGGCATTATCAGGACAGGCTTGTATTCCTATCACCACCAGATAAAGATGGTTAAAGAAAACGTAGTTTGATAGCATCCTGTCTGGCAAGAAATCACTTCTCAATAGTTGTGGTTGTGAAACCCTCATTTCTGTATGTTTTATCTTTATGGCCCCCACTTTTCTATTGTTAATCTGTCTGGTTCTCTAATTGTTTCTGTGTGCTGTATAACTAATTTTGCTGGGTGTAAACTAATTAAGGTGGTGGGATATAATTGGTTAGAGAATTATGTTACAATATGTTAGGATTGGTTAGACAGATTTCAGTAAAATGATTGGTTAAGGTATAGCTAAGAATATTACTATATAAATTACGGACAAACAGGAAATATGTTGGGATTCGAAAATAAGGAAAAAGGAACTTGGATTTAAGCTTGCTGGAAGTTCACCCCAATAAACATTGAATTGTTTGCACCTTCGGACTTTGGATATTGTTGCTCTCTGTTCACACGAGTAGGACCAGGGAAGTGGGAGGGTGAAGGAATAAGCCCTCTAGCAGGTTTTAGCATCCTTTAAAACTATAATATGCATTTATAAATAGTGTCAGGATCTTGGCATAGATTTATACCTTGTATTGCGTAAGTTATGTATAAGAAAAAGGAAGAAGAAAAAATCTGTTCTAGTTATATAGCACAAGTCATCTATGTGGAAAATCCACCTATTATAAATGTTGTTTTGCCTGATCAGGTATGTATAGCGACATGGCTAGAAATAAGCATGTGTGCTTACGCCTAATCTGTATTAAATACAAAGCACCCTCCATTCAATAAACTCAAAGAATTGTACAAATATTAATGAACAAATCCCTATGATATAAGTAAATGCTTTTATTCCCATTTTATAGAACAGGAAACTGAATGATTTTCCCCAAGAGCACACAGGAAATATGTGACACAGCTGGGATTAATACCCATGTCTTTTAATTACTAGGCCTGTGTCTTAACTGCAAGACTATCCTTCCCTTCTTGTATTTTTTCCCTAGTAGTTAGCAGAATGTGCTAGGTGGTATACAAGCATATAAGAAGTAACAGTCATTGCCTTAATAAACTTGCAATAATTGAGACATAATGTAATTTAATGCCAGATATAGCACAAGATTTGTAAAAGGTATTAGAACACTCTCTGCTAAGATGTATGGTAACAATTTAAGGATAGACACTTGCATATAACATGCCATCTTTACACATGCATCAATGACATGCACTCTTGTATATGATCTTTTGAAAATATGTTCCTTTAGTGCAACGCTGTGATGAGCTGGTGGCTGGATGGGCTCTGAGGCCATCTCTGGAAGTCCAGTAGATATGGGTTGATTTAGTTCACATAGCTCTGCCTCCAGCCTGCAAGAAGCCCTCTCAGTGCACTCTCATCTAAAATCTTGTGATTCCCCTCTACTGAAAAGCCTCCTGAGATTGAGTAGATCAGAGTATCCTTTGAGTGCTGAACCTGGGGGAGGGGTAGCTCAGTGATTTGAGCATTGGCCTGCTAACTGCAGGGTTGTGAGCTCAATCCTTGAGGGGGCCATTTAGGGAACTGGGGTAAAAAATCTGTCTGGGGATTGGTCCTGCTTTGAGCAGGGGGTTGCACTAGATGACCTCCTAAGGTCCCTTCCCCAACCTTGACATTCTATTATCTGCCCATCCATTTTCTGTCTTTGGGGCGTGCCCTGGTTCTCAGTTCTCAGAGTAGGCAGGATATCTGTCTCTCCTGGAATATATCAGACACTGATCATTTTTAATTACAGTTGGCTGATAGACTGCAATTACAGCCCCAGAAAGGCATCTCCAGAAGACACCAGTTACCCGAGAAGGATGTAGGAAGGTGTTGGGCAGGCAACCAGATTGCTCCAAGAAGGCAACAATGTGTCTGTGGAGCTTGTGGGGTAAAACTGTTGCTGGGAGCAATTGTTCCATGGGAATGTGAATGTGGGAGGTGTTCTGTGGAAACAAACTGATTAAATAAAACTGAAAGAAAACTACTGAAATTGAATGAAAAGTAGAGGGTATATTTCTTAACTTCCAAGAAATATGTGGATTTTGTGTGATATCTTACATACTGATCACTGGGTTACTTCATTTTTTTTTTTAATGTCAAGATCTTTCAATGTTCATCAGTGCTGACACCCTCAGAAGATCCTCCCTAGGATGAACGTATTATGTGCCTCCAGCAGAGTGAACATCAGTAATGATAAAGCTAAGGATCACGTTACTTGGAAATTATGCAATACATTTTTTAGTGGGGAAGATAATATTCACTGAAACTATTGCTTCCTAACTAAGATTTAAGTATTAATTTTCAAAAGGAGGTGGCTTCGTCACTTTTTAACAAGAAATGAAGCAAACTCAGCACACTCTTGGATACTTTATCATTTAAAATGAATAGTACATAGCACCTATATAGCTATAATGGTACATACATCAGCTCATTAATTCTCATAACTACTCTGTAGATAAGTAAGTATTGGATCTGATTGAAAGCCCATTGAAGTTGATGAATATTTTTGTTGGCTTCAATAGATTTGAGTCAGGCCCTCAAAAACCTGGGATTGGAAGTTGGGTGTTCCTAGCTCCCAGTGCTGTTCAGAGCCCACTGGATCTTTCCTGTAGAGAAAGGGCTTACAGAAACCGAAGGCACTGATAACCCTTGCTCAAAGCTTGAAGCCAGCCACTGGGAATCCCAAAACTGGCTGGGAATGTGCTGAATGAGGAAATCCACAGTGAGCAGCCTCCACAATGGTGCTTCTCTCAGGGCCGCCCAGAGGATTCAGGGGGCCTGGGGCAAAGCAATTTCGGGGGCCCCTTCCATAAAAAAGAGTTGCAATACTATAGAATACTATATTCTCATGGGGGCCCCTGCAGGGCCCGGGGCCTGGGGCAAATTGCCCCACTTGCCCCCCCTCTGGGCAGCCCTGGTTTCTCTGCAACCCTGACCATAGTTAATAGCTGCATTCCCCTGAGGAGAACAAAGGTATAAATACTGCCTAGCCTTCCCTTATGGAAAATTTCTATAGAATGTAATAGGCATCAAACCAATAAGATGCTCTTGAACATAAATGGGGTTCTGTGGAAGTAGCTCTATTTTATAAACTATATGAATGCTCGTGCCGCTGTCTGAATGTACACCATGGACAATAACAGAGTGCAGATCCCAGTGCTATTGAACCTGGTGCTATTCTAAACAAAAAGTGCTCTCAGCCATGTTGTAGCTATTTCCTTTGCTTCACACAGACTCAGAGACATTCTAGGCTTCACAGTGACACAGACAGTGACAATCCTAAAATCTTACTATATAGATTATGTCCCTGATGTAGAATTCTTCTTTATTATTTATATTATCAGAGCACCTAGCAGCCCTCAGTCATGTAGCACAACAAGGTCCTGGTCCTTATTGTACAATCAGAGAACAAAAAGTGTCTGCTCTAAATCTAAGGATAGATGAAGCAAAAGATGGATTCAGACAGACTACTGGAGGAGTACAAGGTAACAATGAGACAATATAGGTCAGTATGACAGGCTGCAGTCTAAGCATACCAGCAGCTTAGCCATCGTCAATATTTTATAGGAATTCCTGTCCAAAAGAGAGTTTTGAGGAGGGATTTGAAGTAGGATAATTAGTTTTGTGGATATTTATGGGGAGCACCTCCCAAGAGTGAGGAGCAGCATGGGACAAAGCTCAAAGGCGGTTAACAAGTACATGAGGAAGCTGGTATCATGGTGCAAAGGGAGGCCGCTCAACATTTTGATAATGAGAGTATAGATAGGATGGGGGTAGGTCATGAAGGGCTTTGAAAGTAAAAACAAGCAGCTTACATGTGATGTGATGCAGAAGAGGTAACCAGTGGGATGATGCAATGAGAGGTTAGTTTAAGTATCTATAGATAGGCTATCATACCCTATTGAATTCTATAGCACACCTCTGTGTAAAATACCATTCCAGGTGCAATTTAACTAGAACAAATACTTCAGAGTTGGTTTATTCCTTTCTGTTCTGTGAGGTGTTGCCTTCATACAATCTAAACATTCATTGGGCATTTTTGCAAGCATGTTTGATTTGAGATTCACTCTCACCCCTACATGTCTTCCAGCATTACTGTTTCCCAGATCTCTTGCTCCTATTGAGTATATATGTTTTGGATTATTTTGTGTGCTTCAGGTTATAAAGTGTTTGGGGCAGGGACCGGGCTGTTTTTGTGTTTGGAAGAGATCCTAGAACATTGTGGGTGTTACCACAATCTAAATGATAATATAACTGCTTAAACTGATGGATATAAATGTCTAAATTAGGAGTAGAGGACAAAGTTGCAAGGATCGATAGCCAAGAGAGAGGGGGGAAAAAAGGCTTAAGATGACAACACAAGAAACGGTACTGTTAGCTCTTTAAAAGACATCTGAAATGAGCTTCCATCCCATAGCAATAAATATGATGATAAAACTGGAATGGAAAGGTTAATGGTGTCTTTTGAAACTACTCAAGTAAAGTTTCATGAAGTCAAATAAATCTAAGTTTCACATTTTTCACATTTTAAGTATGTTTGGTGCTGAGTTCATACAGTGAGCACTCAATTTTTGTAAGATCACTCAAGTAGCCAAGAAGTCCCTGTTTCTTCTAAATGGTAAACTTCCCCTGGATATTAAAAACTTTCTTAATAGAATGTGAATAACCATCTTTTATACCATACTTAATTAAATTATTAAACAATTTTCTTGTATTTCCCCACATCTGTGCTGCTGCAATTTAACTATATTACTGTTAATGAAATCATGATGATTAATCTACATAGTAATAATCTATTCAGTTAAAAGCTGAATAACTTTTATACCTGTTATTCAGGAAGGCTTTATTTGCAGAGGACAGAAACTGGTATTCTATTCATGTAAAAAAGAAAAAGCAATTTTCAGAATGGAGATTCCCCCTCCCCCCCATTTACCTTGCTTTGATGACTTAATAGATAGTGGCATGGTGGGGCCATATACTGCTCTCAGTTCATGCAGGCAACTCCCATTGAAATCAATAGCATTTCATTCTTGGTCAAGGGCAGCACATGACCCCTGATGTCTCATACCTCATCATTCTCATGGAGACATAAAGCAAACAGAACTGGTTGTAAAAATCAGGTTTCAGACCTTTCTTTTTCCTCACATTCTAACATTTAGATTTACAATAGCAGATCAAGTATATGCTATGATTCTGATACTGGTTATAAACCTTTCAAATAATTCTGATCTGACAAATAAGAAGGTCATAAAATAATAAAAGCATCAGCCCCTTCAGTACCAAAAAATTAGATATGAAACCCATGTCTTAAATTCCCACCAACCTGCTAGCTGTATACTGGTGATCCATTGTTTGAATTTATTGCCACTTACCTTCTCTTGTGACTTCTGTTAAAAAGTAGTGGTAACAAAATCTAGCTGTAGTACTTTCTACTTTTGTTCACACAAGAGGGGAAAAAGACATTTTCTTTGCCTATGAAATAAACTTACAATTAGATCAAGGTAATCCATAATAAAACAAAAGTGAGATTAACAGGCTAGTGAATCTGATTGCCACATTACTTTTCATATCTTCAAGAGACCTAAACACAAGGATCAAGATAACATGATTAACCAGTTCTGAAAATGTACATTTATTAGCATATACCTTTAATCCATGGAATTATAATGAATCCCTAGTTTTTTCTTTATGGGAAGTTCTTCCCTTTACGTTATCATCATTCAGCAGGGTTTTACTTATGCCATTCCAACCCTGTGAAAGAAGAGAGCTCTTGGGGCATTTCACACCCTCCACTGGATAGCACGAATTTGGCAGCACTCTTTACTACACCATCTCCCTTGTTCCAGGGGAGTTCTGACACCCATCACTTTATGGGTGTGCCTCAGTTCCCCTTTCCATGTGGTGTTTTGAATTATAGCATATGTTAGCTATGCCTAGTTTTCCTGCTCCTAGTGGAATTATGGCACTTCCTAGCTGTATTTGTGCCTAACTGCTCCCGGGAGACTGTGGGCCACAAACATACTCACCCCTGATTCAGTTTCTTCAGGGAGGGTAGACAGAAAGCTCACCCCCTTAGCCACTGAGTCTGGCCATGGTGGGCTTGCACCTAAGCCCTCTGGGTTTAAACCTGTTATAGCATTACAAAAGATAACACTTCAAGAAAATTAACTTCCCACAAGCAGAGTTCCAGCACCTTCTGTGGTGTCCATATTGACTCAGGCTACTGGCAGGGCAGTAAGATTTCTCATATCCATATATGTTTGCTCGCTAGCGCCTGCTCAGGCACACCCTTATGTCCTTCCTCCAGGGTCCCATGGACATGACTTGATCCTCCTGTTCAAGCCAGCTACATTTGTCCTGGTCAGCAAGCTTTTGTCAAACCAGCTCTGCTTTGATGCTTGGCCTCTGGCTCTATCTGTCTCTCTTCCACAAGTAGCCTTTTCCACTGCAGCTTTCACAGCTCTGGACTTCTCGCTACCACGACTACCTCTTATGGATGATCTATGGCCAAATCCGGTCAGTCACTTCATGTTCTGCAGGAGAAAATGGGATATTTTTTGGCCCCCCATTTGGAGCAGCTGCCCCATCCTGCCTCAAAACATATGAGCATAGCATGGCCATCAGTTCCAATTTCTGCTGATCAGTAGCAGACAGACTTTGTTGCTTTCTCATGAACTGTTTGTAACTTGTGCTTGCTAACTAGCATTTATCCAAGATAAACTGTCTATACAGTCCATGGCAGCAAGTTTCCCAGCCTGGGTCGACTAGGGTGACCAGACAGCAAGTGAGAAAAATTGGGGTGGGGGGTGGGGAGTAATAGGCACCTATATAAGACACCAACCTGAATATTGGGACTCTCCCTATAAAATTGGGACATCTGGTCACCCTTAGGTTGACAGTTTCAGGCGATTGGGGCTCATATTAGTGCTCTAAAAACAGCTGTATAGCCAGTGCTTTGAAGTTGCAACTTAAGCTAGAGTTCAGGGTCTGAAGTCCCCCTGTTTTTAAATTGTGTTTAAGCTGTTTTAAAATTGCCACCCTGAGCCCCACTCGCCCAAGTCTGTTGACCTAGGCTGGGATGCTCACTGCTACGGGCTGTGCAGGCGTACCGTAACAGATATGCTCTTGGTTTTCAGTTTAAAGAGCAAAAGTGTAAGCTCTTGCAATAATGTTTTTAAAAGCTTCACATGCTACCAAATAGATCCCAAATGCTGCCACCATTTTGTCACATACACATTCTGTGTCAACTTTCTTTTGGTAGTTAACATTTGCTTCCTCTCTAACCTTATTAGGAATTAAAATTGGTTAGACAGGGACTGAAGTTAGACTCTCAACCTCCAGTTGGTCAGTTTTACGAAGACAACACTTAACTAACAGTTTCTTTTACTTTCCATAATAAATGCTCATAACTCCCACTGCTTTCACTGGGTGTTGTATATCCATGTGGAGAAAATAGAATTCTTACTTATGGTTATGATGTGCAGCCATTGCAAGTACACCTCTACCCCGATATAACACGAATTCGGATATAACGCGGTAAAGCAGTGCTCCGGGGGGGGCGGGGCTGCGTACTCCGGTGGATCAAAGCAAGTTCGATATAATGCGGTTTCACCTATAACGCGGTGAGATTTTTTGGCTCCCGAGGACAGCATTATATCGAGGTAGAGGTGCACAAATTTAGCTAAGCCAATAATCAGCTAAGTGTGAAGTCATGACAGGGCTAAATAATGGAATGTCTAAACTAAAGAATTTACTAGACTGGATGCAGTACAGGGCTAAGCTAACTGCCATTGTCTTACAAGCCTTACATAATCATTTAAGCTGCTTCTCGCACTTACATAACTGAACTACAGTACATCAGTATGAACTGCTCATACGTCCCCAGTCACTAAAACACTCCAGGTTTGTTCTATTAGTATTGTCTATCCAAACAGAACTATATATTCATTAAATATTGCAAAATTACAGTGGGATGGGGAAGTCCTTATGCTGGATATGACTTCCCAAAGTGTATTGTCAATGGCAAGTGGAAACTGGAATGGTTGTGGGCAAAATGGACTATTCTATTGTAAAAAGGGTGATAAGAAACATAATGTGTTGCAAAACAAATGCTGAACCTCCTTATACAATGCATTTGTTGCATTTGTGGCAGTATAAGGCCCTTTAATCTGTAAGGACAAGCTTTACTTTGTGAAAGCATGTTTTGATATTAGTTTTATTTAGGAGGACTTTCTCTCCACATTTTCAGTTTGCATAGTTTACATGGTTTATGTACGTTTCTTATCCCTTATTTTAAAGCAACCATAATGACTTTTCATTGTAGCCTAATGCTTTGTAATCTAAAATATTTTGCATGAAAGGCAAAAAGGGTTTGTTCTTATAGTTAAAGTGGTTTTACCTAGAAGAAACTGATTTTCCTGTACTAGATATTCTCTGGGGAAAAAACATCCTGTAATATCTTGGTATGTAATCTGAAAGGATTTTAATTACATGCTTCAGTTGCTCATATCTGCTTTGCACGCTTATACCAGTTGCACACTTCTCTTAAATTTTGCCTTGACCAAAATAGGGCGTACCTATCACTGAAGTAAAATATTTCATAATTGATGCAATTTTTTTATCTTGTCTATTGAAAACTTAAAATGCAATGAAAATGTAGTCAACAAGAAATTTCAACATATACAGTGTTGACTGTTTCATGTTTAGAAGAGTTTTAAAAGTCAATTTTATGCTCCATGAAAGTTGCTAGGCTGACAGCCCTAGAGAATTAAGATTTCTCTTTACCTTAAAAGTGGCACAGCAAAAGAAGTGGTAGTGCAAGTTTTGGTGCATTGTCAGAGATCTAACAAGTTGAGACTGTTGGTAGTTTCTAGGCCATTTCTTGGTGCCTCTGGGTACATCTACACAGCAGCGGTAACTCATGGCAGCAAACCTCCAAGCCCAGGTTGACAGACTTGGGCTCACTGGCCTTGTGCTACCATGTTAAAAACAACTGTATAGACAGATTTTTTAAGTTGTAGCTCAGGCTGGAGCTTGGGCTCTGAAGGCCACCCCCAGCCTGGCCTTAAGCTTCAGAGCCTGAGCTCCAGCACAAGCTGCAATGTCTACACAACTATTTTTAGCACTATAGTGTGAGCCCCCTGAGCCTGAGTCTGTTGACCCAGGGTCAGAGGCTGGCTGCTCTGGGCTGTAGATGCATCCTCTGATGCTGATCTTTGTGATGGTAGGTATCCATATCACAAAAACACTTATCAACTGACAACTAAACTGACACCAAATATCTGCTTATTAAAGATACATCAGCACCAAAATGGTGGGTGCTGCTTTCCACCAACATTTATTTTCCCCTTGTACAGACATGATGAAGTTATTCTGTTTATTGGGCAGAAAGGTATTGCATTCACATGCAAGATTAGGTTCATCAACAGCATCAGAACTGGAGACCCTGAGAAGCGGATGCACTTAGTATTAAGGGGAATCAGAATGTCTGAAAAATCCAGAACTTTGCAACAACTAAGGATCAGGCTACATTATGAAACCTGCCTTCTACGGTTTTTTGACATTTTGACAGGAAATAAGTGTTGTATGTGCCCAGACATGTAGCAGATATACCACAGCTGGTGAGTCACTGGTTCCTAAGTTCTGTTCTAACCTCTGGCTTACCAACCTGAAGAGAATAAAAATGTGATTGTGAAAATTATCACCCAGTAAGAATAAATTCTGTCCTTGGGAGGGTTACATTTAAACAACACTTTGTGATGATAAATGAGAAAGGTTCTTACCATTTGGGCCTTCATCAAGTTTCTGCTGTCTTTGTTTCCCCTTAAAATATCATTAGTGCATACACTAGAATAAAAATCTCAGCAAAGCTGCATCAAGATATGCTTGTGTAGTTACAGACCACAAAATGGGATACCCATGCTTTAATCATAATTTTAGATGAAGATAGAAAGATCTTGATCAGCAGGTCCACTTTCCAGCCGATTTGTCCCCTATAGCACATTGTCTTTTTTTTTTTTTTTTTTCAAATCTAATTTTAATGGCAAACTAAATACTTAGCATTGAATTCAGTGTTGAATACTCCCAATAATCAGCCTGTGCAGCGAAATACATTTTTAAAAAGTAATAGTAGTTGTTCTTCCTCCTTGTGAAATCCTCTTGGTTCTTTCACTTCACTGAAGATACCTCAGAATGCCACAACACAAATACCAGAATTCATCGAGTTCACTGTATTTTGATACCACAGAATGATGTGTGTTAACTTTAATGTAACAAGAATTACTAATTGAATGTTATCCAGGGGGGAAATTTATGTTTTAAATAATTCTTTAAAACTTATACTTATGTTGAGTATCTCCCAGAGCCTGGTTAATGGGCATGTGCTCAACCTACAAACACTTTAAGCATATGAATGGTCCTATCCTGCAATGAGTACTGGTCAGGTGAGTTTAAGTCTAAACAGAGCACCACCGACGTAATCTGGGCTCCATATACATGTAGAGTTCCACCCACACAGAGCAAACTGCAGTATCAGGGCCTTAAAGTGGAACAAAACCCCAAAATTCTGAAAAGGGAGCAGTAAAAATCAAATAATTAAGTCTTTGTGCAAAAGACCAAACAGGACTTTTCCTTTAATGGTTTGAAAAACTGCCTACAGAGTGTACATAATTATTTGATATAATTAAAAATATTGCCTAATTACATTAATTACATAAATATAGCACAGTTAAAAAAATCAATCCTAATTAGTGTGTATCTTTGCCTGAGAGACTGTATTGCTCCAGTTTAGTCTCAAGGGTAAAGTATAGATGCATTAAAAAATACCAAGCCTAATTATATCTTTACTGGAGGTTATGTCTGGTTGTGTACAAAGAAAAATATACTTTTTATAAAAAGTTTAAATACATATTTATCCAAGAAAATCAAACAGTCCTTTAGAAAACCATAATTTATTTTAAAAAATATTGAATCAAAATTTTGGAACTATTTTATTTTCATCCTTGTGGCTCTGGTGGCTGCAAAAATGCTGTTCTTAAATCAGATAAAAATAGCTTTTAAAAAAATCTAATCAGGTCTTAATTGGGCTGTTTTCTGGAGGAAATATTCATGAATGTTTGGGCCATGTAAGTCTTACAATTTTTTTTTTTTAAATGACAGATTATGGTTCTGTAGGAAGTTAACCTATTGAATGAGACAGTAAAACAAAACAAAACTAACAATTCCTGATTAAAAGATGCAAAAGAAGAGACCAGGTTATGCAAATTGTAACATATGTAAGTAGTCCCATTGAAATTAATGCAATGCCTTGCTTGAATAAATGTTTCTAGGATTGGGTCTTCCTGCATGAGTATGTGGAGAATTTATATAAATGAGTTTGCCTCTTTTCTTGGATTATAGAGCCCTATAGCTCACTTTAACAATGAGGTAAATTAAGATTAAATGAGCTAATGCAGTGCTAGAATGGAGTAAAAATCTCCTCTGTAACCACAGGGGTGATGGGATAAACTCTGACCCATCTTTTGATAAGTAATTTTGGAAAAAAATAAGAGTTCTTGGGAATGCTTAATGTAATCTCCACCATGTTTAGTGTAAAGGTATGAATAGCAGTCATCAAAATGGCCATCAGGTATCCAAGGTTCCTTAACTATGGAAGATTGGTAAGGGTTCCTTCAGGTGTTCCCAAGAATTTTCATAAAAGCTAGGGAGACCCGTTTAATATAACCACTCGCCTTGGCAATGCCTCCTGATCAGTAATGGGGGAAGTATAAGCAAATTATGGTATAATTAATTCCCTGCAGTTGACCTGACAATGAGCACAGTTTCTTAAAAGCTCTTCCTGATGATTACTGTGTGATAAGCAGGACTGAAAGAAATCTACAAAGTTTTAGTTTTATTTAATGCAAATGGAATGTCAAATTCTGCAAAAATCAGTTGTCTTAACTGATTATTACATGCCTCACCAGGATATCCAAAATGAGATAAATCAATCATAGTCCAAGTTTTAACTCTCTGTCTTCTGAATTCATCCAGTGCTATTTGGGGAACACCTTCAGATGATAATGTTACTAAAAATTAATGTATGGTGTGGTTCCTGAAGTATGGATGATCAAAAAATATAACAACCAGACTACTAGATAACAGAAATATAATTAATTAATTTAACATGTAATGTCTTAATGTATGCATATTCCATGGAGTATTAGCTACTTTCACATACTCCACATAGACTGCTGTTGTGCTGAGATGGCTATCTATCATGCCAACAAATATTGCCTCATTGTTTCTTTGTATTCCCCCATCTATCTGTCTGTTTACATCTTTTGTACCCTATTTTATCTTTAGGTTGCAAGCTCTTTGGTACAGGGAATGTCCTTTTGTTCTGTGGTTGTACAGTGCCTATCACAATGGGGTCCTGGTCCTTGAATAGGTGTTTTATATGCTAGAATAATACAAATAATAATTCCATAAAGAAGCCCCTTTTTCCTAATTCCATGATTTCCACAGAAAATCCATTACTTCCATTTGCAATACTGATAAAAATGGGCGAGAATTGATTTTTACATTAGTATCACCATAGTATCTAAATGATGAAGAGGCAAAATATATCTGCATGATGATTGTTCATAACGGATTTCATAGAGAATTATTTTCTTTAATCTTCCTAAGATCTAGGCAGCTCTCTCTGGTGTATTTTTGTTGTTGTTTCTTTCCTTTTCCTGGTCTTTTCTTAACCTCTCTTATTGTGATATTTCTTTTATCAAATAGATGGTCTGTGCAGCAGGTTTTAAAAGCAGTCATGCTTTGTCTTAGTCTAATCCTCTTTATAAATGAGTCCCCTTGGGGAAAAAAATATTCAGTTCTGAGGGACTGTTCTTTTCCCTAGATTTTGTTAGCTGCATTGTCCAAGAATATGCATGTGTCTGGGGGAGGGAAGACTTGTGATGTAGTTGTTGATGACAATGAAGACTAAAACTTTGACCTGCAATCAGAAATGAAGGAGGATTCCTCTATTCGCTTCCAATTCAAGTGCTCCTCTTTGGGGGATGCTCATTCAGTGGAGTATCCTGGTGGTGTCCTGTTACAATAAATGGCAATCAGGCAGGTAGGTCAGAATCCACTCTGGAGAAGAGGTAATATTGAAATGCTAATGCGATTAAACAAACTGAAGATACTGCTCACCTACAGCAGTTACTTTTGGCTGGTTCACAACAACTGGTAGGGAAAGGTAGAAATATAATTTCCAGTGTATTGCAATGACAGCTACATTAGCTACACTTCTGACCTGACAAGTGAAATTGCAGATCGGCAATTCATAAAAATCTCATTATATTCAATGGGAATCTCATGAATCTCCTCTCCCACCTAGATAGGAATTATTACTTCAGCAGTTGGCACTGGATATGACAGAGATACCTAATATTGATAAAAATGCAGCTGGAGAATTAATCTGACATTTTACCAGGATGTGTATATAAAATCTTTGGTTCAAGTGATATTTTTTCTTTATATAGCTAATTACATGACTTTCTAAAGATTTTGATCAATAATAAATAGATCCAGTCTTTAGTGCAGAAATTGACAGAGCACAAAGTTGGCTGGTTAAGGGCTTGATCCAAGGCCCATATAAGTCAAAGGAAACATACCCATTAACTGTAACTCAGAGCCTTAATGGAAAAGCAGGGAAGCCTTTAAAAATCTTCATATGATTGCTGTGCACCAATCTGTGGCGTGAGTGGAACTAGATTGGAAATGGAATTATAGTTTCAAATATTTCCATAGACAGGATTGATTTTTTTCCTTAGCTGTAGCTGGACTATTAACTCTATCGACCACAGATGGTGAATTGCATTTGGAAGTCTCACTCCTAATTATTATCATATTTACATTTTTCTCCCTCTAAATTAAAAAGCATTTCTTACTTTGATCCTTTTGGCCATTTGTGACTGTTTTTTTGCTTTTAAAGATTGATAGTCAACTGATAGTCAAGTCTTAATCGTACTGTCAGTGGAGACGAGCCAAAATTGTTAAAGCACTTGCTTCTGTAAGATAATTTGTTACAGGAACTGAGGCTAACTAAACATTAAAAGGGGGGGCTAAATAGCTATAGAAATGTAGTTAGAGTATAGATAGAATCATAGAAGTATAGGACTGGCAGGGACCTCAATAGGTCATCTAGTCAAGTCCCCTGTACTCAAGGCAGGACTAAGTAATAACTAGACCATTCCTGACAGGCGTTTGCCTAACTTGTTCTTAAAAACCTCCAGTGATGGAGATTCCACAACCTCCCTAAGTAATTTGTTCCAGTGCTTAACTATCCTGACGGTTAGGAAGTTTTTCCTAAAGTCTAACCTCAACCTCCCTTGCTGCAATTTAAGACCATTGTTTTTTGTCCTATCCTCAGAAGTTAGAGAACTGTTTCACTCTCCTCCTTGTAACAACCTTTTATGTACTTGAAAACTGTTATGCCCCTTCTCAGTCTTTTCTTCTCCAGACTAAACAAACTCAATTCTTTCAATCTTTCCCCACAGGTTATGTTTTCTAGACCTTTAATCATTTTTATTGTCTCCTTTGGACTTTCTCCAATTTGTTCACATCTTTCCTGAAATGTGGTACCCAGTACTAGACACAATACTCCAGTTGAGGCGTGGAGTAGACTGGAAGAATTACTTCTCAAGTCTTGCTTACAACACTCCTGCTGATACATCCCAGAATGATGTTCGCTTTTGTTTGTTTGTTTGTTTTTTGGCAACAAGGTTACACTGTTGACACATATTTAGCTTGCAATCCACTATAACCCCCAATGCTCCTTCCTAAGCAGTCATTCCCATTTTGTATGTGTTCAATTGATTGTTCCTTCCTAACTGTAATACTTTGCATTTCTCCTGCTTTAATTTATTCTACTTAATTCAGACCATTTCTCCAGTTTGTCCAGACCACTTTGAATTTTAATCCTATCTTCCGAAGCACATGCAACTCCTCCCAGCTTGGTATTGTCTGCAGAATTTATTAGTGTACTCTCTCTGCCATTCTCTAAATCATTTTATGAAAATATTGAACAGAACCAGACTCAGGACTGATTCCTGTGGATATGCAAACTGCCCTTCCAGCTTGACTCTTAACCACTGATGTCTATTTTCTGGGAATGGTTTTCCAACCAGTTATGCATCCATCTTAGGCTATGTCTACACTACCATGGTAAATTGACCTATGCTACACAACTCCAGCTACGTTATTCCCGTAGCTGGAGTCGGGGTACCTTAGGTCGAGTTACCACGGGGTCTACACTATGGGGAATCAATGGGAGAAAATCTCCCGTCAACTTACCTTACTCTTCTCGTCGGGGGTAGAGTACAGGGGTTGACTGGAGAGCGATCTGCAGTCAATTTGGCGGGTCTTTACTAGACCCTCTAAATCGACCATGGTGGTCAGAGCATCGATCCCTGCTGTAGTGTAGACCTGCCCTTAGAGTAGCTCCATCTAGGCTATATTTCCCTAGTTTTATTTATGAGAAGGTCATGTGAGACAGTATCAAAAGCCTTATTAAAGTCAAGGCATACTACATCTATCACTTCCCCACCTCCACAAGGCTTGTTACCCTGTCAAAGAAAGCTTTTAGGCTGGTTTGACATGATTTGTTCTTCACAAATCCACGTTGACTGTTACTTATCACCTTACTGTCTTCTAGGTGTTTGCAAATGGATTGCTTGATTACTTGCTCCATTATCTTTCTGGGTACAGAAGTTAAAATGACTGGTCTGTAATTCTCCAGGTTATCCTTACTCTCCTTTTTATAGATTGGCACTATATTTGCCCACTTCCAGTCCTCTGAAATATCTTCCATGACTTTTCAAAGATAATTGCTAGTGGCTCAGCTGTCTCCTCAGTCAGCTCCTTGAGTATTCTAAGATGTATTTCATCAGGCCCTGCCAACTGGAAGACATCTAACTTGTCTACCTAATTTTTAACTTATTCCTTCTGAGAATGTGAGAGAGATTCCCAAACCTGAGCCTTTCTTTTTATGTGAGAAATCTGAGGAACTGTGCCAGAATGAGGTGTCATTAGAAGAGGTTTTGGAACAAATTGAAAATCTAAACAGTAATAAGTCACCAGGACCAGATGGTATTCACCCAAGCATTCTGAAGGAACTCAAATGTGAAAGTGCAGAACTACTAACTGTGGTTTGTAACCTATCATTTAAATCAGCTTATGTACCAAATGATTGGAGGATAGCTAATGTGACACCAATTAAAAAAAAAAAGTCTCTGGGGGTGATCCTAGCAATTATAGGCCAGTAAATCTGCAAACTGGTTGAAACAATAGTAAAGAAGAAAATTGTCAGACACATAGATGAACATAATTTATTGGGGAAGAGTCAACATGGTTTTGGTAAAGGGAAATCATGCCTCACTAATCTACTAGAATTCTTTGAGGGGGTCAACAAGCATGTGGACAAGGGAGATCCAGTGGATATAGTGTACTTAGATTTTCAGAAAGCCTTTGACAAGGTCCCTCACCAAAGGCTCTTAAGCAAAGTAAGGTGTCATGGGATAAGCGGGAAGGTCCTCTCATGGATCGGTAACTGGTTAAAAGATAGGAAACAAAGGGTAGGAATAAAAGATCAGTTTTCAGAATGGAGAGAGGTAAATAGTGGTGTCCCCCAGGGATCTATACTGGGACCAATCCTATTCAACATATTCATAAATGATCTGGAAAAAGGGGTAAACAGTGGGGTGGTAAGATTTGCAGATGATACAACACTACTGAAGATAGTAAAGTCCCAAGCAGACCATGAAGCACTACAAAAGGATCTCACAAAACTGGATGACTGGGCAACAAAATGGCAGATGAAATTCAATGGTGATAAATGCAAAGTAGTGCATATTGAAAAACATAATTCCAACTGTACATATAAAATGATGGGTTCTAAATTAGCTGTTACCACTCAAGAAAGAGATCTTGGAGTCATTATGGATAGTTCTCTGAAAACATCCACTCAATGTGCAGCGGCAGTCAAAAAAGTGAACAAAATGTTGGGAAACATTAAGAAAGGGATCGATAATAAGTCAAAAAATATCATATTGCCCCTATATAAATCCATGGTATGCCCACATATTGAATACTGTGTGCAGATGTGATTGCCCCATCTCAAAAAAAGATATATTGGAACTGTAAAACGTTCAGAAAAGGGCTTCAAAAATTAATGACTTCCATATGAGGAGAGATTAGTAAGACTGGGATTTTTGAGCTTGGAAAAGAGACGACTAAGGGGAAATGTGATAGAGGTCTATAAAATCATCACTGGTATGGAGAAAATAAATAAGGATGTGTTATTTACTACTTCTCATAACACAAGAGCTAGAGGTCACCAAATGAAATTAATAGGCAGCAGGTTTAAAACAAACAAAAGGAAGTATTTTTTCACACATTGCGCAGTCAATCTGTGGAACTCCTTGCCAGAGAATGTTGTGAAGGCAAAGGCGATAACAGGGTTCAAAAAAGAACTAGATAAATTAATGGAGGATAGGTCCATCAATGGCTATTAGCCAGGATAGGTAGGGATGGTGGCCCTAGCCTCTATTTGCCAGAAGCTGGGAATGGGCGACGCAATGGATCACTTGATGATTATCTGTTCTGTTCATTCCCTCTGGGGCACCTGTCATTGGCCACTGTCAGAAGACAGGATACTGGGCTAGATTGACCTTTGGTCTGATCCAGTATGGCCATCCTTATGTTCTTGTGTTCGTCCCTATTTTAGCCACAGATCCTACCTCATTTTCACTGGCATTCACTATGCTAGACATCCGATTGCTATTATCCTTTTGGGGGAAAACAAACAAAAATGGCATTTAGTACTTCTGCCATTTCCACATTTTCTGTTATTGTCTTTCCCCCTTCATTGAGTAATTGGCCTACCCTGTTCTTGGTCTTTTTCTTGCTTCTAATGTATTTGTAGAATGTTTTCTTGTTACCCTTTATGTCCCTAGCTATCTTAATTTCATTTTGTGCCTTGACCTTTCTAATTGTGTCCCTACATGCTTGTTTTGTTTGTTTATATTCATCCTCTGTAATTTGACCTAGTTTTCACTTTTTGTAGGACTCTTTATTGAGGTTCATATCATTGAAGATCTCCTGGTTAAGCCAGGGTGGTCTCTTGCCATACTTACTATCTTTACTGTGCAGTGGGATAGTTTGCTCTTGTGCCCTTAATAACATCTCTTTGAAAAACTGCCAACTCTGTCAACCTGTTTTTCCCCCTTAGACTTGCTTCCCATAGGAATCTTACCTACCAACTCCCTGAGTTTGCTAAAGCCTGACTTCTTGAAGTCCATTATCTTTATTCTGCTGTTTTCCCTCTTACCATTCCCAAGAATCCTGAACTTTATCATTTCATGAACACATTCACTTCAAAAGGATTTGAACAGAGGTATTCCATCTCTCTGGAGAAAGCACTAACCACTGAGCTATGGGAGGGGGCTCAATCTTATTTGTTGAATTTGTTTCACTATGTATAAACACTTAAACAGTTAGGGCTTGGTTACACTGGCGCTTTACAGCGCTGCAACTTTCTCGCTTAGGGGTGTGAAAAAACACCCCCCTGAGCGCAGCAAGTTACAGCGCTGTAAAGCGCCAGTGTAAACAGTGCCCCAGCGCTGGGAGCCATGCTCCCAGCACTGTAAGCTAATCCCCTAATGGAGGTGGAGTACCCGCAGCGCTGGGAGAGCTCTCTCCCAGTGCTGGCGCGCAACCACACTTGCATTTCAAAGCACTGCCGCGGGAGCGCTCCCGTGGCAGCGCTTTGAAGTTTTGAGTGTAGCCACAGCCTCAGTGGACTAGAGAATTGAATGAAAATAACTCTACAAGCCAGTTGTTAGGGCAACCACATAGGAGGTGGGAAACCCAGGGCCCAATCCTTTTGTGCCAATGATTCTTGAATTATTTATCCAAAGTGGATGAGTTTCAACAAGTTAGCCAGAGGGCATTCCATATCAGAGTCTCCCATTACTTGTTGCTAAGAGCACCCCCCTGAGAGATGGTGGAGACCCCTGTTCAAGTAATTTCTCCCCATCTGGTAGAGGGAGGAATTGAACCTGGGGTGACCAAACAGCAAGTGTGAAAAATTGGGACGGGGGTGGGGGGTAATAGGAGCCTATATAAGAAAAAGCCCCAAAAATCGGGACTGTCCCTATAAAATCAGGACATCTGGTCACCCTAATTGAACCTGCAGCTGCCACATCCTGGGTGATTGCTCTAAGCTAAAAGATAGAAGGTGGGTGGTAGTTTATCCTCAGGCTGGATTGTGAATGGGGCTTGCTAGGCATGTTCAGAACACACACATAGAAGGTAGGCACTCCTCTGCCTACTTTTCTCTGGGGCTCATGCTTGGGCTTTGGTGGGCGATCGGCACCTGGACTGAAGCAGCAGCAGTGCACCTGTCCAGAGGCAGAAACTTTGGTGCCTAGGGAAATTTTAGATGTAATACAAATTTAGGGTTAGTCAGTAGCTAAGCAGTGGTGTTATGAATTGCAGTGTAGCCTAAGTCTGGGGTTTAAGTGATTAAGGCCCTTTGTGGATCTGGGCCTTACTCATGTGTGTAATTTAACTTGTGTGAGTAGGCCTACTGAACTACTTGCATAAGTAAAGTTGCAGATTGTGTAAATGTTTACAGGATTGGGGTCATACCATGGTGTTCAATCCTTTGCAGTTTTTATTTATGCAAAATGAATGTTGTACTACTTAAGGAAATCACATGAGGAATACTTTCCACCTCTGCAGACTTTGGGGGTGTATATATGATGGAACATATATAGACTACATATGATGACTGGCAGGGATGGAGTTAACTCTTTTTCCCTGAAGAGGAAAGCTGCAACAGTTTTTTTTCCCCTCACAGCAGGGCCTGTTAAACATCCCATTAATGTGGGGGAATATTATTGGGTTCAGCTGAGACAAATTACTAACTTTAACAACAATCACAACAGCTGGGCCTATAAAATGGAAGAGTGGATGAGATTTCCCGCCCCCCCCCCTCTTTTTCCTGCATTTGGTTAAGTTCTGAAAACAAAGAAAGATTTGGTAAGTAGCTCATTTTTTTTCTTTATTGTATGTCTGTTGTTTTCTGTGGTATGAAAATCTGAGGAAAGACTTTAAAACCTAGACATTATGGTGTTTTTTGATTGTTTAATGGGGACCTATCCAAGCTGTAAAATTATTCTTTTCCTACTCTTGGGTGTTGTGATAGAAATCCTATACCTTGCTGTCTCCAGGGCACTTTACTTAGCTGTTTTAAGTACATGATTATGCTTTTATATTGTATGTGTGCTGATGCTGTATATAGAAAAATGAGATTGAATATGGTATAAGGATCAAGAAAATTCATTCAACAAAATGTGGCTATAATATTGACATTTTTATTTACATGTAACTGGAAAATACCTTTAATCCCATATGGGGCCTTTTCCTGCACACACTACTAAAGTCAATAAGAACCTGAATATGCTCCCTACCCCTACCACACTGCAGACAGACAGACTTGCTGGTGTGCAGCAGGAGTTATGCTTATTCAGGAAAGACATAATCACACGCCAGAACTTGTGCTGTTGACTTCAGTGGGAGAAAGATTGGCTCCTAAAATAGTGAGAGAGAACCTAAGTAAGGGGGGAAATTTAAATCAAATTTTCTAAATGGAAAATTGGTTTTCTCAATGAGTAAATGAGAGCTTTACTGACAATTATAAAACCTAAAACTTTCACCAAAAGCCAAATGCTGGCTTTTAACAAGAAGTAGAAAATTTTCTGTGGAGGTTCTCATTTTCCAGCTAGCTCTCAATATAAGGTTTGTGTGTTGGAAGGGGAAATGTGCTTTTCTAAAAATAGTGTACAAATGCACAAGCCCATATTGGGTATAATCTGTTTATATGTGTGAAACAACAAAAATGGAAAAGCCACTTTATATACTAATAGACAGAAGTGTCTCCATTTTTGTATTTGACTTCTGTAGCTGAAATTTTAATTCCTGTGGTTGCCACTCTAATCTGCATCATAGGCCTGGTCTACACTACGTGTTTAGGTCGACTTTAGCAGCGTTAAGTCGAATTAAGCCTGGACACGTTCACACGACGAAGCCCTTTCTTTCGACTTAAAGGGCCCTTTAAACCGGTTTCTTTACTCCACCTCCGACGAGGGGATTAGCGATAAAATCGGCCTTAGGGGGTCGGAATTGGGGTAGTGTGGACGGAATTGGATGTTATTGGCCTCCGGGAGCTATCCCACAGTGCTTCGAAACAGAGCAGAGTGCCTGAAGACGCGAGCATCATGTACCTTTCCTGGCCATCCCACGTTGATGTTGGTGAAACGTTGGTGATAGCCTGGAGATCCACCAGGGCTTGCAGCAGCATTGAAAAGTACCTCTTGCGGTTTATGTAAGTACCTCGGTGGCTTGGTGCTCCGGTGCCAAGATAGGGATATGGGTTCCGTCTATGGCCCCACCACAGTTTGGGAATCCCATTGCAGCAAAGCCATCCACTATGGCCTGCACGTTTCCCAGAGTCACTACCCTTGATATCACCAGGTCTTTCATTGCCCTGGCAACTTGGATCACAGCAGCCCCCACAGTAGATTTGCTCACTCCAAATTGATTCCCGACTGACCGGTAGCTGTCTGGCATTGCAAGCTTCCACAGAGCTATTGCCACTCGCTTCTCAACTGTGAGGGCTGCTCTCATCCTGGTATTCTGGCGCTTCAGGGCAGGGGAAAGCAAGTCACAAAGTTCCATGAAAGTGCCCTTACGCATGCGAAAGTTTCGCAGCCACTGGGAATCGTCCCACACCTGCAGCACGATGCGGTCCCACCAGTCTGTGCTTGTTTCCTGGGCCCAGAATCGGCGTTCCACGGCATGAACCTGCCCCAGTAACACCATTATTTCCACATTGCTGGGGCCTGTGCCTTGTGAGAGGTCTATGTCCATGTCAATTTCCTCATCACTCTCATCGCCGCGCTGCAATCGCCTCCTCGGCTGGTCCTGGTTTAGCTTTGGCATGTTCTGGCTCTGCATATACTCCAGGACAATGCGCGTGGTGTTCATAGTGCTCATAATTGCCGCGGTGATCTGAGCGGGCTCCATGATCCCAGTGCTAGCTATGGCGTCTGGTCTGAAAAAAGGTGCGAAACTAGTATCTGATGGACCAGGGGAAGGAGGGAGGGAGGGAGGGGCGAGTGACGACATGGCGTACAGGTACAGGGAATTAAAATCAACAAAGGTGGCTGTGCATCAGGGAGAAACACAAACAACTGTCACACAGAATGGCCCCCCCCAAAGATTGAACTCAAAAGCCTGGGTTTAGCAGGCCGTTGATTTGACGGAGGGAGGGGGAAGCAAATGAATACAGAACAAATCTATTTTTTACGTCTTAAGAAGACGGTGCAGCATGACTGATAGCCCTCGGCTATCTTCTGGGTGCTTGGCAGCAAATACTGGGCGCTTGGCAGTTAGTGTACTAAGACTGATAGCCACTGCAGTATGATGACGATGGATACCAGTCATAATATACTATCTACTGCCAAAAGGCAAGGGGCTGCTGCTGTGTAGCAATGCAGCCCCACTTCTGCCAGCCCCACGTCTGCCAGCACCCAGATCGCCCTCGGCCTCTTCTGGGTGCTTAGCAGAAAATACTGGGCGCTTGGCAGAAAATAGCATACTACGACTGATAGCCATCATTGTCAAGACAATTCGATAGGACTGAGCATGTCTGCCCAGGTGCCCATGACTGACAGCCACTGCAGTACGATGACGACGGTTACCAGTCATAATAAACCATCTACTGCCAAAAGGCAAAAGGCAAGGGCTGGTGCAATGCAGCCCTACGGCTGCCAGCCCCACGGCTGCCAGCACCCAGATCGCCGATGAAGGCTACCAGTCATGCTGCACCATCTACCGCCAAAAGGCAGTTAGCTGCTGCTGCTGTGTAGCAATGTAGTCCCACGTCTGCCGGCACCCAGATGACATATGGTGACGGTGAGCTGAGCTGAGCGGGCTCCATGCTTGCAGTGGTATGTTGTCTGCACAGGTAACCCAGGTAAAAAGGCGCGAATCTATTGTCTGCCGTTGCTCTGACGGAGGGGGAGGGGCCTGACGACATGTACCCAGAACCCCCCGCGACACTGTTTTGCATCATTCGGGCATTGGGATCTCAACCCAGAATTCCAATGGGCGGCGGAGACTGCGGGAGCTGTGGGATAGCAATGCTCCGGAAGTCGACGCTAGCCTCGGTACTGTGGACGCGGTCCGCCGAATAGAGCACTTAGAGCATTTTATGTGGGGACACACACAATCGGCTGTATACAACCGATTTCTATAAAACCGGCTTCTATTAATTCGACCTAATTTCGTAGTGTAGACATACCCATAGTCTAAGATTCTAAATAACTAGGGCATATGGGTGCTTGACATTCAAATTGTACAACTAGGGTTTCTATAATAAAAGAACAGTTATTTGACCATTTAATTTACTTTAGAACTAGAGCTGGCCAAAAATATTCTATTGTTCTGTCTTTCAGTAGAACATTGGGTTTCTGACTTAATGGAATTTTTCACAAAGGATCTGTTTCAGTGGAATATATCCGCTAAAATGGCACCACAGTGGCTCACAGGAATTGCAGTTCAGATATTTTATGCTCCTGTTCTCCCCTAGCTCATGTTCTCTGGTCAGACTACATCTTTCATGATGCACCACAGCCAAGTGGACTCTTGGGACATACCTTCTTCCTTCACCAAGAGGAGAAAACATGATGTATCAGGGAAGATGTAGTCCAACCAGGGAACCAAGTCTGTAGAGGAGAATGAGAGCATAAAGCACCCAAACTCATAAGAGGCCCTGAAGTGCCATTCTGAATAGAAATGTTTCAGTATTTAGTCTAAATATCTCCCCTAAAAGTTCCACAAAATCAGGAAAAAACTTTGGTTTTGTCAATTTTCCACATGCAGAAAAACTATTTTTTCAACCAGTTCTACTTACAGGCTTTGGGCTATCTTATAATAATACTTAAAATTAGGTTTAACATTTCTTTCTTTGCCATCATGGGCTTTAGGGATTTTCACTCTTCCAAAGAGTTCCAGAAAACTGATTCTGAAACCAAATCTTTGCTTTCTTCACACACCTCTATTACAAAAGTTGCACAAAAGGTTTTAGCATGAGTAGATTCAAATTGCTTCATGAATCAGATCCCACTCTCTGAATATCCTTGAGGAGAAACTACTCCCTGAATATAAAATATAGACAATTTTATTTCCTTTTCTGAAATCTTTAATTCTAAATATTACAAGATCCATACCCTTATATGGTAGCATATATGCCACTGCATACCATAATATAAGATCAAAAGGAAATATTTAGGTCTATACTAGGAATTCCTAGTCATTTAAGTACTGACTTATCTTTATAAAAAACTGCCCTACTTCATCACCTACCAAAGGGTTTTCAGTGTTGTTACACCAAATTACCATGCAACCCACATACACTATCTACAGAGACAGGAGTACTACATGCTTGCACAAGTAAATTATAAAGGCTCCAAGTCAGAAAAATAAGAGTAAAAATGTAAAATTGTCTTGTTACTGCTGAACAGTAATAATAGTAGACAAATGACAATATTTATAAACAGAAAATATAATTAACCCAGCAATACAAAGGGAACATGAAATTATCCACAATGGAAACCTACTCCAAGTTTTGCCTGCGCTGCACAGCAGTCTTGCATATCTGAGAATTTTAGTTTAATTATTGTCATTTTGTATTGTAACTATTGTATCATGACTTATACAGCCCTTCCAAAATAATTATGCTGACGTTATAAGTGAAGTGAAATTTAAAACAAAGGATTAAAGTGCAGTAATTTTCAGAAAAAAGACAACACAAACAATGGCATCTCCTTATTCAACAGATCTGCCCCGTTATGTATGTAGTCGTGTCTTTGCTTTTTTAATAGAGATCTCAGTAATTTCTACTCCCCATAGTGCTGCAGATCAGACACATCTGAGGCTCTGAACCAAAGTCTGCTGAAGTCAAATCTGTAGGCTGAGTGTATAGGGCTGGCATTTAAGAAACTTTATTTTAGTTGTAGAGTGAGCAAATTTGAACTGGATGGATAGTGGCCTGTCCAGGTTTCCAGTGACACTTGTGTTTTGATTGGCTTCTCTCCACCTCCCCCCACCCTCCCAACCAGTGGTTTCAGTTTATATAATATATACTACCTGAGCACAGTGTTTGTTCACATTTATGTACAACTGCATGCCCCCTGAGGTGAATGTTTTTGATGCTTAATAGTTATGTAAATACATTCAATCTATGAATGAGCATAAAAAGCAAGTGCATTTCAGTAGGAAATTAAGGTCAATATGTCATATTAATACACAAATTACATTTAAAAACACATTAGCTTTGTGACACCAATTGGGAAGGCCAGGAAATTGCACATTAAGGAGTAGGTGGTGCCCTGAAGTCAATGATTATCCATGATAGCATAAGTTAAGACTGAAATATCAGACTAAACTTTGAATTTCCTTGCTTTTATTGGCAGGAATTACATTTGGGGTGAGGACCCTGAAGTTTGAGAGAATCCTGTTAATCTACAGGATATTTTCTAGTGCTTTGCCTAGTTCAGTTCTAAATATCTCAAACAATGGGGTACTTCCTGAAGGAAAAAATCCATCTAAACATATAAGGACTTGAATATTCTAGGCCAAACTATTTCTGAACTAAGGGTGGGCAAAGAAGCCTTAAAATAAGGATTAATCTTAAAAATGTCTTGTCAAATTCACTTCAAGTTAAACCGAGTCTATCCTGTTCAGACTACACACACACATTCTAACTTGGAAGTAGGATGGCCAGACAGCAAGTGTGAAAAATCGGGATTGGAGGGTAATAGGCGCATATATAAGACAAAGCCCCAAATATCAGGAATGTCCCTATTTTATAGGGACATCTGGTCACCCTACTTCGAAGTTAGAATTTTTGAAGATTTTTAGAGTCAGGGGTTTGTGCAAATAAGCTTTGAATGGAAGCTGGTGTAAGAGGCAGTGAACTCTTCAAAATAATTCGGCAATGGCTTATTCAGAGTTACAGCAGACTAATGTGCAACTTGTCTTTTGAAAATGGATATTCTTTATTCAGTTATTAGTCTACAATTCTTTACAAGTTTCTAAGATTTCTAAGCTGTATGCCCGTGTGATCCTTTTAATCAAATATTTCATGGTCTGACAGAAGAAAAATAGCATCAAAGAAGACAATAGACAATAAGTTGCCAAGTAGAGCAGCATTCAATAATGCAGTAATTATTAGATAGGATGTCTAAATGCCAAAATCTGCATTAAATATTTACTGACCCAAGCAGATCACATCTGTTCAATAACCTAGTTTGTTTAAAGTCCAAATGCAGACATTTAAATTGTCACCACCATATTTGTGTACGTGATCTGCACAAGTCCCATATTTATATACATAAAATTCAGATGGAAATGTAGACATGCTGTTACTCAATTTGTGAATGCACAAATGTGGCATAATGGTTCACCATTACATCTTGTGGAAAAACTTAAGTGCTCACACTCTAAAATAGTCATGAATAGGCGTACCAATTTGAAACTGAATAATCCAACTCCATACCTCTCAGGTGACTAACACTTTAATCACTGAAATCTCTGTATGTGACTGAAATTCAGTTTAGAAACAGCTAAAAGCAAAGGAGTGGTGAAGGAGAAACAGCCTGTAGAATCAGACTCATCTGTTCCTGGGAATAGTAGAAATAGATATTGGTCTGTTTGTGTCCAAAATACAACAGAAAATTCCTAGATTTATAAAAAAGCTTTACAAAAATAAACATCATGAGACTTTGGGGGCAATGTTTTGCTCTAATACAATTGTATGGCATGTTAAGTGTCACATTCAATCACCCTTTTTGCAAGCCATGTGACTGTGGAGCCACATGTTTGAACATCAGTGACCGTGCTATGCCTACTTTGCACGTTTTCATTGTGACTTTGAGTTGGTTGGTGAGCATTTCTTGGTAAAGGCCCAGGTCATACTGAAGACCTCCTGGAACCTTACCCAGTGAAGTCTAAGCCTGGGATGCTGTTAACGCCGATATTACCCATCCTGGGTTGGAAAATGATCATATCTTTGCTGTGGACTATAGAAAATAAAACTCACTTAATTCCCTATGAAATAGACGTCTTTTAGTTTAAAGAGAGAGCTTGTTAAGCAAGGACTACATCTCTGAATCTTCAAAAATGACTGACACCCTCAATTTAAGGACTTGATCCAAACCATCAGTTGTAGTCTTTCCATTGACTTCAATGGGCTTTGGATGAGGCCTTAATAAAACAGGGGTGTCAACCATAATGATCTCAACCTAAGACCATTGATTTCAATGGAATGACTGATGCTGATTTCAGTGGGCTTCAGCTCAATACTTAGGCGAGGAATTGATAATATCTGTCAGTTATGGTATGACAGCCAGAACACTGGCTTTGAGCAATCAAAACTTAGTAAAGGTCAGAGCAATCAGTGGTAAAACAAATGAAAGACTAAACATCTCAAAGTATGTATCATTGTGAACCTAGGTCTTATTTTTTGAGAAGTTGAAAGTTTCACGTCATATATATATATATATATATATATATATATATATATATATATATATATATAATTTGAACATATTACAACTAAGAGAAGCAAGCTCTACTTGCTTTGCAATATTAGCCATGTCTTGGCCTCTGTTGGGTTTCTTTTCCCATGATTATACAATAACTACCTCTGCTTTTGGAAATGCCTCAGTACAGGGAGGTTCACCAAAGGGAATGTAAGAAACATGTGCCACTAAGCAAAAGGAAATCAACACTGCCAGTATGTCGTCAGGTGTCTCATGTTCACTGCTATCTTCACTAGTGTGCAGCTCAATATCTCTAAAACAAATATTATTTTGCTCGATTGTAAATAATACCAGCTTTCAGTCTTGCCACTGTACATGACAGAATTCAAGTTTAAAAAGTCTGTCAGGTGAATTCATGACAGCCATATCTTCAGAAGATTGACATTTCATTCTGTACAAGGAAAATTATTACACAGAATGAGTGAAGCAGTTCAAAAACCCCTGGCTGACCCTTTAAAACAGGACTGGAAGAACAACTTTGCATTTTTTTTTTTTAACCTTCTTGTCTAAGAGTTTTTCAAAACTTCCCAAAAGGACAGACCAAACCCACGCCAATAAAAAGAATACACTGTAGGGATACAGAGGCATCAAGACTATGCTGATCTCCACTGTCCATGATTTACTACCTGATCTTGGGAGAGGGGCAGTATTTTGAAGAAAAGGCCAAGACCAGGTGGGGGTTGGGGGTAACCCAAAACCATGTGAGACAAAAGAAAAAACAGGCATGTAGGTGTGAAAAAGAGACCATAGAACCCATCTTCGGTACTCTCAATGCCACCTTAATTAATTATGTACTCTAGTCTTGAGAAATTACTGAGATATATCATCTTAACCCGTTTCGCTGCCCATGAGAAGCAAAAGAAAGCAGAACCAAATGGCAGTCCATTTTCCCCTTGCAGCCAACAGGTATGCTGACATTAGGGTGACCATATTTCCCTATGCTGCATATGGGACACCTGGTAAAATTACTAATCAGCAAGCTAGTTCAATGGCAATCAATCAGAACTATGCAGTACAAACATTCAAATTAACATCAAGTTGACTGAGCCTCTGTTCAAAATAAATACTGTGTAGTTGGATTATTTTTATTTACTTTCTTATCTTTAAGGCTCACAGGGGGAGGGGTCACACACACACACACACACACACACACACACACACACACACACACACACACATTCCTGTACACCTCTCTCTGTCCGACCTGACCCTCTCTGCCTGGCACTCTCCACCCTCCATGCTTGTCTGGGCCCCCAGGACAGACCCGCCTCTCCTGGTCCCCCATCACTACAAAGTCCTGTGCTTTGGAGGATTTTGTTAGTTGTTTAAAGAAAGCCCCATCCACCTCTTCTTCCTGGTTAGGTGGTCTGTAGTAGACCTCTACCATGACATCACCCTTGTTGAAAGTCTCTGGGTAAGAATAAAAAGGGTAAAAAACAAGTCCTATTTCCATCTCAACCTCAGTTCAAGTGTATACACTTTTAATATATAAGGCAACACCTCCTGCCTTTCCTTCCTGAGCAAGCTGTATCCTTCTATACCAATATTCCCATCATGCGTATTATCCCACCAAGTCTCTCTGATGCCAACTATGTCATAGTTGTGTTTTATCTACTAGCATTTTGAGTTCTTCCTGCTTATTTCCCCATACTTTTCACGTTAGGATACAGACATCTAATACAGGGGTAATACAGTCTGTATTCAAATAGGCTCTTCCCCTTTCCCCCATCTCTGCTTAGCAGTCCTGCTTCCTGGAACAGCATCCCATGGTCCATCCAGAATTTGAGGGACAGTCTGTAGGTGGGAGGCTGTCTATGAATGCTGCACTCTTCCCCCCACCCCCATAGCTAATGGGTATGCTGGGAAACTTAAGAGCCAATAGGTAACTTGCATTAGGAAAGGGATTTTGTCTAATATGGAAGTGTAAAGCCTGAGATTGTCTGTCTGTTTATTTTCTGTGCCCCCTGTATGTTTGCTTTCCCTTACAATTTCATCTTTGTCTGTTTTTATTTTTTTATTTTGTTTTTATGCCAAGCAAGTATCCGTGTGGAGTGCGCATGCACCATAGATACTCTTGGGGGAATTCTGTGCCAAAAAATTAAATTCTGCACACAATATTTTAAAATTCTGCATATTTTATTTGTCATAATAACAGAATATAATCACACCAGTTTCAATTATTTTGGTAATTTATTTCAAAATACCTGTCAGCAAGTATGTCTGTAACAATACAGACAACAAAAGATTCAGGAAATGTTTTTTTGACAAATAGATTCCTTGCTAGGCATATTAATAAAAAAACTCTGAGTAATTCATTTAAACTACAATACAGAACCATATTTCCCGCACCTCTCGGAAGCAATGCAAAGGCTTGAGGGACAGGGGTAATGGAGGAGCTGAGGGAGAGGGAAGTAATTGCTGGGAAGGATCCTGGGTGTGAACTTGGAGGGTTGTTGTGTATATTTGGAAAAGTATGGAACAGGGGTTTTTGGGGGGTGGGGAGGGATTGTTAAGAAACTTCCCCCATGCAGACCCTAACCTCTCCCATTCAGTCAGGCACATCTGTCCCTACCCCCCACATGTCCCTGCACCCTCATATGTCCTTGCACCCCCTGTCACATGTGTCCTCTCCCCCCTTCCCCATGTGGCCCTTCACCCCCTCCTCCTGAACTCCCTCAGCCAGCCCCCTCCCCTCATCTCCATGTGGCCCTGCACCTCCTCCCTCCCACCTATGGCCCTCCACCTCCACTCCCATTCAGCCCCTGCCCCAGTCTGTCCTTCCCTACTAGCCTTTATGAGCAGTCCCTTGCTCCATCTCCCCTTATCCCCTGTCTCCTGACCTGGCCCAACAGGTGCTATGAAGGCACTGCAGACTTTCTCTCTTCCCTAGCTGGCTGGGAGTGGCTGCTCTGTTCTAGTGCCACAGCAGCCTCTGGTGGGCAAAAGGCAGAACTGTGGCAACTTTCTCACAGAAGTATTTTTGGCAAAAAAAAAAATAAAAATCTGCACAGCACGTGAATTATGCATGCACACAGTAGTGTAGAATTCCGCCAGGAGTACATAGTAAGTGGTATCTCTAGGAGCCATTTTCCTGCCTTTGGGTTGATGAACCAGAGGGGAGAAGTCCAAGGGTCTGGTACTTAAGAACTCAAGGAGGATGGATTTCGGAAGATTTGGTACTGTAAGGGCTGTTGTTGTCATTGTGAAAGGAGTAACTAGGACTCTGGAAGTCAGGGTGAGATCTTGTGTTTGTGAGCAAGCTACTGGGGTCAGGGAATTGAACCATTCACAACATAATGTTACAGGGCAGGCAGTGACAATACCCCTTGTGAGTCATGGGGATCTCCAAAACACCACAGTTGCCCCTATGATCACAGGGCATATAGCTGTGTTGCAAAATATGCAGTTTTGGCTTGCTAAGCCGGACTCTTATTAGACAGGATGATAAAAAATAAGGTGTGGAAGATAAAAGGGACTCCCAAAGGCTGTGTCTATGACAGTCTCATAATGTTCAGGATTCCTCCAGAGCTGGTGGAGATCCAATATCATCTGGGGCCCTCTTTCTGACTTGGTCTGGTCAGGTCACCTCTCACAATCAGGAAAAAGGTCTGATAGTGTCATAGTGGATCCTGGGGTCATAAGAGATGGTGGGAATAACAGCCATGATGGTTAAGCTCACTCCTTCTCTCCCCCCACTTTTTTGTCAGCTGCCTTGTGTCCAATTTTTCCCCTCCTCCTGTGTGGTGTTTTTTTTTTTTTTTTTTTAATAATAAAAAAGGACCCACAGAGGGGGATATGGGCAGAATAGCCCACCACTTAACTTTTGTTTACCAATTGGGTCAAATTTCTACAATACCAATATTGAGTCATTGATTTTTTTTTTCATTTACCAGGCATGATTGTAACAATTCTTGAATTATATTAGTGGACCTAGTGTGCTATTTAATCTTAGGTTTGCACCTTTGCCCTTCAACATTTTATTGTGTTTTTTTTTTTTCTGTAACACTTTGTAAGCTCAATTGTAAAAAGTTCATAATGAGGGTAAACTTGTAGGCCTGATTACTATAACATGTTCCATTTTGTGCCCTTGAAAATCTCCTCTTTGATTACAATTTCTTTAAACTAAAAATTGGTGGCAGCCTTTTTTTTTTTACAAATTGCAATCTGAAAATAAGTATAGGAAAAGATATTCATAAAAGTATATTAGAAAGGGCTACATATATCTGTATCTATTTAACTATATGGCCTACCTACATCTCAGTTATTAGTAGAATAGATGTGCTTCACCCACAGTCTGAGGGATTACATAAAGCATTAATGAGTCAAATGTGGATAATATTGTCTGTCTCTCTCTCTCGCCACTCAAAACTATTTCCTCTTCTGCACTGTAAAGGAATCTCCTTTGAGAGAGCATCTGTTTGCCATGGCAGAAATTAGTTTAAGAAGCTACACAATTCCCTTCATCTTTAATCATTAACATTTCATAAGGGGCCAAAACTATCTGCTGTGCTTGTTAGGTGCATCATGAAGGCAAGAGTTGCTTCTGATGTTCTTCCCCAAGATTCAGTCAGCCAAGTGGATCTGCCACTGTCCAATCTACAAAGAAAGAAATAAGTATTTTGCAAAGTAAAACCTTGCAATTTTTGAAATATCATGTTCGATTTTTCTTATATTCTTGGTGAAATCTATATTCCAAAAGACAATCCCATGGATGTTGGATGGGAAGTAGAATGTAACTGTTGTAAATTACTGAATGTAAAACCTAAAATTTAATAGGGCTTCAAGTGGCACAAAGTTCCACGAAAGCAGCTCTGATTGCAGGGTTAAATGAGTCAAAATGGGATGAATCAAATATTGCATGTTAACAGTGGATTCAAAAGAAGGTAACACTTTGCTAACATGAGCTAAAAACTTGAAAGTTTTAAGCTGTCAAAACTATTGACTAACTGCAGCCATTTCAAGTCTAAATGTAGAGAACAGATACAAGAGCTGCTGTAACAAGGCTAGTTCACTGAGGTCTAAAATGAGATGGAAGAGATTTAGGCAGAACCACATAGCTTTATCAAAAGGACCAGTAGAAGGGGGAAGCAATACAAGAATCTAATTCAAATCCTCTTGTAACAATCTTGGGGTTTATTAAATAACAAACCAGTGAATGAGAGAGGAATAAAACAAACTAGAGAGCATCTCTGGTGAACAGCTTCACACAGCCATACAGTGTTTCCCAACCCCTGCCTCCAGGGCACACCTTGAATTTCCCACACTCACAACCCAGTCCCTTGTGATTTGGAGATGCTCCCTCATAATCTTTCATAGACCTATCTCTACCCTTCACACAGGATTGAGACCATTAACTAGGAGGAGTAGAAGTCAAAGCAAAGAGACATCTAGATTGGGTTTGGGGCTTCCCTAAATCCTGATACTGTCTGATCTGTGATCTGCTCAGGTGTTACCAATAGTGAAGCTATATGGTTAAAAAGTTGTTTTCACACCATATTTACATTTTGAAGATTGTATATTGTGCCATGTAGTGGGAAATAAGGTGGATACTAAAATAAGCAGCTATTCGCCTCCTTCCAACCATGTTTTAGACCTATTAGGCTGTGCTGTCGTGTTATCTTTCAGATCTGTCAGATGTCTGTTTCTTAGGCAGTATTTTTGACATTTAATTTAAGGTGGAAGGTATCCTATTGCACAGTTTTGATAAAGTACTAGTGAAAACTGCAGGAAACTTTAGATGGTTATAATTATTTCCTTATTACAGCTGTGTGATAGCTCTGTGGAAAACATCTGCCTGGAGAGCAGATGGTTTTGTGGGTTTTTTTTTAAAGCTTTTCCAGTTTGTAATCTTAAAGCGGGATTAATTAGTGTTGCTCTTTTTTTCTTCATATGTGGTTTGTCAGCTATCAAACTGGTAGATGATTCTCAGAAAAAAAGGATGCAAGTAACAACCATCATGGTTTTTCCTTACTTTGGCATAAGTTTCCAGTCTGAGTACAGTGATACCTGTATTCAGTTTAGTGCAGCAATTGCAAGGCAATTGACAAATTTAAGAAACGATGCCAAAATATTTCCAAATACATGAACTAAAATTCTGCTCCACCTTTCTTAGAAGACTCCCCATATGACACAAATCGTTTTGTCAGGTCCTTGAGTGGTTCTTAAAGGCAAGTGATGTTGTACTTTTAAATACAAATAGGAATAATAGGCTTTTTCTGTGGAAGCAGTGGATTCTAAGAAAATGGATGTTCACATCCACAAACAAAGGTTGTATTAACCAAATATATATTTGACATTTTAGGACTAGAGCAGGTGTCCTTTTTAATGTTGCTTGAGTTATATTGTGCCAATTTCATCCCTGCTATAATTTATACCCGAGATGAATTCAGCCGTTACATGTGTCTGAAATGCTGACCGGATAAGATGGTGTTTCACAAACAAACTAGAATGTTGTCTGTATCTTGGGGAGGAGGCTACGATCTGTTTAATACAGCCCTGTTATAGATCCAACTTGTGCTTTATTTTTTTAAACTCTTGTTCTAATACATCAAAAATGACAGTTTGAAGTTAGTTCTAAAAAGTACTGACTTCCATTTGCACTCTCCCCTGCAATATCCTATTCCTGATTGACATTTCAAGGCATAATTTAACACATTATAACGAGTTATAAACATGTATAGATTGAAATGGCTGAGTAACTTTTTCAGCAGTGTAGCAAGCATGGTATCCTTGCCCAGGCTCTATCCTGTATTCACTGTCACTACTCTCAGTGCTCAGAGCCTAGAGGAAAAGCCCCATTCTAAATCAGCCATTGGCACAGGTTGGCCACAGACAAAACTGTACCTATTTCTCCAGATCTATTAGTAAAGAGGGCTTGGTTTGTTTGGATTCAATGATTTTTAGTTGGGATGAAAATAGACTGGAGTATTGTCTAATGCCTGTCACCCATCTGTATGCCAGAATCAGCATTTGTGTGTGCAGAACAGATAGTCCTGCAACTATAATGAACGTTATAAACTGGTGCAGGAAAACCAGGTAAACTAATCTTTTTGTTTGGACTAGGCCCCGTTAATATTATTTTAAGGAAATTATATAATTTATAATGTTGAAATCATGCTTGGAGAAAAGAGACGCTGTGGAACTGGAAATTAACAAACAAAAATTGATATCCGATTGTGCCAAGCTTGTGGGGAAAAAATGAGGGATGGGCTATTGCACCCATCACTTCCTTTTTAGTCCATAGGGAGACTTTGGGTGGTAGAGAGACAGAAGGGGGAGGGAGGAAAGAAAGAACAGATGGAGGCTACTAGAGCGAGCTTCACCATGATGGCTCCCAATCCACCATCTTCTGGAACCATGGCCTTTGTCATCCTGAGGTGTCCTGACCTGGCCAGGCCAGATAGAAAGACCCAGGTGACAACATCACCCTTACCAGCTCCGGCTGAATCCCAAACACCACCTGGGATGAAATGGGATTGGTCTCAAACAGCTGAAGTTCATCTTTGCTAACTTCTCCTTTCCCCAGAAGGACAGTTATTACCATCTTTGATAGTATCTAAGACTGCCCAAACAAGAGGGTTCCCCCATGCCCTTCTAAAACTCTTCAGTGAAAGGGAGCCAGGGATGTTAAAATAAAATCCTTATTTAATACTCTACATTTCAAATGCTTTAACTTTCCCCCCCTTTAATGAAAGGATTAAAGGATTTTGAATGCTTGTTTTTCATGACATTAAGCAGGTTGAGGTCTCTGTATCTCAAAACCTGAACCTAGTTTAACACTGTTTAATGTTGGACAGTGAGTTATGCTAACACCTTGGCCCATTTATTCCATCTAAATTAAGAAACACTACACCCAGCTCTCTGTCAAAACTGTTGCCAACAGTGCATGGGCAAGAAACAAAGGCTATTTATTTATTTATTTATTTATTTATTTTATTTACTTTTTAAAGAAAAAGTAGAAGACTTAAGTGTAAGTAAGGACAGTATTAGGCAAAAATTCACAGAATGCCTGAAGCAAGTAAAAACATACCCAAGTACTTATATGTTGCAGACCGAAACAAATATTAGTAAAGCAAAGCACATTCAGTGCATTTGAAACTAAGAAGGAAACATATTTAAACCAATATCTGAGCATTCAAATTAAATATTTTGAAAATACAAAAGAATGGTGTCAAGCCTGATTCCCCACTCTGGCACTTTGAGTGCAGATGGTGGGGGCCCGCAAGGACTCTGCAAATTAATTCTTGCTACTGCAGGTTTGTATTAAACTCCCAAGGTTACAGATATTCTCTGACCTTGGATTTGTAGATGCTGCCACCACCCAAGTGCAGAAGCCCTCGAGAGATCAGGAAGGCTCACTTGGGAATTCCTTCCTGTGGGGTACCCTCAAGCCCTTTCACACCCCTCCGGGGAAGCACTGAGAAGGGGAAAAAAACAAAAAACAAACAAACAAAAAACACAGAAATCAGCTGTTGCCACCAGCTAATTTAAAAAAAAATGCACAAACCTCTTAAGACACCAACTCCAATCCTATTCTTAAAGAAGGTAAATTTTATTAAAGAAAGAAAATACATCTGAAAACTCAGGCTATTGCTAGATTTAAAAACAAATACAAGAATTAAGCATCAAGAATAGCTTTCTTGAGCTCCAGTTTAAAGGTTACAAGCAAAACAAAAGCACCTGGGGTTAGCACAGAGGAATCCACAAGTGATAAAGAAATGAGATAAACCTAATTGCGTTTTCCTAGACACTTCCTGATCTGCTTACATATCTGGGGTTTCAAATGAGTAGTTAGTTTCTAGGTATGATACAGATTTTTCATATCTGGCCTCTTACAGCATCGTTGCTCTGTCCCTGGGAGAACAACCGCAGACAGACAAAGGGGAAGTTTTTTCTCATTTTTTAAAAGTTCTAGCCTCCCCATTGGCTTTTTGGTCAGATGCCCACTCACTTCCTTTTACCTATGCTTAGCAGTGAGACTTTTTAACCCTTTACAGGTGAACTTAGTGGATGCATGTTTTCCAGTTTGAAAGTCCATGGACAATACAAGTTATTTGCAGGCTGGTCTTATTAGATTAGATTCAGGAAAGAGGTAGAAAGGGTATGTTGCTGGGGTCTAGGGGCGTGGCTTTGAATTGGCTCACAACAATTGCTGATGACCACAGTTCTTCTCAGTTTGTGGAGCTTCAGGTTTATCTTGGCCAAGACATCTTTTTCTTGTTTTATAGCATGCATTCGCTAAAACGTTTTAAGCAAAGTACTGTTTTGGTCTCTGTCTGCAGCTTTCTAGGAAGAGCAGCCATGTTTCTCCCACCACTCTGTACCACTCTGCAAAGAGTTCCAGGAATTCCACCAGTGTGAACAGGCTGTCTTGAGCATAAGTTGCCTTTGTGCCTCTGGTGCCTGCCCTTGTAAATGATGTGTAACTAATATCACAACTGCCTTCAATTTTTAGCAGTGTTTACTCTACTATCCTACACTTGCCTAGGGTCCCTCCTCACCTTGCCCCCCACCCCTGATAGAAGGACAGAAGATTTGAAAAGTACTCCCACATGCTGTTACATGGCTCTGAAGCAAATATTAGTGAATGTGACCTTGTTCATATTCTTAAGCAGGTCTATATGGGACACTTACTCCTGATGTCTGCTAACCCTTTACATCTAACAAGGTCTGTCCAGTTGTTTCAGAGTACTTTGAGGTATTCTTGAGGGGCATCCTCTCAACACCTGTTGAAAGACAGACCTGGATAAGGAGGGGAAAAAAGACAGACACAAAGGAATACCTTGTTTTAGAACTGCTCAGTTGTTGAGGCCAGGCTGCGAGATCATGGAATGGAGGGAATGCATGCTCGAGGAAAGGCAGAAGGACTGAGAAACGGAAGTGAATCAAGACATAGTGTAGCTCCTCAGAGGACAAATTCAGATACTTCAAAGTATTATGGAGCAAAACATCCCAAGGTCCACACCCCAGCAGCCATTACACTGCATGGACAATTTCTTCTGCCATACATCCCGCAGGCAACAGCATGCCCGGTGACAGTATCCGTCCTGTTCAACCCCAGTGGAAAATAAAATCTACTATGAGTTCATCTGCACTGACCTGGGATTCATCCCAGAGTGGCCACCACCTTTATTTTTTTAAACTTTTAACACGTTTTTTTTTAGTACTGCTACTGTACAATATAGTTCTATAATGTGAAAAACATATCTGTTTTGAGGGGGGGGGGGGGGAAATCATGTAAACACTCCAAATTACTAGCCCCTCACCACACCACAAGATTATATCAAATCACCACTTGGCTATGCCCTGTTTATTTGCAAAACAGCACACTGGCTGGCTATGACACACTCTCAAAACATGATCTGGAGATCTCCCTCCACTACACAGTGCCTCTAAATGCTCTGGTAACAGGCTGGTCAAAATCAACAATCTTTCCAATCTCACTCCACCCCCTCCATGCTGCCTCCAATACTTTCCCCTTGACTTTGCAAATATTATTTAAAGCACAACATGATGTAATAACCATAGGTATACTTAGTGACATCCTGTCACATTCTGAGACCTCTCCACCAGCCCTTTAATCTGCCAAAGGCATACTCTACAGTCATCCTGCACCCACATCAGTGGTGATCTTTCTTGTGCATGTCTAGCCGCCCAGTGTATGGCTTCATGAGTCAGGGAAACATGAGAATCTCAACTGGCATTGGAAAGAAGTAAGGATGCATATATTGTGCACCTTTTTCTGACCACCCAATGTTAATGTCCGTGAAATGTCCCCTGGGATCCACCAACATTTGCATAACCATGGAAAGTTTCCTTGTTTTTGTACTCTGAAGCAAGAGGGGAGGCAGGGAGGCATCTATTGCCCCACTGTAGTTAGGGAAGCCCATTAGATCCACTTTGTTTTCTGCACATTTCACAGAGTTGCAATCCTGTGGAATAGGACTTGTTTAATGGCTTTGCACACTTAGATGACAACTGCCCACCAACAGAGAGCAATCTGGAGTTGCAAGCTTCCCAAGTGTTTACCACCGCCCATTTTTCCATTGTCAAAGCAGCTCTCATTTTGGTGTCTTTACTATCTTCTCACTACCACTCTGCTTCCTTTGGAAAGCTTAAAGTCTCCAGGTGAATAGGGAGGGAACAGTCACCAGGCATAGCATTGAGAATTCTTATGTAGGCTGCACAAGGGGTGGGGAAATTCTAAGCCCCATCGCCTGCTAAACTATATGCTTTGCTGGAATTTGGCCCCTGTACTGGCAAACAAGAGGCACTTAAATAAGACCACAAACTGAAAATGACAGGAAAAAATAGCACAATGCCTTGGAGGCAACCAATGAATTGGGGGGGGGGGGGGGAAAGAGGCTACTAACCTGTAACACAAAATATAACTCCTTCAAGTTTAGCATGAGTAGATGATGCTAGCAGATTTTTTCCTAGTGTATTTGCACAATTGAAACCCTGCTTTGTAACAACTAAAAATATTTCACTGCCACTATCTCTCTACTTGCATTTCCTTAAACTGTTTCATTGATAAAACATAAAACGTTAATCTATGTACTCTTGCAAGTCACTTATCTACCAATACACTGAGCTGGTAATATATCATAACGTGGTATTCTCTCAGAAAGATTAAAATTAAATCAAGTCAGATTGTTACTTCTAACCATCAAAGGGAAAATAAAATGGAAGTGTGCTGCAAGGAAGGTTAGGTCATGTCATCACCAGAACTTGCTGTGTGCTTAGTGTAAGTGGTAGAAGCAGATGTTGGCAGAAACATTTCAGTTTATATTTTTAAAGTGTAGTAGACTAAACATTTGAAAGCTGTATTTACCCAGATTTTGTATGTCTTACTGTATATGTTCCTTATTTGTTCATGGTAGGTAGCTAATGAACAGATTTTTTTTTTCTTTCTTGTCTCATCACTTTTTACTTTTGACAGTTTAAAAAAAAAATCTTGGTGCACAGGCTTTCTAATTCGATGGCTCAGTAACATTTATGGTATGTGTTTTTCTTCTACCTGCTGAGCATTATACATCAAGACTTGTGGAGTAGGACATAAAACATTCAAGCCCTGAATATAAAAGCAGAAAAGAGTACATAATTTTACTTTGTAATGTGAATATTAACATGCTGTAAATAGCCTGGCACTTATTGTAAGGCCATGTCCGTCCTCAGTTAAGATGTAGCTGGCTGTGAATATTGTAACTGATTGTGGGAACAGTGCCTGCTTTTCTAGTATGATATGCAGATGATTGGCTGGTCCCTCTAATCTTGCTCAATACTTAATATATATTGCATTGCTACGGGAGTCTTTTTGCTTAAAGTGAACATGCATCAGACAACTAGTTCACAAACTCATGGCTAGAAGCATCTAGGTGTGGATTCAAGCCAGACACGATGGATCTGAATCTAGATTTTGAACACTCTAAAGAACATGTATGTGGTTTGGAGCTGAGGTTTTGGCTCTGGCCCAACTCCAATAATGCTATTAATGTTCCATCAAGTTGGTGGGCTATATGGGCAACTATAAATACAGACCACTTTACATGTAGTAAAATCAGTGGCCCTTAAAACTACAGTGCTCTGAATTATTTCTTCATCATAGAATGTCAGGGACCTCAGGAGGTCATCTAGTCCAACTCCCTGCAGGACCAATCCCCAGACAGATTTTTGCCCCAATCCCTAAATGGCCCCCTCAAGGATTGAACTCACAACCCTGTTTAGCAAGCCAATGCTCAAACCACTGAGCTATCCCTCTCCCTGGTAAAGGACCAAATTATGCTGCTGCTGCTGTGTGCCTGCCTGTGCCTGGATTCTGTCTACAAGATGGTTGACAGCATCATCCCCAATCCTACAAACAGGCAATTCCCATAGCATTAGGATCACTTGCGTGTATGAAGTTTCTCACGTGCATAGGTGAATGCAATATTGGGATCATGGAGCAGGAATGAGTAGAAATTCATGCTGATCCTTTCATACTCAAGTCATGTTTCAAAAGGTTCATCTAATTTTATGTGTGTTTGCATCCAGCTACAATGCTGAACTTTCTATAGCGTTTTAGAACATTTTCACAAAACATTCCTGTGATTTCTTTTTTTAGCAACATTTGATGATTTCTTTCAAAGTGTTGAGATGATACAATACTCTTGAGTTTATTTCTGTTACCAGAAACTACAGTGTAAATTGCATGCTTTCACCTAATGCAGGCTAATGGCTGGCAACTTATACGCACAGCTTCTTTTGCAAATTACCAAAGTCAGCTCAGCGCTTAATTTTGTTCAAGCTTTTGTTCTCTTCTCCTCTTCCTCCCTCCCTTCAAATAACACCCAGCTCTCACTGCTTGAGAAAACCGCTCTTATCACATTGGCACATGCTGAAGTCAACAGCCTGTTGCTTGCTTCTTTGTGCTCAAGGCAACATATAACATGCTGGTGCTTCGTTTCTGTAGCAGTCAAATCCATGCCACTGTCCTGTATTTTCAGCTCCAATAAATTATATACAATTGCTTTGTGATTTTGATTCTTCTCTGCTGTCTGTTTACTTGCATTTCCAGCTGAGCTTGACATTTGTACTATGAGAACCAAGGCTGCTATTTAATTTTTTATATAGTCTGAGGAAAGGTGGTGAAGCTTAGTAAATGTTTAGTGTTTGTGTTCATGAGTAATGAAAGTAGCTGGAGTCAGGTACAGTGAAGACTAACACTGTGAAAACTTGTATTTTATGTCAGTCTTCATCTTCCATTTGACCACATTTCTTCCCCCAGGTCATACTGGATGTAACCTTGGGGCTTTTTTACCTTGCTCTGCAGCTTGTGGGTGCAAGTCAGTTTCCAGGATTATCTGTGTATATCTGACTTGATCATTTACCTGCCATTGCAGGGGCCTCAGACACTGGTACACCTCTATCTGTCTGTGGCACATAATAGTCTAGTCTCCTCTGGGCTGTAATACTTTGGTCTAGTTTAGGTTACTGGGTTAATGTGCAGGTGCTGGGTGTTGGTGTTGGCTTGTAATATGCATGAGGTCAGACACGATGACCTGGTGGTACCTTCTGACCTTAAACTCTGACAAATTGAAGCAGAGCAGTGCATCTCAATGCTGATCAAAACCTCCCAAAACTAGAGCAGCAGGAGTGTTTCATAAGCAGAGACTGCCAACTGAGCCTTTTGGTGTTTGGGGCTGGGAGGACAAGTTATTTAAGTAATTTTTATCTTCTTTGTGTTGAATGTGCTCAGTGCTGTGCATGGGGGTTGCAATCCCCATGGAAAACTTTGATAAACAACTTTTTTTTTTAAATCACTTGTTAGAAATTTTTGTAGGTAGGGGTGTGTGTGTGTGTGTGTGTGTGTGAGAGAGAGAGAGAGAGAGGGAGAGAGTTTTCTTACATAGAGTTCTCTCTATGTAAGAAAACTTTTTGTTAGATTCCCAAAAAGCCACAATCCCACAAGCGTGAAAGAATATGTTGGTTTTTAAAAAATGGAAGAAAGGGTAAGTTGGGTAGTAATATAAATCAAGCTTGAAATTGTAGACAATTTCATAGGGAATGCAAAAGGATACAAGGGAAATAAGGAGCTAGAGTTGACACAGATGTTACAGAGGAGACATGCACTGTGCTCTTTTACAGAGACTTTACTTTTGTGTGTTTCATGTGTTCTTATTTCCCTACCTCTGAAAATATTTGTTTATGGATATACATAACAAACAAGTTATGAAAGGTCTGTGAAAGCTTTTTTCCCCCCTTTTCTTTATTTAGTTCATGCATTTCAGGTTCTACATGGAACTGGGAGAGGAAATGTGGAAAAACCACAAGAGAAGCTGTTAACCTACTATTGTAGTCAACATTTAACAGTTACCACACAATGGTATATCTGCTATCTTTTTTTTTAAGGCAATAGATCTATTTGGACACCTGAAGTACTAAAACTATTGTGGGAGAGCCTGTTTTCATGAGATGTCTAGATGTTTATAGATTCCAGCTGTTTGGATAAGAATCCAGGCTATTGTGTACTTATCTGAACAAAACCTGAGGTCCAGATCTTTTCAGTTCATCCACTTCCATCTTTGACCCAAGATTATTCTTCCTCTCCTTAGTGTTGTACTTTCTTAGGAAAAGCCAGTTTTTAGGTCGTGAAAAGCTTTCTATTCATAGAAATGTAATTGCACTAGTAACGAAGAGTTTCTTGTCCTTTTTTTTTTTTTTTTTCTTCTAAATACTAGAGACAAATGAACTTTTTGTCACTTTTACTTTAGGTATCAAACTTTCTCCATGCTTGTGCCAGTTACATTTTTCTGGACTCTCATATTTAATGAGTAGAGTATAATTCATCAAAACGTGAGTTATTCAGTGTTTCACCACAAACTATGAAAAATGTTTATTATGTAATGCTAATTTTTTCATTATCAGAACCTTGCAGAGGAAATATTCGTTTCTGGGCAGGCAGTGAACTATTGATCTGTTTGTCTTTTCACATACAAATCAAAATGAATACAGCTTGGGGAAGTTGTCAAAACTCCATGTATTTCACTTAGTAAAATGTACAGCTGAACTGACAGTTTGTGGCAACCATAGTTGAGCATAGAATACATCAGTTACTGTTTCTTCCACAAACCTTGAGAATTAGGTCAATTTACAAGGAAGGGTGAAACTCCTTCTTTGTGGCAAAACCTTTTTAATTAGCTCCCGAAAGCAGGGCTACCAGTACTTTTTTCCATGCACATGGAACAAGTGCAGAATATTTAGGAAGTGCTTTGAAATTTCTTCCCCACCCCTATCTTCTTTTGTCTCATTTGCCTCTTTCTCTCTCCATTCTTTCTTCTGCTCTGTTTTTCTATCTTCCAGCTCTTCGTTCTTTCTCTTTATTCTTTTTCTCTGCTCTTACTGTTTCTTTTTGTGCTTGATCACCTTTCTAATCTGTGTCATCAGCAACTCATTACACAGAGCCCAGTCTGCAGATGAATGTCTTTTCTTCTGTAGACATACCAGAATAGCTTTCTCCTTCCTGTATGAAAATGAGAATAAGCTATGCTGATATAAGATACTTTGTGCACAGTTATTTGTATAATCTAGGGGTTGTGCAGATAGAACTTTTTTTTAAATATATATCCTTTACTTCCTTTAATATAATTAAAGTGGTTCGAAAACCTGTGTATGGACATAGTGTGATATACTACATTAGGCATACAAAACAAAATCTAAGATGTGGCTTTTTAATGTAATTTTCATGTGGGGAGGGAAATGTCTTGGGTTCCTAGGCACAGATCTAATCACATAATATAGGGGCATTATCCCTATTGTCTGCCAGTAGGAAAATAATTGAAGATGAGTGTGGCTTACTTTTGATTAGTGCATATACATAATTGGTGAGATCCTCGGCTCATGTAAATTGACATAGTTCAAGCAATTTCACGATAGTTGAAGATTCCACCTAATATTTCTTAATTCTTTGCCCTAATACATATTTTATGTATCTCCTCAAGGTGTAATGAAGAGGATCTGTTTGGGATATATTAAAACTGAATGTTTTGCTTTGTGTGTTTTTTTTTTTTTTTTAAATAAATTCTGTTAATTGAAATATGATCATTCCAGGTTACAGCTGGCCAAAACTTAAACAAACAACCCCTCCCACCCCCAAACCATTGTGCCCTTTTTTAAAAGATCATATTATAGGCTCATGAGAAATGAATTTCCATTTGATGTATTTTTCAAAACCAAAGGAAATTTTTGCTTGCAGCTTCATAATTTTGTATGCCAATATTCAAAGTGAAAATCCCAATTTTCCCCATAATTCTGCTGAGAGGCTTGATCCAAAGCTGATTAAATGAGTCTTCCCAATGACTTCAAGGGGCTTTAGATCAATCAGATCTTAGTTTCACAGCCTGGAAAAATACAGTGAGGGAGCACCAATTTACTCATTACCCATTTTTTATTAAGAACCCTTCTCTTCCGCCCCCCCCGAAGTATTTACAATGATACTCCTAGCCTTGGACATGAGTCAATAAATTGTTCCTATGTTCTACGCAAACTTTCACAGGAACCATGAACAAACTTGTAAACTTCAAGAACAGCCATATGATTGCTATATTTTACTGCAATCCAATTTCCTTGCCCAGTCGCTATATTTAGGTTTATGGTCCCATAAACTTGCCCTCTAGTGTAAACTGCTCATTACTCATTGTAAAATGCCTTTGCCAGTCAGTATTCAAAGGCATTCTATAAACTGGCCATTGTGATTATCTCATAAAAGGTGCACTCATCAGTGATTCTACCTTGGAGAATTAGAAGAAACGGAGACATCTGAAAATTAATTTAAACTGCTCTAAAATTCTTTTGGCCGACATGATTTTTTCTATTTTTTTTCTTTGATCACAATGGCAGTCCCAGAGCTTTGTCTGCACCTTTTCCCTGCTGTGGATGATTGTTGTTGAGTGTTTTTTGTTTTTCTATTTTTTATTTTTTTTAAACTGTGTATATTTTTCAGGTAAAGCTTCCAACATAATTCCTTTGGCCTAAAAACTATTTGTTAGGGCTTTTTATTTAAGAAAGATTCATTGGACTTCATTATTTTACCTCCAGTTCTTAGCTTCTTCCTAAATTATTCCTCATAGCGGCTGTACCTAGTGCAATTCTCAGCTTGAATGAATAGAGCTTATCTAAGTTTTAACACAAAATGCTTTTTACCTGTAAAGGCTGAGATAAGTCCTCTGTTAGCAACTACTGTGTTGTCTCATATTTCTATATTAAGACCTAAGAGGCTGAATTGCATTGCTTGGTGCCAACACATTGCACAGTGTAAAATTTGGTAATATATAGAAATCAAGCTGAGCAACAATAGACCTTAGGTTTCCAAGAATAAGAGTTTAGGTAAGATTTAAAAACCCTCCCATTATAGTCTGTGATTGACATTGATCTTGATCTGCTCATTGCACTGTACATGGTCAAGGCATCTCTACAACATAACTCATGTGGCTGACTTTTTTTTCTTCTTCTTCTTCTTCTTCTTCCAAACAATGCTATGATCCATGTTCTTCATTTATGGGGGAACCTTGTCTTAGTTTTATGTTGTTTTCCATTTCAAAATGCATAGCAAACATAATTTAAACCGAATTAAAAAAAAAAAATTATCTTCACACAACAGGAATCACTTCTTATTGCTCCTTAAAATACAATGTACACAGTCTCTTTTGCTTCCCAACTTGTGTTATGATTTATTCTTTGCATTACATGTCTCAAGGGAATGTTCACTTTGGTAAGCATGTGTGTTTTTTGGGGTGTGTGTGCAGGGGAGGGGGTTGGTTTTTTTCCTCCCTCAGAAGTGATAAAACTACAAATAAATATACTAGCTTTAGGGTGTAGACCACTAGGGACTTGTCCTTCTTTGGTGGGACAGGCTGTAGAAATGTGGGGCCCTGTCATTTCTCCCAGATCCACAGATAGAAGGGTCATCTAATTCATCCAGGGCCAGTCAACCCCCTCCCCAAACCTCATACCCAGACTGAAGAATTTGGAAGAGAACATCTAGGACTCTTCCTTTTCATGACTACCGCTGTCCCATAAGAAGGGATTAATGGGGGGCCAAAACGACTAGCTCATTTAAACAAGGTAGTCTGCTTTTTGGGAATAGAAGGTCTATGTTGTGAGTTACAGCTAAGCAAATCTAAGAATCTCAAACTAAGTCTTTATCTTCAAAGTTGGTGAAATCAAATGTCACTGTTCACCTTTCAACTTCCTTCCCCCTCCCTCAAAACAACAACCCTTAAAATTGCACTAGCAAGTTGAAATGTCAAGATGTAATTACTCTGAAATGTCCCTTTTAATCTACCCAGAGTTGCTTATGTATTTAGTGAATTACTTCTCATTGGTGGATGGAAAAGACAGAAAAGCTTCATAGTGGTGAAGATAATTCCTATTTGTCTGGCTTCTAGTGAGACAGTCTTTTACATGCTTGGTCCTGCTGGTATGTAGTCACTTCCCCCTGGGAAACAATGCACTCCTGTGACAGATTCTCAAGTGCTTTTCTTCTCACCTTTCTATAAGAGTTTCTCATGGACCAGCCCCCCCCCCCATTCACCTTCACCGAGGCTACCCCTTCTCCCACTCACAACTGCACAGCACTCCTATTGCAACTACAGCATTTGCTTACACATGGGGAAAAATAATATTTGAGGGAAAATACATTTTTGTACCTGCCTTTTATTCAGATGTTTTGTCCATTTTTGAGACAAGTTAATCAAAGTGCCTTTTGCTGTCTTTCCCCCCCCCCCCACCCCCCAATTTCTAGTGTGGGCTGAGCCAGCACTACGTGACCATCCAGATCTCTGTGGCACCTGTGAGAATGAAGCTGGGTTATTTACTTATGATTATGGGGAGGTTAAGATGCATCACCACTCTAATCTGTGGTCTGTTTTGTTTTTTAGACCCTCAGAGGAAAGCCACTGTGTAAGTGGACAGTATTACAATCCCATTGAAGTTAGTGGAGTTTGTCTGAGTAGAAAGTGAGGGAGGAAAAAATCTTGGGTTTCTGCCTGTAATTTATTTCTAGTCCTAAATTCAAGGTGAAAGGAAAGTTTTCAGAACTACTCTTCTACTACTTGTGGACTAATATCTTTATTAGAAGCAGGATTAGCAGAGGAATATTTCTCTTTGCTACTACAAGACTTCTCATCTCAATTGTAAACCTCATTTATATTGAAACTCTACCCAACCTCATAAATCCTCAAATCATATGTACCTCATTACAAATAAACTATTCCCTACACAGAATTCTAATTCATTTTTTGTGAGGTTGGTCATGCAGATCCATCATTAACACAGAGACAAGAACATAAACAAATCTCTGTTCCCCATTACTTACAGAAGTGCATAGGCTCAAATTCAGAACCACGTAGCATATTTATTTCTACTCAGGAATAAGTCAGAATTTTTTTCAATGAATCACTTTTCACTGAAAAATGCCAATTTATCAAAATTGAAACTGTTCATAATTCAAAAAAGTTCAGAATTTTCAAAATTGTCACACAAAATGACCTGGTTTTCCAGTTCAAATCAATGCTGGGAGGGAGAAGGAGGAAGGATGAAATGAGAACTAGCTGATCCAAATTGACTTTGTGTGTTTAATTTTTGTTGTTTGAAATCCCCAAAATGTTTTACATTTTTCATCCCAAATTGGAACAGTCAAGTTGTTGAAACTCAAATATTTGTGGGATAGGAAAAGTTTCCTATCAAGGGAAGCTCTACTTATGAAGAGATTAGGCAACATAATGTTCTTTTTGAGAAGAGTTGTTTTGAGCTAAAACTTTTAGAATGCCAACACGCGAGTCTGCACCATGTAATTGCCATATGCTTATTTACATTTTTTTTAAATGATGGTCAATGTAAAGTTGTTGGGTTTTTTTTAAATTGATTTAATCTTTATTTGCCACCCATAAGATGGCAAATCTCAGTGTTCTGTAAACACCATCAGATATTAGATGGTCTTTTATTAGATTCCAAAGTGTAAAGGCTCTTGCCACTGTAATTATGATAGAGTAGCTCTAAAACTATTATTTATTGTGCACCTGACAGTGAGCTCAGTGATGCACAGAACAGAAAAAGGCACAATACCCTTAAGACCCAATGGCAAAAAAACAGATGGAGGCTCAATATCAAAAGATGTTTAATTACTTAATATATACATTAGGAACTACTTTCTTTAGTGGATTCTCCATCCCATTGTGGGATCAAATGACTGATTACTCCTTTGTGTTTAACTGTGTGGGAATTTCTTTAATATTCATAAAAAGTAGGTTATAACTGAAATTTCTCATTAACTTTGTTCAGAGCTCTTCTATAAAAAGCAGTAAGTCAAAATAGAGGCCTTCAGTACATGGGTCAGAACCTCCCTCACTAAGTAACTTGAGGGCAGGCACTTGTGTGCCAGCACTGCTCTTCGAGGGACAGATTTGTTCCATGAACATGAAGGGGGGAGAGAGAAGGCTTTTTCCAAGCACCCTTCAAATGAGGGCAAGAGAAAACTGAAGTTAGTACACTTGAGGGAATATAGGAATTACTTTATGTGCTTGACCTGAGGATGCACAGGAAAGAGGCAGGGGGCAAAAAGATGAATTGTATAGAAGTTTTACAAAACAAGGAGTAAATTAAGAAAACATTTAGGGTGATTGAGGGGAATCTTCATGATGCTGAAATCTGTGAGGCTCTGAATTACTCTCCCAAGGGAAGTCATGGCAGTCCCACCACTTAAGTCATGTATAACTAGGTTGGATAATACATTAGTAAGTATACAAAAGAGAATAATCCTGCTCTTGTAGTGAGATAGACCTAATGGGTCTTTTGAAACTTTAATGTCTATGATTTTATGAAACAGAAAATTATCAGAATAAATAGATTCTGAATCTAATTTACATGTGAGTTGACTTTTTTCATTCTTGACTGTTCCAGTGTGAACAGCTAATTGGCAGCCAACAATTAATTGGTTAGTGAAAACCAAAAGGCCAGTTGGCACTATCTTACATTTCTCTCTCCCAGGGTTTATAGATGCATTCTGGGTAAGGTGGGAATAGTTTTTACAGCAGCAATTAGTTCATTTCTGGGGCAAATTACAAACCGAAATGGGTTGTACATACAGCAAGAAATGTGTTTTCCATTCCACTGTGGCTGAGGAAATGACAGCCAACTGGCTGTCGGCCATACCAATCCAAAATGCCAACTGGCCACTGTCAGCTTATCTTTTTCCCCATAAGCTTGAAGTTTTCATGTTGGATGGTAAAGGGATATTTTGTTAACTGAATACTAAACAATGTTGACTGTTTGAGTAGCCAGTGACAAGCTAGTCAGCAGCTGCAAATTCAATTAGCTAACAACCAAGTCGTATTTATTTTTATTACTGATGTCTGTATGTACTGAAATCTTCCAGGCTGAGCATATTATTCTGTAAAACCTCACCAAAAACTAAGTGAATCTCAGCTGATTCAATTCCTTGATTTGAAAGAGTAGCTGAAAGTTCAGGTTTGTTTGAATTATCCTCCTCACACCTGCAATGTTGGGCTGGAAATCTTGAGACAAGGTTTTCTCATGAGACTTCCAGCATCTCTTGTTTCTAGATGAGCTGGAGATGCCATGAGAGCATCCCTTGTTTTATGGATGTCTGACACACAAACATGAACAATAGTGAGAGAAGTAAACACTTTTCATCTCTCCTAAAGGTTCATTTGGGTGCTTTCCCTAGGCTAGTGGTATTCCATGCCAGAGCCATGTACACCTCACTCCTTACCCTATCCAAAAGAGGAAAAAGTTCAGTTCACTCAAAAAACCTGAAGTCTGTGTCTTCTAAGCCATCTCATCTTAGCCTGATCACTTCTTTCACCTCTATTTTATCTGCACTCCTCATTAGGTTTTCACCCTGTATTGCATCAACAGCAACCTTAAGGACAGGACCTTCTGCCTCATGCCTTTGAATAAGAACTGTAAAGGGTTTAAGTCTAGATTTCATAACCTCTCCTCAAAGGTCCAAGGTTCATTTTCTCTCCCTTTAGGTTGGCTGTGCATGAATTACCCCCAAAGGGTCTAAGACTCAAGTGTCATAGAAGAAACTAAATTAAAAACAGAGTGAAAAGGGAAGAAATAATTAAAAATTAAAAATAAATGACAAATTCATATCTAGCCTAAATTGGCAATAGCTAATCTAGGTACAGCTCAGGCTTCTAACTGCCTAACAGAAAAGACTGAAAATGAAATTACTCATATCTTTTAGACTCTATTTTCCAATAACCCAGACTGTCAGGCCTTTCTCAACTTCAGTCAGTCTGAGTGACTCTCTTTACTGCTATACACGCCTGCCAGTTAGTCTCTGAACCTTCTAAAGGGAGTCTGTGGTGTGATCTTGCAGTAACATATGGGTCTACAGAGGCCCTCATTGTTTCATGTTAGGGAAAGTTAATATTTGCAGGACTGTGCAAATATTGGAAACACTTTTTTTTTCCTCATAACATTAGCAACATTTCCAATTTTATTCACTACTATAATCAATCGTCTATGATAATATCCTAGGAATCTGTACCAAGCAGTACCTACCACACACCAGGGTTTCTCTCCTGTTGGACTTGTATACTAACATGTTTATGGCTCTTGATATCCCAGGGCAAATTACCATCATCCTTCACCCCCCCCATCCCATAGGACTTGATCCTCCCTTATACTCAGTGACTCAAAAGAATCAGAAAGATGACTTAATTAGCAACTTCTGCATTTCTCTTGTGTAGTGAGAATCCCTGGGTGGTGTGCTTCCCTGCTTATATCAGACATTAGGACCTACTTTTGTTTTGTCTTGCTTATGCCAGTATGACTCCAGGGACTCGAGTGGCATTACTAAGACCCAGTGTGAAATTAGAATAGCAATCTAGGCCACTTAGCAGTGTCCTGTGATGATGATTTTTTTTTAATCAATATAGGAGTCATTTTCTCTTAGACGTTGATGAAGGAACTTGATTAGAACAAGCAAAACAGTATTATCCCTAAAACTAATTTATCTACTTCACTGAAAAGTTTCTGCCTAAAAGCCTCCCTACTCTGGCATTCCAGTACAGATCTATACACACCATCCCTTTGGTCAGAATTGGGAAGACTTAATACTTCAGTTCCAATTTTAGAGAGGACCAGTTCAGTGACCTATTTCAAACAAGGAATGCCTCCAGAACTGGTACCTCTAGAAACAAAACTTTTCAAGTGTGTTCACTGTATTTACTATAATTCTATATTGCTCCTACTTCCTTGTCCATCACGTATACATCCTCAAAAGACTGGCAAAAAAATTTCAGTCACCTAGGTGACTTACAAGTGTCTCACTGAAAGTTAGCAGGATTAAGGCTCTAAATGCCTAAATCACTTTTGCAAACTTTATGCGGTATTTGATGTCTCGCCCTACAAAAACACAGCTGTGTTCACATGACCATCTCTGTTTAGCATATTGACTTAGTCATGTAGATGGATCTCTATTCCTGATTCCTAACTAGAGCTAACAAATTTTCCATTTCTGGGTAATTTTGTGATTGCAAAAGTATTTTCATTTGATTTCAGAACAAAACCAAAAGTGTCATAATTTCTTGCAAAACAAAATTGTGTTTCAGGTCAATCAAAATGCTTTATTCCTTTTAAAAAAAAATGTATTGAAAAGTCATTTTAAAATGGAAAAATCAAAATGTTCCAATCTGTAAAAAGTCAAAATGGAATGTTTCATCCTTAACAATGATCCATTCATATTTTTTCTAGACACAATTTCATTGAAATAGACAAGTGTCTGTGAAACCTTTTGATTTTTGATGAATTGGTATTTTCTGACAAAGTTTCCCCCCCCGCCCCCATGTATAGAAGTTGCCAATCTGCAATATCAGATCACCTTTCAGAAATATGCTTGCCTATGCAAGAAAGCTTGAGAGAGGAGTTCTAACTGTGAAGAGTAGAGTATCTGTCATGGTTATCTTTTCCTACCCTTTCTAAAATGGTGAAATGGTCACTGAATTTGGCCCTTAAGTAACTTTAGCTGTGAATGGGAAGTCAATTATGAAATTAAATCCTAAGGAGTGTTGGTCCAAGCCCGTAACTGATTTTAATGTCCACCTGCACAGTTGCTTACTCCACATGGCATAAAAAGCATGACATCCTCCTCCTCCTCCTCCTATGCTGCAAAGGATTAAAATGCTGCCTCATGCCAATTTATGTAACCGCTTGGGGGGAGAGGGGTGTGTGTGTGTGTGTGTGTGTGTGACACAGATGTAAATTGCCAGTGAAACTTCTAGTATTACACATTGCATTTGCAATAGAGGACAATGCAAAATGTTACAAACTAGTACAGTAAATTAGATGAGAATATGTTGTAGGAAGAATATTGGAAGCCTAAATGACCATCAATTTGGAGAAAATTAATCCTGGTTCATAATATTAAAGATGGCATACTAATGAAGGTTATAAGAGAGAATAAAGGGGCAACTCTGTGTGGATGAGAAGTAGCAATAATCTATCAATGATATCAGTGAAGCAGAAAGAAACCACAATATGTACTGTTATAGTTCATTATAGTAAGTATCATTAAATAAACTTGTCATGATACAGCATGTGGATTTAGTCATTAGGAGTAATTTATGAGCTCTAAAATGACCATCCCAATTAACTTATAACAGTGAATAGTCTGCAATTTACATTTTATATTTTCCTGTAAAACATGATACTCAAATGTTAGAAGTTACACCCCATGCTTTGATTCTGTAATTCCTGCTGGGCCAGATCCATAGCTGGATGTCAAATGCCAATTTATGCCAGCTGATGATCTGACCCTCTCTGTCTGTTTTACTCAGTACTTCAGGTAGATAGGGAAGACTTAAAGCATATTTATGTTGGGAAGCTAATGTTATTACTTTAGTGTTGTGTACGCAAAACCAATTTATTTTTGTTAACTTACAATTCATTAAGATCAGTAGTCTTCTGTTTTACACATCGGCTGTATTTCAACCACCATTAAGTATATTTGAAATGCTGATATTAAATACAAAAAAGTACATGTGTATAACACTAAGGGTTCTGATCCTAGACATTACAAAACACAAGTAGACCCCTGCACTTCTGTGGAGCCCCCCACAGATGCAGAGGATAACTCTAGAGACTATCTTGGTTGATATGGGTCCTGATTGTGACACTGAAGTGGGATAGATGAGAAGCCAGTCAGGCAACTGGAGTTCAAACTGCATTTTAAGGACACATTTTGATTTTTATCCTACTCTCCATTACAAATTAGATCACCAGAAATCAACTTAGCTTGATTTGCGTAAGAGATGCTCAAAGGGCAGGGGGAGGGAAGAGTACATTGAATCGGTATTAAAGTGCATTGGCAGTAGTAGCATGGAGATGGTTGCATAGCACTTTCCCACAGGGTGGCCCAGATCTCAACTCATTAACACTGGAATAAGTGAAACACAATTCCACTGTAATGGTTAATTTTTGGCATAAAACCAGTGTAAAGGAGGACAGAATCAGGCCCTCTGTCTCAAGGCCCTCACTTGTTGTGAGCACTAATATTGTTTGCATACATAACATGAAAGAAACTAAATCTAAACGTCAATAGAGCAACTGATGCTATGCTTTCAAAGAATGAAAGGATCCAACACTGTGAATGAGTCTTGTTTTTGATGTTACAAGTTTACCATAATTTTAAGACTATCTGAACAGAGTTTTATTTGCAAAATTTCTTTTTAAAGAATTTATACTATACGGTGTATAGTTCAAAGTGAAGGTTGGTTTTAAGTAATTCTTGTTTGTCCTCTAACTATGTAACTAAAGTGTTTGAGGCTGGTATAATTCTAAGATGTTCAGCCACTGCAATACCATTGTGTAAATGCTTAATAAAACTGGGGAAAATTTCAACCATCAAATTTTGTGTGCATGTGCGTGCACGCGCACAGGTTCTGGTTTCACAGCTGAAGTATGTGTGTATTAGATAATGCAACTCTTAGGGTATGTCTACACTACGAGAGTAGTTCGATTTTACTTAAATCGAATATGTGGAATCGATATTAAAAGTCGAACGTGTGTGTCCACACTAAGGACAGTAATTCGACTTTGTTAGTCCACACTAACGGGGCAAGCGTCGACACTGGAAGCGGTGCACTGTGGGCAGCTATCCCACAGTTCCCGCAGTCCCCGCTGTTCATTGGAATTCTGGGTTGAGCCGCCAATGCCTTCTGGGTAAAAAAATGTGTCGAGGGTGCTTTTGGGTAACTGTCGTCATCCGACCGTCACTCCCGCCCTACCTCCCTGAAAGCGCCGGCGGGAAATCAGTTCGCGCACTTTTCTGGTCAGTGACAGCGCGGACGCCACAGCACTGCGAGCATAGAGCCCGCTGCGACCATCGCTGCAGTTATGGCCGTTGTCAACACCTCGCACCTTATCATCCACCTTTCCCAGAGGCAGATGCTGAGAAATCGGGCGAGGAGGCTACGGCAGCGCGGTGAGGACCTGAAGTCTGAGAGTGGCACAGACCTGTCACAAAGCACGGTACCCCGCGCCGAGGACATCATGGTGGCAACGGGTCATGTTGATGTTGTGGAACGGCGATTCTGGGCCCGGGAAACAAGCACGGACTGGTGGGACCGCATAGTGCTGCAAGTCTGGGATGAATCACAGTGGCTGCGAAACTTTCGCATGCGGAAGGGGACTTTCCTGGAACTTTGTGAGTTGCTGTCCCCTGCCCTGAAGCTCAATGACACCCGGATGCGAGCAGCCCTGAGCATCCAGAAGCGAGTGGCCATAGCCCTCTGGAAGCTTGCAACGCCAGACAGCTACCGGTCAGTCGCGAACCACTTTGGCGTGGGCAAATCTACCGTGGGGGTTGTTGTCATGCAAGTAGCCAATGCAATCATTGAGCTACTGCTCTCAAAGGTAGTGACCCTGGGAAACGCGCAGGTCATCATAGATGGCTTCGCCGCGATGGGATTTCCAAACTGCGGTGGGGCTATAGATGGAACTCACATCCCTATCCTGGGACCGGACCACCAGGCCAGCCAGTACATTAACCAAAAGGGCTACTTTTCAATGGTGCTGCAAGCACTGGTGGACCATAGGGGACGTTTTACAAACATCAACGTCGGATGGCCGGGCAAGGTTCATGACGCTCGTGTTTTCAGGAACTCTGGTCTGTTTAGACGGCTGCAGGAAGGTATTTACTTCCCGGACCACAAAATAACTCTTGGGGATGTGGAGATGCCTATAGTCATCCTCGGGGACCCAGCCTACCCGCTAATGCCCTGGCTCATGAAGCCCTATACAGGCGCCCTGGACAGTGAAAAAGAACTCTTCAACTACCGGCTGAGCAAGTGCAGAATGGTGGTGGAGTGTGCTTTTGGCCGTCTCAAGGGGAGATGGAGAACCTTACTGACTCGCTGTGATCTCAGCGAAACCAATATCCCCATTGTTATTGCAGCTTGCTGTGTGCTCCACAATCTCTGTGAGAGCAAGGGGGAGACCTTTATGGCGGGGTGGGAGGTTGAGGCAAATAGCCTGGCTTCTGATTACGCCCAGCCAGACAGCCGGGCGATTAGAAGAGCCCAGCGGGACGCGCTGTGCGTCCGGGAGGCTTTGAAAGCTGGGTTCCTGAGTGAGCAGGGTAACCAGTGACTATTAAGTTTGTGTACAGAGAAGCTGAACCTGCCCCCGTTTCTTTACCAAGTAAATATTCACTATCCTCTCCAGTTACATACCCTGTTCCCCCCTTCCAACACACGTTTAAAAATAAAATCACTTGAATTTTGTTAATGAACACCATTTTCTTTATTACTGTTTTCTCGGTAAAGTGTTGAACCTGGGACGCAGACTGTGGTGGGGAGTGGGTGTAGTGTAGTGATGCAAAGGACGCTTCTAAACTCTGTGTGTGGGGGCTATGTGTCTTTGTGGCAGGGGGAGGACGGTTACAGATCCCCTGCTGCGTGGCTCTGTGATCCAGGATAAGGACCGCTGCATAAGATCTCTAACTGCCCTCCCCCGCCACAAAGTCACAGAGCCCCCCCCCCCCCACACACACACAACATGAAAACCACCTCCCAGACTGACCAGGGTAACTATTGACTGCAATGTGTGTGTGCCCTGCTGCTGAACCTGCCCCCGCCTCTGTACCCTGGTAAAGGTGACTGTCCTGTCCAATTACCAACCCCCTTCTCCCCCCTTCAGACAGACTCTCCTCTAAAAGAACATGATGGAAACAGTAATTAACAGAAACGTATTTTTTATTAGCAACTACACATGAAACTGGGGGATGAAACTTGGACGGGGGCTTGGGTGAGGCGGGAAGGAAAGGACTTCTCAAATTTTGGGGAATGAGAGCCTTCTGGTACTTGAGCAGTCTGCAGGGGTGGAGTGAGAGTTTTCACGGACTCTGCCGCCCCTCCTTCTTGGGACTTTGGGTGAGGGGGGTATGGGACTTGGTGGCGGGGGAGGGCGGTTACAGATATACTGCAGCGGGGCTCTGTCCTCCTGCCTCCAGTCCTGCAGAACATCCACAAGGTGCCGGAGCGTGTCCGTTTGCTCCCTCATTAGTCCAAGCAGCATTTGAGTCGCCTGCTGGTCTTCCTGCCGCCACCTCTCCTCCCGTTCCATGTCTGATCGGTGCATTTGGGACAAGTTCTCCCTCCACTGGGTCTGCTGGGCTGCCTGGGCTCGGGAGCAGCCCATAAGTTCCGAGAACATGTCCTCCCGTGTCCTCTTCTTCCTACGCCTAATCTGCGCTAGCCTCTGGGAGTGTGATGCCAGGGTAGGTCGGGAGACAGTCGCAGCTGTGGGATGGGAAAAAGGGAGTGAATTCCTCAGAAAGATAAATTTTTGGGTGGACAAAGAACATAGTCTTTCTCTGTGAACTAGACCATGCACAGCACCTATCACATGCGCACTCAGGACAAGGTCGAATTATCGGCCTTCGCATTCAGTGCCTGGGATCTTGCAGTGCAGATCAGAGAAGCGGGGCAGGACACCGGAATTTGTGTAGCAGGCCGACATGGTAAGCCGTAGACTTGTGGCTGCTTAAAACTTTAATAATAGCACTGGCCTCCTTTCACGGTCAAAGCAATGCCAGTCCCTGCTGCCAGCAATCCGGCAAGCATGAACTCTGCCCCTGTCCCACCCCCTCGCGGCTGTCCCAGGGAAAGATCCCTGTATGCTGCCCCCTCCCGCCTCCACCGCGTGGCTGTAAGCCGCTGGTTACAGTTCTGTAAAGGAACAGGCAAGCAGTCCCAATACTAACATTCCTCTACCTAATTCAAAGCAGGTCACCATGAGCGACATCACTCTGATGAGGATTTCAGAGACGGAGAAAGAAAGGATGCTTCGGGAAAGCCTGTAAAGACCAGGGCCGTATGCCGCCATGCTCTGCAAGGCAATGATTCCTGAGTACTTGCTTGTCTCCTGGCGCGGAAACGTTTCCTACTATGGAGGACCCAATAAGGCCGCTCTCCCAAGGAACCTCATGCAAAGGCTTTCCAATTACCTCCAGGAGAGCTTCGTGGAGATGTCCCTGGAGGATTTCAGCTCTATCCCCGGACATATAGACCGCATTTTACTGTAGCTGCACTGGCAGGGACTAAACAGTAGAGCGGCTAGGGCAGAACAATCATGCTAAACCGGACATTGTTAGATATTTTTTCAGTAGTTGCACTGCCAAGGACTGAAACGTTAAGCACCTAGGGCAAACTAATCATGAAAAACCCATTGTTATTATTGTTAATATTCCTGTTCTGTTAAAAATAAATGTTTAGATGTTTAAAACACTTACTGGCTGATCCTTCCCCTGATTCTGTGTCCGGGTTAACGGCTGGGGACGGTTGGTAGGGGATCTCTGTAAGGGTGATGAAGAGATCCTGGCTGTCAGGGAAATCAGCGTTGTAAGCACTGTCGACTGCCTCGTCCTCCTCATCTCCTTCCTCATCTTCCCCGTCCGCTAACATGTCCGAGGAAGCAGCCGTCGACAATATCCCATCCTCAGAGTCCACGGTCAGTGGCGGGGTAGTGGTGGCGGCCGCACCTAGGATGGAATGCAGTGCCTCGTAGAAACGGGATGTCTGGGGCTGGGATCCGGAGCGTCCATTTGCCTCTTTGGTCTTCTGGTAGCCTTGTCTCAGCTCCTTGATTTTCACGCGGCACTGCGTTGCATCCCGGCTGTATCCTCTCTCTGCCATGGCTTTAGAGATCTTCTCATAGATCTTTGCATTCCGTCTTTTCGATCGCAGCTCGGAAAGCACGAACTCATCGCCCCACACAGCGATCAGATCCAAGACTTCCCGATCAGTCCATGCTGGGGCCCTCTTTCTATTCTGAGATTGCATGGCCATCTCTGCTGGAGAGCTCTGCATCGTTGCCAGTGCTGCTGAGCTCGCCACGATGTCCAAACAGGAAATGAGATTCAAACTGCCCAGACAGGAAAAGGAATTTTCCCGGGGCTTTTCCTGTGTGGCTGGTCATAGCATCCGAACTCGGACTGCTGTCCAGAGCGTCCACGGAGTGGTGCACTGTGGGATAGCTCCTGGAGCTATTACCGTCGATTTCCATCCACACCTAGCCTAATTCGACATGGCCATGTAGAATTTAGCGCTACTCCCCTCGTTGGGAAGGAGTACAGAAGTCGAATTTAAGAGACCTCAATGTCGAACTAAATAGCTTCGTGGTGTGGACGGGTGCATACTTAATTCGATGTAACGGCGCTAAATTCGACATAAACTCCTAGTGTAGACCAGGCCTTAGAGAAGTGAGCTTTATCATGTCCCAGATCAAGAAGCATAAGAGCCCACTGAAAAGAAATAATTGTGTTGCTTACATGATATTCCACAAACCATGATTCCTACTTAATTAACTCTTGCTTTAGCATTGTGGGCTAGTGGCCTCCTGTCTGTCCAGCTGCAGCTGCTGCCCCCATAGCATATTATGTCTCATAAAGCTCTCTTAGAAGAGAGACAACCTTGAGGTTTGAATTTCTATGTCCACAAGTTACATATTCCAAAATCTTTTGGTCTCACCTGTCATTAGCTGGATGCACAAAGTGATGCACTAGATTACCAATGATAGCATCTTCTTATTCTTTTTAAATTCCAATTATCTACTACGGGCTTAGTGATCTATGATCACAGGATTCCATTTGAGATTATATGGTTCTATGGAGAAGAATCATACAATAAGGGGAAAATAGGGCTTTGAATCTTTGTATTTTACCATTTAAAATTACTAGCTGGTATGGCCCAGTAGTTCTTTTCTGTTCTAGTAAAGCACATAAAAAGGAGTAGTCATTCATATTTATTTCAATCAGGTACAGATCCAATTCCTGTTGTTAAGATGAAGCCAATGGTTATAAAGCAAGAATGATCAGCCAGCTTAATATTCGAAGTCTGGTATGCCTTTTCCAAATAAGAATGATGACTTGTACAATAGGCCATCTAATCAAGCATTTCAGTTCTACTGTTTGTTTAATAATTCTAACTTTCCACCTCTCTGCTTGAATTTATTTTGCACTATAAATTTATATTTTCAAATTTTGAAAAGAGAAATGAGTAATTAAGGCATTAGAGTATTCTTTGCCATACCATTTTCCATAGGACCTCCAAAAAATTGACACTGAAGACAAACAGAAGGGACTAAGCTGGACCATACAGTACAGAGGCTGCAGAGGAATATTACTTGTATAGGTCTTAGCCTGCCTGGTTTCCCATACAATGCTATCCACCTGAGATGGTGGCATAATATAATGGAACTCAAAATAACACAACTTTAAATACTTAATGAAAGTATGTAAGAATGGCCCTACTGGATCAGACCAAAGGTCCATCTAGCCCAGTCTTATGACAGTGGCCAGTGCCAGGTTCCCCAGAGGGAATGAACAGAACAGGTAATCATCAAGTGATCCATCCCCTGTCACTCATTCCCAGCTTCTGGTAAATAGAGGCTAGGGACACCATTTCTGCCAATCATTTAGGAGGACAGACTAAATGATTACACTGGTTACTTCTAGCCTTAGAATATATATGCAAATGAAATCTGGCAGCACATAGAAATCTCTTCAATTTTCCCTTTTTATTTATAGAGGGAGCCAGAGAGCGTCTATTTCCAGCAAGCCTCCTACCTCTGCAGCCTATGAGTGTCACTTGTTGTGAGCACTAATATTACTAGATCCTCCGCTTCTATCAGTTTCAGTTCAGCCCCAAATAGGCTAATCAACAAAGTGAATGAATTCTCAGATAGGATACAAGTAAACAATATCTGGCATCAGCCCAGAAGGACTGGACTAGAAAGTTATGTATTGGCTGTGGAATTTCCCTGGGAAAGGGAAGCTGGAAGGGAAGTATCAAATCCTTACAGACAGACATATACACAGAATATACTGAAAATGGGGAGACTGATCACTATCTTGTGGCGGGGGAGGGGGAAACCTGTGGAAGGGGAGTCTGGGAGGAGGAAATTTCATGAGGTTCCCTGTGAGGCTGTTTTCGGGCATCATCCCCTCTGGTGGGAGAAGAAAAACCATTGGAAGAAGTGGGCGTTGTCTTTTCCCACAAACTGTGTATGGGATCTTAGAGCAGAATGTCTTCAGAGCTGGTGTTGGCTTGATGATGTCATTACGTTACAAGTTTCAAGGGTGAGATGACATAATTAGAGCTACACACATTTCAAATGTTTTATTTAGAAAAATAAATGAAGTAAATAACAAAAGACAAATATTTCATTTTGAATGTGTCAAAATAAAATGTTTAGATGTTTTTTGAATTCCCTCCTCTTCAAACCTCTCCCCCCGCCCCCAGCTGAAAAGATTTGTCAAATTCATCACAAATTTGTGACATGTTTTGGCCAACCCAAATCTGCGCATATATATAGTGGAGAATTTTTTTTTTAGTCAAAATTTTACTAGTCGTCATGCACATATCATCTCATTGCAATACTGAGACTATCAAACAAGAACCCACAATATTCAGATTTAATTTCAGTTGAGCTCAGCCAGTTTGGGAATGTTTTTCTATTCCCTACATGTACTAGCTGCACCCTTGTTTGAATATGAAGTTTTTAATGTTTCCTTACTGTAATGGCTCTGGAAAGTAGCAGGTCAGTTTGCAGAACTGACAAAACAAAAACATTCCATCTGCAGTTCTATTTAACTATCAAACCTATTCCCTCATACACTATTCTATTTAACATATGTGATATGTTCACCAAGGGGAAATTCACCACTGTGCAGAGGACCAGTACAAGGTCTTGGTAGCGCTTCTCACCTGCTTAAGTGGTACAGAAGACTTGCTGGGTGGCTTTGCAGCAGCGAATTTGATGATGACTTCAGATGTGAGTATGTATGTATTTTTTTTTTAAGGTACCCACTAATTACTCCTACCCAATGTTGTTCAAAAGTATTTGCTAATTAATTACTCAAAATGACATGAGACATTCATTTCCTGAATTATCAAAAGCTTATACAAAGTTGGATTGGGGGAAAAAACAAAGCTTACTACTGCTGTTTCCAGCATGCAAAACCGTTTTAAAAAGAAAACTCTTCTATTGGGTGTTTGACCTACTTCTCTCTTCTTGTTACTCTAATTCTACCTAATCTTCTCGTCACAAGTACTGTATATAACACAACATTTCAGGTGATTAGAGAGTGTAAAGGGAGCTGAACTATCACTTACTAGCTCATGTAGTTGAATAGCTCTAATTTCAGAAATTAAAAAGATCTAGCAATTTGGTAAATCCGAAGTAAAATTATAACAAAGGCCAATATCCAGGACACCAAAAACAAACAATGAGGGCATCCATGTTACATCTCAAATTATTTCAGGCACTGGATACTTAACAGAAATCTGGCTCATTATTAGGAGAAGAAAAGGATTTTACTACCTTTCTTGTGTCTGACTGACATATAGCGAGTTCAGGGGCTGCAACTCTAGTTGTCCGTTATGCAGGTGGGGCAACAGGTTGAAAGGCTCCCTACCATTGCATGCCATATGAAAGGTGACTACAATCTATTCCCAAGTTAGCAGTTTTCCTTATAATTAGGGATTTATGTGAAAATTATCCAGAAAAGTCTTAGCTCTCATCATTCCTCATATTTATTCTGACTCAAGAGCCCATCACAGCATAAATATATATTGTTACTGTTTCACAAGCAAAGCCATAATACAGCCATTGTGAACCCTAAATCCATCTTAACTGAGGGAATACTCAAATGACCAATTAAGGGTATACTCAACTGGAGTAAGGACATGGTGGCAATTACTACATTTCTACCTTTCTCTGGCTCTTGGTGAAAGATATATGGCCAGGTTGTCCCCAGCATACCCTAGAATGATCTCTGGGGCTGTTGGTGCTAGTTTAGTTTAGATCAGGTCAGAGGCCAGGAGACCAGCTATCTGCTGAGCAGGAGGGCAAATGAAATTTAATGTGGATAAATGTAAAGTAATGCACATTGGAAAAAATAACCCCAACTATACATACAACATGATGGGGGCTAATTTAGCTACAACGAGTCAGGAAAAAGATCTTTGCGTCATCGTGGATAGTTCTCTAAAGATGTCCACGCAGTGTGCAGAGGCGGTCAAAAAAGCAAACAGGATGTTAGGAATCATTAAAAAGGGGATAGAGAATAAGACTGAGAATATATTATTGCCCTTATATAAATCCATGGTACGCCCACATCTCGAATACTGTGTACAGATGTGGTCTCCTCACCTCAAAAAAGATATTCTAGCACTAGAAAAGGTTCAGAAAAGAGCAACTAAAATGATTAAGGGTTTAGAGAGGGTCCCATATGAGGAAAGATTAAAGAGGCTAGGACTCTTCTCTTTGGAAAAGAGAAGACTAAGGGGGGACATGATAGAGGTATATAAAATCATGAGTGATGTTGAGAAAGTGGATAAGGAAAAGTTATTTACTTATTCCCATAATACAAGAACTAGGGGTCACCAAATGAAATTAATAGGCAGCAGGTTTAAAACAAATAAAAGGACGTTCTTCTTCACGCAGCGCACAGTCAACTTGTGGAACTCCTTACCTGAGAGGTTGTGAAGGCTAGGACTATAACAATGTTTAAAGGGGACTGGATAAATTCATGGTGGCTAAGTCTATAAATGGCTATTAGCCAGGATGGGTAAGAATGGTGTCCCTAGCCTCTGTTCGTCAGAGGATGGAGATGGATGGCAGGAGAGAGATCACTTGATCATTGCCTGTTAGGTTCACTCCCTCTGGGGCACCTGGCATTGGCCACTGTCGGTAGACAGATACTGGGCTAGATGGACCTTTGGTCTGATCCAGTACGGCCTTTCTTATGTTCTTATGTTCTTATGAGGGGGTGAGCGGCTCAAATGTATCCTTGAACTCTCCATCCCTTCAGTGCCCTAAGCACTCCTCAGCTGAAGTGCTGCAACGTGAAAACAGATGATCTAGTTACAATGAACCTCCTGTGACTGTGAACCTGGTGTGTGGTGGGGGCGGGGGGGAGGGCGGGAGCGCTAGGGAGGGAGTGTGTGTGTGCGGAATCATTCTACTTTTTAATGGTTCTACTTTATGTACCAGATTTTTATTAAGTGAGGTTTAAAATACATATGTGTACACAGCATAGGCACAAAAAGTATATATCTGCTATTAGCATGTTTATATATTTAAATGCCCCTTTAAACATCTATTTACTAGGGCTGTCGATTTAATATCAGTTAACTTATGCGATTAACTAAAAAAAATTAATCGCAATTAAAAAAATTTATCATGATTAATTGCAGTTTTAATCACACTGTTAAGCAGTAGAATAACAATTGAAACTTATTAAATATGTTTGGATTTTTTCTACATTTTCAAATATACTAATTTCAATTAAAACACAGAATACAAAGTGTACAGTGCTAATTTCTATTACAAATATTTGCACTGTAAAAATGATAAACAAAAGAAATGGTATTTTTCAGTTCACCTCATACAATACCATAATGCAATCTCTTTATTGTGAAAGTGCAACTTACAAATGTAGATTTCTTTTTTGTTACATAACGGCACTCAAAAATAAAACAATGTAAAACTTTAGAGCCTACAAGTCCACTCAGTCCTACTTCTTTCTCAGCCAATCACTAAGACAAACAAGTTTGTTTACATTTACGGGAGATAATGCTGAAGGCTTCTTACGTACAATGTTAGCTGAAAATGAGAACAGGCATTTGCCTGGCACTTTTGTAGCCCGCATTGCAAAGTATTTACATCCTAGATATGCTAAACATTCATGTGCTGCTTCAGCCACCATTCCAGAGGACATGCTGATGATGCTTGTTAAAAAAATTAGATAATTAAATTTGTGACTGAACTCTTTAGGGGAGAATTGTATGTCTCCTGCTCTATTTTACTCACATTTTGCCACATATTTCATTTTATAGCAGTCTTGGATGATGACCCAGCATGTTGTTCATTTTAAGAATGCTTTCACTGCAGATTTGACAAAACGCAAAAGATACCAATTCGAGATTTCTAAAGATAGCTACAGCACTCAACCCAAGGTTTAAGAATCTGAAGTGCCTTCCAAAATCTGAGAGGGACGAGGTGTGGAGCATGCTTTTAGAAGTCTTAGAGCAACACTCCAATGTGGAAACTACAGAACCCGACCCACCAAAAAAGAAAATCAACCTTCTGCTCTTGGTATCTGACTCAGATGATGAAAGTGAACATGCGTCAGTCTGCACTGTTTTGGATCGTTATCAAGCAAAATCCCTCATTAGCATGGATGCATGTCCTCTAGAATGGAGGTTGGAGCATAAAGGGACAGATGCTTTAATGCATCTGGCACGTAAATATCTTGCAGCGCTGGCTACACCTGTTCTCACTTCCAGGTGACACTGTAAACAAGAAGTGGGCAGCATTATCTCCTGAAAACGTAAACAAACTTGTTTGCCTGAGTGACTGACTGAACAAGAAGTAGGACTGAGTGGACTTGTAGGATCTGAAGATTGACATATTTTATTTTTGAATGCAGATTTTTTGTACATTCTACATTTGTAAGATCAACATTCATGATAAAGAGATTGCACCACAGTACTTGTATTAGGTGAACTGAAAAATACTATTTCTTTTTTATAGCACACATATTTGTAATAAAAAATAAATATAAAGTGAGCACTATACACTTTGTGTTCTGTGTTGTAATTGAAATCAATATATTTGAAAATGTAGAAAACATCAAAAATTTAAATGGTATTCTATTGTTTAACAGTACAGTTAATCACATTTTTTTTTAATTGCACAATTAATCGTGATTATTTTTTTTAATTGCTTGATAGCCCTACTATTTACATATGCAAACACTGGTACGCACAGTTATAGTAATGTGAGCTTCAAACTAGGCACAAGAATACATGTGAACCTAGAATCTCAGTATAACTACATAGCCCCATGGACAGAATTCTTCTCAGTAGAGACTAATTAAAAATGAATTTTCTCTGTACTAAAATAACACACACAACATGTGTCCATGTGGTCTGGTTTTGGGGGGAGTTTTGCTATGTATTTTGGGTAGTCCAAGATCTAAATTGTATTCCCATTGCCACTAATAGCATTTTGACTTTTAGTTTTAAAGCAGCCTAACTACACAACTACTAGTTTTTCTCTTTATAAGCTTCAAATCAAAAAGCAATTTTTATACTTTCTAGGAGTCCCATACCTAAAGGCTAAAAGGGTATCACTTAAAAGAATCCAGATAGCACTGGAAAGGAATTATGATTGCCTAGCTGACTCATATACAACAGGAATGAGTCAAAAGTCCGAAATAAAAACATTTATTATCAGGTCAAAGCGATTACATAACATACAATTATGACTATATTATAGAAATTGATGGCTGGTCAGCTGCAAAAGAGGCTGTATTTGCATACGTGATAAATAGCTGGATAAAGCAAGTAGTTGGGATCATCGTATCAGGGAATCAGCAAAAAAAATTATGGTAATTATGTTTATATTTAGTTAGAGTAAAATGAAGGTGGTACATTCTTTCTGCTATACTGTATCAGAAAAGATAGCAAATCATTGCTCTCTTTCCCCGTCTCCCCAGCCATGTGTTGGGTCCAGATGTGGTTGTTCTCACTTCATTAGCTGTTTTTTTCTCCCAATGCGTGAGATAAGAGGTTCTTGCCTGCTCCCTACCTGAGACAACAGTTCTGGGTTTCTGGCCAATCTCGATAGTGGTTTTACACTTCTTGTTCACTGTGCCACTTCTATCACACCCATCTTACACCTGTAAGACCCATATTACTCTTCCCTGGTAGTTGGCTTACTTCTATTTTGTATTACTGTATTTATCCAGTAGTGGAAATGCAAAGAATCCTCTGAAAAGCAACAAAATTATCCCAAAATAACTGCCAGAGGATGTAAAATAAACACAAGGATCTCCCATTGCTACTAAGGCTGAAAGTGGGATCAATGATATCCTGAGGATCACTGTCCTAGAACAAGGATTCAGAAGTCACCTAGAGAGTCCCCTACTGCATGGGAGGACAGTGTTACTTACTAAGCTATCAATTCAATTTTAAGCCAGGCACTTTTGTGCTGAAGGATGTTGTGGTCAATTAGCTACTGTCACTAATGTGACTGTCACATTCAAGAAGAGGAAGCTTGTTTTAAATACTCTCCCTTTAATTTGGGATAAGAATAACCAAAGTTCAGTTGCTCATTTAAACTTATCTGGACTTCTTGGGTAAAAACCCTGGGTAGGAAATTTCACAACAACCAAGCTCTCTCATGATTTGCTGTGTTCTGATTTGATCAGGTCTAAAATACTGCAAAAAGAACAAGCCACGAGTGAAGCAATATCTTATTTTTGCCCTGCTGGGATCAGAAGGTGCAGAGACATGCAAAAAACAAAAACAAACCACACACCAAGATATTGGGTAAAATTTTCAAAAGCTCTTACATGACTTAGGAGCTAAAGTCCATTTTGCAAGTGGGATTTGAGTTCTAATGGGTACTCTTGAAAAATGTATCCATTACCAAATGTTTCTGAACCTCCAAAACAAAATCTCTAATACTTTGGTTCAGTTCAAATTTTGGGTAAATGAAATAGTATTTAATTTTCTAAATCAGTATGGCCAGCCCTACTATAGATGGTTTCATGAATGTTTAGAAGAGTGCAACTTGGATATATTTCCAAAATACCTACCAAACAACTTAATATTTTGTTGAAGTAATTTGTGGGGCAGTAAATGTTATAGGATACCTTCTTAATTCCTGAATGCCTACAGCATGTAGTGGTCAAGAAATAGGGCTGTTCAAAAAAATCAAACATTCAGTTCAAATGCAGGTCCAAAAGTACTTATATGTACATATAAAACAGTTTGTCAACCAACAATTAAATCCTTCATTTTTAATTTCAAAGCTTTTAAAACGTTTTTTTAACTCCAGGTGAATTCTGAAACAAAAAGTTGAAAAGTTTCACTTTTGATATCTCCAAATTTTTTCTTTTCTGTGGAAACAAATCACTGAAATTGACCCACATGTGTGAACTATTTTAGTTGACCAAAATATGCAGTTTTCTGGCCAAAAAATAAAAGGGATGCACACATAACTTTGCCCACTTTAGTTGAGAGGTAAATATGAATGCTTTCCTTTTAGAAATGCAGATCTTCTGTTCCTTTATGAAACTGAACTGATATTTCATAATTTGGTCTAGTCATAATGTATTCAAGAAGCTTTCTGCTGCCTCGTTCATACTTAATATTGTACTTCATTATGTATTTGACTAGTTAATTTCACCCTGTACAGCAGCATACTGAAGATTATATAATTCTACAGCAGTTGATTGCTGCTTAAGTGTGGGGTATGCAGACTGTCAAAACTTCATTTCACACTTCATCATACAATGAGCTTTTTGCTGAGTCTATTTATTTCCGCAGAACACCAGAGTAGATTCTTCAATTAAAGGTGCAATTGCAGAGTAAACTGTATTCTATGAACATCACCTTATGGACGTTTGCTGTAGATGGTGGTTAAAAACTGTTTTAGCTTAAAATATGTCACGAAATGAAGGTCACACAAACATATTTCAGTTCAAAATTGCTTCCCAGTGCAATCAAAACAAAATGTGGGACTATTCTATCTCAATTAACATTTCTACTGAAGGTTAATGATAGTAACATAGAAGACCCTTGCTGCTGGCTCAGATTCTTTCATAATGAATATTTCTCTTCAAATCATGCCCTTCCTGTACTCTTGGTTCATGACAGTACCCACATAGGCAGACCATAAAAGCTTCAAATGTCCACCAGGAAAGTCTACATTTTTGACCATATCTAGAGTGCTGAAAGATCTCAAAAGGGTCAGAATCTGAATACTCATCTCAATTAAATCATATGGCCCCCAGGCCTAAACAATCCCCTTCTACCCCTTTTTTGGTGGTGACTCGCAGAAAATGACCTGTGGCCTGCTTTTGCCTCCTATATATCTGCCAGATGGACTGTTCTTGTTGTCTTTGGGGATATAAGGGTGGAGTGGCTCTGCCTGATGGATTGGCTCTGCCTGACAAAGTGGCTCTTTGATGCATGTTAAAGTGGCTACTGATATACACTGCACTGCAGTAGGAAGCAGTATAGAGCTGTTCCCTGTTATCAGCTTTTTTTCCCATCTGGCTCGGGAAGAAAACAAAATAGAACAATTTTTTTCTCACAAAATGAGTCAAAATTTTGACCACAAAAGGTAGTCTGGGCTAATAGGGAAACCATGCAACTTTTGTGACCAAAGTTAATCAAAGGGAGGGCATCTAGGAGCATGTGGGAAAAGTCTTATGGCTGCCTAAAGAATCAGTGACCTGCACTTATATATGTTCTGACATTTTGAAGTTGAGCATTCAATTCTGGCTTGAGGGGTGACTGCAAGTGGCTGGTATGGTGTGATGCCAGTGTAGCAATTGTCAGTAGTATCTAGTGGCACCATGTAATATTTTACAAGAGGGAAAATTCAATCCTCTTTTGGCTGAGTTTATATGGAGGGGAGCTTTAACTCCTAACCTTATCTACTGGAGCATGGGGACAGTTATTGCCATGGGACAGCAACAGGTGAAGATGGAGATTGTGGTAGCTCTAATCCTTTTCACAGGTAGAAACTGGCTTTTGATCCAAGACTAATGTCCCAGTGGGCTGGGTGAAACCTTATGGCCTGGACGGGAAATCAATATTGAGCATATATATTTCTAGTGAAGTCCAACATGTAGTTCTTCTTTGCCCTTCGCTTAACATTTTTAACTGGAAGAAAACATAAAATCATTACTGATAAAATTTGCAGATGACCAAAAGTTAGGGGAAGTCAGAAATAATGAAGAGAAGAGATCATTGATACAGAGAGAGCTGGATCACTTGGAAAATTGGGCATAAACTAATAACATGTTACAGTACATGACCTTACATTTGGCTGTATTGAGGAATAAAGAATGCAGGCCATACTTACAGGCTAGAATCCCCTGTCCTGGGAAGCAGTGACTGTGAAAAAGAGATGTGGGTGACATGTTGAATAATTGGAGAGCTCATGTTCAGCCATGTGACACTGTGGGCAAAAGAGCTAATGCAATCTTTGGATGTATAAATAGAAGAATATAGAGTAGGAGTAGAGAGTTTGCATTACCTCTATATTTGGCCCTGGTGCAACTATGACTGGCATACTGTGTCCAGTTCTGGTGTCAACAATTCAAGAAAGATGTTGAAAAATGATTCAGTGGAAAGCCACAATAATGATTAGAAGATTGGAAAACATGCCTTAAACTGAAAGACTCAAGGAGTTTAATCTCCTTATTTTAACAAAAAAAGGTTAGGGAGTGATCACAGTCTATAAGTACCTTTCTGGGAAGCAGAAATTTGATAGATGAGGGAAACTGCATCTGCATCTTGCTCACCACCACCCACAGTCCACCTCAGGAGTCCCCAGTTAGGTGTCAGGTATCACCTGTCTCTGGGCAGGGAACTTTGTCCCATGCCCTTCTGCCTGGGGAGAGTTTAAGGCTGCCTTAGACTGAGTGGCAGACTGACATGCTGTGGGTAATGGCCAGCACCTGTTGTTTTCTTTCCTAGGGCTAGGAATAGTGCATTTCGAGCAGTAACTAGTTACCTCACAGCTCTTTTTAGGCAGGCACATTTATTCTTAAGGTAAAAGCATTACAGAGAAAACATAATATACAGATTTAAGCACTAAATATACCAAGAGTCACCAATCAATCTTATGGGACCCTAGCAGGCCAAAATCTTTCCAACTTTTTTACAAGGGCTGGAAGCCCTCTTGGACAGAAGGTCCTGTATGTTTTCTTGATAAGAAAAAATGCACTGAATCAGTTTAAACACAGCCATTTTTTTTTATGCCAAAATCTTTTTTGGGGGTGGAGGAGGGAGTCTGCTGGTCTTTGAAAAACACATTTTGAACTAGTATATGCAAGCCTTCTTAGGGAGTGGTACCACTGTGGAGGTGTTTTCAACCTAAGTTATTCACCTTAATCTCCCCCATACACACTATTTGCAGTTCCTGGAGGAGTTGTGGTAACCTTCCCCTATGAAGTTGCATATAGTCCCTGGCTCGCAGTGATACATAAACTTAATATAACATTGCATGGAATATCTATCACAGAAGGCTCTTCAGTCTAAAAGAGAAAGCTATAACAAGATCAAAAGACTGGAAGTTGAAGCTAGACCAATTCAGACTAGAAATAAGGTACACATTTAATAGTGAGTAATTAATCATTGGACATTTTAAAATCAAGATTGGATTTTTTTCTAAAAGACATGATCTAGTTCAAACAGGAATTAGTTCAAGGAATTTCTATGGCCTGTGTTATGCAGGAGATCAGACTGCATGGTCCCTTCTGGCCTTATAACCTATGAGTCTAAAAGGCCAGGGAAGCCAAATATTTGACCTGGAAATAATTTTGCTGTAAAATCTATTGTTGCTATGGAGGTTAGGCAAACCTGTGTTGAAGTTGGTGGGCATGATCGTACCCTTCATTCAGGATAATTGTAAGAAATTGTTTGCCTCCTTTTTTGGACTAAGATAGCTGGAACAGTAGGAGCTAGCACCCAAAACACAGGTCATACACAAGGTGGTCAGAAGCTGAGTGATGTGTGCAGAGGGTTTTGCTGAGGAATAAATGCAAATGTGGAGGGCTAGATATTGTTTTGGTTCAGGGATGAGGGTGGTGCAAGCCACAAGAAGACACAGAAGACAGCCAGAAAGCCAAGGAGATGCATTTGCAGTATGACCCTGAACTCCAAGAGGGAACTTTTTGGGAAGAGTGCTAGCCAGAAAGAGACTTGGAACCGTAAGCACAGAAACTCTGTTTTTGCTTTGTTCCTACTGTGTTCAGGCAAACAGGATTTTGTATATGTTCTTTTTAAACAAACAGAATTGCATTAAAGAAACAACTGACTTAGTCATCAGTTTCTCCTCCTGACTGAAACAACCCACAAGGCATCCCAAATATTGACTAACCACCTGGGTCAAAAGGGGTATCATTACATTTTTTTTTTAAATTGTCATATATTAAGAATTCTAGAATTTTTCTTAAGGATACTTTGGGCTATATTAATTGCTTATTAGTGACTTATTACTATGCATCTGCAGTAATTGGGGGGGGACATAGGTAGTAGCATTGCTGATGGAATCCTTGTTTGGTTTATAGAGTTCTGTCTAAAGCAATGTGTGAGAGTGCGAATTTTTTAGGTCAAAAATCATTTTTCACCCAGTGAAGTTTGGCATTGGTGACATTCAAAGTTGTACATCATAATGATGAAGATTAATGCTGAATTGCAGATTGTCAATTTGAATTTTACACAGATCGGCAGCACTCATCATGCCATGAAAATAATGGATTAAGTTAAGGGATGTAGATTTGGGGTTTGGCCAAGAAAAATACTATATTCCACTATTGTAAAATTCACAGGGTCAGATTCTCAATTACATTCCAGACCTTTTGCACCAGACCAGAAAGCAGTCAGATATAATAGGCCGAAAATTCCCTATCATGCAGGAGCTCACAGTTGGCATGAAGCCTCTACAATTTGCTCCCATCTCCCAAAACCCAAGATCACCCTCCAAACTTTGCAAAAAGGATGAGTCAAACTCTCTAGTTTGTAGACACCTTCTTATGTTTATTACTAAACATTTCATAACAATTCTTGAGCTCTAGGTCTGGGTGAACATTCCAATATGCTAGCCAGAAATATTTGTTCGAATTTTTAAATGGATCTGCATCAGCTATGTCCATGTAATCCACTGTCTGTCTTCCTTTAATTCACAGAGGCTAAGAGTCTGTTACAGCTCCCATCTACACAACATAATCCTTTAGCTCAAATTATAAAAGATCATGCTTTCAGCTCTGGAACAGTTCAAACAGCATATGCCTTCTATATGCCTTCCATCACTTCCACATGCCTTTTTGTGTTCATTTAGAGAATGAGTTTACTATTGGGAATATTTGTGAAAATGGAATATTGTAAGTAAATATTGAAGAATCTTTGCGGACAGATAAATTAGGATTTGTAAGTGCACACATTTGCACTAGAAACTTTACTGAAGACATTTCTCCAACTGGGGGGAGGGGTGTGAAGAAACATTCCTTGTGATCTATGAGACTAGCGAAGTGTAGCTTAAATTTGAAATATTGAATGTACACAATGAATTCTGTGAACAATCTTCCAGTGCAGAATTATTCACCAGAATTATTGGGCAAATAATGTCAAAGTTGAGAAAATCACAATCTGCTTGCAGACAAAGACAAAGAAAAATTGCTTGCATCAATTACTGTTTTCAAATGTATTTGCTCTATTGATCTCACTGCTAATCATGGGAAATGATTCAATTATGACCCATTCCTGCAAGATGCTGAGTGTCTTGGGGGAGGTACTGAGCACCTTCAATTCTCATTGAAATCCGTAGAAGTCGATGGTGTTCAGCACGTCACACAATCAGATCCTTAGTGTAATGAAAGTCAGCATGTTCTCTCACCTCTGTGGCCTTCCTTGTGTTTTATGCAAACAAGAAATGGAGCCAGTTGATTTTTTTTCTTCTTCTAGGACAGTGTGCCTTAGTACTACTTTTTAATGTTCAGACTGATTAGTATTATATTCATATATATTTTTCTTGCTTAAATTTCACATTGAGGTTTTTTTTTTCTTCATAACTGCAGGCATTCTGAAGATGTTGCCAGGTAAGCACAAATAGTAGTAATGCAGCAGCCTTGATATATAGGGTTTAATGAGTCTGAGAAAACACAGTAGAGTATGATTAGGTTGGAAACATTAGAGTTTGATTGAAATATATCCTTTCTACCGTATTAAGTTAAAAATAGTCATTTTGCTACTAAGTAGAATGGATTGTTAGCTGTGACTTTTTTAGCTGCTTTAATGAGTAGTTTGAATACTTCTAAATCTGGGGAGGATTTGGCAATCCCTGTGTAAGATGAGATGGACTAGTTTACTGCTCAACTGACTGTATACACGGATACAGGTAAAATTTGTTTTCCGCTGATTTCTGAAGATAATTGCCTTTCAGAAAATACCTATGAGGAGAGTTAAGTAGTGATCAGAAGAGAGGGGGGGGGGAAATAAAGTAGAAACAAAACATATTATACTTTTAGCTCCAGTTTAAAAAAAAAAATTTTTTTTTTTGACTGGAACGGTTTCTGTCAGCACATGCTGATTTGACAGAATTGAAATGTCACCCTGCCTTGTTTCCTGCCAGTGCACTCACTCACCAGCCAGCTGGCAGGCACATTGCCCAGATCTCTGGGATCCCATGTTCCCTTGGCAGCCATGCTCCTTAGGCTGTTCTCCTGGTGTGCAGGAGGGTTCCTGGGTTCCAGTATTCCCCAGCTGTCTGGCTCCAGGGCTGGCAGGGGTACTGGTCTCCCTGGACAGTCAGCTCCCCAGCTGGCTAGTTCCCTGGGACACACCTTGGCAGGCAGAAGGACCTTGGGGCTGTCTAGCTCATTTGCCAGCCAGACAACTCCCTTCCCAGAATTTTTCAAAAAATTGCGTTCCATGGACAATGTCACATTTTTACTTCTTATTCTGATTCAACATGTAAAAAATTTTTTGGAACTGTGACATTGTCCATGGAATGGAAATTCTGGCTTCTATACAGCTCTAATGTATATAAAGTGGGGGAAACAATGATAGCAGGTGGCTTATTTACCTATGTGTACTGATAACAGTTATCTCCTTAAGGATTCTGCTATCTGCAGAGACAGGCAGTCGTGTGTGTTCAGTTCAGACTATATGAGCTTCACATACTGTTAGCTGTCTCCTGGAGACTTTTTTTTGTTTTTGATTTTTTCCCCTCTAAAATAGAAAGTATTCAAAGTGGAAAATACAGTATCTGTGTATTGGGTAGTTTATATTAAAAACATTAGCAGGTTTTTTGGTAACATAGAATATAGTAAAGGTCTCAATCACTGAGCAACCTCTCACATTCTGTAACAGCTTACTCAGTGAGTAGATCCATTGATTTCAATTTACAACTGAATTTAAACTTCACTTTACTGTTGTACCAATCCATTGAGTAGGGTACTGCCCTGTGTGAGTAGTGATTGGCCCTGAAGTAACACTATTGTAATAACTTTTATAGCAGTAAATACATAGGGAAACCTGTAGAGTTCCAAACACTATAATTCTTTGATCTCTGTAGCTTTATAGAGGAAGCTTAGTATTTAGAGGCTTTAGAGCAGAGTCTCTTTTATTAAACATTTCAATATTAAATAATGGTATAGTCAGATCTGGGTGGGGCCTAAAGGAAACACTAGCTGTGAAGTCCTGAAACTTTGGATTCATGCAACATGACCTACTTGTATAATTCACCAAGCTGGAAAAAGAAATCCAAAACCCCTCAAACTTGGAAGAAGTTTGCATCCAGATTTGAAATTTGAGGTTTAAGTCAATCCAATCCCTAGATTTGACTACCTTCTACAAGTTATTGCAAGATGAATGCTGAAAAAAAATAATAATGAAGGCTGGAAATAAATCTTTGAGAAGATTTCCCCTTTTTAGGCTGAGGCGATAATTATCTCTTCTATACATACATACATATACATATACATGTTAGATGAGAATATGCATCAATGAAAAAGCATAAAAATGTACTGCACTGACATGGGAGCAAATTTTCCACCAGCCTTCATAAAAACACATACACATTCTTTGTGTATGCAAACCTTGTATCTAAAATCGGGAACTGTGTATAGACAGGTGGTTAATTTAAAGAATGTTAGATGGTGTGATGAGTAAATAGATGAAAATCTGACTATCTAGTACAATTGTCATTATTGGACCTATTCCGGTTCCCATTGAAATCGGGAGTTTTACCACTCCCTACAATGAAAGTAGCATAGGACCCACTTTGTTCCATACTTCTTAATTTTTTTGCAATTTGTACATCTATAAGTTGATAGGCATCTTAACTATAGAGGCCAAATTCTAATAAATATAATATATATTGGCCTTGGTAGGGAGGGAAGGATGGAGATGTATATATTCCAAGCAAGGCCAATATTCGGCTTTTATTTAAGCAAAAACTCCCAGTCAGATTCCTAAGTAAACTTTTCCATTAGTGGTGTGAAAGACTTGGTTAAGCAGATTTGTGAGCTAATTTCTCAGAGTTGTATGTAGAGGTGGAAAAAATAGTTAATGTTTTTTCATGAAAATCCATGAGACACTTTTCCCCAAGTTTTTCGTGATCTCACACTTTTAGGTCCACAAAAATATGGAATCATTGAACAATACCATATTATACCACTCTATAATTGTATTCAACCTGTGGTTGCTACTGTGTTTCTCTTTCCTTATGTAACTATACACTCTTGAAATGTAGTACTACTGTGATCTTGAAAAGGAAATTTTTCATCTGAAGGATAAAAGCCTCAAAATGCCAGTCTTATTGTTTATATAATACAGTATCTGTCAAACCTTTCCTTAAATGGGGAAAGAAACCCAAAATCTTCTAGATGACTAATTAAGATAGTGATAATTTTCCACTGTTCTACAGCAGGCCTCTGAAAATCCTCTAGGTTTTTTAGCAACCCAAATCCAAATGATTCTCTCAGACTTCAAGGACAAAAGCGATCATCATGGTCTTCTAGTCTGACCTCCTGCACATCGTAGGTCACAGAACCTTGCTCATCCACTCTTGTAATAAACCCATAACCTCTGTCTGAGTAACAGAAATCCTCAAATCATGATTTAAAGATCTTGGGTTACAGAGAATCCACCATTTACACTAGTTTAAACCTACAAGTGACCCATGGCCTATGCTGCAGAGGAAGGCGAACAACCCCCAAGTTCTTTGCCGGTCTGACCTGGGGAAAATTCCTTCCCAATGCCAAATATGGCAATCAGTTAGACCCCGGGCACTTGGGCAAGACCCACCAGCCAGAGAGCTGGGAAAGAATTATCTGTGGTAACTCAGAACCTCCCCACGTAGTGCCCCATCACTGGATATTAGAGATATTTGCTACAAGCAGTCACATTGTAGGTAGCCTTATACATTGTAGGTAGCCTGTACGGGCAAATTAGTCGAAACAATAGTTAAGAATAAAATTGTCAGACACATAGAAAAGCATAAACTGTTGAGCAATAGTCAACATGGTTTCTGTAAAGGGAAATCGTGTCTTACTAATCTATTAGAGTTCTTTGAAGGGGTCAACAAACATGTGGACAAGGGGGATCCAGTGGACATAGTGTACTTAGATTTCCAGAAAGCCTTTGACAAGGTCCCTCACCAAAGGCTCTTAAGTAAAGTAAGTTGTCATGGGATAAAAGGGAAGGTCCTTTCATGGATTGAGAACTGGTTAAAAGACCGGGAACAAAGGGTAGGAATTAATGGTAAATTCTCAGAATGGAGAGGGGTAACTAGTAGTGTTCCCCAAGGGTCAGTCCTCGGACCAATCCTATTCAACTTATTTATAAATGATCTGGAGAAAGGGGTAAACAGTGAGGTGGCAAAGTTTGCAGATGATACTAAACTGCTCAAGATAGTTAAGACCAAAGCAGACTGTGATGAACTTCAAAAAGAAACTAAATCACAAAACTAAGTGATTGGGCAACAAAATGGCAAATGAAATTTAATGTGGATAAATGTAAAGTAATGCACATTGGAAAAAATAACCCCAACTATACATACAATATGATGGGGGCTAATTTAGCTAGAACAAGTCAGGAAAAAGATCTTGGAGTCATCGTGGATAGTTCTCTGAAGATGTCCACGCAGTGTGCAGAGGTGGTCAAAAAAGCAAACAGGATGTTAGGGATCATTAAAAAGAGGATAGAGAATAAGACTGAGAATATATTATTGCCCTTATATAAATCGATGGTACGCCCACATCTCGAATATTCTGTACAGATGTGATCTCCTCATCTAAAAAAAGATATACTGGCACTAGAAAAGGTTCAGAAAAGGGCAACTAAAATGATTAGGGGTTTGGAATGGGTCCCATATGAGGAGAGATTAAAGAGGCTAGGACTCTTCCGCTTGGAAAAGAGGAGACTAAGGGGGGTTATGATAGAGGTATATAAAATCATGAGTGATGTGGAGAAAGTGGATAAGGAAAAGTTATTTACTTATTCCCATAATACAAGAACTAGGGGTCACCAAATGAAATTAATAGGCAGCAGGTTTAAAACAAATACAAGGAAGTTCTTCATGCAGCTCACAGTCAACTTGTGGAACTCCTTACCTGAGGAGGTTGTGAAGGCTAGGACTATAACAGCGTTTAAAAGAGAACTGGATACATTCATGGTGGTTAAGTCCATTAATGGCTATTAGCCAGGATGGGTAAGGAATGGTGTCCCTAGCCTCTGTTTGTCAGAGGATGGAGATGGATGGCAGGAGAGAGATCACTTGATCATTGCCTGTTGGTCCACTCCCTCTGGGGCACCTGGCATTGGCCACTGTCGGTAGACAGGATACTGGGCTAGATGGACCTTTGGTCTGACCCGGTATGGCCGTTCTTATGTTCTTATTAGACCATCCCCTCCATAAACTTATCAAGCTCAGTCTTGAAGCCAGTTTTTTGCTCCCACTGCTCCCCTTGGAAGGCTGTTCGAGAACTGCACTCCTCTGATGGTTACAAACCTAAACTTGTTGATGACCAGTTAATATCTATTTGTTTTTGTATTGACATTGGCACTTAACTTCAATAACTCCTCCCCATCCCTGGCATTTATTCCTCTGTCTCTCCTCACCCTTCTTTTGGTTAGGCTAAACAAGACAAGTTCTTTGAGCTTCCTCTCCTAAGGTAGGTTTCCAATTCCTCTAATCATCCTAGTAGCCCTTCTCTGCATCTGTTCCAGTTTGAATTCATCTTTCTTAAACATGGGAGACCAGAACTGCACACAGTATTCCAGAAGACTGGGGGGAGGGATAGCTCAGTGGTTTGAGTATTGGCCTGCTAAACCCAGGGTTGTGAGTTTAATCCTTGAGGGGGCCACTTAGGGATCTGGGGCAAAATCAGTACTTGGTCCTGATAGCGAAGGCAGGGGGCTGGACTTGATGACCTTTCAAGGTCCCTTCCAGTTCTAGGAGATAGGATATCTCCATTAATTAAATTAAATTAAAAAGACAACTCATCAGTGCCTTTCAAAATGGTACTAACACTTCCCTGTCTCTACTGGAAATACCTTGCCTGATGCATCCTAGGACTGCATTAGCCTTTTTTCACAGCTGAATCACACTACCAGCTTATAGCCATCCTGTGATCAACCAAATACATCCAAGGTCTTTCTCCTCCTCTGTCGCTTCCAATGATAAGTCTAGAATTTTATAGCAAATTTTTTGTTGTTAGTCCTTAAGTCCAAGGTCATGCACTTTGCACCATTAAATTTGATCCCATTTCTATTACTCCAGCTTTCAAGGTCATCCAGATCTTCTTGTTTGATATTCCAGTCCTCCTTCATATTGGCAATACCTCCCAACTTCTTATCTGCAAATTTTATTAGCACAATTTGATGTTTCTTATATTATGTCATGATATCATAGGAAGTCTTACTTACTAAACTCATAGCAGGCAATGTTTACCCAATGCCCTTTGCCAATATGAACCTACTTCTAAGTCATCCTAAATATTCTGCCATATAAAGGTGGTACATATTTTAGGCTCCCTATTTTATAGCCTCCATCCTGTTGTGATCAGTTGTATCCAGATTTAGTTCTGTTCTTCAGTCTATACTAACATATGGATGTATCTACTGCTGATGACCAGAGTCTAGTTCTTGAACCATAGATTGCTCTCAATATTTACCAATATATATCAAAGTTACAAAGGTTGCAGCCTTAACGCTTTATAGGCTCTGTACTGCCAGAGGTCACTTTCTTCAATGTTGCTACTCAAATTTTACTTCTGTAGCAAACAAGAATTCAGGCCAGGTCTACACTACAGAGGTTTTCTGGCATAGCTATGTTGGTCAGGAGGGTGAAAAATCCACCCCCCTGACTGACATAGGTATGCCATCAGGGACCTGCCATCAAGGACCTCCTTCTCCCCTCATCTCCCTTGCCCCACGTAGACACAGCTATACTGGTAAAATAGTCATGTCCTGATTTAACTATTGACAAAAGATCTCCTTATGCACATATCAGATGTATCTCCTCAAGTGGGCTGGTATAGCTATTCCAGTATTGCTGTATCTGCAATATCTTTTTAGTGTAGACTAGCCCACAGATTGTTCCTAGAATCTGCCATCTTCAAGTTCACTGAGTCAGAAACCACCTTCGATAGTCTCATGGTATTACGGCAGCCACAAATTCCTGGGTCAATACAGAGGAATCATTATAGCAATTTACAACATTATTACAGCAAACATTCTGTTACAAAAATAACTATAGACGAAAACCCAAGACAAGGGATAAATATTTCTTTTGTGTATTTAAAGACCTGGCTGTACTGTGTGCAATATTTAGTGATGTAATAAGTAATTGATGAATCCTTTATTTATTTCTCCTTCACTTTCATTAATGTTATGTGGAGTATGTGTAGTCATTTTTCATTTTCTTGTCTGTGTTAATTAATTAATAAAGTACTTTTTCATATATCGTTGACTACTGGTTTTATTTTGCACTTGGTACATCAACCTCCTATCAACTGCTGTGTCTGAGTGGAAAAATCTAGTCAGCTTCTGATGGGGCAAAGGCATCTTTCCTGTGCTTGGATATAATCTATTTTGCTGTTTTTTAATGTTTTGTGTTAAATGATTACTGACATATTTGAATTTGATGAGTGGGACAAATACCCCATCAGGATTCCATAAGCAGAGCACAGAACAAAGGACCCTGGTGCATGGATGATTGCCAGCTGCCAGAGCACAGCAGCACAAGCCACTTTCAACTCCAACTCCATTTCCATCAGGGTGCCAATTGCCATCCTGTACTGCTAGGAGGGGGCAGCACAAGGTCAGCCAGGAGATGAGTTGATTTGGCACATCTCCTAGGTAGCCTTCACTGGCAGGATTCCCCAGCTAGCTGTTCTCCTCAGGTAGAAGATCTGTCAGGGAGCACTAGTTTTATGTCTGCCAGCTCTCCTCAGGGTGAAAATACCCTAAAGTTTATATTTTGACAAAACACTGGATTGATTTACATGTCTTTAGGATTGAATAAACATAAAACTTTACAGCATGATTCTCCACTGCCTTGTATTTTCCATCCTTGAGTCCAGTTGAGCTATGTTAATCACCTCCTCCAAGTGAGGATTCTCATGGTTTACCTTGGAGCAACTTTGGACTGTTGTAACTTATGCTGGCAGTAACAGCCGTTCCATTGTCCCAAGTTTGCTTGATCAGAACACATTCTCCCCCAGCTTTCCCCAACATCAGGAGTTTATCCATAAGGATGTTTCAGATTATTTCCATGGTACAGTGACCAAACAGCAAAGTCTGGTGGGGGTGGGGCCCTGGCAAAAATACAGTTATGTGGAACATTAAGTAGAGGAAGAAAAATGGAGCCAAAATGCTGCTAAGAGAACCTTCTAGCCTCTTTGCTTTTCAGAAATGTATTCCTCACTGTGCTGTGTAGGAGTTTCATAGTTAATGAGGTCTTAATAGCATTTTTGGCTCAAGCCTAAAATTTTTTCTGTATGGCTAATGCACAAAATTTATTCCAGCAAAAATGCAACATAGGAGCTTTTTGCTCAACTTTTTATGGATTAAAATTGCACATAATGAGATCTTTCTGTAACAAGGTTTTTTGAGTGCACACATTTTGTGCAAGCAAATCTTTTTTCTGTATAATTTGGTTCATGAAAACTGTTGTTAGCCAAAGCAATTTTTTGTATGCAGTATCAAAGATCTGAACAAATTCTTTTTTTCATTATTAATACCACCCTTTTAGTTTACTCTTAAAATGGTATGTTTCCTGGATCAATATCCATTTTCTGTGCAATCATCTTGCACAATACAAAACAGCTAAGAGTATTATAAAGAGAATAAGGATGAGAGAGTATTATTAAATAAGCAATAATACATGACACAATGTGTGGATAGTTAAGCAATAAGATACAATTTGCTATGTGGCTATGCTGAAATATTGCCATAATTTATGTGCATTATTAAACATGTCTCCAAGGGTCAGGTGCAGCAGTAAGCCCCCAAATAGTTTTGTTCCAGTATGATAAACACCTAAAATATTTACAAATTCTAACCTGTGATGTTGTGCCAAGATATTGTTCCATATATTGACAAATCTGAATTCAGGATTTCTGAATACCAAAATATTAATGCATTGTACTTGCAAATATCTCTTGACATTGACAACAATGTCCAATACGTTTCATTGCAGCTCCGTCTCTCTTGGTATTGGGAAAAATGATTGATTCAGGTGATAATGACTGAATTAGTGGATTTGAAAGTTTTACCCACAGACAATAAATTCTTGAAACTGAATATAAAATCTGGAATTTCACTGACTGTTAAAGCCCTAAGAATTTCCATGCTGGACCACGTCTGTGATCTATCTAATCCAGTATCCTTTAACAGGGGCCAATACCAGATACTGCACAAGAAAGTGCAAGACATCTGTAAGGGGCAATTATGAAAAACCCAGTCATAGGAGTTTTACTAAAGTCAGGCAGTTATTGATTGGCTTGTGCCCTGCCCAGGACGATTTGTATCATTTTATAAATTTTAAAATAACTATGGACTTCAATATTAATTTGTGTCTAATCTGAATGTACTCTTGGTTTTAATATCTTGTGGCAGTGGGTTCCACAAATTAGGGGTGTGTGTGTGTGTGTGTGTGTGTGTGTGTGTGTGTGTATATATATATATATATATATATATATGAAATATGTTTTATGAGTTTTACATTTGTTTCCAGTTAATTTCACTGGACACCTCCTTGTTCTTGTATGAGATAGAAATGGCAAATGGGAGCCTCTGAATTACTTTTTCTGAACTGATCTGTATTTGATGGATTGTGACTTTTTAAATTAGCTGCTTACATAGTTTTAGCATGCAAGTTGATATCTTAGATAAAGGGGGTGGGAAATTGAAAAATTCTTTGAACCTTTATGGCAAGTGGCTTCTGAATACCAAACAGCCATTTGCAGAATATAAATTGCCAAACTAAAGAAAAAAAGCTGACAGAACTTCCATTGAAAACATGTCGCAGTGAAAGACAAAAATTAGTTTTAAAATCTAACAGCCATACTTAATAAAGAGAGTGAGCTTGAAAATCAATAAAATTAATTTTGATTAATTAACCTTTCCAGTGCCTGTAGCTCAGCCTTATTTGGCCTTCTGTGATGTGAACTCCAAATGGAGTTTTTATTAAAGAAGCTCCAATTTACTCTAAATTGATAATATTCCTGAGATTTGTTTCTATAAACTAAAACTGTACATGCTAATTAACAACTTGGAGCTTGCTTTTAGCATTCCCACTCACAATAGTACCTTAGCATACAAATTGCCCTACTGAAAGGAATGGAGCTACTCATGGAGAGAAGTACGTTTCTGCCAGTGTAGTGGTAGCAGAATCTTGCTCTTGGTATATATCTCTCACTCGGTATCCTTATTATCTTTATTATTGTGGAACCTAGAGGCAACTATCAATATTTGTTGGGAGAGGAGAGAAAGAGGACCAATATGTTATGTGCTGTGCGAACGTAGCGATAGACTGTAAACTCTTCATGACAGAGACTAACAAATGAGTCTGGGGAAAAACAAAAGGAAGAAGGAATGTAGGGGAAGGAGGATGAGTATAAAGAACATATCACAGAGTTACATAGGTAGCTATTGCACAACTTGATGGTTCCAAATGGCCTTTAAAAATTGTTGGCTAATTCAGCAAATAATCCAAGTTTCTGCTATGAACAGGAACAAGTAAATATGACAGTTCCATATTGATTGCATAGGCAATAAGATAAATCTGTTAAGAGAATGTATATCAGCAAGAACTTCCCAGCCACCAGATAAAGAAAAAGGTTCTTTATATCCTCTGCAAGAAATATATTTCAAAGTCCAAGTTTAAAAGTAACCTCTGCTCTTTTATGTTTCTGCCAAAGCCCGGTGGGTAACCTGGCAGCTTTTAAATGTCTAACTTGTAGAATATAGGACATGACCTATACACATTGCTAAGCCAAAGCAGCCGCTCTGGTCCTACCCCTTCTCCTCCTGTATTCTAGTTACGCTTTTCCCCCTTCTGATCCCTGGGTATAGGCATGCAGAGAGTTCACACAGGATACCCATTGCTCTGCATAAATCCTCTGCATCTTGTCAATCAAGCTCCTCCCCCCCCCCCCCAAAAAAAAAGAAAAAAAAGAAACAAAACTGAGAAGTAACATAGGCCAGTAAATAACAGCAGTGAGTTCAGAAGCTGAAAAGTAAAAGTCAGTGTGATGAATCTTACATCCTGAGGAAGAATGCAAGCTATAGCAAACCATATAATGGTCATTCCATCAATTGGTATACGTAAACAGGTAGCAGTAGAATCATATAGTGATGCCTCATCTGCACTTGTAGTAGTGGCATACATTTAAACAGGAAAAAGTTCCCAATTTTGACTCTATTGCAACAAAATATATATAAATATTTCAGAATTCAAACAACAAAACAAAACAATGGGGCCAATCAAAACATAATATATGGCTAGGTCTGCAGATAGTGGCCATCTGGTCCCAGGTTTCATATGATTATCAATTCAAAGTTACACTTCTGAACTATTGTAAGGTTTGTCTCACAATCTCAGTATGGTTACTCAACATGGTGATGACCCCTCCCCCCATAATGTTATCAGTAATATAGGGAATGCATTTGTCTTCTTTAAACTGGTCTATTCAGATATTACTTACAGAAACAAAACCATATACTTTTCTAAAGATTCACCATTGCATTTAGCAGGCAATATAAAATGAAATGTATTAAGTGCTCTTGAATTGATGCTTCAATTCTTTATATTTTTTGTAGTATCACTCAATGTGCAATCACCAAGTCATCTCAACGAAATCCAAGACAAATTTGTAGGACCATCGAATATTTCCCATTTTTTTGGGCACAGGTATCATTGTGATATACTGAAACACATTAGAGATTAATATTTCTGTCCTTTAAAGTATAAAAGGTTTACATCAAGTTACAGTGAGTGAAGGGTGGGCCTCTCAAGTCTGGAGCTTTGGTTTAGATAAAATAGCTTATTTGGGGTTTTTTTGTTTTTATTTACTCAGAATTAGAGGGTAAATGTGGCAGAAATATAACTTCATAGAGGATTCTAGGGACTTCTTATTTCCATCTGGGTTGTAGATAAAACTAAGAACTGTTATTTTTGCACTTTTGCTTCTGAGAGTAATCAAGTTTATGGACTGAAGAGGTTTTAAAAAATAATTAAACATTTCTGAATCTCGTAATATATTCAGGTCACATTTGGTTTAAGCTTTGAGTGATTGACAGGGTCATTTTTATTTTATTTGTACTTATTTAACCACCTTAAATACAGTGACATAATTTTGCAGGCTATGTACTTACTAGATCTATAGCAAACAAAATTCAGTGTTCACTGAATCTGATTCTTGTCAGCTAGATTATGGTTCTTCATTTCTCTTCCTCCACCTATGTGACTGGGAAAGAAGAAGACTATATCTGGATCCATAGCATGACAGTGATGTACACTCTGAACTTTCCTTAGATTCGACAGTCAGTTCATGTAGGCAGCAGTAGACTCAGTCTCCCATTAAATTTCAGACCATCCTCCAATTGTGCATACTCAGGAATTCGGATCTTCCTGGTTACAGGTTTCATGGATCCCAACAGCTGGCTCAAATTCTACTTAGTCTCTTTGTTATGCCACAATTTTACCATAAGTATAAGCCATATTTTGAAAGGTATTTAGGCATCTAAAGATGTAGCAAGGTGCCCAGTGGGCTTTTCCCAGACTCTTGGAAAGAAAGACAAGATGCAATGGACATGTTTTAATTAGTCGGCAAACTTTATTATTTAACTCATCTGGGAACTAACATAATTCATACAGTGCAAGTCATAATGCCTTCCTTAATTATTTACACCTGGCAGAAGACTGCCATCAGCCATCCCACACCTCCATAGCTTGTCCCAGCCCATTTCTGGAACCCCACTGCACTTCCCTCATGTGCGGTTTAAGAGACGGGGGGGAAGGGGCTGTCTCCTCGCTGTACTGAGCTTACACATCTAACTCCCCGGATGCAATTAGGAGCCATAGGTGCTTTTGAAAATCCCACTACACACGCATCTACATCTTTATGAATTTGTCCCATGATGCTTTGATTTGATAACACTGGAGTATTGGCTAGTTGAAAATCTGCTGCACTATACATGGTGTTTTGTGTTTTCTTGGAGTGTATAGATTTTTTTTTTTTTTTAAAGATGTGGGTTGTTCTTTAAAATGATTTTCATTAGAACATTTACAAATGAGAGGAAAAAATAGCTTTGGCAAAACTATCATTGACCTGATAGTCTTCTACATTGCAGGCAAGCACATTTGCAGTAAGTCATGGGTGCTTATTACAAGTTGGGGGGGGGGAAAGTGATTAGGAGGAAGGATGTGATGGTAACACAGATCTTATTATTTTGGAATAAATCCATGGTCTGTCTAGCTAATGTTCTGCCTCTGACAGTGACCTATGACCAGTACTTCAGTGGAAGGCAAAAAAAACCCAAAATACCTTGACAATGCATTTAGTAAATGAGATACCATACTGTGAGGGAAGATGTCTTCCTGGCCAAGGCTGAGGATCTCCTTATGAAATGGGAGTACTGTGGCTTCTAATAATCCTGTAATGTTAATTTTTTTTTCTGAAGATTCTATTTTTATTTGTGTGGAATCTTTTAATTTTACGAAGACTTTTACCTTAGTAATATCTTCTGAGAAACAAGCTAAATATGGACTACGTTAGCAAGAAAATTCTTGTATCTGTTTTAAACTGATTAACCATTTAGTTTAATTGAATATCACATTTTTATATATTCTGGAAAATCTGATTAGCCTTTCCTAGATCTTTCATAATTTGACATCTAGTATTTCTCTGTAGTATTTAATCTTCCCTTTCTCTTTTCTATACTTAATGATCCCTGACTTGGATATTATTTAAAAATAAATTTCACTTTCACCCACTTCTAATCAAGGTCAGTGACCTCTGAACTCTTCTGTTTCTGATCTACCTTTTCCAAGATATGTGACCAAACTGAAAACAATATTCAAGGTGATGATGTACCAAGTTATTGATACAAGCTTAATGCCATTATAATATTTTTCTGTATTATTCACTGAACACCACCAGTCCACATACTGATCCTGGGGCAGCCTGCTATTAACCTCTTTTCACTGAGAGAATTGCCTATTTCTTCTCACACTTTGCTTCCTATCTCTTAAACAGTTTTTAATTCATATCAGAACTTCACCTCTGACACTGGGATTGTTGCCAAGTTCCCTTAATGACCTCTTCTGAAAGGCTTTTATAACAATTTGTTGGGAAGTCTAAGTAAATTACATCTACTGGTTCTCCTCCTCTATCACTATATTGTTAACTATTCCAAAGAATTTTAACATGTTACAACATAATTTACCCTTGCACGACATGCTGGATTGTCCCGGTCATACTTTTAGAGGAGCTTTAAATCACACTCATGTTTTTTCTGAATTCTTTTTCCTGGATTGTCTGGAGAGGCTTAATAATGTTAGTGTTTCATTTGTATCATTCTTAGATAGAGGCTGATATTCTTAGAAAGATAAGCAGGAGTAACTGGAATTTAGAGATCAATATTGGTAAATAATCAGAGCCCAGACTTTTTTCAGCATTATGCTAGGTGTTCTTAGTTATGTACATTTGCATGAGCCTAGAATATGTGCATAAATACTGGGTATCTATTCTTGAATGGCGTATTAATTGTGTGTTCATGGCCACTTACACGCACAAGGTCAGAAAGGCATTTATATCTATCTTCGCACATGTCTATCAGTTAGCTTCATGCAAATATCAGAGGGGTAGCCGTGTTAGTCTGGATCTGTAAAAAGCAACAAAGAGTCCTGTGGCACCTTAAAGACTAACAGATGTATTGGAGCATAAGCTTTCGTGGGTGAACATCCACTTCGTCTGACGCATGTAATGGAAATGTCCAGAGGCAGGAATAAATATGCAGGCAAGAATCAGTCTGGAGATAATGAGGTTAGTTTAATCAGGGAGGGTGAGGCCCTCTTCTATCAGTTGAGGTGTGAACACCAAGGGAGGTTGAAGTGTTCTCCTACAGGTTTTTGTATATTGCCATTCCTAATATCTGACTTGTCCATTTATCCTTTTATGTAGGGACTGTCCAGTTTGGCCGATGTACATAGCAGAGGGGCATTGCTGGCACATGATGGCATATATAACATTGGTGGACGTGCAGGTGAATGAACCGGTGATGTTATAGCTGATCTGGTTAGGTCCTGTGATGGTGTCGCTGGTGTAGATATGTGGGCAGAGTTGGCATCGAGGTTTGTTGCATGGATTGGTTCCTGAGTAAGAGTTGTTATGGTGCGGTATGTGGTTGCTGGTGAGAATATGCTTAAGGTTGGCGGGTTGTCTGTGGGCGAGGACTGGCCTGCCTCCCAAGGACTGTGAAAGCGAGGGATCATTGTCCAGGATGGGTTGTAGATCACTGATGCGTTGGAGAGGTTTAAGCTGAGGACTGTAGGTGATGGCCAGTGGAGTTCTGTTGGTTTCTTTCTTGGGCTTGTCTTGTAGCAGGAGGCTTCTGGGTACACGTCTGGCTCTGTTGATTTGTTTCCTTATTTCCTCGTACGGGTATCTCCAATGGATCATCAGTGATCTACAACCCATCCTGGACAATGATCCCTCGCTTTCACAGACCTTGGGAGGCAGGCCAGTCCTCGCCCACAGACAACACTTCAACCTCCCTGGCCACACAGTAGCAGATGTCAAGGTAGCCATCTTACAGCAAAAAAACTTCAGGACCAGACTTCAAAGAGAAACTGCTGAGCTTCAGTTCATTTGCAAATTTGACACCATCAGATCAGGATTAAACAAAGACTGTGAATGGCTAGCCAACTACAAAAGCAGTTTCTCCTCCCTTGGTGTTCACACCTCAACTGCTAGAAGAGGGCCTCACCCTCCCTGATTAAACTAACCTTGTTATCTCCATACTGATTCTTGCCTGCATATTTATACCTGCCTCTGGAAATTTCCATTACATGCATCTGACGAAGTGGGTATTCACCCACGAAAGCTTATGCTCCAATACATCTGTTAGTCTTTAAGGTGCCACAGGACTCTTTGTTGCTTTTTACAGATCCAGACTAACACGGCTACCCCTCTGATATTTGCATGAAGCTAACTGATAGACATGTGGTTGGTTGGATTGTGAGATCATGTTGTTCTAATCAGATTATGGCCCATCCTTTTTATCAGACCTTCTTTCAAAAATATACAGACAATATAACTAAGCTGTTCAAGTAAACCAAACCAATTTCATGAACCTGTCTTAATATTTTTTTCTTTCATTTTTGTGACATTAATTGGTAACGGTTGGTTATAAAAAGTCATAAGGAGATTATTGTGAAAGACCTTGAAAAGTAAGAAGGTTTAAGGTTTTATTGAAGTTAAAAATTAAGTTTTGTCAATGAAACTTCTGCATAAATTATTCATGGGATACCATAGTGCATGAATAATTCAAGCTGTATTTTTAATTAGACACATAAAAAAAGTTCAATAGCAGCCTATTGGTGCTTTAATGATCTAGAAGCAGATCAGATTTGAAACACAAAGAACACTTGCTCAAAGTGAAATTAGCAGACAATTATTAAACATCTCATTGTAATTGAACTGCTATCAGTACTGTTTACATCATAATGAACTGTATGTTTGTGGGTATATAGTGTATATGAAATGCCAACAAAATGGAATCCAACAATGAGATTTTTAATGAAAATACTGTGGCATTTATAGGCTGTTATTAGAACTAGAAAAATGAGCCATGAATAATAAGCTTTTGAGACCTAACCGTGCAAAATAATGGAATATTGTATATTGGCACATAATAACCATGGCTGGTTACTGTTAATATATTTCTGAAAGTTTGCATAAAGAAATATCCTCATGACTGGAGTCTTGCCCTTCTTGGTTTGCTCTAATATAGTCTGAGGTGTTGGGGTTAAGGTCACTATCATATCAGAATAATATAATCAGAATGTTTGTCTTATTTTAAAACTTCTTTTCTTACTGTTTTAAGACGACTGATCTGTATAGGCATAGAAATGCCAGAAACTATATAGATATTGCCACTAGATCACAATGCAAATAACAGATCAGTGTTCTGATGATTTTCCCCTTTGGGGTGCCTGGAACACTGGTCTACTCAGGAACAAGGGAAAATCAAAGTAAAAATATTTTTCATACCATTTCTATATATTCTATGGCTGCTAATATATCATCAGAGTATTCATTTTCCAGAGGCCGGCACCCCACATCTAATATTTCAGACCCTGTAGTGCTTGTTCCAACCGGGTATTACAAAGCAACAGTAGCAGATCTTCAGGAAAGTCACCCAAATTTAACTGAGAAGGCCATGCAGAGAAAAAGCAGTGGTGAGAAGAGAATATTCAAAAGAATATGTACATCTATGGAGGAGGAGTGTTACAATGCCTCACCTCAAATTTGTCTCTAGAGCCCCCCAATATTCTAAGCACAATCCAAGTGTAGTGTGATATGAGTTTTCATTATAACTGTTCTATGAGGCTGATGAGATGGCTATGATTAGGCTGCTTTTGCTGGAAGTATTAGAATCAGTCAGTGGGAAGGGTTGGGGATTAGGAGATATTAGCACAGAACACTAGAACCCAATCCTGTCTCCTTCAGGTGATGTAGACAGAACCCAATCCTGTCTCCTTCAGGTGATGTAGACAGAACCCAATCCTGTCTCCTTCAGGTGATGTAGACAGAACCCAATCCTGTCTCCTTCAGGCTCAGAGTCTGGAGGCCACAGACATTCTTGCAGGTGGTCTTAATTTCAGGAGTGTAGCAGGGCTTGGGGACATAGGAGCTGTGCTGTCAATGCCTTCCTTCTAGCAGCTTCCCTCCACCTCCCCAATGCTGTATGATATTGGTGCGTGATAAGGAAACCAAATTACATTTATGTTGAGCGATCACTATTAAACTTGCCAAGAATTCCTGTGGCACTGATTGGTAGCAAGCCTCATCTCTTTGCATCCTAGCCTCACACCACTCTCTCTGAAGAGCACCTAGAGTGCATATCATGGTAATAACACACCACATTTGTGTTTTACCCTATACCCAACTTAATTCTATTTCCATTCATGCTGGAGGAGGCAATGATCAGGTCACCTAAAGGGAAAACAAAATTAAGGTCATTCCTTGCACTGCTCAGCCTATGTGTGTAGTTGGTAAACTCTAAAAACTATTTTCCGAAAGGCAAAATGTTCCATATTCCTGGAAGCAACTGACAGCTATACTAGGGAAAGTTTTTTTTACAACTGCTGCTTTAACAGTCAGATGAAAAAATTGTTACTCAAGTAAAATTTATTGACAAAGTTTTATGGAATTTTTTTACTGCACACCTTCTGGTACTGCCTTCAATTTACTGCCTGCCATGGAACAGAAGATTGGCATTGGTAACATCTGATGTTTTGTACCTTCTTTCTGCATGGATAGAGACATTTTAACCTACGCTTGCTTGTTTTATTGAAATGTTCCAGCAGTTCTTTAAAATCTAATACACTAGTAAATCAATAATCACAGAAAAAGCCTAGGTTTCTACACTTCTTACATCAACAAGAAAAAAAGACTGTTAGGCTGGCAGCTCATATTTCTTTAGGCATTGCCTATTTTTTCTTTGACTTTTGGGAAAATAATGCACTTGATTTTAAAGGTGAAATTAAATTAATTATTAATGCAGTAATATTACTATTTGCAAAATGACCTCCATTCCAACTGTCTTCTGATGCTGTTTGAAGACTCAGAAGCCATTTTGGTCTGCATTGCTGCAACCTGCTACAAAGTAGAGAGACCTGCTGTGCTTTCTCAGAAAATTTGTTTTTGTTGTTTCTTGTGTTTTCTTAAACTAAAATTATTGTACTCTGAAAGTACATATTTGTTCCTTGAATGTGGTAACATACCAATCTATGGGCCAGATGTCACCAGTGTACTGTAGCTACATTGCACGGCTTCAGTGACACAAAAAAACTGCAAACTCACAGTCTAGTTGAGCCACGTTTGTGTCACCAGAACAGCAGAAGCATCTGAAGCATGCCAGTAAATCTGGCTTCTGATAATGCCATTCTGACACCTTTTTTCTTTTTGGTGTCTTGTGGGTTGGTGTGTGAGGAGAAAGAATGACATCAGTGCATCTTAAACCAGTCCTTTCCTATCTTTGTATAGATCTCATATTAATATTTGTGGGTATTATGTGGATTTAGGATAATGTCTAGATTGAGGTTTGTACAAGTTTGATACTAATTTCTCATGATTATATAACTGATCTGGCCAATAGCATATCCTTTCTCTTCAGATACAGAAACAAACATTTATATCTCAGTATTAATTTTAAGAAATAATCAAAATTTAATTCAGTGATTTGAACAGCAAGAAAATAGTGCATTTTGAGCCTGGCTGACTAATCTCTCTCTCTCTCTCTCTCATCCTATGCCTTCAGGAAAACCAGTTCATCACTGGTTGATCAAAGATGTTAGTTTTCTATGTCAGAACCTTTTTTCTTTTTCTATAGTTTTGATCCATGACATGGGCAAGATGAGGTGATCTGTAGTGTCACTAATGCTCCAGCTGGCATAGCCTCTCAACAGAAAATGCTATAGAGCTATTCATAACAGTCAAAGAGAATGTCATCCTAACTGTTAGACATCTGATAGAAAAAGCCTAAATAACTGCTAAAGCATCAAAATACATTCTCAGTAAAAATGTATCTGCAGGGAGTGTGTGTATGTATGTATGTATGCAATATAGCTGTAAGATCTTGGCATCTTTCGTGCCTGGAAGGCTGTTGTTTCCCCATTTTTCTCCTTTTGTCATCATGTTATAATAAGTTTTAGCTTGAAATAAAAATCATATAAATAAAAGTGGTGCTTCTTAGTAGGTTCAGTAGGTTTATCTGTTCCAATATATTTATACAGTGAGGGGGCTCCCTGAAGACTATATTGTATTAGCAGTAAGATATATGTTACATGAAGGATTTTTGTAGTCTCCGTTGATTGCTTTATCTTCACAGAATGTATCAAAGATCAGGTTGTCAAGAAAACATGAACCAACTGTAACCTGATACCTCGTTTGGGATCAAACACATTTATTTGGCTCTAGAAGCCATATAAACTTTAAAATTGTCTGCTATTCCATATCTCTGATTGTTAAGTTGTAGGTAATTCTCTAGGTAGTACTAGCAGTTAGGAAGTTGTACATATTTGATGCCATTTGACAAAATACTTAATATTATGAGCATAATTTAGAAAGTGATATATGAGTGATGTGTGCTTGGTAAAATGACCAGCTTTGCCCTAACTTTCTGTTGTCCACTCCTATAAACTAAGTGTGCTTTTTGTGCTTAAAGGATTTCTCAGAATTGACACACTATCTAGTTGTCTCAGTCGTAATTATTCTCCCTTTAAGTAATGCTTGTGTTCTTATTGTTTGATCCTGATATTCAGCTGCTCTGTGCTGCATGGCTGGCACATGGTAGTCTTAAAGCAGTCACATTGGGTCACAGAACAATCACCCCTGTTTAGGAACCTTCTGGTGGCACAGATCTGGCGTAGTATTTCATATGTTCTGCCTCTATTTGCCTGAGTAAGGGACTGTGGCTGCAGGAGAAGGAGGTAAGGCCAGGGATTCATTATGCAATGGTAATGATCACAGTTCAGGGCAGCTGCATATGTATTGGGTCCTTGCAATGATCAGAAAAAGAGATGGTCCTAGGCATGTGCAAAAAGAACACCATTTTGTCTGTGGTGCTGTCTTGGTGACCAAATCTCTATGGCAAAGAATAGAATTAGGTAAATTATCTGTAGAGAACAGTCATATGATTAATTTTGCCCTCTGTTTTTGATTGATTCACAAACAGACTTTTTTCTAACAAATCTGCTCATTATTCAATGAATGTGTGTGAACAAGTTTCAGTGGCATACATTGGATAGAGATCAGAACATGGCATGTCAAAATTTGTGTTTTTTAGTGTATAAAAAAAATGCGTTTTCTGGTTATTTTTCCGATCTCTTCTCAGGAGTAATAGCCATAAAGTGTGTTTACAAAGAGGAAGGATGGTCTAGTGATTACAGCAGTAAGACATGGAAGGCCTCAGTTCAAGTTCCTCCTCTGGTACTGGCTTCTTGTGTGACCTTGGGCTAGTCACATAGCCACTCTGTGTCCCATCTGTAATAGGGGGATAACAATACTTCTCTACCTATCAGGTGTGCTGTGAGGAATAAATACGTTAAAGACTGTGAGGTGCTCAGATGGTACAGTGGCGAGAGCCATATAAGTACCTTAGATAGCCTTTTGTGACCTGTTAAGGATGAGAAGATTGAGGACAGCAGCACCCTATTGGCAGCCCTTGCATGTCCTTTAAAAATAAGACTGGCACTGGCCAAGTCCATTGAATCTGAATCTCATTAAGGTTGAATTCCACTTTCCAGTGAATCTCTATTGACTTCAGTAGAGCTATGACAAGTTGACACCAGCTGAGGATCTGCCCCAGAAACTTTAACGTTTCATAAATGGGGAATAACTAATTCTGTGTTGAACAGTAATAGACAACTCTTCAAATCTTGAGGCCAGATTCTCATTTACACTACATTCACATTGATTATGCCAACTGTATGGCCTCTTTACACTTAGAGTGGTAAAAGAACACAGGTGAGAATAGGTCTTTAGAGTTCAAGTTTTATTGGGATAAACATCCAACAGTTCTTAACTTTGTTCAGAGCATGAAAACCTCTGACTATAAAAGTAACAAGAAACTGTGTGAGGATACTGCAGCTTATCTCCTTTAGCAACATATTGTGTTGCTGTGACACACACAGCAAAGAGTCACATCCCACCTATTTAAGAAAGACTTCTGAAAATACACATCAGCTTATCTTTCAGCTTCCAGACTATTTAATAGATGTGGGCTGAGAAATGAAGTTCAAATAATGATCCAGTTTGTGTAAAACTGAGTTTGACTTTGAGGCAAAGACACAAAGACAGATGAGAATACGGTGAGTGGGCCCAGGAGTGCACACAGAGAAGGTGGTGACTTTGGGGGGGAAAAACAAACTAGCTTTCTGGAAAGGGAAAAATACACTGCGGGTTCTGGGCCTAAATGGGTCCCAGGCTGGGACCCTTGGCTCCCTTAAAGAATGTAAGTTGGCCTGTTCTTTCCTATAATTCAAGGGGGAAGCCCATCTAACTCAGTTTGTAGTGAAGTGTAAGACTAGATTGACAAATTATGCTTGTAGTCTATTTGTTGTTCTGAATTTTCTCTAATGCTTTGTCCCATTGGCCAATATAAACATACTTGTTTTAGAAAGGTTGTTGGTCACTATATCACTGGCCACAGGTCCCCCAAGTGAGCACCAGAACCTATTTGGGCCTGTTCAGTAATGAACAGCTGACACAGTCAGGGTGGTACCTGACCCTGAACTAAAGTAGTGGAATGAGACCTGACATTTGAGGATGTGCACTGAGAAACCAAAAAGGGGACAGAGTTGCAGCTAGCCCTGAACACTGAGTATCTCTAGGTTAAGGTTACACACTGAAGAATAATAGTTGAGACCATTCTACCTTTCATACCTTCAGAAATCTGCACAAGGGGAGGAGACAGGAGATGGCCAAAAGACACTGCTCACTGGAAGATTCCAAGAGCTCCAGCCACAGCTGCCTTGATTACTCAAATGTGTATATACAGAGGTCACCCAAAGAAGTAGCCATCAACTTTATTCTACACTTGCTTTTAATCAGTCACTGATACTGTATTTTACAGCAAAAAGCTTCAGGAAATAGAGGAAGGTTGTACTCAGTTTTACTTTTAAATGTGTGTTTCTTCCCCCCCACCCCCAATGGAAAAACACAGTGATTATTCAATGTAAACTTAGATTTATATATTAGTACAAAATGACGATGTGTAGGCATTTGTATCTAAAATTGCATTGTATTGTGTCTTAGTAATCAAAAGATGTATCTATATGAAAAATAACTTCATACATAATCTTATTTCCAAGGTGTTTTTCTTTGATTCACTTGTTCTTTATTCAGTTGATCCATATATGAATACCTAAGAATTTCCCTGAGGACACAACTACCCCTGTTTCTGTTTAAAAGTGGCAATAAGTGTCAGCTTATCCAGTGCATGTTTACTGTTTCCAATAATAATGCATTGACATTTCATTTCTAAATTGTCCAAATACCTTAACTGCTTTATTGTGTTCAATATATACTGAAAACAAATATGCAGAACAGAATACATAAAGGAAGGAAGTTTCTTTTCTCTCTTGGAAAAAGAACAGGATTATTTTCAAGACAAGCCTATAGTAAAAACAGAGAAATTCTTTGGGAACAAGGGTATGCAATATATGAGGAAAGCAGTACTGTGGGGCATAACTCAAAATACAACAGAGAACCTCGAGGCTATCATTTAAATAGACCGAAGATGATACATGAGAAGATATAATTGTGCCTACAATTAAGAAGTTTAAAGGGCTTTTATAAACAGTACACAATAGCAGAGAACTGAGAAATAAAGTGACACTGCAGAAAGAGTTTACCAAATGCAGAGGTGTCAAATGTCTATCCTGCTTTCATGTATTTTTTTGCACCTGTAGGATATAAGATTTCATTTAAAATCAAATGTTTCTAGATCTCTTGGTTACTCCCAATGCAGTGTTGTCGTCCTGAGGCTTCAGATAACCTGAAATAATTACTGAGTTGTGAACTCTTTTCCACTTCAATATTTCCTTTAGAATGTTAATTCTGAAGCTTAGTGATGACACTTTGAATGTCAGCATAATCTGTTTAATTACTGATCATTTTATTGAATGAAATGAAGAAGGGAGTAGGGAGTAAAGGAGTGAAGCCTCCAAGGGATGGGGCAACTTGGCGTTGCTGCAAGGTAGGAAATACAGAATGTTATTGAAGTGCTATTGAAATGTGAGAGGTGAATTTTCACAAGTCAATATAGTCATTCATCAGAGGTCTGAACTATAAGGGTAATAGAATTATAGGCAGGGCTGATAGTTTTACTTTTTATGAAGGTTGCCCAACACCTCCCATTATAAGACCTTATTTTCAGTTGTTTATAATTTGCCAATCTATTTCAGCTGAAATTTTACATGTCTACCTCCTCCTGATTTTGGGGGGGGGAGGGGGGGGGGAGAAATAGCCAAAATGGCTCAGCCATTTCCAAGAACAAGGCAAGTGAAAAATGTTGTTTTACCCAGGTTAAAAATTTCTGGCAACTTAATTAAAAACAAACAAACAAAAAAATTCCTGTGTGTGTCCATGCTTTGGAGCTGGGATTTGAATTTTGGTAGAATAGTGCCTTTGTGTCAGGGATATACTTTGTGCTGTCCTGTGAGAATCTGCCCAAATTATAAACCTTTGAAAAATTACAGTTTGCACTTGCTCAGTCTTCTTAGATTTTAGCAGATAAATTCCTTAAAGATTCCAACCACACTGAGAATGCTCCTGCCTGGGGCTAAGTAGGATGTTGCCTGCAATACCAGCTCTGGGTTACTGTATACTATGCTGGGTTCAGGTCCAGACAGTGGAACTGGAAGCAGGGAGATGCTGTCAATGACTCTCCCCTTCCTCCCCCCGCCCGCTGGGCCCAGGCCACCTGAAGTTGGGGGATGTGGGAGAAAGTGGGGCTGGAGCCTCATGGGGAAGAGAGTGGAATTGGGAGTTAGGGTGAAAGGGTGGAGATGGGGACGGGTTGGGAAGGATAGTGGAACTTAGAGTGGGATGGGGTGAGGCGAGAGGGGAAATAGATCTGACCAGGCATTGGGATGTGAGGGGGAAATTCAGATTGGTTGGAGATGACTGGAATGAGGAGCTTGGGTGGGGCGATGAGACACTAAGATTGGATGTAGAGCCTGGGGAGGGAAATTCAATGGTGTTGGTGGAATGAAGGGGCAATAGGATGCCAGGATGTGTGGTGGGAATGGGAGGCAGGTTGGATCAGATGCCAGGAAGAGAGGAGGGACTAGAACTGGCTCAGCAAGAAGATTAGGCAAAAGGAATTGGGTCGAGGCAGGGGTAATTAAAAATGGCTGGGCAAGGAAACAGGGACTCAGATAAAAGCTTGAGGAGTGGAGACTGACTGGCTAGGTGAGGAGAGTGGGAATGGGTTAAGGAGCCAGGCAGAGGAAGACACGGGACAGGGCAGGTTGCAGGAGATGGGGAGAATCATGCTTGGGAGGAATGAGCAGAGGAATCTGTGCACACTTCTCTCCCGAGCCCAGAATGAAATCCGTGATTCCTGAGTCTCCCCATTTCTCGGCTGCCAGCAAAGATCTGTGAAACCCACTGTCCAAGTGTATCACCCCCCCTCTAGTGCTGATCCACAGAGAGGATGATAACCTACTACTGCTATCAGACAGTCTGTTAGCTCAAGTGGCAGAGGTCTAGTGTTTCCTAACTTTTGAGCGTTTGACTTTGCAAGCTTACTTATGTTCTTTTAACAGTTTGTGTCCAATATTAATATCATGTTTTTATATAACTGAAGGTTTCTTAAATGTTCCCATTATATATTCTGTATAAGGGCTATATGATTTACTACAGCATTTAACAGTTAATTAATTAAGTTGTTTCTTGAGCAATAATACTAGTTACCTCCTGTAGGGTTGAAAGAATTAATAGATGCATATCTTGTAATTAATTGTGAATTATTAAAACCATTGTCAAGAGACAAGTACAGTTCAGTAAAAGTGAAAATTACATGTTTGTATAGTGTCTTCCAGATCTCCTGGAGATATGATGTGGTAAGATGATAAAAGAAAATAATATAGTAAAGCACATTAAGAACATTACATGTGAGGCTCTGAATGTGGAAAGCAATTTGGGTGAAAGTGATTCTGAAATGATGCATTTTGTTGTTCTAACAAAAGGAAGGAGTAACAGTAGGAAAATAACATTGGACCTCAAAAAAGGAGACTTTAACCAACTCAGAGAACTAGTAAGCAAGGTCCCCATGGAACAAAATCTAAGGAATAAAGGAGTTCAGGAAAGCTGTCATTTTCTCAGGGACAACATTAAAGGCACAACTACAAACTATCCTGATGTGAAGGAAAGATAGGAAGAATATGAAGAAGCCAATATGGTACCACCAGGAGCTCTTTAATTACCTGAAAATTTAACAGGAATCCTACAAAAAATGAAAACAAAGACCAATTGCTAAGGAGGCGTACAAAAGAATATGCACAAGCATATAGGGACAAAATCAGAAAGGCTAAGGCACAAAATGAGTTACACCTAGTAAGGGACATAAGTCAATAAGAAGAGGTTCTTTAAATACATTAGAAGCTAGAGAAAGATGAAAAAAGTGTAAGTCCTCTATTTAGCAGAGAAGGAGAGCTAATAACAGATGACATGAAGAAGGCTAAGGTGTTCAATGCCTATTTTGTTTCAGCCATCATTAAAAACGTTAACGATGATTGGACACTCAACACTATATTAACAATAGGGGGGAAGGAACTCAAGCCAAAATAGCTCAAGAACTGGTTAAAGAATATTTTGAAAAGTTAGATGTATTTACATCAGCAGGGTCTGATAAAATTCATCCTAGGATACTTAAAGAACTTGTTGAAGATAATTGCTAACAGTTCTGAGATTGCTTCAAGAACTCGTGCAGGACATGTGAGGTCCCAGAAGACTAGAGGAGGGCAAACATAGAACATACTTTTTAAAAGGGGAACAAAGAGGTCCCAGAGAATTATAGACCAGTCAGAATAACTTCAATTCTTGGGAAAATACTGGAGCAAATTATTAAACAAGCAGTTTGTAAGGACTGGGAGGATAACAGGGTTATAAGGGAGAGCTAGCATGTATTTGTCAATCATGGCAAACCAACTTAGTTTTTTTCTTTGACAGGGTTACCGGCGTAATGTATGGGGGGAGGGGAGAAACAGTAGTACCGTATGACATTCTCATAAACAAACTAGGGAAGTGTGGTCTAGGTGAAATTACTATAAGGTGGGTAAACTGCCTGGAAAAACCACTATCAGAGTAACTATCAATAGTCCCCTGTCAAAATGGGTATCTAGTTGAGTCTCATAGGGGTCAGTCCTGGGTCTGGTATTCAATATTTTCATTAACGACTTGGATGACTGAGTGGAGAGTGCACTCATAAAATTTGTAAATGACACCAAGCTGGGAAGGGTTGCAAACACTTTGGAGGACAGGATTAAAATTCAAAATGACTCTGACAAATTAGAGAATTGGTCTGAAATCAACAAGAGGAAATTCAGTGAAGACCAGTGCAAAGTACTTCACTTAGGAAGGAAAAATCAAATGCCCAGCTACAAAATGGGGAATAACTGGCTAAGTGGTAGTTCTGCTGTAAAGGATCTGGAGGGTTCTAGTGGATCACAGATTGAATGAGTTAATGTGATACAGTTGAAAAAAAGCTAATATTCTGGAGTGTATTAACAGTAGTGTCATATGTAAGGTACAGAAGGTAATTGTTCCACTTTACTCTGGACTGGAGAGGCCTCAGCTGGAGTACTGTATCCAGTTCTGGGCACCACACTTTAGGAAAGATTTGGATAAATTGGAAAAAGTTCGGAGGAGAACAAAAAAAAAAAAAACAGGATTAGATAACCAATTGGGTATGCTTAGTCTTGAGAAAAGAAGACTGAGGGTTGACCTGATAGCAGTCTTCAAATATGTTAAGAGCTGTCATAAAGAAGACTCTGATCAATTGTTCTCTATGTCCACTGAAGGTAGATCAAGAAGTAATGGATTTAATCTGAAGCCAGGGAGACTTAGGTTAGATATTAGAAAAAAACTTTTCAACTATGAGTAGTTAATTTCTGGAATAGGCTTCAAAGGGAGGCTGTGGTATCCCCATCAATGGAGGTTTTTAAAAATAGGCTGGACAAACGCCGGTCAAGTGTAATCTAGGTTTAGCTGGTCCTGGTTCTTATGTGGTAAATGACTGTTATTCTCACTGGAACATAAAAATGGCCATATTGGGTCAGACCAATATTCCATCTAACCCAATATCCTCTCTTCCAACAACGGCCAATCCGGGGGGAATGAACAGGCAATCCTAGTGATCCATCCCTTTCTCCCCCCCCCCCCCAGGGTCTAAAGACATCCAGAGCATGGGGTTGCATCCCTGACCATCTTGGCTAATAGCTATCGATGTACCTCTCCTCCGTGAACTTATCTAATTCTTTTTTGAACCCTGTTATAGTTTTGGCCTTCACAACATCCCCTGGCAATGAGTTCCACACAATGGCTCTGTGTGATGTTTAGAAGTACTTCCTTTTGTTTGTTTTAAACCTACTGCCTATTGGGTGACCCCCTGGGTCTTGTGATCTGTGAAGGAGTAAATAACACTTACTTTCTCCATAATCTGTCATTATTTCATAGATCTCTATTATATATCCCCCTTAGTCATCTCTTTTCCAAGCTGAAAATTCTCAGTCTGACTTGGGGAGGCCCTGAGTGGATAGGAGTAGAGGTAGTTCCTTTTGTGCTCATAATCTCAATGTTTCATTAAGCAACTACAAAACCTAGGAGTAAGACTGTCTGTGTCATCCTCCTCCCTTTCTCTCCCCCACACCCGCTGGGCTTCTTCTAGTGTCCTGTTTTGTTCCTGTCCTGTAACACATTTCAAAAGTGGTATGTTACAGGAGTATGTCACTAGAGTAGGGCAAATGAGGAGGCAGGATTCCCGGGTTCTACTATCAGCTCTGCCATTGGCTCACCATGGGAATTTGGATAAATAAGTCTTTGCATCTCAGATTCTCTATCTGTAAAATGAGGGTAAGGCTATTCTTCTGGAATAGTCACAGGCTGTGTCTGGTTATGGAAAAAGTACCTATATCCAATGGAGGTGAAAAATAGATTCTACAGTCCTTCACCTCTCCTCTGTGCAGCACACACAGATTAAACTGATTACTAAAGACAGTGGTACAAATAATACAATTCAACATGCAAAAAACACACACAAATCCCAAGTGCATACAACACAACAATCAATAAAAGGCAGTGCAGTGCTGTTAAACCTAGAAAGCTCTTTGGCCTGTCATCCCCCATGAAGACTTAAATTAAACATTCTGGGGATCTGTATCTTCTTTGTCTCCAATGGAGCAAATAAACTCTGACCACAGTAAATTAAACAAATGTGAAATGTCCAATAAACAATATTTTGTATGTCATAAAGTACCATTACCTGTCGCTAAAGTGATCCAGAAGAACAGTGGAACTGAAAAATGCTAGGCATGAACAGTGGGCATGAAGTCATTAGGCGTTTTAGGTGTGCAAAAAATACAGGATTATGCCCCGTTTATAGTCTTTTCCCAATAGCAAAAACTATATAGTCATTGTTACATCAACATTTTCACCATAACCTGTTTTTTTTGTTTTTGTTTACATGGTTGAACTATCAGAACAATTATTTTTTGGCCTGACGTTTTCCATGGTGGAATTATTGGTTTATATGGGCTGTAACAAGTGCACTACATTTGAGCTTGCCATATGTAAAGGAGTTAATTTTACCATGAAAGTTGCAGCTAGCATCATAGTTTCCCAAAGCAGCCAAAGGTATGCTCATGGATGAAACTTGAGTGTTTAAATTTTAAACTTTAAATGTTATATATAATTTTCACCTAATGAAAGGACCTATCCAGAACAAGCCCATTTGAAAATATCAGGTGATAAATTCAGTTTTTTAAAAGAGGCTTGTCTTGTTTTCAATAAAAGTGTATTTTTGTCACCAGTGTATAACCCAGAAAAGGCTGAAGTGGAATTTAAGTGCTACATTCTGGCCTTACCCATCCACTTTGCAAAGGTGGAAATGACTCCACAAAGTGCAAGGCAATGGAGAATCAGATGCTATGTTTTTAGAAGCCTGTATAAAAGAGTAAAATGGTCAATGGCTCAACAACTCCTTCCCTAACTCTGAACATAAGAATGGCCCTACTGGTTCAGACCAAAGGTCCATCTAGCCCAGTATCCTGTCTTCCAACAGTGGCCAATGCCAGGTGCCCCCAGAGGGAATGAACAGAACAGGTAATCATCAAGTGATCCATCCCCTGTCACTCATTTCCCAGCTTCTCGCAAACAGAGGCTAGGGACACCATTTCTGCCCATCCTGGCTAATAGCCATTGATGGACCTATCCTCCATGAATTTATCTAGTTCTTTGGAGTTGTATAATAGGCTATGATATAAATGAATGGGGTATCAGAATGAATCAATTGGCTATATTGCATGTCAGATTAGAACATATACATTTCTCAAATGTTCTATTTTATGAATTCAATTAATATTGTACTTCAGGTATTTAAGATGAAGTTCTAATAAACTTAAACACTTATTGATATGCTACAATAAGATTTTTTTCCCACAGCACAAATTGTATCATGATTTTGTATATAATGCTTTATCTCCATTGACAATTTTATTTCTTGAGAGTACTGTCTAGGCCTAAACCCGCAATCAATCAGCGTAGAAAATCTTATTGGCCTCAATGAGAGATCTGAGCACAAAAACATTTCAAGGTCAGACCCATATATGGGGCCAGATCCTTAGTTATTCCCAGGTGAAAAGCTGCTTGATTTCTGTTTCCTGATTTTTTTTTTCTTTTTTTTTTTCTCTTCTTGGTATTCTCTTCTTAGTGTATCTTATTTTTTATTCAAACTTAAGAACCCACTTTGAAGAGAGAAATGGATTATTTGCTTCTCAACCAGCCCATTTACTCCTGTTCGTTGGAAGTGGAGCACGGTAGTTGAATTATATTACTACAGGAAGGGCAATGTCAGTGAAACATGACAGTCTGAAAGTGACACTAGCTAGCTTTCAAAATGACAATTTCAAATTCAGTGAAAAATTCAGGAGTCAAAAATACTATTGCATATGAATTAGCATTTCAGACCAGATGCATTGTGTCTAGGGGAGACAACAGTTTTAAATCATCAATTTATTTACTATTTTAATGTCTTTTGGCATGGCTGTAGCAATTTTCTTCTCTTTTATTATAAGAGATACTTCCAATCCTCATGCTTTTGAACATATATATTTCAAACAGTAGGTCACGAATCATTCAAAGCTATGATTTAAACTAATAGTGTTAAATGAAGAAGTTTTCCTGTGTGGTATTTGTTTGCCAGATTCACTGAAAGATGCTATAAATCTTGATAACTAAACTTTGTACTAACCATTAAATTAACATGCTCCACAAATTTTATTGTTGAACAAATCTTTAGTGTCGTTACCTTATCATGAATCATTCTATGTCAAATTTGCCTTTTTGCTGCTTAGGAATATCAGTCTTAACTTAAAAAAAAACAAAACAAACAAACAAACAAAAAAAACATTAAGCTATCATTCTGCCACTATGCAGAATGATTAGCCTGTTAAACATTTGTAGTCAGTGCCAAGTCCCAGAACATGCAGTTGTTTCTTTTAGCTCCCCATTGTCACTTAGATACGAAGAGAAATGTATATGAAGGCACTCACTCTTGTGAGAGTTATAGGGAATATACTGAACTGCACAGATAAGCAATTACTGTGCTTTCCCACCTCCAGCTTTTTAGGGGTCAGCGTAGTCCTTGATGCTGATCATATTCTTTTCCCATCAACTTTGTTTCATTTTGTAGATATTTTACTGTGTTGGAGTTATCTTATCTGTCAGTTTAGATTCCACTTCTTTCAGATGACCGGCTTTTTCAGTGAGACAAAGTCTTTGAAGGAAGGGTCCTATGCCAATCTCTTGGTGATCCTGGAAAGCAGAACACCAAATTTTGCATTTAAAAAGTTTTAGGTGCACAGTTTTTTGTTGTTGTTGTTTTGGGGGGTGGGGGTGGGGGGGCTGCAGTTAATGATCCGTTCATGGGTTGGTGCAAATACTAACAGTAGGAAAGATGCTCTTTCAATTAAGACACTGGAGTGGGATTTAGGAGTTGCATGTTCCTTTCCTGACTGCCACATCATTCATGTGTAACTAGGGAAAGTCACTTAGCACAGAGATTATTATTGGTGATGGTAATACTTTCCTAGCTCACAAGTGTGGGCAAAATTCAAACTGAAAACACACATGTTACTGACAGCTAATTTAGAACCCATTGTTTTGTATGTGTAGTTGGGATTATGTTTTCCAATGTGCATTACTTTGCCCAGTCACCCAGTTTTGTGAAATCTCTTTGTAACTCTTCATATGCAGCTTTGAACTTAATTATCTTGAGTCACTTTGTATCAGCTGCAAACTTTGCCTCCTCACTGTTTAGCCCTTTTTTCAGATCATTAATGAATATGTTGGACGGCATTGGTCCCAGTACAGATCTTTGGTGGGACTCTGTTTCCTTCCACTATGAAAATTGACCCTTTTATTTCTACCCTTTTATTTCCTAGCTTTTAACCAGTTACTGATTCATGAGAGTACCTTCTTTCTTATTCTGTGACTGCTTAAGAGCCTTTGGTGAAGAACCTCATCAAAGGCTTTCTGAAAGTCCAAGTATGCTATCCTCTGGATCCTCTGGACAACCAATGTATAGGTTTATATATTGTTAGATTTGTCTCCTAAAAAGAATGGCTTTGCTGGGGGAGTCTCCATCACATTTTCTTCAGTGAAGACCAATGCAATGAATTTATTTAGCTTCTCCACAACAGCCTTGTCTTCCTTGAGTACTCTTTTAGCACCTTGATCATCCAGTGGCCCCACTGATTGTTTGACTGGCTTCCTGCTTCTGATGATCTTAATTTTTTGTGTCATTTTGCTAGTTGCCCTTCAAATTGTTCGATAGACTGCCTAATTATACTTTTAAACTTGACTTTCCAGAGTTTATGCTCCTTTCTATTTTTCTCAGTAGGATTTGACTTCCAGTTTTTAAGATGTCATTTTGTCTCTACTTGACTCTTTTTTGCTCTGTAGTTTAGCTATGGTGGCACTTTTTGGTCCTATTACTTGTTGTGTTGTGTGTTTTTTGTTTTTGTTTTTTTGTTTTGTGTTTTTTGGGGGGGGTATACATATAGTGTGAGCTTCCTATTACAGTGTGTTTTAAAAGTATCCATGCAGTTTGCAGGCATTTCACTCTTGTGACTGTTCCTTTTTATATGTGTTTAACTAGTCTTATTTTTGGGTAGTTCCCCTTTTTGAAGAAAAAATGCTTCTGTGGTAGGTTTCTTTAGTATTTTCCTTCCTACAAGGATGTTAAATTTAATTACATTATGGTTCCTATTACCGAGCTCTTGAGGAATGTTTACCTCTTGGACCAGATCCTGTGCACCACTTAGGATTAAATCAAAAATTGCCTCTCCCTGTGTGGGTTCCAGGACTAGCTGCTCCAAGAAGCCGTCCTTAGTGCTGTATACTCTCTGAATCCTGTCCTGAGCTTATATGTCCCCAGTCAATCTGAGAATAGTTGAAATCCCCATTATTATTTGGTTTTCTGTTTTTTGTCACCCCTCTAATCTCACTGAGCATTTCACAATTACTTGTCACCATCCTGGTCAGGTGTTGGTAGTATATTCCTACTGCTATACTCTTATTATTCAAGCATGGGATTTCTACCATTGAGATCCTATTGGTTTGATTCCTTTAAGATTTTTACTATATTTGACTATGCTTTCTTTCACATTTAATTCTACTCATCCAATGGCACGACCTGCTCTGACATTCCTGTGTGTTTTGCACCCTGGTCCCATTGATTATCATCATTCCACCAAGTTTCTGTGATGCCTATCATATCAATACACTCTTTAATAAAAGACATTCAAGTTCACCAATCTTAGTATTTAGACTTCTGGCATTTGTATACAACCACTTATAAAATTTGTCAATATTTAGTTGTCTGCCTTCATGTGATGTAATTGAATGGGACTCTCTTGTTTGACTGTTTCTCTTCAATTCCTGCCTGTACTTGATCAATTTCTATTCTCTACTCTTTACTAGGATACAGAGTATCCCTTTTAATAAATCTTCCCATAAGGGATGTGCCTGTCTAAACAGTGTGCTCCTCCACACCTGTAGGCTTTTCCCCCAGCCCTGAGTTTAAAAACTCCTCTATGACCTTTTTAATTCTACATGCCAGCAGTTTGGTTCCATTTTGGTTTAGGTGAAGTCCATACTTCCTTTATAGGCGCCTCCTTTTCCCAAAAGGTTCCCCAGGTCCTAATATATCTAAATCCCTTCTCCAAACACCATTGTCCCATCAACGTATTGAGACTCCATAGTTTTGCGTGTCTAACTGGCCTTGCATGTGGAACTGGAAGCATTTCAGAGATTGCTACCATCAAGTCCTAAACAATAATCTCTTTCCTAGCATCTTAAATTTGACCTCCAGAAACTCTCTCCCAGCTTTTCTTATGTCACTGACCACCGGCTCCTCCCCAGCACTGCACATAAAGCTGTCTACATATCTCAAGAGGTCTGCAACCCAGCAGTTCACCATGTGGTTCTGACAGTCATCACAAATCCAATTATCTGTGTTTCTAATAAATCAAATTCCCCCATAACTATTACCTGTCTCTTCCTAATAACTGGGGTTTCCTTCCACAGATGGATATCATCAGTCTGAGAGGATACCATGACATCATTTGTAAGGAAGGTCCCAATGAAGGGACTGTTTCCCTTCACTCCAGCTTGCGAGCTCCTTCCCTGAGACTTTCATCCTCCTCCTGTCAGACTGGGGGTAGGACCACTCTGAGTGTCTCTCCCTTAGCTCCTCCAATTGAGCCACTCTTCTCTCAAGAGGCCATACTCTGTCTTTGGGAACCAGGAGTGGCTTGCAGCACATGCCACCTGTCATACATGCTGTATTCAGAGCAATAAACTGGATAGCCCTCACTCTGTTGCTGGACTTCTGCCTGCATTATTTTTACTCTTGCTGGTTTTTTTGTTCTTTTGTGCGTGTTGTTTTTTTTCCCCATGGGGGCAGGTGGTTATTGGCTTAAGTTTAGAGAATGTCAATTAAGTGTATCTTGCTCTCATGCTCCCTCACAAAACTCTCCTGTTTGCTGCTTCCATTCACTGGTTCCTCTGGTTGCTTAGGAGCTGGCTTTTTAAACTACTGTTCTCCCTGAGTTAGCCCTTGTCCCTCATCAAGTGATCCTAAAGGGATTAGAGATCAAAGGATGGCAGGCTAGAGCCTTGTTAGGAAGCTCTCAGTCTTACCTAGCAGGCCACGATACATAGCACATAGTCCCCCCCCTCCCCCCAATAGACCACACTATAAACTTAAATCAAGCAGGCACAAAAGCAAACAGACAGATGACCAACTCACCCCAATGGTCACATAGTCACTTCTCCCCTGGAGAACTCCCTCACAAAACTCACCTGTTTGCTGCTCCTGTTCACTAGCTCCTTCAATGGGATGATGTTAAGAACATGCATACCCTCTGACTGTTCTGCATCTGTGCCCTGGATATGGTACTTCAAGCTCCAGAGCTGTTGGTCTTGCTTCTTTCCTTCACAAGCACTAAAAGGAAAAGAAAATGTCATTTCCTTAAAACGTGTACAGTACAATGTTGTTAATATTCTACAGTGGTTGGCAATGTAATAAGTCTGCTGACAAAAGAGTTTGGTTTGGAGGAATCTGCAGAGTCAGTGAAATGGAAACTCAGGGCTCAATGGAACAGTAAGATATTAAAATATGCAAACCGAAAAAAACAATTTAAATTGAATAACTCAAATTATCTTTAAATAATAATAATAAAAAAAATACTGTCGGGTTGAAGGTAAAAATAAGGTTTTTTCCAACTCTCCTATAGAACAGTTTTAATGTTTCAATGACAGTGTTTGGTTTTAGAAAATATTTCAATTCATCAAAACTAAAGTGCAGAGCAGTAAGAGTTGGCAAAAACCTGCTAGATTAGTTGACCTATCTCCTGGCCTGTAACTCTTCATTTTCTAGTGCTTGGTACAATCTAGTTTAAGTGTCCCACCAGTTGCCAGGGTAATTCATTCCACAGTAAAGCTCATTGTCAGGAAGTTTCTAATGACAATCAGTCTAATAATCCATGTCATCATTTCAAATAATCATTTATATTTGCTGTTTGTCAAGATTTTTTTTTCATATTGAAATGCTCAATGGGGTTTTTGTTTGATTTTAAAGTTTGTGCAAAATCCATTGTCATGGATGAGATATCCAAACACGAGAAGTATACTTTTCCTGGAGTAGCAGCCATGTTAGTCTGTATCCGCAAAAAGAGCAGGAGTACTTGTGGCACCTTAAAGACTAACACATTTATTTGAGCATAAGCTTTCGTGGGCTACAGCCCACTTCTTCAGATGCATAGAATGGAACATATATTGAGGAGATATATATATACATACAGAGAGCATGAAAAGGTGGGAGTTGTCTTACCAACTCTGAGAGGCCAATTAAGTAAGAGAAAAAACTTTTGAGGTGATAATCAAGATAGCCCAGGACAGATAGTTTGATCAGAAGTGTGAGAATACTTACATGGGGAGATAGATTCAATGTTTGTAATGGCTTAGCCATTCCCAGTCTCTATTCAAGCCTAAGCTGATTGTATCTAGTTTGCATATCAATTCAAGTTCAGTAGTTTCTCGTTGGAGTCTGTTTTTGAAGCTTTTCTGTTGCAAAATTGCCACCCTTAGGTCTGTTATTGAGTGACCAGACAGGTTAAAGTGTTCTACTGGTTTTTGAATGTTATGATTCCTGATGTCAGATTTGTGTCCATTTATTCTTTTGCATAGAGACTGTCCGGTTTGGCCAATGTACATGGCAGAGGGGCATTGCTGGCACATGATGGCATATATCACATTGGTAGATGTGCAGGTGAACGAGCCCCTGATGGCATGGCTGATGTGATTAGGTCCTATGATGGTGTCACTTGAATAGATATGTGGACAGAGTTGGCATCGGGCTTGGTTGCAAGGATAGGTTCCTGGGTCAGTGTTTTTGTTCAGTGGTGTGTGGTTGCTGGTGAGTATTTGCTTCAGGTTGGGGGGTTGTCTGTAAGCGAGGACAGGTCTGTCTCCCAAGATCTGTGAGAGTGAGGGATCATCTTTCAGGATAGGTTGTAGATCTTTGATGATGCACTGCAGAGGTTTTAGTTGGGGGCTGAAGGTGACAGCTAGTGGTGTTCTGTTATTTTCTTTGTTGGGACTGTCTTGTAGGAGGTGACTTCTGGGTACTCGTCTGGCTCTGTCAATCTGTTTTTTCACTTCAGCAGGTGGGTATTGTAGTTTTAAGAATGCTTGATAGAGATCTTGTAGGTACTTGTCTCTGTCTGAAGGATTGGAGCAAATGCGGTTGTATCTTAGAGCTTGGCTGTAGACAATGGATTGTGTGGTGTGTCCTGGATGTTCAGATCAAAACTTTTGCATTCACATTGCTTAGAAATGTCCTGCTTTCTAGATCTATTTGACACTTACAAAGCAAACTGTGTTTGAAAAACATTGGCTCAGAACTTTTAAAATGGTCGTGTTTAAATCAGATTTTTGTGGAAGCACATTTAGATTTTTTCCAGTCTTTTTAATTAATGCATTCCAGATGCTGTCACACCAGAGCTTTATAGCACCGCTTTGTTAGTGTCTCTTGTCTGCATGTGCAAGGTAGAACGTTACAAAGGAGCCTGCCATGTAGACTGCTCCTTAAAGTCAAATACAGTTTTAGTCCCTAGGCTCTCCTTTGCCTTGGCAACTCAAATTTCCACTGGCCTTTTTGCTCCTACTCATATTTAATTTCTTTTCACTATTATTCTTTCTGTCTTTCAGTACTACTGCTTCTGAAGTTTCTCCCTCCCAATGATGTGTGTTTCAGATTATTTTTACCTCGATGTCTTACTTTGCATTGGTTCCAGGTGTAGGGTGACCATATTTCCTAAAGGGAAAATGGGACATTGCCTGGGGCTATGAGCCCCCCTCCCCGTGCTGGTGGTTGCTGCTCCCCGGAGCCCTCCCTTACCAACCCAGCACAGGGCTGACATCACCACTCACTCCCTCCACACGCTCCTCCGCACCCCATTTTTTTTTTGACAAAAGTGGGCAGTTGTCCCGTTTGCTTTTGCCAACTTGATCAGTTGGCAAAAGCAAACAGGACAAATGCCCATTTTTGACAAAAAATTAGGCTGCTCGGACAGGGCTTAAAAAAAGAGACTTTCCTGGCCAAAACGGGGCGTGTGGTCACCCTATCCAGGTGAGGTCTCCAACAGTGAAAGACTCATGCATTTATATACTACAGTATGACACCTAGGATCTGTATCTCCTTTCACACTGGTATAAGTCAGGAGAAATTACATTGATATCAATTGTGTTCACTCTAGGAAAAGTGAGTGAAAAAGAATTAGGAGCCTAGGCTCTCAGATTACCTGTACACAGACCAAGTTAGTTGAAGACAAAACTTTGGTAAAAGAGAAAAACACTATGGGATGTATTTTTAAACTGCAAATATCACCTTGTGCTTTAGATGTTTATAGTTAATAAAACTGTGGTTTTATAATTTTGTTTCAAATATTTTCCTAGTGAAATAAATCAATATATCATTCCATACTTTGTAATTACTGACATTCTTTTGTGGATTCTGTTCATTCTATTTTTTTCATATACAGGATTTTATTGATTTTATTTTCATTCTTGGATGAATTAATGGATTTCTTCAAAACTATTGTGTGCTTACTACATTTGGGGGCAAGTAAAATGCTATTTCTGTTCTATTTTTATATAAAAACATTAATGCTGGTAATTTAAGGTAAATGCAACTTGAACTACTAACTTGTAGTGGCAATAGTATTCCCCTGAAGAAGTTGTCTCAGGAAGAGACACTAGTTTCTGGATGGGAGTGTGGGCTAGTGGTTTTAGAAAGCCTCGCTAAACACAGATTTTTACATTCATTCGGAAAGGCATTGTGGCTAAGAGATGCCATGTTAGAGATATGGGTTCTACTCCCCATCTATGTCAGAAGTGACCTTTTGCAACTTCTCAGTTAACTTCTTTGTAAAATTATGCTTTCCTTCCTTCTATGACATCTTGATCAATAGTAGGGGCTATGAACATCAGAAACTTAGCACCAGTTAGTGAAACAACCAAGACTAAAATTCATGGTCTTATGCTGGCTTCCAACCTTGTGCATCTTTCTTCAGGTCAAAGGAGGATGGCAGCTGCTGTTGCTGCATTCTGTCTGGATACCTAGTAGCATTTAGGAATACGGTCAATACAGTTGGCATGTAAAAGGCTGTGGGAGACTGGTACGTGCTCAGTGCAGATGAATGTTTTAAAATTTTATCAGCAAGGCTCTAACAACGTTTATTGAAAAGAACAGGAGTACTTGTGGCACCTTAGAGCCTAACAAATTTGTTAGTCTCTAAGGTGCCACAAGTACTCCTGTTCTTTTTGTGGATACAGACTAACACGGCTGCTACTCTGAAACTTGTCAAAGTTTATTGAGTGTGCAAATGGCACTTTTTTGAGACTTACAACAAATCTTCTGTTTCTCTAACCAAAACAGAAATTGATTTGATTTTTCAGACAGCTTTTGTTTATGGTAAAAATTTGTGTATTGGTAAAAATTGTTTAGGAAAAAAATCGAAACAACTTTTTTCAGAACTTCCAATGAAAAATAATCACTCTTCAGTCAGCTCTACTTATAATTCTGCCAAAACAAGGTGGATTTTCATGGAACCTACATAAGGTACTCCGCCAAATATCTGCCCCAAACCAACCACAATGCTAAAACTCTTCAAAGAAACAGAAGACATTTTTGACATTGACAAAACTACCTACTTCCCCTTCAGCTATTTTCAAAAAATGGTTAACTCTTTCATCTGAAGCTTTTCATGCATAAAAAAGTTCAGCCTGAGACATGAAAAGGTATAGCCTGAGTTGTTAAAATTGGGAAGAGTTATAAACAGCTGAAAATGGGTTTATAATGGAAAGACTTTGGCTACTTTAACTTCAAGGGTTCCTAACAGCTCTGCTAAATTATCCTTCCTTTTCGTCAAGTATACTATTAACATATTTTTATAAGACTCCAGAATTGAAAATAGGCAAAAAAAAAAAAAACGATTAAAGAAAAAATAGACAAATAGACAAATAAATCATAAAGAAGTCATCATATGTTTGATTTCCCCCTACGAGTAGAGGGTACAATGTGCTGCACACCAATTGGGAATATTGTTGGTAGTATTGCCACTGCCCTCCACTAGCAGAGTCAGATTTAAACTCTGGCCAGGCTTCCATAACATTCATACTGACAGTAACCGCACTGGACGTGCTGAGTCATTGCTATTGCCCCACTTCCTTCTTGACAGATTGTATCCAAATTGTGGGCAGTGCCAGCCAGTCCCTGAAGGAGCTGTGGTTGCCAGCAGCTTGCAACCAGAATCCAGGTATTGAATTTGACCCCAGAAGTAGAGGTACTCAATATTTTGTTATCTGTTTCCATCCTTATTTCTCCTATACCTGCTTCTTTCATACTTGATGGGGCATTGCCAGACTTAGTTCCTTTAGGCTAGGTCTTAAAGACTGAGAAGAAAGTTATACTGGCGCCTTGATGAGTGAGGTTTTTTCTTTTTGTCCACAAGGAGGTTTCCTTTAACTGGCTTTGAGTCGTCATACCTCCCATGTCTCTTCTTCCACTCCTTTCCCTGTGATACATATTTTAATTTTATAGGATCTCTTCAAAACTTTAAGTTAAATAGATGCATATCCCCTGGCACCATACTCCACTCCATTGCTTCCTTATTATCATACTAATTGATTACTTGTTGGATGTATAACTGAAGCAAACAATGAGAATAGTTTGTCTCCATCTTTCATATATGAGACGCTGATTAAGAAAGTTAGGGCAATAAAACATTTTCTACCATATGAATATCAGGTTTTGAAAGCGATAATGAAAATGCTGGCCTTTTTACCTTTATGGAGACTGAAATTCATCTATTAATCTACAGAACAGGTAAGGCATATGCAGGTTCTCACCCGATTAATGTGTTTCTATCATCTTAAGGATGAACTGCCATTCTGCGTGATATGGTAGGTCATTTTCCCTGTCCATTCAGTCCTTGGCCTCTCTGCAGAGGCAGCATCAGGAGTGACAAATAATTCATTAATACTGTTATGGTAGTGGCTTCTTTGAAACATACATATGACCACTACAAAAGCACTGATATCAGCTCACTTTATAGAGGTCACTGAACAATCAGCAAACAATGACCATTTTTGGTCACACTCAGTCCAGCTAGGTTGCATTAGAATCCAAGCTTTTCTTCACTAAGGCAATTTAAATACAACATACTGGCAAAGTGTGTGTCGCATCTGCCTCTAGTGACTGTTCCATGAGAGAATAATAGCCTATTGCTGTTACCATGTGAGGGAGTTTATGCCTTTAGCTCAAAAACCAGAGGTCTGTAATATAGTACTTAGATCCCAGACCCAAACCCTGCTGACAGTCCATATCAGATCAATTGTTAAATATTTTTTTACTAGCCCACCAAGTTATCCAGTGACCTAACAAAAATGGAACTTGAAATTGACTTTCATTTTCAAAAGAGCTACAACCAAGGATTTCAATAGCAAGACAGCCCCACTACCACCCCATTAAATATGTAGTCATAGGTGTTTTATGTTGTAGTATGAAAATGAGTTTTATTTTAAATATTTAATTGAGCCATTGCAAATATTAAATACTTTCACATTGGTGAATGCACTTTAAAGAATATGAAGCTAAGAAAACAAAGTATTTCACTGAGACTATAACATGTAAATAATTGATAAGACAGATAGGATAGGTAACAGTACATCTATAGCACATGACATTAAAATGAAAGCTGTCAATAATTAAATTGGTCTGTCTTCTCCTGCTACTTATTTACATCTTGTGGATTTCATTTAAAAAAAAATCTGTTCTGTTGCATGCAAATGGCAGCAAAAGATTTGCTACATTTTTTCTTCATTTTATAAGTGTCATTCTTTCATGAAAAAGTGTTGTTCCTGAGACTTGACATATATTTTAAAGCCTGTCTCATTTGGAGCAGACCCTGTGCCAGTGCACATATTTCAAACTGGCTGTTTGAGACTGGTACAGTCATATGTTCAGGCTATAACTTTATAAGCTATTGGAAAACAGGATGTTAAATTGTCTAAGTCGGTTTTATTTGTGAAATTTGGGCTTTGCATAAAGAAACAATAAGTAATTATTGCATTGTTGGACATTCAGGTAGCATCTGCTCTGGGTAAGGATTAACTTCAACTTGTCCTTGTCCCCCTCCTATTCTGGCTATTCCTTATCACCTCCTTGACACATTGATTCACTTATTTGTATGCTGACAATTGGCAAATCTACTGCCCCATATCTAACTTTTCTTTCTCCACTCCTGTATTTTGGGAATCTTGCCAATCTCCTCATATCCTGGGGATTGCCTGCCATCAATTCAGGTTTAGTAAAGCTAAACCTAATCTCATTTTAATTGCAAGACTCACTTTGCTGCCATTTATTTTTCTCCATTGCTGTTAATAGCACTTCATCCTCTCTCTCACCCAGACTTGCAGTCTCAGGGTCAGCTTTGCCTGGTTGCTTGGATCTTCTTCATGGGCATCCAAATCTTATATATGGTGCTCAGGTAAAAAGGTCATAGATGTCTTAGATTCTGACACATCCTGTCTGTCCCAAGATTTCATGCAATAATCATTCTATCACCACTTACTGTAACTTCTGTAAAAAGAACAGGAGTACTTGTGGCACCTTAGAGACTAACACATTTATTTGAGCATAAGCTTCCGTGGGCTACAGCCTACTTCATCAGATGCATGTAGTGGAAAATACAGTAGGAAGAATATATATATATCACACACAAAAACAGACTCTCGTTGGAGTCTGTTTTTGAAGTTGTTTTGTTGTAATATTGCGACTTTTAAGTCTGTAATCGAGTGGCCAGGGAGATTGAAGTGTTCTCCAACTGGTTTTTGAATATTATAATTCTTGACGTCTGATTTGTATCCATTTACTCTTTTACGTAGAGACTGTCCGGTTTGGCCAATGTACATGGCAGAGGGGCATTGCTGGCACATGATGGCATATATCACATTGGTAGATGTGCAGGTGAACGAGCCTCTGATTGTATGGCTGATGTGATTAGGTCCTATGATTGTATCCACTTCAATCTCTCTCTCTCTCTCTCTCTCTCTCTCTCTCTCTCTCTCTCTCTCTCTCTCTCTCTCTCTCTCTCTATATATATATAATATAATATCAGACGTCAAGAATTATAATATTCAAAAACCAGTTGGAGAACACTTCAATCTCCCTGGCCACTCGATTACAGACTTAAAAGTCGCAATATTACAACAAAAAAACTTCAAAAACAGACTCCAAGGAGAGACTGCTGAATTGGAATTAATTTGCAAATTGGACACCATTAAATTAGGCTTGAACAAAGACTGGGAGTGGATGGGCCATTACACAAAGTAAAACTATTTCCCCATGCTTATTTCCCCCCCCCCCCCCACACACACACAGTTCCTTATATCTCCTTGTCAATTGCTGGAAATGGGCCATTTTCATTACGACTACAAACAGTTTTTTTTCTCTCCTGCTGATAAAAGCTCACCTTAACTGATCACTCTCCTTATAGTGTGTATAGTAACACCCATTGTTTCATGGTGTGTGTGTGTGTGTGTGTGTGTGTGTGTGTGTATACATACATATACATATATTCCTACTGTATTTTCCACTACATGCATCCGATGAAGTAAGCTGTAGCCCACGAAAGCTTATGCTCAAATAAATGTGTTAGTCTCTAAGGTGCCAAAAGTACTCCTGTTCTTTTTGCGGATATAGACTAAACACGGCTGCTACTCTGAAACCTGTAACCTCTGTAGATTTCCTGAGACCCATCACTCCTGCAAAAATCATGCAGCCAAAATAATCTTGGCTACAGATCACTTTCAAGACATTGACAAACTCCACCTGCATCCAGTGTCTGACATTATTTCCCCATCTACCTACCTGCTCGACTAGCAATGCCATTGATCTCTTTCTACTCCCTTCTCTGTATCTCTTTCTCATGCCACTCCTTCTGTACAAAATATCCTCCCACTCCCATCTTGCCAAAACATCCTTAATGATTTATAAAACATAAAACAAAGTTTTAAGGTCATCCCTTCTCAGGGATTCTCGATCTGAGTGTATTTGAATCTATTATTTGGATACAAAATGCTTTCAATTGTTGTGTCCTGTGTACTGCTAAATATAATTATCTATTTATTACTATTGCATAATATCCCTAAACTATACCAAAATTTTCTAATATCTCATTCCCCACAGTTTTTCATAAGTCTGGTTACACATCTCAAGTTACTGAAGGCAAAATCTCAATGGTAAAGTTATACTGCCAAATATTTTGTTGATTAAAAAGCCATCATAACCAAACATATCTACTTTTTTGTGACTGTCAAATAGGAGGGCATTAAAATGCTTTAATTTCTATATGGTAGGATGGGATTTTTAGTTGTCATCCTTTTATGCATGTCCTTGTAAATAATACATCTGGGATTCAAAACATTTTCAATTGTGAGTAGTCTAAAAACTAGCTTACATTTTAAGGAAGTCTCTTTTATTCCTGTTTCTGTATAGTGCCCTGAAAGCTAAGGGAAATGACTGTTCACTATCAATAAAGATGTCACAAGTATTGTAGGATTCTGCCTACTGTGGTGAGAAATAAATTGATTTTTAGATTCTTCTGAGCTAACACCTTGTTCGGATTCCCTTTCAGAGGTTTTAAAATTGAGATAGGTTTGCTGTTCCACTTTATCTGATTAGTCAATTTTCACAGCTTTGGCCTTAGTCAACAATTTCTCTGTTAAATTCTTCCATAGCCATGGTAATAAAAATGCAGTTCTACAAAGGCAAAGCCATATCCCTCAGCTCATGGTGGCTGTTGTTTTTTAAATACTGCTCCTGGTTTTAGAGAGACAAGGTAGGTAAGGTAATATCTTTTATTGGACCAACTTTGTTGGTGGGAGAGACACGCTTTCAAGCCACACAGAACTCTTCTGTCCTTCACCACTATCATAATCACATGTTTTTGCACTAGGTATGCCTTGTGAGCTATCATTTGAAAAATCATGATCTGCCAAACATTAGTATCCTATTGAATTATGTATTACCATTGTATGTGAAGTTATGAAGTTTGGCTATCTGTTTGTTACTGAAATCTGTTTGTTACTGGGAGATGCCTACAGCTAGCCTTTCAGTGGCAACAAAGGAGCAACTAACACCCCCCAGATATATTTACATCAGGACTTGCCACCCATGTGTTTATGGTACATTAAGAAGAATCTACTCTCACAGTGAACCCCTCTTGAAGTCTCCCGAGAGAGCATGCACACGATGGGGCTGTCTAACCCCCCATGACACAGCAAGGCTCTTTACTGAACCTGGAAGAGTATAAAACAAGGGGCAATGACATCACCACTTGACGCCCTCTCCTCCTCCTCCTCCACCTACTCTGAAAACAAGAATGTTTGGAAGAAAAAGACTTTGAACTGGGGAGATTGGTCCCAGGCTGAGCAAGGAATTCAGCCTGTGTATTAAGAACTGTGAACTGCTTACAATGCCTCATGGAGTGAGGAAAAAACTGTTTGATTCAACTCTTGCTTAGTCTGAAAGTTTAGGATTTAGAATGCATGTTTACTTTTTATTTCTTATGTTACCATCTCTGACCTTTTTGCCTACCACTTATAATCACTTAAATTTAACCATATAAAGATTTTATTTTAACATTGTATCTATCTTTACCAGTGAGTTTGTCTAAAGTGCTTGTGGAATCTGCTCAGATTACAAAGGTTGGTGCATGTCCACTACCTTTTGAAGGAGTAGCAAACTAAAGGGGGTACAGCAATCCCACAGTCCAGGTTATACTGTGGGGGGTATCACACTCACTCACCTTTTCTCTCTAATATGGTGGGAACAGCATGGGCACAACTACACTGCATGCTTCTGGTTTTGTCATTTTGGTGCAGGAATTGTATCAACATCCAAATCTTTTAGGTTTATCTTTCAACAAAATAATTATGGCACTTATGGTGTTCAGACAAAAGAAGCCACCAAAGCAAACACTGCAAAATTGCTCATATCCAGTGGATCATGCATTGTAACAAAGAAGTAAATGTTAGATGGAGAATATAAAATTGCCAGTATGAATAGAGCTGTGTGAAACATGGTGTTTTCTCTTCATAGGGTTTTATGGCAATATTTTCTTTGCTTGTGAGCAAACTCCAGTTTTGCATTGACTTTTGCGCTCAAACATTAAAACAAACTCCGTCAAAACTGTTGAATTTTACCTAGTTTCACGTCAAAGCCACTGCATGATTCTTGATGGAGAGCCTGTTTTATTTCAGAAGCACTATGGTCTACCGGAATGACTACAGTTATGGGCAGGATCAGGCCCAATTATAGTTCTTCCACTGATTTGCTTGCACTGATCCCTAACTTGATGGCCATTTTCCCATTCTATCACAGGGCTTGTCTACACAGCAAATTTTAGTTTGCACTAGTTTGCACTAGTGTCATGCTCTAAATGTTCCCTAGTGTGCATTAACTTAGTACTGTTTGAAACAGGATTATATTAGCATGCACTAGAGAACTTTTAGTGTATGCCAGTAGGGTCCACACAGATCAGGCAGTGAATGACATGCTAGTGCAGATTGAAGTTTACACTAGTCTGGTGCAGACTAAAATACCCTGTAAACTCTTTGCAAAGTGATGTAAGAAAATTAGGCACCTCACAGAGATGTTGAGAGGACTAGGACACCTGACAATGTCCAGTGAAGCTAATGGAAAGATTCCTGTTGATTTCAATGAGTTTTGATCTGGCCGTAAGTAATTAATGTCTATACAGGGTTTTGAGCAAGTAAACATTTTAGAACTGCATTATTAAAATCACCCATTTTTCTAGCTTGCTGAAAAAGTTTGTGAAGCATGATTCAAGTAGTGGTCTCAGTACTAGCCACTTGAATATAGAACAGTGGTTCTTAACCTGTGGCCTGTGGGCCACTTGTGGCCCAATCAGCACAGAGCTGCAGCCCATGTGACATCCTCAGGGCCATACAAGTAGTATTGGTGCAGTCCACAATGGTAAATAAGTTGAGAACTACTGCTACAGAAACTGAATCACACATGGTTATATCTGTAAATTCAATGGGATCAGCTTCCACACATTATACTAGCCTGAACAAAAGACCTGCAATGATGTATACACAAAGAGCAAGCCAATGTTCCAAGAGCAAGTTACTAGCGTGACTTATTTTTGTATTTTGGATTCCATGAAAATCAGCTACTATGCTAAGTTAGTAGTACATATTATAAGATTCAGTAATTCACATCCAGAATAATGAGAGGATCGCTGAAGTCACCAGAATGATGGGTGTAAATAGGCTGTGTCAAGACTGTATGTGAAAATTAATTATGGCAATCAATCAATTAGTAATGGACAAGTACTTTTAGATAAGTAATGACTTTTCATTAAAAAGGAAAGATAATTGTAGTACAAATGTCAAAAACAAAACTTTGAATTACAGAGCATGCAACTATGAACTCCTGATCACACACACTTCCCATTGCTATAAGTGGAACTAATACAGCTAAATAAGAACTGTTCATTCACAATGAGTCAAGTTTGCAGGATCAGGCACAAAAGACTGTCTTGCCTTCTAGATGATTAATCACCATTTCTCAATGTTGTGTCCAGAATGATTTTACTTTTTTAAGCAAACATGTTTTTCCAGGAAAAAAAAATGCTTTGGGAAGTTTAACAGTCCTTGCATTTCATTTTTTAAACATCCAGTATTAACATCTGATTAACTTCTTACGTAAGTCTCATTTGTGGCTACAGGTGAGCTCATAGATGTAAATGAATACTCCTTCCTTAACATTCACTTGTAACTCCTTCAAAATAAAAGTGCAATCGTGGGCTTTTACACTATAGAGGGACACTAGTCAAGTATTGAACACTCTTGTATCTCTATAGAACCACAGCGGTTCTGCATGTGTCTTAATAAATTAGCTAAGCATGCTTTTGAATAAAACTATTAATTTACGCATTTAATCCATTATAAAATGCTTTTCTAAAGCTGCAAGTGCAATGTTTCATTCTTATTAATATTTCAGTTAAGAATGTGGGCAGTAGTTAGTCTCCAGAGGCCATTGCCAGCACTGTACCGTCTGTATCTCATCTGTCATAAGGAAAGCAGTAGTGTGATGCTTGTAGTACTGAAGAGGTTCTACAGACAAGCTGGGATGCCACAAACAGCAGGAAACATTCAAGGACTCAATTAGAGGGGAAGTAATCTGTCACCTGGGAAAAGCTTCTAGCCTCAACATTTTGCAGTATCCACAGTAATTGCTACATGCAAACAAAAGCAAATTGAACAGCTAGAAAAAAAATCCATTCCAAAGCAAGGTGAACATTCCAAGTTAACAATTTGTTAGCATTTCAAGGTGGGACGGCTAGGTCAAGAGATTCCATATGCAGGAATGGCCTTAAGGACAATCATAGCAAGCAATCACTTGTGGTCCTGCTCTTCTGTGTCTCTCCTATCCCATGCAGCTCATAGGCTGACCATAACTCCTTGGCAGGCAGCACAGCTGGGAAGTAAGTATTATAAATAAACATGCTTTCACCCATATATAAAGATTAGTCACAATAACTTTACTCTTTATATAATGAAGACATCCTTTGTACATTAGAAGTTTCCCTTGTATTGGGAGCTGGGTGCCTCAGCTGCCTGCTAAAGGAAGTTTCAAGTGTCCTTTACTCCACTGGAGTAATGTAGAGGACACATGAATGGGAAAGGATCAGTCCCTATGGAGAACCTCTCATTAACTTCAATGGTAGCAAGATCAAGTCCTTGGGACTTCATCCAAAATCCAGTGAGGATAATGGAAACATCAGGCCTATAGTGAGGGTTGAGGATATGGTCCACTGTATTCTCTTTTACGTGCTGCTGTTCCCCATCTATGTAAGCGTTGATTTTATTTTTTAAAATTAGATTCTGCTCTCAGGTTTTTAAAGGGATGTACATGCTGCTGTGCTCAGTGTTGCAACACCTAAATCTCATTTTCAAAAGGGATTTAGGTACTTGGGAGCCTAAATCCTCTTTTGCAAATGAGCCCAGCAACACCTAAAGCCCTTTAAAAATCTGGGGTCGAGTGATTTAGGAGCATAAGTCCCATTGACAGCTGTCACTTCCAAATGCATTGATCCCTCAAGCAGAGGAGGTATTTTGTGACTCACTCCATCATTTACATATTTGGATGTTTCCAAGTCCCTTGTCATGTTGAATGATTACCTATGGAGTAGAACTGCACTGCTATTTTCTCCATGGGGAGAATACTTCTGGAATGAGTGAATCACACGTGCAAACTGTCACACTGGATGGCATATGGTATCTTCAGGTATTCTATGGTTTATTGAATAGAGCTGATGGTAGGACTTATTAGAATGAGCTTTTAAGTAGTGATACAATCACATATTATACCTATTAGTTAAAAAGCATTTAATCAATACCTCTTAAAGTGTAACCCCAAATGCTTAACAAGGTCATAAAATTTTATAAATATTCAGCTCTTTAACAATCTTTTAAATACAGGGCAAACTTTTCCAACACATTTTTTCTGCATGAAAATTTTAACCTGCAAGTGTTAATATCTGGATACAAAATTGTTTATTATGCCTTAAAATATGTATGTTTTAATTTCAAGGCCCATTACATTAGTCAAGGGAATGCAACTAGCCTTGTAGAATCTCTCAGCTTTAGGCTGCAGAAGACATTTTAAAAGAAGCAATAAATCTCTGGAGATCATACCAAAACCCACACAAATTATTTGAAATGGAACTTGTGAAAGGTCATTGAGCCTGAAAATGATGCACTGAATGTCTATTATCAAAACTTTGTAATGATGACCACTTAACCTTTTCATATACTAATATGAAGTTCATAAAGTCCTCCCTTAGAATGACTCTTAAAGCTAAACTAATTCTTATGCTTTCTTACATTTTCTGTCCAGGAATTTGAACATGCAAATATGTACACAATTTGCAATGTTTTATTTCTTTTAAATTTTCCATATATCAATTCCAATAGGGCCAAAAGAAACCTAAACAAAAAATATGCCATGAACCATTTCCCTGCCAGAGGGATACCCTTGATGATTTCCTAAATAGCTACTCAGGGATTCAATGGGAGTTTTTCTCACTTCTTTTCCCCATGATATTGAATATCATGAGAACAGACCACTTAAATACCTAGAATTCTATTATGTCCTATCTTAAAGGTTTACTAGATCATCAAAGTAAACACACACAAGTCTTGTGCTGCATATTCGGCTTTGGGAGGTTTAAAGCATTGCAGATTTTCACAAAGCACACCTAAATAAGTGACTTGTGCTTACAATTCCAAACTTGCTGAAAGTTAGTCATCTAAGTAAAGCACCTGACTTTGAGCAGGTCTGAGCTGCTGTTGATGCAATGGGAGCTGTGGGTGCTCAGTACCTCTCAGAGTCGGGCTAATTATTGATGTGCCAAAATGTGCATTCAGACTTGTAACTTTAAGCAAGCACCTATTGACTCTAGATACTGCATAGGTGACTAAAAAACTTGTTCTTGTTCTCATATTCTGCTTGCATGGGATGCAATTATTGAACTGAAACTTAAAAAAGAGAGCTATGTTAGCTCCAAATACCTAGTTGTCGTAGCTCTTCTCCAAGTAACTTTGGCTGAAAACAGTTGTACTGTCATACAAAAGTGTTTCACTGAAAAAAGTATTATACTAAACTAAACAAGCTTTTAAGCTACTTTGCTAATGTCCATGCTATTTTAGTTGAGCTTCAGAAGGAAAAAAGCCTGCTATCAGCAGAAGCAAGATCTATTAACAGGATTAACTCCACTTTCTATTAAGCCAGCATTTAGCAGACCAGAAGGAAGTGTAAGATTACCACTTGGATCACAGGGTTTGTGAAAGATAATACTAGAAACTTAATAATGGGAAGAAGTGTAAAAATATTTCTTTCAACCTTTGTCCTTTCTGAAATGTATGGTTCTGACCTGGCTAGCCTAATGTAAGCCATTAGGAGATTTCAGCATCACCTGCCCATACCAAAAAGGAAGATAAGAATATCGGTTAGTCCCTTGTTAAAAGTCTGAATTCAGTGGGCTTGGTGTCACAGAATTTTTAAATACATTTTTTTTCTTCTGTGAAGCTGGCTTTAAAGTTAGAAATAAAATGTGTTTATTGGTTTCAACAGTCTTTAATGGACCCATGCTTTTCATTCTCTACCTTATACAGACGGGACTGTCTCTGCCAATATCTCTAACAATCAGCACCCACAATTTCCCAAGATTACAGCGTATGAAGAAAATTGTCTCCAGTGTCGAGCCGCTACATTTCCCCCTTGATGGAGTCTGCACTGCCAGCGAGAGGAATAGTTTTACAGAATTTTGAGATGCATTCACAAGACTCCCTGAATGCCATTTCAGGCATTGCTCTGAAAATTTCCCCAAAGTTCCTGTTTTGAAGATCTCTGACGGAAACAATGGGATACTGGTAGGTGTTTCAGGGAATCCCAGAATCCACCAATGCAAAAACAGCAGACAGAGAGATCATGATTAGATGTGCCAAACTGTTTGTTTCAAAAGCTGAGTTGCTGTGGGGATGTGTTGCACTAGTGCCAAGACAACTGGTGCAACTGTGCAATCTATGCCCCTAAAAAGATGCACTTGCCTATTTTTAAATACCACCATACTTGGGGAGGGAGGGAGGGAGAAATCTATTGGACCTCCCTTTAAAGGCAGTCAGGAAACATCTTCACATGAAGGCTTTAGAACTTCTCTACATGGTGGAGAAAAGTTCTAAAGCCTTCATGTGAAGATAAGTCTTTGGGGATAGCTCTACACCAGGGGTCGGCAATCTCTCAGAAGTTGTGTGCCAAGTCTTCATTTATTCACTCTAATTTAAGGTTTTGCGTGCCAGTAATACATTTTAACCCTTTTAGAAGGTCTCTTTCTATAAATCTATAACTAAACTATTGTTGTATGTAAAGTAAATAAGGTTTCAAAATGTTTAAGAAGCGTCATTTAAAATTAAATTAAAATGCAGAGCCCCCTGACTGGTAGCCAGGACCCGGGCAGTGTGAGCGCCACTGAAAATCAGCTTGCATGCCTCCTTCGGCATGCGTGCCAAGGTTGCCTACCCCTGCTCTACACCCTCATCTAACAGTGTAATTCCATAGTGTTTCCCTGCTCCCTCAAGGTTAGGCAACAGTAGGCTCAAGGAGGAGTCTTGACTCTCTCTGCAGAACCCCTTTGCTAGTGTGTTTTAATCTCACATGAAGAATGCTATCTGACCTGAACCAGCTGTGATTAAATGATCATCACTGTAGAGAAGATAAAAGAAGGAAATTGCATTTGCCACACAGCATGAATGTGCACTATTTTTAATGGTGTTGGGGCACTAGAGTCAAGACTACTCAGTGCTCCTAACCTATCAAGGAAGAGATTAAACTCTTTGCCATTCACTAAATGTGACTATCACAGTCAGATGTCTTACCTCGTTGCAGTCAGTGCTTCTGGTTTTTCCTGTATAAAGAAATGCACTAGGGGTCTTCTTCAGCAACTGCAATAGAAAGTGTAATTAGGACAATTAGTGTTGTAGAGGATATATTCCCAAAGGATTTGCAACCAACCAGAATAATCAACCTTAAAAATGAAACAACCTGAAAATCTGAAAGCTTTGATTGTAATTCATAGAGAGAAAGTCTAATGGTACAGTAAACTGTTGGTTTTTGAGGAATTTCTGTAATGCCCACTGGATAGTTCCCTAGATGCTTGTTTTAATGCCCATGAGCGATTTTAGGCATGGAGACTTCTTAGATAGGCTAGACACCAACACATCAGAGAGGATCCTAGCTGGGTTACTGCTCGGATGCTAGACATGTATTGAACATTTTTATTGATTTTAAAGAATGTTTACAACTAAGGAAGTCTCAAAGTGGAGGATTTATGCTGGAATGCCAGACAGTTTGTATTTATTGTTTCCCTCTGGATACTAGTTTCATTCCTTGTTGCAGTTAATTAATTAAATGATAGCTCAGTGTTAAAGCTATACAAGGATTCTGTGTGAATTTTCTCATTTAATGTTGTCATTTCTTTAACTAAGGTTATTGACTGTTACAATTTTGGATGCATGGTTTAAAATCTGCTTGTTCTTTTATTAAGAAAACATGTTTTTTCAAACTTTCCCTCAGAGTAGGAGAGCATTATTCTAAATTTAGTTAGGACTAATTTTGATTTTTTAAAATATTGGGCCTGATAAATTGAATATTAAAGCTCCCATTGATTTAAGTGGGAGCATATTTAGTTAGTTAGTACCCATTATTCCTCCGGTGTTTAGGGCAGTGACAAAGCGCCTCCACTCCTGTCTGTTTCTGGCAAGTCTTTCAATGGTTCCCCAGCTATGTCCCGGGTTTTTCAGCTCAGCTTTCACAGATCTTCGCCATGTTTTTTCGGGCGGCCGCATTTTCACTTGCCTTCAGGTATCCACCTTATTGCTATTCTGGTGATGGAATCAGTTTCCACCCAAAGCACATGGCCAATCCCTCTCCAAAGCCACCTGATAATAATGGTGCTCAGATCCTCTTGGCTGCACTGTTGGTTTGAGATTGTTCTGAGCCAAAAGATAGGGAAGATTTTTCTGAGGCAGGTTGTATGGAATGAAGACAGTTTGGACATGACATATATTTTGTCATTCCCCAACATCCTGCACTATACTGTAGTGTTGAGAGTACCCAGCTCTGATAAATCTTGAGTTTGGTTTTGGTGTTACATTTTGATGATTTCCAGACTGTATTTAAGCTCCTGAAGGTGTGCCTAGCTTTATTGATTCTGTTCCTGATGTCCTGTCTTGTTCCACCGTCCTGGCTGATGGTGCTGCCTAAGTATGTGAATGTTCCTACATTGGTGAGAACTTGATCCTCTACCCGTACTGCAAACAACCCTGTCCCGTTCATAAAAAAAAAAAAAAAAAAATTACAGAAACAGCGGCGGGAAATACCACGAGCACTATAGCAAGGAACAGCAGGAGGTCAAACGACTTGTAAGGGTGGACAAACAAAATTATATTGTAAAATAAATAACACGTGGGAGCATAGTTTAGCTGAAAACTCTCGTTAGCTGAAATGGGAATGTCTTGTGCCCGCATTTTAGTCAGCAATTGGATACTGGTTTAGATAGTGCGGGGGTTCAGCTAATAGAAGGATCCATTAGAATTGAGAGGAGGAGTCCAAGGAGGAGAGCTCCTGGGAATAAGCCAAAGAGCTGAAGAGAAGAGATGAGTGAACTAGCCACTAGCACTCTTCATACGTTGAAGGCCCTTAGCACACACTGGCTTCAGTACTTCAGTGCATAAAAATTGCTGTAAACGTTTAAAAAAAAAATCAATAAAGATCAATAGCTGCCTGTCATCCTAGCAAAAGCAGAGCTATGAGCCACACAGGAGTTTTAGGCTTGTGCTCACATAAGATTCACTTAGTGGCAGACATGGTAAGTGTCCTATGATAATTAAGGTGTAAAAAATTAGAGTACGTGTAACTCTCTAGTAGGAGTTGTTGGCCTAAACTGTTCATCAGAGTCAACAATTTTACCTTTCATTTTACTATTTTAATTACACGTGCAAATTAAAAGGTTTTTTTTTCATAATACAAATAATGAAACCAAGGAAAAGAACTAATCCTTAAGCACATGAGTTTTTCAGCACATCAGGTGACTTCAAACCAAAAACTGAGTGCAGAGTTTAAAAGTAATAGATTGGGGCAGGAACTGTCTCTTACTATCTGTGTGTTTAGTGCATAGGACAAAGGGGTCGGATCTTGATTAGGACCTTTAGGTACTACTATATTGAAAGTAATAAATAGTAGCTATTCAAGTATTCAGATATATCCCAACAGGGCATATTCTTGAAACTTCACAATCAAGTTTCTCAACTGATCAAGGATATTGCAAATTTAGAAAACATTCACAAGTCTAGGATGATTCAGGGCAAGGAAATTAACATGGAGTTAAATGGGAAACCACTGCAGTCCATATGGTATATGTAAGCAGAGTCAGGATAAGCTCTACCCTGACATCTGGTGGTGAATTATGGTGAGGGTGGAAAAGAACTTCAGGGGCTGATGTGTTTGCATAGGCACACCCACCCGCCTAGCCTTGGACAACAACAACTGAAAGTGGTTACTTTGGCTGGTGTGGGATCCCCGGTTTCTCTGTTATTGGGGCAGGAAGAATAAAGTGTTGTTACCCTGATTCTGTGAATCAAGGCCAATGGAACTGTTGTATGACAGAGGGACTCACCAGTAACTAAGTAGCACTTGCTAGACAAGGGGCATGGATTACAAAACCCAGTGAATGGAGAGAGGTTGGGGACAGGTATGTGTAGTTGATGGTATGGGCCCCTTTTGAGGGCCTGGAACACCAATTGCACTACCCCCTCTCTCCACTGTTGAATAGCAGAGCTAAGTTTGCTTCCATTAGGAGTCTAGCTAGAAGTTGCTGAGCTGAATTCACTTTGGGCCAATGGTGCACCAGCACTGGGGCTCCCCTACTAAGAGCTGAAATCACTAAAAGAGCTAAAATTGCTGAGCTGAGATCACTGAGTGCTGTGTTAACCAGTGGGGGAGCCTGAAGAAATATTGCTAAGCAGCTGGCAGAGCCGAGCAGTTTGTGGAACAGTTGGAGCGGCCCATGGAACAGCGAGTGGAGCAGCGCAGAGCGGAGCTGAGCCATTTGCGGGGGCAGCTGGAGCAGTTCATGGGACGGCTGGAGGAGCGGAGTGGCGCGGTGCGCCTGGTAGAGCAGAGCCATTCGTGGTAAAAGCTGCAGCAGAACTCCACGGAGAGGTGGGGCAGTCGGCCTCGGACCACGTAAGGTGCCCCTTAACATCCCATGTGCCCCCCCCATTTCCGCCCAGGCTGGGGGGGTAAAACTCTGCAGATAAACTTTTGAACTCTGTGGCGGCACTGACCAGGGACAGAGACTTTGGGGGTGTTGGACTTTGGGGTGATTGGACTTAAGACCCCGAGGGGAAAAGGATACTGCCAAACTTACTTGGAGGTAGGTCTTTTGCTCATGGTTTGTGTTATGAATCCTGTTTGTGGTATTTCCCCAACATAATGCTGCATTGTTTCCCTCCTTTATTAAAAGGCTTTTGCTACACTCAGACTCCGTGCTTGCGAGAGGGGAAGTATTGCCTCCTAGAGGCGCCCGGGGGGTGGTATGTAATTGTCCCAGGTCACTAGGTGGGGGCTCGAGACGGTTTTGCATTGCATTATTGAAACGGAACCCCTAGATACTGAACCCGGCCCTTGTTGCTGCCACCTCAGAGGGGCAGAAGGGTTACATATAGAAGGAGTCTTTTCCCCCCTCCTCAAACACTGTGATGAGACCATGACAAGGTCTGGAAAGCCCCAGACTTGTATTGCTGTTTGCACTTGAGGGATGCTAACATGTGCAGGTGCAATGTCTTACAGAGTTGCCGACAGGAGGGTTCATTCTGGGGGAACAGTCTACACATTGCACAGTTTAGTTGAGATGCTGGGAAGATGGTAAAATCTAAAAACTACGTATACTGGGAATGGCAAGCGTTGGGTGGTGGCTGGAGGGGACCACTTCCAGTATGGACCCAGGGAATGTTATTTTAATAATACATAATGTGTTCAAGGCTACTGCATGTGATATACCCAGTAATAACCTTTGTAATTTGTTTGGTTTAGGGAATAGAAGAAATAGAACAAGGTTGGCAGAACACACTTTGGAACAGTTGACACCCATCAACCAGGTCATATCTGAACAAAATAATGAGGTGGACACCACCATTCTAAGTCTCTGTCCTGTAGTTCAGACATAATATTTGTTTTTGATGGTTGTACAATTAGTAACCACCACTGTAGTCCTGGGTGTGTATTTTTGGGTAATAAACCTTTTTTTTTTTTTAAGTGGAAATGTAGGCCTTGCATGAACAATGAAAGGTAAGAGAGGCTAACAATGGACAAGGCATGAATTCACAAGTGGCCTTGTAAATAATATGTAGCTAGTAGATAAACAGTAAGAGGAGGAATAGGTGATAAGCTTGTAGCTGCACATACTAGCACACTTTGTAGCACATGGCTAGCTCATGATCTATACAGGGATTGGTTCACAAAATTAGTAAGCCAATCAAAGTGTGTGAAACAATGTAGAATGTAACATGCATGTGTTGGTCTGTTTTATAATTATGTACTTTGGAGTTGTAGTGCGCCCTAACCCACTCCCGTACATCTGAGCCTGATCACCTGAGGTGTAGCTTTATGAAATGTCAGTTAAAAAAACCTCAGTGATGAGTCTGGATTCAAACTGACTTTTTGGATTCCAGAGAACTGGCTAAAGTGTTCTCCCAGAACAGGATGAAGTGTTCTGGATAACCCCAGTGCATCCCACCAGATGGGAGAATGGATTTAATTAAATTCTAACCCAAATCATACATGGGCCTGGTTCGTTCTCCCAGCACAAAAAAGTGGCTTTTCAGAATGATCCTCCTGCTCGCATGCAATTAAAATGCATTAGACCAAGCCAAAATCATTTCAGAGGCCTGCTGATTTTGCCAAGAAGTACTTTGCAGTGGTCAGTACTGAGTGTTAACATGGTAAAATAACTGATGATGAACATCAGTATCCACATTAAAATATGAAGGCCAAAAACTGTTTGCAGGGATCAAGACTGTGAGCCAAAGGCTATTGAACGACCCCTCTGTTGCCTGATTATAGGGGATTAATAATATTGTTTATATGATATGGGTCATATGCTCACCAATTAATCTGATCAGAAGATAAGATTTTTGTCCCAGAATGAGGCTACACAGAGTTTTGCAAGGACCCTTGGGATGTATGATCAGGACACTCACACTGAAAACAAAATACATCCTTAAAGACTTTTATTGAGATAAATTGAATAATAATCAAATGGAAAAGTAATCAATCATAATTTAAAGGCAATAACATTGTCCTAGAGGTACATGTGGTATTAGCTTTCTAGATTAATACATTCAAACCCTTCCTTGGTAATCTGGTAGTAAGAGACAAAGAACCAGCCTTGCCTCTGCCATGCCAAAAGAGTCCTATGGTTCAGGTTCCTCAATTCTCAAGTGGGAGATGCAGAATTTAGGAGAAGCTAGAGCTAACTTATTGCCTGACTATAACTAACTAACTAGTTAACATGGTGGGTTGCCCATTTTATCAACCCTGAGCACTATGTGCCCACTTCCCATGTCCCAAACTTAAGTTCCTCACACACAAAATATCAGGATACACTTACTCTATAGGCTGGCATGTTCATATGTATTAATGACCATTAGCTCATTCTCACATCTGTTATTTCCAGCCTAACCAGTTATTTCCATGTTCTTTGTGGTGTACCTGTTAAGTTTAAAGAGGGCATGAATTTAGGTAGCCATCTATTTATGCCAAAGATCTAATTTGCTTTAATTCATCATCACTTATCTAGGCTAAAGGTCCTGAACATATGTATGCTAACTTGCTTTAGCTCAACATACAGGATGTAGCCTGTAGACCCCTTGTGTTATGGCCAAAAATACTCTAGTACAAATCTATAAATATATTATAACAAAACAAACAATCAAACCCAAAAGAAAAGATCTAAGCAAGCACCCCTTAACACACACACACACACACACACACACACACACACACACACACACACACACACACACACACACACACACAATTAATTCAGTGGGCTTTAGATCCAGTCCACCAAAAGAGTAGCCTAATAGAAATTAAGTAGTGAGTAAAGGAAAAGAGAAGGAGGGCCACAAAAAGACAAGGAGAGGCAGAGAAAAGGGTTAGAAAGAAAATTAAACACACTGAAGAGGTGTTGGCTCGGGCAGAGCAAAATATAAGAGACACATTTTGAAGAGCGAAGGCTGAAAATTATAACCTTCTGGGGATTCATCATTTTACTCAGAATGGGCAAAACTCAAAGGATTAAATTTTAGTTTGTATAAACTTGTCTAATCTTATCCCTGAACCTCTTTTTGTTGAGAAATTGCACTGAAAATGTAAGAAGTCAGAGTGTTTTATTATAGTTCAAGTATGTCTTGGTTTCAGCCATGCTAGGATATTACCTCCCTCGTTCTCTTTTGGCAATTCCTGTTAAACAGACACTGCAACAAGAGTGAAAATATTACCAAATTTAACCAAACTTCCTTGCTTTGTAGAAGTTTTAGTTCTGGGTCAAGGTTTGGGTCAGTTCTTATTTTATCTGAAGTGACTGGTTTCTAGTTCATTACCCCCTAGAAGAGTATTTTCACTGAAAAGGGTTGGATGTTGTTTTTTCCAACTATCTTTCTTCTCTCTATGGGAAACAAATGTTTAATGTCAAGCAATGAACTGTTACATTTACAACTGTGTGGTGAGAATCCACTTTTCTTTAATTTTATAATTCATATGAAAAAGTGTTTTACATGTTTCACTTTGAGGTTCACTGGATGTTAAGAAACTGCAATACTATCTCCTTAAAAATTATTCAGTTATGTTTTTCCTCCACTGATGATGCTAGCCAGAAAAATCATAGAGGACAATTGCTTTATCTTCATTACCAATGAAGATTATTAGTATATCTACAAATTCTAAAATATGCTTGATGAAACAATAATAGAAGAAAGAGTTCCACCACATCCCAGTATTAGTGAACAAGACAATTAGAGGCATTTGGAAGTGTTTACGTTTTTTTGCCTCATTATTTAAATGAAAGTGAAAATCCTTGTTGTGTATAAACAAATTGGCTAGATATTTATAAGCAGCTTAAAGTAGTGTTGACAAACTCCAGAGATTCAGAGGTTTAGTTCAGCTAAGAACCACAAAATCCATATATCTCTCCAGACTTCTCAAAGCAATCTGACCTTCCTGATTCATCAAAATAGTGCCGAAAGTCTCATAAGCAAAATTATAGGGCTCTCATGTGGTTTATGATGCTTCTTGTTTCTGGTTGGGGAGGAAAGGACATGATTCTAGCCTCTTACAATATTTCAAATTCCTGAACTTCAGACAGATGCAGAAAGTGCAAGGTATAAACAAACAAACAAAAAGTTTTTGAAATCAGTAAATCAAACAAGATTTCTGGACCACCCACTTATTCCTCCCAGCTCCTGGAAAAAAGTTGGAAGTGGAGATTTAAAAAGGGATTTGGTAAAAGATGCAGATAGCATCTTAATTACCCACATTAGTTTCCCCAGTCCAACTTATTATCTATTTTTAACAGCTGCATTACTTCCATCATCAGAGAGGTACAGACCTGCACTTATATCCCAAATAAATGCAGGTCTGTAACTCTCTGATGATGGAAGTAATGCAGCTGTTAAAAATAGATAATAAGTAGGACTGGGGAAACTAATTGTATATCTATCTGAGGAAATCGAAGTGGGTTGCAATACAAGGGGGTGAGAGTTTTCCAACGTAATTTTTTGGCAGCCTTTAAAATGTCAAATGTAATTGTAAATGTAAATTTTTTTTTGTACATTTCCGTGACTATTAGTGATTTTATTCTTTCAGATATTTTATCAAAGTTCCACAGAAGTCCACTATCCAGAGATGTGTAATCCACAAAAAGAGTGATAACCGCAAACAGGGAGCACTCCTGGAGACTAGTTAAACCGGTATTTTGTTGAAAGGAAATAACAGTATGCTTTAAAATGTGAGATACAGTAGAGGGTAATGTTTGTTCACAATAAAGCAACAAAAATGTGGATATTTTTCTGATACAAATAAATGAGTGATTCAGACAGTAGCCGTAAGTCTGTGACAAGCATGACACTGGGTCAAATTCTGATTTAATTTACACCCCACCACCAAACTGTAGTCAGTGAAGTTGCCCTGATGTAAACAAGAACAGATTTTGGCCCCTTACATTTATGGGTGCCCAAAAAATGCATGACATTTTAGCTGGGCCACAGCCTGGCCTGTAAAAGGTTAATTCAATTGCATATAAAGTACTGTTACTCAGCAACCAAGAAAAGTATGTTTTTTACTTAGCAATGTTTTACTGCTAGGGATTTAAATGAAAGTTGGTGTTCAACAACTTGTAGGAGAGACTCAGAGTAGGGAGAATTGGGTTTTAGTAACTCAAAGAAAATAGTGATACTAGAGACATGCAGTGCAGAAAGACTTTTATGTTAGATAAGTCTCTCAGTTGTATGGGTGAAGTCAGTGAGGTTACACTTGGAGTCAGAAGAATTTGGCACAATAATTAATGAATATTCTTAAATAAAGCTTCACTCCTTGCCTCCTGGCCAGAAGAGATGGAGCTGGGCCTTATAAGAAGTCTGAGGGCACTCAGGGATGGAGAAAAGATCTAGGAAATGAGTGATGGGGAATTCTTGCTCATGCTGGGAAAGGCCTTGGGTAAGCAGAGTAAGGAAGGCTCCAGGGACAGGATTGGTCCCTGTGGTGGACTGTAGGGGGAAAAGGGAGCGAGATGTAGGGAGAGACTGTGGAGAAGGCAGGACACTCCTGTGGAGGGAACCTGCAGGGAGCAGAGTAGGCTCCTGTGGGAGTGAGCCCTGAGATATGGTTTGTAAACAGAGAAAAGAATACTTCAGTAGCCCAAGAGTGCAGAATTATCCAGTTTTCTTTGGACTTATTTATGATATCCTGGAAGGTGTCTGAACTTCAGTGATTTGGTCAGAGGGCTGAGCCACAGATCTAGGGCTAGATGAAGGCAGCCTGCAGGACATGCTGGAGCCAAAGATAGAGGCAACATCTCTGCAGTGATGCAAGGGGGGTGGTCCAAAGGTGAGCGAGCACTGCCCCACCATCTTTCCTTTTTTTAAAATACTGACATCTGTTTTGTACAATGGTAACTGTAGTGTTAAAATCTATCTGTTGGTAGGAGGTCAGTGCTTCAGCAGGGTCATCTTAATTCAGAATTGTCCAATCCAATTTAAATAACTTTTAAGAATAAGATTTCAGGAGAAACTGTATCGAATGCTTTACTGAAATCCATTCTATTACATCTATTGCTTTCTTTTCATCCAGTAGTTGTTTTATCCTACTAGAACTCTGCCACAGAACTCTAACTGAAATTAATGGGATCTCCATGCTTGAGTGCTTCCCTCTTGTACTACAGTAAATGTCAGACTTTTAAAGGTATTAGCTCTGACACTCCCATTGTAATCAGAGTTAGGTGCCTAAATACCTTTAAAATACACAAAGGAATTTAAGCATCATAACTTCTAACATTTATTTACCTTGCCACTCAGTGGAATCCACAGCCCTAAGTTAGGCACCTAGGGTCCTTACACAATGCATGGGGAAATAAGTCACCTAAGAAAGGGTTTCACAAAAGCCAGCATGCTCAGAATAGAGCCAATTAGGTGATAGAAGATACTGAAGAGAAGGGTTTGGGCTAAGCCTGGTGGGAGGCAGACACCCATCTCTACTTCTGATTCACATCTGTGAACCCGCTCCCGGTGTTAGGTGCCTCAGATATTTCAAGAAAGGTGGAGAGTGCAAACCTCAACACAACAGCTGGGGGAAGGGCTGGCAGCAAAGGCCTCCCTTGCCCTGATTACCCTTATGCCAGTAATTAGGGCCTCATCTGGGATATGGAAGAAAAAGATTCAATTCCTCTCCTCTCTGATGTGGAGAAGGGATTTGAACTTGGGTTTCCCATCTGTCAGGTGAGTGCCCTAACCACCAGGCGTGTGTGTGTGTGTGTGTGTGTGTCTCTCTCTCTCTCTCTCTCTCTCTCTCATATATGCATATTTAGTTATTTATATACAGTAGAATAGCTTCAACAAGAGAGACTGAACCCCATCCCCAGCAGAATAAGCCACAGACTAGTGCACGGTCTCAAAGTCCCGGCCCATGGGCAATCTGTGGCCTGAGAACCTCCCCACTGCCGGCTCTGTCTGCTGCAGGCGCTGCCCCCCACAGCTCCCATTGGCTGTGGGAGAGGGACAGAGATACCATCATTAGTTGCCGGGCAGAGTCCGCCATGGAGGCAGCATCATTAGTTGCCGGGCAGAGTCAGCCATGGAGGCAGCATCACATTTTTTTCCACAATGAATATAAACAAGTCAAAATACCAAACACAACTATCTGATGCACACCTTGCTGCAATCCTGAAGGCTTCAACTGCTCAGTCACTGAGGTCAAACATCAATGAACTGAAGCATTGCCAGGTGTCTGGCAAACGCTAAAAACTCTCTGGCAGGCGAAGAATTGTATAAAGTTGTATGACAGTTTTATTATTTCTAAAAAATTAGAAATAAAAAATACAATATAAACATTTTCTTTTCTGAACAACATCTTCAGTGACATTATTGGCCCACTGGGAGGATTTGAGGACTGGCACTGGCCCTAGGCAAATTGAGTTTGAGACTCCTGGTCTAGTGGTTAGGGAAGTCATCTGAGAGGTGGGAGGCTTGTTAACAGCTGTGTTCATATTCTTTCACCACATCAGCCAGTGGAACTGGAATCATAATGCTCAAGTTCCCTGGAGGTATGGTCACTCTGGGGACACAGGAAAACAGCAGAATGTGGGGATTTAGACTGGAAGCAGCTCATCCATAGGGACAGAGTAGTGCACAGGGTTTGACAAAATTCCACTTGTTCAATTTCACCTGCATTCAGCTTCACCCTTTGCAAATGAAACACTGACAACTCTCAGCCCTTCATAGGCATCACATGACTCCTTCCCAGATAGTGTGATGATCAAATGCAGGTGGCTGGTCTGTAGCCCTTAAAGAGGCAGGCCACCCTGTTACAGCTAGCTCTACATTTTAAAGGCACAATAGATCCCTAAAAACTTCATTTCTTGCCTTAGGAATCCACAATTCCAGGTGTGGCGCATGACTAACTGGGGTTTTATCCCTTGCCTTGCCAGGGATGGGACTTAAGCCCCATCACAGATGCATTTTTTAGTTGTTTTTGTCAGAACAGAGGAGTTTCATCTTTGTGGGGGGAAAAAATCTTGAGTCGTGTTATTTCTATGACATGACAGGTTAGAGTACTGACAAGTGGACAGAAATGAGGCTGACAGACCATGACAAAGAGATGCTGATAAACATCAATATGGCAACTAGTGGAGAAAGCCAGGAATTGGTGTTAAATCCATTCTGATTCAACATCTTCAATAATGATATGGAAGATACACAGCCTCACTCAATCTGTAGATGACATTTTTTTAGGAAAAGTTTTGACCACCTCTGAGGACCAAGAAATAGTTCAGGAGGACGTAGAAAGCTTAGAATTATGGATAGACAAAGTGATATTTTGATTGAAAAATGCAAGATTATATAAGAGAAAAATAATGGAAAATAAAAAGATTAAATGGGAGGGAAAAACTTGAAAAGCATTGATGCTGAAAGAGACCTACAAGAGGGGTGATGGTGACTCAATCTTATTACAAACCTTAAGAGTTCTAAACTCACCAATCTGACCCAATAATGGTGACATTATTAAATGATTATTATGCCAAGCAAACAACTTGCTATTTTTCAGCTTCTTCCCTTTTAAACTATAAAGAGAGTCTCCACTAGGGTGACCAGTTATCTCGATTTTATAGGGACAGTCCTGATTTTTGGGCCTTTTTCTTATATAGGTTCCTATTACCCCCCCCCTCCCCCATCCCAATTTTTCACACTTGCTGTCTGATCCCCCTAGTCTCCACCGCCAATTTGTGTGTAATCATTTCAGATTGAAAATTCAAATCTTAAAAATCACACACAAAGCAGACCTTCCCTCTGTGGCAGCTTACAAGGGTACTCCACTTACCCTCTGCCTGTCTTCTGGGATGGGAAAGCAAAAGATTCCATCCCTCTTCATCTCTCTTCCCTGTCACCCTCCTGCCTCACTCCACATTTTCCCAGCTTCTACCCACATATTCAGCGATGTGTACCTCCCTCCTTCTCAGTCTCCACCCTGTCTTGCCAAGTATCCTGCCCTGTGTGTCTCTGTGCCCCAGCACATTTTCCCACTCCCGACATCATCTTATTCTTCTCATTCTCTCGCTCTCTTTCTCTGTATTCCCCCATCCTGCTCTTTTCATAATCCCCTTGCCCCTACATGCTTCTTCACTCTCTCTCCCCCCAGAATGTTCGCTGAGGGTAGCCTGTGGTTTGTTGCATTGGGAAGACAGGCACCTGGTAGCAATCTTTATTTTGGTCACAATAATGAGAACGCTCCTAATATTCTTAATAATTAAAGAGGAAAAAACAACAAAATCAACAAAACCCCTTTAAAATTGTGATACGTGTGATAACATTGCAACACTTGGCAACTCTGTAGACACGCGTTTGCAAAATGATATATCAGCAAGAAAGTCAATGCTATTTCAGGCTGCACAGTCATGGAGCAAGGAGGTAACGGTTCCTCTCCACACAGCTCTATTGCAACTATACCTGGAATACTGCATTCACTTCTGGGTACCTTATTGTTATCTGATATTGGCAAACTGTCAGGAACTCAGAAAACAGCTCCAAAACTGCTCCGAGTTGGATGGATTGATTTATGAGCAGACATGAATAGCCTGGTGAATTAATGATGGACAGTGAATATTTGTAAATTGTAAGTGCCAAGGAGGGAGTGGAATTATTTAGGGTAGTAGAAGAACTAGGAATAAATGGAATAAAATTAAGAAAAACGAACAGTTAGGTTGACTATCAGGTAAAACTTGTATGTTATAAGACCTTCGTTAGGCTGTGGGGCTGTTTCCTAAGGGACTAGTGGATGCCCCATCACTTAATATATTTAAAACAGTAGATTGGATAATATATTAGAAAATATAGGAAATGATTCTGCATTGGCATGGAGACAGATAAGTAGGTTCCATTTCTGCATTGATTTCAACTGGACCCCCAGTGAGTAAAGTTAAAGATAGGTATAAATCTGTGGGATTGGGCCCTAAATTATCTTCACATCCTAGAGCATGGCTATTACAACCTTTGAAACTGAAAATTTGTTGTAGACAATAAATTTATGGGCAGAGTCTAATCCCAGGTGTCATTAGAGTAAATCTGGAGTTACTCACTATCTGAATGGAATAACTCTGGATTTATATCAGCAAAACTGAGATCAGGATCTGTTCTATAAAATCTGAGACAAAAAATGTACCATTTAGAAATTTAACAGGGCTTTTATTTTAGTGGTGGTGAAATTGTTCAGAGGAGACCTGCTGTGTTTTCTCCATGCATTAATCATTTGAATGTGGCTCTTATACATATGAGATTATATCGTAACTTTATTTAATATTACAGGAAACCAGCAAATGATAATTTATTATAGACTGCTTTTAACCCACAGCTTGAAACTCTGCACCTTTATTTATTATAAAACATTCTGCAATTTTCTACTTCTCAGAGATAATTACACAGATGGCAATTTAAGTACAAAGAGCTATGAATAATTAGTCTTTCCTTAATTTATCAAATGAAAGAATTTAAATAGTTTATTTCTTCTGAAAATTAAAAAAAACCACATAATTGCAGTCTGCCTCCAATTATAATATTTATAATAGAGACTAAAAGAAAAAGCATAGAGTGAGTGCTGACCTGTAAGGCTTAATTCACAACAGTATTCTGCCACTCTTAGAATGACATGGCTGCTTCTTTCTTAGAGATTTCATGTGTATTACCATAATTAACAGTTGAAAGTATTGAATATCAAGGAAGAACTTACATTCTGTAATGCATTCTTTCACTGAGCCCTCTGGAAGTAGAGGATCAAGTTGGCAAATACCCCAGCAGGTAGAAGCTTCAGGAACTTATCTATAAATTTTCTAGCCACATATTCAGTATAAATGAATGCACTTGACATTATCTTCGGATTATGTGAAAGTCATTCTTCTATCTTATGGACAATTTGTTCTTAAAGGTAGATTTGATATGAGCAAACTATACCTCTAATAAAGAGTTTCTGCTTCATTTTGATCCTGCTATTAAAGAACTTGGATGACAAATTCTGATTGTCTAGTCCTGCTATATTTCCTTAGGTGAGAAATTCCATTAACTGCAAAATAATATATTAGTAGAAAAATGGAGGGCCACATTTTTTTTTTAAAAAGGGGGTGGGAGTGGGGGGTTGGCTCATAAGTCCATTTTTAAGCACCTAAATAAGTAGCTTGATTTTTCAAATGTGCTGAGCATCTATCAGTTCCTACTGGAGTCAATTGCTCTTGCTAGTGCTCAGCATTTTTGAAAACCAAGTCTTCATGTAGGACCCTGATTTTAGATGCCTGCTTCTGAAAATCTTGGCCTTAGAACTTAATTTGTGTCATCTATTTTGAACATCTTACATGAGATTAATTATTAAAGGTTAATATCATCTTCTGAACTTGAAGCCTTCCCTCGCTGTCAAATATTGCTTAAGGCATGAACAAATCTCCACCATCCCTGCCTATCTTGGGCTGTTTTTCCACCTCCTGTATGTTAAATCTTATACGTTTTCCCTCTCTAAACATTGTTCAGAGGGATTCTTTCAGTTGGCCACTTTTACATGCCCCTCCAGCTGCCCACCATTGGCACCTGTCACGGCAGGTGCTCTGGCTTTACCCTTAACATATGACCCAACTATTTTCATCTTCTTTTCTGGATAGCTTTGGAGATAAGGAGTTGAACTTTCTAACAAATTTTGGCATTGGTTATAAATTCATTTCATTTAGTACTTAGTATTTTCCCAAGACATTTGATTTCAAAGGTATTTAAATGTCTCTCTGTACCATTGGTGGATTTCCAGATTTAATATCTATATCTTGAAGTGGAAATAACATTTGAGTTCAAGATTCATAGTTGGGTCTTTAAATTGTAAATTTTCTATGACCAAAGCTTAAGCTGATGAATCCATATGCCAATTTGCCAACCTATGACATTATTTCCTTCTGGACATCCACTTTACCTTGGCAATAGCATGCAAGCCATGTAAATTGACTCTCCTCTTTTATACCTTTGCCTTCCATGTAATGCTTGATCTGGGAGTTGCTGGGTTTCATTGTATTTGTATTTTTTCATAACTACTTTCTTATGATTCTGGACAATCTTTCAGTCGTTGCCTGCATGCTGGTTGAGCTGCCGTTTAGAAAAGCTAGGTCATCTACCTAAATCTAATTTCATTTTGGCCAACATTAACATAGCAAAGTGCCTGCCTAGTTTCAAATTCAGATATTTACTCCTTTGCTTCCACCAAATCTGCTGAAGATTAAAAGTTGTCCAGTTTGAACATCCGGGCATGGCCATTCAACAACCATTTTCCAAAGGTTCCACAGGTACCTAATATAGAGAACTCCTGAGTGGGAGGAGAGCTCATAATAAAGTTAGCCACAGAATACAGGGTCAAAAGGAAAAATTGAGGATGCATGCTTGAGAAATGTAAAATACTGCTTATTTCTTCTTTTATCTATCCATTAATATTAATAGCAGTATTTGTAATGTGATATCACATACAGGCACCAGTCAAGAACTCATAATAAAGTTAGCCACAGAATACAGGGTCAAAAGGAAAAATTGAGGATGCATGCTTGAGAAATGTAAAATACTGCTTATTTCTTCTTTTATCTATCCATTAATATTAATAGCAGTATTTGTAATGTGATATCACATACAGGCACCAGTCAAGAACTAGGTCCTCCTTGTGCTTGGCACTGTTCACATATGCAACAAAAAGATGGACCCTGCTTGCTAGGGTAGCTTCTGTAGCATTTAAGACTAGACACATGATTCATAGATTCTAGGACTGGAAGGGAACTCGAGAGGTCATCGAGTCCAGTCCCCTGCCCGCATGGCAGGACCATGATGAAGACCTTGGGTGAAATCCTGCCTCATTGAAGTCAATGAAAAGTTCCTATTGACTTCAATGTGACCAGAATTTCATCCTTTTACTTTTGTTTTATTCTCGGTTTTCTCTCTTCATAAATTTGTTTTTAGGTAGACCACTAGATCTTAGAATGTTTTGTGGAAAAGTTGCATGGCATGGTCTATCTGAGAATTTCCTGAAGACCAGCCCAAAGAGGTAAAATAGCTGAAATTGTTTGTGGGGTGTGGTGGAATTTTTCTGTTTTTGATTTTGCATTTGAAAATAAAGTTGTATTGAAACAACATGTATTCAACAACATTTCTTATGTCCAGGGTGTAATTTCTGGTCAAAAATATGAGGGTGAGAGAAAACCCCTTGCTAGAGGTTACAGTATTCACTTAGGTTGTGGGAAAACTGGGTGCACATCCCTGATCTGAATCAGGCAAGTGAGTGGCCTAATGGCTTTTCTGGGATGTCTCTATGTGTCTGTCTATCTCTTCCCCTCCCCTCACTCCTTTTCTCTTCCCCATATCGTTAAAACAAAAATCAGAACAAAAACAAATGTTGAATATTCACAATTTTTCACAAACTGGAAATGTTTTCCAGCCAGCCCTAAAAATTGCTTTCCTCCTCGTTTTCTTTTTACAGGTCTTTGGAGAGTACTACTTTGGGACTTCTTGGTCAAAAGCAAGTTAATTAAGGGGCCATTTCCCATAAGGTGTTTTGCAGTCAGACTGCAGTCCTCTGGATGTACAAGGAACACCTCTATAGATGGCAGATGAGAACTGAATTCAAGGGGCATAAGCTGACCGTCCACTTGAGCCTTTTGTAAAATGGAAATTTAGCTAGAGCTAGACAACATTTTTATTTTTAATTGAAAGGTATTTTCAGTGGAAAATGGACTTTCGATAAAAGAAATGTTCACAATAAAATGTAGGTTTTCCTTGCAATGTTTTGAGTTAAAAAAGGAAAAAAAGATATTAAAATAATATGCTTTTAGTAGAAAAATCATACTCACATTTTTTTAAAAGTAAAAATCTCACCCCCTACTGGAGAAAGAGAAAAAGTAAACATGTCTGAGAGTTCATTCCCCAGCCCCCCCCCCGAAATGGAACACTATATTTCAAATAAATATCAAACAAAAATTACAAAGTGTGAAAAAATTCAAACAAAATGATAAAAAGTTCCCTACATTTCAAGACATACTTACTTCCTCCTCTCTCCCAACTGGCTCTAATTTATCAATACTTTTTCAAAACTGTTTTCATAGGAAAAGTTGGTCTCAGGGAATGTATGTTTTTAAGGGTTTGTCTACACTTGAAATGCTGCAGTGATGCAGCTGTAGCACTGTAGCACTTCAATGAAGACCGTACCAGTGACAACGGAGGGGTTTTCTCATCGGCATAGATAATCAATCTCGCCAGGAGGCAATACCTAGTTTGACAGGAGAATTCTCCCATCAGCCTAGCACTGTCTGCACTCTGGGGGTTAGGTTGGTTCAACTGCATCACTCAGGGGAATGGATTTTTCACACCCCTGAGCAGTGTAGTTACTGACCTAATTTCCTAGTGTAGAACAGGCCTTATAATCAGAGCCAGTTAGGATAGTCATGGTTCAGTGAGAAATTTCACTCTCCTGCAGCAACTTTCTTTAGCTCAATTCATTAAATCTACGCCAGTCATTTGGTATAGTAAACAGAGTCATTGATCCTGGGATGATGTTTTACTATGTACCCTGCTTTGAAAATAAACACTTCATCTTTGCAGCAGGAGACCATTTTCCCTTTTTATCATCAATTTAACACTCAAATACTTCTATTTGTGTGGGGGGGGGGGGAGGGGGAGGTTAAGAGTGTGTTCACATTAGAAAGATAAATTAAACTAAATAGTATTTTTGAGTGAATCTTTTGTTTAATATACTATTAAACTTGCTGAGGATCACCTCCAGACAACTGAATGACAGCCTGGAACCATTTTACAAGTGTTAAATCATGATTTTAAAAGTCCTATGTTGCCTAAGAAAGGATGATATTTTTTCCCCCAATGGTCTGGATTATATAAATTACCTCTATTACGTCACAAATTATAAACGTATTTTGTGATTGGTGTTCCTTTCCTTTTAAAAAGGAATCTCCCTTCTCCCCCCCTTTTGAGGACCTACCAGCTACTAAACCTGGTTGTAATCTGGAATCAAAATTTTAAAAGAAAATGCTTGAGTAAAACCAAAGTATGGCTGCTGGGAAATTAATTCATGGGGAAAAGGTGTCAATTCAGCAAAATTCATTATCCTATGCACTAAGCTCTCAAAGGGTAAAATTCTCTCCTGTGCATGTCTGATGTAAGTGCTGTGCTTACACTCTGCCCAAACTGTTTAGAGGTTCATATTGCAACATATTTTACAAATATTTTATCATTTCCTCTAAGAAAACCCAAGTCCATTCAATGACTCTCAAGACAACTGAATATTATGAAAAAATAAATCTTGTCTTGAGCACACAGGCCCCAATTCAAGAAAGCACCTAAGCATGTGTTCACATGTTTTTCTGAATAGGGATAGATTTAAGCATGTGCTTAACTCCTTTCTTGAATTGGGGCCACAGAAGTCAGCATTTGCATCAAGATTTTAATCTAGCTACACAGTGAGTTTTAATCTCTTCATTCTTTAGAATTATATGGGCAGCTGATTATTTCTATTCATTTTAATAGGAACTGAGGCCATGATCCTACAAACACTTTTCTGTGTGCTTAACTTTAATAATATGGGTAGTTCCTTTGATTTCTATGGAACTAATCATGGTGCTACTGTTAAGTACATGTGCATGTGTTTGCAGGATCAGGCCTGAATGGCAAATTTTGCTTCACACCCTGATAAAGATTGATCATAACTGTTGATATTTTTCAAAACCAATTATTTCTTAGATTTACATAGCTGCACTTGTTTTCTTCAGATTAACTTGGGTTTGTGTTAATCCTAATTCTTTTGTACACAAGTACATAGTGTACAGTACTAAGAAATTGGAACAACTCAGTCAATACAAAATAAAATGTTTCACAATAAAAACAAAATCCTGGGTATTTCTTATATTAAAACTGAGTTTTGAGAGTCCAAAACTCTGATTTGTAATTTTAGACAGATCTTGACTCTTAAAAAGATCTGACATGGCTCCTGCCGGCAGGTCATTATTCCTTCATTAGCTAAGAATTAACATGTTTTCTTCAAAGGAGCACTTTGTTTCGCCTGCATCCTTATTGGAAGACTTGTACTATTCTATGAATATTCTAATTTTTAAAAAAAACAAGGTATTCAAAATAGTCATAATAAAGAAAGAACATTTCAGCCATGTGAAGATGTGGTTTCAATCAAAACAACCATATTAAGGAAGATTTATTATTTAAATGGTTAAATTAAACAACACAGTTAGGCTAACTTAATTGCTTTTCCCAATTCAAAATTCTCATGTGTATGAGTTTATAAACCATACAAGGTGGACCAAGAACAAAGATACCTTAAGACCAGCACTTAAAGTTGTCTTAAAGAAGTCATGTCGTGTCTGTCATTTCCTAACTATGGAATAAATTTTTGGGGTACTGACAACTTCTTTAAATACATTTACTTTAAGGAGGATACGTTTTTTTGTGGGGGAGGAGTTTATTTAAATATTAGAGAGTGGAAGCAAAGGAGATACTAAGGTGAAATGGTAAATTTGCCAATGGGGGAACCTATTTGGAAAAAGTAGCATGATACTAGCAGCAGCACTGCAGAATCTGATGAGCTGTTCCCCAAATGTTAAGTGATGGGTTTGAAAAATCTAAACAAATTGAAAAGTCAAAAAATAAACCAGAATAAACCCATAGGATTTGTTCCCCACCTGAAATGACCACAAACTCCATTCCCAATAGACATACCCTGCTCCCATATATAGCATATTCAGTATGACATCATTGCTGAAAAGTACATGCAACATACAGAAAAATGACCAAAGAAAGGGTGGTTATATCTGCACACCAAAGTTAATTGGTGAATGTTATGTCAGACTTGTGGATGTAAAGACTTTTCCATTAGTGACCAATGTGCCTCACATGCACCTCAGATTTTTTTCTTTTGACTAGCTGTCTCACCATGTGCAACTCATTCCTCTTTGAAGTGCACATCTACTCTGAAAAGCGACTAGACAAATAATATTGTGAGGTTCTGTGTTCATGCTATTTAATTGATTCCAGATCACATTCTCCTATATTTACAAATTAAAAGTTGCTCCTCTCACTAACTGCCAGCCCTGAAAACTTAGTCTGGGAACTCAGTCAAACTGTTTTTTTTATAGCTTCTGCTGGTTGAACCAGACTGGATTATTGCAATACAATGTATGATTGCTTGAAAGCAATAACGCCTAGAAAAAAGTTGCAGTAGTTCAGGAAGTAGAAAGAGCTCTCTTCACAGCTATACAGAGTACCGAGAACACATTCCCTTAATCTTTGTTCAACCAGCTCCCTGCTGAACATGGAGTCTTCTTAACCCTTATTTACAATACCTTCATTCATTGTTTGTTCATTTCTATGTGGTAAACAGAAATGAAAGAAATGTCTAAGGGAAAAGTGCAAAATATGAAAGTGAAATTCTAAATTTGAAGACTATAAAAATTACTTAAGCTGTTCCTTTAAAAACAATATGTATAATTACCCAAATTTTGATTCTGGCATGAGCATTAATGTCAAATCAAATTTGGGGATTACTTTAGAAAAATAATTTAGCATTGTTTGTTTGTTTCTTTCCAGAGGTGTATTTCATAAACTGATAAACACAAAACAAAATATGGAACCTCAAGGAAGCTAAAAATAATAAAGCTTTGCGGTTTTTTTTTTTTTTGAACATTGCATTTTATTGTATAAACCGCTAAATATCCCCTTATTTCTTCCCAATAATGTGGGTTTATTTAATTAGCTGGACCCATTAAAATACTGTGGATGGCAATTATAAGGTTCATCTTGCAGAAAATATTGTAAAAGAAAAAGCATTTCATATCCTATTACTGTACAATGATATAGTTGCAGTTTTAAAACGTTAGACAACTTCTGCTCCAAGATTTATACTCTTTAGATGAATAAATAACTATTTTATTCTCATGTATTCAGATAATGCCAATTCCAGTTTCAACAGGATTCAATTTGGAATTGATTCTCATTTAAATCTGTAGCTTAAAGAGTTTACCATCATTTTGTGATCAATTCTAAAAATAGCAGTAGGCACCATTTACCATATGGATATTTGTTTCGTTGGAAAAAAAACAGAGGAGTCCTGTGGCACCTTAGAGACTAACACATTTATTTGGACATAAGCTTTCATGGGCTAGAACCCACTTTATCAGATGTATGAAGAAAAAGATACAGGAGCAGGTATAAATACATGAAAGGATGAGGGGTGCTTTACCAAGAGTTAAGTCAGTCTAATGAGATAAATCAATTAACAGCAGGATACCAAGGGAGGAGAAATAACTTTTGAAGTGGTAAGAGAGTGGTCCATTACATAGAGTTGACAAGGTGTGAGTAACAGTAGGGAGAAATTAGTATTGGGGAAATTAAGTTTAGGTTTTGTAATGACTCAGCCACTCCCAGTCTTTATTCAGGCCTAATCTGATGGTATCTAATTTGCAAATTAATTCCAGTTCTGCAGCCTCACCTTGGAGTCTGTTTTTGAGGTTTTTTTGTTGAAGAATTGCCACTTTGAGGTCTGTTATTGAGTGACCAGAGAGATTTAAGTGTTCTCCTACTGTTTTTTGAATGTTATGATTCCCGATGTCAGATTTGTGTCCATTTATTCTTCTGCGTAGAGACTGTCCGGTTTGACCAATATACATGGCAGAGGGGCATTGCTGGCACATGATGGCATATATCACATTGGTAGATGTGCAGGTGAACGAGCCTCTGATGGTGTGGCTGATGTGGTTAGGCCCTATGATGGTGTCCCTTGAATAGATATGTGGACAGAGTTGGCACCGGGGTCTGTAGCAGGGTTTGGTTCCTAGGTTGGTGTTTTTGTTGTGTGGTGTGTAGTTGCTGGTGAGTGTTTGCTTCAGGTTGGGGTGCTGTCTGTAAGCGAGGACTGGCCTGTCTCCCAAGGTCTGTGAGAGTGAGGGATCGTCCTTCAGGATAGGTTGTAGATCCTTCATGATGTGCTGGAGAGGTTTTAGTTAGGGGCTGTAGGTGACGGCTAGTGGCGTTCTGTTACTTTCTTTGTTGGGCCTGTCTTGTAGTTGGTGACTTCTTGGTACTCTTCTGGCTCTGTCAATCTGTTTCTTCACTTTGAAAGCTTTGTTGCCTTGAGGGCCCATACTTCTAAGCTGGTTTGATGTAGACACTGTATCACTGATTAGTACTCTTGTGTCTGATGAAGTGGGCATTCACCCACGAAAGCTTATGCTCCAATACTTCTGTTAGTCTTAAAGTTGCCACAGGACCCTCTGTTGCTTTTTACAGATTCAGACTAACACGTCTACCCCTCTGATACTTGACTGATTAGTATGTTCACTTGGCCAGTCAGCTTTTTTTTTATTTTATAAGCAAAATTTAATATTTGTGTTTTTTTTCAAACTTTGCTTCAGTTAATTCCTGTGTAATCTTTAAAGATCCAATATTAGTTAAAGGAGTTTTATCACTGACTTCAGTGGGAATAGGATTGGGTTCTGGATGGTCAGCCGCAAAGTAACTTGTAAATCTTTGCATGAGCTAGAGCAGATGTAGTTACTTCACATGGCTCAAAGTTATGATGTTGGTCCATTTGAAAATAGATGTTGTTTGATACCATTTCCTATTTTCCTTACTGTTTGAGATCCCAAATCTTGCCTTTTAATTTAGAAGTCTGGACAAATACTATACAAGGACTCATTTTCAGTTTTTATTTTGTGGACAATTTCACATAAATTTATCAATGTTTATTGCAAAAATTAAAAATGGTGAAAAATCAGTGCAAAGAATTAACTTCACAGTTTTCTCGGTAAATATCAGAGTGGATGAGAGGATAGAAAAAAGCAACAAATAGTGTTACTTAAGAGTATTGAAAGTAAAAAGTTTAATGCTGTGGTTTATTTCATGAACTGTATATTAATAGTATGTACATCTATGCACAAGCGTGTGTATGCGGGGTATCTTCCGCCACATTATCTTACTTTAACAGATAGCCTCCCTGTGGCAGGGCGCTGCAGGGGAAGCTCCTGCCACTCCAGCCCCAATCAGGGGAAATGGGTTGGGGCTGGGTAACTAGCTAGGACTGGCCTGGAAACTGGCCACACCTGCCAGCCTCATTAACAAGGTCTAAAAACTTGGGAGGAAGTGATTGCCGCGGGAGGGGGGCGGGATGGCAAAATCTGTAAATAAGCTGTAAATAGTTTTGCGCTTGGTGGTGGGGACCAGACACAGGAATAAAGAGCACAGGTGTTGCACCAGCTTGAAGTTGTCCTGACTCATTGGGGAGCTGGGCCGGGAGGCTGAAGCCAGCGTGGCATAGTGAGCACCCCGTTACACTCACATGTACACGCAGACTAATTTATTATTGACATAAACTCATCTACCTAATGTACTGGATTTTCTTAATATAATTTTCATGTATTTGAGTGGTTCAAAATTCAAGTGAAAGTCAGTAAAAGCCAAATAATACCTTTTGTAAAACCCAGGAATTTTTCAGTAAAAACTGAAAACAAAAGTTCTTAATACCACACCACAATTCCCCAGGAAGCCACCTTCCTTTAATTTCTTCTAAGGCTCTCATTGATAGAAGTCCAATTGTCTCTGCTAGGCCAGATGAAATCCAATGTAGCATTCCAGAAACAGGGTGGCATAACATTTGAGGGCACCTCTGACCCTGGAAAGCTCTGAAATGTGCAGTATTTGAATATAACAATTGGTCAGAATCCAACAGAGAGTCTGCTAGACCCAAGAGTTAGAACCTTAACCCCTCAGTATGATACAGCAGTGGTAAAGGGCCTTTTGTGAATCCGAGCTAGGGAGGTGCTGAGGTGAAAATTACATGACCTGAAATAGGGAGGGCCATAAGCATGAACCTTTTTCTCATGAAACTCTTTAAATATTAATTGAATTCAGTTCTATCCAGGGGCCACAGCAGGGGATATATAAAGCTATAATGAATTGCAATATCATGGTACTGTACATTCTTCAAAGCTTCAACTCAAGGAGCAAAACAAAAGAATGTGGCAGCTAGCCAGTGGAGTGCATTAATTACAAAGACAGTGGCCTCAGTGTGTTTGAAGTTGACTTACCAAGTTATATATCATATACATATATTTTGAACAGCATCCAATTGTTTAAACTCCCCCCCCCCCGACCCTTCTATGCCTCCAACCCTTTCTTTAGGAACACTAATCTGCTCCCTTCCCTGGCTCCCCACCATCCTCTTTCTTTATATTACACGTCAAAGCTCCTTATAGTCCTTCAAAGAGCTGAAGGGAAGATTTGTAAAGGTCTTTATGCAGCCTAAAGATACTGAAAGGACCTAGGCTTTTGAAAATCCCATTAGGTGCCTATCTACATCTTTAGGCACTTAAAGACCTTTAAAAATCTGGCCCTGAGAGCCTCCTGATAGGGGATTAGTTTTGCTTGCCTGACATTTAAATCAATGGCATTTCAGAGCACTCATCCCCTGGGTGGAGGCATTCATTCACCTACAGGTTCAGGCCCCAGAGTAACTATAATGAAACTCCATTTATAGTGAAATGGAATGCAAGACCCATTTGATTTGCTGCAATGCAATGTGAAATTCTAGTTACAATGAACTAAAATAGTGAATTTATTCTTTTTTAAGAGGAAGAGTGACTTCAAGAAATTTTTGAATTCCATAATCTTTTGATCTTCTACCCTTGATGTGTATTTTTCCATAACTCGAAGCCTAGTCTCATCATCCTCACTCAAGGCCTGATCTAACTCTCCTTAATTGAAAGACTTCCATTGGATCAGCCTTAAGCAGGAATGAGTTCAATAGCATGAGATCAGCAGAGGGTCTGTGGCCTATGAACATTCTTATAAAGTCTTAAGTCTTAAATGAGACTTAAGTGGTGAGTAGCCATTGTACTTCTGTGAAGGGCATGGAAGATACTTGTCTTTTTATTTTTAATGAATACTGTGTGTATCTCTATTTGGTGGAGCTCTGGGGTGTATCTGGCTGGTAATTCCAGCTGGAGCTTTCCACACATGACCAGGAACTAGGCAACGACCATAATTCAATTGCCAGAACTTGATGAACAATACAATGAATCCATTGCTGGAAGTCTATCACCTAGGAAGATACATGCACTGGATTGATCAGGTTCAAGTACCACAGGGTTAACAAAGGGCTTTTATTTGAATAAAAGTCTGCATGAGAACTCAGGAGAAAAACTGATTGGGCATCAGACTGAGAGGTAGAGGCTGGAGGGGTAAACTGCCTCTTCCAGACCACTGTTGGGGGAATGGAACTCCAGATACTTTGATTACACAATGCATACTGCTTGCAGCACAGGGTACGGGATGTTGGGCTAGACACAGATTGATTATGCAATGCTTGCAATATTAAATTTGGAATTTTTTTTTTGTTTGTTTTCACCAAAAAGTTTAGCAGTGATTGGACGAAATCACTGGTTAGATACCTGCAAGTAAACATCACTAGTTAGATACCTTCAAGTCAGCAGGACCTGACAAAGTATATCCTATAATACTTAAGGAACAGGCTTTGAGAACTCATGGAGGACAGGAGAGAGCCTAGAGGACTGGACAAGGGTAAACAGAGTATAGCCTACCTATAAAAAAGGGCAATGAGTATAACCCAAGGAATTAAAGACCAGTCAGCTTAACTTTGGTCCTTGGAAAGACAATGTAGCAAATAATCAATCAATTTTGTAAGCACCTCGAGGATAATAAGGTGATAAGTAACAATCAGCATGGATTTGTCAAGAACAAATCACATCAAACCAAGCTAATAGCCTTCTATGACAGGACAACAGGCCTTGGATGGTGGGAAGCATTAGATGTAATATATTTCAACTTTAGTAAGGCCAGGTCTACACTACAGACCTATATTGGTGTAACTACTTTGCTCAGAGGTATGGATTTTTCACACCCCTGAGCAATGTAGTAATACCAACCTAACCCCCTGTGTAGACAGTGTTATGTCAACAAGAGAGCGTCTACAGTCAGCATAGCTACTGCCTCTTGGGGAGGTGGATTAACTATGCCAATGGGCGACGCTCTCCCATTGGTGTAGTAGTGTCTTCACTAAAGTGCTACGGCCATAGAGTTGTATGTGATGACAACCCTAAATCTTTTGATACCCTCTCACATGAAATTCTCATAAGCAAAATTAGGGAAATATAGTCTAGACAAATGTTCTATAAGGCAGGTGAACAACTCATTGGAAAACCAACTTGGAGAGTAGCTATCAATGGTTCACAGTCATGCTGGAAGGGGATCTGCAGGGGATCTTTCTTGGGGCCGGTTCTATTCAATATCTTCATAAATATTGTGGATAATGGCATAAAGAATACACCTATAAAATTTGTGGACAATACCAAGATGGGACTGTTGGAAGCACTTTGGAGGACAGGATTAGAATTCAAAATGATGTTGACAAACTGGAAAAATGGTCTGAATTAAGTAGAATGAAATTCAATTAGGACAAATGCAAAGTACTACATTTGGGAAGGAATAATCAATTGCACAAATACAAAATGGTAAATGACTGCCTAGGAAGGAGTACTGCAGAAAAGGATATGGGGGGGGGGGAGGGGAGTGGATCACAAACTAAATATGAGTCAACAATTTAATAATGTTGCAAAAAAAACCCAACAACCCCAAATATCATTCTGGAGGAATGGCAGGAGTGTTGTAAGCAAGATACAAGAAGTAATTCTTCCACTCTGATCAGCACTGATAAGGCCTCAGCTGAAATACTGTATCCAGCTCTGGTCCCCACACTTTGGGAAAGATGCAGACAAATTGGAGAAAGTCTGTGGAGAGCGGAGAGCAATAAAAATGGTTGAAGGTCTAGAAAACATGACTTATGAGGAAAGATTGAAAAAATTAGGTTTGTTTAGTCAGGAGAAGAGAAGACTGAGGGGTGACATAACAGTCCTCAAGTATGTAGAGTTTATTGTAAAGGAGAGTTTGATAACTTGTTCTCCTTAACCACTGAGGATAGGACAAAAAGCAATGGGCTTAAATTGCAGCAAGGGAGATTTAGGTTAGACATTAGGAAAAACTTCCTAACTCTGAGGGTAGTTAAGCACTGGAACAAATTGCCTAGGGAGGGTGAGGAATCTCTGGCTTTGGAGGTTTTTAAGAACAGGTCAGACAAACACCTGTTGAGGTGGACTAGCTCATACTCTCTCCTGCCTTGTGCAAGGGAATGGACTAGATGACCTATTGATCCCTTCCAGTCCTACATTTCTATTAATCTGTGATTATAACAAGGCCAGTTTTGAGAGGGGGAGTTAAGTGCCTAAATATCTTTGAGGATCTGGGCCTCTGTTCTTCATTGCTGTCCATCCTTCTTATTTTACATTACAGAGAATAATTTCCACAATAAAATTTTATTGTCAGGATAGGATTTTAAAATCCTCTGTTCATGCATAATAAGATCACTGAGATTTATCTTACTACAGTAAAATGTATATGCTCATTTTGCTCACTATCTCATAACTCTGTGGCAGATTTCATGAACTACCAAGCTTCAGATTAACTAAGTGGACACAAAAAAATATAAAAATTTGACTGACTGAAATAAAGAATTCCTGTTGGCAGGCACAATAAAGAATGATAATAGAGCAGGTTGAAAAAAATGTTTTAAGTGACAAATTTTGATGAAAACAAAATCTTTTTCATTTTGGTTTACATTTTTCCTTGAACATAAGAATGGCCATACCAATGGTCCATCTAACCTGGCATCCCATCTTCTGACAGTAGTTGGTGCCAGATGCTTCAGAGGGAATGAACAGAACAGGGTGATTTATCGAGTGATCCATCCCCTCACATCCTATACCAAATTCTTGTGGTCAGATATTTAGGGACACCAAAGGCATGCCCATTTGGCTAATAGCTGTTGATGGATTTATCCTCCATGGATTTACCTAATTCCTTTTTAAATCCACTTATACTTTTGACCTTCACAACAGCCATGGCAATGAATTCCATATGTTGATGGTGTATTGTGTGAAGAAGTACTTCCTTATGTTTGTTATAAACCTGCTGCCTATTAATTTCCTTGCGTTACACCTGGTTCACGTATTATTGAAGGGGAAAATAAGACTTCCTTATTCTCTTTCTCTACATCATTCATAATTTTATAGATCTCTATCATATCCTCAGTCATCTTTTTTCTCATCAAATGTCTGAACAGTCTGTCTTTTAAATCTCTCCACATATGGAATCTGTTCCATACCCATAATAATTTTTGTTGTGTTCCTCTGTACTTTTTCCAATTCTAATATATCTTAAGTGGTAACAGCTAATTTAGACCCCATGATTTTGTATGTGTAGCTGGAATTATGTTTTCCAATGTGCATTACTTTTCATTTATCAAATTGAATTTTATCTTTCCTTTTGTTGCCCAGTCACATAGTTTTATGAGGTCCCTTTGTAACTCTTCACAGTCAGCTTTGGACTTAACTTCTGTGAATTATTTTGTAACATTTACACACTTTCCCCCCTCGCTGCTTCCCTCTTTTTCCAGAATATTTATTAATATGTTGTACAGTGCTGGTCACAGCACTGATATTTGGGGGACCCACTATTCACCTCTCTGTACTGTGAAAACAGACCATTTATTCCAATCCTTTGTTTCCTGTCTTTTAACCAGTTATTGACCCATGAGAGGCCCTTCCCGCTTATCCCATTACTACTTAAGAGCCTTTATTGAGGAACCTTGTCAAAGGCTTTCTGAAAGTCCAGGTACTCCATATCCACTGGATTACCCTTAACCACATGTTTTTTTGCACCCTCAAAGAATTCTAATAGATTGGTGAGGCACGGTTTCCCTTTACATAAGCTGTGTTAACTCTTCCCCAACACACCATCTCCATCTAGGTGTCTGATAATTCTGTTCTTCAATATAGGTTCAACCAATTTGCCTGGGACTGAATGTAAACTAACCGGCCTGTAATTGCAAAGATCTCCTCTGGATCCTTTTTAAAAATTCGTCATCCATATTAGCTATTGTCCAGGCATCTGGTACAGAGGCTGATTTAAATGATAGGTTACATGCTACAGTTAGTAGTTTTGCAATTTCATATCTGAGTTCCTTCTGAACTCTTGGGTGAATAATATCTGGTCCTGATGACTTATTATTTTTTAATTTATCATTTTGTTCCAAAACCTCTTCAATCAATACCTCTATGTGGGACAGTTCCTCAGATTTGTCACTTTGAAAGAATGGCTCCCATGTGGGAATCTCCCTTTCAGCCTCTGCAGTGATGAGTGATGCAAAGAATTCATTTAGCTTTTCCACAATGGCCTTGTCTTTCTTGTGTGATCCTTTAGCACCTCGATAATCCAGTGGCCACTGATAATTTGACAGGCTTCCTGATTCTGATGTACTTAAAAATGTATTTTCTGTTAGTTTTTGTGTCTTTTGTTAGTTGCTTTTCAAATTCTTTTGTGTCCTGCTTACTTATACTTTTACACGTGACTTGCCAGAGTGTGTGCACCTTTCTATTTTGCTCAGTAGGATTTGACTTCCAATTTTTAAAAAAATTGTCTTTTTGTCTCTAGCCACCTGTATTGGAGTGTCTACCCCACACAGGAGTGGAAGGGGTTAATGGAGGCCAGAGGGGCCAATTAACCTAGCAGACTGAAGGTTGAGAGAGAGCCCTAATTAGAGGAACAAGCTTACCTGTACAGGAACAGGCGGGGCCTGTATAAAGCCAGATAGCTGGCTGCAAATGGGGAAGCTGCAAGGAAGCAGGCTGCAATCACTCCCTGAGTGGAGGGAGTGGTTAGGCTGGCAAACCCAGAGAGTGGGGGGAAGTCAGATAGGTAGGAAGAAGCACAGGGAAACAGCAGCTCAAACTATACAGGGACCATTGCTACTTGTTATAGGGTCCCTGGGCTGGAACCCAGGGTAGATGATGGGCTTGGGTTCCCCTACCAGCCACTGGGAAGTGGCAAGGGCGTTGGAGATACTAGCCAGACATCAGGTCTGGAAAAACTGTCAACTTCCACAAAAGGGGAGGACCTTAATGACTTGGCCACAGGGCTAAGACACAAAGAGGAAGCTGCAGAGCTGGGAGTGAGTGGGGCAGCAGGGTGAGACAAGATGTGGCAAGACTTCACCAGAGGGGCAGGGACTGCTAGCAGGAAGCACTGCTAGCAGTGACTGACCCTGAGACACCACCTCTTTTATCTGTTGTGTAGCCATGGTGTCTTTTTTTTTTTTTTTTAAATTGGAGTATACATTTAATTTGAAACTCTATTATGGTGTTGTTGTTTTTTAAAGTTTCCATAGAGATTACAGGCATTTCACCCTTGACTGTTTTTATTTCCATTTAACCAGCTTCCTCATTTTTGTGTAGTTCTCCTTTTTGAAGATAAATGCTACTTTGGTGGGTTTCTTTGGTATTCCCCGCCCTCCCCAAGGATGTTAAATTTAATTGCATTAGGGTTGCTATTACTGAGTGGTTCAGTTATATTCATCTCATGGACCAGATCCTGTGTGTCACTTAAAACTAAATCAAGAATTGACTCTCCCCTTGTGGGTTCCAGGAAAAGCTGCTCAGAGAAGTAGTCATTAATGCTGTCTAGAATTTTATCTCTGCATCCCATCCTGAGGTGACATATATCCAATTAATGTGGGGATAGTTAAAATCCATGTTCCTCCCTCCTCCCCACCATTTTATTAGGTTTTCTGGGTTTTTTTAGCCTTTCTAATCTCCATGAGCATTTCACAATCACCTTCCCCATCCTTCAGGTGGTTGGTAATATATTTGTACTGCTATACTCTTATTGTTGGAATTTGTATCCATAGAGATTCTATGTTACAATTAAATAAAACATTACGATTTTTACTATATTTGTCTCTATGCTTTCTTTTACATATAATTCTACTTCCCCACCAGCATGGCTTTTTCTGTCATTCCTATATATTTTGTATCCTGATATTGTTGTGTCCCATTGATTATCATTATTCCACCAAGTTTCTGTATTGCCTATTACATTAATGCCCTCATTTAATACCAGACACTCAAGTTCACTCATCTTAGTATTTAGACTTCTAGGATTTTTATGTAAGCACTTACAAAATTTCTCAATATTTAGGTGTCTGCCTTCATGTGATGTTTTTTTCATTTGACTGTTTCTCTTCATCTCTTTCCTGTATTTTATAAACTATCTTCTCCTCTTTACTAAAATGTAAAGTATCCACTTTAATAAATCCTCCCTGAGGAATGGGTCTGTCGGAACTGTTTGTTCCTCCACAACTGTTGGCTCTCTCCAGCCCATAGTCTAAAAACTCCTCTACAACCTTTTTAATGTTACATGCCATCAATCTAGTTGTTTGGTTTAGGGGAAGCCCATCCTTCCTGTATAGGTTCCTTCTGCCTTAAAATGTTCCCCTGTTCCTACTAAACCCAAATCTGTCATCCAAGCACCATTGTCTCATCCATGCATTGAGACCCTGAAGCTTTGCCTGTCTAACTGGCTGTGTGCTTGGAACTGGAAGCATTCCAAAAAATGGAGGTGCTGGACTTTAATATTTAGCAGCCTAAATTTGGCCACCAGGACCTTTTACGTACTTTTCCTTATGTCATGTATCACAACTACCAGCTCCTCCACTGCAATGCACATGCCTATCTAGATGTTGAAAAATGTCAAGCTTTCTTTGAAAAACTGTAAACTGAAAAATTTTGACAGTATATTTTGAAAACGTATGTTCAACTGGAATTCAACTAGTTTTATATCTGAAACCACAAATAAATATGAAATGATATACAATTCAATGGCATGGATTTTTTTTTATTTACTTATTCATAGTAAATATTTTGTCAACTACCATACGTAAAAGATTTAGCCCATACTAATAACGCATTTGTTTTCTGAAGCCAAGGTATTCTCTAGAAAAATAATACTCTCCACCCAATCAAAGTAGAAATGGACTTCAGTTTCTCAATTTGATCTTTGACAAATTTAAGTCATAGTCCAACTCTCACTGATTACAATGTCCCTTAAAGGGGACTCAGTCATTCCAATATAAAAAGATCAAGTTAGGGGCTTGCTGCTCACCAGAACAAAAAATATAACGCTAACTCCCAAACAAAGCAGAAGAGACAAGAGAATATTGGGGAGGTCTTTCTATGATTGTTTAATATCTATGATCTTCTAATATACATCCATTTCAAAATTTTGTAGTTTGTATAGTCCTAATTCTTCATGTTTTATAAAATGCCAAAATAATCCAATCTAATTTATTCAGCACCAAGCTACTTGGGTCAATTGAATATATTAGTTACATAAATTTTCTGATCTTAGATGAAAGACTCTTTTCAGAATGCATATTTTATAAGGTTTTAAATACATTTATTTTATTTGTAGTTTTTATGTTACTAGTAATCTAAAGCAATTCTGCAATGTAGTCACCCACCACAATCTCTAAGTGACCACAGTTAGGGCTATTTGAGAAATCTGCACATGGAATCATTTAAATCGCCACTTAATCTAAGTTTTCTTCCTTTGACTGTTTCAAAAACAATCTCATTGTCCACATCCTTATTGAAAGTGTGTTACTTCACAGCTGCTTCTCCAAGCATGTTGACAGATGTCTACTTTATAAGTACATGTTTTTGGATGGCCAGAAAGTCAGAGAGATGTTAAAATATGTTGTCAACTGCCGAGATGTGCTGAGCTGCTAAGTAGATGTGGACATTGGCTGCCTAGTGACCTTTGAGTAGCAATAGTAACGTTTTAAGGACATGGGATTTATTTAAACTCCTCAAAACTGTTGACATTTTACATAAGCCAGAGGAAACTCTGAACTGATTTTGTTACCTAGGAAACATCTCCCTTTGGTATATATTAATATGGGTCAAAGTCATTCAGGGTGTAACTGCATTACATCTAATGAAGTTACACCTTGAATGAATTTCTAGTGGTCTCTTAGGCATCAAAGATAAATGTGCCCCATTTGTGTGCAGGATAGTCATTGTACTTTGTCAAAATGGGTTTGTTTAGCTGAATTTATACTGTATTTGCTTTTATTGTTAATTCAGTTCTGAATAATTTCCTTCGTCATTTTTTAGAAAGTGAATCGTAAACTTACAATATTTCTTCTTTTTATCTTTTCCTTGCCCTTTGCACTTGTGCTGTTAGGGATTCTCTCTCATTTGTTCACATATTCTGGTTTACAAGGTTAAAAAAACAAAATCAGAAGTTAAGTCATACTCTGTTTCTGCATACATCTCCCAAGTACTACTAACTTCAATGGGTCTTCTCTCACATGTATGTGCACAAGCTGGCCACATTTTATTTGGCTGTGGATTTTATAGGCTGCAAACAACTCAAGCACTGGGTAATATCTGCTCTCACATCCACGCATATCCCCATGTACTAATTAATATTATTTTTAACTGAACATGGAAGTGCCAGCTTTGGAAAGAAAGAAAAAATATTTTGGTTTGGGAACAAACTGAACCAATCAAGAACCATTTCAGTTTTTAAATCTTCAAAAAGCCATTAGCAAATTATAATAAAAGTGGCTTTGGTAACATCTTTTCTCAGTGGGTTATATAAATGTTTGACCTAAAGACCTCAATTATTATCTTTCTTTAGCATACATGAGGGCCCAAGCCAAGGAAGTTCATCTTCCCATCTGTTTTTTGACATTGCCCTGGAGCTCATTGTATTAGCCATTAGGCAAAGTAAACTCAAAGTATATGGAACTCAGTACAGCTAGCACGACTATAAAGAGACTATATACTAATGGGATTTTATTTATAACAGAGCTTCAGTCTGTCCCTGGGTTTCTTAAACTTATTAATGAATTTTATCAAATTTTAAAGCCTAAAATAAACTAAAACAATCCTGAGTTCATGCCCATTTCTGTAGGGTGCTTTAGATCTCAGTTTGTGGAGTTGAATTTTAAATGGGAGATAAATGTTATCAAATATCTTGGGATTAATATATCTACTAATGATAAATCTCTGGTAAAATTGAATCTTGACACTCCCTACCCTGAATTGGCCTCAGTAAAAATTGATGTTGAAAGACAGGAACGACTGAATTTGACCCTTGATAAAAATCAATATAATTAAAATGCATATCGTCCCCAGGCCATTGTATTACTTTATCTCTCTGTCAATACATGTTCCAAAATCTTTTTTTTTTTTTTAAACTTAAGATAAGGAAAAAAATGGGAAAAGAGTCAGTGTTTTGTACACTAAATTTAAGCAAGGGCCCGAGCTGCCAAGTTCAGAACTCAATCCGCATCTAAACTTTCCCAAAGTTCAGGGATTTGGGGCATGGGGTTTTGATTACCCCAGTATAGAAATAGCACCCAGTTGCAAATTTCAAAATTTCCTCAAACATGAACATGCAACAGAGACTTTGTTCTGAGCCTAGCTCCATAAATATGTTCTTGCCTATGGAGGAAAGTAGTTTGGGGGTTTGTAATATCTCTGGAAAATCACAGATCTGAATGTTGAGAAATGTTAAATGAGCCTCACTAGATCTAAAACTGAAACTAAGGAGGCTCAATTAGTATCATAAAGACCACTGCCAAAATGAGAGCTCTTAGTCCCCAATTCTACAAGCAGCACAATGTAAATGCAGAGGTCTGTCTATGCAGGTTTACTTGCATGATTGGGGTCTTAACATGTGTAATAGTAGCAAATATTGTTGCTGTTAAATTTAAGATGCATTTATTGAGTAAGGTTAAATAGCTTTCTTTTTCTTTTAAAAGTTTTGTAGAAAGGGAAAAAATGGTACAGTATATGAACTATGTAAGAGCTAGGAATATGGCAGGGAGCATTACCTCTCACCTTACAAAATGATTAGCATGAATATAACTTTAATTCTAACCTGTAACAGAGGCAGGGAAAATCATCTTGATGAGTAGTTTTCTGGCTCATGCTAAAATGAGCTTTTAAAAAAAGATAAAGTGTCTGTATGTGATACAGTCTGTAAAAGTTGAATGCATTTTTATTGTAATAAGATTCTTTATCAATTATTTTGGTTCCTAAACATTTAACACTTAAGTTAGGTGGCAGCCTAAATTTAAGTTTCCAAGAGTCAGGCAAAGTTTAAATATATTTGCCATCGCATAATCTGGTAAAAATGAGGCTCAATGAAAGAATGACACCATTATTTGTCTCATTATTATCCTACCTTATATCCTGCCCTTTGAAGTTTAGCTAGAGTGCCTCCTGATGCATTTTTTGCTTGCTCCAATTTAATTTTCTGCTAGGGATTTAATTCCATATTAATCTTGATAAGTCTGTGCTGTCCCTCTGTCCCCATGTTTTTTCACACTATACAAGTTCTCTCATAATTTTTAATGGTTTCCAGTTTTTCTGGAAAGGCAATTAATGCTAAAATTTATTCCTTCACTAAATCCTGATTAATTTCCCTTATTTTAATCTAGACTCAGTGGTGGAAACATATTATTTGGCACTAGTAGAGACTTATTCTTGATGTTTTGGCCAGAGCTCTTGTTAATTTGACCGCACCATGCATTAAGCTGAGGCAGGGAATTGTTGTTGGAGGAAGGTGTGTACCTCGTTAAGGGGTTAGAGAGGCATGGAGTGACTGTTACGGCAGCTGCAGAGCAAGTCAGCATGGGGATGCTGACTCCTCCCTCCTCCCAGGTGAGCAGAAGAGGGGGGGAGGGACTATATAGGCCCAAGCCAGGCAGAAAAGGCCTTTGTTTACCTGGACTTGGAAGACCAGCACACACCCGCCCATTCATGGAAGAGGTCAAATACCACGTTTGGTGAAATACTGTTGTGGGCATTGCAGTAGTCACTCCTTTCTCCGCAGGCTTGGGAAGGAATTTTTTCCCTCACCGCTAGATTGGCCAAGGTGATCTGGGATTTTTCGCCTTTCCCAGAGTGTTTTGGGGGGGGGGAGGAGGAGGAGGGGGCTTAGTTGGGGGAATGAGGAACAGATGTTAGGCTATGATGTTGCAACTCATTATGTAAAGATAGGGCATATGTCCAGGGCAGGTACTCTGTAAGGAAGGGATACAGTGGTCAGATAAAATGGATTTGTAAAGGATTTAAAGGAGGTGTTGGAAATGAATGGAATGGGTATGGCTGGGATGCCAACCCCTCTTCCTTTATAGCCCCAGCTTGGCTGGGGTCCAGGAAGGGTAAGGGGGAGGACCGATGGAAGCCCCCAGGTATATTTGGAACTGATCATGGAATTACCTGCACTGTGCACTCTTATCTGCTGTGTACTCTGAGACAGGTACATTTTGTCCTAATTAAATCACATCTAGTGCCTCCTTCCAGCATAGCCGGACAAGTCTCCCTTTACATTTTTTCTGCTCCTCCCCATCCTTTTCTCTTCCTCATCAAGTAAGACAATTAAAAGTTTTTATGACAATTACAAACTAATATTCTGAGATGCAAATATTTCAGTACTTCAGGAATAAGGCAGCAAGGAAATGAAGTTTTAAAATTGGTTGGGAAAATAGACATTATGCAATTTAGACTTTGTCTGGAACTGGAACAGTAACAGTAACTGGAACAGAAGCAAAACTCAGTTTGTAAAATATTGAAAGGTCCAGTTCCTTGACAAAATTGGTGTAAAAGTAGCCACGAAAGAACTCTTCTGTATTTACTACTTTTCACTGTGAATTTCTTGTTTTTCCCCAAAGCTCAGCCTTAACTAGTACTGAGAAACAGCTCTTACAGCACAGCAAAAATCTCTCAGTTCTGTCTTACCTTCCCAACTGTCACTGTCCACTTTAAATCTCTCAAGAGAATTCCTATTGACACCTATTATAAGGTGGCACATTGGGGTATTGTGGGAACACACTAAACTCTGGCAATCCCTAGCCTGTGTAACAGCTCCTCATGGACTGTTCAAATGAGTGAATATAACTCAAAGCCAGCCAAGCCACCCCTGGGATTGGAGGGGCAGGAAGGTAGAGGACAGCTTTACCCTTTCCCACCCTTTTTGGGTGTGCTGAGCACAGATCTGGTGCACCTGGTTATTGAAACCAAAATATTTATGAACCCAGTTGCTGCTGATCCAAAATACCTCAGACCACTTTGCATGGTGTAAAAGACTACACAAAGTACAGAGCAACAATGAGCCAGTCCCACTGAGTGAGAACTATTTTTGTGTGTGTGACTATTTGTACTTGACATGGAAAATAAACAGCGTGTTTTTGACTGGAATAGGGCCAGACTGCAACACTTGTAAACTGCCCTGCTTTGATTGTATGTGGAGCTGAGGGAGAGCTCCAGAACGGATGGGTGGGTACACCTGTCTCACCCCCAATGAATGGGCAAAAACAATAATTTATAATAGTTACAATAATAATCCATGGAATCCTTGTTTATATTCAAGCACTGGAGAAAATTCATGTTCCTTTACTATTTTATGTATTAATGCTTGGCTGATGATGATGTTCGTCCATCGTTATCAATGAAGACCTCAACAACTCATTCTTTCGATGACCGGGCTTTGTGCGTCCGAAGATGACTGATCAGTCCGATTCGGGCGTGGAACGTCCTGTCACACGTCGGGCAAACATGTAATGGCACTGTCGATGATGTATGAGCAGCTCTGGACTTGCGCAGCTCACGCTTTTTTCCAGCCTCAGCAATACGCCTCGCCTCAGAGGTATTACTGCCTGTGTGAATGAGGCTGTGCCATGCTGAACGGTTCAGTGCGAAGGTTTCCCATGTGGCGGTGTTGATCTCGAAGGACTTCAAAGAGGTCTTCAGCATGTCCTTGAATCGCTTCTTTTGTCCTCCATGGGAGCACTTTCCCTGAGTGAGTTCTCCGTAGAAGAGCTGTTTAGGAATGCGTTCATCTGACATTCTCACAACATGTCCGGCCCACCTGGTCTGGGCTCTCATCAGCAATGTGTGAACTGACGGCAGACTGGCTCTAGTAAGGACATCAGTATCAGGCACTTTGTCCTGCCATCTGATTTTTAGAAGCTTTCGCAGACAGGAAATGTGGAAGTGATTGAGCCTTCGTGCATGACTCCGATAGACAGTCCACATCTCGCAGGCGTACAGCAGAGTTGGAAGCACCACTGCTCGGTAGACCTTCAGCTTCGTTGATAGGCTGATCCCTCGACGTTCCCAAACATTGAAGTGCAATCGGCCAAAAGCAGAGCTGGCTTTAGCAATTCTGCAGTTTACTTCATCATCGATTGACACTGCTCGGGAAAGAGTACTGCCCAGGTACGTGAAGTGGTCCACTGTCTGAAGTCTCTGTCCATTTACAGTGATGGACGGTTCTGAGTACGGAGCGTGGGGAGCTGGCTGGTGCATGACCTCAATCTTCTTGATGTTAATAGTGAGACCGAAGTTATTGCATGCAGTTGAAAACTTGTCCATACTAGCTTGCATTTCTGGCTCAGTACTAGCATTCAGAGCACAATCATTGGCAAAGAGAAAGTCTCAAAGTACAGTTTCCTTCACCTTGGTGATGGCACGCAGTCACCTCAGATTGAATAATTTCCCATCAGTTCTATACTTCAGGCCTACTCCTTCAGTGCAGTGTTGAAAGGCATCAGTCAAAGTGGCAGAGAATATCATGCTGAACAAAGTGGGTGCTAAAACACACCCTTGCTTGACGCCGTTGGTGACTGGGAAGGCCTCAGATGTTTCACCATCATCCAGGACACGAGCCATCATACCGTGATGAAATTGACGTACCATTCGTATAAATCTGTCTGGACAGCCAAATTTCGACATGATCCTCCACAGGCCCTGGCGACTGACAGAGTCAAATGCTTTCGTGAGGTCCACAAAAGTTGTGTAGAGTTCACGATTCTGCTCTTGACATTTCTCCTGTAGCTGACGCACAGCAAAGATCATGACAATAGTCCCACGACCTTTGCGGAAGCCACACTGTGATTCTGGCAGTAAGCCCTTCTCCAGGTGAGTAATCAATCGGTTCAACAGAACCCGTGCAAGAACTTTCCCGGCTGTAGAAAGCAGCGAAATTCCACGATGATTGTCGCATACCTGGCGATTGCCCTTCCTCTTATAGAGGTGCAAGATGGACGCGTCTCTAAATTCCTGTGGAATGGTTCCCTGCCCCCAGAAGGACTGAAACAGCTCAGTGAGTTTCCGTAGCAGCACGGGTCCACTGACTTTGTACACCTCTGCTGGTATGGCATCTGACCCTGGGGCTTTGCCACTTGACAGCTGATTGATAGCTTTCTTCACTTCGTCCTCTTCTGGTGAAGCATCCATGGAGTCATTGATTGCAACTTGGGGCATCTTGTCAATGGCCTCATCATTGATGACTGAGGGGCGATTGAGAATTGCTTCAAAGTGTTCAGCCCATCTCTGGAGAATCTGCGTCTTCACTGTAAGGAGCACAGTACCATCAGAGTTCAGGAGGGGAAAGCTCCCAGAAGACTGTGGACCATAGAGTGTGTTAAGGGCTTCATAAAACTGCTTAAAGTCGTTCCTGTCCGCATATGCCTGTATTTCATCTGCTTTGGCGCTCAGCCACAAGTCCCGCATTTTGCGCAATCAGTTCTGTACTGTTCTGCGAACGTTGATAACGGCGGTCTTCTTTGCCGCCGAGGATGGATCGTTTTGATATGCACGATGCAGGCGGTGCTTCTCAGCAAGTAAGGCCTGGATTTCTGCATCATTTTCGTCAAACCAGTCTTGCCACCTGCATGTGGAGGGCCCAATACCTTCGATGCAGCTGTATGGACAGTGTTGCGGAATCACTCCCAGTCTTTCTCAGCGTCATCCTCAATACGAAGATCAGCAAGCTCATTCTCTAGGTCTTCCGCTAGATTTTCAGTGATGCGGCTGTTCTTCAGCTTCGACACGTTGATCCTTTTGAGAGCCTTACAGCCTTGTGGTCGTCTCTTCGGCATGATACGGAGCTTCATTTTGGATACTATGAGCCTATGATCCGTCCAACAGTCAGCGCCACACATAGCTTTTGTAACCCTGACATCTTGTCTGTCCCTTCTCCTGATGATGACATAATCAATCAAATGCCAGTGCTTGGAACGGGGATGCATCCACGAAGTCCTGTTGCGGGTGGGAAGGCGGAAGACCGTATTGCTGATCAGAAGGCCATGTGCTGCACAAGTTTTCAGCAGTAACAGGCCATTGCTGTTGCACTTTCCCACTCCATTTTTCCCGATGACTCCTTCCCAGGCTGCGGCATCGCATCCGACTCTTGCGTTAAAATCGCCAAGCAGAATCAGCTTGTCTGTGCGGTGCACTGACGATAGCAGAGTATTTAGTTCTTCGTAGAATTTATCCTTCACATCCTCTGGGTTGGTCATTGTAGGAGCATATGCGCTGATCAAAGTAGCTTGTTTTCCTTTTTGAAGCGGAAGCTGCATTGTCATGAGCCGGTCATTCATACCCTTGGGGGACCTGGCAAGTTTCCGAACAAGATGATTCTAGATGGCGAAGCCAACTCCAGATTTGCGATGCTCATCACTGCTGCGGCCACTCCAGAAGAATGTATAGCCACCACCTGACTCGGATAGCTGTCCTTCATTAGCAAGGCGAGTTTCGCTAAGGGATGCAATGTCAATGTTGTAGCGTGCGAGCTCTCTAGCGACAAGTGCTGTTCTTCTCTCCGGTCTGTCTGCCGTGATGTTGTCCAGTAACGTGCGCACATTCCATGTGCCAATGGTGATCGGTGTCACTCTAAGTTTTGTTTTTGTTTTTGTTCGACCACTTTTATGGGATCCCCGCCAGCTGCGGTATGCTGGCCAGGGTAAGGTGAAGCAGGCAATGTTTAGGGCACCTTTTCTAGCCCCCTCCTCGTTCTACGGAGGTGAGCAGTGCAATCCTGAATAGGGCTGCTCAGTCGCTCAAGAAGATGCCGAGCTCCACTGCTGCTTCGGTCAGTGAGGAACGACCATTATGCCTGAGCCGCCTATGTGCAGGTCCGCGGCTACAGCTCCCAGTGTATCCACACCTGCTGCTTCGTCGCTCGCCCATCGCCACAGGACTTGATATGATGTGATATGATATGATATGATGTCGAGACTTGCGCGTGAATTGGATTAAAGTGAGGGAGAGTTGCGCAACGTCAGCCTCACTCTCTCTTCCCAGTTCCTATCTGTATCCAGTGGCAGGACAGAAGTCGAGACGGCTAATCATCATAACAAAACATTACATAGCATTCTTTTAGCCCACTTTCTTAAAAATCCAAAACTAAATTATTTAAACTACACTTCAATTTAAATATTTTGGCTTTAGGACATACAGCTTAGTTATCAGTGGAATACTGCTGTGTGAGCTATTAAGGGAGCTTGTTTTGAGTATTACTAAAAAATATCTTGAAGATTTCATGCTTCCCAGAGACATAGTATTACAGTGCTTATGTAGATAAAGATTCTACTTATGTCAATGGGAGCTTTGTCTGAATAGGGACTCAGACTTTAGATGAAGATCTTCATCTTCAATGATGGAAGGAACACTAGTTTCTAGAAGATGCAAACTCATGTATGTAATTAATACCTTTTGGACTTAAAACAGATCAAGGTGTCCTTCAGTATGGCCATTGCATCAATTTTGAACATACTAGCTAATAGTGTTTATTAACTGCATCATATAAACCCACCTTATTATGTAACAATTGCCTAAAGGAAGAGAACAAGTATAGAAAACTCAGATCGTTTCCTCAAATAGGGAATAGGTGAGACTCTGGAAAGAATGAGAATGTTGTCTTTCCTCTTGGTAGACACAATGGGCAAAGTTTGGCTCTTATTTGCACTCAGACAAATTCACTGATGCCAGTGGTATTTGGAAAACAGTCAAAAATTCACCCAAACACATGTGAGTATGTAGGAGAGAGATAAAGACGAGGGGGGGGGGGAGGATGGACACAAATAGACGTGTTTACTAGAAGAACAGAATGGAGATTTACAGTAGCAGATGAAGCTGAAGATAGTACAAAGTTTCTGTGGTACTTAAGCCATCATCTATGTAGTTTATTTACAGTGCACATCAGACCACATAATACCAGAATGTAGCATTGATTTATATGCCATGACCTCAACAAACTCACCTAACCTTGTATGCCCGCCGTGCACAGATGGCTTGTGAAGTCAGGCCCAAAAGCTCCAATTCAAAGTGAGACAGCAGCTCTTAACTCATTTCCACTGATTGGATACATTACCTTGAAGTACTTTATGAATTATTCATCAGATTCATATTTAAATTTCCTTTCTGTCTGCTGCTAACATCCATGCAGACTATGTAACATTTTGTATTGCATAGATTGCATGCTGTGTGAGACAAAGACCATCTTTAAGTGTGTGAAGAGTGCCTAGCACAATGGGGCCCTGATTCCTATATGGGGCCACTAGGTCTTACTGCACTATTAAAAACCAAAACAAACAAAACTCAGCAATTTATAAATAACAATAACAAAGTTTTCATTGATTTAAAAAAAAAAATTCCCCTCTGGAATAATTCTGAGTGACTTCAGTCTGTTTTGTTTATATGTCCCATGAAAGGAATCAGTAGGAAAGAACCTTGTTAGACAATCCATTTGGATATTACCTCAATTCTTGGCAGGAATTAGACTTTCTGTTTTATAAGATCATCATCAAAATCAAACAATTCTAAATAACCTGGCTTTTGAGTACATTTTTTTTTGTTTTATTCTGCCACCTACTCTAGAGAACTTAAAAAAAAAATGCTGGCAATTTATAACACCATAAAAATCATATCAGAAAAATTAGCAAAGTTGTGACTTCTAGAAATCACCTGCCATGACCCCTCAGTTTCAATAGCATCTGCAGCTCTATGTGAGCTGATGCCTTACAGCTAGACATACTGTTTGCTAGCTGCCTGTGTGAAATAATATTGAGAAAATGAAACTGATATGTAAGGAAGTTGAATCAGTGGTATTTCTGTGTCAATCTCCTCTTTGTCTTTTGTTGCAGGTGCATATACAATATATATATAAATTGGGACCAAGATCCAGATTTACTAAGGTATTTAGACACCTAAAAGATGCAGATGGGTGCCTACTGTGATTTACAAATACACTTCTACCCTGATATAACGCGACCCGATATAACATGAATTCGGATATAATGTGGTAAAGCAGTGCTCCGGGGGGGGGGGGGGGGGGGGAGTGGGACTGCGCACTCAGGCAGATCAAAGCAAGTTCGATATAACGTGGTTTCACCTATAACGCGGTAAGATTTTTTGGCTCCCGAGGACAGCGTTATATCGAGGTAGAGGTGTACATGTGTAAATCTAGGCTTTAGGGCTAGGCTCCCAAGGGATGACTTGGGTGTCTAACTGCCACTTTAGGGGCACAAAACTACTTAAGACCTGATGGCACTGAACTGCTTAGCATCCTAACAAATGCCTAAACTCTGGCGGGATGCTCCAAAACAGATCAGTGAAGATTTGAACCAGGGTCTCCATATCCCAGGTGAGTGCTCTAATGACTGGCCTATTGGGTATAAGGACACCAGTGTCAGTGCCATCATTATTCGTGTGAAAGAGCTGACACAGCTCTAAGCACCTAACTCCAGGAAAGGGTTCACAGTTGTGAATCACAAGTGGAGAAGGTGTCTAACTTCCTTTGAGAGGTGGGGCTTAGACCACACACCCGTCCTCAGTATTTCCTATTGGCTAACTTAGGCTGCTGTCCATTTGTTGTTGTTTTCTTGGAATCCCTTTCTTAGGTGACCTGATTCTCCCCAGGCATTGTATAGGGAGCTGAGGCACTCTCCTTGCTTCTTGGGGGTTGTGATTTCCATAAGGTGGCAGGGTGCCTACAAGTTAAACACTGCAATGCCTAAGTAACTTTTGAAACTTAGATGTTTGTTATTTCAGGCACTTTTGAAAAATTTTACCAACATGCTTCCATGTTATATAAACAATAACTTACTATGTCTTTCCAATTAATGTTTGCTAGTGCATCTATCTAAATATTTAAGATGCCCAGAACATCAGAAACTTGGCTTGTGCAATTCAAATGCCTGTGTTTGAAACTTCAGCAGAAAGTAACAAAGGATCAGTGTATCAGCTGGTGTAAATTTGTGCAGCACCATTGAAGTCCATGGAACTACATGAATTTTCACCATCTGAGGACCTGGTCCAATATTTCCAACCTAAAACAGCAGAAAGTTGAATTCTCTTGTAGTTTCTGAAAACTAGGGTGCAAAGCCTTGAATGGCAGTGTACTCACTGTAAAAGTTTGAGCAGTTAGGGACACATGCTCCCATGTAAATCCTGTCCATAATAATCATGAAAGTCTTTTCTGGAGGAGTTATCTTAAAGTAACCACCAGGCCTTACCCATGCAATTTCCCCAGATAACACAAGAAGAACAAATAAATGAAGATTGAAAGAATGATGGAAAATGTAAAATAATGCAAATTAGTGCAGAATCTTTCCTCATGTGGCTATTTCCAAATAAGATTAGTAAAATTCATTTAACTTTCTATAAACTTCATTTAGTTTCCCTATACTGGCCTATAACATCATTTCCCTTTGATCTAATTCATTTTCCACTAGTCTCATGCTTCCAGAACATTATTTTTTTCCACTTTGCAATTTAGGAATGTGATATGTATGTCTGAGGTTTTGTAATAAAAAAAAAAAGTCTGCACACAGTCAGCTTTCCTTTATTTCACTAATGTTTAACTGGTTGACCCAATGGCATAGAAGAAACACATTGGATTACTAATTGTCAAACCAAAATTTGGTGGGGGGGGGTACTGTCCCATATCAAATAATTCTTCTATCTCTTTAACAATTTTGACTTAATTGGTTTGCATCATTGCAAGGACCTTTATATCTAAAGATGCTCTTTCCCCAAACCATTCCCACCCCACATCTTCCTTTATCATATTATATCAATATGATTTTTGTACTTGTATTTCTATAATTTATAAATGCTAATGGAAATAGCAGCATCCCTTAACTTGCCCAAGTTATGAGTACACTTTCTAAGAGCAGGCACCATGATGAATGGATGTTTCAAACCCAGTGGCAGCATTAAGTCAGGGCCATATCTGATCAAAAAAAAGTCAGGCTCTAACATATCTAATTGTCAGCATTTTCTTTAATTTCTCTCACAAGATATCACCATCTCCAGAAGAAAATATCCGTAACAGAGTTAATACTACTGGCACTACTGCAGAAAACTTGCTCTGTTGTACAAGTGATATTGATGGCACTGAAACTGATCCATTTTCAAGACAGGTTGTGCTGAAAATGACTTAAGTCAGATCCAGATTTTTTTTCCAAATCCGATTGCCTTTAACTACACAGGGAGAGAAGCTTATAATGGTTATTTCAGATGGTTGTGCCATTTTCTTTTAAACTTTAAGCACCTACTTCCATGTCCAGTGAGGGTCTTTCTTTTGCTATTAGTCAGCATTGGATCAGTTTAGATGTTCTAGATGTTAAAAAAAACAAAAACAAAAAACAACAACAATAGGCTGAAGTCCTCATGCAAAAATTCCCCTAGATTAATGTGCCTACAGTTGTACAGATAAGAGTTCAAAAACTTTCAGTGGAAACTGGCTTCTACAAAAAATAGGGTTTTTGACTAAAAGTGGGTTTTTTGTTTGTTTTTTATGTGGAAAATTTTGACTTTTGGCCAACCCCCCCCCCCCCCCCCCCCCAAAACCTGAACACTGAAACGTTTTCAGTTTAAAAATAAAACACTTTTGGCTGCAAACCAAAAAATAGATCTATATCCAGAAATGCAACCACAGTGTTTCATAGGAGTTCAAGTTCAATTTTCCCAGCCTAACTCCCTTTGTGATGTTGCATTACAGCCAGGGAGTTCCTTGAGACACTCCAGTGGCTCAGCATGTGGAGAAGATGAGAGCTAGTCTGACTAGAGAGTCTCATAGCGGCGAATGGGGGAATGAGGTACTCAAACTACAACTCCTAAGCGACATGACAGCTGTATTTCAAAACTGAAACATTGTGAAAAGTGAAAGTTTTGGGCTTTCAAATTTTCACTAAAAAATCAGAATTTCTTCAGGACAAAAATTGTCTTGATCAGCTCTGATAACATATACTTGTAAAAATGTAGGCCTTTCCTCTTGCACATTGGGACCTAAGGTGCTAGCTGGTTTCATTCTCAGTGATCACAGTAAGGAAATAAATATATTTTAATTTCTGAATTAACTTTTAAAATATAGTTGCAAGTTTTGGAAACTTCAATAAAATTAATGACGTGATAATGAAATGGAAACAAATAATGATAGTAGAATTAATAATTGTCCAGAACTAAAACCAGAAGTGTTAGCTTACTTTAATAAACTCTATTTGAGCAAGATTTTCCAGTCAGTTTATGTATATGATAAATTTGGATATGCTCAGGAAAAGCATAAAGAACACATGCTTGAGAGGTTACACACACTGCTGGGAGGTGCAGAGTTCCCTTTCATTTCAGTGAGAGGTGATAGTTCTTAACACCACTCAGAAGGCACACAGTATTTTGCCAGATTGAACTCTACAGCTTTTGGGAGCCTAGCAGAAGTGACTTTCTGAATGGGTCACTCCCAAGCCATGGATGCAAACACTGTTAGAAAATTTCAGTTGTGTACTCACACATATTTTGAATCTACCTAATCTACCCATGCATAATTTTACAGCATGACTGGCAAAATTCTACTTGTCTAGTGTAAATAAACTGTTGCTGAGCAAGTAAAATAAATTTAGTGGGTTTTTTTCTATATCTTAAAAACTTGAAGAATAGATTTTGTTCCTTGGCAGGTACCTTTTTATGACAAATTTACAAGGTTTATACAGAGTCAATTACACATGTGCAACACCACTGCAATAAATAGGATCATTTGGTTTCACTAAGGTCAGAATCTGGTGCTTTGTGTTTGCTGAAGGTGGGGAATTGGTGCCTTTCTTTTGTTCTTCAGGATGTTACATATAGTAGACACTACTTGAGTTACTGTGAAAGAAAGTGTTGTTCAAGAGAATTCAGCCAAATCCCAGGTGAAAGTGAAAATAGAAGCTAATTAGCATAAATAATTCCACTCAAGCAGCTCCCCCAAGTGATATTCCTCCCAAGTGAGCTGTAAACAATAATTAGCTATCTAGACAGTGTTCAACTAGTGTACCTGTGCTTGTAAAAAGTTTTCTGGCATTCCTTTTAGATCAGAAGTGAAGGTCTCATTTAACTGTATAATCTTGGGAAAAGTTATAAAAAAGAAATGAGTGGTTTCATATTTATTGGCAATATCTGTACCTTGACACGACTGCACTTCAAATTCAAGCACAAATCCCAAACTTAAATGATGTGGTTTCAGCTATCCCCTAAGGAGACTACTTTGTAAAAGTACTATGCATACGTTGGCACAATTTTCTGTGGTTTCTTAGGGAAGGCCATAATTAAGTTATGCTGACTACAGAGAATAGTCTCTGGGTCAGAGCTGAGGTTAATGGAAAGACGTTCATATGGCACTTGTGTGCCCACTGGGTCTTTGAATAAAAATGGGACTTCACTTTCCATTTCTTCCAGTGCCCTCAACTTTCAAGAGCAAACATGCACACATTTAAAACTGAGTGAAGTCAGAAATATTGCAAGAAATAGAAATTATTTCTTCATTACTCTAAAGCAGCTTTTTTGTAAAATACATGAAAATTCAAAACACAACAAGGGACAAATCCTGTTCTTGCTTCTGTGGCTATAGAGGCTGCCTTAGCAGTGGCACCAGTGAGATTTGACTGCACAAAAGGGAGACTGGAGTTTGGGGAGCCTTAAAAGGGGTATAATTGCCCTTTGTGATACAAGCTAAGCCTTGCAAGGTGCTACAGCCTGGCAAAGCGAAGGGACAAGAGAGGGGTGAAGTATGGGTGGGGTTATGAATAGGGCAGGGAAAGTCACTGTTAAATGCTTGTACCCATGGGATCAAGCTGAGTTGCAGAAGCCATTAAGATGGAGTAGCCTCTTCCAGGTACATCTGTCCAGAGCCTTATGTTTGTTGCTGGACAGAAAATTTGGTTCCAATAGAACAACTGGAATAATAATCATGTCAGGGACCTGCTGAAAAGGGGCTGGGTCTGCTGTTTATATTTTGATTTTATATTCATCACTGTCAAGGTACAAATTTGTAATATTCTAAATATTCCATACGGTAGGGACTCTTTCACAGTACGGACCACCTCTTAGTATTGAAGCCATCTCATGGACCACGTCTCCTCTTGGTCTTCCAATAATGCTCAGACTTTTTATCACACATCATCCCTGTGCCAGCTGCTTGTGATTGTATCACAAATATAGAAAAGCACAGTTAATAGAATGCAGTAAAATTCCTTGTTTGTCCTTTCTGAAAAAAGAATCTGTCCCTTTTGTTCCTCTTTTCAGCACTCTTCCCCTCACCCCTTGCCACTCTCAGTACATGCTACTCCTTTCTCTTTCTCCGTCCACTCAAAATCAAGTCTCCCCCAAAGACAATTGTTGCCCTACACACAATCAATTTCCTCCTCAGGCAAATCAATTCACTTCACGCCCCAATAAAAACTATTCTAATTAATATAAAAATACAGAGATATGCACACATCATCACAGGCAATCCCCTGACTCTGAAATTTAGTTCTGCTTACTTTTCCACAATCACAACCCATCCCCCCGTCACCATGCATTAGTGGGTCACTGCTGAGAATACCAGATTCAGGACAAACTGCTGAGAAATAGGGCAGACTCACCCCCAAACTAGGTGTTGTTCTACCATTAGATAGTAACAAAAGTAAACTTCTGTCTCATCACACTGTTGGGGTCCACTAGGCATAGCTACCAGGTAACTCGGGAGAGTGGAAGACCAAAGTGTCAATGAAACTCTCTTGCTCTGGGCCTATCTGAACCCCCAAACTCCATCTTGTGAACTCTCACCTACTTCTGTGTTTACTGCTTTACATGCTCTGTAGCAGGCTGAAGCAGAAATGTATTGGTCAGCGTTTCTAGCAGATGGCTGCAGTTTCACTCACACTAGCAGAAATAATAGAGATAAGGAGGAGGGAACAGAGGGGTAGTTAGTTTGCAGATGTCTAATTCAAGGTCGCAGAGACTGGGAAAGTTTTCTCACAAGCTTATTGTAACAGTTGTCTGGAAGGGAGGGGTGGGGGAATAGCCAGACAAAGGCTTACACAGAAACAGTTTGGGGTATAAAAGGTAAAAGTTATTTGTATTTGTTGCACTGGATTTGAGACATGCTGGTCTCCTAGTGCCATTTCAGAGCTCTGAAATAAACTTGGCTTGCTTTCTCCCCTCGGTGTCTTTATTGGTGCTAAGCACACCGGGCCACGGACCTTTGATGTCCCCTCGAGCCCCTTGAGCGGCCAACAACACTGATTAACACGAAGTCAAAAATGCAGTCTTTTTGGGAATTCCAGCCCTTCTCACACCACCCAGACATTGGACTTTATGGTGACTAGCTACTGAAAACCAATTTAATCAACCATAGGGTTCTTCTAATCCCAAGAGATTAGCCACATAGACAGGTCAATATATAACTCAAATTTTACCCAATAATTATGCTGCTGCCACTCCTTTAGTCACTAAAATCTAAAGGTTTAATAAAAAGAATAAAGAATAAAAAGAGAATATGAGTTAATAATGGCTAATAGATCATATACATCAAAATAATTGCAAAGGTCTTATATTCACTTTTTAGCAGCAATGGCATAGACTGCTGGCTTGTAAAGTCTCTCTGGTAACTTCCAAAAGATTAGAAGGTCCTCAGTCCATAGTTGGAATGCTCCTTTTTGTTGTAAATCTACAGTCCATAGAATCAGGGATGGAAAGAGGCAAAATGGAGAGATTCCAGGGGTCTTTTATATCCCCTGCCATGTGCCTAGAAATTTATAGTCTCAAACAAAGCTCACAGCCCAGTCTGCGGAAAGCTACTGGCGCAAGATGGAGTCCAGGGTCACATGAGCATATCACATATGGCTTGATGACTCACAGGGGGTAGCCATTGGCACCCTTAGATGAGGAGGCATCTACAGGAAGGCTTACTGGGATGAGTTTCTTCTATGGACCATTATTAGACTGAAGTGTCCTTAATGGGTAGGGCCCTACCAAATTCAGGGTCCAGTATGGTCAATTTCACAGCCATAGGATTTGAAAATTGGTAAATTTCATGTTTTCAGATGTTTAAATCTGAAATTTCACTGTGTAACCATGGGGGTCCCAACCCAAAAGAGGATTGGGGGGGGGGTCGTGGGATTGCCACCCTTACTTCTGTGCTTCCTTTGGAGCTGGACTCTGAAGACAGCAACCACAGAGCTTTCTGTAGCCACAGGAGGTTCCTGGAGGTGAGTCTGATCTTCCCCCCAGGCTGCTGGGAGCACCACAGCCAGGGGCACCTAGCTGCTAGTCCTGGCCATCTTGGGAGGACAAGACTTACTCTTCCTCTGCATGTTTGACTTGGATACCTCTCCCGGCTGCAGAAAGCTCCGCACACCCTTCCACATTCCTTGCCCCCATCGCTCCACATCAAGGAGGAGGGGGAATGCCTCTGTACAGGGTGCTCCAGATGCAATTATTAGCTTGTTTCAATAAAATAAAAAAAGGTCATGTGAACTTGACAGGATTTATTGATTGACACTTTACAGCAGCAAATAACACTCAGGGCTCAACTTCCTGATTGGTAGATATGGGCATCTGAGACAGTTTTGTAGGGTAGTGATCGCAGTTAGTAGCCTCAAACTTGAGAACCACAGCCTTAAGTTAACAAAAACAAGTGAAAAAACATTCTGGTTTCAAATGTCATTAATTGAATGTCAGCATGGAGCATCCAGCAAATGTGTCTTTCCTCATTCCCTGTCTCTGTGCTGAAAACCTGTCCATGTTTAGACACTGCTCTCTCTGCATCCACTGAGTTTGTTGCAATTGTCAGATAGTGCTCAGCTAGCTTTGCAAGATGGGGGATTCTGTCTTACACTGGAACTCAGTGGAAGGCAGAATACACCATCTTGCCTTCCACTGAGCCAAAGGCAAACTACAGTCCGCTTCTTTCACAATATTTTTGTAAGCAGGCATCTCCAGCCTACAATTTTTATCAAAGCCAGGAATTGCATTAAGCAAGGTTAAATGCACCACCAGCAGGTGCATTTATGTTGAGTCAAAACTACACACTGCTTTTAGGACCCCTGCTGCAGGTTGTTGAAACTTTTGAGCCCCTTTTGCTACATTGCTTGACTCTTCCCCATAGAGGTAGTATTGTCTGAGTTTCTTTGACATGCAAGAAAAACACCTGCTGAGTACTGGCATTTGACTCAGCATTGTCAGCATGCTTTTCGTTTGACTGTGCTTCAGCCCAAAACAGTACATCCATTACTTTGTTGTACGCTTGATGGATTGTGACATGTTGAGATTCAAGCCAAGCGATTAAGTCCATGAGTTCTGTGGCATTCTTGGCAATGAACTGACTTTCCTCATTCAGCTGAGCATTGTTTAGAAGAGTTGACAGTTCGGTTAAAACCTGCGTTTTCGGTGTCAGTGTCAGCTCTTCTGAGATGAATGCAGCGTAGTACTTCAGGGGAGCTGAATGGTATTGTATAGCCCGAAACCAGGAATTCCAATGAGTAATTACTGGCTCTGGGGGAAGTGCAATTTTTTTGTTTCCCCCATTTCAGTCGTGTTTGCAATGTGCTGCCAATCAAAGTTTTCAGCTAGGGCAGAGTTTAAAGATCATTTTAATGTAGCTGACCAGGTATCAACTTTACCAAACTTGCACCTCCACAGCTCACTGACAAGAGAAATTCTATGTGCATTATATGTAATATGGACAGCATTTGGCATTAGATCTTGGAGAACTGATTTGAAAGATTTCGTCATGTAAATTGCATTGTCACTTATAAAAGCAGAGACTTTGTCAAAGTTCGCACTATAGTTTGAAACTGAGTGTAGTTTCTTGAGAAACTGTAGTGTAGTTAACAGCATCTAAATAAATGCAGTCAGCGAGCACTGTTGTTAGCTTTCCCGACTGCACATCTTCGGCCTTGTCAGAAATAAAATCAAACAGAACATGCAGTACATAATTGTCTTGCTCATCTGTGGACTCATCGGCAATAATTGCAAAAGACTCACATCAGTTAATCTGAGACTTCATCACCTCAAAATGTGTAGCAAAAACTTTTGGAAGGTAGTCCTGTCATAGCTTATTCCCACTTGGTAAGCCACCGGAATTTTGTACATTTCGTTGAATGAATTCTCGCAGCTTTGGGTGATCAAGTTTTTAAAGTAGCTAAGGTGGGATGGGCCCTGCCCCTGTGGGATGGATGACTGGGAATGGGGGATGGTCAGATCCTGCCCCTATGGGAGGTCCAGGGAGGGGCACACTCACACTTAGGAGGTGGCACCTGTTGTGGGGCTGTCTGGGCTCAGCTCCCCCCTCTGAGTGCTATGACCTTGTCTCTGGCTAAAGTTTGGCCTTGCTGCCTCCTGTCACAATTTCAGCTGGCTAGTGCGGCCTCCTACAATGTGATTCTTAGGGGTGAATTGGAATCTAACACACCTATTACAAAAAACAGGCACTATGAAAGCATAATGCAGCCCATAGGAAAATGTGACCTCATAGTCACTGAACTGAAAAATAGGCACCTACTGAAGTTTGTGATCGCGGATAGTAAGCACCACTGACCCATCTTGGGGAACACAGTGATACCAGCCATAGATCTGATCAAAGTGAAGTTCAGAATTTTATAGCTGCAGTGCAAGGAGCAAAAGAGGGTGGCCCATGGACAATGAAGACAACTTTAAAAGCATATGGCATGTTTTCAGAGGTGACAAGTGCCTTGAAGGAAAGCTGCAATTGGAAGTAGACCCCATTGTGGAATTTGTGTGTTTACCACAAAGAAAAATCAAATGGCACAATATAATCCAGTACACAAGGAGCAGAGAAGGCATATCATATCACCTAAAAGGTGTGTATATATATATATATATATATATATATATATATATATATATATATATATATACGCACTGTGGCTAGCCTGTGTCAACTTACTCAGGCTAAATGGCTCTATAACTGCTGTGTAGATATTTGGGCTCAGGCTGGAGCCTGAGCTCTGGGACCCATGACCCCATTCTGTCTTTCTCGCTGCTCTCCAGCTCCTTCGTCCTCATCTGGCTTTCTCTCAAGTATCTCTTGACTCACTGATGGTGGTTCTCTCCACGGTTTTCTCCCAAGTACTTAGCCATGCAGCTCTCCTCATGGAGCTTAACCTCAAGAGCTGGACACCATTACTTTTTCAGTGTTAGATGATCCCTTGATGTAGCAGCTTCTTATGGTGACCATGGCAGTAGCAGCAGCAGCTTGTGGGTGGAGAAGACAATTATAACTTGTATGAAGCAACAGCCCCTAGTGGCAGCTCTAGTACAATATAGTTTCAGATGTAGGCTTACATAATTGGGGCCAAGTCAATAGTTTACATTGCTGTTTCACAGACGAAGTGTGGAGCACACTTTACAATATAGGGAAGTTTAAGTAACACTGCAGATACTGACTTGCCTATATATATTAATCTGTAGCTGTTCAAGCCCTGGCCTGCCTGTTTGCACAGCGTCTAGCACAACAACAGGGCCATGAGCCTGATTCCTGATGGGGTCTCTGGGTGCTACTGCAACATAACATTGAAATAGATAACAAATAAAACCATGCCAATTTTGCCTTTGTTAAGGGTAACCACTGTATAAAATTGCTTCTTGAGCAATCCGAGAAAAAGAATGATCTTCAAATACTGTACTGTTAAAGCACTAGAGATTTTCACTTTCTTTGCATTCTCTTTGTTGATAGCCTCTATTGCTGGAGTCTATTTTGGTACATCATTCTTTGGGAAATTATTGCTTCTATTCATCTTTCTTATAGAATTTTTATAAAGGAAAACGTAGATCTATTTCTATGCGAGAGGTTGAGATGAGAGAAAACAAGATTTATTGAGTTACAAACAGGACGCTGAGGTAAGCAATTCTTGCTTTTCCTTGGCATCAGTGTTTCTTCAGCACTAACAACAGCAGCATAATGCTGTATTTGTTCCAAAAATATCTTTAGCTTTTACGAAACTCCTACTACAGCATTCCTAGGTTATGTGAGCAGTCTTTACACAAATCATCTCACTGATGGCAATGGACATTTTGTATGGGTTAGTACTACTCACAAGGAACAAGGGTTTGCAGGATCTTGCCCTCTACACCTTATCTAGCACCCCTTATAAGTTAGTTACATTTTTCCATTGATTTAAATATATTTTAAAACTAATGACAACTTACTGGTTTCCTTTGACATTCCTCAATACTTTAAACTTAATTTTGTGCCTTAATTTTGAATGAGCTGTCACCTTCAAATGTCTGGGGCTCAGTTGCGCCTGTGCCAGATCTAACCCACAGCCCTAGCTGGAAGAAATTAATACTGCCAGGAGCTGGGTAGAATGGGAGATAGGAGAAAGGCAGTAGAAGGGGGAGAGCTGGGCGGAGAGGGACTTATAGAGGAGCAGTCCTAGGAGTTGGTTCTCTATAAGAAAGTCAGGAAAGATGCAGGCAGGGATATCTAACCCTACAGGGTTGGAGAAGGCTGTCAGAAGTGAAGACGAGCCCCAAGAAGGAGGTCTATGGTTATCCTGTCCTCAGCAAAAAGGCATTTGAGCCCAGGATTGTGACTAAGAAAGACCTAAGGGAAAGGACTCTCCAGAAAGGATAGGCTGGTACATAGGAAGATGCCTTGGTAAAAAAATGAAGTGAGTTTGGATTTGAGTTATTGGGCACATAATCCATTTGTTTAGGGTTCCCAGGGTTGTGAAAACCCAGAGCAGAGGGTAGGTGTAGGTTTCCCCTATACCACATCACTGATAGAAGATGCAGCAACCCCTACTGTTAATTGGAAGGAAGAAGAGAATGACTTGAGGCCAGAAAACATGGACGCTGAGCCCAGGGAAAAGAGACTGGAGACTTTGTGCAACCGGAGAGACCCTTAGAGGAAGGACTGCACCTGCCACACATCTGGGGAGGAAGGCTGATATTTTTCCTTTCGATTTTATTACCCTGGAAGAAGTGGACCTTTTTCTTAACTGAAATGCTAAGTCACCTCAGCAACAGAACCAGGCTGAGAGAATCATAGAAGATGAGGGGAAACTAATGTAGGGTGGCTGCAGTGCCATGCCATAATGGGGCATGCTCTGGGCCTGCACCCTGCAACGTGCAGGGGATTGGTCCTTCTTTGAGCAGGGGGCTGGACTAGATGATCTCCTGAAGTCTCTTCCAACCCTGATTTTCTATGATTCTATGATATCTATGATTCTATGCCTACCCCAGGATTTTGAACAAATTCTTCTCTTAACTACAACTTCATAAATAACCTGCATCTAATCCACCATAACTACTACAGATTTATGTTTGTATAGTTAAGAGCATAATTTGGCTCATTCTTCCTACTGTATTTAGTCACTTCCATTTTCAAAAATGAATATTTCATTTGCCATCAGAACTGATTTCCTTATAAGATGCTCCATGCTAATATTCTGGCAAGACCCCATTTATCAGCCCGACAATCTTAGGAGGAGGAGTACCTTACTTTGTGAAAAATCAAAGGAACAACAGAAGGAGCCATATTCCCCAACCCTGTAGGGTTATATATCCCTGCCTGCATCTTTCCTGACTTTCTTATAGAGAACCAACTCCTAGGACTGCTCCTCTATAAGTCCCTCTCCGCCCAGCTCTCCCCCTTCTACTGAATATAAGGCAGGGTATTGCAGTATCTCTCTTGAGACAGATGAGACAGTACTTGGGTATAGTGAACACAAAGTAGATTTTTTTTACTTAGGATGTTACACATTTGCAGATCTGTACGCTCCTAGGCTCTGTAGTTCACAGACTGAGCAATACAGCTTTGTTATGCCCTCTGTTACCACACAAGAAAGGTCTCAAATCTGGTCTGTATGGAGTAGATTATTGACTACTCTACAGAACAATCTGGTTCTTTAGGAAAGAAAGTTGGAATTACATGAACTTACTGTGTGAGCTTCTTAGAGGTGAAGAACAGAGGACACAGCCCTGGGGCTGGTCTAACAGCTGGAATAGGCCCTGGCGTAATGTACATAGCCTTGAGAGTTAGTCAGGCATGGGGAATATATTGTCTGTGGGTTGGATTCAGCCCATTGCTCAATTTCAACTGGCCCACACATGGGCGGTGGGTCCCATAGGCTGGGGAAGGCTCCCCAAACAGCCAGGCATGGACATGTTCATGCTCCGCCCTGCCCAGACCCCACCCCCCTCCTGTTTACCACCATGCTGCAGCGGGCGGCTCCTCCAGTCCCCCTGTGCTCCATCAGGGGCCGGGGGCGGGCTGTGATGATGCCACCCTCATGGCACTCTGGGACTGGGGAGACTTGCGCGCTGCCCACCTTCCTGGTGCTCTGGGGCTGTAGAGGCTGTGGCCCCACCTCTTCCCGGAGGCCCCTGCCCTGCCCCCTACTCACCGCAACACACCCTCCCTCCGGCATTTGCTCTTCCCCGCCCTCACTCAGTTTCACTGGGCTGTGGCAGGAGGTTGCGGTGCAGGAGGGGGTGATGGCTCCAGCTGGGGGTGTGGGTTCTGGGGTGGGGCCAGAAATGAGGGGTTCAAGGTGCAAGAGGAGCCTCCTGACTGGGGCAGGGGGTTGAGGTGCAATAGGGGCTGCAGCTGAGGGGTTCAGGGTGTGGTAGGGGGCTCCAGGCTGGGGAGGGGGTTGGAGTGTGGGAGGGGGTGTGGGCTTCGGGAGGGAGTTTGGGTGCAGGAATGGGTTGTGACCTGGGGCAGGTGGTTGGCGGCTCCTAGTTGGTGGCACAGTGGGGCTAAGGTAGGCTCCCTGCCTGCCCTGGCTCTGCGCTGCCCCTGGAAGTGACTGGCACATCTGGCCTGGGTGGAGGCACGGCCAGGTGGCTCTGCAGAATGTGCACTACCCGCGCCTGCAGGCGCCACCCCTGCAGCTCCCATTGGCCACAGTTCCTGGCCAATGGGAGCTGCGAAGCCAGCATGCAGAGCTTCCCTGATCGCCACTGCACTGCTGACTGGACTTCCAATGGCCCAGTCAGCAGTGCTGACCGGAGCCACCAGGATCCATTTTCGATTGGGCATTCCAGTTGAAAACCGGATGCCTGGCAACGCTACTGGGGTCGGGGGGCTAGCAGCCATGGTGGGGAGGGCTTGGGATCAGGTGTGTGGCCCACAATTGATTTCTTCAGTTGGTCAATGGCCCATGATAGAAAAAAGGTTCCCCTCCCCTGGTCTAAGTTATGGTAGTCTCTCTGTGAGCTGCAGAGATGCCTGGAATCTCCACTGCAAGCCTTCCTCCTCTTGCCCCTAGCTCCACCGCAGCATGCCCCTTACACTAGGGTTTGCAAGAAGGTTGCAGTGCAGTGCCAAGGGACTCTCCTGTCTGGAACCACAGCTATTAGGACCCCTTTATCATGCTCCAGCCCTTAGGGGCTCCAGCAGAAAGAGCTTGATACCCCCTGAATTGCATCAGACATATCATATACTTCCTGGCTTCAACACCTATTGACCAATTAAAAATCAGAAATTCAGAATGCTATAGAATATTTTTCACTTTCTAAAACATAACAAATGGAATTCAAAAGAAGTTAGTTGTAGTCTATTTCACCTTCATTCTGCTTTGTTTATAAACTTCTTCCAACAAGTTTTATTATTTAGCTTCATATAGGGAGACAACGACATTACTACTTAGCAATAATAACAATAAACTACAACTCGAAAGACTACTGTTTTTATATGTACTTACCTCTGCACAAAAAATCTAAAAACTGATCTGCTGAATCCCTCAATTTATTTTGATTTGATTCTTCAGACTCAAACATGACTGATTTTGGTGGGTTTAGACATCTGCCTAAACTTTTCACACAGGGCCATATTTTGCTCTGATTTACAAAATTGTAAATATGAAATAACCCCATTGAAACCCCATGCAGCTTCATGACTCCATCAATTCAAGGTTTAGTGACAGCTATTTATACTAAAGATGTCTGCTATTTCTTTGAGGCCATTTCTAAGTTGTTGAAAGCTCATGAAAAAGTATCAGTTTATTCAGCATCATAAATCCAGGACAGGGATTCTCTTAGAAACCAGAACGATCAAAGGTAATCCCCCACAAAAGAAACATTCCAAAGCTCCTTTCAAATTCTTCATGGGAGAAATTTTGACAACTTCCTGATTTATTGAACATTACAGTAGTTCAGTTCCCTAAAAAGATGTCTTTCTTTTTTTGGCTTATAAAATGGTTTGTCAAGTGGAACTGCTGTGTGCTGTATACCCCTTATTATGGCAATATTTTTGCTATTTAATTTTAACTTTATTTCTTAAATATAACCTCATATTTAAGTTAAGAAAATTCTACGTGAGCAAATCCTTATTCATGAAAAGATTAAATTTCTTGCCCATAAATGGTATACAGCATGCATTATTTTTGTTAACATTTTAATAGAATTAAATACAAAAGAAATGGACAAAAACACTTGTGGGAGAAGTCACACAATAATCCCATAACTTCAGGAATTCAGCTGGAAAAGTTCAGCTGGTTCATATGATTCCAGCTGGTAAATTAGGTTTTGGAAAATAACAATAGGTCCTTTGACCTACTAGCTCCTGGTGCTACTAAATGACTCTCAGATACAATAATATTGTTTATGATATAGCATAGGATTTTAGCTATCTAGTTACCAACTAGTAGATGCTAACAGAGACCAACAGAAGGAGTCTGATAAATGCTATTGACATGTTGACCAGGTATTTAAAGAGCAAAACTTTTTCCTCTCTTTTTGATTGTCCATTACTGACCGTGTTGGCTATTCCCTTCACAACCTAACCTAATGTAAAGGCATATTGAGGATTCGCCCATTCAGCTCATTCTCTCATACGTGTAAAGTATCTATTGTATAATCTCCAGAAAACAAAAAATTCTGTCTTATCTAATAGGGTTTATAATACAGTCTTCAAGATTTCCTTGATAGTTTTATTTGTTCAAACTTCTTCCAGCTTTTTAACTATGTGCCATAATATAAAAGAGTCACAAATCACCATGAAAACAGCACAACTATATTTCTATCCTAGGGAGGCTTATCAGTATTTTTGTTTTGATAGAGTTATTGTGTAACTACAAAATAAGCATCTCAGTTCATGAGGTTCATTTACTAGACATGAAAGAAAGAAAAACCCAACCAACATAAGACACTCCACTGCACATGTTTCTCCCACGGGGGACAGGATGAGTGAACAATCAACATGCAGGGCCAGCTCCAGGCAGCAGCGGAGGAAGCACATGCCTGGGGCAGCACATGCTAACGGGCGACATTCTGTCCATTCTTGGCGCGGCATAGTCCGGGCGTTTTTTGTGGGGTTTTTTTGCTCGGGGGGGCGCGGCAAAAATGGTAGAGCCGGCCCTGTCAACATGTGACAGATGTGTAATCATATTGCTTAATGCTTTATAGGAAGGCATTCAGATACCATGTTGATGAGCATAGTATAAAAATCTACATAGAATAGAGATGACTAAATTTATTCTGACCATGACAGAGTTTTCGACCATCACTCAGGATTTCTTATCCTCTAACAGAGAGGTTCCCAAATTATTGTTTCTCCCCCCACACTTGGAGTTTCATGTCCCATGCATGCTCCCCTGCCATGGGAAACAGGAGAGGGATCAATTGGCAATGCTGAGGAGAGTGGAAGGCACAGGGTGTTTGGTGCCAGGAGGTGGGGGTGTCTGTGGGAGGCAAGGGCCTGGGTGGCAGTGGGTGCATTTGTGAATGCAAGGGATTATAGACATTGGGTGGCAGTGCAGGGGGGAGGCAGGGTCACCCCCAGTTCACTCTCACCCATTGCACCACGGATACCAGGAGCGGATACCAGGTGCCCAGCCATCCCCATCTGCAGCCAAACCCAGAAACTATTTGCCACTCCTGGGGACACTCTGCTTCCTCCTTGTTGCTTCTTTCCAACAGCGTAAAACTACAGCTACAGTGACCGCCCTGCCCTCTCCTCCAACCAAATCTGGCACCCCTGCAGTGCACAGGAGCCTCAATGCTGTCACTGTGCCTACCTGACCCCAACTGGAACAAAGCCCCTTCCTGGAGCCCAGGCAAAATTTACAGCTGAAGTGGCAGGACAAGGTCAAAAATGAGGAGCTTCTATGTCTCTGGGCCTGATTCTGGGCTTGGATCAGTGTAACTCAGGCTTAGGGCCACTGAAATCATAAGAGTACCACCAATGTGAGATCAGGATGAGGCCATGTGTTTCATCTTCTTTTTATCCATATATTATCATTAGTGACTTTGTGGGGAAGGGAGTCAGAGGCCTCGAATGCTGAATTCTTTGCATGAAAAAAAACATTCCCATTGTAATTCTTTATCATTTATTTTATGCCTAATGGGATTGGTGCTGTACAAACATAAGACAAAACATTTTTATTCCTTTTCCTAGTAGTTTACTATGTAATTCAGATAAAGGTAATATAACCAAGACATATACTGGTAAAAGACCAGAAGAGATAGCAAGCTTGAAGTGGAGTTGGTGTTATGGAGAAATTATCACTGAAAGGCTTAACAGAAGAGGTGAGAGGTTTTAAGGATGGATTTGAAGAGAAGAAAGGAGGTAATTTGGTTCTTGAGAAGATTCAAAGAGTTTGTCTAAGCATAACAGATGGCATGGAAAATGGCACAAGAACAAAAATGGGAGAAGCATGCAAATGCATAGCTGCTGAGCAAAATGCATAGGCATAGAGCTGAGCAAATCATTCACAGTGGTTTATTCATTGAATTTCACCTCATTTTTTGCAAACTGTTCACAGATGTCTCAGAGTACTCAAAACTATTTGTGAAGTTAAAGATTTAAATCATTGTGAAATGGAGTCAATAGGAGTTAAATGGTACTCAGCACTTTTGAAAAATCAAGCCATATATTTAGGTGCCTAAACATAGCCGTAAAAATCTATTTTTGAAAATCTTGGACACTATATGTACATACATTTTAGTGATTGTTTTAAGGCAAACTGCACCATTCCTCCTGGAAGCACTGAGAAGAAAGAACAGGAAACAGAACTAGACAGTATCAGTAAATATATTGCTTGAAAAATTTATTAGTCGAATTTTTTGAAGTGCTAGGCTGTACAGCCCCAAATTGTACACCCTTTTATTTATCATGCCAGAGGAAGATGATGTTCCACTGTCACCTCTAAACTTCCTCTGTCTTCTATAATACAATTAATCTGTAGTTTAGATAATTATGTAGATACTGAATCATATATTAAGAAGGTAAAACACATAATTTCATTATTAGTAAATGAGTTTTCTATGTTTTCTATGGGAGAGTTATGAATATTTTTATACGTGGTGCTTTGATGATTTTCTAACTGATTTGATTGGCATTAATTGATTTATTTGCTACTTGTTGAAGAGTATAAAGGAAAGCAGGGGGTAGTTTGTTTAAAGGAAGCAGCACAGGGAGTGACAGCATAATTTGTGCAAATTGTCAGAGGTTGTGTTAAAAGACAGAGTTAAAATGTTTTCTGGTACAATGATTTGCTTTTTACCTTTCCAAGAAAAGCTTTAAAAATTTAGAAACATGAGATCTGTTTGATTTTTGTATTGCAACTTAAACAAAAAAACAACACTATTTTCATCGTAAGCACGAGTTGTCACGTGAAAAGAATAAGGACCATTTTCAAGTATATTAGCCCTGCAATGTGAAAGTGTAGGTACTACAAATATTTTTAAAATAAAGATAGACTGGAAGGGATTAATCAACCAGTCTGGAGAATGGGGCGGGTGGGAAAGGACGAGGAGAGCTTTTCTCCTCTCTTTTTAAGGATGACCATGATCACGATCAGTAAGTGAGATAAACAAGCTTTCCACCCCCACCACCTACTTGGTCAGAGAGAGACCACGGACTACATGCTGCACAAGATATGGGTAGGGTTAGGTTGCTTGTCGAGAACAGTTTACTTGAGAAAAAATATATAAAATCAAAGCTTTATGAGATTGTTTTGTTAATTTTTAAAATCTGAGGAACTGAATCCGATCTTACACCAGTCTCACAATGTCATAACTCCACTGACTGCAATATAGTTAATTAATCTGAATCAGAATCAGACCACAAGAGTGAGTATACTAACCCAATAGTTCAGTATGTGATTGTGTTTGCTATAGATTTGAAGTTAAATTTTCTTCATGAAGCTGAAATAAATCCAGCTAATATTTGCAGAAAACATTGTGAAGCACATACATAAAACTTATATGGACAGAGTATTTAGTCCCCTTAAGGGCTTTGAGATCATAACATTGTTATTTGTTCTCCCCTCTGCACCGAGCAGCCTGCCAGCAATCATTTTATGGTCCTCCAAGTCACTTTATCTGAAAAGATGAAAGCAGAATTGGCCTAACAATGCATCAGCATACAAAATTATTTAAGAAGTTGGTTTTCTGTAGTTTGGCAGCCTTTTTTCTTTTGAGCTATGTTATTTGTGACTCTGGCATATGCTAAGAACTTTGCTTTACCAAAAAACTAAAGCAATGTTGAAAACAAATCAATTGTGGATTAGTTGAAAACCCAGTGATGTGCTTCCTCGGTAGAGTTGGTCTTGCTATCTGTGACCATTATCTAATTACCCTCTTTTGAAAGCTTTGACTCCTTACTCCTATCTTATATTTTAAACATGGTATTTTTTTTTTAAAAAGCCACATATACATGAAATGGCTGCAAAAAAAATATCCTTTTTATATTAACTAGCATTCAGGGAACTTATCTGATGCTGCTTACCCAACTTTACTTTCTAACAGTTTATACAAATGGAATTTATTGCCCAACATATAATCAGGTTGACAGCTGAATAATTTACCTCAGGTTTTGAAATCTGCAGTCCTTATGCACTTGTAATTCCAAATGCATTCTGTGTATATAACATCTATAGGTTCAGAACTAAAAGGATTGGACCACTATTTTATTTTGTTTATTCTTCTGAAAAAAATCCCTAGTTTATTTTTTTCTGATCCACCCTGTTTTCTTTTTATTCTCTGTTTTGCCACACTTAAAACTTTTTTCCTTCCTACACTACATAAATCTTCTTTCCATTATTTACTGTGTATAGATTGCAACAGTTTTTGATGTCTTCAAATAAGCCTAAAAGTGTTTCCACTTGAGACAATTACAAACATCTTCTGCCTCACCATCTTGGCTGTTTAGTTCTTACATTCCTGCAGCTAAGTAGGTTTTACAAAGAAATAAGATGATAACAGCTCTAAAAATACCCTTTTAGATTTTGTTGAGTGTTGATGTAAAGGTAAGTTTTTAGGCAGAAGGTAGGTAGTGTGAATTTGAAGAGTGAAAAGTGGATGGGGAAAGGGTTAGGGAGCTGAAATGTGTGCATTGAACAATTCACATAAAAAATCAACAGCAAAATTCTCTTTGGTTTGTTGTGTATTTAGATTATGGTGGAGGGTGTTACAGCCCATACAGTCATGAATTCTCAGAAACATAAATAAACAAAGACAAGAAGATATTTAAATAATCCAAGCTAAATGAATTGTTATATTCTGGGAAAGACAGTAACTAGCTGATCTCAGTGTTAATCTAAAGTGTCAAGGCTTTGATACAAAATGAAAAGTCACCAACCAAAATGCATAGTTAATACAAGATTAAACATGGATCCTAACAGTGCCTGGTACGGTCACTGTTATATTGTAGTGAGCTGGGTGAAACCTTGTTATGGGTTCAGTTAAAATCATATTGAGAAACTGCTCCTTTTGTCCTTGGGTCCTTCTGGATTCAGAGACACAGGACTCTGTATATTCTTTGTAAATAAAACTGCATCAAAGAAATACCTATCACCAATTTCTACTTCCAACTTGAACATCCACATGGCCCCATGCTCTGACTAGCCGCAGTATATTTTTTAATCATTCAGTTCCCCCCAGGCCTGCAGTATCTCTTGCCAGAACTCCTGTGGCACTCTTGACAGAGGAAGACCACAATGTCTTTTTCCATGTCCTTTCTCTCTCCCTTTCTCAGTCTCCCTTGTTAGGCCAGAATACTTTGTTTCTTCAATGAGGTAGAGCTGATTGAAACCCGGAATTCTCATTTCATGGGAATTTTCAGCATTTTTAAATTAGTTTTGGTGCTATTCTTTCATGAAAAGTCAGTAGTACTAGCACATCAGATACACTTCTGTTAATGAGATGTCATATGTGACATAGTATAAGAGTTGAAATATTCAGTTTTTATCTTATTCTATTTTTAAAAGCATTAAGGGCAGCTGCTTAGTACTGATTGAAACATCTTATCTCCTTTTCTAGAACAAAGTGTCTCCTGTTTGCTTGGCAATGAAACAGTTTGACACCGACAAATGATTTTAAATGCTGCCCCTAATGGTCCTCAAAAAAGCTAAAATAAAAACAACAGAGTATTTCAACTTATTATAATATAGAACATTTCAATAGTATGTCACATTATGACATTGTAGTAGCTGCTGACATGCAAAGAAATGTAAAATAATAAAAATATAAAAAATACAAAAATTAAAATGAAATTCAAAATGAAACTTTAAAACACAAAATTATGAGTTCTCCCCACTCCCCAAAAGGTTCAATTCAGTTTCCCTACCACCTGCAGGAATTTCAGTCAAAATCAACATGTTTTTCAAAACATTGCAATTTTGACAAAAATGGCATTTTTCATCAAAAACATTTTGAGGCAATATTTCTGACCAGCTCTACTCTGAGGCCACCCAATTAGTCAGCACTTTAGTTTAGATTTAAATTAAAGATAACAGGAGTACTTGTGGCACCTTAGAGACTAACAAATTTATTAGAGCATAAGCTTTCGTGGGCTACAACCCACTTCTTCGGATGCATATAGAGTGAACCATATATTGAGGAGATATATATACACACACATACAGAGAGCATGAACAGGTGGGAGTTGTCTTACCAACTCTGAGAGGCCAATTAAGTAAGAGGAAAAAAAAACTTTTGAAGTGATAATCAAGATGGCTCAGTACAGACAGTTTGATAAGAAGCAAGTGTGAAAATACTTACAAGGGGAGATAGATTCAATGTTTGTAATGGCTCAGCCATTCCCAATCCCTATTTAGCCCTGAGTTGATTGTGTCTAGTTTGCATATCAATTCCAGCTCAGCAGTCTCTCGTTGGAGTCTGTTTTTGAAGTTTTTCTGTTTTAAGATAGCCACCCGCAGGTCTGTCAAAGAATGGCCAGACAGGTTAAAGTGTTCTCCCACTGGTTTTTGAGTATTATGATTCCTGATGTCAGATTTGTGTCCATTAATTCTTTTGCGTAGAGACTGTCCGGTTTGGCCAATGTACATGGCAGAGGGGCATTGCTGGCACATGATGGCATATATCACATTGGTAGATGTGCAGGTGAACGAGCCACAGATGGTATGGCTGATGTGATTAGGCCCTATGATGGTGTCACTTGAATAGATATGTGGACAGAGTTGGCATCGGGCTTTGTTACAAGGATAGGTTCCTGGGTCAGTGTTTTTGTTCAGTGATGTGTGGTTGCTGGTGAGTATTTGCTTTAGGCTTCTTTTCCATGGGTCCAGATGATGAAGATGTACAAATCTGTACATTGATGACATCTTCATCATCTGGACCCATGGAAAAGAAGCCCTTGAGGAATTCCACCATGATTTCAATAATTTCCATCCCACCATCAACCTCAGCCTAGATCAATCCACACAAGCGGTCCATTTCCTGGACACTACTGTGCTAATAAGCGATGGTCACATAAATACCACCCTGTACCGGAAACCTACTGACCGCTACACTTACCTACATGCCTCCAGCTTCCATCCAGGACACACCACACGATCTGTGGCTCGTTCACCTGCACATCTACCAATGTGATATATGCCATCATGTGCCAGCAATGCCCCTCTGCCATGTACATTGGCCAAACCGGACAGTCTCTACGCAAAAGAATTAATGGACACAAATCTGACATCAGGAATCATAATACTCAAAAACCAGTGGGAGAACACTTTAACCTGTCTGGCCATTCTTTGACAGACCTGCGGGTGGCTATCTTAAAACAGAAAAACTTCAAAAACAGACTCCAACGAGAGACTGCTGAGCTGGAATTGATATGCAAACTAGACACAATCAACTCAGGGCTAAATAGGGATTGGGAATGGCTGAGCCATTACAAACATTGAATCTATCTCCCCTTGTAAGTATTTTCACACTTGCTTCTTATCAAACTGTCTGTACTGAGCCATCTTGATTATCACTTCAAAAGTTTTTTTTTCCTCTTACTTAATTGGCCTCTCAGAGTTGGTAAGACAACTCCCACCTGTTCATGCTCTCTGTATGTGTGTGTATATATATCTCCTCAATATATGGTTCACTCTATATGCATCCGAAGAAGTGGGTTGTAGCCCACGAAAGCTTATGCTCTAATAAATTTGTTAGTCTCTAAGGTGCCACAAGTACTCCTGTTATTTTTGCGGATACAGACTAACACGGCTGCTACTCTGAAACCTGTCATTATGCAAGGCACTGCATTTAGCCGTATGGAGTGGAAATCCATCAACTTCATGAAAAAACTCGTACAGATACAGACAGACATCATCTTCCTTTCCAAATGCAAGCAGATGGACATCATACCAAAAGGACTAAAGGTAAAAAATCCATTACAATCTACATATCACACAGACTATGCTGAGAGACTGTGTCACACACTCTCAAAGAAACTGCGAAACCACCTGATCAGCATCCTATACAACAAACAGGGAAAGATTAAGAATGAGCTCTCAAAACTGGATACTCTCATAAGAAACCAACCTTCCACACAAACTTCCTCATGGATAGACTTTACAAAAACTAGACAAGCCATTTACAAGACAAACTTTGCCTCTCTACAAAGGAAAAAGGACACTAAACTATCTAAACTGTTACATGCCACAAGGAGCCACAACAGTAGTTCCCTTAACCCACCCAGCAATATTGTTAACCTTTCCAGCTATACTCTTAGCCCAGCAGAAGAGTCTGTCCTATCTCGGGGCCTCTCCTTTTGTCCCTCCAGACCCACGAACATGATACAGTTCTGCGGTGACCTAGAATCCTACTTTCGACGTCTCCGACTCAAAGAATATTTCCAACATACCTCTGAACAGCATACTAACCCACAGAATCCCCCCTACCAGCACTACAAACAAAAGGATTCTGCGTGGACTCCTCCGGACGGTCGAAACAACAGACTGGATTTCTACATAGATTGCTTCCGTCAACGTGCAAAGGCTGAAATTGTGGATAAGCAACATCACTTGCCCCATAACCTCAGCCATGCTGAACACAACGCCATCTACAGCCTCAGAAACAACCCTGACATCATTATCAAAAAGGCTGACAAAGGAGGTGCTGTCGTCATCATGAATAAATTGGAATATGACCAAGAGGCTGCTAGACAGCTCTCTAACACCACATTCTACAGGCCATTATCCTCTGATCCCACTGAGGATTACCTAAAGAAACTACACCATCTGCTAAAAAAACTCCCTGACAAAGCACAGGAACAAATCTGTACAGACACATGCCTAGAACCCCGACCAGGGACATTCTATTTGCTACCCAAGATCCATAAACCTGGAAATCCTGGACGCCCCATCATCTCAGGCATTGGCACCCTAACATCAGGCTTGTCTGGTTATGTGGACTCTCTCCTCAGACCCTACGCTACCAGCACTCCTAGCTATCTTCGAGATACTACTGACTTCCTGAGGAAACTAGAATCCATCGGTGATCTTCCAGAAAACACCATCCTGGCCACTATGGACGTAGAAGCCCTCTACACCAATATTCCACACACAGATGGACTACAAGCTATCAGGAACAGTATCCCCGATAATGTCACAGCTAACCTGGTGGCTGAACTCTGTGACTTTGTCCTCACCCACAACTATTTCACATTTGGGGACAATATATACCTTCAAGTCAGCGGCACTGCTATGGGTACCCGCATGGCCCCACAGTATGCCAACATTTTTATGGCTGACTTAGAACAACGCTTCCTTAGCTCTCGTCCCCTAACGCCCCTACTCTACTTGCGCTACATTGATGACATCTTCATCATCTGGACCCATGGAAAAGAAGCCCTTGAGGAATTCCACCATGATTTCAATAATTTCCATCCCACCATCAACCTCAGCCTAGATCAATCCACACAAGCGGTCCATTTCCTGGACACTACTGTGCTAATAAGCGATGGTCACATAAATACCACCCTGTACCGGAAACCTACTGACCGCTACACTTACCTACATGCCTCCAGCTTCCATCCAGGACACACCACACGATCCATTGTCGACAGCCAAGCTCTAAGATATAACCGCATTTGCTCCAATCCCTCAGATAGAGACAAGCACCTACAAGATCTCTATCAAGCATTCTTAAAACTACAATACCCACCTGCTGAAGTGAAAAAACAGATTGACAGAGCCAGACGAGTACCCAGAAGTCACCTCCTACAAGACAGGGCCAACAAAGAAAATAACAGAACACCACTAGCTGTCACCTTCAGCCCCCAACTAAAACCTCTCCAGCGCATCATCAGAGATCTACAACCTATCCTGAAAGATGATCCTTTACTCTCACAGATCTTGGGAGACAGACCTGTCCTCGCTTACAGACAACCCCCCAACCTAAAGCAAATACTCACCAGCAACCACACATCACTGAACAAAAACACTGACCCAGGAACCTATCCTTGTAACAAAGCCCGATGCCAACTCTGTCCACATATCTATTCAAGTGACACCATCATAGGGCCTAATCACATCAGCCATACCATCTGTGGCTCGTTCACCTGCACATCTACCAATGTGATATATGCCATCATGTGCCAGCAATGCCCCTCTGCCATGTACATTGGCCAAACCGGACAGTCTCTACGCAAAAGAATTAATGGACACAAATCTGACATCAGGAATCATAATACTCAAAAACCAGTGGGAGAACACTTTAACCTGTCTGGCCATTCTTTGACAGACCTGCGGGTGGCTATCTTAAAACAGAAAAACTTCAAAAACAGACTCCAACGAGAGACTGCTGAGCTGGAATTGATATGCAAACTAGACACAATCAACTCAGGGCTAAATAGGGATTGGGAATGGCTGAGCCATTACAAACATTGAATCTATCTCCCCTTGTAAGTATTTTCACACTTGCTTCTTATCAAACTGTCTGTACTGAGCCATCTTGATTATCACTTCAAAAGTTTTTTTTTCCTCTTACTTAATTGGCCTCTCAGAGTTGGTAAGACAACTCCCACCTGTTCATGCTCTCTGTATGTGTGTGTATATATATCTCCTCAATATATGGTTCACTCTATATGCATCCGAAGAAGTGGGTTGTAGCCCACGAAAGCTTATGCTCTAATAAATTTGTTAGTCTCTAAGGTGCCACAAGTACTCCTGTTATTTTTGCGGATACAGACTAACACGGCTGCTACTCTGAAACCTTAAATTAAAGAGAATTTCATTGGCAATTGTATAGAAACAGAGTGCACAACATATAATGAAAAGGTACAAAAGAAATATGTCTAAGTGAATAAAAATCACCAAAGCAGTACTAAACTTAGAGAATATCAAAAATTGCCTAGAATATGGCAGGCCTTTGCCTTATCACAGCCTAAATTTGCTCTCTGTTAGTTGCAAACTGAATGCAGCATGGAGGAGCCATTGCGGAGTTGGATACAGCTCCCTCATATTCTGCCTAGCTCCACCCCAGCCTTGGCTTAGATTAGAGCAGCCTGGGCACTGCCAGCTGGACCGTCCATTAGTTGGAGCACAGCGCACACTTGACATTGCTCCTGACACTCGGCAGACATAGGTAGCATAGCAACCAGTTACATGCCTTCCTGCAACTCCGAAGCAAATCTCTGCTCCTTTTATATCAAAAGGAGCAAAAGGAGTGGAACAGGACATTTAATCTGACCATAATTGCCAGTTATTCTTTTGTAGAGCTAACGAGTCAAAACTCTAAACCACCACCATATGATGAATCAAATAGAGGAAGAGGCTTTGCAGTCAGTCTACAGTGGGTTCAAGAGAGCCGAATTATATTTGTAAAAAAAATTGCACGAAGAGCACCAATTATTGAAATGCTCAGTATTTGTACTGTACAGCCAGTCAAATTATCAGACAGGCTGGAAAACTTCTGTCAGTCTGTCTATATAAAAAATCTTCTAGATCAGTGAAATCCACTTCAAAATAACTTGGCAACTATGAATAATGGATTACAATGGGCAAAACCTCATTTCCCAACACAAAATGTTAAAGTCAGTATAATGGATTATAATAGAAAGAGACTTCAATATCAAAGCTGTAAGAAAGACTGGAAGAAAGCCAGTGTGCCATTTCTAAAAAAGGGTAAACAGGATGACTGAGGTAATTTTAGGCCTGTCAGCCTGACATCAATCTCAGGCAAGAGAATGGAGAGGCTGATATGGGACTCAATTAGCAGAGAATTAAAGGAGAGTAATGTAATTAATGTAAATCAACATGAGTTTGTGGAAAACAGACCCTGTCAAACTAACTTAATATCTTTTTATTTATGAGATTATAAATTTGTTTGATAAAGGTAATAGTGTTAATGTTAATAGTTAGACTTCTGTAAGGTGTTTGAATTGATTCTACATAACATTTTTGATTAAAAAACTAGAATGATATAAAGTTATCATGGTACACAATAAATGGATTAAAAACTGGCTAACTGATAGTCTCAAAATATATTTGTTAATAGGGAAATGTCATTGAGCAGATGTGTTTCCACCCGCAGTGGTCAGTTCTTGGTCCTATAATATTTAATATTTTTATCAATGACCTGGAAGAAAACATAAAATCATCACTGATAAAGTTTGCAGATGACATAAAAGTTGGAGACATGGTAAATAATGAAGAGGACAGGTCACTGATTCAGAGTGATCCAGATCACTTGGTACGTGCATTTTAATATGGCTCAGTGTAAATGTATACATTTAGGGACAAAGGATTTAGGCCGTACAAGATGGGGGATTCTATCCTGGAAACCTGTGACTCTGAAAAAGTGTTGGGGGTGTGTTGGATAATCAGCTGAACGTGAACTCCCATTATGACACTGTGGCCAAAAGAGCTAATGTGATCCTTAGATACATAAACAGGGAATCTTGAATGGAGTAGATAGGTTATTTTACTTCTGTATTTGTCATTGGTGCGACTGCTGATGGAATTCTCTGTCCAGTTCTAGTGTCCACAAGTCAAAAAGGATGTTGATAAATTGGCGATGGTTCCAAGAAGAGCCCTGAGAATGATAAAAGCATTAGAAAACGTGCCTTATAGTGATAAGCTAAATAGACTGAGTGCCCTGAGCCTAACAAAAAGCAGAAGAAGGTATATCAAGATCCAATAGTTGGAAGTTGAAGTTAGACAAATTCAGACTGGAAATAAGATGTACATTTTTTACAGTGAAGATAATTAACCATTGAAACAACTTTGTGGTGGATTCTCCATCACTGACAATTTTAAAATCATGAGTGGAATTTTTTTCCTAAAAGATATGCTTTAGTTTGTATTTGGGGCAGGTATATGGCTTGTGTATACAGGAGGTCAGAACATTGATCACAATACTCTTGGACTCTATGAATCTATCATTTTGAATCAAAGTTGAGTTTAGTTTCATACCTAAATTCTTTATTTGGAACATGTAACCTCAACAGAGAAACATAGGGTAGTGGTGGCAATGATAGATGTGCCCTTCTTGGACAGACACAAAGGCCATACTCATGTTGACAGACTTCCCCATAATATTTCATATCATCTACCATGGAGACCTAATGCCTAGTCTTGGATGCATGGCAAGAGTTAGCAGGGATCACACTGAGAAGGTTTCAGTCATTCTTCTAAGAATGCACCCACAGAGTCATGAAGGAAACCTTCTTCCCTTCCAGAGCTCTGTTGAGTTCTGTCTGTTGAGTTCCACAGGCATCCATGCTTTCCACAGTCCTGTTCAACATCTTCATAAAGGTCCTAAGCAACATTCTGAATGGGCAAGTACTAAAATGCCAGCTATATGCAGATGATCTGTAGCACTATCAAATGGAAATGGCACCAACCCTGCCTATAAATGGCATAGCTGAGAACAAATACTGGATGAAAAGCAGTTGTCTGAAGCTCAATCCCTGAAAGAATGCAGTGATGCCAGTAAAGAAATGGAAGCACTTTGAACAACAGACCACAGGATTGGGGGCTCCTCATTTCTTCTTGATACCCAAATAGCAATGGCCTTTTTAATTGACAGCCAGCAGGAAGACTGTGCCTCCTCCTGTTGGTGTCATGGTCTCCAGATTTGATTACCAGAACACCTCAAAGGGCACTTTTCATGGAGCAGGATTACACCTGATGATCTTTAATTTTGTCTGGGAGTCAAGAGGGAATCATTAAATTCTTGTATCAATCTTTGTTATTTTTTATAAGGCAGAGGACTGTGAGATTTGCAGTCACCCTGTAGAGCTCACATTTTCCCATGTACAGTGAGTTGCAGAAGTCTAACCTGGTCTAATCAAGAATGGTAAGCACCATGTTAGAAATGAGATGGGATAGTCTCTTGGCCAGCTGGAGGTGACAGTTGGCAGTCCTTGCCCCTGTTACAATATGCATGTCCACAAATAATTAATAGTCCAGCCTGACCCAGAGGCTGCACACTATTTTGAAGATGAGAGATAACCTACTCTCCACCAGTGGGGATGTCAGTGTCTTAGCAAGTTCTATGAAGTATTTCCCCTTCCTTATGGTTTCACTTCTCTCTTCCCTGTATTAAATCCCCTGTATTAATGAACAGCTGCCTCACACTATTTCTTGCAGGCATTGAGGTCCTGGTGATGCTGGAGGCTTCATTGCTGGAAGAGGAGGTATGTAGCTTGTCACCCACATACTGTCCATTAAAGTCCATGGTGTCCCAGTCACACTCTCTCTGAGAATGCTCATATAAATATTGAAGAGGTGCTGCTGGAGTCTGTTCACCTCCACCTTCTAAATTAGTTTTGCAAAGAAAAGAGATTGTGGAAAGAAGACAATAATTTGTGAGGTCAGGAGTAAGAAAACATTTCTAAAATTAGCTTCATTATTACATGTGGCTGGTAGTTGCTTTCTTTAAAGGAGGCATTGATGAGAGTTATCATGGGGGCCGCTGGTCTTTGTTAGCCTGCATTAGCCATGTGGAACATTTTTGTGCACTTTGAGATTCCAGTAGAAAAATATCTATTTTTAATATTGACAGAGGGCTTGCCTATATGACAACTTAGTTTGCAGAAAGGGTGTAAATCTACCTCACAGCTAGCCTGCTGCACACTAATTCTTTGAGTGGACCCTGTTGCCACCCACTAACATTTCCCTAGTGCACTTTAATCTACTTCTGCATCAAAGTGGGCTAGATCAAAGTGTACTAGGGAACTTTTAATGTGAAACAGAAGTATCCTGTAGCACTGCGGACTCACCCCTGTGGCGCCTCCTGCTGGTAATCCTTGGGAATTAGCTCTTCGACCCAGGAGCACCCTCTGCAGGCCAGTGATCCACTTACCGTTGGCCCCCCGTGTCCCTCCCAGGACCCCATTGCTCTTGTCTCAGGGTTCTGCCTCCTGCAGTATCCCACAGTCTTACTGGGTTTCCCCCAGCCCAGGGGAACCCCCACCCCCTATCCCCACATCACCTCAGTTGTGGCTACTGCCAGTCTCTGTTTAGCCCCCGTGCCCTGGGGCGGACTGCAGTCTATCAGTCGATCATCAAAGGCAACAAGGGGTTTGGACTGGCTGCCTTTACCCACCCTCCAGCTGCCCCTCTGCAAGCCCAATACCTAGGTAGGTTGCAGTCTGGGGAGTTGCTGGCCTAGGGCTTCCCAGCTCCTAAGGCCTTTCCCCAGCCCTGCCTCACTCTAGGTCTCCTGGGTGAGTTCCCTAGCAGCCAGGCCTGTCTCCCTCTCCAGTCAGAGAGAGACTATCTGCTTGAGCTCAAGCCTTTATAGGGCCAGCTGGGCCCTGATTGGGGCGTGGCCCCAGCTGAACCTGCTTCCTGCCAATCAGCCCAAGCCTCTTGCCCTTCCACAGCCCTCCTCCAGGGCTGTTTTAAACCCCTCAGGGCAGGAGCCGGTAACCACCCCGCTATATATCCACATGGAAATGTAGTGCATGGCAGACTAGTGCAAGGCAGCTTGCTGCAAACTAAGTGTTCATATAGGCAAGCCCTGAGTGTTGTAGTTCTCTGCAGATGTGGTATAAGAAAAACATAGTATTTTTCTATGACTGTATTGGAAAAATATAAAGTATTACACAATGTAAATATAATGAAATTATTCTTTGACAAAGTAGCACATGTTGGATTCTGTCATAACTCTGCTTTATAGAGTTGAAACAAAGAATGATATGCTAATTTTCCTTCCAAGATATTATATTAAGTTCCATGCAGGAGGGATAAATTCTGCTGTCAAAACTGCATGGAGGAACTTGACTCTCATATTCTACTCTTTTTACTTCTGTAGACTTCTCATTTGTGCCATGTAGGACAATATATATTCAATAAAATCCAAAATGACAGCTCACTGATGGCAACCCTTGTTAGAAGAATTAAGTGATCCCAAACCATACTGTTTCAAGGTATGTAAAAAAGGTGAGTCAACATAAATATCCTGAGCCATTTCCTACAATTTTCCCTACCAATGCTAAGATTTTATTATTATGATTTACTATTCATTTTTACAGAATATACTATTAGCCATGGAACTCATTGCCACAAGATGATATAGAGGCCATGAGTATAGGGGCATTCATAGATTCGACATTTTATCTGTAAACTTAGAATATTCACACACACACATTATGTAGGACAAAACATCTACAAATTCTCATACCTCAGATAATAAGCCAAAAACAGATAAGGATTAGGAAGAACTTCTTGTTTGTGTAGGTTATCCCATAACTGTCAACTATGGATCTTTTTGAACCTTCCTATGAAGTACCTATCACTGTCAAAAACAGGGTACTTGAGTAGCAAGACCACTGGCCTGATCCAGTAAGGCAATTTCTATGTTTCCTATAGTTAGGTGTAATTAGGTCTGTGACCTTGTCTGATGAAATCATTTTCTTGTTAAAGTTAAATGCTCATTAAACTGTGCTACAGTATCACTTTAGTGTTGCCCAAATGTATCTGTGCCCAAAGTTGTATTTAGGACTCTAGAGATGCTCTGCTAATTACATGATCTGTTGAGCTACAAACGTTGTCCCTTTTTCTGCATGGCTGTATTTCAGCAGCACTGACAAGTCAGAATCTGTAATCCTTCATTTACTTACAGAAATTACCTGACAGCACTTCCAGCTCAAAGAAGGAATTGTGTTGGTTCAAAAATTCATGGTACAAGGGATCTCTGCCTCTGGAAATGTCTGTCATCTCAGAGTTTGAATAGCAGTTGAATAACGGTTGAGGCATTATAATCCTGTAAGCATGCCATCAGGCTACGCACAAGTAGCATTCAGAACTGAAAGTGAGCCAGATTGGCAGCAGCTGTAAATTGACATCAATGAAGCTATGCCAGTTTACATCAGCTGAAAATCTGACACTCGATCCTCTAACCCTTTAAAATTTAAGATGTATATAAATTGGACTTTTATCAAGTTTATTCTTGAAAGGGCCTCCATCTTTAACACGTATAGGCTTCTTCACAACATTTTACTACATTTTATCTCTTTTTCTTCTTCTTTCATACTACTGTTCAAATTGGTATCTCTAAGGTCCACTTATTTCCAGTCCCTGTACCAAGTCTTTGGCCTTGGTCATCTTCTATCCATGATCATTGCAAGGGCCAATGCAACTCTCAGGTCTCCTCTGGAGATGTACATGCCAATGTAGCCTAGCCCTCCCTCAACTTATCTTCACTTGGGGCAATCCGCATTAGCCTCCTCACACCTTATTTCATTTCCTATCACAGATTGTCCAACCATTTTAACATCTCAGCATTTTCATTTCCATGGTGATTTCCTTTCTTGCATCTGGCTAAGTCTCTATTCCATACAGTAGGATGGGTCAAATTACAGATTTATATATGCTACCTTTCAACCTATGGCAGGACTAAGTATTATCTAGACCATCCCTCACAGGTGTTTGTCTAACCTGGTCTTAAAAATATTGATGATGAGTAGCAGAAAATTTCCAAACCTGTTCTTAAAAATCTTTCTGGTGGGTAGCAAAGAATTTCCAGTAAATATTGGCCTGCATCAGGGGTCAGCTTTGAGCCCTTTTTTGTTTGTAGTCTTGGATGTGGTAAGTGAGAATATATGAAGTGAAACGTTGTGGAATATGCTGTTTGCTGATGACATAGTGATATGTGTGGAAGATTGTGAGACCCTGCACATCCTTTGAAAAGTGGCAGCACAATTTTGAGCAAGATGGACTTAGAGTGAACTTTGGTAAAACTGAGGCTATGATAGCTGAAGGAGGAGGACCCACCATATGGGATTTTATAGTCAGATAACTTAGAAAAGTGAAAGAATTTAAATACCTAGAATCAATCGTTGCTGACTACTGTAGTAAAAAGCAGAATTTGCCCCTTTTGTTTTTTACTACAGTAGTCATTCTGTCATACATATCCTGGGAAAGAGGGACATATCCTTCTGGCACACTTCTCAGTCACAAACTGAAAACTAATTCTCTTGGTACGCAATCATATGCCTTCTCCAAGCTGTTTCTTCAAAGTTCATTCACACAACCAGAAATTGCACATTTGAATATGACAATCCCCTATATTCTTGACTCAAGTTCATAGCACCCACCTGGTAGTGTGAATTAGCAGAAATAAATAGGCATTTTCAGAAGGGTTCCAACCCCTGACATTAGGGGTACCTCTCCACTGGACCTGGAGGTATAATTTCCAGCTCAGGTAGACTTACGTTGTAGTTTCGAGTGAGCTATTGTTCTAAAAATAGAAGTATTATCTCAGCAACGTAGGTGGCGGGACTAGCTAGTCACCTGAGTACAGTCCCACCCAAGATCCTACATATTTACAAGGGTAGCTAGCACGTTCCACTGCCAGAACCACAACAGCTACATGGCTATTTTTCAGCATGCTAGCTCATCAAAGCTAGGGTGGTGTGTCTACACCTCCAGCTCCAATGGACACATACCCTAAAGTGAGTCAGCAGAAAAGCCTTCATTGCTATGCACATTTCTACAATCTGTCACCCTTTACAATATTCCTTTCATAGCTTTAAGGTTCCAAAAACAAACTATAAGAATTACCTCATCAGATAACCATTTTAAAATTTCACCTATAGCATTTAAACATTGTTCTTCTATTTCTATTAAATAATGCATATACAGAAAATGTTACTGCTTTGTTTTATATAGTTATGGAGGGCAAATATTTTCCATGGTCAGTCTACATTGAGTAAAATTAATCTAAATGGTTGCATTACCTTTTAACTTCTATCCACTGTAGATTCCCCGCTGAGTTTTAACCATCCAACAAAGATCTAGACTGTAGTCCTGCTCATCTTATAATGAGGTGGTAAGTGGATTAAGTAGCATATGAGGTTTGATAAATTATTTGTGACTAATGTAAAAAGATGGCCTTGTGTTTCCAGTGTTAAATATTACCAATTAGCTGGTCACTTAGGAATCCTGGCCAGGTTAAAAAATGGAGATTCTTAGATTCCAAAGCCAGAAAGAACCATTGTGATCACCTGGTCTGACCTCCTGTATAACACAGGCCATAGAACTTCCTCCCAAATAATTCCTAGAGCAGATCTTTTAGAAACACATCCTATCTTCATTTAAAAATTATGATGGAGAATGTACCATGACTGTTGATAAATTGTTCCAGTGGTTAATTACTCTATCTGTTAAAAATGTACGCCTTATTTCCAGTCTGAATTTGTCTAGCTTCAACTTCCAGACAGCTAAGTTCCAGATATCAGTGTAGTATAGCAAAAACTCAATACCAATAAACATCACAACTTTCATATTATAATAGTATGTATTGACATTAAAATTTCCTAGTCCTTCTCAATTAACACAGAGTTGCAGGCAGCCCACCAGGGCAGAGTTTTTATGTCCACGTGAAGAATCTGCTTTTGTACTTTGTGGCCATGTTGGCCTAGATCTACTAGACTGATATAATGAGTGCTGGAAATCTAGTTCCCTTCAATGTCCCAGGTCTAAGATATCAAGTGACTTTCATATATTTTGTAATACTGTCACTTATATTTTATTAGTCATTAAACAAGGATTAAAAAAATATGAAGACTGTAAAAGTTGTCCAAACATCTGATCCAATCTGGCCACACACAGCTGATCATAACTGATTCATTTCATACATTAGATTGTTGTCAGAGTTGCTATGTATGCCAGAACAAAAGACTGCATAGTGTATTTTAAGAATCCAATGACTAAGAACCTTCAACTATTCTTCCATTCTGTCTTTCCTGTCTTTGAGGATTTCCAAAGAGAAGAACCTGTGATGTATTTAAATCAAGAGGAGATGAATCTGTTGCTTAGATATCTCCTGGGAAGATTTGTGGAGGCAATAAAAATGAAGGAAACTGCAAGATTATTGGATGTGGAAGCTGTTAACAGAACTAACAGCCCAGGGGCCAGATGAACACATTCAGATTGGATTTTTAACCACAGAGACATTACAGCAACTATTAGAATTGGAAAGAAATCACACATTGACAGCATTGTAATTTCTTTTTCACTCTTCAGGAGTTTCTTTGATAATTCAGTGAACTGTGAATTAAATAGGTGCCCAGTTTCCGGCTGAGGAGGCCTTAGTCAATCATGCTTCATTGGGATATTTGAGTCAGAGTTAGAGCTTTCTCTGAACCAGACAGTGTAACATATCATTTAGTTTTTAAACTGTAACATGATATGAGCTTTCAAATGTCCTACTAAGAGCTGATACTGATACCTTGAATGCCTGATGTGAGAATATGTCTACACAACAGTTAAACACCTATGGCTGGCCCAGGTCAGCTAATGCAGGCTCCTGGGATTTGGGCTGCAGGACAGTAAAGTTGCTGTGTAGATGCTGGAGGTCGGGCTGGAGCATGAGCTCTGGGACCAAGGGAAGGGTCCCAGAGCCCAAGCTCCAGCCGGAGCATGAATGTTTGCCCTACAATTTTTAGTCCCACAGTCCAAGTCTCACGAGCCAGCATCAGCGCTTGGTTGTGTTGTGGGTCTTTTATTCCAGTGTAGATGTACAGACTCCAATGGCCATGTATAGACTCCAATGGCCATGTGAACATCAGATTAGGTCCCATCTTGGGTTATCTGGTTGATAAATATTTGTCTGGTAGTCAGTGCAAAGGTGTCATATTTTTGGTAATATCAATGTGCAGCTCATGACGATTCCTCCTGGTACCACTGGGAGAGAGCAAAACTGGAAAGGACGGGGGAACTTAAGAAGACAGCCTGATGGCTCCAAAAAAGAGAGAATTTCAAATTTTAATCTCTAAAGGGAGTTCAAGAAGACATGGGGCGAAATACACCCTTGGTGTAACTACACTGAAACCATTCACTTGGGTTGAATTTGGTTTTAAGTGTGAAACCAGAATGTGTAATTTAGATTAAAAAAAAAGAACCCAAAACAATAAAAAATGCTAATGCATTACATGATTCATGACTTACATTAAAGTTTTTATCAAGTCTGCAGAATCACTGTGATCTAATTTCATTTTTTTCCCATTTTTTCAGACTGCTCTAGGGCCTTATTCAGAACTCTGTACTCACTGTTCACGCAATGGAAGTTTAATCTGAGTAAGAAGAAATTTAATTCATTATAATATTTAAACACAGGCTTTATTCCCTTTAGAAGGGCCAATGTGCACTATAGTTTTTTCCCGACAGAAATGTTGTCCTGATGGATGATAGAGAATAACAGTATATCCCTGTCCCATATCTAGGGATGGAGACGATGATAAAGATTGTCAATGATAGTAAGCTATATGTCCAGCAATAAGTATTTTCAGGAGCGGGCCTTGCATTATAAGAGCTTATTTAGAATATAAGCTACTTATATGCAACCTGACCTTGCAAACACTTATGTATGACTATCTTAACTCATGCAAATAATCCCATTAAGCTCAGTGGAATATTCCTGCAAGTAAACTTACTCACAAACATATCTGTGTTATTTTGGACTTAGATTTCTAGCTCCTTATTTAGGACAAAATTCTGCTTTCCATGCTGGAGAGAGGGGCTATGTTATAGCTGGGGTTCCCAAGAGGAATTCCGGCTCCATTTACTTTATTGCTGGAGCATTAGCTATGCCAGCATTGGAGATGGCACAGCATTCTACTTGCTCAGTGGCTGGCAAGCTCTGCTGACTGGTGAAGCTGGGTGGCAGGTAAGGGCAGTGGTCTCACTCTACCTATGTTCGGACAGCTAGCTGAAAAGCAAGAAAGAACTACTCATCTCAATGGAATTCTAACTGACTGCTGTACAGAGGCAAAGGAAGTGGGGAGAGGTTTTCTTTGTCCTTCGTACCACACTGATGCAGCCTCACAGAAGCTGATCAGTAGCTGTCCCTAAGGTTACAAACTCTTGGGGGCAGGGACCATGTTGTCTTTTTCTGTATAGCCCCGAGGACAATGCTGACACTCAACAACAGTAATGATGTATATGGTTCATTACTGAACAGCAATGGTACAGGGCCAGTAACTGTGATAAGAATGTGCTATTATACTGTACATAAGGTATCTACAGTGATCCCTCTACTAAGGAACATATTAAAAGCTTTTTTCCCCCTCTACCCATTTGCTGCAGTAAAATTGTTACTGAAGTTCAGATCTCAATTTCCAGTAATTCACAGGAGAGTTCAAAGCTCTCAAGCGACATTTATTTTATTCAGCCTGCAGAATTCATTGGCATGTCTGCTTATGTACAGTTTATACAGACATATTGCTCAGACACATACAATGTATTTTGCAATGAAAGCTGAGTTACAGTTTTTCATAACCCAATCTTGAAGTTTTTCTCTTCGTGGATTTTCTTTTTTTGAAAAATATCTGTGTGATAGAAGCTTTAGGGCTTGCTGATAAATTGAAAAACATGGATTTGGAGTCAAGGGCAGCAAATTCTGGAAAAGGAGGGGTAATTCAGGGATTCTAATTAATGGCTGATGAAAGTCTTGATAGTTATGTCAGTAATAAAAACCAAAGTGGTATAAATTCACGAAATTTAAGGACCATTAGACCCAGATCCTTGGCTATGGCTAAGGACAGCACAGTGCAACTTGGTATGTGGCCTTTGTACTCTATCCAAGCCTTGGTCTCCTTGCTTTAAATTGCACCAGCTGTCAACAGTAACTGGGGATCAGGCAGATTTACAGAAATAGTGGCGAAGCCCTCTTTTCCCCAGCCACACCCCTATCCTGACTGTAAAGAGAGGATGGGAGTAATAGGAGCCACTACCCCAGCATTACATCACCAGAGGTTCTTCCTGTTTTTAGGCCATCTCTCATCAGGGCCAGATTTAGGGGCAAGCGAACCTACTATGGCATGAGGTTCCTTGAGATGGGCTTTGTATTTTCTAGAGATCTGCTTAAACCACACAGTTTTTTCAGCTCCTTTAGTCTAACCATGCCTTAGGCCTCCTTTATTTTGTGACTGGGTTGGGGAATAGCAATGGGGATTTACTGAGACATTTGTTGGATAGTCACCAAATAGATCAAGTGGGATTATTATTTATTATTATTATTAATTATTATTATTATTATTATTATTATTTTGCTTGTTTAAGGACAAATGTGTCATCAGTCTGTGAAACATTTTAGTATCATTATATGTAGACTTCTGACAAGGAAGAATTTCAGCATTTTGACTATACTATACCAAACTGCACAAGTTACATGTTTAAAGAGCTGTCAGTGTTATGGGTATGGATGCAGGTTATTAGAACTGCAGGTCAGAGGTATAAAGCAGGAGCAAGCTAATAATCAGTAAATCTGCAGAAATGATGAAATATGGAATTAACCTAGTAGGAAAACAGATTAGAGGAAATTGTGTAAACTTGTCAAAAAAAAATTTTTTCATACATCTGCAGGGGAAAAGATTTTTCATTATAAATTCAAAGAACATTTATATTTAGCATTACATTTGGAAATTATTAAGAGTGAAATGTGAATTTAGTCAGAGACAAATAGTATAGGCTTTTATTAAATTGGATAGATTAACCCAAAACATAGCCTTCCTTCTAAGTGTCTTATCGGAGCTAATCCTTATCCATGTATTATAAAGGCAATGAAATATTTATCAAATGTCTTTTCAAAAATTATTTTTGTAAATGTATAAAGACCACAGCCTGTGTTTTTCAAAGGAAATCTTTGCATAAAAGGAATGAAAAGGTTCATACACATTTCAACTTTATGTGGTATTTTGCAACTATTTCTGAATAATGTGTCCATGACTTAAGCAAGTACTCTACTTAATCAAAGGAGACATGGCCTTAAAGATTGGGTGTCATTTACATATAGCGCTGCAGAAAGCCATTTGACTGAACCTTTTCTTGTGGTTGCACACTTACTTTTGCTACTGATGATGACAGCAGAAATAAATGCTATGTGCAGAAAAAAATTACATAGATTTACTTGAGTAGGCAGGCCTTCTACTGAGAAAGAAGAATATCAAATCATGACTTCAAGGAGTCTAGTAATATAGAGTCCACCATCTTTCTTGAAAGCATTTTTCATTGGTCAAAGTTGATCTTACAGTTACAGGTCTGGTTCTGCCATTCTGACCTACCTTGAATAGTACCTTACTCTGCAAGTAGTCCCATTAATATCACTATGTTGGCCATTGCATAATAAGGCGATGTGGTTTTACTTCAACAGATGGTTTCATCCTGATAGACATGGGGAACAACAGTCTCTCTCTCTCATCTAGAGATAATGGCTGTAAATGGGCATTCCTGTGGAGAAAACAACTACTCAGCAAGGGTAAATTTCAGTCTTATTGATATTAAATTCTGTTCAGCTTCTCAGACCCTTTTCTCTGTTCCTGTTTATGCCTACTAATTCTCCTTTACCATCAGAGTGCACCATGTCAAAGTCTCACGAGAGGTGCAGTACAGGGCAAACAAAAATATTTTTGCTTCAGGGTTCACGTTTAAATCCTTAAGTCCCCACTTGCTAGATGAACAACTGGATCTCTTGGCTACCAGTTGCCACTAGCTATTTCACAATAGCTCTTCTTCCACATTAGACTGGAGTAACACTATATGTATTCTACAATATGTATTCTGATTATTGGCTCTAAAGTGAAATTATATATTTCTGTCTACATGCAGTGGCAACCGTTTTGAGTCCTTGCTTAAAATGGTCCTGGTTTCCCATTTGTTGTCAAGTTTCGGGTTTTTTCCGCCACAGATGTACTGAGCTTGGTATTGTACCTGGAGCATGGAGCCAAGCAATAGGGACAAGAATGTTGGGTGTCACTTGTTTATTATAGTATTGTATTTACATAGTATAGTAAAAGGTTTTCAATATTATTACATACACTTTGGAATGCAAAATAATATTATAATATTGTTTTTCTTCTGAGCCTTGATTGTCATCAGTACAATAGGAATATATATTTTCTACTGTCACAAAGCTTTTAAGTCTTCATTGAGCAAAAGGAAATAAACCATTTACTTAGTTCATGTGTTTAATTTTGTCTAGAAATACTTATGTAAGTTTGTAACTGGAACTGATCAAACTTTTCAAACTAAACTGAGTTTTGATGGAAAATGCTGGTTTGCCAAATGTGAAATGTTTCACAAAAGTAAGTCAGGTTTGATGAACTTTTATCAAGTCGCAAGCAGGCTCCACAGCAGTGAAACTGACAAGAATGTCAATTTCAATCAGCTGCTGCTGCTGGTGGGGAACATATTTTGTTTCAGAAACACCATGTATTGACATTTCTTCAGGAGTTCCAGCTCACAAGAAATTTTGAAAAAAATGTGGTTTTAATCTCTATTTGTAACTGCCTGCATGTATTTTTAAAGAGGATTTCAACTGTGATAATATCTGATATCCTCCTACTCTTTGCCTTTATACTCTGATGTGCCAGATGTACTTTACCTAGTAGCTGGAATAAGGCCAAAGAAGGCAGCACATAGCTAAATGCATCATTTGCATGCCAAGGATTGAAGCACAAGTCTCTTTAGACACATATATTCTCTGCCCATGCCTGCTCCGTCTTACCCTGCACTCTTGAGGGTAAATGAATTGGGAGCAGGATGCAAGGAATCTGAGACTTACTTGTGCTCTGTCTGGAGGACTATGCTTAACATTGAAATGTACACATGTGCTCATGCTTGGATCTGAGTTCAACAACCTTGGTAATTTGTTCCAATGATTAATTACTTGCACTGTTAAAAATTTACGTCTTATTGCCAGTCTGAATTTGTCTAGCTTCAATTTCCAGCCATTCCTTCATGTTATATCTTTCACTGCTAGATTTGTTCCCTATGTAGATACTTTTAGACTATAATCAAGTCACCCCTTAACCTTCTCTTTGTTAAGCTAAATAGATTGAGTTCCTTGAGTCTATCACTGTGAGGCATGTTTTGTAATCCTTTAATCATGCTTGTGGCTTTTCTCTGAACCCTCTCCAATTTATCAACATCCTTCTTGAATTGTGGACATCAGAACTAGACACAGGATTTCAGCAGCAGTTACACTTAACCGTATTAAAACACATATTGTTGGCTTGTGCCCAGTGTACCAAGCGATCCAGATCTCTATCAGTGACCTGTTCTTTTCATTATTTACCTCTTCCCCAATGTTTGTGTCTTCTGCAAATGTTATTGGTGACTTGTTTTCTTCGAAGTCACTGATAAAAATGTTAAATAGTGTAGGACCAGCAACCCCACGGGACCCCACTAGAAAAACAACCGTTTGATGATGATTCTCAATTTACAAATATATTTTGTGACCTATCACTTAGCCATCATTTAATCTATTTAAGGTGTGCCATGTTAATTTGATAATTTTAATCATGTCATATGGTACTAAGGTAAATGGCTTACAGAAGTGTAAGCATCTTGCATCAACCCTATTACCTTTATCAACTATAATTGTAAACTCATCAAAAAAAGATCTTGTTAGTTTGACAGGATCTATTTTCCATAAACCCATGATGATTGGCATTAATTATATTATTCTCCTTTAGTTCTTTATTAATCAAGTCCCATATCTGCTGCTCTATTATCATGCTAGGCATTGATGTCAGATTGATCCGACTATAATTTACCTGGGTCATCCCATTTACACTTCTAAAATATTGGCACAGCATTTCTGAAACTTTCCCAGTGTTGCAAGAATTATTGAAAATCAACATTAATGGGCCAGTAAGATACTCAGTCAGCTCCGTTAAAATGCTTGGATGCAATGTTATCCACACCTGCTGATTTAAAAACACCTAACTTTAATAGCTGCTCATTAGCATCCTCCAGAGATATTAGTGGAATGGAAAGACTTATAATATGATATGACTACATCATCTCTTTTCCCCCAATAGAAACAGAAATATTTATTGTACATTTCTGCCTTTTCTGCATTATTATTAATAATTCTACCATTTCCATCTACTACTGGAACAATATCATTGTTAGAATTCCATTTGTTCCTAATATACTTTGAACAACTCCTTCTTATTTTCTTTAAGTCTGCTGGCCAAAGAGTTCTCCTTGTGCCCCTTTGCTTCCCTTATCAATTTTCTACAATTACTAGTTTCTGATTTATTTTCATTACTATCAATTCACCCTTTCTTTCATTTGTTTATATATAGCTTCTTTCACCCTCCACTCTAAACCAGGATAGTTTTTAACCAATATGACCAAAAGTTAAGGCTAGATACTCAAAGTTTCTGAGTATCTGGCACCACCATTTATGTGCTGAAGACAATCAGGACAAATTCTAAATAAATTAGAACCAGACTATACCCAGTCCAGGCACAGGTGGGGAAAGAAGGGAATTGGGAAAGGGCGTACAAACCATCCTCATGAGCGCAACCACAATTAGAGTCCTTGATGGCCATGAGTGGTGGATGGGTAGTACATGATGTAGCCCTTTAAGGAAAGTAGCACTCCAGAAGGCATGGTATCCCCAGAGCTCCTACGGTGGCTCCATATTATTGCCTATGCAGAGATGTATTTATGAAGCAGAGCCCTAAATAAGGAACATCATAACTATTATTTATTACATGAACTCACTTAATGGAACATAAGAGATGCTATGAGAACCCAACAGCAATGTCCACTTTGAGTCAGAGGGTCTGATTCTCTTCTCACTCACTCACTCTGGTTTTATATTAGTGTAGCTCCACAAATGTTACAAGAGTTAGTCTGATTGGCATGCCAGTACAAGAGAGAGGAGATTCAGGATTATAGTGTAATAAGATACTACTAACTTTTCAACATCAGATACACCTGCCACTATTACTGCTGTAGTGGAGCCGGGTACTGCTTGGGCCTACTTCTTTGGGGCTATTTTGATAAGTTTTCTGTCATTTAATTGCCTTCTCCTTTTTTCTTTTAGAATTCTGAAAACTTATTTCTTACAATGTCCTTCAATTTCCTTACAAACAAAACAAGAACAAAATAAAACAGTACCTTTTTAAAGCCAATTATTTGCACAGAAATGCATACAAGATGAAAGCTAAGAGATCAACCCCTCCATTAAAGAGATTTTTTTTTTTTAGCTAGTTTTATTTTTAGCCTGTATTTACCTCCCCACGGGCAACTGGATGACCGCTTTTCCTGCTTCCAAGGTCTCCCCTTTGGGGCAATGAGCAACATTTCTGATAACAAGGAAGAGACTTAGATTGCAAGTGAGCGAAGCTGGGAGCTGAACTGTTACCTTGATTATTTCCCTCTTGCCTTGTACTGTGACATGCTGCTTTGGCTTTTGTGTCTATATATTGGAAAACTGGGAAATGGCACTGAGAAAAGCACTTTTTCCCCCTCAAACCTTGTGTGTGTGTGTGTGTGTGCGCGTTTGCCTATGTGTATTATATATATATATATATATATATATATATATATATATATATATATATACACACACACACACATTAAAAATAGACTACACTGGTGGTACAAACCTAACAATCTTCAAATTAGACTATATGCCCTTTGCAAAAGAGACTGTCTTCCTACCTTGCTATGTGTTTGAGCAGCTTGTAGCATAATGCAGTCCTGACCAGAAGTACTGCAATACAAATATTACCGTAATTAATAATAATAACACCGATTACAATCATGCAAAATCACTAAAACAATGAAGTGTTGAACGTGAGGAACTAGAGATGATTTTTGCCTTTGATTTACTGGTGGTGAGGCAAGAGCACAGTCACAGTAGGAGCAAGAAAACAAGCCACCATGTGACTTGGAAAATATACTGTTACATTGCTGGGGTTTCAGAGGAATTTTGTCAATTAAGCCCCAACAGCAGATGACCCAACACACATGGTTTTGGTGTCATTTGTCAATTATTATTCAAGTTAAATGGGCTTTAAATCCTTTTACTTTGGTGGGGGGAAATATAAGCAAGAGTTGGGGGGGGGGAAGGAGGGATAGCTCTAGTGGTTTGAGCATTGGCCTGCTAAACTCAGGGTTATAAGTTCAATCTTTGAGGGGACCACTTAGGGATCTGGGGCAAAATCAGTACTTGGTCCTGCTAGTGAGGGCAGGGGGCTGGACTTGATGACCTTTTAAGGTCCCTTCCAGTTCAAGGAGATAGGATATCTCTATTTATTTGTTGTTGTTTTTTATTAATTTTGTCTGGCTGTGATGTAGGTATTTCTGAGTTCTTACAATATCCTATTCTAACCTCAAAATCCTTCCACTCTCAAAATCAGTTCTTTGCCTGTCTCTCTTTGCTCTACACCACGCTATGCTGTAATGGCTCCAAAATATAAGGGGTGGGGGGAAGTTTCATAGAATATCAAGGTTGGAAGAGACCTCAGAAAGTCATCTAGTCCAACCCCCTGCTTAAAGCAGGACCAAGCCCCAGACAGATTTTTTCCCCTGATCCCTAAATGGCCCTCTCAAGGATTGAACTTACACCTATGGGTTTAACAACCAATGCTCAAACCACTGAGCTATCCTTACCCCCATTACATTTGTTGTTTATTTAGAAAGATATGGCTTATCCCATACACAGGATGCTAATACTAACATAGAGCTCAATCATTCCTTAAAGGCAAAGGAGCCACAGCTCTGAGAGAGCTCCTGCCTCCAAGCTCCAGGTATGCAGGGGGTGCAGAACACTATCACCTCATTCTTCCTGGCCCCTGTTAGTATTTCTGATGGTAAGAGAGAGCAGTCTGCATCTGAGTGAGTGAAGGGACTGAAGATATGTCCAGCTGCTGTGCAGGGAAAGAAGATTCTGTTTCTCGTGCCCTACACCTTCCTATCAAATCCTGGAACAGCTGGCACCGTCTGGTCCATAACCCCTAATAGCAATGCTGTGACTCCTCTGGGGATTTAACTCTAATGAATACAGCTGCATTGGCTCTTGAAGCTTATTGTTCTGATCTTAAACCTCCCAGGTGAGAGTCAAAAACTAGTTGGATCTTTAAGACAATGTTTTTTTAGGTCACTTTCAAAACTGAAACTGAGAGATGTTATTGTTCACTATAAGCTGAGGACATAGAGCTTTTATACATAGGCTACTAAAAGGGCTAATTAAATTGTGCATCCACAATGCTTGAGTCACACTTATGTAGGGGTGACACGTACCCCAAAATAGCACCCAGTAAACCCCATATTCATCATTCATATATGGTTCTGATATTTCATACAAAGCATGACATGTTGTCATAACTATAAAGGGAAGGGTAACAGCTCTCCTGTGTACAGTACTATAAAATCCCTCCTGGCCAGAGACTCCAAAATCCTTTTACCTGTAAAGGGTTAAGAAGCTCGGGTAACCTGGCTGACACCTGACCCAAAGGACCAATAAGGGGACAAGATACTTTCAAATCTTGGGGGGGGGGAAAGGCTTTTGTTTTGTGCCCTTTGTTTAAGGGGTTGTTCGCTCTTGGGACTGAGAGGGACCAGACATCAATCCAGGTTCTCCCCATCTTTCTAAACAAGTCTCTCTTATTTCAAACTTGTAAGTAAAAAGCCAGGCAAGGCGTCTTAGTTTTACTTTGTTTTCTCAACTTGTAAATGTACCTTTTACTAGAGTGTTTATCTTTGTTTGCTGTACTTTGAACCTGAGACTAGAGGGGAGTCCTCTGAGCTCTTTAAGTTTGATTACCCTGTAAGGTTATTTTCCATACTGATTTTACAGAGATGATTTTTACCTTTTTCTTTAATTAAAAGCCTTCTTTTTAAGAACCTGATTGATTTTTCCTTGTTTTTAGATCCAAGGGAGTTGGATCTGTATTCACCAGGAGTTGGTGAAAGGAAGGAGGGGGGAAGGATCAATTTCTCCTTGTTTTAAGATCCAAGGGGTTTGGATCTGTATTCACCAGGGAATTGGTGAAAGGTTTCTCAAAGCTTCCCAGGGAAGGAAATTAGCTTGTGGGAAATGGTGGCAGCAGACGAGATCTAAGCTGGTAGTTAAGCTTAGAAGTCTTCATGCAGGCCCCCACACTTGTACCCTAAAGTTCAAAGTGGGGATACAGCCTTGACACATGTAAGCTATCATATGAAAGGTCATGATCTGCTGAACCCCATTGTTCTGTCAAAATATGTATATCATTAGTATATATGAAATTATGAGATTTTGCTGAATGTTTGTTATTGACATATGTTGTACGTTTGGGACTCCTCAGCTGCTAGTTCTCCAGTGACAACAAAGGAAGTGATCCACACCCAGGTGGGTGTTAGACGACCATTAATCAGCAGGGGGCGTTGTAAACAAGTGAGTTACAATTCTGTAAGAGAAGCACCACACAATGGAGGTTGCTCAACCCTGTGACTCAGCAAGGTATACCAGGGACATGAACTACGGTCATGTCTACACTGGCAGAGTTACAGCGCCAGCAATTACAGCACCGCTCAGAGAGCGCTGAAGGGAAACCCCCGTTGTGTGTTCACACTGTCAGCTGTCTGCACAATAGCGTGTTCACACTTGCGGCGGTATTCGGAGCGGTGCACTCTGCACAGCTATCCCATAGAGCATCTCTTTCTCTCCTGCCGCTAAGACTTGTGGGAAGGCGGAGGAGGTCGCGGGGCAACCTGGGTCCTAGCCCAAAGCCCCACGATGCATTGCTTTGCATCCCAGCAATCCCTGTGCTTCCATCCACATTTGGTGCCATCTTTCAACGGTTTGTGTACTGCGCGCCCTGCCTCTTCGGGCTGCAGGAATGGATCCCGACCTGTTGACCAGTATGCTGTTCACTCTGACCAACACATCACGAGTGGCAGTGGAGTTATTCCTTAAACTATAAAGTCAAGAGGCGTGCAACATTGATCTCGTCACACATAGTAGCTACGATACAAGATTGCTTGTGGCGTTCATGGAGGTCCTGACCATAGTGAATGCAGCTTTTGGGCTCAGGAAACAAGCACTGAGTGGTGGGATCACATTGTGATGCACGTCTGGGACGAGCAGTGACTGCAGAACTTTCGGATGAGGAAAGCCACATTCATGGGACTGTGTGATGAGTTCACCCCAGCCCTGCGGTGCAAGGAGACGAGAATGAGAGCTGCCCTGCTGTTGGAGAATACAATTGCACTGTGGAAGCTGGCTATTCCAGACTGCTACTGATCAGATGCTAATCAGTTCAGAGTGGGAAAGTCGACCGTTGGACTCCTGTTGATAGAAGTCTGCAGGGCCATTGATCACATCCTGCTCTGAAAGACTCTGGGCAATGTATGTAACATTGTAGATGGCTTTGAACAAATGGGCTTCCCTAACTGTGGAGGGGCGATAGATGGCACACATATTTAAATTCTGGCACCAGACCACCTAGCCACTGAGTACATTAATTGCAAGGGGTATTTCTCAACGGTTCTCCAGGCGCTTGTGGATCACCGTGAGCGTTTCACAGATGTTAATGCAGGTTGGTCTGGAAAGGTGCATGCCGCACGCATCTTTTGGCCTGTTCAGGAAGCTGCAAGCAGGGACTTCCTGGACCAGAAGATCACCATATGGGAAGTCAAAATGCACATTGTGACCCTGGGAGACCCCACCTACCCCTTAATACCGTGACTTATGAAGCCAAACATGAGGCAACTTGACAGCAGCAAGGAGCAGTTCAACGACAGGCTGAGCAAGTGCAGAATGAGTGTTGAGTGTGCTTTTGGCCATTTAAAAGCCCGCTGGCACTACCTCTATGGGAAGCTGGACCTGGCCAATGACAATATTCTTATGCTTATAGCCATGTGCTGTACGCTCCATAATATTTGTGAAGGGAAGGGTAAAAACTTCACTCAGGGCTGGACCACAGAGGCTCAGTGCCTGGAGGCTGAGTTTGAACAGCCAGAGACCAGGGCTATTAGAGGGACACAGCATGGGGCCATAAGGATCAGGGATGTCTTGAGACAGCAATTTGAAGCTGAAAGCCACTAATATTTGTTGCTATGCTCAGGATTGCAGTGCTTGTAGTGCTAGGTGATGATTGGTGCAGATGATGCAATATGTGGGTTTAACATAATTGTATGTTGCTTTGCATGTTGCTTTCAATTAATGGAATAAAGATTGCTTTCAAACCAACACAATTCTTTTATTAAAAGACAACAACCGGAGGAGAGAGTCAAACAAACAAACAAACAAACAAACAAAAACCTATCAGCAGTGAGGGGGATGAGTGAAGGGAAGGTCCCAGCAGGAGGAGGGGTCCTGGGACCGCTAAAGATTTGTGTGTGTCCAGGGATCATATCCAACCTTCTCCTTTGGAGTACAGTGCAGTGGGTACTGTACTTCAGCAGGGCCAAACTGCAGAGGGATGGGTGTTGAGTGCAGTGGGTACTGGGAGTCCACAGGGCTGGACTGTGACACAGGAGGAGTGGAATGCTGCGGGTACAGACTGGAGCCAGGAAGTTGATAAGAGTGTGCTGGCGGTGTCTCGGGGGGGTGCATGGGAAAGAGTTTTGTGACAGTGGCTGCAGGGGAAGGCGAGCGGGGAGCTGCTCGGTTTGCAGTGCTAGTATTGCCTGAAGCGTGTCTGCTTGGCACTCCATAATGTTTAAGAGCCACTCCGTGGCCTCATTCTGGCACGCTGTATTCTCCTTTCGGTCCCTCTTCTCGCTGTCCCACCACTCCTTCAATTCTTGTTTCTCAGCGGCAGAGTGCATCATAACATCATGCAGAAAGTCCTCCTTAGTTCTTCTTGGCCGCTTTCTAATTCTGCACAGCCGTTCAGCTGCCAATAGCAAAGAGGGAGGCTGGGCTCCCAAGGTCATATCTGTGAAGTTTAAATGCAACATTTTACAGAAGCAGTATTGTTTGCAACACAGAGAACACTGATTCAGTGATTTAAAACACAGCCAGTACTCACACACCTGTCACTAACTGGCTGACCCCAGGCAAGCACACATGAGTCACAAGACCCACAAAATGGTGAGTACCCACAGGGGCAGGCTAAATCACTCTTCCCGGACCCTGCTGTACACTTGACATGTGGCTCTTGGGGAGCTCCAGTACTGTAGGGGGAGGCCCAATAATCATTCCCCACACTTTCCACAGGATGTGATCATTACGGAAGCTATCTCGCTGCTGAGGGTGAGCAGGGAATCAAGGGAGGGTCTTCTCCAAGAATTTGGCTTCCACCGTGGCCCGTATATGGCTCGCCTGTGTGCAGCAATGGTCCTCCCACCCCCCATGATGGCACAGTGGTGTGGGTGAATTACCATTAATGGGGCAAGAAATAAAGCAGCTCTGCCGAAGAACCTGCAGCAGCGGATTGCCCAGTATCTCTACAAGAGTTTCCTGGAGATCTCTGAGGGAGATTCCCATGAAGAGAGGGAGTCAATCAATAACCTGTTCCACTGCTCAGACTAGGCATGTGGTGGGAGACAAGCCTGCTTTCTGCAACCCTCCTGCCCCCAACAACTCGCTTCAGCGAGTCCCAAAATCAAGTCCACTTACCAGGGGCTAAGTACCAGTGCACTAAATGGCTTGGCAGTGTGTACACCTTGGGAGTTACAACCCAGAAAGCTCCTTTACTGCGCAGAAACTTGCCAGTGTAGACAGGGCCTAAGGCTATGTGCTCTGTGCACCTTACAATGTGACAGCAGTGCCGCTGTAAGGTACACAATGTAGCCACTCTTTGTTGGCAAGAGAAAGTTGTCCTGCCGACAAAATAAAACCAACCCCAAATGAGGGGCAGTAGCTTTATCGATGGGAGAGTGTCTCCCACCGACAAAGCACTGTCCACACCAGTTTTTTCACACCCCTGGCCGATAAATGTTTTACCAACAAAAGTGCAGTGTAGACATAGTCTAAGAGTATAAGATAAGGGACAGCGGCATCATGAGGCCACCTTTCTCCTCCACCACCTACATTGAAGGCAACAAGAATGCTGGGAAGACACAGACTGGAGCTGAGGAGACTGGTCCCAGGCTTAAAGGGAAAGCCTGTGTATTAAAGACTGTATCCTACCTGCAACATCCAGTGGGGTGAGAAAAACTGTTTGATCTAAATACTGCTTAGTCTAATAAGTTTTAAGATTTAGACTGCAAGCTTACCTTTTATTCTTGGGGGGGTGGGGTTGGTACCTATCTCTGACTTCTTATGCCTACCACTTATAATCATTTAAAATCTATCTTTCTGTAGTTAATAAATCTGTTTTATATTATGCCTAAAACACTGAGTTTTGGCCGAAGTGCTTGGGAAATCGCAGCACAGTTTACAAAGGTTAGTGTGTGTCCTCTCCACATTGAGGGAGGGGACGGACTGGGTAATGAACTTACACTGGTCAGGCTTCTGATCAGGGCAAAACAGTACAGTTCTGGGGTGCAAAGCTGGTGGTTAGGAAGACTTGCTGGAGCCTTTCTCTGTGTGATTTGTGAGCGGCTTGGGAGCATTCATGCCATTTACCTGGGTGTGGGGCTCCACATGCTGTTGTACTGAGTGATAGCACCTGGCGGGTTTGCTGCTTGTCACTAGCAAAGCCTTGTGAGAGACAGCCCAGACTGGAGAGTTAAGGGGGCACAGAACTACCCCCGTTCCAGGTTGTACCCCAGGAATCCCATCACAGTAGGGCACATCCACATCAAAAAGTGCATTCTGACATTTGAAAATCTGAACCTAAAAGACCTTTTGTACTTATTTTTCTTGGTAGGTGATAAAAAATTTGTAATTTCAGCGGAAGTGAAATTACCTGGTTTTGAAAAAAATATAATGTGGTTTTCTGTCTGTCTTCTGAAGAACTAATACATTTTGTGTGTCTGTGTATACATTTTCATTTACACGCATGCATTAAGTTTTACATTCAGAAGCCCCAAAATGAATTCATTTAAGGAAATGACAAAAGCAGGTAAGGTGATTGTACTTTTGAAGGGAGAGTTCTATAATACAATGTATCCTCAATTATCTGAGCAAAACAGTAAAGCCATTAATGTACATTGGATCTAGTCTAGGCATTAGAATGCACATTTCTTCCTGTGCATTTCTTTTGCTGTGTCACTGCCATCTTTTTACAATAATTATTTATATATCAGTGGCCTTGGCTGTTTAAATTGTTGATGTCTTTTTAAGGTAATTGGACCAGCTGTTCCTTAAGATAAACTCAGAGAGCACTCTGGAGAATCTAAAGGAAGTTTAAGACCAATGAAAACGAACCTTGTTGTCTTTTGAAATCAAAGGGACAATGTTAAATTAATCATGTCGGCATATTTTTACAGATTTCACCTAATATTACAACAACGGAAAAAGATTAGAGAAAAATAGAGGTTCTCTCTGTTGTTTGTTTGCTTGCTTTGTGCATTTGACAGCTTTTCACATATAGTCAGTTTAACTTTTCCCCATTTTAGTTTCCTTTTCTGTCTGTGTGAATTGGTCATACAGCAAGATGGTAGAGAATTTTTGTAAAAGAAATAGGTAAATGTGAATGTAAAAATCGTAAGTGTTGGCACAGGGAATCAAGGGCAAGTATCTTAAACTATTAACTCTTTTTCAATTGACTAGATTTTTAAGTTGATGTTGTCCCTTTAAAGATGCCTTGGCTTGTGAAAAACAGACATAAGTGGACGTTCTGAAGCATAATATACAGCCAGATTAGGAGTGGAAGGGGGAAATAGCAGGGCATCTGACAACATTACAAACTGTTGTCAAATTATCTCAGTCCTTCTAGGCACATTCCATACTACAAGTTGTGACCTTGTCATTTTACGTCTATAGGGAACCTTACTTCACTGTAATAAAATTGTTCAGTGAGATTCATTAAGCTGAATCCAGATTTAATAGAACAGAGCCTGGATAAATACTTTTGATCTTCAGGGACATGGGACTGGAAACTGGTTGATTGGATTCCTTTCCAGGTTATTAGTGTTATTTTGGCTTGGTTGGTAGAATTTGATGCTTGTTTGGAAGCCTTTTGCAATATATTTGTGGGCTCATTCCAGTTCCTAATAGATAGATGGACATATTACAAAACCATAATAACTGGCAATCTTTTGAGTAAAGTCTAGTACTGAATGCACTTGGAGACATTTTGTCACCTATGTAAGGAATAGTTTTATACCAGTGGCCTACCTGCCATTTCACAGAGCAAGACATGCTGAAACCATTCTGAGGGTATGTCTACACTACGAAATTAGGTCGAATTTATAGAAGCCGGTTTTATAGAAATCGGTTGTATACAGCCGATTGTGTGTGTCCCCACATAAAATGCTGTAAGTGCTCTAGTCGGCGGACCGCGTCCACAGTACCGAGGCTAGCGTCGACTTCCGGAGCATTGCACTATGGGTAGCTATCCCACAGTTCCCGCAGTCTCTGCCGCCCATTGGAATTCTGGGTTGAGATCCCAATGCCTGAATGATGCAAAACAGTGTCGCAGGGGGTTCTGGGTACATGTCATCAGGCCCCTCCCCCTCCATCAGAGCAACAGCAGACAATAGATTCGCGCCTTTTTACCTGGGTTACCTGTGCAGACATCATACCACGGCAAGCATGGAGCCCGCTCATCTCATCTCACTGTCACCATATGTCATCTGGGTGCCGGCAGACGTGGTACTGCATTGCTACACAGCAGCAGCTAATTGCCTTTTGGCAGTAGACGGTGCAGTATGACTGGTAGCCTTCATTGGCGATCTGGGTGCTGGCAGACGTGGGGCTGCATTGCACACAGCAGCAGCCCCTTGCCTTTTGGTAGAAGATGGTATATTACGACTGGTATCCGTCGTCATCGTACTGCAGTGGCTGTCAATCATGGGCACCTGGGCAGACATGCTCAGTCCTATCGAACTGTCTTGATGATGATGGCTATCAGTCGTAGTATGCTATTTTCTGCCAAGCGCCCAGTATTTTCTGCCAAGCACCCAGAAGATGCCGAGGGCTATCAGTCATGCTGCACCATCGTCTGCCAGCTTAAGATGTAAAAAATAGGTTTGTTCTGTATTCATTTGCTTCCCCCTCCCTCCGTGAAATCAACGGCCTGCTAAACCGAGGGTTTTGAGTTCAATCTTTGGGGGGGGGCATTCTGTGTGACAGTTGTTTGTGTTTCTCCCTGATGCACAGCCACCTTTGTTGATTTTAATTCCCTGTACCCGGTTCACTCTACTTCCCTGTAAACCAACCACCCCACCCTCCCCTCCCCCCTTAGAGCACTGCTTGCAGAGGCAATAAAGTCATTGTTACTTCACATTCATGCATTCTTTATTAATTCATCACACAACTAGGGGGATAATTGCCAAGGTAGCCCAGGATGGGTGGGGGAGGAGGGAAGGAAAAGGACACACTGCAGTTTAAAACTTTAACTCTTATTGAAGGCCAACCTTCTGATGCTCGGGCAATCATCTGGGGTGGAGTGACAGGGTGGCCGGAGGCCCCCCCACCGTGTTCTTGGGCGTCTGGGTGAGGAGTCTATGGAACTTGGGGAGGAGGGCTGTTGGTTACACAGGGGCTGTAGCGGCGGTCTCTGCTCCTGCTGCCTTTCCTGCAGATCAACCATACGCTGGAGTATATCAGTTTGATGCTCCAGAAGCCGGAGCATCGACTCTTGCCTTCTGTCTGCAAGCTGACACCACCTATCATCTTCAGCCCGCCACTTGCTCTGTTCATCCCGCGATTCATCCCGCCACCTCTCCTCTCGTTCATACTGTGCTTTTCTGTAGTCTGACATTGACTGCCTCCACGCATTCTGCTGTGCTCTCTCAGCATGGGAGGACATCTGGAGCTCCGTGAACATATCATCCCGCGTCCTCCGTTTTCTCCTTCTAATCTTCACTAGCCTCTGTGAAGGAGAAACATTTGCAGCTGGTGGAGGAGAAGGGAGAGGTGGTTAAAAAAGACACATTTTAGAGAACAATAGGTACACTCTTTCACGTTAAATTTTGCTGTTCACATTACACAGCACATGTGCTTTCATTACAAGGTCGCATTTTTCCTCTTATATTGAGGGCCTGCCGGTTTGGTGTGAGAGATCACTCACGCAGTGCCAGGCAACAGATTTCGGCTTGCAGGCAGGCATGGTAAGACCCAGTCTTTTGGCTTTTTTAACCTTCTTAACATGGGGGAATGGTTTCAAACAGTAGCGCTCTCATTTCCCATACCAAGCACCCGTTGGGTTGGCCATTTAAAATGGGTTTGCAATGTAAAAGGAGGGGCTGCGGTTTCCGGGTTAACATGCAGCATAAACCCAACTAACTCCCCTCCCCCCCCCCACACCCAATTCTCTGGGATGATCACTTCACCCCTCCCCCCCACCGCGTGGCTAACAGCAGGGAATATTTCTGTTCAGAAGAGCAGGAAGGTGCACCTCTGAATGTCCCCTTAATAAAATCGCCCCATTTCAACCAGGTGACCGTGAATGATATCACTCTCCTGAGGATAACAAAGACCGATAAGGAATGGATGTTGTCTGCATGCCAGCAAACACCGGGACCATACGCTGCCATGCTTTGTTATGCAATGATTCCAGACTACGTGCTACTGGCCTGGTGTGGTAAAGTGTCCTACCGTGGCGGACAGGATAAGGCAGCCCTCCCCAGAAACCTTTTGCAAAGGCTTTGGGAGTACATGAAGGAGAGCTTTCTGGAGATGTCCCTGGAGGATTTCCGCTCCATCCCCATACACGTTAACAGACTTTTCCAGTAGCTGTACTGGCCGCGATTGCCAGGGCAAATTAATCATTAATCATTAAACACGCTTGCTTTTAAACCATGTGTAATACTTACAAAGGTACACTCACCAGAGGTCCCCTGTGTGCCCTCAGGGTCTGGGAGCACGCCTTGGGTGAGTTCGGGGGTTACTGGTTCCAGGTCCAGGGTGATAAACATATCCTGGCTGTTGGGAAAACCGGTTTCTCCGCTCCCTTGCTGCTGTGAGCTATCTACATTATCTCCATCCTCATCTTCCTCATACCCCGAACCCGCTTCCCTGTGTGTTTCTCCAGTGAGGGAGTCATAGCACACGGTTGGGGTAGTGGTGGCTGCACCCCCTAGAATGGCATGCAGCTCCTCGTAGAAGCGGCATGTTTGCGGCTCTGCCCCAGACCTTCCGTTTGCTTCTCTGGCTTTGTGGTAGGCTTGCCGTAGCTCCTTAATTTTCACGCGGCACTGCTGTGCGTCCCTGGTATGGCCTCTGTCCTTCATGGCCTTGGAGACCTTTTCTAATATTTTGCCATTTCGTTTACTGCTTCGGAGTTCGGCCAGCACAGATTCATCTCCCCATATGGTGAGCAGATCCCGTACCTCCCGTTCGGTCCATGATGGAGCTCTTTTGCGATCCTGGGACTCCATCACGGTTACCTGTGCTGATGAGCTCTGCGTGGTCACCTGTGCTCTCCACGCTGAGCAAACAGGAAATGAAATTCAAATGTTCGCGGGGCTTTTCCTGTCTACCTGGTCAGTGCATCTGAGTTGAGAGTGCTGTCCAGAGCGGTCACAATGAAGCACTGTGGGATAGCTCCCGGAGGCCAATAACGTCGAATTCCGTCCACACTACCCCAATTCCGACCCGCTAAGGCCGATTTTATCGCTAATCCCCTCGTCGGAGGTGGAGTAAAGAAACTGGTTTAAAGGGCCCTTTAAGTCGAAAGAAAGGGCTTCGTCGTGTGAACGTGTCCAGGCTTAATTCGATTTAACGCTGCTAAAGTCGACCTAAACTCGTAGTGTAGACCAGGCCTAAGTGTATTACTGGGCATCCATTCTGCAGGGTTAATAATAAATCAAATCAATCACATCTATAAATATCCTTAAAGAAACAAATGCAAGTATATTAGACTTTAAATATAACTGTTTCCCAATTTACTACTTCCTAGATCTGTTACTTCAGTCAATATAAGATCCCTGGAAACTTTTTCAAATATAGGGTTCCTGCTGACACATTCATCACCTCAAAGATGACCAGCCAAATTTCTCTGGGGCTGGGCCATTCTGTTTCCCCTACAGATGCACAAACATCCATGCCTCACATAACTCCTCTAAGGATGGCAGTGTTATCATCCAGCTTTGCCTTCCTTGGGTAATCCTGGTGCAGTCTTGATTTTCACAGGATGGTACAGGGCTTCCTTATTTCTCTCACTAACCTTGTACAGGTGCTGCTTCTCTCAGGACTTCTTCTTCCTGGGTGATCTATCGTTCCACAGAACTGTTCCAGTTTCTATATTGACTCTACTGTTGCAACTACCCCCATACCACATTAGGCAAAGGAAGCCAGCATCAGCTCAACATATAATAGAGCCTCCCCTGGTAGCGTTCCATTTGAAGGCTTCATTTTGTTGCATCCTTTATAAGTTATGAGGACTACTTGGTTAAAAAAACAAATCCTTCCCCTTCCTCCCACTCCCACTCCCATTCGCTCTCTCTCTCTCTCTCTCACACACACACTTTAACCAAAACCAGAGCTGTAACTAGGTATTTTTGCGCCCGAGGCAAGAATATAAAATTGCGCCCTCCCCCCAGACCGGCTCTTTGGTGGCAATTCAGCAGCGGGTCCCTCAGTCCCTCTCGGAGGGAAAGCGCTGAATTGCCGCCGAAGAATGAATGAAGGGGTGGTGGTAGAGCCTTTGATTTTGGGGGATCAAGTCATGACTTTTGACTGCTTGGGCTGGTAATGTTGCTTCCAAGATGGTCTTTGTTTCCAGTCCAGTTCCAATCCAGAGAGGGACTCACAGGTTAAGAGAGGAGGGAGGTGCTGGATATCAGCAGTGGCCACTAGGGATCAGCATGTGTCCTGAGAATGCTGGGAGTTAAGATTTGCAGGGCAGGATCAGGGGTGGCAGGTTTGTAGAAATTTTGGTGGTGCCCAGAACCCGCCCCCCACCCAAACTCTGCCCCCCTCACCCGCCCAAGGCTCTGGGAGGGAGTTTGGGTGAGGGAGGAGGTCTGGGGTGCAGGCGCTAGGCTGGGGCAGGGGATTGGGGTGTAGGCTCTGGGAGGGAGTTTGGGGATGGGGGTGTGTGGAGGGAGGGGGTGCAGGTTCTGGGAGGGAGTTTGGGGATGGGAGGGGTGCAGAGGGATGGGGTGCAGGGGTGAGGGCTGTGGGTTGTGGCTGCAGATGAGGGGTTTGGAGCGTGGGGGGGCTCATGGCAAGAGTCGGGTGAGGGCTCTGTCTGGGGCTGGGAATGGGAGGTTTGGGGTGCTGGAGGGGCTCAGGGCTGGGGCAGAGGGTTGGGGTGTGGGGGGATGAGGGCTCTGGCTGGGACTGGGGATGAGATGTTTGGGATGCTGGAGGGGCTCAGGGCTCGGGCAGAGGGTCAGGGTGTGGGGGGATGAGGGCTCTGGCTGGGACTGGGTATAAGGTGTTTGGGGTGCTGGAGGGGCTCAGGGCTCGGGCAGAGGGTGCGGTGGGGGGGGTGAAAGCTCTGCCTGGGGGTGTGGGCTCTGGGGTGGGGCAGGGCTGGGGATGAGTTTGGGGTGCAGGCAGGCTGCTCCGGGACAGGGGCCAGAGGACTCCCCCCAGCCCTTTCCCTGCCGGCAGCAGCAAGCTATGGGGGAGGAGCCCCCCTTTCCTGCCCCCCCCAGCAGCACACTCACCCCACCACTGTCACTGCATGTGCTCCTAGGGCCCCTCTCAGGTCCAGGAATCTCCCTCGCCTCCCCCGTGGTGGGTGCTGGGGGGCGCTGCGTGCGCCTCCTCCCCTGCTGTTGCCCCTGACTGTAGTCTCACTGGGGGTGAGGGATGGGGCTGCCTCCTTGCCCAGCATGGGGCAGGAGCGGTGACTGCAGGCATGGGGGGGGGCCCCTGTGCTGCTGGAGGGTCCCATTGAAAAATGAAAGGGTCTGAGGGGGAAGGGCAGGCTCAGAGTCAGTCTGCCCTGGCAGTGGAGAAGGGGGGCACTAGTACCCTGCGGCAGCAGTTGCTGCAGGGAGGCAGCATGGAGCTGCTCTGCTCCGGGTCCGGGAAGGGTGGGGGGGAAGCAAGTCAGAGCCCAGCCTTGGGGGAGGTGCGGCGGGGCGGCAGGTGTGGCTGGGGGGAGATCACCCCGGTTATAAATATCTCTGTGCCAGCGGCTTTTTTTTTCCCCACCACTTTTTGCGCCCCTCGGCTTTGTGCGCCTCAGGCAAGTGCCTTACTTGCCTTGCACTTGTTACGGCACTGACCAAAAGTCATGTTTGCAAACATTTTCATTTAGCAATGTCAATCCTGCCTCTTAATAAACAGCAGCCATTTCAATGGTTTGGATATGCAGATTAGAAAACTTTTGCTTCAGTTCCTTTATTACCCTTGCAGTAACTACTATTTCCTTGAAGCCTCCTCAGTAAGGGGTTTAATAACCCTTATATCTAGACATGATCCCTGCAAGTCAGGAGTAAAGGTCATTGGGTTTATTTTCCAATGCTGTCACTCTAGCACATTCACAGGAAATAGAAACATTGTGGTAGGTTTTCAAAGACACAAATGGATCTTCGGCACCCAATAACCATTTAAAGTTACAGTCAATGAAAGTCAGTGGGAGTTGGATGCCTGGTTGCCATTTCTGCCTTTGAAAATCACCCACAATTCTTATTATTTAAAAACAAAACCAAAATTAAGATCCATTCATCAGCCAGAAAATTCAGTTCTCTGAAAAGCTGTCCCTTTAAGAACATCAAGCTCGCTCTCTCTTAACTTACATTTTTGTGTTCTTTATGGCATCTCTGTTTAAAATGTCACTGCTCTGGACATTTCCTCAAGACTGTCACTCAAAGGTCTTCTACCATATTTCCAACAGCACTAGCTGAGTTATAGAAAGATGCAACACAAATTATTTGCCACTTTCAGTTTTATTTGGAAAGGCCTCACAATAAAAAGCAAAGGATTCAAGTGTAAGATGGTCACAAAGCAAAAGGTATACTGCTTTGAGAGGAAGATAGAGCTGGTAGTTAAGGCAAAGGCCTGGATCTCAGAACACATGGGCTCAACTCCCAGCTGTGTCACCTACTCTTTGAGACCCTGGACAAGTCATTTAATCTCTCTGTGACTCCGTTCCCCATCTATAAAATTCCGAGAGTAATAATTTATTTTTGCTTGTGCTCTCTGTTTATTGTATAACCACTTCTAAGCACACACTGTGTCTTACTATGTGTATTGTAGCAGCCAGCACAATGGAGTCCTGATCTCAGCTGGAGCCTCTAGGCACTACTATAATATAAATAATAATGTAGACAACATATGTTTCATATGTAACCATGGGTAACAAAACAACTTTGCAATAGAAACCCAGAAAGAAAGATGAAAGAATTAAGGTATAAATACTCTTGGGAAAAAATGTAATTGGGCAGTTTAACCATCAGATATACAAGTATCACTAGATCTATACATATGTTGACTATACAGCAAGCTATTTGCATTGTGTGCCCATTGTGCTGTGGAAATGCTTTATGGAACTGATTCTACTTGTTGTAGTCATAAATATTAAAAAAATAAAGTTCAATCTTGGAACTTAGACTAATGAATTGCTATTCCAGTGTTTGTTGTTGTTGTTTGCCTTCTTGAGAAGGTCATGATACAGCGCATAGACTGGAGCTTTGCGGAAAGTTTACAATATAAAATATTGACCTGAGCATTTTCAACAGGGAATTTATATTGGTGCCCTACCTTGAAGTTACTTTTGCTTTTATTGTGTTGCACATAATTTTACACTGTTGAACTAATGTCATAAAACTTGATGCATGTCACTTATTAACACACTGTATCAAATCAGAAATTTAGGGACGTATGTGCCATTTGCAAGGCTAAAGTGAAAAGTGAAATGCAAGACTGGGTATATGCTTTCATTCATTGATTACCACACTTCATCTTTAATAGCTAATAGTGTGAGGGATTGTGACATCTAGAAACTGTGTACAGCAAAATCCAGCTGATGTTTGACTTGTGCTGCTCTCATTTCCTGCAGCTCCTTGAAATGAACAGAACCTGTAGCTAAAAACTTCATTGTCAGAATGATGAGCAGGGCATGACTCCAGGCAATATTTACAGTCTTGCATAGATGTATGTCAAGTTTAGAAAAAAACAATAGCAAGTAATTGCATTACATTACACTGCTTATTGGGCCTGATTCTACTATCCTTATTCACATTGGGCAATACCTTACTCTACACATAGTCTGTTGAAATCAGTGGCCCTGATTAAGGTGCTACTCTGTAGGCTAGAATGTGCCATTTAGAGCAACAGATGTGTGCTGGAGGCAGTGTAGAGCTGTACTATCCCAGGAGGAGTACTAGAGACATTAGAACAGGTTTTTAAAGGTGTTTAGGTGCCAAAAGATGCAGACGGATGCCTTATGGCATTTCCTTAAATGCCCAAGCCTTTTAGGCACCTATATTAATGCCCACTGATTTCAATGGAAGGTAGGTGCCTCACCTGCTTAGGAGCTTTTGAAAACCCTACTAGGCACCTATACAGTATACCAGTGGTCCCCAAGCTTTTCAGCATCATGCCTCCCTTACCCCTGTCTGTTCCCACTCCTTGAGCTGGGGCCGGCAGCGGGGACCATGGCTCCTGGGGAGGGTGAAGCAGACAGTGGTAAGAGGACCAAGGCTGGGGCTGAAGCTGGGGGGGGGGGAAGGGCATGAACAGAGGTCTGCAGCTGGGGGTGGGGCCAGAGCAGAGTGGGGCTGGATGGTGCTCCCTCCCTGTCTCCCATGGGGGCTGGCCTGGGCCCTACTACAGCCCCCCTGAACATTCCTCTGTGTCCCCCTACAAGGGCTGTGCTCCATAGTTTGGGACTTCTGCCATAGACCTTTGAAAAACAGGCCCATTCTGACTCAGAGAGGAAGAATGCCTCCTGAAAAGTCCCTGTCATATGGGGAGTGTACAAATGGCTACACCCCTGCACAGGGTGCAACACGCCCTGCATAGCTGGCTATGGCTCTTCCTTCTGCATGCCTCACTTTGAGCACCATTTGTCCCCAGAGCGCACTTCAGTAACACTTCTGTGGGGAACTTGCAAATCTGGCTGGACATTATATGGGCTGTGTCTAAGGGTATGTCTACACTACGAGAGTAGTTCGATTTTACTTAAATCGAATATGTGGAATCGATATTACAAAGTCGAACGTGTGTATCCACACTAAGGACAGTAATTCGACTTTGTGAGTCCACACTAAAGGGGCAAGCATCGACATTGGAAGCGGTGCACTGTGGGCAGCTATCCCACAGTTCCCGCAGTCCCCGCTGCCCATTGGAATTCTGGGTCGAGCCCACAATGCCTTCTGGGGAAAAAAATGTGTCGAGGGTGGTTTTGGGTAACTGTCGTCATCCAACCATCACTCCCGCCATCCCTCCCTGAAAGCGCCGGCGGGCAATCAGTTCGCGCACTTTTCTGGTCAGTGACAGTGCGGACGCCACAGCACTGCGAGCATGGAGCCCGCTGCGACTATCGCTGCAGTTATGGCCGTTGTCAACACCTCGCACCTTATCATCCACCTTTTCCAGAGGCAGATGCTGAGAAATCGGGCAAGGAGGCTACGGCAGCGCGGTGAGGACATGAAGTCTGAGCAGGGCCGTCTCTAGGCACCAGCAAAACAAGCTGGTGCTTGGGGCGGCACATTTTTAGGGGCGGCATGGCCGGCGCCAGAATGCCGCCCCTAAAAATGTGTCCCGGCCACCCTAGCTCACCTCCGCTGCTGCCGCTCGCGCGCCGCTACTCTCCCTCCCTCCCAGGCTCTCAAGCCTGGGAGGGAGGGGGAGCAGCGGCGCGTGAATCAGCTGTTTCGCGCGCCGCGGCCGCTCGGGGTCTCCCCCTCCCTCCCAGGCTCTCAAACCTGGGAGGGAGGGGGAGATCCAGAGCGGCCGCGGCACGCGAAACAGCTGTTTCGCACGCCGCTGCTCCCCCTCCCTCAGAGCCTGGGAGGGAGGGGGAGAAGCGGCGCCCGCGCCGCGGCCACTCGGAGTCTCCCCCTCCCTCCCAGGCTCTCAAACCTGGGAGGGAGGGGGACACTCCGAGTGGCCGCGGCGCGGGCGCCACTTCTCCCCCTCCCTCCCAGGCTTGAGAGCCTGGGGGGAGGAGGCAGGGAAGGGGCGGAGTTGAGGCGGGGCCGGGGGTGGGGTAATTAAAAAATGGGGGGGAGGGGCGGCCAAAATTGTTTTTGCTTTGGGCGGCAAAAATCCTAGAGCCGGCCCTGAGTCTGAGAGTGGCACAGACCTGTCACAAAGCACGGGACCCCGCGCTGTGGATATCATGGTGGCAATGGGTCATGTTGATGCTGTGGAATGGCGATTCTGGGCCCAGGAAACAAGCACGGACTGGTGGGACCGCATAGTGCTGCAGGTCTGGGATGAATCACAGTGGCTGTGAAACTTTCGGATGCGGAAGGGAACTTTCCTGGAACTTTGTGAGTTGCTGTCCCCTGCCCTGAAGCGCAAGGACACCTGGATGCGAGCAGCCCTGAGTGTCCAGAAGCGAGTGGCCATAGCCCTCTGGAAGCTTGCAACGCCAGACAGCTACCGGTCAGTCGCGAACCACTTTGGCGTGGGCAAATCTACCGTGGGGGTTGTTGTGATGCAAGTAGCCAACGCAATCGTTGAGGTACTGCTGTCAAAGGTAGTGACCCTGGGAAACGTGCAGGTCATCATAGATGGCTTCGCCGCGATGGGATTCCCAAACTGCGGTGGGGCTATAGATGGAACTCACATCCCTATCCTGGGACCGGACCACCAGGCCAGCCAGTACATTAACCGAAAGGGCTACTTTTCAATGGTGCTGCAAGCACTGGTGGACCATAGGGGACGTTTTACAAACATCAACATCGGATGGCCGGGCAAGGTTCATGACGCTCGTGTTTTCAGGAACTTTGGTCTGTTTAGACGGCTGCAGGAAGGTATTTACTTCCCGGACCACAAAATAACTGTTGGGGATGTGGAGATGCCCATAGTCATCCTCGGGGACCCAGCCTACCCGCTAATGCCCTGGCTCATGAAGCCCTATACAGGCGCCCTGGACAGTGAAAAAGAACTCTTCAACTACCGGCTGAGCAAGTGCAGAATGGTGGTGGAGTGTGCTTTTGGACGTCTCAAGGGGAGGTGGAGAAGCTTACTGACTCGCTCTGATCTCAGCTAAACCAATATCCCCATTGTTATTGCAGCTTGCTGTGTGCTCCACAATCTCTGTGAGAGCAAGGGGGAGACCTTTATGGCGGGGTGGGAGGTTGAGGCAAATAGCCTGGCTGCTGATTACGCCCAGCCAGACAGCCGTGCGATTAGAAGAGCCCAGCGGGACGCACTGTGCATCCGGGAGGCTTTGAAAGCTAGGTTCCAGAGTGAGCAGGGTAACCTGTGACTATTAAGTTTGTTTACAGAGAAGCTGAACCTGCCCCCGTTTCTTTACCCAGTGAATGTTCACTATCCTCTCCAGTTACATACCCCGTTCCCCCCCTTCCAACACACGTTTAAAAATAAAATCACTGGAAATTTGTTAATGAACACAGTTGTCTTTATTACTGTTTTCGCGGTAAAGTGTTGAAACTGGGACGCAGACTGTGGTGGGGAGCGGGTGTAGTGTAGTGATGCAAAGGACGCTTCTAAACTCGAGGAATGACAGGCTCCGCACTGGTGGACTGGTTGTTTCAATGGAGCCTGCCACCCCTCCTGTTCGGGACTCTGTGTGTGGGGGCTATGTGACTTTGTGGCAGGGGGGAGGACGGTTACAGATCCCCTGCTGCATGGCTCTGTGATCCAGGATAAGGACCGCTGCATAAGATCTCTAACCGCCCTCCCCCGCCACAAAGTCACATAGCCCCCCCCCGAACATGAAAACCACCTCCCAGACTGACCAGGGTGCCTAGTGACTGCAATGTGTGTGTGACCTGCTGCTGAACCTGCCCCCGCGTCTGTACCCTGGTAAAGGTGACTGTCCTGTCCAATTACCAACCCTCTTCCCCCCCTTCAAACAGACTGTCCTCAAAAAGAACATGATGGAAACAGTAATTAACAGGAACGTATTTTTTATTAGCAACTACACAGTTAGGCGATGAACCTGGGACGGGGGCTTGGGTGAGGCGGGAAGGAAAGGACTTTTGGGGAATGACAGCCTTCTGCTCCTTGAGCAGTCTGCAGGGGTGGAGTGAGAGTTTTCACGGACTCTGCCGCCCCTCCTTCTTGATACTTTTGGTGAGGGGGGTATGGGACTTTGTGGCGGGGGAGGGCGGTTACAGATAGACTGCAGCGGGGCTCTGTCCTCCTGCCTCCGGTCCTGCAGAACATCCACAAGGCGCCGGAGCATGTCCGTTTGCTCCCTCATTAGTCCAAGCAGCGTTTGAGTCGCCTGCTGGTATTCCTGCCGCCACTTCTCCTCCCGTTCAATGTGTGCTCGATGGATTTGGGACATGTTCTCCCTCCACTGGGTCTGCTGGGCTGCCTCGGCTCGGGAGCAGCCCATAAGTTCTGAGAACATGTCGTCCCGTGTCCTTTTCTTTCTACGCCTAATCTGCGCCAGCCTCTGGGAGTGTGATGCCAGGGTAGGTCGGGAGACAGTCGCAGCTGTGGGATGGGAAAAAGGGAGTGAATTCCTCAGAAAGATAAATTTTGTTGTGAACAAAGAACATAGTCTTTCTCTGTGAACAAGACCATGCACAGCACCTATCACATGCGCACTCAGGACAAGGTCGAATTATCGGCCTTCGCATTCAGTGCCTGGGGTCTTGCAGTGCAGATCAGAGAAGTGGGGCAGGACAGCGGAATTTGGGTAGCAGGCTGACATGGTAAGCCGTAGACTTGTGGCTGCTTAAAACTTTAATAATAGCACTGGCCTCCTTTCACGGTCAAAGCAATGCTCCTAGCGTTGGCCAGTTCCTGCTGCCAGCAATCCGGCAAGCATGAACTCTGCCCCTGTCCCACCCCCTCGCGGCTGTCCCAGGGAAAGATCCCTGTATGCTGCCCCTCTCCCACCTCCACCGCGTGGCTGTAAACCGCCGGTTACAGTTCTGTAAAGGAACAGGCAAGCAGTCCCAATACTAACATTCCCCTACCTAATTCAAAGCAGGTCACCATGAGCGACATCACTCTGATGAGGATTTCAGAGACCGAGAAAGAACGGCTGCTTCGGGAAAGCCTGCAAAGACCAGGGCCGTATGCCACCCTGCTCTGCAAGGCAATGATACCGGAGTACTTGATGATCTCCTGGCGCGGAAACGTTTCCTACTACGGAGGACACAATAAGGCCGCTCTCCCAAGGAACCTCATGCAAAGGCTTTCCAATTACCTCCAGGAGAGCTTCGTGGAGATGTCCCATGAGGATTTCAGCTCTATCCCCGGACATATAGACCGAATTTTACTGTAGCTGCACTGGTAAGGACTAAACAGTAGAGCGCCTAGGGCAAACCAATCATGATAAACCGGACATTGTTAGATTTTTTTGCAGTAGTTGCACTGCCAAGGACTGAAACGTTAAGCACCTAGGGCAAACAAATCATGAAGAACCCACTGTTAATATGAATGTTCTGTTCAAAATAAATGTTTACATGTTTAAAACACTTACCGACTGATCCTTCCCCTGATTCTGGGTCAGGATTAACGCCTGGGGACGGTTGGTAGGGGATCTCTGTGAGGTTGATGAAGAGATCCTGGCTGTCTGGGAAATCAGCATTGTAAGCGCTGTCGACTGCCTCGTCCTCCTCATCTCCTTCCTCATCTTCCCCGTCCGCTAACATCTCCGAGGAAGCGGCCGTCGACAATATCTCATCGTCAGAGTCCACGGTCAGTGGTGGGGTAGTGGTGGCGGCCGCACCTAGGATGGAATGCAGTGCCTCGTAGAAACGGCATGTCTGGGGCTGGGATCCGGAGCGTCCGTTTGCCTCTTTGGTCTTCTGGTAGCCTTGTCTCAGCTCCTTGATTTTCACGTGGCACTGCGTTGCATCCCGGCTGTATCCTCTCTCTGTCATGGCTTTTGAGATCTTCTCGTAGATCTTTGCATTCCGTCTTTTCGATCGCAGCTCGGAAAGCACGGACTCATTGCCCCACACAGCGATGAGATCCAAGACTTCCCGATCAGTCCATGCTGGGGCCCTCTTTCTATTCTGAGATTGCATGGCCATCTCTGCTGGAGAGCTCTGCATCGTTGCCAGTGCTGCTGAGCTCGCCACGATGTCCAAACAGGAAATGAGATTCAAACTGGCCAGACAGGAAAAGGAATTCAAATTTTCCCGGGGCTTTTCCTGTGTGGCTGGTCAGAGCATCCGAGCTGGGACTGCTGTCCAGAGCGTCAACAGAGTGGTGCACTGTGGGATAGCTCTCGGAGCTATTACCGTCAATTTCCATCCACACCTAGCCTAATTCGACATAGCCATGTCGAATTTAGCGCTACTCCCCTCGTTGGAGAGGAGTACAGAAGTCGAATTTAAGAGACCTCTATGTCGAACTAAATAGCTTCGTTGTGTGGACGGGTGCAGGGTTAATTCGATTTAATGCTGCTAAAGTCAACATAACCTCCTAGTGTAGACCAGGCCTAAGGGAGGGATGAAGAAAGCTTTTCCCCTCCCCTTAGCCATGCGTCTATGGAAGGGGTAGTCACAATCTGGCCATATCTGAATAAAGTTGGGAGACTCTGGTGCTGAGAGAAGGAAAATGAGGGTACTGAGTGCTGAGTGTATAGCATTGCAAATCCCAAGCATTCAAAAATTTTAAGTGAGGCGCCCCAAAATCACGAGGGTGGCCTAAAAATCATGAGATTTGGGGAGGGGGGGAGGAGGGTTATTTGCCTTCTGATTTTTTTAGTCTCTCAGGGTCACCTTTTTAAGCTTTTCTCCACATCCATGAGGGCTGGAATCTTCCTTTTTAAAAACACAGAAGTGAAAGCTGAGAATCTTGAGTAATCACCTGACTGCAGGAATGGGGCCTTTAAGAAAAACACCCAGTATCACAGATTCATGGTAGACTCACAAGAAGCCAACAACACTAAGTGTGAGGGAGCTGAGCAAGTCCATGCGCCTGTGAGGTAAAACTGAAAGGCTTTGTGTTTGTCAACTCTCTTGTGATAATAGGCTATGGGGCTCAATACAAGGGTAACTTGTTGAGATTATATGGTCTGTGTTATACACTAAGTCATGCTGCCTGATCGAATGGTCCCTTCTGGCCTTAAAACCGATTAAATTCTTTTAATATTCTTTTTGTGAAATGTCATGAACTTGTATCCAAAGGTACACATTTAGTGTGCATTTAGTGTTTGAGATAACTGACATTTACCTCTCCAAGTCCCCAATATTTATTCACTTTAATCACATTGGGTATGAATATTTCATAAAGCTAAAACAAAGAACTGCCAGAAATTCCACCAGGCTTTTGTTGTATACCACCTCCATTCCCCACTCTCCAGCCCTGCACACCCATCTTTGCTTGGATGCTGATACTAAACTTCCCTGCCACTCAGATCCATTTTCACTTGTTACAAATATGACTGGCTATTAGGGTATGTCTACACAGCAAAGAAAAATCTGTGGCTGGCCCATGCCAGCTGACTCAGGCTCCAGGGCTGTTTCATGGCTATGTAGACTTCTGGACCTGGGCTGCTAGCTGCTGTATAGACAAACCCTCAGTTCCTTTTGCATGCCTGGGATATTGTTCTTGATTATTTCTTAATTAAAGCTTGCATAAATGAAGGTAGTAAGCTTCTGCAGTGAAATCTTGGCCCCACTGATGTTAATAGGAGTTTTGGTACCAAATAGTATACCATCCAATCTGTATGTGATTAATCTGTATTCTAGTGTTCACTGAATTTTCCAGATGTATGTATCAAAGGCTTGATTTCAACGGCTTCTCCTTCTCAGGCTCCAGCATTTCCTTTTGGGAACTGCTGAAAAAGAACAGGGATTGGATCCAAAATCTTTTACTAGGATCCAAAGCTTTAGGTCAGTTGGGTGCTCAACTCACCCAATCTGCTTTTGAAACAGATTTCTGCTGTTTTTGTTTCCAATGTATTACTTTACAATGGCCAAAAAATGTGACAGCACAATATTGGCTAAAGCTGATCTGCTTCAGTGAGAAGGTAAACTTGTAGATGCTATGTGTTCCTTCTAGGAGCAATAGAGTAAATAAAAAGATCATCTTCTCCCCCTAGGATTCAAAGTACTTGTTAGACAAGTTGGGCATTTCATCATGAACCTTTTAAAAAAACCTGAAAATGTATATAGTTAATTTACCTAGTAGTTAAACTAAGACCTGGGAAGTCTTTACATGGAAAAACAGACTGCACCAACATAGCATAACAACTACCCTCTTGTTTTAAAATATTTGTGATGTTTGCTCATTGCAACCACAAGGCTCTTGTATTATTTGGAAGTGGTAGGCAAATTCATAGGACACCTTTTCCTGGCTGCATTAAAATACCCTGATAGTAGGGAGTGTGACAAAGTCAGGCCAGACACCTATCAGAGAAAGGAGGAAGGCAGGTATGCCAGCTGTAGAACCATAAAGGCCCTTTTTCCCTATGAGCTGAAAAGAGGCTACCTCAGGTCAATTGGAGAGACCTGAGTCTCAGGCCTGGTCTGCACTGTGGGGGGGATCAATCTAAGTTACGCAACTTTAGCTACGTGAATAACGTAGCTGAAGTTGACGTACTTAGATTTACTTACCACGGTGTCTTCACTACCGGCCGGATCGGCGGGCAGTGATCGATCCCCGAGCGCTCTCCCGTTGACTCCTGTACTCCAGCTTGGCGAGAGGCGCAGGCAGAGTCGACGGGTGAATGTCAGCAGTCGACTCACCGTAATGAAGACACCGCGCTAAGTAGATCTAAGTATATCGACTTCAGCTATGTTATTCACGTAGCTAAAGTTGCGTAACTTAGATCAATCCCCCCCACCTCCTAGTGTAGACCAGGCCTAATTAAGGTCTGCCTGTGACCTTTAAAAACCCATCTTCTGGTGAGAGAGGGAAGAGAGATGAGACACAAGCTGGAGCAAGGGTAGTGGGAGCAGGGAGAGAAGGCTTCTCCTGAGTGGAAGGCTGATTTCCTCCCTATAGAGGAAGCAACTGAGCTAACAGATATGGTGGGGGAAGGACTGATGCCCAGAAGCCAGCATAGTAAGGCAACACCCAGAGAGGGGCCAGGGAAAGCTATTCCCTTTTTGTGTTGTGAGTCTCTCTTGTTTGACTGAAGAGTATTTTTTGGGCCTACATGGAGGCCAACGATGTAAATATCGGAAAATAAACCCAAGTGAGGAATAAAACTGTCCAGAGTGGGACTGATTTACTCCAGGTCCCTCCATAGCTAGAGGGGGGAAACGCTGAGCCTGCTGAGGAGAAGGAGATGCCTTGCCACAGGAGGGGAGTAGGGAGTAAATCCAAATCCAAGGAAGATAATAGAGCCTGATTCTTCATCCTTCTAACTTCTATAACTAATATCCCAATTTATCCTTCCTTTCAGACACTTATCTTTTAAATACTGCAAAAAATGGTTGTTTTCATTATGTCACACTGAAGTAGTTACATTTCTAAGAAAAGGTACCAACATAAAGTCTGAATTCACCTGTGTGGCTGAACATGAGCACACTGTAGATGACTGACACTCAACAATGATTACTCAGCCCTGATCTACACTGGGGGGGGGGGGGGAGGGATTGATCTAAGTTATGCAACTTCAGCTATGTGAATAATGTAGCTGAAGTCGACGTGCTTCGATTGACTTACCGTGGTGTCTTCACCGTGGTGAGTCGACTGCTGCTGCTCCCCTGTTGACTCTGCTTGTGCCTCTCGCGGCGCTGGAGTACAGGAGTCGATGGGAGAGCGCTCGGGGGTCGATTTATTACATCTAGACTAGACACGATAAATTGATCCCTGCTGGATGGATCACTGCCTGCCAATCCGGCGGGTAGTGAAAACATACCCGTCAGATTAAAAAAATAGATGTGCTTCTGTTCTCAAAGTGGGCAATAAGAAGGGAAGACCATAATAACCAGATGCATAGGAGCAGTCACTAACTGAATGCATTTTATTCCACCGCTCTACAGACCAAGGGACTCTGGCAAAGAGTTCATTGATTTCAATAAGGGACGCAGGATTGGGCCTTAAGGTAGTAGAAAACACTTCTAAGATATAGAGAGGGGGCTTGGTAGTGCCCAGGCCGAAAAAATAAAATATTTTCCATTGAGGAAAAAATGGGGACAACCTACTCTGTTGTGGGGAGGGCAACTCAAAAATGTCTATACATTTCAATTTAAAAAATTATATATTCCTCCAGTAATCCATAATGAGAACAAGTTGCTTTGGCAAATTTGAAAAAAAAGGATTTAAAATTATGAGTATTTGAAAATTCAGTGCAGTGCATGCACAGTAAAACACACATATAACATTTACGGGGATAACTTAAACATGCAGCAGCCATTTAACTATGTACCAAAACGGACAGTCAACTGAAATGATTCATAGATTCATAGATTCATAGATTCTAGGACTGGAAGGGACCTCGAGAGGTCATCGAGTCCAGTCCCCTGCCCGCATGGCAGGACCAAATACTGTCTAGACCATCCCTGACAGACATTTATCTAACCTACTCTTAAATATCTCCAGAGATGGAGATTCCACAACCTCTCTAGGCAATTTATTCCAGTGTTTAACCACCCTGACAGTTAGGAACTTTTTCCTAATGTCCAACCTAGACCTCCCTTGCTGCAGTTTAAGCCCATTGTGTCTTGTTCTATCCTCAGAGGCTAAGGTGAACAAGTTTTCTCCCTCCTCCTTATGACACCCTTTTAGATACCTGAAAACTGCTATCATGTCCCCTCTCAGTCTTCTCTTTTCCAAACTAAACAAACCCAATTCTTTCAGCCTTCCTTCATAGGTCATGTTCTCAAGACCTTTAATCATTCTTGTTGCTCTTCTCTGGACCCTTTCCAATTTCTCCACATCTTTCTTGAAATGCGGTGCCCAGAACTGGACACAATACTCCAGCTGAGGCCTAACCAGAGCAGAGTAGAGCGGAAGAATGACTTCTCGTGTCTTGCTCACAACACACCTGTTAATACATCCCAGAATCATGTTTGCTTTTTTTGCAACAGCATCACACTGTTGACTCATATTTAGCTTGTGGTCCACTATAACCCCTAGATCCCTTTCTGCCGTACTCCTTCCTAGACAGTCTCTTCCCATTCTGTATGTGTGAAACTGATTTTTTCTTCCTAAGTGGAGCACTTTGCATTTGTCTTTGTTAAACTTCATCCTGTTTAACTCAGACCATTTCTCCAATTTGTCCAGATCATTTTGAATTATGACCCTGTCCTCCAAAGCAGTTGCAATCCCTCCCAGTTTGGTATCATCCGCAAACTTAATAAGCGTACTTTCTATGCCAATATCTAAGTCGTTAATGAAGATATTGAACAGAGCCGGTCCCAAAACAGACCCCTGCGGAACCCCACTCGTTATGCCTTTCCAGCAGGATTGGGAACCATTAATAACAACTCTCTGAGTACGGTTATCCAGCCAGTTATGCACCCACCTTATAGTAGCCCCATCTAAATTGTATTTGCCTAGTTTGTCGATAAGAATATCATGCGAGACCGTATCAAATGCCTTACTAAAGTCTAGATATACCACATCCACAGCTTCTCCCTTATCCACAAGACTCGTTATCCTATCAAAGAAAGCTATCAGATTGGTTTGACATGATTTGTTCTTTACAAATCCATGCTGGCTGTTCCCTATCACCTTACCACCTTCCAAGTGTTTGCAGATGATTTCCTTAATTACTTGCTCCATTATCTTCCCTGGCACAGAAGTTAAACTAACTGGTCTGTAGTTTCCTGGGTTGTTTTTATTTCCCTTTTTATAGATGGGCACTATATTTGCCCTTTTCCAGTGTTCTGGAATCTCTCCCGTCTCCCATGATTTTCCAAAGATACTAGCTAGAGGTTCAGATACCTCCTCTATTAGCTCCTTGAGTATTCTAGGATGCATTTCATCAGGCCCTGGTGACTTGCAGGCATCTAACTTTTCTAAGTGATTTTTAACTTGTTCTTTTTTTATTTTATCTGCTAAACCTACCCCCTTCCCATTAGCATTCACTATGTTAGGCATTCCTTCAGACTTCTCGGTGAAGACCGAAACAAAGAAGTCATTAAGCATCTCTGCCATTTCCAAGTTTCCTGTTACTGTTTCTCCCTCTTCACTAAGCAGTGGGCCTACCCTGTCTTTGGTCTTCCTCTTGCTTCTAATGTATTGATAAAAAGTCTTCTTGTTCCCCTTTATTCCCGTAGCTAGTTTGAGCTCATTTTGTGCCTTTGCCTTTCTAATCTTGCCCCTGCATTCCTGTGTTGTTTGCCTATATTCATCCTTTGTAATCTGTCCTAGTTTCCATTTTTTGAATGACTCCTTTTTATTTTTTAGATCATGCAAGATCTCGTGGTTAAGCCAAGTGGTTATGATGTATAAAGGCAAGACATATTGAAATGCTGGAAGAAGTTATGTCCTTTGTGACCCTGTGATTTAGAGGAATGAGCATAGGAAAGGAAGCTAGTTGAGTTTCCCTTTCTATTACAGCCACTGATGAGCTTGATAGTACTTTACACGTATACTGCTCAGAGAGGTTGATTTGCCCAAGGTACACTGAAAGACACTGCTTTAAAACATAGAGCTTCAGACTTCTATTTCCATGTCTAATTGGTTAGACCAAAATTATCAATGGAGATAGCTTTTGCACTCACTCTTAGTTTTTCCCTCTGTAAAATGGGTATTACTTATTTATCTAATGCATGAATCCCATTGCCCACTTGTTTAATCCAAAGTTTAAACTACTTAGTTTACTGATATTCTTATTTGGTGACTTATGAGATGTGTTACAGATAATCCACTTTACAACAAATGGGGATTGAGGTGCCAGTCCACCGATGCTAATGTGTACATAAGTGCATCACTGAATCAGCATAGGGAAGAAAACTTGGAGATTGATTACGTTTTCAATAGAGAGGGATAAAATATTTGCAATCAAAGTTTTCTTGGTTTTGGCTTTATGAAATTGGAGTGATTTTGACAATTTTTACATTGCTTTTCTGTATTCTGAGTTGGTTTAGTTCATTGTGGTAGGTCACATCAGCCTGGTAGTATTGATTCTGGTGTCCTGATTGGCTGAGCCTACCATATGTGGTCAAGAGGACTAGTAGAAAGGTATTTTCTCACTTTTTAAGAGGGCACGGCTGCATTAAATTAGAGAACAGTAAAGGTGTCAGCATCAGCAGGAATCTGTGAGTGGCAGTATGATTACCTAGCACCACAGCCCCCAAAAGATATTGCAGAAGTGGGAGGTCCATTTACTAAAGATCCCAGAGAGTAGCAGTCCACTAGTCCTTGCTCCAATAAAACTCCATTAATTACGTCAGAGTGCTAGGGATCATCAGGCACAGATTTCTCATAGACAAATGAATTATATGGCGACAGAGGGTGATATGTTCCAATAGGGTCCTTCATAACATGGTTCTGATATTTCAGATAAGCATCCAAACTGTGAAACTAATTAAAGCTCCCCATCACTAGCTGTATAATTTTTGTTTGTTTTTTTCTTTTCCTGATGAAAATGTTGTGCAGAATGCTTTTATGTGTAGTTTAGTTATACTGCAATTCACTTAGTCATACATGTAGTCTGGCTAAATTTATTCTGGCGTTTGAATATTTTAAAATGTATGCTTCTCATAGTCACAAGTCCATACAATTCAGTAATGGATCCTGGTGGGAAATAGAATAGGTTATCTTCATCTTCTGCCACTTTGCTGCAACAATAACCAATGGACTCTATTTCTTCTTAATTAAAAAGTGTCTAAATTAACTCTGAAATGACTTAATGGAAAATAAACTGCACATTATCTAATTCATCCTCACAACACCCCCCTGCTGCAAAGATAAATATTATAATCTTCATTTTCGCTGAGTGGGAAACTGAAACAGAGAAGTGAATTGTCCAAGGCCACACAGCAAGTGAGCGGCCAAACTGGAATGAGAATGTAAGGCTTCTTGACTCCTGGCCATGTGTCAATTCCTCTAGACAGTGCCACCTCTAGGATGCCTCTAAAGTATCTATCATAAATCTTATATAGCAGAGACCAGAAATGGCTCAGCGGCTTTTTTTTTTTGACATTTATACATAATTTATACATAATTTTAGCTTTGGACCAATGCATATTATTTAACATATATGTAGAGTGCCTAAACATTGTTGCACTATGGACCTATGCAAGTCCCATTAAGGTAATGCCCTCAGTCAGACTAAGCCCTATATTACTAAGAGCCAGATGTTTCTAGTCCTAGGATGGCTTAAGGAACTACTCCATCCCTAACACTCTGGGGCACACAGTGCACCAAAAGGGATAGGGACTGATTGGGAGGATGCTGTGCCATGGCTCTACTTTCCCAATACACCAGCCTGCAGAACTGCCCAGTTACTCAAGGGGAGTAAAATGCAATCCTCAGAGTAGTATAGAAGCAAGTGTGCTGGATGACTCCACATACTCCTCCTTAGGTAATGTGCTTTCACACTGTCCCACTGCAGGGCTATATCACATAGGCACAATCTATCTCTAAATAACCAACTCAATAATTGCTTTAAAAAAATCCTACATGTAATTAAACCTGGCATTGTTCTGGCATGCTCTGTACCTTGCATGTTATAGAATGGAATTTGCTATAAGCATGCAAACTAGCACCTACACCAGTATGAAAGGCAACGAGGCCTCATGGTGAGCAAATGCAGAAAGGCCAGCTTGAGCTATTGCCAATAACGCATGTTTTATTGTAAATGTAGTTAGTTTAAGACTATTACCATGTATTAAAGGAAATTAAAGATGACTACAGCAATGGAGAAAGGACTGTTAATCCCTAGGAAGTGCCATACTGGGTAAACAGGTACTACACAAGGGCAAAATTTCTATCACTCTATATATTATGTGTCTCATTTAAAACATTTCATTTCTAAAAATGTAACATTTAGCTATCATGGGGTACAGAATAACAGGCATTCACTAACACTTTCTTAATTGGATTCTAACTAAATAGGTTTATTTGTAATCATAAAATAAGACTGTCAAAGCAACTTATAAACATTTAAAATTCACAGTGTAATGGGGTACTGTTGCCCACTGTTGTTACTTTCTATAGAGGAAAATATATACTGCTGTGCTTAATTTACACCTGGAAATACTTTATTGTGCCAAATAAATAGCTGAGTGTCAATCTGAAAGTAAAAAATAAAATAAAAAAGCATTTCTAAGCACGCTGTACAAAAAGTAATTGACAGATGTCCGTGATAACACAATCCAAATAAACATTGTTATACAAAATGAAAATATATCTATACAGAGCTTTATAAAAGAAAACATTTCCAGAGCTGTTTATAAAACAATTATCATAATAGAAAATGTATCAATTTGCACTCTCATTCCCCTTACGTATTCTGTGCTCTGGGAGCCCAGCACACACAACACAAATACAGCAATGTACAAAACATCTTCTATAAAAATATAAAGCTATACTGCACTTCAATGCAAATCTGGACTTGGTGCATTTTTCAGAGGTTTGATATCATATTTTAAACTGAATCATACATGAATCAGTTACTATCCACCAGGATTCACTGAAGAAAACTTACACTATAGAACTACTTTTTTTAACTTGCACAGGAATACATTTAAAAAAAAATGCATTTTCATTCTAAAAAGTACTTTCAATGTTACTCAAGTGGGCATATACTATTTACTTATTTGCTGAAGAAAAAATGCACTAACCACCAAACATCTCCAGACTAGTGAACATACTAGTTTAACTATACCATGCGAATTATCCCAGGCACATTGAAGCCATCAAAACTTATATGGTTACCAGTCCTAGCCAATATTGCTTCATCTAACAATCAGCATCTGAATGCTGCCAATAAACTGGTCACCAAGGCACAGCAAATGTCACTTCCCAATGTCCAGGGATAGACAGGAAGTTCCCTGTCACTGACTCTGTAGTAGCAATCCTACCTGGACAGTGCTGCACACTTTCCATTCAGCTGCTATCATCTTGAGCTCATGGTGGTGGACCAAACAGGAGAGAGATGCTGCCACTACCAGGAACTCTCACATCATCACTAGGCAGGATGAACAGCTACTTGGCTTTGGGCTTCCATGCCAGCTCTAGAGCCAGCCTAATGGGTTCAAGTGTAGTGTGGTTCACTGGGCCAAGACCAGCCATGCCGAGGGTATCCAGGACAGCCCACTGCTGTTGGGTTCCTTGGAGGTCTTCTCAAGCTGAACACCGCTGACTCTGACTGGAGCAAGGCCATTTAGCTGTTGTGGTTCCTCCCTGTCCCCCCTAGCCTAGCCTTGCTTGTCTTGCCCACATACAATCACTGTATAGCTATAATTTGTGTCTGTTGCTGATACACAGATCACACATAATGGGCCTTCATTCCTCTTTCTTCCAAAGCTCACATTGACTTCAGTGGGAGGTATGGCTGTTCAAGCAATGCAAGATTATAATAGACATGAAAGGCTGTAAAAACACAAATTGTTTAAGTTCTTCCCCCAACTACAGCATCACTATATCCTCAGCGGGTATAAATCAGCGTAGCTCCATTGACGTCAATGAAGGGAGATTTATACTGGCTGACATTAACAATTAGAAAGAAGTAAGATATCACATACACCTCTGTGTGATAACTTCTGACAAATATGGATTCTTTTTATTGGTGACCTCACTAAGTGCACATTTGTTATTATGATCAACATTTTAGAGCACAGTTTCAAAATATAGAAAACATTAGCTTGCTGACACTATGTAGCTGTGTTAAAGGTAACAAGAAATGCTTATTTTTGCTGCAAAGATATCAGAATGTGCTTATGTTTAGTTATTTAATGAAGTGTTGTTGATGCCACTTAGTGCAAGACATATGTGAGGCGATATGCAGGATCTATAATTTATATATGTAGAATGGATTTACAGCTATTAGTTTACAGTAAAGCTTTTTTTTTTTTAAATGTGCAACAGTAAATGTGGTAGAGATAATAGAGAGCAGCCAGGGTGACTAGAAGAGTACTAGAAAGGGCTAATGAAGTAGACAAGAGGACTAGGGGAAGGAGGGATAATATCTGGGAGAGCTCAATATCCCAAGGAGCCTAAGAACATCCGAGAAGCTGCCCAGGTACCTTAAACTGGACAAATTCCCTAGGCTAGAGTACACATGGCTTAGTGAAGGAGTAATTTACTCATTTTATACATTCACTCCTGGCTAATTCTGAAATCTTACAGCTTCACTGCTAGCAGCTACTTTGTTGTAATGGAATTTGTGCTCTGTTTTGTGCTTATCCATATTAAATCCATCCTGTTCGCTTCAACTATTGCCCACTTACATGAATCTGCTGGGCACTGATTGCTGCTAACACATGGCATGTGAGTATATTTGCTCCTTATGCAATGGTCCAAGAACAATTTTTCAGGTGTGAATCTGTCCTTACACACAGAATAGGAGAGGAAAATCAATGTAAAGACAAGGAATAAACTCCTGAAACAAATTGGCTAAAAAAATATGGGTAATTAACATATTGTTTAAAAGAGTGATGCTGTGTTCCATTATAATAATATTTATCATTTATATAGTGATTTTTCAGCTTCAAAGTGCTTTACAACATTAATAATTCTACCTACACACAACCCAACTATTTTTCTCCCTATTATACATATCGAGCAGAAAGGTTAATGGTTTCCACAAGGCCAGAGAGGGGTGTGAGGGGTAAAATTTGAAGTACCTGGTTCCTTGTCTAAGGTTCAAATCACACATTTCTTTATTCACAGAAATATGATGAATGTCTGATAATTACTTATGTCACTTTTAAACAGGCACTTATCAGTTCACTGATATTGTAGCAGAGGGTCATGTTCAGTACCCTTTTTTCTTGGCCCAGTGTCCTTTATGCTGGATACTTTCTAGTTAATGCTGGCCACATCAACTGTTTGCAGCATACAACTGTTTTCTAAAACAAACACAAATAACCCACCCCCCAAAAAAAACAAAACATGAGACTATATTGTGCTAAAAAATGGGGGGGGGGTACAAAATTGTACACTCGTGTCTTCTGTAGTGGGTATCACATCAGAATAGTTAGAGGATTCAAATGATAGATTTTAGTAAGCATCGTGGCGCACAGATTTTTGTATTCAAATCTGAAAATATAGCCTAACCAGTACTCAGTCTCACATGGGTGCTGTTGGGTGCTTGGTGTCTAACACAACAGCCATTGATTCCTCCATATTCCCCCTGGAATTTAAGGGGATTTGGGGTGGCTGCTTCTTTTCCCTCATGTAGGATTTTAGGGGCTTTCAGTAAAGCCCACTGCCTCACTTAATCTGCAAAACAATCTTCTGAAGGGAAGGCTGGAGATGCAGCCCCCTCCCCCCCAAAAAAATACATGGTTGATTGTTTAATAGAGCTGTGCTTGAAGTAGATACATATACACAATCCATTGCGTTTCTAATTGCTTGTTTGTCCAAAATATTGCAAGAATGTGGATTATTTCCCACTACATTGCACACTGGACTGTCCATCTTTTCACTCTTTCCAATCATTGTGTAAAGTATTAGGGCTTTGGGCCATGGGTTCATATACTGCCTAGATCAGTAGAGACTGTGGGCCAGAACTCTATCCTTGATTAGCCCCAATTCAATCTTATTTAAAGCAATGTATTTGCACAAGAATAGCTGAAGGCAGAATTTAATCACAGGTCAAAGAGAATGGACCTAGCAACTTATATGAAATGAGGTCATGGTTTCATTTCAGTTCCCCCAAACCAGGGCCGGCTCTGGCTTTTTTGCCGCCCCCAGGCAAAAAAGCCTCCTGCCGCCCCACCCCGCCCCCCCAGGGGAGGGCGGCGAGGCCCGCCGGGGAGAGCGGAGCTCCGGCGGCCAGAGCACCGGGGGGAGGGCGGCGAGCCCGGCTGGGGCTCCGCTCTCTGCGGCGGCCAGAGGCTGCGCCGGGGGGAGGGCGGAGAGCCCCGCCGGGGCTCCGCTCTCCCCGGCGGCCAGAGGCAGCGCCGGGGGGAGGGCGGCGAGCCCGGCCGGGGCTCCGCTCTCCTCGGCGGCGAGCCCAGTTGCTGCCCCCCTCCAGGTGCCGCCCCAAGCACCAGCTTGGTGGGCTGGTGCCTGGAGCCGGCCCTGCCCCAAACTATCACCACAACTAGCACCAGTTGGTTCCTTTCTTTGGCAATTGAAGCAGTGAGATAAAAACACTAAAAGGGCTGAGAAGTCACACAAGCCCAGATCCTGAAAGGTACTCAGGCACCTAACTCTCTCTCCTTTAGTGTCTAAATACCTTTGAGGATCTGAGCCATAGTCCCTCCAGAACAGAACTGATGCAAACAAGCAGGGTTAATTATCAGATCTTGCACCATAAATACCCCTGTCATATTCTGATGTTGGTTCCTTGTGCTGTCAGTTTGCCTTTATACAATTTTATCCTTTTATTTAATACTGATTTCTGCAGTTTTTCTAACTAATAGTGCTCAATCTCATTAAATGATCAGAAGCTCCAGGGATTCATTTGTGTTTTGTGCTGCAGAATTAGGGCCTGATTAATAAACTTCTGATCACTTCAATTATGTGGCATTTTTGCATGCTCTGCAACTACACCCCAGAGAGTAATGTTTTCGCAACATGAAGTTTTGTGAATTAAATTCTTTTTCTGTTGCAAACAAGAGGACACATTTTCCTGATAATACAATGTGGCACTGCATAGCTCTGTACGGTTACAGCTTCAATATGAATGTGTGACCTTCCCAAGTTTTCTCAAGTTAATGCATTTTATTTCCAAAGTCACTTGTTGAGCTGTAATAATTATTTTATTCATCCTGTGCCACATTCCAGAAGTATATATTAGCATCAGTGTTAATTTTTGGGCTGTATGACGTGTTTCTCATTAAATGTTTGTAGCGTGCTTTCACTGCATTTAGTATGTTACACAGGCTTGGGCAATGCACCAACAGAAGTGTTTGTTTGAAGATGAATGAAAAACAATTATTATTTTGCAATGATTGACTAAATATAGGATGTATAAATGATTGCAGCCCTTATGCAGCCTTAGCCCACACAAAGCATTACAAATTTCCTCAGGTTTCATGCCACTGTTTACTGTATTTGCCATGGAAATGGGTCAGTGCATAGTAGACATGCTATACTAGGTCTAGGATGCACAGCATTTTTATAAATAACCACACTCACCAGTATGTTATATGCACTTCTACTTTTTTTACTGCTTTAAGAAAAAAAAAGAAGAGAGAATCAGTATATTGTCCTAAGTTTTAAACTTTTTTATACAAATTTTTAAAAATATTTTCCTCACTTTCTTTTAAAAATTGTTTTATTAACAGAGCGAGGCAAAAGATTACACATTGGGATAAGAGGGTCAAGGAAGGGACAGCACAATGGTGTACAATGTATCAGTGCACTTTGGTGCCACCATTTTGTTGTACCCATAAGAAGGCAGCAAATAGTGGATAATGTTGTTTCATTGACTCTGAACCTGTATATACCGGACTCCATCTATGAATATATGATCAGTCTTTCTATGGCAGAAAATGGGCATTTATTCCTTCTGAGAGATGCAATTACGGTATGCTACAAATGTGTAGATGTGCATTCAACAACCACCACCCGTTTTTTTTTTTCTTTTCTTCACACAGTAAAACGCCATAAAAGTTCTTAAACATAGTGTGTCATTCACACAGGGATTTTTTTTTTCATATTTAATTATTTTGCAAAATGGGTCTTTACTGAGCTACGGCCTTCCTGTTGCCTTTTTTTTTTTAAAACACCCATCAATGAATAATGAAAGACTACAATCATTCTTTTGACAGAAAGTGAAAGAAGCAGCTTTTCTTTCCATTTTGACACTCAAAAACAAAGTTAAAACAAACAAATGGAGGAAGAAACAACAGGTAACTGGAATGTTAAATTTGTATATTTCCAACTTGTCCTGGTGTGGATACACTTTGGGTTCCTATTACAATCTGAAAAGTATGTGGGAAGTGCCCACAAAGTATAGTGTCTCTTTTATAATTCAATCAAATATTTCTTTGTGGCGGCAGCATCCAACACATTGAGATCTCCAATATCATAAAGAGTTTAGTCCTGTCCCATATGGTCACTGCTGCACCCTTGACTGGTAAAGGTATAGGTAGCTTAAATGGGGTTCTTACATCAAGTGTTTATTTGGAATAGCAGTTGCACATAATGAATAGAGGAGAGTGGGACATTCATACCAGTGCTATGGAGGAGGGAAAATATTGGCAGAGTCATTAGTGATAGAGGGATTTGATCCAAAGCCCAGTGAAGGCAATGGAAAGATACCCATTGAATTCAATACTCTTTGGCTCAGGGCTTTAAAGAGGGACAAGGTGCTTCGCTCTTTAGAGAACAGGTTTGGGGCAGGGGGAGAAGAGGGAGAGTTTAAATCAGACTAGATGCAATTGCAATAAAACAATGTTTAATGGTTATGACCCAGGAAATGTAGGAAAAACTCAGCACTGAATAAAGAAGAGGGACAGAAGGAGACTGTGTGCCTAAAGGATGTGTGTTTGAAAAGGCTCCCAGTGTCAACAAGAAGGGGAGAAATGTACTCCTAGACATGAAGAGGAGCTGTAAAGAAGACAGTAGAAAAGGGACTGTGAGACTCCAGTGAGGAGTTAATAAAAGTGAGGAAGGAAAACAAACCTAAAGGAACATATTTTCAAAGAGACCTCTACTCACCCTCTAAATTTCTGTAAAGCAATTTTACACATGCACATTTTTGGCCAAACTTTTGTGCTCAGATAATGTATTTGGACATCTAGGGTGGGATTTTCAAAAGTGTTCAGAGTTGAGCTAACCCTATACCCATTGACTCAGTGGGTACTACCATTGGTTTCAATGAAAGCAGAGTTAGGTCAGCACTGAGTAATTTCTAAAATCCCATCCCTATCTTTTCAGACAGAAATGATATTTGCATTCTTAAATCCAGGTTTTAGACACACAACGCTTAGTAACTCCAGAAAAGCTCATGTCCCAGAATGGCTCAGACTTAGAGGCAAGACTTCTGAAAATTTGGCCTAATTATTCTATATGTTTGGCTTTGAAGGGAAGTTATTATAATTTACTGTAATATCTCATTGAGGTATTATTAGGTATTATTATGGAGTGCAGTGCAAGAGAATTAGAGCATCAGGAAGTGTGCTATTTTTAAAATGTCTTATCTTACCAGGATCAAAAAGAGAAACTGATTTCCTTTATTTTATACAAATTAACCTCGGGACTTGGAAGATCATATATCTGCTGCTTTCAGAGAGCATACCTTTTGTAGTGAAGGGAGACAATTACATTTAGGCTGCATTGATAAATTTCCAAAATTTACCAGCCCAGGTACTCTATTTGTCCACCTTCTGCTGTTATTATTAATGATAATCAATAAGTGAATGATATTTTACTCATCTTTACAAATAAGCAGCACTCAGAGGGTGCTGGATTATGCAAATAATGTGGTAATTTGCTGCAATCCACTGCCAAACACGTGATGAAAGAGCTTGTATAATTTAGTGGCACACTTTGTGCACACTTCAGCCTGCACCTTGATAGAACTGCAAACTTCAAAATTAAATTCAGTAGCTAAAGATTGTCAGTGTGTCCAATTGAATAAAAAGGGCCAAATGGATCCAATTACCCCATTCTCCATAGCCAGGTTAGAAACTGATCTGTTAATGTCATCATTGGTCATTTCACATGGAAAAATAAGTAAGGGTTTTGTTTAGTTTTGGGTATCTGGCTTGATGACTCACGAGTAGAAGTTGACACTGGCCAACAGTGGTGGAAAAGGGATTCAATATCAGGAAGCCACTGGGGATCACTATAAAGCAACATAGCAGAGTTTCTCAAGTAAACGTTACAGTTCAACTTTGACCTTGAACAAAATGCCTGAATCACAGATTTTAAAGAGATGGATGGGGGCAATAGCTTAACAATTCTCCCACTTAAAAACCATATTCAGCATTCACGTTAAAATTCAGTTGTAGAAGGTCACATCAGAACAGTCAGAAACTACCAACAATGAAATTGGTTACAATATCTAATTCACTGTTACATAAAATGCATTTACGGTATAATAGCTAAGGAATGCATGTAATTTAAAGAGGCCTCCTACAGCAATCACTGAGACTGAACATATGCAGTATAATAGGTCTCAAATCCATTGCATTTACTTTGAGTGCAAGAGCTTTTTTGTCCATTGAGAGCCCCTGGCTTAGCAAGAAAGTCAGACTGTCACATTATTATATTAAATTAAATCATAAATGCCAATCAGAAGAAGTATTCCTTTTGATTTTCGTTGACTGTATTTTGCATGCTGAGCTCACATTTCAGGGCAGTCTCGGCACTGTCCTCATTTTCTGATCCTTTTGCCTCATTTTTTTTATATACGCTTTTTTTTTTATAAATGCGTACAGCTATGGCAGTGATGCAAAGCAGGATGAATATCACAACTGCTATCACACCTAGGGAGGAGAGAGGAGGAGAGAAAATTAATCAGATATACTAGTCAAATAATAAGTGAGGTTCATAGCCGAGGTTCAACCAGTGTGTGCTGTAGAACCGATATGGTGGGACGCCCAAGAGGGGAAATGGAAGTATGACAACAATCCCCCTGAAACTCCCAATGAAACTAGAACTTCAGAGCAAACTGGTGCAGTCCACAAATGAACAGGCTTGGCCAGAAAATGCAAGGAGTGAGGAGCATTCAGAAGAAGTGCTAATTCAATACCTCCCCGGACATCCTTTTATGGAGTCTAGCCAGAGTTTAACGCTTCCCATCCCCAGATATGATGGTGCCAGTACCAATACCTGCCCTCCCCTCTTAGAAGAAAATCCCCATTCATAAGTAGTTTCCTTTGGAAGCACAAGTTGGGGTGGGCAGGTGTTCACAGCCCTAACTTATGCCCCCTACTCTGAATCAAGCCCTACATCTATACTGTATCGTTACAGTCTACTATTAGATGTTTGTCATAATAATCAAGACATGCTTGATTGAAAAAGACCACATGTTCTTTGGGCCCCTAAGTGAAAAAAATGTGGGGTTCTTTTCCTTCCTGTAATCAGGATTGTGTCATTGTGTGTGATGGGTGAGGTGTGAGCATGCCTGGTCCCTGAATGAACAGGAACATTTGTGGCTCCATGGATAGCATTGGCTTTGCTACTTCTTCAGATGTTTTTGATTTAGTCTTGCCACACAATACCAGCACCACACCAATCATCACAACAATAACACAGTAGTCCAGAGCCTGCTGAATGGAGGAAAAATAAAGGGTGAGAGAAATATCTTTGAACACTTATAATTTGGGGAAGCACTCAGATACCATGGTGATGATCACCATATAGGAGACTAAATAGATTGGGCAGATAGGATTAAAGCTGCCAGTACTGAAGATTTATAGTACAGTTCCTGTAACAGGGTAGGGCAAGAAAGAGAGAAATGCTTACAGTTCCATATCAACCACATAGCGTAAATGAAAACAATGCATCCGTTCTAAAATAAAAGCAATGATTTGGCCATTTGTCATCATCTCATAAAAATCTACCATCTTCAAAATGCTTCATTTTATATTAAGTTACAAGGACCTTATTGTGAATTTTTTCTCTATATATAGAAATCTCACTGATGTTTTGAGTGCAGACTGACTGCATGATCTTTATTAAGATACAGTAAAACAAAACAGTGTACATCCTGGTGTAACAGCACATACATACTCTGAGGGCTTATCTATGCACAATTTTCTAAAGCGATAGAGTTAAGGTGGTATAATCCCTTATGTGTTAATGCAATTATACCTGTAGAAAGGTGCTTATATTAGTATTGGGGTTTAACTAATATAACTAAAGCAGCATAAAAACTGCGTGTACACTAGAGCTGTGTGAATTATTGATTTTTTGGTTTTATGGCACTTACAATAAAACAGTTTCAAGTCAACCCAAGAACTAATTTATTTAAATTTCAGCAAATTGAAACATTGAAAAAAAATAATTTGTGTCAAATTAAACATTTTGATTTGAAACTAAATGTTTCATTTTGATTTTTGAGTGTACTTTTCTTCTTAAATTAAAATAAATCAAAGGTAATTTCAAAACAAAAAGTCATTTTGATTGAAAAATCACAATATTTTGTTTTGAAAATGTTTAAATGAAACATTTCAACCTTTTTTTGAATTGTTGTAGTAGTTTTTTTAAACCAAAATAATTTGCCAAAATCAACACAAATTTGTGAGTCAACCCAAATCTGTATTTTTCACCAAGGAAGAGTTTTGGTTGAAAAATTTCACTCACGTGTAGTGTACGCCACTCTTAATGTGTTCAATAGCAATAACCAGAGAGGTTTACATTAAAAATAGTGGGAACTTCAGTGTCTCTTGCAGTTCAAAAACAATTATGGTTTTAATACACTTAAAAACATAACCCTCTAAAATGTATCTAGCACATAAATTAAGTATCTTTCCTACATAATAAGTAATTATGACAGATATAGACACATGTGAAAACCCAGTATCAGGAACCAAGTGTAAAATCTTGACCACATATAAGTCCATGACAAACTCCCAAAGAGGACTTCAATAGGACTGAATCTCACCCCCAAAAGTTAGCATGTTTTTAGGTACTAATTTTTTGTTTGTATATTTGTTTTTCATTATGGCTGAATATACAGTAAATGTACAATGGGCTTTTAAGACTTGCAGGTGCCTAAAGCTTGCGGGTGTTCTCAGCCATTGCTCAGTTAATAGTCTGAGTTGAGGTGCTTACTCTATAGTTGTTTTCTATTTATGAAAATGAAAACAAGAAATAGGAGGCAAAATTGTACCAAAGTTGCAACCTAAAATTAGAAAGTTAAACATTAAAGGTCCAACATATATGGTGGCACAAACAATCAGGGTCTTTGACCTTTGAGTGACGTAAACTGTGGAAGAAATAATTGTGTGTGCAAGAGTAGCTATGTTTCCCCTTCCTTTATCTGCCTAACCCAGTACAGATCCCAACTCTCTTCTACTGACCAATCATGTTTAGAAGGAGGATGACCCATGTCCTGGTGCTTTCCAGGGCACCCTTAGAGATCCTATACTTAGGGAAGTGGGTGCAAATCAAGCACCAGCCAGCTTGCATGTGACTATCCCAGACATGCCACTCACACTTGCTTTGTATCTGTGGGATGCTGTTAATGCTTGCACTCCATGGGACTGAATTTCCATTACCTTGCACCTCGAGTTGTCATTTACATTGATACACAGTAAGTACAAAGTGGGTGTGGTACCATTCTGATTTGGTAGCAATTAACATTCACGTTGTACAAATATAAATGACTAAACAAGATGTAAGGTAGTGGAGAATTAGGCCCAAGACTAGGAAACATCAACATCCAGTGAGTTGTACAGCAGTCACTAGGCTGTATAACTGATATTACTGGAGATGATGTGTCAGATGAGAAGAACCCAATTTGATTTTTCAGAAGCTGAAATGAGTTTGCAGTGCTGACAGTAAGAAAAAAAAATCATTTTATTTCTAAACTGAGAACATTTGATTTGGAAATCATTGAGTGACAGACAAACACAAAACCTTAAAATCGCATGTTTAATGTTACTTATCAGAGTAGAACACCTTAAACTGTGTTAAAATTGCAGTGTTTTTAGGTTCATGAACATCTTCCTTTCTTCCCTTGCTACAACTGTAGGCTTGAGATTTCAGACTATGGTATTTTTTCCCCACCCTAACACCTTTAGTGTGTGCAGCAAAGGGTTTCTGTGGAGAGCTAAGTAACTGATTTTAAAAATCAAATGGATGTTTGTTTGTGTTTAAGTTTTAGGTGAGTTAACAATTACAGATCTTTCACAGCAGGTATCCTATTTCTGCTTAGGCCAAACTCCTTGCAATCTGCAGTACCAGTCTTCTAGAGAAAAGTGGTATCAGGATCAGACAAACTGTAGAAAGAATAGAAGGAGCATGTCCTGATGCAAAGTCACCTTAAGTCAACAGAATGCCTTTGAGCAAATGATTTGGAGATTCTGAGTATAGGACCCAATCAGAGTGGATGGATTATAGAGTGCAGACTAGACAGATTTACATATTCACAATCCAGTTATTCTGCTGTGAAGAACTACACTATGATTATCTAAATATCTTCACTCTGATTGGCAGAATATTAGAATAGCATATTATTACTGACATGCATCCGACGAAGTGGGCATTCACCCACGAAAGCTTATGCTCCAATACATCTGTTAGTCTTAAAGGTGCCACGGGACTCTCTGTTGCTTAATACTGAGAAAATTACAAACACTAGATAAACCAGACACCCAGAACCAATCAGAACTGAAGGAATGGCATAACTTGAAAAATCTGATTGGCTGAGACAATTCCATTTCAGTATAATAATAATAATCACAAATTTGTATTCACTAGAATGAAAAATTAAACTGTGTGCATAAGACTCCTCAAATGCCTCGATACCACGGTGATTGGCACCTTATAATTTCCCCCCACCCCCATTAGTTTGTCTAACAAATTAACCTAGGAAAGGTGCTTGATTCAGAAGCACTTTTGTTTGGAGTGACACTTTGGTTTGCTGGAGGGGCCCTTTGGTAGGGAGGGTTCTCAGTCCCTTTTTGTCTGAATTAACCTTTCCTTGCAGGAAAAGTAGCATTTTTTTCTCAAATCAATGTTACTCAGTGACACTAAAATAACTGAAATCCCCATTGACAGAAATTGTCTGTGGGTGGAATTCATCTATGACACAAAGGATCACCACCAGTTTCTTAATCATGACTTTATTGTACCATAGGGTCCTGCATGAGGCTGTACAAATATATCTGCATACTTCTCACTTCCCACAAAAAAGGGGAATGAAGGTTGATGATGGAGTGGGCCGCAGACGACCCAGGTGAGGGGGTTATGGAATTGACTTTTACATTAACCTAGTGGCCCCTCTGGCTAGAGTGGTGGCCCTATAGCCTTGAATAGCAGTCATAGAGGGTCTGTGCTGCAATCTCACATTCCAGCCCTGGGTTAAATGTTGGATTTCACCCCCTCAGCCCACTCATCTTCACACCCATAGGCCATTATTTTTCAAACTTTGTGGGAGTGAAGCTAATTTTCTCCTATGAGAAGACATAATAGTTTGGTACTGAATAGTCTTCCTGATTTACAAGGAAATTTTGACAAATGAATGACTAAATACCAGAATAGAGGATAGTTCTAAGACCCTCTCAAGTTTGTGACAAATATACATATAACATGCTATGTACAATATAAATCTAATTAAGGTTGACAGTACCAATTTAAGTTAAGGGTGAAAAACATTACAGGGATGTTGCAGCTATTCCCAAAACAGGCATTATAAACCTAGGAAATTCAAAGTTAAGGATTAATTTAAAAGAAATTCAAAAATGTTAAGACATGGAAATGCACAATTAAGAAACCCAAACAATTAAAAAACCCAACACAATTAAGAAATCCTTAACACTGCTCAGTAGTGACAGTGTGAGAAAAAATGTGGGGAAAAAAGATGTTATCTATAAACATCGATTTAATTTAATCTGGGACTGCAAACACTATGAGACCTTAACCATAATCCTTTGGTTACTCAAAAATAACAGGAGTACTTGTGGCACCTTAGAGACTAACAAATTTATTAGAGCATAAGCTTTCGTGGGCTACAACCCACTTCTTCGGATGCATCCGAAGAAGTGGGTTGTAGCCCACGAAAGCTTATGCTCTAATAAATTTGTTAGTCTCTAAGGTGCCACAAGTACTCCTGTTATTTTTGCGGATACAGACTAACACGGCTGCTACTCTGAAACCTTTGGTTACTGCATGTCATATTACAAGGCAGAGTCAAGGTTGATGAAGTGACTGAACTGTGCATGTCCATGCTATACAAAGTGTTTGGTAAAATATGGAAAACACACTGTAAAAGAAAGAAATATTTTGTTTGGCTAGCTGAGGCCTGGTCCAAACCCCAGACAAATCAATGAGTCTTTCTATTAATCTTAAAAGTAGTTGGATCAGGTCCTAAAGCCATAAGTAGAAGTATCTATTTTATTTTCTATAATTTTTGGTTGAGAAGTCCTCGGATCTGATTACTATTCATTGAACCTGGTACCAATAATACTAACCTCGTACTTTTCTTTTCATACCTTTACCATATATAAAATTATCCACTCATTTCAGGACACTACATATAATTTCAGGACATTTCTAATACAATTCTAATGTCATTTCAAGACATTTCTTGGCTCTCCCAAACATTAGTAACAAAAGTAAAAGCACTGTCAACCTTCTGTATTCAACATTGTTAACCGAAAATATTCCAGAATTTGCCCTAAAATTGCAGACTTTAGCACTACCATTTAAGCAGGCAACCTTTGATCAACTGTTGTTTTAGTGGTTTTAAGGAAGTGACTTGTGTGGACAATACGCCATTAATCATCTGCAATATTGGGTAGAGGATGCCATCATTTCAGTTGTTCTATATGTGACTGCATATTCTGTAGTTATAAATCCCTTATACTTGGTGGGAAGATTTGGTAGTTTTATTCCACTAAATTTTGTACTTTGTATGTTCAGGCTCTTAAGGCCCTTGCAAAAGAAACATTCAAAATTTAACCAGAGATGACAAATGATGGACTCTCTTTTTTCAGTACAAGTCACTAATTGAAATTGAATCACTGAATGATATAGCAGAAAAACCATTTTCAGGACCAAAGAGAAGTTCCTTCATCTCTCCTCTTCCAAAGAAAAAAAAATACCATCAGAAAACTCTCACAGGATAGAATCTCACAGGGTAGCTATTTAAAGAAATGTCACTGTCATATATTTGTTCCAGCACCATTTGTGGAAACTGAAATTCTACCGAGAGTTTTTTGTCCCCAGACTCACATTATCAGACTTGCTTGACTTCTCTGAAGTTTATTCTTCTGAAGAGAGAAAATTGTCAGGCTTTCTAGCAGCTCAGTTCAAAAGTTCTGAGAAGTCTGCAAGAGCCACGATCAAAACCTGGATTTGCTGACTCCAAATCCATAGTACTCAATTTCAAGGTTTTCTATTGACAATATAATGTACACCTTGAACAAAATAAAATGAGACTTACACAAGATAAGTGCCATTTTATTTCATTTTGAGTGATCAAATTGTGTATGATTCTCCCACTGCAGAACCTTTAATAAAAACAGATTTTCTTAAAAAGTGCTTAAACAAGAACTAAATGTGATTTTCCTGAAAAAACAGTTAGGTAGATCAGCAGAAATTGTAAGGAGAATCAAGAAAAACAATACTCTGATCAACATTAACTATATTTTTAACATCTTAATGTGGATTTTATTTTCCAAGTTTTTTGAAACACTGAAAATCAGTGCAAATGGAGCTCAATCCATGAGTATATTGCACTGAATGGCAAACCAAAATGAAACCGGCCTTGGGGTACAACAGGCATTCAAGCCATGCAAATTCCCCATTTTCTCAAGCATAAAGGCAAGGCAAAAGCTGTGCTGCTGAGATCTATTTAACAAAGGGCTTCCTCACTTTGAACATGCTCCATTGGCAAAAGTGAATCATTGTAAAAGCCAAAAAGCCATAAAAATGCTCTTTCCTTGAAAATATGCTGTATGCCCTAAGGTATCCAAGTAGGTATCCATATCATAGATACTTGCATTAAGCAGCTTAGTAAACTGTTCTTAAAATGCTGTGCATCAATAGAGTATTCAAATATTTATATAAACTGTCACTATATAAGCTAATATAATAAGTAGACAAGAGTTAATGATATTTTAAAACATCACTTTGACTTTTTCACTCAGCTCCTAACACTTTGTAGTAAAACGGAGCTTCTTTTAATTTGACACTGTTTTCCTTGTGCACCCAAAAGTTCCACTGACTTCACTTTAGCATTGAAAGATTCAAAGTTAATTTTAAAAATGGTTCCAGTGAAGCTTTTATAGTCCCTATTACCTCCAATAATTGCAGAGTCACTTCGGATTGCATTAGCTAAGGGCTCTCCCTCATCTATTGGTCCAGAATGATCTGCAACAGAAAAAAAAAGGAAAATGACAGACAAGTAGAAAGGAGGATTCTCAAGATACTTATATATGGTTATGGTTCACACACAGTATGGAACTGTGAAGTTAGTGTGGGTCTACATAGTTCTAAAGATCAATGTTGTAAATCACACTATGTGGAGGTGAACAGGAAAGTGAAAACATTAAGAGGAAATGACAGAGGCTAGAAAAATGGAAGAGAAGAACAAACAGAACAGAGCACATTTTCAATCTACCCCTGTCATGTATACCCACATTAAAAGACGGTAACGAATGAAGTTCTGAGAACCCTTCTTGTGTTTTAGAAGGTAAAACAAGTGATAGCCATATGCTACCTGCAAATGAATGGGTTGTTTCACTCGATGTTGAGTCAACTCCAGTTGAAGTACCGCAGTTAGATTCAGTGAAGCGTCCCTTTACAATGACTGGTGCTGAGCTGGTATGGTGCAATGCAGCCTTCAAAGGAGCAAAGTGGTTGAACTGCACTGAAGAGAGACATCCAATAAACCCCTGAGAGTTTGCCTTCATTGTGTCCTGATCTATATCATTACTTTCTGTCAATCAAAAGAAAAAGAACACAATCATAGTACAAATGTACAAAACAAAGTGAAAGAAGAATAATTAAATAATGAACCTGAATTCCTCTGACTATATTTATGCTACAGCAACAGATGTAGATTTGCTGAATTCCTTTCTTGTCTGTCTTTAATGAAAAGACAGCGAGATATATTCAACTTTTTTTTTTAAATGGATGACAGTTGCTAGTCTGCTGAGGGACATGCAGTTAACTCACTATAGTAAGTTGCAAAGCAAAAAGATTCAAATGTAACTAAAATATTTAAATTAAAATGTATCCCTCTTTCATTCTGCAAAGAAATAAAGTACATTCACGAAAAATACATATTATACTATGCTCTTACTCATAAATATGTACATTATGGAATCATATTATTTTTACAGATTCACTACTCCTTTCCATCATCAGCATATCTGTCAAACAAAAAACATCTGCAGACCTCAGATACTGGGAACTCATACAGATGCCTTGCTTGTGAAATGTTAAAAATGAATATTGGTCCAATCTAGTGTACCTGTTAAACATGATACCTTTCCTGCTTCACTAAAGGGGAAAAAAAAACCTACTAACTGTCTCTTGGGTTACCTTCATAAAAAGTATTGCCCTTTCAAAGCCCTTTGTCTACTCACCACCCAGCATTCCCCTCTGGAATGTGGATAGAACTCATCTGTGCTGGCAAATTTAATTTAAAAAACAAATTCTGGGTAACACATAATATTAATTGTCCCAAAGATATGCTTACAGAAAATAAGTTTCTGAGCTCTGTCCAAGTTAAATCATGCAGTCACAGCCTCTACATTACCAAATATTACAAAGTTGATAGAATGTATGCTCAGTCTAAGCACAGAAATTAGCTCATAACCTTTGCAGTGCTGGAAGTTGTCACCATTATATCAGTAAATACCTGTACATTAGTTTGTTGCTATGTGATGAATGGGATGACCAACTCAGTCTTACCATGTGAAATGAAAACCTGGATAGGATGTGGCAAAATATAAAACTTAACACCTTCATCAGACAATTTCTGCTTAATTCAAAACAATTTTTAAATAAACATTACTGGGACCTCAGCAGGACACTGCTTGCTCATTTCAAATGACAGATTCTATAAAAGTGTGATAAAATTAACCACCTCTAGTACGGAGACTCATCTAAAGAACATGGTGGTTAAATGGCCAGTAGCTGGTCTATACTAGTGTTCCCACCATACTAACATTGGAGCTGCACTGCTGGTACGGCAAATGATGGGAAACAGCCAAAAGTCATGGCTAGAGCTGCTAAAATGGGTGAATTTGCCTCACTGCTATGTGCTCTTTAATAGGTTTGGGGCCGTGTCAGCACAGCACCATCAGAACTGTGGGAATATACCCTTACCAATGAAGTTGAGCAGCTCGAGAGAAGAATCATACAGAGAAGCCCTTTAAGCTGGAGAGGGGACAAAGATTGTCCCAAGATGCGTATGAAGGAAAAACCCTTTGTCTAACTGTGAGTACGATGGAAAAACTGAGTAGGATAGAAAACCTGGCATCCTTTGCCAATAAAAACAGATTTGGATATTTAATAATCCTTGTGTGTGAATTTCACTCATTTACTCTCCTAAACAAAATAACATATCTGAAGTCTAGACTTTCCTGACCATTTGTAGTAATGGCATGTTTTTGAAAATAATGTGTTGGGGGGGGGGATTAGTTTTGTGGTGCACTGTAGCTCTGCACTTTTCACATAGGTATTTTATACCAGCATTTCAGCTCATTTGCTAAGTGTATTTTGAGATGATTCATAAAATAAAGATAAAGTTCTCCCACCTACATTATCTCCTTCTACAAAGAGCTTGTTTTGAATTCTGCCTCATCTATCTGTCCTCAATGGAGTGCAGAAGGTTAGCAGACACACAAATCTTAAGAGAACAATTTTAAAAAAGGAACTAGTGCAATCAAGAGACTTCTGTTTGACCTCTCTCCTGGACAATTTCCAACAATGATGATGATAATTAAGGTTTCACGGGTTTCAAATTCCTGTCAAGTGTAATTTTATGTTGAATTATTTTATTTGCTTGACTTTTTACACTGTCTAGACTTTCATGACTGTCACTTAGCAAAACAGAAACACTATTCATTTTTGACATTCAGAGCTAAATTTAAATGGTGCCTTAAAAACACACTTGTACAAAATTCAGCATTTGTACATAGTTTTGTGGGCACAATGGCTACCTGCACATTTTTGCTGACACAACTATTATATCCTCATATGAAACTGTGGTCTGAACAGTCAGCATTGATCCACTAGCATGAGTGGATATATTTCTGTGTCTGCAGGGGATACATCTGGCTGCATGTCTGTAACATAGATATTTTCATTTACACTGTGAAATTTTCAAAACATGAAAAAAACAGAATATATAGAATAACTAACATAACGTTCTGGTGAAATCATTTACATACAAGATTGTAGTGCTACTAAATATTGCAAAGTGGGTGGAGTATACTGGCCAACTATTCTGCTGGAACAGAAGTATTAGAAAGTTAAAAATATTTGTATTATTTATTACTGATAAGTAGTTGCTGTGAGGATGCTTAATTTAATATTCTTTCATTGCATAATCACTTTTCTGTGCCTGGGATTTCTTCAATATAGTTCTAGGAATACTACGACAATTTCAGAGCCCTCTTTCTTATCTAGTTACAAGAGTAAAACATGTTTACTTCTGACAAAAATTATCAGTAGGGAAAACAGGAAACAATACGATATTTCATGAAATTTCTTGCTACCTTCATTAACAATCTAAATGCCAAAGCGAAGAGAGTAACAAATGGTTACATGGCTTTATTTCAAAAGTTGTCACTTCCCACACTCATGCAAGTACTAGAAATAATAAGATTAAACATAGCAAACAAATATTTTGCCAATAGAATTTCCCTTAAACGGATACATCTTGGCTAAATTCCTGAATAGTTAGGGTTACATCCGGTACTACAAGTTTGTAGAAACTTTTTCCCCAGATGAGTATCCTGTATTGTTCATTTGTTGCATGTGTGCCTAGACTAGCTTTGCTGACTAACATAAATAAAAAATCTGGTGAAATAATAAGAGTTTAAAATATGTCCCATGTGAACTCTCTGGACGACACCTACATGTACAGTAAACGAAGACAGCTATATAGGAGACTCAGAACATATTTTACCAGTGACTCAGAGATGCATAGTAAAATTGGATACTACATATTTACTGCAGAGACTCATTGAATTCCAATTATGTGAAAATTGCAAATTTTTGCCATAACAGTTTTTTTTTTAAAACCAGCCTTTAAATGCCATTCTACTGTGGTTTTAAACAGTAATGCAGGGCTGGTGGACAGAAGTAGGATTTTTTAAGCAACTATTGATTAGCAGCTGTTTCACTGCAGCACTTGTATAGGTGAATACAAACACCATGGTTTTAATAGGCTGATTTTATTAAGAGCTTGAATCCTTCCCTTACTCTTCTCTTTAACCTCTCACTCTCCTCTGGCTGTTTCCCCTTGCAATACAAGCATGCACTAGGCTCTCTCATAACAAACAAAATAAAAACACACCCTTGACTCCACTTGTCTCTGCAACTACCACCCCAACTCTCTTCTCCCTTTCATGTCTAAGATTATTGAATGCACTGTCTACAAGTTCTACGTGGAGTTCCTGTCCTGCAGTTCATTCCGAGACCCTCACATTCCAACTTCTGACCCTTGTCTGTTATTGAAACTACTCTCACCAAAGTCTCTAATGACCTCGTCCTAGCTAATGTTCAGAACCAGTACTTCAGCCTCATCCTTCTTGACCTGCCTTTGACACCACTGTAAATGATCTTTGTGAAATCACATCATCCCTTGGCTTCCATGACTGTCCTTTCCTGGTTCTCCTGCTCCCTCTGTAATCACTCCTTTTGTGTGTCCCATGGAGAATCCTTCTCATGCACCCACCAGCTTTCTGCAGGGATTTCTTTGGTCCCCTTCTCTTCTCCCTCTATGCCTTTTCTCTGGGTAATCTCATCTGCAAACACAATTCAACTACCATCTCTATGCTGACGACTCACAGATCTACCTCTCTGCTCCAGATCTGTCTCCTGTCCAAACCAAAATGTTGGCCTGCCTAATATCTCCTTGTGTATATCGACTGTCAGCTCAAGCTCAACATGCCTAAAATAGCGCTCCTAATAGTTCCGCTCCTCGCCCACCCACAGCCCTCCCTGCTACCTCCTTAATCACAGTGGACAACACCACCATCCTGCCTGTCTCCAAGGCCCTTAACCTGGATGTCATCTTCATCTTGCACCTGCCACTATTTCCTCACATCCAGGCTATATCTAAATCTTGTTGCTTCTTTCTGAGTACCTCTCTAAGATACAGCCTTTCATATGCATTCACATGTATCCTCTAATCTCTCAATCTCATGTCTTGATTACTGCAGTATCCTTCTCTCTGGCCTTAATATATGCAATCTTGCCTTGCTCAGATCCATTCAGAATACTGCTGCAAAGATCATTTTCCTAGCCTGTCCCTTGGACAATGTCACCCCTCTGTTTGCCTCCCTCCATTAGCTCCTCTTCTCTGGAAGCTATTTGTCTTCATTTTCACGGTCTAGCCCCATTCTATCTCTCATCTCTCATTCAGAACTGAAAGATCAGCTCCAACCTATGATTGGTCCATGATGCCAGCCTCCATTGTCCACTTGTTAAATTTTCTAACAAGCACCGTCGTGCTTTTTCCCATGCTGTCCCTTACATTTGGGAGGATCTCCCCATAAATGTTCACAAAACTAACTCATTATCCACCATCAAAACCCTCCTCTAAAGTCTCCTTTGCTCTGATGCCTAAAAAAAGCCCGACAACAGTTAGGGTGCTGGTGTGCTGAGCCCACAGCCTATCATGCTAATGAATATTGTCTCATTGTTAACTTGTACTTCCCCATCAGTCTGTCTGTATCCATCTGTTGTATCTTGTCTTGTACTTAGACTATAAACTCTTTGGGGCAGGGACTGTGTTTTTTGTTCTATATTTGTACAGTGCTTAGCACAATGGGGTCCTGGTACATGACTAGAACTCCTAATGCTACAGTAGTATACATAAAGTCACTATATTTTACTTCTCAATGAAGCAGAGCAATGGTCTTGAAACTGCATCACTCCTTTATTAATAAAAATTAACAATAATTAATAATCAACTCTTACTGTTCAAATTTCTGTACAAATATTAATTATGCCAGACAAATATTATTCCCTTTTTAGATATGAAGAAACAGATTGAAAATGTCAAATTCATCTGATTGATTATGAACAGCTACCAAAAGCTTATCTACACACAGAAATTGTGCTGGTTTAAGTTAAATTATTTTAAAACCTGATTTAGTTAAATGGTGCAAACTTCTGTGTGGACAGTTATAGCAGTTTAAAACTCATTATATGGGTTTAGCTAGTGCCTGTAGATTTACAGGTCTAAGAAAGGGTTACAATCAATTTCAGTGTGTTCACACTCAGAATAGCACTGGTTTAACTGAACTGATTTAAAAATCTCACCTTTAGTTACCACTGTGTGTGTAAACAAGGCGTAAATAGAGCTTGTTGAGAACATACCCTTATCTTGGTTGGCAGGGAAAGGATTACCATTCTTTCCCTGAGAAGAAGAACTGCTCACATAGCTACCTGCCCTCATACAGGGATTGCAGTCATCACTGTCATGAGTCAAATGTCAGCCACCCTCCTCAATGGATGGGGAACTTGTTGGGGCCAGAGGTGATTGGGACAGCCACAGTTGAATGGGGAAGGAAAACACACACTGAGGGGATGCAGGTGTGTCCCTCCTCTTCAGAGTCTATAGCCACTCATTGGCTAGCTTGGGGAAGAAGGGCGTTGATTAGTCCCTTGCTCTCCACTTTCGTTCATTTAAAACATAGCCCAGGCCATGTGAAGGCTCCTTTGGCTCCGTTCAAGCAGCAGCAAGATTTTACTGTTGGACTGGGTTCTTTCCACTTCCCAGATTCTACCATTTTCTGGATGACAGAACAAAGAGGAATTGAGGTGGGCTCTGCACATAGGAGAAGCAGCGTCTGGAGAGTAAATAGGAGCTCTACAACCTCCTTTCCCTGTGTTTGTAGGGTGCACTTCAAGTGAGGGGTGTCTGTCTTACCATGGGGATAATACCCCTGTTCCCCATCCTGGCAGCACAGTTGCTCCAGGAGCAGGAGCTCTGCTGGGGGAAGGTTGACAATGCCTTGCACTCCCCACTTTGTCCCTACTTGCAGGTGACAGATATGTGGAGCTGCTGCTGCCATCATGGTCCTGCTGCTGGGACTTGCTAGTGTGCTGCTTCCCCACCCTCTCTCCCTGCTCATGAGCAGGGAAGTATGAGGCATGTCGGACACCTGCTACTGCTGATAGTGCAGCAGAAGGCACTTCAGGTGCACACTCCCAGAGCCATTCACCTGGGACCCAGCAAGATGTGGTGTCCCCTTCCCTCCCTCCACAGCTCATGGTGGGATGCTGTGGACCTCACTCAGTGGGGAAGGCAGCAGTCACAGACAGAGACTTGGGGAAGCTGGCAGCTGCAGCTGCCTGTCCCTGTGCAGCTATAGCTGGGGCAGGTTCTCCTGGGGGAAAGGGGAACATTGGAGTGGCCAGGTATTGTAGAGGAGGGTCTTCTCCTGGATGCATTAAGAGTTGTTGCCTGTGAGGTGGTTGAGAACACCACTTTATTGGGGGAATTGTGGGTTTAGGGTCACCATCCATGGGGAACAAGATAATCAATTTCCTAAGGCCTTTGGAGTGGATACAAACCAGGGGAAGGCTCTGATGAAGATGAAGAGTTGCAGGAGTAGGGGAGCAGGAGGAGAAAGGGGATTGAGGAGCAGACTAGGACAGGGAGATCTCAGCAGACAGGAAGCAGGACCCCAGCTAGGGCCGTTCACCTTGAGGCTGTAGACTGCAGATTTCAGCAGTTTGCCCCACTTGACAGGAGAGATCCATTGTTGCTGCCCCACCAACTTTAGATCTTTGGTATCTGACAGACTTGGGACTAGTTGAGAATTCAGTTGCCCCAAGGACGGGCAGTAATTATATGGCCTGCCTTACAGAGTTCAGACTTTTGAACTCAGGAAGGGCTCCAGCATCTATGGCTCATCCCTAGGCACCAGGTGGTGAGATATGTGAAGTCACTGGTGCACTCTGGGTTAGCTCTCTCCACCAGGTAGGTGGCCTGTCCTTTGGTGCAAGGTTACCCAGTCCCACACAGAGATTTCATTGTGCGGAAACTCTTAGAGGAATGGTTCAGAGGCGACAGGCATCCCATAACCATAAACATTCTTGCAAGGTTATTAAATTCTCTACCCAGGACATGAAGTTGTGGGACAGAGGCCATTTTATTTAAGGCAGCATTTGTTGTGGCCTTTTGTTGGCACTTCTAGGTACCTCAGTCGGATGCGGACACATCCAGGCAGGCACTGGAATTATCGGATATATATTTGTCACCCAGAGCAGTGTTGTTATGCTTAAGGTAGTCTAAAATGGACCAGAATGGAAAGGGGCTTCCGTGGTGTAATGGGAATGTGTGGCTGAATGCCTCTGTGCTGGCCATACAGAGCCAGGAGCCGGGTCCACTCTCTATTCATGGGGATAGCAGCTTCCTGACGAACTAACAGTTTGCTGAGGTAATGAAGAAAGCTTTGGCCTACTGCAATCTCAACCCATCTAACTTTGGTACACATTCTTTCACGATTGGGGCAGCAACACTGGCAGCATGGAAGGGTTTTGACTTTCACAAGGTTCAGGCTATAGGGTACTAGAAATCTAATTGTTACAGGACTTATGTCCACCCCAGGAGAAAGGTTACTGGAAATGGCAATAAGCAAAACTAAACCTGTCTGTTTCTGATTCCAGGGGCTATTCAAAGCATAGTCAATGTTTGGACTGTGGGCACTCTATAGAACATGGGGCTCACAAGACGGTGGCCAGGTCAGCAGGTGGATAAGGGAAACCATGAAAGAAAGTGAACCTTGAGGTTACTATGATACTCTTGGAGACTGGTGGTTCTGTGGTCCAGCACAGGGACACTTGTTATAATTGGCCTGAGTTTTTCAGGGATAGTGGAGTACATTTGTCAGATGCAGGGGCTGACATTTAACTTAGGAATGTGAGAGAATGAAATGGGCAGGAGTTCTGATACCAGGCATTATGGATAGACAGGGGCATGACCAAGCAAGTCGCTGGTACCAACCAATGGCAGGTTTTCTAGTGTGGTCAAAAGGATTAAAGAACAGTTCATAGAAATAAAAGACCTGGGATTTTGCTGATGGGCCTTGTGCCCATGGAATAGGGGAAGACAATGTGGCCTTCATAGACCATCTTTAGTACCTTCTCCCTCTCACTGGGGGAGGGGAAGGGAGTGGCAGTAGGATACAAAAGAGTGAGCCGAGTCCTAGGGGTAGGCTGAGGAAAGTCTACCCCAAGTTATGGGTTGTATGGTAGGAGCCCCTCAGTGGAACCATTTAAAATGCCTGACAGATGATTGTATGGATGACAGAGCAGGTGGTGCCTTCCCCTGCATAAAGTTTAATAAAGTTTAATAAAGGTGCAGCTTGCCCTGTATTTGTCCTCATTTGCTGCCATGTCTACATCCGTATGGCTTGGCTGAGCTGAAGTTACTTTGTCAGGAAACAGCTATAAGCAGGGAGAGTTTAATAGTTTTTCTGAACTGTGGGATGCCTTGAGAACCAGCATCAGCCTGGAATAAGGGGATAAGGCTCATTGAAAGAAGCCTTTTGCATTTTATCTTCCGAACTCTGGATGCAATCAGTCTTTTGCCTACATTTAGCTAAATCCCGGTATCCTCTAGCCCTCAGTTTGCCTGTTTTGTCACAATATTACAGATGAAATTGAAAATACCTTAAATTGCAAGGCTTAGGTTTAGTGAAAGGAGAGAGAGAGACCTGGCATTTTTCAGTTTCTCCAGGAACCTAAGATTATTTTAAATGTGCAGGTAGTGGCCCTCAGATTTGCTTTTCATGAAAACCCTAGGCTATATGTAACAGTGGGATAGTTCAGACAAGTGCCTCAACACCCTGAAGATTATTTTCAACAAAGCCTTGTGTTTTCTGATCAATAATAAAATCTTTTCTGATCAACACCCCAAAGCAAAACTAAGAACATTATGATTCAATATTTTGGTAGCCTTGCCCTTGCATATTCTTTGTTAGGTCATGCTCTACCATGTTACAGTTGGAGCAGCAGCTCATATTCTAAACTTAGTTTGGACACTATATTTAAGAAAAAAAATAAATGTGAGCTGTTCAGGCCACAGCTGATATGCGGAAATCTAGGTCATAATCAAACATGCCATATACATTCATTCTATAAGCCTAAAGCCCAATTAACTAACAGCTTTATAGAGTTTGCTTTCCCGATCTAGTTTTCAGTTAGTGATAAGTTAGGGTATGTTTACACTACACATCACTGGCGGCAGTGTGGCAGTACATACACACTGCAGTTAAAAGTAAGTAGTGTCCACACGGCATTGTGTAGCTATACGTGGCAGTGAAAGGCTCTGTCTGTGGGAAAAGGCTGCCTCCCCTCAACCAGAGCCTTTCTCCACTGCTGGAACCTTTCCCTGTGGCAGGGAAAGACTGTAGCAGTTCAGAGGCAGCAGGATACATACACTGCTTTAAAAAAAGAAAGGCTACATGTGGGGGAGGCACTGCTTGGGCATATGAAAATAAAACAAACTGGAACACTTTGGGATTTTTCTTTAACTACATTACAGTATGTAATTTTAAAAATAATCAACTTTCTACTCAAGTTCAATCTTCCAAAATCTTTACTGATATTTAACTCTAAGATTTTCCTTTCAGAAAACAAAATTTCTGCCATCTCTCATGAAAGCCTATTTTGCCCAACCCATATTTCATCATTTTCTGTATCCACTAAAATCAAAGCGTATCTGAAATTTTAAAAAGTTGTGGAATTTACAAGGATTTGAAACTTTTCAAGAGATCCAGTTATCTTTGAGCTTGGGGATAAGAATGAGCTATCCAGTGATTTTCTTCAATTCTATTTTTTTTAAAAGCCAGGGGGAATGTTGATGTGGGGGTTATGGTGCAAGAGGACAAGATGATGGAAAGTATGATCTGCTAGAAGGCAACACCATACATGCTGGTTCTAAGGGCACCAGGAGCAACCTCTCTCTAGCAGGTTTAGAGGACACTTGATCACATGGGCTATAAGTACCTACTCTGGGAGAACACATTTGATTTTAGGTAGTTTTTTTTAGGGCCTGTTCCACTGAAGAGAATGGGAGTCTTTCCAGTGGCTAGACACTGACACTATCAACATTCTGATTAGAAACAGGAAGCATCTAACAGTGGGGATAGTCAACAATTGGCATAGTTTACTGAGGTAATAAGTTGAATTATCATTACTTGGAGACTTTACATAGAAATTGGATGGCTTTCTAAAAAATATGTTCTAGTTAATCAGAAGTATTTGGCCTCAAAAGTGTTTACTTACATGGCGGGGGGGAGAGAATAAATCCCTTCCACTGCAGGAATTATGGGTCGATCTCTATAGTTTATGTTATCCAGGGAATCAGACTAAAATGATGATTGTAGCCTTAAATTCTATGAAATTCTCTGGCTGCATTAGCTGCAGTGGATGAGCTCCAAGGATCACTGTGACACTACTCCTGGAGCTTGCTCCCTAAGAAGGGAGTGCCACAGTACAGATGGATTCTGCTTTTATGTTAACACATTCTCAGGCTTTGTTATTTTCCACCAGATTCCATTTTAATTGCCGGGAGTGGGTGGGTGGGTGGGGGGGGGGATGAAATACATAGTACACTCTTCCTTTCCCCAAGGAGGTCTCCTCCCTCCATTGAAAGCTATCTGCAGAGTGTAGGAACAGCAGCTGGGAGGAGTGCTGCAGAGATGGTTGACTCCCACCTCTTTCCATGACAATCAGCCATTGCCTGCTTCTACACTCTCAATTAAACCAATTTAAAGCCAATGAAAGTTTGATTAGAATCAAACCCATTTGATTAGAAAAAAGCCTTAGCCAAATGGACTTGTAAGCAGGGCCGGCTCCAGGGTTTTTGCCGCCCCAAGCGGCACAAAAAAAAAAAAAAAAGGCCGCGATCGCGATCTGCGGCGACAATTCAGCGGGAGGTCCTTTGCTCCGAGCGGGAGTGAGGGACCGTCCGCCGAATTGCCGCCGAATAGCTGGACGTGCCGCCCCTCTCCGGAGTGGCCGCCCCAAGCACCTGCTTGGCAAGCTGGTGCCTGGAGCCGGCCCTGCTTGTAAGTCCTTAAAGTACCCTATGAGCCAACTTCTTTGTGCTGCTCTGATGATTCAAAGCCGCTAGAAAACTGAGGAATTCCCCATCTTTGGTCCTACACCAAATGCAGGTTGGCTGAACGAGAGAATCTGTCCCTTAATTTCAAAATTTGATCAAAATAGATTGTTACTTCTGCTAGAATTTATGTCCCATGCTTTAACATCAAACTGATTTTTGCAAATAAATGATCAACTCCTGAATATGAGGTTTTATAATGGAAAAGCTGTCAAATCCTTAATTCCTGTACCTGAATGGTGGCACTATGATACTATCATTACTTTGCAACTGAAGTGTATGTTTGGCACTGGGAAATTACTACTTTTCAAAGACTTAGGTAATGATTCAGATGTGATGATTATTCGTCCTGTAACTGTTTTTAAAGCGGAATCTATTTCCTGCATTTTTATCTCCTACTGTATATTTCTGCTAATGCTGTCTTCTACATAGATGACACTTTCAGAGTGCTCATGCCTTTTTTGTGCTTGTTGCCCAAAAACATTCATGCATTTTGAGTTTTACTGCTCTAAGCCAATAATAATACAGTACAGGAAAAAGGTTCGGTGTGTCTCCAGGGAGGTATCCTGTGCAGCGATGTTACATTCACCTTACACAGAAAGCGTGCTCCCAAAATTACACATTTCAGCTGGTACTGTTTATATGATGATTTTACAAGTTACACGTCTCTTTACATGTCTCTAAAATCAAACCCATCAATTGTCCCAGTTCCCGGAACTTGTGCTGTTCCTTCCCTAACTTAGTTTTGGATACTAACATTCCAGGTACTGGTCCATGAAGACTTCAGTCTTGTACTAAGACAGATAATGAACATATTTTGATTTTGAGATGTTTCCTATATGCCAAAGCTTACTTCAACTAATGCAAGGTATTGTGGGATATTTACAATAGCAGAACAGGAGTATAGTACATTTGGCCTATATAACTATTATATTATTTGTGCTTAATGATGCAGATAACGATATTATTAATATGATGTATGCACTTGCCAGCATATATTAGTCAACACTAATTATCACTATGGGTATTAGTATGCTTAGATTAATTATCTTCTACACAAGATTATTAAATTGTGAGTCTATGTGGTTTTATGTAAGGATTATCCTGAACAATGTATCTTTAAAAAAAAAATGACAACAGCAGCCACCTTAATTCTGTCTCTCTATATCAACACATTACAATGCAGGATTTATGGCCAACCTGAAGCTAGTATAGAGTCAGTTTAGCCCAACAGAATCTATACAGTCTAGAGGAGGGCAGAGAACTAAGGGTACGTCTTCACTACCCGCCGGATCGGCGGGTAGCAATCGATCTATTGGGGATCGACTTATCGTGTCTAGTGAAGACGCGATAAAATCGATCCCCGATGGCTCTTAACAAATTAAGACCTCATTTATCCCAAGAGGAGGAGGGGAACTGATTGCAGCTTTCACAATGCCTTTAATGTATGTAAAGCTTTTAGCTATGATAACCTCTGAATACATGTCTGTAGACAAATAATTATTTCCAAGCTTACCACCCCAGCCCAATGGCAGAATGGACATTTTGAGATCCAGGCTTTACCTCTCAGTGGAAGTTATCATTTGTATTCCATATTCATCCTCAAACAGTATTTCTGGACCTGTTACTATTCCAGAAATACTGATTTACCAAAGCTGTGATGTTATTCCCAGATGTACTGTACCACAAGGAGCAAATTAGACACTAGGCAGTAAAATATCTTTAAACTAAGCCTTGTAAAACTGTGTTAAGAATCACTTTTTAAAACTTCTGTTTATGGGGAGGTAATGTATAAAACACAGAAAGTGTTCCTATACCTACAGAAGGAATATAAAGTAAATATATCCCATACACTATTCGTGGGGGAATTCTGCACCACAGTGTGTGCACAGAATTCATGTCCTAAGCAGATTTCTTTGCTTCCTCATCATTTTCTGCAGGGAAGCAAAGGAAAGCTTCAAGAGGGGTCATGCATCCTTCCCCAGCAGTGAGGGCGTGCCATTTCCAGCCCAGAGAAGCCAGCAGAGAGGCAAATCATGGGGGTGGGAAGGGCTGGAGGTGCCCATGGGTGTAGATGGGGGAGAAGGCAAACAGGCATGGGGGAACATGTGAGGTCATGTACCACTACCCCCTTATTCTGCGAGTGCAGAAGGGTGCTGCTGGGCTCACTGACTCTGTAGCTGCACATTGCCTCCTGGGTCCTAGTGCCAGTCTTGCACCCCTTTTATGTGTGCTGGGCACCTTCCTGTTTTCTGAACAAGGGTGAGTGACCACATGTGGCAGGGCAAAAGGGGCGGGGGTGGGATGTGGGGAAGAGACAGTGATGATTGAAGGGGGATGGGATAGGGCAGGGAGAGGGGGATGTGGGAGTGAGGGGAGAGGGATAGGGGCAGGGGACAGTGAGGAGAGGAAGGGGAGGGGATGGGGCACTGGGGAGGGGATGCGGAAGAAATTGGGGTAGAGGAATGGGGAGAGCGGGAGTCAGGTATGTGGCATCCTTGCAGCAGCAGCAGCAGCAGCAGCTGGGGCTCCCCCGTTAAGCAGGCCCATTGAACCCCCACTCTAACGAGCCTCCCCCCCACCTGCACCTGGACTACCCTGCTGATCCCCCCACACCCAGACCCCCACATGCTGAGCCCCAACTACCTCAACCTGGACCCCCCTGCAGAGTCCCATTATCCCTGCACCCAGAACCCACAAATGAGCCCCTGTGCATCCAGATCCCCAATAAGCTGCCTGCACACAGACTGCCCCACACAGAACCTCAGGTTGCCAACCCTCCAAGATTGTCCTGGAGTCTCCAGGAATTAAAGATTGATCTTTAATCAAAGATTATGTCATGTGATGAAATCTCCAAGAATTTGTCCAACCAAAGTTGGCAACCTTAAGAGAACCCTCTCACCCCACACCTGGATCCCCCGCCACCCACACTAAGCTCCTCCACACTTGGATCCTGCTGGGTTACCTACCTACCCATCCCTGCTGCACCTGGAACTTAGGACCGGACCCAGGGTGTTTCTGGGTCAGGCCCAGCCCTTGTGCTGTGTCAGGGTCGCGTGCAGCCTCGCTGCTGAGTCCCTGTTCCAGGGGAGATCTAAAGGGTGATCTCCCACCTCCGTGCAGCCAGTGGCCTGTGCTCCCCACTGCCATGCTGGAGCCTCCACATTGATTTTTTGACAAATAAAATTGGCAGAATTTTAAAATATTGTGCGCAGAAATTTTATTTTTATTTTTATTTTATTTTTTGGTGCAGAATTCCCTCAGGAGTAATAGAATCATAGAATCATAGAATATCAGGGTTGGAAGGGACCTCAGGAGGTCATCTAGTCCAACCCCCTGCTCAAAGCAGGACCAATTCCCAACTAAATCATCCCAGCCAGGGCTTTGTCAAGCCGGGCCATAAAAACCTCCAAGGAAGGAGATTCCACCACCTCCCTAGGTAAAGCATTCCAGTGCTTCACCACCCTCCTAGTGAAATAGTGTTTCCTAATATCCAACCTAGCCCTCCCCCACTGCAACTTGAGACCATTGCTCCTTGTTCTGTCATCTGCCACCACTGAGAACAGCCGAGCTCCATCCTCTTTGGAACCCCCCTTCAGGTAGTTGAAAGCAGCTATCAAATCCCCCCTCATTCTTCTCTTCTGGAGACTAAACAATCCCAGTTCCCTCAGCCTCTCCTCATAAGTCATGTGCTCCAGACCCCTAATCATTTTTGTTGCCTTCCGCTGGACTCTTTCCAATATTTCCACATCCTTCTTGTAGTGTGGGGCCCAAAACTGGACACAGTACTCCAGATGAGGCCTCACCAATGTCGCATAAAGGGGAACGATCACGTCCCTCGATCTGCTGGCAATGCCCCTACTTATACAGCCCAAAATGCCATTAGCCTTCTTGGCAACAAGAGCACACTGTTGACTCATATCCAGCTTCTCGTCCACTGTGACCCCTAGGTCCTTTTCTGCAGAACTGCTACCTAGCCATTCGGTCCCTAGTCTGTAGCAGTGCATATATATAGCAATATGAGGTGAAAACTCAATTCCTTATCTGTTAAAAGTCACAAGTTGCTAGATTTAGGATCAGCCATACTTGCATCCCACACAATGCTATTTTAAGCAAATAGATACATTTCAACATTAATTTCTAAAAAAATGAGCTTGTAAATATTGGAGAATGGATATTTTGAGTTAATCACAAAACAATGAAAAAGGTCAAAGTGGTGATATTTGCTAAACAGTTCTATTTCCACATTCTTGTGTCAAAAATTGCTGGAAGAGCAAGACATATACAAAACTAAACATCACATGATCATGAGATATAAAAACATTCAGTATTCTAACTGCTTTACTAACAAAGGAAATAGCATTCCCTTCAAATTCTTCCCACTCCCACCCCTTGCTCTGTCAATCTGGTCTCATAACAAATAATATTATAAAAAGACTGTCTTTGAGAATGGTTATGATCCTTCCTAGCTTCTTTAATTAAACTGACAGGGATAATAAGAATGGCAACTGGGGTTAGGTAAATTCCATCTAGAACATTATTACAGAGAAAAATAACAGGCAGCTATTGACAAGTCACTACTGGATGAATGACTTGGTCACTCTCCATAACTTAATCAATTAAAAAAAAAACACTGGACATTTTAGCTTACAACATCTTAACCCTAGCTGCATTGTTTAAAATCAAATTGAAGGAAGAGTCTCTGACACATCAACTAATTACTGATTAATCCTGGGTTTATACATATGATTTGATCATGATTTCGTTTTTCAAGAGTGTAAGAAAAATGCCATGTTTCATTATGCTTGATTGCAAAATGAGAGAGATAAGTGTGAAATTATTTTTAATGGAATCCACTTGCTCATCTTGCAGGAAGCACTTACCCATGATTATATGTGCACTTTGACAAGACTAAAGTTTCTACCTTGATTGTCACTCACTGCCTAATTAAATCTAAGACAATGAATGTCTCTCAATAAGATTAGGGCTATTATTTTTTATGTGGCATGATGACATTTTGATCCATGTTTCAGAAAAAAATGTGTGGTGTTCTACTTACCTAAAATCTTTCCAAGTACAAGGGATTTGATTGCATTGAATTCTGTACCTGAAGACAGAACGAATTGCATCCTTTCATTCTGGTTAATCTGCAAAATTGTTCAGTGAGAAACAGAAGTAGCATAATGGAAGAGAATTCAGTTGGGATGTGTAGGTAGGGGAGAGGATGAGAGAAGGTGAAAGAAAAAGAGGAGAAAATAACAACTTGTCATTCGTACTATAAAGGTTAGGATAGCAATACTAAAAAGTGAATCAGCCATTAAAAGGCAGATAATTTTATAAACAACATGGTATAACTTCTTCAGAACCCTATGATTGTGGCTGAGATACATTTAAGCATCCCCACCCTAGTATACAATTCTCCTTTATCTAAACCATTTAGATAAAGCCTTTGTATTCATCTATAGGCAGAATATAATTGGTAAGCCCTGTGAAGAGATGCAAAAGGCTTTTAAAAAATAAAATAAAAGCTCTCACTTATCTCAAAATGAAGCTTTAAACATGAAACAATTAAATGTTATGCAGTGAATGCTGTGCTTCCAGAGCCACTACATAAATTGCTTGCCTTGAAATACTGGTGACAGTGCATAACTGCATCATCCAGTTCTTATCCAAATATATTATTTGATTTGTATCAGAGTAGCAGCCGTGTTAGTCTGTATCCGCAAAAATAACAGGAGTACTTGTGGCACCTTAGAGACTAAGTCTCTAAGGTGCCACAAGTACTCCTTTGATTTGTATCGTTCAGAATCATCAATATTTATTTTACAATAGGCCCTTTTTCCAATGCCAGTTTCTACAAATATGAATTGTGTTAGCTAATCTTCCAATTTCCCTAGAAATCATGAATCAATATAGATACAAACACATTTTCCTAGCAAGTGTTCCCCTAGTCCTAAAGCAAGTGCTGAGCAATAGCTGTTGAAGAAAATAAGGGCTTTGGGTACTCATCTTTGAAAACCAGACCAAATACTTTGTTTTAAATTATTGTTAAATTGCTATAGTGCACTAGTACTGCTCTCTTGTACCCTCATTAAAATAAACAAAACCATTGACAACTTTTATCTGTTGGGGTAATTAGTAGAGTGTTCCACATTCACACACAATCTAGGTTGAACTAGAAAATATTTCATTGCCTACTGAAATGAAATGAGAAGGTGGAAGTGACCTTTTAAAACGGACAAGGTGAATGTCAAAGGGATCTTTTAGCCTAGACTCTCACTTTTAAAGCAAGAATCTGCTGTGTTTTGCTTTATTTCCTTGAGGTATTAAAATACAATTTATGTTGGGGGTACTCCTTTTATTGAATTTATTTATTTCATTTTGCTTTGGGTCTTGTTCCATTTGATGACAACCCACTTTTTTGCTTAACTGCATTACCTCTACATAGAGCATTTCCTCCTCCCTGTTAATCTTGACATGATGAAGCAGCCCGTCAGCCATGCTTTTGAAATTGATGCTAAAGACATCCGGATCTTGATGGCTATCTAGCTTGTACCTAATCTGTAAACTTCCTGAAGGGATGGAGTAAGATATTTTAGTTTCAGAACTAAAATATGTACAAAATAGCAAGTGTAGATCATATATACAATACTTCCTCTTTTGAGACATACATAATATGAAAAGTTGTACAAATGTCTGATTAACTTAAAGGAACAGCTTAAATAACAGACACAAATGCAAACATGAAACGAATGAAAGAAAGAAATAGAAACAATGACTGGAAACCATGGTTGGTCTGGATTACAAAATTAAGATATGCCAGTGTACAGCAAATTTCCACTATGTAGCCTCATAGAAGAGTTTATGTTGCAGTTCATATCAACAGTGGTGCCCCAAATATAAGCCATAATACAGCGGAGGGCAAACTACAGCCCGCGGGATGGATCCGGCCCATCAGGGCTTTCAATCAGGCCCATGGGATTGCCAGCCCCGTGGCGCAGCGGGGTTAAGGCAGCGTCCCTGCCTGTCCTGGCCCTGCGCCACTCCTGGAAGCGGCCGGCACCACGTTCCTGCAGCCCCTGGGGTTGGGGGAGGGCAGAGGGCTCCATGCACTGCCCTCGCCTGCAGGCACCCCTCCTCCCCGTTGCTCCCATTGGCTGGGAACGGGGAACCACGGCCAATGGGAGCTTCAGGGGTGGTACCTGCAGGTGAGGGCAGCACGCAGCGGAGCCACCTGACCCACACCACCCCCAGTAGCCACTGCCGTACAATCTGGCCACTTCCAGGAGTGGCGCGGGGCCAGGGCAGGCAGGGAGCCTGCCTTAGTCCTGCTGCGTGCTGTTGCCACCCCAGATCTGCTCGAGGTAAGCGGTGCAGGGCCAGAGCCCCGCACCCCAAAACCCTCCTGCACCCCAACATCCTGCCCTGAGCCTGCTCCCGCACTCCGCAGCCCCTCCTGCACCCCAACCCCCCGGCCTGAGCCCCCGACCCCCGGCCCATAGCCCCCTGCTGCACCCTGCACCCCTCCTGCACCAAGCCCCTGCCCTAAGCCCCTTCATGCACCCCGCACCTCTCCTGCACCCCAGACCCTTGTCCTAAGCCCCTTCCTGCACACCGCTCCCCCTCCCACAACCCGCACTCCCTCCCACACCCCAACCCCTTGCCCCAGTCCTACATTCATGGCTCTGCATACAATTTCCCCACCCAGATGTGGCTGTCAGGCCAAAATGCTTGCCCACCCCGCCATAATATCTAGCACTGTTCCTGAACTAATAACTGCTTTACAACCTCAAACTCATAGTGATTGATCATTTGGTAGGACTGGGAATAAAATCATGATATTCTCCTACACTGTGATAAGTGTAATAGCTCTGTTCCTGTTTAAGAAATGTTCTGAGCACTGTGGCCACACCAGTTCATGGTTTTAAGAAGTGACAGAATTTAGGATCTTATGCTTCAGAACACAGACCTACACATCATTTGAGCTGGAGAACCTCTATTAGCTGTAGACGTAGGGCTTTTTATCCAACAGAAAGCAATACAAGTCCCAAGCACCTGAGCAGACCTAATTTATCTGTTCACTGAAGGGCAGTGGTATAACATTAGCCAATGTATTGTGTAAGGCAGACAAAACACTTAGAATCAGGAAAACTAGAGCAAAGATTTAAAAACAAGGATACTGGACAAAATTAACTGCTGGCCTAAATGGGCACAGCTCCATTGATTTCAACTAACTTATGTCCATTTTGGCTAAAAGTGTATTTGGCCAACTGTATTAGCTTGCAAAAATGCTTTGGGTCTAGCATGACATAATATGAAATTAAGATAAATAAACTGTAATATTATTTATCATAAAACTACATGTTTGTCATTTCTGGGCTTTGGAAGAATGTTATAGTAAACATCTATCAAGCCTAACCAGACAGTTTATTTCAAAATAAGCAAAGAATTTAATTTAGGATATTTTTATATATTACCAAAGGGTTTCCAGCATTAATCAAACAAATACTTATTTCCTACATGGATTAAACAAATATTGTAGGAAAAAATCATTTTAATCAGGTATTGCTGCAATAATTTTTCGTGTGGAAAGCATTTATTTTTTGGCCTTGCTGAAAAATAAATCTTGCACCTAAAGAAAGTGACAATGGAACAAACATGCTTTGGTTGGGATTTGGGTCTGAGAATCAGAAGAAATTCAGAGTTGTTACGATAGCTCTGAAATTCAGTCATAATTTTGTTCATTCAGTTTTGTTGTTGTTGTTGAACACTCACCATTTTTGGCAAGAATAACTGAGAGATACTCCTGGTAGAAGGAGCTCACATAAAGCAGTAAGCTTGGAGTCCGTGTTGTCCGAAAGGTAAATGAGATTACCTCCCTGATCAGAGTCATGTCAGCGTAGAAAGAAGAAGCATGAGAACTGGAATTTTTAGCTAAGGTGTAATATTCTTGAAAATTGTACACCACTGAGGTGCCAGCTCCAAAATAGGCAGAAATCTCTGAAACGACATGTAATTTAGTTTTGTTAACATCCTGCAACCAAATATTAAGGTTTTTCTTTTTTTACAGAAAGGATTTTTAAAATATTCATAGCTACTATGATTAAACTGGAAAAGAAATATCAGTAGCACTGTTGATCAGCATGGTAGATAAGAATATGGGCCAATATTGCCCTCTCTGCAACCAATCCACACACGGAGGGGACCCTCTACACACAGATTTCCCCTTCCTTGTGAAAGTGTGTGTGTTCAACCACTTCTGCTGTACTATCCTGCCCTCCTTCAGACCCTATGTAGGGTGCTCTCTGATTTAGGATTTGATGTTGCAGGAGGGGGCAGAGTGGATAGGATGGGACACAGAATGTCCCCCTTCAATCCCTGTAGAAATTATCTGGTACAGATAACACAGATTGGAGCTATCTTCTCTTTTCCACATAGCCCTCAGACTTCGGAGACATTTTGGAAAGTACCATGACCCATAGGAGTAAAGTGACCTGGTCCACGGTACTTTTGATATAGTCTGGAGATGAAGAAAGCCTATTACTGTAGGTCATCCAGTGCTTCCAGCTGCAGCACAGAATTAGTCCCTATGGTATATAGGCTAATGTTACCTTGTCTAGTTTAAAACTTCTCGATCAGTGAGGTTTCAAATCCTAAACAGGATAAAGAGCCTTATCTTGCGAACCTAACTACTGCTGTGTAATTCCAGGGACTTTGTGGGACTGGATCTCCGATGTCTTTCTTTGTCATAAATATTTAAAAGTTCATATTTCCTTCTACAGTTTATTATTTCTCCAGTCTAAGAACCTAATAATAGTTTGGTGCCATATTTTGGGAAGTTATTTAAAAAATAAAAATAAATGAAACATCAGGTGAAATAATGCAATAGGAATTTCAGGTTTACAAATCTTACTATTAAGAAATAAATTTACCATGTATTGAAGGTTTTATGTAAAGGCAGATAATGTCTCAAAAAGGGGTTTTATCCACTCCCTTTGCAGTTTCTGAGTATATATGACTCCCTTACTGCAAGGTGTGTTTGTGAGGATGTATTGGCTCCCAAATAATAGAAGTGGCAGGAACACACGGAGCTCCATTCTGCTTCTTTGGCCTGACCATGAGTGTGATCACTGATAATGATGGGAGTTGAGGTCACTCAGCACTTTGCAGGAGACACTCAACACCTTGTGGGAACAGGCCCTTCATTTTTAGCTGCCTAACAGGATTATTAAAAAATAACAGAAGTATTATTTGGATTATTTTATTACTGAAAATTCAAATCTGTGGCCTTCTAATTGACCATCAGTGCACACAATGAATGGAAAATGTTAACAATTGTGGGCCCATTCATATTCCCTGGATCTACATGCAGTGGGAGCCATTTAGCTCTCTCCTTCAGGAAAATAACATAATTAGATCTTCCCCTTCTCCCCACCCATAATTAACTCCCCTTCTGAAATTTGGATTTGGAGGACAGAAATTAAATAGTTTGTTGACTGACTTTAAAAATACATTCCTTAATGACAATCTTATAAAAGGAAACCAGAAACATTGAAAAATGTGACGGCATCTTTTAACATACAACTTCCTCCCCTCTCCCGCCCACCTAGAATAAAATGCCCACATGTCCTAGTTTCATCATTTACCAAGATTAACTGGCTAAACTATTTAGACTTCCTTTTGAAGTTCTCTGGTTCATTATCTGGAAGGTGCAGACAAACAGTTTTCTAAGCCCTCTTCGCATTAGCAAAAGGCATTACCACAGCTAGCAGTTGTAATTTTTGATTCTAATAGCAGAGATGCATCAAGCAGGGAAGGTTACTGATGCTCTCAAGTAATGTGAGTATCAGCTTTAAAAAGTACATACTGAATTTAATCCTTTGGAGACCCATAACGGGGTTTAAGTGAACTATTCACTGGCTCTGCAGAAATACAGCTGAAAGCATATTTTTCTACATTAAATAAAGGTGAAGTAAAAAGACATTTTTGCAAATAGAAGTTTGAAGTGTATAGACACATCTCTTCAGATAGTGGCGTAGAGCTTGCTCCAGATTGTATGAGTTGGAATAGTTTGCAAGGATTATCATTTTCAATTATTCATAATGACAGAAGAGATCATTTTATAATAAATACTCAGTAGTTACATGCTTCCACATGTGACAGATTTACTATTTATGCTTGCCTTTCTTACAGAATGGCCCGGTGTAAGCAGAGAAAGCGCAGTCACAAGAGAACCCATTGTATTTCTCTCTACATTTTCCTCCATTGTGACACAGGTTACCGTAGCTGCTACAATGTCCAGGACAACCTGGTTCAACTCCTGGAGTTATTTTTGCTCTCTCTTCAAGGTCCAGGGCTATTCCATTTAACTGCAAAGAACGAATACATCCCAGAAATCCTTTCTGCCTGGATGCTGTTCCACCTGAAATAAATCCATATGAACTTTTTAAATTAAAAAGAATGGATGTGTAAGAGCCTCTGTTTTACAGCCCAAACATTCCATTATGGTCTATGCATGTGCAAATATTTATAAGTAACTCTGAATGTATATCTTGGTTTTTGTTTTTGTCAAGTAATTACAACAAATTCTTGAAGCTTTTTATCAAAGGAAATGATTTCACACAACAAAAGATACCAAGCAAAGGTACGTTGTATTAATTCACAGAAGAGGAATATATGGGCATTAGATTTAAAAAAAACAACAATCCACAACACCTCTATGTGAGGACAGGGAGTATAGTCCAGTGGTTAGGGCCCCAGCCGGGGACCTGGCAGACCCAAATTGGATTCTCTGCTCTGCTGCAGACTTCCTGTGTGATTTTGAACAAGTCACTTAGATTCTCAGTGCCTCGGTTCCCCAACTATAAAATAGGGGGAGTACTTCCTTACCTTGCAAAGGTGTTGTGGGTATGAATACATAAAAGACGGTGAGGTCCTCAGGTGTGGGGGTCATATACATACTATAGATAGATAATTTACTCTTCTCTTCTTTAGATTTCTCTGTGTTCTGACTTTTCTATGTTTGTCTTTAAGACTGTAAACTCTTTGGAGCAGAGATGATCTTTATGTGGAGCACTGAACAGACTATATGGTGCAAAGAGCCATAAAGGCAGAGAATCTGGCCCCTGAGGAATTCCTCTAGTACAAAGGGCATGCAAAGGTGCTTTCCCTGGCAAAAGGAGGCTGGAGTGCCTCTGGCTATTCCTGGCTGACAGAATGACCTCTTTGGGGCTACAGGCAGCCAGGTGAAAGTAAGGGTAGTTCTGAGGCTGCTCTAACTTGTGCTAGGAGCTGAAGTGGTTCCCAACCAGCCCCAGAATAGGAAAGGTACAAAAGTGCCTAAAACAGCTTCTCCCTCTACAGCCCAGATAGTGCAGTGAGAGGAGCTAGGTTACATCCATGACTTGGGCTTTCCGTCTATTTTCCATTATCATGACAGTCTTACTTTCTTGCTAATAAGCTTTTTAAGTGGAATATAACCACTATTTTAATGCCCAATACTCTATTTTTTCCATATATGTAAATACCATTGACTTTAGTGGGCTTATCAAGCAAGGAGCACTATTAGAACTCAGCCCTTTGTTTCTGTCAGTGGATCCATCTAAATATTTAGTTACTGCAAGCCTTCACTCAGCAGTCTTTTATATCAACATAAATATTCAGTTGTCACTGCTGCCAGGATTTTAACAGATACATACAGTCTTTAGCATTCTCAGCTACAGCTGAAAAAAGAGAGATGAAAAAAAAAAACCGAAGAGAAACCTGATTACTGTGGTTTTTAGTCCTTTGATCTTATTTACAAATCTTCCTTTGTGGTCTCATATTTGATTGCCATTGTTTCTGTATGGTATGTCTCCTGACAGCTAACATCTTATTCACTATGGTATTCAGAGAGATGAGGCAATCTACAATCCCTGTGAGAACAATACTTGCCCGTTGTTAATAATTGCTGGTCTAACATGCATCTAGAATTAGCTTCCTTTAAAAAGCAAAGACAGCAAGTACCATACAAGTCCAATATTGTCTGCAATTCTTATGTATTTCCAAGTTTATTTTTAGTTAAAATCCTATATCCAATTTTTCTCAAAAGTCTTTTTTTTATTATTATTATTTTTATGATTCTAAGAACATATTTACTTCCTCCTTTGAAGAATTTTGGAGCTTTAGTGGAAAAGGTTGATTTTAAATGTTCATAAAGCAGAATGGGAGAGATGTGGGTTTTAGCTAATGAATTACTTATAACAAGAGCTGGTGTTAATTATTTTTACAAAGTTATTAGGGTTTTCTCCCATCACAGTTAGAAATTTGGAGAAAAACTTTAGTTGAAATTTCATCAGCAACACTACTCAATACATATGAGAAACAAATACAAACAAAGGCCTTAAGAGTGAATTAAACTTTATAGTATCCAGAAAGATATCTGTTACCTATACACTGGTTTTATGACTTTCTAATGTTATATACTACAACAATGCATCAAATATTTTTGTGTAACACTAATTTGAATGCTTGTTATTTATATACCATCCAAAGTGTATGTACTTTACAAACAAATAAAGGATAATGTTTCTACTCTGAGATTACAATTTTAATACACAAGAAGATGACTCATAGTTAATTATGGCAGTTATTATGCAAATAAGTTGATACATTAATAAGGATTGACTCTGCTAATGCCATTCTTAAACCACTGATGTCCACTGTTAACTAGATGTTTTCACTAGCCTATACAGGCTCAAAAAGTAATGACAGATTGTACAGCTAATAAAAATAGACAAATAAAAAGTTTGATTATCCCTCCCCAAAGAAAAATGTCATTTGACTTAACAGAAAATAATAATAAAAAAATCAACCTGATCATATGAATAAGCTGGGAGTTGTTGAAAAGATACAGTATCCTACAGACTGAATTAACTGTAAAACAAAATAAATTACAGATTCACATTGATCCATATGATTTAATTAAAGCCACAAAACATAGACATTAGCTAAAGGCAATTAATGAGTGTCAACAAAATTTTCTGAACCACAAACATTCACTGTATCAGATGTGGGAAAAACATTTGGGCAAGTAAAGTTAGTTTGGTCAAGCTCTAATAAACCATTTGTATTGCATCAAACTTTTACTATACCATTTGGATATTATAAATTTAAGCAAATGCCACTTTGTACGACTTCTGCTCCGAAGAGTAATTGCAAAAATCTTTTAGGGATTGCAAGGTACTGTAGTATACCGGCTTGTGAGGGAGGGATAACTCAGTGGTTTGAGCATTGGCCTGCTAAACCCAGGGTTGTAAGTTCAACCCTTGAGGGGGCCACTTAGGGATCTGGGGCAAAATCAGTACTTGGTCCTGCTAGTGAAGGCAGGGGGCTGGACTCAATGACCTTTCAAGGTCCCTTCCAGTTCTATGAGATATATTTCCATTTGACCCAAGGATCTAAAATGAAAGGAACCAGCAAATTTTTCACAGAGAAATAATAATAATTAAGACATCTTACCCTGTAACTAAAAAAAAATGTAAATGCGGTTATAACGGAAGTTATCCATATGTTAGACCTAATTTGAAGAAAGCAATCCAGGCTGCTTATTCAGATAAAAATAAAACTATTTTTGACCTGATTACCTCACAATATAAGATGGGTCTAAAGACATTTATGCAGGTGAGAAACTATTTGGCTAAATGAATTACAAATCTCTCCACTCAAAGCCCATAAGTGAATTGCTGAACAGTGACATTGACTGGCATTGGGAATAAAGGCATAAACAGGTATTGAAACAGTGAAAAATACTGGTCACCAATCTACCAATTTTACAGTGGCATGAGTTATCAGGGATGCATTATCAGTATGTGCCTCTTCTGGAGGACAAAATTAATGTCTTACAAGGAAGAGTTTCATTTGTATCAAGTAACAAACAATTCAGAAAAGAAGTTGCACTTCTTAAGTTCCTCCATGAACTTTTTTCATTCTTTTATGAACCCAGTTATATTTTTTGCTCTTCACAACAACCCCTGGCAATGAGTTCCACAGGTTGACTCTGTGTTGTGTGAAGAACATGTTTGTTTTAACCCAGCTGCCTATTGATTTCATTGGGTGACCTCTAGTTCTTGTGTTATGTAAAGGGATAAATAACACTTTGCTATTCATTTTCTCCACACTATTCATGATTTTATAAACCTCTATCATATTCTCGCATAGTCATCTCTTTTCTAAAATGAACAGTCTTTAATCTCTCCTCGTATGGAAGCTGTTCCATTCTCCTGACCATTTTTGTTGCCCTAGTCTGCACCTTTTCCAATTCCAATATACCTTTTTAGAGATTGGGTAACCAGAATGGCAAGCAGTACTCAAGGTGTGAGAATACAAAGGATTCATATAGTGTCATTATGATATTTTCTATTTTATTATCTATCCCTTTCCAAATGGTTCTTAACATTCCGTTACCTTTTTGACTGCTGCTCTACATTGAGTGGATGTTTTCAGAGAACTATCCACAATAACTCTAAGATCTCCTTTTTTTGAGTGGTAACAGCGAATTTAGACACCATCATTTTGTATGTATATTTGGGATTATTTTTTTCCAATATGTAGTACTTTGCACCTATTAACATTGAATTTCATCTGCCATTTTGTCACCTAGAGAGAACGTGGGTGAGGTAGTACCTTGTTACTTAGTGTATGTTTTTTAGGTGTATCTGCCTCCCATACACCCTCTCTCGACTCCCTCAAAAACTCCCTATTTGATGCTCCTTTTTACTAGCTCCTCTGGTTGCTTAGGATCTGGCTTTTTAAATCCCTGTTCTCCCTGAGTTAGCCCCAAACTTTTGTCAAGGGACAAGGGATCAAAGGACAGCAGGATAGAGCCTTGTTAGTAAGCTCTCAACCTAGCTTAGCACACTCCTGCCACAGTCCAGATCTAGTGCTGTCACATTATAGAGGGCACTCACCCCACCCCCACAACAGGTACCTTTGGGAGTCTTCCCCATCTCTTACCCACACAGTTCCTGAGCCAGTGCCACAAGGAATCAAGTTCTCATTAGACTCCCCTACCTTCCACACAATCCTTGTGTACTAAACCCCAGTCTCTTCTCAATAAAACCACTCCTTTAATATTTGTATCTTTCACCTGGCTCACAACCCTGATCCCCTGTGGTTTAATTGTCAACTCCTCCCCAGTATGTAATAAACAAACAAATGAACAAGTTAACATTCTTGTGTGAACCTCGCAATGCCTCTTGACTTACATGTGTCTGTCTTCAGAACTACATTTTTCAAGGCATTATATGAGTCTTACATTATCAACAAACAACATATAAATAATACTGTGTATTTTTGTGTGGATGTTACTAATATTTATTGAACATGTATCACTTATATCACTTAATTTCACTTATATAGTATTTCTATGTTCAAAGAGACTCACAAACATAAATTTAAATATGTTAGCAGCAATTCTTCCATATATTAAGTAGAAGATGGCCAATACTAGGATCTTTCAGTCAAAATCCCTTCCCCAAAGTATGGTCATTTAAATAAAGATCTGAACTGCTACTGGTTTTGCAAGACCAAATCACAACCTCCCCAGCTGATTTGCATATTAATTAACCTCAGCATAAGTATTTTATTAAAAGTGCTAGTTAAAAGGCAGGTGACCACATCCTGCAGTTGTTACTCAGGCAAGAGTTCAATTAGATTCAATGTGAATTTTGCCTGAGGAAGAACTACAGGTTCAAGCCTTGAATTTGTAAGTGGACTTTGAAAATATTGTATTTCTCCCACTTTTGTATTAAGGTCTTCATCACACCATATTAATCATATTTAAAAGCCACTGGTTCCTACCATTCTTCTACCCTCACATGCAGATAATAAGGAAAGAAAGGGTCACCCACCTACAAATAGCTGACTGTTGAGCTGCAAACGGATATGTCCATCAGACGGTGCAGTGAGAGTCCTTTGGGGAAGCTGATCCACTTGTAGCAATGCTTCTTTGATGTTTCTTTCAGCCTTCACATAGTGCCACTGGTTGTCATTTAAGGGAGTGGGTGATTGCATTGTAACTTCAAAAGGTCCATTTCCCACATCAAATGAAAATGTCACTTCAGATGGAGCTAGAAGCAATACATAAGAAACACATAAGTTAGCTCTCACACGTAAGAAAGTTTAGAATCTTGGTCATAAAAAGAAATTCATTAAATGTTAGAAAGGGTTATTTCCTCAAAAGACCTGTCCTATTATTCTCTTCTTCTGGTTATGATGGGATGGTAAAATTATTTGTTTCGTGGACAAATGACTTCCACAGCAATAGGGAGCTATTCTGGCCTCAAAAAAGTCCACTCTTCAGACCATTAGCTATTGAGAGCAATAGTTTGTTTAAAGAATGAATACTGAAGTTATGTCCTCAAAGCAAGTATACTAGTTGGGAAACAGTGACTGTGCTAGTTTCTTTAGTTTTAATGTGAATAAAAATCATTTCCTGCCAACATGCTAATTGGCTGTCATTGATACCTTTACATTTTAGTTACCAATACCCAGGGCCGGCTCCAGGGTTTTGGCCACCCCAAGCAGCCAAACAAACAAACAAACAAAAAAAGCCATGATCACGATCGCGATCTGCGGTGGAAATTCGGCGGGAGGTCCTTCGCTCCGAGCAGGAGTGAGGAACCATCCGCCGAATTGCCGCCGAACAGCTGGACGTACCGCCCCTCTCCGAAGTGGCCGCCCCAAGCACCTGCTTGGTAAGCTGGTGCCTTAAGCCCCAAAAAACAAGTTACACCCTCAGTAGGCTAAAATCTATTTTCTGATAAGTTGATGAAACTCCCACTGGCATTAAAAGACAGATTTTTGGCTCACACAGCACACATATTGGGTAATGGAAAGTACTAGTCTATTCTAACACCTGGTAAAGTGTCCAAAGTTTACTTCTTATCTTTGGGCTATAACATACTTTTCTGCACAGTCTTATTTCCAAAAAGTAACTCACATGATTCTTGTCTTGAACTGAAATGCTTGAGTTAAACACAGCAAGATTCTGACTTTGTTCCCAGGAGTACTTAACTCCTTATGACTTCCTTTTTACAGACATTGGAACTACAAAAAGGGGTGTAGTTTGGACTAAGGGGATAATTTTATGCCAAAAAAATAACTGTGTCAGTTCCTGATATACCAAAGTGTAAATTCCTAGTATACTGCTCTCTGTAAACAGCATTACTGGACACCTTTCATGAGCATAACTTATGTTAATATCGACCTTTGGTAGAGTAACTCCCTCTGCAGTCTCATGAGATGCATAGTCAATAGAAACTGGATGGCCACATGTATCTACTCACGTAAGCTTCCACTGCAAACCTAGGCACCAATGAATGATAGTAGGCTAGAGTTTCTGCTTACATAAATCAATGTAATTCCACTGAAGTATATGAGCTACACCAATTTATATTCTCTGCGTATCTGGACCATTATGTGGATTTGGGACAGCCCCTAGAAGATTATGGTTCCATAAACAATTACAGTTATTTTGACAGCAAGAGATATATATAGTGGTTCTTTTAATATGCTGCTTTAAGAGAAACTACTAATTTTGTTCAAGCCAACACTTTGGTATGTCAAAAAAGGTTACTTTTAGCATGACTAAGATCAGAAATAGAATATAAATTAACATTAGAACTGGTAAGAAAATTTTAAGATTTTCTGTGAAAAGATTTGTTTTCTTTTAAGCTTTTCTCAAAGCCCACAAATGTGTGTGTGTGTCTGTGGAGATAGATATATCTATCTATCTCCACAGACACACACAGAATTTATAGTAATAAAATCAAATTAAAACTAGTAATCCCTAATCAAACAATTACCAACCATTTACATTACTGGGGATTTGATTAAAGGACTAAAGACCTAGACCAGAATCTAAGACAATGAAAAGGTTCCTACTGACATCCAAGGGGTCTGATTTAGGTTCTAGGGGGAAAGCAATGATATTAAGGGCTAGTCTACACTGGCAATGCTAAAGGATGCCGCAGTAGTGCTTTAACAGGTCTTGTGTGGTCATGGCACAGCTCTCACAGCGCCTTAAAACCCCCACCTAAACGAGGGGCATAGCTACTAGCGCTGGTGCACTGTCTACAGTGGCGCTATACAGCACTGAAACTTGCTGCACTCAGAGGGATGTTTTTCACACCCCGAGCCAGAAAGTTGCAGCGCTGTAAATTGCCAGTGTAGAAAAGCCTTTAGAGCTGGGCAAAGGGAAACTGAGAAACTTCAAACACTATTTAAAACAAAACACTAGAGGTTTTTAAACTCTTTAGGATGTAGATGGGATCAAGGTATCAGAGTTTTTCACTTTTTAAAATACCTTTAGATCAACTTTGACCAACTTTGCATCGATTTACACCTCATACATGGAATCCCATTGAAATCTATGGGGTTGCATATAATGTTAATCGGCACAAAATTTGGCTTCTGTTGAGTACCTTGCATGGAGCAAAACAAACACCGGAGTTAAAAAAAAGAGCTACCATAGTGTCTGCCTTGTAATTAAAAGGAGCCATATCCTGAAATCAATGTCTAAGCAGAACTCCACTTTGAAGTTAACGGCCAGTTCTGCTTAAAAATGGTATATGGCACAAGAAGACAGGTGTTTCAAGACTGTTTCATATTAAAATGATTGTGAAGGTAAATCCCTTCCACAGCGACTATCTTATCAGACCTCTCAGAATGAAAGGAATGCAGCCACTCAACAGTCACAGTTAATCCATCCCTGCTGTTAACAAATAGGACACTGTCAGAGTAGTATAGACCAAAACTCAAAGAAAGAGACTCCCTTATTTTTCCTCCAAGAACCAATTCTGTGACCAAAGGAGCAATAAGATCGAGCAATCTTGTCCTCAGTGCAAACACAGAACTTTGTCAGATGTACAAGCAACCCTGATTAACTAGGTTTTTTACAACATGGAACTGGTCTGCTTACTGGCAGGGGCTGATTAGGGTTTTGTGGGGCTCCTGGGGCAGAGCAAGTGGGGGTCCCTCCCCACCCCTTCTGCCTGCAGTCCCCTCTGCCCCGCCCCCGAGAGCTCCTGATGGGGAAATGGGGTCAGGGCACAGGGACTTGCCCTGCTCTGTCCACCCCATGCTTCAGCCAAGGAGCAGGGTCATAGCATGGGGGCTTGCCTCGCTCTGCCTGCCTGGCGCTCCAGCCGGTGAGCAGAGTCGTGGCACGGGGTGTGGCTGGAGCACCAGGCAGGCATAGTGGGGCAAGCCCCCATGCGCTGACCCTCTCCCTGGCTGGAGCACCGGACAGACAGGGGGAGCGAGGCAAGCCCCTGCACTCTGACCCCACACCTCAGTAGGAGCACTGGGTGGGCAGAGCAGGTTGGGGGCACAGGCCCCAATTGGCCAGGGCCCCTGGGCACAGGCCTCATTGGGCCAGTGGCTAATCAGCCACTGCTTACTGGGTGTATGTGATGATTGTGGCAGAATTGAAGAAATATTGTTTTTTTAATCCTGCAAAATAGTGGCATTATTAATTATTATTATTATTATTATTATTATTTTAAATAAAAAGCCACTCTGTGTCAAAACTGGTCCAGTTCAGCATGGATCTTCCACTACTAACATTCTTCCCTCTGGCTTCACTAGTCACAAGTCATTATGTGAATAATATGGACGTATACCAAACTCAGTATGTGTGAGGGAGAGTTATGAAGATTGTGATGGGTGGGGGTAGGCATGAAATAGGTGTGTATGAATATAAGTATTTATGACAAGAGATAAAGAGTCTTATGATCTCCAGCTGAATTGGATAGATTCTGTGTGTGAAGGGGTGGCTGAATTTCTCCTATTTAGGCTGTGTCTACACTGGCAAGTGAAAGACAGAACTTTTGTCATTCAGAGGTGTTAAAAAAAACACACGCCCCAAAAGACAAAAGTTTTGTTGATGACAAGGGCTGGTGTGAACAGTGCTTTGTTGGCAGGAGAGATAATGCTAACACCACTCCTTGGGGGTGGAAGTTTTTTGTCAGCATGACAGCTCTCTCCTGCCGACAAACAGCGGCTACTCTGCGCGCCTTTTAGCGGCACGTCTGTAGCGGCACAGCTGTGTTGCTAAAAGCTGTGTAGTGTAGACATAGCCTTAGTATTCATCCAAATGCTTTCCTATATAGATGTGTAATTTCTACCTCATTATACCATTTGTTCTGAAGTATCAGCATCTTGAGCTTGGAACATCAACATACCACAAGAATGTCATTATTGCTTCTGAGGTTCTGCTCTGAAATGCTAAAGAAGAGCATATTATTGAAGTTTTCTGTATTTCATGGCTCTCTAGGCTATTACATCATTGTACTGTATACCAAATCACACCGTTCTAACTAGAGTGACCAGATCACCCAAGTCAAATATCGAGACGCGGGGGGGGAGCGTGGCAGGGGGGCGGGGCAAAAAAACCCCCACCCTTCCTCCACAAGCGCTGGAGGGAGGCCCGGGAGACGCAGGGGAAGCGCGGGGCCGGGATGAGTGAGAGTCCGGCCTGGCCCCAGTGCAGGCAGGACTCAGTCGGGCGGTAGGGAGAGTAGGGGGGTGGCCCGCGGGGCCAGGCGGCAGCTGTTCTCCCCCCCGGGCAGCGGGACTCGGGAGCAGCCGCTGCTGCAGCTCCCACTGCCGCGGGGGGAGGAAGCGGCCGATGGCCAAGCTCGGCAGCTGCGGCTCTGGCACCCGGGCCCGAACCTCCCGAGCCCGGGTCTGCTGCGGGGACCCAGCAGCGCGCACGCTGCGCCCAGCCCCTGGCCAGTCACGTCTGGGCTGCTGCCCAGCTGGTGCTATCCCGCGGTGGCCCCGGAGTGGGGGCAGCAGGCCCCAGCCCCCACGTCCTGCTCGGGTCCTGCAGGGGAACGAACGGGCCTGGGCTGCCGATGCCTCTGCCCCGGGGCCGCCGCGGGATTGCATCAGCTGGGCAGCAGCCCATACGTGACTGGCCAGGGGCTGGGCGCAGCGTGCACGCTACTGGGTCCCCGCAGCAGGCCCGGGCTCGGGGGATTCGGGCCCGGGCGCCAGAGCCGCAGCCGCAGCCGCCGAGCTTGGCCATCGGCCACTTCCTCCCCCCGCAGCAGTGGGAACTGCATCAGCGGCTGCTCCAGAGTCCTGCTGCCCAGGGGGGGAGAACAGCCGCCGCCTGGCCCCGCGGGCCGCCCCCCTACTCTCCCTACCGCCTGACTGAGTCCTGCCTGCTCGGGGCCAGGCCGGACTCTTACTCACCCCGGCCCCGCTTCCCCTGCGTCTCCGGGGCCTCCCTCCAGCGCTTGTGGAGGGAAGAAGAATCGTGAGCCTGGGGAAGAGGCGGGGATTCGGGGAGGGAGCCAATCGGGGGAGGAGGGGGCGGAGTCGGGGGGTGCGAGCACTTCCGGGCTCCGGAGCATTTCCTTGTTTGTCCAGTGTCCTGACCGCACATCGGTCGGGACGCGGGACAAACAAGGAAATATCGGGACAGTCCCGATAAAATCGGGACGTCTGGTCACCCTAGTTCTAACCGAATACAATTCAATGATACTGTTGCCTAATATGGAAAAATATTAGGGGAAAATAGGTTCTCTCTCATTTGAATTCAGCATTACAAAGTGCTAATTTTTGACAATCTAAATGAAAGCAAAAACCAAAAATCGTTTATTAAATATGACTTACAATGCAGCTCTATCCTTATGAAGTCTTTAATCCCCAGGTTCTCTAAAAACATGCCAGAGGAAGCTGTAGTCTTAAAGAAAAATGACACATCTGCACTGAGTTCTCCATGGAAAGTAGGGAAATGAAGATATGAGGCCTCAGTATTGAAGGAGGCTGAATTCCAAAACGTCCCTGGTTACAGCAAAAGAAAACATTAAATGAAACAGCAATGTCTAATATTGTTTTTATATGTTTTTAACCTTTACAACTAATGAAGCAAAGAATCCAATGCAAGAAACAGTTTGTAATGTATGTCATTATGCATCTCTACTCTTAGAAGAACATGTAAACACTGATTTTATGTGAATTGTGATCATAGCCCTGCTATAATATGTTACATGTGTGATCGTGGGTGGAATTGTCACTTATAATAAAGAAGAAAAGCTTATTTATACACATAGACCCAGACCCTGCAGTTGTTGAAGGCAATGGGAGTTCTTCTACTAACTTCAAGGCAGTAGGATAAGTCTCTTAATTTCTATGGAAGTACCGTAGTTAACTAGTGTCCACAATGTTTTGCCCTTTAATTGATTAAAAAATTAGGGACTCATACTGCTTTTTTACTCTCATGAGTACTGAGACTGAAGTCAATGTGACTACTTGAGTAACGGTTACAAGGTCAGATCCATAGATTCCAATGGTCTTATTTTTCCATCAGCTGATATTTCATTATAATTTGTTGAATTTTGCTCTCAACTATTCAAAAACCTATCTAAAACCCCTAATAGAACTAAATCTAATGGGGATGTGCTCTACATTCATGAGGCCCAATTAGAAACACCTTGTTCTTATTACTGACTTCTTATATGTATATCTATCTTTTTAATAAACTATATTGCTTTCTAAATCAAATGAGGCATCCAATATCTTCTTATGTAATTGAACAAGGGCAGTGCATATTTTCCTGCTAATGCTGTGATTTAGTATGAAATAGATGCAAAAATATGACTTTCGCTCCAAGCATTCTGAATTTTTGAAAAAAATCCCAATTTTCTAAACTTTTCTCTTACCTGCAATATAGATCTCTAGAACACATTGTGCCCTTAGGGGCCTCATTCAAACCCATTGAAGTTAATGGAAATACTCCCTTTGACTTCAGTGGCATTTGAATCAGGATTCTGATCCTCACATAAAGCTCTCACTGATTTCAACATTTTGTGGGTTTTTTTGTGGGGTGTTTGTTGGGGGGGGTTGGTGTGTGTGGGGAAGCAATCGGTACCTTCATTGTGAATAAGAGCTCTGCATTTGGGTTTGAAGGTACTCATTTTGCTCTTAAAGAGAAATGCTACATGTTAATCTTATTGTCTGCTATATCCATTGCCTCCTCTGTGAAGTAGTGGAGTGACTACATCTCATCTCATATTTTGCTTTCTCTCCCTCAAAAGTGGGTACTGCAGATCTGGCCATTTGAGGGCTTTGGAGAGTGACACTTCCCCAGTACACAGTCAACATTCAATCAAGAGCTAACCCCATATCTGGGATACAACTGGGTGTCTTTTTGGTTGAAGGTCACCTACTCCAGCTAACCCTGACAACTAGAACTCAGCCTTTCACCCAGATAGCCCAGGTGTCCAGCCTCCCTGTCTCTGGGAGCTGGAGAGGCAGAGAGCCCAGGTGCCCAACCTCTCTGGCCTGAGAGATGAAGGAGGAGTCTGAAAGCTGGGGAGGCACAGAGTGAGAGTGCTCAGCTTTGGCAGCCCTCCTGAAAAGCTTTTGCCAATTTCACTTTCTGACTGTTGGCAGAAAGTGAAATTGACAAGGGCCTTCCGAATGGTCATTCGTTATCCCAATGGAAAAAATGGAATTTTTTGATAAAATTGAAGTTTTCTTGTGGAAAATTTTGGTTTTGCAAAAAGGGCCTTTTTGATGGAAAATAATTGAAATTAAAAAAATCCCAACATCTCGACTTACAAGATTATTTAATTACTCCCTACACCTATGTGCATACCAGGTATTCTTCCTGCACAGTTCCTATTTAGTATGTGGAAGTATCTGTAGAAGCATCATTTCCACAATGACATCAGGATACAACAGTGTAGGGGGATCTTTCAGTAGCACAGCGCTGACATTGTGGCATTGTGCCAGCCACTCCCTGTGATTGGTGTAGATGCCACAGCCGGGGCAAAGGATCATCCCTGCAATGTGGCACACCCCAGCTGGCACAATAGATGCTTGGGGCTGTTGCCTGCCAGTATAAGTTAGAGCAATAATCAGGCCAATGTTTTTACACCAGAGGACTGGAGCAGTTAAAACATGGCCCAGGAGTCGGGGAGTAAAAGAGTGGCTTTTCACCTGACTCTCTTGAGTTGTGTTGTGGGCTCCTGAGCTGCAGTCAAGAACCTGCATAATCCCATGGCGGGAGGAAAAAATCTGAAGAAAAGACCTAACATTCTGGAGTCATTTCTTTTAGCCCCTTTTGTTTTTTCACTGTCTCAGATCATATTGAACTTCACTGCAAGTATGGTTAGTGCATATACTAGCTATTTAGTAAATAATGGGCTAGTTGTTGCCAGTAATTCAACACAGTTGGAAATTTAATACTAGCAATTTATACAAAATGGGTTAAACATTGCTGGCAATTAGAAGGGAAAATAAAGACAATTGTCCAGCATAGAAATTATGTGATTAGCTCCAATGAACCATTTGAATATGCATCTGAGTGGCAATGGGGCCTTTAGCATGGGGGACAGATTTGATAATTGCCACTCGTTCATCATTTGGCAAGTGAACTAGAACATTTTAAGGTAAAAGGTAGAAAACTCCCCTTCTCCTTTGATTATGATAGCTCTGATCTCTTTTTGAGACCCTCATATGGAAAGTGCCACTGAAGTCCAAAGTTGAAAGTATAATTCTTCCTATTCCTCCCTTACTCCATCTTTCTTTTCTTTTCTTTTTTACTGCATTATCCCAACCCTGAAACAGATACATAAAGTATTTATGAATATTAAGATATTAAAGGGATAGCCACAAAAAGAGCCCCATTAGTAAATATATAGTGCCAGATCCTCAGCTGCGGCAAATTGGTGTGGCAAAAGAGATACTTCAGTGTACAATATCTGAGGATCTGGCCCACAGTCTCTGTTTAGTAAGCTGAAACTAACATCATGGAATAAGGAAATCGACTATATTTAGCATTTTATTTGAGATGGTAAGACTTGAACCTCCACAAGGACTAAAGAAAAAGCAGAAGAAAGGCAGCCCTGTTTGCTATAAATAAAACAACACCCATATCCATACTGCAAATAATACTTTGCTTTCAAGATTTCAGAGATTCATTAAGGAGAACATTCATTAACAAATCATCTTTTATCTTACCAATTTTAAAATAAAATATAAAAAGACAGGAAGAAAAATAAAAACATGATAGTCAAGTTAGTAGTTTTGAATGCTACAAAGCTAATAAAAAAGGACTCCTTCACAACAACTTTTTAGTTGTAAAAAGTCATTGGAGCTGTCAGAACATCATTCTTTTTTTATTTGTAACAGCTCCTCTGTTGATACTTTTAAGTGCTGTATCACATACTCTATGTGTGAAACTCCAGCAGGGATCAAAGTGAAGGGAAAAAAGTAAACAAAACCAAATAGCTTCAAGTGTGAAACAATTTACAGTTTTTAGTGCAGATCAATTGGCAAAAAGAATATAGTTTTCTGTAGATGTCTCCTATGGGTGTGTGTTGGGGCTGGGGGAGGCAAGACAAAACTCTGCCTGGCATGGCACAAAATTTACCCATCTCTTACAGATGAGTTTAGCTAAAGCACATAACTGGTAATCAGGAGATCTAGATTCTGTTCTCTAAGATGCCACAGATTTCCTGTGTGATGATGAGCCAGATATTTAATCTCATCCCAGTTTCCCCAGGTATAAAATGGAGATAATACTGTCCTATCTCAGAGGGGTGTAATGAAGCTTACTATATTAACATTTCTAACATACCCAGAGGTCCCCCAATGCTACTACTGTATATAAGAGCCACATGCTGGTCCCACTGAAGTCAGAAGCTTTGTGTTTCATCTAAAGTCAGATCCTTACCATGTTTAAGTGCACATTATTACTCTTACTTTATAAAGCTGTACTTCTATTGAAAATTGAATATCCTGCCAAGCCTTACAGAACTAGTCCAACTGACTTCCGTGAAACTACAAACATGAGTAGGGTGTGCAGTATTTAGCCTATAGATGAAGAGGCTCTTTGGTCTAGTTTACTCCATTTTGCCTTCTATCCTGATAGTCTGGTTTTGTTTCTATGTGGATGTGGTCGCTGCTTCCCAAGTGCCCTCTCATGGCCTGGGGTGGCTTTGTGGTACCTTGTGTCAGTTTCTCTTAACCTCGGCAGCCCCCCCATCCAATGGTATTCAAAACAAGGTTCTCAATCTAGGATTCAATTTATTAAATCTTGCCAACAAGGTGGCATAAACCAACCAGAACTTGCAACAAAAAAGACTTCATCCCAGTCTAAGGCTGAGCCCAGCCCCTTGTCCCCATGGATCTGTCTTCCCTTCACAGTTCACACACACTTCTGTCCCAGGCCTAAACTGAGCACAGCGCCTCCCATTTTCCTGCTCTCTCGGCAGTAACTCCCAGGCCTTCTTGCCTGGAGTTTGGCATTCTTAGCCTTCTCCACAGGCCTCTGTTTTATATATCCTGGGCCTGATCAGTCCTTCACTATTTTCTCCACCTGGGGACATAAGTTGATCTTGTCACGTATGGAGCTGAGGTCCATCTCCCCTTAAGGTGGCCTTCTATATAAAAGTACATTAGAAAAATGATTTTTTCCCCGTTGTGGAATATCAGAGGTGGGGGTGGGGGTGGTGCTGGTAATAATCAAACTCTGCTAGTTACATGACTCATTCACATGTTTCTTTTCACATTTACCCAACATTTCTTTTGATGATGCAACATGGAAAAATTCCCATTTGCTCAGCACAGCAGTGTGGAAGGCACAATTACTAAAAATCTGCAAATTACTTCTTCTAAACGGATCCTCCTAACATTCCAAAATCTGGCAACTGTTTGCCTTTGATAATATGTGAGTACAGCTGCCCCATCTGTATCACTACTTCTAGCTCCCCTGTACTGCCGCTTATTATAAAATTCATAGATTATAAAGCGATAAGGGACCATTGTGATAATCTAGTCTGACATACTGTATAACACAGGCTATGAGATTTTCCTGAATTAATTATTGTTTGAACTAAAGCACTTCTTTAAGCAAAATATCCAATATTGATTTAAAATTTTTCAACAATGGAGAATCTATCACTACCTTTGTTAAATTGCTCCAATAATTAATTACACTTGCTGTTAAAAATGTACACCTTATTTCTAGTCTGTATTTGTCTAGCTTCAAGTTCCAGTCACTGGATCTCACTATATATTTCTCTGCTAGATTAGTGAGCCCTATGTTAGCATATTTCTATTCTGCATTAAGGTAATTATAGACTATGATAAAATCACCCCTTCACCTTTTATTTTTTTTTAATCTAAACAGATCAAGTTCCTTGAGTCTTTCACTATAAAGCATGTTTTTCAATCCTGTAATCATTCTTGTGGTTCTTCTCTGAACCCTGTCTAATTTAGCAATCTCCTTCCTGAGATGTGGACACCAGAACTAGACACGGTATTCTAGTAGGAGTTGCACCAGTACCAAACACAGAGGTAAAATAACCTCTCTACTCCTACTCGAGATTTCCCTGTTTATGCAACCAAAGATTGCATTAGCCCTTTTGACCACAGCATCGCACAGTGAACTCCTGTTCAGCTGATTATCAGCCATGATCCCCAAGTCCTTTTCAGTCACTGGTTTGCAGGATAGAGTCCCACATCCTGTAAGTATAGCCCACATTTTTTTTTTCTAGGGTGTACATGCATATTTTTAATAAAAGTCAAGGACAGGTCACAGGCAATAAATAACTTTGGCCATATTAAAACACATATTGTTTGACTGTGCCCAGCTTACCAAAAGATTCAGATTGTTTTGTATCAGTGACCTCTCCTAAGGAGCATGGATCAGCGTTCACATCACACTACACATCAGTACCTGGCCCAAGCCGGGGAAGATAGTGATCCAACCAGCAGACCAAATTTGATGATGAATCCTGGTCACATGCTACCTGAGGTGCATTGTGCATACACTAAGACGTGACCTCTCCTCATTATTTACTACTCTTCCACTCTTTATCAGTGATGTTTTTCTCTTTTCTTCCAGGTCATTGATTAAAAATGTTAAAGAGAGTTGGGCGAAGAACCAATCCCTGTGGGACACCACTAGAAATACACCTGTTTGATGATTATTCCCCATTTACAATTATATTTTGAGTGTTATGAGTTAGCTAGTATGTAATTCATTTTTAATGAGTGCATTGTTGATTTTGTATCATTCTAGTTTCTTGATCAAATTGTTGTGTGGAATCAATAAAGCTGTGCAAATATCTGATTTTTTGGTTCATGGCCATACCAAGCAAACAAATAAAAATCAATGAAACAAAAAGTTGAAAAATAAATTCTTTCTGGGTCACATGAAATGTTTCATTCAACCAGAAATTTGTTTAATTTTTGAGCATTTAAAAATTATTTAAAATATAAAATTAAAATAAATTTTGAAAATGAAAAGTAATTTTGAATAGAAAAAATACTTTCTTTCAAAAATGTCAAAACAAAATGTTTTCACTTTTTTTTTAAACTGAAACAATTTGGTAAAGTTGACACAAATGTATGACATATTTTGGTTTATCCTAATCTATACTTGAGAGATCTGTCTTTGTATAATTTATGAATTTTGGTTGATTTTATGAAGTTGCTGTATTACTGAATGCTTCAGTGGATGTGTTGTCAGCCTTTTGTTATCAGAGCTGGTGTCCCATCTCTCCCAGAACAGAGACAATGGAGACACATTAACATTAATAGCTCCCATTCGAATGGAAGCACATCAGGATAATGGGATGGCTGATGCCTAGGGGAACCAGGAGGAGTGGAGTCACACAGCGGGTCCTGGATCCTCACTCACTCAAATCCCAAAGAAAGCTCAAGAGCAGTGAGGAAACGGAGGCAGGGATTTGTTTGTGTTTCTTGGTTTGCCTAGATATGTACATCTCTTTTGCTGTCTAAAGTAAAAAGTGATTGTGTAAGAAACCCTGTGAAAATTCTGTCTTTGCTTCCACTATCACATGTCCCTGAAGGGATAAAGCATAAATCAGAGTGCCCACAAAGTTGGAACTCTGGGAAGAGTGTACTTAAGCTACTGGGGAGTCTGGGGAGCTGGCACTAATCTCAGGACCTATGCAGTTGGGCTGTGGTACCCCAACTCTCAGAAGGGGATGTTAGACACAGGATCTCTACCACAAGAGTGTGCCTGGAGACACAAAGGCAGAGACAGTGCCTGGACTCTGCTCAGATTCAGCAAGCCAAAAGCACACAGGTCCAAGCACTGGGATTCAAACACAGGAACCTGGTGAGTATCCCGCAGAGGGAGCTTGACCAGGACTGTGACAAATGGCATTAATTATCTTACCTTCCTTTAATTCTGTATTAACAGAGCCCCATATAAGCTGTTCCGGTATTTTGCCCAGGATCTATGCACAGTACTAGCTTTCTTCCAGTTCTCTGGAACTTCCCCAGTGTTCCAAGATGTATTAATGGTTCAGAGAGCTCCTTGGCCCGATTTTCAGAAACCCTAGCATACAAGTTATCTGGACCTGCTGATTTATAAATGTCTAGCTTTAGTAGCTGCTGTTTCCATTTCAATTGTAACTAAGGAGGATGTTAAAAGTATTTCACCATCATCTTATGATACTAATGCATCACTTGGCTTTTTCCCAAAAACAGAACAGAAATATTTATTGACACTTCTGCCCTGCTTGCATTATTACTGACAATTCTAACATTTCCATCCAGTAATGGGCCAATATCATTGTTAGGATTCCTTTTGCACTCAATAACTTAAAAAAAAAACAAAAAAAACCCACACCCTCTCCTTCTTATTGTCCTTAACTCTGCTGATCAGAGATTCATTTAGTCTCTTTATTTGCACTAAGCCCAGCTACTATGTCAAATCTGAAACCAAAATCTGTGGGATACAATTTGTTAGGTACACAATAATGTGCAAATAGAAATGTATGAAGGAAAATGGAGAAAGCCAACAGCAGATAGCCCAAGACTATATTGTCAAGAGAGAAAGGTGTGGCTATGTGTTATGAGCAGAGGACTGAGAGCTATGAGGTCCCATGGTCTGACCGTGGGTACTTGAGAATCCCACAACCTCTGTGGGTCAATTTCTGCATCTGTGAAATGGAGATAATAGATATACCTCTATCAGGTGTTCGGAGATAATTAATTAATATTTGTATAGATAGATTATGATCTATAGATATAGATGTGGTAAGAATTATATTTATCTCAAATACTGTATTGCCTTGACATATTCCTGTCATATCTCAGCTTGACTTCTGGTCCGCATTAGTGTTTAGAAGCTATGGAGTATACTTGTGTAAATGACAGCCAATGAGGATAAACAAACACCTTAAAAAAACCCTATTTTATTCACCGTCATACTGAACACACTGTTTAAGCCAATTCAGTGCACTATTTGCAGATCTACTTTATTTTGATGTTTGCCATAAACAATTATTTTTCATATATGTATAGGTGATTATTGGACCATGAGATTTCACAACCTTCCAGCCTTTGAATGGAGCATAGTGTATGTATGTCAGGAAAGGAAGTAAACATCCTCCCTCAGCCCCTTCTGAAGAGTATGCCAGTGAGCAATTACGATGCTACAAATTTCTGTCTGTTAAAAAAGAATAAAGGAGATAGGTAAATAAGAGGATATCCCCCTTGAAGTGGAATCATATAATTTAGTGTTTGACAGTGGCACAAACAGAAAGAAACAATAATCTCTGGTGAGCACTCAAACCACGAATGTGAGTCCAAGAATATCTATTTTTCCTTGTTCAACAGCACTTCTGAGAAATGGGTATTTGCTATGAGATCTTATTTGTGTTGTTCTCCTGCCCAGAGGCGCAGAACAAAATAAATGTTACTACCATGCTTACAATTAGAATGCCATGGATGTTTGCCATTGCATAGTACCAAATATCTTACTGGTACTCTGCATTATTCTTTTAAAAAAATTAAAAAGTAGTTCTAATATTTTTCCACTAATCTAAAAGATGTGCTGTTTGTGTTTTACAAAAGAGTTTTCATTAATCTGTGTTCCCTTTGGCCTTATTTTGTCAGTGTTATCTGATTTCAAATTTAACACACTATAATATATGGAAAATTGTGTTCAAGCATAAGGTGAAACTATGTCCTAGTCATAGCATGGTCAGTGGAAATAATATTCTTATAGGTCACAGCTGTTCATTTTTCCCCAGGAAATCAATTGTTAAAGAGTAATCTTTGATTCATTCTCTTTAATATTATCCAGGCAGAATGATTTCAATGACTAGTGATCCTACCCTGGTGTAGGACCTGGTAGTACTAGTTTGGAACATAATATCCCTTAGCACAATTTTCTCAGCCACACCAGTACCCATTTTAGCTAAGTACTCATAGTATCTCAGGTCCTTTCAAATTATGATATGAAGATACCAGATAAAAGGAGTGGTGTAAATTAGTGGACTGCATGTCCAGTAAGGGGTGTATTTCTCCCAACACACTGCAGCACATCTTAATCATCTCTGCACAGTCATGCTTTAACCAAAAATGGAACAACATAACACAAAACCCATGAGTCCCAATGTCTTCATGCTATTCAAACTAGATCCATCATTACCTCTGGTCTACCTCCTCATATGTATAATACCTAATTATAAATGCATTCTGCTTCCTTGAAGATAGAGCCAGGTGAAATTTTTCAGGTGAAAAAATGCAGATTTGGCAACACCAAAACATTTTGTAAGGTCATGTCTATTTCACCAACTTGTTCATTTGAAAAAGAAACATTTTTAAAAAAATGTGAAACATTTAGTTTTGACACATAGTAAATGAAAAAATTCAATTTTTCAGGTTGAAATTATTTTTCATTTCAAAATTCCTTCATTATTATTTTCAAAAATTGCAAAAACATGAAAAAGACGTTCAAAGTCAAAATCAAACGTTTCATTGGACCTGAAATGTTTTTGGGTTATTTTTACTTTTTGATTCTCCAAAAACCTGAAATAATGTCATTTGCGTGTAGATGCAAAATTATTTTTTATTTACTTTTTTCAGAACTGCCAGCAAACTGAAAAATCTGTTATTTGCACACCTCTGCTTGAAGATCCTGTCTCTCTCTCCCTCGTTTCCTATTGAATTAGCCATTAACAGTTGGTTGATCTTAAAATACATTGTAGACAGTTGAACACTAAGTGTGTAAAACTAGTGAATTATTTGTAGCTTGAAAGTTTCGGTTGTTGTTACTTACTATCACCCCGACAAAGCAAAGGCCCAAGCTTGTAAGCTGCTTCAGAATTTGGTCGGTCTGTATCTGTGACAACAATTTCAGTTACTGGTAGATGCTCTTTATAAGAGAGGAATCCAGTATCATTAGCCCTGAAAAATTAAAATAGAAAACAAACATCTCCTAAATATTTCTGATTAACAGTCACATAAGAGAATTATATTGTCCTTTTAATGGACTCATTGAACTAAAAAAAGAAATACATTTAGGACTAAATTTTAAAAAGTTATAGCTGTACTGTTCAGGTAAGATGGGTGATTGTGTGAATAAATGGGAGCATACTTACAAATACTTTCATATTGACGGCATGGTCAGTAAGAGTATTTAAATCTGTTGCAGGCCTAAGTGAGATCACAGAATCAAGTGTGTAGGCTTAGGGTTGTCATAATCATGACATTTTATTTTCAACATAATTAGGTACTTTGCTTCCTTCCTAAACCTAGTGTGCATTTTCATGTGTCAGTAATTTTGTCTCATAAAGAAAGCAGTGCATCTAAGATGGCTTGTTCTCTAATTGTGAAAAATTAAGATACTTTGAGAGTGTAATTTTAATCATTTTGACATTCTCTTCTATTTAATTTTATAAAGTTAAAAAGGCACACTGAAAAGACAACAAACCACAAAAGGATACAAAAATCAAAACTGAACTAAGCATGTAGAGTACAGAAATGACCAATATATATTGCTTAAATTATTCAGAGAGGGAGACAGGGTGGTCTACTAGTTTGAGCCCAGGACTGATAATCAGAAGATCTTTTAACCTTAGGTAGGCTATTAACAGCATACATAAGCTATTAATCAACTAATTTAGATAGGAGCAGGACTGGACCTTTGAGTTTCATAAGTATTCAGTACTGGCCTAACTTTGTTCCCATTGAAGTCGATGGGAGCAATTAGATCATCAATGACCTCTTTGGAAAATTCAACCCTTTGATCCATTTCTAATTCACTGATAACATATTTATTCTGATAAATAGTTTAAGACTACATCCTACCTTAACTGACACAGAGACGGGAATCAGAAACAACCACAGCATCCACAGGTAAGAGCAAGGGAATGCCTTGTGAAACACTCTTTGCTATTATCCTGAGCTGTGTGAAAGTGCTAGATACACTTCCCAACATGCAGACCATCTCTCTCTGTGGATGTGATAAGCTTTTAGCTACCCATCTCTCCTAGAGTTCTATGGACTTGCACTGGAGGGGAGTGGAAAAGGGTTTGCTTGTAGAACTGAGTGAAACTGATGAATTTTTCCACCCCCCCCCCCCCCCCGCCCCCAAAAAATCATACAAATTCTTGGCATTATTTTGTACTCTAAAAGTGCAATCATTTGAGAAATATCAGCAGACTAAACCTTTTTTGCTGTGAAGCATGAAAACTACAAAAGCATCTTTTGCATGCTTTTTTGGCTAGGAGTAGTTCAATTTTTGAGTAGGGCTGCAAAAATTCACTCAGGAAAAGTTGTTGTTTCCCTTCAAGCCATGTGCTAGAGTGGCCTAAACCCAAGGCTGGGAATAAAGTGGTCTTGAGTCCTCAATCTATCCATCCCAGTGAGTGAACTTCATAATACTTGATACTTACATAGAACTTTACAAACATTATTTACCTGTGGGATAAATAAATACAGTTATCTCTATGCTATGGATGTGTAAACAGATTCAGAGGTTTTGACTTGCCCAATGACACACAAAAAGAACCAAGATTGGAAGCCAGGTGTGGTCATGTCTAATCTACAATGCCACAGTGTTCCCCCCTAAAATTGAGATTTTCAGACACATACAGTAACTTGGGGTGATTTAATTTTGGGTTCTTGATAGTTCCCTAAATCCTGCCTTTGTAATAGAGCAGAACTGAACTATTTCTGAAATACCCATGCCTCTCTGTGCCCAAAGAGGCATTGAGGTAAATTCCATTTTTTATAATGTATCGTTCCAGAACAAGTGAAAATGCAAACATTGCATTGTAAGAAAAAGATGCAGAGACATAATGCACATTTTGATAAATTGTCAATAAACTATTTTAATATACTTATTCAAATTACACTCCATGGTTAAAATGGACACATACATGTTCCCAGTCTGTATCTATTTTGTCTTATCTCTTTTATACAGCTGTATAAAGCACATATGACAGGGACATATGAATGTGAGCAGGGATTAAATGGTGTGTGCCCAAAGTGAGCAAGAATATATTGCACATATTAGAAACTATTCAAAATCCTGTCTCAAAATGTGTTTACTTATTTACGTTTATTTGACAGCTGGCAAACATAAGCTCTCTATATTTTTGTATGGTACAGTAATAGGGAAATTCTGTGCATTTGTTTAAGCTCTGTAATAGAAAGAAAATAGGCAGATATTACCATGTGAGGAATGCACTGAAGATGCACATTCTTTGTGTTTCTAAGTACATTTGTAAATCTATGGAAACTGTACCGGGTTGTGACTAACCCTTTGTTGTGTTTTCATTTCTGCATCTGCCAACTTTCCTAACCAGCTCCCCCTCTTTGGAGTATCAAAATTCCCAACCCAAGCCCACTAGCTGTTCATTTGAAGGAGGGCCGAGTGCCTATTTTGAGGACAATGGGATCCATGGATTCCTATTTTATACAGCAAGGATAGCAACCTGCTCTCTCCCTCACATTCTCTATCCCAGTGCCAGGAGGAACCACACCCATGCTCCTCATTTTCATGGTATTCTCTGAGACACTGCACCCCATATTCTTCAAAGTGATATTATGATATGATTATAGCATACTTATGATGTATTTTATGCAAGATAAGTCATGTGAGGTGTCATTGGAAAAGTTATGATTATCCTATTTGTATGCATGTGTCATTTTTGTATCTGAAGTTAAGCATATTGACTATGTATCTGTACTTCAAATGTAGTTAAACCTGGGTAACGCCCACTAGACAAGATGCTTTCAGTCTAGATAGTGGGTGGGAAATATTCAGGCAATGGGCCATTAGAAAAAACAATAGGCCTTAGGAGAAGCTTATCCCCCACATGGTAAGCCTTCCTGAGAACGCTACAGATAGGCTGTAAGTAATGGTTACTATGACTCTACAAGGACATGTGGCCAGGCCACATGATGCTGGACTACTTTTTGGGATGTCAGTATTTTTCCACAAACCGGTCTGGGAACTGAGTTTTGAAACATAGTGTTCCCTCCATGTGCTAAAGCTATATAAGGCAGGGAGTGACATCATGTGTGGTTCTTCACTCCCCACACAAGAGGATTCCTGGAACCTAAGGAACAAAGACTGAACTGGCAGAAGTGCTGGACCCAGGCTAAAGGGATTTCTAGCCTGTGTATGAAACACCTGGGGATTCCAAGATGCAAAGCAATTGTAGCTTGTGCCTTATGAATCTACAAGTCTGCCTGCTAGGTAATCTGATTTGATCTGTTTGCTCACTTATGATCACTTAAAATCTATATGTTGTCGTTAATAAACTTGTTTTTGTTTTAATCTAAACCAGTGAGCTTTGACCGGAGTGCAAAGCCCTCCAGCCTGCACTTTCACCAGCATTCACCCAGGCAGCAACCTAAGTTACCTGTAAGCTGTGCTGCCGCACAGCAGCCTATTTAACACCACGCAGGCACTTAGGGAACCTGCCTGGGGACCTGCCATGTCAGGGGGAGGGGTGCCCCTCCCCAAGCCCCCACCTAGTCTGGCCTCCAACCTGCCATGGGAAGGGAGCCCCTCCCTCAGCCCCAACTCACCCTGCAGCCCGGACCTGCCGCGGTCGAAGTGGCCCGGACCCAGCCGTGGCCGGATTGGGCCCAGGCGTGGCCAGGGTGGCGTGGCCCGGGTGGCCCTCCCCCGTCCCGGACCTGCTGGGGCTGGGGGAGGGGTGCCTATCCTGCAGCCCCAGCCCCAGCCCTCCCGCAGTGGAAACAGGTGCCTCTCCCCCCAAGCCCAGATGCTGTTGCGGGAGAGAGCTTCAATATTTTAATAACTGAAATACATACCAAATGTAAGCCTTTAACCACTGGCAAAACAAGCAATTTACTGAAAATTGGACAGTCTAAATATAAAAATATATCATCCTCAAATAGCAACTAAATACAAGAAATCACAGCAAAATATTATATATTAACCCCTTAATTTAGCTAATGATGGTGAGAAATCATATTTTGAACTGGGGGTAGCAGCATATTTTACAGGTTTGTGTGTTTTTGTTCCTAATAGCACTGCTTGTCCATAGCTGCTAAATCCTATATAATTGTTGAGTTTGTTTTTCAACAGCAAAGAATTGAGCACAAGCAAACAATACAAAAATCACCATTCATTTCTGTCAGCATCGCAGTTGCAGTAATGCTGGGAATCAATGCAGCTCCCCTCTAATCCACAAGCACATTTCTGAACATCAGGCAAGGATCCTCCCCAGTAAGTTTGTGTTTCATTGGTTCTTCCAACCCACCAGCTCAATGGAATCCCATCTAAAAGACAGGTTAGAGGAAAATTAATATCTGATCCCAGTTCCTGCTCCTCCCAATTTCCCTCACCCAAACAAATTTCCAAGCATTACGTAAAAAAAAAACCAATTTAAAAAAATGACCACATTACTTTAAAAATGCTAACCAATTATTCATTTTAATATTTTATTATCAGGGATTAAATGATAGTCACAGCTTTTTGCTTACATTAGTGGAAAAGAGATCTGGTAGTCCTTGTTCAGTCAGGCATGATATTAGAATCATTTATCTTAAGCAGTCCATTTATGTACTTTCTTTTAAAATAGCACATGAAAAAAGAGATGCCGTCACCCTAAAAATCAAGTTAATTTATACTCTGAGGCAAAGATCAATTTGAGATCATGGAAATACCAGTGAGGAAATGAGAAGAGTAAAACGCATTATAAATGGATTCATTTCATTATTGAGAATACTAAACACACCTTTGCTGCATATTAAGCATCTGGCTTAGTACTACTGTGTGGTGAGAATCAGAAATGTCAGTAGTCATGAGTTAGATCACGCACAACAGTTGCGGAATTTATGTAGTCTGAGACTGTAGAAATCATGTTAATGGTTGTGCTACATAACCCAGTTGATGTATCCAGTGACTAACAGCAAAGTTTCTCAGAGCCTACTATATCTCTGTGCAATGCACCCATTCAGCATTGATTATAGTAAAATGATAGAGCTGGATGTCTTCTTAATTCTGCAGTACTGCACATTAAGTTTAAAGATGATGCCAAGTAACCAGAGCAGTAAAAGCACAAAATATACAGAAAAAGATAATTGCTAACGCATATGAAGCATGAAGGTAATCCATCTTAAATGAGAGTGAAGAAAGGTGAAAGATTAAATGAATACAAAGTCAGGGCATGAGAGGAAACAAGTGCTGTCAAATGGAATGGTGCCTCATAGAGGCACTTGGTTTGTGTGTTGTTGAAGCTCTCAAGTTTTCAGCAGTGGGCCCACACCAAGAGGCTTGCACTTAACCCAGCTTCAACCTTACTTGCAACTGCCATGGCTTATTATAACTCACTGTTAGGTAAGACCTCTGTTATGCTTACAATCTCTCAGCTCGTAAACATATTGACTGAATTCATTACCACACAACTGCCAGCCCAGCAGGCCTAAAAAACAGTGAGAACAGTTCCTAGAAAAGTCAGACATGCTCAGTGGCATCAATGTCTAGCATCGGTATTTGTGTTTGCAGCCCATCACACAGGGAAGAAAAGCTAGAGAAGGTTTATAAATTATTTATGAGACAGCACTTTAAAAAATAAACAAAACAAAACATACATATATAAAACCAGGATATTTCTCCTGTTTCAACAGCTCAGAAACTCTGGTCCTGTAGTTCTGAGTGAATATTCCTGCTCTTTAACTGGGGACACTGGACTATCTTTAAAAGCAATCCTGAAAACATTTGTTTGCATATTAGCGTGAGAGCAGTATAGCTACTAAAGGATCATAATGATTAGCTAGCTCTGCTCTGGCAGTGAATATTGCTAATCAAAATGATGCAGCTTCTTCAAAATGAACACACAAAATTATTAGCATAGCAATTCTTCATTGGAATCATTTATATGCTCTACATAGTGAAGACTGAGTGCAATACATTCTTAAGAATTGTTCCAATAAAAATTACTTTTTATACTACATGTCCCAAAATTATTTCACATAACTATCATCAAATGCTGCATTTGTTAGACATGCCCAGTGGAGATTACGGATCACAGTAGTGAGAGGGATAAAATTATGTGGACAATTTGATAATGTACTTATTTGAATTTCAAAGAATTGTATTGTGTTCATATTGTTCAATGAAAGAGAACATGCTATATTTTTCTGCAAGATGTTATTTGGATTTTGTTTAAATATCAAGAATGGTATAGTAGGTAGCTATATGTGACTGGATTCTTTTATTTGCTAATTCTAATGATCCAAGGAAATGCACACACAAAATGCATTCAATCAGGGAATGAACAGTTGTGATCTTAAATAGGACAATGTTTGATAAAGAAGATCTTGCAAAATCATATTCAGAGTGCAATAAAAATAGCTAATTTGAGAAGATACATGCTAAAATTGCAATCAGGTTGATTAATTTTGCCTCCCTAAAACTCACCCTGTATTTTCAGTTTGCTACAGTATTCTTCTTCGCTTCTCAACATATATTCTAAACACTTGGGGAACGTATGATCCTCCCACAAGAGTCATTATCCTTGTGCTGTTCTGCAGTGGAAATATACGTGACAACAGAGGAGTCCTCTGTGGATAAGAATCCTGGGAATAAAAAGCCAAATGGCAACTGGAGCAAACACAGCTACTACAAGGTGACTGTAGCCAACAAGAAACTCATTGGAAGTTTCAAAAGGCAGTGGTTAGTCAGAGGAGGATGATCACATACCAATGTGGTAGCTGACTTGTGCTCCATCCTGCTACCACAGTCCTTAGGGACCATACTCTTCAAGAATTTGGGGAGTTCTGCCTGTCTTGCACTAGCGAGCTGACATTCAGGAGTGGAAATCCTGGCTGATGATATCTTTAGAGGCACGCCAACACTTGGCAGCAGGTTGGCGACATATGAAATTAGCAGACAGTCTCCATTTAGTATCTAAACAAAACCATAGAATCCAAAGTCCTCTGAACTTGTAGGTTTTGAAATCTGATCCTGGATCTAAATGTAAATTTTGTCGCTCTCCTCTATATTTGTAATAGTCTGCACAAAACTGTGAACATGCCTGAACTTTGTTGGAGTTCTAAAGTCAGCATCAGGGGCAGTGCTGGTTTGCTTTCACCCCTTCCCCCCCTCCCAGCATAACCCTCTGATAGCAGCTGCCACTCTCTGTATGTCCAGCTCTGAAGGCAGAACGGAGAGAGCAGTGGCTGTTGGCCAGGCACCCAGTTCCAGTAGTAGCACGGGAGTAAGCCTGGGCGGGGGACAGAGGTGTCGGAGAACAGCCTCTGACCTGTGTCCCCGCCCACCGCGGTGCGCTGCCCAGGTCAGGCGGAGGATTTAGGGCTCCCCACAATGGCCTGACTGACCCATTGCAACCTGGGCTCTTGGGCCCTGTCCCCCACAGTCGTTGCTCCCCAAGGGCTCTGCCGGCCCCAGAACCAGTCCCCCCCATCTTGGTGGCTTTTACTGCCTGCAAGCAGCTGGCACCATGCACTGCCCAGCTCTGACTTCCAGACTCTGACCGGGTCAGGGGGTGGGACCGTTGGGGGCAGGAGCTGAGGCCCACCTCAGCCCTCTCCCTGCCGGAAAGAGGCTGGCACCGTCCTGGTCATGGTCTCATTTCTAATTCTTTATGGTCACTAATTCTAATTCTTTATCACTAGTAATGTGCACAACTCAAAAGATGCAGAGTTTATTTAAGATAAGCATGTCAAAGTTTGTATGCTTATTTGATCTATCCAAATCTTGTGTGTCTACAAAACTAGACTGTATAGGTCTAGAGATAAGTCCTCAACCCACCATCTGTTTGCCTTCTGCTAGAGAGTACATAGTTGGAGCGATTTATATGCCGACAATCCCTAAGTTACACAGGGGGCTTGTGAGTTAGATTCACCTTCCCCATGCTTCTCTGAGTTCAGCTCAGGAAGATATGAAGATCTAGGCCCAAGACAACAGGCCTCCTCACTATATTTCTGTTACTTTCAGTTTCCCAGGAGATCAGAAATAAAAACAGTCTGGGGGGAGGAAAAGTTAACATAACCCTTAAAAAAATAATAAAAAGTTGGGTTTGGGTTGGTTTCAAGGAAGGATGAAGTACAAATTGATGCTCATTTTTATGGAAGCTGTTAGTTCATCCCTAGTGTCTACATCACAAAAAAAACCTATGACAACTGGTACTTTTATTAGTAGTCTCAGCACAGAAATCAAAGACTGAATGGGCTTGGAGGCTGATCTACCTTCTCACCTGTAGAAATGTCCTTTCCAGAACAGAGTGAAAGTGCACTGTGTAGAAACATGGGAAACGTTATCTGATATTGCTCGTGTTAGCACTGTTACAACTGATTTTAAAAAGTCCTACAAATTCTGCAAAATACTTTCTTGCTGAGTTTTACTACTTCTAGCATGAAAAGATTTAAAATGAGACAGGGTCTAATATGAACAAATGTTTTCACTGCATTAACTTGCTGATAAAACATATATATGTAACCCTCACCAACCCTGAATACAAATGTATAGAATCCTAGAGTCTCAGTGAGACTGTTCTTTTTCCTTTCTGTGCCTGTCTTACAGTCTTGCATTTTTGCTCAGCAGATGTGTCTGGCAAACACTTTCATCTCTCACAGTCGCCTTAAAATTGTTAGTTCTGAAATGACTGTATTAATCCTAGCAATCCTAACTGAAATTTAAGTCAGACATTTGGGAAATCTAATTGGGCATGATCCTGCATTCAATCCTTCAATATGATTTATTCCCCCTGAAGTCAGTGGGAATTATGCATATGTGTGAAGAGAGGGGCACCTTTTGGGTACTTTGATATCAGATTAGAAATGTTTGGCCATTTGGTCAGGAAGAGATTCTGAGTTAAGATATGTAACTTCTTTGTACTATAATCCCTGGTGATCACTGTAGTAGTATTCATATAAAACATATCGTGAGTCAGATGCCTGTATACCATGGAGTTGGGGCTCTGTATGTTAGAAAGGAGTTTGGGAGGGAATGAGGGAGGGAGGGAGAGGTAGTGTCAGGGAAGCAACACTTTATGCAGTAGGCTCACCTGTAAGCCTGGTAGATTTCTGAGCAGCAATTCTCATGAGAGTTAATGCTACTCTCTGCAGAAATTCATTGCATTCCATAACCTCTTTGAAGGGAAGGTAGGATGCAGAGAGGAGAGCTAAAGTCTGCTTAGCTCTTGACAGCCATTCTGCTAAGAGAAGTAGAGCTCACAGGGCATGGAGGAATGACCAGTTTTCTACTGTAGTACCACTAAATCCCTTGATAGGAGAATGGCAAGTATGGTGTGTGACATGAGTCTTAGAATTTCTAGTGGACTATTCGCCTCTCACAGATTTTTGTGACAGAGGAGACAATTGAGGCTTGATTTGCAACATCTACATATCAACAAAGGAACAAGGAATATAATCTTTCTTTTCAAGTTATTTTTTTTAAATTTAGAATACATTTTCAAAATTAAAATAAACTAAATAGATTGCACTCTACCTGGTGAGAATTAAAATAAGACTTGAACACAACAATCTAGTTATGATATTTTGTTAAGATTTCTTTGACTACATCAGAAGGGCCTGTAATTTCCTTCATAAAATAACTTTTTTCCCAATCTTTTTAGCATTTTACTTTAGGTCTCCTCTGTGCTTGTGTATTTTGGACACTGGCATATTAATGTCTGCGATACTTTACCTCATGCCATTTGCAAATTCAACCACTATACGATGCGCAGTATCTGAAAGACTTCAGCTGATATTTATGCAGTGTATTGTGTTCCTTTTATCAAATGTTTGCTCAATATTTAACCATTTTTTGACTAAAATCTAAAAATCCCCTAGAGGCAAGTCAGGAAAGGCTTTGTTATAATTTCTATTAAATTGTAGGTTTAAAGAAGACATTGGTTTTGAAGGAAGTTAATGCTTTGAATGAAGCTCATTATGAACTGACCTTGATTTTTTTCTGGTTCAAATCCCACTCAACAATTTATAGATTTGGGACTTGTTTGCTAGATATTTAAGGATTTTACAAACTATAGTGGCAAAATGCCATAACCTTGGCTAAATTAAGTATCATGAAACATAATAAGATTTGTCTGCTTTACTTACCTCGCTTATTTAAAAGCCTTGACTTTTTGCAGTGGTAAGCAAGCTCCTGTTCACAGTGTTCTGCATAGTTAATTGTAGCCTGAAGCTGTTCTAGGGTGGCAGTATACTTGAAGAACACAGTATGTGGGTTCTCTCGATTAGCATTTTTGACTCTGGTTAAGTCCGTATTGTTGTGCTGTATAACTGTCCAAGTCGTATCTTACAAAACAAGGAGGGAAAAAGTAATGCAGAATGTAAAATAGCTGCAAAAGTTAGCAATGGAAATAAAATGTGTAGTGAGGTACACCTGGGATTAATGTGAGTTTTCCTGTCCTTTTGGGGATGTGAAAAGGAACACAACATGTCTGGGTAAAACGTTCTGCAATTAAATACTCTTGATAGGATATCAATGTTCCCTTTTTTGAAACTTCTGTACTGTGCATTCTGTCCTGCGCAATTACCAGTCAAAGAAATACTAGATGAAGAGAACCAAATATCTATTTTCCAAACAATACACAGACCCTAAGCTGAAGTGTAATGGAGTAAAAATCACAGACCCTAAGCTAAAGTGTAATAAACTTTTCCTATGGTTATTTCTCCAAGGTATACCTTGTTTATAAATGGTTTCAGAGTAGCAGCCGTGTTAGTCTGTATCCGCAAAAATAACAGGAGTACTTGTGGCACCTTAGAGACTAACAAATTTATTAGAGCATAAGCTTTCGTGGGCTACAACCCACTTCTTCGGATGCATATAGAGTGAACCATATATTGAGGAGATATATATACACACACATACAGAGAGCATGAACAGGTGGGAGTTGTCTTACCAACTCTGAGAGGCCAATTAAGTAAGAGAAAAAAAACTTTTGAAGTGATAATCAAGATGGTTCAGTACAGACAGTTTATATTTATAAACATTTTGTTTATAAATGGAGACCAAGTTATATCCAGGCTTTCATTATCTGCACAACATTTCACACTATTTTTTTTGAATAATTGATTTTGTCTTAGAGAATATATAGCAATGGCCAAAACTCACTTTTCCACTGCCCTATACAAAAAAAAAAAAAACAATACCAGAAACAACAATGGACAAACTGAATAAATCCAAGTGTTATATTTATTGTGAAGCAGAGAGGAAGACAGGTGCTTCCACCCACCCCAAAATCAAATTATAACTATAATTTCTGACATGTGTGACTGTAATTAAAATATCATCTGTATTATCTACACAAATGTATGATGTGTACTGGGGCTGTTTTTAAAACACAAAATGTCTTTCTTTCCTGACATTTATTGGGAGAATAAGTGAAAACCTTAAGTAAAATAAAATAAAATATGTATTGTGACAAAGTTTCTCCTCTATCTTGGTGGGTCCTGCGCTTATTGGCGGATTTTCTTGCCTCAGAGATTCACCATGTGGGTTGGGGAACAGCCCAGAGACCTTCCCCTCTGGAAGAATCCACAGTCCAGGTCAATTGGGAGGTTTGGGGGGAACCCGGGCCCGCCCTCTACTCCGGATTCCAGCCCAGGGCCCTGTGGACTGCAGCTGTCTATAGTGCCTCCTGTAACAGCTGCATGACAGCTACAACTCCCTGGGCTACTTCCCCATGGCCTCCTCCAAACACCTTCCTTATTCTCACCACAGGACCTTCCTCCTGGTGTCTGATAACGCTTGTGCTCCTCAGTCCTCCAGCAGCACACCCTCTCACTCTCAGCTCCTTGCGCCTTTTGCTTGTTTTTAAATTTAATTGGAATTTATGCGGATTGTTGTTTCTATACATTCATCCATCCTCTGCACCCTCCTCTGATATGAATTCTCTTAATTTAGTAATGGAAACGTCCTGCAGAGTACTGAGAAGGGCCTGAGCTGATCAGTTATGCCATTTTTGTCATCTAGTTCTATGCTTCCAATGAAAGATAAGTGACATGCCAGTACAGTTCATATTAGCTAGCCACTTTCACTATGAGGCATTTAGATGCATGTACCATTACATTCTAATAACGCAAAACTTTCTCAAGAAGAGGGATAGTTAAACCAAGTGGATGTGGAAACTACAAGAATTTTTTTTAACGGTAAGAGGAAAATAATCTTGTCATGTTATCTTCAGATAGGCCTGGTACTACTCTAACAATATCTTCCCTTGTCTTATATTGTTGCACTTTCTATAAATGCTTAAAGAATGCACATATATATTTTTATTAATGAAAAGTAGTCTTCATTCAAATGTATTAGGTATATAATAATCAGGTGCTGACTGAGTATATACTAGTGACCTCTTGGCCTTGAAAGTAATTTTTTATAGCTATCTTTGGATGTGAGCAGGGGAGTTTAGACATGGATCCAATCTGAACAGCCCCTAAATTGAAGGAAGTTTTTATCCAGTTTTCAAGACGAGGCCCATCTTTAGTTCAAACGCTTCCCAGAGAGAATGACGCCGGGAAACCCTCATAGGGCAATGTTGATCACAACAGCACCTTAATATAGGCTGCAGTTAAATGGAATGATCTAGCCCATTTAACTGATTTGGTTTGTAAATTTGATTGTAAGACTTTCAAGACAGAGATTTTGCCTTCCTGTGTGTTTATATAGTGCCTGGTATAACAGGGGGCCCTCAATTCTAACTGGAAACTTTGGACACTACCTCAATAAAAAGAACAATAACAATACACTATAAAAGCCATAAGTAATCTTATATCACCTGGATTGATCTGAGGTCATACTTTCTGTAATGATCCCAGATCACAAGGTATTTAAGAAAGGGACTATGATTAATTGAGACAAGAGGAAAGCAAAGATTATCAAAATATTATTTCCAAAAATATTGCTAAAATTGCTTGTATCTTATGTGTTACTATGTCAGTTGATATATTCTTGTATTATCTACTAGTAAAAAAACTCCAAATGATTTTTCTGAATAGTGAAAAATGCCTTTCAATGTCATCTTACTGGAAAAAAATGGTAGTAAGGATATTATATTACTATCTATATTGATTTCAAGCCATCTATTGGTGCATGATGTACTGCATGTCCACAGAGTGACACATGTATGTTCCTGTAAATGTAAGACATGCAACTTTTTCCTGTAATATGGACTCTTTCCAACTTGACCCCCTCTATTGTACAAAGGTGACAAATCGGGAACATCAAGAACATTTGATAAATTTGATAAATATTCTTACATTAATCATTGTAAGACTGATCTCTAGTTTCACAATAGTTGTGGCAGGAAAGCAGTTCTACTTAGAAATTGTAAAAGACATGGTAAAAGTTGCAGCAAATAAATTAAATAACCTTAATGTTACAAAATAGATATAATAAAATCATATATTTTATAATCTACCTGTGGCAACAGGGTAATGCTCTGGTTTGCTTGTGCTTTGTGAAGTTATAAAAGACAGTTTTCAGCCACACTAACAAAACACAAGGAACACAAAGAGTCCGACTGGCCATGACTATAGCACAGGTGACCAGGAGAGAAAGCTTTATACACACCACAAAATTTTAAGGACAATAGCAATCACTGTGCTTAGGGAGTGCAGACTCATGTTCCCCTAGGGATGGTAAATTGCTTTAAACAGGGGCTGGAGGTAATGCAGCACACTGTTCTGTCTATAGAATGATGCAGCTTGCACATTCCCTTCTGTGCACTGGGGAGAGGCGGACTGGGATTGTGCCCTCAGCTAGCCCTATTAAGATCTGTACAATCTAACCCAAATATCTAAAACTATTTTTTGAGAATAAAGATGAGTGAACTGGTTGCTTCTTAAATCTGATTTGAGTCAGCTGAGTCAAATTCAGAATCAGCAGTTCAGCAAACTGTTGGGACTTTATACCCAACTTAATTCTAGTAGTCATTGGAAATGTTAATCGCCCTCTGTCCTTGCTGGCTTTGCACCTTCTGTAAGAGCTCACTGCTGTAGTCTTAACCATTTTGTTCACACTGAACATATTTGTAGGATTCAATTCTCCTTGGGCTTTAATCAATATTTTCCTTCTAACTCTAACAGTTCTGCAGACCTGTGCCCCCTGTACTTTATTTCCTATATTTCTTGCAAACTGGGTATGACTGACACTAAAGGAAAATTTAGAATAAGAAAAGAACTAGTAATCACCTAGAGGATAAGCATGTAGCAAAAAGCCTATGGGAAGCATCCAGACGCCTATTAATCAAATATTGAACTTAAATTAATCTATGTATGCAGATTTATTACCAATACTTGTAAATGTTTTGCTAGAAGAAAGGATTCACGCTAGTGCTGTTGGGAAACAGGGAGCTAAAAGTGAGAGCAAGTTCAGAGCTATTTTTTCTACACAGCTCATAGCAAATGGAAAGAATAAGAGAGAAACAAGGCAGCTGTTACATCTACTTCTACACCCCCAGAAGGGGCGAAACTAAAAGAACAATATTTCTGAAAAAAGTTTTGTCATCTTGATTGGCTCTTTGGACCCAAGGCTTATGATTTTGAAATTGACCTCTAAGAACGAGAGAGGGTAAAGGAACCTCCCTCCCAGCTGTCAAAAAATAAAGCCACATGAATGTCAACAGCAAGGCAGCATTGCAAGAAATGTGGGCATCTGCCTTCATGGCCTCTGGTGGGAAAAGGGAATACCAGTCATGAGGAAACTGGGAAGAAGACAAATATAGTAGATTCATCCTGTCAGGCTGCATCTCTAGATGAGGAACTGATCAATGAGATTTTCTTAATGTGTTGAATAAAGAGTGACTGATAGAAGCACTAGCAGCTGTTCATGGATACACAAGGAAGGATAAATCAGACACTAAGCTGTACCTTGGAGAGCTGGTTTCCTCCTGATACTGTTTAAGGACACTGGAGTCTTTCTTCCATGAGCTTCTTCTTTGGTTCAACCTCATATTAATTAACAATGTAGCTAGCACTCTCTGATTTCTCTTTTTAGGGGCCAGATAGTTATATTGGTGATCTCACTAAATGTCAATCCAAAAGTATGTTACCAATATCAGGCAGACCACTTTCTTAAAAAGTCAAAGCACAGTCTTTGTTTTTTCAGGCAGAGTTAGTGGTTGAGATTTCCAGTGTTATCTAAATCCCGGCCGCACTGAGTTCAAAGGAAGTTTCACATTCACCTTCCATTATTTTGATGGAAGATATGTGTAAAGCCCCCTACACTGTTTTGAAAACCTCAGCGAGTGGCTTTGCTTAGAGGTAGACTTCTATCAATCCTTCAAGAAATAAACAAGATTATTACAGATCAGTAAAATATCTCTTTATTTTCCCTCAGTGTAACTATGTTCAAAGAATATCAGTATGGTTGAAAAATCAAGCACTCAAAGTTTCAAAAGTACCAGAAATAAAGTTGTCCATGCAAACTGCCTTAAAATTTAGGTTTTGTAAAAATATATTGTTATAAAACATGAGACCAAAAAAATGTTTCTATTAATTTTTCCTATTGTTTCCAAAATAAACAGTTAATTTTTTAATTAAAAGTTATCCTGAAATGCTTATAACCCTAACATTGCAACACTGGGATAGTGCTGGAAAAACTTTAAAGTGAAAATTGCTATAAAATGACCACAAACAAAAGTAAAACTAATTAAAAGTAAAGAACACAGCATAAAAATGAAAAGCATATTAGATTTTGAACTAATTCAGCATCTACAATCTATGGTTAATTGCAGGCACACATAGCAGTAGGCACAGTTAAGTTCAATTGGATGTCTAAATACCTTACTGATCCACTCATTGGGGGTGCAAAAAATAAGGCCATATTTTGAAAATGAGACTTTATGAGTCCAATTAGTTAAACCAAATCTACCCAAACCAATTACAAGTAATACACAATTCAAAAGAGAAGGTTTAATATCAGTATTTGTCCCACCAATTGAAGGTCAACTCTGAATTACAATCTTTCATAAGGGTAGGGGGGGAAAAAATCAATAATTTTCCTCCGAAAATTCACTTATATCTCAGTTTCTTCAATGCCTGCAGAGAAGTAAGATCTAGCTTCATGAAATCAAAACTGTGCAGAAAATGAACTAGTCTGAAATCCTTCACAAATAGGGCATATGTCCCATTTACGCAGAGCACAACAGGAACCCAGTGTTAGCTACACAGTCTGAGTCTTATTATTCTAATTTCTCTGCTTAATTCTTTGTCAAATATACTGAGTAGAGGAGTCACCTTCACTTTGCTGTATACATGTACATTAAACTCTTGAGATACAAAACTTCCTACTTTGCTTCGATATAATGAGCATGCATACAATTCCAGCTGTGAGTTAAGGAAGTTTATCATCTCACCTGTCATATTGCAGTATACAAGAAACGGTCCCAAGGGGCCACTTCCATCTGAATCGATATAGTAAAAGCCTGAAGTGTTCCCTGTGTGCTTATAGGCTTCACATGATTGCTCATAGATGGCTGTAAAAGAACATCTTCCATCACAAACGTAATGGCATTATTTTACCTTTTATTTGGGGCAAGGAAAAAATGTGGGAAGTTGAACAATATGACATGCATTCAAAGGTGAGGAAAACAGGGGAAGTCACACAATAAAAAACTGTACTATTATTTGCATCAGTTAATAGAATTTCATTTTACTGGGGAAAAAATCTGAATGGGTGTTTTTATGGATTTGCTTTTTGGCTCCTAAATTAGGGTTCTTAGGGAGGGACAAATGGCTATGAAAACCAATCATTTAAGGTCAAAATGAGTAATATTTAGCAACTGGCTAGATTATGAGGAACTTGGAAACTGAACATTAACCTTTTCAATTTTATCAGATCTCCATACAATTTGGCAGTGGTATAGTATTTCCAGCAATTCCAACGGACGTATTTATTTCATGAAATTTTTTACTCATGCTTTTGGCTGCTGGGAAGACCTTGTTTCTTCCTCTGTTTTTTTCAGTATCAGGGTAAGCTTGTTGTCAAAGTCTGCAGTCCAAGAGTAAATAAGCAGCACAGAGAAAATTTTGGCTCTTCAATCCCACATAATATTGATTCTACACCACTCAAGAGGTAGTGATCTGAGAAGGTTTTATATGACCAAACCTTTGGAAACTGGACTTATGAATGCAGCTCTATAATTAAATGGCAACACACTACTAAGTAAAATAATATTTCTGGGTAATAATTGCACATCTGAAGTGCATCAGTTAAACCTTCTTAAATTATCCATTGCTACCTAGTACAGTTCTCCAATTAACTGTTTGTTTTTGAACTTGAACGTACTTTGTCAGAAAGAAACTTTCCTTAACAAATAAAGAGACAAGGCGGATGAGGTGATATCTTTTATCATGCATACTTTTTAAAAAAAAGACATTTCTAAAAAGAATACACAAAATAAAACAAAGAACACACACTTTTCAATTTCCTGTATAAGTGGGAACACAACACAGTATGAATTATGAACACTGAAGGAGGCTTTTATCCAAAAAATTTGTCTACTTAAGCTCAATTTATTCAGATTTACAACTGGGTATATTATTACACAAAATAAGGTAACATTATTGAAAAGTGCTAGGATTGACAGCACTGTAGCTAAAATCTAATGTTAATCCACAGAGCAGGTTCAGCAGAGGCAGAAACAACGTAAGCTTCCCTAATGCCTGATCCCTGAATTGGTGTAGAAAGCTGCTAGGCCAATCTACTTGTCTATTTGGTCTTTTGCACCTCTATCAAGTAGGGTTCCACAATGTAAATTGTGATGGTAGTTCTGTGATATACAGATCTATCTGGTATGACAGTCTGAGAGCACAAATTTTAAGGCTGCCCAAACTGCTTCATGTAGTAACAACTTTCAGTATTCAATGCCCATTAAAGCTAATGAAAAGCCTCCCAAACAAAGAACCTGGGGTTAGGTGAGTGCCATTTTTTCCCAGTTCTTTTGCTGATGCATTACAATATGATCAGCCATATTGGATTGGGTCCATAATACTGAATTATAAAGTAAGGAAAATAAACATCCTCATTAGCTAAAGATTACTAAATGGACCATTTTTGCCACTGCTGGAATATCCAGTAGGCACAGTCAAGGTCACTCACAAGTTTCAAATTATAGCTCCTTAGGGTAAAGAGCCTTAAATCAATTCTCAGTATAAAATAAAAGGATAAAAGTACTATAGAGGCAGTATGCAATAGCATATCATCATATCCATTTTGAATTTTATACTAGTAGTGACAGCATGGAAAATTCTAATTCCTCTAAAGCAGATTTTGGGAGTATGGTCTCATGCTTCACAGTGTTGCCACTAATCAAGAACTCATTGCTAGGCCTATTACATCAAGAGTCTCAATGTTTATTCAATAACTAAACAGCCATATTCTCTTTTTCTGTAATTGCACAGAACTCCCATTGAAGTCAATGAGAGTGTAGTTCATAGAATAAGGGAAGGATACGACCCTTAACTTTGAGACTATTGACAGAACAGCACCATAAGACTGTACAGTTGGAACCATTACTAAACTACTGTAAACAAATTTAAAGGGACAGAATGTTATACTGCTGCAACTACTATATCATATCTACTGTATACTTCACAGTGCTTTCTTATTATTAATAAAATGTATTATACCTATTTTTCAACATTAAAAAATTGAGCAGGACGACTTTCATATACCTTATACACACACCATTGGGCTCTTGATGAAAAGTTAGAAAATGATGGAGTCCATCCATTTTTTTTACACCCTTCATCAATTGATTAAGTAGATAATTTATTAAAAATTATGATGCTTAGTCTTGTCATCCTCTAATAGAATACAAAAGGAACAGCTCACAGTGATCTTTGAAAAGCCTGTACCATCAATGTTCTTCCCTTGCTATAAAAATTTTACCTTATCCATAAATCTTGAAAGGCTAGCTATCAATTCATTTAGAGTTCAGATGGCACAGAAACAGTAATAATTGTAGGTGGTCTTTATAAAGTTTTGCATTCAATGGAAACAAGCAGTTTTTCCAAAATCTGAAATTTTTCAGAACAGACCAGGAGCCTACCCTCCACATGATCCCCAATAGGAGTTTTGAGGGCAAACAACTTAACTTGTTTTCAGAGAGAGAGCGATGGACAAATTTATGAGTACAACTGTATGACCAGGTTGTTTGTGGCAGTCAGGGCCGGCTCCAGCATTTTTGCCGCCCCAAGCGTCAAAAAAAAAAAAAAAAAGCCGCGATTGGCAGCACCTCTACCGCCGCCGCTTCATTCTTCGGTGGCAATTTGGCAGCAGATCCTTCCCTCCGAGAGGGACTGAGGGACCCGCCACCGAATTGCCACTGAAGAGCCGGACGTGCCGCCCCTCTCTGTTGGCCGCCTCAGGCACCTGCTTTCTGTGCTGGTGCCTGGAGCCGGCCCTGGTGGCAGTAGCGGGCTTGGCTCAACAGCACTTACGGTTTATTTCTTATGTTCCTAAAGCTCATGCTTCAGGGTTTCAATTGGCCACTGGCATAGGTCAGGAAGAGATTTCTCCCCAATGCAGTGAATTCTGGCAGGCTTTTTGGATGGCCATGGCTGGAGATGGGACACTGGGAGTGTGGGTCAGGGCTTTGAGGTGGCACTTGGCTTGGCTGGCTGAGTTTTGCTCACATGCTCAGGGTGTAACTGATTGTAATATGTGGGGCCAGGGAGGAATTTTCCCCCAGGTCAGATTGGCAATGACTTTCGCAAGGTTTTGTCTTCCAGCATATGAGTGTGGCTCACTTGTCAGCATTATCTGGGTATATCTCACTTAATCATTTCCCTGCCATTGCAGAAACATCGAGCACTAGTGCACCTTGGTCCCTCCTATTCTGTGCCAGTGGCACATAATAGTCTAGGTCTCCTATGAGCTATAATACTTTGATCTAATTTTGGTTGCTGGGTTTAGTGTGTGGATGATGGGTGGTGTTGGTAGCCTGTGCTGTTACAGGAGATCAAACTAGATGACCTAGTGGTCCCTTCTGGCCTTAAGCTCTATGAAAGTCATAACTATTGTGCTACAGGGATTGTATAAATTGTGTGAAGATGGGTTTGTTTTAACCACACGATTTTTTCTTTTGGCTATAATAATGTATAGTCTTTTTGGTATTTTCAAAATTCCTTTTATAGTGCTTTAGACAGATTTTTTTCAAGTATGCATGCTGAGAATCTGAGACTAATGACTTTTCTTAATAAACTGTCCCAGTAAACAGGAAAAAACTAATGGGCTTCATGCTCATCTCACATATCCCAGTATAAATCTAAATCACCTTCTGGGAAATCACTGGAGTCATATTAAACTATTGAAAGTAAGACAAGATTCAGACCATGGGTGTGAAACTCATTCAGTTACATTTATGGTTACACTGATATTTTCTGAAGTTCTCTCTTATATAGGCTGATCCTGAAAGGACTCCATGTGCAAAACTCCTACAGATGAGTGAAAGGTCGGTGATGTGCTTGCTAGATTGGGTTTACAGGGCCTTATTATCTTCTCATATACACCAGTTTTACCCCACAGTCACTCCCTTGAAGTTACTCCTTGAAAATTACTTAAGCATGTGCTAAAGTTTAAGTATATGCTAAACCCCACTGACTTCAAAGTTAAGCATGTGCTTAGTCCTTTTCTGAATAGCGGTGAAGTTAAGTACATATCTATATGATTTGATACATCAGGGCCTTATACCACTGTGAGAGGAGAATTAGGTCCTCAGTAAGTAAATCATGAAATCTAAGAACTAAGGGAGAAATATTCAAAGACACATAAGGGATTTAGGACCACACGTCCCACTGACTTGCAATAGGACTTGTGCTGCTTAATCCTTTAGACAATTTTGAGACTCTTTCCTTGAATCAACTCTTTGTGAATATTAACAAAACTGACATGCCTTTTAATAAAAAACTGTTTCTTGTAGCAGTAAAATAACTCATAACTAAAACAGTATAAGAAAGTGTCTTGGGCTTACAGTAATGGCAAGTAGCCCCCATGTAACCTGTATTTGTACAGTTGCAGTAGAAGCTGTTCCAGGCCTGTGTGCATTCACCACCATGTTCACAATAATTAGGCAAACATCTAAAAGGACAAAAAGAAACATATTCACCTTAGTACAAGTACATGACATTTACAGTAACCATAGTTACCACAGCATGAAGGTGGTCTTTATGACAAAGATGATAACCGAGGTGCAAAGGTGGATGTTGTATGTATGGGTGAGAGACCTGCAATGAAAATACATAAATCTTGTAGCCATATTGCAGGAAGATATCAACAGGACTGAAAGAAAGTTGGGGAAAAGGAATGTCCCCTTTATCTTCCCCCACTAGACTCTAGTCACTGCTCCTAAGGATGCTAATGATGCAATAAGAACATGAAACATATATAATTTTCATTGTGGCTACCAGCAAGGCTCTCCAATGAAAGTATGGTACCAATTGATACACCAATGATAAATTAACATTGATAACACTGCTCTACAGCCAAAATGCTTCTGAAATAAATGTAGTCAAACTTTACTAATTCTGGGTCACTGAGAATGAAAATGATGCTTAAAATTGTTGATTGGCTCTAGTTTTCAAGATATGCTATTGGGTCAGTATATACGACCCTTGACTTGGGAATGGCGGAGGATAAGTGAGTTATAAAGGGAAGGGATCTCAATTTAAACCAGAAATGACTAAAATACATCTTTGACTGGATCTATGAATAAATCTATGACTGGGTTTGGACAGTACTTGCTTTTTAGGCAAAACAATGAATGATGCAATCTGAAGCTGGTATTGCGTCATACATGATATGAATTGCATCATGTTATTCCTAGAAGTCATGGATGATGCAATCATAACGAAGCTTACATCACTCGGCAGAACAAATTGCCCTATATCAGCTCTAGAAATCATACAGTGTCGTGCTCTCTTATTTGTCAGTGTTTGATTTTGCAAAGGGACACATTTCTGTTTAGCCAAAGTGAGCAGAGATGCCTCGTACTTGTGTGAACAGTGCAGATAACTTCTGCTATGTTTGTGGTGAAGTGACTTTTGCATCACAAAAGCGCAGTATAACCACTATGGTTAAGAAAGCCTATCACCTTTATTTTGGCAGCAAAATTGGAGATCAGGACAAGAGGTGGGCCCCACACATATGCTGCAACACTTGTGCAACAAATCTTCGCCAGTGGTTGAACAGGAAAAGGAAATCTATGCCTTTTGCAGTGCCAATGATTTGGAGAGAGCCAACAGATCATACCAGCAATTGTTACTTCTGCATGGTGCCTCCAGTTGGGAAAGGTGTGTCAAAGAAGAAAAAGTGGACTGTGCATTATCCAAACATTCCATCAGCTTTACGCCCAGTACCCCACGGAGAAGGACTGCCGGTTCCTGATGCACCAGAATCATTCTCACTTGAGTCAGATGAGGAAGAGGAAGAGGATGAAACTTTTGGTCCTGAACCATCAATGTCACAGGACCCACATTTTCTCCCATCCTCCTCCTCTGAACCACACCTCATAACACAAGGTGAACTGAATGACCTTGTCAGGGATTTGGAACTACCCAAGAGTAAGGCAGAGCTGTTGGGCTCCAGACTACAGCAGTGGAATCTCCTGGCAGGTGATGTTAGGGTTTCCATGTTCCGTGACCGTCAAAAGGATCTTGTCCCATTCTTCTTCATGGAAGGTGATCTTGTAGCCTGCAACAACATCGATGGTGTGATGGCAGCCCTCAACATCGTTCACGATCCAGATGAGTGGAGACTATTCATTGATTTATCGAAGACGAGTCTTAAAGCTGTTTTACTGCATAATGGCAATGTTTTGCCATCAATTCCAGTTGGTCATGCAGTCCATATGAAGGAAACCTATGACAACATGAAACAACTTTTGAGGTGCATAAACTATGACCAACATCAGTGGCAGTTTTGTGGCAATTTGAAGGTTGTTGCTCTCTTGCTTGGTCTGCAGACTGGATACACAAAGTACTGCTGTTTTCTCTGCGAATGGGATAGTCGTGCAAGAGATTCCCACTCCATCAAGAAAGACTGGCCACTCCGACAGTCATTGGAGCCTGGGAGAAAAAGTGTTCAGCATCCACCACTTGTTGAATCAAGGAAGATTTTGTTACCACCCTTACACATCAAGCTGGGTCTGATGAAGAACTTTGTCAAGGCCATTGACAAAACACAAGCAGCTTTCAAGTACCTCCGTGGAAAATTTCCAAGGTTAAGTGAAGCTAAGATAAAGGAAGGTGTCTTTGTTGGTCCTCAGATTCGTGAACTTCTTTGAGATGATGCATTTGACCATGCACTGCGTGGCAAGGAAAAGACGGCATGGAAAGCCTTCCAGTTAGTGGCAATAATTTTTCTCTGAAACAACAAGGCAGACAACTACAGGTTGTTGGTGGAAAACCTCCTCAAGGCATACAAAAGCCTTGGTTGCAACATGTCATTAAAGATACATTTTTTGCACTCTCATCTAGATTTTTTCCCACCGAACTGCGGAGCAGTGAGCGACGAGCACGGCGAGCGATTTCACCAGGACATTGCAACAATGGAGAAACGCTATCAGGGCAAATGGAGCCCATCAATGCTTGCAGACTATTGCTGGACAGTGACAAGAGATGCTCCATTTAATGAATACAAGAGACAAGCCAAGAAGCGCCGAGTAGACACTGAATAGGACTAAACTATGTACATAATAGTTTTTTGCCTTTTGTTTCATAATAAATTTTATTTATATAACCCTTTTGCTGATTTTTAAAGTGTTACATAAACAGGACAGGTGAAATATTATCATGTAAAGCAACCATAAACACATGAAAAGACCTAGGTTTACAATTTATGATTAAAACTCTACTATCTACACAATATACATAGACATAAAATGTAAAAACTTAAATATCTTAGAAACAGTAGCCAATCAGTTGTTTTAGTTGTCATATTTGAATTCAGCACATCAAAATACATAATAAATAGCACATTTTATCTCTGAAGCAGACGACTTCTCAAAAATTGTAGACCAGTGTAATTCACTGGCAAATTTTCTAACAGCTGCATTTTCTTCCATAAGATCTTTCATAACAATGCAGTAATTCTGTGGATCATTGTCCCTATAATATGACCATGAGAAGTATAAAATACTTCTCTTTTCAGGAAACTATAGGAATAGGCAGTTGTCATCATCAGAAAATAAATATTTACTGACTGTTATCATACAATAGTATCTGAGATACTTTAGTTATTTCCTAGTCTAAGTACAGGCAAACACTTAAGTATCTCAGATCCTACAGTGAGGTAACTATGGATGAGTCCAGACTGTTAATTCTGCTTTCAGTTGCATGAGTGAAAATCTGGAAAAACTCCATTATTTCAGTGGAATTACTTTTGATTTAAATGGTGTAACTAAGAAGAAAATTTAGTCATAAGTATTCAATGGTGAAAACTGCATGACTGTCCCTCAGTATAAAGTACAAACTACTACATGATTTGGGGGCAAGAGGATAAGAGAATAAAAAAATATTTTTCCACAATCTTAATTAAAAAGATACTGAGTTGGAGACTTCATGTTTTACTTAATTGTTATTCAGAATGTATAGGGAGGTTTTACTGCTAAGGGTAATCACTAATAATAATTTTAACAAAAAAGACAGCTTAACAATTTCTTTCACACTATCTGAATACTATTTTTCAGTACATTTAATAAACATAGAGAAGTATTAGTTTAGGGGTGTAAGAAATGCCTCAGTGTGCTCATCTGTCTGTGAATATTCAGATTCCTACTTCCACTACTGTTAATTCTTTATGAACCCAATCTTTCCTACATATCTAGAAACAAAATGATAGGAGAGATTTCCGAAGGAGAAAAATTGAACCATGTAAATAAATCTGATTCCACTGATTTCAGCGTAGTTATACCTATGAATACAATCTAAGGAGCTGGCCTTTATCTCCTACCTCATTTGCACAATAGGTTTCTGCATCTCAGCTCTGCATGATAAGTTCAGTATTAGCTGCAATATAATTTCTGAGTAATTCTGACTTGGGGTATAAAAATAATCTTTATATACTTGAGACTGAACTATTGTTATACTAAATAGATGTCGTTGGAAGGAATTGTTCTTGCAGAACAAATGTGGATAGTAAAGGTATTTAGAGCTACCCTAATGATTTATTTTTAATGCTGTATAGATGTGACCAGTCATCAGCTTTAACATTCACACATATGCTAACAGTCAAACTCATAAGCCATTTCTATAATTGTCATTCAGCACTTTTTTCTCCATCCTGCCTCAGTTGTTTCTCCTAGTAAATATTTAGTATCCACCTTTACTGATAAATATATCAGTATCTGCAAATCTTAAGGGATTTACATGATTGCCATTTATATTGACTCCCCTTCCATTTCAATTTATCTTTTTAACAGTCTTCACAAGATCAAAAATGTAGGTGATATTGAAGATGCTTAAACCAGGTTTAATATAACTAGAAACAATTTAAGTTATAATTAAAACTTTTTAACATTGAATTTTAGATCCCCCTTCCATTATAGGTTTCATAATACAAAATAGTCACTAGATAAATCAAAAGAATACCATACAAATAATCTAATTCATTGCAACCCTGACTGAACTTAGATTTACAATAGTCTTCTCTATGAAGGAACACATCTCTTAGTAAACCTTTTCCATTGATGCTGCTCCAAAACATAGCTCATTTCTCACTAAATTACCATGCTCCATTTATTCCAAAAACACCAGAAAGAGAGTGGATCTGTCATTTGCCATGTGGTACTTGGCAGCATACTTTTTAGGTGCATGACATCTACAGATGATGTGTAACTTGAAAACTAAAGCAATAGACCGAAGATAATCAAAAGCTAATCTTCAAAACAACACATTGAACCAGAACACAAATACATCTTTTTCAAAGAAAGAATGTAGAAATTTACACATCAGTAATGTATTAAAGACATCCTTCCTGAACACTCTACTTATTAGGTTTGCAAATTATGTGTAAAGATACAAAGGTGTAAAGAACATGTATGGAAACCTGTGTTATTTTTATTTCCTTCATCTGTGATTAAAGTATATTCATCAGCTTTCCTAGTGCTCCAGAACTTACATCTCCACTTGAACCCTTTGATTCCATTTTCTGCGGGCAAAACACCAACAGCAATAATTCTCTGTGGGCCATCTTACTTCTCTGTGTAGGGGCGGATGTAATTATGTCAGATGCATCTGACATTTTCTCCTCAGAGACTGAATGCAATAACTTCGTAAGGCATTTAAACTGACATATTGTCCTTTAAAGCTATTTTTGGGATGGTCTGTGTGTAATTAGCATTTAATAAATATGATAGTAAATGGATAGAAAAATAGAGAGAAAGAACACTAAGGAGTAATAGTTGAAGAGAAATATTTGTATACCCAGGGGGGTTTATGAGCCATATAGCTACACAGACACCTGTAATACCATTAAAAGGGCAAAGTGAAAGAGCAAGCCAAGAGCGATGAGTAGGAAAGAGGCATAACAAGGTAAGTACAAAATGAGGGATTGGAAAGATTGTTGCAAGGTATTAATAAAATATTAAAAATGAATAATCATAGAAAGTTAAATGAAAATTGAACAAAAAACAGAGACTGAGAAAACATGGCCAAGTGCCTAAGGACCAAGGAAATGACCAATAGGCAACCCAAGAAATGAGTATGATGAATTGTTTGGGGTCTATTCTCCTCCAGATACATGGGAAATCAATACACAAAGAGTAACTTGTGTTTATGTTAGTAGAAGTTCAGTGAACTTATCGTTCCTCAGAAAAGACCATTAGATTCAACAGTCCAATTATTGCTGTCCATTACACAGATTTAAATCCTCAGTAACTCCAGAATATTGTCAATTGTATCAACTATGGGGAATGTGGGGACAGATGCTACATTACCATAACATTTAATGATGGGGAGAAAAAACTTCAAGAACAGACTGGATCTATTGTCAAATTCTGACAAATATATTGAGATCTCCCCAGACAAAAAAATAAAAAACAGTCTGGGAACAGTTAAATTAGTAAAGGGGAGAGACTAGCATATGTGTGCAGTTAAGTAAGGATATGGGGAGATCCAAAAAGTTAAAGATGTTTTGCTTGACTTCAACTGTGGGGAAGCATCCTTCACTGGGAACAGATACACCCTGATATTGTTAAATTCGAGCTAACATACTCCCTTTCCATCCCAGCCATGTAAAAAGCATTCTTACATGAGAATACTTGAAAATAGATGCATTGAACATGCAATACAGTACAAATTGTATAATACAAGTTGCTTTAATAGATATAAACAAAACAATATAGAGAGGCAAAGAAGAATGCATATATTCAGCAGGGATTTGAAATGAGACAGAGTTAGTGAGAGAAAGAAACTGGAAGACTGATAAACTACATAAAGCAAAGGTGATGGGATTATGTGAAGGAGGTCAAAAGAAATAATGTCTAGAATAAATCCATGTTTAAAAACAAAAGAAAGGATGCTAACATGAAATGAAGGATGCTGAAGTGGATGCTGAAATGAACCTGGTATGAGAATGGATAGGGTGGGTAGCAATATGCTGAACATGCTGGAGACCTGAAAGCTGATATTTGCAAGGCTGTGTAGAAAGGAGTTGCAATAATGAATGCAAGAGGTGATCAAAATTAGAATGAAGAAAATTTCAGCAGATGGAGAAAAGTAAAATAATGACTGAGATGTGCACCAATTTCTTTCTCTAATTGATATGTTATTGACCGTGATGGAATGCATTTATGGCTCATTACTGGGGGATCCATGGTCCTACTAGACCCTGCCCCAAAAAGCAGTGAGCTGAAAAGAAGGGCTTGGGCGAGCAGCGACGCCAGCCTTGCTGGGGGAGGCGGATTCGGGCAAGCCCCATGTAGTGTCCCATTTTCTCTTTGGGAAATATGGTCACCCCAAGAAGGGCATGGTGCTTCACAACAGAAAACAATACATTCTATCAGAGATGTTGGTGAAGAATAGTTGGTGTCCGCTGGTAGGCTAAAGTAATCAATACTGATGTGTTACAGAGGACTAGTCAATAGACTGTAGAGACAATGACTCAAGAAAGAAGGCTGAAGTGGTTTGGATATGTCATACAGATGTAAAAAAATATTCCTAAACAAGCCCTTGACTGGATATCACCTGGTGAAATGTGGAAAAGACGACAGTGGATGACATGACATGCTGCTGTCATTGAAACAGACTATGATGGAGCACGAAACAGCACTAGAGAGACAGAAGTGGACTCTGGTTTGCCTCCTGTGTCACAAGGCATGGAGATGTCTAATCTACTCTTTCCCCCACTCTGTCCATGTGTTGCAGGAAAAGAGCAAATGGCTTGTCAGATTTGGAGTGTGTGGACCTGTTACTATAACAATAAGAGTAGCACTCTTATGCTTTGGCAATTAAGGGGCAGTGGAGATAGACATAGAAAGGAATGAGAAAGAGGGAGAAGATACAGAACAGAAAGAATGGAAGAGGAGAGGTAATGGATGAAGTAACATTGGATAGAGAGAGTGAGGAAAGGGACAAAATGAAGAGAAAAAGTGGAGAATGAAAAAAGAAAGGCGATAGCAGGTAAAAAGCAAAACAATTTGGGTGGAAATTATACCCTCCCTTGTATTCCATAGCCATCAGGGTCCAACAATTCAGAGGGTGAATCCTGACCCCACTGAAGTCAAGGTGAGTTTTGCCCTTGACTTCAGCGGAGCCATAAGTGTACATTCACACTGCAGTGAAAGAGACACACCAGTCTAGACACTTGGGCTGGAACCTGGGCTCCGAGACCCAGAAGGAGAGTCGGTCTCAGAGCCCAGGCTCCAGCCCAAGCCTGAATGTCTACACTGCTATTTTTTGTTTGCAGCCCAAGCCCTCCGAGCCCAAGTCAGCTGACCTGGGCTCAGATTCAGTGCCACAGGTGTTTTTATTGCAGTGTAGACGTATCCTGAGTGTCTCTGTCCCTCACTCTAGTTCTGGAAATTTGAGAGATAGGATTAATGTTCTATATGGAATAAACTACTAAGGGCAGAAATAGAAGTTATAACTAAGGCTATGATTTAGTCATGGGTATTTTTAGTAAAAGTCATGGAGAGGTCACGGGGCTGCAGAGCCATGCCAGCAGTGGCCAGTGTAGCTGTTCCCTGGGGTCAGCCAGACTGGCCACTGCAGAAGTCACAGAGGTTGCGGAAAGTCACAGAATCCATGACTTCCGTGACACAAATGGAGCCCTAGTTATAACTATACATTGTTATATACTGAGACCACTATTTGTGTGTTGACCAATTCTAACTTAATTGAAGTGATAGAGTTTTAAACAGACTGTCTTGCATTCTTCCATCTTTGAATTTTTCCTCTCTGTAAGTTTATTTGTAAAATTAGGGAAAGGACTACAAGAACAAAACAGCAAACTCCCTTCTTAATATCAAAAGATAGAAATGACACTAGTAGTGACATCAGAATGGATTAAAACGGAACCCTCTTAAAAAGATGGGAAGCAATTTGTAGAAATGTATACACTTGCTCAGTTCTGAACCTACCCTGAGCAGATTGTCAGCTATGATGAATCATAGCTAATGTAGGTTTATGACAAACTACAGTACTCTAGGGCAGTGGTTCTCAATCAGGGGTACGTGTAACCCGTGGGGGTACTCAGAGGTCTTCCAGGTGGTACATCAACTCATCTAGATATTTGCCTAGTTTTACAACAGGCTATATAAAAAGCACTAGCAAAGTCAATACAAAGTCAAATTTCATGGACAATGATTTGTTTATACTGCTCTGTATACTATACACTGAAATGTAAGTACAATATTTATATTCCAGTTGATTTATTTTATAATTATATGGTAAAAATGAGGAAGTAGGCAATTTTTCAGTAATAATGTGCTGTGATACTTCTGTATTTTCATATCTGATTTTGTGTGTGTTTAGGTGAGGTTGAACTTGGGGGTACACCAGACAAATCAGACTCTTGAAAGGGGTACATTAGTTTGGAAATGTTGAGAGTTTACTCCCTAGAGCAGTGGCTAACACTACTAATCTCAGGTATTAATGTTCTGAGGGGGAAAAAAAATAGTTTTATATGACCTGCATATAAGTATCTGTTTACTTAAAATTAGAAGGGGGAAATGTTTTTTGTTATTTTTCTTTATTATGCAAATTGAAAACATCAATCACCAACAGCTTTATTACACTCCAAATTTGCACATTTATGGTGAATTCCCTCAGCCTCTAAAAAGGGCCTTTCCCATTTTCACAATTCCTTGCAAGGAACAAATATAATAGGCTACACATTACTTTTAAAAGAGCACTCCACTGCAATTCTCAATGAGGACAGCACTAGGAGTTTCAGTTACAGGAAGGAAGTTGTTTATTCCATAAATTTATAAACTTTTACAATAAGTCAAAACCACAACAAATGGTTCTAACCATATTTACTGTAATTTTATTTGTAAGTACTGACTTAATACAACTGAAAATATCTTCTCTTCATTGTAATGAGTACATCATAATTGTTCTAGACTTTAGGGCATATGTGGAAGAGTCAAAATGTTCTATTTTCTGAAAGCTCTATTCTTGAACTCCAGGTAAGTGTGAAAACAACTCATTCATAAATAAGTAAAAATAAATAGACTTTCCTTACCTGTCTATAATACCACACAAGTCTATCTGAAGGTTACTGAAGTTACCAAGGGAATTTTTCTGTACTGAAATTAGATCCACTGCTTTGCTACCAATGGTAATAAGTCTCATACATCCTTGAAAACCAGCAAATGGACTTTTACATTCAGAGCTGTTGCCATTGTTAGGACAACCTGAAACAAACAAACAAAAATAACTGATTTTGGAAAAGATTCATCTTACAAAATCAATTTGTATATTTCAATCCATACTCTAAAAGCAGATTGAAAGCTGCTGATTTCCTGTCTCTGGGGGCTTTGTGGGGAGAGTTTAGCCATGAGCTCCTTTGAATGACGACTTTGAACCTCTTGGCCTTGTAGTGTAATACTATAATTCTCTTTTTGTTCCTGTGTACTGATGTAATTTTTATATGGAATTACATCAAAGAACTGGGGTAAAAAATAACCTAAACATCAAAACCCAAATTCAAATGAGGTTTATCTTTACGGAAATAAGCTGTTCACAAACACACTGGTGTTATCAGTCAAAATATTCAGAGTGAGAGACTTGGAAAAATAAATTTTATAACTCTTACACATTCCAAGTTAAAATAAAAATAAAAGGAGCTACTGAATATACTGATGCTTATTTATTATTGTACTTTTTGTTTTGGTAATTTTTAAAAGGTATACACATATATTAACTTTGAACACACAAATATAGTGCCAGTAAAATATATAAATGAAGTCCACTGAAAGAAACCAGATCAGCAGGCATATTGTGAAAATGTTGCTGCAATGGAAGAAAAGGATATAATGAATAGATCATAGTAAAGGAATACTATATGTAAATCAGTTATCTACTGTAGTATTCAGGTTGTTTTCGGGAGAAGGGGAATTCTATTTAGGACTCATTCACTTTGATATACAAAACAGTAATAGGTTACTGAGCAGCTACATGACAAAATATGCCTCCAATTTATTTGTTTGCTGGCTTTCTTCCAGAGGTCAGCGTTACAACAGGAACAAAGTACAGGGAATGCTACTTTGCTCTTAATCAAACAATATAACCTCCTGGGTGGGATCAGTCAAAGAGCTTCTTGTCTCCTAATGTTTGCACGCAATGACTTAAAGACACTTCCACGTTCCATTGAGCTAATAGGTATTTTCTAAATCTTCCAAAAGGATGGTGGCATTTATTCTATGGGAAAATGAAAACTAAGAAATACATTGAAGTGAGTGAAAAACAGCACTGAACGCTTGGAGAGATTTTCAAAAAGTATACTACAGAACATGAAGGAAAACAAGGGCTCCTCCTCTGGCAAGGCATTGGACTCCCTTAACTCTTATTGCTTTGTACAGGAGTTGAAAGTGCTTAGGACCTCATCAGTATTGGAACTTAAGAATTACAACATTTAAATCATATACTACTCAATGGGACTAAAGATTTTTTACATGGAAATAATAACCAATTCTGTCCTAATTCACACCCTTGCAAGTCAATGGATTTGCAAGAGTCCAAGGGAGGGCAAAATTAACCCACAAGAACCTTAAAGATCTATTTTATTAAATAGTTTTTTTGTAACTTGTGGCAAGACAATCACTACTTGAATATTTACAATTAATTGTGCATTTTAAAAATAACTAGCTCATAGATAATTTTGCAATTACTTTTTTTCCTCATAGCATTCTGAAGTTCTACTATTTTCTCCAGAATAAATTTAATCCAGTCTTATATTCTTTCATAACCTTTTGTCTTTTGAAATATTTTGTCTTCTCATCATTCTATTAGTAAAGAATAAATCTTTAACATTAATATTAATGAAAGTGGTCTTCAGGCTTGTGGTCAGCATTCTAAGTTATATATCAAAGTGAAAGCAATAATTCCATAAATCATGCAATTCACCCTATGTGAATATGTATTTTTCATTAATTTCTCCTTGTCCTTACAGTTGCCAATCACTATTATCATTTCCAAGTAAAAGAACTGGAATATTCGGCATTTTCTTGACTCCTGTGTGATCTGTGCTAGCGTTTGCCCACAAAGCTAAAGAATTTCCAAACTAATTAAACAGATTCTTAGTAAAGACTAAATCTCTCTCTAATATTTCATATTCCCAACAAAAATACATCTCTTCTACTGGAATGCTTCTCTTCATATTTATACCTGTGTACAGAGACACACTACATATTTCAGCAAATTCCAACATGACATAAAGAAAGGGTGTTCCAAACTCCGTTGCTTTTCATCAGCCATTTCCCAAGTTTGGATGACATTGTACAGGCTGCTGACTTGATCATAAAGCTGTACTCAGAGAAGCTGAGGGGTGGATAGTCAATTAGAGATTTCAGTGGTTTTGGCATTAATTTTAACCCCAAAAGATGTATAGAAGTGTTCTGTTGTACAGCTTAATTGGTTATGTCATTTTTTACAAATGTCCATGTCCCTTCTGACGTGTACACCTGTGCTATCAGCTCTGCAGTGTTCACTGGTGCAAAGCACATAATCAGAAATGTGGGAGCCAAGAGCCGTTCAGAAAATACAAATATGAAACAACATTTTCCCCTTGTTTAAACAAAAATATAACAGATATTATCAATCTCTCTGTCTATTTATTTAGTTTTTTATATGTTGGACCTCACACCTTGGTATCCGAGGAAGCCTTCATATTAATCAAAGTCACTTTTGAAAATGGGAAGTAGGTGCTTCTAAAAATTTTGCCCATGATGATCATAATGATCCCTTCTGGCCTATGAAACTTGTATTTACAGCAATTAACCATTTAAATAGTTACAGTGAGTTTTGCAATTCCTAGATTATAAAGCCAAAGAGATCATTGTGATCATCTAGTCTGACATCTTGTATAACACAGGCTACAGGTCTCCCCAAATTAATTATCATTTGAACTAGAGTACCTTTTAGGAAAAAAACAAAAACACATCCTATATATTGATTTAAAAACTTCCAGGATGAAGAATTCTGGAAGAATTCATCATACTAAGTACAGAGAATATTGCAAATACCACAAATACTATATAAATTATAAAAGACAAGTTTTTAAAGGTGCCAATTATACAATGAATATACATAATCTTCCAGAGGATAGTTCCATTAGTAAGTGTGCGTTTTAACTAAGAAATTAAAGGACAACTTACTGCTGAAGCAAACAGAACTGCCAATAATTAATTATTTTTCAGATGCTCTCAAAACTTCAAGACACCACAAACTTCAGTACAGCCATACACATTACTTACCACCTAAGTGAGAGTGCAGCAATGAAAATTAACCCCTGTAGCTAATAGCCATTACTATATCACAACATCATAATAATTAGGAGCAGAAAAGAATCTGTAGTAAACCCAGGCTTGATTCTTTCCCGTGACAGAGCTCCTCTTAGCACATTTAGGTGGGAGGGGATAAAAGTTCCTGATTCTTAGGGCCAACCACAGCCCTAATTGTTATAACAGTGCAATATAGGGGACTATATTTTTAAAAGTGCCTAATGAGTTTGGGTTCCCAGACTGAGTTTTAGAGAGTGCTGAGCACCCACACTTGAAAGTCAGGCCTCTTTAAGGAGATTCAAGTTGAGAACATAAAACTTGAGGCAAGCCAAATCATTAGGCACATTTGAAAATGTAGGCCATGAACAACAAGCATTGTTTATTTATAGGCTGTTATCAGTATAAACAGAAATAGCATCTTTCACCTCCAAAGTAGTAGGTGTCTCCTGAATAAATATGTGTAGGTACAGCAGCATGAGCAGATGAGGTTACATCATTGTCCACCATTAGGCTCATACGACTTCGTTTGGCAGACAAGGAAACTGAATGCCACTGGCCATTATTTAATCCAACACCTAGGAGGAAAAACAAGAGTAAGCTGAAACATCTACAAATACTATTTGTTAAAATAGTTGATCTTCATAGGTTTTAAATGGAAAGCATATGATAAGCATTTAATAAACTACAGTTACTCAGATATACAAAGAAAGAAAAAAGAAAGAGGGGATATCACTATATCATGTGAAAACATAGAACCTTCTTCCATTCCTTTTCCTTACTTTCGATAGTTAAAATACCTTCAGTGGATGGCAAGTGATGTTCCTAATGATCAGTAATACATCTCTTTAAAGTTAGTGCCTATTTTTGTGTCCTAACTGAGTAGGGTCTTCTGGAAAGAAGCACACAGATGCTTTATATAATTTCAAATTAAGATTCCACAGACCCTGCAGCTCACAGAACACAGTGAGCAGCTTCTCTACCCATGACTAAATGAACTCTTTAGTAAAACTCCCAAACCTGGAATGAACTCCCATGACCCAGCTGCTATACTTAATACTCTAACAGAAAAACCTGGCATGCATAATGGAATGAATTCTCCATAAACACTACACCAATAGAAAATGCCCCCTCTCAGTCTAAGCAAGTTACAGTTAAGACATAATCATGGTGTCTGATACAGTACTTTACAGATAGTGGCTGTAATGTTGTGTGCTATTACCAGGACATTATTTAATCTTTGAAAATCAAATGTAGCCATCACCTGGAAACCCGCAACAATATCAAAATGTTGTAAATGCTGGGATTACTAATGCAACTGTCATGTCAATGTTACAGTATTTATTTTTGTTTGGTTGTCGGTTTTATAGGGACTTTGGGGATGACGTCTTGAGGTTGTTTACCAGGAGTTTAGGCATATAATACCAGTTGATATTAACTAGAGTTGTATAGGTGAATATATCAGGTAACAAACTAAAGCTCCCATCCAGGAAAGCTCAAGCATATTAACTTTAAGCACATGCTTAAGTGCAGTTTTGAATAAGAATCCTCTTTTGAATCAGGACCAAATATTGTAGCTCTTGAAATATTTAGGGCTCTTTTCTTCACTTGTATACTCTGCAGAGAGATTAGATTTGTGTGTTACTTGAGTAACTGGTTTTCCTATTGAAATGTCATTTATTTCTACAGAATGTAGAATTTGGTGTGTATTCTGGGAAAAATTGTAAGCAATTTGAACCATGCATTTATGCTAAAAACAGAGAAAGGAAAACATAACAAAAAGGAAGAAAAGGTTCAGATGGCCAAGTTACTCATAAGCCAGGATTATGTAAAGTATTATAAAACAAGCACATAAGAGAGTTTTAACTTGCACAGCAGCACACACTGAGCATATAAATCTTAGTCTCATAGACCTCAGCAGAATGACAAGGGGTGTATATCCACATGGATAAACTGTCTGTGAAGAAGTTCTCTAATATATTGGACACTAACATGTTGTTTCTCTACATTAGACTTATGTATCTTTTGTCTTTCCCTATTTGTTTTTCCACTTCAACAAGCACATTTGTTGTGGACTCTAAAAGGAGAAATTTATTCTCTATTCAAATTAGAATTCTGCTATACCCCCTCCTTAGGCGGAATCTCAGGAAACCTGGGGCCTATAGATTGTCTTGTCCTGCCCTCATGCCTTCTTGAAGAGGAATCCTTTCCAAAACTCAGTGCCAGAGAGCAAGAGGGGTTGTTTACTGCCATTCTGCCAAAATGCTGACAGTGATTCTTTGGAGCAGTGATGTTCAATGGAAAGGGGGTATCTGAAGATCTAAAGTGCGCTCCTTCTTACTTCCCAAGAAAAGGGAAACAAAATATGTAAGTGGCAGATTTGGTGGCTCTAGCAGTAGTCAGAAGCACTGTAACATGGTAGCACCCACGTCTCACGAGCACCCTGTGACCAGGTGTGCTTCTGCACCTCTCTTAGTCTGTGGTGACTCGTCAGAGATTTCTCAAGGGTTTTGAGACATAAACAAACATACTCTTCCAGTGTATGAGTCCCAGAGGGCCCTTCTGGTGTCCTCAATGCTGTTTTAACACAGTCCTGGCCCTGGTATCAAGCTGTACCCCAGGGCTTCGTCCCTGGAGGCAATGGTTTTGCCCTCTCTGGGCCCTTCTAGTCCCAGCTCTCCAGCTGGACCACTATACAGTTCAGTTCCCCTTCTAGGAGGTGTATCAAAGTCCAATATAGTCTAATCCCTGACCCTCTTTGGGGTCTTCAATCTCCTTTCTGAGGTTAGTTCAACTCCCCTCTCTGGGATTAAGGTCATTCCATCTGTAGCTGGTGGGTGGGATCCATGGACCCTATGAATAGCAGCCATGTGCTGCTGTGTCCCCTTTAACTCTTCCTATGCTGCTACCATTCCCTGGACCACTTTCCTGTGGCCTCAGCACCTTCACAATTGCTTCACCCTTACCATAGAGCTGACATCTTGTGCTCAGTCCCAGCAGCGAGCCAAGAACTCCTTCTTGCTTCCCCAGTCCATTTCAGCAACTGCTCTGACTGTGATCCTCAGCTAGCTGGGAACACCAGCCTCAGTCCTTAAGCTCCCAACAGCAACTGACTGACTCTAGCCCTGCAGCTCCTTTCATGTGAGCCTGCTGGGCCCTGACTGGCTGCCCCTTGCAGCTTCTCTTTAACTGGCTGTTTCCCATGCAGCCTCTCTAGCAGGGCCGGCTCCAGGCACCAGCTGAGCAAGCTCGTGCTTGGGGCGGCAGATTCTACGGGGCGGCATTCCGCCCAATCCTAGGGTGGCACGGCCGCTTTTTTTTGTTTTGTTTGCCGATCCAGCCACCCTGTAGGGGGCGGTGGCGCGGAGGAGGGGAGTGCCCTGCTGGGAGTGGGCTGCGCACTCCGTCTGCCCCAGCCGGTGCCAGGTCTGTAGCAAGCCCGGCAGGGCAGCCCGCGTCCTTCCCTCCCCGCCGACCAGAGCGGTGCGGAGTCCTCCCGGCAGGTGGCGCGGCGGTCGAGGCCGCATGGCAAGCGCCCTGCTGAAGCCTTGGCCGCCCCCTTCTCTCTCTCTCCCCACTCCCTTCCCCTCCCCCCCGCTAGCCGGGGCATGTCGGCCGCCCCGCAGTTTTTTTTTTTTTTTTTCCTGCTTTGCCGTTCTGGCCGCCTTGATTTTTTTCCCCCCTCTTTGGGTGGCAAAAAAGCCAGAGCCAGCCCTGCTCTCTACGCCGCTTGGAGGACTCACCTCCACAGCTCCTTTCTGGGACAGGGTGTGGTAGGAATCACAAGACTCCAGCAGTGGGCCTCAGTGCCTGGTCACAAGCATAAATAACATTATCTTGCAGGATAAACTGATTTGTGAATCATCTTCTTCAGGAAAACTTCCTACTAATGATATTTACAGAATGTGCTATTTTTCCAAAGGGAAATATTAGAAGCCTTAGCCCAGATTCTCCCTTGTGCTGTCACCATGGTAGACACAAAGTAGCACTAAAATAATTGTACCTGACCATGGAAAGATCATCCCACTATAGTGGGATCCTTTGGTAATACAGAACTGTCATAGCAACCACTGTTCTTCTCTTGCCATCGTAGAGCTTCCCTGCACTCTAATGATCTCCAGCTGACAAAAAACAAAAACAAAACAAAAAAAAACAACCCTTGGGGCCATTGGTAGACAGTGTAATTGACAGCAGCCTTCAGGGGGTTGGCTTAGTATAGGGTTATTTCAGAATAAAGGGAGTGCAAGAGTGCCTTGGCTACTGGCAACTTTAATATTTGAAACTGGTCTGGACAAGGCACTAGAAAAATATTACTCTTATGTAGACAGTTGTTATGCAGCATCAAGGGGTTGGATTTATATTGAAGTATTTAGACCAGTGGTGGGCAACCTGATTGCAGGCCGTGAGACATTTTGCGGATGTTGACCATCTACAGGCATGGCCCCCCCGCAGCTCCCAGTGGCCGGGGTTCACCGTTCCCGGCCAATGGGAGCTGCGGGAAGCGGCGGGCCACAGGGACATGCTGGCCACCGCTTGCCGCAGCTCCCATTGGCTGGGAATGGCAAATCGCGACCACCGGGAGCTGCGGGGGGCCGAGCCTGCGGACGGTCAACATCCACAAAATGTCTCGCGGCCTGCAATCAGCTTACCCTGATGGGCCACAGGTTGCCCACCACTGATTTAAATCTATCAGGTGTTATTTTCCATATCTTCCATGATATTCTTAGTACTATTGCACAGATAGAACTAATCACATGTATCAAAGTGTTTTATAAACTTCAAATAAAAACCACCAAAAAACCACAACCAGATAAAACAGTTCTTAATGTAAGTCTTTTAATCTGCTCTTGCAAACAACTGAACAAATAATGCAGAGTGTTTCTATCAAAGAAGAGCTAAGTATGCCAAAACATAGGATTTGGATCATTCAAATGAAGACGTCAAATGACAAAGTTAAATCTAAGTAAGAATGTTTCCCATTTCCCAGGAATTTAATTAATTCCCTTACATTAACCATTGTAGGGCTGCCCTTCAAGTGACAGAACAGAACATAAACAGCACATATTCTACAAAACTTGTGTTCATCATACCACGTTTTTATAATGGCCAAACACAAATTTTGAAAACAAAGTAATGTTTCCATATAAGCCATTTTCCCATTCATCAAAGAACTGCATAAGGCCTTGTAGGCCTAAAATAACACAAATGAAGAAAACATAACAGACACAATCCTTTGAGGTAGCTCAAGTCCCTCAACATGTCATATACCCCAACAGCATGGAGTTTTCCTTTTGGCACTTCGTTTTGCCATGCTGGGCTAGTTTTGTGTTCCATGTCTTCATTCTGACTGAAACAGATTTACAGTCTAACAAACTTTATCAGCCTCTAATCCTTGGTATGGCATGCAGCCTCAATAAACTTTCTGCTCTAATGGGATTCCATTTTCAAAATATTATAAATGAAAATCACAAGTATTTGAACAATGTGCAGATTACAGAATGTTCTGTTACAAAGAGGCAGCCTGCATGAGTGACTAAAGTAGAGGAACTAATTTGGTTAATGGGAAATGTGTAATAGAACTTTCACAACACCATCTACTCATCTTTGGCTTCTTTATAGTAATTTATTGGATATGCATAGAAATACACAAAGTTGTTTGGAGATATAGCTCATCTCCACTTTGGACAGAATGCCATCCAGAAGGATGCTATTGGAGTTGGACACCCATTCGGCCCACCCTGGAGTAAGGACCTCCATAAAGTCCCTTGGTTAGACCTGGATGCTATAGAATGCCAGTGGGAGAGGTAGAATGAAACAGTCCAGAGAAAGTCCTCCACTGCAGATATGGACCTAACTAGATTAATGAACTGAATATATTTATTTATGTAGGAGGGGTAGTGTAGTGCTGAATGTCTGCAGCAGAGGTCAAGGGGTCACCAGTATAGATTTTGCTGATGGAAATTGTATGATTTTTTTTGCTGAAATATATCTGTGGAATTTTGACAAGAAACATTTCACACAAAAAAAAAAAAAAACCAACAAGAACCCCCCAACACACAAAAATGAGGAGGAAAATGGTGATTTTAATCACACTATTTATCACACCAGTATAGGGCAATGACCTTTAAAAAATATCCACATAGTCATAGGTAGGCCACCAACATGGTAGTATCTGAGTATCTACAATTACACTTTCTACAAAATATCACCCAGAATTCTGTGTGAGGTCACCCATGACAGAAGGAAGATAACACTCTTCATAAACACACACACGGCAGTGTGCATGGCTTTCAGTAAGTAATGAAAGACTTTGAGCAGGTCTAGAAGATAATAATATGTAGATTAAACTGAAGTACAGCATCTGAATGTAATGGTTTTAAAAATCATTTAATTAAAAATTACATTTTTAAAAAGGCACTGCACATTAATAAGCTGGGTAGTAATATTTCAAACATTCATCCATATGGTAACTCAATTTGGACTCATCATTGAACACAAATTAACTTTGTTTCATTTCTTCCTTTTTTCTTTAAACTGTGTTCTATTGCTTTCTGAATATTTGATGACCAACTTGCAAAAGGGGCTACAAAGGAAAAAAAGATATTAAACAACCCGTCTGTAACAGAAGGATTTCGCTTATTATAACTTAATCACTCATGAATTTAATACGCCATTCTCCTTTTTATATGGCTCAAGAAATCTTTAAAAAACTCATGGTAATGAATTCTGAGAACTGTGCTCAAACTAATATGCTCTGATTTAATTATCAAATTTTGTATGTGTGAAAGCCAGGTCATGAGTCTTTGCCTGTAGGGGAACAAACCTGTCCAACCATCCATAATTTAATTACTCAATCTCCAAATGCAGACTTGATTTGCTTCAGTGAATGTAGCAACAACAAACACTTCAAAAGCTCAAAAAGAAGTTCACTGTATGGTTTTGTTAGATAACTTCCTGCTTTAGGAGAGAATAGGAGTTGTGGGTTTGTTTATTTGTTTGTTTGTTTAAGAAATGCATTAGTGTTCTGCATTTGCATAGACAAATGTTATTCCATATCTCAGACCATATGGAGGGCTTGTGGTATTCATCACATAATAAAGATAAATCACATTTTAATATAGCATTTCAAGATTTATTGTGAGGATTTTCAATCAATTGGGAATATGTTATGTATTTTTATTGCCACTTTATAGTTTACTAATTTGTCATACATACATGTCAGTAGTCTACTTAGAAGTCATACTACCTTTAGCAGGCCTGTTAAAGTGATATTGCATTGAAGCCATTTCATTAACATATATCATATAATTGAGCTGTGATTGAAACAGCTTCTGAAGAAGTCTAATATATCACAGTAAACTACACATCATTGCCACTCTTACTGTGGAATTAACATTTTCTGATGGTGAGCATGAGGAAGCATGTTAGTAATTAAAATGGTGCTCTCTGTACATCATTTATTTTAGTTTAAAACACACACCTGACTGATCCTGCTCCCACTGAAATCAATAGTTAACCTCCCATTTATTTTCAATAAGAGCAGGATTGTCATCTTTATGCAAATTCCAACATTGCTTATTACCATTACTGGCATGCAATCTTTTCCTGAATTAAAATAATCAATTGTTTAAAAATTCCTATTTCCATTATTATAGACATGTGGAAAGATAATGAGCTGTAGAGTTATATTTAATATTTCCCCACCCCCACAAATTAGCATTCTGTATCAGCTGGCATAGATAATGGAGAAGAGGGATCACATCACAGACAGAGAGAAATGGTGTATTCTAGTGGACAGGGCACAGAGCTAAAATTCAGAAGACCTCTGTTCCATGCTCAACTCTGTTGCTGACCCAGTGGGGGTCTTTGGGAAAATCTCTGTTTCACTGATTACCCTCTCCGTTGTCTGTCTTATCTATTTGAACTGTAAGCTCCTCTGGGCAGGGACTGACTCCTACTACGTGTCCGCCCAGTACCTAACAACTTTAAGTGGGGCCTCTATGCATTACTGTAATACAAATATTTTTGTATAAAAAGGAATCACAATCTCTAGTGAGAACATTGACAAATATTAGTTTCTTAATAGTCTAATAGGACAGTAACTGATTTCCCTTTCCCAGATGGAAAATAAGATAAGATGCTCAAATTCTACAATTAAGGGATTCATATAAGTGCCTGATTCTCCAATGCACAGTCATGCAAGTAATTTGTTTCCTGGGAAATTTGTCAGTAGTTTGAAATGTGCACATATGAATGTATGTCAGAAAAGGGAAAAAACACTGCTTTCGAAATCTTCAGATGTAATACTCACATGAGCAAGGATTACACACATGAACAAGAGTTCCAGGACCGGCCCCTTGGAATGGATCGTTGATCCAAATATAATAGCTCATGTGACACATTTATGCATAGAAATTAATTTTCTGTTACCTGCAGTGATGTCACTTTGTGCTTTTCCTGGTTTATAGGTGCTCATTTTAACTTTCCCATCACTCAGATAAAGGAGGAGACCACCTGAAGTCTGGTGTAGTTTAGTGGACAACAAAAGTCCCTCCTTGTTCCAGGTGCGAAATTGAAAACTGATGGACACTTCATCTTGTCCTGATGTGCCAGGCAATGCTAGGTAGCTACTGGAGCTCAGAAAAGTGACAGGAACCATCTGTGCTTCTGAACAAGAGAAGGACATGTTGCCCTGAAAATAAATAAAATAAATGCAGCATTAGGGAATGTTCTGAGAAACACAGTTCATTCCAGTTGCATGAAGTTATGTGTGGATACCATACTGCCTATGGTTCATCATGACAATGAACAAAGGCTAATGTTCATATTCATTTTGGATGTTTTAGTCCAAAATTTAGGTAGGACTATGAATAAATAAGAATATCAGACATCAAAAGAAACATTCACTAAGTTGTTCGTCAGATCATAGAAGCCAATTCCCTCCTAGGTAATCACAGGGTAGATAGAGACCTGTACCAACTAAGGTAAGATCCTGGGTTACACACATGACAGAATGACATCCCAGGGAGTACACAGAAGTATTCTGTTTCTGTTTTATTTTGGACTCAGCCTCTGGGAGCTTCAAGAGCTTAGTAGGACTTCCAGATGCCAGATAAAATTCCAATGGTAGCAAGAGTCTGCTATGAGGTTTAAAGGAGATTAAATGCTTACAGGGAGGAAGAGGTGTTGCAGAGGGGCTGGTAAGTGCTATATGGTGGTCCATATTTGGTTCTTGGGAAAGTCAGATTATTGGACTGAAAAACAATCTTTCCAATTCAATGTAATTTGGATTCTGTACTGAACTCACTCTGGTGGGTGGGGAAATGCAGATATAATTGTAATTCACCCAAATAAGAAGCACAATTTTAGTAAAGCAGATGACCTCACTGCACATTAAGCAGTGGGGCTCTTTGTCTGGCTTGTTGGAGAAAGTGACTAGAGAGTCAGAGAGTTACCTGCTAATGGAGGCAGCTCCATATCAGCATCCCCACAGTGACCCATCCCCCCACCGCAGGTGACCAGAAGAGAAGGGGACTATTTATGCCCACATCTGTGCAGTAGAAGCTCTCTCTTCAGCTGCACCAGGCTGAGCAGCACCCAAATAAGAAGCATGGATTTAGTAATGCAAAAGGCAACGTGCCCAGTTGGCAAACAGGGATCTTACAGTACACATACAGTTATAACTAGTGCTACAAGATATGTGGATCAGAATAGCAACAGCAGATTTCCACAGATTAGTGACAGAGCTAGTTAGTGAACATTTTAGGACTCTTGATACTCATACAATACGAACTATATGATCTAAACACTTGCTGGCATCTTTCAAACTGTAAATAAAAATCACACTATATCAGGGGTTCTCAAATTGGGGGTCGGGACCCCTCAGGGGGTCAGGAGGTTATTACATGGGGTGGGGGGGTCGCGACCTGTCAGCCTCCACCCCAAACCCTGCTTTGCCTCCAGCATTTATAATGGTGTTAAATATATAAAAACGTGTTTTTAAATTTATAAGGGGTGGGGTCACACTCAGCGGCTTGCTATGTGAAAGGGGTCACCAATACAAAAATTTGAGAACCACTGCACTATATCTATAATGGCTAACCAATTTTTTTTCTGGTTGAGACAAAACCTTTACATTTTCTAAGGTACATAGAACTATGCCTTACCAGTGCAGGGCTGTAACATCTCTTTAAGAAAATATACATCCCCAAATCAGTAAAATATGTTTTCTTATGAAGAATCCAGAGAGAAACTGGAACACGCACTTGCTTCTGACCTTGGCAACATTATGTCTAGACAGCAACTAGACACCCATGCTTGGGCTGCAGCATGTTTCACTGCTGTGCAGATATCTGTACCTGCAAGGCGAGAGGGTCCCAGAGCTCGGGCTCCAGCCTGAGCTGGAAGTCTACACAGCAATGAAACAGCCGTGCAGCCACAGCCCAAGTCAGCTGGCATGGGCCAGCTGTGGATTGTTCTTTGCTGTGTAGACATACCATACGTTTCTCTATTCTGTTTTTTACTGTCAGTGGGGTTGAGGGAGGAAGCTCTCTGTTTATGAACGGAACCACAGAAAGGTGAATAGTAAACTGAGTTGACCCACAGTGAAAAGGCAATCATCAGACTAATAAAACTTGTTAAAAGCTAAAAGCTTTACCATCTGCAGAGTCTCCCTTCACATCATTTGGACAGCTGCCTGATACCATATCAAACTAGCACACTGCCTATTTAATAGGCATTCTGTGGTAGCCCATATTTTCTGGCACTTTTACAAGCCTAAGACACTTCCTAAATATTTTTCAACCAAAGTAATACAGCAGTTTATATTATTTGAGATGAAGCTGATGTAATTTCTCATCTCTTGTTCAATTATTCTGTAACTACATCTTACTAAACAAGTTCCCATGAAGAGACAATCAGAAAGGATACTACCTACTTATTTGTTTTCTATCATTTTTTATTGAACTTCTGGAATGTTTTCAGAACAGGTTCATGCAACAAGTAAAACAAATTAAAGTAGGGAAGGGCTCAAATATTCCAATTTATGGGAGAGAGAGATGAACTGGCCTGATTGTTTAGCCATATTTTGGCCCCAACTCAAAGAAAAACATGTTGAGGTTGGAAAAGTCTTTTATTTATTTATTTATAGCTATTTTCTTTTTCAATTCTTTGCTTCTGGCTAACGTTGGAAGTGGAAATTCCAAAAACCTCAAAAAAACTGTTCATGTGATATTATTGCCCTGAGAAGTAGCAGTAATTATAGCAACCCTTGCAAGAAAGTGTGCAGTAGTGAGTTTTGCAGTCCAAATTTCTGGATGCTAGAGGCTTGGATAGGTCAGATAAGTTATTGAAACCAAACCTCTAACTGGTTGGGGTTTGTCCAGTCACAGCTCTTGGTTGTACCGTGGCAAATGGATTAAAACATACCAGGCTAAATTATATCTCTTCAGACACAAGGCAGTCTAAAATGGGGAAAAGCATGTGAATGCCTAAGTGCTGCAGAAGTAGCCTCTGTAAGACAAAATGCTCCTGAGTGCTGGTGAGGAATAGTGCATTTGCTATTTGCTTTAAAAAACAAAACAAATGCCTTCTGGCATTTGCTAGTAGGCACAGGTGATGAGGACATGGCCACAACACAGCTGTACTCTGACCTCTCTACAATTCTGAGGCTGTCTGGCCTCAGCATTCCCAGAGCACAAATACCCAAACTCTGTTTGCCTCTAGGAGAAAAGAACTGAGGATGGAAATCCTCAAACTGCTGAAATTCACATGGAAGCAGCAATCTTCTAGCCCACATTTCTTGATTTAGACTGTGATTTGATTTTCTATGTATCAAAGGTTGAGAAGCTTTGGGTTATTATTATAGGACACTTGAGATTGACTTTTTCTTCCAGTAAGAATCTCTTACCATAATGTAGATCTGAGGTTTACGTCTCTTTGCCAAATCAATAATGTTTACTCCATTGTAATACAGGTTTTCAAAACACCCATGAAAATTCTTGCGTGGTAATGTCACTGATTTTCCAGGCACTGGGATCCCTCCAAAGCTGAGCTTAGAAAGAGAAGAGAAATCAATAATACTATTAAATAATTTTCTGAAAATCTGCTTGCAAAGCTGACGATAAATTTTAACAACAGTATAGCAGCAGCAGGCAGAAACTGGACAATTGTGAATCAATCTATTTTTTTAGCTCTTTGCTGTCATCAAATCTATTAGCTTAAGATATAGGTTAACAAAATGTAGACCATATACAAATATGTATGCATTAAAAAATAATTTAACCTTAGAACCTTTATTTTCCTGAAGAGGCTCCTTCAGGAGTTTTAGGTAAAAAAAAAAAAAAAACATGCCAAGAAAAAGTATATTGCTTTCATAACTCAGAAAACCTTTACATTTTGGAAGTAAATGGGACATATAGCAAACAGCAGGAGTTCTCAAACTTTTTCATAGCGTGAATTATATTTTAATATAGAGATTATTTCTTGGCCAGTTTATCCTTCCATTTTTGACCCTGTAACAACTACAGCAATCATTTACATTGAAAAGTAATATTAGAAACATGTTTATGCATTTTTAGCCAACTTAATGAAAAAAAGTATTTTATCACACTGTCTGCTAAAACTCTTCATTTTGGGATAGATCCTACATGGTGCTGAGCACTCTGGCTTTGATCCAACGAACTTAAGCATGCATAGGCTTAACTTTAAGCATCTGAATGGTCCAGTTGAAGGAATAGGATATTCAGTGCTTAAATTTAAGTATGTGCTTAAGCACCTTGCTGGATTCAGGCCAGAGTGTTCAGCATTTAACAGGATCAAAGCCCTTTATCTCCCCCATTCATCTGTTTTGCTTCTCTCAACTGAAAATAGGAGGGGAGCCAGCACTATGTGATCAGCCAGCACTCCACAGAACTGCTCCAGGGACCAGTGTTTGAAAATCTCTGCAGTACATTATACACACTCCTTTAGAAAAACCTGTAATTTGCAGAAATGAGAAAGATGTGTGGAAGATGTGAGGCTCAGAAGCTTGTTCATTGTGCAATTTCTAGATTTGTGGTAAATGGAACTTTAAAACTAAACATTTCAGAGATGGACCGTGTCAAGTTGATTTTCTTTGACCACACCTTGTGGTGTGATTTTTGGGATATGTCTGTACAGGATTTTGGATGTTACTAGAAACCACCATAAAAATAATAATGAATATAGAATCAAAAAGATGATCTGTGGACATAGTTTTGACGTTATTGACATAAACTGTGACCATATAGATCATTGTTGCAACCAGGGTCCTATGGTTACACCAGTTCTTGTACAGAGGAAGCCCAGTGGGGTGTCTATGGAAAGGTTGTAGTTTGCTGGTTATGATTATGCTGTCTGTATGTGTGTATCATTTTTGGATCTGAAGTTATGAATATTGGCTATGTATTTGTTTGATTCTAAATAGCCTCAGTGAAGCATTTGGTCAGCTTCTTGAGAAAGGGCACTTACTGAGAATAGTCCTATCAAGAAACACTTAACTGACAATGGACTTTGGGAGACACCAATCCACATCTGAGCTTTCCTGGGAACGTTCAAACTAACATGTAAACAATGGTGTCGGCCTGCAAAAAGCTGAATCATCCATAGACGTGTGACTTGCCCAGGTGGCTACAGACTCCATCTTGTTGCTGTGATTTAGCACAGGAGAACAAAGGGGTTTCTGCCCACATGAGAGAGAATATAAAAGGCCCTGGAAATCCCTCCATTTTGTCTTAAGATTGCTCAAAAGATAGCCTCTCCACCCCAAAGAGATGCCTGAAAGAAACTGGAACAAAGGAGAGTAACTCCAGGGGTGTGAGTGATTGCTGGACCCAAACTAGGAAGGAGTGTAGTCTGTGAAAGAAGCTCATTGGAGCATCTCTGAGGGTGAAATTTACCCGCATTTAGTTTCCTATTGTATTAGAGTTAGACTTGAGTGTTTTTGTTTTATTTTGCTTGGTAATTTACATTGTTCTGTCTGTTATTACTTGGAACCACTTAAATTCTACTTTTTTACATTTAATAAAATCACTTTTTGCTTATTAATTAACCCAGAGCAAGTAATTAATTCCTGGGGGAGCAAACAGCTGTGCATATCTCTCTATCAGTGTTATATAGGGCAAACAATTTATGAGTTTACCCTGTATAAGCTTTATACAGAGTAAAATGGATTTATTTGGTGTTTGGATCCCATTGGGAACTGGGTGTCTGGGTGCTAGAGACAGGAGCACTTTCTAAGTCGTTTTCAGTTAAATCTGCAGCTTTTGGGGACATGGTTCAGACCTGAGTCTGTGTTTGCAGCAGGCTAGTGTTTCTGGCTCAACAAGACAGGATACTGAAGGCCCAAGCTGCCAGGGAAAATGGGCTCAGAGGTAGTCTCAGCACATCAGGTGGCAGTCCCAACAGGATCTCTGTGACCCAACCCGTCACTGCAGTGTCCTGTAAGGTTTTGCAAAAGTATGGTAAGAAAACATTTCTCTGATCCATTCCTTCCAAATATAAACTTCACCAAAATTTGAATTACTACAAAATTCCCTAAACAGTTCTGTTCCCTGCACTTACATAACAAAGGTAATAAATGTAATAAATGAAAGGTAATTTTCACACCTCATAATCAAGGTCCAAATAATTGAGTTCCCCCTTTGCATGAAAATGATGACTATGTTTATCCACTGTAAAATTTACTTGATTGTTAAAGTGTTCAATGAGGACTGAATGCCAGTGCTGATCATCCAAAAGGCTGCCCAGGGTAATATTAGCAGAATGAATTTTAGCATCACCTTGAGATGAGAAAAAGAACAAACTGAGATTCATTTTATACAAGAATATGGATATTTAAACAGGCTCCTAGCTTATGGCATACAATAGGTTAAAATAAGCTTAATATACAGGGATTTTTGACACAAAATCTAATGGGTGCAGCAAGACTGTACACCCCATAGCCATTACCTAAATTAATGAATAAAGAAAGTTTTCCTTTTACTAATTCCAATGTAATGTGATCTCCATTCTGTCCTCCTCTGTGCAGTAGAATCCCATCACTTTGCATTGTTTTAAACTTCAGAGAAATCACATCTTTCAGGGCAGTCATGGATTTTTGATTGAATCTGTAGAGCAGGCAACTTTTCCCATCAAAATCAGCCACCTCAGACCCTAGCAATAAGGGAATTAAAGATAACTTGTAATCGTATGTTTAGACAACAAGGGGTTTACTTTGCTTCATAGTGCATGGATGAAGTGTGAAGGAAGCCTTCCCCTCCACACCCCACTACACACCAACTCAGGACCCCGTTAAAATGGCACTCCTTGTTCTCCCGAGTGCCAGGACTTCTCCAGACTTGCACCATTGCTGGCACTAGACTCCCCAGAGTGAGTGGCTCCGAGGGGGCATAGCCTCTAAACACTTCTGTTACTTAAAGTACACTCTGAAGCTTGCAAAAAGGTAGCACTGCAGCCTTGTGACCTGGAAGTTTTGGGCCTAATTCTGATCTCATAGTATTCTGACACCAGTGCAATTCTATTAAGTTCAATGCAATTGCTCCTGCTTTATACCAGTGTAAGAGGAGCATTAAGCCCATTATGTCTTACTGAGGCCTGGTCTACACTAGGAGTTTATATCGAATTTAGCGCCGTTACATCGAATTAACCCCGCACCCGTCCACACCACGAAGCTATTTAATTCGACATAGAGCTGTCTTAAATTCGACTTCTGTACTCCTCGAAAACGAGAGGAGTAGCGCTAAATTCGAAATGGCAATATCGAATTAGGCTAGGTGTGGATGGAAATCGACGGTAAAAGCTCCGGGAGCTACCCCACAGTGCACCACTCTGTTGACGCTCTGGACAGCACTTCGAGCTTGGATGCTCTGACCAGCCACACAGGAAAAGCCCCGGGAAAATTTGAATTCCTTTTCCTGTCTGGGCAGTTTGAATCTCATTTTCTGTTTGGACAGCGTGGAGAGCTCAGCAGCACTGGCAACGATGCAGAGCTCTCCAGCAGAGATGGCCGTGCAATCTAATAGAAAGAGGGCCCCAGCATGGACTGATCGGGAAGTCTTGGATCTCATCGCTGTGTGGGGCGATGAGTCCGTGCTTTCAGAGCTGCGCTCCAAAAGAAGGAATGCAAAGATCTACGAGAAGATCTCTAAAGCCATGGCAGAGAGAGGATACAGCCGGGATGCAACGCAGTGCCGCGTGAAAATCAAGGAGCTGAGACAAGGCTACCAAAAAACCAAAGAGGCAAACCGACGCTCCGGATCCCAGCCCCACACATCACGTTTCTACGAGGCACTGCATTCCATCCGAGGTGCGGCTGCCACCACTACCCCACCAGTGACCGTGGACTCAGAGGATGGGATACTGTCCACGGCCGGTTCCTCGTCGGAAATGTTAGCGGACGGGGAAGATGAGGAAGGAGATGAGGACGACGAGGCAGTCGACAGCGCTTGCACCGCTGATTTCCCCGACAGCCAGGAGCTCTTCATCACCCTTACCGAGATCCCCTACTAACCATCCACAGCCATTACCCCGGACACCGAATCAGGGGAAGGATCAAGCAGTGAGTGCTTTAAACATCTAAACATGTAATTTTAACATAACTGGTCCACCGTGGTAACACACGTTCCCACGCCATGAGTCCAGTAAGTAGTCCGGGATCATGGCACGGCACAGCATGGCGGCATACGGCCCTGGCCTCTGCATGGTCTCCCGAAGCATTCTTCCCCTCTCGCTCTCCGAGATCCTCATTAGAGTTATATCGCACATGACGCCCTGCTTTAAATTAGGGAGGGGAATGTTAGTATTGGGACTGCTTTACAGCCACGCGGTGGAGGCGGCAGAGGGGCAGCATACAGTGATCTTTCCCGGGGACAGCCGCGAGGTGGTGGGACAGGGGCAGAGCTCATGCTTCCCTGATTGCTGCCAGCAGAGAGTGGCCTTGCATTCAGTGCGAAAGGAGCCCAGTGCTACTATTACATTTTTAAGCTGCCACAAGTCTACGGCTTACCATGTTTTCCTGCAACAAAAGTAGAGGTGTCCTGCCACGCTTCTCTGATCGCAACTGCAAGACCCCAGGCACTGAAGGCGAGGGCCGAAAATTCGACCTTGTCCTGAGTGCGCATGTGAAAGGTCCAGTGCATGGTGTTGTTCACAGAGAAAGACTATGTTCTTTGTTAGCAACTTCATTTATCTGTCTCAGGAATTTACTCCCTTTTTCCCATTCCCACAGACACATCTGCGACTGTCTCCCAACCCAGCCTGGCATCAAACTCCCAGAGGCTAGCGCAGATTAGGAGAAGGAAGAGAAAGACGCGTGAAGACATGTTTTATGAACTTATGGAGTGCTCACGAGAGCAGGCAGCCCAGACGACACAGTGGAGGGAGAACTTGTCACAAATGCACAGAGCAGTCATGGAACGGGAGGAGAGGTGGCGCCAGGAGGACCAGCAGGCTACTCGAACCCTGCTTGGACTAATGAGGGAGCAAACGGAGACGCTCCGGCGCCTAGTGGATGTTCTGCAAGACCGGAGGCAGGAGGACAGAGCCCTGCTGCTGTCTATCTCTAACCGCCCTCCCCCGCCACCAAGTCCCACACCCCCCTCACCAAAAGTCCAAAGAAGGAGGGGCGGCAAGGGCCGTTAAAACTTTCAGTCGGCCCCTGCACACTGCTGCAGCAATGGAAGGCTCTCGTTCCAAAGTTTGAAAAGCCCTTTCCTACCCATCTCACAATAGCCCACGTCCAAGTTTCCTCCCCCCCTTTTCATGTGCGGTTCATAATAAAACATCTGTTTCTGTTAAGTACTGTTTCCGAGAGTGTCTTTTAGAGGGGATTCTGTCTGAAGGGGGGGAAGGGGTTTGTTACTTGGACAGGACAGTCACCTGTAGCAGGCTACAGAGGCGGGGGCAGGTCCAGCATCAGGACACATACACAGTACAGTCACCAGTTACCCTGGTCAGTCTGGGAGGCAGTTTTCATGTTCTGGGGTGCGAGGGGGTTGATCTGTGACTTTGTGGCGGGGGAGGGCAGTTACAGATCTTCTGCCGCGGTCCTTATCCTGGATCACAGAGCCACGCAGCAGGGGATCTGTTACCCTCCGCCCCCTGCCAGAAAGTCACTTGGCCGACACATACATGCAGTCCCGCCCAGGACTGCTGGCAGGCTGCGTTGAAACAACCAATCCAGCACTGCGGAGCCTGTCATTCCCGGAGTTTAGAAGCATCATTTGCATCAAAACAATAAACCAGCCCCCCGCCACAGTCTGCGTCCCCGGTTTAAAACATTCCCGCGAAAACAGTAAGAAAGAGAACCTTGTTCAGTAACAAAACGGAACAGATTTTATTTGTTGGGAAGGTGGGGAAGGGGGTATGTAACTTGGAAGGATAGTCAACAGTAACTGGGTAAAGAAACGGGGGCAGGTTCAGTATCTGTGTCCACAAAGTGAACAGTCACTGGAGACCCTGCTCAGTCAGGAACCTGGCTTTCAAAGCCTCCCTGATGCACAGCGCGTCCCGCTGGGATCTTCTAATCGCCCGGCTGTCTGGCTGGACGTAATCAGAAGCCAGGCTATTTGCCTCAAGCTCCCACCCCGCCATAAAGGTCTCCCCCTTGCTCTCACACAAATTGTGGAGCACACAGCAAGCAGCTATCACAATGGGGATATTGGTCTCGCTGAGATCACAGCGAGTGAGTAGGCTTCTCCATCTCCCCTTGAGACGGCCAAAAGCACACTCCACCACCATTCTGCACTTGCTGAGCCGGTAGTTGAATAGTTCTTTCCCTGAGTCCAGTGCGCCAGTGTAGGGCTTCATGAGCCAGTGCATTAGCGGGTATGCAGGGTCCCCGAGGATGACTGTAGGCATCTCCACATCCCCAACAGTTACTTTGTGGTCCGGGAAGTAAAGACCTTCCTGCAGCCGTCTACACAGACCAGAGTTCCTGAACACCCTAGCGTCATGAACCTTGCCAGGCCATCCAACGTAGTTATTGGTAAAACGTCCCCGATGGTCCACCAGTGCTTGCAGCACCATGGAAAAGTACCCCTTTCTGTTGATGTACTGGCTGGCCTGTTGGTCCGGTGCCAGGATAGGGATGTGAGTCGCATCTATAGCCCCACCGCAGTTTGGGAATCCCATCTCGGCAAAGCCATCTCTGATGAGCTCCACGTTTCCCAGGGTCACTACCTTAGATAGCAGTAGCTTGACGATTGCCCTGGCTACTTGCATAACAGCAACCCCCACGGTAGACTTGCCCACACCAAAGTGGTTAGCGACGGACCGGTAGCTGTCTGGCGTTGCGAGCTTCCAGAGGGCTATGGCCACTCGCTTCTGGACAGTCAGGGCTGCCCGCATCCGGGTGTCCTTTCGCTTCAGGGCAGGGGACAGCAACTCACACAGTTCGAGGAAAGTCCCCTTCCGCATGCGAAAGTTGCGCAGCCACTGGGATTCATCCCAGACCTGCAGCACTATGTGGTCCCACCATTCTGTGCTTGTTTCACGGGCCCAGAATCGCCGTTCAACAGTATCAACAAGACCCAGTGACAGCGAGATGTCCTGGGCGCTGGGTCTCATGTTCTCAGAGAGGTCGGAGCTAGTGTCCGACTTCATGCCGTCACGGTGGTGCCGTAGCCTCCTCTCATGATTGATCTGCAGCTGCCTCTGGTACAGGTGGAGGAGAAGCTGCGAGGCGTTGAGAACTGCCACAACTGCAGCGATGGTCGCAGCGGGATCCATGCTCGCACTGCTGTGGCGTCCGCGCTGTCAGTAATCAGAAAAGCGCGCAAACTGATTTCCCGCCGGCGCTTTCAGGGAGGGAGGGAGGGAGGGAGGGCGTGAGTGACGGACGGATGACGACAGGCGCCCAAAAGCACCCTCGACACATTTTTTTACCCAGAAGGCATTTGGGGCTCGACCCAGAATTCCAATGGGCAGCGGGGACTGCGGGAACTGTGGGATAGCTGCCCACAGTGCACCGCTTCCAATGTCGACGCTTGCCCCGTTAGTGTGGACTCACAAAGTCTCACAAAGTCGAATTACTGTCCTTAGTGTGGACACACACGTTCGACTTAGTAATATCGATTCCACATAGTCGAATTAACTAAAATCGAAGTACTCTCGTAGTGTAGACAAGGCCTGAGTGAGGGACAGGACTTTCAAGCTACCCCGACGTGGACTATAACTTTAAGCCACTATTAAGGGCAATCTGTGTGTTTTTATATTCATTTAAATTAATATTAGTTCATTTTATTCTGGAAAATGAATAAAGTTGATATTAGGAAAGAAAACCCATTAATTATGATGTAGTCAGTCAGCCCTGGTTCTCTTCTCACCTAGTGTAACTCCACTGACATCAAAAGAAATACTCTTTTTCTACACCAGTGAGATGAGTATCAGGCCATTTAGATTTAGAACTAGAAAAAGGAGCTTTGCTATATCCCATTGGTTATCTGTTTCTCAATATGAGAAATATTTTGCTAGAAATGGAAACATCTTGGATACATAAGAGGTCATTAGAAATTCATACTATAATACACGAAAGAAAGCAAATGCTCTCTAAATTTAACAGATAAAGAACACAGTGACAGTAGGGAGATGCATGTTTTTATGTTTTTTCAGTTATTTTGTTTTACATTTATAGTCTCAGTGACTTATTATAACAGGCGCATTATTGCAGCTGTGTGACAGCTGCCCCAATGAAGTCTACTTTCTGTCTTGTGAAAATGTTTTATCTAGTCTCTTTCAAGGTCACATACATTCACTTCACCTGAAAAAAAAAGTGATTTTAGACCAATAATATATAAAAGAATATCTGTCAAAATCAGTTGTATATTGAACAAGAAAGACATGAAGGAACTGATATCACCAAGAAAAGCTCTTAGAATATTCACACCTCATAAGTAAAGAAGAAAAAGGTAATTGTCCTTGAAAGATACATTTGTGAAATAAATGAAGATGTAAAGGGCACCCAATAAAATATTAAGTTACTTTTCAACTGACTGACTGACTTCTTCCAAGTCACTGGAAACACATTATCTATTTACTAACTTTATTTAATTTGACCAAAAAAATTGCTCCACATTGTGGCATAAAAATGAACTCAATTTAAATTATCCATAGTATTTAAAGTTAGCCATTTATTTTCACCACTCAAAAATCCTTGTCAATTTAATGCAGCTATGTTTTGAGAATGTAGTCTGTTGATTTTCTCCACATCTTGTTAATGTACTTTGTTCTTATGAAGAATTCATTTACCAAGTGCACAATGAATATGCATTACATTCTGCCTAAAAAGCATCTTCATTTGACTATTGTTCTTTGTTATTCCACTGAATAAATGTTGAAAGGAAAAACATAAATCCATGGCAAATACAAATGATGTGCTTTATGTTTATTAGATTGCAATAAACAAGTAGGAGTGTCAATAAAACAGAGCTTTTTTTTTTAAGCTTTCACAAATGTAACAATGCAGTTAAAACACTCATTAGACATCCTTAACAGGCACTGACAATAGTGTGCTTTCATTATTGGTACACGCAGGTATTGGTATTAGCTGTTGACCAAGTTGAGCAACAGAGGAAGAATAATGTATATGCCTGCTCTCCAAAAACACTTCACTATTCACAATGAGCTTAACGCTGTAGTGCAGTGGATCTCAAACTTTTTTACTGGTGAACCCTTTCACATAGCAAGTCTCTGAGTGTGACCCCCCTTATGAATTAAAAACACTTTTTTATATATTTAACACCATTATAAATGCTGGAGGCAAAGCGGAGCTTGGGGTGGAGGTTGACAGCTCGCGACCCCCCATGTAATAACCTCGCAACCCCCTGAGGTGTCCTGATCCCCAGTTTGAGAACCCCTGCTGTAGTGCTTCCTCAGTCCTTACTTGGGGAAAAAAAACCTTTAATATGAATGAGTGAAGACTGTGAAAAGAATGCGTCTGACGAAGTGGGTATTCACCCACGAAAGCTTATGCTCCAATACTTCTGTTAGTCTATAAGGTGCCACAGGACTCTGTTGCTTTTTACAGATCCAGACTAACACGGCTACCCCTCTGGTACTGTGAAAAGAATGTAACTATTGATCATAGACATTATTAACATTCTTGTGCATCTACCATTTTTACCATCAATTCATTCCCACCAAAGTGTGAGGAACAGGGGTAGGAAGAGGAAGAGAGGACAAAATGCATACTGGTCATCAGGGTAGAAGTTTATGATTCTAATTAACAAAGAGTGTTACTACTTTTTCCCCCTTTACTATAGTCATTAACTCATATTTCGGTGAATTTGTTACCTGAACATCAGTCTCAGTAGGTTTCTTCTTCTGCCCTTCAAGTAAAAATATTAAAAGAAAGGTAAATGAAAAGGCTGATTCACTTTGTGAACGCAAATCTTTTAATTATCATTTTTCACAAAGTCAAAACACAGGCATGTTTTCAGAATTATTTAGTCCAAAACTTAGCTATACTCCCAAAGATACATAAGTCCCAAAATACAGCAGAGCTGTCATAAATCACAGAATGCTGTAGCTCCCTGCATACCACAGAATCAAATTTTTCAATGGTTCTCAACCAGAAAGTAAAAGTTTTTGATAAAGCTAGTCAAAGTATTAGTTGCAAACAACAGGTTTGAGTTTTGCAAATTTGTTCATTGTTTGAAGTTGTCCAATGAACACTCCATAGAAACAAATTTCAAACTCTATTCACCGCATGTATTCCTTAATCGTTATCACTTTATTTATATGTATTGTTCCTGGTTGGATAATTGTCATTGTTAAAGAGAAGGAAATGAAGATCAAGTCACTAGGCCTCTGTTTCTTTTAAGGAGAGAGGATGGGAACAGTTTATGGAGTTAGGAGGAGCTAGGTTTGCCACTTGAATCAGGCCTTGCATGAAACAAAACAGCTGGGAGAAATTAGGTTACTGTAATATCATAGATAATGGGCCACATTTAAAAATATAGTTTTGTCATCACATTTGCACAGAGTTCTTGCAAGTGTATATATTATCCTAGCTATACAGATTGTGGACAGACCTTTGTCCAGCTTACTTAATTGTTCCAAGGATTTTGTGTAGCCCTAGTATAAAGGGGGTCGTCACAAACCCTTTGCTGCAATCACTTAACAGTAGTAGTGCCAGGGCTCTGGCCTGGAGGTTTTGGGATCACAGTCCCCATGATGTTATGTTGCTGCTAAGTATTGTCTCCCATCTTAATTAATGTGTCTACCAGGAACATTTCTTGAATTTACTAGTGTCCATTTTTTAAATTCTGTTTTCATAGAGCACAGCCATTGTCACAAACCCTTTAGAAATTGTAACAAAAGTGTATGTGTCTGGTCCCATTTAGGAAGGGGATGGTTGGATCTCCATAATGTCCTCCAAGTCAGGGAAACATTTCAACTCATCTGTCCTTTTGTTGTGTGAAATATGAATTGTTTGTAGCTGCATTTACTGGTCATCCTCAGATGGACTGAGCAAGAGAGGTAGTAGTTGAGGGGAAAAAAGGAGTCTGCCAAAGAGACACATTTAGGCTTCATGCAGCTGCCAGGGGTCAATTCTAACACTGACACTGGCAGCATAGCTTCATCCTCACAATCTGACATTTCAGCTAGTGACAAAACACAGGAAACTGCTGCAGAGATGTATCTGTCTAATTTGCACACTTTGAATAGGAAGAACAAGCAGCCAGGAGCTGAGAGGCATTTTTTTTGTAAATACAGAGGATATGTTGCCCAATCACAGCATGATGCAGATGAGGTCAATATATCTGGGGAAGAGTATTCATCTGCAGCTGGCAAATGAATTTTTTCTTCTTCTGAGAAAGAAAAAAAAATGCCAGTTACACTTAAGGAGAATGAAACGGAGGAACTTGGCAGAGACAGCAGGAAAAAAAAAACCAGAACATGGAGAACAATACTATGGAGGGACTCTTTTATTCATACAATACATATTAAAATATTAAAATTAATAATCTATAATTTCATAACTTATTATTGCTATTTGTGTTGCAGTAGTCCGTTAGAGACCAAGCAGGTCAGGGCTGCTTTGTACTAGGTACTGTAGAGAAAATGACAGTGCCTGTTCAAAAAAACTTATACTCTAAAACATGCTGTGTGGAAAATTTACAACAACTGCCTCACTTATATGGATATCTTTTCTGGAGATCATTTACTTCAGTTAGTTGATAAGCTGAAGCCACCACAGCATGAGAGAGATCGAGGATACTAGCCATCAGTACTTGGGAGCTGTCACTTGGATGACAGATATTACACCAGATAATTTAGAATTAGTGCTAGCTATGATATGTGATATGCTATGTATATGTTTCCCCAAAAATATCATTGCTGGTGCATATGATTACATGGAAGATGTACTTAGGGGTGTCTGGCCTTCTCTGAAATCCAGTGTAGAAAATTGTACAGAGGGGGATCAGTTGGGCTACAGCAAGATTTGAGCAAAATTAAACCTATTGCTGTGCAAAAATGCATGCAACAGGTGGCTTTTGATTTCATGTACCTGGAACAGCATTATACTGCATGGAAGAGAAAGATGTGAGACCTTACAAAAGAAACGACTACTCCCACTTCCAGACATATACCCACAGACGTAGAAACATGATTAATCAGTAGACTTTTCTTACTACATAATCTGGGGGCCTTTGGAATGTTCTCTTTAAATAAGTGAAAGTGATTTTTTTTTTTTTTTTTGCATAGAAGCGTAAGTGTCCATGCTACAGAATTCAACAACTAAATATTCTATGGTTTCATGTTGTGAGCTGCATGTGCTCTCAGGTTTTGGAGTACCTCTGAAAAGAGGAGATGAAGAACAATTATATTGGGCATCATAGGTGACATTTGCTCATCTGCAGAGGGCCCGCACAAGGCTTATGCCGCACCTATATTGCACTTATAGAGCTAAAGTGAGACTTAAGTGGTGTATAGACCCTATATTGGCTCTCCCAGCAGGGATGGATTTCACCCTTTTTAGATGGTTAGCTCTTCAAAGCAGGGATCTTGTCTGCATATCTGTGCATAAAGCACCCATATTACCATACTCCCTCTATTTGCTGTATAAATCACAATTGCTAAAGGAGGTAAAAATCATGCCAGTGAGGGTTGAAAGAGTGATTTAAATGGATCTACACTGATTTATACCAGTGGAGGAGCTAGCCTATGGTTTTCACATATTAATCCAACAGTCCATCTTGAATGAGTTGCTACCGTGGAAGGTTATACATGTCTCCACAGTGTCAAGACAAAACAACATCCTGTAACTCAGTTATTAGCTAGCAGTACTGATCAAAAAATGAATAGGTCACATCACTTTACCCAAGAACCATCAGAGTGATATCCAAAATGGCAGCATACTATTTTTGTTACCTACATATTTCTGCAATGTTTAATGATGATGGGGCAAATCCTACTCTTAAATACATTGGTGTAAATGTAGAGTAACTCCACTGAGTTCAAGAGAATCACTCCAGATTTCATGTGGTTGTAGAATTTGGGAAAATAGCAATCTAATTGAGAAGTAAATATTCTATGAAAAATAGTATACGTTAACATTGAATGTTGCATAATATGATATATATGATTTCCAGAGTGGGAATGGAACTATAACAAGGGAATGGAGAATTAACATAAGGCTGTAACTGGGGAATGTAAATACAATGTAATTTAATGACTGAGGAATCATTATTTTGGGCATTATTTCAGAATCTATAGAAGGTGGAGGTGTTCAGCACTTTGCTGCATACAGAAAGAGAATATTTGATTATAAGGTTTGATGTAAAAGATTTATTGTCATGAGTTTGAGACAGTTGCATTAATTATGATTAATGATGCCATTGCAATAGTCAGGCGGGTACAGTTGATCCCAAATGAGCACTAGTAAAACTCTTACCCCACATCATATAATCATATATTGTGTAAATACCAAATATGTTACTTATAAACTATTTTTAAAACGCTTTAGATTGCCATTTTAAAAATGGTATTGCATTCATATGTTAAAAGCAAGGATTGTACAGCAGTGTTAAAATGACAGAACAAGTGGAAAATCCCAACCACAGCGGATAAATCTTGTTTTGTGTGTGTAGACTGAGCTTTTCTTTTTCTTTAAGCTAACTGTGTCTCTGATTAAAAAAAATCCTGCCAGTTGTTTTTCTTTTTAAATGTATTCTCCCATTTTTCAGAGTATAGGAGCACAAATGCTGCCTGGTTCCTTGTAATTTACCCATTGCTCCTGTTTTTCTTGAGTTGGGAGAGGGTGTGTTAATACTTGATTAGAACTTATTTATATTAATAACGTTTTAAATGTATTATATTTCTTTATATTTATAAAGTGAAGTTTCAACGCCAAACATATTGTGCATGAGACTCTTATGTTCCAATAACTGCTTGCCCATAAGGCTGAAAGTTAATTGCAGTACACACACCCACACACATCATATAAAAACGTAATTTCACTTAAAATAAATTTAGGTTTAAGAAACTGAGAACAATAATTCTAAACTAGACATTAAAATCAACAAAATATCAAATGATATAAAATAATGCTTTGCAGTTCTGTGGGATGACCAATTAATCATTTAAGCCTAATAATATCCCTGTTAAGCAGGGTAGCAGTATTAAAACAGACTTATGGACACGTAAATTGAGGCACAGAGAAGCCAATAGATGTGTCCAAGGTAACAAAGTGACTCAGTGGCAGAGCCAGAAATAGAATCTAATTGTCGCAACTCCCAGCTTGGAGCTGCTCCCTCATTTTACACAAGACACTGTAGCCTTATCTATAGTTATGGGTTACTTTAACTAATTATGCACTCCAAGGTGAGTGTTCTCACGTGTACTTTCAGCTGTGAGAGTTCAGCCCCAAGATTAACTACAGTAGCGAGTATCAGAGGGGTAGCCGTGTTAGTCTGAATCTGTAAAAAGCAACAGAGGGTCCTGTGGCACCTATAAGACTAACAGAAGTATTGGGAGCATAAGCTTTCGTGGGTAAGAACCTCACTTCTTCAGATGCAAGTCTACAGTAGCGAGGTTATCAATAGCAGGGGGAACCCCATAGTTAAAGTTAAGATTTTGTTACAGTTATCTTTAGTAAAAGTCAGGGACAGGTCATTGGCAATAAACAAAAATTCACGGAAGCCATGGTGGCTGATAGTTCTGGGCCCCCCGCCACCATCATGTCTGACAACTCTGTGGCCCTTGCTGCAGCCCCAGCGGCTCAGAACTCTGGAGTCCCTGCCCCCTGCGGGGGCGGATGGCTCTGGGTCCCCACCGTCCCAGGGGCTGGGAGCTCTAGGTGCCTGTAGCAGCTGGGAACTCTGGATTCCCCCACCGCCCACAGTACCTTGGAGCTTCAGGGCTGATGGCTGGGAGCTCTGGGTCCCCCTGCTGCCCGCCTAGGGTTGCCAACTTTCTACTCACACAAAACCGTACACCCTTGCCCCGCCCCCTGCCCCACCCCTCCTCCAAGGCCCTGCCCATGCCCCACTACATCGCCCCTCCCTTTGTCACTCGCTCTCCCCACCCTCACTCACTCGCTCATTTTCACTGGGCTGGCTCAGGGGGTTGGGGTGTGGGAGGGAGTGAGGGGTCCAGCTGGGGGTGTGGGTTCTGAGGTGGGGCCAGGGATGAGGGGCTTGGGGTGCAGGAGGCATTGCCCTGGATTTGAGGGGTATGTATACCCCAGAATGTGATCAAACTAATTGCAACCATATTATGTGCATTCAGCCACCCTAAATTAATAAAATAAAACACCACATAGTTAAGGGTTAATTTGGAGACAGGCTTTCAGAAGCCAGGTTAGATCTAGCTAGCAGTTTCTGCTAATCAGAATGGGAGGATGGGACAAACAAGTAAACAATTAAAACTAAAAACCTTAATGGTTAAAAAACCTTAAATCTAAACAACTCTAATATTAAAAAATTATTACAACTTTAAAATAATAATAATACAGTAGGGGTTATTATAACCTATGTATTTTATAAAAAATAATTATAAAAAAAATTGCTAAAGCAGTCCTCTGAAGCCATTTAAAAAAAAAAAGTTTTCCCCAATATCCTTTCTCCCCCGTGGGTGAGCAACTGGGCACTGCAAACTAGCTGTTAATTACTCAATATCTTTCCAGATATTAGGTAAATATCTGGGATATTCTAAATCTATTGCTTATGTTTGTGGATGCTTAAATCTAATAAACTGAAGTTTTAAATAAAGCACACTTCCTTGCATAAATCTTATCGGACGGAAGTGCTGTAGTTCCTGTTAATTTATTCCTTACACTGCCTGAAGTAAAATAGTTAAGTTGCCCTTGTTGGGGGTTCTGAAAATCCAGGGTAACAGAGCGGGCTTTGGGCTGGGGGGTGAGGGATTCAGAGTATGGGAGGGGGCTCTGGGCTGAGGCAGGGGGTTGGGGTGTGCAAGGGGGTACAGGCTCTGGGCTGGGGCCAGGGTTGAGGGATTTGGGGTGAAGGAGGGAGCTCCAGGCTGGGGCAGGTTCAGAGTGCGGGAGGGGGCTTTTGGCTGGGGCAGGAGGTTGGGGTGCGGGGGTGAGGGCTCCGTCTGGGGGTGCAGGCTCTGGGGTGGGACCAGGGATGAGGGTTTGGGGTGCAGGAGGGAGCTCTGGGCTGGGACCGAGGGGTTCGGAAGGCAGAAGTGGGATTAGGGCTGTAGCAGGGGCATGGGGGGGTGAGGGCTCCAGCATGGGGCTGGGAGTGCAGGAGAATGCTCCAGGTTGGGACCGAGGGGTTCAGAGGGCAAGAGGGGGATCAGGGCTGGGGAAGGGGATTGGGGCACGGGAGGCGGTCAGGTGTGCAGGCTTCGGGGCAGTGCTTACCTCAAGGAGATCCCAGAAGCAGCGGCATTTTGCCCCTCCCAAATCCTGCCCCGTCTGCAGCTGCTGCCCCTGCAGCTCCCATTGGCCACGGTTCCCAGCTAATGGGAGCTGCGGAACCTGCGCTTGAGTTGGGAGCAGCGTGCAGAGCCCTCTGGCTGCCCCTATGTGTAGGACTGCAGGGGGGACATGCCTCTGCTTCTGGGAGCCACGCAGAGCCACGGCAGGGAGCCTGCCTTAGCCCTGCTGCACCGCCGTTAGGCCCGGTCAGCAGTGCTGACCGGAGCCGCCAGGGTCCCTTTTCGACCAGGCGTTCTGGACACTTGTCAACCCTATGCCTATGTTGGCTGAGTGCTCCTGGTCCCCTTGCTGCTTATGGTGGCTCCAAGCTTCAGGGCCCCCACCAGCTGACAGCTCTGGCCCCGCCACCCTGGGGCTCAAGCAGAAAATGTCACGCAGGTCTCTGAAAATCATAGAATCTGTGACTTCTGTGACCTCCATGACATAATCTTATCCCTACCCATGGTGCACAACAGACTATGGTGATCTTTCTACAATATTTACTTTTATTAGCCAACCAAACAACAATACACACACTGAAATCTGTTAAAGGAGAGAGAGTGAGAGCAATACAGTACACATAGTATTTGCATTATTTACAGCATGCCTTGCAGAAAAACCTGAAATGTTTGTCATCATTCGCACCATCATCAGCACCACCTGTGGTTATCATCGTGGTGTCTCCCACACCATGGCATGCAGGCTAGAATACAGCTGTTGTAATGTGTTACGCTTACACCAACTGGGGTTCAACTCCTTTTCCTTATTTGAACACCTACACCTCACTACTTTTGGGGTGTCCTATTTTTCCTTTGTTATTTTCCTTTTACTTATTAACATTTCATAGAATCATAGAAGATTAGGGTTGGAAGAGACCTCAAGAGGTCATCTACTCCAAGCCCCTGCTCAAAGCTGGACCAACACCAACTAAATCATCCCAGCCAGGGCTTTGTCAAGCCAGGCCTTAAAAACCTCTAAGGATGGAGATTCCACCACCTCCCTAGGTAACCCATTCCAGTGCTTCACCACCCTCCTAGTGAAATATTTGTCACATTATCACCATAGTAATGGATAAGGAAGTCTAACATTTCACCCCAGCTATCAACAGTCATCTTGTGGGGTCTACTGATCTCTCATAGACATTATTATTCAATACTCACCAATATTTTCAAAATATCAGCATATCATTAACATAGATACAAAGTCAGCAGGTTTATTAATTTACTTATCTAAATTATCTTAGCTTCTTTATCCTAAATCCTAAAGCCTAATTTGGCTAAGCTAAATATCTTACAAGCCTGAGTCCTGTAGGCCCTGTTACAACATTAATTCTTATATTTTATATGTTTTTATGTTTTATTTTAAGAAATAGGATTTCTTGGGTAGTGTGATCACCCAGGGGAGGCTTAGGAGGCAATGAAATCCCAGTGAAGAGTATGAGGACAGTGTGGAACTCTCTTGGAGCTAGAACTGATGGCTGTCCACAGACTCAGGGAAAACAAGGCCCCCTCACTAGTCTGTGCCCAGTTTGAGTTGGGGACATTGAGTTTGCTGAGCCCTGTCCTAAGGCTCTCTCTCTCTCGACAAAGTTCCTCCTCTATCTTGGTGGGTCCTGCACTTATTGGCAGATTTTCTTGCCTCAGAGATTCACCATGTGGGTTGGGGAACAGCCCAGAGACCTTCCCCTCTGGAAGAATCCACAGTCCAGGTCAATTGGGAGGTTTGGGGGGAACCCAGGCCCACCCTCTACTCTGGGTTCCAGCCCAGGGCCCTGTGGACTGCAGCTGTAACAGCTACATGACAGCTACAACTCCCTGGGCTACTTCCCTATGGCCTCCTCCAAACACCTTCCTTATTCTCAGCACAGGACCTTCCTCCTGGTGTCTGATAATGCTTGTGCTCTTCAGTCCTCCAGCAGCACTCCCTCTCACTCCCAGATCCTCACACTCACACCACAAACTGAAGTGAGCTCCTTTTAAAACCCAGGTGCCCTGATTAGCCTGCCTTGATTGATTCTAGCAGCTTCTGCTTAATTGGCTCCAGGTGTCCTAATTAGCCTGCCTGCCATAACTGGTTCTAGCAGGTTCCTGATTACTCTAGTGCAGCCCCTGCTCTGGTCACTCAGGGAACAGAAAACTACTCATCCAGTGACCAGTATATTTGTTCTCTACCAGACTCCTGTACCCCACTGGTCTAGGTCTGTCACACTCTGTTTCCAGGGCCTTCAAGAAAGAGAAATGGACAAGAAGAAGGAAGCCTTGAAGAAACAGCAAGCAAATAGGAGGAAAGAAAGCAAGTCACTGAAGGTGGAGGAGAAGGAAAGAGACTCTGGACAGAGTGAGGGTCCATAGCAAAGGCTCAGGATACATGAGGCTAGTGAGCCTTTTAATACCTTGAGCAGTGTGACCTCTCTGTAATTAGAGTTCAGGTCTGTGCTCTTTTGGGCTCTCAGAATTCTGCTCCTTCAGCTAGCTAGTGAGAGTGACTCCCCTGTAATTAGGGTTCAAGTCACGGTTCTGTCGTTTATGGGGGATATTGAGCTCCTTGGAACCTTGAGCAGTGTGACCTCCCTGTAACTCAGGGTAAGGTCTCTGCCCTCTTTCCCTTTTGGCATTATGCCCTGTTGGCAGTCTAGTCAGCGTGATAACCCAGTAACAAGGGTCCAAGTCATGAGCCTCTCTCTTTTATGGGACAGCTTGAGGGCTTTGGTACCTTGAGCTGTGTGGCCTCCCTGTAATTCAGGTATGGTTTCTGTCCTTCAGGCTCTTGGCATTAGGCCTCTGTAGCCAGCTAATGCTAATGGACCACCCTGTAATCAGGTGCAGGTTGAATCCCTTTCATTTAGAAGGGATTAGGGCTATCTCTGTGCCATTGGTACTGTGACTGGCTCGTAATTTGGGTTCAGGTCTCCACCCTCTTGTCCTTTTGGCTTTGTGGTCCATTGGCAGTCTAGCCAGTGTGAACCCCCTGTAACTAGGGTGTAGGTCGCATCTCTCTTGTTGATGGGGGCTTTAGAGCCAGTTTCATTCCATGGCCCATGTGACCACCCTGTAACCAAGGTTCAGATCTCTCCCCTTTTGTCTGTTGCAGTTATGCTTTTTCGTTCAGCTAGTCCAGGGGTCGGCAACGTTTGGCACGCGGCTCGCCAGGGTAAGCACCCTGGCGGGCCGGGCCAGTTTATTTACCTGCTGACGCAGCAGGTTCGGCCGATCGTGACCCCCACTGGCCGCGGTTCGCCATCCCGGGCCAATGGGGGCGGCGGGAAGCCGCGGCCAGCACATCCCTCACCCGCGCCGCTTCCTGCCACCCCCCATTGGCCCGGAACAGTGAACCGCGGCCAGTGGGGGCTGCGATCGGCTGAACCTGCCGCGTCAGCAGGTAAATAAACTGGCCCGGCCCGCCAGGGTGTTTACCCTGGTGAGCCGCGTGCCAAACGTTGCAGACCCCTGAGCTAGTCCAAGTGACTCCCCTGTAATTAGGGTAAAAGTTGCCATCCTCTTGCTTAGGTGAGAGACGTAGCTTTGAGCTGTTTGACCATCCTGTAATGAGGGTTCAGGTCAGACCTTTTGGCCTTTTGATATTATGCTCTTGTGGCTACCTAGTGAAAGGGACTACCCTGTAATGAGGGTGCAAGTCACGTGGCCATGGCTTATGGGGGATATTGAGCTGATTGGAACCTTAAGCAGTGAGACCTCCCTGTAATGAGGGCTCAGGTCTCTGTTGGCAGTCCAGTCAGCATGACCCTGTAATTAGGGTGCGTGTCATGAGTTTCTCTCTTTTATGGGACATATTGAGGCCTTTGCTGCCTTGACCTGTGTGACCTCCCTGTAATTGAGGTTGCCTCCCTCCTTGACCTACATGGAGGCTTGGGGGCATTTTAGTAATTTGGGCAGCGTGTCCTCCCTGTACCTAGGGATCCAGTCCCTGCCCTTTAATCTCTTGACATGATGCTATCGTAGCCCGCTGGTCAGAATGAGCATCCTGTACGTAGGGTACAAGTCTCATCAGTCACTATTTATCATGCCCCCTTCCCACTCAAATAAACTATATCCAGAGTCCAGGCCCATTACACCCTTTGCCAGCTTGACTGCGATTATTCAGCCAAGCTTCATGATTTCTTTCCCACTTTGTTGTTGGAGACAAACGATTTTGCAGCAGTTTTAAAAGAAAAGATTTCTTTGGCAGTTTTGGCATCCATCAGTGTAAGTGTTCTTTTTGTCACTGCTCTTGTGATATATGTCCACTATTTCACACAGTTCTTAGTGATCTTGCTGAATTCTGTATCAATAATTTTGAACTATGCTGTGTATGAGTTCTCATGGGGAAATTTGGAGATCTTGACTTTGGAGTAGGATTTTCTTGGTAATATTCCTTTGCCGTTTATCCTTCTTGGTACTGTGCTAATTTACGTAGCTCATCAGAGTTATTTCCCCTAAATTATATTGCAATTATATTGTAGTCACTATTTATAATTTCCCTCTTAAATGCTGGGCAAAGTTCTCGCTAAGCACTGCTTTGACGTTGCCTGTGATTTTTTCACCCCAGTTTTGCTTTCCAGAGATTGTGTCCATTTTAGTTCATTTGAAAAATCTTGAGTTTATTTGAATAAATTGATGTGTACAATCCTTTTGTCCTTTGATTTTGGAATTCATTTTTTACTGCTTTCAATCATTGTTTCTGGGTTTTGTTTTAAGAATTTTAAACTTCTTTGGAGTTTTGTTAAAAATTATCTTGCATACTCTTTCCAGCCTGATAGGGACAACTGCACAATAAGGAAGCCCCTGACTAAAAAGTAAGAAAAAAGAATGAAAAGGAACTATGGAAAAGTAAAGGGGAAATACATGCTGAGAGTATAATTATTGGAAATCCCCATAATTATGAGATACTTTCTAGCATAAATCATACAATACGCTCACACAGTGAGTAAAAGTTAAACTAACTTAGTTCCCTACAGGAGTTTCTAAAGCAATATTAAGTGTTCCTTTTGTACCTCATAATAAATATAGTAAAAAACAACAACCTTTTTTTTATTCTTTTCAGGTTTATAACAACACGCATCACTGTAGCATCTAAATTGGAAGGATAAATTCAACAAAATGACTAGCATCTCTCACCTATTAAATGCTGTTAAAAGGCAGTAGTATATAACAAACAATCTCAATTCACTAGTCATATTAAAGAAAATTGTTGATGAACCACAACACTAACGACTGAAGTTTGCTGCTGCATCCTTTCACTGTTTCTCTAACTACTTTTATACACTGATGATACATCTTATCTAATAGCATGTGTAAAGGTCTTAGCAATCAGCCTAGAAATCATGCTTTGTACATCATACATTCACATTCTGGTTAAAAAGCAGGACAGGGCATTTGGATTTAATTTATTAAAGTTAACCTTTACCATTCCTTCATAGCCACTTTGATGTCGTTATTTAGGAATCTGGGCTGTATGTTTTGCAAACAGTCATTTTGACATTCTTAATCTATTAGCTGTAGAAAGGTGTTCAAAGCTCAACCACCATTTGGAAAGAATATAAGAAAGAACTAAGATACCTTGAGGCAACCCTACAGAGGCCACTAAAGAACTTATATATTGCCATTGTACACACTATTTACACTTCTCCCTTCTCTCAGCCCATAAGAAAAAACTCTTTTAATACCAGAACAGTGCAATAGTTATGTGACGTGGAATTCAACTAAATGTCTACCTATTTTGAGATGCTGGCCAATTAGAAATTGTCACCAGAACTAGAGAATTTCCATCTAAATGTTGATTTCATCTTGATAAGTAACAAAATATTTCAAATGTATATTTTATTGAGGTGACTACTTGGTTTTAGATGAAATGGAACTTAAAAGTGAGAAGAGGATGCTGACAGGGATAGAGTCCTATGCTTTATTCATGAATAGTGGGAGAGAAAAAAGGACAACCTGTCACAAGACCCATTGAAGAAAAGGCCAGAGACAAAGAAGGAGAACCAGTAGAGAAAAGTAACACAAAAAACTAAGGGAAGACAAAATCAAGGAAAAGTTAGTGTCCAACAGGTGGCTTATAACCAACTATAACACATACTACTGATATCTGCAACATGCTTGTAACTTCTATTAATCACATAATAATGCTGCACAAACTATTTATAAATGTACCCTTAATATAATCAATGACCTTGAAGTAGTATTGATTTATGGGGGAGTCCAAAATTTCTGCAGAGAAAATGCTTTCTGTGTAGCCAAGATCAATAATCTTCTAGGGGCCTTATGAGTCCAAATTAGTGAATATTTTTCCTTCTGAAGAGAGAACTACATTTATAAGGGAAGTATGTAACAATAGCAAATAGGAGTTTGGGGTGAACTAGCATTATTGAATTACATCCATCTACTTGATACTATTGAGCTTAGGATGTAAAGAGCTGGATAGTAAGGAAAACATTGCTAGATGATGCAGCAATAGATAACATCTATGCATACAAATATTAAAATCAATAACATTCAGATAATTAAGCTGACAAATCTACTTCCATTTGCCGTTTAGGTAAAAAAAGGCAATGATTGATAGTAATTTCATTCAGATGATTCAGCAAATACTTACTATATGTGCAGCCGTATACCTCAATACGCATTCCAATTCTACCATTGGGATTCCAGTCCAAGGGGACAAAACGGAGAAATCTTGCTTTGATGGAATGTTGAAGCTTATTGTGCACAACACTGTCTGCATTTGTGTTTCCTGAAAAAGCCTAGAAAAAAAACAAAAAAGGATATTAGTATCCATACTGCATATAGAAGTAAACAGAAGCATTATTGACCTACTTTTCATTTTAGGGCCTTACCCTACAAACACTTATGGATATGAGTAAATTTACTTATGTGGGTAGCCCCATTGGATTCCATGGAAATACTCACATGAGCAAACTCACTCAGATGCTTAAGTGTTTTCAGGATCAAAAACTTAGTAATGTATCTATCCATCCAACTATTTATATCATGCTCACTTGAGTGCCTTCAATCTTTTACAGTTTAAATAAGTGAAACTGTTTTTTTTGTTTTTTTTTAAATCCCCTAAGAACTCTATGTTGTGATACCCTTATGCATCAGGGTATTATGCCATCTAAAATTCCCTGTATATATCATGGATAGGTTATTATTATACTCTTCTCTACCTCAAAGGGAGTTTAAAATCCAATACCTTGTTGTACTTTGGCTGTGAACTATAGTAAAACCCAAGAATTACTGTTTCTAGAGAGAGAGAGCTCATCTTGCGAATAGGACTCTAGGTTGCCAGCTACTGGAAACAACTTTTTATAGGAAGAATTTAAATACCGCAATTTTGGAAAAAGAAAAACAAAATCTGCACTTGTATTTTATTTTATAGGTAAAGCTTGTATTAGCAACAATTTTTATTTCTTGTAAGCTGTACCATTGCTTTAGTTAATGAAAGAAAATAAGTGAAACCTCTCCTCTACTAAATATTACAAACTTAAATATTTTAAAAACCAAAAAAATAAAGTCTGTTTTTGGAAGTGGATGCTTAGTTTAATTTTTTTTTATTACTGAGGTTTGTGATATAAAAACATGCAATGAAATATTCAAAACAGTTAAATTTTGGGTTTCTATGTTTGACAATTTAGACAGAGATTGCTATCCCTGAAATATGCTGGTTAACTGAAGCATAGCAAATAGGATACATTTCCATAGGAGGACCACAGGAACATCTTAAATTTGAATGATCAGTACATCTCCATTTCCATTATGTTTTGATTGCCTAGGAGACATTTGCTATCACTGTATGCCATGGATTTGTTGTGACCGTAGAATGAGATTTTAAAAAGGAACATTATGGTTTATACTTCTCACCCCCTTTTCATTTTGAAGTGGAGGCAATTCATCATGAGTCTCCCTACATAAAGATAAAGCTTCCCGCTTTCCCTCCCTCATCCTAGTGGAATTTCAAATTAATTGTTAGCTCAGAACATTGAGTATGAAGAAACAGCTAGTGAACAGGCTCATTAGAGCTAACCTATTAAGTCGGTAATAAGTAATCAGAGTCAGCAACTTTAAATATCTAAACCATTTGCAGCTTCATGCTTTATAATCTCACTTTCACAGTAGAAGGCAGAAACATTCTACAACAAACGCAGGAGAATTGCCACTATTTTCAGTATGAGACCCTTCCTAAATTCTTGTCCCTTCAAATCGTATTTGTAGTCACTAACAGATGTAACTGCTATTGAATGTGCCAATTAGTTTGTTGACTGAACCAGAACCCAAACCCCAGAAGTTTAAGTGCTATGCACAAATTAAGTGTTCCATTAAGATTTCAATTTTTTCTAAGATTGTTTCTGGAAGGCATGCCTCTAGCAAAAAAGAGTTCTTAAGTTTTGGATAAAGTATGAAATGCCTGATTTGTTACTTCAGGGGATACTTGAGCCATGTGCTCTTCATTTAAAATTAGGTTTCTGATAAAAATAATCTAAAAGTGAAACATATTCTCCTTTACACCACTCTAAATGGTCAGATTTGAAAATAAGATTTTCCAGCTATTTTACAACACTTTTAGCTGGAAAGAACGAATTCTAAAGTATATCAGTTGAGTCAAGTATTACATATACCTCAACTGCTTGATGTTAAACATTTAAAAGATTAAAAATACTATCCGTGCCTGTTGTGAGCACTTTTCAGTTTGAAGAGAGAGAACAGAAATTAACTTCTGCACTCAGCCTGTTTCTCTTTATTGGTCTATAAGTGCTACATGACTGATCTGAAGCTTATGGAAGTCTTTTTAAGGAAGTTGTCATGCTCAACATGATGACAACATTCTTGATTCAGTAATGGGATACAATTTCTGTTTTACAATCCAGTCTTCCAAATATTTAAGCAAGTGAATAACTTTACTCATGTGTTTAACCGATTATATAAGAACATAAGAATGGCCATACTGGATCAGACCAATGGTCCTTCTAGCCCCATACCCTGTCCCCGACAGTAGCCAGTGCTAGATGCTTCACAGGGAATGAACAGAACAGGGCAATTTTGCATGATTCATCTTCTGTTGTCCAGTTCCAGCTTCTGACAGTTGGAGGGTTAGGGACACCTGGCATGGGGCTGTGTGTCCCCGACCACCTTTTTACATCAATATTGATGTAACTATGCTCCAGAAACTTACCTTAATTTTTTTTTCAACTCATTCATACTTTTGGCCTTAACATTCCACAGGTTGACTGCATTGTGTGAAAAAGTACTTCCTTGTGTTTCTTTTAAATCTACTACCTATTAATTTAATTGGGGGAACTTTGACTTTTGTGTTATGTAAAGGGGTAAATAACACTTCTTTATTCACTGTCTCCATACCATTCATGATTTTATAGATTCCCCCCTTTGTCATTTCTCCTCTAAGCTGAAAAGTCCCAGGCTTTTTAATCACTTCTCATATGGAAGCTGTTACATACCCCTAATCATTTTGTTGCCCTTTTCTGCATCTTTTCCAATTCTAATATATCTTTTTAGAAATGGGGCAATCCATTGCACTATTCAAGGTGTGGGAATACCATGGGATTTATATAGTAGCATTATAATATTTTCTATCTTCTTATCTATCACTTCCTGAATGGCTCCTAAAATTCTGTTAGTTCTTTTGACTGCTGCTGTACATTGAGAGGCTGTTTCAGAAAACTATCCACAATGACTCCAAGCTCTGAATGGTAACAGCGAATTTAGACCCCCATCATTTTGTATGTATAACTGGGATTATTTTCTTCCAATGTGCATTACTTTGCACTTATCTACATTGAATTTCTTTTGCCATTTTGTTGCCCAGTCACCCACTTTAGTGAGATTACATTGTAAATCTCCACAGTCCGCTTTGGATTTAACTATATCGAGTCATTTTGTATCGTCTCCAAATTTAGCCACTTCACTGCTCTTCCCCTTTTCCAGATCATTCATGAATACGTTGAACAGCACAAGTCCCAGTACAGATCCTTGGGGGACCCCACTATTTCCCTCTCTCCATTCTGAAAACTGAGCATTTATTGCTACCCTTTGTTTCCTATATTTTAACCAGTTACTGATTCATGAGAGAATCTTCCCTCTTATCCTATGACTGCTTAGTTTGCTTAAGAGACTTTGGTGATGGCTATAGTCCAAGTACACTATATCCACTGGAACATCCTGGTCTACATGCTTGATCCCTGAAAGAATTCTAATATATTGGTAAGTCATAATTTCCCTTTACAAAAGCCATGTTGACTTTCCCCAACAAATTGTGTTCATCTATGTGTCTGATAATTCTGTTCTTTACCACAGTTTCAACCAATTAGCATGGTACTGAAAGTAGGCTTACTGGTCTGTAATTGCAAGGATAGCTTATGGAGCTTTTTAAAAAAGGTTTCAGAGTAGCAGCCATGTTAGTCTGTATCCGCAAAAAGAACAGGAGTACTTGTGGCACCTTAGAGACTAACAAATTTATTAGAGCATAAGCTTTCGTGGGCTACAGTCCACTTCTTCGGATGCATATAGAGTGAAACATATTGAGGATATATATATACACACATACAGAGAGCATGAACAGGTGGGAGTTGTCTTACCAACTCTGAGAGGCCAATTAAGTAAGTGAAAAAAACTTTTGAAGTGATAATCAATCACTTATCACTTCAAAAGTTTTTTTCACTTACTTAATTGGCCTCTCAGAGTTGGTAAGACAACTCCCACCTGTTCATGCTCTCTGTATGTGTGTATATATATATCCTCAATATGTTTCACTCTATATGCATCCGAAGAAGTGGACTGTAGCCCACGAAAGCTTATGCTCTAATAAATTTGTTAGTCTCTAAGGTGCCACAAGTACTCCTGTTCTTTTTTAAAAAATCACTTCTATATTTGCTACCCTCCATCTGATACAGGAGCTGAATTAAGTGACAGGTTACATACACAATTAGGAATTCTGCAATTTCATATGTGAGTTCCTTGAGAACTCTTGAGTGAATACAATCTGGTCCTGATGATTGTTTAATTTATTAATTTGTTCCAAAATGTCCTCGATTGACACCTCAATCTGGGACAGTTCCTCAGATTTGTCACCTAGAAGGAATGGCTCCGGTGTGGGGAGCTCCCCCCATATCCTCTGCAGTTGCAAAGAATTCATTTAGCTTCTTTTCCTTGTCTTCCTTGAGTGCTCTGTCAGCGCCTTGATCAGCCAGTGGCCCCACTGACTGTTTGCATCAGAAGCAGGAAGCCTGCTATTTAAAAAAATCCTTAGTTAGTTACTTTTCAAATTCTTCCTTACCCTTAATTATTTTACTTTTACACTTGACTTGCCAGAGTTTATGCTCCTTTCTATTTTCCTACCTAGGATTTGACTTTCAATTTTTAAAGTATGCCTTTTTGCCTCTAATCATCTTTTACTCTGCTGTTTAGCCATGGTGGCATTTGGAGTATACATTTAAGTTTAACCCTCTATCATGGTGTTTTAAAATAGCCTCTAGGAAGTTTGAAGGCATTTCACCCTTGTGATTGTTCCTTTTAATTTCCATTTAACTAGCTTGCTCATTTTTGGATAGTTTTGGATTGGCTTTTTTCCCTTTACAAGGATGTTAAATTTAATTACATTCTGGTTGCTATTACCAAGTGATTCAGCTATATACACCTCTTGGACTGGATCCTGTGCTCCACTTAGGACTAGACTAAATCAAGAATTGCCTCTCCCCTTGTTCCAGGACAAGCTGCTCAAAGAAGCAGCCATTTATGGTGTCTAGACATTTTCTCTCTGCATCCTTCTGCATTTCACTATCACCATTGCTGTCCTGGTCATGTAGTCGGTAGTATATACCTACTGCTATACTCTTATTGTTCAAGCATGCAGTTTCTATCCATAAAGATTCTATGGTACAGTTTGATTTATTTAAGTTTTTTACTTTATTTGACTCTATGCTTTCTTTCATATATAGTGCCACTCCCCCACCAACACAACTTACTCTGGTATTACCATGTCCCGTTGATTATCCCCATTCCATTATGTTTCCGTAATGTCTACTGTATCAATATCCTCATTTAATGCTAGGCACTCTAGTTCACCTATCTTAGTATTTAGACTTCTAGCATTTGGATATAAGCACTTGTACATTTTGTCAACATTCAATTGCATGCCTTAATGTGTTTTATTAAAATGGGACTTTGTTTGACTGTTCCTCACTAGCTCTTAACTGTAATTTACCAGCTTCTTTCCCATCCTCTTTACTAGGTTATCGAGTTCCGCAGTTAACAAATTTATCCCTAATGGATGTCTCCACCCAAACTGTGTTCTCCTCCTCACCTGTGGGCTTTCCTGCAGTCCTTAGTTTAATTGTGGGATTTTACTGTTACATTTGTCTAGTTTGGGGCTTATCAGCAGGCAGAAGAGTCCTCACAACCTGCAACATTTGGCTTTGACTACAAGCACACTTGTACCCCATGAACATACATACTACGTATAATAAAAACTAGTTTAAAAGAGCTTTATTAAACCTGTAAAATCAAACACTCAAAAGTTAGGAAATCCAACAATTAACGTTTCCTGTACACCCTTAATTCTGCCCACTTCTCCATACGGATTATGACCACCTCTAAATACGTGATCACATGCTATTTCCCTCCACCCCCACAGGATCCTTATATCATTCAGTACACAGAATGGACAGTGCTCACTGAATGAGCAGCTATTCAATATCTTGTTTTTTCATTGTTGTTCAGTGTGCAGCCCTATGCCTTATTTATTGCACACTAATCAAACGCTTTCTTGAAGGCAGAATTATTAATTTCCTCATGGATTTTCCTATGGCACAAGGCAACCTTAATTCTGTTATTTCCTAACTTATGAACCATTATCAATTTACCCCCAATCTATTGTTCCCAGTCTCCTTGTCCAGCTAATCTCGGTTCCTCCACTCCTGGTTTCTCATTCCATGTTTCTTTAAGCCATTGACCCTGGCTCACATTCCCCCTCTCCATTGGCTCCCAGTTCTGACCGCCCTTCCTGGGCTGCTCATACTAGCTCAGTGTCTCCCAACCACTAATCTCCTTGCCTCAGTCTCTTTACCGGGCAGTCCCAGTCCAACACCTCAGGCTCCTTGTCCCAATCTACTCCCCTCTCCTACCCTCCAAGTCACCTCCACACTGCCTGGGCCTGGAGGGGATGTGTGTTACTGAAGTACAGGAAAGATTGACTCCCTGATCTCAATTCAGGTGTCTGGAGCCAGACCTAGAATGGTCTGTTGCAGCCCAGAGCTAAAACTGCAGGCAAAGCTGTACTCAGCCCTAGGATGGAGCATGCCCAGCATGGACAGAATCTTCTAAAACTGAAGAAGTATCTACTGAACATGTGTGAACTGAAATTTTTCAAAGTCTTATAAACTTGGCCAAATTCTGGTGGATTTTCATAGGGACAGCTAAAAGCACACCCTTCACACAATGGCCAATCCCCCTGTCAAATTTTAAGTCCACGTTCCAAAGCATGGAATTCTAGAGCTTTTCAAATAAAGGTCACCAAAATTTTTTAAAGTGGACAAAATAACACATTTTACCCTTGCCTTGTTACTGGAAACTGCTGAACCGTTTTGGCTGAAAAATCCTTCCTTACCCTCAATTTTCCTCCTGAGGCAAATTCCTGGCCTGAAAAATTGTGAGCAACCTCAATAAAAGGTGGTGCTATATTATAAGTCAAAATATGCATCTTTTAAAAATATGGCATAAGTGTAGAAAAACAGTCACTGCAAGATTACAGCAAAGTGTTAACACGGATGTTCCTTCTGCCCATCTCTGTTGTCTGCCCAGATGGAAGTTAAAAATTATTTTCTAGAAAAAAAAAGGTATAATAATAAGGTCATACTCAAAATTCCTTTTTCCAGTAAAGTAGGTTCCAGTGTGCAACATTGTGGGTGAGATATTGGTGTACTGAAGCACTGACTAATCTGTTCTTCAGGACCATGTGGGTCAAAAGATACTGCTCCATAAATGCAAGATTTATTAGCATTATTTAAATACAAATTCTAAGTTGATTTTCAAATGGACAAATATTGCATTAAGGTCCCAATATAAGGCCAGACCATTCCTTAGAAGAGAACAAATTTGCAAAGGGGACTCAAAACACAGTGACTCCAATTAAAATGCCCTTCTTCCCAAAGTCCTAAAAACACTAGCCCTTTCCTCCCCTGAGACGTGTTAGCGCATGAGTCAGGTAAAAATCAGAGCCAAAAAAACACATCAAAATATTTAAAATGGAAACAAAAACAGCAGTTAACAAGACATGTCAAAAGCTTCACTGCTCAATTACACTGCTTTTAATTAAAAAAAAAAACGAACGAGGAGTACTTGTGGCACCTTAGAGACTAACAAATTTATCTGGGCATAAGCTTTTGTGGTCTAAAACCCACTTCATCAGATGCATGGAGTGGAAAGTACAGTAGGAAGATTATATATATACACACAGAGAGAACATGAAAAGATGGGGGTTGCCATACCAACTCTAACGAGACAAATCAATTAAGGTGGGATATTATCAGCAGGAGAAAAAAAAAACTTTTGTAGTGATAATCAGGATGGCCCATTTCACACAGTTGACAAGAAGGTGTGAGTAACAGTAGGGGGAAAATTAGCATGGGGAAATCGTTTTTAGTTTGTGTAATGACCCATCCACTCCCAGTCTTTATTCAAGACTAATTTAATGGTGTCCAGTTTGCAAATTAATTCCAGTTCTGCAGTTTCTCATTGGAGTCTATTTTTGAAGTATTTTGTTGAAGAATTGCGACTTTTAGGTCTGTAATTGACTGTTCAGGGAGGTTGAAGTATTCTCCGACTGGTTTTTGAATGTTATAATTCTTGACGTCTGATTTGTGTCCATTTATTCTTTTGCGTACAGACTGTCCGGTTTGGCCAATGTACATGGCAGAGGGGCATTGCTGGCACAGGATGGCATATATCACATTGGTAGATGTGCAGGTGAACAAGTCTCTGATGGTGTAGCTGATCTGATTAGGTCCTATGGTGGTGTCCCTTGAATAGATAAGTGGACAGAGTTGGCAATGGGCTTTGTTGAAAGGACAGGTTCCTGGGTTACTGTTTTTGTTGTGTGGTGTGTGGTTGCTGGTGAGTATTTGCTTCAGGTTGGGGGGGCTGTCTGTAAGCGAGGACTGGCCTGTCTCCCAAGGTCTGTGAGAGTGAGGGATCATCCTTCAGGATAGGTTGTAGAGCCTTGATGATGCGCTGGAGAGGTTTTAGTTGGGGGCTGAAGGTGACGGCTAGTGGCATTCTGTTACTTTCTTTGTTGGGCCTGTCTTGGAGTAGGTGACTTCTGGGTATTCTTCTGGCTCTTTTAATCTGTTTCTTCACTTCAGCAGGTGGGTATTGTAGTTTTAAGAATGCTTGATAGAGATCTTGTAGGTTTTTGTCTGTGTCTGAGGGATTGGAGCAAATGCAGTTGTATCTTAGAGCTTGGCTGTGGACAATGGATAGTGTGATGTGGTCTGGATGAAAGCTGGAGGCATGTAGGTAAGTATAGCGGTCAGTAGGTTTCCTGTATAGGGTGGTGTTTATGTGACCATTGCTTATTAGCACTGTAGTGTCCAGGAAGGGGAACTCTTGTGTGGATTGGTACAGGATGAGGTTGATGGTGGGATGGAAATTGTTGAAATCCTGGTGGAATTTCTCAAGGGCTTCTTTTCCATGGGTCCAGATGATGAAGATGTCATCAATGTAGCACAAGTAGAGTAGGGGCGTTCGGGGACGAGAGCTGAGAAAACATTGTTCTAAGTCAGCCATAAAACTGTTGGCATACTGTGGGGCCATGCGGGTACCCAGATGGTGAAACTGAGACACAACTGGTTAAATGAGTTGCCAAAGGTAACACAGTAGGTCAGGGAGAAAGCCAGGAATGAAACCTATTCCCCTGACTCTCAGGGTTAAAATATTTGCAATACCCCTTTGCAAGTAGTTATGTAACCATGATTTTTATGGTGCTCCCTACTTGTATTAAAGAATAAACCAGATGTTCCCTGTACTTAGGCAAAAAATAAAATGTAAAAGATTTGAAGGGTGACCACCATACTTCAGGACTGAAATCTATTTAGACTCTCCCACCTGAGTCTCGTATTGTCAGCCATTTCATTGCATTACTTATATGTGGTTTGAAAGCTAAATTTAGTCATGTTCATGTTTAGGATCATATTAATACTAATGTATTATTTTCAATCAGTTTGGGCATGTAATTTCACCACAGCACAATTACCAAGGATTTAGATGGACAGCCTGCACACTACTATTAGTGCCATCTTTCCTAGATCAAGTCTCTCACCTGTCACTCTTTGACAGCCTCTCTTCACTCCACTTTTCTTGACAATGATGCATCAAAACCTCAAAATAGTATCAAATGCTTAAACAGACCTTACCAAAAAGGACTATGTGGATGGAAGGTTTTTATTTTATTTTTATTAGATTTAGATAAAGATATCTAAATGCCACAAATATATTGAGGTGCTCCCTGATGTCAGTTCAAGTGCCTGGATCCCACAGCAGCCCAGAGCCAAATTAGGGTGAAATTTCATATGAACAGCAAAAGTCATAACACCTCTGCCAAATTTCAGGACAATGTTCCAAAACATGTGGTCACTAGAACTTTTCAAATGGGAAAAACAACATTTTTTTCCTAGCTTCTCTCAGAAATAACTGAACATTTTTGGCTGAAATGTTAAATAAATAAAATCAGCCCAAACCAAAATTTAAACCCAAATAGTTAAAGTTTGGCAAAATTATAAATACCTGAAAACAGGTTCTTATCATGGAAAGTACCGGGCAACCTTAATGATAAATGGTGCTATCAACCCCATCTATATATGTAATTTATTTTCCTTATGAAAAATCCAATACAGACCAAAGTGCCTTTAAAAAATTCTTTAAAATATACTCTGTTGAAGAGCCACTACCAAGTGTAATAGTCCAAATATATTTGCAGGCAATTCTTTCATGTATATATTATAAAAATACATGCTTAATTGAGAAAGCCTACAAAAATAAAGCACTGTGCAGGTGTTGTAGAAGAGTTAAAAAAAGTGACGGAAAAAAAATTAAACTAAAATTTCCCTGAGTTTACAATTTTTAAAAAGCGAGAAAATGAATCATTTCAACCATTTGCTGCAGACAATAATCCTAATTTTATTAAACTGAAATTTACTAAGTGTCTGATTCAGCAACAGTATCTAAAGCCTTTTGGAACACACAAGCATTGGAAAGTAACAACAGCTACTTATTCCATAATGGGTCAGCGAAAGCTTGGTTCACTGCAGAAAGCAATTAAAACCTTCAGCTCCATAGTGAGGCATTATATTGCTGCTTTGCAGTCGCAGAGTTCACGTCAAAATCATCCCAACTTCCTGGAAACAACAATTCTTGATTCTTGGAGCAATCCATCTCATGATCCAGTTGACCTTATAATCCTTGGGCACAGGGGTTCTCAAACTTAGTGAACCGCGACAACAAACATTTCTGACAAGAAAAATTTCTACATGATGCTAGGAGGGGGAACCGAAGCCTGAGCCTGCCTGAGCCTCACCGACCCAGCCGGGGGGCCAAAGCCTGAGGCCTGCCTCCCAGGGCTGAAGCCCTCAGGCTTTGACCCCGGGCAGTGGGGCTCAGGCTTTGACTTTGGCCCCGGGTCCTAGCAAGTCTAACACCATCCCTTGCAACGCCATTAAAATGGGGTTGCAACCCCCTTCGGGGTCCTGACCCACAGTTTGAGAACTGCTAGGCTAGCATATCTTTTCTGGTATGATCCCCAATGGGGAGATAGTGAATCAGAGCCCAGGCCTGATCTGGGTAAAACAATTCACTGGGAGGAAGGACCTTTTGTTTCCATTTACAGTGAAGACAATCCCACATAGTTGGAAACCTGTTGGAAAGGTCCCCCCTGAACTTTTTTAGAAGGTGTATATTTATCTTTGGGCTGCACAACCCTTCTCAGTCTCCTTAGTTGAGTTTTACATTGGTGCTATCAGGCAGTGGGAACCAGATACATTCAGGCTGGAGTCCCTTTAAAATTCATCCCTGGATGCTTAGTCATTTGGGGAAGAACCCAGCAACACATTAGGACACTGAGCAACTCATACGACATGCTCAGTGAGCCCCAACAAGAGGAGTCTCTCTCAATACATTAAGACATTGCTGTTAACCTAGAGGGAATTGCACTTTGGAATGAGGCGCTGTCTCAGTGACCGCATAACCTAGGAGGCCTGTATAACTTCCATTGGCCAGCAACTGCCAAAGCTCCTTTTCAGCTCAATAGGGACCTCAATGGAGTTGATCTAAAATTAATAGATTAAAGTTTGGAGTTTTAAACTATATATCTTAATAGGCTTACAATTGCTGGCATTTATAGTTAGTGCATTTCACTCTTTAATTATCATGTTTATCCTGTAGCGAGCTCTTGTTAGGTTCTATCCTTAGGAAATCTGTTTAACAAGGCATTTAATCTGGTAAGGCCAGTGTCGTATAGAGAATGCTTCTGACTGGCTCACGAGCATGCTCAATAGATCTGAATGTATAAAGAGGAACTATTGACATGACAAGGCTTCTATATGGGAAATACTCTATTCATAATGGAGGTTATTTAAGCTTCTTCAAGACCTTTCTGACCTGAGGGTAGCATTTCCTGGGGGACTCAGCACTCACTCTTGCTGCTTACATACAATATATCTACTGCAGACATCCAGTGATAACTCTCTGTTGTTGTATTCATGCGGCAGTCACCTTGTGTCCTACCTCATTCATTCTAATGCAGCAATGAGTTACAAAATAAGTAAAATAATTTGCCACCATTAGGGGAACCCCTTGTAGCAATACAAACATAACTTTATACTACATGTTACATCCGCACTTAAAAATCAACACAATAATTCTAACCAAACTTCATTAATTTCTAGAGTGACGTGACCATGTAACTATGAAAATATCATGTTTTGTTTGTTTGTTCACTTTAAATAAAAAACATATGTATTTCTCTCTGTGAATATATGCACACTCAGAGAGCCTATAAAGATCAAAAGGTGAACTGAAATTTTGTACTAACACTCACAATATAAGAATCTTTAATTATCTTTGCTTTTGAACAAGATCTTCAAGGATTAGCTAACTCTAACTGATCTATCTATATTTTAAAATATAGGATCAACTGAGAACCACAATAATTTGACTTTTGATGTTCTCAAAGACAACTATGATGATCTTTGAGCATACCAACCAAAATATTTTTTTATACAAATGTAATGATTGTTTATTTGAATTAGGCCAATCAAAATATAAAATTTGTGACCAACCTATCCTCTATGTAGAGAGCACCTTCTAGATCTTGACTGCAAGGCCTCTACCCTTTCTATTTTCAAATCCCCTCATGAGGTCCAACTTCTTCCACAGTCCTTTGTAAAAGAAGCAGATTCATTAGTGGCAGCAGGGGTTGAGGGTAAATTGAGATGTTTCATAATATATGAACTAATAAACCCCCAAGGTGTTATCAAACGTTTTATCTGAGGGTATGTCTACACTTACCGGGGATTGATGCTGCAGTGATCAATGCACCAGCGGTCGATTTAGTGGGTCTAGTGACGACCCCGCTAAATTGACTGCAGATTGCTCTCCCGTCGACTCCAGTACTCCACCGGACCGAGAAGCATAAGGTAATTTGATGGGAGAGTTTCTTCCATCGACCCAGTGTGGTGTAGACACCGCAGTAAGTCGACCTAATCTATGTCAACTCCATCTCCGTGAATAACTCACGTAGCTGGAGTTGCGTAACTTAGGTTAACTTACCCCCATAGTGTAGACCAGGCCTAAGAGTGGCCAGTCACTCTACCTGTTTATTGTACCAATCTCCAATGCTCTTCATCTATGTTTGTTTTCTCTTTTTGCCCTCCAGATTGTGAGGTCTTTAGGGCGGGGACCTGATTTTTATTACTTTACAGTGCCTCACCAGAGAGATATAATAAATAAGAATATATTCCAATGAAGATAATAAGGTATTAAAATATTTGTGACACAACATAGCACTATGCCTGTCAACACCAAGAGATACCAATTTGTGGATAGGAATATAAAAAAAAGTCTGTAAATTACAGTACTTCATTCACCTGGCATACAATATCACACTTTGCTCTGAAAATGAAATTAAAGGACCAGAGAGAACCTCATTACCTATGCAATATAGAAATTGTGGAAGAAATGCTTTGTAGCTCTTAGGTCCAGAGGATCATAACTAATATAATAGTGCAATAGAAAGGTTTCCTATTCAATTTATTTCTGTGGCCTATCATTTTCCTAGATCAAGTCTTGTAGTTTTGGCTTTCAAAAGAAATGCCAGTGTACAAATCATTCTGTAGATCTTAAGCTTGGTCTACACTTAAAATTTAGGTTGACATAATTATGTTGCTGGGGTGTGACAAAGCTACACCCCTGAGTGATGTAGCTATGCTAACCTAACCCCCAGCATATGCACAATTAGGTTGACAGAAGAAGGCCTCCCCTACTATTAGATGGGGAGGTGGTGTTCCTACACCAACAGAAAAATTTCTTCAGTCAGTGTAAGCTGTGTCTACACTTTGGGGCTTTGCTGGCATAGCTGTGGTGATGTAGCTATGCTGGTATAGTCCCCAGAGCGTAGACTTGGCGTAATCCCCCATGTTGAACTTACAGTGCTATACTACACAGCATGTTAATAGTAATTATGGTCAGATCCTTGTGTTTCCACAGCTTCAGAATTGGCAAAAAGAATGCACCCTCTTTCCAGTGAAGAACTTGGTTACAAAATGTAACCTTTCATTTACAACATTTCTAGTCCTCCTTGCTAAAATGCAATCCTTTCAAAAGTAAAAGGTTTCCATGTTGTTCTTTTGATCCTGCTGAAAAAATATGTTGAAGTGATAGCCCTAAGAGACGTCTGAACTGCTCCCATCCATCTCAATGGGGTGTTAACAGTGAAGCCCAGTGATGGCAGTTTAATTGTGGACACTGCTCAGTAATTCACCACTGATCATTTTAGCAAAAATATCTAGCAAATATGTGTTTACTGCATTCAGTGGCAGATATGGGCAGAAAAGGGAAAGAGAGGACAATGGGGCTACTGGTTCGCAAAGGATACCTGAGGTGGCGAAGCGGAGATTTAAACCCCCAGAAGTGTCAAGTCACATCTGTAACTGCTCTCAAAATAGAGGGAAGGAGGATATACATCTCCTTTCTCCTGCCAAAATCCTCAAGAGACCTGAGATGCATAAAACACCAAATGTCCCTTACCTAGCTCCCCAAACCTCTAGATGATCACTTCTACACTGAAATTATGCTTTTCTACTACAGCATTCTACACCCCACTACATCCCTGAAGGCAGGGTGAAATTGAAACTATTCAGAACTGTGTTTTGTATTGAAATGAACATTCAAATCAATAAGAGGAGAAAATGGTGATTTACCTACAATCGCCACACACAAAGGAGCAAGTGGATAAAAGGAATCCATAATCCCTCATTGTGGTCTCTGTACATCACTGATCAGAGCAGGGGATGAAGTAGGCTCCACAGGGAAATGACTTCCCACCCCCAGGTAGGTATATGGGGAATGGGCTGCTCCCTTTCATCCCCATGTTCTACCCAGCATTTCTGAACCAATTAGGACTGAAAAGTAAATAGTGTTGGCAACTCTTGAGAATTAATCATGAGTCTCATAATAGTGGATGTTTTCTTAAACTCCAGCTCCTGATCCAGGTGATTATGTGAGAGTCTCACTGGCTAAAGGCAGCAGAGGGTGTCTTGGTATTTGTTTGTTTGTTTCTTAAATAAGTTTCTTGCTTTCATGATTTCAGAGAAAAGCTTGAAAAGATGAACAGTGTGTACCATAAATACTCAAAAAACAGAGGGCAAACAAAAAGAACCTGCATTTATTTATTTGAAGTCTAATGAATTTTAAGCTAATCGCTTGATTGTGGGGGGTCTGAGTCAGGATTTTTCAATGCTTGGGGTTGGCAGTACTATATGCTACTGACCAGTAGCAAATTACTTCCCCCAGGGAGCAAGGTGGAACTAGAGAAAGAAATGTGACTCTGAATCACCTTTTCTTCCCTTGTCTGCCCCGAGCTGGCTCAGCTAATGGAACCACTTATTTCTGGCCATGGGCAAAGTCACAATATTACCTCAAAGGGATAGTTTACTCTCTGTATCATTTGCCTTTATATTTAATTGAATAAAACCTCTTATTACTACATTCACTAGAAGCAGCTGCATACATTTCAACATTTCAGATTTCAGCACTTCTATGTCACAAAATTCAGGAGGCTTTGACTGAGAATTTTGATCCCATGTATCGCAGAGCATACAAGACCCTGAACATAACCTAGAAACATTGTCTTGGGCTCAGGCAACATTTAGCACAAGACAACAGTTTAATTAATGCTATGTTTAAAAATATCTGCAATGCAAGCACAACCAAGGAAGAATCAAAGATAGAGTAACCATGAAGCAAATAATGTTCCACTTATGAATGGAGGTCACTGGATGGATTAGTATCCTTATGTTGTAAAATAAAAATAGAGTGTGGTTTGGTCTCCAGAATCAAAGACAGGCAGCCTAAGTGACCCACTGAGCTGTCACTACTCATAAGAAATCCTCTATGAGTGCTGACAGTGATAACATCCTGACGTTTTTTGTCGGGATTCAATTTGGAATCTAAATGGAAATGCAGAAGTACTGAAGAAAGAGGTAGGAATTTGAATTATACAAAGCAAGAAAAGGGTATTTGAAAGAAAGCAGCATACACCTATGGAACAAAGTGGTTTAAAACCCCAGCAAAAGGTCACTTGGCCTCCCAGGAACAACTCCACATCAGCCTATGATGCTGTTAGTGACCAGAAAAGATCCAAAGCACTTTACTTAAGTCTTTTAGGGAAAAAAGTCACTTATTAAAGGATGACATTTTAAGTCATTTAGAAAGACAGATTAAGAGTCTTTTGATAAGATGTAATAGATGCACTGTGTACTCATACTTCATATTAAGAACAATGGAATCCAGACTTAATCTTGTCCAGTACTGCATGCTGTGTATCTAAACTCCTTTATTCTGTATTTAAAAAGTGGAAGAGATGTAGAATCTTCAGTTTAGATTCAATAAGCACAAAGGAGCAGGGATTTATTTTTCTCCTTTTTAATTTTCTATTATTTTTACATGCCAGCCACTGAAATAAGGGCCCTGATACCTGTAAAACAGGCCTTAATGGGGTGAAAATTTTCATTTAGCCTAGTATCCTGTGGGATTTGGCTACTGCTTCTTCCTAGTTTTAACAACTCATTCTAATACCTGTGAGACACTGACTGTGACACACTTGGAATAAGACAGAGGACAATTTGTGGCTCATAAACTATTCAAAGAGATGCTAACCAATTCCTACATGTTACAGAATGCGTTTCAACAGCCAGCAACCACTTGTCCAGTATGGGTTCCAATACTAGCCCACACAACAGTTGTGGGTAATAGGCAAAAGACATCAACATTCCTGATAACTCAAGCACCAAACTAAAGCAGTTGAAAGCAAGCCACAGACCGATCTGGTTGGCAGCAGCAAACTCATCATATCTGCTAGCCTAGGAGAATCTCCAAGAACCCACCTCAGGAGAAGGGGAGGAGAGAACAGAACCAATCAGCTGATCAAAGGTGATGAGAGGCCCCAAATGTGTACTTCAACACCACAAGGAAGTCAAAGTGGGGAAGCAATCCTGCTTACACACAATAGGCACAGGGACCATGCCCAAGAAGAGAGTGGTGAGGAGAGGAGAATATGACTCATTCCCTCTGGTCTGGACCTAGAGGGGTGGGTATTATTAATGACTGTCTCGGTACTCTCCTTTCTATAAAATGGACAGGACAAATTTTCCTTGTTGTGTGGAGATTAATCATATCCAGTTTACAAAACATATTGCCCAGCTGCTCTCAGATTGCTTATAAAAAACAATGGATGCTTAAATAGCACAAACTAGCAATATTTTTATTAGCATGAATTTTAATTATATATTTTAAAATGTTAGATAATCAGATGATGCTTATGAGTGCAGATCACACTAAGTCTGATTTGTCTCAAGACATATACTTAGTCAAAATAGTTTGATAAAATAATTTATTCTAATCCAACTCACCTTCTTTAGTGTTGCTGCAAATTTGACTCAAAAATCACATTGCCTCATTAATGTTTGCAGCTAGTCAAGAACAGAGATTACAAAGATAAATCCTACTGTAAACTGGACATAATAAAATGACAGTGTTTTCAAGACATCCAGTCTCTGTGGCTTACAGTCTTGAGACCAGGAACCAGATTCTCTTGGTATAAACTGGAATAATGCCATTGACTTAAATGGAGATGCACTGATTTAACAATAGTTGAGGATCTGTCCCCATGTGATTAAGGTTTGGGAATTGTAGTGGCAGCTTGTAATTCTGATCTCTTTGGTTATGTAGTCACACTAGGCATTAACTTGCATCTCTGTGTGCACCGCAGTCTGTGAGGATAAAAGCTAAAACACAAGCCAATTAAAAACAGTCCTGAATGGCTGGGCTTGCTTCTAGGTTGCAGATGTCCATGCTATCAAAAGCTTTACTCATCTAGACATTCAAACATTTCCCTTCAATAATGAACTACCTACTGGAGAAAATGTCATTAAAGGGAGTTGATCAGTATGAAGCACAGTTCTTTATATTAAAAATGATCTTCCTTCAATGAAAGATTTGGCAACTTCTTTTTTCACTTACTCAGCATGGTGCCCCTGGAGGGATGCTTTCAAACTAGCAACATGTTTATGAGACAAAATCAAAGCCCTGCAGCCCCGCTGCAGTACAAGTGTTGCCAACTTCTATTATCATAATGTTCACCATACTTAATATCTTTTATGTCTAACAATTATCACAGTTTGAAGGATGAGATGCAGTCAGAGACACTTAAGTTGTGTGTTACAAAACTGGAAATTGTGGTTACGTGGCTGGACATAGATGGGTGTCCAGATCTCACCAGTTAAATTCATATGTCCTCAAGAATCATTAAGAGTTCAATACTGGTTATGACACTAATCTACAATACACCAGAGCAGATGTACTATCAAAAGTACATGGGAGTTATTCTGTCTACAAGGATTAGCATCTTTCCAGAATGCATTTGTAAACCAATTCCTAAACAAAGTCAGTAGTTGAGGGCAAGGGTGTAGAGTGGCATGTGATGGTGTTGCACACCAATACTGAGTCAGTAGTTGAGGGCAAGGGTGTAGAGTGGCATGTGATGGTGTTCCCCCCAATGCAACTATTCCCACAGTGCTAAGGGTTATGTAAATCAGTTTGTCCTTTACCCTATGGGAGTTTTACCAGAGTAAAGACAACAGGATATGGCACAGTGAATTCAAATTCAAACCAATTTGTAATTGTAATGCTGAGAGGTATTTAGATACACACAACCCTACAGAATTTCTTATTCAAGTTCAAAAGATGGTTGCACTGAGCAAACTCATCGCATTAGGTCTGATCCTCTACTGCCTTACATCTGATGCAGTTATTTACACCTAATATGCCAGATACTCATTCACACTAATACCGTTTTACACTGCTCCGGCAGTGTAATGGCACCATAGAGAGGGTGTAAATTAAACTGGTCTAAGTGGGAAATTCTAATTTTAATAATAGATATTAAATGTGTTTTTAGGTTTATTTAACACAATTTAGCAAGTTGAAAATAAGGAGGAGAGTTAGCACCATGTACTCATCTAATTGTTCATGGTTCACCAGTCAGTGGCCCATGGAACACTCTTGAAAACTTTTACTGGTACATCCACAGGTAAACAGTTTGCCCTCTCATATTTAACTCCTGTTAGCAACTCTTTGTATTTGATCAATGGATCTATCCAGGGCCGGTGCAAGGAAGTTTCGCGCCCAAGGCGAAACTTCCACCTTGCGCCCCCACCCAGCTAACCCCGCCCCCTCCATGGCAGCTAACCCAGCCCCCCACCCGGGGAGCCCACCCCCTCCGCCCGGGGAGCCCCCCCCCGCAGCAGCTACCCCCCCTCTGCAGCAGCTAACCCCGCCTGGGGAGACCCCCCCCCCGCGGAAGCTAACCCCGCCCGGGGAGCCCGCCTCCATGGCAGCTAACCGCACCTGGGGAGACTCCCCCCCACGGAAGCTAACCCCGCCCGGGGAGACCCCCCCCGTGGCAGCTAAGCCCCCCGCCTGGGGAGACCCCCACCTCGGCAGCTAACCCCACCTGGGGAGACTCCCCCCCCCCATGGCAGCTAACCCTGCCTGGGGATCCCGCCCCAGCTCACCTCGGCTCCGCCTCCTCCGCTGAGCACTCCAGCGTCGCTCTAATTCTCCTCCCCTCACAGGCTTGCGGCGCCAATTGGAGGAGACAGAGCGGGGGCTGTGTGCTCAGGGGAGGAGGCAGAGTGGAGGTGATCTGGGGCGGGGAGCGGTTCCCCTGTGCGCCCCCCCCCGTTACTGCGGGCGGCCCTCCCCGCGCCCCCCCGCCCCAGCTCACCTCCACTCCACCTCCTTGCCTGAGCAGGCTTTTAGGCGCCCCCAACCACTAGGCGCCCTAGGCGGCTGCCTAGTTTGCCTAAATGGTTGCACCGGCCCTGGATCTATCTATCTTCTATCTATATATATATGCTACAGTATAAACCCTGCTCCATTTCTCAAGAACATCCAAGCATAGAAACAGATAAATTATGTAGAAGCTCAGGCAAGAAGGTTGTTGTCCATATCACAGCAATGTAAGTATGAAATACAGCATTTGAGTACCAAAAAAAAGTTCAGGTGAAATCAACTTCTTTAATAGAAATGAAACATATTTAATTGGAGATGTAAAGGAAAGCTGCAACAACAGCCTAGTACACACAATAAGAAGACTATTTCTCCAAGTGTCTCCAAAATAGAACTGACTCATCAGCATAAGTTATAGATATTCTATATAGAACAAAACTAGCAAAGGAATTATAACTCAGTTTTACCACAAACCATTACATTCAAGCAGTCCATCTCACAGTTAATGAGAGAGATCGCTTCAACTTCAAACCACTCAAAATAATCCACAGAAGTCAATTTAATCATTATCAAGGCCTGCGTCCCACACACTTGACATCTAATACAATTAAAAGTTTGTCACTTCATCCTTTTCAAACCAGCCATATTATTCTTTCACTACTCCTGATTCCTTGAAAAAAATTTTACATTCTTCTCATTACCAATGACCATTCAGCATTTGATTAAACTAAGAGCTGTTATTTAATTCATTCAGTAATACCAGAGTCTGGTTTTTGTGATAGGAGAGTTGCCATTGAAATATTGAATTGTTTGGTCCCAAACAGCATTGCCATCACTGCATGACTCATACAAGAGGACAAAGCTGATTATAAAGGAAGAAAACTTGTGCCTCTAAATAGGCATCTTGGCAATGGGCAATAACGTCACAATAAATACAGAAACAGTATCATGATGACTTAATAAGGTGTCAATTGAATATATTTTAGGTCTGCCAAAATATGAAATCACTCTTTGAATATCAAACAGTACTTCAGATTATCTTTATTGTATTTTCCCCCAAGATTATATAGAATGATTAAGAGACTTCAGTTACTTTTGTTAACCGAAATGTCATTCATGTTGTTGCGTTTAAAATATTCATAAATGTCACATTTTGTAAATTCATTTACCTCATGCCAGCAGTTAAGAAACCAATGACAAGTTAATTCTAAACAATAGCACATAGTTTGGAATTTTTTTTTCTTTTTTTAGAGATATATGCAATTATTGCCATGTCAATTTGGAATAACTACATGAGAAGAAAGAGTAAGACTAGTAAGGATTTTTGGAAAATACCGAATGGGTCTGAATTAGTTGTAAGAATGGTTTTAATCTTTCTGGAGATTCTTGTCTACTTCATGTGATTTGTACAACTAACCACTCATTTTTATTGTAATTAGGGTGTTATTTTAAGTTAAAATCTCTACATATTGTATAATGGGAAGTATGTCTCTGTAGAAATATTTTATGGAGAAAATAACTAGCATTTTTATACATTTCTACTGAAATATTACAGTAACTGAGAAATCAGGTTAGAAAGTCCGGCCATATATAATTATGGCTTTTTAAAACTCTTTATTTTCTGCAGGGATATTCGTTTATTATTATTATTATTATTAGGGCATTTAGAGCAAGCATATAGAGGCTTTTTTAGAGTTTGTATAAAGCTAACTAAATACTGAGATTTAATCTGCCATGCATCATTGCAGTAGCAACATGACTAGCATCACACAGATCTTCTTGGCAGAAATATTAAGTTTTAAATTAAATTAAAAATCAAAAAGAGAGTCTGCAATGGAACTTTGATAGCAATTCTGTTGATTATGTACAAGCCAGAACTGACCAGGCCAACTCTGAAAGCCATATTTACTTTGCAATGCCAACAGGAATAAACGGTAGCCCAAAAAACAAAAACAAAAACCTTACTCATTAAACTCAGCAGCTGTGACATGGAATACGTATAGCATTAGTCAGATGCTTACCTGGTGTAAGTTATCATGGCTCAACTAACACCAGTTGAGCTACAATTATTCAAACAAATTGAATATTTGACCCCATATCACCCCGCAAAGTGATGGAGAAGGAAGACCCCATTTTTACATGGTCACTTTTCTGAGTAGAACAGTCTAAGGGATATTAACTTTTGCCACATAAAAGCAATATACAGTAATACTATGTAAAACATATGGGAAGGGCGGGGGAAAACAAAACAAATGGAAGTCACCAAGACAAAATAATAACATATCACACGCATGCCCCAATATGCTTTTCCAAACTGAGGACAGATATGTAAGAAATGAAAATACTACCCGTGTCCTCTAAATCTATATATGTGTGATTTTAAGGAAATTATGTTTGGTTACTTAATCAAGTCACAGTAGCAATTATTTCTTACTGAAAAAAATCAATGTTTCAGTCTAGCAAACTCAAGTCTCGTCTTTCTTGTAGTTGTTTCTTTGTATCTTTACTTTTTCCAGATAATTTTCACTATTTTGGTTTCTCTTCTAACAACTTGATCTCTTTATTTATTTTTTTTAAAACATCTGTCTCTGGTCTGCACATTTTGCCATGAACAGAAAAAAAAAAAGGATAAAACATTTTTGAAATAGTCGAGTTTTCATTTGCCATGTAAGCATTGTAGAACAAATATTAACTTGACTCGTTAAAAAAAATAGGCTTTTGAATAGGCTACTTGTGATGTAAATAAGTATACTTATCATTGAAACCATGAACCTGAAAGAACTGAAGCTAAAGAAAAATCCCAAATAAAGTGTATGCTTTATATCAGCTTCTGCTGATTTTGGATAGCTAAATCTCTGTGCTGGCTTAATCTTCAGTCAGAAAGCTAATGATTATCCTTGTTTCTCACATAGCTCAAGTTACAACTGACAATAGGACTATTCATGTTATTCAAACTACTCCGCGAGCATTGTATGAACAAGTTTCTGTAACACTACTGGACTTTCCCTGCATAAAATTTAAATTCTAATTTCCGCTTCAAAGTACAGTTATGTTGTATATGGAGTTTAGTTTTTCAGTAAGCAAATAAATATTTTTTAATTTATAATTGTGTGAAAGAGCTCTCAGTTTGTACCAAGACGGCATCCAAAAGTCAACTGCCTGAACATGATTTAAAACATATTAAAGACATTGTCATAAATGAGAACTGAGGGGCTCAAAACACCTCACAAGACTGGATGCTGACACTGGGCTAGTATCATTCCAGGAGATGATTCTTTTTATCTTAGCCCTTGTCTACATGTATAGAGGGGGGTTAGTTTGCACTGACTTGACACACATTAGTTGGCATGCAATACGCAAGCCATACAAATAGTGTACACACATCACAGCTCTGCCCACTTTCAGTTCACATGGTGTAGATATGGTGCGGGCTTGTTACGCACTAAGCACGTGGCATTCTGGAGGGTATCCCAGGGTCCTTTGCTTCACTGCTAATCAGTGTTCACTCTGGGATTTTTCTCACTGTGCATTGTGGAATACACAACAGAAGCCAGTGGAATTCTAGGATTTCAGACAAATTAAAAAAATCCCATTATTCTGCTCTCTTGGCCCCATGCTTCTCCTGTTTCTGAATTGGCTAACACAAATTTCAAATTGCTGTTGGTCAGCAAACACTCAACAATGCTCTGTGCTTTGCAGGCAACTGCAAATGAGCAGCGACTGTTTGGGTTTAATTTGAATTCTTGGACTTTGCCCATTGTACCACTTAGCAAATGTGATTGCAGCAACATCTTCCTTCTCCAGCAGCTGCAGCATAAGTACAAGGACAAGACCGAGCAACTGCTAATACAGGAGCTGTTTCTGGAGCAGTTTTACACACAGCACCACCATTTCTGGGCTTGGGAAACCAGCGTTGATTGGTGAGAAAGGATCATTCTGCAGACCTGGGATATCCAGCAGTGGTGAGAGAATTTCAGGATGTCAAAGGAAACCGTTTTTGAGAGATGTGCTGAACTAGTTCTGGAGTGGCAGCTTAACAACATGCAGTGTCCCATACCCGTGGACAAGCTGGTTGCCATGGCCATCTGGAAGCTAGCCACCCCTGAACATTACTAGTCTGTAGCCAGCTAAACAATCTGGCATAGAGAGATTTCCAGTCGGGGCCATTGTCATGTAGGTGTGTGATGCTATGCATAAGGTACTGTTGCACATGGTTATAAAACTTGGAAATGTTCAGGACATAATTGATAGCTTTGCATACATGGGGTTCCTAAACTATATTAGGGCAATTGATTGGCCTCCATATGCCTATCATTTGCCCCACCCCTACGTGCATACCAGGGCTTAGAGTTTAAAATCTGAAAGTTATTTTTTCCATGGTGCTCCAAGGGTGGTTAACCACTGTGGAGGTTCACAAACATAAATGCAAGATTGTCTGAAAAGGTCTATGATGCTAGGAGTTTTTTGGGGTGGGTGGCAGTAGGGGGTAACTAAGCTCTATTTATCTTAATGGAGAAAGGAGTGTTTGCCCAGAGGATCACTCTAGACAATGTTTTGGAGATTGCTCTGGTTATTCTGGGAGATCTGGATTGTCCTCTGTTTCCCTGGCTAATGAAGAGGCCGCTTGGAATGATGGAAGGTATTGTTTAACTATGGCCTCAGCAGTTGCAGAATGACAGTGGGGTGTGAATTTGGCCAGCAGAAAGGAAGGTGGGCACTCTATGGGCTAAGTTGGAAGCTGCAGGGGGAAAAAACTTGCCTAACATTACAGCTGCAAGTTGTATTTTGCACAATATTTCTGAGAATAAGGAAGAAAGCCTTCATGATATGTGGGCAGTTGAGCTGCAGAGACTTGCTTAGGAGGCTAAGCAGTGAGCAAGGCATCCTCTAGAAAATGGAAACAGCCAGGAATGCCTATGCTCTTAATTAGAGTCTCAAGCATGAAAATGTGCAGCTGTACATCCAGCTGTTATCCCAGGGTGGGGGTGGGGACTGTGAGCATTGGAATGTCATTTATGGATGGTACAAGTGGCACATTATGCCCATCCCTATTTTATCTTGTGTCTGTGCCTTTATACTTTTGTAATAACCTAATGCTTATGCAAAATGTATGGGGGGGGGGGTCTGTCTACCATGCACTGAAGAGTCTTTATGAATGAATTTGTAATGGTTTTTATTTTTAAACAACAAATTTATTATATAACCACCAGAAATAAACCTTTAATTAAAACAGCCACACAACAAAGCTCTAAAGTGAGACAGTGCACTGGAGGGCAGCACACAACAATGTAGAGGCTCCAATTCACTGGTGATTACACACCTTGCCTCTGCTTCTTCTTGTTGTTTTGCCTTCCCATGCTAAGAATTGGGGCTCAAAGTTATCAAAGCTGGGTTCCAAGTTGCAACTGTTCTCACTGCACTGAACTTTGGTCAGGGAGGGGAATGGCATCCGGGAGTATGGCTGTAGGGTACAGCATGGAACATGCTGGTGTTCCCACTACCCTGTATTGTCCAGGGGCTGTAGAACATGGCTGGGTCCTGGATGGAAGTACTGAATTGTCAGGAGGCCCGCTAGCAGCATGTGCTACATCAGAGCATTCTGCTTCCATATTGCCTCTTCTTGTATTCCAGAGAGGCTATGATACCATTTTTTAAACTCTCCTCGAGATTATTCTCAGTCTTGGAGGGACCTCAGAGATGGCAAATGGTGTATATATCAGGCCTAAACTGGGATTTTGGGTATTCAGTATATGCTGTTTGTGTTTGCAGTTGTGCCATGGAGGCTGTTGGGGGTTAGGATTTGTCTTCCTGGTCTGACTGCAGTTTTGCTCTGCCTTGAAGATGCTTATACGGTGTTGGAAGAATTAGCAGGGGGCATCTGGGGGCGAGCTGGACAGTAATCCCCTCAGCATCCTCTTTAGGCTGCCTGAACTCTTAAGGTGTGTAGCTAGGAGGCAGAGAACGGCCTTATTCAAAAAGGCAAAGGTCAGTCACCAGCAAGATGTGCTGTGAAGTTATTCATCAAGATGGTCCCTGTAGAAGTGTTGCAGGAGTGGAAAGGAATTGTGAGCTCTGCTAGGGGCAATGACTGTAAACCTAGCCTGCAGAATGTCCAGACCAATATCAAGCAATTTTTCAGTCTTATATTCTGCTTTATCTCCCCTGCAGATATGCTGAAAGTGCAGAGAAAAACAGATTGAGTTCTGCACTGATTGTTTGAAGACTTAACTGCTTCCAGTCTTTTTCTATGGAAACATGTGAAAAGCCATTCAGAGCTATAAAGCTATGCCATCCCTAAGGTAAACTTCTTTTCCTGTATGAATGCCTCGTGAGACATGACAATTTCATAATCAAACTAGGAAAATGTGGTCTAGATGAAATTAATATAAGATGCTGCATAACTTGTTGAAAAAGGGTACTCAAAGAGGAGCTATCAATATTTGCTGTCAAACTAAGGGGACATATCAGTGAGTTCCCTCAGGGGTCTGTCCTGGGTCTGGTACTAATCAATATTTTCATTAATGACTTGAATAATGTAGTGGCTTATAAAATTTGCCCATGACACCAGTGGAGATGAGTTTCAAGCATTTTGTAGGACAGGATGAGAATTCTAAACAACCTCGACAAAATCGAGAATTGCTCTGAAATCAACAAGATAAAATTCAATAAAGACAAGTGCAAAGTACTATACATAAGGATGAAAAGTCAAATGCACAAACTACAAAATGGGGCATAACTGGCTAAGCAGCAGTTGAAGGATCTGGGGATTATAGTGGATCACAAATTGAATATGTGTTAACAATGATACAGTTGCAAAGAAGGGTAATATTCTGGGGCATATTAACAGGAGTGCCCTATGTAAGACACTCTCACTCTACTTGGCACTGGTTGTGATACCTTGTGATTAGCAATGTCCACAAACACATCTTTTTTCCTGTGGTTGGCCCCAAAAGCTTGCTGCACCAATGCTTCTCTCCAGCTGGCAATGAGATCTGGGGTCTCAGCACGCTCCAAGTGACTGTTCGAGGCACATTTTAAAGGCTGCTGGAATAATATCCTGGCATCCACAAGCAAATGGGCTGATCCTGGCAACATACCAGCTTTTAAACATGGAAAGGGGACATCCAGTCTACTTGACCCCAAAAACAATGAAGGACACACAGATAAACAGAGAGGTCAGTAATGGACCCCCAAAAGACAATGTGGAATAGCAACGTGGAGGACTACCGAAGTAATGCACAGAAGCATTCCATGCACATGAACCACAGACTGCACAAACTCGGTTCACATCAAATTTTAGAACACTTTGAAGAGGACTCTAGAGCAGGGGTCGGCAACCTTTCAGAAGTGGTGTGCCGAGTGTTCATTTAATCACTCTAATTTAAGGTTTCGCGTGCCAGTAATACATTTTAATGTTTTTAGAAGGTCTCTTTCTATAAGTCTATAATATATAACTAAACCATTGTGTGTAAAGTAAATAAGGTTTTTAAAATGTTTAAGAAGCTTCATTTAAAATTAAATTAAAATGCAGAGCCCCCCGGACCGGTGGCCAGGACCCGGGCAGTGTGAGTGCCACTGAAAATCAGCTTGCGTGCCGCCTTTGGCACGCGTGCCATAGGTTGCCTACCCCTGCTCTAGAGTTTGCAATAAATGAGGAGTTAGTGGCTCAGAGGAATGTATCATGCATACTCAGACATTTTCATACCAGACTAAAACAAGTTTGTGCAGACTAAACCTCTCCAACAGACAACCCCATTCGTTTTCTTGAGATAAGGAAGGCAATAACTGTGCGGGTTTACTGTCTAACTGAAATGCATCTCCACTTTATAAAGTGCACTGTTTGCAAGTCTTGCTAGATCTGTGTTGCTGCCACTTCCCTTCTGTTTCAAATAATTTTTTGGTCTATGAACACATCCATTTCATTTTTGTTTTTACTCCAAATTGACTGAAAAAATCTCACAAGGTATTTGCACTGTAATATGACAACAAACATCCAGGGGGGAAATGTATTTCTAATATGACAAGATAAAACATAACTCTACACTGGAAATTTCAAAAAGAAAGTTTTCAAATTTGCTTTAAAATGGGACATGAATTAAAACTTGAGAATAAAATGTCACACATTTCTATTGTTTAATTTGGTTAGAAATAGGAGTGGCATAAAAATAGTCTCAGATACCTTACTGCACACTGAAGTATTCTATTACACTATTAGCTCTGTTAGATAAAACTGTATGTTCTAACCATAGATGGGTCTAAATCAAATCCTGAGTTCTAAATATCCTCAGTTTTTTGAAAAATTCAAATCTTAATCCACACTTTCTAGTTTATGTTTAATTCCAGTTCTAACTCCACACAACATTGCTATTTCTAAAATTGTAATGCCATATTTTGCAAGATCTAATCCAATTCCATGCCATGTTTACAGAAGGAGTCTACATGTCTATTTTCCTTTGACAATAATGGTTACTAATTCATTAATTATTATTATAAACATATTTCTATAGTGTCGTGACTATATGTAGAACTCTTTGCTATGTGAATGGCTCTCAAATTTTTTCCGTCAACCTTCAAAACACAGGATTCTACTCTAGAATAGCCAGGTGGTCCCACCAAAATGTTATGAAAATACCTGCTCAAAGGAAAGATTCTTGCACAATCTTGTTATGATCACAATACTCTGGTCCCATCTGATTTCTGGAGAGAAAGTTGGTTCCAAAGCTGCAAACCCTTTACTGAGACAATTCCTACCAAGTATCCCATGGAATTTGCCAACTTCAGAATCCCTGCTGATTGCTGCCCTAGAGGGAGATGTGGATCTTAAGGCCACAGGCTTGAGAAGCCTTACACATGAGCTTAATTTTAAGCATAGGACTATTCCTATTTAAAGTTAAGGGGGTGCTTAAATCTTTACAGTGTATTTTATGCTCTGTAGATGAGAACCAGGACCTTAAATGCAGAACACTGGTATGGTAATAACAAAATTAAGGTTCTATCTTTCTTTCCATTCTAAATCTATATAAATTAGCTGCAAAATTTGTTCTGAACTAAAATTTGGCATGTGATATTTCAAGTTAGGAATTATTTTAACCTTCAAAGTGCATTTTAAAAAACTTTGAGAAGCTTCTTTTTGAGTCTGGATGAATCAAAATTGGCTTCTATTGGCCAAACAGTTAGTCCATAGTTTTATCCAATTACAGTGATGGGCAAATCTTACATGTTTCAGAATCAGACATAAAAGCTCTGACCTACATATTTATATTTATATAAAGCTGAAAGCCAGTGCCTTATCTGAGTTTGCTCAAGTGCAGGCTGTCTACGCACAAAAAGTGTAAGCTTACTTTTATGAATTTGGCCTCCAAATTGTATCTTTTTAAAATATGGGCCTAATCTACAGCCTATTGGAATCTTTCAATTGACTTAATTGGATTTTGGAAAAAAAGCCCATCTGAGCAATTTCGGATTATTGAGTTGTGTTGGAAGTCTTACTAGAACAGGCTTTCAAATGAATATGTTCTGCTCCTGCTGAGGCCAGACCAAATTCAAGGCTTTTTCACATTATTTCAGTAGTTCTCCTTTAAGTCCTGGCCAGAACCTGGAAATGTCAAGGTATGTGAAAACAAAAAATAATGGGTAAACTAGAATTTTCAGAACCACAAAAATATTTCAGATCCAAATTTGGTTTGAATTTTAATTAGATGTCTGGGTATATTTTAAATATAATAACTAGTTCAGACATCCCTATCTAATTGTTAGTATTTTGAAGGAGATGGGGGGAAAAGAAAAATTTAACAGCTGAAATATTTAAATTTTTGTTATTGTAAGTAACTACTGCAGAGATGTAGGATGCACTTTCAAGAGTAATTTCATAAGGATTTCACTGTGCATACTTAATATTGTCATGATAACTGTCATACAATTCCAGGAAAGATAAAGGTAGGGGTGCCTGTGTAAACACATCTAGAGAAAGTTAGTTATGATATGAGAAAAGCAGAGGCTAATTAGAGACCATTTTTTCAGGTTATGTCTGCTTATTAAGGGTTTTATTGAGCACCCTCATCTCCCACTGAAGTCTTTTGCAGGAGGCCCTCAGCACTTTGGAAGAATGTGCTCAGTTTGGTGCATGGACCAAATGAGACACGAATACTATAATTTTGCTTCTACTCACTATAGCAATTGCATTGCATTTGAAGATGGATGATACAATGGATCACTTATACTGAATGACCTTAGCCAGGATTTTAAAAAGTATCATTTGATCAAGTAAAAAAGCTGGACTAGTTTTAAGACTGGCAGACAAGTTACATGCTGCCATCTGTTTTGTTTTACAGGGACAGTATCCAAGTTAGAAGCTTTACAACCTATTTCACCCAAACTTCTGACACTAGAGGAGTGGGCTGCCGTGAAACCAGGACCTCACCGGGCTTCCAGGCTCCCAGGTCCTCTGCAATCCACATGGTAGGCTGTAAGGAAGTCTGGACTTCCAGGAGGATTGCAAAACAGAATAGGGGATACAAGTGAACCTGGAAGCCTGAGAAGCATTTTTTTTTTTTTGGAAATACCTAAACCTCCCTGCTCTGAGAACATTTTGGTATTTCTCAAACTAAATATTGCAGAATTTTGCTTCCATGAAAAGCATCCAGGTTTTTGCTTTTTTTGTCAGAATTTTGGATTTTGCCCCCAAAAAACCTTGAAAATGTTCATGGAAGTTAATTTGGTGTCTCAGTCAACTATACTTGACTGTTGCTGACTCCAACATTTCTTTAGAAATATTGTCTTTTTCTATAAGGCTCATATGATATGAACTAGCACATGGTTCTCATTCTGTTTTTAGTCTACATTTTTAGTTGGATTTAGGGTTACCATATTTCAACACTGAAAAAAGAGGACACTCCACGGGGCCCCTGGCCCCGCCCCAACTCCGCCCCTTACCCACCCCCAGCCCCACCCCAACTCCGCCCCGGCCCCGCCCCTTCCCCAAAGTCCCTGCCCCAACTCTGCCCCCTCCTCTGAGCACCCTGCATTCCCCCTCCTCCCTCCCGCTCTGATCTTGGTTGGGGGTTGCTAAGTGCTTCCCTGCTCCCCACTCGCCCTGCAGCCTCTGCACCCCCACCGCCCCTGCAGCCTCTGAGACCCCTGCTCCCCACTCGCCCTGCAGCCCCTGCACCCCCCCGCCCCTGCAGCCTCTGTGACCCCTGCTCCCCACTTGCCCTGCAGCCCCTGCACCCCCCTGCCCCTGCAGCCTCTATGCCCCTGCCTGCCTTTCCTCGCCCTGCAGCCCCTGCACCCCCCTGCCCCTGCAGCCTCTGCGCCCCCCGCCTGCCCTGCCCCTGCAGCCTCTATGCCCCTGCCTGCCCTGCTCCTCCTCGCCCTGCAGCCTCTGCACCCCCCGCCTGCCCTGCTCTCCCGCTCCCCCGGCAGCCTCTGCCTGGCAGGGGCTTCAGACGCTCACCGGCGACCAGGGCGGCGCGTGTCCCTGCAGCCCCGGCCGCAGCCTCCTTCCTGCCGCCGCCGAGCACGTTCCCCAGCCTGTTGTCCTCGCCGGAAACAGCTCCCGCGGCGCCGGGTTCCGAGCCGCACGGGGCAACGGGGCCACAGGAAGGGTCCTCCCATGGCCGGGGGGTCCCCGCCCGCGAGGGAAGCCCGAGCCCCCCCCCGCCCAAGCTCGCTACAATGTAGTCGGGGCAGCTGGGCTGCGCTGCGGACCCGGCGGATCGTGCTGGGGCCGGGCGGACCCTGGCTTATGCCTCCCTATTTCCCCGGACATGTCCGGCTTTTTGGAAATTCCCCCCTGGATGGGGATTTGAGCACCAAAAAGCCAGACATGTCCAGTGAAATCCAGACGTATGGTAACCCTAGCTGGATGTAAATGGCAGAGGAGGACACACTGAGAAAGGAGCCTGTTATTCCTGATTTTCATATGGTCACATGCAGCAACAGTGTTATCAAATATCCCAATTAATAGCCCTGTTCTATTGGCAGACTGTGAAGCAGATTTTACCTCCACCACTTAGGCCCTGATCTAGCAAAGCACTTTATTATTATTAAATATTTGTGTTGAAGTAATGCCTAGAGGCCCAGTTCAGGGATCTGGGCACCACTGTACTATGTATTGAACACACACATAATAAAAAAGATGGATCCTGTCCCAAGAACTTAAAACCTAATGAATATATGGAATGACAATGTGTGCATACAAAAAATGGGGGAGGACAAAGTAACAGTGAGATGATTTTGATTAGCATAATAGGCAGCAGTCACCGCACACAAGCTATGTATAGTGCATTAATTTGACATGCAGATCTCAACTGTCCTTCACTGGACAAGACAGCTTATTGTTATGATAGAAGGTGTTAATTGAGGATCTTTAATCTAAAGACAATCACTGACCTTGTTAAAGTTAAGAACCTTTCTTTCAGGGTAAATAAAAGGAGCAATTAAATTTTGGAAACAGGAAACCACCACCCAAGGCAATAGGCTGCCTGGCGAGGACAATCAGAAGCAAAGCCATGGGGGATAAGAGCTTTCCCTGGGACTGACTGAAATCACAGGGGCTATGGGATTTCAGGTGTGTGTGAATGAGTTAGGCATCCAAGCCTCTTTGAAAAAAACCCAATGGGTATTGGGCACCTAATTCCTTTTGGGGCATTTAAAAAACCCCTCACCTTACATCCTTTGCTAGGTCTAATTTGTATAGTAGGTGGAATACAAATTCTCTATAGGCTATTCTACAGCATGTTAAATGAGTTTATTCAGCAAGCATCACCATCTCATCCAGGAACTTTTCTCTCTGTGATTTTGTTTATTACCCTTTCTCTTACAGTACTCAAGGGCATCTTTTCTAGCCTTGAGGGTTTTGGTGGGCTTTCACACTCTATTAAAAAAATCCCATGGTAATGGCTCAGTTTTTTCCTTCCATTCATGCTATTTAGACTGATCTTTGATCCATTTAATTGTATAACTAAAAGAAATACTGACAAGGTTGGATGATGAGCTAGTTTTTCTTTTTAAAATATGCTTACAAACTCCATGTAATTCTATATGTATTTTTTCCTTCAAAACAAATGCTTCAACAACATTTATTTATGTCTTCAGAGTCCTTATAAACACATTGATATTGGGCCCCAATTGCTTTATCTATGGTTTTCACATTAAAAAAAAAAAACAAAAAACAAAAAACCTCTGTCTTTGAATCATTTCCTTCCATGGTGCTGCTTCTCCAAGCTATTCCATGGATATTTAAGGAGCAAGCAAGCCCATCAGCCCCAAGTTCTGCATAGGGGAAGGAGAATGGAAGATGACCCCTCTCAAGAATTAGAGGCAAAAAAAGGGAGCCTGGAAGGGCACCAGATCTCCCACGATAAAATAGGAAAGGGAAAAGTTCAGGATCTTTTGGTGGGAAAAGGGATCCTGAACTGACCAGGCACAAATAAAACCAAAAATTAGGCCAAATATGAAAAAAATTCAGGCTTAATCCCCAAATTTCCTTCTCATCAAAAGGAATTTTGGAAGTTAGCGAACCTCTAGGACTTTCACCTTCATGACAAAGCCTGATTTGCGGTTTTAGATTTTGTTTCAAAAGGTTTGTATGGCTCTAGCTGAGAGATAAATCCATCATCAGAGAGTGAGAGGAATAAATATATGGACTGAGACCTTCACCAGATGTTAATGCAATCCTTTCGGAATTCTGCTGATAAGATGAAGATTTGAAGACAGATACAGTACTCCAGATAACACAAAACGAGGAGTCTGTTGGGTTTCTGTGGAAATTAGTAGAGCAAAGCTGTATCAGGGTTTCATGCCTAGTAAAGTGAAGATATGTGTGTGTGTGTGTGTGTTGGAGGGAGGGGGGAGTAGCAGAAGAGAGCAGTTAAGTGGGAAAAGAAGCAGAAAACAAGAGGAAGCAAAAGACATTTAAATTATAGGAGAGGTGATGCTACAGCAATGGGAAACAAACGGGAAAATCCAAGAGTATTCTTTTAAATGTTTTAAAACAGTCACTTCCAAGCTTTCATTTTTGTAAATAAAACGTATAACTGGCAATCCATAAACTCTCATTTCCTCTGTTTAAATAACCTGTGAGAGTCATAAGCAGACACAACTGCATTTGTGAAAAACACAGACAGCCTAGAATTTATTATTAAAAAAAAGGAGATCACTTCTGCCAACATTATTCTAGTTCCCCACGGTTTTAGGGGTTACCATATTGCTTTTCAAATGCAATGTTTGTCCTCAAGATTTGAATCTTCTATTCAAAGAACAGTTACAACATAGCACACTATCCCACTAATATGTCTCAAACCAGTCCAAAGGCATAAGGTTAACACCCCAGCTTGAGAGGTTATTTCAGCGTTCATACTTATTGAATCTTTGACCTCTCCAGCTAGACTGCCAAGTTTGATGTAGACACCTATGTGCTGGGAATAAGACTGAGATTAACCACCCACTACATATAGGCCATTAGACTACCAACCAAATGGTACCTACCAATCTAGGCCACAACTGAACTGGTACGATAAGTGTAAGATGAAAAGTGACCAATCCTTTTGAAGGAGGCAATTTCCAGGATTGGGATGCATACAAAATATTATGCTGAAAATAGGAGACAATCTAAATGTGAGGTAAACTAGTACTAAATTGGGAATAGACATACAGAATAAATTATCACGAAAAATAATTAAAGTGAAGAACATATATGAGTTCAGGCAACACCATAATTTGTTTTGAAGAAGGGCATTTCAGGGGCATGGCAAAAACAAAAAAACAAAACAAACACTACTACTCATGATTCGGAAAATTTTAGATAGACAACTACATTAAGATAGACAGCCTTTTTTTCTTTACAAAATATCTTTCTTTTGAAGAGACAGAAATGCATTGATATGTGTTTATTTAGAAAGTTAAAGGCCAAACAGCCCACAAAATAGATATGAGAAAAGTCACAGTACTGCAAACAATGAATGTTTTTACAGTAGATGGACATCCTGAGAACTTTTGAGGCCTGAACCTTCCAGGAAAGCTTAGACATAGTAAGTCTAATTGATCTCAGACATTGGTTTAAAAAAAAAACAGACGAAGGTAAAGCACTGCAAGCTACTCAGCATTATCCTATAACTTTTATGAAGGAAATAATTGTTTGCTTTTGTGTTAATGAAGTAGAATAAATTTAAAAATGTATTTTCCCTCCAAGATACATTTGCTGTATTTCACAGTGGCTGTTCCACAGCAGAGACTGATTATAGAGCATGACAGTCGCTACAGCTTAATCTCATTAACCCTTGTGTAAATTTCTCAGTAGTAAGAATGAGTCTACTGTATTAAGGTATAACCAGACTCACATGGGGGAACCCCCTGAATTTAATTACCACTCCATGGATAACGCTCATAGAAATTTCCCGCTACAAAAACCTCGATGGCTCAGGGTACTGATAATAAGATGTGCAACATTGCACCTTAAGGTCACCCCTTCTAATGTGTACCAGGATCTTGCTCCTGCTTCAACTCTCAATGACAAAAATCCCCTGACTTCAATGAGTGCAGGATAATAATCAGAAACAAGGTGCTTGACAGATATACTTCATTTAGTCTCTGAGTTCCAACTGCCTCTTAGTTACATAACACAAGCTTATTTGCAGTGTTGTTACATCCATGTTGGTCCCAGAATATGAGACACAAAAGGTAGGTGAGGTAATATATTTTTATTGGATCAACTTCTGGTGGTGGAAGGTACATGATTTCAAGCTACACAGCTCTTCTTCAGGTCTACTTCCTTGCCCAGCTTCCAATGAGCTTCTAAATTAGATAACATGAGCTCCTAAAGGTACAGTTTCCCACAGTAGTGATGGACAGTCACCTTCTGATGGATGTGCAAGGGCCTAAGTGAATTAACTCATTAATCTCATTTTAGTTACTAGAGGCAGAGCTGGATTGAGACATTATAGGCTTGTTCCTAAGACCTCAACCCCTGGAGTCAGGTGATTACATCACAATCGTCTAACCCACATGATTGGAAAGAAAAGCTTGAAAATATCACCCATGTGTAACTCATGCAGTGACCTGCCTGAGACTGCAGAAAGCCTGAAAGAATAGCTCTGATAGATGTGAGTTGTCCCATTCCAAACAAAAATCCAGTGTAGTTAGCAACCTCGTAGGCTGTTTCAGCAAAGAGCAGAACAGGAATTGATAGTCATGTAGACTGAATTTCATCCCTAGAGGTTACCATTCTTCCTGGCAAGTCAGGGTTGAGGGACAGTGAAGATTCCTTTTGGAGCAATTTACATTGATGTTGCCTTTGCTCTACCTTTTCTGTAAATAAATGGAGGAAATTTGGTTTCAAGCACTTTCAGTCTGGCTCTTCACAAGAATCATGTTCTTCTTGATTTAAAAAGGTAAAGGAAAGCAAGGAACTGGTAATTTGGATCTTAAATCACAAACTTTGGTTTTCACAAATTATAGAAGTAGAGCACCACAGAAGAATATTTTCCTACTAACTACTGTATGGATGCAATTTTAGTTGCAAGGGGTCATGCAGCACAGGAGAGAAAGTCTTCAGGCTCCCATTTGGAATCCCACAATGTCCTCTGGTAGTGTGGAGAAGCAATTCCAGGGTAAGTCCTGCTCAGTCTCTGAATCCCTGGGTTCAAACATACTCCATGCAGATGGGATTTTCAAAGAATTTCATGCCAAACTCTAACAAGTCTCTGAGCATATGCAAATTGAGATTTTTCAGAGGCTTATAACTTCGCCAAATTTGAGTGATGTTTCTCATGGGAATCAAAAGTCACATCCATGGCATTAGCGTGACCTCCCTCCCCTATCCCCTGCTAAAATTGCCAGCCCTTTCTCCAAAGCATGGAGAGCCTAAAGCTTCTCGACAAAATGATTATAAAAAATATTAACATGAGCAAAACAACATATTGTTCCCTTAGGTGAAACTTTCCTCAAAATTTCTGCCCGAGGCAGAAACCGGGCATAGAAAATGTCAGGCCAAACAGTTAAAGTTTGGCAAAAAGTTATCAGCAATAGAATACAGGGTCTTTTATTGGGAAGTGTCAAGGCAACCTTCATTATAGGGGGCACTACCAGCTATGCCTCTCACATAGGGAAGAGATAAAAGCATCAGATATTTAAAATCTGTACCCACTAACTACAATATGTGATCTGAGAAAACAAGAACTACGATAGGTCTCCCAGTAGAATTCCAATGACAAATTGAACCCATGATATAGGTGGAAGCAAAATCAAAAGCAGACTGTAGATAGAAAGTGGAACATAAAATACAGTGCAGAATGGTTTCCATCTTGACCGAAGCTGAAGAATAGCTTTTGTTTCACAATATATCATTTTTATCGTAGAACTCTCTCAGCTTCCAGCACATCTCTCAGAAAAATCTTGAGCAAGTACTCAAGTAAATCAACAAAAATGAACTATAACTTGATAAAAGTGCCTTTTACAGCTTTACAATTATTTTCATAACATTTAAGTCATTCCTCTCAGTGCAAGTTGTGTCTGTCAGGAGTCCAATTAATCCATGTATTGAAAGCATCACTCTTCAGCACACCTGACCCAGGACTGAGATGTTAAAATTCCAGATGACTTGAGACACTTAGGAGAATGGTAATGGAGCTTTTCACTTCTAGGTCACCAGTTTGAATGCAACCCAAGTAAAGTAGTGCCTTAAAATCATTATCTGAAGGCTGCTTTATGACCTATGTGGAATCCATTGTTGATCTCACTCTTTTCAGTGTCAGACATATCTGGGCTTAGAGACTGAACTATAGCGTCCTCCACAGAGGTGATGTACACTGGGACAAGGTGGGATGTGAAAACCACAATCTCCTCTACCTATTTAGTGTGTATTCTATGGCAACACAGAATGTGACCAACAATCAGACCTTCCATTGGCACCTTTCAGGAGCAGAGAAATATACTTTAAAATAAAATTCAATTTTAATTAAAAAAAAATCTGTACAAAAACATTAAGAAATCAGTCTTCTAAAGAGGAAGGCTGATCTTGTGGTTAAGGCATTGGACTGGGACCTAGGTTACATGTTCAATGCCACTTGTGTGACTGTGGGCAGGTCACTTGCTCTCTGTGCCTCAGTTCTGCAACTGTAAAATGGGGATGAAATAATACTTTCTTCTCCACGCTCTATTTATTTTGTTTATTAAGACTGGTTCTTTGGAGCCAGGGCTCTTTCGTCAATGTGTTTTTACAGCATATACAATGGGATTCCTAGGCACTATTGCAATATATATAAATAACAAATGTAAAACGAGAAACTATTACCACTGGAACACGAAACAAGAACTCTTGGATCCAAACCCAGCAAATTTATCAATTAAGTCAAAAGAGATTCTCCATAGCGGTCATTAGTATCTACCAGAGAGGAGCGGGAGAAGAGTAATTAGTTAATTTTGTCTGTACTTTGACATGTAAAAAGCATTATGTGAACACTAATCATCAGCAAGACCCCTCTCCTATGGGCATATTAAATCTCAATTATGCAGCAGGAACACCAGAATTACATGGCACAGTGTCCACAGTCTCTCTCCCTTTCACTTACTCCCCACACCAGTCCAATGCATCCAGTATCCCTTATTATTTATTTTGATGCTAATGTCTATTGTTCATACTGTCCCAACATTTTCAATATTCTGCAGATGTATGTATTGAAAACATAACTCCATATCATTAGTAGATAGATGGAGACTTCAACCGTTGTGGTGTTGGGGCTTCTGGCACCCAAAAATGCAATTTGGAATTTTTATTTATTTTATTTTACTTTTTTGCAGTTGGAAGGTCATGTGTGGTTAAAAATGACTGGGGAATGTAATTTGGATGCAACTCAATCATCTTACTTCTGAAAAGGCAATGAAATTCCAGCTAGTGTGTTGAGTAGCAAAATAAGAAAAAGTAGTGTGTGACTAGCACTGGTGTCAGCTGCCTCCAGGAGGTAGCAAAAGTGACCACCGTTTACTGCTAATCATCATCATCATCATCATGTTCCTTTTGCGTTTATGGTAGTGATGACGCTCTTCCACTCCTGTCTGTTTCTGGCAAGTCTCTCGATGGTGCCCCAGCTGTGCCCCAGATTTTTCAGGTCGGCTTCCACAGCTCTTCGCCATGTTGTTTTCGGGAAGCCTCGTTTTCGTTTGCCTTCAGGTGTCCATCTTATTGCTACTCTGGTGATGGAATCAGTTTCCATCTGAAGCACATGACCGATCCATCTCCAATGCTTCCTGGCAATGATGGTGCTCAGATCCTCTTGGCTGCACTGTGTCAATAGATCTTGGTTTGAGATTGTTCTAGACCAAAAGATACAGAGGATTTTTCTGAGGCAGGTTGTATGGAATGAAGACAGTTTGGACATGTCATACTTTCTCATTCCCCAGCATTCTGCCTATAAAGTAGTGTTGAAAGTTCGCAGCTCTGATAAATCTTGAGTTTGGTTTTGGTGTTGTATTTTGATGATTTCCAGATTGTATTTAAGCTCCTAAAGGTGTTCCTGGCTTTATTGATTTTGTTCTGGATGTCCTGGCTTGTTCCACCATCCTGGCTAATGGTGCTGCCCAAGTATGTGAATGTTTCTACATTGGTGAAAACATAATCCTCTATCCGTACTGGTGATGATGAGGCAATATAAAAGGTCATGATATCTGTCTTATTGCGGTTGATTTTCAGTCCAATTTGCTGGCTGAATGCGTTGAGTCGAGTTGTTTTTTCTTGTATATGGTGATGGGTATGTGATAGGAGAGTGACATCATCTGCGAAGTCCAGGTCTTCAAGGGATGAGAAGACTGTCCATTTAATGTCTCATCATGCCTTCTGTTGTATGCCGCATTACCCAGTCAATGGCAATGTTGAAGAGGATTGCAGAGATGACACACCCTGGCATACTCCTGTTTTGACTTCAAAACTGAGCTCTGATCAACACTGTATGTAAAGTTGAAATTAAAGCTTTTGATGACGTTGATTATATGGAAAGGAATTCCATATTCCCGCAGAATGCGCCATAGGCTATCAATGCTATCAAAAGCCTTCTCAAAGTCTATGAAATTTATGTAGAGTTACCATTGCCATTCTAAGCACTGTTCTATTACGTTTCATAGAGTGAAGATCTGGTCTGTGCATCCCCGCCCTTTCCTAAAACCAGCTTGCTCTTTTCTGAGAACTTTATCAACTGCCTCTGATATACGCTGGACTATGATCTTACACAATACTTTGCTTGGCACATATAAATGTGTGATACCACGCCAGTTATTACAATCACTGAGAGTTCCTTTCTTTGGTATCTTCACTATAATCCCATTGGTCCACTCATCTGGCACTTTTTCCCTTTCCCAGACTGATGTAAATAGAGGGGCCACGATAGATGCTGCTAATTTAGGAGTTACCTTGAACAATTCTGCATTCAAGTTATCCTTGCCAGGAGCTTTCCCATTTTTTAAGGATTTAATGGCTTGAATGATCTCTTCCTTACTTGGGGTGTCTGTGTTGATATCAAGATCTTCTTCTGCCTCCTGGATGTTTGCTTCCTCTTTAAGTGACTCCCTGTTCAACAATTCTTTGAAATGCTCTGTCCAGTGCATTTCTTATTCTTTTTCGGTTGTTAGTAGGTGTCCTTGTTTGTTCCTGATGAGAGTGTTTGTTGGTGTCTGCCATTTACCACTGATAAGCTATGTCATTGTGTAGACAGTTCCTTGTTCACCATGAGCAGCTGCATCCTCTGCTTGTGTTGCCAGATTATCAATATAATGCCATTTTTCTGCTCTCACAAGGCATTTGACCTCCCGGTGTGCCTTGTTATACTGCTCGAGGTATTTGTTCTTTAGCTTCTGGGATTTTGTGTCTAAAACTTTTTTCTTCAAGGCTTATCTGGTTTCTATGGCTTTCCATGTGCTGGGTGTAATCCACTCCTTCTCTTCTGCCTGTAGCCTAGACAGGCTTCACTGCTCTGTTTATAAATTGCTGTTGCTTTGTCCCACTTCTTGTTGATCTCCTCATCTGCATTCCCCTCCTCTTCATCAAGGTCTGCAAGTGCTTGAAACCTGTTCTTTAACTGCAGAACAAAGGCTTTCTGTATTTCAAGGGACTTTAGCTTGTCAATGTCATAACATCTATGTCCCTTGTTTGGTGGACCCACACTTCTCAGTTTTAGCTTGATGGAGGCTGTCACAAGGTGGTGGTCTCTGCCAACATCTGCACCGCTTCTCACTTTCACATCTGTCAGCGAGCATCGCCATTTGCCATTGATAATGATATGGTCAATCGGTTCTTATCTCTGCCATTTGGTGAACACCATGTCAGCTTGTGAATTTCATGATGTTCAAATAGGGTTTCCGCCAATGACTATGTCATTCATATTACAGAAATCAACAAGCCTTTCTCCATTTTCATTCATAGTGCCACACGCATGTCTTTCCATTACTCTGTCGTTGTTTGTGTTGTCCTTACTGACCTTGGCATTCAGGTTTCCCATGACGATAGGTCATGGCATGGTTCTCTCTCTAACTCTGCCTGTAGTGTAAGGTAGAATTTGTCCACTGTCATTTGTTGGAGCATAACATTGAATCAGGGTGATATTATTATGGTTCCCTTTCAGTCTGGCTCTCATAAGTCTGCTGCTGATGGATTTCCATTCAAGCAGGGAATGCTCCACTCCCTTCTTCAAAAGGATGGTAACACCCTCATGGTGTTGTCCATCATCCCATCCAGAATAGAGCAAAGTTTCTCCCGAGGCTGTTGTTAATCTTCCTGATCCCATCCATCTGCTCTCGCTGACACCCAGGATGCGTAAACTGTAGCATCTCATCTCTGCTGTGACCTGAGCTAGCTTCCCTGCTTCGTACATTGTCCGTACGTTCCAAAAAACAAGTTTGGTTTTTATGTTGCTGTTGAGCACTTCAGTCTTCATGCCAGTGGCTTGCTTTCACCACTGGCAGTCATACGGGTCATTGACTCCTGAAGGCCATCACACACAGTAATGGTCGATTTCTCCATCACTGTTTCCGTAACATATTTTGCTTTTTATGGGACAGAGTTGTTAGCCCTGTGCTTACTGGTAAAAATTATTAAATAAACAGTCAGATTGAGAAACTTCAATTGATAAATGTTCACTTAACTGTTTTGCAACACTGTTTACCCTGAGAAGACTGGTATAGCGTCCTCTCTGCCACCTTTCCCTTTTCCAATTGCATCTGCATCCTCAAAAGCAGTATCACCTCTCAGTCACAGATTTGGCTGCCACTGTGTTGGGTAAACATGGGGGAGACAGCAGTAAATTACAGATACCTAAATATGTGAAAAGGATGACGTTCCTGTGGGCCCCTGTTTCTGCTGGATTTGTTAATGGCTCGGATAAGCTTAAAAATTAACGTATACACCAGTTTGAACATACTGGGTGAGATTCAACTGAGGATGTACAGCAACTTTTAATGGCAAACATCCTGCTGGCAAAAAGTCCACAGAGGGGGTACACTGTAACCTCAGAAATTAGCTACAACCTTTGGTCTATCCAGAGAGGTACTGGAAGATAAGGGTGATTGACAGATGCAATTATTTAGATCCAAGCAGCCTCCACAAGTAGGGTCTCCTATACAGCCCTGTCCATTAACTGAAGATGAAACCCCAAGAGATGGCAAGCAGTTTCACTCTCCATTAGGCTGACCAGCACAGGGATATAAGCCAAAGCAGCGAGGAATAAATTTCACCTCCTTACCCCAACATCAGTGAATGTGGCACATTAAGGATGAAAGAGGAACATTTTGCCTCAAAAATCAAACAATCAATCACAATTTTTGTGATGTCTGGAACATTTTTGTTTGTTCGTTTCTGGCTTTATTTGAATTTTTCCACTCCTCTGCACTTATTGGTTTATATCAGGGCTGGAAACATTAGTACTGTAATAATATACTATAAAAGCAGATTATCTTTGGGTAGGTCTACACTGCAGCACATACCCAAGCTAGCTTTAATCTAGCTAGCTTGGGTACTGGTATCAGTGAAGGCATAGCAGCATGGACTTCAGCACAGGCTAGCCGCCCATGCAATCATCCAGGGTCCCGGGTGGGCTGCTACAGCCTGCACTAAAGCCTGTGCTGTCATAGCTTCCCTACTCTTGGTACTAGCTTGTGTATGTCTACACATACTGAGATCACACACCCCAACTGCAGTGTAGACATACCTTTTTGTGATATTTTTAGTCTGGATGAAACAATAATACTCTAGAAATACAGGGCCTAACACAACTCCTGTTGAAGCCATTGGGGGTTTTTCTATTGATTTCAATGGGAGCGGGATTAGACCCATTATGGAAAAAGTCTGATTCTCATGAGATCCACTCCAATTTTGGAAGAGACTTGTGATAAATTTGGATAAGCATGGACTTTGGGAGGTTTTGTCTGAACCAAACCTGAAAAAACTTTAAAGGAGTGTTCATTACTAGTTGTAACTCCTTCAATCAGCCAAGTCCTTGGAGAGTAATGAGTTGGCATCCCACAAAAAAGCAGGCAATAATAAGGTTCCCCATACTGAAGAATATGTTAGCAACTGAATGTGTCTTTTTAGCTACATCTACTTAGATGCCTGTACAATATCTACAATGTCCATCATCTTCTGTGTTCAGAGAAGTTTGAACTTAAAAATCACCATCTCTTTTGCAAGCTCTTATCACTAATTTTTGTCTTTTGCATTTGAGATACTGGAATAAAGTATCCTTAGTCTTTGGCACATCACTGTGTCTTACAGTACTTTTTCTATATTCCATTACTTCCATGTCACATGCCTGACACACACACAATCAAGAGGAAATTAGCTCTAGTTAAACATAAATGACATCCCTCGGGGTGTGGGGTGATGGCTTTTGACCATGAGGGTCAACTGGAGTTTAATTTTTACTTGCTATTGGTATACGGACTTTAACTAAGCATCTTCACCACTCTATTCCTTTTTTTTCCCATTCTGTTTCTCAGATTTGTTTCCCTTAGTGAGTTTCAGGGTTTGATAAAATCGATCTTGCTTTATAAGACAGCAGAGGTGTAAAAATATGACACCCTATGGTATCAGTTATTCAGTACTGTGACAAAAAGTAATACATAGAGCTTAAATGCTATCCTGATCAAAGGAAACTGAAATGGTTCATAAAGCTTTTGAAAAGTGAAATGTTGCTTATGGCAAAATGTTCCATATGTCCTCCTCATATATAATGCCCTCCTCTTACAATGAATGTCTTCTGAGAATTAGAAAGGTTTCACTAGAAAAGTTTTACTGCAGTTCTTTTTTAAATAGCACTCTGTAGGGTAGTGTATTTATGCAGTAATTCGGTACTCTTGATAATTTATTATAAGAAATTAAGTCAAATAATTTACATCACCTTCCAAGTGCATAACTCTAATGTAATGGTAATTTTCCTTCCACACTGTATTATGAGGCTTTAAATCTCCTAAAGAGACAGTAAAATGATGTTCAGAAAATGTGCAGTAGAGGCAGTACAGTGTTTATATGGGTATATGAGTTCAAGTGGGGAGTGGGAATCAAAGGGAGAGAAGACATCTGTTTTCTAATGGGACATATTTCAATCAAAACAATAAGCCTTTTGAAATCAAGGACAAAGTAAAATATCTCTGTATAAAATAAAATGGAAGCAGTGTCCTTCCCTTGATGAAATTACAGACTACTACATGTGGAATTTATTGAAACACTTGTGTATGTAGTTTGTTTACAGGAAAAGAGAATCTCAAAAAATCACACTGTGCTATTAGAGATGACTGATCACGGTTGACTATGGCTTTCACAATGATTAAGAATAGCTATAACAAATATCTACAGTACTACAACATAGTTAAAATTTACATAGTCAATGAAGGCTGGCTCTTAAAGAAACAATGGGCCTGGTTCTCCACTGATTTTCACCTTGTATAGTCATTTATACAAGTGCAAACTGTGTACAACTGCAATTAACTGAATGCTAGCAGTTCACTCCCATTCTGCACTAACTTGCATAAGTGTGAATGACTACACAAGGTGCATGGCAGCATAGAATCAGGCCACACAGCATATCTTGACTTAATTTTCTAAATGTGGAGTAAGAGTTAGATCTAGTTACACTGCTAATTCAAACACAACAAGGAGTCTGGTGGCACCTTAAAGACTAACAGATTTATTTGGGAAAAAACTTTCGTGGGTAAAAACCTCACTTCTTCGGACGCATAGAGTGAAAGTTACAGCTGCAGGCATTATATTCTGACACATGGAGAGCAGGGAGTTACTTCGCAAGTGGAGAACCAGTGTTGACAGGGCCAATTCAATCAGGGTGGATGTAGTCCACTCCCAATAATGGATGAGGAGGTGTCAATTCCAGGAGAGGAAAAGCTGCTTCTGTAATGAGCCAGCCACTCCCAGTGCCTATTCAAGCCCAGATTAATGGTGTTAAATTTGCAAATGAATTTTAGTTCTGCTGTTTCTCTTTGAAGTCTGTTTCTGAAGTTTTTTTGTTCAATGATAGTGACTTTTAAATCTGTAATAGAATGACCAGGGAGATTGAAGTGTTCACTTACTGGCTTATGTATGTTAACATTCCTGATGTCTGATTTGTGTCCATTTATTCTTTTGCGGAGGGACTGTCCGGTTTGGCCAATGTACATGGCAGAGGGGCATTGCTGGCACATGATGGCATATATAACATTAGTGGATGTGCAGGTGAATGAGTCCTTGATGGTGTGGCTGATGTGGTTGGGTCCTCTGATGGTGTCGCCAGAGTAGATATGGGGACAGAGTAGGCAACGAGGTTTGCTACAGGGATTGGTTCCGGGGTTGGTGTTTCTGTGGTGTGGTGTGTAGTTGCTGGTGAGTATTTGCTTCAGGTTGGGGGGTTGTCTGTAAGCGAGGACTGGCCTGCCTCCCAAGGTCTGTGAGAGTGAAGGATCATTTTCCAGGATAGGTTGTAGATCGTGGATAATGCGCTGGAGAGGTTTTAGCTGGGGGCTGTATGTGATGGCCAGTGGTGTTCTGTTATTTTCCTTGTTGGGCCTGTCCTGTAGTAGGTGATTTCTGGGTACCCGTCTTGCTCAGAGGACCCAACCACATCAGCCACACCATCAAGGACTCATTCACCTGCACATCCACTAATGTTATATATGCCATCATGTGCCAGCAATGCCCCTCTGCCATGTACATTGGCCAAACCGGACAGTCCCTCCACAAAAGAATAAATGGACACAAATCGGACATCAGGAATGGTAACATACATAAGCCAGTAAGTGAACACTTCAATCTCCCTGGTCATTCTATTACAGATTTAAAAGTCACTATCATTGAACAAAAAAACTTCAGAAACAGACTTCAAAGAGAAACAGCAGAACTAAAATTCATTTGCAAATTTAACACCATTAATCTGGGCTTGAATAGGCACTGGAGTGGCTGGCTCATTACAGAAGCAGCTTTTCCTCTCCTGGAATTGACACCTTCTCATCCATTATTGGGAGTGGACTACATCCACCCTGATTGAATTGGCCCTGTCAACACTGGTTCTCCACTTGCGAAGTAACTCCCTGCTCTCCATGTGTCAGTATATAATGCCTGCAGCTGTAACTTTCACTCTATGCATCCGAAGAAGTGAGGTTTTTACCCACGAAAGTTTATGCCCAAATAAATCTGATAGTCTTTAAGGTGCCACCAGACTCCTTGTTGTTTTTGTAGATACAGACTAACACGGCTACCCCCTGATAGTTGACTGCTAATTCAGTCTCTCACTTCTCAAAGGTTTTTGTTTTCACTTCCAAAAATATGTGATTTTACTGCAAGATAACATGTTAGCCATCCTACTGCAGAGAAGCTAACTGTACTCTGGTTTTCGATCAGTGTAACTAAAGAGAATTTGGCCCACAGAGTCTATTAACCATTGGCAGTCATGTTTTTTTTTTTTTTTAAACAAAGTACACCTCTACCCCGATATAACGCGACCCGATATAACACGAATTCAGATATAACGCGGTAAAGCAGTGCTCCGGTGGATCAAAGCAAGTTTGATATAACGTGGTTTCACCTATAACGCGGTAAGCTTTTTTGGCTCCCGAGGACAGCGTTATATCGAGGTAGAGGTGTAGTATTTAGCTAACTAAAATAACTCTGTAATCCATCAGAGATATTAGACATTTTCATTGAGAAAATAGGACAATTAAAAGAAATACTAGGCTTTTCTGTGGAATTGTTTTTAATAGCCAAGGTCAAGAAGATATAATAAAAGATAACAATTACAACCTCTGATGTGTAGACTATTTATGATCCCAGAAAAGGAAATGGTCACAGAGTTCTGTGATCTTATGTCATACCCTAGTTCTATTTTCCCTCCCTGTAATAAAATTATCAGTTGAAATTAGCCATAGTCCTGACATTTATCTGTGGGATTAGCTCCCAGGGCAGATAACAATCTGAGGCATGTTAATTAGGTTTGTCTTTTGCAACTCTGAAAATTTATATTAGGCTCACTCCTTAATTTATATCAACTTTCCTTAACTAATCCCACACATAATACAGAACTATGTGAATTTCTCAATTCAAATACAAGAGACTTTTGATTGGATACTGTATTCTCATCCTTTGGTAATATTTTCTGTTTATTTCCTCAGTTCACATTTTCTATATCATACATTTTAATTTTTACAGTATATTGATAAGAGGCAAATCAGTTTTAGGAGAGAAATTTCTCTGTTTCCATAGAACAATTAATAGTTTTTAGACATATGGTACTTCCGAATAGCACTAACTGTAAATGTTATATTGCAGTCACATTACAATATCTGCCTCTAAACTGCTGTTTACCCCCTAAACTAAAGCAAAACAGGCTTCAGAGTAGGGGAAAACTTCTCTATTAGTACATTTTAAGCAAGCAAGAAAGAATAAATATAGGTGAGAAGTGAAATGCAAAGGTGAATTAAATTGTCGAATTGTAGGACTGTCTTTAAATTTTAAAACTCTCTCTGCTGAAATTAATAGAATTTAAAAAAAATCAGGCACACCTCTCCTTTTAAAGAATGAACGCTAAAGCAACCACAGCAACAAATTTATTCCTGACATAACTCCGCTGAAGTTAGTTATATCAGGGATGAATTTGGCCCTTTTCCTTTTTTTACACAACAAAATATGACAATTATTCTTAGTGATTTGAAAATAATGAAGATTAGATGAACATTTTTGACAGTGTTTTATGCATAATACAGATAATGCCATTTCTAGTGCTATAAGATCCCCTTTAAAAAGAATGTTAAAAGGAGATGAAGTTATTAAAAGCATAGAATTCCAAACATTTGAATTCTGATGCTGAACACATTTCTAGCCATGGTACCTGTTTGGTTTTCTTGAGGCAGTTTAACAGTTTGAAATGTGCACTAACTATAAAGGTCTAGAGCATGACATTTAACACCTCCTTAAGTAAGCATGATGCTACACCTCCCCATTGGGAAATCAGGGTGGTATTGTGCTTTGCCTTGGTCTGGAGGAAGAATGTGAATGCTGCATCCAACTTTTATGATGGCTTTGACCTATTACCATTTCGAATGATGTGCACCCTGAGGCTGCAAGCCTTGCATGGAGGCTCCTTGCAGTCCATGGAGAGCCCATGAGCAATCTGGGTGAAAGTAATTTGGATGATTATCTCCTGAACCTCTACACAAGGTAACTGTACAAGAACCAGCCTGAATATTCCTAGACAATATACAATTAATGTAGAATTTCTAAACCTGATTTGCCAGAATTTTTTTCCAGGCCAAAGGAGAACAGGAAACTTGAATTACAATCTCATGATTGTACCACAGAAAAGTTATCAAAGAGCTCCTTTTTACACATTAGCTGTTGGGCTAAATAATGGATTACTTACTCTTAAAAGCTTCTGTCAAGGCTGTATCCCCACTTTGAACTTTAGGGTACAAATGTAGGGGCCTGCATGAGGACTTCTAAGCTTAACTACCAGCTTAGTTCTGGTCCGCTGCCACCATTCCCTACCCTGGGAAGCTTTTAGAAACCTCTCACCAATTCCCTGGTGAATACAGATCCAAACTCCTTGGATCTTAAACAAGGAGAAATTGACCCTTCCCCCCTCCTTCCTTTCACCAACTCCTGGTGAATACAGATCCAAACCCCCTTGGATCTTAAAACAAGGAGAAATCAATCAGGTTCTTAAAAAGAAGGCTTTTAATTAAAGAAAAAGGTAAAAATCATCTCTGTAAAATCAGTATGGAAAATAACTTTACAGGGTAATCAAACTTAAAGATCTCAGAGGACCCCCCTCTGTCTTAGGTTCAAAGTACAGCAAACAAAGATAAACACTCTAGTAAAAGGTACATTTACAAGTTGAGAAAACAAAGTAAAACTAAGACGCCTTGCCTGGCTTTTTTACTTACAAGTTTGAAATAAGAGAGACTTGTTTAGAAAGATGGGGAGAACCTGGATTGATGTCTGGTCCCTCTCAGTCCCAAGAGCGAACAACCCCTTCAAACAAAGAGCACACACAAAAGCCTTCCCCCCCCCCCCCAAGATTTGAAAGTATCTTGTCCCCTTATTGGTCCTTTGGGTCAGGTGTCAGCCAGGTTACCCGAGCTTCTTAACCCTTTACAGGTAAAAGGATTTTGGAGTCTCTGACCAGGAGGGATTTTAGTACTGTACACAGGAGAGCTGTTACCCTTCCCTTTATAGTTATGACAGCTTCTGTTGCCAAATTCAGGTGTACTTTGTAGATTATAGCTATCTCTATGGCATGAACACACATTCTGTAAAAGGAGTGCCTATCATCTGCTGCTTGATAAATCTTGAAATACAATGGACTAGTCCAGGAACCCTTCCCATTTCCTCACTAATTAACATATATTTTATCTAGTGAGTTCTCTCTGTCTCAGCCATCCTAGAAGTCCCTCATCATGATGGAAAACAAATGTGCTCTGCAGCATGCCCTGTAGGTTGATCAGCTAAGACTATTTCAGACTTGGAGCCCATATGGTTCAAAGCTGAGGGGTCTTCACAGACAGAACACCCTTCCAACTGCACACTCTTTTTTTGTCCCTACATGAGTGAGCTCCAGCTCAGGTGCTTCCACTGATCTGAACCATAGCCGTGACACAGGAAGTGAGGGAGTCTTTAAAATTAGTAATATATTTGTTCTTTTGTTCTAGGGTGTGAGAGTTTCAGATTTAAATAATCTGTATTTAACTATTTTTTCTGTGTTTTTTTTAAATTTTATTTTAAAGGATAGCTGTAGCCTAAAGAATTACTAGCGGAAGATATGATGGGGTACACAACCTATCTTGGTTCTGTTGCAGTTAATGGCAACCTTGCACTGATTTCAAGGGAACCACAGTTTGGTCCTGGTCTCTTAGGATTATTTCCTTTTTTGTTTCCTTAGCGTAAATTATCCTACCTTGTAATTTGCTAACTGTCTCTTGCATCACTATTTTAAGGCTGAAGCTCCGTTCAAAAGAAAATTAGTTCTAGTTAAACATAAATGATATCCCTGAAGAATAATGAGATGGTGGGTGTGGGGTGATGGCTTTTGACCATGAGGGTCAACTGGAGTTTAATTTTGACTTGCTATTGGTATAAGAGCTTTAACTAAGCATCTTCACCATTCTATTACTATTGCATTTGTTTCATTCTGTTTCTCAGATTTGTTTCCCTTAGTGAGCTTCAGGGTTCGGTAAAATTGATCTCGGGTTATAAGACAGCAGAGGTGTAAAAATATTACACCCTTATTGTTGTTATCAAGCTGTCCTTCAGGGACTCCAACTCTCATCACAGTATCCATCCATGGGGAGGTGAAAGGATCCATTTGGCTACTGGATCCATAAGTCAAGCTCTGAATTGATCATCGGGGAGCTGAAGCCTCTCTTTAAAGTATAGCACTGGGTGATGCTTGAATTTCAGTATCGTCCAGTCTTCCCAACTGCCTCCTGAAAGGGTCCCTTATAATGTGTGTTAACTACTTATGCTAAATAATCTATTCCACCTTGTATTTAGCTCTGACACAGAGTACCTTTTCCAGACCTGAAGAAGAGCTCCATGTAGCTCGAAAGCTTGTCTCTCTCACCAGCAGAAGTGGGTCCAATGAAAGATGTTATCTCACCCACCTTGTCACTCTAGAAAGGGGAAAAGAGCTGCTACTTATTAAACCCAGGCCTCCAAACACACCACAAACAGCATCCCACCCCAATCAAGCCTAAATGAGATGAGTTTGGAAAAAGGTAAGTTATTTGCTGAAGAAACATGTGGACAGAGAAAGTCCTGTAACCTCCTTTGGGCAGCAGCAAAAGTCAGATTTTGTCATCCCCTGGCTTGGTGTTACTCAAAAAAAAAAAAAAAAAACCAACCAACCAACCAAACAGTCCTCTGCATTATCACAGGAACAGAGCAAATAAATTATAAAATATAACCATTTTCCCATGGTAATAAACAGAAGTTTTTACAAGAACTAAGATTTACCTCGCACCCTAGATAACCCTCTTATTAATACATATAAAACCAAGTAGTAAGCCAGATTTCTGTGTTATTTATTGATGCTGTTTTAATGCAAAGCCAAGTAATTTAAGCCGAACATGTTTGCCCTACCCTAAAATATTTATAATCTGTGAGGAGCTGTCTCCACAGTCAAAAACTCAGTTGAAAAAGCACTACTATTCCTGCATCCTATAATGGCTGCACGCCTTACACTGAACATTTTGGAAGGGGGAGAACAGAAGAATTGGAGAGAAGGAGATGGGAATGGTGGCTGGAAACAGGCAGGCTGGTGAGCAGAAAATGCCACAGTGGACAGGGAAACAGATGGATGGGTTTGTGGGAAGATGAAATGCCAGCTGGAGAGTTGGGCCTGCCAGTGAAGAAGAGCTGGAGCTGAATGTTGTAGCTGGCTTGCCTGGCTGGCAGGAGAGATAAGCAGAAGCCAGCAGGGAGAGAGGAGCTACAGAATCACAGCGTTTTGTGTGACCGAGTTGCTTCATGATGGGAGCACCAAAATGCTCTGCTTAGACAACCCTAGTGGAGTATCACTAAAATGGAAGCTCTAAAAGGAGAGAGGTCAAACATAAGGCATTTGCAACCAGTACTGAATTCTACCTGGACTACTTAATATAAGATTATTCATATTAAATTTATTAAAGACAAACATAACTATTTATGGCTGTGTAATCCCTCAGCCATATTGGTTTAATGTTCCCTCCAAAATAATCAGATAACTACCTGACATCCCTGAGTCCTATATTTTTCATTTGAATCTCTCATTCAGCTGACAGACATAGGAAATGATATCCCTCAGGATCTGAGGAGATTTGTGCTTTTTTTATTCTCATAAATGCCATACATAGAAAATATAGTATGTTCATTAAATATAATCCTGTTACATCAGAGTCAAACAGAAGTTTTCAAATAGTGCACAGGACTAAATCTAAAAGCCTTTTGATCAAGACAGACAACTTTTGCTGTGTTTGACCAGAATGCATTAAGCATACTTAAATACGTTTTAGGATATATAAGTATCAGCATTATTCCTGTGGAGCAATTATTTTGTATGGAAGAAGTTTCTAGCTCCTCAAACACATTTCTTGGTGTTCCTCATGGACAGCTATGAGAACTAAAATAATAGTCTGTAAGCAAAATGAGATTTCCCACACTACTTCAAACAGAATATACACACATTTTCTGTGGTGCAAACTAATTTATTTCCTAGGATTTGCCTTCACACCCACACCAACCCCATTCCTAATTTATTTTTCTGAGAAAGATGCTCCAACTCCTCTTATATCTTGGGCTGTGTAGCAGGTGGTTACCCCACTCCTGCCCTGAAGGGCTTAAAACAGCCCTGGGAGAGGGCTGTGGCAGGGGAAAGGAGAGGGCTGTGGCAGGGGAAAGGCTGCTCTAGATTTGATGTTGAGAAATAGGAAGGAACTGGCTGAGAATTAGAAAGTGGAAGGCAGCTCAGGTGAAAGTGATCATGAAATGGTAGAGTTATGATTCTAATGAATGGTAGCAGGGAAAACCGGTCTGGTTCTGTTCAATATCTTCATCAATTATTTAAATAATGGCATAGAGAGAACATTTATAAAGTTTGTGGACAATACCAAGTTGGGAGGGTGTGCAACTGCATTGCAACCTGTCAGGGATGGTCTAGATAATACTTAGTCCTGCTGTGAGTGCAGGGGACTGGACTAGATGACCTGTCGAAGTCCCTTTCCAGTCCTACAATTCTATGATTCTAATTGCAGTTTAGTGGTGGTGAAATAATGCATTATTCACGTGCCCACATTCTGCAACTGCATCCATGTGGACAATTTATAATTCTGTAAAGTGCTTTGACACCTACCAAAAGTGCTACATGAATCAATACATAACCACAATACTAACAAAAATAGCCAAACCACTACAAATGTGATATTGTTTTTTAAAAATTAAATCACATCAGAACAGAGATATTGCATGTGAAATCCCAGATTAAATTAAACTTTTATAGCCAAATTATAAATCGTACAGCGCTCAAAGGTTTCTGGAAACAATGGCAAACCCTTAACTCTGTTAGAACAGTCTCTATAAATAAGTCCATCCTAGGTAAAAGGACTTAAAACTAAATTATTGGATCTAGTTTGTTGCCTTCTATTCAAGCTACCTCAGGGAAGAAATTGGATGTCTCCAGAGACTCTGTCCCTCACAGCACTGATAAAGTCCTCTAGCCAGAAGGTAGTAGTACTGCCAGTACTGTAGTTCCATAAACGATAAGCTTTATTTAGCAAGTGACCTATTTCATGTTGTCAATATAACTGTCATACCAGGTTCCCAGGAATGTAAAGCATTGTTGTCTCAGAACAGAACAATGGCCCATCTAGTCTGGTATCCTGTTTTTGTTTTTTTTTAGTGACAAATACATGCCTCAGAGAAGGCTTAAAACCCTCTCATGTACCTAAGTGTGGAATATTATACAATGAAGAAAGATTTCTTCCTGATGCCAACTTGTGATCAATTCTACCCTGAAGTGTGAGGATTATACAGCCCTTCTAATTTTACTCTAGCTATATATTGTGACAGACCCAGACCAGTGGGGTACAGGAGTCTGGTAGAGGGCAAATATACTGGTCACTGGATGAGTAGTTTTCTGTTCCCTGAGTGACCAGACCTATTGGGATCCAGGAAGTGGGCGGGCGAAGCCCGCCCACTGCTAAAGGATCCCCCCCCAGCCTAAGGGGGGGTCCACAGGACCTGGAGACCAAAAAATTACGGGGGACAACTAATAAAAGAACAGGGACAGGAGTGAGGTCAAAGGGTCAAACGAAGCGAACCAGATGGGGACACCGAGCAGAGAACCCCGGACAGCGCCCACTGCTCCTCGAAGGCGTCAAGGGAGCCAGTGGACGCCGCCCAGAGGAACTCTGCCCGGATACGTGAAAGAACGGAGGACCTGACATACGCCCCACAGTCACAGGAAACTCCATCGGCCAACCTCCTCACTCTGGTTTTATAGATGACCAGTTTCGCTAGGGCCAGAAGGAGGTTGACCAGGAGGTCCCGCGACTTTGTGGGGCGACGGATAGGGAGTGCATAAATAAAAAGGTGAGGACAAAAGTGCAACCAAAATCTTAACAAAATATCCGTGAGGAGCCGGAATAGGGGCTGCAGCCTGGCGCACTCCAGGTAAACATGCGCCAGGGTCTCCCTCACGCCGCAAAAGGGGCAGGTGTCTGGGATAGGGGTAAACCACGCCAAGTACACGCTCGTGCTCACGGCTCCGTGAAGGAGCCGCCAACTGATGTCCCCGGTGGGCTTCGGGATCAGAGCAGAATAAAGGCTGGCCCACCGGGGCTCCTCACCCTCCAGAGGTGGCAGAAGGTCCCGCCACTTCGTATCGGGGCGGGACGCGAGGGTGAGGACATGAAGAACATGGAGCACGAGCGTGTATAGATGTTTCCTTGGCGCGGTCCGGAACAGAACCGGCTGCAGATGGTGCAGCCGGCTCATGGCAAATGGACAGGGAGGGGGCTGGTTGGGTCCACAGGGCAGGGGCCTGATGAAAAAGTCTGGAGGGCTCGGAGTGGAGGGTGGGCGGGGCATGCCCTCTCGCAGGACCCGGTCGAGATAGTCCCGAGCAGCGGGCGGCAAAGCGGCCCTCACCTCCTGAAGTACGCGCCGGGGAGTACGAGGTCTGGAGAGCCCCATGCGCTGAGCGAGCGTCAGAGGATCCAGACAGTCTCCCCGGTCGTAGTCCAGGAGGTCTCCGACTTTGGTGACTTCTGCCAGGACCAACCTCTGGCACACCATGGGGGACTCCGCCACCTGCACACGAAGCTGGGGGTTGTGTAGCAGGGGCTCCGCGAGGAGATCTGCCCCCACGCTGGCCGCCACGGACCTGGTCACTGAAAACAGTTTTCAGGTCCGGAGGAGGTCCTGGTAGAAGACCGGCAGCTCGGAGAGGCCTCGCGGAAGACCTCTCGGATGGAGAAAAAGGGGCTGCCGGTCATATCGGAGCCCTCGGAAGCGGCGCAGGAAGGCGTGCGCCAATACGCTCCATGCCGGACTACCTGCACCATAAAGGAGCCTCTGCAGGGCCTGGAGGCGGAAGACGTGGACCTGAGCGTGCAGACACTTCAGGCCCTGCCCTCCCTCCTCCAGGGGTAGATGGAGAACCCCCGCAGAGACCCAGTGCAGTCCTGACCAAAAGAACTCCAGAATCAACGTCCGGAGGGTGGTCAGGAAGCCCGGGGCCGGGACCAGGGTGTTGAGCCGGTACCAGAGCATGGACAGGACTAGTTGATTGAGCACCAGTGCTCTCCCTCGAAGGGAGAGACACCGGAGCAGTCCTGTCCATTTCCGGAGCCGCTCCGACACCCTGCCCTCTAAACCTAGCCAGTTCTCCGGCGGAGACGGATGCGTGGCAGAAAGGTAAACGCCGAGCTAGAGCAGCGGACCCGCGCTCCACCAGATGGCCTGAAGCGCGGGTGGGAGGGAGCTCGCCTGCCACCCGTCCCCTACCACCAGGCCAGAGCTCTTGACCCAATTGACCCGGGCGGAGGAGGCCGCCGAATAGATGGTCTGGCAAGCCTCCACCCGCACCAAGTCGCCCGGGTCCTGGACCACGAGGAGCACGTCGTCGGCGTACGCCGACAGGACCAGCCGCAGCTCCGGCTCCCGCAGCACCAACCCTGCCAACCTCCTACGGAGGAGACAGAGGAAGGGCTCGATCGCGAGAGCATACAGCTGGCCCGAGAGGGGGCACCCTTGACGTACTCCTCGCCCGAAGCTGACCGGTTCGGTCAGGGTCCAGTTGAGCCTGACCAAACACTCTGCGGAGGCGTACAGCACCTGGAGAAAACCCACAAACTGGGGCCCGAAGCCAAACGCTCGCAGAGTGCCCAGGAGATACCCGTGATCCACCCTGTCGAACGCCTTCTCCTGATCCAGGGACAGGAGGGCGAACGACAGACCATCCCTACACCCGAGTTCCAAGAGGTCCCGGACCAGATACAAGTTGTCGAAGATGGTGCGGCCCGGGACGGTGTAGGTCTGGTCTGGGTGGATCACGTCCGCCAGCACGGACCCTAGCCGCAGCGAGATGGCCTTCGCTACGATTTTATAGTCCGTGCTGAGGAGCGAGATGGGACGCCAATTCCGTAAATCGCGGAGGTCCCCCTTCTTCGGCAATAAGGCGAGCACGGCTCGCCTGCACGAAAGAGGGAGGCCCCGCCCTGCAAGGACTCGGCCCAGACGGTGACAAGGTCCGGGCCGAGGACGTCCCAAAACATGCGGTAGAACTCCACGGTCAGCCCGTCCATGCCTGGAGATTTATTGGTGGCCATGCGGCGGAGGGCTTCCGAGAACTCGGCCAGAGTGAGAGGTAGCTCCAGCCGGTCTCGGTCGCCCGCGCTGGCCGTCGGGAGTTCATCCCAGAGCATTCTGCAAGCGTTAGGATCGGTCGGATCCGGGGAGAAAAGGCCTGCGTAGAAGGCCCTGGCCCTCCCGCACATTTCCGCCGGATCCGTGAGGGGGGTGTCGTCCTCTGCTAGAAGGCAGGTGACGTGCTTCTTGGCCCCCCTCTTTTTCTCCAGGGCATAGAAGAAGCGGGAACCGTGATCCATCTCCCGAAGGAGGCGGATGCGGGATCGAACAAAGGCACCTCGGGCCCGATGGTCCTCAGCTCTTCCCGCTTCTCCCGGCACGCTCTGCAGAGGGATGGATCACCGGGGCTGGCGGCCAGAAGCCTCTCCAGCTCTAAGACCTCCCGTTCCAACTGCCCTATCGCCGCATCCCTCCGTCGGCTGGCGCCCCGGGTGTAGTCACGGCAGAAGAGCCGGGCGCGCACCTTCCCCAGGTCCCACCACCGCCGCGCCGAGGGAAAGGCATGCTGCTGCCATCGCCAGGCCAACCAGAACTCCCGGAAGGACACCACGAAGCCCACATCCTCCAACAAGCTATTATTAAAGTGCCAATAGGCCGGCCCCGGCCTCTCCGCGCAGAGAGAGGCTGTCACGGTGGCTAGATGGTGATCTGAAAAAGGGGCCGGCCGGACGCTGGAGGAGTGGGCCCGGGAAAGATGGAAGCGTGACATATAGATGCGGTCCAACCGGGAGTGGTACGACCGATGGACCTCCACCCGGACAAAAGTGAATGTCGAAACGTCATCCGGGTGGTGGTCGCGCCAGACGTCCACCAGGGAGTGATGTTCGACGATCTCCCGGAGGACATCCGCGGCGGCCGGGTGCTGCTCGGTCCCCGAGCGGTCCCGTTCCTCAAGGGTGGCGTTAAAGTCCCCGCCCAGGACCAGGCACTCGCGAGGATCCAAGGTGCCGAGGAAGGCGGACGCCTGCTGATAAAACACAACCTCTCTGGGCCCAATGTCGGGGCGTAAACGTTGACGAGATTAACCACAAGCCCCTCCATGCGGACCCGGAGGTGTAGCAGGCGGCCTGGCACAGCCTCGGCGACCCCCAGCACCTCGGGCCGTAGGTCGGGGGAGAACAGGGTCGCCACTCCAGCCGTACGAACTGTGAGGTGGCTAAAATAGACCCTGTCCCCCCACTCCAGCCGCCAGCTAGCTTCAGCGGCCGGATCCGTATGGGTCTCCTGCAGGAAAATCACAGAGTACCACCCCTCCCGAAGGAAGGAGAGCACCTGGCTCCTGCGGAGACCCATCCTACAGCCCCGGGTGTTTAATGTTGCAAAGATGATCGGTGCCATAAGGAGGGCTGGGGGGGATCCTCGCCGGCAGAGACGCTCACGGCCTCCGTCGGGCCGCGCAACAATCCGTGACCTACCCCGTGGGCGATTAAGGAGTCACGGAAGAGGCGGACCCATTGGTAGGCCGCAGCGGCCTGCCTCCCGGTCCTCTTACCCTCCCCCATGAGGGCCCTCGCGGCCCGGAGGATCTGATGAAAATCCCCCCATCGCTGGAGTGCAAGCTGTACCTTGTTGCGGGAGCCACGGACGTCCTCAAGGAACTCCCGTAGCTCCTCTCTCAGCGTATGGGGGGGTGGGGTCACTGATCTATGGCTTTCCCCCAGTGGGGCCCCTGTCACAGCCCCGTGGCCCACCGAGACGGGCAAGCAGGGGGCAGACCCTCGACGTGGCGTCCGATGGGCCGACGCCACGTGGCCCGCCTCAGATCCTGGCTCAATGGGGGGCGGCGGAGGGAAAATAGCAGCCCCTGGTGGGTCGGGACAGGGAAAAACAAAGGCCGCTCCTTGGGGGTCATCCTCTGGGATATAGAAGGAGACAGCCCCAGGGGCGGCAAAAGCATCACGGGAAGTGGAGGGGACAGGGATGGAGTCAGTGTCAGGGGTAGGGCTGGAATCAGGAATAGGGACAGGGGAAGGGGCGATATTGGGATCGGGGGTCCCAGCAGCCAGGCCACTGGGTGGGGGGGGGTAACACCCCACAAATGGGCTCAGGGATTTGCGGGGAGGGAGGTGGGCCCTCGGCGATGCCGGGCTCGTGCTCCAAGGCAGATGGTAAGGCCACGGCATCTGTAGGTGTAAAATCAACGATGGGGCCCCCACCCGGGAAGGAGGTTGGCTGCCCCTCAGCCACGAGGGAGTCCCCTGGCGACTCGGGTCCCGGCTGCGTGGCACTGGCCGTCGCCTCAAGAGGCTCGGCGGCTGCTAGCGGGGTGCCATCTGCGGCCTGGTTGGTGGAAGAGTCCAGGGGCTCCTCGGAGGCGGGAACGGAGGCAGTGGATAAGGGGACGGAACACGGGGAAAGGGGGGCTGAGGCGAGGTCATTCAAATCGAGGCCCACTGGCAGAGGGTCGTCCTCCCCCTGGGTAACCGGGGTCAGACCCAGGGCCTCGATCTCCTCATAAATGGAGGGGAGATCACCTTCCACCACCCCAGGGTTCTCCCCGCCAGCACCCAAAGCGACGCTCGCCTTTGTGCTTGCAGGGGCTTCAGATTGTAAGGGGCCGAGAGGGGCCTCAGCAGGGGCTTCCATAGGAAGGGACTGTGGAGGAGGGGCGATATTACCTTCCAGTGCTGCCACGGCATCCCCAGCCGGCACCATTGAATTGGAATCGGCAGGGGGCAAAGCGGAAGGCTCGGCATCGGTGCCCCCCTTCCTGGTCTTCCGGGGGGCTACTGCATCAGGTGGGAGGAGCGGAGCTCGAGCCTTCCGCTTTCCCCGCTTCCCCTGTACTAAGGACCAGCCCTCCATGGCATCATCCGGGGGTTGGCTAACAGGGGTCGGGTCAGGGAGCAAGGACGAAGGCTCAGGGACTCGGGGAGGCAATGGTGGGGCAGCATGTAGGAGGGAGGAGCCACCCTGGGGCATGCCCTTTTCTATGCCCGGTGGTATCCCTACCTCACCCTCCTCCACAGGCCCCGCCAGATCGCAGGCGGCAGAGGCGGGGCCCTCCCGCTCGTCTAGGCACACTAGGGGAGATACTTGGGCCCGAGCGGGAGCGTTGTTGGGCCGGAAAGGAGGAGGGGCGGCTTTAGGCCCCGGGCAGCCAGGGGCGCCGGCGATGACGGGGCCGGCGCCCTGCCGGGGCTCGGGAGTCCCGGATGCCCCTCCGTGCCAGAGAAAGGGGCAGTCCCTCCGGACGTGCCCCATCGCCCGGCAGAGGTAGCACCGGGCCTCCCCCGTTGAATAATGCATCCGCTAGCGGGCCCCCTGGTAGGGGACCAAGAAGGACCCCTCAAGTACCTCACCGTCACGTGCCGCCGGCGGCAGTTGTAACTGTACCTGCCGGCGGAACGAGAGGACATGACGGAGGGCGGAGTCTTTGCAGCCCAACGGCAGAGGGCTGACCACGGAGATCGGCCTCCCCAGGGTAGAGAGGGCAGGTAACAGGGCGGCATTAGGAAGGAAGGGAGGGACAGAAGTCAGGACCAGTCGGGCGCCCAGGTCTTCTAGCGGCTCCAGGGGGACGAACACGCCCCCCACCGCCAGGCCCTTCTCCACCGCCTCCTGGGCGGCGGCCTCCGATGCTAGGAAGAAGACGACTTTTCCGTACATCTTGGAGGCCGCCACAATGGCCGTGGGCCCCACCACCCTCGCCAACGCCCGCACGTAGGTTTCCACGTGGGGCGAGGCGGGTACCAGGAGGCAACGGACGCCGTGCTTCCTAGTCAAGGTGGGGAAGGGGCCCCGGCCACTATAAATGGTAGCAGAGACAGTGGTTGATTGAGATGATGATGCAGCGGCAGGCGGGGGGGCCGCTACCTGGGCATATGCCCTGGGGGCCGGGGGAGGGACACCTACAGAGCTGGTGGAGGGAACAGCGGGGAGGGATGCCGCGGCCGATGGCGGGGCTGTGGCAGTGGGGGCAGCCCCCGCCATGGAGGGCCTGGCCTTCTTGGCGGGGCCTTTACCTTTCTTTGTGCCCTGGCCCTTCCTGCCGGCTGGGGGGGCTCCCCCAGAGTCGGAGGGAGTGAGGGACATGGCAGCAGCGGAGGTCACCTCGGTATCTGCCGCTGCCGGCGCTCCAGCAGGGGCGTTAGCAGGTGGCACGGCAGCGGCGGTTGAGGTAGAGGCTAGGGGGGACGATGGTGGGGCAGGTGGAGGAGGGGCAGCAGGGTCTGCCCGAGAGGTCCCACTCGCCTCGTCCCCTGCCATAATGAGGACGGGGGCAGAACAAACACCGGAGGGGGCAGGGAGAGGGGAAGCAGGTCGACCACTTCTCCCCGCTAGGCTGCAGGCAGGGGAGGAGAGCGCCAAAAAGGGGTGGGCTGGATGGGAGCGGGACTATCAAGGGCTAGGGGTCAGTCACTGACTCGGGGAGGGTTTCCGGCTCCTCTAGTCGCACCAAGGAAGGGGGAATATAACAGCATTGGGGGATGCAGTGAGACAAGGTCAAACTAAAACGGGAAGGGGCACAAGCGCAAGGGAGGGGACATGGGCGCACGAGGGGAGGGGCTAATCAATGCAAGGTGACCGCAGGGGAAGGGGAACAATCAGGCTGGGAGTGGGGCAGAGGAACCACGGGGCTAGCTTCAGAGGCTGGGGCGGGTCAAACAAACAAAGGCTGCAGAGGGAAAGGGCGGGACAGGCAAACAAGCTGGAGCTAGCGAGGGGTTGGGGCAAAGGGGAGGGGTAAAAGGCAGCAAGGGGCAAATGCGTAGGCAGCAGGGGCAAAACTGGGGGCTTGCTGCAGGGGGGAGGGGGTCAGTCCAAAAGGGGGGGGGCACGTGCACCCATATGCGCTTGCAATGAAGATAAAGTCTTTTAAGGTTGGCTGCTGTTTCAGGCCCAATGGTGGCAACAGGGCGTGGCAAGCCTAGGTGAGCAGCTGAGTCCCAGAGGTAGGAGTTCGAGGCAGATGGTGAGTAGCCGGTGGGGGTGGTGGAGGGGGCAACGATGATGGTGGTGGTGGGGGTCGGGGGGGACACAGATGGACCAGGGGGCAGGCTCCACGCCACACGCCCTGTGTCCCCACAAACACAGTCTAGACTCCCACCACAAGAGCACAGTTCAAAAGTTACTCAGTCCGTAAGGGCCCCCTCCACGGTGGTCTGTGGAATTCCTACGCGCTCCCCCACTGGTAGATGGTCTTCTTCTTCTCCTCCTCCTCGGGGCTTCAGCAGCTCCCAGCAGCAAACACAGCAGCTCCAGGCAGCAGTCCGGTGGCCAGCAGGAAGGACCCCTCTCAGGTGGAGATGGTGGTGGTGGTGTCTACAGCAGCAGGAGCAATGGCTGGGGTTTCTCCCTCCCCTCCTCTGGGGAGTGGGCTAGCAGCCCCTCCCAAGGGGCTGTAACTGGAGCAGCAGCAATCAAGGGTGCGGGGGGTCTAGCAGCCAGCCAGCAAGTAGGTAGCAGAGAAGGGGAGGGGGGGGTTCTGGCCCAGCCAGGGGAGTAGCTGGAGCAGCAACAGTAGCTGCAGTTGTAGGGAGAGCCCAAGGCCTAGTAGCAGGAGGAGCAGGCCCCTACCTTCCTCCCTCCCTCCAGGCCAGAGGGCTACAGGAGAGTGATCTATTAGTCCCAGGTCAGACAGGGTTTCTGTTCCCTGAGTGACCAGAGCAGGGGCTGCACTAGAGTAATCAGGAACCTGCTAGAACCAGTTAAGGCAGGCAGGCTAATTAGGACACCTGGATCCAAGTAAGAAGAAGCTGCTAGAATCAATTAAGGCAGGCTAATCAGGGCACCTGGGTTTTAAAAGGAGCTCACTTCAGTTTGTGGTGCGAGTGTGAGGAGCTGGGAGCAAGAGGTGCATGGAGCTGAGAGTGTGCTGCTGGAGGACTGAGGAGCACAAGCATTATCAGACACCAGGAGGAAGGTCCTGTGGTGAGAATAAGGAAGGTGTTTGGAGGAGGCCATGGGGAAGTAGCCCAGGGAGTTGTAGCTGTCATGCAGCTGTTACAGGAGGCACTATAGACAGCTGCAGTCCACAGGGCCCTGGGCTGGAACCCGGAGTAGAGGGCGGGCCCGGGTTCCCCACAAACCTCCCAATTGACCTGGACTGTGGGTTCTTCCAGAGGGGAAGGTCTCTGGGCTGTTCCCCAACCCACATGGTGAATCTCTGAGGCAAGAAAATCCGCCAATAAGCGCAGGACCCACCAAGATAGAGGAGGAACTTTGTCACAATATATATCAAAATACATAGATATTCTACAGACTCTGATCCTGTATATTACCAATGCATTCATAATTTGTATGTAATGTGCACTAAATTGTTTTAAAAAAAGGTAAAATATCTATTTCAATGGTGGGCAACCTGCAGCCCGCGGGCTGCATGCGGTCCATCAGGGTAATCTGCTTGCGGGCCGTGAGACATTTTGCTGACGTTGACCATCTGCAGGCACAGCCCCCCACAGCTCCCAGTGGCTGCGGTTTGTTCTTCCCAGCCAATGGGAGCTGCAGAAAGCAGCAGCCAGCATACCTGCGGCCCGCCGCTTACCGCAGCTCCCATTGGCCAGGAACAGCGAACTGCGGCCACTGGGAGCTGCGGGGGGCCGTGCCTGCGGACAGTCAACATCAGCAAAATGTCTTGCAGCCCGCAATCAGATTACCCTGATGGGCCGCACATGGCCCACTGGTTTCCCACCACTGATCTATTTGGCTCATTTCTCTTTTAAGGCTTGAGCTTGCTCCAACTGTCTTGGAATGTACTCAACCTAGGATACATTTATTACATTGTAAACAGGAAACACTCTCAAGTTATCTTTATAATACATGACTCTCACAAACTTGTGCTTTCCTGCATAACATAAGAACATAAGTCAGACTGGGTCAGACCAAAGGTTCATCTAGCCGAGTATCCTGTCTTCTGACAGTGGCCAATGCCTGATGCCCCAGAGGTAATCATCAAGTGATCCATTCCCTGTCGCCCATTCCCAGCTTCTGGGAAACAGAGGCTAGGGACACCATTTCTGCCCATCCTGGCTAATAGCCATTGATGGACCTGTCCTCCATGAACTTATCTAGTTCTTTTTTGAACCCTGTTATGGTCTTAGCTTTCACAACATCCTCTGGCAAAGAGTTCTACAGGTTGACTGTACGTTGTATAAAGAAATACTTCCTTTTGTTTGTTTTAAATCTGCTGCCTATTAATTTTATTTGGTGACCCCTAGTTCTTGTATTATGAGAAGGTGTAAATAAAACTTCCTTATTTACTTTCTCCACAGCAGTCATGATTTTATAGACCTCAATCATATCCCCCCTTAGTCGTCTCTTTTCCAAGCTGAAAAGTCCCAGTCTTATTACTCTCTCCTCATACAGAAGCCATTCCATACCTCTAAAAGCCATTCCATACCCCTACTAATACATACCCCATACTGACTAATTGTTGTGAGTCTCAGCACAAATTTTGTGAAAATGACCTCAAAATGGAAACTAAAAAAAGAGAGAGAGGAAGATTTCCAGGACTGTGGAAACCTCTAGTAACAAAAAAAAAAAAAAAAAAAAAAAAAAAAGAATCCATATGAAACATCTGTTTTAAGCCTGAACATAGAAATAGAAGAAGTAGTATCTAGGTTTCATATAAAATCTCTTTTGGGGTTTATACAACTTAAGCAAACTGTATTTTTAATCCTTCCTGGTGCAAATGTTGTAGAATTGTTTTCAACAAAAGGGTTCATACTGAAGGAACAACAACAACAAAAGAAAAGAAAATGCTTGTTTTAATCCAATTCAATTATTCAGATGTGTACTGCATGAAAGAAGTGGATCCAAAGTGAGTTTGTCTTAAATTCTATCAATCACAGGAATCAAATGGATGTTACCAGATCACAGAAATTAAAGGATGGAGGGATCTGAGAGTAGAGAGAGGTTACAATACAGTGCTATATAGAAGGAAGAGGCCAACACTATCCCTTCAGTAGCAATCAGTCTTTTTGACTGTCCTTTTTGTGGTACATGAATCTATTATTTCTTATTTGTAATAACAGGAGCAGCACCTATGAACTCCAGTCAATGATTAGGGCTCCATAATGCTAGGATCTGTATATGCATGTACCAAACAAACAAAAACAAAAAGACATCCTAGACATGTAAATGTGGCTATGATGGTGAGGATGCAGAAGAAGAGCAAATGAGAGTGACCCTAATGCAAATGTTAGTCATTAAGGTGATTGCTCTCAATGTCCTGGGTAATGAATTATGCTCAAATCTCTAATCAATTAGTCCCCAGATATGAAAGCAAAAATGACAATTGGGGCACTTTAAAAAAAAAAAAGTTGTTTAAATGATTCAAGAAAAAGTAGCATTTGGCTTGTGTCAGCAAAAGATTAACTGGGGTTGACTGGCTACTCTGGCCAACAACAAGCACAAAAAAATGTTGACAGATGCTTATAATTCAGAACCACCATAAGAAGAGAGAGCACTGGTTTACTTGACACCACTGTAACTTGTATCACGTGTAGCAGACATGCCAAACCCAGGGGGGGAAAACGCAGAAATTAAGCTTGTTTGGGGCTTAATTGGCTTGTGAGTTACTTCTTGGCTAGTTTTTGGCTTGTAGCTTGTTGCTTCTTTTTTTTGATTGGCTCCAGGCAAGCAGGGGCAAGGCGGGGAGGGAGTCAGCGGTGCACAGCAGGCTCATCACAGTCCCAGACTGCACGTCGGGGGAATCTAGTCACAGAGTGTTGGGGTTCTTAGGGATTGGCTTGTTTTGAAATAGGATTCGTTTGATTTTTGGCTTATTGTGAAAGTTGGAGTGCTTATTTACCACATGAAAATTGGCAACTGTGAAGTGTAGCAGCTTTAAAATTGAAGCTGAAAAATACTAGAGGAAAACAAATTGGAGACTAATCCTCAACTGATATGGAAACAGAGCAAGATCCTGCTCTCATGGCAGGAGTTATGCCATTTACTTCAGTGTGAGCAGGATCAGACCCTAGATGATGTTAATATCTTCTTTCTGTAAATGCCATGACTGACTGACAGCTGCAGTTCTCTTAATATGGAGTAGGTTTGCAGAGTACAGAAAATATAATGCACAAAATATTTCATAAATACAAAATGAAATGCATATTAGTCAGTATAAATTTTAAAATAATTTTATCTTTACACCCATTTGTGCAGTTATCTGCAGTCATTTTCAATCTACATTTTTATAGAGTGCTCATTTTACTTTTTTTTTTTTTTAAATGATTGACACCATTCTCTGTTTTCTGTGGGGGGAAAAAGTACATTACATCTGGTAATATTTTCTTTAATAATGCCACAACAGTGAATTTCACAGTAATCTCTTTTATTCTTATCTTGGTAGTAATTCTGAATTTAAATATAGCAAAAAAGTTCTGACAGCAGGTTGCAAAGCTAAAGTAATTGTGCACAATGAATATTGAAACATAAGACAGATTGAGATAGGAGTAACTTGAAGGCAAAAAACTAATAGGAAAAGGGCCAAATGAGGATCTACAACAAAAAGTGACACTTGATTGCCTCAGCTTGACTTCACTACTGAGAAGTTTCAGTGGTATCTAGTTGAGTATCTATGCCAGATAGATTCTTAAAAAGTCAGTGCTGATACCCCAATGAGCTTTTTTATCATTGGCTTTTTTGTTTGTTTGCTTGCTATCTGTTTGGTCCAAGTGAAGAATAGCTATTGCTGAGTAACTCAATATAGTACCTTTGGGACCTTCTTCTGTGACTCTAATCCATTTCCTTAAAATAAATATGTTTTTTTTCTGCATCTGATTTTTGTCTCTGTGGGAACTTAAGCAGATAAAGCTATTGCAGAAGTGTAACACAGTAGTACCCTAGAGATCCCGTTCCATTGCTTCAGCAATGTTCTGATTTGTATTTATATTTTTATAAAATAAATGTATTAAATACAAAAAATGCTTATGGCTACAACAGAAAAACAAAGAAACATTCTGTTCAACTCGTTAATAGATACATTAACTAAAATAGAAAAAGAAAAAGAGGCCAGAGTAAATTCAAAACAAATTCTATTTGCAGAGAATAAATTAAATTTAATTCCTTTGAGCTGTCTATCTGTATTGCAAATACTGCTGTATGAGCAAAATAGTACACTTGCTCAACGATCCTCCAAAAGATTCCAATACTAATGCTCTGAGGATCTGATCCCACCCCCATTATATTATAGCTGGTGGGAGTTTTGTCATTTTTCCAGATGAGCAGGATCAGTGTCTAAACTACTCCTGACCAAAATCTGACTCCCATTGACTTTAATGGAATAGAGGTGGTTATGTTTAAGAGAAATGAGTTTTACTGTATCATACCTATTGTGATGCTCTGTACTTCAGGGGAACACCCAGCACCCCCACGTTCATCCTTGTAAAATGATTGTGTGGTATCCAATGCAAAGTTTGTCATGTCGGGTGTCTTCGGAAGGTTCATGGTGCACTGAGCATTGTTGTTACAGTAATGTTATAGGTTATAATTTCATATATGTAGTTATGAGGCTGAAAATGTATCCTCATGGCTTAAAATAAGCCCAGGCAAAAACTCTTCAAGAGCAGAGAGGCAGTTCACACCTCATCAGGGCAGGTCTAGGACAAACCCAGCCCAGCCTCACAGGAACAAGAGACACTGGCCTAGGCAGCAACAAAAGGATCTGTTGGACTCTCGAGTGAGTCACCCACTTTCCTTTGGCCAGTTTGGGACTGCAATGAGGTAATGCTCACCTGACTCTGAGGGGGGGTGGAGGGGACAAAGCCAAGAGGGAAGAAAGAACATGATAAAAGGGAGAGACTTTGTCATGTTCTTCCTCTCTCTTCCACCTACATCTACAGACACCACCACCAAGTGACTGAAATGCTGATCAAAGGGGAGAGCCTGGCTGAAGAGCAACCAACCAGCCTGTGGTGAGAAGCATCTAAGTTTGTAAGGGCACTGAAAGTGTTAAAATCAGCTTAGAATGCAATTTGCTTTTATTTCACTTGACTAAATCTGACTTGTTATGCTTTGACTTATAATCACTTAAAATGTATCTTTGTAGTTAATAAATCTGTCTGTTTATTCTACCTGAAGCAGTGTGTTTGGTTTGAAGTGTATCAGAGGCTCCGCTTGGGATAACAAGCCTGGTACATATCAATTTCTTTGTTAAACTGACGAACTCATATAAGCTTGCAGCATCCAGCGGATATAACTGGACACTGCAAGATGGAGGTTCCTAGGGTTGTATCTGGGACTGGAGATATTGGCTAGTGTCATTCAATTGCACAATCCAAGGAGCGGCTTACATGCCAGAGGCTGTGCGTGAACAGCCCAGGAGTGGGAGTTCTCACAGCAGAGCAGGGTAAGGCTGGCTCCCAGAGCCAAGGATTGGACTGACCTAGCAGATCACCGGTCCAGATAACACCAGAGGGGAATGTCACATCTATGTCTCAAGTGTTTTGATTGTATTGGTAAATATCCATAAACTATCCAAGTGTGAAGCAATTGATAGGTAAGCAACTAGAGGCAAAAAAAGTGATAAATACACAACATACTTTGTTCCATTGTCAATTGTGCTAAACAATTTGGTTTTTTGAAGAATAATTTAATGGTTAAGGAAATGCAGTAAACCGTGGGACAAAGGTTCAAACTGAAGGGCAAGGTTCAAACATTTATGTATTATAAATGCGTTTTTGCAAAAATGTTTCACTGCTAGAACAATGAGAGCTGGATTTCCACCACAGTTTCTGAAATGGGAAACATATTTAAAATTCTGTCCCACCAACAGCATGAATGTGTAGGGTCCATGTTCGAAAATTTCAGGAAACTCACAACTAACAGGTAGGGAAGAAGAGTTTCATAAAGAAATAGGAAGAGGTTTCCATCAAACATGTCTACAGATGACAATTAAATGAACACTCCCAAACAATTAGTTTACAATCAGTAAAACTTTCCAAAAAAGTCATGCTTGCAGAAATGAGAGAGAGAAGGATCCTGTCCTGTTATTAAATTGATCCCAAAGCAAGAAGCCATTTTCTGGAGATATCCCCTCCAGCCTCCTGATACTGGAACAATTAAAAAAATAAAAACAGTGACTGTCCTCAAATAATACATCACAGGTCCTACACTGAGTGCACTGTATGCTAAGACAAGACTCGGGAGACTGTAGTCAACTTGGGGCAAGGTCTGTCGGTTAGTATGTATATGTACAGTACCTAACATAATGGGGCTTTGATCTTTGTTGGACTCTTTAGGTGTGATTATAATACAAATGATGATAATCATCAGTAGCACTGTGTGGATAATCATTAAGTGTAGGCAAAAAATATATCATTTTTATGAACCTCAACGTTGAGTCTCAGTAGCTTGATTTAAAGAAGTCCCAATAATTTGTGACAAAACTATTGTACTGCCAATATGAATCAGTACTTGTAGTGTATTTTGTCAACTTCCCATTATTACTTATATGTGAATGTTACTACAGTACATTCAATAACATACATGGAGCAGATCATGGGTTCTATGCCTTGTACACCCAGTGCATCTCAGAGCAAACAGAATACTAAAGTGGCAAGATCCAGTTTTCAGGCAGGACCACAAAGATGACCTAAAAAGAGCATGGTCTGTCCCTAAGGATATAATTCACTTCATAACCTGCAACCAGTTTAAGAACAAAGCTTGGTAAAGAAACAAAATCCATTTCAGGATGATATTTATACATTTTCAATTCTATCTTGCCTTTCTGCGTAGTATATAATCCTCCTTGCTTGCTGACAGTTGAAGACACATTTATAATTTTTTCCATTCACAATAGTTTGCTATTAAATTCCTCAGCCAATTATTTACTTAAAGTGACACAAATGCATGCTAAAATCTTTACTGTTGTCTCTACAGGTAATGTTTTTTCTCCCCCACATGCTGCTGACAGAAGCAGCTTCCTAATCAATCAATAAAATGATAGCAGAAATCCTTAGTGACATGTAGTATTTCCACCTAATTGATTACACTGTGTCAACTACTATGCCACTGGAGCATACCGTACTAGCTTAAATTACATGCAAGTCAACAGCAGGACAGAATTAAAAAATATAAACATAATAAATGTTCCAAACCAGCATGATTTGCCTACCAATTGCCATCTACTAATTTGCTGTGTGTACAGCATGGTGGAAAAGAATGGTGCTTGGAATGAAAGAAAAATAGTATTGTTTGACAAAATCCTCAACCCACTCTATTTATACCCTGTGTTATACAGAAGGTCAGACTAGATGATCACTTCTGGCCTTAGAATCTACTAATCTATTATTATAGACCTTACCATGAAGTTTCGATAAGCCTCCAAAACTTCAGATACTTATGCACAGTCTCACTGAACTTCTGTATCTATAGAGGTCTCATGACATGCAGAGCATTCGTACTCAACATGGACTGCTCTCCCATCATCCATCATGCCTACCATAGATTGTTTCATGTCCTCACCCACACACATCTGCTCAGCACCAAGAGCCTACAGATTACCAATACAGCTTTCTCTAATTCTAATTAACTCCACATTTTATTCTGCACTTCTCTTAACTTTCAACTAAAGTTTGAATGATGGCAGTGTGACCCTCTGGCCCAGATCCAGCAATGAATTTCAGCATATGCTTTAAATAGGTAGGTAGTCCCATTGAGGCCAAAGTTAATAGTCACATGATTAAAATTGAGCACATGCTTATGTGTTTTGCTGGGCCAGGGCCTCTGTCATGCAGAGTGATACTGTTTGCATCAAAACCCAGCCAGATCACCTGGTTAAGAATTTCTAAAGCTAGCAGTTATAAGTCACCTAAATGTGTAGCAGATGAACAACTACACCTTTGGATGAATGTTAAGATAAAGAACCATAATCAGAATCTAACTTTTGCCTTCTCCCATGGAGGCAGATTCATCGCTGGGGCGGGAGGAGGGTGTGCAAGCATGCCACTGGGACAGAAAGAAGGGCATATTGTACCTGCTCTATTCAGGAGTTGCAGGGGCCCCTGAGGACTGCCTTAAGTTGTGTTTCTGAATCAATAGCCCCAACTTCCCTAGCCATGCCTCTTCCAGCCTACTCCTGTTCCACTGCAAAATGCCTCCTGCACCCCTGACTACTACACTGGCACCACAGCCTTGGAAGAACTGGCTCTGAATCATCTGTGGAGGTTCTCTGTGCCAGGGATATTTCTTGGGGGGGGGGGGGGCTTAGGCCTGCTCTAAAGTACCTTTGTGCCCTCCTATGTGGTACAAATTGGCCATAGCACAACCATGAATTAGGCCAATGGATATTATGGTCAGATGTGAAAATACATTATATTAGATACTTTCTCTGTGCTGCAGGAACATTGAAGAGACATGTGGGAATTTAAATAGTGTGATTGTAGTGCTAATAGAATCTCAAATGTCATTGTTAGCAAACAAAACTGCAAATGACTGTAAGAAAAAAGGGAAAATTAGTCATATGTCCTAGTACAGAAAAGTATAGACAAGAAAGATGTTTTGTGTTTCCCTTGCTATTTTGTTTGTATTTTTCCCTAACTAAACTTTGGCTTTACATACGCAACAAGGTAACAGGGTCACTGGTTTAACTATAAATTCTACCATGGCACAATTTACTAGTACAAGAGCAAAAGAACATAAGAACGGCTATATTGGGTCAGACCAAAGGTCCATCTAGCCCAGTATCCTGTCTTCCGACAGTGGCCAATGCCAGGTGTCCCAGAGGGAATGAACAGAACAGGTAATCATCAAGTGATCCATCCCCTAACGCCCATTCCCAGCCTCTGGCAAACAGAGGCTAGGGACACCATCCCTGCCCATCCTGGCTAGTAGCCATTGATAGATTTATCCTTCATGAATTTATCTAGTTATTTTTTTAACCCTGTTATAGTTTTGGCCTTCACAACATCCTTTGGCAAAGAGTTCCAGACTGTGCTTTTTCCACTATTGGATTAGGCATTCACATAATATTTTAGGACATTTTCTTTCATATAGCATAAGTCATTTATTATACAATGGCATCTACTGATCAAGGTATTCATCATGTTAGCTGTCAAACAGATTTTTTTGTCATAACTCTAGCAAGCACGGTTTTCTATTCCATGTAATATTTTAAATGTAATAAACTCCCATTTTATCAAGTAATAACTTTTACCTTTTAGTTATCATAGCATTCAGCATGTTATCTGCAGCATCAATAAAATAATAAAAGAACCAACATCCAAATAAATGTAAGTTGCATTTATATATAGATTAATACAATTTAGTCTTTTCAAAATATGTAAAACATCTATTTATTCACAGCTAAATACATTCTCCATGCAGAAAAATTCAGCAAGACTACAAACTGAACTAGTGACCTATGAGGTATTTCAGGAACTTTATTTTCCTGATTATAAACTATTTCTGAAAGCCATTAAATTCCCGAACTAAGCAAAGTCATTATATTTCACCACCTTTGCAAACAATAAAATGTAACAGCTTGTGAAAACTGGAATAAAGAGTTCCAAGCTTGTTATCTTTAGCTTTTATTGGCTGCCACATTATATTCATGAGGTTTTCAATATATACTTGTATTGAGGCATTAAAGACACAATAATTTGTTTTAGCTTTGTACAATATATACATTTAAAGGTATATACTTTATAAGAGCAAAATACACTGGACACCCTCTTCAAGATGCATTCTCTTAAAATATGTGGCCTGAGTGAATCTGACACCTATTCTGGATGTTGAAGAGAAGTGGGGTAATGTCAACACAGCCAACGGCCTTCCCCCAAAACTTGAGCAGGATGAAAGGGTAATTAAGAATAATTAAGATTTGGCAGGATACGCTAGAGTTATTTATGTTGCATAAAGTTTTCTTTGTATTGACAATCTTTATTTATTTCTTAAGACAAGCAAACTCATTTGCCACAGAGGCCAGACAGATATGAAATACATAGATGAAGTGATTCCAGCAAACAGATTAAATAAAATGGATATAATGAACAGATACTTATAACTGATGTTGAAGATTTACAGCAGTGTTTCATCTGCTGCTGCTGCACCATCTTTAGGACCCAGTCATACAAACACATAATCCTAGACAGTGCATAACTTTGCTCATGTGACCAGTCCTATTGATATCAATAGGATTAGTCATGTGAATAAAGTTATGCACATGCTTAGGTCTTTGCAAGATCATGGCATTAATCTGTTGGAGAACAGATGACTCAGTATCTATATTGTTATACAATGAACCTTGAGAAGACACTGCAATATCAGAAGAAACACATGCAATGACACAGACGTGCACTTAGACAAATAAATGATACCACATTGATCAGAGGAGCCCCGTGGAAGCTTTGCAAAGATTACAAGTGCAGACAAAACAAGAGATATCAGTTGAAAGATCAGAGTAAGTGTTAATTAGTTCCTTAAAACACTAATTCCAAATGAAGAACTGAGATGGCCCCAGCATGTGGGCTTGTGAAGATTTATTGACGTTAGGTTTGGGGAATACACGCAGGAGTTAGTGTAAGCAAGTCCATAAATACCAAGCCACAGGAGAGATACTGAGTTTCTTGAGAAGGCAGCATTTATATACAATTCATATTCCAGTTGATCCATTTGAACTCTTAACATGAAGTATAGTAGATGATCCACATCTGCTCTTCAAAATGGGAACCAGTCAATGGGCAATCAAAAGGGAATAAAAGAAGCCTCCTATTTTCATATCACTTCTCACTTGCTCTCAAACTCTCATCCTATCCAATTGTTTTGGCCTTACTGATTGGCCAGTGAGGCCCCCGCTTACTCATAAGAAATACTTATAAGCAAAGAAGTACCTTGTTAATGCTATTTTAAGTCCATAAGAAAGACTTAAACTGTGAAACCAAAAGAAGAGCATAGCTTGAAATAGTAGCCTGTCTACACAAAGAAATTGACCAGAATTTCTATTGCTGAGTAAACTATTCTGCAAGTGCTCCCCATGTAGACAGTCTTTATTACCCAATAAGTGTGTCTACAAGGGGAATTATTCCAAAATAGCTATAATACTTTAAATTCCCACCCTACCTTATTCCAGAATAAGTAACAAGAATTTATATACACATATTATTTCCTTGTCTCAGACAGGCAGGAAGAAAAACAAGATGCAAGAGATGTAGTTTAATTAGAATGCAAATGTATTAACTTATCGGAGAACTGTCTGGAAATAACTTCTACAGTGCAGGTCTTGATTCCTTCCTCAATTATTTCCATCTGGAAGTGGCCTGCTATTGCCTGGACCTCACTGCCTTCCCCTCATATGAACATTAAACGACTGAAGAAGGAGGCTGTTTTCTCACTGTACTAGTCACAGGGAGCCCCAATCCTGTTCCTCAGCTTCTTCAGGGAATGCCTGCCCCTAAATCCAGACCAAAGACCCCATACCCACCTTTGAGGTTACGGGGGTTGCATTCTACCTAGGTGACAAAGGGGTTATTCTAAGTTAAATGCTTTTCACATAATACCCAAATTATATATATAAAAAAAGCCTGTAAATAACTTAAATATGTATTTTGTGTTTTTGTTTCACAAGTTTCAGATGAACTGTTCAGAAATAATTTTAAGTCAATAGCTGATTAAGACTGTTGATACTGGAAAATTGTTACATTAACTCAGAATAGCACTAATTCTACAGGAAAGAATTTACATTCAGTTAAAAAAAAAAAAAAAACCCCTGAAAGAAAGCACCCATGCTTAGAGAAATTACAGTCCAGTGAATTTTCAGTTAAAGTATTCATAATGTCAAAAGGAAATGACAGCTTCTTAGACATGAGACAGAAGTTTGACTTAAATGAGTTGCATTAACTAATGAGTTTACCAGTTTCAACATTTGCTTTGAGTAACTTAAGATCTTAGAGTAAAGATTCGTTTTATAGATTACCTGTGATTACAACTAATGAAGAGAAATCAGAACTAGCTTTGAATCATCGATGGAGAAATTCACCCCTATGCGGAAGAAAAACACAAGCTGATTCAGGCAGAGAGAACAGTTGATTCCACATCTCCTGCCTTAATCACCAGGATACAGAGGTGTTCTCTCTCTCTTTCTGACCCAATGAATATTTAAGTACTTATACAAAGTGGAAAAACTTTAACAGGAAAGATGGGAAGCACCCCCACTCCAGAATAGCCTATAACCTGGTGTTTAGGATGCTCACCTGTAAGGAAGGAGATCTGAGTTTCAAATCCCTGCTCCAGAGCAGGGATTCAAACCCAGGTCTGCCACATTCCAGGAAAGTTCCCTAACTAGTGGGGTAAAGGTCTTAAAGGCAGATGTATTTTGGTGACAAATTCCAAACATTTTTGGAACCAAACTAAATATTTTTTTCAGATTTTTTCATTTGCTGATGAAACTGAAAAAAATCAGTTATTCATCCAAGTCTAGTGAGGTCTCTCACATGCTACCACTTGTGGCATGTGGATGAGCCATCCCTCACAATAAACTGTACAGATCTGTGACACTCCCTCTCCTCTCTTACATGAGGAATGAAATAGTTAACACAAATTATCATCACTGGGCACTTGAACTAGCATCTCAGAGATGAATGAGGCAGTTCACACCTCTCCGAGTTATTGCTCTAGGCTCTCTGAAGACTCAAAGGGATCTCTGCATTGATTACACCTGCTTCACATTTTTTAGATTTTTTTTCACAACCATAACAGCTAGTGTCTTACTTTTCATTTAAAAAAGCAAAGCTGAGATTCTGGAGAACAAGAATGTTGTTTCGGAGATGTGACAATATGGGTTATGAGTGTGTACTGGTTGTTTCTGATCTGTACAGTCTCCCAAACTCATATAACTCCAATTATCATAGTAAGCATGACCATTATGTGTGGTAGGCTTCTGGTTTATTGTGGTTGCATTAATTATTTGTTGATAAAACCTGTCATTCTATGTTAAATTAATTCATTTAAGTTTTGTAAACTATCAGTTTGCTGTCCAAAATGTCTTAATTTCATATTTTATTTATAAATGCATAAATATATGCATTTATAAGAATGTTATTTTAAAATAAGCTAATCTGAAGTTTAATAGTTTTATGAAAAAACTGATTTGATTACTTATTATTTTACTATATGTGTCTATAAATAGCAATCTTAATGTTCTCACATAGCTCATGAGAATTTGAAACTTCTAGGTTGTTTTTAATGTAATGCTTGACTGTAATTACCCATTAGACCACAGGACTTGAGGACTATGTATGATAGTACCTGAGACACAAGGTGGATGCATCACTAATATCCGGGACCAAAACAACTACAAAAACATTACAAACATATAATAATACTTAACTCATATACAAAGTCAGTTCTTTAGAAATGCAATTGCACTGAAGTTACTGTGTAGGCATGCAAAGTGGCATAAAATCAGTTATAATGGATTGGCACTGTCCACTTTAGTCTAGATTGTGAGACAAAATTGTACAGTCACCTAACCATATTTGTTAGTTAGGATAAAGACAATTTCTTAAAGTTTAAAAGCATTATGTGCTAGTGTTCCTAAATAATATATACAGCACTGTGACATGTTCCATATCAGCCCATAAAGCTTTACAGTACACCTGATCCAAAGTCCATTGAAAGCAAATGAGCTTCAAATGGGCTTTGGATCAGGTCCCTAATGATTACTACAGAGAATGGTTCTTATACTAGTGAGAACATTCAGCTTATAGGTTTAATTTTCCATGGCCTTTCAACCTTGTGTTGTCTTTTAAATGCATATAAAGTAGAGGCAAAACATGATAATTTTGTTCTTTGCACTGATGTATATGAATACAAAAGGAGCACGTCAATGGAGATCAGGTCCTACATATTCCAAAATAAACTCTTGTTTCCTATCACTGACTTTTCAAAATATTGCAATGTATAAGAAATTTGGTTGTTACAGAAGTACAAACAAATAGATACAAAGAAAAAAGTTTTGTTCCCATGTCTTTATGATACATAGAGCCAATGTTATGGAAAGTAAAAATCAGAAATATCACACTGATAATGTGATAAATCAACAAAGTATGTTTACACTACAATAATGTAACTATTTGATTATGTTAAAATACACAACTCAGAATTTCAAGGTGAGAACATGAAGTTATAATCACTCCTGTTTGTTTTTACAGTGATCCATTAGTTTCTGACGATTTGGGTGAAATACAGTTTCTGTGCTGATAAAAAAGAAAATTAGGATCCAGTAAATGCCACATGAAACCCTGAGTTTGCTTTCTGTGGTACAGACTGTCACAATGCATAGGGACTGGGTTTATACAGCAATTGAATAATCTCTCACCCTTTGGAAGAGTATAGTGCTTTGGAGATGATGGCAGTCTCTGAAAGGCCATGTACAAGGATTAAGTACCTTCTCTTGACAACAAGATGGAAGACTTCTAGAGCAAGACAGTTGAACTATGGATTATCTGCTTTAAGAATGATATGAAAAGCCTTGATGCCATGGTGGCTGTAAAGTACAACAACATAAAGAGGACAAGTAGATTCAGTATATCAATCTTAAAGGCTTGGGGAACAGAAGGGCCGGATCTGATCTTACCCTGATGTAAATCATAAGTAACCATTCTGAACACAATTAAGTTGTGGAACTACATTAAAAGAAAAGATTAAAATCAGGCCCATAGTTTCCTTAATATCCCGCCCCTACCAATGAGCCCCCAGCAAAAATGACAGAACACAGAAATACTGGGGTTTTAAAGCCTTAGTTCCCATCTTCAAGCAGCTCAGAGATCCCGGAGGATGAATTGGCAATATGGCATTGAACCACACATCATTTTAGTTACTTGTGAGAAACTTCACACAAGAAATCTAATTTGATTGTAACAGCTGTATTACCCTCCTTCCCCTCCCAAAAATCTGAGAGATGGGTCTGATGCTCCCATTCCTTAACTCCAGTTTTCCACCAGTGACACTCTACTGAAGTTATTGGAATGCAGAAACAGGACCAGATTGTCTTCTACGGCAAATAGTTCTTTTAACTGGCAGTGGTTAATCCAACGTTATTTTTGGTGTGCTGGAGTGGCCAGCGATATATAGATTATGTATTACCGAATCTTGATGAAATGTATTTTTGTTGAAAACAAGAAAACATAAGCAACTCCCAAAAACATTTTTCAGGTGACTCAAACAAAAATAGGAATTGCTGCAGCAAATTAAACCAGTGATCTATCTAGTTCACTATGCTATCTGACAGTGACCTTCACAGCTGCTCTAAATCATGCCAGATTCTCGCAAGCCCCAAGGGGACACTGTCAGCTTTGGAAAGCTTGCACTCAAAGAGCTGTAGCCATGCTCCTTTTTCCCCAGCCATAATGTTATGACAGGAAGGAGGTTACTGAAGATGCTGCTATGTTAGTCCTACGCCACCCAGGGAATCCTCAGGAAGCTAGATCTGCCAATTGTATAGCTTCATTGCTCCAGTGGACTGGAGCAGAGTAGTCACCACAGATGCCAGATCCAGCTTGCTATCTAGAATTGCACAACTCTATTTTAATTAGTCTAAATCATGCTAATTATTAAATTTACTCCCGAAGAGGACATGTGTGGATGACAAAAAATTAACTACTAGTGCAGATTAGCCAAACCAGAGAATATTTAGTATGCTTCATCCAGGGATTAAAAAAACAACAAAAAAAACCCCCAAACCCTACAGTATGCATGATCCTCATTCCAAAAAGATCCGAGGACTTGAAGACAAGACACGAGGAAAGACAGGCAAACAGTTGTATAGTTGAGAAAAGGCCAGACTCCGAGGGATGTTATTGTAGTCTATAACAGGGTGGCCAAACTTACTGACCCTTCGAGCCACATATGATAATCTTCAGAAGTTTGAGAGCCGCAAGACATGCACAACCTGGCCTGCGGGCTGGTGCTTGCTAGGGCACGGGGCTGAAGCCACACCCCGTCCCCAGTGAGTGGTGGTGGACAGCTCCATGAGCCGCACTTTAACTGTAAAAGAGCTGCATGTGGCTCATGAGCCACGGTTTGGCCACGCCAGGGCTATAAATACTTTCAATGAAACCGCATAAATGAAAGAAAGGAATTATTCATGGTCTCAGAAGATAGTCAGAAAGTGGTCTGAGGTTAAGGGAGGAAAAGTTTAGACTACATCTCTGGAAAAAGTTCTTGAAAGAAAGAACAATCAGGCAACTGAAAGAGAAGCCAATATAAGTGATTAAGTATCTCTGAGAAAGATATAAAAAGAATGCATAGACTAGTGGTTTAAACCCACAGGTAGAAATTAGGAATTTCTGAGTACTAATTATGAGTAAAACTCACTCCCTTTGTAATCTGGGGCAAGTGGCCTATTTCCTCTGGGTGGGATTTTCAAAAGCACCTAACTGATTGAAGAGCACAAGTCCCATTAAAAGTCAGTGGGACTTGTGCTGGAAAGTTTTACCACTTATACCTACCCACATTACCCTGTGTGGATACTCTTATTCCAGTATAATAGTGGCTTGGGGAGGGGGGTAAGGAGTAGTTTAAACCTATTGCCATACAACAGAAGCTAAAGCAAAAAGGACACTCTTGTCCTGAATAAAAGAGTATGCACATGGGGTTATACCAGTATAACAATATCATTTACATTTATACTTTAGCTTATACCTTTTCTGGGTAGATATTAGTTTTGAAAATCCCATACTGTTTCCCAGTATCCCCATCTTTAAAACAGCAGTACTGCTGCTAACAGGTTTAACAATCCCTACCGTAGAGGGCTGCTGTTTTGGAAGTTACTTAAGCAATTTTTGGAAAACACTTGAAATATGAAAAGCACCGTACAAATTCTAAGTGTTATTATTTAGAGCTAGCTAAACATAACTTTAGTGAGCATGATACAATAAATACCACAATGCAGGGGGCAGCCTGGATGACCTAGACAGCATTTTCTCTCCATTCAGTACTATTTGTGCAAAGTGCTACCTTGTTCAATATTATATTATACTTGGGTCAGCTAACAATGTTTTTTTTGTGTGTGTGTCAATACTAATACTTTCAGGCTAAATCTTGCAGCCCTCAGAATCTACCATTACCTTGGATAGGAGTTTTGCCTTAGTAAGGACTGCAGAATCTGGCCTTGAATGCATAATGTAACGGGCACAAGTTTTATACCTGGAGAAATAAGACAATACTGACTATGCTACATCTACAACAAAGATACATTCTAACAATGCTGGTATAAGGTCAGGTCTTTTCTATCTCCTGTTACTCACAAGAGTTTACTGATATCCTTATTGTGCCTTTTATCAAGTACTAGTAGTAATAAAACTGAGGCTTCAAGGACAAACGTCAAAACATTCAAAAGCCTTAATTGTCCTCTTTTCTTGTTTTTATTTCAGGATTGTATATTGCTGTCCAAATTCTTTAAGTTTGACATTTTGCATAAAAATGAAAAGCAAAACGTAAACCTTTTTAAATATACATTTATTTAATGGAATTTTAATCTTGCTTCTGCATAGAGGCTGATAAGCAAATTTGTTTTTGTTCTCAGGCACTTTTGAATAATCTTTCAATTTCAGCATATTTTTAAATAATATTGAAGCAATGTTCCTAATATTAAAGATATGGAAGTTTCTTTTACCATGGGTGAATCCCAAAGCAAACTGCTGAACATGTCTCAAGCAATGACAGCTCTTCTAGCTACTTAAAGAATGCCTCACACATCTGTTTTTTCTGTTAATATGCTTATCTCCTAGTTACACGCAATCAGTTTCATGGCCCAATCACCAGCTTTTTTTAAAAAAAAGTTGCCCATGTGAACAAGCTCATGCCTTTTTTCCTTCCCTAAATTTTGAGGTTTTGCACATTTTAATCAGCGTCCACAAACAAAACATGACTTGACCCACACACTAGCACAAGGGAGAGAGTAAAGCTATGTGGATTTCTGCAGGAGACAAGACCTTCTGATCATCAGAGCTCAATACAGGCATTTTCATGTGGCTCAGCATTCTGAAGACTCCTAGTCATCACAGGGATCTATTTTGTTATTCCCTCCTTGTTGGTGAAAATTTCATCCCAATGTGAAGGCCCTCACAAACACTGACTGCTCGAGGATATTTGCACACCAACGGAACTGGATGGCACATAGGCCACTTTTATTTACATATACAAATTAATTACTAGTGAGGATAAAGTTCTTGCTGCCAGGGGTATCCTTAGCTAATCTTCAGATTATAGATGGCCCCTTGTTCTGCCTGACAGTCCAGAGACCCGAAAATCCTTGAAGGTCTGCTTCCAAATGGTGTTCCATACAAACTGACAAGGTATAGTACATAAGCCAGCCAATTCTCTATCTTCATAATGAGAGCTAGACTGTCCCAAGCCAACCCCTTGGTACTCTCTGCCCATAATTTTACTGTCCTGGAGCACTGCAATTCCAGTTGCCAAATTGGGAGATATCACCTCCCCCTAAAATTTAAATGCCAAATACCTTGCAAATTTCTCCCACAGCAGCTATCCTGCCAACCCAAGGTTGCTAACCTGAGAAGCCAAAAGGATCCATTCAGTAACTTAACCATAATATCAAATTCTGATGCAAAAGAAAATATGCACTGTATTACTAAACAACTGCTTTACTTTATGCCACCTGCCAACAGCCCCGAAGGGGCTGTTTTATGCAACTGGGGAGCACTGCAGTTCAGAGGTGTCCCAACTATTCTCCCTGTGACAGAGTCCCTGAGGATGGTCTAGAAGCCACTACTATGGCTCTCATCACCTGAGAATTCCTCTATACAAGGGAGATTCTCACATAGTACCCTACAGAATTATGGTTGTGTTGGGGTGTCTGACTAAATCGGTCCCAATACAGGACATATTTGTGTACACAGTTATACAGAACACTCTGACATCTGAGTTAAGATCCCTCCCTATTGGCCTTTTTGCAATGCTGTTTACATTCCATAGTCAATATGGACAGCCTACATGTGAAACAGAAAGAAAATTGAGTAGCAGAAAACTTCCTTTCTTTGAACATCAAAACTCACCATTACTTATTAATAGAGATGATCCAAAAATTGAAAAAGAGAAGGAGGAGTCAATTGTCCTATTCCCCTGCCCCATATAATTTCTGATCTCTTCTCAATTCAAAATTATAAAGCCCAATGAATGCTACTTACTCCCCTTGTTGATATTTTACCTTAATAACTTGTGACGGTCCTCAGGGCATCCAGGACTGAGAGTCATCTTGTTTCCTGCCTCCAGTGAGAGGGAGTCTTTCTTGTGATAGCCGGGTGTCCCTTCAGCCACCCAACCACTCTCCTCTTGGCTTATGCCAGCCCTCCTCCTCCTTGCAGCTTAACAATAGGTGCACATCAATCCCCAAACCCTTTGAATTGTTCCCCTGTGATATCCGGTTACTAGCTATTCACAGAATTTCCACATCCTCTGCACCCAAAGATGCAGCGTGACCCAGCTTTACCTTAAACCATCACTTCAGTAAACCACACCGCACGTGTGAGCTCATATTAAAAAAAAAAGAAAGAAAAAATTTTATTTAAAAAAGAATAAAAATTTAACTGGAATCAAGAGAGAGAGTGGAGGAAACAAATTGTTACAATACAAAATAAAATCATAAAATGCAAACCTGGGTCTACCTTATCAATAGTTACCTTTCTTATCTAAGGGCTTGTCTACACTGGCAATTTACAGCGCTGAAACTTTCTCGATCAGGGGTGTGAAAAAACACACCCCTGAGCGCAGCAAGATTCAGTGCTATAAAGCGACAGTGTAGACAGTGCCCCAGCGCTGGGAGCCGTTCTCCCAGTGCTGGTAGTTATGCCCCTCGTGGAGGTGTTATCTTTAGAGCGCGCTCTCCCAGAGCTGCACCGTGACCACACAAGGCACATTAAAGCATTGCCATGGCAACGCTTTACCATTGCCAGTGTAGACTAGCCCTAATAAAGCAGATTTGCCCCCATAGTTCAGACCATTGCCCACTCATCTGGTTTCTCAAAAAACAAGATCTAAAGGTTCATCAAAGCACCCCCTTCTGCCGGGTGTTTTCCTGAGTGAATGAATCCAGAGTGCCTTTCCCTATAGTCTGTTATACTGAAAACAGGATTTTGTTTCGATTCACAGGCAGTCCCCTGCCTTGTTGTAGAGTTTCTTTTCTACCTTTGAAGTGGTTTTGATTATTTGTCTTTGTCTCCAATGGTTTTCCATTGACTCTTCTGGGATTTGCAAGGGTAGACAATGGAACCTTACATTACCCCCAAGGCTGACTAGGGACGGGTAACAAGTACCTACTACTTGAATGTGTCATCGAGACACATTAATGCCGGATGACTAATTTCTACTCCAAGTCCACAAAGCATACTTTCAATATAGTTACATTATTGCTTAAATATTATCTGTGCATTCATCTGACAATGATTATGAGTCTTGATACGTTATGACCTTTCTGTAGATACAGTACATATAATACATAAAGAGTAAGACATTTGTTTGGTGTAGTGAATTTGTCAGGTCTGAAGCGAGAGTTGTTTGCAAAGAGCAGGGGACCCAAAGGCTTTTCTGTCACACTTGTCAAAACAATGTTATACTGGTAGGCATTTTGGACTCTGGAGAATCACACTGTTAGAATTTAAATAGCTAATAATGAGACAGGATTAATTAACACCTCAGTTTTTGTTCATTTTTCAGCTTTGGAAGGAGGGGGTTTTGCAAGTTATGAGATGGTCTTCATGCAGCCAAGAAGTAAGAAACCTCAGAATGGCAAGTCAGGGTACTCAAAGAATGAACATTAGATAACACAGGAAAACAATTTTTTTATCATGGTTGCAAAAATATTTTTGCTATTCTATAATAAAAACCACATTTGGAAGATCATCCAAAATCATCTAATGAAAAAAGCAAAAAACTTAATATGCAGAAGGGCCAACCCCAGATATGTGATTGGGACAAGGATCTGCCTCTAGAGCACAGCAGCAAATCAGATCCAACATTCTCTAAATCTGTATGGGCTGGTAATCAGCTGCATACCAGACAGAGGGAGGGGATGGTTGTGACTGGGAGGTGTTTACTCCTGCGGCATATCATAGTCTCTGAACCAATTATCAGTTCTTGTGGAAGCATTGGCTGATAGTTGACCCCCATGCCTACATGCACGAACCTCCAGCATTTCCCTACATCTGCCTAGATGAAGAGCATATGCAAGTTATCTGAAGGGCAGGGCCGGCTCCAGGCACCAGAGAAGGAAGCAGGTGCTTGGGAAGGCCAATGGAAAGGGGCGGTACATCCGGGTCTTTGGCAGCAATTCGGCAGCGGGTCCCTCATCCCCTCTCTTCCTCTTTGAGCTGCCGCCGAAGTGCCGCTGATCGGCTTAATTTTTTTTTCTTCCGATTCGCCGCTTGGGGCGGCAAAAAAGCTGGAGCTGGCCCTGCTGAAGAGATACAGCCTTCAAATCCTCCTAAAATCTTTCCTTAGCCAGGATGCCTACAAAAAACTTGACCACAGTTACACTGCTGGTGTTGAGATCACTGCCTATCATATTGATCAATATTGTCTCATTGTTTACTTGTACTCCTCTATCTGTCTATATCTATCTGTTGTCTCTTGTCTTATACTTTAGACTGTAAGCCTCCTGGGGAAGGGACTACATTTTTGCTGTTTGCACAGTGCCTAGCATAATGGTAATACAAATAAATAATAATAAATGCATTGTAGATATCAAACCTTCATTATATCTTGATATGTGCCACAGCAAAACTACAGATAAGTGGCACATAACACACACACGTACATAACTGTACGTAGAACAGTGGTTCTCAACCCACAGTCCAATCAGCACACAGCTGCAGCCCATGTGCCATCCTCAGGGCCATGTAGGTAGTATATATATTGTGTGGATACGGCCCACATAACACACAGAGAGCTGCATATGTGTGGTCCACAATGCTAAATACATTGAGAACTACTGATATAGAAGCAGCTTCCAACAAACTCAACATCCTCTGCTGTCATTTCCATTGCTGTTAACAGTGGAAAGCATTGTTATTTTACTTAAGTCTTACGATATGTACAGACAGGTAAAGAGGGTTCTTACTGGCTAGCACATGTTACTTGCCTGTTGGCCTCCTCGTTTTCTGCAGGGACTTTTTGGGCATAGCAGATACCTACCATTCTCCCTCTCAGCTGCAGTAAGATGTTGGGAGATTTGGGGATGGTGCACAGGTATTTGAGCCTGTTGAGTGCAGAGGGGAAAAAAATATTGCTCTGTGGCCTGACATGCCTCCTTTCAGCTCCTGACACATCCTCTATGGCCTGGAACAGGATAGGAGCTTGCAGGAGAACACAAACTGAAAGACAGAATACTCACAAATCTGAGCATCTTCAGGACAAAATGGAAAACTCACTTTTTCTGCCTAGTTATCCCATAATAACTCACCTTTCTTACCACTATTATTTCTGTCTACCCGAATACAGCACTACATCCTTTCAGAGTCAGAAGGTCATCTGTGCAACCTCATGAGCTAGAAATGAAAACAGAAATTCTGCAGATAAGTACCCATATGGAAGAGTACCAGCTCCTTCCAATTTCTAAATGTCAAGAGCCAGATTTTCAAAACAGAGGCCTGACTGTTGTAGCAAAAACCAAACAACCATCATGATTGCATGCAGAAAGCAGGTATAATTGTGTGAGTAGCGAGCTAGACTTTTGTGACTTCATGTGTAAATTTAGGGTGCATATTTTCACATAGATCCAGACTTTCATTCTGGAAAACTTGGCTCCAAAATGTCAACTATATTAATAAAGATTTAACATTTGATACTCTGTCTGTTTTTCTCCTTCATATCATGATAAGGTTATGGGTTGTCTTTTACGGAAATGGAGGAAATAAAACAAGGGGATGGATTTTAAAATGGAACACCACTGTAGTGGAAGGGGCTACTCCTCAAAAAACTCCACAACAAAGAGCTATCTATTTTGATCCAGTGCAGTTCTAAGTGGCATCATGCAAACAAACTATATCCAGAGTTTGCGCTCTGCAACATAACCTCAGCCTGCCTGTGACTCTTCTTGCCCTTCCTGTCCAAGGTGGGTTGAGGATACACACACAGCATTCTTCAGTCCTGGAAAACTTAACAGTCTCTCTCCCTCTTCCTCAGGGCTAATAGGGTTCATCTCCTGGGTCTCTCCATCATGTTTACTCTGGAAACTAGCGCCATTGAGCCTCTCAGCTACACTGGAGACTGGCTATAATTTGCAACAAAACTACAAACTTGCTTATAAACTACAACTTTTAAATCCTTTCCTTAGATTTAACCAGAACCAGGACTCCAGGATGTTGCAAGGAAAGGGAAAAAACCCACTGGATACCTTGTCAAGAATTCCTTCCTGGTTTCAGAAAACTGTCAGTCAGATCTCCAGCATGTTGGAAACACAGATCAAACTACAGTTCCAATAGGGCAAGAAGAGCAGGACAGTAACTGCAGCAGGATGGCTTCTGCATGCCCTGACTGTTTTGCTTATAGGAAGGGGTGCATGATAGAGAGTCCGGCACTGTCCCTTCCTCACAGCCTAATCCATGGTGGTAAGGAGAAGCCAGAAAAACCTATCCTCTTTTCTCCTCCCTGCTCATCCCCCCAGGCATGATCTCAATATACATTTCTGCTTAAGGAGGAGGAAGGAAGGCTCCAGAGCAGTCTACCCCTTATCAATGAGGGCCACAGAGGCTCGCTATGCCCTACCAGTCTGACCAAACGTCCACCTGCTGATTCAAGGAGCCACTTTTAAGCACTGATCTGTATTAATATGCAATATTGTCATCTGAGAACACCCTGGCATTGGTGTTTTAATTAGAGCTGACTGGAGAATAAGTCTGTTTTGAGGTTTGTTTTCATTCCAATTGGAACAAAACCAGAAACTTTTCAAACATTTTTTTGCAAAAATAGAATTGTGTTGAAATGTTCATGTTCAAATTGAAAACTTGAGGGGCTTCAATTCTGGAAGAGGTTCTGAAGTGAAGCAGGGGCGCTACACCCAGGTTCACGTGCCTGGAAAATGAAGAGATTTGAAAAGTAAATGGCTGTTTATTATACCATTGTACATTTGAAACCAATGTATTCCATTGATCCAATAAACTGTCTCACAGAGCTGTTATAGCTTGTAGTTTCAGTGGCATTCACAGCCATGTCTTTTGACATAATAAACTGTCAAATAACTATAGTAATCTGATGATAAATAAGTGAATTAAATCCACAAAGCTAAGTTCAGAACTACTATTACTGTGTACTTACAATGCCTAGGGTAGAGCCTCAGCTGGCATAAATTAACATAACTTAATTGACAACTTTATGACAGCTTAGTATCTGAGTTCTTAGCTGTAGTTATTTCACAAACATATTGTAGCAAACAGCATTTGTTATAAATACTGTACCTGTGCACACAACAGGTTTCTTAATCTTTTAAAGGGACTTTACCCCTCCCCACCACTGGTGCCTTCCTATCTTAGGACAAATTTCTCCTCTCTATTCTACACTGCAGGTCTCTTTCTCTCTCCCTATTGCTTATGCTCCCTGGTTCAATAGGCTGAATCTATATTAAAAACAATGAGGAGTCCTTGTGGCACCTTAGAGACTAACAAATTTATTTGGGCATAAGCTTTTGTGAGCTAAAACCCAATTCATTAAATGCATGGAGTGAAAAATACAGTAAGCAGTATATATATATACACAGCACATGAAAAGATGGGAGTTGCCTTACCAAGTGGGGGGTCAGTGCTAACGAGGCCAATTCAATTAAGGTGGAAGTGGCCTATTCTCAACAGTTGACAAGAAGGGGTGAATATCAAGAGAGGGACTCAAACAGGTGGGGAAGGGGGCTGCTATGCAGGAAGTGCAGAGGGAGGTGGGTGGGGGTGTGCCATGCAGAAGGGCTGCAAGCGGGTCTGCCTGGCTGCTCCCATGCGGCCACAGTGCTCTTCTGACCTGCACTCCCAAGTGGCCTTCTGGAGCTGGGATTTGCAAGTCCCTTGGGGCTGCTCACCCTGGCGTTGAGGTGGGAGATCAGCAAGTGATGGGAGGAGGGGGGGACGAGGAGAAAGCAGGGACAGGGCTTCAAGGGAAGAGGTGGAGCAGGGGGTCTGGTTTTCAGACATTAGAAAATTGGCCACCCTATTCCCTCTGCACCCTTAAGATTTGTGTTAACATCAACAAATGCCTTTGAATATGGGGTTATCTTCATAATTTCCCTTCTCCACAGTTGGCATTTGCCAACGCTTAGACAATCAGCTTGTAATACTTTGAAAATGTATAGAAGGATGACCAAGTGACAGCCTTGAACATCTCCTAAGAAGAAAAGGATTTTTCTATCAACAAAATATTCTCTGGGTCTGACAACCTTTGATGAAGACAAGGGGAGTTTGACCTTTTATGTTGAATGTTTCTTTTATACAATACTGAGACATCAGACTCTCAAGAATTTGGATGCATTTCCTTTGACGGCAGGAAGGCATAGTACAGAGAGAGTACAGGATATCCTCAGTGGTTTTGTCCTAGTTGGGTTGGTTCTTTCTGCTCTGTGTAACCTAGGCCTGGTCTACACTAGGAGGTTATGTCGAATTTAGCAGTGTTAAATCGAATTAACCCTGCACCCGTCCACACAACGAAGCTATTTAGTTTGACATAGAGGTCTTTTAAATTCGATTTCTGTACTCCTCCCCGACGAGGGGAGTAGCGCTAAATTTGACATGGCCATGTCGAATTAGGGTAGGTGTGGATGTAATTCGACGCTAATAGCTCCGGGAGCTATCCCACAGTGCACCACTCTGTTGACGCTCTGGACAGCAGTCCGAGCTCGGATGCTCTGACCAGCCACACAGGAAAAGCCCCGGGAAAATTTGAATTCCTTTTCCTGTCTGGGCAGTTTGAATCTCATTTCCTGTTTGGACATTGTGGCGAGCTCAGCAGCACTGGCAACGATGCAGAGCTCTCCAGCAGAGGTGACCATGCAATCGCAGAATAGAAAGAGGGCCCCAGCATGGACTCATCGGGAAGTCTTGGATCTGATCGCTGTGTGGGGCGATGAGTCCGTGCTTTCGGAGCTGCGATCGAAAAGACGGAATGCAAAGATCTACGAGAAGATCTCAAAAGCCATGACAGAGAGAGGATACAGCCGGGATGCAACGCAGTGCCGCGTGAAAATCAAGGAGCTGAGACAAGGGTACCAGAAGACCAAAGAGGTAAACGGACGCTCCGGATCCCAGCCCCAGACATGCCGTTTCTACGAGGCATTGCATTCCATTCTAGGTGCGGCCGCCACCACTACCCCACCACTGACCGTGGACTCTGACGATGGGATATTGTCGACGGCCGCTTCCTCGGAGATGTTAGTGGACGGGGAAGATGAGGAAGGAGATGAGGAGGACGAGGCAGTCGACAACGCTTACAACGCTGATTTCCCCGACAGCCAGGATCTCTTCATCACCCGCACAGAGATCCCCTACCAACCGTCCCCAGGCGTTAACCCGGACCCTGAATCAGGGGAAGGATCAGTCGGTAAGTGTATTAAACATGTAAACATTTATTTTGAACAGAACAGGAATATTAACAATGGGTTTTTCATGATTAGTTTGCCCTAGGCGCTCTACTTTTTAGTTCTTACTAGTGCAGCTACTGGAAAATAAGGTCTATATGTCCGGGGATAGAGCTGAAATCCTCATGGGACATCTCCACGAAGCTCTCCTGGAGGTAATTGGAAAGCCTTTGCATGAGGTTCCTGGGGAGGGCGGCCTTATTGTGTCCTCCGTGGTAGGAAACTTTTCTGCGCCAGGCTATCATCAAGTACTCTGGGATCATTGCCTTGCAGAGCATGGCGGCATACGGCCCTGGTTTTTGCTGGCTTTCACGCAGCATGCGTTCTTTCTCTGTCTCAGAAATCCTCAGCAGAGTGATGTCGCTCATGGTGACCTGCTTAGAATTAGGGGAATGTTACTATTGGAACTGCTTGCCTGTTCCTTTACAGAACTGTAACTGGCGGTTTACAGCCATGCGGTGGAGGCAGGAGAGGGGCAGCAAACAGGGATCTTTCCCGGGGACAGCCGCGAGGGGGTGGGACAGGGGCAGAGTTCATGCTTGCCGGATTGCCGGCAGCAGGAACTGGCCAATGCTAGGAGCATTGCTTTGAACGTGAAAGGAGGGCACTGCTATAATTTAAGTTTTAAGCAGCCAAAAGTCTACAGCTTACCATGTCAGCCTGCTACCCGAATTCCGCTGTCCTGCCCCGCTTGTCTGATCTCCACTGCAAGACCCCAGGCACTGAATGCGAAGGCCGAAAATTCGACCTTGTCCTGAGTGCGCATGTGATAGGTGCTGTGCATGGTCTTGTTCACAGAGAAAGACTATGTTCATTGTTCACAAAAAATTATCTTTTTGAGGAATTCACTCCCTTTTTCCCATCCCACAGCTGCGACTGTCTCCCAACCTACCCTGGCATCCCCCTCCCAGAGGCTGGCGCAGATTAGGCGGAGAAAGAAAAGGACACGGGACGACATGTTCTCAGAACTTATGGGCTGCTCCCGAGCCGAGGCGGCCCAGCAGACCCAGTGGAGGGAGAACATGTCGCAATACCAGCGATCACACAGCGAACAGGAGGAGAGGTGGCGGCAGGAAGACCAGCAGGCGACTCAAACGCTGCTTGGACTAATGAGGGAGCAAACGGACACGCTCCGGCGCCTTGTGGATGTTCTGCAGGACTGGAGGCAGGAGGACAGAGCCCCGCTGCAGTGTATCTCTAACCGCCCTCCCCCGCCACAAAGTCCCATACCCCCCTCACCCAAAGTCCCAAGAAGGAGGGGCGGCAGGGGCCGTGGAAACTGTGACTCCACCCCTGCAGACTGCTCAAGTACCAGAAGGCTCTCATTCCCAAAAATTTGATAAGTCCTTTCCTTCCCGCCTCACCCAAGCTCCCGTCCCAGTTTCATCCCCTAACTGTGTAGTTGCTAATAAAAAATATGTTTCTGTTAATTACTGTTTCCATCATGTTCTTTTAGAGGAGAGTGCGTTTGAAGGGTGGAAGGGGGTTGGTAATTGGAGAGGACAGTCACCTTTACCAGGGTACAGACACGGGGGCAGGTTCAGCAGCAGGTCACACACACATTGCAGTCACTAGGCACCCTGGTCAATCTGGGAGGTGGTTTTCATGTTCTTGGGGGGGGGGGGAGGGCTATGTGACTTTGTGGCGGGGGAGGGCGGTTAGAGATCTTATGCAGCGGTCCTTATCCTGGATCACAGAGCCACGCAGCAGGGGATCTGTAACCGTCCTCCCCCGCCACAAAGTCACATAGCCCCCACACACAGAGTCCCGAAAAGGAGGGGTGGCAGGCTCTGTTGAAACAACCAGTCCACCACTGCGGACCGCTCTAGGAGCAGGAGCCTGTCATTCCTCGAGTTTAGAAGCGTTCTTTCCATCACTACGCCCGCTTCCCACCACAGTCTGCGTCCCAGTTTCAACACTTTACCGCGAAACCCGTAATAAAGAAAACAGGGCTCATTAACAAAGTTCCATTTATTTTATTTTTAAACGTGTGTTGGAAGGGGGGGGGACGGGGTGAACGGAGTATGTAGCTGGAGAGGATAGTCAACATTAACCGGGTAAAGAAACGGGGGCAGGTTCAGCTTCTCTTTAAACAAACGTAATAGTCACAGGTTACCCTGCTCACTGAGGAACCTAGCTTTCAAAGCCTCCCGGATGCACAGCGCGTCCCGCTGGGTCTTCTAATCGCACGGCTGTCTGGCTGGGCGTAATCAGCAGCCAGGCTATTTGCCTCAACCTCCCACCCTGCCATAAAGGTCTCCCCCTTGCTCTCACAGAGATTGTGGAGCACACAGCAAGCTGCAATAACAATGGGGAGATTGGTTTCGCTGAGATCAGAGCGAGTCAGTAAGCTTCTCCATCTCCCCTTGAGACGTCCAAAAGCACACTCCACCACCATTCTGCACTTGCTCAGCCGGTAGTTGAAGAGTTCTTTTTCAGTGTCCAGGGCGCCTGTATAGGGCTTCATGAGCCAGGGCATTAGCGGGTAGGCTGGGTCCCTGAGGATCACTATAGGCATCTCCACATCCCCAACAGTTATTTTGTGGTCTGGGAAGTAAATATCTTCCTGCAGCCGTCTAAACAGACCAGAGTTCCTGAAAACACGAGCGTCATGAACCTTGCCCGGCCATCCAACGTTGATGTTTGTAAAACGTCCCCTATGGTCCACCAGTGCTTGCAGCACCACTGAAAAGTAGCCCTTTTGGTTAATGTACTGGCTGGCCTGGTGGTCCGGTCCCAGGATAGGGATGTGAGTTCCATCTATAACCCCACCGCAGTTTGGGAATCCCATCGCGGCGAAGCCATCTATGATGACCTGCACGTTTCCAAGGGTCACTACCTTTGACAGCAGTAGCTCAACGATTGCGTTGGCTACTTGCATCACAGCAACCCCCACGGTATATTTGCCCACGCCAAAGTGGTTCGCGACTGACCGGTAGCTGTCTGGTGTTGCAAGCTTCCAGAGGGCTATGGCCACTCGCTTCTGGACAGTCAGGGCTGCTTGCATCCGGGTGTCCTTGCGCTTCAGGGCAGGGGACAGCAACTCACAAAGTTCCAGGAAAGTTCCCTTCCACATCCGAAAGTTTCACAGCCACAGTGATTCATCCCAGACCTGCAGCACTATGCGGTCCCACCAGTCAGTACTTGTTTCCCGGGCCCAGAATCGCCGTTCCACAGCATCAACATGACTCATTGCCACCATTATGTTCACGGCGCGGGGTCCCGTGCTTTGTGAGAGGTCTGTGCCCCTCTCAGACTTAATGTCCTCACCGCGCTGCCGTAGCCTCCTCGCCCGATTTCTCAGCATCTGCCTCTGGAAAAGGTGGATGATAAGGTGCGAGGTGTTGACAATGGCCATAACTGCAGCGATGGTCGCAGCGGGCTCCATGCTCGCAGTGCTGTGGCGTCCGCGCTGTCACTCACCAGAAAAGTGTGCGAACTGATTTCCCGCCGGCGCTTTCAGGGAGGGAGGGCGGGAGTGACGGTTGGATGACGACAGTTACCCAAAACCACCCTCGACACATTTTTTGCCCCAGCAGGCATTGGGGGCTCGACCCAGAATTCCAATGGGCAGCGGGGACTGCGGGAACTGTGGGATAGCTGCCCACAGTGCACCGCTTCCAGTGTCGACGCTTGCCCTGTTAGTGTGGACTCACAAAGTCGAATTACTGTCCTTAGTGTGGATACACACGTTCGACTTTGTAATATCGGTTCCACAAATTCGATTTAAGTAAAATCGAACTACTACTACTACTACTAGTGTAGACATACCCCTAGAGTAGGCTATTATTTTTCTTTGAGATGAACAGGATTTGGACTTAACATGTGGAGTCTAATTTTTTGTAAGTTATAGAAAAAAAGAGCTGGCCATGTGTTTGAAGAAAGGACCCAGATAGAAAAAGTAACATGTCCTGTGCAATACCAGGAACCCAGATCTGCAGCTTCCCAAGAAAGCAATCATGCTAAAGGAGCAATCTCTTTAGCTCGAGTCAACTGAGTCTATTATAAATTATGCAGACTGCAGTGCACTCTCCATGCACTCAAACCAAAAGTTTATTTTCAAGCTTCTCACAGATAAGGCAATAAGCTGAAAGAGCCTAGTGTGGTTACCATTGGAATAGTGTCAGTAATGCCCTTTAGCATCAGAGTCCCCCCCCCCCCCACCCAGAATCACAATTTGTTTGAAAGCAATGCATTTCAAACCAATGTTAGATAAATAGCCTATATTGTTAATATGATAGCAAATGCAAAAATCTATGCTAATGCAATGTTAAGGTAGAACAGCTGCAGTCAAATGTTCAGGAAATGTGATTGCTAAGGTCCCTTCCTACAGCAGTATAAAATCAGCTATGTTGCACATTCTGTATATTTTATGGTAACCATTTTCAGACAGAAACCAAAATACAGAAAATACTATAATGATGCTATATACCTGCAGTGCACACTTAATATCCCAGAGGGACAGGGTTTCAGCTTGTGCAAATTAGTTTAGCTCCACCGACTTAAGAAGAGCAAAGCATTATTATGTGCAAAACGGAGGAGTTAAAATTACTGTTGATGCTTTAATTTTAGCTTCTTCTGACACATTTGGTGAAATTCACACTTTAATGAGTCACGCTTCTGTGCAGGCCTTGGTGCTGTGGAGATGCAAAGGGGCCTTGGCACACCTTATCTTCCAGGGAGGTAGGCCAGGGATCGGTAAGGATAGGCTGCTGGAGGATCTGTACATACACTACAAGGCGGCAGTGGATGAGGCTGGCTGATTGACCTTCACCCCTGCGCCGCTTCGAGCTTTCCTCTTACACTTGCAACTTCACTCCATACTCAAGCATATAGTACCTCCAAGGAGCACAGTTCCACAGTGCACCGATAATGTTTGAGTTCTCTGCAGGGCTGCCCATTGATATCCCTTTCTCAACCTGCCTTACAGACCTCACCAGTTCTGCTGTCTCTTGGTCAGTATGTGGCAACACCATAAGAGGGAGGATCTGAAAAGATTTGGGCCACAGTTTGTATCCCATTTTTCACCTGCACGGCCACCAACTCACATCTCTTCTGTGGTCTTTTCACTTCTCCCCTATGTTTGCCCAGCACAAGCCTTGTTGTTACACCTTGATTGGAGAGGACACGTCTATTTATGCTCTTTTGACTAAAACCTCAGATGGGGGATTAGGTGCCAGAACTTTCAGTACCAATCCTTGGAAGTTGAAGAACTTTACTCCCTTTCAGGGTTGCCTGCATGAAATTATCCAATGCAACTGTAGCATTCTTTAGAAGATTTATTTCAATACAGAAAATGGTAGTAAAACAAAAGAAAAGGTTTTCCACAATATACCTCATCTGATTGCTTTGCAAAGGCCAGTGAGATAGGCTCCCCTTAGCTTAGTTATCAGAGAGGCAGGAGTAGGGTGACCAGATGTCCCGATTTTATAGGGACAGTCCCGATATTTGGGGCTGCGTCTTATATAGGCGCCTATTATACCCCACCCCGTCCCGATTTTTCACACTTCCTGTCTGGTCACCCTAGGCAGGAGAGAGGGGAGCATTGCAGCTCTAGAAAGTAAGTCCCTTCTCTGATCTTTCCTTGCTCAGACTGACAGTCTCCCTCTGCTTTGTGCAGAGATCGCCCCTTGTCCTCCTGGAACCTAGTACAGCCCTTGGTGAAAGAGTTCATCATCCCAGATGGTTAAGCATCTGCATTCTACATCCTCCTGAACATGGTCTAGTACCAGGAAGGAGTTTTTAGTCATGTTAAATTGTTGACTTTCAAATACTTACCTATATGAGTCAAGTACAGCATTTCACAGATAATTATTCAGGCCTCCTAATCGTGCATATTGGATTTTCCTGTCTACACATTTCTCTAACATAGCTTCATTTGTTATGAAATATAACCCTGTCTCACACCCAGATACGCTGTCTCATCATTCCTATATCTTATCTTTCCCAGCCTTCTCCTCTTGGAACATAATGGAAGACGAGGTGACACAATATCACGCAGCAGTAGTAGTACATGTAAAACCTGGGCCTGAGTTTCAGAAGTGCTGAGCACCCAGTGCTTTCGCTGACTTCAGGGCAGAGTACCGGGTATCTGGCACTTCTGAAAATCAGACCCAAAACTTGTCTGTTGTCAGTGTGGAGATATTACATGATGTCTTCCACAATCTATTCAGTAAAAGGGAGCTTATGACAATTAATCATAACTCCAGGAAGTCAGAACATCTGTTATTAAGCTATTCTATCTTCTCATTGACTAAGTGGTTTCTTTCCTTGGTTAGCAGAATTTTTTTTCCCCCTTGGTTATTCACCCAACATTTCACTGCAGAATACTAACTCCCTTAATTATTCCCATCTTTGAGGATCAATTGCTTTGCCATTTAGTTGGCTCTCAGTATGATTTTTATTTATGTGCTGCATTTCATAAATTGAGATTATTATTTTAAGCAATCTGAAGTCCTAGATATACATATTATGTATACCAGTGTTGACTGCTGATAGCCTACTCATACTCATTTTATATTGATAAAGTATTATCCGGCATAATAGTTTGCTTTATTCTTAAAACAAGCCTTTATTCTCAAGGTGCCTGAATGCCTTATGCTGTTTACACACAGCGTTCATCCAGCAAACAAGGAAGCTACGATTAGCTATTTCTCCGCCGCCCCCCACTTCATTTAATTAAACCCAGGAGAGCTAAGGGGCTGATCCCAGCTCTTGCTCTATAGTTATGAAGGGTGGCTCTCTGGACCCAAATGCCTTGAGGCAGGAAAAGGAGGAGGGTGGGGCTTGTACCAGGTCCATGGTATGGGCGGGCTAAGAAAGAAGCAGGCCGAGGGAACCTGCCACTGCCCTGATCTTCCAGTCCCCACTCTATTATTTTTAAAGTACTGCATTTACTAACTTTCATTAATCTTAACAATCTTCTGAGGCAGGGAAGTATTACCTCTAGCCTCTATTACTACTATTCACCTATGAAGTAGTGAGGGGAAGTGACTTATCCAAGGCTCAAGAGTGAGTCTGTGGAAAAAAAGAAAGGATTGAAATTCAAATCTTCCTGATTCTAGTTCTATGCTCATTTATCTACAGCATCTTGCTTCCTAACATTTAACTTTTTATTTTCTTTTGCTTAAATGAGCAGCCATATTATATTACAGTTATTATGGCATACATGTTTACATCAAAATATACAAGACGGGCAATGTGATTTAGCTAATTTTGCCTTTGAAATCTCACGTTTTAGATTCCTTGACATTTCAGTATATTAATTTTGAGTTAACTTTGAGTTGTGTATTTTATTTACATTTTATTACTACTACCATTACCAACATCATTATTTATGTTGGAATGAAAAAGGGTTTCAGAGCGAAATTTCAGGGAGAGAAAATGCTTGGTACACAGGTAAAGGGAGGCTTCTCTATGCATGGAGGGCAGCATGAAAAAAAGACAGCTGACAGTGTGAAAAGAAACAGGCAAGCACTGAATCCTAACGTGAGAGTTGGAGGAAACCAGGATGAAATTGAAGGTGGGGGAGAAAGTTGCATATATGCTTAACGATGATGGTGAGACAATTGAATTTGATGCAGAAAGGGAACAAAAGCCACTAAAGGGATGCTGAGGCTGATCTAAAGATGAGCCTTGCATACAGTAATTCTACAGTACTTCTACATTCTTTCCTCCCACCTGAATTGCTCTGTGCTCTGCACAGCTGCAGCAGAGGTTCAAGTCCCTAGACCTGTTTATGATTTAGAACAATCCATTTACATTGTTAAGGGGAAAACAGTTCATTACTTAAATACTCAAGGTACTGGAAATCTCTTTTTGAACTGGTGCTTTCATGTATTTATCTAATTTTAATGGCTGAATTATTAATTTTTAAAATTAGCTACCTCACACACTGAATAATTTTGTACTCTCAGTGTGCTTAAATGATAACTCAGGATTATTTTTATATAAACATTTGGTAAAGCTATATTATCTCTCCTTTTTAGTGATTCACTTACTAATAATTTTATTTTACTGATTAACATTAATATATTAAAGATGCATCTCCCGTCAATTCCCAGTATTCAAATGTTGACACGTAGGTATTTGTCATGATACATTACAAAGATTTCTATCATGTATCTTCTCTCAGAAACATGCACATAACTTCTGTATTCTAAAGGGCTATTCTGTGCCTGTATCAGAGGACAAAATTTGACCCAAAATATTAAGTATATCCTTATAAGTGTTTTGGAGAAGAAATCAACGCTCTAATCGATTCATTATAGCACAAATAGTTGCATTTAGGTATTGTAGATATTTAAGAAAAAAATATATTGCCATGGTAGATTCCCTCCAGGGTTGACAGTGATCAGCTTTAAAATTCAACCCATTTTCCCAGTCTAGACAAGAAACATATGTCCACCAAGAAACACGGCCATCTCAGCTTTTGACCATTTACCACCTTGTCAGCCTACCTATCTCCCCAGATCTTAAATAGCATTTAATTTAAAAGGGTTACTATCCGTGAGTGAAGGAGTGGGAAGGATAAATTACATAGAGGTGATAAAAATTTTGCCAAAAAGAAAATTTCAAATTTGAAAAATTATTTTCTTTTTTATAAGAGACAAAGAAAGTTCAGTGAAAATGTCATTGTTGTTTGACCAGCTTAACTACCAGAGCTAGTAAATATGACAGAGTTGGAAGCTCAGGCCATCATGTTTGTTGTGAGCATATGGAGGTGGACTACTGAGGTAAGTAGCCAATCAGACTCGATGGATTTTATTGTTCACAGAGTGTACTGGTGAGAGGATGGAGAGTACATTTTGTTTCATTATGAACAATTTAAGTGGAGAGTGCTTCTGGTTAACTCGTTAATATCAATATCCTGGGCTAAGAAGCACTGAGGTGGTCCAGGATACAGTTATTACTGAGCTAATAGAAAGCACCTTCAAGTTGTCATTGAAATACTCAAGTTAGGGGGAGGGTGAAGGGAGAATGAAGAAAGGCTATCAACCAAGCAAGCTCCTTCATTTCCCTATTCTTCAATTTACCAGAACGTTGATATTATTTTAACAGAGTTGATCCTATCTAACAAACAATACAGGGTGCTATTATACTGAGCGATAGGCAAATGTTCTAAATGAGTCATCAACTGCAATGTGAATAGGAGTTAACTTTTAGCAATAACGCATGTCATTGGCTTGATGGGCTTTATATGCATTCTAAAGAATGTTTTATTAACAAGAGTTGTAATAATGTGTGCAACTGTATATGTAAATATGTGTTTAATATTCAGTAGCCATTGTTTCAAAGGCTATTATTTCTTAGTCTTCTGGATCAATCATGGTTGATGCAACATTTTCATTTCAAGAATAAATTACCTCATTTGATAAGTGTAGTTTGTTACTGTTAGTTTTCTACTTTTCCCATTTCTTGATTCCATGGTCTACTACATAAAGTATTGGAATTGGAAACTAAAGATTGACAAATACTATAATAATCATGCTTTATGTGCTCCCCAGATGCACCCCATTATATCTGCCTTACCTGAGGGTATGCTGAACTCTAGGAAGCTGCTAGGCTAATTGACCTTGAAAAAAGGGTATATACTTCAGAAAGTGACAATCATCAGCTAATCAGGACTGACCAATGCTGTACTGTCTCTCTGGGAAATAACATTCCCAGAAATCTATACTTTTTCAGAATAATGTAATTCACCAAGGCATGGTGTATCATCAGATGTGAAGATATGGGCCACATGAATTCATAATACATAACTGTTGATGCCTCTGAGCTTCCATAACCAATTTGAAAGGTAAAGCGGGATAAAAATGTTGATCTGCTAACATAAAGAACATAGACATAGATTATTCACTGAAATGTGAGATTGTTCACAATACAGCCAGAGTGTGTCCCCTCAGGTAAAACAATGGATAAAACAATTTGGTTTTCTTAAAAGGTCATCAAGGTGTTGTCAAATTGTCAATATTTCATTCCTGAATTCATAACTTTGACAACAGTGTGTTAACACTGTCAGCTGCCTCTCGGCAGTTTGTATGCATCACTCACTTCAAAAACACTTGACTCAATAAAAACAATGAGGAGTCCTTGTGGCACCTTAGAGACTAACAAATTTATTTGGGCATAAACTTTCATGGGCTAGAACCCACCTCATCAGATGCATGGAGTGGAAAATACAGTAGCAGGTATAAATACACAGCACATGAAAAGATGGGAGTTGCCTTACCAAGTGGGAGATCAGTCTAACGAGACAGTTCAATTAACAATAGGATACCAAGGGAGGAAAAATCACTTTTGTAGTGGTAATGAGAGTGGCCCATTTCAAACAGTTGACAAGAAGGTGTGAGTAACAGTAAAAGAATAAATGGACACAAATCTGACATCAGGAATTATAACATTCAAAAACCAGTAGGAGAACACGTCAATCTCCCTGGTCACTCAACAACAGACCTAAAAGTGGCAATTCTTCAACAATAAAAACTTCAAAAACAGACTCCAACGTGAAAGTGCAGAACTGGAATTAATTTGCAAACTGGACATCAAATACAGACTGGGAGTGGATGGGTCATTACAAAGTCTAATTTCCCCCATACTCGTTTCCCCCTACTGTTACTCACACCTTCTTGTCAACTGTTTGAAATGCATCTGAAGAAGAGAGGTTCTTACCCATGAAAGCTTATGCTCCCAATACTTCTGTTAGTCTTAAAGGTGCCACAGGACCCTCTGTTGCTTTTTACAGATTCAGACTAACACGGCTACCCCTCTGATGTTTGAAATGGGCCACTCATTACCACTACAAACGTGATTTTTCCTCCCTTGGTATCCTACTATTAATTGAATTGTCTTGTTAGACTGACCTCCCACTTGGTAAGGCAACTCCCATCTTTTCATGTGCTGTGTATTTATACTTGCTACTGTATTTTCCACTCCATGAATCTGATGAAGTGGGTTCTAGCCCACAAAAGCTTATGCCCAAATACATTTGTTAGTCTCTAAGGTGCCACAAGGACTCCTCATTGTTTTTGCTGATACAGACTAACATGGTTACCACTCTGAAACTAGACTCAATGTTTACGTTCTTTTTTGTTTTAAATCAGTAACCATTTCCATCTGTTGACACATATTCTCAGTTTCCTCTGGTTTTTAAACTACCATGTATGTCATTCTTGACCGAGTTAATTGATTGCATTCAGTAAATAATTCAGACTGTTACATTATATAAAATGCTAAATATGTATATAGTAATAGTCATGTGATGAATGACATTTACATGTCTCTGACAGTTTCTGCTGCACTTTTCCCACTAAGCTGTTTCTAACATTCCTAATGTCTGTGAAGCCTAAAAAAACTGTATTATTTAAAAACCATCAGCCTGCTAAAGAAATGTTTCCTTATTTCTCCCAAACTGTGGGATTCCTATACACATTATACATATTCCTTTAGCCCTGACCTAAGTCTCTAGAAGTAGGAAGTACAGATTGGTCTTTTCCCAGAACTCCTGTATACCACACCTTTGTGGAGTCAAAGGAAAATTTAATCTATTTGAGAAAAAATAGTCAAATGAAGACACCTGCGTCCCTCCACCTTGGAAGGAACCTTACAGAGAACAGAAGGAAGTGGTTGCAGAAATGTTCCTGAAAGCAAGCTGCATTGCAAAGAGACCAGGAAGTGTGAAATCCTTAATATTGCTACATGTGGCACTACCAGAGGCACTAGGCATAGGTGCTGGAACTAGGGGTGCTGCCGCACCCCCTGGCTTGACGTGGTTTCCATCATATACGGGGTTTACAGTTTGTTTCAATGGCTCTCAGCACCCCCACTATACAAATTGTTCTGGCACCTCTGGCAATGGGGAGTTGTAATATGATCTAGTGACAGTACGAAGGGGACTGCAAACTGCTAGACAAAGTCATTCAGAAATTTCAAGAATAATCACTTGGAAGAGGCACATTTTCTTTATAAGAAACTATCTGTCATATGAGACTATTGATTATTAATGTTACAGACTTGCAAAATAAAGCAGTCATGTGAATATAAACATATATGAAGTTATATATAAAGCTAATGTAAATATTAACAGATGGACTGATTAGAGTCAGAATTATTTGAGATATAAAATAACCACATAAAAACAAGTGAAATTAAGCAGAGACCACCTCAAAGAAACAAATGTTAATACAATGCTAAGTATAAGAGCCAAACACACAAAAGTTGTTTTTTTAAATGCAGCTAAGACTGAAACTTCAGTCTTAACTCTGCCCACTTATGCTTTTGTCTAAAATATACTCTCTCTTTATATCATTAGAATGTCTTTGTCAAATAATACAATGTATGATACAAATGGGAACTTTTTATAGAATTTTACACTTAGAAAGGTACATGGCATACTGACATTTGGCTTGTTTCTCAAGAAGATCTACAAAACAAGCCAGGGATTTTGATTCAATTTTTATGAAGTAATACATCTATTCTATAGTAATAATGTGCTGATTAAGCAGCAGTAATTGCCATTTAGTATTATTAGGTAATATCAATTTCCTGGGAGATGTTCCGAAAGAACAGTCATCCTAATCCAGCTTGTCACAATTAAGTGCATTGTAATATTTTACATTTAAATAGCACCTTTCATCCTGAATATCATATAGAAACAGCATCACTGAAGTAAAGTGGGCTCTGGGGTAGAGTATCAGCAGCCAATCAATATACAATAGGCTGTTCTACAATGAAGTGAGGAAACACTTTGTACATAGCCAATGGGACAAACCTGTCTTCCAAACCATCTCTTATATAAATATATCTTAACATAGAGCTTCCAAGATATTAGTTTTTATGATCTTGTCTGAAAAATCCACACAGTAAACTGCATGACACATAATACATCTATCTGGGGGATAAAGAATTGAGCCAGCTTTGTATAGATTTGAAACTCTGGGAATATATTCCAATCCTTCTGTTTAGTCTTCAGTCTAAGCCATCTTCACCAGTGGAGCCTAACATCACCGGTACTAGTCTGCATCACTGGTTACACTCACCGCTAGGGTGCCTTCTCCTGGCTGCTTGGGAGATTAGCTCCTTCTACATGCAATGCCCCTTTCTGTCGCTCATTTACATGCCCTGCTGCCTCTCTTTCTGTGATTCAGGGTGCTCTGTCTTCGGGGCTTGGCCCTTCAACCGGGTTGCCATAGCCCTCTCCTTCCAGGGAATCAAAGTCTCTCCATCCAAAATGGCAGTCTTCCCTTCACTGCCTAGGCTGTACCACTTCCCCAGTGGCTGCTAGGGGAACCTGGTCCTGCCCTTTACTCCGGGTTCTAGTCCAGGAATTATATGTCTGCTTATTCGCAGACCCTGTTGCTAGTTCCCTGGACTTCTTCCTACTACTTGGCTCAAACTTCTGGTTCCCCATCTCTGGGTTTACCAGCCCAAACTTCCTCCTCCCAGAGAGTAACTGCAGACTACTTAACTTCATAGCCCCAAATACACCTCCCTTCTCCCAAGTAGTGATTGTCGACTACTTCTCCAGCAGCACCTTTCTGCTTTCTACCAGCCCCATCTGTTCCTTCTCAGCTGGGCTCCATCAATCAGCCTTTCAATACCTGGCTCTCCCCCAAGTACAGACTATCAGGTTAATTAACCTCATTTAACTTGCTCTGCCATGTATGTGGTGGACACCCCATCACAGTCTGTGTATCCTTTCTTCTTCTTTACTTTTTATTTTTGTATTTGCATCACTTGCAGAAAAATATGCTTCTACCAAACATCGCTCCACGCCACCAACTTCACCCAAGCTTTCCCACTCTATACGCATATAAGAACGTCATCTCAACTATCCAGGCTTTGTGAAAGTCAATGAAGCCTGTATACAGCAGGATTCTTCTCTGTGCAGTGCTGTTCTCTCTTCCTCCAAGAAGCAAGCGGCTAATAAATTAATTGTTATTATTATTAAATAGCACTTTATATTTTCAAACACTGCTTCTTTAATTCTCAGAGCCCAGTGAGTAATAACTGTAATATTGTCTCCATGTTAAAGGTTGGAAAAAGCATAGTACATAGGGGATAACTGACTTGTTCAAAGTTAGATGGTCATTATACAAACCATTTTTAGAATCCATCTCCCCTCTACTAGTGTCATGTTTTTTTCACTAGATAAAAATGCCCTTCCACTCCGGACTTTGTTCATTCTTTGCTAATAAACAAGATTGCATCAAAGAAAATACCTGACTCCATCAATTTCTGCTTCCAACTAGAACATCTCCAGGACCCCAAACTTTGACTAGGTGCTTGAGTCAAAAAGAGGCAGCAGTCCCATACTACTACAGCTGATAAGATCTACTGGGAAGTGTGGAACTGTGATCTAAAACAGAATAATATAGCATATTACTACTCCAGGAGAGTCAAGTGACATGAAGCTTTTTCTTCTAACAATAAATAACTTTCAGAAAAGTGACTATTTTCTAGTCAAAACCATCCAACAAATAAAATAAACAAAAAAATAAATGTCCAGATTCAATACTATTGTAAATTATTTACAGCAAAAAAGTCTCCCTAGGGCAAAGGCAAAAATAAGATCTAAAATGAGGAACATTAATCATAAAGGATAATTGAGATGTTTGAGTCAAACTCAAAAACAGTTTCTATAATATTGTTGTGTGTTAGAAAATTTCTGCTCTTATTCAAGATCTGCTTTTAATAGCTGTTTGTCCATATTAATACTGTATTCTTCGAAACAGAAAACAGAGTTATTGATTGGATATAAGAAAAGAAAACAGACCTGCCAGTTGCTGTCACTATCACATGACACAAATACAAACAGAATTGGCATCAATGTATAAATAAATTAAAATTAAAACAAAAAGAAGGTAGGTTGATCATGAATGTTTTGGATTCTTGGCAGAAAAATAATTCAGATCAGCAGTAATACTGATCCTCAGAGACTTTTTTTTTTTTACTTTAAGTGAATATACCTCTCAGTCTGCAGCCTCTAAACCTGTCTGGAACACAGCCAACATATTCAATTAAAACATCGACATAACTTATCAGAGATTGAGATTTGAACCCCAGTGCTTCTGATCACTTAGAGTAACTGTGACAGGGAAGTATACATTGACTAAGATGGACCTATGAACTTCTAATTCCAGTAAAGCATTCACTTCTATAAATTGTGGCACAAAGTGTATTTTGAACATACACTATATTTTCTTTGTTATTTGAATCTGGCTTCCTTAGTTGTCTGACACATACAAGTTCTCATGCATGTGAATGATCAGAATCTGTACACTTACAGTAAATAAATATATATAATAATGTGTGTGTTTTGCATCTGTCCTTTTTTTTAAATCCATCTGTTACCACTCACCTAATCTGGGTTTTCAATTAAAACTAAATCACTGAATCTATATAAACAATATAATATTTTCATTTGAGTTAAGTTTTTAAAAAAAATATTACAAACCATATTACAGCTGGGGTAGGTTAAATTTGATGTATGCATTCATCTTTTCACCTCTGCTATTTTATACAAACTATCAATCTCTGTTAAGATATATTGTGACTGATAAATCAGACTTATTAGATGTCTGTTAAATGTTGTATAAAAATGTACATTACATCTTTTACACAAGTTTCCCCACCAACAAATCCTTCACTTCCATATTGCTGACGCTGGAGTTTCCCCTCCATCCTGCATCCCATCTCTGGCTTCCCAGACTTGAATTTCCCATCACCTCCCCTTCAAGCCCTCTCCCCTTCTTAGGTTCTCCTACATTTAGTATTCTCCATAGCACACTATCTCCCCCCCCCCCCCAAATAATCCTCTCTCCCCCCAAACTGCCTACAGCCACTGAGATATGGACAAGACAATACCCTATACCACACTGTCCACATGACTTTAACCATTTCCTTCTGGTCATGGGCAGGATGGGGCTATGCTCTAGGCAATATCTATAAGGTTAGAGTCCTACTACAGTGAGGTCCCTGGAGTGGACTGTGCATAAAATTGTCAAGAGTGCTCAAGTTATTTAAGTCACATTAAAGTCAATGGGGCTTGTGTGCCTAAATCTCTTAGGTACCTTAGTAAATTTTACCCCATAACCAAAGAGATGTGGCCTATATCACCTTACCTCCTCCTACCACCCAGCACTGTTTCTCTCCCAATTAGGGAAATGAATCAGCTGCTCAAGGAGCTAAAGAGTAGACACCTGAAATCAGGAGTTTCTTGGCCAACCAAGGAGATTTAATAGGTATAAATATGCATCAAGTTATTTTCCTCTGGAACAAAGTGAATGCTACAAAAAGCTTATATTTGTCCAGGTTTTAAAAACAATTTGAGTTTTGTCATGTCTACTTTTTTTGTTTCCTTTCCACGAACATTTTTACGAACAAGGTTACTAGCTGAAATATTCACCAAAGTATTCAAGATTGTCACAGGGTGCTCTACTCACCTCTAGGGGCGCCTCCTTTTTGCCATGTCCGGTCAGTTCTGACACCCCCTTCTGCTGCTCACTGCATGCCCTGCCATCTCTCTCTTGCTCCCTGTGACTCAGGGTATTCTTTCTTCATGTCTTGGCCTTCCGGACAGGTCATTTTAGTCTTCCCCTTCCAGGGTATCAAAGTCTTTCTCTACTAACAGTCTCAGGCAGCCTTCTCATGCCCTGCCCTAATTGTACCACTTCCCCAGTGTCTAGTAGGGGAACCCAGGCCTGCCCACTATTCTGGATTCCAGTCCAGGGACCCTATAGCTGTGTGTAAGCGTGCAGGACTCACCCCTGTGGCACCTCCTGCTGGTCTCTGTTGAGAATTAGCTCTCCAGCCATCAGAGCGCCCTCTGCAGGCCGGTGATCCGCCTTACCGCTGGCACCGTGTCCCTCCCAGGACCCCGGTACCCCTTTCTCTGGATGCTGCCAATCTGGCAGTAACCCCCAGTCTCAGGGTCTCCCCTCCCAGGGGAACCCCCAGCCCCTATCCCCACCTCGCCATTAGTCTTGGCTACTTCCAGTCACCACTTAGCCCCCGCTCACTGGGGCAGACTGCAGTGTATCAGCCACTCATCACAGGCAAGGGGGGTTTGGACCTGCTGCCTCTACCTTGCTTACCCATGGGTTTCCTCCTGCAACCCAAGTGCCCCATTGGCCTTATCCTAGGCCTGCAGCCTGGGGCTTTCCTAGGCCAGAGCTCCCCGGCTCCCTTGACCCTTCCCCAGCCCTGCTCTACTCTAGGCACTTGGTTAAGCTCCCTGCAGCCAGGCCCTTCTCTCTCTGAATGCAGAGAGAGACTATCTGCTTGAGCTCCTTGCTCAAGCCTTTATAGGGCCAGCTGGGCCCTCATTGAGGCATGGCCCCAGCTGAGCCTACTTCCCAATCAGCCTGGGCTGTTCTCCCAGCCCTCCAGCCCTCTCCCAGGGCTGGTTTTAACCCTGTCAGGGCTGGAGCGGGTAGCCACCCTGCTACACTGGGCAATTGTGGTCTGTATTCCCTCACACCTTGTTGCTCTTTCCCTGGCCTCCTTCCTCCAGCTTCTTGCTTCCCCTGCCTCTCTGGGTGTGGGAACTAAAACTCCCTCCTCCGAGGGAGTGACTATAGACTACTTCCCTGCAGCCCCTTTCTGTTGCCAGCTTCCTGGTTTTATCCCAGTCCTGCCTGTTCCTTCTCAGCTTGGTCCTGACATCATTCAGGGGATTACTTAGGCCATCTTATTCCCCTCAGAATAAGGCCTACTGGGTAATTGGCCCCTTCACAGCATCATTAACCCCTTCCAGGCTGGTGTGGGGTGAACACCCCATCACAAAGACATTATTGCAGAACATTTGTGTATAGTGAATTTCAAACTTGCTATTGCGAGCATTAACACTAATCTAATCAGGGAACAGAAATATACCATTGTGATCTATACAGCCAATCAAAACAACTCAGATACTGAACACCTGCAACAAACTGTTTATGAATGGAGAGCTAGAAGTATTTGCAAAAAGTATTATCCTGCAAATACTTTTAAACAGATGGATTCACTTGCATAAATCACAGTCTGCTCACGGACAATTCACAAATAGAAAAAGATGCAAAAATTCATTGAATAAATTATTTGTAATGAATTATTCACCTGGCTCTGCTCTCCTCGTCATTCCAAGTGAAAAAACAGACTAAGCATATGTTACAGCTATCTGAGTACAGCACAAACTTCATTAGCCAACACTTCTCCACTGGCAGGTGTTGGTCATTTGTATCTCAGATGGGATTTTATATTCTAGCTTGGTCCCAACTTGGAGAGTTTTAAACAGATAAATTAATTTTTTGGAGATATCCTATCTCCTAGATATGGAAGGGACCTTGAAAGGTCATTGAGTCCAGCCCCCTGCCTTCACTAGCAGGACCAAGTACTGATTTTGCCCCAGATCCCTAAGTGGCCCCCTCAAGGATTGAACTCACAACCCTGGGTTTAGCAAGCCAATGCTCAAACCACTGAGCTATCCCTCCCCCCATAAAGGTTTTCTTTCAGTTTCCATCAGCCATCTACATCCTTTAAGAGACCACTTTTTTCAATCTCCTGTGTGGCCACATAATACATGTTTCAGGTTACATTAAAGCATCTAGGGCCTGATCCTGCTGTCGCTTAATACAGTTTTAAAAGTCCCACTGACTGGAGCAGGAACGGGAGCATTTCTAATCTATTTACGTAGCTTTAGGCTTTACACTGCCACTCAGCACCACAGTATCTGACCCCTTTCCACATAATATCAGTATCAGTAACAAAGTCTCTAGTGGACTTAATGGAGTCTCTGGATCTACTTTTTCAATTACAAACTACTTAGTTTGTTCTTTTTCTTTTGTTGGTTGGTTGAATTGTCTCTTTGCTACAGGGTGTTTGTTTTTTGCAGGGGGGAAGAGTAGTGTTGAATAGATGATGGTGTCAGTGTTGCGACTGCTATTCTTGCTATGGAAAACAGGCATAGTCAAAGAAGAGCTAAAAGCATGAGCTCATTAAAAGCAAAACAATCAATTGTCAACACATAGTAGATCTGTGACAAAGGGCATCTATTTAGGATTTTTTGTTGTAGTTATTTGTTAAAAACACATATTCTGTGCAAAAGGTTATAGGGATTTTTTGTTTTGTTTTTATTTAAGATAGCAATGTCCTTGCTATGATAAACACTAGTTCAGGCTATATTGAGCTTAGCAATTTATATGCTAAATTAGAACATATTAAGTACATTTTCTTGCCTTTCATGCTGGGTTTTATTAAACATTAAAAATGCAGATGTTTTAAACCATAAGGGTTCATTCTGTAGCATTTTAAACATACTTTCTAAACTTACTGAAAGATAAATTACAAAGATTACTGCTAAGACAGGTACATTTTATACGTTATGCATGAGACATACAAACTGATAGAGCCTGAATATGTTTTCTTCTTGAGAATGCTATGGAGACACTGAGGTTGGTTGCAGTTTAGTTATTATGCATAAATGAATTATACAAAGTTAATTTGAATCAGACTGTTTCTGGTGTCTTGAAAAACAAGTCAAAATATCACCCAAACACCTGATATGCAAGCCATTGCAAATGTAGATACTTCAAAAAAGAGATCTATTAAAAATTCACAATGGCAGGCTGTCCTGCTGAGCCACATGAAGGGGAACTCCCCCTTTGCAAAAGGTAGGAATGGGAAAGTTGCCATTTCTGAAGACTCTCCACTCTGTGTACTGGACCCACGAAGGCTGGAAATCTGTGCATAAGGTGACCCAAGGGTGGCTGGGACTGGAGAAATATCTATGCCACATACATAGTCCCCACCACCAGACTGACAGGAAATCTATTGAAAAGTTATTCCAACTGGAGGCTGGCAGTGGAGGCCATGGAACTCCCCTCCCCTCACCTTGGGGAGGTCCCTGGAATTAGACTTCAAGGAGGCTGGAGTGAGGATCAGAAGTCAGGGCAGTGATACTTCCAGTTATAACATGAGCCAGGAAAAAGAATAAAGGAAAACAGCACGTGGAAAACAGGCCCCCGAATTTATCAGAAAAAATATTTTTACATTATTTTAAGAGGCATTTTCAAACTGTGTCTTCCACTGCATTTTCAAGACAGAGCTTGCTATTTGTGATTTCTCTATGTGTAAAAATCTGAATGCTGAACCCTGGTAATTTCTGATGTCACTTCTCTGCTTTAGGCTTATATTTGAGAAGATAGTTTAATAAATATTAATGGCACCTAGATCAAAGCTTTGTAATGGATAAAGTGTCATGTCCTTGAAAAACAATGAATTTTGGAATTGTGGACATTTCTCACATCGTATATCAGAAAAGGAAACAGGCTAGCTGTAATTGGAAAATAATTGCAATTTTTCCCCCTCCAAATCGACTGCATGGCATAGTGATGCATCCTTCAGTGGGCCATGTCACTTGTGTACTATGCCTTTCTCCCCCGCATCTGTTGCAGTTGTTTGGAAAAATAAGATAGAAAAGATGTTTATCTTTCTAGGGCACAAAGCTAGAACTTAAATGTGCATGTACTCAGATTTGCAACACAGATCACTATACAGAGAAAATGGGCCCCATTGTGTCTGTAATTATATCCTAAAAAATAGGAAGATGCAAGCAGGTTGAAGAGTGTTTTGAAAGACATATAGTTTCCACTGTTCAAATGCATTAACTGTGTAAAGTAATATAAAGGAACATCTAAAATTAAATTGAACAGAATTAATCTCTTCCAAAGATTAAATGAACTCTTTATAAAAGGTAAAAGTCTTATCAAAATATGTATTTTATTATTAATAAGAGCTGCTTCATTAGAGAATTGCAGGCTAATTAGAATTGTACCAAGTTTCAAAAAAAGATGTTAAGATTGATCCTAGGCATTACAGAGATAGGCAAGTCTTATTTCGGTACCAAGAAAAATAGTTGAGAAAATAAAGTACAACAGAGAAAATCTGCCCATGTTGTGCAAAGGGAAATTGTGACTGACATATCAGAATGCCTTGAAAGAGTTAATAAAACATAAGAGAACAGAACTGTTAGCTATACTCTCTAGTCTTTCCAAAAAGCTTTTATTACAGAATCTTTAAGAGTAAACAGAATGCAAAAATGACAGGTAAAGTCTTTTCATGGACCAAGAGATAGCAAGTAGGGAATATGTTTAAGTAGTCAGCTGACAGAGTAGGAAGAGATCAAGGGCCAGACTGTCCCCAGCCCTGTATGGGTGGACAAAGGGGACACATACCCACAAGCAAGTCAGCAGTAGCGCTGAGAGCACAATCCTAGTTCTTGTGCTCAACAACCATAACTCCAGATGCTTAGCTCGTCAGCGGTGATAGTCTGCTAAAAATGGATGGAGATGGGGGGAGGAGTCCCTTGGCAGATGAGGCCCTTCGCTGGAGAAGACAATGCTGCACCCTTTCAAAGGGTGTTCCCAAGGCCATATGCCCTTTGCTCTCCCCTGCAAGTATTGTGCATGTCTAAGGCACAACAGCTCTGGGACTTGTCACCAGGATGCAGAGTCTCCACCCCAGCCCCAATATCAGTTGCTTTACAGTTCAATTTAGACTCAATAGTGGCTATTTGATATTAATAAATAACACTTAAAAGGAACCAAATAGTGAGACATTAAATCCTACTGAAGGAATAAACATATTTGTTATTCAAGATTAGAAAGAATTTTCACAAATCCCAGAAAGACTCAACAAACATAGGACAATTGGGCAACTTGATGGGAGCTGGAATGAAATACAATGCAGGGTAATACATATTAAAAGGGACAATGTACTGCAAACTGTTTGCACACACTGATGAGTTCTGATTTACTTATAAACTCTCACGGGAGGGGTGTGTGGGAAACAAAGCAAAAACTCTAGGAATCACCATGAAAATCCCAATGAAGCTGTTTGCCCAATGCACGGTGGTAGTCCAAAACGAAATAAGGAATCACACAACCTGTTCTCCTTTCTCAGATGAGAAGTTCCAATGATTTTAGAAGGGGATCAATTGTTTTCAGAGAACAGAAAATAATACAGAAAATATAATGAAATTATAAATTGATGTGATGAGCTTAACTTGAATCCTGCATTTAAAGTTGGTCCCTTCATCTGAGAAAAGTCATAATAGAACTCTAAAAGGTCAAGAGAAGAACTACACAATAATTCGAGGCATAAGAGCTTCCATATAAAGACCAGAATTATGTTACTTAGTTTGGAGAAGAGAAAAGTAAAAGTTCGTCTAGAAATAAAGCATATAAAGAAAGAAGGGTATTGAAAAAAAAAAAGTGTTCCTGAGTTCTGAATCACTACTCCCTCAAACCCTGCCTCCAACCAGCACATTACAATCAGTAGAGTGTCCCTTGTGACTAAGTTTGAGGAATGGGAATTGATGTCTTCCTTCTCCACCACAGCAACAATTAACAACTGCACTTAACAACCATGGAAAAGAGTTTGATGTTTCAGTTATAATGATCACCAGTAAAATAGTTACCATCACTGACATTTAAAGTAGCCCTGTCAGGTTTCAGAATCAACACCTCATTGTAGTGTCCAGGCAGTTTACACCTCTCAGATTTATTGTTCCAGTCTGTCCACAGACTCCAGAAGACAATACTGTAGCACTTTGTGCTCATTTACCATTAAATTCCCCCCCCCCTTGTGAACATAGAGACTAGAATATATATTTGTTTTCTTTTTATGAAAACACATGCTGGGGCCCAAGTATGTAGCAAATTCAAAAAAGATAATTATGCAGCAACTTATGCCACTGCATAATCACATTATACCATACACAAGGCCTTGGCAATAATAGAATGAATAGAGCACTTAAAATCAAAAGTCAACAAAAAATAAAATGTATAAAATGAAATACATTTTAACACAATGTTTAATTAACCCTTGACACTCCCTGTAGTAAGAAATTATTGAAATGAAAAGCTTAGGAAATTGAAAAATGAATCAAACGTGTACATGTATAAGAAGAGGATAGGCGTTACACTAGGCAGGATACAATTGCAGTACAAGGAGTATCAATATTCTTGCTTCATTGCACAAATTGATAGCCACTGAGGATCAAGAAAAGTTCCCCCCTTTGTCAAATATTACAAAAATGCATGCGTAACATCGACTCTAGAATCACCTCTCAGGTGCTGAGCATCCTCCACTATCATTGAAGTTGGTGGGAGTGGAGGGGCTGAGCACCTTTTAGGATGGTTTTCTAGGGGGTTAGGGCTCAAAACATCAGAAACAGGATTCAATCGATATTACCACCAAAAGTTCTTGTGCTTGCACTTTTTTTTAGAAAGCCATGGTTTCCATTTGTTTTTGTTTTTTTTTAAATCTTAGACCATATGAAATAAGAAATAAGAACAGTAAAATATTTTAACTACTTTAATACAATAAAAGTGACAGTGAAGAAAAAACACCACTCCACTGTACATAGCAAAACAAAAAGGATTGTGCATTACCTTTTCATTCCTCAGATCACACCCTCTAGACTTTTTAATGGAATAATGTGAATTTAAACAAAAATTATCTTGTAGAAAGTAAAATTAAGAGTTATCTTTAGCTACACCTCTACCCCGATATAACGTGACCCGATATAACACGAATTCTGATATAACACGGTAAAGCAGTGCTCCGGGGGGGTGGGGCTGCGCACTCCGGCAGATCAAAGCATCGATATAACGCGGTTTCACCTATAACGCGGTAAGATTTTTTGGCTCCCGAGGACAGCGTTATATCGAGGTAGAGATGTATTTATTTGGATAGTCCTTTCAAAGTAATTCTTTACATTCCATTGCTCTATATCTATTGAACATGCTCCAACTTATCCACTGAAACTCAGTGCCTATCATTAAAGAAACATACCCAAATGATTTCTTCTTGATGATATTGTTTCCAGTTCCTTCCACTGTCACTGAACATCAGGAGGTAGCTTGTTACCCAGTCCGAACTCCCATATCCACCTTGGGTAGCAACCGCAGTGATCTCAGTTCTCTCACCAAGATCAATCTGGAGCCACTGATATTTGTTGGACACAAGAGGAGACCAACCACCAGCTCCTTTGAGAGTAAAGGGAGAAAAAAAAGAAAAAAAAGAATAGAATAAAAGTTGTAGAAAGATACAAATTATTAATTCATAATAGGAGTAAATATCAAACCAATGTATAAAAAGACTAATTAAATTCACACTACAGATGAGTTAGAAATGATATATTCACTATTACCTGTGAGTGCCATTAAAAAAAAAATGCCTGAAACAGTTTGAATGGAGGAATCTGAGCAAAAAATACTAAGATACGTTGTGATTTTGCTTTACTGCCTTTTTCCCCCCTGTCATCCTGTATCCCTCTTTTGCAATGGACTTTTCAGTGTACAGTATATGTTTGTTAATTATAATAATGCTCTTCACTTAGACAATGTCTTCATGCCGAGGTCTCAAATTTTTTTTACAAACCATAATTTACAAACCATAAATACAAACCATAATAATGTTCCCATAAAGTAAATATTTATGTCTATTTTTATGTTGGGTAAACTGAGGTAAGTGTATGGAGGGAGTTTATATGATTTTCCAAAACCACCAGTAAGTCAGTAGCTGATTCAGGAATACAAACTAAGGTCCTGATCCTGCAAACACTTATGCACATGCTTAATCAGTAAGGCTACTGACAGGAGAAAAGTTAAGTATATCCATAATTGTTGCAGGATCAGGGCCTACATCCTGTACTCTATCAAGAAACTAGTATACTTTGGGCACTATATAAATAGTAGTAGTCATTCCTAAACAGAACATTTGATTTGAAAAAGAGTTAAGTTTATGTTGGCTTTTTTTTTTACTTTGAACTTTGGGGTACAGATGTGGGGACCCGTATGAAAGACCCCCAAAGCTCATATTTTACCAGCTTAGGTTAAAACTTTTTTAAGGCACAAATTTTTTGTTCGTTTGTTTTTGGACGGTATTGCTGCCACCACCAAGTGATTTAAACAAACATTTAGGGAGAGGCCACTTGGAGTCCTATTCCCCCCCCCAATATTCCCCCAAGTCCCTTTACCCCCTTGGGTGGGGGGTGTTTGAGAATAACATACCAACCATTAGGTTAGCAAAGTGAGCACAGACCAAATTTTTGTTTTTTAGGACACTGAAAATCAATCAGGTTCTTAAAAGAAGAATTTTATTTAAAAAAAGTAAAAGAATTACACCTGCAAAATTAGGATGGAAGATAACTTTACAGGATAAATAAAAAGATTTAAAACCCAGAGGATTTTTTTTTATTTTGCTTTTTAGTTACAAAACAGGAATAAAATTACCTTTTAGCATAGGGAAAATTTGCAAGCTAAAACAAAAGATAATTTAACACTTTTTTTTTTGCTATTACTTACAATTTTTGTAATTTTAGATGCTTATTTTAGGTAGGGTTTTAGGAGAGGTTTTTTTTTCTGCCCTGGTCCCTCTTTGTTTGAGAGAGAACAACAAAGAGAGCCCAAACAAAAACCTCCCCCCACAGATTTGAAAGGGTTTTTGTTTTTGTTTTATTGGGTTTTTTTTTCTTTTGGTTAGGTGCCAACCAGGTTATTTGAGTTTTTTAACCCCTTACAGGTAAAGAAGGGATTTTATGCTACCCTTAGCTCTATGTTTATGACAGTCCCCCAAATTGCTGGAAAGTCTGTTTTACACTGGCTGTGATTTTTTTTGGGGGGGGGAAGTTTTAGGAGAAAACAGAATTAATAAGACACATGCACCTTTAGATATACTACTGATTATATAAAAACTAACAATATTTTTTACATTTTAAGGATGATTTTAACCAGTTGATTTTGGGAAATTTTTATGGGAGAGTGCATTAGCGACTTTGTTAGAAGCTTTTGAAATGTGTTGTATTTTAACATTAACATTTTGGAAAACTAAACTTTACCGAAGAAGTTTTTTGTTATTTTGTTTTGATGGTATGAAGCCACTTTAGCGCAGCATGGTTGATTTGCAGGTGGAAACGCTGTTTTTAAATATATGGGCGTAGCTTCTTTAGAGAGTACACAATTGTGTAACTTTTTTTTTTTTGTGATTGACCCGTGACTTTTTTAAAAAAAATATTTTTGCTGAGAAACACGACAGGGTGGAATTTTTGATCCCATTTATTTTATTTTATTTTATTTTGCATTAAAACTGCTTCCACACCACGCTCGGATGCATTTGTGGCTACTAGAAAAGGTTTGTTAAAGTTTGGGGCCCTTAGCACAGGGTTAGACATGAGTGTTGCTTTAAGATGGTTAAAGGCCTTTTGACACTTTTTAGTTTACTGAGATGCATTTGGCTGGTTTTTTTGGTTAGGTTTGTTAGTGGGGTGGCAATTTGGCTGTAGTGCAATACAAATTGCCTGTAATATTTGGCCAAGCCTAAGAAGGATTGGACCTGTTTTTTTGACTTTGGGACAGGCCACTTTTGGATAACATTTACTTTGGCCTGTAGGAGGTTGATAGTTTTTTGACCCACCTGGTGTTTAAGGTAAGTTACTTTGTTTAGGCCTATTTGACACTTTTTAGCCTTAACAGTTAGTTTTGCCTTTCTTATGCACTCGAAGACTTTTTGTAGATGCTTTAGGTGTTTTGCCCATCAATTAGAAAGGATGGACACATTATTAAGGTAAGCAACTGGAGATTTTTTAAATTTCGCTAGGAGACTATTTACAAGTTTTTGGAAGGTGGCGGGTGCATTTTGCAGCCCGAAAGGAAGCACATTAAATTTATACAGCCCTACATGGGTGATGAAGGCTGATCTTTTTTTGGCAGATTTATTTAGTGGTACTTGCCCATACCCCTTGGTTAAGTTTAAGGTAGAGATGAACTGAGCACGTTCCAGTTTTTTTAATAGCTTATTTGTGCCTGGCATTGGATAGTTGTCTGGGCGAGTTACAGCATTTAGCTTACGGTAGTTCATGCAAAAGCGTATTTTCCCATCTGGTTTGGGAACTAGAACCACTGGAGATGCCCATGCACTTTTAGAGGGGCAGATTACCCCCATTTGTAGCATGTCCTGGATCTCCCATTTTATAGCAGTTTTGGCTTGAGGAGCCACCCAGTAAGGTTGGGCTTTAATTGGACGAGCATTACCTGTGTTAATGGAGTGGTATGCCCATTTGGTTCATTCTGGGGTGGCTGAGAACATTGGCGTGAAGCTAGTGCACAGCTTCTTGATCTGTTGTTGCTGCATACGTTTGAGAGTTATTGAGAGGTTTACCTTTTTCATGCCACTGTTACTTTTTTTTTTTTTTTTGTAGTAGACACCTTAAGGCCACTTAGTGTTATTTTCTCCCTGGGCTGTAAACTGACAAACTTTTAATTTTTTGGAATAAAAGGGCTTTAGAGAATTAAAATGGTACACTTTAGGCTTTAGGTTTGAGGTGGGGGATGCTATGAGATAGTTAACAGCTCCCAGGCGCTCTTGGACTGTAAATGGCCTGTTTTATTACACTTTTATTTTATGGGCCTGGAGCACCTTCAAGACCATGACCTGGTTCCCTACTTTGAAGGAACGCTTTTTGGCATGTTTATTATACCAGGCCTTTTGCTCTTTTTGAGCATCTTTTGGATTTTCTTTAGCTAGGGCTAAAGAGTTTTGGAGGGTGTTTTGCAGGTTGTTTACAAAGTTTAGAATGTTAGTTCCTGGAGAAGGCGTAAACCCCTCCCATTGCTGCTTCACCAACAGTAATGGCCCCTTAACCTCACGGCCATACACAAGTTTAAATGGTGAAAACCCTAAACTGGGATGTGGTACAGTCCTGTAGGCAAAGAGCAACTGCTGCAACATTAGGTCCCAATTATTGGAGTGCTTATTTACTAATTTACATATCATGGCCCCCAAAGTTTCATTAAACGTTTTTTACCAGGCCATTTGTTTGATGGTGTTAAGGGGTGGCAACCAAGTGGTTTACCCCATGAGCTTCCCAAAGGCTTTTTTTGGTCCCTGCCAGGAAATTAGTTCCCAAATCCGTAACAATGTCGGAGGGTTAACCTACCCTGGAAAAATGTTTGTTAATGCCTGACACACACTTTTAGCCCTGGTGTTGCTTAGAGCTACTGCTTTCGGCCATCGGGTGGCAAAATTTATGTAAGTCAGTATGTATTGCTTTCCTTTGGGTGTCTTTTTTGGAAAAGGACTCAGAATATTTACAGCTACTTGCTGAAATGGAACCTTAATTATGGAGAGTGACTGAAGAGGGGCTTTGACCTGGTCTTGGTGTTTTTTCACTCTTTAGCACACCTTACAAGACCAGACATAAGTAGAAATGTTCTTGCCCATTCCTTCCCAGTGGAAGGATTTTTCCAAAGGGTTTTTAATCCTGTTTACCCCAGCATTGTCACTAGGATTACTGTGGGCTAAGCTTAAGAGCTTTACCCGGTACTTAGTTGGAACTACCAACTGTCTTTGAGGATGCCAGTTTTCCTGATGCCCACCAGAAAGAGTTTTTTTGTATAAAAGTCCTCTTTTTACAATAAACCGGGATTGAGTAGAAATGCTGAGAGGCGGTGGGTTGCTCCGTGCTGCTGTCCAAGCTCCCTGAAGGCTTTCATCTGCTTCCCGCTTAGCCTGGAACTGTTTCCTTGATGCTGGAGACATCAGTTTCTCACTGGATTGTGGACTTGGGCTTGGTCCCTCTGGAAGTGATGTAGGTGATGGGGCTGTTTTTGTTGATTGTGAACCGCTCTCCGCTGGTGCACTATGTTGTATTTTAGGTTCCAGATGAGCCTTTTGCATAGGTTTATCTGCTGCTGCCAGTACAGGCTCGGTGGTGCCCTCTGGCATTGGAGTTGTAGATGGGTTTGCAAGCGCTGGATTCAGTGCTGCTGCTAGTTCTGGTTGGGTCTCTGGGTCTGGATCCACTACAGTTATTGCAGTCATTGGCAGGGGATTCGGTTCTACTACCTCAGTTTGGGGCTCTGGTAACACAGACAGGGCCCTGGTAGAAGGCTCAGGTACAGGGATAGGTGTGAAGGCTTGCTTAGCCTGGCTGCAAGTGACCATTTCCACCCTTTTGGCTAGCTTCACATGGTTGGCCAAGTCTTTCCCCAGCAGCATGGGAATGGAATAATTATCATAGACTACAAAAGTCCACATTCCTGACCAACGCTTGTACTGGACAGGCAACTTAGCTGTAGGCAAGTTTAAAAAGTTTGACATGAAGGGTTGAATTGTCACTTGGGCCTTTGGGCTAATGTATTTGGGGTTCACTAAGGATTGGTGGATAGCTGACACCTGTGCTTCAGTGTCCCTCCATGCAGTAAGCTTTTTCCCGCCCACACTCACAGTTTTCCTTTGCTCTGAGGGTATTTGGGAGGCATCTGGGCCTGGGGACCTTTGGTGTGATTTTGGTGTAATGAACTGCAATTTGTTTGGGTTCTTGGGGCAGTTGGCCTTCACATGCCCCAGCTCATTACATTTAAAACATCACCCAGCTAACTGGTCCCTGGGGCGAGGTGGGTTACTGGTGTGGTGGGACGATAAGGTGTTTGGGGGGGGGGGGAGGTTGGGATGGGATGTAGGTGGGGGCTTGGGCTGTCCCCGGTGGTAGGGTGTTGTTTCAGGTTGCCCCTTCTGATATTCGCTTCAACTGCTACTAACTTTTTTTTTTCCGCCACCTCCACCCATTTGGTTCCGATTTCCCCCACCTCGATTACAGTTTTGGGCTTCCCATCTAGGATGTACCTTTTTATTTTCTCAGGAATACCCTCTAAGAACTGCTTTATTTGCATTAGGAAAGACAGATTTTCCAGAGATTTAACGCTTGCTTCTGATATTCAGGCATCCCAATTTTTTACAATGTGGTAGGTGTGTTGGGAAAATGCCATGTCTGGTTTCCACCTTAGGGCTTTGAACCACCGACGGGCATGCTTCGGTGTTAGCAATTCTAATTCTGGCCTTTTAAAAAAAAGTTTGTAGCTGTTTATGTGTTCCTTAGGCATTTCAGCTGCCACCTCTGCTAAGGGTTCACTGAGCTGTGGCCTCAGCATCACCATATACTGGTTTGTAGAGATGCTGTACCCAAGGCAGGCCCTTTTGAAATTTTCTAAGACCTTTGTATTATTGCCTACCTTGTAGGTTGGGAATTTTTTTGGAATGGGGAGCAGTACCTGGAGAAGGATTGTTAGGGTTATCTGGTAGACCCAGCTTAGCCCTTTCCAGATCTAAGCGCTTCAGCTTTAACTCTATATCCAAGAGTTTCGCCTCCATTTTCATCTCCAAGTGTTTTGCATGTTTTTTTCTTCTTCACTTCCAACTTTAAGTGCTTTAAGGCCATCTGTCTTTTATGTTTGGGGTTTTTTTTTTGTCTCTCTTCAGCTTCCAATTTGGCTAATTCTAGTTTCTTTTGGACCTCACTTTTCACCATCCTAGCCTTCCTGCACTTAGCCTAGCCTAACCCAAGAGCTAGAAAGAAAGAAAAGAAAGAAAGAAAGAAACAGCTTGTGAATTTCCTTGCCGTAACTTAACTTCTCTACCTCCAGGCAAAGAAAAAAACTCTGTTGCTGCTCTCAGCTTAAAAAAAAAAAAAGGGGGGTCCTTTAAAAAAAAAAACTCCCTGGTTTTCAATCAGCCAAAAGAAAAAATGTTTTTTAAAATCCTAAGGTCTGTGCTTCTGGTTCAAAATAATCCCACGGCTACCACCATGTCAGGGTTCCCTCCCCACTCTGAACTCTGGGTACATGTGGGGACCCGCATGAAAGACCCCCTATGTTTATATTTCACCAGGTTAGGTTAAAACTTCCCCAAGGCACACATTCCTTTCCTTGTCCTCGGACGGTATTGCTGCCACCACCAAGTGATTTAAACAAACATACAGGGAGGGGCCACTTGGAGCCCTATCCCCCCAAAAATATCCCCCCGAGCCCCTTCACCCCCTTTCCTGGGGGGGCATGAGAATAATATACCAACCGTTAGGTAGCAAAGTGAGCACAGACCAAATCCCTGGTTTTTAGGACACTGAAAATCAATCGGGTTCTTAAAAGAAGAATTTTATTTAAAAAAAAAAACAAGTAAAAGAATCACACCTGCAAAATTTGGATGGAAAATAACTTTACAGGGAAAATAAAAAGATTTAAAACCCAGAGGATTCCCCTCTGATTCTGCTTCCCAGTTACAAAACAGGAATGAAATTACCTTTTAGCATAGGGAAAATTTGCAAGCTAAAACAAATGATAATTTAACGCATTTTTTTTTGCTATTACTTACAATTTTTGTAATTTTAGATGCTTATTTTAGGTAGGGTTTTAGGAGATTTTTTTTTCTGCCCTGGTCCCTCTCTGTCCAAGAGAGAACAACGAAGAAAGCCCAAACAAAAACCTCCCCCAACAGATTTGAAAGGATTTTCTTTCCTTATTGGTTCTTTTGGTCAAGTGCCAACCAGGTTATTTGAGCTTTTTAACCCCTTACAGGTAAAGGAGGGATTTTATGCTACCCTTAGCTGTATGTTTATGATAGTTTATAAGTGTGTTTCACTGAAATCTACTAATAATCAAAATCAATATTATACTTTCAGCACCAAATTTCTACATCTTTTTAAAAGGACCCAAATAGTAAAATGTGTGGAAATGGCAGTTGGATCCAACCTTTTCTCCGTTATCACATTCTTCACTATCACCCCAACTGACTTACACAGCCCAGCCCACCCTAAACACAAAGGTGCAAAGAACAAATTATTAGGAAATTAAGCTCATAAAATAGGAAATGAGACTTTATAACCTCCTCTGAATTTATCAGGACCACTATTTTTATTTTTTCACATATTAGTGGACAAAGTTATGATGTGGTGGGCAGAATTACTGGGGTGCAGTGACAGTGAATGAGGAAGGGTTATATTTTATTTTATTAAATACAGTCAGATAAAAAGAGCCACTTTTCCCAGACGCTAGACATCCTTGACAAATGTTTAAGCAACACACTAAAGAGCAGCAATTTCCACCATATGCAGCGGCAACCAATTATAGTTGAGAATAATGATATATCAGTTTATTTCCATACATTTTTACATTTATGGGGAGTTTAATGTGCACAATGTTTTGTAATAAGTGTATTATTGAGTTTTAGGGATTGCAGGATTGTGATTCACAATCTCAATATTAACTCTTTTTAAATTACTTTTTTTTATGGTTCTCCTTGTTTTTTGAATGAGCCTTGAACACTTAAATCAGCTTGGTGTATATGCCCTGCAAGAAGAGAGCTCTGCTCTGGCCGATTATGGAGGGCACACCCATAATGCTATAACCCCCGTTTGCAATGCATTTATGTACTAGTTCAGCATAACAGCTTCCCTGGTTTAAACCCCTACTAAACAGATGCTTTTGTCTAGGCACCTTAATTAGGATTTAGAAGTATAAATGTAGATATCCAGGTTGGAACATTTTGGCCTTAATTCCTAAGAGGCTTGACTTTGCCACCTTTACTCATAGTGAGTAGTACTTTACCCCATAAGTGGTCCCATTGAAATCAGTGATACAGAATAGAGTAAGAGTCTACTTAACAAGAGCAAAAGTGGCAAAATCAGGGCCTAAATATGTCACTATAGTACTGTGCTTTGAATATGATTACAATTCAGCATTTATAGACTGGCTGGTATCTCTGTTTTTTCTTCTCAATTTCTCCATCACTTCTGTATTATCTTACAATTATGTGACATCTTTTTTCCCCCCCATTTAAAAATGTACTCAATTATCAACTAACAGCTTGAGAAGAGGGGTAAGAAAAATTCAGCAGCCACATGACGGTATACTTCCACTATACTAATATTGAGTCACCACACCATGCCACACAGATGGAAGCATGAGCTGTTGAACACCAAGTGCTAGAGTCTCTTCTGTGCCAGAGAGCCACTTCTCACAGATATTGGGAGAAGGCAGCAGGAGGATAGTTACTTCTCCCTAATTTTCAGGACTCGCCACAGACTTAACCCAGTTTAGAACTGCTGCTGGGCTGCTCCAAGTTGTGCTACTGGTATAGAGTCCTTAATGCACCTTACACCAGAGAAGAATAGGTATAACAGAGCTTCACCACACTCTGTCCTCACCCCACCCTACCTCCTTTGACATGCCCACCGTTGCAGGGGAGGGGACACAGGACATAACTGTGGCACACCTGTTCCAGCAGGAAAACCCCTCTGACAGAGGAATTCTCTACTGGTCTTTTGTGGCCACATATGACCGCTTTGTAGTACCTGAGTTGCACAAAGGAACTATAACTGCATAGAGAATCTGGCCTTGAATTTCCCTTTTAATCACAAGAAGTGATGCATTTATATAGTGGAATCACGTAAAGATGACTACAGTGACTACCAATAGCAAGCTTGTTCAAATAAATAGAGAATTCATTTTTTAAATGTCAGGACTACTAAAGAGAAATGATCATGATCATATCTGCAAAAGTGTACATAGTACAAACACAGTTTTTACAGGAGTAATTCTATAGTTTTGTCATTTATCACATTTTCCTTTAAGCAGATACCTCTCAATTACATCAAAGGGAAACATTATACAATGTCCAGTAAAGAGACAGTCAGTGATCAGCAAGCAAAGAAGGGATCATTTGCATAAGACACACATATAGTCCATGAAAATGGAATTGTCAAAAAGCGTCTGTAAGATGGTTTAAAAGAGCAGATGCAATTGCATAAGTTTTGTCTCATTGTTCCAATAAGATTAAAACAAAAAAGTAAATCTCTACATTGCATGTAAGCTTTCCAGAAACTCAAAGTACTCTTGGTGAAATCACAGAGATTGTTAGAAAACCTATCATTACTTATTATTATGAATGAGTTGTTTTGTTATTATTTGAAGACCAAAACTATTTCATTAAATCAAAAACACCTATTTACTAAGCCAACTAAGGCCAAGTGCTACTCATATCCACCTCAGCTTACTGTAATAGAAAAGCCATTGAGTTGAGAGAAATGTCTGTTTTGTTTGAAAATAAATGTTTGGGGGTTTGTCCAGTGTTTATTTGAAATTTTCTGTGCAATAACACTTTGTTATTCTTTGATAATAATCTATTCTACTGGTATTTCAAGTTGCTGGCCAGAGGTTCTGTAGATAAAACTCACTGTATCTCTAAAATTACATTAAGCAAATCAGGATCTTCCTTCATTCAGCTCACATGAAGACTAATTCATGTTTCCAGGATTCTTGAAGCACTGGCCACAAACGATTACAAATGTAAGTTATGGTAAACAGTCAGTCTATCATCTGTAAGTCTCCAGTTTGAATCTGGGCACATCAGCAGTAACTGAATTTGGGGCTAAATCATGCCCTTTAGGGAAAACACCAAATGACAGCTAAAAAACTCTACGTAATTCAAGGTGTGGGATTTCCTATGAGGTGGGCAGTGTTGAATTTAGAGTTGTGACCCTAACTAATGCATGAATGCCTCTAAACCCATTGGCTCAATGTCTCCAATGTTAGTCCATGGGCATCCTGACCCCACGCCAACCATGACTGTCTTCTCAGCAGCTATAACCCGCTTAGTTCCACACTTACAAATTTCCTATGTTCTGCTTCATTAAAAAAAACACAGTAAAATTAACACTTATTGGTATGCACGTTGGCAATCTCAAGAGACAGATCAAGGACTGGAATGATCTCCTTAGGACAGGACAGGTGTATTTAGTGGAACAGCGTGGTGGCATTTATACTGTAATGTAAAGGGTTAATAGCTCCAGTAACTTGGCCTGAAGCAAAGCCTTTGAAAGTGTGTTCCTTAGTGCTTGGTAAATAGGGAGGCAAATAAGGAGCCACAAAGTTAGGGAATAGAGGTTAAGAGTTCATATCAGTGTGAACATAGAGCTCCGTAACTCCAATAAAGGAACATTTAAATTTCACTCATTTGTGTGGTAATATTTGTTATGTGCCCTGGCCCAGCAACCTCAATTCTGGCATTTCCTAATTTTTGAGTTGTTGAATTTACAATCTTAATAATGTTAATCTAACATAGATTTTTTGTTTTGCATATTTATATTAAGACATATATTTCGTTTCAATCATTTATCTTTTGTTTAATTTCCCACAGCCTCTCTTTTCAGCAGGGGGGGAGAGGGAGGCATTTTTCCCCCCTTCATGGACAAACTCCCATGGAAAATACAGAGAACTGGTATGTGTTGTTCTGAATTAGGAGCCCTAGGCAGGTTCCTGTTGTCTCCAATCACCTCCTGAACACTTTGTCAGAAAAGATTTCTAATACAATCTTCTTTATTGCCCATTGTCCCTTGCTGCAATTGTCTCCGTTGGGATTATCTGCACAGAGTGTGCCTGAGGGATCTACAGTGAGGTTTCAAAAACAAACATAACACAAGTACTCTTTATGGGTAACATGGCTGACATAAGTGGTGCAAATAACTAATAAAAATAATCCTGACTGGATAATCCTGAATACTACTCCTTGTAGTATTAATTACAACTATGAAAAATCCCTTAAATATTTATTGTATGCTGAAAGCTGGGATTCTCATTAAACTTTGCAATTTTAGCCCAATGTGAAAAGCTACCATTCCTTCCACCTCTTCAGCCCCAAACCCTTTCCTTTATGAATCTGTGTTTTCCCATTTTGCTCTAGCAGCACTGTGTCTTTTGGAGCCACTTGACAGGCTAATGGAGTGTCCGCTGCTTTGTACTCTTCTGCACATCAGTCTGCCAGGGACCACAATGTGGTCAAACACCACACAGTTCCCATCAGCCAGCTGTTGGTACTTATTGAGTTCCAGACACCCATGCAACACTTACATATAAACCTGCTAATTAAGCTATAGGATATAAACATTTTAAAATGACTCATTTTTGAAAATGTTTAGATAAGCCTAATACTTTTTAGAATACCTCTGGCAAATAAATTTCTGAAATGTGATAGTTAAATACTGAGACTCATTTGCACATGATGATAAAATCTAAGAAACTGACCATTTTCAACAGTTATTAATATGCAGACATTTGACTTATGAACTCTCATTCATTACCATTTCTGTCAATTTCTGCAATGTTTGTCATCTAATATTATTTGTAAAGTTAATTTGATGTCAAATGTGTTTTACGTTGAACTTCATGGAATGCAATACATTTTGCATTATTTTTTAAACAGAGAATGCATTGTGCAATGTATTTTTGCAAGATAAGCCACCTTAAGGGATCGGACAGAAAGTCTTCTTCATAAAAAAAACCAACTTATAGCTCAATCAGTTATTTGAGCAAGCATTTCAGTCACTGAGCCATAAGCAAGGGCCATGCCTGCAGCTTGTCTCTAGACCTTGGGGAAGTTCACAGGAAGGGAGTTGCTTTTTTTTAAAAGCATGCAGGAGAAGAGCTCCCCTCCTGTGCATCTCTTACAACATCAAAAATGTAAGCTGCTCAACTATCCTGCCTGCAGCCCCCTTAGCCACTGCCTCCCCATCTTCTAGTTCACTGCGGCCCCCTCTCCACTACCCTATGCAGGTTTTGACTTCTGAACACATACATTTTAGACACATATTTGTTATGTATAATTTCAGCAAGTATAACAATTATATGTTTAAAACATTATAAATAGAACAACATAAGTATGCACAACTTAAGTGAACAGAAGAAACCTGGAGTGGGCTGAGAAGAAGAGCCAGGCAGTGGGAGGCAGAAGGTGCCTGTTTAGGATTTAGAGCAGATGACAGTTGAAGGTCTTGAGAGTGAAGCTGCCCAGGGAATTAGTGAAACAATCATATTCACTGTGTTTAAAACTTTACATTCCCAGCAGAGAAAGTATGAAATGACGATTGAGCTTTTTCACCTGACCTCACAGCTTGTCAGGCTGCCAGGCTCCTGCTGCTTCGTGTGAAAAGCTTTTAGAAGTCTAGAACAGAAACTGGGGCACCGATTAAAGTTTATCTCAGGTGTGCTGCCCCATTATTTTTTATACTGCTACACTACTTCCTTTTGCTGCCTTGGTGTGTAAATTAAACCAATTTACAGCAGCTGACAGCAATGTATCCTCACTCACACCAGTTTATCAGTGCATAACTTACATCATCTTTTATGTCACTGCTTAATGTGGTCATACTATGATGAGTCAAACTTTTAACAAACACATATAGTATATGTGTCTTTTCTCTGGTTAACAAAGCAGCATATTTCCCATATAGAGAAATCCATGGAACCTGATTTTACACTGAATTCAATGGTTAAACCGGAGATGAATTTGGATCCATATGCTACAACAAATTTTCTTGACAAAACCTAGTGGTGATTGTGATTTAGTGTGCTTAGAAAAGTTAATTTCATGAGTTAAATGAAATTAAGTAGCTTGCAATGTCAGTGGATATAAAAAATGACAAAACACATGGAGAAGTAAATACCTTGTTTTGCTTTTCTTCAAGCTAAATAACAGAATCATACTTTAAATAAATTAAATGTTCATACAACTGCAACCATACTTGTAAGCAAACTAACTAAGCAAGGTTTTTATAGAGTTGTCTACTGAACAGCAGGAGCCTGTATGCTTGCACTAAGATAGTAAATCACTTTTAGGACTCAAAACTTATTTTATTGACCAGATATTAACTCTGTTTAAAGATATGAGACATAATAAGATCAACAGGAAACTGCAGCAATTCCAAAAACAGCAAACGGATACTGAACAGTGATACCGAGCTTTTTAAAAACTGTATCTAAGGTCTATATCTAATTGCCACTTGAATGACCTTAATGTTTTTGCCTATGCAGTCTTATCCTATAGTTATGTTGGGGGTTGGGAGAAAACTCGTTGGAGCTGGTGGGCATAACAGCTGCCTTCCATTCAGGCTAAATGAACGCACTATTGAATACACCTTTGATTAGCTAAAGATTCTGAATTATGTAGGTAGAGGGGCTTCACTGTGGGCTGAATGTAACATAGGGGTGGGAGATTGATTTTGATTGTAGCTGTGCGTCAGTATGTGTGTGTGGGAGAAGGGATATAAACACCATAGAACCAGACAGAGAAGGAGCAAAGACGCTCCAAATGCACCCAGAGAAGCACTCAGTGTGGCCATGAGAAACAAACTAGAGAGAGTGCTGTGCTTTTGGACCGAATGCTGGCTGAAAGAGGTTTGGAGCTGTGAACAACGAAACTATATCCTATTGTTTTATTTCTACCATGTTCAGGGAAATAGAACCATATGTGAACTTTCTGTAATTAAACAGACTTGCATCAAACAAATCTCTTCATTTCACCTCCTAATAGAAACAACCTGTATGACACCTAACTTTGGCTATCAGCTTAGGTCCAAAGAGGTTACACTGTATTCCTCTGATGAAGATGTGTGTTTTGTGAATAGGAAGAAAAGAAAATATTTCCTTGTTGCACTGCACATTAATGTACACCCTACTTATATTCCTGATCCCATTACTTACATCAAAATAGCATTTATTTACTGTAATCATTGTAGTTTTCTAGGACAATTGTCAATGTGAGTTCCCATTCTCAGATAAGTATGCCTGGATAATAGTCCAGAATCTTCTACAAAGAGTGTCCATTGAGGCCCCTTATTTCCCACCGCCTCTTTCCTCATGAAAATTCCAAGGATATAGAACATTGAATTTCCACTAACACCTTTCAAATCTTTCCACTAGTTTATGAATCCCTTTACAGGAGACTTTGAAGTAGTGGGGAAGGTGGCTATATGGACAAATCATCATGGAGAACCACTTACCCCAGCATTTCTCCTTTGAGAATATGGATCCCCACTATCAGGAAGTTAACAATTCATGGCCCACTGTGAAGGGAGTATGAGTATATTAGTTAAAAAGGACTGCAAGATTGCCCTCCTGAATTGTGAATCATGGGTGAAATCCTGGTCCCATTGAAGTCAATGGCAAAACTTCCATTGACTTCAACAGGCACAAGGTTTTAACCCATATCTAGAGGCCAACTTGAAGGAAGGCACAAGAGCATATGATTCACCAAGTAGCTGCTTAGCATACTTCAGTGATGGAATTAGTGTGAAGGTGTGACAGGTTCAGTCACAGAGACCCTCTTGGGACTGTCACCTGATGTGCTGAAACTACCACTGAGCTCGTTTTCTCTGATGGCTTGGGACTCCAGAATCCTGTCTTGTTGAGCCAGACACGCTAGCCTCTGCAACACAGACCCAGGGTCTGAACCATGCCCCCAAAGCTGCAGACTTAACTCAGCAAGTACTCTTGTCTCCAGCACCCAGACGCCCATCTCCCAATGGGATCCAAATCCCAAATAAATCCATTTTACGCAGTATAAAGCTTATACAGGGTAAACTCATAAATTGTCTACCCTCTATAACACTGATAGAGAGATATGCAGAGCTGTTTGCTCCCCCAGGTATTAATCACTTACTCTGGGTTAATTAATAAACAAAAGTGATTTTATTAAGTATAAAAAGTAGGATTTAAGTGGTTTCAAGTAATAACAGACAGAACAAAGTAAGTTACCAAGCAAAATAAAACAAAACATGCAAGTCTAAGCCTAATACATTAAGAAACGGAATACAGGTAAATCTCACCCTCAGAGATGTTCCAATAAGCTTCTTTCACAGACTAGACTCCTTCCTAGTCTGGGCCCAAACCTTTCCCTGGTACAGTCCTTGTTAGTTTCAGTTCAGGTGGTAACTAAGGGTTTTCTCATGACTGCAGCCCCCTTTGCTCTGTTCCACCCCCTTTTATAGCTTTGGGACAAGGCGGGAATCTTTTGTCTCTCTGGGTCCCCACCCTTCCTTCTAAATGGAAAAGGTTTAAGATGGATTCCAGTTCAGGTGACATGATCGCATGTCACTGTAAGACCTCCTTCTTCATTACCTAGTAGCTAGGAGACATGTACACAGGAAGCTTAGAAGTACAACCAATTGTCCTAGTTAATGGGAGCCATCAAGATTCCAAGCCACCATTAATAGCCCACACTTTGCATAATTACAATAGGACCTCAGAGTAATACTTCGTATTTCTAGTTTCAGTTACAAGAATGATACATTCATACAAATAGGATGAATATATTCAGTAGGTTATAACCTTTGTAATGATACCTACAAGAGACCTTTTGCTTGAAGCATATTCCAGTTACATCATATTCACATTCATAAAGCATATGGAGTGTAACATCACAGAAGGCATACCTTTGACCTATATGAATGTGAACAGATATCTCCAGGTGTCTGAACCCCAGTTATAACAGTTACATTTACACACTCCATTTGGAGAGCCTTTTAGCAGAGATGGAATGACCCTGATTTTATCCTTATATTCTACAAAAAGTCTGGGGAAATTGCAGATAAGTTTGGTCCTTAAGGGGCTTCCTGGACATGAAAAGTATGGAGCCAAACCTCCCTCAATGTGAACAAGGAACTAACATGGAACTTCTCCTATGACAAGAAAGATTTACAGCTGTGGAGTTCATCAGGCTCTAAGAAATATCATTTGTGCGCTGTTGAAAATTGATTTTAATTTGTCTATGAGAAGCCACATGGACTTGACACGACAGTTGAATCAACATACCTCATGCTATATGTGCTCTGTTTGACCAATCATCTAGGTACAGGAAGATGCCTTGACAACAAAGAAAAATGGTTATGATAGCCAGGCATTTGGTGAAAATCCTCATTGCCACAGAAAGACTATATGATAGAACACAACACTAGCGGAGATCTTTTCATAGACAAGACTAGAGGTATATCGTTGGGAGATGTACAAATTGAGACTTGCTTCTTGGAGCTGAAAGCAACTGACAAGCTGCTCCCACTAGTAGAAGAAAAGTATTTCTGAGAAGAATCCTGGCTTCCTAGATGTTGAGAAAAGCTCTATATCTGGCAACTGAAGGGAGTGGGCATTCTCTTTTGTTTTTTTCAGGACAGCTCCTGAAGGAGTCATATTTTGCCAGCTCTGCTTTATAGTTGGCAACACTCAAAGACAGTGTGGCTGAGGAAGAAGCCAGAAGCCTCCAAAGCACTGCAGCGTATAGGGATTCCTCATAGGTACTCACAATAACTGAAGAGTTCAAAGGACATTCGAACAATGCAGAACATAGAGATGCTCCAACCATGCACTTTTCCTCCAGATACACCCTCTACCCCAGGGCCAGTAAGGGAGCTCGGCAAAGACACCAGTTCAGTAGCCCAATATCACCAGAGGATTCCTGCACTGCACAAGTGGGACCAACCATAATTCAGATCACTTTGTACTTGTGAACAAGTGCAAAACCAATGCAGCATGACTAAGAGTCGAGCCAATGATTTTAGTCTGAGTAGAAAAAAGAAACAAATATTTTTATTTCACTTTCCATTTTGGGTTGTCAGACTCATGCTCAGCATGTCAAGAATTTAAATTTCTAAAAAGTGGCAACATTAGTCTTACTAAAAGAAAAGTTAAAGTTACTAATAAACATGTACAACAAGTATCATGTACTATGCCAAATCTCAGCTAAGATGTTTCAGAGCCATTTTCAATCTAACTCAAGATGATAGCACGGCACTGGGAAATGATACTAGTAATCACAGGGCTAATTCAGCGTTCACCTAGCCCTTGAAGTCTATTGCATGAATGTAGCCAACCTTATTTTGGTCCCAATCTTCTGTGTTGACAGTTATTCAGATGTGTCCCATTTTGCTTTCCATCTTCTAAAGCCTTTGAAGACATTTTTTCTCAATCAATCATTATTTAAATATATTCCAGTGGGCTATTTCATAATGCAGTGGCTGACATGATGCATCAAAAGGACAGGTATTTGGCAACAATTCAAAGAGTTATCGAAGCCACTATTCTTTTTTCAGCTTTTCTATCAGCATAACACTGTAAAACGATATGGACTGACTGCCTACACTACATGGCTTCTTTTGCATTATACGGGAATATACTATACCATAGTTATACAGTTTGATACAATTAATAGTATACTCTGCACTTTACAAGTAGATTACAAAAAAAACTAAGATATGCCAAACAAATACCTCACAGTTTTAAGACATTTTATAACAGTTTGTGAAGACAATACTATGAAATTGATTCACCTCTACTAACCTGCTAAGCCTTATCCCCAGGGAGGGCAAGTGTTTGCACCAACAGCCTCCTATGGGGATTCTGCCAGAGCAGGGCACTTTTAAACCTCATCAATTTCTCCCTGGGGGCCCACTGGTGGACACTACTTTGGTAATATGCCAATTCAGTGCTCCCTTTAGCTGTACCTAATGCCCAGCCAGCACTGCATGTTTTTGCTCCTGTGCTGATCAGCTGCAGATAAACTTCTTTTGAGCACGTATTCTGACTTCTTCCCAGGGCTGATGTAGAACAGATTAAATTTTGGGAGGTTGCCTCATTCATAATAAATCAGTGGTGGGAAACCTGCGGCCCGTCAGGGTAATCCGCTGGTGGGCTGTGAGACAGGTTGTTTACATTGACCATCCACAGGTACGGCCGCCCTCTGCTCCCAGTGGCCGTGGTTCACAATTTCTGGCCAATCGGAGCTGTGGGAAGTGGTGCCGCGCACCTCCCTGCAGCCCGCGCCATTTCCAGCAGCTCCTATTGGCCAGGAACGGCGAACCATGGCCACTGAGAGCTGCGGGCGGCCGTGCCTGCAGACAATCAATGTCAATAAACTGTCTCGCGGCCTGCCAGTGGATTACCCAGATGAGCCGCAGGTTGCCCACCACTGAAGTAAATTGTATAACCGGTGTCAAACCCATGAGGGTAACTGTGCTTTTGATCCCATTGTAGCCTTCTCGAGAGCACCCTCACTCAGATCTCAGGCTTCTGCTGTAACCTATCTTGGAGTGGCAACTTGCATTCCTCTCCCTCACTCCAGACTGGGGATTTAGGCTGAAATTTCCTCCTGCAATCATTCCCTCACTGTGATCACCTTAGCAAGTCTGAGTTTAGTTCACTGGCTGTCCTGTTATTTCCCAGGGATAATGACAGGGTTTACCAGTGACCAGACAGCCTTCACAAAGCATAGTATGTATTTAGAACAAAATAATTACAGAGAAAATATATCTTGAAAGCAAGAAACAGCTTATCTGCACACTGTCTTACCAGGTGGCACCCATCTTTCACATGGAAACCCTGGTAGGTTTCCAAGTCCTTTAAACCTGTCTAGTAGGGTTTTCCCTTACTGGATAAAGTCTCATCTCAGTTCTTGATAAAGTGAGAGGGAACTTTCACCTATAAAAGGCTTCCCACTTTAAACTATTCTAAGTTTTTTGGATCTCTTGAACCCAGTCAAAACCAGTCAATGCATTTCCTCCCAATTGGTAGTACTTCTGCCAACTTGTTTACCTGTCTAGAAATTTGCAATAATTACCCCCATGATGTTAGATTCTGATAGCTCATTCTTGCCTAGTGGCATTCCTTCAATCACTGTGTCGCTTGTCTTGTTTCAAGAAAACTTAACATCTTCACACCCAGTGGGTAGCAAAATCAAGGGAGGGAGAAACTGAGTCACATATTGGGGAGCAGTAAATAATGAAAAGGACAAGCCACTAATACACAAAGGTTTCAGAGTAGCAGCCGTGTTAGTCTGTATCCGCAAAAAGAACAGGAGTACTTGTGGCACCTTAGAGACTAACAAATTTATTAGAGCATAAGCTTTCGTGGGCTACAACCCACTTCTTCGGATGCATATAGAGTGAAACATATATTGAGGAGATATATATACACACACATACAGAGAGCATGAACAGGTGGGAGTTGTCTTACCAACTCTGAGAGTCCAATTAAGTAAGAGAAAAAAAACTTTTGAAGTGATAATCAAGATGGCTCAGTACAGACAGTTTGATAAGAAGCAAGTGTGAAAATACTTACAAGGGGAGATAGATTCAATGTTTTTCAATGTTTAATACACAAAGTTCACTTTGAGTGCAAGCAAACGATGTGTTTTAATATAACTAAATGTAAATATATACATCTAGGGAACAAAGAACATAGTCAGACTTACAGGATGGGGGAATCTATCCTGGGAAGCAGTGACTCTGAAAAAGATTTGGGGATTGTGGTGGATAATCATCTGAATGAGCTCCTAGTGTGAAACTGAGGCCAAAAGGGCTAATGGGACCCTTGGACACAGAAACAGGGGAATCTCGAGTAGGACTAGAGAGGTTATTTTACCTATTTGGCACTGGTATGACAACCGCTGGGATACTGAGTCCAGTTCTGTTGTCCACAATTGAAGAAGGATGTTGAAAAATTGGAAAGGGTTCAGAGAAGACCCATGAGAATGATTAAAGGACTGGAAAACATGTTTTTTAGTGATAGACTCAAGGAGCTCAATTTATTTAGCTTAACAAAGAGAAGGTTAAGAGGTGACTTAATTACAGTCTGTAAGTACATACATGGGGATCAAATATTAAGTAATGGGCTCTTCAATCTAGGAGAGAAAGGTATAACACTACCCAGTGACTGAAAATTGAAGCTAAAAAAACTCAGACGAGAAATAAGGCATAAACTTTTTAACGGTGAGAGTAATAACCATTAGAACAATTTACCTGGGGTTGTGGTGGATTTTCCATCACTGATTATTTTTATATCAAGATTGGATTTTTTTGTTCATAAAAGATCTGCTCTAGGAATTATTTTGGGGAAATTCTATGGCCTATGTTATACAGGAGGTATAACTAGGTATCTACTAGATGATCACAATGGTCCCTTCTGGCCCTGCAATTTATGAATCTATAAAAATTCTTTCATAAAAATAAATCAGAAGTTTCTCAGTTCTCCACAGATAGTAACAAGAAAAAACCCAGAAAAAAAATGCTTCTCTTCTTTATTGCCATCATCTCTCATTGAGTTGCTGGGCTAAGTCTACCACACTCAGACTTCTGAGCTGGTTGCTTTGTATAGTATCCCATTTCTGGTTCCATATGTATTGATGTGGTGGTAAACAAATAAAGGAAGCAACCAACATTCAAAATGGATCTCCATATTAATAATATCAATATATGTTATAACAAAAGGAAGACAGAATTAACTCAAATACATGATGCACTAGGCTCTAGTACTGGTAAACAACTGTCTTTTACGCAAAGCACTGGCCCTCACAAAGACAGGTATTTAGCCCCTTTTCATAGGAACTGTTTTCTCTCTGCTTAGTTACCAATGAATTCTGAATGTTGGTTTATCCTTCTATAGGAGTCTTACCAACATGCCTTACTTGTTGCTGGCCCTTGAAGTTTAGGCAAGAAAACTGCCACAACCCAAAGTGATCTTTTTACCTGTGACTACTATAGATTTCAGCTACTTCCCACCAGCATGTAAGAATTCAGTTCCTTTTATGCTTTCTTTAGCTTCTTTTTCCCTAATCCCTGAGGACATGAACATCCTCACAAAACAAACTATCGTTCAATTTAAACTTTGTCCTTTTTTCCAGCCTAGCGTTGGCCTCAAGGCAGGGGACTGACACATTATTTCTCAGAGTACACGTGAATAGTACAAAAAAAGTCATTTGGCTTCAGTGCATATTATACAGAGAAGGAAGAAGCTTGTAGACCATAAATATTCACAACATGCTACTTTGACATTTTCCAGCTGGGGAGCTGTCTTGGAAATTAAATCAAGCTGCTTAGCTCATGATGTAAGCCACTTCTTGTGACTAGTGAGGTGGATTGCATTGATAACCTAGAGGGTTTAGTATATAGATCAAAATTCACTTTTATGATGCATGCCTTCTATTATGACTTGCATTCTACAGCATAGTCAAAGGGAAATCTATGCACCTAGGGAGAGCAGAGTGTCAGAGTCTTCCAGGAAGACCTGAAAGGAGATTTTTGCTCTTATGTTTTGCTGTAAGAGCCCTTATCAGTTTTCTCCATGTGGAATCACTCTGGGAATTTAAAAATAAAACAGTTATGATAGCTGCAAGGATTATATCAAATTAAATCTCTAAAAAGATTTTTATACTGCATCAGTTTTGCTATGAAGCTACAAAGAATGCCTGCAAATTGTATATTTGTCTTTAAAAAGGAGTAATGTGTATACTACAGTACTCTATTACTTACTGGGTCTGTTGCTGATACCTCTAGGCATATGAGTAAGTGTGTATTTCTGCCACTTCCATCACAATATTGTAGCATAAGTCCAAGATGAATCACTTTCTGATGATGGCACTCTAGTAAAGGCATTTCAATGCTGGAAAAGCGGATTCACTAATTTTGGCATCTTTCATAGCACAGATAGTATGGTGCAGTCAGTACGGTAGGCAAACAAAATGTTGGCACCTGCAGTTTCCAGGCAAAAATACTCCTTCTTATATTTAAAACTAAAATGCTCAATTTTGTTTTCATTATTATAGATGTAAATTGCTACAACTAGCAGCTGGGAATATTGGCCAACTCCATCTGGTTACTGGCCTGCACACAGCTCTGACATACACAAAGGGATCATGATTTTATAAGAAAGAAAACAAATGAAATGTCACCTTTATGGTGTTTAAATCCTAATTTTTGTGTGCATATTTTTAACATTGCTGCAAGCTAACATTTCTAGGTATCAACTCTATGAATATTTCATTTGTTCTCAGTTCTTACTCTATAGCAGTGATTGTCTCTCCTTTGAAGTACTATGGTGTGTGTGTGTGTGTGTGTGTGTGTGTGTGTGTGTGTGTGTGTGTGTGTGTGTGTGTGTGTGTGTGTGTGTGTGTGTGTGTGTAATTCTGTATTCCAAACACACGGTAGAACCCAACCATGTAGGTATGATTTTATTTGTTCAAACATTATTTCTGTAGTATAGTATTCCAGAGTTATACCTATGGTTCTTAGCACTCTGTGTACTTATCTAATTGCATCCCTTAGAGTAGTTACTTTCAAAGATGCTTGCATTAATAATCAGTGGCTCCTTTAAAAAAACTGTATGTCAGTCTATTAGCATCCGGTAATATCCCAGGATATAGAGGTTCGTTTATGAAGCTCTATAGACATACTGTGCCAGATCATCTGCTGTTGTACATCGGCATAGCTTTATTGAAGTCATTGTATTTAGTTTCCCTGCTAATCATCTTCATCAGATTAAAATCAAATGGGCCAGCATTTAAACCAGAAAAGGCATGCAAGAAATTACAGTTAAACCAATTCATGAGTTTACTTACATTCTATGATTTTGCAATGAGTAATATAATGTTTTATAATTCACATTTTTATAGAGTTAGATTCTAATGCAAGCTATCTCATTTCTCCTCTAACCCATGGGAATTTCTGCCTCACTAGATACTTCATGTATCAGAGTTCATGCATTCTGATTTATATTACGCTACTGTGGAATTAATAAAGAAACCCTTCTTGTTGAGAATAAACAGTATAGTAAGCACTCTAGAGCTGAGAAAGAGGACAAAAAGTATGTACTTCTGATTAGCCAATTTTAGATTGCTGCCAGCAATATGAATCTCATCAACAGTACTATATTGTTATATCATGCTAAAAGAGGAGGGGGGTATAACTGTGTTGGGTTGGAAAACAGCATTATAGAAAATACAATTGAGCTAAATTAAGGGAAGTTCACTCTTAGCAAATATAACCACATCTGGTTGTCATAACCAATTAATTGCCATAACCTATAAGCCTTTGTTTTTGGTTAGTTTTTTAGGGTATGTAAAACATATTACATGTAGATTACCAAGGTAAACTTTTTGTTATTATTTCATGTGACTTTGAAGGAAAATTTTTTAATCACCTAGCTACAAGTGAAGGAAAACAGGAGTTCAATTCAGTTAGCATTTTCTGCTTTGGAACACAACTTCATTGTTCAGGAATCTGGATTTTTCATAGACTATTATAATAGTCTTCATTTATGATTTTAGCAAATATCATTATAATGTTTGTGAAACTAAACCAGCCAACTTCAACAGCCAAATGAGAATTTCTTCTGGCTTTATATTAGCATTAAGTAGCAGCAATTTTACTGCATCTGGAGTATAACTAATGCCCAACTAGGCTATATTATTTATAAAGCTATGTTTAACTTATAAAAAACTCTTTCACATTTGAAAATTGAGTATTTATGCATATTTGGATCCTATCTTTTCAGAACATTATAGCCTCTGTTACAAAGTTCCTCCTCTACCTTGTTGGGTCCTGCGCTTATTGGCGGATTTGCTCGCTTCACAGATCCACCCTGTGTGTCAGGAAACAGTCCAGAGACCTTGCCCTCTGGTAGAAGCTATAGTCCAGGTCAATTCCTCCTGTGTTTGATCAGGAGTTGGGAGGTATGGGGGGAACACGGGCCCGCCCTCTACTCCGGGTTCCAGCCCAGGGCCCTGTGGACTGCAGCTGTCTATAGTGCCTCCTGTAACAGCTGCATGACAGCTACAACTCCCTGGGCTACTTCCCCATGGCCTCCTCCCAACACCTTCTTTGTCCTCACCACCGGACCTTCCTCCTGATGTCTGATAATGCTTGTGCTCCTCAGTCCTCCAGCAGCACACCCTCTCACTCTCAGCTCCTTGTGTCTCTTGCTCCCAGCTCCTCACACTCACTTCCTCTCCTCTGGCTCCCCCTGGCTTGACTGGAGTGAGCCCTTTTATAGCATCAGAGGGGCCTTAATTAGAGTCAGGTGGTTAACTGCCTCACCTGACTCTTAGCAGGTTAATTGGAGTCAGGTGGTCTACTAGCCTGGAGCAGCCCCTGCTCTGGTCACTCAGGGAACAGAAAACTACTTATCCAGTGACCAGTATATCTCCCTTCTGCTACTCTGCTGTTCCCAACTGGTCTGGGTCTATCACACCTCTTATATTTAAAGACAAATCACTATGGACAGAATGCACCCCTACTGAAATTGTGTAGTTTTAATAAAAAAACAACACAGAGAATAACCTTTAATAGTTACAGCATATGAAAGTTTTTTGCAGCTGTCAGAAAATAATATTCCTCATTATACTTACTGCCAGAAAGGCAGTGCAGTTGGACACTGTAGAGCCTTGGGACACTCCAGCCTAAAATTTGTATTTGTCACATTATTTAAAATCACTGAGAGACTTAAAAGACACACAAATGGCCAACATTTCACCAATCTATGTATAACCTAATAATAATCGTAGAATCCCTTCCGATTATTATAAACTAACTAACTGAGGTATCTTGCAACAATATGACATTTGTTTGGCATCAGTTTGGCAATTTAGAAATTAACCTGAGACCAAGATGACAAGCAGATTGGCAATTGTCTGTTTAAAAAAATATTATGGCTTGGAATAATCCCATCTAAATTGCAGATTATTCTCAACCTCTGGTAATGCATGGGTAACTAAAATGGTAATAAATAACTAGGGTGACCAGATGTCCCATTTTTAAAGGGACAGTCCCATTTTTGGGGACTCTTTCTTATATAGGTGCCTATTACTCCCCACCCCCGTCCCGTTTTTTCACAGTTTCTATCTGGTAATCCTATAAATAACCAAAACACAAACTCTTGGACAAAATGAAAGGCAAGCGATAAACAGAAGAGTAAATAGTTAGAATATGATCAGATATTTGTGCTTCGTTTACATCTTTCTTTGTATGTAATTACTGATAACGCACATCAGGACTAATGCTTTGGATGTATAGTGTTTTCTGGTTGGTTGGTTTTAAAGGACCTTAGTGAAATGTGTGTCCACGCACAAACATATGATACTCGCAACTTTATTGAAGTATTGATTATATGGCCAGAACCATTGCCCTTCATTATAGGCAGGAGCGCCGTAGATCCTAACAGTAGTTGAGCAGTTTTACAGGATTAAGCAACAAATAGGTTTCATCCATCCGTGCATATTGCCAAAAAGTCACAACTTCCATAGTTATCCTGCTACATCAGAAGATGTGCTGTGGCAATTTATAAGAAGTGGCATTCCTCAGTGGATTCAGCAGCAGATCAGCTGCTTTTATTTGAAACCCTGGCCCTGTGCATTTTGAAGATTTGGGAGGAATGTTTTCATTTGAAACATTTGTGTTTCTGTCTGCCCCTCAGGGCTACCTGTGTAACTTGGTATGAATTCTGCATAGTTTTAACATTGTTTGTATTATCACTTTGATTTAGACATTGTGACAAAGTTCCTCTTTGTCTTGGTAGGTCCTGCGCTTATTAGAGGATTTTCTTGCCGCAAAGATTCACCATGTGGGTTGGGGAACAGCCCAGAGACCTTCCCCTCTGGAAGAATCCACAGTCCAGGTCAATTGGGAGGTTTGGGGGGAACCCGGGCCCACCCTCTACTCCGGGTTCCAGCCCAGGGCCCTGTGGACTGCAGCTGACTATAGTGCCTCCTGTAACAGCTGCATGACAGCTACAACTCCCTGGGCTACTTCCCCATGGCGTCCTCCAAACACCTTTTTTATTCTCACCACAGGACCTTCCTCCTGGTGTCTGATAACGCTTGTGCTCCTCAGTCCTCCAGCAGCACACCCTCTCACTCTCAGCTCCTTGCGCCTCTTGCTCCCAGCTCCTCGCACTCGCACCTCAAACTGAAGTGAGCTCCTTTTAAAACCCAGGTGCCTTGATTAGCCTGCCTTAATTGATTCTAGCAGCTTCTTCTTACTTGGCTCCAGGTGTCCTAATTAGCCTGCCTGTCTTAACTGGTTCTAGCAGGTTCCTGATTACTCTAGTGCAGCCCCTTCTCTGGTCACTCAGGGAACAGAAAACTACTCATCCAGTGACCAGTATATTTGCCCTCTACCAGACCCCTGTACCCCACTGGTCTGGGTCTGTCACATATCCCTCCCCGCTGCTCAACGCCAAGTGGTTGGGCAGCTTGGGACGCCAGACAGTGCACATGTGACAAGCCATCGGCGTTGCCATGACGGCTCCCTGCTCTGTGTTGCACACGGAACTGGAAAGGTTGAGGGATAAGAACCATCTGGTCACCCTTGTGTTCTTCTCCTTGTTCCGCTGCATCCATTGAAGAGGGGCATGGTCGGTCACGAGGACAAATCTGCGCCCGAGCAGGTAGTAGCGCAATGTTTCCATGGCCCATTTTACAGCAAGGCATTCTCTCTCCACCACTGCATATTTTTGTTCCCTTGGAAAGAGTTTCCAACTGAGGTATAGAATTGGGTGTTCCTCCTCCCCGACCATCTGTGATAGAATGGCCCCCAACCCTACTTCCGATGCATCCGTCTGCAGGATAAACTCCTTGGTGAAATCAGGGGCTATCAGTACGGAGTTACTGCAGAGGGCAGTCCGTAGGTATGTAAATGCTTCCTCTGCTGCGTCAGACCATCTCACCAGATCAGATCCACGGGCTTTCACTAGGTCTGTCAGGGGGCTTGCCCTCGTGGCAAAGTGGGATAAATCGTCGGTAATACCCCACCACACCTAGGAACGCCCGGACTTGTTTCTTGCGACTTGGTCAGGGCCAATTTTGGATGGCCTCTAACTTGTTCACTTGGGGTTTTACCAAACCTTTTCCCACAATGTAGCCAAGGTATTTGGCCTCTGTAAACCCTACAGCACACTTGGCAGAGTTTGCTGTAAGGCCAGCTCGCCTGAAGGTATTGAGGACTGCCTCCACCTTCTCCAGGTGGGTTTCCCAGTCTGGGGTATGAATGACCACATCGTCCAAGTAGGCAGCAGCATAACTGTTATGCGGGCGTAATAGCTTGTCCATGAGGCGCTGGAAGGTAGCTGGGGCCCCATGTAGTCGAAAAGGGAGGACAGTATATTGAAAAAAGACCCTCTGGTGTAGAGAACACAGTATTTTCCTTTGCGTCTTCTGCAAGGGGAATCTGCCAGTACCCCTTTGTCAAGTCTAGGGTAGTCAAGTACCGGGCATTACCCAGACGGTCCACTAGCTCATCTATGCGAGGTATGGGGTACGCGTCGAACTGGGATACTTCGTTTAGTCGCCGGAAGTCGTTGCAAAATCTTGTGGTGCCATCAGGTTTGGGCACCAGCACGATTGGGCTGGACCACTGACTGTGGGATTCTTCAATGATCCCCAACTCCAGCATTTTTTTTACTTCTGCTTTTATTTCCTCCCTTTTTGCCGCTGGCACCGAATAGGGCCTCATTGTTACTCTGGCCCCAGGGTTCGTGACGATGTGGTGATATGTCTCGGTTGTTCGACCCGGTTTTGTTGAGAACACATCTTGGTTCCGGAAGATCATCTCAGATACCTCATTCTTCTGGTCTGGTGTTAAATCGGGAGACACTCTCACCTGTTGGGAAGGCTTGTTTTCCTGGGTTAGGTCTTTTTGGACTGTTGTGCATGCCTCTTGTGCATGCCAGGGTTTCAGAAGGTTAACGTGATAAATCTGTTCTTGTTTTCTGCGTCCAGGCTGCTGCACCTTGTAGGTTAATTCCCCCACGGGTTCAACCACCTCATAGGGCCCCTGCCATTGGGCCAGAAGTTTGCTTTCTGCCGTGGGTACCAACACCATAACCCGATCCCCTGGTTGGAACTGTTGCACTTTTGCCTGGTGATTGTAATGGGTTCGCTGGGCCTCCTGTGCCTTCTCCAAATGTTCCCGTACAATAGGGGTAACCCGGGCTATCCGGTCTCGCATCTGCATTACATGCTCTATTATATTTCTCCCCTCATTGGGTTCCTCGACCCAGATCTCTTTGGCGATATCTAGTATGCCACGGGGGTGACGCCTGTATAATAACTCGAAGGGGGAAAACCCAGTTGAGGCCTGAGGTACCTCCCGGATAGTGAACGTAAGGTAGGGTAGTAGGGTGTCCCAATCCTTCCCGTCCTGACTTACCACCTTCCTTATCATAGCCTTTAGGGTTCGGTTAAACCTTTCTACCAACCCATCAGTCTGCAGATGGTAGACCGAAGTTCTCAGGGTATGTATATGGAGCAGCGTACAGAGGTCCTTCATTAGCTTCGACATAAATAGGGTTCCTTGGTCAGTTAATATTTCCTTCGGTAGCCCCATTCGGGCAAAGATCCCCACCAGCTCTTTGGCTATAGTTTTAGAGGCCGTGTTCCGCAGGGGGACGGCTTCTGGGTAGCGAGTAGCATACTCCAAAACAACAAGTATATATTGGTGGCCCCGAGCCGTCTTCTCCAGGGGTCCCACTAGGTCCATGGCTATTCGCTCGAAGGGGACCTCTATGATGGGAAGGGGTACTAAAGGTGCCCTCAAGTGGGGACGGGGACTGTGCAGCTGACACTCCGGGCAGGAGGCACAGTACCTCCGCACTTCTTCATGTACTCCTGGCCAGAAGAACCGTCGTAGGACTCGTGCCAGGGTTTTCTCTACCCCCAAATGCCCCCCAAAAAGATGACTATGAGCAAGACTTAATACAGCGTTCTGCTGTTTTTGAGGTACTAGGATCTGCTGTACCTTCTGCCCCTGTACTGGTGCAACCCGGTATAAGAGATCCTTCTTCATTATGAAGTAGGGTCCTGGTCCCTGGGATTTCCCTTCCACGGGGACCCCATCTATTTCAGTCACCTCCTTCCTAATGCTGTCATACCTTGGGTCTTCTGCCTGGTCCCGTCCAATATTTCCTCTCCCGGGGCTAATCTGCCCAAGATCTAGGGGCCCAGTCTCTGTTGCCTCTACTGGTTCAGAAGCATTAGGGTGGGGGTCAGACTCAGGTGCTTCTCCCTCCTGCGTGGCCTCCTTTTCAGCTGCGCGGGTCCGCCTACCTACAAGAGTGACCCTCTGGCTTTGGGTCAGTATTCGGGTTCCCAAGGCCTTAGCCGCTCTTCTTTCCCTTTTTGTCTTTCTACCCTATCTGGGAGTGGAGAACAAATCTGGGGATATTTCAGAGAAGATTGGGGGTTGACAGTCTGCTGTGGATGCCTCACCAATTTTAGGGTCCCCATCTTTCTCCAATCCCCCTACTGGGAGTAAGTTTCCAAACCCTGGGAAGTCCCTCCCTATGAGCACCGGGTATGGGAGTTTAGGGATTACACCTGCTGCTACCTCAGTAGTGTTCCCTTGGATCTCAATTTTTACTGGGATGGTGGGGTAGTAACTAACTGTCCCATGGACACATGTTATCCCCGTATGTTTAGCCTGCAGCAGCTGACTACGCTTCACGAGCTTCCCTGAGATAAGCGTGATAGCACTCCCCGAATCAACCAGTGCCGTGGTCCCTACCCCATTTGGTTTCACTGGTCTGGTATACATATGTGGGGTTAGTGAGACCCCCACAAGGTGGATTAGGGAGCATGGATCTGCCCAGTTCCCCAGGTTACACTGCATAGGCTCCTCAGCATTGGGACACTGTGCAGCTATGTGTCCCCACTCCCCGCAGGCATAACATCTGTATGGAGCCCTAGGCGTTCCCCGGTCTTTTGGTTTGGGCAGTCTAACATCACGATCCTCTTCTCCCTCAGTGCTCCGACTCTTTGTGGCCTCTGATGGGCCTTCAGCCTCTCTCTTTTTCCACCTGGGCCCTCCTGGTGGCCCAGTCACCCGAACTTTAGGGCTTGGTGCTGCTAGTTTAACCCGGGGTGCCTCTTCCTTAACTGGTCGGGTCAGCTCCCTCGCTGTCCTTCGCCTCTCTACCAGGGCGACAACCTCATCATAGGTGGAGGGTTCGTTCTGGCTTACCCAGGCACGAAGGTCTGGTGGTAGTCCCCTCATGTATCGGTCGATGACCAGAACCGCTAGTATCTCTTCCGGACTCCGGGACTCTGTTTGCAACCACTTTCGTGCAAGATGGATGAGGTCATACAATTGGGACTGCGGGGTTTTGTCTTCCTGGTACCTCCAACCGTGATACTGCTGGGCCCGCACTGCTGTCGTTACCCCAGATCTGGCCAGGATCTCTGCTTCCAGCTGGGAGTAGTCTGCCGCAGCCTCTTCAGGCATATCATGGTAGGCCTTCTGGGCCTCCCCACACAGGAATGGGGCAAGGATGCCAGACCACTGATCTCGAGGCCAGGCCTCCCGTAGGGCTGTCCTCTCAAAGGCCAGAAGGTATGCCTCTACAACATCCTCCCATGTCATTTTCTGCAGCCAATGGCTGGCCCCTATGAGCCGCATCCCATCATGGCCGCGATTCAGCTCTGTAAGGGACTTTACCTGGTTTACCAGTTCCCGCAACATAGCTCGGTCTTGAGCAGCCTGGTCCATCAGCAGGCGATTAGTCTCTTGCTGCAGCCGCACTGCCTCCTGTTGGGCGGCTGCCTGGACACGGGTAGCCTCCGGCTGGGCCGCCGTAGCTTGTATCAGTGCCCGCACTACGTCATCCATTGTGGTGAAAAAAAATAAACCCTCTCCCTTTTTTTTGTTTTGTTGTTGTTGTGGTTGTGGTTTTTTTTTTAAATCACCGTCCTTCTTCCGCCACACTGTGCACCCCAAGATCCCCCCCGATACCAGTGTGACAAAGTTCCTCCTCTATCTTGGTGAGTCCTGCGCTTATTGGCGGATTTTCTTGCTGCAGAGATTCACCATGTGTGTTGGGGAACAGCCCAGAGACCTTCCCCTCTGGAAGAACCCACAGTCCAGGTCAATTGGGAGGTTTGGGGAGAACCCGGGCTCGCCCTCTACTCCGGGTTACAGCCCAGGGCCCTGTGGACTACAGCTGTCTATAGTGCCTCCTGTAACAGCTGCATGACTGCTACAACTCCCTGGGCTACTTCCCCATGGCCTCCTCCAAACACCTTCTTTATTCTCACCACAGGACCTTCCTCCTGGTGTCTGATAACGCTTGTGCTCCTCAGTCCTCCAGCAGGACACCCTCTCACTCTCAGCTCCTTGCGCCTCTTGCTCCCAGCTCCTCACACTTGCACCTCAAACTGAAGTGAGCTCCTTTTAAAACCCAGGTGCCTTGATTAGCCTGCCTTAATTGATTCTAGCAGCTTCTTCTTAATTGGCTCCAGGTGTCCTAATTAGCCTGCCTGCCTTAACTGGTTCTAGCAGGTTCCTGATTACTCTGGTGCAGCCCCTTCTCTGGTCACTCAGGGAACAGAAAACTACTCATCCAGTGACCAGTATATTTGCCCTCTACCAGACTCCTGTACCCCACTGGTCTGGGTCTGTCACAACATGTAAAGTGTTTAGTTTAGTTTTCTAGATGAGGTATATCTAAATACCTTTTGGAAGCATTTATGAGACCAAAACTGTATTTATTATTTGTATTGTGATAGTGCCCTTTTGTACGAGGCACTGTACAAACCCAGAACCAATTACAAAGATGACCCGTGCCTGCTGATAGTGGCGGGGGGCAGAGTGAGGGAAGCCGGCTTCAGCAGTGTTACTGATCATGCTCAGTACAAGCTAAGCAGCAAGTCTCGGGAGATGGAGAGGTGGGGGAAAGGCACTTGACCCCACATGCCTGCCCATGTGTCACCACTTGGTCCCTGCCCGGAAGAGCTGGTGTATATTTAAGCCCTTAAACTCACATCTGTAGTATAATCTACCTGTTTGAGATTGTTATATATTTTGCTGCATTAAGTTCTTATGAGCTTACTAGTGTTAGGCTTTGCCACTGAAGTTTATGGTCTTATAGTAAGTATGAGTGTGTATTGTTGTTTGGCATTTTGTGTTGATTTGTGGGGGTGGTGAATGAAGGGTGTGTGCTGTAGTGAAGGACAGTTTGAGTTTGGGGTTATTGTAGGTAGGCCAGCCTCATTGTTATTGGTCCCCGGGAAGGTCTTTGACCACATTTTGTTTGGTAGGAGGCAGCTGTTCCTTAGTGGACACCACTGTCCACAGCAATCAGTTTTCACTGTTGGGCAGTTGACAGTGGATGCTGTCCTTACCCTCTGGCTTCTGTCTGAACTGCACCAAGAATTTAAACACCTGATTCATGTGGCATTATCAACATCAATGATGATTTTGGTTCAGTTGACAGGTTAGCACTTTAGCTCACACTGAAAGGAGTTAGCGTTCTGGGTGTTCTGCTAAATCTAGTGTATGATCTTCATACTGGTACTGGTGCAAGAGTGTGTATTGGTTCACTGCTTTTACTGCATTTCTACACAACCACAGGTGTGTGGCAGTGATTTATTCTTTCCCTGGCACTATTCTGTCAAGATACTGGCTCGATATTTGGACTTGCCACTCCACATATCAGAATCAAGCCTGGCCAAGAAGTGTTCACTGACAAGACTATGCCAGCAACACTACCTTGCTTGTGGAGAGGTCAAAGAATTTCAGCCCAGTCCTTCAGAGTGCAGCCTACATAATGGGGTTGAATGGTTTAATGGTGGAAGATCAAGATCCAGAACTGGGTCACCAGAACCCTGGTGCGGAGATCGGGGCTGTCAAGTACCCTGGAGAGTGTTGATGAGTTCACCTACCTAAGCTGCAAGCAGAGTTCAAACAGTGGAAGCAAACCAGATGTTCTTCAATGAATAGGTCTCGCTGTCCCATGCACAAAGTCCACGTCTTCAAAACATAGTTAAGCTGAGACAAAGTTCAGGATCTATCAAACTTTTGCATTACCAGTATTGCTATACGGGTCAGAAACCTGGACCCTCTTACAGGCAAACTTGGAGCAGCCAGAGGCCTTCCATATGCACTGTGAGTGCCAAGTCCTGAGCATAAAGTGCTTTGACTTTGTGGGAAATGTCAATCTAGCAGAGATCTGACCCTCCTTCCATCCCACATTACATCCAAAAGTGGCATTGTGTGCTCTTCGGTCATGTTGCCAGGATGGACAAAAACACCCTAGCACACCAGGCTCTCAAACTTTCCATCAACGTGCAAAGGGAAGCATGCCCTGAACCTTTCTGGATGTTGCCCACACAGCCGCCCCAGAAATTTGTGGATTTGCAGGATTGAGTCAGATCTGAGAACTTCACTACATGATGCAAACTTGATCGAGCATGGTCATTCTCGCTGATGCAATGGTACACAGTAGACTATGCATGTTGGTTATTGTTAAGGATAGGATTTGGTCAAAGAATCCATGAGTTTCCAGGAGCTCCGGAATGTCTTCTGGGGCAGGGCTGGAGCAGTTGTCAGCTCTGGGGCTGCCAGAGCAGCGGCTGCTGAAACAGCTGATCAGCAGCCAGCTTGGGCTGCAAAACAGCTGACTAGCAGCCAGCCCCAAGGCTGCGGAGAAGCAGCTGCCAGAACAGCTGGGTAGCAGTCAGCCCGGGGGCTGCCAGAACATCTGCCAGTCCCAGAGCACAGGCCCTGACAACACCTGGCCAATGGCAAGCCCCAGGAACACAGGAGCAGCAGCCAGCCCTGGGCTGCAGTCCTGGGAAAAGCTAGCCAGTGGCCAGTCCTGGGGCTGCTAGAGCAGCGGCTGGGGTTGTGTCAGCCTCCCTGGGGCTAGAGCAGCAGTGGTCAGTCCCTGCCACAGGAGCAGCGGCAGGACTGGTGCATCTGCGAGCTCTGGCAGTGCTTTGTTTGTCCCCTCACCCATATTTTTAGTAAAAGTAATGGACAAGTCGTGAGCTTCCATTAAATTTTTGTTTATTGCCCGATACCTGTCCCTGACTTTTACTAAAAATACCCATGACAGAATCTTAAACTTCTATTGTGTCTACTGGTTGTGTTGATTTGTGTCTGGGGACTTGGGGGGGGGGGGAATCTGTGTTGATCTGTGCCAAATTAGGAGTGCGTGCTGCAGTTAGGAGTTGGGACAGAAAGTCTTTCCAACACTATATTATGTGACTGCATTCTTTTCTTTCATTATAGAATGACTGGATGTCATAGTGAGTGAGAGTAGGCAGGTGTTTTCTAACTGGTGTGATTTTAAACTCTTGCCAGCATATTACTGTTACAGCTGTGCAAAGCCAGTCAGTTTCAATTTTCAATAATTTTGGCATAATGTTCTAGTGGAGTCAATTTAAAAAAAAATATGTCCCAATCACCACCTTAAATGCACAGCTTAACATTCATAAGAATCCAAAAACTTAGTCTGAAACTTGGCCCAAACCGTATGTCTTTGGATGCATCCCAAAAGTGATGATGGTATTAACAATGAGACCTGCAAGTCAAAAGGAATGAAGATGCAGCACACAAAATCCCAAAAGGAAGATCAACAGGTTCCAATTTACTCATAATTAAATGTAGCTAAAGTTCCCTGCAGACTGAGAGAGGAAATTTTCACACTCTTAAAGCTCTCTGTTGTACAGATGCAGTGAACCTAAAGCTGCTCTGTCAGACAGCATCAGTGTGACATTAAAAGCAGATGGAGTCTGACTGAAAGGAAGGAAGGAGGTAAAAAAGTAGGGCCTTGTCTAAACTACTGGGCGAGATCAATCTAAGTTTTGCAACTTCAGCTACGTGAATAACATAGCTGAATTTGACGTACGTGGATCTACTTACCCCGGGGTCCACACTACGCTATGTCGACAGTGGAGTACAGGAGTCGACAGGAGAGCGATCTGTGGTCGATTTAGCGGGTCTTCACTAGACTCACTAAATCAACCACTGATGTATCGATTGCCACGCGTCGATATTCCAGTAAGTGTAGGCAAATCCTAGGTTGCCTCCTTTGTGGTAGGCAGTAGTGTTGGTAGGCCTCACAATTTTATCATGAATAATGTACTTTTGGCCTCACTGCAGGCAGTCTTGAGATGATGCAAAAACTTGTAGCCTTCACAAATTTTGAGAAAGCAAATCTGTAAAAGTGACTTCAACTGCCTCCATCCTCCCCAATAACCTTTGGTCTAGGAGACAAACTGCAAATCCACAGACTATAAGTTTTGGTCCCAGCGCTTCCTGTAGTTAATGTTTTTGTGCTCTTCACAATCCTCATTGTAAATCAAATCATGTTGCTACCTTGTAGAGGGCAATTATAATTTACCCATTTCACAGATAAGATATATGAGAGCTTGCATTGAGACAGAGTTGGGAATAGTACTCAGGTCTCTAGTAGAGTCAAGTCTCACCACTTTCCCGGGCTTTCAGAAGGAACAAGCCAAAGTATGTGATTCTGTAACCCATGTTAATACATTGTGGCTCTATCTCATCCTATAGCAGTTAGACCACTGGTACAGGCATGGCTGCCCCATAGCACCCCCTGCTTGCAAATATGGCACTGCAGGCTCTCCCTGCCTTAATTTTCTCCTCCAAAGTGGGCCCCTTCAGCCTTCTGCACATAAGTTGGAGTGGGTGACGTGACTTAACCCTTCCACCAAGTTACTAACCAAAACTCAACCCCTTTCAGGATAACAAACATCCACACAAACAAAAGGGTCTTCTCCCTTTCCCTTAGGGAATATCTTATGGGACATTCAGTTAATTACATGAAGCTCATTCACTCCCCTGGCAAAATGATAGCTACTAGAAAGACTATCTTCAGACTGAGGCTTGTAAGGAAAATTCTGAGAGAAGCTCAAGGAGAGCCTCAGAAGGACTAAACTGAGGTCCCAGGCAGAAGCAGATTCTGTAACCAGTGTCCAATGACTTTTTGAGAAATTTTGGTACCATTGGGTTTGAAAAGATAAAGCTGAAGAATGTTGTGAGGAGGACCTTAATGGAGCTGAGTGAAAAGATGCCTGATTTCAGTACAATATGTAGTCAAGGATCTTTGGTAATGGGGCCTGGACCAGATCTAGATTATATTGGTCTGCCCATATCAAGAACCTCTTACATTTGGATGAATATGTTTTTCTGGTGGATGTTTTCCTGTTCTGTATTAGAATTTTCTGTAAGAACAGTTCTCTGTCCATAGTACAGAATTAGCTATAAGGGCTTGCAGATCTCAAACCCGGGCCAACATGTTTCCAGGCCATGCTCAGACCATGCAGCTCACCTGAGCCAGTGGAGAAGAGGGCTACCCAAGCTCTAGATCACAAAAGGCCCCACTCAAGAAACTCCTGATTAGGAGAGACATCCAGCCCCACTAATTGGCTGGGACATACTACTTAAACCCGAAAGAGGCACAGGAAGTTGTCTAAGAAACTAGGTGAATCCCTGGCTAGCTAGAACTACTGACCCCGCCTATTTGCCTGGCTCCTGAACCCTGCCTTCCTGCCTGTTCCTGATCCCTGCCTTCCTTATCCCAGATGACCATCTATTCTTTCTTTCTGCTTTCCTGCTTCACTCAAGATCCTTGCTCCTATGCCCTACACAGATGACTCTGGCTTCAACCCCTGGTCCGGCACCTAACACTGTCTCCAGCTCTGACTTTGGTGTCGCACCTGATTCTGACCGTGGCTCTGGTTCCAGGCTTCTGACTCCTGGCATTAGGCATAACCACACATGCCCTGGTTCCTACCCAACTTGAAGCCCACCATCATGTGCAATGATTTTGGGTCTGAATAGACTATCTGGCCATGCTGTTGCGAGATCAGGTCCAAGCAGCCTTGGAGCTGGATCAGAGGCTGGATGGACATCTGTCTACTGTCTGTTAGCCAGAACTGCCCCGCCAATACAGAGCCACCGGAATGATCATTGCTTTGTCTCTCTTGATTTTGGAAGTCACCCTGGAGTTCAAGGGAATCAGTAACAAAGCATACAAAGGGGGCCTTGAGACCACTATGCAAGGTAGGTGTCTGGTAATGACCCCAGACTCTCATCCTCTCTGGAACAAAAGTTCTGGCATTTGGTGTTGCCATCAGTGGCAAACAAACAGACCTATCACTGCAGTCCCCATCACTGGAATATAGACCCTGTGATGGATCTCCACAATGACAACTCATGAGTGGTGACAGATTATCTGCTCAGAAAGTCTGCCAGGTTGTTGACATTCGGGAGGTGAACAGCTATCAGTGTTATCCCATATTGCTAGCATAGTGTCCAGAGCTTGGCAGCTTCCATGAAGAGAGATGAGCTTGTACCATCTGGATTGTTTATGTAGAGCATCATGGAGATACTGCCCATCAATATCTGCACTGTGGAGTTTTGAAGAGCAGGTATGAAGACAATGTCTGATGGTTGTGAGCTCCAGGACATGGATGTGATGCCCCATGTCTTCTGCAGACCAAGTGCTTTGCATTTGTAGATGCTCTAGGTGGCTTCCCCAATCTGTACCTGCTGCATCTATGATTAAAGTCGTTGTCAGGGAGGGGACAGAGAATGGTACCCCTCAATGAACATTTCTGGGTGCCTTCCATCAGCTCAGTTCTTTGACAATGTGAGGTGGGGCTGTCTGGTCTTTTGCTGGGGAATACACCAACCTGAGCCAGAGTTGTAGCAATCGCAGGACAAGTCTGGCAAGTCACTGGCATCTGGCCAACCATCCCCAGACACAGCCATACCATCAGTCGGGCCTGATTCTCTCCGGCACACTAGCAATTGCACAGAAGAAACCTATCTTTTTTGAGGTACTCTCTTTCTGACTAGAGCTCTTATGAACTCTATCATCTGTGATGGGATAAGAGATGAGAGGAGGCTTAGCTGAGAAAACACGGGGGAGGGCATATTTTAGCCTTACCACCATTGCCAATCCCATCATGGGATTTATGCTTCTAAGAACCTAAACCTTTTGAAAATGAGATTTAGGCTCCTAAATCAGTTAGGCTTTGAAACTCTGAGCACAGTAACACCTAAATATCTTTAAAAATGTAGGCCCTTGTCCTTAGGAGTTCCCTTAGTGGACTTCAATTTTTCTTGCACTGCGGAGATGACCAAGGATCCTAGATTTGAATGGGAATAAAAGTGCTTAAAACTTTTGGGGGCACCTGATACTTTTTTTCAAACACTTGGAAAAAGAGTGGCTGGGATCTGCCATAGCCATTTGGATATTTCCAGGATCCCTTCATTAATGAGAATGATTCTGACTGAGAATGTTATGCTCAGAATGTTATAAAGCTTATGAGGCTTTTCTTGTAGGAACACAGTCTCAGTATCCAGGGTCTTCACAATTTGGGATAGGAGGTCCTGAAAGACCTTAAGATCATCTGTGTTTGGGGCAAGCACTGGTATTACTGCCTGATCTGGCCATGAGGAGGATTCCTTGTGTGGAGATGGGAGTCACTGTCTCTCTATTGTCTCCTGTTTCTGTAGGCCCACACCTGGTTCTCATGTGGTTTGCCTAGTCTGACAATCCATTGAGGAGCACAAACTCCTCCTTTTCCTAGAAATTCAGGAAGGTGACTTGCTTATCGACATGTGGATGGACAATGTGGCCAATGTGGCCACAGTGACATGCCATATGTATCCTGGTTGAAATTGCTAGGCCAGTGCCAGTCTGTGCCATTTGGAGTGGCCCTCTGAAAAAGAGGCTCCCCAATACCTTCCTTTAAGTTGCTCTCTGATGGCAGGGGAAAGGCATCGCTGCTCAATAGCTGCAGGAAGGAATATGTTGGCAATGGTGAGCAGGAGTGTATCGTCTATTCGAAAAGCAGTGCCATAGAGTGGCATGGAGCCAGTACTGGGTCCAGCGCCTGTTGCCTCTATGGCACTAGGAATGTCTTCAGAGGAGATATGGATGCCTTTACTGCATATTTCAGGTCCTTGGTCAGCTCCACTATGGGCTTCAGTACCAGGATCAGTGCTGGGTCTCTTGTTCTGCCTGATTGCTTAGGGGCTTTGCCCTTGGAGGACTGATGTCTTGTGTTCTCTCTCTCAGATCCCCTTTCACTCTTGGAACTATGTTTAAGCTCAGTCTGACTCAGCTGGCATCCCATTTATGAGCAAGCCTATATCGTGATTTCCTGCCTGGTCATTGGTGTGGATGCAGCACTACAGGAGCTGTAGTCATCAGTGCTGGGGCATTCACGATGTTGAAATGGTCAGCATCAGTGTTGTCAGTGCTGATTCTGCCAGGATTTTCTTTGCTTTCTTTCCACTGCCCTATCATGGATCATCATTTTTTTTCTTTTAAATAAGAAGCATTCTTTAGGTGAAAGTGTGAAGATAAGGTTTCTTCGCCAAACAGATTAAGAATTGGTTTAGGGTCTCTGAAGACAACAGCAGGTCAGACACTGACTGGGTTCCATTTTTCTACCATGGGTGGCAAGAGGGAATAGAGGGATGTCTGTGGTTCTCCTGCCATTTACAGGACCATAAGGAGACACAGGGAACATGCGTGACCCTGAGGTACATGGCTATTCAAAAAAAATCCAATCTCATGTGCATGAGGCACATCCACACTTATAGTGGGATCCACACTGACATTTACTCAAAGAACTAAAGGTTCCAACCCTACTATGTTTATGCCCCATGTGGGTGTCGATATGATGCCACATGATGGCATTCCTCTTTCCTTCAGCCCGCAATCCCAGTTCATCCCCAGATAGGTCCATCCTGTGCACTGAATGAGGCAGATGTCCTATGAAAAGACTAGTATGTGATCATGTAATTAAAGACTTATCATAATGCACATGTACTGGTGGTAATGCTGGGGTGAATGTGTGTGTGTGCGGGGGGTAATTAAATTGTACAGGTAATGTAAGGCTGAGGACAGAGATCCCTATTTAAGAAACTGAAATACCAAGATTCCTTTTCATATATTTCCAAATACTCTTCCACAAGTGATGACTTAACTTAAAAATGTTTATGTATTACTAGTCACTCCATCTTGGGAGAGTTTAAATGGTGAAAATGTCTCAATATCTTCGGGAAAACCTTTTCCAGTTTTTTTTTTTAATATAAAAAGAGAGTCAAAGCCATCTCTAGTTCCCCAGTGGTTGAAACAATCATTTTAGGAAACACAGTAAATAGTGCATTGAGCTGTGAAATATATAGCTTTAATGGGTCATTTCATTCCTTGGTTCTTCCTGAGTTTTTGTTACATGACTATTCTTTTAAGCCTACCAATTTCAAAATCAGGTTTATATCAAACTCAAGCAGCTGGCCATGTGAAATGACATAGAAACTAGTTATATGAGCATAAGTAGAAAATGCTTCTCAGAGCTGGTGAAATTGCTTCCTCACAATGGATTTTTAAAATATAATTATTGATGTTTTTTAAGAAACAAGACAGAATATATGAATAGCCCAGGCTGATCTTTCTGTTTATATAGGGAGATTGTCATTTTGAAAGAGGATTTCAAAAAGAATAATGTTAGAATTCTGGAGGGCAAGTTTATACACCACTATCTTATAAAAAACAAAGACCTTGAACTTCCCCCATTTAAAATACAACTGGGTCAATTCATCCCTGGTATAACTCCAGAGAAACCAATGGCATGAATCTGGCCCCCGTATGTTTTAGCTCACATGGGAGAGGCATATTTATTTGGAGCTGAAAGTTCGTCATTCTGATCTCTTTGCTAAATGTGTGCAATTTACCAAACCTGTATCTTATATGTACATGGCCATGGATTTGTTACACTTTGTAAGCATAAGATGAAGAGGCAGCCAGAATACTTAAATTTTAGTAATTCAATGTAGTTATCCTATAATAGTTGCAATTTGAAGAAGTGAAGCCTTGTTCAATAGCCATCAAGGTTTAATGAGATGGAAGATTTATTCCTGTATCACTATTTCCTTCAACAACAATTACTTTTCTAAACCAACAGGAAGACTGGACTCTTCTGCCAGCCAGTGGCCACTTTAAAACAAGAGAGCAGTACTACTTTTAGATTTAATGTGTTTTAAGCTATATCGCTTTATGAAATTTTTGATGGAATTTCAAGGAATTTTAACCATATGGTTACAGAACAAAGTCTTACCTTTTTTGTTTGTTTTTTATTATTGTATAGAGACCAAATCTCCTGTTTGTTAAACTTTCTTAGTAGGACTCTGGAGAGTTAATTAAATATCAAACAAAGATCAAAGATGAGTTTCCTATATTTATTAGCCAAACCCAAAGAACTATTCTGCAACTAAGAAGGAAAGATTATTATTTGTGAGAAGACACTGATGCAAAGGCCTTATGACAATATTTTAACAAAAACAACAGGACATATATTGTCCCAGAGCATAACGAGTAATGAAGCCAAAATGTGTATTTGAACTCTTAATGGCTCATTAACCAATGCACACCTTAGAGCTATCATATTGCTTTTGAATGTAAAATATTGTACTGACATTTCAAGAAGGGTATGTGAGTGCTTCACTGAATATCCTATGAAAAATAGTTTGTGGTAAAACATAAATAACCATTTCCTACTGGTAAGTGATACATTTCTCCAATATTTTCTTCACTCTCAGCCTTCTAATTTCCAGCCGTCGTTTTGGGGTTTGTTTTATTCAAAAACACCTCTCCACTGAAGCTGTTCCTGTCGCTAAGGAGTATCAAATTCTTTTTCTGGCCTTTTTAAGGAAATTTATATTGAAAACTAAGGTATCAAATTCTTTTTCTGGCCTTTTTAAGGAAATTTATATTGAAACTAAGGCCCTCTCCATGTCTTTACAATCTCCTCTAGTTATTCTGTTGCAGCAGAGTATTCACCAGCCTGACACAAGTGATCTTAAAACAACCACAAATACATAAATATTTAAATAGTAATAGTAAATCTGCCTCAGCATAGTTTTAGAGACAGTAACACAAAGGGGACATGCCACCTGTGCCCAAAACAAGTCACCCCTTAGAAAGATGCATGGTGCTTGTTCTGCCACTGTCCCTTGAGTATCCAGCAGAAGAGTGACACATTACATTGTTGTGAGTGCACTATCAGAGCTCTACGAGAGAGAGGCTGCCCAAAGATGTGCAGCAAAATGCCAATTTAGTATTTCCCTTCTCCATCCAGCACTGCTCACTTTTGAGATTGTGCTGGCCAGCTGCAACGCCCCTCACCACAGCAAGTGTCTGCAAGCACTGCATGCCATCACAGTCTCCTCTATTAGGAGACCAGTTTTACATCAGCAGGACACAGCATAACCCCCATGGTGAATTGAGCCCAGAATGCATTACTTTTTGAAATGACAATGATCACAAAACTGAATTATCAATAGAGATCTGCTAATCTACCCTCGATGATCTTCCTTAGTTATACAAAATATACCAGAGAATGTTTAAACAAAAATAATTAAATAAATAATTAAAACTGAATTATAACTGTGAAAATAATTGAACTACGTACCTTTTTGTATATTTGGTAATGTACTTTTCTTGTATTATTGTATTGATTCACGTAAGTGTTCATTTGCAAAATTTAGACATTTGCAATGGGTCTTCCTACCATTACTGAAATTAATGAGATTCTGCTCTAATAACAAAGTTTCAACAGTCTTATTTCACTATATCTTATTTTCAGTTTTCAATATCATTTGTAGCCCTTAAAAATCAACTATCACAAGAGAGTTGTTTTTTAAGGCTCCAAACCAAAGCCAATTGAAGTAAATGAGAATCCTTTCATTGACTTCAACGGGCTCTGGATTGTACCCTAGCCACTAATTCCAATTTTGTCACTTTCTGTTCTTGCAATAGGCAACACTTGGGACTCCAATTGTGTCTGCGCGCACACATATGCTTGAACACCTGATATAGATCCCAATCTAGTCAATGGGACTATGGTATGCTTAAAGTTATGCAAGTGTTTAAGTGTTTTGCTGAAAAATGCTACTGATGCCACTCAGATTAGTTCTGCTTCTCTTTAAGTCCTCACCATGCACCAATATGTCAATCTGACTATTTATCTATGAAAAATCTTAACTGACATTTCACTCGTTCAGCCTTTGAACCTCCCAATACTTTTGATATTACACCTCTACCCCAATATAACGCGGTCCTCGGGAGACAAAAAAATCTCACCGCATTATAGGTGAGACCGCATTATATCGAACTTGCTTTGGCCCACCCTGTTTCTGGTTCCCTGACCGCCCCCTCCAGAGACCCCTGTCCCTAATCACCCCCAGGACCCAACCCCCTACCCAACCCCCCTGCTCCCTGTCCCCTGACTGCTCCGACCCCTATCCACACATCTCGCCCCCTGACAGGCACTCACCGGCAGCGGTGGGAAGCGGAGCAACATGGCCCCAGCCTGCTCCACTCTGCCACATCCCAGCTGTGGTGCTCCGCTTTCCGCCGCCGGTGAGTGTGGGGAGGTTGGGGAAAGGATGCCCCCCCCCGTACTCACCTGCGTCGGGAAGCGGAGCACCGCAGCTGGGAGCTGGCGGAGTAGAGTGTGCTGGGGCCGGGCTGTTCCACTTCCGCCACTGCCGGTGAGTGCGGGGGGGGGGATCTCTTCCCCCAAGCCCCCTCCCCCGAGCGACAAGGCTGGGGCCAGGGTGAGGGAAGCGGAGCGGGCTGCTCCCGGCCCCCCGCTAATCCCCCCGGGCTACTCTGGGACTGCGGGGCCCCCAAAATTGCCCCCCACAGCTCCTGCCTTCGAGACCCTGGAGGGGGAGGGGAAAGCCCCTGACCGCCCCCGAGACCCTCTGACTCTTATCCAACCCTTTGGTCCCAGCCTGGCATGGCACCCTTAACAAGCTGCTCAGAGCAGCGTGTCAGAGCTTTACCGCGTTGTATGTGAACCCATGTTGTATCGGGTTGTGTTATATCGGGGTAGAGGTGTACTAGTTCTACTTAGACCTTGTCTACACTGAAGATTTGCCTTAATTTCAGCCATCAAGGCCAGCCACGAGAGTAGCTGCACCAGTGCAAGCCTCTGTTGTAGACAAGGTAAACCACTATAAACTGTAATTCACATTGGGGCAGTTTACCCTGGTTCCAATCAAAAGTGAGCTCTAATTCACGCAAACCGCGGCTTTGTTTTCTACACTAGAAGTTTATACTACTGCAGCTGCACCAGTGGCTAGTCACCAATAGCTGTAAATGGGGCTAATCTACAATGTATACCAGTGGCTCTCAACCTTTCCAGACTACTGTACCTCTTTCTGATTTGTCTTGCGTACCCACAAGTTTCACCTCACTTAAAATCAACTTGCTTACCATATCAGACATAAAAATAAAGTGTCACAGCGCACTATTACTGAAAAATTGTTTGCTTTATCATTTTACCATATAATTATGAAATAAATCAATTGGAATATAAATATTGTACTTACATTTCAGTGTATAGTATATAGAATATAGAGCAGTATAATCAAGTCATTGTATGTATGAAATTTTAGTTTGTACTCACTTCGCTAGTGTTTTTTATGTAGCCTGTTGTAAAACTAGGCAAATGTCTAGATGAGTTGATGTACCCACTGGAAGACCTCTGCCTAACCCCAAGGGTGTGCATACCCCTGGTTGAGAACCACTGATATATACAAGGCCTTAAGTGCACTTCCTTCTGTTGCTCTGTATAGCACCACCAATCATCCACTACTTTCTCTACCCTACACTTTCCACTCACTGCATTCACTACAATCTGTCTGGTTGTCAATTAAACAACCTTCTCAGCCAACTTTGAAGTACTAGTGTTCCTAAAGAAACAAGGATGGCTTTACTGCAAATCCCATTGTTCACGGCAGTTCTGAAGGGAAATGGGCCTGGAGGTTTCGGTCTTAAAGTGTCACAGCATGCAATTATAAATTCTATAATACAGTTATATGTTACAATAAATACTTTGTATACAATATTTTTAAAAATCATACTACATCTGCTTATGCTTCCTTTTCTATCCCTTTCATCTTATTTTGCTCCTTTTTTCTGTTTCCTTCTTCCGTATTCTTCATAATCTAATATTAATTGTTCTCTTCCTCCCTCACCCCATCCATAACACCTTGCAAAGAGTCTAAACCTGAAACTGGATTCTTAACTGAGAACTGTTTGTCCTAAACATAAATTAATTATTTCAGGTCTCTCTCTCTCTCTCTCAAAAATGACATTTGAGTGGTGGACAGAGACTTTTGTTCTTTATGTTGTCTAGAGACCAATTAAATGTGTCCCAAACTGCTGAGTGATGTGGTTTTCACTAGCTGGAAGTCTCACTTCAAAACCCCTCAACTCATTATCGTTCGACCTGAACTAGGTTACAACTAGGAGTTTTTCCCTTGGAAAGTAATTTAAGAAATCTAATGAAGTGTGATGTATATGCAGCAATTTTTAAAATTTAATTCTGTGTAATTATATGTACACTATATAAATTAATAACTGTGACTGGTACACAAGGGAATTGTAGAGTGTTTTATTTCTAATATGTCATATAGCATCAGGAAGGACAAAGTCCATTTCAAGAGGATGTAAACATTTAATTTACATTTAGTTGCACATCAAATGGTAGTTGACTGGGACACAGCGAGCATACTACTTTTATGGAGGGTAAAATTTTCAAAAATGCCTAAATTACTTAATCTCTTAAATCCCATTTTTGAGAAGTGTTTTAGGGCCAGATTTACAAAGATATTTAGGTGCCTAAAGATGCAGATAGTCACTAAGGCTATGTCAACACTACAGCATATGTCGGCAAAATTATGTTGCTCAGGAATGTGAATATACCACTGCCCTGAATGACATAAGTTACACCGACATAAGCGTTTGCATGCACAGTGGCAAAAACTTATGCCACACATGGAGGTGGGGTTTTTTATTCCAACAGATGAGCTGCAGTGGTGCAGCTGTACCAATACAGCTGCAGTGCTGTTCTTATAGACATACCCTTAAGTGAGATTTTCGAAACTGCATAATGCTTAATTCCCATTGATTTCAATGGTCTGTTAAAATCCTGTAACTGTTTGTTTCCAGGCTGTCAATTACGGGGTTCAGGATTTTACTGTTTTGGTTTGGGGTTTGATTGTAGAATTTGTGTTAAAATGGTGTACTTTAAGAGGTTTGGTACTACGTTAGAGTAAAGCTCAAGCAATAGCATAAACAACTTTCATTCAGATTTGAAAATTTATTTTGATTTGATCTTATTCATGGTCCTTTCGTGTTCATTTTTATGGACATTTGAGTAATCTATCTTAACTGACAGAAACCCTCCTACAGACCCCACGTGCCCTGCTCCCAGCTCTCCTCTTCTCATTCTGTGAAGTCAAGCTGTAGGTAGAGAAACAGCCCCAAAGGATTTCCAAGGTAACAAGCCCCACTTGAAAGATGTAGAATTGTGGATGAATGGAGTCCTACCAGCTGCTGTACAGGCAGATGCTGCTACCTTTGAAGCAAACTCCCTGGTCCCTGTTCATAAGGAACCTCCTCCACTCCATTCCTACAGTGAGCCGAAGTGCCCACCTTAAACTCATCATCTGCCTTTTCCAACCTGCAAATTCTGTGAGAGTCTTGCCCTTTACAACTGCTATGAAATTGGCACAAGCAGGGAATAAACTAACTCTCTGTATAAGCCTGATTCTCCTCTTCTTCTCTGCACTGTCATTTATCCTCCTTTACTAACCTCACAAATAAAATTCTAAACTAATCAGTTCTAGGTGAAACACATTTTAAGTTACTCAATGGATTTTGGCTGTGGAGTTGAAAATTATGTTTCAGGAATAGTTGTAGGAACAAAACTTTTTTTCCAGAAATGATTATGAAAAGTATATAAAAAGGGTGCAAATAAGAGGACCTGAAATTAAGTTTTAGTTCACATTTTTGAATGATTTTTTCCATTATTTACACATTTGCAAAACTCCCATTGACTTCAACGGAGTCAAGATTACATATCAGGCCTCTAGTACTTGCTTTCATGTCATAGTGCGCATATTTAAAATATTTGGCATATAGACGCTGAAGCTATATTATGAAACTAAAGCCTGTTTGAGGTTAGTCTTTTGAAAAATCATTGATGATTATTCTATTTTGAAGAACTAGTCAGTCCAGTAATTGGGGGGTGGGGGGGTGAAGGTAGGGGGACAGGAATGTCTCACTCTCAATGCATTAATATGCAGCATCCTGTGCCTCTATTATGTATTAGTTATTGTAGCATTCATTTATTCAACCCAATTCAAACATTAAATAATTATATCATCTCTTTGTTTTTATTTCACCTATTCAAGTCAGGTAAGTCACAGAGGTACAAGCTTTGCTGTTAGCTGGATCAACTTAGATTTGCTGTTAATTTATAAAAGCACCAAGATTTCCATCAGATTGCATCATTTTCATTCTACCTTCATTTTCTTACAGCTTGTATCAATGTGAGATATCAGTCTTAATGCATTTTATTTGCATGCTAATAAAATTGAAAAAGTAAGCCCATTTTAATTGTCTTCTGAGGACTGTCAACCTCTTTGTTTATAAAACCAGTGTATTTATTTGTCCTTTGTCTTTTCTTTTGTTACTATTTATTGCAAACAATTTGCTGGATTTGGACCTTTCTTCTAACTGCTTATTGTCTGAAAATTGATCACATTTGTTTTTACATTTTTGTTTGCGCTTTTTAATTGTTTGGCGAATGGGCTTTACTAATATATTTTGGCCTATGAGTTGTTTGTAAACTTTTCATTGTGAGTTTTGATATTCAAACATCACTGTGCAATCTGTGTAATTTGTTGCCATAGTCTAGAGTTGGCAGGGCTGGCGGAACCAGGAGAAACACCTTTTTTCTTGGCAGTGTTTTGTCAGGTGATCATCGATCTTGATGCATAGGTTGACTAAGGCACCCATGCTGGCATGCATTATACCCATGCCAGTTCATCTGTAATATTGTTCTTTAGGTTGAGCCACAAATTATAATGCTGGGTGGCCTCATTCCAGTAGGTGTCTACTTCCATCAGGAAAGGTAACAATACCCACTTCAATAGCCCATGACCAGAAGGAGAATCCAAGGAGAAACAAGGGAAATAGCAATATCTGCCTCTTTGGCCCAACCATCATCAAGCCCATGACCAGAAGGAGAATCCAAGGAGAAACAAGGGAAATAGCAGTATCTGCCTCTTTGGCCCAACCATCATCAAGGTAACCTGCTTATCAAAAGCAGCATGTAGACTGTAGCATATACAAAACAAGAAGAGCATCATGGAGAGCAGCCCCATTCTCCATGGCATTAGTCAAACAGGTGTTGATATGAGTTTGATACCAAGCTTTCTGGTTGCAGTTGGGCTCTTTTGCTTCTCGGTCAGTTGCTACCAATTTTCCTCTAGCTGCCTAGAGTTTGGCATTAGTCTCTTGTAAAAAGCAACAGAGAGTCCCGTGGCACCTTTAAGACTAACAGATGTATTGGAGCATAAGCTTTCGTGGGTGAATACCCACTTCGTCAGACGCATGATGCTTATGCTCCAATACATCTGTTAGTCTTAAAGGTGCCACAGGACTCTCTGTTGCTTTTTACAGATCCAGACTAACACGGCTAAGTCTCTTGTAGTTCCTCTTGATTTGCTGCTGCTGCTGCAGCAGCATCTTCTCTCCCCTTATAGGAGCTGTTCATGCTCTACAAGCGCCTTCTCTCTCTTGTGCAATGTGTGCCCAGCAGAGATCCACACCTTTGGCTTACTGCACCCGCTGAATACATATTGCCGAAACAAGGACCTCAAATAGATATTCAGATACTCCAGTGACAAGAGAAGCAGCTACATAGATAAACCCCTCCACCACCACCTTGCAGCTGCTGCTGTGGACATTACTGTGGACCCTTTCTTGTGCTACTGCTTGCTGGCCCCACAGTTCTTCCCGATGGTAGCAAGAGGGGTGATGGCCCTACTCCCAGTCAGCAGCCTTTTTTAGTTCACATCGGCCGGCACCCATTTAGCAACAGCATCCCTGTGAATATCTGTTCCTGTGCTGTGTAGAGACGATTCCATACGATATGTGGCAAAATGGCCGATGTTGGTATGGCGAGTCCCGCACTTTTCTTGGTGGGAGGATGGAGCTAGGAAGCCACCTCTTGCCCTTGGGGTGCCTAGGGTCCAGCTAGTGGCCCGGGAAAGTGGTAGAGGAGGGAAGCGGGGAAGAGGTCTGGGTTTGCTCCTCACTCTGAGCCCCAGCCCCTCTTAAGCCCTGCGGGTTTCTTACCCTCTTCCCCCTTGGGTAGGGTTACCCTCGGTCCTTGACGCTGGGGGAGGGAGTCTCCCTTCCCTGCTGGGGCAGGGTCTCCTTTCCTCTGGTCTTTCAATTCTCAGCAACACACCTCCAAACTCCAGTCCTCTCTCCTTCCTCGCACAAACTGTCTGCCTGAAGCACGGTTTTTTTATTAGGTTCCTGACAGAGGCTTAATTGACTACAGGTACTCCAATTAATCTGTAGAACCTTCCCTAGTCTACAGGGAACCACGCCTTAATTAGCCTAGGGCTTATATATCTCCCCTCTACTACTCTCCCACCTCAGGATCGGAGACCTCCTGGACTATGACCGGAGGGACTGGTGGATCCCTATGCACTTGACTGGTGCATGGCGCTCTCTGCCCTTGGCACCCCCTGGCGCGTACTTCGGGAGGTGGAGGCAGCCTTATTGCCCACTTCTCGGTCTTTCCTCAAGCGGGTCCTGCGAGAGAGTATCCCCCGCCCGCCCCTCACCCCAGGCCCTCCGGATCTTGTTGTCAGTCCCCTGCCCCATGAGCCCTCTCGGCCCCCACCCCTTTGTACCCCAAGCCAGCTGAATGCTTTGCAGCCAGTTCACTTCCAAACTGCGCCACGGGACCACCTTTACACGCTTGTGCTCCACACTCTTCATTTCCCCACCCTCATGTCCCACCCTGATACCAAGTGGTGGGACCTTCAACCAGCTACAGAGGGCGAGGGACCCCGGTGGGCCAGTTTGTATTCCATCTTGGTTCTACGACCCTCCGGGGACATTAGCTGGCGGCTCCTTCATGGAGCAGTGAGCACGGGCGTGTACCTGGCACGGTTCACCCCTCTTCCCACTGTCTGCCCTTTTTGCGGTGTGAAGGATACCCTGGCACATGTCTAACTGCAGTGTGCCAGATTGCAGCCCCTCTCCCAGCTCCTCCAGAACCTCTGGTTGAGCCCACTTCCCGGCACTCCATATGACCACTCTCCCACTGCTCCCTGGCCCTGCTGTATCACAGATGATTGTCCCCAAGCATTGATCCCTGTCTCAATACTTAGCCAAACTGCAAACACTTCCTGCATGTTCTCAGGCTGGAACATGTACAAAATGTCCCTAATTAAAGAGACTTTTCAGGTGCTTCAGCTTCCACTCTTCTATCCCATCTAATCTCCCCTGAATGTTATCCATTCAGAGTTGCTGCCTTTTAAAAATCAATGGCTTTCTCATTCTCCTAGTCTCTCTGACTCCCAGCCCCCTTACTCCTAACTCCAAAAGGCCAGTCTGTACCGGTTGGCTTGGCAAACATTTCCTGTGTGAATATACTAACTTGTCTGCAAACACACACATTCATGAATATATACTTATATTTCCTGATTAAATTATCTTCCTCATATGGTCACCTACACAATATTGTTACAGAAATGTTCATTGAAAAGTACACACAGAAGTTAAAAAAAAGTCAAATCCTGATCTAGAAATTGTGAACCTGTTAGTGGGAAAAAATATTCACTAGTGGCCCAGGCCTTGATACTGAATCCCTACAGCACTCAAAAAGGAAACATAAATTAAAGCTAATTTATAGCTAGAGAGGGCATTTTCAGATTTTTTTCCCCTCCATCTCCAGGGAGAGTTGGATCATGCCATGTAAAGGTGGGTAACCAAGTTGTCTGGTCATGAACTACTACATAAACAAAATATCTGAGCATGATGGATGAATAAGACATTCAGATGTGTATCCTGCTGGGTACTGTGACCCTCAGAGGTAAAGAACGAGTAGGCAGAGAGCTAGCAATCTTCTAATTAGACAACCCACTGCTTTGGATATATGTGTAATAGAAAGATGCCAGAGGTAAAGCTATGATCATTACTAATGCCTGAGTACATTAGGGAGTAGGAAGGCAAAGGCAATTTAAAAAGTAATAATGCATTCTACTATGATGCTGATAGATTTCATAGTTTAAGAGATATAGCTAAATGAATTAACATTTTTGGGAGTGCACCTTACTGAGACAATCCTGCCATCTTCTCATGAAGAAATGCAAAGAAGGTCCTAAGGTAAGCATCCTTAAGAACACTTCAGAATACAGTCGATCCCTCTTATAATGAAGTCATTTTATTTTAACAACTTTATTCTAAGCGGAGGTTCACACTAATCAAATTTACAATTTACACATTGTTGTAATGAAGCAATTTGGGACTTTCATTCTACTTCACTATAAATAGTTTCAGAGTGCAACAGGAGTTCCAATGTACCATGGAGATCCAAGGATAGAAAGCTCTCTGGAAGTATCCAGTATTATTACTGCTTATCTTACATACTTATCAATATATGCAAATTCTTATTAAATAGATAGGGTGAGTTGAATGCATTTGAGTACCTCTTAATAACTAGAGTTTTTTTCAGTGTCTGAAATAATGCTGTATTACTAAGGGCTAGAAGGTACTGCCCAGGTGTAGCCCTGGAAGACTCAGAGAGGCACACAGCTGGGCCACAGTTTCTTCCCTGCTTATTCTTTGCTGCCAGGGGTAGTAATTTACTACAGGCACAGACCAGCAGAAAATTCCTACCTCCTGCCCCAAACTGGCTCAGCTACACTGCCCATTGCTTACCCATCTGCTCCATAAAGAGAGTAAGCAGGTGAGTAGCCTTGCTTACTCTTATGCACCTGGTCCCAAGGTTCAGGTAGATCACAGAGGGGTGTAACGTGGGCTCTTACTTCATCCTTAGACTTGCACATGAGTGTAGTCCAAGTCACAGTCTAGTCCTAAGCTTGAGGCAATCTTGTTTAGAAACAATAAAAAAATTCGGATGTCCACTTATATTTGTAGCTTAACTAAGAGTTTGGGCCCCATAAAGTAATTATAAAAAGAAATATTTTTAGCTACTTCTGCCAATGGGCTTTTGTTTACCAATAACTCCACTTTGCATTATTCCACTTTATTGCTGCCTAAAATCTTTTCTGAAGGGTTTTGTTCTCCCTCATCAGTAGCACTTTGATGGTAAGATCAAGAACCACCTTGGCACACAGGAAAAAAAGAAAAATTGCCTTGAGTGCATTATTGACAAGAATGACTAAGTTCCTGGATACATGTCTAATGAGGCTGATTACTGCAATTTCTTGGTATTTCAAAGTTTTTCCTCTCTTCAATGCCCTAAATACTTATGTTTATTTTTTAATTTGGATTTTGAGTGTAATTAGTCATTACTAATATGCAATTAGTACACAATGTCAACAGTGATATGTCCTTGAATGAATGTCTAACTAATTTTTCTTTCTAGACAAAGAATTCATGTCATGTCACAGATACTGTCAGAAAGCTTCAGAATAGTTGTCCTTCACACAAAGTATTTTAATAGATTTTTGTCGTTAACAACAGAAAATATGTTTATGGTAATTACAAAAATTTCTCTTCTCTCAGACAATTCCCTTTTCATGACACAATAGATCATTTAACATTATACTGTAGTTAGTTACATAGCAGTTAAAGAAAATATTTGCTGAGTCCTCTGTTACAACCTAAATTAAATAAATCTTCCAGCCATAATTCAGCAAAGTTTTTTCTAAAAAAATTTCTAATTTTAACTGCATTTTAATTAAACAATAAGATGTACCATAAAGTCCATTTGTATACATTAATTCCAGAAATTAACCTATCTGATATGGAAACCATATATAAGAATAAGGTATGGAAATTGGGTAGATATAAAGGACATGCTGTCATTACAAGAGACCAGAGTTCAGTACATATTTGCACACCTACGTTTGCTTGTATAATTCCTAGTATTTTGCATGCAAATGTAGATGCACAATTGCATGCTCACCTAACGTGCAACCGTCTGCTGTCCTTCACTTAAAAAAAAAAAAAAGGCCCAAAATATCAGTAGTTGCAGTTTTTGTCATTAGCTTCTAGTGTAAGTTAGGTGAATGCATATGGTGCCATTATTAAATGGTCAAATAAATTAAAAATTTGAATTTTCATCAAAATTTTGAATTTCCACAAAGCAAAACAAATTTTCATAAATCTTTTCATGACAATATTATCGTTTTTTCAATGACCTCTAGCAATTACCCATATTCCCAACCAGGTAACATATATTACCAATGGATATCCACTTGCCCCCATATTGGTATATATACCTTTGCACTTCCTTATATCTGCCAGGAATGAAAACAGATGTGTTGGAAATGTTCTTATGGAGTGTAATCCTGGCACCACTGACGTTAATGATAGAAACAGAGATACTAGAAAACGAATGAAAAAAGCCTTTTCTTGAGAGATTTCCAGTCCAATTTCATGAATTCAAGTATCCAAACATTTGGATGCTTATCCAAATAGATTTTCTGAATCAATTCAGCTTCATCTACTATTAGTATTAAATGAAATTACCGAAACTCCTCCAGTAGTATGTATGCAGTTATGTCCACAGCTCTCCTCGATACTTGTATATGACACAATGGTCTAACTCCCAGTGATAAAAATCCTATGTTTTCTAAAACTTTAAACACATATTTTAAAAAAAATATGCTCACTCTTTATCATTTCAACATTCTATGCAAGATAAAGTTGAAAATACTCACTGACCCTCATTTACTTTTTTCTATGTAATAAAATGCTTTGGAAAAAATGAGGCAATTAAGCAGAAATCAATAGAAAATAGACTCACCATCTCTTCGATTAAGCCTTGCAAAGCCAGGACTATGACTGCTAGACAGCTCTGATGAACTGCTGAATGAAGACTGAGGCAAGGCAGACACCAGCTGATCATCACAATTATCTGTCAGGGGAAAACAGCATGTTCAGGTTAATGCACTGAACACCGCTTACTGAAAATTATAGCCAGGAACCAACACTGGAAAAAATATCTAAATTGGCCTTTTGTTTCAGGAAGCATGTTCCAGAATGTTTGTCTCAGGGTCTATTATATGTACCAGATTAGTACTGAGCTGGCACTTTTTATCTCACTAATATTTCATCAGATTGCCATGGTGTCATTTCCTATATTCTCTGACTCCTTATATTCCTCAGGTTCTAACCTAACTTTGAAGACAGACTTGATAAATGGCTCACAGCTCACTAGCTACTATTTACAGGGATAGGTACTGACACCTGCCAGTCCTGCTTTAGCTTGAGCAGCATGAAGCTTTGACCTGAGAACCCGCTTTATATTTCTCTAGGTGTTGAATAAAATCACATTACATCCAATTACTATGTCCAAAAAAAAAAAAAAAGTGCTATGTTAAGATGGATGCCAGAAAGGATGGTACCTTGAGTTTGCAAATTGTGTGTGTGTTTGATGTAGAAGCAACATGAAATCACTGTTAGACAATTATTAGAATGCGAGTTTCAACTTCATACAGAAAGAAACCACAGTGTTTCAGATAAGAGGATTAACTGCAATTCACAATCAATGGTGCATAAGTAAGCAGATTCTAATCAATATTTTGGATGTTAAATCCCTCTCCAGCTCAATTACTATACAGGACATGTGTTCATTCTCCATTTATATTGCAAAATATAAATTGAGAATCAATACCTGTTCTAGCTTTAGCTGAAGGAGGACTGACTTAAAACACACACAAAAAGTGCAAGCAAGTCTTTTCCTGACTATACTTTGCTGGTATTTGTTGCTTAGAAAAAGAGGAGAAATTATGTAAACTATCACTCTTTGAGACGTGGCCTGGATAAGGGGACAGACCTGGTCAACTTGCATGGGTTCAAGCAATGAGGAAGGGACTGGTAATGTGAAGACTAGAGCTGGCAGGAGCTCGGAGAACCATTTTTTTAATGGAAGCCTTTGGTCTGGTGGTTGTCAATCTTGATACATAGGTCAATTAAAGCATCCAGGCTGAACGGGCATTCCACCCATGCTAGTTATTGTCATTTAGGCTGAGTCAGAAATGATAATGCTGGGTGGCTTTGTTCCACTTGGTGTCTATTACCAAGTGTCAGAACTCCACTGCAGATTTAGCAACTGGCCAGTGTCTCTGCCACAACACCTGAAGTGGATCATTAAAGCCATAGTCTAACAAGGTCCTCAAATTGTCTCAGAAGTGGACTGGATTTCTCCTGGAGTGGAGACTCCCAAGCCAGAGCCTCCCCAGTAAGCAGGATAATAATCAATCCCACCCTGGCTTGGTCAGTGGGATACGACCATGTGCATGGCAGAAATAGGAACCGACACTGATAGGAATCCACAAAATTTGTCACAATCACCATTTAACTTGTCAGTTAATGGGTGCTTGGGTTCATGGGGAGCAGTGTTTGGAGCTGAAGGTGGCATGCCTTGAGCTTTCAGAACCACATTCTGTGCCTGCAGGGTACCAACTTGGGCCTGCAAGGTCTGTAGGACTCCCACTATCTTCATCAGCGATATTGGCCTTTGTAGGATCCATAACTGCCATATCAGCTTTTTGTTGGGAATGCTTAAACTGTTATGTGATGGGGACGTAGGCAGTAGTGCCTACTGGTTGGAGCAGGAGTCAATAGCCTGGAATCAGAGCCCAGGGTCATAACTAGAGTCAGAAGCCAAATGCCAGAGCCAACAGGCACAGCCAAAGTCAGGAATTGGAGCCAAGGGTCAGAACTAGGTTACCTGGAGTGAGGAAAGACACAAGCAGGGCTGGGCCCAAGGCAGGAGTAGGGCTGGATCCAAGGTTGGAACAAGGAAGAAGTAAGCGGAGAACAAATGCAAACATTTGAGCAGCCATTGAACTACTGCTGCTGCTGGGATTAAGAGTATGTCTGCTGGCTCTTCAAACCAACCAGGTAGTGTAGCCAGTCAGGCAGACTACTACAAAGTCAGCTGCACTAGTTAGGTTACCTGGAGACTTGCTCTGATGCAGGCTCTGATTCCTCACAGCATGTTACTTCTACAGAAAACTCAGCCCCATCTTGCTCAGAAACATGGTCCTCAGCTCTGTAGAAACCATATCCCTTTAGTGCAGTGGTGCCCAAACATTTCCTCTCACTCTCCCCTTACCTGTAATGGAATGTGTTTGCACCCCGCCCCCAGCCAGGAGCGGAACCCGGGCCCCTCTGCACCATTAGATGTTCCTCCGCACCCTCCTAAGGGGTGCATTCCACTGTCTGGAGACCACTGCTTTAGCGGAAGAAAAATCACATTGGCTTCGGACAGGTGAGTCAGCTGCCTTTTAAATGTCTGTGTCTGCTGATTACATTATCCATTAGGTACCCTTCCTCTGTAGAAATATTCAGCAATGCTATTTTATTCTATTTAGAAGATCTAATAAGAGCTTTACTTTGATAGCTGCACAATGCGCTACATGCACAATGCTCTATATGTGACATTCCCAACCATGCTCATTAAGTATATACACCTATATATTGTGCATTGTATTATATTTATATCCTGTCTGTCTCTCTATATATATTAGACACACAGAGAGATAGCTGAATATACATAAGCTATTATTCAAAAATACAATATTGTAAGACAAAAATGGTTTGTCTCGTACAATGTATTGACTGAAGAGAAATGAGCCAATTACTGTAAATACATCTATGGATAATCATATATTTATTGTACAGCAGCTGTGGGGAATTTTTCTAGGAAAGAAACCTGACACTGCCTTGTTCTCTACAGCTTATCAAACCTAGCAAATATTGAGGATCAGGGGTTGCTATTCATTTTAACCCAAAATTTAGTAAGAACTCCTGAACTAAATCCAAAACACAGCTTGCAAGTGTTGATAATGGTCAGATGGTCTGAATTGACTTGTTTATTGCATTTAATAAAAGATATTGCATACAGATCATTTTCATTTGCTAGTTTTAGAACTGAAATATATATTCCATGCATGAAAAATTTGTTTAGTTTCAATGTAGGTTCCATGGCTACTATTCATTACTTCTGTAGGGTCTGGTGGAAAAGCTACTTTGTAATGTCTTACAAGAATACTCCTCCATATTGGCTATTGCCTAGCGCACCAGACTCTTTCCCCCCCTTACTTCAGTGGTGAAACAAAAGACTATGTAAGATTAGGCCTTCCTGCCAGCCACTTCCAGATTGATACTAATAAAGAATGATGTACCTAGGGAATATATTTTCAGCTTGGCTGTAAACTGATCAGTTTTATAACCATATTACTTTACTTTACTGGCACTACTCTTGATTTACAGGAGTCTAAATGAGAGGTGAGGTAAACCCTAAGTTTAGACCTTGCAAGAACACAGATATAAGGGGAAAGAGAATAAAGAGTCAAGTAAAATTCTGGGACTACTTTAATCTATGAATACATCTTGTTGGTAAAAACAAGGTTTAGGGAATTACAATTGTAGTGAACGGGAGTGTTAATGCAGGGCAATTAAGGTGAACAAGGAAGTCAGAGAAGAACCAAAAGAGTCAGAGCAGTCATCAACATAAAGTTCAAGGCCCCAACTGACTGATTATCATAGGTGCTAAGCATGTGCAGCTATCATTGACTTAACTAGAGTAGTAGGTGCACACACTGAAAAAATCAAGTCACAAATTTTCAGACAGTCCTCAAACCTGCCCCCAATTTTTCACCTACAATGTTTGTACGTAATCATCTGCAGCCACAATTAATTCTGACTTAAGATGATAATTAGATGATGAATAAATTATTTTAAGTGGCAAAATAGTGTAAATTTCATTATATGATATTCATTACATGTCCAAAACAAGGATAAATTACACAAATTTTGTATTCAGTGGGGACCGAATTCTGCCTCTGATATAAATGGGCATAACTCCTCCCATTTGGCCTAATTCTGACCTCACATTGCTGTCACATTAGTATAACTCTATTGACTTCAATAACATTACTCTTGATTCACAGTAATGTGAGACAGGAATCTGACACAACAGGAGCTATGCCCACTTTGCTTAAACTCACTTGGCCCCGGGAGTGTTGGAGATGGTGATTCATAAGCTAATGGGGGCATAGTGGGACTTGTTTAGTATGCCTATCACTATTCATTTATATTACAGTAGCATTCAGAATCTCCGAGTTAGGATCAGAGTGGGCCCCATGTGTTGGGTTCTGTTCAAACAGATGAACAGCCAGTCCATGCCTAGGAGAGCTCACAATCTAACTGAACACCTGGCATTGGAGTTACACACAGTTTGTACAACATCTGAAAGCCAAGTAAGTGAAAGCTACACTATTATCACTATGATATCACCATGGACATCTGTTTTCTGACCAACTTTTCCCTGACCTATAAATTATAATAGAATATATATTACCATTGAATTTGGCCTAGAACTTTCTGTGGGAGTTTCATTTACATACTCTAGACTGAATATATATAGATGTATATCTTCAAGAGGCCTCTCTTTACACCAGTTAAAAATAAGAGGAAAAATGAACCAAATTTAATAATATAAATCATCTTTGCAATACCGTTAAATTCTTGAGATAGATGGTCTAATTTGTTAAACAATATTCAACGATACATGATGCATAACTACATACCCACGGTTTCTGTATTATTCACACACATCTGGCACTGAATAAAGCCTACATGAAGAAAGAATGTGCGTTTGATGACACACTAGCATATTGTGATGTTAATGTTTGAATCTTGGTTTGGAGACACACACAGAATTTCAGATCTCAGGCCTACAGTATGAACAGGTTGCAGACCTAACATAATCAGTCTCCAGAGAGGTAGTAGGAGAAGATATGCAGTTGGTTGTGGTATCAGTACTGCCAGGGGCTGATGGAGCAATATGCTGACTTTAGTCATAATAGCAGCTATTTAAAAACCAGATGTCTGAAAATGAGAGGTTCAAAGAGAGACAGGAAAGAACAGTGCATGTTGTGGGGGAAAGTTGAAATACAATTAAAAATAAAACCCTGAAGCTACAAGACATAAACAGAGGAGAGTGTATATATGAGCAGAAAAATAATATTTGCTCTGTCAGTCACATTGCAGTTCATTCCAGTTATCTAAAGCCTTGTCCTTCAGTATACCATAATGTCAGTGCAGATTTAGTACAATCAAGTAAGCAGCAGAGCTTCTTATAGAAGCACAGCTGAGTGCTGTATATGCAAAATTGTCTGGTTTATTCCCCCCTGAACTTTAAATACTGACAGTATGCTACCTTTGAGAATTTCAACATGCACCTTCCAAGTAAACTAATATCAACTCACAGATAGCATTTATAATGCCATGTCATAGAATCGTAGAACCACCAAGTTAGAAGGGACCACAAGGGTCATCTAGTCTAGCCTCCTTCCAAGATGCAGGATTTGTTGTGTCTAAACCATCCAAGACTGATGGCTATCATCTAGCCTCCTTTTGAAAACCTCCAGTGAAGGAGCTTCCACAACCTCCCTAGGCAGTTTATTCTGTTGTCCTACTGTTCTTACAGTTAGGAAGTTTATCATGCTTTACATGGATCGGTTAAACGTGACTAGCATGTCACATTGTAAAGCAACTATTGTAGCCTTGTTTATAACATTATGTTTTATGTATTTGGATTGCATCTTTGACCCCAAATGCTGGCTAAGGGGTGCTTGAAGGAGACAACACTCAAACAAAAACAAGTTAAAAACTGTGACAGCCCGCTTCAGGATATTGTTAGTGCCCATTTCAACTTCTATGCAATAAAAAACAATTTCATTTATATTGAGCTCTTTCCTCAATACCTTCTTTTCCCTGTATCATCAAGAATATGTATGGGGCATTAATCTCCCTGATTTCAGTGGGAATCATCAACTAGATTCTTGTGTGCCACTGTAAAAACCTCAGGTCAAAGTTTTCAGCCATCCTCAACCCAGCCCTCAATATTGGGTTCACAGATTTTGCATGGGCACCTATTTAGACATGCATTTACTTTGAGAGCACACATGCTGGAGTTTGGCACCTAATTACCACAATTGCATATGCAAAATGTTTGATGGCACAAAAAGCCTCTGCTCTTGTGCATGTGTGCAGAGGTTTGTGTGCAGTCCACGGGATAGTTCTGATGCTGTAATGAGCCCTCCCAAAGTAGAGGAGAAGAGGCAGGAAGGGTGACGTTAAGGTCACTGATCCATCTTCCATTCATAAAGGGCTGAGTAGCAGATGCTGTACAGAGGAGCAGTGCAGCGGTACCCTAGCACAATAGCTGCACTCCTGTTTACACTTCCCCTCCACCGTGGGCTGTGGATTTAAACCATTATTGAGCCATGTGGCTTTTAAATCATTCATCACCCTATTACTCTTAAGCTTCATTAACTTTTGGAGTCTCTGCCATTTTCTACATCCCAGTGATACCTAGGCCTCCCTGGAATTAAACATAAGCACCATTGCACTTAGTAAAACTCATACATATTTTAATGGTGGTCATTCTATCTTAGGTCCATATGCTGCCTTCAAATGACATTTGGAAGGTGCTCTGAAATGAATGGGCATCATGAGACCTGCACATTAATTCACAGCAACCTATCTGCTCCACCACCACCACCCTGTACTCTTTTGCTGGGAAGTATCATAGGCAGGGCTGGAAAATGGGGATAATACTACTTAAAACTGCTTTGTAAAACAAACATTCTGGATCATGATTAGGTATTCAGGTTGCCAGATACTTCTCATTATAAAACCTTGTTTTAGTTGCTTATAACTTTTCAAATGTTAACCATTCAGGCTGAATTTTTCCATGCAGATATCTGCCTGAGGCTGCTTTCTTTTTTTTTCTTTTTTTTTTTTTCTTTTTTTTTAATTTTAGTCAAAATGGTACAGCCATTTCCAAGAACCAGGGAAAATACATTTTTTTGCCAATGTTAAAAAATTCTAGTGACTTTTCTTTGAACTGCTCTAGTGCCCCTAGACTAAACATTTGGCAGGAGATAGCCTTTTTGTCAGGGATATGCCTTTTGCCAACTCTGAGGAAATCTACCAATAATTTGGCCAAATTAAAAAGCTTTTGAAATTTGCTGAATAGGGGCTTATTCTATTGTAGCAGCTAAATTCCCTAAATATTCTCTCTGTGCTGGGCATGCTCCAGCATCTCACCTCCTACTTGTGAGCAGACTGTACATGTGCCATGCCCACAGAATGGTTGAGCATGTTCCATCCCCTCACAGCCCAGGGCTACAGGGTCTTTTCCTATAATGGCTGTTCCCCCTGTTCTGCGCCAGATACTGGAACTGAGAGTAAAGAGCCTCTCTGTCTCCTCTGCTCTTAATGATAACCCTGCTGGCACCCAGGCAGCATGGAAGAGGAAACTGCTTAATTCAAATGCAGAGGGCACAAAAGCCAGACAAGGGAAAGAGAAAGGAGTAGATTGGACAAGGAATCTGGTGAGACTGGGACTGGAGTAGGGAGAGAAACTGGGACTGGCTGGGCAAGGAGACACTGGGAAAGGAGACTAAAGAGCCAATGTCAGAAACAGGGGTGGGGACTGGAAGCAAGTTGGCTGCGGAGGAATACAGGTATGATGAGAAGCTGGAGAGTACAGGGGAGACTGGAACTGGCTGGAAAAGGAGACTGGGACTAAGAACCAGTGTTGGGGAGAATGGAGGTGACAAGGAGGGGAGACAGATCTGACAAGAAGGTGTGTGGAGGAGTGGAGGGGAACTAGGATTGGCTGGGTAAAGAGACTAGGCCTAGGATCCAGGGATTGGAGGGGCTGAGGTGAGGATGTGAGAGAGAGAGATTGAGATTGGATGAGGTGGTGGAGGTAGGACTGGAACTGGCTGGGAAAGGAGACTGGGACTGGGATGAGAAAACTGAAGAGAGGGGATTGGGACAAAGTTGGCAAGGAGAACGGAACTGGAATAAGGAGCCAGAAGTGAGGAAGAGACAGGACTTAGACAGGGCAGAAAGGGCTGTGTCCACTAGAGTACACTCCCTCCCAGAGCCTAGAATGGAAACCAAGATTTCTGAGCATCACAATTCATCTGCTGTCAGCAAATATCTAGGACACCGGCCAAGTGCATGTCCCATCCCTCTCTAGTGCTTGTCCTCATGCAGGATGATGAGAACATATTACTGCTGTCTGTGACTCCATTTGCTCAAGCGGCAGAGGTCTGTATAGTGGATCTAAAGGTTCCAATCCTGCTGATAACCAATGTGGATGTTGATACAAAGCTGCATGGTGGAATTTCTGGTTTTTCAGTTTACTTTATTAAAACCCTCTGAAATTATACACAAAAAACTATGATAAAAGACATGTAATCATGTAACTAAATACTGTATCATAATGCATACAGACAAAGGGGCCAAAAAGGGTATCTGAAACTGTTTCCTATAGTTAAATATAGGGGGGGGGAAGGCATATTATAGTTAGGAGAAAAAGTTATCGGTTTTTAGGAAAACTTAAAGGCCACCATCAATATCAATCTAAATCATAAATAGGTGGAATATGTGGAAAGGGCTCAGAATCTGGCCCATTATTTCTCTCTCCCTCTCTCTTTCCCCACTTTCATTAGGTCTGAGATTGAGAGACTGAGTTTAATTTACCATGGCCACACATTCTGTAGTTTAATGGACATGCCTCATTTGGTATCTGTTGCCCTGCAACTCTTATGCAGTAAAGTATTACGATGAAGCATTCAATAAGATATAAATTCATCTTTGCAAAAATAATCATGCAAATGATCACACATTACAATATAAATGCATTATTTTGTATTGTTAGTAACATTGTGAGGTATCCTTAAAAAAGTATTTTCCATTTTTAATATTTTTTTCCTTCGCTTTACTAGATGGCCAACTTAATTTTGAACCATGCTGACAGGTGTAGGAAAATGTGTCAAAAACAACCACCAGTTGTTTTATTAGCCTGTAATATAGTGAAATGAAGGAACTGCCTGGTCTTTGGAATTGGCGTGGGGGTGAGCGGGGGGACCAAGTGCCAACACCTAGTTCCTTTGTTGCTTCCATAGGAGACCATCTGAATCAATCCTTTCCCTGCTGTCCTGTCGATGCCTCCTTTTCAGCTAGTGCCATCCACTTTTGGGTTATGTTGCCTGCCTGAGGGCCACAGTACAGCGAGAGAGGAGGCCTAGTACTGAATCTGACTCCTACATTTTTAACTGAAATAGGAACAGATCAATGCCCTTTGAAAGCAATAAGAGTCCTTCCATTGAGCTCAATGGTTGTTGGGTCAAGCCCATATTTTTGTAGTTTTCAAATTGTGACCTTACAGTAGGTTGCTTGGTGTCTGATCTCAGTGGTGAAAGATGGAATATCAATCACCAATAGGACAGAATATAATTGTAATTTGATGGGAAAATGCACACATTTCCGATCAAATACTAGTTATTCACTTTAAAGGTGCACAGTGGTAGCTCTTAAACTTGCTGACTATCTTAGATAAACAAGTATTTTGTACACAGATAACCTCTGTATCTGAAGTATTCAAGGTATTTTCTATGGTAAATATAGGAAAGTAGAAGGGCATACTGTAGTTATGAGATAAAGTTATCTGTTTGTCTTTGGGAAAACTTAAAAGGCAACCACTAGTCTATATCAAATCCAAATCATACCTAGCAGGAACATGTAGAATGAATAATAAAGTATCAATAGAATCTAAAACCTGTGGATCTTGTTGTTCAGTAGTACCTGCTCAGTTTGCTTTAATGTAACTTAGTTTACACATCTTTTTTTAAACGTATTTTCTGTAAGTTAACATGCTGATTGGTGACACTTAATATGAATAGGGGATAACATTATTTATTTTAGCTATTTATCAGAGTACAGTTACACTGTTATGAAGAATGAGTTTATTGGTATGAAAAACGTCACCAGCATTTAAAGACAAATGTATACTGTGTTCATTTTGTGCGGAAGCATGAAAGGTTAATGCAATATATAAATTCCTGTAATGCAGACTGGAAGCATTAAAAAATGGTAATGAGTGGTAGGCTAGTAAAACGGCAAGACCTTGAAAGAGAGCACAGTAAGTTTATGAACGTATGAACTGGACTAAAAATGAATGTGATTTAAAAGTAAAATGATATTTTAATTCCCTGATATTGAAGAGATATATTTTAAGTCAATATTAAAAGTTTCACTCCATCATGTAGGTAGACTAATTTTGTAACTGCTTGGAATGTCATTTCCTATTAAATAAGACTGCCTTATAACTTCTCACTGGATTATTAAATTGTCACTCTTCTTATATGATCCCATTATGTTTTGAAATTCAGTATATTTTCATTATGTTTTTCATTTATTTTTCAGCTGAAATATAAACAGGGATGTTGGTGCAAATTTTGTTAGGATTAATATAAGTATATCTCTGTAAAAATTCAAATTATTTTGTAATGCATAATCAATGATGTTGTAGATGTCCTTTCTCTCTCTCCCACAAGAGCTTCTAGATAATGATAGAAGTTTTTTAACAGTTTCCATTCAAAGTACTTTATTTTTTTTTGCCCTTATTAAATTGAACTTTTTCATTGGGATATTTGACTATGAAAGCAAATCTGTCAGTTTGTGTGGAAAATTATCCAAAAACAACATCGCTTTTCTGAGGTGTTTTACAGACAAGAATTAAAGTTTCCTGCCTCAAAAATTTACAATCTAGGACTCTGATTATTGAGACAGTTGGTGAATTGAGACAGTTGGTGAACTGCTGCATTTGTTCAGAACCCCATCAGTCAGCCCATGTGTTATTAACTGCAGGATAGAAGCCTAAATGGAAAGAATTGGCCTAATTCTGCTCATTTAAATAAGGTAAACCCAGAGTGACCCTACTGAAGCCAATTGATTGAAACCAGATTTACATCAATGTAATCAGAATTTGGACCTATGATTGCATATGAAAATTTAGGACCTGATCCTAAGATGCACTCAAGATACTTACAGTGATCATATTTAAAGTGTCGTGCATTTTGGGAGAGATTACGTGTTCCAGCTATATTCCCTATTTTAAACATAAGGAATAACTCTCAAACCAATAGAATATTTCAAAACAAACAAAACTTTTAAAGTGCAGTCACTAACACTCATTGAATTCAATAGGAATTATACACGTGCAACACATCTTGGGATCTAGTAATAAAGCAACCATATTTTCTGTGAAAGTTAATCACCTCAGCTAGCCTTTGATCCAGTAATGAAATCTACCAGTACAAATCCTTACAAACATTGGGTGTTCCTCTGAAGTCAGTGGGATTCCATGACAATTTAAGTTTCCATAATGATGAATCCCTTGTAGGATTTTGGCCCTAGTTATCGTACTTCAGTCAAACCAAAAGGAGAATGACCTTTATTCTCCTTTCACATATTCCAGTTCTCTCATGTTGTAACTCCATTGATTTACATGTAGCAGCTCCTGGTTACCACTTGTGTGTGAGGTGTATATTTAAATACAATCCATACTAACTAAGCCTAATTTGCTTTATTCTGAAAACCTCCAAACCACTAAAATGAATTTCACACATGGCTTGTGCAGGCTGAAAGCATGAAGTACTGTTAAAAAGAGGAAAAAGTAACCTCTAGATCAGTGGTCTCCAAAGTGGGGTGCGCAAGAGGATCCTTGGGGGTGTGGGGCAGGAGGAGCGACTTTTTTTTTTAATTTTTTTTTTTTTTTTTTTGCTTCGTCAGGCAGGAGTCCAAGCGGCTTTTTTTTTCCTCTCTCTTTGCTTCGGCAGTTCGGACGGTAGTCCGAGCAGAACTTTTATTTATTTATTTTTTTGCGCTTCGGCGCAGCAGGGAGTGCGTGCTCAAAATTTTTTTACTGATAGGAGTGCGCGATCAAAAAAGTTTGGAGACCACTGCTCTAGATGAAAAAGGAGGCTAGGAGGTGAGAATGCCCTGGATGTGAGATATTTTACTGCATTTATTACTATTTTAAAATCTTCCCAGTTTTATATTATTTACCAATTTAATTAATATGTTCTTTACTCTTTCAGAATTATTAATGACGATTTTAAATATGACCGGAACTATTACCCATCCATAAGGTTCCATACTAGACTCATCCCTAAAACATGACTTATCACCATTTATTATTATTCCACCTTTTCCATTCCATATCCTAACCAAAACAATTTCAATTAATTTTTGAAGGCATATTTTTGCCAGAAACACCATCAAATACCTTACTACAATCCAAATACTCCAGTGTTCCATTCATACTCTAATACATCAATTTGTAATTTGAGAGTGCAAATAAGGAAAAAAAACTACCTTATCTTGTGGACTGAAGATTCTGTGTGTGTGGCACATGCTTCACTTTAAAAAAAATCTCAATTGCTGATCCATATCCAGAGTCCAGTCTCACACCACTGTAAATTAGATAAGAACTGCATATGCAGTTCTTTATCAAATATGTATTGTGTTAAAAAAAATTATAAACAATAAACTAAGAGGTTTCTCCTAAACCTACAGGACCCAGTAGATGCCCTGAGAAATAATGGAAAAGGTGTAGATTGATGTGGAGCTGTAAGGAGCTGAGAGAACTAAAACTAAATTACCTGCAATAAAAGGACACTGGAGAAAATAAAAAGGGACACGGAGAGGTGTTTTAATTTTCTCTCTCTCTCTTTTTAATCCCTATCCATCAGTTGTATGGCAAAAATCTATAAATATAGCAGATTCATATTTTTGATAAGGAACCTTGTATCCTTACAGAATGGAAGGTCAGTCATCACTGCGTATAGCTAGAAATGTGATATTTTTACTACATTTCTTAAATATCCTCTTTTTAGGTATGTCTTGAGAGATAAAGCTATATAACAACTTAGGCCATGATCCAGCAAAGAGTTATGCATGTGCTTAACTTTATGCATGTGAGTACTTCCATTTATGTACATAGAGAAAAGCACGTGTCCACTTTGTAAAGCATCAGGGACTTGGCCACAAAGAAAAAAAAAACAAAAAACAATGATCAGTAGATCTTTTGCTTCTGGTACTATGAAAGCCTGATAATCTTTAGATTCATCTTCTAGCATGACTGGTAAAAATCAGACTTCACTCAGGAGTTGCAGTAAAAACCCACACACAATATTTGATAGGACCAAGTAGGAGAGACTGGCATTTTTAGAAATGCAAACTTTTTCATACTGCAGGAGGATGTTGGTGTGGGCTTGCTGAGTTCTGAAAGAGAAGTGTTCACAGTGTGGAAAACTTAATATATGGAGATATACCTACCTCATAGAACTGGAAGGGACCTTGAAAGGTCATTGAGTCCAGTCCCCTGCTTTCACTAGCAGGACCAAGTACTGATTTTGCCCCCGATCCCTAAATGGCCCCCTCCAGGATTGAACTCTCAACCCTGGGTTTAGCAGGCCAATGCTCAAACCACTAAGCTATCCCTCCCCTTTTCTTAAAAACAAAGACAATATTTGCCAATATCTCCTGGCATTATTTGTGCTATAATGAGCTCCAGACACACACAACTGGAAAAATAAGTCAAAATATATAAATAATGGTCAATTATAAAACACCCATTTTAACAATAAGAACTTCTCTTTCACCATCAGTCATAGGGTCAAATTCTCTGCAGCTTTAAATATATGGAGCTTCATAGATCCCAATGAAGTTTTGACCATTTACACCAGCAGATAATTTGGCTCATTATCTTGTGTTTATGGCGTCACCATTTGATTCCATTGAAGTGATTTTGAGAAAAACTTTGCAATGCAGTGCTACATGGGAGGAAAAGCTGTGAGGGTGAATTTCACTCCTGCGAAGAGCAGCAGTACAAGGCTTATTCATGTACCACTTAAGTCTTATTGTGAGGGTTTAAGTGTTGTGTAGGCCTCATTATGGCTCTCTGCACACAGTGAATTTCCCCGTGTGAGAGAAAGCACTTGTTAAAATACAAATACATCTTACACACAAAAACTTTATACAATGATTTTCATTCTAGGACAAAACAAATCAATAATTGATGTTAGGCACAATCTGCCTTGATACAATCTATGGATGTAGTAAGTACAATGGGGGAGGAGGATTACCACCTGCCAAGTCCCTACCCCTTTTTCAGGGATTACTGAATCCCAGGAAAGAGGCCAAAAGAAAGCATGGTGCTTTTACTTGACCCACATGGAGCATAGCATCACTCATACTGACCCTGCTTCAAACAATCACAGAATCACATTACCCAGTTCTTCAGTAACTGAAACCCTATTTTCAGTGCAGGCTTTTTCCTGTATCAAACAGCAGTTTGGCATGGTTCTACTTTAATATCCACAAAAGAAAAAAAAGAAGAAGAAAGCATGCTAATATGGAAAAGAAATGACCGATTAGGCCTTTATAGAAGTCCTTTCATAATTATCATAGCTCCAAAATCTCTTATGTTATCCTAGCAGGTAGTTTATTTCGATATCGGGCACAAAGCAAAATATAGTGCAACACAGGAAACTGTGCTAGTAAACGACAAGAAAAATATTAGAGTCTGGTTTGTGCCGTGTCTCCTTTGCATCACCTAAACAGCGATTCAGTGTGTTAACAGCTAGCTGAAAATTTCCCTTGCAGTGAGGACCCTCTCCGCTGGCATAAACTGAGATGATGCAGCTCTTGCACCAGGCACCCCACCCAAACCCCAGTGTAAGCCTAAGTCTACACTGCAATAAAACACCCATAGCTGGCTCGTATCAGCAGACTCTGGCTTGCAAGGCTTGGGCTCTGGGGCTATACAATTGCAGTGTAGATGCTCAAGATGGAGTGTCCCGGAGCCTGGACTCCTGACTGAGCCCGAACATCTACAATGCCCCACTACCCAAAGCCCAAGTCTGTTTTACTGCAGTGTAGACATACCCTAAGAGGCATGTCGGAGCTAAGCTATACCACACCAATCCTCTACTGCAGTATAGACCCTCAAGGACCTTAAACCAAGGGCATTAGTTAAAGCAGCACTTAGGCTGCTCTCACAGGCACAGGGGACAGGCGAAGCAGAATCAGGGAGCTGTAACCAAATCTTTGACAACCACTCCCCTACACCAAGTGAAATTTGGCTGCAGTGAAGTATATAGCTCATTATTTCTAACAACAGTGCAAACAGGTTCTATAATGAGTCAGCTCAGCACATTTTTCTACAAATATTACCTGTGCTGAGGAAGAATTATCTTTATTGCGATAATTACATATTCCAAAATGTTTCCAAATCTGGCCCTGAGTTAGAAATAAGAAAAAAAAGTATCATTATACAGCTGTTCCTAAATTTCTCTAATGTACTTGTACCGAGTAAAGAACAGACTTTAAGGAAAAAGATATTTTTGTATACTGAATCACAGACCAAGCCTTTTTAAAAGCTTATTTCCAACATGCTATGTTAAAGTAGGTAAAATTGTTTTACCTGATAGAAGGTTTTCTTTGAAAGGACAATTTTGTAATGTGCAAAGCAAATCATTTTTTCCCCTTTCACGTACGCTGTGAAGCAATACAATGTACAGATAGAAGGGATGTGTCATGGTGAATGGAATACAATTTCAGGATTTTGTTTTTAAAACAATATATTCATGCCTCTATATGGTTGCCTTATTGTGAAGATGTAAAGATAAGGCATCCTAGGTATGTAAAATGGTATGCATCAAGAAGAGGTGAATATAGGATTCTAACTATACTGAAGATCTATGGTTCAAATTCTGATCTCACAATACTGTAAATCCAAAGCCACTTCACTGAAGCCAACTAAATTCATGTGGATCTACAACTCTGTAAATTAGATTGCAATCTCACCCTATTAATCTGGCAGCCTACATTTCAGCAACAATTCAGCTAATTTGTCCATGGAATTCAGGCTTTTCCTGCTCACAGTATAATACTGGCAGATTGAAATTTATGAGAAAGTATTTTTATGAGGTATTTGGCAATTAAACAAATTAGATCTATGAACTGATCAGAAATAATTATCTATATGTATTTGAGTTTTGGTATTAGAGCTGTGTTGGTAAATTTGAGAAGAAGTCATCACCTGGCATTGTTTCTATTCATTGAATGGATGAGTTCTTTGAGTGAAGAACTTTTGGTATCAATATTCATGTAACTTACTTTGAAATTCACTTTCTATAAAATTCAGTGATAGCAATTCTGATGGCAATTGAAGATTACCAGGATGCAATGATGCCCTGGCCTCACCTCAAATCCTCCAAACATGGCCTCTCTGCTGAGGGCTGAGAACAGATGAGATGTAGGACCAACTATGGCTGCTCAACGGCAATAAAAATTCCATAGGGGAGAAGAATCCTCAGGAGGCCAGATCCAGTGGCTTCATGGCTACTTTATCACCAGGGTCTGGCCCACAGTATTGTAAAAGTACACATACAGATGTTTAGGGTCTGTTTTTAATCTCAGAGGAGAAACTTCAGCTAAATAAATGGAGTTACACTGGCTGAAACCATTGTGAGAAGAATCATGTTTTTAGTTTCCACATTAAAGGGTATTTTAGTCTCCTGTAGTTACGTTTCTAAACAGTGTTTCAATCAACAGTTTCATATCTAAAGTAATTTTACTTAAGGGCAGTAAGGTTACAGCCAATATACTGAAGGTTCATATTCTGTTATGAATATGCTCCAGTAATTCCACTAAACCATAATCTACAGCTCAATTGTCATAAATGAAACAAAGCACTGTATGAAGCAGCTTTCAGTTTCCTCACTTTTTAAAAAACATGTTAGGGGAAATTAAGATTAAAGTTTGAAATGTTTCATGATAATAAGGATTAGTCCTGGATAATTATAACATACAAGATTGACTAAAGAACTGCACCATCAAAATGTTTCCTTCTCACTAGAAAAAGCATCTAGTCAAATAAAACTTATATCATCTAAGCAGGACTGAGTTTCAAAAGGTGTTGGAGACATTAGCAACCAACAGCCTTGATTTGATTGGCTACAGTCATTTTTCTTCCTCAGGATATCACTTTAAAAACATCATATGATCCAATACTGTACCACCAATATTTATAAGCACTTTTATTTAGATTTCCCAACATTATGGCTATTAAAAAAATCCTCTTCAGGGTGGAAACATCATTTCTCTAAATAATTAGAGTTGTTTAGATCCGAAAGGAAAGCTTGGTGCATCATAATATGTTTAAATCAATATTGGACATACAGCAATTGCTTATGATTTATGCATGATGCAATTTACCATGAGGTAAGTTGCTGTAAAACATTGTACAATAAATCTGCAAAGTAATTATTATAAAATACTTAGTAGACAACCAAGCAATAATAGATATACTTACAATATCCATTATTTACTCCTAACCACTTGGTCCAGTCTGAATTCCTCACGGAAACCAAGACGACAACAGGGAGTACAGAGGTCCACTAAAGACTCACTTATGTGTGTTTGGAACAAGTACTACTATGTGGGGGAAATTCTAAAAATGGGGATCTTGTGAGTAGATGTTGTTTGACTAGGAGTTCGGGTGTTATTCTCAGAACTACTGATTTAGTGTTGGGAAGCTCTCTTCTTCAGGATGAAGGACAAGACCTATCTTTTTTTCCTCTCCCAATAAAATAATCTAATCAATGCATGATGCTGGAGGAAACACAAGAGAAAGAAATAAAAAGGAAATGAGAAAAGAACAAGTCATTCTTTTTTCTACACACACGTATCTCTCCCATCCCTATAAAAAGGTTTGGGATGGATGCACAACTCAAGTGGTAAAGCCAAAAGTCCCAAATATTTAGTTCTGTTGGGTTGAATAGCCAATGACAAGTAGTGTATCTCTTTTTGCTTTCAGGTGGTAGATTAGGAGGAAGTTACTCCATGAAATTCTCCATTTAATTTCCATGACAATTTCTACCAAGACCCCATTATTTCCCTTATCAAGAGAGAAGTTTTGTTAATAATATAATTTGCAACTGTTTAGCACCCTTATCTAAAGATTTCCATGCAATTTACAAATCTTATTTAAGCTTTGCTGCTCTTTTGAGGTTCAGTATATATTATTATATATATTTTACAGCTAAGAAACTTGAGGCATAGAAAGATGTGATTTGTCCAAATTCACACCAAAAAAATCCATGGCAGAGTCAGTAATAGAACCCAGGAAGTCCTGTTCCTCAGTACCCGGATCTAAACATTAAATATTCTCCCTAACCATAAAGACTGAACTATAAAGTCTGATCTAGAACAGATCTCTCTTCTGGCTTCCTAAAGGGAAAAAAAAATCCTGCTTCATTTTTTATGTATTTTACATTTTTAGGATCACATTTTCCAGTGATTTACACCTTGTGAGCCCTATTCTCATTTACACTAGGGCCCCTTTACACCACTCTGTGAAAAAGATTCTTTAAGTGGGTGCAAATGTAATTTACTCCCACTTCAAGGCCCCTTTATGGTGCCAGAGCAGTGTAAAAGGGCCTCAACTGTAAATGAGAATCAGGTCTTAGTGACTTCAATGAGGTTATACAGGATGTAAGATTAGGCAGAATCTAGCTCCTAAACATCACATTTATTTGAATAAAGAGGGTTTCATGCTTTGTTCCTCCCTATGAAACCACCCAAAGTGGAAATAATGATGCTATCAGATTAAAATCAAATAATATATTGAAACCGAGAAAAAACATTTTCATTTGGCCTAAGAATGGCAATGGGAAGAGGAAAATTAATGTAAACTGCTATCAAGCTTGCGTCTGAAATAAATTGAAAATAATTACTTTATTTATCAATTAATTTAATCCCCAGCAATATACTCTACAATGGAGGTAATTGCATTATTAACAACGACAAAAAATTCTGTTCACATAATATGTGGACAAACCTTTGTTTCAAATCCTTTTCATGCTGAATATGGGTGAAATTCTGAGATAAAGCTTCAGTCATCGAATATGTTCCAAATAATAAAATCCAAGAGGTGGTGGAGAAACCTTGGTGGAATAAGTGCTTGTCAAATAAAATAGTGTTTCTAATGATCTGTCACACATTTGCTTCACTGAGAACGATGTGAAGGAAACACAAAGAATGTAGTTAATTGATGCTGAAAAATCTGTTCAGTGGGTCATCTTCCTTTCATTTCCTGCTTTCATCCAGTGATCCTCCCACTCCACATGTATTCATACAGTTCGTGTTCTGCACTAATGTGTGAGTTAAGATATGTCACTTTAAAATTGTTTTACATACACAGTCTAATTTGGCACACACAGCTGGAGCAATGTGTGTCTACAAAGGGACAGGGTTTGTTTTAATCCTTCATAATTAGTATAATTGCTGCCACTTCCACTTTAACATGTTTTCCAGGTACGTGATTTCTATTAATACCGTCAACCTGTGGGTCAATACTTTTCAGCAAACATCAGTGTACTTCAGAGCTTACCCACAGCTCCCATTGATCTCTACTGAAATTATCTATGGCTTAATATTCCTGAAAATCAAGCCCTCTTTTCGAATTGAGATGAACCAGAGCCAAGATACAGGCTCAGAATATAGTGCAGTCAGGTTGAGAAGACCAGGTGTCCCCAAATTCCCTCCTAGCTAATCCCTGCTCACCCTTCTCAACTCCATATTTTGAGGTGCCTAGGTGAAGGTAAAGATTGATCAGGCTCTCTCCTGAATCATTGCTTCGGGGGTATGGTTTGTCCCTTTTGTGAAATGGAGAGAGGGAGTGGCCTTACAACCCTTCAGATGTCCCAAGAGACCCATGAGAAATCCTTCAGCTCCTGGAACTTGTATGGAAAAGTGGGACATCGTGTGATCAGTCTCCACATTCCTCTTCCCACGAGGCCGACAACACACATGTGCAAAGAGGGAGACTGCATAAGATAATGCTGAGAGGATCAGCATTAATTTATGCATGGCAATCCTTGAAGGTGTGATGAATGATTGGAGGGTGAGGGCACTTACCTAGACTCCATCCCCACAACTCAGACACTCCAAAGAGGCCCAAACACACAGAAGTTGCACAGAGGGATTACTACCAAGTAGCAGGAAGAGAGATCTCTAAGATGCTCAGCTCTTTTCTCTTACAAAACTTTTTCAGTAGTGGGGGAGGAGTAGAGAGGATTATCTGGTTCTTAGTGTCAAAACCAAAAGTCTTTAGTACAAATTGTGTACAATACAGAAAGACAAAAATCATGCACTGGCAGAAAGACTGTATAACAATTTGGCAATTTCCACCTCTAATTTTTATGACTGTATACACCAAAATTGTCAAACTCATTTTACAGAGTGTGTGACTAATTCCATTATTAGGCTTATGTATTAACCTGACTCCAGAACAGATCCCCTCTCGATATCAATGGGAGGTTTGTACTGAGATAAAATGACCAGCAATGAAATAGTTAACATAGACTTTTGAAGTGGCGTCACTAGATTGTAAAATTAACATCCCCCCCCCACCTCAGGAGATGAATGGGGGAGGGGGAGATCACAACTCTAAAGACATTATTTCAGGATATCTGCAGACTCAGGCAGACGTATCTGTTTATACCCCCTTCATATTGGAATTTCATCTTCATCATCATCAGAGCTAGAAGTTCTGTCTGATATTGTGTCAATTTTGGTTTTAATTAATTGGATTTTTAAGCAGTTCATGTACCTAGAGAAAATACACTTTATAAAATTAACAAATCAATGCATAAATATTTAATAACTGACATATTTTACCAGAGGCATATTTTTATAACTAAATCCCTCTTAATTAAGTATCAGAGGGGTAGCCGTGTTAGTCTGAATCTGTAAAAAGCAACAGAGGGTCCTGTAGCACCTTTAAGACTAACAGAAGTATTGGGAGCATAAGCTTTCGTGGGTAAGAACCTCACTTCTTCAGATGCAAGTAATGGAAACCTCCAGAGGCAGGTATAAATCAGTATGGAGATAACGAGGTTAGTTCAGTCAGGGAGGGTGAGGTCCTCTGCTAGCAGTTGAGGTGTGAACACCAAGGGAGAAGAAACTGCTTCTGTAGTTGGATAGCCATTCACAGTCTTTGTTTAATCCTGATCTGATGGTGTCAAATTTGCAAATGAACTGGAGCTCAGCAGTTTCTCTTTGGAGTCTGGTCCCGAAGTTTTTTTGCTGTAAGACGGCTACCTTTACATCTGCTATTGTGTGTCCAGGGAGGTTGAAGTGTTCTCCTACAGGTTTTTGTATATTGCCATTCCTGATATCTGACTTGTGTCCATTTATCCTCTTGCGTAGTGACTGTCCAGTTTGGCCAATGTACATAGCAGAGGGGCATTGCTGGCACATGATGGCATATATAACATTGGTGGACGTGCAGGTGAATGAGCCGGTGATGTTGTAGCTGATCTGGTTAGGTCCTGTGATGGTGTTGCTGGTGTAGATATGTGGGCAGAGTTGGCATCGAGGTTTGTTGCATGGGTTGGTTCCTGAGTTAGAGTTGTTATGGTGCGGTGCGTGGTTGCTGGTGAGAATATGCTTAAGGTTGGCAAGTTGTCTGTGGGCGAGGACTGGCCTGCCTCCCAAGGTCTGTGAAAGTGAGGGATCATTGTCCAGGATGGGTTGTAGATCACTGATGATGCGTTGGAGAGGTTTAAGCTGAGGACTGTAGGTGATGGCCAGTGGAGTTCTGTTGGTTTCTTTTTTGGGCCTGTCTTGTAGCAGGAGGCTTCTGGGTACATGTCTGGCTCTGTTGATTTGTTTCTTTATTTCCTTGTGTGGGTATCGTAGTTTTGAGAATGCTTGGTGAAGATCTTGTAGGTGTTGGTCTCTGTCTGAGGGGTTGGAGCAGATGCGATTGTACCTCAGTGCTTGGCTGTAGACGATGGATCGTGTGGTGTGTCCGGGGTGGAAGCTGGAGGCATGAAGGTAGGTGTAGCGGTCGGTGGGTTTTCGGTATAGGGTGGTGTTAACGTGGCCATCGCTTATTTGTACGGTGGTGTCTAGGAAGTGGACCTCCCGTGTAGATTGGTCCAGGCTGAGGTTGATGGTGGGGTGGAAGCTGTTGAAATCGTGATGGAATTCTTCCAGGGTCTCCTTCCCATGGGTCCAGATGATGAAGATGTCATCAATGTAGCGTAGGTAGAGAAGGGGCGTGAGTGGACGAGAGCTGAGGAAGCGTTGTTCCAGGTCAGCCATAAAAATGTTGGCATATTGTGGGGCCATGCGGGTGCCCATAGCGGTGCCACTGGTCTGGAGGTATATATTGTCTTAAGTAATTACACTCCTATGAGGGCTAAAAATACATGTAGCCTTTTTGTGCATCTGAGTCCTGATTGATTAGATGCACTGGCTCAGCAGGGACAAAATGCAAAAATTGGTTAACTGGTTATCTAATATGAAACTGAAAAACTGCTCAATGGGAATTCAGAGCTTAGATAAATAATCTTCCTGCCTCCTATGCTCATCTCCCTATCTGTCTAATGGGTCCACATAATCCAGCAGGCATCACTAAAAATCTAGTGGACTAGAATAATCTCCACTAAATGGCAACAAAATTGGGAGGTCAAAAGGGTCCTGAATATGGATATCTAGTATTACATAACAAGCCAAAAAATGTCATGAGGGTGGTTCAGGGAAATTTTGAATGATCATATTGTTCTATGATGTAATTACTGTTAGTAGAAATAAATATTTTTACTATTAACATAATATAAATAAGAGGAAGATCTTTCTGGTCAATATCATTAGTACACAGAATGACATTTAATAAGTAAAATATATTATATTAAAGAACTTCTCAAACATTACTATTGCAATATTTAACATATATCAGTCCAAATCCTGTTGAGTTTACAAACTTGAGTAGTTTCACTGAGCTATATCATTTCGTATATTTTTAAGATGGACTACTCACAGATACTAATGAGATTATTAAAGTTGGGTGCAAATGGGAATTTCCATCCCTTTGAATATTTTGATATTTGTTTTGTCCCAAATTCAGAAGAAAAGTTGAAATAGTGAAAGTTTTTATGGAACAAAACATTCAAAAAAAATTAAATGTGGAGCTGTAGAAACATTTCACTTCTAGTCAGTTTGATGTTAAGCTGCATCTACTTATAGTGCAGAGGTGCCTCATGCCTTCATTCTTCCTAGGGGGCCAGACTCCCTGATTGGACTACCCCTCCCATAATGCAACACTGTCATGTGTTTCTCATGATGCACCATGCAACTCAGTCAGGGGAGAAATGGCAGTGCATCATAGATGTACTCCAGTCAAAGAACCCAGCACGTAGTAGAGAACGGAGGCATGACGCATCCAAACCACAGCTCTCAGGGCATGGTGGCACTTTAGAATTATACAATTTGAAGTAGAACTGACCCCAAATGAAATGTTTTGGTTCATTTGAACAAACTGAAATTTAGATTCAGGTCAAACTGAACCAAAAGTAAATATTTCTTTTTGCTATTTTTTTTTTTTGATGAAAAACAATTTGTTTTGGCAAAATCAAAAATTACCCAGCCAGCTCTAGAGATGATCTATGTAAAAAACAATAGTAAAAGGTAGCCCAGTGACTTCACTGGGATTACTTATGTGTGAGGCAAGTGGAGTTTGGCCCTAAAAGGTTACAGATTTTAACAATATTGAAAAAATAAATGAAAAAAAAATAGTAAAAAGCTGATCGCAGAGGAGATGACTGATCTGCTCAATACTAAAAGTATTTAATTTATGAATGAATTCAAGACAACTACCTGAAATCCATTATAGCCCATACTGTCTTCATCCATCATTTATCCATTCATTTCAGGTGATTATTTTAAAATATTTATTTTTTGCAGGTCCAACATCAGTTTGAATAGGAAGTTGAATGGAAGCAGCATCTGGCAGCCTTCATCTGAGCTGTTAGAACACTTGTAAATTTCAGCTATACCTATCAGCTGAGCTGGAATGGCTGTTTTTCAATATCAGCCCATGAACTCCTACAGTCCACATGCCAATTTACAGCACAACAGATCTATGAGGCCAAATTCTTCTCTCAGTTACATGAACACAGCCCCATTAATCTCAATACTGCAATGATAGCTTATCCAGTATAATTGAGAGCAATATTTAGGCAATCATCTTCAGTAGACTCTGGCATGGAGTAGTACAGAACACTAAACAATGCTACACAAGTGGTATCTACAGTACAATTGTAGAAAAAGGTGTCTGACAACACAGAAATAACATGTGACTATGTCATGTACCAAAAACTGAACTGAACTGAACATACATCCCTAAGATATTCAGAGATGTAAATGAGGGCAGAATTTGTCCCTCAGTAACACAACTTTTTATTTCCTAGGCATTAAAAACAAAGCCTGAATAATTGGTTTTATATGGCAAATTTCAGAGGCAATGGTGACTGGTTGTTCCACACCCTGTATTTGGGATCGTTGATCGACATAAGCACAGATCCAGTAGTTCCCATTCCAGATCCCTGTCACTGGTCCCATTCACATTAACTGTTAGACCCAGCAGCAAGCCACCACTCCTCCTCCCCATGGGACACCCATTCATTTATGTTCTGTCTCCTCCCTTTTCAAGGGGCGGGGGGTTTAAATAGTTTACATGGCCTTTTGTGAGGGAGAATTTCACCCTTTGGAAAGAGAGTCTCATCTCATTTGACTGGATAGAAAACAAGTCTCAGTATCAGAACCTGTGTGCTTCTATGGTTATTCATAGTCTTACCATGAGGGATGTTTGTTATTATAAGAGATACAGCAATAAAAATAATGTACTACAATAATGGAAAGACTCAAGAAGGTAAGAATTAAAGAATGGTATATGGTATGATCTATTAGCTAGAGAGAGAGGTGGCTGATTGAATGTGCTAATGGTGCCATAAATATTAGTGGAAAAATCCATGCTTGGAGAAGGGCTATTTCAGGACTGAGATCTTGCACAAAATGCTGTAGTTTTGGCTGCCTGTAAATAAGTTTTATATTCTTCATTTTGCAGGGTCCTAAGATCCCTAGCTTTTGGAGAAAGGATTCGTGGAGCACCTGCCAGGAAAAAATAAATAAATGAAAAGTTGGCTCCCGTGATGTCAAGGCTGCTTCCCCACTCTGAACTTTAGGGTACAAATGTGGGGGCCTGCATGAAACTTCTAAGTTTAACTACCAGCTTAGGTCTGGTCCGCTGCCACCACTCCCAAAGTGCTAATTCCCTTCCCTGGGTAGCCTTGGGAGACTCTTCACCAATTCCCTGGTGAATACAGATCCAAACCCCTTGGATCTTAGAACAAGGAGAAATTAACCATCCCCCCTCCTTTCTCCCACCAACTCCTGGTGGATCCAGATACAACCCCCTTGGATCTAAAAACAAGGAAAAAATCAATCAGGTATTAAGAAAAAGGCTTTTAATTAAAGAAAAGAAAGGTAAAAGAAAACCCTCTGGGAGAGATTAGCATACCAGCTACTCTCACAGACAACAGATTCCAAACACAGAGGATGTTCCCCTGGGCAAACCCTTAGTTACACAAAAAAATACCCAAAATACCCAATTTGACTATTCCTTTAATTGCACAAGACAGGTTACAAAGAAATAAACATAAACCTATGTATTTCCTTCACTAATACTCACTACTTAATAAGAGGCTGAATTCTGGAGCTTCCCCACTCAGGTCCAAAGTGAAACTCCACAGACAAAGGGGACTTTCCTCCTTCCCTTTGAACCATCTTGTCCTCCCATTGGTTCCTCTGGTCAGGTGTCAGCTAGGCTAGGTGAACTTCTTAACCCTTTACAGGTAAAAGAGGCATTAACCCTTAACTATCTGTTTATGACACGCCCCCCAAATCTCAGACAGTGTTGGACCGCACTGGCTGTGATTTCTTTCTAAACTTTAGAATAAACAGATTAATAAAACACATGCACCCTTACATATACTACTACTTAGGTAAAAACTACACGATTTTTCACATTTCAAGGATGATTTTAACCAGTTGATTCTGGGAAACTTTCACGGGGAGAGTGCATCAGCCACTTTGTTAGAAGCCCCTGAAATGTGTTGAATTTCAAAGTCAAAATCTTGAAGAGCTAAACTCCACCGAAGAAGTTTTTTGTTTTTTCCCTTGGCGGTATGAAGCCACGTTAGCGCAGCATGGTCGGTTTGTAGTTGGAAACGCCGTCCCCAAACGTATGGGCGTAGCTTTTCCAGGGCGTACACAATGGCATAGCATTCTTTTTCGCTGATTGACCAGTGGCTTTCCCTCTCAGACAGTTTCTTGCTGAGAAACACAACAGGATGGAATTCTTGATCCGGTCCTTCCTGCATTAAAACTGCTCCCACACCACGCTCGGATGCATCTGTGGTTACTAGGAATGGTTTGTCAAAGTCTGGGGCCCTTAGCACAGGGTCAGACATGAGTGTCGCCTTAAGCTGGTTAAAGGCCTTTTGACACTCATCAGTCCGCTGAACTGCATTTGGCTGTTTCTTTCTGGTTAGGTCTGTCAGTGGGGCGGCGATTTGGCTGTAGTGTGGTACAAATCGCCTATAATATCCAGCCAAGCCTAAGAAGGATTGGACCTGTTTCTTTGACTTTGGAACCGGCCACTTTTGGATAGCATCCACTTTGGCCTGTAGGGGATTTATAGTTCCTTGACCCACCTGGTGCCCCAGGTAAGTCACTCTCTTTTGGCCTATTTGACACTTTTTAGCCTTAACAGTTAGTCCTGCCTGCCTGATGCGCTCGAAGACTTTTTCCAGGTGCTCCAGGTGTTCTGCCCATGAATCAGAAAAAATGGCCACATCATCGAGGTAGGCAACTGCAGATTCTTCCAGTCCCGCTAGGAGACCATCTACAAGTCTTTGGAAGGTGGCGGGTGCATTTTGCAGCCCGAAAGGGAGTACATTGAATTCATACACCCCTGCCTGGGTGACAAAGGCTGACCTTTCCTTGGCGGGTTCATCTAGTGGTACTTGCCAGTACCCCTTGGTTAAGTCTAAGGTAGAGATGAATTGGGCATGTCCCAATTTCTCCAATAGCTCATCTGTGCGTGGTATTGGATAGTTGTCAGGACGAGTTACAGCATTTAGCTTATGGTAGTCCACGCAAAAGCGTATTTCCCCATCTGGTTTGGGAACTAGAACCACTGGAGATGCCCATGCACTGCTAGAGGGGCGGATTATACCCATCTGTAGCATGTCCTGGATCTCCCTTTTTATAGCAGTTTGGGCATGAGGTGACTCCCGGTAGGGTGGGGTTCTAATTGGGTGAGCATTACCTGTGTCAATGGAGTGGGGTATGCCTGTTCGGTCCGTCCTGGGGTGGCTGAGAACATTGGCGCAAAGCTAGTGCACAGCTCCTTGATCTGCTGCCGCTGCAGACGTCCACGGGTTGCGGAGAGGTTCACCTCTTCCACGCTACCGTCACTTTTTCCTTTGTAGTAGACACCTTCAGGCCACTCCGCGTCATCTGTTTCCTGGGCTGTAAACTGGAAAATCTTTAATTCTCTGGAATAAAAGGGCTTAAGAGAATTAACATGGTATACGTTAGGCTTTATGTTGGAGGTGGGGGATGCTATGAGATAGTTAACAGCTCCTAGGCGCTCCTGGACCGTGAATGGTCCTTCCCACGACGCTTCCATTTTATGGGCCTGGAGCACCTTTAAGACCATGACTTGGTCTCCTACTTTGAAGGACCGTTCTCGGGAATGTTTATCATACCAGGCCTTTTGCTCTTCCTGAGCATCCTTTAGGTTTTCTTTAGCAAGGACTAAAGAGAGTCGGAGGGTGCTTTGTAGGTTGCTTACAAAGTCTAGAATGTTAGTTCCTGGAGAAGGCGTAAACCCCTCCCATTGCTGCTTCACCAACTGTAATGACCCCTTAACCTCGCGGCCATACACAAGTTCAAATGGTGAAAACCCTAAACTGGAATGTGGTACAGCCCTGTAGGCAAAAAGCAACTGCTGCAACACTAGGTCCCAATCATTGGTGTGTTCATTTACGAATTTACGTATCATGGCCCCCAAAGTTCCATTAAACCTCTCCACCAGGCCATTGGTTTGATGGTGGTAAGGGGTGGCAACCAAGTGATTCACCCCATGAGCTTCCCACAGGTTTTTCATGGTCCCTGCCAGGAAATTAGTTCCCGAATCTGTAAGGATGTTGGAGGGCCAACCTACCCTGGTAAAAATGTCTGCTAATGCCTGGCACACACTTTTAGCCCTGGTGTTGCTTAGAGCTACTGCTTCCGGCCATCGGGTAGCAAAATCCATGAAAATCAGTATGTACTGCTTTCCTCTGGGTGTCTTCTTTGGGAAAGGACCCAGAATATCCACAGCTACTCACTGAAATGGGACCTCAATTATGGGTAGTGGCTGGAGAGGGGTTTTGACCTGGTCTTGGGGCTTTCCCACTCATTGGCACACCTCACAAGACCGGACATAATTAGCAACGTCCTTGCCCATTCCCTCCCAGTGGAAGGACTTCCCCAACCGGTCTTTGGTTCCGTTCACCCCAGAATGGCCACTGGGATGATCATGGGCTAAGCTCAAGAGCTTTACCCGATACTTAGTGGGAACTACCAACTGTCTTTGAGGATGCCAGCCTTCCTGGTGTCCACCAGAAAGAGTCTCCTTGTATAAAAGTCCTTGTTCTACAAAAACCGGGATCGGTTAGAAGAGCTGAGAGGTGGTGGGGTGCTCCGTGCCGCCGCCCAAGCTTTCTGAAGGCTGTCATCTGCTTCCTGCTCGGCCTGGAACTGTTCCCTTGATGCTGGAGACATCAGTTCCTCCTTGGATTGTGGACTTGGGCTTGGTCCCTCTGGAAGCGATGCAGGTGCTGGGGCTGTTTCCGCTGTCCGCTGGTGCACTATGTTGTATTTCAGGCTCTGGCTGAGCCTCTTGGGTAGGGTTATCTGCTGCTTCTGCCAGTTCAGGCTCGCTGGTGCCCTCTGGTGTTGGAGTTGTAGATGGGTTTGCAAACGCTGTACTCAGTGCTGGCAATGGTTCTGGCGCTGGTTGTGTTGCCAGTTCCAGTTCTGGGACTGGCTTTGGCTGGGTCTCTGGGATTGGATCCACTACGGCTGTTGCAGTCGTTGGCAGGGGATCCGGTTCCACCACCTTTGTCTGGGTCTCTGGTAACACCGACAGGGCCCTGGTGGACGGCTCAGGAACAGGGATGGGTGTGAAAGCTTGCTTAGCCTGGCTGCGGGTGACTATTCCCACCCTCTTGGCTAGCTTCACATGGTTGGCCAAGTCTTCCCCCAGCAGCATGCGGATGGGATAATTGTCATAGACTGCAAAAGTCCACATTCCTGACCAGCCCTTGTACTGGACATGCAACTTGGCTGTAGGCAAGGTTACAGACTGTGACATGAAGGGTTGAATTGTCACTGGAGCCTCTGGGTTGATGAGTTTGGGGTCCACTAGGGATTGGTGGATAGTTGACACTTGTGCCCCAGTGTCCCTCCACGCGATAACCTTCTTTCCGCCCACTCTCAAGGTTTCCCTTCGCTCCAAGGGTATGAGAGAGGCATCTGGGCCTGGGGATCTTTGGTGTGATTGTGGTGTAATGAACTGTAATCGGTTGGGGTTCTTGGGGCAGTGGGCCTTTATATGTCCCAGTTCATTACATTTAAAACGTCGTCCTGCTAAGGTATCACCGGGGCGATGTTGGTTTGTGGAGACTGGTGTGGTGGGGTGAGAAGGCGTCTGGGGTTTCCCTTGGGATGTAGGTGGAGCCTTGGGTTGTCCCCCGTGATAAGGTTTTGTTTCGGGTTGCCCCTTCTTATATTCGCTCCAACTGCTACTTGTTTTTTTCTTTTCTGCCACCTCCACCCATTTGGCTCCAATCTCCCCCGCCTCGGTTACAGTTTTGGGCTTCCCATCTAGGATGTACCTTTCTATTTCCTCAGGAACACCCTCTAAAAACTGCTCCATTTGCATTAGGAAGGGCAACTCTTCTGTAGATTTAACATTTGCTCCTGATATCCAGGCATCCCAATTTTTCCCAATGTGGTAGGCATGTCGGGTAAATGACACGTCTGGTTTCCACCTTAGGGCCCTGAACCGCCGACGGGCATGCTCAGGTGTTAGCCCCATTCTGATTCTGGCCTTGTTTTTAAAAAGTTCATAACTGTTCATGTGTTCCTTAGGCATTTCAGCTGCCACCTCTGCTAAAGGTCCACTGAGCTGCGGCCTCAGCTCTACCATGTACTGGTCTGTAGTGATGCTGTACCCAAGGCAGGCCCTTTCAAAATTTTCTAAGAAGGCCTCAGTATCATCGCCTGTCTTGTAGGTGGGGAATTTTCTGGGATGGGAAGCGGTACCTGGAGAGGGGTTGCTAGGGTTGGCTGGATTATTCTGCCTAGCCCTTGCTAATTCCAGGTCATGCTTCCTCTCTTTTTCCCTCTCCTCCATCTCTTTTTGTTTTTGCTCCATCTCTTTTTCTTTCAGCTCCATCTCTTTTTGCCTTAGTTCCATCTCTTTTTGGTTTTCCTCCATAGCTCTTTTGTGTGCAGCCTCAGCCATCTGTCTGTTATGTTCCTTTTCATTCTCCTCAGCCTGGAATTTGGCTAATTCTAGGTCCTGTTGCAAAGTTCTTTTTTCTTTGCCTGACATTTTCCCCCTGGTCTACCTTAGCTATCTGGGGAGGAGTGGGGGGGAAGGAAACAGCTTGGAATCTTTGGTTACTGTAATGTGACTCTTAAAAAAAAACAAGTAAAACAGGCTTTTGTGACTTGTCTTGGCAATGTTAATGACCCTCCAGTGCTCACAGCTGGAGCTTCCCTCCTAACAAAAAGCCCTCTGTTAGAAGCTCTTATCTGTTTGCCTTCAGGGTATCTCTCCTTCACTGCTTCCCCAGCATCTCAAAGGAGGGAAAAAAATCTGGCTTTTGGTTCCTAAAAAAATCTCCCACCGCTGCCACCATGTCAAGGCTGCTTCCCCACTCTGAACTTTAGGGTACAAATGTGGGGGCCTGCATGAAACTTCTAAGCTTAACTACCAGCTTAGCTCTGGTCCGCTGCCACCACTCCCAAAGTGCTAATTCCCTTCCCTGGGTAGCCTTGGGAGACTCTTCACCAATTCCCTGGTGAATACAGATCCAAACCCCTTGGATCCTAGAACAAGGAGAAAAGAGGCATTAACCCTTAACTATCTGTTTATGACACGTGATATGGTAACTCTTCATCTCCCAATAGTGCTTATGGCAGTCATGTGCTTAGTTTCCTTTGCGCTGCACTGAATGCGTATCCATAAAAATTTATTCTTCAGAGTTTATGCATTTTTCAAATAATAAATAAAAACATTGGAAAATGTGTTTTCAACAACAAAAAATTCTAAAAACTGATAGCAGGGAGTCTAGTCAAATTCTATTCAAATTGTGTAAATTTTTTTTAAGCAATTTTTTTAACTTTTAGGTTTTCTTCACTTTCATTTTTTTTTTTAAACTTTACAACTTTTATTTTAACTTAAGAAACAGGCCTACTTATCTTCAGTACCACATTATAAAACCAATGATAGGGGAAAATATGTCAGGATAGGGTACCTTCTGGAACTTAATGTTAAATATTTCTCAAGTTTTAATTTTATTCACTGGTAATTTTTTTCTAGTTTCATTCAGTTAGGTACTATAGACTCAGAGACTTTAATGTCAGAAGGGATCATCATGATCATCTAGTCTGACCTCCTGCAAATTGCAGGCCACAGAATCTCACCCACCCACTATGATAGACCCCAACTTCTGGCTGAGTTACTGAAGTCCTCAAATCGTGGTTTAAAGACTTCAAGTTACAGAGACTCCACCATTTACACTAGCTTAAATCTGCAAGACCCACTGGTGCCCAATGCTGCAGAGGGAGACAAAAAAACCCAGGGCCTCTACCAATCTGACCCAGGGGAAAATTCCTTCCAGACCCCAATTATGATAATCAGTTACACCCTGAGTGTGTGGACAAGATCCGCCCCCAACCAGACACCTGGGAGAGAATTATCTGTAGTAACTCAGAGCCCTTCCCATCTAGTGTCCTATCACCCTTCACTGGAGACGTCTGCTGCTAGCAGTCACAAATCAACTACATGCCATTGTAGGCAGTCTCATCATACCATCCCCTCCATAAACTTATCAAGCTCAGTCTTGAAGCCAGTTAGGATTTTTGTCCCCACTACTCCCCTTGGAAGGCAGTTCCAGAACTTCACTCCTCTGACGGTTAGAAATCTTTGTCTACTTTGAATCCTAAACTTGTTGATGACCAGTTTATATCCATTTGTTCTTATATCAACATTGGCACTTAACTTAAATAACTCCTCCTCCTCCCTGGTGTTTATCCCTCTGATGTATTTTAAAAGAGCAATCATATCTCCCCTCAGTCTGCTTATGGTAAGACTAAACAAGCCAAGTTGTTTGAGTCTCCTCTCATAAAGTAGTTTTCCATTCCTCAGATCATCCTAGTAGCCCTTCTATGCACCTGTTCCAGTCTGAATTTGTCTTTCTTAAACATGGGAGACCAAAACTGCACACAGTATTCCAGATGAGGGCTCATCAGTGCCTTGTATAATGGTAACAACCACACTTCCCTGTCTCTACTGAAAATACCTTGCCTGATGCATGCTAGGACTTCATTAGCCTTTTTCACAGCTGCATCACATTGGCAGCTCATAGTCATCCTATGATCAACCAATACACCCAGCTCTTTCTCCTTCTCTGTCACTTCCAACTGATACATCCCCAGCTTATAGAAAAAAAATCTTGCTATTCCCTAAATACATGACTTTGCACTTTCCACTATTAAATTTCATCCCAGCACTATTAAATGACAGAATTTGTATTCTTGTTTAATGTAATTGTTAGCTAAAAGTTGCTAAAATGTACATAACAGTACCCTAAAAATTGGGCATGAGCCAAAGTAATTCTCAAAAAACAATCATTCCATTTAACTCATGTTTATTCAAACTTATAGGCCATTACTGATACAATGATGGAAAATTTAATCTTTTTAAAAATTTATATTGGGGAAAAATGCAAAATTAGATTGCTTCAACCTAAAGCAGTGTTTTCCCAGGATTCCCAATAAATAAATATATATGTATATGAATAACTTAACTACAGCTTGTTACTTTTTTACATATATAAGTTTTGGCTTTCAGAGTTTGAAACCTGATAAGATTTCGTATGGAAAATTACCTGTAACGGTTCAGAGCTGAATTAGCTTAAGTGAACACTTTACACAGTACAGGACATAACAAAAAAGCAATCATGTTTCAGTCAAACTCTACTCTGGGACTCAGTGACAAGGGGAGTCTCGAACACTGCAGGGCTCTAAGTTGGTTTTGTGGGATGAGTGTCCTAGTTTTGATGTACTAGTTTTACTAAATTCAAAGCACCTATTGATTCACAACAGTACTATTATGTTACTTATCCATCTTTGTGAAATCTAGATAAAGAAATTTATATAAAAATCAAAGTGAATCAAGAGAGACCACAATATGAAATAGGATTATTCTTCCATAATACAATAAAAAGCATGCAATTCATTATATGTCAAAGTAATTTCCAGAAACAATTGGTACATTTCAAAAGCAAACATTAAACATTTATAAAACCTCATCACTTATTTCATGAGGTAATTTAAAAAAGAACTCTGAGCACATATTGATTTTATAAAAACCCACTATTCACTGACCAGTTATTTTTAACATGAACATTGTGGTTATGTTTATTGATAAGATATTTCACTTATTGTAACAGCAACCCCATTTCTCTTTAAAGTAAAAAAAGTTTATTAAATATGGATTTTCTTTGCTTTCTCTCATATATAATTTTAGCCTTAAACTATAAAGAGTATGTTTTATACTCTGTCTCAAAATATGGTTTTAATAAAACCTGTATGATCTTGACATTTCACAGGATCTGCAAAGTTGAAATAAACCACGCATTGATAAACCTTATTTTAAAGGCATATTATAACACCTATTAAATCAACATGTGGCATTTGTCTTAAAGGGGATAGACATAATTCAAGTACACTGTGCTTATATGGACCAGATCCTCCTCTGTACCTTTACAGGTAGAAAAGAACAATATGCATGGAAGTAAGTTTGCTTATAAACAACAAATATAACTGTCTGTTTTGGTATCCATGTACAACATTGCATCAGGTATGATGTATCAAAAGCTACACAGAAAAAATAGGAAAGACACTTAAAAGATTTTGCTATATTACTTACATATTGTCACAGTTATAATGCTATCTAGCTGTGCAGCCCGACACGAATCAGCATCATGCATCACATCACTAAATAGTTTTAGAAAATTAATTGTGCCTTTGAGACAATTTATTTTGCAATTTACTTGCACAGCAAAAGTAACCCTGCAGTGTTATAACTGTATTTCCATAAGAAGGATTGGACAGTGGGAGAAATTTGCCTGTGTAATTATGCAGCCAAACCCACTCAGCTCTAACATCCTTAGCCAAATTATCATCTCTCTTATCAATATGTCAATAAAATAATAAAACTAGAGGGGAAAAATCTGTATGAGTTTTCACTGCTTCGTATATGCAGGCTGTGAGCAGGAGTGATTAGTTAAGGATGGGGATGACAATCTTATTCCTCAGGCTACTACTCAGGTTTGTATTACCTTTCATGAATGTTGTGTCCCCTTCCTCTGTGACTTTAGCTAATGTAATATTTATTCATTGAGCATGCCCCAGTCTTCCTCAGTCCCACACCCAAAAACTCACCATGCTTTAGATCTCCCTACACGCACATACTCAATTTGAAACAACACCAATTTTGCTTTCTGCTATTGATTCTACTTTATACTATGTTGTTAACTCACTCAAAAAGAATTCTAGTAGACAAGAGAAGCACAGCTTTCCATGACAGAACATATGATATGATAGGGACAAATCAGCTTAAGTATTTATACAAAACTATATTTCATTTTTGTTTCAACAAATTATCCAGTGTTAAAGTAAGGCTCAATAGTCTTTAATTCCTGGGATCAGCACTTTTGCCTTTTCTGAAGACATACTATATTGGTTACCCACCTGTCAAAGTGAAATTCAATAAGAGATCACATATTTTTGCTATCAGGTCAGCAACCTCATTTTTCAACTCCTTCAGGACCATTGCAGGGAATCAACAATTTGTTTTAGTGATTTGTTGCATGGGATACTGTCGGATACAGGAGTGTCAAAAGAAACAAATGGACAATTTAAATAGCAACATGTCACCAGAATCAATGGTTCCAAGGAGTAATCTTTTATGCGGTACATACAATAGGGCTATAATCTAGCTGCAAATGCCCAGCAAAGAATTCCTCTGTTTGCTCAAGTGTGCTTCAGAGTAGGGGGCTGTCTTGGTGGAGGGAAGGGATATGGAACCTACCCTACTGGCACAACTCGGAGCAGCCCAGAAATTGCTCCAAATTGTATTGTGCCAGGCCAGAGAATAAAGGAGCTAGAATGTGCCTTTTGATGCCTCTCACTGACTCCTGCACAAAACAGAGCTCTGGCACAGGGCAGAATATAGCCCATAGCCCTCATCACTGCCGTATCAGTTTCTGCAATGTTTTTGGTAAATATATGGTATAACCAGTGAGGAACAGGTAGAATATGATCATTACTAGAGCCCTACCTATGGTCCATTTTGGTCAATTTCACAGTCATAGGATTTTTAAAATCATAAATTTAATGATTTCAGCTATTTAAATCTGAAATTTCATGGTGTTGTTATTGTAGGGGTCCTGACCAAAAAAGGAGTTGTTGGGAGGTTGCAAGGATATTGGTGGTGGTGGTGGTGGGAAATGCAGTACTGCTACCCTTACTTCTGCGCTGCTGCTGGCGGTGGCGCTGCCTTCAGAGTTGTGCAGCTGGAGAGTGGCAGCTGCTGGCTGGGAGCCCAGCTCTGAAGGAAGAACCACCACCACCAGCAGTGCAGAACAAAGGATGGCATGGTATGGTATTGCCACCCTTACTTCTGTGCTGCTGCTTGGGCACCGCCTTCAGAGCTGGGCACCTGGCCAGAAGCCGCTGCTCTCCAGCCACCAAGCTCTGAAGGCATCATAGAAATAAGGATGGCAATACCACAACCCCCGAAAATAACCTTGCAACCCCCCTGCAACTCTCTTTTGGGTCAGGATCCCCAATATGAGAAACGCTGGTCTCCCCATGAAATCTGTATAGTATAGGGTAAAAGCCCACAGGACCAGATTTCACAGGGAGGTGGGGGAGGGAGACCAGATTTTGCAATCTGTAACGTGTTTTTCATGGCCGTGAATTTGGTAGGGCCCTAATCATTACTAATCATAAACAGCAGGAATATAAACCAACATATCTGGTGGTACACAATACTAGAAGCAAAAAGGCTGTACTGGAAAACCAGGTGGTTGCCTCTCAGTTGCTCAGTAACTTATGATCCCATGAATCATAATGCCAGCCTTGTTCAACTGTAGTTCTTTCCACAGCTTTGCTGGTGCCATGCAACACCTGTAAGCAACAGTTTCTAAACACAAATCTAGCAGTCACAGTGTGCTTTATAACATGCTTCATTCACAAAACCCTGCAGAGTGATCAGGAAGCTTCTCCATGTGGGCACCTGCTGGACAGTGTAAATGAAATTCGCCAATCAACTTAAAAGGCATGCTAGTCCCACTAGCACTGTTAAAGATAACAGACTCCTTCCTAAACTGTTTGTCATGCCTGCACATTCTCTGCTGAAATGAATTCACATTTTCAGAAGCTGAAACTCCTGAGTTATAAAGAGGAATAGCTGTGTTCAATAGTACCACATTAGGGTAGCAAGGAGTGAGCAGATCTGCCATTAAGATGAGAAGTAAGCATTTTTTAAAAGCTAATAAAAATTGTATGTAATTATGTTGTTTGCCAGTGTAGAAGTAGAACTTGAGGAACTGTCAAGCAAAGCTTAGTCTACAAATACAGTTTTTCTTTGCTCATCTCTAAACAGCTTACTAAAAAACAAAGCAGCAATGTATCTTATCAACTTAGGCATAGTCAAAATGGAGGAAACTTACACTGTGTGATCCACACTAGAGATTTCTTATCCTCACTGCTAGGGTTACCATATTTAAAAATTAAAACAAGAGGACACTTCACGGGGCCCTGGCCCCGCCCCTGCCCCAACTCCGCCCCTTCCCCTACCGACCCTGCCCCAACTCCGCCCCTTCCCCGCCCCAACTCCGCCCCCTCCCCATAGCGCCCGCATTCCCCCTCCTCCCTCCCAGCCATGAAACAGCTGCCCAAGTGCTACCAGCTTCGGGCAGCCCCCAGACCTCCGGACCCTGCACCCCCGGCCGGGCACTTCCCCTCCAAGGCTCCAGCGGCACAGGGTCCGGAGGCATGGGGGCTGCCCAAAGCCGGTAGCGCTCGGGCAGCTCGGCTCTTAAACAGAGCCGAGGAGTCAGGGAGCACAGCAGCTGCCGCTGGAGCCCGGGAGGGGAAGTGCCCGGCCGGCGGTGCAGGGTCCGGAGGCATGGGGGCTGCCCGAAGCCGGTAGCGCTCGGGCAGCTTGGCTCTTACAGAGCCGAGGACTCAGGGAGCACAGCAGCCGCCGGAGCACACCCTAAGGTAAGCCAGGGATGCCGGAAGCTGGGAGTATTTTTCGCGGACATGTTCGGCTTTTTGGAAATTCCCCCCGGACGTGGGTTTGATTACCAAAAAGCCGGACATGTCCGGGAAAAACCGGACATATGGTAACCCTACTCACTGCAGCTCTGTAATATATCCTGCACTCAATCATTGTGCACAACTATTCATTGACCTCGATGGAAGTTCCACGTACATACTGAGCATGGAATAGAAATCTACATTATAGATTGCGGAACTGCAGTATGGAGCTAAGAACATGAATATAGTACTAAAACCACGGAAAATCTAGGAGTTTTGTTTTTAAACAAGGCTACATGCTGTTTACTCAGAAACATACCTCAGACCAATTTTTCAAATTCTGGCTTCTAATTTAGCATGCAAGACCATCTGTGGTTCACTACAGTTTGCATGTGCAGTCCTGCCAACCCCCAGGTGTTCAAAACTTATGGGTCAGACTCCGCAACATTATGAGGCCAGTTTTAAAATCAGATTTTTTTTTAATCCAATGAATTTAGTTCCTTTTATTTGCCCCCTTGTTACTGAGCCTTTAGGGTGTATTGATTTCATGTTTTCTGGCTTTCCTCCACAGCCATATGGGCTAGAATCTTACTTTTGCAAAACGAAAGCTGAGATTCTCAAGCAATCGTTTGAAAACCAGGGCTTTAAGGAAAACACCAAATTATCATAAGACTCATGATAAAATCATTAGATTTGGCAACACTGCAGCTGCAAATGACATTTACATGCACAAACACCGTTTGCATTTTAGTCTATTTACCTGTATAAAAGACGGTGCCTGCAAAATAGGCCATCAGGTTGAAGTCACTTCTAAATATTGGCTCTTAATATATTTAAGTTAACCATTGGTCACTTCTTAAAATTTGTCAGCACTCATACTTTAATACATTCAAATAATTACAGAAATCCCAAGTGACTAACTACTATGGAAGGCTCTTTCTACAAGTATTCAGTACAATGGGTGGAAAACTCCAGATTTCTTAGGATCAAAACCACCACACAGAGCCAAGGCAGTTCATCAGCATCCAAACCATATGTCAGAGCCACAGACAATTCCAACCATTGGAGAACATGCCAGGAAAACATTGCTGCTACAGGAAAATTACACAGTCTGGCATTTGGGCTTGTGATTTATATCGGAGGAGTAGGGGGAAGGGTTATAAAATATACTGCCTAAGTAACTCAGAGCAGTGGTTCTTCAAAACTTGCTTTTGATTAATCATGTACATTTTTTTTCCTTAGCCTCAGAAGACATTCTGCACTTGATTGAAAAAAAAAAACCCAAACCCCACACATTTCTAAGCAGCAAAACCAATACCAAAAACACTCTATGGAGACAAAAATCTTAATACATTATTTGAAATGAATTATCTATATTTAAATGTTATTTCTAAGCAAACACATTGATCTAAGTTTGATCAAGCCTAATGCTGCTACGCACATTTCATATTTGCATCCAAAGCTCTGAGGAGAACATTTTATATTAAGAGCTAAAATATTCTTAAAAGTTAATATATTAACATTAAGAAATCACCAACCTTGTGTAGGGGAGGGGAAATTAGAACTGAAATTATCGTCCATAAGGGAGGCCTGACTAATGTCTGGGTTTCCCCTCATTTAGATTTTCCCCCGGAATATTTGAATAAGTGAGAACACTTTACTTAATGCTATATTTTCAATATTGAGCTACTGAGGGCTATAATGAACTCTTCCAAAATCTGCTAGAAGTATTCCTGCATGGTCAATTGGGCAGAAAAAGACCACATGGTAACCATCTCTACTTTTCAGAGTAGCAGCCATGTTAGTCTGTATCCGCAAAAATAACAGGAGTACTTGTGGCACCTTAGAGACTAACAAATTTATTAGAGCATAAGCTTTCGTGGGCTACAACCCACTTCTTCGGATGCATATAGAGTGAAACATATATTGAGGATATATATATACACACATACAGAGAGCATGAACAGGTGGGAGTTGTCTTACCAAGTCTGAGAGGCCAATTAAGTAAGAGAAAAAAAACTTTTGAAGTGATAATCAAGATAGCCCAGTACAGACAGTTTGATAAGAAGCAAGTGTGAGAATACTTACAAGGGGAGATAGATTCAATGTTTGTAATGGCTCAGCCATTCCCAATCCCTATTTAGCCCTGAGTTAATTGTGTCTAGTTTGCATAGTTTACAAACATTGAATCTATCTCCCCTTGTAAGTATTCTCACACTTGCTTCTTATCAAACTGTCTGTACTGGGCTATCTTGATTATCACTTCAAAAGTTTTTTTTCTCTTACTTAATTGGCCTCTCAGACTTGGTAAGACAACTCCCACCTGTTCATGCTCTCTGTATGTGTGTATATATATCTCCTCAATATATGTTTCACTCTATATGCATCCGAAGAAGTGGGTTGTAGCCCACGAAAGCTTATGCTCTAATAAATTTGTTAGTCTCTAAGGCATCTCTACTTTCTGATTAATTATATGCTCAATCACGTAGGACATGGAATTCCTTCTGAATGAGTTACTGAAAGGAAAGCAAAACTCTCAGGAACTTTCTTAAAGTGATTGAAGTGGATTCACAAAGGCCTCCTTACGCATATCAGCATTTCAGTCGGTGGGTGTCTGTCCTTAAAGGAGGCTCCAAAACAGTAACTTTTGTATGTAGCCTCTCTTTTTAAGATGCACCACATAACAGTGAAGAATATATGGTACTCAGTGATGAGAAGGGCACTTCTTACAGGGGGTTTTCACCTTAGTGGTTGACAACTGATGAACGATGGTGCCATGTGGTGAGATAAACTGCAAAACAGAAGGTTAACATCTTTGTGGGATTGTGGTAAACATGCAAGAGCTGTTGGGGAGTCTTGACAGAGTTGGCAGTAGTTCCAGGGCCTAGGAAATTGACTGGAGGGTGCCCACTGCCAAGAGGGATGTCAAACACAAGGTGTACATCCATAATGCATACCTACCTGCCCAAAAAGCCAGGGACAATGCCTAAACTCTGCGAAGCCCCAACAAGCTAAGGACATGTGGGATTCAGCCAGTGCTTAATTTGTACCAGGACTTGCCACGGCTGAGCCCTGAATCCTCTAGCTTCGGCGGTTCATAGCTCCGGTACCTCTTGGCTTGCCGCATCAGTTATGAAAGTAAAAAAAATTGGATGAGCCCCGGCCCCTCTTTCATTACAAATTAAGCACTGGGTGCAGCAGTTAGATCCCCACAGCAGTCTGACAGGTGTCTGACCTGGAGGAGCTCAATCAGATCTGTGACAGATTGTTCCTAGTATAATGGTCAAAGACAGATGAGAAGAAAACTGAATATAAGAAGATACCTCAAATATTTTGCAATATAACAGTGCATAATCTGTACTGTGCAAAAACTGTACAGTGTGCAGCTCAGCAGTTAATTCAATTCAGAACAGTAACAAATATTAGTATTAAACACTGAGGAGTGAAATAGTGTTTATTCTGGTGATGAAGAATATTCTGGGGAAGTAGAATCAGGAAGAACAGCTTTTTTCGTGTATCCCACCATCATCTCTGAATCATAGAAGATGGACACAGAAAAACACTGTTTTAAATTTTATTTAAAAAAAACACTATTTTATCATCTTCTTCATCCCCCCCCACCCCCCCAGCATTCAAACCACTAGGGCTTGCATTATGTTCCTCATATCCCACAGGTCCTCTTTCATAACTGATATCACCATGATCAACACTACCCATATCAATATCAATTTGCTGGAGATTCTTCTCTCATACTGATATAAATCAGGAGTATCCCAAATGACATCAATAAGATTACACAGTCTAAAACTGGTGACACAGAGAGATGAATCAGGCCCATTGTTTTAAAGGGCGTTTTGATTTCTTGACTGATTTTCTTCTGAGTCTAAGGTTAAGTTTTTGGAAATTGAGTTTTGTTCAGATCTTAAGAAAAAGCACATTTCCACCTCCTTACCTATGTTCTCCTTCTCCAGTATATGCAATGGAGTCTGATTTGTTATTTTATTTGAATCAGAATCAGGAGAAACTCACAAATTATCAGACTGGAAGGAATACAAATTTCAGGATGGAGATTCAGATACTGGTTTCCATGTACTTTCACTAGCAGCTTGCTTAAGAGTATAAACCATTTTTTTTTTAGACTGAAGTTGGGAAACAGGCTGAGCACCTGCTCTAAGAGCTTGAGAACCTTTAACCATCCCCCGTGTTTGCTGAAGAGTCTCAATACAAGAAGTGTTCACCCTCTTATAGGACTGTGCTTTGAAAAGGTGCAACACATGCTTCCCTTTACACAGGATCTGATCTGCTGGCTGTAGAAGAGGATGAATGGATCTGTAGGATTGCCTTTGTCTTCCCCCCATTTCCGTTCAGGCCTGCTCATGGCCTCAAGTATTGTTCTAGCAGCTGGGATCACCAAGGCAAAGTGGGATCACCACTCCCTGATGCTAGCAGCTGGAAGGGGCAGTGATGTAGGAGCCACTGTGAATCCTCTAGGGGCCAGATCTGCTAGCTATCAAGTTTGATTTGTGCCAGGGACCTGGAGCAAAGCATCTTTACCCAACCTCAGATTTGGGATCTCAACATTTATTTCTATCATGCTGATAAACAATATATTATAGTTCTCTAAATGCAGACACAAGAGACCATAACATGTCTGTTAAGGACACATAAGAGCACAGGTGTGAAAAAGTCATAAATCTCTCATTTTAAAAAAATAATCTACTAGTTAACTGTTTCCTGGAATATTTGTGACACCATGGATACGAATAGCTCTAAAGGAATCATTCCAGTCTTTCATATAAATAACACAGATATTCAGCATTCCCTAAATATATTGAGTCATTACGATCTGCCATTCTAACAATATACTCATAATAGATCACTGATAGATCTTTTAATCATACTTTTCTATCCATAATGCTCAAACAGACACTGATGAACATTGAAGCTTAGTATAGTAGATGCAACTCAACATACATTTTCAGCACCTGGGGGAATATCTTAAAAATGCATCCACTGAAATAATTTCATTCTCTCACCAACTATATTACACACAAACATATACATTCCACTATAGGTGAATATTAAATCAGGAAATTCTAAATGAAGGTTTTCCAATCTGTGTTTAGCAATACTATTGTAGATCCCTGCAGAGTATTATCACAGTGATAGAATACCTCACTTCCAAGAAATGTAAAAAAAAACCTAAATCAGACTCTCAAACAGAATCTGTAACATAAAGTAGAATTGGAAACTGGGAGAGAAAAAGCACAGTTCAATCCCAGACAGTAGTGACTCTGCAGAGAGTAATACACAGGAGACTAAAACAGACACACTTTCTACTACAATTTCTAAAGGATGAAAGAGTGCAAGAAATATTTTCTCCAGTTATTAGATATAATATAAGACTTTACCTAAAAGATGAACAGTACCTAACTCTGGGAGAAAGGAGAGGGACAGCAGAGATGGCATCACTCTACATAGCAGCTTGTCACCAGATCAGGAATGAACAGCACTCACAAATGGGCACATGGAACAAAAACCTATGGCATGAAGCCCTCTTCTGGGCAGACTGTAGCTAGTTTGAACTGATACATAAGGTGTCTGATTCATTTGCACATGTTTATCTTTTCACTCCACTAAAGCATTTTTTAATGTAATTGAGTTGTCTTTAGCTCAGCCCACTGTGCCTATATTATGTAGAGTCCTGTCTTTCAAACATATACGACTTCACTTTCAAGTTCCTTCTGTTCTCTTTAGTGAACATCACTGTACAATAAAGATCTCAGTTTGAAATCCCATGTATGATAGAGTGAAAAACCTTAAGGAATAAATATGGTGACCTTAAGGAATAAATAAAAAAGACACACACACACACACACACACACACACTGCTATGTGTTTATATTAGAGAAGGCAAGATCAAAGAAATGCTCTTTGCACTTGGAGTGCAAGATGGTGAGGTTGTGACGGTCCTTAGATCCTGTGAGAGGTCATTCCACAGTCTTGGGCTGGCCCCCGAGTCTCATTAAAAGTCAGTGGGACTTGGCTTCTTACTATCTACGTCACTTTTGAAAATGGGCTCTGAGTCTGAGTCTTGGGCTCAGCACCACTTAGGGGCTTTTAAAAATTCTACCAATCATCTCATAGAGCCACTGGCAGCTTTTTTGGTTCCACATATCTCAAGAGAGTGATTTCATAAGCAAGGGAACAACCTAAAATTATTCCAACAGTCTCCTCCCCTCCCCCAGTTTCTCTTTAGTCAATTTGGATAAGTAGGTAATTCATATCAGCGATCTAGCTCTGTATCTGAAGCCTCTGAAGAAGGCAGGATGAAAAGGCATTTACCCATCACACTTTCATATAGACAGGTGATGAATAACTTACATCCAAAGGGTCTCACATATCACTGCTTGCTAGTATGTTTGAAGGCTCTTATTCAATTTTTACTTAGGCAAAAATCCTGTTGATCTCCATGAGAGTTGTGCCCGAGTAAGGACTTCAGGATCTGGTGCACAGCTTTTCACTTTTTAACAACATTTCTTAGTTACTGAAATGTGTGAATGTTTCTTTAAAGAAAATAATCAGTACCTCTTGGCATGATTACAAAATGCTTGCCAACTGGACATTTTGATTTCCTCTGTACAGTAGCTAGGAATCCCTCCATTGATCAGTGAAAGAAGTTATAGTGAGACATACGGTTTACTGGCTTACAGAATGTCAGGTCTTTCCAGACTGTATAAAGATCCATAATGGCACTGAGAAGCTTTTCTGCTTTATCACTGTGACATAGAAGGGAATGTGGAGGCTGTAGTATATTACTGACCATTCACACCCCTTTTTACACAACTTGCTTTCTGCTATAAAGAAAACCATCACCACAAAGACAACATTAAATTCTAGCAGGCTTTGGGTTAAATCGTGCCTTTAAATCACAGCCTATAATAGGGAGTGGGCAGAAAGGCAGCACCTTAGAATGAGTTCCAGAAGGAAATGTGCATCAGAAATTGTGGTCCCACTGAAATCAATGAGTTTGTCATTGATTTCAGTGGAGCCAGGATTTCACCCAGTGTTCCACTGTTCCCACTCAGTGGCTCTCACAACTATGCCATTACCCACTCCCTGCTTTGTTCCCTCTTGGGTGTCTGGGGCCAGCATCTGCAGTAGCCTGAGTAGTCCTTGCACTCAGAAGAGGTCAAGGTGTGCATCTGTGTCCAAACACAGCACAGGGGAACAAGTAGGACAGAAGACTATTTTTGGTGTCCTTCAGCTCCTATGTACCCACACTTGTATACAAGCTGATCAATATGACATGGCTTCAATAACTGGCCTTTCTATGCCATGAATTTATATTGTGACACTTTGTGTCTACACAGAAATCAATAGAGGCCACCACATACCTTAAAAATAAGGCATACTAGATAATTAGTGATGCACAGTGAGAAACTGGAAAGATTACAACCTATGCTTTTAACACTTCTATTTAATTAGTTCTAAAGGAAAATTTCTGGCAATGTAACAAAAGTATTTTTACATTAATATTACCTTATAATAAATATCATTATTTTTACTTCAATATATGCTACTGTGAAAAGAACATGTGTAGTTGTTGAGTTTTTTGTCTCCTACAGTAATTACAGGTAACAGATACTGATAACATTTAATCAAACCACAGGAGACTGACACATACAAATTATATTGCAGGTGAGTTAACTCAGATGCGTTAGGCTCCCAACATGGAATACAATCTATCTACATCATTATGTTTATCAATGTGAAATATCATCTTGATGTCTTCTTGTTGCCCAAAGCGTTGTCCTATAGACTTGCTCACATATTAAAAGGTTCCATGTAATCTGCTAGTTTGGTGTTTTGTTCAGTTACTCAGCATCTGAGGCTTTGTCTTCACGGCGGGTAGCAATCGGTTTATCGGGGATCGACTTACCGCGTCTAGTGAAGACGCGGTAAAATCGATCCCTGATCGCTCTGCCGTCGACTCCGGAAATCCACCTCGGCAGGAGGCGGCAGCGGAGTCGGCGGCAGCGCGGCAGCGGTCGACTTTCCCGCGTCCTCACCGCCAGGTAAGCCGACCTAAAATACGCAACTTCAGCTACGGTATTCACGTAGCTGAAGTTGCGTATCTTAGGTCGGACCCCCGCTGCAGTGTAGACCTAGCCTGAGTAACACCATGTACCTCATATTGCATAACCCAGAGTGTGTTGTGAGATTTCACAGATTTCTCCTAAAAACTGTATTTTTGCAATAACTTTGAACAGGAAAACCAGTTAAATTCAGCCACAGCCAATGGAGCAAAGTTGAGTACATTTCAACAGTTTCATAAAACAGGTGATTTTTTTAAACATTATTGAATAATAGCCTCGTGTATAAAGGACTCGTGCTGAAATACACTTCTACCCTGATATAACGCAACCCGATATAACACGAATTCGGATATAACGCAGTAAAGCAGTGCTCCAGGGGGGCAGGGCTGCGCGCTCCAGCGGATCAAAGCAAGTTCGATATAATGCGGTTTCACCTAGAACGCGGTAAGATATTTTGGCTCCGAAGGACAGCATTATATCGGGGTAGAGGTGTAGTTTTTCCCCTATAAAATTATACTTTAAAAATTTTATCCCTTTAAATCTTTTCCCATTGATATTTAATTGTGGACTAATTCAAACTTCTAAAAGTGCAAGATATAATTTACTGGTTAGCTGCATAGACAATGGTATTTAGTAATGGGAATAAATTCAAATATTCCAACATGCTGTTTCTAATCTAATTTTCCCTCAAGATCACACATGTAAATATACTAATTGCACAAACACTCTTATAGAAACAAAAAGGCACTTTACCAGTTAGGAACAAGCAATATCTTATTCTTGAACACTATCAAGTAATAAGATATACTTAATAAAAAAGTAATTAGACCCACTACCCAGCTGGATAGACTTCCTACTATATTGTTTTTCTTTCCTTTTTGATTTAAAACCTTAGAGGTAGTTTTCAACACTGGTCTATTAAATAGGTACGGTGTTTAAATAATAATTTTGTAGTTACTAATTAAAACTATTTAAAATGTCAAAAGTTTCCAGGCTTCAATCACTTTTCAAATTATTGCATTGAAAATACTCATTAACTGGAACATAAATGGTATCATTTTTTATCTGCCAGTTCACACTACTCTCTGCTCATTGTAAGCAGAGTCGTAGTTTCTAATGAACCATGAAGAGAATTTAGTCTGAAAAACAAACTGGTTTGGAGCCCAATCCTGCTCTTATTGCCATAAATGTATGGTGTCAATATGATCAGGATAAGGCCACTGTGTGTCTTTCTAAAAGATATGATAGACAAGGTGCATAAGGTAATATCTTTTATTGAGGCAACTTCTGTTGATGAGAGAGACAAGCTTTCAAGCTACATAGAAGAACTCTATGTGACTCGAAAGCTTGTCTCTCTCACAAACAGAAGTAAAAGATATTACCTTACCCACCTTGTGTCTCTAATATCCTGGGACCAATACAGCTACAACTACACTGCATACAAAATATTAGACCTTGAGAGCTCTATTTGTGTGCGTGTTCATATGTGCGCGCGTACCCCCCCATACTATAAACCCTTCCTGTCCAAAGTTTACAGTTAGCTTATTTAGGTTATGCCCCCAGTGCACTATTTACATAAAAACTCTCCCTCTTAATACTGTGTCTCACATTCATTCCATTCAGGGGGAAAAATGGTTTTGAGCTGTGTCCAAGTAAATAGTGACAATACATGATGGCATGTGGAGGTATGAAGGTATCATCACCACCAGTTTGGGATTGATGCATTACTCACTAGTGCCAAAACCACAAATGAGTTATGCACACCATGTCAAAGAAGTGCAAATACATGTTTTATACCACATCACACCATCACAAGCACATAGCATAAGGCATGTTTTACAGAAAAAAATATTTTACATGTGTCTTAGAGTTTTAAACAATGTTATTGGTACTATTTTTTGTATCCTTCCACCTATAAAATCAGGATTCCTTAATAACATGAATTAAAAGTGAAGGCTTGTCTCAGGGAGAGCAAAATTGTAATTTATAAACCTCAGAAACCTCTAAAATAGCCTAAAATAGCTGTTCGAAACAGAAAAAGTTGTTTGATTATAACATCTGATATATGAATTAAAGTTGGAAAGATGAAGAAGATATATTTAGATAATCATCTTTTTGAACCAGGAATTGTCCTTTTAGAGTGTTTGGAAAGTGCCTAGCACATAATAATGGGTGCTACCATAAAAAAGCACAACTAAATATTAATACTAATAGAAAAGGGTGGTGATTGGGGATCTAGGGAAGGAGAGAATTCCTAACTTTCACATAGAACAAAGCTATCATTTCTGTGAGATGCAGCACCTTTACATACTACTGATAGAATACCAGTGGTCAGTTTTGTGGGAAAATTTACTTTTGAAAGAAGGAAACATTTCTTCAGCAATGTGGTGGTGGGATTTTTTGTTTTGTTTTTCCTTTTTTCCCCATTGGTGCTATTAGAAGTTGCTCTTCGGTTTTGAATATTAGAAATTGTCCTACTGTTGATGATTATTAGGCAGACAACAGGTGAGCTTGTCAAAAGATACATAAGTAAAATTTATCAGATGCATATCACCACTCCTTACATTCTAGCATTATGCTACACATAAACAGGTATATACATGCCTTATGGAGGCGCTCTTACTGGATCCATAGTTATGATTACTTTAAGATATGCAGCTAATTTATGAATCTTTCTCTCCCCATCCACCCATCGGGATGGGAAAGAAAAATTCATAAATGGATATTCATCCATAAACTGAAAGAGAAAAAGTATAATCCTTGAGAGTTTGGAAGCTGTGGTATCATTAATATTTGCACAAGTTTGCGGTGAACTCAGTACTCCTGACAGGCAAAGAGAAAAGCAAGTTTAAAAGGAACATATACAATCGTCCCTAATGTGTGACACCAATTGATAGTACACGTTACATGTAATCTACTGTATTTTACTTAGACAGTTAATTTCATTTTTATTTTATTTTTAGATTTTTTTTCTTTTGCTTTTCAAATCCACTGAATATTCAACTATGAAAGGCTCAATATCATTAAGGTACTACACTCTAATAGCAAAAGAAAGGTTCTGTACTGCAACGGTAACAAGAAGTTCCAAAACGAAGACCAGCTGACTAACTTACACAGAGTATGGTCATTATCATATAACAATGAATGTTGAGTTCAGGGGTATTCCTAGACAGAAAATAAAAACTTTCGTAAATATGGAAGACTTTAGAAGCAGAAGTACATGCTTTCTGTCTTCACCTATATACAGAGAAGAGATTTTATGTGAGAATTCTTTAATTTGTTGGCAGTATTTCCATTCATTCCCCAAATCATCCTTAATAGTTTTGGTCACAGTTGAGCTGAAATGTGTGTGAGATTTAATTATGTTTCATGCAACACTTCATTTTCAGACAGTTCCAATGGAAGTACTGTACCTATCAGAGTTTCATGACCAAGTTTCAGGCAAGCATCCAGGAGCTAATTTACCAACTGACTAATTTATGGCTGTGGAGCCAGCTTCAAATAAAATAAAAATGTTTGCTGGCCCCCGAACAAAACTTTAAAGGAGTATTTGCCTTGATCCTTACTTTAAAACTCTTATATGACTTTTCATGGTTTCTGATTTATGGCTGTATAGGTCAATTCCCTTTCAAACACTTTTGGCATTTTAATTCTTTGGGAAAAGCTAACTACTTTCTAAACCTTTAACTGAAGCAACATTGGTACAGAACTTAAAGTGTATGAATTCCCAATGACAACCATTATCTTACTGTGCTAAACTGTTTAGTGTGTCATCCTTCAGGAAAGGACATATAAATGTCATGTTTCAATTTCAAAATGATACGTTTTTTCAGTTTCAAATATGGTGTACTTTAAAACGTCCTTACTCAGTGAAGGAATATCTCAGAACAATATGGATAGAAGAAAAACTTCAGAACAATTCATTTTGTGTCAAAAAAGGGGAATTCACAATCTAGACCATAATCAAACTCAGAAAAAGTTGCTAATAGAACAAGCAATTCAGATTTGTGAATGTACACTTCGTGGTGAACTCCAGATCTCCTTACTCAGGTGTTTTTCTATTTATTTCAATGGAAGTTTGAGTAAGGACAAAGTAAAAACTGAAGTATGATCTTCAGTATATGGCATTAAAGTAACACCAGAAAAAAAAACCCAGTAGATTTAGTAGAAGAATGAAAATGTCATCCCATTTTCTCTAGGAATAACTGTTTATCATTTAAAAACAAAGAAAATTCAAACTAAGAATCTGATTTTGTGATAGCTGTTTTCATTAATTCAGATAGGAGAGTCATGTTCTGAAAGGGATTTCAGTAAGTGAAGTACCAGTATGTTAAAGGGAGAGTAGAATTACTGCTGAATAACTTTGCAGTAATTGGGGGACGGGACACAACACTCCTGGGACATTTGAAAAACAAACAACTTGCACTTTTATGGGATACATTTTTTGTTAAATATATAGTCTGCCACCTCAGATGTAAACTGCCCTTTTAAAAATGATTATCCATGTGAAATAAATGACTTTTCAGGATTATGTTTTGTGTTCTTGTGTGAAATGAGGGAGAGGTACAACCTAGTGGAGACAAAAATCTCTCAAATTTTATTCCTGGCTTTGACACTGGTTTTCTCTATGGATTTAAGCTAGTTATTTATCTTCTCCAAACATCAGTTTCTCCATTTGTAAAATGGGGAGTAAACTTATTTCTTTATTTCAAAGGGGTGTTTTGACTACTAACCTACTAATATAGGCAAATTGCTTTCAATAGGAAAAAATAAAAGTGCATTAACATGGCCATTCATTTACCAACATAAACTTAGCTTGACTTCTCTCTGAGAAGTATTAGAGAAAAGGCAATAAATGTGGTTCCCACCTGATTTATTTTACCCTTCATAATTCTATACTGGGAAAAACTTGATTTTTCCCCCCAAGCCTTGTTTCTTAAATTGTAAGAGTGACCTCTAGTGCTTTACTGTTTTGTTGTATTCTGGAAGTACTATTTTGCAATAGTTTTAATATGCCTTTCTGATCTGATCTTGTCTTGTGCATACTGCCAAATGCTATTAATGTGTGATTCAATTATCATGGTCTTGTGAAAATGGATGTATTCATAAACTATACAATGCAGAACGATGAAGAGAATTAAAGCTGAGGCTGGATTGCAGCAGAGTGTTTTACCAAAGGAGTTTATTATTCATGTTTAGGGCTACTCTATGCACTTGAGTATCAAATGAGATATTACTGAATGACAGCACAAGATCATTTTGGTGCTGCAGTGTGATCATCAGGCTCATGGGAGCATGTTTAGTTTACAAGCTGTCCACAGGAAAACTCTTCAATACACATACCACACAGCACTTCTAACTTCTTTGTCATGACTTAGATGTTTGCACGGAGCTGTTCCCTGCTACAGTGCTGTAAAGTTATTCCTGAACATTCCCAGTAGCACTAACATTCACATTCTTAAAATACAATCACTATTTCAGCCTACCCCATTCATATGCTGCACAGCCAGCCCCTTAACTGGATTAAAAAACAAAACAAAACAGGCTGCTCATTTTAAGCATCTGACATTTAGGCAACTATTCTGGTAGATAAGAATATAAGAATGGCCATATTGGGTCAGACCAAAGGTCCATCTAGCCCAGTATCCTGCCTTCCGACAGTGGCCAGTGCCAGGTGCCCCCAGAGAGAATTAACAGAACAGGTAATCATCAAGTGATCCATCCCCTGTCGCTCATTCCCAGCTTCTGGCAATCAGATGTATCAAAAATAGAAATCATTATGGTCCACTGAGGCCAAAGTACAACCAAAGGAACGCCAAACAATTACTGAACAGGTAAAATGCTTAGAAGTTAGTGTCTGATACATTTGTTTAGGGTGAAAATGGTCAGACTTGATTCAACATTGAAACCAAAGATCCCAGTGCTAAGTCAAATATACATCAGATCTGCCTTCTAGAGGACAGGTTCTCTTACACATTGTGATCACTGTCTCTATTTTGCAATACCACCCTATTGGCTAACTATGGCTTATTCATTTAAAAAAAAAGAAAAGAAAAGAAAGAAAGAAAAAAAAAAGAAAAAAAAAAACTTTCTGCTGCTACTGATGGTGCCCTCTTCCTTAGTCATACATGAACACTATTCTCTAAGCAATCATCGCACATCTTGTCCTCAACATTTTTTCTTTGTTACATTTGCTTTGCTTATGAACTGTACACTACTGTGCATCAGATTTATTTGAGTGCCAGCTTGTTCAGGAGATGCAGATACCAGCCTTCCAAATTATAAATTGCTAAAAGCCAAGCTGATGCAGCATACAGTAGAAGTCTTCCAATAATTTCAATGTAAGACACAATGCCTTGTAAAATGCAGCACTTCTCAACAGGAAACAAAAATTAAAATGGGGATGGAACATGCAATTCCTTGGTAAAATGTTAATTTCAGATTATACTGGAACTCGAACTTCTCAATAGAATTCTGTATATAGATTTGTATAGAAATGTAGAGGACGGATTTTAAAACTTAAAAAAATCACATTTCTCAGCCAAGGAAACATTTTTAGCCAAGCTATTTGCTGTCATGTTTTCAGAAGCATTAAGCATTTATTTCAAGAACAAGATTTATTCCAAAGACAAATAAAATAGCCCAGAAGTTTTCAAAACAGTCTGGTCTGAGTTTTAAATCATTTGCAATACTTACATTTATTTCCTGCCACTATTGTGTTCCAGTTATGAACAGGTAACAGAAACAGCAGCTTAAGCAAGATTTCAGTGACAGAATCCATGCTCACATTTACTGAGGCACCCAAAAGAACTAGAGTATTGGGAAACAGCTGCTCTGCACTTCAGTCCTATTCTTGCTTCCTCTTCTCTCTCTCTCTCTCTGTCTTTCTTCTTTCAGTGCTTCTCAGTAGTCAGACTCCGCAGTGAAATGCACTCTGCAACTGCTCACACATGCATACACACCTCCAAATCTGCTTTTTTTCTCCCCTAACAACAGCAATCCCTTAAGAGCAGCTGCAAGAATCTCTCCTCCAATTTCACAGAATCACTCAGGGCTAAACTGCAAGACTACCCTGTACAGCTTGCTTACAGAAGCTACACATTCACGTGTGTCCTGGACACCCCTTGTGGTGATACGTAGGAAATGTGAGTCTCTGATGAAAGCCAGACAATATGATAGAATATATTGCACATGTGCACGGGGACAGAGTCTTTGCTGGGTTTTCACTGTGCCCCATTCTTTATAGTGATTTTTAAGTATGTGGAGAGTATGTATTTGTTGTACATTCTGCTTTTCCTCTTCCTTCATACACAGTATCTAAAAAGAACTTTCAGTTGCTAAAGCATTTAGAAGTACTGCATTTTGGAGAGAATATATTATAATTGTCAAGCATTTGTGGTAGGAACTCTAAGAGCAGAGGCAAAACTGCATTTCACTTTCGCTTGTAAAGTAAATGTAGGAACTAATAACCTAGTCTCCATCAGAAAATAATGCCTCGAAAATTGCATTATGAATACTACTTTGACATTAAGTAATAACCCATAAATGAAGGAGCTTCAATAAGATGTATGTCACTTGATTAAGATTGTGTCAGCCTTTCCTGCATGCTATAGCTTATTTTGAAGGTTAAAATAAATACTTTGGGTGGATATTTAGCACACAAGATAATAAGATTGGGACTGCAGTGTTCTTTAAACTGTCCAAAGGTTTGTTATAGGAGTATAAAATCTTTAGTTTAGATCAAATTTTCAGAAGGATTTTGATCTGTACATTTTAATATATATCCTAAAAATATATTTGCAAAACAGGCTAGAGTGGCTGTGAATGGTAAACAGAGTAATAGATACAAGCCTGCATCCATGAGAAATGGTATCCGTTTATTAGGGCCATCCTTGCATCAGTGAGGCATTTTGTGATACAGTGATCAGTCACCTCAAAGAAGGGCAGGTAGAGCTTCTATCACTACCATTTCGTCAGGGTTCCCGTGACAGAGATTAGATTTACACTGTAGACTGCACCAGAGGCTACTAAAATGATGTGTAGAGTCACCATGTTCCTAGCTTCTCTAAAGCATGCCCCTATTCCACCAAGTACCATCTTCTTTTGGGGCTCTCCCAATATGACTCCCCCAATCTGGTGGGAAGGTGGTTATGACCATCTTGTGTGATTACATCTTCTCCCTGATGGTTTTTTTCCCTATGGGGGCCTTCGTGCAAAGGTTTATGGTAGGATAAACCAGCCTTAACTATTGGTGAGTTCAGCCTATTTGGCCCAAATCCTGCCCTCTCTATTGCAAGCACACAGCTTCAAAATGCAGCAGGACCAAGGAGGCTCTCCTGTATGAGTGGGCCAGAGTGCGGAGGGGGAAGAACCCTTATAGAATCATAGACGATTAGGGTTGGAAGATATCTCAGGAGGTCATCTAGTCCAAACCCCTGCTCAAAGCAGGGCCAAACCCAATTTAAATCATCCCAGCTAGGGCTTTGTCAAGCTGGGCCGTAACAATCTCTAAGGATGGAGATTCCACCACCTCCCTAGAGAACCCATTCCAGTGCTTCTTAATATCCAACCTAGATCTCCCCCACTGCAACTTGAGACCATTGCTCCTTGTTCTGTCATCTGCCACCACTGAGAACAGCCTAGCTCCATCCTCTTTGGAACTCCCTTTCACGTAGTTGAAGGTTGCTATCAAATCCCCCCTCACTCTTTTCTTCTGCAGACTAAATAAGCCAATTCCCTCAGCCTCTCCTCTTAAGTCATGCGCCCCACCCCCCTAATCATTTTTGTTGCCCTCTGCTGGACTCTCTCCAATTTGTCCACATCCTTTCTGTCCTGGGGGCCCCAAAAATGGACACAATACTCCAGATGTGGCCTCACCAGTGCCAAATAGAGGGGAATAATCACTTCCCTCTATCTGCTGGCAATGCTCTTACTAATGCATCCCAATATGCCATTAGCCTTCATGGCAACAAGGGCACACCATTGACTCATATCCAGCTTCTTGTCCACTGTAATCCCCAGCTCCTTTTCTGCAGAACTGTCGCTTAGCCAGTCGGTCCCCAGCCTGTAGCAGTGCATGGGATTCTTCTGTCCTAAGTGCAGGACTCTGCACTTGTCCTTGTTGAACCTCATCAGATTTCTTTTGGCTCAATCCTCCAATTTGTCTAGGTCACTCTGGACCCTATCCCTACCGTCCAGCGTATCTACCTCTCCCCACAGTTTAGTGTCATCCATGAACTTGCTGAGGATACAATCCATCCCATCATCCAGATCATTAATGAAGATGTTGAACAAAACCAGCCCCAGGACAAACCCCTGGGGCACTCCGCTTGATACTGGCTGCCAACTAGACATCAAGTCGTTGATCACTAAGCGTTGGGCCCGAAGAGCTAGCCAGCTTTCTGTCCATCTTATGGTCCATTCATCCAATCCATACTTTTTTTAACTTGCTGGCAAGAATACTGTGGGAGACCATATCAAAAGCTTTGCTAAAGTCAAGATATATCACATCCACCACTTTCCCCATATCCGCAGAGCCAGTTATCTTATCATAGAAGGCAATCAGGTTGGTCAGGCATGACCTTGGTGAATCCATGTAGACTGTTTCTGATCATCTTCCTCTCCTTCAAGTGCTTCAAAATGGATTCCTAGAGGACCTGCTCCAAGATTTTTCCAGAGTTTGAGGTGAGGCTGACTAGTCTGGCATCCCCTGGATTCTCTTTCTTCCCTTTTTTAAAGATGGGCACTATATTTGCCTTTTTCCAATTGTCCAGGACCTCCCCCGATTGCCATGAGTTTTCAAAGATAATGGCCAATGGCTCTGCAATCACATCAGCCAATTCTCTCAGCACCGTCAGATGCATTAGATCCGGCCCCATGGACTTGTGCATGTCCAGCTGTTCTAAATAGTCCTTAACCTGTTCTTTCACCACTGAAGGCTGCTCACCTCCTCCCCATACTGTGCTGCCCAATGCAGCAGTCTGGGAGCTGACCTTGTCTGTGAAGACCAAGACAAAAAAAGCATTGAGTACTTCAGCTTTTTCCACATCACCTGTCACTAGTTTGCCTCCCCCACTCAGTAAAGGTCCCACACTTTCTCTGACCACCTTCCTGTTGTTAACAGACCTGAGAAACCCTTCTTGTTACCCTTCACATCCCTTGCTAGCTGCAACTCTAATTGTGCTTTGGCCTTCCTGATTACACCCCTGCATGCTTGAGCAGTATCTTTATACTCCGCTCTAGTCATCTGTCCAAATTTCCACTTCTTGTAAGCTTCCTTTTTGTGTTTAAGCTCACCAAAGATTTCTCTGTTAAGCCAAGCTGGTTTCCTGCCATATTTGCCATTCTTTCTGCCCATCGGGATGGTTTGTTCCTGTGACCTCAATAGGCTTCTTTAAAATACCGACAGCTGTCCTGGACTCCTTTCCCCCCCCATATTAGCCTCCCAGGGGATCCTGCCCATCAGTTCCCTGAAGAAGTCAAAGACTGCTTTTCTGAAGTCCAGGGTCCGTATTCTGCTATTCTCCTTTCTTCCTTTTGTCCGGATCCTGAACTCGACCATCTCATGGTCCCTACCAGGCCTTCCGATGCGGGGGGCGGGGGAGGGGGAAATGCAAAGGGGGAAATTGCCCAGGGGCCCGGTCGATTTAAAAGAGCCCGGGGGCTCCCGGACGCTGCTACTGTGGTAGCAGTAGCGGTGGCTGGGAGCCCTGGACCCTTTTAAATTGCCCTGGCGGGCCGCAGGGGTCCTAGGCCCATGAGACTGCTCTGAGCCGTGCAGGCCGGCGAGATTGGCCAGTGCACACAGGTGGTCCCCGAAGTGACGGGTTCATCACTTCCACCCCGGGCCCCGCCCCCCCAGGGATGGCCCTGTCCCTGGCGCCTGGAATTTCTGTCAGCGGCCCTGGTCACTGCTGCCCAGGTTGCCACCCACTTCTACTTCCCCTACCAATTCTTCCCTGTTTGTGAGCAGCAGGTCAAGAGGAGCACGGCCCCTAGTTGATTCCTCCAGCACTTGCACCTGGAAGTTGTCCTCAACACTCTCCAAAAACTTCCTGGATTGTCTGTGCACTGTTGTGTTGCTCTCCCAGCAGATGTCAGGGTGATTGAAGTCCCCCATGAGAACCAGGGCCTGTGAACTGGAAACTTCTGTTAGTTGTCCGAAGAAAACCTCGTCTACTTCATCCTCCTGGTCTGGTGGTCCATAGCTGATGGCCACCACAAGTCCACCCTTGTTGCTCTCACCTCTAAACTTAACCCAAAGACTCTTCACGGGCTTTTCTCCAGTTTCATACTGGAGCACTGAGCAATCATACTTCTCTCTTACATACAGTGCAACTCCTCCACCTTTTCTCCCCCACCTGTCCTTCCTGAACAGTTTATACCTATCCACGACAGTGCTCCAGTCATGTGAACCCTTGCATGCTTCAAACCACTACTCCATAGAACTCAATACAGGTCACCATACAGAGGTGTTTGGTGATGGGAGCAGACAGCGGGGAGGAAGTTTGGATAACGTTCATATAATCTGAACTTTTGGTTGCTTATCTAAACCAAGCTTCCAAACATCTTGGGCATTCACTGATTTAACTAGAGATGGGGAAAGGAGGCTGTTTTGCTTTTACACAGCCTGCGCCACTTAAGTTTTGGTTTTGCAAAACAAGACCAGGGGTGGCTCAGATCAGGGCATTAATTTAGCCAAACAACATATTAAGAGATATTTGGATAAAGGTTTGGTTTGATTCCATCTATAATGGTGAACCAGGGTCATTCAGATTAGGAACCTCTTTTATCCAAACCACTAAAGTTCAGATGGAGGGCACAAAGGAAGTTCAGATAATCTGATTTGGGCCCTGTCCAGATCAAATTCTGCTTTTATTAATATGGTGTAAAGCTGGAGTAACTCCACTAATAAAGACACAGAGATCAGAATTTGCCCTCCTAATTTTAACCTATACTTCTTCCCTTATATCTATTTACCTAGTTGTGTTTGCAAATGCATTGTTTTAACCTGGCCACTAGACTGAACTTTTGTCATTTAATTCCTCAAAATAATATTGACCTTCTGACAGACTGAACATCCGAAAAAATTTCTTTCAACTGCATCCCAGCAGCTACTTCTAAAGATCAGTATCCCATGAGAGAGTCTTGAACTCTATAGTTAGAAGAAATTTCATATTTAGAAAATAGGGCAAACAACATATAAAATCTTGGCAAGGACTCCCTGTGGAGTAAAGTTCTTTAGAATTAGCTCTACGGACCTTGGGGTTTCAGCATAGAAAGAATAATAATTCTGATAAAGTAGTAATATGGTCTATAACATTTGTGATAAATATTTGTTTTGTAAAATACCTATAGTGGTCAAAAAGGGGTGAGAGATTTCATCTGTGTCTGAACTACAAGTCAGTAAGGATTAATCTGATCCACTCCTTTCTTATAACTGCGGAAATGCCTTTTTTGTTTTTAGCAACAGAACATCATCCAGGGGTGTATTTTATACAGTGATTCACAGATGTGTGTGTAAAGGACATATCTGGCATTTCAGGTTAACCATCATGATCTTCCCTCAGATACTGTATGATTCATTGTGATGAGGTTGGCAGCTAAAAACCACACAAAATAATAAAATGTGTCTCACCTTGAATACTGCAACCTTTCTCTCTGCCTTCCCCTCATGGCACCCCCACGCTCTCCAACCTATTTAAAATGCTGCTGCTCAAACAATCTTCTTCTGTTGCTCTGACTGTATCACTCCTGTATTTGAATCCCCAGCAGTGGCTCACTTTTCTCCCCCACATAAAATTCATGCTTCTCATTAAGTTCTCAGCTGTACCTTGAGGGCCCTGCACCCACTTTGCTTCAGTTAATCTGTCTCCCACTCCCATCCAGCTGCTTATGCTCTTCACAAGCCTTTCTGCTCATTTGTAGTCCTCTCACTCCCATCATCCTGGCCTTTTCCACGCTATTCCTTATTCTTCAAATTCCAGTTCCCTCTTGTATGTCAAACAACCTTCTCTTCATTCAAATTCCTCCTCCAAACATACTTCTGTAATGCAACATTGATTTTCCCCAAGGTATCATATATGTGTAAATTGTGTGTTTTTTATATTATACACACAGAGATATATATGATTTAGAGCAACTATAAGTTCTTTGGGACAAGGACAATGTCTTCTTTTATTTTTGTACAGTGTTAAGATTACAGTGAAACATCAGCAGCATAGTATGGACTACAGAGGGTCTGGGATGGCTTGATTTTATCAAAACTTTAGTCATCCACTTGTAAGCAGAGTCAGGATGAGCTCTACCCTGACATCTGGTGGTGAATTATGGCGAGTGTGGAAAAGAACTCCAGGGGCTGATCTTGTTTGCATAGGCACACCCACCCGCCTGGCATGAGACAACAGCAACTGATAGTCATTACTTTGGATGGGGTGGGATCCCCAGTTTCTCTGTTATTGGGGCAGGAGGAATAAAGTGTTGTTACCCTGATTATGTGAATCAAGGACAATGAAACTATTTTATGACAGAGTGTCTCACCATCACTTAAGTAGCACTCGCTCGACAAGGGACATGGGTTCCACAACCCAGTGAATTGAGAGAGGATGGGGATAGGTGTTTGTACCTGATGGTATGGGCCCCCCTTGAGGGCTTGAAACACCAATTGCACCACCTCCTCTCTCCACTGTTGAATGTCAGAGCTAACTTTGATTCCATTAGGAGTCTAGTTACAGGCTGCTGAGCTGAATTCACTTTGGGCCAATGGTGCACCAGCACTGGGGCTCCCCTACTAAGAGCTGAAATCACAAAAGAGCTGAAGTTATTAAGAGCTGAGATCACTGAGTGCTGTGTTAAATAGTGGGGGAGCCTGAAGCTATATTGCGGAGCGGCGCGGAGCCTTGCGGGGACGGTTGGAGCGGCCCAAGGAACGGTGAGCAGAGCCGTTTGCGGGGACAGCTGGAGCGGCTCACAGGTCAGTGAGCGGAGCGGAGCAGCTCGTAGAGCAGAGCAGTTCGTGGGACGGCAGGAAGTGGACTGGCTCGTGGTGAAGGCTGCGGCGGAACCCCACGGAGAGATGGCTGGCCGGCCTCGGATCACGTAAGGTGCCCCTTAACACCCTGCGTGCCCCCCTTTTACTCTGGGGCTGCACTGACCAGGGACAGAGACTTTGGGGGTTGTTGGACTTTTGGGACTTTAGGTTGCTGGATTCAAGAACCAAAGGGAAAGGACACAGCCCAATTTGCTGGGGTGGGCCTTTTGCTCATGGTTTGTGTTATGAATCCTGTTTGTGGTGTTTTTCCAATTTAATGCTGATGTCGTTTACCTCATGTTATTAAACATTTTCTGCTACCACTCAGACTCCGTGCTTGCGAGAGGGGAAGTATTGCCTCTTAGAGGCGCCCAGGGGGTGGTATGTAATTGTCCCAGGTCACTGGGTGGGGGCTCGAGCAGGTTTTGCATTGCGTTATTGAAACGGAACCCCTAGATACAGAACCCAGCCCTTGTTGCTGCCAACTTAGATGGGCAGAAGGGTTACACACTTTTGGTACCACCATCCTCCACTTTCCAAGTGTCCCCTGCTCTCTTTTGACAGACTCAAATTGAAATGAAAATACTATTCCCCTGTAAAATAATTCTTGCCCTGGTTCTTTGGCTATGAGAAGAATAAAATTTTAAATCAAGCAAATCCTACTCCTGGCAATGCTCAGACATGCATAGTAGTATTAGAGGCATCAGAAAGATGGCAAAGCTCAGTTAATGATATAACTGTAAGAAACAGAAGGAAAGACACAGTAACACATAGGTTTAGCTGCTTCTTCCTTCCAGATCTCTTCAGTCAGAAAACAAACTTTACATAAGAGATTTCAAATTACTTTTAATTTCCACCATACCACAGGCGTTCACTACACATTATTTTATTAAAACAAATATTACAACTTAATATTTACAGCATTTATAGCCTGGAGAATGAGAATTACAAACAAGCAAAGTATTCAGTATTCCATGCCTATGCAGTACGAAGTATTACTTTAATCCTCTATATTAACTTTCCTAGCTCCCAGGAGAATTCCTCTTGTAGCTTGTAGCTCCCTGAAACCACAGGACATGCTGTGAGAATTGGCCAGCTACCTCCGTGTCTTATGCCTCTTGCTTTTAACTAATCCAACACAAATGCATGATTATTCTATCTCCAACAAACCAACATTTCCTGTACCCAGATACAATATTAAGGTTCTATTATGCTTTACTAAACTACAAGAGAGTAAAAAGAAACACACATGTTTAAATGCTTCAGTTCTCATTTAGTCAAAGAAAAATGGACCCTATTCCTTGTGTTGTGACCCTGGGTGTAAACCTCTATCTACGGCCACCTGCTACAGTTGTGGTATTATAGATTCCTCTTGACACTAGTATACTGTAAGATGATGCATGTAGAGCAAACCTCAACTGTTTATTGCAAACAGAGCTGTCACAAGAGCATAATCTCCCTCTCAACACTGCTAGAAATCATGCAAACCCCTACCTTAAACCTTGTCAGAATACATATAGGAGCATGCAAGAAAACAATCCCAACATGTAGAATAGTTTGGCACTTCACAAGCTAAAATAAAACCCGTCCTCACATAAAGCAATTGAATATATTGATGTAACTGTAGAAGTTTGTAATAAATATAGTATACAGTAAAAAGTACTTGTCAAAAATGAACAGTCTTACCATTAATTTGCCCAGCAGGGGCAGAGTTGTTCACTTTGTCTGTTGATTGTAAAATAACAGGCTGCAAGTTTCTCTTCATGGTGTATCAGTTGAAAAAGAAGAAAGGAAATGTTCTGTCTATAAATAGCAAGCTTTGCTGTTATTTTCATGAAAAATTATTTCATTAAAGGATAAAACTCTAAACCTTTCTCAGATGAAATAAAAGCCCCAAGTAGGGTGATGAGACAGCCAATGTGAAAAATCAGGACAAGAGGTGGAGGGTAATAGGAGCCTATATAAGAAAATGACCCAAAAATCAGGACTGTCCCTATAAAATTGGGACATCTGGTCACCCTAGCCCCAAGTGCAGCAGAACTAGTTCAGGTTGCCTGCAGCAGGATAAAAACTGCAGCAAGCCTGCATCAGAGTCCACTGCACAGCACAGAGCACCAGTATGTGTGGACTAGCTGTTGACCAGCAGGGCAGCAAGTTTAATGGCCAGGACCAGGTGTGTTAATGTAATAGCACCGCCAGAGGATCTACAGCTGCTCTTGAATCGTTGGGCATTCCTCCCCTTCAGGAGGTGTTTAAACCACCACAGGGGTAATTGCGGGCAGCTTTTCTGCCATTCCTTAGGGTATGTCCAGACTACCCGCCGAATCGGCGGGTAGTAATCGATCTATCGGGGATCGATATATCGCATCTCATCTAGATGTGATATATCGATCCCCGAACGCGCTCCCGTTGACTCCGCAACTCCACCAGGGCGAGCGGCGGTAGCGGAGTCGACGGGGGAGCCGCGGACATCGATCCCGCGCCGTGAGGACCCGAGGTAAGTCGAAATAAGATATGTCAACTTCAGCTACGCTATTCCCATAGCTGAAGTTGCATATCTTACATTGCCCCCCCCCCCCAGTGTAGACCAGCCCTCAGACTTGAGGTGTTGAAAGGTCTTATTCTTTTCAGCTGTCGTCGATCTCCTTATGTGCATAGTCCAGTCACTTAGGGTATGCATTGCAAAGAGGAAAAGAGAGTTTGGGCCCTTACTAATACAGTAACTCACCATCTCTACTGAAGGGAGTCACTGTAAGTGCTGTGGTACCCCAGCCCCCTCTGATGTCTAATTGCATTCTGGATGTAGCACACAGCCAGAGATAAGCACAGTAGACACTCAATTCTCTAGCCCTCAGTGGGCTCCCATAAATGTATTTTGAGTAACAGAGGATTATTTTACTAGGGCTGCCTGAACTAAAAGATACAAATACCCAAGTACAATTATTTTAACCTACACAAACACTTCCTAACCCAGGGGCAGTCCTGTACAGGAATGTAGAGGTAACAGTCTCATTTTAAGCCCTCTGCACTATCCTCCTGCCTTCAGGTCGCTTCCTGACATGCTCCTGCAGCAGTTAGTGCTGGTACCAGCAGTAGAGTGTGAATCTTCTCACTGTCTGGTCTTCCCTCCACAGCCAGTCCCTGGCCTGCTGCTTCCAGCCTGCCTCTTCCTACTTCCAGACAGCAGCTGGCCCTCTTCTGAGCTTAGCCTCTTTTGATCTTAGGATCCTATTTCCTTTTTCATGTACAAGGTTATGGAGCCCTTGACTATCTGAATATTGAACTGGTTAACATTATCCCATCTCTCCAGAGTAGAGTCAGTAGTTTTAAAAGTAACTATATATTGATGGGAAAATATTCCATTCTTTTTGGTTGTCATGCAGGTAGTGGCACACTGATGCCCCCCTGCTTAAAGAAAACCCACTCAGGCTGGGCTACTAATGAGACTTAGTCATCCAGAAGCCTAGAAGAGCCAGGAGGAGATACTGACCAATAGAGAGCCAGCAGGCCAATTAAGAAGGCTGGCTTACTTCCTCTAAAGGGCAATGCTGAGTAAGGCTGGGAGCTCATGAGTGCTAATGCAAAACTCCAGGGCCAGGTCATGTCCTCAGCTTAAAGTGCTGCAACCAAGAGGTCATCCTTTGTGTTTGGTTAATAATTTAAAGATGCACACAGCCAATTCTTGAGTTCTTTCATTGTTTACCATTTAAGATTGAGGTCGAGCTCCTAGCACGGACCATTCTTCTTCAGCCCACCTGCCACATCCTGTCTGTGTAAATTCAGTTATTGAGATCACTTTGTTACCTCTCATCTCTATTTTAAGAGGCTTATTCCATGCTTTTGGGGGGGGGGGATGGGGCAGAAGAGGGGTGGCACATAAGTAATTTTCTATCAATATACAAGAAAGGACTTTGGATATAAACCTAATATTATTTAGCTCTTATAGAAGGCTTTTCATCCAAACTCTGAAAGCATTTTAGAAATAAGAGCAAGTATTATCCCCATTTTACAGATAGGGAAACTGAGGTACAGAGGTGCAGTTATTTTGCAAGGACACCCATCATATCAGTGACACAATCAGGAACAGAACACATCTGAGTTCTAACCCAGTGCCCTATCTGCTGGACCATGATGCCTAACTGAGCATGGGCACTGACCAGTTACAATTTGTTCATTATTCAATTATTTACTATTTAGTACAAATATCTATGCAACTCTAATCAATACAGACCAATAATATTTTGAAGCTATGTCAGAGGACGACCTACTCTAAATCAGTTCATCAAGGAACAAGCTGTGAGAGAGAGAGAGAGAGAGAGAGAAATTGCTTCACTGTCAGCATTGTCAAAAGTCACCAAATGCAGAATCAGTATTCACCAGCATCGCCAAGTTTGACAACTGCAAGTAGCATTTAAGTAAAGACACATCCTTGTCAGTGGGTTGCATCCTCAGAAAATTGCTGAGGTACATAGAGAACAGAAATCATCTGTAATTTATTTGTACCATCAACATAGTGGTGCGTGTACTAATTCTGGTGTTATGGTTTCCCCCAAAACAACAGGAAGGATTTTTGATTAGCCCAGCAGGGATGATGATGTACAGTGCCCAGAAGGGATGGGGAGAAGGGAAGAGCACATGCTTGGCAAAGTAAGAGCAGACGCCTCTCCCTGGGGTCCTCCCCCTTCTATTTAAATTCAGCCTCTCTCCTTAGTTGTAGTACAGGCAGGGCCGGCTCCAGGCACCAGCTTAACAAGCAGGTGCTTGGGGCGCCCAAGGGAGAGGGGCGGCACCTGTGGCAATTCGGGGGCCGCAGGTCCCTCACTCCCTCTAGGAGCGAAGGACCTGCCGCTGAACTGCCGCCGCCGATCCTGGCTTTTTTTTTTTTTCCTCTTCAATTGCCGCCGCCGATCGCGATCGCGGCTTTTATTTATTTATTTATTTTTTGCTTGGGGCGGCAGAAATGCTGGAGCCGGCCCTGAGTACAGGAGCTAAGTTTTTCAGGATGCTGTAGGTCTGGCTGATCACTTATTTCAGGATCAGGAAGGCAGTTTTTCCCATTGAGCCAAACTGGACGAGGTTTGGTAGGTTTTTCACCTTTCTCACAGCATCATGAAGGCACAGTTGGGTTGAATGGAATAGGACTTTGAAGTTTAATATTAGGAAAAGTAAAACTGTTTAGCTCATCACAACTTTCAGCCAGTGTCCAGTGAGAATAAAGGGTAAAAAGGCAGCTCCCAGAGGTAAATGAGACCCTGACCTAGGATTTCACTGGTAAACCTTGTGCCTATAAGAGAAGGCACAGAATCCTCAAGTCCATAAGTCTGGAGGTCTTCAGTCCCTAAAGTCTTCATGGACTGAGGTCCCCCCTTAGTACCCTCAACCCCCCAACCTGAAAGAAGGAGAAGAGGATTCAGAAGTGAGCTGAGTCCTAGAGGTAGGGCAAGAGGATCTACCTTGAGATTTTCGCTGCACTAGACCTGATTAAATTTCTGTTATATGAGAGCAGAGGAGGGCATATAGCCTGAGCAGACTCAGATTGAGCCAAGCAGAACTCATTCAGTTAATAAAAATTGTACTATTTTCAGCTGAAAATCTGACTCCTAAATGCTTACTAAACCATGCACTGATCCTCCAGTGTAAGGGGAGTCTGAACTACTGCCTTACATAAAAACTATAGCTCAGGTTGAGAGGGGAGGGGAGGGTTTCAAGCCTAAAGAAGGGGAAATCACTTATTTGAAAATCATGATCTTTTGAAAGAAGCATCTGAGTAAGGAAAATATGGATTTTTCTACATTTCTGAGGTGCAGATTTTCTTGAATGAGAGCTTCAGTTTCTCTAGATACTAAAAGTGTAATTGAAAAAAACTCTTTTGGCTTGACTACATCCAAGAACAATCATATCCAGCAGCCACCTCAAAACTTTGAATTTACAGGGTCATCTGTACATTCCAAGCCTGCCATTTTATCTTCTTTCAAGATGCTCATCCTCTTTTAGCCGCTCTTAATCCCCACTATAGAGAAGTGATTTTGCAATGCATCATGGAAATTGATATGAATAAAAACTAGATTCAATCACCAAGTGAGCAGATCCAAAATTTCTTGCTAATACTCTATCACTGTCATCTATAGTCAGGAAACTATAGTGCAAGTATGAAATCTGATTTTATTTCTTTACATGGAAAGCAAAAGCCCTCCCTTTTAGGAGATGTTAGCAAAGTAATTATGAATGGATTGCCCACATAGGATTTTGGTTAGACCATTTGAAAGGATTTGCAAGACCACAATAGTTTAATTCTATGCAATTGTTTCATGTTCAAGGTCTGACACTTTAGTGGAAAACAGACAAGTGCTCTGTTGTTACGTAGGGTGACCAGATGTCCCGATTTTATAGGGACAGTCCTGATCTTTGGGTCTTTTTCTTATATAGGCTCCTATTACCCCCCACCCCGTCCCGATTTTTCACATTTGCTGTCTGGTCACCCTAGTTGTTACGAGACAGTCAGTATATCTTATATAAACTTGATTTCCACAGTGTTAAGGTGGAAAAGCTAGGCAATATGGCTTCCCTATCTTTAATTTGACTGAAATTGTTCTTTTGCCAGCAGAATTTTTGACTTGGGATACAAATCTGGTGTGTTTTCGAAGCATGTGCAAGAGAGAGAGAGAATGAAGAAGACAACAAACCAATTTGTGCAAGTTGTGCAGTCACAAATATAAGACTCAGCTCTTTCAAAAATCCAACTATGTATGCCCTGTCAGTACTGAGTTTATACAGCAAATAACCCACTTTTCATTCATCCAGACAGCTTTTTACAGAGCAAGGTCAATCTTTACTTACTGTAGGTTAACTCTTGTTGAAGATCCCCTTCAATGTGTTAGGCACAAACTTATTTCCCTAAAGGCACTGATTTTTGTTCCATCTCTTTTTCTTGAGCAACTTTTCTTTGGGGGGTAATATAAGGAAAATCCTATTACTTTTTTTTTGTTTACAATTCCCTCATTCTTCTGATGCATTGCCACAGAGCACACACTAATATGGTGGCTAGCTCAAATTAAAAAGAAGCAGACATACACAGTCTATATGTCACATTTGATAAAGTAACTCTTAATACCTATAGCTTCTGTTTTGGGGGGGGTATTAATTTCATTTTGGGGGAATAAGCAAGTTTATTATTTTATGTAGGTGTCCAAAAATGTTTTTTTTCCTCTTTCCAAGGATTTCCCTTTGTTTGTTCCTTACCGACTAATGTATATTATGCATTACGGTATATGCTTACTCTATATACTTACTATAATGAGTAATCTCTTTGTAATGTTCCCTAGTGCATTTTAACACAGTACTGTTTCAAACAGCACTACATTAAAGCACCCTAAGGAATCTTTAGTGCACACCAGCAGGTTCTACCTGGACCAATTAATGTGCAACATATTAATGTAGTTTAGAAACCACATCCTATTGCTCTGTGTAGACAAAAAAAACGCATGTCTGTGTAGACAAACCATTAGATGTAAGTAAGGATTTCTGGAGTTTATTGGATAAATACTGATTTCTTTTCTTCTTTTTATTATATCAAGGGTGGTTTTTTTGGTGTTCATCAGTTAAAACCAAAAATAGAAAGCCCTATAATATCTCAAAGGCATAGACCAGAACTAGTGGTTGCATGTTATAATGATCCCTTGAAGAAATGCAGTAGAATTTCTTCACATAAGTCTGTGAGGCGGTCTCCCCTTTTCTCCATTGCCCAGCAGCACTACATAGAGAAGACAAATTTGGAATATTGGCAATGGCAGCATGATTAAGAACCATATGAGTAGACTGAGCTGAGGCATTTCTCCCAGTCAATACCATGAAACAAATAAACAGATTTTTGTGGAGGCTGTCTCATTCTGAATGTAAAATGACCAGTTGATAACACTTGTACAATTCCTTTTCATGAAAAACAAAAGGAGGAATCCTTGTTGGTCGCTGCATTATTCTGGATGTAATTGGCCAAACAGTTTTCAGACATACTTATTTAGGCTGCCCTTTATGTACAATAGTCTATAATGCACCCATTCTCTCTCTCTTTTCAGCATAGAAGATTCATAGGAATTTGATCTCCCTCATGAGATGCAGCATCTCACGTGCCTCAGAGAATAGCAGGTAAACAAGATATTAGTGAACTAGGGGTATTTAGCAGCTTTCTCCAGCTACTATTCTCTTCTCCCGCCACCACTGTTGTTGAAAGATGTTTGGGGTTTTTTTAAGATCACTGTCCTTTATGTTTCATGCATGAGCACAGATGTGATCTTTTCCATCTGTCCTGTAGCAGCCATCTCAGAACTCAATATTCCAGCCATTGAATGGGGCAAAGCAGAATAAAGTTGTTTGAATATACCCCAAATAGGACAGGGAAGAAGGTAAGAAGAGGCTACTCAGCTTTCTCATCCGAATCCCTAAGTAGGTGGCAGCCCCTGCATACAAATATCTCATGTTATGGGCCCTTTGTGATTTGCATAAAGCAGCATTAACTTCTGATTAAAAAATTCTACACTCCTAGGAGCGGGAGGTGAAGTGTAACTGAGGAGACAAGATCAGCATGTCCACTAAGCTTACCATGCTGTTAAGGTGAGGGATGTCTCCCAGGAGCAAAGTGGAGGCAAGGAATTCATATTCTCGGACTTGGAACCAGGATTCACTTCAGATCCAAACATTCAACAGAATTAAAAGGAGGACCACATTCTTTACCCCCCTTCCACACTGTCACTCATCGGTCCCGTAAGAATAGATAATACACTGGGTTTTCCACAGGTTGAATTTTTATATTATTCTTTTCCAGTTCCACAGTTCTGTAGATGATGATGATTTGGCACATAGTCTAACCTTGAAAGATCAGTGCATGTGCCTGCTGATTTCAGCAGTAAAACTGGTGCCTAGAGAAGCAAGTAAGTAAGGGATGTTTTCAGATTCTTTGGAGAAGAGAGACATAAGTAAATGGCAGACAAACATTCACTGATTTTTTAGAAACACAGCAAAACACAATCAGGCAGATTCTGTGCTGCACTTCTTGAGATGCAGAGCACAGGTAGAGAAAAGCAAAGATGTCCAGATTTGGGGCACTGAAATGTCCCCCAGTGCAAGTTAATGCAGTATTGCTTTGTGGAACCCATCTTCTCTGCAGCTGCCTATAGGGTGCACATAAGTATTCTCCATAGTATTGAACTCGATAGACATACTCCCTCAGTTAGCATAGGTGCCGGAAAATAGGAGTGCAGGGGGTTCCTGCAGCACCCCCTGACTTGAAGCGGTTTCTATCATATACAGGGTTTACAGTTTGGTTCAATGGCTCTCAGCACCCCCACTACAAAAATTGTTCCAGCACCCCTGCCTCAGTACTCCCAGCCTCACCCCCAAGAACAGGACCTATACTGCTCCTGCACCTGGGGAATTCTCCCCATTCCTTGCAATTTCCTTTACAGACCCTACAGCCAGGTGTACACTATAAACTTACATCGGTATAACTATATTGCTCAGGGGTGTGAAAAATCCTCAACCCTTAGAGACACAGTTGTACTGACCTAACCTCCAGTGCAGACTATGCTATGTCAATGGCAGGGCTTTTCCCATTGACATAGCTATTGCCTCTCGGGGAGGTGGGTTAACTACATGGATGGCAGAAACTCTCCCATCAGCATAGTAGTGTCATCACCAAAGAGCTACAGTGGCGCCGCTGCAGCTTTTTAAGTGTAGACCTACCCTAAATGTGACCAGAGTGGCATAGAGAAGCCTGAGCAGGGGGGTAATATTCTCCCCAAAGTCTGATAAATAGAGAATGGTAAAACTTGTAAAAAGAAACATGGGATTTTTCAAATATTTAAAATCCATAATATATTTTTAAAAGATATAAAATTTGATAGATGTTTCTTTAAATAACATGGTTGATCACTTTGGTTTGATTAATTTATCAATACATTATTCAGGATATGATTTAAACTTGTCTGATCTGTGTATGTGCCAATCTCAATATTTCTGCATAATATTTTACATTCTTATTTATTTTGCTCTCTCTTTAATATTATGGAAGGATCAAATTAGGCATTCAGCTAGCTTTTTTATTTTCAAATCCAACTTCATCATGCACTATCTGAATGCACCATTATACTAGGTTTTTTATTTCTTATTTAATCTACATGGGTGATAGGGATAATTAAAAGATGGGGCTTCATATTAAGATACAGTAATGAACACACTGAATAACAAACTATTTGCTTTTAGGGGATGCACAAGAAAAAAAAATCAGTTAAATACTGATTTCATCTCTCATAACTTAATTGCTAGAATTTCCCAAGCTGGCCTCCTTTTTATGCCCACAATATTTGGCCACAAAAAAGGAAGGTACAGTTAAGTTCATGATGAAAATCAGATTCAAAGAGACAGATTCTATACTTCATTATACTCAAGTTGATGAGAATTACACTGTAGAAGCAAACTGGGTCCTTCATGTCCAAAGATAGAGTGCACAAGACATACTTTGTTAAAATCTAGTACAAATTTTCCCCAAATGGGTGCCTAAAATGAGGTTCTATATCCATATGCAGGCACTTAGGTGGACTTCAGTGGGAACAGTTGAGTGCTCAGCAATTTTTCAACATCAGGTCACTTATTTAAATGCTTAACTATTGGTTTAGACACCTAATCTTAGGAACTTTGGTTTAATTTTGGCCCTAAAATACTGTTTCTCCAAACACTAGGGAAACATAAGCCTTTTAGTCAGCTTTACTGGAAGGAGAGGCAGCACACTCCAGTGGTTAGGGCACTAGCCTGGTCTCAGTAGACTTAATATATGTCTACACGGCCAAAAAAAAAAAAAAAATGCAGCAGCAAGTCTCTGGGTTAATTGATTCTGGCTTGTACTATGAGGCTTAAAGTAGCAGTGTAGATATTCCTGCTTGGGCTGGAGCCTAGGTTCTGAGGCCATCACCAAGTGTTAGAGCCTGGGGCTCCAGCCTGAGCAGGAATGTCTAGTCTCCTATTTTTAGCCCCATGAGCCCAAGTCACTTGACCTGGGCTCTGAGACTCACTGCTGCGGGTGACTTTTTTATTTTAAGTGTAAACATACTCAAGTTTAATTCCCTGCTCTGCTAGAGACTTCCAGTGTAATCCTGACAATTCATTTAGTTTGTCTGGGCCTCATTTCCCCATCTTTAAAATGGGGGTAACAGTACTTCCGTATGTCTTGGGACTGTTACGAGGATTGTAAGGTGCTAAGATACTAGGGTAATGGGAGCCATACTTGACTAAGATACATACACTGATGCTATTATTGAGTCAAAGTACTTGCTACACCTTTGTGATAAAAGGTATCCGGTTCTGATGACTTACCTATTTCACAGACTATCTACAAATATTCAGATCAGATATCAATAGAATTAGCTATGCAGAAAAATACAGGAATTGGATCAAGAATTGTCTCCATAGTTATGGGCCAGCCTTCATTTAATGTAATTCTCTCTCCTTCTGACCTTCAAAATCTTGCACTTTAAAAAGCCCTTTGCTGTTGTCTATGATTGATATTAAACCCTATTCACACTTCCCTTTTCTCATTTACCACATCTTTGTTTACCACATTATTTTGTCATTGTAACTAGTAGGAATGGATATTTCTATCTATTCTTTGTCACATTTAAATTTCATCTTTTTGTTTCTCTATTCCAGCATTAACTAGCCTTTTGCCTTTTTCCCCCCCAACTGTATGAGATTCACTGAACCCAACTCTATATAGCAGCCTCTCTCTACTTCTCTCTGACAATAGTTTTGCAATACTTCAGATGAAGGAAGCTACATTAAAATAAACAGTTTTGTAATTATATTACCACCATCTCATCAACATTCATCACCATTGCCACAGGACGACAAACAAGAAACTTAAGCACATGCCATGCCATGGTGAAACACACATTATAAATATCAGAGAAAGATAAGTAGAGTAATAAGAAAAAAATATTGTATTGTGCAGTGAGCTCTTAATTAGAGTTGAGAAAAATACTGCAAAAAGTGTTCCATTATATAGTTAACATATATGCACATACACATTATATATATAACTTTTAAAAAACCAAATTCACTGTATGCTAGTGCGCTGATTATGTTTGTAATCCTCTAATACTCTTGCTAACCAGCTTATGGGCTGCAGTGGTCATGGAACCACAATTTTAAATAACAAACCGGACAGTATTTTCCCCCCCACAAGTGGAAATATTCACATTAGCAACCTATTTTAAGAGCTGTATGTACCAAGAGCATGATCCAAAGCCAACTGAAGCCAACTGGCTTCCATTGGCTTCAGTGAGTTTTGGATTAGGCCCCCAAGGCGGAAGTTTACCATGCAACATATATGTCTGATCAAAACTGACCAACACGGTCCAAATTTGTTCAATCTACAGTCCAAAAATTAAGCCTAGAAATTATTAATTATTTTACACAAATAAGTTTGAGAAAAAAATTAAATTTGTTCAAAAACAATTTGTGAACAATAAAATAAGTAAAATGAATCAAAGTCTGAATTACTTGCCAAACTCTTCTCTAGTGATTAAATCCTATTCAGGTTAATTTAGAGATAGTTTAAACACTATCACTTTGAACTTTCCTTGAAGAGATAAACTTTCAGTGGTTCTAGCTAAGAGTAAAAAGATGCCATTTTTTAAATACAGAGCGGATGACAGCAGAGATTAAACATGTCGTTTTAAAATTACATTTATATTCTATTGTAGAAACAGAGAGGTACAGGCTTCAAGGGAGATAGAAAGGCTCATGAATGAGTGAGGTTCTGCAGCTATCTGGTTGTAATATCATCGAGAGCCTATTGAGAGGTAGGATTAGCCTGATTTGAAGAACAACTTTTTTCTATTTAAGGCTTTTATGCAACTTGTTTTTATTGGCATTTCTTCTAGGTTACTTTATCTATATTTAAAAATCACACAAATTATGATTTATTAGTTTGAAATAAAACATGTAAGCAAGTACTGCATGGGGTACAAATTAAAGGAGGGAAAGAAAAGGAAAAAGAAATGAGAATAAAATTTCAGGGGTGGACTATAAACCATACTGGTACTGACTGTGCAGCTCCATGGTCATATTATTAATACTGCATGTTTTTCTAAAGCATTCATCACCATAATATTAGGGCAATCTTTTTCATACATTTTTATGTACCAGGAAACCCAGGAAAAGAGTATAGTGCCCTTTCTCTTCTCTGCCCATTAGAACCTTTTAATTTAAGGGTCAGACTCAAAGTGGTAACAAGTGGCAACAGACTCCAAGTGGTAACAACACACTTAACTTGTGAGAAAATGTAGAGGTGCGTTTTCTACAGTGCTTTAAATGGGAGAAGACTGTGTTTCAGTTTCATCTCTAGTGGAAACAAGTTCCAGAGCCTTGGGTCCTCCAATTCTTTATCCCCAACCCCAGTGTGCTGAGTGCTATCTTACATCAGTCAAAGTTTCCCTGTTTACCTCAGCTGCTGCTCTGGCGAATGGATAGTGGGGTAGTCTCTGAGGTAACTTGCACTCAACTTCTATATCCATTGCTCCGAAGTACACCAGCAATATTTAGATGGACTTTTGGCCTCTATTCATAGCTAGGAGCAGATTGTCCATTAGTGCCATCAATCTGCTGTATTGAGGGCTCAAGCCTGAATGGAAAGGATCTAGGATACTTGATGAAGTACATTGAACTCAATGTGTCACCAGCATTCTCAATAATCTGTTCTTGAAGACGTGAATTTCAGATTGAGATAGATAGAGATATGCAGAAAGATGCCCAAACCCCCCAAAATGCATTCCTTCTGAAACTAGGGTGAGGACGATAAAGCTGATGACCTGAAGGTTTTATTGATGGTGAACTAAAACAACAAGCAAGTCACTATTAATCAGTCTAGGAAAGGAAAAGTGCAAGCAAATAATATGGATGGGTGCATTTATTTCTGATATATATTTTTCATTTTCTATGCAGATTAGGCCTTGCGTATTGGGCAGGTGGGCAATTGCAGCCCATTTTGTTGTTGCAAAGTATGAGTGTCTGACATATTTATATAGTCCAAGGATAGTGAATAGCATATTCTTAAAATAATTGAGTTTGGCCATGATTTGAAAGCCAGTGTTTCTAGCACAGGAGATTTATTTTCTCCCATCTATAGGGGTAGGAGATTTTTTACAAATGTCTTTGGTATGCAGCATAAGAAACTTGGTATTATTTATCCCTGTGAAGTGTGTACAGGTTGAAAAATTAAAAGAAATGCAGCAAATTTATGTGCAAGAGAATAAAGTCTGGCCTTTTGGAACTACTATGATTTAAAAAAAAGAATATTATACCTGGGGAAGGTGGTCAACGTGTTTTATTTCAAAAATTTCAAAAACACCATATATCAATCTTTTTGATTTTTTTTTCATTTTGTTTTTTCACTGAAACCGTTCACTGCATTTGACCCAAATTCATGAATAGTTTCAGTTGACCCGAACTACATAAGCTTCTAATTTACTGGGCAAATGCTGCTCTCAGATACATATGAACAACCCTACTGAGGTCATCTGTTCACTTTTCTTTTATTCTGAAAAAAATTGGCTTCAATTCCCATACAAATGTGCTTCCTTTGTGAGATGTACATTATTTCTTGCTTTGAGTTGGGCAAGAATGCACAGCTTTCCCCACCATGTTTCATTTCTGGTTGAGTAAAGCAGAGGTTCAGGAAGATGAAAACAACGAATAAAAAAGTAACCAAGCATTTCAGAATTTTCATACAATTGTTGTTCCAGAAATGAGCAAATGTTTGCATGGGTTCTTATGTTTTCTGAACTGTCTTCCTATTCCTAATTCAAATGCGCACAGCACTCTGTATAAGTGCATTCATGTGCTGCGCTTACAGAGCTTAAACTATTCCCAGCCAATAATTTATTCAAGAAACTTAACCCTTTTTAGGACCTAAGCTTAGTCTAAATGTTTACAAAATTAGGCTCTAAACACATTCAGCATTGACTTTACCACTGACTTCAATGGGAGCAGAGTTAAGTTTCTATATCATACTTGTCATCCCAATGTTTGTGTTTATGGGCTGAGAAAAATGTTGTCTAAATTGAATTTTAGTGTTTTCGGTACTTCATGTACCCACGATGTTACAGTTGGTGTTGGTAAATTAAATCATGATGTAAGTGACATCATGCAGTGCAGCAGAAATTAGAAATGAGAAAAGTCCAGCTTTTCATATCAATTTTAGATGGTAGAGATGTCTGATCAGAACTCACTGTAGTAAAAAATTGTTCAAAAGGCTGAACTACCACAGTATTCACCGTAAAAACAACAGAAGCCTTAAAAGCTGCCTTTTAAAAAAAATCTTTATAACTGCAAACATGCATCAGTAACAGGGGCACCAGAGAGTACAGCCATATGGTGCACAGACCTTTAGATTGAACCCTGAGGCAGCCAGATTTTTTTTTTTTAAACAGAGGAAGGAAGGAGTTGATCCAAAATAATCAAATAACCAGAAATACGACTCTCCACTATAATAATACATACCACATATGTGACGGGTTGGATTACAGAAACCCCCTGGGAGCTGCCACCCGATGTGCCAAGACTACGTCTGCCTCTGCTTTCCTGCCCTGTCAGCTTAGGACTTCAGTGCCCTGCCTGGTTTAGGCCAGACTCGCTAGCCTGCTGCAAACCCAGACCCAGGTCTGAATCACGTCCCCTAAGAGCTGTAGGTGTTCTTGTCTTTAACACTCAGATGTCCAACTCCCAATGGGGTCTAAACCCAAATAAATCTGTTTTACACTGTATAAAGCTTATATAGGGTAAACTCATACATTGTTCGCCCTCTATAACACTGATAGAGAGATATGCACACTGTTTGCCCACCCAGGTATTAACACATACTCTGAGTTAATTAATAAGTAAAAAGTGATTTTATTCAATACAGAAAGTAGGATTTAAGTGGTTCCAAGTAATAACAGATAGAACAAAGTAAGTCACCAAGCAAAATAAAATAAAACACGCAAATCTCTGTCTAATCAAACTGAATACAGATAAGATCCTCACCAGTTCCAGAATGCTCCCTTTTACAGACTAATCTCCTTTTAGCCTGGGTCCAGCAATCACTCACACCCCTTGTAGTCACTGTCCTTTGTTCCAGTTTCTTTCAGGTATCCTGGGGGGTGGAGAGGCTCTCTCTTTAGCCAGCTGAAGACCCTATGGAGGGGTCTCCCACGTGCTTAAATAGACTTTCTCTTGTGGGGTGGAGACCCCCTCCTCTCTACTATCAAAGTCCAGCTCAAGATGGAGTTCTGGAGTCACCTGGGCAAGTCACATGTCCAGGCATGACTCTCAGTTTCTTACCAGTAGCAGCCATGGGTCACATGCTACCTTGAACATCCTCAAGTAGACTTCTTGTGTGGATTGGAGCATTCCAAGATTCATTGTCCTTTAAGTGTTTCTTGATTAGGTACTTAATTTCAACATTCCTTTCTCCAGGAACTGACCAAATGATCTACTAAGCTTATTTAGAAATCAAGCCAGTACACAGCCAATATTCATATCTTCGAATACAAAAATGATACATTCATACAAATAGGATTAATACATTCAGTAGATCATAACCTTTCCAGAGATATGTTACATGGCATATGTAGCATAAAACACATTCTAGTTATGTTATATATATATATATATATACATTCATAAGCATATTTCCATAAAGCCTTATGGGAGGTACCATCACAACATATATTGATTGTGTTTTCTTAAATCTCCAAAGCACTTTACAAACATCTAATTTACAACCTCAGCCACTGCCCTCATTCCCTATCCAACTATGTGTCACTATAAGCTATTCCACTGAACGGGAGATTCTTTTGGGAAGAGATACACAGTCTTGTGTAATATCGTAATTCTCACAGGATTCCATGTCTAACACATATTGCCTAAAATAATTCTTTTACGAGTGAAGAAGGAAGGGACAGTGCTGCAGCCTACAGTAATAGTCTCAGTTTTCTCGAGTTAGCATTCAATACTGACATTTTGCTTCTTTTGAGAAACTGTTCTTTAGTGACAGTCAGCAGAGCAGCAGCAGAAGAAGAGGGAGTACCAGCCACATTAACTAGACTTTTTGATTGATGTTCCAGAAGCCATCAAAACCTGCAGGAGCCAGAACCATAGGAGTGGCTCTTCAGTTTTCATTTCTTATTTTTCCCCGGACTGTTAGGGTATGTCTACACAGCCAGCATCAGCAAGCCTAAGCCCAGGTCCACAGACTCACGTTTGCACTACAGCACTAAAAATAGCTGTGTAGACCGTTTAAAAGTTGAGGTTGGGCTGGATCTTGGGCTCTGAAGCCTAGAACAGTGGTTCTAAACCAAGGGTACATGTACCCCTGGGGGTATGCAGAGGTCTTCCATCAACTCATCTAGGTATTTGCCTAGTTGTACAACAGGCTGCATAAAAAGCACTAGCGAAGTCAGCACAAACTAAAATTTCATACAGACTATGACTTGCTTATACTGCTCTATAGGCTATACACTGAAATGTAAATGCAATATTTATATTCCAATTCATTTATTTTCTAATTATATGGTAAAAATGAGAAAGTAAGCAATTTTTCAGAAATAGTGTGCTGTGACACTTTTGTCTGATTTTGTAGGCAAGTAGTTTAAGTGAGGAGAAACGTGGGGCATGCAAAATAATCAGATTCCTGAAAGGGGTACAATCATCTGGAAAGGTTGAGAGCCACTGGTCTAAAGAGATGGATGGGCTTCAGAGCCCCAGATCCAGTCCAAGCCACAACATCTACACAGGTATTTTTAGCACTGTAGCACAAGTCCAAGTCTGTTGATCCAGGCTCGAAGGCTCACTGCCCGGGCTTTGTAGGTTTACCCTTAAAAGCTATTAACCTGTGGTCATGGATTTGAGAGACAAGGGTCTGCAGAGATAGAGAACACAGAAGAAGAGAAAGTTTTGGAAATTTCAACATAAGGCATTCCTCGGTAGTTTGTAAGGCTATGTCTACAGGTGCGCCACTGTAAGATCTCTCATGTAGCCGCTCTATGTCAATGGGAGAGAGAGCTCTAGTCAACAAAATTAAACCACCTCCAACAAGCGGGCAGTAGTCGTGTCAGCGTGGGACGCTCTCCTCCAACGTAGCATTGTGCACACTATCACTTATGTGAAACTTACGTCGCTCATGGGGGTGGTTTTCCACACCCCTGAGCAATAGCAGTTTTGCTGACATAGGTGTTAGTGTAGACATGGCCTAAGTCTCTGAGAAGACAGACTCCTGAATCATCATCAGGTGCAATGTCAGAGACCACCAATCAGTGGAATAACGTGGGACACAGATCATAAAATGTGGGATATAATATGGATTCATCCTTGCTTCTCCGTCCATCCTCTTGATCGGTCTTTATCTTCTCATTTTGCCAATAGTGCCTATTTTGTCCCTTTTTCTTGCATTCTCTCTTTTTTCATACCAACTCTCCATAGCACCCAGGCATTGCTCATACAAGTCCCACACTTACATAGAGACTCTCCCTGCCTATGAAATGTATTAAATGTACAGAGTGGAACAGAATGCTAATCAGACTCTGAAATCTTTGAGCAAGAAAGAAGAACTTAAAGTGGGTTGGGTCACATGTGGTTGTGAATACAGCAAAAAAATATCAGAAAAAGACTTCTGAGGTAATGGTAAGAAAAGGGGATCACTACAGAGAGAACATGGATGTCTTTTTTAAAATAATGCATTTAAGCTAGAGCTAGTCAATAATTTTTCAATGAAACCTTGTTTCCTCAGAAAATGCTGATTTGTCAAAACCCAGACTTTTTTGTAGAAACTTATCTGTTTCAACAAAACTTTCCTCAGATCCAGGATGAAGTGGTTGGGCGGGAGACAAACTCCAAGTACAGACAATAGCTCAATGGTTAGGGCCAGGGATGTGGCAGAGCAAGGTTTCACTCCCCACTTTGAAACAGGCAGAGCAGGGATTTATACTTGGATTTCTCTTATCCCAGGTGACTGCCCTAATCACTGGGTTATTGGCTATACTTCGGGGTGGGGGTGTCTTTTTTTTTTCATGAAAAAATTCAACAGGTCTTGGTTTTATTCCACATCAGAACAAAAACAAAATTTTGAAACCTCCCATTTTTTTCATGAAATGAAATTCTTGTTTTCCATCCAGCCCTCGTTCAAATCCTATGAATTTGTCAAATACTAATGAAAACCCATTTGGGAGCAATCACAAACCTAGCAACCCTTTGAAATTGCTTGAAGCCCTGAGAGTAATATAGATAGTGTTCTAACATCAAGCGGTTTTGTAACAGCGTGGCAAGACAATGGGACATGGTTGGAAAAAGTTACCAAAAAATGAGGTTCCTTGCAAAGTACAGGAATTTGGAGAGGTCTGACAAGACAGGTAGCACTATGGCATTTTTGTGAGGTGCCTGATGAATCTACAAGCTCCAGCCAGAAAAGCACATCATCAAGATTATGTATAGATCAAGGGGTCCATTGGGCAACTGGGGCAATGGAGGGGGGAACCATGTCAGCCCCTGTCCACAGAGTCCCTTTCAGGTGTCTAGAGGTGGTGGCAGAGTTAGGATTTCCCCTGTCCTTGTTCTCAGGAAGTACAAACACCATAATAATGGTTTCCCTCTGCAAAAATGAGGTGGCTTACTGTGTCTCTTATCACCTGTTTACCTATACAGGGCCAATCATGATCTGCCCCAAAACTACCTTAAAAATAAAAGGAACCAAAAGGAAGTTTGTATGGTAAAGGTGTGAACTTCTGTAATCTCTTAGGTAGATTTGACCATTTATGACATTTACTATCCCTTTTCAGCAAATAGAAAATACAGAAGCTGTTGTGTTATAATGCAAATCATTTTTAACTTCACAGATGGAGTCAAAAACGTCCAGTCAAAAGAATGGTAGAATCACTCCTGCCAGAAGTGAACAGATGCCTCCAGACAGTTAAATACGGTCCCTGTTACTGGCTTACCAGTGCTCTATTTGTTCATATTTGTGGTCTAAGCAGATACTTTACTAAGAGCTGTGGTCTTGAAAATCAATAATAATTAGATTTTTGCTGATTGGCTCTGCACTATTTATTGATATTTAGGGAAAAAAGCATTATGATCATATAAACAGTGATTGCCTCTCTGAACTAGTAGACTGTTTTTTAAGTAAAAACAAAAAAAATACCCACATATGAGAAATTATTTTCTGTCTTTTTAACAAAGCAGTGAATGTTCTTAGCATGTCTTGGGTGACTATAATGGCTAGAAAATTGCTAATTTAAATGACTTGCCTCTTACAAAAAAAAACAGAGTGTGTAGTTTGTAACTAAGCAGCACTTCATTATATTGCGTTAATGTTCCTCATTATATTGCTCTAATGTTCTTCATTATACTACACTTAATGCTTTAAAGTAAATAATAATATAAGCCTTGTGGAATAACGACTTCACCTTACTGTTTAATGTAAGAATGAAAGCAAATTACACCCATTTTATAAGCAGAAGTGGTTTTAAAACTCATACTACCAGTTTGCAAAACATGGATTTCTACCATGCATCTCATGGAATAAAATAAATATCTAGCTGCACAGTCCAAAATGTCAACTAGACCAGAAAGGTCCTGATTTTTAGGTTTGGAAATGAGCAATTGGATATTTAAGCAGCAATGTGCGTGTATGCATATGCATATGCTTAGCTGGTTTGTACATGCTCTTGAAGTTACTCAAGGCATTTGGCTCATGCAAATGTAGGTCTAAAGATTTTGAAAATCCAAATCAAGGATTTTGTTCCTTAGTAATGTCTTGTACACCATACATGCAAAGTTGAGTCAGATGTCCTGGTGGATAAGAGTAGCTTTATGCCTCTTCATCACTAGAAAGGTAAAGCTAGTGTGAGGATCCTCACAATAGCCAGTTCAGGGAGAATGACTGGAGTGTCCCTAGACCCAAAAATTCTTGGCTGCTCTAATTGCTCCATAGGGCATAGGCTATCAACATTAGAGCAACTCTCTGGTTATTCACAATCAGAGAAGCATAAAGATGCCTTTACATTCCCCTCTCATCTACTACAGCTGAGGATTTGGCCCAACACGTTTTGAACTCCAGCTACATCCCAGAAGTGCAGTGCAAAATATCCTCCAAATGCCAAATACTGTATTTTAAAGCTATGCACATTCAAAAATACTATATACACACAAATTGATATTTGATATAGATCTGAAAATATAATAAATTACAAGCACAGAAATGACTCCTGCTAGGGATAGCTGTGCATGAGCAAGAATGAAGAAACAGCTGATACATATAGATGCAAAGTTATACCTTTGCATGAGGCAAATGATAGCATTTCCTTATTTTGCTTATATATATGTTAAAACTGCCTATAAAGAAACCAAAATAATCCCAACAAAGTAAAAAGTTTCCCCTCTAATTTAGTGATCAGTTCTTTAAACAAAGATGAATTGTTATAATTCTCAGATATAAATGGCTTTTTGGTATTTTTCCTATTCTGACTATCTGATTTTGAGCAAATAAGTCTAGATGTTTGACAAAACAGAACATTTTTTAAAAACATCCACTATTAGAAATTCAGCAAAAACTGAACAAAAAGTTAGTTTTCACATAGTTGGGGCCAAACTATCCACAGATCAGGAAAACAGAACTAAGATACAGTTCAGGATCTTGCCCTTTAAAAAAAATGTTTTTGGAAATTTTAACTTGGCACACAGTGTTAAATCCTGGCTTACATGTACCAAAAGGTTCATATGATAAAAGCTGAGGCAGAATGCTGCATAGAATTATTGAAAATAGTTATGACTTGCATTCAGGATCTCAAGCATAGGTATCTGGAGACACAGCCACTTCCCTCCAATATTTGAACACTACCACTGTGACCCAGAGAGTATCAAAGGGAGAAGGCATTGTCATTCAAAAAATTCAGGGTGAGTGATTGCCATCCTGGCTCCTTGTCAAGATGAAGATGGTTGATGAGTATCTCTTCCTGAATGAATGCTCGTCACCCCCATTAACAATAACTGTTGCAGGGGTATGTGAAGAAGAAACAAGGCTCTAGATTCAGGATGAAAAGTTTAATTCCCCTGATCACCTGGAGCACCACAAATAATTTGCTTAACTTGCTCAAGGGAGATAATATTGGATGCTATAAAAAAATAGGAAACAAGTTAATCCTTGCTTTACCAGACCATACTTTAATTTAAAATCAATTCACAGTCTGTTGGAATAAGTAGTGTTCAATTAAATGGGAACAATTAGACAAATGGTGCTTTAAACTGCAGATGTGCCGAGCTATCCACTGGTAATTCTATTTAAAGATGCATTAGGATGGAAGGCTAAGAATTTTGAACAACAGTTATTGTTGAGTGAGTTAAATTTGTACATTCAAGATCATAACAAGGTAAATTGTCACAGCTGCGCACAGAGTTTTGCACACAGCTCATATTTTCATTACCATGATTTGTGAATGTAACTTCCTTCGCAAAATAGAAAATGTGTGTCCTCTATCATTTTCATGCTTATCTCTGATCTCTGCCTTTTGCTTGCAGCTGGGAAACTCCCAAGTAAGGGTATCTGAAATAGGTGCTTTATGTCTGAAATAGTATGATGCAGGTATTTATACTTCTGATTTACAGTGTGAGATCACAAATGGTTAAAATGTAAGTGATAATTAATAAAAATATCATATTTATTTAGCATTTTTCATCCTGAAAGATAAAGAAGTGCTTTAAAACTTTATACATTATAACCCATATCCTGAAGCCCACCATGCAGCCCAAATGGCAGGCCTGTATAGTGAGGACTCCGAACAGCAGAGTTGTTCCATAAACCTGCAGTAACGGCCATATTTTCCAAGATCCTTTTCCACGTGTTTGAACAGTGTGGAACCTATGTAACAGCTAGTCCATCAAGCCCACCACCTTGGGTTATCCCTGCCTTCCATCCTAATCACAGTGCACAGTACAATTCAGGGAGCTTCATGGAGCTGTGATCTATATATCATCTGGACCCTCTGTACTGGCTCCACAAATCCTGCTCCCCCAAACTCAGCCAAACCATACCACTTCTGTTACATGTGCAGAGCTTCATCAAAAGATGTGCCTATGGGTCATACCCTGCTATTTTTTAGTCACCCTGAATCAATGGGAAATATTACCGATTGTAGGGTAAAATACAAACATACATACAGAAACGCAGCTATCATTTAAAATACAACTTTAATACAGCCATCTAATTCTAGGTTGAAAAAGAGCATATTGTTAAGGGTCATTCCACAGAACTATGAAGACTTGGTATAAGTAATTCCATTTACACCAGGTCTGAATTTGGCTGACAATGGTTTTAAATATCTTGATATATTGAAAGGTTTCAGAGTAGCAGCCGTGTTAGTCTGTATCCGCAAAAAACAGGAGTACTTGTGGCACCTTAGAGACTAACAAATTTATTAGAGTATAAGCTTTCATGGGCTACAACCCACTTCTTCGGATGCATCCGAAGAAGTGGGTTGTAGCCCACGAAAGCTTATACTCTAATAAATTTGTTAGTCTCTAAGGTGCCACAAGTACTCCTGTTTTTTTTGATATATTGAAAACATTCTCAAAGTACCCAGATTTTACCACTGTGTACTAAATGCAACAAAAATACATTGCTAGAATATCCAATCAATGCAACAAGACAGAAAACTATGCAAAGTGCTGGTATGTATTAAAATCCTTATGCACCACTCCTTTCGGCCAAATCCAGATCTGGTATAAGTCTGTATAACTGAATAACATCCATTTCACCCAGTGGCAGAACTAGAAGCACTATCATCACATCATTGGAATGCAGAAATTCTCAGGTTTCAAATGGGACACTCAATACTTGCTCTCTTACTTCTGACGGTCCTGAGATATTGGCCTAAAATTGTGACATTATGCTGACTAGAAAAGCTATTCAAGTAATCTTTAAAGGTTTCTAAAACTTCCTTAGATTTTTTTCTTCATCTCAGTCCTAAACAGTTGGACTCATGAAAGGAAGCCTGGCTGTATAGGGGGAGATATATGAATAAAGTAGCAATAAACATTTTAAATCAATTTCTAAAATATGTGGCATATACAGAATACATGAGAGTATGCTGTGCAAAGGTATGAAAGTCTTACTGGCACTCATTTAGGATGACCAAGTCACTCTTAGTTTTCCCAGTCAAGTTATATGGTCATCCAAAACTCATGCCTATACAACCTTTATGCCATACTATATCAAGTGTTCCATATTTTGATATATTCATATATATTTAATAAACAACATCTTTTGTTTTAGAAGGATCAAGGCCGATCAAGCGTGCATTCCCTAAACAAACATGCTAAAAAGCAAGGAGATGCCAAATTATGGATCACCATTTGATAGCCAGGGTTTCTTCTCCCCCTCCCCTAGTCTTGGTAGTTAGTAAAATATCAGACTTTAAATTTGCTACATCATCATCCATAGCAAAGCTCTTTTAGGTGAGTTTTAATGGTTCTAAAGTGTATTTATTCATATTTTCACTCTCGCACTGAAGACTGAACAGCTGGGTTCACAATAGTGAAGTAATCTGGATTTACAGGTGGAGAAATACAACAATAATTAGAGCTGGGTGGAGAATGATATTCCATTTTGTGAAGGATTTTGATATTTCAGACTTTGGTTTTGTTCCAATTTGGATTGAAAACCAAAAATTTCAACATTCTTGGTGAATGGGAATGGAGCTCCAGCTCCAGGGCGGTCTGCCTGCTGGGCTGTTCCAGAGCCACAGACCCTGGAAGCCCAGGCTCTTCAGAAGCCTTCCCGGTAGGCAGCTGAGGAGCCAGATGGGCAAATAGCCAAATTTTGAAACCTTTTGGAGGAATTTTGTCTAAATCTATCTTCACAAAACATTTCAATTTCAATGAACCCACAAACTCTGATAAAAAAATATCTTGTGTGACTTTTTCCAACCTCTCTAATCATAGTACAAATAACATGCAACAATAAAACTATGCAACGTATTTAGATATTTCTAAAACAGATTTTTGGCAAAAATATGTGGCATGTAGAGAACACATGCTTCTGTCTTACCAACATTCATGACCTGAAAAAAAATTCACTGATAAGTCATACTTCACCATTCACGAAAGAGACTATCTTTAACATGGCCATGACTTCCATAGCAGATATTGTGATTTGTAGCGGGTTTTCATAAAGTCAGGGTCTTTGTCACCCTATCATTCTCATTAACAAGCAAGAGTCTTCCATGGATTTTTACACATTGGCTCTTTTTCCGGTATTTTGTTATCTTTACCTGCTTTACAATTATTAATTACATGTAACACACTATTTAATACTTTCCAAAATGAAAACAAATTTCCTTAAGGTACCATGACTTCTAATTTATTTTTTTTACTATGACAACTATGTATTGAGTATTCCAGCCATTCTAAGCTCATGCTAATAGTTTTGTGGAATATCATACTATCAAAACAGCAGGTGAAAGATACAGCAGTAGTGTAAGCTTCCCCAAACTATCTGACCAATATGTCACATCCCAGCTTTGAGAAGGCAGTTCAGTTTCTACAGTCAGTCAATGCTGATCTCTTTGCTAGGAATAGGAGTAGTGGAGTTTTTTTGTGGAGGAGGTACATGCATTTAGAACTCCTCTCCAATCCAAACTGGGCTGAAACCAACATCTCATTTCACATAGGTCACTGACTAATCATCAAATGGCAATGATTTCCATTCACTATCAATAACATTTCAATCAGTGACCTAGAGCTGAAAGGTTCATGCCTCCTGAGCTATCCAGACTATCCATTATTCATCTACTTAAGAATTATAAAAAATTAATCTAATGATACTTATTAAAGTTTGTATTTTTATAAAGGGAGATAAGACAATTTGTTATTGTCTTAGTAAATATTTCATTTAATATGATATTTCAGTTATCACTATAATTATTTGTTAACTCAGAGGGTATTTATTTTACTTTATAAAAACAAAGCACTCATCCATCAGATGTTCACGGTATGATATCAAATGCATGCATCAAAATACTATACAATAAAATAGACTGCCCAGATAACATCAGAGAGATGACAGTATCTGACAGTTAGTAAGTCAGACTCAAGAGCAAAAATCCTCTTCCTCCCTCCCTCCAACACTCTGGAAAGCAGATGTGTTTGCTGTGCATACAGTAAGTTAGAGTGGGTAGTGCATTCCAAAATTAAAGGATCTGCACAGATAGCACTTCTTTTATGTTGAATTTTAATGTGTGTGCTGCTGCTAGGCTGTAAGGTTTCTCGGGTAACCAGGTTCCAAGCCACACAGGGCTTCGTACATTAAAACCTATTCTTTAAACTCAAACCAGAAACCAGTAGAGGGTCAAGGGCGGGGTTGGTGAGTCTGAAAATACAGATTAATCTGCCAAGTCCCATGCCTTTCAGAGGCTAATACAGCCTTGAGACTTTAAAAATGATTTCAAAGTGTCATCAGAGGCAGTATTTGGTTGCTGCCCTGCAAACTGCACAGAGCTCCTTTGCACGCCACATATTTAGGGATCAGAGTAGTCCATATGCAGGGAACAGAATTTGGCCGTTAGTTAACATTAATTAAAATATGTATTAATGTATTATTCAGAATTCATAGATTAGGACCAATCTATTTGTTATCCCATTAACAAATCTGGCCCATTGTCATCATGTTACTTTTTTTGTGTTCACTAGTCAAGCATTTGTTCAAGCAAAAAACCCTCATTCATTCATTGCATCTTTTTTTCTCCAAAGCTTTCACTCTTGGGAGTGCAGTTAATTTGGGGATTTGTGTCTCTGCTCCATCTCCACATATAACTTCCACTAGCATCAATGGAACAAAGACACATTATATATATATTGAGGAGAAAATAAGGCCCCTCTTACTGTATCTTATTGTATTCCCAATCCAAAATACCCTTCTTTTGCAGCTTTGAAATGTGCAAATCTCCAAGAATAAGGAAATGTTGGGTTTGCTTGATTGCACAAAGTGAAATAGAAGTATTTTGAGTTCTCTTGCAGGTAATCAGCCAGGAAGATATCAGAATTGTCACAATCCATTAGGCAGCATACACTTCTTTAGATATAAGGAGGTGGAGTTTTTTGTTTTTGTTTTTTGTAAACAAGAAATGTTTCGAATAATAATTAATTCAAACAAACCCTCTATTTATTTTACTGAAAATAAAGTATTTTCAAAAATTGAAAGTTTATCAATTTCTTAGGGATACTGTATTGGAATGAATAAGTATTCTTTTGAAATAATTAAACATTTGACAATTGTTTAATAAGCAGATTTAATTTAATTACAAGGCTCTTGGTTAATTTAGATTCTGTTCATAGGCTGCTGGAATAAGTAGTATTTAATTAAATAAGAACAATGCTGTTCTAATCTAGAGAAGTGCCAAACTACCAGATGGAAATTTGACTCCATTTCTCTGAACATTGAGGTACATGCTTTCTTGCCTACAGGGTACTTTTGTTTCCAGGTCACTTATGTCTATTGTTAACAAAAGAGGAAGCCCTTTACTGTTACAGTGCACTGCTTTGTTGTACATTGGGCAAAGATATCACTCCTTTCAGAAAGGAAGAGGTTTACTTTACTAGATCACAAATATCAAAATAACAGTGAAGTTAGTTAAGGGACACAGCCTACATTATTATAAGCTGTCACAAGGAAATTTACTTGAGGTGGGCAGAGGTGCCGAATCCTCCCTCTTAGGCCACACTGCTCATTTCCGCAGCTTCAAGACTATAGTAGGTTCTGATGGGTTGTGGGATTCGGCAGGCAAATCCACGTCAGAACGTCACCAGCCCCTACTGAGCTGCATGGGAGTAATGACCCATGTAGCTCAGTTCTGTAGCATATAGGGACACAGACCCCTGTATAGTCTCTCTGCATTCAGTACAAAGACACAGTTTTGTTGTGTTCAGGGCCTTCCATGGTCTTTACTTGGGCCAAAGGATTAGAATTATTTGCTTGCATCAGTTGTCAACATTTCTTTAATTTGGTGTTACATAATTTCTGAAATTCAATGGCTTTATAAAAAGGAGGGTAAACACTCATGCAACATAAACAACATAAATGGGTGGGATATATCATAACAGACAAAATAGTACTGTCTGCTTGTCATGGGTTTGTTGGACCATTTAAGGGGAGTCTGGCCTCAGGCTAGTGGAATCTCCATCATTGGGGATTTTTAAGAACAGGTTGAACAAACACCTGTCATGGATGGTCTAGATAATACTTAGTCCTGCCTTCAGTGCAGGGGACTGGACTAGATGACCTCTCGAGGTACCTTCCAGTTCTATGATTCTATCCATGACAAACTAGTTTTAAGAGGAACAAGCCAATCTAGGTAGTTATTGAATGATGATATAATGAGCTCCTGGGCTTGATAAAAAGGCCATCAGGGCTCAGTTACAGGGAGGTGCTCACACAGATAGAAGCTCCCTTAAGAGAGAGAAGCTCTCAAAGACACACAGGCCCCAAGGATGAGGGCTGTGCCACCCCTGAGTCCAAGAGGAGAGACTTTATTTAACGTTTATTTGTATTTAATAAAGTAGAACCCCAGCAGAAGAATTTTGTCTTACACCCTTTTATACTGTGTGGTGTTCTAATCAAAATATACTTTATTTTGCAAGGAAACCATAGCACTTCTATAGCACATTTGGTCCACATACCTCAAAAAGCTGGATAAGCATAATTAAACAGGCACAGTACAGAATTCACAGACCAAGCAGGCTAAGGCAAGCTTTAAGCCACCTTTATACCCTCTTATAGTGATCTTTGGCCACTATAGGGACTGAGAAGACCTTGGTAACGTGGACAACCCTGGGGACTTGTCTAAGTTGTGGCAACCTACCTTAACTACCCTATGAGCCACAGCAATGCCTAGAATCTGCACAGTGCTGCATGCTGAAACCTACGGGAGATGCCCCTCCCACTTCATACAAACCCTGGTATAGTGGGGTAGGGCTGAAGGACCTTGAGGGGCCACCTTATGGCTGTGTTCTACAGCGCCTGTGTCAGGGTAATCCTCCCACAGTCACAACTGGGACTTAAAGGGTTCCATTTTCCACTCCAGACCTTTAACCTGGCACAAACCAGCTGGTGCAGGGATGAGGCTCTCATCCAAGGCCTCCCAACTCCCAGTCCAGTGACCTATCTACAAGACCATGCTGCTTTAACTCTGATAGTGCACAGCCTTCAGGATCAGTCCCACAGCTCCAGCGGTGCAAGAAATGGGGAGGCAGAGAAACACTGCTGTCTGTTTTTCTGCACTGCTTTCCTACTTCATCCTCTGCAAAGGCAGCAGTAGCAGCAGCTCTGGACAGATGTATCTTAAACTAGCTGTATAAGCTCTGTGTCTTTTTTCCCTGCTGAATCTCGCATCCCTGCTACCCTGTGCCAAACAACCAGCTCCAATTATGATATTCCTGTTCTCTCTCAGCCTCCTAGGAAGCCCAGATTTTAAGCTGGCAGCTCAAAGTTCCCACTGAAACTGGTTCAGCTGTTCACTATCTCATCTATGGTAGCTAACCACATGAAAAAACAAAAACTCCAAGCATCAAAAGCTGAGGATTTCCCCCCTCCCCGAAATCCATGACTTCTGTGAAAGCTGTGACAAAAATGTAAACTCACTCATTACTATTGCAAATCTATTCAGCCCCTTGTCAGAAGTGCATAACTCTTATTCGTGTTAACAAAAGGTATAAAGGAAAAGAAAATAAAGTCCTCTGAGCAAAATCAATCCCTGAAAGACAATAGTGCAATATCAGTGCTTCTTAACTGGTGGGTTGATACCGCAGGGTGGGAAATCACAAAAAGGCAATCAGGGGGGCATGAAGCATGGTAATAACATTTTCAATCTAAAGCAAAGAAAATCACACTCCCCCACTTCCCACATATCCTTACCCTTCAGAGTCAAGTACTCTGCCAGCCTCGTGAAACATACAAATACATTATTTAGGCTTATTGTTGATGCTTTTTAAAAAACTCTTTTATAGTAAATGTAAGGGGGTTGCAAACATTTATGACTTTGAATAAGAGATTACCAACCTCAAAAGATTGAGAAACATTTGGCTAAGCCATACATTTTAGCCATAGTCCAGAATAAGGGGAGGTGCATATCCATACTGTCCCAGGGGAAATACAGGAGACATTCTGAACTCTGTGGTGTAAAGGGAGAGAATTCCTGCTCCTACTCGCATGTAGTGTTATAGTCAAGTGGATAGGAGGTCATGGGCTAGACTCCTCATTCTGAGTCAACATATGGCCTTGGGGAAGAAAGGAGGAAGTAGTTCCTAAATACAGGCAGAGGCATTGCAATTCTAGGCAACACAAGGGCATTTCGGGGTTCATTGCATTGCCTATTGCATCCAGAAAGTTAAATGTTTTCTGTATCTCTAAGCAACTCATTATATATGTATTTCTTTTTACCCATGTAAAGGTTTCAATCAGATACTTAGGACATGAAGGATAGCAATTTTAAGAAATGGATACAAACTACGTTAATCTAAAGCCATGACAGTATTTGTAATGTTATGCCAAAAATGAAAGATTTTGGTTTTTTGTTTTTTATCTTAGTAATCAGGGCAAACACTTAAATGAAGTAGAGCATATGGGAAATAAACCTAGCAGATGAACTTGTTATCTCACAAGTTAATAGATTCGCCACATGAAGCAATGACAGAAAACAGCATTGGTACAGCTAGTACCCAGAGAGGATCATGAGATTATAGCACAAAGGTTGTAGTGTGAATAAATTAATGATAGGCACATTTGTGATTTTATCGGAAGAATTAGGTACAGGAACGTTTATGCTACACATGAACAGAAAAATGATCTTTAATTCTGAAGATAATGGCAATGATAGAATTATGAGGCTTTACTGTTCCACATCTTTATTCTATTTTTTGGTATGGTTTATAATTGATTGTCTCTGTTCCATCCTTCTCCAATGGATTAGTGAAAATACAAATCATGTTGACGCTGCAAACAGTTGTGAGACAGCAATATATTTGCACTGAGTTAATACAATAGCTATATTTCTATCTTCAATAAATATGTTCTTATACTTTTATTCTATATTACATTTGTTACAATATAAGGCTCAAGAGTGACTAATTCTGTGCAGGTGCCAGTTCATCTTATGTAATGGGGAACCAGCATGAAAGACCAGAAGTGCCCTGTGCCAAACATCCAATAGGAAGACGGACAGGAGGGGGCCCATCCCCCTTCTGCTTAAGTCAGCAGGACACCTTCTGTGGTTAGATCTACACAGCAAGCCACAGCTACTAGCAGAGAGTCTCGGAGCCCACGTCTACAGATTCAGGCTTGGACTACAGTGCTAAAAATAGCTGTTGAGATGTTTGGGCTCAGGCTGGAGCTCGAGCTCTGAAGCCTAAGTGAGCTCTTGCCTGAGCCTGAACACATACACAGCTATTTTTAACATTGTGGCATGAGTCCTGCAAGCCTGAGTCTGTAGACCCAGGCTCTGACACTGGCTGCTGTGGACTGCTGCTTGCTATGTAGCTGTACCCTCTATGCTAGTAAATACCTCCAGGGACTGTCACTGGCACAGACCATCTCTACATATACCCCTCTCTCCATCATTGTGGTATGAGGAATGGGACTGGAGAAAGATGGTCAGGTTTCAGGAGTGATCTAATTTGGAGTGACACCTAGCGCTCAGGAGCGTAAACTGGTGGCTTAGGTACTACTGGGCAAACACAGGCCTTGGCATGTATTACTGACCTCTCCAAATGGTCACGAACAGCATTGCCAACTTTCCCATTTCTATAGTGAGTCTTGCAATAGCTAGTGTTTTATTGTTAGAGCTCCAGCTGTGGGAATCAGGTCATTACCTGAGAATTTCAGCTTTCATGGTAAAAAGAAAAGTACTTTTCTAGCCATCATTGGTACAGAGAAAAGCTTGAAAGTATGAACCCTAAATATCCCAACAACAGAAGGCAAATAAGAATGTCATTTTGTAAAAATCTTTTTTAAAGCAAATCTTATGATTTTGTGGGTTTGACTTGTGATTTTTGAATGCTCGGGGCTAGCAATACCACAGTAAAGATCTTTCTTTACAATTCTGCCTGCCTGCTGCAATACTTATTGTTAACGAAACAAACTAAATGGGCTTCAGCAGTAAGGAGAGCCAGTACAACAGATCATATAAGAAGGTTATTCACCTGGAATACCTAATTATGCTACAGAAAGGTATGATTTAATGCAGGTATATTAAATAGTTTGTGCCCATAAATATTTTGCCTATGAAAATATATTTAATTACAATTTAAGCAAATAGTTTCTCTTGATCGAGGACATGCTTCTCCACAGTACTAAGAAAGGGAAAACTAGGGGAAACCATAACAAGAATTTAAGAATGATGACCACCTGGAAGAGAGAGAAATAAAGCAAACAAGTGGCTGCATTAGGGCTGCAGCTGCTTGCCTCTGACAAATTTAAAAGGTAGGTCCCAGAAAGGCATGCTGGTATAAAAATTCCCTAAAATGGCAGCCCTGCAATTGGGAGGGTTAGTAGATACAAGGCAGTGGCAAAGCAAAGAGAGATTAGAGGAAAGAACTAACTTTGTGTTTCATGTGTGGCCCCTGGTACCACACTGTGTCTTTCTTCCACAATGCAAATTCTATTCCTGGCTATATTGTAGTGTAAGGAGGGTCTGAATGAATGCTTCCCTGACAGCTAGCTGGGATGGGGAATTACTTGGATGTGTTTATGTAAATACAGTTTGCTCCTGCTCTGCTTACATATTCAGCAAATACAGCGGTGTCAAAGTGATCAATATTGGCTGGTGTTGGGTACAAATTACCTTAGTATTGAATGCAGGGGTAGTGAACTATGATTACCAATGTTGTAATTATTGTAGGAATACAGGAAAGCAGGACTGTGCTTAACCTGTCCCAAATGAGGGGCTCACCCTCAGTTGAAAGAAACTCGTTAAGCCATGGGCTCAAATGTGAGAGCCCTGTGAAAGTAAGGGAGGGGGGAGAACAGGTATCCCCACCTTGGAGGCTGCACAGCCTCACCCTAGTGTGGTTTAACCTGTTCCTCCCCACTGTTCAAATAATAGAGCTAAATAGTTTTCATTAGGAGCCTCTTGGTTGTTAAATGTCCAATCAGATCTGAAATCAGTTGTGGTAGGCCTGCGTTTCTGCCCTGCCTGCTAAGAGCTAAAAATCATTGAGAGCTGAAATCACTTGAGATGGGGCAGTGTTTCTAACCAGCCATCAAAGAGCCAAAAAATACTAAGACTGATGTGAAATGGTCACAGCAGAGAGGCAGGTGGCAGCAGAAGGCGACTGACAGTCAGCTGGTGAACGAGTGGCTAGTGCAGCGGAGAGGTGTGATGAGTAGCCAGCAGGGTGGCTGGCAGAGAGGGGTGGCGAGCAAGTAAGTACCTCTTTACCCCACCCAGAGGTGGAGGTGTACTCTGCAGATGCACCTCTGAACTCTGGGTCTGCACTGACCAAGGACAGCAACTGTGCGTGGGTTGCAGAGAAGGGTCAAGCACATGAAAGGGACTTTTGAGTTGCTGGACTTAAGAACCTGAGGGGAAAAAGGACACTGCACAACTTACTTGGGGGTGGGTCTTTTACTCATGGTTTATATTTATGAACCCTGTTTGTGGTGTTTTCCCAAATTAACGCCAAAGTATTTCCCTCCTTTTAGTAAAAGTTTCTCTTCTACACTCAGGTTTCAGAGTAGCAGCCATATTAGTCTGTATCCGCAAAAAGAACAGGAGTACTTGTGGCACCTTAGAAACTAACCAATATATGTTCCATTCTATGCATCCGAAGAAGTGGGCTGTAGCCCACGAAAGCTTATGCTCAAATAAATTTGTTAGTCTCTAAGGTGCCACAAGTACTCCTGCTTCTACACTCAGACTCTGTGCTTGTGAGTGGGGAAGTATTGCCTCTCAGAGGCACCAATGGATGATGTGTAACTTTCCCAGGTTATTGAGCCAGTTCTGTGTTGTATCAATGGAAAGGAACCCCTAGATATTGAACCCAGCCCTGGTTGCTGCTGGCTCCACCTGGCAGAAGAGTTACAGTAATTTCACCATATATTTCCTGGTCAAAAGTGCTATCTCTTGTGGCTGGCCCACATGCAGGTGCAGATATGGGGGAAGGGAGTAACAACTCCTTTTTCTCCCCCATATTCATGCTGGGTGATGCATGTAAGGACACACAAAAGCAGAGCCACAGTACTCAATGTTGTACAGAAGCTGTCATTCCCGCCAAATGAAGCTGGCGGTGAGAGAAGTGGTCAGTATGCAGAAGTGTGGCTTCATACCCTAGGTGCCGGCAAGTATGCTATAGAAAATCACTGTCCCCATACTTACCTATGGAAATCCAGAAGGTACTGTGCTTGTCGAAGCTGAAGGCCTCCTGATATTCCTTGTGGAGCTCTACACCATCCCTTTCAATAGTGTGGGCCTAACAGACACCATTGGGTCACAAGAAACTAAATATATTTTAGTCAGTCTGTCACCTGTTTCTGCTATTACTGTTTCTACTCTGCTCATTTTTAAGCCATTCTTAAGGATAAAAGATAGAAAAACATGCTCGTAATGGACATTCTTCACTGTGTGTTATGGAACACAGTTGGTAGTCAGTAATATATCTCATAGTGAAACAGCCAACCAGAATATAGAATATTGAATAGATCAAAGATCTACAGCCATAATTCACAAACCACATCCCGCAATTATTGGTATTCTGAGATAATTCATTTTCTTGACAATTAAATCAGGAGAAGAAAAGAGGAGAAATTAATCAAGTTATGTAATAAAAATTAAAATGAAACTGGGACGTGGTGAGATGATAATCCACTTTCAATATAAAATTAACCCATTTTCAATGCTTATGGGCTCCATTTACTATAATTCATATATACAGTGTTCCATAGCATAGATATCCATGAATACTGGAAGCATGCTGATCTGCCATGTAATCCTAGCCATAATAGCAAGAAATTCAGATAGATGATTAAAAGCCTTCATCCAGCCCCCCCCCCACCTGCTGCTGTAGTTTGCAGATTTCTCCAACAGAGCATGGCTCATGGAAACAGTCATCTTTATAAGACCTTCTCCTTTCCACAAAATACACGTTGTAGTCCAGTAGTGCCAAAAAGATTCCCCTGGAAGCTGCTTTTGCATCTTTAAAATTATCCCACAGCTGTAGCAGAGTAGTGATGTCATATATCCTTAAAGACAGGAAGCAAAGAAACTTGCACATACTGCCTTTTCAATTTGAATGTCAAAATATTGGCATTGATCCTTTTGAAGAAACTTGACAGATATATACTGTTTATTTCTGCCTCCCTTCTTTAACTACAGTATTCTAATTGGCATGATTCAGGTCTGTGGTGTAATCCCAAATTTATCAGCGCTTGGATGCCAGTCAAATATATAGTTATTTTAGAACACATACAAGACACAGCAAGAAGATCTTTGTAGTGAAAAAAAAGAAAGAAATGATAAATGATGACCACATTTTTTGCACATAATTGTGGATAACAGTGGGCCCTACACCAGCAACAAATGCCTGCCTTTGTTCTTCCAACCTGTTTCAGTCTTAGGCATTCAGCAAACAGAAAAGTAAAGATATTTCCACTTCTTCAAGAGGATCAGTTACAGGCCCCTGTACATTCACCTTTTTGTTGAAGATTTCCACTCACTGAATCTTACAATACAATCTGCTATCACAAAGTGAGGGGGGTGAGGGGAAGGGAAAAAGAGGAGAAAATTGGCATGCAAAAAATAGCTTAGCTCCAACATCCAAACATCATTTCTCCTCTGATGCTGGCTGAGCAAAAAGGCATTATTCAAGTGTTCAGTTCACATAAAAAACATTTAGAAGCATTTGACTGTAAGAGAAGGTAAGGAAATCCCAGTTCTTTAAGGTAGTTCATGAACTATGAACTAAGTCCTGAATTGCTTCCAAGGAGTATGCAGCACAGCTCAGGAGATGTGTGCCAAGGTGCCATTTGAAAACCTTGATCCTTGGGTGGCTCAGTGCTGGGGAAGTTCTCACTTAGAGCAACTTTGGTCAGTTTCCAGTGGCCCATAAAGTCCATTCAAACAGCTGAGGATCATTGGTGTGCCATGCCTCCTTCCCCCCAATAACTCACTTCCTTCACAGGGGACACAGACAAGGAGTAATGTAGGAGTAATTTCATTTGCTCAGTACCATCAGAGTATTCTCCTGTATAGTGGGATTCCTCTAGCACAGACAGGCCAGTTTCAGGGCAGCAGTGTGTCACCAGAAGATATGGGTCATCACATGTACCTTTTAGGTATTCATATAGGTCACAAATCTCATTGATTGTAATAGCTGATTTTTCTTACTGACTATCCCTTCACATTAAAATGGGAGGAGCTAAACATCTCCATTTCCTCTAATGGGTGAGATAATATCTGGCACAACATGTGCAGAACATCCAGTTCTCTGTTTTTGTGGGGGGGGTTTCAGAATGAAGATCTTACTAGATACTATTGGATTCCTGAGCAAGTGCATAAAGCTGGATTTACCCCACATAGTAAATGTTGGAGATTGACAGTCCAATGGAAGCCTCTTTCACATAGTCTTTGAATGTCAAAGTATATCCACATTTTGGAAAGAAATGTGTGGTACTCTAAGACCACCAGGAGTAGGGGTTTCCCCTACATGAAGTCACTGTGTTTTGGGCATTCCATAAGATCTAACCTGTTCACCTAATGCCAGGAAACTCCTTGCTTGATGCACTTATAATGGCCAGAAGAGCCTTTTTACAAAAATGGAAATGTGCTATTCCCCTCACATTTTTTTGATTGGCTAACTGAGCTAACCAACATCACCCTCATGGAAAAACTGACATTAATTGACAGAGGCTCAGGAGTCAGGAATGAAGACATTTGGTCTTTCAAATTGACTGCAGGTATATTGGGCTTCTGATGCCTTTTTTTTTTTTTTTTTGGCATGAGAGGTGGAGTGTTAGGGAAGCATTTATCTTAGAACTCATAGGAATATTCATGAACATTCCATACTGTGGTGTTGTTAATCCCATTACTCTGCCATTGTATTTGAATATGTCTATATGGATATGTTAAAGCTTCTGGAGGGGAAAAATCCCGCCACACAAAGCTTTCACTGGTCTCTCATGGAATGTGAGACAATTTTGAACTGAAAGGGTAAATCATTGACCTGGTGGAAACAAGCATGTGAATGCCATTAATAAGAGGAGTTATGTGTATAACGTTCTTCCAGTCAAAATAGTCTTGTTTGCTGTAAAAGTGTTTGTGCCAGTGCCAGCCTATTTGGATTTGTGTCACAAAATGAAAGATAGACATACAGGTGAAAAGCGAGCCTTTATTTCCCAAGGGATCCTACCATCCTGAAGGACCTCTAAACTTTCTTGTTTAGTCTTTTTAACTTTGGGGAAAGTAGACTGTTCGATTAGTGTTCAAAAGGACTGTCATTTATAGCAGGATCTAAACCAGACCTTAAAAATGACTTTTTTAAATTGCCTGTGGGCTTGAGGAGAATCAAATAATTCACAGTTTCCAGACTTTTACTATAGAAATGATTGCTGGCATTGATATTCTGTTAAGTCATACTTGCTTGATGTCAGTATAGATATGACATTTTATGTTTACAGTTTGATTTCTCTCATTCATTTATCATAGACAGATATTGGCATATAGCTTATTCTACATTAATAGAAGCTGGATTTGAACTTTCAGTCTGATAAAGACATGAAACATTATATTATTAAGCTGACTCCATGAGGATAACAGGCAAACACTTTTTTTGTTTTATAGATGTTGAACAAATGGCCATACTTTTAATTATTTATGTACTTTTTTAACATTAATGAACTCAAGTAATAATTTCTGATTTTCTGTATTGGCAAATACAGCTCCAGCTCTTGAAAAGTAGCAATGAGTGGGACTGTATAATGGACAACATCCAAAATAGAGGTCCTATCTATGACCTTGCTCAGTGCAGCCCCTATTCTTTCATATTCATGTCTGCCTGGTCATTCCTTCACCATTCTTAAATTCTTATTAGACAGCCTTCCAGCGATACCTTGCTGTTTATAGAAATCCATTCTGGCTTCTACTCTTGTCCTGTAATTTTGCCATTTTACCTTAATTTTTTCCCCAAAAACTCAAAAACAAGTAAGTTGGTATGTCCATCTGCATTTGGACCACATTAGAGTTAAAAATGAAGGGTCCAGGACCTAGAACAGCGTTAACTGATTCCTTGAACTCATATTCAAAAGTATGGGAGGAGGCAGGGATCACAGAAGTGGTCAGATTGGGAGTAAAGGGGGTTAAGAGCCTGCCAAGCAATGGTCACAGATGCTTTAGTGGGAGACTGGAGGTCATTGACTGGAGGACTGGGCATTGAGAAGGTGCTTCTTTAAGATTAACTCAAAACTTAAAAAAAGGTTTAGATAAGTTTTGGTTTTGGAATAGGGTTGAGATGCTCATCCCCATGATTACCCATGGTCACCGCATTCATTTCAATATGCAGAATAGCAGCAACGGTATTTCAATTATGATAGGGGAGGTTCACACTTTTTAAAGACAAACATTCTGTGTAGAAAAATACCTGTTTAAAACAACCAGAAATTACGAACACTGTTAAAATTAGCCAAGAGATCAGCAGACACAATACTAATTATTTACTTATACTGTTTAAACTCACTCTCTCTTTCTCACTCACTCACTCACACATACACAGGATTCTTTTTTTCCCCATAAATTCATCTAATTTCATACAGGTGTTAATTAAAATGCTGGGTCGGAGTGCTCAGTGTCTTCCAAGGTTCTTACAGGGGCCAGAAAATTCAGCCTGCAGTGATCAAAGGGCAAAGATTTAATCTTTTCGTGTCTTTTTGAGTGGGTGGATTATTGGATAGGATTCAGAATCCTGAATAACTAATTTCCACAGTTATCATTTTGGTCACTTGATATATCTGTGTTGTCCTGATGCCACCACATGTGCTGGCACATCATGGGCTAATGGAGGCAGAATATATATTACCTCCCATCCTTACCTTACCTCCACTGCACTCTGATTCTCTCTCTCACACAGTGGTGGAGCCAATAAAAGGGCAGGGGAAAACCGCGCCGCTGGATGCCTTTTGATGTATGTGTGGCACCTTTTCAAGCCAATAGGTATAGTGGAAGGTGGTAACTACCCGCACCCTGGCTGCACCACTGCTTAAAGCTTTGCTCTGCTACAGACTCAAGAGCTATCACAGAGGTCTGAAGCAGCACATTGTTGAGCTCTCCTCAGCTAGTTCCATCAAGATGAATTTATATTGGAAATACTGACATCATACCTACAGTGGTGTGAACACTATGTTATGATAGTAATTAGTAATAAACCACGTCAGTAAGGCTGTCAGTAATGCTGCCAACTAGACATTATACATTGTTATTTACAATGGGTGAACACATGAATGGTTTAAAAATTAATCTATTGCAGAGATTTAATTTCAGTGCATTAAATTTGCTATTCATTAGCAAGTGTGCTGTTTATCTTATAAAGGGGAAAGAGCATGTTTCATGTACAGTAGAACTTACTTTCTCCCAAATACTGACAATTTATTTAGGCTTTACAACATAAAGACTATACCAGCATGAACAGTCATTGTGACATTGGTTTTAATTTTGGACAAAAAAAATTGAGCAATCAAAGATTGTAGAACTGAGTCAATATGTTTAAGAAGAAAGAGAATCAATAAATTACATAAAACAGTCAAACTAGAAAAATACTTATCATTACAGTTGGATGAGTGAGATTTCTCACACTTACATCAAACTCAATAAAGCAAGCAGTGAATACTGCATACCTTCCAGCCTTAAAGAGCTGTCAGGTGAAATAAACTCTGAGGTATTTAAATGAAGGGGCATATCCTGTGACCTACAAAGTATTTATGAGACCTTCTATTGGCAGTATACCTGCAGTGAAATCAACACATATTTACAATATGTTAGACTCAAACTTAGGGACACATGGAGTACATTACTAACAGGAAATAATAGAGGTTCTTTAAAGTGTAGGTACCATGCACATTTCAAGGGGTTTAGAGGATGTAGTTGTTGAATAAGTCATATACAAAGGCCCAAATTTCCCACACCTACACACAAAACAAGCCAGGCTGTATTTTTCATAATCATTCTTCCAAGCCTGTGAGTTCAGTGAAATCCCTCTGTGCAGCCCTAAAAACATGGGGGCCCAGCTGTCACTACTTTCCCATGATGCAACAGGCAACAAACAGATCATCCTTGTGGTAGCAAACACATAAGAATGGACAGACTGGGTCAGACCAATGGCCCATCTTCTCCAGTATCATATCTTCTGACAGCGGACAGTGCCAGATGTTTCAGAGGGCATAAACCGAACAGGGCAATTACCAAATGATCCATCCTGTTGTCCAGTTCCAGCTTCTGGCAGTCAGAGGTTTAGGGACACGCAGAGAATGGGGTTGAGTCCCTAACCACCTTGGCTAATAGCCATTGATAGATAAGTTCCTGGAGGATAGGTCTAATTTTTTTAAGCCAGTTATATTTTTGGCCTTCACAACATCTCACAACAACAAGTTCCACAGGTTGAATGTGCGTTGTGTGAAGAAGTACTTCCATATGTTTGTTTGAAATCTGCTGCCTACTGATTTCATTGGGTGACCCTTGTTTCATGTGTTTAAAGGGATATTAAAGATTTATCCCATTTAAAGGGATACATAACATTTCCTTATTCACTTTCTCCACATCTTTCATGATTTTGTAGACCTCTGTCAAATTCTTCCTTAGTCATCTCTTTTCTCAACTGAACAGTCCCAGTCTTTTAAATCTCTCCTCATATGGAAGCTATTCCATACCCCTAACCATTTTTGTTGCCCTTCTCTGCACCTTTTCTAATTCTAATACATCTTTTCTGAAATGGGGTGACCAGGACTGCAGTATTCAAAGTGTGGGCATACCATGGATTCATATAGTGACATGATATTTTGTGTCTTATTATGCATCCCTTTCCTAATGGTTCCTAACACCTTAGCTTTTTTTACTGAAACTGCCCATTGAGTTTTGAGAGATTCCTTTTAACTCTTCCCAATCAGCTTTGGACTTAACGATCTTGAGTAATTTTGTATCATCTGCAAACTTTACCACCTCACTGTTTAGCCCATTTTCCAGATACTGTAATTTATAAATATGTTCAACACCACAGGAGGTCCCAGTAGAGATCCTTGGTGGACCCTGCAATTTATCACCTTCCATTGTGAAAACTGACCATTTATTCCTAGCCTTTGTTTCCTAGTTTTTAACCAGTTACTGATCTACAAGAGCACCTTCCCTCTTATCCCATGACTCCTTACTTTGCGTAAGACTCTTTGCCGTACTATGCTTTTACACTTGATTTACCAGAGTTTATTACTCCGTACTATTTTGATCAGTAGGATTTGACTTCTAATTTTTAAAGGATGTCTTTTTGCCTCTAACTGCCTTTTACTCTGCTGTTTTCCCATTGTAGCTTTTTATTTATTTATTGTGGTCCTCTTACTGCAGCACAGGAGCACAAGAAGAGCTCGTATGGAGCTGGGTTCTATAGGGTACAGAAGCTGCAAGCCTCAGATTATGTGCCTCATACCTGCATAGCAGATCTGCAGTGTTTCAACTGTGCCTGGAGCCCTCTATGGCCGCAGAGGAGGAAGCAGTATTTGGACTAAAGAATGCTACAGAATAGAGTTTCCAGGCAAATTACTGAGAAACTATTTTACATAGCACAGCTTTTAAAGGAGAGTGTTATATTGATACCATTCACTTAAACATTGCAAAATAGTATAGCTAGAGACATTACTGACATACTCCAGAGATTACATGAGATTTTAATGTGAAAACTCATTGTTCTGAGTCAATCTGATCCAGACAATAATTTTGTCATTTCTACAAGAAAGCACCACTTTTTGCAGGAAAATCATTGAGGAGATATTTAGACTTTTTTTGTCTATGTGCCTTGGGAAGAAGTTCATCATCCAGCACCTTCAGTATAAATCCAAGTGATGAGTTGCAGTTATTTATATCATCTAGCACTAGCAGCAGCAACTACCAATCAACACAAGTAGTTTTTGGCACCACCCGATGGTCCCTCTTCTATGACACCCCACTGCCGCTTGTTCTTTCCCTTCTCATAAGGCAGCCACAGTAAATCTTTCATGAGGAGAAATTTTCCTAAAAAAAATTATAGTCAATATAAACAAAGTGAATGACATGCTGCCCAGCCCGTGAAGAGAGGACTGCTGTGCAGAATGTAGTGGCTCAATTATTGCATGAGATTTCTTCACCTGCAGCACATAAACAATGCAGCTCATCAGAGCATTGCTGTAATTTATATTTTTGCCTGCAAGGTCTCTCATGGTTTGGGACCTGTCCAACTGAGATACTGCCTCTCTTCTAGTGTGATGGCAGATGTGATAAGCAGGAGCACGTGAGGAGACAGCTTCCTCCTGGTATGAATAGGAGAGGGCTGATGGAAAGGCATATTTGCAGATTGCTTATTGCATTATTTGCCCATCTCTGATATGTGCCAACATAAATACTATACCTTCAATCAATCTTCCCCTCTCTCCCCACCCAAAAAAAGATCTTTGATGATGTTTTTCCTGTCTTTTAAGAAAGAAAGGTTTCCCACCTTGCTCTAAGCAAAGGTATACATAAGTCCAAGCTTATTCCACTTTTGGTTTTGCCATAGCATAATAAAGCAATTAAACTTCAGCTGAAACCCAAGTTTGACTATTCCCTTCAAGCCCCCAGTCCCAGATCCTAGTTCATTCTGCCACTGATAGGTGCTACAAAAACTGGGCATATCTTGGTTGAAGCAACTTGAATCCACCTGTTATTATGACTCAGTAGAAATTATGCTACACTGTTAAACATGCTTTTAAAACATCATAGCTAGGTGCCTTAAGTAAGAAGCCCTGCACCCTATACAGTGTCCTAGTATCCGCCCCTCGTCTACAGAGACAAAAACAAGAAGAGCCATATTTTGCCCTCATGTACACACATCAACTTCCTAACAAGTCCACTGGAGCACATATCTGAAATCAGAATTTGTTCTAAAATTTTCTACTTTTTTGTGACCACTCAACTCATTATTTGCATTTTTATAATAATTCATATTTTGTATAGAATTCTAGTGCTAAGGTAGTGACTTCAAAAGCCCATAGGAACAGCATCCTATGTTTCACTGTGATGAATCCCCACTGTTTGAGGTATTCTGTACATATGTGGTAGTTTCAGAAATGGTATTTCAGTGCCAGAAAAATGCTGATTCGCAGTCACTGAAATGTTATTTACAGAACTTCACCCCCACTAAGGCATTAGGTAATGTTCTTTCTTTGCCTCCTGTTACTTTTCAGAGCACTGCTATTCAAAGGATACTATAAAGCAAGACACAGTGTAAGTGCAACTACAAGGTTACCAGTCAGAATTATAAAAACGGAATATTGTTAATTTTTAAGAAAGAAAAAGGCCAGTGAAACATATTCAAAGCAACAGAAAGCCAATAGATACATTAGAATCAAATTACTATTTCTTGAATAAACTATTCACGCAGCCTCCATTAAGAGTATTTATTTTTTATGTCTGCTGCATAATTTAACAATTTTTTTTAACTTTCCAACAGCCAAAACTTTTTATCTGCAAGTAAACTTAGAAAAGAAATGGAGTAATTTACAACACTTTGAGAGATATGATGTGTCTATTTCATTATGTTTTATGTAAATTGAGAAGCAGAGTTTGCACATGATGTTTTAATGCCTCATAGTACTAAAAGCTATAAATCCTTCCCCAATTTTAAAAAATTGTGCTTCAAGTGAATATAAACAAATGTTGGGACTCATGGTCTGGATAGGAAGTGAATGTTTTGGTCATAGCTACATATTAGCAAAAAGTTCTGTCAGGAAAAAAGTCAGTGGCAGAAAATATCTTTGATTTTCCAAATGTTTACTACATTTGCTCTAAAAATGATCACAGATTGGATTTGATTCTTGTTTTGCATTTTAACAGGCTATTACTGTAATACTTCAAAAATTGCAATCCATTTTGCCTTAGAAGTCTAGCCCCTGTTTTAGGCTTTCATGAACTAGAAAAGAGCTGATCTCACAACTAAACAAACTTAATAGCTTCCATGACTGATTCCAACGTGACAGTCTAGATATTTTCCATTTCTATAGGGTATTTTTTTTAATCTTATTGTCATTGTTCTTCATATTATACATTGTCAAGGGTATCATGGTGGCTCACTTTTAGAACTTTTTCAGTTTCCATGTCACATTCTGTGGAATCTTTTGAACTAAACTGAGAGGATATTTCTCTTTGATGTATATTAGACCAAAACAGTCAAATCTTTGCTGGGTGTATATTAGGACTGACTGACTTTCAAAAAGATAATCAATTAACTTACCAGTTGCCAGCAGTCAAAGATATTGGGTAGTCCTAGGAAGAAATAAACTTTTTTTAAGCAAGTACTTTGGTCTCCATGTTAACAAAACAAGTTGAACATGATTAAAATCGTAGACTATGCTACTATTCCCTGAAACATTAGACAATTCCATTATCTAGAAGCTGAAGTGTTTATTTTATATGCACCAAACACACATACTAATCTATCTGTCATTTGCACTGACAATAATACAATTTCTTGTTAATAACAGAGTAAAAAAGTACAGTTATTAGTCAGGCAGAGAGTTCCTTTAGCATTTGTGTAAGAAAAAAACATCTGGTATCATCCAAGCTTTCTTTTATATGTTCCACAATTTACAGTAATAATGCATTTCTAATGCACTTGCCATATTATCTGGCACGTCAAAAACGTATTGTACATTATACTGTGGTAAGTTTCCATGCTATATTTATATATTATATTAATCAATCTCATTGCAAGAAGCAATTCAAGCAAACCTTATATTTCTACATTTTCATTATGTTCTTATATTTGCATCAAATAGACATGACCAGGCAGCTAGAATTCATTACATTTGGCATAAAGAGAGAAAATCATTTTGAATTGAAATATTCCTTATATATTTTGTTTTGATATTATCAAGAGTTGCTAACATCAACCAGCAGTGTAGAAAAATGTGTTTCCCCAAGTGTATTCATTTCTTTAAAGAGGGCCTTGACCTTACTCAAATTCTAGGTGGTTGCACCAATATTTAACTAACTAAAAGTTGGGACAAAAGTTCTCCCAAACAACATGATACCCAAAAAGCCAACTCCAACTTAAAATGTAAATCACACCATCAAAATAATACATACTCACATGTAAATGAGTAAGTCACTCAAATTCACAAATCAGATCATATTAAACAGAGAATACAGCTTCATATCTCTCTCTCTCTCTCACACACACACACACACACACACACAAACACACACACACTAAAGGCACTACAGTTCATACATCTATGTTAATGATCTGATGGTGTCAAATTTGCAAATGAACTGAAGCTCAGCAGTTTCTCTTCAGAGTCTGCATCTATAGCAGATGCAAATGAACTGAAGCTCAGCATCTATAGCATCTAAAAATAGATGTAAAGGTAGCCATCTTACAGCAAAATAACTTCAGGACCAGACTCCAAAGAGAAACTGCTGAGCTTCAGTTCATTTGCAAATTTGACACCATCAGATCAGGATTAAACAAAGACTGTGAATGGCTAGCCAACTACAAAAGCAGTTTGTCCTCCCTTGGTGTTCACACCTCAACTGCTAGCAGAGGACCTCACCCTCCCTGATTGAACTAACCTCGTTATCTCCAGACTAATTCTTGCCTGCATATTTATACCTGCCTCTGGAAATTTCCATTACATGCGTCTGACGAAGTGGGCATTCACCCATGAAAGCTTATGCTCCAATACATCTGTTAGTCTTAAAGGTGCCACAGGACTCTCTGTTGCTTTTTACAGATCCAGACTAACACGGCTACCCCTCTGATACTTGACACAATGCTATTCAAGACAACCTACACTTCCAGAACAATTAATGTGGATCCTTGATCTTTATCTATGAAATATCCATCCTCAGATAAACCACTCAAATGTGTTTAGGATGTTACAATATAAAAGGGCAACACAGAATGCTGTTATTGTTAGAAGTATGTGAAGTCATGAAAGTCAGTGGCCTTTCCTGTGAAGCTTCATTACTTTTCATCTTTAACAGTATAGGGAAACAGCAAAACCCATAGGTCTTAACCGACTAAGTACAGATGAACTTCCTGATAAGGCTTCTTGAGGTAAATGAAGAATTAGTACCATTATTGCTAAACTTCAAGCAAACATCCATCTTTAGAAAAGATAAGAATATATATACTAGAAGGGCATGGTATTCCCCATAACTTTCCGAGTTAAATAAGAAAATAAAGGTTATGATAATGCGTAACTTAGGATGATATGCATACAATGTACTATAGTACCAGAGGATAGGAGATTGCTGAATGGTAAAAATGAAGGCTAAATTTTGTTAGTTTAAATTTTGTTAGGTTTTTGACAATGTACGCTGAATGGTAAAAAGATAACAATTGTTTTGATGTAATGTTCATGATTTATGGGAATGATAAACAAATTATGAAAGTTTGGATAAATATGTAATTGGGTATGTGGCACAATAGATGATGTAGAACAAAATAGCGTATAAAAAAAATCAAGTGACCAAGGGCCCAGGTGGAGAATGCTGAGCGAGAACATCATGCCTGGAACCAAAGTACTCAGAAATGTGTGCCTCTACTTGTTCTGTCTTCTTATTTCTCATATCTATACAGTTAGAAATCATAAGTGACAATGATTCCATCTGAAAGTTTATATAGGCAAAAAATTGATTAAGCGTTAAAGGGGGGAGAGATTTGTGCTTCAGTTTCCCACCTTACAACGGGCAGCAGTACTTTAGAATTTTGTCCAAAAAACTGTATCCAGAAAGATAATTTTGCAAAGGTGTTTTATCGGGGATATAATTTAACTAGGGATGCTGGCTCATAGAGAACAATAAGGACATGAGGAGCAAATGACAACTCCCCTGAGCATGACACCGCCCATTTTCAGCCAAAATCTTTTGGTGTTCTGCTGAAAACTTTTGATTTTTGTCCAAAATATTAGGTAAGAAACACTTTTTACCCACGGAAAGCAGATCACACGTCTTTTGTGAAAAGTGTAATAAAAAACAACTTTTCCACCAAAATATAGGTTTGATGGAAAAATGTTGACCAGATCTAGTCTTGGTCCATAACTGGGACTCCTAGGTGCTACTGCAATGCAAATAATAAAAATTAATAATAAGTGGCTTGTCTTTTAATATATGTATATGTACAGTGCCTAGCACAATGGAACCCTGGTTTCAAAGGGGACTCTAGATTCTACTATAATACAAAATTATATGTATTTCTTCAAATTTATAAAAAATAATTATATTGACACCTATCCAATAAATAAATCTTATAAAATAGCACATCAGGACTTGCCAGAATATCCACAACAATCCCCCTCCCCACTCTCAAACCCTACTTACCCATTTACATTTGAGGGGGGAAAGGCATTAGGAGGTACAGGGGCAAAACTCATTTTAAACAAATCCAGTGCAAAGGGAGTTTAAGGTCTTCAGTTTTAGTATTTGGGTGTGCAAATGAGAGTGGACAAAAACGGTGCATGCATAGCCCACTGCAATCATTGGAAAGCTTCTCATTGACTTTAGTGGGCTTTAGATTTGGCCCATGGTGCACACAAAGCTAGGCATGCAAAATGGAGATCAGAAGAGATTGCGCCCCTTGATATCTGAGGAAGCCAAATTTCTCTCCCTTCACCTCCCCAAACCTCCACCCTCAGACACAGAGGCATGAGTGTATAGATGATTTTTTAAAAGGTGAAGTATAAAACAGCTATTTTTCCTCTTTCATTGCCATATTATGCCTTTTCTTTCTCTTTTGAGTTTTCCTCTTCTCCCTCAAAGCCATAAAAAGTGTAGATATACATGAACATGTGGATAACTGGAAACTGGTTCCCTTAGCAACAGAAGCAATGTGGAAGCTCTTCATAGTCAAGATTTATTTATTATTTGAGATTCAAATGTTTTGGAAAATACGTTAGTTAATACATGGTCTAGCAGATGTTACTATGCCGTGATGTGTCAGACTTTTGAAAGTAACTATGACAAAAGTTGCGAAACTTCACTTTTGTGTTCCAGGTTCTGAAGCTCCATTGAAAGTTCTGTGTTCAAGATACATCTGCTCACAGTTAAGCTCAGAATGTGAATGTGTTCACTTAACCTGAATCACAATTAAGACATTTTCCACGTTGCTATTTCTTTTGACGGAAACCATTTTCTTGGCATCCTCACACCATATTAATCTGTGTTCTAAGTTTGGGATTCTACAGTAGAGATAACTGAGATGCATTAGAAAGAGGAAGCATAAAGATCAAGCATAGAAAAAGAGAGAAAATGCTGTAATTTTAAAAATATCTGTAAATTTCCATCTCATGGTCTGGGATGAATAGAATTAAATCTTGCTTGGATATTGCTTTACTCAGGAGACATTCACTGCCTGACAGCCTTACTATTAGGGCATCTCTGCTCCCTGTTTTCCTACTTCCACCCTTAAATGTGATAGTCCTTTACAGTTTATTCCAGCAAGATCACAATAAAGTTTTCAGCAGCTTTAATTGGATCAGAAGTTTCTTTTCCAGATAGTACTCCATGTACTATTAATGCTGTTTAAATGAGTTGACCCTGCTTCAGCAGTCAATGCATGGCAATGGAGATTTCAGTTTTCTATTGCTGCACAGAAACTGATTTAAGCTCCCTTTGTCAATACGTGGACATCCCAACTCTGTACAATTTTATTTTTCTAATGTTCAATGTTTGGTTATTTTTCATATTCTGTGCATGTTTTACACTGATAATTGGGAAGGTGATAGGGATTTACTTTTATTTCTTTGTCCCTCCCCCTGGTGGGTCATTGTTTTTCGTTACATATATCCTGGAGCTGCCAGCATCCCTCATGGTTAGATCAAGGGGAACTGAGATATACACATGACCTTGAGCATATTGAACTTATGTAAAACATGCCCTTAAAAAGAAATGGAAATGTATCAAGGACCCATTTTCATGACCTATTCTTGCAGCCATATAGGACAGTTTAATTGCATAATCAAATATTGTAATATAATCGGAGGGACTTGTCTCAGGTTTGGTGCTGAATGCAAGTCCCATGAAACTTTGCAGTATGGGAAGTATGAAAAATTACCAGTGGGATGCACATGCTAGCAAGCATGATGCCAGATAGGGCAAAGAAGAAATACAGTTATTAGGCAAAATGTAATTGGTTCAGTTACTTGAGTAACAACTTACAAAATTGTAACCAAAACCACAAAAAGAGGAATAAAGAGAGTAAAGTGAGACCAAAACAGGTGATGTAACTGCAGCGGGGCTGTTCTCCACACGATAAAGTCATGCCTTCCTGCTTGTGCTGACATTATAAAGCCTAATTGATTGAGCTAAGCTATCTGGAGTCTCAAAATCTAATAATTACAAATTATGAATCTTAACATACCTGTGACTTGCTGATGCAACTACTTAGTTGCAAACATTTCCATTTTTTCCTCCAAAGACATTACAGAGTATTTAAATTATCACTCCTAAAGCAGCTCCTTAGAATCCTGCAGCTAACGTCCCATGTTGTAAACTCAGATCCCAAAGCTAAGCAAGATTAAGTACAGTCAGTACTATGGAAAACCACGAAGGAATGCTTAGGTTCTGCTAGAAGCAGTAGTAGTGATTCTTTAGGGGACATTCCACCCTCCATTGCTAGTGTGCCATTATCCTGACCCAGAAGGAAAGAGAAGCTTCGTCTACCTGCTCATTCAATCCTGTCCCTTCTTCTGTGACTGTCAATGGGGTGTCAAATGGGAGAAGAGAGGGGCATTTTTGAAGTGGAACTAGACTGAGACCACCAAATTAATGTCTCATAGAACACTAATAACTGATGGTCACAGTTCTCATCCACCTTTTACCTGGGCTGGATTAGAACCCAGATGCTAAAGGTGAAAGGTTCTGTATATCATTACCAATACTGAGTGATTTAGTGACCCACTGAAGTCCATTCCCCTCCCCCAAAGATGGATGCATAGGCCAAATATTCAGAAAGAATAGCCTGATGTGTATGTTCAGAAATTGTAGCTGCACTTTTACATATTCATTCCATAACTATGTGCCTAACAAGCATTTATGTGAGTGTATGGCCATTTAGATGGCTAACTAACCATATGCACCCACGGACAGGTAGAATAATTGTGTATAAAAAAAAAAGTGACAAGAGGTTTCTCCTCCTGCAAAACTGCCCCATGCTTTAGACTCAGACTCATAGACTTTAAGGTCAGAAGGGACCAATCTGGTCATCTAGTCTGACCTCCCGCATGATGCAGGCCACAAAAGCTGACCCACCCACAACAGAATCTTCCAGCCTGCGACCCCTGCCCTATGCTGCGGAGGAAGGCGAAAAACCTCCAGGGCCTCTGCCAATCTACCCTGGAGGAAAATTCCTTCCCGACCCCAAATATGGCGATCAGTAGAACCCCGAGCATACAGGCAAGATTCTACAGCCGGACCCTCATTTTACCCGCGATGTCACGTTAATGCCTAATTGACTAAAATCACGTTATCCCATCAACCCATTCCCTCCATAAACTTATCAAGCCTAATCTTGAAGCCAGAGAGGTCTTTCGCCCCCAGGTTTATCTCATCCCTCAGGTTTTCTATTTCATTTATGAGGACTTTATGTTTAATTTTTCTTGTCTGTGTGACTGGATTAAATTCATTCCTTATTGTATGGTTTATTTTACAGGATTAGTGTTTCTTCTGGTTTCCACTCAATTTGAGTCCTGGCAAGATGTCAAAACAAGGGCAAAAGGTTCACAGTGAATAAAATTGGTACATACTGGAGAACAAAATCTGATGCTCAACATGAGTAAGGGTAACAACATACTATGCCTCTAGCCTCATTGACTTCACTGGGACTACTTGAGAGACAAGTATTATTCAGAATGAGTAAAAATATCAGAATCTACCCTCATGATAAATATATTCTACACATGGACTGGGAGATTGGTTAAAGTTTAAAGAGACACTATTATAGAAGGTGGAAGGATTTAATGGATATTCAGATAAACTCTTCTACAATAACCTTGATATTTCTTTTGCATCATATAGCTCTGACCCCACACAAAGGAGGATGTTCAGAAGTTATCCTACAATATGTTTAGTTATTTATGCACTTTGGCCAAAATGACAAATTAAAGAGGTTGCAGAAATGTCACTTTTTTTAAAGATTGTTTTCATGTCTCTATTACTACTAGTGCTGGTTGGGCAGCCCTGGAAACCAGCTGACCCTCAGAGATTGGAAGGCTTGGGTCCCTAGTCCCAGGCCAGTATGAATGGTGCGGTGGCCCCAGAGCCACCGAACCAGAGAACCCTCTCAGCTCTGGGATGAAATTGATCTGATTCTTTTCAGTTTGGCCACTGCTATTCATATTTTCTTGAAGAAACACTGCATGTCAATGTTTACAAAAGGAAAACTTTTCAGAATTTCTTGTTTATAGGACATTTTTAAAAAATGAATTTGTGCCAGATCTGAATGAAACCAAATTTTGAAATATCAAAATTTCCCGTGAACTGGAGATCCCAAGTTTTACTCAGCTCTTATTATTTCCACAAATTCCATATGGGTTAATCTGCCGACTTCATTTTTATTTTTTCAGGTAGTCTAACAAAGTACTACCCTTAGACTATATACCATTCTACTTTTACCAAATCACATGTGATTATCTAACCCATTATTTACTGTCAGAGAATGAGCCAGGGAGAAATTAAAAAAAAAAAATCAGCTGGAGCAGGTGATCCCAATAAGACTGAAATTTCCAAAATTAGGTGATACTGAAAGTAATCACTTTGAAGTAATAATGCTCCTCCAACTCTTTTTCTTTTAGGTGATTCTAATATAAGATGCAGAGATTGTTATGCCATCTTCTCAAAGAGAGATATCATGCCATTTGTATTATACCATGCTCGTTTACCAAGGGAAGAGATAGGGCATGGCTGTCAAAGGAAAGGTGTTGTATTAGTAGAATACACTTTACTGAGGTCTTGCATTGTTCATACAAAGGCAAAAGATACTTAAAAATTGACTGCAGTCAACACACACAACTATTCAAATACAGGTAAACAGTAATTATATTTAGCACTTATATAGCACTTTACAAATGTTAACAAATCAATCCTGACAACACCTCTGTCAGGTAGGTAAGCATCATCCCATGTTACAAAAGGGGAATTGAGAGATAGTTAAGTGACTTGCCTAAAACTACAGGAATTAGTGAGAGATACGGGATTAGAGTTTAGGAATCCCTGGCTTTCTAGACCCTGTTTATCTTGATATAATAAACAGATGTAGCATTTCTAGAAGTGTTAAACCAGCTCTAGTGCATGCTGTGTGGAGAGCAATCCACTCCATGACTGCATGATGGATCTGCTAAGCATGGGACTACAATTCCCATCAGCCCCCTCTCTACTACACTTCCCTTTCCCCTGGCCAGGTAAGGGGATGGGTCCTGAATCAGGAGTTGCTGATCTCTGTTGGGAAGGAGCAGCCACATAGCAAGCCAGGAGCTGCAGGAAAGCTTGATGCAGAGAGGAACCACCCACGTAGAGCAACATGTGGAACAGGTGATGACTGCCAAACAATACAGGAAGGTGCAGGTCTGTGTGGTACATATGGGGGAGCAGCAGCAGTGTGCAGGGAGCCCATGCAGAAGAACTCCAATGAAAGACATGCCATTAATAATCCTAGAACGGAAACCTGCAAGCTTCTATTTGCTTGAATAGAGAATGGATTGGAGAGGGCATCCGAGGCACTAGGACTGAAGAGCATTGACTCTCAGTTGGATTGCCTCTGGGGCCCAAACAAGAACTGCTGTTTGAAGTGTAACAATTTATGCTTCTGTGCATAGATTGTTTGAAACCTATCCCTTTCCTGCCTGCCATAGTAAAATACACTTTCCTTAGCCATCCACTTCGTCATTATTGATACCAGCGGGGCTACTGCCTGCAAAGCCTAGCTGCTAAAGCACCTACAATTCTTGCCTCCAAGTCACACTATATTTGGCTTGCTACTAGTACCTTAGAGTTTCAGATACTCCAGCACTGAGCAAACTCAATAATTACAACTGCTTAGTTCACATCAGAACCATGGATGATTCTGAGTGGTGGGTAATCCTATTCATTATGAGCCATATTAGACAACCTGAATTACAGTGCTAGGGAAAACATCTATGTCTTTGTGGTACAAACATGGGGGTAAGTAAAGGCAGCTGGACACAAAGTCCTATCTTTGCTATACCCTGCAAGAGCACTACAAAAGGGGAACACAGTAATCAAATTTCAGAGACGAGGAGTCACCATGGGGAAAATGGGAAGGTTCAGAGAGTAGGATTTAATTGTTTTATGAGACAGGAAGATTTAGTTTCGAGTCTCAGGTCAAGCAGAATTAATATGGATTTTGAGATGGGATCTGGAAAGAGTCGTCGTTTAGGCATTGACTTGTGAGACATATCCATGTCCATTGTGGCTGATTACAACTTGTAGAGAACGAATGAGTCTGTTATTGACAAAGAGAATTGCTAGTTGCTTTTCAAAAGACAAGCTGCCAACCACAATTAAACAATTGGTGATTAGGCCTGTAGCGAGGCGGTGGGATACCCCACAGCCCCGCTGAGGGCCGAACCTCCCCTAATACCAACATGGGCGGAGCCACCGGGTCCGGCGCCCGCCCCTCAGAGGTCATGGCGCCGACCCGGAAGTATAAAAGCCCGCCTGCCGAACTCAGTGGAGAATAAGCCGGCGGAGAGAGCAGACGTCTGTGGCTGGGCTCCCGCTTGGGAGACAGCAGCAGGCCGCAACCGGCCTGCTCACTCACCAGGCCAGCCAAGCCTACCCCTCGCCCGTTACCCTGAGGAGGACTGGCCAAGCCTGCCCCTTTCCAGCTATCCCAAGGAGGGGCTGAGCCTGCCCCTTTCCTGCTATCCCGAGGAGGAGCCGAACCTGTCCCTTTCCAGCTACCCCGAGGAGGAGCCGAGCCTGCCCCTTTCCTGCTATCCGGAGGAGGAGCCGAACCTACCCTTCGCTACCTACCCGGAGGAACCGATGCTGGTGGAGAGCACCGAGGACACTAGTACGGCCCAGGTACCATACGAGGGGGAATGTGGAAATAGCCCGGGGGCAGCCGACCCCAGTCTGGCTGCAGCACTGCCAGAGCCTATGTCAGTGTGTTGCGGCCAGGATCCCCACTGACAGCAGCGAGTTTCCGCCGCTGCTAGGGCCCCGGGCTGGGACGCAGTGGAGTGGGAGGGCCTGCGTCCCCCCTGCCACCCACTCCTTGGGTGGCAGACTCCCCCTTTTCCCTGGCCTAGAGAGGCTGGGTTCCTGATTGCCTATTTGATTGCTGCCCCGCCCTGACCTAGGGCCTGGGCTGCTACAAACATTGACTCAGCCCCTGCTTAAGGGCCTGGGTTCCCGAACTATTGGCTCAGCCCCTGCTTGAGGACCTGAGCTCCAGACTGCATGGTTGCTGCCCCGCCCTGATTGAGGGCCTGGGGCTTTTTCTGACCTATTGGCTCAGCCCCTGCTTAAGGGCCTCAGCCCCTAACCATGTGTTTGCTGTCCCACACTACCACTGGACCAGGACTGATGGCGGACCAGAGCGAGGCGGTGGGATACCCCACAGCCCCGCTGAGGGCCGAACCTCGGCCGAGAATACTACAAGGCCTTGCTTTGGAAATCATCTTTGGACATTAACAACTTTGTTAATTATCATCCTGGTATGGATCTCCACATTTTACAGTACATCAAAGCACACTACAGAACTTCTAGTGCATGGTGGTAGGGACCACATGGCCAGTTAGCCTGCAGCAAGCTAGTATGCCTTAGATTCACACCCTGTCTTGCCAAGCACTAAGTTTACTTGTGGACATGCCCTTATATTCCACAGACTTCTTTGGTACCTCAAGTCTGTGGTGCTGATAGTGACTCCATATAGTTACACTGATAATAACTGATGGGCATGGGTACGTGTGTTATACATATTAAAATAGTCTCTGCTGGTCAGGAGGAAATAGGGAAATAACAGCATCTAAGCCAAGTCAAGAAATGTAATATAAGGAATAAAACAAATCTAAACTAACATTTTCAGTATCCCTTTCATCTTAGTGGGGAAATGCAACACTGTATTTCTGTCCACATAGTGCAGCACAAGTCCGTAGCATCTTAAAGTCTGGTCCCATGATTCTAAGGTGGCACCCTCAAACAACGAGCAAGCTCTGCTTCCTTCTTTTGGTCCTCCTGTGAATTCAGGACACCCTAAAATAGGTGAGTGAGCATGTTTTTATTTCTATAATTTAGTGAGGAGGAGAAAGAGGGAGTCTCTAGCTTTGATCTGGGCACTGTGCACTTGGTTTCTCCTGTCTCCTTCTTCCTTGAGTGGTTCCACATTAAGTTTCAGGAAAGGAGTGTGAAATAGTTATGATACCCTAGTTAAGCTTTTATCTGATTGATTGTGATTATTTCCTGAATAAAAGTGATTATTTAATGTAACCACTTGAAGGTGGGTTTTTGTAATATATTGTTTTAGTACTTTGTAAAAATAAATAAAAATACCCAGCTTGCCACATTAGTAGGTACTCTATATACCCATTGGTAATAAATAACCATGTCATGGGGGTTATTTCAGATGACAAAAGTTTAAAAGGATTTTTAATAGAACAGACACAGAGGAGGGAGTCTACCAAAAAATCTTAGAGCAGACAGAAACAATTAGAGAACCAGATTAACAATAGAAAGGTGGGAACCATAAAAATAAAACAATACAGAAATGAGGGTTTCACAACCACTGATGAGTGATTTCTTGCCAGACATGATGCTATCACTTAAGATCTGTTTCTTTATCTGGTGGTGATGGGCATTATGACGACAGGATCGTCTTCCTAACAGCCCAATTCCACCTTATTTCAGTGTGACTGGTTTGGAATGTGAGGATGTGAGCATACACTTCCCAGTTTATGGCTGCCTCTGCTGCTTAGCCAAAGACCTTAGCCTAAGAACAAGACCTCAGACTATCCTAGTGAGAGAAGGCCCATACACAGGAGGACTGTGATTTTGATTCTTTGTTTTTTATACCCCTGTAACTAGCTAAGTGATAAAAATACACAGAAGTTCTTAAAGCATAGACCTTTACAGGCAGGCCTGAATATCTATATTCTAACACATATCATCTCTTATGCCACCTTTAATAAGAAATGGAGAAAACATAGAATTGATACCTTTGCAAAGGAAATTAAGGCTTTGTATGTAGACTACATTTCTGCCCTCCTCTGAGAAACTCAGAATCCTCATCACTTTAAGATATGAAATCAACAAATTTCTGTCCCAAAAAACTGAGTTTGCTTTATTCTCTTTGAAGCAAAACTACTGGCAGTTTGGTGAGAGAGCTAGCAACTGTTGGCCTATAGACGTAAGCAAAAGGCTAACAGAAATAAAACTGCTGATACAGTATTTGCAATAGTAACAATAAATTATATACCACACATTAATAAACAATTAACAGTTTTATTCAAAACTATATTTAGCTGAAGAAGGAATCAGTAAAGCTACCCTATAACACTTATTAGTGGATTGTTTCTGCCACAGATCTGACTCTCAAAAAGATCTTTTAGATGCCCCTGTAGAAATTGTGGAACTTACTCAAGCTATAAAAGAAATGAAGGTTGGAAAGACTCCTGGTGCAGAAGGGTTCCCAATTTAATTTTACAAAAAGTTCTCTGAAATTTTAACACCTAAGTTATTGAATATTGGTTCAATTAGGCCAAAAATGAACAAATTATCCTGCCTACACTATGAGAAGCTGTACTTTCAGTTATTCCTAAACCCGGGAAAGAACTTGGACTATGTAGTAATTACAGGGCAATTTCTTTAATCAATTGCTCTCTCATGTTATACACATAAATCAAATCCTTCATAATAGACATGGTTCAGATAATTTGCATCAACTAACTGATATTATTGCTGCTTCGAGAGATTCTAAAGAACCCTTAGCTGTCATTTCTTTAGATGCCAAAAAGGCCTTTGCCTGCATAGAATGTGTTGGCAAAATGTGGATTTTGTAACCAATGTATTGCTTGGGTTAAGCTTAATACTCTAACCCAACTTCCAAAGTAGTTACCAATGGTATTATTTCTGCCCCATTTCGATTACAGAGAGTTATGAGGCAGGGCTGCTGTTTGATTTACCTTTAGAACCTTTAGCCATTACCATCCTAGCAAATCAACATATTCATAGTATCGGGGTGAGCCAAACAGAGCACAAAATTATGCTCTATGAAGATGAGGCAATCCTTTCTTTCTAACCACAACTAATGTTTGGATTGCTGTCTGGATATAACATTAAATGGAGTGTGTAATAGACAGTTTTCTGTCTATTACACACTCTTCTATAGGTTTGTTTCTTAATTTGTTTTGTTTTTACAGAATTCCTATAGAAGAAATATAATGTTATATCAATTTCAGAAGGACGGTCCAAAAGAAAAGAAAAGACATTAGGTAAAATCCCGGTACCATCGAAGTCAAAGGCAAAACTCCTATTGAGTTCACCAGAGACAAGATATTGACCTCTTTTTTGCTTACATTCAATAGGACTGTCCCAAAAGGGTGGTTTGTTTCTCAGCCTAGTTCTCATGCACTACTAGGACAATTTTTTTTGCTTTGATTTCTACAATTTCAGGATAAGTGTCAATAGGGGGCAGAGGGTAGGTGTGGAATTACATAGAGATTTGGAAATAAAAGTCAAATATATTTATACAACACCAGATTTTACAGCTTCTCTCTTTTTTATATATAAAACCTAAAATTTGGGCTTTAACTATTTGATCAGTGACCCATTCATAGAATGTTTTATAAATTGCATTACATCTCTTGATTACGTTAATGAGTATAACCATCTTTCCATAAGTAATATTTTTGCTGCTGTGCAAATACAAGAAAAGGCAAAAAGGGGCAGTTGACTATTTATAACAGAAATGAAAGCCATTAACAAGTATTCTCATTTTGCAGCAAAACAGTCGTTTTTAGAATAATCTTTTATTCTCAGTATGCAGGGGCGATATTAATTCAGTTTCAGCTCAGAATGTTGGTCACAAGAATAAGAGATACCAATAAAATCAACTTCCTCCTGTTGGTATGCCACAAGCGACATGCATCACATTTTGTATTATGAATGCTTTGTATTTTGCTGTAAATCGCCCTCTGTGTTTTTGTTGAGTACCATAATATACCAAACAGTCAGAAAATAGAAACTGAATCATGCTACAGAGCAATGCCAGCTTTCTATAATGCAGACTGTAGCTGGCGTTGCTGTACTATCACTTCAGTAAACTGGATGTGTGGGTGTGTATTTTTAATTTCAAGAGTTAAAAAAATAGCCACAAGAATATTTTTTCTATCCTAAATTATCACAAGAAAAAATGTCATATCAACACATTTTGTGACAGGATGAATGCTACAGAACTTGAGTGGGGTTTTTTTTTTGGTCCATTTAATGTATCCGAATCTGAATTTGAAATTAATTCCAAAAATGAAGCTATTTGATGCTCCATTAAGTAGTGACACAAGAACAAAAAGCAACACATCCTTATCCCATTTTGTACTGCTACTTTTCCCCTTCTTAAAGTGAATCAACTTGCCAAGTGAGCTGAAGTCATAGAATATTCCTACATATTTCACCAGCAGCTCCCTCTTTTAGGTCTATAAACTACAGATTTTTAAAATATAACACCTCTCTTAGGGCCTTCCCTTGCACCCATCAAACCCTTAGGGATTGTGCTGGCTGTCCTGGACATACAGAAAGCAGAAAGTATTGCTGAAATGAAAGTGATGAAAGCCCCAAATCTCCTGCTCTCTGGGCTAGTGGAGGTACCGTAGGTATCTTTAGAAGTGACAAATGACAAATTCAGTTGCAGAAAGAGGTATTGCAGCAGAGCTAAACACTAGCTTATTCAAAGAAGAGAACATAGGAGTAGAGTTAAGTGAACAATAGAGTAGTTTTACAGTAAGCAGTGTCTATGGGTTCCATCACGGTGCCAGATTCTGCCACCCCTTTCCTTTTGAGACATTCCATAATGCCTGGAGAAAGTCCTTGCATAAGTACAACTACACTACAAATAGAGCCCTGCAAATCCATGGATATCCATGGACCATTTTTGCAGATCAAATACGGATACACATTTTGTAACCGTGCAGGGCTCTAACTATAAAATCTATGTCAGTACAGCTATGCTAGCACAGACCCCTAGTGCAGATTCAGAGTATGCCAACAGAACGTTTTTCCTCGAGTACATGCACAGCCCCACCTCCCCAAATGACATTAGCTATGCTGTCAGAAGCATTTCTTATGTCAGCATAGCTGACTTTATACTGGGGGTTTTGTCAGCATCGCTATGTCATTAGGGAGTGTGGGTTTTTTTCCACATCACTGACTGACATAGCTATGCCGGTGTAAATTTAAGTGTAGATGAAGCATAAGATACTAAATGTAAATAAGCGTGCCAAAATCTGACCCACAGCGTCATAACTTCTGTCTTTAACTAAAACTTTCAAATTCCTGTGAGTCTTCAAAGAATATCTAGACAAATTTAATGTATTTTGCATTTTTCCATGAACATTGCTTTATCCTTGTGTGTGATGACTTTTCTTTCTCCCCTGTTTTTTCTCTTTTTTGTTTTTATGTATACATTATTGTAGAGATTAAGTATAATGTTTTTTGTTAAATTATCAGTAAATGTTGGGCTTATCCATGAACTCTAAGGGCTTATCTTCACTACAGTTAGCTCAAGCTATGATTCAAGTTTTGCCCCTAACCCGACTCCCATCCACACACAAATGTCTAGCTGGGAGTGGGAAGGGGAGTGAGTGTTGAAGCTTGAGCTAGTAATGTAGTGGGAATACAGCAGCTCAACATACAACTCATCCTCAACTGCTAATCTAGTCACTCTTATCTCACTTGAGAGTTGTTTCATGGTGTGGTTGCTCTCATTTAAGCTAGGCTAGCTCCAGTGGAGTAAGATTTAAATGTACTAACTCAAGCTAATTGTTGCAGTGAAGATAAACTTTAAGAGGACAAGATGATTCTTCTATTCCTGTCCCCAGTACTTTGAGAGTAAATGCAAAGGCCAGAAACACATTCTAGTAGCCCAAGTGCTCATCCCAAGCCTCTCAGCTGTGAAACCAACATACAAGAACCCCAATAAAACAGAATCAGGACGGTTGGATGTTTTAATGAAACTTACAGAAGTTTGTACTAACCAGGGATCTCAAAATTGCCCAGCTAATCTGTTATCAACTAGAGTTCTAATGAGTCACTTTTGTAAGTATCTGATTAAGAATGTTCCACTCATTCCCTCACAGGTGGGAGGCATCACAATGTTATTTTTTGTTACTGTCCATGCTAAATTAAACCTTCTTCTGGTTAAACATGAATTATTGAGTGCTCCATTGCTTTATAACATGTTTACAGTTCTCTGGAGCCTGCCCCTCTTCATATTAAGAGTGCTGTGACTATTGCACTTGGGGTGAGATAACTCACTTTACAAATTTACTTTCCCAATATTTCAATATAAAATGGCAAGGAAGGTCATGTGGATCTAAGGAAGGCAGATACCATCAATTTTACTTATGCTTCACCTCTAGATGCCAAGAAGCAGGTAAATATAGTATCCACGTGGCCAGTTAATGTGTGTTTTGTTTGTAGTACAGGCTTTTATGATATTCTAGTGTTGAACTGAAATGACCTGGCTGTTATTGGGTTTCCACTTGGCCTCCTCCTTTAAGCCAGTTGCACATCAAGCACCTGATCTTTGGTCAGGAACAGAATTAGTGTTGCTGCCTGAGCCAAACTAGAATGGTTCAAAAATATCAAAATAGGAGCTGACATTTTATGGGGACTTGGTTTGAATACAGATGTTATTAAGATTGTGGATTTAGCAAGGTACTCAAGCATGAACCTAATTAAGCATGTGAGTCATTCCATTGAAATCAATGGGACTAGTCAGAAGCCTAAAGTTAACACATGCTTAAGTACTTTGTTGTATCAGGGCCTAAGAGCTCAATAATTATCACTGTATTCCACATTCCAAGTACATTCTAAGTACAAGTCTTATATGAATGCTACAATAATGTTAGTTTTACCTGAAAATGGTATTGAGTTATTAGTGGTGATCACTCTATTTCTGTGGCTGAATTAGTTTTCAAAACATGGCAAAGGACTGAAGTAAGTAGTTAGAAGGATTAATTTATCCTTATTTTAGAGTACATATACAGGTGTTCTTGAGGATATAGCCTTCTCTCATACAATCATATATCTGAACCTATTTCTATCTGATTTCTCTCGGACTATGGGGTACAGAAAACATTCTACTCTGTATTGTTGTTTTCCTTTCTGCTGTTGACAGCGCCTCCTACTTTCTCATTCTATTCAATCTCAGTCCAGCCTTTGACACAGAGTTACTCCAAACTTCTGGATCTCCTGCATAGTTTTACAGGTATCTAGTCTCCTTTTTTCCCCATCGTTCCTCTTTCTTGCTTATCAAGCTACTCCGTAACTGGTGGGTCTCTTCTACGATAAGACCCCTTTTATCTACATCATCTCCCTGGGTTGTCCTTGACCTTATGCTTTTTTGCTACTTACCTTCTTCCTCATCCCTTATCTCTAATTACTTTTAATCTTAACTAGCACTAATACGGCCTTGACCAAGAAAACATAGCTTGTAGTGATGAGCAGACTGCACTTTTCCCTGCCCCCCTCCATCACCACATGTGCATGGAGAAGCCCCATAAGACATTGTACTTGCCTCAGCTACAGCCTACCTGGTGGCTCCACATCACCCTCATGCCATGAACTAGCCCAATATAGTCTAATATTTCATATATTATATTTGTTTCTGACAAAAATGTGAGATTCAGGGATGCAGAGAAATGTACGGAACTTTTTTCAAACAACAAAATATGTTTGGATAAGTTGAGTTTTGGCTGAGAGGCATTCAGGCAGGTTTTTATTTTGTCAGAATCAGTTTACTTTTCCTCTTTGGTTGTGACATGAACACAATGAATTGCTGATATTGGTGCTAACAGCATAGAGCATGTCAGAGGAATTTTTCATTATTCCCATGGCATAAATGTTTGTTTTTATTTTATGTGAGCAGATGCAAGCAGGACTTCGGTTTGTGAAACCAATCTGCCTTGACTGTCTTCACTTTTGAAATACATTGCCTTTTTTTTTTTAAAGGTACTACAAATATTATCAACTTAGAAATACTGATAAAACTCAGTATAATGGCAACAGTGTACTACAAGATAAAGCCATCACTAATTTAGTGAGGAATTATTTTTGGATTCATAGAAGGCATTTGTTTCTGCCTGTTTCATATAGCTGTCAAAACTGCCTGCAACAAGAAGCAACCGATACTCATTTCTTCTCTAGTTGCTGACAGCAGTACAATGCATATATGCTCACTTACACAAATACATCCCATTGTATCAAAATATAAAGCCCAAGGGAATCTCAGCTAACTATATTTCAAATCCAATAAAAATAGTATATCAACAAATGACATGACCTTTCTGATAGAATATCATCTTTAGTTATCATTGAACTTTTTTTTTTTTTTGAGGGCTTACTTGCAAGATATGTTTTTCTGCTGACCAGAACCTTATGCACAGAGTTGGCAGAGAATACAAATACTTTGTTTATCCTTTTATATAGGGTCTCTCACATTTTATGATCCTCTTAGGTTTGTAGCTTTATGTTGAGTCATGCAGTCTTTGTCAGTTTTTATGTTCAGTTTGAGACTAAATTTCCTGTTTGTAATGATCAAAAAGTAAACTCTTAAAAAATCATTAGAAATCTGTACAAACAACCTTAGCAGCTACTATTTTGTCTTACTCTTCTCTGTGTGCATCTACACTTTTTTCCAATAGTTTTCTGTCAGAAAACTTCCATATTACCCTTGTTCCAGTAATAAATATACTATTTTTAAAAGGGTATGAATGTAAAGTAAATTTAGCACTGTCTTTGTTGGTTATCATTTTTTTCTACAAACCATACACATCTAACTTAGACTACCTGAAGGAATTTGCAAATTTTCAAAGAGAAAGACAAAGTGAGAGAATGGTATGAAGTTATTCTGACTTTATCAATACAGTAGCAGAACCACACCCAGGCTTGTTTTATGATCTGTGATTATGGTTAATGGCTGCTTCATATACTAAACCAACTGAAATGATTTTAATTTATATCAACAAAGCCAGGTCACTGAATTTCAAGCAGAGCAAGTTATTTGAAACTTGTACTGTTGTACCCCATCAACTTACCCTCTATTTTTATTATAACTATGATAAGAAAAAAAAAACAAGGTTGATTCTGTCACGTGATTTCTTTTCAGATTTGGTGATGCACTGATACTTCACCAGTGTCTCCTCCACTGGCTGAATGCTGGGAGGGCAGAGTGCCTCACAGCCGACTCATTATCCCCTAAATAAGGGGATATACAAAAGCAGCCAAATGTCAAAATATCAAAGTGAAAGATGTGGCCTAATCCCTGCCCCTCAAACAGCATTAGGTGCCTAAGTCCCAGAGGGAGGTATCTTTCTCTGCTTGGCATTCTTAGCTGTGAATTCACTCCCGAAGATACATACCTGAGACATTGTTGAAATATACATAAGGGAGGAGGTGGCAGCTTTCAGGCAGCTTATCCTATAACTTTTAGCTCAGTGATTAGAGTTCCAGAGTTCAATTCCACCCTCTGCCTCATGTAGAAAAGGGATTTTGGGTTTCCCACCCCTAAGGTGACTCCCTAACTACTGGAATAGTCAGTCATTTTCTCTCTCTCTCTCTCTCTCTCTCTCTCTCTGGCCCAATGCACATTCAATTATTTACACATCATGGAACAGTTTCAACAGAAGATACAGAATAGACATACCAGAATAGCCGAAGGCCCAGTAGTGTGGGCAAGTGTAAAATGAAACTGTAACATAGAATTCCTAATATAATATGCATGATATGAATAAAAACAATGAAATATATTGAACTAAAAATGAGAGATACAATACATGCAAATAAAGATTTTTCCAGAAAAATATAACTTAATGATCATAATAATCCACCGAAATCAAGAGTCAACTATGTGCACAGAACAAAAAAACAAACAAAGAGTCCCTACCCCAAAGAGCTTACCATCTGAAAGCTATGGAGAAAATAAAATGCATGGGAAACCCAGAGGAGGAAGTTTTCAGTAGATTTTGTATTGCCGAATTGTATATTTGGGTTTATTCTGACTTAACTCACTTCACTGCTAATATGACTTTGGGGCAAAGATTGTATTGAAGATGGGTTAGTGTTTGCATAATCAGTAGAAAAAGTGACTTGTTAGGAGATATCTGAAAGAGAAGTGAGTAGAAGCTTGGGGCATGAGAATTGGAAGTCATTCCATGAGTAGGGGGCAGAAAGGAAGGAGGCATGGAGACCAGACTGGGAAAAGAAATTAATGGAGTGTTGAGACTACCATTAGAGTAAAGTGGGATGTGATGAAATACAGTAACCAAGATGTAGGGTGGAACAGAGTTCTGTGGGGCCTTAAGGGTAGAGAGAAATTTTAAGTTGATGTAGTGGATAAATGAAATTCAATAGAAAATTCAAAAAGAGGCAATAGCATGGTCTGGTCAATATAATTGATCCTGGCCACAGCTAAAGCTGCTTTGCAATACTCAGATGGCCCAAAGCAGCCCTACGTGTTTTGGGCAGATTGGAGGTAAGCAATATAGGTGTCAAAGTCTGGATACGTCAGACAGACAGTCTGAAGTGAGGAACTAGAGAGGAAGGGCCAATGAGGAGGTAAAAGTAAGAGTCATGAGCATAGGTGGTCAGCCAGGTATTAAGTAAAGGATAGAGTTCTCAGGTATTCCCATGGAGAGTGAGAAAGGAGAGGAGCTACCGCCAAAGGAAATGCTCTAAGAACAAGCAGAGTCGTGAAGATAGCAATGGATAATTTGGTGTGTTGAATATATACTTATGATGGCATGAAAAAAATGTGGGCACTTCCAAAATAAAGGTCATAAAAATCTTAGTTGAGCAGCAATAGGAAATTTCCCCCCAACTTGAAAAGTTGCCTCTCAAGTTTGTGAAATGACTTCTTATATATGCTCAAGGCTCATGAAACGCCAGAGAAGTGCACCATCATGTCCAGAAGTATAATAATAGATAATCCTTTAGGAATCATTTCACAAAGAAGCTTTTCAGCATACCGATAGCGCCTTCTGCATATTCTCAATACCTGTTTGACTTGGACAGATCTCAAAATATAGATCTGTATTTTATATATAGGGCTGTATTTTAGGGGTAATCCATGAATAGAGATATATAAAATATACTTTATCTCTGTACCTTTTCAATGAGATGTTTACTCCATATTTGGAGGTGCTATTATTTTTGGTAGACCTGTTCAGACCTTCTATTATTTCTGAAGTCAGTCAGGAGGTGGATTTAGTTTTTACAGTTACTTCAATTTATGACACGGCCTTCATGTAAACATTTATTGTTTCAGGTGTTAAGTAGATCAAAGAACCATCCATCTAAGAACTCCTACATTTCAGTGAAACAGCTTTTAAAAGCCTTAGATCTATTTATACTAATGTATTATGCATTTCACAAATGAAACTTTGAAAGTAAAACATACAATTATCTGGGGATGCTACAATGACTACACTAAATATTTTAAGGAAGAAATAATTGCAGGTATTGTATGCCCTTTGTCAGAGTAGGTCATGAGATTTATTCATCTATTTCATTCCTTAACCTCTTCATTGCCAGGGAACAGGTTGTCATTTTAATGGCCATCGACTTTTGTGTGGCTGCTTTTGCAATTGACTTTCTAGTCTTAGAATGTTCACTGAGACACTCTTAACTTTCACAACGTTACCAAATATCATTGCTTGTTATCTGACATAACAAAAATACATTATTTGAATTGAAATTAAAAAATGGTAAGAATTAATACAGCTAATGATTTGCAGTTGTATATAAAATAGGGGAAATGCCATCATGACAAATAATGATCTAAAATTGTAGATCTGGGAAAGTAGTGAAAAAACTGAAATATGTTGAATAACTTATTTGCAAAATATTTTTCAAATATTGCAACTATCATGTACCAGTTAGTGAACATATGAATCACAATATTTTGTTGGATAATTCTTTAAATGCTGTTTTAGAAAAACAACAAACTATAAGGTACTGAATAAAGAACCTTACAGGGGAAAAAAGGACCAGCATGGAAGCCAGTAGAAAGAAATAGCCCTTAAGGGCCTGTGTTAAAGCACTAAAATAAGAAGAAATGTAATGAAAAGCAGAAGAGAAACAAAACATGACTAATATCAACTAAATTAAATCACAGATCTGATTTACACTGAAAGATCTGTAATTTGGTTGGAGACGGTTCTCTGGCTTCTAAATATACATTTTAAAAACAAACAAAACATTCTCTTACTGTAAATAAATACAAGGATACACTACCCACTGTTTATATATTATTCTGTAGTATTTTTGTTTTATAGGGATGTAGAAATTGATACACTTATGACACAATAATGTAGTTTAGTACCCTGCATCTGGCAGTGGCCTGTAATTGATGCTTCAGAAACAGATAATCCAAAGTAGATACCTAGCAAATTGCTGGGGAAAGGTATTTCCCTCTGATTCCAGTCATCCAGCAAAGGGAGCACAAGCTGGTTAACAACCCCAACTTCCAAAGGTTTGTAGACATCACTGTAGACATCACAGGTGCTGAAAAACAGTGTGTGTGTGTGTATGTATATATATACACACATACATATGTGTGTATATATATATATATATATATATATGTATATATATATATATATATATATATATATATATATATACATACACACACACACATATATGTACTGTTTTTATAGAAATTATAGAAATTATTAGAAATTATTTAGAATTTTTAGAATGCAGGATATGACAGGTCTGCAAAATGAACTGTTTTGTGCTTGACACTGGACTGGAATTCAGGAGTCTGGATGGTTCTGCCACATTCTTCCTGATACCCTAGCTTTAGGGTTGATTTGGGTCACCTCAGTTTTGCAGCAAGGCCAAGATCTGGTCCATAGCTATAGATATTGTCATGCTCTAAAGAGTTCATAATCTAGATAAGACAGGAGAAACAACCACAAGAGAAAACATAGGATAAAACATCAGGGCAGGAGGGAGAGGTGGAGACCACTAATGAGATGAGGGGAGGAGGAATTTCTTGAAGAGGGAGGTTTTTAAGAGAGGAAGAGAGCACTATATTATGCTTCTCAGGCAGGACACTGCCATAGCTTCAGCGAATGACTGACACCTTTTTCAATTCTAGCTTAAAGCAAGAGTTGGCAGATTTGGGAGTCTTATGTTTTTATTTTTCTGAGCAGTTGTAAAACAAACAGGGAAGAATTTTGACTACTTTATATATAGGGCGAATACTCTTATTTTAATAACAAGGCACTCAGAAAAAGCTTGTGTGAAATTTTTGAACTAGATATTGATATCTAACTTTTACACAGTAAAATCCCAAAGTTATTTAGAAAGCTGTGTCTATGGGGATAAATATAGCTCTCCCTACATAGGTGACTATCCATACAATATGTTTTGGAATTTTACTTTGTGCCTGGGAAACCTGCATCTCTCCTCAGTTAGCTACTATTCTGGCAATGGAGAGAGGTTTGAAACAACTGCAGTCCATTCCTGCTTCAAATAGCAGCAGCTCAGATGCGTAAACATGAATTTGAGTATCAAATATTACTTAGCTGGCTGAATAGCACCAACATTCATGCTAAGAGTCCTGTGGCACCTTTAAGACTAACAGATGTATTGGAGCATAAGCTTTCGTGGGTGAAAGCCCACCGACGAAGTGGGCATTCACCCACGAAAGCTTATGCTCCAATACATCTGTTAGTCTTAAGGGTGCCACAGGACTCTCTGTTGCTTTTTACAGATCCAGACTAACACGGCTACCCCTCTGATACTTAACATTCATGCTGTTTATCAAATTAACGATTCAGTTCACCAGTTAGTACCTATTAGTAAATATTAATCCTTTTAGTCCCCTTTTTGAATATTAATTTTATATACATATCAACTATTCTCCCAATAATAAGTAATGAGGTAAACAAACATGTCAAACTTACAGTGAAATCGATCATGGAAAATTTTTATTCTATCCACCAAAGGGGTTTTCTTTGTCTCACATCCTATAAAAGACAAGGGCTTAAAACCGAGCTTGAAGAATGCAAAATTGTTAGCATCTCACCAGACACAAAGGGGAGAGACACAGAGGCCAGCTCTTTACCTTACTCCAAGGGAGGTAATGTTTCTATTCTTTCGGTATTGTGCTGTACTAATCTCTGATTAACAATCTTTGATTAAATAATTCTGTTTGAGCCTGTTATTGACAGTCTTGAATCATTGTTAATTCAAACACCCAACACTATTATTTATTCTCAAATTCTGTAGCAGAAGAGAGAGCCCGTAGACTTGAAATGTATGGGGTCATGACAGGTTGCATTTTTTATCCTTAAATGCTACTTGGTAGACAATGCCAGCTTTCCAACACCAGTAACATCCTCAGACCTTTTTATATTGAGTTTAGGCCACAGTAGCAGCATCCAGCCAAGGCACCTCTACCTCTCGCTTTTGAAATATCATTCTTGGTCAAATTAGGCAACAGAGGCTATAATTCAGATTGGAGAAATCATTTTATTAAAGGTAAAACCTGCTTGAGAGCTGCTGTCTCTAGTGCCTGGATTGTGCAAATACTTAGGCAAATGAGACACTTTACCCATTGAATTCAATGGGACTATTCACGTGCATAAAGATAATTGTGTCTAAGCACATGCAGGATCAGAGTCTAAATTTAGAACAGATAACAGTGAGATTTGAATTCTGCTTAGTTCTGTGATGCTGTTTTTTAAAAATTATATATGCACAAGCTTTCAAGATTACACAGACCAGACCTGAAGAAGAGCTCAGTGTAAGCTTGTGTCTCTTACCAATAGAAGTTGGTCCAATAGAAGATATTGCCTCACCCGCCTTGTATCTCTAATATTCTGGGATCAACACGGCTACAACAACACTGCATACATACCTAGAAAGCCGCTCCTTTTTGTCCCTTTCCGTGCCCCATTATATCACTTCCTCAACATATTCACTCAGTGCTGTATTTAGTTTTTAAACAAACATATGACTCATCTCTGCTGCATGCTCGACTCGTTACCATATTCCATATGTATTTAATGGGTGAGCTGGCTCCAATTTATCTCCTAGAGCTTTTCTGCATTGACCTGCTGCACCAGCTGTCTCCACTGTTGTTCTTTGGGGGTTTCTTTTTTATCTATTTTTGCCAGTTTCATCATTGTTGATGCTTGTTTTGTGCATTAGTCAGACCAGATAGTACACCATCTTGAATGATCCACCTGTATGTCAGCTAGCTAATTAGGGAGGCTCAATTTCTAAGGCAACAGCTTGCAGTGTCTGAGGGAACTTCTGCTACAGACACCATAATAAATCATTATTCACAGTGACATTAATGAACTGATCTCTGCCCAGGATTTGTTTCATTTTGACAAAGGCATCAAGGTCTTTTTCTATACTAACCCCTCCTTGCCTATAGCCAGCTCAGTCAAGGTCTCCAGCATTTTCCTTATTCACACCCAAGACAGATAATTTTGTTGCTTGTTTCTGAATTCTTCATGCAGTGCTCTGTCACAAGCATGGGACAAGTGGGAGGGGTCTGAGGCCCCAAACAAAGCTGGATATTTGGCCTGGTCACCCATCTGTCATGGCAGGGGGTGACCAGGCCAAATTTGAGTGTTTGAGACCCTGTGTGCCTGCTTAGGTTCCCCCACCTTTACAGTTCTTCTGGTGCTGATGGGCACCTCTAGCCCCTGCAGAAAGGCAGAGCAAGGGGTACTGGGAACCCTCCAATTCCCATGAAGGTGGGAGGATTGGATCCAGGCTGTTGATGCTTCCTAGGGAAGCAGAAAAGCAAGAGGATGGGGTCTGAGGCTTCCAGAATGGACTGGCTTATTGTGGGTATGAAGCTCTTCAGCCTTACCACCTCCCTGGGAAAAAGCTTGTGTCTGACTTGGGGAAGATCATGGCCCTCGGTGGGGGACAGCAGAAGGAAAACATGTGTGGAGCTGAGTATAGGGTTGAGAGCACAGGGCTGGGAGCAGAGACAGCATGAGAGCACTCAGGACTGGTTATGGGGGAGAACTTGAGGCTTGGTGCAGGGTGGAGTGTGTGGGGCTGGGTATGGGGGAGGGAGCTTGGAGCTGGGTGCAGGTCAGATGGGGAGAGCTCTGGCCTCCTCCTTAGGAAAATTCTGGTTGTGCCGCTGGTCATGGACCTGTAGTTCTGTAGCTGTTGGGCTGGCTCACTCCCCAAGTTATCTCATAGCTGTCCATAAAGACTTTTCATGAAAGGAAAAAGGTTTTCTGATACTATATTCAGCCATTCTAGTGAAATACATTTGTTTTTCCTCGGAGTAATGTATAATATGTCCACCTCATCCTCTATAGCTGTATAAATGCTGACCTTTGAGCTGATTGCTAAGTCTCCTTTTATTTATTTATTTTTTTATTATCAGGCTGTCAACTTTCTTCTTTAATATTTATTTTCAAATCATTCCCATATCCATTACCTCCAGGCAATAGAATAATCTGTTTCTGTAATTTGTTTAAATATTTTAAAAGGCTAAGAATAATTTGCATTATTTTAGAATATTAAGAGATCAATGGTACATATTTTAATGTAATGTCTTTTGGTATATATTAAACACACACAAACAAAAAAAACCCCCAAAATTCTTGGGCCACATCATAAATATTTTTTACCAAAAGACCTCTTGGAATATACAAACCCATCCCAATTTCAGGAACAGTTCAGTAACTGGTTCGATCAATAATCAAACCTAATTAATAAATTCTCCTATTTACAGATAGGTTGGCTACTTTATTTTGTTGATCTACATACAAGTTTATTAATAATGTTGGTTCTTTCAACCAATTAGTTATTAAAATAACCTATAGAAAGGTACATAAGAATGGCCCCACTGGGTCAGACCAAAGGTCCATCTAGCCCCGTATCCTGTCTTCCAACAGTGGCCAGTGCCAGGTGCCTCACAGGGAATGAACAGAACAGGTAATCATTAAGTGATCCATCCCCTGTTGCTCATTCTGAGATTCTGGCAAACAGAGGCTAGGGACACCATTCCTGCCCATCCTGGCTAATAGCTATTAATGGACCTATACTCCATGAATTTATCTAGTTCTTTTTTGAACCCAGTTATGGTCTTGGCCTTCAAAAACCTCTGGCAAGGAGTTCCACCAGTTGACTGTGCGTTGTGTGAAAAAATACTTCCTTTTTATTTGTTTTAAACCTGCTGCCTATTAATTTCATTTGGTAACCCCTAGTTCTTGTGTTATGAGAAGTAGTAAACAACACTTCCTTATCTACTTTCTCTACACCAGTCATGATTTTATAGACCTCAATCATATCTCCCCTTAGCTGTCTCTTTTCCAAGCTGAAAAGTCCCAGTCTTATTAATCTCTCCTCATACAGAAACCGTTCCATACCCCTAATAATTTTTGTTGCCTTTTCTGAACCTTTACCAATTCCAATACATCTTTTTTTTAAGATGGGGTGACCACATCTGCACACATTATTCAAGATGTGGGTATACCATGGATTTATATAGAAGCAACATGATATTTTCAGTCCTATTTTCTATCCCCTTCTTAATTATTCCCAGCATTCTGTTTGCTTTTTTGACTGCCGCTGCACATTGGGTGGATGTTTTCAGAGAACTATCCACAATGATTCCAAGATCCCTTTCTTGAGTGTTAACAGCTAATTTAGACCCCATCATTTTATATGTATAGTTGGGATTATGGACGATTGTGATGGGAGTTTTTAACGCCAAGGTTGGAAGAGGGAAAGATGGTGAAAAGTTCATAGGACGGTACAGTATCGGAGAATGAAATGCATGAGAATGACTAGCTATATTGGCAGAGACGAGGGAACGAACATTTTGGGGCATTTCACTCTGCAATCAGATCCCCAACGAGATAATTATGCAACAGTCTGGAGTGCGAGACATTGTTGTTGAAAGCAGGCTCAGCAAAATGCGGTGGGCGGGACATGTGGCCCAACTCAGTGACAACAGATTGACCATAGCTATATCCGAGTGATATCTGCGAGAACAGAAATGGCCATGCGGTCGGCCTCCAAAGAGGTGGGATGATTTCCTAACAAGGAGATATGGACAAGCATGGTGAAGGATGGCCAGAGCGAGAGAAGATTGGAAGACGTGTTGTGATCGGCTCAGTTTCAACTGATAAAGGACCGACAGTCTACGGAGTCGGGATTATGCTTTCAAATGTGCATTACTTTGCATTCATCAACATTTCACATCTCAAGTGCTTGCTGACCCTAGTCAGACATATTTGTGTATGAATGATAGGGGAGTTTGATTTCAAACCTGAGTTAGAGCCCTGGTCTTCAATGTAGTGTAGAGATACCCAAAGAGACCAGCTAAGTATCTCCCAAATCACAGTCCACACCTTAACCAGAACTAGCTAATTGCACAGAAAAGTGCCTGATTTGTGTATGCAACCATGGTAAGTGTGCATTCAAATGTAGGTACATATTCTATGCACTTTTTATGAGCACATCTGTAGATGCCATTACTGGAATATTGGCCCATAATACAAATTAATATGTATATTTTAAAAGCTACATATTGTGAAATGAATTTCTTTTATCTCTAACATTTTTAATTGGTCATTTAGCGGTATTTTATACTATGTTTATAAGAATTTTTTTGCTTTATATTGTAGTTCTCACCATAATTTTATTTCATTTGCATACACACTCACAAATATCAATCTAAACAAACATTGCAGTAAATATTTCAGTAACAGGGAGTCAAATGTACAGCAGGCTGTAACACAAACCTGAAATTCAGTCCAAAATCAAATACATTACACATATGCATATGTTCCATTTTGCCACTTGGCTGAATGAGAGTATGAAAAGTTCTAATGAGATGATTATTACACATATAATTAACAAGCAAATGTAAAAGATGCACATATAATTGATCACACCACAGTAGGGGTAGTAGTCAGTGCCTTTTACATTAGAGCATCATCCTCTAATAATCTGCAAGATCTCTCATGATTGGACCTTATTTGAACACCCGACTCTGATTACACTATCATTATTAGCATCAATTTATCAGTCAGCTTCTAGGTATCATAGTGGGTGTTCAAGAGGAAAGATAGTGCTATTTTAGACCAATTCAGCAAATCTGAACCATGAGCCAGGGGTGGTGTGGAAGAAAGCATGAGACATTTGATGGGGAAATTAATAACCAGCACATCAAAGATAGCACATTCTTTGGGTCCACTTGTGATACTCCCCCTGAAGGACTGCTTTGGGAGTAAGGTGCTACTCAGTGGGAGGTCAGGGTAACGCACTCTGACTCTTGGAAGCAGGTGGTTTGTACATTTTCTTACTCCTAATCTACATACTGTATATTTGCATATAAATGTCAAGAGAAAAATATCCAGAATAGTTAAGTGAAATTATTATAGGGAAATATGCATGCAAAGAGAAAAAATGATGATTTAAACTCTTTGCAGCGGGATATATAAAGCATTAGTGCCCACGAATTCTCCTAAGAGATGCATTTAAAAAAAAAAAAAAAAAAAAAAAAAAAGGCACACCGAGAGTCAGATAACATTTCAGCCAAGTAAGCTTTAATCAAAACTTGAGTGTTTCTGCATTGTGTCGAGTTGACAAAATATTGAAATAATGTAAGGTTGATTTTCTCATTCTTGAGAAAGTATTTAGAAATAGTTCTTGCATGACTTATTTAAAAAAAAATTACAAAAGTATGCAGAAACTTCATTGTTAAAGTACAGAAGACACTAATGAGTAAGTGATAGAGAGGAACTCAAAATTATGCCAACTATTATCTAGTTATCCTGGAATCTTAGTTTGAACTGCATACTGGTTATTAACAAAAACTAATTAAAGCAAGAATTCCAGAAGAATACGAAGACACCTTCCCTAAGTATTTGCCGCAGTGCTTTACTGTTTCTCCAACTCATACTCTAGTGTGACTCTTTTCTAACAACCCTGACATTGAATTTGATGATAGGTATAGTAATTGGATCAAGCAATCAATACATATTTTGGAACATTAGTAGAGAGGAAATGACGAAATAATCTGTACACCCGCCCCCCAATCTCAAGTATTTCAATACTTCCTCATCCTTACTCACCCTTTCATTCTTTGTGGACTCTCAGTAGGGCTTTTCTTATATGTATGTTGTGATTAGAGCCGGTCAGGAATTTTTCAACAAAAGGTTTTTCATCAGAAAATGCCAATTTGTTTAAACTGATATTTTTCATGTTAAAGGGCCTGTTTCAACTTGGAAAAAAAATTTAAAACAAAGTTTTAAAGTTGTCAAAACAAAAGCACACTTTCAAAATGAAAATGTTCTCATTTTCCTCTGTGAAATGACTTTTTAATTAGAAATTTAAGCCACAATAAAACAATGCTCAAAGTCAAAATGAAATATTTTGATTAACTCAAACTAAATCTTTGTGGATGTTTGGTTTGTGAACATTTTCAAGTTTTCCACTTTTCATCCCAATTTTGGACATAAACATGTTTTGATCTCAAAACTTTTCACAGCATGGGAAGATTGTTTCCCACCCACCTCTAGTTTTGATTACTGTGGGCATTTTTGAGTTTGCTTGACTTTTTTCCTGGCTATCTTGCAGTTGTCACTAGAACCACTACTAGAGCTGTTTTATCATTACCAATATCTAATTTGATTTTACCCTTTATGTGTGAATTACAGTATACCCTTCATTTCTCATCAATTCCACAGCAGTGAAGATCACCAATCTTACTCTTGGATCACTTATTTTTATTTATTGCTGCCAATAATAAACAACCAATGATGTTGGTTTTATTTAGAAATTTAAAAAAATAATAATTGGGAGATGTAGAGAAAGTTGTGCTTTCTCCCATATTGGCATTTAAAAATCAGACTTTCAAGCTGTACGGAGATATGGTTTGAAAGGAATGATTTTGAATTATTTACTAACTTACCTACTCTTTTCTTTTTTAAGCTTCCCTGGCTCCTTCACTTCCAGAGCACAGAGATTCAGAGATTGCATTCCAAACCTAATGATGTCTGTTGAACTGTAAGACCTGCATTTATACAACCTACCAGACTTTTATGTGGAGAACTAATTTTCAAACATTCTGTCAGCTGCATTGCATACGTAAATATCATATAATCCATTTTTGAAAGTATATAAAAAGGGTACCTATTTTAATATGACAAAAGGCAGAATATATTGTAGTCACGGAAAGTAAATTGTTTGGATCACCTATAAGAACCTTGTTATAAACTATTTTAGACGGAACCGATTCACATATATATAGTTGGTTTAAAATGAAATACACTTGATTTTAATAATAAAATCTTTCTAGTTTTTTTCTAATACCCTATGTGGTATACCACCATTGAAATGTGTGTTCACACGTGTGAAATAACCTGGGAACTATATATATTCATTTCCATGAATGTTAGAGAAACTTGGTGGTTATTGTGTTACTGGCTAAAGGGTAACTAAGGAGTTAAATCAGTTTGCTAGTTTTGGACTGCAGGAACCCAAAATTTTGTAGGTGTAGACAGCCATATTCAGAGACACAATGGAGGTGATAATTCCTCTGAAATTTACTTTCTGAATGTGGAATAAGGATTTGGCTAATCTTACAGTGGAGAGGAGGAAACTCCCAGGGTTTGAGCTGGAAACCTCAAAGGCTTTTAGGTGGGGACCTTTGGACAAAGGGCTTGGAATCAGTTAAAAAGCTCCACTCAGTTCCACTCAGAGAAGTGCAGGTGTAGGCCTGACATTTGAAAGAAGCGCCCACAGACAGACTGAAAGAGGGACCACAAGTGCAGCTCACCCCTGAACTGTAACAAACCAATGCTATATGAAATAATGGCTGGTGGTTAGAAGGTAAATTATAATGACTTCTTAAGCAAACAAACATTCTCCTAGGCAACACATGGCAGTTACTGAAAAACCTAGTCCACATGCATTATCAGAACCACCAAGATACTGACAGGTAATCTAGTCATCTGATATATTGAATACTTCAAAAATGCAGGTTGGGTGTGTAGCACCTGAGGAAACTCTAAATGATGGATAATACTCAAAAGAGTCAGAGCTTTGAATAGTTTTCTGATGAAAATCTAAATTTATCTGGTCTATTTGATGCTCCTCAGAGATCTTCTTGGAACAACCCACTTCTTCCTCAATTTCCATTTTCTTTTAGCCTCTGTCTGTCTCCTCACCCTTAACTCTTCTCCATTCCCAACACTGAAAGGTTACTGTAACATTCTAAACTTTGACCAACTATGCCCTCCAGAATAGCCCATTTGGGTTTGTCAAAGGATAAACCTGTGCCCAACATTCCCTCCCCTTTTCTGTATTTCAAGAGTTTTCTGAGAGATCTAAAGGCCCTTCACCTGTTAGTCACTCAGAATTTCTCTTATGATTTTCTAAATGCCTCAGGAACTGATTGCAAACCTATTGAAAGGCAAACCGCAGGGGAGAAACAGTCTTCTGTCCTCAAGATTCACTTACATATTTATTTTGTATTCTACCTTTGCTTGTTTACATTCCTAGTGCTGAGTTGAGTTTTCATTGTTCCCCGGTTGTACCCCAATTGTACCCAGAAATGAAAGTAAACTCAGATTGATTTTGGCATGATTCCGATGAAAATAAATAATGGCTAAACTTTGTGGTCAGGATGATTAGTGTTCAGTACACAGTACAGTATTGTACTGTGATAGTTTGGAGCAGCCCTGACAGAGAAAGAAAATATCACAAACTCAAAAGACAACTTATTCTCATAAGATTTCCTGCTTGAATTTTAAATATGCAAATGATTTTAGTGGCCCACACAAAAATCCCTCTGCAAAACATCAAGAAAAAAACCCCACCACACACACACACACACACACACACACACACACACTATATGAGATTTCTAACATATTCTTCAGTTAGTGTTTGTTCATATAATTCCAAGACAAGTGAAAGACAGATTATACATTTACCAGTTAAACTAATATATGTTTGCTCATCAGTTTTTGTATAGACTGTAGTAAGTTAACCAGCTACTAGCATAATCAAAGCAAAACCTAAAAACTAGTGGGCAAATCCTCAGCTGGTGTAAATTGTCACAGTCCATTGAATTTTTTTTTTTAATGACTTTCTTTAATTTAGAAAGAAATTTTATTTAAAAGTTTTCTTCCCTGGATTGTGAAATTTTCTTTGCAGGTGTGAAGTTGCCAGAAAATGAGAAAATCTTAGCAAAACTTCACTTATTTTGCAGGCTGGAAAATACCTAAACCAGTGGCATAAAATAGTATTCATGAGAGTGTCATGGGAGAGCAGAACGTGGGAGTGGAATAAGGTTAATAGATTTTAAATCCAGAAGGGACTATTGTGATAATCTACTTTGACCTCCTGCATAACTCAAGCCCATAGGACTTCCCTGAATTGAATTCCAGCTTCAAGTCTAATAGCTCTGGTTGAACTGGAGCATATCTTCTAAAAAAACATCCAATCTTGATCTAAAAATTTCCAGTGATGGAAAATCTACCACTACTCTTGATAAGCTGTTCCAATGGTTAACTATCCTAACTGGTAAAAATGTGCATTTTATTTCTAGTCTGAATTTGTCTAGCTTTAACTTTCCCCCTGGATCGTGTTATATTTTTGTCAGCAAAATCAAATAGCCCTCTATTATCGAATTTCTGTTCCCTATGTAGGTACCCATAGGATACAATCAAATCACCCCTTAACCTTCTTTTTGAGAAGATAAATAAATTTTGCTGGTGGGAGTCTATCACTATACGGAATGTTTTCCAATCCTTTAACCATTCTCCTGGCTCTTCTCTGAACCTTCTTCAATTTGTCAGCATCCTTCTTGAAATGGGGATAAAAGAACTGGATACACTTGTCTAGTAGCCATTCACACTAGTGCCGAAACAAAGGAAACAACCTCCTTACTGCTACTGTGGAGTGCCATTTAAGATGAGGGGGGCAGGGAGGAAACCCCAGTGATGGTGCAGAGTGAGACAACCCTGCACTTACACTGCACAGGTTCAAGTTCCGTGGGGCAGCCCAGCACCCTACTCCAGCCTGGTTGGCTCTCACCATAACATGCAGGCAGGGCTCTTTCTCCTCCATGCCCTTTCCCACCCCTGCTCTGGTCCTGGCACTGCCAGATCGCCTACCCTGAGCAGGGCCAAAAAGTGGTCAGGCCATGGCCCAAGTGATTCCCCAGCTCCAGGGCCTATGCCTGTTTATACACCCAATAACAACATTATTTCTTTTGGACACTGACTTGCACTGGGAGGTCATGTTCAGCTGATTATCCACTATGACACCACCACCACCACCCGGTCAGAGTGACTGCAGAGTCACTGCTTCCCTCTGGTTTCCCTCTTTCTCATTAGGTTTGACCATGAAAAGATCATCTTCTGAGACATTCAGAAATTCGAAGAGATTAACAAGTGGAGGGCCTTGGGCATCTCAGAAAGCTCCTGAAATCCAGAAATGGGGAGCGAATGTTGTGTATAGGGTTAATCCATTGAGTAAACCAAGCTATGGGCTGCTCTGGAGGGCCTACATTCATTGTTCCTAGATGTATAACCTTACATTTGGCTGTATTGCAATACATATTGTTTGCTTGCCTCCAATTTACCAAACGATCCAGATTGCTCTGTATCAGTGACCTGTCCTCTTCATTATTTACCACTGCCGTAATCTGTGTGTTATCTGCAAACTTTGTAAGTGATGATTTTGTGTGTTTAGTTAATATAAGGGATAAAGGGAAAGCATGACAACAAGATATTGAGAAAATAGGTGGAGTGTAAAGGAGTTGGAACAGGAAATGTAAGGAATAAAATGACTGGTGACAAAGCAGGGTGAACTGAGCAGGACAGAGGTAAAAGAATGAGAAAAGATGCAGACTGTATATGTGGTGACAATGTGAGGAGATGGCTATAGGACATAGGGAATAACTCCTACTGTGTGAGAGTGCAGATACCAAGGAAAATCAGCTTCAGGAGAGAACTAATTAAATGGAAGACGATATTGATAAAAGGGGAGGGGCGGAGGACAGGACCCAAGAGTACACATCTCCTCCCTCCGAGGTGGCTCTAAATCTAATCTAGAGCAAATAACTAATTTTTTGGGTTGAATTAAAACATTTCATTTGGCCCAAACAAAAGTGTCTTTTAAAAACTTTTTTTTAAAGTAAAATTGCAGTGAAATTCTAAACAAAAGAGGGTGTTTTGATTGTAACACTTCAATTTTTTATCAAATTTTACCTGAATTCACAAATTGTTTTGGTTAAATCAAATCTGCATTTTTCAGCTGAAAAATTTTACCCAGTTCTAATGTAATCCTCTACTGCTATTACACACACAATTAACACTTGTGCAATGGCAGTCAATTAGCTGTATGATCACTTTTATTCAATTTAGTACTGAATGAAATCTGGTTTATCAATTAAACTTCAGAAAACCCACAGCACTGGGAAAATACAAATATGCTTCATAACCTCTGTCCAGAGAGCCTATGAATCCTCTGCTATACAGCATTCTTAAAACCTTAAGTAAGACAGCAAAATATTTGTCTGAGTATTCTAGTTTAATGACATGCATCCTATCTGTAAAACCACATACAGTTATGTAAATCTGCTGAGTAGACTGTAGAAATGTGGGTGAAGTGCTGTTATATTGTTTACCTGTATCTCTACTGCCATGTGGTAAAGAGTTATGAAGACATGTATAAATTACATAGCTACAACCTTCAAAAAATAAAAAAAAGACATTGCTTATTTGTTGCTGTATTAAAGACATCCCTTGGTTGTTTGTGATGTTATACTAAAAATGCAAATGAAATATTAGTCATTGTATCAGTTGCTAAATGGATACAGAGTGGATGAAGCTACAGTTGTGGGCCAGCTGTCAAAGGAGTGCCTGTATGACAATACCAATTTCTGGAAGCTAATAGTAATTAAAGAGTGGTAATGTTCACTGCTCAGTTTGGAGATGTCAATTTCCATTAATTATCCCCAGGGACAATCTGAGTCATTGCCAGTAATTCTTACACATGTCCCCTGTCCTATCTTCAGGGATGATCAATAAGGGGGAAAAAAAAAAAAAAAGAAAGAAAGAAAGAAAGAAGGGATTCTACTTCTCCGAGTGTGTGCATGTAGTTAGAGGGAGAGGAAGTTAGTCCAGCAAAACGTCAGTGTCCCAGTTTTATCCATTACAAATTGCTCTTGGCTATCCTCCTCCTATGCCATGTCTGCAGTATTGTCAGCAAGTGCAGGTGACCTCTTCAGAAATCTATTTTATATAGCCCAAATCCTTGGCAAGAGCATGCCATCAGAAATCTGGCCTTTGCACTACTCTGCTCCACGGTGGAGGCAAGGGGGAGAAGAGGATGTGTCATTGGAATGGGATCCTCCCTCCTAAACAAAAGAGCAGCAGCAGTAGCTTCCATACCCAGTTCTCACTCAACCGCATGGGAGAGGAAGGAGGAAGCAACCAGGGGATCTGGCATAGCAATGGATCCTTTGGTCCCAACCCTTGATCCCTCTCTTGGCTCCACCTTCTGTGCAGGTGCCCTGGTATCCTACCCCATGTGGGTCTACAGTTAATGGAATTTTGGTGGTCACAGAGGGTGGGCAAGATTCGCCCCTTTGTTTGTAAAGCACAAAACCTCATTATTTTATTTTTATGAAACAGTAAACAAGAGGGTGACAGCTGATGTTTGCTATGTGATCGTTGGTAGAACAGAATTAATATTAGGTATGAATTATAGAATCAAGTCAGCCTGTATCTCTAAAGCGGCCGATTGTTTTAGGCTGTCACTCTAGTTAAGTCAATTAACATGTCAATACACTGTTAAGGCCAGCAGAAAAAGGTTGGCAATGACATGGAATGCAGATGACTTAGAAAAGGAAGCAGGAAATCCCCAGCTGTGAGGATTTACCTTCAAAGGAATACTTTCAGGTACTAGGAAGCAAAGGTGGAGCAGAAACAGGAACTCAACACAGTCCTGAACTAATCTGAGGGGACACCAGGTTGCTGCAGGGAGAGTTGATATGATTGTGAACAAGGACACCAGTTCACATGCTTTTGAGAGAAATGCGGAATATTACAATGAGCAGGGTAATACCATTAAGCTCAAAAGAATCACAGCCAATAAATAAGGCAGGGACTTGAGACAAAATTCAAAAGAGCTCACAGAACAGGACTTTGAGATGCACAAAGAGGCATCAAGTGGGAGAGAAGAAAGCTCTGTGAGAAAATGGAATGCAGTTTCTGTATGAACTGTAACAAACCTGAAAGGTACCTAACCTAGCTTAACTTTTATCAAATGTCAGACAAGAAGCGTTATGAATGAGGATTCTTTTGTTTTAATCTGATCTTCTCTCTCCATTCTTAACAAGTTTTGCTTTTAATTACATCACCTAAGACTGAGTGAAATTCCCCAAATGTCTAAAACTGTCCTGAAGAGATTAATAAAACTCCAATCTCTAAGAGGAAGTGGCAGTGAAGACGGCTTTCTGGAGGTTAAAACCTGCCTGAGATCCTTGGAGTGCCAGTTAAGGAGCCCTTTCCCATAATTTGTGCCATTACCAGGGCTGCTGTCAAATAAGAAATACTTAAGGACCACTTATGAGAACTGAGGCCAGGTCTACACTACCGCGGTAGTTCGACAGCTGGCAATCGAACTTCCGGGTTCGATTTATCGCGTCTGGTCTGGACGCGATATATCAATCCCGGAAGCGCTCGCCGTCGACTGCGGTACTCCAGCTCAGCGAGAGGAGTACCGCGGAGTCGACGGGGAGCCTGCCTGCCGCGTGTGGACCGCGTCTGAACCGCGGTAAGTTCGAACTAAGGTATGTCGACTTCAGCTACGTTATTCACGTAGCTGAAGTTGCGTACCTTAGTTCGAATTTGGGGGTTAGTGTAGACCAGGCCTGAGATGAAGGGTGTGAAAGTGAAAGAGAGAGAGAAACAAAAAAACGTATGGAACACAGCTAGAATTGTTTGTAATAGAATATTTGAGTTTTCCATGCAATACCAGGTGGTCTCTGAAGTATTATGTCAACTTTCTATATATAGATCTATATACACAACATTTAAACAATGGAAAGCTGTGAAGAAGCGGTGGACTAGGAAAGTTGTTGATGTTATGCCTTCTATTACCTTGTTTCTATGCTGAATAAAACCCTTCATGAGGAGCTATACAGGATAATTTTTTCATAGGGTTATACTTGTGATTGATGCCTCAAAAAAGAGAGAGCTGTTTAGAAAGCAACCTAAAACCTATATATTTGTTAAATGTGATTTCCAAAATCCTAGGATACCTGCATACAAAATGTGAAAACCTGGGGCAGGGGTGCTGCAGCACCCCTTGGCTTGAAGTGGTTTCCATCACATACAGGGTTTACAGTTTAGTTCAGTGCCTTTCAGCACCCCCACTATACAAATTGTTCCAATGCCTGACTTGGGGTTAAGTGGTCTGTTGAAATATTCAATTCAAATTTCCAGCATTTGGAGAATAAGTGTACCTAGGCATCTGGCTTAGTCAAGTGATTTCAGTGATGATTCCGTTAAAAATTAGAAAGGGGACAAGGCAAGAGGTTATTTTGCTTTTGGTAAAAGTTAGTTTCACAAACCTAAACCCACTCCTGGTTTATGTTTTAGATTCATGGAGGAAGGGTACAGTGAAAGACCCCAAACTTACTCAGACAAGGATGAGAATGGACACTGTGCTTCTGAAGATACAGCATACATAGTGCAATTCAGGAAAGGATGTGGGATCATTTGTGTGAACTAACTGCAAACTGAGCCAAACTGGCAAAACAAGAGTTAATTTGACTTCAGGCATGTTAATCCAAGTATTATCATTTCTCTACTCTGTAGCACATTAAGGACAAGAATTGGGAGTGAATAAAGGATATTTGCAGGAAGCACACAGAGGCCACTTGTGCTCAGATAGGACATCCTTTTCACAGCCACGGCAGAACATACAAAGTAACCTACAGAGGGAAGCCATTCAATTCATGTTTTTCAAAGGGACAATATTGTTTCAAATAAACAGTTTGTGTTTCTCATGCCTCCCACTGAAACAAAGAGCAATACCACCACCATCTCAATAAATACATTTTAAACAGCACACTGAATAGTGTGGATATGTTTCAAACTTCAAAAGAGCAAGTACAAATGTGGGACTTAATCACAGTTCGAAAGAAGTTTAGAACTATACAAGAATTTGAAGTCTCCAGCCAGGTTCCATCAGACAGCAGCCAACTACAATATGAAGTCAATATGTCTTAGTGTCTGTGAGTAAATATAACAAGTATCCTAGTGTGCAAGAAGAACTCAGTCCCTGAACTCAGGACTGCAAGAACTTTAACAATCCCCCTGCACCCAGATCACATCAGTTCTGGTGGTAGCTCCTCCTCTCCCCTGTTCAGAAGCTAGAGGTTTAAGAGGGGGAAAGGAAGGGATAGGCCCAAAGTTATTAGAACAGAAATGACATGCTTTGGGTCATGCTTCCCTATGCCAACAATTGCTCCAGAGTTAATTTTTCCATGATCTTGGAGGGGGGAGACAGATCTTTGCTCTAGCAAGAAGTGAGTTCTAGGGCATCTCCCTTTCACTGGCATGCATTCACCATGAAATGATAAATTAAAGGAGTACCAAGATGTCCTTACTATCTTCTCTTATTCACTGGGTTTTTAAACAAAGAGCATATGTCATAATATTTATTAGGTGCATCATGGTAATAGAAACTTCAGCCTGATCAAGAGTAGTTATCTACCACATGCCATCATTCATCTCAGCTGTCTACTGTTCTAATTCTGCATCAGTAGGACATACTGCCATTATTGAATGGCTCCATTGTACACAGTGAGTTGTGTCAGTCATGGATCATGACAAAGTATGAACTATGGAATTTGCTGCCTCAGTAACTTTTTGAAAAATCACTAGCAGCTGGGAGAAAGACATTCTCCTAGCTAAATAATTTGCCTACTTTCCCCCCCATTTTTCTCACAAGACATGCCGTTAAAGGCCTGATGCTAATTCCTTTTAAGTTAATAACCAAAGTTACATTGACTTCAAATGGAGCAGGACTGGGTCCTAAGTAAGATCACATTTCTTTTCAGCATTCTATGACATTAAAACATGTGCCAGGTCACCAGAAAAAAAATATTCATTCCATGGTAATGCTGACACTGCTCCTGCTATTGGAGTTCAGATCTGCTTTTTTCAATATGCTTCTTTCAATACTGACAAACTACTGCTGGTGGTTATTATAGCTGCTATTTATGATGAGCTTCTGCTTCTTTCTTTGTGTACTTCCTCTTAGGCTTGGTCTACACTTACCCCCCAATTCGAACTAAGGTACGCAACTTCAGCTACGTGAATAACGTAGCTGAAGTTCGAAGTACCTTAGTTCGAACTTACCTCGGTCCACACGCGGCAGGCAGGCTCCCCCGTCGACGCCGCGGTACTCCTCTCGTCTAGCTGGAGTACCGCAGTCGACGGTGATCACTTCCTGGTTCGACTTATCGCGTCCAGACAAGACGCGATAAGTCGAACCCAGAACTTCGATTCCCAGCCGCCAAACTAGCGGCTGGGTGTAGACATACCCTTAGTAAGTGCTAATGTCCCTAAAACATACTTAGAAAGCTAGTGTTTCTTATTTGTTAATTTGAATTATTCTAGGTGCGGGACTTCTGGTCCAGACACATCATACACAGCAGTCAATATGGTGCAAACAGAAAAGAGGGACTCTACCCAGTCTCGGACAACAAAGAGGCTCATGTTACTAGGCTACAGAGCCTCAGATAGTGTAATAAATGTAGTTATGTTACAGACAAAGAAGTCACACCAGTTTATACTAGTTGTCCCATGATTCTTTGTGCAATTGTTTGGTATAGGATTCTTTGTGGAGTTGCTGGATTCTGGGTTGGATACTCTCGCAAAATACCTTGGGTGAAATCCTCTCCCCATTGAAGTCGATGGAAGTTTTTACATTGACTTCAATGGGGAAGAGGATTTTCCCCCTCTTTCTCCCTATATTCAATCTTCATCCTCTACCTTCCTTCCCCAGCTGGGCTGTTAACATGCTCATGTTGATCCCCCAGCACCACTCAGATTTATGTTGCAGTAGCCTTACACTAGCAGAGTGTTCTACAAAAGCAGATTTTAATAGTATTTTAGCCCATAGATATTGGAGATATCATAAGATCATCCTGTGCCAGCACCACAATCCATTGGCCAAACAATAGATATCATGAACTTCTGGCCAACATCCAAAACAAATATGGATTATGTAGTATGGTTTCTTACCCAGATCCACACCCTGATCAAATAATCCTCCTTTAATCTTGTACCTAGCCAAGAAAAATAACTTCAAGTCTACATTATTCATGTTTGTTGGAAAGAAACACAGCAAAACGTGACCTCTGTTACTGTAGTGAAAATTTCACTTGCAATCCAAAGGGAGGACTATATATTTTTAGATACTTATTTTAGGCAGCAACGTTGACATTTTATATAGTAAGAAAAGGGTCTAAAAAATAGTTTTCAATAACTAAAATCTATTTTTTGTAAACAAAACCCAAGCTATTTATTTATTTATTTTCTGGAAAGACAACAATGTTAAGGTGGTTTTCTTTGAGTTTCTTTTTTCCATTTTAGATATCTAGCGCTGGTGTAGTAATTCTATCATTTAAAGAGCTAAGTTACTGTATTAAAGTACAAAAACAGGAATTCATTTTCGGACAGTTAAGTGTTTTGTTGTTGTTTTGACTCTTTCCATAAACTCCATTTAATCAGGCCTGTCTCCAGGCCTGTGGAGAGGCAGGAAGGGGTCCCACTTTCCCACTCATTCTTCATAGACTTCCTAAATATGTAGCTATTATAGCATAGTATAGCCTCAACACACATACAGAGAAACTAATTTTCAGTCATCTCTATTTTTGTTTGGCTCCTAACCTAAGTATTGAAAGCTCAGAATAAAGAAACACGTTGGGTACTACTATTAACTATCTGGCAAGATCTACAAAAGTGCCACAATAGCAACATTTTTAATTAGAAATGAAACAAAACAGTAATATTAGAAATAATTGAAGTCAGAACAAAATCAACAACTGAATATCTGGGAAGCCAAATTTGTTACTGAATTTCACTTTGGACGTTGCTTACAGCACTTCACAATGCTGTTGCAGAAATATCATTTAACTGTTGATTATTGGCATGGACCTAGATGAAGGCTAGAATGTGCTTAATCTTAACATGACCACAAAGATAGAGGAGTAAGAATTATCACCTTGCATGGCCACATTAGAGCTATCTGGATCTTAGCTACGCAGTGTGTCAGTACAATGTACCATATGCTCCTCTAGCTGCAAATCGATGGATAGGGTGGTGAGTGAAAGGCTCCATTGGTCTATCTCACAATGTGCTGGCCATTAGAACTGGCTACAGGCACCAGAAAAGTATGCTGCACCCCACAAAGGGGTGTTGCAAATTTCTCCCCTGCCACTCTAGTGCAATAGGACCTTCAGGAACCATTGTGCTCCTGAGTGGTGGGCCTAAAAGCACAATCTAGCACACAGGAAATAGGTGCTTACCACATGACTCACTGTTAACTCCTTACTTGAACTGGTGAGCAGTTGGTCAAACAAGTAATTCCACTGAAGAATAAGAGTAAATGATTGCTTTTCAGTCTTCACAATAGAGGATCTTGGGATTATCTATATGTACTCTTTTCAAGCAATAAAGTGGAGAAGGAAATGTGAGGGTGACTAAAAATAATTAAATGTAGTTTATTGGTAATCTATACTATGGCAAGACAAAAAGAGATAGTTAGAGTCATGTTACATGTTACTTAGAAAAAGTCTCAGCAGAAATTAGAGGGAAAAAGAGTCTAAGACAGTAGAAGTCATCAGAATTTTTTCCAATCAAATTTTTGTTAGAAAATGTGGATAAGAATATAAAAATGGCCATATTGGGTCAGACCAGTGGTCCATCCAGACCGCATCCTATCTTCCCACAGATGCTTCATTCAGAAAGAAAGAATGAACAGAACAGGGCAATTAGCAAGTGATCCATCCCTTGTCAGCCATTGCCAGCTCCTAGCAGTCAGTGATTTAGAGATACCCAGAGCATGAGGTTGCATCTCTTACCATTTTGGCTAATAGCTACTGATGGACCTGTCCTCCAAGAACTTATCTAATTCTTTTTTAAACCCAGTTTTACTTTTATCCTTCACAAAATCCCCTGACAACAAGTTCCCCAGCGAGCTGACTATGCATTGTGTGAAGAACTACTTCATTAAGTTTGTTTTAAACCTGCTGCCTATTAATGTCTTTGGGTGACCCCTGTTTTTTGTGTTATATGAAGGGGTAAACAACTTCCATATTCACTGTCTCCACACCGTTCATGATTTTATAGACCTCTATCATATTCCCCACTCAGTTGTTTCTTTTTCTAAGCTGAACAGTTCCAGACTTTTAAATCTCTCCTCATATGGAAGTTGTTCCATACCTCTAATTATTTTGTTGCCTAACCCTGTACTTTTTCCAATTCTAATGCATCTTTTCTGAGATGTGGTAACCAGCACTGCACGCAGCATTCAAGGTGTGGGTGTACTATGGATTTATATAATGGCATTATGATATTTTCTACCTTATCATCTTTCCCTTTCCCAATGGTTCCTAAGACTGTTAGCTTTTTTGGCCACTACCGCACATTAAGCATATGTTTTAGAGAACGATCCATGACGACTCAAAAAGCTCTTTTCAGTTTTAACAGCTAATTTAGACCACATAATTTTGTATGTATTGTTGGAATTCTGTTTTCCAATGTGGAATATTTTATCAACATTGAGTTTCATCTGCCATTATTGCCAAATCATTCTGTTTTGTGAGATTCCTTTGCAACTCTTATCACTCAGCTTAGGACTTAACTATCTTAAGTAATTTTATATCATTGCAAATTTTGCCACCTCTCTGTTCCTCCCCTTTTCCAGATGATTTATGAATATGTTAAACAGCACAGGTTCCAGTACAGATTCTCAAGGGACCACAATATTTACCTCCTTCCATTATGAAAATGGACCATTTATTCATAACCTTTGTTTCCTAGCTTTTAACCAGTTATTGATCCTCAAGAGGACCTTCCATCTTATCCCTTGATTGATTACTTTGCTTAAGAGCCTTTGGTGTGGGACCTTGTCAAAGGCTTTCTGTAAATCCAAGTACACTATATCAACCTTGTCCCCAGGCTTAACACTCTCAAAGAATTCTAATAGATTGGTGAGGCATGATTTCCCTTAACAAAAGCCGTCTGGACTCTTCCAACATATTGTGTTTATCTAGGTGTCTGATAATTCTGTTCTTTTTTATAGTTGCAACCAATTTGCCTGGTACTGTAGTTAGGCTTACCAGACTGTAATTGCCAGGATTGACACTGGTGCTTTTTTTTTTTTTTTTTAAATGATGCCACATTAGCTATGCTCCAGTCATCTGATACAGATGCTGATTTAAATGATAGTTACATACCACAGTTAATAGTTCTTCAATTTCATATTTAAGTTCCTTCAGAACTCTTCGGTGAGTACCATTTGGCCCTGGTGACTTATTATTGTTTAATTTATCAATATGTCCCAAAATCTCCCCTACTGACATCTCAGTCTGGGATAGTTCCTCAGATTTGTCACCTGAAAAGAATGGCCCCAGTGAGGAATCTCCATCACATCCTCTGCAGTTAAGACTGATGCAAATAATTCATTTAAATTCTCCACAATGGCCTTATCTTCCTTGAGCGCTCTTTTAGCACCTCTATTGTCCAGTGGCCCCACTGATGAAATCTTGATTTTAAAAAGGTAAGTGATAGAGAATCTATCATGACCCTTGGTAAGTTGTTCCAATGGTTAATTACCATCACTGTGGAAAATGTATGCCTTATTTCCAATATGAATTTGTCTAACTTCAACTTTCATCCATTGGATTGTGTTATACCTTTCTTTTCCCATTATCAAATATTTGTTCCCCGAGTAGGTACTTATAGACTGTAATCAAGTCATTCCTTAACCTTTTCTTTGTTAAGCTACATAAATGGGGCTCCTTTACTCTATCATTCTAAGGCAGGGGTAGGCAACCTATGGCACGCGTGCCGAAGGCGGCACGCGAGCTGATTTTCAGTGGCACTCAGACTGCCCGGTCCTGGCCACTGGTCCGGGGGGCTCTGCATTTTAATTTAATTTTAAATGAAGCTTCTTAAACATTTTAAAAACCTTATTTACTTCACATACAACAATAGTTTAGTTCTATATTATGGACTTATAGAAAGAGACCTTCTAAAACAGTTAAAATGTATTACTGTCCCGTAAAACCTTGAATTAGAGTGAATAAATGAAGACTCGGCACACCACTTCTGAAAAGTTGCCGACCCCTGTTCTAAGGTATGTTTTCTAATCCTTTAACCATTTTTGTCGCTCTTTTCTGAGCCCTCTTAAACCTATCAACATCTTTCTTCAATTGTGAACACCAGTGCCAAATACATATCCACCATGCCAATTCTCTGTCCCTACTTGAGATTCCTCTATGTATGCATCCAAGAACTGCATTAACCCTTTCGGCCACAATGTTGTTCATGTTCAGCTGATTATCCACCATGACCTTCCAACTCTTTTTCAGAATCACTGCTTCCCAGGATAGAGTCCTCCATCGTGTAAGTATGGCTTGTTCCTAGATTAATACATTTACATTTTGCCACATTAAAACACATTGTTCACTTGCACCCAGCTTATCAAGCAGCCAAGTTTGCTCTATTAGTAGATTAAACACAATTGTGACAACTATATCTTTAAAAACATACAACACCCTTTCATATAAAACACAGCAGTCATAACTTGATTGTTCATACTAAAATCTAATTTTATGTATTACATGATTTTATGCGATTAAGCAGATAGTGAAATTCTGAAAAATCTTCAAATCACTATTGAACTACTATTGGTGCTTGATTCACAGTGCTACCATTGTGTTCTGACTGCACAGAGTGGTCCTGTTACAGGACTAGGTTAATGTGCACTAGGTATATTATAATTATTTTTATATTTTTTTATAAATGGAGATATCCCATCTCCTAGAACTGGAAGGGACCTTGAAAGGTCATCGAGTCCAGCCCCCTGCCTTCACTAGCAGGACCAAGTACTGATTTTGCCCCAGATCCCCAAGTGGCCCCCTCAAGGATTGAACTCACAACCCTGGGTTTAGCAGGCCAATGCTCAAACCACTGAGCTATCCCTCCCCCCAGGGAGGGATATGTTTTAGTTTGTGTCAGCAGGGCCTATGCGGGGCCATTTACAGCACTCTACAATTCACACCCCTCTATTTCGCACTATGGTGCCATGTAGACATGCCCACGGAGACTGATTTATAATTACTCACTGTTTATTGAAAACTTTATTTTATGATCTGGAATCATCAGATAACAAAAAACTCATTTTTGCTGTAGTAGAATTTCCTCAAAATACAGAAATCAGCACTAGCACAACATGATACTGAAGCCAACAACTCCCAGATCTAAAAATGCAGTTGATAAACATCTGGCTTAAGTGCCTAATTATATGGGAAATGATTACAGAATCCTTTAAACAAAACTCCAGCCTTTACTATCAACATGCAAAATGCAGTGTTAAGTGATTTCATTACCTATAATAGCCTTGTTTAGAAGAGAAAATAAAATTCCAGAGAGGATAATTCATGCAAAATTTCAGGCACGTGTTCTTTATATGATTTTTAAAAGCTTTTTTTAGTTATATGAAAAAACAAAATACCATACAGAGTTCTGGGAAATAATGTCAAAATATTAATGATAATAAAAACTGTAATAGTGTAATAGCATTGATGATGTTACTGCAAAGTACAGAAGAGGAAGAAGCAATTATAGCAAAGATGACATGAAAAAAGCATGTGTCTGACTAATGTGTAAATATATGAAGTTTTTTTAAATTTGATTTTAAAATTAGTCAGCACAGTACAGGCTCAGCTCTGCATATTTTGAAGGGCTTTAAGGTATCTTGTATGATCTTTCCACTTTTAAAAAAAAAAAACAAATTTCTGTAACAAAAACAAAGCAGTTTTGTAAAGAAAAATAGAATGTTTCAAGTACATTTATTTCCAGTTATCTAACAAGACATTTCAATGAGACTTGTATAAACTCTAAAACCTACATCTACTATATTCCTATTAAGAACATTTTCCAGGATCTTTAAGCTTGTGTGCATGGTGGGAAAACTCAGACAACGTTTGACTGATAATGGTTCTTGGTCAATGTAGGGACAAGATTCTACTCAGGTTTTTTTGCATATTTTTTTATTTCTGTGGCTTCCTCCACACAGGCAAAGAAAGGATGGGTGAAGGAAGTGACGCCATCATTCGTTTTTAGTAAGTTCAGTTAAAGATCTAAGGTAGGACCAGGGGCGGCTCCACCTTTTTTGCTGTCCCAAGCATGGCAGGCAGGCAGGCTGCCTTTGGCGGCATGCCTGCAGGAGGTCCCCGGTCCCGCGGATTCGGCGGCATGCCTGCGGGAGGTCCCCGGTCCCGCGGATTCGGCGTAACCACCGCTGAATTGCCGCCAAATCCGCGGGACCGGCGGACCTCCTGCAGGCATGCTGCTGAAGGCTGCCTGACTGCCGTCCTTGCAGGGACCGGCAGGGCACCCCCCGCGGCTTGCCGCCCCAGGCACACGCTTGGAGAGCTGGTGCCTGGAGCTGCCGCTGGGTAGGACCTAAGGTAAAATTTTCAAAAGTGGGTATGTGACTTAGGGACCCAAGTTTCATTTTTAAAAGTGACCTGGGTACTCTGAAAAAATGGCCCAAAGGCATTTTGGTGCCCAAAAATGCAGATAGGCACTTCTGAAAATCCCAGTAGAAATCTAAGTATGTCAGTTGCCTAACTCCCATTTAACTCAAGTGCTTTCTGAATTCTGAAAAACCCAGTGGGCATTTTTAGGCTCCTAAATACATTTGAAAATCTGGCCCTTCAGAGCTTATGACTTTCAGTTAGACTCAGGGTATGTCTACACTGCGAAATTAGGTCGAATTTATAGAAGCCGGTTTTATAGAAATCGGTTGTATACAGCCGATTGTGTGCGTCCCCACATAAAATGCTCTAAGTGCTCTAGTCGGCGGACCGCGTCCACAGTACCGAGGCTAGCGTCGACTTCCGGAGCATTGCACTATGGGTAGCTATCCCACAGTTCCCGCAGTCTCCGCCGCCCATTGGAATTCTGGGTTGAGATCCCAATGCCCGAATGATGCAAAACAGTGTCGCGGGGGGTTCTGGGTACATGTCGTCAGGCCCCTCCCCCTCCGTCAGAGCAACGGCAGACAATAGATTCGCGCCTTTTTACCTGGGTTACCTGTGCAGACAACATACCACGGCAACCATGGAGCCCGCTCAGCTCAGCTCACTGTCACCATATGTCATCTGGGTGCCGGCAGACGTGGGACTGCATTGCTACACAGCAGCAGCAGCTAACTGCCTTTTGGCGGTAGACGGTGCAGCATGACTGGTAGCCGTGGGGCTGGCAGCCGTAGGGCTGCATTGCACCAGCCCCTTGCCTTTTGGTAGAAGATGGTATATTACGATTGGTATCCATCGTCATCGTACTGCAGTGGCTGTCGATCATGGGCACCTGGGCAGACATGCTCAGTCCTATTGAACTGTCTTGACGATGATGGCAAACAGTCGTAGTATGCTATTTTCTGCCAAGCACCCAGAAGAGGCAGAGGGTGATCTGGGTGCTGGCAGACGTGGGGCTGGCAGACGTGGGGCTGCATTGCTACACAGCAGCAGCCCCTTGCCTTTTGGTAGAAGATGGTATATTACGACTGGTATCCATCGTCATCATACTGCAGTGGCTATCAGTCATGCTGCACCGTCGGCTGCCAGCTTAAGAGGTAAAAAATAGATTTGTTCTGTATTCATTAGCTTCCCCCTCCCTCCGTGAAATCAACAGCCTGCTAAACCCAGGGTTTTGAGTTCAATCTTGGGGGGGGGGGCATTCTGTGTGACAGTTGTTTGTGTTTCTCCCTGATGCACAGCCACCTTTGTTGATTTTAATTCCCTGTACCTGTACGCCATGTCGTCACTCGCCCCTCCCTCCCTCCCTCCTTTCCCTGGTCCGTCAGATACTAGTTTCGCACCTTTTTTCAGACCAGGCACCATAGCTAGCACTGTGATCATGGAGCCCGCTCAGATCACCGCGGCAATTATGAGCACTATGAACACCACGCACATTGTCCTGGAGTGTATGCAGAGCCAGGACTTGCCAAAGCAAAACCAGGACCAGCCGAGGAGGCGATTGCAGCGCGGCGACGAGAGTGATGAGGAAATTGACATGGACATAGACCTCTCACAAGGCACAGGCCCCAGCAATGTGGAAATCATGGTGTTACTGGGGCAGGTTCATGCTGTGGAACACCGATTCTGGGCCCGGGAAACAAGCACAGACTGGTGGGACCGCATCATGCTGCAGGTTGGGACGATTCCCAGTGGCTGCGAAACTTTCGCATGCGTAAGGGCACTTTCATGGAACTTTGTGACTTGCTTTCCCCTGCCCTGAAGCGCCAGAATACCAGGATGAGAGCAGCCCTCACAGTTGAGAAGCGAGTGGCGATAGCCCTGTGGAAGCTTGCAATGCCAGACAGCTACCGGCCAGTTGGGAATCAATTTGGAGTGGGCAAATCTACTGTGGGGGCTGCTGTGATCCAAGTTGCCAGGGCAATGAAAGACCTGGTGATATCAAGGGTAGTGACTCTGGGAAACGTGCAGGCCATAGTGGATGGCTTTGCTGCAATGGGATTCCCAAACTGTGGTGGGGCCATAGACAGAACCCATATCCCTATCTTGCCACCGGAGCACCAAGCCACCAAGTACATAAACCGCAAGGGGTACTTTTCAATGGTGCTGCAAGCCCTGCTGGATCACAAGGGACGTTTCACCAACATCAACGTGGGATGGCCGGGAAAGGTACATGATGCTCGCGTCTTCAGGCACTCTGCTCTGTTTCGAAAGCTGGAGGAAGGGACTTTCTTCCCGGACCAGAAAGTAACCGTTGGGGATGCTGAAATGCCTATCGTGATCCTTGGGGACCCAGCCTACCCCTTAATGCCATGGCTCATGAAGCCGTACACAGGCAGCCTGGACAGGAGTCAGGACCTGTTCAACTACAGGCTGAGCAAGTGCCAAATGGTGGTGGAATGTGCATTTGGACGTTTAAAAGCGCGCTGGCGCAGCTTACTGACTCGCTCAGACCTCAGCGAAAAGAATATCCCCATTGTTATTGCTGCTTGCTGTGCGCTCCACAATATCTGTGAGAGTAAGGGGGAGACATTTATGGCGGGGTGGGAGGTTGAGGCAAATCGCCTGGCCGCTGATTACGCACAGCCAGACACCAGGGCGGTTAGAGGAGCACAGCAGGGCACGGTGCGCATCAGAGAAGCTTTGAAAACGAGTTTTGTGACTGGCCAGGCTACGGTGTGAAACTTCTGTTTGTTACTCCTTGATGAACCCTCCGCCCCCCCCGACCCGGTTCACTCTACTTCCCTGTAAGCCAACCACCCCACCCTCCCCTCCCCCATTCAAGCACTGCTTGCAGAGGCAATAAAGTCATTGTTACTTCACATTCATGCATTCTTTATTAATTCATCACACAACTAGGGGGATAATTGCCAAGGTAGCCCGGGATGGGTGGGGGAGGAGGGAAGGAAAAGGACACAGTGAAGTTTAAAACTTTAACTCTTATTGAAGGCCAGCCTTCTGATGCTAAGGCAATCATCTGGGGTGGAGTGACTGGGTGGCCGGAGGCCCCCCCACCGTGTTCTTGGGCGTCTGGGTGAGGAGGCTATGGAACTTGGGGAGGAGGGCTGTTGGTTACACAGGGGCTATAGTGGCGGTCTCTGCTCCTGCTGCCTTTCCTGCAGCTCAACCATACGCTGGAGCATATCAGTTTGATGCTCCAGCAGCCGGAGCATCGACTCTTGCCTTCTGTCTGCAAGCTGATGCCACCTATCATCTTCAGCCCGTAACTTGCTCTGTTCATCCCGCGATTCAGCCCGCCACCTTTCCTCTCGTTCATATTGTGCTTTTCTGTAGTCTGACATTGACTGCCTCCACGCATTCTGCTGTGCTCTGTCAGCATGGGAGCACATCTGGAGTTCCGTGAACATATCATCCCGCGTCCTCCGTTTTCTCTTTCTAATCTTCACTAGCCTCTGTGAAGGAGAAACATTTGCAGCTGGTGGAGGAGAAGGGAGAGGTGGTTAAAAAAAGACACATTTTAGAGAACAATGGGTACACTCTTTCACGTTAAATTTTGCTGTTCACATTACACAGCACATGTGCTTTCGTTACAAGGTCGCATTTCTCCTCTTATATTGAGGGCCTGCCGGTTTGGTGTGAGAGATCACTCACGCAGTGCCAGGCCACAGATGTCGGCTTGCAGGCAGCCATGGTAAGACACAGTCTTTTGGCTTTTTTAACCTTCTTAACATGTGGGAATGGTTTCAAACAGTAGCGCTCTCATTTCCCATACCAAGCACCCATTGGGTTGGCCATTTAAAATGGGCTTGCAATGTAAAAGGAGGGGCTGCGGTTTCCGGGTTAACATGCAGCACATACCCAACTAACTCCCCTCCTCCCCCACACCCAATTCTCTGGGATGATCACTTCACCCCTCCCCCCCACCGCGTGGCTAACAGCGGGGAATATTTCTGTTCAGCAGAGCAGGAACGGGTACCTCTGAATGTCCCCTTAATAAAATCACCCCATTTCAACCAGGTGACCGTGAATGATATCACTCTCCTGAGGATAACAAAGAGCGATAAGGAATGGATGTTGTCTGCATGCCAGCAAACACCGGGACCATACGCTGCCATGCTTTGTTATGCAATGATTCCAGACTACGTGCTACTGGCCTGGCGTGGTAAAGTGTCCTACCATGGCGGACGGGATAAGGCAGCCCTCCCCAGAAACCTTTTGCAAAGGCTTTGGGAGTACATGAAGGAGAGTTTTCTGGAGATGTCCCTGGAGGATTTCCGCTCCATCCCCATACACGTTAACAGACTTTTGCAGTAGCTGTACTGGCCGCGATTGCCAGGGCAAATTAATCATTAATCATTAAACACGCTTGCTTTTAAACCATGTGTAATATTTACAAAGGTACACTCACCAGAGGTCCCCTGTGCGCCCTCAGGGGATGGGAGCACGCCTTGGGTGAGTTCGGGGGTTACTGGTTCCAGGTCCAGGGTGATAAACATATCCTGGCTGTTGGGGAAACCGGTTTCTCCGCTTCCTTGCTGCTGTGAGCTATCTACATTATCTCCATCCTCATCTTCCTCGTACCCCGAACCCGCTTCCCTGTGTGTTTCTCCAGTGAGGGAGTCATTGCACACGGTTGGGGTAGTGGTGGCTGCACCCCCTAGAATGGCATGCAGCTCCGCGTAGAAGCGGCATGTTTGCGGCTCTGCCCCGGACCTTCCGTTTGCTTCTCTGGCTTTGTGGTAGGCTTGCCTTAGCTCCTTAATTTTCACGCGGCACTGCTGTGCATCCCTGTTATGGCTTCTGTCCTTCATGGCCTTGGAGACCTTTTCTAATATTTTGCCATTTCGTTTACTGCTACGGAGTTCAGCTAGCACTGATTCATCTCCCCATATGGCGAGCAGATCCCGTACCTCCCGTTCTGTCCATGCTGGAGCTCTTTTGCGATCCTGGGACTCCATCATGGTTACCTGTGCTGATGAGCTCTGCGTGGTCACCTGTGCTCTCCACGCTGAGCAAACAGGAAATGAAATTCAAACGTTCGCGGGGCTTTTCCTGTCTACCTGGTCAGTGCATCTGAGTTGAGAGTGCTGTCCAGAGCGGTCACAATGAAGCACTGTGGGATAGCTCCTGGAGGCCAATAACGTCGAATTTCGTCCACACTACCCCAATTCCGACCCGCTAAGGCCAATTTTATCGCTAATCCCCTCGTCGGAGGTGGAGTAAAGAAACCGGTTTAAAGGGCCCTTTAAGTCGAAAGAAAAGGCTTCGTCGTGTGAATGTGTCCAGGCTTAATTCAATTTAACGCTGCTAAAGTCGACCTAAACTCATAGTGTAGACCAGGCCTTAGAAACCTAAGTAACCAAGTCAATTTTGAAAATGTCACTTAAACACTTTTGAAAATTTTACTGTTAAATGTATTGAGATTCTCCCATTACCACTATGGTGGTTGCAATAGAAAATAACATTTACAATAGTGGATCAGACAAGTCATCTATCTAGTCAGGCTCTCTGTTTCTGGAGGTCACCAATATTAGATACTTCAGAGGAAGCTGAAATCCCACTAGCTTCTTAAGAAATCCTTTCTAATACTTGAAGATGACCAGTTTATTCTTGTACTCAAGAGAAGAAAAAAAAAAGAAAAAAGAAAACCTGCGGTACACATCTAAAACACTGCACAATTTCTATTGTAAGACGTAGTGTTTTCATAATGGCTGGCGCAGGAGATTTGGTTACAGTGATCTTTGCTTGTATAATTACAAAAGTTATTAATAGTCATAAATAAATAATAAACAGTTAATAACAGCCCATTTAAAAGTGCAGCTACATTATTTGACTAAAATATAAGGTAAGAACATAAGAATTGCCATACTGGCCCAGTATCCTGTCTTCCTATGGGAATGAACAAAACAAATCTTTCACTGTATGAGAGTCTTGACATATTACTAAACAACTTTGTTACCTCTCTCTGGACCCTCTGGATAGCTCTTCATTTAAACTAAGGCCACTAAAACAGGACACAACTCAAAAAGGCAAGCATATCATTATACAATACCAATTTGATAGTATCTTTATTTTATCCTATCCTGTTTTTAAAACATCCACGTATGCTATTTACATTTTTAATTTCTGCGGCAAACTATGCACACATCTTCTCTGAACTAGTTATAACTACTCCAAAATCTCAGAGATCTTGCAAATTCGAAGCCAATCAGCATATAAGACATTCAGACTATTTTTATTTTTGCATCATCATACTCTGATTCATGATATGTTTCTGTTAATATTTTGCCTGTCCCCCAATATATTCCCTCACTTCCACCCAGGAGTTTTTCACAATCTTTCTTGTTTTTAGTAAACATAATAGTTTGGTGACATTAGCAAATTTCACCAACTTCTCCATTCAGGGCCTCATCAGGCACCCAATAAAGTCAATGGAAAGACTCCCATTCATTTCAGCAGGCTTTATTCTTTCAGACTCAATAGATCCATGTATTCTATATTTGTCTGTTTATGGTCCACCTGTGCTTCTCAGTGGGACAAATTATTTCAAGAAGGTTGGGACTGATGTTGCTGTTTCAGTTTTGCTTCCATTTATTTTATAATTAAGAAAGTGGTCTACTATTGGTATTTCACCATTCTAGTATACTAAAATAGGGCAAGGATAGAAGGTTTTTTTGTTTTTTAAGCAAAATAGCTTCAAAATGCATAGTAAAGGACAAGTTGATCTTCTCTCCTTGCAAAATGGAGAAAGATCAGAGATGAAATTGCCAATAATAGCAAATGTTTTTATAGAATTATACAAGTAAATATTAAAATCTGTTAAATGAACTGATCACCTAATTTACATTCGTGTTGGAGCTTTCATACTATTCTGCCAAAGAGCTTACACCCATCTAAACAAGTCAATAAGGATTTAGTCCTAGGTTACCCTGAGACAAATTTAATAGTCACCTTGTGTTGTTGCATGAAAATCTTTATTGAAAAATCCTGTTTGAACTACCGAATGAAGAAAGTGAAGTGTTTTCAGAGCTGTGAGCCACAACTTTCACAAATGTGTTTTAGCATCTGCAAAATAAGTGGTTTGTGTGAAATATGATCTTCTAATCTGAATATCATGAGAAATTAGATCACACAATTTTGGGAATAACCATTTGCACTTAGAAGACTGCCAAGCAAAGTTGTGAGATTAGAAAAGATAAATGTGACAATCTTACTTAAAATACAATTAAGTTAAATTAGAATTGGATAAATTGCAAAAAGAGGCTGTTAAAACCATTAGCAACTGGATTCTTCTCTTTCTCCATTTCACTAGTCTTTCCTATTGCTAATCCTAGTAAAAAAAAGCAGGGGAGGAGGCATTATGGAATTGTCATAAATGAACTAGTGGCTGCAATTAAAATACAACCTGTTCGAGCATGTAATATGCCTTCACTGAATTTTAAAATACTCTAAAGAGTAGACAAGACCAAAATGTTGATTTCACCCCCCCCCCCCATATGAGTGGTCCAGATGAAAGATCAACAAAGCATTCAGACACATTTGGCTCATCGAGGTCTGTGATTGAAACTCCAGGAATAAAGTTCACAGCTGGGTTTTCGGCACAGCCAGTACAAGGGAATATAGATCATTAACCACTCATGGGTTTCTAGGCTGCACAATCACATATACTATGATCTGTCAACATTGAGAGGAGGGAAATAAAAATAAAAGTGCTCACTCTGATTTATTACGTAATTGAAGTTAAGAAAAAGACCCATTTTTAAACAAGTTGGCCTGGATAATTTTTTTAAAAAGCCTTAAATTAGCAATTGATGACTAGATAATAAAGTAGCTATTTCTCTTTAAACTATGTACAGTACATAATTATCCAGATTAAATGTGTGGGAGGAGTTATCAATAATTGAACAATCTATGTAACTGTAAATAATATAAATAGGTTTGAGGGGTACATGACCCTGTTCTCAACAATTAAATAGATAACCAAGACTGCACCATCTTCTCTCAGCAGGGCTAACATTCCAGACAGGTGAAAACTGTAAAACATTTTCCATGAACATTTATCAACAATTTACAATGATTGTTCTTAAGTCATGGTCACTTTTATGTCCAGTGTTCCTCAACTTTCAAGGGATCCAGTTTCACTGGTATAAATGTTACTAGGAAATGAATTTCCAACCACATGAATATTTGTGGAAACCCATCTTGTTGAGTTCCATCCAACATTATAGTGCACTTCGTCTTGAGGAACTTAAGTGAAAAAAAATTAATAAAAGCTAGATATCTTGGACTCAGTTCTCTCAATCCCCTGCTCTAGTAGCATAAAGGAACTGTAAACAGGCCATTATAGAATTCCTCTGGGATACAGGTGTTTCGCAGCTGGAGTAGAGGTGCCAGATTGGCCTATACCAACCCTTCTCTCAGCCCCTCGAAAGGCAATGTGCTGTGGGCAGGAGGGGATATAATTGCACTCCGAGGGCTTGTCTTCGCTACCGGGGAGATCAACACTGCTGCAATCGATGCAGGAGATGTCAATTTAGCAGGTCTAGTGAAGACCCCCTAAATTGATGGCAGAGCGCTCTCCGGTTGACTCCGGTACTCCACCTCCCCAAGAAGAGTAAGGTAAATCAACCAGAGAGCATCTCCCATAGCCGCAGTGCAGTGAAGACATTGGGGTAAGTTGATTAAGTTACGTCGACTCCAGCTACATTATTAACTTAGGTGGAATAGCGTAACTTAGGTCGACTTACCCCAGTAGCGAAGACAAGCCTTGAATACTCAGCTGGCTGGCAGCCCAAGAAGGCCATTGCAGTTAGCAAATAAATTACAGCATCTCTGGGGCCACTTAAATGTATGTTGGAGGGTGGGCAGGCTCATATCAGAGTTGCTACTTCAGGAGCTATAAACTTGATTTAAAATCCCTTTGCCTCCTTGTAAACCTATTTCTAGCATGTGGAACAGTCAGACAGAAACTTGTCCAATAGCGCTAATAAAAAAAACCCCCAAAACTGTGTACTGCTGTTTTTTCTATACTCTAGTAAGTTATTTTAGGAAAAAGCTGGAAGGCATGTTGTCCCACTAATTATGGTACTCATTATAAAACACCAAAATGTTTCTCCTAAAATTTATTTTAAAATCAAGTGTTTATCAGGAGTGTTATGGTCACAATATTAAATAAATTGTATAGTCATTTTCACTGAGAGTTTGTTTTATTACTACATTTCACTAATCTCATTTTCTTCTAATTAGTCATAAATTAATGCAAGTGGTATTTAAAGATTTAATCATGAATGAATATTTAAGCATTTAAAATAATTAATATGCATATAGATTAGAACCAACCTTTGTCTTCATCAGTGTTTTACTGGATTGCTTTATTTCCAGACACCGTTGTTACAAAGTAGAATCTAATTATTGGCTTAAAGATATCCATAAGAGAGACTATCTAAAAGAGTTTAACGTAAAGTGATCCAAGATCTGGTTCATCTATACTTGGTAACCAATTTTACTGAGATGCCATATTGCACGTTGCAGAGCATCTCCTGAAACATGGTGAGCACCTTAATTCCCATGTACTTCATTGTGAACTGATGTCACTAATAATTTGATTCTATTTACGTTCTTATAGAGCTCTCAGCACCGCAGTTTCGGAGTGCTTGTCACTATTATGTAACTGTTATTTTCTGTATTTAGGGTATGCCTTCCTGATTCTTAAAAATACAACCACATTCTTCAGTAAGAGTCCTAAATACTACAGATTGCAATGATCTGGTCAGACCACGCAGTCAGACAGTGGAAGGTTTAGAGATTGGTAGATTGGGGACAGAGCTAAGCAAGACACAGATTGTATGTTTGCAGCCTTGCAGACCTTACCACCCAAAAGGTAATCGAGCCTGACACAAATGTGGCCCTAGTCTCCTTGGTATCGCCAGGTTCTGTCAGGATTTAGGTGGACCCAGCACCTATTCCCTAATGGGGGAGTAAACCAGCAGTCTGAAGCAGTTATTACAAAAGTTTCTTCCTACAAGGTACTTGATTTTAATGTGGAAGAGGACCAGGAATGTAGAGTACTGCGACTTGTTTTAATTTACTCCTCTTTCCTACTGATGTCATGAACATCCATTTAAAATAGCAGCACATGAAGATGAAGATGGTGTAATGAAATGGGGGCTAGTAGTGAAGAAGTCAGTTTTCAATTTTCTGTAATCTGAAATTGGTCCTTGGTTTTTATTCAGTGTAGCCAGGTCATCTGGCTAATTTTCTTCTGTTAAAGAAATAAATGCAATCAAAATAAAGCCATGGAAATATTGGCTTCATTTAGAAAAAATTGAGCGAAGAATTAAAAAGTGCAATATAAATCAACAAGTGGGGGGGGGGGGGGGGAAGTAGTCAAAGAACACAGAACTATTAAGTCTAAGACAACCTATGAGGTGTAAGAACAGGTGCACTCCATGTACATGTTTCATTACTGTGAGCAGGATGTCTACTGAAATATGCATTAATACTATTCTTTGTACCTCTGCTCCATTCTTTTCACCATGCTGGAAAGGGAATGTGAGTATTCGAGCTGAATGAATAATTGATTTTTTGGTTCAGTGGCCAAAAACATTTTTTTTTAAAGTTCTGTTTGTTCTTTTTCTTTGTTTTTCTTGCAAAAAAAAAAAAAAAAAAAAATTCTAATGCCAAACAAAAATGTTTCTAAATGGCAAAACAAATGATTTGGGCTTTTTTGAAAATCTTCCCTCCCTCCACCCCCAATTTTTATTCAGCCAGAGTTATTCACAGAATTCTACCTGAATTTGCAAATAATTTCAGTCGCATTTTTTTTCCGGAGAGTTACTATTTGACCGACAAAAACAACAAGTAGTCCGGTGGCACCTTAAAGGCTAACAGATTTATTTGGGCATAAGCTTTCGTGGGTAAAAAACCTCACTTCTTCAGATGCATCATATTACTTGATATTTGACCAACATTTTTCTCCCAGCTGGAGTGAGAATCTTGCTTTGTGAGGCTCAGAGGCTAGATGACAGAGGAGAACTGCAGAGATCCAGTTCCCACCCCTGCAAACTGAAGTCATCCAATAAAGTAATTTTAAATTCAATTTTGTGGCAGTCAGTTATGAATTTTTGTTAATGGAGAGGGTAGTGTGAATATTTCTGATTTCTAAGATAAAGAAGACCTTATCAAAATCAAATCTGACCTAGTAGTGTCCTTTTATGTATTTATTTTAAATGTTATGGGCTGGTAAACATAAGATTTATTTTCATGTGCCTCACAAATTTCACAGAAACCATAAAACTGACCATTTGCAAAAAAAAAAAAAAAAAAAAAAAAAAAAAAACAACCCACCTCCATGAAAAGTGTAAAATTTATACTTTTCAGACAGCTTTTGCTTTAGATCTAGGAGAGTGTCACACATATGAACAACTGTAGAGAAATATATCTGAAATAAATGCTGCTTAACAGAATGCATATAGTTTGCACAGAACACCTGGTAAACTTGTTGGGGAATATTTGGATGAAAAACTTTGATACTGTAATTAATCATGCTGAGAAAAGAAAAATGCATTGACAGTTACTCCTGTGAGGAAAGCCAAATACAAGCAGTTTTTCTAAGTTCAAGGTAAATTTTCAGTATTATCTCCCTTACCAATAATGAAAATGTGGACATATTGGTTTCCTATTTCCTACTGTGATGGGTCCCCCCCCCCCCCCGGGTGCCACCTGGAACTGGGGTACCACTGAGCCCCCTGACCACCAGCCTGGGCTCCCTCTCACACTGTACTGCTGTGACAAGCTGCAAAGCCCTCCAGCCTGCACTTTCACCAGCATTCATACAGGTAGGGACACACCCAGCTGCAGTTACATGCAGACTTTCTGTCCAGCCCCTGCAATGAACCAACAATAGAAAGACTACAGCTAAGGCAACTCCCAGCTCCCCAGGCACACACCCCATCTGCAGTATAAACCCAAAATTTTACAGTCTTGCACTGCACCGTGAACTATACAGCATAAGCTCATAAAGTTTGCCGCCTACCTCAATGTGGAAAGGAATATGCAACAGCCTTTGCCCCTTGAGCTATGATTCCCATTCCCACCACTCCAACTCACTGGTTTACATAAAGCAAAAACAAGTTGATTAACTACAGAAGATCGATCTTAAGTGATTACAACTGATAGCAAATAGATCAAAGCAGATTACCTAGCAAATAAACAAAAAACAAAAACTAAGCTTAATATACTAAATAGATTGGATATGAATTAGCAGAGTCTCACCCTAAGAGATAATACATGCAGGCTGCAGATTCTTAAGGGGCAAGCTGCACTTGCTTTATAGCTTGGAATCCCTAAGTGTTTCATACACAGGCTAGAAATCCCTTGAGCCTGGGTCCAGCACTTCCCCCAGTTCAGTCTTTGTCCCTCAGGGGTTTTCAGGAGTCTTCTTGTGTAGGGAGTGAAGAACTCCAGATGATGTCACTCCCTGGCCTTATATAGCTTTTGCATATGGCAGTAACCCTTGGTTCCAGACCAGTCTGTGGAAAAACACTGACGTCCCAAGATGGAGTCTAGAGACATCTAGTCTTATAACATGTCCTTGTAGAGCCATAGCAGCCATTACTCACAGGCTGCTTGTAGCATTCTCAGGAAGGCTCCCCGGGTGGGAGATAAGCTTCTCCTAATGCCTATTCCTTTTTCCTAATTGGCCTGAATAGGCCCCTTCCCACCGACTATCTAGACTGAACGCATCTTGTTTAGTGGGTGTTACCCATGAGTAACTAATTTGAAATACAGATACAAAAATAATACATGCATATAAATAGGATAATCATATTCAGCAAATCATTACTTTTCCAGTGACACCTCAAATGACTTATCTTGCATAAAATGCATCATAATTCTGCTATAACCATATATCATCATCACTATGAAGAACATGGGGTGCAGTGTCACACCTACCATGCAGAACATTTAGAGAACTACATCTCCTTTATCAAAGAAGCACTTCATTTTGTGAGATATGTGAATTTATTGCAGTTTATAGTTTAAGAAGTTGCTTCTGTTCAATCTGTTGCTTTATAGTGGTTACTACACCACCACCACCACCTGCCCCACATAGTGGGGGCAGACTACACGACAAGAGGAGCAGATGTGATTGCCTTCAGGAGCTCACATACTTAGTGAAAAACAGTCTCAGTCAGAAGCCTTGTTTAAAAAATAAACTATTTTTATGAAATAAGAAAAGCAAGATACATATTTATGTGATAGTTCAGTTTAAAATATATTCAAGCATTCAAAAAGTTCAAAGATTCAGAAATATAGAAGTACAGTTCTTAACATGAAAGTGCTGTATAAAGTAAAAACTGTTCATGAAACTAAAGTTTAAGTCTTCTTGGATAGCATCTGAATTCTTCACAAAGACATCCAGGTTTAGTTTTGAAGTCAAAACACTTTCATATGACAGGAGAATTAGGTTTCTCTTACTTTCATGGGTCATACTTATCCTTTGATGTGATAACATCCTTTTAATGTTTGAAAAGAAATTCTCACACACTGCAGTTGATGCTCCAAACAAGACCATTTTAAAAATACGTGGGAAAGCCTCCTTTAATTTCTTGGCAGCACCTAGAACTTCTTCAAATTCGTTGCAATTTCCTTCAGGGCTTTAAATGTAGCCATTTCAGTTTTCACCTTCTCAATACCTAATCCAAACAAGCCAATCAAAGCACCCAGTGATTTCAATCTCAGGAAGTCTGGAGAGCTGGTGGAATAGATTGCTGACAAGCTTTTGTATAATGTAGTCTTCTCAGAAAATCTGCTTCTCAGAAAACCACTGATTGCATAGACTCATAGACTTTAAGGTCAGAAGGGACCCTTATGATTGTCTAGTCTGACCTCCTGCACAACGTAGGGCACAGAATCTCACCCACCCACTCCTGTAATAAACCCCTAACCTATGTCTGAGCTACTGAAGTCCTCAAATCATGGTTTAAAGACTTCTAGGTGCAGAGAATCCTCCAGCAAGTGACCCGTGCCCCACACTGCAGAGGAAGGCAAAAACCCCTCAGGGCCTCTGCCAATCTGCCCTGGAGCATGATTCCTTCCTGACCCCAAATATGGTGATCAGCTAAACCCTGAGCATGTGGGCAAGACTCACCAGCCAGACATCCAGGAAATAATTCTCTGTAGTAACTCAGATCCCACCCCATCTAACATTCCATCACAGGCCATTGGGCATATTTACCGTTAATAGTCAAAGATCAATTAATTGCCAAAATTAGGCGATACCATCATACTATCCCCTCCATAAACTTATCAAGCTTAGTCTTGAAGCCAGATATGTCTTTTGCCCCCACTACTCCCCTTGGAAGGCTGTTCCAGAACTTCACTCCTCTGATGGTTAGAAACCTTCATCTAATTTCAATTCTAAACTTTCTGATGGACAGTTTATATCCATTTGTTCTTGTGTCCACATTGGTATTGAGCTTAAATAATTCCTCTCCCTCCCTAGTATTTATCCCTCTGATATATTTATAGAGAGCAATCATATCTCCCCTCAGCCTTCCTTTGGTTAGGCTAAACACACGTCATGCAACTGCCTTGGAAATAATCCTCAATAATCTGGAAGAGATGGAGTAGTCTATCAAACTTTGTGGATGGACAGATTGACATATCCATTTAATCGAGGGCTGTTGGAAGTTACAGAATCATCCACATTCCTGTTCTTAGCTGAGGTTATGATTGAAAGTTTTTGCTCCTGTGAATAAAAGGAACTAATGCACCTTGCTAAAGGAGTTGAATTGATCACTATTGCCTGGGAAGAACTTCAACAAAAGGAAGAGACATCTGAAGATTTTTGTATAGAGATTAACAATTTGAGAACATATCTGCCATTACTGAGTTCTTCTCATGCACTAATAGCCATTAATTGTAATTGGTGATCCAAGCAGCGTGTGTAAAGTATGTTTGCATGTTTAATTTCTATTGGAAAAGCATTTGTACACATCTTTTGCACCCTGCCATAACTTTGGCACCATGAAAGCACAAAAAGTATGTTGAGGGTCAAGACCCAGTCCATGAAAGTATTTCAAAATTAGTTGTGTAATATCTTCAGCAATGAGGCCATGCAATTGGGCTACATATATAACCTATGTTCTGTATTATCTTCTGAATTAGAGGGTGAGCTTGGTCAAGTCTCTTTATGAGATGGATGAATCACAAATGTGTCCATTTTGAAAGCTATTTGTAGATCCTATTCCACCATGTAAAAGAAAGGCCTAACTGCAAGTCAGCAGTGCTGAACTGGCATAGGGTGTTGTTGTAGCAATAGTATGGAGAAGCTGTTGGTTCTATGCAATGATCTAGTGGCCAAGCTACAGACCTTGAGGGAAGTATGGGAGGAAGGGAACCTGTCTTACCATGGGCCCAGCCAATGGGGGGTGGGGCTTGGAATCAGGTGGGAGATTTGAATTTCAGCCCCAGGAGGAGAGCAGGGGTGTAGGCAGCTGCAAGCTACACCTACTGCCACTCAGAGTGGCTCTAGAGGGGCCAGAGGTGGTGGTGTATTCTCCTCCACTCTTCCTGTGTGTGTGTGGGGGGGGGGGGCAAAGATTTTTACAGCTAGCAGAGCCTCCAGCCCTTGTTGTTTTTTTGCAGTGTCATTATACCTTCCCCTCAAAGATAAGTGTCTTTCAGCAAGACTCTGAGGCTGCTTCCCTGACCCCTCACCCCAAAACAGAAGCAGCTTAATTTCAACTCAAAAAAGATACTCATTGGTGTGAAGGAAAAGGAAAACAAAATTGAAAGAGAGCTTAACAATCCACAGTCTCTGGATGAGATGGTACTCACAACCCTAGTGCCAGTCAATCTAGCAGTTCCCCTTGACCATGTGAAGTAAAGTCTTAGCCCTTGACAATCCATATAAGCTTTCTTCTGGACTCTAGAGCAGCATTCCAGTTCTAGTCAATCCATCCACTCTCTCTCTCTCTCTCTCTCTCTCTCTCTCTCATGCACTCCAAAAGGAGCTTGCTCCTTTCTCAGTTGGAAAGGAACTCTCTCCTCTTCTCCCCTTCTTTTTCTTCCGATCAGGTAGGCAGGGTGTAATCACAGAACATCTGGCATTGAGCCCTGTGGCCCCATTTTGCAATCCTCCCTACAGAGGCCCTCTCTGCAGACACTTCTCACCAGTGTTACACATCCTTTAATATAGCAGCAATTCAATGCAGTCACCACACTTCACTTAGCTGAAACACTGTCAATAACCTGCCCCCGCCCCCAGGCTCCTGATGGCTACTGGAATTGTGACTACTACTCTGTAGCTTTGGGCCTACAATCACTCATCTGAGAAAACAGACAAACTTGGGGGGGAAAAAACCCAGGAACACATCTTATTTCTACAGGGCACACAAAGAAATTTCCAGGTGGAGTAATGCCTCTCATGTCCACCCTCCCCTCCTTTAGCAATGGTAAGTCAGCCATCATGGCTCCAACTGTGTGTACGTGTCTGTGTTTCTAATCAGGGATTTGTGCTATATCTGCCATACACAACTCAACAATATTTTCCATTAAAAACCTTACAAAGTAGAAGTGATCATAGCATGGATGAAAATTCCCTCCCCCCTTTTTAAAAATAAAGTTACAGAATTCCCCCCCCCCCCCCCGGCTCTATTGAAGTCAGAGGCAGATACTATATAAGATACTGGATTTTACTACTTCGCTAGTGGAGTTATAAAAACCCTACTATTTCAAGACTATTGGTTACAAACAGATTTACTATATAAAACTCACAAATACACACCAACTATCTCAGAGAAAACAGGAATTTATATCTAAAAGAAGGGCCACAATCTATAATGAGAAACTGATTTCACACAAAATTTCAAATTGGTTTCCATTTTGCAGGATTTGAAATTGACCTATTTTCAGTTTTGTGTGAAATTTTCCTGGTTATGTATTAAAGTATCATTTGAAATTTTTCATTCACCTTTTTTTTACTAACAAAAAATTTCACTAGAGAAAGTAATGTCAGAAAATATTAGCAACTGTCAACAGTTTTTTTTAATTATTTTTCCTTTATTGATTGGGGGGTTTTGTGCAAAATTTCTCTTTTGATAAAAGGCCCTTTTCCAAGCAAAAACTTCTCTCAAAAATCAACTCTAGTTATTACATAAATCAGACAGCTGGAATTATAACCATGATCATTCAATTCCAATAACATAAGCCTCTGCCAAGTGAGCTAAAATTACTTCTTTACAATAGTAAAAGATTTGTTACATGCTCCGTGGTGTAGGGACTAAACGGTGACACCACACACACTCACACAGATACATTACAGCAGATTGTGCCCAAAAGCTGTGTGGCTACATAGAACAGTATGTTCAGCTTTTTGCGTGTGTTTTGCTTTAAATCAATCATTTGACAGTTTTTTGAAAACATGGCTTTTTAATTTTTCCAAGGTGCAATAGACTGGCACTAAGAGAGGATCACAGCTGTTGCAGCATATCAGACTTGGAGGATAGTATCCCAAAAACAACTTTGATTTTATATGCGCTAATTCAAGAAATCAGCTCTGATGGACCACATTAGAAGGATGTTATCATTCAGTTTTGGCAGGTAAATGCAGACCTCTTTCCAGATTTGATCCATACTGCAGATGGTTGTCTGTGTGTCCCAGACCACAGTACATATGCTGAAAGTGCCTTTTGACCTTATGCTGCACTGAACAATATGACAAATGCAAGAGCAGAGCAAGGAATTTAATTTTGGTGAGGGGCAGTCAGTGAGGGTGATAATATAGAGGAGGATGAGGATCTATTTCAACCTTTTATTAACCCGATTGATGACGTCATTAGGCCTATATATGAACCAGAGTTCTTCCATGTTTAAACTCTGTTCTTCCATGTTTAATTCTAAGCGGCCTCAAGAGCCAAGGACAGGAATTGGAATGTGTAAATAGCCAGTTACCTATTACGACCTTGCTTATAACCAGGTCCTAAGCAATAATGATGAGGTTTGCATGTTTCTAGCTGGAGGAGGAGTGGTAAACTAGAGTAAATAGGGCCCAATGATTGTTTAGAGAAATGTTACTAACAAGCTAGATTTATAGCCCTAGAATGACTTAACGGCTTAAATGTATGAACATGTCTTCGGTAGAAAGGGGAGTAGGGGGGGTGGTGCAGGGGGAGAGAAGGGGGGGGTTGGTTGTAAGGTATAAGAAGAGAGAAACTGTTTTGTTCTGGTGTGCTCGATTTGAGATTTGCCTGTCTCCTTGCACCACTTTGAGATCTCAAATAAACCTTTGATTGTTTCTCCACCCCGGTGTGTTTATTGGCGCGAAGCACGCCGGGCAACGAACCCCTGTTGCTTTGCCTCGGGCACCTCTGTGCCAGCAACACGATGATCCTCCCCAGGAAGACAGCAAAGTGTGAAAGGCTGTAATAGTGCATCTCTATAGTCTCCCTTGTTTACCTTCTGCTAGAGAGTAACTACAGAAAGGTTCAAGTGCCTTCTAGGTAGGATCCTGGAGATCTGTTTCAGGATTAAGTAACACAAAACTTGGCAGTTTGAGCTGAGCTTTGGGTTTTGTTCAAGCCAGAAACTTAAAAGTGAAATCCAGGAGATCTGAATTCATGCTTCAAACCTGAAGGAATTGTTCCCATGAATTCTTGCCCACCATTCTGATCATGTTATCCATCCACTTGCTTCCAATTTCGTTCTGAGTCACAAAATCTCAAATCTTTAACTTCAAAACAATCCAAGTGCCAATCTCGCCAACACTGCTACCCAAGTTTCTTATTCTATATCGCTCATGCTTTTCACAGCCCACTTTGCCTCTCACTAAGACTTTCATTCTCTTTCTGCTTATGCCTCTGTGCCTTTTTTATGTTGATCCCTATGCCTGAAATAGCACAAATAATTATATAACCATTATTTTATAACTATCTAGAAAGACAATCCTGGAACTGTAAGAGTTCAGCAACACACTAAAGTGTCTTTATAATGTTCACTCTTACACATGCACATTTTCAGGCAATCTAATTTATACTGCAACAGAGAGTCCTGTGGCACCTTTAAGACTAACAGATGTATTGGAGCATAAGCTTTCGTGGGTGAATGCCCACTTCGTCGGATGCATGCATCCGACGAAGTGGGCATTCACCCACAAAAGCTTATGCTCCAATACATCTGTTAGTCTTAAAGGTGCCACAGGACTCTCTGTTGCTTTTTACAGATCCAGACTAACACGGCTACCCCTCTGATACTAATGTATACTGTAATTTCTTTGGGTGGGTGGGGAGCTTGTAGTGTTGTATTTCTTGTAATGTGTCATGTACACCTAGAGTGCTGCAGAAATTAATAACAGTCTTTCAAAAATTTAAACTACAACATGCTAACAGCTTTGCAACTAAACATCATAGTCATAAGATGACAAAGTCATCTGTTGAATAGCAACTATGATTTAAAATGGGGTCTTCCTTTTCCCCCCTAATTACCCAAGGGTTCATCCCTGTTACATTAATTTAGATAGAATATATGGGCCAAAAAAGATAAAGGTGTTAACAGTCCCTGTCACTGTCCCACATTAAACAACATTAAACAAGATTTGGTATAACTGCCTGCTTGGTACCCGGGTGAACATATCATTAAAAAAATCTTTTATTAAAGATGCAGAAAAGAAGAGAAAAAAAGTTAAAACACTGGAAACAAAAAAGTATTTACTAAAGAGTTTTTAGAAGGAAAAAACTGACAGTCTCTTAGAAATGGTATTAAAAATTATAACTGTCCTTTTGGGGCAAAAGATGAAGAAGCTGTTGTTGCTGTTGTCATTAAAGTCAGATCTTGTTTCTTAGGAGACAAAATAAGAAATATACGCAGAAGGAGAAAGAAAAGAACAGCAAAGAGAAAATGCAGTTTCTATCTTAGGTGTTGACTTTCACTTGCGATCTCACTGCTGGAGAAACACAGACATGGTTTTATTAGCAGCTCCAAGACCTGGTAAACTTGTACCAGTGTGGGGTTATTTAAGGCATTGATTTTACTTTTCTTTCTGGTCACGGCTTACAGCAGTATTGCAAATTATGCAGTCTTGGCCAGTTAAGCCAGACTCTTATAGGCAGAAAATAAAAGGAGGCAGATAGGAAAAAAGAAATAAGGTAGGGAAGAAAAGAAGGACACGGGGGAGGGGAAGAACAAAGTCTCACATTCCCAGTGGTGTTTGGGATTCAGCTGGAGCCGGTGATGTCTTTGGGGTCCATCTCTTTGGCCTGTTCAGGACATCTCCTGGGATTAGGGCAATGAAACCCCAGCTGTGTTATGGTAGTTCTCAGGGCCTGAAGAAGCAGTAGAGGTGGCAGCCATGATGATGAAGCTTGCTCCTTCCCAGTCTTTTAGTGGGCAATTGTTATATTCACTTCTTCTTAATTTGCCCCCCCTCCCCCAGTAAATCTCTTTTTGAGGACGACCAAAAGGGTGTGATGGATGGAATATCCCATCCCCTCATCACTTGATTAATCAATTAGACTTAAATTCCAGCACACCAATTCTGGTTAATTGATTTCTGATCCCACACTTTTCTTCCTTATCAGCTATGAATTTAATGTAGCCCTTTGTCAATAGGCCTTTTTGTTTGTACTAGTTCAGTCTGTCTCCCTTTTGCACCTTTTCCCCATTGACATTGGTTGTTATAGATTGACATTTTATGGAGTTTCACTTACTTCTCCCAGTTGACTCACAATTAGGGTGAATGTGTAGGCCCAATAATTACACACACACCTTCATCCCCCCCCCCCCTCCCAAAGTCAGTAGGACTGTTCACGTCATGGTTATCGACACGAATAAGGATTGCAGGACTTGGGCTCTTACTTAGCAATGAATCTTGTAACAAATATATGTCTGAAAACTGTTAAGGCACAGCTTGAAGTAAAAATCAATTAGCTTGCCCAGTTCTGAAATCCCACCAAGGGTTTGGGGGTCTTTTGGAATTATATTCATATTTAGGAGAGTCATTAATAGAAGGTTTTGCACAATTGAGACATCTTAGGCAGTCTTGCCATCAGTTGAGCTATATGCATCAGCTTAAAGCAGGAGAGAGGAGGAGATGAGGTTTCAAAATTGTCTACCCGGCAACTTTGAAAACTGAAATTGAACCATTAATTTTTGGGGGGGGGGAATATTCAAGATTAGTATGGTTTTTGCTGTCATTTTTTAAGTTTGTCATTTCCCATAACCTATTTGATTCGAAATAATTTATTTTCTGACATTTTATCAAATGAACAAAATGAGGATAAAGTATCGTGTTTCCTGCAATAAACTTGACACAATGCATTTATTTATTTATTTATTACTTTTTTTCAGATAGTGGTGGGGAGTTTTTTGAAAACTCATTCTCTCTCTCTCTCTCACACATACCCACCCACCCACACTTATCACTGAACTTTCAAAAGTTATTTTGTTTTTATATTAGTAGACTTGTACAGAAAACTCTCTAAACATAAAATAAAGATGACAATACAAGTTTTATAGCTCCCCATATTTTACCTATCCTGAAGTAGTTATATGATCTGATGAAGGCAGTTGCCAAGTTTTTCTTTAAAAAAAAATAAAAAACACTACTCATTTTTAGGAGTCTTTTTTTTTTAAATGACACTTTCCCCCAAAATATGTTCTGCATTCTCTACTGACTCAGTGATGTTTATACACAAGGCTACATATTGGTAACATGGGGTGTGAAATATATTCTATACATATTTGTTTTTAAAGTAGAGGCTAATGTCTAAAGGAAACACACACAATAGCATGCAATTGCTTGCACATGAAAATGGGTAGTGCATGCAAATAAAAGTGCATATATAGACAGGAATATTTTGGGTATGAAACAAAAGCATCCATCTCAAAAATATTTAGTCCTTAATTTTAGTTCCATTCTCATACAGGAAGAAGAAAAAAAAAAGAGTATACTTCCCAACTGGAAAAGAGCTAGCTCCCATCTAAACATAAGATGTTGTTCTACATGAGTTTCCTCACAGAAAAGCTTCAGAATCTCTCTTCGGATTTAAATATTATGTATGCATTACAGATCCAGGTCCTTAGCAAAAGTAACACTGGCAAAAGTGCCACAGAAATTTTATAAGGTGGACAACTAGCAGTTACGCCCCAGTCTATGACGTACTGCATTACCTAGTTTGCAAGAATTAATTTAAAATGGAAATAAATTCAAGTGCTTAATAAAGCACCAGCCTACTTGCTCTCACTTTCTGAAACTCAACTTTTTATACAACTTGTGCTCAAGAAAGTATCTTACCAAGAAAGACATTGAGTTTGATTCTGATGTCACTTAATGCTGGTTTAAACCAGGAATAACTCAACCAAAGTCAAGAAAGTTAGTTATTTACAATATTTCAAGCATATATTTTAATGTTGGGTACCTCAATTTTGGCATTAGGTTGGACCCCCAAATATTATTCACTGTGGGTAAAATTTTCAGAAGCTGTTAAGGCAGTAGCAGCTTCCATACCAACTTCTCACTCCACCATATGGGAAAGGAAGGAGGAAGCAAGCAGGGGATCCTATGGCCCCAACCCTTGACCCCTGTCTCGGCTCCACCTTCTGTGCAGGTGCCCTGGTATCCTGCCCCTGAGGCAGTGGAAAAGTACTGATTTCACGGTTAATGGAACTTTGGTGGCCACAGAGGCTGGGCAAGATTTACCCCTTTGTTTGTAAAGCAAACAGTAAACAAGAGCGTGACAGCTGGTGTTTACTATGTCCATCGTTCGTAGCTGGTAGAATAGAATTAAGTAAACCTGCATCTCTAAAGCAGATTGTTTTTAGGCTGTCACTCTAGTTAAGGCAATTAATATACCAATACATTGTTGAGAGAGATAAGGTGGGTGAGGCAATATCTTTTATTGGACCAACTTCTGTTGGAGAGAGAAGCTTTTGAGCTTACACAGAGCTCTTCTGCAGGTCTGGGAAATGTTCTCAGAGTGTTACAGCTAAATACAAGGTGGAACAAATAGTTTAGCATACGCCTGAACATCTACACAGGCCAGCCATGGGTGTTTAATTGCAGTGTAGACATACCCTTGGAGACCAATTGATTAGTCAGCTTATGAAGAGAGTGTGGAGTGTATTTAGTCCTCCCCACCATGAGGGAAAGGAACCCAGACATACGAAGTTTATTATCAAGAAAGAGGGGATTTAACCCCAAATGATACAAGGCTTACTAGCCAATTCTAAACTAGCATTTCCCTTCCCTGGCTAGCCTGGCCCTGTTCTTGTCTTACTTCCTTTGACTCAGGTGATTACCCACATGTTTTAAATAGGGCTTGGCTAATCTGATTCTCCTAAAGAGGCAGACCATCATGTGACAAGGGGATAAAACTATATCATTCATAATGAAGTTTTAATCCATACCATGAGCCCAATCCAACACCCATTGAAGTCAAGACTCATCAACTTCAATAGGAGCTGAATAAAGCCCTATAAGTACAAATCTCAACACAGCTTTATTAAGGGCTGCTCTGGCACTTTCATGTAATATAATATTTCTGCAAAGTGATTTTGTCAGAAAAACAATATCTCATTTCAGCATATGATGGGCAACAATTACAATAATTAGTCCCAATTTTAATTAAGTGTCATTTATTGTGCTAGTTTTAAACTACTGAATCATAATAAAGATGCAAACACATAGCTAATTTACATATATAACTACATTACCTTTTTATTGCCATTGTAGCTAACTAAATTCTGCTATAAATTACAGAAAGTTTGGTTATACAGGTGGATTCACTTCCAACATCATGAAATATCAGAATTTGGACTAAATCATATGTTTTCAGGAGACTGTCCATGAGGATCTTATGCCAAATTACAAAATATTCTTATTGAAATAAAAAAAAGGAAAGTTATTTGCTAGATTATATAAAATTCCAAAACTCAGCAATATGTGTAAGTGGTTTTGAGACATGAAAGACATGCTGCATTTCCATTCTTGGTGTTACAATTGTTTGTATACAACTATTGTAGGGTCTTGTGCTTAGATTTGGATAATTTGTTCTGTGATAGTCTTTAACTGCAACTTTACTCACAGAATATTAACCTCAGAGGTGGTGAGGTGTCAAACAGTTTTTAGTTAACCTACTCTACACCTCTTCTGATTGATATGAGCATCAACAATCAAGTGTAATGTAATACACTAATGGATAGCCCAGCTGCAAGATTAATTTAGCTGGCACTTGCTATGTTTGACTCGTAACACAGTTTCAATATGAATTTTTCTTTGATCTACCATGGGCAGAATAAACTAATTACTCATCTTGAATAAGGACACATTCAGTCTTTAGTTCCCTTATTGCATTTCCCTGATGAAAGCTGAAGTCAACTCAAATTATTTAATAAATGTGCAAAGTTTGTAAGTGTACTAGACAATGCAATTTAAGGACTAAATTATTCCTCTGGGAATGCTGGGGAATGTAGTAATTGCCATACTGAATGAGACCAGTAGTCTATTTTGTCCATAATTGTGTCTCCAACAGCATACAACATCAGATCCTTTAGAAGATGGTGCAAGATACTCCGCAATAGTGACTTATGGAACAATTGCCCTACAAGGAAAGGGGTTTTTCCTACCTTCCACCCCACCCCCAACAACCACATAGTTAGTTTGCCCTGGTATATGAGGGTTTCCTTTCTCTTCCAAAGCACTTTAAAAGAAATCCTTGTTAAAGTAATGCTGGCTTAACATGTAGTTTTCAATACACTACTAAAAGGATCAAGATCACAAGAGACCCTTGAAGCTCCCAGTTTATTGAAAAAATTAAACACCAGGACAAAACAAATGTATTTTTCTCTCATAGAATATTGATCTGGAAAAAAGTTCTAACTAGCAGAGTTTTACTAGTTTAAACATTTCAAATAAGATTTTTTCCTCAGCTTAACCTATTTATAACTATTATATCCATCTATACATGGTAACAAATCTATGGAGAGTAATATAGTTGAATAGGTACCTTACAGAAGATTTTAAGATTGTGATTGATTTTTAGGTCATGGTAGAAAAATATATAACTTCATATCTAGATATGGATAGACAAATATAGATTTTTATCTACATACATATACACTGTTACAAATATATTCTATGTATATATGTTAAGCCTTCAAGATTTCAATTCCACAGATATCTTTTACAGTCAGGACTACTCATCAAGCTTCAATATCAATGAAAATAAACCAATTTTCACTCTTTTGTTCCATTATATCTTTCTTTCAACTTAAATATGACATTCCCCCCCAAAGTCCTTCAATTTGTCCTCTTACTTCAAGCTATCATTGACTGACTTACAAGTGAACACATTGTTTTCAAGGACAACGATTCTCCATGGCTATCGAACACAAGTAGAGGCATCCTGAACCAAACATTTAATATAAGAGTGAATGATAGAAGCCTACTTATTAAATCATGAGAGTTATAAGCCTCAGATGTCAATGAAAAAGCCAAACTGTTTAAACTACAGTAAAACTCCCTTTTTTCTCATCCCCTTTATCTGACTCTCTCCATCATCAGAAGCTAACTTATGACCCCTAGCATGAATAACTGATACAGTATCACCCCTGAATAACCAAAATCCTTCTTTGTCTGAATGTTTTGAAATATTTCAGATAAACATTATTAGTGTTATTGTACTGTATACAGTATTATTTGAGAAAACAGATTAAGATGTCATCGTTGGTGGTGTTCAACTGCTAGAGATCCCTATTATCTAGCAGGGTTTGTACATTAGTGAAGGCCATGTTCTCCTCTTCATAGTTGTGCATATAACTGATTTTTGTCCCTTTGAGAATTGAGTGCATAGGAATGAAGGGAAACAGCTGCACTTTGTCCCACATGATGTCTTCAAGAGGTTGCCATGGCCATCTGGCACCTCTGAAGACTTCACAAAAGTGAGAAACAGTAAAATATCTCCACTTTTTATATCTCCATATAATAGCCTCCACAGCTAGGTTTGATAGATTCTCTGACCCAGAAGCTCTGAAGTTTTCAAATTCAATAACCAAAGTGGGAAAGAGCCTAGTTCTTTATTTGTACCTCAGTTCAGTAACTGCAATCTTTCTACTGTGTTGCTACACTTGAAGTCTTCAGTGTTGTCTTTTTAAAAACTGTGCTGACAGGAGTGCTTTGCACTATGCAAAAAGAGTTTATGGTGCGTTTGGAAGGCTTTTCTAGGGCCGCTCCTGTTGTGGAAAGAGATTCAGAGTTTTCTGAATGTTTCTTTAGTATTTCCTCTGCTGTATATGAAGAGTTCAGAAAGTACTACTTGAAGAGTAGGCATCTTAGTATTCATAGGCATGCAGGCATATTTTCTTAGAAGATTATGACACTAAACATTTTATCTTGTTTTTGATGTTTGATTTTAATGATAGTTCTACTGTACTAATTTTTACTCCTTCCAATCCCCATGAGTGAATAATGGTGCATAGTAGAGGCTGAAACAGGACCTCTGTGCAGTGTCACATAACAGATATGACATTCATGTATGATCAAAGACTATTTGCTGTAATCCCAATTTTTTGCAGTCTCAGTCCCTGGATTTCCAGAAAAGCTGCTTTTCTTGGAATAATCTATAAGGACCAGATGCAACACCATAAGACAAATTCAAATGTGAGTTGTTATAATGACACACCATGTTAGATCATTCTAAAAGGAGGTCTTCTGAGTGCAGTTGAGGGCTGGGGAGGGAGGATGAACCTGTCTCAGAAAGGCTCCTTAGGCATAGACAACAGAGGACAACAACTAGTTCCTGCAAATATTCAGTTACCCAGTCAAAGGATTGCATTGTTTCTTTGTGGGAAATTCTTCTTGACAGGTACCCATCTCTTCCTGCTGCTCTCTGCTCGCGTCAGAGGTGGTATCATTTAGAACATAAGAACGGCCCTACTAGGTCAGACCAAAAGTCTATCTAGCCCAGTATCCTGTCTTCAGACAGTGGCCAATGCCAGGTGCTTCAGAGGGAAAGAACTCTTACTTTGGACACCATCAATAATTTCTGCATCATTTAATGACCAATATCCTTGATCTGCAGAGTCAGCCAAAAAATGAGAAAATATAGTGATTCTTTTAAAAAGAGTACATCTTATTTAGAACTAGGCCAGCATACTTTTTTGCCCCTCTGTCAGCTGTTGTAGTCACCTTGCTTCTTGTCAGCTTGCCACTATTAGAGCATCTATTCATCTGTTAGCATACTGTTGTCTAATTTGCCATTTATACTGTATTCACAATATACTTGCAACTGCCCTGGGTGATGTCAGCATGCCCTTAACAGTCACAGAGGGTTGTTCAGTATCAAATATATTTCTTTTTAAACTGCCCAGTGAAGTGGTGCTGAAGGGACAGACCTAAGCCATTCTCTGATCTACAGGTTACAGGTCTACATGGCTAGTGTAGTTCCCTCACTAAAATCCCTGTTGGCACCAATGGCAATTGAGAACATTAAGGAAGAGCAGAATAAATAGCAATTCTGGCAGGATTGTAAAGCTCATGCATAGATTACACCAGAATGTAATGCTCTTGTATGGAGTATGTCCACACTCTCTGCATGGCTAGCTATTTTTAGTGCTCTGGGAAAACTACATCTTATGCAGTTAGCCATCTGGAACAGAGGAAAATTTAGCTCTATGTTAAAAGCACAACCTTTGTCATTTACCTCCTTTTTAATACAAACATTGCAAAATAAAATAAAGTTTGAAGATCTACTTCAGTGAGTAAGGAAATGGGAAAAGAGAAAAAAGGTTAAGAGCAAAATTCACTCCGTGTAATGTATATATGTGACAATTTTATAAAAGTTCTGATAAATTAGACTAAGAAAATGTACTTCAGTTTCAAGTTCTTACAAGGAGATTACATAGATATCAACTAAGTTTTATCATGTCTGCTACTTACTATCATTTCAGATGGTAAGATCCCATCCAAATACCAGAAATCAGCATCTACATTTCAGTTTTATAAATGAGTACTTACAGTTCAAAGCAGTAGGTGGTTTTGTACAGTATGTGTCCTTATCTTACAAGTACATGAAAAAGAAAAAAACATTCTTCCAGATGCACAAAGCATTATGGTTAATCAATCTTTTGGATTACTCAATAATTTTTATAAAATTAGATGTTACTGGAGAGGAGTCGAATTAGTTATGTTGAGAGATAAGTGAGTAAAATTTGTATTTTTAGGCAAAAACCTCTCAGAATTTGTCCTTCACTGTTATTTTTCTGCATTTCCATAAGCATTGGCTCTGAAAGCATGGCTTCAAAGATACACAGCTGAACTTCACGGATTGCCTCCAGGCTGATGATGTGATGTGAAGTAACATTCAGTAGCACTGCCCTCAAGAACAGGTGCTTTCAGGAATACTTTACAATCACGCAGGTCCCTTTTATTTCTTAAATCATGTCTATATGGAGACATAGTGCATTTCAAGCTGGGGTGTAAATCTACAGCACTCTAGTGTGCCCTATACTAACTATCCACACATGGACCTTGCTGCTGCGAAATAAACGGTCTGTATAGACAAGCCCTTAGAATAGGGTGGTGTTATGATGTGTTTTTTATTTGTAAAGATTAAACTTTAAAGTGTAGTGGTTTAGCTTGGATGAGTAGCCTAAAGTTCAAATATGTTTCTCACTTCCTTTGGTTGAGAACAGGCTTTCCAGAAATATTTCTAATAGTGGGTCTTATCAGTTAGGTTGGACATTACAGGATAAATATTCAGTGGGTAGAGCTGTGAACAAAAATATGCTCATTTTAGTGTATCTTGTGTGTGTACTTATCACAACTGAATGTGCAAATAGATATTAAGATATCTAAGTATCTGTTTGCATACACAAGGGTGACTGTGATAAATGACATGCATAATTATAGGCATGTAAATATGCCTAGCTGTGTAAGTATATTTCAAAAATTTGATTTGCAAATCTGAGATCCTTTGTAAATTTGAGTCATCATAAGTTTCCTGTGGTAATCCGTTCCAAAGCTGGGTGCCCTTCCCCAAGAAATCTGTCTCCTGCTCCAGCAAACCTCTTCCTGGGTGCAGCCAGCTGCATCATCCCTATTTACAGTATTCTTTAGGTGGTTGGAACTAGTTTATTGAGGACTTGAATATAAGTAACAAACCCTTGAAATGGAACCAATATTCATTGAGGAGCCACTGCAATATGCAGAGAGCTAGTGTAATACATTTCCCTCTACCTCTTCCACATAGAAGATGGGCATATTTAGGATAAGCTGCAGCTTTTGTGTTGCTTCCACTACCGCTCCTGCAGTACTTAAACATTGAGGTAATAACGGCATGGTTCTTGGTGGACAGCTCTTCACTGCCAGTTGGAGGTGAAAAATGTTTCTGGCTGCTGATGAAACCTGGGCATTCCAAAGTAGTGCTGAATCAAATTCCAAGTCTACTTCTAATATTTTGAGGGATTGGCTCCCTCAATTAAAGGTACAGTTATAGATTTGAAATGTTTCCTCCTACCCACTGCTTAAATTCGTCTTTTGGGGGTTGAGTTTAAACAAGTCATATCCATCCAGAAGTTCTCTCATCCAGAAGCTGAGAAAGCCAAATGATAACTGTCTCCTCTCAGAAAGCGATATATATATATAGCTATGTATCATCAGTGCATTTGACATTTTAGCCAGTAGCTTCTCACAATGTCCCTTTTACACAGAGGTTTGAGAGAAAATGAGAAAGAATGAAGTCATGTAGGACTCAGCAGGGGAGGGCTCTTTGTGAGGTGGATCAGCTGCCTATGACAATCCTGAGATCTTCTGGAGATGAATGAGTGGAACCATTAAATAATTATTCCATGAACAAACTCTTGATTTCTACTATGCTTAAAGCAGCCATCCATGACTCAGATTCTCCACCAGTGCAACCAGTGTCATCTGTACCATATCTAGATCTGAAGCCTTACTTCAGGTTTCTATTATATTGGCCAAAAATACTGGCTATATCCTTTCAGAATTTTGTCCAAGCAGATTTTTTTTTCTCAAATTTTACAACTGACCGAAAAATCAGATATTCTACTTGCAGGAAATTCCAGTAGTTCAACCTTTGTCCTGATCTGGGACAAAAACTAAGAGTCAAAGTGTTAATACTTTTTCCAGAATTAAAAAATTCAGTTTGAAAGTATCAAAATGTTTCAACATTCTCAGAGTGAAACATCTCATTTCAGGTGGGTTCAACTGTGACTGCCTCAGCTGCTACAGTAACCCCTTCTGCCTATGGGCTGGGTTACTGGCCAGACATCTCTCATTAGACACTGTGGTCATTGTGACTCATGCACAGCAGCAGCTCAGTCCAAGGGGAGACTGAGTTCATCATGGGGGAGACAGTCTGGCCAGTAAGGCCAGTGCACAGAAAAAATTAAAACTACACCCTCCCATGAGACACCACAGCTGCTCAGACAGATGCAAAACTGACCCAAAATGAAACATGTCTGTTTGACAAAATAAATATAAAATCACAAGTCATAAAATTTGTGGATGACAAAATTTGGTGGAGTTGTGATTGAATAGGCCCAGTTTATCACTCTGTACTCCATCCAGAAAGCCCAGCCCATAGAAGAGAATGGAAATATAAGACACAAACTACAGCTCTCAGGAGGCACCAGAATGCCAGCTGGAATCACAATATTTAAATTTTCAGCCAAAATATTTCACAACACACCTTATTTTCTCAACTGTAAATGTATCAATAAGCATTCAGGATCAGTTTTGATTGTTGAGTAAGCATAAGGGACTTGGGGCATTTGGTTACATTCTAATATAAGAGTTTGCTTTGCAAGAGTTAGTTCTGAATAAAGTTCTTTTGAGAGGCTTTTAATCCAATTGCTCAAGAGGGGTGTATCCATTGGTACATGTCTGTCACTCAATCACTTTCTCCCAAGTGCTCCCTCCAGGCTGCTGACCTGTCCTTCCCAACTAAAGTACAATTCACCAGGCCCCTCTCTTCCCAATACTGCCTTTTTATTATCTGGGTCTGAGTTATTAGATACAGAATGTTCTCTGTCCCACCTGGACTTCATACAACTTTATACTGCTACCCCACCTGGGCTTCCTAGAGAGTTATCCAGGATTCTCAGTCAGTCAATCTCTCACCCCTCTTATAGAGGACCCTTGCAGGAGCCTTCAATCTCCAAGCAGTTGCTTTTCTCCCACCTACCCTAGGCTCCAGCCAAAGCCTTTTTGGCCTCTAGCAGCTTTCACTCACTTCCTCTCCACTGTGCTGCCCGGCTGGACCGTGTAGGTGTCAGCTACCCCCTCATCAGGCCTAATGGGATGGTAGCAAATTAGTTGCAGGTGGGCTGGACCACTTCCCTCTAAAAGGGGATAGGCCCACCTACAACAAGGTCTCAGGGTGAGTGTGTGGCATTCTGCAATGTCTTCCTAGGATCTGCTTAGATTTCCAGTGTTTACATTTCAAAACATTACTCTTTGTTTTATGTCTCAATCCAACACATACACCCTCAACCGTTTTATAAAATTTCTCCTACTTTGAGGTTATTACCCCTCAAGCACGTATAAATTATTATATTGTCGTCTTTTTTTACCTTTTCTCTGTACTATTATGTTTCTTGACTCTCCACTTCATAAATCATACTTTAAAGGATAACAATGATGAAAGTATGAGATTCTTGATATTTCATTAATGCCTTTTTTATAATGAAGACACCCCCCCTGCCAAAAAACAACAACAAAAAAACAAAAAAAACACAACCTGTACACAGTACTCTGTTTGTGGCCTACCAAAGCCTACATGGAGGAGAAAAAGTACTCCTAGGTAAGTGTGAAATGGTTAGGTAAAATAAAAGCCTGTCAGATCTTTTGCCATTTCAGGAAATGAACCCAAGCAAAATCTTGAGGTTTCAAAATAGTAAGTTACCTTTTGCCTATGAACTGCTGAGTTTTGCCCGGGACCAGAACTAAAACTGTCAAAATACTATCAGAAACACTGTTGTGCACATATATTTGTTCCAATCCTAAGGAAAAGGAAACCTGTTCTCATGAGACATCCAACCAAATTGTACAGAATCAAGAAGTTTGGCTAAATGTCTGGACTTATGCGCATTTAGCCAAACTAAAATTTGCCCATCATTAATTACTACATGTCAGATCCCTTTTCATAATGGGTTGGGCAAACCAATCCACTGAGAAGAGCGGCCTTTTGCCCAGATAACAAACCAAAACCCTTAAGGGGTTTCATTAGCCACCCTGCTTTTGGTTTCCTTTTCACATGCCTGTTCATTTCTTTGTTTTGGCTCAGAGCAGAATTAAAAGTGCCAAAATACCACAAGAATCTATGTCTGTGGTTTATCATCTGATTCTTAGAGCGAAGAGGTTCAGCTAAGTTCTGGTAAGCATCAGAACTTTTATAAGCTTATCTAAAGCTAACATCCAAATTTTTCAAGCTTCACCTGCTGTGAGGATACAAATATTTTTCTCTACAAGAGTAGGAGGAGGTATGGTAGGGAGAGGACTGGGGAACAGTACAATGAAGCAAACAGTAATTAAACTACTTCATTTAAAAACCAAATTATTTAATTTAAATATAGTAATTTAGGGATACTACTTTTTGATTTAGTCTAATGAAGTTCCTTATTCAGTGTTAGATGAAAGCGACATCATATCTTTTTTATTGTCACAGGACACTGCTATCCTAGAACTGCATTCAGGCTGAATGCTGGTCGCAGGAAAGGGGGAATTTTACATCAGTATCACACAGTGTCTAACTTAGTGACCATCATCATTCCCTCAGATCCTTCTCAGCACTGGTGGTTTTTAGCTAATATTCTTTTATTTGTGCTGTTGCTTAGTATTATTTTTCCTTCTTTTATTTATACAAATTAATTTTTATGCTATTATTTTTACCGAGTTCTCTAATGTATTAAGATACTTTTAAAAATAAACTCTCCTTCTCTTCACTCCATTGTGCTCATAATTCCTTTTTGTTTATTATCTGTAAGTGTCAATATGTACAGTTTACAGCTCTACTTCTAAGTTATCTGTGAAACTATTCCAACATTATTGGACCAACATAGAATTCTGATAGCTCATAACAATATTCAATTCTGCCATTTATGTGCAGTTGAGCCAGGAGTAGAGAGAGAAACAAAATACATTTTCTGCCATGGCTCATTGCTAAAGATAGAGACGGGCTATGAATGAAAATTGGGATGGTGCTTGATGTCAAAACTGGAATAGTGTGGCTTTATTGACTCAAAAGTTTAAGTAAGACTAGATCTCAAATAAGTATCCTGAAGTCAGCCATTCCTTTTGGAAAATAAACCATTGTTTCTTTTGCAGGCAGATATCTAATCTGCATTTCAGATAAAATCCATCTGAAAATCCTATTAAACTCTTCAGAATGTGAAGATATTCCCTGCTTGAGTTTAGATGCGACTTTTATTAACATTCTGAAGCCAATTTCAGTTGTATGTAAAACTTCTTAGAAATTTCTGTCACACCAATTGAAGTACAATTTTGTATTGGCAAAGATGAGATACATTTGCAAAGTGTTGCAGCTGTATTTCTCACTGACTGCGAACAAACATTTTTATTGAATTATTTATTTTTCAGTTTCACATGAGACCTAATGTTTTTCAATGAAGAGAAATAACAAAACAAAAACTAAGCCTAACTTATTTTTATTCATTACCTAAGAAGTGCTACAGTCCAGGAGGTTTTCTAGCAAAGCTTTTATTTCTCACTGATGATACTAAAAATCTTTATCTTTTCCTCTAAACTACTTATGTATCCTTCCAGTGATAATAAAGTGTCCTTTCCAAATTAGGAATAAAACCAGATTATCTCTTTAATCTCTAAAGAACAGAAGTTAAATAGACTAATTGTTTATTTTCTATCACTATAATTACAAATCAATTAGTGACTGTAATTTAACCCAGCTGTCGAGTTGCTATAGTAATTCAGAGAGCATAAAGTGTTTAAAGTTAAACTTTTAACCTTCTTGAGTAGTATAAAAGAAGCAGAAAAATGTAATTTACCAGAATCTAACTAGTCCCATAAAATGACAGCAGGATGAAGGATATTCACTTGTGCTATAGTACTCTAAGTGACCCTCAACTCCAGTTGCTCAAGGAAAGCAACAGTGCGGGATCCTCTCCTCTCCCAGTCACCTGAGGAAGACTGGCAGTAGCATCTTAGGGCATCCAGTTCTACAGTAGACACTCAGAGAAGCAGAATAACTGGAATGTAGGGCCCCAGCCTCAAGGAAGTCGTTGGGGCCCTTTACTTCTGTTTAGGCACCAGAAGGCTAGAAGCTCTGACTGATCTCTAGCCATCAGAAGCCCTTGACAAATAGCTAGGGGCCCTTCCCTACCAGGCATGTAGAATGCCATTGATAATTAAGGCCTCCTTCTTCCTAGCCTTTACAGGACTAAAAGCAGAAGCGATTGCTTAAGCCTCCAGTCCTCTACTTCCAAAAGGCCTGTGGCAGCAACGGAGCTTCTCCCCAAAACACATCTCCCTGATGACTACTGGAGTGGCTGCTGAGGTCCCTATCTGTGCTCCCAGAAGACAGATGGAATCCATGACCCCTCCTTCCTGGCCTGGCCACTAGATCAGCAGTGGCAACAATAGCTGAGTCACTCACCTCCCCTTATTAGCCACCAGAAAAGTAGCGTAACTAGCAGACAGACTGCTCTAGAAAAGAAGGTTCTGTTATGGGGTAGGGGGGGATACTTGGTAACTTGGTTTGGCTGGCTCAGCCTTCCTCATTTACCTATGCAACCTCAGTTGAGACTAGAAAACTCAGTCTAGTGGAGGTAGTGTGGCTGGTCAATCTCACTTCACCACCTCCACCTCTTCCCCAGTGACTTTGTGTGAGGAAGCAGTTACTGAAGCTCTTCCCTCCTCCTCCTGTGCAACTGACTACCGTACTTCATTCGCAACTGATTACTTCATTCAGACAACCTGTTCCTCCCTCTTAGGCAGCATGTGATATCAATGATGTCATCACTGTTTCAAATATAAAAGGCACAAGTGATTTGCTAATCCAGCCCTACAGATACACAATCATGAAGACATACTAGTAATTCAAAAGACAAAACTAACATTTTAAATCCAATGTCAGAGTGACAACATTTGACTGTATATTACAGTTTTATTGTAGTAAAGACATGACACCTTTCTTAGCAATCTGAACTTCAAATTATGCTCTCCAGTTTGCTTGAAAACATTGTGGAAAATGGACTTCCACGTATCTCTTTATAGCAGCCATTAACATATTTGAAGACTTATGTCCCCTTCTCAGTCTTCTTTTCTCAAGACTAAACATGCCCAGGGTGTTTTTTTTTTTTTTTTTTTGTAAACCTTTCCTTATAGGTCAGGTTTTTTAAACCTTTTACCATTTTGTTGCATTCCTCCAGACTCTCTCCAATTTTTCCACATCTTTCTTAAAGTATGCCGGAAATGGACACAATACTCCAGGCTGAGACCTCACTAGTGCCAAGTAGAGTAGGACAATGACCTCCCATGTCATAGTTGTGCATTTGATTTTTTTCCTTCCTAAGTGCAATACATTCCACTTGTCTTTACTGAATAGAATATAGTTTCTAAGAAGCTGCCAGCTCCGCTGAACTCTTTCCCCCTTAGCTTTTCTTCCCATGGAACCCTACCTACCAGATCTCTGCTTTTTTAAAGTCCATTGTCCTTATTCTGCTGCTCTCAGCACGGGAACAGCAGAAGATGATTTTGCAAAATCTGCCATGAAAGTTGTACTATTTTAGAAAATTAAATCTGCAGTGATCAGTTCAATGAAAGAGACACAAAAAAGTACTACTGAACTATTACAATCAGATATATGTCAGACCCAGTATACTTTAGAGTGTTAACAAAAATTATGTCCCCTTTATATATGCTGGAAGGGATGTGGACAGAGTGTTTATATTTTTGGTTATGGTGATTGTATCTTAAAAGTGCATGCCTTTCTGGATCTCAAATTAATTTGCAGTAATAAGCTTAGACTGACATTTTGAAACTGTGAATTCCCCTCCCAAAACATTATACCCCATTTAAGTCACTTTGATTTACATTCAAATTTACTAATGCAGACAAAGAAATGGATGCATGTTAACATTTCCTCTCTTAAGTGAATAGGCCCAATGCACTTTGTATGTCCTGTCAATGGAAGAGTTGCCCAAACATTTAAAAGACAGATATCAAGATTATGTAGCTATTTGGTCACCTTAATAGGACTTCAGTGTGATTAAATACCAGCCATATCCAATAATTTGAGTAATTTCTTCCCTGCTATATGAATTTGCATTTATGGTTAGTATCAATGAGAGGTCTATGGGCTTGATTCCAAAAGTTGCAAAGGACTCACAACTTCCATTGTTTCATGACTTCCCAGAACCAAGTGTGTTTATGGAGAGAAGAATATATCCTTGAGGAGAAACAGCAAATTGTTGATTAACCAATCCAGCTAGGAGGACAACTACTACTTCTTATCCCTTTCACAATGTATTCCATCAATGTAACAAACATTAGGTAACCCAGTCCCAAACACCACCTCTCCAGTTGTAGTCAAGTTTTATTCCAATTTTATAGATCAGCACAGATTAATTTGCCCAAAACTACACTGCGTCAGTGATAGAGCAAACGATTAGCATTCAGGAGTTCCTGGCTGCTAGCTCCATGCTCAGTCCCCTAAACATGCAGCACAATATCTACTGTGCCTTTTGAATTGCTCAGTTACATGCTTTATTTTGCTATGTATAATAATACTCTACATTATGCTATCCGCTAATTTGTAGGTTTTGATGTGTTTTCTTTTGTTAATTATTTAATAGTAATAGAAAATGTGCTATAAGTAGAGTTGATTTACTAAAGCAATTGCGCAGTGAAATTGGTGCTGGTGGATCTGCTTTTCTGTATACTGTACTGTAATGTGCCTAATGTCAATGATTTGGCTGAATATCCTGTAATTCTGCATAATTGCTGTATGGTACATTTGTTAATAGGAGTAAAAGATGACAAATAATTAAAACATGATTTATAATGTATTTGGATATTGTTCTACCTAAATACATTGCTTTCTACTGCCTTAGAGTGGCCTGCACACTCAAGTTTACATGGGTTGTATCATTCTCACAAATCGCCTACAGTAAGCAACAATCTTGATAACTGAACATATACAGTATAATGTTCAATGGTATTTTTCCATAATGGACTTTCATGTGAGATTCCAGGGTACTGTGCTATAGTGTAGAATTATTATGGACTAGTCCCTTTTCATGAAAGATCACACTGCCTATTAAGTAGGAAGTTATTGTAAATTACATAGCATGTCCAGCTGCAGCCTTTAAACACCGAGTATATAAAACCCAATTAAACAGAATTCATTTTAACATAGGTTTCACAGCTCTCCAGAGCTTACAACATCTTTTCCATAGCAGTTAATGCTCTACAGTCAAAAATATGTTTAAAACAGTCAAAATTCAGAACAGCTCCAATACTCAGTATAAAGGGCCAATTTTAAAATGCAGGTACCAAAGATACACCTGCAAATATTCACTTCCACCCATAAAAGGTGAACCAAATACTCACACCCCTATAGCTGTCCATATGTATATGCAATTATATGATTTGGGAGCACAAAATATTTATTGCTAGCGCAAGGTGTACAAGTGCATTATGTTGGTATATCTGGTGCAGCCCATAACTGAGCCTTTGGACTTTGATATTTCAGGTATTAAAGCTACATAACTACAGTGGAGATTGGCCTCCTACAAATGTTGAAGTTAGATTAAGAAATATAAAGTGTTACCTAGTATTGTAAAGCACTTTATTGAAATTAAATAATTGTGCAGAAATTTCAGTTTTAAAGCTCTGTACAAAAAAAAGTGTAGAAATAAAGGGTTCATCAGTCATTCCAGTTTAGCTGTTTCGTCAAGTTTAGTGGTTTGATCTGCAGTGGAAAATTTGTTTCAATCCAGAGAGAGTTTCCCATTGGAATACGATGTTGTCAGGCTTGTGGGAAATCATTTCTGTATGTGAATCTTTTGTTTACAAAACAAAATTTCTTTATAAAACAGTTGTGGTGACTGGTTAATGCAATTCCACATCATCATTATTGTGTGGAAACAAACAAGGCCTGATTGTGATCCAGTTTAGCACGGGACCCATAAAGATGTCAATAGAAGAGTTATTACCTGCTGCATCTTCCTGTAACAAATCAGATCTGCTTCATCAGACTAGGGCTCTCAGCCAGTGAATTATAGGAAATTCACTGTCTGGTATAGCTGGTGGATAAACTTAGTTGTGAGCTATACTCCTGAAAAAGCTTCAGCTATTCAGTTTCCCCCCCTCCAAAACTAAGAGAAAGCATGGGGGGTGGGTAAGGGGGAATAATTCAGAAATCGTCTCAGAAGCACAGTTGACATCTCAGTTTCTCTGGCATCAGTGCATGCTGTCTGCTTTCCTATATGGCTGTTGGTGATCCAAAGGTTGATATACTGTGGGAAGTTGGCATTTAGGGTAAATCCAAACAATGTCTAATAATTTCTCATATTTTGGGTTATGTGCCTTAACTTTGGTATCATCACACTAGATCTCAGCTAGGAAAATTAACCTACTTTTCAGTGGTCCCTCATTGGTCCATTGCTGACTATACATGTCAGAAACATAACTTACTTCAGTACTGTACTCCCAGAGTCAAATTCGGTCTGCCGTTTACAAGGATGTGCTAGTGGAACATTTTTCATCCCTTATGCAGCCTGTGTAAGGGCTGGACTGAATTGTGGATCACACACTCAAGGGACTGTTCCCTTCTTAGGGATACCCAGCTAAATAAAGAGGGTGGACGGGAAGAAGCTGGGCCATGGCTCTGCATTAGCCAGCATTTCTGCACTGTTGTATCCAAATATGCCAGATGGCTGTTATTTTTATATTTTCTGTGACAGAATAGATCAACTTCCAACAGCAAAGAAACAAATTGGAAGCTACTATATTAAGTATCCTGAATCACCAGTTACAGTGCTTGAGTGGGTTAGGAGGTAAAGTCAAGTGTGGAGGGAGGCAGATATTGAGACACGCTCCAGAAAATATTTCTGCTTACTATCAATGGCAAAGGGCCTGATCATCCCATATTGCTTTAAAAAAGCTGTACAGGGAGATGAGATGTGGGCAGGAGTGTGGGGAAGTTAACACTAACTGTGCCATTGAACCTCATTGAAACAGCCAGGTGCAGAGATACCACCACTAAAGGAGTGCATTACCAAGTAAAGAAATGGAGTTGTTAGAAATATCTTTAACATCAAGAAATATCATAAAAACATGGCCCTTGATAGATCATAGTGGCGACACAGAAAGAAATTGAAATATAAGCTATTAATCTTGTCTGGCTGGGATACGAACATGTAAGGGCAGTTAATAGACCCCTTAGAAGGCAGATTCGAGTGTAGACTCACATGCAAAGAATATGCAGTATTGTAGCCTCATTGGTCCCAGGATATTAGAGACACAAGGTGGGTGAGGTAATATCTTTTATTGGACCAACTGCTATTGATGAGAGAGAAGCTTTTGAGCTTACATGGAGTTCTTCTTCAGGTCTGGGAAACTAACTCAGAGTATCACTGCTAAATGCAAGATGGAATGGATTGTTTAGCATAAGTAGTTAACACATATTACAAGGGACCATTCCAGGTGAAGTGGGCTGTTAACACACCTCCAGTCACAGGGAGGAAAGGAACCGGGGTGGGGTGGGGATGCTGTTAGTGAGTTACAGATTGTTGTAATCATCTAGTGTCTCTATTCAGTCCATGATTTTTAGTATCTAGCACAGGGATCGGCAACCTTTGGCACGCGGCTCACCAGGGTAAGCCCCCTGCGGGAAGCGTCGCAGGCCAAGGGATGTGCTGGCCGCCGCTTCCCACTACCCCCATTGGCCTGGAGCGGTGAACCACGGCCAGTGGGAACCGCGATCGGCCGAACCTGCGGACGCGGCAGGTAAACAAACCAGCCTGGCCCGCCAGGGTGCTTACCCTGGTGAGCCGCATACCAAAGGTTGCCGATCCCTGATCTAGCAAAATTATGAATTTAAGCTCCCAAGCTTGACTTTTGAAAGTGTTGTGCAAGTTAAAAAAGAATAGGTAAAGAAATAGACAAGAGAGGTATCTATGCCTCTTGGGCTACACCAGCTTTGTATAGCACCTATTACAATGGGGCCCTGGTCCATGACTAGGGCCCTTTGGAACCATGGTAATACAAATTATTATTAATAATAATACATCTCTGCAAATTATTATATATCTACCAGATCTTCAGGGCTATGCGTGAGAGAGTAGAGGATAAGGGAGAGTGTAGAAAACAATATGCAGTCATCATAGATGATCACAACTGAACCACCTATTATGAAAATATAATTGGCTTAGGTTTCCTACTAATCCTCTGGACAATATGTTGTAGCTGTATATTTGCAACACCATGCATCATTCACCCTGCAGTCATGGCAATATGGCCTGGCTATGTTTACTATTCCTGTTGTTATTCTGTGTGGCCTGTGTTTGGCTATTTGCACTAGGACCCAATACATCACTACACAGTATCATCTATATAATACAGTTTGTTTTTCTCATTAATAAAAACTAGCTCAAACAAAAACCCTGCATCTGAATAAATCAGAATTTAAAAAAAACTTGGCTACAAATCTGGCATCTTATGGTTCAGGCCTATTTCTATCCCTTACAGACCTCACTTACACACTAACCTCTATAATTAACTTTCAACATGGTTCTGCAGCTCTCTTTAGGTCTATGGACCCTTCTGTTTCTTATGAGTCACTTAAGAGTGACTCTCTACTGCCAGGCTCTCCTTTTGCCACTTCAGTCTATCAATACTCAGTGTACATTGCTATACCACTCTTCTCGTGCTTGTGGATGCCCTCAACTTCGTGACAGAGTGTTGTTTTTTTAAACTACCCAGGATATACTGTAGCTATTATACTCTCTTGCTTGTATTTGTAATGCATGTTCAAGGGAAAGAACTTGTGGTGTAGCAAATTTTGGCATGACTGTGCTTGCTTTTTCTTAGACTTTATTGTTAGCTGTAATCTTATTTTAGCTTTAATAATTTCCAGTTGCAATGCAATCCTTGTGTGCATGAATGGTGCTGTGGTTTTTGAATCAATCTGCACTGAGGCAGAGAAAAACAGCATAAATCACTTAAGCATGTGCTTAACTTTAACCATGTGAATAGTCTGAGTTGTGCATTTCATTTAGTAAAAGGCATTAAATATCGAATGTAAAGGGAAAGTTATTGTTAGATATTTAAGTTTAAGTAAAATGAGCTACTAATATGTATAGAGACTGGTGGAGAACAATAGGTGTTATAGTGACAATGGTTCATTGCCATCTCGCCCATGAGTGACATACAGTTGACCAGTAGCCAAGTCTTGATACTTATAACTGCATATAGTTCCCTGGTGAACTTCACCCCTAGGAAAATGTGCCAATGACTGGAATAATAGGAAAATAATGTGTTAACAGCCTTGCAAAAAACCAATTCGGTATACCTTGAGCGCAAAACAAAGCATCTTGTAAACAATAATCTTGGCAATCTAAATGTAATAAAGAATTCCTTTATTGGTGCATACAGCTCCTTTGATTAAATATCTCTCACTCAGGAGTAATCAATAAGGTAAGTATACTTGAATTTATATTTAAGGTAATATTCCTAATAATATTTATTGACAAAGCTTTGCAGTTTACCCCATGGATCATATTAGCTTTTTTTTTTTTTTTTTTTTAAATGGGATTTTTGGCACTTTCTGAAGTAATTTAGGAGATCATTTGATAGCATTTCCTTCAAAAGATAAGTCACTATAATACTAAGTTAATTTACAGTGCTTTTGTTTTAATCTTAATACATGCAGAGTTTATTTGGATAGACAATTTACTTCATCAGTGACAACTGAAGTTCCTTTTTCAATTCTATACATGGAACTAATACTATTGCTAGCAGTGTTTGCTTGTGACATTTCAAGATCAGAATAATAATTTTCAGCATTACAAATGCATGTGAAAGGATAAGCTAGAATCACACATAGGCCATGACCTACATGTCAATTGAGCAATAATAGAATTCTAATCTGTTACATTTCACCAATTTTTTTTTTAATTATCTTTACAGGTCCTCCTAGTACAGTTGCATATTCCTCAAATGAAGAATGTGTGTGTGTGAATATTATACATATTAATTGCCAATTTCCCCCCTAAAACAAACACCAAGAATCCTAAGTCACATAACAAGACTTGCCCTCATAAGCAGACAAACATACTAGGTTTGCTAAAAATGCATGCATACAGAAGAAAACAACTCCATAACCGTCAATATAAATACTATGTAGTATGCAGATAAGTAAACAAATCCACCAAAAATGAAAAGCTGATATGTAAGAACATAAGAACAGCCATACAGGGTCAGACAAATGGTCTATTTAAACATAGTATCCTGTTTTCTGACAGCGGCCAATACCAGGTGATTCAGAGCCAATCAATAGAACAGGAATCAGGAAATCCATCCCCTGTCCTCCACTCCCAGTCTTTGGCAATCAGAGGCTTGGGACACTCAGAGCATGTGGTTGCATCCTTGACCATCTTGGCTAATAGTCACTGATAGACCTATCCTCCATGAACTTATCTAGTTCTTTTTTGATCCCAATTATAGTTTTAACCTTCACAACATCCTCTGGCAATGAGTTCCACTGGTTGACTATGCATTGTGTGACGAAGTGCTTCCTGTTTTGTTTGTTTTCAACCTGCTGCCTATTAATTTCATTTGGTGACCCCTGGTCCTTGTGTTATGTGAAGGAGTAAATAACACGTGCTTATTCACTTTCTCTAAACCAGTCACATTTTTATAGATCTCTATCATATCCCCTCTTAGTCATCTTTTTTTCAGAGCTGAAAAGTCAGTGTTTTTAATATCTCCTCATACAGAAGTTGTTCCAGACCCTTAATAATTTTTGTTGCCCTTCTTTGTACCATTTCCAATTCTAATATATCTTTTTTGAAATGGAGTGACCAGAACTTCACACAGTATTCAAGTTATGGGTGTACCATGGATTTATAATGATATTTTATGTCTTATCTATCCCTTTCCTAATATTTCTTAACATTGTTAGCTTTTTTGACTGCCACTGCACACTGAGCAGATGTTTTTAAAGAACTATCCCCAATAACTCCAAGATCTTTTTCTTGAGAGGTAACAGCTAATTTAGATTGTATCATTTTGTATATATAGTTGAGATGTTTTCCAATGCATATTATTTGCATTTATCAACATTGAATTTCGTCTGTCACTTTGTTGCCCAGTCATCCAGTTTTGTGAGATCCTTTGTAATTCTTTGCAGTCTGCTTTGGACTTAACTATCTTGAGTAATTATCTTTTGGTAATTTTGTATCATCTGCACATTTTGCCACCTCACTATTTACCCCTTTTTCCAGGTCATGTGAGTATGCTGAATAGTACTGGTCCCATCACTCATATGAGTAATAGCTGGGGAGCCGAACTATATGCCCACTCTTTGAGATGTGCTTCATAAGTGGGGGTTTGGTTGCCCCTTCTGTCCATGCTCAGGATAGAAATAGGCTTCTAGGTATGTACGAGCAAACCTAACATAAATAAATAGGTCATATGATGCTGGCTTTATTTTTGCCTTGCATACTGGTATCTAAACAATCTAAAATCACAAGGAAACAACATAAAAGGACAAATTCTCTTTTCTTTCAAGACATTATTCTATTTCTTTAAAATCCAGTTTATTACTGAAGTATAAAGAACAGAGGCAGAGAAAGAATAAACTTAATACATTGTAAAAGTACAGATCAAATGAAAGCCAAGTGGTTTAGATATAGTGAATATTTCCAAAGACACTTTATTAAAAAGTTCAAAGACTGCATCCAAAGCCATTGTTAAGAATATAAATGAGGGTTTCTGTTTCAATTTATTACAACCAATCCCTTCCTCCCAACTCTAAGGATAATTTGAGCTGGGCTACTTATGTTATGTGAGTAAAAGTACTCAACACACCAAGAGTAGTATGATTTGCACCCCAAGTACTCAATTCAGAGTCTTCCATATAAGCAGGACTGCACCCTGAAGATTGCTCTTTCAATACTGCTGCTTGATAAAGCATTTAGGCAGGCTATGAACTTTCATGGGGTACAGTGTGCTACATAAGTTAACACCGTAGAGAAATGATATGCTGCTTTATGCTACCCAGGCAGAGATATAAATTCTACACCCTACTAACTTTTAAAAGTTTGATGGACTCTTTGATTACTTTACCCTTGTGGGTTTGATTTGTCAGACTGGCCATTTTATTTATCTATTTCCTTTTCTTTACAGGTTTTGGACTAAATTGTGGCTTTGAGCACTGTATAGTTCTGGAGAAGAGAGCTCAGTGTGAGAGTGGAGGCAGGCAACTGAATGTTGTATTCCTTCATGAATATTGGAAAAGAAGAGTGATGTGTGGCCTCCTTTATCTTCAGCTTGCCAGTTCTCAGAACCAGTGGTACGCATACCCCTGGGGGTACTCAGAGGTCTTCCAGGGGGAACTCAGAGATATTTGCCTAGTTTTACGACAGGCTACATAAAAAGCTCTAGCGAAGTCAGTACAAACTAAAATTTCATACCATACAGACAATGACTTGTTTATACTGCTCTATATACTATACACTGAAATGTAAGTATAATATTTATATTCCAATTGATTTATTTCATAATTATATGGTAGAAATGAGAAAGTAAGCAATTTTTCAGTAATAGTGTGCTGTGACACTTTTGTATTTTTATGTCTGATTTTGTAAGCAAGTAGTTTAAGTGAGGTGAGACTTGTATGTACGCAAGACAAATCAGACTTCAGAAAGGAGTACAGTAGTCTGGAAAGGTTGAGAGCCACTGCTCTGAACTATATCCCTATCCTCCTCTACCGTAACACCCAGTCCTATCACCCTTGGACAGTTAGCACTTCTGACAGCCCTAGAGGCTCCAGTTGTATTTCCTAATGGTAACAACCAAACCATGGCTGTCTCCTGGGTGCACGCTGCAGGGGGTGGGAGGTGGAGCGCTTCTTGCACCCTCTTTCCATTCTGGCACACCCGTACAGTTCCAATCATAATTTGTTCTTTATTATTTAGGCTTCCATCAGTACTCAGTGATTTCTGTAGAAGACATCTTTCCACTTACTTGAGAAATTTAGATCTAGAAAGAGGAGAGAAGAGTCCTACCAAAAGTCCTGCTTAGGAGAATTGTTAAGACCTTTTCCTTTTTAATGCTCATTGTAATCAGTTCAGATTCCCTCTTTGGTAAATGAAGAGGCAATAAGAAAGAGCTATAAAACCCCACAAAATCAGCTGGGTTTGATTTTTATATATCTCATACTCACGGAGTGCACTTTCCTATACTTGACTTTCTCAGTGGAAAAGAGTTGTTGTTCATTCTCAAATAGACATTTACAGTGATAGTTAAGCTTTTAAAGCAGTGCAAATGGTTCTGTGGGACTTTCTATAAAACCTCTAAGGAAAAACAAAACATCCTTTATGTCCATTAGAGAGCACATAGATAATGCTTGTCTCAAGAGAGAATAAAAATGTTAAATTGAAAGAATAAAACAATATAATAACTCTTAAGTGTAAGTTATACCAGCAATGAAGATCCGATCTGGAAAAACATTAGAATCAACCCAAACCTTAGTTTGAAATTGTTCGCAAGCTTTCTGAAGTGTGTGTGTATTGTTTTTGTTTTTAATTACCTTTTCATCATTGTGTGCCTTAGAACTTTCTGGTCCTGGCCAGAACTAGAAAGGAAGCTTTAAAACACCCTGAGTGAAACTGTAATTGTGGTATTTCCAGCCTGACTGAAAAGAGGAAGTACAAAAAAATCTTGCTGGAGCCTGTTCTTCTGAGATTTCCAACTTGGTCTGCCAGACTTAAGCGGTCTGATAAGTTTGGATACGGTTCTTAAAACCATCCAATATGAAGCAGCAAAGGACAGGACTTGTTCTCATTTACATTAGTTTTACACCAACTTAACGGGTGGGTTAATTCTGATGACTCACTAGCATATGAATCTTAAGATTCATCCATCACAAGAAACTATGAATAGATTACCCTCTCTCACTGCAGAGATCTTCAGTTTCTGAGCATGAGTAGAGCTGGGTGAAATTTTTTAAGCAAACGCAGTGTTGATCAATTCGAATGTGTTCATGAATTCATGTCAAGTTTGCCTAATAGTTTTGACTGAACTGAAAAATCTAGGTGCTGAAACAACATTTTTTGTTTGAACCATTTTGACAGAAACAAAGGAGGTCTAGATTCACAAGACTCCAAGGGGGTGGGGAGAGAGAGGAAGAGGTCCTCCCTGATAATCTTTAATCCAGTGGTTAGGGTACTCCTCTGAGGTAAGACACATCCAGGTTCAATTTTGTCACCCCTTTGCCTAATGTGGAGAAGAGATTTGAACTTGGGTCTCTAACCCTGCAGAACAGTATCCTAGTCATTGGGCTATAGGATATTCCAGTAAGGGAATCTTTCAGTCTCTCCTGTTGAGCTTTTCCAGTTTGTAGAATAATTAAGTAGTCATTGGAGTAGGGACCTGTACGTGCGTCTCCCACAGCCCAAGTGAGGGCCCTAGCCACCAATCTATAGAGTCATTCTCTCACTTGCTTTCCCTTTCCCAATGACTATTCAGTATCATTTATAGTGGCAATTCATAGCCATTGGGCTTGGAGAGTATACTAACCACTGGTAAAGGTTATACGGGAGGATCGCCTCCTCCTCCTCTTCCTCCTCCAGCATTTTGCAAATCTAGTCTTCCTTTGATTTTGTCAAAACATAACTATAAGGCATGTCATTACATGCCCATATAGTTAGCCGGAGTTGTCAACTTGTTCAGAGTCATATGATCACGGGATAAAGGATTTGGTCCTAATGTTGTGAAAGAGCATTAGGCCTATAAAATTCTGTTTTAAAGTTTTACTCTCATGGCTCAATCTGAACAGAATACTTGGATGGATTGACAGATTTATGAAGTAGAGTTAAAAGGGCACATTATTCCTTTTGTCATACAGTACTGTTTATTGTTCTTGGTCTTAAAAAATGATCAAAAAGGAGGAGAAAAATAAGAAAGAAGTCATACCAAACCCCCCATTTCCTTTATGGTTTAAAAACAAACACCTGAGATGATATTTCCATTGCAGCTATGACAAATTGCAGCAACAGATTATAATTAAATTCCCTAGAAAAAAATCACAGAAACCTACAGTCAACATATATTTTGTTATGTTAATATTACTATGAAGCAAAATGCACTCACTCGCAAAAGGGACTACAATATGTGGTTGGGTTGTTTTAGCCAACATGCTAAAACGAAATGTAAAATAAAAAGATTTTCCCTTGTTTAATGCAGTTTATTTGTTATGGCTATTTATAGTCCTAAGGCTTTCTTTCAGTTGTTCTGTATACATCTTACTCATATTTTGAGGGTCTTAACTAAAATGAGCATCAATTTTATCTATTATGTCCTTCACTGGGGAAAAAAATACCCTGCATATATAGAACAATGGCCTGGAATCATTAAGGTATTTCCATCTTTATACTTAAGAATATGGAAGTCATATTATAATTTATTAACAGTTACTATTAATTTACTTGTCTTGGGTTCAATGTATATTTTAGTTTTTCTATAAAACACACATAGTTTAATAAAATGGCAATGCACAACAGCCAGAGGACTATATTCATTTACAAAAAAAAAAAAAAAAAAGAGCTTCCATTTTCTATTCCCATGTGATCCAATGGATCCTCCCTTCTTTCCTCAATTCATCCCATGTTGAGGATCAGAAGATATAAAAGATAGATATGGATGTCATTCACACGCTGAAGGCACTGCCAACCTTTCCTCTCCACTAATGCCCTGCACAATTCTAGATGTAGCAAACAAAACTTGAGATAAGATGAAAATCTGGGCAACCCCACATGAGAGCGCAATTGCCCAATCCTGGGGTACCTCTCAGAATGAAAGGACCATAGCCACTGAAAGTGGCCCTTTTCACCCCTATAGAAACATCAATGTTACCTTTTGATCAATGGTATGGTAGACAAGTGATTAATCTATAAGAATCAATACAGGCTCTAGAATTTTATCCCTCACCAGGAGAAGATTAGCCACCTGTTCTCTCAGTGCACTTTTTATACTATATCCAGGCACAATACAAAATTGACAGAGGTCAAAGAGATGTGGAAAATCCAGATATTGCTGAAGGTTTTCTTGCAAGAATCATTTCAGTAATCTTCTCCAAAAGTGGGAGATTTAATAGGACCAAAAATTACAGAGATTGTTCATATGAGACAATGAATTTTGGAGCAACTTCTTAACATTACAGGTTCTTTAAGAGAAGCTGGCATTCTCCCCTCTCTTTAAGAGAGGCTGACAATGAATTCCTATGATGGTCCCCAAATCTCTCCATTGTTTTTTGCTAGTCAAGAGAGAGAACTTCTAATTCACAGGTGGTAGCCTGTACATTTCACAGCACCTCCAGAATTTATCACTGGAAATTGAAGAAAACTCCATTTACACAGAGCCTACACCTGGGAAATCTGGACATCTTGGCAATCCCCAGATGTCATAATGGCTCATTGGAACTATTTGACTGCCAGAGTAAATTAGTGCAGCACTCAGGCTGCAGTAACGTATTCCAGGATACGCAGCTAACCCAAAAGTTTGGGAACAGCAAAAGTGGCTTAAGCCAACTTCCCAACCTACCCTTTTAAAGTTAAACAGTACATTCCTTGACCACAGCCAAGAATCATGGCCTCTAAATTCTTCCTGATACTTAGCCCCTATCTTTTTTGAATACAGAACATATTGCACTATCCAATTCAATGCCTAATATGATTTGAATTGTGAGCTATATGTTGAATTTATTTTGTTTTAAAGATGAAGAGTTACTTCATAGTCATACAACTTTCAGGGCTGCATTGCGTGCTTGGATGCAAACATGAATACACAGGTGAAAATGTCCTGAAGTTCTAGAAAATAGGTATCTGGAACAATTTATATTTGGACATAAATATGAATCAAATAGTACATATAGACCAACCTGAACAAAAAGGCAGTTTATCACCCTAATTGCCAATATACAGAGATCATGCACAGGCTGAGCTGGCTGGGCTTTGGAGGCCTCAAAAATGCAGAGCAGCAAAAGAAGAAGACAGAAAAAGCTAACGGCTGTGAGGTTTTCTAATCCCTGGTTTCCTAGGCTTAGAGTCTCCACTACCTCCAAGAACTACACTTCTTTGGTAGCTTAATATGGGCTCATACCATATGACCATGTTTGTATAGTAGTTCTTAGTGTTCACTCACCTGGTTGCATAAGTTACAGTCAAGAACTTCCGTGTATAAAAGCTGTACAGTGTTACTGTGTATCTTTCACATTTGCATTCACTGGTTTTTACATTTAGTATAGCAGAAATTGCCCCAATTCTTACTTTCTTTTCCTATGAAGCAACAGAACCTCCAACAAAACAGTTACTGGGAGATTTTGCAGCAGAAATAAGCTTCTGATTTTCATCAAACAACGATTACTATACACAGCATAAACTCTCCCCCAGAAAAGCGGGAAATTTTAATTTTCATAAAGCCATTACCCTAAAGCACATCCTGCTTAACTGCAATATCATACTTGCCATTGTTTGCCTGAAGGATTGCTATGACATACAGAAGGGAATCCACCTGGTGTAACTATTGCATTGATAGGCGGTTAGGTGTCTTTTTTCCTCCTGTCCGAACAGCTTATAAAGATTTTAATGAATAGCTGAAACCCTGTATACATACACATTCATGTTCATTACATTGCCCTGAATAAAAAACAATACCCAGTGCTTGAACTATCTGTCTTAAGATGCATATACCACGCTTTCCCAACTGACAAAAGCAGCTGATACTGGGGAAGGAGATTTTGGGCCAATCTATTCAGTAAGCATATGTTTAACAAAGATGAAATCTTAGCTGATGTGTAATTTTAAAAAAGAACTGCAATGCAGATAGAGCCTGGCTGTGTAAACTGCAGGGGCGCTGGACCATGTGCTGATTGAATAAGTGCAGAAAATCTAATTTAAACCAAGCTCGCAATTATAGTCATATAATTAGCGATTACCTGTTTCACATTTGTCTACAGAGATATTTATCTTTCTCCCCTAAATTTTCATCACAGACTCCTGTCTTTAAGTTGCTTTACAAGCATGGCATTTTATTTGTGGAAAACTAAGGCCTGCCTGGGATCTGACTCTCATTACTCAAGCCATCATCAGACAGAAAAAAACAATAGAGTAAATCCACCACAATGTTTTCAGCAGGGAACGCTTTAGTGTAAGGTTTCTGTTATTGTAATTTGAAGCCCTATCTGATTATGCTGTACAGCTAGTGTCTGTTGTTTGTAAGGTTTAGATACAAAGGCCACCTCAGTTTTATTATTCAAAAGCTTGCATCCTGTCAGAGCTGAAAAACAACAATGTGCATATTCTGGCATAATAACAAAGATGAAACAATTTTCCTTTACTTGCAGAGGGAAATGATAGTCTATCATCCTACCCCATAAACACACAGTGATTCATGATGAACCTAGTCTGGTATGTTCACAGACAGAGTGACAAATCTGTCAGTGAATAAATAATTGATTGAATTCAGATCTTTTTTCTGTGAATTATACAATTTCAACTAATTGTTCATTATACAGATGGATCTGTTGAATGATTTGCATTAAATTCTCATTTTATGGATTATTTGTAAATTCTTCGTTAAGGTTAATATGAAATTTTGCATATTTGAATGGTATGGTCACTTAATCACATGATATTGTTTCTGTTCTATGATTGGATAGCTAACTTTTTTGAGGATGACCATCAGAATAAGTCACGTAAGTTTTGATTCTCTCAGGTAGAAGTCCTTTGGGGAAAAATAGAAGGAGATAGACAGGACTATGGAATTTTAGAGAATAGGTACACTACAGAAAAACCTAAGACATCTTTCTCCATATGGAAAGGCAGAAGCAAGACCTCCTTTATGCCAAAACCCTACAAAGTGTGCAGACAGGAAGTTCTGAATTTGCAAATAACTTATCCCTTCTTCTGTTCTCTCTTTCCCCTCATCACACATGCAGAGCTCTGAGACATCACATTCATGGTCTTTTTGATACCCACTATCCTAGAGAGCAAGACCTATGAAGTTGTCCTTAAACCCAAGCCTTTCATATCACAACAGATTTTGTCACATCAAATGAAACATTGATGACCATATATTTCACTTTGCAAACAGAATCTTTGCAATAAGCAGTTGATCAATTATATAACAAAGCCTTTTAGGATTTTGAGTAAAAGGTTTCTGGCAATCTTCACTGTGCAGAAAGTTGCCAAACACTGGAAAACCTGCAGAGAGAAGATTGAACCTCACTTGTTCTGTTAACATGTTGCTACTCCTCTGCAACTGAATACAAAGTTCTTCAGCTCTCCTTCACGTGGCTGAATATGGAGAGGGGCATGGCTTGGGATGGGAAAGGGACAGGCAGCTACAATTAGTCTTCCAGATACCATTCTCTCACAGAAATGGCCAGGGTATCTTAGTCCTTTCCTTCCTCTGAGCAAGTCACTCCCTACTTTTGGATCTCATCAGTCAGTACAGCTGGCAGGGAAATAATACCAGTTTCAGGTGTCTCTGCTGGCTCATCAATGTTCTCAATCACCACAAGCAGTAATCCCATTTTTCCACTACACCACCATCAGCTGTGCCAGGTTTTAGTAGCCCACCTCCACTTTGCAAAATTCAGATTCAATACTACAGCTTTTCCACACCAGTTTTCATTTCCCCTTCAAGTAAGTTTACAGCCTCCAGAAGTCCTCCCTCCTTCCCTCTCCCCAGCAAATATAGACACAACCATCTTTTCAGTGCAAGACATTTGATTACACTCTCCTCTTCAACATACATGTCCCCTTTGCTGGCTCTGGTCTCCTTAGAGTTGCTAATTAGAAAAAAAAGCATTACACCCTTAAATTTGCAAATCTGAGAAGGACAGTTTGTATAGTTAATAACTGGTATCACTATGGAGCTACTACTAGATATTTGCACTGCCAACCTTATAATTAAGTGAAGCTTAACTACAGATGGGAAAATTTATTTAGATTAAATCTATTACTTTGAAGCAAGTTTTATGTGAATAAAACTATGCCCTCCTCAGCCTTTATGAACTTGTAAATATCAGTAGTTAGAAAATAAAGCTACAGTTTTAAAAGCCAATACCTTAGTGCCCAAGCCTGGCTACCACTCTGGCAGCACAAAGGGGCAGAACTCTATCTCAAACAACCAGCTGGGGATTCCCCCCGTATAGAAAAGATGACTCACTCACTTCTATTTGTCTGGTCTGTTAGGAAGTCTTGCCTACAGTCAGAATCTTACAGGTTATAAGACATCAGTATAGTAAATAATCTACCACCTAGATTTCCATAAGAGCCACTCTCTATAGGGCACTGTCCTTCCCTTATAAACCCAGCTGAGTCACATATAGGGTTTACAGACTCTCAATACACTGAGCTGCGCCTTTCTTCTTTTCCTTATTAACAATTAAAAGCAATTAACAAGTTGCTAAATGTTACTTCAGTAGGGTCCCTATTCTCTAGAAGTAATAAAAGTTCCCCTCCCAGCAACATGCCTTGTCCCATAAAATACTCTGGTAGGCCATACATTATTTTTATTAAGACCTTCTCTAATAGGGAAAGGCTGGGATAACATTTACCTGGAACCCAATTTTGTAGCATTTGAAACTTCCAGCTCTGGCAGGAACCACATTCCCAGGCCCTGTATTGTTCCTCATGCAGCCAACTCTAAACAGAATGTTGATTAGTTCCTCTATATATAACATCTCACCCTTTGCCCCCTCCCACCTTGGTTCTGATTGGATCAAATCCTGGATTGACCTTTTGAACTGCCTTTAATGATAACTTCTGCACTGGTTTCAATAAACTATTAAGCATGCTCAGTAATTACCATTTCCCCGTCCTCTGCTTTTGAATATGGTTTTCCTTTGGACACTTGTGGATGAAATCTCTACTCTGCTCCGTGAACATCTTGATCCCACAAATCCTTTCCTTTATTCAGTTTCTGGTCTTCCTTTCTTTGGACACATGGATTATATTTACACTAGCCTTTGTGGGAGAATCTCCAATTGTTTTGCTTGCAGTTCCACTAGTGCTAGCAACAGTGAACTAGTATAAACAGTGCATGGGCATTGCCTGGCATTATTACCAGTGTCATCTAGACTTGCTCTGAGCAAATTTAGATGACACATACTAGTGGATGGTCTATGCTAATGTTCTCACTGTTGCTACCCCTTCTGGAGCTGCACTAGCAGTAGTGAAAAAGTGGGACATTTCACCAAAAAAGTCTTGTTTGGAGGCGGCCTTACTCTGGTTGAAATCCATGAGACTACTATTTAGTATGATTAAGAGTCACAAAATTGTGTCACTGATGACAAATACAATAATACTTTCATAAATGTATGCATGTATATGATCTGCAATTTCATTGTGGAAAAAATGTTAGACCCCCTAAGACATAAATTATGTAAGAGGTGAGGGAAAATTCCCCATTCCCATCAGAGAAATCAGGCAGCTAGAGGAGGAAACTGATTAAGAATCGTCTATGCACCTTCCCACAAGAAACCTTCCAGCCTGAAGGGGGGTGGGAGCATGGTAGAGGAGCTTAAAAAATGCACCATGCTTGTCTAGAAAGAATCATATTGACTTTCACTGTTTTACAATGCGAGGGTCAGTGAAACAGAGTCCAGCCATGCTTTGAAATCAGTCTGAGAATCTGATACACATATTTTGAGGCAGATTAGTTTAGAACTAGATGAATCTGTCTGCAAAAGGGAGTGCATGACTAGTGACAGGCACTTTATTGCCTTTTCAGGTTTTCAGTCTTTGTAGATATTTCATTTCACGTTCCATCCTTACAAGCTTCAAATTAAATACTCCTCCTATTAATAACATTCTGAAAGACTTCGCAAGATTCCCCAGATTTGTGGCTAAACTATTAACAAAACATTCCAGTAGAAAGGATTACGGGGACCTGCTGACCCATCAATACCATGTTTTTGCCCTTTGAGGAAGCTGTGTGTATGCAGTGTCCTTTGCATTGCACTCCATTTGCTTCTGTCAGATTATGTGATATCAGCTAAAGATACCAAATAAGAAATGTAAAGGTAAAGGAGCTCTAATTTTGATGAAAGGGGACAGAAATAATTCCCTGCAACCATTCAGATACCCCCAGAGACATATTGTGTCAATAACAGAAGTTAGCTGAAATAATACGTTTGTGCACTAACCTTTCACCTTTAGTGTGCCCCAACTTCCCATCTGTAAAATGGCAATAATAATACTTCTATTCTTCTATCCTTTGTCTATCTTGTCTATGTAGATTGTAAACACTTCAGTGCAGTGACTGGATCTTACTATAAGAATGCACATTGCCTAGTAAGTACAATTGGCCTCTGATCTTGGTTGGGATCCTATTATATCATTGATGATAAACAATGAGAGATCTAAATTAGTTCAGATTCATACTTGGATTATAAATGAAACTAGTGATGTTGTGCAGATATATTACTTGGCTCAAGTTGTTACTAGAAACCTCTTGTTACTGTTATAACATCGAACAGTTATTTATGGGTTTATGAGTTTTGTGTAGAGGGACTTTTGCCTGCTTTTACCATAGCAACCACACCATAGATATTTGTTTAAACATTTACTAAACACATGCATATGAAAGAAGCAAAATAAAGAAGACTTAAATATTTAGAATTCAAATGTAAATTCCCCTTTCTTTCTTTAACATTCAGAAATCCTTTGGAGGAAAAGCATTATTTAAGAATTCTCTAATAAAGGACATATCAGATATTAAACTGATAAGAACAGATAGTAGATAATGTTTTCACCCTTCAGCTCACAGAGAGCCGAGAAGCTAAATACCTTTCTTGGGAGAAAAGGAAGGAGAGCTGAGTAAATTTTGATTTTATTCTTCTTCTTTAGACCAACACACACAAAAAAGAAAAAAAAAACGGCCTGATCCAAAGCCCACTGAAGTCAATAGTAGTCTTACTACTGATTACAACAAGCTTTAGATTAGACCCACCAAGAAAAAAAGGAAGACATTGTAGAGGATGGAACATAGACAAGTCAGCCATGAACAGGTATTCTATACTCTCTGGCCCCTGGCTTACTTCCCTAATCTTGGACAACTTCTGTGCTATGTGCTATAGTCACCTTTTGCTGGGACAAAGTCTCATGCTATCTTACTATCATACTACGTTAGCGGGTAGATAAATCTCAATGCAATTTGTTAATGTTCTGGAGCAGTGTGATCATGTTGCATCAAACATCAACAAGAATACAGTATGGGATCAAAAGTTCATTCTATTCATACTTGCTTAACAAAGTATTAATGAGGCTGACTGTAACTGTTCTCTTCTGAACTCTGGGCTGGCCTCGTCTAGGAGCTGTTCGATACATATGAAAATTAATCCAGGTTCTGTAAAACATATTGCTAAAAGACAAGTACAGTGGGCTTGGGAGCATGTTAGGATGAAAAGCTATCTGTGACTGTCAGTTATTCCATCTATGGATAAAATAATTTCTATTGTATAAAGCTGAACTCAGTTTAGTGTACGCATGAGACCAACATATACAAGATATAACTAGGTTTATTGAAATGAGATGGGTCTTTAATACAAATGCCTTAGAAATAGAACTTTAATTGAATGATGTGTTTTAGTTTTGGGGGTTTTTAGGTTAAATGATTCTTCAAAACACTAGGAGGTTTAGGTCTGTTGTATGATACAGTGTAAAATGAAATTAAATCTATCCTTTCCAGGTTGTCAGTTCAAATCTAATATAGATCAGTACTGGCTGAAATTGTTGTCATACTATCTGATGACAATATTTTGGCCTATGTAAAATGAGTTTTTTGGTCTCAATCCATTTCCCAGGGTAGAAATATCCACAATACAAAAACCACCCTGCCTCTAACTAGTAATCTCAGCAGAGACCTTGGACTGAATATACCTTCTCAGCTCTAGAGATGCATGTTCCAAGTCAAGTTTGGCATATTGGGGGAACTGTGGAAACTTGCACTTCCTCCATCTGTGCTGTACCTGCTTTATGGGAAAAGACAGCTGCAGTTTTCAAATCTGTCAGGTGAGCACCTTTTACCAAATGCATACAGGAGAGAGGGGAAGAAAGGTCAGCTAATGATGCCTTAGATATCATACCATGGCAGACAGTTAAAAACTCCAGCATTTTATAATGAGTGTGTCTTAGACAGAAAATATAAAGTACATGGGGAATGTGGAAATGACTTCTTTGAGTTGATTACATTACCCCTATCATTCCTTCCCCTCCATCTCTGGACCCAGTCCCATACTGAGTGCAGCTCAGCCAGACCAGAGACACTTGTCTCAAATCATTCAAACACAGAGAAGCAGAACATTTATATATTATTAAAAACAAGCTAAAACAATTTAAAAAAAAATTCTGCTTCCAAGGGGATTTATCCTAATCATATTATTGGTGGTTCTACAGTTTCTCCTTTAAAATTAAAAAGTACTAAACGGTTTTGACAGCTAAAGAAATGTCCTTATTTATTTGATGATTCCTTTCATTGTCAAAGGACCCTAAGTAGAAATTAGGACCCACTGTACTGGGCACAGTCAGAACAAGTAACACAAAAAATAGTCCTTGCCCCAAAGAGCTCCCAATTAGACAATATGATACAAGAGAACAGACCTACCTGTGGCACTCAGTAGATAACAAGGTAATAGAGACAGGAGCCAACAACAAAAAGACCGCCCCCCACACCTCCTCCAGCCACACCTGTTTATCCAATGTTATCTCATAAGGTAATGTATAAATCAAATATGGCATGACCTTCTTCGCAATCATGGCTTTATTTATGCTGTTCGGAACAGTCTTCTTTATCCACTCATGGTTTGGTTTCATTCTGCCACTTGTGACTGATGTGCCTAATATTTCAAGGAAGGTCATACTAGGGTGCCATATATTCTGTTTTTACATTGTATACAAGACATATAGAAAGTACTCAGATTTGATGTTAGCATGAAAAAGACAGTGACTCCTGTGAAGTAAGATTTTCTACTGTGTTTTTTAACTTGTGAAGCTTTATACAGTTTATAATTTAGGATTTTATTAATAACAAATTAGTGTAATCATTATCACCTACACAAACTTCTACTAAATCTTTTCATTGAAAAGCAATTAATGGTTAATCTGGTAGCTATTGTACTGATACCAAGTCCCAGGATTTTTGAAGCATCCAAGTGTTTCACATAGGTATTCAAACATGCACCCTGACAATAATCTAAATGACCCCCATACATGCACAATGAGTTGTTCTCTTTACCTTGATCTACTTGTCACCAACACAAAACATTTATCCTAAACCCTATACACCACTCCTCAACCCCTGCCTAAATTCCTATTGGTCTCTCTCTCTCTCTCTCTCTCTCTCCTTCTCCTTGTTCTCCCTGCCCCAATTTCCCACTTGTTCTACCTGTCTTCTTAGAGAACCAACCGTTTCCTCCCTCTGCTCTCCTTTGATGTGACCTGCTATTTCTCCCTTGCAGAAAAACTAGAAGGCTTTTGGGCCTGATGGCCAATTTCAGAGGTAACTAAATTTAGAGTGTAACCTACACATTCTCCATGCATATGTTACACCAACTCAGATTCCCTCCAATCTACACCCACTTAATGTGTAACTTACAAACCCCTCTTTTCACATCACCTCTGAATTTGACCCAGTGAGTGAAATTTTGGCCCCATTGAAGTTAATGGGAGTTTTGCAACTGATTTCAATGACACCAGTTTTTAACCCACTAAGGTGCCTAAGGTAGTCTGAGTTGAAGTAAGACACATGCTGCGGGACTCCAAGAAGGAAATGCAGCAAGGGGAAAGAGTAAGAAGGTATAAGTTTAAGCATCTTCATTCTAACTGTACAATGCCTTCTTACAACTTCTCCTGGCATCTCATGTAAATTACATCCATATGACCCTTGTACAAATCTAGTTAGTATAGGGAGTCTAAGGCCATGGCTACACTACCAATTTGTGTCGCCAAAAGTGATGTCAACACCCAAAAGTCAACATAATAAAAATCACAATTTTGTGGTCACACTTGCTTCCTTTGTTGGCAGATCACACCCACAGTGAGGGCACCATCATTGACAGTGTGAGCAATGCACTGTGGGTACCTATCCCACAGTCCTTCTGTCACTAGGTGTTGTGGGACAAAGGAGCGGATCGCGGCACATCTTGGGACAGTGCTAAATGTCCCGTGATGCATTGCTTTCTGTCCCAGCACTCCATGGGCTTCTGGCTTTCTTTTGTGGTATTTTTTCAACTGCCCTTCTTTGCTGTGCACCCCGGCATCTTTGTGAGAAGGGATGGATCCCGCACTGCTCTCCTATGCTCTGTTAACTGTCATGAAGACATCGCAGATGGCAGTGCAGTTAATTGTGAAGTTCCTAACTGAAGAAGACTCGCAGGCACCTGACATTTTGTGTGATATGGATAGGAGCAACTTTAGATTGCTTTTGGCATTCACAGAGCAGGTGCATAGGGTAGACAGTCGCTTTGGGGCTTGTGAAACAAGCACTGAATGGTGGGATCATATTGTCATGCAGGTGTGGGATGATGAGTAGTGGCTACAGAACATTTGGATGCGGGAAGCCACCTTCTTGGAATTGTGCGAGGAGCTCGCACCAGACCTGTGGCGCAAAGACACCAGAATGAGAGCTGCCTTCTCAGTAGAGAAGTGTATGGCAATTGCTCTGTAGAAGCTGGCAACTCCAGACTGCTACCAGTTGGTCATGAATCAATTTGGAGTGGGTAAGTTGACTGTTGGGGCTGCGTTAATGCAAGTGTGCAGGGCAATAAATCGCATCCTGCTATGAAGGACCGTGACTCTGGGAAATGTGTGTGAAATAGTGGATGGCTTTGCAGAAATGGGTTTCCCTAACTGTGGAGGGGCAATAGATGGCACACATATTCCAATTTTGGCACCAGACCACCTTGCGACAGAGTACATCAATAGGAAGGGGTACTTCTCCAGGGGGGTTGCAAGCGCTTGTGGATCACCGTGGGTGTTTCACGGACATCAACGCGGGGTGATCTGGGAAGGTGCATGACGTACGTATCTTCAGGAACACCGGCCCGTACTGCAAGCAGGACCTTTCTTTCCTAACCGGAAGATTACAGTGAGGGGGTGTTGAAATGCCCATAGTGATCCATACCCCTTACAACCGTGGCTCATGAAACCTTACATGGGATACCTGGACAGCATTAAGGAGCGGTTCAACCACAGGCTCGGTAGGTGCCAGATGACAGTTGAATGTGCCTTTGGCAGATTAAAGTTGCACTGGCAATGCCTTCATGGCAGGTTGGACCTCACTGAGGATAATATTTCTATGCTCATAGCTGTGCGCTGTGCATTGCATAATCTCTGTGAAGCTAAGGGTGAAAGGTTTGCTCGGGGGTGGAGTGCTGAGGCAGACCACTTGGCTGCTGATTTTGAGCAGCCAGATACCAGGGCTGTGAAAGGAGCCCAGAGTGGGGCTATTCGAATCAGGGACGCTTTGAGGCAGCACTTTGACAATGATCACCAGTAACATATATCTGTCTGAGTTGCTTCAATGTTACATGACATGTAGTTTTCCTAGGGGGCAATGGTGACATTTGGGGCCTTATATTCCTGTAATGAAGTGATTAAAATGTCTGTGCATGTATTGGCAGTGAAGATGATTTACCATTATAAAAGTTTGCTTTTATTGCACAAGAAACAGCACACACAAACACACAGATGCTTGGCGGGAAAGAAGGAACCAAGGAAGGGCAGACTTTCACAGCTGTGTGTAGGTCCAGCTATCATTGTGAAAGTTGTCCAAGGGGGTAGAGTGGAGGGGGAACCGAGAAGTCCTGGAAGGTGGAAAGGACTGTGCGGGTGGAGTTTGGTGGGGGGAGGGCATGGAAAAGAGTTCTGAATCTGCTGCAGTGGAGGTCGAGCACTGATCTGCTCAGTTTGCAGCATTATTAAGGACTTCAGCATCTGCGTTTGCTCCTCCATAATTTTAAGCATCTGCTCAGTAGCGTTCTTAACAAACATGTGATTTTCTTTTCTGTTCTGCCATTCAGCTTCCCAACACTCCTTTCGTTCCCTTTTTCTGCATTGGAGCACTGCAGGACCTTCTGGAGCATGTCTCTTTTGCTGCATCTTGGACACTCTCTTATCTGTCAGAGACGCTTGGCCGGGATGTGTGGGATGTTCCTGAAGGCCACATCTGCCGAAGCACAGGGGACAATGCACAGAAGCGGGATTGTTAAATTCACACACAGATTGAAACATTCCCGTTAAATACACCTTTTGCAACATTGCCATCACTTTCTCACTGACCCTAGCCAGGCAAACATCTCTGCGAACACCCAAAGCATGGTGAGTGTTAGCAGGGGGCGGGGAGGGAAGAAGTGCTCCACATGGGTAAAAGAGCACACAATCTTTGCAAGGGTCATGGTGCAGCATTCTAGGGAACAAATTGTAAAATTCTCCCACTCTTCTCCACAGGCGGGGGGTAATTCTAGCAGACATCTCACTGCTAACAATAAGCAGGGAAACAAGGGTACTATTTACTCCATGTTTGTGGCTTCCGCCTTGCTCCCTATGCTGCTCGCCTATGCACCGCTTTGGTACCTGCCCAAGTGATTGCCGAATGGTACGGGAAAGTTTCCTACAATGGGGGAAGAAACAAAGCTGCTCTGCCATGGAACCTTTGGCAAAGGATTACCGAGCACCTCCAGGAAACTTTCCTGGAGATCTCTCTGGAGGATTCCTGTGAGATCTCTGTGTGCATCAACACCCTGTTCCACTGTACTGATTAGCTACAAAGGGAAATGTTCAGCTCACAGAAACACAGCCAGCCTCCCACATTCCTATGCCCTGAACCCAGCTCCACAGTATACAAGCCACACCCACTTACCAGAAGTCTCATCTGCTTCTTGCTCGCCGGAAAGCAACTGCTGAGACTGGCTAGACACCTCGGGAGTGGAGAACAGTTCCTGGCTGCCTGCCCCGCCGGGCAACACCGCCAGGAGCTGCACATCTTCATCTAACTCCACCTCTTCATCACTAACTTCATCCTCCGGGTTAGGTCCTCTTTCCGCCGCCTATGTGCCCTCCAAAGTATCCAAGGGGCTCTTGGCAATGGAGGCCACCAAAGATAGCATCCAGCTCCTTATAGGACCGGCAGGTCTTAGGTGAAGTACCTGAGCAATGGTTTGCCTCCCTCACGTTATGATATGCCTGCTTCATCTCCTTTATCTTCGCTCTGCACTGCAGCATGTCCCGATCATAGTCCTTTTCGCACAAGCCTCAAGAAATCTGCCCGTAAGTATCTCAATTACTGCGGCTCAAGCGCAGCTGGGACTGCATAACCTCCTCTCTCCATATACTGATCAGATCCAACAGCTCTGCAGTGGTCCAAGCTGGAGAGCGTTTGCTGCAATAACCTGCCATTGTCATCTGGGAAGATGAGAGGAGATCTCTCCATTCCGAGCAAACAGGAAATGGAATTTCAAAAATTCCCAGGGTTTCTAAGGGGAAGAGGCAGATAGTTGTTTACCTGGCTGCAGGGCAGTGGAGTTCAAACTGCTGACCAGAACGGGCATTGTGGGTCATCTCCTGCAGGCCAATTAAAGTGATGAAATGAAGTGTGGTGTCTACACTTGCACTTTATTGACAAAAACGTAGAGGAAAAAGACAAAAATTTCTTGTGAGGGCGGATGTATTTTGTTGCCAAAATTGGACATTCTCCCCGGCAAAAGTCGCCTTGCAGTGTGTATGCACTCACTGTTTGAGTCAACAAACAGCAGTTTTGGCAAGAAAACTTGATAGTGTAGACAAGGCCTTACTTACACAATTCCTGTGAATTTGGATCTGGACTCCTGGCTGCTGAGAGATTTTTACCTCTATATGTGTGATATCTTACACACATATATTAACTATTCCACCAAATAAGGTTCCCTTAGCTATCTAGTGAAGGTGGGACCAGATCCTTTCTGAAGGATTAGCCTGATAGAGGAAATATTATGATTTGCACCTGCAGTGATGGATTTCTGATAGAGGAATGTTGTGCTGTAACAACTATTTGTACATATCTATGAATAAAATACTGCAAAAACTGTACATATCCATAGATTGCAAGATCAGAAGAGACCATTCTGATCATTTAATGTGATCTCCTGTATAGCACAAGTCTTAGAACTTACCCAAAATAATTCCTAAAGTATATAAATCAGAAAAAAAAAACATCCAACCTTGATTTAAAAATGGTCAGTGATGGAGAATCCACCACGACCCTTGGTAAATTGTTCCAATGGTTAATTATTCTCAGCATTCAAAATTTTCATCTTATTTCCAGTCTGAATTTCTCTATCTTCAACTTCCAGCCATTGGATCATGTTATAGCTTTCTCTGTTACATTGAAAAGCCCATTATTAACTATTCCCCATGTAAGTACTTATAGATTGCAATCAAATTACCCATTAAACTTCTGTTTGTTAAGCTCCTTGAGTCTATCACTATAAGGCATGTTTTCTAATCCTTTAATCATTCTTGTGGCTCTTTTCTGAACCCTCTTGAATTGATCAACATCCTTCTTGAATTGTGGACACAGTATTCCAGTAGTAGTTCTACCAGTTCCAAATACAGAAGTAAAATAAACTCTCTGCTCCTGGAGATTCATGCATCCAACGGTCACATTAGCCCTTTTCACCACAGTATCACACAAGAAGCTCACGTTCAGCTGATTATCCACCACAACACGCAAATCTTTTTCAGGATCACTGCTTCCCAGGATAGAGTCCCCCATCCTGTAAGTGTGGGCTACATTTTTGTTCCTAAATGTATACATTTACATTTAGCCATACTAGTACTGATATTGTTTCCTTGAACTAAGTTTACCAAGCAATCCAGATAACTCGGAATCAGTGACCTCTTCTCTTCATTATTTACCACTCCCCCAATTTTGTATCATCTGCAAATTTTAGCAGTAGTGATTTTATGTTCTCTTCCGGATCATTAATAAAAATGTTAAATAGAACAGAGCCAAGAACCAATCCTTGCAGGACTTGTGGGCTGGTTCCTTTTATAGTGACTGATCCTGGCAAGGATTTTCACATGTCCAATGTTCTTTTATATAAAAAGTTTGCTAAGGTGTGCATCAACACTTACTGTAAACTCGTGTTTTACAAGTTATTCTTCCTTAACGAATAATTACAGTAAACATAATACTCAAGGCCAGATCCTCAAATGGCATAAGTTAGCATAGCTCCTTTGACTTCAATAGAACTACATTGATTTATACCAGCTAAGAATCTGATCCTCAAAATGTAAACTCTCTGGGACAGGAACGTGTGTGTGTGTCTGTGCGTGCGCGCACGCACGCACACTCTGATTGGAGCTTCTACTTATGTCCATAATACTACTATCGTCACACAATTAAGAGATCATTATTTATGTTGCAAAGTCACTCACTCAAAAAGTAGGAAAGACTAGAATTAAGGATGTCTGTGCAAAATGAGAAAATTAGAGCAGATAAGTAGATAAACAAAACATGCATGCTTCACTTGCATATGCAGTTACTGAATTTGCAAACTCTATTGCAGTAACTGATACATAAATATATGCCTATTTTTAACAGTTAACAAGAAATAGTCAAATAACTCCTGACTAAAAGTGCACATCAGGGTCAGCACCATTAATCTTTAGAATGCTGGCAAATGTACAATGTGAACAAATCCCATAATGCTGTGTACTTCATTTTCTTATTTTCTTTGTAATTGAGTCTGTATCACTCCACAAGTATTGAAATCTGTTGGATATACTCAATCCCAGGTGGCAGGTCTTTGTCCCTGCAATTTTCAATGGAAATATTGCTAGACTAAAGAAAGAGATTAACTCAAATGTTATACTGAGTAGTGCTTCCAAAGTTGGAGTCATCCATCATTATGTAGATTGCTGGAGAAAAGAGCATCTGAGGACCTGTATTATGAGATGCCTTCCTGAAGAATTGTTGCCATATTGAACCTCTCCAAATAATATGAAGCAATGATCACATTTCTCTGCATCTCCTCCAAAACCAATCTGAATTGTTAGGGAAGATAATTATCAGAAAGGTTTATATAATATCAGATCTGTTTGGAGGTTAAGACTAATAAATTTAGAAAGTTTTTTAAAGGTTTAGATTTAAACACATTTGTTATCTTCTGATTTAGCAAGGCACTTAAGCATGTGCCTAATTTTATACACTTGTGTCCCATTTACTTCCTTGGGCTTCTCACCTGCTTAAAGTTAGGCAACTGCTTAAGTATTTGGTGAACTGAGTCCTGCATTCCCAAATTCCTTCCCAAATTTTCCATAAGGGTCACAGAAGAATGACAGAAAGACTCAAAGAAAGATCTGTGTGGGCGTGTGTGTGTGTGTGTTTGTTTGTTTGTTTTTAAATGGAGTCTCTTCATGAATTAAAATATAATCTATTTAGTTTGCCACAGATTGGGGAAAAAATACTAAAGCAAACACTACACATGTTTTTATTACAAATTAATTCTGAAATAAAGCCACTGATTCATATTCATCACTTAAATGGCTTTTTTTCTGCTGTCTCATTGTCTGCAACAGTTTCTTATCATATGAGGCAAGTGCAGGAGGCTGAATGCATAAGGAGATTGTAAATACTGTAAATCAAAAACAAACATGTTCCCCATAAAGCCAAAGATTTCATACCCAAAGCGCATGATTCAGTAAAGCCTGACTGCAAGCATTTGCTACTTTAGTAATAGTATTATAATATCTATTTTTGCATTTTTACAATACCTAATTAGTTTTAGTACAATATTTTATAAACCAAGAACATTTTTAATGCACAATATAAAGCTTAGTTAAAGCTTTTAATTTTTGCCATATCTATCTTGGACACAATTTGCACATTGATGATATTTTATAAAAGCAACAATAGCATGTGTATCCCCCCATCCTTCTACATCATGTACCATTCCCATGCTTACACAAAGGAAATTCTGAAAGCATATGGGATGCTTGCTACATATAAGGAAATGATTGTGTGAATCATTCTTTGTTAAAGTGGTACATTTAAAGTTCATGATTCTGTGTAGAAATAGCTAGAGGAATTTTTGTCTTATGGACAATGACCAGGTGAGAGCCTTCATTAGTTTTTGCAAATTAGAGTAACACCAAGATTGCCTTAATTTGTGCTGGGAGATTAGCAGGGCCCTGCTACCCTAGGATTGAGGCAGTAGAAAGGTAACTGGAAGCTATGTCTGGTCCACATCCTTAGCTCCTGAACCAATCACAGATTGGCCAGATCCTATTAGGCTGGTTAGCATAATTAAGTTAAGCACAATAATGACTAAAACCACTTTACTCTATATGTGTAAATATATACTTGCCTTGTTACATGTTGCTTGTGATTTTTTTAAAAAGTGTTTCATCTGATTATTTATCTCCAGAGAAGTATTGTCATTGTTAATTCAGGAAGGCCTACCAAAAAGTTTGTGTCTCAATTTTACACACACACACACACACACACACACACACACACTCAATATCTCTTCCCCCATCCCCATCTTCTCCCCTCCTCCTTCCTCTCCCCCCCCCCCCCGGCAAAAGTGTGAAAATAATGCAAGATATGGAAATAAATTATTCAAAGTTATATCAAGAAACATCCTTCTATCTAGACAGCCAATGTTATCATCAACATTACATTATCTGTAGGGGCACTAAGCCAGTAATGGCTTTCACAGTAATTTTCAAAAACATCACACTTCCCTAGAATCTGATATCAGTAGGTCATTAGCTAGAAGGACGCCAAAGGACTGTCTCCATTTTCTGGAGGCTTGAAGGACTCTCCAAAATTCTCTGTTGGTTTAACTAAGCCAGGATTACATTTTATCAATCAAATCTAAAAAACACATACATTAGTCACAGCAATGCTAAGTCAAGTAGAAAATTATTTGTAAATAATATCTGCATGAACTGTATTTGCAAGAGGATTAGTGAGTGCCTGTGCTAATCTACTGTTGGAATTAAGTTATTTTCTATTTTGAAAAAAGACACCAAGCTTTAACCTCATTATCTTCAACATATATTTAATATAATTCTGATAGTTTATTTATACACAGCAATACAGCACTGTCTAACCATGAAGCTTAGAATGTACATAACACAAAAAGCAAGGAAATGAAAAAAAGTTAAGGTATTTAATTGTACATATCACTCTTATTCATCCTACAGATAAACCACCATCATATATCACAAACAGTGCCCCATAACCATAACTGTCCCAGCAGGGATAACAGACATCCATTACCTCCTTCCCTTGACTCACCACCACAAATGGACCAGGTTTCACACCCCATCTCCCAAAACTATCTTTTTCTGCACAGTTCTGGAAAAGTCACTTGCTTGGGTTTAGATAAGGGATGCTGGAGCAGCATTAAGGTCTGTGGTGTATGGTAGCTGTTGTAGTGAGGAGTTGTCTCTCTCTGGGTGGAATAGTAGCGGATATACACTGTCAGAGGTCTTAACTTTTCATTTATTAGTTTTTGTGCACAAAATTATTATTATTATTTTTTAAAGTGTTGACTTAAGTCAAACACTTGAAACTTAGGAAATGTCCTATGCAACCTTAGCTCTGCTGTTTTGTGCATATGCATTTTGATACAGGGCAAAATCCTACGTCCACTGAAGTCAATAGCAAAACTCTCATGGACTTCAGTGGAGACAGGATTCCACCTACGGTCTTTAAATATATTATCACATACTATTTTTTTCTATAGGACCTCTGCCTCATTCAGTGCACAGCTCTTCCTGGTTGTTGAGTGCTTGATGTTACAGTATAAATAACTTTCTTTTAACATAGGTAAAAAACCAATGTAATAGGTGATACAACAGTAAAGGCAATGTCAGGTATGGTATTAGTTTATTATTTATTGATACAATTTCTTGTAAATATTGTTATTGCTATTTTGGCAGGATATGCGCTATTAAATATAAATAAAGCATGATAATAATATATAATTATCATGTCAAATATCAAGTATTCTTCTGAAATACATGCAAAACTAGTATTGAAAAATGAAACATCCTCTTTCCCATTAATACAAAAAAGAATAGGAAAATAGTTAGGAGAATGACTAGTATTAAGATATTTGCACGTCTCTAAAGCAGGGTGAGTGATCAGGGCATTTAGACCACTGCTTTCTTATGCACAAAGTTGCATTTGGAAGTCACCTAGTTTTAAGGAAAATATATTCAAATATTATAAGGAGAGACCTAAAAAAAATTCCCTCGTAGATTCTAGGGGAAAAAAGCAGACTCATGATAATGATGTAGGGCAAGATATGTTCATCCTACATAGTCATTTAGTAATTCAAGATCAAGAATTGAAGATAAGGAAAGAAATTTTATACTGGATATAAGAACAGGCTTTTGCTAAAAGGGTCGTCAATATGTGCAACAAGCTGCCAGACATAATAATTAGGGCTTGAAGCCTATCAGATTTTAAGTCCATAATTGAAAAAAATATTAATAAAAAGAACAATCTAACACATTATACCTTTAGGGTATATAAGCCATGAGATATGTATTAGGTGAATATGTGGGCTCTCTGGGTCTAGTTTTCTGCACTGGCCCTGCACTTTGTGCAGTCATTTGTGTCAGTATAAAGTGGATGTGAAATACTATTATTCTTATCTGGTAAATCTGATACTATCTTTGTACTAATATAAATAACTACACAAGGTGTAGGACAAAAGCAATCAGGTCTTCTACATCCATCATTTTTCACTCATTCTATAAAATGGGCGCTCACTTTGACAAAGACGTAGATCCTTTATAATGTTAAACAGATTTTTTATATATGAGAGGTTATTTTACCTCTGTACTTGGCACAGGTGTGACTACTGCTGGAATATTGTGTCCAGTAAATTTTAAGGGTTTAGAGAAGAAACATAAGAATGATGAAAGGTTTAGAAAATATACCTTATGATGATAGACTCAAGGAACTCAATCTATTTAGCTTAACAGAAAGGTTAAGGGACATGATTTATTATCTACATGGCAAACAAATATTTAATAAGAATCTGGTCATGGGAGGTGCTCTGGCCCTCCTGCAAGGTTCGAATCAATTAGCTCACCTGGAAGTCACTCATGGGTTCACGGTCCAAATGAGTTTATCAGTAGATCTATCTGAAGCGTTAGTCTTCAATGCCAGAAAGAGCAACTTAAAAAACACTTCCATTATAATTGAAACCCTCCAGAAAGTATTGCCAGTATATTATTCAACTATAATCAGTTGAATGCTGCTGGCATCTACCTCTCAGATGTTAAAAAATTGCTCTTGCTGAGCAACACTTGCTTTACAATTTATTTCCATAGTAGTGAGTCCTTGGGAAATAAATCTGAAGTCACATATGGGTTGTTCTACTTGCACACAAACCACTGGGTGGAGGGCACCAATGTAGGTTAGCTATAAAATGACAAATTAGTGAACAAATGACAAGATGGACATGCTGTTCATAACACTGTATGATACTTTTGGGTGTTCCTGGTACACAGCAATCAGGGACTTTGTTTCATGAAATTGTTTATTTGTGGATCGGTTCAATTCATTGCACAAGGCCTGAGTATATGTACATAGAGAAGGATATTTAGATCTATTGCCTGATTCACCATTGCAACTTTCCAGTTTTATATAAGAGTAACACCACTAAAATCAGCTGAATTGCACCACTGTAAAACCAGGGTAATGCAGTAGCTTATCAGGCTCTATTTGATTCTCTACATCAAATTATACCCATTTTATTTCCTCCTAAAACACTTACTTTGAATAGCAAGGGCAGCTGAAATGAAAGCAGAAACATATATTGCTAATGTGGTCTCTTTAAATTTATCCTTATTTAAATTATATTAAATTTAAATTATCCTTCAGTCATTTGAACTGCAGTGGAAATTGCAGAAAAAGAGACTGGTGTGATCCTCCTCTGTAAAACACAAGGAATGGACAATGGATCTGCCCTGGAATGGATCCACCAGCACATCCCTGCTCTTCCCCCTTCCCACTTTGTCCCCAACTGTTGCTATGTCACTGTGGAAATGGAAGGAACCAACCCGAAGAACACTTCCACAGTGCCCAAAGGAGGTAGACATTCTGGAGGCTTCTGCCATCTTATTTCCTGCACACACTTTGTTCAGCATGTAAACCTTCAGCTAGGTGGTATCATCAGCAACAAGGGTCGGGTTCAACACCTAGGTGTTCCTCCTAACATTACAAAACAGACACTGCTTGAGCCCCCTCACAGAAATCTTGAAAAACACTAAGCACAGCCCCCCTTGGCGCCTCCTTAGAGGCAATACTTCCTCACTCACAAGCACTAAGTCTGTGTATAACAAAATAAAAGTTTTATTAAAAGGGAGAGGGACCACAACAATTCAAAAGTATGCCAACTATTAGTAAACACCTACCGCATAGTATCTTGGGCAATAGTCCTTTGCTTCAGTTTACCACCCCTATAGTGCAAAAGTCCAACAGCTGAAAGCCCCTTTAACATGCCATTCCCCTTTCCCTCCACTGCACCTTGTTCACAGTAGATTGTCCAATTTCAGCAAAGTGCCAGATTTTTTTTTAAAATGTGACTTTGTTCCATTTAAATTTCAAAACATTGAGAACTTGCAGGTCTCAGAGTCAAATGGCTCAATGAGAATTCAGTTGGTTTTTTGTTTTATTTTTCTTCATTAACTTTAACAGTTTCTCTTTGAGTACTCTGTCACCATTAAAAGTCATTAATGCTTTATAACCTTTCACATCAGCATTTCAGTCTCGAAAATGGAAAGGAATTTATCTTCTTGAGTTGCAAAGACAACCTCAGATGATGAGGTTTTGGCTTTCTTTGAACAGCAGCATCAGTGCAGGCAGAAGCATTCATTGTTAATATGATCTATCTTATTTTTCTTATGGTTCAGTCAATTGAACTGAAGTGCTAATTGCTGAAGAAGCTTCTTTTTACATAACATTTTTTTATCTTTAAGAGAATCTTTCTAAGTGACAGACAACTTAGAACTGCCAGATATCATGTAACTAAAAGTATCATTTTTGTCTTGATGCTTTATTGGACAATTTTTTTAGAGTGATTCTCTCTGAAGTGCCAGACATTAATTTTATCTCTTTACTAAACTAACAGTCTAAAAGCATGATTTAACATTTGGAGTTTGATATTTCTCTCTCTTTTTTGTGGTGAACAGTAACATTAATGTGCATTTATTTTTGACTATTTTAAAAGGTTTTTTTGGAAGAAGTTGGGTTTTTTTTAAACTTCTTGTAAAGAAAATTAACCAAACACTGATGTGTAATGGTTTTAATTTGTCTTACTCTCCATTACATGCATTTTTATGCCTCCTTTTAGAAGCTTGAAAACAGCACCTTTTCCTTCATGATTTTCTCCTCTTTCATTTTACCAAACATTTGAATTTCTTGGAGCTGAAATTAATGAGACCATCTGAAAGTAATGTCTTGTTGTACCTAAATATCTCTCAACATCTGGGGCAAACAGAGTTTGCTTATCTCTGGCAAACAGAGTTTGCTAGTTAAGAGGCTGATCCAAAGTCCATTGATATCTGTTTAAGTGTTTCCATTGACACCAATATGCTTTGGATCAGGCTCTAACTGTTGCTGCAACACAAACAGAGGGAGCATTTTTGAGCCACAAAAATACTTAATATTAAAAAAAGTTCTTGGGCCAAGTCCTATTCCAGCCCATCTGCAGATGATCACACCGAATGCAGTGGAAAAGGTGCAATTCCACTCCACATGGAGCAGACTTCAGGTAGCTTATACAGGCACTCTGCACTCCTTTCACCTCTCACAGCACAGCCCTTCAGGCTGTCCCTGTGTTTCAGAGCATTTGATGGTGTAGGGTAGAAGCAGGTCAGTAGAGGTGCTGGAGTGGGGACAGTAGAGTTATTACTATGTCTATCTTACTGGCCAAACCCCCAATGGAGATGCAAATTGCTATGCAGTTAACATATGTATATGGAAAAAAAGCTTTGAACTCATGTGAGTATTATCTTTTATGCTACAAAGGATTGCACTTAGGTCTTGTCTACACTTACAGTGCTGCAGTGGCAAAGCTGCACTAGTGCAGCTACGCCACTGTAGCACTTAGTGAAGACGCTATCTATGCTGATGGGAGAGCTTCTCCTGTCAGCATCAGTATTTCACCTCCCCAAGAGGAGGTAGCTATGTTGACAGGAGAAGCCGTTCTGTCATCATAGCACCTGGGGTTAGATTGGTATAACTGCATTGCTCAGGGGTGTATATTTTCCACACCTCGGAGCAATGTGGTTACACCAACGTAAGTTTGTAGTGTAGACCAGGGCTTAGTCAGGATGTTTGGAATTGTCACACTTACAGCAGGATGCTATTTTGTATCCATTGTTGTATTAAAAAACATTGCTAAAATTGTAGGCAGTTGCTTTACATTTCTGGGTTTTCTCCTGCTCCTGCTTGAAGGCTAGGAGGCTCTAGGGAGGTGCATGGAACTGCACTATCTGGGTCTAGCAGTCTGCAAACACTTATGTTGCAACCTTCCAGTAAAAGTATTTATGGTTTTATCTAACGTCTCTGTGTGTATAGTGTACATAAAACCCATGTAGCAGAGTGTCCCCAAACCTACTATCAGACCCTGCCTCAGTTTCCAACTTTTCCATCATCAAATAAATCACAGCAGTTGGTGCATTGGAATTCCACTCCCTTTCCAGGGTCTGCTTTATTAACATGAATTAACAGATTAACTCAAAACTCCAAACATCAAGCAATGCCTAACCCCTAGTGTCCTGCTGCCTAGTGGAACCCACAGCCCCAAACTAGGCCATCACTCCCTGTATACAAAAGAATTAGGCACCTAAGAAAGGGATTCTCAGAAGCCAGCAAGCTGAATGGGGAGCCACCTAAGCTATCCAGGAGTGAAATGCCAGGAGAGGGGTAGGGAAAGGAGAAGGATTTAGGCACCTAATTGCTAATCTGGTGTTCCTGGGTGAAAAACCAGAGATAACCAACTCCCTGTGAATGGGATTCTCAGCTACAAGTCCTCCCCTCTAGTTAAGCATCTTTTCCCTGCTCACACTTCATATGTCTTCCATACTCACCCTACATTTCCCTGTGCCCCTGGCTTTCTTTTTTTGTGGGTGCTGTGCTGCCCTTTCTACATGTGTTTTGTGCATGTGCTGTCCTGCCCTTCTACCTATCAGCATTCTGGCCCTCCTGCTATGGGGCCTGACATGTATCTGATCTTAGGGGTGCTCAGAGCATCCTTACATGATTGGGCCCTGCCAGAGAGATAGATGTTGGCATCTTTGTGGTATCTGGGCCTTTGGCTTGAACAAGGGCTCTAACTGATTGTTAGCTGTGGAGTGGCATCAAAGTTTAGATGGCTTTGTGAATGCCTACTGATGGAAACTTAGGTGCCTAAGGATCCTCCAGGATTAGGCAGAAGCTGAGCAGTGGTTTTGAAAGTGGACCCTACATAAGCCCTAGAGACAAGCCAGCTACATATTCCTTTTTCAGCTCCCCCCCCCACTGAACAACATGCATACTGAAGAGGCAAGGCACATTTCTCATTACTCTATGCAATTTACTAGTACTAGTTTTCAGCAGATATCATGTTCTGCATTCACACATCTCATGCAAAGCTAACACAATTCTATTTCTTTGGACATAAAAATGCTCTTGCATTGCTGTCTTTCAATTGACAGTCAAATGGTGGTTCCAGGTTTCTTGGGACCCAATTAGACTTGCACAGTTTCATCTTCCACTCCCCAGGGGATGGGAGCTACTCATAGTATCGGTGCCTCTTCCTCTTCGCTTCTGTTTCAGACTATTTTTCTGTCACAGGCATGTCTGCCAATCCCTCCATTATCACTACTTTTCTATAGTGTATGTGTTGATCTGGTAATACTTTGTAACACACTCATGACAACATTCTGCTATATCTTTTGTGTGCGTGTGTGTGCGCACGCGCGTAAGTATGTGCTGAAGGGATAGCAAGGATAGAAAGGATACATTATCACTGCCATTGAAACAAGAGACCAAAGTTTTGCAATCCTCCTGTAGCTACTGCAAAAGACTTCTTATGTGTAAGATTTATAAAACCTTGTGTAAAGAAGGAAGCCCCAGATAACCAAACATTATAATGAAGTACACCTCTACCCCGATATAACGCCACCCGATATAACACGAATTCGGATTTAACGCGGTAAAGCAGTGCTCCGGGGGGGGCGAGGCTGCGCACTCCGGTGGATCAAAGCAAGTTCGATATAACGCGGTTTCACCTATAACGCGGTAAGATTTTTTGGCTCCCGAGGACAGCGTTATCTCGAGGTAGAGGTGTAAATGTGGGGGAGAGTTTTTGCTGGGGGTCTTTTTTATTCTGAGGATCTTTAAGCACATTGTAAAACCACATAACAGCTACTAATATTTGTCAGCAGCTTCTCAAAGGCACAAAACATGAACAAGTGAGAATACAATGCTTGCCTTTCAACACAGTCATGTCATGTTCTATTTTTTGATGTCTCGGTGCACACAAAATAACCAAAACTGAAGCATCAAAAAATTAAAACATATCATCACTCCAGAACTTTGAGGGGAAAATGCACATGGTTTCTAATGCCAAAATTGAAGAATATGATGTACTAAAGATTAAAATCTATCAGTTTAAAGATAACCCACCTTTTTTTGTGTCTTCTGTTAGATACTTTGCAATAGTGCATGAGAACGATCTCCTTGTGTGCTCTCTTCTCTCTTTGTGTAATTATTATTCATTACCGTGTCAGGTATTACCCCTTTTTCATTTCTTTAAATAACATAGCACCACTGCACATGCACAGAGAGAGTGTGTAGAAACACTTCCTCTCCGGCGCCTCCTCCATTGTGCTCTTTGTACAGTGGATGGGCACTGTTGTGGTGTCTGTGCTTTTCCAGTATCAACGACTGCTCCTATCCAGGGCAATTGGGCACTAACCACCCTAATACTGATGGAGTGATGGGTGCGAAGAAGCAGCAGCAATAGCCTGACCCCCTTCACCCTAGCTTGCAACACTGGCAGAGCATTCAGGGAACACATTCTGCACCAACTCCAAGGGCTGTGGCAGCAGGTGCTCTCCCTTTGCATAGCACTGAGCTTTGGGGGGCATTGTGCCTCTCTGAGACACAAGTTCCCCAAACTACTCCTGTGAGGGTGCTGCTCTAGGCTGCTCTTTACTCAGGGCTCTACCAGACACAGTTGAGCCCAAATGCCTTTAAAACTGATGCTTTATAACATTATTTCTCCACTGAAATGAGTTTACAAGGAGACTCATACTGATCCCTGCTATATCTCACAAGACTTTGATTTTACAAACATGGGCCCTGATCCTGCAATCAGGATAGTGCAAGAGGGTGCTTATGCCCACAAGGATGCACAATGAAGTAATTGGGCCCACAGCAAGGACAATACAGACTCAGAAACAAAAAGAAGAGGTTATTAGATACCATTTTGTCTAGTCAAGGATTTCTAGTCAAGGGTCTCAGAGCCCAGGTTCCAGCCCAAGCCCAACCATCTACACTGCAATTTTCAGCCCTGCAACCTGAGTCCAAGTTAATTGACCAAGGCCAGCCACAGCTGTGCCACGGGTCTTTTGTTGCAGCATAGCTGTCAAGAGAGCTCTTTCCCATCGATGGCAGAGATTCAAGGGGTTGGGAGGCTACAATATCTCTTTCCTCCTCCAAGGCCCACTAATCCCTAGCCCTTAAAGATAGATTTAAATGAAGCTCTGCAGGGGGAGCTTTGTGAAGCTTCCTCGCCGTGCACTATGCCCGTCTATGAGAATTTCACAAGGACAATTCTGGTTAGCACCTTATTTAAGAATATTATCAATTAACATTGATCCTGTCCTAAAATCTGTTTGGACATGACAATTTTCTTTTAATGTTAAATGATAATATTTTTCTGCTTTTGCAGAAGCTTCAGCTATCTTCAAAAATGAATGTACAATCACTCATCGTTAAATTAGAATAAGTTTGAGAGATATTGTTTTATATAAGCAAGACTGATGTTTATAAAACTACTAGATCCATACACCCACACTTTTGATTGGGAAGAAGCAAAATGCAGGGCTTCATTTTACAGGACACAGCCTATGTCTGGAAAGGAGAAGGACACAGGTTTTTGGGGATGAACAGAAAGATCATAGTAGGCTACCCATAAGGGAGCTGAACTAGAGGTGTAAAAAGAAGAAAAGAAAGCCAAGGACTCAGACATACAATGTAGAGCTGAGCAGAGGATGACAATTGCATTTCACAGCCACTTTTGAAAATTGTTTTTGTTTGCAAAGAAAATGGAATTGTTTTTAAACTTGGGATTTGGAACACTCCAGGGAAAGCCCTTATTCCTCTACCTGTTTGGACTTGGATGCTTATGAAGTCCAGAGTGGAGTACCTATTCCTTTCTCCTGGAATAATCTTTTTAGACTGTGTTCTTTGATAAATCACTAGATTAAATTATAACACCTCCCACCCCCTTGGCACTCTTCATTAAGTTTAGACTCAGGCACAAATAGAACCTTGTTCATGCTTTGAAATGTCTGGTAAAGTGACTTTGTACTTCTAATTTTAAGCTGGATTAGAACCAAAAGCACTGAAATAATAGAAAAGCTATTAACACTTTATGGCCTGCCAGGACCTTAACTCCTGGAAATCTCACAAGCAAGACCATTCTCAAGAGATTTTCAGCCCAGTTTTGCAGCTTCAAAGCATTTGCCTAGTTTGGAAGAAGTATGGATGAACAAGCCGAAGTCTGGATGCTCATGCAGAACAGTTCCAAACTCTAAACCTATTGAGGTTCTCCTGAGCTTCAGCCTAATCAGCAAATGAATAAGGTGGATCAGAGACTTTAACCCAAGTCTTCTACACCCCGGGCAACTGCCCTAACCACCAGGCTGTAGAGCAGGGGTGGGCAAACTACCGCCCGCGGGCTGCATCCAGCCCGTCAGACATTTCAATCTGGCCCTCAAGCACTTGCTGAGGAGCAGGATCGGGGGCTTGCCCCACTCTGTGCATGCCGTGGCTCCCCACAGTTCCCAGAAGCAGATGCATGTCCCCCCTCTGGCTCCTACGCATAGAGGCAGCCCAGCCAGGGGGCTCTGCACACTGCTCCTGCCCCAAGTGCCGGCTCTGCAGCTCCCATTGGCCGGGAACCATGGCCAGTGGGAGCTGCGGGGGTGGCGCCTGCGGGCGGGGCAGAATGCAGAATCACCTGGCTGCACCTCCACGTAGGAGCCAGAGGGGGGATGTGCCACTGCTTCCGGGAACTGCTTGAGGTAAGTGCCATCCGGAGCCTGCACCCCTGACCTCCTCCTGTGCCCCAACCCCCTGCCCCAGCCCTGATCGCCTTCCCGCCTTCTGAACCCCTCTGTCCCAGCCTGGAGCACTCTCCTGCACCACAGACTCCTCATCCCGAGCCCCATCCCAGAGCCCGCACCTCCAGCCGGAGCCCTCACCCCTTCCCTACCCCTTCTCAGACTCCTCATCCTGACCCCCTGACCCCCTCTGCCCCAGCATGGAGCCCCCTCCCGCACCCTGAACTCCTCATTTCTGGCCCCACCACAGAGCCCACACCCTCAGCCAGAGCCCTCCCCCCCTCCCACACCCCAACCCCCAATTTTGTGAGCATTCATGGCCCACCATACAATTTCCATACCCAGATGTGGCCCTCAGGCCAAAAAGTTTGCCCACCCCTGCTGTAGAGTCACTCTCCCTCTTTCCTCCTTGGTTACCTATTGGAGCCACTCCATTTTGTATTAAATATTTATAGGGCTAGAAAGATAGACTGACTCTATAGTCTTGGGGGTAGGGCACTCATATAGGATGTGGGAGACCCAAGATCAAGTTCCTGATCAGAAAGGAAGAACAAAGAAGCAGCGTTCACCAACTCAGCAAGCCAAAGTCAAAGAAAGGGCATCAGGAGGGGTTGCAAATGATTCATCAAGAGGTATACTGCCATGAGATGGGGGGGACACATATCCTGGGGTCACCAGAGTACAGTGCCAGTTCTATGAGAGCTTCTTCAGGATTGTTGTAACTATGAAGGCTGGTGCTGAGCCTAAGGGGCAAATATGAGAAATAATGATCACCAGAGCCCAGCACTACACTGGCCACACCCTCACTACATCCCCTATGCCTGGAGAGGATGCCAGCTCCCGCAAATCCAGGGACTCCTGCAGGCAAAGAGAATCCTCAGCCATTCTCTTGGTGCCACCAGAGGATCTGACCCTAAGTATTAAAAGCATTTGAAAAATTAAAAGACAAATATTACTGTGGGTCAAATCCCCAGGTCCTTACATAGTTTTTAATCAGTCCTTTTTTTCCCTCAGGAAGACTGCCATTGGCATCAGTGGATGTTTGCCTGAGTAAAAGTCTAAATAAATATTGAGTAAGGACCTCAAGATTTGGCCCACTAATTGTAAAACAAAGACAGTACATGGATTTAAAAATACTTCAGAAGACTGTGGAATTAGTCCCAGTTGTTTTATGATGTGTTTTGCACCATTGTTGCCTAAAACTTCATGCTTTCTGTAATGGATAAATCATTAGGAATGTGAGGGAAATGTGGATATATCCATATATGTTGATATATCCATAGTATGCAGATTAAAATAACCATATTAAGAGAAGCACACTGTGAGTCAGTAGGAGGTCTGACAACCAGACAAGCTTAGCCCAGCTACTATATAGACTAATAAGTACCTGACTACAGTAGTGCTGTTCCTCTGAACATGGAAATTCTTGTTGCAGCTATCGCTGCCATTGGCCTAAAATACACCAAACAGGGAAATATATTTATCAACATTGGAATTATTTAAGAGGCTTTGTAAAGGTCACAAAAATACTCTTTGTTCTTTTCTCCCTCCCCTGCCCCCCACCTTGCTCTTTTGACAAATAATTAGGGAAGGTATAATCAAAACATGATGGATAGACTCATCTCTACATGCTCTTCCTGGACATATCCACAACAGCTTTAAATAATTAGATATTTTTCAAGTGCAATCCACTTCTTAAATGTTTGGTGTTGAGTAATAAACAATGCACTGCAATTCAAAGGCAGAATTGCTGTACACTAAAAAACAAACCATAGGAAAGGTATTTAATTATTTTTGTTTTGTTTTTTTCAGTTGAATAGTGGATACCCATTTAGAGAACAGCCAAAAGATATCACCAATTAAAATAACAGCAATGCAAAAATATACAATACCCTTGTAGTTCACAAGGTGAATAAATAAAACCCTGCACTTTAATCTCCTCACAGTTCTAGAACAAACCCTTTTGTACAGCTAATAAAGTCTGACTTCAGCCAAGACAAACTAACTAACTAAATATTGGATTTTGTCCTTTCAAGGAATAAACACACTGTCCTCTTTCTAGAGCAATCCGCATTGTCTGGAAAAATCCTTACTGAACTGCTTCCCTTTTGCTGCAATTGGCCATACTTCCATAACTAACTGAGGTAACAAACTTTGGTTTATTCATCTATACCTCATCCAAACTATGCAAACCTCTGGAAGCTGAAAAATGGGGTGGAAGTCTCTTGAGAATGGGTTTTCCTGTGAGTTTTACAGGAGTTAAGGTCCTGGCAGGTCATATTGTGTTAAAATGTTTTTTTCTGGCATTTTGATGTTTGTAGCTCCAGTCTTAGCTAGCAATCAAAAGTGTAAAATCCTTTTGGTCATGCTCCCTAGATAGGCTGCCCCTTCTAAAACCCTTTTACAGTCCCCCTCCCAAGTGTACCCCTTCCAAGTGACAGCCCGTGCCTCCACTTCTTTGAGATGGGACCCCACAACCTAATCACTTTCTGACTTGGTACCTGGTTACCAATTGTGATACCTAGCAATAGGCTTGGTACCTACAAGAGTTTCTTGTTGTGAGTCCATAGACAGTAACAGTATGCAGTGACACAGAAGGAGTGTCTTCAAAACAAAGTATAATTTATTTGCCAAACAGCTCAAAGCACTATAAGAAATTAATTTTAGAAAACAAGAGACCTATATAGTTACTGTCTTACTTACACTTAGTATACCCCTGCAGACCACTAGGTAACCTTGACTCCCTGTGACGGGGTTTGACTCACCGCTGTGGCGCATCCTGCTGGCTGTCCTGGGAATTAGCTTAGTTTGCCCATACGCCCTCATCCAATGACATCTCGCCGCCATCACTTCTGCTCCAGGAAGCAAATTGTCCCAATGAACACAGTGTCCTCTTCAGGACACAGACCTCCAGCTGTGTCACACTCTGTTCTCCCCCCTTTAAGGGGAACCATCGTCCACTGTCCAGCCACTTCCACAGTGGCAAGTGGCCCTCTACTCCGGGTCCCGGCCCAGGGATCCTGTAGATGGCAGCCGTGTGCTGCATACCCTCCAATCCCGCAGTCAACGTCCCTGGGCCACTTCCCCACAGCCCCCAGCATCTTCTCTGCTCTTGTCTCTGGGCCCCAGCATGCCAGCAGTCAGCTGAGAGCTCACTCCTACTCCCCTGATCCTGCCCAGGACTGCTCTCTCCAAGGTGCTAGCTGCCCTCTGCCTGCAAGGCAGACAGTCTTCCTCCCTCCTTGAGATCCAGGGGTGACCGACCTGTTCTGCACTGCAACTCTTATTATATGGGCCTGCCCGGCCCTGATTGGCTGCTCCTCGAAGCCCTCTCAAATTGCCTGTCTCCTGCATAGCCTCCCTAGGGTCTTCTCCAATTGGCTGCCTATTGTGCAGCCTCCCTAGGGTTCTATTAACCCTTTATGGGCAGATGCCCCATCACACTCCCCCATTCTCTTGAGGAACAAGCCTGATTACTGCAGACCCTGACTGTCTCTTTTGCTGTCAGCACTCACTGACACTCCATGAACAGCCTCTCTCATTTTTTTCTAGGCCTGGGGTTCTATAATAGCTTAATATCATGTTTTGATCATAGGCTTAGCTTTGGGAAGAGTAAGCCGTTCTAACTGGGATGCAGCCAAGTAAGGGGCATTGACCATTTAACAGTTTCCTCATTGTTTCCTCCAGGACTCTTACCTGTGTCATTGTTTTACTTTGTCTGCTTGGTCCCTCTAACAATCCCTTTTGGTCTAATGCCATAGCAAGTAAGCCATCATAAATACAGATGCATGCACCATATTTAATAAAAAAAAGTAGTATCAGCGTTTCCCAGTTCTCTACACATTTAACCAGATATTTGACAACCTGCACAAGGTTCCATTTTGTACAGTTCTAAAACCAGTTGAGATTGTCCAGGCATGTGAGATGTCCAGAAATTATTTTATCTGAACCAGTTCACTCATTCCTAATGCTAATAATTTCAGATAAACCATCTTAAAATAAGAATCAGGCACTTTTTTTTATGCCTAGACTCCCAGTTACCGCAAGGAAAACAATCTCAGACCAAATATGTAATAAAGAGCCCATTGGTAATTATTGTCCAGGATCTAACAACATTTAACAAAATCAAAGTATCTTGGATTTTGATTATTTTTCTTTTAGAATTTGAAGTTTATTTTTAAATGATATTTATTTGAGGAAAAAAGGTATCAATCAAAATCAGACTTTAAAAATGTGCTTTGGTTTTATACAGTGAGCACACTTTAAAAAATTTTCTTTTCACCACTGGGTCAGGTATAACTACTAGTTATAACCAGCAGGTATTTTCTTCTGCTTATGATGGAGAATATTTCTAGTACAGTTAACAGTTTACCAAACAGTTAAGAAATAAGAGACCTGTCAGAAGCACCCACCATACAGCAATCTGACAACCACCCAGCAGACCAGAAAAATATTTACTTATCAAAAATGTTCTTTAATTAAAGAACAAAATAATACAGGAAAACTTGGCTACACTTTTAATTGGTGGTCTATGAAGGTGGTCCCTGGAACAAGTATCACAGTACGCATATTGGACCTGACTATTGATATCCATGGCCCAATTCCATTGAAACCAATGGAAACAGAACAGGGACAATCACAAAAACATATACAACTTCCTAAAAGAAATACAGTTAAATAGCCTCAAATGAAAATAGAATCGTGATACATTTGCAGTGACTTTATATTCTGAATGGTTTTGAGCCCTTCCACTGATTAGAGCAAGCTACTTTCCTTGATTGGGGGGGAAGTCTTTATATATAATTTTTCAAGTAAAAATATCCTGTCCATTCAAAGTAATAGGTCACTGCTGTGTAAAGTAGCTTGTCATAGCAACTGGATAAGCCATAATTTAAGTCTGCCTGAAGTACGACCAAATTAAAGTGAAACTAGACAATAAATTGGATATGTTGTGTTGGGAGGTGATGTAGCACATAGCTGTTGGCAGCTTAAGAACTGTGCTCTGCTTTACCAATGTGATTTAGGACTAATTTCCTGGATTCTGCACCTCCCCATGACCACAATAATAGAAAGAGTAAAGATAGAAGACAGTCGTGACAGAGGAAAGACTTCAAACTTTAACCTGAATAGCAACTTTATATTCGCTGGCACCATGGAAACTGCCTGAAAGCTCCAAGTCCCAGATATAGATAAATTACTACCTGTGACCACATTGCATCCACAGGAAATGGTGAGATATTCCTACATTCCAGGGGTCCCTCAACAGCAGCTAGCGATCTCCTATGGGGATCATGATATCTCCTTCTCTTTCCCCTCTAGGCAGCTCATGATCTGGGATTCTGTTCTCATTTGTAATAAAACTATTTTGGCGGTTGTGTGACCCTGCCTCATAGTCGTGGTGTCAGGTAGGTGAAGAGGATTTTTTTTTTAAATGACAAAACCAAGAAAATTCAGTACCACAAATTACTGTCACACAACACTGCTAAATGCACAAAAGTATAAAATGATTATTGCACAGCAACAGTAGTTCAACTGTACTCCACATTGAAAAGCTTATGCAGTACAGAAATTCCCCATAAATATGTTGAATAACTATAGTTCTTGCATTTAAATAATGTGCTTGGTTTAATTCCAGACGGAAGACTATGGGTCTGATCTTACTTATACAGTATCATGACCCACAGGCCTTGAACCCAGGTCCACAGGAGCAGCCATGCTTCACCACTCCACTTGGCAGCCTGCTACCAACTTGTGATCCACCCCTGATGCCCCAATGGCAGAATCCCAGAGCAGCTGATGGGCCCTACTTAAGCCAGCAACAAGAAGCTATCCAAACAACTGGGATCCACCCTGTGCACTTTGAGCCTCCTGCACCTACTTCCCTTCCCCTGGATTGACTTCCTGGTGTCTTCACCTAGCTTGACTCCTGATCTCTGACATGTGGTTTTGATCTCTGGTCTCCTGCCTCCCTGGTATGCTGATGCAGCCTGACTCTGGTTACAGACTTGTGGTTCTGACTGCCTGGTAGCCTGACCCAGCTGAGTCTTGGCTTCTGACTGTGCACTCTGGCTCTGACCACTAGATCTGGCTGCCCATGACCTGGCATTGACATACTGGTTTGACTTCACTTAGTTCAGTGCAGTTAATTCAGATTTTCATTGGTGAACAGCAGATCAGAACTGAGCCCTATAATAATTTTAAAACATCTCAAAGTCTTTTCTTGCTGAGATCACTGACAATTTTGCTAATCTCTTCAATACAGGAAATAATGTTCTTAGTCTACAAAAGGTGCAACCTGCATGTTGGATCAATTCCATATTGAGGCCTAATATGAATCACTTGATAAGTGGGTTTTATCTAATGATAACTGTTTTTCCCAGGTGGGCTTTCTTGTTAGGAATAATTTCCCTAAACTTATGCTGCTTGTATCTTAGTTTGTTTCTTTCTCTTACATGTCCATTATCTAATGAAGAAGTAAAACATTATGTCCCAGCTAAGAATCACTGAGTGAAATCCTGTCCCCATTGAAGTCAGTCAATGAGAGTTTTGCTATTGAATTCAACGGAGCAAGGATTTTACTCTATATGTAATATGCCTCCAGCACCAAAGCATACAATGGGAAGAGTAATTGGGAAGGATTTTTTTTTTCAGGATGATTTCCATATGTTAAACAGGTAAGTGAAATAGCCAATGATATTGTTCAAAAACACTGCTGAACAGATGGCATCCCACTGTAATTAGAGCTACACAATTCTTTGGGTTTCTCAAACTTTCAGCAAACAAATTCTTTCACCCCTCATCACTGAGAGCAAACCTAAATAAATATGAACAAAGTTATTCTCCTGAATCAGCAAGAAAGTCAAGATAGGTTGCTAAAATCTTAAAGGTAATTTTCAAAACAAGATCACAGTCACGTTATCATTCTGGATCAGATCTGTGTGCGTGCATGTATGTGTGAGAGAAAGTCTGACAGTGATGGTGTCAGAAAGACAGAGTGGGAATATTCTTCTAGCTCCAAAATAACACTATTACATTCTTTTTCCTCCTCTTCACACAGCTGTCAGACTGAAATAGGAGGAGAGAAGAGGATAGGAGCATGGACTGAGCATTGAAATGATTCAAAAATAATCCCCACAACCAAGAAGTTATTCAATATTTCATATTTTGACTGATTTAACGTTCTGCAAGTCCCAATGCAGCCTTTTCAGTGGGCTGCTTGTTTTTCTTTCCTTCCCCATCAGAGCTCTGTTAGTCTATCAGATTCAACTGTTTTTTTCCAGGTGGGCTTCCTTGTTAGGAATAATTTCCCTAAACTTATCCTGCATGTATCTTAGTTTGTTTCTTTCTCTTACATGTCCATATGCAGGGGGAAGGTACAATATTCTTAAATTTGCTTTTGATAGAGAGAAAAACATAACACTGTGGACTCAAAGTTGGGAATTTTTTAAAATAAAATACCCCATACATTTAGCTATTCAACAAGAACTGGACCTGATTCTCCTCTGACATTGATTTTACACTGGTATAACTCCATTGATTTTAACGGAGTTATCTGGATTTACAACACTCTGAGAAAAGAATCCAGCCTATTGGATTTAGTAAGGGTTACATGACTAAACCACCAGGCACTGCTTTTAAAATGTACTCCTGTGTTTACAGAAATAAAAGGGGCAGCCCACTAAATGTAAACTAAATCGGGCTTTTGCATGTCATGGTCTAAATTATATAGGATGCAATGTAACCCAATGTGCTATATTGAAATTTATATAAATGTACTGCCATAACAATTATTACTTCAAACGCTGACAGTTTCTTCTTGCAAATTTATTAATAACATATTTGATTAAAATATTGGCCCAGAATATTACTAAAGTTAATTAGCAGCTGATGCTTCTCTAAGAAGTAGGTCAAATTTTGAGATAATGGAATATGCAGGTATGTCATCCTTATTATCACCTTGTAAAGAAGTTAAGTTTTCTTAATATAGAAAGTAAGCTTTAGGACAATGTGTGAGTGTCACAAGATGAGAAAACATTGTTCATTACTCTTTAAATAGCCACATTTCTTTCGAATGGTTGTTTGTTAAAACTGAACTTAGATAATAATCTTACCTGGAATTACCTTTCCAAACTGATTGATTTTGTTGAGTAAGGATGTAAATGAGAACAAAATACTCTAGAAGTAATCTTATTTTCTTTTCTATTGCATTATTCATACGACAACCCGTTGTCCACATTATATTAGTAAAATCAACTGTTAAAGGGCTAACAGCTCAGAAATAATTTATTGTTGATTTTTCTGACACTCGGCAACCACCAACTTTATTTTTCTATGTCTAAAAAAGATTGTGTAATACGAGAATATTGTAACTTTTATGACTCTTTCTATCCCCAAACTCCAAAACTTGATTATGTCTATTTCTTCAGTTCAAGCAAGTTACATGTGTTTTTCAATGATCAAATGACTGCACAACAACTGGACATGAATCAGATTAAGTTGTGTCAAGCCCAAAGTAATTAGAAACAATAGATCAAGAACAATCAGCATTCAGTCAACCACATTTCATGCTGATACTGTACCATACTTGCTGATATGATATGTGTAATGCAGTAAAATACATTAAGGTAACTATTAAATTTTGCTGTGCCTCTCTAAGGGCATGTCTACACTACAAATTTAAGTCAACTTCAGTTAAGTCAACATCCAGATGCTGCAGTAACTAAGTCGGTAGTGTGTGTCCACACCACACTCCTTCTGTCATTGAAGCGTGTCCTCATTAGTAGCACACGCATCAATGCAGAGAGTAGTGCACTGTGGGTAGCTATCCCACAGTACAACTCGCCACAGGGGGTTTTGGGAAGGGCTGGCATGCCTCATGGGATCAAAACATTCTCGCAGGGGGTCCTGGGAACATGGCTTCAATGTCCCTCCTTCCCCTGATTTCAACTGGAACCTATAATATTTTGTGCCTTTTTTCAAAAGGCTGGCATAGTCATGTGCGCGCCATATTCTGAGAAGCATGGATCACGCTCAGCTGTGCGCTATTGTTGTGAGCATTACAAACACCATGCACCTTATCCTGCAGTACTTCCAGAGCTACGAGAATAGCTGCCTTGTGGAACATTGCAATGTCCTTCAAGCAGCCCTGCTGGAAGCCATAGAATGAAACAATTCCCGGTTGCTGCTGGCAGTTGCGCAGCAGCTGAACACATTGGACTGCCGTTTCTGGTCCCGAGAAACAAGCACTGACTGGTGGGATTGCATCACTATGCAGTTATGGGATGATGATCAGTGTCTGCAGAACTTTCATATGTGCAAGGACACTTTCCAGGAACTGTGTGCGGAGCTCTCCCCAGCCCTGCAGCGCTGAAACCTGCTGTGACAGTGGAGAAGCGAGTGGCAATTGCCATGTGGAAGCTTGCAACGCCAGACTGCTACCGGTCAAGGGGAAACAATTTGGAGTTGGTAAAGCCACCGTGGAGGCTGTTGTGATCCAATTACGCAGGGCCATTAATCGCCTTTTGCTAAGAAGGATAGTGACTCTGGGTAATATGCAGGAGATACACAATAGTTTTTCCACAATGGGGTTCCCTAACTATGGTAGAGGAATAGATGGCACGCATATTCTTATCAGACCACCTTGCCAAAGAGTACGTAAACAGAAGGGATACTTTTCAATGGTATTGCAAGAGCTGGTGGATCACCAGTGCCGTTTTACCAACATCAACATGGGATGGTCAGGGAAGGTGCATGACGCGCGCATCTTTAAGAACACAGAACTGTTCAGAAAGCTGCAAACAGAGACTTTCTTTCCAGAATTCAAAATAACCATTGGTGACACTGAAATACCAAAAGTGATCCTGGGAGAGCCAGCCTACCCTTTATTCCTATGGCTCATGAAGCCATACACTGGACAGTAGCAAGGATTGGTTCAACAATAGGCTCAGCAAATACAGAATGGTAGTTGAATGTACCTTTGGCCATTTAAAGGGTGCTGGTACAGTTGGCTTACTAGGTTAGACCTCAGTGAAAGCAATATCCCCATGGTTATAGCTGCCTGCTGTGTGCTTCATAATATCTATGAGACAAAGGGAGAGAAGTTTCCAAAGGGTATTGGTCGGGTTCTCAAACTTCATTGCACCGCGACCCCAACAAAAATCACTACACTACCCCAGGATGGGGGGAACGAAGCCTGAGCCCACCCTAGCCCCACTGCCCCGGGTGCGGGGACCAAAGCCTGAGACCCCCCACTCCAGGCAGGAGGATAAAAGCTGAAGCCCAAGGGCTTCAGCCCCAGGCAAGGGACCTGTAACCTGAGCCCTGCCACCCAGGGCTGAAGCCCTCGAGCTTCATCTTTGGCCCCAGGCAGTGGGGCTCGGGCTTCAGCCCCGGGCCTCAACAAGTCTAAGCCAGCCCTGGTGACCCCATTAAAATGGGTTTGTGACCCACTTTGGGGTCCCAACCCACAGTTTGAGAACCGCTGGGGTAAAGCATGGAGGTGGATAGGCTGTCTGCTCATTTTGAGCAGTCAGACACCAGGGCGATAAGAAGAGCTCAGCATGGAAAGCTGCATCTCAGAAAGGATTTGAAAACCCATTTCAGTAATGACCCAAACTAATGTGTGCTGCTTCTTGGTATTCTGCCTTCCCATAGCGTGAACCTTGATGTGACTGCTGGGTTTTTGTCTCTAGCACATCCCCTCCGTTGCTTCAGTTTCTCTGTCGCTCTTCCTCCCCCCTACCATTTTAAATTAATGAAGATGAATTCATTCTCAAGACACGGACATTTATTGGACAAACATACTGAAACTTAAAGAGCACAAATAGAATTTAACCTTGGACACACTGTGGAATAAAATTGGTAGGGAAAAACACATTCATCTTGTGTTTAAAAGCACAGTAGCCTTGCCTGTCACACATCATCGTAGTGAGGCTTTTATTCTTAGGACCCTTGAGTGGAAGGGATCGTGCAGTTTCCCCCCCTACTTCCTGGAACATGTGGCAGAGGGGGACTATGGTGATGTTTGAATGCCGTTCTGCAGGGTCTGCAGAGGGAGTCTAGCCTCAAAGTGTTTCTCTTGAAGGTCAACCAGATGCCTCAACATGTCTGTTTGTTCCTCCAGAATCCCCAGGATCTCCTGCTGCGTGCCATGCTCACTCTCCTGGGCTGCTCTCCTGCTCTTCATGTCCATGTTCAGTTTTTCAGAGAGAGAAATCCTCCAGGCTCTCTGCTCAGTATCCACTGTCCCAAAGGCATTCATAATCTCATTAAACATGTCATCATGCATCATCTTTGTCTTATCTGGGAGAGCCTCTCCACTGGTGTGGAGGAAGACCTGAAGGCCGCACTTTCAGCTGTAAGCCATGGAAAGCACAAAGCAACCATTGTCAGTAAAGAACCAGTGTCTAGTGCAGAGTTGCTACATAAAAATCGCTCCCCTTATTTCATGCAGGTCCTTATAGAAGTATCTGCGGTGCTGCACCAGAGTGACTGTTTGCCTCCCTTCCCTTCTGGTATGTCTGCCACAGTTCCTTGATTTTCACGCAGCACTGCTATATGTCCCTGGTGTAGCCCAATGTAATAGGAAGAGGGCCTGAAACATAAGCCCTTGTATCAGAGGCCTGGTATGAGGCCTGAGGCCTGGGCTAAAGTAGTGGTCAAAGCTTTGCTGATATAAAGCAAAATCAGGCTGCGGCAGGCCCTGCTCACAGAATCTGGCAAGAAAAGGAGTGATATTGCAAAAACACACATTCCTAAGAGGTGCTAGACACAGAGCACTCACGCAAACACATTCCATAAGTGTGGTACCAGAACACCTCGATACCAACACAATCCCTAAAGATAACAGGAACATGCTGACCCATGCTAAAGATAAGGTCAGAATGACCATGTGATGGATAGAAATGTTTTGATCGAATCAACATGTACAAGGTAAGGGATGGTAACAACCCACGTCAGGGGACAGTAAATAACCACGTCAGAAGGGCAATATGTAACTTGTTTGTACTGATGTATAAAATGAAACCTCAAAGGGAGTGCCTCTGTCTGGCCTAGGGGGGAACAGAAATTCCTGCCATTCACTGAGCTGCTCCATTTCAATGGGCATACATGTGTTAGTGTACCTGTAACCATTGAGCCAGGACATTAGGACAGTGCTTTGTTGACAATAAACCCGACTGAGTTCCTTCGCTACGAACTGAGTCTGTAGTTATTGGGCAGTTTGATCAGACCCTGCTGTATGGGTTATCTGGCCAGAGTCAGTACAGCATGCAAAGAAAACACACACATGCAGCCAGACATCTAACACCACCCTCCTCCCCCATGTCCCATGCAATCTGCTCATAGATGTCTACATTTCTATGGCTGGATCGGAGCTGTTCCTCTTCTCCCTACAGACCAAGAAGATCTACCATCTCCTGTGCACTCCGGTCTGGAGCACATTTGGAGTGTGGAGCCACCATGATCATCTGTGCAGATGAGCTCCCCACACCAAAAACAGGACATAGAAATTCAAAAGTTCCTGGTCCTTTAACAGGGGAGGGGATATTTCCTGTGTACATGACTGCTGTGCAGCAGAGTTGAAAACATTTACCAGAGTGGTCACACCAGAGCATTTTGGGACACCTCCTGGAGGCCAGTTATGTCAATATAAGCAACACAGTGTCTACACTGCCTCTACATCAACCTAACAACATTGAATTAAGTGCTACACTTCTTGCGGAGGCAGGCAAGTTACCTCAGCGGAAGGGACCTGGTAGTGTAGACACATTCATTATTAGGTCAACCTAATGTCAGCCTAACTGTGAAGTATAGACCAGGCCTAATACTTAACTTTATAAGAGCACATGATTCTGTACCTGAAAACAAATTTGAAATTTCAGATTTATGCAAGGAATATTTGATTTATTCAGCCACATTTTGTAATCAGAACTGGCCTTTTTGCAACACTGGAGTGATGCAAAGGGCCCATAATCTTGCTGCAGCTGGTCAGCAGAGAATTCTCTTTTTCAAAAGGACACTCTGGCACAAAGTGTGCTAGCTCCAGGACCTGCACCTGTTGAGCTTCTCCCCCTCCCCTCCCCCCCCCCCACCACACACACACACGGTAGAGAATTTGTCAGGGGTGAGATGGAGAAGGAAGTGGGCATGATGGCACTCTACCTATACGACACTGACTGGACCCTGCATTGGAAGCAACTGCAACTGTAGTCAAGGCCAGGCCTCTGCCACTTCCTCCCTTCACTGAGTAGAGCTCAGGTACTGGAGATAACCAAGCCCATTTCTCCCCCTCTTATAAGGCTTGATTTTCAAAACATCAATAGTCCAGAGTCATTTGCAAAGAGGTCTGCATACTTGTCCATCTAGCTTCTGTGTGTACAACAGTTATAACTAAACATGTAAATTAAGTGAGCCTTCTGCCATACTCCATGATCCCAGCTTTTTCCCCCTCCTACTCACCAGACCCTACCCACCTTTTCTATTACAAGAGACTCCCCACTTGTGCCATTTTAGCACTATTTTCTCTGAGGGCATAATTTGGGGGGGAAGACCAATCTTCCTCCTCTCTGAGCCCAGAGAACCATTTTCTGACTTCCCTCACCTCCCTATGGCTCCCTCCCACCAACCCACCCCCTGAATTGGTCTATTTGCTTCCTCCCCTGATTTCAGGACTACATTCTTCACTTGCTCCATCCTACTGCCTCTCTTCTCTCTCCGGCCCTTTGATATCCTGGATTCATATTCAGCTGTAAATTAATGCATGGTAACCAATATTTCATATTTTAAAAAATTGATTCATTGCACCTCAATCATAAGAAAAGAACAGATAATTAAATGCACTAATTTATTGTATACCCTATCAAAACTAGTGATGTCTGAACCAAAAGAAAGGAGGCATATAAATAGAATGAGGAATAGCTGCCCTTACTAGAACTTGTTGATTGTTTAAAAAAGAGTCCAGTAGAAATATTTTACTCACACTAAAGTAAAGTGTGTGTCCTATGAAGAATACAGTGATAAATTCTCAATATTGTGCTTAAGTTGCAGTTACAAAAAATGGAAAGAGACATGCAACAAAAAAATGCAGGCATAAAAGATCCTCTGGGGCTCTGAACCTGCAAACTCTTATGTATGTAACTTTACACACATGAATATCCCATTAAAGTCCATGAGACTATTCTCATAAGGACCGTCATGCACATACTTACATTTTTACACATCTGGGGCCATAATTTGTCACGAGCCTTTACTGGTTTTCTTAAATAACTCCAATAACTTTTCACTTGAGCTTGTGTGGGATGCCTGATAAGGGGAACTCTCTCAATGGACTATCACATAAGTCAAGAGGAGCTGTGGTTTGAAAGGGAGACTTATACATTTATTATGGTCCTGTTCAATTATTGTGCCATGCTGAAAAGAAATACATCAACATATTTATTTAATAAATGGAATGGGCTTTCCACTTACCCTGATAGGAGCATATAAATTTCCCAAATAATTGCTGTCACAAGATACCAATTCAAGAAAATTAATAGACCATCTACTTCTAGCTGGCTGATATGTGATTGTTAGGAACTGGCATTGCTTCAGCCAGCCAGCCAGCGTTTGCACTGATTGGCTTTGACAGGTGTGCTTTGTGGCTGAAATGGAAAAATTAACTAAAGGATTCAATGAGGAACTTGGTTTATTTTATAATGTGGCTCCTCTTATTTGTCCTTTGTATATAGCTCTTAGTTCTTTTAGCCCTTTCTAGAAAAAGTATATCACTAGTTTGTAATAAATGGGGCATTATGAACACAAGTCTATTTCTTAAAACAGACACTTTTTTCTTTCAATCTTCTCATCTCCCCATTGAGTGTTGTAACAGAATAAATTTGTTACATGCTGTAAACTGTTCACTTTAGTAAAAGTTTTGTTACTGTGTATAATTCACTGTTGTAACTTCCTGTTAGATTTTAGATTTATAAACTGCATGAGAAAACTTACAGTTAATGTTTAAATCTGTTTTATGTCACATTCCATAGAAAAAATAAATTGGGGATTTTGTTATTTATTTTTAAAGATTTATACTTCATAAAATACTTTAAGGGGAAAACAGTTCCAGGAACAGAAAGAGTAAATTCCTGTTAGCCAGGTGAAGCCCTCTCGTGGATTCTTAGGGTATGCTTTCACTGCAATGTAAGCCCACGTTCGAGTTGACAAACTGGACTTTTGGGAAGAGAAAAAAGTAAAGTGAAAGATTCAGGTGACTTCCTATCCTTTTAACAGAAGACCTCATATATGTTTATTGCACTCTGCTAGATGCCTATGGAAGTTTTCACAAAAAGCTTTTCAGAAATAAGATTGATATAATTGAATTGCTCTGTCAATCTAATAACACTGCTTGTATTTTGATAGCATTTGTATTTTAAAGAAAGACACAACTCAGCCTTTATCAACCTCCTCGTTGACTCATTAACATTCAAAAAATGAAATTCACTGTCGTGCTAGTTTTAAATTTCATATGCAATCATCCTATCTGCCCAAACATACCTTTTCACATTCACCTGCTATCTCCCTCTGTTGAGCTCTCTTAGGTTCTTCTTATAGAAATATTTCACTATAGCCAACAGAGCATGCAGTCATTGTTCACTCTTAAAAGTAAACATTGCAATTTCACCCTCTCGTAACAAAGGTTAAAACAAGCAGAGAAAATTAGTTTTGAATCAGACAGGTTTATGCACAATTTTATCATGACGAAGAATGTTCTTGTGTGAGAAAACAGGACAATTGAAAGAAGAACCACGAGCAACTATAACTATGCCAGATGGATGGTACAGACCATTCAGGACCTTAAAGAGGACTCAGTCATAATATATTCCCATCCCACTTATCTCAGTCATAGAAAATGTCTTCAACCTAGACAATGGAATAGGCTATTGAGGAAAGGTATGCATACATTATTTTCTCTCCTGTATCAGGATAGGTTAATGTTACTCCCCTTGATTAGGGAAAGTGGGATGAGGAGGTATCATTCCCATTTCAGTCCCCAAAGTGTTATATTACTCAGCAACACATGACCAAGAAAGTGACTGCAAGTCACTCAAGAGGGTCCTGTTATCACATGGCTTTCCACCTCATTTGAGGTGAATAATTTACAGTAGAAAGTTTAAACAATTTGAAATAATGAAAATAGAACATTGTACTTTGAGTTCAAATATATCAAAAATCTTAGGGTACTTCAAAAACATTAGTAAGTAACCCAAAACCCTATAATCATTGCCCACAATGGGAAAGAAGTGTAAATTAATAAATATTCATAGAAGAGGCCAATGCTCTACAACCAATAACAAACTCTGATCACAAATTGTTAAAGGACAATATGCCTGTGAGAATATATCCTCATAAGTATATATATTAATTGCATATTTTGCTCTTTATACAAATTGTGATTCATGTGCTTGATTTCAAAGATTGTGGTTTAAACTAATGGGTTGAAGGAACTGCCTCCATGGAAATAGTTTCAACACCCTCATCAACAGAAGAGACATAGCCATTAAGCCAGTGATTACAAGCCATTAGGACCAAATTGGTCTAACCACCCAAACAATGGGCATCCTCTTTGATACACACCATTGAATGGTCCAGGAGAAACCGTGGGGCACCAGGAAACTTCACACTTGGATCCTGAAACAAACAAAATGATTGAGCACTATAGTAATGGATTCCTTCTGCAATGTGAGGATCTCCCTTCTATCTAGGATAGACGTATTCTGTAAGTCTACAGTGCACCTCTAGGGGTAGTTTTCAGCTCAGGTAGACATACATGCACTAGCTTTGATAGAGCCTGTGAGCTAAAATAGTGCAGCTGCAGAAGTGCTGATGGCAGATTGGACTAGCTGCCTGAGTACACTCCTGTCAAAGACCATAGGTTAGCCACCCGAGTACCTACCCTAGGGTCTTTGATGGAATTGTATTTAGGCAGCTAGCCATGCTGCTGCCTGCACTGCTGCAGCTACTCTGTTATTTTTAAGCTCCCTAGCTCGATTAAAGCTAGTGCATATGTCTACCTAGCCGTCCTGCTGCAGCATAGATGTACCTGCACAGATACAAAAAACAGGGGTTAGACAAGTAGCAGTTCTATTCATTGTGACCAGGATGGGTCACATGAGGATCTTTGCTTTTTAAGAGAATGTGATTGTTTCAGTTCTGTTTCTGTAAATTAAGAGGTGTTATGTAGTGAAGTGTAAGATTAGATGAGACTAAATATGCATATAGAGTGCTTTAAAATGTAGTGTGTTTTAATGCTTAATTCCAACTACTAAATAAAAAAAACTTTGTTTTAGGCTCTTGCTCAATATCACTGGTCACAGGGCCTCAAAAGGAGGATGGAACAGATACCCACACAGAGATGGGGCTGCATGGCAATAAGTGGTTGGCATACATAGGGGTAGCATGCCCTGATTCTGGTCAAAGTGTGAACAAATATAGATTTTCCACCCTGAGACAGGTAAGGGTATATAAATTAGGTATGGGCAAAACACCTAATATTTGAGGGGGTGGAATGGATTCAGAGACCAGAAAGGGGACAAGAAGTGCATCTACCTCTGCAACCATGACGGGGACATATTGTACATATTGATGGCCACTAAGAAGTGCTTAACCTCACAAGAAGCAAGATTGGGTGGGAGCTGGTTCATTTCCTATTTAAATTCTACATTGGACATCACGGTAGGATAATAGATAGTTCCAGAGTAAAATCAAAGCTGTAATTCACTTATGGAGATTTGCTGACATAATAGACTATGAGAGAGGGCAGGTTTGATGGATGGCATCAAAGCTCCAAGTGTGAAGTCAACCATGTATTATAAGGAAGAGTGAACTTATTAATATGAAATAAGAACAGGCCACAACCTTCCTGCTTCTCTGAAGAAATCTCAAACTGTTCTAAGAGTCATATTAGCTTATTAGGCACCACACATATCAAACATTCCACAATGCCCTTCAGTCCCCCTTCTGCTCCTCAAATCTGATATTCAATCCTTGTTCTTCCATGCCACTGCCACCTGATCCCCCAATCCTATATCACACAGAATGCCCTAATCCATATCCAATCCTGACACCACCTCCACTCTCACTGCTATTTGCCTCAACCCTCTTCAGTTTTGTTTAAGTATGGAACACATCTGGTCTTATGGTTTTACTGTTGATACACAGAGGTGATACCTACTTCAAACTATCTAGTATTCAAGGGTAAGATCACAACTCTATAGGTTAACAAAATCAAAAATCAGAATAGTTCAACTGAAAACCAAAATAATTTGATTCAGAAATGTCTCTGTAGTGCCTTGTGTCCCAATTCTCCTCTGTAGCTCAGGTTTCCTGGTCAAACTACATCTCCGAAAATGGATCATAATATTCTCTCTAGCTGAGGGGAAGCAGTGCATCACGGAAGATGGAGTCATGCTGGAGAGCCAGGACCATACAGGACAAAGGTGACATGAGGTACCTGAACTACAACTACAATGCAACACCATATCTTATTTTAAAAAATTACAGATTTTGGTCATAAATGTTTGTTTTCAGGCATTCCATTTTTCAATGAAAAAAATCAATTTTTTTCTACAACAAGGAGACACTGTTTGCAAAAAAATTCATTTAGTTTGAAACCTATTTTCCACTGAAAAAATAGTATCATCAGAAACTGGCAAACAATGAGACTTAGGGAAAACGGTATTTAGGCTCCTAAGACATGTCAGTCTGATAGCCAGCTGGTCTAGTGATCTGGCAGTGGTTCCACCATTCGCCTCAATCTGCTTGTTCTGGAGAGGACCATGCCAACTCATATACAGCTGGCCTCAGTCCCTCCTGTGAGTCCCTTCTTCTCTCCTTGGGGTTCTGTCACAACAAAGAGAAGGGGGAGCAGAGTAGGTGGCTCCAGGCCTTTCCTCTCCAGCAGGTCCTGACCCAGGACCCTAAAGCTGTGTTACAGTGTCTAGATCACTCATTGGTCCACCTATTAGGCTGTGGCTCCTCCATTTGGGGCATGGGCACAGTTTTAGTAGTATCAGCTTAGTTTGCCAGGGGGACAACGTCTCATTCTTCAGGGCCTCTTTGGGTTTCCAACTCCAAACGGTGGGGGGAGGACAGGGAAGAATTTGGATCACCATTTCCATAATGACCTTACCAGTGCTGTTGTCACTTTTCCCATAGCTCTAGGCCTCAGCCCCATTTCTTGGTGCAGCCTGTAACTCCTTTCCCTAGGCTACCAGTGCCATTTAAAACTGTCTTTCTATCTGGAACATGCCCTGCAGCTGCTGAGGCCGGGGTCTCCCTAGCCCAATACTGCCCCAGGCCTTGCTCTGGTTTATTATGGAATCTTGCCCTATTTACCTGCTCAATGAGAAATGATACATTAGGAATATTTTCCTTTGTGAATTGCTGTTCTTTAAAAAGCTTATCTCATCATGTTATATTCTGTCACAACTAGATGGCCAGAAGCAGACTGATAGGGAGTCAAAACACAGAAGGATTCAGATGCTTATGTGCCGGTTGGGTATTTTGCTTTACCAGCATAATTTCAGAATTGAAGCTGTTATAGTTTTGGATGTCATCACTGCTGGAAGTTGTCCTTTCCCTGAAAGGATACTGTGGTGCTAGGAATAATTTCACAATCTCAGATGATGCTAACTGGCCCATGCCTCCCGCATGCTGAGTACTACTTATTGAGGTTGTACTTCTGGGAATTACATTAAAAATGAGGTTTCTCCCACTGTTTCAGAGAACGCAGAGAATGCTGTAGAATATGTGGGGTACCGTTTCTCAATCTGGTCCAGTTTCATTTGTAATCAATGAATGGTGAACTTCCTTTTTAACTCTGCATTAAATTTATATTGGCATATCTGGGCTTTGTTTAATTTTTCATTCCCATGTGACAGAGAGCTGAAAGAAGGACTGAAGCATGACTCAAATTTTAATCTAGCCTTTTTTGTTTTATATACAGAAGTTTTCTCTTTTATATTCATATTTAATAATATTCTTTCATAACCTATTTAATTTCCTGCTCATTTTCATGCCATATTCCATAATACTGTGTTAAGAAGTGTTATAGTGGCTCAAAGTGAGGCTATGAACAGCAGATGAAACATCTGTATATATTTTGGAGCCACATAATTTCCTAGTACAAAATAATAGCTGACCATAGTTTAATGAATATGTACAAGTGCTCATTTAGGCCTCTGTTAAATGGTTTTTGCAGTTTCTGGTGAGGGGGTCATACTAATCTTAGGAGAGTTCCATGAACAAATTCAGGGGGTTCCCAGTGTATATCACCTTTATCACTGTCATTCAATATTATTGAATGCTAGTCCAGATGGAGTTTTACATGAGTAAAAAAAAAAAAGAGACCTCTGTCCTTCATCTGTTGTGGTGCTCTGATTCAGCAAAGCACTTAAGCAAATATTAAGTACCCCTCAAAGTCCCACTGATTTAAGCACATGCTTAAGTGCTTTGCTAAATCAGGGCCAAAACATGTACAAATTTAAAAGGGGCAACCCATCTTGAAGTGTTGAACTGGAACTTTGAGAAAATTCCCCCTTTGAGTCTTGTTGATATGCCAAAGCCACTGCTAACAAGTTGTTTTGCTGAGTCATATGGGTGTGGCTTATGTTAAATCCCTGTGAAACAAGCAAAGTGACAACCCTACCTTGAAAGGATCTGCAGGTATGTGTACACTGCAATTGAAAACCTGCAGCTGGCCTGTGCCAGCTGACTCACAGCCCCAGGGCTTGGCCTGGGGGCTGTTTCATTGCTGTGTATATTTCCAGGCTCAGGCTGCAGCCTGAACTCTGGGATCCTCCCACCTCGCAGGGTCCTAGAGCTCAGGCTCCAGCCCAAGCCTGAAAGTCTACACTACAATTAAACAGCCCTTCAGCCTGAGCCTGAGCCAGCTGGCACAGGCCAGCCATGGGTGTCTAATTGTGCTGTAAACATACTTTGTTACTCAGCAATGCCTGTGCACAGTCTCTATTTGTTGGGACAGATATTTTTTATAAAATTATTTTGAAGACAATTGCAATGTCAACTGTCAATGGATTTTTAAAAGGGCAATTATGGGGGTGTAGTAATATGGAAGCCCAGATTATATGTAATTAACCCAAATTACTGTGGCTAAGAAATTAATGCATTAATACATTCAAATTGCATTTAGGACTGAAATCTGAAACGAATGGGAGTTGTGCGTGTGTGTGTGTGTGTGCAGGGAAGGCAGTGTTGGATCCTTAGTCAGTATGTTGGTGGTGGAGACTGCTATCTAACTTGAAACAGCTGTATTAATAGTATGATTTAATACCTAAAATCTTCAAGTAGATAATAGCATTGTCTGATTTCCTAATCATATATATATTTATGTGTAAGATTCAGTGTGGGTTGTGTCATTTATTCTGTCACTATGGCTGAGAACTCATTTGCCTGCATTGATTAGAGGGTCATCAGGTATACATGTTCTGTAATCTTCCTTGCACAGGGAGATCCTATTTGGGTAGGGATGGACAGAGTGGCTATTTTATCAGGAGCTTTTCAAAACCATATTGTTGCTGTTTTGAGATCTTTGGTTACAACCATGAAGCTCTGTTGATATTGAGGCCTAATGCCCTCCTGTAAGCAAAGGGAATTGTAAGGTAGTGTAATCACCAGTCATAGCACCTCCTTGTGTCAGGGTGAGAAGCTGCAAAAGGCCCCATTTCTGGCACCTCCTGCTGGCCGTCTGCCTCCAGCCTGGTCTTCCATGGCTTGACCCTCTGCCCAAGTCACAAGCTCTAGGATAACAAAAGTGGAGTGGCCCATAACAAAAAATCGGACAACTGGAATCATTTTCATGGAAAGTTATGCATAAATACATCAAGCCTCAGAAATATATTGCTTTCTTCAGATCAACAGAATTCTCATCTAAAACATCTGTGAAAAAGATCTGCTTTTCCAATACACATATGAAAAATGTTCAAAATCTGAGCAAAAGGCTATAAACAACTGCTTTTTAAAAGCTGCTATTGATGGCAAATTACCCACACAATCACCATAGTGTCTATTTGTCACTATTCATCTCTACCATATTATCTTACACGAAGGAGCAGCTGCGGATTTTTTACTTGTTCATGCAACTCAGTTGAGTATAACAAAAATGTATCGTTCATTAAACTATATCCTAATAAGGGATCTGTCTGTTAATACACAGTTATCTCTAATAGACTTTAACATCTGTCTTACTAAATACAAAAACATTTGGTCACATGATGTACTGAAAACACAATTAAACTGGTTATATCTACTCACTAGCACATTTTAGGAAAGATCATTTTATTCCATTAAGTGTTTGGTGAGGAAAACATTGCGTTCCTTGACTACATAAAGCTTGAGACTTTCCATATGAACAAAAGAAGCCTGCCCAGGCATTTAATATGGTTTAATGTAGACTATTTTTGATGCTTGTCCACTTGTTGGATGTTCTGTAATTTAGGTTATCGGCAAACTAATTTAAGTGGAAAATAATTCATCTACATCACATGGCTCATATGAAGTATTTTTCTTCTCATAAATATTTATTTTCTGGTCCAGTCTAAGATATGTTAGAAATAGGACTCTTCCTAAGATAGAAAAAAAGCGCATTAATAGTTTGAAAGATAGAATGACATGCTGTCCAGTTAGTTAGCTAGGTGTTTGCCTTGATTTCTATTCATCATGGTTTCAATTTTTCCTTTATATGTTGTGATCAAGGTCCAGAGATTCAGAAAGCTTTTTCTATAAAATGACCAAAATGAACTGGAGAGTACTTCCATTCTATTTAATGTTTTCTAAGCTATGAGACAAGGCAATTTAGGATGGACAATTATACCATTTAATCTATTCAGTGAAGCTATGAAATCTACATGCACTATAAAGAGCTTTGCTATTTAACATCCACTGGGCTTATTTTAGGCAGACATAGTTCAAATTTTGTCACAGCTGTGCCTTGTATTGTTAAGAAAACCCTCTTTTACTATGAAATTATGAAAGATTCTAAAGACAAGCTAGAGAGATCCTGGGAAACTTTATGATAATAAGTCATGTTCAACAGCATCTTTGGGTACATGCAGCAACATACCAATTTAAGCATATTCAAAGATAAAACAAATGAGCCTGATCTCATTGGTTACTGGCTGGGCACTGAAATTGAACTGAATAAAAACCAGTTTTATTCATATCGCCAAATTCTGCCCTTAATTATACATGAACAACCCCACTAGTGGCTTCAACAGTGGCTAATGGGTATAACTGAGGCAGCATTAAGCCAAAACTTTGTAAACAGGAGAGCTGTTTGCTAGCTGCAAAAAGAATAAAACCTCAATATGGAAAAAAAATTAGTTTTCAACATAAGTATTATTTAGAGGAAGATGAAATACCCTAGGATTGTAGAGAAAATTTACATCCTAAATAAATCTATTTTAAGAATGCTACCATATACAGTTAGGGTTATCAAAATTCCCTTTTGCAGGATGTGGAAATAATGTTAGAATATTATTAGACATAAAACAATTACTGAGCAATTTATAGAACAGAAACAAGTGAGATATGCATAAACAAGTTTGTAGTCACACAGAGTGCATTATATGTTAGTGAAGAACATAGTGATAAAATATACATTTAAAATTGGCATTTAGCAGATGCAAGCATTGCAAACTGTTCCACAGATAGGCTTTTAACTTTTATGAACTTTGTACAATGAACATTTGGTGAGGTATAGTACTTGAAAGTAACCTGGGGAATTTGCAGCACAATGAGGATTTCTTGCAGGCTCTAATATCCCTGCTGGAAGTACTGCCTTCCGGAGAAGTTTCTTGGAGGGTTGTCAAATCACAGTGGGTCAGGGGAGTTGTAACTAGTATTTTAGTGCCTGAGCATCCAGGATTTAAAGTAATTTCAGATATTGAAAAACTGGCATGTATATTAATAAGGATGGAATAAAAATATCCAAAAGCAGCGTGAACTAGGGATGTGACAAATTCAGCTTTTTGGGAATTGATGGGTATATGGATACTGGCCATTTGAATCTGCACAATGTGAATTTTGGACACTGATAACTATTATCAAGAAGGGAGCTGGGCAGTGGTGAGGAATGGATTAAGGTAACTTTCAAGTCTGCAATGGAGAGGATGAAGGAGGAAAGTGGCAGAAGGGAAGCAGGCAGGGGGAAGGAGCAGGTAGGTTGGTTTCTGGGGCTGGGACCAAGTAGTTGCTGAGTAGGTGCAGGGGCCAGGTGAGGGACACAGAGGCCAAGAGTTGATAGCCAGCTGGCTATATGTTGGTGAGCACACAAAGCTTATGAGATGCATATAAAATATAGGAATCACATTTGTACATAAATAAATCTATCAAAGTTGCTGGATTAATAGATTCTGAATTGTGGAAACATCACATTCTTATCCTGAGCTGTGACCTTCCTGACACCCAGTTGAACCTTTTAGAAAGTTTGTAATATTTACGGAGGAAAAGAGAGAGACCTTACAACAGTGTTTCACCTCCTCCCCATCTATGGATTGATCAAAGTATAGGAGTCCATGGGCTTAGTCCTTCCCCTAAATCCACATTCACAACTCCCAGTGAATCAGTGAGAGTTGCACACACTCATCCAAGGGGATGATCAAGGCCATCAATTCAACTGAGACCTCGGAAACTACAAATAAATAAATAAATAAATCAGTAAATCCACATCAGGAACACATTCTAGGTACTCATCATTCTAGTCTCCATTCCTCTCAGCCCAGATATTCTTTATCAGGAACTGCAACACAATCCCATTCCCAGGACAATCCATTATTGTAGGTCAGGTTACACTAAAAAGTTATGTTGACCCAGCTATGGCTCTCAGGGGTGTGAAAAATCTAAACCCTTGAGTATCATAGTTAAACTGACCTTTTTCAGCGTAGACAGCATTAGGCTGATGGAAGAATTCTTCCATCCACCTACCTACCACCTTCTGGGTAGGTGGATTACCTATGCCAATGGGAGAACCCCTCCGGTCATTGTAGCGAGTGGCTACACTGAAGCACTACAGCGGTGCAGCTGCAACATTACAGCTCTGCTGCTGTAGCATTTTAAGTGTAGACATAGCCCCAGTTTGTCAGTGCAGCTTTTCAAGGTCTTTTCATTCACGTACTGCCTTCCCAATTTAAGGTTCACTTAAAAACGCTTTGTGTTGGTAGCAAAATTTGAAGATTGTCATCCTCGGTATGCAAGTGATCTTGGGAAAACATTTGAGGAGGGAAGCAAACTGGGAGTGAGGCATCTCTGAGGTGCTCGGAGTTAGAGGCCACTTTAGACAAATTGACCATTAGCCTTTTCTCTATGCAATGTAGAGAACTACAGGATAAATCAGACATATATATTCACATTGGTCTAAAATCATTAACTAGATTATCCTTCTACAAGGATCAGTAGTTTAATGTGTAAATGTAAGCACTGAAATTAAACTAGGCTTCAGAATTACCAGCCCATTACTAATGGACTGGACAACCCTAAAAATATACTTCAGGGGACAGTACAGTGTTCAGTGGGATGGACTACATGACCTATTAGGTCTCTTCTATTAGTACCTTATAAGACTTAAATTCATATTTTACTTACGCAAAATCCAGCAGAATGATGGAAGGACAGACAGACAGGATTTAGGGAGTCTGTTCAGGAATCTACACCAGCTGTATGCTATAGAGCCCAACTCCACATGGGTTCCCTGTGTGTTGATGTGCAGCAGGGTCTGGGTAGGAGGAGGGCAGGGGCACACAAGTGTGGGAAGTGAGTGAGGCTACTCTATAGATTCACTAACCCCTGTCAAACTAGGGTGCAGAAGCAGCGGGGGCTATTGCAGTTTTAGACAATTCCTATTCTTTCACCCATGCCACCCCCCTGTCTAAACACAGCTACACAGGCTAGGTACAGGGGATGGGATTTGATCATGCAGGCAGCTTTGTTCAGTTGCTTGGGTGTCAATTCTAAAGGAATAATCATCAGAATGTAAACTAATAGATTATCAGCACAGTTAGAATGACAGACAGAGAGAACAGTCAAATGCATGGAAAAGATATTAAAACCAGGGCGTCTTTACATTGAATTCTATTCCCCTTGCTTCTCATTGATGTTCTATGAAACAGTCTTTCCTAGCAGTTTTGAGATCTGATTATGAAGTTAAATATGTCAGATTATTTTACTGGCAGTGATTCTGACAAAATAAAGTATGTGCACTTCATCAAAAGTTGTATATCAAAGTCAGGCCAGTAGTCTGGGTCATCAATCATTTCTGTAAGCAGGCACTGAATTGACTGGTTGTCTCTAAAAGGTGGAGCCAATATCTGGATAAAATAAATATCAGGCATTTTAAAACCACATACTAATATAATCATAACAGCTGAAGAAAATTCTAAATATGTAATTTGTGGTTTTCTAATTGAACATTAGAGGTACATTTTCCTTTAAGAAAGTGTTCCCTTTAAAATTAATTTTAACCATAAAAAGCTACATTAAATTTGCATTGGGGATTTCATTTAAACCTCCAAAGTTGAAGTTAAAACTCTTTGCTTAAAATCAAATTAGCTTGTCTTATAATTTGAAAATCTTAGCAGCATTTAATTACATGGCAGCTTTCAATTTATATTGATAAGGTAGACAGATGCTGTAAACTTTTATGCCATCTCATGCACTGTATTGTACAACAACAACGTGATTACACCTACCATTCAAAATGATGATTTCAATGTACATTGATGGTACCTAGCACCAAGCAGGAAGCACTCAGCAGGATAAGGTCCTGCATCCCCACTGGAATATTCAAGAGGCACAGAAGCTTCTGTTTGGTTTGCTTTCCACATACTAGTTCATATGCTTACTACAGTGCTCCAGTTTTTAATATCCTATTTGAAGCATTGATGATATTAAAGAAAATTGTCGGGTGAGTTTGAGAGAGAGAGAGAGAAAATGAAACTAGAAGATTTTCTCTAAAAGATTTTGTCTTTTCATTATTTTTATTTTTTAAATATGTTTCTGACAACAGCCTGCTGTGACATTTTCTTGTAAGGAAATTTAGGTGTGTTGACACAAACATTTATCAAGCTGGGCATTGCTGTGTGCAGAGGGGAGGGAAAGGAGTTGAAAGTCAAAGGAGAGTTTTCAGAGTGGTAGCCGTGTTAGTCTGTATCAGCAAAAACAATGAGTTTGAGATTGCAGCATTATATGGTCTCTACTTGAACTACATACGTGGTCAGCAGCAGTGAGGCCCCAACAGAAAAACAGAATAAGGAGATGGTGCGGGATAGGGAATTGCATGGGTTGGGGTGGGGCGGGGCGGAGGGTGGTGGTGGTACCAGGCAGATGGTTGTATAGGTTTGGGCAAACCTAGAACTGGAAAGTGGCCAAACAAGTAGAAATTTAAAGAGGATAATGAGGGAGGGATCAGAGTTAACCAAGACAAAAACAGAAAGGAAATTTAAATATTTATTAGCTAACGTGTGTTCCATTAAAGTTTAAACATTTGACATAGTTATATAGAAATACCTGGATGTGTTATGTATTTTAAACATAGGAAAAATGGGTAGGTTTTGTCCTTCTTTAATGTATTGATGGTACTAACAATACAAAAAAAGAGTCCTATTTACATTAAAATATTTTAAGGTGTTATTTTTAAATAGTGGGCTCTGTGCTGTTCCTTTTGCATATATATGAGTGAATGTGCATGTAAGGGATCCAGAATTGGGTCTTTGAATTACTAGAAGGGAAAGCATGACTATTGTATTTATGTCAAACTCGGTATGCCATTTTTAAGGCTAAGAGGGGCCATATATCTGGAATCTACCTCTCATGAAGTGAAGTACAGCGATATAAATTATGGTTGACCCATATAACAGCGCTATTCTGGTTATCAGCATACCCCTGGATTATGTCCTTTCATTTTTTTGCATTATAATTAAGCTTGGCAGAATATTATTTTATTTTATTTCATAATTTTGATAGATAATATTGATATTTAATTTTTTTCAATTATTGATTTACAGTTATGGAGACGATTATTTCATTACAGTAGATGTTGGGATACAAAAAGTTAAAACTTTATAATTCTTAAATCACAAATTGTCATCATGTCAAAAAATACAAAATAAATATCCTTAAATCAAACTCTAATAAGTTCTCAGGCAGCATTATGTTACTTTTTCTAGCTGTAAATTTAGATTATCATCTATAGAAATATTTTTTTCATCGGTTTGTGTGTGTGTGGTGAAATTGACATTCACCAACATTTACAGATAAAAATCCAGTCCTTCCAAGCCTAATTATAATATGAGTGAAAATGCAAACTTGTTCAAGGTTTCCCCGTTTTGCTACCCATCACTTTCTATCCCACACACTAAAGAAATTTCCCTTATTTTTTTTAAAAATGTACAATGCTAATTATGTTCAAAGAGGTCCCAACATTATTGAATTTTTATCATAAAAAAAATCGCACAAAAGAGTTTGGTGCTTTTCAAATGAACAGGTTCCCAGATGATGGAAAAGTGTTTAGTGCTGTTACTTTAAAGTTTTGATACATTATATTACACCTGAGTTGTGGTCATCAGACTTCCAAAAGGCTGCATTTTATCATATCATCTCTTTTCGGTCTTTGTGCCAACTCAGAACAATGGGGCCTCAATCCTTATTGGGTCTTTTGGGTGCTATTAAAATATATTACTAAGAATAATCATTAGACTGAAAAATTGAATCTGACATATTCCAATATAGTATTTCAATCATTAGCCAAGTTCTGCCTTGGGAATTGTACTGTTCAATTACAGTGGGCATGAGAACTGGAAGGAATTACTGGAAGTTAGAATACCTCCTGAAGCAACCTGGCAGAAAGCATGCCTGCTGCTATGCCCCTTCAATGGGTGCAGTGTGCCCTCCCCTATCTGACATGTAGAAGGAGTGAAAACCATGGATTCACTTTCTTTCTGGATCCTCTGGAGTTTCTAGGGTCCCAGAGCCACACAGCCCTGAATTCAGGAAAGTAGAGAGACTGTACTTGTGACCAGCTATTTTGTGGGAGATGGAAAGGGAGAAAAAAGCCCTTGCATCAGCTGTCACATGTGGAACCTTGCACTGGGGCCAACCACAATCTGATCCATAGAAATTAAAAATTGAGGCACATATTAATGGATGTGCAATAGCAAGGCACTTACAAAGCAAACACCAATACTTGCACGACAACTAGAAGAGATCTGAGAAACTCAGGAGTTTCACTTCCTAGGAATTAATACCAATACTTTCCTTGTATTTGGGCCCCCTGGGTTCAACCAATTTGCAACACCCCCCAAGATAACTTTTCCAAAATTTAACTAGGAAGTTGCCTGATTTGAACGGAGACAAGAGCCACACCTTGGAGTGTGTGTGTATATAAACAGGGACAGAAGGGGGAGGGAGGAGAAGGAAACTGGGAGTTGGAGTTGGGATAGGGAGAGACTGGGTGTGGCTGGGCAATCAGTCTGGGAATCAGGGACAGAAACACAGCAGTGGGGGAGAGAAACTGAGATTGCATAGGAATCTGGGAGTGGGTGTGAGAAAGATTTTGTGTGAGTGTATGCATGCGCACACAGAGTCCTGGGTGGCATGCTCTTCTATGCCGACACTCTGAACCATCATTTATGGTGAGCTCTGAAGGAGACTAAACCACCTGACTATCCACACAAGTTTCATTGCACCCCAGAATAGAATATGTCTCTTGTCTCAAGTTTGAGTAAAATCTCTTCAGTCATTTTGAGTACTGTGTGAGTAAGAAAAACAAAAGGCATTTTCTCATGTTTGAATTAGAAATTTTGATTATACATAAGTCAACACTGATTGAAACATGTTCATATTTGGTTTGGTTTTTACATCTCTAGATTTTAAAAAAGTAAAACTTAAAAAATTGGCTCAGGTCTGTAGCTATGAAGAGTTGTATTTTCCCCCACATATCCAGTAGGAATTGTCAATAGGAATTCTAGCTTGAATTAGAACACTGAAGTAGTTTAGATTGGATTAGAACATTGTGAGTGAGCATTTTGATTGTTTTGCTTGACTGAAAGCAGCTTAGAATGTTGGGGATGTCAAGGGACACTTCGGATTGATTTAAATTTACAAAGGCTTTTAATCATCACCAAAGCTGAAAGCTTTCAGAAGTCCAGAATACAGTGAAATCCCTGGTGTGTTGCCCTATTTGCCACATGATGTGAAATGAACACCTAAGTGGAACCCAAGAACACCTGCACCGCTACATAGTTTCATAGCACTAATATAGCACTTTACAAACTTTATTCGGGCCAGGTCTACACTAGCAAGCTTACAGTGGCACAATACCGATGCAGCTGCACTTCTGTCAGATCATTTGTGTAGCTGCTCTATGCTGATGGGAGACAGAATTCCTGTTGACATAATAAAACCACCTCCATGAGTGGTGGTAGCTAAGTCAGAAAGAGAAGCTGTCCTGCCGACACAGAACTGTCCACACCGGCGCTTCTGTTGGTGTAATTTATATCAGTTAGGGGGATGTTTTTTCACACCCCTGAGTGAATTATTATACCAACAGAAGTGGCCTTTGTATAACTTACAGCGTGTTGTGAAACCTAACTAATATATATTATCCTAGGGCTGGTTGAAAAATTTCTAAAAACTATCTTTAAAATCAATAACCTAGTTTTCCAAACAATTATAATTTATTTATTTTATTTGGCACAAAAAACAAAAATATTTCAGACAACACTTGAAATATTCTGATTCCCATATCTTGCTGCAATGCTCCATGGGAATTGTTGTTACCTCATGTCCCCATTTTTTCCTATGGGCTGGGTTCTCCAGCTTAGCTTCTTCTCCCATGATGCATGATGGCCAAGGAGTCCCACACCACCTCCCCTCAGCAAGAGGGGAAAACCATGGCACATAGGATTTGTGAGAGACATAATCTGACCAGTTAGCCTGGGAAACTGCAGCCAGGTAGCATTTCCAAATAGAAATATATCAGTTGTGTGGTGTTGTGTTTTTGTTGTAGTAGTTGTTTTTGCAAAGAAGTCAAAAATTTCCATAGGAGAAAAAAAAATTAAAATCCATTCTCCATTATCTCCATTTAACAGATGTCAGACAGGCAAAATACGGATAAGTAAATGACTTGCCCAAGATCACACAGCCAGAGCCTGAGTTAGAACTATGATTATTATGTAAGTCTCCAAACTCCTAGTTCTATATCTAATGTACTAGGCCACACTAAGCCCTTGACAAGGCAATTAACCTTTGTTTCTCAATTTTCTCAACAGTAAAATGGGGATAAATATTATTTACCAACCTCAAGGGGGCCCAGTTCTTTTTAAATAAAAAGCTGATACTTGATTTCCTGGCATTCACATTTACCGAGGGATGATGTAATGGCATTAGCATTTGGAATGTTAAAAGCTAGTCACCTCACAATAAACATCGGCACAGTTGTCAGACCACTGATAATATGTGAGAGAGCATTAAATGACATTAAAAAAAAAACAATATTAGAAGTAGCTTTCCTCTTTGTTTTTCCTTTGTCAAAAATATGATGAGTTTTCTGGTCTCTGTGTTCCACTAGAACAGTACAAAAAGGCACTAGCTCTAGTTTTGATAACATCCCTGTTAGGAAAACATTTAATCAGATTCTTCATTTTAAGTATATTCTTAATTGGTTCCTGACTCCAGGACCATACTGTGGTTCAGAATCTGACTCTCAGTGTTATAAGAACCTTTCAGTTTTGTAACAATATATACAAATATATGTATATTATATAAACAGGTTAATGATAATAAACAGAAAATTGTATGGATTTTGTACAAATTATGTATTTTATGCATTCAAGGGTACATAGAATGAAATTGTTCATTTCTGGTAGTGTACATACAAATGTTAACTAGTTAGAGGAATTACATGTTTGTGCATGTCTGTATGGTACTTACAGATGTTTTTGTATGAGGCATCACAAAGATTATTTAAAATAACTGAAGAAAGATTGGTTTGGATACAGTAGTGTATTTGTTAAGAATTATTGCTAAAAGAATATGCCTATGCAAATTGAAAGATTTGTAAATATAGTAATGTTGGTGAAATGATGTATCATATTAAACTGGAAACTAGTGACAATAGCTATTGTGTCAGCTAGTGGTAAATGGATATAAAGTTATCTATGTAACTAGGGGGGAAAGGCATTATGTTTCTAGAGCATCAGTTTGCTGAAATATGGACATTTGTTAGTTAGCTGAACTGAAGGGATAATCATTAGGAACAAAGACTAGGAACTGCCATATTAGATCATTGGTCTCTAGTATGGCCTATCTTGTTAGTATCTAATCAGCCATATGGTATAGCCTAATATGGCTATGGCAGGTATTTGATGGCTAAACATGGGTTTGGACAAGTTGCTTCACTTCTCTGCTTCACTGTCCCTCGTACTAAACTATGAATACAGCTTACTTACTTACAGGATTGTTATGAAACTTAATGTTTGTAAAACACTTTGAAAATAAAAAATACTTATCAATTGTATTCTGACATCATGTGCAGCCTCAGAATTCTTAGGGGGTTCAGTTCAAGTAACAGTGTCAACATCCAAATGATTATATGAAACTTATCTAAACAGTCTGAGGTCTTCCTTTCCCTGTCTTCAGTGATATTTAATTATAGAGAGAGTCAGTCTCTTAGGTCGAGTATCCCTCTCGTGGAAAGGTCAAGTCAAATCCCATATAGTCTAGGACTTCTAAAGGTCAGAGACTCTTCAAATTAATTGTTTTACCCATTGCTAACCACCTTCCCTGTTCCTCAGTCTAGAAGCAGGGATGCCCCAAAATGCAAGAGATTTAAGGACAGCAGCTAGCCCAACAGAGAATGCCAGAACTCCTGAGACACTTTGAAGGTTTGATTTGATTTTAAGCTTCAAGTAGAATTGACTTTGCATTTTTGGGGGGTGGGGAAAAAACCCAACTACCCTTACCCCTTAGTAGATGAAAGGGTAGGAGGAAGGGAGAGGATGTAAAATGAAGTGAAATAAAATTCTGCATAAAAATGTTCCGAAGAATGCCAAGCTACAGAGAGGAATTTGATTTACTGAGAGGATTGGAATAGCTGCTGAGCAGAACTGCTGCTTTACCTGAGAAGAGTGGAAATTCCACCAGAGGCTCCTCATGGAGTTCTCCCTCTTCCCAGTTCCTCTCCCCTGTGTGTGCCCCCCTCCCCGGCCCCCATCTGAAAGAATGATCTGGCCACGACTCATCTGTAGGAACACAGAATTATTTAGTTACAAGGTAAATACCCTACAGTAACAATTATATTTTTCACGTTGCAAAACAAAAGATAACTACACTCAGATTTTTGATTAACATGTAAATAAATATATGAGGCTTCAAATGTTAAAGTCCTAATAACTCAGAGGCAGATCCTCAGCCTGTGTAAAGTTTTCATAGCTTCATTGAAGTCTCTGGAGTTTTGACAACTTACATCTGATATGGATCTGTCCCTCAGGGTGAAATCCTGGCCCCATTGAAGTCAATGGGAGTTTTGCCATTGACTTTGATGAGGCTAGGTTTTCACCCTCCGGCTCCACTGAAATGGACAGCATAGCAGATGTATACCTACCTTACCACAGCTGAATGCAATTTTAGTTTGTACAGTTTTTTGAAATGTTGCAGATTTGTCTGTTAGTCTTTCAACACAGAACTGGCAGATTTGCTCAGTACCTTTCTCCCAGTATTATTTTATATTATAAAGAAATTCCTTTACTGCTCCTGCTATCTTTTTCCAAACTTATTTTCTTTACTTCTATTCATTCCCATTGCAACAAAAATCTATAACGAAGGAGCACTTCATTGCCAGAAGAGAAGAATAAAGGAAATCTAGAGAGACACCTCAGAATAGGGATAGAAAAGCAAACTATTTGCTTTTTTGATGTCAATTTCTTGTCACTTTCAGCATCAAGATGTTTCTTTCAGATGGGAGGCAAGTAAAAGCAGAAAAATAAAGGATTTTCAATACTCAATTTGAAAAAATAAAGATAATTAAAATCTGCAGATCACAAGATTTTAGTTAGCCTCTGCAGCACTTTCTGCTATTGAAACTTTTAGTTTAAGATACATGGGCTCTCTCTGCCTCTCCATGCACTGTACACTGTAACTATAATTGCACCTTTGCTCTGAATGGCTTAATTTTGTTTTATACACAAAATTTATAAAACTTTATTGCAAATGAAACTATTTTAAAACAATGAAGTATTGCTGCTTGAGACGCATCTAATAGGCTTTTTTAAGATCTCATGATTATATTCTTAACTAATGCAAACACATAATTCTCAGTAATGCTAATGGAAGAAAGTTAGATTTGTGCATCAATAGCAGAATGTGTGTGTGACGCACTGCACCTCAGAGTAACACCCTGTAACCACCATATTCATAGTTTGTATGTGGTTGGGATATTTCATACATAGCATGCCATTTAAGATACCATATGAAAGGTTATGATCTGCTGAAACTCATTGTTCTGTCAAAATAGGTATATCATTAGTGTGTATGAAGTTATGAGATTTTGCTAGATGGTTGTTATTGAAATATGTTGTGAGGTTGGGAGACACCCACTGCTAGGTCTCCAATGACAATAAAGGTGGTGACCCACACCCACGCGTGTTAAATGACCATCATGAGCCATTGACCAACTGGGGAATTGTAAACAAGAGATTTACAATTCTGTAAGAGACAGTTGTGCATGCACCACACAATGAGGATCGGGTAACTCTATGATTCAGTTGTGTAAGCACCACTCCATGGGGATTGCTCAACTCTGTGACTCAACAAGGCCTATGAGGACATGTCTGGGCCAGCATCTTCCCTGGGACTGGAATTAATAGTATAAAATAAGAGATGGTGGCACCAGGCGATCACCTCTCTTCTCCTCCACCTACTCTGAAGGCAACAAGTATAGACTATTGGTGCCTCCCCATACGGCGGGGGGGAAAAGGGGGGAAGAGGAGGTGTCAGCTAAAGGGGATGACATGTGACCTTCCCACATGTCTCCTCTCTGCCCTGCTCCCAGCCTGGGCCCCAACACTCTCCCCGCCCCCTCCCTACCCTACGTTACCTGCAGGGGAAGGGAGGGAGCTCTGTCCTCCTGTGCCGGCTCCCCCCAGCATGTTTGGCTGCTCTTCGTGGCAGCAAGACCCGAGGGGGGAGCGGGATGGAGCCGATCCTAGACGCTGCCTGGTGCAGCACAGCAGCTGCCTGGGAGAGCGCCTGGCTGTGGCGGCAGTGGTAGGGTGACCAGATAGCAAGTGTGAAAAATCGGAACAAGGGTTGTGGGGGGGCGGTAATAAGCACCTATATAAGAAAAAAGGCCTGAATAGCAGCAGTGGCGTAGCCAGGTTTTAAGAGCAGGGGGAGCAAACATAAAAAAGGCGCCCCCCCTTGGCTCCTCCTCTAGCCACGCCCCCCCTTGGCTCCTCCTCCGGCTGCTCCGCGCCCACCCAGCTCCTCTCCCATGCCCCCCCATCTCATCCCTCCTGCCATTGTCCCTGGCCAGCCCTTCCCCCGCCCCTCTGCTGCCGGTGCCTGGTGCCCGCCGGGCCGGGGCTCGCAGCTCGGCAGGCTGAGCAGCAAACGGCCACCCGCCCGCCCGAGCCCGGCTGCACTCCTCGCCCCTGCTCCGGCAGCCGGGCTGTTGCCGCACTGAGCCCAGCCAAACGGAGCCTTTCCCTCAAGGTTGCTGCCGAGCCTCCTCCCCCCTCACCGCTTCTCCCACTGGCCCCCCTATTGCCGGGCGGCACGCGCCCAGCCCAGCCCCGCTGCCGCACATGCTCCCCCTGGCCTCCCGCTGCCGCACATGCTCTCCCGGCCCGGCACAAGCGCTCCGGACCCGAACGGGCCCAGCAGCGCAGCCCATCCCCGCTTCTCCCCCTGGCCGCTGGACCCCCTATTGCCGGGCGGCACGCGCCCAGCCCAGCCCCGCCGCCGCACATGCTCCCCCCGGGCCCCTGCCGTCGTGCATGCTCCCCCCGGCCTAAGCGCTCCGGACCCGAACGGGCCCAGCAGCGCAGCCCATCCCCTGCTCTCTACCTGGCCGCCTGGCGTGCTCCTCCGGACGCGCCCGCCGCCCCCCCATGGCTCCTCCGGCCGTGCTGCCCTTCAGAGAGGAGCAGGCCCCACCCGCTGGCACCATATAAGGTAACCCCTAAGGCGCCACTTTTGAAAAATGTGCTGAGGGGAAGCGGCTGCTTCCCCTGAACCCCACTAGCTATGCTACTGAATAGCAGGACTGTCCCTATAAAATCAGGATAGCTCGTCACCCTCGGTGGCAGGCTGCCTCCCACCTGGGCTCGGCTTACGGGACAGCAGCTGTGTGAGCTGGAGCTCCCCTTCCCCCTTTGTTACGTGTGCAGCATCAAGTCACTGGGGAGGGGTGGCAGCCCGTTCCCTGCCCAGGCTCGGCTTCTGGGGACAGGGGCCATCTCCGAGCATGCCAGGGGAGAGGGGGGGCTCTGGCTCACTCAGCCACTATCCCCGGAAGCTGAGCCTGGGTGGAGGGCAGCCTGCCACTGCCTCAGCCAGGCGTTCTCCCAGTCAGCTGCTGAGCTGAACCGGGCAGTGTCCCAGCATGGCTGGATTCGGCTCTGGACCCACCCCTTCTGGTCCCTGCCTGGGGGGAATTGGACCCTCCATGTCCTTCCCACTTCCAATGCATCACCTCTGGCAAAAAGAATGCTGGAAAGACAAAGACTTTGAACTGGGGAGATTGGTCCCAGGCTGAGAAGGACATTCAGCCTGTGTATTAAGAACTGTAACCTATCTGCAACATCTAGTGGGGTGAGAAAATTGTTTGATTCAAATCTTGCTTAGTCTGCAAGTTTAGGATTTAGAATGTGTGTTTACTTTTAATTTTCTCAAGTAACTATCTGTACCACTTAAAATCTTTCTGTAATTAATGCCTTTATTTTAATGTTTTATCCTTACCAGTGTGTTTATCTAAAGTCTGCTCAGATTAAAAAGGCTGGTGCATGTCCATTATACTTTGACAAAGTGGTGAACTAATTAATGAACTTGCATTGTTCAAGAGGTCTTGAGAAGTGTAAGATGGTACATTTCTGAGGTGCAAGGCTGGGGGCGGAAGGGGGGATTTTTCTCTCTGTGTAGTTCAAGAGTCTTAGAGAGCATTCATGCAATTTAGCTGGGTGTGTCTCTGTATGCTGGTGGCTAAGTGATAACAGCACCTGGAAAGGTTTGCTGCTCGTCAGAGACAGCCCAGGCTGGAGAGCGGAGCACAGTGGTCCCACAGTTCCAGCTTGTACACAGGGCCGGCGCAACCCATTAGGCGACCTAGGTGGTTGCCTAGGGCACTAACATTTGGGGGGCGGTGACTACGGCGGCCGGATCTTCGGCCGCCCCGGTCATCAGTGGTATTTCAGGGACGGGACCTTCCGCCGCCTCTGTCGGGGGCGGTATTTCGGGGGTGGGACCTTCCGCCGCCTAGGGCGGCAAAAAAGCTGGCAGCGCTCCTGCTTGTACACCAGGGAGTCCTGTCACGATGTGCCTTACTATTTAACTGAGAACAAACACCAAAAGTTGATAAATAAGACTAAAATAATCTCTGGCATTGTTCCAGGCCTGCATAATTTGCTCTGCCATCTGATACATTATGCATATATAGCTAAAGGCTCCAGAGGATTCTAGGAGAGGGATGGGAAGTAGCTCCTGCCAAAACAATTAAGAGTGTTAAGGATCTGCCAACAACCAAACTTGAGAGAAAGTCTCTTAAGGTAAATGGTAACTGCACGAGAACGGTTAGTCTAGGTAAGAAAATAAAGTGATCAGGAACAAAATAGACTAGAACCGAGGGAATGGTGGGAAGAGACTAGAAAAGGCCAATAATTGATTTTGGTCTGTTTAAAGTCATATATAAATTTCAGTCTAAATTGTTACACTGTGATTTTACTTTTAGTGATTCTTAGAAGCAGGCAAAATCTTCATAATACACCCGAAAAACACTAGACACCATTAATAAATTAAACCGTTGTCAGTGATTATTGACAATGATTATTTGTCAATGATATTATTGACAAAGGATATTCTGTTAATCTCAGGTACAACACTTTTTACTAACTCTTTGCAAATACTAACTTTTCATTAGTGCTTGTTGAAAAATAGAAACAAAAAGTTCTTGTGGGAAATTTCAAAATTATTTCTGATTTGCAGGGTTCATATTTGTCCTATGGTCAGTTTTTCGCAAAAGTTTCTATGATAATACATTTTAAATCTTTTTTTAATCTAAATCATATTCAGAATTGCTATTTTCTCTTACCAAAAATGGTTTATTTTGAGAAAAACGTTGATAAAAATGTTATGGAAACTTGTAAAAAACAGAACATTTTAAAGTTGTCAACAAGTTTTTACTCAACGTTTCATGGTTTAAAAAAGGCTATTTTGCCATCAGAAAAAAAAATCCACTTTGTTCCCCTATTGTGACCACCGTGTTCAGGAAGAGCTTTCTATAAAATGGTGAGAGCTCTGTTGGGAGTTGAGGGTTCTTTGCACTTTGCAAGGAATGAGTAGGCATTTGGGGCTCAACCTTGCTAGGTGCTGAGTGCTCCTGTGAAGAAGTGATGAACATTCTTGTGAGGTACCAACTATCTAACATTAATGACCCCTAACATTAATAGGGGTTGAGAGTTCTGAGTACCTTGCAGAATGGAGGCAACGCTTCTACCAATATATAAATTATGCAGGAACTGTACAGGGTTGCCACACAATGTATGCACCATTTAAGTCCCATGTAAGTCCTAATTGTGGCAACTGAAGAAGGATTTCAATGACAGATGGACTTTGTGTGGGCTCTCTGAACTAAGAGGAATTTTGTTTTACACAAAACAAAAAAAACCTCCCACAAAGCAACCTCCTTACATTCTTCCATGACACTTTCCAGTTATAATGGCCAACCAACCATGTTTTTGTTATTGCCCTGTCATTTGTTGTACAAGTCTTTGATAGAATGCAATTTTCAGATAGGCAACACATTACTTCTTTGACACTACTCTCCAGTATGAAGCACGTGCACTCCAAAATTCAATGAAATAACATGTTACTATTGTTAGAGTATTGGTACTAGTAGTAGCATCTAGAGACCTCATCCAAGTTGGTGCCTTAGTATGCTAGGCATCATAAACTAGTACATGGCAGCTCCTACCTCTCAACTCTGACCAAGCATTGATTTTAAGGAGAAAAGGATAATCTGAAATACCTGATCTAATCCACATAATCCATTTGTAATCAGGGTCTGAATGAACTATCCCCTGACAGCTAGTTCGGGAGGGGGAGAGACTTCGGGAGCAAACTGTATTCACATGAACACGCCTACTCTGCCTAGGTATCTAGCAGACAGGAGTTGTGTAGCTCCAAGTGATCAGCTTTGGCTGGTGTTGGGTTACAAATCACTGTAGTACTGAATGCAGGGATAGGGAAATGTTTTATCTTCATTGTATGACTAAAGGGGAGCAGAACTGTGCTGAGCTTGTCCCGATTGAGGGGTCACTCTCAGGTGAAACTAAGGCCATGGGGCTCCAATGCCAGACCCCTGTGAAAATAAGAAGGGTGAGGACAGGTGTCCCAGCCAGGAGGTGTGGACTCTCCTCAGGGATCCCCAGTCTAGTTTAACCTGTTCCTTACCACTGTTCAAAGACAGAGCTAAATAGGCTTCATTAGGGGCCTTTTGTTATGTTAAAGTGCTCACATGAGAGCTGAATTGACTTGAGATGGGGCAGTGTTTCTGCCCAGTCTGCAAAGAGTTGAAAATCACTAAGAGACTGATGCGCAGAGGTCACAACGGAGAGGCAGGTGGCAGCAGAAGGTGACTGACAGTCGGCCAATGAACAAGCAGCTGGCGGGGTGGCCAGCGCACAGGAAGTGTGCAGATGGTGGAACAAGCAAGGTGCCTTCTTCCCCGGGTGTGAGGTGAACTCATACAGATGCACCTCTGAACCTGGGTCCTCACAGACCAAGGACAACCACTGTGAGTGGGGTATGGTGAGGGAGCAGAGAGGGGCACAGAAAAGGAACTGTTGGTTGTAGAACTCAAGAACATCAGGCAGAAGGCACTGCCCGCATGCACTATGGGGTGGGTACCCTGTTCATAGTTTTATGATTATGAATCCTACTTGTGACCTTTTCCCTAATGAATGTTGCCTCTCAAACGCCATGGGGTGGTGTGTAATTTTTTCCAGGCTACTGGGTAGGGGTTCGAGCCCATTCTGTGTTGTATTGTTGAAAAGGAACCCCTAGATATTGAACTGTGCCCTGGTTGCTGCCGGTTCCACCTGGCAGAAGGGTTACACATTGATTGGTGAGGCATCAAAATATACCCCACTATTTGTTTCAAACTAGAGCATAAGCTTCCTATTTCTTGTTAAATAACAGCTTTACCAAGCCAGGTGCAACTGCTCAGGACATCCTTAGGCGGCAATATTGCTAAATGAGATGCAGGTGTCACAAAAGCAACAGTTCGCTGATTACACTGGCAAAGTAAGCATGGCTGAGGTTAGAAACAAATAGTTATTTAGACCTGCTGAAGAGAAGAAGTGGTCCTCCCACCAATAAATTTCCAAAAAAAGTGAAAAATATACTTGGACATAGTAATGACCTGGGAAGAATGAAATATTTTAATTGGCACTTCATACCAGTCCATGGCATCGAAGATAAGCCTTACTGACATTTAAAATGCATTGCAGAAATAGTGGGAAAATGTCTTTTTGCTGCAGGCATAAATCCTGGGAGTTGGGACAATGCCTCAGTAATGATGAACAAGCATAAGAAGTCTCGAAATGTTCTGGGTGAAATCTGAGTGATAGTTGTGAAGCTGGATTAGACAGTCAACTGTCCCCCAAAGGGTTAAACCTGTAATGTGAGCCCTTAAAACTTAATTGTGTGTATCTGCTAGCACACAATGAAAGGGACAGCTCAGGGAAGATAGGAGAAAGGAAAGTGCAGATGCCTCTCAGATGACTAAATCTTTTGCTACAGTAGGGAGCGGCTGTTGGGATTTGGCATGGATTTTGCCATTTTTTTTTACGATGCAGACACTGTGGAAAGTGAATCTGGTCCAACAGAAAGACAAAAGACAGCCACAATTTATGTGAAGCCGAAAAAAAGAGCCAGAGGCAGATCATTTTCAGTTAGTGAAAAAGAACCAATTCACAAGCTGTATGTGTCACTATTTCTAGATTTGACAATATGCTACTCCAGCAAGATGACTCAAGGAATGATAAAGTACATAAACTAAAGCCAGCATTGAGGATAGAGTTTGGATGTTTGATGATCTCCTTAGTGATCACTCAGGGAAGGGATGGCCTCTCTGTCATTGGGGCCACAACAGAAGATTCAAACAGTGTGATGCAGCAACATTTACTGGGTTTGCAGCATGTCAGACAATTGAGAAGCAAGGCTTTAAGAGATGGCATAAAGTTGCCAGATTATTGCCAAGATAAAGGGATTTTTATCCGGAGAGTCTGGCACAAGAGACTCATTGTGCAGTTGGGTTTTACTGAGCAAAGCACAAGCACAAGTAGAAATTCAACATATGAAATCTAAAAATCTCCTGGAGAAATTGTCTGCTGTCACCACAAAGAGCAGAAATAATTAGCTGTTCGTAGACTCATTTGCTTCAAGCCTCTACTGTTTTATGTCTCCCTTGTATCTTCAAGAAAATGAAGCACTGAAAAGTTTTGTCAACAGGTGTGTCATAGCTGATAGAGCTAGCCACTGAGAAACCACAGGTCAGGCTGCTGTCATACTTATCAGAATATATTTTCTTTCCCCCACACTCTAATGCTTTCTGTAAAAGCTTGTTCAGCATGGTCATAAAAACTCCACTTAGGTTCACATTTCATTGGAGAAGATCAATCAGTGGAAGGACATGCTACAGTTGGTGCATATGCTAATCACAATAGCATCAGAAACCATCTCTGTGTAGTGATGGTATAAAAAAAAATCAATGTATTCAAAAATGCACTGTGCAAAGAGGGGGTCACCTTCTAGTGATCTAATCCAAAAGGCCAAGTCAGCAACATAGAGGAGTCTGACAATGGCAGGAAAGGAATGGAGTATAATTAAAATGCCATCTTACTGCATGTGCTGCATCTATGTGAGCAAGACAGCGCTTTAATATTCATCTTAGTTTTATTGACGATATCATAACAATGTACCTACTATCTATGTATAGAGTAGTTCATATGAGTTTTTGATTCTTGTTTTAAATCTGAAGAGTACCCATATTGCTTTCCTGTCAGATAGGAGAGAATGTAAGAATTTAAAGTGCTTTATTTTTCTGCTGATTTGAATGTTAGACATTGCATACGATTTCAGCAATCACTGTAAAAGTATCACAGGCTATGCTTCTAGCACCTCTTAAAGCAAAGGTTCATATTGTGCACTCACTTAAACGGGTGAAAAAACGTGTGCAACTGAGGACAGAATTAGGCCCATATGTGCATATACACAGAACACATTTAATTTCACTGCAATATCATGAGCTGAATCTATTGTAAAACATTATGCCTAACCAAAAAAAAAACCCAAACCTGTTTATTTAAACAAAAGTGGCAGGAAATTCACATAGTTGAGGTACTCATAGGATGAAACAATGCTTCAGTATAAAAATTGGTTTAAACAGTGAATAATCTGGATTCATACCCACACTGCATAAATGATTGAAATTTACCCTTATCAGAGGGCCAGAACAAAGCATATGGACCACATAAGTGCTATATTTTGAGGGAGGAGAGTTCATACCTCACTGTGGCAAATGAGAATCAAGAGGAGTGAGCACTGATCACACAACTTGGCTGCAGGCGTTGTTCAGCTGAAGATTTTTTTTTTTTTTCCAAGCCTGCATTAACCAAGCAGCAGCACAGACAAAAAAAGCAACAGAGGCCTGATCCTGCAAGGTGAAAAGAACCTCCTGGTTGATGAGCAACACCATACATTCCCATTGATTTGAATGGTACTTAAATTAATCTTGTGCATAAGTTTACAGGGGGAGGTGGAAGGGGAGGCAGGAGGGCGCAGTGTTCGGTGTGCTCCGTTTCCCCAGAGGCTGCAGGCAGAGACCATGGCAGCCATGAGCCCAGCAACCAGGGACACAATGCAGATGATTGCATGTGGCAGCTGTGGTATGTACATTGTCCTAGCAGGGGCGCCTGAACAGAGGTATGTCTGCATGAAATGCCGCCTAATTGACCTGTTAGAGGAAAAGGTCCGTGGGTTGGAGATGCAGGTAGAGACCCTGGTAGAGTTTAGAAGGGGATTCGAGCAGCTACTGGAGCAAAGGCTGGGAGTGGCAGAAGGGGAAGGCTCAGGGGTGCAGGTGGAAGCGGGTGCTATGGTCTCTGAGGGGGGAATGTCAGGGGTAGAACAAGAGCAGTGGAAGCATGTGACCGTGAGAAGCAGGCCAAGGAAAAGGAGGGCTAGTGAGGGGGAAATAGAACTCAGAAACAGGTTTGGGTGTTTGGATAACGAGGAGGGGACGCAGCAGGTGGTAACTGATGGTGGGAGGCAGAGGAAGAAAAGAAGGGCAGCTAGTCCAATAGAGAGAGGGGAGGAGTTGATGGAGACAGCATCAATACTCAGCCCCAGGAGGATACAGGATGGCACTAGGGGGACTATAAGGGAAAATAGAGACAGACAGGAGTTACGACTGCAGGGAACAGGGGATAGATTAGTAGATCGCACTGTCACCAGGCAAAGGCAGGTTTATGTGATTGGAGACTCCTTACTGAGGAGATTAGACAGGCCTGTGACCAGGGCAGACCCAGAAAACAGAAGGGTGTGCTGTCTGCCGGGCGCTAAGATACGGGATGTGGACCTGCGGTTGAAAAGGATCCTAAAAGGAGCAGGTAAGAACCCCTTGATCATCCTTCACGTAGGAACGAATGACACGGCTAGGTTCTCGCTAGAGAGAATCAAGGGAGATTATGCCAGGCTGGGGAAGACGCTTAAGGAAGTAGAGGCTCGGATTATCTTCAGTGGCATTCTGCCTGTTCCTAGAGAAGGACAGCAAAGGGCAGACAGAATTGTGAGGATTAATAGCTGGCTACGGAAGTGGTGCTATAAGGAGGGCTTTGGGATGTATGGCCACTGGGAGGCTTTCAGGGACTGACAGCTGTTCTCACGGGATGGACTTCACCTGAGTAGGGAAGGAAATAGACTTCTGGGAGGGAGGCTGGCTCATCTCATCAAAAGGGCTTTAAACTAGGAACTTGGGGGTGACGGTTGGGAGATGTCCAGTTAATCTCCATGCCAGATTCCAACACTGAAAAAGAGGGCGAAGAGATAAGCACAGATACAGGTAGGGGTAGGGAATTGGACATAAGAAGGAGGGAGCGGATGGACAGTACGGAGTCCGTACCAAATTGCATAACTAATGGGAGAAAAGATAGACAGCATACAGTAAAATGTTTATACACGAATGCGAGAAGCCTAGGTAACAAAATGGAGGAATTGGAGCTCCTGGTCCAAGAAATGAAACCTGATATCGTAGGAATAACCGAAACGTGGTGGAATGGTAGTCATGACTGGAGTACAGGTATAGAAGGGTATGTGCTGTTTAGGAATGACCGGAAAAAAGGTAAAGGTGGGGGTGTGGCATTGTATGTCAATAATGAGCTAAAATGTAAAGAAATAATAAGTGATGGAATGGATAAGACGGAGTCTGTATGGGCAATAATTACAGTGGGTAAAAGAACTACTAGAGCCTCCCCTGAGATAGTGCTTGGGGTGTGCTATAGACCGCCAGCATCTAGCCTGGATGCGGACAGAGAACTATTTAATGTTTTTAAGGAAGTAAAAACTAATAAGAGCTGTGTAATCATGGGGGACTTTAACTTCCCAGATATAGATTGGGGAACAAATGCTAGTAACAATAATAGGGCTCAGATGTTCCTAGACGTGCTAGCAGATGAATTCCTTCATCAAGTAGTAACTGAACCGACGAGGGGGGATGCCATTTTAGATTTGGTGCTGGTGAGTAGTGAGGACCTCGTTGAGGAAATGGTTGTAGGGGACAACCTTGTCTCGAGTGACCATGAGCTAATTCGGTTTAAACTAAATGGAAGGATTAACAGAAATAAAACTGTGACTAAGGTTTACAATTTCAAAAAGGCCAACTTTAATAAATTAAGGCAACTACTTAGGGAAGTGGATTGGGCTAACATACTTAGGGATCGAAAGGCAGATGACGCCTGGGATTATTTCAAGCTGAAGTTGCATGAGCTGTCCGAGGCCTGTATCCCGAGAAAGGGAAAACGGTTAGTAGGCAGGAGAATTAGACCTAGCTGGATGAGCGGGCGTCTCAAAGGGGCGATTAAGAAAAAACAGAAAGCGTACAAAGAGTGGAAGAGGGGAGAGATCAGCAAGGAAACCTACCTTATTGAGGTCACAGCATGTAGGGATGCAGTGAGAAAGGCCAAAAGCCGTGTAGAGTTGGACCTCGCGAGGGGAATTAAATCCAATAGTAAGAGGTTTTATAGCCATATAAATAGGAAGAAAATAAAGAAAGAGGAAGTGGGACCGCTGAAGAATGTAGATGGAGTGGAGATTAAGGATAATCTAGGCATGGCACAATATCTAAATGAATATTTTGCATCGGTCTTTAATAAGGCTAATGAAGGGCTTAGGAATAGAGGGAGCAGGACAGAGGGGAATAAAGGAGGGGCGATTGACATTACAGTATCAGAGGTGGAAGCCAAACTTGACCAGCTAAATGGGACTAAATCGGGCGGACCGGATGATCTTCATCCTAGAATATTGAAGGAACTGGCGCGAGAAATTGCAAGCCCCTTAGCGATAATTTTTAATGAATCTGTAAACTCGGGGGTGGTACCGTTGGACTGGAAAATAGCTAATGTGGTTCCTATTTTCAAGAAGGGGAAAAAAAGTGACCTGGGTAACTACAGGCCTGTTAGTTTAACTTCTGTAGTATGCAAGGTCTTGGAAAAAATTTTGAAGGAGAAAGTAGTTAAGGACCTTGAGGTGAATGGCAATTGGGACAAATTACAACATGGGTTTACGAAAAGCAGATCGTGCCAAACCAACCTGATCTCCTTCTTTGAGAAAGTAACAGACCTTCTAGATAAAGGAAATGCGATGGATCTAATATACCTCGATTTTAGTAAAGCGTTTGATACTGTGCCGCATAAGGAATTATTGGTTAAATTAGAAAAGATGGGGATCGATATGAAAATCCAGAGGTGGATAAAGAACTGGTTAAAGGGGAGACTGCAGCGGGTCGTACTGAAAGGTGAACTGTCAGGTTGGAAGGAGGTCACCAGTGGGGTTCCTCAAGGTTCGGTTTTGGGTCCGATTTTATTTAATCTATTCATTACTGACCTCGGAACCGAATGTAGGAGTGGGCTGATAAAGTTTGCGGATGACACAAAGTTGGGAGGTATTGCCAATTCGGAGAAGGATCGGGATATTCTGCAGGGAGACTTGGATGACCTTGTAAATTGGAGTAGTAATAATAGGATGAGATTTAATAGTGAGAAGTGTAAGGTGATGCATTTAGGGATGACTAACAAGAATTTTAGTTATAAGCTGGGGACGCATCGGTTGGAAGTGACGGAGGAGGAGAAGGACCTCGGAGTCCTGGTTGATCGCAGGATGACTATGTGACGTGGCTGTGAAAAAAGCTAATGCGATCTTGGGATGCGTTAGGTGAGGTATTTCTAGTAGGGACAAGGAGGTGCTGCTTCCGTTATACAAGGCGCTGGTGAGACCTCATTTGGAGTACTGTGTGCAGTTCTGGTCTCCTATGTTTAAAAAGGATGAACTCAAACTGGAACGGATACAGAGAAGGGCCACTAGGATGATCCGAGGAATGGAAAACCTTTCCTATGAAAGGAGACTCGAGGAGCTTGGTTTGTTTAGCCTAACCAAAAGAAGGCTGAGGGGGGATATGATTGCTCTCTTTAAATATATCAAAGGGATAAATACCAAGGAGGGAGAGGAATTATTTCAGCTCAGTACTAATGTGGACACGAGAACAAATGGATATAAACTGGCCGTGGGGAAGTTTAGGCTTGAAATTAGACGAAGGTTTCTAACCGTCAGAGGGGTGAAATTTTGGAACAGCCTTCCGAGGGAAACGGTGGGGGCGAAAGACCTCTCTGGCTTCAAGATTAGGCTAGATAAGTTTATGGAGGGAATGGTTTGATGGGATAACGTGATTTTAGTCAATTACGCATTAACGTGCGATCGCTGGTAAAATGAGGGTCCGGCTGTAGAATCTTGCCTGTATGCTCGGGGTTCTACTGATCGCCATATTTGGGGTCGGGAAGGAATTTTCCTCCAGGGTAGATTGGCAGAGGCCCTGGAGGTTTTTCGCCTTCCTCTGCAGCATAGGGCAGGGGTCGCAGGCTGGAGGATTCTCTGTGACTTAATTTAAAGACTTCAAGGGAAAGTGGGTGGGTCAGCTTTTGTGGCCTGCATCATGCGGGAGGTCAGACTAGATGACGATATTGGTCCCTTCTGACCTTAAAGTCTATGAGTCTATGAGTCTAAGTGCTTTGCTGAATTGGGGACCTAAATCTTTCTACATTATCCTCCTTTTTAATATTTTCTGCCTGAAGAGTGGAAAGGGGATACACCTCACATGAAAATATATCAATTTAATTTAATAGTCTTCGGTAGGAAGCTCAGTAACCTATTAACAAGCCCTTGGCCATCCAGTCTCTTGGGGCCCGCCCTCCTTCCCCCCAAGCTACACTCTTTAAATGGAAGTGTAAGTTTTCTCAAATATGAGAAGAGTAAAATATGTAACTGAAAATGTAATGTCCACCTCCCCAAGTGACAGTGAGGGGTTTTAGCTGTTATTCTAGCCCATGAGATGGAAAAACAAAAGCAGGGGGCCTGTGCACCAGCCCCACGCCTGGCTTTGGTTTGGGGGATGAGTTTGGCCTCCCAAACCTCCACAAACAACCCAAATATTCAGGGCCTGGTTTTCTATTCTGGTACACCAACTTTATATCAATTTCAGTATTGCTACTCTGGAATAACCTGCTATAAAAGAGTAGAGATCAGGTCCTCAGTCATTCTGTGTATGGATTGAATTTCACCCAGTGAGTAGTTTCTTACTACAGGTGTAATCCTAAGCATTTTAGTGCAAATACTTATTAAGGTACTATGCAGCGCAACAGTAAGTGTGGCAGAATTCAGCCTAATTGAAACACAGCAGTGCTAACACCACTCAGAAAAGGCGGGTGACGAGAAAGGCACCCATCCTTTCCAGACAACCTATATTCTTCTGAACCTCCTTGGCTCAATCTCTGCATGTCAGAGATTAGACGGTTAAAATAGCTTTTGACTAAATGCATCAGCCACTGTTGTGTAACATCACTCTGGTTGACTGACAGTACCTAGCTAGTGAAATCCAAGAGAGAAATAATCATGAAGTTCATCCCCTGGCACTGCAGGCTTCTTTGTATATTAGCACTAAATAGTACTGTGTTTCATGTATAATTCCTTTTTCCATTCATAGAAATATAGGGGATGGAAAAGACCTATCTATCTGGGTCATCTAGTGAACACCACTGCCAGTGCATGATTGTTTCTTATTATATCATTTCTGCTGCATTGGGGCTGTTTTTCTTTCCCCAAATACACTGATTTCTCCCCTTGATCTCCTTTTTCTTTATTGTAGTCTTTTCTTATTTTCTTTGATTCTCTCCTTGACTTGTTTTTCTAAGTCATTTTTTAGCTTTCTGCTTTCTGCATTTACTGTAGTCCTACCCATGTTTTATTAATAAATCTCTCATCATCATTTATCCTCCTGAGTAGCTACACTTTCCTTTCCAGCTATCACACCTGCTCTATAAGATCTCTAATTGTTAAACATCCATCACACAGAAATTTCTAGTTTTCCCATTGTTCACAAATGCATACATGGTGCAGAGCTGACAGGCTGGCTCATTTAAGAAAACCTTGTACAGAAAGGTCAAACAGAAAACAATTCTTCCAGGTATAACCAGAACAAAAACTACTTCTACCATACAAGGCACAGCAGAGGACTGCCTGGGGAGCAAAATCAAAGGCAGAAAATATTTAGTAACTCCTTAGTTTCTGATTGATTTTGGGTTGGGAGGGGCAGCCATTTTACAGCTTGCCATTGGCAAGGAAAGTCCTGGAAACTACACTATACCATACACATCTTTTGAATGACCAAATATTAGACCACATACAGTACATAAGGAGGCCTGTAGATTTGTCTCTTCCATGCTGAAAATGTCATTGGGCCTCTGTTTTTGTCCTGCCAGTTAAATGTGTTCCTTTGTGTGACTGAAGCCATTATGATATGATTGATATGAGTCAGTCAATCAGACAGAGGAGCATTGCAGGCTCTACTTTTGTTAAATATGGGACCAACATTGATTTTTAAAAATTGAATGTAATACATGTTATTATGAGGGTTTATTTTCTTTGAAGATCTAGGTCCTTCCACCTAAAGCTGCTCAGCAAACAATAGGCAAACAACCATCATATCAAAATATTATGGCACATGGTCAAAAACCAAGTGGCAAATTCTCTCCTGCACCAAAAGGCACTCTATTCTGCTGAAATGGCCAGCCCGGACAATGCTTACAGCTGCTGACAGGCAGCTCTAAGTTCTGCCACTGGCTTAGGATCCTTTATAGATCCCATGCCACTAGAAGTTTGTTGTGACAGAGCTCTGTTCCACCACACCTCCTCCAAGTCCCCAGCATGCTGCCTCTTTCCCCTGATAGCCCCATTATACTGGGAGAAAAGGAGGGAGACACAGAGCCCAGGTGTGGTGTATACACAACCAGAAAGGAGATCTCCTCTGACAAGGGAATTCTCTGCTGGGCATTTGCAGCTGTTTGCATTACATAATCCAGCTAGCGAAGCTGGTCTCAAGTGTCTCCGGCACTGAAAAAAATGCATCTGTACTTCAGGAAGTACATTATTCAATTTAGCATATGCATTTGTTATTGGTTCATTGGATAAAAGGAGGCAGGGTAACTAATTTCAAGCTATATGATTATGGTCCATAACCGAACAGGACTCCTTCTGCTTTCCTTCCTTACTCTGGCAAAACTAAGGGAAGTAAAAAGGTTAGAGCAGGGGTTCTCAAACTGATGGTTGTGACCCCGCTGGGGCTTGTGAGGTGGTTACATGGGGGTTGTGAGCTGTCAGCCCCATGTGACTGACAGGCCCGAGCCCCCATACATTAAATTAACACAGACATCTCATTTTTTATTTCTAAGGGTGTGTGTGTGTGGGGGGGGGGGGTGACACTCAGAGGCTTGCTGTGTGAAAGAGGTCACCAATACAAAAAGTTTGAGAATCACTGGGTTAGAATCTGTTCAGTTTGGAAATGTAGACTACCCCTTGCCACTCAAAGTCACAGGACAACTAAAAACTTCTAGCAATGCCAGCAGACGCTTTATAGCTGTCTTTTTTCTTTCCCCTTAGTAAAAGGAAAAACAACACTTAGGCTATGTCTACACTACACAGTTTTTAGCGACATGGCTGTGTTGCTACAGCCGTGCCGTTAAAAGTCATGCAGTGTTCTGCTGTTTGTTGGCTCTCCTGCTGACAGAAAACTTCCATCCCCAATGAGCAGCGTTTGCGTTGTTGCTATTCACACTGGTGCTTGTCACGGCAAAACTTTGGTCTTGGGGGCGGGGGAGGGAAAGAGTGTTTAAAGCCTCTGAAAGACAAAAAGTTGTGTCGTTCAATTGCCAGTGTAGACATAGCCTTAGTAACAATGATGACAGTAAAAGTATCTGAAATATGGTAAATATTCCAACTACCACCAGAGAAGGAAACCCAAGCAACTAACAGACAAGTCTAATGCCTTGTCTACTCTTACAGCAGCATGTAGAGTACAAGCACTACACATGTAGCTACATGCCACAGTGAAAGCAGGCTGCATCCACACACGTCACTGTGATATGCAGCTACATGTGGTAGTGAAAGATTCTGGCAGGAGGGAGGCAGTGGGGAAAGAATCCAGCATCAGGGAGCTGCTGGAGCCTTTTTCTGCTGTCTCCTCCCTGCCAGAATCATTCCCTGCTGCTGGAACCTATCACTACAACAGCAAAAGGCTCCAAGAAGGGGGAGACAGCAGGGACTTCCTGGGGGCTTTCCCCACTGCCTCCTCCCTCCCAAAGTCTTCCCCTCCCCCCCTTCACTGCAGCAGGGAAGGCAGTGGGACACTGCGCTGCTAAAAATAGCAGTGTAGTTGTGTGAGGCACTGCTTGGACTTGTAGAGATCCATGTAGAGTATATATCCTGGGGGTTCAGGCATGTAGGGCACTATACTCTACTCACCTAAGCCTTGCCTCACCATCTACCCTACCATTTATACCCATGCTAGCTGGGTATACAGTGTCTGTACACTACATGCCATCATAGGTGTAGATATACTTTAAGTGAATTTGTAGATGAGGTGAGAACATTTTGCTGAAGGAATTTTTTAATAAATACCACACAAACCTTTTGGGATGCATCTTTCTGACAGTGTTTGGTTCTCCAGTTCATTTTGCGTTAATTCTGTTCTTAGAAACAGCTCAACAATCAGAGAAGTTTGTTGTGTAGTGCTGATCTGGCCCACTTTTTTTTTATGTCTCTGTATATAGGAGGCCACATAGGATAGTTGATTTTAGAAACAGAGATGCTATTGTTCTTTTAAACTCTATAAAATAGAAAAACAAAACCATTATCTACTATGCAAAAAATGCTCATGTAACTATTATATAGTCCTTCCGATCAGACTTCTCCAACATCCCTTTTGTCTTTTTCTCATCCTTTACTAGAGATCATCAAGAAAATTTCAGTTTGCAGCAAACAAAAATTAGTTTTGAAAACCAAACATTTTAGTTTCTCATTGAAACCCAAAACTCTATCTTGGGAAATTTAGAAAATGCAATTTTGTATAAGTTTCCAGGAAAGTTAATTTGCATTTTTGAGCAGCTGTAGACACAAGCCTAGACTGTCATAAGCCTAGACTGTGAAGTCTTGTGAGACATAGACTGTGGTCGTGCTACTGGTTTGTGCAGAGTCTAACACGATGAGGTTCTGATCTTTGACTAGGGCTCCTAGAAACTACCAGAATTCAAATATATCATAAAATAATAATTTTTCATTTTAGATGACAACTTGCATGTTTGTTTTCCCAGAATTTCAGGTGGGATATTCACTGTGGGCCCCAATTCAGCCACCCTTATTCACCTGAGTAGCACCTTACTCTTGGAGTTGCTCACATTTTCTGCCTTGCTTCACAGGCGTATGTGCATACAGCAGAGCATTTAAGAAATAGATGTTCTGTTTATTTTTTTCAGTAGTCATTTTTAGTCTTTTCTTTGTAATGTGTTTTATGTACTGTCTAAGGAGTGTTGTTTGCACTGAGAAACCCATTGCAACGTGTATCAGTTTTAAAATCTTTACAGAATAGGTTACACAAGTTTGTGATGTATTGTATATATAAATTGAACTTATGAAGAGTTAATTATAAATAGAATTCTCAGCATTCAGCTGCTTTGATTAGAACAAAATAATCATTCTTACTTAGGCAGAGCTTCTATTCAAGACTCAATTCCTATTCAGCGAAACATTTAAGCACACACAACCTTCAGCATATGCTTAAGAGCTTTTGAAAAGCTAGAAGAGGTCATTTCAGTAACACCTCCCATAATATTCTGACAGAACTTTTTATCTCTTCCTATTTTAACATTACATACCCCCAACTTTGCAGGATCCCATGACCCTGAGCCATGGAGCAGCAAGTACAGACAAAATCCTTATACTCCATTGGCATGGCATTTAATTTTGTGAATTTAATATTATGAAAGATGGCAGGAAGCGGCCAGCTATTGCCACATAATTCAGAAGAAGAGGCGTAAGGACAGCTCTTAAAAACCAGTTAATAAAATAGTGTTCAAAGAGCATTTATATGTTTGGTATCATTTAAAGGAGTCTTAAAGAACTGCCTCTCCTCCCAACCATTCTGCTGTCCCAATCAAGACAGTATTTGAGACAGGGGGTGGAGAGAAAAAAAATGGCTTTTGCAAAGGCTGTTTATTGCTTTAATTGTTGTTTAAAAGCATTTTAGAGAGCAGTTTTTCCCTCTCCCTAGGCACCAACAAAAACAGCATTACAGGGGAACTGTTCCCTAGAAGGCTTTTTAAATAATTGTGCTAAGAAATATAGTAACATCAAAAGCTAGAACTCCTGAAACTTTGCAGCTACAGTAACTCCAGGCAGTGACAAGTAGCTGTCCCTACATCTTGCTGAAGAATTTGGCTCTGTTTACATTCTTATTTCCTAAATTACAAACATTGTTCCTATAAACAAGACAGTTGCTTTTCTTATAATGCAACTGCCAACTTCCCCACATCTTTTAGGCAATACTGCATATCTCCTCTTGTCTTATACCAGCCAGTTCACTTTAGTCTAATCCAGCCCACAGGCAACAGAAGAGCCGATTTTCTTCTTAGCTACCAGGTGCACAAACACAATGACATGAGAGCATCTGAAGTTGTATTGTTTTTCTACAGGTCCCCATTCAATAATCACTGGAGATATAAAAGAGTTTTCTTCCCTCATCACCATCACAGCCTGATGTAAGTCTTCCCTGGCCCTCAGGAGATGTCACAACTTTTTTATCATAAATCAAGGGCACCACACAAAATTGGGTTAATGCCTAGCAGTGAAGGCTGAAACCATTTTTAGAGACAGAGCTAAACTGATTTATACAGATAATAGTGTGTTCACCATCAGTCCACTATCATGCCTGTCAGTTAGTATGCTTATCCATGGTTTTGTTTGTTTGTTTCCTCCATTAAATTACCTTTTACCTTCCTCCCACTTATTACATTGTAGCTGGATGCTGGGAAGCCCCATGTTTCTGTTTTACAAGAAGAACAACTTCTTTCAGTCACTCAATTCTGTTATTCACGACAACTCAATTCCACATAGAATTCTAAATGTTCTGACTCAAATGTCAATTAACATTGTGCTGACATACTGACATTTTAAAATCGCATAAATGACTGTTAGTTTGCCCTCTTCCCTCTGTATTGAAAATGACTAAGTAAAAGATAAACCAAATTCTTTATTTGCAGGAGTGGAAAGCATCCTCATCCATCTGTTGACCACACTAATTCAACTTTCACAAATTTAGGATAATTGGACTATTCAAACTCCAGGGGAAAAGAGATCCTTTAAGTGCTCTGTGGCACAGACATCATGCACTCATGGTGAAATTCACCCCTATGTAGTGTGGCAGCACAAGGCCTATATACAACTTAAATTCTACTAAAGCCCTCAATATAGAACTTAAGTGGGGCTTAGATGGTGACTAGACTGTGCTTGCCCTTAGCAAGGGGTGAATTTCAACCTCAGAAAATATTAAAGTCAAGATACGAGCTACAGCAATTTTTAGTGCTAGAAACTAGCAAAAATAGTGAACAAAGAAAGAGTGGTACCCATGGCAATGGGCATTGATATATATGAAAGATAGAAATTGTAAATATATCGGATTGCAAAGCAGAAAACAAGATTGAGACAAGAGCCACTGGAGCAGCAGGAAAACCACTTTCAGTAAGACAAGATTAAATTTCAGCAGCTCCCCAACTTTTGGAAGCCTGTAGAGAACATCAAGTATTCATTACAGTGGGGGAGTCTTCCGTGTGGCAATTCCCATCAGTATTACCTGCTTCCTGCAGAGTGGCCTGTGGGAGAGCAGGGGAAGGGGGAGAGGAAGGAGGCAAACTTTAAGCTTTGCAAGTGTCTCCAAGGATTTTTACCTGAAGTAACTTACAAACCATCTCCAACCCAAATCTGACGCATTTAATTTCTCATTCTGCCTCAGGAAAGAATACTATTACTCTGCAGGAGATTAGAATTAGCCTATTCAGAAAATTCAAACTCTTTATTGCAAAGAGTCCTAAAAGGATCCAGAATGACTGAAAGTAGTACTCGACTGCAGTTACAGTAGTTTCTCCTCCATAGATTCTCTTTTTATTACTCTGAAAAAGGCCTTCCCTTTAGACTGAGTCATTTTACATAATCCTCCTCCATCTCTTATTACACTCAATTTGTGATGCTGACCAGTTATAAGAACCCTCCCCAAATCGCTAAGTATTCATCTATAATTTGCATATCAAAAGAATCAATAATATTTTTTATAATATTCAAAATAGGGAGGAAACAGACTTTACAGAAGTACAACATAAAGGTAATGGAAACCCCCAAGTGCTTCCATGCCCCAGTACATGGAATTAAATGTCTAAAGTGACATCTTCTAAAAGGCACAGCGCAATCTCATGGGCAGGGGAGCTAAGGCAGTGTTAAGCCATCTTTGCGTCCTCCTGATCCAGGGACTGGAGAGGCCCCTATTCTAACAGACAGCACTGGAGGTCTGTCCAAGTCCCTCCTGGAAGCTTCTGTGGGCTACCTCATAGTTCATAGTGCTTCTTAGAATCTCAGCAGACTGCAGCATTGCATGCACCAGCCCTGATCCCAATGCACACCTTCTGTCCCCAGCCCCACCCATGGCACAACCCTAAACCAGAGCCCTCAAACCCTTCCTGTGCTGGGGGAAGTCCTCTTCCAGCTGAAACCAGGGAATTTAGGGCCCCTTTACATCACTCCAGCCTTTTCACCTCATACTAAAGGGGCTGGAACAGGTGTTAGAAGCTTAGCTCTAGGTCCTGATTTGCAGATCCTGGCACCTGCAAAGGCATGCATTCACACGCCTGTGTGCACTCTTGTAGGGTTCAATCCTGCAAACACTTATCCACATAAGTAACTTTACTCAGGCTATTAGTCCGGTTAAAGAAAAGGTGTTTAAAGTTACTCACATGTGCCCTGATTCAGCAAGGTTAAATGTAAGATATGGTTAAATAAATTTAAACACATGGTTAAATGTAAAGTCTGAGTAACCCCATTGACTTCAGTGGCACGCATACTTTAAGTTAAGCACACCGTTAAATACCTCACTGATTTGGAGCCAAAAATAAGTATTTGCAGCAGGATCAAGCCCTTATGCATTTACACCTGCATGGTAAAGGGATCTAGCGACACAAATCTTATAGTGATCTTGCTTACATATTTTTAAAACATTTATTTTCTCTATGTAACACACAAAATGGCATGGCCTAGAAACCCCAAGTTTGTTTTGGTTAGCTGGCTTGGCAAAGAGCCTTTTGCAATTTTTGAAAGGAGGCAGGGCAAGTGGATTGGGCAGTGGAACTATTTAGGCCACAATATCTTTTTTGTGGAACAATCCATGGGAGAAAGCTCTGAAGGAAGATATCTCTGTGAGGATCCCCTCATTAAACCATTCTGTTGGACATATGTGGAGGGGTTCCCCCTTTCTGGGCCACACTAACAGGAACCCCTGGGTCACAGCAATGCTTCGAACTCCTAGGGGGACAGTTCAATGGAAAAGATAATATGCCTCAGACTGTATTATTCTACCTAAGCTCTGCAAGAGCATGGAGGTGTGTGTGGAGAGATGTGCATTTCCCCTGCTCTTTCTTTCTGTCCACCGTCTTCTCCACTGGCTTGTACAGTTTACAATGAGTCTCCTTGCATGGACTCCATGGAAAAACCTGCATGGGTTTCTGCAGAGAGAGGTGTCCCAGGAAAGCTGCCGGTAACTGCCAGTCCACAGTGAAGAGGAGAGATCCACACAGCGATTTCTCCACTGTACTGAGATCTATGAGGCATGAGCTGGGCCTTATTAAAACTGGGTTCCGCATGCCTCCCATTCAAAATATATATACTTCAATAAACTATAAAACTGAAATGCCAATGCAGAAAAATTACATATTTACAAAACATTTAGACGTCTTGGCCCCAGTTTCCATTTCTTTCATACCCCAAATTCCCATTTGGGATGCACGATGAATTATTGAATCAGGGCTTGACTTATCATACTGAACATTGGATTTAATTCACCTTACTGTCCTCACCTACTGGATAGAAAGAAGTTAGCAGTTAAATTAACAAAAACAAACAAAACCTATCTCCATGGTTTCATTTTCCATTTCAACCAAAAAGCCACTACCTGCTGACATAAACTAACTAATCTTTTGTTCTTGTTTCACATAGTCTATGAAGGATTTCAAATACATTTAAAGTAATATATCAAAATATCAATTTAGATGCAACCCACTATCTGTATCCATTGCACATCGGGGCTCTATCATCTCACCTCTTTTCTTCTTGACTTGTAACTATTTCTTCCTCAGCTCTTCTCTCTCCTCCCCCTCAAAGGATTCTGTTGCCTCAGCTATTTGCATTGTAAACTCACTATTTGTAATCTTTGAGACCTCCATGTAATCATCAGTTCATAGTACCCGTGATTTTGAGCTGTTCCTTAAAAAACAAAACAAACACTAACAGCTTATGAACGGAAAAATCTTTCAAATTGAAGTCATCCTTCCCAAATGCCATTTTATAACAAAAGCACTAAAACCATAATTCCAGAATTAACAGAGACATGTTGTGTGAAAAAGAGCATGTCTAATCGAAAACTATTAGCAGTCATTATAGCAATGTATAACTGACAGCACTTTTAATATTGTGCATTCCCATTTTTCTATTTTCCAGGTACCCTGAACAGTGAAGGAACATTTTACCAACTTTTTAAATACTAACGAACTGTAGATGTTATGACAGAATGGGATAAATTACTTTCTGTGGTTTTCTGGGATTCAAAATGGACCAGTAACTTTGAAAATACAATTTTGATAAATGTCCATCATAATATATTGATACAAATGTCACAGAATCTTTACAAAAAATGGAAAGTCTCAAAGATGGCTACAATTTGTCAATTTTCTCTCTCTCTCTTTCTCTCCCACACACACACACACACAAAAAGGACTCTCCCTGCCCCCAATGAGAAACACTGCAAAGAATTTCCACTGTAGTCAAAATGTTCAAACTTGGGTCCCTAAAGTTAGGTACCTAAATCCATACTTTTTCATCTAAATACTCACTCAAGTCAATGGGAGCAGCGGGTGCTCAGCGCATCTGGAAAGTAGGCCCCAAGTATTTAGGTGCATAACCTGAAGTACTCGTCTGAACATTTCTGCATTAGTTTTTAAACATATATGAATTCAGGATTTGGAGGAAGTGTCATGATGATACCTTCAGAAATTAAGTCATCTATCCAAAGGAAGGACAGGTACAACACAGGCAGAGGCAATAGAGTCCTCCTCACACTGTCCTTCCTATGACTCTCAGACTTGTTCTGAGTAAGCCATCTCTACTGGTGTGAGAGAGCAGTTGATTTTCCATGTCCAGTCAATCTATGGATTGCCTGCTAAGGCAGCCAGTAAAGGTGCCAATACATACCAGCTGGTGAGGGCCCTTGATCATTAAGAAGTAGAATGAACTCATTTCACCCGGACCACTAAACAGTCTTTGAGTGTTATGTGTACTTATTATGTTTTCAAACAAAAATTCACATTGCAAAAGTATCTGTACAATTTAGAAACTTTAGTGACATTTTTTCCAAGTCTCCCCCCCTCCCCCCAGCATAGTTCTCATTTATACCATGGCCCCTTTACTCAACTCTGTCAGCGTAATGGGACCTTAAAGTGGATGCCAATGCTGACAGCATGGTGGAAAGATGCCTTAATGTAAATGAGAATCAGGCCCCGAGAGGGGAACGGAGAAAAGGGAATATATGCCACTGACAATAAATCAATCACCAGTTTAATTTTACCAACAAAACATTAACTGCAGCTCCAGTTACACGTGAATAATTTATCCACTAAAAGCTTCTATAGAATGCCATCTTGTTGTTGTTGGCTGCTAGCTTCCTATTTTGGCCTTTCAGCCCATGCAGCTGCTCCTGTCATGCCTTAAAAAAACTTTAATGTCCTCTATTCAAAATAATTATTTTTTATTTTTAAATCTCTCTCTATTTCTCTAGTAATTATACCACATTCACTACTGTGACCATAGAGTGTGATAATTCCAAAACATCCTACAATATGAATAACATCCACAAATAAAATTCAAAGTTATGCAAGAAAATTTAAAAGTAGGTCCCTTCTCAGAAGTGTGATATCACAAATATTAAAATTGATAGAAAGACTCAAACATAGACTAAAATATTATTCATTTGTCAGATTTTACTTGGATCTTTTTAGTTATTTAGAACAGATGAAGTTTTTAAAAAAATGAAATTTTTTCATATCTCCTGAACACCTTCTTCAATTTGCCTCAAAACTTTATATAAAAAGTGGCACAAAATCATGTATGTAAAATTTCATTTGGATTAGCTTAGTTTTAACAATTTTAGGGGCTTGGCATCAAAAGTAAGGAAACAAAAGTTATGGAAACAGAAAGCTAGCTTAAATCCTAAATGTGGAAAGATTAACCTCTCTCCATCCCGAAATATGGAGAGGATAACCTTGCTCTATAACTCAATAATATGTCTAGAGAGCACATATAACAACACAGATAGCTATCGTTTCCCAATCTGTATGTGGACAGCAAGTTTGCAATACTTATGGAGAATTGTAGATCGTCAAGTAATACAAGCTTGCAATAAGATTACTGTGGAGAATACTATTCTTAAATGTTATCCCTCTAAATGTACACATACAACTAGAGAAGTAAGTGTCTCACTTCATAACTGTAATGGAACTGCACATGGAATATTCATTCTGATCCTTGTAGTTGATAAAGATATAGAAAATTGGAGAAAATATTAAGGAAACTAAAGGATGCAAGAATTTTAAGATAAAACATATGAACATAGACTTAACAATTAGACTAACAGCACAGTGAAAAACTAAAACAGAAAGCAGTTAAGGACCATCACTGTAAAGTTCAGGAATAGATAAGACATTAATGGAGATGATGTACTGAGTGAGGACACCAGAAAAAAGGAAGGGTCAGACTGGATGACCCAAGAGATCTATTCTGCCTCCACACTGATTTTATGATGCATGAAGTATTGAATTAAAATTTTATTCCCTAGAGTAATGAGAAGATCGATTTCACAAAATCACTTATTGCATAAGCCTGTTTGTGAGGTGTGGTTTTCAATAGGGCTTAACCGCCTTAGGGTCTCGAGTGATGAGACTTTTTCAGTAACTTTTCCTTGCATTATTTATCCACTGAAGGGTAAAATTCACCGTTCTGCAGAGATACAACTCAAAGCTTATGTGGCACTTAAATCCTATTTTGAAGACTTAAGAGGGACATAAGTGAAGCATAGAACTTGCCCCAACTCTCTGAACAACGATGAATTTCACCTTGAAGTGAGATCATCTCATCACCTGTTAAGTAAGGAGTACATTAAAATAAGCTACTTTGGTGTCAATTCATCCAGGAATATGTTTGCATCTCTGTTAGCACATTTCCATTAGAACTGGTTGAAAATTTTATGAGACTGTTTTTTTCCCTGGAAAATAGGGTTTGGTGGAATATAGATGTTTTCACAGGGAAAAAAAAACATTGTGGAAGACATTTTATAAATTTTTTAAATAGGTCTTCTTAGATGAAACACCTGAACTTCTCTCTCAAATGATTTTTTTTCTTAATTTTCAGAATTTTGTTTCAAAATTGCAGGGGGGTTTCCCTTACCCCCCTCCATTTTGGCAATTTTCCAACTTTTGCCAGTTGGAAAACTGTAACAAAAAAAAGCGTTCCTTTCAGAGTGATGAAAGTTGAGAAACAGGAAGAAATTATGGGCAAGTGAGAGGGGAAAAAAACTTCCTTTCATGTGGCAAACCAGAATTTCTCCTCGGGAAAATTTCAAAAGGGGATATTTTTTCTCCAAAAAATTTCATGAGAAAAAGATCAATTTTTCCAGCTAGTTCTAATTACTATTGAAGTAGACAACAAAATCTGGTCTTCTCAATGGCCATGGAAGCCCTAAAGCACAATAAAGGCATTACATAACAAGCTTGGGAAAGAGGCTGCCATCCAGAGATCTAGTTTAAGACTGGTTGAAGTGCAGTGTTCCACCTCCAGAGGGGTGAAAGTAGTGAACCCTTTCCCCAAAAGAGTGCACTTGAGAGGGACTAAAATGGGTCTAAAGTGCAGCTTGTCCTGTAACCCTGACAGAGCTTTGGGAAGGCAATCTTAAAAAACAGAAAAATAAAATAAAGCTAATCACAGTGACCTTGACAAGGGCACTGTTTCCCAAGTAGTTAGCTTTGCTGCTGATATTCCATTGTGTGAGAGGCTAAGGGAGAATGCAGATGGGTTGGAGCAGTTACAAAATAACAGAATCCAAAATGATTGGGGCATATTTAGGCTCAAAAGCTGATAAGTGCACATGTAGTTCAGGATAGCGAAATGAGATTAAAGACTAAATGTAGCTAAATATAAAGGCAATAGCCTAGAAATAAATCACAGATTACCAAATACTGGCTGAGAAAATGAATAGACAGTAATCACAGAAAATACACTATCACCAATCTGCATAATATTTAAAAGCAGTAAAATAGGTTTAGAGCTTATTTACTGCAGTATTAACTATAGGATTAAGTCAGTTTGTAAAGCGCTATTAGGACCCCATTTGCAACACTGGATTCATTCCTGAACATGCTACAGGAAAAAAAAAAAACATTGCAGCTGAGATAAGAAAGGAGCAGTAGAGAGTCCCAAAAACAATTCAGGGTTTGGGGATACATAAAATGAAGAAACATTAACCAGACAGCCTTATGAATGCAGCTTGAACAACGAACAGAGATGAATGTCTGTTTCAATTCCTGTAGAATTAGCTAAGGTACAAGTGGATGCAGATGTTCTTGCAGAGATTTTCCCTTCCTATCTAGCATCCCGCCTTTGAGAGGGTGGCTGTGTCTCTCCCATCTCTACCTGAAGGATATTTCCTAATGCTTTATTTTCTAGTTAAATATTAAAGCCCCTTTGCAATCATCCCAAAATGATGAGACAAAGTCTATGTCAGATTATTGGGAAAAGGTTACCTTATTTGACATCAAAGGAAACTGTCCTCAGATATCATGTGAAATCTCTCTCTTATGGAGGACATTTCAACTCAGCCTCCATGCAGGAGATGAATAAGCAGAGGTTATCAGAAATGTGATAAACTGGAAAGGAGTCACTCTTGAGATGAAGATTGGGTTAAACCCTGTCTTCTAGTCCTGTCTCAAGGAAACATATCTTGATACTAGTGTTCTGGGCAATTACCATCCAGTCTTTAATCTGCCCTTTTTAGGAAAGCCTGTTGAGCAGAAGACAGGCCAACTCAAGCAGCAGTTAAGATCCTCCATGTTTTTTACACTCCAATCACTCAAGCTCCAGACCTGTTTTTTCCCCCACACCAATTAATTATCTAAAACCTTAGTAAAACCAGAGGAAACTCTGAACATAATGACAACTAAACTAAAACTAGACACCCTAGTTTTCCTGAAAATCAATTCAATGCTTTTTCTGCAACTGTACTGATCAGTTTTCAGAATGGTAGCTGTGTTAGTCTGTATCAGCAAAAACAACGAGGAGTCCTTGTGGCACCTTAAAGGCTAACACATTCATTTGGGCATAAGATTTCCTCAGTTAAAACCCACTTCATCAGACGCAACTCAATCTCAAACTCTGAGATGGGAAAGTTGTTGTCAGATAACTGCCCAGCTCTGATCGAGAACTTTCTGAAGTAAATGGGGTTCTTTCCACTCGTTTCAGTGGGCTTTGGATATAGGGCAATGCCCCTTTAGGTGCAGAGTGGGAAACAGGTTCAGGACAGACTTTGGGAAAACTTGGACATATCATGCTGCTTCATTCCTGCTTGATCATATGTCATCCTCCTTTATGTTCCTACAGTCTGAGTTAGAATCAGCTTGCAATACAAACTGTGCCGTTTCTTATGTCAACTAATCCTTCTTTGTCAGTAATCTGCTATTCCTATTATGAATTTTATAATAGTCTCAAATTTTGGTTCCAAAAGGAACTTTATCTGACAACAACATGCTTCCTTTTCTAGTGCTAAGCATAAGCTTGTGGAGATAAAGGTATTTTTGCTAAGTATTATACCAGCATCTCAACATAAATTACATTAATCTGTAAAAGTGATATATTCAATGTCAAGCTTTTGAAAATCAACAAAATAGATTTAACATCCCTTGATTGTAAGCAGTAATGCTTAAAAAAAAATACTTTTACCTCTGCTCAACTTTCCTGTTTTACAAGAGAGTACCCTCTTTTTAAAACCCCTCTGATCTGGACCATTCTTATGAATAAAGCTGCTGTAGCAATCTTCACATAAAACAATCTCAAACTCTCTACTGTTTAATTTCTACTCTAAATGCCTCTAGCAGTGTTATATCAGAGCATCTGAAAAGGAAGGTAGGACATTTTGTTTTGACAGTAAAATATTTCCCTGTCCATTCCCAAAAACCTAGAAATGGCAGAAGAGGAAATGTAGTATGCCAGGAACTTTCTAGATTTTTGGAAGGATGTATCATCATATCACTTACACTGATCAGTACAGCAAAAGCAATGAGGAGTCCTTGTGGCACCTTAGAGACTAGCAAATTTATTTGGGCATAAACTTTCGTGGGCTAAAACCCACTTCATCAGTTGCATCATATGATCAAGCAGGAATGAAGCAGCATGATATGTCCAAGTTCCCCGAAGTCTGTCCTGAACCTGTTTCCCACTCTGCACCTAAAGAGGCATTGCCCTTTATCCAAAGCCCACTGAAATGAATGGAAAGAACCCCATTTACTTCAGAAAGTTCTCGATCAGAGCTGGACAGGAAATGTTTTTCCCATCTCAGAGTTTGAGATTTTGATTTTTTTATCCCATTTCAAGATGGTAAAAATGTCAATCTTTAAATTTTGTGACCCAATAATCTGAAAGATTTTTTTTTAAATTGGGTCAATTAAAAGGTTTCATTTCATTTTAGGTTTTAAAAACATAGCCTTTTTAGGATAAAAACAAATTTTAAAACAAAATTAAAATTAAAAATGAACTTATTGTATAGAAAATGTTGAAATGATTCTCTATTTTTAAAAAACAGAAATGTCAGAAAATTCCCAACAAATTCTAATCTGGATCAAGTCTTTAAATAACTGGTGAACATACTCAAGCATCTGCCTTTCTCAAGTGTTCAGGTCTCAAACAATTAGAGGTTTCTAACGAATATGCACTTGTCTTAATCTAGGGAGGCGTGTGGATGAAAGAGAAATGCTTTCTTATACAGTGATTTTGTTATTTTATTATTGTCCATTATACTTAATTACATTCACTTTATTACTAGAGATGGACCTGGCCCACAGGTTCAGATACAGATTTCTAAATCCATTCCAATTTGATGGTATTTTAGTATAGGGTTTTCGTTTGTCCCTGTGGCCAGCATCTGCATCTTCTCTTTGATCTTCTGACTTCTCACTTTGTGTTAATCCATCCCTGCCTGATGCCAACACAGCTAACTGGGAGAAGACACCTCTGTCCACGCCTTGTGTCAAAGACTGAGTGTGGGGAGGGGGGAGGGGGGGTGTAAATTTCAGAAACTTTTCCCCTTCAGCACTTTCTCTTAGAAATTACAGAGCTCTCTTTGAGGGTATCTGTGTGGAGTTTCCCAAACAATATTAATCTTAATAGAAACAAGATTTATTGAAGCAAGAAAGAAAATTGAATTTTAGAAATAGAAACAGTTTTCTTGAGAGATCTAGATTTACACTTCTGATAAACAAATCTAGCTAAGGTATCTTAGCTAAGGCTATGTCTATACTGGCAATTGAATGACAAAACTCTTGTCTTTCAGAGGTGTTAAAAGTTTTTTGTGGGCAGGATAGCCAACAAACAGCAGCTACACTGTACGACTGTTAGCGGCACTGCTGTGGCCACACAGCCATATTCTAAAAGCTGTGTAGTGTAGACATAGCCTTAGTTACAGAAAAAAGTGACTAGATTGCATCTCTTGAAATCAATCTTCTCTAGCCACTCTTTGGTTAGACTGGAACCTTCCCTTGCTGTCCAAATCACAATTCTGTGATATTCAGAGATCTCTCACTGCTGTCCTCAGGACCTATAAATCAAGCCCCTGCATCTACTTAAGCTTCATATCTGGTCATGCTTCCCCTTATCTGGGGCAACTGGCACTGCTTTCCAAATGAATTTTCTCCTGTTACATACTTACACAAAGGACCTCTCTGCATTTTCTAGGATATGTAAGGGGTTTTTTTTTTTTTTTTGAATCCTCAGTGCTCAAAGATTATTAATAGCAGTCTTTCAAATGCTTAACTACCTAGCTCAAAGATTTCATTTCACAGACTAAATTGTATTTGGTTTTGGTTAAGCCTTTGTTAAAGCTCTTCTTTTCCCAAGAAATATGAATTATGTGCAGGTCTTTATACTCTGCCCATGAGCAGGTGAGGGCCAACAATAAAATTCAGATCTAACTAAGCACAAGTACAAATTTTTTATTCAGATTATTCTCAGGTTGGTAAAGTGGCTTCATCATGTTTTATTTCAATGTGAACTCAGTTCAATATAATGTAGCAATACTTTAAAGTGAGGTAATGGCTAAAGTTTCAATAAAGACCAGAGATTTCAGACTACATACTCAAATCAATTCAATGTTGATTTGATGCAGCTTTGTTGTTTTTTTCAGTCTCAAATAAGAGCACTATGTTCACTAAAAATATTGTTTCTGCAACCTCCAACTTAATAGATATCCAGCTGTTCAAAATAAATTTAAATAGGCAAGCACATCAGCATTACCAGCGCCCTATACACTCTGGACAAACTTGTTATTGTATGTTGTTTACCAGAACACATTCAACTTTAAAGCAACAGTGGAGACTAGAAGATATATCGTCACCACAGGGATTGTGTTCTCTAATGAATGTTTCACTGCACTGATTTTTATGTAGTTTTTCTATTGATTTTTTTTTTTTTTTTTTTTAAAGAAAAGGGAACTTTTCAAAGAAAGTTGTTACACAGTATGTAATTTCTGGTATCAATGGGGTTTTGGTTATTTTTCTTTTACAATCTTCTTTCTTGCCCGCTTTCCAATGCTTTCTTCTAATAAATAGATATTTACAGATGAAGAAGAGACACTTGCTGGGATTTGTGAAGCTGCTCTAGACTAAATGTCACTGAGGAGTTTTCCTCACTGAGTGAACATGGACATTAGGATGACGCATGGATCTGAACATATTTACTATGTCTTCCTTCTATGGAGTGAGGAGGGGGAGGTTGGAGGAAGCAATTACAAAGAGAAAATTATACATGTTCCTCACATGTAGAAACTCATTTTAGACCCTGATGTTTGGTGAAGATATGGATGATCTAATCCGGTCAGCAACAGGTCTACATTTTATGCCTGAATCCACAATCAGTTTCTGAAGCAGCTTTTGTTCTGTGTACATTAAAAAAAATGCAAATAAAGATTCAGCAACAACATAGGGGGCCAGGATAGCATTCAGCTCCTTGCTACTGTCTTCATCAGAGTTGGCAACTTTTATAGCTTTCTTCCAAAATTCATGACTGTATATACACCTGGCTGTTGTGTAAATTGGCCCCTCTGAGATCCGCTGATATCCATTCCACGTACCAAGTCTTTGGCCTCCCCCTTGGTCGTTTTCTATCCACAGTCTTTGAAAGGGCCATCCGACTAGTATATCTCAGGTCTCTATTGGACATGTCCATACCACCATAGCTTAGCCTCCATCAACTTGTCTTCATTTGGAGAAATATGCATTAGCCCACTCACAACTTTATTTCATTTCTTATCACAGAGTGTCCAACCATTTTACTATCTGAAAATCTTAGTTTTCATAGTGGAATGCATACTGATTTATTTTCTTGTGATTGGCCATATCTCTGTTCCTTACATTAAGAGGGGTCAAATTATAGTTGTTTACACTCTACCTTTTAACATTATTGGAATCTTTGTAGCACAAAGAACTGAGGTCAGCTCCCATCATTTGCACCAAGCAGCTTTGGTATGATGCCAGACAACTCCGGAGAGCACCAGTGTCAGCAACCATTGATAAAGGTATTTAAATTCTTTCTCTCTTCTAAGCTCTGCCTATAATATCTTCATGGTGGGTCTCCCTCCCTCACTTATCCAAGACTGAGACTTACCAACATCCACTCTAAGTCCCATATGCTCAAAACTGTGTTGCTGCTGTTCAAAGCTTCTTTGAAAGTGTCACAGGGTGTGGCTCCTATCCCACCTTCTTCCCCACAGAAACTCCACAGACTCCCATGGTTGTGTCTTCACTGTGTCCTTTTATTTTAAGTTCCCTCCACCTTTTTCACAACAATCCCCATGCAACAGTCTATTTACAAGGTTAACTTAGGTCCTGATGAGAGGGACAAAAGCTAAGAGGAACCTAAGATCTCCCTACTCTGAGCCTCTGTGGGGCTAGGCTCAGCTACCCTGTTCCTCCCTTTACCCCTTTTCACTTCCTTCCTGTGCCTTCTTATTATCAGCCCTGGGCTAATAGGGTAATTGCCACAGCCAGTCAGGCTGATCGACTAATTACCCTTCTCAGCTTTCTCCAGGGGAACTAATTAACATCTGAGTGATCAGAGTGAACATAAGAACACAAGAATGGCCATACTGGGTCAGACCAAAGCTCCAGCTAGCCCAGTATCCTGTCTTCTAACAGTGGACAATGCCAGGTGCCCCAGAGGGAATGAACATCAAGTGATCCATCCCCTGTCACCCATTTTCAGCTTCTGGCAAACAGAGGCTAGGGACACTCAGAGCATGGTTTTGCATCCCTGCCCATCCTGGCTAATAGCCATTGATGGACCGATTCTCCATGAATTTATCTAGTTCTTTTATCAACCCTGTTATAGTCTTGGCCTTCACAACATACTCTGGCAAGTTGTCTGTGGGTTATGTGAAGAAATACTTCCTTTTGTTTGTTTTAAACCTATTGCCTATTAATTTCATTTGGTGACCCCTAGTTCTTGTGTTATGAGAAGGAATAAATAACACTTCCTTTTTTACTTTCTCCACACCAGTCATGATTTTATAGACCTCTGTCATATCCACTCTTAGTTGTCTCTTTTCCAAGCTGAAAAGTCCTAGTCCCAATCCCTGAAAACGTTTGTTTGCACCCTGCACTGTGTCACAGCAAGGTCTCACAATCTTCCTCACAGATCATTAAGTTATCAGCAAAGAGCATATTTCAAGGCAGCTTCCTCCATATATTCTCACTTACCATATCCATGCTAACTGCAAACAAAAAAGGGCTCAATGCTGACCCCTGCTGCAGACCAATGTTTACTGGAAATTCTCTGCCCCAGCCCCATTTGACTACTCTAGTCACTCCACATCTTCTCCCATAATTTCATTGCATGTGATGTCAGTTTAACTGGGCAATAATTAGCACACAGTATAATATCTCCTTTGTGTTTAAAAATGGGCATGACAAAGCTTTTATGCCATTCATCTGGCATGTTCTCTTTCTTAAGAATATTATTTAAGACTTGTAAAATACTTAATGACTTCCCATTCCAATGACTTCAGCACATCCACTGGTACTTCATCTGGCCCAAGTGCTTTCTCTTTTTTCATTTTCATTAATGCCTCTAAAATCTCTTCCTCCTGAATGCAATCTATCACACCCCAGTTCAATTTACATTTTCTTAATTCCTCCCTTGGGTTCAACTCATCCATCACTCTTTCGAATAATTAGTCCATACTTTAATGACTGATTCACCATTCATTTTTAATATACCATGTTCAACTCTAATATAAGCAAACTAGTTCACATTCCTTGTTTTCTCTCCTGTCTTAGTGAGTTTATAGATAGTCTTTTCTCCATCATATCCTTCAAGTCAGTTATATAGCTCATCACAGGCCACATTTTTAGCTGTTGCATCACTTCTTTTGCCTTCCCTTTTGCCTCCATATACATCAACTTACCACTGCTAAAGACACTGGCCTGCCATTTTTACAGGTTACTTATTTCTTCTCAACAAATTCTTTAACTGGTAGATTCCACCACCATATCTCCCTTCTTATCTTTTTCAGCACCGGTTTCACCATTCCTAGGATTTCATGTTCCATTTCTAGTAATGTTAGCTTCAGTTTGTACCATATCCTCTACACATCCTTGTGTGTAGTCAGGAAGTCTGTGCATTATTTCTTGTTTAGAGAATTTTTTTCATTCCCATCTTTAAGTTTCCATCACTTAGGCCTTTCTGGTGCCCAGGGGTTCAAATGTTTGTGAGGTCTCTGCATTCATAAAAAGTCTATGCTGGTTCACAATGATTATTTGGGATCTATCACTTCTTGTTAAAAACACATTGATTTAGGACTTGTGTCCTCTACTGGCATAAGTTATGAGGTGACTTTCTCTCTTCTGAAAGTACCAGAAAAGTCTGTAGGACCATTTCCTCCTTGGAGTTTCTGGTTCCAATGCCATTACCTCCATGAACTGCTTCATATCCTGTCTTTGTCATTCAGTGTGTGCATCTGCTCTGATAATTATCTTGTCAGTGGGTGGTATTTTTCCAATAAGTTAAAACAACTCATTGAAAAACTCCTCTTTTATCTTTTGATCCTTTCCTCCCTGTGGTGCTTAACTACTTACTATATGGATGTTACCTCCTCCCAACACAGTTTAACATTCATCAGTTGGTCCAACGTTCTAGTAAACACAATCACATATCTCTGCACAGTTTCATCCAAATAAAACTACCCTTTCAGGAGGTTGAACTCCCTGAATAGTAGATTTTGTAACCTTCTACTAATATCTCAGGTTTCCAACTTTCCATTTAGTCTCTTGTACACGTCATATTTACTCTTCGCCTCTTTAAGACCTCACATAGCTCCAAGCTTCTTGCAGCCAGTGTTCCTACGTTACTACTGGCATATCACAGTTTACTGCACTTACTCAATTACTTCTTTAACTTTAGTGGGCCTTGCCAAGTTACAACAGTCAGGCAAGGCTGTTGAACATTGCTTGCAGGGAATGCCCTACCCGTCTGAGGTACACTTGATGTAGGCATCAGTTCACATGAGTATATCTATTGGATGAACTTAGCAGGTTGGGTGTCCAAGCTTGACACCATTGGTTTGAAAAGAAAATGTTCCTTCTCCTAGGTGAGTTGCCAACTAAGGTTACCAAACACCATCTGCCCTGGCAAGACTTATTTTAAGGCCAGTCATTATTCACCTTGATGTCTTCATTATAGTGCCTATGTGGCTTTTTATATAGAGGTAGCCATGCAATAAACTATCCCACCACACCCGGCTGAGAGATTCCAGTCAGCTCCTTTCTGATTCTTAAAGATGGATGAAAGATCAGCTGCGACCCAGGAAAATATTATCAGAATGTCAGTCTGGAGGCTATAGTTTATCTAACAAATCCTTGGACATTAAAATATTCCCAAAGGAATGATTAACCATTAATAAACTAATATGTTGAAAAAGGGATGGCTAAATAAATCAGAGTATACTCATGTGCAGTACAATTCATTTGTATCTGCTTCACTTACATAAATCCTTTACATTGTTCCGAAAATGTGCCCAAATGAGGAATTTTGATTTTTGTACTGAAATCAAGCCCCCTGCATTTTGTTTGTTTCTCTTGAAATATTCACCCACATTTGAGGTTTTAAAATTTGAAACATATACTGCATGGTATTCCTTTTTATCATCATCGTGACCTAGAAAATGCATTATATATTGAAAATTGTCACCCTGGTGTGAAAAGCCATTTACATGTTAACTGTTTCAAACAAGAAACACTGGCAATACCTTCAAATCATCTTTTTGAAATGAATGCCACCACTAAGACTGTACATGACAATGAACAAGGGGGAAAAAATCCTCATTTACAGTCTACTAGCATTTCCTTAGATGTTAATTAAAACCGTGACAAATACTTGCAATGTAATTAAGAAAAAGACAAATACTTCAATGCTGCAAAGATTATCCCTTAAATAATCTACACCTGATATTAATTGTTTAAGGACTGGAATATATTAGAAAATAAATGGCTTTAGAGGGTTATTGTACTGCGTGAAAAATAGATGTTTACCTAGTTTATATTCTGTATGTAGATTAGCGATTTACCTCCATTTAAAAATGATTTGTGTCTAATTTGTTAATCAGTAAACCCTACAGAAATGTCTGTAAACCAAGAGAGTTTAAATCTGGATATATAGTTTATATACAAATTTAATCTTTCAATTGGCTTGTCAGGGCAAAGTATTACTTAAACAAGGAGTAATGGTCTCAAGTTGCAGTGGGGGATGTTTAGGTTGGATATTAGGAAAAAACTTTTTCACTAGGAGGGTGGTGAAGCACTGAAATGGGTTACCTAGGGAGGTGGTGGAGTCTCCTTCCTTAGACGTTTTTAAGGTCAGGCTTGACAAAGCCCTGGCTGGAATGATTTAGTTGGGGATTGGTCCTGCTTTGAGCAGGGGGTGGGACTAGCTGACCTCCTGAGGTCCCTTCCCACCCTGATATTCTATGATTCTCTGTCTTTTTTCTTAAAGCTGAGGGCAGCAGGCAACTGTAGTATTTTGCTCCTCTTATTAAAGAGTAGGATTCTGAAAAACACTTAAGTGAGTTGTGATCCTAACTCATTGAAGTGCTTTTCAAAATCTGACCCTAAAATGTTAATGACCCAATTTTAACCTGTAATTCATATCTTATAATGCATTAATTGTTTATGCACTGAAGGGCAAAAGAAAAAGCCTCAAGTCTAGCTGGCACAAACAGGCACCCTATATACTGTATTTTTTCCATTCGGATTTTTTTTGTCTTCTCTGTGCTCCTAATTTGCATCAGAATAAATGATAACAGAATCAAAACCTTTAAGGTATTTTAAATTGGACTGTTTCCCTTAAAGATGTGAGCAGATACCATATAGTACATAGTAAATAAAATACCCACTCACAGACTCAACCTATTCAGTACCATAGCTAGCTTGAAAATTCTCCCAGAGTCCCTCTTCAGCAATTTGACATACCCCTATTAAATACCTGTGCTATCCAGTTCAGCTATCAAATTATACAACCTAGCAAACAAAACAATAAAAATCAATCTACATGGTAACTGATGTTCACTTGGATAACGTGTCAGTAGTCTAATTTCAAGTATTAGGGAAAAATATTTTTAATCTCAGAGAAACAACCTCATTCAATTGTATGGAAATTATCATTAATGGACAAACTGCACATGCAGGGAGAGCAGAGTGCTTAAGGCAAGCGCGCACCCTACAGATCTGAGAGGAGTGTGTTGTTTTCTTAGAGAACACAATGAGCAGGTAATCTTTTTTCTCCCACTGATACTATAGGAGATAGTTGCACAGACTGTATGACACCAGTTCAGCAAAGCACTTAAGCACATGCCTAAATTCATCCCTATTAAGCAGAGCACTTACTCACGTTTATCTTTAAACATATGTTTTAATTCCATTTACTTCTTTGGGACTTTAATGGGACTTAAGTACACACACTGAAGTGCTTTGCTGAGTAGTTATGTATTGCTGAATTGGGGCCTATGCCACATAATGCTTATATTTATATTGGTTTGAAAAGAACTATAATAGAATGTTTTTATTCATTGAAAAAGCAATTATTATAGGAGATTGTCAAGGCAATCTGGTTGCAAAGAAGCTTTTTGTAAAGTATATGTTATTTTTCCTATCTAGTACTTATTTAGATACCTAGTAATCTCTCTAGGTACTTCTATGGCCCCTTTGTAGTGTTTGAGAGCTTTCCAAATATTTAAAGATATAAATAACAAACTCTCCTTTATAGTAAAAATCCACATAATCATCTTGGACTCCACTAGTTTTCCACCAAATATTTCCTTGAGGGGCACTAGAACCTGAAATGGTGGCTCAGCCTCCAAAACCTGCAGATCTTTCAGGGATCGGCATATATCCATGAGAGACAGGGCCCATCTAGGCAGATGACTTGTTCCTGAACTCTCCTTCCCAGAGCTTCTCAACCCCTCCAAAGGAGCAGTACCGCACACCTGTGAGGGGCTCCCATAGGTGACCTCAGCCCTCTGAATACACATGCACACACACCATACCAGGAGTTTCCACAGCATGGATAGTGAAATCATGTGTTTAGAGTTACTTTTTGTGCTGCTTCTCAGAAAAGTACATGGATGGATGATTGCATCACACCCAGCTCCTACTCCAACCCCGAACATGGATCCCCAAGTCCCTGGAGGGGCTTTTGTCCAGTCCAGGGGAAACAATTTAGCAGTGCCAGAGGAGATTTCAGTCATTATTAGCTTGTTAATCAAAGAAACTTTATGATAAAAAAAAATGCCAATGCCATAGAAGAAAATGATGTTGCTAAGGAAAAGACCAGTTCAAGCTTCCATGGATTAATCAACAGTGAAACACAAAATTAAAACCATTAAAGGAGTATGTTAGCAGTATCCTTGTAAACTTGTTTGATCTATTTCATTTTGTTAAACTTTCATACAACAGAATAGAAAATTACAAATGGGTCTGGAGTTGGTATTGACATGAGCTCCTGCCAACATTGCTAATTAGCTTCTATCTATGAAGTTGCTAGGATATTGAATGATCAGCAAAAAATAGTGGACAATTTGGACTTCAAGGTAAGCTTTCCAGTTCTATAGCCCAACCAACTACAGCTTGCTCATTTTCTTACTGGAATCAATTAGGTCCAGAACTGAACTTTTCAAACATATAATGCATATGAAAGCAAATCAGCTAGAGACTGTAGTGATTAGCACTGAAGCTGTTGAGAATGAAAGCAGCTGCCTCTCCCCTTATCTGCTGTCCTGCAGAAGGAGGCAGTAGGGTGCAGCAAATGTGATGATGGGAAATCAACATGATGTCCCCAAACTTGTCAAGATGGTGGCATTCACATTGTGACCAATTGCCCAGCACTATAGCAGCCAGGAATCAAAATATTCTCAGCCATTTCCTCCATAAAATGAGAGCAGCACCTTTTCCTTGCCACGGCAAACCAAGGAAGACAACTCCCACCTGTTCATGCTCTCTGTATGTGTGTATATATATATCCTCAATATATGTTCCACTCTATATGCATCCGAAGAAGTGGGCTGTAGCCCACGAAAGCTTATGCTCTAATAAATTTGTTAGTCTCTAAGGTGCCACAAGTACTCCTGTTCTTTTTGCGGATACAGACTAATACGGCTGCTACTCTGAAACAAGGAGATATTGCAGCAGAAGTGTTTCAAAAAATGTTAAAGGTGATCTTCAGCTGCAGTGAGACTTATCAAAACCACTGCCACCACATCTCCATGTTGCTGCTGCTGCTGCTTCCCACAATGTATGGGCAAAATTGTTGATTAAGTACTGATAATCACTCAATGTACTACCACCATTGTACAAGTTACTTGTGATAGGGGCTAATGTAATCTTTGGCTGCATACATTGCTTATTTCTATAGGGAGCTAGGGGGAGGAAGATATGTGCGCTCATTGGGTCATATTTTCAGTCTGCTTCTGATGGTTTCTAGTCCCACATAGAATTTGGTAGGGGGTAATAAAAAGCCTTTTATTAGCCTGAGCAGGGTATTGTGTGGCTGTTCTTAGCCAAAGTATGAAAAAAAACCACAGGCCCAAATTGAGGGGTACGAGGAGGGGGGAATAATGCAGAGAGAGCCCTACTGGAGGTTGGTGCAGGGTTATACTTAACAGAGGCACAATCACTCTTAGCAACCTGGTGTGCAGAGAATATGAACAGATTTTTATTTTTATTTTATTTAAAACTAGTGCAATTTTCTTTCCCCGGTGCACTGGCTTGCAGTGCAGTATAGTGTGGAGAGGGGCATGGCCCCTTCTTCTCACAACACTTTATAGGAAGGATTGGAATGGCTCTCTCAGAAGCAGAGGGAACTGCTGGGAGTTAGGACAGAGACAGTCCTACAGGAAAGACTTAGGGAACAGCCCAACTTTGACTGGTTTATGTTTTGTAAATTTGTGTTACCACTAAAGCCAACCATCAGGAAAGAGGGACAATTCAGACTACAGACAGTGTGTGCATGTTCTGTTCAGAGCAGGGAAGAACTCCATATCCTAACACTGAAAAACACAAATGCAATGGGACGAATGCAGGAACTGAACTGTACAAGATTATGACCAGATGGCAAAAGTCAGGGGAGTTGATGTCTAAAATGGTTTAAAAAAAATTGAACAGAATCCTATTATAGTGATGGACTCTAAACCTCACTGTTACCATGTTAGCTCTGAGGGGACACTTTTACCAAGCCTTTGAACAATGTACTTTCATGGTTGTGGAAGCACACCTCCTCACAGAGAATTTAAATGCAAATGTTTAAGAATAAAGTCACAGTGCTGAAGATGCTGACAATTGAGGTCACCAAGAGTATGTACATCATGGCCCTAGGAGAGGGGTTTGAGAATCATGCAGTACAAGTCTTTGTATTGTACCCTGATTCCTAGATGCGTTAAACCTTCAGATAAAATGGGTACCACTCTTAGCACCCATACCAAAAGCAAGAGATCACCCATTTCTGGTCTTGAGCACTATATGGCATTTCTGTGATCACTAAGCATGAAGCCATTATGATGGCTGTTGCAGCAAAAATTGGAAAAGTCACAGCACACGATATTTTTGCGATTAATTGTATTTTCCAATGGAAAAGCGGTAAATAGCTAGCATAAAAGGCATGGAGATAGCAAAACACCAAAGAGCCAATTGTGTAAAAAAACGTGGGAGTCTTGCTCAGTAGAAGGCAGACTATCAGGAAAGAGACCATGACCTTTTATGCAAAAAAAAACTAAAAAACCCTAAAAGTCACAGACTGTGTCATGAAAATCATGGCCACGATAAACAGTCTTAATGATGATCCACAATTTGCACTACAAAGGGGACATTTTTTTTGTTCCAAGAGTTTGAGACAGCTTCAAAGGCAGAGGCCTGCCTTTAATCCTGCCCAAAACTACTCAGAAAAAAGGGCTGTGCTTTGCCAGTCTATCTAGAGCCTTTAAGCTATTCAAGAGAACTCAATCCTGCTCATTTTAAAAACCAAAAGGGGCATTAAAATATGCTGAGATTCTTGTCAATAAGAAGAACAGAGACCAAGGAATCTCAGAACTACAATTCAAAGATTTAGCTGTGTCAAAGCCATTAATGTTTGCATAGAGTTAAGCTATTTATTTAGAAAGCAACATCTAGTTGCAAGAAACTGATACTGTTGGAGGGCATACCCAGCCCTGTTGTTCACAGAAATAATTGGGGTTACAATGGGGTGAAATTAGTCCCTCTGGTTAATTTAACAATACTGTTAAACCTTCCAACATATATTTAATAAAGGCATCCATCCTGTCAGGTGAGAAAGTTCATACTGCTAATGAATAATCAATTAGGCATAGATTGTAGCTTTGAATGTACACCTGCACAAGGGAGTAACAACCTCATTCACATCCTTAGTTGGGCTACCCCAATCTTAGGTCCAGTGTGTAAGAGTAAATGAGATTACTCGCTGGTTTACTGCCTCCCTCCCTCCAACCTGGACAAGGAGGGTCTGGGAATGGAAGATGCCCCAGTTCCACTTACCCCCACTAACTGGCCAACACAAGTGAGCTAACATGGAGGGATAGGGGTGAGTAGTTATTTACAACTGTTATAGTAATTTGTTTTGGGAACAAGTGGGAGATACTCCTGGATTGGTGTAGTTTACATAATATCCCCTGCTCAGGGTTCCACCTAAAATTACAACCTAGCTCTTAGCAGTGTATAATATTTGGTTTTGTTTCTTGACAGCAAACCTCCATATAGTAATACAAATACCAAAGAAGTGTTATTTTAAGTAAAGATTTAGTAATAGGGAAATCCCACAAGACAGTTCTCTTCTGTCAGCAGTGGCTAGATTAAGAGGCCAGGTTATGATATCTGTGATATTCAGTTGCACAAGAGGGATCCCCCAGCTTAGAGAACCAATATTCATGCATTGCTTAGGGATAAGAGACTTTTATTGCCTGACCAGAATTAATACACATACATGAAATATTAGCAGGATATGCTACCTAATCAAGTAGAAATTATCATATTTGGAAAAAGAACAGATAGATTCATAGCCCTGAAACTGGAAATGAAGGAAAGCAATAAATTGTGCAAAGATTGCATCAGCCAGTATCGTAAGGCTTATCTTGGGACCCATAAATGGATGTAGCTCATCTTATCATGAGAAATTTGTACTTTCTTAAAAGTAAAAACAACTCTCTCAAATCCCAGACCCCATGTTGTAGTAATTTCTGGTATATTTATAGAATAAAATTTAACACTATAATACTTAGGTCTCTCCAGAGGTTTTACTTAACCCCAGACCTACTTAAACCATGCTCATACTCAATAGAGAATTACTTTGTTATGGTAGAAACTTCAACACCATATGCAACAGTTTGACAAATTTTCTGCAAATGTAATTTGAAATAGATACACCAGCTTATTAAACCAGATTCGTAAAGAAAAGTCATATCTTGGCAAAAATTTTCATTTAGCCTTTGTAACACCTGATCTAAGCCGGAGCTGAACATGTCACAAAATTCTTGGTGTCCCCAACTGATAGTAGTAACTGGTAGTTACATCTCACCATTCGTCTACATTTGAGCTGAAAGCAAAGAAACCTTAAGAGGTACAAGGAGATGGAAGCTTTCAAGGCACATGCTGCAAAATACAGGGTTTCAGTCACTCTTGAATATGCATATTGACCAACCGTTTGAACTCAGGTATGCTGTAGATAAGTAGTTCCTAAACTTTTGACTAAGGATACTCACCAATTGTCTTTTTTGCAATCTACTATTATATATGTAGCCTCCATCCAGGCATTACAATCCTTATCCCAGCCCTGTGTGGGGGTTAGAGAGTGAGTTCTCCCTGGACTCACTCTCCAGCAGTGGCTCCTGTCTCATGGGGCTGGGCCTTCTGGGCATTGCGACCTGGCACACAGAGTCACAGCATCACTCATGATCATGAAAGAGGGGTGGCCGGGCCAAATTTGAGTGAACAGTACTGCAACCATGTGTCCCAGATTGTAACCCCAAGAGTGAAGAGCCAGGCCAAGCCCCACAAAACAGGAGCCACTGTTGTAGGGTGATTGTAGGGTGGGCTCACTCTTCAACAATCCTCCCTTTCTGCCCCCCCCCCCATCTGCACCAGGACGAGATAAGTGTATGTTTGCCTAAACCAGGGTCCAGTGATGGGTTAATCCAGCCTAGACCCATCTAGAATCTTCCTATGACCCACTGGTGGGTCAGGACCCATTTTTTGGGAAGCACGGCTGCAGAGGTCACCTCAAACACCTTATGGATGTTATCCTTCACACTCCTCCCCCTTTTTGGAAGGAGAGCAGGTGTTGTTTGTTTTTCTATAAATCTTTCAGGTCTCCTTTATAAATAAAAAAGAAGCAAAAGAAATCACAGGCCCCACTTTCTCCCTCTTTTAGGAGACACACATATTGAAATCTGTAATATTGAAACACTTGCCAAGATCAAACTGAATCCTTCATGCTCTTCATATTGGATCAAGTTGCAAGCACAGCAAGTTAGGACCCACCCTGTTGTAAAATTTCCAGGTGAGATGTTTAATTAGTGGCCAGATTTTCAAAAATACTCAGCCCGTAGCATCTACCATTTGACAAGGGACCTGAAAATGCAAGGGGGTGTCTGGATGAAGGGGTGGGACAGCATAGAATGGGAATACATATGAGAGATTATGAATTTGGGGGAAGGGGATTTTTTTTCTGTCCTTTAGAAATTCAGGACTTGTCTATCCTGGGAGACTGTAGTGATTGGAGAACTAGTGAATTTACGATTTCACAACAAGAAGCAAGAGACTGAAACTGAGCAGCAACAGGCCTGATCCAAAAAGTCTGTGACATTGAATGAGAAGACTCCCATTGCTTAAATCACTTTGGATCCAGTTCTTAGAGCAGGAAGGAGACTTTTCATTTCATTTTTATAACTCATTGGACCAAAACCAAATTCTCTCCTTGAATTTTACACCCACCTTTCACAGGTATAAATGACTCCACAAGTTTTAAAGCAGCAATGGACCTGCACCCTATGCATCTAATTTTCCTCACCTACACCCCAATTTACAGTAATGTAACATCAGACTTTAGCAAAGTTATTCCAGATTTACATCAGTATAAGAGAGATCAGAGTCATGTTGTTTGTTTTGTTTGGGATATCATCTATATAAGTCAAACAGATAATAAATGAGGTCTTTAGCTAAAGAGTCAATAATCCTAACCTTCTACTTGATAGGGAAGGCCCTAATTCAGCAAAACAATTAAGCTTGTGCATTTCTTTAAACACACAAATAGTCCCATTTACTTCAATATAGGGGTTTGTTTAATTGACTGTCAAGGAGTGGACGGTCCGCTGCAGTGGTCCCCCCCATTGGTAGGCATGGCGCAGCAGGCTCTCCTCATCTAGCACTCCCTATGACAATTGCTCCAGTCCTGCAGTGGTCTGCCTCTTCTTGTGACTCAGCCCTCCAGCCAGGTCACGTTTCATCCCACCCCTTCTGGGATAAGAGAAAGTCAAACAATTATGAGTCCAATGTCCTTACAAAAGGTCTTCGGCACAGACTGAGCCCTGTGATCCTCACACCCTTGTCTCAGGACTGTATCCCCTTTTCAGGGTCTTCACAACACCTTCACCAGGAGCTGGTAAGGGGAACTCGGGCCCACCCTCTACACTGGGTTCCTGTCTAGAGACTCTATAACCAGCATCCAGGATTTGTCCTGTCAGACTTTCCTGAGTTGGATGCCTCCCTGGAGGTCCAGACTGAGTCCTTTTATCAGGACTCTCCATCCACTAGTGGCTCTCCTGGCCTCCTGACAGACTCCACTACTTAAGGACCAACTATCCCCCTGGGCTTCCTCTTTGACTCTCCCAGTCTCTCCACTTTCTAGGTCCAGAGAGTGTCTGCAGAGTTTCTTTTAATCTGCACTCCCCTTCTTTACAGTTACCACCCAGCTCATTCCTCAGTTGGGCTTCATCTTTAATTAATCCTTGTCCACCCTCCCATGCAGCCAGAGAGCATAAATTTGCCTCTCAGGCCCATATTAACTCTTTCATTGCTTGTATTGGGTATACACCACATCACAGTCTGGTTATGTAATAAAAATAAACAAATCTTTTAGGACTTATTTATATATCATAAGGAGGAAAAAAGCAGAAATTTATTATTTCACCTCTTCAGGGCACCTTTAAGTGAAATATAGCACCCTGCCTTTCCATTTATTTTGTTCATGCGTGTTCAGCCTATGGCTGAAAAACATTTCCCATATAATACATATTCAATATGCAAATACTTTAAATACTGGTATGTCTTCCATAATATCTTCAACTGAAACCTGAAAGAGTTCTGTTTTGGTCTGAATTTCAAAAGTAATGTTATTAGAAACATTTGTAGAAGAAAACAAAAGGAAACAATGTAAGTACTAACTGAAACAAAATTAATATCCTGTATGTGTTCAAACAACAAACAAACAGAAAAGAATCCACTGTGGAGTTACCTTTACAATTGACAAGGTCAAAGTAATTTCCTTTCCACAATAATAGGTGTATCATATTACAGATGGGTGAAAAATTCATCATTTACTCACCCTGTGGCAATTTTTTTATGCTCTTTAGAATTTCAGGCAATTAGCACAAACCTTCCAAAACGCTGTGCTTTGGCTTGCTAAAGCACAAAAGTTATTTTCAAATGTGGTCTCAGCATGTTTGTTCTATACTCCAATGCTTCCTGTTTGCAGGGATGGATGTCAAATTAACTGTTTCTTTATGGTGGGTTTGTTTGGGGGAGGGGGAAATTGTGCTATTCAGTGTTCTAGACAGGAGACAGAGATTCAGATTAGACTTTTTTTAAAACTATTCAGTTTGCTTACAACAACCGTGTTACCCATTGCAGAAAATAGCAACACTGACAAATATTACAAAGTCATGGAACCATAGAAATGAAGGGCTGGAAGGGGCCTTGAGAAGTCATGCAGTCCACCCCCTGTGCTGAAACAGGACCAAGTATATCTAGACCATCCCCACTAGGTGTTTAAACTGTTCTTAAAAGCCTCCAGTGATGGCGACTCCATTCCTTTGATAGTAGACCCTTACTATCTTTATAGTTAGATATTGGGAAATAAAACTTTCTAACTGAAATCTCCCTTGCTGAAGATTAAGCCTGGTCAAGATTACTACTTGTCCTACCTTCAGTGGACAAGGAGAACAAGTGATCACAATTCTCTTTATAATAGTCCTTAACATATCTGTAGAGTGTTATCTGGTCCTCCCTCAGTCTTCTTTTCTCAGGACTAAATATGCCCAGTTTTTTTTTTAAACTTTCCTCATAGGTTATGTTTTCTAAACTTTTTATCATTTTTGTTGCTCTCCCCTGGACTCTCTCCATATCTTTCTTAAAATGTGGTACCCAGAATGCGTGGATATAGTTCCCCCACTGAGGTCTTACCAGTGCTGAGAACAATCACTTGCCATGTCTTATATAAGACATGCCTGTTAATACACCCCAAAATAATATTAGCATTTTTTGCAACTTTATCACATTGTTGGCTCATGTTCAATTTGTGATCCACGATAGCCCTTAGATCCATTTCTGCAGTACTACAGCCTATCCAGTTATTCCCCATTTTGTATTTGTGCATTGGATTTTTCTTTCACAAGCATAGTACTTTGCACTTGGTCTTTATTGAGTTTCATCTTGTTGATTTTAGACTAATTCTCAAATTAATCAAAATTATTTTGAATTGTAATCCTGTCCTTCAAAGTGCTTGCAACCCTCCCAGTTTGGTTTTATTCTGAAATTCTCTGTGTGCACTCTCCATTCTGTTATTCAAGTCATTAATGAAAACAGTGACTAGTTCTATACCCAGGAAACTCCTGCAAGGACCCCACTAGATATGGCCTCCCAGTTTGACAGCGAACCATTGATAACTACTGTTTGAGTATGATTTTTCAACTAGTTGTCACCCACTTTGCAGTAATTTCATCTGGACTACATTTCCCTAATTTGTTTATGAGAATGTCATGTAGGAGGACTATGTCAAAAGTCTTGCTAAAAATCAAGATATATCACACCTACTACTCTCTCCCCTTTCCCCCATCCACTAGGCCAGTAACCCTGTCAAAGAAAGAAATTAAATGGATTTGTCAAGAACAGATCATGCCAAACCAATGGTGACTATTGTTTATCACTGTATCCTCTACATGCTCACAAATCAATTGCTAATTTGTTCCAGTAGCTTTCCAGGAATTAATGTTAGACAGTCATCTTTAATTCCCTTGGACCTCTTTGTTCCCCTTTTCACAGCTAGGTACTATGTTTTCCCTTCTTCAGTCCTCTGTGACCTCACCCCTACTCCATGAGTTCTCTCAGGTAGTCACTAATGATTCCGAGATTGTTTCAGCTAGTTTCTTAAGTATCCTAAGGTGAATTTCACCAGGCCTGGACAACTTGAATACTCTGAGTTTTAAAAGTCTGCTTTTTTGAAGTATGTTGTCTTTATTCCACTGCTTCACACCTTCCTTAGAATTATGAAATCCATAATTTCATTATCACTTTCACCCAAATTGCCTTCCCCCTTCAGATTCATGGCTAATTCCCCACTGGTAAAACCAACCCTGAAGAGGCCGCCTGAAGTGGTTACTTCCTCCACCTTCTGAAATAAGTTGTCCTTAACACATTCCAAGAACTTACTGGAGATTTTGTGGTTCGCTGTATCATTTTTTCAACAGATGTCTGGGTAGTTAAAGTACCCTATTACTGCGAGGTCTTGTGTATTTGTTCTACAAATGACTCATCCACCTCCCCTACCATGATATCACCTCTGCCCCCCCCCCTCCTATTGCTTCACCCAGAGACTTTGAGCTGGTCTGGTTCTCACCTTCTTCTGGACCTCAGAATAAGTGTTCTTGATGTACAATGCAATACCTTCTCCCTTTTCCCTTTCCTGTCCTTCCTGAACAAGTTATGCCCCCTATATCAATATTTCAGTCATGAGATTTATCCCACCAAGACTCTGTGATGCCAATTAAGTCATAGTTTTAACTGTGTACTAAGACTTCCAGTTTAATTCCCTATACTCACTGCATAGACATCTAAGATGTTGAGCAGATTTCCCCACTGTTTTTATTCTTGTTGCTCCTGTAACGCTCTATTTTCCCCTCCACCCAACAACTTCCAGCCCTTTGTCAAGGGCACTTTTTGTTTTTAATACTTATCTTTGCACTTTTATCATTTATCCTCTTTGAAAATAGTTTAAAGTGCTCCTGACTAGTTTGGCAAGTCAGTGTCTGAAGATGCTCTTCCACTTCTCCAGTAGGTGGACTCCATGTCTCCTCCTTCCTGGAGCAGCATCCCACAGTCGGGGAAGCCAAAACCTTCCTGTTCACACCAAAATAGTATAGTATAGTCATTTCAGTGGTGTTCAACCTGCTTTCTAATTGCTTACAGTGCATTTCTTATATAATTGCTTTCATATAACCTCATATTACTCTGTGAGTCACATAGTTGAATAGAATACACAGTAATCCTTCTTGCTCATGAAAGTGGACAGCTTCCCACCCTCCCTGTCATCCATTGTTTCTTAAACATAGAAAGAATACCAATAGAAAAAACATTCAAATTATAGGTGAATTGGTGGCTCTCTGTTCATTAGTTCATCTATTACTTGATCATTCAGCACATTTATAGCAGTTAGCTAGGTATTTGTGGCAGTTACCATGGATGACTGCATAATTAAAAAAACTCTAATATATACTATGCTATAAAAATCAAACAAAGATTTACATATCCATTATAGGACCCTATTTTAATAATGTATTTGTGAGCATGCTCAGAGAGGTTGCATAGAGTTCAATACGGAGGCTGCAAAGTTCACCCCACAGACAGAGCTAGATCTCCCATTCATAGGCGTGCACACGCGGTGTGCCACGTGTGCCCGTGCACACTCTAATGCAGGGCAGTCAGAGCTGTGGGGGGCGGGGCTGCGTGCTCCCACGGGGCTGTGTGTATGGCTCCGCGCTGAGCCAGACACTGCTAGGAGCCTGAGGATAGGGGAAGCGGGGGCAGGGGGAAAGAGGCAGTTTGGGAAGGAAGGGGATGGGATGCAGAAGAGATGGAATGGTGGGGAAGGGGCATGGGATGGGGAAGAGAAGGGGATAGGGGAAGTGGGAGCCCAGTGTGCAGATCCCCTTGGCAGCAGCTGGGGCTCCCCTGTTAAGCAGGCCCCTCAAACCCTCACTCTGACAAGCCCCACCTCCCCTGCATCTGTACCACCCTGATGAGCCCCCCCAGACACCCTCCCCACTGAGCCTCAACCACCTACACCCAGACCCCCACCCAAATGAACCCCACCTCCCCTGCACCCAGACCCGCCCCCCCGCCCGCTGAGTTCCAACCACTTTCACTTGGTCCCCCCCGCAGACTCCCATTACCCCTGCACCTGGAATCTCCCTGTACATCCAGATCCCCCACTGAGCTGCCTGCACCCAGACTGCCCCACACTGAACCCTCTTACCCCTGCCCAGCCAATCACCACCTCCCCAGCGCTACACATGACCTTTGTTGACTTACATCAGTCATAGCGCTCTTCCACCACTGCGCTCCAGCTTGGTTGGCGCTCTCTGCGCCCGCCCTGTAAGTGCCATCACGCCATTGGTCAAGGGGATGTCCAGGGAGTGGGATTTGGTGGGGACTCTGTTCTGAGCTGCGGCGTGGTAAGGGGGCTGGGCCGGGCGGGTTGGATATGGGCCAGAGGGTCTCGGGGGCAGTCAGGGGACGGGGAGCGGTTGGATAGGCATGGGAGTCCTGGGGGTCTGTCTGGGGGCAGGGGTGTGGTTAAGGGTCGGGGCAGTCAGGGGACAGGTAGGGGGTAGGGTCCTAGGAAGGCAGTTACAGTGGGGGGGGGTGTCTCAGGAGGAGGCAGTCAGGGGGGGTTGGGGGTTCTGAGGGGGGCAGTCGGAGGCAAGAAGTAGGAGGGAGTGGATGGGGGCGGGGCTAGGGCAGGGCAGGGCCGGGGCTCCCTGGGTGCACACCCTAATGAAATGTGCTGCGCACGCCTATGCTCCCATTCCACCACTAAAACCCTTAGAATGGGGCTATAGGGAAGGAAATCTCTAAAGATTCCATTGCAGAGATTTCATCACATCATTCTGTTGGATGAACCATGGTCCATCCCTGTGGGGTGGCCCACATGGCAGCACTGCCATCCACATTAAGGCCCTGTGCTTCCACAGCCTCATTGGAACTTTATTTCCAGGAACACATTTTCACTGTGTCTGTTGCATGGATGCCCATTAAAAGGAGGATCCATACCAAGCTGTGTGCTCTGCATGAAAGGAAATACTATCCTTCTAAGCTTTGCTGGTCTGAAAGAAGGGGGATGATGGGGGTATCCCCATTTTACAGTTGGGGAAACAGAGGCCAATATATAAAATGACTTGCCCAACGCCACACAGTAAAGGCAGAGCCAAATTAGACCTCTTAGCCTATTGACACACAATCCTGTGCTTGTTCCTTCATCCCACACAACCTTACTGTCAGAGGTGCTGACTGTATACAATTCCTATTGACCTATTTGCAGTTGAGAGTGCTTAGATGTTCTGAAAATCAGGTTCCAGTTGTCTTAAGTTTATTTCTCAGAAAACAGAGAGCACACAACTGATGGTCACCTGTGAAAAAATTGGTCAGGATCTTGTGGAAAACTCCTTCCAAATCCTAATGGCTGCTATGCACCAATTAAAGTATTATCATATATTTGTCTCTCTTTCTTTAAAGAGCAAATTCTGCAACCTACCCTCTTATATTAAGGAAAAATATTAGGTATCTTATGTTAAAGGTAAAATGTAATAAAATCCTCTTTTCCGTCTTTGTTACTTCAGTGAACAGTGGGAGACTTGGGGGCAGGGATTGTGTGAATACACCTTCTGAAGTGGCTCACTGGTTTTCTTTCAGAAAGTGAAAGAGATTGCCTTGCATTTTTTCTGCAGCAGTTTACCCAGTGAGTTGCATGTCTTCTTGTTTAAGGGTGGAAAGGAAGCACATGGCCATAATCTCTGAAAACTCGTGGTGATTGGGGGACGTCCTGGACGATTGGAAAAAAGACAAATGTAGTGCCCATCTTTAAAAAGGAGAAGAAGGAGAATCTGGGGAACTACAGACTGGTCAGCCTCACCTCAGTCCCTGGAAAAATCATGGAGTAGGTCCTCAAGGAATTGATTTTGAAGCACTTGGAGGAGAGGAAGGTGAACAGGAACTGTCAACATAGATTCACCAAGGGCAAGTCATGCCTGACCAACCTGATTGCCTTCTATGATGAGATAACTGGCTCTGTGGAAAGCGCTGGACGTGATATACCTTGACTTTAGTATTCTTGCCAGCAATTTAAAGAAATATGGATTGGATGAATGGCCAATAAGGTGGATAGAAAGCTGGCTAGATCGTCGGGCTCAATGACTAGCGATCAATGGCTCGATGTCTAGTTGGCAGCCAGTATCAAGCAGAGTGCCCCAGGGGTTTTGTTCAACATCTTCATTAATGAGCTGGATGATGGGATGGATTGCACCCTCAGCAAGTTTGCGGATGACACTAAGCTGGGGGGGAGAGGTAGATATGCTGGAGGGTAGGGATAGGGTCCAGAATGACCTAGACAAATTGGAGGATTGGGCCAAAAGAAATCTGATGAGGTTCAACAAGGACAAGTGCAGAGTCCTGTACTTAGGATGGAAGAATCCCATGCACTGCTACAAGCTGGGGACTGACTGGCAGAAAAGGACCTGGGGATTACAGTGGACGAGAAGCTGGATATGAGAAAACAGTGTGCCCTTGTTGCCAAGAAGGCAACGGCATCTTGGGATGTATTAGTAGGAGCATTGCCAGCAGATCAAGGGAAGTGATTATTCCCCTCTATTTGGCACTTGTGATGCCACAACTGGAGTACTGTGTCCAGTTTTGGGCCCCCCACTACTGAAAGGATGTGGACAAATTGGAGAGAGTCTAGCGGAGGGCAACAAAAATTATTAGGGGGCTGGGGCACATGACTTATGAAGAGAGGCTGAGGGAACTGGGCTTATTTAGTCTGCAGAAGAGAAGAGTGATGGGGGATTTGATAGCAGCCTTCAACTACCTGAAGGGGGGTTCCAAAGAGGATGGAGCTCAGCTGTTTTCAGTGGCGGCAGATGACAGAACAAGGAGCAATGGTCTCAAGTTGCAGTGAGGAAGGTCTAGGTTGGATATTAGGAAAAACTAGTTCACTAGGATGGTGGTGAAGCACTGGAATGGGTTATCTAGGGAGGTGGTGGAATCTCCATCCTTACAGGTTTTTAAGGCCCAGCTTGACAAAGCCCAGGCTGGGGTAATTTAGTTGGTGTTGGTCCTGCTTTGAGCAGGGGGTTGGACTAGATGACCTCCTGAGGTCTCTTCTGTGATAAGCAGAAAATTAGATAAAAGGGCTAGACTGTGGGGGGCTCGTGTATGGAGACCAGGCAGCAGCAATGGTCTCTTGCTTTTCCATTGCTTCTTACTTCCCAGGTTCCCCAAACACCTACAGAGATACAGTCAATAAGAGAGGGACATGATGTGCATCCCCAGAGAGTCTGATGCTCTGCTGTACAGCAGCTGGCAGGAAAAGCGTGAAGAGCACAAAAACTAGCTGCTTCCTTCTCTGTCACCAAATACCTTACCAGCACAAAGCAGATGCTTGCTAGCAGTCTGGGGAGTGGGGTTCTGGAGATCGCTGTGGATCTGTTACATAGAGTTTGAAGCACTGATGCCTGTCTGGTTGTCAGTAACTTAGAACAGCAGATCTCACTGTTACATTATACTTCATATCACCAGTTATGTTACAGCTATGCACTTCTAACTTCTCTCTCTCCCTTCACTAACAGTATTTAGTCATCAATACTGGAAATAGAGAAGCCTATTTCTAGTCATTTGTAAATTGGCATACTGATGTATTGTTCTTTACTTTCCTGGCTGATAGAAATGTGGTGAGTGAGGAAGTACAAGCACCTGCATGTATGTGTTCCACTTCTTTTAGTTAATAGAGGGACTGGTCCTTACTCACAAGAAGCTAACATGTAAGTAACGAGGGGTTTTGAGTGAGTAAGAACTCTAAGATTAGACCTTCCACCAGGAAGGCCCATGCTCCTTAGATGGGATTCATCCCAAGGAAGGTCAGGCATTGCTACTGTTATTTCATTCTCTCTGTCTTTCTACTGAAGTGCAGCTCTAGTTTTTGGCAGAGGCTCCATAGCAACCCCAGCAGTGGATGCTGCTAGAGGATGCACTGGGTCATCCCGTTCACCAACATTCTCCCCTCCTTCCCATTGAACACCATCCAATCTTTGGGAGGCATTATTCCTCTCTGCCTCCCCCATGAAGAAGGGGATGTTGTGGCTGCTTTTTCACTGCTGCTTCCTCCTATGGTGGTAGACCTCCAACCACTGAAGATTAATGCTGGCATTCATTGCCATGACTGCAGGCTGAACCTAAGCCAGAATATTTCAGATATGTGGCAACCCATTGTTCATGTGTGTCATTAAAAAAATTACAAAATATTATACTTTGCCTTGTAATATTCTTCTCTCTGGAAACAATTGGAGTAATCTGTTTTGCTTTCTTAAAATCCCATAGATCTCATTTTCCATTGCATGCACCTGTGTGGTCACAGAGGCAGATTTTTAAAGGTATTTAGGTTCTTAAAGATGCAGGTAATCCCACTAGGCACCTATTTACATCTTTAGGCACCTAAATATCTTTAGTAGTCCAGTTACATTTGTGCATTGTGGGCATAGTGTGCTGCCATGGTAGTGATTTACTCCCACTTGGCACTTGTATATGTGTCTACACAAGGAGCAGAGCAGTGGAGAATCAGGCCTTCTCTTTGGAACAGATACTTTAAAACAAAAATATTCCTTCCTAATTTCTATGATTTGCTTTTTGGTAGTATTCATCTATTTTAAAAAATAGAAAATGTAAAGCCACACTTTTCTCAAAGGACACTTGCCTGGTTTAAGAAATTTTGACAACAATGGACTCAATTGCCGGCTGAGTTACTCCAGTTTCATACCAATGCCATTCTATTGACTTCTGTTGAGTTGCACCATCTTAAAACTGGAACAACGTGGTGAATCAGACCCCACTAACTTGCTCTGGTCTCCTCAACTCCAACCGGTTTCAGTTCCTGATTTATGAGATCACTGTGGGTAAGTCCTCCCTCCATTACATCGTCTCACCTACATTTTAAAGGGCCTGCCTTTCAAGGTTCTGAGCACCTCCCAGAGGGTGTTGTGCACCCTTAACTTCCACTGACATCAATCGGAGGATCAAGACCCAAGGGCACAACACTCAAAACTGCTACATTTATTTAGGGTTTTTTAAGGAAACATTGACGGGGTCTCCTCCTCTGATGGAAGCCGTTGAGTTGAATCAGTGTTTCAAAAAGAGTGGAACTTTTAAAAGAAATTAAAGTCTCTTTTTGTTTTGTTATTTAGGAAAAAAGCTGCCAACAATTTCAAGTTCAGCATCTGTCAACTTGGAATTGTTGCAGCCATTTAGTGTCATGTATATTTGTACTGTAGCCATAACTGGCAGCAGCATATTCCCTTGTTACTTACAAATACTGCTGTTTTATCTGATGCTATACACACACCAGAACATGTGCATCCATAACATATTATCCATGATAAATGGGAGTGTGGAAAGCTTTTGTTCCTCATTAATAAATGTATGTGCTAAAGCATACATAGGGTTAAGAATAGGCATAATTTCCATAAAATAAATCTGAACTACTGATAATTATTTAGCAGAAGGCAAAAGGCCATGAAAACTGAAAGCATTATAATAATTACTTTTAAAAAATCTAAACAGGAGAACAAAAATATAAGGCCATTTAAGAGCCAACAACAATTAAACATTAAACATGCACCAATCTTTGTACTAGACAGTTGAACACTTGTTTGTTTTGGATATAAACATTTATTCTTCCACAGCAAAGTAAAAGAGCAAACACCATCAGATTAATCTGTTTTATGAAATGTTTCACATTGAATGATAGGCAAATCTGCAGAGGCCTGACGAGAACAGTGGTTCTCAAACTTTTTTTTTCCCGCGGACCACTTGAAAATTGCTGAGGGTCTCAGCGGACCACTTAATGATCTTTCCAAATAACTAACTATTGTAAAGCACTTTGGATAAAAGCGCTATATAATTAATAATTAAGATTTTTTCTTCTACAAATAAAAGCACACAACTCATATTTTAATATCCGTAGTCTTACCTTTCTAATGCGACAGATGTGCCCTCTCTTTTCTGCCGCAGTAGCCCCCCAAGCTGGGGGTGAGAAGGAGGGGGGGTATCTCTCCCTCTCTCCCCCACTGCAGCAGTCCCCAAGCTGGGGCTAGGAAGGAGGGGGGTCTCTCCCCCACCACAGCAGCCACAGAGCTGTGGCTGGGAAGGAGTGGGGGAGGGGGTCTCTCCTGCGCCACAGCAGCCACAGAGCTGAGGCTGGGAAGGAGGGCCATCTCTCCCCAGCAGCCACAGCCCTGGAGCTGGGGAAAGTTGCCTCTTTCTCTGGCTGCCACAGCCCTGCATGTCCCAAATTCCCCCCACCCCCTCTTTTCACCCCACTGTCCCTTCCCACCTACCTCCTATTCCCCCCAAGGCCACCACCTCACCTTACATGTGCGTCTTCTCCAGATCCAGGCACCTAATTAGTGGAGCCTCCCAGGCGTGGCTCCAGTAATTAGGTAGGTGGCCCTTCATTCTTGTGTGTGCAGCCATCCAGGCACGCACCTTAGAGGGAACTATCCTTGGACCACCTGAATGGAGCTTGCAGACCACTGGTGGTCCATGGACCACAGTTTGAGAACCTCTGGACTAGAAAATTCAACTCCAATTAATAATATATACCATAGCAAACTTGTCTTCCAAAAATGAAGACATGGGGGCGGGGGAAGGAAATAGTGACTTGCCTGATACACTCTGGAAATAATATCAGCTGAACAACTGTAGTTTACTTTAGTTTTCTTTGGAGAATGTGTTATACTCTGTTACTGTTTGTGCAATAACATGCTAAGTAAAAACATAACTAGACAAGATCAATCATTCTGACAGTAAGTCAAATATTGGGAAATGATAAAGCTGTGGCATAATTAAAACACCTTAAATGTAAATTTTGGAAATCTATAATCTGAAGAAATTCCTTTCTTAACAAATAGTTGATGGCTACAGAACAGCAAGGATCCACTAGTACTGCTGTTGATAGTTACTAATACAATGTTAAGTATTGTAGTTTAATACTTTCTCTTTTCTACAACTACTATACACATAGACACACTATTAACACATGCCAAGTATCAAAGGCATGCATCTGAAGAAGTGGGTATTCACCCACGAAAGCTCATGCTCCTATACGTCTGTTAGTCTATAAGGTGCCACGGGACTCTGCTACTGTTAACACAGTTGTCACTAATTTGTACAATTTCAGGAAAATAATCTACTTCCCTTTTGTTTTTTAAATCCTGGTTAAGTATTGATATATGTCTTAAGGAAGATTAAGGGTACTTCTTATTTCTTTAGTTATCTGTCCTGGTTCTTGTCCTCTCTGAAGAGGCAAGTGCCTATAAAGAGGTAGATCCAGCTAGACAAGCAAGAGGAGGGTTAGATGCTTGGACAAATCTGAACAGAAGTATAGTTTAGCCCAGGATGGTGAAATTTCAAAGATACTCCATTTGTAAACCTTAATGTACAATGGCACATTTTCCTACAGAAAGCAAGTAATAATTCTAGTTCATGAGGCTCACAGTTGCAAAGCTGTGCTTGCCTACAGTGATGCACTGCAGTAATGATTAATGCAGGTTTTGTCCTCAGACCTGCAGGCTGCAAATAACACTGTGGAGATACTGCAGATGGAACTCCCACTTTTAACTGAGTGTTCTCCCAGTTCTAAGCCTGTATTTCCCATTTGGAATTTAAACCAAACCGTGTCATATTATATATGATGGGTTTTACAGAGACTTGCAGCTGCCACAAGGAAATGGTTAAAATCATGTTTTCTATTTGCAGGCATGTCAATGCATTTTTGATGACAGAAGGCAACAGATTATCTCATTTTACTATTCTGCAACAAGAAAGAAGAGTTACAATCCAATAAATTTTAAAGCTGCAGAAAGGAAGAATTCAAATCCTTTCAGATTTTTTTTTCTGCATCCCAATTTCATTGGTTGTAATGAGCCACTTCTGACACCTGGGCCGATATATAATAGATCTATAATGCTGCAAGAAGAGTTGCTAGTTAAAGCTATTCTAAAAGGTTTAGCAAGTTATCCCAGATTAACATATTGGGCTAGAACAGCCTTCATTCCCTGAATTGCCAAATTCATTGGATTTAGCTATCCAAGGAAAATTAGAAGCCAATGCAAAGGCATATAACCAGATACTTGGCCAGATGTAGCCCCTTCTTACAGCTGTGGCACCATATAGGGACCATAAAATCAATTTGGCCAGCCAGATGAGGATTCCCTTAGCGTGAGGGAAAAATCAAGTGAGGTAGAGCGGGTTATGCCTGCTTTATAAAGCCAGCTGCCTCGCACCCTTACTGACTATGCTGTGGCTATTCTGATAAGTGAAAATCCAATGAGACATAAGACTGACTGACTAATCTCTCCTGATGGTAATTATATCTGGACTGTAGATTCTAGGAGGCCATCATCTTGAGTAATTACTTCAAGTACCCTAATCAGAGACTCAAAAGTGGAAGTAGGAGTGACACTTCATGGCTGCAAAGGAAGCAGAAAACCTTGACTGGGGCTACAGGTACATAGCAACCCACAAGAGAGGAAGAAGTCTGCTTTCTCAGACAAGAATATCAAGGCAGCAAGATTTGTACAAAGTCTAAGATCCAGGTATACTTCCAAGGTATAGCATTTGTCTCTGAAGACACAACATTATTTTTCACCAAATACAAAAAACGTTTACATCCTTTGAAGATATCATCTGTAATCTCAGTAACCTGGTATTTGATGTTCCCAGTCTGTTTCTTGTTTAATGTTTGTTGATAAATAGTATAGTCAGTTGCTTGATCACATTTGGTTCGTTATGAAATATATTAAGGAGGCCAAATAACCAGTGTCAGTCAGGTTTATTGCTTTAAGCCAATACTAATAATATAGTACAGAAAAAACATTCTATATGAAACCAGATTCCAGGAAGCCATCTCATGCAGCAATGTTACATTCACTTTACACATGGTGATGGTGTGCTCCCAAAGTTACACATTTCAGCTGGTGTTATTTATAGGATAGTGCAAGTTACACAACTCTTTACACATCACTAAAATCCAACCCATCAGTTTGTCCCAGTTCCCTAACTTGTTGTTCTGTGCCTTCCTTAACTTTATTTTTAGATACTAGCATTCCAGGTAGGTCCGTGAAGGTACTTCTCTAGCTTATTCTAAGATATAGAATGAACTTGTCTGCTTATTCCAACTGCTTACGAAGCAAATGCAAGGAGTTATGGGATACTTAGCATAAGTGAACAAGATGATGGTATAGGCCAATTTAGGCTAGATCATTGCTACATTATTTGTGCTTTGTGGTATGGATGCTTAGTGCATACTAATATGGTACGGAGAATAGCCTGTTCTCCCCAAACCTCCAATCCACTAAATTTGTTTTTTACTCTATCAATTAATATAAGTGGCAATGTAATATTTTAGTGCTGCCTCACCACCCATGTACATGGACAAAATTAAGTTCCAGTACTAGCACATGTTAAATCACCATCATAATGCTTAAAACTTCCAGAACTTGAGCAAGGAGATAAGAAAGAACAATTTTAAATAAACCCAATCCAAAACATCACAGAACAGCAGTATAGAATTGAAACAGGGAGTTTTATATTTGAAAGCAAGACTGGAAAACCTGTTCTTTAAAGGTGAGATGGGTGATTAAAGTAGATATATCGAGAGAGTAAGTTCTATGCTTTAGAAGCAGCTCCAACAAAACTGAGATGGGTAAGGCAGGTGCGATCAGGTCTAACTTTTAGCCAAAGAGTGAGGAAAAAATTGTAAGTGAAGAAATGCTGAATGTCTTGGGTTACTGGCGAGTCAACAAATGAGACAGTTTCTCTGGAAGAGGCACCTAAAGACAGGCACCTAGATAAAAGGTTTTCAGAAGTATTGAGCACCCACAGTTTTCACTGAAATTAACCAGAGCTTCTGGGTGTACAGAATTGTTGAAAATCAGGCCACTATTATTTAAGTGCCTAACTTTGAACTTGTAAATTTGAAAATGTTGATGTTGGTTATTTTAGCCATGTTCACTTCAGTTTTGACTCTTTGCTAATGGGAAATTGTGAGCCGATGTAATTCACTGTGGAGGGAATACACTTTCATCAGTCTGTAAATCCAACTTCTACTGATGTCAAAGGGAGCTGTTGATGTAAATAAAGGAGATTATACAGCCCTTATTGTGTACTAGATGGTCTACTTATCAGAAGTGGTTATGTATATGGATTAAAGAGTACAGGGCACAGTTAAAAAGTTCATTTTGCTTCAGGAGATATTAGCAGTTCAGCAGTATTCCCCATTTTAAAAATAGGGAATCTCTCTAAAACCCGAATTATTTATGTGTGCTCACTGTATATGGCTCTAATATATTTTTACTACAATGTGTTTACTACTACTGTTATCCTTGTATAAAGGATATACTGTATATTAAAAGCCTGTTAGTGTCATTTCATTCAATCTATACAAAAACCAACCATTGGTATGTAGATAATCTAGTAGACAGTAAGGGCTATATACTCACCTCCTTATAGACAAAATACCTTGGGTGAGATCTTCACCTCTGCTCTGGCCCCTTTACACAGCATGAGATGGCCAGACCAGTGTAAAGGTGACCTAAAAGCCCCAGTTCTGCTCCGACTGGAGAGTCCCCTGTTCATGCATACAAGGATCACATTAGCTCTTCTTGCGACCGTGTCACACCGGGAGCTCACGTTCACCTGATTATCCACCACAACTCACAAATATTTTTCAGAGTCACTGCTTCCCAGGATATAGTCCCCCCATCCTGTATGTATGGCCTGCATTCTTTGTTCCAAGATGTATATGTTTACATTTAGCTATATTAAACCACATGTTTGCTTGCATCCAGTTTACCAAGCTATCTACATCAGTGACCTGTCCTCTTCATCAGTTACCATTCCCCCAATTTGTGTGTCATCTGCAAATTTTATCATGATAATTTTTATGTTTTCTTCCAAGTTACTGATAAAAATGTTAAATAGTGTAGGGTCAAGAACCGATCCCTGTGGGACCCCACTGCAAACACACCTAATTGATGATGGTTCTTCATTTTCAATCATATTTTGAAACCTCTCAGCTAGCCAACTTTTAATCCATTTAAAATGTGGCATATTAATTTTATATCATTTTAGTTTTTTTAATCAAAATATTGGGTGGTACCAACTCAAACACCTTACAGAGGTCTAAGTATATTACGTCAACATCATTACCTTTGTACAAAGATTTGGTTTAGAAAAGTTAGCAGCAGGGTGTTCAGCAGGGGCAATGACATCAGCACACACCCTTGAACTACCCAGGCAAGCATGAAGCAGCTGCAGAGAAACCCACTCATGGGTTTTATCTTTATTGGCACATGAGTATTGGAATCCTTCCAGACTGCACATCTACGCAAGTGAAGATGTGAATATTAACAGTTTGGGTTCCCCAAAAGACTTAGTGGGTGTCAAGATCTACTTTGGGTAAAAATTGACCAAATGAGACCATGAATTAGATCTCATGAATTAGAAACAAACAAAAACAAAATTGCCTAGAAAAAAATTGGAAAATTGCTATGTTTTCAGGTCTTATATTTCCAGAACCCCTGACTCATCTGAGGGGGGTTCAGACCCCTTAGAGGGCCAGAAACCCCACAGATCTGGACACACACACACACACACACACACGGGAAGAATGTGGGGCTAACAGGTGACCCTGACCCTATTCTGCTTCTCACCCCCATGTTACCCCTTCCCAGTTTTCCACCCCTCTACCTCCTCCAACCGTCACAGCTTCCTCACCTGAGCCCAGCCTCTCCCGCTACCCATCCTCATTCATCCCCCTCCCCATAACCCCACTCCTGCTGCAACCCTAAACCCCTCTTTTCCTATTTCCTCTCTTCTCTGCCCCCTAATATCTCTCCTCTGCCAGGAAGCATACTTTTATTATATTCCCTCCCAAATAAATTTGCCACCCATGGTTCACAAATTATAGCAACCTCCAGCAAATTACTCCAAGTCCAGGCCTAAACTATAGACCTATATACAAACTATATCTATATAGTTATACTGACCTAATCCCCCTTGTAGACAGCACTGTGCCAAATGGGAAAGCTTCCTGCTGACATAGCTACTGCCTCTCGGGGAGGTGGAAAAACTATGCCAACGGGAGAAACTCTCCCATCAGCGTAGTAGCATCTCTACTAAATTGCCACCGTAGCGCTGTTCATGAAGACAAGCCCCAAAACTCCTTTTGTTTTAGTGGGGCCGTGTGATTAACTTATCCTTAGTTATATTAATTGAAGGGTGAGTTCACAGCCATTAGTCTCAACAAGGTCTGAGATTCATCCAGCCATTAACACCTCTCAGTTTAACAGTAAAAGGAGAATGGAATTGAAGGAAACTGTTCTGGGGGGGGGGGAGGGAGAGGTAACTCTGGAATCCTTGGTCAAATGACCCCAAATGTGGATTGCTAGCACTACCCTGTGCCCCATGAGGCATATCAAATTTCAAAGCAATCCAAGTTCAGATTTTAGAGCATTTCTAAAATATTTGAGCTTTAAAGCATATAAAATGGCAGGAATGAAAATCCTCTAGACATTTTTCTGTATTGGCACATGCACAATGTAAAAAAAAGTATGTACAGTTTACTCAATACCATTCTTGATTTGGGTCCCCCCTGCAGAGATTACTGAGTGCCATGCACTGCCTTGGGTAAAATTTGACAGATTGAGACCATTTTGACACACATCACATCAATAGTTTGATCTGTAACTGCACAAAAACACAACAAAACAACAAAGGCACCTCAAATGTTTTTCAAATATGGCTTTTTTCTTGGGGGTTTATATCTCCACAACCTCTAACTCAAATGACTCCAGATGTGGGTTACTAATGCTAACCTAGTCCCTCTGGAGGCACACCAAATTGCAAAGGAATCTGACTAAACATTTTGACTGTAGAGAACTTGGAACAGTCAACCTTTAAATAGAAGTCATGACAGAGCCTTAAATACAGTGATGCTGCTGTGACACACTGATATTAAGAAAAAGTAGGATTTGTGCATTTTAGCCATCAACAGGAAACACCACAGTGCAAACCACAAGACATTTCTTGGGAATAATTTTGAGGACATTAAGTAAAACTGTACATATATGCTCAATCTCGTTTGGACACCTAGTGGAATTCTTTGTGACAGCTGGTGATGCTAATACAATAGTTAGAGGCATAGAACTGAAAAGGTTAATTATATCTCTGGTGAAAATATTGAGTTTTTCCCATGTATTAATGCTTATATAACTGCATGCTATTTTGTGATAAATTCAAACCAAGGGTACATTTTTCTTTTAGTTGAGTTCATTGTTTTGACTAATTTGGGGATAATTCAGCATGTTAATGTTTTTTCTCTTGTGCACAAGTCTTAAAAATTACATATTCATCAGCTTAATGATGTTCAAAGACTTCTGAATTTAACTTTTAGCACATGCCAGAAATAAAAAAATATTGCAAACAGAATTCACGTGCTTGTTTGCGAGTACCTCTTACATACATCCAAGAAACTTCATTATTTTTTCTGCATGAACATTAGTTTGTTTTACACTACAGTAAAATTGCCATTTAAATAAAGGGCCAAACTATTACTGGAGTAACTATATGGACTTCTATGGCATTTCATCAAAGATGAATTTGGCCCAAAATTGTGGACTGAAAGCATTTGGATATATGAAGTGTAAGGAATTCAAAATTGAGGACATAACCAACATTCAGATGTTTGTAGCATTGTTATAGCCATGCTGGTTATCACTTTTCACAAAACTGTCACTCTATATCTGACTTCTCAGGCCTCTTCTTCGAAGGAAATCTTCACAACATCGTCATAAAACCTGGCAGTTTAAACTCATAACTTCACGGTCTTAGAGACACTGGATTTATGGTTTATTACAACAAACTGTAACCCACTAAGCTCCCTGTTTTATCCTATGACTGCAGAGGTGTGAACAGGCCACTTCATCTTGAATAATCTCTTAAAATGTGTGTTAACTACTTATGCTCAACAATCTGTTCAACCTTGTATTTAGCTGTGACACTGAGTACATTTCCCAGACCTGAAGAAGAGCTCTGTGTTGCTTGGAAGCTTGTTTCTTTCACCAACAGAAGTTGGTCCAACAGAAGATATTACCTCACCCACCTTGTCATTCAGGTAAGATGGTATTAGGGATTCAATAAGTTTAAATAAGTATATTTTTCCGATTTCCCATATATTGTTGTCTGCGTATTTGCAGTTATTTTTTCTTTTTTTCTAAGCATACCACACGAGCATATAGTAATATGGACTGACAATTTCAGTAGCGCCTAGAGACATTAGCTAAAATCAATGCCCGCGTGAAGCAAATTTTATAAAGTTGATTTAATCTATCAAATCCCTGTTATGAGGCTGTCGATCATTCTTGTAGCAGCAGAGGAGCCACTGCTTGTTTTCTCTGATCCAAAATGGGGTGAGGAATCAATGCTGGTACCTCATATTCCCCTATGTTGTGGGAAGGAAAAGAATTTTTGCCCAGGAGGATTCTTATTAAGGGAGAAAAATAAAGACATCATCTCTTTTTTCTTTCTTTCTGTGGTAGAAGAGAAGATCAAGACAAAGGGAGAAAGTAAGAAGAGCCCCAGAGTGTAATCCTTGCTCCATTGAAGTCAATGGTAAAACTCCCAGTGACTTCAGTGGGGCCAGGATTTCATCCCATTTTTCATCTTCTCCCATTGTAAAAGGAAGGGCTCCATAACAGGGATAAAAAGCAATCAGAGTCCTCTCCATCCCCATGGCGGGATGAGGGGAGGAGAAGCAGAAGAAAGAAGAGTAAGACACATGAGGCTAAAAAAGAGCTGCTGCTAGTCCCACCTTGCTAGCTAGAATAGAAGATAAATGGATAAGTATGAATAGGTCTTTTCCTTCTTAGATAAAGAAAATGAACCACATTCACTTTACTTGTAATTACCCTCAGACCCAAAAATCTATTTTCTAACTCCACCTTCAATCTTTTCACAGGTAATGGGAAAAATACTCATTAAAATAATCTCACTTCACTGAACCAGATAGTTATGGGTTTGGGGTTTTTGTTTTGTTTGTTCTTTGGTCAAAACTTCTTATGTGATTCATTTATATTTCCTTGTTTGAAACATATTCTAAGGAAAAGGTTGCTAGGTAAATTGTTCTTGAAATGACAATTTTCAAGGGGAAAAGTTTTAAGAGTAGACCTCTTTTAAATTCATAGATGTCAGGTCTTATAAAATGAATCAGGTTAAGACGACAGGTCCCATAATGTTTGCCAGCTATCCCAGCTCATCTCCAGTCAGAATCAATGGCACAATCCAATTGCACATTTCTCAAGATGCATCTGTCTAAAGCAATGTGTATTTACTCCCAGGCACTCAAATCATCCTGTGGATTTTACATTTTTGTTGTTTCCATTTACCCTGATCATGCTAAAATTATAGCAGGTAAGCAACTTTTCTGAAACATGTATGAAATTCACATTTTCCCTTCTCACAAAACTTTCAATGCATGATGCATGTTTATTCAATATATAGTGTACAAAACTTTGCCCAAGTGTAACTCGTTTGGAGCGACTTGTCTCATGACATCGGAGTACCTCACAATCTTTCTGTATTAATCCCCATTCTTTATCCCTTTGAGCTAGAGAAGTGCTATTGGCCTCATGGTTACAATTAGAGAACCCACAAGGGCTGGATCCACAAAGAGGATTTAGGCATTGCAATCCTCAACCTAAATGTAGGCACCCTTCCACCTAGTGAAATGGAGAGCCTTGCAGTAGGTGCCCAGTGTCCCAGTATAATGCCTGGGGAGAGTTAGGCATCTAAGAAAGGGATGCAGAAAAGCTAGCAAAAAGAGTTGAAAGCTACCTTACCTAGACAGTAGGAAATGCCAAGGAGAGGGGTTGGCCTAATCCCCTCCCCTAAAAGGGACTTACTTGCCTATTGCTCCTTGGGATTCACACCTGTGAACCCTCTTCTGGAGTTAAACACCTAAGCTAGGTCAGCCCTTTCTCATGAGGAAAGCCAGAGAAATAGACTCCCTAACTCATTATAGCCAGTAACCCCATGAATATGGCACTCACCTGGGGTATGGGAGACCTGTTTTCAAATTGTATCTCTGTATCCCATCTGCAGAGGGATTTGAATATGGGTCTTCCATATCCCAGGTGAGTACTGTTACCCCCGGGCTATTGAATTCTCCCACCTCCTCCTGGTGGTCTTTTATCTGACTTAGCTGTGCTCTGAGCATGTCTACCAGTTCAGAGACCTTCAAGTGACATAGGACAGGGAATGCCCACTTTGAAAATCCCACTGGGCTTAGTAGCCTAATCTATAGTTTATGTATTATTATATTGTATTCATAATTCCAGTTACCACTTTTGAGAGTCAGGTGCTTGTCCCAAGTTCAGGCCCAGTATTATTAAAATTACTGTATAGTTGGGAAATCCGATGTGCACAGTTGCAACACTCACACTATAGGACCCCTTCTAAATTTACAATAGTTTATTAATACGTTTAACGAAGTTACACACTTTCTAACCCAGAAAGGTAAGTAGAGCTAATACAGAATGTACATCTGAACATCCATATACTCACACCATCCCTTTGAGAACAACCTGACATATTAGCCATTATCTTCCTCATCCCCAGTGGCCATTATCCTAGCACCTTCCCAGGGCTACATCTCCCTCTCTCCTACTGCCCACAGGCTGGGATAAAACTTTTATATGTTATGCTGATGCTACTGTATTTTATGCATATTCAGTTGGGGTTTCTTCCCTCTTCCTAATTTCTATTTCCTCACCCTATTAATGTTGGGGTGTCCTTATCGCATAGGTTAGTATATTAATAATTTCAATTTATGATCATAAATGTCAATTCAATACCATGGCACTCTTGTGGTCAGACATTTGTGGATGTTCTATCCAAAAGTCGGTGTTAGCTCATGTTCTTGTGGTTAGCTGATGTCATAATGGTCAAAATTCCCCCTTACACACTATTTTCAGTTCCCCAAAACTCAGGGGTGACTGTTAGGCCATTTATCTATGCCAAAGTTCTTAGGTCTCAAGCCTTACGCTAATTGCTGAAGCCAATGTCTTACAGGATACAGGCTTTAAGGTTCCTTGCATTACTGCTGAATAAAATAAATTCTAGAGCTAGCTCTATGGGCTACAGCGTAAGCATGAGCTAGGGCACCAAGAAGCTCAGCAGTAATTGGACTTTAGGTGCCATGCCCACCAACAGAAACCTAGGTGTCTTAGAAATTTAGGTGTCCCACAATGTTAGGCAGCAGCTGACTGATGGTTTTGAGAGAGCTAGTCAGCTCCCCTTACCACCCCTGGATGGCCAATGGCAGGTAAAGAAGCTGCTCCCCCCCAATCCACCCCTTACTCCCACATGTACTGTGTGGTACAAAGAGGAGGTTTGGTCCAGCATGTATGAGCCGAAACTCTACCCTCTTCTCCTCATCCCAGCAGTCGCTCATCCCCCAGAGATGGGAAGGGGATTTCATTCATTCTGGAGCTGAGAATTCCCACAGTGCACTCCATCTTGAGAATGTGTCTCTTTTGGCTTACTAACACATATTTGACATTTAATATTAACTGATTGCAAAGAACTCATACTATCTCAAATTAATGAAATCAAATTGAGTTTTACAGGTGACATTAATTTAATTTGCTGATCATACAGAAAAATATATAGCTGATATACATGGCCACAGATGTGTTCAGGTAGCTGTTGTCTTGATATCCATGTCAAAGTTACAGCTTTGACGTTAGTCACATTTTAAAGTTTTTCCCTCCTCTGCAAAATCATAGAAGGAAAATTAACAGCTGAATGACCAGCCTTTTTCAGAGCTGTGCCTACAACATTCAGCAATTTAAACCTTGTAAAGGCAAAGTCAAACAATGATAATAATCTGTAAAGTGAGGGCCTCCAAGCACATCTTGGAAATAAGTGGTTTAAAAGATCATTTCATTTCCAACATGGTGAGCAGAAATGGAAAAACTGCATGAGGTCAACATCTCTTTCAAGATGCATTTTGAAAATCAAACTGAAGCAAGTGTTGTTGTTGTTATTATACAGGGAAAAAGTTATATGTTTAATTCCATTGCCAATCTATACTTAACAAGAAGTTATAGAAAGGCAACAAAGGCAGGCTAATCTATGGAACTCTGACCTGTCAAATATGATAATCTAATGGAGGACATCCTGATTTAAGTATCCACCACTGATGTAAATCAAGAAGATTCCCTTTGGTGTTTTCAACAACTGTAACTGCTGGGGGAGATATGGGGAAGAGCAAACTTCTCTAACTCTCACACTACTAAATAGTATCCAAAAATGGGTCTCTTTTCACTTTAATGGGATTATTTTGGTTTTAGCAGAGATGGGTCCAAGATTAAAAAAAATACAGATTTAGATTTTTGACCTCTCCTCCCCAAAATATAAGAGTGTGTGGATGTGTTGTATTTCTCTTACTATGGAGATATGGACTAGCTGTTAAACTGATATCTGTGTCCAGCTTCAGGGGTGGGAGAGAGAGAGAAGATCAGAAAAGAGTCTAAGGAACAGACATTTTAAGGTAAATAAAGAAAAAGAATACCTTTGAAATATAAATACATGTAAATAAAAAACAGGTCATATGACAATTCTGATTAGAAGAAATTTTTCTTCCACAATTTCCATGAAAACTCACTGCTATAGTGATTAAAGAACCTAAAAATGATGATAGATTATTTATCCAGACCTCTTTCATAACTGAGGCTTCCAGTTGGGCAGAAAAATCCCACAAGAATAACTTCTCTCACAGTAACTCAGCATATGTGCATCTGGCTGAAGTATCTGAAAATAAAGTAATCTTTTAAAATGTAAACCAAACTTTCTTCAAATCCAAAATAAGGCCCAATTCAGGTTCTGTTGGAGTGTTAGCAAACAGGTCAGGTGGCTTCTGCAGTTATCTGAACCAGTTTGCAATCTACTGGTTATATACTGAGTCTGGAATTGACATTTCTAAAACATTAGCTAAAAATCACAAATATATGGTATAAAGTAGTATTTTTTATAGTGAAATTGAATGAAAATGCCAGATTACAATAAATTAAAATGTAACATTACAATTCTGGCTATAGTGAATCTTCAGTGAAGGTGTCATGGGAAAAAAAGTTATAGGAAAATTTTAATCTCTATATAAAATATCCAATTGACCCCTATCCCCAGCCACCAAAAGAGCAAGCCACAGTTCCTGGGAAATGAATGTACATTCATAGCATCTTAGAGCCTGATCATGTTTGAATAAATACTGATTTTGTCGCCAACCAGAGATTGGCCAACCAGTTCTGTCATCCTCATTATAGTAAAAAATTCCACTAACATCAATGGGAGTCAGGGCCAGCTCCAGGCACTAGCTGACCAAGCACGTGCTTGGGGCGGCACCTTATAAGGGGCGGCCAATCTTGGGGTGGCGGGGGGTGCTCAGGGTTTTTTGTTCTTGTTTTTGTTTCGGCCGGGCAGCGCTCGGGGGGGGGTTGTTTGTGTTTCGGCGGCGTGGCGCTCGGGGGGGTGGGGGTGTTTCGATGGCACGGCGCTGGGGGGGAGGGGTGTTTCGGCGGCACGGCGCTCAGTTTTTTTTTTTCCCCCCGGCGGCGTGGCGCTCGGGGGGGGGTGTTTCGGCGGAGCGGCGCTGCGCTCAGGGGGGTGTTTCAGCGGGGCGGCGCTCTTTTTTTTTTTTTTTGCTTGGGGTGGCAAAAAAGTTAGAGCCAGCCCTGATGAGAGTTTTGCCTGCAGCAGGCTTTCAGGATCACACGCCAGGTCTATCAAAAGGGGATGGGGAAAAAAACCTAAAAATAGAAAATAAAATCAAACCAATTGCAAATATATGTTCAGGGTTATCCTTCAATTGCTTGCATTCAGAGAGAAGATGATAGTAGACTCACAAATACAACAGTTTAATCTAGTACAATTTTAGTTAGTTAATTTGATAACTAATTTAATTTAATTTAGTTACTTTAATTAAATTAGATCAGACAAGAATTCTGTTTTCCTAGTTCTAGGCAAAACAGACACAGCCTGTAACAGCAACCACTGAGGCAACAGACTATGTGATAGGAGTACAATCTTTTGTAACCCTGATTCATGTCATATGACTGGAACCAGGAAATGAAAATATCAGTCTCATACCAGCACCCTGTGTGTCACACCTCAGACATGTGATTATTTACCCCTGATTAATCTACTTAGCAACAAGCACTGAGGGTTCACTGACCTGTAGAGAACATGGCTTCTGCTGACGAATGAACTTCTATTGTTGAAATAAAATAAATAAATAAATAAAAGACTTCGCATTGACATAGTGACATACTAACTACAGAATTGAAGGCACTGCTGTGGACAGGATAGATACCGTGATGTCAAAAATTCAAGGCAGAATGAATTATAATTTTTTGCTGATAAAAGGGGAGGCACGAATTCCCTTTAGTAAAACAGATACCATACATTGCAGCTATCGAAGGGTAGAAGTCAGTGGTAGTTATTGCACTGCTGCTGCATTCCAATTCCTACTGTTAACATAACAGTCAACGAGAAATTGAGCTGCAAATCGAATGCAGTTAGGTCTTGTTTTTTTATTTTTCTTCTCTTGATTATCTGTAACCACTTATATTGACAGCTTTTAGTCAACATCCCTCATTCTAAAAAATTGCCCTGAAGGAGAGTTCTTTCAAATGAATACTGAAATGTAATTCTGCTTTGATTTTTCCCCTTTCATAGAGTATTTTATTGAGTAAGCACGAGGGTGCAATGAACACTGGACTGAGAGGCACAGACAGGCCACTGGAAAAAAGCAGAAATAGAATCCATAGTGTGGTATGAAGAGATGAATTCATGGATTAAAGCAGCACCCAGTAAAACTGCTACACTTAAAGGTTTGCCGGCATTTCTACTTTCAGGAGTTTATATTCAAAATTGCATTGGGTTAAATCTTAGTCACCCCAGATATGATTATTTCCGTTGGCAGCCTCAGCAGCAGCCAGGGTCAAGGATTGAACAGGCTTGAAATTTGAACTATCTGCTCTGCACAAGCATTTGACTGATGATGGTATCATGATTTAAAAAAATAATAATAATAATCTTATGCCACTGTGTGCAAAAGATGAAGAAAAGTTTCTTTATTTGTGCTGTAATAGAAGTTAAGTCCCCACCAAGCACAGCAGATCTGGGCTTCACTCAGACAGTCAAGTTCCTCCATCCCCCTCTGCTCTGAGGTATTTTTCTGTCAGTGGGAGCACAAAGTTAACCTCACTTGAACTGAGACGTTCAGACAGAGTTGTTTGCTGAAATTCAGGAGGTTCTGGGAGAGCTTTGGGTTATAATCTATGAGTTAAGTATCTGAGGGGTAGCCGTGTTAGTCTGGATCTGTAAAAAGCGACAAAGAGTCCTGTGGCACCTTATAGACTAACAGACGTATTAGAGCATAAGCTTTCGTGGGTGAATACCCACTTCATCAGATGCATGTAGTGGAAATTTCCAGAGGCAGGTATAAATATGCAGGCAAGAATCAGTCTGGAGAGAACGAGGTTAGTTCAATCAGGGAGGATGAGGCCCTCTTCTAGCAGTTGAGGTGTGAACACCAAGGGAGGAGAAACTGCTTTTGTAGTTGGCTAGCCATTCAGTCTTTGTTTAATCCTGAGCTGATGGTGTCAAATTTGCAAATGAATTGAAGTTCAGCAGTTTCTCTTTGAAGTCTGGTCCTGAATTTTTTTTCTGAAGAATGGCTACCTTTAAATCTGCTATTGTGTGTCCAGGGAGGTTGAAGTGTTCTCCTACAGGTTTTTGTATATTGCCATTCCTAATATCTGACTTGTGTCCATTTATCCTTTTATGTAGGGATTGTCCAGTTTGGCCGATGTACATAGCAGAGGGGCATTGCTGGCACATGATGGCGTATATTACATTGGTGGATGTGCAGGTGAATGAACCGGTGATGTTGTGGCTGATCTGGTTAGGTCCTGTGATGGTGTCACTGGTGTAAATATGTAGGCAGAGTTGGCATCGAGGTTTGTTGCATGGATTGGTTCCTGAGTTAGAATTACTATGGTGTGGTGTGTGGTTGCTGGTGAGAATATGCTTAAGGTTGGCGGGTTGTCTGTGGGCGAGGACTGGCCTGCCTCCCAAGGCCTGTGAAAGCGAGGGATCGTTGTCCAGGATGGGCTGTAGATCACTGATGATGCATTGGAGAGGTTTTAGCTGAGGACTGTAGGTGATGGCCAGTGGAGTTCTGTTGGTTTCTATGAGTTATATCTCCTGGGTGAAGGCTTTGGAAACTTCTGGGTCTGTTATTTAGGAGATCAAGTGCTACCTGTGGGGAGGACAAGGTGTCAGCTATCCAAAGGTCTTGTGAGGTCTATACTTATAAAACCATCTATTGACAAACAATTCCAGGTATTATCCTATTTTTACAACCTCTCTGGGTTTGGTAAAGATTAACAAACAGGTTACAATTTCAGGCATGCAGAAAAAGGCAATTCCATTATATGGAAGATTTTGATATTTCAACATATAGTTTCATTCCAATTAGGAATGAAAACCAAAAATTTCATAAAGTTCTCTGTAAAAGGGAATGGCACCTCAGGGCAGGGTCTGCTTGGCAGTCTGCTTTGAAGCCACAGAGCCTGGAAGCCTTAAGGTCAGGGTCCGTGGGGCATTTCTCATGGCTAGCTGATCCAGGGACGAAGACCAGGCTCTCAAGCAGGCTGCTAAGAATCTGGGCAGGCAAACTTGCAAGAAACCAGGCAGGTTTTGAATTGAACGCTGCTTGTTTTCCAGCTGTACTTAGGTGAAATTTGACCACCTCCACAAAAATGTTCTAATTTTGCCAAAATGTAAGAGAATTCTTACCAAACAATTCAACAAAGATACACTGGCACTAGAAAAGGTTCAGAGAAGGGCAACTAAAATGATTAGGGGTTTGGAACGGGTCCCATATGAGGAGAGATTAAAGAGGCTAGGACTCTTCAGCTTGGAAAAGAGGAGACTAAGGGGAGATATGATAGAGGTATAGAAAATCATGAGTGATGTGGAGAAAGTGGATAAGGAAAAGTTATTTACTTATTCCCATAATACAAGAACTAGGGGTCACCAAATGAAATTAATAGGCAGCAGGTTTAAAACAAATACAAGGAAGTTCTTCTTCATGCAGCGCACAGTCAACTTGTGGAACTCCTTACCTGAGGAGGTTGTGAAGGCTAGGACTATAACAGCGTTTAAAAGAGAACTGGATAAATTCATGGTGGTTAAGTCCATTAATGGCTATTAGCCAGGATGGGTAAGGAATGGTGTCCCTAGCCTCTGTTTGTCAGAGGATGGAGATGGATGGTAGGAGAGAGATCACTTGATCATTGCCTGTTAGGTCCACTCCCTCTGGGGCACTTGGCATTGGCCACTGTTGGTAGACAGGATACTGGGCTAGACAGACCTTTGGTCTGACCCGGTACAGCCGTTCTTATGTACCTGAATTTTTCCAACCGTGCAATAGTTGGAATTTTCAGATTTTCTTGATCCCAGCTAGCCTATTTCAAACATGGGTATAGAAATAGTGCTCATATCATGGTCAATGTCATCTTCCTGGTAACCGATAAAAATCAAGTGTCTGCACTAACTCAGCTGCCTTCAATTTTGTTAGTTGTGAAGATTTGAGGACATTGTGGTCCTTAAGAGGGGGAGATGGAATTGTTTTTGAATAGCTCTACTCCTTTTCTTTTTGAGATCTCCCAGGAGGTAGTGTAGAGTTATTGTTCTTCTGCCCCAAGGGCTCTCTCAAAGATGTTCCATTTTGTTGTCCCTCTTGTTCAATGTATACACGAGGCTACTGGGATGATTAATAAGAGGCATAGGTTATGGTGCCTTCAGTATGTTGACAACACCCACTTCTATGTCTCCATCTCATCCAAACTACCTGGTATGGGTGACTTACCTAGTATCTTGCCAATATTAGGGCTTGAATGAAGGTTAGTGGGATAAGGCTCAATCCAGACAAACTGAGATAACACTGATACATTGGAGGAAGGAACCTTAACAAACAGCAGTAATATAATTCGCTTAATTGAAGGGGTGCATTTTCCACACAGATTCACATTTAGGTGTCTATCATATTTGACTATTTAGAAACAAGTTAAGCAGGCAGCCACATTCTCCTCTATTAAGTGGTGCTTAAAGAAGGGGACATATTACAATGTTGCTCTGAAATCTGCCCTTTTAGTTCACAACTGGAATTTAATGCATTTGATTTTTAGTCTAAAAAGCTTGAAATGACTACCGATCTGGCCAGCTGTCTCTACCATCTCTTTCCATCAATGTCACCAACATAGTTGTAACCAGAATAGGCACTTGTGCTATGAAGCATCTAAGTGAAGGAGGGAGATGGTGGTTGAGTGCTTTCTCTGAGTGGTCCCTGACTTTGGAATTCACTCATCGCCTCAGTCTGCCCTACAAAGAACACAGTAAGGCTACTTTCCTGAGCTTTTGGTGAGGTGCTTGATAGATTTTTGCAAGCTGAGGTCAGTCTGGATGGGTTAGTCATATTTTGATTAGTTTGCATATTTTAAATATTTGTATAAGATCCAGACCCTCAGGGTAGCACTTAACATAAATTTGAATAAATACATCTAAATATTAATCTTTTGCCTCTTCAATATCAGCTCCCCTACTGTGAAAAATACCATGACATAAGTAAATAAAAGGGTTATACCAAGAGGTAGGGGACAATGATATTGCGGAGAAAGACAGATATAATTGCACTTCAAATGTTATTTCATAATTAAGATGTAGAATTTGAGGATGCTTTTGAAATATTAGCCATTACGAATAGACGCTGCAAGAGAGGAACATGAACAAGAACAATGGAATTAAAAGCCTCAATAATTTCAAAGTTATGTTTGGTGAGGACACTGACGGCACATTAGAACACCTAAACCTCCAGCTCCCACAACTTGTTTTGCTGTTCCACATGCAATGTATGATAAGTGCTCATTTGGTTTTATTCTTAAATCTATTATCTTAACATTTTATTGTTTACATTTTAAAAAAAAATCTATTAGATTTGGGGGCAACGGAAGTTTTCGCCCTTGTGCTAAGGCCTTTAATGCGTTTCGAGAAGGCAAAGATACACAGCAACTTACTTTTTGCCAAATATTGGAGTCTGGCCCTTTCCTTATATCACCTCACATTCAAATGGAAAAAGTTAAACGCTTTTGTTCTGTTAGCTGTGTGCAAAATTACATTGGTACTCGCCTAATTAAGGTTAATTGTTGATCACTGGACCCATTGCCACTATTGAAGATAATTCAGCAGACTGGTGAGAGTAAATGAGTGTTAAATCAGTACTCCAGGGCCGAAAGCTGCATTGCAGGGGACTCACTGGAATGGATTTGAAAATGTTGCATTTTATTTTAAGGGATCATCTTCCCTGCTCGGGATGTATTTTTGTTCTGTTGTTTTTATCTTTATGGAATACACACATATTGTTTTGTATTTTAATGGCTAAAATTCTTTAAAATAATCTAGGGCCAGAGTGCTCCAAATAGGGATGGGTCCATGATGGGATGCCTGCATGAGGGGCAGCTTTTGGATGCATAATCCTTCCCAGATTTCTTCAATGGATATGGGGAGTTTGCAAATTGCACCATCCCATATGGTGGTGTGGCAGGCTCCCTACTGCCCTGTTCAGCGTGACCAGGCAGTTTCACAGGTCAGTGGGGGAGGGTTCCATTTCTGCTGCAGCCCCTTATGGGGTTGTTTGCACTCTACAGACCATGTGGCTGGTGCAGTCCCTGGTCTCTGGCTACCCTCCCCACTTTCTCAGAACTTCTCTTTTCAGAGATGTGACAAGACAAAAGGCTGGTTCATGGCATATCCCTCCCATGACCTGGACGCAATCTCTCACTTAATGAGAAAGTACAGACAGTTATTGTATGTACGTATTTTTTGTATTTGCTTTTGTGCTTGCCCTTTGCTATTATAAAGTGCTCTCTTGAGCTCTTTGAGTAAAACTTGAACTGCCTGAAACTCAGTTGTTTTAATTCACAGAGATACATGCAGACATTTTTGTTTCAATCTGTGTGGATTTGTACATGCTACCTCTCCAGTTTCCCTTTGTGTTTTGGATTTGAGCAAAAGATCTCAAATCTTAGTTTCCCTTCTTTGTCACATTAAAACCCACTTTTTATAATTACTTCAATGCAATTTTAAGAGACCATTAATTGGGGTGCCTGAGGTTTTGGGTGCCCAATTTTAGATAGCTAGGGCCAGATGTTCAAAAGTATTAAACATCCCAAACCTCCAGCTGTAATCAGAGCTGCAGGTACTCAGCAGCTTTGAAGATCAAACAATCATCATCATCATCAATCATCATCATCATCGTGTTCCTATTACACCTCTGGCATTTAGGGCAGTGACGAAACTCCTCCACTCCTGTCCATTTCTGACAAGTCTTTCAATGGTTCCCCAGTTTTTTCAGCTCTGCTTCTACAGCTCTTCACCATGTTGTTTTTGGGCGGCCTTATTTTCGCTTGCCTTCAGGTGTCCATCTTATTGCTACTCTGGTGATGGAATCAGTTTCCATCCAAAGCACATGGCCAATCCATCTCCAACGCCTCCTGGCAATGATGGTGCTCAGATCGTCTTGGCTGCACTGTGTCAATAGATCTTGGTTTGAGATGGTTCTGGGCCAAAAGATACGGAGGATTTTTCTGAGGCAGGTTGTATGGAATGAAGACAGTTTGGACATGTCATACTTTCTCATTCCCCAGCATTCTGCACTATAAAGTAGTGTTGAAAATACGCAACTCTGATAAATCTTGAGTTCGGTTTTGGTGTTGTATTTTGATGATTTCCAGATTGTATTTAAGCTCCTGAAAGTGTTCCTGGCTTTATTGATTTTGTTCAGATGTCCCGGCTTGTTCCACCATCCTGACTGATGGTGCTGCCCAAGTATGTTGATGTTTCTACACTGGTGAGAACATAATCCTCTATCCGTACTGGTGATGGTGAGGCAATATTAAAGGTAATGGTATCTGTCTTATTGCGGTTGATTTTCAGTCCAATTTGTTGGCAGAATGTGTTGAGTTGTTTTTTTCTTGTATATGGTGTTGGGTATGTGATAGGAAGATCAAACAATAGGTGTATCAAATTTGGCCCCCAAAATTAATGAACAGTTTGAAAGTTTAGCCCTAAAAATCAGTCTGTTTTCTTGAAAAGCTGACTTTAGTGAGCCTTTCATAAACCACAGGCCCCAGTCCTGCAAACATTGATGCATATGCTTCACTTTAGGCATGTGAGAGTTGATCCATTGACCTCAACAGGATTCCTTATGTGAGTAAAGTTAAGTACCTGCCTAAATGTTTGTGGGACTGGGGCCTTAGTCTGAAGTTAGAGTGTGATGAAACTCTGAAATTAGACAAGGTTCTTATGTTGTCTGCTGTCCCTGAAAACATTTTGTTCTGTTCTAGGTGACTAAGTACTGCAAACTGAAATGAAGTGGGTTATTTTTAAATCACCCAAATGGCAAACAAAAGCATGCTGTAATACCAGAGAGAGAGAGAAAAAAAGCTAGCTTATAAAATACCTTATAAGTATTGCAGTTAATGGGAATTAACCATCAAAATGTTTTAGCAATGGAGAAAACAGCTTCTGTGGAAAATTTTGATTTTGTGGAATATTTTAAAAGTTTTCCACAGAGAAAACAAACTAAATATTTTGTTTTAGGCTACATTGATTTTGGTTTTTGTCCATCTGTGCTTTCATTCGGGTGCCTCATGCCCCTCTTCTCTTCTATGAGCCGTGCTCTATTGCTGGACTATATCTCCCGTGATGCACAGCAATCTCCCCTCTGGCTGAAACTCTGTGGTGTATTTTGTTAGTCCCATGACCACTTTGAATCATGGGGCGTTGCAGTACAGCCCTGGAACCTGGTCCTTAGAGAAGAATAGTGACATGAGTCACCCGAACGGCAGCTCCCCTAAGGCACTGCAGCAGCTCAGGCAGACATAGTTCAATGTCTGAGTCAAAATGAAACAATGACATTTCTGACTCAAGATGTTTTCTGTTATGTGACATTTGAATTTTTGGTCCCAATTCTGGATGAAAACAAATATCAACATATCGGAATTTCTCACAGGATGAAAATTTCAATGTTCAACCAGCTCTGTTGTAAGAAAGCTGCTGAACAGTAATAAATCAGGTAAGGGCAGTGTGATGAATCTGCTGAGGATGAATCTCCTGTTGCTCTTCTGGCTCCTCACTGGAGGGTAACAAAGCAGCCAGAAAGGGACAGTTCTATGAAAGTAGGAAAGGTAGTTGAATAACTGGGGATCTGGGGGACAGTGGTAAGGTAGCTGTTGCTATTGGTAGTTCAGTCTAATTGAGCTGGCTTTTCCAAGATTGCCTGCGTGCATTTGGGTATGAACTTGGTTTAAGAGTAATAGGACTCATGTTGATAACATAGCTAAGAATACAGACAAGTACCTGAAAATAAACAGACCTGACTCCATGACATCAATTTCTCTCCAGCCTGGAAACTGAGCTGCTACAAAGCCACCAAACTGATAAGAAGTCTTCTGCCCAGAGGTTATCTAGCTTTCTTTATCTAAGTATTTCGGTATCACCTATCATCACAGTATTACAGGAATCATAAAGGATTGTAAGGAACAATGAGAGCTGTTCATAACATACAAATATTTCTCCATCTGTTCTTTTTGGTCAGCCTGTTTGGCACAGGTATAGCAGATATTATTTTTCTTGGGAAAGAACTCTATATCCTTATTTAAGTAAGCAGTCCATACAATCACACAGTCCCTGCCTTTGAATGTAGAACTGCCTCCCTAGAATATAGCACTCCTTAAAGGAGTTGACAATAAAAAAAATCAGTTTCTTAGGGCAAGTAAATACGTTCCAATAAACAAAACATTTTCCCCCTTTAGGCCCAATGCTGCAGTCCTCACTTACAGGAGTAGTCCTATTGAAGTCAAGGCAAGAGTATACCCATTATGTGCTTGTTAGTCAGTGTATTGACTTTTCTGCATTTACAACGTGTTTAAACATTAAACAACTCTATTATGTAAATTATTAAAAAGGGAAAACGTATACTATAAGCTTGTAAAGAGTTATATTTAGCATAAGGAAGGGACTCAGCAAAATGCATTGCAGCATCAAGACTCTGATGTGGCAGCTGTTTTCTATGCTGCCGCAGGAACTTTGTTTAGAATACAGCAAAGTAGCAGATGTTTGAGAGCTATAAGGGTGTTGGTATATTTATTACCTGTTTCTATGGGCAACATAACCCCTATTGTTTGAATTTCTGTTGCTTAGATCACAAAATTAATATTAGATTGATATTGTAAAAGGTATTAAGTGACCCTTTTAGAATTAATTCTCTGGTTGCTAGCACTTAATTCATTTATCTAAAGCCTTATGAAATTACTAGCACTGATGTAGTGAAATTCCAATTTCCAGCTTGTCTGTACCTGAGGGCTTGCTTTCTTGAAAGTAAAAAAGTTCTGGATATTACAACAATCACTCGAGGGTTGTTTTGTGGTAATATTAATGGGAAGGAGGGTGATCTGCCATCCTGTAATATACTCCGTCTCTGTTTTGTCTCTTTCATACCTGCCAAGCATGGGTTGTTTTGTAGCATACAGAATTCAAGATATATCAATGCTTCACATCATGGCTTGAAAACATTGCACTCATTTTGATCAGCCATTCCGGTAACTGAAAGACTAAGGGAGACCTATAATTAGAGAGAGATTCATGAAGGCTTAGAGGTCTTTGAGGGACCTCTGGAAACTGTGGGGTGAGAAGTGCATTCCATAGCACTGCGGGGGAATCTCTGAGGTGAAAGTTTAACCTGACCTCCACACTGCAGGCAAAGTGAAAAGCAAACATGGATTTAGAAGAGCTGCAGGCAATGAAAACAAGAAAGTGTAAATGGCAGCAAAGCAATTTAGAAGTCCCAGCTATTGAGAGCTTTGGGAAGACTTTCCCATAAGGTGACCAGATGTCCCAATTTTATAGGGACAGTCCTGATATTTGAGGCTTTTTCTTATATAGGCTTCTATTACCCCCCACCCTCTGTCCCGATTTTTCACACTTGCTATCTGGTCACCCTACTTTCCCATTGAAACAGGCATCGGTCTGAGTAATACAGAATACAGGGAGCTACTAATCCTGGCACACCCAATCCCAAAAACAATTTTTAAAGTATTAATATACTGGCACTGGAGAAGTAGTATTCTTGGCTGAAAATGTTAGACGTATCACATAGAATTGGATCCATTTTTGACAGTCTTTTCTTCTGCAGCTGATACTTAATATTACACCATGTAAAATCATTGGCTATAAAAATAGCCAGCATGTTCCAATTATCGTTTCTTTATTCCCAATATGACAAATGTTATGTAATAAGCAGAAAAAAGATAGGAGCCCCCCCAAAAATAATAATTATTAATTATAGACTAGTACTACTGGCTTCCATCTACACTTAGGCAGGACTCCAGAAAATTAGTGATCGTTTTGACAGTTCTGCACAGATGAAGGACTAATTTGCACAGGTTGTTCTTGAGGCCTAACTTTGGTTGTCACAGCATTTGAAATTGCATTGGCTTTTTTCTGACCATGATAACATACTTCTGAGCAGTCAGGATATGTAACTTTTAGATAGCTTCAAATGCTAATTAAAACAAATGTGTACTAGAGACAATGAATAAAAGAGTTACAAAAAGATTAAAGAGAGACCTATTTTTATACATAGTTATGCAGTGCATTCTAATAAGCCTTTTCTTCCCCACCATTGTGCAGTACTTGAGACGTTTTTTAAGCAGTGAAGTATAAAATGCTAAGACATCATTTTAAATATGTGTGTTTTAAAATTTTGTAAAAGTAGTAGAATTATTTTAGACTTGGAAAGATCGGATTTTTTTTTAACCAGTAAATGTAAGTAAACATCAATTTACACACACAAACCAATAAAAAACTTTTCCATAGATGATAATCAAAATTTAGAGGTAAGCAAAGTAAAAAAAAAAATGCTGCTTGAGAACTCAGTTTGATTTAAGGATTTTAAACTAGGTATATTTTGACAGGTGATGGTGACAATTAGTGTTTTAATAGCTATAAATCTTTAACTTTTTGAATCAGATCATTAATTGTCTGACCTCCCACCACTCACATAATTTCCTGCAACTGTGAAAATTTAAAACTGATACAAATAAAAAATGCTTAAAAAGATAGATATTATCCACTGAAATTATTTAAAAAAAAATCAAACTCTGCCAAGCATAACTATTCTAGTTAGCATTGAACAAACTATTTATGGAATTGTTTTCATTTCACAACAAAAGAGCATTTACAGTATAATCAACATGTAAATGACAAATTTCAAGTACACACAACATGGAATTACTGTACTTTTAAACAAGTCAGATGTCATGATTACCACCCCAAAGTGAGTAGATATGTACATTGTGTCCTGCCCTGACCCAGCTGTACAGGGTTGGGGACAAGAGTAGGGAATACTCTCCGTCCCTTGACTTGCATGCTGTGTAAAGGCCACCCAAATCTTAGTCCCTGCCCTTAGGGGAGCGGAGGTACTAAGGAGGAGAAAATAGATCTGCCATGTCTCATATAAGTGCCCTACCCACTAGAGTGGAGTCTAACTCTTTCACTGGCCCCGTTAATGTTTGATTTTTTTTTTTTTTTTTTAAAGTGGAACAACTTCAATAGGAGAGATTGAGGAAGACCCACATCAGACTTTTCCATAGCCTAGGGCACTCACCTGGGAGGTGGTAAATCCCTGGCCAAATCCTTTCTCCCATTCAGAAGGAGCAGGATGATTTGAAGTGAGGGTCTCCCCCAGCTTGAGTGAGTACCCTATCTACTAGTTCAAAGGCGATAAGGGAGGTCGCCCCCCCCCCCAGCTGTTTTGTGTAACCTTAGCTGAGGGGCCTGATTTGGACTTTCCTGGTTTGTGAATCTCTATGGGGTTCTGCGAGCAAGATGCTTGGACATTTAGAGAAGGAGTTCAATGCACATGCCCAGAAGCAAAAGCTTTAGGTGCCTACAGGGTAAGGCAATAGCCAAACAGGAGTTTTTTGGATTGCAATGGTGCCTAAAAATGGGACTTAAGCACCTAAGTTCCTGTGTGGTTGCACCCTAAGCACCTCCACGGAAAACAAATATTTGATAATGGGCTCTTCAGTCTAGAGGACAAAGATACAACAAGTTTCAGCGGTTGGAAGTTGAAGCTAGACAAATTCAGATTCCAAATAAAGCATAATTTAACAGTGAGGGTAATTGACCATTGGAACAATTTACCAGGGATTTTGGTGGATTCTCCCTCACTAGCAATTTTTAAATCAAGACTGGATGTTTTTCCAAGAGAGAGACTCTAGTTCAAAAGGAATTATTTTGGGGAAGTTCTGTGGCCTTTGTTATATAAGAGGTCAGACAAGATGATCACAAAGGGACTTCTGGCCTTTGAATCTATGAATTATGTTGTCACGTTTGTTACCTTATAAAGTAGGTGATTTAATTTCTTCAGAAAGCAATCACCACACAAAATAATTACCACTACATTGCATCTTCTTAAGGATGTTTAGAGCAGCCCAATTTCTGTGTCCAGCCCCCACATTCACTGATGTTAATGAGTGTGAAGCCAATGAATGTAGTAGTAGCAGTATAATTTCTGGGGCATTTCTTTCTCTGGTGATTTTTTGCTAAACGATTCTGGTCTTTCAATTAGGGTCCTGCCTAAAGAGGTTTCCCAAGAGAAGGAATGGAGGAAGTTCCAATTCCAAACCAGTATTTTCCCCTCTTTCCTTCTGTCATTACGAATTTGCCTGGTGCATCATGAACATAGACTCAGTTAGTGAATATTTCAAATCAAAAACTAAGTACAGTATGAAAAACATTGGTGGCTGGGGTTGCAGCAAGTTATATGGACCTTCCAGCCTGGTTTCTATGAAAGACCTGCTCCCATTGTATTTAGTAGTAATGGACCTGATTCACCACATACATTTGTGCACATAGGGATAAAATGTGACCATCCGGATCCGGTAGCATTTCACATGCACTGTGCACAATCATGACTACACAAGCAGCAAAGCAGCGGAGAATCTGGACTAACTTGTATCAAGTACTGGTTAATGGGTCCTGCATTTTGCATACAGCTAGTCACCGAAATAAGGCAGAGCCAAGCAGTATTTCATCAGAAACTAGACTCTGCCAGCACTAACAGCAAAAGCAGATAAGCAGCTTTTTTTCTACAGCAGTTCCCCACAGTTGTTTCAAAGAATAAATGTAATTCCAACACTTGTGGAAGGGATGGAAGAACATTAGCCTTGTAGGGCCCCATAAGACACCATAAACATGGTGTGTTTAGTGTGTATTTAAATCGGTTTCTTGTTTTATTATGTTTTCCCTGTAATGCTTTTATCTCAAGAATATATGTACTTGCTTAGAAGGATCTGTGTGGTAACTTGCAACTGCTGGCAATACACTGTCCATAGTCCTCAGACAAAGCAAAGTACAGGCACTGGCCTTTAGGCAGACTGGCTTGCTGGATATATTACAGTGTAAGACAGGGAGCTGTAGTGCCTTAAAGCCCCCTGTTCAGAAGGGACTGGGATAAGGTCCCCTGACCAGACACAGGTGACGGCTGGAGGCACTCCTGGAATGGACCACAGGGGTGAGGAAAACAGGTGCGGTTACCCTGAAACTGTGACGTTTTCCTGCATACTGTACCTTTCTGCTGATAAGGAATCTGTCTCTCTCTCTCTGCAGCAAGACCCTTTTTTGTGGTGAGCAGATTCAGTTCCATGAGTCCCTTAGTGTGAATCTCACACACTTAGGGTACGTCTATACTACCCAGCGGATCGGCGGGTAGTGTTTGATGTATCAGGGATCGATTTATCGCCTCTCATCTAGACGTGATAAATTGATCCCCGAATCGACGCCTGTACTCCACCGCGGCAGGAGGAGTAAGCGGAGTTGACGGGGGAGCCGCGGTGGTCGACTCGCCATTGTGAGGGCAGCCAGGTAAGTCGAACTAAGATACTTCGACTTCAGCTACGCAAATAGCATAGCTGAAGTTGCATATCTTAGTTCGAACCCCCTCCCCCACAGTGTAGCCCAGGCCTTAGTCTTGTGGGGACTTTTACACATTCATTTTCTCTCATTTGGTTGCTTTTCTTAATCTAAAAATGAGTCAGACTATATAGTGGCTCTTTATGTATTTGAAAAAAAAATCTCTCTCCAATGTTGGAGCTGCACCATCATTAAGCAACAGAGCCTGGGGCTCTTAGGTTTCCCCAGAGGTTGGGGGAGATTAAGATCAGTTACTTCTCCCAGTATGCTAAGAACAAACTGGTAGTGCTGCTGTAAGTGCTTCTCTGCCCCTCTCATCACCAGAGGCAATTGCCATGATACAGTGTACTGGGAGGAAGGGAGCTCCCTTCCTTGCAAGGCCCACTGCTCACTTCCACATAAGTGGGTTGTAGCCCACGAAAGCTTATGCTCTAATAAATTTGTTAGTCTCTAAGGTGCCACAAGTACTCCTGTTATTTTTATTGATTTTTCTGTCATCGTTATTCACAGATAGATATTTGTTCTTAATGTAGCTTGGGGATGCTGAGCTACACAGATGTTTGCATGGATATCCTGACTAACTGCTGTCATAACAAACCATTAGCACATTATAGTAGTGGCATTATTGGGGAAAAAAGGGGACAGATCTTTGGTCTCTTACAGTTGTGAGTTGCTTGTGTGTATTACTGAAGCTGGGTGTCACACAGACACACACACACACTCTTGTTTGTAGTTTCAGTACACACCCATGCATTTGGATGTACTTTGTATTTGGACATGTATGAAATGACCATACTGTAAACTCCTCCTACACAGCTAAAGGATTACAGAAGAGTGACATTCTCCTACATTCCCAGCACCCAGCTGTTCTTCCTTTACCTCAGTAATATTCATGGGCTTTGTGCCAGATTCATCATCTACTGTACATAATCAACAAATAAAAGACAGCCATTTACTCTTCCCAGGTCAGAAATGAAAAATGAAAATTGCATTCTTTCAAACTTTACTCATAACATACAATAGAGAGGCTGGTTCTTCCAAGCTCCTCCCCCCCTTTGAGCTCTATAGCACTTACTTGTACAAGTAGTCCAACTGAATCCTTTGGGGCAGCTCATGTAAATTATTCCAGTGCAGTAAGAGTCGCAAAATCAAGTTAGTGGTAAGTTACGATATCGCAGATGCATTTAAAACAAGTGATACTCAGATTGAGGCTCACAAGCGGCTCTTTAATGTGTCTCCTGTGGCTCTTTGCAGTGCAATGATATTAAAACAGTGTGATTTAATTATTAACCAATCTAAGTTACTAACCAATCAGTTATTAACCACTTATTGATAAAATAATAATACTTGGTCAGTCATTTTGCTGTGAGAATTATATAAATAAAATAGTAAATGTGACAACGAATTCACACTACTGTGGCTCTTTTGGGTAATGTTGATTGCTAATTTGGCTCCTGAACCACTGAAATCTGACTCATTGATTTAGAATATCCCCGAGGACCAAATTCTTCAACCCTCACTCATACCAAGCCTGGTTCTCTACTTCTCATGTACACCAGTGCAATCCATGAGGACTGATCTGGGTCATTGTGAGAAAAGGTAGCAGAATCAGGCTTTCAGTAGCTTCATAATTATGTCTGTGTCATCATAATTTACCACTCAACTGTGATAGTGATATTAGCTGCTGTTTTCATTATGTAAATAAGCCTAATAAGAAAGGAGAAAGCTATCTGCAAGCTGAAACCTCGGACATCATCAATAATGAGAAAAGAAATAATGGAAAGATAATGTGACAACTTAATTGGGTTTTGATCAAATTATTTATAGTTTGCCTGAGTGGTTCTATAATATCATATTTTGTTTTCCTTTAGGGACTTATTCTGCAACCTTTATTCACATTGAATAACTTTTACTTAAACGTGTAGTCCCATCATTATAAGTTATTCAGAGCTCTATTCCTAATTTGTTTAAAAAGCAAAATATAAGGCCCAATTCTGCAAACCTTACTCACTTTGGGTCCAGGTCATGAAAGTACATAAAACATATGCTTAAGTTCATCACTGCTCAGGACAACACTTAAGCTTATGCTTAACTTCAAGCATGTGTTAAAGTCTCACTGAGCTCAGCAGAACTGAAGCATCTGCTCAAACGCTGTTCCTGAAAAGGGACGCTTTCCTGACTCGAGACTTTTGAATTGCATTCACTAATGCAAGAATCAGAATATTAGTGGTTTTAACTTTTTGTACCAATAGTGGATCTCAAAGAATTTGTAGAGAATAACTTACTTTATGTTTGTTCCCTGAATTGTCTTGTGAATTTCTCAAATTTACTAAATAATGAGTTATTTGCTGAATATTTTGGGTAAATAATTCTTGGTCTAACTTGCTCACTGAGTGTATTTGATATTCACAATTCAGGCTGCAGTGGGTAGGTTTTTATTTACATGCAGGTGGTCATTTGGTATGTTTCTTTTCCTTGTTTCAATGTATGTAATGCTTAGAATCAGGAACTAATGTAAATATGCATGTTTACAAACCTGTAATTCATTTTCGATTGATGTTTTCCAATAGTCCCTTAAGACTGCTTGTTTTCTCACACATTCCTTCCAATAATCTTACATGTTACAGTATTCCCTAATTGAATTCAGGACCCTTTGAGTTCACAGTCTGGAGCTGTTTAAAAATTGATACAAAATTGTAGATTTTTTTCTTTTTGAAACCTTATCTGAACTCAGCGGTGTTTTATGACAAAGCCTAACATGAGCTGGCTGCTCCACTGAGATCAGCCTTCAATAGAAGTCTATGTGAAAACATTCTGAACTCATATTTAGAACTAATATTACAAACCTTAGTACAATAGAGGTTTTCCTGTGACATGACTGGCTCCAAGTGATTATAATAGAAATCTATTGGAAGCTATATTCAATAGGATTCCCCAACAGATTGATTCCAGTGAAGCATCAAATGGACTTTGTCAAAAAATATTTTTCAGTATGCATATTTTTAAAATTTCTAGTGTTTATAACATCCTCTTACAACCTGAAAACCAAGTCTTCCATACTTTTGTTCATTGACTTTAAAAACAGTGATAGTTTGCATTCTGATCTTGAAGAAATACAGGGAAAACAATCTGTTTAGTTTACTACGTTGGGGCCAAATCCTGCTACCTCACTTATATGGCTAGTTATATTGAAGCCAAAGGAGTTAGTCATGGAGTAAGATTTCACCCACATTGACTTCAATGGGACTTAAGCACTTACATGCTTTGCTGAATTGGGACCTAAAAGAGGAGTCCTATAAAAACAGATTTTATCCATTTGGATGTGTGTGTTATTGACTATACATAAATATACTCTCCAGGACTGATAATGTATTGTGCATATAGCATAAGAAAGTTTCTCAGCACCTGAAGGTGATTCCACCTTTTGACCTAAATTACATCTGGGTGTCTGCAAGTGTTAAAGGAATAGATACTGTACATGTATGACTATAAATTTTTAAGTGTTAATGTCTTACTTTTTTAAACAATTTATGGTGAGTCTGAAATGATTCAATACCAAACATCTGAAAAATCCTATGCTACAAATGCCACCCGGAGATTATGGGGTTATAGTCAGCAAGCTCTGTGCTGGGCAAGGAATCTGTTAGGCTAGTTTATTATCAAGCACTCTTGATTTACTAATATTATTCCTTGTGGTATTGCTAGCATTTTTTTTTTAACTGCTAATCCTAAACAAAAGAAAAAGCCCTACAAAATGTAGGCTGTCAAACTGCTGAAAATATATTTCTTTTTAAGGTTAAAAACCCCCCTTTGGTCCTCTCCTCCCCGACAAATCATAATGGCCCTGATTCTGCAAAGCACTTAAGCACGTCCTTCTCTTCCCCTACTCATTTTCCTCCCTCTTACCTTCTCTGCACTTCTCTCCCTATAATTTAACAAGGTCTTCCTCTCCAGCACAACTGCAATTGACAGATATTTGTCCACATAGAGATATTTGGTGATATTTAGCCTCAGACTCCCTATGGAGTTGGTTTGGAGCTGCACTGCCCCAGGTGGACTGTGTCTAAGGTGCCAGAGGGCTGGCATGCATAAGCATGATATAGGCTGCACTGTTATATGTGCCTGCCTGCCTCCGTTTGCAGTCCATAGCACCTACTACTTTGTGGCAATGTGCACTCCTGGGGATGTGCCTAGCAACCAGGGCAAGGACTACAGTTGTGAATGAGAGCCCTGAAAGGGGATTGGTTATTTTATACCCACCCCACCAATGTGAAATCTGAGCTGGAATTACTTGAATGTAAAAACAAATACAACATAGTAATGACAGTTATTTTACTAACCAGGACCTTGGTAGCCTCTGGGAAAGTGAGATGGGTTTATTCCCTTTTCTTAATGTGGAAGCCCCATTTTTTTTTTCTTTTTGGGAGGAGGCCTTTTTTTTGCTTCAGCTGAAAGTGAAAAGTTGAAGTGGTCTTTGTTGCTGGCAAAGAGCGTGGCAATTTTAATAATGGGAGCCAATCAGAACAGAGGTATTATGAGATTATACAATCAAAGTATAGAGATCTGCATAGAGTGATATTGAGAGAACCTACAGTTAGCCATATCAGACACCTGCAACCAGTCACAATACAGGGAAATGCCTAAACAAACAAGCAAGGCAAAACTGCACAGTTCATTCCGAAGTATACTGGTTCTCACAGATACTAGTGAGCACCCACTTCCAGCCACTCACGAGGACCTAGGGGAATGAAAGCCTCTGTGTTCCTAAATCATTGAAATATTGAGCTTCTGGAGCTTAAGCACAGTGCAGCACTGTTTCCTCTATTAACCTCTCTGGGACATTCCCTGAGCCCTGAAACTCCATTTGCTATCTCTTCTCAGAAATGGAGCTCCTCAGCTCACCTGCCCAAGGACCACCACTGACCCCAGAGACATCCCAGTTACTTAAACACCCCCTTCTCCCAGATCTCCACCCTGTAAGTGTGAAGCATGTGGGTTACAGTTAAGTCTCTCGGGGGCACACTGTAATTGTGAAGCATTTACACACAGACACATTCCACAGAGTCTAACACCTGAAAGCTGTTTTACACTTAATCACGAAGTATGAGTGAGTACAGCTTCAGCTGAAAGTGAAAAGTTGAAGTGGTCTTTGTTGCTGGCAAAGAGCTTGGCAATTTTAATAATAGGAGCCAATCAAAACAGAGGTATTATGTCCCTACCTCAGTTTCCTCACCAGTCCTTGACTTTCTTTGGGCTGGGGTCAGAGTGTCTCAGATTGTCTAGAGATTTGGGGGCTATCTGGGCTCAGAAAAATGGGCATGCTCCCCCTACCCAATGACACTGCTACATGCTGGGGGTCTCTCCCTCATGGAATCAACAAAATGTCCCTGAGCAGAACAGCTACTACTCTTTTAAAACCTCTTAGCCTTTCTGTCAGTATTTATGCCAGCTACCCTACATGAGCACAAACCCTAGCTAACTGAATTCACTGCCAAGTTGACCTCCCACTCAGGGCTGGTCTTACCATGAGGCGAACTGAGGCGGCCACCTCAGGGGCCAGACTGGGGGGGGGAGGAGGAGGGACACACCACTAGGACCCAGAGTGTAGAAAATTGTGTCTGCTGCTGGTGCATATGTATTCTCTCTGCTCTAGATGCACAGAGATGGTGGAGAGCTATGCTGGAGAAAGGAGGGCACAAGAGACATAACAGGCAGGCAGGAGAAAAGGTGAGAGGGAATAACAGAAAGCAGCAGGAGCTGCACGGAGAGAGAGGAGGTGAAGCCTCTTATGTATCTCTCTAGCATCCCCAGGACCCTGGACTGATTAACACCAGCTTCTCAGGGAGCTTCCTGTTTCCTGCTGCTTCCCTGAACCCACTTGAGGAGAACAGGCAGTCAACTGAAGTAGTAGGAGCCAATTAGGCCCTTAAAATGCTGATATCTTCCCTCACTCAGGCCCTGCTACCAGCCTGTTTATTTGTCCCCTTCAATGGAGTGTTGAGAGCCATGATAGCTGGCACAGAACTGCAGTCATGAGTAAAAGAAGAAAACGACCCTCTGGGGTAGCATTCAGAAAAAGAAAGAAAGCAAAGGAAGCTTTTCTATCTAAGCAGGAAGGAGCTCTCCTGCGATACAGAGACACAAATGTTCACGGTGAGCCTTCGGGCCACAGTTTTTGAGGATGTGAGTGGTGAGGAGATGCCTGATCTTCCAGTTAGTCAGAGTGCAAGTGACCTGGCAGCTACTGCAGCAGCCACATTTTGATCTCAGATGGATGTAACCATGCACCTTCCTAAAGAAAAGTGTAGATCAGAGAAGAGTGTGGTGGAGGCGCAAGAAACAGATGCTGCTGAGTTTAGTTCCTTAAGTCTAGATGATCTCGGACTATAGACTCACTTGAGCAGTAGCCTGAGGGACTTCCTTGTACTGCATGGGCCACAGCAAGTGAAAAACTTCATGTTCCCCAAAGAAAATCAAAATGGAAGTTTCCATCCAACATATTACTGGCGTGAAATCCCCAATGGTGACGAATTGGAGAGGCCATGGCTTATGTACTCAAAAAACCAGAATGCTGCATACCATTTTTATTGCAAACTCTTTCAGTCTAATGTTACAGCCACATTGTTCTACAGGAACAAAGGACTGGAAAAATCTGGCTAGAAATCTGGCATGCCATGAGAAGGCATCAAATTACCAGAGAGCATTCCATAGGTGGAAAGAACTTGAGATAAGACTAAGGTTAAAGGCCACCATAGATGATCAGCATCAAGAGAAGATTGCATCAGAGTCTCTTTACTGGCAAAATGTTCTGAAAAGGCTCATTGCCATTGTGAGAATGCTTGCTACCCAAAACCTAGCACTGCGTGGCACTTCAGATCAGCTGTATGTGCCAAACAATGGAAACTTCCTTAAAATTGTGGAGCTGATGGCTGAGTTTGATGCTGTACTCCAGGAACATCTAAGAAGAGTCACCACCCAAGAAATGTACACACACCACTCCCTTGGAAAAACAATTCAAAATGAGATCATACAGTTACTGGCAACAAAAGTCAAACAGAAGATTTTGGCAGATCTGAAGTCAGCAAGATATTACTCTGTTATTCTGGACTGCACACCTGACATCAGCCATACAGAACAAATGACTTTAATGGTGTGTTTTGTAACAACAACAGAATCTAGTGAAAATGTCCCTGCAATGGTGGTGGTCAGAGAGCATTTTCTAGAATTTATTGACATTGATGATATTATAGGAGCTGGTATGACAAATGTGCTTCTTAAAAAGCTAGAAGATATGGGAATTGCGATAGCTGACAAGAGAGGTCAGGGCTACGATAATGGTGCCAACATGAGAGGAAAGAACAGAGGAGTGCAGACACAGATCCGAGAGTTAAACCCTCAAGCTTTTTTTGTCCCATGCAGTTCTCATTCATTGAACTTGGTGGTCAGTGATGCAGCATTGGCTGCTGAATTTTTTAATGTAATTTAAAGCATCTACGTATTTTTCTCTGCGTCAACTCATGGATGGCAAATTTTGAAGCAACATCTGGGAACATCCTTTCTGACACTGAAACCACTGAGTGCCACATGAGTGGAAAGTCGAGTGGCGGCGATAAAGCCTATCAAACACCAAATTGGTAAGATAGATGATGCCATAGTTGCCATTATGGAGGATAATGCTATGACAGGAACTGTTCGTGGGAGAACAGTGGCAGAGGGAAATGGAATCACCAGAAACATACATAACTTCAAATTTCTGTGTGGCTTAGTGTTGTGGCATGACATACTGTTTAAAATAAATGTTGACCTTGATATATCTGGAGCAATTGAACAACTGGACAAAGCAGAGTCATATCTACTGTCTGACCGGTCAGATGAGGGATTTCAAAACATTCTGAAGAGTGCACAGAAGTTGGCAGAGGAACTTCACACTGAAGCTATTTTCCCACCCATTCAAGAATATAAGAGTCACTGAAGAAGACGACATTTTGATTACGAGGCACGGGATAATCCCATAAGAGATCCCAAACAACAAGTTAAAGTTGAATTCTTTAACCAGGGGCTAGATTGTGCAATACGGTCAGTTGAAAAACGTTTCATGCAGCTCAAGGAACACAGCAATATATTTGGAATGTTGTATGATATTCCAAAACTCCTCACTATACCTGAAGAAGACCTACAGCAGCAATGCAGGGCACTAGAGACAGTGTTGACACATGATGACATGCACGATATTGATGCGAGTGATTTAGGTGATGAACTGAAAGCCCTTTCAAGATACATTTCAGCAGGATCAACTCCAAAGGCTGTTCTGGAATATGTGCGCACAAATAAGATGACCACCCTCTTTCCAAATGCTTTTGTTGCTCTGCGCATACTTCTAACACTTCCTGTAACAGTTGCCAGTGGAGAACGCAGCTTCTCCAAGCTGAAGTTAATAAAAACACATCTACGCTCCACAATGACACAGGAGAAGCTGGTCGGCCTTGCAACCATCTCAAAAGAGCATGAGCTGGCCCAGACTGTGGACCTTCAGGTAGAACAGGAAGAAGGCAGAATTGAGACCTTTCAAAGTTTTGGCCCAAGCGAGGGAGCATGGGGGCGTCATTTGAGCTCCCTGCCTCAGGTGCCAAAATGTTGTGGGCCGGCCCTGCTCCCCCTGTTAAACTAGTTCCCCTGGGACTGTCAGCCTTGTATCTCTGTGTGTTGGGCTTCAGGCCAACATGGAGGCAAACAGAACACAGAGAAGGCAAATGATTTCACAGAGATTACAGCCTGACAAAGTTACATAGGGTTCATAATCTCACAGAGTTTGTAAACTGTTCAGACATTCCCAAATCATCCCATTGGTAAAACAGCCCTGTGTTCTGCTTGTCTGGGAAAATTCTGTTTTAGTACAGTACCTTAAAATCTAGCTACGTATTTACATGAACTCATTTTCAGTGTGTCCAAGCTTCTAGTTGGTACTGCCAACAATACCCCAAGTCTCCGGCTATGACTATACTATTAGCTAGAGGTGTGATTCTCCTGTTTATGAACACACACTTGTGGTAGCTCAATGAGAGTTAGCATGAGCATAAACAGATGAATAGCTGCAATAGCATGGGCAGTGGCAGCACAGCTAAGCTGTGCCAAGTAGGTACCCACCATCTCAGGTGGTTTGTACTCAGCATAGCTCAGCCATGCCTCCACTGCCCATACTACATCGTTATTTACACTCATGCTAGCTGTTATTGTTACTCATTTATACTCATGCAGGTAGCTCACGCGCCGAGCTCATAGCGTAGATGTAGCCTTTGTCATTCCCATGCCAATGTGAGATAAATAGAAAATAGACAGGTATGATATTGTAACAGACTCTATAATGAAGACACGATTAATAATTCTACTGAATGGCTACTCTTTTCAGAGGTTGCATCTAATTTGACCATTAAGATTTTCTCTGAACTGAAACTTGGGAAATAATGACACAGTTCGACAGCAACTGAATAGTGCAAAGACAGACATTTTTTGGCCAGAGACAGTGCCCATTGGCAGAATTCCCAACGACTTCAACGGGATTCAACCCAGGCCCTTTAAGAAGGCGCAAGAGTTTACATATCTATATCCTAAAAACAGTGTACTTCCTTTTAAAATAAAGTTTTACATTCTGTTACGTCATAAAATAGACAAATCATTTCTTTTCTAAGTAGCAGGAGCACTCCCTCATGCCAGGATACAGTATTGCTGGGGGTTATTCCACTCTAGCACCCCCTTGTCAGTCCTCCTGCTTCCACAAGAGACACCATCTTCTGTAGCTTAGCCTTCCAGCCCAGTCACCGCTCAGTTACCTTCCTGGGTTAATAGAAGAGCCTACCCCCCAACACACACACACACACACAAAAAAAAGGCCAGGCTCTCAGCCCCCATTTGGGACACATCATTCTTGGCTTCTTTTAGTCCGGAGGTCAATACTTCCCTTCTTGCTGGGGGAGTAGTAGGGGAATCCAAGCCAGCCCTCTCCTCTGAGTCCCAGCCCAGGGAGTCTGTGTTAGGCAGCCAAGGACTGTCCTGTGGTATTCCCTACCACTTCCCTGGGCTGCTCCTACCCCTTCTTGTCCATTGTCTTCCACAGATCTACAGACTCCACAATTCCCACCACTCCTGGCCCCTTAAAGAAACAGTAATGAGATTTCCTTCTAAATGCTATTTATTTCCAGGAGCACTTCCTCTCTACCAGAATCTTCCATGTCCTTGAATATACTGTGTTATGTTTACAGCATAAACACAGAGAAGTTAAATTTTAGAAAACCCCATAAAATACTTTTGCTGAAAAGTTTCAGCATAAGACTACTTTATTTCTTAGAATTCAGAATGATAACACACAAGAACCCAAAAAACAAAACAAAAAAGAGACAGAGCAAGCTGCTCCATAAAACAGAGAGGCATAACATACCCCTTCTTGTCCTAGGCTGGCTCTTACCAGGTTGACTGTTATTGCACACTTCCCCACAGCGTGCCTTAGCCTGCAAGCAGGCTCCGGAGCTATGGTTTCCTTCCCCCTATTCCACCACCAAAGTGATGGATTACATTTCCAACATAGTCCTAAAGCACTGCATCATCAGACCTCCCACAAACTTAAAGGACCACATCACGTTCCAGGGGTGAACTGACCCCTATGTTCCACTATCTTCAAGGAGCCAGACTACCACCTAACACTATCATTTGACATTTTGAAAGTATATTTAAATGGATTTACAATCAAGTGAGATCCTGACAAGAATGTAATAAATTGATGTCAATAAAGTGTCTAAAAATGTAATTGATTTTTTTTAAAAAAATGGTGTAGATCAAGTAACCGAGAGGCAGAATTATTTCACTCAAATAGAGGCAAGTTTTGGACAGTAAATTGGTTTAAGATAGACAAAGATGAATTTTTATAGTCCACATCCCCATAGTATCTGAGCAGCTCCCGAATGTTTAGAAACAGAAATAACATGTTGTCTCCCTCTTTCTTCATTCCCAGTCTGTAGGTGAATAATTTGATTGTCATGTATTAAGTGTGTGTATGAGAAGAATTTATTTGAAATGTATTAATTGGGTAATTGCTCAAAATCAATTTGTTGGTACAAAAGCAAATTCTGCTTATATAAAAGGATGCACCTGCAAGAGGCCCTCTGAAAGTTTGGCCCTTTGAGTCTGCAAAATTGGACCTGAAATCTCAAGGAAGTTCTTTTATTGCATAACATTTCTGGTCTCAGCCAGAAATGCTGGAAGAAGAGCTTTTTACCTACTGAAGTGGAACAGGTACTAAAGCCAGTTTTGGAAATAAATTTAAAAAAAAAGTAGTTTTACATTTCAAACCCTTAAAAAGATTCAATTTAGCCCTTTGCCCCTCCTTCTGCTCCCCCCCGCACCCCCCAAAAAGTGGGGATATGGAGTCATGGGATTTTGATGGAAAAGTTATTTTTTCCACCCTTTTTCATCCATCTGCAAGTAAGACACAGTTTAATGGAAGATGAGACATAGGAGCATGGAGTTAAAAGTTACTAGAACTTCACTGAGTACTCTTGGCCAAATAATTCATGATTTGTCAAATGTATTATATGACAACTAATTTTATTCAGTATTCAACCAGCTCTGTTGTACATTGTTGGCATGATAAGATAACATTTACCTCTATGAGGGCACTACTTAATGAAGTATATGTTCCACCCAGCCTTACCCTTTCCACCATTTGTCAGATAACTAGGTCCCAGAACCAAAGTTTCTATACTTCCTAATTTACAAATAGTGGATGGCTGAGGAGACAAAAAAAGATGAAACAACTCTAAGCAACAGATGTTTGTGATCATATAAATTTAAGATGAGCAGTAAAGTTATAGGAAGCAGCAAGAAAAACAAAAACAAAAGGATGTCAATCCTTCTGTATAACTGGGTTTACAGATTTGGCCACTAAAATTTAATGTAGACAAGTGTAAAGAAATATACGCTGGCTGCAAAAGTTTTTAAAGTACAGATAGAGAACATATTTAGCTGAAGCAGTTAGCTTGTGAAAGGGAAATTAAAGTAATGATATACTACCTTCTAAACTTGTTAATGCAAAGTGGCAAAGCAATTAAACCAAAGTTCTAATACATAATCATATGATGTTCAATGTTTAGCTACACACTAATTTTTGCATGTGTGCTGTGTAAATGATATGATAAAGAAATTGGATACCTCTGAGTGGGATGTTATACACGTCAGGCCAGTACAGTTTAAGTGTGTTTCACTTTGAGCATTATGTAAAATACAGTACAGAACTTCAGTAATATTTAGAAATGATATGATGGGAACTATTTTTAAACCATTATAAAAACAAAAGTTTGTTCAATGAGAAATTAAAAACAAAACAAATGCAAAATAAAAAGTCTGAGTTTAGCCTGTGAAATAATGCATAGGAACATCTGCTCTTTTCTTTCACATTTTGTTGAACTATAATAACATACAATAAAAAGAAGGTGCACCATAGTCTTCAGATGTAAACCTTCCTATTTAAAAACATATACTGCTAATAAAAAAGCATAATTATAAACTACTCTGTTAATTTTAACCCTATGAGATCACTAATCTCACATATATAACATTCTGCTCCTCAACACAAAAAAAACGAGGTCAGGCATCTGAATGAAAAATACTTTAAAATACCATTGATGTTCAGGCATTTTTATACTTTGCCATAGAAACAGATTTAAAATAATCCAGAAGTGCAGATGGAAAGTAGACATGTAAAGTTAGTGGTGCCATGAGTAGGAAGGGCTTACAGTTCAAGTACTAGAACATAGTGTTCATTGCTCAGTATTCATTTTTCTTGTTTGTCATGCCATCAAACACAATCATTGCAGAGCTATCTTCCATTAAGGGGTTTTAATAACAACCTTGGAGAAAAAAAAGGGATGGGTATTATGGGCTGATGTATTTAGACAATATATATGTGATTTCAAGTGGATAATTCATCATTTGTTAGTCATTTATAGGGTGTCCATTGTGGTATTTGGCCACACTTTCTATGGCATAGATTATATTTTCCAAGTAGGATATATAGAAAAAAAGGCTCAGAACCCCCTCACCATTGCACAATAACACTGCAAGGTTATCAGCAGGGCTAAAGCTATGAGTACCAAAGCTGCCTGATAAAAACCTGGAAGAGATGGCCAGTTCAGAAGTATTTCTGGTAATACAAATTCCAGGCATAAGGACCTGCCACTGGCTCCCCAAATGCTTACTCTGGAGTCTGTTTAAGAGCAGGGCCCGTGGCTAGAGTTTGAAGTCTAGGAAGCTGCTGAAATCTAGGCCATTTAGGGCTTGTCCACACTCTGATCTAAAGGTGCACTGTTAGCTAGCAAATTCTAATTAACACCTTTTCACGTTTAGTCTAGACAATGTACATTGTCCTTAATATATGCCTTAAACTCAACTAGTTTAGCATATATTACAGTGGATAAAATCCTGGCTGCACTGAAGTCAAGAGAAGTTTTGCTATGGATCTCAGTGCAGTCAGGATTTCACTCAGTCTGCCTTGTTTTGACTTTTAGCACACACGATCTCATGTGTTAACATTACATCTAAAACTGCAGTCTAGACAATGCCCTTGGGTTTGTCACAACTAGGATTTAAAGATGAGTCATTAGAAGGTGCCAACTAATATTTGAAAACTGTAGTGTAGAGAAGGCAGTGTATACTTTTACTATGTGCTAGCTGCAACACCTTCTAAAAACATACCTTTAAACCCTAGTCAAGACAAAACCTTTGGGTTCTGTAAATGGTGACCAGCAACAAGAGAGGGGGGAAAATTACCATGCATTAAGAATTGAATGTTAAAATATTCAGAAGGTTAAGGGTATTAGTCACGTCTTCAGGATGACAATTAAATCACCGATATTATCAACGGGATTAATAAAGTTGGATCAAGGTACATTTTATGTTGTAATGAAGGATTGTAAAATAGGGGGTAAACTTAGAAAACATTAAATATTTACTGCAAGCTCTATGGAACATTTTAAAGAATATCAATAGAAAATTGTATCACAAAAATATACATAAAGCAGTACAAGCTAAATAGAAAAAAAATGCATCAGTCCTCTATAAAATTTTGGTAACACTTTAAAAAAAAGATCCTAATGATTAATTCCACTAGTAGATGTATATATATAACAACATTAATCATGGTGAGCTCACTTGGCAGTGAATGCCATGAAACTATAGAAACTGCATAGAACATTTTAAAAGGGCTCAAAAAAGTTATACAAACTGGTTGTTCATTGGCTAGGCTAGGAATGAAAAGGTCTTTAATTAAGGGATTCCTAGATTGGGTACTTAAACCTTCCGTAGATTAGCTGATGAGATTAAAAGCAGAACTATCATTTCTTGAAATAAAGTTCTCGTTTATAAACCCATCAGAGAATGTCTTATAGCTTTTTCTTGTGGCGTTTGTAAAACAAAAAAGTCAAATGCTTTAATAAAAGCATTATGGTATCTTCTTCCACTTCCTCACCCAAATAATCTTAGCTGTGGGAAATTACTTAGAAAAATAAACAGACATTTTTGTCAACAGATTTGTTTTGTACATTGTTCATTAAGCTAGATAACTGACTTGCTCATAATAGTGATTTAATATGGTGTTTGCTATCCTATTTCTTAAGGATATACATGTCCGTTTCTGTGCATACAGAACAAAGTGGTCTTTTATCGTGCAGCAGAACAAGAGCTACAGCAGTAACATTGAGAAAGATGTTGAATTTATAGATACTTAGGTGTCTCTCTGATCTATATTTAAAAAAGAATCTCACTTGTTCTACTAAATCGCATTTTACACTCAGCACTGCTCACTTAGGTTGCATTAATTGCATGTGAAAGGTGAAGATCACCACCCACATGTCAAATTTTATCTTCTTTCAGTCCCTGAAGCCATTCGGTGCTGAGAATCTGACAGGAGAAAATCTCAAATGCCTTTTGTTAAGATCTCTTTCTAAACTCACATGGTTAAAGTGGTGGTAGTAAGAGCCGTTTAACCTTGTTAAAGAACAGCTCTCCTCAGCCACAGCTACTGTCTCCTTGCCATCAGCTCTCCCATTCTGTGACAACTGCCCTGAACTGTACAGAAGTGAGTGACTTGTGCAAATAGAGCTCAGTTACTTTAGCTAGAGTTTTGCCTGAATAAAGGCAGGCAAATCAGGGAAATTGCTTTTTAGTTTTTTTCCCCTACCTTTGCTCTTCAACAATGTTTTTCCTTTTTAAGCCTAATACCTTTAGCCTGGTGTGAATTATCTGTCAGCAGGATAAAGTGGTATATTTCAAAGAATGATACATTTTCAATTACTCTCCATTTGAGTTTAATAATCCCTGCAGTAGTATAAAATTTAAACTATCATCCACACAAAGTTCCACTTTGTGTTTAATGCAATGGAAAGAGACAACTCAAACTTTCTTTCACTTAAAAAAATAAAGCATATCTCCAAACCATAGAGGATTCTATCAGTTTTTTTCCATTCTTAGGAGGGAAAAAGTGTCAAGTTGTCCCAAATTAGCACCTAATACATTATTACAAATGATTTCTCAAACTCCCCACCACCACCACCACTTTCTTACTGACACTGATAGCTAGATGGTTGTCTCTGCTTGCATTTTGCAAAACTACTGGAAAACTCTACAAAAATCAAAGAATGAGAGTAAATTTATAAAGGGTTATTCCGTCTGATTGGAAAGGCAGCCAATGTTATAAATACTTCCTTGAGAAGCAATTGGATTCCATTTCTTGCACTCTATTCTAGCAGGATGAACATTTTACAAGTATTTCAGAATCTTTAAATGCTGCTTGGTGTCCTCTTGAATGTCTGTTTCTCCCCTGCTTTAATGTGATGTCACTGATTGTACCAGCTTCATAGAACATCCATTCAGCAGAAAGCTGGAATTTCCTTCCAGCTCATAATACACAAAGAGACTCAAACCTCTTTGAGCTCTAAAGAAGTCAGCTTCTTGTCTTGTATTAGCAACCAGTCCTGCTGGGATCTGAAATACATGTAAATAATGTGGCAAAGTCTAGCTTTCCAATAGACATAGCATTTTCATAGATATGATTTAGATTTTGTATTTTCTTTCTTTGGCTCTTAAAGGAATGTCACGGAATCTATGTTTGCATACTCCAAGGTTCAGTTAGTCTGGATTGTGGAAAAAAAGTTTAAATATGATACTAAAATCATTCATTTTTCTTTGAGTTAAAATTGAAATATTAAACCATGCACTAAATAGAGATGGCCTACAACTGTATTAACCATAATAGTGGACTATGTAAAACTTTCATCATCTTTTAAAATTACAAACTGAAGACTTGGACCAAGACATGGCTTGAGAAGAAAACTAAGGATGAGATTGCATGTTGTGTCTCCAGGAGGCAATTCTCTTAATTCTAGGCTTGTTGGGCACCAGAGAGGCTCCCAATATAACAGACAGCCCGGGTCAATGCGCTAAGTTAGGGCAGCTCCACATCCAGAGCTGCATAGGATCACCATAGCAGTGAATACTATTGCCTCATTTCCTCCCACATCTGACAGAACGCCTCCCATCCTCAGCCCTCTCAGGGTTTGAGAGAGGGCCTGACTAGGGCAGTTTATGGCTGCCCTACACAGTGCCTGTGCCAGGAGATTCCTCACCCTAACCAACTAAGGGTTCATAGTACAGGGGAGAAACTAAGCTACTTTCTCTTTGATCTTTGGCGTTTGTTCAAAGCCTGAAGCTCAAAGCAAAAACTTAGGGGTGCAAATCAAGACTGGAAAATAAAAGGGTTACATGAACCTCTGGGAAGCAAAACTAGCAAGTTACAGACCGCTCTGCTTAATACAGGCAGATAGGGGTGGACAAAAATTGTGGAAGTATTTTCCACAACATTTTTTTCCATGGGGTCATGATGCTTTGAGAACATAAGAACATACATACTAGGTCAGACCAAAGATCCATCTAGCCCAGTATCTTGTCTTCTGACAGTGGCCAATGCCAGGTGCTTCCAGAGGGAATGAACAGAACAGGCAATCAAGTGATCCATCCTCTGTGGCCCATTCCCAGCTTCTGGCAAACAGGCTAGGGACACCATCCCTGCCCATTCTGGCTAATAGCCATTGGTGGACCTATGCTCCATGGATTTTTCTAGTTCTTTTTTAACCATTATAGTATTGGCCTTCACAACATCCTCTCGCAAAGAGTTCCACGGGTTGACTGTGCATTGTGTGAAGAAATACTTCCTACTACTCTGACTATCATGATTGGGATGTGGAGGACCCCCAAGAGTGTACTAGATGACCAGAAGCTCTGTCTGCTAAGGAAGAGACAAGTTCATTCCACCATTCTGCAGATAGAGGCCATTGTCCAGCAACTAACAATGCAGATTGCCTGAGTAGCCTTGGGGTATGAAGTAGTCAATATACTAGCCAGATCTCCCTCTAGCCCTAGAGTTGATCCATCTACTGTGAGCCCCCCTTCATCCACACCCGCTACAGTGAATGGTGCTGTGGCAGAGTCCCAAGAGTAGAACCAATCCATGGCAGTGTGTGATTTTAAAATTGGAAGTTAGGACAGACAGATGAAAGAAACTTGTTTAAAGATGAGGCAGCTCAATGTTGAAATGAGGAGGGAGCATCCCATCCTCCTAATCTGCACTGATCTTCTATACAAATTCAATTTTTACAGGCATTGTACAGGGACTGAGAATTTCACCCTAATTGCTACAAAGAGTCCTGTGGCACCTTATAGACTTAGGCCTGGTCTACACTACGAGTTTATGTCGAATTTAGCGCCGTTAAATCGAATTAACCCTGCACCCGTCCACACCACGAAGCTATTTAGTTCGACATAGAGCTCTCTTAAATTCGACTTCTGTACTCCTCCAAAACGAGAGGAGTAGCGCTAAATTCGAAATGGCCATATCGAATTAGGCTAGGTGTGGATGGAAATCGACGGTAATAGCTCCGGGAGCTATCCCACAGTGCACCACTCTGTTGATGCTCTGGACAGCAGTCCGAGCTCGGATGCTCTGATCAGCCACACAGGAAAAGCCCCGGGAAAATTTGAATTCCTTTTCCTGTCTGGCCAGTTTGAATCTCATTCCCTGTTTGGACAGCGTGGCGAGCTCAGCAGCACTGGCAACGATGCAGAGCTCTCCAGCAGAGATGGCCGTGCAATCTAATAGAAGGAGGGCCCCAGCATGGACTGATCGGGAAGTCTTGGATCTCATCGCTGTGTGGGGCGATGAGTCCGTGCTTTCAGAGCTGCGCTCCAAAAGACGGAATGCAAAGATCTACGAGAAGATCTCTAAAGCCATGGCAGAGAGAGGATACAGCCGGGATGCAACGCAGTGCCGCGTGAAAATCAAGGAGCTGAGACAAGGCTACCAAAAAACCAAAGAGGCAAACGGACGCTCCGGATCCCATCCCCACACATCCCGTTTCTACGAGGCACTGCATTCCATCCTAGGTGCGTCCGCCACCACTACCCCACCACTGACCGTGGACTCTGAGGATGGGATATTGTCCGCGGCAGGTTCCTCGTCGGACATGTTAGCGGACGGGGAAGATGAAGAAGGAGATGAGGAGGACGAGGCAGTCGACAGCGCTGGCACCGCTGATTTCCCCGACAGCCAGGATCTCTTCATCACCCTTACCGAGATCCCCTACCAACCGTCCCCATCCCTTACCCCAGAGACAGAATCAGGGGAAGGATCAAGCAGTAAGTGCTTTAAATATGTAAACATTTATTTTTACAAGAACTGAAATATTTATAATATTAACAATGGCTGTTTATTAAAGTGCTTAAACATGTAAACAATTATCTGCAAAAAAACTGGAATATTTACAATAGTAACAAAGGGTTTTTCATGATTTGTCTGCCTTAGGCTCTTCACAATTTAGTCCCAAGTATTTAAAAAATTTTTTACAATGTCCGGTAAGTCATGATTATGCTGCCCAAGACGCTCCACTCTTTAGTCCCAGTGCACCTACGCGAAAATCCGGTCAATATGGCCGGGGATGGAGGCGAAATCCTCATAGGAGAACTCCTCGTAGGTCTCATGAAGGTACATTTCCAGCCTGTTCATCAGGTTCCTGGGTAGGGCGATCTTAGTGGGCCCTCCGTGGTAGGACACGTTACCGCGCCACGACACCATCAGATACTCTGGTATCATTGCCCTGCAGAGCATAGCGGCAAACGGCCCTGGTTTCTGAAGGCTTTCTCGAAACATCCTTTCCCTCTGGGACTCCGAGATCCTCAGCAGGGTGATGTCGCTCATTACGCCCTGCTTTGAATTAGGGAGGGGAATGTTAGTATTGGGACTGCTTTACAGCCACGCGGTGGAGGGAGAGGGGCAGCATACAGGGATCTTTCCCTGGAACAGCCGCGAGGGGGTGGGACAGGGGCATAGTTCATGCTGTCCTGATTGCTGGCAGCAGAGACTGGCATTGCTTTCAATGTGAAAGGAGGCCAGTGCTACTAGTACAGTTTTAAGCAGCCAGAAGTCTACGGCTTACCATGATTGCACGCTACAGAAGTTCAGGTGTCCTGCCACGCTTCTCAGATAACTGCAAGACCACTGCAGGACCCCAGGCACTGAAGGCGATGGCCGAAAATTCGACCTTGTCCTGAGTGCGCATGTGAGAGGTGCAGTGCATGGTCTTGTTCACAGAGAAAGACTAGGTTCTTTGTACACAACTTCATTTATCTGTCTCAGGAATTCACTCCATTTTTCCCATTCACACAGACACATCTGCGACTGTCTCCCAACCCAGCCTGTCAGCACACTCCCAGAGGCTAGCGCAGATTAGGAGGAGGAAGAAGAAGACGCGGGAGGACATGTTCTCAGAACTAATGAGCTGCTCCCGAGCCCAGGCAGCCCAGCAGACACAGTGGAGGGAGAACTTGTCCCAAATGCACCGAGCAGTCATGGAACGGGAGGAGAGGTGGCGTCAGGAGGACCAGCAGGCTACTGAAAAGCTGCTTGGACTTCTGAGGGAGCAAACGGACACGCTCCGGCGCCTTGTGGATGTTCTGCAAGACCGGAGGCAGGAGGACAGAGCCCCGCTGCAGTCTATCTCTAACCGCCCTCCCCCGCCACCAAGTCCCACACCCCCCTCACCCAAAGTACAAAGAAGGAGGGGCGGCAAGGGCCGTTAAAACTTTCAGTCAACCCCTGCAGACTGCTCTAGCACTAGAAGGCTCTCATTCCCCAAAATTTTAAAAGTCCTTTCCTACACACCTCACAGAAGCCCCCGTGCAAGTTTCAACCCCCACGTTTCATGTCTGGTTCATAATAAAATATTCGTTTCTGTTAATTACTGTTTCCATGATTTTATTTTGGAGGAGAGTCTGTCTGAACGAGGGGAAGGGGCATGGTAATTGGACAGGACAGTCACCTTTACCAGGGTACAGAGGCGGGGTCAGGTCCAGGATCAGGACACATACCCAGTGCAGTGACTAGTGACCCTGTTCAATCTGGGAGGTGGTTTTCATGTTCTGTGGGGGGGGGGGGGGTTGCTCTGTGACTTTGTGGCGGGGGAGGGCAGTTACAGATCTAATGCATCACAGAGCCCCGCAGCAGGGGAGCTGTAACCCTCCTCCCCCTGCCAGACAGTCACATAGCCGACACATACACGCTGTCCCGCCCAGGAGGGCTGGCAGGCTCTGTTGAAACAACCAGTCCACCACTGCGGAACCCGTCATTCCTGGAGTTTAGAAGCATCATTTGCATCACAACACTAAACCCGCACCCCGCCACAGTCTGCGTCCCAGGTTTAAAACATTCCCGCGAAAACAGTAATAAAGACAACGGTGTTCATTAACAAAACAGAACAGATTTTATTTTTTGGGAAGGGGGTGAAGGGGGTATGTAACTGGAGAGGATAGTCAACGGTAACTGGGTAAAGAAACGGTGGCAAGTTCAGGTTCTGAGTCCACAAACTTAAAATTCACTGGTGACCCTGCTCAGTCTGGAAACTGTCTTTCAAAGCCTCCCGGATGCACAGTGCGTCCCGCTGGGCTCTTCTAATCTCCCGGCTGTCTGGCTGGGAGTAATCAGCAGCCAGGCGATTTGCCTCAACCTCCCACCCCACCATAAAGGTCTCCCCCTTGCTCTCACAGAGATTGTGGAGCACACAGCAAGCTGCAATAACAATGGGGATATTGGTTTCGCTGAGATCACAGCGAGTCAGTAAGCTTCTCCATCTCCCCTTGAGACGGCCAAAAGCACACTCCACCACCATTCTGCACTTGCTGAGCCGGTAGTTGAACAGTTCTTTTTCTGTGTCCAGGGCGCCAGTATAGGGCTTCATGAGCCAGGGCATTAGCGGGTATGCTGGGTCCCCGAGGATCACTGTAGGCATCTCCACATCCCCAAGAGTTATTTTGTGGTCCGGGAAGTAAATACCTTCCTGCAGCCTTCTAAACAGACCAGAGTTCCTGAACACGCGAGCGTCATGAACCTTGCCCGGCCATCCAACGTTGATGTTAGTAAAACGTCCCTTATGGTCCACCAGTGCTTGCAGCACCATTGAAAAGTAGCCCTTTCGGTTGATGTACTGGCTGGCCTGGTGGTCCGGTCCCAGGATAGGGATGTGAGTCCCATCTATAGCCCCACCGCAGTTTGGGAATCCCATCGCGGCGAAGCCATCTATGATGGCCTGCGCGTTTCCCAGGGTCACTACCTTTGACAGCAGTACCTTCACGATTGCCTTGGCTACTTGCATGACAACAACCCCCACGGTAGACTTGCCCACGCCAAACTGGTTCGCGACTGACCGGTAGCTGTCCGGCGTTGCAAGCTTCCAGAGGGCTATGGCCACTCGCTTCTGGACAGTCAGGGCTGCTCGCATCCGGGTGTCCTTGCGCTTCAGGGCAGGGGACAGCAACTCACAAAGTTCGAGGAAAGTCCCCTTCCGCATGCGAAAGTTTCGCAGCCACTGGGATTCATCCCAGACCTGAAGCACTATGCGGTCCCACCAGTCCGTGCTTGTTTCACGGGCCCAGAATCGCCGTTCCACAGTATCCACAAGACCCATTGCCACCGTGATGTCCTCGGCACTGGGTGTCGTGGTTTCAGACAGGCGTGTGCTACTCTCGGAGTTCAGGTCCTCACCCCGGTGCCGTAGCCTCCTCGCCTGATTTCTCTCTATCTGCCTCAGTGAAAGGTCGATGATGAGCTGCGATGCATTGACAACAGCCACAACTGCAGCGATGGTCACAGCGGGATCCATGCTCGCAGTGCTGTGGCGTCCGCGCTGTCACTGACCAGAAAAGTGCGCGAACTGATTTCCCGCCGGCGCTTTCAGGGAGGGAGGGAGGGCGGGAGTGACGGTTGGATGACGACAGTTACCCAAAACCACCCTCGACACATTTTTTTACCCAGAAGGCAATGGCGGCTCGACCCAGAATTCCAATGGGCAGCGGGGACTGCAGGAACTGTGGGATAGCTGCCCACAGTGCACCGCTTCCAATGTCGACGCTTGCCCCGTTAGTGTGGACTGACAAAGTCGAATTACTGTCCTTAGTGTGGACACACACGTTCGACTTTGTAATATCGATTCCACATATTCGATTTAACTAAAATCGAACTACTGTCGTAGTGTAGACATACCCTAACAGATGTATTGGAGCATAAGCTTTCATGGGTGAATACCCACTTCACCCTAATTGCTGTAATCCTAGATCTTCATTTAGGTGCCTAATTCCCAGGCATCTAAATAGGTACCTTTGAGGATCTGGGCCTTAATGCCTAATTTCTTTCCTTTGAAGTTCTGCCTTTTACCCTTAACATTACCCCCACTATCTTTAAGATGGTCAGAATTTTCATTATAAAGTTATACAAATCATTATTTCTGCTATTTTTCCAGAATTATAAATAAACTATTATGTTATGCATAATGCAAACAATAAATACATAGAAACTTTTTGTTGTGTTTTGGGTATAAGATCCACATTTCCAAAGTAACGTAACTTAAATAATGAACAAAAGGCTGACAAACAAACTGATTACATGCTACCTACCAACCAGGACACAACAGATAATTTGGATAATTATATAAGTATCTTTTTAGAACATGTCAACTGTGCATCGTTGTAACTGTGTTCCCTTTGAAAAACCCTTGATAACCTACCTACTAAACAATATATTTTATTTAGGCAACACAGATATCCATTCACACAAGAGACTATGTGATGGCTCAGAAGGACCTTTTACTGGATGTGGTGTCATGCCTTATTTTTCATGCGAGACATTTAGGTCATGTTAAGGTTGTGACAGACAGGAATATCTTAGTCAAAGCTGTTGATGTATCTACATCCTTCCCACCTGCATCTAGGTTTCACAGCTAATGTCAAAAATGGACATTGGTTTAGGACAGAATTAAAAAAAAAAACGCTATAAATCCGAGTGTCTTTGCTTACGTGGACTACAAACAGCAATGAGCAAATACATTTTGCTTAACTTCTAACCTACTTTAACATTATAGGCTTGAAATTAGAAACAGAACTCAATTCATGAGGCATGTATTATCTCAGATACTGGAATTTTTCCAGTACCAGCCTGATCATGCCAAGACCAGCAGCCCAACCTAGGAGTATATGCACTCCTTGTTCAGGAAGGGCATTCTCCCATCCAACAGGATCAGAGGAAGAAAAGTCCTCCTTGACCAAGGAGTGGGTGAGGGAAAAGGTGATCATCCTAGCTTGCCCTCCCTTTTCCCATGGCTCCCATAAGGAGGTTGCGATAAATATGCCCACACCTCAATTACTCCTGTTCTCTGGCTTTGATCAGAATAGGGTTGAAAATTCCTGGGAGCCATTTCTCCATTTCAGGGAAGTGAAAATGTTAGCATGTCATGGACTCCAGATTTTCCTCTCCCCAACAAACCTCAGGATTCCTCATATTACCTGTTGGGTTTTATTGGAATTAAATATCCTGTTTTCTCTCCCAGGGAACCTTCTGAAGGATGAAACAGACTGTCTCTTCTCCAATTTGTTCATTAGGGTCTGGACAGAGGAAGGCACTTAAGCATATACTTAATGTTGAGCCCATAAATGGTCTTATTAGCATCAGTGGGATGATGCACATACGTAATGCTGCACACATACTTAAGTACTTTGCTGAATCACAGCCTTGTTCAAGACCTCCTGGTCACCATGACATCCATGTACTGTCCAACATTGTTGATGGCCATGCTTTCTGTTTTGGGACTGACACTGGAGAGAAAGTCATAACAAGTACATTACATCCTCCTTTTTAAAGTTGGGGCACCCATTTCCTGTTGGGTCAAAGGATCTGTTCTGATGGCCTGCTTAAGAGAGTAATGGAACCTATAATGCATTACAAATGCAGAAGCCACATCAAAGTATTCCCTCTCACAAAAGACAGGACTACGATTTGCGTTACTTAACTATTTCAGGCTGCATATAATTTGTATGAGCATAAACTTTAAACTGAAATTTACTAAGCAAGCTAATTAAAGGAGAACTGCATTAAATATGGATGGATATACCATGAACAGAAGACTGTATCAAACAGGTCTGTTACTTAATGTCTGAGGGTTCCTAATTGATTTCCAGAGTATAGTCTTCTCTCAATCCCTTGTTTTAGGGGGCTCACTATAAATGAATTTAGACCACTGGCTATCAGTAGCAAGGGAGTGAAATACAAAACCCATTAATTCCCATCTACATCAAAGCAAAACTTGAGTAAAACATCAGGATTCAAGATTTGAAAACAAGTCAGTACTTTCAGTACTTGTAATATACAGTATTCCATCAGCCCCCCTCAGGTAAATAAAGCATATACATAAAGCATATTATCCGACACTGGCATTACCTGTAAGTTAGCGTCACAACAAGCATTTTTTATGAATATTGAGCCATGTATTAGCATAAGTGATGAGGCTAAGTTCAGAAGCCTTTCTGGGTAAATCATTTCTTTTTTTAAACTTTAAATAACGTGGCATTACCACTTCTATATTATTCATCATCTGAATTTCAATGCGTGGTTTTAATAAGAGTTATAATTATGGAATTGCTGAGGAGCAAACCTCAAATATTGAATGAGCATACAAAAATGTTTGCAAAAACTTATCCAACCTGTTCCGTCTCCCTCAACTTCCACTTTAGGCTTCATTTCCCTCCCTGGTGACGTTTAAAGTTCTTTCCAGAAATCCATGAATATTTCACTCTTAGATCTCTAATCAGAGCAAACTACCTATTAAATGACATTCAGAGTGCAAGATTGGCTCTAACCACGAGATCTTGCATGATCTAAAAAATAAAAAGGAGTCATATAAAAAATGGAAACTAGGACAGATTACAAAGGATGAATATAGGCAAACAACATAGGAATGCAGGGGCAAGATTAGAAAGGCAAAGGCACAAAATGAGCTCAAACTAGCTACAGGAATAAAGGGAAACAAGAAGACTTTTTATCAATACATTAGAAGCAAGAGGAAGACCAAAGACAGGGTAGGCCCACTGCTCAGTGAAGAGGGAGAAACAGTAACAGGAAACTTGGAAATGGCAGAGATACTTAATGACTTCTTTGTTTCGGTCTTCACCGAGAAGTCTGAAGGAATGCCTAGCATGTGAATGCTAATGGGAAGGGGGTAGGTTTAGCAAATAAAATAAAAAAAGAACAAGTTAAAAATCACTTAGAAAAGTTAGATGCCTGCAAGTCACCAGGGCCTGATGAAATGCATCCTAGAATACTCAAGGAGCTAATAGAGGCGGTATCTGAGCCTCTAGCTATTATCTTTGGAAAATCATGGGAGACGGGAGAGATTCCAGAACACTGGAAAGAGGCAAATATAGTGCCCATCTATAAAAAGGGAAATAAAAACAACCCAGGAAACTATAGACCAGTTAGTTTAACTTCTGTGCCAGGGAAGATAATGGAGCAAGTAATTAAGGAAATCATCTGCAAACACTTGGAAGGTGGTAAGGTGATAGGGAATAGCCAGCATGGATTTATAAAGAACAAATCATGTCAAACCAATCTGATAGCTTTCTTTGATAGGATAACGAGTCTTGTGGATAAGGGAGAAGCTGTGGATGTGGTATACCTAGACTTTAGTAAGGCATTTGATACGGTCTCGCAGGATATTCTTATCGATAAACTAGGCAAATACAATTTAGATGGGGCTACTATAAGGTGGGTGCATAACTGGCTGGATAACCATACTCAGAGAGTTGTTATTAATGGTTCCCAATCCTGCTGGAAAGGCATAACCAGTGGGGTTCCGCAGGGGTCTGTTTTGGGACCGGCTCTGTTCAATATCTTCATTAACGACTTAGATATTGGCATAGAAAGTACGCTTATTAAGTTTGCAGATGATACCAAACTGGGAGGGATTGCAACTGCTTTGGAGGACAGGGTCATAATTCAAAATGATCTGGACAAATTGGAGAAATGATCTGAGGTAAACAGGATGAAGTTTAACAAAGACAAATGCAAAGTGCTCCACTTAGGAAGGAAAAATCAGTTTCACACATACAGAATGGGAAGAGACTGTCTAGGAAGGAATACGGCAGAAAGGGATCTAGGGGTTATAGTGGACCACAAGCTAAATATGAGTCAACAGTGTGATGCTGTTGCAAAAAAAGCAAACATGATTGGAGAGGGTCCAGAGAAGAGCAACAAGAATGATTAAAGGTCTTGAGAACATGACCTATGAAGGAAGGCTGAAAGAATTGGGTTTGTTTAGTTTGGAAAAGAGAAGACTGAGAGGGGACATGATAGCAGTTTTCAGGTATCTAAAAGGGTGTCATAAGGAGGAGGGAGAAAACTTGTTCACCTTAGCCTCTAAGGATAGAGCAAGAAGCAATGGGCTTAAACTGCAGCAAGGGAGGTTTAGGTTGGACATTAGGAAAAAGTTCCTAACTGTCAGGGTGGTTAAACACTGGAATAAATTGCCTAGGGAGGTTGTGGAATCTCCATCTCTGGAGATATTTAAGAGTAGGTTAGATAAACGTCTATCAGGGATGGTCTAGACAGTATTTGGTCCTGCCATGAGGGCAGGGGACTGGACTCGATGACCTCTCGAGGTCTCTTCCAGTCCTAGAATCTATGAATCTTACCCTCCACGTAAGAAGGCCGAACACCTCCATACTATTCTATGCAGACTGCCAGAGCAGGGGAGACACCAGAAGCTGTGGGTCCAGAAATAAGCAGGCAGTGACTCCATGCCTGGTCATGGGACTAGGTTGAGCCATAAATCCTAGCCTGCAACCTCCTTTCTTCCCCAAAGTCTGGATCCTTGAAGATCAACAAATTTAGGCTATTTCAGGCTGAAAGGAGTGAAATACTTAGTTTTGAGCCCCTTTTGGAGAATTTACTGCCCACAGCACTTCATGACCTGGGCCCAGGATATATAGCTAACTCCCCCAGGAACCAGGGCCCGCTCCAGGCACCAGTCGACCAAGCACGTGCTTGGGGCGGCACCTTAGAAGGGGCGGCCAATGTTGGGGTGGCGGGGGGTGCTTGCGGTGTTTTTGTTTTTGTTTTTGTTTTTTTTGTTTCGGCGGTGCGGCGCGGGGGAGGGCGGGGGTTTGGCCAGCCCGGCGCGGCACTCCGGGGGTTTGGGCGCGGGTTTGGGCGGCCCAGCGCGGCGCTCGGGGGTTTGGCCGGCCTGGCCCGGCGCGGCGCTCGGGGGGGGGCGGGGTTTTAGGCGGCCCGGCCCGGCGCTGGGGGCGGGGGTTTGGCCAGCCCGACCCGGCGCGGCGCTCGGGGGTTTTGGCAGCCCGGGGGTTTCGGCGGCCCGGCCCGGCCTAGCGCTCGGGGGGGGGCAGGGGTTTCACCAGCGCGGTGCTGGGGAGGGGGGTTATGGCGGGGCGGGGCAGCGCTCTTCTTTTTTGCCTGGTGTGGCAAAAAAGTTAGAGCTGGCCCTGCCAGGAACTAAGGGCCATCACAAACCTCACCATTTCTGCTCCCAGTGAGAGATGCATTTCTGTGACCTACTTTCTATAACAAACACACACTTAGCAACAGGTATTACTTATATATTAAAAAACCTTACCAAAACAAGACACTCCACTGTACACAGTTGTCCCTCCAGGGAGAAGCTGACAGAACAAACATCAAGACAGCTGTATAGTCATGTTACCTAATGCACTAGTGGAAAGTGCTTCTATGGTGATGAACACAGTATAAAAATCTATATAGACTAGAAAAGAAAGCTACTTTTAACAGAGGAGGCTTCAGCTTAAATGCATCCAGGGATCAGACTTGTGCAATACTGCCATAAGAACAGAAGCATAGCTTGTTAAGTCATATGGAAAAATCAAGGCCTTTTGTCCCCCCATGCAGCAGTAAGGGATTATGATTTGTGAAAAAGGGTTTTCTTAATGGCTACTAAAAACATAACTAATCACATTAATCAAAGTTACCATGCATGCATGGTTGACCTCATGATTAACCAAATGTGTATGCCCACATTTGTGTCAAATTGTTCACTATATCTTTAACTGTAAACTCTGTAGGTGACATTTACTTCCAGCTATATACTGAAAGCAGTTTAAATATGCAGCAAAAACAGACAGATACATTTTTATTCTGTACTTGCCTTTGCATATTATTGAAACTCTCTTTTCTTGGAGTGGCTGAGAGCAATGTTTTTCTCTGCACCCTGGAAAACTGCCCAGTTTATGAGCACTAATTGAAAAAGCTGCTACTGACCAGCAACAAGATAACCAGTCTAATTCAGGCAATTAAGAATGGAATGATTATTTGGTAGGATTTTCATCTTTGGAAATCATTTGGAGAAAGCTGGATGGGGTATAGAACAGGAGATGGAATGAGTTGTGGAAGCTAGGTCTTCAATATGTCAAATAATGGCTTGTATACAAACAAATTCTGTATGGTTGCAAGGTGAGAATTGATATTTCAGAACACACACACAAAGAAGGCTATATTCATCCTGGGTGTAACTCTATTGTTTTGTTGGGATTGGAGATTACTGTTGGCTAGAAAAGGGTTAACTGAATATGTAGTTAGGTAATACAAAGCCAGAATACAGCAAAATCATAGAGTATGCTCCATAAATGGACCTGCTGCCCAATTACAACCAATGCCTGCAGTGACTTACCCCAGCCTTGCTGTGAGCACCAGAAAAAAAAAAATAGGAGAATCCAAGAGCCCAGGTAGAAGAGGACCAATGGATTGAGGAAGTTATAGGACCACTTTATGTTGGCTGAAAGGAGCTAATAATAAGAGAGAAGGTTGATAGGGACATCTGGAAAGAGGGGGAATTAAGAAACAATAAAATAATTGGGGTTTGTCTGGGAAGGGTGGGGAGGAGGGCAAATGTTAAGGTAGGACAGGGGCTCTCACCACCTACGGATGACCAGGATCAACTAAGACATTTTTAAAAGGTGTCAAAACCAGTCTACAATTAGAAGAAGAAGTTTTTAAACAGCACATAATTAAATTACAAGAATAAAAAAGGAGTGTTTAAAATATATTAAGAACAAAAGAATCCTAACAATGGTATTGGTCAATTACTATATGGAAATGGTGGAATTATCAATAATGCAGAAAATGTAGAAATTTTCAACAGCATTCTGGGGGTTGGGGGCGGGGAACACATGGCGTACTCATATCATACAACACTAGTATCTCAGGAGGATATTAAATAGCAACTACTAAAGTTAGACTTTAAGTCAGCAGGTCTGAATAACTTGTATCCAAGAATTTTTAAAAAGCTGGTTGAGGGATTTGCTAGAGAATTAATGTTAATTTTCAATAAGTCTTGGAACACTGGGAAAATTCCAGAAGACTGGAAGGAAGCTGATGTGCCAATATATTTAAAAAGGGGTAAATGGGATGACCCAATCTGACATTGACCCCAGGCAAGATAATGGAGAAACTGGTATGTGGACTTAATTATATTACTGTCTTTTTAATTCTCTATTAATCAACATCATTTTTGGATGAAATTACAAATTTGATTGATTGATTGGATTGATTAAGGTAATAGTGTTGATGTAATATATTTAGACTTCTGTAAGGTGTTCGACTTGGTACTGCACAACATTTTGATTAAAAAGCTAGAATGATATAAAGTTAACATGGCACACATTAAATGGATTAAAAGCTGGCTAACAGAAGTCTCAAAACGTAATTGTAAATGGCGAATCATCAAGTGAGTGTGTTTCTAGTGGGGTCCTGCAGGGATTGGTTCTTGGCCCTACACTATTTAACATTTTTATCAATGGACCTGGAAGAAAACACAAAATCTTCACTGATAAAGTTTGCAGCTGACACAAAAATTGGGGATTGGTAAATAGTGAAGAGGACAGGTCACTGATCAGAGTGATCTGGATCACTTAGTAATCTGGGTGCAAGCAAAGTGTGTTTTAATACTGCTAAATGTAAAATTTATGCATCTAGGAACAAAGAATATAGGCCATGCTTGCAGGATGGGGGATTCTATCCTAGGAGGTAGTGACTCTTAAAAAGATTTGGGGGTTGTAGAGGATAATCAGCTAAACATGAGTTCCCAGTATGACTCAGTGGCAATAAGAGCTAATGTGATCCTAGGATGCAGAAACAGGGGAATCTCAAGTAGAAGCAGAGAGGTTATTTTGCCTCTGTATTTGGCACTGGTATGACTCTACCGTGTCCAGTTCTGGTGTCCACTATTCAACATGGATGTTGATAAATTGAAGAGGGTTTAAAGAAGAGCCACAAGAATGATTAAAGGATTAGAAAACATGCCTTACAGTGATAGACTCAAGAAGCTAGAGTCCAGTTAGTTTAAAAGAGAATGTTAAGGCATGACTTGATTATAGTCTATAAGCAAGCATGCAGGGTACAGATATTTGATAATGGGCTCTTCAATATGGAAGAAAAAGGAGTAATACAATCCAAGGCCTGGAATTTGAAACTAGACAAATTCAGACCAGAAATAAAGGTGTAAATCTTTTTAAAGTGAGGTTAATTAACAATTTACCAAGGGAAAATTCTCCTGTACTGGCAATTTTTCAAGATTGGATGTATTTCTAAAAGATATGCTCTAGGAATTATTTTGGGGGAGATTTTTGGCCTATATTATACAGAAAGTCAGACTACAGAATCACAATTGGTCCTTCTGGACTTGATATCTATTAATACACATTACCCATTATATAGTTTTTAAAAATACCTTTCTCCTATTCTAGACATGGCCAATGTGGCCAAAGCAAGGGGAGCAGAATAGGTTTCGTGTGGCACTCTCATTCAGCCAAGCACCTCTATAAGAGCTGTATAGAACCTACCCATTTATGAGAACATTAGCTGCTTGTTTACATTATTTTACTTGCCCATTACATTTTGCAGTTGGTTACATACATTATGTCACATTTGTGGTTAGTATTTCCCAAGCACCTGCAAGATAAAGCATATCTCCTGCACATACCATTCTATATGTAATGCAAAGTTCATTTGTGAGTAGTTTTCCATTATTTCTCTTAGCATAATTATGCTAAACTTCATATTGAGTACCTAACTCAATTTCTCCAGTTATGCTTGTCTATCTACTTATTCCTTTCTTGTGGTTTCAGTTACAGTTTCAAAACTTGTTATTCAAGTAGCAGAACCAATCACATTTTATCTACCAAGCACATATGCAGTTAAAAGCTATCTTATGCAGCTGTAAAAGTAGGTTATGAAAGTGTGTCATGTCCAAGACACATTTCCATTGTTTATAGGGCATGTCCTACATACATTCAATATGCTCAAAGTCACATCTTTTCATTTTCTTGACATAACCATGAGGGATGCTGGGAGCTCCAGGCCTATGTAGCAACATAGGGATTATGTCTGAATTCATCCAAAGAAATCCAAGTCACACATGGATATTATATATCAATGATCATTTCTTGGCCTACATTAAGGTACTCTTAGTTCAAAGAAGCTAAAAGTTATGAAAGTTGGCGTTAACGCTCCCATCATTGTTTCACTCAGTCTCAGAGTCTGTGATGGGACATCCCAAAAAGGTTTTGTTCAGATACTTGACCTCTTGAGCTGACACCCTATCAAAACAAGACACTCCACTGCAGATATATCTTCCCCGCATGACAGATGTATAGTCATATTGCTTAGTGTACTACTAGAAGGCACTCAAGGCCAGATTCCCAAAAGGTATTTAGGCCTCTAATGCCAAGTGATTTTAGATACCATGGTGATGAGCACAGTATAAGAATCTCAATAGAATAGAATAAAATCTTCTTGTGTCATAGGAATCCAAACATGTTTGTCTAGAAATTGTTTGGAAAATCTCACAAGAAAAGGCTCTCTGGCAAACCAGTGTTTGGAGCAGACTGAAAATATAATAAGGATAGCTTTTTTGGAAGTATTTTGGTGCTTTCTGCTGGTAATTTAAAATGAGGCAGTACAGGGTAACAAAAAGCTTTTCAAACTTAAGCACAAAACTGTCATTCAGGTTATGACCCAAATTGAAATGAAAGGTCAGTATTTTTGTTTAATTCTATCATTTAAATAGTTATACCTTTCCCACCACCACGTTATTGGAGCACCTAATTATTTCACCCAGACCAATTCATTCACCTCTTCGCATAGTACTACAACCAGAGGCAGGAGAAGTAGCCAATGTAAGACTGGTGAAACTACTGGGAGACACACACACACACTTACACACTTTCTGCTGAAGGGTTTGCACAGTGGTTACTTCAGCCTCAGGGATTCTTTTCCTTCCACGTCTCAGAGAGAACCCCCTCTTGATGCTCATCTACTTGGGTTGTACACAGATTTCCAGGATTTAGCCTTCAAAGAGTATCTGTCATTTCCTATTTTCCAACAGTCAAGATGGTGTTTCATCACTAGCTCTTATACTCATCATTCTAAACAGGTGATCTCATTTATTTTGTTTAAGTATAGAAATGTGTAGAGACAGTAATTCTGTGAGTATGCACTGATTTTACTTGAGAGAACAAATTTTCTAGCTAAGTTACAAAGGCTCTGGCTAAAAATATCTATTTATCAACATTGCTTTTATTCAAGAGAACTTTTATTTATTCAATTTTTAGAAGGACTCATGAAGAGGTACCCTGTACTGTCAAACATGGCACCATTTGACATTTGATTTTTCTAGACATTGGAAATATATGAAGGTTGTAAGCCAGATGCTCAGTTACCATAAATCCGAGTAGCATCAATTACTTCAGTGCCTATCTAAACTTACACCAGCTGAGAATCTGGCCTTTAAAATTATATTATATTATATATATATATATATATATATATATATAATACACATACACACACACACACACACACACACAAAATAATTACCTAGCATGAGCTGCATATAAATATTAGTTGAGTTGTGCAGTGCACAGTGAGCGTTCAAAAATAATTCAGCAGGTGGGCTTAGAAAAAGATTGGACCCTTCAGCCATTGAAATGGTAGACTGTAGTGTCTACCTGATTTCAGTGTGCTTTCACAAAAAAAAGCATAAGCTTAAGCTGCCAGGTTCCTAATGAAGATAAATGTACAATCAGTCCAATTTTAATTGAACTATAAAGCTTCCTTTTTTAATTTAAGAGGGCAGCCCAAAACATGCTTTCTACTTTTTGGAAGCTTATCTCTTAAAATTTAGCACACAAAACTGTATTCCTACAACATAAAATGCAAAAGTAAAGATCTACAACAACTGGACTCCAGGAGCAGTTCTGTGAGCAACATATACAGTTATCCCAAAGTTCAATTTCCACTGGGGCTGCCTCTCGAGCACTGTACAAACCAAGTGTACATCATTTTTTGAGATTTTCTTTTTAATGAAGTGAGCATGACATGAGACATATGTGAAACATTCACATAGGAGACAGCCTTCTGGCAATCACTCTGAAATACCTTCTGCTCTTATTATTGCCAGTGAAATAAGAGTTTCTATCATACTTCTGCATAAAATTAAAGTATGTACAAAATAAATTTTATTAATATGCAACTGGTGAACTTCATGTAAATTTCTTCAAATGTTAACTGAGTATATTCTTTGCTCATTTGAAATTTTAAAAATCATTAAGTCCTCCCCTGTAGGAGTATTCCTTTATGCCCATGAGCATGGCTCTTTTAGATCCTGGAGTAAAACTCCACCTAATAGTTAACATCAAGCTGTATATTACTGGTATCAACTTAACTCTGAGGTGACAGTCTCCCAGACCAAATCTCCAAGAGCAGAGGTGATGGGCTCTTGTGTCCAATGTATCTTGCTACAAGAAACTTTTTTTCATTCTTGCATGGGGACATGGCTTCAGAATCATTTCCCCCTCCTTAATTTGTTAAAACAGAAAGGGAAAATATGTAGGCAATAAACTATTCTTCGACTGCATCCCCATTTGTACTGTGCAGCATAGAATGCAGTACTTCTTTAGTGTGGTTGCTATGACACTGACAAACCAGCTAGGGTTAAAATTAGCAGGCTAGTTCACCTGTGTGTAAACTTTAAGTCATATCAAGAGGCATTGCAAAGTAATCAGGCCAATTCAAGTGTTGTTAAATGGACTAGCCCACATCAGTCCATTCACTTTTGTTGATAAGCGATCAAGGAAAATGTTAATGGTATTATTTTCATCTGTCTATATCCCGTATTCAATCAACCTTAATATCAAAGATGTGTATATACACTGCATGATACTAATGATATTATCTAGCTCTGTTATAATGAATGACCAGCAATTAACTTATGTCAATCAATGTAACTGGATTGTGTGTGTATACACTTGGGAAGTAGAAGGTTAATTTCAAAACAAGGATCATTGGTTTAACAATGGAGCATCACAAACCGTCTGCATTACCGATTCTTAGTCAGGCGAAAACGTATGGTGTGCCAGTGACACTCACCAAGCTGTTTGCAGCTATAAGCAGCAGCATTGGGAACAATCCTACCATCTCTGATCTGCTCAACTCTAAACAGAGAACAGGAGTACTTGTGGCACCTTAGAGACTAACAAATTTATTTGAGCATAAGCTTTTGTGGGCTACAGCCCCCTTCATCGGATGCTTAGAATGGAACATATAGTAAGGAGATATCTATCTATCTATCTATCTATATCTCTCTATATATATATGTACACACACACACACACACACACACACACACACACACACACACACAGAGTATATACTATAGAATTCAAGTTACCAAGGACGGGTGACTTCCTGCTTTCTTATGCAAAGTGACCCCCTGCCCATTTTCAGGGGGCAAGAGATGGGTGGGGAACCTTCAAATACCCCAGCAGTCCTCTACTTCCTTAGGGCTAGTCTACACAGTATATCCTTACTATATGTTCCATTCTAAGCATCCGATGAAGTGGGCTGTAGCCCACGAAAGCTTATGCTCAAATAAATTTGTTAGTCTCTAAGGTGCCACAAGTACTCCTGTTCTTTTTGCGGATATAGACTAACGCGGCTGCTACTCTGAAACCTCTTTAAACAGGGAGAGTTTGAGCCATTGGACTAAGAGCTCCCCTCCCCAAAAGTGTCACTTTGGGATATCTTGTAAAATTCATGAAAGGATGCTAAGGGCTTGTCTACACTGCCACTTTACAGCGCTGCAACTTTCTCGCTCAGGGGTGTGAAAAAAAACCACCTCCCTTGAGCAAGTTTCATCACTGTAAAGCACTACTGTAGGCAGTGCACCAGCACTGGTAGCTACGCCCCTCGTGGAGGTGGGGGTTTTTAGAGTCTGCCATGACTTTAATGTTGCCAGTGTAGACTAGCCCTAAGGAAGCAGAGGACTGCTGGGGTATTTGAAGGTTCCCCACCCATCTTTTGCCCCCTCAAAATGGGCAGGGGGTCACTTTGCATAAGAAAGCAGGAAGTCACCCTTCCTTGGTAACTTGAATGCTATAGCAACACAGCTGTGCCACTGTTGCACTTCAACATAGACATTACCTACACCAACAGGAGAGGTTCTCCCGTTGGTGTAGGTAATCCACCTCCCTGAGAGATGGTAGACAATTCTTCTGTCGACCTAGTGCTGTCTGCACTAGAGGTTAGGTCAGCTTAACTATGCCACTCAGGGGTGTGGAACAACACAGCTACAACAATACTGCATACAACTTGGTAACTTAGGGCTAGTCTGAAGTAATGAACCCCTTGGGGTTAGAGGAACCTAATGTGTGGTGATTTTGGTTTTAATAACCTTACATCATAAAGTCCAGGTTGCTTGGGTGATAAATGGGGGCTGGAATGCCAAGGGAATTGTCTGTATTCTGTAGTAAAACTAGTATAGTGATTCAGGAATACTCTTATTACTGGCATGGTGAATCTAATGATAGAATATACCACCAGTTTGGAGGCATCTGCCCTATTTTCTGACAATCTGTCATGAGTTTGGTAGTCTCAGCTATGACCCGTTCTAGGCACTGCAACGGTTGCACTGTAGCATTTCTCTTTGTAGTAGCGGAACTGAAGAGAGCCGCACTTATCATGCTCTACAGAACTGTCTCAAAGTTGATAGTATTCAGAACAATTTTTCCCCATATAAATTTCCAATTGTATTTGAAATTCAGTTTTTCAGTTAAACACAGGCATTTCTAAGATTCTTGCTGAAAAGTCACTGTGCAACACCAGGAACAGAGAGCCAAATGTTTCCGGATACTAAAGACCAAATGTTTAATCTTGTTTAAATGAAAAAGTAATTTACAACCAAATTCAGACCTTCTGTAAGTATGTGGAGTTCTCATGAAATTCACTAGAAGCTGCATCTGCTTATGCCAGGACTGAATTCGGCACTTACATTTTAGAATTTTCTTGATGAAAAGTGGATCATACACTAGTAGCTAGATAATATAATGCACCATCAGAAGACAATTGGACAATTTGAGCCCCTGAAAACTAGAAGTTGAACAGCCTTATATTAATAGTGAATTTAGTTGTGAAAGACCCGATGCAGAAGATCCCTGGCTTTGATCTCCCACGAAGCTCATGGTCTATCTGAAACCGTATCCGCACAAACTATGACAGATCGGATACTTGCTGCACAAATGAAAAATTAAAGACTCCAATGTGCGACTGTGGTCACCCAGAACAGACCATGGAACATATAACAACTCAATGCCCGACTCACAAATACAAAGGAGGTATCACAGCAATACACTCTGCTATTCCAGACGCAATTATCTGGCTTAACCATCTAAATGTAAAATTATAGTTGTTACTCTACATTTACATTAGCCATACAAAATAGTAGTGAATTTAATCCAGCTTCTCTCATGGAGACATTACAGTTTCTTGGGTAAATCGTATGCTCTTCTATGGTATAATATCTCTAAAAAAATATTGGGTCAAATCCTCCCATGAGATACGACCACTGCACCACATGGCTGTAGAAACTAGCCACAAAGCATCACTCCAGTGCAAGACCATCTTATACTAGCATAGATCCAGAGCATAGATTCCATGTTCTGAAACCATCTCCTCCCTGCTGACCTTATAAAGGTATATAATTAGGATGACCACCTTTTCAAAAGGCAAAAGTGGGACACATGCGGGAATACCACTCCGTGACCCTGCCCCTCCTCTTCTTCCAACCCCCCCCCAACCCTTCCCCTGGCCAGGTCAGAGGCCAAAGCTGGGTCATGGTAAGAGCTGCCACAGCTGCTGTGGGGAGCTCTGGACCCTCCACTTGTCCTGGGCAGGGAGCGCAAGAGCAGCCCATGGCCCATGTTCCTGGCCCCTTATAGTTGGAAACAAGAGGGTTATGCCAATTCCCATCTGCAGTTTTGATCGCTTGGGGCCAATAGTAGCCAGTGTAAATTAGAATTTACATCAGGCTGTGTGGGGAACCGATGCGGAGCGGATAAAGCACACGACCAATGTGGTTGCAAGCTGAACCGAACTCTGTCTATTACAAGCTTTCTTTTATAGTCTTTCTCAACATTACATAACACAATTAGGCTATAATTACACATCTACAGATTGGACAAGAAGGAGAATCATGTGTTTATCACATGTATAGCCCCACACCGATTGGTTCAATCGTTCCTTACATAAGGCCATGATTTATTACCTTGTTTACCTCATTTTATATAATCCCTAGACCACCAGGGGGCCTTACATAAGGCCATGATTTTTTACCTTGTTTACCTCATTTTATATAATCCCTAGACCACCAGGGGGCCTTACATAAGGCCATGATTTATTACCTTGTTTACCTCATCTTATATAATCCCTAGACCACCAGGGGGCCTTACATAAGGCCATGATTTATTACCTTGTTTACCTCATCTTATATAATTCCTAGACCACCAGGGGGCCTTACATAAGGCCATGATTTTTTACCAGGCAAGTGTCCCATCGTGACCCTTACCTTCTCATGGAACTTTCCATTAGGTTGGCATAAGGATGATACATCCCCACACCTCCCCCCTTTTTCTTAAATAAGGAACTATTAAGAAACGTAATATTACGTAAATACCCACGAAAACCATTGGGGTGTAAATAAGGATAGCCAATAAGACATGTTCTAAAGGGATTTGATGGGGTGGCCATGGACAAGTAAAAAAGGCTTCTTGGCCAGTCTGGTTCGCCCAGGTGACCCAAACATTTTGTCGTGGGTTAACAAAAGGTACAGAGTTTGGACATACAAAGACCCCTGCTCCTATAATAAGGAGTCCGAACAAATAGAAGTACAGCATTATCAGGTGTCTAGGCTGTGACAAACAACAAGTGCAGGTCCGGTGTCGCGGGGTCGTCGTTTGGCTCCTGCGTGGCGGTGTCGGGCTCCTTAGCAATTTGTGTCTTGAACCATGGCCGGACCCACTTCGCTGTAACCCACCGGGGACCCGCATCGGTGGAAACATCGGATGAGTATGCCGGAGGCTTCGGGGCAAACGGGTTGGTGACATCCAGTGGCCGGTGCGTGGACACGTTATCCCGTCCGGTGCACCCAATCGCACAGCCCCACAAACCACAACGAGGACAGGGGGTAGCTACATCATCCGCCGGAGGGATCTTATCCGGTGGTTTTTTCCTATATGTCTTTTTAAAGTTAGATAAGCCCGGCTCCGCCATTCTTTCCATCCTATTCCGCAACTGCTCACCCTGCCCCGGGAACTCCGCCCGGAACCCTGGGGTACAAGCATCATTGGTGACAGGAAAGCCGGGCTGGTTCAGGGCTCGCAATGTGTGGGACTGCGGGGGATGGCTCTCACCGGCCAAATGGGACAACTGATTCAGCATGTCCTGTAGCTGAAGGCCCTGTTTGTACATTTCCACCCGAAATTCTTGTAACTTATCCCCTTCTGGGCTCGAGACCTCCATTCTATCCGCGGGGTCGTCCGATAACGGGATGGTACTAGGATCAACTTCGGGTGCACTGGGGATGAGTGGTATGATAGTGTCCTCACCCCCAAAGAACTTACGGGCTCCCACCGACAACACACAAGGCGGCTCCTCTTTTGGCCGAAAGAGGTCATTAATGGCCGACTGGACCTCGGCTTCTGCCACAAGCGTCTCTATCAGTTTTTTAGATTTGCTCAATGACACGGCCTCCTTGTCGCCGTGAGAGACCGACTCCCAGAGGTCAGAGCCTAGACTCTCCCAGACTGCCTTATCAAAGACAGTATTCGGTGTAACAAAAAGCCCGCGTCTTTGTCCCCATTTCAGCAAACGGGACAACGCGTCAGAGGGAAGCTTCTCTCCCCGCTTTTCAGCGATGCGTAATAAAAATCATGCACCGTCTCTTCCTCTGCAGACAAAGCAGAGCCCATTTTATCAAATGCAGCCGCTCACCTGTGAGCTTAGGAACGTCTCTCTCGGACGACCAGGAGCCGGTATCCTCCGGTACCTCCTGCTGCGGCTGCCACCGTCTCTCTCGGACGACCAGGAGCCGGTATCCTCCGGTACCTCCTGCCACGGCTGCCACCGTCTCTCTCGGACGACCAGGACCCAGTATTCTCCGGTACCTCCTGCCGCGGTTGCCACCTCCGCCTTTTCTCACCGAACGCTTCAGTCGGCTGCCTTGATGTCCAAGCCGAATCACGTCGGGGTCACCATTTGTGGGGAACCGATGCGGAGCGGATAAAGCACACGACCAATGTGGTTGCAAGCTGAACCGAACTCTGTTTGTTACAAGCTTTCTTTTATAGTCTTTCTCAACATTACATAACACAATTAGGCTATAATTACACATCTACGGATTGGACAAGAAGGAGAATCATGTGTTTATCACATGTATAGCCCCACACCGATTGGTTCAATCGTTCCTTACATAAGGCCATGATTTATTACCTTGTTTACCTCATCTTATATAATCCCTAGACCACCAGGGGGCCTTACATAAGGCCATGATTTTTTCCAGGCAAGTGTCCCATCGTGACCCTTACCTTCTCATGGAACTTTCCATTAGGTTGGCGTAAGGATGATACATCCCCACAAGGCTGTGCTTACTTAGACTCGGAGAAAGGCCTTGCATACAGCAGTCCCAGGACAGCAAATGCAAAAAGGAGAGGCAAGTTTTGCCTGCCCAACTTGAGGTACTCTGAAAGTTTGGGCTACAGTGCCTCAAGCTGGGCAGTTAAGAAATGGAGGAATCCAAAAATGGAGGCCATTTTTGAATATGTAATCTTTTATGAGAAAAAGGAGATTACTGTAACATTAACTCATACTAGATTTCCCATCATCTCCCTTGCTGTTTTTTCACATTCTATTTCTTCCTTTTTTGTTCAGTTTCTTTCTGCAGGTTTAAAATGGCATTTTAGGAAGCTTGTTTTTATATAAACACAAATGCGCATTTGCTTTTACTTTTGAAAAATGAAAACATAAGCCCAAATGTAGTTTCATATTCTATATTTATAGTTGTATACTCAAATATACATTTCTAAAGAGGAGATGATTTTTTTTTTGAGCAAGAAAAACAAGACTGATTCCTGATTTACAAATAAATTTAAGCAAATGTATTTTTGCCCAAATATAAACAGAAAAACAAATTTTCCATTCCTTTTGGCTGCATAAATTAGACAAGGCTTAAAGTTTCCTCTTGAAGTTAGCATAAAAGCAAATTTATCACAATGACATCCCTTACTAGTTCCATTCTGGTTTCCTAGTTATGTATTATCATGCATATACCACTGAGACTGCCACATTCAGTAACTCTAGTTTAGGAGAAACCATACAGCTTTTGCACTGTCCAGAAAAATTGGGAGTTAAACTGTTGTTCAGTAGCCTACGTGGCCAGAGGCCACAAACTCAGTCCAGTTCCTCCTAGGCCATTCACATTAACTAAGACACACAAACTTGTATTAACTCACACCTTTTAGGCAATCCTGAGAATTTAAATTCATCTCTCTGATGGACTCTAAACGCCATAGACATAATAGAGATACTGATTTTATGGCTCATTACAACAATTTGTAACACACCCTGCTGCCTGCAACTTTTGTTTTAAATGGTCTCCTACAACATGTATTAACCCCTTATGCCTAACAATCTGTCCCACCGTGTATTTAACTTGGACACTTTGATTTTCTTCCCCAGACTCACGGAAGAGCTCTATGAAGCTTGAAAGCTTCTACCTTCCACAACAGAAGTTGGTCCAATAAAAGATATTACCTTACCTACCTCATCTCTTATATCCTAAGGCCGACATGGTTACAACAACTGTGCAAATGGTACCTTTTCAGGTGCTCAAAGCAAAAAAAGTTGAAGGGGCACTAAGACTGAACTAGTCTTATTTTTAGTATAATGGTCTTTCCCCAGGCCAGAAGAAAAAAAAGCAGTGTTGGGTGTCACGCTGTCTGGAGTGGCTCATGACCATGAGTGCCACTCAAGGGAAGCTGTCCAGGAACAGGGCACAAATCCCAAAGTTGGCTGTGTGTTCTATAATTACCTTTCTGCAACTAAGTAACAAGCGTGAACTCCTACAGCACTATGATAGCCTTAACATGGACTCCCAGACAGTCCCCTTAGAGCCAGACACTTCTCCCAGTTCAAACAGCTGGCAAACCCTTGCTTATGCTTAAAAATCATAATTATAGCTCAAACAGCATAGAGATAGAAAGGCAATGTGGGAGATTAATGCATGCAGCAACTTACAAGCACTTCATAAAGTCTATACTAAGCACATTGATATAAGTCCAAAACTTATCTTAACAATACTAACACATGGGAGAGGGAAACCAGTTTCCAGCTATGTAAGTTAGGCCTAGGGACCTTCACATGAGCTGGCATCTGGTCTGTCAGCATCAGAGGGAACCTGCCACTCTGCTTATAGTTCTTCTATGTAATTGTGCTGTAATTGTTCTATGGATCCAGCTATTTTCCCAAAATTACATTCACTATATGGAGTATAAAAAGGGTATTTGACATACTTTCTAGAATTTTAAAATGATGGAAAATAATTAGGGGGCAATAAAGTTCAATAGATCAGTCTAGTTCAGAAAACCACTAATCACTAGTAAAAGGAATAAGACTCATCAAGGCCACAGAATGTCAATATGCCAATATCACAGAAATATGAGTGAATCTTGCAAGAGCAGAGGATAGGTATGATAGAAGATTAAGTGCTTAATATGATCATCAGGAATGCTAAAAATACTTTGAGTTTGACTTATAAACATAATGTCATCTCTGTCCATCCAGACTTAAAATTATTTGCCTTCCTTGTAAACATTACTTTTAAAAACAGATAACACTAAAAGTTGTATTAAAATAAATGTCATAACTGCTGCTATTAACTTCTCAGAAACTGAATTCCCCATCTGATATAGCAGCAAAAAGAAAAGTATTTATTTAAAATTTGTACAAAGATGATTCTCTCTAAAGTATCCTCTATACCAGCCCAGCATATGGTGGGTTTCTTTTTGTGGAGAAGATGAGAAGGAAAGAAGAGAGGTTGTTATTACCGTTGAAACATATTTTAGCACATTTGCCTTTACTGTTGGAACATTGCAGTGGATGCACTTGCTTTTAGGCCCAAATCACTCCCAGGTTGAAGCTAATGTTAAGATTACAGCTCTCTTGCCAATTAAAGGCATCCTACCCAAATTATAGGTGGTTTTGTGATAGTCTCGCTTCTGTGTCCCCCCCAAACACCGGGTTACATGAAACATTTTAATAGGACATTGTTTATGGCATTTAACTAGCAAATAATTGGTGCAAAAACAGCATGATTTATATATAACAACTCCTAACCCATAAAGTGTGTGGTCTTTTGGACAGCATTTTTTTTTTAAAGGGCTGTTTTAGGTTTTTGAGAAATTATTCTGCTAGTGCTCTTCTTCACATAGATGGTATGTGCATATGCACATACCGAGTCATCTGCTGGAGTTAAAACACCCCCCGAAAGAATGCTTAAATGCTAATGTGAGGCAATCTTGTACTATTAAAAATTGGAAAAAAGCAAAACCAAGAAGATGGATATTTATGCAGGATGTTTGACATGACTTGGGTTTCATTCAGTTTCACAAAGGTGGATGTGGTTGAACAGCTTAGTCATTGGTTTTCTTGGCTTAGCTTCTTAACATCACTGGACTTGATAATTGGCTAGAGGTTACTTGCTTGTAGATGTTGACGCATAGATTTTGCTGAACTCTTACCCTTGTGTGGCCAGCCAAAAAAGTGACAAAAGCATACACCTCTTGAGGGATGCCAACACTTCAAGCTGGGGGTGCTATTCCCAGCTTGAGGAGATAAACTCACACTAGTTCTCATCAAGCTTGCATGCCAAAAATAGCATAGCTACTGCAGCACAAGAGGTGGGATGAGCTACCTGCCCCAAATACATGCCCATCCAGTACCCTAGGCACATACCTAAGGTATCTAGCTCCACCCACTGCTTGCTGCGCAGCAGCTACATTCTATTTTTAGCATGCTAGCTTGGTGAACACTCATGTGAGTATATCTCCTCAAGCTGGGAATCACACTGTGACCCCAGGCCCCCTTCATGCCAACTGGCAAGGAGGTTACAGGAGTGTTCTGATCCTAGTATGTACATTCTGGTTCACCAAAGAAAATCATGAGAGGTCTTAAATAAAAGCTAGGATCTATCATTGTGAAATGTATGTGTATACATACATTGAAAATGTTTTAAAGTTGTATCAAGGTATGAGGCACCAGCAGAGTGGGGGCAGAGGGGGAAAACTATTGTCTGACAGACAATAAATGTTTATTCCCCTCTCTCTGTCAAGATGCTAATTTAGTATTGTAAGCTACCATGGATATCTGTTTACATACAAAGTCAGTAAAGAGATGTGAAGTCAACAGGGAAGCAACACACAGAAATAAACAAGCCATAGGTGAATAACCTGTGTGAGTGTACACAGGTTGGGAGGGATATATGTAGAAGGCAAAGTAGACACCCCCCCTCATGCTGCGCTTAGGATGTAAATGGGCAGTAAATTTCACATTTGTGAAAATTCAATCTCAGCCAACCATTGTTGGCAACATGGCTAGCCTCCTGTATGAAGAAATGTTATCTCCTCCAAAGTTAAGTTTAGTCTCTACATATAAAACAAAAATCAGAACATGCTTTCTAATCAATTTCCAATACCTTACTCTTGATTAGAATATCACTTGATTCTTTGGGAATAAACTTAATCCTGTTTTCACTACAAGTATCTCAGTGCTGTGGTGTTAAGCAAAGTGCGGCTCCTCAGCTGAATTTTACAAGCTGGTGTTTATTTCCCTGGGGACAGCAGACCTGGTATTTCTGCGAGTGGCCAATGTCAGGGACTGGATACCCCAGGGGAATGTTTCAAAGGGACTCATGGCCTGAGATACACCCACTGTTAACCCGCAGGACTGGCATAGTTTAGAGGAGAGTACGGGGTCTGCCAGTTTGGTGGTGGTGTGAGGAAGAGAATGCTTTTCATGCAGTGGACTTATTCCCCCCAAAATCAGTGAAGCCTGCCTCCTATGTATCTGTGACAAAAGAAATAGCTGATTGTATTGACATCTTAATATGGCATGTCTGATCAGTCTTCTGATGTGGTAGCTTGCATCACTGATAGCCACAGTAGCAGATCTCATGGTTCCTATGTATATTTCCCTTATTCTTGGTTTCCCAGTTCCCTTCCATAACTCTTCTGTGTTATGGATATCATCAGTATGTAGCATGTCACAAGCTGTGACACGGAGGTTAAAGTAGTTCAAATGCAGTCTGTATGCCTCCACTGCCCCCCCAAAAAAGCAGAATTCAAAGCTTTTGGGAAGCCAAAAAAGGTAACGTACCTGCCTTCCCCTTTCTGAGATGGCTTGGGCGGCCAAGGTCCTCAGACTGGTTCTCCAGTCACACATCCCCCTTCTTTCAGGGGTCAGGGAATTCTAAGTTACAAGCCTGATCCTCCCTTTTTAAGGATTTACCCAGACTTGACAAGCCTCAAAAGGTGATGGGGGTACAGATCTGCCCCACTTTTTATGCATCGCTTCACACTGATGGGGTGCCAGATGGAGGAGGATACATTTCTTACAAAAGATGCACCCTTGTGCCATTGAAGTGTTTCAGTAATTTTTTATGAGATACCTGAATTTCAGGTACGGTTTTATATGGGTAGTTCCATGATAAAAAAAGATAAGAAAGTTTGCCATTCAATTGTATTTCTTCTTAGCAATTACTTTTGATTGTTAGCAAGAGAACTCTCTCTCTCTCAACTCATGCTCACCCTCTCATTACTGGGGGCTAGGCATTCCCTATAATACCTAATGATTGTAGGAGAACACAACTTTGACAAGTGGAAGGGCATGTCAAAATGTTACTGCCATGTTTATTAGAGCAGACCATATTGTTCCTGCACTCTCGCATACAACAAATGAGCATTTGCAGGACTTTATTTCGACTTGACAAAGTAATTAAGGTGACTTCAGAATTAACTGTGCAGAAAATGGGATCATAAAGACAGTGTCAGATGGGTCAGAGCTGAGGTGCAATATTACAAGGGTAAGAGTTTTATTTTCTCTACAACGTTACTAGGCTGGGTTTTAAAAAAGACACCCAACTCTTTACTGATAATGTTAAGCTGTGAGTTTGGAAGAAATGCTGACATCAGGATGTCAGTTCATTAGGAGAAAAAGCAGGTGTCAGCTACTCTACTAGCTTTTAAATGAAAAACAAAGGATCCTCGTCCTTATTACTAGCACAAAACAGACCCAGTCTATTAGAATTATTAAGATGTTCTAGGCATATTGGTGGGGGGTTTTTTGTTTGTTTGTTTTTAAATAAAGGATTCTAATATGTGCTTGTTTACTCAGCCTTACTACTGCATTCTTGTCAGGTTTTTATTCCTTTTCCTTCCCGTCCCCCATTTCTGGCAGTTTTGCTAGTTAAGCACAACCTTGTGGAAAGCCACACCTCAACTGAGTGAGCAAGCAAGCAATCTGTATTTCAGCCAAGAATCTCCAATCAGCTCTACTCAGTATTGCTTAATGCCTATAAGGTGCAATGCCTGGTGCTATACAAGTCCAAAATATAGCACAGGAATGCATTAGGTCAGTGATTCTTGACTGCCCAATATTGTAAACCCCCACCCCCAGCCTAATTGGGATCTAGCCAAGACCCAGTGGTGGATTAGCCAATAGGGCCCATGCCAGGGGAAGCCCCCACATCCTGACCCCAGTCCCCTGCAGAAACACTAGGCAGGGGAAGCCCCCACATCCCAACTGCAGCCCCAGAACTTGAAGAGCTCTAGCTCCCTGCCGTGGCCTCAAGGCTGCAGGCGCTCTCATTCCCAGCCGTGGCCCAGGGGGCCGTGAAAGGGAGGACAGAGCTTCTCCGGTCTTAGGACTGCAGTGGGGAAGGGGGGAGCAGAAAGGAGCAAATGGGTTGGGGCTGCAGTGGGGCCATGGGTGGGGGTGCAGGCAGAAGAGTCAGGGAGCGCCCCCCCCCTTGCGCTGGCCCAAGGCCCCACGAAACCTTAATCCACCTCTGCCAAGACCCCTTCCCAATTAGCACCAGAAGAGCTTATTCGAGACCTATGCATTGAGAATCCATACACTAGATAATTGAGAGAGTAAGGCTAGGTCTACACTGCAGCGGGGGTCCGACCTAAGATACGCAACTTCAGCTACGTGAATACCGTAGCTGAAGTTGCGTATTTTAGGTCGGCTTACCTAGCGGTGAGGACGCGGGAAAGTTGACCGCTGCCGCGCTGCCGCCGACTCCGCTGCCGCCTCCTGCCGAGGTGGATTTCCGGAGTCGACGGCAGAGCGATCAGGGATCGATTTTACCGCGTCTTCACTAGACGCGGTAAGTCGATCCCCAAAAAACCGATTGCTACCCGCCGGATCGGCGGGTAGTGAAGACAAAGCCTAAGATAGCACTGCTGGAGAAATTAATGTGCTCACTACTCTGGTCATTTGTATCCCTATAAGGTTATTGCCAAACTCACATTCTCTGTACGTCTGCCATGTAACCCAGGAGTTTAAGCTGGTCAACTCTCAATGTTGCAGGCAAAACTGATTCACCTGTTTATCATTATCAAATGTGCACCTCTATCTTACTCTCCAAAATGTACATCATCTATTTTTAAAGTAAATATCTAAGTCATTGAATCTGTCTGACTTTCACTACAAATATGCAGCTTTACTTATGGTACTGGCTCCTTTAAGGTCTGTCTGAAGTTTTTTCACTCAAGTTATACTTTGGCTCAAGTAAAAGTATAGTATTTGATTAAAATAGTGTCGCTGCCATTTACAGTGAAAGTGAGTTTTGTTGTATTGGAAACTACAGCCTGATGCAGAAATTCAAGGTGAACCTCAAGATTGCAACATGAAGATTACAGCAGCCTGCTGAAGTCATCTGGCCTTTGTATTTCGGCCATCTGGGCCAGCCCTTCAACAAGAACTTCCCTATTTATAGTGCCTTTCATGAAATCTCAAAGTGCTTTTGTATCAAGAAGCAGAAAACATTAAAAGAAAAAACAAATCAATAAAAAAAAAAGTGTTAAGAACAAAGGATGTCTTCCCCTCCCCTTCCCCCCATTCTCCTCCCCAAAAATAGTGTTTAAAGATTTAAAAAATGCAATTTTAGACTAGGTAGTATATAGAATAGAAAACAAAGGCTGGTATTTCACTGTACGTGAGCAACTAAGAGCCTGATCCTGAAAGATGCTGAGCACTCAATTTCTAATGGCTTGAGTGGGAGACAAAGGCAGTCACTACTATGCAGATGAGGCCCCAGATTCCAGGGCAAAATGTTTTCCCAAGGATTACGAAGCACTTTGAGATATTCAGATAAAGTGTGCTATAGCAGTGAGAGCACTAGTCATATCTTAGAGGTACTAATACACTTCACAGCCATGACCATAATAAGACCAAAGTCTATTTCAGCCCCAAACTCAGGAAAGTGAGAAGACTCCCTCTATAGGTCCAACAAGAGTAGAGCAAACAATTGTCAAGTCTTTAGTATAAAGATGACGTTGATAAGTACTGAACTTCAAAATATTAAGATACCAAGAGAATGAATTAGAGTTCATTAATAGGTAGGGATAAGACCTAACCAACATTCACTATCCCTTAAAAGAAATACTTTGGGTATGTCTTGTTCTAGAAACTAACCTTATGGCTGAACTCTAGCTCTACGGATTTTGCTTTGCCCCATTATAATCAGAAGTATCTCCAACCAAGCTCTGGGAAATCATTTAAGTCTGGATCTGAATTTGGCGACTTGGGCCCATGGCTAGCTTAAAACAAAGCCTTAGAGAACAATATCTTAGTCAGAAAAAAAAGTCTTCCTACGAATTACAATTTTGTTTTTTAGAATATAAGCAGCACCACCAAAATAAACACACACTTTTATAAGCTACAGCTGGGTAACATTAAGACTACCAACAATGGTGCTTCTGGTGCCTAAAGGGGCCACACTGAGAATGCTTACTTAGGGCAAACTGCAGGGAATAGGGCAGACAATCCCCCAAAATGATGGGCCATTCTATAATCAGATTCCAAGCTAGTAACAAAAACAGCTTCTACGACACCACACTGGTTATCAAGAAGTCCAATACGGTCCCTTTATGCAATCCAGTCTTTGGGTCCCATTTAGACAGCCAAGTCTAATACAGTGAGAGATTACTGAAAACCTTATTCACCATATTAAAGTTCTACCAATCCCAAAAGACAGGACACATTGCCCACCAGGTCAATGAATATTTCAGACCTCACCCAAATACATGCTTACAGCCTATTTATTAATTAATTTTAAAAGTTATCTTTTGGTTAGGAGATCAATATACATACAAGTATGTATAAAGTCCTTAGTTACTTTCATAGCAGAGATGGTGAGGCTGATGATTTGTAAAAGTCTTTCTGGAATTAATTTTAAAAAGTTATAGTCCAACAGGCAGTCCAGGTGCAGAGTTTATTCAAATTCTTCCATGAGAATTCCAGGGTGAATCTGGAGTAAGCCCGGAGACCTCAGGCTAGGTCCACACTACCCGCCTGATTCGGTGGGTAGAGACCGATCTTCTGGGATCGATTTATCGCGTCTCATCTGGACACGATAAATCGATCCCAGAAGCGCTCCCCCATCGACTGCGGAACTCCTGCTCGCCGAGAGGAGGAAGTGCTGTCGACGGGGAGCTTGCCTGCGCCGCGTGGACCCGCAGTAAGTAAACTTAGTTCGATCTAGGAAACGTCGACTTCAGCTACGCTATTCTCATAGCTGAAGTTGTGTTTCCTAGATCGATCCCCCGCCCCAATGTGGACCAAGCCTCAGTCTTGTGATTTAGACTTTCCCTATCAAAAGTTTAAGCAGATCTGAGATTAAAAAGATCAACTATAAAGGAACCTTCAGGCCTGAAGCCATCTGATAAGTCTCTGGTCAGCAATTGTCAGAACAGGCCCTTTGTTTTGAAGTTAATCTTCTGTTTCCTATGGATACCCAGGTAACTAGTTGGATTCATTAACATAGTTCAAATGGTTAATTGCCTTATCATCAATTAAGCTGAAGACAATGTAAATAATATTAGTTCCTACAGTATCTTATGTCTTTTATCTTTGGGCTGGTCTACACTGGGGGGGGGGGAGAAATCGATCTAAGATACGCAACTTCAGCTACGTGAATAGCGTAGCTGAAGTCGAAGTATCTTAGATCGATTTACCTCGGGTCCTCATGGCGCGGGATTGACGGCCACGGCTCCCCGGTCGACTCCGCTACCGCCTCTCGCTCTGGTGGAGTTCCGGAGTCAACGGGGAGCGCGTTCGGGAGATCGATTTATCGCATCTAGACGAGACCCGATAAATCGATCCCCGATAAACCAATTACTACCTGCTGATCCGGTGGGTAGTGAAGACATACCCTTTGAGTCAACAGAATATAGTAATGAATCATTAGCAGACAAGAACAGGATTTTAGCATCTACATGCTAATTGGGTCACATTACCTATATCTTGTTACAAGTTTAACAAACAGACAAATACAATTAGTGTCTACCCTTGATTCTCTAACAATACAGACAAACATATTAAAGATTCAAGTCTATTACATTTCTTTGAAAGTCACATACAAATAGGTTGTCTTGATAATTTAACAGGAGGCATTAAAATGTAATGGGTCACACACAAGTTGACCAGTCTGTTGGTGTCAGTGCTATTTTTGGTTATTTAGACACTTGCATATGGTCAGGGTGGACCATAGCAGCACTTAAATAATTTAAGACCTAGTTAAGTCAAAGATTTGTTTGGAGTTCTGCAACTTTTTTTCCCTTCAGAACTTGGGAGGGGAGTGGTCAACAGCAGACTACCCAAACAGGATCTGGACTTGCCTAGTTGTTCATAAAACCTGATTCAAAGCTAGGAGACCATATATGAACAGAATATACAGAAGGCACAAACTTGAGGCCCTGCAGAATCTCAGATGCAGTTCCTCAATAATCCATCTGTGCCAGTTAATAAAGGTGCTTTGCTTCCAAACATTGGATCAGTTTCATAAAGGCAAACAATTTCCTTTTATTTTTTTACCCCAGTAGATTTTTGCCAAGAAGTTTGCCTAGCCACCCATGGCCATTTCTAGGAGTGTCCATCACTGTGGTATCCAGGCAATGAGATGCAAGACTTAATTTGAATCAGAAGGGAAAAAGACACCTGTAGGCCATATTCCCATACCTGCTCCAGTGCATACCAACACCTTCTTATATTGGAGCTGTATTACCAAGGTCTCTCAGACCCTGGTTAGGACATATGCCACAGAGACTATGTAGTAAGAGTTAATACAACCTGGGTCTTGAATTAGCAGATCACTTAAATAGCTAAAGGTCAGATCCTCAACTACCGTAAACTATCATAGATCCAAAAACTCCAGTGATGGAGTCAGTTGGTGTAAATCAGTGCAAGGTTCTAAGTCTCGTGGAGCTAGGCTCTTTCTAGGCTAGTTATAAAACTGAACTAGTCTAGTTTTTAAAAACTATATTACTATGAAATATTGAGCATAAATTGCCTCCTGTGACTAAAATGTATTCTAGTATCTTAGAGTATTTTGAAATGTGTGGATAGACTCTATAGAAGTGCAATGCATTTATTATTAAATCTAAGTCTTCTCTCTTACATATAGAGTAATTGGCTTCCTGACTGAAAAGAGGAGTGTTAGAATAGGCAGCAATTATATTGACATATGTATGACATGATTCATGAATAAATTTTAGCTTTGCAGGAACAGAGCTTTATTCTGTATCTAGTCTCTGAACTTAGAAAGGTAAGGCTAGACTAACTGATTAAAAGTCCCTCATGTAGGGTCTTTGTTACTACTGCATAAAATAGGGATATTTAAATTGATAGTTGTTACCAATCAGCCTGCTAAAGTAATAATGAAACATATGAAGATCCCAGGACACCCTGACTCGGTCTTCTTCAATTAATGCTGGCTCTTGAGGTTTGCCAAGAATTTAGAGTTATAATGTCTGTTTCTTCTTTCTTTCCTTCATTGCATGTTCAACATTCAATTTTAAAAGAAATAAAAATATATCTCAAAGCTGTCACATTTCACAAGTTAAATTTTTTAATAAGTGCAAGGAGTAGCAATATCTTAAGCATATAGTGTGTCTAATGAAATACAGAATTCAGAGACCGCAATGGATATATTTACTTATGATGTTTCTCTCTAGAGCAAGAGATGAATCTGTTTAAAATGCTCATTATAGAAAGAGTATCCTAGACTAATGATAGTTAAATACCAATTTTCCAAAAAGAGTTCACTTTATTAAAGATCTTCATAAAAGGGGAGACTAAGAGACCAATTGTATTCCCACTTACCTCAATAGGCATTTAGTCACTGACCTCAAAGGAAGGAGGATCAGGCCCCTAAGGAATGTCCCTAATTTTTTTTTTTTAAATATATACATACACACACACACACACACACACCCCTTCTTAAACATCTTTATTGGTGGTAGGTAAGGATATGATTTAGTCACAGATTCTATGACTTGAACGGCCCCCCCCCCCATGGCTTCAACCCCACTCAGGCTTTGGCTTCAGCCTCATGCGGTGGGGCGGTCAGCCCCCCACGGCAGTTGGGCTTCAGCTCCAACCCCAAGCTTGGAGGGCTCAGGCTTCTGTGATTTATTACCTGTGATTTACTAAGGGTATGTCTACACTACGATAGTAGTTCGATTTTACTTAAATCGAATATCTGGAATCGATATTACAAAGTCGAACGTGTGTATCCACACTAAGGACAGTAATTCGACTTTGTGAGTCCACACTAACAGGGCAAGCGTCGACATTGGAAGCGGTGCACTGTGGGCAGCTATCCCACAGTTCCCGCAGCCCATTGGAATTCTGGGTCAAGCCCCCAATGCCTGCTGGGGAAAAAAAATGTGTCGAGGGTGGTTTTGGGTAACTGTCATCATCCAACCGTCACTCCCGCCCTCCCTCCCTGAAAGCGCCGGCGGGCAATCAGTTCGCGCACTTTTCTGGTCAGTGACAGCACGGACGCCACAGCACTGCGAGCATGGAGCCCGCTGCGACCATTGCTGCAGTTATGGCCATTGTCAACACCTCGCACCTTATCGTACACCTTTTCCAGAGGCAGATGCTGAGAAATCGGGTGAGGAGGCTACGGCAGCGCGGTGAGGACATTAAGTCTGAGAGGGGCACAGACCTCTCGCAAAGCACGGGACCCCACACCTTGAACATCATGGTGGCAATGGGTCATGTTGATGCTGTGGAATGGCGATTCTGGGCCTGGGAAACAAGCACGGACTGGTGGGACCACATAGTGCTGCAGGTCTGGGATGAATCACAGTGGCTGCGAAATTTTCGGATGCGGAAGGGAACTTTCCTGGAACTTTGTGAGTTGCTGTCCCCTGCCCTGAAACGCAAGGACACCCGGATGCGAGCAGCCCTGACTGTCCAGAAGCGAGTGGCCATAGCCTTCTGGAAGCTTGCAACGCCAGACAGCTACCGGTCAGTCGCGAACCACTTAGGCGTGGGCAAATCTACCGTGGGGGTTGCTGTGATGCAAGTAGCCAACGCAATCGTTGAGCTACTGCTGTCAAAGGTAGTGACCCTTGGAAACGTGCAGGTCATCATAGATGGCTTCGCCGCGATAGGATTCCCAAACTGCGGTGGGGCTATAGATGGAACTCACATCCCTATCCTGGGACCGGACCACCAGGCCAGCCAGTACATTAACCGAAAGGGCTACTTTTCAATGGTGCTGCAAGCACTGGTGGACCATAAGGGACGTTTTACCAACATCAACGTCGGATGGCCGGGCAAGGTTCATGATGCTCGTGTTTTCAGGAACTCTGGTCTGTTTAGATGGCTGCAGGAAGGTATTTACTTCCCGGACCACAAAATAACTGTTGGGGATGTGGAGATGCCTATAGTGATCCTCGGGGACCCAGCCTACCCGCTAATGCCCTGGCTCATGAAGCCCTATACAGGCGCCCTGGACACTGAAAAAGAACTTTTCAACTACCGGCTGAGCAAGTGCAGAGTGGTGGTGGAGTGTGCTTTTGGACGTCTCAAGGGGAGATGGAGAAGCTTACTGACTCGCTCTGATCTCAGCGAAACCAATATCCCCATTGTTGTTATTGCAGCTTGCTGTGTGCTCCACAATCTCTGTGAGAGCAAGGGGGAGACCTTTATGGCGGGGTGGGAGGTTGAGGCAAATAGCCTGGCTGCTGATTACGCCCAGCCAGACAGCCGTGCGATTAGAAGAGCCCAGCGCGACGTGCTGTGCATCTGGGAGGCTTTGAAAGCTAGGTTCCTCAGTGAGCAGGGTAACCAGTGACTTTTAAGTTTGTTTAAAGCGAAGCTGAACCTGCCCCCGTTTCTTTACCCGGTTAATGTTGACTATCCTCTCCAGCTACATACCCCATTCACCCCGTCCCCCCCCTTCCAACCCACGTTTAAAAATAAAATAAATGGAACTTTGTTAATGAACCCTGTTTTCTTTATTATGGGTTTCACGGTAAACTGTTGAAACTGGGACGCAGACTGTGGTGGCGAGCGGGCGTAGTGATGGAAAAAATGCTTCTAAAAATCGAGGAATGACAGGCTCCTGCTCCTAGAGCAGTCCGCAGTGGTGGACTGGTTGTTTCAACGGAGCCTGCCACCCCTCCTTTTTGGGACTCTGTGTGTGGGGGCTATGTGACTTTGTGGCGGGGGAGGACGGTTACAGATCCCCTGCTGCGTGGCTCTGTGATCCAGGATAAGGACCGCTGCATAAGATCTCTAACCGCCCTCCCCTGCCACAAAGTCACATAGCCCACCCCCACACAGAACATGAAAACCACCTCCCAGACTGACCAGGGTGCCTAGTGACTGCACTGTGTGTGTGACCTGCTGCTGAACCTGGCCCCGTGTCTGTACCCTGGTAAAGGTGACTGTCCTCTCCAATTACCAACCCCCTTCCACCCTTCAAACACACTCTCCTGTAAAAGAACATGACGGAAACAATAATTAACAGAAATGTATTTTTTATTAGCAACTACACAGTTAGGGGATGAAACTGGGACGGGGGCTTGGGTGAGGCGGGAAGGAAAGGACTTATCAAATTTTGGGGAATGAGAGCCTTCTGGTACTCGAGCAGTCTGCAGGGGTGGAGTCACAGTTTTCACGGCCCCTGCCGCCCCTCCTTCTTGGGACTTTGGGTGAGGGGGGTATGGGACTTTGTGGCGGGGGAGGGCGGTTAGACAGAGACTGCAGCGGGGCTCTGTCCTCCTGCCTCTGGTCCTGCAGAACATCCACAAGGCACCGGAGCGTGTCCGTTTGCTCCCTCATTAGTCCAAGCAGCGTTTGAGTCGCCTGCTGGTCTTCCTGCTGCCTCCTCTCCTCCCATTCAATGTTTAATCGATGGTATTGCGACATGTTCTCCCTCCACTGGGTCTGCTGGGCCGCCTCGGCTCGGGAGCAGCCCATAAATTCTGAGAACATGTCGGCCCGTGTCCTTTTCTTTCTCCGCCTAATCTGCGCCAGCCTCTGGGAGGGGGATGCCAGGGTAGGTCGGGAGACAGTCGCAGCTGTGGGATAGGAAAAAGGGAGTGAATTCCTCACAAAGAATTTTTTGTGAACAATGAACATAGTCTTTCTCTGTGAACAAGACCATGCACAGCACCTATCACATGCGCACTCAGGACAAGGTCGAATTTTCGGCCTTCGCATTCAGTGCCTGGGGTCTTGCAGTGGAGATCAGACAAGCGGGGCAGGACAGCGGAATTCGGGTAGCAGGCTGTCATAACTATAAAGGGAAGGGTAAGAGCTCTCCTGTGTACAGTACTATAAAATCCCTCCTGGCCAGAGACTCCAAAATCCTTTTACCTGTAAAGGGTTAAGAAGCTCGGGTAACCTGGCTGACACCTGACCCAAAGGACCAATAAGGGGACAAGATACTTTCAAATCTTGGGGGGGGGGGGAAGGCTTTTGTTTGTGCTCTTTGTTTAAGGCGTCATTTGCTCTTGGGACTGAGAGGGACCAGACATCAATCCAGGTTCTCCCCATCTTTCTAAACAAGTCTCTCATATTTCAAACTTGTAAGTAAAGAGCCAGGCAAGGCGTCTTAGTATTACTTTGTTTTCTCAACTTGTAAATGTACCTTTTACTAGAGTGTTTATCTTTGTTTGCTGTACTTTGAACCTGAAACTAGAGGGGGGTCCTCTGAGCTCTTTAAGTTTGATTACCCTGTAAAGTTATTTTCCATACTGATTTTACAGAGATGATTTTTACCTTTTTCTTTAATTAAAAGCCTTCTTTTTAAGAACCTGATTGATTTTTCCTTGTTTTTAGATCCAAGGGAGTTGGATCTGTATTCACCAGGATTTGGTGAAAGAAAGGAGGGGGGGAAGGGTCAATTTCTCCTTGTTTTTAGATCCAAGGGAGTTGGATCTGTATTCACCAGGATTTGGTGAAAGAAAGGAGGGGGGGAAGGGTCAATTTCTCCTTGTTTTTAGATCCAAGGGAGTTGGATCTGTATTCACCAGGATTTGGTGAAAGAAAGGAGGGGGGGAAGGGTCAATTTCTCCTTGTTTTTAGATCCAAGGGAGTTGGATCTGTATTCACCAGGATTTGGTGAAAGAAAGGAGGGGGGGGGAGGGTCAATTTCTCCTTGTTTTTAGATCCAAGGGAGTTGGATCTGTATTCACCAGGAGTTGGTGAAAGGAAGGAGGGGGGAAGGGTCAATTTCTCCTTGTTTTAAGATCCAAGGGAGTTGGATCTGTATTCACCAGGGAATTGGTGAAAGGTTTCTCAAAGCTTCCCAGAGAAGGGAATTAGCTTGTGGGAATGGTGGCAGCGGACCAGATCGAAGCTGGTAGTTAAGCTTAGAAGTCCTCATGCAGGCCCCCACACTTGTACCCTAAAGTTCAAAGTGGGGATTCAGCCTTGACACAGGCTGACATGGTAAGCCTTAGACTTTTGGCTGCTTAAAACTTAAATTATAGCAGTGCCCTCCTTTCATGTTCAAAGCAATTCTCCTAGCGTTGGCCAGTTCCTGCTGCCGGCAATCCACCAAGCATGAACTCTGCCCTTGTCCCACCCCCTCGCGGCTGTCCCCGGGAAAGATCCCTGTATGCTGCCCCTCTCCCGCCTCCACCGCGTGGCTGTAAACCGCCAGTTACAGTTCTGTAAAGGAACAGGCAAGCAGTCCCAATAGTAACATTCCCCTAATTCTAAGCAGGTCACCATGAGCGACATCACTCTGCTGAGGATTTCTGAGACAGAGAAAGACCGCATGCTGCGTGAAAGCCAGCAAAAACCAGGGCCGTATGCCGCCATGCTCTGCAAGGCAATGATCCCAGAGTACTTGATGATAGCCTGGCGTGGAACAGTTTGCTACCACGGAGGACACAATAAGGCCGCTCTCCCCAGGAACCTCATGCAAAGGCTTTCCAATTACCTCCAGGAGAGCTTCGTGGAGATGTCCCATGAGGATTTCAGCTCTATCCCCGGACATATAGATCTTTTCCAGTAGCTGCACTGGCAAGGACTGAAAAGTAGAGCGCCTAGGGCAAACCAATCATGAAAAACCCATTGTTAATGTTCCTGTTCTGTTCAAAATAAATGTTTACATGTTTAAAACACTTACCGACTGATCCTTCCCCTGATTCTGTGTCCGGGTTAACGCCTGGGGACGGTTGATAGGGGATCTCTGTGAGGGTGATGAAGAGATCCTGGCTGTCGGGGAAATCAGCGTCGTAAGCGCTGTCGACTGCCTCGTCCTCCTCATCTCCTTCCTCATCTTCCCCGTCCGCTAACATCTCCGAGGAAGTGGCCGTCGACAATATCCCATCCTCTGAGTCCACGGTCAGTGGTGGGGTAGTGGTGGCGGCCGCACCTAGAATGGAATGCAGTGCCTCGTAGAAACGGCATGTCTGGGGCTGGGATCCGGAGCGTCCGTTTGCCTCTTTGGTCTTCTGGTACCCTTGTCTCAGCTCCTTGATTTTCATGCGGCACTGCGTTGCATCCCGGCTGTATCCTCTCTCTGCCATGGCTTTTGAGATCTTCTCATAGATCTTCGTATTCGTCTTTTCGATCGCAGCTCAGAAAGCACGGACTCATCGCCCCACACAGCGATCAGATCCAAGACTTCCCGATCAGTCCATGCTGGGGCCCTCTTTCTATTCTGAGATTGCATGGTCACCTCTGCTGGAGAGCTCTGCATCGTTGCCAGTGCTGCTGAGCTCGCCACGATGTCCAAACAGGAAATGAGATTCAAACTGGCCAGACAGGAAAAGGAATTCAAATTTTCCCGGGGCTTTTCCTGTGTGGCTGGTCAGAGCAACCGAGCTCAGACTGCTGTCCAGAGCGTCAACAGAGTGGCGCACTGTGGGATAGCTCCCGGAGCTATTAGTGTCGAATTCCATCCACACCTACCCTAATTCGACATGGCCATGTCGAATTTAGCGCTACTCCCCTCGTTGGGGAGGAGTACAGAAATCGAATTTAGGAGACCTCTATGTCGAACTAAATAGCTTCGTTGTGTGGACGGGTGCAGGGTTAATTCAATTTAACGCTGCTAAATTCGACATAACCTCCTAGTGTAGACCAGGCCTAAGAATCCCCATGACAAAATCTTAACCTTAGTGGTAGGCATTGCTTGCTTGGATTTGCCCAGTAATAAGCAGAATAGAGGTTATAGTATTTTCTTCCTATGTCAGTTAGTGATTTTAATAAACTTAATGGGGGGAAACAAACACCGTAAGTACATGATGACCAGAGTTTCCATCAGTGGCCATTACCTTACTTTTATAGTAACAATGCACCTGTACTTCACATTACTACTTGGTGCAGTAATTAAATGAGGCTGATCTACAGTGGTGTGGCCTGCTTGCCCTTTGCCAGGGCAAGTCAGGGCTCTGCTATTAGAGGGGAGCTGGATGCAGAACTTTATCCAACCTGCAAGAAGGCAGAGACTATTGGTTGACTGACAACCTGCGCACATGATTGAATGTTGTCACTGCAATATAATGGTAGTTAGTCACTGATTATGTTGACTACATACAGTGTTGATTGTTCCTCTTGCTTGGAAACAAAGGTTCTAGAAAGAGTGAGGAAGATTTGTCTTTACAGATTTAAAGCAATTATTGGTAAATAGTGAAGGTTAAAGGCTCTATTGTGAGACTTTCCCAGCACCAAGCAAGAGGCAGCACATAGTTGCTCTCCCCCTGAGCAGCAGGCTAGGGAGCAGATTGTGACTGAATCAGTGTGCCTTCTGGGTTCCCCCTATTCCAACAAAGAAATACCTTGCATCATGTCCTTCCCCTGGCAAACTGACAGCTATACAAGCTAGCACACTGGGGTGCTAAACCCTTGGCTCTGTCCAATCCCTCTGCAATGCTGCACACTTTAGGGTTACCATATTTTTTTTTTTTTTTTTAATTAAAAGGAGGACACTCCACGGCTCCCCGGCCTCGCCCCAACTCTGCCCCTTCCCCGCGCCCAGCCCCGCCCCAACTCCGCCCCTTCCCCTGAATGCTCCACCCCCTGCTCCTCCCCCTCCCCTGTTTCCCGCGAATCAAATGTTCACGGGAAGCCTGAAACAGGGAGGCAGCAGGTAAGCTGGGGCAGGGCGCGGCGCGGCCCAGTCCGCCCCCCCCCCGGCTGAGCGGCTTCCACTGGCGGCCGGCCGGCCCAGGCCAAGAGGCTCTGGCCTCAGCGTCTCCCGCCGGGCTCGGGCCCCCGGCCGAGCACCGCCGGCCCCTCCCTCCCAGCACCGCCGGCCCCTCCCTCCCTATTTTCCAGGACATGTCCGGCTTTTTGGGATTTCCTCCCGGACGGGGATTTGAGTCCCAAAAAGCCGGACAGGTCCGGGAAAATCCGGACGTATTGTAACCCTAGCTTGCATAGGCTGCACATTTGCATGGGAGAGGATACAGCGACACTGTGGAAGCTGCTCTCCTCCCTATGCTGTTACTTACAATTTGGGTAGCTAGCACAAGGGAGTAAGAAGGGGCCTTAGGCCTCCTTGTGGAGCATGCAATATGGCCACAATCTGTTTCTATCAAGTTTAGACTCCAGTTTGATATCATTGAATGTATGTGCAATTTATAGAATTAAATGTTTTTGCCTTTACCAGCATTGTGGTCAAAGTTGGAAAATGAGTCATAATCCACCCAATTTAGGTTTAATCAATTTTTGCTTTTATTTATACAGTTTCAGACAGAACGGTCACTTAGTGTGTAGACATACATTTGCGCCAGACAAATAACAGACAAGACAGAATTGTTAAATAGGGTCAAATTACCACATTCTGGAGCACAAGGAAGTTCTTCTACCTTCCATGATAGTCATCCCCTTCTCTGATCCTTTGGTCGGTTCCTTCAGTCCCATTCTTCAGTTTCTAGTCCAGTGTTTCTCCAGTTTAACCCCATGTTCACTTAAGGATTTTATACATTTCTACATTACAGATTAAGTAATCTTTGTCCAATCTGCTTTTTGCACAGTCAACCCTTGGGGTTTTAGGTAAGCCACACATTAAGCATTCACAAGCTTCAATTACCCAACCCTGCTGGGTTTCAAGTTTGGGACATGTTTTTTGTGGCACCCTGCCCTGGGTCTTCCCAAAAAAGATGAGTTTTATTTATCATTGTGTTTGTATAGCTTTTTTCTTACCTTTGTTCTGTCAACAGCAACATTTTAAGCAGATTGCCAATGTGATGTAAAGAACTGGCATAACCACACTTATGCCAGCAAGGACATGGGCTAAGTGTTCTCTCATCTGCATTCTGTCACTATCATATTTACAAATAATTAAAAATATGGCAATTAAGAATTCTTCATTTTAATATTTCAATGTTATAAATCAATGTTATTCTGTGGTACTCTTAATTAAAAAGGGATGGGGAGTTATAAAAAATATGGTGATTCTTAAAGATAAAAAGTTGAAATTAAAGCATTGTTCCCCCCATAGTCCAGTTGTATTTGAGAATCATTACAAAAATGCCATTAGAAAAAGTTTTCCTGTGAATGCATTTTGAAGGCTATTTCAATGTTAGGGCCTTGATATTTAATTGTTTTTCATGGTATCCCCCATCCATCTTGTTAGTCTGTTGTAAACAAGGAGGTACAATTTCAAAATGGCTGACACCCAACTTTGCAGGCAAAAATATGTTACTGGGGAAAAACCACACCCCCACACTTGCATCTACATTTTGGTACCCACAAAACAAAGGGTAAATGTAAGTCCGAGTATATACCCTATCCCTGATTTCTGCATGCAACCTGGTATTTAGAGGCACAAGTATACAGATTTATACATGTAAAATTTGCATAAGCAATGCTGTTGCAGGTTCAAACGGCACCCACAGTAGAAGGTTTCTCCTTTTGAAAGTGTGGTCCAACATAGTTATCTGTTCTTTACCACTCAGAACTGGTGGGCCTTAATATATGGTGTTTTGATGATGGTGCGAGCAATATTTTGACTTGTAAAATTTGTCCACTGACTAAATTGCTCAGTAATTGACTATTTGTTAATCAGAGATAAGGAAGGATGGAAACTGAGACGTACAATCCATTCTTTCCTTTGGAAAAAACATTGGCATACACTAAGAAGTAGTTCATTACATTGCACATGAAATTTACTGGAGCCTCATGACTATTCTAGGTCAAAAATAAATTCAGATAAGTAAACAGTCTTAATTGAATTAAAACAAAGATTTTTTTAAAAAAAGTTTAAGCATAAGCATATATGTTCTCTTATTTCTAGAGAGATGTATTCATACAGGACAAAGATATTCTACCAAAAAGTTAGAGAAGGCAAAGTAGAAGCTGAACAGTATGAAATTGCAAGATCATGCTTAGAGCCTAAATCAGCAATTGTATCATTGAGAGAGAGAGAGAGAGAGAGAGAGAGAGCGTGCACGATTGATTCATATGAAAATCCTATCAAGATTTCTATACTTATCCAAGTTTTATCCCACAGTAGGAAATATCACCTTTTTTCCATCTTGTTCTATTGATTTCCCTTCCCCCCCTTCTCTTAGCACAAAGAAAAGAAAAACACAACCCACTGTCTAAATTGTATTTTATCTGTGACCACTTTCTGTATGACAAAAAGTCCATTTTAGAACTAAGCATATACTGATGAACATCTGTAATGCAATGAATAGGCTAAAAATAGACAAAGGATATGTATAAGTCTTCAAACTTTTAGATACAAGTCAATTACTAACTGATAGGGGTTATGGTGAAACTTCTAGGAGCAGGATATTACAAGATTGTCTATTATAAGAACGATAGGACCTTTCTGTAAATTATTTGATACTGTAAGTGTAGGGACAGGATAGTGGACCAGGATACCAGTCTGAGCTGGGTATGGTGATTTCTATGTTCCTAGAATTTATTCTGGATTAAAATAAGTAAAGGAATAGAATAGAATAGAATGAGATGCATAAAATGAGATGCAGTTAGGCAAAGCATTTGCAAACCAAACCTATACATTTGGTTCTCATGGGCTGGATGCAAGTTTGCCAAATCCTAACATGCAAGGTTATTTTGAACACTTAAGGGGAATTCTCCACAGCTGAACTTAACTGGTTCAAGTTTGGGGTTTGTTTTTTGAAAACACCACACACAAAACAGCACCACAAACTCAGCTTAGTTTGAAACATGTAGAAATTAGAGCCGAGCAGGGCACTGGCAAGTGTTATTCTGAAGAACAAAGTTTGGAGTCAAAATATGAAATGTTCAATTTGTAATTTAAAATAGGATTTCTTGATAAATTCCCTCTGCCCCCTTCTCATAGTCTAAGCCTGATATTTAACAAAGCAAGGTAAGCTGTTTACTGAGAGCTTGTACTAAAACATTTTCATCTGTCTTTCCCTCCCACCCCATCCTCTCTAGAGATATATTTTCCTTTAGAAAAATATAAAAAAATTCCCTTTAGAGCTAAGAGGAGATAGACAAGAATTAATGTTTAAGTGTGCTGATAATATTTTATGTAAAAAAAAAAATTCCCCTCATATTTTCTTCCCTCCCGCACCTTATCCTTCCCCTCCCGCACCTTATCCTTCCCCTCCCTCGCCACACACACAAAATTGTGGATAGATTCAGAAAGAGATCCTAATACAGGACCAGAGTCGGATATGGAGGATCAGGGGCTAGAAATTGCATGGTAGGTGCTCAGACTTGGGCTGGAACCCAGGATCTGACACCCTGTGAGGTCTCAGAATCCAAGCTGGAACATCTAAATTGTAGTTTTATAGCCCTGCAAGCCCAAGTCAGCTGATCTGGGCCAGCCATGACCATGCTACAGATCTTTTATTTCAGGATAGACATATCCTTGGAGTCTTTCCACTGGACCTAATGGGTTTGGAATTAGGACCCTGATGAGACTTTTTACAAGTATAATTTGTTACTCCTCTGTATCATGAACATTCTTATTTAAGTGTAAACATCTTTTTACAAAGTGATTGTGCTTTGAGTTTTGCTATATTAGGCATTTGTTTCCCTGAGCATTATTTTGAGTCACTGCCAATTTTTAACAACGGAGGATTATTTTAGAGATAGCAGCTGGATAGCAGAGCTGGAGGACGAGATTTGCACATTAAACCTATGAATTCTTGTTTTTAAGAAGTGATTTTGATGTTTAAAAAATGGTTTTTGCTCCAACAGGCCCCACTCATTGCTGCTCGAGAAAATAAAGCTGTTTCCTAAGAATGGAGAGGGCTGCTTGCTGAAGATCAGAATAATCACAAGCTTAAATCTGAATCATGTGATGTGTTGTGTTCACATTTGCATCTGGGAGATCATAAAAGAAAACAAACAAACAAACAAAAACCAGAAGGTAAGTAATCCTGCCATCTTGTGAGAAAACTCTGAGAAATACACACTAACACAAAGGACAAGCATAGTCTTGGTAGCAATTATTACAGATTCTATGCTATGCTGTTGACCAAAAAGAGTTGATTTATAATTCCTGGGCCAGATCATTTGGTAATGTGAATTAAATCAACTAACTTATACAGATTTACTGAGGGCCAGCTGAGATTATATATTCTTCTGCAATGTTTTCAAGAGTGTTTTTAAAAATCTATTAAAGTTTCACCTCTGCTTATATATAGTCTTATTATACCAAATTCTTTGTCTGGAGCCAAAGTTCCCATTCCATTCCCACCTTCTGCCAGTAAAGGATGTTCATTGTTGCCAATAGGTTTGATTAATCAGACCTTGCCATAAAAACAAACAAACAAAACCACACCACAAATTCAGTCTCCCCCCTTTTGATATTCCCTGCATAGGAGCAGCTGCTCCTTTTGTGGACATATTAACATGCCAACTAGATGTAATTTCTTTAAGTTGTTAAACCATGCAATTATATAACGTATAGGGTTTCTTAGACCTTGGTGTTTCAAAAGCCTAAAGGGCAGAATATATTTTTGATTTATTTCAGGCTTCTTCCCTTTTGGGGGGAGGGAGAAGAAGAAGAAGAAGAGGAAGAAGAAACACACACACACACACACAATGAGTCTACAGGAAGAAATTACAAAAAATATCCCCATTTAAAAGGAGTCTATTTTATGCCCAGAGCATTCAATTCTTCCTTCTGACATGTGACTTTAAAGAGAGCAGCATGCTGTCATCAAGTGCAGTATTTGGCCCATGGACAGGAGCAGCTGGTTCTTTTTTCACAGTCATTTTACTAAGTCACTTAGGACTCAATTGTTTATCATGTTAGATACTCAAATCAGGTTAGAAAAGAACACTGCTGTTAACACCTACCCTTCATTTTTTGTTTTTATTAATTTTCACTTTTTTTTTTTTTTTTTTTAAACACACAAAAGCTACTATTCAGTTTTTAAAACCTATTTTCACCCAGATTTTGTGCAACTCACTCAAGTATTGGTTATGTTGAGAAATTCTCCTCCTCAGAAACAAGCTCCCTACAGATCAGAATACACCAATTCCAAGTAACACCAGTCTACCAGAGCAACAGATGCAAAACCTTTAATTGTATCTCCACTTCCACAATGATCAACACTCCCCTTCCCCAATGCACCTTTCAAGATCCATGGAGCCTACATCAGTTTCCTCCTCCCCATGTTTTTTTGTCTCTCCCAGGGACTGAGCACTCTAACTTGGTCACCCTGATTTCAATCCCCTTTTAGGTAACAAGTCCAAACAAAATCCCCAAATAAATAAACCCACTCTCTGGGCCCTATTCCCAGTCCCTTTTGTGTTACCTTGCAGCCTCTCTGTTATTCTTAAACAGGAATTACCACCTAGAGGTGAATACTTAAGGCAATTATTACCTCTAAATCAGGAGTCCCCAGCTGTGCAGGAAGGTTATAATTTAACCATCTGTAGGAAATTAGCCACTTTCTCCCTCTGTTGGCCCCTTTTCTTCAATTAGTTTTCAGATGATTCAACAGACCACCTTCCTCTAGCTAGCAGCTACCCTGCTATACAGGAGAAGGCAGCATTTATGCTGGTCCCCTTCTCCCAGCTCATTCCCAATTGGCTGAGTGAGAGAGGAGCCTTGTCCTGCCTTCTCTTCAAGGCTCCTGACCCCAAGCCCTTAAAGATACAGTGATGAGATTTCCTCCCAAGCACCACTTATTCTCAGGACCACTGCCTCTCAATCAATATCTCCTAGGTCCTTTTACATCTTCAAAATCTTAAAGAGCAAGGCCACCTGTAGGGGGAGGCACCATTGTAAGGGGGCAGACTACCACCTCAGAGTTGGTGCACAGCTGGTTAAAACAAAAACTTAATCAGTGAATAGTTGTCAATGGTTTGATCCTAAATGGGGGGAGAGCTAGTGAGGTCTACCAGTGATCTGTCCTGGGTCCAGTACTAGTCAATATTTCCATTAATGACTTGGATAACGGGGTGGAGAATATTCTTAGAAAATTTGTAGATGACACCAAACTTGGAGGAGTTGCAAGCATTTTAGAGGTCAGAATCAGAATGGAAAGGACCTTGATAAATTGGGGAATTTGTCTGAAATCAAGAAATGAAATTCAGTTAAGACAACTTCAAAGCACTATACTTAGGAAGGAAAAAGCAAATGCACAATGACAAAATTGGGAATAACTAGCTAAGCGGTAGTACTGCAGAAAAAGATCTGAGGCTATAGGGGATGATAAATTGAATACAAGCCAACAATGTGATGCAGCTGCGAAAAAGGCTAGTATTCTGGGCTGTATTAACAGGAGTGTCATATGCAAGATACGTGAGGTAATTGTCATGCTTTACTCAGCACTGGTGAGTTCTCAGCATGCATAGTTTCCGGTTTTGGGTGTCACACTTTAAGAAAGATGTGGACTAACTGGAGAACAAAAGGTGATAAAAGGTTTAGCAAATCTGACCTATGAGGCAAGGTTAATAAAATGGCCTGTTTAGTCTTGAGAAAAGAAGACTGAGGGGACATCTGATAACACTCTTCAAATATGTAAAGGGCTGTTATAAGGACAGTGATCAATTGTTCTTTATATCCACTGAAGGTAGGACAAGAAGTAGTAGGCTTAATCTGCAGCAAGGGAGATTTAGGGGGGCTATTAGGAAAAACTTTCTAACTATGAGGATAATGAAGCACTGGAATAGGCTTCCAAGGCAGGTTGTGGAATCCCTGTCATTGGAGGTATTAAAGTGCAGGTAAGACAAAAATCTGTCAGGGATGGTGTAGGTGTACCTGTTCTTGCCTCAGTGCAGGAGGCTGAAAAAGGTGACCTCGAGGTCCCTTCCAGACCTAGATTTGCATGATTTTATGATTCCTTCATGCATGTTATTCTAGATTCATTATTTATTACCTTCCTAAAGCATGAAAAGGGAAAAGGGAGTGGGAGGGAGGGTTGGGACGGGCAAAAAATATTTGATTAAAACATTTCAGATACAAAAGTGTCATGTAAAAAAGAATAGTTCCCCCATATTAAAAAGTACCTATAAAAGCAGACACCAGAAAAGACAGCTAGAATTCATAAATCGCACTTTGGAGCTCTCAGATGGCGTTATCATTATTGTGTTTGGATTAATTTGATCAATGACCAGAAGTTTTCTAATGCTATTTTTAATAAATATCACCTTTTGAGATGGCTGAATTGTTCTTTTTTCTATTTGTGAAGTGTTTGGATGCAACAGAACATTCAGTGGACAATACCCAGTCCCACAGCTGATGAGGTTCAAGTGAAAATGTTTAAGCGGGGAAGAAAAAAGTCTATTTTTTTTAACCCCTCTTTGCTTCTGATTGTGTTCACACCTCCCCTTAAAGAGATCAGAGCGCCTCTCCCTCCCCCAAGAGACCTGCCTTCCAGGTAAGAATTGATGTTTTAGAGGAGTTGCCCAACTTTCTTTTTTATCACAGGTACCTAATGGAGCTTAGAGCCATTCTTTACCAGCAGCTATTTCTTTTATTACTTATTATTATTTTCTGTTGTTAATGGGCAGAGGTCTTTGAGTTGTCTGGCACAGTACAGTCAAGTGCTTTTTCCTTTTAAACGTCATTGAGGAAGACTCTGGCACTGTGCATACTAACTGAATTATTTATCATTTGTATTACAGTCATTTTCGGGATCCCATTGTATAAGGCATTGTACAAATATGTACTAGTATAAGAGGCAGCCCCTGCTCTTACACTTTAAATAGATAAGACAGACAAACAACACACGAAGTCTAAAATAAAACTTGGGTTTTTTTAAAATTATATTGTGCCAGTCCATTAGCATGAAGCCCTGGATATTTTTTTAACAGCTGTTGTAGACTGTTGAAGAACTAATTGTTTATTTATGGCTAGAATTTGGCTTCATGCTGTTGCCTTCTGTAAGGAACAATGTGGAGGGACACTATCCTGGCCTCCAAGAGGCATGTACCTATTATGGGTGCAATGCATCTCAGAACTTAGGAGCACTGCTATTCCCTTGGAGTAGATGCAGTGTGGACTCTACTCTTGCCCTGGTGGTATCGGGTCAATTGGCCAGTGAAGAGTGGGAGACAAAATTAGGATTCCCTCCTTTCCCCATTCTCTTGGGGGAGACTGGCACAATACTAACTAGCTGGAGCCATCTTACTCTGAGCACAAGGACTGGGATTTCACTCAGCCCACAGAAGTTCAAGGAGCAGGAAGCAAAGACTTCTTTCTTCTCTCTCATCTCTTATACACCTGTGCTGGGCCAGGCACAACCTAGCCCTAATTTATGTATGTGTTATAATAAGCATGAGCTTCGATCATAAGAAATAGATAAATGGAAGGAAAAACAGTACTGTCTTTGCCTGTCCAGTAAGTTTTCTGTGAACTGTCTGTTATATCACTGTCTGTCTCTCTTTAAATGAAGAGGTATGAAGACATGCCAGCGTAATAATAAGATGCGTGAACTAGTTCTTACAAAATGAGAATCAGCTGGAAACCTCAGCCCATATGTTGAGCCTGAATTTTTTGTAAGGTCAAGAATGGATTCAGTTAAGGAGAACCTATTCTCCAGCTCAGTTCCTCTGCAATTTTCTTTTAACCATCAGGACATTTCTTTCTTGTATTTAATTGCTCAACCAATGACAGTGGTTAGGCAGCTGATGTGTTACAGCTGCTGCTTATCATGCTGACTACTATTGTCTCATGGTTTCTTTGTGCTCCCTATGTTATGTCTCCACCTACTGTCTTTCATCTTATACTCAGATTGTAAGCTTGTGGGGGCAGGGGCCATCTTTTTGTTCCATGTTTATGAAGCGTCTAACACCAGATCCTGATCCATGACTGGAGCCCCTCGGCACTACCCCAATACAAATAAATAAGATAAGACATTATAGTTTTTCACATAACGTTGTGGTCTAATTATTTTTAATAAATCTACAGATTATAAAAAGAAAAGGTCAAATATTTCACTACCTTCCCTCAATCAAAAAGTCTTACAATATTTTGCCGATAATGCCAATGTATTAAGAATTTATTTTAAAAAAAATCTGAAGGCTGGTAAAACAGGTATCAAAATAATATTTTACTGGGTTTTTTTAAAAAAGCAAAGCATTTCTCTGAGCTCATCTTTTTCAAAAAATTTAAAACAAACATAAAAAGAACTTCTCTGCATATGGAAACACAGTTTGAATGCAAAGCACATGCTGTTATAAAAAGAGTTAATGTCCTCTTGGCAAACTTCACATTTCACAAATTATGAATAGGTCCTTGTTAATTATAGCCAAACTCTGGGCTTTTATTACCAATTTTTTTAACCATTCTACAAGCTCAAGTTCTGACTTATGTTTGGGGGCAAAAAAGGATAAATCCTTGCACAAGAGGGTGCGGTTTACCTACCAAAACACATATTTTCATATCAGTTTCTCTTTCAGATTCTACCATCCTTCACTTATGTGGGTTAATAGTAACAGAATACAAAAGGGGAGAAAATCAGCAGATAAAAATGCTTTACTCCTTTCACTAGAACTAACAAAGTGTGTTGTAATAACTGAGGCCTAGCAGACCTACTTCAACTGTTAGCCTAGCTGGTGAAAAGTGGATAAAAGTTCATGCATTCTTATAATGACCTGTTATATAAAACTGTTTAAGAAAAGATGTAAGGAGACAGTAGACTGAAAGAATCATAGAAGAATCATAGAATCATAGAATATCAGAGTAGGAAGGGAGGTCATCTAGTCCAACCCCCTGCTCAAAGCAGGACCAATCCCCAACTAAATCATTCCAGCCAGGGCTTTGTCAAGCCTGACCTTAAAAACCTCTAAGGAAGGAGATTCCACCACCTCCCTAGGTAACCCATTCCAGTGCTTCACCACCCTCCTAGTGAAAAAGTTTTTCCTAATATCCAACCTAAACCTCCCCCACTGCAACTTGAGACCATTACACTTTGTTCTGTCTTCTTCTACCACTGAGAACAGTCTAGATCCATCCTCTTTGGAACCCCCTTTCAGGTAGTTGAAAGCAGCTATCAAATCCCCCCTCATTTTTCTCTTCTGCAGACTAAACAATCCCAGTTCCCTCAGCCTCTCCTCATAAATCATGTGCTCCAGCCCCCTAATCATTTTTGTTGCCCTCCGCTGGACTCTTTCCAATTTTTCCACATCCTTCTTGTAGTGTGGGGCCCAAAACTGGACATAGTACTCCAGATGAGGCCTCACCAATGTCGAATAGAGGGGAATGATCACATCCCTCGATCTGCTGGCAATGCCCCTACTTATACAGCCCAAATTGCCGTTAGCCTTCTTGGCAACAAGGGCACACTGTTGACTCATATCCAGCTTCTTGTCCACTGTGACCCCTAGGTCCTTTTCTGCAGAACTGCTTCCTAGCCATTTGGTCCCTCGTCTGTAACAGTGCATGGATTCTTCCTTCCTAAGTGCAGGACTCTGCACTTGTCCTTGTTGAACCTCATCAGGTTTCTTTTGGCTCAATCCTCTAATTTGTCTAGGTCCCTCTGTATCCTATCCCTACCCTCCAGCATATCTACCACTCCTCCCAGTTTAGTGTCAGCTGCAAACTTGCTGAGAGTGCAGTTCACGCCATCCTCCAGATCATTAATGAAGATATTGAACAAAACCGGCCCCAGGACCGACCCTTGGGGCACTCCGCTTGATACCAGCTGCCAACTACACATGGACCCATTGATCACTACCCGTTGAGCCCGAAGATCTAGCCAGCTTTCTATCCACCTTATAGTCCATTCATCCAGCCCATACTTCTTTAACTTGCTGGCAAGAATATTGTGGGAGACCATGTCAAAAGAGACAGGGTCTAGTGATATCACTCAAGGACTGTGTTAAGATTATGACTGGTAAACTAGAGGAGTAAAGGATAGGAAATCACAGAACCAAAATTGGTGTGTCAGAAATAGGGCCTAATTGTTGGACAAAATAATGAAAGAATGATTATTCCATAGTGACATATTGGGGTACAGTCCACACCCCTGTCCTGCAACTCTGGGTGCCTTTCAATGCTTTGCTGAGTAGCTCCCATCTCGGTCACTCACAAACAGCCTGCCAGCATGCAAGCCACACCCTGAGTGTCCGTGTAACTGCAGACTGCCAGTTATACCCTGGATCTCACCAGCCTTCTCTATCTTGCATGGTGACCCCAACACAACCCCAGTCCTGGATTTTCCCTCAGAAATGTATGTCCTGTACTGCCCAGCCCTCTCCTGGAGAGTACAAATATATTAAGTCTGTTATTACTTTAAGGGGATAATATACCAGTTTATTATCTTAAATGGGGTTACCCAGACACTTAACTTAAACACACTGGATTAGATAAAACAATAAAACAAGTGTAATAACTACAAAGAGATAGAGTTTAAGTGAGTAAAAGCAATGAAACATAAAAGTCAGAAATGGTTACAAGAAAAATAAAGACAAAACACTTACAAGTGCCTAACCTAAAAAACTATATTAGATTCAAGCACAATTTCTCACCACATACTTCCAACAAAGTTACTGACCAAACTCTTTGCTTTTGTCTTCTCAGGTGCAGAAAATGTGGTGGGCAGGGAGAGAACGAAAGGGATGGTGTCTTGAGGTGTTTACCACTGTTTTTTAATAGTTCCAGACCCCTCTTCCAACTGAGTACCAGGAGCCAAAGAGTGTATGTGGAAAGATGTTCCCTGCTGGCTTTTTTCACCTGTTTGAGCTTTCTTTGTTTTCCTTTCCTGCTTGATGTTTACTGTTTAATGCAAATTAAGGCAAGCACACATTGCTTTGTTTAGGGCAGATCTGTCTGCTGATGTCTGCTTGGCCAGGGCTGTAGGTTTTGGAACATGTGTTACATCCTACAGGGGAATCTTACAACTTTACATACAGTGTTACCACACACATTTTATCAGGACGATACTGACCAGCAAATTATGAGTTTTCAAATGGTATCTTACAAGTCATACCTTGTACAAAGATTATTACAATAGTGATTAGGGTGTGAATGCAGGGGTGCATGCACATCCACCCATTGCCTTTTTGAGGTGAAGGAACATAAATCCACACCGTGTAGAAGTCAAGCAAAGGAGTTTATTACGTACAGCGCTGACGGAGTGTCATCTTGCTTATTAGGCTCAGAGACACTATCAATCAGTTGATTACAATGGAATATATGGATTTTCCATAGGCGGGGGAAAGTGACGGGGTAGGCAGTTCCACACCCCCGGATAGGTCTAGCAGCAAGACAAGATAACACAGTAGCCAATGGTTAAAAGGTTACATAATGTCTCCGCCCATGGTCTCAAGTTAACATTTAATTAATACTTTGATAAATGTATTAGAATAAAATATATATATGTTGAATTCTGATTTGGGGTCCATAGGAATGAAATAGCTCCTTTGGTTGTCCAACATGGGGCCTTTAGAAGAGACTTGGGGAAAAATAACCTTTGACCATCACCGTGGCTGCAAAGGAAGGATTGTTGACATAACACCAGACCTTGATACTCAAGTGGAGACACTTGACAATCATTGCTGTACCAGCAAGGACCCCAACTGGATATATGTGACATCCTACTCTGTCTTCCCCTCCCTTGTGTGCTCCTTTCTGCTCCGCCTCCTCCCCCTATTCTTTCTCTCTCTCTCTCTCTGCTTTTCAACTAATCCGGAAATCAACTTCAATCATGGCAACAGCATAGCAAGATGAGATGGCCCATGCAGCTCTGCTCGGCCTAAAAAGGACCTGTGAAGGAGAGAGACATGACCGAACCAACCAGATGATGTCCCTGACTGTAGCTAATCTGCCAGCCGAAAGCATCCATCTGTAAGTGATTAGCCACCCTGTATCCTGAGAACATTAGCAAAGCCATATTTCCCTCATCTTTCCTATCCTCTCTTCTGTTTCTGTCTGTTTTGTCTAAAGCAATAAAGTAGCTATCATTCCTGATTCAAAGTTAAACAACAAAACTAACCATTTCTTCCCCATTAAGAAGGACTTTCTGACTAAATAAGAGACATTAACCAATATGCACTGTCTCCAATACAGGACTTTGACAGGTTATGATTAAGTTTCTTTTGCATAAACAATCAATTTCAGTTTCAATGCTCATTTTGATTCTTTTCCTTTTGTGTGTTTCAATCAATAAATTACTAACCTTTGGCATGAATTTTATAGCATGTTTGCCGTGTTACTAAGCAAGCTAATGTCTCTGTATACCAACCCCTGATCCTTGTTTAAAACTGGTTGTTGGACCGTTTCAAGGTCATGGTAACACCTTTAACTCTTTGTGCTCTTTATTCTAGATAAATTAATATTAGTGATTCTAAGATATTTAATTGAAATTTATAGAAAGAGGAGATAATAATACTAAATAATAATACTTAGCTCTTAAATAGCGCTTTTCATCAGTAGATATCAAAGCACTTTACGAAGGAGATCACCTTCATTACTCCTGTTTTACAGATGGGAAAACTGAGGCCCAGAGTGGGGAAGTGACTTGCCCAAGGTCACTCAGCACACAAGAGACAGAACCCAGGTTTCTTGAGTCGCAGTCCAATGCTCTATCCACTGATATACTTATGACAGACCCATCTGTCTGAAGTGTAATGGTAACCATACTTGGTGCTGCGACTATTCTTTCCCCTGTTACTCTATAGATCCATCAGGTAAACGAAAATAAACTTCAACAAACAGAGAGATCACGATGCCTCTTTAGATTTCAGAATATTGACCAATGAACTAAAGCACTCAAGCCATCCTTCCAGGGATTACAGAGAAGAAACAAACAAAATCACTGACAAGACCAGACAGAAGGTGAACAGTGTAGTATTTTACAATGAGCGTTTCTGCAGTCATCCTGTAATTTTTTAAGGAACAATTTCTTCCATTCATCTTTCACTGATGTGTAATCTTTCGGGAGGCTGATATTATCCCATATTAGACTGGCAGACCTGTATGAAAATGGAGAATTTGGCAATCAAGAAAGGGAAAGCAAAACAATAAGATTTAACCACAAGTCTCAGATACAGTACACTGACAATTTATATTAAACAGTAGATACCCAGTTATCTGAATCACTTCGGTTAAAAACAAATATGCTCTGATAAAGTAAAAAGAACAGGGAACACTCTGGTGTCTTATTAGAAAGAAAGGTTCAGCTTGGGGGTGGGGGGTGTTGAATAATTTAAATATCTGTATTGTTTATCCTCACCCCCAAACTGTCCTGCAGAGGTCAGGGCAAAAAGACAACTTGGTAGGCTGTACTTTCTCTCTACTGGACCCCCCACCATAGTGACATCCCCAAGGACAACAGAGGTTTTGGAGGACAACATCAATTTTTCATTGTCCTCTTATTTTTTTTAACAGAGGAACTAACTATGGAACTAACCCCTCCCCCTAGTTATGGAATGTTTTGGTTTGAAAGGATGGAGGTGGGGAGAAATCTTGCTCCTGTTCACTTTTACTACCACTACTGTTTCATTTGGAAACAGATCATTTTGAATGTTTTCACTGAAAAAAAAACAGGGAAAATCATGGGAAACTTTTGAATGAAATGAAAACAATTTGTTTAAAAAAACCACAAACTTCCTCTCCCAAATTTCAACCAGCCCTACTTGCCAGTCTGAATTTGGACCTGCCCCAATGCAGCTATATCAGTGTCTAGTAGCAAAATATTTTAATTTGGGTAAATCTCTAATCTAGATATGGTTGTACGCTTTAGTAGTTGTTGGGAGTGTTTTGTTACAGCACCAGAATTAAGGTGTGTCTGGGTGAGGAGTGGGTAGGGTATGTATGTGTGTGAGAGAGAGAAAAAATTGTGACTAAAGGCTACCTTCATAATTGCATATGCAACCTTAGTTTGGGGTTTCCATAGTTTGTAATTGTGTGTGTAATGCCTTGTTCTGAATGGCATTAAGCACCCTGAACTACAAGTTAACCAAGTTTTGTCTGGGGGAATTTTTGCTAAGGTCCTTTTAATTAGCAGGCAAATGACTGTGTATTTGTAGGAGGCTTGGGCAGTTGCAGTAATTGTTTATGCGCTTGTCATTTTAATTTTTGCATGAGCACCTGGGGCACTCTTAAAAACTGAAATAAACAGATGGATGTTGTTTGTCTGCACAGCTGTGTTAATAGTAGATCTTTATGTCTGTATCTTAGCAACAGAAGGAGACAAAAACATAACTAAAAAAACCAATAACAATAGTTTAGAATTTGCAGAAGGAAGACAAATACATCAAAAATTGTGGAGGGATCCTAAAAAAGTCACAGATCCAGGATTTTTTAATACCATTGTTTTGAGTCTATTCACATTCTTGTACAGTGCCCATTTTTTCTCATCTCTGACGTTAAAGTAGTTGTTAAGGTGGTTTCCAGTGGTGTTTTTGGTTTGTTTGTGTGGTGTTTAAATCAAACATTTAGAGCAGGGGTCGGCAACCTTTCAGAAGTGGTGTGCCGAGTCTTCATTTATTCACTCTAATTTAAGGTTTCGCGTGCCAGTAATACATTTTAACGTTTTTAGAAGGCCTCTTTCTATAAGTCTATAATATATAACTAAACTATTGTTGTATGTAAAGTAAATAAGGTTTTTAAATGTTTAAGAAGCTTCATTTAAAATTAAATTAAAATGCAGAGCCCCCCGGACCGGTGGCCAGGACCTGGGCAGTGTGAGTGCCACTGAAAATCAGCTCACATGCCGCCTTCGGCACGCGTGCCATAGGTTGCCTACCCCTGATTTAGAGAGTCACTCATAAAAACTGTCTTAAGCAATAGCCTGTCCTTGACTGGGCCCCTAGTCAGGAAGAATGTGTTCAGAAGTGATGAGCTTCCATTAGTTTAAAATCCTTATCAGAAGGCCACTGAGCATGCTCATAAATGACTTGTTTAATTGCTTCTAACTTTATTACTATCTTTTCCAAATCTATCAAAGGACACACTCCTGGGTGAGGATGATTCATGTGCGTTAAGTTTGATGTTTCAAATGTCAATCAATTTTGAATTTATTGCATGGGGGAATAAAAAGTGACCAGATATTTTTGTAAAATGTGAACTATGCATTTTTATCAAGGACTCGTAACTCAGAAAGCTGAAGGGATTGTGCTCAAATTTTAAAAAAAGAAAGACAAAAGAAAAGAAAAATAAAACCTTACAAGTAGACACCAAGCACAGACAATCTCCATCCTTTTCTATTCTAGGATCTTCTTCCTACTTCTTGGGAATTTCCTCCTCCCAAATTCCTGTCCATTCTCTGTCTTTCATGCTGTTTGTCTTCTCCATGGACTCTTGTTATGCTCATACAAAGCACACGGGATCTTTATAGAGGAGGGCAAATACGCAGCATTTATTGAAAATACAACAGTTAGCATATGCTTTTCAGTCACTCTCTCTCACTCACACACACACACTCACACACACACACACACACACACAGAGTTTTGCCAGTGATGTTTATAGTTACCAGTCTGTTGTAGCTCAAGTCACTCTAATGGCCAGTTAGATTGAGCACGAGTGTGGAGCTGGGCTCTTGTCGGTCGTGATCGGATGCTCCGAGGCTTTGCAGGACTGAACCCAGAGTTCCATAGCAAAACACCCCAGCTTTATAGTTGTAAATTTCCATTTGAGTCCATGCATTTTGCAATGTCATCCTATAATCATTAGTTCTTAAGTGGTGTTATCATTTGATGGTTATTGTCGGGCTTCCCATCGTTATCTCCTATTTGTTGTCTCGCCTTCGGGGGTGCCTGCCTCACCTCTGAGGTCGTCAATGCTGCTAACATATTTAGCATCGGATACACTGGATGTTTTCTGATTGTCTTCTGGTCTTTCCAAGTTTTTCACTTCTTCTTGACCATCTGGACATTTGTGATGGCTTTCACACCTTATCTTTTCCTGATGCATGCATTCCTCATTCACACAAACAATCTCTTACAGAAACCTTCAAAGGTATACAGACAGCAGTATTGTATATTTAGCAGAATACATTGTAAATCAAGCCTTGCTAAATCTTATAACTAAAACAATTCACATTGGGGCTTCAGGCCCTCAACATTCCTCTGATCTCCTTAACATAGATACAATACAAGATCCTGTCTCTTACTTACTAAAACCTTAAAACAAAGAAATGTATATTTAACTAGAGTGCCTAATTTGTAATACATATAGGAAACCATAGTAGACATTATAACTTATCCTAAAACAAAAAGATGACCACAATCAGTCATAAGGATTGTTCTGGTCTGTCATTCCTTTCTGCTATTCAAAAAGGGTGGCTGGCAGGATGAAATCAAATCATACATTAGTTCTTATGTGACATTATAAAATCCAGCACCTACATTAATTCTCATAGTACATTATAAAATCCAGCTCCTACACACTTACAGATCTTTTCCCCCCCGATCACCCTTTTGTATTTGCTGCTACTCATATTTCACCCCATTTGCAGCAGGCTGAAACAGATGATTCTACTCTGTTTCACTGGGACCCAATAGCCTTGTGAACAGTGACAGCGTACTAACCAGAGTTTTTTGTCAGTTTTGCTTTGCCTTTGCTTAGAACCCTAGAAGTATCAACAATAGCAAAAATACTATCTTCTTCTGTTGCTCTGTAAGGTGCAAGAAAGGAGAGGTTTAACTTTTATTCCAGTAAGACCTTAGTTTCATTCAGTTGCTAGTCTTGTAAAACTAACAAGACTCATCCAAGTTACTGCTGCTGGTAAGATTAGTTGTACGGAGGCCTAGTTAATTATCTCAATTTCAATAGCACACTGCTACTGCTATTTTCAGTGATCTGTTGGAGATAAGTTCCTTACTCACCACTAGTGAACTGATTTTTGTTATACACATTTTAGAGATGGTTGAACTGAGGATCAGAAAGGTTCAACAAGAGTCACTACTGAAGTCAGGAATAGAGTCCAGGAATCCTAATTTCCTATTTCCTGTTCCAAACACATTGCCTAAGAGACATGGAGATACTTTGACAATAGTTTTATATAAAGAATACTTGGAAAATGTATTCCCATCCCCTAAGAAATTAGTTTGTCAGTTGAATCTTGTATGAGGCAAAAGAAACAACAGAGGGAAAACAAAAAAGATTTTGCAATGTTTGACTCAAGGCCAAGTCTGCTATTTTATAAAATACTAAATGTATTTTAGAAAAGCAGATATGGTCTGGTAGCATGAGCACAAAATTAGGAGCCAGAAAGTTTTGAGTTCTAACACTGGCTTTTCTGACGACACGACGCTATGGATCTTGACCAGTCATTTAACCCCTCTGCCTCAGTTACCCAGTCTCAGTGGAGTAATAATTGTTGCCTACAACACAGAAGTGTTGTGAGTTACTAAAACTGCTATAGATCGATTCACCACTATACTACTTCAGTTTTGTACCAGTGTAACGTCAGTTTCTTGGCCCTATTCCTTCCCCTTTTTCCAAAATTAGCAGCACAAAGAAGAGATAATCTGGCCACAGCTGGACAGTTGAGAATTTCCCAAGCAGGAGGAAATTATCAGCTGGTGTAAAGCTGGGGGAGCCACAGAACAGGGATCATGCCAGAAAAGGGTGGGTATATGAGGGGCAGAGCAGAACAGAGCAATTTTCAGCTGACATATTGTCCTTAGGGCCCATAGTCATCTTGAATAAGTAAGCAGATCTCAGGACAGTCTGAGATGAAAGGAGCTGCAACTGGCTCCCTGGCAGTCTCCCTTTTTGCTATGCAGAGCTTATCTTGGTGCCGAAATTTACACAGGTGTAAAACTGGGGTTAGGTCATGATTAATAAGATCTGTTTCCTCCATATGATGTCAATGAGATGTGAGGACGTTCAGCAGTTGACAGGATCCGAGCTTTAATGTTTGCAAAGCAATTTGAAGGAAAGTGCTAAGTATTTTTTTATGACCATGCTTTGAGGAACATCCTGCAGTTTTATCAGTTCAGTTGTTTAATCTGAGATGGAAACCAGTCAGGGGAAAAACGTTTGGTGATTTTATGGAAACAAGTCAGGGGAAAATGTTTGGTGATTTCACACACACACGAACAAACATTAAAGTATGTGTTGGGGGACAGGAGAGCTGTAAGAGAGATTTTTTTCATAATATGTTAAATACATTCCTAACCCCACTAGTTTACAGTCCTTTATTTAAAAGAAAAGAAGCAAAATGTGTACAAGACTGCATGCTTGCCTCATCAGTTTTCTCCAAGATTTCACAGCCATATTCAGCATTAAGGACAATACCTTGAGCTACTGTAAATATGCATAGGTTGATTGAATGGTGCTTTTAAATTCACAGCTGCTTAGAATCTGGCTCTTAATGTTTTTGGGCCTAGAGTCATCTGCTGGTTCTGAAACTCTCTGGAATAAAAGCATTTTTTCCTGACAATTTTCATCCCAAGCACCTGACTAAATTGTATTGTGATTTAGTTGGTTGTCATTTTTAGCAATTTAAAAATATACCTTTGGGACAATATTTAAAGACATTAATAGATTAGGGGAAGTTTACACTGATCTTTACAGAGAATGAAAAACAAATAATGGATCAAAAAATGATGATACAACCCATGATGCAAGCATCAAATAAGGAGAGAAAAAAAGAGCCCTTTGATACATGGAATCTAATTTACAGAAAAAGTCAGGAACTGATTAAAGGTCATCAGAGAGGAGAACACAGGATTGAACAATTTATCAAAGACGGCCTTTTTCATATAGCCTAAGCTTCCAAATGGGAAATTAGAAAGTGCAGTATAAAAGAACTTGTGCCTTCGTGTTATTAAGGGGAAGGGGACATCCTGGTCAAGCACGTAAGGACCTTGCAATCAAAAACTGACTTCAACCAATGCATGAATAACAACTATCAAATTGACATTCCTGTGACTGGTGATCCTGCTGAGGATTTGGATCCACTACTTTCTCTTTCCCAAATGCCAGGACTTTTATCTTAGGTAGTGGTCCACGGTTGAAGAGGAGATTATTGATGTATTATGCAGTGTACCTTGCTTGAACTGGAACAGTGAGGAGTTAGCTTGTCACACTATGCTACCCATGAACAAGATTTCAAGAATAATTGTTTGTGGCATTTCTTTCTAAGGATTATGAGGAAGAACTAGCTGTTGATTTTTAAAATCCTCTGTATTGGAAGAGTAGCTTATCAGGCATGTGGGAGTTTCTTCTGAAGGTTTGTGTGTCAGTATTGAAGAATGTTAATTGGGATGACAAAAACTACTTATGTTATTTTTACATGATTTTTGAAAAAATGTCTAATTGGTGGTTGGAAAAGTTGCAAAATGGAAGAGATTTTTGCTCAAAACACTTCACTAGTTGATTAAACCCAATTCTCCTGTAATTTACATATTTCTCATCACTGCAAACCCCCAGAAAAGGAGAGTCAAAAAGCAATTTAGTGTTAGTGAGTTGAAGTACAAAAATATTTAAGGGACAAAGCACAAGTTTTGATTGAAGGATGCACAGCAGAGACAAGGTTAACCATGTTAGAATGTTTCAGGAAGCTAAAAAAAGATGGGTGTGGAGATGCCTATGGATAAAGTGGCCATTTTACTACCCATACAATTATCTGCCTGTGGTGTGCGCCATGTGGTACCTGCCTTTATAAGTGAAAATATCACCCCTAAAAGCAGCAGTTCTGGGAATGATGTGGCAGACATTGAAAGATCTGCTTGAATGACATATTTTTAAGTACTTTTTACAGCCTTTGACATTGGAACATCTGCTTGAATGACATCTTTTTAAGTACTTTTTACATGCCAATAGGTGTATATTCCAACTAGTTTGTCTCTAATGCATAGTATGGCATTTATCAATATTATTTGGATATTGGTAGTACCTAGAGTCCCTAATTATGATATGGGCTCTATTGTTCTAGGAACTGTCCTTACACATGTAAGGGAAAGCCCCTGCTTCAATGTAAATAGACAAGAACAAAAGAGTGAAAGAAAGGAAGTATTACTATAGAAGCAATGTCACTACTGTAATATCATTAGTGTTTAGTACTGCCATACACTTACTGAAGGTGGGAAGTTACTTGATTATTATGCAGTTCAAAATCTTTTAAATACACGAACATTTATGTTGAGCATGATGTCCCTGTAATGGCAAACACCCTCATCCCAATGACTACAAGCTTAATGAGCATCGCTGCACTTAGGCAGTGCCAATTAGGCACACTTGCATCACATGCTCTACTTTGAGAAGGGGAGCTTAAAAAGGTGAAGCTGGCCACAGATTATAGGGGGAAGTATGTTATGGAACCTAGCTTGAGGCAGTGGCTAGCGGTCCCCACCCTTATTTAGGGCAGACTAACACTGCAGCCCTGTGAGGGGCTGTGGATGTCTGCTCTCCATCAGTGCCCTGTAGCTGGATCTGAGGAGCAGCAGCAGGGACTGGAGATAATTATACTCCAAAAGAACTCTGAGACTGAGCTCAACTCCTACAATGAACAATGAGCTTGCCCACAAGTGAGGGTTTGAGAGGGGATCCATGGGCAAGAGACATAAAGAGATGATGTACAAGCCTAGGCCGACAGCCAGCCAACTACAGTCACTAAGAAATAAACTTCCAAGAGAAGAAAAGGTGCTGAAATATGAAAGCAATTTGATAAGTTTCCGTTGCAAGCTTGGCTATCCTACAATGCTGCTGATCTAAAGAAATCGATCAAGTGAGCACAACATGTGTTAGGCATTGATCTTCCCTGCTTCTAGGGAAACGTCATAACTAAAACTGATCAAAAATAGACATTAATTACTGTATAGGTGATGGATGGATGTAAAGGAAGAAAAAAAATTAAACCCAAATTGCTGGGTATGTTCAGGCTTAAGCAGCCAGCCATCAGTGAAGAGAAAACAGCATGATGCCTGTGAAAAACGAACCCACTAGCTGCTCTCTCCATGTGACTGCTTACTCCCTGACTAATGAAGGTTAGTGATATAATGAAACCTCTGTGTGAAAACATGCTATTGGGAAAACACCTGTGGACATAGTGAAGAAACTTGAATGTTAGTGAGCTATTCTTTGACTAAGATCAAGCACTCAACAGATCAAATAGATTAGAGGAGACTCTTCTCTACTGTAGAACAGAGTGCTCTTGCAAGCATATGGTGACCCCAGAGAAGTGTGTTCTATTTATAAGCTATTGAGTCATTTTTTCTATCTCCTGCAAGGTTTTAATAGTAAAACTAGGGCTATCAAGTGATTAAAAAAATTAACTGCGCAATTAATCGCGCTGTTAAACAAAAATAAAATACCATTTAAATATTTTTGATGTTTTCTACATTTTCAAATATATTGATTTCAATTACAACACAGAATACAAAGTGTACAGTGTTCACTTTATATTTATTTTTATTACAAATATTTGCATTGTAAAAAACAAAAGAAATAATATTTTTCAATTAACCTAATAGTACTGTAGTGCAATCTCTTTATCATGAAAGTTGAACTTACAAATATATAATTATGTACAAAAGAACCTGCTTTCAAAAATAAAACAATATAAAATTTTAGAGCCTACAAGTCCTCTCACTCCTAACTTCTTTGTCAGCCAATCGCTCAGACAAACAAGTTTGTTTACATTTGCAGGAGATAATATTGTCCGCTTCTTGGTTACAGTGTCACCTGAAAGTGAGAACAAGCGTTTGCATGGCACTGTTGTAGCCGGTGTAACAAGATATTTACATTCCGGATGTGCTAAAGATTCATATGGCCCTTCATGCTTCCAGAGGAAATACGTCCATGCTGATGATGGGTTCTGCCCAATAACGATCCAAAGCAGTGCGGACCAACCCATGTTCATTTTCATTATCTGAGTAAGATGCCACCAGCAGAAGGTGGATTTTCTTTTTTGGTGGTTTGGGTTCTGTAGTTTCCACATCGGACTATTGCTCTTTTAAGACTTCTGAAAGCATGTTCCACGCCTCATTCCTCTCAGATTTTGGAAGGCACTTCAGTTTCTTAAACCTTGGGTCGAGTGCTGTAACTAACACATTGGTACCTTCTTTGCCTTTTGTCAAATCTGCAGTGAAAGTGTTCTTAAAACCAGGGCTTTGGAGCTGTGCTCCAGCTCCGCTCCAGCTCCAGGCGAAAACCTGCAGCTCTACTGCTCCGGAGCTGCTCCGCGCTCCTGCTCTGGGCTCCGCTCCAAAGCCCTGCTTAAAACAAACAACATGTGCTGGGTCATCATCCAAGATGGCTATAATATGAAATATATGGCAGAAAGTGGGTAAGACACAGGGCAGGAGACATACAATTCTCCCCCAAGAAACTCAGTCACAAATTTAATTAATGTATTAGTTTTTTAACTAGCATCATCAGCATGGAAGCATGTCCTCCGGAATGGTGGCCAAAGCATGAAGGGGCATACGAATATTTAGCATATCTTGCACGTAAATACCTTGCAACACCGGCTACAAAAGTGTCGTGCAAACGCCTGTTCTCACTTTCAGGTGATATTGTAAATAAGAAGCGGGCAGCATAATCTCCCATATATGTAAACAAACTAGTTTGTCTTAGCGATTGGCTGAAGAAGAAGTAGGACTGAGTGGACTTGTAGGCTCTAAAGTTTTACATTGTTTTGTTTTTGAGTGCAGTTATGTAACAAAAAAATCTACATTTTTACAGTGCAAATATTTGTAATCAAAATAATAATACAAAGTGAACGCTGTACACTTTATATTCTGTGTTGTAATTGAAATCAATATATTTTAAAATGTAGAAGAACATCCCAAAATATTTATAATAAATTTTAATTGGTATTCTATTATTGTTTAACAGTGTGATTAAAACTGAGATTAATCACTATTATTTTTTAATCGCGATTAATTTTTTTAATTAATCACGTGAGTTAACTGCCATTAATTGACAGCCCTAAGTAAAACCCAAGCAGCAATAAATTTAATTTAAGCTTATCATATTTTTGTAAGTGTCCTAAGCATATAATAAATATTTTTGGATATGTTATTCTATGTCTTTACTGATATGACCACTAATATTGGAAAATATGTAATAATGTAATAGGATGAACAACATTTTCATTATAAGCCCAATTTTTAAAGTAGCCTTAACATGGCCTCCACAGTCAAATGAGGGCACAATTTTGTAAACACCAATTCTGGCATGTGATTGCCCCACGTTAGATGCTTGCCAAAATTTGCATCCACAGCCATTTTCCTTGAAAAATTTGTACTCCAACAAATTATGAGTTCAAAATTGGAGGATAGCTTTAAATTTTGGCCCTATGTTTTGCAGGAAATTGGAAATTAGGGAAGCAAGAGTGAAAATGGATGCTACGAATGGGAAAACTAATTAGTCTTTGAATAAGGGCTTGGACTGTACACAGATTTTGGTGGGATGGAGAAAAAGTGATATACTTCCAAAATGGCTAGATTTCAGTTTGAATAAGATACCCAGAAGTTGGAGGCTTAACCAAAACTTATCTGGCCTGTCTGCACTTCTTGAGTCAGAGAAATTGAGCTGGAAATTTCATTTCTGCTTCTGTCTGGAGCCAGGACATGGAGATGCATGAGAAAACATGAACTAATTGTGAAAAATGTACATGAGCTTCTTTGAATTTGAAAAATATTTTGTTTGAATTTCAGGCAAAAGGTTGAGTCAGTTATCTTATCCAAACTAATGATTAATTGAAACAATTTCTGGTTGACTAATAGAGCTAATTGAAAACAGGAACAATTTTTGTAAAAAACAATTGTGAAATGTCTCCCCTTTTTCTGTCAGATTTTGAAATTCAAATTGTAAACCATTTTTAATGGTTAACTTTGTCTCCTTTAATGCTTGACACATGGACACTTCTATTGAGAGCATAGCCTAAGAAAATTTCAGCAGCTGGAAATTTAATGAATTGCAATGTTCTTTTTGGAAACCTTTTTCATTCTCCATATTCACATTCACTGGTTCTTCCTGTGATCTGCCAACATTCTGGCTACTTTGCACTCAGTCTCCGAACCAAGGCACAGCATGGAGACAGGCATGATAACACTAAAAAACAACTTCCTGATGTCCATAGATACAAGCACTATTTCCAAATTCATTGCTAATATACCTCTATGATTTAGCTTGAGTAGATGGTGCAGCACTATATTGCCTCCAATTATGGTGCTTCAGCAGAACTCAGAATGGTGATGGTCAGGATTAAACACCTTCAACTGTTTTTGAGGATTAGCCATCCCTGCCTCCAGTCAGATTAAACAGCTCAGCTAGGTTGCTGTAGGACTGCCTGATTGGCTGACGAGAGGTAGGCCTGGTTCCTGAATCCAGCAGGCCTGCTTTTCAGTTAGCAGCAGCAGGTCTGGCTGTCCAGTGCTTCAGCCCACAGTTGCAATTGCTTTTATTCCTGTTTTGCTCCTGTCCTGCATCAGCTCCAGCCTTGTTCCTGGTTCCAGACTCCAGCTCCGACTCTTGGTGCTGGTTCCTGACTCTGGTGTCAACTATTGTCTTTGATTTCTGTCCCACACATCTCACCCCCACCCCCACCCCCAGCATGGTTCTAACAATTTAGCCATACTGCTAGCATCTGGGCCTAGCATTGACTGCTATGGAATCCCACAGGGATTCCTACTATCCTGTCTTATCTCCAATATCTATACAAGACCAGCAGGAGAGAGTGTGAGATTCCATGGGCTCAGACACCAACAATATGCTGATAACAACCAACTGGGTGTATCACTCTGAATTGAAGCATATAAAAAGAGTGATAAACTTCAAAAATGTCAAAGGTTTAGTTCTGACAAGGCACCCAGAAGTTGAATGCTTAATCAAAAGGCTTAGTACTTCCACTCCTAACATATCACAACACCCCAAGAAATAAGTTCCGGCATGAAGAGAAGCTAATTCAAACTCAACTCAGGCAAAACCAAACTGATGTGGATTGGCAGGGGGAAAATGCTTCGAAGAACTAGCTAGGAAAATGTTTCCCCCATTTCCATTAACAACATAGAGCCCCATTAATAAAAGTGGAGCAAAAACCTCATGTAGGGTTGCCAGGCGTCTGGTTTTTTACCAGAATGCCTGGTCGAAAAGGGACCCTGGCAGCTCGGGTCAGCCCTGCTGACCAGGCCATTAAAAGTTCAGTCAGCGGTGCTGCAGGGCTAAGGCAGGCTCCCTGCCTGCCCTGGCTCCATGCAGCTCCTGAAAGTGGCCGGCATGTCCCTGTGACCCCTAGGCACAGGGGCTATCAGGGAAACTCCGCGCACTACCCCCGCCCACAAGCACTGACTCCGCAGCTCCCATTGGCCAGGAACCATGGCCAATGGGAGCTGCGGGGGCAGTGCTTGGGCGCGGGCGCGTGCACCATGCAGAGCCGCCTGGCCACACCTCCGCCTAGGGGTCACATATGCCGTCTGCTTTCAGAAGCAGCATGGAGCCAGGGCAGGCAGGAAGCCTGCCTTAGCCCTGCTGCACCACCAACCAGGAGCTGCCTGAGGTAGGCGCTGCCTGGCCAGAACCTGAACCCCTTCCTTCCCCTCAACCCCCTGCTCCAGGTTGGAACCCCCTCCCACAGGTCAGAACCACCTCCCGCACACCCTCCCACACCCCAACCCCCAGCCCTCTCCCTCATTCAAACTCCCTCCTGGAGCCCACACCTCCTCCCACACACAAACACCCTGCCCCAGCCCTGAACCCCCTCCCACACCCTGAACACCTCATTTCTGGCCCCACCTAAGAGCCTGCACCCCCAGATGGAGCCCTCACCCCCTCCCAAACTTCAACCTCCTTCCCCAACCTAGTGAAAGTGAGGGGGGGGGAAGAGTGTTCAACTAAGGGAGGGGGGCTGGAGTGAGTGGGAGGTGGGGCCGGGGCCTCAGGGCAGGGCAAGGGTGCTCAGTTTTGTGCAATTAGAAAGTTGGCAACCTAACTGGAGTGTTATATTTGACTCATCACTGAACTTGGATGACCAGGCAACATTAGTAACTCAAATTGCTTTATTTCACCTCCAGCTCCTCAATGAAGACATCCGCACAGCGATCCATGCATGTGTCATTTTGGGTGTGTCCTACACTGAAGGGGTAACACATACCTGGACTAGCTCTGATCAAGCTAGCACATTAAAAGCAGAAGTTCAATTGTGGTACCATGAGTAGTGGAAGGGGTTAGCCACCTGCGCATGTACTTATGATCTCAGAGATGATACTCAGGACTGCGACCCTTCCCGCTGCTCACAGGACTGCATTTATGCTTCTATTTTTAGAGCACTAGCTGGATCAGAAGTAATGCTGGCACATCTATTGGAGCTGGAACTTACACTCAATTACAGTAAACCAGTCTCAAAGGGTATCTGAAACTGAATGTGAAAACAATGCAAAGTTTTTAGGTAGTGCAAAATACAGCTGCCCACCTGCACAGTTTAGGGAGCCATGAACATACCAAGCCCAGGCTCCATTCTTTTCACTGGCTCCCACTCTACTTCCATTACCAGTTTAAAGTATTGGTCCTAATCTGCAAAAAACTAATGCATCACACTTAGAGACTACTTCTTTATCTATCAATCACAAGACTTCTGTGTGTCTATTCTGGCTCCAGATAAGATTACCATAGTATCTTAATGACTCACATTTGTTAGTGTGTTTGTCTTGCAACACCTGTTTGGAGTAGGGAAGTACAGCTAACCCCATTTTGTAGTTGGGGAACGGAGGCACAGAGACTAAATGACTTGCCTAAGGAAACACAGGAAATGTGTGGCAGTGAAGGGAACTGAATCTGGATCTCCCAGATTAGCTCTTTAAGAACTAGACCATCTTTCTGCAGCAGGAGGAGATGTTGTGTTCCCCTAGAACAACAGGGATCACAAAACCCACAACAAAGCACATGAGTTGAGGGCATTCAACAGTGAAATGAGCTTTCAGAGAAGATTTAAAAATAATCCAGTCTAGCTAATTTTAGGAAATGCTGGAAAACCTTCCTACTTGATAAAGCTTTGCCACATCATAGCCAGAATGACTTTCATAGACTAAAACCTTTGTGATCATCTAATCTGACCTCTTACCTAACGTGGGCCATTGAAGTTCACCCAGTCATTCTAGCATCAAGCCCAGTAACTTGGGACTGAACTAGAGTATCTCTTTTTGAAAGACATCCACGTCTGATTTAAAGATTTCAGGTGATGGAGAATCTACCACATCCCTTGGTTCCAAAGGTTCCAATGTTCCAATCCAAAATCAAATTATTAGCATAGGGATTTTTTTTAATTCATTTGAGTAAACAACCATGTCATTTAGTCTAGCAGGAACTATTGGTTTTAATATGGAGGCCTGCAATGCTGTGAGATTCAAAATCAGAATTCAAATAAAAACAAAATGAAATCACAATTCAGAGAAGTGTTTTCAGTGTTATTTCTACAAATACCAGAAAGTCGTTATTAACAAGCATGTATGGTATAGAGACACTTTCTCTCTTTAATGATGGGATAACACGTGAAATTGGACCTTGTGAATTATTCATGAAGTCCAATTTGACAGGATTGTATTTTCTTGTCATCAAGCCATTGTTAATACCATTTTGAGCAGAGATGTTATTTTTTACTAAATTGCTAATTGGGGGAGGGGAGGAGAGAGAATCTGTCTGTAAAACACCTTCTAAGCTTGCATGAGATATATGTTTAGAAAAATATGTTCTGTGCTAAAAGAAAGTGAAGCAAGCTCATAGATTAGTTCTGCTTTCATTTAAGAGGATCCAAATTTCACAGAGAATATGGAGGGGGAAAAAAACACAAATCCTTAGAATTTGGTTCTTGAGGGACTTTCACTCAGTTTTTAAGCTGCTCGTAATGTAAAGAGAGAATCAAAAGGGCTTGGAGTCCAGCCAGAATGACTGGCAGGCAGCATTTGAAACATCTTAAAATAATTTTCAAATAGAACCATTTAACAAAATGCAACTTTAGGATTATTTTTCAGTAAGTTGCCTACTAGTTAAAATAAAAGCTGTAACAGGAAAATATTTGATAGTCACCTTTCCCTTTGGCACTCCACCTCTCTTCCTTCTGCTCCTGCAACCACTCTCCCTCAAAAACTCAGCTGGCCTACTGAGATGCTAAGGGAGGTTCCTATCATGTTTTCATAATGTGTAGGGGTGTATCTTTTATGGGAGATTTTGAGGAAAGGAATGTTGTTTGAGGGGTGATGCTTAGGGAGAGTGGAATAATTCTGTTTTTTTCCTCTTTTACTCTAAGGCCTAATAAGTCATTGCTGTAATTGATGAAGTTTGCTGCTATTTTTTGTCTTTGATTGTGCTTTTCAATAATTGTAAAGGATGCCTAGATAAGTGTGTGCTTGTTTATTCTTTGATCTGTTTGGATACATCTAAATACGCAGACAGAGGTACTTACAGGATTAATGTCAAGGTATTGAAATGAGATTTCCCATCCTGAAGCCAGGATTTCTAGATATGACAGACTAGATGCTGTTGCCACTCATTATAAATTAATGTTATTGATATCAACATATGCTTAAGCTGCTGGCTTCTGAATATCAATATAGCTGGTCATAGTCAGCCTTGATCAAACCAGTTTTAGCCACAGTAACTTAAAATAGTTATGACAAATTATCTATTTTGATAAAATGGAACACACACATTTGAAATGTGCCTGCCAGACATATAAATTAGCATAATGTCATGTCTAAACAGAGACACTATTGCAAAACAAGCTAGAGTGTGAATTTTAAATACAATGGCTTTTCATCACTAGCTCAGCCTGTGAGCACTCTTATTTCGCACAGAGTATCTTTTTGTGGTTTAGCTTAATCCACTTCCAAAGAATAAGAATCCACATGAGGAACTATTGTGGAATAGCTGTACAGAAAAGCTCTAAAAATATTAACTCCTCCTCTGTCACCTTCCAATGAACGTATGTATCACTCAACACTGCTGTGTTTGTCCATGCCAGCACTGCACAGATGACTGTACCTCCCATGGGGCAGTACTGAGGGTGCATCTTGCACAAAAATAGTCAAAAGTTCAAAAGGGGAAACAAAACAAAAATACCGTCTTTTTTAATCTCACCCTTTTTAAAAATTTCACCCAATTGAAAGCATCCTTCAGACTTCTACAGTGATGTTTGTATACAACAAGTAAATGGACACTTCTCTCTTTATCCAAACTAACCCCCTTTGGATGCTATTTTTTGTTACCCTGTCATTGGGGAAAACGTTCCAAAAGTCTGATCCCTGGATAAAAGAGCAGAAGAAAAGAAGCTTCCCTTTTTCATTGTGAGTTTCTTATTAAAGCAGTCTGCAAAGTATCTTGACCCATCTCCTTGAATAGCACGGGATGGTACAGAGTTACCCTAAATCTAGATTAGTCAGTCACTGGAGGATTTTCCTTGTGTAGGGGGACTCTTAGGATGTCACAGGGCAACAGTGCAGAGGACATGGCCTGGGAAGAGAAGGCATGGCTAGGGTATCCATAGGCCAAGGATCCCTAACTGCCAGGATACCATGGGAAGCTGGTGTACAATAAAGCAGCCTTGGGGCTGTTCTAATTTAATGCAGGAGACAACTGCAGGATTGAGGAACATAAAGGTGCCTGAAAGTCCCCTATGCACATGCATGTGAGCTGTACACCTTAGCAGAGCACTATTGTCTTCTGCTCTTCCAAAAAATTAGATTGAGATGGATTACGTTACACACTTCGGTTTGGGATTATTGGATCATTCTTTTCCACAATGACTAACATTTTTGTCAGAATTGGAATTGAGATTTAGGAGGGAGGCTAGAAACTAGACGCCACAGAAGAATATTATGTAACATTATGCTGACGTGAATTGTCCCAACCAATCACTTTGCTGGGATTCTGTAAAGATACTGATCCTTAACAGCACAGTTTCTCTGAATTATGTAATTTTGTGCACTCTGACTGGATGTCTGATCTGCCTACCCATTGTATGAGTATTTCTTAATACCCAGACAGTTATGTCTGTTCTAGGATGCTGGCTGACAATCATTATTTGCCAGAGTGCAGAGGTTGGTATTATTCTTGTATAGTTGTTTATATATAACCACACTGTGATTGCACAAATCTCTATGCTTTGATCAATTACTATAATCCCAGTGCGTTGATTGGTTCCTACACTATGAATTCTTAAATTGTTTGCCAGCAACAAAGAAGCTGCCTCAGCTTCCCCCTCTCTACAACTGAGGCAGATAAACAACATTTACCTGAAAAAAAATCAATAAAATACCAAAATACAAAAATACCAAAGATTGTATTCAGCCCTAGATCCAGAAATTACTTCCTAAGGAGGAAGCACTATCAAAATTATCATTATACTAACCAATCAGGCAGCAGCTTCTTAAGATGACTGAACCATAATGAATCAGACAGTGCATACTGCACGTGGCAAGGATTGTATTGCTCTCTAGCACTTACAAAATATTTCTGAGAATTTACAAGTGAATATTTTAAATTTAATTAACCTCTTGTGTTTGAGGAACCAATTAGCTGTGTTTAATATACTAACATACTTCTTGTTTTTTTAGTAGCTAATCCAGCGAGGAGCTGAGCACCCTTAATTATATTATCTGAGCGAGGACAGTGCTCAGAGGGATCGACAATACTGAATACAGAAGCTGTGGCAGTAGCACTCGTATAATAGAAAGAAGATCCAATTTACTAATGAATTTACTTATTCATTTTGGCGGCATGATAAATGAACAGGAAGGATGGAGTAGTTACGGTGACAGGTTGTGTTGTTCCAATTTTACACACACTCCATTCTGGTTTGGCACAATAACTAGAAATTATAAGATGCAGGGAAGATGTTGCCTGTAAAATTTTTTAAAACGAAGAAATGTAAGTAACCTCATATCTTGAATTTGCCACCAAATTAGTATCATCAAAAGAAATGGGGTGTGAGTTTCCATTTCTTTCCCAGTCATGGTATGTCACTGATTCATCGGTGTCCCAAAATATTTCAGAGAAGAGAAGATCTTTGGCAGACTCTTCATCCACTAAGATAAGCACTGTATCAAATTACTATAAAAAAATTTGGCTCTCTGTGGACTCCAAAAATAATCTACAGGAGTGGAAGCATCTGTCCACTTACATCAGATTACAGGATAAGGGTTTTTATCTACATGAAGTTGGCCTTTGCCAAAGGGCAACAGGAAAATGGTTTCAGATTAGCTTTACTAAAGAAAGAATGTCAAAGACTTCAAAAAAGACAACTTGTCATACATTTCACCTGGTTCATGACCCTAGAAAAATCTCTAGTTGTATCAGTTCAAACTGATAGATTTATTCGTCATACCAAAATTGATAAAATCTACATAATGGCTAAAGATATTATGAAAAATGTTGATATAGAAGAATGTTTTCAGATGTGGAATAGCCTGATATGCATGATGCTCCAAATCTGTTAAAAGCTATAAAGAAACATAAGAATGGCCATACTGGATCAGACCAATGGTCCATTTAGGCCAGTGTCCTGTCTTCCAACAGTGGCCAATGTCAGATGCTTCAAAGGGAATGAACAGAATAGGGCAATTACCAAATTATCTCTCTCTGGTCATGCAGTCCCAGTATCTGGAAGTCAGAGGCTTAGAGGACACCCAGAGCATGGGGTTGCATCCGTGACCATCTTGGCTAATAGCCATTGATGGACCTATCCTCCATGAACTTATCTAACTCTTTTTTGAACTCAGTTATAGTTTTGGCCTTCACAACATGCCCTGGCAATTTATTCTGCAGGTGTTGCTGGTTCTAATGACGATAAATTGGTTCTCAAAAAGTTGACCAAGTTACTGACTGAGTCTTTCTGTGGATTATGAATATTGATGAAAGATACCATGCTAAAATATTGGTGGAAATGAATCAGTGTGTTTATATGGGTGCATAAGAATGATAAGTTTTATAAATACATTAGAAGCAAGAGAAAGATGAAGAAAAATGTCTGTCCACTACTTTGCAGGAAAGGAGAGCTAATAACAGATGATACCAAGAAGTCTAAAATATTTAATGCCTATTTTGTTTCAGTCTTCATTAAAAATAACATTGAGTAGATAGTCAACACAAATGATATCAACAACAAGAAGGAAGGAACATAAGGAACAGAGAAAGAACCCATTAAAGAATATTTAGATAACTTAGATGTATTCAAGTAGGCAGGCCTGATTAAATTCATCCTTAGGTACTAAATAAATTAGCTGAAGCAATCTTGGAACCATTAGTGATTATCTTTGAGAACTCATGGAAGATGGGTGAGGTCCCAGAGGACTAAAGAAGGGCATCCATAGTACCTATCATTAAAAGGAGCGGGGAAAGAGAACCCGGGGAATTATAGACCAGTCAGCCTAACTTTGTGACCGGGAAAGACACTGGAACAAATTATTAAACAATCAGTTTGTAAGCACATAGAGGATAACAGGGTTATAAGGAATAGCCAACATGGATTTGTCAACAAACCAATCCTATTTCCTTTTAAGACAGGGTTCCTGAGGGGAGGAAGCTGTAGATGTGATACATCTTGATTTTTAGTAAGGCTTTGACACAGTACCTCATGACATTGTCATGAGAAAACTAAGGAAATGTGGTCTGACTCTAGATGAAATTACAATAAGGTGGGTGCACAACTGGTTGAAAAACCAAACTCATATAGTAGTTATCAATGGTTAACCCTCATACTGGGAGGAATTATCTAGTCAGTTCCCACAAGGATCTGTCCTGGGTCAACTACTAGTCAATATTTTCATTAATGACTTTGATAATGGAGTGGAGAGTATGCTTATAAAATCTGTGCATAACACCAAACTGGGAGGGGTTGCAAACACTTTGGAGGACATGATAAGAATTCAAAGTGACTTTGACAAATTGGAGAATTGGTCTGAAATCAACAAATGAAATTCCATAAATAAAAGGGCAAACTGCTACATTTGAGAAAGAAAAAGCAAATGCACAAATAAAAAATGGGGAATAACTGGCTGGGTGATAGTACTACAGAAACAGATCTGGGGAGTTAGAGTAGATCACAAACTGAATATGAGCCAACAATATTTGAAAAAGGCTAATATCATTCTGGGGTGTAATAACAGGAGTGTCGTTTGTAAGATATGGGAGGTAGTTGTCCCACTCCACTTGGTACTGGTGAGGCCTCAGCTGGAGTATTGTGTCCAATTCTGGGCACCACACTTCAGGAAAGATGTAGACGAATTGGAGAGAGTCCAGAGGAGAACAACAAAAATGATAAAAGGTTTAGAAAATATGACCTAGGAGGAAAGATTTTTAAAAGTTCTTAAGAAAAGAAGACTGAAAGGAGAATTGCTAACAGTCTTCAAATATGTTAAGGGTTGTTTATCAAGAGGATAGTGATCAATTGTTCTCCATGTCCACTGAAGGTAGGACAAGAAGTAATGGGCTTAATCTGCAGCAAGGGAGATTTAGGTTAGATGTTAGGAAAAAAACTTGCTAACTATAAGGATAGTTAAGTTCTGAAATAGGCTTCTAAGGGAGGCTGTGGAATCCCCAACATTAGAGGTTTTTAAGAGCGCCTGTCAGGGATTAGGGTGACCAGATGCCCCGATATTACAAGCTTTGTCTTATATAGGCACCCTATTACCCCCCTGCCATCTTTATTTTTCACACTTGCTATCTGGTCACCCTATCAAGCATGGTCTAGTTTTATTTGGTTGGGTCTCACTGCAGGGGGTTGGACTAGATGATATCTTGAGGTCCCTTCCTGCCCTACAGTTCTATAATCACACAGCATGCAAGTATTACCACAGAGCTATTTCCAAGCTTCTGACAAGAGGGTCAAAAAATCAACTGGAAGGAAAAGGCAGTGAGAATGTATTTTATTACTTAAATGGCATTGCACTCACTAACTCTGATATCAGTCAAAATCAGTATCGACGGGGCTTAAATTCTCATAGAATATGTCCTGGAACCCCTTCCTCCCACATGGCTTCCTCCCCACCCAACATGCTAAAAAAACTCCAGGAGGGTTGAAAATATTTGCCAGAGCTCTGCTTCGGACAGCTCCAACTGAAATTAAGCACTGAATACTGAATCATATGCATGTTACAGATCAAAGTGTAAAAATACTGAAGCTGTCAAGAACGAGGTGATCCTTAGGCCAAGCACATTTTTGGAACAAGGATCTGTCATCAATAAACATATTGAAATAGGAGGCCAACTGCAATATGTCACCTACCAGATATTTGCACCGTACTCAATTGCATCACTAAAGGATAGATTATGATTTGACCTACACATCAGCACAGATGAGTAATAACCCTGTCTTATGTCCCTATGCAAAGGACTAGGACTGTAGGTCAAGGCACATACAGTTGAGTGGGCTACATGCCTGCTTAGGCCATACCTGGAGCAGTTGAGCCAGTTTGGGGTGAAGACTGTGTAAAGACTTAGCTTCACCTCCTTGCTCTTGGGGCAGTCCAGTTGAGCTAGCGTGGTGGTAGGGTGTGTGTGGCTGTTTGTAATTTACTGTCAGCTTGTAACAGCATTAATTAACCACATCCTCAAACCCCACTGAGCAAGGCTGGTGCAAGGAAGGACTTTCAGCACCCCAAGCCACAGTTCATTCAGTAGAATACTCCTGGGCAGCACACCTACATACCACCCTGGTGACAGAATCTATCCCAAGCATGCAAACCTTCTGAAACTGTCATAAGATGGACTTTGCTCCAAAGCTAACCTAAAGAAGATGACCTTTTAAGCTCTTGTAAAACATGTAGCCATTTCAGAGATGCTTATGGTGCAGTTCTCGCAGGTATTTTGGCAGCCACCTATTGGAAAAAATGGAATTAGCATTTATTACAGCCTAATCAATAGAGCTGGAAATGGTTTTTTAATCCTGTGAGAATTTTCAAGATTTTGAACATTATTTCCATCCTGAACCAGAACAACATTCAAAATCTCAAATTTTTACCAACGAATAGTCTGCAAAAATGTGCAAGCAGGTCAATAATCATGTTTTGTTTTCATTTTGCCTGTTTTATATTTTAACTTTTTTAGTATAAATTAACTAACATTTCTAAACAAAATTATTTTGAACTGAAAACAAACTCTGTTTTGAAAGTGTCAAAATGGAACATTTTGAAACAAGTGAAACAAAAAATTTCAATTCCCCTCCCCCAACAAAAACAGAAATTCCTCAAAAATCAACTCTTTCCTATGGGTAGCTTCAGTTTCAATAAATTGGCATTTTCCAATTTAAAAACATTTTGTTAGAAAAATCCCAAACAGGTCTCCTAACAAATTCACAGGAGTGGAATTCCAGAAAAAGCTATTAAGCACTGAACGTCTCTTAAGTATAGGTCATTGATGACTGAAGCTTCTCACTTCTGCTGTACTGGTTCAGTCTGATGTCAGCAGAGAAGAGGTCTACAGTGTGGATCCAAAAGTAAAAATAGGCTCTTATAAAAATAATTCATATTAGAAGTATTCCATAGAGAAAAATCAAATTTAAGTCCCTAAGAAGATGGAATTCTTGTTTGGCATAAAATCAATGTCTAAATTAATGGATTTTAAGCTATTACTCTTTAGTATTCTTTTCATTTCCATTTAAAATATTCTTTCCTTATTCCTCCTTTCAGGGGAGCATAACAGAGAAAGTGAGACAGTCAGCAGAATCACAAACGACTACATAAATTCAACAAGTGTGTCATTTCTCAAAAAAATATGAAAAGAGACTGAGCAGGAAAGAGACAGAAAGGTATCACAAAGGAACTATGCTGAAACCTCCCCAGATAGACATTAAGGTGACCATGGGTGCTCGCTGAAAAGGGGGAAATTTCCAGAAAAAAAAATCAGTTTTAGGGTTTTAAATTCATCTTTTTTTGGAGGGGGGGGGGGGGGCAGCGGGCAAATGTTTCTCTTTTATCACTGAATCTCAATTAATCTTATCAGCCTGAAGCCCAATGACCCAGGGTTTATCAAACTCCACAAAAGAATGCTTGTTTGGTTACACAACATATTTCCATGGAAAAGCATTCCAAAGTCTCCTTTCCCTTTGGATCATTTGGAAATTAATTGTTCTTGTCCAGATTTTAGAAACTGCCTTTGCATATAAGTCCACATGCTAATTCCATTCACAATAAACACAATTAGTGGTTATAATTGCCATGCACCACAGACAGTCCTTACCCTTTATCCTTCCATTTAGACTGATCTGGCAATTTAGGCAAATGCATAATAGGGAGTAATGATTAGCATTTCTTTCAAGCCAACCAGCACTTTAAGTTTACCGTTGTCCAAATTATACAACATTTTGACTCATTTCTAATTAGCTATACATAATGACTCTTAATCCTTCTCCCTGCCTTTAGGTAAAAATGTATGTTGCTTTGATGAAACAGGATTGAATTCTTAGATTCTTTTTAACCTTTACTTCTAAAAAATCCTCTTTGAAAATAGATAGCTTATGGCTAAAAGTGATCTCTTTGGCCTTTCCTCTCCCTTGTTTCTGAGCATAATGATAATATTGCCTTGCTGAATTCTCCTTGTTGAGAGAAACAGGAGGCTGGTTTTTGGTTGTTCACATTTCCATCTAAACTGTGAACTAAAATAGTTCCCCACTTGCTGAAATTAATGACTGTATAGTGCCTATTGCAAGCATCAAAACATTTTACAGAATCATAAACTATATAAAGTACTACATTTTACACCAAATAACCCAGACTGGAGTTGGACCAGAAAAACAGGGCAACCCCCCCCTCTTCTTCTTAGAAAAATACAATACAATGTGATTTTTAATTACCAGAAATTATCAAGATCACAGTTTTATGTTTCATTTGAGCAACAAATTTCTACAGTGCAAAAATACTATGGTGTTCGGGGTCAAAAGTAGATAGATAGATAGATGGATAGATAGATAGGGCTGTCACGCGATTAAAAAAAATCAGTCGTGTGATTAATCACACGGTTAAAAAATAATAGAATACCATTTATTTAAATATTTTTAAATGTTTTCTACATTTTCAAATATATTGATTTCAATTACAACACAGAATACAAAGTGTACAGTGCTCACTTTATATTTATTTTTGATTACAAAAAACAAGAAATTGTATTTTTCAATTCACCTAATACAAGTACTGTAGTGCAATCTCTTTATTATGAAAATTGAACTTACAAATTGTAACAAAGTTCCTCCTCTATCTTGGTGGGTCCTGCGCTTATTGGCAGATTTTCTTGCCTCAGAGATTCACCATGTGGGTTGGGGAACAGCCCAGAGACCTTCCCCTCTGGAAGAACCCACAGTCCAGGTCAATTGGGAGGTTTGGGGGGAACCCGGGCCCGCCCTCTACTCCGGGTTCCAGCCCAGGGCCCTGTGGACTGCAGCTGTCTATAGTGCCTCCTGTAACAGCTGCATGACAGCTACAACTCCCTGGGCTACTTCCCCATGGCCTCCTCCAAACACCTTCTTTAGTCTCACCACAGGACCTTCCTCCTGGTGTCTGATAACGCTTGTGCTCCTCAGTCCTCCAGCAGGACAGCCTCTGACTCTCAGCTCCTTGCGCCTCTTGCTCCCAGCTCCTCACACTCACCCCACAAACTGAAGTGAGTTCCTTTTTAAAACCCAGGTGCCCTGATTAGCCTGCCTTAATTGATTCTAGCAGCTTCTTCTTAATTGGCTCCAGGTGTCCTAATTAGCCTGCCTGCCTTAACTGGTTCTAGCAGGTTCCTGATTACTCTAGTGCAGCCCCTGCTCTGGTCACTCAGGGAACAGAAAACTACTCATCCAGTGACCAGTATATTTGCCCTCTACCAGACTCCTGTACCCCACTGGTCTGGGTCTGTTACAAAATATAGAATTATGTACAAAAAAACCCTTGCATTCAAAAATAAAACAATGTAGAGCTTTAGAGCCTACAAGTCCATTCAGTCCTACCTCTTGTTCAGCCAATCGCTCAGACAAACAAGTTTGTTTACATTTGCAGGAGATAATTCTGCCCTCTTCTTGTTTACAATGTCACCTGAAAGTGAGAACAGGTGTTCTCATGGAACTGTTGTAGCCAGTGTCGCAAGATATTTACGTGCCAGATGCGCTGAAGATTCATATGTCCCTTCATGCTTCAACCACCATTCTAAGGGACATGCATCCATGCTGATTATGGGTTCTGCTCGATAACAATCCAAAGCAGTGCGAACTGACACATGTTCATTTTCATTATCTGAGTCAGATCCACCAGAAGGTTGATTTTCTTGTTCGGGTTCTGTAGTTTCCGCATCAGAGTGTTGCTCTTTTAAGATTTCTGAAAGCATGCTCCACACCTCATCCTTCTCAGATTTTGGAAGGCACTTCAGATTCTTAAACCTTGGGTCAAGTGCTGTAGCTATGTTTAGAAATCTCACATTGGTACCTTCTTTGCGTTTTGTCAAATCTGCAGTGAAAGTGTTCTTAAAACAAATGACATGTGCTGGGTCACCATCCAAGACTGCTATAACATGAAATATATGGCAGAATGAGGGTAAAACACAAGACAGGAGACATACAATTCTCAACCAAGGAGTTTGGTCACAAAATTAATTAACACATTTTTTTTTAACAAGAGTCATTAACATGGAAGCATGTTCTCTGGAATAGTGGTCGAAGCATGAACAAAACAACATTGTTTTGTTTTTGAGTGCAGTTATGTAATAAAAAAAAATCTACATTTATAAGTTGCACTTTCATAACAAAGAGATTGCACTACAGTACTTGTATGAGGTGAACTGAAAAATACTATTTCTTTTATCATTTTTTACAGTGCAAATATTTATAATCAAAAATAGTACACACTTTGATTTCAATTACAACACAGAATACACTATATATGAAAAAAAATCAAAAAATCAAAAAAAAAAAAAAAAAATAAATTTCAATTGGTATTCTATTAACAGTGTGATTAAAACTGCAACTAATCACAATTAATTTTTTTTAGTTAATCATGTGAGTTAACTGTGATTAATCAACAGCCCTAATAGATAGCTCTTCTCCTAACTCCACACTCGGATGTTGGCTCAGTTAATTATTATTTACTATCAATTTGTCAAGCAGTGGCAGTGTGCTCAGCACTACATAAGACTTAAAAACAAAGAGAGTCCCAACCCCAAAGAACTTACCATATAAAATTCTGACTTGGAGACAGTGTGCCATCTATAACTTGTTTTTTCCTTGGAGATCTTCCAGCCAAGTATTTCATAGGCCTAACCCTACTTAGCTTGTAAGATCCAGAATATCAAAGCCCAGGATGTCATGGCTCAGGCCATCTCATGTTCATCTCTACTTTAATTGTGGAAATCTATGCACAAACTATGGTACTACAGCAATTGTTTTGGTTAACACCTCATGAAATAGCATCCCAATGATTATCTAACCATCTTTTGTATATATAGTTTGAAATGTTTCAGCTGCACTAGTCATCACAAATTCAGTTTCCAAATATAACTAATTTTGTGATTTCACATGGATCAATTTCTGGAGTTAAGTACTTGCTATAATTTCAGATTTTATGCTAATGTTTGGTACTAATGTGTTTGTGGAAACTGTTATGACTGCAAAAGCAAACAATGTACTTTGTTACTTGAATTTACTACCATATCTCAAATGCTGAAATTCTATCATATTGAGTCTAGAATCGTTAGACAGGATTAGTTACATTTCAACATGGGGTGTTATCTATTAAGTGATGCTTCACAGCATCTTCACTGTAATGCCATTCCCAGAACCATCATCCAGCTAGGATTTTAAAGCCACATTATTGTGGGAGAAAGTCACTAGGTATCATCAGGCCTGATTTTTTTCAGTGGCTCTGAACACCAGTAGCTCCCACTCAAGACCATAGGAGTTGTTGGTGCTCAGCACATCTGAAAATCAAGCCACATTGTTTCGCCATAAACCAAAATTACATCATTTGAGATAGTGGATACCCTAACTGCTGCCGTGCAGTCCAAAAACAAAAAATTACATCATCTGGCATCAGTGAAAGAGAGGCATATAGCTGTGCACCCTTCATGTATTGGTACTGTTGCCGCCCACAATAGCTAACAATCATCTCCCTTAGCAGCCTTTTATGCAATTAGAATAGGAAAGGTATCAGAAGGGAACCCCTGCCCCTGTTTTATAGGCCAAAAGTCTAAGAAAGGAAAATAAATTAAACAAAATGCTGAGGCTGTCTACACTTGAGACATTACCGCATCACAGCTGTACTGATGCAGCTGCACCGCTGTAAGATTTCTCACATAGCTGCTCTATGCTGACGGGAGAGAGCTCTCCTGTCAACATAATTAAGCCATCCCTAATGAGCGGCGAAAGCAGCACTCCCACCGACATTGTGCTGTGCATACTACCACTTATGCCAGCGAAATTTACATCGCTCAGCGGGGTGGTTTTTTTACACCCCTGAGCAACATAAGTTTTGCCAACATAGGCCATGTCTACACTACCAGTTAAGTAGTTTAGAACCGAAGTCTGTGCCAAGTTATCCTAATTTGGGACAGAATGCTGCAAGCATTCTCTCACAGGCTGGATAAACTGGTTGATTGGCATTGACACTCCAATGGGTTACTGTAAAGTACTCTTCAAGTGAGGACTTTGTCACAGACTTTCCAGATGTGTTACTTAAGCTTCTTTTCTAGTATAGCAATGACTGTGGATGCTATGTCACACAAAAGCAGGAATTACCTTTCAATCTATTGTTAGACATATTTCCCTAGTGGGCGTATTTTATTGGCATCCCCTGTTCTCCCATCAAGTGCTAGTAAGGATGAAATATTTATGGATATAAATATTTATAGAAGCCCAAATGAAAGAGAGAAATCTTTGGAGGCCCTTTCAAGAGCAGAACAAGATTTTTACAAAGGGGACACTCCTCTTCTATGCTTGAAATACACCCTCCCATTATTGTGCTGTAAATTGCCTAAACTACAGATTGAGTTGTTGCCATTGCCTATTGCCTAACTGTGAAGCTGTTTATATATTAAAAGGATAAACAATGAAAACAGTGATTTCCTGTTCTTTATTTTTTTCCGCAATTTGCTACTACAGCTTTTGCAAAGAATATTGTAAACACATTCATTAAACCAAAGTACTAGGTAGATATAACTCATGTTTTCATCTTCTGAATGGTCCTCCTTGTAGCTAGCTTTTTATTTGGAATTATTTCTCATATGAGAGTACTTCAGTGATTTCTGATGAGCAGGCATATTTACGGTAAATGTTGATATTCTGTTTTCGACTGGGAAGGAAATCCTTGTTAATTTTAGTAGACAACTTCAATGAGTATTTAGTCAAAACTCAGTTAAGTTTAAAATGGGGTGTAATTCATGCTGAAGGTAAAGGGGCTTTATAGTGCAGTTCAGTGTAAAAATGGACAACATTTTTTAAAAACTATTTATTTTAAGCACATTTTGGATCTTTACAGGTTCCTGATTGACCCTTTCCATTTTCTTCCACAAACCCTACCCCCCAGCTCTGTGGAGTTCATATATTAGCAGCAAGAACAGAGCTAGCCAAAGTGGTAGCAACTGGGGCAGCAGCCTCCATCCGAAGGGAAGAGGATGCTTCAATGAGCAGAAGCCCAATGAGATTAGAAGTTGGGGAGGGGGCAGCACTGGTCTTTTCTTTGCCTCATTATGTTTATTCTCACATAAGAAGTATGCAGGGTGCAGTTCTTAAAGAAATGTTATAATAGGTCTTTAAGGTAAAATAGGGGGTGAATCCATAGGTGCAGTGTGTACAAAAATGGGATTATCAACAACATTTTGATCAAATAAAATCAAGCAGTAACCAGTATAAGAAAATGATTTTAAAGGGTTAAACATACTGAGACAATGCTACCTAGCACCCTTTCAGGTATTTGTTTTATTTTATACAAGACCTGGGACTAGGTTATTGAAAGGAAGGTTAGTTTAAAATGATTTAAAAGTGAAGGGAAGTAAAGGGGGAAACAATGTGGATTATTTTGAGATTTTGGAAAGTGTGCAGAGAAATCTGCAATGACAAAATCCTGCCAAGTATTTTAAATTATTTCTAACTGAGAAAGCAGCCTCATTGGTATAAGTCATTTAACAATTGTAAAAACAGTATGCAGTGTCGTTGTAGCCATGTGTGTCGCAGAATATTAAAGAGAAAAGGTGGATGAGGTTATATCTTTTTTTGGACCAACTTTTGCTGGTGAGAGAGAGAGAAACTAGATATTACCTCACCCACCTTCTCTCTCCAGTTATAACAATTGTTTCACAATATACTGAGTTCACCTGAAGACCCATTATCTTCATGAGCTTCGCTTAAATATCCACTTTAAAAGCTTGTTCTGTTAGCTCCAGTTCATCCCTCTAGTTTCCATCAATATTAACTCAGAGTGCAAGTTACAACATGCTTCAAATCAGCTTCTCTTCATAACAGCTGTCAGAAAGTGTTCTGAATTTCTTACTTAGTTTGTTGATTGCCATCTTCTAGGTCCTCAGCTTCTCCTACCACAGTTTTTCTCCCTCTCTCTCTCTCTCTCTCTCTCAATTTCTGTACATTTTCTATGTTTTGTTCACAACAGCTACATCAATGGGCTTCCAGCACCTGCTTCCACACTGCTTTCTTTAAAAATGCCACCTACCCCACATCAACTGGTGGGGGAAACTTGATGGGTCTGGCACTGAAAGGGGAACAGTCCCAAAGGCAAAGGAGGGGGACACTCGCCAAGGTATAATAATAATAAAATAATTAATGGAGATATCCCATCTCCTAGAACTGGAAGGGACCTTGAAAGGTCATCGAGTCCAGCCCCCTGCCTTCACTAGCAGGACCAAGTACTGATTTTTTGCCCCAGATCCCTAAGTGGCCCCCTCAAGGATTGAACTCACAACCCTGGGTTTAGCAGGCCAATGCTCAAACCACTGAGCTATCCCTCCCCCCTAATAATAGGTAGCTCCTCCTTCTGGGAGTCTCTGGCAGTCGGCCAGCTGTGGGGAGGGATGCTGATTGGCCAGCATTCCCCAGGTCACAGGATTTAACTCAGCTCAGGGGCCACTGGAAGCCTCTTTTGACTTTGTTCCAGAAGCCCACCATACCCATCCAGACTAGGAATGGGAACCCAGCCTGACTGATACTGCGGGTCTAGTCAATTCCCTGTTTAGGGGGTAGGAAGGAATTTTTTCTCCCATAGGCCAATTGAGGTAACTAGTGTGGAGTTGTTTATTCATCACAACTTGCAGTCGGTTTCCAGTTCGGTTAAGAGAATAAAATGAATGGTTTCCAGAGGTTAAAAGCCCTGTGATTTTGGTGATGGTCCTTGAGTTCAAGTGATAAGGTGAGACCTTGTGACCCTCGTGGGCTGAGGTCTCCAGGGTGCTGTAGAAATCACTCTACTTCTGTGCTGCTTAGAAGCTCTGGATGGCAGCTGACTCCTTCTGTTAGCTCCACCTGCTTCTCCCAGAAAAGTGCTTCGGCCCATTCTGCCTCACAGTGACTCTAGATTAGTGGTTCTCGCCCTTTCTAGACTACTGTACCCCTTTCAGAAGTCTGATTTGTTTTGCATACCCCAAGTTTCACCTCACTTAAAAACAACTTGCTTACAACATCACACACAAAAATACAAAAGTGTCACAGCACTCTAATACTGAAAAATTGATTACTTTCTCGTGTTCACCATATACTTATATAAATCAATTGGAATATAAATATTGTACTTATCTTTCAGTGAGATACTTGAGCCTGTTTTTCACTTGTGAGCCTTGTCTGAAGCCGGAGCCCCAGGCAGTGGGGCTGAAGCATGTAACTTAGCTTTGCGGGACCCCCTGTGGCACGGGGCCCCAGGCAATTGCCGTGCTTGCCATCCTCTAATGCCGGCCCTACACTTGTGATCCCCCTAAACCTGTCCCATGACTCCTCCCCCACCCCGAGGCTGCAACCCCCAGGTTGAGAAACACTGGTCTAGATGAGTTGAGTACCCCTGGAAAACCTCTGCATACTCCCAGGGGTACGCGTACCCCCGGTTGAGAACCACTGCTCTAGATGTCCCATATTTCCTCAGCCAGCTCCTTGGTTAAAAATGACTGTCCTCCTGCAAAGCCCCTAAGCTTTCCAAACATGCTATTTCTCTGCTATAATTCAAATTAATAATATCCATTTTATATAGCCTCACTTTGATGTGCAGTTTTAGAATTGTTTCAGTAAAAGTGAAGGTTATTGCATGGTTTGGTAAGCAGTCTGCATTGCAACATAATTCTATGGCAGCACTGCTTCATAAATTGGGAGGCCATGCTACATAATTTAGATCCAATGTCTTCTACAGAATCTGGAGCCTTGATATTACTTGATTAACTTCATGGGATCAGAATATTCAGTTAGCAGCCTAACAGGAAGTTAGTTTCTGCTAATGATTTACAAAACTGGCCTCTCCATTCATTATATGCAGAGTACACCGTTACTGATATTTTTAAATCAATGTCATTGCCCAGCAGTACTTCAATATACATGGCATGTCTTCTGCTTGGATTTCCTTTGACATGGGGAGCTGAGAGAGGGGTACACTTTCAGAGTGCCAAGTGGTGATTTAGCTGCTTGACTTCAATTAAGTCAAGGGAAGTTGAACAGCTAACAAGGAATGCTTTGAAAACTTATCCTATGATGTCCTCTATGGCTATTAAGTTATCTGACAATAAAGTCAGTCTTGAGTAACGCTAAGATTCTGTCACGCATATTTTTAGCAAAAGTCACGGACAGGGCATGGACAATAAAGAAAAATTCATGGAAGCCCGTGACCTATCCACGACTTTCACTAAAAATATGCATGACAAAATGGGGATGACAAAACCCACATCAACCAGAGGGGCCTGGCTTGGAAGTGCAGGGTGCCCCCACTGCACATGGCAGCTCCAAGCTTGGGGCTCTGAGCCCTGGGCTGCCTGCGGCCGCCAGCAAATTCCTGGGAGCCCTGCTGCCTGCAGGGCAGTTTGGAGTCTCTGCACTGCCTCGAAGCTCCGGACACCCCTGCCTCCGCCCCGGCTGGGAGCTGCCTGCGGGGCACCCCTGCCGCCCTCTGTGGCTGGGAGTCATGGATTCCATGACTTCCGTGACAAAATTGTAGCCCTAGTCTTGAGCCACTGTGATATTTCACGTGCTTCACTTTCATGATTTGTTCATTGACCATATGTGATTTCAACACAAAGTCATCTTGTTGAATGCATTATATACATTAATATCCCCCCTTCCCTCTTACTCGGCATGAATTGTTACAATTCTACATTCCTTTAATGTTTTAGCAACTGCAAATGGCCTTTTCAATCTGACAAATGTCCAATACTTAGTGTAAGAAAGTGCCTTCTTTGAAATAAAAAGGGGGAAACATAACAAGTACCTAGCAGCTGGAAGATACAGGAAGCAGCTTTTAGTTGCAAAATGGCGACATTACACCTGCAGCTGTTGAGGCTACCAAATTTAAAAGGCCAATCACAGAAAAGCCTGCTAAGAAAAAAAAAGAGTTCCTAGAGAGGGTAACTCTGCACTGAAGAAGTTATTAGGAACCAGAAAGTTAGCAAACATCCTATCAAAGTGAATCTGGGGTGGGGAGGAAGGAAAACTAATTAATGAGCACTGGCTAGATCAGCATTTCATTACACAAAATGAGAGTGGGAAGAACATTAGTCAGGCCTGAAAATGCCTTCTGAACACTAGCCTGCAATGGGAGAAGTGTGGGGATGCACTACCCAGGGAGAGCTTTGAAGCAGAATTATTCCTGGAGCTGTGGGGTATGAAAGGGCAATGCACTCACTGCTATATGCCTATTCTTCTGTGTGCACCAGGCCCTCTGCTGGTTGGTGTTTGGCAAGCACAGGGTTACAACACCGCTAGCTCCTTGTTTCCTTTGGAATGTCTTGAACCCCATGGTGCACGAGGAGTAAGCAGTCTCTGCACTGAAAAGCACATCACAGTATATGGTGTTAACAAACCTATTGACCTGTTTGACTTTATAATCTATAAGAATTAACAATTTATTAAAATATTAACCATCAGCGCTTTATAAACTGTTTATAAATGGAACCTGAATATAAATTGCAAGCAGTCATAAGTAGCCCTTGATATGTTTGGTACTTGAAGCCAGGGGCACATGGTATTTTTGAACATTTTGGTTAGTGTAATTAGTTTGCTTGGGTGTTGTAATAATTCCAAAGGGATTTTATAGGATAGTTTAATTCCTGTAAAATTTCTTTTTTATAATGTAACATCTGTAAATATTTTAATTAGTATCTTGAATTGTTATATAACATTAAATAACTAGGCACACTTATCTACGAAAAATGAATGGAGCTTTGCTTGGGTAATGTGGCTCTCTCATTTAAAAGGAGTGTTTCAGCTTTGTATCTTGCTTCCTATTTCTAACACAAAGTACAGTGTATCAGATGAGTATTGATTGGTTGTAAAGTCTTGGCTGGAGATACAACTTCAAAGAAAAATTAGATGCTTTAAAGAAGAATTAAAATGAAATGTCAAGTACAGTCTTCTAGGGCAAACCCAAAATTCAATAATTAAAACTGGTAAGTTATGTCTTCCAGATTCATATTATATTACATTAAAAAAGTTATGTTAAGATAATGTTAAGGTTGCATAGTTAAGCATTCAAGACAAGATTTTTTTTCTAAATGGGTGTCTACCTTTATACTCTGAGGTTCTTATTTGGGTGCCTTAAAAGTCCTAATTTTCAAAAGTGTAATTAAACCCTGTATCAGAATGAATATGGACATACTGGCAAACTTAACTCTGGTTTTTCCTAACTTTTGAGTGCTTGACTTTTCAATCTTAATAATGTTCTTTTAATACAGATTTGTGTGTGTGTAATTTCCTAGGTTGTCAAAAAAGCATCTGAAAAACCCCCAAACAAATTGACCCATACTGACTCCTACATGATACAGTGTTGGAACATTTAGATCCACCACACAGACCTCTGACACTTGAGCTAGCAGATGGCAGTAACTAATAGCAGTACCAGGTTGTCATTCTCTATGTGGACCGGCACTAGAGGGGGATGGAAAAAAAAGTTTGCCAGTGGGTTTCACAGATAATTGCTGACAGCAGAGGAATGGGGAGATTCAGGAATTTTAGGTTCCATTTCAAGTTCTGGAGGGGAATGTGCTCTACTGATCAGACTCTTCTGCTCATTTCCCCTTAAGTATACGCCCTTCTGCCCTATCGCCTCCAGCCTGTCCCTTTCCTAGTCCTCTATCTTCCCCATCCTGGGACACATATCCCAGGCTCCACTCCTCAGGCTTTTCATTTCAGTCCCAGACTATGTCTACACTACATAATTTACGGAGGCGCAGCTGTGCCACTGTAGCACTTCTGGTGAAGATGCTCTAAGCCAATGGCAGAGAGCTATCTGATTGGCTTAATACAGATGTGGTAACTAGAAATAGAAATAGAGCAGTCTACAACAGTGTTTAGGTCTTTGAACACAGAATACATCTTTTTTAGAATTTACAAGTACATCTGTTAATTTGTTAAAATTAAATAAAAAATTTGCATTCAAATTTCTTTCATCACACCTCTCATATTTTTAAAACTCACTGAAATGTGCAAAAGACACACTTCAAGAATTCTGGGGAGGATCCATGTTTATTTTGTTGTTGTTGAACAAACAATGTTCCCAGAGTTGTACTGAGATCTTGGTAATAATACACTAATGCTTCACCACCCTCCTAGTGAAATAGTTTTTCCTAATATCCAACCTAGACCTCCCCCACTGCAACTTGACACCATTGCACCTTGTTCTGTCGTTTGCCACCACTGAAAACAGCCTAGCTCCATCCGCTTTGGAACCCCCCTTCAGGTAGCTGAAGGCTGCTATCAAATCCTCCCCTCACTCTTCTCTTCTGCAGACTAAAGAAGCCCAGTTCCCTCAGCCTCTCCTCATAAGTCATGTGCCCCAGCCCCCTAATCATTTTTGTTGCCCTCGGCCGGCCTCTCTCCAATTTGTACACATCATTTCTGTAGTGGGGTCCCCAAAACTGGATGCAATACTCCAGATGTGGCCTCACCAGTGCCGAATAGAGGGGAATAATCACTTCCCTCGATCTGCTGGCAATGCTCCTACTAATGCAGCCTGTTAGCCTTCTTGGCAACAAGGACACACAGTTGTCTTATATCCAGCTTCTCATCCACTGTAATCCCCAGGTCCTTTTCTGCAGAACTGCTGCTTAGCCAGTCGGTCACCAGCCTGTAGCAGGATGGAAGAATCCCATGCACTAAGTGCAGGACTCTGCACTTGTCCTTGTTGAACCTCATCAGATTTCTTTTGGCCCAATCCTCCAATTTGTCTAGGTCACTCTGGACCTTATCCCTACCCACCAGCATATTTACCTCTCCCCTCAGCGTGGTGTCATCCACGAACTTGCTGAGGGTGCAATCCATCCCATCATCCAGCTCATTAATGAAGATGTTGAACAAAACTGGCCCTAGGACTGACCCTTGGAGCACTCTGCTTGATACCAGCTGCCAACTAGACATTGAGCTGTTGACTACTACCCGTTGAGCCTGACGATCTAGCCAGCTTTATATTCACCTTATAGTCCATTCATCCAATCCATACTTCTTTAACTTGCTGGCAAGAATACTATGGGAGACCATATCAAAAGCTTTGCTAAAGTCAAGGTATATCACGTCCACCGCTTTCCCCATATCCACAGAGCCAGTTATCTCATCATAGAAGGCAATCAGGTTGGTCAGGTATGACTTGCCCTTGGTGAATCCATGTTGACTGTTCCTGATCACCTTCCTCTCCTCCAAGTGCTTCACTTTCAGGGCTGCTTTCAAATAATCTAGTCTTTTTTGAACGTTTATTCTTAAATTATCTATTGATTTTAATCATGTGCCTCCCAGGACTGGTTCTGTGGTGAATCTGGCAAACTCAATTAATGAATTCACAATCCCAAACTATACCAGAATTTTTTAGAATATCGATATCTAATCTGCAGATGTATTGAACATGAAATCCGTGTAGAATAATCCAAAGTACATCCACTTTAAAGTGAAGAAATTTACATCTCTGGAAAATGCTGTCTACATACTGGCCAAATGAAGTATAGCCAACCACGTTGCAGACCTTCTCATATTGTTCTCTGAATAACCTCATTCTTGACCTGAAAGATCAGCTCTTTCTTGGAATGAAAAATCATTCATGCTTTCTCTGACCTGAACTTTGTTCTGAGCAGAGCTTCACAATCTATTCTTGACAAACTCTCTAGTCAGTATTGATAACACAGATCTGAAGAAGTCAGAAGCAAACTCTTTTGTTTTGTTTAATGTAAATAGATCAAAACTCTGACAAAGGGTTTTTTACAGTGGCAAATATCAGCAAAACAATATAACATACCACATGTCACAAATAGAACACATGAATATTTTCTGGACAGTAGTTATTAAAGAACAAGCATTAACCAAACTACAGAGGAACAGCCTTGGTATTCTTTCCATAAACAGTCCAAGTGTGTCTCAAAGCAATAGCAAAATGTGGGCGTGGGGTATACAGATGATGTATGTTTTTATTTATTACTAATTAATTAATTATTATTATTATTATTGGGGGAGGGATAGCTCAGTGGTTTGAGCATGGGCCTGCTAAACTGCAGGTTGGGAGTTCAATCCTTGAGGGGGCCATTTAGGGATCTGGGGCAAAAATCTGTCTGGGGATTGGTCCTGCTTTGAGCAGGGGGTTGGACTAGATGAGGTCCCTTCCAACCCTGATAGTCTGTGATTCTATGATTTACATTATATTATCCCATTGTTGTACAAAATCACAGGATAACATGGCTGTGAGGAGCTTATGAAAATGTCAGAGGATCTCACAATTTGGAAGAAACAAAAATAACACTTATAGAAACATTTCCAACCTCGCATTCAAGAAACACAATTGATTCTTAGATAGTAATGGGTGAACTGAATATTTTGCTTCTACCCTCTTCAATCACAGTGAATAAAATTATTACATAAATAAATAAAATCATTCTAAACCCTCTCATACACTAACAGGGAAAAAGTGACTTTGTGCCCATTGAAGCCTGAATACAATGGAAAACACAACATAATTTTTTCAGTCATCAGCAAATCCCAAGAGGTGAGTTTTTATGCAATGTTAGGACTTTTCAGATCTTTTTTTCTCACTGAGTTTTATAATGCTGCTATTCTTGTAAACACTTAGTTCTATAAAAGCAGGACCCAGCCAATAGCGGCGAAGAGGGTCCAAGTGACACAAGCAGATTATTCTATTCTTTTTAAGGTATGGGTAGTCCAAATTATTACAATAGAGTGCTAAGAGAAGCGTCTCTGGCTTATGCTGGTAAACAACATTATGGACTAATTTAAAGAAGGGCCTGAGGCACAAAATGTGGATCTGAGTTGTGAACCCCATCAAAGTTCAGCAGTTCTCAGCTTCAAAGTTTTGGCTTAGGTCTATCTCTAGAAGAAATAGAAATTGGCATAAAGGCCACAAACCAGAACAAGGCAAACATTCAGCATTGCTAAAAAGAGATGCAGTAGCACAGTACAGATGGACCAAATTCTGCTCTCTCCAACACCACCGTAAAAACTGGTTTAGATCTCTGTTTCATTCAATGAAATATATTGACAAATTCATCACTGGTATAATTCCATCAACTTCAGTGGCGTTACACTACAAATGAATCTGGCCTAATATGAGTGAGAGTTACAGAAAACTATTAGATACAGAGGAATCAAAGACGAACTGTACTACTGCAGTACATGAAAACAATATACATTTTATTTAAGTTCTACAAAACACTACTTTGAAGATGCTATGCTCTAAAAGATAGATCCTAAAGTTCACATATACTTCCAAAACTGTGCTTTGACCAGGAGATATGAACATGCTAATAATAAGAGGTCTAATATCCATCTACTAAACATATGTAATCTGCAAGCATCTCTGGGAAAGAAGGAGGCATTGATTATTATTGCCCACTTATCTACCTGGTAGAAAAAATATTTAACTAGGTGGTAAAGAATCATTTTATTCTTTCAAACTTTTCAGTGCCTCACCAGAAGGTAGTTTAGAGAGAAAAAGAGAAAGTGTTCAAAGCAAACAGTTAAAAAAATCATTACTGCTATATTTATCTTCAAAATGAAGAGGAAAATGCTGAAGTAGACATTTTGAAAGCATAGACACAAGGGGAAAAAATCCTCAAGTGGATACATTACAAAAAAAAAATTAAAGTATTGTAATCATTACATTCCAGAAAAGAGGGTGAAAATCAAAGCTGTTAGTAAAAAGGCAAAAGCATTCCAATTCAGGAAGAAAAAACATAGATCTGTTCTTAGATAGTTTAAAGAAATCCAAAACTAGAGAACACACTTCAAGTAATTTAAGAAACTAAAGGGGAAGGGGAGAAAGTAATCATATAAAATGCTATAAAAATAAGTTGTCCAAAAATAACACTGGTCTACAATTTGAGAAGTCGTCTGCTTCAGAGATAAAATGTGCTATTTATTATGTATTTTGATGTGCTGAATTCAAATATGACAATTAAAACAACTGATTGGCTACTGTTTCTAAGATATTTAAGTTTTTACATTTTATGTCTATGTATATTGTGTAGATAGTAGAGTTTTAATCATACATTGTAAACCTAGGTCTTTTCATGTGTTTATGGTTGCTTTACATGATAATATTTCACCTGTCCTGTTTATGTAACACTTTAAAAATCAGCAAAAGGGTTACATAAATAAAATTTATTATGAAACAAAAGGCAAAAAAACTATTCTGTACATAGTTTAGTCCTATTCAGTGTCTACTCGGCGCTTCTTGGCTTGTCTCTTGTATTCATTAAATGGAGCATCTCTTGTCACTGTCCAGCAATAGTCTGCAAGCATTGATGGGCTCCATTTGCCCTGATAGCGTTTCTCCATTGTTGCAATGTCCTGGTAAAATCGCTCGCCGTGCTCGTCGCTCACTGCTCCGCAGTTCGGTGGAAAAAAATCTAGATGAGAGTGCAAAAAAATGTATCTTTAGTGACATGTTGCAACCAAGGCTTTTGTATGCCTTGTGGAGGTTTTCCACCAACAACCTGTAGTTGTCTGCCTTGTTGTTTCCGAGAAAATTTATTGCCACTAACTGGAAGGCTTTCCATGCCGTCTTTTCCTTGCCACACAGTGCATGGTCAAATGCATCATCTCGAAGAAGTTCACGAATCTGAGGACCAACAAAGACACCTTCCTTTATCTTAGCTTCACTTAACCTTGGAAATTTTCCACGGAGGTACTTGAAAGCTGCTTGTGTTTTGTCAATGGCCTTGACAAAGTTCTTCATCAGACCCAGCTTGATGTGTAAGGGTAGTAACAAAATCTTCCTTGATTCAACAAGTGGTGGATCCTGAACACTTTTCCTCCCAGGCTCCAATGACTGTCGGAGTGGCCAATCTTTCTTGATGTAGTGGGAATCTCTTGCACGACTATCCCATTCGCAGAGAAAACAGCAGTACTTTGTGTATCCAGTCTGCAGACCAAGCAAGAGAGCAACAACCTTCAAATCACCACAAAGCTGCCACTGATGTTGGTCATAGTTTATGCACCTCAAAAATTGTTTCATGTTGTCATAGGTTTCCTTCATATGGACTGCATGACCAACTGGAATTGATGGCAAAACATTGCCATTATGCAGTAAAACAGCTTTAAGACTCGTCTTCGATGAATCAATGAACAGTCTCCACTCATCTGGATCGTGAACGATGTTGAGGGCTGCCATCACACCAACGATGTTGTTGCAGGCTACGAGATCACCTTCCATGAAGAAGAATGGGACAAGATCCTTTTGACGGTCACAGAACATGGAAACCCTAACATCACCTGCCAGGAGATTCCACTGCTGTAGTCTGGAGCCCAACAGCTCTGCCTTACTCTTGGGTAGTTCCAAATCCCTGACAAGGTCATTCAGTTCACCTTGTGTTATGAGGTGTGGTTCAGAGGAGGAGGATGGGAGAAAATGTGGGTCCTGTGACATTGATGGTTCAGGACCAGAAGTTTCATCCTCTTCCTCTTCCTCGTCTGACTCAAGTGAGAATGATTCTGGTGCATCAGGAACCGGCAGTCCTTCTCTGTGGGGTACTGGGCGTATAGCTGATGGAATGTTTGGATAATGCACAGTCCACTTTTTCTTCTTTGACACACCTTTCCCAACTGGAGGCACCATGCAGAAGTAACAATTGCTGGTATGATCTGTTGGCTCTCTCCAAATCATTGGCACTGCAAAAGGCATAGATTTCCTTTTCCTGTTCAACCACTGGCGAAGATTTGTTGCACAAGTGTTGCAGCATATGTGTGGGGCCCACCTCTTGTCCTGATCTCCAATTTTGCTGCCAAAATAAAGGTGATAGGCTTTCTTAACCATAGTGGTTATACTGCGCTTTTGTGATGCAAAAGTCACTTCACCACAAACATAGCAGAAGTTATCTGCACTGTTCACACAAGTACGAGGCATCTCTGCTCACTTTGGCTAAACAGAAATGTGTCCCTTTGCAAAATCAAACACTGACAAATAAGAGAGCACGACACTGTATGATTTCTAGAGCTGATATAGGGCAATTTGTTCAGCAGAGTGATGTAAGCTTCGTTATGATTGCATCAGCCATGACTTCTAGGAATAACATGATGCAATTCATATCATGTATGACGCAATACCAGCTTCAGATTGCATCATTCATTGTTTTGCCTAAAAAGCAAGTACTGTCCAAACCCAGTCATAGATTTATTCATAGATCCAGTCAAAGATGCATTTTAGTCATTTCTGGTTTAAATTGAGATCCCTTCCCTTTATAACTCACTTATCCTCCGCCATTCCCAAGTCAAGGGTCGTATATACTGACCCAATAGCATATCTTGAAAACTAGAGCCAATCAACAATTTTAAGCATCATTTTCGTTCTCAGTGACCCAGAATTAGTAAAGTTTGACTACATTTATTTCAGAAGCATTTTGGCTGTAGAGCAGTGTGATCAGTCCAGTGTTCCAGGAATGACAAACACCAAATGGGGTTACATGAAAATAAACATTTTAGTTTAAAAATTTCTAGTTTTTCACCAACAACAAACAGCCCAAAGTGTTTGTTTTTCAGTACTCCCCCCACCCCCCCTCCCCGACACACACACCCTTTTCCCCTTTCCCTTCTTTAATGGTCAATTTTCAGAATGGAGAGAGGCAAATAGTGCTGTCCCCCCGGGGTCAGTACCGGGACCAGTTCTATTCAACATATTAATAAATGATCTGGAAAATGGGGTAAACAGTGACGTGGCAAATTTTGCAGATAATACAAAACTACTCAAGATAGTTAAGTCCCAGGCAGACTGTAAAGAGCTACAAAAGGATCTCTCAAAACTAGGTGACTTGGGGAAGAAAATGGCAAATGAAATTCATCATTGATAAATGAAAAGTAATGCACATTGGAAAACATAATCCCAACTATACATATAAAATGATGGGTTCTAAATTAGCTGTTACCTCTCAAGAAAGAGATCTTGGAGTCATTGTGCATAGTTCTCTGAAAACATCCACTCAGTGTGCAGCGGCTGTCAAAAAGCTAACAGAATGTTGGACATCATTAAGAAAGGGGATAGATAATAAGACAGAAAATATCATATTGCCTCAATATAAATCCATGATATGTCCACATCTTGAATACTGCGTGCAGATGTGGTCGCACCATCTAAAAAAAATATTGGAATTGGAAAAAATTCAGAAAAGGGCAACAAAAATAATTAGGGGTATGGAATGGCTTCCATATGACAGATTAATAAGCCTGGGACTTTTCAGCTTGGAAAAGAGACGACTAAGGGGGGGTATGATTGAGGTCTATAAAATCATGACTAGTGTGAAGAAAGAGTAAACCACACTTCCTTATTTACTTTCTCATAACACAAGAACTAGGGGTCACTGCTTCACACAACACACAGTCAACCTGTGGAACTCATTGCCAGAGGATGTTGTGAAGGCCAAGACTATAACAGGGTTCAAAAAAGAACTAGATAAATTCATGGAGGATAGGTCCATCAATGGCTATTAGCCAGGATGGGCAGGGATGGTGTCCCTAGCCTCTGTTTGCCAGAAGCTGGGAATAAGTGACAGGAAATAGATCACTTGATGATTACCTGTTCTGTTCATTCCCTCTGGGGCACCTGGCATTGGCCACTGTTGGAAGACAGGATACTGGGCTTGATGGACCTTTGGTCTGACCCAGTATAGCCGTTCTTATGAAAATTACAGCACCAGTATAGCACTTCTACTACGAAGGGAAGGAAAGGAAAGGAAAATTGGGTGAGTAAATAAGTACCAGAATCTAGAGCAACAGCCCACATTATTTCAAGGGAAGGTTTGGGCACCCAGATTACTTCAGTGAAACAGGACTGGAATTAAACAATAGCTCCAAAGAGCAAGAGGAATAGGATGATGCAAAAAGTAATTGTTAAGCAACTATGCAATCTACACAATTTTGCATGAGGCACAAGAGGATCAGGAAGCTATATACCCTGTCCTGACAAAAATTATTCCCCTCTTTGTTTCAAAAGAAGACTATATGATTACTGAGTGTGCAATACTGAGAAACCTATCAAAAATAAAGGAAGAAGTATCAGAATATATGCTAGAGCTCAAACACACCATACTGTACAAAACTCTCTGAAATTACTAGGAATGTATATAATGTCTAGAGAAAATATAAATATCTATATCATGGAAATGGTTACTACAGGGAAGTACAAAATTCATGTAACACGCAGCTCTTCTGTTCTGTTTTGTGCCATGCCCCCAGTGAATTAAAGTGACCCCATCACCAATCAAGCAATAAAAAGAACAAACTTCTCCCCTCACATCCCCTTCACATGAGTTTAATATTACCATGAAATACCTAGATACTGGACAGTGGTAACTTGCACTGTAACTTCAGATAGTAGTGTGAGTGGCTACAAGAAACTTAATTGCCCAGCTAAAGTTAAGCAGCACTGCAGTTTTTATTTTCACTTATTTGTTATATTTTTCAGACCTTTTTCATGCAAAATATCTGATTATGTTCCAGCTTCTACTGAAAGATGATCAGTGATTTCTTCCTGATTAAACATGGAGAGGTGTGAATCTGATTGTGGTCAGCTTCCTGCAGTGTGACAGAGGATTGTGATTCCAGAGACAAAATATTTTTTATCATCACTCTTCACATTTACAGTGATTTAAAACGTTGCTCATAACTAGACCAGATGCTACCCTAAGCATCAGTAAAATCAGTGTGATACAGTTAATCCTGATTATCAGTCTGACACTCACAATGATTTGAGATTCTGGAGATTACAAACAAACACAACAGGAAGAGTCTTGCTACAAGAGCTTTCTGTTATGGTAACCTTACTATTTTACGGGACCTCTTTGATGAATCCTGATGACATTATGAAAAGCATCTTTCACTCATGTCACAGGTGAACATTAAGCATACTTTAAAAGCAATTTCAAGCTATTTTAAAAGATATTACAAGTGAACTGTCTGCTGTTTTAATCCATCAAGCATAGTACCATATATTAAACTTTGGAATATAACCGCTAAAAGGAATCATCCATCGGTTTTGGTAATCATTCTAGGCCAATTTATGAGGTGCAAGTTGTAGTGTATTGTAAGTGTTAAGCCTGTCAGACCATTTTCAAGGCAGAATTATATGAATTACTCTTGCCTGCCTGTGACCAAAGTTACACTTTAAAAATTACCTTTTTTTTAAGCCTTCATAGTATTAACAATCATCTTTCATGTTTTTTTAATTAATGTTACTCATTTGATAAGGTTATAGGACTCTGATGGTACCAAGCTTACAGGAATATTGCTAAGAGCTCAAGTCAGGCAGATGTGTTATAGTTGCTGTAATGGAATGTTAACAACTATCTAAATACAGTTCTACTGAATGTGAAGCTCTGACACTGGAAAAAGCCAAAACACAAGGAAGAAGCTAAACAATTGCATTTTCTTGTGGGCGATGGTCTTCATTTTATTTGCCAACATGATGGTCATTGCTGTTGGCAGCTACTGAAGAGATGTACATTGTGTCAGCTCACACCAGCATCCAAGAAAATAGTAAACAGACATCTCAGTACACATGGAAGATAAAAACAGAATATGCGGAGCACCAAGGACCAGTAGCCGGACATCAAGAATAGATAGGAAAAGCACGTATTGATTGGGTAAATTCATAACCATTAACCATAAATAAAGGGAATGGTGTTCAGTAAATAGAGAAGAATAATTCCAAATGAAAAATGGTGAGATAAGCCAGGGATGCATGGAATTAAAATCAATAATACTGATTATTTTGTAGTTGTGCAGGAATTTCCCCCCAAGGCATATCAGTTGGGACAGCTTGGGAGATTTTACAGTCCACATGATTTCTGAGACGGAGACATGAGTATATCCCACACAATCTATTTCCTTGTTAAAAACTGTATTCTGGTGGACTTCGCTTACTTCTCTTTGCTTTTTGTTGCTTTGTATTCTCATTTCTTCCCTCTCTCCCTTACTACCTTTACTATGTGGATGTTTTTCTCTCTGGCAGCAACAGACATCTTCTGGAAGATGTCCTTCCTCCTCTGAGAGTAGAAGCCTTTAGAGGAAGTTCATACCCCATTTCCCAGGGCACATCTAAAGCTGTGCAAACCTTTGGCATCAAAATCTGAAGCCAAGTAAAAACCCAGCTAGATATCAGAGTTTCCCAACAGTGAGGTGCATTCTGGGACACCTTTCAGGTAAACTGCACAATCTTCTAATAATAATACTGAGAGATATGGGGAATAGGGAACTAGGTGTACCTTGCCTACCCTCCTACTGAAAATGTCAAGATGGGGAGAACACCAGATAGCCTCTTAAAGGCTGAGGTGTGCAAGAGACCACCACATCACCCATAGAAGACAGTTAAAAGCCCGTTCAGGGGTAGCAGGAATACTGTGGTGAATGAGTTAGTGAATCAGACTGGCTTTATTTTGGGGGTTGTTTGGCATTTGAGGCAAACAAAGGAAAAACAAACAAGTACTGGGGGTGGAAATCAAACCCTTTAGGCCTGGTTTCCCTGCTATGTCAGTATGTGGTCTCCAGTTTACACAAACACACACACTGCCGTTTTGCAGAAGAAATGCCAGTCTCAACTACCTAACTCTATGTTAAGCCCCAAAGCTCTAATTTCAATTTGTGTAGACTCTGGCACATATCAATATCTTGGGCATACTAAACTCAGATTGCTCATATTTACCATAAATTCTTAGATAAGGGTAACAAAAATGTAAATGCTTACCATTCACGTGCAAAGCCTCGACTATGCCCCTTTCCCACTTCTGATACGGATTTGCTTTTATGCTCACATTTTTGAGCAATTTCCAAGCCACATTGAAAGCTCCTCATTCCTTATTTTTTTTCTTCTTCACTAGAATTATGCTCTCCTGAGTCTTAATTACAGTGTCTTTAGAATGCTTCAGCCTTCATCCATGCTCATGGAATTTAATACTACCTCCCACTATATCATGTTCATAAATTGCTTTTTTTTTTTTCAGTTCCCCAAATTAGTGATTTAGAAATCAAATACCCTCATGCTATTGTCTTCTCTGAACCTTTACACTAACAGAGAAAAAACACTGATTGGATTTTGAATCTACAGTATTAAATTAACTCTGCTTCCACTGAGATTATTAGAAATCCGCATATAGCATTAATATGAATTTTGGAGAGAGGTGGGTTATTTGTAGATTACTCACTTCCCTGGTACATATCCAGTTTGTTGATTCTCTCAAAAAAATTAAGATGAAATCATGTTCACTGGCTGAGTTATTTCATTAACTGCCAACAAACTTCTAGAAGTATATGGAAGGTTTTCAAAGCAGAAAAATAAATGCATAAAAATGTAATGACTAACATTAATAACATGTTAAAGCAGTATCTTAAAATGTTTGAATTATGGACTGGAGATTTGTGCTGGCAAGTAAAGTAACACTGAACTTCTCACCAGGGATTCAGACTCTGAACTGCTCACCCGTTAAGCTTGTGTTAAACTGAGCTAAAAGTCAGGCTGCTATAAACTAATCTGATTTATTAGCATCTCTCTCACAAATCAAGATGGCACATAGTGACAATGATGATAAAGACTTGCATGTTGATAACTGTTATTCAGAGATATGGTTTGTCTCTTTGCAGAGCAGAAGCAGTCATAGAAACAGAAAAAAGGAACAATATAGATAGGACTGAACAACCCGTACAGGAAATTGGTTTTGGAGGATAGCTTCACCTGACAAGAATAGATGACACCTGCTTAGTTCTCAGTGGAAAGTAATTATCTCCCTACAAGCCTCTATGTTCTGAGGGAAAGATTCCTTCCTATCCAACCATACTTATGTCTGTTTCCAAGATTCTCCACAGATAAGAATTTAATTCAATTTAAAGACAGAATATTAATGGTGACCAATTAAGTGTCATAATTTTTCTTTAATCCTAATAACATGGATTTTACCAATGACAGAGTCCCAAATTTTTTAATCCTCTGACAAGTAAAAGCCCTTTAGTAGATTTAATTTAAAAAACAGCAGTCCACGACTGTCTATATGTTCTTCTTCAGGAAACCAAAGAAAAAAAACGATTAGCTTGTGGAGATGAATCATAACTAATGGGAACCAGATGTGTGTGTGTACACCTTTAAAATACTTGGAATTCATTTAAGTGTAACATGCATTCTGAATTGCATGGGTTAATAATATTTGGTTTTCGAATCATTACAAAATCCCTTTAATGATTTTTATCCTTAAGTTACTGATCTATACTTTAAACATTTTTTACATAGTTTTTGATCTTGAACACACACACACACACTAATTGTGGGGTGATCATTTAACATACAGGAGACTGAGATTTGATGGGATATTTGCAACAATAGTAGGTAAAAAACAATGTAGACAGAAATTTGGCTTTTTAAGTGGACACATCCTTTTAAAACCTAGGAATAAAGAGGGAAAACAGATTTACAGATGATGGCTAATTCTCTTTAAAATGTTCACATCTGACCCATCTTTGTCAAATGCTGAGCACATCCTGTGCATAAGTGCCATCAGCTTCCACTTGGCTTTAAATAGCAGGCACTGCACTTATCAACCTGGACACATTACTTTGAGTGCCGGGGGAGAGACCAGGGCCCTTGTCCCTGGAAAGGGATAGGGAGCCAGGCATCTTCTGTTTTCCCCATAGACCTGAAGAGAAGGCCACCAGTGCTGGGTGGGAGAAGGAGGCTGTGTGTTGTTCTGTTTCTGGTCTCAGCCAGCTAAGAAATGAGGGGGAAACAGGCCTACTCCAGGAATGTGGGGGAGCCCAGAGAAGCTGCTCATCTTTATTCCCTCAAGGAATCAGTGTAGGATAAACCATCAGGGGCTGTTGCAACTGCTTCTCCAATCGCTTTGGAGAAGAGTTCAGGTAGAGTGAGTGGAGCAGCCTTACAGACCAGACAGCATAACAATAGCAGCTGCAATCCCATCAGCAGCTAAAACAGCAGTTAAACTCAGCTACATTTTTAGTTTTCTTCTCAGATGGAAGTGCTATTAACTTACTATTTTAAATTAAAGCTTAGCTACTGCAGAAGTTGATGGTGTTGGTCACCCTTGCCCAGGACAGTTTCCTTCTGTCTAACCGTGAGTGGGCTTGGGGGATTCTGAAAGGCTAATTATACAATTATGGATCAAACATTTTCCCCCAAAGAAACAACAAGCTTTGAACACCAAATATCCTCACAAGGGATGAGTCAAAAAACAGTAAGAATCTTCTCTGCCTCAATCGTGACCTATTTTAGAAGTCTTATATAAGGTCTTGAAATCTTCAGCTGTTTTGTCACATCCAGTCCCAGGCCAGGACCAGCAATCCCATGAGAAAACCTGTAGTTATAATATTTCCAGACCAATATGTCAAACTAAAGATCCTCACAGGCAGTTTAGCTAAGTCTACAAACTTCTGTACCACCCCTGTACCACTCAGCTTTCTAAGGCTTGTTTATCAACAGTTCCCAGGTGATCACCCAGGCAGATATCAAACATGAATGAATTTGCCTGGCTTTTATAATTTGATCCCCATTACTCATATTTAGACCTTATGACAGTCTGTTTTCAATTGTGCAGCTGCTACTGGTTTAATTGAAACTTCTTGTGATTCCTATAATTTATTAGTCTCATGATTCATAGACTCATAGAAGATTAGGGTTGGAAGAGATCTCAGAGGGTCATCTAGTCCAACCCCCTGCTCTAAGCAGAACCAACACCAACTAAATCATCCCAGCCAGGGCTTTGTCAAGCCGGGCCTTAAAAACCTCTAAGGATGGAGATTGCACCACCTCCCTAGGTAACCCATTCCAGTGCTTCACCACCCTCCTAGTGAAATACTGTTTCCTAATATCCAACCTAGACCTTCCCCACTGCAACTTGAGACCATTGCTCCTTGTTCTGTTCTCAGTGGTGGCAGATAACAGGCAAGCTCCATCCTCTTTGGAACCCCCCTTCAGGTAGTTGAAGGCTGCTATCAAATCCCCCATCACTCTTCTCTTCTGCAGACTAAACAAGCCCAGTTCCCTCAGCCTTTCCTCCTAAATCATGTGCCACAGCCCCCTCATCATTTTCGTTGCCCTCCGCTGGACTCTCTCCAATTTGTCCACATTCTTTCTGTAGTGGGGGGACCCAAAACTGGACACAATACTCTAGATGTGGCCTCACCAGTGCAGAATAGAGGGGAATATCACTTCCCTTGATCTGCTGGCAATGCTCCTACTAATGCAGCCCAATATGCCGTTAGCCTTCTTGGCAACAAGGGCACACTGCTGACTCATATCCAGCTTCTCATCCACTGTAATCCCCTGATCCTTTTCTGCAGAACTGCTGTTACCCAGTCAGTCCCCAGCCTGTAGCGGTGCATGGGATTCTTTCATCCTAAGTGCAGGACTCTGCACTTGTCCTTGTTGAACCTCATCAGATTTCTTTTGGCCCAATCCTCCAATTTGTCTTGGTCACTCTGGACCCTATCCCTACCCTCCTGCATATTTACCTCTCCCCTCAGCTTGGTGTCATCCACGAACTTGCTGAGGATGCAATCCTTCCCATCATCCAGATCATTAATAAAGATGTTGAATAAAACCAGCCCCAGGACCGACCCCCAGGATACTCTGCTTGATACCTAATACATCTGCAGTATCATTATTGGGCTTTGTTACACCATTAGCTTTAAAATTTTATAAACATGTGCACAGGAGACAAGTTGAAAAAATTAAGAGTGTTCTCATTATAGTAAAAGCGTGTTGAGAAACAGTCACTCAGAGTAAAAAAAGATCTATCCTCTTCCAAGCTTGTATAACATTGCTGCATGTTAACATGGAGATCTATTGTCCCCACTCTCAAGTCACCCTGATCATGGGCTACTATGGGCGCAATCACATAGACAAATATCCAGGTCAGAAATCACTGCACTCCATGTGTGCTACAACATAGAAAGGAAAAATATACTGTATTTGCTAGATGCCCTATTTTTAAACATTAAGAACGTTATTAGAAAAATCAATTTTTTTCAAATAAGGCAAAGAACATATTTCTAAGTTCAGACAGTACCTGAATGTGAAACCTGATGTTTCAAAGCAAAAAAAAACTTTCTTCATGACTGATGAGCACTGTGAGAGTTTTCCATCTGTGGGTAACTCAATAATGGCTGAAGAATTTTATTAATATTAATGTTTTTATTAGCATTAGGTCTCAAATGAGATCAGGGCCCATTGCATTCAGCACTGTACAAACACATAATAGACAGTCCCTACCCCGTCAGGCTTACAATTGAAACAGACAAAACACAGGAAGAATGCATTATTATGCCCATTTTACAGAGAGGAAACACTGTGAGTAAGATCACAGTGGAAGTGTGTGGCAGAACTAGGAACTGAACTCAGATTGCCTCACTCCCAGTTTCCAGACTTTAACCACCAGAAAATATGTTAGCACTAAGTTTTTCAGCAATTAAAAAAAGGCAGTCTTAAATTTGGTCCAAATAGCAGAAATGCAGCCCCAAAAGGTAACTTTTTAAGCAAGACCTCTATCCCACATACAGTGTCACTACCACCGCACTGGTGACAAGCAGAGAAACACTGAGGGCACTTAACAACTATTCATTTAATGTAATCAGAAAGAGCTTATCAATTTCGTTCTGTAACTGGTAACTACTGAAGGGAGAAAAAGTTAAAACAGGATGCTGATAAAGCAACTACCATTGATTTACGAAATCAAAATTAAAGTCGGCTACCTTACCAGTTTCTCATTGATTTGCTCACTCTCACATCCCTCTTCCCTCCCCTTATCCCCACATAAACAGAATTACAGAACTATAGACCCCAACTAACATATTGCAGCAATGTATGTGTAGACAAGCCCTGAGTATTAAAATTATACAAAGCTCCTGTGACACTACACCACATATGAATCATGGGGGTATGATTATGATATAATTATGATGCAATTTGTACAAGAGGAGTCATGTGAGGTGTCATTGGAAAAGTTATGATTTGCTGAATATGATTATCCTATTTACATTCATGTGTCATTTTTGTGTCTGAAGTTATGAATATTGACTATGTATCTGTATTTCAAATGTGCTTACTTTGAGGGAACCATGCCCCCTCTACAGGGAGCCTGCCAACAGTACATGATGCTGTGCTTCCTTTGACCCCCTGCTTCCTGACAGTTTCCTCTGACTCCAGTTCTCAGCTCAGAGATTTCCTCTGACTCCAGTTCTCACCCCAGTCACATAATTATATTGACTGTTCCAGGGGATGCAGCCTAGATTATTTGTATTTAACCACAGTAACTGGTTAAATTAACCCCAGGTACTCTACATATTCCGTAGTGGTGTCTAAAGCCCCAGTCCTCGAATGAGCTCCATGTGGGGCTAAGGCAGTATTGGAACTGTTCCAGCACCCTCTGGATCTGAACAGCTGTAGTTCAAGGAGTCTTTTTAGCAGAGAGATACTCTGTAGTGGGGTCAGTTACGATATTTACATATTCTACAATATAATGTAAATTACATTTTAAAATAAACAGCATAAGAGGTCATCTATCAACAGCAATTCACTGTTTAACTGAAATTTCTATTAATAGTTTGAATGGGAAATCTGGAAAATATTCCGATTTTCTTATTTGTGCATTCTAAAAGGATTTAAAATAATTCTGATATGGAAACCTCACTGCAAAGAAACACACACCAAAATAGAATTCAATTATCAGCTTAAGACCTAGTTTTAAATCTTTTTATTGTGCATTTTTATTCCTACTCTGCCCTATAAAGCTTTGAAATAGACCCATCAAAATGGCACATGAATAAATGTAGGTATTCTAGGCTCACAAAGAGGTAGTAGAAACCTCCAGATGCAATCTACATTTGGAAAAAAACAGTCTCTGTTCTTGCAACTTCCATATCCCTGAAGTACTAAGAACAAGTCACATATTTGCATATCATTTTGGTTATTTGTTCATCTACTTTTCCAATTTAAAAGACCTTTTTTTCCTTGGAAGAACACAGATATCCCTGTTTCTCAGTGTTACTTTCCATTATGGAGGATACAATGCTTAGGACTTTTCAGCATTATCTTATAAATCTTAGTTTAACTTGTGTGACAAGGGTGTAGATTGTTTCTAAGCCAAATGCCAGAATTACCTTCATCTATTGCAGAATGGAGGTCGGAGCTGTCCCTTTTCATTGAAGCAGAGAAAGTTGTAACTATTCACAGGTGAGGCAAACTTTTTGGAAAAGAAAAAGAACTGGGAAACATATTGCAATAACCTGTTATCTGGACAATGTTAACAAGTCTAAGGATGATGTAAGTAATTAAGAAACTATAAGAACACTGCACCCCCAGAATTTTCACCCACTTTAAGGAAACAAATGCAAACAGAATCTTTAAGAAATTTTTAGATTTCCCCCCCAGTATCTGGCCAATACCAGAACCCAAACTACTGAAATATCACAGTAAAGGCACATGATATTTCCTGCCATGAGTGGAAATGTTCAAATAATAAAAACAATGTATTCATAAATAATTTATTCAACAAAAATGCCAAAATTCATTGAACAAATTATTCACAATAAGTAATTCACCAGCTCTACTCAGAAGATGAGTTCTGATAGACTTTGGATAAACATCCACATTTTGGACGGTTATCCAAGCAAAGCCTGAATTTTGCAATTTCAGATTAGCTAAATGAGACTTTAAACAAACAGAAGTTTTCATCAGAGATGGTACTGAGCTGCAAAGTCTGGATACAGATTTCAAACTTCACAAAGCTGTGGTGGGATCAGATTTAAGGTTTCGAGTTTGGGCCGTATCCATATAACCTTTGCTCGGAGTGCATGGGTCTTTCTCCCTGTTATGTGGCTGGTCCACATAAAAGAATAAAATTCCACTACTGCTGCTAACTAAGGGAGTTCCTCCTTTAGCTTGAGTGGTGAAATTGTTATGCTTTTAAGCACTGAAGGTTTTAGGCTTATACCCTGTAAATAATCTAGGATGGGGGTAGTTACATCCTGGCTTATTGTTCATATAGGGCTATATTTTCAAAAGTTGCCTCCATTTGCACTGTTATTTTTGCACAGACTCTCTTCAGTCATTAACACCTGCACACACAGGTGATGGGTTTCTGTGTACAAATTCTATCAACTGCATGTAAAACTGTTATTTCTCAAAAAATGCACATGAAGGGCTTGCACACACAAAACCGTGCATGCTAGGGTTGGGCATTTGGCCGGTCCAAAAATAATTGATCAATTGATCAGTTAAGTATTGGTCATATTTTAAAGCATTATTTTAGTGGAACAGTAAAAATAGTAACAAAGAGTAAGACTTTGTGGTCTCCAAATATTTAGCTTCAGATACTTATGGCTAATTACAAAAAAACAGATTACTTAACAATTATTTTAACTCAGAAAAAATGTGAAACAATGACATGAAGTTCTAAAAAAATGAAAGAATAATACCTTTATTAGCATTGTTGGGTTAGCATTTAAATGTGAATGTTATTCAAGACTGAAGTTTCCAAAGAAAATAAGACAAATTGAAAAATTAAAACAAAAACACAAAAACACACATAGCAACTGTAAAAGAAAAACGTCATTTTAAATACATTTATGTGAAACAATCAGCAGGCCCACTCTTCAAGCATCTTGCTTTTTATTATCTTCTGTTTCTTTATCAGCTTCAACTGCTTCATTTATATCATTTCCATCATCAAATTCATCAGTATCTTCTTCATCATCATCCGATGAATACTGAATCAACTCTTCATCTGCCATTTTCTTCTCAAAACTTAAATTGTGACACATGGTCACCAGCTTCCCATTGGTCTTTAATCTATTTCTGGTTTTTGAATGGATGATTTTCTAGGTAGAGTACGGGTGTGTGTGTGCATATTTATGAAAGGGATATTTGTTGAGAAGGGAGAAATGGGTATTTATTTATATGGGCATTTAATGTGTTTGTTTTGTTGAGGATGGGAGAAGTGTTGGTGGGGTTTAATAACTGATATTTTTGTCTGACAGAGAGAGAGAGGCTTAATGGATATGCATATTTTCTCTTTGTGTTGAGGGAGGGGTTTAATGACTGTGAACCCTCTTCTCTCTCCCCTGTGAGTTAATTTCTGTATGTTTGTCTAATCAGTTTAGATTGCATGCTCTTTGAGGCAGCAACCTTGTCTTTTAACTTGTTTAATGTGCTTTTTGAGCTGCTATATAGATTGATGACCTAGTATATACATACATACAATGCATACAAAGGGGAAATACACAAAAACAAGAAGGGCTAGTTAAATAGAAATTAAAAGGAACAGTCACAAGAGTGAAATGCCTGCAAGCTTCATGGAAACTTTTTAGAAACATCATAATAGAGGCTCAAATTAAAAAAAAAAAAAAAAAAAAACAGTACGGGGACCAACATAATGCCACTATGGCTAAACAATAGAGTAAAAGGGGTGGTTGGAGACAAACAAACAAAACTTGTCCCCTACAACCAGTTCTTCTATGAGGTCCTCACAGCTCACCAATACCAAATCTAAAATGGCATCACCTCTTGTTGGCTTGGTGACTATTCGATGAAGAAGTCTTTCAGGTATTACATCCAGAAAAATCTGAGCCCTACCATTATTAGAAGCACTTGTCCTCCAATCTATATCTGGGAAATTAAAGTCTCCCATAATCACACAATTCCTAATATTATGTATTTCATTAGAAACACTAAAGAGGCATCTGCCCATATCCAAATTGGATCCTGGGGTTCTGTAGCATACTCCAAGCATTTTAAGTATTACATTACTTCTAATTTCTTTACAGTCTACCTCATCATTAATATACAATGCTACTCCACCACAGTTACTTCTCTTTCCTGAACAGCACATACCTTTCAATACCTGTACTCCAGTCATGATTACTATTCCACCATGTTTCTGTTATCCCTATAATATCTGATTTCACTTCCCGCACCACTAGTTCTAGTGCCTACATTTTGTTACCCAGGCTCTTCCATTGCTGTACAAACATCTTAGTTGTTCCTGCTGGGTTTCACCCAGATTCCTCACCCAATTAGGTACAGTCATTCTACTGCCAGTATCACCTATGGGCATGTAAGGAGGGACAAAAGCAAGGCTGTGCTAAGAGGAGAGGGTGGGAAAGAAGTGAGGCTTAACGTGAGTCTTCTTCACTGACCCTGAAGAAAGGGGAAATATGACTTATTTTACATTAACCTTGACTCAAAAGAATTTGGGAGCCCTGACTCTGAAGAGAGGGAACCAGGAAGATCTGGTTTGACCCTGAAAACTTGACCTATGGAAGTCTATTTTAAATTCTGAATAGACTGGGTTAAGTTTCCCTCTGAAACTCGTTTTTATGTTGCTTTCTTCATTTGCCTAGGTCCTTTTCAAAGGACTGTTCTCAATATTACACACCAATGTTTTCTTAACATAGTTTTTGTTACAATTTCATATTTACTATTTGTAGAAAATAAATACTGCACCAGGAAAGGGAAATTTAAAAAAAGGATATAATTCTTCACATACATAATTACAGATTACCTTCTTTGTTGAACAATCCATTTTTCATTCCCTCACACTGCTTGCAAACTGTCCACAGCAATGCTATTTAACAGAAGTTTGTAGTTGCATGAAAACGCCAAAATAAAATCCAAAGAAGAGGAAATTTATGTCGCTCTGGAGCTGTGCAAACAAAATACACTGTTTCCAAACGAAAATATAGAATTTTGAAAATATGTTAGGTGCACATAAAAAGATAACAGTTCTAATAAGATCAGATCTAACGGGTAGTATTATATCCTTCCATCTTCACTGGTTGTTTAGTTAAAAGTCTAGTAAAAAAAATAAGGAAAAAGAAAACTTTAAAGAAGGCCAAGCAAGGGCAAATCAGCTCTATACACACCTCATTAAGCACTCAGATCTAAGTGTTATATCAGCCTAATACTACTACATTGTACAAGACGTATATGAAAAAACTCACAAATCAAAGTGTCTGTTAGCTTCCCTTTCAAACTCTACCAACTGATTCTCCATTTTAATCTTCCTTGGCAATCAACCGGCAGAGTTGTTATCTGTCTTATTATTAGGGATGGGCAAACTTGTCTTGCCTAATGCTGAATCCACTCAAACATCGTGGGTTCAAAATGCACACTTACAGGCGGGTATTTTAGATAATAATGAGGACCGAGTTCAGCTAACACAATACCATTCCCTTGTTCACACTCTAGGAGTACTTTCTCACGAAATAAATTGGCTTTTGACAGTGACTCCAGACACAGAAATGTGCTGTGCTATAGAAAAAGAAAAGCAAGTCTCTTTTTTAAGTTATCAATTTGGTATTTCTCAACATGTGATGGATACAGTTGTGGTCTGGAATAAAATTTGAGAGTGAGCGATCTCTAAATAAGTTGAATTTTATTGAAGAAAAGGAGGTTGATCAGCAATGTCACTAACCGATAAATACTAGGTAATGGAACATGTACATCCACACTCTGACTCACATACATGGCAATGAGACTGCAACACAAGTTGAATTGAAGAGGAATCACAGTGATTTGACCCGGCTGGATGTAAAGGTGTCCGCACATAGAACAAAGAAAAAAGTCTCCGCTAACAGAGTACCATTGGCATATAGATGGTGAGAAGCCTTTAATTAGAGTCTAGATACTGATGTAATTTATATCCTCAGCCCAACCACTACACACTGCTATAGCCAGCTATAATTTAAAATTAAAAAAACAACAAAAAATACATCTACCATGACACACAGTATCTGAGGTGACAAGATCTGGGATGCAGCAAGAATAGAATCTGCAGCTTTTTATTCAGATAGGTCATACTATTGTCTCTTTCTTGCATTCTCCATGTCCCCATCAGATGGAGGAGAAGGCTAGTATCTACACTGAGGCATTGGCATGTGAAGGCTCCCCTGACTCCCCAGTGCAGTAGTGCCAGGGCAGTTGAGTGTCTCTGTGCTGACACATTGGAATATCAAGGGCTCCCCGTGGTTCAGTTGCCTCAGGGTGCTGGAGAGCCAAGAAATCAGCACCGAAGGAGTGAGTTTCTCTCTTCTGAGATGCTAGCACATCATGGGCTCCACACAGCACTGTTGCCTTGGTACACTAGGGAGCAGTGTCAGGGGAGCTCTAAGTGCCAAAACACTGGCACACAAGCACTGGGCACCCCCATGTCCCCCAAGGCTTCCTGCACAACACTAGTCCTCCCCACCCAGATCCTCCCAACTCCCACATTTCCAAATTACTCCTTCAGTTCCCCCAACAATGCCTACTTACCCCTTTCCACAGTCAGTTCACTTGCTGCTGCTGTATATGGAGTGAGCAGCTGTGTAGAGATGGCATCAGGGGGAGTAGGAATGTAAGTGGATATGTGGGGGTGAGTGGGGTCATAAGGCTGTGAGGGTGTGCACAAATGCATGGGCATGTAAGGAGGGAGCAGACAAAAGCAAGGCTGTGCTAAGAGGAGAGGGTGGGAAAGAAGTGAGGCTTAAAATGTGAGGAGCCTGGGAGCGAAGAGGAAAGGAGGGTCTACTCTGATGTAACACTTATGGGGGCATTGGAGTGGAGCAGAGCTCTACTGGGGAACATGAGTGAGGAGGGAAACTCCATGAAAGGTCAAGGAGGGAAGTATAAATTTGAAGTCCATGAGAGTCATAGATTAATAAATTTCACAGCCAGAGGACCATTATGATCATCTAATCTGACGTCCTGTATAATAAAGGCAAAAAAAAAAAACGCATCCAAAAAATTCTACATAAAGCCTTCTGTTTGAGCTATAACACTTCTTCAATTGATGGAGCATCCATCACATCCCTAGGTATGTTGTTCTAATGACTAACCTCACTGTTAAAAATGTGCACCTTATTTCTACTCTGAATTTATCTAGCATCAACCCCCAACCTTTGGATCTCATTATGCATTTTTTGGCTAAATTAACAAGCTGTCGACTATCAGAAATTTCTTCCCTGTGTAGTACATGTAGACAATGACCAACTCACCTCAACCTTCTCTTGGATAAACTAAATAGACTGAGCTTTTTAAGTCTCTCACTAAGTCATGTTTTCAAATCATTTTCTGAATCCTTTCCAGTTTTTCAATGTCCTTTTCAAAGTGTGGAAACAAGAACTATATATAGTATTCCAGTCACTGTCTGACTAATGTTGTATACACAGGTAATATCACCTCCCTACTCCCGGATATTCTCCTGCCTATTTGTCCTGTAGGCTACAGCATCATACTAGGAGCTCATGTCCAATTGATTATTCATTGTGACTCCTGATTTTTTTTTCCAGTGCCACTGCATTCCAGGGTTTAGACACCTATCTTTTTTTACTACATTCTTTATTCCGAGATACATGACTTTGTATGTAGGTGTATTAAATTCACGTTAGTCAAATAAGACCACTTTACCATGCAATCCGGATTGGTTTATATGACTGACCTGTCCCCATCATAATTTACCACTGCACCAATTTTTGGTGTCATCTTCAAATTTTGGCAGTAATGATTTGATTTTTTTCACATCATCGATAAAGATTTTGAACAGCATTGAGCCAAGAAATATACAGCATACATTCTCAGGATCCACTAGGAACACTCCCATTAGCTGATGATTCCCCATTTAAAATACCATTTTGCAATCTCAGTTAACCAGTTTTTATTGCATTTACTATCATATACACTGATTTTGTATAGTTTTAATTTTCATCAGAATGGGCCTTACAGAAGGCTAAAGTATATTATATTATGTTGCTACAGGTAACTGTATCAATCAAACCTATGATCTCATCGAAAAACAATATCAAGTTTGTTGATAGTCATTAATTTTGATATGCTACAATCAGTACAAAATTAAAGTATCCCAGATCAGCCTTTTTATGATTTTGCATAAGACTGATGCAGGCTAACTGGCCTATAGTTTCCTTAATCATCCCAGTTTCTTTTAAAACATTGATGTAATATTAACTTTTTTCCAGTTCTCTGGACATAGAAGCTCTGCAGGTGTCATTTAGGGGATTTAATTCATATCTCAAGAGGGCTAGACTGCATATCCCCCCAACACAAAGTGCAAATGTCAGGGAATAAACAGTTCAGTCACACATTGTCCCATCTGCATCCCACTCAGAATTTCTCCTTCTCAAGCTCAACCGCCTTCCTTCCACCACCTACAGCCCACATAGCTCCACCCCCATGGTAAACAAGATGAATCCTTAATTTTATTGCTTATATATTAATGTGTTCTGATGATTAATATAGCTAGCATGGCTTTTAATATGTGGATTTGTATGGATGGGTGTATGGTGTCAGATTGACCCTCTCCCCCACTAGGGGGGGGAGAGGGAGGGTTAGCTCAGTGGTTAGAGCATTGGCCTCCTAAACCCACGGTTGTGAGTTCAATCCTTGAGGGGGCCATTTAGGGAACTGGGATAAAAATCTGTCTGGGGATTGGTCCTGCTTTGAGCAGGGGGTTGAACGAGATGACCTCCTGAGGTCCCTTCCAACCCTGATATTCTATGATTGAAAGGACTGGATTTTAAATGTTATTCTGTAATGTGAAGAAAAAGTTATGGGAATGGGTGATCTGTGTTGCTAGTGACTGTTCTAAATGGGTAGTAATTTATATCGAGAATTCACAGTATTGAAATCTGAAAGTGTACATGCAGAGTTGTGTGTGAAGTTGGAGATATGGCTGCATGAACTCCTGGCCATTGCAAATCCCACAGATATTGCCTGGAACCTAAAATTTACTGGTTTAAATTTTCAATTTTGCCTGCATCAAGCAATGTTCAAATTAGCTGAAAACTTTAAATAAAACTCAGAATGTTGAACATGAACAAAAAATCTGCAGGTTTTGCATGGCTCCAGTCAACATCTGTTAAGAAGATATTTAAGCAGAAGTTTGACATATTTTACTGGAAAACTCTGTCTGCCCTCTCTCCTTCTTCCTCTCCTCCACTGAGGAGTTAGCTAGCTTGTACTTAAATGCAGTCTTTGTCAGGGTGAATGACATTTCATATTAGCCCATAGCATATTGGTGAAAATGTTTTGTTTAAAAATTTAATCATTTTAACAACAACATACCTCTCATTATTCCCTTTCCACAGGCAACAACTAGTTTGGTTTTATTAACATTTGAGCTACAATTACATAGTATTTTGTGTCTGTTTAGGGATTTGAGTAACTTATTTAGGAGATAAGGGGCATAGAAATTAATGTATATATCTAATGCTTGGTACATATAGCAGCCCTCAAAACCTTACAGGTAGTGGGGCTAAAACTGAAAGACTGCTATAGTATTGTATCAGTACACTAGGACTCAGATTCTTATCTTATCCTGATGTAAATCTGAAGTAGCACCATTGACTGCGAAAGGAGCTACTCCAGATTGAAAAAGTATTTGCAGCATTAGAATCTGGTCATTTCTGTGCTGTATCCCCATGGTATGCATTTGTAGAAAAAGTCAGGTATTAACAGTCACTAAAATAAATTATGTAATGGTTTCAGTGGAATTACAAATAAATCATGTAATTTAGTCATCCATTTTAGTTTACAGAAATATTGAACAGAATACAAAATGAAAAAGCAAATCAGTCTAAATCAATAATTTTCAGCTGTTCATTAAGGCAATCAGATATATACATTAACAAATAACTTAAGGCAAGTTAAATATTTAAACAGAGGAAATAAAACATAACTTGTGTTGCTATAATTAAGCAAAACCCCAGAAGCAGAGCAATATGCTCACTGGATGGTCCTGTTATTAATGGTTCCCAATCCTGCTGGAAAGGCATAACAAGTGGGGTTCCGCAGGGGTCTGTTTTGGGACCGGCTCTGTTCAATATCTTCATTAACGACTTAGATATTGGCATAGAAAGTATGCTTATTAAGTTTGCGGATGATACCAAACTGGGAGGGATTGCAACTGCTTTGGAGGACAGGGTCATAATTCAAAATGATCTGGACAAATTGGAGAAATGGTCTGAGGTAAACAGGATGAAGTTTAACAAAGACAAATGCAAAGTGCTCCACTTAGGAAGGAAAAATCAGTTTCACACATACAGAATGGGAAGAGACTGTCTAGGAAGGAGTACGGCAGAAAGGGATCTAGGGGTTATAGTGCACCACAAGCTAAATATGAGTCAACAGTGTGATGCTGTTGCAAAAAAAGCAAACATGATTCTGGGATGTATTAACACGTGTGTTGTGAGCAAGACACGAGAAGTCATTCTTCCGCTCTACTCTGCTGTGGTTAGGCCTCAGCTGGAGTATTGTGTCCAGTTCTGGGCACCGCATTTCAAGAAAGATGTGGAGAAATTGAAGAGGGTCCAGAGAAGAGCAACAAGAATGATTAAAGGTCTTGAGAACATGACCTATGAAGGAAGGCTGAAAGAATTGGGTTTGTTTAGTTTGGAAAAGAGAAGACTGATAGCAGTTTTCAGGTATCTAAAAGGGTATCATAAGGAGGAGGGAGAAAACTTGTTCACCTTAGTCTCTAAGGATAGAACAAGACGCAATGGGCTTAAACTGCAGCAAGGGAGGTCTAGGTTGGACATTAGGAAAAAGTTCCTAACTGTCAGGGTGGTTAAACACTGGAATAAATTGCCTAGGGAGGTTGTGGAATCTCCATCTCTGGAGATATTTAAGAGTAGGTTAGATAAATGTCTATCAGGGATGGTCTAGACAGTCTTTGGTCCTGCCATGCGGGCAGGGGACTGGACTCGATGACCTCTCGAGGTCCCTTCCAGGCCTAGAATCTATGACTCTATAAATCTATGTATATTTTGAAAAAAAAATAGATCAAGAAAAATTAGCTAAGAACTTAAGTGTTTTGCTGAATTAGAGCATTACTAAAGTACACACTTAACTTTAAGCATGTGAGTAGTCCCATTTACTTTAAGGGCTTATAGCTCTCCAAACTCTTTAATATCTCAAGTACTTGGGACAATCAATGGATCTTGTAACACCACTGGGAGCTAGAGAGTTTGTGAAAGGCCCAGTGTCTCTGTACTACTGGCTGGTCTCTGCTTAACTCCAAGGAGTACGGCTCCCATCTAACCAGTGGCCATTACTTACAAGCCACCCCTACATACACCCCTACACAGATTAGCATGCAGCAAGCTGCATACTAGCTTGCTATGCACTAACTGGCCACATGGACCCTGTTACCATGCACTTAAAGTTCCACAGTGCACTCTGACATGCTGCTGTGTAGACAAGACAACTAAAACTTTTCACATTAAGAAGGAGGATTCTGGGTAACACATAATGCTCACTGGATGGTCATTGTTTAATACAGGGAAACCCCTATAAGTTAGCCAGAGGAAAGGATACGTAATGAGGAATGGCCATCATGCGGCAATCAACCCCGCCTCACACAGTAATATGCCCCCTCTCCCATAAATATTATGTACCAAAAATTACATTAAAATAACAATATTAAGGCTGCATAGTCTAGTCAAACACTTGAAAGCTAGGAAATACCAAAATTAAGATGGCCATGCAATATGCTAGCAACTCAACAGAAACTTCAAACAGTGTACAAAACTTCCTTTAAAAAAGTACATGTATATTTAGACATCAGAATCAGCTGGACTGAGGCAATACTGCTGAAGTATACTGGAAGAAGCAGCAGCAGCAGCAAGAAAACCTGCATTAGCTAAGAACAACTGAAGCAGTGTATTGTGGATACATGGAAAGAAGACTCACCTTCTAGCAACAAATATGTATACTGTTACACATAGAGTTCACTGTGTAATAAAAAGCTAATGGTAGACACACAAATATTAAATGAAATGACTATATTACTCTAAATAGAGATAGTTTTGTGTGTAATAAAATCTAATTGTGGGCACACTAAGAATAGAATGAAATGACTGAAAAGATGTCTCAATATTGTATTTTTGTAATTTTTAATATTTGTCAGTACATTTGTATGGATAACTAACATAAGGTGTGTAGCTGGACACGGTTCCCCCCCCCTCCCCGATTTGCTCTTTCGAGTACAGTCTGCAGTTTCCTGTTATACTGTTACAAAGCCACAAGCAGTGAAAGCTCCCAATGATGTTAGATGCTTGCTTAAAGCTGCATTGCTCTATATTACCAATTGTATTCATGTGTATGAATACGTGATCAATTAATGTAAGGAATGAGTGAGACAGTGTGAGTGACAGCCAATGGCGAAACAAAGAAGCAAATATCGCCTTTTATGGAACCATGGTATTATCTTGGTGAAGGTATAAATCTCAAGACAGGCGGTCAGGACGGTTACCAACAAGGAAATGTAACAGCATGCTAAACTCAGGACCAGACCGAAAGCAGTAGAACCCTCCCGTGAATCTGAAGGAACTTTGGGGACTCTCATTGCCTCGTGGCTGATTTCTGGGCAGCTGTCGCCTGGACAGCCTCATTCACCTGCGAAATCGAAACCAACACCCACAGCCTGCCAGCATGAATGTGTTGTGTGTGAGAGTATAATTGCTCAAATAAGGGAAGCAATAAATCAACCCTCAGTGTTGCTCTAGTTCAACCTTTGTTTGTGGTTATTCCTGGGCTGGTTCCCACGACGGGTAACAAGGTGTTCAATTACTTTTCTCCATTACCTATTAAACTATTACTCAAAAGATATTGATGTCTTAATACCTTACATTTGGAAGACACAGGGAATAAGATGACAACATGCAGATTCAATTATTTTATTTTCTGATTACAGTATCTACATTTTGAAGTGTAAGGCAACTGCATCCAAGTGAAATTCACAGCACACTTTGCTAAATACATATAGACTGACTGACCCCAAGTGACATAGACGTTAATAACATACAACCTATTCCACACATACAACACAGAGATCATACATAAGTAAATTCTTTAAAAAGGAACAACAGTTATAAAGGCTGGCTTTTTCCAAAATGCTGAGCATTCATCAGGTTTTATTGCCTTCAATGGGAGCTCTTTGGTGCACAGCTTTCTTTTAAAAAAATCAGACCACTTGTTTATATGCCTAACAATGGGTTCAGGAGCCTAACTTTAGACACCCATTGTTGAAATTTTTGACCCTCTTGGTCTATTATCAAATCTCACCTGGAAGAATTCTATCCACATTCCCACCCATGACAAAAGTGTTTTTTTTTTTTTTTGGACAGCTAAGCAAATCATAGAATATCAAGGTTAGAAGGGACCTCAGGAGGTCATCTAGTCCAACCCCCTGCTCAAAGCACGACCAATCCACTGACAGATTTTTGCCCCAGATTCCTAAATGGCCTCATCAAGGATTGAACTCATAACCCAGGGTTTAGCAGGCCAATGCTCAAACCACTGAGCTATCCCTCCCCTCTGATGTTTCATCATCATCATTACAGTAAAGGGTTGGCAAATAGACTTTGTTCCTAGGCTGGTAAACTTTCCTGATGGATTTGCAGGACTGATTCTACCCAAACTTGAGTAAATGATATTTCCCTCCTTCCCAATATATCTTCAGCAATTTAGATTCAGCTACTTACTGGTGAGCATTTTGTGTGTATTGTCTTTGCAATACTCATAGGTGTAAAAGATGTTTGCTTTTGTTTGTGTACTGCGCTTGGATCTGCAGTACAAGAAAATAATGCACAAACACCTACACATCAATGATTTTGGCATATGCTTCAGATATAGCTTTTCAATAAATGTAAAAGAATACTCCAATTGTTCTGTGGATGGATATTTGCATGTTATCCCCCTTTAATTCTATGCAAAGCTATGCACAGAGGAAATGTGGCTGGCAAAACTGATAAGCAGCCATGAACACAAGAGATGAACCTTTATTTTCCTGTTAAAACTCCAATCAAAATAAAATTTATATTTTGTATCTAGTCCTCTGGTTCCTGATAAGATTGTGATGCTCATGTTTTACTTACCCAAGAACATGACAGTTGCATGTTAGCTGTGCCCAAGCACCTATTCCCTTGTATTCTCTGCTGAACACACAATATAATTATCAATGATTCAAAATGAAGGGATTTGGTGGCCCATTCTAAAAAGGGATGTAGTCTCTTTCAGGATTTCATTGTACAGTGAAAAATAGAGGTTGGGTGTAGAAGGGGGAAATATAGCCTCCATGAAGGCTCCATAGGGTCTTGACTTCACACCTGAGATGTGGGGGCAAGTGGGGAGACCAGGGCTGGCCATGCTCAACTAGATCCTCACACACACCCCCAGAACAATTACTGGGTATAGAGTCTAGATGGGGCTTCTAGGAAGTAGTAGAAAGAAGGAGCTCTGTTCAGACACCCTTTGCCTTGGGCAGGTTTTGAGGGATCCATAGGTTATGGGAGGGCAAGCCCCTTTCTGTCAAGTTGCCATGCAGAAGAGCAAGGAATACAGAGAGGTGTGTAGGGTTAGAACAATGGGAAAAGCTTTATTAGCAATTCCATGAAGTGACATAGAAATGAACAGAGCAGCATGCTGAAGTGAGCAGGCAGCCCTTCTTTGCCTTAATCATGAGGTCCATCATAAAATTTGCCAATGACATCTGGTTCGTCAGGGGCAAGACTAGAACTGTGGTTACAGCTTTAGCCATGTTTCTTATGGGGACTGTGGGTGAAGTCCTGGCCCACTGAGGTCAATGGGAGTTTTCTCATCTTTGGAAAGAAAACTAGTTTCTCCTGACTTCAGGAAAGTAATCTGCAAGCTGTCCAATGAGCTGGAATTTTTTAAAATCCAAAGTGGGACAAAAATCCAAGCCAGGAAATTCTGGTTTACATCCAGCCAGTGAAATATTCTTTGTTACCAGCCCACAAAGTTTTCCATGTGGGATGCTCAGCTTTGTTATTTTGTGTTTCTTCCCTCCCCTCCCGCCCCCCCCCCCCTTTTTTTGAAATGTGCAAGCTCAGATTCCACTTTGATGTTCTGTTGGGGTTGTTCAAGCTTTCTCTTGGAATACACAAACATTTTGTTCAGTTTTGTAAACATTCTTCTGGATCTAAAGTTAGTACTGATGTCATCTGTGTGTCATCTACCTCATCTTCTGTGGTGTATATCAAGAAATTTAATTAATACTCCTCACTACTGTTGATATTCCTGAGGCAACAAGAAAGTGCTTGAGATGGCCCATCCTTTTCAGCCAGGTTAATTTATCAGCAAAATTAAAAGAGTTTGTGAAAGATTATAAGAAATATTAGTTTCCTTGCTCTGACAACTTCTTTTCCTTTATAAAATCCTTCTTTCTGTTCCTTTTCCTGCTGCACCTTTATCTTGCTTCCAGCTTGTTTTTTCTCTCATTGTTCCTGTAGAGATGATCTCAGCCCTTGTTTTTGCTGTGGCGGAACTGGTACTTCTTCCTGCAGCTGCTCCAACAGACAGTTTCTCAGCAAAGCCCTCTCTTGAAAGATTATTTTTTCTGCCATTCCAGTTTTTCCTCTGTCTCTTCCTTTAGCTGCAGCTTTTCTTTCCCTCAAAGCTTTTTTCAAAGATTTAATTGTTTGCTCTCCTTTTATTTCTATTTCATATCAGTCCTCGCAGCTCAGCCTGTTGTGGAGGCTGATCCAGGGAAGAAATCAAAACCACTCCTGAATGAAGAAGAGTTTCACTCACTTTCTTGTTTTCTCCTCTCTCTGATGGTGGGATTCAGTCACTTTGGACACCTTGTTGTGCTGTGATACAAGCAGGAACAAGGCATGCAGAGAGACATGTATTGCAAGACCAGTAAGTGCTTCATTATAAATGATCCTGAAGTGATATAAAGGAGTCAGCACTATTTCGATGTGTAGTGGGAGGTACAATATTAACTCTTAAATTGTCTTCCAGCATATCTGCCACTTCTTTGAGAGGAGGAGCAAACCCCATTCTTAACTGAAAAATATCGAGTAAAACCCAAGAGTCAAAACTTGCAGAGTTTCCACTTTCCAATGCAGGTTATTCTCCATAGGGGAGCAGGAGGTCTGTAATAATACTGATAATACTTTTCACGTATACAGTATTTTGAAGGGCTCAAAGTGCCTTTCAAACATTAGTGAAGTCAAAGAACAACTCTGTGGGATAGGTATATATTATTATAGTCCATGTTAGAAACAGCTTTTACTTCTGAATCCCTAACACAGGGAGGGTTGGGTCAAGGAGATTTTTTTCTAGTTTCCTTACCAAAGTAGTTAATTTAGCTTCCTGGAAGCTTATTGCTGACATTTTGATTCCCCTAGAGACCCACTGGGACAGATACCTCTCTTAACTGCTGTATTTCACTAGCCCATTCCAACAGTGCTTGGATATTTACTTAGATAAATGCTTTTATTCTCTAAACAGTCATAGTGGCTCTGTGTATATCAAATGAAATCCTGTTTGACTAGTGTCAGTATGTAAAGCAGTTGCGGCTCTCTCCCGCTCTGTCAGGGTGGGAGACTATACCCCCTTCGCTAAGACACTTCCGGGGTGCTTCAGTTCAGGGGAAAATCAGCTCACAGTTAGTGGTCCAGGCCAGCAGTCAGGCCGGGCAGCGATAAGTCTGTAGGCCCGGAGCCCTCAATCAGGGCAGGGTGCCTCATGGTTAATGGCTCTGGCCAATGGTCTGGGAGAGCTGCAATGAGACTATCTACCCGGGCCCTCAATCAGGGTGGGGCAGTAATCCAGTAGGGACTCTGACCTACAGTCAGTCAGGCAGAGCAGTAGAGAGTCTATTCGCCCGGGGCAGCAAGCAGTTTAGATACGGGGCTCTGTCCTGCTGTCAGGCAGAGCAACATTGCAGTCTAGGGGAGATTAGCTCTCTGGTGGGAGAGTCAGCAAAACATCTGGCGCCCTAGTTCAGGTGGGGGCCAGACCAATGCAGGCCTCCTGACCAAAAAGTAGGGCGACTGCCACCCCTGATGGTGGGGTGGCCGGGGGTAGGGGGACGCAATCCCTCCCACTCCACTGCGTCCCAGCCCAGGGCCCTAACAATGGCAGAATGGTTCGCCACTGGGTCAGCGGGGAAATCCAACTGCAACACGCTGGCCAGCTTGCAATCAGTCACACAGCCAAGCCCTATTCAGCTTCCCTGGGCTTCTTCACACGCTCCCAGTCCAGGGGTACGTAGGTTCCAGGGTTGTCGTTGGTCTCGCTCAGGTAAACGGCAAGTGGCAGCCCCAACAGCTCCTCGGTGTCTGGCAGTTCCAGCAGTCCTTCCAGGTCTCTGGTACAGGAGCAGCCTCCATCAGGTCCAGGCTCCAGCAGCGGGGGAGAAACGTCCTGCTCCTCTGGCAGCTCTGCCCCAACTGAACTAGAGGGTCAGCCTTTTATAGTTCCTGTTCCTGCCCCACCCCTCTGCTTCCAGCGCAGTGGCTGCGGGTATCCTGGTTCTGCCCACCAGGGGGGCGGTCACAGCTCTCCCCCCATCCATCAGGGTGGGAGACCATGCCCCCTCACTACACAGCAACTTTTCCTCAACTTCACACAGTGGGAAAAAATAAGCCCTGTATTGGGGGGGGAAAGGTTCATGTTCTGCACTGACTTACATTAATTTCAGCTGGTGTATGTAGGCTGTAGATCAGTATAGAATTTGTCCCATAATCTTCAGATCCTTAGAACCAATGCAAAATTATTGGACACAATTTAAGTAAAGACAGATATGCTTACAGCAAAACTAACTAGCCAGTTGTAACTTAATTGTGTTATTTGATCCAAAGCTTTCAGTTAAATACAAAGCAAATCACTGGTAGTATAAAAACCAAACCTAAATAAATGTATATTGATTAAGCACTAAATATATTGTCCAAAATATTGTTGTCTTTCCCCATTATGCATCTTTATTCCAATATAATTCTGATTCTCAGTAGCCACACCAACCCTTTCCTTTTTTAAACAGTGGCCTCAGTTATCAGAATGTTTACTTTTTTTCCTGTGACATGCCTGCCAACTAAGAAGAACAGTAATAACAAAGGTCACCCATGTGATAAAGATGTATTTTCTATAATAAACAATATGTCATATTTGACATAGGAGGAAAAGAGTACAAAGGAAGAGGCTACTTCCTATTATTTCACATGTATGATCATGTATTCAGTTGTAAATACATGTTAAACTTATCCTATATTACATGGTATGTGCATACGTTATACCTACTGTATCAGGTATATTTTATATAGTATTTTCACTTGTTATTTGATCCTGTACGGGTGCGGACTCACCCCTGCGGCGCCTCCTGCTGGTCTCTTCCGGGAATTAGCTCATCCCAGCTCCGGAGCGCCCTCTGCAGGCCTTACCGCTGGCCCCCGTGCCCCTCCCAGGACCCTGGTGCCCCTTTCTCCGGGTTGCTGCCCCCCTGGCAGCACCCCCACACTCTGGATCTCCCCACCTGGGGGAACCCCCACCCACTAACCCCACTTCGCCTCAGTGTACAGCTACTGCCAGTCACCATCTAGCCCCACTCCCTGGGACAGACTGCAGTATACGCCACTCATCACAGGCAAGGTTGGGTTTGGACCTGCTGTCTTTGCCTACCCCTGGGCTGCCCTCTGCAACCCCTAGTACCCGTTGGCCATATGCTAGGCCGCAGCCTGGGGTTTTCCAGGCTGGAGCTCCCCAGCTCCTCTGCCTTTCCCCAGCCCTGCTCCACTCAGGTACCCTGTCTCTAGCTCCCTGCAGCCAGGCCCTTCTCTCTCTGAATGCAGAGAGAGATTTCTCCTGGGCCTCTGGCTCACAGCCTTTATATAGGGCCAGCTGAGGCCTGATTGGGGCGTGACCCAGCTGCAGCTACTTCCCCAATCAACCCAGCTTTTTCCCCTGCCACAGCCCTCTCCCGGGGCTGTTGTTAACCCTTTCCAGGCAGAAGCAGGTGACCACCCCGCTACAGATCCATATGATCAGTTCAGGCGAGTAAATAATTTGTATAAACAACAAGCTCCCCGTCAAAATCTGTAGTGTCACCATCTTATCCTTCTTCAAATCTCTCCTGAAAACTCACCATTTCCATAATGCCTACAGTAAGCTGCAGCATACAATGAATAGGTAGCCAGTGAGTTGCGATTACTATTCCTGATCGGCTAAGAACTGCACATAACTCTATAATTTTAGTTACTTTGTCTTTCCCACCCCAAATCGCTGATATACCTGTTATGTCTTGTATTTTAGCTAAGTAAGCTCTTTGGGGTAGGGACTGTCATTTTCTATGTTTGTTCAGAACTCAAAATGACAGGGCTCTGACCTACTTGGCCTGTAGATACTACTGCTAATAAATAGTTATATAATAATGATAACAACAACAATACACTACATTTGCCAACTTTCATGCGTTATAGCCCCCCCACACACACCCTTTCACAATAAGCCAAAAATCAAGCTAATCCCATTTCAAAACAAGGCCCAAACAAGCCAATCCCTAAGAACCCCAACACTCTATGTGTCTAGATCCCCCCAGCGTGCAGCCTGGGACTGTGGTGGGCCTGTTGTGCACCCCTGACTCTCTCCCTCCCCCTACCCCTGCTGCCCCCCTCCCTTGCCCCTGCTTGCTTGGAGCTGATAAAAAAAAAAGCAGCAACAAGCTGCAACAAGATACAAGCCAAACAAGCAACAAGCCAAAAACTAGCCAACAAGCAACTCACAAGCCAATTAAGCCAAAAACAAGCCCAATTTCTCATTTTTTTCATGGGTTTGGCATGTCTGCAATACACCTGCCAATTTTCTGCCATTCAATACTAATGAATTACAATAGAACAGATTGGGAAAATCAATAGGTACCAACTGAGGCCTTCAAGATTTGGACTTCATGGTGAAATTCCAGCATAAGACCTGTGTCCCACTTAAGTACACCAACTGCACTAAGGAGAATTTAGCCCTTAGAGGAAAAAAAGCTATGAAAGGCAAATTATGATTTAGCATTTGAGATGATGCATCTAGTTGCTCACATTTAATTTGACAGACATTTTAAACTGTACCCAGTGGCACAGGTTCATCTTCCATCAGCCGTTATCAAATTCAAAGCCTCATAGGATCTCAATAACTTATTAGACGGTTATGTTTAGTTTTTCAGATGTATCTGTAGCCTATAGGACTAACCTGCTTGCTTGTGTGTGTGTGTATATATATATATATATCTTTTCTTATAGTTTAAGTATTTGGTTTATTGTAATAGGTTTATAGATTTATATTAAAGTAAGTTTGGCTGTAATGCAAGAGACCTACATATCCTGTATGTTAAGCTAAAGCAAAGTTAGCATATCTATATTAAGACCTTTTACTCAGAAAGCAAAGTTGACCTATAGCTTATCTAAATAGATGAGTACCCACACCTATGTCTATGACCTTTTATCTAGACCAATAGACAATGGAAAATGGCATAGGGGTTTTTTCACAGACTTAACAAGTACACCACAAGAGACTGATGTGCATACATACCTGTCATCAATACGCATATACATACTAGCCTATGGGGTAAGTGTACCCTAACATTTCTGTGGGTGAGGAATGAAATTTGGGCATAAGAGGAAGGATTTCCGGCATTTGCCCTATAAAAGACGTAACCCACCTCAATAGAGGATCTCTCTGTTCTCACTTTATTGCATCTCCATTCTCACTTTACTCTATTCTCACTTACTTCCTCCACTCTATCTATCTACGATGACTGCTACTATTTGTAGGCTGTACTTGTTCTTCTTAAACTTTAAGTTTCAAGGGAACTAGGCTAAGCTTGGTTTCCCTAAGTTTTATTCTTAGTTTGTTTATTAGGTTTTGTTTTAAGTTTAAGTTACTCAAGTAAACCCTAGTCAGCTTTGATAGCGCTTAGCATTTTCTAAGCACTGCATCCCTCACTCAAGAATTGAGAAACCTGAACCACAAGGCTGGCCCTGTGTCTCTTACCACCAGGTTATCAAGGAAGGGTGTGAGTATGTTAACCAAAGCTTTGTTGCATATAATACTATATTATCATATGTATCTTTTGAATAGTAGTAATGCAATTGTAACTTTGTAACTCTGGGTATTTCACCATTTACTTACTATTATTAATTTTAATAAAAAGTCTTTAAGGCTATATCTGTCTCAGTGTGACCTTCCTGTCATACCCTCGAGGGTCCTTTATAAATTCTGTGGAGCCTGATTCAGGACAAGAACTTTTATCTTCTGATCAAACAGATTGGTGAGCCTAAAACCCATACTAATCAATATTGATGATATTTATTAATATTATTATTAAGATCAAATAAAAATAAAATAATAAATTAAATTCCCATATTATCCAAATTAATATTATCAGTACACCCTAAATCAGGCTACAATCATCCTCAGCAAGAATCATGCATTAACTTGATGTTCTTGGGGAGGGAAAGAGGGAGTTAGAGTATTGCTTTGTCCATTGTAATAGCATACAAGATAAAGGGTCAGAGCCCCTCATGGGCAGGGATTAAAATATACATACACCTTAAAGTAGAAAACTGGGCAAAATGCCTGGACATAATGATAAAAAATTTCTTTTGAAAAAAACACAGATTCACAAAAAAACATGTGTACAAGTGTGAGGCTTCTCTTTAAAGTGTTTTAAACATTTACTTTTCCCATTGCACCATATAATGTGTATTAGTTTATTTTCAGTTTAGACATATACTCTCGAATAGATCCATATTCAAGCAAAACTGTAAGTGGTATTACTTGGAATATCTTTTTGCTTTTTCTAAAAAAAAAAAATCATATTTCAAATCAAACCAATATGAATGGAAACAATCAATAATTTTAGTAAAATTAATAAATTTTTATTTGCCTTAATAAATTCATACCTGTCATTAAAATATACATTTCTTCCCTAATATCAACAAAAAGGACAATTTTACTATCAAGTCAACTAATGGAAATATCTAATATTTATCAATATTTTCACTGTGTTTGGCAATTTATGTATTAATGTAGCTCTTTATTGTGGTATCACATAAAACAATTGGCTAATTGTCTGTTATGTGCTCAGTTGTAAATTTAAACTGCTCAGATTTAATAAACCTTCAGTCTTGTACCAAAGTGAAGGGTCATGTAAGCAGTTTGGTAGTGTTGGATTTGTTACATGCATATTCAAATTTACAAACTGATGCAGGTCACGGGAACCTGTCCTGAAGACAACATCTTAAGGACAAAATATTTCAGACAACTGAAAAAAGTAGAATTCATTTATCTCTTTGATCCATGGAGGATGGATACATGTCGTGCATATTTTTGTTCATATCATGATCATCTTTTTGTCTTCAGAAAGGTACTTAAATATTCATACCCTAGACATTCCTGTGAAAACTAATAGTAAGCCATACTCGAATGACCTTTTCAAAGATCCATAATTTGTTTCACTGACCATTTCTAGTCTCTCTTGTTTACAGTTTCAACAGCTTGTTAACAAAAGGTAGATGGCCAATCAAAACACTGAATGTGAAAAAGGTCAGATTTACATGGCATTAATTTCCTCATTCCATATTCTCATTATAACAAATTAACCTGGATGGAAAATAGTATAAAACAAACATAATTGTGTTCTCATTACATTTTCAGACTAACCCTGTGGTGCTCCTCTCTTGCTATACCAGGGAGGCGTTAATCCTTTTGACTTCAGCAACCCTTCTGTTTCATATGACATCCAGTTTATCACTTTTAATCATTTATCCTAAGTAGTGGCATGATGAAGGGTTAAGAATCAATTCAGTCCATAGCCTCTAGACTTTAGATGTTGCAGGTTTCAAAGTCAGAAGCTCATTTTTATGCAGAGTACCTCATTAAACAGTTTTCAAACACTTACTATATGTCATTGCCCTTTCTTCTCCTTGCTGCCCTCATGTTAAAGAAGCACACAGACTTTTAAAGCATGCATCAATATCTTGAATGACTAACTGACCTACGGTAATTAGCAACGGTAGGGTTAGAAAGTTAGAACTTCTTCTACCGCTCAAGGCTTTGTCTACACTGCCAATTGAACGACAAAACTTTTGTAGTTCACAGTTGTGCTTAAAAAAGCCCTCCCTCCTCTCCCCCCAAAAGACAAAAGTTTTGGCGGGGCAAGTGGCAGTGTAAACAGCTCGTTGTTGGCAGGAGCGCTCTCCTGTTGACAACGCGAACCCCGCTCATGGGGGTAGAAGTATTTTGTTGGCAAAAGTGCCAACAAACAGCGTTTACACTGCCCGACTTTTAGCGACACAGCCGTGTCACTAAAAGCTGTGCTGTGTAGACAAAGCCTAAGATTGTGCACACTTTTTGGTACACAAGTATTCTCAAAACCATGGCATTTATTTAACTACTACTACTTAGGCAGTGAGTTCCCCAAGTATTAGTTGGATTAGAAATGAACTTTCCCACTAAACTCTTTTCAGTCATAAATATTCTCTCACATTTCTGCAAAATCTAGTCTAGTTTATAGGATACAAAAATAGATAGGACAATGAGCAGATAGGACATTTTTTTAAAGAAGGGTGGGGGACTTCCGTGATTCTAGTTGTACTCGCCGAAAGCCAATGATGGGAGCCTGGTGGAAAAGTGTTACCTATATTCAGAAAAGTACTGCCACTTTAAGAATGCCAATATTGCAGGTGAAAATTCTCAATTGACTCCATGACTTTTTCAATATAGCACCTGGAAAGAAAGAGGATGCAAAAACAAATGAAATCCAAGGCACCTGACCCACACAAGAAATCCAAGGCCCTTTTCCTTCAGTCTTCTTTTTAGTTTGGCCTCCAACTTCATCTCACTATTTGGTTAAGAATAATAAATATTAAGTCTGATTTTCAACAAATTTTGTATGTAGGCAAATCATAGAATAAACTAGGAAACACTATTTGTTTAAACTACTGCAGGGGTTCACTTTTTTACAGTGTGTGCCAAAGCTCAATACAGACGTTGTCTTATGGGCACTTGCCCTCTCTTTCGCAATTTCAAAGACCACGTACCGCTCCTATCTGCAAACGCATAACAACTTTGGCAACTACAGCAATTGCTTACATGGAAAATTAATATCTGGACAGTAGTTATGTATTTTTAGATATGTTTAGTGTGACCATTGTTTTGCCCATTTTGGAGGGAAAAAAGTTATTCAGACAGACTCCTATTGCTCTTCATTTCTTCTCCCTCTCCCACCTCTGCTGTTTATTGCACCAGAAAACAAACAGGGGAACCAGCACCAAGTGACCTGCCAGTACTTCACAGACCACCAGCTAATGTTTACTGGACCATATTTGCCCCAGGGGTCACAGTCTGAAAATTTCTAAGTACAGTATGTATTCCTTCCAGCACATGTTGAAAAATGCAAAGTAATGCACATTGGAAAACATAATCCCAACTATATATAAACTACATATAACATGATGGGGGTCTACATTAGCTGTTACCAGTTAAGAAAGATCTTGGAGTCATTGTGGATAGTTATCTGAAAACATCGACTCAATGTGCAACAGCAGTCAAAAAAGCTACCAGAATGCTGGGAATCACTAGGAAAGGCATAGATAATAAGACAGAAAATATCATATTGCCTGTATATAAATCCATGGTACACCCACATCTTGTATACTGCGTGCAGATGTGGTTGCCTCATCTCAAAAAAGATATATTGGAATTGGAAAAGGTACAGAAAAGGGCAACAAACTTGATTAGGGGTATGGAACAGCTTTCATATGAAGAGAGATTAATAAAACTGGGACTTTTCAGCTTGGAAAAGAGATGCCTGAGTGGGAGGATATGATAGAGGTCTATAAAATCATGACTGGTGGGGAGAAAGTAAATAAGGAAGTGTTATTTACTCCTTCTCATAACACAAGAACTAGGGGTCATCAAATGCAATTAATAGGCAGCAGGTTTAAAACAAACAAAAGGAAGTATTTCTTCACACAAAGCACAGTCAACCTGTGGAACTCTTTGCCAGTGGATGTTGTGAAGGCCAAGAACATAACAGGGATCAAAAAAGAGCTAGATAAGTTCATGGATGATAGGTGCATCAATGGCTTTTATACAAGATGGGCAGGGATGCAAAACCATGCTCTGAAGTGTCCCTACCCTCTGCCAGAAGCTGGAACTGGACAACTCGGGATGGATCACTTGATAATTACCTGTTCATTCCCTCTGAAGCACCTGGAATTGGCCGCTGTCAGAAGACAGGATACTGTCTTGTTTGACCCAGTTTGGCTGTTCTTCTGTAACATTTTCTATCAATTTCCCTATTTGCTTCTCATTATGTCTATATTACATTCATAGTCAACCATATATTTCCCCTAGGTGGGCAAATAAACAACAAAATACTGTAAGTTATGTGAAGAGTTTTAAAACTAGATGCCTAAAGTTAGGCCCCTAAGTCCACAATTCAACATGTAAATAAGTGGGCTAATTTTCAAAAGTGTTGTGCACCCATCAACTCATTGACTGCAATGGGAGCTGCTCAGAGCATCTGAAAATCCAGCCATTTATTCTGGTTCCTAAACACTGATTTAGGAGTTGAATTCCCATATCCTGGCATACGCCTACAGAGCAGCAAGGCCCCCTCAGATTCCAGCTCACATGGGAGAACAGGAAGGGGGGTTAAGACACCCCTCCAAAGAGGCAACCCCCCACCCCAACACCCCGCTCACATGAGGGGAGAAGTGTGGGGCTCAGAGTGCCCTAGAGGGTCGGCACCCCCTCCAGATCCCAGCACACATACAAGAAGGGAGAATATGGGGTTGACAGGGCACCCCATATCTCATCCCCAAAAATCCTCTGCAATCCAACCCCATGTCCCTGCTCCCATTGTCCCACCTCTGCCCTCTCATTCCCTCAATCCCCCTTCCCCCAACCTTTGCCCTCAACCTCTCCCCTCCTCTACCCCATTATCTCCATCCCCATAATCCCTCTCATCTCTCACTGCAACCCCATCCCCTTTTCCCACTGTTGCTACTCACTCTTCCATCTGTAATCCCCTCACCTCACCTCCCAGCAAGCACTTGCACGTGTAATTTATTTTCTTTTCAAACACAGTTTGGTTGCCTTCTGAATTATCTGCTGTAATCAGATTACATTTCCAAAAATAAAATTCCCACCTGTCAGAGGCAGATTTTAGAAATTTACCTTTAGAACTTTCTCAGATTTCTGCCAAGGGTGGATTTCAACATTACACGGCCTGGATGTAGCAGATGTACAATGGCTGCCTAGCAACTCTCTTGGCTAGTCTTTCTGCATATGCACAATGTAATATATTTGGCCTATGAGCATTAGGCTTGTACCTATTCAGAAATCTTAACTCTTTTCTGAATAATGTTTTTCAATATTACTGCCCCAAATGGGATATTGGTGGCTTTCATTAGCTGGGGTAAATGTTGATCAATGGAGATCATTTAGAGCAGTGTTTCCGAAACTTGGGACGCTGCTTCTTTAGGAAAAGCCCCTGGTGGGCCGGGGTGGTTTGTTTACCTGCCGCGTCCGCAGGTCCAGCCAATCGCGGCTTCCACTGGCCGCGGTTCACTGCTCCAGGCCAATGGGAGCTGCTGGAAGCGGTGAGGGATGTGCTGGCCACCCTTCCTGCAGCCCCCATTGGCCTGGAGCAGCGAACCCCGGCCAGTGGGAGCCGCGATCAGCCGGACCTGTGGATGCGGCAGGTAAACAAACCGGCCAGACCCGCCAGGGACTTTCCCTAAACAAGCGGCGTCCCAAGTTTGGGAAACACTGATTTAGAGCAATACTGACCCCCAAGTCTGCACAAAAATTGTTGATAAAATATGTCAAATTTAAGAAATACTGCTTTGTTGTTTTTTTGTTTGTTTGTTGTAGAAGTCTGTATCTTGGGAACCCTTTGCTCAAATGACCTCAAATTTGGATCAGCAACCCCTTTACTCCCATTTCAAGGCAATCTAAGTAAATATGCAGATTTTAGAGCACCTAGAAGAGTCATCCTCCAAACAGAGAAGGCTTCTCAACCTTAACTACAGCAGAGCCACACTATAATGTATACAAGAATAAACTTTTCCTTTAATTCCAAATGCTGGTTTCCATCTGCATCTCATATTAATCACAGTCACAGAGCAGCATACTTAATGATCCCCTTAAAATGATCCATCTCTAAAACTGATAGAGTTTGTGATGACTTGCTGTTCTGGAGAATTTCAGTTACACTGGACTAGCTCCTTGTTAAGTGCTTGCCTTGAATAAAAGGGAATGTAAAGCTGTACCTTAGTGATATTGACAGTGTAGGAAGCTTTTGTGCTGCTGGCTTGCAGAGTTAATTTGGTAAAACACAAGTAAAGCTTATTTTTAATAAATTGCTTAAGGATTTCTGAAGCTTTAATTGTGCCAACTAATTGAGCAAATCAGATAAAATACTCCATTAGGATCTGTGTAATTGAAATTTTACAGATGCAGCAAAAAGGAGCATAAGAGATCATAAAATAAATTAAAAATAAACAGAAAGGCTAAGAAGTCAGGATGGATGCCCTAGTAGGATAAATATTTGAAATAGTCAATCGGTAGAAATTTTAACAGAGGGAATGGTCTGAAATTTGCATTTTACCAGTTTGCCAACCGGGCAGAAATATTCCCTTTTATCCCAGTGCAGTCTATGAGTTTCATCCAATGAATTTTTTTTAGTATGAAAACCACCTTCCATATTACAGAAACGAGAGAAGGTCAAATCCAGCTTGTCACATAACTTTGGTCTCAAATCAACGTGAGTCTACACAGAGTCTGATGCTTCATTCCTTGTGCAGTCAAAACTGACTGGGAGTTTTGAATGCACAAAGAATGTAGGATGAAGGCCCATTTCAGGGTGACTGAAGGAAAGGAAAATAATGTGGACATCTGGAAAAAACTGTTTGAGAAATTACCCATCAGAGGAAAATCACCTATTAAATATTAACATTTCATACTTTTAAAAGGCTATAAGATAAGATTATACATTTTTAAAAAGCTGTTGTAGTTTTCAACATTAAAAGATACAAAGAGGGCAGTCCTATATTCACGAGGCTCTCTGAGCATTCTGGTGAAGATCAAAGAGTATTTAAAATGATCAAAAAGAATCTGATCATCATCTATGGACAATACTGCCCCACTATAGTCAAAATGCTATAATACAGTGCATCAATACTATAGTTTACAAGTTAGCAAGCAGCTACACAAATTTTCTTGGTAAATGTGGAAAAAAATTCCAAAATGCATGACACAATTTTATCATTGCACATAAAAAGGCATAGTTGTGTGCTGATTGCTGAGTGAGTTCAGTCATACCGAGCAAATGACAGCTCCTGTGTGGGAGTGCAGGAGCCAAGCAAGGAAAACGAGAATGGAAGACTGCAAAAAAATCATGCAGCTGGGACTTATGACTACAAACCTGATTTCCTATCTCCTGCTACAGTCCATGAGGATGCAGAAGGACAAGAGAGCCAGTCAAGAAAGAATCAATTCTGAGGTTATCCTTTATCAAGAATTTTGAGAACTGACAACTTGCTGTCTGATAGTGCTTCTAATGATGAGGAATGCAAATTAGCTAGCTATAGGGCAAGGCATGTATCTTAACCTTCAAACCATGATGTGTAGAGATCTCTTCTACAGTTCTCTTGAATTGAGATAGCTGTGTTTTTCAGACAAATCGTTTATTTGCTGAAAAAATGGATTTTTGACTAATAAAAAGGCGAGATTCACAAGGCTGCTTCACAAAAACTGAAAAGGAGAAGATGGCCCTCTTATACCCAATAGTCAATGTTTAGAGCAGAGTACCCTAAACACTGGGCTAGAGAATCGTTTTCACACATCTTCTTTCTGGCCTTATGAATAGCTTCAACAGGACAGTGAAAGAGCCTCACCCCAGAGTAGTCAATAGCCTAGTGGTTAGGGCACTTACCTAGCCCGTGGAAGACCTAGGTCTTGTCTACACTACCGGCCAGATTGGCGGGCAGTGATCGATCCAGCGGGGTCGATTTATCTTGTCTAGTACAGACGCGATAATACAACCACTTAGCGCTCTCCCATCGACTCCAGTACTCCACCAGAATGAGCAGTGCAGGCTGAAGTTGCGTATCTTAGATCGACCCTGCACAGTAGTGTGGACATGCCCTTAGATTCAAGTCCCTGATCCTAGCTATAAAGGGATGGCTGCTGCCTCCTCCTTCTGTTTTGTGAATGGTGTTTCCAAGTTTCCTTTGCTTTTAATAAAAAAAAGTGGTTAATGATAGAAAAGTTTTGATTTTGGGTTTCTTGTTTTGTTGTTTTGTTTCACCAAGAAATTAAAACATTTTCATTTTGCTTTGATCCAAAACAAATATTTTTTTAAATTTTTGGTTTGAACTGAAAAAAAATATTTGCACAGCTCTATTCTTGAACGCTCTGAAGAGATCTTTTTGATAGTAAGGCAGGCATTCCTACAACATGTCTGGTTCATACCCACTTTGATACATTGCTCTTTTTAAGCTATACACTTTGAATAGTTTACCAAAATCAAGTCATCTATATACAGTACCTGCCAACTTGCCTTCAGTTCTTTCTATCCTGTTGTCCCATTTCCTTCATCTTCATCTCCAAATTTTTTATTTTAATTGCCATTGATTCTAACCATAATGGACAGAGAACAAATTATGTACTGCTAGGTTATTATTGCCATGCCTTGGGTAGAACTATAAATCCAAAGTCCAAGTGTCTTGTACTGACTGTAGAATTGCAATAATCCCCTTGAAATGGATGGTCTGAAATGTATTATTGCTCATATGAAGTGAAATTTATACTATAAGCAAGTAATTTAATAATTATTTATGTTTACATAAAACCTTTTATCCACAAATATCCCAAAGTACTTCACAAGTCATATACAGTAAATGCTTTGTTACACATCATTTTGGGGGAATGAGGGGTGCTCGTTAGTCAAAAATTCCAGTTAACTAAGCATTATACTTACCAATGAATACCAATTTTCAAAGAATTAGAATAAAATAAAATGAATAAAGTAGTATAGGTACTCGCCAATCCTGTAGTAGTACTGCACTACAGAGTGGCTGGTTTCTTGAAGCACTTAGGTGTATACAGGTAAAGTTTTCTATACAGTAGGTTATCTTATGACATTACATATGACTATGGGCAGAGCATGGCATACACCCAGATCACTAAAAATACACCTAACACTAAAACTATACTGAACATAATTTAATCTTTCTTTGATGATTCAGAAGGCATTTCAGGATCTTGCAGTGCCTCAGGGTCATCATTATCAACATTAATTATCATTGTAGATGTAGAAGGTGTATGAGATTGGGCTGAATCTGTAATGACCATACGACATACCCTGGAAGCTGCTTTTTTGAGTAAATCCCTGATATCAGCTTGCTTACTGGTCTTCTTCCTCTTTTGCATAAAATTAGAGTGAAGAATGTGCAATTACATAACCTCCTGGGCAGTATACTAGTCCTGGTTACTAGACTGAAGATTTATATTGGGAAATATCAGAAATGCCGGTTAATAGAGCTTTTTGGTTGATAAAGTGCCAGATAACACAGCTTTTACTGTATGAATAGCACTACTGAAACACAGTCACCTATGAGATGGAAGGAAATTGCCAAGGCAAGGTACAGCATGCAACAAAGTAGATGGGCAGAGAGGAGAGCAAATTTTGGCCAAGAACCCTGGTGCAACCCTTTACTCATACAAAATGTTCCATGAACCTTTAGTACCCACAAAGAGCAGATGGTGTTTTCTCATCTGAACGCTCAGTATGTACCAAACTGCATGATATTCAGTAGCAAGGCATTATACCTTTGGTCCCAGACAACTTAACCAATTAAAAATCTCCATCAATGTTCAGCATTCTAATGACATCTCATAATATGTCATTGTTGGTATTAAGGCAGCTTCAGTTTCACGTGAGTGACATATATATTTCACGTAAATATATATTTTGAGTAAAACAAAAAAAAGTACATTCTGAAACCAATAGACATTCTATGCAGGTAGTTTTTACTTCATGGGGAGGTCTTTCAGCTCATGTTGCAAAAGAAGACAGATAGCAGAGAAAACCCGCTACAAAATATGTTTCCATTCTCCCTTGCATCTCCTCACCCCAACCCCAGCTCCTGGCACAACCTATTACACACATGAGGACACACATCTCTTCAATTGCTTTATATCCACCCAATCAATCTTTTTTTTTTTTTTTTTGCCTTACAGCAACATGTTCACTCCAAATTTTTCTTCTCTGAAGAACAGCTAACTGTCTAAACAAAAACAAACAAACAAAACGATTCACCACTTCCATACCATGTAGGTGCACAACCAAACAGAGGCAATGGACATTCCAGCATTATTATCAATCAATACTGACAGAAGGATATAACGGCATAGTCCTATGACCTCGGAAAGAGGGAAAGATACTTTATAGGCATCATTTCTTAGCTTGTCCAGACATTCATATAAAGCAAGAGAGAATTCATGCAAAACACAACCTATTTTGAGAAGGTAGGCACAATTAGGAGAGATAGGCAATGCAAGACACAGCAAAATGTCCTTCCACCGCGATCTTATTACCAAAGTACAGACACCACAAAACCTGATGTGTATCAGGTCCCAGACCAAAAGATTTTAAATGATTTCTCGGAACTAGTCTTTTTAGTCCTATTCAAAGATGGAGAAATAGGCCCTGGCTGAGCTAAAGAAGTTTTCTGCATCTTACATTCCAGCCACTATTCTTCTCAGAACAAATGACTACCTGCTCCTCCCCCTCTCCCCCCACAAAAATCCAACAACTGTAGTTTTAAAGCTGGGTATTTAAATCCATATTTAGATACCTAAGTATGGATTTAGGTGTCTTAAAAGTTTTAATCAAGATGTGAAGTCTCTATACACTCATGTTCAGCTGGGTGTAAGCAGGAGGAACTTTATTGAAGTCAATGAGTGGTACAAACTGAGAAAAGGCTTCAGGGACTGCACCAAAAGTAGTTTAAACAGACAAATCATAACAGGACTCCATATGTAACGGGAGGAAATAACTCCGTTGCTATTTCTCCAACTCAAATATATTTAAGTGCAAACCTTCCAACCAAGGAGAAGGGGTTCCTTAAATAAGTATCATATGAGGGAACAAGGAAACAAAGATAGATCTGACTCTCAGTTTCCAACACTATTATCAAGTACCTCTTTCATCAACACAGAAGACACAATGAGAGAATGAGAGGCCTCTCTAGCTCACAATCTGCATTTGTTTCTGTGCCCGCCCCCCCAAAAAAAATAAAAAGAAAGAAGAATCATCAGCCAGAGACAAAAAGGTGGCAAAATGGCAGATGAATGCGTACAGGAAGCAATTAGATTAGTAACCTCTCTCTCTCATTTTTAGTGAGCATTGGGTAATAAAATATCATCCAGAAGTAACTCAGTTTAATGTTTTGTTAAACTCTATACAAAAAACAATAGCCCATTTCTGAGGGCTATATTCTGGCTTTTGAGCCAAATGTATGTAATAGATTTTAAGGCCAGAAGGGATCACTATGATAATCTAGTCTAATTTCCTGCATAACACAGGCCACGGAATATCACCCAGTTATTTCTTCATCAAGGCCACAACTTCTATTACAGCTATAGCACATCTTTTAGAAAGATATCCTCTCTTGTTTTAAAGTGATAGAAAACCCATGATATCCTGAAGGAAGTTTTTCCAGCAGTTAATTACCTCACTGTTAAAGGCACTGTATTTCTAGCCTGAATTTATCTAGTTTTAGCTTCCAATCATAAGATCTCATTATTCAATTTTCTGCTATATTAAACAGCCATTTACTATTACCCTTTCCCATGTCACTTCTTAACTATCTCCTAGGTAAACTCTGTAGAAAGAGTTTCTTCAGATTCTCATTATAAAGCAAGTTTCCCAGATATTGAATCATTCTGATAACTCTTTTCTGAAACCTTTTGTAATTTTCCAACATCTTTTTTGAAGTGTGGACACTAGAACTGGACAAAATATTTCAATAATGGCCTCACTGGTATACACAGGTAATACCACCTCCTTAGTCCTATTCGATATTCCTCTGCCTATACATCCAAGGATATCCGACTGCTGTTGTTTCTGATGGGAGTCCCACATGCAGATCTGAAGCCAGAATTTGGTCCCAAATGTGAGATTATACCTCTGCTTCACACAACAAAATTACTTTCCTAGTTTGTTTCCTTACTGTTTTGTAGAACCCTATAGTTAAGAAACTACAATACAAAATAAAAGGAAGAAAATGTGTGGGAGGATAACAAGTACTGCCTGCCTGCACATTTGCAAAACCACAGTTTGACTAAAGTGAAAAACCATCATCCTTTAACACATAAGCATTTCTTTCTTTTATTAATAGTTAAACTTGAAAAGTACTTCAGTGTCCTGACATCACTGTGTACTCTGTACACCTACTCTGGGTCTTATTGAAGAGCACTACTGTCATCATGGTAGTAGTATATCAGTAATCATAGGAAGAATTTAGCAAGTACAGATCATTATCTTTCAAAGTCAAGTTCTCTGTTTTCATATCTTTCAAAAAAAGTGAACAAAATATCATTAGTAAAATATGGGAAAGAAACACTGAGATTAAAGAAAACTAGCTTCCCTGATCAAGAAGTCCATACCCTGGTGAGAATCATTTAGTTGCTCTTGATTTAAAGGGGAACGAAATGTGGATTTCTTGGTTTATATCAAGAATGTCAAGAAGATTAAAAACTTGATTTGACCCAAGACCTTGAGCAAGAAAAGAGTCTCATTTATTCTTTCTTGCTTGGTGTTTCTCGGTTCTTATGTTCTGCCTCTAGGAATTCAGTAACAATATGACAGATTTGTCCACCTATATGTCAACTCTGGGGCAAGAACAACAAATAAAGACTGAGAAAACAAAGAATGACTAGAAAACACACAGGAATCTTTACTACTCCCTCCCTCCTCAGCCTTCTTTCCCCCAATGTGTGTATCTTGCAAGGGAAGAGAAGAGATAGTGACCAGATATGAATCATGAAAGGATGTGTGAGGTGACTGTCAAGTTTTTTTTTTCTGCTATTAATTAAATATAGTAAGTATGATTGATATATTCAGTTATTTCTTAGAGCCTAAAGATTCCTGAGTCCTTGGTCTGATCTGTTCAGCATAACCTAAACTTCAGCTTGGAAGAAGTCAAGCTGTATGGATACTTTCTATTACCATTTGATCAAATAAGGAATTAGTCTATAAAGTCTATTTACACCAGATTGTATGTAACCAAACAAAAAAAAATTGTCATGCTTCAGAGCAGTCCCATCCTTTGTAGGTTGATGTATAATGTAGGTTCATTATATAAAGTCAAAACTTTTCACAGCCCCCGTATATTTACCATAAAAGTAAGAATAAACAATATGTATCAGTGCTAACAATGATTGTGTGTGTGTGTGTGTGTGTGTGTGTGTGTGTGTGTGTGTGTGTGTGTGTGTGTGTGTGTGTGAGAGAGAGAGAGAGAGAGAGAGAGAGAGAGAGAGAAGAAACTGACAATGCACTTAGACCTCTCAGGGCAAGGGTGTGACTCATCAGTTAAGAAACAGGGCTTCAGAAGATTCAGATATACTTGAACAAGACTTGCATGGTGACAGGTTTCAGAGTGGTAGCCGTGTTAGTCTGTATCAGCAAAAACAACGAGGAGTCCTTGTGGCACCTTAGAGACTAACAAATGTATTTGGGCATAAGCTTTCATGAGCTAAAACCCACTTCATCAGATGCATGGAGTGGAAAATACAGTAGCAGGTATAAATACACAGCACATGAAAAGATGGGAGTTGCTTTACCAAGTGGGGGGGGTCAATGCTAATGAGCCAATTTAATTAAGGTGAAAGTGGCCTATTCTCAACAGTTGACAAGAAGGGGTGAATACCAAGGGAGGGGAAATCACTTTTGTAGTGGTACTGAGGCCAATGCAATCAAGGTGGCCCATTTCAAACAGTTGACAAGAAGGTGTGAGTATCAGCAGTGGGAAATTACTTTTTGTAGTGACCCATCCACTCCCAGTCTTTATTCAGGCCTAATTTGATGGTGTCCAGTTTGCAAATTAATTCCAGTTCTGCAATTTCTTGTTGGAGTCTGTTTTTGTTTTTGAAGTTTTTTTGTTGAAGAATGGCCACTTTTAAGTCTGTTATTGAGTGTCCAGGGAGATTGAAGTGCTCTCCTACTGGTTTTTGAATGTTATAATTCTTGATGTCTGATTTATGTCCATTTAGCATTAGGGGAACACACTTTGCATGAAAACTGTGTCAGCTCAGAGAAATCACAGCGCTCCAGGGAGGCGGCTGGGAAAGGATTGTGCTCCCCTGAACTGCTCAGTGTGTAGGAAGTCTGTGCAATCATAATTGTCCTTTAGGGTGGTGCAGTCCGCTCTTCTCAGTGGATGGGGATCATTGTGTGGATCAGTGGAGGGAATGGGCCATGGCCTTGCCTCCTTCTCTATCAGGTTTGCGTGCCCTGATGTGAGAAAAGGGATCAGGAAAATACTCTTCACAGATAACTCAGTTGATCTGTGGAGGAGGGACTATGTTAACTTGAAATTGTTTAATATGAGATGTTATTACAGGATAAATATTAAGCAAAATTGCATGATGACCAGGTATATTGTTCAATGAAGACCTAAAGAACCTATGCCAATGGGTGCACAGACACACTTGGATTCCTGGGGGGAAGCTCCTCCCCCAGGGCCGGCTCCATCTTTTTTGCCAACCCAAGCGGCGAAGCGGGGGGGAAAAAAAAAAAAAAAAAGAGAAAGCCGATCGGCGGCACTTCGGCGGCAGCTCAATCGTGCCACTCCCTCTCTTCCTCTACAGCGGCACTTCAGCGGCTGCTCAAAGAGGAAGAGAGGGACTGAGGGACCCGCCGGCAAATTGCTGTCGGAGACCCGGATGTGTCGACCCTTTCTATTGGCCATCCCAAGCACCTGCTTCCTTCGCTGGTGCCTGGAGCCGGCCCTGTCCACCCCACTTCTCAGCTAAGACTCTGAAAGGGTTGAATTTGAAAGGTTGCCCCTTGAGGAGAGAGGGAGCAGGATCAGAGATGGTACCAGATGTTATCAGGAAAGGAACTACTACTGGACTCTGATAAGATTAGGCTCTCCCTCTTGGAGTACAAAGTAGAAGGGTTACCAAGAACTATTATGTTTACTCTGGTTAAATAGAAGTTTGGTGTTTTCTCAAAGCCAGAAATTGGAGGCATAGTCAATCAGTTGGGTTTTTGAAGAGATCTGCATGGTTCTCAAAATGGAGTTAGGAAAAGTAGCCAAGACCATCCAATATTCACAGGACAGTGTCCTGAGAGGAAGCTTGAGGGGGGGCGGGGGGAAGGGCTGTACTAGTAACCCAGAGACACTGGTGTTAAAGAAGGTATGTGCCCAGGAAAGGGCAGGTCACAACAAGCTTGTTGAGATTTTGCTTTATTCATTTCTTTTCTATGAAGGGGAACATAGTTTTAGAAGCAATTCCAGGATCAACCTGAGTTCCAAGGGGAAGCTAAAGCCATCTTTTAAGGGCGTCCCCTCCCTACTAATTTTTTTTTTTTTTTTTTTTTTGAAGAGTGGCAATTCAGGTCACAGTATCTTAAAGTCAAATCCTGGCTTCACAGAAGTCAATGGGAATTTTGACATTTACTTCAATGGAGCCAGAATTTACCCGCTTTGTATTTAAAGATAGAAAAAGGTCATCCCTCTAAAAGAGCAGGATATAATCCTCCATTAATGTATAATTATGTCTCAGAGGTTTAATTACAGTTGATCTTAGCCATAAGGTCAACTGAAGGAAAGGCACTATAAGGGTGAGTGTCCAATATGGGAGTTAATTTATGTACAAAGAGTACTGAGGAATACTGTTGGTTGAGGAAGAAGTCGTGGTGAGCAGAATACTAAATACAGTGGGACAGTGCCCACACCCTGCTTCATGATAGAAATGTAAAACAAAAATAGATATTTTAATCTATGTTCAGCATCTACATTTTATATAAACAATCAAATTTCTGAAACTGAAGTGACTCAAAAAGAAAACAATGTTGGGGCGAAGTTCAGCAACAAATAAGAAGGGATAATGGGCATACAGGACAGGCAGGGAAATTAGCACACACTATATAAAAGTGAAACAAACTATGCTATTGGTTGGTTTTAGCACAGCAGCAGAAATCATGGATCTTGGATTGTTTAAAATTCCTTACTAATGTCATGTCTACCACATAACACCTTTTCCTATAAAAGATAGGGAATCTTGACGTGGGTGAATAACAAAATATAAAATCTCTATCTGCTTGTCTCATTGCTTGTCATGACAGATAATACTAGAAATTCATAACTCTCCCCATAATATGCAGAATGAAAGCAGAATCAATGGATTGAAAAAATAACCACGGCAACCTAAAAGGAATATAATTTTATTTCTGGAAAACATTCCATGATGTTTTAAACTCTTGATCATGTCATTTAATTACTTTAAAAAGTGTGCTCTCATGACACATTTTTCTTTGTAGTTCTAATTTTGTTTCAGTCACTGGGGGAAGGATATGAGATTCAGAGATCCATCTTCATGGCTTTTTGTCTGTTGAACTCTTTCTTAAGTGCTAGCCTGTTTTTAAATTAGATATTATTACAAAAACAAATCTTAATGCTTGTACAGCACTTTCAAGATTAAAATAATCTCCACTGTCTATATATTGAGTATAATTGTTATAAAATATTTCCACAGTTGTCTAAAAGTTCAAATGGTTAAATGCACGCATACACACAGTCATCCTGGTGAGTTTCTATCAGAGAATGCAACAGACTGGAAAAGGAAAAATCAATTACAAAGAAAAAGATGCAGCCACCAAAGCTGGGGGGCCTACCTTCAGTGACCCAGGACCTGGCAAAAGTTATAATACCAGATATTCTTGGAACACAAAAAGGCCACTGGGTCCACACCCACAACTCTTTTTCAAAAAAAGAGGTTTTTTTTTTTTTCCATTTCTTTTTGGCTTCTGATCTCTACTATGTTACTACCTCTCCATTGAGAAAAAGAAGTATTTTTTTTCTTAGTCTTGGTCTGGCATGAGTGCAAAATGGGGTAGAGGCATCAAGAGTGAGAACCAGTTAGTGCAGCCAGCTGGCCCTCCTAAGAGGGTGTGTCCAGGACTTTACCCTTCTGCCTGCTGGCAGAGGTGCACAGCAGGATCAGGACAAAAACATACGCTTTTACAATAATCCTGCACATCAGTTGCAATCATAGGTCTTTGGTGGGTCTCTGGTGCATTCTGATACCGGACCTTATCTTAACACAGTCCCCGGTAACACACTGCGGCACCATGGTTCAAGCAAGGATGTACATTCTACCAAACTAGTGTGAGTGAAATGGCAGAGGAATAGATTCTGTGTTAAGGAAACTTCAGAGAAGATGATGAGGCCTTAAAATAAACAATGAGACAAAAATATATAACCAGTTATGCATCACACAGTACATTGGCAGATAAGGGAAAGATGATGGGGCATTAAAAAATTATACTGTCCCTTTAAGATTTATAGAAATTAAAGGGTTATAATACAGTAAGTTCCAAGCAAAATACTGGGTTCTGCTTCAGAATAACACCCTAGATCTCCACTTTCAGCTGTAGGAAGCTGCAGGAAATCAAAACCTTTTGATAAATGGAAGTGTAAGTGCTTCTGACAAATTTGATCTATTTAAAAAAAAAAATCAGGTGTGGGTGGTCACATAGCAATTTAGAAGGGGCTTCACCAATAACTGATGTCTGAATTATTTCATGGAGTTTGTAATGAATGGCTTCAGATACAGAGCCACTTTAATCCTTCACAATCTCCTGCATTCTGCCTCTGTACTTCCTCTCACTCCCTAAACTCATCTGCATCACATTAAAGAATAGCTATACACACACACACACCCCTACATACAAGGTCATAGAAAGTACTAGCTACTGACAAAGCAAAAGGCATTGAGAGATTGTGTAAGAAAAGTGTAATCCCCCTTTTGCTGCTAGCTTAGTGCCTACATGATGTGCGAACAAGAGAGGGGTATCTCAGTCTTTGGAGAGTTCCAAACTTTGTTGCCGGGGCTCTTTTTCACAGTGCTGCTGGTAGCTGTCCAACTTTTCATTATGCTAAACAATAAAGCTACTTGGCAGTATCTCCACACTTGAACTCACAAAACATTCAAACTCTCACAAGCAAACAAATTAAAAAGAATAACTATAATCAAATCCTTATATAAAGTTTAAAGAGAAATATCTGATCAATAAAAATATTAAATGATTAAAATGATTAGAGATATCAATAATGCTTTTTAATTACTACAGGCTATGGCAGCAAGCACGCTAGGTCACATGACCACACATTTCTCCCAACATTCCTAAACAAAAGTGTCTCCCCGCTCAGTACTGTCTGTCCCCCATGCCTCCGGTACCCAGATGGTGCACAGGGAGACACGTTGCAGGCCTCTAAGGCGATGCTATTAGAAACACACTTTATTATATTAGAACTACAGTGCAGGTTCTGATGATCCAGGTAGATGAAAGCCCATTCGCAGACACAAAGTTCCTTAACGGTGCAAAATTAAACCCTAATTACCTATCTAGCTATAATACAGGCTACTCAGGTTCCTTTTCAGGTTGAGCGGTCAGGAGATGAGTGCAAATCAGCAGGTCCTCCCTGCAATCTGCTGGAGAGGTACTAACTGTCCACCCCCTTCCAAAACTATGCAGACCCTCTTTAAAGCTTGGAACCTACAGGTTCCATTACAAGCATGTCAGGTTTCTAGATCCAACATCCTGCATTCGGTGTTGGCTGGCTGCAGGGCAAGCAGGCTGCAGATGATGGACTCATAGACTCAGACTCATAGACTTTAAGGTCAGAAGGGACCATTATGATCATCTAGTCTGACCTCCCGCATGATGCAGGCCACAAAAGCTGACCCACCCACTCCTGGAATAATTCTCTCCCTTGACTCAGCTGTTGAAGTCCCCAAATCATGATTTAAGGACTTCAAGTCGCAGAGAATCCTCCAGCAAGCGACCCCTGCCCCATGCTGCGGAGGAAGGCGAAAAACCTCCAGGGCCTCTGCCAATCTACCCTGGAGGAAAATTCCTTCCCGACCCCAAATATGGCGATCAGCAGAACCCCGAGCATGCGGGCAAGATTCTCCAGCCAGACCCACATTGACCATTGATACTAATTACCAGCGATGGCATGTTATTGACGTATTGACTAAAATCACGTTATCCCATCAAACCATCCCCTCCATAAACTTATCAAGCTTAATCTTAAAGCCAGAGAGGTCTTTCGCCCCCACCGTTTCCCTCGGAAGGCTGTTCCAGAACTTCACCCCTCTGACGGTTAGAAACCATCGTCTAATTTCAAGCCTAAACTTCCCGACGGCCAGTTTATATCCATTTGTTCTCGTGTCCACATTAGTACTAAGGTGAAATAATTCCTCTCCCTCCCTGGTATTTATCCCTCTGATATATTTAAAGAGCAATCATATCAGCCTCCTTTTGGTTAGGGTAAACAAACCGAGCTCCGAGTCTCCTTTCATACGACAGGTTTTCCATTCCTCGGATCATCCTAGTGGCCCTTCTCTGTACCCGTTCCAGTTTGAGTTCATCCTTTTTAAACATGGGAGACCAGAACTGCACACAGTACTCCAAATGAGGTCTCACCAGTGCCTTGTATAACGGAAGCAGCACCTCCTTATCCCTACTAGAAATACCTCGCCTAATGCATCCCAAGACCGCATTAGCTTTTTTCACGGCCACGTCACATTGCCGACTCATAGTCATCCTGCGATCAACCAGGACTCCGAGGTCCTTCTCCTCCTCCGTTACTTCCAACCGATGCATTCCCAGCTTATAACTAAAATTCTTGTTAGTCATCCCTAAATGCATCACCTTACACTTCTCACTATTAAATTTCATCCTATTACTATTACCCCAGTTTACAAGGTCATCCAAGTCTCCCTGCAGGATATCCCGATCCTTCTCCGAATTGGCAATACCTCCCAACTTTGTGTCATCCGCAAACTTTATCAGCCCACTTCTACATTCGGTTCCGAGGTCAGTAATAAATAGATTAAATAAAATCGGACCCAAAACCGAACCTTGAGGAACTCCACTGGTAACCTCCCTCCAACCTGACAGTTCACCTTTCAGTACGACCCGCTGCAGTCTCCCCTTTAACCAGTTCTTTATCCACCTTTGGATTTTCATATTGATCCCCATCTTTTCCAATTTAACCAATAATTCCTCATGCGGTACCGTATCAAACGCTTTACTGAAATCGAGGTATATTAGATCCACCGCATTTCCTTTATCTAAAAAATCTGTTACTTTCTCAAAGAAGGAGATCAGGTTGGTTTGGCATGATCTGCCTTTCGTAAAACCATGTTGTAATTTGTCCCAATTGCCACTGACCTCAAGGTCCTTAACTTTCTCCTTCAAAATTTTTTCCAAGACCTTGCATATTACAGATGTTAAACTAATAGGCCTGTAGTTACCCGGGTCACTTTTTTTCCCCTTCTTGAAAATAGGAACATTAGCTATTCTCCAGTCCAACGGTACCACCCCCGAGTTTACAGATTCGTTAAAAATTATCGCTAACGGGCTTGCAATTTCTCGCGCCAGTTCCTTTAATATTCTCGGATGAAGATCATCCGGTCCGCCCGATTTAGTCCCGTTAAGCTGTTCGAGTTTGGCTTCTACCTCGGATACGGTAATGTCAACCCCCCCTCCTTTATTCCCCTCCGTTATGCTGCCTCTATTCCTAAACCCTTCAGTAGTCTCATTAAAGACTGCTGCAAAATATTCGTTTAGACATTGTGCCATGCCTAGATTATCCTTAATCTCCACTCCATCTACAGTCTTCAGCGGTCCCACTTCTTTCTTTGTTTTCTTTCTATTTATATGGCTATAAAACCTCTTACTATTGGTTTTAATTCCCCTCGCAAGGTCCAACTCTACACGGCTTTTGGCCTTTCTCACTCCATCTCTACATGCTCTGACCTCAATAAGGTAGGTTTCTTTGCTGATCCCTCCCCTCTTCCACTCTTTGTACGCTTTCTGTTTTTTCTTAATCACCCCTCTGAGGTGCTCATTCATCCAGCTCGGTCTAAATCTCTTGCCTACTATCCGTTTTCCCTTTCTCGGGATACAGGCCTCCGACAGCTCCTGCAACTTCAACTTGAAATAATCCCAGGCGCCTTCCGCCTTTAGATCCATAAATATGTTAGTCCAATCCACTTCCCTAACTAGTCGCCTTAATTTATTAAAGTTTGCCCTTTTGAAATCGTAAACCCTAGTCTCTGATTTAATTATGTTAATCCTTCCATTTAGTTTAAACCGAATTAGCTCATGATCACTCGAGCCAAGGTTGTCTCCTACAACCATTTCCTCAACGAGGTCCTCACTACTCACCAGAACCAAATCTAAAATGGCATCCCCCCTCGTCGGTTCAGCAACCACTTGATGAAGGAATTCATCAGCTATCACGTCTAGGAAAATCTGAGCCCTATTATTGTTACTAGCATTTGTTCCCCAATCTATATCCGGGAAGTTAAAGTCTCCCATGATTACACAGTTCCTATTAGTATTTACTTCCCTAAAAACATTAAAGAGTTCTCTGTCCATATCCAGGGTAGATCCCGGCGGTCTATAGCACACCCCAAGCACTATCCCAGGGGAGGCTCTAGTAGTTTTTTTACCCAATGTGAGAATTGCCCAGACAGACTCCGTCTTATCCATTCCATCACTTATTATTTCTTTACAGTTTACCTCATTATTGACATACAATGCTACTCCCCCACCTTTACCTTTGTTCCGGTCATTCCTAAACAGTACATACCCTTCCATACCTGTACTCCAGTCATGACTACCGTTCCACCATGTTTCGGTTATTCCTATGATATCCGGTCTCATTTCTCGGACCAGGAGCTCCAATTCCTCCATTTTGTTACCTAGGCTTCTCGCATTGGTTTATAAACATCTTAATTTATGCCGTTTAGCCTCCCTCACATTAGTTATCCAATTTGGTATGGACACCGTACCGCCAGTATGACCTATTAGTCTGGTATCCATCCCCCCCGTCTTCCTTATGTCCAATCTCTTCCCCCCGGTTATATCAGTTCTTGTCTCGTCACCCTCCTTCTCAATGTTGTAATCTGGCGTGGAGATTAACTGGACATCTCCCAACCGTCTCCCCCGAGAAAGAGAGATGGGCTTCTCCTCCTGTTGATGGCAGCAGGAGGAACAGATTGTCTCCTCCTGAGCATTTCCTGCATACTGAGGTTACTAACAGGCCAGTTGTCGGGCCTATAAGTGCTGTGCTGACAGGTTGTAGGGAGACCTTCTCTCCACCACTCCCCAACCAGTCTCTACCAGGTGACAGGAAAGCCAGGCTATTCACAGCCACCATCCTGCTCTCCATCTGCACAGGGTCAGAAACCACTTGCAGTCTGCCTGGCTGTCTTCTGTCCTCAGATTGACTGTTGGTGACTGTTGTTTTTCCCTCCTCCTATTGGTTGAAGGAGGAAGGTTGCCAGGATCACTGGAGGGTCACATCCTCATCCCCTTCCCTCCTGCTGCCTGCAGAAGTCAACAGCACAGGACTCTGTCATCGACCCCATGAGGCCCAAAAGGTTTAAGGCCCAAAACAGATAACTTAGGGTATATCTATATTACTGCCGCACAACTATGGTTCTGCAGCTGTGCCATTGTAGTGCCATAATGTAGACTCTTCCTACATCAATGGAATACAGAAGAATTATTCTGTTGACCTAACCATGTCTACACCAAGGGTTAGGTTGACCTAACTATGGAGTTCAGGGTATGAATTTTTTCACAGCCCTGCACAACATAGCTAGTCTATCTAACTTTAAGTGTAGATCAGGCCTAAAATAACTGGCTGGAGTATTCATTTGTGATACAGTGCTAAAAATACAAATTAATTGAACCCTGAGACTGTGTGTACATACTGCAAGATTTGTTGTGTAAAAACTTAGTGTTCACTTCTGATTGGATAAAGCCACTATTTTTATGGGGATATGAATGATCTTTCAGCCAAAGCACCCTCTTGAAACACCCACAGCACTTGCCCTTGAAGGTCACATTTCCAAAAGGATACAGTGCTGCTGTCAAAACCTTGATTGCTTATACAAGCTTGTGCACTGTGATTATAAGTGCTTTCCATACTTTGGCACATGACAGTTGAGATGTGTCATTATATTTATACGAACCTAAGTTTAGTGAAATAACTGTCATTGAACAGTTTATCTCTTGCAGTTTAATAGAGTTACATTAGTGATTTAAATACTTTGAAGATTCCCTTCACCCAATATTTTGACTTCTCTGTATCCCTTTGCTGTATCCAATAGTGAAACTTTAGCACTCAGTAATATATTCAGTATGCCAGAGGCATGTTCTTTAGGATGTCAACTATTAAGAGGTGATGACGTAGCCAATTTTCAAGAAATAAAGTATTACAGGACCAGAGTTTCAAGCCATCTTAATCTGGTTTACCTTTTTTTGCATGCCAGTCACTGAATGGGTAACTACTTTGTGCACTATTGCTTGCCTGCAAAAAGAAAGAAAGAAAGAAAGCATGGAAGCCCTATTTTCATTCATTTTGCACATGCGTTTTGCATGTGTAAATGTCACCATTTCTATTTGCAAACAATAGTGTATAAAAAACTGTGTGAAAGCAGTTACATCCACAAACAGAAGATGTGGTCCACATGTACACTTGAAATTCTCACTTTCCTCCACGTAGTTCTTCTGTGAAGTTTCAGGGGAGGATCAGATGAGATTTGTACAGCATATTTCCAGTATCTCTAGTTGAAATACAATTTCTCTCCCCATCCTTTCCCAACCACTCCCAATATAAAAGACAAGCTCAAGCTTTACTGAGTTTGGATGAGAAATTTAGATTACACTCTGAAAGTCCAGAGCTTGGAATGCTCAATTAGGAAGGGCTGTCAAGCCTTTCAGACTTGAAATCAGTGCTTATAACCCTTACAAGTGTTGCCCTAGGGAAAGAGTAATGTCTCTGTCATAATGTAGTTCACACAGACTGGCTTTTCTTTGAGTACAATACTGCGCTAGAGGTAACTTGCTCACAAACCATTAAGACAACCAAAATGGATGACATTAAGGTAACATCATTTAACATTTTCAGCACAGCACACTAGGAATGAACAGGAGAGGCAAACCATTAATATTCATTCCCCAGCAGGACACAGAACATTAACACCTTGGATTTCAAGTCACAACAATCCAATTGCCTTAAATAGGGCTGCATCATCCAAAATAGTTTGCACAGCTGTGAAAAAAAAAAAACTATTCTGTATCTAATAACGCTTAGATCCCATGTCACTTCCTTTTCTGATATAAATTAGAATTATTCCAGGCCAGATTCTGTCACTCTTAGTTTGCAAGTAATCCCATTGGTTTAAGTGGGACTATTTGCAGAGCAAGGCCTCAATCCTGCCAAAACTTGAGTACATGTTTAATGTTACTATCATGCACCTTTCCATCGATTTTAATAGGACTACTCATGGTTGTAGGATTAAGCATATGTGCAAGCGTTTGACGGATTGGGGCCCAACATACTTAATCACAGTAAAAGTGACCTACAGCTTATACTTGAAAGGTTCTTAGAGGCAACTAAAAACAGTTTGGACTCACCCTCCCCCAGAAAAAAATGAGCCCTCTATAAACCAATCTCAGTGAGCCAAACATCACCATTGATGGTACAAAACTAAAGAACAGCAATCCCTTTACATACCTTGGTAGTACCATCTGAAATACAAAAGACAAGCCAGACTTTGCTATAGGATATTCAACAAGCATACCATCAAACTGTCAACAAATGATCTATAATGCAGCAATGATAGCATCCCTTTTATACAGGTGTGAAACATGAACAGCTTATTGCAGATACTTCAAGTAACTTGAAAAATTTCAAGTGTTATTTTGCTCTATTCTGAAGGTACGCTGGCAAGATAAAGTGTCAAATATTAACATCCTTGAAAGAGCAAAACCAACCAGCTTCAAGACAATGGTTATCAATGCTCAGTTTAGATGGACAAGTGATGTTATCAGAATGGGGGATAGACTCATGAAAAATGTCCTCTAGAAAGATGAGCTGAAACTCAGAAAGCACAGAAAGGGTGGTCAGCAAAAATCTTTCAGACATGTTTAAGCAGAATCTCAACTCATGCAGCACAAATATTGATAACTTCAAAGACGCACCCAAGGAAAAACATAGGGCCAACATAAATTAATATATAATATACTGGAGACTATATTTGTTTCCTTTAATGTATATTATAGTGCAGTTAGTTGAAAGTTTTAACCTGGTTACATTGAAAAGTTCATCTACAGAAGCCTAAACACACACACTAAAATCATATACAATTATGATCTATAGATATACACATATGCGCACACACATTACAATAGATTTTTAACTTTTTAAAAAGTTAAAATATTAAAAAATGAAATTTACTTTCTTCCATCATCTTTTGTATAAAGTATCATAAAATGTTTTGTTGTGATAGAATAGAAAAATGGAGAGGATATTACAAATAGCTAGAGTAGACAGAGCAGCTTTCATGCAAACAGAAAAAGGAAAAAGAAAAGATGCAAATTTTGTAGGTTAGTGAGAGGAGAACTGAAGAATGCCAATGGGAATTTCTTCCCCCTTCAAAATCCACTTCTAGCATTCCAGTTGAGATTGTCTCACAATATCTAGCACTAACAGTTGGCAAAGAAAATCAGTAGAGCACAAACATTTAAAAGTGTGAATAAAACAAGTAAACATATCAGCCACAGTCCTAATTAAAAACATGTACTGTCAGTATAAAAAAATGCATTTATTTAATTATACATCTGTGCCCTATTTTTAACATTCATGGCTTTAAGTGAACAGCATTCTCTACTCATCCTTCTCTCAGCTAAAACATGTTTCTAAATTCTTTTCATGTATCATCCCCTTCTCAGGATGTAGGCCCTGGCAAATATTTTAATATAATGTCCATAAAAATTAATGGCTTGACGGGATCACTTGTATCATCTGCTTATGTAAATAAAGAAAGGACTCTGGTCCAAATTCTACTCTCTGTTATATCTGTGTAAATGGACTTCAGCTGTGTTATTGGACAGCAGAATTTGGTCCATTGTCACTCATGTTGAGTAGTACTGTACCTAATCCCATATCTAGCCCCATTCAAGTCAATGTGACAATTTATGAAGTAAATTGTAACTAACCCAGAATAAGTGTGGTAGAATTTGGCCCTTAAATTCATAGGAGAGCAAAATAATGCATCAGTCTTTTTGTGGCCTGATATCCCTTTAGAATGAAGAGCTGACTGATTAAGGACAATAAATAGATTACACTTTTAGGTAATAAGGGCCCTGGCAATCCTCTTGTTATGGAATTCCATTAGCTAAGCTGGATTCCTAAGAACTTGTTTTCCCCCAATAATGAAAATGTTCATCTGAAAATGGAGAAATTTGCCTGACAACATTTATTAGATTGTTTAGACATGCACCATCCTGCAGAGTGTCTAAAATGTCTTGAGAACCAGGATCCCTGGTTTCCCAATAATATGTCACAGAGTCCACTCTTCATGGATTCTTTGGTATAAAGATGTAATGAATTTGCTTGTAGACTCTGAATTGGGCAACAGCATCTTCATATATCCTTCATGTACCAAATATTCATGTACCAAGTATTGGGTACCAGTTAGCGGCAGATATTGTTCAGGTTAAATTCCAAATTTCATTCTGATCCCCATTTTGTTGTTGTTGTTGTTAATCTTTTCAGATACATTGGGAGATTTGTTTTTCTGAGCTCTGGTTCAAGAGCATATCTATTCCAAAATGAGCCAGATTCTCGATGCCACTCTATATATGCACTGCTGTAGTGGTGCAAACAGAATCAAATAGCTTGGATTTTCCCTATTCCCCCAGCATGGGAGATTCACAGCAGACACAGATCCAGGGTAATTAGCTCCTATGCCATCTCTCTACAGTCCCCAGCACAGCGGGCATACTCAGGTGGGCAAGGGACATGGCTGGAGTGTGCTGTATTCTAGCTATCCTCTGCTGGCAGTTCTTGGGCTATGGATAGAGTAAACTAGTGAGGTCGCCAGATGGCTCTAATCTACACCATAACTGGGAACCAGCCCCAGAATTAGGGAGACATGCCCAGCTCTGTTGAGCCCATTTCATCTCCACCCAGCAGGCACATCAGAGAATCTGAACCCTTCTGAGCTTTGGCCATACTATTTTGTGAGTCATTGTTCTTTATTCCACATTTAAAAAATGTCCTTGCTCCACACAAATTGATGATTTTTCTCCATAGTCACTAGCATAATTTTGTTTCATCTTCAGGTTCAAATATGAATACATCTGAAAATGGGATTATTCAACTGAATTAGCAGAGAAAATAATATCCAATTTGATTCACATTAAATTTCCAAGTATAAATCAAACCCAAATACACACTGTAAATAAAATAAAACCAAAATTCCTAAGATGGCCATTCTTCTGGTATTACAATCCAAGCTGCAATTCAGTCCTCTCCAGTATCTAATATTTAAATATTATATTGTTTCCTTGAAAATGGGACTTTATGCTTAACACTTTTATCTTTCAGTAATATTGATACCTGATCTGATTTGCTTAATCTGATTTTGATCCAAAAATTGCACACCTCCTCATCAGATATCAATACAAATAGCCAACTCTACAGACTTAAAGCTTTATTTATACTGAAATGCCACTGTAGTCAATGGACGTTCTGCACATAGGGTGCAATTTTCAGAAGTGTCACTCTGCTCCCACTGAAGTCAATGGTACCTCCCTATTTGTAATGTGGTAATACGCTCTTAACTAGAAACACTTTATATTTGGGATTCTCAAAAATGCTCAGCATTGGATTAATTCTGCTCCCATTGACTTCATTAGGAATTAGGCAAATGCTAAGCACTTTTGAAAAATCAAAGATATCGTGTTTACAGGAGTGGGCCCTTATAGGCTTGCGACCATATAAAAATAGCCGTATTTTTTTAGTTTAATATGCACACATGCTCTCTCTCTGTATGCATGTGGATAGATAGATAGATAATTTGATGCTCATTCAATGCTTATTTTATTTGTGTTTATATTAGGTATGATATGGAGCTGGTACATGTTACCGTAAGCCTGTAGCCAAAGTGAAACAATGGTACCCAAAATAAGAAAGTGTTATTTTTTGCCCAGTTCCAGAAACACTGCAACATAACTATGACTACAGTCTTTACTATTTATATTAATTTCAGCACATTAATGAGGTGTTTATTGGTCAAAGCTACCAAACAACAATGTATTAAAAGATTTTTATTGAGTTTGCATGGGCAAGTCTTTTTCCCCTAGAAATAATGAAGCTGCTTAGCATGTGTCAAAAATGGCAACTATCAACATTTTGCAATATACGAACATGTAACATTTTCATACCATGTAGTCTTAATTGTCAGATTAGCTCACAAGTGATTATAATAGTTTTCTATATTTTCAGTTGAAACGTGCGGACCAGATCAATCTCACACTGAAGGTTATGCACCAGTAACAGTAGATTCTGTGCCCATAGTTTGTACTGCGTAGTGGATGGAAATGTAGCATAGAAATATATTTGAATTCCTAATGCTTCTCCATTTGTAAGCTTTTCTACATACAATGTAGCATCTAGTCTGCCTGGTAGAATGTTTTAATTTGTAACTGCCTGTGGATGCAATAGAGACGCTCCCTGGGTCACGCAAACCCGACTTATACAAATCTGGATATACGGAAAAAGTTCCGTAAGCTTTTTTTTTTTTTTCCTCATAATTGTCAGGTATACGTTCCTGCCTTACACAAAATTCAACTTACGCAAGGCGTTCCAGAATGGAACGCTTGCGTAAGTCGGGGAGCATCTGCACTAGCCTCTGCAATATGCTAGAAACTAGCCTTTTAATTCAGTGACATTTATGTACAGGTCAGTATTCGCGTTAGAGATGACGATACCCAGCTTCATGTTGGGCTTTAATCAAAGTGCTCCCTAAACAACAATGGCAATTTTGATACTAACATATAGATCTAATTTAGCACAAATCTGTACACTTGTACAAAATAAAAAACTGTAGTGGTGGTAATGCTAACTATGTACTTTGGAAATTTACAGTATATGAAGTCATGCAGGATATAAGCTCCTGAAAGCTTGCATCAAAAAGAAAAAGAAAAAAAAGGACTCTCCACAAACTTTGAAAAAAAAAAAAAAAATGTGTGATTGGTCAAGATTTTTTTTTTTTTAAATGCAAAAAATCTGTCAAAAGCCACCAGTGCTGGACAGAATTCCATGATGCTGGCAGCAGAATCCAGATGAGTTTTCTAATTTCGATGATGTACCATGAACACACTATTACAGGGATTACTTTCAGAAATACACAAGCAAGTCAAATTTGGCATGTTTGAGTTTTATTGAACCCAGGAAAGGAAACAGACCAAATCTGATCAGAGACCATCATGTTTTCCTGCTTCTATGGCAAGAAGAGCAAGCACATCTTCCAGCAATTGGTCCTGTTGCACTGTTGCAAGACCAACAAGAAACTTCATAAAATAGAAACATATAAGAGAGCAACCAGTCTAAGGGAGGAAGCACTTCAAAGAGGAGAGGATGACATATTGCACAGTATATTTATGGGAGACTTGATTGCTAAGAATACAGTTGATCACTCAGCATGCCTTTCTTCCTTCTTGAGTAAAATGAATCTTAAGGCCACATCTACACTACCCGCCGGATAGTAATTGATCTATCGGGGATCAATTTATTGCGTCTCGTCTATATTCATAGATTCAAGGACTGGAAGGGACCTCGAGAGGTCATCGAGTCCAGTCCCCTGCCCGCATGGCAGGACCAAATACTGTCTAGACCATCCCTGATAGACATTTATCTAACCTACTCTTAAATATCTCCAGAGATGGAGATTCCACAACCTCCCTAGGCAATTTATTCCAGTGTTTAACCACCCTGACAGTTAGGAACTTTTTCTAAAAAGATGCGATAAATCGATCCCCAAATCGACGCCAGTACTCCACCTCGGCAGGAGGAGTAAACGGAGTTGACAGGGGAGCTGCGGCGGTCGACTTGCTGCCGTGCGGACGGCCAGGTAAGTCAAACTAAGATACTTCGACTTCAGCTACGTGAATAGCGTAGCTGAAGTTGCGTATCTTAGATCGATCCCCCCCTAATGTAGACCAGCCCTTAAAGCAAATCCATTTAGTTACACTGCAACAATACAGTCATCTTGTGACATTGTATTTTTATCAGCTGAATGAAAAAAGATAGTGATTTTATGTACAGCAAGAAGTCTCTTCTCCCATCCAAGCTGCTACAAAGACATAAAGCCCTACTTCTCTCAGACAGAGAAACTGCAAGCTATTCCAGTAGCAAATTACAGGCAAGATTAGAAAAATGCTATAGTTATGCAATTTCATTCCATATATCCGCTATAACATTAGCTGAAGCTATCCAAGCTGCTAGTAATTTGAAGCAGGAATTTAAGTCATCCAAATGTTTGTGGATGTTCTTCTGGCATGTCAGCCTGATGAACAGCTTTCAATTTAACAGCTGATTTTGTATAATGCCACTTCAATCATTCGTTCTGAAATAGCCAAAATAAAAGCCTCAAAATATTATCCAAAGCCAGGTGATTGTAGTTTATAGAGGTCAACTACTTTTGTGCCCCAGTTGCTGCAGGTATTTGTCCTTTGGTTGATAAAGAGGCACATAATTCAGCCAGCAATGAGTATCATCCTTCAGAAGACATTCAAAGAAGGTGCCTCCCAATTGCAAAGTGAATAATATCTAATAGTTCCAAACTCATCAAAACCACTGCACATAAACCTTGCTGCACAGCTGCACCATGAGTTTGGGGTTTGTAATTTAATTGACATACTGCATCTTCATGAATTCTGCATCAGTTATGATGAGCTGAGGTGGTTCATCACTTGCGATGCAAAAACTGAAGTGGAAAGACTCCAGGGAATTGTGTTCATTCCAAATGGAATTGTACCACCCAGGCTGGTGGAAATCTCATCCATGAAGGAGAGGATAACAAACATCAACAGAGAGATCACTGATGGAGACAATACTTTCCATTCAATGGCTAGAGTGGTGTTTCAAGAACAGTCTGCAGATAGTCCAACATCACAAGAAATATCACTGAAGTGTGGGAAAGAAAAGTCACTTACTCTCCTTGGGAAATTAGAGTCTTTTGTACAGTGTGCAGCATTTGAGAAACCTAGAACACATTCAAAATCAACTTGCCATGAAAAAGTACTTGAGAAAAATAAACTCTTGTCATCTACAAATTAATGTTATCTGAAATCTCTCCTGGTCTCCTTTAAGATTACCACTTTGTGATGTACTACCACTACCAAATTGTATTGATATTGTTCACACTCAGCTGATTCCATTTTGGAGTGGTTTCAACCACAAGCTAGCAACAAGGAAGAGCACCTACACAGCAGCTGGATATGCACCTATTGTGGATGACACACCAGCTGACATGGCCACAGTCTATACTACAGTGCTGAAATGTAAGGAAATGTCAGCCGCTCTAGGACAGCTCCATGGCAGTCAGACCATGGATAAGCAGCTGTATGCTGTTGCTCAGCAAGTGAAATGAACTGTTCCAAATGAGGTACCAATGTGATTTGCCTGGGTTGTTTTCACATTTTGTGCTGTTTTATTGCATGTATTGGGGAATTTGGGGAAGACACAGGATTGCTAGACCTTCTTATTGATTCTGTTCTGTATTCAGCTTCTACTGAAGATCAAATGCTTGCTAATAAGCAATTCAACAATGCTCTATGTGGCTTGATTCTATCACATGAGGCCCTGAGTACTCTGAAACTTGATTCATTTGTTAAATGGTGTGAGCAGGGAGGAGGTACTCATGTAATTCTAACAATTGTGTGGCAAATGTTGGCTGACACTCAAAGGTATTTCAGTCTGAAGACACTGAGTTCTTACATCATCTCATTAAAGAACCTGATGATGCTGTAACAACATATGCTACCACTACTGGGGGAATTTCAGACAAGGGAGTATGTCCAGTCTCCTACATTCAACTGGGTCTAGTCAGAACAATTTTCCCTGCACAGAACTGTGTACATGCCAAGGCAATGAAGACTGTGGTAACCCACGCACTCTTGACAGATCATAATGATGAACAAGATGATAATTATGTTTACTAGAAATGTCACCAGCACTACTACACTTCAGTGGTACCTGTACATATTATTGGATTTCATTTTACTCTTTATGTCTTGAAAGAATATATAGAATAATGAAAACAACAAAACTAATGCAAATATTTCAAAGTGGTCATATTAACATGTTGATGGTATTGTTCATCCCCATTTCCATGGTAACAGCACCCCTTGACAGCTCCACATCAGATCTTAAAGTAGATATAATAAACTTTCAAATTATGTACAATGTGTCTGTATGTAGAGAGGGTACAAATCGGTGGTGTGTCACTCACCTATTAGTCTTTACTAAGGGCTAGTTTTGTCCATTCACCCTTCCCTAATAATAACACATGTTTAGATGGATGGATAGCAGGATAACAATAAGACAAGAAAATATGATTCGTGATTTTTATTATCAAAGAGTCCATTTCTTCCTGAACCTAGGCAGAAATCATGACTACTAGCTGGCTGTAAGGTCTGATGGCCTGTGTATTTTTGATAACCATTCTAAAAAATGTTTTATATATAAAGTTGGGATATGAATTGTACAAACTAGTAGATTTTTATTTTCATTTGTATTAGATCTTTCATTTTGTATGGCAGCTCATAAGAGCATAAGAACGGCCATACTGGGTCAGACCAAGGGTCCATCCAACCCAGTATCCTGTCTGCCAACAGTGGCCAATGCCAGGTGCCCCAGAGGGAGTGAACCTAACAGGTAATGATCAAGTGATCTCTCTCCTGCCATCCATCTCCACTCTGACAAACAGAGGCTAGGAACACCATTCCTTACCCTCATTGACATATGAGAAGAAAAGTTCACACTGCATTATTTGCAATGTTCTATTCCTCAAGTAGCTGGGACTCAGGAAACCATAGCTTCAAAAAAGTATCACTTTGAGAAGTTGGGCTTCATTAATAAATTCATAAAGAGAGATTCCAGCTAGTGTAGATATTTAGGGTGAAATTTACCTCTGTGCAGAGGATCAGCACAAGCTCTATGCACTACTTAAGTTCTGCTCTAGTCTTAAAAATAGGACTTAGGTGGTGCATGGGCTTTGTGCTGACTCTCTGCACAGGGTGAATTTCACCTTTAATGAGTAATGTTAATAGTTAGTTTTCCCATGACCTGAATGTATAAGTAGGAGTAAATGTGACCCAACTCATGTCTCTTTTTGTGCTACTGTTTCTGTGGTATATCTTTGAAATCTGCCTCCCAATATGTAATCTCAAATGGATGGAAGACATGTTGCCAACTCTCTGATTTTAATCATGAATGTTGCAATATTTGGTGTTTTTAGTAAAGCAATCTAGTGAAGTGAGACACTTTGCTTTCATTTTTTTAAGTGTCCAACCCCTCATGGATGTGAAACAACTTGAAAATGTGACTCAAGTGTACCTTAAAGGTTCAAAAACAGAATGCAGATAAAGAGCAGCCAAAACAGATTTTTTTAAACTATTAATTTTTTGTGGCCTGACTCGAATTCTGATCTCTTAGGGTTGGCAATATTGCATCAGTGCAGTGGCACAAATCCATTGGACATGTTTTGTGTATAATCAGCAGTGGAATTTTCAACATATGCAATGATAGACCCTTTCCATTTGAATGTAGACTATGGCCCATTATATTCTAAACAAAGTTGTACTATTAAGTATAAATTGCTATTTCTTGCTACGCAGATTGACAGCTCCCCTGAAGATATTTTGGCCCCTAAAGCTACCCTAAACTGGCAGCTGTAGATTTGTAGCCTGTTTCAGCTATCCTTGGTGAGTTTAATGTTCCTTTGGGGCAGTTACAAGCAGGTATATTTTAAAGTATCCCTCAAGCAGTACAACTACTGTCAACTTGGTCCACTCTCTTTTCAGCAGCTGCAAAAAGAGCATTTATTTGGATGTAGAAAGACAGAGGGACTATTTCCTAGTCCTCAAAAGAATCATAAAGGAATAAGTGGGCCAGCTGGCCATCCCATGAAATGCCCCAGAGTGTGCAGATCAGTCCCTGAAGATGAGAGAGAGAGTACCAGGCTACTACCCAGCTTCCCAAAAATACAACTAAAGGTAACAGCTTTAGGAAGTGGGAAGAGGTTGCCTAGTTGATAGGGGAGATTTCAGGAAGCCTCCAAATTAGTCCAAACCTTCCCAGAGGCTCATGGAGTTTCAGGTTTATGTTGAAAGTTTCAAAGGTTTTCATGTGAAAAGTTTATACATGCCTACCTTCTGCCTTCAGTCCCATATCATATTGCGCATAAACTGTGCTAGGCTGCTTTAAAAAAAAAAATCTGACACGTGAATAGTTATAGTTAGCAAATCAATACATTTCATTTGCATGACAAGAGCATGCAGAGATCATTGTAATCAGACCAAGATGACATCTTGAAAAAATAAAGTAAGTTAATGCTTGAAACCACCAATAAATACATGAGCACTGCAGTACATTTAAATCTTGAGATGTCCCATAGTATCACTATCTCCATATATTTTGTTGGAATAAAGAAATCAAATACTGAACAAATGAATTACAAACATCCTTCAAATAACACATTTACCTCCCTAATGGCTTTTGAGCTAGACATATAATTGCTCTCTCATACAAAAAGCAAAGCAATTTGATAATTTAATAGTGATCATTTCAACTCTAAGCTCCTGTTACTGCTTCGTTTTACCAAATAATGAAAACATTAAATCCTAAGCACTTAATGTGAGATTTGGTGCTTAAATAACTGTCTCATCATACCCTCTTCTCTCAGAAATGGTCTAAAGCTTTTTGGTCTTAAGCTACCATATAAAGCTCCTTTCATCTTTATGGCAGCAGCAAGTGACAGTATTGTAAACTCTGCAGACATCATCCAACTTGATTAATTTTTATACAAGCAATTTACTGGCCATGGGGAGAGTCTTAGCTCTGTGGTAAAAGAGAATATCCCTAATCTAAAAGCATGAATCCCTTCATCTGGAAACAATTAGAAATAAATTGTTTAGACTGAGCTTTACGCATATAATTGTCAAAATATGCCAGAAACGCAAGGAATGATCTGCACAAATTTTGCAAGCTATAAAACGAATGCTCTCCTGCCATCACACTGGTCCCATACCCCATTGCTCTCACTTGGTGACAGAATATTATTGAAGCCGAGGTCCCTACTGTCCATCACTGGCAAGGAAAAGAACATTTCTTCTTGAACTGGCCATCAACTTCCATGGAGCAATGACAGCAAAAATATTGCAGCACTTCGGCAGGGAAAAGTTTATTCTCTCTAATTTGTTTCATTTGAAACCAATATGTTAAAGGAATATTACATAATGTAAGCTAGTAATGTTTCTAAAATATGGTACTTAAGCACAAATTCGATTTAACTTAAAAGGAATAGAAAACAGCCCAGATATGTGTTTGTCTAAAGTTGCAAATGAATTGGAGTGCATAGATAATAAAAATACCCTACACTGGTATAGCACCTTAGGGCTAGACTGTGGCATTTAGCAGTAGCTCTGTGCTGGAGGAGGTATTGAGGAAGCAGCCTGCCTCCCAGAATTCCCTTGTTGCACAGCAGAAAAAGCACAATCTGTGATGCCCATTTAAGGGGTGCAACATACCACCTCACGGGCTCCCTGGCACAAGGAAGGGGTAGAGCCATGGTCCTGCCTCCTTCCAGCAAGGTGCTCCTACAGGGGAAGCAACCTCTGCACTCCAACCACAGGGGCTACTTTTCTGGTCAGTTGTTATAAGGGCTGTACAAGGGGTGAGGTTTCTTATTCCCTCCCACCCTACTGCAAGTAAGGCACAGCAAAAACTTGGCCTTCAATTAGCTGCTTAACTATCCATTTACATGGTGGTTTGTCCTATTTGTACTTGCAATCACAAGCCTATGTATTATATCAACCCTCCTTGCTTTGACAGGTGACCTAGGCCTTTTTAAAAAGTGGTGTTAAGTGTTAGCCTAGATATAAATTATTAGGCTTTTCTGTGAGGAGTGGGATTCTGTCATTTTCCCCTCTAACTTCCCCCTCCCCTCAAATGCATTGGTCTGATCCATTTTGTAGTCAAGGAGGGTCTGGTATGTTTCTTTCAGAAATGAATCAACTTTGTTCTGGTCCCTTAAGAGCACTATAAAGCACAATACCCCCCAAAGGGCTCAGTGTACTGTCTCTCCGCTGCACTACAACTGCTCATGTAACACAGGACATGGCTCATTAATGAAACCCCCGTGTTTTCAGAGAATGACATGGGCTTGCAAATTCCATCTGTATTACTAATATGTACGAATTGTTTAACTCAATGATCTTTGTTTAATCAAATTGTCCACACTGCAGTACTGGTGTTGGCATACTGGAATACTAAAATTATTTTTAATGGAATTTCTATTCCAGGGCAGACACTTGAGAAAAGAAATTTATTGCATAGTATAAGTATTATTAATTATCATTTGGGAAGAAAATAAGGTAAGGGATATTGTTTACTAATGCAAGGAAGTGTGATTTAAACTTAGGGAAGTTGTAGGATGCCAGTTAAATAGAGGGGAAAATTAATAGTCAGAGAGGAAGAGAATGAGGCAAAAATAGGAAGCAAGATTTCACATATACATTTCTGTACAACTGGTCATTTTTTAAAATATACAAGGAAGTTATTTGGCTTAGTAACTAGAATGAAGGTTACATATTGAGGAAGAGAAGATTACATTCAAGGGTCACTGATTTGATAGATTTCCTTTTAGAGGCTTTAAAAATTTAAAGTCTCTGCTACCAAATGAGACCTTAGTTTTTTGTATAACTGTATCAGAGTGAAGTATTGTCTCAAGTTTCCTCTCAGATGTTCAGCAGCATGTTTTGGAGTCACGAAGTTCCTATATGGCCTCATCCCAACTCAGCTACTATTCTGAAGATAAAAAACTGTATCCCCAATGTCAAGTAAAAATAAATATCTACAAATGTATCTGAAAATAAAATAAAAGTTTAGGCTGAGTAGTGAGACACATTCAGTGGGCAGAAGCTGAAATTGCATTGCATTGTATGCATAGCAATTGCACACACACAAGTGTAGTAAAATGTCTATATTCCCATGTATTTGTTCACTTATGGAAACTGTATGGGTAAATGTAGGTATACAACTGTACTCACAATTTTCTACGTACACTTAGGGCATATATCCCTGAAGATCTGCCTCCTCAAATCACATGAGCCAGGCTTTAGAAAAGTAATTTGTATTAACTTACCGCATCTAAAGAATTCTTGCCTAATAAGAATGAGCCAGCAGGTCACTTAGTCTCTCTTGCCGCCTCAGTTTTTCTATATAAAATGGACATAATGACTACCTCACAGAGGTGTTATAAGGCTTATTTAATATTTGTAAAGTATTTTGTGATCTTTGAGTAAAAGGCACTATCAGAGCTCAGAGTATAATAAATGTAACTTCTTGAAGATTCAGACTGAATGAAGGATCCTCCAAACACTGTGACCCATCTGCAGCAAGTTAGTGAAAACATGGTTACATACCTGTTCAGTAATCATTGTTCGGGGTGTGCTGCACATATCCATTCCTCTTTAGGTATGTGAATGCCAGTGCACCAGAGCTGGAGTACTTTTCCCCCCCTCAGAATGGTACCCATCAGCAGATGGTGGCAGATGTTTCCTCCATGTGCTTGCCAAGAGTGTAAAGAGGCAGTCACCCTGACCCCCACCCCTCAGTTCCATCACACCAGGTACCTGCATGTGCAGTGACTGCAATGGAGAGAGGAAGAAGCATCGGTCATGGAATGGAGATGGGCAACACATCTCAAAGAACAACAGGTAAGTGTTTTTAACTCTTCAAGAGATTGTGCGTGTCCGTTCTACTTTAGGTGACTCCCCAGCAGTTCCTGTTGGAGGAAGAGATCAGCATCTCCAGAGACTTTGGAGATAGTGTAATGAGAGAAACATATGGATGGAAAGCCAGGTAGCAGTCTTGCAAATATCAGTAACAGGAACACAATCAAGAAAAGCCACTTGAGCCCTCAGAGAGAGCTAATAGTCGGTGATTAAGAGCTACTTTTGCAATATCATAGCATAAACCAATACAGGCAGAAATCTAAGAACAGATCTTTTGGGCAGTAACTGGTCTCTTTCATTAGATGAGCAAATGAAACAAAGCAACTGAAGAGAAGAGATGACCAACACTCCTGAGTTCCATTCACATAAAATGCTAATGCTCTTCAAACATCTGAGGTAGGTAGTCTCTCCATCTTTGTGAGAGTGGGGCTCTGGAAAGAAATTTGGCAAATAAATAGTCTTATTCAAATGAAACCACTGTGGTAAGAAATTTGGGGTGAGGATGAAAGGCCGCTTTGTCCTTGTAAAAGATTATGTATGAGGGTGAGCCATCAGAGCCCAGAGCTCTGTAACTATCCTAAATGTGGTAATAGCTACAAAAAAATAAACACAGTTTTCATCAAGAAATGCAATAACAAGCAGTTTAAATCCCAGGAAGAAACTGGATCTGTAACAAAGAATAATCTATCGAGGCCTTTTAAAAATCTGATAATCATAGGATTGGAGAATGCAGATCTGGCATCTATAGATGAAAGAAATTCTGAGAGAGCTGCCAGGAGTACCCTCAGTGAGCTAATTGACAAGTCTGTCTTTTTTTTTTTTTAGGTGTAGCAAGTAGTTCAGGATAAACCGGATAGGAGCCCAGGAAGGAGAGGTGGTTTCTCTGCTGGGACCAAAATGGAGAACAACTTCCATTTCCTAAGATATATATGCCTGATAGAAAATTTCCTGCTATTCATAATAACATTTTGAACTCCAGTGCAAGGGGCACTCCTGATGATCCAACTATTGAGAATCCAGGCAGTTAGATACAGACTGATTAGTTGTGGTGTAGAGTCTGGCCATGATCTTGTGAGATTATATCTGGGTCCAGAAGGAGAAGAATCAGATCTCAAACTGAGAGGTTCAAGAGACCGGCCGATGGAAGAAGTCATCTTCTTCCAGGTTGAGATCCCCGTCCGAATCCCATAAGAAGAAAAGTACTTCTTCTGGACAGAGGAAGTAGAGGCACCACACTTTTTCTGCATTTGCGCTTTGACAGGGTGCCGAGCAGCTGGGTACTAAATGGCACAAAGCTGTTTCCATTATAGTGTCCCTAAGAACTTAGTCCAGGATTTGAATGTTCTACAGATGGGGCATTTAAGTCCAATGTGACCCTCACAGAGACACCTTAAGCAGCTGGAATGGTGAATCGCTGTCTGGCATCAACCTACTGAAACCAGAACAGCATTTGAAGGCCCCGGTACCAAGCATATGCTCGATGAAAAATAAACAACATATAGTTGAACAGAAACCTCTAATGGGTATCACTAGATAACTATTAACTAGAAAACTTAAGTATTTACAAAATAAACTTTTATAAAGGTCTCTAATGCATAAAAAGGGGAAGTGTGAATAGCTCACACTTCTTCTGACAACAGACCACGGGATGTGAGAAGGAACAGAGGAGGGTCAGAGTGGGTCCACCCCTTAATACTCTCAGTAAGCAGCATGAATGAGTAGAGGGTGTATGAGCCACCCTAATGGGTACCAATATGGGAAAAAACTCTCCAGCTCCTCTGCACTGGTACACACACACTTGAAGCAGAATGGACATGTGCAATCACACAAGGAAGAACAGTAAAGTACCTATGGACAATCAACCTCTTGCTCCATTGTGATGAACTCGACATTCTCTCAACTTGTTCAGCCCCTTTCTAATCAGCAGCCCCCTCTAAAACTCTGGCTGTAACATTTACTCAGGATTTTTATCGGTTCGATTTAGAGATTTATGACTTACATTTTAATAACAATCCTTATATTATTTTATTCCCAAGCAATAGTCTAGCTCTGTCTCTTTTATAGACATGCAACTCCTCACCCAATAAAGTCAATTAAATTTTTACAATATTTAGAAATGAGTTTAGACATTCTCAGGCCTTTTAATCAGAGAAATTAGCTGAGTCAAATATTTTATAGACAGTTTGGCTAATGAAGATGTACTCAAACCATAACTGTCACTCTGCACCGGCACTAAGGCAAGCATTTTTAATATCCTCCCTCTTCTGATTTGTATCTGACTCATGCTTTTAAAATAAAAAAAGCGGCACCCAGAGTTGGACGGACAAACAGCTAAATGAAAGCATCTGGCCAATTTTAGACTGTTTACTTTGCAACTGTCTTGATGTCATAAATACCTTGTTATGAAAGTTTTATGCATCTGTTAGAAAAATAACCCTGCACAAGTAAGAGCCCTGTCCATCTTTGACATCTTCTCCTATACTAGCAGAAAAATCTACTTCATTATTTTATGGTTGCAGGTGTTAAATCCAGAGTGAGAGTTGTTAGTACATGTTAATATTTACTAACCCTTTCACGTCCTTTACTTTCTGCATATTTGATTTATATATTAACTATTTTTATAATCTTTAGGCTATTAACATAGAGTATGTTGAATTCTAAGGCCCAGAGCACTGGTCCTTGGCCAATAAGTAACCCTATTCAGGAATTCTGCGTGTTAGACTGTATTTAACACTCTTGGGTCACTCCAGATAGTCTGGGAAACCATTCCTTTAATATACATATTACTTACATATGCATACATAAACCTGGGAAACTGATAAGGCTAAGATTTTGTCATGGATAGTAAGAGTCACGGACAGGTCACAGGCAATAATGAAAATTCATGAAAGCCGGGACCTGTCCGTGACTTTTACTAAAAATATCCATGACAAAATGAGGAGCCTGGGCAGCTGCAGTTGGGCTGGGAACTCCAGGGGCTCCCACCACCCCTGGGGGCTTGGCGCTCCAGGGTCCCCGTCCGCTGGTGGCTCCGAGCTACAAAGGTCCCCCCTGCCGCCCATAGCAGTGGGGAATGGCAGGGGTCCCCCTGGCCGCCCAGGGTGGCCGCCCATGGAGGGGGGGTCCCCCTTGCTGCTGGCCACCTGGGGTTGTCAGCTCTGGGGGTCCCCCCTGACATGACAAAGATGGAGAGCTCCAGGGGTTCCCCTTGCCACCCGGAGCGGCAGGGAGCAGCGCGGGTCCCCCTTGCCACCCGCGGCAGCCGGGAGCTCCAGGGGATCCCCCTGCTGCCACTCTGGGTGTCCCCCCTGCTGCCTGTGGTGGCCGGGAGCTGCAGGGGACCACCTGCCACCACCTGCGGGGGCTCCCGCCACCTGGGGCAGCAGGGGTACCCCACAGCTCCCAGCCTCCACAGAGGGCAGGGCACCCTGCAGCTCCCAGCCAGTGCTAACTGAAGTCACGGAGGTCTTTGGAAGTTGCAAATTCCGTGACTAAATTGCAGCCTTACTGATAAGGGATAATTGTTACAGCAGATAGGAAACAATAATTATGGGGGAAGAAAGACCCACTGAAATATATTATCTTGTTAGTCCTCAGTTGTAAATAATCATGCCTTCACACATAAATCAAGTAAACTGAGAATGTACAGAAATTACATTAAAACATGTTTCTTTTGGCAAAATAGGTTTTCTTTGTTGGAAACCCTATTTAATGACACCGGTATGGGAACTTAGCTGGGGAATGAAATCTGCTGCATCCTTCCAGATACTGTGAAGGAGAGACACATAGCCAGCTCTTTATCATCATCGTATCAAAGGGCGGTAATATGTCTATTCTTTTCATATGCTATATAATACTATACTAATCTCTGATAACCTTTGATTAAATAATTTCCAATTTAGCCTATTATTCGACAATCTTGAGTCATAATTAACTCAGACACTCAGATAGATAGATGATCCAAACAATACTGTGATGTTATAAAATCCTCTGAATCTGCAGTTTCAGACACCACTGAAAGATTGACAAGAAACTGGAACACAAAAGTATGGCTACCCATTTCTATAAGAAAGACATTAACTTTTCATGTGCATATATTAAATACATTACCAATGCCATAGTCATATATTCAAAATAAAATACTACTTTGAAAGATTATAAACAACAAATAATACATAATAAAGTCCCAGCAAGGTACTGAGCAGACTACAAGATACAAAATGAAAACTGTCCCTGCATCAAAATACTTAAATGTATGGCCCAGATTCTGCCATCCCCACTCACCTTGACTCTGAGAAAAATTCCACTAAAAATCAATAATTTAAAGACTGGAATGACTTATCAAGGGATCTGGTGGATTGTCTATCACTTGAAATCAAGACTGGATGTTTTTCTTAAAAGAGATCCTCTAGCTCAATCAGAATGTCAGAAGAGCATAAGTGAAGCAGAAGGGAGGGGAACTGAGTTGTGGGAACCCAGGGACCCCCACCATACTGCCCTGAGACTGGCTATTCAGGGAGCCGTAACTAGTACTGGCCTGGAAGAGTTCTAGAAGCCTCTGAGTCCAGGGAGAAGGCAGCGAGTCCTGTGGGGCAACTTTGACTGGTTGAATGGAGGCTTTGCCAATCCAATCCTGAAGCAAAGACTTGCGTGAGTTGTGCATTGCCCTGGACAAAGGACGCTCTATCATTGCAGCCGGCAGGAGAGTCCAGAACTCAGAGGAGGGAGGGGTTTTTTCATCTCTTTCTCTCCTTTTCAGTCAACCTTTGACTCAGGGGGGTGAGCAGACTGCTCCCCACTGGTGAATACTCGGCCAGCGCATTCACCCGCATGGGAGATGGGTCTTCTTCAGTTACTACAGCCTACTGTGGAACAGCATCTAGTGTCTCTTTGAACCAGGGTCTCTGTTGTAGGAGAGTTGGTGCTTGCAAATGACTGGGGCCATTAGTGTGGAACTCCGAATGCAGCTATAACCCAGTTAGCAGGGCATTATCCTCATTACACACCACTTCCAGAACTACCAATCCAAAAAGCCAAGCTTTACCACCCCATAAAAGGAGACCGTTACTGTTTAAAGTGGGGTTTGTGTGTGTGTATACCTATAGAGTAAATTGGTTAGTATGTCTTTGATTGGGTATAGGAAGTAGCATAAGAATTGCTTTAATATATTTTAAAACCTTTCAGCTGTTTACCATATTTTGAAACCTGCTAGCAAGTTTTCTCCCATTTTTAGGTTGTTCCTGCAAAAGATTAATCTGTTTTGTTTGATTTGGTGTGCATGTGTGCACCCTTTTTAACCATTTAGTTCAAGATAAATCTACTACCCAAGTTAGATTCCCTATAAGATACCCCTATTTAGTAACCAAGTGGTATCACTGCAACTCCCAGACATATCTGATGTGGGTACAAGGAGTAACTGGAGAAGAGGTATCGTGACAAGAGGGAGAGACAATTTGGAAGGTCTCTAGCAATAGTCTCCAGTATTCAGGGTCAGACCTCCAATCTCTTGAGCAGCTGTGATGTCCCTCAGGAGAGAGGGAATAGGATTGAAGCCTTAAATCCAACCCCAGAGTGTCCTGGGGACCCAGTAGGCAAGGCCCCTCTAGAGTAGCTTCACTAGATAGATCGTGGGAATGGAAGAAGCAAGTGATTAATATACATTAGAGAAGGAAGGAATGAAAAAATCAATGTATAGAAAAATCAAGGGCTTCATCCAGCATTTCTATTCTATTCAGGTTCTTATAAGAACATAACAATGGCCATATTGGGTCAGACCAATGCTCCATATAGACCAGTATCTTGTCTTCCAACAGTGGCCAGTGTCAGATGCTTCAGAGAGAATGAACAGAACAGGGTTATTGAGTGATCCATCCCAGAAATGCACTTTGAGAAGGTGGCAACCAGGTCACTATTTCAAAGCTTATTGCTGTTGCGTTAGAACCTTTGTTTTCTGTTATGAGACCTGTAACTTTAATGGAAGAAGGAACAGGCCCTAAAGTTGGAAAATAAGAAAGTTATGTATTTATATTTCCATGAACGATACAATAATTGGAATTCCCAATGTGATATTTCCCCTTTTATCTACTGGAGAAAGGATTTCATTTCTTCTCTCTTTAGTTTAAAATAAAAGAAATCTAATGTCCTGGTCTTCCCATAATAATTGCTCAAATGCTATTGAAAGGTGTGGCTCATCTGCTATTATTACACATAAAATTAGACATAGGACACTGAGGATTGTAGAAAAATAATACCCAAGCCTGTTGATGGGCTTTACTGGAATGGAAGGAGGGAGTGCCAGGAGAATTTTAAGATAATCTCGGATCTTCCTTTAGCTGTAATAAATTGATTGGAATTGAATAATGTCCTCAGATGCAGTGGCTCTTAAAATGGAATCTAAGTATGAAATCAGCAGGAGTCAGGTGCCTAAACACCATCGAAAATCTGGTCCTCAGTTCACAAAAGGCCTGAAGGACAGTTCTAGAGGCTGAAGAACTTTGGTTCTATACAACAGACAAAGTTTATGTAAGAAATATGAGCATCCTCAGGTGCTCCACTAATGTAGCTCTACTGGGTCTAGAGGGACAGATATGTTCCAGGCATTCCTCTAAAAGCGAGATGACAGTTAAAGTCAGGGGAAAAATGAGACTGGAGGTTAAACAGGAAAATGTATGTGAGTACAATTACACATTTCTATTGCACCGATAACTACATAAATCAATGTTCTCTAATATTTACAAATGTATTACTCTAAAAGCAACTAAGCACCTGTTTAGAAGTGTGACACATACACACTCAGGTTCTCAGGGTGGTGAGGCAGTGTCTCTCAGAAAGGAACAATTTAATGTCGTTAGCTTCAGATGTTAAACAGTTTCCTAGCACGTTATTTGGGGTGACAGGATAATTCACTCACTGCACACATTCAACCAAGATTTTCCTACTCGAAATGGTGAAAATATTGCCAATGAGGGATATTTTTTGTTAAATGGACACTTGCTCACAAAGAACTGAATTTACACCACAACTATTCTACACAGGTCCGCAAAGAGACAGAGATACTCGTCAGTCACTACTGCCCATGGCTACTTTAGACATGGTGACTTGACACATGAGAAGCTCTATTATCCTGTACTCAAGAGTGAGGGTCTTAATTACTTAATGGAATACCTCTGGTGGGACAAATGTCTTTACGTTAATAGGTATAATCCAGGACATTTATAAACTGGATCAAAAAAGAAGCTGCTTTTATTCTGAGCAGATATATCTTTCTAATGCTCTTATAAATGTCTCTTAAGGTGGTGGTAGTGTATTTGCTTTTAAAACAGCTTTCATTTTTTCTACACCTAAGAAAACATCTTTACAAATCCCCCATTTATTTAGTATCGTAGCATGCTGTTGGCAGCAGCTTTTTCAGCATTCTCTGATGACTATGGCTTCTCTCCAGAAACATAAGCTTGCTACAACTAAAAAAAGTCACCTTTAAAAAAAAAAAAAAAAAAAAAAAAGTGTTCAGGAAAGCAAACAATTCATGCTCACACTGTCAAGCTTAGCCCATGTATGGCAAGCAGCCGATCAGAGTGTTTTTTTAATACTGTCTTTTTAACTGAAAGTTCAGATTTGCATTCAGTTCAAGACAGATATAGAAAAACTGGAAGGGGTACAAAGAGGAGCAACAAAAATGATTTAAGGGCAATTATGGGTTGACTTATGAATAGAGACAGTCAACTACCAAACAATATTTTCTGTAAGTTTTATTCCAATTTAAAAATAGATTTGCTTTATTATCTGAATTACAAAAACATCTAGAGACCCCAAACAAGATGAGGCTCAAGTATGCTAAGTGTTGTCCAAACACAAGAGAGACTCTCTCCCCCGACAATCTTTCAGTCTAATAGGGAAGATATGTAGAGGGTGGAAAAAAAGAGAGCTTTGGCTGTCCTTGGGCCTCTTATGTTCACAGCCCATGCACCTTTTAACAGTGAAGTTTAACTCACCCAAATGCTCGACAGAAAACTAATGTGAAGCTTGCATGATCAAATGCTAGAGGGCTCTTTAACCTAGAAGACAGATGAATAATCAGGTGTCATGACCGGGGCTTGGGGAGTGGGGGATCAGAGCAGTGGTCAGAGCACTGGCAGTCAGAGGCCAGTGCTTAAGGTCAGAAACAGTGCTTAAGGTCAGAGCCGAAGTCAGGAACCAGGAGTCAGAGCCACGGGTCAGATCCAGGGTCAGAATTGGAGTCGGAGTTCAAGGGTGGAAGCCAAGGGTCTGAGCTTGGGTCAGAAGTCCAAGAGGAAACAGAACAGCAGGTCCACCACTGTAGCTAGCAGGAGTGCCCCCCTAATTGTATGGACACTTCCTGGAATGCCTGATGGGCTTAATTAGGGCACCTGGACCAATCAGGGGCCACAAGGGAAGCTCTCAGTTCTTCCTTTCAAGGTTGTACTTCCTGTGATGTTCATGAATATAAGATATGCATACAGCCCTACCATGGCTGCTGAGTAGTGGCAGGAAGGCATTAGCCATTCCCCATCCTTGGATTCTAGTCTCTGCAGAACCTCACAATAAGATTCAATGGTTGGAAGCTGAAACTAAAACTAATTCAAACCAGAAATATGTCATCATTTTAAAGCAGTAATGGTAATTAAACATTGGAACAACTTACTTAGGGATGTGCTGGATTTTCTATCACTTGAAATCTTTTCATCTACATTGCACATCTTTCTAAATGATTGTCTTGGTTAGGCTACAGCATATAGCCTATGTTAAGCGAGTCAAGCTAGATCATCATAGTTGTCTTTCTGGTCTTAAAATTTATGAATCCATAGATTCTGTAAATTTTAAAGTTATAAAGGAAGTGATTTCACTGCCCACTTTGAAAAAAACCATTAATGTGAGTGTATAAGGATGCAGCAGTGTGGTGGGGGATGAAGATTCAGAAAAAGAGAGAAACAAAACACTGAGCAGATCTGAGAGAAGGCCTACTCAGGCGGTGGCTGGCCTACAAAAGTATCTGCCACAGGATACCCTGTCCAGTTCCATTTCCAGCATGGGGCAGAGCTACAGGGGCTAGTTGTTTGCCTGGCATGGTTGGATCCGGGTACACAAGGAGCTTCCCAACTGGATCACGTCCACCCTGACTCACCTCCAACTGTGGCACCATGATTTTCACATGGTCCTATGTGCTGAAAATCTTCTGCTACATGCAAGAAAGAACTGGGAAGTGCAGAAGCAAGGTAGAGAGCCAAGAGCAAGGGGGTGATGAGGAGGGCCTATTTGCTGTCTTTGACTGCATATGGCCTGAAATAGAGCTAATGTTGCTCTTCAGAGTATGTACAAAGTCAGCAGAGGAACTGAAAAGCACTGTGGTGGCAGAGGACCCTTATGTTATTCTGTAGTGCCGCCCCAGTTAGTCTAAGCTTTTCAAAGGTTCCCTGAGGGAGTCCCAATTTGTCCTCCTTGACCTAACAAAGTTTGCTGACAGTGCAGGTCCTAGCTTTGGCAGCTGTTTAAGGCAACAAAAGGCACAGGAGAAACTCTCCGTGAAACAAAATACACAACAACTTTCAAATTTGAAAGTTAATATATAGAAAAGAGTGGTATGGAAAGGGTAAAAGAGGAACGAAAAAATATTTTTCTTTAAATGCATGTGCTCAGCCCTACAAACATGGAGATGATACTACATGGGTGTTGCCTGATTACTTGGCTGCAATTTGAGGTAAATATGTTTTGAATGGTTTGCTTTGAACGTCCTTAAATCAAGCCATAGATGATAGGTTTCCTGTATTTTCAAAGTTTGTACCTATCCTTTCAAAATAATGACATTTAAATTTCACTTCCAGTAAATTAGTAGTGCATAATATGGGTTCTTTATGTCATTTGATCAATGCCATAGAGAAATATGTAATGTTTTCTTCTTCCATCTGTACAATTTGACCAGAGCTTATCCCTGAGTAAACCAAGTAATTGTAAAAGTATTAATATGCGGGGGCAGGACGGGGAGGTTGTTTTGTTTTCCATTCTCACATCATTGTAATTACATGTTACCTGTTAATAGCACCTTGTGGTAAACCAGCTAACGGTGCAAAATTCTGTTTGGGTTTTACAGTCTACAAATATATGTGCATATTTTTCTATACTCATTGGTTTATATTGTCAAATGCAGGTAAGGTTTACTATGGTTTATCAATAGGGAAAGTCTTATGCATCACTAACAATTGCTTGCTCAGTATTATCAATACAGGTTATGACTTTCTGATAGGTATAGTTTATTTGTTCTTCTAAGACAACAATAAAAAGACAGGACATATTTGTTTCTGCTCCTGGAGTCAGTGCACCAATCTCTAAATAGAAGTTGCTAGTTTTCAACCAATCTTTAAAAACATATACAAATTGTTTTATGGTTTTTAATTTGAAAATTGAATTTCATTAGTGGGAACCAATTAGTAATACTTTTATACAGCTCCCTTAGGACACTTCAGGATTTCATTTTACCAGACTAGTTTGTTCTTGGGTAAAACAAATCTTGATCTGGAGTGGGGCGGGGGACATATTTAGACCTACATATGGAGGCTAGAAAAAGGGATTTACAAAAATCATTCCAAATTAGAACAAGCCTCCATAGATAAAAATAATGAACCCCATTTGTATGACACAGCTTATCATCAACAAAGGGGGAAATGAAATATTTAAGGTGAGCAAGTGAAAGCCTTTAAATACATACTTCTTCTCAATATATTAAAACAGAAAATAAGCTGCGAGCAACAGATAGAGTGGAAAAGAAAAAAGTCCTCTGACTTACATATGCTGCAATCCACGGGGACAATCACTGGCATTATGTAATGTAACCATTATTTATTAAAAATGTAATTACTGCTGTAAAATGTTCTACCAGAGCATCTGGAGTGGTGGATTTATTTCAATTAATCTTTAATTTACTATTAACTACTGTTGCGGACACTGCAAATTAAGCAAACTTCAGAGAGCTGAAAATAGACCTAATAGGAATCCCATCCAAAGCACATAATGAAATAAAAACACAAGCTTCAGGATCCTACAGAAAGTAGATTCGTGGTTATTTTTCATAACTGAATGTACTGGTTATGAAAGGTGGTAGACTGACAGCCCTGGACACCCAGAATAGCTAGAACACTGGTAGAGATAGGGAATGCAAGATTTCCCACCCCATTAGTGTGCTTCAGTGATTATCTGGCGAGGCCATCTTTTGTAGTGATCATTTTCCTTTCTGTTAAGGCAGCCAATAAATAGGCCAATTGCTGTCATTTATAATGTGGATATATGTCTCTTATTAACTGTGTTCCACTCATTACATCCTTTCATATTGACCATCAAACAGCCATTAGGAAGTAACAATAATTGCTCACTACTAACTCAGATTTAGAAACAGTGGCATATAGGTTGAAGATTCATGACCCAATAACAATCCCCTGCATTATCCAGTCCTCCATATGCATGATCAATCTAAACCTGCTTGGTCTTTTCTACTACTACTAATTTGCCTGCCTTTCTGCTATGACCCCATCCCTTCATGTTGTCTTCTCTCCTCCAAATACTGAAACTCTGGTAATTCTCATAGCAAGATTTTTCAACTTTTTGCAATTTTTATTGTGCAGTAAATTGTAGAGAATCTCGTTCACCCTGTTTTTGCCATTGTTTTTTAAAATAGCATTCTGTTCTAGAGGGTAACAGGAATCCTCTTTGTTTATCCATCTAAATGTAAAACCTGGACTGAGATGCCTTGTGTATGTTTCACACACTAAATTTAAAGCCAAGGTCAAAATGCCTTCTGTAATTGCGGGGATCTATAAATCAAATTACTTTTCAGGAACATATTGTTGCAGTAACCCATTCCTGTAATATCTATCTATCTTTAAGAAAGACTATAGCATGATTAGATTAAACAAAATGGAAGCCTCATATTAAGTGCTTGGCAAACAGTTTTACAGGTACACAGTGTGAGGAAAATGCACCCTTGGCAGTTTCTATGAATATTGTATAAAGATGCTTTACGCATCTAGGGGAGAAATACCACATACCAAACCCTACTCACTTTTTGGAAGCCAAGTGTTCTAATGGTCTTAAAAATGAAACTTGAACAATGTTTCTATTTGAAGACACAAATGAGTAGAACTCTGCACTAGTATTAACATTTGTGCTTCCAGAATAAGTTAGGTGTAAAATATGCATTCTGCCCACAGACATATTCCTTTGGTCTAACCCTTGCACTTACTCATTAACTCCTTGGAACATTAACCTGACCTAGAGCACTGAGCCCTAAGTGCTGACTTCTGCTCAGAGTTATACAAGGAAACTCCTATTGCTGTTAGTGCAAGCCATTCACATGCATTCAAGAGCAGAATTTGGCTTGCAAAATGAAACTGTGTTCTTTGGCATAGTAAGCAAAAATCAGTTTTAGTGGGAATCAAATGTGTTTTATTAGATGCCTAAACATAGTATGGCAGGAAATCAAAAAACATCTACTCAAATTATAGAAATAGAGTTTCCTCAAAGAAGCCCATTCAGAATGTATTTATAGTGAAATATGGTTTTGGTTTTAGGATTCTAACCATTAACTTTTCACCATTGCCCACTGAACTCTAAACTAAGTTCTGAGAATCTCCTAGCTGAGAATTTAGCTCTCTCTTGTTGGCATTTATACTGAATTATTCCAAACCTCATTGAGCATTCATATGCTGTTATAAGCCTTGTTTTTTTAAAAACCACATTAAATAATCATGTACACGGCTAACAAAGCAAAACGGATAGAATCCCATACAGCATTTTATATAATGTGCAATTTTGCTCAAATGACGTTGGCAGATCTGATGACAAATTAAGTAAACATTGGCCAAAAGCAGTCTTTCATTTGAATATAAATTGACACTGTGCTTGCTCCCATATGTCCAGCTAGGCAATAGGAACACTGACTAGGTCTTATTATAGCTTTTTTAAAATTTTCAAATATAGGCCTGTAATGGACTCAGAAAACATGGTTTTCTGTTTATTATAAGGAGAGGAAGAATACAGAACATGGATATATTTAATGCTGCACAAAAGCAACATTTTTCATGAAAGACTAGGGAATAATTCTGATGTCTTGACTCTAGCTATAAATAGATGTTAAACCTGTTAAGTTCAGTGAAGTTACTCAATTTGTACCCCCTCTTCAGGTCCAAACTGCTTTGAGTACACCCCTCTACTACCAAATCCTTCATTTCCTCTCCTCTAATGCCCTCTTTAATCCTCTAAAATCGGTCTTCCTCCAACTACACCAAAACGGTTCTTACTAAAATATTCATCTACTTTCTCCTGCTAAATCCATACTCATTATCCAGTTTCACTGATTCCTTCCATACTGTAGGTCTTCCTTGCTTCTCTGTCCTGAGTGAGCTTCCAGAATTGACCATTTCCTCCTTATTTCCACCTATCTAACCAATAATATTTTCACAGCATTTTCTTTCCTCCGCAAGGATTTTCTCTTTGTCCACTGTATTTTCTTTCCTACACTTTAAATAACTGGTAAAAGTTCATTCTATCTATTCTTCTACAGCAACAGGCCAAAAATTAAATGACTCATGACCAGCTTGTAAAAATCTGCTATAAAGTAGTTTCTGTCTCAGAGAGAAATACTGGTTATTGAGCTAAGCCTGAGTATACAATCTGTGAAGAGGCAAACTATGTGGCCTGTTCTGGGGCTCAGAATACTTCTCCCCAACCTGGGGACAGAGTGCAGTGTCTACAGCCCACTACACAACCACAATATGTAGGGTTGAACCAGCAGATCCACATAACTATAGACTCATTGGCCATAACCAGTGGTTGAAGAAGGTGCAAAGACGCTCTTTCCCTTTCTCGTTTGCTGTTGGGATCTGGGAGAATAATCCTCCCTCACATCAAAGAGTGAATGGGGAGCTGTGCTTCTCACCACTCCACCTTTAATCCCTAGCCACAACTGCCTGCCTAATACTGTGACAACTGAATAGCTAGGCTCCGTGACAAGCCAAATGTGTGAAAGCCTCCTGAAAGCCTTCTCCACCAATGTTCTCACTTGCCCAAAGGCATAGACCTGGTTCTACTGAATTCAGGGTCTTCTGTAGTACTTATGTGAGCCAAAGGGTATGACTGGGGCATGGTGGGTAGTATGTGTGGGGGTGGGGGGGAAGAAGGAATTTCTTTAGAGCAGAGTTTTAGAAACTGGTAATGAGCCATTTAATATTTGGCTTTTCTTTGTTTAAGGAGAGTAAATAGAATACTGTACATAAATTGTTTTTGTTAATTTTTACAGAGGTGAAACTACATCTGCAGTGGGAAACCATTACTTGATGCAAAACACGTAGGTAAACAGAAGCATAGCAAACCTATTGCAAGTGTTCTTCTGCCACTTATTGCTGCTACTGTACAATATTTAAAATAAATTCAGCCAAGACAGCTCACAAAGCTTTACTCTTGTTATTGATTTCCCTATAATAATGAGTTTTATTGCCTTCTTTCACCCAGAAGCAGATACAGGAGCTACTCCCTGATTGCAGTGGGACTGTTTGCATAGGAAGGTAGTACTCTATATGAGTACAAGTGGAAAAACCTAGTCCATGGTAAGCAACAGTCATGTACACTGGAGAAATAATTGTGCTTCACTATGTTGTTTAATTGTTTAGCTTATCTGAATACCAGAGGCCAAATTCAATCACCATGTAAGTGGGGGCAACTCCATTCAATGAAGTAGATCAGTGGAGGTATGCTAGGACTGTAATTGGCCCCCACCTGCCCACTTTTCAAGGGGAATGTGTTAAAGTAGAGGAGCAAGCACCAAAGATGTGTTCAGACTTCCACATAAATTATTCTTTTTCTATATTGCTTTCAAATGTTATTTCCTTTAATCTCATTTCTTCTTACACTTTTATTTGAAGGCAGAAATGGTGCTAAAAGTACAAGAAACTGTTTTTACCATTTCAGCACCCACGGATGAATAGGTAAGACAGTATGGAAATTGTTTTCGAATTTCTCTCTCCTTCTAAGTCCTTCTTACACACCTCTCTCTCTCTGCTGGCTGTTTTTATTTCTGACTTTCATCATAGCCAGATGACAATTATAAAAAAAACCAAAATGCTTTACTTTTATTTAACTCTGCTTTGCCAAAATTATTTTATCCTCCCACTGCTCTGCTCATTAATGTTCATTCCAGTGACTCTCATATTCCCTGCCACTTCAAAATGGGTTTCTTTTTTCCAGTTTTACCCAGTAGTTTGCATCAATGTTTACCTGGTAGTTTGTACCTTGCAAGTTTTCATTAATTCTACTGTCCTATTTGTCTTTCAATGCTCCAGTTCTGAGCCCCTTTACTCCATTGGCCTAACTGAACTGCCACAATGCTTTGTGCAGCATTTCACTGAAAATTACATGAAAACTGTAACCAATGGACGGGCAGAAATAAAGGCAAATGACTAAAAATATGAGTCTGATTTGGTATAAACCCAAGCCCCATTTTGAAGAAAGATTTTGGTTTATATAAAAACAAGTGGGTTCATTACTATTACAAAGCTTCAGTGTGAAGTTCCTCTGCCAACTTCTGTGCATTCTTCAGAATGTTTTGAAATCCCTCATCTGACCAGTCAGACTGTAGGTATGACTCTGCTTTGTCCAGTTGTTCCATTGCTCCAGATATATCAAGGTCAACACCTTGGAGTCTCTTGCTTACAATATTTAGTTCAAACAGTATGTCATGCCACAACAATAAGCCACACAGAAATTTGAAGTTATGTATGTTTCTGGTGATTCCATTTCCCCCTGCCACTGTTCTCCCATGAACAGTTCCTGTCATAGCATTATCCTCCATAATGGCAACTATGGCATCATCTATCTTCCCAATTCGGTGTTTGATAGGCTTTATTGCCTCCACTCGACTTTCCCATCGTGTGGCACTCAGTGGTTTCAGTGTCAGGGAGGATGTTCCCAGATGTTGCTTCAAAATTTGCCATCCATGAGTTGATGCAGAGAAAAATACATAGATGCTTTGAATTACATTAAAAAAATTCAGCAGCCAGTGCTGCATCACTGACCACCAAGTTCAATGAATGAGAACTGCATGGGACAAAAAAAGCTCAAGGGTTTAACTCTCGGATCCGTGTCTGCACTCCTTTGTTCTTTCCTCTCATGTTGGCACCATTATCGTAGCCCTGACCTCTCATGTCAGCTATTGCAATTCCCGTATCTTCTAGCTTTTTAAGAAGCACATTTGTCATACCAGCTCCTGGAATATCATCAAGGTCAATAAATTCTAGAAAATGCTCTGACAGTCACCATTGCAGGGACATTTTCACTAGGTTTTGTTGTTGTTACAAAACGCACCATTAAAATCATTTGTTCCATATGGCTGATGTCAGATGTGCAGTCCAGAATAACAGAGTAATATCTTGCTGACTTCAGATCTGCCAAAATCTTCTGTTTGACTTTAGTTGCCAGTAACTGTATGATCTCATTTTGAATTGTTTTTCCAAAGTAGTGGTGTGTGTACATTTCTTGGGTGGTGACTCTTCTTAGATGCTCCTGGAGTACATTATCAAACTCGGCCATCAGCTCCACAATTTTAAGGAAGTTTCCATTGTTTGGCACATACAGCTGATCTGAAGTGCCACGCAGTGCTAGGTTTTGGATAGCAAACATTCTCACAATGGCAATGAGCCTTTTCAGAACATTTTGCCAGTAAAGAGACTCTGATGCAATCTTCTCTTGATGCTGATCATCTATAGTGGCCTTTAAACTTAGTCTCATCTCAAGCTCTTTCCACCTATGGAATGCTCTCTGGTGATTTGATGCCTTCTCATGGCATACCAGATTTCTAGCCAGACTTTTCCAGTCCTTTGTTCCTGTAGAACCCAATGTGGCTGGAACATTAGACCGGAAGAGTTTGCAACAAAAACAGTATGCAGCATTCTGGGTTTTTGAGTACATAAGCCATGGCCTCTCCACTTTGTCACCATTGGGGATTTCATGCCAGTAATGTGTTGGATGGAAACTTCTATTTTCATTGTCTTTGGGGAACATGAAATTTTTCACTTGCTGTGGCCTATGCTCAAGTGGGTCCACAGTCCTGGATCATCAAGACTTAAGGAACTAAACTCAGCAGCAGCTGTTTCTTGCACCTCCACCACACTCTTCTATGATCTACACTTTTCTTCAGGAATGTGCGTGGTTATATCCATTTGAGATGGAGATGGATGCTGCAGTAGCTCCCAGGTCACCTGCACTCTGACTAACTGGAAGATCGGGCATCTCCTCACTACTCACATCCTCACTGGGGCTGAAAGGTTCACCGTGAACATTTGTGTCTATGTATCTCAGGAGAGCTCCTTCCTGCTTAGATAGAAAAACTTCCTTTGCTTTCTTTTTCTGAATACTGCCCCAGAGGGGCGTTTTCTTCTTTCACTCATGACAGCTGTTCTGTGCCAGCTATAGTGGCTCTCAACACTCAATTGAAGGGGAAAATAAGTAGGCTGGTAGCAGGGCCTGAGTGAGGGAAGATATCAGCATCTTAAGAGCCTAACTGGCTCAGACTACTTCAGCTGACTGCCTGTTCTCCTCAAGTGGGTTCAGGGAAGCAGCAGAAAACAGGAAGCTCCCTGAGAAGCTGGTGTTTATCAGTCCAGGTTCCTGGGGGTGCTAGAGAGGTACATAAGAGGCTCCTCCTCCCCTCTCTCCCTGCAGCTCCTGCTGCTTTCTGTTATTCTCTCTCACCTTTTCTCCTCCCTGCCTGTTATGTCTCTTGTGCCCTCCTTTCTCCAGCACAGCACTCCACCATCGCTGTGCATATAGAGCAGAGAGAATACATATGCACCAGCAGCAGACAATTTTCTACACTCTGGGTCCTACTGGCGCCCCCCACCCCCACTCTGGCACCTGAGACTGCCGCCTCATTTTGCTTCACGGTAAGGCCAGCCCAGTCCTTGGACCTACGTACTGTGTTTGCTAAGCTGCAATTCTACCTCTTTCATGGAGCAAGACAGAATGAAGCAAAGAAGCCTGTGGCAGTTTGCTGCTTCCTTTTGAGTGAGAGAGAGAGAGTGTGTGTGTGTGTGTAAGAGCTTGTCTATACTTGCGAGTTAGAGTGCAATAAAGGAGCCCCGTGCGCACTAGCTCACTCCCTGTCCACACTGGCAAGGCACGTAGAGCGCTCTGACTCCACAGCTAGAGCGCTCCTGGTACTCCACCTTGGCGAGAGGAATAACGTTTGCTGTGCCTTGGCTACAACTCATGGACATCAGTGTGAACGAGGTGTTGCATTACTGCGCTCTGATCGGCCTCCGGAAATAATCCCCTTAAATCAAGTGGCCACTCTTGTCATTGTTTTGAACTCCTGTAGGAATGCAGAAATGCCCTTTCAAAGCTCTGTTTCTGACAGCCAGCATGCAAGCCATTAGTGTGGAATGCTGTGTGTGAGAGAGAGAGGCGGGGGGAGGGAGGGCAAGGTCTGCTGCTATCTGAACTTACAAGACAGCATGCTGACATATTCTCAGCCCCCCAAAACACCACTCTCTCCCCCCACATACACACAACACACTCCGTCACACTCCACCCCATCCCATCCCACTCCACCTCCATTTGAAAAGCATGCTGCAGCCACTTGCATGCTGGGATAGCTACCACAATGCACTGCTCTCTGTGGCCGTTGCAAGAGCTGCTAATGTGGCCACGCCAGTGCGCTGTCAGTTGTCAGTGTGGACAGACTACAGTGCTTTCCCTGCTGCGCTCTACGAAGGCTGGTTTAACACAAAGTGCTCTACATCTGCAAGTGTAGCCATGCCCTTAGTAAAATATATACAATATATACAGTGTGCCTGATTCTACTCTTCCAGCTTTACACTGATGTAATGCTGTTGGCTATGCTCAGGATGGTTTGTGTGCTCAAACAGCACAAAGAGTCCTAACCCCAGTGGATCTGGCCCTTGGAACAGCTGCTCTGCATAAGTGGCATCCTTGGGTAGTATAAACCCTGTGTAGCAGATCCTATGCCTCCCCTTTCTTAGCTGCCAATATAGGAGGTGTGGCTGCAGGAAATAGAGCATGACCCAAGCTGTGCCATGCCCCTGTGATCCATGGCTTCTATAATGACCCCTGGAGACCATTGGTAGTTGCAACAGGTTGGAGTTCTAACCTGCAACAAAGGACTGCCCCAGAATTGGGGGAGCACAACACAGGTAGCTTTGTGCACTTCCACTCCTTTGCTCAGCCGTTATGAGGACTCCTCAGCCATAGCTGTGGACTGAGACCACTGACTTTAAATGAAGTCACTCCTAATTTACACCAGAATGAGAAGAGAATCAGGTTTGGTATGTCTAACATTTTATATATAATATATGTATACAGATATTGCTAGTGCTTTTCTCTGCAGTGTATTCAATCCACCTCTCCACAAAGAGATTATGAAATATCAATTAAAATATTTGACTACACATTTCTTTGGATAAGTGCTAAAAATTAATGTATTGCTCGGGTGGAAAAAACCATCTTAGTAGCTGCACTTTTTTTTTTTTTTTTTGGACAGGCAAAGCATAGAGCCTGCAATTTGAAAGTCAGGCCCCATTGTACTTATAACATGAGGCCAATACTTTGTTCGCTAGGACAGTCTTTGTTACCATCAATGGGATTTTAGAGCTCATCTATAATTTCCTCAATGCCAAGAAACATGCTGAATAAAATAATAGCAAGAATCTGAATACAAAGTTCAAAGATATACATTCTGCAATATTTCATTTAATGAAAACTAGTCTTAATTTTCTGTATAGAGGCCCAGTAATCACCTGAGCCTAGTTAGAAAAGAAAGCCTATTGTTAGTAGCTACAGAGGACTGAATTTGATGTGGAATCTTGGGTAAATCACTGACAATGCTGAACACAAACATTCGGTTTACTTTTTCCACATAGTGCAAATAAACAAGAAGTTAGAGATTACCTTTGACTGGTACTTTATCAAATCTTGTGTCCCAGTTTCTTTCAGAGTTCAGCTTCCTCTCCTACAACACATCTGTTTCTAGCATCTGATTCCCCTAACCCTATTCATTCTTTGTAAACGTTGTGGGATAGGTTTCCTTAATTCTTAAAAAAAATAAAAATAAAAAAAAGGATCAGCCAATAAATGAGATTTCCAGCTGTGAAAACCTATACTCTCTGCTTTCTGACCTCTTGTTTCTTATATACTTGAAAAACAACATCCTTACTTTTTCTTATATGACAATTTTCACCAGATCTAATCAGAAAAGGGTGACAATTTTTCATGTAAAAAATATGAAATTTTTGGTTTTTCAGAAAGTTTCAATCAACTGTAGTGGTCACTATTAAACATTCAGCAATTACTAAAATTACTATGTGGTGTCTGAGATACTACACTTTCTCCCTGTATTAGAATAGGAGATATCTGTGATAATGATTAGCAAATGTTGAATTTTAATAGGTACTTTTTATATTCTTGACTTTAAGTCGTCTTCTTCACAGGGCGTGTCTCTGTCTTACCTATGATTACTTTGCTTCCTAACTCATGTACACCACCACATTGTTGTCACATTGATCAGTTTTAATTCATGTCTGGGTATGGTCATTTAAATCTTGCATTATATTAATATGTCCTTCCCTCAAGTCTTTTTTAATTGCTGTTTTCTCCTCTTCATCAGCAAATTCATTTTCTCAATTTTTAAACTTTAATTTGAGCCATAATAATTCAAACCCATTTCCAGCTACCCCTAAGGCTCATAGCTCAGTTATTTTCAATCTTCCCTTTATATATAAAAATATCTTCTTTCCTTTGCATCCATTCCAGTTTCTTGGATCTTTTCTAAAGACTCACCCCTCTCAATATTCAGCTTCCATTGATTATCTACTTCCCTCAGCTGGACAAGTTCTGGTGAAATCCATGATACATGAATACTTTTTGTGTTCATAGACTTCTAATCCCTTTTTGTCTGGTCATGCTGCTTGAAATTTTTTTGGGAACCCTAAAAAATTTCCCACGGATGAATCTCTTATTGGTCTTCAGGTTTCTAGCCTCATTTCCTTATTTTTTCCATACCTACATCTTTGCTTTTGTTTTGCTTTGCTCTCTGTAGACCTTCCATTTCAATTTGACTGTACCACCACAACCTGTACCCCCAATCTGCTTAAGGGGTTCAACAAATCCCCAACCCAAAGGAGAAGTTTGGATTGTGTCCTGGTCAAAGTTTTTTTATTTTATCCAAACTGGTTCATCCATCCCTAATTAACATATTCATTTGTATTTCATATTTCAGGTCAGAAAGAGGGGGATGGCTGACTCTTATTCCTTGATGCTGTTCTAAGGGAAATCATTAATGGATGTCTTGCAGTGAGAAAAGCAGCACAGTGACAAGTTTTGAAATCACTAATGCAATGTTCCATAATTTCTGTAAGGGCTAATTATGGAATGTGATTAAATGGATTACAGAGATAAAGTCAGATAGGGACAGATTAGCTGTAACACTTTATTTTAACACAACTAGTCCAGATTTTTCTACTGGCATTTGTAAACAGATATTAACTACTGATTTAACTACCTTAACAAGTTCAGTGAGTGACCTATCAAGAAATTGCAGTTTATAAGCACGTAGATGTCAGACATAACTTTAGTCTTATATCATCCAGGAAGTACTTTGCAAACCTTATAATTACAATACACATACATATAACCCCAGCTATGCACTCTTCAGTGACAACAAATAGGGTTGAGTACTTGCAAGTTTGCACAGCCAGGGATTCAAAGGAAAGAATTATTTGATAGTAAGAAATAATGCTACAAATTCATTAAAGAGAGAGGTTTAAATAGTGGAGAAATAGATATTCAGGACCGTTGTAAAAGCATCCTTACAAAAAATTGTGCACTCTGGGTGCCAAACACTGAAATCACATATCCATCAGCACCAGAAAATCTTATATGTAAGGCGACCAAAGAGCATTTAAATCTTCCTGTTCTTTCCCAATATACAGTGTTAGAATTCAGAAATTACTTCACTACACTCTCTAAATTCAGTATTGGGGTTGACTTCTAGCCCTTGTAGACATGAATAAGTGCTCCAGAGGGAATAAGGTTTTCAGGACCAATTAGATCCTGAGGTTTCAGTTCATACAAAGCTTATCAGGAATCATTATTTTGCTATGAAAGCAAATCTTTGGAGTTGCAATAATATTGTCAGCAAAATTGTATTTAAATTTTGCACATCTTTGCAACATGTTAGTAAACATTCATAGTTTATTGATAAAATTAATTTTTTTGACTTTGTAAAACTATTACTTAGTTGCTTTTAAAAAGCCAATCCCTAAGGCCCAGGCCTACAAAAGGACTTCGGTGTTGCAAAGCTCAGGTTTGCACTGGCTAACTTTTATGAAACCACAAATCCTGAGTTATGTCTTAGGCACCTAGGGTCCCTATACAGCGCACAGGTAGATGTAGGTGCCTAAAGAATGGAATCCCCAAAAGCTTGCATGCTAAGTGGAGACCTGGCTAAGCTAGTCAATAGCAAATACCAATAAGAGGGGTGTGTCCTAAGCCCCATTTCTCACAAAGTTAGGCACCTCAGCCCAGCTGGGAGGTAAGCACCTATCTCTGCTGGGGATCCACAGCTGGAACCCCTCTCCTGGAGTCAGGTTCCTAAACCCTTTCACAGCAGCAATGCACATCTAACAGCTCAGGGAGGAGGTGCCAGCAGCCTCCCTTATAACCTTTAGCCCTGTGGTTACAGAACTCACCTAGGGTGTGGAAGACCTTGGTTCAATTCCTGCTTCTGCCAGATGAGAAGGGATTTGAACATTGGTTTCCTACCTCTCCGGTGAGTACCCTAGCCATTGAATTATGGACTATTCTGATGTGGTCTCTCTGTCTCTCCACTTTGAACCGGTAATTAAATATTCACAGAAACAGAAAAATTCAGCAACTGAGGAAACATGTGGTGATGGTGTAAGGCTTCTGCAATAGTTTCCCATAGTGATTCTCAGCACTTTGCCTGTTTCTCAATGACTCTTCTGTCCCTCCCAGGCCAAATCCTGCTCTCCTTACTCAGACAAGTAGTTTTGCTGAAGTCCATGGAACTGTTTGTATTGGGCAAGCAGGAATTAGTCCCACATTTGTGATGCAAGCAGTTTCCCTGGAATTAATTTATTTTTTTTTCCTGACCCCATTAAAATATCAGGCCCTAGACAGAAGATAGTCCTGCTAATGAAACCTTCTGTAACTGACTAACTTATGTTGCCCTTTGAAGAACACCTACCTTGAACCAACACTACTCAGCATCACTATGCACTTTCCCAGATGGAGAATCACCCCTATACCTAGTAGTACAGGCCCTTTTGCTAAAATGCACATAATGCCAAGCTCCCAAATGTGTATATAACAAAACAAAGAGGGCAAATGTTTCCTATTAAAGACTCCCACTCCTAAAACTTGCTGTCTCTAGAATCAAGACCGGCATTTTGTTGCTTAATTATAAGACATTACTCAAAAGTTAATTTGTAACTTTGATAAATTAATAGAAAATAAGTGTAGTCATATATTTCTTACACCGTCAGATTTCATTTAAGCTAGCTTATATGTGATTTTTCTATAAAATAATGAAGACAAATCAAGTATGAATTTGTCTATGTACCATGAGCTCTGTCTGCGCATATACTACATGCTTGTAGGATAGCATATATAGACTTTGATATCCCACCACACACACATGCAGAGCTTATTTTAGGTCTCTGAAATTGTTATAAAACCACATATGAATGTGTGTAGGCCATACATGCAAAAGAACACATGTATGTTTAAATTCCTGTGCTTCTATTTGCGGATATTTGCCCTATGTGAACTCGATGTTCAGACGTGCCTTGAGAGAGTAAGAATATATACTCTTTCTGTATTTTAGAAGACATAATATTAGGGTAGCAAAATTGGTAAAGACTTTCTGATAGATAAAAAGTGTATATATTGTGACAAAGTTCCTCCTCTATCTTGGTGGGTCCTGCGCTTATTGGCAGATTTTCTTGCCTCAGAGATTCACCATGTGGGTTGAGGAACAGCCCAGAGACCTTCCCCTCTGGAAGAACCCACAGTCCAGGTCAATTGGGAGGTTTGGGGGGAACCCAGGCCCGCCCTCTACTCTGGGTTCCAGCCAAGGGCCCTGTGGACTGCAGCTGTCTGTAGTGCCTCCTGTAACAGCTGCATGACAGCTACAACTCCCTGGGCTACTTCCCCATGGCCTCCTCCAAACACCTTCCTTAGTCTCACCACAGGACCTTCCTCCTGGTGTCTGATAACGCTTGTGCTCCTCAGTCCTCCAGCAGCACACCCTCTCAGCTCCTTGCGCCTCTTGCTCCCAGCTTCTCACACTCCCACCACAAACTGAAGTGAGCTCCTTTTTAAAACCCAGGTGCCCTGATTAGCCTGCCTTAATTGATTCTAGAAGCTTCTTCTTAATTGGCTCCAGGTGTCCTAATTAGCCTGCCTGCCTTAACTGGTTCTAGCAGGTTCCTGATTACTCTAGTACAGCCCCTGCTCTGGTCACTCAGGGAACAGAAAACTACTCATCCAGTGACCAGTATATTTGCCCTCTACCAGACTCCTGTACCCCACTGGTCTGGGTCTGTCACAATATTTTTACAGAAAGAATGCAGTGCATTGATCTTATCAAAGCTACATGTAAAAAGAGAGGCATGGGGAGAGATGTGTGTTCCTGAAATACCTGCATGACCTTGATACCAGTGCTTCAGAAAGTAGTTAACACCTTTTGTGTGTGTTTTCTTTAGGTATGTATATTATAATGGAGAGCTATTGTCTTGTGATCACTGACACAGCTATCCTGAGGATTTCAACTAAAAACCAACTCCCCCTGCCCCAAGGTACTTTCTTAGAAGATTAGGACAGTTTATCTGCAAAATAAAATACAAAATACATTAAAATAGTCAAGCTAGTTTGAATGTATGTTTAAAGTGGTTTAAATAGTTGGATGCGTGCTTAATTGTTTTGGGAAGGAGCGGGGAGCAGCAAGGGTAAGGTTGGTGCTATGTATGCTTGTGTTGTACTGATTGTATTGCTTAAAGGAGTATTAATGCAAATTTGAATGTGTGTGTGTGCGCACACATGTTTAAAAGTAATGCAGATTGACCTCTCCCTGGAGGACAGGAGGAGCACATTTACAGAGCACTTCACTTTTAAAGTATTAACTCATTTTCTCTAAAGTTATAAGTATTTTTATTTTTTTTAATCTGCTTGTATTTGTTTTACTTTTAATAACTGTAGATATATTTATTGCAAGCACTTTCTGTTTTGACATGCATTTTCTTTCTTCAGATAGGTATAACTTAGGGTCTGTTAAAAAAACTGATGCAATAGTTACTTCAGAGGTGGTGCTAGGAAAATACTCATATTCTTAGAGTATTTTCCATGTCCAGCATTTCCAGTGAGATCATAGCTGGGGACATCACATTCAGTGACATCACCCCCCTTATCTCATCTCATCCAACAATCTCATTCTGACAGAAGCTAGGGGCATAGCACTACCCTTACGTTTGGGACTATACACGTAGAAGTCAGTTCAGAATTCAATCCTTTCCAAATAAAGATTTGACTAAATGCATTATTGAGTTCTAACAGGTAGACATTTGCCATTTTAATAGAGTAAGGCCACTATTTTGCAGCATATCATCTTTTCATGGTGACAAATCACGTGACAAGATACCCACAAATAACTGTCTTTTGCTTTTCCAACAATAGAAGCGGATTTCTTTTATAAATAGTTTTTCTTTTTGTGAGTCCACAAAAATGCAATTACTTCCTCACAGCTTTTGCCAGCTACCTAGCTATATATTTATCTATCTTAGGTATTGTGGCAGTCCCCTGGGGTACCAAGGATTGTGAGGCACCTCACCAACATGTGACCTTAGCGTGAGGGAGCCATGTCTATGTCAGCTGCAGATCAGCTCCCTGAATCCACCAGCCTCTGGCAATATAAGCACTGCCTTCCAGGCCTCCCTGTCTCTGTACAGGTAGCAATAAGCATGCACCAGACTTCAAATCCTCAGCGCGTTCCCTTTACTGTTCAGCCCCTTATCCAATGAACACTCACAGAATTAACAGGCCCGCTGTTCCTAAAGGAACAAAACACACCAACTTTTAAGATTCATCTGAGGACCAAGAAGAATATGTTTATCATCAAAAATTCAAGTAATCGTCAGTAAAAAAAGTTTTATCTCATCCAAAATTCTTGTCAGTGTTTTCAACCAAGCCTGCCTGAGACCTCTTTTTAGTGAGGTAAAAGCCCCGTCCTTTTACTTCATCAGTGAAGCATGCCTGGGCATCCCTTCTGCCCCCCAAATATACTCAAGCAAATCTTGGAAATATACTCCCCAGAAAAGGGTTTTCTTCCTCCTCCTGCTTTTCTCTTCCTGTTAGATTTTTTCCTCTGAAGTCCTCAGAATCCTTCATTTGCATTCAGCTCAAGCTGCTGATAAGAAGCCCATTGTGAATGAAACAATATTCATTCATCTGTTCACACATAAATTGTGTTAAACGTCTTTTGTCTGACAGATGGCCTGTTTTTCACTTTTCTGGTGACCAGTACCTACAGACTTTAACAATATATTTTCTGTATTTATACATAACTCCTTACATTGTATTTACATACATTTTGCAATTATTTTGATTATGAGCGTGACACAGGGCTTTTGTTTAAGAAATCACATGACACTTTCTGGTGAGCTAGCATGTACATACCAGACCCATCAGAGGCCTGTAACCCCTTTGCACCCCCTTGCAATTTGATCTTAAGAAGTTATTAGATTCACATATAGACAAATCACTGTAGTAGGTAGGCCATTCGGAGCTATATGTAAATACTATTAACAGTTAGATAAAATATGTGCGCACACCCATGTATCACATGGGGAGAATACTGAAAGACGAAACTTAATTCAGAACATTTAAGAGATTTAGGAAAAGGTGAAATAATATGTTATCATGGATGTGGCAAACAGTGGGAATGTGGCAGATGGAAAAATATACATTTGACAAAGTTAAACACTGGATCAATATAGCTGAGGTTCAAGAATACTGATCATGAAAAGAAACTGGTACATTTATAAAAAAGAACACTGGCTAAAGGGAATACAACAAAAGTTTGTGATAAAATTTCAGGACTACAAATGCTAATTTATTACCATCAGGCAATCACAGAAGTCAATGCCAGGTATGAAGTCATCCATGTTTTTTTTTTTTCTATTAGTTTTATAAATAATGTAAACTATGCAATGAACACAGATTTGTCATCTGTTGTCATGATGAAAGATGTATGAAAAACAGTGCAAGAAATACAAAAGGATTTCTATTTCAATGCCAAAGCAATCTTACTTTGGCTGAATTTCAAACTGATTACACAGCTCAGGAAAAAGACCAAATCACATCTTCAAAAGAGAAGGGATGATGAAAGAAATTTGGAAAGAGGTTCTGCTGTACATCATAAATTGCTCTAGTTTCACAAAAAGTAGTAAAGCTCCCAAAATGGCAACTACAAAGGAAATAAACAAGAGATATGTTAAATATAAGGACTAATGAGTATTATAGTTTTGCAGGTTTAGATAAGGGAGTGAAATCTCATGCTTCGGGATGTAAACTGATCAGTGTAGGTTTCAAAAAGGAATTTTCTACCTTTAAATACATAATTAGGATGTGAGTGTTGGGATCATCTTCCTCTGATGGGGAAAAAACCTCCCAACTTGATAGGCCAATGGTGGGATCCAGAATGACTACTCCTAAATCAAAATTTGAATGCGTTAATCTAGGTCAAAAGCCTCTGGAATATCAAGATAAGGAGGAGGAGAATAGTAGTATTTTATTATTAATAATATGTATGACAGTAACACCTAGAGGCCTCAATCAACTTTGAGACTGAGGGCAAGGAATTCAATTAGATAAGGGAGGAGCAGTAGGCAACATTGTGAGGAAACTGAAGAGGGCAACCTAAGGAGGCAGTTGCAATAGCAAAGGTAAGCAATATTTTGAAAACATTTCTCTGTCAGTTTCAAAATGACGTACAAATATTAATGAATTAAATCTAAACAACTCTTCTGAGGTAGGTCAAGTTTTCATAACTTCAAGAGATAGGAAGAAAAGAGAGAGAAAAAGATAGGAAGAATAGTACGAGGCCATGGTGCATTAATCAGGAGCACTTTAATGACCTGAATATCAAAAAGGAATCCTACAAAAAGTGGCAACATGTACAAATCATTGAAGATGAATACAAAAGAATAGTACATGCATGTAGGGACAAAATAAGAAAGGCTAAGGCACAAAATAAGTTACAACTAGCCAGTGATGGCAATAAGAAAAGGTTCTATAAATACATTCGGAGTAAGAGAAAGGTGAAGGAAAATGTAGGTTCACTATTTAGCGGGGAAGGAGAGCTAATAACTGATGACATCAAGAAGGCTGAGGTGTTCAAAGCTTACTTTGCTTCAGTCTTGACTAAAAAGGTTAATTATGACTAGTTACTTAACACAATATTTATAACAGAGGGTAAGGAACACAAGCCTGAATAGGGAAATAACAGGTTAAAAATATTTATATAGGTTAGATGTATCCAACTCAGCAGGGCCTGATGAAATTCATCCTAGGTTACTTAAGAAACTAGCTGAAGCAATCTTGGAACTATTAGTGATTATCTTTGAGAACTCCTGGAGGACGGGTGAAGTCCCAGACAGCTGGAGAAGAGGAAACATAGTACCCACCTTTTAAAAAGGTAACAAAGAGGAATTATGGACCAGTCAGCCTAACTTCAGAACCTGTAAAGATACTGGAACAAATTATTAATCATCAATTTTAAGCACCCAGAGTAGTGGTTCACAAACTTTTTTCTTCCAAGGACCACTTTCATTTTTTATACAGAAGTTTCAGGCCATTATTTTATTAGTTAGGTTAGTTTATTATTTAAATATGTGTGTGTGCGTGCATGTGTATACACACACACTTCAATAAACTAATTACTTTTAATTACACTATACATTATTAATTATACTATATTTTAATTACATATATATAATTCACTCAAAAAAGGAATGAAAAGTAATAATTGCAGATTGTTTACAAGTTATTTTTACATTACAACCATTAACTGTACCAGAATGCCCCTGCCCATGAGGATGCCATTCTGAGAACAAAATGGCTCACTCCATGCCACAAAAGTGCCAGAATGCTGTTCCAGTGTATTCTGGCCCTGTCTCAAGGGATAGACCCCTGCATAACCCACAGTGGACCCCCAGGGGTCTGGGGACCCCACTCTGGGAACTACTGACCTATAGGATAATAGGGTTATAAGTAATAGCCAACATGGATTTGCCAAGAACAAGCCATGACAAATCAACCTAATTCCTTCTTTGACAAGGTTATTGTCCTGGTGGATAGGGGACATAATAAACATGATATATCTTGATTTTAGTAAGGCTTATGACAATCTCACATGACATTCTCATAAGCAAACTAGGTAAATGTGTTCTAGATGAAATTACTATAAGAAGGGTGCACACAACGGGTTGAAAGACTGTACTCAAAGAGCAGTTATCAATGGTTCACTGTCAAACTGTATTAATTTCTGTTGGTTCTATGTTTTTCCAATTGTATTTCAAAGTGAGCCACTAATGACTTGGATAATAGAGTGGAGAGTATGCTCATCACATCTGAGGTGGCACCAAGCTGGGAGGGGTTGCAAGCACATTGGAGGACAGGATTAGAATTCAAAATGACTTCCACAAATTGGAGAATTGGTCTGAAACCAAGAAGATGAAATTCAATAAAGACATGTGCAAAATACTACACTTTGGAGGGAAAAATCAAATGTACAAATACAAAATGGGAATAACTAACTAGTCAACGGTATTGCTAAAAAGAATTTAGCATTTATAGGTGGATCACAAATTGAATATGAGCCAACAATATGATGCAATTGGAAAACAAAGTAATTGTTCTGCTCTACTCACCACTGGTGAGGCCTCGCAGCTATTATACTATGTACAATTTTGGAAGTCAAACTTTGGGAATGATGTGGACAAAAATGATAAATGGTTTAGAAACCTGACTTATACGAAAGGTCAAAATAACTGGGCATGTGTATTTTTGAAGAAAAGAAGACTGAGGGGGAGAGCTGATTACAGTCATCAAATATATAAAAGGTCTGTTACAAAGAGGATGGGGATCAATTGTTCACCACATCCACTGAAGATAGGAGAAGAAGTAATTGGATTAATCTGCAGCAAAGGAGATTTAGGTTAGATATTAGAAAATACTTTCCAACTATAAGGATCATTAGTTTCTGGAACAAGTTTCCAACGAGGTTCTGCAATATTTTTAAGAACAGGTTATACAAACACCTGTCAGGGATTCAGAGTAGCAGCCGTGTTAGTCTGTATCCGCAAAAATAACAGGAGTACTTGTGGCACCTTAGAGACTAACAAATTTATTAGAGCATAAGCTTTCGTGGGCTACAACCCACTTCTTCGGATGCATAAAGAGTGAACCATATATTGAGGAGATATATATACACACACATACAGAGAGCATGAACAGGTGGGAGTTGTCTTACCAACTCTGAGAGGCCAATTAAGTAAGAGAAAAAAAACTTTTGAAGTGATAATCAAGATGGTTCAGTACAGACAGTTTGATAAGAAGCAAGTGTGAAAATACTTACAAGGGGAGATAGATTCAATGTTTGTAATGGCTCAGCCATTCCCAATCCCTATTTAGCCCTGAGTTGATTGTGTCTAGTTTGCATATCAATTCCAGCTCAGCAGTCTCTCGTTGGAGTCTGTTTTTGAAGTTTTTCTGTTTTAAGATAGCCACCCGCAGGTCTGTCAAAGAATGGCCAGACAGGTTAAAGTGTTCTCCCACTGGTTTTTGAGTATTATGATTCCTGATGTCAGATTTGTGTCCATTAATTCTTTTGCGTAGAGACTGTCCGGTTTGGCCAATGTACATGGCAGAGGGGCATTGCTGGCACATGATGGCATATATCACATTGGTAGATGTGCAGGTGAACGAGCCACTAATGGTATAGCTGATGTGATTAGGCCCTATGATGGTGTCACTTGAATAGATATGTGGACAGAGTTGGCATCGGGCTTTGTTACAAGGATAGGTTCCTGGGTCAGTGTTTTTGTTCAGTGATGTGTGGTTGCTGGTGAGTATTTGCTTTAGGTTGGGGGGTTGTCTGTAAGCGAGGACAGGTCTGTCTCCCAAGATCTGTGAGAGTAAAGGATCATCTTTCAGGATAGGTTGTAGATCTCTGATGATGCGCTGGAGAGGTTTTAGTTGGGGGCTGAAGGTGACAGCTAGTGGTGTTCTGTTATTTTCTTTGTTGGCCCTGTCTTGTAGGAGGTGACTTCTGGGTACTCGTCTGGCTCTGTCAATCTGTTTTTTCACTTCAGCAGGTGGGTATTGTAGTTTTAAGAATGCTTGATAGAGATCTTGTAGGTGCTTGTCTCTATCTGAGGGATTGGAGCAAATGCGGTTATATCTTAGAGCTTGGCTGTAGACAATGGATCGTGTGGTGTGTCCTGGATGGAAGCTGGAGGCATGTAGGTAAGTGTAGCGGTCAGTAGGTTTCCGGTACAGGGTGGTATTTATGTGACCATCGCTTATTAGCACAGTAGTGTCCAGGAAATGGACCGCTTGTGTGGATTGATCTAGGCTGAGGTTGATGGTGGGATGGAAATTATTGAAATCATGGTGGAATTCCTCAAGGGCTTCTTTTCCATGGGTCCAGATGATGAAGATGTCATCAATGTAGCGCAAGTAGAGTAGGGGCGTTAGGGGACGAGAGCTAAGGAAGCGTTGTTCTAAGTCAGCCATAAAAATGTTAGCATACTGCGGGGCCATGCGGGTACCCATAGCAGTGCCGCTGACTTGAAGGTATATATTGTCCCCAAATGTGAAATAGTTGTGGGTGAGGACAAAGTCACAGAGTTCAGCCACTAGGTTAGCTGTGACATTATCGGGGATACTGTTCCTGATAGCTTGTAGTCCATCTGTGTGTGGAATATTGGTGTAGAGGGCTTCTACGTCCATAGTGGCCAGGATGGTGTTTTCTGGAAGATCACCGATGGATTCTAGTTTCCTCAGGAAGTCAGTAGTATCTCGAAGATAGCTAGGAGTGCTGGTAGCGTAGGGTCTGAGGAGAGAGTCCACATAACCAGACAAGCCTGATGTTAGGGTGCCAATGCCTGAGATGATGGGGCGTCCAGGATTTCCAGGTTTATGGATCTTGGGTAGCAAATAGAATGTCCCTGGTCGGGGTTCTAGGCATGCGTCTGTACAGATTTGTTCCTGTGCTTTGTCAGGGAGTTTTTTTAGCAGATGGTGTAGTTTCTTTAGGTAATCCTCAGTGGGATCAGAGGATAATGGCCTGTAGAATGTGGTATGTGTGTGTATATATATCTCCTCAATATATGGTTCACTCTTTATGCATCCGAAGAAGTGGGTTGTAGCCCACGAAAGCTTATGCTCTAATAAATTTGTTAGTCTCTAAGGTGCCACAAGTACTCCTGTTATTTCTGTCAGGGATTGTCTGGGTATATTTGGTCCTGCCTAAGCTCAGGGGGCTGGACTAGATGACCTCTTGACGTCCTTTCCTGATGGCATTTGTGTCCATTTATTCTTTTGCATAGAGACTGTCCGTTTTGGCCAATGTACATGGCCAAGAGACATTGCTGGGACATGGCATACATCACATTGATAGATGCGCAGGTGAACGAGCCTCTGATGGTGTGGCTGATGTGGTTAGGTCCTATGATGGTGTCCCTTGAGTAGATATGCGGACAGAGTTGGTAGTGGGGTTTGTTGCAGGGTTTGGTTTCTGGGTTGGTGTTTTTGTTGTGTGGTGTGTAGTTGCTGGTGAGTATTTGCTTCAGGTTGGGGGGCTGTCTGTAAGCGAGGACAAACTGGACACCATCAAATTAGTCCTGAATAAAGACTGGGAGTGGTTGGGTCATTACAAAACCTAATTTCCCCTATAGTAATTTCACCCTACTGTTACTCACACCTTCTTGTCAACTGTTTGAAATGGGCCACTCTCATTACCACTACAAAAGTGATTTTTCCTCCCTTGGTATCCTACTGTTAATTGAATTGTCTCGTTAGACTGACCTCCCACCTGATATGCCAACTCCCATCTTTTCATGTGCTGTGTATTTATACCTGCTACTGTATTTTCCACTCCATGCATCTAATGAAGTGGGTTCTAGCCCACGAAAGCTTATGCCCAAATAAATTTGCTAGTCTCTAAGGTGCCACAAGGACTCCCCGTTTTTTTTTCCAAACTTCTGACTTTATCCACCTGCAAAGTGCAACTGTGTCAATATATTTCTGCATTGCTATATTCAAAATTAGCATAATGAAAAGACAGATAATTGAGGCTGTTCTTTATGTTAGAAAAATAAGAGCTGCTTTTTGTGAGTACTCCTTGCAGCAAGCCATTTCATAAGCTCAAGGATTCCACAAACAATCCTGCCATGCAATATTTCAGCTAGGGATATCACAAAATTACACATTCTTGACATTTTAAAAAAAACTCCTTTCTAGCTAGCTTCTAGTTTGTAACATTATGCAATAAAGTTTGTTCGGGGAACTCAATAGTTTCTTAAAATGTTAAGTCCTGAAAACGTCTCATTTGACTTTTGTGTTGATATTTCCTTCCTAGTGTGGTGTTTTATCTGTCTGGTTTTTGTTTGTTTTTTAAAGCCCCTGAGTTTTTCTTCTCCCAATGGACACAAAACTGCCTTCCTCTGTAACCCCCTGAGCTATAAAATACTGCTCAAGTTTATCCTTATATACCTGAAAACTGCTCTTTGTTTTTATAAAATGAAAGCCCTTGCTTATGCCAGATGTACCTATTTATAGTCATTCTGGAGACTTCCTGCTTTTTTGCCCTGTGGATCCAGTCCACTCCCCTCTCCCGCAAAACAAAATCAGAAATCATTTAATTGATGCTATCTGAAGTCCATTCTCAGTGCCAAATATCCCCTTTTCTGTACTGAAGAATCCCAAGGCACCCACTTAAAACTTAACAGAAAAAAAGATTCCAAAGTGTCCGAGAGTTTAATAGCAGCCTAGAAACCATCCATCGTTCTTCCCACTAGCAGCTCAAGGGACTCTTCCACCTAGAACATTATTTGCAACAATGTAATATTTGTACCATTCTTAGGGATTTCTGGCCAATTTACATATGGCCTGCAAGATGTTAAAATAGGTCTATCAAAATAGGTTAGACTACATTCTTTTTATTATTAAATACTGACAGCATGTCTAGTGTTGTACAACAAACACACAGATACCCTCTGCCTCCAAGACCTTACATTAGTCTAGTCCTATATTACAAACTATTTTCTTAGAAATTATTTGTAAAGAAGTCAGATATTTTACCACTCTACACAGAAGTCACAATTTTAAAAGATTTTTTATTAATTATACAAAAGAAATAAATAGGGGTTAAATTAGATAGGGTGCACCACTAGAGTGTAGTTGTAGGACAACAAACTCTTGATAATCATACTGAGCATTAGAAATCTCTGCTTTGTTCTCACTTTATTTTTTGTTTTCATAAGTAACGCCCCCCCCCTTGCTTTCATCTTTCCTACTTTTTTTAAAAGATTTTTTTTCTCTCACCCCATTTTAATTCTTTTTCCACTCAAGAACTGTCATAAACATACAGCTAAGGGTAGCATAAAATCCCTCCTTACCTGTAAAGGGTTAAGAAGCTCAGATAACCTGGTTGGCACCTGACCAAAAGGACCAATAAAGGGAGAAGATACTTTCAAATCTGTTGGGGAAGGTTTTTGTGTTCCTTTGTTCTCTCAGTCAGCAAGGAACCAGGGCAGGGAAAATGCATCTCCCTAAGCCATATCTGAACTAAGCATCTAATATTGCAGAAATAGTAAGGAAATGCGTTAGATTATCTTTTGTTGTAGCTTGTGAATTTTCCCTGTGCTAAGAGGGAAGTTTATCCCTGTTTTTGTAACTTTAAAGTTTTGCCTGGAGGGGAAATCCTCTGTGTTTTGAATCTTTTTGTTACCCTGTAAAGTTATCTTCCATCCTGATTTTTGGTGATTCTTTTATCTTTTTTTAAATAAATTCTTCTTTTAAGAACCAGATTGATTTTTCATTGTTCTTAAGATCCAAGGGTTTGGGTTTGTATTCACCTGTACCAATTGGTGAGGATATTATTCTCAAGCCTTCCCCAGGAAAGGGGGTGTAGGGCTTGGGAGAATATTTTGGGAGAATAGGACTCCAAGTGGTCCTTTCCCTTATTCTTTGTCTAAATCACTTGGTGGTGGCAGCATACTATTCAAGGAAAAGGTGGAATTTGTGCCTTGGGAAAGTTTTTAACGTAAGCTGGTAAAAATAAGCTTAGGGGGTCTTTCATGCAGGTCCCCACATCTGTAGCCCAGAGTTCAGAGTGGGGAAGGAACCCTGACAAGAACGGTTATAATTTCCCCTAACCTTGAGGATGCTTCCTTCATTTGAGATGCCTCTAATTGTGCTTTCTATTTTAGTCTCTCTTTTTTTTTTTTAAGTGTAACATATCCTACACAGACTGGCACACTGACATGGTGCCAGTTTAGTTTAAGACATAGGAACCATGAAAAGTGAAAGTGAGCAAGAGAGAGAGAGAGCGCAAGAGAGATGTATGCTATTGCTTTTATAGGCTTGTGAGTGTGTGTGTTTTATTAAACATAAGGTGTACTGATAGATTTATCTAATGCTTGATTAATTCTAACTAACTCCTCTGTATTGAAGGATTCTGTCCCTGGAAGTATTGTCATGCTTTGATCTCTGCATGCTTTTATCATAGAAACACAGAATTGGAAAGGACTTTGATAGATTATCAAGCCAGTCCCCTGCACTGAGGCAGGACTAAGTATTACCTAGCCTATTCCTGTCTGGTGTTTGTCTAACCTTTTCTTAAAAGCTTCCAATGACAGATATTCAACAATTTACCTAGGGAGGTTGTGATAGTGCTTAACTACCCTTACAGTTAGTAATTTTCTCTATCTTCTGTATTAAAAAATTGTATCCAGTGCATTCTAAGGACTTGTTGGATAATCTGTGTTCTGTATATTATTTTCCCAACAGATGTCTAGGTAATTGAAATACCCCATCACCACCAAATCCTGCGTTATGAGTAAAGATTATCATTTCATTCTGGAAAACAAGCATGGTTAAAATACACTTTAATATGCAGAAAAAAATACTTTTAAAGATCCTAATACCCCTATGGTGTGGAAGCCTAATTGTCCTTGGCTGCTCCTACTCTCAAACTCAATGGGAAGCATAAAAGCTAGATGAGCACGTCATGCTGAGGTAAGCTGTCACAGCACCTTCCTGGGCACACACCTGGTCAATACCAATGTCTCTGGGTTGCTAGTACAGCCTCTCTTTTTACTCCTCTAAGCTTCATCTCAGAAACTGTCCTGTAAATATTTGGGCAATCTTGGTTGTTTTTCCTAACTATTTTGAGGGACCTGCAGATCTCTTCAGAAACCCCACTTCAGAAAGTCAGAGGCATATTCAGGGTTTGACAAAAAACAATATTTGTTTAACCAAAGTAAGCCAACAATAGTGCTCAGTGGGTGAGGTAAATATATTTTATTGGACCAGCTTCTGTCCAATAGAAGTTTATCACTTCACCCACCCTTGCCTCTCTAATGTCCTGAAACAGACATGGCTACAACACTGCATGCAATAGTGCCCAGTAACACTTCTATTTCTTATTTCAGGAGGGAAAACTTCAGCTTATAAGAGGTCAGAAGTGATTCCTCCCGCTGCTCACAGTCTAGCCTCGCTGACCCCCTTTCTGATTCTGCTCCCTCTCTCCTCAAAGGATAATCCTTCAAATTCATCACTTCCCCCTACAGGTTCCAGATGAGCAGTCTAGGTGCAGCTTCCATGTGTCTGTTCACCCAGTTGCATCTGTTTCTCTTTCTTCATCCCATAATGTACTGAATCATACAATTACACTTAAACACTTATCCTATAACATCTCATATCACAGAGTTTCAGGTTAACATAGTCCCTTCTCCACACATGCCATGTTGTGAATAATGGTTGTTCAAACCAAAAGAGGGGCATTGTGGCCTTGGCTGGTTTTTCCTTTTAAAAAACTTGACATGGATTTATACCATTGGCTTACTAGGAGAATAATTTGCACCCTCACCGTTACTGCTCCCCATCTTTTGCACAGTCATTGGGAAGGGTGATTTTATGGCAACAAATTAGCAATAGGCAGTGGAAGGGAACGATGGGCTCATGGAGGAGATAGATGCTTCCTTTTTAGTGGTTTTGACATGGATTGAAATGTCCCTTCAAGAGAAGTACAAAAATGTTCCTCTGAGATCATCATTTTCAGCCTGTAAGTGGCAAGAAAATTGGCAAATATCTCACCTAGGTATTTGTAGGCTGTCCATCACAATAGTATCCGAGTACCAAACAGAGATGGGGGGAAAGGACACTGCAGCTAAGGGACGGCTGGCAGAAGGACATGAAGTCCAGCAGAGCACCCCAGATTACAATTAAATGCAGTCTTGTGATAATTTGAAACAACTGTGTATCTTTTTAGCCTTTCAGAAAACTGATCTCCTTTTTCTTAACTAGTGTTGCCAGATTCCTTTATATTTGTTGAGTCTGAGGGGAGATGAAAATCACCTTGTGACCGACTGTGCCCCTGTATTCACCTCTGGCACTTAACTGTAATAATCTTTTGTATAAAGTATGCCATGTGAGCTATCATTTTGACTCAATTTGGTCATTATTTTACCAGCACAATGTGTGGCAAGTTATAAGATTCCACTGTATGGTGTTGTTAACACATGTTCCAAATCATAGCCCTGCGCAAACAGAAGTTGGAAAACAGGTCTGTCTCAAACAAGAAAATGTGTGCTCTGCTTAAGTTGTATTTTGTTTACTGCTTAAGTCATCAAGCAAGAAGGATAGACAAAGAAATCTTAAACAAGTGAGGAAAAACAGCAGGAAACATCCTCTCCTGTGGATTGTCTGTCTCCTGAATCTCAGCTGGAAATGTTTTCCAAGGGAGGGATTGACCACTATAAAAAAAGGGGACAACCCCTTACCTTGCTCACTCTCTGTCCATTGATTCACTGCACAGAAGGAACAAAGGAAGCAGCCATTACACAGAAGAAGGGGTCCTGGCCTAAAGAACTTTGGCCAGTAATACAGCTGAGAACATGTGGTAAGAAAAACTTTGCAGTAAATGTAATCATAGTTTGTTAAGTTAGGCATTAGTTGTGTTTTACCGTTATTTTTCTTGTAACCATTTCTGACTTTTATGCCTCATTACTGGTATTCTTAAAATCTCTCTCTCTCCCCCTCTTTGTAGTTAATAAACCTGTTTTATTGTTTTATCGAAACCAGTGTGTTTGAATTGAAGTGTTTGGGAAACTCCATTTCAGATAACAGGATTTGTGCATATCATCTGCATTAATAAAATAACAGACTATGTGAGCATGTATTGTTCAGGAGAGGGCTGAGCAGTACACGACATGCTTTTCTGGAGAAAAATCTGGGACTGGGAGTGTGCTGGGGTCACCCTGAAGTGTAATTCAGGCTGGTGAAAGCCTGAGTATGACTGGCAGGCTGCATGTGCCCACAGAAATAGCTGGGAGTGACTTACTTGCTGGAGACTCTTTGTTAATAATACAGGAGTGGTGGCAACAGCAAAGCAGTGCAAAGGGCACCCGAGGTTAGAGGGCAGGAGTGACAGTTACTCAATGGTCTAGACTGTACCCTGAGTATGTCACACACCCTCTTCTATAAAAGAAATATTTCAAAGCATTGTTTCAAAATTCTCATTTAGTTTTAGTAACATTAATTATTTAATTCTTCAGGTACTAAGCAATTTTAAAATTTAAGTATGTCATGATTTAAAATGTAATTTTCATCAAAGTACTAATCTGGTGATTATAGATTATTGTCAATCTATTAGTGAAAAAATACAATTGTTCTGTCTGATTTTAAATGAGCTCTTTTCCCCACCAACATTGTATTCAAATCCTCTCTTTCTAGAAAGGTTTTTTTGTTCTAACATTTTTTTTAATCAGCAAAGGGGAAGAAAAGATTTTTAAATAGTATGGTGCACAGCTTGGAGAGAATTAAGACAGTAATTACAAAGAAAAATGGATCATTGCCACATGAAAAAGAATAGTCATTTTATATGATGAATTTTGATTTGATTATCCAGGAAAAGTAATGAATTGGTGTCATGGAAATAATCAGTGTTAATAGACTTTCATTTTTCATTATCAACAAGGGAAAAAGAATTTCTATCAGTACATCAACCCAGGATGTGGGGGGGGAAGAGTGGTTAGCTTTTGTTATTGTGAGTGCCAACGAATCTCTATGCTTTGAGGATTTTTGGAGGTTCTGTAACACACACACACACAGAAAAAAGCTGAAGTATAAAATAAAAGGAAGTATTTTGGTGGCTGATAAACCACAAGAAACCAAATTACCAAACACAAATTGAAAATGTGCATCCCAGAAAACTGTATATCATGTAACAGTTTCATAGATGACCTCCTATTTTTCCATAAATGAGACTAACTGCAGTGCACAGAAGGTGATTTTTTCCTTCCACAAATGTTTATAGTTCAAAGTAGCAAACATGGACAAATCAAGAAAGATTGGACCAAAGCCTATTCATTTTTTGGTTAGAGATACAGCAAGCTGCCACTTCGATTGTTTCAAGTTTAGTAAACAGAACATCATTTCTGGATTATTTTATTCAGAAAGTTGTTTGTTCAACTCTAATTTAAAGTACAATTTTGGTCCATACACGAGGTAACTGCACAATGAAAAGGGACTCCATGAATCCTGCTCAATACCAAGTCTTATATTTTTAAAATACAACAGCAGCTGTTAGCATCATGCCCTCTGCCTTTCCCAGAGCTACTGATTGCTAGAACTGGGTAGACACCACCAAATATTTTCCAGCAGTTGTCATTAGAGTTTAAAGATGAATTTGCTGCAGCTGTGCTTGTATTCCCTGTGTGTTCACCTTCTATGGACATTTAAGTCACATGACTGCATGCAGTACATGGATAATTAGCTTGCCATTGGAGTTCTCATATACACTAAATTTTGAATTTGCAAGTATTAATAATGGCAGCAGGAGTGGTATACTGTATATTGGATGGACACATTGCTTGACAAAATAAGGGGCATAGGGTTCCCAAAATTCCACACCAAAGCCCTGAAATAAAGGCAGATTAATGAATTCAGGCGAGGTTCTTACCATATTCTTCATAAGTAGGACTACATAAGTCCTTTGTCTGAACATGAAGGGAGAAAATTAGATGTGAACTCTGCATTAACTATTAACATGTTTAATATGGTAGTGCCTAAGGCCTAACCAAGAGTGGGCCCCATAAACTATTTGACAACAGCAAACATCATGTTAGTTCCCTAGGTGGTGGTGGTGGTGATTTTTTGTTTGTTTGTTTTGGGGGGGGGGGTTATTTAAAGAGGGGATAAACTAAATGGAAAAAGGGAGGGGAATGAGGGTGAGGGGGAACAGGACAGGTGTGGAGTGAAGCTGAGGTTAACTGAGCTGATTTCAGCAGGCAGTGATGCAGAGCTAAACTTCATAATAGGCCTAAGAAGGCCAGCAGCAATAGTGCTGATGTCACAATACTGGATCATCTGGCTTCACCTCAGAGCAGGACTGACAGGTGGAGGAGAGCCATATCTTAATGCTCCTGATTACCACTGAGTCCATTTGTGGTTTATGTGGGTGGAGAATGTTGTGCGACTAAGGCCAGGTTGAATTTAGCTGCGTTAGTTCGATTTAAAAATGACTGCATCCACACAACCAACCCCGTTCCGTCGACCTAAAGGGCTCTTAAAATCGACTTCTTTACTCTTCCCCGACAAGGGGAGTAGTGCTAAAATCGACCTTGCTGGGTCGAATTGGGGTAATGCGGACGCAAATCGACAGTATTGGCCTCTGGGAGCTATCCCAGAGTGCTCCATTGTGACCGCTCTGGACAGCACTTTGAACTCCGAGGCACTAGTCAGGTACACAGGAAAAGCCCCAGGAACTTTTGAATTTCATTTCCTGTTTGGTCAGCGTGGCGAACTCAGCACACAGCAGCACAGGGGACCATGCAGTCCCCCAGAATCGTAGAACATAGAATGCTTCTACGCTCCCCGTATCATCTCCATCCCTGAGGTTATTGCAGATTAGAAGGCGAAAAAACCCACACTTGCAATGACATGTTTTCCGAGCTCATGCAGTCCTCCCGCACTGATAGGGCACAGCTGAATGCATGGAGGCATGCAGTGGCAGAGACCAGGAGAGAATTAAGTGAGTGTGAAGAGCAGAGGCAGGATGCAATACTGAGGCTAATGGGGGAGCAAACGGACATGATGAAGCGTCTGTTGGAACTGCAGGAAAGCCAACAAGAGCACAGACCCCTGCTGCATCCACTGTATAACCGCCTACCCTCCTCCCTATGTTCCATAGCCTCCTCACCCAGACGCCCAAGAATGCAGGAGTGGAGGATCCGGGCACCCAGCCACTCCACTCCAGAGGATTGCCCAAGCAACAGAAGGCTGCCATTCAAACAGTTTGATTTTTAGTGTAGCTACAATAAGCAATGTGGCCTTGTCCTTCCCTCTTCCCCCAACCCACCCAGGCTACCTTGGGTGTTATCTCTCGCTCTCTTTTTAATTAATAAAGAAAGAATGCATGGTTTCAAAACAATACTTACTTTATTTCGAAGGGGGGAGGGTGGTTGGCTTACAGGGAATTATAATCAACAAAGGGGGTGGGTTTGCATCAAGGAAAACACACACAACTGTCACACCAAAGCCCTGGCCAGTCATGAAACTGGTTTTCAAAGCCTCTCTGATGCGCCTCTCTTCTAATCGCCCTGGTGTCTGGCTGCTCAAAATTGGATGCCAGGCAATTTGCCTCAACCTCCCACCCCACCATAAACGTCTCCCCCTTACTATCACAGATATTATGGAGCACGCAGCAAGCAGCAATAACAATGGGAATGTTGGTTGTGCTGAGGTCTAACCAACATCGCTAGCGAGCTTTTAAATGTCCAAAGGCACATTCTACCACCATTCTACACTTGCTCAGCCTATAGTTGAACTGCTCCTTACTACTGTGCAGGCTTCATGAACGGATCCCCCGAGCAGGAGAGCAAAGTTGCAGCGGAAGCGGTGGACGAGGACAGTTAGCAGTCCTAATGCACCATCTGCTGACAACAGCACCCAGGAGGACCAGAACAGATCCCCCGAGCTCGTTGCTGGGGAGAAGGAGAGCAGAGTTGCAGTGGAAGCGGTGGAGCCGTACACCATGCCCTGGAGGTTGCTAGGAGCCGGGCAGGGAAGACGTTCCCAGAACCCCCGGCCAAGCTACATGTCTGACAAGGATGGTTAGCAATCCTACTGCACTGTCTGCTGCAAAGGCAAGGAGCTGCTGCTGTGTAGCAATGCCAGCTGCTGCAGGTGCTTCTGTGTCGAATGCTTGGAGGTCCGGGTAGGGCAAGGTACCTCGGCCAAGGCAAAAGAGCAAGAGCCCTGGAGCTGTTACATGTGTCAACCACAGAAGTGCTATGGGGTGTTACAGCGCTGACCGGACTGAAATGTACGGCTGCAAGACTTCTTCACCAGCAACAAAGGACAGGAATATGATGCACCTAAAATCTAAAAAGGCCCGCACATTTCCCAGAGTAACTACTCTTGATAACAGAATGTCAATGATCGCATTGGCTACTTGGATCACAGCAGCCCCCACAGTAGACTTGCTCACAACAGCAGCGGTGACAGTGAGCTGAGCGGGCTCCATGCTTGCCCTGGTATGGTGTCTGCATGGGTAACCCAGGAAAAAAGGCACAAAACGATTGTCTGCCGTTGCTTTCATGGAGGGAGGGGCGACTGACGACATGTACCCAAAACCACCCACGACAATGTTTTTGCCCCATCAGGCATTGGGAGCTTAACCCAGAATTCCAATGCATGGCAGAGACTGCAGGAACTGTGGGATAGCTACCCACAATGCACCACTCCGTAAGTCGATGCTAGCCACAGTAGTGAGGACGCACTCTGCCGACTTAATCCGCTTAGTGTGGACATACGCAATGGACTGTATACAATCGATTTCTAAAAATCGACTTCTATAAAATCAACCTAATTTTGTAGTGTAGACCAGTGCTTCTCAAAGTCGGGCCGCCGCTTGTTCAGGGAAAGCTCCTGGCGGTCCAGGCCAGTTTGTTTACCTGCTGCGTCCGCAGGTTCGGCAGATCGCGGCTCCCACTGGCCACGGTTCACCACTCCAGGCTAATGGGGGCTGCAGGAAGCGGCACGGGCCGAGGGAAGTGCTGGCCACCCTTCCTGCGGCCCCCATCGGCCTGGAGCGGCAAACCGTGGTCAGTGGGAGCCGCGATCAGCCGAACCTCCAGACGCAGCAGGTAAACAAACCGGCCCGGACCGCCAGGGGTTTTCCCTGAACAAGCGGTGGCCCGACTTTGAGAAGCACTGGTGTAGACATACCCTAAGAGTTCTGGACCTCAACAAACTGAACAATAGGAGCTATGGAAATGGCCACACTTCTACCACACTGGTTGGGCTTTGCTCATTGTGTTGCTCATGTATATATAGGATTGTGTTTCTTTGGATTATTTTTCCCTTTTTCCCCAAATACTAGATACTTTGGGTTCTACATTCCCAAAGGCTTCTGAGGAGGGAGGGATGGAGGGAAGGAGGAAGAACCACTTACCGAAGTGATCAGGAAGGTTCTATTTTACTTCCCCAGAGCTAGGAATTCAGTTCTGGGTAAGGGTTTGAGCCATTCTTCTATTTACTTTAGGTAAGGATCACTATGCCAGTTAAATCCACCGCTTGTTGTTTCCATAGGCACCCGGCCAAAAGGAAACTATATTTACCCTTCTCCAGGTGCCTCCATAGCACATGTATGTGTACACACACACACACACACACACACACACTTTATTTTATACATGGTCTTATTATGAAACCATTTGGAGACATATTTTGGGGCCATATCACTGTATACACTCAGAAAAATAGTTGCTCTGTAATTTTCTCCACTTACTTATTAGAGCTGTCCAGGAAAGGGTTCCCCCATTCTGTACAAATTTTCCCATCCTGAATCGGGAAAAAGTCAAACTAAAAAATTTTTCATTAATTAAAATAAAAAATGGTTTAGGTAAATTGAAATTGAGATAAATGTTATTGCAATATTTCAACCATTTTGTTTACTATAAATTAGTTTGAATTTGTAAACCAAAAGTAATTTCAAAACTGGAAAACTAGAATTTTCAAGTAAAAAAACCTGTCAAAGCCGACCCTTTCTTGAAATAAGTTGTGTTTTTGATGAATTGGCTTTTGTTGTTTTTTGTTTGTTTGGGGAGTTGGAAAAAGTTGTCAGAATCCCCTGGCCAGCTCTACTTATTAGCACTTCTAATATTACTCCAACTTCACCTACTCTTCTATATGGGATGTTACAAGAGAACAAATACCTTAATCAACCCACCATCAATATACAACCCAAATGTTGAAGTTTAATTTGTTTATACATATAGTAGGAAGGCAGAAGCTGGCAATACTAGAGCCAATCACTGGTACATCAGAGCTTTCTCTTGAAGTAGCCAATAAATTAATTCCTTTTTCTAGTGTGTGATCGGGAGTAGATTATTTTCAGACCTCACTAGAGAATCCCTGTCAAAGAGAGGCTGAAATACTAAACATCTGAACTCAGTTTAGGGGGAAAGTGCTCTATTGGACTATTTTTCCAGTATTATAGTTGGATGATTGCATAAAAAACTAAGACCAGAAACAGGGAGTGAGAAATAAAAAAAGAAAAAAATAGTTTTTTTTTTTTTAAATATCTATATCTGTATCTATGCCCTTAGTTTGGTAAAACAGATTTTTTTCTACACATATAAAATGTGAATGTAAAATAGGATCAATAGAGATAAATATAAATAGATTCACCATATATTACTATAGAAGCTTAAGATGTGATGCCATAACTGTAATACTATTTTAATGTAAATGTATGTATTTAATAACTAGGGTTTTGTTGTTGTTGTTTTTTGTGCATTTTCAACAAATTGATCCTAGACCAGGGCCCACAGTCACATCTGTTGGTTTATCTTCTGCCATGAAATGCAATATGACTTGTTCATATTCTCAAAAACCAACTGGTGAAATGAAATCAGCATGTTATGTGACATCTTTTCTTTATTTGTCGGACATGAGCAGTTAAGGCTTGGGCTGTACGTAATACTTAGGGGATTACCCGGCTGTACAATATGCATTAGACAAAACTACTTCCCAAAGGTAATGAAACCAAGGCTAATGTGGCAATAGTGGTGCATTAAACTTGGGCAGAGCTAATCGTGCATGTTCATGTGAGTCAATCTTCTGATAAAACTCATTAAGAATGCACATTAAAGAAATTGGCAATTACTTTGCCTTTTAGTCACGTCTCCTTTCTAACAACATTGTTAATATTGTGAGAATTCTGTTTAGTGAGCGCATTGCATGGGTGTATTGACTGTAACTCAGTGGAGCAATTTGAAAATCTCTAGAAAGTTCTCAAATGATTCAAATTCAAAGTTGCTTAATAAGGAGCAGCAATTGATCAAATTCTCACTTCCACTCCTCTTCTCTTTTAGATGTGACAGGCCAAACATATTGAAGGAATGTTGAAGTCGGACTTGGAATCTGTACAAGTTCCTGCCAAGTAACAGTTTGCAAAAGGTGCCGAGGAAAGTAACAGTGGCGACAACAGCAACAACACTTAAAAGAAGTGTTAGTCATTTTTTTTCAAAGGACACTAGAACATATGGACAGCATGAGGCTCTTGAAATCAGGGAGTTACAGAAGCACCATCAACACAGCAGCAATCTGAATCTGTATCAGAAGATGGAAACTTATAATCTTATAAATCTATGTGCTGAGAAAGAGACTCATTTACTGAGAAATCAACTATGTCCAGATTTGAAATTCAGTAGCACGGGAATAGCTCACAAAATAAATAGTATTTCAAATATTCCCTCATGTCTCTCCCTTATTGATTCTCAATCAGTATTCTTCTGAGCTAAAAGCAACTTCACATCTCAAGTTGAACTGCATTTATTAAAAGGACTTTTTGAAAGAAAATAACAAAGATGGGAGACTGTGAGGGGCAGAGTTTCAGCACATTCTGCTGCAGAGTATGCGCAGTGCTGCCACTCGTAGGGCAGCACAAGGAGGCTGCTATAACTTAGGCCCTCAGGCTCTCTACAGCTATGTCTACACTTCTGGCAGCATGTAGAGTACATACACTGCAGGTCTACCTAGAATGGGTATCAATAGCAGTGGAGGTGGTGAGGCACTGCTTAGGCAAGGCTATTTTTAGGAGCGTAGCATCCTGCCACCTCCCTGCAGTCAGGAAAGACTTCAGCAGCCGGAATCTGCCAGAGTTTTTCCTTGCTGCCTCTCCCCTGCCAGAGCCTTTCACTGCTGTGTGTAACTACACACTGCAGTGTGGACACAGCCCACTTTTCACTGCAGCATATAGCTACACATTCTATACACTGCCACCTGTATAGACAAAGCTTTAATTACACCAAGGGCTGCTCTAGCCCCAGGAGCTGCCCAGGATCACAAGTCACCTTTAATGTTTCCTCTCTCTGGGTTGCAGGTTCCACATTGTAAGTGTGTGTTTTATTATGGATAGTGGTTAAGGTTCTACATTCTGATTTGGTATCATTTTACTCCTCTTCACATTCACTTTACTCAAATGTAAATTATTATAGGGGATACAAAACAGTGGAAATCAGGCACAGGAAGGTTCAGTGATGTGGCTAGAGAGGGTATTGTGCCCGTGTATTCCATTCTTGGGGGTGATTTATTATGCAATCATTCAGGATGATAGGCCTGAGAGGTTTATTTAGCTACAAGCTTGATGTACAAAACTTGTCAAATATATATATAGACTAAGAAAGCTCTGTAAGAGCCTTGTCAGCACTTTTCTATTTGTACTCGATAACAATTTTGTTTAAAGGGGGCAGAGTAAGATATTGGGCTAGATCTCAGGTGATATACATCGGTGTAACTTCCATTTACATCAGCTAAGGATGGACTCATTAAGTTCTTAACTATTAATTTACTTGAGTTGAAGTGCTCGGGTTTTGTAAATGACGTGCTAGGTAACTACTTCTTTTTTTTTTTTTCAATTAACAATCTTAGCCATTCCGGGGAACTAAGATTTGTAATTATTAAAAAGGTAATGTGTGTTTAAGTTTATTTATGTACAATGTGCCTGGGAGATATGGGAATCTGATATTTACTTTGGGCACCCAACTTATTCTCTGGCACTCCTTGTAGTCGAAAGACACGTAGAAGTTGAGTTTCTAGCTTAGACTTCTGGTCTTTTGGGAATTGTCAGTAGCCATTTTGTAGTTGCTTTCTCTAATTGGCTAAATTAAATAAACGTACTTTTATTAAGGAGATTTGCATATCAAAAGGTAGTGATGAGTTACCATATCTGTTTTCAGCACAGTAAACCAGATGATTTTAATAGAGATAAAGATTAATTATTTTGTGTAGGTGATTATAGGCAAACCGAATGGGAGTGAGATTAACGGGCAAAGGGAGATATCTTCTAGCAGAATCAAGATATTCTTATGTAACATGGGGAAAATGCCTGTACTCTGTCCCAGCCAGAGTCTCTTTCCAATACTTGTTCTGAATGTCCCTCTAAATAAATAATATCCTTTTTAATTCTTCTGTGCCCCATCTACGTTTCTAGATCTTTGAACTACTCTAATTCATATAACAGTCTCTGGGCCATTAAGTACAACTGATTACCCTATCCTGAAGCAGTGTCACTTTCTTGGGAATTTACTATAAACCGAGATAAACAACATGCAATGAAATCCACAGCTGTGTGCATAAGAAACACTTTTTTTAAATGAATCCCTCCTTGTTAACATAGGAGTTTGGTATTGTTATGGTGTAAATATACAGCTATGGAAGAATAAGTTACCATTTTCCTTACTGAAATTGATATTTTATCTATTTTTCTATTTATTTTATCTATTTATTTTTCAAGTATTAAATACTTTCCTGAGATTCCCATCTGTACAACTGATCAAAAGCAACAAATATCTTCTGGGAATAATTGTAACTCAGCAGCAAGAATATAACTGAAATATAATTTCTACTCAAGTTTACATCATTAATGTATATTTTACACAATGATACATTAAGGAACTTTCTTGTCAAATACATAAAAAGAGGATTTACAGAATAGTGGTCCCTCAATAAACCTAAATCTTGACCTGGGGTGACTAGCAATGAGGGCAATTGAAATTCTGTGCCTGATCAAGCCTTGGTCTAACAACTAAGATTGTTATAAGGGACTGATTAGTGAATTATGTTAGTGGTTTTTTGTGATGGGGCACATAACAGCTAGGAACTGGACTGAGACCACAACTCACTAGCCAGCCATCAATTAGAACAACTTTCAGTCACTAATACCAATCAGAAATAGTGACATTTGATTTAATATTAAATCAAATGTCATTTCACCAATCCCCTGGGCCACATGGTCCTTTAACTGTATAAAGTTTAATCTTCTTTATATTCAATTTTTATACAGGTTTTGGTTTTATGTTTTTAACAAGAGCAAGAATGTAGTAAACTAAAAGTCAAGATGCTGCACTTGTAGAATATTAGTTCTACGGTGGCATATTTTTGCTTAACATTTCTCTTAATTCATGACAGTGATAAGGACACAAACAAAATAATCAACCTCACCTAACCCATCTTGCCCTTGCTTCCCCGCCCCCCCAACCTAAAGCTGCTTTTCTTATGGCTTTCTTTTGTTTTCCTCAGACTACAAAAATGCCCATGTATGTCCTATCTTTCCAATCCTTTCTCAGGCCTTAATTCAGCAAAGCACTTAGACACGCATAAAGTTGACTTCAATGGAACTGAAGTACATGCTTAACTTTAAGCTTATACTTGATGTCCTTTCTTGAATCCGGCCTCAAACCCAGAGTTACACTTTCCTCTTTATGTGGTCATTTAGTCAGTATCATTTCTTCTTTTCTCATTCCTAAACAGCCCCAAGCTACAGTGTGTTCATGGTGCACTGCACCATGTTTTATTTTGACACATAATCATGCTAACTGACCCATTCTGCCTTCTCTAAAGGAGCTGCTTCAAAATCCATCCCCTCATTTACTAAGTTCTCCATGCCTGATCTCTTCTCTCTCCCCTCCTTTCTCATGTCCAGCTTTTTTCCCTGTGGAGTGTCCAGGAACAGGAGCGGTGGACAGTGCCTCAGAGGCACTTGAGCCACCTTTCCACACAGAGAGGTAGAGATCCATGATGGAGGATCCCTTCCATGCACAGATCAGAGGGCTAGAATCTGGCCAAAAGTGTTAACACACTTTGTATTCAAGAAAACAAATTGAAAGGGTGGGGTGTTCAACAGTTCATATAGAATTCTTGATGTGAGTTACATACAAATATTGTTGAACAGAATTGATTTTCAACAAAATGTGGCTAGTAGTATCGTATGCCATCTTTGTTGTCCATTGCTAGCATGCATGATGAACCAATGGGATAATAAGGTAGATAATGGCCAGGCAGTTGGATTATTATACAGCATTTAACTATTTTTCCCCCTTCACGCTTTGGAAGGGGAAATAATTAAAATGACAATGTGCTGCAGTGCTTCCAGCAAAGAAAATAGGGTGATTAATTAACTGTACTTTGTGACCTGAATAAGTTTGAGGGTGTGTAGAAAAAAAACACACACACATCCACAGGCCTCAGTTGTGCCTTGTCAGTTACCCCCAATCTTTATGTACAGAAATTACTTTTATTGGGACAACTTTACCCTGGTCAGTCAGATAGAAGGCAGCATTTTGGGAGGATGCCTCCTTTTCTCACCTGTCTGAATTTTGTGGAAGCAAATGATGTCACGTAGACATTTACATCTATGGATTTTACTTACCAAACTAGTGAGTTGAGGTGCCCCAAATCACTAGTCACTTTTGAAGAAATTCAGACAATAATAGGAAAGTAATAAGAGCTAGATTGTCTAGGGCTAAATGCCACAGAGTAGGGAGTTTTGTGGAGCTACACTGCCAGTGGGAGCACCAGGAAAATTGTGCAAATGAAGAGGGAGGGCTGGACAATGATTCCATCTTCTTACCACCCCCTTTCTAGCATCCTGATCCCTGGGGGAGCAGGAGCAAGCTGTCCTCTCCTCTCCAGAATGCAGGCAGCACAAAAGCTGCTGTTATGGAAGGCTATTGCTCAGCTGTGCTAGGCTTTAATGCCATTAACACCTGTAAACAAGGAAGAGTGCCAGCACCATCTGACCAGCCAGCTTTCTGTGGATCACCAGCAAGTACACTACAGACTGTTGGTAGTGCACTTGCCACAGTTAAGGGACTATACAACCCATAGCAATCCATCTATGAGTTCATTTACTCATTGTGTTAAATTATCATACATAAATTTGAAAAAAAAAAGTTATTTATACTAAATTTACTAAATTACACACAGCTTTAATTACTACGATGTGCTCTAAAACTTCAAAATGCTATTAACATCTGTTACATTTTTCTATGCATTGATGACAGCAAAACACCAAAAACAAAAGGACTCGTTTGATTACTCTAATTCCACCTGCATGCGGAACCCCAGACTGAATCTTTCAATGTGGTGAAAGTGAAGTGTGCTGCATTCTTGTGCTGTTATGTGCAGCATAGCCTGATCTGAAGAATTAGAAAGCAGATGTTACGAGTTACAGCATTTAAGCGATTGTTCTTTAAAAAAACAAAAACAAATAAAAGTAGAAGGCACTCTAGGAACTAAATTGTCAAGGCTATCCATGAATACACACTAGTATTCATGTCCTGAAGTATGTGAAGAGTTTCAAGTTACATGAGAGTTGAATTCACAAATCCCTTTATAGATTCCTATATTAGAAAGCCAGAAGGGATCATTGTGATAATCTAGTCTGAACTCCTGTGTAGCACAGACCATAGGACTTCCAAGAATTAATTCCTGTTTTTAAACCAGAAAGCCATCTAGTTTTGATTTTAAAAATTTCAGTGATTGAGAATCACCCTTTGAAGGCATGACTTTGTAAAGGTTCTTCTAACTTACCAGTGTTTGGGGGGAGGCGTTTCTTCATTTGTTTTAAGTATATTATGGGCTTGATTCTGATCTCCGTTACACAGGTATAATTCAGAAAACCTATTGAAGTCAGAATTACTTTAGTGTACAACAATATAAAATGAGACCAGAATCAAGATGAGAAGCTAACTCTCTCTCTCTCTCACTCACACACACCGACCTGAAATGTGATGTATTGGGCAATCACCCCTTTTTTTAAAAAGGTCTAATCCAAAGCTCACTGCAAGATGTTGATTTCAATGAGCTTCAGATATCTGGGCCCTGGTCCAAAGGTATTTAGGTATTGCTGCACTCAGCATTACAACACCTAACTGATATAGGAGCCTAAATCTCTTTTTCAAGGGATTTAGGTAACTAGTAGCCATGAGATTTTTGGCTCCTAAGTGCCTACATCTCTTTTGAAAAGCAGATGCAGGTTCCTTGTTAGTTAGGTGCTGCAACACTGAGCACAGTAATGTATAAATATCTTTAAAAAAAAAAACCTGGGCCCAGGCCCATTATGGATTACTACAACCTTTTGTACAAACTGAAATGGACATTTACCTGTCTTCATCATTATCCGGATCTTATTTGTTTCAGACCACAGCAGGCCTGCCTGGGATGCATTCAACATGGAAAATAAATCATCAGCTATAAAGTTGAGGATTCTTTCAATTTCACAATCCAATTGCTTTCAATGCTGCACTTACTTTAAACCCTGGTCTTGGGTTCCTTGAACATCCAAAACTCACAGAGCTTGGGTACTGTACTTACAGATACAAAGCAGAGTAAAATTCTGGTCCCACAGAAGCCAACGAGAGTTTTGCCATTGACTTCCATGGAGCCAGGATTTCACCCAGTATTTCCTAATAATAGGTCTGCCCATCCCTAATCATATCACTTCTGGGAGATGAAAATGCGTGTGCGAGGGGTATCAGGTTTGTGTAGATTTTCAGCTTTTAAAAAAAAATGTACCCTTTGCCATATCTCTCTGGGCAAGTACAAACACTAAGTATCAGCTGTGACAAAGTTTACTTACATTAACTATGGCACACTAAAGGATGAACTCCAGAGTTGAACACACACACCATAAACAGTGACTTTACTCTGTGCCCCGAAGGTCAACATAAATAAGCAGAATGGCGATACTCCAGCAAATCCCCCCAGTTCACCCTCCTAGATAAGTACAAACCCAGTAATCAATGTACTCTCTCATTTGACACAGAATGTAAGGAAAGGGCTCACATATGATCCAATATTATTCATCCTTAGCTTCTAAAATATTAGAGAAGCCACTGATATTTCTCTGCATTTATTTAAATGTATACAAAGCACTTATAAATCTAAGCACATTTTAAAAATGTGTCATTTATTCTGCATGGTCTTCAAAAGGCACAGTAACTCCAGTACATAAAGCCAAGTACTTGAATGTTGTTTGCAAAGGATTTTTCTATCTACAAAACAAAATATTGATGTTGCTATCCACTTTTTGAGGGAAACTCCCACTTAATATTCCACTGAAATCATGCAGTAAAATAAGTTTAGAGGACCTTGTTATTACTTCACCTGCTCTGTGTGTGTGTGTGTGTGAGAGTGTGTGTGTGTGTGTGTGTGTGTGTGTGTGTGTGTGTGTGTGTGTGTGTAATATATATATTTGAATGACATTCTATAATCTTTGCCTGAGTGGACAATGCCAAATTTTATGCCACTATCATATTTAATTTCTTTACATCTTGAACAGTGTTGATAATCCTTACTGTTTTAGAGAGACTGCTAACCAATGTGCATGGCAATGAATTCTGGTCTGTAAATATTTTAATACAGCCTCTCTCGCAGACTCATAAAATGTTTATAGGACCCAACTGCTTTTTCTGAAAAATTATATTTATTCCCATTTCAATTTTAAAAGCTATTCAAACAAGTTGTTGGACATGCCCGATTTAGTATGGCACTCTAAGATGTAGATATTAAATGTGAACTACAAGTAATTTTGGAAAAGAACAGAGATCAAGAGGTGAATTCAGAAAAGGCATAGATGCATTATTCAGTAAACATTGCCCCAATCTGATTATACCACCCCTTTATAAGAGTAAGGCAAAATGATATATTTCTTGTACATGAGAAAAAGGTCAAGAAGTTACCATTTTGAAAGAGAATTTCTATATGGAATATACATAATGCCCGTCAGGAACGAAAATTAATTCTAGTTTCTATTAATATACAAGGATTATCCCACAGCGGAGAATGCAGAGAGTTATAGATGGATTTGCTAATTTGGGGATATTGTGGACCACACTAATGAAAAAATACGATCTAGATTTTTTTCTACTTTATAATGAAATGTAAGGACTCGTTATGTAATCCTATGGTTTACCAAAATAATCCTTACAAAATCAAATCAATAGTAAAGCTTGACATCCCATTATAAAATCAATTTTCAAAACACACAAAGAACCACAATCTCCTGGAAATTTAATATACCACATCTGATCCTACAGTAGAGTTTTTATGGGTGCAACTGACAGGGGCAGGAGGAGGACCTACAAAAGAGCAAGTTGTGACTCTCTGACATTGCACTGGGGTTAGGGCTGGTGTGGAACTAGCTGCAGATTAGAGCAGTCTCAGGAGAGGGAAATCATCAGTTGGTAATGTCCAATAGCTTCCGGTTGTTATGCAGAATACAGTACAGAAACTGAGCTATGAAAATTGTTCCTGTTAAGACTATTTCTCTAGCCTCTCTTAAGGACTTGGGAAAGACATGACAGTGCCAATACAACATGTTTTCTGCACATATTATGTGTTATGTTGTTTATTATGATGCTGAGTTCTGTCTATACTAGTACAGCATTGATGAACGTACATAGCTGCTAGAAAATACAAAATTTTCTAGCGTAGTCCAGCACAAAATGGTAAATCCACATCTCTTTTGTAGTTGCACTGGACCCTTGGCATCATAATCAGTGTGGTTCTGCTGCATACATGGAATACAGGATTTGGGGAGGTATAGGAAGTGCCCACAGACACGTGGGCCACTGAAGAAGCTACTGATACCAGATTTGTTAGCAAACAATGGGTCAATATCAGCCATACTAACACGTTTTGTACACATGCAAATCTGAAAAACAATTCATTGCTGTGACTGACTAAAAATAATCTCTCCATGTTTAATACTCAGTGGAATTAATGTTAAAAAGGAATTACAGAAGCCTCATCTTTTTAAAAGCAAAAAGATGATCCCGGGGTGACACCTCTAGCAAAGATCAAGGATATGCAAAAGCATATTATGCAGAACAAAACAAAAAAGGCAAACAACCCCTAGAGTAAGGTTGTTTACTCAAAAGCTAGGAGACCAGTACTGTGCATGTACACCTTCAAAAGGAGTAAGTTATGCAGGAAAAACTGTTTATATAAAATAATGAATACAATCCTAAAATGGTCTGTGGGCACACATGGACATTTTAGAAGAGGCACTGGGGTGTAAAACACAGTTATCTGGAAGGTTTGACTGAAGAATTGTCAGAGAAGAACAGTTTTCACCTACCCGAGAAACCACACCTTGTATTTTTACTATGGTGCCTGCCAATGGGACAAAGAGAACAGGACAAACTGGGGGAAAGGAAATGCAGCATCTAGAAATATAAGTAGGACCCTACCAAATTCATAGTCCATTTCGATCAAATTTTGACCACACAAAAGACCAGATTTCACGAGGGGGAGACCAGATTTCATGGTCCGTGACACGTTTTTCATGGCCATGAATTTGGTAGGGCCCTAAATATAAGAATGTTTCTTCACTGTAAGAGCACGTATCTAACTTGCCTTGTATAAAATGAGGCATGTTTTGCAAACCTTTTCGTTTGTTTTGAGTCTGGGTCCCTCTGTGCTTAATGGTTTTCTTTCTAATTGGATCACATGGGTCTGAAAACTGTTTGGGAATTTCATGCAGACTGTCCTAAATAGAAAAAGACCCTCCAAGTAGCACTAGTAGTGCTGGTGAAGGAAGGGTGCTAAGAGTCTATATCTTGCTTTGAATTTTGATCAAAAGAGCATGAATTAAGGTGGACCTTTACCATAAAATATTGTTTTCAGAATTATGGTCTGAACACATGGGGAATGTCTAATGAACAAGAATACAATATAAAGGATGTAAAGTAACAACTGCCGGTAGTCAAACATGAGCAAGTCTGATGCAGGGGAAGGAATCCCAGGTAAGTTTATTCCCCATTACAGTGATGACAGCCCCATAGCAGGACACAGCTATCAACTCTCTCATACTAGTAGAGGCACCAGTACAACATGAGAGGTTGTGTTGTTATCTGCTTTTAATTCCCCTGTACAGCTAGGTGTGTGGGGGGGTCCATGTAGAGCAGTTTATGTACACAGGGATGTCCCTTGAATCCTTCTGAGAGATCTCAATGAAACTTTCTTGGAGGTACTCTGCAATCCTCTCCTGAAGGTTTCTAGGGATGGCAGTCTTATTTCTTCCTCTGCGGTAGGACACTTTCCCACCACTAGTCAGCGATTACCACATTGGTGCCTGCCAAAGTTAACACCCTAGTGGCATACCAGATCAGGCAGCTTTGGCCCACCATCAGCAGCTGTGCTGTATGCCATTCTTATGCTCAGGAGTAAGATAGCAGCTACAGTCACCACCATTTGTGGAAAATGGTCCCAGTATGCAGGGCCATTGCCCTATACTCAGTTTCATGCAACCGAGCAATTCCCTCCTCATTTCCCTGGCAGGCCATGCTCACCACAACTGGCACTGTGCACAAGCACTCCTAAGCAGAAGTGTCAAACAAGACATGCTTATTAATACTTTATGGGAGCAAGGGGAGGGAGTTCTGAACCTTAACTTTCACTTTCCATTATGACAATGGTACCTCCGTGTTTTATCTGCATCAGCAGTTGTTGCAGCTTTGAGGTATTCCCTCCATACCCAGGAATGCCTGAGCCAGACAAGGAAGAGAAAGAAGAGGACTCAGTATGACATGTTTAGCAAGATCCTGTAAGCCAGTGCTTTATCAGACCTTGAACAGAGGGCCTGGGGGATTAGTACTGCAGACTGCATGAAAGAAGGCAGAGAGGAGAAAGGCCCAGCAGTTGGAGTGGTAGATGTGGTATATATTATATTGACTTTAATAATGGTTTCAATACTGTCTCGCATGACCTTCTCATAAACAAACTAGAGAAATACAACCTAGATGGAGCTACTATAAGGTGGGAGCATAATTGGTTGGAAAACCATTCCCAGAGAGCAGTCATCAGTGGTTCACAATCAAGCTGGAAGAGCACATCAAGTGGGGTCCCGCAGGCATCAGTTCTGTGTCAAGTTCTGGTCAATATAGTCATCAGTGATTTAGATAATGGCATAGAGAGTACACTTATAAAGTTTGTGGACGATACCAAACTGGGTCGGGTTGCAGTGCTTTGGAGGATAGGATTAAAATTCAAAATGATCTGGACAAACTGGAGAAATGGTCTGAAGTAAATAGGATTAAATTCAATAAGGACAAATGCAAAGTACTCTCCTTAGGAAGGAATAATCAATTGCACAAACACAAAATGGGAAATGACTGCCCAGGAAGGAGTACTGCAGAAAGGGATCTGGGGATCATAGTGGATCACAAGCTAAATATGAGTCAACAGTGTAACGTTGTTGTAAAAAAACAAACATCATTCTGGGATGTATAGCAAGAGTGTTGCTATATCATGCACTTAACAACAGAACCAAGCAGGACCAGGAACCACCTTGTCCTTCCCCCAACAAACACACTCTTAAAGTGATGGCTTACAATTTCAACAGACTTCAGTATACTACACAGGCTATTCTGGGGTCTCTCTCTTTCTTCCACAAAATATTTACAAAGGTCTTCGCTTTGTTTGGGGGGGGGGGACAAAAACAAGCATCAAAAACATTTTCCCCCTCAAAACAGAATTCTTGTTTTCTAGCAACCCTACTTGTGGGATAGCCTGGAGTATTTTGGCTGTGTCAGCATTAACCTTGAACTCCATGATTCAGCTTGAATATAGTGCCATACAGAGGGTCAAGGGATATTCCCAAGGGTCAAGGGTACAATTATTGTGTCTGGGCATACAGACCCTTTACTGTATTGGTAGCTCAATCCCTATTTCAGGTAACTGTGTTATTATTTGTATTGCTATAGCACCTAGGAGCCCTAGTCATGGGCCAGAACACATTGTGCTAGGCGCTGTACTAAGACAGAACAAAAAGACAGATTGTAACTTTTGGAGTTAGGGACTAAGTATAAGTCAAGAGGTAAAAGACGAACTGACAAACCAATGGGGGCGTGCAAGGAAACAATGAGACAATATTGGTCATCATGATAGGTTGCATTCTCAGCACCACCAACAGCCTAACTGTTGTCAAGTCATGTCCAACACCTACACTATCCCTCCTCAACTGTTTAAGCTCTTTAGCACACAGCTACTGTTGTCACAAACAAGGAAAAATGTCTCTCCACCAGCAATAGGAAGAGGCTGGCCTACATTAAAATGAATAAATGTTTGCTCCTACAAGATTACAGAGTGCCAGAGTTCATGGGTAGTAGCAGTGGAAAATTATATAACACTGAAAACATGGACTCTTTCAGCACTAAAAAACTGCTCTATAAAGTGTTCCACCCTGAAAACTAGTGAGCAATTAGCTTGTTTATACAGAGAAAATGCTGTCTTTTCTCTGGAGAGCATTTCTTCAGTAGACATCAATTTGTTAGTAAACAGAAGCAAGGAGGGGGGTAATCTCAGTAGTCAGCAGTTAGCATTTGTCAGACCCACACAACACAACCTATTTCTAATGCTTTAACTAACATCTCGGAACAATTTCTCCCTCTCCCACTGAAGTCATCTGCATTGCATGAACACTACTAAAGCACAGGGGAAATGAAAATTTAGATAGGAAGTTATTTTTTCATGACTAGACTTAAACCAGAACATAGAAAGGAAAAGGAGCTAATTTATATGTAATAAATTATGTATTAGTCACCTAAACATGTTAGTATCTATGGAAGTGGGCCATTAGGTACTGATAAAGACTATATATTGATTTTTCAGAAAGAAAAAGCAAATGTACTTCTATGTGGTTGATATTTATTCCAAGTATTCCTAAGTAGTACATACAACTAATTCTGCAGCTGACTTTTGAGGCATTACAGAATGTGTGTGGTATATATAGGTTACTTGAAGAGATCGCTTCAGGTAATAGTCTATACATTCCTCAGGAGAAATTCTGTTAAACAGCAAATCTAGTTTGCTTATCATCCAGCATAAAATGGATTAATCAAACACTCCATGCACACTTACAAAGCTACTAGTCTCAAAATGACGGGAGAACTCTGCAGTTGTTGTATTTCAAATTTTCTTCTTGTCATATAGAGCATCACAACAGCTTACCATCTGGAAAACTCCAGTCAATTGCTATCTAAAATATAATGCATTGTTTAAACTAGATTTACTTAGACTAGATTTCATAAAAGATTTGGCTGAAAAATACGGAGGGCTAGAGTCAAATTTTGAGTCAAATTACATGGGTGCACAAAGATATAAGGGGCAGCAAGACTTCCTGGGAAGTCTCCACGCATGTTGGGCCTGGGCACACTTCCATCATTACACCTAGCCAGGTGCTCTGGCCATCAAGTAGTGAGTGGTGAAGCCAAGACTCTATCCTCTCTTCACACCCCTCTACCTCCTCCCCATTCACTTACTCATAGTGGAAAGGGAGTTGTGTTCCACACCAGACCTGGACCCAAGATTCTAGTAGGTCAAGCAAAGGACTGAAGCCTTACACCTCTGTGTGGTTAAGTAAACTAAGGGCACAATATAGCCCTTAAGTCTAGCATTCACAGAAGCTAGCTTTTCCTCTCCACCAAACCCAGATTCCTGCCTGCTAAAATCCTGCTCACATTCAGTCAGAACACGTACTCAGTGGCAAGTAACTGCTCTGCTCTCAACCACACTGAGATCAATGAGGTAGGAAGGTCTACCTCCCTGCTTCTGCTGCCATACTTCCTTCCATGCTGCTGCTTGCCTGTCTTCCTTTGTCTGGTTATGCTACTGTCTCTGGGGCAGATCTCCCCTGCCCACAGCATACAAGTGACAGCAGCAGGAGATTATGAGGAGAGAAGCCACCCTACTTTTGTGGTACCCTTCACAGGGGTGGATCCAAAGTGGGTTAGCTTCTACCTGTACATTTCACCAGCTGTCCTCATTCTAGGCTGGTCAGCAATTTTCCATCAAAATGTTTTTGATCGAAAATCTGGCTTCTGCAAGAATAATGGTTTACCCAGAAAAATTTGATTTCCCCCCAAGTTTTTAATCCTCTCTTAGGAAAATCTAAACCAAATATTTTCTTTCAGCCAGGTCACCCAAATTGTGACATTATCCCGAGCTGGCATTCTGGATGAGATTGCTGTGTGGCCAACTGAGTACAATTTTTAGCCCACTAGCTTGATCAAAGCTAGCATCTGTACATCTACCTGAGCTGGGACTTATACTTCCCAGATGCAATATAGATGTACCCAAAAAAGAGTGGGTGATGGGTCCAATTTTGAACAGCTCTCTCACTCAGGAATGAAGTTGTGCAAACAAAATACATAATTAAAGCAATGTGTCCGGGATTGGTTTTCACATCTAACCCCTTTGTTTGCCTTTTAGTTTAAGGTTAAGGATTTGGATACTCACAGGCAAACCACACACAAAAACACAAGAGCGGGTGAAGCGGACTTCAGTAGGGTCAGGATTTTACCAACTCTCTCTCTAGAGATTTTCTTCTCCATACACACAAGTAATGAAAGCCCGTTCCATTGCTAGGAGTAGTAGAAGTAGATAAATAACTATATTACTGGTCTTTAGAATACTCACAGATATTGTTCAATAGACATTACCAAATATTTGCTTATTTTCATCGGTGTTTGTTTTCATAGTGGTAAAAATATTGAGTAGAAATACTTTAAAAACATGAGTAAGACATTTATATTTATCCACATCTTCCCTTGTGCATACTGTTTTATGCGTGCATACACCATGAACTACCACTTACAGATTTATGTATGTAATTTGCACCAACCATAAAAAGGAGGCAGTAGTTTATTTTTTGCTTTTTAAAAAATAGTCATAAATAGAAGCCTTAGTAAAGTCCTGAGTGTAGCCCCATAACGTTAAATGCAAAGAGAATTTTTCCCCAGTTAAACTATTTTATAAAAGGAATAGCAAAGATGAAAGTACAACACCCTCTTCATTCAGATATAAACCTGTGTATATAAATACTGGACAAATACCAAAACAAATGCCAAAGTAATTCAACATGTTTTTTCTATGTTATAGTGACAGTTGGGGTTTAGAAACTACATAAGTCTATTACTATTAGTTCTAACAGAAGTAGTAATGTAAACAATTTTGATTTCACTGTTACTTGAACTAATGAACAGATATTTTGTCAGAAGTGATATTTTGATTGTGAGTAGATTTAAATATACAATATACAAAAAACCAACATGTATACCTATTGTGACAGACCCAGACCAGTGGGGTACAGGAGTCTGGTAGAGGGCAAATATACTGGTCACTGGATGAGTAGTTTTCTGCTCCTTGAGTGACCAGAGCAGGGGCTGCACTAGAGTAATCAGGAACCTGCTAGAACCAGTTAAGGCAGGCAGGCTAATTAGGACACCTGGAGCCAATTAAGAAGAAGTTGCGAGAATCAATTAAGGCAGGCTAATCAGGGCACCTGGGTTTTAAAAAGGAGCTCACTTCAGTTTGTGGTGGGAGTGTGAGGAGTTGGGAGCAAGAGGTGCAAGGAGCTGAGAGTGAAAGGGTGTGCTGCTGGAGGACTGAGGAGCACAAGCATTATCAGACACCAGGAGGAAGGTCCTGTGGTGAGAATAAGGAAGGTGTTTGGAGGAGGCCATGGGGAAGTAGCCCAGGGAGTTGTAGCTGTCATGCAGCTGTTACAGGAGGCACTACAGACAGCTGCAGTCCACAGGGCCCTGGGCTGGAAGCCAGAGTAGAGGGCGGGCCCGGGTTCCCCCCAAACCTCCCAATTGACCTGGACTGTAGGTTCTCCCAGAGGGGAAGGTCTCTGGGCTGTTCCCCAACCCACATGGTGAATCTCTGAGGCAAGAAAATCCGCCAATAAGCGCAGGACCCACCAAGATAGAGGAGGAACTTTGTCACACTGGTGTCAGGAGTGGGATCTTGGGGTGCACAGCGCGGCGGAAGAAGGAGGGTGATTTAAACAAAAAACAAAACAAAAAAAAGGAGAGGGTTTATTTTTTTTCACCACAATGGATGACGTAGTGCGGGCACTGGTACAAGCTACGGCGGCGCAGCAGGAGGCTACCCGTGTCCAGGCAGCCGCCCAACAGGAGGCAGTGCGGCTGCAGCAAGAGACTAATCGCCTGCTGATGGACAAGGCTGCTCAAAACCGAGCTATGTTGCGGGAACTGGTAAACCAGGTAAAGTCCCTTACAGAGCTGAATCGCGGCCATGATGGGACGCGGCTCATACGGGCCAGCCATTGGCTGCAGAAAATGACATGGGAGGATGATGTAGAGGCATACCTTCTGGCCTTTGAGAGGACAGCCCTACGGGGAGGCCTGGCCTCGAGATCAGTGGTCTGGCATCCTTGCCCCATTCCTGTGTGGGGAGGCCCAGAAGGCCTACCATGATCTGCCTGAAGAGGCTGCGGCAGACTACCCCCAGCTGAAAGCAGAGATCTTGGCCAGATCTGGGGTAACGACCGCAGTGCGGGCCCAGCAGTATCACGGTTGGAGGTACCAGGAAGACAAAACCCCGCGGTCCCAATTGTATGACCTCATCCATCTTGCACGAAAGTGGTTGCAAACAGAGTCCCGGAGTCCGGAAGAGATACTAGCGGTTCTGGTCATCGACCGATACATGAGGGGACTACCACCAGACCTTCGTGCCTGGGTAAGCCAGAACGAACCCTCCACCTATGACGAGGTTGTCGCCCTGGTAGAGAGGCGAAGGACAGCGAGGGAGCTGACCCGACCAGTTAAGGAAGAGGCACCCCGGGTTAAACTAGCAGCACCAAGCCCTAACGTTTGGGTGACTGGGCCACCAGGAGGGCCCAGGTGGAAAAAGAGAGAGGCTGAAGGCCCATCAGAGGCCACAAAGAGTTGGAGCACTGAGGGAGAAGAGGATCGTGATGTTAGACTGCCCAAACCAAGAGACCGGGGAACGCCTAGGGCTCCATACAGATGTTATACCTGCGGGGAGTGGGGACACATAGCTGCACAGTGTCCCAATGCTGAGGAGCCTATGCAGTGTAACCTGGGGAACTGGGCAGATCCATGCTCCCTAATCCACCTTGTGGGGGTCTCACTAACCCCACATATGTATACCAGACCAGTGAAACTAAATGGGGTAGGGACCACAGCACTGGTTGATTTGGGGACTGCTATCACGCTTATCTCAGGGAAGCTCGTGAAGCGTAGTCAGCTGCTGCAGGCTAAACGTACGGGGATAACATGTGTCCATGGGACAGTTAGTTACTACCCCATCATCCCAGTAAAAATAGAGATCCAAGGGAACACTACTGAGGTAGCAGCAGGTGTAGTCCCTAAACTCCCATACCCGGTGCTCATAGGGAGGGACTTCCCAGGGTTTGGAAACTTACTCCCAGTAGGGGGATTGGAGAAAGATGGGGACCCTAAAATTGGTGAGGCATCCACAGCAGACTGTCAACCCCCAATCTTCTCTGAAATATCCCCAGATTTGTTCTCCACTCCCAGACAGGGTAGAAAGACAAAAAGGGAAAGAAGGGCAGCTAAGGCCTTGGGAACCCGAATACTGACCCAAAGCCAGAGGGTCACTCTTGTAGGTAGGTGGACCCGCACAGCTGAAAAGGAGGCCACGCAGGAGGGAGAAGCACCTGAGTCTGACCCCCACCCTAATGCTTCTGAACCAGTAGAGGCAACAGAGACTGGGCCCCTAGATCTTGGGCAGATTAGCCCCGGGAGAGGAAATTTTGGACGGGACCAGGCAGAATACCCAAGGTATGACAACATTAGGAAAGAGGTGACTGAAATAGATGGGGTCCCCGTGGAAGGAAAAACCCAGGGACCAGGACCCTACTTCATAATGAAGAAGGATCTCTTATACCGGGTTGCACCAGTACAGGGGCAGAAGGTACAGCAGATCCTAGTACCTCAAAAACACCAGAACGCTGTATTAAGTCTTGCTCATAGTCATCTTTTTGGGGGGCATTTGGGGGTAGAGAAGACCCTGGCACGAGTCCTACGACGGTTCTTCTGGCCCGAAGTACATGAAGAAGTGTGGAGGTACTGTGCCTCCTCTGCCCAGAGTGTCAGCTGCACAGTCCCCGTCCCCACTTGAGGGCACCTTTAGTACCCCTTCCCATCATAGAGTTCCCCTTCGAGCGAATAGCCATGGACCTAGTGGGACCCCTGGAGAAGACGGCTCGGGGCCACCAATATATACTTGTTGTTTTGGACTATGCTACTCGCTACCCAGAAGCCGTCCCCCTGTGGAACACGGCCTCTAAAACTATAGCCAAAGAGCTGGTGGGGATCTTTGCCCGAATGGGGCTACCGAAGGAGATATTAACGGACCAAGGAGCCCCATTTATGTCGAAGCTAATGAAGGACCTCTGTACGCTGCTCCATATACATACCCTGAGAACTTCGGTCTACCATCCGCAGACTGATGGGTTGGTAGAAAGGTTTAACCGAACACTCAAGGCTATGATAAGGAAGGTGGTAAGTCGGGATGGGAAGGATTGGGACATCCTCCTACCCTACCTTATGTTCGCTATCTGGGAGGTACCACAGGCCTCAACTGGGTTTTCCCCCTTCGAGTTATTATACGGGCGTCACCCCCGTGGCATACTAGATATCGCCAAAGAGATCTGGGAAGAGGAACCCAATGAGGGGAGAAATATAATAGAGCATGTAATGCAGATGCGAGACCGGATAGCCCGGGTTACACCTATTGTACGGGAACATTTGGAGAAGGCACAGGAGGCCCAGCGAACCCATTACAATCGCCAGGCAAAAGTGCGACAGTTCCAACCAGGGGTTCGGGTTATGGTGTTGGTACCCATGGCAGAAAGCAAGCTTCTGGCCCAATGGCAGGGGCCCTATGAGGTGGTTGAACCCGTGGGGGAAGTAACCTACAAGGTGCAGCAGCCAGGACGCAGAAAACAAGAACAGATTTATCACGTTAACCTTCTGAAACCCTGGCATGCACAAGAGGCATGCACAACAGTCCAAAAAGACCTAACCCAGGAAAACAAGCCTTCCAAACAGGTGAGAGTGTCTCCCGATTTAACACCAGACCAGAAGAATGAGGTGTCTGAGATGATCTTCCGGAACCAAGATGTGTTCTCGACAAAACCGGGTCGAACAACTGAGACATATCACCACATCGTCACGAACCCTGGGGCCAGAGTAACAATGAGGCCCTATCGGGTGCCAGCGGCAAAAAGGGAGGAAATAAAAGCAGAAGTAAAAAAAATGCTGGAGTTGGGGATCATCGAAGAATCCCACAGTCAGTGGTCCAGCCCATCGTGCTGGTGCCCAAACCTGATGGCACCACAAGATTTTGCAACGACTTCCAGCGACTAAATGAAGTACCCCAGTTCGACGCGTACCCCATACCTCGCATAGATGAGCTAGTGAACCGTCTGGGTAATGCCCGGTACTTGACTACCCTAGACTTGACAAAGGGGTACTGGCAGATTCCCCTTGCAGAAGACGCAAAGGAAAAGACTGCGTTCTCTACCCAGAGGGTCTTTTTCAATATACTGTCCTCCCTTTTGGACTACATGGGGCCCCAGCTACCTTCCAGCGCCTCATGGACAAGCTATTACGCCCACATAACAGTTATGCTGCTGCCTACTTGGACGATGTGGTCATTCATACCCCAGACTGGGAAACCCACCTGGAGAAGGTGGAGGCAGTCCTCGATAACCTTCAGGCGAGCTGGTCTTACAGCAAACCCTGCCAAGTGCGCTGTAGGGTTTACAGAGGCCAAATATCTTGGCTACATTGTGGGAAAAGGTCTGGTAAAACCCCAAGTGAACAAGTTAGAGGCCATCCAAAACTGGCCCCGACCAAGTCGCAAGAAACAAGTCCGGGCGTTCCTAGGTGTGGTGGGGTATTACCGAAGATTTATCCCCCACTTTGCCACAAGGGCAAGCCCCCTGACAGACCTAGTGAAAGCCCGTGGACCTGATCTGGTGAGATGGTCTGACGCAGCAGAGGAAGCATTCACAGACCTACGGACTGCCCTCTGCAATAATCCCGTACTGATAGCCCCTGATTTCACCAAGGAGTTTATCCTGCAGATGGATGCATCGGAAATAGGGTTGGGGGCCGTTCTATCACAGATGGTTGGGGAGGAGGAACACCCAATTCTATACCTCAGTCGGAAACTTCTTCCAAGGGAACAAAAATATGCAGTGTTGGAGAGAGAATGCCTCACTGTAAAATGGGCCATGGAAACATTGCGCTACTACCTGCTCGGGCGCAGATTTGTCCTCGTGACCGACCATGCCCCTCTTCAATGGATGCAGCGGAACAAGGAGAAGAACACAAGGGTGACCAGATGGTTCTCATCCCTCCAACCTTTCCAGTTCTGTGTGCAACACAGAGCAGGGAGCCGTCATGGCAACGCCGATGGCTTGTCACGTGTGCACTGTCTGGTGTCTCAAGCTGCCCAACCCCTTGGCGTTGAGCAGCGGGGCGGGATATGTGACAAATATACTGGTCACTGGATGAGTAGTTTTCTGCTCCTTGAGTGACCAGAGCAGGGGCTGCACTAGAGTAATCAGGAACCTGCTAGAACCAGTTAAGGCAGGCAGGCTAATTAGGACACCTGGAGCCAATTAAGAAGAAGCTGCTAGAATCAATTAAGGCAGGCTAATCAGGGCACCTGGGTTTTAAAAAGGAGCTCACTTCAGTTTGTGGTGTGAGTGTGAGAAGCTGGGAGCAAGAGGCGCAAGGAGCTGAGAGTGAGAGGGTATGCTGCTGGAGGACTGAGGAGCACAAGCGTTATCAGACACCAGGAGGAAGGTCCTGTGGTGAGAATAAGGAAGGTGTTTGGAGGAGGCCATGGGGAAGTAGCTGTCATGCAGCTGTTACAGGAGGCACTATAGACAGCTGCAGTCCACAGGGCCCTGGGCTGGAAGCCGGAGTAGAGGGTGGGCCCGGGTTCCCCCCAAACCTCCCAATTGACCTGGACTGTGGGTTCTCCCAGAGGTGAAGGTCTCTGGGCTGTTTCCCAACCCACATGGTGAATCTCTGAGGCAAGAAAATCTGCCAATAAGCGCAGCACCCACCAAGATAGAGGAGGAACTTTGTCACACTATGTTAATATTATATTGGCTGAAATGTTCTTCTATTAGTGTGTTAATATTTCAGGTAAAAATCCCCCTTTGGCAAATCAAGGGTATTCTTGTTTTCCTTGAATTACAATTGTTGACAAGGAGTCTCAATTCAGAACACTACTGGCATGTTCTGCTAATTGATTGTAATGAAACTTCAATGCTCTAGCTTTACATCAGTGTAAGTAACAGCAAAATTTGGTCCTATGTCTTTTGTCAGAGGCGTGTTAGGCTCATCTGTGGACCTAGATGTGATCAATTATGGCCCAAAAACTTGTTAAAGGTGATACAAGTTCCTTAATCATCTCACCCTTTTTGGAAAAATCAGTCATCTTGCATTTGCTCTGTGATCAAAAGACCTCCATGGAGTTATTTCAAATTTACATTGGTGTAGCCAAGATGAAATACTATTTGTGCTTTCATCTGATGAGAGTTCTTTAGATGTACAGCAAGTAATCAGCTCAACCCTTCCATGAAAGTTATTCATCCTGATTTCAATAGAAAACTAAGCAAACTTCCTCTACATTTTAATTTTTAAGCTTAATCTGCATTTTAAAATAGGAAAAAATACTCTCCTGCCCTTATTGGATTTCAAACCAGATAGTTCACTGTATGACCAGACCTAGAGGTTAAGATGTTTATTAAGAATTGTATCATACTTTAGCTCTCAAAATTATGAAAGCTAAGTGTTTCCCTGTCAGATCCCCTGATTTATGGGGGAAGGATGATCATGAGCTCATGATATGTTTATTGATGTATGTGTGTTCCTCTGAAGCTCAGTTCCTTATGCTGCATAGCTGGGAAGTAGAAGAGAATGCACAATAACCATGAAGGGGCCTAATGGAAAGCAAGAGGTTCAACCGCCAGGAAAACATGTGAAGAGCCTTATCACATGTTTGGGGTATGGTCCATATTTGGGTGGAGCTGGATAACTAATTGTTCTATACTAACATAAATTAGTGTCATAGAAATGTCAAAAAAGTTGTGTCTTTAGGTTAGCGGGGAAGGTTATGAACTTGTACCCACACTGTGCACAGTCACCTCCCTAATTTTTCACCTAGTGCCAGAGTGCATGAGTGAAAAGTAGCTAACAGTCATTAATTATGACAAAGACTAAGAGCAAATATGGCTTTCATGTTTGTTGGCCTATACTGAAGCCTGTTACCAAATTCCTAGCATAGGCCCTCACACTTCTTGTTCAGGAAGGGACATCTGTGTGTGGTCACCTCCAGCAAGTGGTGCAAGATAACCACCATGATGGACTGGAATCTTGTAGTGACCTAAGACAGAGACTCTACCCACTGCCAAAGGACTGGGCCAAGTTAAGTACAGTACATTGGAACCCCCTCATTTAAAGATACAAAGCTGACCCCCGAGGTGCAGTAAAGGGGAGAATAACCCCCCCAAAAATCAGATACTATGCAGAGGAAAATGATATGCACACTCTCTCTCTCTCTCTCTCTCTCTCTCAGAGACATGTAACATGGTCAATAGGGGAATGTCTTCCCCTATCTCCTCAGACAGGCCATCCACTGAAAGAAAAGGTGAAAGACCAACTTTCAGCTACACTGAGCCTGAAGTCTACAGCCAAGAGAGGGATCCCCACATGTGTGAAGTGAAGAGCTCAAGCCTCCTGCTACAGCCACCTGATTTCATCCGAACAACAGTATTGTGAGTCAAAATCCCAAGAAACAAAAGCTACATCTACACTAGGAGCTGGGGGTGTGACTCCCAACTTCAGTAGGCATACTCAGCTCTAGCCCTTATCAAGCTAGCTGTTGTATCAACGAGGCAAGGTACTAACAAACTTCAACAGGACTTTATTTTTACAGTGGAAACCTCTTTATCAAGCTGCTGCTGCACCCTCTGTAACTTTCACTCAGTTTCCTCAACTCCTCCCCCCTCCTTCCTGTTTCCTGTCCTTTCAGACTCCCAACAGCCAGTGCTCCCAGTTCTAAAAATTACAAGCCCATCTAAACACCACATTAGCACACTAAAGATAGCGTCGCTGTGGTAGCACGGACAGTGGTGAACGACAGCATGGACTAGCTGCCTCAAGTGTGTATCCACATGGTCTGAGAGGGTTGCATTGGAGGTAGTTAGCCCATTGCATTGCTCACCACTGCCTGTGCTACTGCAGCTACACTGCTATTTGTAGTGTGCTCTCTTGATGAGAGCTAGCGCAAGCAGGTGTATTCCGGCTCCAACTGTGGACATAGCCAGCGAAGGAGCAACTTTGTTATTCTTGTGCAGCATATGGGAGATGTACTAAATGCTCCACCTTCATCTGTCTCTGTGTGTTTCACAGCACCTTTAAGCATCTCCCAAACTAGACACTAAAACCCCAGTCTGTTATCTAATAAGGAAGAGATTCTCCTAGGTTAAAAAGGAGTGTTTATTCTAAAGTTGCATGTGTATAAATTTTAGTTTTAAATATCACTTCTGTGTTCTTTGCCCAGCCTGTTAGAAAGTGTATTATTGTGTGAAAGAAGGAAAGTAAATACAGTGAAATTATAATCTTTTCCCTCAGCAAGACTTAAGGGAAATGTTAAAATGGTAAGTAATAAAGTATCTCTGTACTTCCTTAAGACCAGCCAGGGAGATTATTGTCCTCTTTAAGCAGTCTCCCTTGGTTGAGAGCTCCCCCTTAATGCTCCTGTAAAGGGTTAATGAGCATCATTTAGCTTTAAGTTGTATGTTCTATTAATCTCTCTGTCCGTCTAGGCACTTACATGGCTTCTAACACCATATTATCTGAGCATGCAGCTGAAAGTATCTATGATGCATATGTTTATGAGAGCAATAATAAAAAAATCATTGTATAAATGTTTTGAAAAAAGACAAGTTAGCTGAAGGCTGGGCTATCCGATAATACAATCATCTCAGAGGCATAAGCCCTGAACAGGACGACTCAGGAAAATTTGCTAAGGAACCAGATGTTCCACTACAAGTGTATTCTTTTGTGAATTACTATCTTAATCCTGGAATTGCTATCACACAGAAAAAGGGTTGGTGAAAATGTTTTAAATCACTTTATCAATTTGCTTCTGTGATATTAATTTTTTACAGCTCCCTAAAGTGTGCTATTGTAATTAACCTTTTTTATATTGTAGACCACAATCTGAGAGATTTTTCTCATGGAAATTCATGGAGCATAATGTCTCTGTACCAATTACAGCAATTGCTTACATAGTTTACATGGAGAACCTCTAGTTTCCTATGTATGTTGTAGCACTTTCTTATACTTGGGGTAGAGTGAGAACTGCTTAAAATTGTGTTTCAGCTGAATACTTCCCTGGATTTTACATGGATGTTAGTAGAAGATTGGCACAAACACCGACGGTATCAGTCGTATCTAGTAATTACATTTTTAAGCTAGTAAAGTTGCTGTTGCATTAACTATTGCTGAGTTGGAACAAAATGCCCAAGGGCAGTTTTATTTGTTTATTTTGTTCTGTGCTATTTATTTATTTTGCTCACATTTGGCACATGTAATAACCTAATTGCTCTTGAATTTGAAAGCTATTTGAAAATCTGGTCCTTAAAATTTTATATAATTAAGCTTTAGAGTTAACATCCCTTTGAGACAATCGAGAACAGCTCACATATCTTAGTGCTGCTGGTTGACATTCAGAAGGAAGCCTTAATAACCATGTGTTATAGACAGTTATTTTAATGAAAAAATTGCCTTTTGCAGAATCTGGCTGATGGGTTGTCCATAGGAGGGGGAGGGGGCGTTTGGCATCAATAGATAAAACCATTATTTTTAAATGTTATGTTTCATGTATACTTTAAAATTTCTTGCACCTCACTAGAACTTCAAAAGCATCCTGCCTCTCCCGTGCACTCAAATGCTGAGCTGCATTTCCTGTGTGTTAGACTACTGTGACAGATATGTAATTTTCTGCAATATCCTTGAAAAACCTTATTGAATCAAGTTTAAGTAGCTTTGGAGTCAATTCTATTACAAATGCAAAGTTTATGCATTACTATAGAATTGTATGTACCATCTACAGGGGGAGATGTGACCAATGTAAACCCTAGGAAGTGTTATGAACTTTAAAGGTTTAGTTAAAATAGTGGGCCTGAAAAGAATGAACGTTTAAGACAAAATTAAGTGGGGTCTCAGGAAATCTCCCGGGCAAGGTGAATGCAAATGTACTACTTTTGGTTATGCAAGACTCAACCTTTTGAAGCTATGCCCTGGGAATGGACCTTTGTCTATCACCTGCTACATGAGGACAAGATAAGTGGCCCAAGCTGTATAAAGGAAAAACTGAACTATTCATGAGTAAAAACTTATGAATTTGTAACCACAGAAAAACCCCTTGTTGGGGTCTGAAGTACTGACTCCTCGCAGAGCCCTTGCTGGAGTTTGGAGGGGATCTCTGGTAAGCTTATCAGTATGCGTGTAGGGTTTTTTTTGTTGGTTTTAACATATTTTCACTGTAATGCTTTCACCTTAAGAATATTGTTTATAAAGGCTGTGTGGTAATTTATAATGGTGGGCAGTCGCACTTTATAGAGAGAGAGAGAGAGCACGCGCGCAAGCACAAGCATACAAAGCACAGAGACTCTGGTCTGTTTAGGCAGTCTGGGGAGCTGGGGAATCACAGGGTAGGCAGGGAACTGTGCAGCTTTGAAAAAACCCAGTCAGGATGGGGAGAGTTGCAGGTCTCCACCCAAGAGAGGTGATGGTGGAGGAGACTGGGAACCTAGAGTGGGTGCTTTTGCTGGACCACGGAGGAGGAATGCAGGGGCAGTTGCCCTTAACTGTGACAACTACGTCAGACAGAACTTCATTCTGGGAAGTGTCAATAAAATGGCAGCTCTCCTCAAAAAGGGACTAGCACCATTCAGAGTTGTAAATACAGTGAAGCAAGCGGTGTATGGGGTGCAAAACACTCCACAATGTTGGGGGGGGAAGCAGAGAAGAAACAGGAAATCCTTCATTTAAAAAGTACACTACTTATCCAAAATATTGTGCCCCTTTGCCAAGTGGTAGCAAATGACCAGGGCCTTACAGGTCAGCTTCCCAGGGGAAGAGAAATCAGTGACAGAGTCTGGGTTAATACGGTCTAACTGTAATTTATTTTATTTACACATATACACTTCTGTGCCCAGACAAGTGACGACAAAAGAGCATGCAGGCAATCCTTTCTTTTAGGAATTTTGGCCAAACACTAATGCCAGATTCCCAGGTAGGTACTTTAAAGTAAATTCTTGAAATAATCAGAAACCAAGGCAAGGATCAAATACTCCTACTGCTTGCACAGATCCTCTGCTCAGAAGCTTGCACAACAATATCAAAAGAACCCAAACAAACAAAAAACCCTAAGTCTTTCTGTGACTGAACATTTCCTCACATGTTAACAAAAATCTTGCCAGACTACATGTGATGGTGCCACCTGCCATAACGTAGGGGCATAGGGTATAGGACTAGACAGGACTTCCTGGGTCATCAATTCCAGTCCACTGCTGTCACGGGCAATCCCATCATATAGTCCCATCCATAAATTTATCAAACTCTGTTTGAAAACTCCTTAGGCTGTTTGCCGCCCTTCCCCCCCTCCACCCTTCACTGGAATACTGTTCCAAAACCTTCCTCCTCTGAGTAGCAGCTTTCTAATTTCCAGCCTACATTTATTCATGGCCAGTTTACACTTATTTGTTCTTGTGCCAACATTGTCCTTTAGCTAAATAGCTCTTCAACCTCCCTGCTGTTTACCCCCTAAATTATTTATTGAGAGCAATCATATCCCCTCTCAGCCTTCATTTTGCTAGGCTAAACAGGCCAAGTTCTTTTAATCTCTTCTTGTAAAATATGCTCTCCATTCCCCTGATCATCCTAGCAGCCCTTCTCTGCACTTTTTCCAGTTTGAATCAGTCATTCCTGAACATGAGTAACCAGGTGAGGTCTTACTTCTCTCATGTACACTGGAATTAATACTTCTCTCTTTGTTGGAAATACAGTCCTAGGATGTAGCATGTGAGGTATTTGCTTCGCCCTCCCCCCCACACACACACACAGCCCCAATCACATTGGGGTTCATAGTCATCCAATGATCGACTAATATGCCCAGGTCTTTCTCTACCATTCTCAAGTCCCCAGCATATAGAGACTAATAAGGATTTCTGCTAAATGTATAACCTTACACTTTGTACTAATCATCTCATCTCACTTCCATTACTCCAGTCCTCAACGTCATCCAATTCTTCCTGTAGAAAATTCTAATCCTCTTCTGATTTGAGGATACCTCCCAACTTTATGTAAATGTCATTAGCACACACCTTTTTTGCCAAGATAATTAATTAAAATATTTAAAAATCGGTTCCAAGACCAATCCTTGACAAACTATACTAGAAACCGCCCTCCAGTCCAATAGCTCTCCTTTCAGCACAAACCTGTTGTCTCCTTTAGCCAGTTCCTTACCCAGCATACAATTCTTGCACTAAAGCCTATATTCTCTAACTTAAACTAACAGTTTCCCTTTTGGTATTCTATCAAATATTTCACTGAAGTCCAGATAGATTAGATCTACCCCATTTCCCTCCTTTGTTGGTCTATTTCCATAAAATACTGTGGTTTTCTCTTTTAAAAAAAAGAAAGGAAAAAAAAATCAGGTGAGAGACATGGATCCACTGATGAACACCCTTACATACTGGAGCACACAGGGGGCATGGATGATGTGGCAACCTACTGAAGCTGGTGATGGCTGCAGAGTGGCTGCCACCATTTGCCTTCTACTTATCAATTCCTGATTGGAGGGGTAAATATTCTGTCCTACCAGCCCCTTCACAGGTCCCACACACAAAGCTTGTTTGCTTTGACTTCGTGCAGTGACAATTTCTTTCAGCATGGAAACTGACCTACTGCAAGGCCCCCATAATGAACAATCACTGGGCAAGGAAAAAGAAAATTGATTTAGGTGTATAAACAGCTATAGACAAAGATGTACTAAGGAGATGATGTTTAAATCAGGATCAGGTTTAAGGCTTGTGGGGCTAGGGGTGTCACTGTTTGAGGACAAATTAGGGCCAGAGTATGGATTTGGATTCAACAGTACCCAAGTCTGATGAGCAGTTCTCATAAGAGTTCAGCTGCATCTAACCCAGAACTAAAGAACAGACCCATTCCTTTTTTTGGATCCTGTCTGGAACCAAAATCCCAGAGGCAGATTTGAGCTGAGGATTTAAATCCAAACCCAGAGTGAAATTGAAAAAGTTGAATTTTTTCTCCATCTCTAGTTATAACTAATCACTGCATTCTTCCTAGAAATAAAATTTCATCCTGAAATAGACATTGAGAAACCCAGTTTGATTAAGGTCTCCCAGAGAGCATCATTCTGTACTCTGTGTCCAAAATCAGCAGCTTGTCTCAGCCTTTTTTGCACTACATAATATAACATGACAGTGTTATGGGACTGATAACCTGATGTGATTCTTTATATGCCTGCTGGTGTATTAGCAATAATATCACTCAGAACTGGTTCTATGGATACTTCTTAATGATAAGCTCATGAAACTTATTTTTTTTTTAAATAAGGTCTCATTACCTGTAAAAAGATTGAAGTTTGGCATTTATTATTATCCATATTTTCATAGGTAATTTCCCTTTAGCCATGGATAGAAGCGAGTAGCAATTACCAACTGAGCGTATCTCCATTAAAGCTCTGCAGCACTGTCATAAAGGCAATGACAGGAAGGCTGACCTCAGAGCTGAGTCAAGAAGTGCCAGCTAAGGGCATCTGCTAAGTTGGAATCAGCAGTCTCAGACATGTATTTCAACCTTCTCAGAACACTGTGCAGATTTTGTCTCAGCCAGAGAAAGGTCAGCCTCCTAGCTGATAGTTATTGACAGATACTTATTTAGGTTCAAGATAATAGCTTTGAAAGTAAAATCACACAGCTATTTTGGATGATTGCTTAGAGCCTTGGCAGATAAATTGCAGATGCCCTTAGCTTGCATTTGTTGGCATTTTTATGAAGTCTGCCTCTGTCATTTTCCCTTATGATGACTTGAATATTGTTACCCATTATTCACTATAGTTTTACTTTGAAAAAGTTTAAATTCTAAACAACATTAAACAGCAACACCCTAAAAAGAAAACATTCAGAGCACAATTTAAGTAACTGAAGAAAGGCTCTGATAATTAAACATAACTAGTACGGATTTTCAGTGGTCACTTATTTCTTGATTAAATCCAAGACTAGTTGCCTGCAACATGCCTTTAGAAGAAGAAAAGCTAATGAAGAGATTATACAATAGCAGTTTAGCAAAACTACATCTATTTTAAGTGGTTTGTTCTTAAAAACAACAATGTAGTAGTGTAACCTTAGTCACCTAAAGTACTATGCAATATCCCTATGCAGTCATCTAAAGCAGCTAACCATTTACCAAAAGATGCTTCAGGACTACACTCCAGTTAATTTGATACGCTGCAGGGCTGAAAAGAAGTTGTACCTCAAAATAAAGATTTTGTTAGGGAACAGGGGTCAAAAACATTGGAAACCAAAGGTAAAGCACTGACAGGTAGAGGGTTGAGATGTAGTGCGAAAAAAACAAACAAACAAAAAACCCACCTCTCCAAAAAGATCTTAATATCAGCAAGTACTCTAACCTCAAGTTTAGAAAATGGCTTGTATCAATAACCATGAAGTGTTATGACTGTGACGCGTGGCTAGAAAGGGTTAAACATCCTTCAAAATAAATAACCCTCAAAAGACATGTGGAGAGATAATATTTGTGTTTTTACATGTTTGAGTAGGGTCAACAATGTAATCAACAGTCCCTGTATTCTGATAGTTCAGACATCAAAAATGAATTGCAAACATGGGATATCTCAGTATTCATCTGTCTTTGAAATGTACTGTGAATGGTGACGGAACAAGCAAATGGCCTTATGGTAATTCGTATAGCTAAGTACTGGTGATGGACCTCCTTCAAAGTCATCCTAATTACCTTTTGTTCCCTGAGGAACTCCAACTTGTCAAAAGACATGAAATTGTATAAAAGATCCTCGGGTCCTGATTCTGTCATCTCAGATCTGCTTAGGCTTCATCAGAGGAAGTTTGAGTCACAAGACTGAGGTCTCAGTTATCCGAATATGATATTTGGACATTGGACTATAACCTATGAACTATTTCTGAAATAACTTTCTTTGCAACTACAAAGCTCACTATCTCTGCTATGAATCTGAACCTCAATGAATTAAACTCATGTCTGGTATGTATATTGATCTTTTAAAAACATTCTCTCTTGGTTTTTAATAAATTTTAGTTCAGTTAAGAATTGTCTGTAGCATTTATTTGGGTAAGATTTGAAACATTCATTAACTTGGGAGGTAATGTGTCCGATCCAGTGGTGGGCAACCTGTGCCCCATCAGGGTAATCTGCTGGCAGGCCGCCAGACAGTTTGTTTATATTTGAATGGAGAACCGCGGCCACTGGGAGCTGCAGGAAGTAGCGGCCAGCACGTCCCTGCAGCCCGCGCTGCTTCCCACAGCTCCCATTGGCCGGGAATGGTGAACTGCAGCCACTGGGAGCTGCAGGCGGCCCTGCAAACATAAACAAACTGGCGGCCCGCCAGCAGATTACCCTGACAGGCTGCATGCGGCCTGCAGCTTGCCCACCACTGCTCCAATCCTTTGGGATTGATAATCTTTTCTTTTATATGATGAAATAAGATTTATAGAAATTTTCATCATATTTGCCGTGGGTACCTGGATGGAGGCCTGAGGCAGGATCACTTTAAGAGAACTGTGCTGTTTGGACTCTGAGTAACCAGTAAAGTAATAAAGAAGCTGTTTTATGCTGGCTTGGTAAATCTAAGTATTGGAATATCCACCAGCTTTATGGGGATTGTCTGCCCCATTCTTTGGGGTTCACCCTAATTAAGTGACCATAGCTGGCTCCCCACTAGGACTCTGGTCATAATGACACTTTGAATAATGTGTGATCAATATTTCACTAATGCAGAGGTTCCCAAACTTGTTCCACCGCTTGTGCAGGAAAAGACCCTGGCGGGCCGGGCCGGTTTGTGTACCTGCTGCGTCCACAGGTTCGGCCGATTGCGGCTCCCAGTGGCCACGGTTCACTGCTCCAGGCCAATGGGAGCTGCTGGAAGTGGCGGCCAGTACATCCTTCGGCCTGCATCACTTCCAGCAGCTCCCATTGGCCTGGAGAAGCGAACCGTGGCCACCGGGAGCCGCGATCGGCCGAACCTGCGGACGCGGCAGGTACACAAACCAACCCGGCCCGCCAGGGGCTTTCCCTGCACAAGCGGCAGAACAAGTTTGGGAACCACTGCACTAATGTCACTATTGGCCTGATAACGAGATACATTGTGAAACAAAGTGAAAAAAAATAGAGCCTAAATCAAAAGCCTCATTAGAACCTTAATTTTATTAAACTTTACAAAACTGTTTCCTCATCTGAGTATTTAATAATATGTACTAATAGCTCCATGAGTAATTAACTGTATGAAAGGATAGTGAGTTTCAAAAAGAGAATTAAAAAATTCCTGGGTTCTTCTTTAGATAGAAAGCATCCATATCTAAGACCAATGGTGTAAATTCAAGAACACCAGGTGCTGGCAAAGTGAAACTAAGTGCCAGAAGCTATGGCTATTCATAGTTTTTAAGGCCAGAAGGCACCATTCTGATCCTCTGGTCTGATCTCTGAGTAACACAGTCCATAGAATCTTACCAAGTGGTTCCTGCATCAAGTCCATACCTTCTGGTTGACCTAGAGCATCTCTTTCAGAAAGACATTCTCTACTTAGCCTTTTAAATCAAAATTGAATCTACAATATTCCTAGGTAAGATGGTTCTACAATGGTTAATTACCAACACTAACAAATGATTATCTTATTTCTAGCCTGAATTTGTCTAGCTTTAATGTCCAGTCATTGGATCTTGTGAAACTTTTGTCGGCTATAGTAGAGAGCCATCTACTGTCAGAAATCTCATGTAGCTTCTTCTAGAACATGATCAAGTCATTTCATGATCTTCTGTTTAGGAAGATGGATCTCTTCAGTTTACCTTTACTTTAGTCTCACTATAATGCAGGTTTTCCTGATGCCAAATCATTTTTGTAACTTTTTCCAACTTTACTGCATTTTTAAACATTCTTTCTGAAGTGTGGACACCTGAACTGGACATAGTATTTCAGTGATGCTTGTTGACACTTTTTAGTGAGATACCTCCCTACTTCCATTCAATATTTCCTCTGTTTATACAACTGAAGGTAGTATTTGTTCTCTTAACTATTGCTTTGCACTGCAAGTCATGTTCAGTTGGTTTCTTATTATGAAATCTAAGTGCTTTTTGGAGTCTCTCTGTAGAAAACACAGTAAGTGTGACCTACATTTTTGTTTCCCAGGATTATGACATTGCATTTGGCTGAGCGATCTGGGCTTACTGTGCAGAACTGACCTGTCCTTATCTTTACTTAACCGTGAACCAATTTTTGTTTCATTACCAAACTTTGCCAGCAATGATTTTATGTTGGTTTCTTCCAGGTTATTGATAAAGATATTGACTAGCAATAGGTCAAGAACAGATCCCTGTAGGTATCCACTAGAAACAGATGACTCCGCATTTATAATCATGTTTTGAGAACTATCTTCCAGTTTTTTACCATTCAATATGTTCTGCATTGATTTTGTACAGTGCTGAGTGTAATATACAAGTCTTTTAGAAGATTTACAGTTATCACAAGATCCTTCTTTCTTCCAGGAGCTAAAACATTCATTCATGATCTGATCATCTTTTGTTTAGTTGATAAAAGTAATAGTGCTGATATAATATACTTAAGACTTCTGCAAGTCATTTGACTAGTGCCACACAACATTTTGATTATGAATACAAAAATCAAGATGACATACATTAAATGGATTAAAATCTGGCTCATAGGTATCAAAATGTAATTGTAAATGGGGAATCTTCATTAAACAGGTGTTTCTCTAATGGAGTCCCAAAGGGATACATTCATAGCCCTATTTACCATTTTTTAATCAATGAGCTGGGGGTGGGGAGAAGTCATGACTCACGAAGTTTCCACATTACCCAAAGATTAGGAAGAGGATAGGTCATTGATAGAGCAATGTGGATTGCTTGGTAAACTAGGCACAAGCAAACAATATGCCTTTCAAATGACAAATGCAACTGTTTACATCCAGGAACAAAGAATGTAGGCCACATTTACAGGATTGGGGGCTCAATCTTTGAAAAGCAGTGACTGTGAAAGAGACATGAGAGGTCATGCTGGATAGCCAGCTGAACATAAGCTCCCAGTGCAATACTATTGTCAAAAGGGCTAATATGATGCATGGATGTATAACTGGGGAATATCAAGTAGGAGTAGACAAGTTTATTAGGTCTGTATTTGGTACTGCTGTGACCACAACTGGAATATTATGTCCAGACTTCAAGAAGGATGTTGATAAATTGAAGAGTTTTCACAGAAAACATGCCTTATAGTGAAAGATTCAAGGAGCTCAGTCTATTTAGCTTATCAAAAGAGAAGATATGGGGGGGTGACTTGACCACAATCTATAAGAACCTACATGGGAGTATAGTATTCATGCATAGTTAGAGAACTGGTGCACTGTCCCATTAAAAGGCACAGGAAGTAACTCTGATATACTGGCTCTGTATGCCCACAAGCTGAGGTGGGCTGCTGAAAGTAAAGTATGTATCTGAAAGCCTTGTAAATAAAACCAAGTTTAGTTTACCCTATCCCGTGTAGATCTCCATTCCTGTGAGCAGTCTAACAAAGACAATACAATGGTGAACAGAAATCCAATAATAAAGGGCTTTTCAATCTAGCAGACAACTGTACAACAAAAATCCAATGGCTGTTAGTTGAAACTGGACATATTCAACTCAAAATAAGGTTCGAAATTTTAACAGCCACTGGAACACCTTACCAAGGGTTGTGGTGGAATCTCCATCACGGACAATTTTTAAATCAAGACTGGATGTTTTGCTAATACAGATATACTCTAGTTCAACCACAGCTATTAGTCTTGAAGCAAAAAATTAATTCAGGGAAGTCCTATGACCTGTATCATGCAGTAGGTGAGAATAGATCATCACAATTGATCCTTCTGGCCTTGAAATCTCTGAATCCACAAGCCATCCCAGTTACTGCAACATCCTCCTTTTGATACTCTCATCACCCCTGCCAGTCACTCCAAATGTAGCTGCAATAGCTATAATTATAATCAGATTATTAACATTTGTTTTAGTAGAAAGAGTTTTAAAATCACTTTGATTGGTCAAAGAAACGCATTTAATGATACAACCCGACAACTCTTAGTAAAATGAATAATCCATGACCCCGTGACTACAGTGGAACCACTCACATTAGTAGGGCCTACTCATATGATTAAGGGTTGCAAGAAAAGGCCCTAAATCACCATCCAGCAAAGGCTTGCATACATGCTTGCCCTTATGAACTCTGAATTGCCCCACTGGCTTCAACAGGACTACTGACAGTGTGTGAACTTCAGCGCCTGTGTAAGTCTTTACAGGGTAGAGCCTAACTTTATACTTCTGATTACTTTACTTCCAACATAAACCCTACAAACAACAGGATTTTTGGTGACAAAAGAATCTAGAAAAAAAACAAACTATTTTGGTATTCAATTTAAGAAGAACAACAGCCTCTATAAAAATTCTCTAAAGCCCATTTCTATAGAGATATTAGGAAATTCTCAAAAAAAGTTATCACTAAATATTCAGTAAAAATAAAATAAACATCACTGAAATCACATCTTAGATCTCAGATCTATGGTAATTCAATCTCCTCTCTAGTTTCAATATCAGTGAGATAGAGGTTAGACCTTGATTCAAAATGCTGAGCTAAACTGGTGGGCGGGGTCAATGACATTGTTCTAGTTAAACATACTGCTATACCCTTGACTGCTAGCACCACTCACTTAAAAGGGACACTGACAAGACCCACATTTAACCTACCTTGAACATTTCTAATTCTGAAAGTTACATCACTTTCCAAAGAAAGGATTTGGAATAGGTAAAATGCCTGATATTCATCTGGGTATTAAAGAGAGACAAGGTGCATAAAGTAATACCTTTTATTGGGCCAACTTCTGTTGGTGAGAGAGAGACACGCTTTCGAGCTTACACAGAGCTCTTCTTCAGGTCTTGAAGAAGAGCTCTGTGTAAGCTTGACTCTCTCACAATCAGAAGTTGATCCAATAAGAGATATTATCTCACCCACCTTGTCTCGCTAATATCTTAGGACCACCACAGATACTGCATTCATCTAGGTAAGAAACCAGCAACAAACCCATAGGGATGAATTTCTTTGCAAGTATGTTCACACTGTGCTATTCCTCTGTTCTTACTGATCCATTTTAGCAGAGTACTTAAGCACATGCCTAAACCCACTGACTTCAATGAGACATCTCACACATTCAAAGTTGGGTATGAGGTTAACTTCTTTGCTGACATTTCTGCTCCTTGCATAGGAATAGGTATTGTGCTGAAGCATTAGACTTTGGCTGCAGAAACTGTGTCCAAAGCCCTATTCTGATTGGCAAGACAGATCTTTTATATATCACAACTAGAGGTGCTGGAACAATCTGTATAGCAGGGGTGCTTAAAGCCATTGAATCAAACTGTAAATCCCATATATAATGGAATCCACTTCAAGCCAGAGGGTGCGGCAGCACCCCCAGCTTTCCTAGTTCCAGCACCCATCATCACATCTGTGTACGAGCTGTCAATGATGTGCAGCTGAGATCTTGTCAATGAAAAACATACAGAAAAATATGTATGCTCATTATAGGGAGTGTGGACTTATGTAGGAAAGAGTTCATTGTGAGGCATCAATTAAAAAGGCTCACTGCGCAGGTGGGACATATAGAGAGATGGATTAGGTAAAAAATAAAAAAAAATTAAAAAGGGACTAAATGAGAAAGTAAAAAAGTTTTAGACTTCCCACTACTTAAAAGATATAGATGTTCTTTCACAGCAGTAATTTGTGGCTGTCTTGCCACTATTTAGTAGAGCTGGTTGAATAATATTCAGCAAATATATTAATCAATGAATAGTACTGTTTATCCATCATGTACTTCTATAGCTGGCCAAATACTATATACCAACAATATTCAAGTACTTTATCTATGGAAGATGTTTTTCTGGTAGTCGGCCAGCCATTCTTTTGAGACATTTTCTCAAGCAAAAGCTAAACTGGGAAGTGTTCAATATTTGGGACACTGCTTTGTTTTTCCTCACATTTCTTTAGCTTCCCCTAGCTCACCAACCACAGTCCCCACAAATTCCAGCTATCTCCAACAGAGGCCACTTTTCAAAAAGGGGAGAATTATATAAAGGAAGCCATTCAAATGTTCCCTCCATAAAAGTTATTGAATGTTTCACTAAAAAAATGTACATAAAATGCTATTGTGCTCTGAAAATTTATTGTGCCTAATTTGAAGATCAAATGCAATCCTTAAAGATTAAAACAGAGGGATTTTAGTCGGGCTCTAAGCACAAATTCTCTATACAACCTTAATCTTTGAGTCACTGTTGAAGCCTACACACTTTTCAAAAATATGTTAATTAATAACCCCAATAAGGACTCAGGGAAATAAGTAAACTAATTTGCATAGTTCCCTGGTGTACTAGGGGTTAATTAAAATGCTTCAGAAACATTCGATACACCATTCAGTTGAATTCTGACCATTTCTTGATGTTTCAATTAGTTCTGTTAATAAGGGTTTTGATGGTGTGCATTAGAGGGAACAGACCTGGGGGTTGGGTGCACAAAAGATTCTTACAATCAAGAATAGTCTCCTGAAGCAGGCCTTCTATTTGGTGTGTTATCACATATCCAAGCTGTTTCTCTCAGAGGATCTGAATCTCTGTGTAGAGTATAGAGATAATGCAAGAACGTGACGTTAGCTTTGTTGGGTATACTATAAAACTGCTATTGACAGTTTATGAATTAGTTCTGTGATGATGCAGCTTTTGAATGAGTATTATAGGCATGTAAAAGAGCTGAAGCAAATGTAGCCCATTTTGCTATAAGACCGTCCATAATTTCTCACTTTATAGAATTATGTAGAAATGGTTTCTCCCTAGGGTTGTTACTTTTTTGCCTTATGTCAGTCATAGCAGTACGTGAATAAGCAGCCAGGAGTGAAGCTTCTCAAAACCACTGCCTCTAGGCATTTCAGATTAGTAATTCATTCAATCTACAACCAATACCAACAACACAAAGAGTGCTGCCTAATTGTGCCCAAATATGGCATGATCCTCCAATATGAATCCCTTGCTTCTTAAAATGTAACTGCCAGATGTACAAAATTTATCCCCAAATCCCAGTACATAAGCCAAAGTGCAAGAAATGATACCTAGAACATATCAGCTCCTGGTCAAAACTGACATTTAACTTTCACTTTAAATAAATAAGAATGTGACAGTTTAATACCTATTCACACAGTTTTCACTGTAACAGCTGTGACACCAGAAAGTCAGATATACCATTTTCAGACATTAGTAAACAGGAAAATAGGTATAATTCATGCAAAATCCCACTCCTCAGATAATGCACCTCCTCCTCCCCAGCCCTTTTTGGAGGCATAACACCTCATTTACAAGTGAGTTACTCCAGTTTTACACCAACGTAACTCCATTGATAGAAGTTATACTAATGTAAAGCAAGAACAATGAAGAGATGAATAGGTTCATAATATTGCCTGAAGTAAATGCAACATGGTCAAATAAATGTAGCTATTCAAATGGGATATATAGAAGGCAAGGAAGTGTCCAGGCCAGCTTGACACATCTCTTGAGATGTGTCAGATTTTACATGAAGATTCAGGTTTATAGCAAGACTGACACTGAGCTAACATTTACAGAACCCTAATCCTAAAGTCTATTCTCCATGCTGTGTGCGCACGCTATTTAATTGGTGACTTCAGGGTCTGGTTTTATTTTTCACTCAGATGTTATTCAGAAAGCAATTATATATTCGTAGGATTTCTATGCATAACACTGCCCTCTACCTGCAAGTATAAAAACATCCTCAAAATGATCAATTCTATAGTAAAGGTTGTGCTGAAACAGACTTAAAATTGGGCATACATTCCTGTTCTCTCTCCCCCCCACACACACACACACAAACAGACATCCTGTGTGAAATTTCACACACACTGTGATATTGAATATTATTATATTTTTATAAGTGTTTGAAATTGGTCTGTGGCCCAAGTTGTCAGCATTTCTAATATTTCATTGTTGATATGCATCTTTGAAACAACTGTGCACGTCACAAGTTGCTAGGGAGAGGTCCCTTGAGTATATCTGCTACAGTGGATAGTTTTTCATAAGAATTATGTAGAATTGAGAGTCAATTGTTACCATCATTCTCCATAACTGAAAGTTTATCTGCAGAGACTAGCGCATACAATTTCTTCCTTCCAAGAAACTCACAAATAATAATCCGTTTTTAAATGGCTGCCATCTCCCACTCGTCTCATTGGGACACAAGCTACCTTCAGTTGGGAAATGGTGGTCATCCTAACAGCTTGTGAAGAAGGATACTTAGACTTTCTTTAACAAAGATGGGCACCATCTCTTATTGTTCCACTAGGAGTAAAACCAATGAAGACCACAGTATACTAGGCTTTCAGGAGGCATAGAGAGGTGCTATGGGTATCATTGGGATAGGGAGGGCTGTAAATTTCATGGGAAAGGGAAATAAACTGGGCTGGGATGTGTGAATGGAAGGTACAAGGTAAAACTGGTGAAGGAGAGAGGAAGGGAAGGAGGGAAAAACTGCCACAACCTTAACTCTGCCCACCTTACTGTACCAATGATCCACAACTACTAGAGTTACAAGGAGGTAGAATTTTGAAGTAGGTATATGGAAGGGAAAGCTATGGAGTAGTTTCTCTCTCCAGTAACATGAGGTTTGGTAAAATTAATGCCTGAAAGCTGGCATGTTAAGATTATTGCATTCCTGTGAATAAAGGAGCAGAGGTAATATACTATTAGGTGGCTTAACTTCTCACTTCCTTGCTTCCGTGTGTCTCCGATGTGTTTGTAATTCAGGTTTTGAAAAATGTGAACAAAGATATATTACAATTATTCTGTATTTAAGAATAACCTATGGAACTGAAGATATCTTTGGGGATCTGGTCCAGTTGTTCAGTTGGTGTAAATCAGCATAATAATAATGAAATCAACAGAGATTTGCCAATTTACATTGGCTGAAGATCTGGACTCAAGAATTTAGTGGCATTCATAAAAAGGATTAGTCACTTATTTAATTATTGATATTCACATCACTCATATGAATATCAAGAATTAAATACAATAGGATACAAATATGCTTTGGGGCATAAGCCAACCACCATCTGCTAGAGGTTAGAAAGAGGCTTCCTCTATTAAAAGCTTATTACATAATTGTCCTTAATGGAGTTTCTTACATCCCTGAAGCCTGAATTTAGGAAGAAAAAGTATAGACCATGTGTCATCCAGTCCAAATCTGATAAGACAATTCCTGGGCTTTTAAGACACTTGTTGACTTAAGGAGGAAAAGAAATGAGGAGGACATTGCAGCAAAATGCGGGGGTGGGGAGAGAGAGTAAGATGGTGTCAAGGCTGATTCCCCACTCTAGCATTTCGAGTGCAGAAGGTGAGGACCCGCAAGGATTCTAAAAATTAATACTGGCCACTCCAGGCTTGTATTAAACTCCCAAGGTTACAGCTTCTCTCTGACCTTGGATGGGTAGATGCTGCCACCACCCAAATGCAAAAAACATCTTTGAACCCAGGAAGGCGTACTTGGGAATTCCTCCTTGTGGGGTACCCTCAAGCCCTTTCACCCCCACTCCAGGGAAGAGCTGAGAAAGAAAACAAAGGAAATCAGCTTTTGCCACCAGCTAATTAAAACAACATATGCACAAACCTCTTAGGACACAAAAACCCAATCCTATTCTTAAAAAAGGTACATTTTATTAAAAACAAAAAGAAAAAATACATCTGGAACTTAAGCTATTGCTAGATTTAAAAAGAGCAAATATAATAATTAAGCATCAAGAATGGTTTTCTTGATGTCCAGCTTAATGAAATACAGTAAAAGAAAATAAAAGAAATAAACCTAATTGCGTTTTCCTGGACATTTCCTGATCTACTTACATATCTGGGGGTTTCAAATGAGTACTTTCTAGGTATGATCTGGTGATTTTCATACCTGGCCCACAGCTTTTTACAGCATAGCTCCAGCCCTGTCTCTGCTCTGCTCTCCGGAGAACAGACAGACAGACAAAGGGAAAGTTTTTTCTCAATTTTAAAAAGTTCTAACCCTCCCATTGGCTCTTTTGGTCAGGTGCCCACTCCCTTCCTTTTACCTATGGGCTTTTTTAACTCTTTACAGGTAAAGCAAGTAGAGAACAGCTACTAACAGGGATTTTATAGCTAACTGGTTGGCTGGGTGTCCATAAAAGGAAGCTACACCCCCCCTTCATTTATCACAGATGGTCTCAGCGTTGATTAGCCTAAGATATGGTTATTACCTCAGAAACGGGAAGAACCTTTAAGTTATCATTTAAATATCCTTACTGGGTAGAAAAAAGGTGGAAGGGAATGGAAGCCAGTTAAAGGTGAGCCAGTGAGACCATGAAATAATCTTGCCCAATTTTGTGGACACCCTGTATGACCAATCCCCAGTGACTGTCCCAAACAAACCACCAGAAGCTCCCTCTGATTAAGCAGAGAAAATAGATTCTCTCTAAAAGGTCTCATTTATTAGTTTTAAATATCTTCAAAACAAAGGCAGTCAAACTCAGATGCCCTGTGCCTGTGGTGATTCTCAACCCTTTCAGACTGGTGACCCCCTATTTGAAGTTTAAAAAAAAATTCACTATGGCCTTACATTTAGCAATAATAAAATAATGTATTGATCGTGATAAGCATATAATAAATTTGCATTTGCAAGTATATGTGTTTTTCTGAGAGGCTGACAGAGAACACTCAACCTTGAAGTGAACGCCAGGAGCAAGAGAGTGGGAGAGAATTACCTGTGTGGACTCACAAACTTTGAAGGCCTTGGCTGCCCTAAAGTTATTCTGGAAATTTTATTTTCTTTGCTTTAAAAAAAGTAACAACATTTTCATTGCTTCACAACCCACCTAATTGTCTTTTGTAACCCAGCTGGGGGTGAAGACTCAGCAGTTGAGAAACACTGAATTAAGGTATATAGAAGAAATAACCTCTGCATAATATGTTTTGTGTAAGTCCCAGGTCTATCCAAGGAGATTTCCCTTGAGCTTCCCCCAGAAATGGAAATGTTTTCGGTCAGCCCTCTTTCTTTAGATACTCTTTATAAACCCTCTATTAGAAATATTGCACAGCTGTCTTAGTTATAGTGAGTTAGATTCTCAAGACAGGTATACAGGGTTCTCTCAACTTTCAACAGCATTGCAAGCAACATGTGTGGGTCCTAGCTTCCCCTGGAGTCCTCCTATCCTAATGTCCAACTTGTTGTCACAGCACTTTAAGAGAGAAAATGGGACAGGAGTGCATCAGGGCTATGAGGGCCACATATGAGGCACCAAAACATACCACCCATCACAACCAGTAGCTAGTCATCTTATCACTCCTTTCATCACATGGTCTTACACAGACTGCAACTCAACTGGCTATGTGCATTCACTCATACCACGCTTCCATCTGACAAGGGGATGGAAACCTCATTTCACCAAATGATGAAAGTACTGAAATAGAAGTGTTTCAATGCAAATAATTCAATATGCACCATTTCCAAACTCACTCAACTGTTGTCCAACCCATTCACAATCTCAGAGACCCACTCATGCATAGAAATGCTCAGTGAATGATTCACTCATTCACTGTTTCACTTTCTTAGTCAATCACTCCTCGATTCCCCATTGATGCATTAGACATTCAAGTATTCAGTCCCTTAGTTACTTGGCTCTACTCATTTTTTAAAAGGACATGTCCTTTCAGACCTCCATCTTTCACTGCTCTACAGCTGCCATTCAGTCTCTTCCAGAATTTTTATGTCAAATATTAGATAGCACTGAAATCCACACAGCATTACCTATTCCTAATTGATCCTTTTTAAAAGCGCCTAGAATCAAATAAAATTGTAACTAGAAATAAAAACAGATGTGTCACTTCAGGATATTTTTAGCTCAAATGTAAGGTACTCTTAGGCTTGTGGATTAGATTAGGATTTCACCTATCTATCCTACTTCTGAACTGATGCATGTCATGTTCTGGAACATTGTCATTACCCAAAGCATTAGCTTCATGTCTGACATCAAAAGCTGGCATGATATTGTTTATTACTAGGTCAGAACTCCTATGGGTAAAGCTGTTTTATGAGGAAAATTGCCTGTAGGGATAGGAAGTAGGACATGCCCACTAGCAGTGATACCATGGCTATGAGGAAGGAACAAAGCTGATCTTGGAAGATTATTTCAATCCCAAACAATCTAATTTATGCAAAAATATACAGATTTATATGTAAATAAATTATCAAATTTTCATAACTACACTGGACTGACCACATTGGAAAAATATGAGTGAGTGCCCACACCTGCAGATGGCAGTGGGGAGAGAGAAGAAGGTATGAAGTGGATATGAACCATGGGGAGGGGAGCACAGGACTCAAGTATGAGGGTTATAAAGGGATCTGCAATGAGTGTGGGGAATCTGATGGAGCAGTAGAAGATGACGCTAGTTAATGGTGTGACATGGGGATTTGGAGATCCTGGGCAGGGCAAGGATTAGAACACATTTCAGTGACAATAATGAAGTTAAGAGGCAGAGGAGGAAACAGAAGTTGGATGGGGAACTGACAGTTTGGCCCCACTTTAGTCCCTCTAGTGAGCAGTGTAGTGAGGACACAAGTAACTGGGTGGAGGGGGAGAGTGAAGCTGGCTAAGATCCAGATGTCTGCAGAGGCTAGCAGATGGTTTGTCTTGACATGCTGGATATTATTTGATCTCAGAATAGTGTCCCTTTAGCAACTGCATCTTGTTCAATGCAAGGAGGTGGAGAAGGTTCCTCTCACATTTGACCCTGAAGTTGCTCTAACAAAGCACTAATGGAATTTTCACTCCTTGGATATCTAAAGAAATGTAAACTATATATTTACTGTGCAACTGATCCTCATTGCTGTATGACAGAGCTTGGCTCATATGAACTTACACCTCTTTGAACTACAAATCCTACAAGTTGATGGTTTCCAGCTTTATTTCATTTTACATCTGTCCGTGTTTGTTCTCCCATTTTACCCCAGCTATAAACAGAAGTTTCATCTTCCCTTGATCTTTATCTTAAAAGGACCTTTCTCAATAACCCTTCTCTTGTCCTCCTTACTGCCAACCCCAACGCCCAGTTCTTTGGTCGCATTGCAGCATCTCATGATTATTTCATTTGGTATGCTATGTAAAAAAGTACAAGTTGCAGCTTTTTCACTGAAAGTGTATTGATTTAAGCTGAGCATGGAGTGTTTGATCTAGACTTTTTTTGGTCTACTCTGCACATCTTATGGGGCTCACTCACAGCTGAATGGATCTGCTCATCATTAGACCATATTAGGAAAAGTAATCAGTACAAAACTTTAATCTATCTTTGTTTTGTGTGATAATGGATCATCTTATTTTGATTTGGTTTTCTTGTTACAGTAATAATGTGACTAGAGGAACACATTTAAATATAAATTGCAAGCAATGTGAAATACATTTAGAAAATGTTGGTGAACAAAATGCAAGCCTAGCTACCTCTGAGAAGGGTAAACATCTTAATATTTCAGGTGAGAGGGAATAGAGCTTTGTTGGAGAAATAGAAGGGCATATCATTACCAGTGTTACTGCATATTTGGAGCAGAGAAAGTAACCATAATATAAACAGCGATAGACAGAACTAGAGGTATTTAGTACACACAGGTATCCTCCAAGTACCTGAACTGCTTAAAATAGCTATGGCTATGGGCTTACATACTACCACCTCAGTAGTTAGAGCCATTTTCCAAGACTTACACAATAGCTCAAATTTGTCACATTACATTGGGTTTAAGCCAAAGCCCACTTAGTTAAATAGGAGGCTGTATATTGACTTTAAGGGGCTTTCAATCAGGTCCTAATAGCAGAAGCATGTAGAGAGCATGGAGAATAGTTCAAGATGAATTAGAGCCATTCATTGCACTAACTACAAGATAGCTTAGGCTTTTCAATTTGTTGATGTGTATTTCTTTGTTTAGCCTACACCTAGCAGCTTGCTATGTTTCTACCCTCTCCAAATCTCTCCTTAAACTCATTTCTCCAATGATGCTTGTAAAGCTTAATCTTTCCTTAACCATAACCTTATATTTAAAGGCAAATCTATGTAACCCGAGCAGCCATGTGATCTTATTGTTGTCATCCTCACCCCTGTCTTCTAACCACTCATCTCCTCTTCCCCCATATATCCGTCACCATCTCTCATTACACCTGGCTGTAGCTTGAAACCTAAAATCTGCAGTCTGATCCTTGCGGCCAGATGCTTACACCTACAAAGAATCCCACAAGTCAATGGTGCTCTGCCTGAGTGTGCTCTGCTTAGATCGCAGTGCCAGGGCCTAAAGCCTTACCTGTAATGTTGTTATACTGGTACAGAAACTGTATCAGTTAGGGGTGTCATTTCCTTTTTCAGCCTCAAAGAAAGTACAGCTCCTAGTGTAGGCACAGTTCTACTGGCATAAAGGTGTCTTATTCTGATATGGCTTATTTTCCTTCTCAGACAGAAATAAGCTATGCTGGTAAGAGAACCTTTATACCAGTAGAACTGTGTCCCCACTAGGGGAGTTACATATACTAGTGTAGCTAAAGCGGTACAATGTGTGTGTGTGTAATCAAGGCAGTAGATTATAAAATTCCTCAGGACAGGGACATTACAGACAAAGAAAGACAAAGTCCCATACAAACAAATGATGTTGAATAACTTAATATGTTTGTATTTAGCAGATTTTAAAGGGCCTGTTGAGTAAGAAACGTTAGGGTTAAACCTTTTAATAAAATATAAATGTAGGAGCCTGGGTTTTGCACAAGAAGTTACCTTGACATTTCTGGAGTTTCCAAGTCAGGCACACTCTGATGAATGGAAGCCAACGTAGTCCTGGATACCAGAGGCTGCATGGCCTCTGCAAACCAAAATGTATAGCAATAGCTTATACACATGCCTGCGCATATCAGGGCAAGGCACATACTATCCTTTCTGTAAGCACATTTTTCTACTATTCCCCTATACAGTTTTAAAAATCTATTATTGTAGAAACTGCTTTTACCCTGGAAAAGCCTGTTGCGTACTTTGACGCATACATGTGTGTTGAAACTTATCAGCTTTATTGTGGCTTTTATCCTCAGGCCTGCACTGGGGCAATGCAGAGCAGAACCTCCTATATGGGTGCACTGGCAGGGATTGCATGTTTAGGAAGTATAATGCTACCTGGGAGTCCTCAGTGCACAGTGGACCTGTGCCCATTGCTTTACCCCCTACAAGGGTGCAGCATGTGCTACCTTGAGTGGCTGGCTAACTCTGGATGGTACAGTTGTATGGCTGAAAGGGGGGGTCAGGGCCATAGTCCTGCCTTCCCCTTCATTACTTTCTGCCTTCTTGAGATGATTAGATGCCACAACACACTAGCAGGGAGCAGTTTCTGCACCCACTTGAGTAATAAGATTGCAAGTCTTGCCAGTTTCTGTACAGGGGAACAAGAGAGGGAAGTCCCCCCCCCCCCCCCCCCAATGCACCCACACAGGAGCGAACTGTGATCTGATCCAAAATGTGTAAGTATTTAAAATGTTATATAGAGAGAACAGATGTTACTTTCAGAAAAATGAACACCAGGACTACATAAACTGGCAGTGAAAGCCTAGCTTCAAAATTGATTGCGAGTCTGGTAGCAATATCTGAGTGGGAGAGGCATTCCCTAAACCAAATGGAACTGTCAAAGCTGCTTGATGTTTGAATATAAAGCTGGTTACATTTCCTATAGTTGATGATTTAAGCTTCCATTAGTACAAGGAAGTCATTCACGGACTGAGTTTCATAATCTCAGATTCTCACTTCCCAGAAGTGCAACCCTATCAAGCCTCTCTTTGTCTATCTTAATCCCTTCCATAGATTTCACGGGACAGATCTTGGAGTCCAGACACAGCGTGCAGGGAGGGTGAAGGCAAAATTGGCTTGAAGTCATCTTCAACATCCCCCCAATTCTATAGTGGCTGCTTGAAGCAGCCAGGGTTCACCAGAGCACAGACACCCCAACATGCTGCCAATGCGCTGAACACATAGGACTAGTCACAGCAGCTCTAGGTCATCCAAAGATACCCCCTACTCTTGTGGATCCTCCATTAGCTGGCTAATCCAGCTTCAGGTACTGGCTGACCAATGCAGATTGCCCTAGTGACCCCACATCTTTATAAGGATGAACTTTTTTCTAACTTTTTTGTATGAGTGAAAAATATTGCAGACAAGACTTGTCTTATTTTTAGAGAAAGAACTGGTGAAAGTGTCTGTCACAAAAAGATGAACAGATACTAATAATTAAATGTTCAATATAAACACTATAACAAAATTTGAATCCAGAGCTTTTTAAACTGAATTTTGTCACATTACACTGGTCTACAATTTTTGAGAAGTAGTCTGCTTCAGAGATAAAATGTGCTATTTATTACGTATTTTGATGTGCTGAATTCAAATATGACAATTAAAACAACTGATTGGCTACTGTTTCTAAGATATTTAAGTTTTTACATTTTATGTCTATGTATATTGTGTAGATAGTAGAGTTTTAATCATAAATTGTAAACCTAGGTCTTTTCATGTGTTTATGGTTGCTTTAGATGATAATATTTCACCTGTCCTGTTTATGTAACACTTTAAAAATCAGCAAAAGGGTTATATAAATAAAATTTATTATGAAACAAAAGGCAAAAAACTATTATGTACATAGTTTAGTCCTATTCAGTGTCTACTCCGCGCTTCTTGGCTTGTCTCTTGTATTCATTAAATGGAGCATCTCTTGTCACTGTCCAGCAATAGTCTGCAAGCATTGATGGGCTCCATTTGCCCTGATAGCGTTTCTCCATTGTTGCAATGTTCTGGTGAAATCGCTCGCCATGCTCGTCGCTCACTGCTCCGCAGTTCGGTGGAAAAAAATCTAGATGAGAGTGCAAAAAATGTATCTTTAGTGACATGTTGCAATCAAGGCTTTTGTATGCCTTGAGGAGGTTTTCCACCAACAACCTGTAGTTGTCTGCCTTGTTGTTTCCGAGAAAATGTATTGCCACTAACTGGAAGGCTTTCCATGCCGTCTTTTCCTTGCCACGCAGTGCATGGTCAAATGCATCATCTCAAAGAAGTTCACGAATCTGAGGACCAACAAAGACACCTTCCTTTATCTTAGCTTCACTTAACCTTGGAAATTTTCCACGGAGGTACTTGAAAGCTGCTTGTGTGTTGTCAATGGCCTTGACAAAGTTCTTCATCAGACCCAGCTTGATGTGTAAGGGTGGTAACAAAATCTTCCTTGATTCACCAAGTGGTGGATGCCGAACACTTTTCCTCCCAGGCTCCAATGACTGTCGGAGTGGCCAATCTTTCTTGATGTAGTGGGAATCTCTTGCACGACTATCCCATTCGCAGAGAAAACAGCAGTACTTTGTGTATCCAGTCTGCAGACCAAGCAAGAGAGCAACAACCTTCAAATCGCCACAAAGCTGCCACTGATGTTGGTCATAGTTTATGCACCTCAAAAGTTGTTTCATCTTGTCCTAGGTTTCCTTCATATGGACTGCATGACCAACTGGAATTGATGGCAAAACATTGCCATTATGCAGTAAAACAGCTTTAAGACTCGTCTTCGATGAATCAATGAACAGTCTCCACTCATCTGGATCGTGAACGATGTTGAGGGCTGCCATCACACCATTGATGTTGTTGCAGGCTACAAGATCACCTTCCATGAAGAAGATCCTTTTGACGGTCACGGAACATAGAAACCCTAAAATCACCTGCCAGGAGATTCCACTGCTGTAGTCTGGAGCCCAACAGCTCTGCCTTACTCTTGGGTAGTTCCAAATCCCTGACAAGGTCATTCAGTTCACCTTGTGTTATGAGGTGTGGTTCAGAGGAGGAGGATGGGAGAAAATGTGGGTCCTGTGACATTGATGGTTCAGGACCAGAAGTTTCATCCTCTTCCTCGTCTGACTCAAGTGAGAATGATTCTGGTGCATCAGGAACCGGCAGTCCTTCTCCTGGGGTACTGGGCGTATAGCTGATGGAATGTTTGGATAATGCACAGTCCACTTTTTCTTCTTTGACACACCTTTCCCAACTGGAGGCACCGTGCAGAAGTAACAATTGCTGGTATGATCTGTTGGCTCTCTCCAAATCATTGGCACTGCAAAAGGCATAGATTTCCTTTTCCTGTTCAACCACTGGCGAAGATTTGTTGCACAAGTGTTGCAGCATATGTGTGGGGCCCACCTCTTGTCCTGATCTCTAATTTTGCAGCCAAAATAAAGGTGATAGGCTTTCTTAACCATAGTGGTTATACTGTGCTTTTGTGATGCAAAAGTCACTTCACCACAAACATAGCAGAAGTTATCTGCACTGTTCACACAAGTACGAGGCATCTCTGCTCACTTTGGCTAAACAGAAATGTGTCCCTTTGCAAAATCAAACACTGACAAATAAGAGAGCATGACACTGTATGATTTCTAGAGCTGATATAGGGCAATTTGTTCAGCAGAGTGATGTAAGCTTCGTTATGATTGCATCATCCATGACTTCTAGGAATAACATGATGCAATTCATATCATGTATGACGCAATACCAGCTTCAGATTGCATCATTCATTGTTTTGCCTAAAAAGCAAGTACTGTCCAAACCCAGTCATAGATTTATTCATAGATCCAGTCAAAGATGTATTTTAGTCATTTCTGGTTTAAATTGAGATCCCTTCCCTTTATAACTCACTTATCCTCCGCCATTCCCAAGTCAAGGGTCGTATATACTGACCCAATAACATATCTTGAAAACTAGAGCCAATCAACAAGTTTAAGCATCATTTTCGTTCTCAGTGACCCAGAATTAGTAAAGTTTGACTACATTTATTTCAGAAGCATTTTGGCTGTAGAGCAATTATCAACCAAACTACATGGAGTCTTTGGTAAGAATCAGAGATGTTTTATGAAGTCTGATATTACATTAAGCCCTAAGAATTTAATAGGAACAGACTAAAACATGCAATGTTACAATCAACCATATATTTTCAGGGAGGAATTTTTTTTTCTTTATGTACAGCATTCAGCAATGGATTAGGTCCATTGTAAGAGGTTTGTGTGTTCTTATGAAGCATCAGGTACTGTACTTATTACTTGAGACAAAGCTTAAGATTTGATGGCTCAAAGGTCTGATACAGTACAGCAATCTGAATAGATTTGGATAAATACAAGAACAGTAAAGTTCCAATGTACAGATTTGTTATCAGAATGTTCTTATTGTCTTCCTAATGTGCTGTCACACATGTATAAATCAGATTAGTGAGCCAGCAGTTAAAGTTGTCTTTTTAAAAAAAAAAAAGTCAGTTGCTAGCAGAGAAGAACTTTCAATAACCCAGGCTCAAGTGTAAACTAATACAAATACATTAAAATAATGTATCACCTTAAGAACAGTGATAGAAGACCACAAAACACCAATGCTTTGCTAAACGGGCTAATTGTTTTACATTTGTCATTTATCTTTGATACTGTGACCACAAGGGATCTGATTCTAATACTAAAGCTTGTAATGGCATGACTGACAACAGAGTTGCATGGTAGGGGCTGTTTACAGGAAGTATCCCAAATCCTCTTCAATTCTCTTCAGGTTCTTACACCACACAAACAGTATCTGATCATCTACCTCAATAGGCATCAGTATATCTTATGGAATTTCATAAATTCAAATATCCTTTAAATACAGAGTGGAAATCCGGCCTGCTGACTGCAAGGGGAGGAGGGAGGAACACACACACACTTTTGGTAATTGCCCTATCATAAGTAATAGGGCAGGTTCCCCTCATGCTGCAGTCTTTATAACAAACAGTCCTCACATGGCAAGTTCAACACTTCATGATTTATTTACAACATGCTATTCAAGTTTTTGTTTCCCACAGTATCAGGCTCTTACCTTCTCCCCAAACACCCGATGAGAGGAAGAAGATCTCATCTCTCTGTGACCCTGCACGCCTCTTTTCTTAACTGTCCTCAGCTGATAAGATGAATCATTTTTATTGATTAAGCACCTGGTAATTAATCAATTAATTCATCAATTCATCATCATGTGGGGACACTTACAAAGTGCACAGAGTGGTGAGTCAACCTTAGGCTACTCAGACACAGTCAAAAAGGTCATATGAGAGTCAAGGTGGGTGAGGTAATATGTTGTAGACCAACTTCTGTGAATCCTACTGAGTTTCTAGGCACCTTAAAGTTAACATAGGTGAGGGGGATAATGAGCATCACCATGTCTTTTTTGTAAATCGAGCCCTCTCTAATACATTACTATTATAGGGCTAAATTTCATACTTGGTTAATAGGGGTCCAATCCAATTCACTTTTCATCCCCTGCATAAACTATTATCTAATTGATACTCCACAACCCTTTTTCTTCTGAGGGACATTAAGACATTTTGTTACAGTGGGATTCTATCAATGCTACTGTCAGAGAAAAACACAGTTCTCACTCTTTTGGTTGGGTGCAGCTCTACTTCCACATTACTGAGAGTGGAATTTGGCCCATACTATTTAAAGAAAAATTAATTTTGTAAAAATGTATTTAAAACAACAGTAGACATTACTACAGTAGTCAGTTCCCATACCCAATATATAAGAATATATTTTCTTACTTAAAAATTTAAATGAAGTTTCTCTACAGAAATACCTAAAGTGTTTCCTTTAGATTCCTGCATTCTCCATTCAGTCAGTTTGCCTAGATTTCTGTTCCACTCAATTTTCACAATCAATTTATTTACTGTTGATGCTCTTTGAATCTGTTTCCTTTTTCAGAAACCCCTCCTCCCATATTTTGCTTGAGTGACTTTCCTACTTCAAAGGAAACCTGAATGGAATATAGAATTGGCAGCAATCATTATACTTTGCTACAATTATTACAGTATCTGATCAGAGTAAATCTTTCTTCATTTCTTTTTATAACATTAATTCTAATACATTTTTCTAACCTTTTTTCAAGGGCTCGGTTACAGAGGATCTCTCATTTTGAATAAGAAAAGTTATACCTTTATATAAACACCAAAGCTGGCATAACTTACAATATATTTCTTTATTAAGTAGGTAATGTAGCCTGATACATGCCAGACATTGTCAGTTTACAATATTTCCTGCTTTCATCTTCAAAAATAAGTTTGTGTTTTCTGTAATGTCACCAAAGTTCAACAAATTGATCAGGGAAAATATATTATACTGGCTTCTGCTTTCTGCATAGCTGGTTACATTTCATAGACTCCAAAGCCTGAAGGGACCACTGTGATCATCTAGTCTGACTTCCACCATAACTCAGGACATAGAACTTCCCCAAAATAATTTATTTTTAACTAGGGCATCTCTTATAGAAATAACATCCAATATTCCCTTCCCTGCATTATTGAAAATTTTACCATTTCCATCTAATAATGGATTGATACCATCGTTGAGATTCTTTTTTGTTCCCAATATACTTAAAGAAAACCCCTCCTTATTGTCCTTAACTCTGATGGCCATAGATTTCTCCCTATTTTGCATGAAGCATTGTTCAGATGTATGTTTTAAAGTATTTCTGAATGACAAAAATGTAGGACAGAATACAGCATACTATGGATCTCGTCTCATATTGCCTCTCTGTTGGATATTTTGTACATGTTCTATTATGCAAATAAAATGAATGGAATATGCAGCAAAAATTTGCAGTGAAGATTGAAGTGGAGAATTTTGCCTGTAGGTTGATAAGTCTCTAATTCAACAGCTGTCTATGTTACATGTGAATATACCTAAGCTTTCATTCCTAGAATGGTAGTTTCTGTGAAGCAAGAAAGTTAAACAACTTTTGTGACATAAGGTTGTGAAATAATTGTTCCTTGCATGTCTATAGCCCTGCCGTTTAATTTTTTTTTCTGAAAATCCACTTTGAGATATTTAGCCAAATACAAAACAAACTGCCTGCTATTTCAAACCATATCTAAGGATATGTTTCCTTTTAACTTCCCCCCAAATTTGCTCTTTGTGTGACTAAAAGCCTTGAAACTCAAGTGAAGACTTTAAATAAAAGTTTCTACAAAAATGTATTAAACATCAATTTTTATCTTTTTTCCCTTGGGTTGTAATTCACTTCATATGATGCAGCATTATAAAGAATAATTAAAAACCAAGGAAACACTCAAGTCAATCCAGAGGTCTATAAAGCTTTAGGCTTACAGACTTAAAAATTCACAACCAGAATGATAGTTTGAGTATTTCAATGATTATTACACAGCAGCAGTTGTGATTTAAACATTTGACCATCATATTTATGAGTGTAGATAATAGCAAGCACACAGCAACCAGTGCTCATAGAACCTAAGGTCCAGAACTGTCAGGCCCTGTGGCGATTAAAGTAGATTTCTTTGAAGTTGTTAGTTGCCACTGTGAGGGGAGAATATAAGATGTATTGAATACTGCATGAAGTCCTAAGAATAGGAAAAGCCTAAAAGCTTTTCCAACATTTACATTTGCTTTTTGTTTCCTTTGGTCAACAAAGATCTTTTATTAAAAAGTGAGACATTTTGAACCTTTGGTATTAATGAGTTTTCAAATTGGAATGCTACAGTTTCGACAAAATAGCATCTCACTTATCTGTATGCAGATAAAACCCAGAGCATGATTTTTGTTTTGACAGTGGTACTAACTCACCTTTAAAAGTTTCCTGTATACATTATTAATAGAGAACATTCTGTGTACTAGAGTGCACACAGGAAAGGTGGATCTAGTTATTAAACACGTTCTTTTATGTGGATAAAGTTATTCTATAAATATACTTTAAACCAGAGGTGGGCAAACTACGGCCCGTGGGACCATTCTCCCTAGCCCCTGAGCTCCTAGCCCGGGAGGCTAGCCCCCGGACCCTCCCCTGCTGTTCCTCCTCCCCCACAGCCTTAGCTCACGCCGCCGGCACAATGCTCTGGGCGGCGAGGCTGCGAGCTCCTGGGGCAGTGCAGCTGCAGAGCCGTGGCCTGACCTGGTGCTCCGTGCTGTGCGGTGCGTGGCTGGCTCCAGCCGGGTGGCGCGGCTGCCTATCATGGTGCAGCTGTGCCGCCAGCCACCGGTGCTCCAGGCAGCGCGGTAAGGGGGCAGGGAGCGGGGGGGCTGGATAGTGGGCAGGGGAGTTTGGGGTGGTGGTCAGGGGCCGGGGGTGTGGATAGGGGTCGGGGCAGTCAGAGGGCGGGAAACAGGGGGGTTGAATGGGGGCAGGGGTCCCAGGGAGGCAGTCAGGAAGGGGAGGGTTGGATGGGGTGATGGGAGGCAGTCAGGGGCGGGGGTTCCGGGGGCGGTCAGGGAGCGGGGGGGTGGATGGGGCAGGGGTCCCGGGGAGGGGCAGTCAGGAATGAGAGGGGGTGTTTGATGGGGCGGTGCGGGGCAGTTAGGGGCGGGGGGTCCGGGGATGGTCAGGGAACAGGGGGGGTTGGATGGGGCAGGAGTCCCAGGGGGCCGTCAGGGGCGAGACGCGGGAGGGGGTCGGATAGGGGCCGGGGGCCGGGCCATGCCTGCCTGTTTGGGGAGGCACAGCCTCCCCTTACCGGCTCTCCATACAATTTCTGAAACCCGATGCAGCCCTCAGGCCAAAAAGTTTGCCCGCCCATGCTCTAGACTAAATTCAACCCTCCAAATTCAAGTCAACATAAATTGTCCCAACCAGAGTTAATTTGAAATAAAAGCATCCATAAAAAATAGAGAATTATTTATTCCACAAGAGTGGACAAATTAATGAGATGTAATCTCTCATTCCTAAAAAGGGCCTTGTACATAAATTGTATACAGCAAATAAAAAGCAAATGGAGATATTAGTCAGTCATGTCCTAGAAAAGAAATAATATGGCTTTCTCAAAAACCACACATTTTCAACACTGTACTGATATATTTTCAAAAACTTAAGCCTGCTAAATTAAATTCTCGGGCCTGTGTTTTGCAGGTGAGCATGAATGGTCCCTCTGGTCTTCAAACCCCTAAATCTACACTACACCCCTGAACCATGATAGGGCTCTTACAGCAATAGGGCACACAGTTGCATTTACACACCCTTTAATGCTTTTAGCAAGTATTTAAGACCATGAAAGGTCTCTGTGCATCAAAGTGAGAACACTCAGCTAAGTGGAAAGGCTTTGGTCAGGAGAAATCTAACATGTCAGGGCAAGCAATACTTAAAATGAAGTGACCCCTCTATATAATGTAAGTGAGGACACAGATAGGAGGTGACCAGGGGCGGCTCCAGGCACCAGCGCAGCAAGCGCATGCCTGGGGCAGCAAGCCGCGGGGGGCGGCCTGCTGGTCGCTGTGAGGGCGGGAGTCAGGCGGCCTTTGGCGGCATGCCTGCGGGAGGTCTGCTGGTCCCACGGTTTTGGTGGCAATTCGGTGGCGGGTACGCCGAAACCGCGGGACCGGCAGATCACCCCCAGAAATGCCACCGAATCCATGTGAACCTGGACCGCCCACAGGCATGCTGCCAAAGGCCGCCTGACTGCCGTGCTTGGGGTGGCAAAAAACATAGAGCCGCCCCTGGAGGTGACTATATAATAACAAGCAAGAGGGGAAAATGACAACTTTACAATGGGTGGGGGTGTTTTGAGAATCTAAGGGTATGTCTACACCCAGCCGCTAGTTCGGCGGCTGGCAATCGAAGTTCTGGGTTCGACTTATCGCGTCTTGTCTGGACGCGATAAGTCGAACCAGGAAGTGCTCGCCGTCGACTGCGGTACTCCAGCTAGACGAGAGGAGTACCGCGGAGTCGACGGGGGAGCCTGCCTGCCGCATGTGGACCGAGGTAAGATCGAACTAAGGTACTTCGAACTTCAGCTACGTTATTCACGTAGCTGAAGTTGCGTACCTTAGTTCGATTTGGGGGGTGAGTGTAGACCAAGCCTCAGTGGACACATCAGTGAGCAGTGAATTAGAAGCACAATTGGGCAAGTGATTTCCTTATTTTCACTGGCACTTGTGTTACTAAAAAGAACCAGACAGCAGAATTAAAGGAGCTTGTTATTAGTCACGCTCAGAACCATACAGCATATATATCTCCTTCCGGGCACCTATGCAAGAAGGAAAATCCTCTCTATTCCTTTCTATTCCAGTTTCAAAGGAGAGTAGATCAAAGCCCACTACAGAACTTTGACACATTCTTCTGAAGCATCTGGTGCAAGCCACTCTCAGAAACATGATATTGGCCCACACATCTGATCCCATACGGCAATTCATATATTTCTATATTGTCAACCTTGACAAAACAAGAAAAACATTTTATGTTGTGCTTTAGGAAGTCTTCTTGGAACACAAGGATAATACTTTGCATGAGACTATGGTCACAATAAGTTACTTGTACAGTTATACATCCCTACTTGGCTTAATCATTTATTTACCTTCAAAAGCTGCTTTGTTGCCTAGTATACTGTTCTGCCATCAACATTATACCCTAAATTATGTCTTCAGTTTGGATTAATCTTCACAGTGCTTCATAAACAAACAATGGTATATTATATGCTTTGTGAATCCATTCAGACTATTTCATATTATCTGAATAAACTCATAATTGAATGTTTAAATTTAAAAAACTTTTAATAAGGGTTTTCATCATAACAGCCTGCTGACTCACAAGCATTAAAAAACATACATGCTTCAATGAATATGATCAAACACATAATTTAAACTTCAAACACAACAATAGATTAAAACCAAAATTGACTATACAAGAGAAGCCTACATTATATAATCTGTGCATTTTACCCAGCGTTGTTATTGCTGTAAACAAAAGCAAAGTAATCTGCAATGGACAGAAAAAACTGATGTTTTATGTTTAGTTTTAGAATTTTTATTGACAGCAGTTCTCCTTTCCAACCTTCACACAATAATCAAAATCTGTATGTGCATCAATAAGAAAATCGACAGGATGAGCTATGCAGCTTGTTTTCATTATTGTCCCGTAAAGGTTAAATCCTGTCATTCTCTCTCAACTGTTAATTAATCCAAACTCCAACCAACATATTGATATTTCCACCTTTCAGCTCTTGCCCTCTAGTCAGAACTTTGTTGTTCAGTCTGCAATGATTGGAAACTCATTTGGCTGAACACCTATTAGTGACCCGGCTAAAGAGTAATAGCCTGATTTAAAAACTCTTCAGCTGCCTTACCTCCTGAAAGTAGTTTAACAATTTAAGCTGCTTTAAGTGCTAAGATGTGTTAAAGCTCCTTTGAGGATTTTAAGTCATCTTAACCATTTAGACTGCTTTAAAGAGTTAAGATGGTTTAGTTTCTTAAAGCATCTGATGGACCGATTTAAAAAAAAAAAAAAAAGATTGTGAGCACCTGCTACTCCCATTGACTTCCATACATTAGGAAATCAGACCATGAACGCCTTAATATGACTTAGAAGCTTGAGTAACCATTTAAGGAGTTAAGCTGATTTAAACTATCTGAGCTCTGTATATATTTCAGGTCATTATCCAAGATATTCCAAATAGTTTCAGAGGCTGCAACTTTGTACAAATTGAATCCAGGCTGAATATTCATCACATCCCTAACACCAAGTTCTAGTCTCTCACATTTTTATTTTTAGAAGCTGCCCATGTGTTATTGAAGCAAACAATGTTTATCATTACAAAGTGACCAAGCACATTGTGAGGTGCTTCCTCTGAAGCATCAGGTATTGGCTAGTGACCAAAAAGGTAGGATGCCTACTGGCTAAATGGACAAGATATCTAAGCTGGTATGATAATTCCAGTATCTGTGTGTTCCAGACTTATCAGTACATCTGTTCCCCTCAGGTGAGCACATGCCAATAAATTTGTGAGACAACTTAGACTGCCTCAAACTGAAATACATGGGAGACCCTGTTTTCATACAGAAAATGGCACGTCACTACGGATTTCAAAGATGGCTTCTAGTCCTGCTAGGCACTGTACGCTATTTTAGTGAAGAGATCAACCTCTTAGGATTCGAGGCATTTGCTCCTTGAAATGATCAGCAAGGGCAATGTCAAGAGATGTTTGGTGTTTGAGTGTTTGTTATTTTAATATTCTTTGCATTGTGTCTTACTGTCTTGTCACATCATACTAGGCGTAATACGATGTGCTTTAACAGTATCTGACAGAGTGTAGCTAACACAGTGCACTGAGAGGGTGAGAAGAAAACCAACAAATTTCACATCTCTCCTCTGCTCTTTCCACCTTAACATTTCTGAAGTAAATGAGAAACTTGATTTCCCCCTCCCATCCCTCCAAGTAAAAGCAACCTGTTCCAGCCTCAGAAATTACATTCACTAGCATTAATTTCCTCGAGCTGCAACTTCATTCACTGTGGGCCTTGTAACAGAAAATTAAGCCCAAATAAAATACTGCTTTCTCTGTATCAGTATTCAGTACACAGCTTCAATAAAGTTCTTTTTCTTACCAGTCACAGCTCAGTTTTGTTGTCTCCTTGGGAAAACGGGAAATAGTTCTATTTTCTTTTACTTGATTGCTTAAAGTTTTCCCACTCTGTTGCACTCTCAGCAGGCATCTAGGCTCGTGCTGAGTGGAAACAAAAAATGGTCACTTTGAATTCTAGTCTGGCATCTTACTTCCAGCCCACACCTCAGAATAAACCTGAGGCACGGTAAGGTGAGAATTTTATGTGTCATTCAGTAAACTACAGTTTACCTAATTGCTTTCAAATAATGCCAAATTCCTGGATGTTTTCATATAATTCAAAGCAAAGCAAAAGAGAACAATGGGCAGAATTAACCCATACAAAAGTTGGACCACTTTATAGTGGTACAGAAAAACAGTACAATATCCTAGAGTGGATGCTGGTGCATTGCTATAAGGTGCTTATACCACTATAGTTTATTCTCATATGTGAAAGGGAATGTTACACAGGTATAGGCATTTTTATACAAGTATTACACACAAAAAACTATGATAAAAGAACATTAAGTTTTGCAAAGTCAAGCACTCCCACAACAGTGGCGAGGCGCAGCAGCACTAGCAGCCACACTGCCCACTCAGGTTTGGCTCTGTGGCCCCGCTGTCATGAGAGAGGGCTGGCAGGGCCAAACCTAGGTGGGCAGTGGGGCAGCCAGCCACTGCCAATCATAACATGTGTATGTCTTTGGGCGCCAGAGTTTGAAAGCACAGGAGATATATAGACTCCCTGCTTTTGGTTTCAGTGCCCATCCCCCCCAATCATTATAAGGAAAGTCCTTTGAATCCCTGTAGCCCTGGCCTGAAGCATGCTCTGTTGCTTTAGGAGGGAAGATTCAGTCCACTCACACACAGGAACTGTAAGGGGGACAGAGCAAGCTCAGCTGTTCTGTAGAGCTGGCCAATGCACAGACTGGTAAGCACCAAGAACTGCGAGAGGCTCGAGCAAGCTATTGCTAAAAGTATAGCCAATTAATTGACTACATGTGCAGTTCATTATTAAAAATGTTTGAGATCAAACAACCAAACTTAGCCAATTTTACTGTCTAAGAAAAAGTAGTACAAAATGAAAAGGAAACATACATAGCCTCTGTCTGGGAAACAAATCTTATCTCACAACACGATCCCCTTACACAGAAGCTGTGCTTTCAAGATACACTCCCCAAACCTCTTATATTTATCGATGCCAGGGGAGGAAGGCTGAAAATAAGAATAGTAGCTGCTGTCAAGAGGACAAGTTCAGTTCAAGCAGCAAATCCTGAATGAGCAAGGGAGGGAAATTTTTTTAAGAGGCCCCCACGTTTTGGGACATCACCACCCGACAAATGTAGAAGCAGATTTACCACTGCTCATTTCTGGAAGTGCCCCCAGTTATGTGCACATGCCCCGCCCCAGAAGTCATTGAATGAATTTGGGAGCTATCTGAGGATTTACTACTCACCCTTCTGGCACCTCGTTTTGGCCACATCTGGGGATTCACTCTCAACCAGTCTGATGCCCCCTCCTTTGGTTGTTTGCCCTGTCTCTCCCCCTCTCTGGGCTTGATTACTCCATCTTCACAACTCATAGTACTCCCTCTTCATGGTTTGGTCCTCCAGACAGGTCTAACAGGTCATTATAGTTTTCCCCTTCCAGGGTATCAAAGTTCTACTAGATGATCTGTCTCAGGCAATCTTCCATTCCACTGCCCAGACTATACCATTTCCCCAGTGGCTTGCTAGAGGAAACCATTGCATACTCTCCTCCTAGACCTTCATCTTATCTCTAGCCTACTCCCCTCCTCACTACGGAATGACTACAGAAATCCTTCTTGAAGTCCCTTCTTGCACTCTACTTACTGATTTTATATTAGTTCAGTCTGCTTCTGGGCAGCTGGTTTTCCTCATCCATCATACCTCATCTGCCCCGACTCTACTCCAGGTGCAGCCTGGCACAGGGTTAATTGGCCCATGTTACCTATTCTGACCTTGGGTGGGGTAGACACCCCAACACAGGGCCTCAACATTGTTAGCCCATGTGGGCCACATTTAACCTTATTTTGTTCTTACTGTAATCTCAGGATTACAGTACGGACCATAGTAAAGGTACAGAAATAAGGCGAAACCAAAATACTCCCATTGATTTCCATAGTATTTTACCCATGGAGTTTTGGTAAACAACTGATACAATACATAATCACAAATAATATCTTTTCCATATAGTAAATAAGAGACAGGGTTTATATGTAAATATACTAGGGAGCCCAAGCTTCAAATGTGGGCAGCTAAATTAGATGTCAAAATTGACACCAAATTCAGACACTTTGTACAGGTATTTGGTTGCCTAAATGCACAATTTCGAATGAATCATGGAAAATTACACATTTAGTATCTGCATTTTACATTGCTTCCCTCTACCCCCAAAGTTTTTAAAATATATGTAATCAAGCATTTCCAGCTAGCAATATCTGGATAGTTTTTAACAGTAGATACTACTATTATACAGGTTATTCATATCCTTTAAGCTCCTCAGGGTTATCGGTGTTACATGAAAAGAAGGATTTTAACAAGAGTAATAATGGTTTTACTGTTGTTGGAGCAAGGATTTAATAGTCTCACATCTGAAAGGATTCTAGTAAAGAGCTTTAATGAGAAGAACAAGGAGTACTTGTGACACCTTAGAGACTAACACATTTATTTGGGCATAAGCTTTCATGGGCTAAAACCCACTTCATCGGATGCATGCAGTGGAAAATACAGTTGGAAGATATATATACACACAGAGAACATGAAAAAATGGGTGTTGCTATACCAACTATAATGAGATTAATCAATTAAGGTGGGCTATTATCAGCAGGAGAAAAAAAACTTTTGTAGTGATAATCAGGATGGCCCATTCCAACAGTTGACAAGAAGGTGTGAGTAACAGTAGGGGGGGAAATTAGCAACCATGTTAATCCAGCAGGCCCAACTGCATTGGACACCTGTGGAGCGTATGCTGGTAACTGATTAAAGTGACTCAAAAATAGCTTTTTCAAAACCAAGCAGCATTTAATTGCCAAAGGGAACCCAACATTTAAGGAAATGGATTTAACACAACAAAGAGTCTAAAATGTCCATTTCCTTATCTAAACTTAATCTTTCTATCCATAATTTAGGTAGGTCCAGTTTATTCCCATCTCTGAGTTGGGAGAGCCAGCATGCTCAAGTCATGTGTTCTCTCTGAGTCTCAATCATTTTGGGTGCCAGTATCAGTCTGCTGACACCCCACTCACCCCTCCTCCTTTCTGAGGCCAGCATATTTAAGTTTTAGGTTCCTCTTTAATTTGAGGCTGTCAGTCTTGGAAGAGTAAGTCATGCCATGTTTGGATGGAACCAAATAGGTAGCTACTTCCCATTGTTATGTTAATTCCTTTGAAGGAATTAATTAATTTTTATTCAATGGGAAAAAATTACTTAATTTACTCCCCACTTCTCTTCTCCCAGTGAAAAAATGTCAACGTGAGAAACAGATGTTTTCCACACAAAAAAAATTGAAAAACTTAAATGTAATTTTTCATCAAAAAACTCAAATTTCATTTTTTTCTTCATGAAATATACTTTATTTTATTCTTAACAGCTCTGTTCACTGTGTAACACACAACATCATTGTTCTTGCACTGCATCTCCAGTTCTATGGCTAAAAAGAATCAACACTGCTATAGAAAGATATTGGATTTGTATAAATTGGAGCAACTCCATTAACTTCAAAGGAGCTACTCTGATTTATACCTGCTGAGAATTTGGCTCATTGTGTTGTGCCACACACTTTCAAATAAAGGTATGCCCACTGAGATGGTGTGCAGATATGTATCTGAGTTAGGTTTGGGCTAGTATATGGCTATGAATTCAAGGTTGGCTTAGGGCTAGGATCCAGATTCTGTCATGAATTCAAGAGATGTTCTCACAACATTTCCACCATCATTTAAATTCAGATTTCCAGTGTTAGTCCATTACTCATGCCTACCTCAGGTTACTACACCAGTAAGTGTCCATATGTCTAACTCCCCCAGGTGCAACAGAGCAGTGATTAGCACACCCAGGGATGTGGGGAAAGGCAGAGGTAGGGTAGGCTGACCTTGGGTGCTGTCACGGACCAGACTCACACCAGCTGCTGTAACTTATGTTAGCAAATAACTGCCCTCCAGGAAGTGCATAGGGCTCCATCCCTGTCCTGGAACACTCTACATCCTGACCAAAAATGTACCCATGTAAGTGCAGCCAGAAAGGGCCAGTGTATGATTGGCTATGACAATTCAGGATTCTGCTACCCTATTGGGATTCTCTGCTGTTAGCTTAAGATAGCTTTCAGCTCTCTCTGTGCCACTTTAAGAGGAATTCTCTTTGTGTCACTTTAACAGAGGCTGAGGATCTGGCCCTATATATTCATACAGAGAGGAAGGTTACCTTGTTTATTGTGACCCTACCTCTGAGGTCACAGATGGTCCACACAGTAATATCTAGCACATAGGGTGGCAGCAAAAGGTTGAAGAGGAGAGTGGAGGAGTGAAGGGAAATAGGGCAGAAAAAAGGGAAAGGAAAAAGAGAGCGGCACAGATTAGGTCTGTCATAAGAAAAACTAATTTAACTCTGATGTCACAATACCAGCACTCAACCATGAGCTCTTTCATGGGACAACAGCAGAAGAGAAAGACGGAGGGAGGAGATAAGAATAATATGTACATACATACGTATGTATGTGTACCAGATCTTTCATGCTGGTGTTAAAAGAGATATAAATCAAAGATGCCATCTAATTTACTGTCATTTTAAACAATATCTTGTATGCATTTGAGACAGATTTGGAGTTAGTTGTGTCTATCTATGAATGCTTTATATGTTTGTGTATTGAAGAGGATCACTAAGTGTTCATATTGAATTAGTTCAACATAGGATTGCAAGGAAATGCATCCAGGAAGTTAAGTGATAATGTGTTGTCTGACCTCCCTTTCTCCCCATTATGGGTAGAGAGGTTAAGCTTAGATAACGAAATAGGCATATTAGAATCTTTGTGTGTTAAATACATTTTTCTAGTGCTTGTCAGATAAGTTCAGCAAATAAGGAATCCAGAGAGCAAAGGACTTTGGCTGTTTTAAAAAGGACACTCCCTGAAACAGAGGAAGACAGGTTTTGCAGGGGACAGAGATGGCTTCTTAGACAGAAGGTGAGAGAGCCAAGATGAAGAGAAACCTAGGCTGAGACCCCAGACCCACTAGGGTGGCTGAAGGAATGGGCCTGCCCTGGTCTTCTACATTAGAAGGATTTTGGGGTCAGTTCGGCTTGCATGGAGGTCTTTTGTTGTTTTAGTTCTCTTTCCCAGAAATACATTAGTTTTAAGAAGGTTGCACTGCTCTTTGAAACACACTGATCATAAGCTCCCAGAGGGGAACAAGAACTGCACGTATATGAACACAGGCAGACCCATAGGGAAAAATGGCTGGTACAAGGGTGCTGCAGCCCAGATCTCTGGTCTGAAAGGGGGGGGAACCATACGATTCCAACTAGAGAGAGGTAAAAGCCAGAAGACTAACACCTGAGGAGGTGCACTCAGAAATATCACAAAGGGGACAGAGGTGCAGTTAGCCCCAAACCATGCCAGCATTTAATTGCACATCTTTCTTTGTTAGTCTACTGAAAAACATTGAATACATTTTTGCACTCAGTCCTCCATCCCTTACACATGTGAATGGACCCATTGATTTAAATAGGTCTTCTCACATAAGTAAAGGTGATGGATCAGGTCCTGGGGTAACACTTAATACTATGTTAGTCATTTTTATTTTTAAAATTTTTTTGTTTGTGTTACCTGATAAATCTGCCTGAGTGAAGAATGCAGGAGCTGATGGAGAACAGGTATCTTGACATGAAAGACTGTGCTTTTAAAATTGTGAACCTTGTTTACTAGGTTTAACTGCATGGCACTCTTATAAAAAGTGACATAACAAGGCAAGAAGCATCAAAAATACTCTAAACACTCACACTCATTGCTTGTCAGCTATCCACTATCAATTATAGATAGCAGATGTGGGTATAGAAATATCCTCTCTACCCCATTAACTTCCTTTCTGAGGCATCTGAGCCATTTCCAGTAGTTCAATACATCTCGAATAAGAAACATCTTTCTTTAAATATGATACCAGCTTGAGGGTTGCAACAGACAATCAGCAGGACAGAATAGTAGCCTTACTTCAGAAATAACAGTACAGAACATCAGGGGACTCACATTTTAGAAAGAGACAGGGGGAAACTGTCTGCAGAAATTTTTCTTTCAGTATTTTCTCATGAAGTTGATGCTTCTATCAGCTTAAACTGTTAACAATATGCTATCTATTACTATCAATGCTTGCTTGCTAAAAGCAAGATAAAGGGATGACACTTCCAAGGCAGGCAACATTTGTGCCTGGTGTCAGGAGAAACAGCAAAGTGAAATTTAAAATAAAAAGCCTTTGAAAAGGTAAACCAGTCTCTAGCCTGTAAATATGTGTTAGCTGTTGAATTTCTATTTGTGTAAAGTAGACCAAAACAAGGAAGGGCCAAAGAGAAAATGTGTTTGTGATCCCATCTGAGTCTCCATTTGTCTGCAACATAAAGCCATAATTTAGTACAATTTAGCATGATTGGCAGCTCAAGAGAAGCCCAGGAATAGAACAGCACAGTAGGTATTACAGGATAGTATTGAGGTGTGCTGGCAGAGTTTGGTGGGGAAGCTTGTACAGCATTCTGCATCCATTGTGACTTTCCCAAGCCAGTATTTTTAGCTTCTTGCAATCATGGATACTAAATTCACTCACAGCATTTAGAAAAAGAAAAGTAGGGAGACCACACCTGTTTGGATACAAACCTCCAAACATTATACTATTCACATCTAACTGCAACTAGTTAGAGAGATGTTATAGATCAACCTAAGCAGAACTCTCACAAAATCCATAAGATGTCTGAGAAAAAAGCATTTTTGGCAAACATAATTAAAGGAGTTCTATTCCACATATAGACAACTGGAAGTCTGCTTTGAAATTAACCAAGTCAGAGAGGTTGCCAATTTTTGTTGGCTCTGATGTTGGCTCCTCTATTCAGATTTTTGTATATGTTCTGGGGATTTTCCCATCAGTTGAACCACAGTGTCTTCCATAGTTGTCAACTGGTTCTAGTGATAGTGAAACTCAGTGAAAATGTTTTGGCAGCATTTTCATATTTTTGTGAACCCACCAATATAGGGTTCCCACCCATCTGGGTTTTACCTGGACAGTCCAGTTATTGGCTTCTGCATCTGGGTGCCATTTAGGGTTGCCAGGTGCCGGGTTTTTTTTTACCAGAAAGCCCGGTTATCATAGGGTAGGGGAGGCACTGGGTCATTAACCTGCATCAGCCCCTGCTCAGCTGGGACTGCCTCCTACCTGCACGTAGGCTCCTTGAGACGATCCAGCAAGCTAAGGGGGGAGGGAGGGAGGGAGAGGAGTGAGCAACAGGGGCGGGGCCTTGGGGGAAGAAGTGGAACACAGGTGGGGTCTTGGGGGAGGAGAGGCGGAGCAGGGGCCATGGCCTCCGGTGTCTGGTTACCAGCAATTAGAAAGGTGGCAACCTGCACTAATAAGGCAAAGTATTACTTTCTCTAAAGTATTTGGCACTGCTTGAGTCTAGATGTAGAAGAGTCTTTACTAGGAGAATCCTTACTAGAAGTCTGAGTCAAAGCCTGTTAAAGCCAGTGGGAGTGTTTTTATTGATTCAATGGGTTTTAGACCCAGCCATAGGTTGGCAAGTTTAGTAAGCTATTCCCTATTTATGGAAACAGTTCCCAAATTTCTCTATTCACCCAGCAAAGATTGACATATAGTATGAGGTTATATAGTAGTTGCTAACTAAGGTAACTTCATGAGTGCACTGCATCAGAAACAGCTTTGTAATGGTAGGAAGTAGAATGGAAATTTAAGCTGTTTGGGGACAAACACAATTCTTGCAGGAAAAACAGAGTAAACTTCTTACACCCCTGATATTAACTGACCTGCATGCCATGGAAGTACACAACAAAAAGATGGAACTGAGGCAGCTGTATACCAGGTCTGAGTATATAATATTGTACTCACAAGGTGCACATGTGTAATTAGAGGGCAGAACTGGAACACTGAATCCAAACTCCCTCATATTTAAGATGATATGGGAAAGGAGTTAGCTTTGAATCCCTCAAGTCCAAACTCACCCCAACCATTTTGGTCATGGGTCAGTTCTAAATCTGGATGTGGCTTACCATCTGGTTCTAGCAGAGATGCAGCAGAAGCTCTAATGAAAACAGCTGATCTTGTCAGAGTTCCACCATTGGAACTGGTGGATTTCATTAGAAAAATCATCTCCCAAAACTTCTCTCAGATAGCTCTCATCATGATTTGAGCCCAAAGAAGGCAGATTTTGGTATCCTCTAAATCAGTGGTTCTCAACCTGCAGCCCAATCAGTACACAACTGCGGCCCATGTGACATCCTCAGGGCTATACAGGTAGTATTGAATGCGGCCTACATAACACATTGTGGGCCACATATGTGGCCTACAATGGTAAATAGGTTGAGAACCACTGATCTAAATGTTTACCAAAAAGATAGAGGAAAGAAGCCAATAATAAGGTAAAGGAGGGCTTTTCCATATTGTAAAGACATTTTGTCCTCACAACATTTATAAAATATTGTAGCCTAAAATATGCTTTAAAATGAGTATATATTGTGAATGAGGCTTGACCAAGAACAGAGTTCAGTATTATGCACTTATGACATGATGCAAGTTTTAAAGAGTTGCTTTTGTGACAGATATGGCATCTTTGGGAGATTTTATGAAATTAAGTTTAAATAGTTTGAGTCCATTGTATTATAAATGCAAAGTTTATTGTATATAACTTCTCTAGGTGGGAGATGTGGCCAGTATAAACTCTGGGAAGTGTTTCTCCTGCCTGTTTATTCAAATTTGTTCTCCATGTCTTGAGAAACAATTGCAGTATTAATAGTGGGTGAAACTTTTAGGACAAAACTTTTTTTTCCACAATTTGTGTGGAATTCACTGAATTGTTTTGGCTATAATAAATGCCAAAAACCCAAAATGTTTTGACATTTTTAACACTAAACTTTTCAATTTTTCTATTCAAAATGACTGTCACATTTTATTTCAGTTTTATGCAAAATGTAAAAACTCAAAAATAAAATGAAACTTTTGACCCGAAACAAAAGTTTTTTCAGTTTGTCAAAAAATTCCCCAAAAAATTGTTTTTAATTGACACACATTTTTTTTTTATTTTATGATATGGCCAGCAAACTGAAAAAAATTAATGAAGCTCTAATTATAAAAATAAGAGTACTCTGGTAATATCGTACTAATAGGTCATAGACTTGTCAAACCTCCTTGGCTAGAGTAGAAAAGCCAATACAGAAAATAAAAGCTAATGCAGATAATATGAACATTTGCTATAGAGGCCACTTGCTGACTATGAGTGTAAAAGGCTCAAACTTTCATTTTCCCCAAATTAGCTATATATATATATATATAATATTAGCTTGAATTCTCATGTCAATTGTGTTTCTTTCTTAGCTATTACTCCTTAAGTGATATATGCACCTGTGTTTGACCCATCCTGCAACTCACAATTGAGCCACTAATCATTTTAAAGTGGTGACTGACACGAGTTGCTATGAGCAACACAGACCACACAAACATGGTTCTTAAACAGTGAATAGTAAAATTAGATTGCATTCTAAGAGTATAAAATCTTCTACAGTTTGTTAATAGAAGATTGTGGATTAAAAATATATATATTCATGCTCTTGGGGAATTTACTTTGCATAGCTCTATTTCACTCAGTAATTTAGGGGTTTGATGGTCTCCCTAATTTTAGAAAGTATTTCTTACATTTCCCTCCACCCATTCACCACCACCATGGTCTTTCTTTCTCTCTCTCTCCCTCTCATTTTTTGCTCTGTTATTTGATAGTCTAAATATGAATTTAATTTGTCTGTGTTGACTGATTGCTTATTTTACTCCAAATGGGAAATGTAGGTTCAGTTATTATTAAACAATCACTCTTATGTAGGTCAATAGTAGAAAGAGACAAAGAAAGTGCTTACTTATGACTTACTACCACATAAAAACAATGCCATTGCAAATGAAGTCTGGGGACACAGTTTTGAACCTGAGATTGCTTTGGGGTAACTATTTCTCCACATGTGAACACAGTGAGCAATGATCGATTCATTTCAGAAAATCAATATTGTTATTGGAGAAGAGAGAAACAGTTGTTTAGCTGAGTAGGTCAATAAAGATACAGATGCTTTAAAAGTTTCTGCAGAGGAAATAATTACATTGAGCAGGTTTCATTAGCATAGGGGTTATTTGAAGGAAATACCCATGTCACAGGTCAATAACTATCTTTGTGGGTTTAATCACTATGTTGCCAGTTTCCACTACAGAGACACACTCACAATAAAGACAGCTGAGGAAATAACTAATGGTTGCTGTAGTTCAGGGGTCGGCAACGTTTGGCACGCGGCTCGCCAGGGTAAGCACCCTAGCGGGCCGGGCCAGTTTATTTACCTGCTGACGCGGCAGGTTCGGCCGATCACGGCCCCCACTGGCCGCGGTTCGCTGTCTCGGGCCAATGGGGGCGGCGGGAAGCTGCGGCCAGCACATCCCTCGGCCCGCGCCGCTTCCCGCCGCCCCCATTGGCCCGGGACGGCGAACCGCGGCCAGTGGGGGCCGTGATCGGCCGAACCTGCTGCGTCAGCAGGTAAATAAACTGGCCCGGCCCGCTAGGGTGCTTACCCTGGCGAGCCGCGTGCCAAACGTTGCCGACCCCTGCTGTAGATTGTTAAGTAATAAACTACTTCTTTCTTTCTAGACTGACATGATCCTTTGGTTCATTTATAACACAATAATAATGTCTTGGCACCCAAACCACCATAACGAAACTTCATCTCCACATTAAAATCCTGATTCAGTTAAAGTTAAAGCATATGCTTAAATCTCATTAATTACAAATTAAGATTAAGCATATGTTTAAGTGCCATACTGAATCAGTCCCTACATCTAAACCCATAAATAAACAAGGTGAGTGTTCCTAACATCACTATTATATGAGTAGATTTTTGCCTTTGTAAGAGCCTATGGCACTTAACTTCTAATTTACTTCAGGTTAGGAGGTATTCGAATATTTCACTAAATTTAGCTTATGACATATTAATATGAATTGGAAGGGCAAAGATAGTAGGGAACTGACACTGAAGGAAAGAAAGCTCTCTTGTGTTCTATTTAGAAACTCAGGGACACTCTGAGTTCATTCATTATGTTTTTACAGTCCATGTTTGAATCCACATTTAGATTCTATGGTGACTTCTACCATATTGGCACACAAGGAAGACAGATCAATCATAAAAAAATTGAGTACAAGGCACTGCTTACATTTTAATATTGACTTTACTTAAGGTTAGTGATATTAGTAATAGTCATGCATGTTTATAGCACTCTTTTTGATAGGATCTCAAAACACTGAATTACATGTAGAAAGTCTGGTTTAGGTATTTACAAAACCTCACTTCACCAGTACATGCGACTGAAAAATCTCTTCTTTAAACAAAGTAGGAACTGTTTTACAATGCACAGTAACCTACCATTTAGAACAGGAAGTAAAGATTATTGTACGCAATTGAAACTGATAAAGGAAGTTAGGAAGATGGAACATATTTACCTAAAATGTAAGTTAGCCAGGGGTTGCATATCCCACTTGTCTACAGAAGGAAATTGACCAGAATAGCTACAGTGGAATAAACTACTCCTCAACAGCTATTCTAGAATAGCTCCCCATATGGACACTCTGTTCCAGAATAATTACTCAGCTTTGGAAGTGACTTAAGGTAAACTGAAGGCCAATTTTATTTCAAATTAGAATGTCCTCATGGGGGGTTAATCTGGTTTAAGTAATTTGGTTTAAATTCACACTTTCAATTAATCCAGATTAATTTCCTTGTGTAAACAAGCCCTATGAATTTCTATTATATCACACCCTTGAAGGACGTCAGGAACAGTGTGAGGTACACTGAAGCCATTCCCTAAACAGTGTAGGCTTTTTTACATTAATAAATATATTAAAAAGCCTTTTTAATAGACCAGAATTCAGAAAATGAATGTTTTGTGTTAATTTCAGCATCATGAGTTATTCCAATCTTAAATCCTGCTGTTCCAGTGTTGCAGTTTTTGCTTCAAGAGCCGGGATTATATTGACAACTTTAAAACCTTAAATCATTTGGGCTCAGCATTCAATAACAATTGTTCTGCTTCAGGCTTTTGGAATCTGCCCTTAATTCTTTATAGATGGGGACACTTAGTCCATCAAGTTGCTTAGTCAATCACTAAATTTCCTGGAGTGACACACTTAATCACTAAGGTTTGTAGCTAGTGGATATGCTTTCTAGAGTTATTTCAACCTTTATTCTGATTGGGATTGGTTTGATGGTTCCTTAATCTCAAAAAGGTCTGTTTTGTTAAGAAATAAATCAATGCCTCCCTCTTTGCAAAATTTCTAATCACTATGCATTTACCATGGAAAAGATGTTCTGTTTTCATGCCCTTTTAAAAAGCATCGACTCACTAGCTGTGTGCCCTTTCCAACATCTGTTATCCAGGAGTAAAATGATTATATCTGGGAGACTGGATGGCTCTGGGCTATGGCTTTTCACCTGTAGGTCACGATTCAAATCCACTGTTAGTCAATAGTGACCAAAAGTCATTTCCATGAATACTGATGAGTATGGTTTGGTGTGGAATATCTAACCATGTAAATAATGGAGTGTGTGTAATTTGCTTTAACAAAACTATTGGTTTGAAAAACTGCTTCCCACAAGCTTTGTAGATTGAGTTGTTCTTGGCATCAATGTCTATCTTCTCCTGAAAGTGAATTACTTAAAATACAATGTTGGTTTGGTCAGTCCTCAGAGCCATCTCTTCCGCACATGTGCAGATCCACTAAGCGCTCTCCCTGAGGCCAAGGCAGAAAGAGGATACTGTTGTGGAAACAGCTAAAACTCCTTCTGCATGGGAGGGAGAGATCCATGCAACAGAAAGTTCCCTCATCATAGGTTCAGCATTTAAGGCTAGGAGGGACCATTAGATTATCTAGTCTGACCTCCTGAATGTCATAGGCCATTATATTTCACCCAGATGACCCCTGTGTCATCCCTTCATTTTGCTTTTAAACTTCTTTACTGAAAGCATATTTGCCAGCCTTCATCTGAAGACATCACAAAATGAAGAAACCACCAATTCCCTGAGTAGTTTGTTCCAATGGCCAGTGACCCTCACTGATAAAAAAAGTGTGCCTAATCTCTAATTTAATTTGTCTGGCTTCTGTTTCCAGACAGTGGCTGTTCTACCTTTCTGCATTAGATTAAAGAGCCCTTTAGTACTCGCTGTTTTTCCATGAAGATACTTATGCACTGTAATCAACTCACCTCTCAATCTTCTTTTTGATAAGCTAAATAAATTGAGTTCTTTAAGTCTCTCACTGTCAGGCATTTTCTCCAGCTCATCATTTTTGTGGCTCTTTTCTTCACTCTCTGCAATTTTTCAACATCCTTTTCAAAATGTGGACAAAAGAACTGTACATAGTTGAGACACACGTACCTCAAAGTAGCACCCTGTAACCCCCATATTCATCATTCATATATGGTTTTCATATTTCTTACAAACATGCCATGGAAGATATCATATAAAAGGTCATGATCTGCTGAAACCCATTGTTCTGTAAAAATATGTATATCATTCGTGTGTATGAAGTTATGAAATTTTGCTGTTATTGTTGAAATATGTTGCAAGTTTGGGAGACATCCATTGCTAGTTCTCCAGTGATAACAAAGGAAGTGATCCACACCCAGGAGGGCATTAAACGACCACTAAATAGCAGGGGAGTTGTTAACAAGGGATTTACAATTCTGTAACAGAAGCACCACAGAATGGAGATTGCTTAACCCTGTGACTCAGCAAGGCCCACCAGGCATGCCTGGGCTAGTTTCTTTCCAGGGACATGGACTACTAAGGCCTTGTCTACACTACACAGTTTTGTCGGAAAAAGGCAGTTTTTTGACGACAGAACAGTGGAGGTGTACACACTACAATGCTTCTCCCGCTGACAAAAAACTCTCCTGCTTTGCTGACAAAATAAAACCACCTCGACAAGAGGCGTAGTTTTTTGCAGCAAAGTTAGATCGACAAAGTGTCAGTGTAGACACAGATTTAGTTACGTGACCATAACTGGCCTCCAGGAGGTATCCCACAATGCCCACAGTGACCACTCTGCTCACAGTTTTGAACTCCATTGCCCTGCATCCAGCTACATAAGCATGCACCCCTCCCCTTTCAAAGCCCCAGTAAGTTTTGAAATGGCTCAGCATGGTGAGCTCACATAGCTACTGCCCAGCTGAACATGCCAGTTCCCTGCAGCAAACGCACCCCCTGCCTGGATTGCGGGGGGTGGATCTCCTTGGTCTGTGGGGAGAGGAGGCTGTTGGAGAACTCAGAGAGAATCACAGAATCAAAACATGAACATGGAATCCTGCTCTCCCCAGCACTAGGATTGCAGTGGCAGGCAGGTGGGGCAGTGAAGGGTTAAAATCCATGTGCATTTTATATAACAACCTGGTATATGGATTGTGCTAGCTCTTTTCCAGACCCAAAGTCCAAAGTATGGTCAAGAGACCTAGCAAATAGTGATCAGCTAAGAGAAAGCTGGGGTAAACAGATAGCATTGTCTTTGCTAAGATGTGCTTGGTTAGTAGAAATACCAGATGTTGAAGCAATAACTGAATAATTATGTTTCAAATTGAACAAAGAATCCTGTTCCTATTGTGTTAGTCTCTTCTGTAGGGAAATGTTCTTCCCACAGATCCAACCTTCAGTTTATGAAAAGTTGGCACATGTCAGTATAAGATACGGCATCCTTCCACCTCCCTTCCAAGGGACCAATGCCTGCCTTAAGACATAAAGGAGACAATCTTTATTGCCATATACTTTCACTGTTTCTTTGCTTTAACCCCTAGGAATGTACCTGTTGGACAATCAAAGGAGTTGCTCCATTCCTATGGACCCCAAATCAGAATTCAACATATATATTTTATACCAATAACATTTTATCAAAGTATTAATTAAATGATAACTTGCTAACTTGAGACCATGGGCGGAGACATTATGTAACCTGTTAACCATTAGCTAATGTGCTATCTTGTCTTGCTGCAAAACCTATCCCGGGGTGTGGAACTGCCTACCCCATCACTTTCCCCCGCCCATGGAAAATCCATATATTCTATTGTAATCAATTGATTGGCAGTGTCTCTGAGCCTAATAAGCAAGGTGACACTCCGCCAGCACTGTGTGTAATAAACTCCTGTGCTTGACCTCTACACGGTGTGGATTTATGTCCTTCAGGTAGGCTGGTGGGCGGGGGTGGGGAGGGATGGAGAAGAGACTTGTGCCGTGCAGAGCCAGGGAAGGAGGTGGGGGCTGATAACTTGGTGTTGAGGGTGGAGGGATAGGGGGACACCAGCTATCTCTGCACCAGCTTCTGCCTCAGGATTGATTGCTTCTGGCTGCTATCTAAACAAGGGTTCAGGCTGGTGAGTACTATACTTAAAGTGACAGCATGCCGACACACTCACTGTCCCCTAACACACACACTGTCTGTCTCTCTCACACAAACACACTCCCTGTCACAAACTCTCCCTCCTTTCCCTTCCCCCCACCCCTCCACTTCTGTGGGCTTCTTGTGTTAGTGTTCAGCAATGTCAGTTTAGTCATATTACCGAGTGCTACTCTAAAAAGTGATTTAAAAGGTGTTACTTTTTGGGCACAAACAGCCATCATTACAAGGTTCATAGCCCACTGCAAACAAACAATGCCAGGCTCAGCACACTACAGCAACACACACTGCTGTGGTGCAGTGTTAATAATCTCCTTAAAGGCATCCCCCAGTCAAACAGCCCCCCGTTGAGCACCTCTTATAGCCTACTGTTCATAATGCACAGCACAATACTGAACAGCAATGCAGGATCCATGCTTTCTGACAGAGATGGCTGGGTTGCAGGTTACCAGGGAAGTTGACAAGTGACTGGCAATCTAGTAGGATGCCCATGGAACACTAGGATTAAGAAACCTTCATCATGTGACACTGTATCCGCCCCCATGAGCATTGCAAATCCTTCCCAAAGTACCCTGTGACCAGCTGCACAGTGGGATAGCTACCCCGGTGCACTGCTCTCTGTGTCAATGCAAGAGCTGCTATTGTGGATGCGCCAACACAACACAAGGAATATAGTGAGGACATGCAACAGCAGTTTAATTACAGTGGTGGTACATTGGTGTAACTTAAGTCCACTTAACTGTGTAGTGTAGATAAAGCTTGAGTATAAAATAAGGGACAGTGGCATTATGCTTTTACCTTTCTCCTCCCCCACCTACACTGGAAGCAACAGGAATGCTGGGAAGACAAAGACCTGAACAGAGGAGACTGGTCCCAGGCTTACAGGGGAAGCCTGTGTATTAAGGACTGTAACCTACCTGCAACATCCAGTGGGGTGAGAGAAACTGCTTGATCCAAATACTGCTTAGTTTAAATCTTAAACCTGAGTAGCCTATGTGCTTACTTTTTATTTTCTTTGGTAACTATCTCTGATTTTTTGTGCCTACCACTTATAATCACTTAAAAACTATTGTTCTGTAGTTAATAAATCTGTTTTATATTTTACCTAAAAGAACGTTTTTTGGTTGAAGTGATTGGGAAATCTCAGCACAGTTTAAAAAGGCCAAAGTGTGTCCTCTCCACATCAAGGAAGGGGTGGACTGAGTAATGAACTTACACTGGTCAGGCTTCTGATCAGGACAAAATGGTACAGTTCTGGGATGTAAGGCTGGGGGCTTGGGAGATTTTCTGGTGCCTTTCTCTGTGATTTGTGAGTGGCTATGGGAGCATTCATGCAATTTAGTTAGGTGTGGGGCTCCATATGCAGTTGTGCTCAGTGATAGCTCCTGGAGGGGATTGCTGCTTGTCACTAGCAAAGCCTTGTGAGAGACAGCCCAGGTGGAGAATTAAGGGGACACAGCAGTACTCTAGTTCCAGGTTGTACCCCGGAACCCATCACAGTAGTATTCCAGGATCAATCTCACCAACGCTGTATACAGAGGTAAAATCATCTCCCTGCTCTTATTCACTATTTCTCTATTTATTCATACAAATCACAGGGACCCAATCTGGCATTTAAATGTAAATAAATAGAAATTTATTGATTGGAAATGTAGACATATATATTGTTTCTTCACTACAGGAGCATTAGAGATTTAAATAATCTAATAGTTTGGCTCCCAATTATATTACTCTAAAAGTACACTTCTGATATATCTGTTCAGAATCTGATCCTGCACCTTTGTGGCCTCATAGAACTTCATTTCACACTCAATTGCAGGGTCAGTGCCTTATGTTCCTTCAGTTATAAAATTATTTTGTCATAATGTAGCACTGTGCAGCTGCAGTCTAGCACCCTTCTTGGGCACTCAGACTCGATGCCTGTGGAGTCTGAACAGTATCTAGTCACTGCCTCTGGCCTGGGGTCCAGACTGTCTATCTAGCATACCCTTCTGAAAGTTAAGACCACATGGCCCACTGCCCAGCACCCTGGAATCAGGACTGACCCCTCAGACTCCCTCATATCTTAAAAAAACCCTCCCCCAGAATCTCGCTGAAAACAAGAGCCTTCTGCGTTAGTTTAACTTTCTCAGGGGTCACATAAGGTGTAGCATATAATTCATACAGACCTTGCACAGGACTTGAACAAAGTATTGCTCTTTTTTTAATAGCATGAGAAATACCTAACTCTATTCAAAAATAAACCCTACATATATTTCCCTGCCTCAGTTTCCTCAACACTCCAGAGCATTCTTGGGGCTGGGGTCAAAGTCATCAGCTGTTGCAGTGCATGGCTTGAATTCTGAAATTTGGAGCCTTCTCCACAAGCTCGCCTCCTCTGACCTCTGCTGGTTTGTCCTCTTCCCCTCTCCTGCCCAAAGTTCCTGTCTCTGTGCATCTTCCCCCTTTAGTCCTTTATAAACTACTGCACTGTCACTTCTGTCTCTTCATCCTGATTGGGGAATTTCCACTCTTTCTTCTTCCCCCATCTCTTCAGACAAGAGGAGAAAATACCTCCTCCCAACTCAAGCATACCTCCTTAGCATATCTTGTGGTCAGTCAACGCACAGTCATAAAAGTTAAGTACTTCCCATTGTCCTCAGTCTGGTGTGAACCTATTGTGGGTCCTGTCAGAAATGGTGGATACACTTTGACATTGGGTCTTTCACTGATGGAACAATTTCATAACAACACCTAGAATTCATAAGTTGTACAGACAGACTCCCAAATGTGGACCAAATTCTGAACTCCTTATTCAGGCAAATCTCCCAGTGATATCAATGGGAATCAGTATTTGGTCTTGAGTGACTTTTAAATTTTATTATATATATATAAATTGTGCATACGACAGAAAAGAAAAACACGTGCTTTAAAAACTCCTGACTTAGTAGTTTAGTGGTTTTTGTGGTGAGTTCTTTTTGATTGTCAAACAAAATATATGAAATTTTATTCTGTGGAAATAAGACAGTGCTAAATTTGTCTTCTATTTAGTGTAATTCAGTTAGGATTGTTATGATGTACATTGCTGTCAATTATACATTCTGCACTATGTAGTTGGAACAATTTGCACAGAATAAATTACTAGTTATTCTGAAACCATTTTCTCATGGCATAGTGTGCTAAATGTGCTATAATTGCATTTGATGTCCCTCTCACAGCTCTTGGTATTTCATATCCATTAATGACAGGTTTCAGAGTAGCAGCCGTGTTAGTCTGTTATTTTTGCGGATACAGGAGTACTTGTGGCACCTTAGAGACTAACAAATTTATTAGAGCATAAGCTTTCGTGGGCTACAACCCACTTCTTCGGATGCATATAGAGTGAAACATATATTGAGGAGATATATATACACACATACAGAGAGCATGAACAGGTGGGAGTTGTCTTACCAAGTCTGAGAGGCCAATTAAGTAAGAGAAAAAAAAACTTTTGAAGTGATAATCAAGATAGCCCAGTACAGACAGTTTGATAAGAAGCAAGTGTGAGAATACTTACAAGGGGAGATAGATTCAATGTTTGTAATGGCTCAGCCATTCCCAATCCCTATTTAGCCCTGAGTTGATTGTGTCTAGTTTGCATATCAATTCCAGCTCAGCAGTCTCTCGTTGGAGTCTGTTTTTGAAGTTTTTCTGTTTTAAGATAGCCACCCGCAGGTCTGTCAAAGAATGGCCAGACAGGTTAAAGTGTTCTCCCACTGGTTTTTGAGTATTATGATTCCTGATGTCAGATTTGTGTCCATTAATTCTTTTGCGTAGAGACTGTCCGGTTTGGCCAATGTACATGGCAGAGGGGCATTGCTGGCACATGATGGCATATATCACATTGGTAGATGTGCAGGTGAACGAGCCCCTGATGGTATGGCTGATGTGATTAGGCCCTATGATGATGTCACTTGAATAGATATGTGGACAGAGTTGGCATCGGGCTTTGTTACGAGGATAGGTTCCTGGGTCAGTGTTTTTGTTCAGTGATGTGTGGTTGCTGGTGAGTATTTGCTTTAGGTTGGGGGGTTGTCTGTAAGCGAGGACAGGTCTGTCTCCCAAGATCCGTGAGAGTAAAGGATCATCTTTCAAGATAGGTTGTAGATCTCTGATGATGCGCTGGAGAGGTTTTAGTTGGGGGCTGAAGGTGACAGCTAGTGGTGTTCTGTTATTTTCTTTGTTGGCCCTGTCTTGTAGGAGGTGACTTCTGGGTACTCGTCTGGCTCTGTCAATTTGTTTTTTCACTTCAGCAGGTGGGTATTGTAGTTTTAAGAATGCTTGATAGAGATCTTGTAGGTGCTTGTCTCTATCTGAGGGATTGGAGCAAATGCGGTTATATCTTAGAGCTTGGCTGTAGACAATGGATCGTGTGGTGTGTCCTGGATGGAAGCTGGAGGCATGTAGGTAAGTGTAGCAGTCAGTAGGTTTCCGGTACAGGGTGGTATTTATGTGACCATCGCTTATTAGCACAGTAGTGTCCAGGAAATGGACCGCTTGTGTGGATTGATCTAGGCTGAGGTTGATGGTGGGATGGAAATTATTGAAATCATGGTGGAATTCCTCAAGGGCTTCTTTTCCATGGGTCCAGATGATGAAGATGTCATCAATGTAGCGCAAGTAGAGTAGGGGCGTTAGGGGACGAGAGCTAAGGAAGCGTTGTTCTAAGTCAGCCATAAAAATGTTGGCATACTGTGGGGCCATGCGGGTACCCATAGCAGTGCCGCTGACTTGAAGGTATATATTGTCCCCAAATGTGAAATAGTTGTGGGTGAGGACAAAGTCACAGAGTTCAGCCACCAGGTTAGCTGTGACATTATCCCCGATAATGTCACAGCTAACCTGGTGGCTGAACTCTGTGACTTTGTCCTCACCCACAACTTTGTCCTCACCCACAACTATTTCACATTTGGGGACAATATATACCTTCAAGTCAGCGGCACTGCTATGGGTACCCGCATGGCCCCACAACCCCCCAACCTAAAGCAAATACTCACCAGCAACCACACATCACTGAACAAAAACACTGACCCAGGAACCTATCCTCGTAACAAAGCCCGATGCCAACTCTGTCCACATATCTATTCAAGTGACATCATCATAGGGCCTAATCACATCAGCCATACCATCAGGGGCTCGTTCACCTGCACATCTACCAATGTGATATATGCCATCATGTGCCAGCAGTACCTCTCTGCCATGTACATTGGCCAAACCGGACAGTCTCTACGCAAAAGAATTAATGGACACAAATCTGACATCAGGAATCATAATACTCAAAAACCAGTGGGAGAACACTTTAACCTGTCTGGCCATTCTTTGACAGACCTGCGGGTGGCTATCTTAAAACAGAAAAACTTCAAAAACAGACTCCAACGAGAGACTGCTGAGCTGGAATTGATATGCAAACTAGACACAATCAACTCAGGGCTAAATAGGGATTGGGAATGGCTGAGCCATTACAAACATTGAATCTATCTCCCCTTGTAAGTATTCTCACACTTGCTTCTTATCAAACTGTCTGTACTGGGCTATCTTGATTATCACTTCAAAAGTTTTTTTTTCCTCTTACTTAATTGGCCTCTCAGACTTGGTAAGACAACTCCCACCTGTTCATGCTCTCTGTATGTGTGTATATATATATCTCCTCAATATATGTTTCACTCTATATGCATCCGAAGAAGTGGGTTGTAGCCCACGAAAGCTTATGCTCTAATAAATTTGTTAGTCTCTAAGGTGCCACAAGTACTCCTGTTCTTTTTGCATATCCATTAAGTGAACAAAGATGCACTCTGGCCAATAAGATGCATTATGGATAAATGAAGTGTGGTATTTACATTGCCATGGCCATTGGTATTAAAGCAAGAAAATGTTTATATTTTAAAAGTCCATTCCAGCTCTCACTAAAGTCAATGGAAAAAATCAAATATCTTCAATGGAAGCTGGATAGGACCCTAAATATGGACCCAGCTCAAGACAAGCAGTCCATAGCACTTGAAAATGAGTCAACAGCCAAGCATCCAAATGGGATGACAAACAGCAAATCTGCTCCTTAATAGTATGAAGATCCATGCTTTGAATATACAATGACTTTGTAATTTAGCTCAGTCCAATAATTAAGTTGCCAACATATATTACTGTGACATTTTTATATTACAGCACGTTTCTTAATAATATCAACACCACTTAATATTTCTATAAGTGCCTTCCTTTTCAAAATGTCATCCAAAATTCATTTAATTTCTAGTAATTTTTGTATTACCAAGATGATGTTAGAAACACTCCAGTTAAGATTAGAACAGCTAAGACAGGAAAAATATTACCAGCTAAATGGCAGTTTCTTTGAACTATGCATACAAATGAAATTTGCCAGAGTTTAGTTACAAATTATGCAAATAAGTAGGGCAGGTCAAAAATTTTCCTTTGAAGCAGTTTTTCCAACAGATAATTGGGAGTGAGGAAGGTGATTGAACAAAATTTTTCATGAAAATATTTATTTTCCTTGGAAATTTTCAATTTTTCACTGAAAAAAGAACATCTGAAAATCTAAGTTTTTGCAATATAATTGGTACCCCTCATTTCTATAGTTAGAAACTCAATTATTTTTTTCTAGTGCATTATGCAAGTCTGAAATTTACAACAAAGAAGTTTCTTCCCCTGAACACACACAAGCACATACATGACCAGGATGTGCTGTTTCCAGGATCCAAGGATATGAGGTTGCATATTATATACAAGAAACATTCAGCAATGTTCCGACAAGGTGTGAATAAGATAGCTTTAAAATAATCTAATTTCAGTGCTTCCTTTCAAAGGCTCATGTTCAGCAAAGTGATTTAAGCACATGAATAGTCCAACTGAATTCCACAGGATTACTCACATGCTTCAAATTAGGTATGTGCTTAAATACCTTGCTGAATCTGGACCCATGGCTTAATCCATCTCCCACTGTAGTCAATGGGAATCTTTCTGTTGACTTCATTTTGAGCTGGTTTTGACCATACTGAAGAACACTGAATTTCAATCTCTCTCTGTACCGACTGGCAAGGATTTGAGAGTGATTTGTTGTTATGGGGGAAGGATTCTCTATTGTCTATATGCTTTTGTCTGGATCTCCTGGACTGTTAGTATTTTGCTTTCAGGTCCTCCGCACAGCCACTGGCTAGATCATTCATGATGCTAAATAATCTAATTCAGCACCTCTGTAGGGTCACAAAATAATTTCTAAGACACTAAGAGTATAACTATTTCAGAATATATAAGAGATTGGAATATTTACTACCATTCTATATCTAGTACCCTTCAGTACCACGGTATTTGACCATCTGGATGCAAAATCAGAGAGATGGAAGTGCAAAACTGTTTGTTTGAGTTAGACTCCTATCTATTTTTCTGAACTGCCGACCATTCTTTATATTTACATTTAAGACCAAGCAAGGTCAGTAAGGATGTTTGGCCAAACTCTTCACTCAACTACATCAGTGTAACTTCAGTGCAACTCTATTGACTTCAATGGGATTATTACACATTTTTATTAGTGTAAATAAGGGCAGATTTTGATGCATTATGTCTAAACTTACCAAGTATGAGCACCTCTGAACACTCATGTATTCACTGATCCTTCAAACTATTTTAATGTAGGTAATTACTAGATAAAATCTAGTTGGTAAAAAAATACTATTAAATGGATTCCTGTACTGGAAAGACTATTTCCTATTTCATCTTGTGTAGTAGCTACTCATGAACCTGGGAGACCTAGATTTTAATGCTTCCACCTATTTTCTTGGGCAATTACTTATCATTTGACATATACAATATGCCTTATATTAGCCTTCCATCTTTTGGAATGTTATTGCTCTCATGAAAATAAATATGCAGCAGCTACATAATATTCAGAAAATCTTGTCTGAAGATCAGTTTGGAAAGAGGAAATTTCTAGTATGTGTAACTGCAGTTCTGGCATTTTGTTTAACATCATAAACATTATGGATACATTTTCATAGCTGTTGGCTATTGAGACTTTAGTCCCAAACAGGTAACTGCAAACCTGTACAATCAGAACCTGCTATAGCTAATCTAGTTCCTCCTGTTACAGCATCCATTTAATAAAATAAAGTTAATTTTTAAAATAGAGCCAGTAACATCAGTCAAGACCAGGTCTGTATGCTTTCCACTTTATTTGTGCACATCTGTATGGATATAGATATGCAGGCCTGCCTATAAAGGCCTATACTTTAAGAACTTAGGTGTATTTTTATCATTTAGCTAGTTATAGAGGTATAAAGCAAAGAATCAAAATCAGTCCGCCTGGGTCTGGGCCTTCTCTCACTGTGACAGTCTGAGGCCCAGGTTCTTAGGCTAAGGCCTTTGGCTAAGCAGCAGAGGCAGCCATAAGCTGGGAAGCGTATGCTCACATCCTCACATTCCAAACTAGTCACATTGAAATAAGGTGCTATTGGGCTGTTAGGAATACAATTCTGTCCTGATAATTCCTAGCACCACCAGATAAAGATGGTTAAAGAAAACTTAGTTTGATAGCATCCTGTCTAGCAAAAAATCACTTCTCAATAGTTGTGGTTGTGAAACCCTCATTTCTGTATGTTTTATCTTTATGGCCCCCATTTTTCTATTGTTAATCTGTCTGGTTCTCTAATTGTTTCTGTCTGCTGTATAATTAATTTTGCTAGGTGTAAGTTAATTAGGGTAGTGGGATATAATTGGTTAGAGAATTATGTTACAATATGTTAGGATTGGTTAGACAGATTTCAGTAAAATGATTGGTTAAGGTATAGCTGAGAATATTACTATATAAATTAGGGGCAAACAGGAAATAAGTTGGGATTTGAAAATAAGGAAAAAGGAACTTGGATTTAAGCTTGCTGGAAGTTCACCCCAATAAACATTGAATTGTTTGCACCTTTGGACTTCGGGTATTGTTTATTATTTATTTATTTTTATTAATGGAGACATCCTATCTCCTAGAACTGGAAGGGACCTTGAAAGGTCATTGAGTCCAGCCCCCTGCCTTGACTAGCAGGCCCACGTACTGATTTTGCCCCAGATCCCTAAGTGGCCCCCTCAAGGATTGAACTCACAACCCTGGGTTTAGCAGGCCAATGCTCAAACCACTGAGCTATCCCCCCCAAAGCTATCCCTCCCCCCAACAAGAGACCTTGTTGGTCTCTGTTCACGCGAGAAGGACCAGGGAAGTGGGAGGGTGAAGGAATAAGCCCTCTAACAACATCATTTAAAAATGATTTTGTTAAATAATCTTAGTACTTCTGAATTTCAAAAGTTTACATTTTAAACCACCAATCTACTCACAGAAGTGCTACCCTCACCAACCTACTCAACCCAAACATAGGCTAGAAACATTATTTTCTCCACATTTTCTCCAGAGATAAGAAGTTGGTCAGTCTCAATAGTTTAACTGATCTGCCACACTAAAAATTGCTTGCTCTGTTGACTTATTTGTGATGATTCTATGAGGAGGACTCTAGTTCACTGAGATGCTAAACCAAGATTTTGATGAGTATTGATTTAGGTGCCTCCATTTTGGGGTGCTCAACTTGAGACACCTCAAAGGTGTCCTATTTTTAGAAACTGTTAAGCTCCCACTCCTTGAAAAACAGGCCATTTTTAAGATGTCTCTTTGAGAACCCAAAATAACTAGACACTACGGCTGGCTGGGAATTTTCCATCATAATTATTTTTCAATGGAAAATGCTAGTTTCACAAATTTTTATTTTATTAATTGTTTTTTATATTCTTTTGGGAAAATCAAACCAAAACATTTTATTTCGGGTCAGTTCACCCAAACCCAAATATTCTGGTTTGTTGAAATGATCCAAAACATTTCATTTCAAGTTAGTTCAACATTAAACTACATCTTGCATGACACAACACAGTATCTCCTCAGAGAGCTGTGTGGTGCAACATAAGAGTCACATGGCTGAAGATGGGACAGACAGTCTGTCCAGAGAGCTTGACCCATAAAAGAGAATGGAGGAATAAGACTCCCAAACTACAACTTCCATGAAGAAATTCATTAAATAGTGAAATGTGTCAAAATGAAACACTTCATGTCAGTTCAACTGAAAAGAAAGATTTCAATATTCCTGAATCAAAATGTTACTTTTGGTTTGTTGAAAATGCTAAAACAAAATGTTTTGCCATTTTCAAATAGACATTTTTTGAATATTTTGTTCCCCTGTCCCCAAAAACTTAAATATTTCAAAATTTCATTCCAATTTGGAGCCCAAAAAAAGTTGAAATATTGGAATTTCCCAAGGGAAGGACATTCCAATTTTCACTCAGTTCTACTAGTCACTTTTGAAAACTTTGGCCTCTAGAATATTATTATTAGTTATAGTTACAGAGCCCCATGTGTTTTAGACATTTTGCTGAGGGAAATGGAAGTACATATTACACTCTATATAGCCTATAAGCTTGCAGTCTAAATCGGGGTTCTCAACCTTTTTCTTTCTGAGGCCCCCCCGCAACATGCTATAAAAACTCCACAGCCCAGCAGTGTTTTTCTGCATATAAAAGCCAGGGCCGGAATGAGAGGGTAGAAAGCAGGGCGACTGCCTGGGACCCCATGCCACAGGGGGCCCGCAAAGTTAAGTTGCTCAGGCTTTGACTTCAGCCCCAGGTGGTAGGGGTGAGGGCCACGGGCTTCTGCCCTGCACAGTGGGGCTTCAGCTTTCTGCTCTGGGCCCCAGCAAGTCTAACACTGGCCCTGCTTGAAGGACAGGACCCCTGGTTGAGAACTGCTGGTCTAAATGACATGGCAAGTAAGGGTAACAAAAAAAATAGACAGGAATGGGGAATAAGGAGGTGTTGTGATAACTGGGCCTACATAAAATTTACCCTAATTGTAAGCTTGACTGTAAAAAGCAAGTGGAAGTTTATACATTGTCACAATGACCTCTTATATAAAATTGTTTAAGAAAAGATATAAGAAGGAGACAGAAAGACTTTACTTGTACCACTCAAGGACAGTGTTAAGATTATGACTGATAGTGACAAGAGAAGTAGAGGACTGGAAATCAATGAACCATAATTGGTGCATTGGAAATTGGGCCTACCTGGTAGACAAAATAATGAAGGGATGGGATGTTCCACCAATTGCTTTCCTTTTGGGTCCTCGAAAAGAAAGCTGAGGGGGAAGCTGACTACTACAATGCTGGCTGACTGAAAGACAGAAGGAGAAAAAGCAAACTTGACCATCATGGCTACCACTCCAACCATATTTTAGAACCCCAGACCTTCCTTGTTCTAATCCTGAGAGATGTCCTGACCAGAATGGGCCAGAGAGGGGGAGCCAGTTGGCACCACCACCTCTACTGGCTCCAGTTAAATCCTAAACTCCACCTAGGATGTAAGAATTTTTCCCTCTTCCCCCTGGCCTCTTATGCACTTTTTCTTTCCCCCCTATTTCTTTTCTTTCCTCTCTCTCTCTCCCTTTGCCTTCTGTTTAATAAGTCTGGCTTAGCCAGCCAAGACTTCATATTTTGCAACACTGCTGTGACCTCATGATCAGAGAGGCAACTAAAAGCAATGCCTGATGCAGTACAAGTTTGCCAGGTCTGAGTGGCTGATAAGACCATATGTCATGCCTGGGTTTTTTCCAGCAAACAGAAGCTGCATTTTCTCTATTTGCTATTATTTTCTCTCCCTTTGTGTGTGTGTTTGTCTTCTGTTGCCTTCATAAGAAACAGAACTGGAGTTTAACAGCAGTAGCAATAACAACACCTCCAGTCCATCTCAACTAACTTCTGTTTTCCCCAAAAAAGAACATTTCCATTGCTAATACCATCTAAAAGACTGTCAGACATGAAAGTTTTTTTCCTTCTAAAACTCTCTCCAGCTAGAGGGAAAGGGAACAAGAGATGTTGTTACAATGAAAGCCTCATTTAACACTTTAAATTTCAAAGTTTTAACTGGTTTTCGTTCTTTTCTGTATCTTTAACAAAAAGTAACAAGGATTTTTGATGGTGTATTTGCCATTGTACTAAGCAGGCCGAGGTCTGTGAATACGAAACCCCAAAGCTTGTTTAAACTGTTTATTGTTGGACAGTTTCCGGGTCACATTAAAACCTTTTGCCCATATGTTCCATTTATATTAATACAGCAGAGGATGAGAATTATAGCAAAGTCATACTGTAATTATGTTGAGGCATGTGTCCATCTTGAGGATACAATTAGAAAGGATTATATCTGATTACTGAACATTTTCTGCTGCCAGCATTGCCATGGCAATGCTAGTATCTTTAAATTTACCTCTACTTGACCTGACCTTGTCAGTTCATTCGAAAAAAAATTGTCACGTTTGTGGGGCCCAACTGACATGCCTGTCAAATGTCACTCATGTAGCCTGACACACATTTTCTCTCAATGTGACTTACCTGCACACAAATTTGAATGGCACACAATTTATTTTTATGTTCAACAGAACATTACATTGACAGAAATTGTGGGATGTGTCTCCTCAGCCATTCTTCAGAAGGGGCCTCATTTAGGAAGAAACCTTGAATGCACAGTGCCACTCCAGCTACTTTACTTCCTATAGCAGATAGCACTACTACTTCCAGCCTGCTGTAGGCCCTTGGTGTGGAAGCACTGAGATTAGAGAGACTCTGATAAAGCTAGTCATTATTACAGACATCTGCAACAGGCATTCCTTCAGTGAATGCTGCATTCTCACCTCCCTTTCTCCACTAGTGCCCTCGACAGTGGTGTTGCCAGCCTAAAAGGGCCCGAGGAGGCAAACAGTGGGGTTCGTTGCCCGGTGTGCTTGGCACCAATAAAGACTCCGAGGGGAGAAAGCAAGCCAAGTTTATTTCAGAGCTCTGAAAAGGCACTAGGAGACCAGCATGTCTCAAATCAAGTGCAGCACATACAAACAAATTTTCCCTTTTTATAATCCAAGCAGTTTCTGTGCAAGCCTTTGTCTATTTCACCCTTACCCCTCCCTTCCAGACAAGAGTTATAGCAGGTACACAGTGTGCATGTTAGAAACTTTCCCTTTGCCTGCTTATCTTTTGGCCTTGCAAGGCCTGTTTACAGCAGTCTTCCCCCGTCTTATCACTACAGCGTTTGTGAGTGAGCAAAACAGCAGCTGTCTGCTAGAAAAGCTGACCATTACATATTCTGCTTCAGCATCAAGGCAATTAGCATGGAAGTAGGTGAGAGTTCACAAGATGGAGTTCTGTGGTTCAGGTAGGCCCAGAGCAAAAGAGTTTCATCGGCACTTTTGGCCTTCCACTCTCCCGAGTTACCTGGTAGCTATGCCTAGTGACACCAACAGTGGTGCCCCTTCTTCCCCTAGTGAGTGCTCTGTCCCTCTCCCCTCTGATTTGTAGAGTGGAGAAGGTGGTGGGAAATACGGATAAAGGCACCCAAAATATTCTGAGGGGAAAGAAGTACCTCCTTCAAAAAACATGCAAGCTTTGCTCACAGCATACACTAAAAATGTAATCTAATGGGCTACAGTAAATTTGGTTGCTCTGAGTTAACTGAGTGGCTACCCAAAACTTGGTAGCTCTGAGTCGATGAGTCTCACTTTCCTGTGGTCCCCATTTTACTTGATGGCCCCATTGCGATTGTCTACACTGTCTCTTTCACCTCTTGCTTTTGCAGTTCGTGATAAGAATCTCCCTCTCAAAAACAAAAGCTATATGCCCTGGACTCCACCTTTTACTGCACATCCTTTCAATCTATGTATCTTTGCCACAACCTTCATGGTGGGATCCAAACACCACTAGTTTTATACAAAGGTTGTGTAAGGAAACCCAGAGCCTTATGAAAATTGACTAGTAACGGGCATGAGCCTAGCAATGAAACTAGACAAGTTTATTTTATACCATCACTGAGCTTCCTGACCTTTCACTGAATTTTAAAAATAAATTATTTTTTGCTGTCTCAACAAGTATGTATTTTTTGAGATTTGTGATTTGCTCATGAACATTATTTATTAACTGGTTATTTGGTAGATGTCCCGGGTCCCTCACAGGATGAGCTCTGCCCCACATGACACCGGTTTACCCAGTTTGCTTTGGATGGTTCATTTAGGCAGTTTTATCTGGTGGAACTCTGTATTGCTTAGCATTTTAAAAAAAAGACCACCAAACATGCAAGGCTCATAAGAGTACCAAATCTTATAGCACAACAAATCATTAACTTTGTATAGACAGAAAGCAGGCAGGGACAGGAAAAGGGGAGTGGTTTTTGTTCTCTTTTGGCTTTGACAGGCCTGAGCCTCCTCTGTCCAGTGAGTGAACAAACATAGTACAAGCCTAAAAAAAACCCCATTAGTCGGAGTATTATATATTATCTCATCTCTATCACCGAGCACTGGCATAAACCCTTTTATATACACAACAGCAGAAACTCCTTAGGAAAAAGAAAACAACCTGTTCCTGTGAGATGGGAAGCATTTGCAAGGGGCAATAGCACAGTGCATCATTAGCCACCTCCCAAACTGGCAATTCCACTATGATGAAAAATCTCACTGGGAACTGTTGCAGCAAAGTTCAGATTTAAATTGAAATCTGCTACAGGGGAAAAGGCATCAGGAAAGCAAGGGTCAGGTCCATGCAACACCCTGCGAGACAGAGATAGAGCTAAAGCCAATGTTGATTCTAATTCAGTTGCCTAAAGCATAGCTGTATCTTACTGGACATAATGACAGTAAAAGTGGCAGCAGAGAGGGAGGGTTCCCCACCCCCGTCTGGAAGCCTTGTTCCTGAAGTTCATCGTAAAGGGTGGTGCCATTCTGAGGTAAAATCCTGGCCCCATTGAATTAAGTAGTAAAACTCCCATTGATTTCTATGGAGACAGTATTTTGACCTTTGTTTCAACATGAGCATTCAGCATATTTTAAAAGTTGCAAAGATGCTACAGCTATCAAAAAAGAAATGCAAAAAGGTACATAAAGACACACAAGGAAAGAAAAGGACAGGGTCTCCACACTGTAACAGAGCAAGTAGTGAAAAATTTACACCCCCCCACACAAACACACACCATGCGAGCAAGCAAAATTAAAATTATAGGGAATAAGCAGGGCCAGTCAGAGGGGGAGCCCAGGAGGGCCATTTGGCCTGGGCCTCAAGCTCAAAGGGGGCCTCAAATTTAGACACTTGTTAATTTTTTGGCATTTGATAAATTCGCAACTTGTTTTTATGCGCAGCCCTATCAGATCAAAATGTGACACACTCTCTCTCAGCTTAGAGTTGCAAATTTAAGCAACTAAGATGTGATTTGGTAAAAGACGTACTTTTTTTGTTAACTGATACAGATTTTGTCATATTAAAGAAAGTGTTAAAATGTTCATAAATATTAATAAAAAATATATCGGTTCTGATGGCATAAGATTAGATTGTGATGAACATGTCCTCTCAGATCAGCTGATTATATAAACAAACCACTACAAGTGGCTGGTACTGGATCAAGTGCATGTTGAAAGGTAGATAATTGTTACATTTTAGTGTCTTTATAGTTTTACATCTAGTTGACTAAGGAATTATTTGTGTGTGAGAATTCCTCATTATCATCTTCATATGGTAGCTAAAAGAGGTGATTGGTTGGTTGAGCCCTAGCTTGGTAGCTTGGCCATCATCATAGGCTTTCGTAGTCTATAGGCCCAATTTGAGGTGAAAATTTGTGAGGACACACGTTTGAAATTTTTGGATATTATCCCTCTTCTGTATTCATGTCTGTGTTTACTATATGTCATCCCTTTGTCTTCAGCTCAGCATGTTATATTATACCTTGCATGCTTGAGTTTGATTCCGTGATAAGGATAATAACCTGACAGTTTGTCTTCTTAATTACTATTCCTTCGTTTTAAGTCTTTTCAGCAATTGTGTACATGTTTACAGTAGAAGATTTCAAGTATAGATAGATCACTACAAAGAGGAGATTTGAAAGTAGTGCAAGCAAGAGACGGCAAAAACAACTGAGGGAAGCAGCAGCTAAGAGCTCAAAGCCAATAACTTCGTTTCTCAAACCACTGGAAAACACAACTTACCCAACAAACAATGCTACAGATAATGAAAAGTCCGCAACTGCAACAGGTGATATTTCAATGCCAATACCTGAACATGAGGACAGTACTCAAGAAGGAGATGTGCCAACAGTAACAGATGCAGCAGAAGATCCTGTGTACGATCAAGAAACTCAACAGCAACAGGAAGATGTAGATCTTACGCAGCAAGAGCAATTAATGAGTACTACAGGTTTGACTGTGACTGACAAATTGGAATTCTTGACAAGAGCAATGCTGCCCAAATGCAATCTTTTCTTCAAATTAGTTGTTTTGAAATTCCAAGTAACATTCCACGAGATGCTGATAATCATGATTTCCCTGCTCGTCTGCTGACAAAAACTCTTCCAAATGGTGAGATTTGCATCAGAGACAGGTTATGCTGGAGTACAGAAAAACAATCTCTGTACTGTGCACCCTACTTCATTTTGAACAAAAGTGCTGCAAATGCATCAGGTCTCTCTGATCAGTCAGGATGGAGCATCAGCAGAGGTTGGAGGAAGTTGAAAGACCGAATACCATCACATGAGAATTCAACAAGAAAACTATGTTGCATGGAAATCAGCCAGTAGGGCAGCATCAGCTGAAAGTTCAGTTGAGAATTTACTCTTAACTGAACCCTTTACAGAAACTAATAACTGGAAAAAAATTCTTGAGTGCATCCTGAATGTCATCCTTTTTCTTTCTGAGCGGGGATTGGCTTTCTTTGGTTCCAGTCAATGTATTGGTGATCATGCAAATGGAAACTCTCTAGGCATAGTTGAGTTCCTCAGCAAATATGACCCACTTTTATCAGAGTGTGTTAAACATGTTTGAGAATTGCAAGAGAGTCAAAAGCGCATGCAAATCCATTATCTTTCCACATGCATACAAAATGAGTTTATTGAGCTATGTGGGTCATTCGTACAAACAACAATTCTTGATGAGATTTGAAATGCCAAGTGTTTTTCAGTCATTGTTGATGCCACTCCAGATTGTTCTCACAAGGAACAGACTACTATGGTTATTCAATATGTTAAGATTGTAGACAGCTCAAAATTTTCAATTGAAGAAAGGTTTATTTTGTTTGATAATTTCACGAGAAAATCTGGAAAAGAAATTGCTGCTCGAGTACTAGCAATTCTAGAAGGTTTGAAGTTAGATTTTCAAGTCTGCATTGGTCAAGCCTATGACAATGGATATAATATGGCTGGGAAGTACAAAGGTGTACAAGCAGTTCTGCTTGAGCATAATTCAAACTGTATTTTCTCCAGCTGTGGAAACCACACACTAAACCTTGTTGTAGGTGTTGACTGTGCTGAATCATGCAAGGAGGCAATTACTTACTTTGGAACTGTTCAGCAAATGTACAATCTCTTCAGTAGTAGTCCACAAAGGTGGGAAATTCTGAAGCAATATCTTCCTGTTTCACTGCATGGGATGTCCAAAACTAGATGATCTGCACAGATTGATGGTGTTCAACCAGTTACGCAGCATTTGAATTCAGTGAGAAAGGCTTTAAATGAGCTTGACTCCTCAATCTCACTGCAAAGGCTCGAACTGAACTTCAGTCTATTCAGAAGCACATGTCCAAATTTGAATGCATTCTGATGTCATCTTTGTGGACGTAGCTACTTACAATGATCCACCAAACTAATCTGGTAATTGAAGCACTCAATGCTACACTTGATGTTGAGAGGGATAACATCGAAAGTCTTATTAATGACATTCAACAGATTCGTGAACAATGGGATGTGATCCTGACTGAGTCCAAATTAGTAGCACAGAATATTGGCATTTCATCTGAGTTCTCCACCAATCGCAACTTACCTACTGAATCCGATGCCGAGCAGCATTATAGGGTCAATGTCTTCCTTGTCATCATTGACTCTATTCAATCAGGTCTTACATGTCGATTTGAGTCACTGTGACTAATTTGTACCCTTTTGGGGTTTCTTTGGCAGTTCAAGAGACTGAGTAATGAAGATCTACTTTCTGCAGCTGAACAATTTCAGCAACAGTACAACAAAGAAATCTCAAAAGATCTCAGTGACTAGGTCATCTTCCTCAAACAAATATATTCCACGAACTTTAAATTGGATTGCAAGCCAAAGGAATTGCTTCAAGAAATACGCGAACTTGGACTCTCTGGGGTATTTCCTAATATCACAATTGCATTGCGTATTTTTGTCAGTTTGCCTGCATCACTGGCTTCAGGTGAACGCACCTTCAACATGTTGAAGCATGTAAAGAACTATCACTGTTCAACTATGGGACAAGAGTGTTTGAATGGGCTCGCCATGCTTAATATCAACTGTGACATTGCACAAAAGCTAGATTTTTCCTCAATAATTAGTGCATTTGCACAGAAAAAGGCTAGAAAAGCATTTGTTAAACAAAAAAATATTCAAATTATGTCTGACGCTTTTTTTGGTGCCTTATTTTGTTTTCATGTGTCATCATTTTTTATTTTTATTATGGCTAGCATCCTCAAAAGTTGGAAATGGCCCGGGCCTCTCTGGACCTCTGAGAGGGCCTGGGAATGAGACATTTGCATAAATGGGAATCTTGAGTAGGAGTAGAGAGGTTTTTTCACCTCTATGTTTGGCACTGGTGCAACCACTTCTGGAATACTGTGTCCAGTTCTGGTGTCCACAGTTCAAGAAGGACATTGATAAATTGAAGAGGGTTCAGAGAAGAGCCACAAGAATGCTTAAAGGATTAGAAAACCTGTTTTATAGTGATAGACTCAAAAGCTCCATCTATTTAGCTTGACGAAAAGGTAAAAGGGTGACTTGATTACAGTCTGTAAGTATTTACATAGGGAACAAATATGTAATTATGATCTCTTCAATCTAGCAGAGAAAGGTGTAACATGATCCACAACTGGAAGCTGAAGCTACAAAATTTGACTGGAAACTAGACATAAATTTTAAATGGTGAGAGTAATTAACCATTGGAACAATTTACCAAGGTGGTGGATTTTCCATCACTGACAATTTTAAAATCAAGATTGGAGGTTTTTGTAAAAGATATGCTCTAGGAATTATTTTGGGGAAGTTCTCTGGCCTCAGACTAGATAATCACAGTATTCCATTCTGGCCTTGAAATCTATGAACAATTTCTGTCTTGATTACTGTTTTTCAGATCCGTTGAAGGCACCTACTGCATGATCTAGACACTTTCAAGATTTATATTTAAATATAAATGAATACTAATACCTAGCTCTTATATAGAGCATTTCATCAATAGATTTCAAATTGCTTTACCCAGGAGGTAAGCAGCATCATTATCCCCATTTTACAGATGGGGAAACTGAGGCAGAGAGGTTACGAGGCTAAATAAATAGCTGTGTTTTTTAACTGGGATCTGCATGAATGTAAGAGTGAGAAAGTACTTTTTTATTTCAGTGTTTGTTATCCTAAATGAATGCCTTAAAAAACTCACTGGCAGTATCAATGTTCTTAATATGGAAAGAAGATCGGGAAACTTCTTTATATGTGATTTATAAAATATTTATTGGGTTGGATAAGATTTACAGCCAAACCGCAGGATAAGTATATCTTAAAGGACTCAATGACTGAGAGGGCTATCCCTAAATCACAGGTTTGAAACCAGTCCATTAGTATTATTATTATTGAATAGCATCATTGTGCCAGGCAGGTTGATAGACCACAAAGCCTACATTGGTAGTTTCCAAAGGTCATTGCCATCTGCTGGCTACAGCATCCTCCTCTATGTGAAAGGAATTCATTTTCTCAAACCAGTCCCTGGTGACATCACACAATCCACCATTGTAACTGGCACCTTGTTTGGCAGACTCAGCAAAGAGGCCACTGAATAAATAGGCCTGGGAACTGAATCATCATTTTATCCCTAAAACCAGTCCTTTCACATCTGGAATGGTGACCATTTGACCATTGTGAAAGTGTTATAGGTAATCTCATGTTACTGATGTGTGGGGAGGATGGGGAAGTTGTTTGGGGTTTTTTAGTGTACTGCCAGTGAAAAGGGGAATAGGTACCTATAGATCAGATCAGCAATATTCTACTTCCTTTCCTGGGAAATTGCATGAGGTGGACAATTAGGATTCTGTCACCAACATCAGCCAAGGTCATTTATCTTTATAGACATCTTTGGTGTATCAGCAGACTCAAATATGGGATACCCTTTGGATTATGATATTTTTGCCCTAATGGTTATTATACAAGAGGAAAGGGACTTAATGAATTATCCATATGTTAGCAGAAGTTCTAATGATAGATTTTAAGCCTGAGAACATATGAAAGCTCTCCAATCCAAAGTTCAGGGAGTAACTGAGGCTTTTTGGTGTGGTCTTCTTTTTTGTTGTCATGCTTAACTTTATCATATCTGCAGCACCAGAGAACTACTCTGGTGCTGCAGATATGTTCCTCATATTCCAGCTTTGGATGTTGCTTTCCTTTTAACTTTTATTTTAGAATTGTTGTTCCCAGGTGGACACGGTTCATCCTTGTGTTTATAACCACGATGTGGTGCAGAATGGAAATCACTGAGGTGAATGGGCCAGAATATATGACTTGGTTGATCTTTTGATCTCTGCTGATTTTTCTAATGCATACTTTCAGCTTTCTTTTCAATCACATTTTGCATGCAACTGAACAATGATTCTTTGAGCACTCATTATTACACAGCATGGTTATCAAAGGTTTTGTGGGTACTGCAATTGGTGGGTTTTTCTTGATAATGTACATGATGCATAGGAGGTCAATGTAAATTACCAGAGGGCTGTAATTTAAACATTCACTGGCTTTCTGCTTCACAAGTTTGATGGACATTTTAATGGTCTGACTTAGATTATGTTCCTCTATAAAGATCACCCTCTGCAAAGAGCTCACAGCTACAAACACCCTCACAAAAAGCTTCAAGCTACATTTGTATTTTCCATCAGATGTACTTAATACCTGCACAACGCTTCTGCCACATGTGCCATTAACTTCACCTGAAATGCAACGATCCATCCCTAGTAAAATTACATAGATGTACTGCAAAGGATTCTTGGCATTATAATAGTTTCACTTTAGAGAACTTTTTTTAAACTTCAATAAAGAAAAATAGAGGAGACTATTGATGTTTTGTATTGATGTTCAATATAAAATGAATTGAGCAAACAATTAAGAATTTTTGAGTAAACAATTTGGCAACTTATCTTCATCAACTTGAGTGGCTATTAAATTACATACAATTACTTTGCTTTAGTACTCGGGATGCAATCTACATTTAATAGTTGCTAAGCAGTCTTCTGATGTCTAAACTATTTCTACACACAAAATGGATTTTGTAATAAAAGTAGAATTAAAGAAAATAGGGGACTAATAGGAAGCTATTGATTTTTATTTGCTTTACTTTGTACCATCTGCATGCCCCAGAGTTTGCAAATGGCATAGTAAGCAAGTACACATATGGACCGGAAATGTGCCCCCCTCCCCACCTCAAAAAAACTCCAGCAAACTGAGAAAATACTCAAGTAGAATAGCAGTTAGGTAGATATTTTGCTGCTGTTCACATACAGCAGAAACGCTACTGAAGGGTACATTAATAGTTCTTTCTTTAGTAAATTTATGGACTGATTCTCACTTCCACTTCAGCTCCTTTACATCACTGTGGTAGCAAAAAGGCCCTATAAAGGTGGCAGCAACAACCCCCAGGGAATACCTCTTCAGTGGTGCAAAGAGCTGCTTCAGTGGTGCTACACTGCCACTCAATGTCAGCCAATGCATACGGGCATGCCAGAGTGGGGCAAGAAGGAGATGCAGTAGAGTGCAGTGCATTCTAACTATTCTAGGCTGGTGAGTGGCTACAGGGCTGTTGTGGCCAAAGTGTAAGTTGGAGCCATCCTGAGGATGATCTAACTTTTGCTGAGGGCCAAATATGGGAGGCACAAGATGTCATAAAGCTACCTTTGCCTCTCTTCCATTGCTGGGCACTTAGTCTATATGGAAGTGGGATGGGAAAAATACTTATAACAAAAATAATTTAAACTGATAGAAGGAAGCCTGGACTGAGGGGGAGGGAATGACAAGTTTATTAAAAAATACATCTTCCAAATAGCATTTTGTTAGCGGAACCTGAAACACTCAGCGACCTGCACTACTAAGGGTATATGTGCAGTGCTACAATAGCCACATCATTGTAATTCCAAACATCAGATCCCCCAAGTATTTGTGACTGGAGCAGAGAATCCAATAATGCTCAGCATCAGCCACTTTGGAAGTAGAAGAACTCCCCAACCTGCTGTTCCCAGTACTGCTGGTGCTGGAGAGTCCATGATAGCCTACAGGGAAGATATTTTATGGCCCTGAGAGACACATTTCTATCAAAGGCCAAAACTCTCACAGTTTCTCCTGCTGGGCTGTGATAAAGGTGCAAAGGGCACATGCAGTGGCTGTAGCAATAAGTTGAACTCTCTGAAGTAGAATGAGAAAGGGCCCTGGCAGCTCTGTCCCATCACTGCCAACTCACCAGGCTCCTGAATACAACACACAGAGCAACTACCTTTTCGCTGCAGCCTCCCACACAATCGCTGTTGTGACAGATAGTTGAAGATCAGCAGCCCCTACTGGTTTCAGGCTGCCAGAGGAAAGTTTCCAATCCTCCTCATGGGGCTGCTACTTGCACAAGTGAGCAGTGAAGGGGCATGTATCGGCAAGGACAGGCAGAACTTTGACTCCATCCCCAACATCCCAGACAGTGCTACTGAGCTAGCAGCACGAGGGAAGCATTCTACACCTGGTAAAGGGCTGGTACAGATTACTTCCCCCAAGACCAGGCAGGGACCCTGGAACTCATCTGTGTGAGTGAATTGTCACAATTCATTCCTGAGGAAGCACTGCTACGTACTGCTCCCTACTCAGGACAGAGGACAAACCTACAATATAGTCCTAAATTATTTCATATTTTCACAAACCCTTTTTTCATGCTACTAAAGTTACTGCAGAACTACTAACTTCTTGTTTCCTAACCTTTCTTTTATTTTGTAAAAAGGAAACACACCACATGCAAGTGAAACAGCAATTAAACAACATTAATGCATTCAGCCTCAAATAGTATCTTTCAAATTAAGTAAATCAAGCCTAAGTAATGCTAATAGAACAGAACATAAACTCTGGCTGGTGAGTGGAATTCTGTGTTCCTGTACAGCCAACCTCAAGGCAGGTTCCTGGACCCCTGCCAATAGTGTTGAGCCTGTTTCTCTGTGTATGTCTCATGAATTTATTACCCTCAAGATCGTACAGTAACATGGAGATTATGAAGGCAAAGAGGAAATTTTAGGAGCAAATAGTCAAAGATCTCAAGACAAATGAATTATTTAAGTACACAATAGGCAAGAAACCTACCAGTTAGTTGAAATGTCCACTAATCTACCACAATGTAAAGAGAATAGTTTAAAAAAAGGATAAGGCAAATGAATACATTATTTTCATGATTCATTACCAGAAGATACCAATCCCAAGGTTAATCTTTGCAGATAACACAGGTGAGGCACTCGCAGGGTTATCAAAGAAAGAAAAAGCTATCAAAGAAAATAGTGATGGAACAGCTCGTTACTGTTCCCTTCATTACTAGGACTTTCCCACACTGCCTTGCTAAATGCTTTGTGTTTTGCCTCCCAACATGTCATTTGGCAGCATTTTTCCCTCCTGCTGTTTACAAACAAAACATTCTTGAAATCTTTCTCCATACTGAGTGTCTGATAACACGTGTGTCATTTTCTATCCAGAAATTTCCTTCAGCATGCCACAATGCCACTTTCATGAAGTTTAAACAAAACATTGAGGAAGAGTTAAGAAAGGAATTGAAGGTTTTGGAAGTTAATAAATTCCTCATGCTATCACCATCTGCATCAACAACTCTGTATAGCTGTATTTATAACTCTAGGCACTGATCCTAGAAGATTTTGCTCAGCATAACACACATGCTTTTTGCTGATATTCAGTATATTTTACCTACATCTAACTTTTAAAATATCTTTTGCACCTGCCCTATAACTTTCACCTCCCTCCTGCCACTCATTTGTAATATTATTTCTCCCTGTATGATTATAAATATCATTTAACAGTAAAGTTTCCAGTGCAACATTTGTTGTAATCTATTTGTCCACTCAGCAACTGTACCTTCACCTTTCTACCGCACCCATGAAACAGCTTTTCAATGTAAAACACTTTGAGGGTCTTGAGAAAGGCTTTCATTATAAAAACACCTGCATGGGACTTGAGACACAGGAAAACCTCCATCAAATGAAGCAAGAAACGCCTGTAGCTCCAGAAGTCTGACCACCACTGCATACTGTTCTTATAGTAGCCGACAGGGTTGTGGCACTGAGCAAATACCTATGGAAATTTAGCTCACAAACATTTTGAAATATTCATTAACGCATGTTCAGTGCAATTCTCAGTGCAGCATAGGCTACCACCTTCTCTGAATTGGCTTGGGGGTGAGGTTTGAAATCTTGTGGGAGGAATGTAGGTATTTGGTCTACTACCTACAAACCTATGTCTGTAGCAGCTTCAACTTCACCATTCAGATAAATGTCATGTTCAACTGCAACAAAATAGAACTTCAGTTACACAAACAAAACTGGGGTAAATCAAGTAACTGACATAACTAGGGGTACAGATTAATGGGGGAGCCAGTTTTATGGGTAAGTGAACTTTTGTGTGCTGCAGTCTTTGCACATAGCACCTGGTCTAAAGCCCACTGAAGTAAATGGAAAGACTCACATTGACTTCAATTGACTTAAGATCAGGCCCATAAAGGGAAAAATTGTGGCATGTGTCACTTTGGTAGAGCAGTGCAGAGGTGCACCTCCCCAATGGGCATGGCTAGCAGCTTTGTGCCCAACTTCACTAGTTGGTAGGAAAAAAGCAGGAGCAGGACCAAGGCCATGCACTCTCACCCCGCTGCCCGCACAGGAAGGTAAGAGCCTCTGTTGGCACTAACCTCACACAGCGAGTAATGAGATTCTGACCAGACCCTGCACATTAGTAGAAAAGGTGGGGCGGACTTCTTGTAATCCATCCATCCCACATTCTCACACCCCAGCCTATACCTGCAGGACTATTCAAACACTAGGAAAACCAAGGAAAACATTCATGTATAGATTTCTCCTTACCTATGGAAAGAATTTCATGTGTAAGTTCCCTCTGTGCAGGGAACTCTAGATACTGAAGCTAAATCTCAAGAGTTGTGTGTGTGGTGGTGGTGTAGGGCAGATATACCCCCATCACCCTTTGGGGGTGTTATAGCCCTGCAGCCAAGTCCAAATAACTGCCTTTTTTCTTCAGGGCAATATGACCTAATGGTCAGAGTCACTAGAACCACCCTTCAATGCAGGGTGGTATTTCCCAGTGGCCAGAGTCAAGAGGGTTGCCCTTATATGCAGGGCAGAATGACCTAAGGCCCAAGGAGTGATGGACTGCCCCCCAGGGGTGAGTTGGCGACCAGGATAGGGGGATCCTGGCCCTCCTTACTCCACTGGGTCCCAGCCCAGAACCCTATCAGCAGTGAATGTAACACACTGGCTCGGTTCCCAGTTCCACAACCGGATCAATATCTGGTTCCCCTGGGCTACCTCCTATACTGTCTTCCTGCTCTGTAGTCTACAAGCTCTCTGGGTCTCTGGGGTAGCTGGCAGGCAAAGCTCCTGATGACTCCTTCTCACGGGCTTCCACTGCCAGCCAGATATTTGCCTGGGTCTCAGCATGTCTGGCCTCTGCTGTCTGGGGCTCCGGAAGCTCCTGGCTGTGAGCCTGCAACACACATCCTCTCTCATCCACAGTCCCCGAAAACTGAGTTGGACTGCTCCCTTTTATACTGAGGTTCCAGTTTGAGCATGCCCAGCAGGGGTAAGGGGGTGTGGTTTCCTCAGTCCACAGTAAGGGGTTAACTCCTTCCTGTGCAGGGCAGGCATACTCTGTCACAGGTGGTCAAGAGTAACTCCATAAAAACTGTGAGGGGTCTAGATGCTGTTTCAGTGATGGTGACCTGAAGCTGAGCTTTTACCTCTGCTGGCTTTCTCACATCTGTCTCTTTTTCTCCTCCAAAAAAAGAACAGGAGTACTTGTGGCATCTTAGAGACTAACAAATTTATTAGAGCATAAGCTTTCGTGGGCTACAACCCACTTCTTCGGATGCATATAGAGTGAAACATATATTGAGGAGATATATATACACACATACAGAGAGCATGAACAGGTGGGAGTTGTCTTACCAACTCTGAGAGGCCAATTAAGTAAGAGAAAAAAAACTTTTGAAGTGATAATCAAGATAGCTCAGTACAGACAGTTTGATAAGAAGCAAGTGTGAAAATACTTACAAGGGGAGATAGATTCAATGTTTGTAATGGCTCAGCCATTCCCAGTCTTTATTTAATCCTGAGTTGATTGTGTCTAGTTTGCATATCAATTCCAGCTCAGCAGTCTCTCATTGGAGTCAATTTTTCTCCTCCAGTACATAGAAACCAAGGGTATGTCTACACTGCATTGTAAACTCAAGTCTGTGGGACCCAGCCGTATAGACTCAGTGTTTCTAAGCCCACAGTATTGTAAACCAGGGTTTAAAACCGCTGGATCTGGATCTCTAAGCCACATTAATGTGTGTCTACTGCACTAAACAGACCTCCTGACTTGGGCCTGGGGCTTCAGCTGTGGCCACACTGAAAAATGACACAGTGACAGCTTGGACCAAAGTCACAGCAGGACTAGGACTCTGACCCACCACACCAGCAGGGATCTAGGACTTGGATTCTGAGTGCTTGCTGACCTAAGTCAGACTGATTTGTGTATGATCAGAATGGTTGCTTGGGCTCAAAACTGAATCAGATCCCAGGCTTAGCACGCAGTATGGACATATCCCTCGAATCCTCAATGAGCTGCATGATGGGGGGGAAGCAAAGGTGGCTCTAAGTTACATTTGCAACCAACCAAAGATTGTCCCATTCATCAGCACAAGCTAAAGAAACCAAAAGGGATGTGCAGTCACGAGGAGAACTCCTTTGTAACCTGCAAATAGCTTGGTAAACCAGCTTCCTAGCCTCTGCTAGGAAGGCAGTGGCTAGAATCTGGTCAAAGAATATTTCACAAAGTTTAATTACAGTGCCTGCCTGTGTCGTTCCTTCCTCAAGAGTTCTTTCTCTCTAAGTGCAAGTGCTGCTGGACAGTGTGTAAGACTCCACACAAAAAAACAAAATTGCAGCAAGGAAGGTTAATCCCCTATGCTTCAAGTTCTCCTTCGCTGCGACATAGACTCATGACTCCCAAGTACAAAGTCAACCATTAGAACTGCTTGAAAATAATTCCAAATCAGAACAAAAAAGTCAAAAACAAAATTTCCAAAAAGAAATCATTTCAGGTCAATCAAAAAGTTTCATTTCGATTTCAACTTTGGGTTTTTGGTGGTGTGTTTGTTTGTTTTGGCTGTTTTACACTCAGATTGACAACACAATATCCTCCCCTCAATCTCACCCTCCCAATACAGTTTAAAAATGTTGACACCATGAATACCTTATCTCCCAGACAGAAAGAAAAGAAATAAGAATGGTGGGGGAAGTGGACATGAGAAGAAGGGGGGAATAGGGTGGTAGTATGCAGAAGGGAAGAAAATGGGAGACCCTGGCATGAGGAGGAGGAGGGAACGGGGGTACACAGTGCCCTTGGCAGGAAGGAGAATAGTGGTCATGGAGGAAGTGAGGTGACACACCAAGCCCCTAGCCTAAGGGAGGGGGCAAAGGTTTGCAGAGAGTCCTTAAAACAGAGGGAGATGGAAGGTGGCATGCAGGGAGTTTGTGATGGGGTTGAGGGGGGGAGTGAAAGGGTACAAGGATCCCCTGCTGTGTGCAATATGCTCTGCCTACAGAAGAAAAGTGTACAACCCGCCAGTTATATTTTTATTTTATATTTTATTTATAATATAAAATAAAATTAATTTCTAAATGAAAAGTTATTTTGAAATGAAAAACAGAAACATTCCATTCCAACAGGGCCATGTCCTTTACTGAAATACCGTGTTTTGATTTTCCTTTTACAACAAAATTTCATCTTAGTTGACACCGTTCCACCGAACATTTCAATTTCAACAAATCGGCATTTCCTGACAGAAAATCATTACATCAGAAAATTTTTGGCCTGCTCTGCTAGCCATATTCTCCTGGGTGAGACCAATTTAAAGTTTGCTTTCCTCGCCCATTAAAGCACTAAAGTAAACCCAAATGAAAAAAACTGCTGCTAGTCATATAAAACAAAATTCTTTCAAGCCCCTGAATGGATGGATAAGAGGCAGGGACAGGGGCTGACCAGAATCTTGCCCAGGAGTGTGATCCCTTGATCCTGGTTAGCAACCCCTCTGGGTACTAAATGTGAAAAGGAACCAAGTGATAACAGATCTATGCCCCCACTCTGCACTGGCTAGCAGAACTGGCTGGGTATGGAGCACAGAGTGGCAGAGCTATTGATCCAATGCAGGCTGCCTAGGAACATCCAGTAGGAATTTTGGCTGATCAGATTTCATCTTGGATGTTCCAAAATAATGCTCACCCTCAGCATCCCTTCTAGCTCAGCAGAGGGAACCCAGGGCAGAATCTTGCCTCGGATTGTTTCAGCATGACTGTAAAATCTATTTTATCCCTCCTTAAAGTAAGTTAGATACAAAGGAAATGCACCCAGATAAAGAAAAGAAAACTCACCTCCCATGAGGAACCATTAGACCACATCACCACCAATGAGAAATGAGCCATTTTTTAGACCAATTGAGCAATAACAGGGTTTAAAATAGAACTAGATAAATTCATGGAGGTTAAGGCCATTAATGGCTATTAGTCAGGATGGGTAAGGAATGGTGTCCCTAGCCTCTGTTTGTCAGAGGGTGGAGATGGATGGCAGGAGAGAGATCACTTGATCATTACCTGTTAGGTTCACTCCCTCTGGGGTACCTGGCATTGGCCACTGTCGGTAGACAGGATACTGGGCTAGATGGACCTTTGGTCTGACCCGGTACGGCCGTTCTTATGTCCTCATGTAACAATCTGCACATTTTCACAGTAGATCAGCGTAAAATTATTTGGCACAAGCTGTTTCTTTAATTGTGATATATTGAGGGAAATTCACAGTGCTCAGTGACCCTCAAACACCTCCTTCCACCTGGATAGGGTAGTGCTGTGATCTAAGTACATAGTTGTTTTATAAATAACATAGGGATAGTGGTTGACTGAAGACCTACTGGAGGGTTTTATTTTCTTATACTGTATTTATCTATCAGTATTTCTTTGTGCAAACCTGAAGCCTATAAAAGAAGCACAGGAATTTTTATTAGTTTTAAAACATTTAACTTTGTCCCCAGAGGCATTTTGACCAGTGATATATCCCTGTGTCTGTGAAGCAATGAAACAAGGAATGCAATCCTACCACTTTATAAGTAGAATGGCTCCACAGCCTCCAAATTAGGTTAATAAATATCAACATTAATTTATATATCCTAATTACACAAACATGAACATTGCAAATACTTGGATAATGTGGTAAACAGGTTAATTGTTTTCACTTCCTTTGTACTCTGAAAATTGCCTAGTGAAATCAGAGGAGGAAGATGTAGCTTACTGAGAAAAATAAGGTTCTTTTAAAGGCGCCCTTGCTCCTCCTCCCTCCCCAAAAAACCAACTACATAATAAAATGTTTTTGACTCCAAAACTCAGATACTTGTGAACATTCTGAACAGGAGCAAGGCAGTCTCAAGGGATTAGCACGATTTATACCAGCCCAGAGGAAGATACTGTATATTTCAAGAGCAATCAAAATTGCACTCATTCTCAACAAGGCTAGCTGGAAAAGTCTCTTCATTCATGTATTGTGCGTATAGTCAGATATGAAGTCTTATGTGGAGGAAGGTGTTCCTGATCTCCATATATGTTAATAGTGGACATTAGGAAGTGGTCAGAGAAACCATTAATGTCACACCAAACATGAATAGTTCTCTCTCTCTCTCTCTCTCTCTCTCAGAAAGCACAGATCAAGGTCTTGGGCAGAGAATTAGGAATGGATATAAAAAAAAATACTACAGCCTATGTAAAAAAAACCTGCATGTTTAAACCCTGACCATCTTCATGTTCTTATTTATATATACATATAAACACCCATGGATCACAACATTTTACTGTAGCCAAGCCAGCAATTATTGCAGTTCTTTACAAATTATAAATCTGAGGTGCAGAGAGAAAGAATCATTTTCATTCATTATTTCTGTGATGTTGCACTCTATATGATTTTATGAAAGTATGCTAATGAGTATGAATATAATGTAACTGGAATATGCTTCATGCAAAAGGTATCTTGTAAGGTATCATTACAAAGCTTATAATCTACTGAGTGTGGTCATCCTATTTGTATAAATGTATTACTCTTGTATCTGAAATATAAAATATAACTCTGAGGGCCTATTGTAATTATGCAAAGTGTGGGCCATTAATGGTGTTGGAATCTTGATGGCTCCCGTTAACCAGGACAATCATCTGTAGAAGGCTCTGTTTTACTTGTTAAGTCTTCTTGTATACATGTGTGCTGGCAAGTGGGTAATGAAGTCTTACAGTGACATGTGATCATGTCACCTGAACTGCAATCCATCTTTAACCTGGTGCTTTTCCATTGAGAAGGAGGGGTGGGAACCCAGAGGGACAAAGGATTCCCCCCTTATGCAAAAGATATATAAGTGGGTGGAACAAAGACAAGGAGGCAGCCATCATGAGAAATCTCCTAGCTACCATCTGAGCTGGAACAAGGGCTGTACCAGGGGAAAGAATTGTGCCCAGACTAGGAAGGCATCCACTCTGTGAAAGAAACTTATTGAAACATCTCTGAGGGTGAGATTTTATCTGTATTCAGTTTTATCACTGTATTAGGCTTAGATTTGCGTGTTTTATTTTATTTTGCTTGGTAATTCACATTGTTCTGTCTGTCACTACTTGGAACTACTTAAATCCTACTTTCTGTATTTAATAAAATCACTTTTTACTTATTAATTAACCCAGAGTATGTATTAATACCTGGGGGGGGGGGGGGCAAACAGCTGTGCATACCTCTCTATCAGTGTTATAGAGGGTGAACAATTTATGAGTTTGCCCTGTATAAGCTTTATACAGGGTAAAACGGATTTATTTGAGGTTTGGACCCCATTTGGGAGTTAGGCATCTGAGTGTTAAAGACAGGGAAACTTCTGTAAGCTGCTTTCAGTTAAGTCTGTAGTTTTGGGGCACCTGGTTCAGACCCTGGGTCTGTGTTGGAGCAGACTGGCGTGTCTGGCTCAACAAGACAGGGTACTGGAGTCCTAAGCTGCTAGGGCAGGAAATCAGGAGCAGAAGTAGGCTTGGCACATCAGGTGGCAGTTCCCAAGAGGGTTTCTGTGATCCAACCCATCACAATTTCCATCTTCAGTTAATTTCATGTAGAAGGAACCAGCTATTACTATTCTCACCCTCTCCTTGATTTTACTGAATCTAAATTTAATAAGGAATAATAAAATACATTTTGAACAGATTATAGTTTCCCTTTTTAGAGATATTCTCCCCCCCCCCCCTCCATTTACTATGCATTCCCTCTGTCTGGATCACACACGCAAATCACAACCCACACACTTGAACAGCAGGTGGAAAACAATAAGTGCTGTTAGTGACATACTTTAGGAAATGCACATAGATAAATAGGCTGTTTAGGCCTGATTTTACACTATTAAACTGGTGCTGCATATGAATATGCAAAAGAAATAAAGTGCAGCCATTTTTTTTAAAAACACACACACAATAAAGGTTTTAGTTCACAAGTGTAGCTGGAAAATTATGTTAATGAAGGTGCACAAGTTTTATGAATTAAACCCTATATATTCTCAAAGCTTCTACACTGAAATTATTGCCTAACTAATCACATAACAAACTATTTAATAAGATCTCATTTAGGAGACATCCCCAGGTGGCCATGTTCCACTGTATAAGAATCTTTTAATGGTTTTCATATTAAAACATTTGAATTATTCTTTGAGTTAAGCTTATGGGTTCATTATGAAATATAATTACTCTTGGGAAAGAAAAAGAGTTTGGTTCCAAGACATTTAAAGACTTTTTTCTAATTATTATTTTCCCTCCATTAAACCTGTTTTCTGATCCTACTGTTTTTCCTTCAATAAGAGCTGATATTTTACACTTTGTGAGCCTAGGCAGATTTTGCAGCATGAAAAATCCAGACACCATAAAACAGGAGTGGAAGTAGTTTGACATCATGTGAAGTAATGTATTAGCTTATGTGTAATTAGATGTAAGCTCCTGAAGGCAGGGACATTGCCTTAGATTACTTCTGAATTTTAAAATAATTTTAAAAATATTATACAATAAGGCCTGCTCTACACTATGGGGTTAGGTCGAATTTAGCTGTGTTAGGTCAATTTAAAAATGACTGCGCCCACACAACCAACCCCATTCCGTCGACCGAAAGTGCTCTTAAAATCGACTTCTGTTCTTCTCCCCGATGAGGGGAATAGTACTAAAATCGACTTTGCTGGGTCGAATTTGGGATAGTGCGGACGCAAATTGACGGTATTGGCCTCCGGGAGCTATCCCAGAGTGCTCCATTGGGATTGCTCTGGACAGCATTTTGAACTCCGATGCACTAGCCAGGTACACAAGAAAAGCCCTGGGAACTTTTGAATTTCATTTCCTGTTTGGTCAGCATGGCAAACTCAGCAGCACAGGTGACCATGCAGTCTCCCCAGAATCATAGAGCGTAGAATGTTTCTATGCTCCCGCTATCATCTCCATCCCTGAGGTTATTGCAGATTAGAAGGCAAAGAAAAAGCACTCGCAATGACATGTTTTCCAAGCTCATGCAGTCCTCCTGCACTGATAGGGCACAACTTAATGCATGGAGGCATTCAGTGACAGAGGCCAGGAAAGAATTAAGTGAGCGCGAAGAGCGGAGGCAGGACGTGATGCTGAGGCTAATGGGGGAGCAAATGGACATGATGAAACATTTGTTGGGGGAGCAAACGGACATGATGAAGCATCTGTTGGAGCTGCAGGAAAGCCAACAAGAGCACAGACCCCTGCTGCATCCACTGTATAACCACCTACCCTCCTCCTCATGTTCCATAGCCTCCTCACCCAGACGCCCAAGAACGCAGGGAGGGGAGGCTCCGGGCACCCAGCCACTCCACTCCAGAGGATGGCCCAAGCAACAGAAGGCTGTCATTCAAACAGTTTGATTTTTAGTGTGGCTACAATAAGCAATGTGGCCTTGTCCTTCCCTCCTCCCCACCTCACCCAGGCTACCTTGTCCGTTATCTCTTCTTCTTCTTTTAATTAATAAAGAAAGAATGCATGGTTTCAAAACAATAGTTACTTTATTTCGAAGGGGGGAGGGTGGTTGCCTTACAGGGAATTAAAATCAACAAAGGGGGCAGCTTTGCATCAAGGAGAAACACACACAACTGTCATACCGAAGCCCTGGCCAGTCATGAAACTGGTTTTCAAAGCCTCTCTGATGCGCAGTGTGCCCTGCTGTGCTCTTCTAATCGCCCTGGTGTCTGGCTGCTCAAAATCGGATGCCAGGCGATTTGCCTCAACCTCCCACCATAAACGTCTCCCCCTTACTATCACAGATATTATAGAGCACACTGCAAGCAGCAATAACAATGGAATGTTGGTTGCGCTGAGGTCTGACCAACAGCGCTAGCGAGCTTTTAAACGTCCAAAGGCACATTCTACCACCATTCTGCACTTGCTCAGCCTATAATTGAACTGCTTCTTACTACTGTCCAGGCTTCATGAACGGATCCCCTGAGCAGGAGAGCTGCAGCGGAAGCGGTGGACGAGGACAGTTAGCAGTCCTATTGCACCATCTGCTTCCAGCAGCACCCAGGAGGACCAGAACGGATCCTCCGAGCTCGTCGCTGGGGAGCAGGAGAGCAGAGTTGCAGTGGAAGCTGTGGAGCTGTACACCATGCCCTGGAGGTTGCTAGGAGCCGGGCAGGGAAGACGTTCCTAGAACCCCCGGCCAAGCTACATGTCCGACAAGGATGGTTAGCAATCCTACTGCACCGTCTGCTGCGAAGGCAAGGAGCTGCTGTGTAGCAATGCCAGCTGCTGCAGGTGCTTCTGTGTCGAATGCTTGGAGGTCCGGGTAGGGCAAGGTACCTCGGCCAAGGCAAAAGAGCAAGAGCCCTGGAGCTGTTACATGTGTCAAACTCCGAAGTGCTATGGGGTGTTACAGTGCCGACCGGACTGGAATGTACGGCTGCAAGACTTCTTCACCAGCGACAAAGGACAGGAATATGATGCACCTAAAATCTAAAAAGGCCTGCACATTTCCCAGAGTCACTATCCTTGATAACAGAACGTCAATGATTGCATTGGCTACTTGGATCACAGCAACCCCCACAGTAGACTTGCCCACAACAGCAGCAGTGATGGTGAGCTGAGCGGGCTCCATGCTTGCCGTGGTATGGTGTCTGCGGGGAAAAAACTGGGGAAAAAAGGCATGAAACGATTGTCTGCCATTGCTTTCATGGAGGGAGGGGTGACTGACGACATGTCCCCCAAACCACCCGCAACAATGTTTTTGCCCCATCAGGCATTGGGAGCTTAACCCAGAATTCCAATGGGTGGCGGAGACTGCGGGAACTGTGGGATAGCTACCCACAGTGCACAGCTCCGTAAGTCGATGCTAGCCACGGTAATGAGGACGCACTCCACCGACTTAATGCGCTTAGTGTGGACATACACCATCGACTGTATAAAATCGACTTCTAAAAATCAACTTCTATAAAATCAACCTAATTTCGTAGTGTAGACATACCCTAAGAATAAAAAATTAATGAGGGCATCACTGCCCTCTGCTGTATAGACTGTCAAGAGATAGTAATGATGTCACCATCTAATGGCTTTGCATTCAAGGATTTATCCATATTGTGACAGCTAGGAGAGAGTCTCCTTTAGCTTATATGGTATAAGCTTATTTTCTGTAGCAGAAGGTCCTTGTTTCAATTCTCTATGCTGCATGTGTGTAGTTAAAATAGTTACTAAAGGGTCTGTATGTACACAACAAGATTTACCTGATATGCTCAAAGGCCCACTGCAGCTCAGGTAGACACCTCTCAGCCCCAGTAGACAGATTTGTGCTAGCGGAGCTGAAGCTAGTGCACTAAAAATAGCAGCGGGGACATGGCAGCTCTGGGACAGCTCCAGATTTCAAGCCCACACAACGTCCTGGATCTGAGCTCAAATAGCTACCCAAGTCTCTGCCAGGGCCACAACATCCACACTGCTGTTTTTAGAGCTGGCACAAGTCAGTATAACTGGGCTGGGAGGTTCGCTCCCAGCTGCCGTGTAGACATACTTAGGGACCTATCGAATTCACGGCTATGAAAAATGTGTCACGGACCGTGAAATCAGACCTCCATGGTGAAATCTAGCTATTGGAGGGGAGGGGAGGGGAGGGGAGCTCGGCTCCAGCTGCTAGTCCACTCCAGGCTGGGGAGGGATGGGACTTATTCTTCTCCTGCACAGCCACTCTGGGGGGGGAGATCAGACCCACCTCCAGGTACCTACCCCAGCTTCCTGCAGCACAGGATGTTGCCAGAGGTGGGTCTGATCTCTCCCGTGTTGCTGGGAGTGGCCCAGCCGGGGGCTCCCAGTGGCTAGTCCCAGCCGGACTGGGGAGGGATGGGACTTGCTCTTCCCCTGCATGGGGGGGACATCAGACCCACCTCTGGGTACATACCCTGTGCTGCTGGGAGCACCCCGGGGGAGATCAGACCTACCTCCACCTCTGGGAACCTCCTGCAGCTGCAGGAAGCTCCAGGGGAGTGCTGCCTTCAGAGCCCAACTCTGAAGGCAGTGCAGAAGTGAGGGTGGCAATCCCGCAATCCCCCTACAACAGCTTTGTGAGCCCCGCACAACCCCATTTTGGGTTGGGACCTCCACGGTTACAACATCATGAAATTTCAGATGTAAACATCTGAAAATGTGAAATTGACTAATTTTCAAATCCTATGGCTGTGAAATTGACCAGAATGGACTATGAATTTGGTAGGGCCCAAGACATGCCCTAAAAGTCCACAGCTATTTTTGATATTTTCATATCTGTGCTAATATTTGCTACTATAAGGTTCTCTGGCAGTCCCAAAAATACTCCTTGCTACGTCAATACCATCAATTACTGTAGAAGGCTGAGCCAAAAAGACAGAGCACCCTGAATTGCATAGGGAGAAAGAGAGGCTACAGGGTGTGTGAATACGCCATGGAAGGGGGTGTAGGATTTGAATGGTGCTAATTCCCAGAGCAGCCAGGAGGAGGTCCCTAGCAGTGCATATACCCTGTGACAATGCCTATTCCGATAGTTCTGAAAACAGCCCTGGTTTGGTTGCATCTTACATTCATTTTGAGTAGGTGTAAATAATAAACAAGGTGCCAGGCAGAATCATGCCTTTTATGACCTGAATTCTTGCCTACCTACTTTTAGTAATCTACCACTCCTACCTGATAAATTAGTGGTGGCATAATCCCAATGTGAGTTACCGCATAAATTCCATGCAACTAACACTCTAGGGTTTTCAGAGCTGTCCCTAAGAATTACAAATTAAAATCTCCTTGTCCAACAAGCTTAATAAGGCTTTTTTTTCTTCTTGAGTGCCTATAATTCCCTTTAATGGAGATAGGCGACCTCTATTAGAAAGAGCTTGGAAGCTTTGCTCTGAGGGTTTCTTATGGAGAGGATATCTCCTTGGCTCATAATATTAGAACATTCCCAAACACAAATGACCCAAATCAAATTTAGTTTAGTTTCCAGTGGACTGTGACTCATTTCAGAAACCCGCTGGAAGGTTCTGAATTTTTAAGCAGCTTGCTGCCCTCAGATTGGGTTATTTTGCTACTCAAACAGCCCTGGAAATGCCGTATTAAAAATGAACAGTGTGAATATTGCTATTGGAACATATTACTTTTTAAAGATTTTGTAATTTAAAATATTAAATACTACCTTTTTTTTAATACCATACTGGAATGACACTTGTCCCAAGCAGCTTAACCAGCTTGATAATTGATCTTGCCCTCAGTTATGATTCCTGGACCTTCAGCATGATATACATAACTCACATCACTGTCAGTTACCAAAAGGTAGCAATGTGGAGTATCACTGAATACATTTCTAAGAACTTCAGCTCTTACTGTCAGCTTATTTCTAACCCTAGCTATGGGTACAGCTTCAGGCCAATTGCAACCAAACAAACTCTGTAGAGAGTCAGGTTTAAATGATACCATCAGCTCCATGGGTCATATATTGGATAAGTGGATTAACAGAACAATTTTTAGGATGAAACATCTAATTGGGGACCCACAAGATGATTTTTGACTCCACATAGTGACACTAAGGTCACTTAATAACCATAATTTTGATCTGGGGGGCAAATCTGTAGTTGGTATATGGCAATGTTGTGGAGTCTGTGGCTAACAATAGATGGGTCCAATGAAGGATGGTGTATGGCTGGATCTGTGGGCAATATGTGACAGATGGGTGTGCAGGTAGGTTTTGAGAATTTGTAAATCTCATTGGAAATGTACGTGATCTGAGGTAGATAAGTGCTGGGCAAGGATAGAAGGGAAGAGCTGAGGTTGCTTTTTATAATGTGCAATATATTTTACACACACATGTTGATTTCAGAGATTGTAAACTGTGAGTGAATTTGAATATTTAACTATCTTTCCTTACCAGTCATTTCCAAACTTTTAAAGACTTAATTTTTTGTTTAACTGTAATGTCTCTTGGTATACAAACATTGTAGCAACTTTAACTTTTAGTTCATTTCAGATCATTGGATGCAGGTTACTATTTAAGCGCAAAATATTATTAATATGCAAAACTATCCATCTGAGTTTTGTATTATAGATACTTAGGCAGATAAGTAGCTAAATATTGGGAGTAAGAGCCCAAAACACATGTTCAGATCTCCACAGATTCTTCAAAAACTTTGCAGAAAAATCTCTAAGACTTTCCTAAAGTCTTTTATGGGGCATATTCTCTTTTGTGATCACTTTAACTCTTTTTTCTAATGGCATTTCTCATAAATGCCATCCCACTTACTGGAATATACACATTTTAACTTTAGTTCCTGGCTTTACAGCTTGCTTATAAATTGTAACTTCTCAACTACCAATGCACTAAAGCATTTGTTAAATCAGGATTAATATTTTTCAATGCCTTCTTTTCCTCAAAGTTTGTTTTGTTACTTACTCGTTTTACACATGATTTTTGGGTTATTGGGACTTCATTGTGCTGTCCAATTATTAATTTCTTAAATGTCCTTCCACTATTACATTTAGAATAGAACATGTTTCTTGGGTTCCACTGTGACTTTTAATATTGTAAATTGATATTAATCCCATTATTAAGTACTATACCATATAAACCTCAGGGTATTAAACTGAAATGAATACATAAGTTATGCTGCTTCTCAACAAAATTTAGTGTAAGAGTAAACCACTGATATCAGCTGCAAGAACAAGTTATTCATCTCACTAAAACCTTTTGAAAACATACAATTTTGACTTGCTGCCTAAACCTCTAGCTTTTTTCCAGCCATTTGCATTTCACGTGACTTCAAGCATAAAAGACTCAAGCTAATGTTCTCTCTACTTTGATGTTTTCTAATTAAATTATTCATAGTTCTCTTACTCTTGTAGCTTTTGTTTCTTTTCTTTCCAGAAGCAGCGCTTTTCACCCATATTGTAAAGTAATTTGGAAAATATAAAATATTATTCAGTGCCCCATTGAACAAAAAAAGCCATCCAACAAGAGTTCTTGAAACTCTCATTACAAACAAACATGTTGCATTAAACTTGAAGAGTTATTTTTTACCTAAAGCTAATGACCCTGGGTCAAATTCAGCAGTGATGTAAATGGTAGCATAAGGTACACTTAGTGTATGTTGGGTAGCAATCAGGAGCAAGGTACAAAGTATGGGAGAGGAGGCAGTAACAGTAGGTTGGACACAAGGTGGGAGAGGTCAGTACTGGCCATATGGACCCTTCAGAAATCTACCACAAACTCAACTGCCTCTGGTTCTCCTCTCATCTAAAAACAGTTGATCCAAAATGCACAAGACACCTTCCATGTCTCCCCCTCACCCAAATAGTCATGTTCCCTTCACAAACCCCCACCAACAACTCAGTCAGCTGAGTTTCATTTTTAAAATGTTGAAATGAAACATCTCCATTTTTTCCTGAATCATTTGTTTCCAACCAAACCAATTTGGAGAAATCAGAACAAATTTGCAAAAAAAGTTTTGGTGTTGCCAAAAAAGTTAGTTGAAAAATTTCACCCCAGTTTAGTGCTGAGCACTTGCTGTCTCTCTGGATACCACTGCTGTAGTAGACAGAGGGAATACAGCTGCTGCTCAGATGTGTAACCAGAGACCAGACAGAAACAGAGCGTTTTTTTCACACCACCTCCCCAAGGACAGAGTCCCAGAACCATGGGATGGGAACTCACATGATATGCATGCTGAGTGCTGTTTTGGCTGCCAGAGGGTGCAAAGAAGTGAGTGATCCAGCCAGGTGTAGCAGGGAATCCAGACTTCAGCTCAGAAGTGCTCAGCCTCTATTTGTGAAGGAGGAGCTCAGTGGGGTCTGAGACAGAGGGTAAAAAATAAGCAGTTTCTGAGAACAGAAGGATACAGAGGACACTTTCCAAGGAGAAAGGAACAAAGGAAAACTGCATTTGCAAGAACCTGGTATGAGGAACTAAGAGGTGGAAGAGATGTTTTTGTTACCTGACCAGGTTATGATCTCGGACCCCAGGGAAACACTGGATTTGCATGTCACTGGTGACAGTCAGAAAACAATGGGTTGTACAAGGGAAGCTAACATGATTTGTCCTGCAGAACACCGATTATTGATGGTGTTGAATAAGATGAAAAGAACCCAGGTTGATTGTCAGAACCCAAGATGAGTTTGAGGGACTAACTGTTTGGAACACCCACATTTTTACTTGCAAACTAAGCACATTTGATATACAAGCAGTGAGAGCCCACCCACAATGATCATGGAACCTCACAATGCCATTTTTACAAAATCATATTTTAGAGTTGAACCAGACTTTAAGCATTTCAGGGCAATTTACAGCTCAAAAGGTGCATTTATTATCTTTGTTCTTAAGCAGTTAAGGTACAATAGGACTTCTAAAGATAGCCCAACACATCACCTTCAGCAGCTCAGGATAGCCTAAAGCAATTTAAAGACAGTCCAACATTTTAAAGTGCTTTTTGCTTTTAAGGTATTGTAAACTTGAATGTAAAATATCCTCTCTCATATTTTAACAAGCAGTGACATAGTTAACAACACTGATGTCTAAGAATAATCACTAGCATCTGAATAGGCACCCACTAAAATGGATGGGGCAATGTACACCTAGAGCTGTTATTTCAGGCTCTCTGCAAACTCAAGCAGACAATAATGTCATTTTTGAAAGCTTTCTAAGCAACCCTAACAGCTAGAGGCAAAATTTTCAGAAGTACCTAGGTGACTCAGAAGCCTAAATCCCATTTTCAAAAGTGACATAGGGCCAGATTTCAATGGGAGTTAGATTGAAGTAGAGTAGTAGAGATAGCTACTCACAGGGGGTAGCTGCCCATTGCCTATATTCTTGCTGAGGCAGCCACAGGAAGAACTATCTGGGCAGAATGAGTTTCTCCTATGGCCCATTGTGAGAGCTAAGTGTCATTGCTGGGCCATCAATACATAGCTGTCTGACCTTAATGTAAATTTTACCTGGCGGGTGTTACCCAGGAATCAAGACATATGTATGTTGCCAGTTACATAGCCACTATTCATAACTTGAGATACAAAAATGACACATGCATATAAACAGGATAATCATACTTAGCAAATCATAACTTTTCCATTGACCCCTCACTTGACATACTTTTTACAAGATTTGTTGCAATTGTATAACAGTAGCAATATCAATGCTATAAATGGTCATATTCAATCATACAGTATCACAGAGAGTCTGGAATGTGGCGTGTTAAAAAAGATCAACTGGTTTTTTGTAGCTGCTGAGTATGGGCTCAATCCTGCTAGGTACTAAGCACTACCAGTGACACACTGAGTGCAAGAGTGCTCAGCACCTCACAGGAGGCATTGAATAGCTGAAATGTTCAAACCCAACATGAGGAGACTATCCCAAAGTTCTTTAAATCTGTTATACATTGTTCACAATGTATCTAATTTTAATTTGATCCACTGTTACTTGTGTGACAGCTGTTTACTTATTAGATTAACAGGGAATGTTGTTTATTTCACTTTAAACTGAGGTTACAACTGCATTCCTGTAATAATGATGGTAATTGGCATAAAGGTCTGCATGTGTATATTTATTTGCTTGTTTCAAACAAGGTCAGTCTTCTGTTTGTTTAACGGTCAGGATTCAGTGTAGTTTCACAATGTTACTGTCCATCAGAGTTAATAAAAGGTAGATAAACCTGTCAAAGTATAAAGTGTAATTGTATAAATGTTTACCTTCCTTTTTGTCTTTTGCTAAAGTGAACAATTTAGACAACATGCTTCATGATACCACTTAGCCTGACTGTTTGCCACCCAGACAAAACCAAAGACTAGATATTTTTGTTACTTCAAATCAGTTTTACACTACTTTGATCTCTTTGTTATAAACATAACTTGGCAGTCAAGCTACTTGCCAATAGTCCAGTTTTGTACTGGAATATCACGACAGCATAAAAGTTTCCTTTTAAAGAAGCTGTAACAGATTACAGACCTGATTCTCATCTCATCACTCACTTCAATGGCCTAATCCATGATTTACCCTGGTATGAAAAAAAGAATCAGGTACTATATCTCTTATTATTAAGCCCTTGCCTATAGTATCTCAGCATATTCATAAATGATCTCACACAGAAACTCATCCTGCTTACCTTACTCATGTAAGTTGTCTCATTGAAATCAACATACAACTGGTCCTCATTTCTTACTTCGGAAAAGCTTCCAGTGAAATGAATGGGAACTTTGAGTAGGAATTATTGTATTTGGGCCTTGACTGGGTTCCCAAATGCCTACAATGTAACAGAGTTGTGGAGCCATGTGATTTGTACTTGACTAAGGGTGACCCTGACCCATGAAATTTTTTTAATCTACAGGGATACATACCACACATGACAGAACACAGAAGCATAGTTAAAGGTTATAGTGATATAGCATTTCTCATACCATATATGTTGTCTGGAAGCTATGGCTGAGTAAAAGAAACAAAAACCTGAGTATTTAACTTTGTTTCTCTAAATATTGTGACTATAATAAAAAAAGTATACTGCCACTATTCAATGAGTGCCTAACTATCTTAAAAGGACTAGAGTAGCTATGCACCTGCCATCCTAGAAATAGCCAAAGGAAAGAAGCAACTGAGGACTGAGTCAAAATAATGATGCCCCAGAGTCTTGGAAGCAGATTCTATTGCTCGTTTATCTGATGTTAATAAGAAGTGGTTAGTGACCCTCAAAATATATGGAGGTCCAGGTTACAGAAGCAACCGATGTCTAGATGCTTACATTTATCCAAATGTCCTGAGAAAATTGCACAGGAAATATCACAAGAGAGCCTCTGCACATACCATTTACAATATATCCTGTTTCAGCTCGGGCAGGAAATACTGCAAAAATATCCATTTCTATGATGTTTTAGAATTTCCGCTTTCTGATGGAACTAAGATTTGCTGAAGCATTTGAAAACGAAAATACAGCATTAGCTTACCTTTTCTGAAGCTCAGTAATGATTCAAGTTTGGTCAAGGGTTGGGTGACTCAAAATAAGAACTAAGATGGGTTTTTGAAATGATGAAGTTATATCCTGCTTTTCCATTGGCACTGCCACTGAGGCAAACTTATTACTGTAAGTTATGTGCTAAAGCCCAGTCTTGCAACCATTTCCCCACTCTGAGTGGTCTGTACTGATTGCCCTCTCTGTACACTTTGCTCACTGTTTCAGGAGAACATCAAGCATACAGCATGAAAAAATAACAATGTACTGGAATGCCTGGCTTTAAACTATATTGTTGCAATTTGTTTTCTTGCTGCAATCCTTTCAAGATTTTTCCCCACCTTGACAGAGTGAATAAGATATCTATAGACTGGAGCTGTGTGACAATTTCAGTGCTGGCAAAACTGTTGAAAAATCAGTTTCCTCAACTCTTACCTTAGATTTCCACTGGAGTTTTTTTGTTGTTTTTTGGGGGAGGGCGGGGGCGGGAAGGGGTTGGTGTTTGTTTTAATCCCTCACCCTCCAAGTACTTTGCTGTAAAAAAGTTGTTTGGAATAAAAATGGCAAATATTTTCCCTTAGAAAAAATATTGACTTGCTTGTAGGAAAAACAGCTGTTTGCCACAGAAATAGTGAGAGACAAGGTAGGTGAGATAATATCTTTTATTGGACCAACTTCTGTTGATGGAAGGTACAAGGTTTTTGAGCTATACAGAGCTGCTCTTCAAGTCTGGGGAAGGAAGACTCTTCTCAAACAGAAGAGGTTTGAATAAGCTTGGATCAGTCCCTTTTCCAAACCAAACTTTGAAGCTCACCCACCACTACAAGTTATGCATCTTCACTATAACAGCCTTCAGATGTTCCCAAGTGAGGCCGTATCTAACAACAATGAAGACATTTTATAATTTCCCTTCACTACTTGTCTATAGGTGCAGAGGAAAATAGCATAAGATGTCACAGTCAAAGGCAAATGTACCTGTGCTGATGCCTTTATCTGTACTCGTTCAATGAAACCAAAGGATCTTATTAATTTAACACAAAGTGAAGGTTTTATGTTTTAAAATATATTTTATTATAAACTCCACTAACCTAAATATTGGACACTGGCTTTTAGGTGTGATCTTGAAAAAGAGTAGCTTATAGGATCTATAAAACACCAAGTAGTGCAATCCCAAGTTTATACATATAGCACAAAAGTGTGATTAGTAAGACAGACTACAATTCAGTCAGAGGTTTTGGTTTTCTCAGCTGTTTTAATGCATGCATAGTGGAGAAATTCTTTTAAGCTACACCTAATTCAGCACAAATTTTTATTTCTAATGTATCATTAACCAATTTCTCGGCCAAGTTTTTGTTGCTTTCATTAGAATAAATGCAATAGGGTACTAAGTCAAAAATTAACATTGATTACAGCTTTATATTTGCCTATCTATCAATGGATAAATGTGAGTTATAAGTAAAAACACTACTTGGTATTTTATCTATAGATGTATATATTTATAGGCTGTTCTATGGCATTCATCTCTGTACCATCTGAGCACCTCACACATTTATTTAGTCTCAACAATCCTGTGAGATAGGGATGTATAATTATCCCCCTATATTTGCAGTGGAGAAACCAAGTTGGGGGAGTGATCTATGGAGCAATATAAGTGCCTAAACTGAAGTCAATGGAGTTGTTCATGCACATCAGAGCAGAATTTGTCAGTGAAGGCTATTGACCAATGAGCTAGAATAGCAGTTCACACACTGTGGCCCAAAAAGCACTTGCAGGTGGTCTGCAGAGCTGATTCTGTCACACTGGTAAAGCATCTGTCAGTCTCCAATCAGATGTTTCCTGTAATTATAGCCCAGATCACACCTCTTTGGGGATTTCTAGATTAGCTGAACTAAAGCAGAAAACTCCAAGCACCTTACTGAACTTGATATGGCTGCTTCATCTCCTTGGGCTCACTTCAAAAATGGGGTGTTCTGAAACCAAAGTTGTGAGGCCCCTATTGTTGAAATTCCAATCAGGGTTGGGTTCATGGTAGCACAAGGTGACCCAAAATCACCAGCCCCCCTGAAATGAGTGATAATGGGTAGGGGATTTGCCTGGCTAGCTAGAAGATGCACTGAGTCAATGCATCCCATAAATATCCCCCATTGAAAGACCCTATGTAGCTGCTTCTCCTGGTGGAATATCCAGGACAATGCAATGGTGTAAGCCCGGCTCTCCTACTCCTGGGATCAATCTATACTCACTCACTGCTGCCCCTGCTGACACAGATTGAAATTGCATCTTTGTCTCAGCCAAGGTGAATTAAATACTTAGTCGTGTGTTGCTATGATGCAAGTTCAGCTGTGATCAAGTTTTTGAAAAGCACCATCGTTGCTGCAGTTGCAAACACACAGAAGGACAGAATCAAAGTGCCAAGTGACCTGAAGAGTTTAGAGCAGAGGTTCCCAAAGTGTGCGATACCGCCCCCTGGGGGGCGCTGGAACGATCCAGGGGGGCAGTAGTAGCCTCGGGTGCAATTGGGGGGCGTTGAATAAAAATAAGGGGGCGGTGGAAGCATAAAGAAAGAAGAGAATATAAGAAAATTTTGAAAAAACATTCGTATATGTTTCATCTGTTGTGTAACATAGAGTTAAAGTTGTAGTGATTACTTTACTTTCCAAATAAATTCACAAATTATAACCGATCAGGTGTCAAGTCTGCCAACAGCTCTTAACAAGCAAGTGTTGGCAGGCGAGCGTGTCGTGCATTGTCGGGAAGTCCAGCATGCATCGGCAGGAATATGTGCATGTAATGACTTGTTTACAATACGATACTATAAATAGGCGACATGTATGAAATCTAATTTAGATTGTTTCTGAATTGTGTAAAAAGCAGTTAACAATAGTGCAATAAGTATTTAAAAATTTTTATTCATATTCGATACCTTCGATCTTTACGGATTACGGATCACATACAAAGCAAATTGTATTATTGTTGTTTCAATAAAACAGCAATTTACACGTGAGTATTTTTATACATTTTCTTACATATCTACCGTACGTTTCTGTGTCTCTAGTGCTTACTAATAATAAAATCGTAGCAGGCTTGTGTCGGTACAGTACTATTTGAAGTGTACAGTCAATATATTTGTCATATTTTTATTACAATATTAACGAAAACAGGTGAATGAAATCGTAAAAAAACTGTTAACTATTAACATTTATTTATATCTATCGAATCATCTGTGTTAATTGGTAAATAAGGTGTGTGTTAATAAGGAACAATTATTTAAATAAGGGCAAACTAAATTAAAACTATTAACTGATTTTTAATTGCATATTGATTATTTTTAAATTAATTATTTCTTGATACATTTAGTTTGATATTTGACAATTTAATATCAAATACATATATCTAATGCTGAGCAAAGAACAAAACCCAGTTTATTAGTTTCATTAGTATTTTAGTTTGGTTGTCTTTTGCCGTCTTATGCAAAAACCACTGTATACCTGATGTCGTGGGTGATATTCTAATAACACATCTTTCTTTACTATATGGTAGGACGTAGGTAGAAATATAGATACATAAAATAATGCAAATTTGTCACTGCATCTTTCTGTTTGTTCGCTTAAAGAAGGTAGATTTCCAGGGGGGCACTGAGTAATTTTTTTTCTGAAAAGGGGGGCGCTGAGTAATTTTTTTTCTGAAAAGGGGGCGGTAGGCCAAATAAGTTTGGGAACCTCTGGTTTAGAGCAATAGAGGCAGCAAAACAATGAAAGTAGACTGGGTATTAATTTGAGCAGTACTAAAAATGAAATCCCAGATCTGAACACCACCGGATCTCCAGAAATGTGGATTCAAATTTTGTGACTCAGAGCCCGTCTTTAGTATTAATAAATGTAAAGTCTTTAATCCAGGGAAACGAAATGAACAACACAAAATGAAGTAGGGAGTATAGGACAGATGGGAGCAATGTAACCACACCCAACCTATTACCATGAGTTCAATTCTGTCACAATTAGAGATGGGCCTAAACCACAAAATTCAGGTTTATATTTTGGAATAGTGGGGTGTTTGCAGAGGTTAATTGATACCCAATTTTAGACCCAGTATTAGTTTTTCACATAACAAAGCACTACAGTTACTTCAGGGAAGCAAGGGTATGAGCTTGAGAGTCAGGGATGTGAGAGAAAGGTCTCTATTTCAGGATGTGATCACAAATGCCTCACATGTCTTTACAGAACAGAAGCTTACCCCATTCGATTAGATCTGGGCTCCAAGATGAGATGAATGAACAAATCCAACTGCAGAAGACCAGTTCTAGTAGTTCCACTGAAACCTGGCAAATATATGATGAGTTTGGGGGTTGAATTTTGCAAAGCCCATAGTCTTTACATGACTATAGGTTATAACACATGTTTGACAGTGTGACCTTTCCAATTTGTTCATTTTAAAGTCTATTAAGCTAAATGACTTTTGTGAGTCATTTAATCTAATTTCACTCCTTGAAGTAGAGTCAAAAAAACTCTCAAGATTCTGACTAATGCTGTTTTCATCACTATTTGTTAAACCTGCTGATGCTGTGTTTATAATGGTAGGTGATTGCTTTATATAGTTAGCTCTCCATCCTCCAGTAGGCTCTGTGGTCTCTGAAATGCAGAGAAGGTCTTTGGGAGAATGGAGTTAGGGTATCTTCTCAAAGCAATGCATCACTTTAATTTAGGGAACAACATTTAAAATGGAGCCGGGTCTTTTATGCATTCCCAAAAGCTGCTATTCTGTGCTCTGAATATTTTACACTGGGAAAAGTAGCAAGACAAGTAACCATCTTTCCTTCACTGCTGTTTGCCTGACCAGTAGAAATTCACAGGGAAGCCACTAGACAGGTAAATTTATCTCAGGCATTGAAGTGGGAGGAGGCATGCTGAAAGTTGCACTTTAAGAGGAAAGCATATTAGAGTTATTTGTCAAATCCATAGACTTCTATCCCTTATCTGATTTCTCTTGTTAGATGTTTTGGATCTTGCTGGTTTCAGGTTTAATTTTGGTCACTTTGAAAATCTTGTTCTCAGACCCACAGAAACAAGGATGTCCTCATTTTAAATTGATGAACAGAAATAGCTGTTCTCAGCATTAGGATTCCTAACAGTCTCTTATCTATATGGGTGTAGCATCCCTCTCTTAATTAACACAGTTAGGGATGACTTGTCAAGGTGGTTGCAAGCTCTTCATTAGTAAGGAGAATTAATCTCTTAAGAATGACATCTGTGCCCCATTTACTATATATTCTACAACTGATGCTGATCACAATGTTCAAAGACTTTAAAAGAAAAAGAAAAGTGTTTTCAAACTCTATTTAGAAAACAAACAAAAGGGTCTGAGGGTGACTAACCAGTCTGTCACAATAAAAGTGGGGAGGGCCGGTGAGCTGCTGATCCAAAACAGTATAGCTTGTCAGCTGCAAATTATTCAAAATTGGTTGGTTCCTGATGAGAATTATATTCCAGTCAAGATCACAAAGGGGTTATGTTCTCCTCTTTCAAGGCAACTACCCTTCTTATTAGATTCTCAGATCCTTAAAACATAATATATTATATTCCTCATTCTTCCTTGGAGAGATGAATGTAAACAGTGAATTGCTGTTCATACCCCCACTAGGCCAATCCTAAATCATTCCTATTTGTTAACCTATCTTGGCCAATTTGATACTCGGGACATGGAGGGAGTATGGTATTTAATATCTGGCTAATATTTTTGGTGAGAGGAGGGATGACCTATGGTCAGGACATGACCTAGGACACAGGAGACCTGGGTTCAATCCCTGCTCTGCCATAGATTTCCTGTGTGACCTTGAGCAAGTCATTTGACTTCTCTGTACCTCAGTTTCCCATCTGTGAAATAGGCCTAGATTTGAGTTGCCTGGCAATCTAGGTATGAAAGTCAAGAAACCAACAGAAGCCGTGCCTATCCAACCTTGGTGCTGGAAACAGTAGATGGTGAGTTGTTTCATCCCAAAATCTGTTGCAGGACTACAAACAGAGGTGAAACTGAATAGAAAACAATCGTCACCAGAGGCATTTAATGAAATAACATAAATTAGTCCCTAACTCATGCTTATCTCCTTCCCCCTCTGAACATACTAGGCTCTCTCAAAGGTCTGATCTCTGCTATGTATGTATTACTAAATGAAACAGGATCTGTTGCTAGACTGAATGGTACGAGATCTTTGAGAGTGGGAGACAGGCCAGTCCTCGTGTACAGACAGCCCCCCAACCTGAAGCAAATACTCACCAGCAACCACACACCACACAACAAAAACACTAAGCCAGGAACCTATCCTTGCAACAAAGCCCGTTGCCAACTCTGTCCACATATCTATTCAGGGGACACCATCATAGAACCTAATCACATCAGCCACACCATTAGGGGCTCGTTCACCTGCACATCTATCAATGTAATATATGTCATCATGTGCCAGCAATGCCCCTCTGCCATGTACATTGGCCAAACAAGACAGTCTCTACGCAAAAGAAGAAATGGACACAAATCAGATGTCAAGAATTATAACATTCAAAAACCGGTTGGAGAACACTTCAGCCTCCCTGGTCACTCAATTACAGACCTCAAAGTCGCAATACTCCAACAAAAAAACTTCAAAAACAGACTCCAACGAGAAACTGCAGAATTGGAATAAATCTGCAAACTGGACACCATTAAATTAGTCTTGAATAAAGACTGGGAATGGATGGGTCATTACACAAAGTAAAAACTATTTCCCCATGCTAATTTTTCCCCCCTACTGTTACTCACACCTTCTTGTCAACTGTTTGAAATGGACCATCCTGATTATCACTACAAAAGGTTTTTTTTCTCCTGCTGATAATAGCCCACCTTAATTGATTAGTCTCATTATAGTTAGTATGGCAACACCCATTTTTTCATGTTCTCTGTGTATATATCTTCCTACTGTATTTTCCACTGCATGCATCCAATGAAGTGGGTTTTAGCCCACAAAAGCTTATGCTCAAATAAATTTGTTAGTCTCTAACAAGATGCCACAAGTACTCCTCGTTCTTTTTGCTGATACAGACTAACACAGCTACCACTCTGAAACATTATTGAATGTGATTTGTCCCTATCTACATTAACTGAAAAGTTATAGTCAATATTATGTTAGCTAACATGACTCCTCAGGTCACTTTCTAATGTGATGTGATTTTTCTAATGAAGGCAAGACCTTCCTAGAACACTTACTTTTCACATTTCACCTTTCCCGCCCAAGCTGTTTTACATGTTTCAAACAAGGGCTGAAGAATGTATCTTTTTATAATGGAAAAACAGCATCTGCCTTCCACCTGCTCTCCCATCTTCTTGTACTACCAAATGTCTGAACAACTTTTTCTCAAACTTATATATAAATCCCTTCAGGCAGAGACCATGCATGGAAATATTCTGCCCCCAGAGGTGAAAGTTTCAGAAGGTTATGAGTGACTGAAAACCAGAGAGATTAGAGTAGACACTTATGTAAACCTAACTATAGCAGGTGATGCCCACCACCTGTTCTAATACTATATACCAATATATATTTATTGAAAGAAAGTCATAGAAATGGAATTACAGATAAATGATACTTTATTAGGATTATGGCTCTATTTATTTTGTGACTACAAAAGATTTGGAAAATTCTCCGCTTAAATCTCTATGTAAGGGGAAGTTCAAAGGACTCGTTTCTAAGGCTTTCTAGTCTCATCCCGGATTAGAACTTCAGAATGAACTTTCTGATTCTGAAAAGCTCTCATCAGTGTGGCTAACAGGTAATTCTTCCCATGTCCTGCCTACATTCTTCCCATGTCTGCTTATATTCTTCACTGCCTCTTTCAAACTGAATGTCAAGCCAGTAAAAGACCTTCATCCATCAATGTCCTCACTCTCCAGGTTTTACAAGCACTCCGAGGTTAAAGAAAATATTCTCTGCAGGTACTGGTACCAGCACAGTAAGAACAAAAATTTATACAGCAATGAGCTTCTCTGCTGGAAGGAAGTCTGCAAGAGTGATGTTTCATTTCTGTTAAGCAGGAAAAGACTATTTTTTTTGGTAGTAATTTTTTTCCATGAGCTTATTCATTGTGCAGCAAGGCAATTGTAGAAAATACTTGAAATGCATAAGAAAAACTCCTGAAAACTCATAGCATAGTGGCTGCAAGTTAATGATGCTTTTCTATGCCTGAAAAATCTTTTAGAATTGAGAGTTATTATTATTATAGGCATCCCTCTAACATCTGAGGAGCTATTTTTCAGTGCTGACTTACAGTTCCATTGAAGCCAATGGGACTTCATAGTGTACAAGCAAGCACCTGAATTTGGCCCTAGATCCCCAATAGTCATGTTTATGGTGCATGTGACAGCAATAAATTCTGGATGACGATGGATCTGAAGGAAAGGATCTGAAGCCGAAAAGCAGCACATTTAGATTTTGCTCTAGCTTTTCACCGGACTGCTTATTCCTCTCATGATGTAAGTTGGGAGTCTAGTATGTAATCATTATTCATATGGAGCAAAAATCTGGAACACGGAACAAAGCCTAAATAAGAGGGGGTTTCCTCAACATCACAATGCAGAGAACTGAACCTTCAGCTCCAGCTAGCTAAGGAATCCACACAGCCAGGCTGCAACTAGGCTATGGGAAATAGCCACAGAGCTCACTATTGCTCTCCTTCTGGGCAGTTTCCCCCCCCCCCCCCCCCACACACACACACAATGCATGGGCTCACTAGCTACTTTCCTGTCCCTCTCTCCCATAGGCTCTGCCTCTGTGCCACAGCATACTATTCAGGCCTGCTGCAGAAATCTCCTTCCCACAGTGTTCTAGCAAGGCTTGCCTTCATTAGAAAAATCACATGACATTAGAAAGTGACCTGAGGAGTCATGTTAGCTAACCTTTTCCATGGGAGTGTCTCTACTCTTCTAACTCCAGACAAATTACATGCAGCTCTTGAAATACTTTGGAGCCTTCTGCACCAAAGAAAGAGCCCCAGAATTGAAACTGAATGAGATTTAGCAATAATCACACTTAGCACTTCTTTGTGTTCCATGTACAGTAACCCACAAGTCCTTGAAACATCCCAGTGAGCTAAAGGGGAAACTGAGTCAAGTAGGTGAAATGACTAGCCTACATTTACACAGCAAATCAGTGGTATGTAATGGATCTGCAAAACAGGAGACTACAACTCCAATCCTCTCCCCCCTACTGTACATCCCCTTCTCCTGGCCCGGTAAGGAGAAAGCTCCTGAAGCAAGTGTGGCCAGGCTCTGTTTGGGAGTAGGAGCCACACGGCAAGAGGAAGCTAGAGAGGAGCCCCAAGGAACTGTGGATAGAGATGCATGTGGAAGAAGCTGAGAGTGCCAGACATTACAGATGAATGCAGGTCTGTATCTGACATATGGGAAGCAGCAGAGGCTGCGCGGGAACCAGTGCAAAGGGGCACCCATCAGAAATGTTGACTGAGCCTGGCTTGGAAACCCACAAATGCTTAACTGCTTGAATAGAGACTGGACTGGAGAAGGCAGCACAGAAACAAGTCCTGAGTCTCAGCTGGACTGCCCCAGAGGCCCAAACAGGAACTGCTACTGCTAACTTTGAACTGCATCTGTTTAAGCCTCTGTACCTAGGGTACTTGCAACCTTTCCTGCCACCCCTAGTAAAAACTTTTCCTTAGCCATGGGCCTGAGCAATTAGTGGGACCGACACAGCTAGTATCTACAGGGTTTTATTTGCTGAAGCACCTACCGTGCTCTGAGATGCCGTACATCAGGCACACTAGTGGCTCCCTAGGAGTTTCTGACTCCAAACTGTCTGCTCATCTTCTACACCACACTGTTTAGCAACAGGATGGCATTTGCTACTTATTATTTGCATAGCACAAAGAGTGTTAGTTATTTTATGGACAGGCATGACCACATTGTAAATTGCATGGCCAGGGACCAAACAGGAGATTAAATTTAAATAATTTAGATTATAAACTATGTCATTGTGTTCATGAGAACATGAACAAGTAAAATGACATTGTACATTTCTTACTGCTTCCTAAATATGGATATATGTTATGAAAGCGGGGCTTTATATGGGCAATTTTTAAGGGAAACATACATTATTAGAACAGTACTGAGTTTACTAACTGTATAGTATTTTGAAAGCAATGTTTACATTGGAATTAAAAGATTAACTATTCTGCCATGTCAAGATTATGTACTCTTCACTGTTAAAATAGTGTGAGTTTTATTTCAGCATTGCTAGATGTTGGTTTGACAAATTCCAGAAATAGGCTTCTTGCCAAGTTCAACACAACTCCCATCTGCTATTTAGAACTATCCCTGTAGCCCATCTCAGCACTGATGAGCAAATAGACCCATCCCTGGTATCTCTGCAATACCGCTAATAGTCCTAAGAATAATTTGAACTGAAACAGCAATCCTTTCTCCTGGAGAATTACATCAGTCTCAGAAACAAACACTTTATCCCGCCAAGGCCCCTATGTGAGAGAAAGACCAAAGAAAGAGACACAAGAGAAATAATAGCTTCAGAATGCTGAAAAGAAGATGAGGTTTATTTATTTAGCATAAACAATATTCACTATTGTCTCTTTTTAATGTGTCTGTATTTTAAATGCATAATTTACAACAACATTAAGAACCTCAGGCTTACGTAAAAATTAATCTAAAATAAGGGGCAGTTGTTTGTAATTAATTATCCGAAAAGAAAAGAACTTCTGCTATAGAGCATTCCCCTCAGAAAATTTGACCATCTCAACTCTTTTTATTCCTTCAGTGTTTGTACCACCCATCCATCTCTTCCTTGTAATTCTTTTCTTAGAGAGACTTCCTGCTGTAACTGAAGGCTCAGTGCATTATCTTGTATTCTGCTGAAATTAAGAGTACAAGAATAGAAAGGTAAAATGGAATGGAATACTGCTGCTTCCAAGCCCTGAGGATATTAGATAATTAAAGGTTCATCTGAACAGGAAGATCAGCAAGCATTAGAATTTACTCCAGGGTAAAGTAGCATTTTCAATTAATCAGAAGCCTTTTTATTTGAGTGATTTGCTTAGCTCTGCCTAACAACCAAATTGTGGGTGCACGTGTAACCCTTCTGCCAGGCCGAGTTGATAGCTGCAAGGGCCAGGTTCAGTACATAGGGGTCCCCTCACAACAACGCAACGCAAAACCAGCTCGAGCCCCCACCCAGTGACCTGGGAAAATCTTACACACACCCCTGGGCGCCTCAAAGAGGCAATACTTCCCCTCTCGCAAGCACAGAGTCTCGGTGTAGCAGAAAATGTTTAATAACATGAGGTAAACGACATCAGCATTAAATTGGGAAAACACCACAACTAGAGTTCATAGACCAAACCATGAGCAAAGACCCAACCCAGCAAATTGGGCCGTGTCTTTTCCCTTTGGTTCTTGAGTCCAGCCACCCAAAAATCACCCAAAGTCCCACACTCCAAAAGTCTCTTGAGTCCAGCAACCCAAGAATCACCCAAAGTCCCAAAAGTCCAACAACCCAAAAGTCTCTGTCCCTGGTCAGTGCAGCCCCAGAGTTCAAAAGTTTATCTGCAGAGTTTTACACCCCCAGCCTAGGAGGAAATGGGGGGACAGGGGGGACCTTACATGGTCCGAGGCAGACTGCCCCGCCTCTCTGTGGGGTTCTGCTGCAGCCTTCACCACGAGCCGCTCCACTCCGCCAGCCAGCCCGTGAGCCGCTCCTACCGTCCCATGAACTGCTCCGCTCTACCAACCGCTCCACTCCTCCAGCCATTCCGTGAGCCGCTCCAGCCGTCCCACAAACTGCTCTGCTCTGCCAGCCTCTTAGCAATATAGCTTCAGGCTCCCCCACTAGTTAACACAGCACTCAGTGATCTCAGCTCTTAGTAACTTTAGCTCTTTAGTGATTTCAGCTCGTAGTAGGGGAGCCCCAGTACTGGTGCACCATTGGCCCAAAGTGAATTCAGCTCAGCAGCCTGTAACTAGACTCCTAATGGAATCAAAATTAGCTCTGACATTCAACAGCGGAGAGAGGAGGAGGGGCAATTGGTTTTTCAGGCTCACAAAAGAGGCCCACACCACCAGATACAAACCCCTACCCCTATCCGCTCTCAATTCACTGGGTTTTGGAACCCATGTCCCTTATCTAGCAAGTGCTACTTAGTTGTTGGTGAGACCCTCTGTCATAAAACAGTTTCATTGTCCTTGATTCACATAATCAGGGTAACAACACTTTATTCCTCCTGCCCCAATAACAGAGAAACTGGGGATCCCACAGCAGCCAAAGTGACCATGCTGTGGGCTCATGCTAGGCGGGGTGGATGTGCCTATGCAAACAAGATCAGCCCCTGAAGTTCTTTTCCACACTCGCCACAATTCACCGCCAGATGTCAGGGTAGAGCTCATCCTGACTCTGCTTACACACGTAACATGGTGCAAGGAGCCTTTTCCCTCTTGGGTCATTCAGAGGCATGCCAAACTTGCAGTCCTAGTGCTCTCCTGAGTGAAAGAGCCACACAGGCTCATGCTTCCTTGGTTGCTGGCCCCTCCCAAAGGGATGCAGAAGGGAAATAGCTGGATACCCCAGGATCTCCAAGGGGCTCTCTACCTCTAATTCAGGCTTATACTTTTATGATACAATCTCACTCTTAACATACCACAAATTATCCTATTAACCAGATTCAAATATGCAATGACAAGATGCACTGTCCTTTTCTCATTGCAAATCCAGATATACTGGTAGCAGTATACTCCCTTGTATATACTTCCCAGAATGAAACTGGACAAGGACCAGAGCCAGGGTATACTTTCCTGGCCCAAAGGCAATCCTGGGAGCATGGATGAACCCAGAAGGACTACAAGGGACTGTATGGTTGAATCTAATCAGAACAAACTTTATAATGGAGCAAGTGTCAGCAAGAGCAATGCAGAACTCAGATGAGTCTGAAAGGAAGTAGCAAAAAACTATCAATTATCTCTTAAACTAATTAGCAATAGATTTACCCTTATGGTTTTGTATCTATTTGGCATTATATAGGCACAGTGCTATCCTCACTTTGATTTAGATGTGTTACTGAAAAAGAGGAAAACATTACGTTCAAACATATTCTTGTAATATTTACAATAAACAATAGTTTAAATAAACCAGGAAAACCCCAGTTCTGTGCAAAGTATATGATGTAAGACAATCTTGAGAAGATTTCAGATCCCAAACATTATAGACACAAACCAGAGCATCTCTTTGTAGCTTGCTGGTTTAAATTTGAACACAAACAATATTTATTTTGTGTTTCCAATATTCATTCTTTGTAATTTAGTATTAAATATAGGAGCAAACTCACTTATTCCCCAGATATACAATTGTTCATAGGCATCTCCTTTTCATTCTCTTCAATAATGCTTTGAGGTATGTCAAAGTGAACTGAGAATTGAGTGCTTCTTGATACACTTCAATACCTTTTTGACATGATGCATCATAGCAATTTCTTCAAATCCATTATGATGGATTTTGCCAGTCCTTGGTATTCAACCATTAGAATGATGATCTGGCTATATCTATTCACAATATTATAAGTTACCACACATGTAATTGCAAACAAGAATATTGATTTTTTAAAATTTATTTTAAATTCCTGAAGTCCTTGTCTGTACTGTGCATTCATGGCCTGCAATATTGCTTTCTAAAAGAAAGTAAAGCTGATTTTAGGCAGGTGAGTGCACAAAATCATCAAATACTCTTATCACCCACTTTTAAAATATGTATAAAAGTATTTATAAAAAATAATTAAAAGCTTTACTCATGATCAGGATGGAAACACTTGCTACTGAAGAAGTATTCACATGAACTTAATTTCAACATTAAACAAGAAGCAAAGAGTTAAATATTTGATACTAGAGGGACTTTTAATGTAGCAGACAAAGGCATAATAAGATCCTGTGGCTGGAAGTTGAAGTCAGAAAAATTCAAACTAGAAATAAAATACAAATTTTAACAGTAAGTGTAATTAACCATTGAACCAGATTACCCAGGGATGTGGTAAATTCTCTATCACTTGGAGTCTTGAAGTTAGGATAATTTTTCTAAAAGATGTGCTCTAGCTCAATCACAAGTTATCAGGCTTGAAGCAGGAATCACCAGGTGAAATGACGTGGCCTGTTACAGACAGAAGGTCAGAATAAGGCTGTAAAAATCTGACTCCACATGAGCCTGATGCACCAAAGTCCACATAAATGCCAAATAACTCCACTAAAGACAATCAAGTGATTTGTGAATTACACCAGTGTAAATTAGATCAGAATTTGGCCCACAGAGTCTACAGAAAAGGGAAGTCATGAATAAAATTGGTTGCTTTAAGCCAGGGGTAGGCAACCTATGGCACGCATGCCGAAGGTGGCACACAAGCTGATTTTCAGTGGCACTCACACTGCCCGGGTCCTGGCCACCGGTCCGGGGGGCTCTGTATTTTAATTTAATTTTAAATGAAGCTTCTTAAACATTTTGAAACCTTATTTACTTTACATACAACAATAGTTTAGTTATATATTATAGACTTATAGAAAGAGACCTTCTAAAAAGGTTAAAATGTATTACTGGCACGCAAAACCTTAAATTAGAGTGAATAAATGAAGACTCGGCACACCACTTCTGAAAGGTTGCCAACCCCTGCTTTAAGATCTATGCCACACATTAAGATCCTGTCAGATCTACATCTATAAATTGTTCAAATTCAATTATATAATATGCCATAAACGTGCTGTGAACATGCATGAATACTACGAGTGAGTAATATATTGGATGTTGTTTCAGATACCATGCAAAGCACTGTTCCCAAAGGAAAAATGAATTAAACATCAAAGTCTAAATACGGAAACTTAGAGGTGATTAACAGATTAAAAAACAGATATTAGTCATAGACACTTAAAACCACTATTACAAGCTTTAGTCTTATTTAGATATCTAATGTTGTAGTCTAGCAATTTAATTTTATTTGAGGACAATTAGAGAGGTTTTCAGAATTGTGCAAGCACAAGTCTAGGACTAATTTCCATCCACAGTTTTTGCAAATATGGTAAATGACCATGCAAATGTGCAGCTCTGCTTTTAATTATTTCCATATACAATTACTTTGAGTGTAAATGTGTAGTTCTGAAAACCTGACAGGCAAAGTTTCATACCTATATAAACATTTCAGACAACCTGCACTACTGTTGAACTACATGGCAGTTATAAAGAGAAAGTGCCCATTTGCTAAACTTATCCTTTAGAATGAAAACATCCTACTCCCTCAAAACAAATAGCTCAGCCCTATATTTTGTGTATGAACCTGTTTGAGCTCACATGTATATTTTGTATATACAATTTGGGTGTCTATTTTTTGAAAATTTGGGCTATGAAATCTAAAGATGGGTGGGAAACAATTTTCCTGTCCCAGGAAAATTTTCAATATATCGAAAACTTTCCCCATTCCAAGTTGGCACAAAAAGTCAAATATTTTAAAAAATTGTGATTGGAAATCCAAAAAAACTTGTATTGGCTTAATTGAAACATTTTGTTTTGATTTCAGTTCTTTTTTTGGGGGGGAGGTGTTTTTTTGGTTTGTTTTTTACATTTTATCACTATAAAATGACTTAAATGATGGAACAAAGTCCTTTTGAACCAAAAACCATTTTTTTTTTATTTTGAAAATGTCAAAAGTGGCTATTTTGACAATTTCAACTTTTTTTTTTTACTTTTGAAACAGGAAATTTGTTGAAACTCACCTTTTCCCATGGATAGTCTTGATAAATCTGCATTTTCCCATGGAAAAATGTTTGATCAAAATATTCCCAACCAGCTCTATCAATTATCTCTTTTCCAGCAAAAATCCTTGAGACATTGCCTAATATAGTCTTAGACTTTGGCAGAAACAAAAAACAAAACAAAACCACAAGGTATCTAGAAGCTCCTTCTACATAATAGAATGCTAGTCCAGCACATTGTATTTCTCTTTACCTGTAAATCATTATGCTTTCAGCACAAACAGAAACAGCCCAATCTATCACTAATAGTTTTCTTATTGGAAATTATCCTAGGATAATTACACAATGAGAGAATAGCATATGGTTTGATATACGGGGCAGAAGGTCACATTAATGAAGTTGTTTAAGAAATGTGTTTTACATATTTACCTTCCCTAATATTTTCTTGTAATCTAACCAAATGATGTGTAAATTCACTCCTGTTTTCATACATCATTGTGTAGGTAATGATCCCTTTAACTAGCTTCCATCATTTTAAATGGCTTCACTCTCATCAACCCTTTTTCAAATATTAGATGTGCATGTAACTTTACATACATAAAAAAAAAAACTAGCACCACTGTGGGGTGCCAATTCATTTCAAGTATTAAGTTTATCTATACATGAGGAGAAATGTACATATTTTTAAATTCAGGAGAAAAAGAAAAAGAAAAAACAAAAGTACAGTCTCCACACTACCTGTACTGTTACAGGTTAGAAGCAATTCTGAGAGTACAAATGATTGCTTTGCTGTGCATACAGAATACAAACTCCATCGGTGTTCCACAGCTATGCATACCACACAACTGCATTCCGAAGACTGATTCTGCATGGGGCTGATTTTCCCACTGATTCCAGCAGGAGCTGCAAGTGTTCAGCACCTCACAGATTAGGCCCAAAAGTAGGTAACGGTTCAAGCCAAAAGATCATGTTCAAAGTAAGCCTGTAATTCTATAGATACTGAAAATGACATTTTACATACAGAAGTTTTAAAAATGAATGTTTTCCCTTTGGGGGAGTGGTTGGATCCTTGTAAGTCTGGAAAACTGGACTGGAAATCTTGCAAAAACAAGATACCTTGAGAAATATTGACACTTCCATTTTCTAGCCTAGTGCTTCTTGCCGTGTTTCTAATACGTGGGTGGGCAAAACACCCTAAATGCTATATAATTCATGATTTGCCATTCATGCACATTGACCCTGATCTTGCAAGGGTTAATAGGCTCTGGACAGCACAGGAGTCTGCCTATAGAGTTGTCCTTTTTTGGGTCAAGGCCAATGCTTCTCTAAGGAAATTAATGCAATATATTGACTAGCTCTGAGACAACAAGGATGATGAGTGATTATGCATGTGGATAATTGGTTAATTCTCGTGGTGATATTTGTTGTTGTTTAATATGATTTTTGTGGCCAAAAATCCAAGCTGCATCTGTGACTTCTAGCACAAAATGTGCATAATGCATGATTCCTAGTGTGGCTAGATGTCCAGTTTTTGACTGGACTTTCCGGTCAAAGGTGGGACCTGATGGTGTCCAGTCAGATCTACTGACTGGACACCCAAAGTCCAGTTACTGCGGGTGAGGGAGGCACCGAGTCATCACCCGTGCCAGTCCCTACTCCGCCAGGGCCCCTCCTACCTGCCTCGGGCAGCTGCAGCTCCCAGCCCCAGCTCTGCAGGCAAGTTCCTCCTGACCCACGGAGGGAAGGTGTGAGAGGGGAAAAGCAGTGAGTGATGGAGGGAGGGGGAAAGAGGAGCGATTGGGGGAAGGGGCCTCAAGGGGAACGGGCAGCACAGGAGCAAGGCTTTGGGGAAAGAGAAGGGGCAAGAGTGAGGCCTGTGAGGGAAGGGGCGGGGCAGGTCCTCGCGGGGAAGGGGAGATTCCAGCACTCCTGCTGGATTGTCCAGCTTTTAAATTATACAAATTATACATATCCAGCCTAATGATTCCTGAAAGCCTGATTCTCCAAGTACCCTTCCCACTCAGAGATATACAGCATGAGGAAAGTGTTCTTTGCTTCCATGGATGCCTATGTGCACAACTTATATTTTTTTAACTCTCTTCCTCTGTAAGGCTTTGTCTTCAAAGGCTCAAAGAGGTGTTTTGTAGGGACGCATAGCTCCCGAATCGTCAGCTCACAGGTGCGGCACACTGTGTCTGTGGCTACGAGGCAGGAGTGGCCTTCACCCCAGCGTCTGTGATTAGGAAACTTACTGGCTGACTTGATCATCACCCTCGCAGCTGGCTTTCACGTGCACAAGATATGGGTTTGTTATCTTATGTTGTTGTACACTGTATGCTTCTTCTATGCGCAAGAATTTAACCAGTGAGAAGTGTTGTAAGCAGGGAAGTAGAAAGAATAAAAACCTCAGGGAAAAGTCCCTGGGTTTTTGTTTTTTTGTTTTTTTTTTCAAAAAAATAACCCCCAGGGACTTTTCCCTGAGGTTTTTATTCTTTCTACTTCCCTGCTTACAACACTTCTCACTGGTTAAATTCTTGCGCATAGAAGAAGCATACAGTGTACAACAACATAAGATAACAAACCCATATCTTGTGCACGTGAAAGCCAGCTGCGAGGGTGATGATCAAGTCAGCCAGTAAGTTTCCTAATCACAGACGCTGGGGTGAAGGCCACTCCTGCCTCGTAGCCACAGACACAGTGTGCCGCACCTGTGAGCTGACGATTCGGGAGCTATGCGTCCCTACAGTGTTTGGGGGTTTTGGTTGTTTTTTTTAAATCTCAGAGTAAAAACACAATGAAGACAATATACTTTAGCTTTATTGTAAAACTATAGCTCTGCCTGGGGTTGACCTCACAGTACCCTGTCTGCATTGTGTTTTTTCCTCAGGATAGCATTTGTTATCTTGAGATAACATACACACCTTTTTAGCAGTGAAGATAAGGCCTAACACTTCTATCCCCAATTAGCAAGGTGTTAGCAGTTTTATTTTGGTATAAGATTAACTGAGGAGGTCTGTGATGGAAAGAAGCGGAGGCCTGGTCTATGTGAGGAAAATAGGTTGGTATAACTACCTCACTGAGGGGTATGAAATATCCTATCCCTGAGCAATGCAGGTAAGCTGACCTAACCCCCGTTGTAGACAGAGCTCAGGTTGATGGAAGAATTCTCCCACCTAGCTACTGGGGAGGTGGAGTACCCCTCCTGTAGGTGTAGGTAGCATCTTCCCTGAAGCACTACAGCGGTGCCTCTGCAGCGTTTTAAGTGTAGAAAAGCTCTGAGAGTCCCAGGGCATACTGAAAGACTATGTCCTAGTTTATATTAAGCAAACCTGGATTGGACTGTTCACTACACTACAGAGGGGAGATAGATGTAGGGAGCTGGGGAAGGCAGATGGTAGAGGAGAGGCAGAAAGAGGTGCCAAAGTTATAAAAGAGGAGAAAAATAAAAAGAAAGCAAAAGGAAAAGATGCAAAGTTGAAAGAGACTGGAGGGAAAAGAAAACAAAGGAATAAAGAACAAAACAGGAAGGAAAAAATGATACACAAATGTAAAGTAAGATTTTTTTTTTAATCAATCCCTTATTCCTCCTACCATCTCCCCCTCTCCAAATCCAGCATTGGCCTTGCTGTTAGCTCCCTAGATTCACTTGCCCAGTGACTCTTTTCCTTATGTCAACCCTGATTGATATTTGAAAATATATATATAGTTTTTCTAAACTGGCCAGCTATCATCATATTACTTTTTCCTCAGTCAGTACACCATTGACTAGAATCAGTATGGAGTTTCAAAGTCACTACACTTTCTAATGGTCTGTATGATTTTTTTTCTAGATGAAGATACATGATTTTTCTTTTATGGCTTGTGGTAATACTTTGGATGGCACATTTCCTCATTTGCTATTTAATCTAACTACAAAGAAAGGGCTTCATCCTCTAGATTAAAATTATTTCACACACATTTAATTCTTTTAGTTCCTCAAGGCAGGAATCTACTGCCATTCCATGTTGTCCGTAGCAAGAGGGCAATTTGTCTCTTTTTTTATTTTATCCAAACAGAATGTATATAACAACACTTTATCTAGAAAGACTGTCATATTTGACTAGATAGTATGAAACTTACAGTTCCCAGAAATTATTCATTTCTGATATTTCTGCCTTTTGCAAGATGCACATATACTGTACAATAAATGTTTTCTTGTTTTCCTTGCCAACTTTGAACAATCTACGTTCTATATTTTGTTTGCATTTTCAGTACAGTAACATTATACCATAGGATCTTCCTCATTTGTTTCATCAGTAGTGATGGTTCCTTTAATTATTTTATTAAGAATTCAAGACTTGTTTACATTTTTCTTGTTTCCTCCTACAAGTAAATCATCCCACTTGTTTCCTGCGGTAACTAAAGATTTAACATTGTAAAAGTTTTCATTCCCACTACTGAGTTCAGCTGGCATTCAGAAATGATAAAATCTTCTTGTACAAATTGTCAAATCTAAAGATCTAACAAAACATCACTTACATTTGTTTTCTCCCAGGACACATTTGTCATTTTTTTAATAGTTGAATTCCCCCTCCCCCCCATATTTACCAAACAGTGTTCTTTGATTGCCTCCTCAGCTTGGAAAGATTCAAATCTATAACATGACCTTCAAATGATTCATGTAATTTTTATCTTCCTTTTCATCATTCTCATGTTGAGATGTTTGTGGTAAAGAGTTTCTGGGATTTACTCATTTATGTGGCTGGTGTTTTAATGTCATGCTCCTGTGAAGGAGTAGGTAGTGTATCCTATGAAACTTCAGCTACAATATAAACTACAGGGATTTTTTTGTTTGTTTGTTTCATTTCTTATGTCCTCCAAATTTCATTGTAAATCTTCCACCTATTGACTCAATGTAACTTCTGATATTTAAGGAATGTAAATATATTTACAGTAAATTATGTTCAGTTGTAGGAATTTAAATTTGTTACTATTTACAGTAAAGGGTTTTTTTTGTTTTGTTTTTTAAAAAGCATAAATTTTCCATCTTAGTGCTCTCCGCAGTTTTTATTTCTTGCCATGACTCTCTCCCTAGAGTGTGTGAAAATTGTATTTATTTCAAAGCATATGTAATTTTACTGCTAATATTTTTAAATAAAAAAGTAAGTCCATCAAATAATGCTTTTTGTAGAATAGCCTACTAATATTTATTATTCTTGTTACCTCTTTTGGATTTCTTTGAGAGTTATAGCCAGCATTATATTTTCCAACTGTACTTATGGGGAGTTGTACTGACTTTGACATTTTGTTTTCTGGGTGATTTGCATCTTGAAATTTAGTTACTTTTTTCTTTTTAAAAATATTTATTGATATTTTCCTTGGCCCAAGTGCTGAGTTCAGTATCCAGGTCAAGTAGCAAGGCTGGTGCTGGACAGATGTATTGGAGGGAGGGGAGGGAGAGGAATGTGCTTCCCATCCAGACCACAGCCCTGTCTGCAGTCAATCAATAGAAACTATTCCAGGGCAATGTCTGGAGTAGCCTTTCCAGGCCCACATAGTCTCCTTGTGGGAGATGAGTTGAGACAGAGTCCATATAGCAGCAGAATCTTTGGCCCTACACTTAATGCCCCATCATCAGACAACTCGTGTCCATGTATAACCCCATAACATATCAATTATGATTTTCCTCCAGTGGTCATATGAATAGCATGATCAACAACTTCAGGAAGGCATTGTATATACTCAGTTCAGGGACCCTCAGCAAGGGTTGAGAAGTCGGTGAATATGAAGTTAGGAAAATAAGAAAGGTTAATCTATTTTCCTGCATCAGAGTTAATTTATGTCCACTTAAAAAAAAAAAACTACTTAAAGGGTTCATATAACTTAGCAAAACTTTCTATTCATAAATGTAGGGAAAACCTTGTTTCCAATCCCCCAGAGTGTATTACCCTATGACAGCGTTACTAGCTAACAGTGTATATTATGACAAAAATAGTTCATCCAAGAAAGTATAATGTCGTATCAGCATGTGACTGCTTTAGGCTATCATTAAGAGTGTAGAGTACCCAGTCTGGAAGCCAGGAATGAAGCAACTTAAATGACTTGAGAAATGGTTATCATAACATATTATTATTTGGCATTTTATTCTCACGTTGTGCTATTCCTTGCTGAAGCTCATTTTCCAGGTACTAACCTGAAACTTGTGAGTGATGGACCTATAGAGTGAAGCTTACGCAGAGGCATTTTACTTTATAAGTGAGCCATCCAAGACTCAGGAGTTTTTAATGTATTAAAGCTAATGTTGCTTTGTTCATTGAGATTTAAAATCTTTGTCACTGAAACCATTCAAGCATTAACTCCACCCTCTCCTTCTCCCCATACTTCCAGGTCACAGCCAAATCTTGCTGCATTTTTTTCCAATACATGTTGAAATCCAACATTTCCTATCGGTGACTACTTAGACACTTTTCCGTGCCCTACTCATTTTGGCCCAGATCCTCAAAGGTATTTAGGTACCTAACTCCCATTGAGATCAAGCACCACTGAAATTTCTGAGCGTTAGGCACATAAGTACCTTTGAGGACCTGGGCCTTTCTGTCTAGTATTGTGATTTCCTCCTCTCTACCCCTCTACTACCCAAATCTTTTCAGACTCTCTGAAATGCAGTTGTCAAAATGTTTTTCCTTGCCTATCTAAAAGGCTGCATCACTCACCTCTTTGAATCCATCCTCTGCCACCTCCTAGCCCATCAGCTCAAGTTTATACTTTTTGTCTGCACCTTCAGTGGGACAATTCAGGCAAGTAAGGGGCCCACTATGCAAATAATGATGACAGCTATAAGCCATAATTCAAAGCAATCTCCTGCATTCCCAGGGAATCAGGCCTTCTTCATAATCATCTTTTAGGCTGTAAGTGTGATAGCCTCCACTCTGAACAACATAGTGAAGCCTGAACCAGGCACTTCCTGACCTGAAAGCATAAGCTGTTACAGTTGATAGCCATAGCTAGGCAGCTTTAGCACAACATATCCTCTGCATAGTGGGCACAGGGTGGGACCTGTCCCACACATTGACCAGCATGTTACATAAGCTCTTTGGGGCACAGACTGTACTCTTATGATTGTACCACACCAAACACTTTTTTGGTTCTTAAAGAAATTGTAATAGCAGCAGAAGCAATGGCCAAGCAGCAGTCCTTGTGCGATGTTTATCTGAGTGACATTCCAATGCATAATATTCTAAGTACAGTGTTGTAAGAACAGTAAACCTAAGTAATTTGTAGCTTCCCTTTCCACCTGTGTCTTCTGTGACTGTAAACATTTTAGATATTCCCTGAAATTTCCTGCACAGTGGTGTATGCAGTATTGTTGTAGCCATATTGGTCCCAGGATATTAGTAAGACAAGGTGAGTGAGGTGATATCTTTTCTTAGACCAACTTCTTTTGGTGAGAGAGACAAGCTTTCAAGCTTACACAGAGTAATGTTGTTTTCTCTGAATAAAGAAGCATGTACTTCATGAGTTTTTAATTTATTCTCTATCAATATTCAAAGTCTGCATGAAGGGTAGAAGTCCACAGGCATCTATATAACAGAAAGGCATATAGGTACAAAATATTTGTTAATTCTTTGAACCTGATTCTCTGATACTGTTAGATCAAGGGTAATTACTTACCACAGAACAATTCCATTTTAGAGGAAGCTTTCTCTCTTTAGGAATGAAAAAAATAGATCCCTTTTATTGTACTTTCATGGTCACACTCATATCCCTTGATAATTAATTTGAAATTGTAAATGCCCAGCATTTTATGAGGTGGTTCGTAGTTGCAAAACAAAGATGCAAATCTACCATGGTAAATAAAAAGGAAAGGGCAGGGTGTACACATAGGATGAAAGGATTATTTTCTAAATAGGCAATTTGCAAAGCAAAAAGAAATAAGTTTGCTCAAACAATAAAGTGCTTTTTTATTTAAAAAGCATCCTAGTGTATACTGGTTTTAAACCTAATTATATAATATGGCATATCCTTTAAACAGCATGTTGGGAGCTATGAGAAAAGGACTGTAAACATTTACGATTCTGGCAATCTGAATAATCAAGAGTGCAGAACTGCAGTTGATTGTAATAGCACCAACTATAGATTTTTTTTTTTCTGTTTATAACTCCTCCCTGGGCCCCCCTCAACCATTTCCCACTCTCGTCTCTCTTTCCAATGATACTTCACCTTCCCTTCCATCAGTGGTCTGCTTCCGTTATATCTAGAAGGTGGTGGTTAAATTTTACTGTTGAAAGAAGCAACATTTTATAGGAAAGCAATTTCCAGTTGTTGTGTCAGTCTGTACTTATACTCCCTATGCTTATATAGCTTAGTGTTTCACGGAAGGGTGACTACAATTGCCTGGTGACATGACATGCATAGGAATAGTTAAGGAAAAGGCTATGATAAGATGTGACATATAATAAATATTTTGTAAACATTTATGCTTAAAATCTGATTCTGCCCTTTTTGAAGGAAAAAAGCACTTAACCCAGAATTTGCATCAGAGCTGTCTGTTCTATTGTGGCAGCAGAACTTCTAGATTCTTTCATTTGATTTTCATGAGTCTGTCTATGGTGCACAGGGTTTCACATGCTCACTTTTTTAACCTTGCATATGTGCTTTTCTAGTTAAACTTTATAAAAGTTACCATGTGTCTTCTTCTGGCACTTCACCCAAAAGGGGAACTCACATATGCAGCAACAAATTGTGTCCCTTTTTTACAACAGAGCAACTACAATGAAGTCAGTTGGTGCTGAACATATATAAATAAGAACAGAATTAGGCCCACACGAGTTGGCAATTGGCTCACATGTTTGTTGTGAGGTGAATTGTTGTTGTTTTTCCCCACATAGTTCTCCAAGTGGACAGTTGAAGGCTGGCAAATCGAATGCCAGCTTTGTATTTAGCAAGAAGGCTGTTGGGTACAAAGTAATATTACCATTTCAGAGAGGGGGAAATTGACACACATTGGTAATGACTGTGGTCTGCTGGATTAAGCAAATTCCTGGAAGCGAGGTTCCAATCTTGATCTGTGTGACCTTAGGCAAATCTCTGAGCCACTGTTTCCTCATCTGTGAAATGTGGATAATATTGTAGTTCCTAGTATCTTATAGTGAGGTATGTTGAAAAGTGCTACCATACATAAATACAAAATATTATCAAAGTCAGTCAGTGGCAGAGGTAGAACTAATGTACCGGGAACTATGCTCATTCCATAGGCTCTACCAGTTGGCAGAACCCCTACCTCCTCCACAGACATCACTATGTCCCAGACCTCTTGAGGCATTTGCAAGACTTGCCAAAATTTCAACATCTTTGCAAGTTTAGATTAGCTAAATGCTTCACATTACTTCCAACATTCAAAGCTGCTCTTATAGATTCTACTGTATACCCCAGGATTCTAAGGAATAAGAGGAGCAAAGACATCTAATAGACAGTCCTACATGATGAGTTTAATGTTCATAATTGCAAAAGCATCATATCAATTTCCTTGGCTTGCTCCTTAGATTTAAATGAGACCTACAAAACAAGCTACTGTAAGTGTGATGAAACTGGTTCAGCCTCGGTTGTGCTATAAATGAGCAACAGAAAACACAAAGGAAGTGGTTTTGTTTTATTTTAACTAATGTAAAGTTCTAAGAACAGTTGAACAAAGTCTACTGAAACTTTCCAGAAATATTTTACATCTAAGATCAAAGAACATTTTGACCCTAAAGGGATTTGTTTGAGAAAGTTATGGGAAAATGAAAAAGGACTATTATAGTGGACATTGCATTTCAATCTTAACCATGGCAGACAGAATCCTTCCCTGCTGTATTTGCTCCCCATTTTTCATATCTTTTCATAGGAGGGTCTGAAATCCCCTTTGTCTCAGAGGGTCCTTTATTAACTTGAGTGGTCAGGCTAGTCAGAAGATTCACTCTCCCAGCATTTGCTATTCTCCCCCTGTCTCTTTGCGCTTTCCCTGGTTTTCTTTCACCTAAAACCTCTGCTTGCAGACAAGAAAATCTCTATTTGTAGCTCACTTTCCACGCCCCTTCTTTTGAGGATCAGATTCTAACCCTCCCTGCAATGCTGAGTTATGAACTGAACCTGCTTCTGGCTGCTTTTCTTTCAACATGGAGAATTTAAATAATAAACAAACAACCCCCCTCCGATCATGAATAAGGATATGTTAATTAGATGCGAGACTAATTGCTCTGACCCTGATAGCAGGTGACCTGGGGTGACTTTGTAAAAGAGAAGACATGCTGAGATCAAGGCTATTTGTTGGGGAAAGGGGTCTTTATTTGAAGTATTTTTTCCTCTGGTACACGTATATATAATATTTTTGTATTTTTATTCTTATAACTAATAAGAGCTGTGTAATCATGGGGGACTTTAACTTCCCGGACATAGATTGGGGAACAAATGCTAGTAACAATAATAGGGCTCAGATGTTCCTAGACGTGCTAGCAGATGAATTCCTTCATCAAGTAGTAGCTGAACCGACGAGGGGGGATGCCATTTTAGATTTGGTGCTGGTGAGTAGTGAGGACCTCGTTGAGGAAATGGTAGTAGGGGACAACCTTGGCTCGAGTGACCATGAGCTAATTCGGTTTAAACTAAATGGAAGGATTAACAGAAATAAAACTGTGACTAAGGTTTACGATTTCAAAAAGGCCAACTTTAATAAATTAAGGCAACTACTTAGGGAAGTGGATTGGGCTAACATACTTAGAGAGCTAAAGGCAGATGAGGCCTGGGATTATTTCAAGCTGAAGTTGCACGAGCTGTCCGAGGCCTGTATCCCGAGAAAGGGGAAACGGTTAGTAGGCAGGAGAATTAGACCTAGCTGGATGAGCGGGCGTCTCAAAGGGGCGATTAAGAAAAAACAGAAAGCGTACAAAGAATGGAAGAGGGGAGAGATCGGCAAGGAAACTTACCTTATTGAGGTCAGAGCATGTAGGGATGCGGTGAGAAAGGCCAAAAGCCATGTAGAGTTGGACCTCGCGAGGGGAATTAAATCCAATAGTAAGAGGTTTTATAGCCATATAAATAGGAAGAAAACAAAGAAAGAGGAAGTGGGACCGCTGAAGCATGTAGATGGAGTGGAGATTAAGGATAATCTAGGCATGGCACAATATCTAAATGAATATTTTGCGTCGGTGTTTAATAAGGCTAATGAAGGGCTTAGGAATAGAGGGAGCGGGACAGAGGGGAATAAAGGAGGGGCGATTGCAATTACAGTATCAGAGGTGGAAGCCAAACTTGACCAGCTAAATGGGACTAAATCGGGCGGACCGGATGATCTCCATCCTAGAATATTGAAGGAGCTGGCGCGAGAAATTGCAAGCCCCTTGGCGATAATTTTTAATAAATCTGTAAACTCGGGGGTGGTACCAATGGACTGGAAAATAGCTAATGTGGTTCCTATTTTTAAGAAGGGGAAAAAAAGTGACCCGGGTAACTACAGGCCTGTTAGTTTAACTTCTGTAGTATGCAAGGTCTTGGAAAAAATTTTGAAGGAAAAAGTAGTTAAGGACCTTGAGGTGAATGGCAATTGGGACAAATTACAACATGGGTTTACAAAAGGCAGATCGTGCCAAACCAACTTGATCTCCTTCTTTGAGAAAGTAACAGACCTTCTAGATAAAGGAAATGCGGTGGATCTAATTTACCTCGATTTTAGTAAAGCGTTTGATACTGTGCCGCACGAGGAATTATTGGTTAAATTAGAAAAGATGGGGATCGATATGAAATTCCAGAGGTGGATAAAGAACTGGTTAAAGGGGAGACTGCAGCGGGTAGTACTGAAAGGTGAACTGTCGGGTTGGACGGAGGTCACCAGTGGGGTTCCTCAAGGTTCGGTTTTGGGTCCGATTTTATTCAATCTATTCGTTACTGACCTCGGAACCGAATGCAGGAGTGGGCTGATAAAGTTTGCAGATGACACAAAGTTGGGAGGTATTGCCAATTCGGAGAAGGATCGGGATATTCTGCAGGGAGACTTGGATGACCTTGTAAATTGGAGTAACAATAATAGGATGAGATTTAATAGTGAGAAGTGTAAGGTGATGCATTTAGGGATGACTAACAAGAATTTTAGTTATAAGTTAGGGACGCATAGGTTGGAAGTGACGGAGGAGGAGAAGGACCTCGGAGTCCTGGTTGATCGCAGGATGACTATGAGTCGGCAATGTGACGTGGCTGTGAAAAAAGCTAATGCGATTTTGGGATGCGTTAGGCGAGGTATTTCTAGTAGGGACAGGGAGGTGCTGTTTCCGTTATACAAGGTGCTGGTGAGACCTCATTTGGAGTACTGTGTGCAGTTCTGGTCTCCTATGTTTAAAAAGGATGAACTCAAACTGGAACGGGTACAGAGAAGGGCCACTAGGATGATCCGAGGAATGGAAAACCTTTCCTATGAAAGGAGACTCGAGGAGCTCGGTTTGTTTAGCCTAACCAAAAGAAGGCTTAGGGGGGATATGATTGCTCTCTTTAAATATATCAAAGGGATTAATACCAAGGAGGGAGAGGAATTATTTCAGCTCAGTAGTAATGTGGACACGAGAACGAATGGATATAAACTGGCCGTGGGGAAGTTTAGGCTTGAAATTAGACGAAGGTTTCTAACCGTCAGAGGGGTGAAATTTTGGAACAGCCTTCCGAGGGAAAGGGTGGGGGCGAAAGACCTTTCTGGCTTCAAGATTAGGCTTGATAAGTTTATGGAGGGAATGGTTTGAAGGGATAACGTGATTTTAGTCAATTAGGCATTAACGTGCCATCGCGGGTAAAATGAGGGTCCGGCTGTAGAATCTTGCCTGTATGCTCGGGGTTCTGCTGATCGCCATATTTGGGGTCGGGAAGGAATTTTTCTCCAGGGTAGATTGGCAGAGGCCCTGGAGGTTTTTCGCCTTCCTCCGCAGCATAGGGCAGGGGTCGCAGGCTGGAAGATTCTGTTGTGGGTGGGTCAGCTTTTGTGGCCTGCATCATGCGGGAGGTCAGACTAGATGACCATTTTGGTCCCTTCTGACCTTAAAGTCTATGAGTCTATGGGTCTATGAGTCTTGTCTATCTCATTTTTGTTCACATTTTTATTTGGTGTCCATTGTATACTGTGACAACAGTATCTGTTGCCATTGCAACAATAATACAATATGCCTTATCAATATTCATGGCAACACTTTATAAGAGTACTGTAATTTCTATTCATATCCCTACTCAAAATCTGCTTCTTGCACTAATCCTTCCTACTCTGATCTCCTTTATAGTGTTTTCTCCATATCAACCTGCACATGAAATGTGCTCTTTGCTCTGTTTTGTCTGTTAGATTACAAAGTCCCTGACACCAAAAACTTATAAAATTCCATGTACATTCATGATGCTATAAATAATTATATTTTCTTGTTCTCTAATACATGGTGTTATAAAACAATTACAGAATCCCCACTCAATTTAATCAGGCCTGCAAAATCAGATCTGACTTTAAAAAAAAAAAAAAGAAAGATCCACACACACCCACACACACACACACACTTTGAGTTCACAAATATGCAATTTGTGTATTCAGTTTGAAGTAACTGCACATGCAAATGCTGGTATGCAAAAATGCAGAATCATTCTTTCTAAAACAGAAAGACCAGAAAATCTGAACAGTAAGAAACATTTCTCAGCATGAAAGACTTATGAAATTATTTTAATTTTCTAAAATACCTTACCACTTAAATATTTTCAAATACATTTTACACTTTATTGATGCTAAGATTATTCCTTATTTTCTGTAGGTTTGAACTGAAGAATTGAATAAAATGGGTAGTCATCTTTTAAATATCAAACAATATAGGAGCACAATTGCATCTGTCGCAGATGCAAGACTCGATAGCATTTATCCATGATTGCAATCTGTTCAATTGTTTCTAAACTCAAAGTCCTCCAGGGAATGTTACACATCCACATATTGTCTCTGAATTTTGAATTTGGATCACTGATGTAAGTAAAAGATCTGCAAAATCTGATGCAGCTACAAAATTCTCTATTGCCTATGCATTTGAGATGGCTCAGGGACATACTTTATTGGAGAAAAAGATAGCAGTAACTTGTGCTCCATATTGACCAATTACAGATATCAGTAAAGGGAGAACTTGAACAGTTCGCTAAATCTGAACACTCAGACAATCCGTATGCCAGTTTTGATCTGTCATCTGTCAGCTTTGTTGTCACAAATGTGGACAAGAAGAGGAAGGGGGGTCTGATCCAGTATTTCCATTGACTTCACTGGTTGCATCAGGTTCCTAGATTGCTAACAGAGAACCCAAGGATTAAACTGAATGGTTTGAGAATTATTGTGGATTACTTTCTGTAGCAATCCATAGATTGTTCATATGTTTATGTTAAGGAAAGAGAAATAAGAACAATTCATATGTCTTTTGCTAGATATTCAAGCAACAATCTGAATAAAACACTATTTCAGACGAAGACACTGAACCTGATTCTCAATTACTAAGTTCTTGCTCTTAGGTCAGGATAAAGGTGGGGTTATGTGGGAGGGGATGGGGAAGTTATACAGCTTTGGGGGCACTGCAGGACCCTGACCATGCTCCCAGGGAACTTAGGGTAGCCTCACGGCTGCTCTGATTTCTGTTCAGTTTCCCAGGACAGAACAGAGCTGTAGCGCAGGGTGCTCCAGACACCCATCCCTATCTACCCAGTATTCTGAGGCCTCGTGCCAGCTCTACTCCCATTGGGGGAGGGGGGGCTTTCTGGCCATTGGTATTCTTAAGGGGCCCTTTCTGTATACTATAAGGCCCCTTGATTCTATCAGATTAGCATGAAGGGGCTTTAGTGTAACTGAGAATAAGGCCCATCTAGTAGATATATCCATCTCTAATTCTTTTCTAACATTTCTATCATGGAATTCATAATGTTTCCATTTTAATGTGTCTTTATCCAGGCAGAAACAAAAATAAATGTTTTTTAAGAGAAAGACATCTCATGTTATAATATGTCCTAACTTCTAGTGACAGCTCAGAGTCAACATTCAGCACTAGACTGGAGAGATGTGCTGATTAGTAAGTCTTTGTAAGACAATGATAAACCCCCAGGTTCTAGATGAAATGCATCAAGATCTTTACAATACTTCAAAACTGCATTAACAGCAACTAGTTCTACCCAAACTTTATATCAAACTTCGTTTTCCAAATGGATCACAGCTTTCTATGCACTTAGCATAACAGTGCTCCACACAGTACTCAAGTGATTGATTTATTCAGTTAAAGGGACAAAAAATAAGCTCAGCAAGTGTGTTTTGCTCTCTAAAAAAGATTATGTGGTTTTACACATGGACATGGGGAAGTGCAGTTGCAGTATGTAAAAATCAGTACTGTCCTTTGCATAATAGTAGCAAGGAGGAAAATTAGCCTAATTAAATTTGCCTTAAAAGGTGATTCTATAGAAAATTCAATCATTCCCCTAAGTTATACACTTTAAAGTTCCATGAGATCACATACTTAATTTTATTTAATTAGAACTATCCTTGTACATGAACTCCAATTCTTCTCTAACTTTTCTGTTTCTGCTGCACACAATATACACTGCACTTCATTTATAAAGATGAAACCTGAGTATTAAAATTAAATAAAATTTCTTGTCTCATTGCTGAAGTAATGTCATTATGGTTTTGAAATACAGTGCTTACTCATGGTATAGCTGCCTGCTTTACATCTACTCCTGACCACAGTTGTCACCTTGAACAGGATCAATTAAAGGATATTTCTGGAAATACAGGGACTGGCCCTGGAGACCCAAGAGAATCAATCTTCAAAATAAGAGGCAAATACTGTGTGTTCAATTATTTGTCTATTTATCCAGGTTCTTATCTATCATCAGGATTCCCAACACATCTTATGTCTAGGTTCTAACACTAACATCACAGGAGCTTACAGCTTTCCATACTATGCCATCCAGCGGCTATATATGTGCATACAGCAGTAGCTCAGTGTATCTAATGAAGCTTTTAGTTCAGTTTGGCTGGCTATAGCATGCATGGTAATCCTTTTTTCTTCCTACAGTATAAATGATTTGCTATATGTTTCTCTACTGCTCTAACAAGAAATGAGCTCATCACACCACTGACGATGAGGATTAACTACATATAGAGCCTCACTGAAGTCAATGGGATTCCTTGCAGATTCAGCTAATTGCAAGATTGGGGCCTAAGGTTCTAACTGCATAGGCCCACCATATATTCTTACAAATATATTTCACAGAGGACCAAATTCTGAAACCTCCACTTAAATTTTTTTTCCTCATTTTTATATTAAGGTGAGCTGGTCCTTACTCAGTCTCTGTGCAGGCACTTCAATATTTGGTGAATTTAAGTCTGGAGAAGTGTACCCCACACTGGGCATCACTGAGAACCAATTAGATTAAGAACAACTTCTCAGACAAAATATGAAAAAGGGATAGGTTCTTAAAGGATGTGGTTAGGACTCTAGAGAAAAATTTAGATCTCTTCATAAAGATGACTGGTGTATACTCCCTTCCCCAGAGGAAAAAATGGGGTGTCATTTAGCTCAGTATATAGGTGTTCCAACAGAAAAATGCTAGCATTTAATTTGTAACTATCAATGATAAATCTATATGGTGAGTTTCACTGAGGGGGCACCAATTCTTCTTCCATACTAACTTTTGCTTTAAATGTCCCCTTTTCCCCCCCAAAAAATCCATCTCCCTGCTCATTTCTTTTCTCCCTATTAGCCCTCATTCCACGATCTTCTTCTGTGTAATTATATCCTGTACTGTCTTTCTCCTCATCTGCACCATGACTGGGCTGGTAATCTAGGTGGTGCAGGGCAAGACAGGCATTGAGTGCTAGGCCAAGACACACACTTACTGATGTGTTATTGTTGAGAAGGAATCCCTTCCTCCCCTCTCTACAAAGCCTCTACAAAGCATGGGGGGGAGGGATAGCTCAGTGGTTTGAGCATTGGCCTGCTAAACCCAGGGTTGAGAGTTCAATCCTCGAGGGGGCCACTTAGGGATCTGGGGCAAAATCAGTACTTGGTCCTGCTAGTGAAGGCAGGGGGCTGGACTTGATGACCTTTCAAGGTCCCTTCCAGTTCTAGGAGATAGGATATCTCCATTCATTTATCTGTGAGGACACAGAGGGGAGAAGATCGTGCAAGAACACTTGCATGCCCACAGAATTGCAAGCCTTACATTTAGGAGAACAAAGGAACTACTTCCTCCCTAGTCTGAGGTGATGTACTATAACTAAGGCTGTGAGTCTGTCATGGAGGTCACGGAAGTCACAGATTCTGTGACTTTCCGGGACCTCCATGACTTGCGCAGCTGCAGCAGCTGGTGCAGCTGACCCCAGGGCCAGCCACTCCAGCCACTGCTGGGGTGGCCCCTGTACAGTGGCAGTCCTGGGGGCCTCCCCCACAGAGCAGCCAAGATTTAGTCAGGGGTATTTATAATAAAAGTCATGGACAGGTCACAGGCCGTGAATTTTTGTTTATTGCCCGTGACCTGTCCATGACTTTTACTACGAATACCCATGACTAAATATTAGCCTTGACCATAACCCAAAGGGGGTAGGGAGGAGGCAGAGTCATGGCTTACTCCCTCTCCCCACCCATGCACTATCCCACTAAATGGACCAGCCAACCTCACTGAGGTAGTACATTGTATCCCATAAAGGAGTATAATAGTAGAGTATCTTCTGGTTTTGCACCCTTGGGATGTGTGGCTCCTCATTGCTACTTACTGTGGGCTTTGCCTAAGTGTTTCAGTCTAGACCATAGTCCAGAAGAGGTTTCCATACATTCTATGAACACAGTTATTCTGTTTCTTTTATATTTCACCTAGAGGATTGAGAAGAAATCTTCCATTAGGATTAGGTGGGTCAACTTGATTAATTTCCTCTAATTGTAGAGTGTGAATATGGTTTCTTCTTATTTTCTATCAGACATGTAAACACTGGAAATAGATTTTTGCTTGCTGAAGTGTTACAGCAGTCTGAGGATAGCTGTGCAAATTGTTTTATTTTATTGTGGGGGGTTGTTTTAGTTCATTGGCAATTCTGGAAAATTTTAAAAATTTCAGGTTGACCCAAAACCAAAATGTTTCAAAATTTTCAGTGAACTGAAAAGTCAAAAAATGAATCATTTCAGGTTGAACTTATTGATTGATTTGAAATGAAACATTTTGCTTTGGTTGAGCCCCACATTAGTCTGATGCTGATTAATTGTCCATGTGGATGCTGCTGAAACTGAACACCTCTTTGAAATGAGACTGGATCAAAGCTCCTTAAACTGCTAGTGCACATCAGCAGTGTCCATACAAACTATTAAAGCACATCAGCAGGGTCCCCAAGGAAAGTTAGTTCATGGCAGGCTAGTGTGGGGTAGATTTACTCCCCGGCTTGCCATGAATTAATCATTTGTTTGTGTAGAGAAGCACTAAAAGTTGAAAGGTTTAATTTAGAAAATGCCTCAGATCTGCATTTTTCTCAAACTCTCCCAATTTTCATCAAAAAATTTCACCCAGCTCTAAGGCCTGGTCTACATTGGGGAGGGGTGGGAAGAGAGATCGATCTAAGATACGCAACTTCAGTTCCAAGAATAGCATAGCTGAAGTCGACGTATCTTAGATCGACTTAGAATCACTTGCATAAGTACCTTGCTGCATCAGAGCTATATAGAAGTTAGAACCTGACAATTGTGCCTCTTAGCTTTTCCTCCCTCCTAGGTTATAAATCCTTCTCTTTTGTCTTCTGCCATCCTTTATGGAAAATGTCTATAAATTTAATAGAAAAATAAATTTTCTACAGGATTTTTTAATTTCACTATAAAATTTAACAGAAAATTATATCCCTGCCATAGAAATCTATTCACTGGTTAAAAACAAAAAACAAAAATAACCACAATATACAAAGGATATCTTTCTAAACTAACTTTAGAGTTTTAGAGTAATTTCTATAGTTTGATCCTTATTATATTCATAGTACTTTTCCAGAACAAATAGAATCACAGTTTCCACATGCCACTATCTTTCACACATTTCACTTCAGACCATCTCGATTTTGGTATTGTCCTCTTGCTAAAGGCTAGATCCTACACTCATTTTTTTAACAAAGGGAGTTTTCCCATTGATTTCAATGGAAGTAGATTTGGCCCATTAATGTCTTAGATATTAATAATCCATCCTCCCAAATGATATGGAGTATGGAAATTGTAGTTACAGAGTCAGCAAATTTGTTCTTGAAATATTTAATTGCAGCTTTCACTGCAGTCACATGTACTCCCCACAGATGTCCCAGCTAGGAAGCAGCACATCTAGTATTACTCATAAATCAGAGAACTGTCCCCATTTTAGGTGCCTCACAGTCCTTCCAACTTTGTACATAAATATGAAACATGATGTAAAACCACTCAGCCAATAGGCCCTTTCTCCTCATACCCCAAATACATTTCTTCCAGACATACAAACTGATTCAAGACCTAAACCAAACTCACATCCCACAACAACATGGCAGTTGCAGCTCCTTTTAGATACCTTGAATATGAATGTTTCTATACAACTAAATTCTGATCCATATGCCTGTTTGTGGTAGCCTAAAATTAGCATACAACTCTGAAATGAAACAGTTTGACATCTTAGCTGGTGAGCTGTGTAGCCAGCTTTGTTTGGGAGTTGAGCCAGCAAAACAGTATTTCACCACCACCCTGAGGTGCCCACAAATTCTTCTCTTGAATCTCAGTTCAAGTTTGGCTAGGTCAGAGTTATGATGTTTCTTAATTAGTTTCTTAATATTATCAATATTTCAAAACATTGTGCTTTTTCTCATCAATCATTTTCCTGTCAGTTCTCTTCTATTCATAGAGAGGCAATGTGGAGTATTTTGCTATATCGGTTATAATATAGTGCACATTAATAATTCCAGAAATTATAGGCAATTCTATTGGGTTTTATTTCAGAAGAGAAAAAAACCCATTCAATCAGTAGACAGAAATGTGCTTGATTAAGTATATTTTGTATCAAATCTAGTCTGGTTTTCATCATGCACATAGCACTTAGAGAATACTCTTATAGAATACCAGCAATAAAATTAGCTTTGCAATGGATGCTAATCTGCTACTCAAGGTAATATTTATACCCATCAACAAAGCAGTTAATTTTGTCATTTAGTCCATTCTGATGAAGGAGTCCCATACCAGTGAACTTGATTTGATAAACCGAATGGTTTTCATTATATCCTGTAGATCTCAGGAAATTAGGACTAATGATGATAGATGCTCTTCTCCTTCGACAGTGTTCATAATAAGTGTCCCCAGAGGTCCATTCTAATGCCAAACCCTTGCAATTTCAATGTTTATGAAAGGTATTTTGCTGCTTCAGACCCCCTCTGGAGTTAATACATTCTGAGAGAGAACAGAAGGATGACACTGGCTTCCATTACTCTGTGGTTACAACAGTAGTTTGGACTATGGGCTATTGGTCTCATGAAAATGTAATGGGCCTATTTCTGCCTTCCAAACCACAGAAACAGAAAATTGCCCTATTTGGCATTTCATGAACCTGAAACTCTGCCCAGATTAACTGATGTTTACATCAGTTTATAGTAAACCTACACCAAATTTCAGCTGAGTTTTGGGTCACCTTCCCCACAGGTTCCCTGCTGCTACATTAGGACCTGGACTATCAGCTTACCCAAGGTGGTCTACTGGGAGGGTGAGTTTCTTGGGTACCTCAGTGTCCCCTACCTGGCTACTTCCCCCTTCCTGAGCTTATGAAATGGCAACTGGCTAGCTCCTTTCCACCTTCCTACCTCTTTGTGGACTAGGAAGGTAGGCCCACTCCCACATACCACAAATCCACTTGCAGTTCATTGCTACAGGACAGTAAGTCATCTGAGCCCCAGAGTAAGGTAAAAGGCCCTCTCTCAAGCAGCTGTGGGATCCAGTAAAGTCATTTGAATCCTAGATTTACAGAACTGGGGGGAGAAGAGGACCAGTTTACCTTGTGAGTCAGACACCTACTCCAAACAGATAGGAGTGGGTAGGGCATGACTGGCACACTACCAGAGACCTCAGAAGTGATTAGAAGGCTTCTGGACATACTTAATTACACAATACTATACTGTCTCAGTAGCATTTTAAGACATGTAAGCCTCCTTTATAAAGTGCTTTGAGATCTACTGCTGAAAAGCGCAATTTAAATTTAAAGATCTCTCAGACTTCTAGATGAAGTCTGATGAAAAGTCTGAAGTTCTAGATGAAAAATAAGGGACCTGAAACTGAATTAGTTGTGCCATTTAGCTTACTTGTTTTATCTAAAACTTAAACCACTACAGCAACTTCTGCTGACTGACTAATCACCATCACTGGCATTGCCATCTTCATTTCTGATAGTTCTTGGGACACTTACATCCACTGTAACTATTCTATTCAGAGCTGCAGTCCATCTGCACTGTTTTCTTGTATTATTGCCAGGGCACAACCATTTTTGATTTTTTGCAGTCTCCAGGATGTTCTACACCTAGGTTTGCCCTCTTACACACACTTGTTTATTCTTCTGGCTCTTTTTTGCAATTCTAAGCATACCTATATGCTTCTTTATTCAGCTTTTGGCTTCTGTGCCACTGTGGATATGTTACCATTTCACATTGGCATGTAGACTATTCAGCATGGCATAAACGGCCAGTCACCTTCATGTTACATGTACGAACACTCTGTGAACGTGAGGACTGGCAGCTTCCTCTCCATCCAAGTCTAAGTTTGCTATCTACCAAATTTAAAGGGGCATTCGGCAAAGCTGATGCAGTCTCACGCTCCTCACTCCACGGAAGTTCAGAAAGAGTGTCATCCTCTACTTCTGTCCCCAGAATCATTGTCACAGGCAGCAATAAATTAACACCTCTTACTCTCTGAAAAGAACTGCATGTTGGCTAATTGAATTAACTAAGAATACTTTGACATTTCTCTAATTTGTGACAGGATTTAGGTAAAAAATGAAACAAGCAGTTTGTTGTGTGTTAGCATGTCAAGAATCAGGCTGAAGGCAAGGAGAGGTGGGCGTCACCATAAAAGTTTTAAGTGAGATACATCTGGGATCAGAGAGTAATATAGCACATATCACTGAAGTATCAGACAAGGTGAGAATGCACACACCTATGCACAAAAATTCACAATTTACTGTTATGATGAGACAAGCTGAAGTTCATTAGCAGATGGTGTACCTAATTAACACAGCAGAACAAGAGAGATGTGATGAAAGGGGCTTTTCAGCACTGTCCTATCCCTCAAAGTGATTATTCTCCACTGTATTGTAGAACAGAAATAGGTCCAAATCTTAAAGTCCTTACTCACTCAAAACTCAACCAAAAACTTACTCTTTCGAGTAAGAACTACATAAACTACTAAAACCTCTATTTTAACTTGAGAGTTCTACGAGATAGAGGCAAAAACAGCAGGTGAAATCTTCTTTCCTTTCCTTTGAAACTCCTCTGACACAATGAAGTTACACATGGAATTAATTTGACCTTCTAGTTTAGCTCTGATAGGATCCAATATAAAATGTGCATCACAGAGGCAGTCATATCTCAGAAGTGGAAATGAGCCCTGTCACTTGGGTATTGTATTTTAAACAAAGGCAGACAAATTCTGTCCTGACTCTCACCCACTAAAACCTCACAGACACCATTGCCCAGGGCAGAGTCAGGGCAGAATTTTATTCCTGTCATATTATAACGGAAGGGAAGTGAACTATCAAAACTAGCATGGGAAAAAAATCACAACATAGGAACTGCCATATTAGAACAGGTCCATTTAGTTTTATATCCTGTGTCTGGTTAATGTTGCATGTCTCAGAGGAAGGTGTAAAACCTATATACCATAGTGCACCTATTTGTGCAATATTATTTTATGAAGAGAAATATTTTCCACCTCTGAGGTGGTGATCATCACCATGTGCTGAAGCATAAGGGTTATATTTTTCATATTCCTATACTTTTTATTTATGTATTTCTGTTCATAAATATTAAATAAGTGCTCATCCCAAGCTCTGGCCATCTTTACATACATTACAATTCCAGTGTTCTGTTTTCACCTGACTCAGACAAGTTTTTGACTTCAATTCATTGAAAATTCTCAAAAAAATCTCGTTTTCTGTTCAACCTGCAATTACATTTCTCCTCCCCCCCCACCCCGATTTTTTTTTTGAATTACCAACAAACAGAAATCCATGTTTCTCCCAGCTCTGGTCAAATACTGCAGAATCAATATAATCCTAATCAGTTCTTCTTGCTGCTTGTAGTATAGTATTATAAAATTACATATGTATCCTATTGTACTACATATATAGATTTTTTTCCCTGTGGGATTTGTTTTTAAAGTCAGATTTGACAAATGCACAAAAAGCAACCATTTAGATAATGACAACAGGTGTGTGGTATTGGGGATCACACTGCAAAGCCACTCAGAAAAAAAAGCACACACAAAATTATGCTCCAAAATGTTGTAGTATTAAGATTTCTTCACTTCATGAACTACAAGATCATAAAATTCACCAGTGACAGATTCTCTTTCTTTCAACCAATTGAAATTCTTGAGCCCAATTTAATAACAAACTGAAGGTGTACTTCCAGCTGAACAAAAGCTGCTCATACTATCACAGCTAATGCTGCTGCTACCATGGTACCAGCAATGACCCCCTCCTCCCATGACATACACTATAAAAATGTGGGGCATGTATTTCTCAAGTGACAGATGGGTGCATGATGCTGAAGACAAGTAATTCTTCACTGTGCTATTTTCTTATCAAGGATTTCATTCTGGGCTAATTAAAACAGCCATTCTTGATATGTCTTCTGTAACTCATCATAAGGATACTGCCAACATTAGCACTGTGTTGGGCAAATCTTTAAAAGCAGTGAACCTTAGCCTGGCCAAATGTTCAGCATTTATATAAGACAATGTATCAGCAATGCATGGGAAGGCAGCATGACCGTGTGCTTAAAAGACCATATGTTTATGGAACGCAATGTGCCTGTCATTTACCTCCTCTTGCTAACATGAAAAGGTGGCAAAGTAGCACTAGAACATTCTGAGTTGGAAACATGCCAGTGATCTGTTTTGCCACTTTTCTAAGACAAAAAGTTTTCAAAACTCCAAGGATCTCTGGCATTTTATTGAACCTAAGGCCTGGTCTACACTTACCCCCCAAGTCGAAGTAAGGTACGCAAATTCAGCTACGTGAATAACGTAGCTGAATTCGACATACCTTACTTCGAATTTACCGCGGTCCACACGCGGCAGGCAGGCTCCCCCGTCGACTTCGCGGTACTCCTCTCGCCGAGCTGGAGTACCGCAGTCGACGGGGATCACTTCCTGGTTCGATTTATCGCGTCCACACCAGACGTGATAAATCGAACTCGGAACTTCGATCCGCAGCCGTCGAACTACCGCGTAAGTGTAGACTAGCCCTAACATAGTTCTGACATGTGAAAATGGTGAGATTAAGTGATAGCAGTTGATAAAATTGACTCAAAACTTCATGTCATGCTTTCTTATAAATCTGACGAATATAAAAATTCATTGGTGCACAATAAAAGACGCTGGCTGAAAATAAAATAAAAAAATCAAGAACCTTACTGCTTTCTTTTAAATATAGCAAAGTATGGAAGGACAGCAGGGAGAAAAAGAAAGTGACATCTGCGTTAGATATGGAAGAAAGGCACAGTATCTTGCAAGTTTCCCTCTGTACCAAAGCCTAATCAACTTCAGATCATCTGAAGATTAGAACTTGCACAGTGGTCACAAGAAACGAGCCTCCAGAGAGAAGAAAATATGATAGATTTTATCCTTCAGGGATCCTTCTGAAAAACAAGATATGGTCTTGCAGTCAAGCTTGTCTGCACAAGAGAGAGGAAAACTAAGTTTCCTCTTAAGTTAAGAATGTAGCTTTTCTTCTCCAGTCTAAGAGGATTAATTTTCTTTTGCATACTATAAGCATACTAAGTAGAGATAGGTCCAACTGGCAGAGTTTGGATTCTGATCCAAATGCAGATTTGAATTTAACCAAAGTTTGAGACTGTTTGAGTGTGTGACGTTCGCTCTGCCCATTACAGAAATACAGTAGTTGCCAGATGCAAAGTCCAGATCCTGATCAAAACACAAAGGGTGCTCTGATCTGGGGTTTTGGTTAGAGCCTCTCTAATATTAATCACTTTCAAGACATACTTTTAAAAAGTATTACTGCTTTGCCTAAGGTACATACTTTTAAAGATTAGCAAAAGAAAAATATAAAGTATCACATATAATGTCTGCAAAACAAATAGTGATATCAGAAAATAGACCAATCCCTTTGACACCAATGGCGAGTTGTGTGTTCACAAGTGATGCAAAATTGGATCCTTTAAATTAGGTAAAATATTGTCCTCTTATGGGAAGGTGGCATGACTTTGTGCATGTTCTAGTCCCCACCACTAACAGCCTCCAGAAGAAACATGAACAAAGCATGTGTAATAAAAAATTTGAGGCCGGATTCTCCTCTCCCTTACACCAGTGTAAATCAGAAGTAATTCTATTTAAGTCAGTGGAGTTACATCACTGCAAACCCTACGTACAGGTGGAGCTCTAGCTGTTTTGAATGTCAGGGTGGAAAATGTTTTCAGCGTCCTGACCCGCTTCCCCCCCCCCTTCCCCCAAAAGCAGCCGAGGGCGGGAGTAGCAGGGAGGGGAAAAGCCAGCTAATCAGAACAAAGTGGGGTGGGGAAGGAAAGCTGAGTGGTGCAGTGGTATGGTGCCCCCTGGAAGTTGTCATGCAGGGTGACCCTAAAACCAGCCCTGCTTATGTAAGAAGGGAATCAGGCCCTTGATATTTCAACACAGATAAAGATGTCTAGTAACAAAACTTTTTAGTGATATCAATGTTCCTGCAGGGGCCAAATGACTGACACACTCATCAATGTCTATGAGAAAGGGAGTTGGTAACCATGGTAACCCAGCTAATGCTAGTTCTGTACTTGAAGAAATTAAATCTTTTGAAAATATTTTGAATACCTCTACAAGTGAAAAAAAAAAAAGATTGGCAAAAGTGAGGTCAGATCTGAATGAGTCTGGGTCCAAGCCTTGCTTAAATAGAAGAAAATGAAGAGTTTGGAGGATAATGTAACAGACACAGAGAAGTACTAAAGCAAATTCCAGAATGCTCTAGAAAAAGAAGTAGTTAACCCAGAGAATAGTGAAAGCCAGTGACTTTCTGACTTAAAAAGAAACGTAGCTTAAATGTAGGCAAGTCAATAAACGCATAAAACTAACACAATGCATTCAAATTGTACTTGTGCAAGAAGTCCCATTTCCCTTATCCCTCCAATGCTTGTCTTGGGGAGCAGTTATGTGCTAGACTGTGAATTTGAATGAGGAAAAAAACTTGTCAAAACTTTAGTTGCAATTCATCTCAAGGTGATTTTAAATAACTGGAAGGACATAACTCAAATTTCATATGATGCATGGTTAAACCTGGTAATCAGCACTTATAAATGTGAAAAGCCTGCTGCCCTCAGGGATCAAACACTTCGTAATTTCAAAAAAAAAAAATCCCCTATTAATTCCAGCACATAATTGTTTGAAAATATAAAACAAATCATGTAATTATTGTAATGTATTGTAATTAATGTAATGTAAATGGATTTGTATTTGCAAATATACATCCTACAACTATAGACAGCTATCCTAAAATTATTTTTCCACCAATGTTTAAGCTGTAAAATATTTAATGGATATTTTTATTTTATTTTTTCAACAGTTAAATACTCAAATCAGAAAATATCAAAATTAAGGTTCTATGAGCAAGCTTAAAAATGCAGTCCATTTTGCATATGCAGTACCGTAATCTTTAATTACTTGACTGCTTGCTGTTTTTCAGACAATACAATCTAATAACAATGTTTTTCTGCATACTTAGGTATACCTATCTAGCATTTTGCAGTGCTCTATATATACCAGATAGCGTCCATGAATATCCTTTATATGCATGATTTATAGATTCATAGATTCTAGGACTGGAAGGGACCTCGAGAGGTCATCGAGTCCAGTCCCCTGCCCGCATGGCAGGACCAAAGACTGTCTAGACCATCCCTGATAGACATTTATCTAACCTACTCTTAAATATCTCCAGAGATGGAGATTCCACAACCTCCCTAGGCAATTTATTCCAGTGTTTAACCACCCTGACAGTTAGGAACTTTTTCCTAATGTCCAACCTAGACCTCCCTTGCTGCAGTTTAAGCCCATTGCTTCTTGTTCTATCCTCAGAGGCTAAGGTGAACAAGTTTTCTCCCTCCTCCTTATGACACCCTTTTAGATACCTGAAAACTGCTATCATGTCCCCTCTCAATCTTCTCTTTTCCAAACTAAACAAACCCAATTCTTTCAGCCTTCCTTCATAGGTCATGTTCTCAAGACCTTTAATCATTCTTGTTGCTCTTCTCTGGACCCTTTCCAATTTCTCCACATCTTTCTTGAAATGCGGTGCCCAGAACTGGACACAATACTCCAGCTGAGGCCTAACCAGAGCAGAGTAGAGCGGAAGAATGACTTCTCGTGTCTTGCTCACAACACACCTGTTAATACATCCCAGAATCATGTTTGCTTTTTTTGCAACAGCATCACACTGTTGACTCATATTTAGCTTGTGGTCCACTATAACCCCTAGATCCCTTTCTGCCGTACTCCTTCCTAGACAGTCTCTTCCCATTCTGTATGTGTGAAACTGATTTTTTCTTCCTAAGTGGAGCACTTTGCATTTGTCTTTGTTAAACTTCATCCTGTTTAACTCAGACCATTTCTCCAATTTGTCCAGATCATTTTGATCATTTCCAGATCACTGCACAAAAAAGCAAAGACCCCAGCTCATTCACTATGCACCTTACAAAATTGTGTTTCTAAAAAAAAAAAAAAAAAAATCCAAACAAGATCACATTACATATATGATTTAAAAAAAAAAAAAAAAAACAGAAAAACGATTTGAGATACTGTTTGAGTGTTTGACATATTTTTTTTTTATTTGAGAATACTAATTGTATCGTTCGGCCTGCAAAGCCAAGTCCCTTAGTAACTTTGGGACAGATCCTTGGCTGGTATACATTCTCATAGCTCCATTAAAGGCAATTTACACTAGCTGAGGATCTCATGAGCCTAGATGGGGACACCTCAGAGGAAGAAAAAATGTAATGTGCTTGAAAATCTTAAGGGATATCCCAAACCTCTGGAATCAGATACCTGGGCAAAAAAAATGCTGAGCAGCTGGAGTTTCTAAGTTTTGCAGGTATGAACAGAGCTCTCAGGATGCTGACAAAGGATGATGTAGGTCCCAGAGGAGGCCAGATGCAGGGAGAAGGTGAATAGGAAGAAACAGTTGAGCAGTATTTCTCCGCTTACTAGCAGGAGCTGCAGGTTCCATTATCTGTTTCTCTTCTGTCTGGCATTACCTGGTCGTAAGTTTGGAGCGGAGCTTTGCTACTATGAAGCTAAAAAGCTCTGCAGGAACCTCCTCAAACCCAACCTTGCCCCATTCCCCCCCATTCCCTCAATCCTCTGTAGCTCCTCTTAGGGGTTCTGCAGAATGCAAGTATCTCCAGACACACAGCCAGCCTTATAGATAGATAACTACATATAGACATAGTGTGTGTATCTATTTGCATTTCTGGTTTCTCACATTGGTTTGATGCATTTGGTCCTATTGAATAATCTATGTAGCTAGATTTTACATTATTGGCTGTGATGCTTTATGATTGAAAATGACCATTTGTATAATTTCTGCTACCACTGCTATACAATTGCAAAAACTCTTATACAAGGTAAATCATGTAGCTGTCTGTGGAAAAGTTACAATCTATCAGATATGATTATCCTAGTTAAATTCATGTATCATCTTTGTATCTGAAGTTACGATGAGTATTGGCTATGTACTTGTATCTTACACATGTGTTGTACTCCTGAGTGACACCCCCAAATAGATTTACATCAAAGCTAGACAGCTATGTGTTGATGGCCCATTAAGGACACTTCGCTCTAACAATGGGCCATTGAAGAAACTCATCCCACCCAGTAGGTCTTCCTGCAGACACCTGAGACTCTGAGGGGCCAATGGCTATCCCCTGTGATTTAGCAAAACATGCAAGGGCATGTGATATGCTCATGTGACCCTGACTCCATCTTGAGTCAGTAATTTTCCACAAACAGGGGCTATGGACTTTGGGATAGTACACTTCCATGCACATGGCAGTGTATATAAAAAGGCACCTGAGACATCACCATTTTGTCTTCATTTCCTGCTTCATTTCTTTCGACTTGATATTTAACAAGGAAGCTCAATACAAGGACTGATGACCCCCAATCTTTTTGGGTGACTCCAGAGAGACTTTTGCAAGCTAGCAGTTTATTCCATCACTGCTACAAACCTGATATAAGGACTTTGCAATCACTTGCATGTATATGATTCCTTAATAATTTATAACTCTGTTCTTTTTATATTATTAAATTTTGTTTTTAATTACTAAAGGATTGGCATCAGCGTGATTATTGGGTAAGATCTGAGTTATATATTGGTCTGTAAGTGGCTGATCCCTTGGGATTAGAAGGACTCTATATCTGATTAAATAGATCTGATTTCAGTAACCACTCATCATAAAGTCTAATGTCTGGACAGTGAGCCAAGGGCTGGAATGCCTAAGGAGACTGCATTTTGACTTCTGTTTAACCAGTGTGGTGATACAGAAGTTCACTTTTGTTACTGTCTTGATATAATCTAATGATAGAATAACCACTAGTTTGGGGTGTACATTTCTGTTTCTTCTTGTGGAACTGGTTGTTTATTACAGTTAATTGGAACATTTTTAAACTTAAAAAAAATCTCTCTCATTTAAATGAACATTGGTGATGATAGGGTATCATTCCAATATTCTGGACCTAATCCTGAATTTTAAAGTCAATAGGACTTCTCACATTACTAAGGCATGCAGGATTTGGCCTTGCAAGTATGAGAGCACTGAGAGAGAGAGAGCAAGCACTAAAACTATGTGAAGTGTAATTGAGTCACTATTGGCAGGAGAAAATAGAGCTGCTGCTTTAGCAGAAGTGGCAATGAACTTGTTTTGGAAGCTGTAGCAACCTCTCTCCCCAATTACGTATATGTGTTTGTCTGTGTCCCATTAGAAAACAGAGTACAGAATCAGATTACTGGCTCTAACAATGTCTGAGGCACATCCAAGGTAAGTGATTAGAAATGGCACCCTCACAAACTCAGGGATAATCACTGGACTGATTCTATCCTGGGGCAGCCAGGACTTCGAGAAATGTGCTTATGCCAGCCAAAAAATTGACTGTTTTGCAGTTGTAGTTCTGTTCAGTTTTACAAAACATCTGAATGACAAAACAACCATTTTTAGACTCTTCAATCATCTCCTTTGCAGTCCTAGTCTCTAGTTCAAGTAGTTGTTTGTCCAGTTCTAGATGCCAAGGCAGATTTCCCCAACTGCAATCTATTGTGCTGCCTTAAGTCCTTAAAATGCACCTTTCCCTCCCTGCCTCTAGTGAATTTGATTCTTATCAAGGCCAATATAGACTGCCTTTTTTCTTAGTTATTCCACATGGAGTGTGAAATAGATCAGTCAATGCTGCTTTTTTTTTTCTTGTTGCAATGACTCTGTGTTACTTTTTTTTTTCTTATGCAAGCAGTGTTTAACCAATGTGCAACCCTACAATAATAAAACAGGGCCAGATTCTATCTTGCCTGTTAAGGGAGCTATACATTACACCTCCCTGCCAGCCTGGCCAACTCCACCAGAGGTATTCACCCAAGGGAGATCAGATAGCAATACCACTATTTGCCCTTCTTTGGGGTTTCACTTAGGATAGGGGATCAGCCTTAATTTCCACTTGAAGACACAATACCCAGTAGAGGCTGCAGTGAAGATGCAGCAGGGCACACCCTGCCTGCACTAACTCCATCCCCCTCTTGCAGCTGGCACCAGCCACTCTCTGAGCTGCACTGTCCACTTACAGACCCCCTGTTTAAAAGAGAGGCTCCATCTATTTTTCACCATTGCAACCTCACCACAGACAGGCATTCTGCCATCAGGGCTCCAAGCTGCTGGATCCCATCTGCCTCTCCAACTACCCCCCACACCAAATCTCATTTCATTCCTTCCCCTCTGAACTCATTTGAATGCCCCACCTTCAATGACTGCCAGGATCCTGGTACTTTCATTCTAATTAGGGTCTACTGTGCTCGCTCAATCCTGCAGGCCTTAGTAGCACAAAACCCCATTGACTTTTGCCCTGCAGTATCTAGCTCCTCATCTTTTTAATGTAGTTTATCAAGCAAGTAACATTGCAAAAAAATAGTTTTGAAGTTATGTTAGACAGTAACTTTTAGCTTAGGGAGGGACCTATGTTTTCTCCCAACATTTATGTCTATTAGTTCATGTCATCAAGCCGGCTGCAGAGTAATACATGGCTATGCAGAAGAAAGGTGGCAGTGGACGGGGACGTGTGCAACAACTTTTGCTCCATTTCCACAGACCACTCAAGGAAAGTTATTGTAGTTGTAACAAATATCTAGAAATCTCTTCACACAAGCCTAAACTGCAACAAATTTAAAATGATGAGGAGAGGGAAGTGAACAGGCAATGGACCATGCAGGAGATGTGCAGTTCAACAAGAACATTGCCATACTGAGTTGATGAATCTGACAGAGGCATTTGTCTCAGCAAATATTCCTCTTCATACCCTGGATCATCCAGCCATGAAAAAACACACACAGGTTGCAATCTAAAGAATATGGGACTAATCTGCGTTGTTCACCAGCTGAGAAAATTCAACCTGCCTGACCCCTGTGAAGTGTATAAAGAAGTCGGAAACAGAGTGCCTGTCCCCAGCACTGTCTATTGTGGGTGATGAGACTACCGAGGTGGGGGATTGGTACCATGTGTTCTGAATATTCTTGCTCTGCTCTGTTTAAAATGTGACAGAAACTCTGAGACATCGTGGCTGGAACCCATCATGACAAGCTGTGGTCTTTGACTGTGGGAATTTCAAGGAATCCTGTAACCACAGGCCTGAAATACAACTCTCCCATATGGAAAGGCAAACTAACAATATGTCACAGACAATGCCAGCTACAATTTTAAAGCAAACATCTCTTTAAAGGCTTCACTAGCAGTTTACCGCTTACTCTATGAGGAACATACTACTCAGGACAACTGACAGGAAGAAATGAATCAATCACAGTAACAATAGCATTTATCCAATACCTTTCATCCAGGGATCTCAATGTTCTGTACAAATCTGGGTAAGTATTATCAGCCACATTTTACTGATCCTATAAATGAGACAAACAGAGGTTCATTTTTAAGGCCAAATTTACAGAGTGAGTCAATAGCACAGCTTGGAACAGAACCCAAATCTCCTGGCTCCAAGTCTGCTAAACCCTATTGCTTATAATGTGCCAGTACCTGTTGCTCCCTTTTGAGTGTGGCAGCTGTTTCCTCAGAATCACCTCCTGAAATTCATTGGCTTCTGGCAAAAGGAGAAGAAAAGAAAAAAAACTGATCAGGAGCTTTGCCAGGAACAGAATATTAATAAGCTAACCTGGATTCACATAACCTAAGTATCAGAAATGCTATGTAGGCACTTCTGTGGCCCCCACCACCATAGTATCTGAGTGTTTAGATATTTCTCCTTCCATTACCCATCCTATTTTATCTTTGATGAACTAAAGAATCTCCTAACTTGGACAGATCCTTGAAGTATGTTGATGAAATACCACATTCAACTATCAAACAGACATGAGGGGGGTGAACAACACAGTGCATAACAGTTCTCTATCTGAATATTTGGAGGAGCCAATGTTTTCTTCACCATTAACCAACAGCAGTTGTCTTGACAGCATACTGTGTATAGAATGCCTCAAAGTGAAGAAAGTAGGAATCCAAAAAACAAAGACTTGCCTTGTCAGCAACAGTAAACAAAAAGAGTTTGCAAAGTCAGCTAGAACTTACATGTGCCGCAGACCACATGCAGCTTTGGCACACACTTAACAGTTCAGCATTTGCATCAACAGCAGCGCACTGCATGTCTGTACCTGTGAACAGTATCTCTACAGAGCATTCATTAGCAACGTATGAAGATGTCTTGAGAAAACAAGAGATCAATCAAGGAATATGCATTATGTTAATTCCAAACTACATGAACTAAACTACTGCTTTTAAGCTTTTATGCAGAATGCAACGGATTCTTGTTTGATTTTGTTTTAGGGCTTTGTGGCGGGGCAACGACTCACCAGCGTGGCACCTCCTGCTGGTTGTCCAAGGAATTAGCTCTTTTCCAGCTCCGGAGCACCCTCTGCCAGCTGATGTCTCGCCTGCCGCTGGCCCCCGTGTCCCTCCCGGACCCCGGTGTCCTTCTATGTCTGGGTTCTGCCCCCGCAGTAACCCACAATCTGGGTCTCCCCATCCATGGGAACCCCCAACCCTCTATCCCCACCTTGCCTCAGTGGCTACTGCCAGTCATCGTCTAGCCCCCGCTCCCTGGGCCCGACTGCAGTCTATAAACCACTCATCATCGGCAAGGGAGGTTGGACCATCTGCCTCTGCCTATCTCTGGGCTGCCCTACTAGGCTGGAGCTCCCCAACTCCCTCTGCCCTTCCCCAGCACTGCTCCACCTCAGGTACCTTCTCAGCTCCCAGGCAGCCAGGTCTTCTCTCTCTAGAGCCAGAGAGAGACTCTTTAGTTCCTGGCCCACAGCCCTCTTATAAGGGCCAACTGGGCCCTGATTGAGCTTGCCACTGCTGCAGCTGCTTTCTTAATCAGCCCAGCTTTTTCAGTCGCAGCCCTCTCCAGGGCTGTTTTAACCCCTCCGGGCAGGAGCGGGGTGCGCCTCCCCCTCCCCCCCGCTACAGGCTTGCTTTGATGTGCTTCAGTTTTGAAAAGAAAAAAAATTGGTACTTTCAAACCATTTGATTTGGACTAAAAATTTAGCAAAACGAAGTTATTTTGTTTGCTACCAAGTATATCTATGACCTTACATGAATTTCTATGATTTCCTTCACTTTCAACATTAACATAGCTAATGTAGCATTTTACCCAAAGGTTGGTATAACAACAATATAGCCAGGGTGATCACACAGCCACATTACAAATGGGAACAGAACCTGTAGGTCAGCAGCCAGTTTAACTGTGCACAGAACAACGTTCTCAAATAGACATATTCTGACAGAATGGGAGGCTTCTTCTCACCCCTCATGTTAGCAGGTTAGCCCCCTTTGTGCAACTGCTGACTGTTTCCTGCTGACTCACCGTAACAGGTGCAGCTCATTATTCATATCCTAGCTAGACAGTAGCGGACAGTGGTTTTCTGGGCAAAGGGAACTAGCATCTGGAACACATGGAGGAGGTTATTAATGAAGTCAATCCAAGGGAGAGGGTGAGTTTGGCTATACACTAAGCATGTATACACTTTTCAAAGCGGGGTGCAAATTCTAGGTTCTTGCACCCTCTCTGACTCAGGGCCGGCTCCAGCATTTCTGCCGCCCCAAGCAAAAAAAAAAAAAAAAAAAAATTGGGAAAAAAAAAAAAAAGCTGCGATCGGCAGCGGCAGTTCAGCAGCAGGTCCTTCGCTCCTAGAGGGAGTGAGGGACCTGCCGCCCCCGAATTGCCGCAGGTGCCGCCCCTCTCCCTTGGCCGCCCCAAGCACCTGCTTGTTAAGCTGGTGCCTGGAGCCGGCCCTGCTCTGATTTGCCTGAATTCATTTCCATTGGTTTGAAAGGTATGGCTCCTGCAATTGGTTGGATGTCAACACAAGGCAGGCGTATGAGGCAATGAGGCATGTATACGGGCAGCCTGCATAACTCTGTGAATGACAACTGCAAACTATCCTGATGTAAAGGAAAGAGGAAGAATAGCAAGAGACCCTTACCCACTACACTCAACCCCCATCACCATGCAGTATACCCATCCTGAAGTGCAGCACTCATTGCACAGCACTCCAGACAGGAAGGCTGAGTATGATAACAGGACATAAGCAAATCTGTGATTGTACTGTTCCCCACCCCACCTCCTTACCCTTTCTGTTTCCCAAGCAGTTGTGTTTCTTTTCAATAAATGGATTTTTTGGCTTTGAAAACATTCTTTATTATTGCATAAAGTAAAAGATACTTCAGCCCTGGAAAGCAACAGGCACTGCAAGTCAGTGTAGCAAGCATAGATTCCTACTAACGTTGGAACCACTGCACTTCACTCCTGTGCAGGGCACCAAACATTACTGGTGGCTTTCAGCCTCAAATTGCTCCCTCAAGGCATCCCTAAACCCTGCAGCCCCACGGGCCTCACAGTGATCAGATACGCAACACAATTAATATTAACAACAAGAGGGAAGGAATGCAAGCCAAAACAGGGCAAGATACATTACAGTTGGCAGATCCTGATGAAATTAATCGTAGGGTACTTAAGAAACTAGCTGAAACAATCTCAGAACCATTAGCAGCTATTTCTGAGAAATCCTGGAGGCCGGGTGAGGTCCCAGAGGACTGGAGAAGAGCAAACATATCTTTAAAAAAGGGAACAAAGATTACCCAGGGAGTTATAGACTAGTCAGCCTAACTTCAATACGTGGAAAGATACTGGAACAAATTATTGAACTATCTATTTGTAAGCACTTGGAGCATACTAGGGTTATAAGGAATAGTCAGCATGGATTTATCAAGAACCAAATCATGCCAAACCAACCTAATTTCTATCTTTGACAGGGTTACTGACCTAGTGGATAGAAGGGAAGCTGTAGATGTGATATATCTTGATTTTAGTAAAGCTTTTGACATAGAAGACTTAGGGAGGGAACCTGAAAATAGTCTTCAACTATGTTAATGGCTGTTATCAAGAGGAGGGTGATCAATTGTTCTCCATGTCATAGAATATCAGGGTTGGAAGGGACTTCAGGAGGTCATCTAGTCCAACCCCCTGCTCAAAGCAGGACCAATCCCCAACTAAATCATCTCAGCCAGGGCTCTGTCAAGCCTGACCTTAAAAACCTCCCTAGGTAACCCATTCCAGTGCTTCACCATCCTAGTGAAAAAGTTTTTCCTAATATCCAACCTCAACCTCCCCCACTGCAACTTGAGACCATTACTCCTTGTTCTGTCATCTGCTACCACTGAGAACAGTCTAGATCCATCCTCTCTGGAACCTCCTTTCAGTTAGTTGAAAGCAGCTGTCAAATCCCCCCTCATTCTTCTCTTCTGCAGACTAAACAATTCCAGTTCCCTCAGCTTCTCCTCATAAGTCATGTGCTCCAGCTCCCTAATCATTTTTGTTGCCCTCTGCTGGACTCTTTGCAATTTTTCCACATCCTTCCTGTAGTGTGGGGCCCAAAACTGGACACAGTACTCCAGATGAGGCCTCACCAATGTTGAATAGAGGGGAATGATCACGTCCCTCGATCTGCTGGCAATGCCCCTACTTATACAGCCCAAAATGCTGTTAGCCTTCTTGGCAACAAGGGCACACTGTCGACTCATATCCAGCTTCTCGTCCACTGTAACCCCTAGGTCCTTTTCTGCAGAACTGCTGCCTAGCCTGTAGCAGTGCATGGGATTCTTCCGTCCTAAGTGCAGGACTCTGCACTTGTCCTTGTTGAACCTCAGATTGTCCACTGAAGGTAGGACAAGAAGTAATGGGCTTAATCAGCAGCAAGGGAGATTTAGGTTAGATACTGGGGAAAACTTTCCAACTACAATGGTAGTTAAGTTCTGGAATAGGCTTTCTAAAACAGGATGGACAAAGAGCTGTCAGGGGTGATTTCAGTTTACTTGGTCTTGCCACAGCATAGGGGGCTGGACTTGATGAATTCTCAAGGTCACTTCCAGCCCTGCATTTCTATTATTCTATGATCTGTTCTGCAAGAAACCCATGCTCCATGCCAGCTCTGATGTCCTTTGCTTGCTTACACTTGCTGACACTTCTATGTACCTGTACACCCACAAAAAATACTCGATGAAAAGAATAAAGAATGTTACGGAACTCTTGTGTTAGCTACCCAGGCTGAATGTAACTGAGCTCACACATACACCTTGGCTACACTTGCACGTTATAGCGCAATAAAGCCGCCAAGAGTGTTCTACCTTACTCCCCGTCCACACTGGCAAGGCACGTAGATCGCTCTGACTCCGCGGCTGGAGCGCTCCTGGTACTCCACCTCCCCGAGAGGAATAACACTTGTTGTGCTCTTGCTGGAGCGCCACGGCGCCAGCATGGACACCTAATGTGCTCTGATTGGCTCTGATTGTCCTCCGGAAGTGTCCCACAATGCCTGTTCTAGCCACTCTGGTCATCACTTTGAACTCTGCTGCCCTGTCCTCAGGTGACCAAGCATCAGACTTGCCCTTTAAATTCCCTGGGAATTTTGAAAATCCCCTTCCTGTTTGCTCAGCCAGGCATGGAGCGCTCTCAGCGAATCTTTCCAGGTGACCATGCCTCCACGCGCCAGGCGATCCCCAGTATGGAGCAATGGCGAGGTGCTGGACCTCATCAGTGTTTGGGGGGAGGAAGCTGTGCAGTCCCAGCTGCGCTCCAGCCATAGGAATTACGATACCTTCGGGCACATATCAAGGGCCATGATGGACAGGGGCCATGACTGGGATGCGGTGCAGTGTCGGGTTAAAGTGAAGGAGCTGCGGAGTGCCTACCGCAAAGCCCACGAGGCAAACGGCCGCTCTGGTGCTGCCCCCGCGACCTGCAAATTCTACAAAGAGCTGGACGCAATACTTGGGGGCGATTCCACCTCCACTGCAACGACCACCATGGACACTTCCGAGCCCAGCACAGCGGGGGGGGGGAGGAGGAGGAGGAGGAGGGAAGCGCGAGCGATGGTGCAAGCGATGGTGCTGAGGCAGGGGGAGACACCCCAGAATCCCTAGATGCATGCAGCCAGGACCTCTTCTCGAGCCAGGAGGAAGGCAGCCAGTCGCGGCGTCCGGTGCTTGGGGAAGGACAAACAACAGAGGAGGTTCCTGGTAAGCGGCTTTCTTTTTGGGAAGGAAGTTTTTAGGTACGGGCTCTTTGGGTGAGGGGGGGGGGACCATTGCTGCACACAGGCAAGCTGCGTATGGGCCAGGATGGAAGCCACATTGTAGGAGAAGACCCTCCCTTGCTTCCCTGGTCACCCTCAGCAGCGAGATATCTTCCAGGACGAACTCCTGTGGAGAATGTTGAGACAGTGTTCAGTGTAGGTGCCCCCTGCAGCTGTTGGCTCTCCCCAAGGCACAGAAACCCAGAGGACAGTACAGCCATGAAACAGTCAGTCCCCATGGACCCGGTGCTTACTCATCATTTCTGGGGCTCCCGTGGGTTATGTACGCTCGCTTTGGGACAGGCAAAGTATGGTTTTTGTGATTGCCCTCCTTAAGTGCGGGGGAATCATTGCTCTGTCTGGTGTGTACAATGCTGCCTGTTAAGTGTTGCATTTTGCCTGTATAGGTGCAACCTTGAGATCTCAGCCATCATTCTTATCACCGGCCGACAAACTGAGAAGACTCAGGAAGGGGCCACGTAAAAGCAAAGAAGACATGCTGCATGAAGTCATGCAGCAGTCTGTAAATGAGAATCGAAAGGCACAGAAGTGGAGGGAGAGCGAAAGGAGGATCCGCCAGGAAAACGTGATGCACCGGAGGCAAAGCGCGGAACGGCTGATTAGCATAATGGAGCGCCAAGCGGACTCTATCCAGGCGCTCGTCGCCATGCAGGCAGAACACTACCACACTCCTTGTCCCAAAACTCTTCCCCTTGTGCCCCCATGTCCCCTCCAACCCATTTTCCCCAACATCCGGGTTCTTACCACCCCCCGTTGCCTCCTACACCCGTAGCTTCACCACCCACCCACGAAAACTACGACCCTTATCCACTGCACTCAACCCCCCCTCAACATGCCTTATAGCCATCCTGAAGTGCAGCACTGTAGCGGGGTGAGCACCTGCTCTGGCCCTGGAGGGGTTGGAAAAGCCCTGCAGAGGGCTGGGGCTGGGCAAGGGAGTAAAACCCTGGCTGATTGGGGAAGTGGCTGCAGCTGGGGCCACGCCCCAAACCAAGCAACTGGGCCTTATAAGAAGGCTAGGAAAGCCAGAGGGAGGAGTCTCTCTCTGACTGGAGAGGGAGACAGGCCTGGCTGCTGGGGAACTCACCTGGGGACCTAGAGCAAGGCAGGGCTGGGGAAAGGCCTTAGGAGCGGGGAAGCCCTAGGCCAGCAACTCCCCAGGCTGCAGGGCCTAGTCTTAGGCCCACCTAGGTATTGGGTTTTCAGAGAGGCAGCCTGAGGGTGGGTAAAGACAGCCAGTCCAAACCCCTTTGCCTATGATGAGTGGCTGATACTGCAGTCTGCCCCAGTGAGCGGGGGCTAGATGGAGACTGGACAGTAGCCAAAACTGAGGCGAAGTGGGGATAGTGGGTGGGGAAACCCAGAGAAAGTGGGGTACTGCCAGGGGGGGCAGCACCCAAGACAAGGGCACCGGGGTCCTGGGAGGGACACAGGGGGCCAACGGCAAGCGGATCACTGGCCTGCAGAGGGCGCTCCTGGGTCGAAGAGCTAATTCCTGAGGACGACCAGTAGGAGGCGCCGCAGGGGTGAGTCTGTGCCCTGCTACAAGCACTCAGTGCTCAGCACTCCAGACAGGATTCGAGAGTATGAAATCAGGACATACTCAAGCCTATGAGTGAACCGGTCCCCACTCCACCCCCTTGTCCTTTTTGTATTTCTGTGTTACTTTGGTTTTTTTTCAATAAATGAATTTTCTTTTCAATAAATGGAGTTTTTTACTTTGAAAACATACTTTATTAGTGGATAAAGCAAAATATACCTTAGCCCAGGAAAGTAACAAGCACTGCAAGTCAGTGTACCAAACACAGCGACTGCACTTAACTCCCATGCAGACCACCAGACATTACTGGTGGCTTTCAGCCTCAAATTGCTCCCTCAAGGCATCCCTAATCCTTGCAGCCCCACGCTGGGCCCCTCTAATAGCCCTGCTCTCTGACTGTGCAAATTCAGCCTCCAGGTGTTGAACCTCCGAGGCCCATGCCTGAGTGAAGCTTTCACCCTTCCCTTCACAAATATTATGGAGGGTACTGCATGCCGATATAACCGCAGGGATGCTGTCTTCAGCTTCCCATAAAGAGAGCACCAGCAGCCCTTCAAACAGCCAAAAGCACACTCCACAGTCATTCGGCACCGGCTCAGCCTGTAGTTGAACCGTTCCTGGCTGCTGTCCAGGCTCCCTGTGTAGGGTTTCATGAGCCACGGCATTAAAGGGTAAGCGGGGTCTCCAAGGATCACAATGGGCATTTCGACTTCCCCTACGGTGATCCTCTGGTCTGGGAAAAAAGTCCCGGCTTGCAGCTTCTTGAACAGGCCAGTGTTCCAAAAGATGCGTGCGTCATGCACCCTTCCGGGCCAGCCTGCGTTAATGTCAATGAAATGACCATGAAGATCCACAAGCGCCTGGAGAACCATGGAGAAATACCCCTTTCAGTTAACATACTTGGAGGCTAGGTGAGCTGGTGCCCGAATAGGAATATGCGTCCCATCTATCGCCCCTCCACAGTTAGGGAAACCCATTTGTTCAAAGCCAGCCACAATGTCATGCACATTATCCGGAGTCACGGTTCTTCTGAGCAGGATGCGATTAATGGCCCTGCAAACTTGCATCAACACAATTCCAATCGTTGACTTTCCCACTCCAAACTGGTTAGCGACCGATCGGTAGATGTCTGGAGTTGCCAGCTTCCAGATTGCAATAGCCACCCGCTTCTCCACCGGCAGGGCAGCTCTCAATCTCGTGTCCTTGTGCCGCAGGGTGGGGGCGAGCTCAGCACACAGTCCCATGAAAGTGGCTTTTCTCATCCGAAAGTTCTGCAGCCACTGCTCGTCATCCCAGACTTGCAGGACAATGTGATCCCACCACTCAGTGCTTGTTTCCCGAGCCCAAAAGCGGCATTCCACGATGGAAAGCATGTCTGTGAATGAGACAAGCAATTTCGTGTCGTATGCGTTACGCGACTCAATATCGTCTTCGGACTCCTCGCTGTCACTTTGGATCTTAAGCAGTAACTCGACTGCCAAACTAGACGTGCTGGCGAGACTCGTCAGCATGTTCCGCAGCAGTTCGGGCTCCATTCCCGCAGACCGAAAGGGAAGACAAAGCGCGCTCTGCACAGAAACCGTTGAAAGGTGGCGCCAAATGTGGACGGAAACACAGGGATTGCTGGGATGCGAAGCGATGCATCACGGGGCGTTGGGACAGGATCCAGAATGTCCCGCACCCCACACCCCCTTCCCACAAGCCACAGTGCAAGAATGGGAAGAGGTGCTCTGAGGGATAGCTGCCCATAATGCACCACTCCAAATGCCGTTTCAAGTGCCGCGAATGTGGCCATGCCAGTGCGCTTGCAGCTGTCAGTGTGGACAGACTGGAGTGCTTTCCCTGGTGCGCTCGCTGAAGGCTGGTTTAACCCAAAGCGTTCTACATCTGCAAGTGTAGCCAAGCCCTTAGGAAACCAAAGAAGATCACATACGGTGTCTATCTAAGGCCTTGCACGTTATACCGCAATAAAGCCTCTCAGAGTGCTCTACCTTACTCCCCGTCCACACTGGCAAGACACGTAGAGCGCTCTGACTCCCTGGCTGGAGCGCTCCTGGTACTCCACCTCCCCGAGAGGATTAGCAGCTGTTGCGTATTGGGTGAGACGCTTCAGTGCCAGTGTAAACGGGAAGTAACATTACAACACTCTAATTGACCTCCGGAAATGTCCCATAATCCCCTTAACCGAAGTGGCCTCTCTTGTCTTTGTTGTGAACTCAGGACGCGGAAGTGCCCTTTCAAAGCTCCATTTCGGAGTGCCGGCTGCTTATCTGAGAAAAACAAACAAACAGCTAATGTTTACTTTGAGTGAGTAAGTGAGAGGCGGGAGAGCTCCGTTTCAGAGTGCCGGCTGCTCCAAGAAAAAAAACAAACAGCTAGTTTGCTTTGAGTGAGTGAGAGAGAGGCAGGGGATGAAGGGGGGGGTCTGAACTTACAAGACAGCGTGCTGACACACTCTCAGCACCCCAAAAACCCACTCTCTCTCTCCCTCCACACTCCCTGTCACACTCCACCCTATCCCACCCCACCCTCATTTGAAAAGCACGTTGCAGCCACTTGAACGTTTGGATAGCAGCCCATAATGCACCGCTTCCAATGCAGCTGCAAGTGCTGCAAATGTGGCCACGCCAGTGCACTTTCAGCTCTCAGTGTGGACAGACTGGAGCGCTTTCCCTAGTGCGCTCTCCAAAGGCTGGTTTAACTTAAAGCACTCTACAGCTGCAAGTGTAGCCAAGCCCTTAGTAACAACATATTGTTCATGGGCATGAGACAATTCCATGACAGCCAATGGCATCAGGAGACAAACTGAACCCTCTCCCAAAAGTCATTACAACTGAGTCCAAAGCAAAAGCTGTGTATTTGTCACTGGTGTGGAAGCAGAAAAAGAACTGTCAGAAAAGAACTGCAATGCATGACAGTTTGTTAGCAAGAGTCAGGGTAACTGTAGCCCTGATAACGCGAGATTTGTAGAAGCGAGGATTGTGTGAGGCGGGTGAGAAAGTACTGTGTGAGAAGTTATTGTGACCTTGTATAGATAAGGTGTAGAAGACCTTGTGTAGATAAGGTATAGGAAATATTGTATGTTGGCAAGAGTCAAAACAATTAAGAAATAAGATATCAAGATGGCTTATGTATAACAAAATGCAGCTGTCCCTCATTATTTTCTGTAATGAAAGGTATAAATGCTTGTTGTAATTAGGTATCAGTGAGAGAGACCTGCTTGGCTCTCTCCCTCTGCACAATTGTGAGAGTTAATAAAGCTTCTGACTTGCTGTACCCAAACAAAAAAGTGAGAACTCAGTTTTTCTCCGACAATTTGGGGGCTCGTCCGGGATGGCAACGCCCTCAGAGGCACCGGCAGTTACTGCGGATCGTTCCCCTTCGAACCCCATGGCGCCACAATAGAGGTAAGAGACCTTTTTCTCCGACACTGGTGACACTACTCAAGGACTATTAGTCCCAAATCACCATGACCACCAGGGAATGCAATGCCCTCTGTCCTATGCAAGGGTAAATACTCCAATATACTAAGGGCCACAGCTGTTACACTGCAGTCTTCAGCCTCCTTAAATCTTTGGAGGAAAAACAAGACTTGTTAGTAACTGGCAGCTGAAGAATGCTACTCCTGCAAAGTCTGCTAGTTCATTTCAGATTCCACAGCTGGGGCAGGGGAGGGGGAGAGAATGACAGGGATGACACAGACCTCCCTGCTGTAGAGCCCATCAACATTTGGTCACTTGTATTATATATTTCCCCCCTGAAATCTTCTCAGGAAGTTGGACTGGAAATAATTGTTCATCCAGGACTGGGTTTTCATGGGCCACTGAATGATCCTTTCCCTACCTGTACTCCACAGTTCTACTACAACCTGTGCCTTTGAACTCTAAAACATACCATGGTAATGGCAGAGAAGCAGCCATGAAGAAATGGATTCAGTGGGAGAAGGAGCAGGTCCTTATTTCTTTTTTCATTAAGCATCATTTCGTAATTATCACACAGCAAATCCAAATTAATGTCACACAAGGAAACAGTTGTAATAGAGACTGCTATTACTTTTGTTAGGACTGTTGCTAATTTCCTGAAGGTGAAAGCAGATTGTTCTATCCTCCCTGCTGCTATTTCTGCATCTTAAAGCAGTCTGTCAGGGAAATTAGTGCATTGTCTTTGTATGCCAAGAAGATGAAATGCAATTTCAGATAAATTAGATGAATAATAAAGAGTGAAGTGCTGATGCAAAAGGCCATCAAACCTTATTAATGCTTTGTCTGGACTTAGTGCTCTGAGGGTGAATCCAGCTGAGAAACACTAACTCTGAAACAGAATCTCCCACTTGTTAATATCCACCATCTAGAACACAGAGTTACCATATTAAATGTCAGGTTTTCACCTCCAGGAAGCAGTTGGGATAAGTTGTTTTAGTGAAATGTAGACAGAGAGCAAATGGCATATACCTTCAGCTGTCTGTGTGGCTGGCTAATCCTACTCTTCATCTTCTCAATTTCTTCAGGCTTAAACATTTTGTCATTACGTCATTCTTTCCAAAAATGTTCATTAATTGATATTATTTGGAAGTCTATTCCATGTAACTAGAGATAACCAAACAGCTCACCGTGCCACAGCTCTGATGCAACAGAATACAGGAATGGGCATTCTGCTTCTTTGACTACTAAAGGGTCTGCACTGCAGAGCAATTCTGCAATCCCAAGATTCTGAGATAAACTTTACTATTATCACAGAATCCTGAAATCTCATGTCATATCACTAGTCATACAGCTTTAAATAATATTCCACCCACAAACCCTCATTTAAAACACTTTGTACTCATATCTAAGGCAATGAGACAAATAGACAGACATGCAGATAAGCTTTACTTCCAAATCAGACAATTAAAAACCTCACTAATACCAAAATCTCAGGATTAGTAGAGATGCAATCCTGCGATTTCAGTAATGGAATGTACCATGGGATCCAGGATGCCTGTTCACAAAATCCTGGGATTGCATTCCGTAGCAATTATGCCAGTTCATGAGGAAGAACTTTTCAAATGCCATGATGATGAACATTAAATAAGAACCTAGATAAACATACAAACAGATTGATTTCAAACAAAACAATTAGTTCCCACACTGAGCAGCATTTAATTTTGTGGTGAGGAAAAGAGCTACTAAACCTTCATGGATCAAATCTCAAAACTTCAAGCTTTTAATACAGTGCAGATCCTAACCTGAAACAGAAACCTTGAGACTGTGAACTTGATAGGATATACACTATTTTTAAAGGTTAATTGGTACAATAAATGTTCAGAGGTTAATAACCAACTGGATTTTTTTATTTAAACTTTTAAAACTCTTGGTATTAATTTAATCCTTCACTTAGTTCCGCTTACTTATAGTGATTATGTCTTTTTAAAAACTAGAAATATAGATAATTTTTAGGTCATCAGATAGCAGAGGTGGGCATGTAAAAAGCAAAATAAATCTTGGGGGATGGCCAGTGAGTGCTCAAAAGAAGCTGGCTGAGGGGGGAAATCTACATTACATAGGTAACTAAAAGAAATGCTGAAAAGCTCTATTGTCAGTCTTCTCTCCAGTTTAGTTTATGGCCCTGTAACTTAGATTTATATATATGAACCAGGCTTGAACTCAAAATATACCTCAAATAGAACCCTGATGAAAACTTTTAATTTTATATATGACAGTAATAATTAAAAGTCTCCATAACCAAGAAAATATACCCCCAGACCAATCAAAAATCACCCACTATAGCCTGTGCATAGCCTTTACAAACACCACAGGATGTTGTATAGAGTGAGCCACTATCATATATGCAAAAGGGCACTTACTCACTAGAGACTGAAAAAGGCCAAAGGATATTTGCAAAATATTAGCACATCTGTTCAATGAAAACCATCTCAAACACTCAAAGATCCTGAGCAGCAGTAATACAGTGCAAGACCCAATATCCACTTCTAGACACAAAGAACAAACACGTAAAACTTGCTCACCGACATCCTTGTGTGAATCGTCCACTTCAACCCCTTAAAGTAGTCACAGTCAGCCTTGCATTGAGTTTCCAGGGGTGATTCACTGGTTCACTTTGTCAAATTGTACAGGGAAACTTTTTACAAACCTTTTTGTTGTTGCTCTTAATGGATATCCATTATTTGTTTTTCAGACTGTAGTTTATAGGGTATTTTGAGTTCAAGCCTGGTTCACTGAATAAGTCACATGGCATTTCTCCTCTGACAGGCTGAGTTTATTCCATATATATTATATGATAGGAGGGTCAGCCCAACTCAACATAAAACCATTTTAAGCTGGTTTTGCAAAGTGAAACTGCATTGCAATACCTGTCTCTGATGCAGCTTGGAAAAAAATGATTACCCTGATCCCTGTGTCTGTGCCATACAGTAATTTCCATTATAGATCACCAGAGCATTTTGTCAGAGGAAGTCTATACCAACTGGGAACAGAGTCACACAGGAACAAACAAGTCATTCAAGAGACATAGTACAAAGATCTTTAAGCAAAGGATAATATCTAATCATTACATAAATACATAAAAATGGTTTCTTATCCCTCATCTGAAAATTGACAACTGTTTAATTGTTCCCGGACAATAACTTTCCTACTATCACTCACTGAAGGAGAGAATCAGGACCCTCACTTCCGGTAAAAAATATAGCTGTAACAGTGTTTGGTTTAAAAAAAAAAAAAATCAGGAGTGTGGAAAGAACTTAATCCAAAATATACAGGATAAAGCTCAGTCTCAACAGCAAGGACTTCTCTGAATTTCCAGGCCAAATGGTCAAAGTCAGGTAGGTGGGACAGCTTAACCATAATAGTGAATAAACCCCTGGAGGATAAACCCTTAGTAGGAACAAGAAGATCAAAAGAACAATGGTTCTTGTAAAAGCCATGGCTGGAGAGTAACTTTCCAGTCAGACCATGTTTCAGCAATTTCTAGGCATACAGAAAATAGCTATATAAAAGGTAAATTCACATTGCCCAGATTTGTATTCACCAGTAAGCAAAGAGTAATCAGGCCAAAGTTGAGTCTAAATACAGCAGCCACATTACAGATTGCAGGCTCAATGATAACCAGATCAATAGACCACATCCTCCTTCACCTAAGGCCATGTCTATATGATAAACTCTGGTTGATGCAAGTTGCATCAGCATAAAGCCGCTGCAGTTAGTATATCACTGACACGTGTGCATACTTAACTCCTTGCATCGGTGCTGTGAGTACTCACCAGGAGTGCTTGTGTCGATGCACAGTGCAGTGCACCATGGGTAGTTATCTCATCTTGCAATTCGCCATCATCCAGCACACTGTCTTTTGGGAAATTTTGGCAATGCATGCTGGGGCAAAGAAGATCATGTTCCCATCATGCAACTTTCTCCATCCCATACTGCCATCCCTATCCCATAATTTTTATACATTTTTTTAAAATCTCATAAATCCCTGCCACCTTTGACAGAAGCATGGAGCCCACACAGCTCTGCACTATTGTCATGCACATTGCAAAACACAAGATGAACAATCCTCCTGTATTTACAGAGCTGCAGGAAGAACTGCAGCAATGGGGCATGAGACTATTTTGTGGACAATAGACTGCTGTGGGACATAGCAAAAACCAGTTCTAGACTGTTGGTGACATTCACGGAGCAGCTGCAAATGGTGGAGTGCTGTTTCTGAGCCTGAGAAGCAACTACTGACTGGTGGAATTTAGGGTTACCCTATTTAAAAAATAAAAAAAGAGGACACTCCACGGGCCCTGGCCCCGCCACTTTCCCACCCCCAGCCCCGCCCCAACTCCGCCCCTCCCCCACCCCAAAGTCCCCGCCCTAACTCCCCCTCCTCCCTCCCAGCTATGCGAAAAGGGCTGCCCGAGCACTACCGGCTTCACGGTTTGCCGGGCAGCCTCCAGACCCTGCGCCCCTGGCCGGCGCTTCCCCAGCGCAGCTGGAGCCCGGGAGGGGAAGCGCCCAGCCGGGGGCGCAGGGTCTGGAGGCTGCCCGGCAAACCGTGAAGCCGGTAGCGCTCGGGCTTCGGGCAGCCCCCATGCCTCCGGACCCTGCGCCCCCGGCCGGGAACTTCCCCTCCGGCTCCGGCTGCTGTGCTCCTCCCCTGACTCTTCGGCTCTGTTTAAGAGCCGAGCTGCCCGAGCGCTACCGGCTTCGGGCAGCCCCCATGCCTCTGGACCCTGCGCCCCCAGAGCCCGGGAGGGGAAGTGCCCGGCCGGCGGCTCAGGGTCCGGAGGCATGGGGGCTGCCCGAAGCCGGTAGCGCTCGGGCAGCTCGGCTCTTAAACAGAGCTGAAGAGTCAGGGGAGGAGCACAGCAGCCACGGGAGGGGAAGTGCCCGGCCGGTATTTTTCCTGGACATGTTCGGCTTTTTGGCAATTCCCCCCAGACGGGGGTTTAATTACCAAAAAGCCGGACATGTCCGGGAAAAACCGGACGTATGGTAACCCTAGTGGAATTGCATTGTAATGAAGACTTGAGATGATGAGCAGTGGCTACAGAACTTTTGGATGTGCAAGGCCACAATCCTGAATCTGTGTACCAAGCTCGCCTCAGCCCTCAAGGTCAAGGACACCAAAATGAGACCGGCACTGACAGTTGAGAAGTGAGTGGCAATCACACTGCAGAAACTTGCAACGCTGGATTGCTACCAATCAGTGGGAAAGCATTTTGGAGTTGGAAAATCCACAGTGGGAGGTGTTATGATGAAAGTGTCCATGGTCATTAATTATGTTCTGCTACATGTGATTCTAGGCAACATGCAGGACATGGTGGATGGATTTTCAGTAATGGAGTTCCCAAATTGTGGTCAGGCAATAGACTGCACGCACGTCCCTATTTTGGCACCAGACCACCTTGCCATAGGCTACATCAACAGAATGGGCTACTTGTCTATGGTTAGGGCTCCATGTCTGCCACGGAGATTGCGGAAGTCACAGATTCTGTGACTTTCTGCACCCTCTGAGACTTCTGCGGAGACCAGTGGCTGACCCCAGGGCTGCCCAAGCAGCTGGCTCTAGAGACAGCCATACCAACCGCTGCTAGAGTGGCCCCCGGGCCAGCTGCACCAGCTGCTGCTAGCCCCAGGGACCGCCCGAGCAGCAGTCCCCAGGTGGCCAGTGTATCCACTGCCAGCAGCGGTCCCCAGCAGCTGGTGCCACGCCCCCCATCAGCAGCCCCCCTGGGCACCGCCCCCCCCCCAGAAACGGCCTCTGCCACACTCCACACCCCAGTAGCATCACCCTTAAGATTTAGTCAGAGTTATTTTTAGTAAAAGTCATGGACAGGTCACGGGCCGTGAATTTTTGTTTATTGCCCATGACTTTTACTAAAAATACCCGTGACTAAATCGTAGCCTTATTTATGGTTATGCAAGCACTGGTGGATCACAAAGGACACTTCACCGACATCAATGTTGGCTGGTCACGGAAGGTGACCTTTAAGATATAGGGCTGTTCAGAAATTTGCAAGCAGGGACATTTTTTCCCAATTGGCAGATTACTTGACAATGTGGAAACGTCAATAGTGATCCTGGGCAATTCAGCCTACTCCTCGCTCCCCACCTCAGGAAGCCATACACCTTAACAGCACCAAGGAAAGATTCAACTACCAGCTCAGCAGGTGCAGAAGGGCAGTTGAATGTGCTTCTGGGAGATTAGAAGGATGCTGGTGTTGTTTACTCACCAGATTGTATTTCTGTGAGAAAAATATCCCAACAGTTATAGCTGTCTATTTTGTCCTACATAATATCTGTGAGACAGAGAGGGAAAAGCTGTCGCGGGGTGGAGGGTAGAGCTGGAGCAGCTATCTACACAGTTTGAACAGCCTGACACAAGGGCTATTAGAAGAGCTCAACAAGGAGCTATGCAGCTGAAGGAGGCCTTAAGAGAGCACTTTAACAGTGAGCAACAGTAATGCAGTGTGGTGGACTGTCCTCTATCTGGCCCTGAAGTTTTGGGGGCTATTAAAAATTGTGTGGTGCTTGGTGTACTTTTATTAATGTAACAGTCTGTTAATGCACCTATTAATTTTTGCACTGCTTGCTGTCCATTTATAATGATTACACTGCTTGTCACTGATCTTATGAGTTCTGTCACCCTGTACGATAACAGGTGGTGGGTGCTTTCAGTAGTGCTAGGAATTCTGCAGCTTATGTTGTGTGTTGCATATTCATTAATAAAGATGAATTATTTACCAAAAAAATAGATTTTTATTGCTTACCAGAACCATAGCAAAAAACAACAAACAAACAAAAAACAACAGCAATAGAAAACAAGGACAATAAAACCTTCTGAAATATATTCACATAACAGAACTTAAGGGTAAAGAACATTCATGTCCATTTCAGTTCAATTTGGCTACACATACAGCAACCGTTGTTCTAACACATCATTGTACGTGAAGCTGTGGCTGTCCTTATTGTCCCTCAGCATGAAGTGCTAGGGGTAGATTATGGCAGCTAATGTCAAGTGGAATGTTATGGGGTGTAGGAAGGTGCTAAAATGGAATATCCATGGGCTGAAAATGGAGGCAAACCTGTGATTTTTGAACCTGTAGGTCAACAAGAGACTGCAACATCCGTGTTGGCTGCCAGTGAAGCCTTATTATGTCCTAATGCATCATCCTCTCCAACTCCTGAGCCTTTCACCTGTCTGTGCTTTCCCTCTCCATATGGTCTGCAGTATTCACCCTCCAGGCTCTCTGTTTACAGTCTGATGCAGCACTGGCTTGCAGGGTCTTGTGGAAGATATCCTCCCCGTCCTTTTCTTTCTCCCCCTCATCATGGTGAGGTGATCCATGGATGTGGAGAGGGACCCCTCAAAATGACAGCAGCAACAGATAACACACAGAAGTATCATATTTACAGTCAAAACAGAAAGCAGAAGTTAAGTTTAAGAACGTCCTTCCATGACATGCTTATTGACTAGGCCCATATGCCACTAGCCGGTTTACTGACATGGTGCCAACCAAAGTCATTGTGGACTGATGTGGGAAAGTGTCCTACCACGGAGGAAGAAATAAGGCAGCCATCCCTGGAAATCTTCAGGAGAGGATTGCAGAGTACCTCCATGAAAGTTTCATCAAGATCTCTCAGAAGGATTTAATGGACATCCTTGTACCTAAACAAGCTGCTTCATGTGCCCCTTAACCCTACAGGAGAATAAAAACAGGTAACAACTCTACTGCTCTGTTGTTCTGCTACCTCTTCTAGTACGAGAAAAGTAGTGAAAAGTTGCTATCTGTGTCCTACTATGTTGGGGTCAGGCACCAGCTGTACATTTAAACATAGTAAGGGAAATGCATTCACACACTTACCTGAGGTTCCAATGCAAGGGAAGGATTTGTCAATGCTTGGATGCTGGGACTGACTAGACTGCAGCAGAATCTCAAACAGATCGTGGCTCATTGTATAGCTGGACCCTCTGGTTGCATGTCCTCCTCCTCCTTGCTGTTCATGGCAGAGGTTTGTCTGCTCTGTAGGGTGCTGATGGGGTCTTCACGGAGCATAGGACACAGCTCGTTGTAAAAGTGGCAGGTCTGTGGCTCGGCACCAGATTGGTTGTTGGCATCCCTGGCTTTATGGTATGCCTGCTGCAGTTCCCTCACTTTCATGCGGCACTACTGCTAATCCCTATCATACCCCTTAGCCTGCATCCCCCGTGCACTCTGCTCAGATGTCCACATTTCTATGACTGCTCCATAACTGTGCCTGCACAGACTCTTCTTCCCAGAGGCGCAAGAGATCCAATACATCCTGTCCACAACAAGGCAGGAATGCATCTGGAGCATGTAGCTGGCATGGTGGTTTGGGCAGTTGCACACAACAAGGGAGAGCTGCTGGGTTTGCTTGCCAAGCTGGAAAATCAGGGAAAGGCATTTCAAAAATACACTGGGTTTTTAAAAAGGAAGGGTGAGGGCTTCCAGTCTCCATGACCCCTGGACAGTGGAATTCACAATTGTGACCAGAACAGTCAGAGTTGGGCATTGTGGGATAGCTGCTGGAGGGCTGTTAAGGTCAATATAGGTCACACAGTGTCTATACTTGCACTACATTGACCACAGTATGTTGACCACGGCTCTAAGCCACTGCATCGTTGGAACAGGGTGCTTACGTCAGCAAGAGACAAATCTGAGTGTAGCTACATGCACAACTGTGTCGACACAAGGTGACTTATGTAGTGTAAACCGGGCCGAACACATTCTTAATACACTTCTGTAGCTGTTCCAACAGCTGCTGAGAAGAGTGTAGACACACTGATCTCTGACACAACATGGAAGTTGTCAGCTAAACTAAACATGGAAGCCGTCAATTAACAACTAAAATCCATCCTCCAAAAGGAAGCCTAAGTAAGAGCCAGCACCATCTTTGCAATCAGCCCTTAGACAGATATAGATGCAAAGTCAGACAACAAGATTACCTGCATCCAACAGATGTAGGTCTCCATGGTTAATAATAAGGATGGGAAAACTATTCTTTTAACATAGGAAGCACTTTTAAAGTTTCAAGAAAGGCTCAGTTAAGGGGACATCTTCTTATTCACTTTAAACACAGCTCTTCATTTTGCTTACATTTCTTCTACACCAACATTCTGTTTCCTTCTTTCAAGACCTCAACTGTTCTCACATCATGCTTATAACATTTTTGGGCAGGAAGTGGAAAATAACTTGTCCACTAGAAACTGTAAGGAAAACATATTTCCCCAAAATGTAACTTCCTCAGGATGCTGGGGTTAGCAAAGCTTCTCACATAAAAAGAATCATAGGATCTTTAATCACCAGACATGGTCAGAGCTTTGATTTTACATCTGATCTAAAAAATTGGATACTCTGTGTTTTGACTTTAGGCAACATTAACACTAGACAATAAAATGACTCTTTTAAAGGAGCCCCATAGCTCAGAGATACGATGCTTTGTTCTGGAATTCACTCTTTGTCAGTGTAGTCTGCATGCACATTTGTCCTATGAAGCATGCAGGGCTTGACATAGAAATCAAAATCAGTAATAGTAGAACTTAATTGTACCAAACCATGCTAAGGTATTGACAAGATAAGTTACTTATGTGTCTTCAACTGGCGATCACTGTGCTGTGTTAAACAGAAAAGTAGGAAAGCGACTACACTTTGCTAAAACAACAAGGAGTCTGGTGGTACTTTAAAGACTAAGATTTATTTGGGCATAAGCTTTCATGGGTAAAAAAAATCTCACTTCTTCAGATGCGTGGAGTGAAAGTTACAGATGCAGGCATTATATAATGACACATGAAGAGAAGGGAGTTACCGCACAAATGGAGAATCAGTGTTGACAGGGCCAATTTGATCAGGGTGGATGTAGTCCACTCCCAATAACAGATGAGGAGGTGTCAATTCCAGGAGAAGCAAAGCTGCTTTTATAATGAGCCAGACACTTCCAGTCCCTATTCAAGCCCAAATTAATGGTGTTAATTTACTGCTGTACCAAATTAACTGCTGTTACTCAGTTGCTGTGTACGTGAATGTTGCATGCAAGGGTTTTTACATGAATGCCATTGTTGATGTACGCTATTCTCAGAGAGCAGGGAATACCACATGGATTCTGATGTGACAAAAACCACTTTATAATTTCAAAGTTGGAACGACTGATCACAAAAAACACCACAGCAACATGAAATAAAATAAGACATGAATACAAGGCAAAAAAAAAAAAAAAAAAAAAAAACCTGTGCATATATCCCACATGGGTCATTTATAGAAAAAATGATCCAGCTGCTAATGGAGAATCCACCAGATTTGTGTAAACACTTTCTAGAAACTCCAGAGAAGAACATTTCTTATCACACTCTGTTTACCAGTGTACTTCAGTTTAACAAATCTGAAATAAAATTTTTATTCTATAATGATATAACTATGAATCATTTATTACCTGATCTTAATGAAAAACTATGCAAAATTCCACATTTAGTAATAACTGTTATTTGCATTGTTTTTATGAAGACCAGATAATAAATGAGGATCTATTCTATATGTGCATTACACTGAAATTGCTACTGGAACACAATACTATATATTACAAGCATCTTCCATCTGCATAGGCCTGAACCCTAAGGAAAGAGAATCCCTTAGAGAGCAAATTGAAGGACGATCTCTTCCTCATTGGAACAAGGTATATGATGGTAGGGACAAAAGCACTTTCTGGATTTTTTTTTTATTTTATTTTTTTTTGTAATTCAATGGGACAAATTTTCCCCCATTTACACTACTGCACCCTCACTGATTTCAACTGAGAGATGAATTTGGGGTCAATCTTTTGAGAATATGGATAATACATTTGCATCAGAATGGATTTCTTTGAGGGACCTGAAGGACAGAATTGCTTTGGAGCACAGAAAGAGGAATCTGAGAATAGAAGCTTGAAGAAATTCCCTATTATAAAGTAAATTTTCTATTTATTAAAATAAACATTAATGTTTCCTAAATTAATATTTTTAAATATAAAATGTGGTGCATAGAAGATCTAGCACTTTAAAAAACAAAAAGCGTTGTCGCTATTTAGAATAAAACACCTTGACTTCTTCTGTTCCTACATTCCAGACTTAGCAAGACAAGTGAAGTTTACATTCCCTTTGATTAAACAAGGTATTTGTTAGGAGTTGTTTCTTTTTGGTTTAACTTTCATTTTATTGGTTTTTAAATAAAAGTACAGTGCAATTCTTGATGCATGACAGCATAAAAACGCACAAGAGAATATTTCAAAAGAAATTTAATAGTACATACCAATTCTGTCAAGTAAAGCCATACTAAAGCTATGCCTATGGAAAGGATCCTCTTCCACAGAGTAATAAAGACATCCGTCAAAACTTATACTGTAACCACAGTTGGACGTGTGTTCCCTCACAAAACAATAAAGAAACAGGAAGACATATGCACAGGGGTAGAAAAATAAAAGATTCTGGAAACAACTTTTTTTGAATAAATGATTCAAAAAGGCCAGTAGTTTTGAGTCAGAGAAAAGATACAAGTATGGATCAGTCATCCTTCCATTCCTTATGGTTTCTTGGACTAGTGTCCTTCAGACAGATAAAACTCTCTCATCCTGCCTTAATTCTTTTTGCTGTTGTTTTGTCTCCTCCCATCCATCATGCTTAGTGAATGGGTGACTTATTTTTCATATATCAACTGGTATTATTGTTGATATTATGCCATTGGTGTGCATGGTGAGCTACAGACATTTTCCTTGATGCTTTGAAGGCCACTGTTTTCTCCCCTTCTCAATAGTCTCTCCTCCTTAATCACTTATGTTTCTGGCACAGATCAATCACCCATCACAACCACCTCTCTGGCCTATGTTTCTCTCCCTCCCTGTTGTTTTGCTGAAGGTTTATATATTCACCAGTGTGCCAGATTCACCTTACAGTCAACTCTGTGGAAATGGGAGCTGGTTGTGTTCCCTCAGTTATTCTGGCTTTTCTTTGTGGCTTAGGCTTGGTTTCCTGCACCAGGCTACCACATGGATTGAATTGTGTTATCTTGTACATATGGTCCAATTTCTTGCCCTGGTTACAGCCCTTACTCTAAGCATCATAGTTCTGGGAGGAAATGGATCCCAACCAATTTCAGGCTGATCATACCTAAAGTTTCTTGGGCTGTGTCTCCTGTTCTGAGGGCGGTGGCCTATGTGAATCCTTAGAACTCTAGTTTCTGCACATCACTGAGCCTTGGGGGAACATAGCTGTGTTGCCTTTGCCACGTATTGTGGCAGCAGTTATGGTTCTGAATCTCTAAGTCTTGTCCGCATTTCCTCTTCAGGGGTGAAGGGGGTAGATTTTCAGAGGGAGTGGGGCATTTGTCCTCTCTCTTCTTTCTCATCTTCCACATCTTTTGAATTAATGTTCAGAATTACAGTCCCTTAGTATGTCACAGTCTGTAAAAATAATTTGACAAGCAGTTTAAATGTTTCAGGGCTCATCCTTTTCACGTGATAGCTTTTGTGATTATTATCAAATTCCATCTTCTGTGTACGTATATCCTCGGGGAAGAAAAAAACCACACACACTTAATTGAGTACTAGACACTTTGTGAAATTTGCTTTAGCCTTATTGATCCTCAGAAGTTGTTCAGATCTTTTTCTATTCTTAGCCTACCTGGTATCCATGCTGGGTTCAGCCTCTGTAATATCCCTGCACTATTTTTTCTCCTCTTCTCTTTATCTTGCATAGTAGATCAGCATTATTTCTAGAAAGGAGACATGTTCAGTATTAGCTGTGGCCGTATGTAACTTTTTTCCTTTGATTGATTTTCCATGGTACCCTCCTTACTTAAAACTTCAGCACTTTAAATTTTACTTGCTATTAGGTGTTTTAAATCAAGTTTTTACCTACCTTCATTGCAAGCAAACATACAGTTCAGTTACTATAAGAACTATAGTACAATACTTCAAACCATAATTATTCATTAATAGGGAAGTATAACAGAGTCAGCACCCACCTCTCATGTGTGCCCCTTTTCTCTTGGTTACATGTGAGCCTGCTTTTCTTTTTTGGTCTTACATCAGGGTGGCACCTGCCTCTCACGAGTACCCCCCAGCCATTGGTTCTCTCGGCTGGACTGCCGCAGCTCAGCCCTCCAGTCGAGCTGCACATGCTGTCCCCACTTCTGGGGTATACAATCCTGAGTTTTTATCATGGCCCTTGTACGGGTCCGTAGCTCTTAGGCTTCTTCCTAGAGGCACTGCCTTCTTCAACCACCCAGCCGGGGCCCATCTCGGTACCCGCAGCTGGGGGTGTTTCAGCAGGCCTCACTGGGCTCAGTCTTCAACCAGACCAGTGGGGCCCATCTCAGTACCCTTGCTGGCCTGGCCAGGTTCTGTGCTCAGTCCCCCTGGGCTTCAGCCTGCCTGCACTGACCTTCCGCTGGTCCTGCTGCTATTTCCACCAGCCCGGCCAGCTGGTTACCACCCAGCTGGTATTGACCGGCCTGGCCAGGTTTTTTATGGATTTGCCATTTGCCAGAAAAATAATTTAATCTGCCAAGGGGGTTTTATGTCGGTCTAAAGATTTGCATTATTATAACAATATAGTGATATATCTAATGTTAAAAGTTTCTGTGTTCAGCTAAAGATGCTGCAGTGTTCCCACTTCCACAGTTTATGTGATAACGGATCAAACGTGTTGAAAATACAGCAACTGTCTGCCCACCAACACGCAAGCACACCACATGTGTGTGTGCGCGAGAGAGGGTTCGAGTCACTGTAAGTGGCCATTGAAGGGCGGGAGCTGCAAAGTTGCCGTATGGTTGGGGCTGCAGTGGGCTTGTCATGGGTGGGGGGGCCACTGGGTTTTTTGTATTTCCAATGGTAGTAACCCTACTCCTCTCCCATCTGTAAAATGATGTTGACAATATTTACCTGTCTTACAGGCTAAATGTTTTTGAAGTGCTTTGAGAGCATTAGATAAAAAGTACTAAAGAAGTGTAAAGTACTATTATTACAGGTTTAGGGTAGATACATTATTTTAAATGTTAGTGTATTTATGAATTACTAGGAACATTCTTCACGTCCCTACTAAGACACTATGGCTGGTCATCTAGAGATGCAGATGACAAAGTTTGGAAGATACAGTTTCATAAAAGACATCTGGCTCCTTGCCAGACTTCAGAGACCCCATTCATTGCAATTCTGGAGTTGCCTCTGGCTATGTCACATGCTCAGGATGATGTTCATTCAGACAGTTTGTACCACTTCCCAAAATGATATTCTTTCTGAATCATGTTACATTATTGGGGATGCATTTGACAATACATACTGCATGCATTTGACAATATATTTAATACAAACTCCTAATGAGATATCAGACCTTTAATATTTTTAAATGGAAGGTACATTCAGATATTCAGGTTTAGCTGAATACTGAGATAGTTTGGTTCATTCAGATTCCTGTGCAAATCAAATGGACAGCCCGCTTACATAACTTCGAATGACTTGATAACTTATCCTACCCTAAAAGGCAAAACTCCTGTCCATAAGAATTTTAGAACAATGGGCCAGTTACCAAAACCCATTTTGGATTTCACAATAGAGTAAAGAACCTTTCCTGACACCTGGATTTCAAAATTTAATGCCTTGTCAAAATGAATTTGTCACAGGAAAATTGTTCATATAAACACCAACATATAATATGATGTCTTTGTCAACCGTTTTATGGAATCTGTCAAATAAGACCTACCTATTGGACCTGTGGCTATTGTCATCAGGCAAATATGTATCTCCCTAACTAGAAGCAGACAGCACTTATCTTGACTATTTTAAATATCCAGAACGTTCACATATTTTTGACTTGAGTTAATTTCTGAGTGACCTCTGAACGATGCTGAAGGAAGTTCAAGGCACAATGACAGTTTGGTCTAATTTTCTTTTTTAAACATCCTGATCAAGTCCAGTGCTTCATGATGCAAGCTGATTACTATACGGTACAAGAAAAAATGATTAATTACCTTATGTGGGGTGGTTTGTTTTTCTCTTTCTTTGAAGCAGAGGCAGGATACCAAACTTGACTGGTGCTTGGATGCTTCAGCAATGGGCACAATTATAAAAAGCTGGATAGAACAAATGATATCATAACTTTCCCAGAACTTACAAAAAAGTACTATAAAATATAATACAAACGGATATCCTTTCCATAGAATGTTTAAACAGCTTATAGAATTGTTGCCTTAAAGGGGGGGGGGGGGAGGTAACTCTTAGAATAAATCAGGTGTGGTAGAGGGAAAGAAAATGGATACCCCTTTTTCTCAGAAGTGCAGATACGACCCACTCTGGTATCTAATCACCCAGTGGACCAATACCGCAGGTATGGTGTGGTGTATAATGAAGAGGAGACAGGTAAGTAAGGTGAAAGCAAAGATGTGTATTAGGGATAAGAATACAATTAATAGGGAAGGGGGGAAACCACAAACACAAACCAGTATTACAACCAATAACAATATAGTGACAGTGACTTCCAATGGGGCATAAAACCCAGACCCAGATAAATTCCTCCCTTGGCCAAGTACCCTATAAACAGAGATTGATTTCTTCCTACTTAATCTAGGTGCTGAATTGTGTGTGGTGGTGGTGCTCAGGACCTCAAATATCGGACTAGTGGAAAGCCATCAAGGAGGAACTCTGAGGAATCCAACGGATGGCTGGTGATCTCCGTGGAAGAGAAGCCCTCCGGAGATGGAACAGCAGGATAAGGTAAGTGTTGAAGGTCTTCTCCGGTGTCTTCGGGATAGGTGTCGCGCTCGTCGATATGGTCGGAACCATGATGAGACCCGTACCGCACCGTGCACAGGCTGCCACTCAGATGGACAGCCCCGCATCCACACAGGGGTCAGTCTTTTATAGATGTTAAGGCGGGAAAAATTGGACTGTTTCAAATAGCAATGCCAAGCAAGTCTGAGGTGACAGAACCTTCAGGGATTTGGGCGGGAAAACAGATGGAATGTCCAGAGCCCAAAGGCAGGAAAAATCAAGTCCTGACCAGTTGGGGCTACCTTAGAGTCAGTGCACCTGAGGTAAACAAGGATGGAGTTCCGAAGTCACATGTCACAGACTCCATTTTGCATTTCTTATTTCAATTATCCCAACACAATTCTATGGCAAGGCTATAATTCTCTACTTTATAGTTTGGTTTAAAAATTCTATGAGTGATATCATTTTCTATTAAATTCTAAAGTTTTTGGAACAGTTTCTCTAGAAATCTATTTAATGTCTATGGAACCCTCTTGATATCAACCTTTTTAAATTCTGTAGAATATTTCTATAGGTTGGAACTAGAGAATGCTATTTTTTTTTATTCTTGTTTTTGATGGAGCTTGAAAGAGTCTCTCAAAGGGCTAAGATTTCTCCTTCCTTTATTGTTAGTTTCAGTAACCTTTGAAAACTGGGGTAACAATGAGGAACGGTGGAAATTTCATCTTTCCTCCATCTTGTTCTCTCCTACTCATAAGAGAAGCAAGAGCAACTTTAAACAGCTAATTCCTTAAAAGATGTCAGAGAGGGAGGACAGTGCTGTCATAAAGAATGTGCTATTTATGAGCATAAATACTGCGAAACTGGCTAAATTCATTTTTTTTTATATTGGGGTAAACATAGTCTAGTACCATAAATGAAGTGTGAGCTCTCCTTTGCTGTACCATTCATGATCTCAACCCTGATTTAAAGGGAATCACACTGTCTTTGAGAAAATAGTAGAGTAGTCATATGTGTTATGAAATTGACAGTGTAATTACCGTGGTTTCCATTAGCGTTAACACTGTTATAGTTGCTGAATAACGTGTATTACTCAGTAGCTATAGTCAAGGACTCAGTTTTGGTGGCACATTAAAGGTAAAATATGCACAGAAAACTCAGTATTATATGGCATGGTCCCTCTCTTTCTCCAGTCCTGTCAGGATCATATTCTTATTTATTTTATATTATATTAAATTTACTTTACACTGTTCTCAAATCATCAGTTTTTGTAATGAAACATTCAGACTTTTGTAATAAAATGAATATTTGAATTGTAGACATTATCAAAGAGCAAAGCAAGAACCTTTGGCAGCTCAGAAGAGGTAGTTGGGACTTTTGATACTGGGGAAGAGGTGGATACAATTTTAGTTCTTGGAAGTTGTTTGGTTTTGTTACATGGCAGAGGAGACTATAAACTTTGGAAGGGTTTGAATTCCTCACTCTCCACCCCAGCAATCATTTGTTCCACAGTATCCTGTCCTAATATCTCCCATTACATCGAACAGTAATGGAGAAACACTAATTTGGTGCTTCTACAAAAATGATTAGCAGTGAAATAGTTTGTTGTTTGTATCAATAAAGTAAGCGGATACATGGAGCCAGATTCCCTCACACCAATTTAAATTATGAAAAATTCTACTCAAGTCAATGAAGCTATGCCAGTGAGAGTTCAGAAACTGCTCTGTTAGGCCTAGCATTCTCATTGTCCCGTGTGGTTAAGTTAAAAGAATTGTTTGGCAAATATACTGAGTACCCATAGAACTTTGTGAATCTATGCTAAGTGGAGATGATGAAAATTCACTAAGTAAAAGTATATTGCTTACAAGAGCAAAATATTAAAGTGTGTTTTAACTGCAAGATTTGCTTGCCAGGTAAAATGTAATTGGCTATGAGTTGTAACTGACATCACAAGAAAAGAAGCATGAGGGGAACATAACTGAAGTCTTGCAGGTCTCAAAGGAATGTTGACCACAGATGTGACATCAGCGTAATGTAAAATGTTCAAAACGAAATGATTGGTTGAGACTCTTGTTTTGTAGATGTTCTAGCGCTATTGTTAAATAGAGGTCAAGTTGTTAGGATCTCTTTTGGCTGGAAATTTGAGGCATAGTGGAATTTGTAAGAAGCTGACAAATTGACATTTGTTAATGATTGGATAGCCACCTGATTGGATAACGGGGTGAATAACAGACTGTTACTCTGGATCGGTATGCATAACTTTTCTGTTTGGGCTGTTTAATCTTAGATGCCTAATCTCTGATTAATAAACTGATTGACAAGACATCAGATGGTCAAGCTTAAATCAATAATCAAAATGAAACCAATTATTTACAGCTCCAGGAGAGCCAGTAAAATGTGTGGAATAAGGAAGGAGACATTTATAGAGTAATTTTCCACCATAATCTTACATTAAATTAGCAATGTCCTATCATTTCTATTAGGAGCTCCTAATCTCCACTGCAAGTGCACAGATTGTCTTACACTCCTTGCCGGAGTACAGAAAGCCAAGAGCTCTTCCACAAATATGATCAGTGCAGAGACCGAGAAATTGACATCACTAGATGCACCACAGTGGAAACGGTGGCTTGAATGTGTGGAAGGTGTCAACTTCACACACTCAGGAAGATGGGACTGGAATCTGGGGGCTGCAAATCCCATACATGCCACTAGGCTGCAGGTGAAAACCAATGCCATCACTGTTAAAGTGTTGTGGATATCAAAACAGCCGGTGGACAAACAGTATCGCAGAAAGTCCAGCATCAGCTCCAGCAGACAATGTCCATATGTGCTCCATTGTCCCAGTGGTCTGGCCATGCACAAGTAAGGAGATTGATGTAGCCATTGCAGCCACAAAACTGGGGAAAGCACTGGGGAAAGATGGCATCTATCCTGAGTTCCTATATAACCTGGGTCCACTGGCAGACAGATGGACGATGCAGCATTTTTCACCAACATTCTGGAGACCAATGAAACCCCCAGCATGTGGAGAGAAGCCTATGTCATTGCACTCCTAAAGCCTCGAAAACCTGCAGATGACCCTTCTAGTTCTAGGCCAATCTCCCTCTTCAGCACTGCCTGCAAGGTGATGGAGCACATGTTTCTGAACTGAATGAGGCCCACTGTGAATTCCAGTTTACCCAAAGAGAAAACTTGTTTCCAACCTCACAGAAGTTGTTGCGACCAAGTCCTGTCCCTAACTACAAACATCTAGACAAGATTCAAACAAAAACTCAAGACCAGTACCACTTTAATCAATTTGCCAGTGGTATGAAGGATGGACTGCTACTGATATTGGCCAAAGTGATCCCCTTCATGCAGATTCTCTGGCTACTGAACACCATGCTTAGTGGCCAAAGGATGCTCGTACACCTTGGAGGTCAAACCAACAAACTGCGCACTTTGAATAATGGACTGCCACAAGGATCTGTACTCGCTCCAACACTCTTCAATGTATACATGAGCAATATGTCTGAAACAATAGTGCAGAAGTTTGCATATGCTGATAATTTGGCACTGTCAGCTCAGGCCCATAGCTTTAAACTACTCGAAGGGACCTTACATCTCACCTTAAGATTGTGGAAGAGTACTTCCAAATGTAGCAGCTGAGACCAAATCCAAGCAAATTGGTAGTCTCTACTTTCCACCTTGACAACAGAATTGCACAAAACACTTCAATTGTTGAGTTTTTCAATGAAACTTTGCATTATTCCCCCAAGCCAACGTATCTTGATGTCATTCTTGACCACACACTCACCTTTCATGACCATCGCAAGAAAGTATTCAGTAAAGCAAAGACTCACATCAACATTATCCAAAAGTTAGCTGGGGGATCAACTGCCCTGCTACTACAGACATGGTCCTTGACCCTAGTGTACCCTTGTACACTGGTATGGACAAGAAGTTTCCATATCCAACTTGTGGATAGGTAGCTGAATAAGACCATACCAATCATCACAAGAACTTCAAAATCAATGCCTCTACCATGGCTTTCTGTATTAGCTGGAGGTTCAATGTTTGCTATCTGTCAAGCACAAGAACGTAAACTCACCAAAGACTATCCAGAACTTCCCATCTGGCAGCCTATGGACAACATACCCCAACAATGTCTGAAATCACGAAAACCACCATGGACCACATGCGATCACCTCATGTCTTGCGATCCATCCAGGGAATGGCAAAGTGTCAGGACTTCATCTACCATTCCAAACAAGCACATTATCATTGACCCAACAAGCTGCCCTTGCAGTTTCAACCTACCGTACAGACTCTGGACCACACTGAACCACGTTTGAACAAACCATGGAAGATGAAGCGACTTGATACAAAAGTGGGGGGGGAAATCAAAGATCCCCCTTTGTGTGACTGTGGTGAGAACATCCAGACCATCTAACACATCATAACCCAATGCCCCAAATATAGATTCAAAGGTGAAATGGATGATATCCACAAATGGATTATGCACCTATATTTGCATCTATAAAATGTTGCTCTGCAGTGCCATACGCGAGAGACAGAAACAGAGAGAGAGAGAATTTTTATGGTGTGGTCACTGCTTTCCCTAGAGCAGTGTTTGTCAATCTATGATCTGTTGACCCTCAGTGATCTGTGAAGCCCTTTCTGGTGCTGCAAAGAGTGACACATTTTGAAAGCCAACAAATGATGGGTTTGAATTTGGAAGGGGGTGGGACTATGGGAAAAATCTCTTACAAAAATGGTCCACCAAGTGCAAAGGTGAGAATACCACTGCTGATACCTCTTTGGGCTTGACTTGAGCAAAGACATCATTTATTGCACTCTTGGGGAAAGTTTAAGTATGAGGTAAATTGTTTTTCCTTTGTTTTTGATGGTTTCTCTCATTTGTCAAGTTGTTACTGTGCAAAAATTTCTTTTCATAAAGTTTGTTTTGTTTTAAAGAAAAAAACACATTCACACAAAAACAGACTGGGCTTTTTTGTTTGGTTTGGGGTTTTTTTTGTTCCCCCATCTTTCATTTGAATGAGTGTAATCACCATGCAGTGAACATAGTAAGATTGGGAACTAGCACAGGATATTTTTAAACTAGGAACTGACCCAGATACACCCACCAAAATGATAGCACTTTTTGATATTAATTTGATATTGAGCAAAAGATTATTGCAGTCAGTATCAAACACTAAGGCCTGGTCTACACTAGGAGGTTATGTCGAATTTAGCAGCGTTAAATCGAATTAACCCTGCACCCGTCCACACAACGAAGCTATTTAGTTCGACATAGAGGTCTCTTAAATTCGATTTCTGTACTCCTCCCCAACGAGGGGAGTAGCGCTAAATTCGACATGGCCATGTCGAATTAGGGTAGGTGTGGATGGAAATCGACGCTAATAGCTCCGGGAGCTATCCCACAGTGCACCACTCTGTTGACGCTCTGGACAGCAGTCCAAGCTTGGATGCTCTGACCAGCCACACAGGAAAAGCCCCGGGAAAATTTGAATTCCTTTTCCTGTCTGGACATCGTGGCGAGCTCAGCAGCACTGGCAATGATGCAGAGCTCTCCAGCAGCCAAAAGTCTATGGCTTACCATGTCAGCCGGCTACCCGAATTCCACTGTCCTGCCCCGCTTGTCTGATCTCCACTGCAAGACCCCAGGCACTGAATGCGAAGGCCGAAAATTCGACCTTGTCCTGAGTGCGCATGTGATAGGTGCTGTGCATGGTCTTGTTCACAGAGAAAGACACTGTTCATTGTTCACAAAAAATTATCTTTGTGAGGAATTCACTCCCTTTTTCCCATCCCACAGCTGCGACTGTCTCCCGACCTACCCTGGCATCCCCCTCCCAGAGGCTGGCGCAGATTAGGCGGAGAAATAAAAGGACACGGGACGACATGTTCTCAGAACTTATGGGCTGCTCCCGAGCCGAGGCGGCCCAGCAGACCCAGTGGAGGGAGAACATGTCGCAAATCCATCGATCACACATAGAACGGCAGGAGAGGTGGCGGCAGGAAGACCAGCAGGCGACTCAAACGCTGCTTGGACTAATGAGGGAGCAAACGGACACGCTCCGGCGCCTTGTGGATGTTCTGCAGGACCGGAGGCAGGAGGACAGAGCCCCGCTGCAGTGCATCTCTAACCGCCCTCCCCCGCCACAAAGTCCCATACCCCCCTCACCCAAAGTCCCAAGAAGGAGGGGCGGCAGGGGCCGTGAAAACTGTCACTCCACCCCTGCAGACTGCTCAAGTACCAGAAGGCTCTCATTCCCCAAAATTTGATAAGTCCTTTCCTTCCCGCCTCACCCAAGCCCCCGGCCCAGTTTCATCCCCTAACTGTGTAGTTGCTAATAAAAAATATGTTTCTGTTAATTACTGTTTCTATCATGTTCTTTTAGAGGAGAGAGTGTTTGAAGGGGGTTGGTAATTGGACAGGACAGTCACCTTTACCAGAGTACAGACAGGGGGGCAGGTTCAGCAGCAGGTCACACACACATTGGAGTCACTAGGCACCCTGGTCAGTCTTGGAGGTGGTTTTCATGTTCTGTGGGGGGGGCGGCTATGTAAGTTTGTGGCGGGGGAGGGTGGTTAGAGATCTTATGCAGCGGTCCTTTCCATCACTACGCCCACTCCCCACCACAGTCTGCGTCCCAGTTTCAACACTTTACCGCGAAACCCGTAATAAAGAAAACGGTGTTCATTAACAAAGTTCCATTTATTTTATTTTTAAACGTGTGTTGGAAGGGGGGGGACGGGGTGAACGGGGTATGTAGCTGGAGAGGATAGTCAACATAAACTGGGTAAAGAAACAGGGGCAGGTTCAGCTTCTCTTTAAACAAAGTTAATAGTCACAGGTTACCCTGCTCACTGAGGAACCTAGCTTTCAAAGCCTCCCGGATGCACAGCGCGTCCCTCTGGGCTCTTCTAATCGCACGGCTGTCTGGTTGGGCGTAATCAGCAGCCAGGCTATTTGCCTCAACCTCCCACCCCGCCATAAAGGTCTCCCCCTTGCTCTCACAGAGATTGTGGAGCACACAGCAAGCTGCAATAACAATGGGGATATTGGTTTCGCTGAGATCACAGCGAGTCAGTAAGCTTCTCCATCTCCCCTTGAGACGTCCAAAAGCACACTCCACCACCATTCTGCACTTGCTCAGCCGGTAGTTGAAGAGTTCTTTTTCACTGTCCAGGGCGCCTGTATAGGGCTTCATGAGCCAGGGCATTAGCGGGTAGGCTGGGTCCCCGAGGATCACTATAGGCATCTCCACATCCCCAACAGTTATTTTGTGGTCCGGGAAGTAAATACCTTCCTGCAGCCGTCTAAACAGACCAAAGTTCCTGAAAACACGAGCGTCATGAACCTTGCCCGGCCATCCGACGTTGATGTTGGTAAAACGTCCCCTATGGTTCACCAGTGCTTGCAGCACCATTGAAAAGTAGCCCTTTCTGTTAATGTACTGGCTGGCCTGGTGGTCCGGTCCCAGGATAGGGATGTGAGTTCCATCTATAGCCCCACCGCAGTTTGGGAATCCCATAGCGGCAAAGCCATCTATGATGACCTGCACGTTTCCAAGGGTCACTACCTTTGACAGCAGTAGCTCAACGATTGCGTTGGCTACTTGCATCACAGCAACCCCCACGGTAGATTTGCCCACGCCAAAGTGGTTCGCGACTGACCGGTAGCTGTCTGGCGTTGCAAGCTTCCAGAGGGCTATGGCCACTCGCTTCTGGACAGTCAGGGCTGCTCACATCCGGGTGTCCTTGCGCTTCAGGGCAGGGGACAGCAGCTCACAAAGTTCCAGGAAAGTTCCCTTCCGCATCCGAAAGTTTCGCAGCCACTGTGATTCATCCTAGACCTGCAGCACTATGCGGTCCCACAAGTCCGTGCTTGTTTCCCGGGCCCAGAATCGCCGTTCCACAGCATCAACATGACCCATTGCCACCATGATGTTCACGGCGCGGGGTCCCGTGCTTTGTGACAGGTCTGTGCCACTCTCAGACTTCATGTCCTCACCACGCTGCCGTAGCCTCCTCGCCTGATTTCTCAGCATCTACCTCTGGAAAAGGTGGACGATAAGGTGCGAGGTGTTGACAACGGCCATAACTGCAGCGATGGTCTCAGCGGGCTCCATGCTCGCAGTGCTGTGGCGTCCGCGCTGTCACTCACCAGAAAAGTGCGCGAACTGATTGCCCGCCGGCGCTTTCAGGGAGGGAAGGCGGGAGTGACGGTTGGATGACGACAGTTACCCAAAACCACCCTCGACACATTTTTTTCCCCAGCAGGCATTGGGGGCTCGACCCAGAATTCCAATGGGCAGCGGGGACTGCGGGAACTGTGGGATAGCTGCCCACAGTGCACCACTTCCAATGTTGATGCTTGCCCCGTTAGTGTGGACTCACAAAGTCGAATTACTGTCCTTAGTGTGGATACACACGTTCGACTTTGTAATATCGATTCCACATATTCGATTTAAGTAAAATCGAACTAGTCTCATAGTGTAGACATACCCTCAGTGTTCTGACAGTGTTATTTAGGGTAATTTACTATGTTGGATAGAAAGACAAGGTGATAAACTGATAGGTTCCATTAAAAGAGCAGACACAGTGCCCTACATGTAGGAGTTTTCATGTATACTCTCTTCTCTGGTATTGCCTTTGAGAAAGGCATTTTGACAAGGCTGTGAGACTTTGTCTCACCTAATTTCCTTTGGCACAGTGAGGCAGTTTTTCTATATGATGATTGATCTCTGGGTTATTAGGAAATTCTCATTTTAAGCTGCTATTGGGAAGACTTGAATAATTTACAGTTTCTGCCATGAACTTGGCAGCTCTTTTCAATAGTTGCTGATTTATTACACCTAACAAAGAACTGCTACAGTGGGTCAGTTAGTTGTCTAGTTTACACCAAGGCAACATGTAGTTAAAGAGAATGCATAGTTTTTAATTAACCAGTCATGAAGCATTCCTTTTAGGCACCTGTGAACTAGTAACAGTTATAAGAATACAGTAACTCCTCGCTTAAAGTTGTAGTTATGTTCCTGAAAAATGTGACTTTAAGCGAAACAATGTTAAGCGAATCCAATTTCCCCATAAGAATTAATGTAAATGGGGGGGGGGGGGTTAGGTTCCAGGGAAATGTTTTTCACCAGACAAATATTTATATACCTAACCCCCTCGCCCCCCCCCCATTTACATTAATTCTTATGGGGAAATTGGATTCGCTTAACGTCACATTTTTCAGGAACATAACTACAACTTTAAGCAAGGAGTTATTGTATTCTTATAGCTGTTTATACTATATATATATATATATATATATATATATATATATATATATATATATATATATATACACACACACACACACACAGTACAAGTTTTAAACAATTTAATACTGTACACAGCAATGATTGTGAAGCTTGGTTGAGGTGGGGAAGTTAGAGGGTGGAAGAGGGTGGGATATTTCCCAGGGAATGCCTTACTGCTAAATGATGAACTAGCATTCAGCTGAGCCCTCAAGGGTTAACACATTGTTGTTAATGTAGCCTCACACTCTACAAGGCAGCACGAATGGAGGGAGGGGAGCAGCATGGCAGACAGAGACACACACCCTGTGTGAGAGAGAGAGAGAGAGAGAGAGAGAGAGAGAGAGAGAGAGAGAGACGCATTGCCCCTTTAAGTATGCTGACCGCACTCTAAGTACATTGCCTTTTTAAGTATATCAGGAAGTTGAGACAGCAGCTGCGGCCAGCAAGTTCCCTCCGTCCTGAGCCCTGTCGTGTCTCAATGGGGGGAGGGACAGCTGAACTGCTGGGCGGCTGCCATACAGGGAACTTAGGGAAGCGGGGAGCTGATAGGGGGACTGCTGGTCCACCCTGGTTCCAAGCCCCCACCAGCTAGCTGCAATGGGCTGCTCTTCCTGCAAGCAGTGGACAAAGCAGGCGGCTGCCAACAATGTTATAAGGGAGCATTACAGAACTTTAAATGAGCATGTTCTCTAATTGATCAGCAATGTAACAATGTTAACCGGGACGACTTTAAGTGAGGAGTTATTGTAATTAACCTGAACTTTGCCCAAAACTCAAACCAAACTCATTTTCTTTGGTTTTTTTTTAAATAATTATTTTTATTTATTAAAGATTCCCATCTCCTTTTCTCCTCTGCACAACCAAATGAATCAAGAGATGAAGAAGACTGAAGGACCCAACTAAAAATGGGGGGGGGGGGGAGAAGAACCTCTACCCTGAATTAAAACATGCCACAAAATGCAGATCCAGATTTTGAATATCCCAAAATTCATATAAAAATCTGAATCTGTTTCCGAGTCTGGCGGCTTGAGCCAATCTCTGATAGTCCCAATTCACTTCTCTAGCAGAGAAAGGTCTAACATGAGTCAATGGCTGGAAGTTGAAGCTATACAAATTCAGACTGGAAATAAGGAATAAATTTTTGACAGTGAGGTAATTAATGATTGGAACAATTTAGCAATGTTTGTGACAGATTCTGCATCACTGAATTTTTAAATCAAAATATGCCCTAGGAATTATTTTGGAGAAGTTCTATGGCCCAAGTTATACAGGAGGTCAGACTAGATGATCACAATGGTCCCTTCCGGTCATTCCAAGCCAGGAACAGTGCACATTGGGATAGATAATGTCTAGTTGTGTGCATGGAGCTTGCAGAGGGTAGTGCTTAGGAAATGGTAGATGATATTGGGCTGGCTGGAGTGATAAATGGGTGGCTGGGAGGGTGAGAACTTAGTTAACAAACAAAAGATACTAGAGTCTAGGGCTGCACCATGTTTTCCGTTCCACCTCACCCCAACTTGTGGAGACAGATTCCTTTCACTACATATTGTGACTGTCTTAAACGCTTATGAATCTGTTGCAAATTTCAGAAGGCAAGAATTTGGGGAAGAGATTTTATTACTATTACCTCTACTGAGAGATACATTTTAGTAAAAATCTCTCATTCTCTCTGGAATAAGTTTACATAACTCGTGTTTGCTGACGTTCAGAGCACAAGCACTGGTTTGACTTTGATCACCATTGGTGAGGTTTTTTTTAAAATGGATTGGGTTCGAGTAGTAAAGAGAGGAGATTATTTGATCCTGACCATTCAGCCAATCATGTTGTTTGTTTTTAATTTATAATGCCAGACTTCATGGCAAGGGAGACACAAATATAAATAAAAATTATATTTTTGTCTAAACATGACATAACCAGATTTGACTATTATGATTATTAACTTATCTCTGATGGCTTTTGCCTGTATCATTAGTTCATAAACAATGTAATTATGCTTCTCTCTTTTACAGCACAAACCAATTTGAATATAACTGGGCAGATGTATTATGTGATACACACACATTAAAAGATTATTTAGGTTGCAAAATCAAGCACTCCAAAGTTATTAAAATGGCAGAATTAATGTTGCCTGTATGCATGCACCATGATGCAGACTTTCATTATATGACCACATACTTTTAAAATATATATATATATATTTATTAATACATTTGGCTACCATATCACAGCTCCTGAGAGATAAAAATACATGGGGAGGGAATCAGGTTTTTTTAATATCTTCAAAAGTTTTTAAGGTTCCACTCAGATAATGCTTCAAAAGCCTGTCTGCTCTATTTGTCTAGGTTCGTATGTGGCCCTCATCACAGTGGTAACCAAAAGCCTCCACTGTAAGTATCAGTTCTCACAAGATTTCTAGCCAGGTTTCTAATCCAAATTGTTTGGGATATATTTGTGTTAAGCCTCTGCCCTTGGATATGACAAACTCAAACATCTCTCTAGGATTGCATGCATTTTGAAATGAGTTCTTCTTGCTTGCATGTATATGAAATGCAATAACATGTATGTTACCAAATATGATTTTGTAACTGTGTGTGTTCTGATCCTGTTTGTTAAACTCACTGATAGGTAGAATTTATTGCTTATAATAGATTTGCTAGTTAAAAACTCTGAACAATTTAGCTTCTTCAAAAGATTTGTTATTTTGTAGAATGTCTTTCCTTTTTTTTATTTAAGCACATGTATACTTGTGTCTGGAACATTAAATTCATTTGAGTCTGCTATTATTTCTAATTTTATTCCTTAGCAGTTGTCTAATCTTTTCTTCTTTTCCCCTGATCTTTGTCCTCAATTCCTTTTTAAGACCACACTTTTTTCCTTGTGTTCTCTCTGTCATTTATGTTTCTTGCTCGTCTTATTTTCCAGGCTCATTTCCCTAATCAACTTCTTTTCTACCTACCTTGAGACTTTTTCTTTTATGTTACTCTTCACTTCTTTGCTTCTCTACCTTGGCTTTGACTTTCTTTCCTTTGATTGACAAACTTCCTGATATTACCAAATCATAAAAGTTAGGAGAAGAGGTCCATCATGAGAGGCTAGATCCTGTACCCTTTGCTCCACTTTGGTGAGGCACAAAGGGACTGTAAGGCTGGCTTAAACATCCATTTCAGGATTTCCCTAGGGTGGGCAAATCTACCAGCACAGTAGGTCCTAGATCCCCACCCCAGTGGAGAGCTGGTGAGAGTGCGAGATGTTACAGCAACCATTCCTTATTCTTTTGGGGTGCCATATTCCCCATTGGCAGCACATTGGAAGCAGCCATGCACTTCAAGCTCAAGAGCTGCAAGTCTGGACAACCTATATGTGTGTTGCACAGTGAGAGGAAGGCTTATTCACGACCCCCACCACAAAACCAGAGAGCGTGCGTTCCTCTCAGCCTCTCCTGTTGGAAATGTTCCACTTTGTATGCATAATTAAATGTGTATTGGGGCAAGGACTTGAACATGAGTTTCCTACCTCCTACATGAGTGCCCTAGCTACTGAGCTATAGAGTCAGTCTGTCTCTTTCCCAGACAATACTTAATTATCTATATAAAGTGGAAAAATTTCAGCAAAAGACATTGAGAAAGACCTACCCTGGAATAGCCAACAGTGCGGTAGTTAGGGCCTTCACCTGAGATGTGGGAGACCCAGGTTCAAGTCCATGGTCCAAACCAGGCAGAACAGGAACTTGAACCTGGATCTCACCCCTCAGGTAAGTGTCCTAATCACCAGACTTTTGGCTGTTTTTTGTGAGGGAGAGGCAGTGTCTCTCTCTCCCCACATCCAAAAAGAGTGGAATTTGTCAGTTTCAGCCCAATGGAGAATAAGAAAAGTTGTTGAAATCTCACAAATTTTCACAGGACAGGAAAACTATGTCCCACCCAGTTCCGTTTCCTGCACATATCTCTAATACAAGTAAGTGAAACAGATGAGATAAGAACCAACCCAAATATTCACCCCCAAACAAGAAAAAAAAAAAGTCTTTGGGTGCAGAAGAGTTCTAGTACTTTGTATTGCCACATCATTTCCCCCCTTCCTCCTCACATATATTCTAATCCAGTTTTGATATTCAAAAGACTTGGGATGTTCATATAACACTGAATAATCATGCAAACTTTTGGGTGCTCATTCAAAGCAGACATCTCAGCCCATCACTGATCTCTATTCTCTCCTCGACTTTGCCCGATATGGAAGTCAAGTTAATTAACAGCGCTTAAACATGGTTAGATGGTTTAAATGGTTTCTTATGCTATTTAGCTAGCCAGTGTAGAAACGGCCCAAATGCAATAGAACCATTTATAAAAACTACATAGTCCAGGTTGCAACTAAGGGCCTGATGTGCTTGACTATTTCCATTTGTGACACCTATGACAATTGCTAGGCATCAGATGGTAGGACAGGGTTACCAGCACTCAAGTCCTGGTGAAAGCTAATTTGGTCAGCTTTGAGGCTCATTTGATCTATGCCCAACTGAGATGGACTGGCCATGTAATTCAAATGCCTGAGACTCATCTATCAAGACAAGTCTTATATTCTGTATTAAGCTCAGTAATCATAAGCATGGAGGGCAAATGAAACACTTCAAGACACTCAAACAAAATCAGCACAAAATGAACATTTTGGACTCAACCTTTGAGTGATTCCATGCTACAATGCCATAAGGGTCAGCCACGACTTTGAGAAGAATTGCATGGTATAGCTGGAAGCACAGTGCCAGGCATAAAAACAATGTGCAGCTCAATCAACACAAATAGGCAAATGGCTCTATGGCCAGAGCAGTAAACATAGTTCTTCCTGAATTTGTCTATGGAGTCACATGAAGACCCATTAATACAAATTATGACTGTTGACATCATCCTTGAAATCAAGGTGACCACCATTATCAAAGGCCTGATACAACACCTATTTGCAGTGAATGAAAAGGCTGCCATTGACCTACTGGGTCTGGAGCAAACCATAGTCCCCCCAACTCATTCCTTAGGCCGGCAAAGCAGAGGGTTAGCCTCTTTCAATTATTTTCCTGTCTTCAAAGATGCAACTATGATAGAGTGCAGGGGTACTGCCAGGTCCCCAGTGCACAAGGGTTATCTTCAGTTTCAATATCCCTTCTGCTTGCTTAGGGGAAGAGTTACAAGAGCATGGCTGTAAGCAGGCAGGGTTCCATAACTAGATGCTGAGGGCGGGGTGAACCCCAGGTTGTGAAATCTTTGTTACAAATTTATGGGGACTTGTTAGATTTATGCTGCTGAGACACACTTGTCAATTTAGTGTCATAAGCATATTTAGTGTGTTCTTTACCCACCCCTTCCCACAAGATATGGTATGTTGACTAAAACCACACTTAACACCAATCTCTGCAGCACAGTACCAGACATATATACTTCTAGCCATGTTCAATATACATCTTGCTTTTTCTGCAGTTCTTCCACTAATTTTCAGTCCATATGACAGTGCTCCTTTCCAAGCCAACTGGAATTAATGATTCAAATAAGACAGACACTGAATCAAATGCTTTACTAAAGTTAAACATCTTACATTTACTTCATTTACCTCATCCACTATTTCTACAATTTGATCAAAAAAAGAAATCAAGTTTATCTGGCTTAATTTGATCTTCAAAAAATAAATCAATGCTTTTTATTGTTAATGAATCTGTTATCCCTTATTATTTATTTATTTATTACTAGGGACAGAAGTTAGACTTGTCAGTTGATAACTGCCAGGAGCACTTTTTCCCCCTTAAAGATCAATACTATACATGCTATTTTTCCAGGCCTTTGATACCTCCCCAATCTCCATGACTTTTCAAAAATAATTGCCAGTGGCTCAGTAAGATCATTACCTAACTCCCTCTCTAGGACATACATCATTTCAGTCCTGCTGATTTGTATAAATGTAATTTTTCCAAGTATTCCCTTACCAGCATTTTATCAATACATCGACAAGATCTTCATTGCTTCCTAATCAGCCACACACTTCTCCTTTATTCCTCTTGTGAAAACTGATTTTAAAAGAGCAATTCTGTAGCTCAGATATTTTAGTCTCACCAGATACTTTGTCTACTCTCCTTGAATATTAATGAGCCAGCATTCTCTCTAACTCTTCTTCTCTCTTTATTCATAGTCACCCCACCCCAACTTGTGTAAGAGGCTTTCTGGGGATGGGCAAGCTTCTAAAGAGTGGATTGCAGGTTCATTTGGAATTTGCATCTAAAAATTCATAGGCTTATCCAAAACTAAGAAAGCTCCAGTTCTTTCCCATTTGTAACCTGAGTGTATGTTTACATACCTAAAAATGTAGCCTGATTTTCCAGAGTGTTGATCATCCAGCAACTCCCACTGAAACATGAAGTCTGTGGGAGTTGCGGGATATTCAGCATCTTTGAAAATCAGGCCATTCATTTAGATGTCTAAACATCGATTTAAGCTTATCTTTGGGCACCCATTTATGAAAGTCTTGGCCTAAGAATGTTTTCCTCATTCATTTAGTCCAGTATCCTGTCTCCATCCACAGCCAGTGCCAGATAGTTATAGGAATGTAAAAACACCAACACTGCAACTAATTTTGCAAAGTTATAAATGAGAGAGAAATTATTTCCACCCCACAGAAACAAATCAGTGGTAAAAGAATGGACAGTTCCTATTTTACTCTAATGAGCATAATTGCAGATGCCATTCTTATTCATACAAGTGATTCATTTGTTTTTAATCTTGGCAATCTAATTTGAACTGTCTAGTTTGCCCTCCCTTAGTAAGTCCTCCAGTGAAGAACACTAGAGAAGTAGAAAGTTTTCTTATAAACTATATATTGTACTTGTTCCAGTAATTCAACCTGGTCTCAGAAAGACATCTATATTATTCATCCAATCTCCCAGAAATGTTGAAGCGCTGGGCAGATGAGTCATTCATGGGAACTAACTAAAAGAAACAAGAATATTAGTGTAATTAAAGGAAAGAATTACAGAGTTTTTGAACAGTGTTTTTCATGCATTTAAGCATAAGAGGCCATCAAAAATTCTCTTTCTTTCAGATAAGTACTATAAAGTAGCAGACTCATGACCTCACTATCAGTAATACTCAGTATGATTGGAAATAGACTAAAATACCAGGGAAAAAATCCTACAAATAACTGCAGAAACTATTATTACCTGATGTAACCTTATACTATGCGCCAAAGTTATTAACTCTATAGTCTTAATACCAGTTTAACTTTGCCTAAACAATTAGTTTTCAATCTAGTTTTAAAATGAACTTGGTAAATAATTTCTTAAAAACAGAAAGGTATCTGACTCTCAACCAACTGAAGTGCAAACTAGAGAACACTGAAGTTCCTTTAGATTCTTTACAGCAAAGGGGAGCATGGCCTACTGCAGATTCTGATCCTTATGGGTGTAATAGTATTCTCCAGGAAAATGTGTGACATTAAAGAGGGTCTGTTGCTATGGCACAAGCAAGGGAAAGTCTAAGCTGTCTCCCTCATGTATGAATATATATTTGTGTGGAAACATAACAGATTTAAGGTTCCTGATTGACATGAAGAAAGGGGGTGGGGGAGTTTTTTTGGAACATTTACAATGATGTTTTCAAAACCATCCAGTATTGCTCTAACTCGGCTCCCAGTGAAGAAAGTGTGAGTTTTACGGTTGACTCCCGTGTTGACCTAACTCTGCACCCACTGAGCACTTTTGAAAAATCCCAGTCTTAAACTATGAATGCATTCAAAGAGAGTTCAGTTCAGGATCTCTATCTCCAGCCAATCCAGTCATGTTCTCTCTCTCACACACTATTTATGCTTTCCTGCCTCCCATCACACACTCTCTATCTCCTCCTCCCCCCCATATCCATCACATACACACACTCGCTCACTGTGTTGACCAAAAATAATAGCTGCCTTAAGAACATCTCAGACAATCCTCCAATTTCTAACCTTTCTGCCTGTTTTGATGCATTTATTGCCAAGTCCAGGCTAGATTTAATGTGTAAATGTTAAAATGAAAATGAGGTTCACAAATAGTCAGTACCTTACCCTGAAATGACTATCTGCAAAACTCAGTTTTCTTTATACAGGATTGCCTATAAAACTAAGTAAGCTTATCAAACCTTTGACATTAAGCATCCAATGTTATGACAATTAAAATTCAGGTCAAACTCTTCGTTGAAGTTCCAACGGCCACTCAGATTTATATTAGCCCCTTATCTCTGTTCGAAATAGATTTGCCAAGCCTGAAACAAATCCAGCTGTTTCTGCCTAATGGTTCAGAACACAATCCTAAAAGCCGCCTGCAGTTGTAGTTCAAAAGGGCTTATCCTAACATACTATATCTAACTCAACCATTTCTTGTGCTAAGGGTAAACTTTTTAAAATTATATTTATATATGTGAGTCATCATAACTTCAATCATATATGACATGGGTAATCTTTTGTATTACAGCTATACCGTACAGCGATCCAATAGAGAGAATAGTGGTAATGAACCTGTGCTACTGTTTCCCATTCCCTTGCACATTTTTCCTTTAAAAAATATTTTAAAAACTCAAAGTATACATAAAAATCCAAACTTTTCCTACAACTTGTGACTTGTATGGCCAGGATACAATCACTGTTTCCTAATTCTCCTAATGTTTTGGGATTTAACTGACCCCAATGTGCACAAAAATGTCAATTAAAATTTTCATGCCAAATACGTGCCTCTTCATACATTAAGTATTCTCAGACTAGGACGAGGTCATTCTTTCCACATTGTTTTATCATACTACTTGTGGTTTTTGTGTAGCAAAAAAAGTCACTCTAAAGGTAATGGGGTCAGTTAGACCTCAAATCAATTATGCAGGTATTCCAGCATCAGATTGTTTTTATTTTGAGACAAATATAGGATTATATGAATCTTTCAGCATTGTTTCTAGCATCATAGTTTCAATGGGTTTTGTTTAAAAAAAAAAAAAAAATTGCACAAAATAGGCCTGGGAGAGGGTCCTGTAAGATGCCAGATAACATTTGCCTCATGTATCATCACAATTGTCCAGCAAATTCAGTGTCCTTGTAGATAACACTGTCAAACTGATTTGCTGGGAAGCCTACACTTGGTAGGAAGAGTTTCTGGACAAGACAACTGAGAGATGCATTTTTGACAGATGCTGTTGTTGTGGCAAAGACTCACTGTTGCATTGAACATGCACATTGCATGTCTGAATTCATACGCTGTTTGGCTTGTTGAACTGTACATGGCATAATAAAACTTTGCGTAAGAGATGGGTGTTTCTCAGGGATCTGGGTACAGAAATGGTGAAACCACTGGTACAGAAAAGGAATATTGCAGCCTTGTCTCAGGCTTCTAGGGAAGCAGCATCTAGTGTGCTGAGTACTTACCCAAAGCCTAAGAAACAGGAAAGATGTTACATCTGCTCCAGAGAACAAGACAGAAAAAAGCATAAAAAATGTGTGACGTGTAAAAACTTAGTAGGTTCAGAACATGTCATCTATTTGCTCCATTTGTTCACAGTAGTAGACCATTTACTGCCACTTTGCTGTGTTTGTGCATTTTATATTGTTGCTGTGGCAATCTATTTTCATTGTATAAACATGGGGTCAGTTAAACCCTGACACAAGTACTGTGCTTCTGAATCTAGGAAGGTTTTAACTAGTTCATAGTTCACAGGTTATAATAAAGTCAGTTTTAAATGCACCCCATGCCTTTTTTCCCCCAATGTTGACATAGTTGGGGTCTCCAATTCCCCAATACAGAAATAGTTGGGCGATTTTGGGTCCAATACAAGGACTAAGCAAGCAGCCAAATTACAAATTCCGCCTAAAAGGGTTAGAAACTTACTTTTTTTCTGCTTAAAAATTGGTTCAAGTGAATATACCATGCCCTTGAAATGTGAAAGATTGAATTCCTGTACCGATTCACAAAATAGACACCAACCAAGTTTAGCCACATTGCCTCAGCTCAGACCTAAAAGAATTACTTCCATGACTAAAAGAATGGTTCAAATTTTATCCCCATTCAATTCTTGGCCCATGTTAAAAGTGCAACAAATTAGTGGGGGGATGACTTGTGTTGAGGACACATTTCCATTAGTAATTGAACTGAGACTCCTTTCACATAGATCACTTTATAAACTTTCAGGTAGGAATAGATTTCAGATTCTTCTTTTATTAAAGAAAATACCTAATATCTTTAGCTCACATTTTTGGGTACGCCATTCAATCTGGGTTAACCCCCTTAGGTGGAATTTCTGTGACAACTCTCAGCATATTCTGAATTCTGCAAAATCAATAGTGGATAGGAAAATTGAGAGGAAGAAAGTCTTCCTTTTCTTTATTATTCACTTATAACAATCAGCCAAGAAAATCTCAATGAGATATAGCTGTCTTGTTTCAGTGAGAATCCTGGCAAAACAACAGTACAGAGGGCAAATTAGATTTAGCCAGTGACTTCAGTTAGAAAGTGGACATTGACGTTAGTTTTCAGATTACACAGATGGGGTTGATTGTACCTTATTCTAAAGAGGTTATTTCCCCCCTCACTGGTCATATCTATTTATTATTTCCTTTTACTACTTACTTAGTTTTGAGGGGCGGGAGTTGCAATAATTAATTAGCCAAGCAAAGCAAGGTCCTAACCCTCAACTTGATGGCATTTCTTTGTTTGTTCCGATGTAACAGGATAACTTTTCAATACTGCATCCAAGGGAAGGTGTTAGGGGGTTCAGGGAGTCCCTGAAATAGACGGAGATGGGAGGGTGCCATATAAGGAGCTTGTGGGAGTGTGGGGTTAAGGGGGGGGGGAAATCAAGGAGCCCCTGCTGTGTACACTGAGCTTGGCCTGAAGAAGCAACAAAGTATGTACCCTGCAAGTAAATATTAATTTATAAAATATTTATAAAATTAAAATAAAATTATTAAAAAGTTAGAAAGAGTTACAAACAAAGGTAAAATATACTTGCCAATGGCTAAGACCTAACTTAACAAGCACAGTTTTTGTTCGTTGTAGGTTCCTTACCAACCTTCCATTCCCAGAGACTTTGATTGAAGAACTCTGGTCCCTTGTGTCTGTCCAGTGATGGATACCATGAAAGCTTTCCTTATATTTTCCCAAAATTACCGTTTTGGCCCCAGACTCCAGATGACCTCATGCTGTCCTTCCCTTCCTGTGGACTTCCCACCCCCCCTGCTGATTTGTATGTAAATGGAGTTTCCATTGATTTTCATCACACCTTGCTTAACTTCATTGGAGATACGTAGATAACTGCCTTCCCTCCTGTCTGCGAGGGAACCTGTTTCTCTCTGTGTTTGGTCACAGACTTTAAAGCATAATATCATTAAGTATCCATATTTCCTCATATAGTGTAAACACATTTTTCACAATGATAATAATCACCAGTGTCATTAGCTTACAGAAAAGGCACCAATTGTGTTAGAAAAAAGTCTATCATTTAATCAACTTTATACAATATTATATTACTTATCATTTGTGGCACAGATCCCCAGACTTTATAGCCCAGATAAAGTTTCTAACTCCTACTGGAGTGTTGATGCCATGCTGTCTTCTCCCCCGCTTGATAGCTTTATTTACCTTATGTGTATATTGACCTTTATTGTATCTGTCTGACAACCAGGCTGGTCAGAGAAGCAAACACATTCTGTTATCTAGGGAATTGGTACTCTAGCCAGTCATTGGTAATAATCATTAAAATTGGTATTCTAACTGGTAATTAGTTTCATAATTGGCACTTTAATTGGTTTGGTAATTGGTATTCTAATTCATAATTGGTAGTGTAATTGGTATAATATAAAATAAAATAAAATTTCACAGCCATTTCAAAATGAAAAATTCCGTTCCAATAAGGTTAAAACATGTCATATTAAAATGGTTCATTTCAATTTTTTCCTCAACAAAATGTTGAAATCAACACTTTCCTGTGGAACATTTCAATTTTGATGAATTGACAATTTCCAATAGAAAAACATTTTGTTGGAAACATTTTAAACTATCTTGCTAAGTAGAATATTAATAGTAGATTGTTCTTGACAGGATATTTCAACTTCAGAAATTCCTCTTATAACTTTCAGCTAGGACTCTTGGAAACATTTTCAAAGTCCCTGAAGATATGGATTAAATAAATTAATTAATTAAAAAAAGAACCCACACCAAACATTTCAACATTCCTTCTAGAGACCAGAAGCATTCATTATACTATCCCTGACTAATGAGGTAACCATAGTAGTTGGTTATGAACAGTTATAAGAGCTGAAAGTTAAGAGATAATAACTTGTTACATTACCAAGATTTGGAGAATCTAAATGCAAAATCTAAACGTTATTCCTTTGATCAAACTAGTAACAACCAGGTTTAATGCCTTTTGGGATATTGATTTTGTTCTAAACTGACTCTTGAAGGTTGATATTCCTTCCGCTTAAGAGAATTATCAAAAAGTTATCTCCATTATTATTTTTAGCATGGGCATCTGGGGTCTCAGTATTAACATTAATCAGAATTTATGAACCCTAGCATTAAGCTGTAAGGTCCTTCTGGATTGTGGATGTAAAACACAATTAAATGAAAATCCTTCTATTATCTTTTCAGCTAGAGAGTCATATGAAAGATGAGTGCATATCCTTTGATGCCCAGAAACTTACTGACAGAACTTGATAAATAAGCAAAGAGTTTCTATCTTCACTTTAGACTCATTAAAACCAGCTAGAAAGTGGTAGGTTTTTGTTGTTAGGTGTGAAGAATTATGATGTACAATTATTTTGACACTGCAGATAACATGTTTTAACAAGTGTAGCAGCATTTTCATTATTATTACTATTATACACATTTCTGACATGCTGATTCCTGTAGCACAGTGATCCTCAAACTGTGAGGCATGCCCCCCTAAGGGGATGCAGAGGAACCTTCGGGGGCACAGTGGGGCCTGGGACAGCCCCCACGGGCACCACCCAATCCCTCCCCACCCCCAGCTCTGCTCCCGCCAGCAGCTGCATCCCCAACCTCACACCTGGCCGCATCCCCAGCCTCACTGTGGCTCTGCTCCCGGCCTCATCCCCAGCCTTGGCTGCAGCTCTGTTCCCCGCCTGGGGCCAAAGCTGGGGGCGGGGCCAGGAGCGGAGCTGCACCTGGCCATGGGCCCAGCTGCAGGCCCCCACTGCAGCCCAGCTGCAGCTCCACTCCCAGCCGTGGTCCCAGCCTTGACCCCCTTACCTCTCTCTGCAGCCCCTCCCCCCCCAAGCTATGGCCCTGCTCCCAGCTCCAGGGGTGGGAGAAGGCAGTGCATAGACAGGGTAGAGTTTGGGGATCACTGCTGTAGCATCTGGTGCATCTGGTGCATTATGTAAATGCATCTGGTGCATTATGTAAATGTAGAAGTATATTGAAGAGGATCAATACCTTACATACATAGATTAAATCAGTTTACTTTAAAAGAGAATCAAATCTAGCTAGTTTATTTCCTACAGCATGCAGCCAAGGCCATTTCTCAACTCCTCTTGCTGTGTCCTAAAAGAGGTAAGAATTGGGATCAACTTGACCTCAAGCATTAGTTGTAAATTCCACCGTCGGCTCCCTCCTTTGAAAATACCCTGACACCACTGAATTCAAACTTCAATGTAGCTGCAACAAAGCGAATCACAGTAAAAGTTAATCTCTCAGATTAGTTTCAAAGCCCTGAATGGGTTTGGCTACGAAAGACCAGTGGCCAAATCCTTGGCCCCACTAAAATTCCTTTGTCTGCCAGAGGAGTTGTTCATCCCTGGAACTCCACAATTCCTTCCCTATGCTTCAAGACAGCTCTCTTCCTTTCTCCCAGTACTTCACACCCCTGTTTTCAGACTTGAATGTCCAACTTTCTCTACACGCACCACCTTAAGGAAGCCTCTGCCCTTTTCACAGCACCATTTAAAGTGGCTGGCCAGAGTGATGTGTCCACTTCTGGACATTCTGGGGGAAATACTGAACCACAGTCATGTCCATGGATTTTTGTGTTCACTAGTGAATGGAAACATTCTGTATTTGTTGGGATGGGCTCCAAGGACATAGGTCTTAGTCTGGAAGTGGTGCAGATAGGTTTCTTCCATTAGCCCAAGCTGTTCCAGTCAACATTATCCTGTGTCATATTGGGGAACATCCTACCCCAATAGTGTGAGTAGCCCACACCCAATCTTCAAATAAAGTCTCTCTCCTTGGGAGGTATAAAAGCAGGCGTTCACACACACATCCTTCTCTTTCCCACAATGCAATATCAGTACCAATAACTGCCCTGCCCTCTGACGGGTTTATCCACGGCTCTCAAAAGAAAATTTCTCCCCTTCTGGAATTAAAGAAGCCAACCTTACCTTGAGCCTGGGGTACCAGCTTACCACTTCTTGCTCCCTTCTCCTTTTACACCCAACAGCTGGGGATAATAGGTTATTGAGAGCAGCTGCATGTGCTTCCACACCCTTCCGTGTTTGTTTCTATATCCCTGAAGAGCCAAGATAGAAAGAGAGGGTTGGGCTGGAGCCACTCTGGTGTTTTCAAGCCTCAGCCACCCAGGGATCTCTCAGAACCCAAAAGAGTAATACACCCTATCACACCAAGGCAGTGAGAAGTGATCATCTATGAGATTGGGGTGAACAGAGTAAAGAAGGAATAGATGCAGCTTCATGAAACTAATGCCAAAGCTTCACTGCCTGAACCCTAATGTATGCTCCTGAGTGGGTTAGGCTAACCTGCAAGAACCCCAATACCCTGCTCTAGTTGGAGAGGCCACATGGAGAAAAATATTTTCTTTCCATCCTTCCTCCTCCACCCTAAAAGAATCCAGAGCCCATGAAATGAGATTTAATGAACAGGATGAAAAGCAAGGATGATGCACTGCCAGAGACTACTTACTTAAAGTTGTAGGTGGGTTAGAGTAACTACTCCCACACACACCCAATCAAAAGCACCATCCACTCTATCCAAACTAAAATAGATCCCAGTCAAGATTCAACCACTGCCATTGTAAGGATTGTGACTCAGCCTAGGGCTTGACTGAAATTTCTCATACAAGAGGTTTTATTTTTCAAAAATAAAATTACAGCTCTTCAGCCATGATCTTTTAAACACACTTTTGCCAAGAAGGGGAGATTGGACAGAGGCCAATGATTAATAGACTTCATGTACAAAGGGAAGAATATTTAGCAAAGAAATAATTGCTGCCCTATTGAACTGAGAAGGAACTCTTCTGAACCAGAAGGCAGTTATAATTGCAGTAATATATGATGTAAGAGTCCACGTTTTTCTGGGAACACAAAAAAATAGAAGCAAGGACAGGGTTACAAAGAAGAGAAGGGAGGACAGGGCACAACTACTTCATGGAACTGACTTTGAATTACATTTGGGAAAAAAAAACACAGTTGGAATCAATGATCAAGAAAAAGAGAAAATCCTTTCCCAAGAATTGCTCAGCACAAATTTTAACGAAGCATTCCTACACAGGTATCTTATTGGCTTTATTCCCATTGAAAGCCTTGTCTTCTGTGTACTGCTTGCTTATGTATAGGAACTAACAAGTAGAACTGGGTGCAGGAAACATTTTCCCTGCCCTGTGAGAGATTCTGAATTTTGTTCATGTCCTGAACTCGGACAAAAAGTTGAAATCTTCAAAGTTTTCACACTGATAAGCTTAAAAAAAAAAAAAAAAAAAAAAAAAACAGGTCAGGTAAAAAAAAATTCATTTGGATATTTACTGTAGTGAGTCAGAGTGGCCTTCCTCCAGGGAGAAACCACTCTCCGCCCCCGGAGGGTGGAGCCAGGCTAGGCTCACCCCCCGTGCAAGAAGCAGAAGGGCAGAACAGGAGGTATAAAAGGCGGTCTTTTTTGGTAGAGTGTCCTTGTTTGGTGAAGGCGGTTTTCAGTGTGTTAAGGCGTATATCCCAGACTTTCTCCTCAGTGCATATTCTATGGTATCCGAGTGGATGGCTGTAGCTAACAGATTTCTTGGTGTGTTTGGAGTGGTTACTGGATCTCTGAAGACAGGTGTGGTAAGCCATGGGTTTCTGTATATTGTTGTTTGTAGGGTTCCATTGTTGAAGCGGATTATGAAGTTGATGCTATTGTGGATATATCTACCTGTGCCGCAAGGCTTGCAGTGTAGACAGACACATGCTAGCTCTGCTCGAGCTAGAGTACTAAAACCATCAGTGTGGACACTGCGGCATGGGCAGCAGCTAAGGATAGCCACCTAAGTCTAATCTTCCCCTACCCTGGGTCTGAGTTCAGTGGCTAGCCCGAGCTACCACCCATGCCACAGTGGCAACACTGCTGTCTTTAGTGAGCAAGCTCAAGCAGCGGTAGTGAGAGTTGGTGTGGTGGAGCTAGGCTCTGGGCTGCCTTCTCCCTGCCTTTTACATCATCTGGGAGCAGCTCTCTCCACACTTCAGGTATGGGGGGAGAACAGGATCCTGGCTGAGAGGAGAAGGAAGTAGGCTGAGCCTGGCTCCACCGCCTCATCCCCCCATGGTGCACTGGCACAAAGAGAGGGAGGTATGTTACACCAAGTAGGAGTTGTAGCAAATTATTCCCCCATGGGGGGAAGTCGCAACTGAGTCACAATTTCTCCTACACTTGTCCTGGAGTGGGGTAGCTATGCACCATCCTTGCACAAGTTGTGGCCAAAAGCCCTTAAAGTTTTAGCATTATTCTGATTTTACATTGCAACATGTGCATCTGGGAAATGGAACTGGGGACCTGTAATAACATAACCCTAGCCTGAAACGTTCTTTAGTTTTGCATTGAACATACTCAGTGCATGTAAGATCCTTATAACTTCAGTAGTAATTATATCTTAATATGTTGAATACTACGTGCGGCAAGAACAGTACAAAGAAATGTCTGTTTCCTTTTAGATGTCAATTTTGCAGTTGTTTTCATTTTACATGTTTTCTGTTGAGTTATTTTAATTTACATCATTGTCCTCCATGGCATATTTCCTACATGGTTAAGATTGTTCAACAACCACACTACAAGATAAAGAAGGGTAACATTTGTAATCACAAGATTCATATTTTTGGTGATAATTACCCTCCTATGAGGTACAATCCTTTATAACGAAGATAAATTTGTTTGGTGTAGTAACCTTTACTAATATTAACAGGTAAAATCTCTAGTGCTTATTCCATGTTGGTTTAAGGCTCTGGCTTGCAAACATGTTTTAGCATCTTGTAATTTATCCATTTTATATTTAGTTAGGTTTGGTCCTGATCCTGGAATGTGAGGAGCACCTGCAACTCTCACTAGGTTTGTCTCCACAAGGGAAATGTTATAAGATGTCCCGCAATTGCTAGTGCCAACTGCCCATTGTTTAAATCAGACCCTGACAGGGTTCAAGGAAGGATTTGCTCACAGAGTAGAAACATTTAGTTTGGAGGAAGCTGACTGAGGATTATCTTGGAACTGTGGAGAAAGCACTCAGGGCCTCATATGCACTAATATGGTAATAACCTCTTTGCCCCAACCCTGCTCCTTAACTTGTGGATCTCCCAGGATCCATAGGAGTCAAGGAGCATTAGCATGGATATTGTTTGCCTCCACACTGCAGTCCAGACCCATTGGTTCCTGCCCAACTTTATAAGTAAAACTCCTGGAGAAGCCATGCTGCCAGAGTCTTCACCAGAATAGCTGCTCCTGCAATCCCTAAAAGGAGATTCCACAGCAAAGAAGAGGGAGCACTTCAACTGTATTAACATTTCCCAGACTGTGGGGCAAACAAAGAAGCTAGAGAAATCCAGCCAAGCTGCCCAGCCTGCAACCTCCAGGTTTTTGAAGCTAGAACCCCATAGAGCTCCTATAAAGGGGTTAGGGTAAGAGGGGCAAGCCACAGAGATGGAACTCCATCTCCCTCCCATGGGCACAGGCTGCCTTCTGCCTAGGATATATAGGGGAGTGTGGGGCCCTTAATTTTCCTTTCACCAGAATTTATGTATGGCTCCATGTTTAGTTGATTCTCTCAAACTTTTCATGGTGTGGCCTGCACATCCCTCGGCCTGCACCGCTTTCGAGCCCCCATTGGCCTGGAGCGGCGAACCGCGGCCAATGGGAGCCATCATCGCCCGAACCTGCAGACACGGCAGGTAAACAAACTGGCCCGGCCCGCCAGGGTGCTTACCCATGCGGCCCGCCAGGGTGCTTACCCTGGCGGGCCGCATGCCAAAGGTTGCCGATCCCTGGTGTGGAACATATCTTAATAGAGTGTTGCAGGGACCGCCTCCTCTACCATTCACCACTGACTGTACCATCTTCTCTCTCATTAGCAATCAACATCTCTGGAGCAACTACAGCAAGTGCTTAGATGGAAATGTAATATCAGGAACTTTTCGTGTATTTTTAGCTTCTGATGAGAATTAGCAAATGGAAGCAAAGAGGAGATCCAGCATCAAGATCTATATGGACCATCAGCAAGTGGGCTACTGGTCAAAGTTTGAGACCACTGCTTTAAACTATATATATTATGATTATTCTCAATACATTGGTTACTGGAATCCAGTATGTGGGCTTATTTTCTGACTACCAACAACTCACAGTGAAATTAATAGGAGCTTCAAGGAGCTCAGAATATTTGAAAAATCAGGCTACTTTATTTAGGTGCCTAAATATGAATTTAAGAGCATAAGTATAGACATCTATTTCTGAAAACCTTGGTCAAGGAATATACTTCAAGTCAAAATTGTTATCAGTGCTTAAAATATTGTTTTCCTTTAAATATACTGCCTTCTCTCTTAAGTTTCACTCTTCTGGGATAAGTGAGAATTTAGGAGAGCTTTAGGGTCCACTATTCCTGCAAACAATTTTCAACATGGCAAATTTCTGGTATTTAGTATTTACAGGGTTTTTTTTAAATCTAGTCTCAATATTTTGCTTCCATATAGTTATCCTGAATTTTATCAGATTAAATCTAAAACCAGAAACCATATAAACAAATATTATACACACACGTATACGTACACCTGCATAAACATTCACACGTTAGCCTTCATATTATCATGAATCTATTTAAATATATCCTAGGGCCATAAACGTGTGGCCTCTAAGTGCTGCATTATGTATGTTAGGAACAATCTTTTTTCTGATACTGAAATGAATTTAGCTGCCGCAACTGATCACATTGTAGAAGTGATTTGATTATTACTATGTGAGTACATGAGAAATATGTGACAACAAATGTTCATGGAACCAGTATGATCTCTCACATCACCTGAAACCAACATCTTGGATAAATACCCTTGAGACAATTTTACAACTGCACATTTTTGTACATTGTAATCCAGAATGACTTCTTCAGAGACATGGGACTAGGTTTAGTACAGAGTCTGCACTAAGTTCCACAAGTACATATCCTAGAGTATGGTCACACCAGTGGAAAGTCCACCAGGTGGGGAAGTTTTTATGGCAAAGGATAGGCCACTGCAGCCCCAAAGCAAGCAACAGTGGTAGGTGAGGGGGTTAGCTATCCGCACCTCTCTGCAACAGAGGCGGAGAGTCTAGCTCTTTACTAGAGTCTAGTAAATATATCTTTTTTACAATATAACATTTATTAATATAGAAAAATTGCCCTGTAATGGAGTGTGCTCACATTCATGAGCGCCCCCTGGTCACGTGTGTGTATACCTGCAGTTTTTTCTTAACTTCCTCCACTTACAGTGCCCACCCCCCCCACACCCAATCAGCTGCTGTGCTTATCAGGCAGGTCTTTGGTGTCTCAGCCCTCCGGCCAAGTCACACTCTGTCCATATGCAAAACAAACAAATCCCTTCCAGGGTACACAATCCTAAATGTTCCCAATGTCCTGCAGCCCTCCCTGGGCTCAGTCTTTAACCAGTCCAACAGGGCCTATTTTGTACCCTCTCTTGGTCTGGCTAAGTTGCAAGGCTTCTGCTCTGCAACTGAGCAACGCACCAAGGGCTTCTTCCCTGGAAACTCCTTGCCTCTACTTGTGTCACCCCTCTTGGACTGAGTTTGCTGACTATAGCTCCCGACTGAGTCAGTCCCAGTGCAGCCCCTTCCCTGGGGTGCCACAGTTCTAATTCCCTTCCTTAGGGCATGGCCACTTACCCCCAGTGGCTGGTGGGGGGTGGGACTGGGTCCCAGGTCCCACCCACTGCCACAGGTCCCAACCCAGAGATCCTTGAAGTATAGCAACCTTGTGCTGCATCCCTTTACTAATTGCTGCTTATGTTTCCCTGGGCCGCTTCCCCATAGCCCATCTTAGCTGAGTCCCAGCAGCCAGCCAAAAGCTCCTTTCTCACGCCCCCAGTCCCTGCCAGTAACTACCTGCTTTTGCCCTTGCAGTCCCTGCAGACACCCAAGAACACCTCTTGCTTCCCCAGTCTCTGACAGCAGACTGATCTCACACTAGCCCTGCAGCTCCTTTTATGGGGCCTGCTGGGCCCTGATTGGATGCCCTCTGCAGCCGTTCTAGCCCACTTGGAGGATCTCTCTACTGCTCCTTTCCTGGGACAGGTGTGGCAATACTGTGAGGCCTCCAGCTGGTGGCCTCTGGGCCTAGTCCATCCCATCACATGGCTCAGGGCAGGTTATAATGTCAGGACAGCAAACAAATGCAGCTGAAATGAAAAATAAGCACTAAACTTAATGCTATGTTTTAAAAAACAAAACAAAACCCTAACTTTTTGGGTTATTGTATTATATATAATAAATTGTCTTTTTGTGAGGCAACAATAAAGTGCAACATGTCCTCCTCACCTGTGATTATTTTGCATATCTAAGAGCCAGTTAGCAAGGTAGAAAATATCCATTTTTTTGCCAAATCTTTTTTGCTGTAAAAATGGGTGACATTTCTCTGTCAAAACATACAAAAAAATATACCATTTTGCCTCAGTGGGAGGAGAGTTTTTCCATCTCCTACTAAAAAACTACATTCATTTGAAGAAACTATGAAACTTCTTCTTGGATCCAAAGTGCAAATGCTCAGGAGCACTCAGAAAAAATGTTTATTTCTGTGCACAAGTATACATGCAAAGCCCTAACCTGCTTCCTGGATTATGCAAGTTGAGTATCTGTATCTTAATTTACTTTCGGATGCAATGGCTAAAATGGGGTTTAGTAGAAATACCTCACTCACTTTGCTATTGAAGTGGCTTTATGGGATGTTGCTATATTCTTATACTAATAATGCCTATTAGGAAATGTAGGCTAAGATTTTCAAAAATGGGTGCCCAAAATTCAGTTTTCAAATCCATCCTTAGGCACCTAAATAAGGATTTAGAAGCTTAATTAAATGCTCAGCATTTTTTTAAAACTATAGCCGAAATCCTCAGTTTAAGCTCTGGTTTTCCTAAATTTGCTAATTGTTTTCATAGCGGCCATCAGGAGTTTTGAAAGAGGTCATCCTACAATCTATTCCAAGTATTGCTCTGTGCTACCAAGACAGCACGAAGCATTCAGTAGCCTTTGGCTGGTATGCAGATGTGCTACATCCTACAAAGTTCTAGCAAAGACAAAAAGCCAGGAGAGAGTTAAACAAACTTCATCTAGACCCTCCTGGCAGCGATGATACTAGAAAATAACCTCAGCAGCACCAGGGGTCCCTCACAGAGGTGGAGGAGGGAAACAGTTTCATTTGCTTCTCTTAATTTTTGGCCAGCATCCTAGCACGTCAGTCAGTGTTGAATATCAGTCCAGATTCTGCAAGTTAAAGCATACGGTACTACACTTAAGTGGCAGCACAAAAAACAAACCACAAAAGAAGCAGCTAATTAAATCTAGCATATCTAAGACATTAGCATATAAAATTCACAAGTACTCAGCAACCAGATGAATACTGCATGCTGGATTGGCTGCCAGCTATTTTTTTTTATTGTTTTTAAATTTTTGAACCAACACACATGACCTACTATACAATATAAGGATCTTGTATTATTTTTATGCTGAGAGGCCCTATAAAAAGGTGGGCTCCTGTCCACTTCCTTACTGAAGTTCTCTTTCTTTTAATAACTGTCTCCTTCTGTCCTCACACAGAACAGGCTCAGGATCATGTTTTGTCTGTGCATTTGGGAATGGATGACAGAATTATTTCTCATGTTCACCATGGTATCTAATCCCTGAGGACAAGGTAGAAATATTTAACCCAATCCATGAGCATGGGAACCAAGAAAGTAGGGTTCTATAGAACCATGCATCTGACCACTACATGCCTCAATCTCCCCTGGATCCATTCTTTTGGCCTTGTGACCCTCACTCCTGTCCGTTTTCTCATTTGTCAGCTGGGCTCAGTTGTTCCTCCCCCCTCAGTTGTGAAAGTGGGCCTAGGCACCCATCCCAGTGCCCATAATACGTACCTGCCTCTTAATTCTCATTTATACTGGTTTAAATCCATATCTATTTTGTCTAAAGTATTTATATGCCCCCCTTCCCCCATTACTGTAGTATCTGAGCATCTCTCAATCTTCAATGTATGTATCTTCACAACACTCCTGTGAGGTAGGGAAGTGTTGTTATCCCCATTTTACAGATGGGAAACTGAGGCACGGAGAGATCAAATGACACACAGGAAGTCTGTGACAGAACAGGGGCGTGAACGTGGGTCTCCAAAACTCCCAGGCGAACCACTGAGCCAGCCTTCTTCTGTAAGTGTCATCAGTGAAGTCAACTGAGATGCAGAATCTTCCTTCTACTCCTTAAACTTCCTTCTACACAAATATTATCAGAAGCTCAGTGATTGTGAGGGATAGGATGGTGGTTCTCAGGATTTGTGCTACATGTATCCTGGGAAGACCTTGAGCAAACATGTACTTCTGAGTAACTTTTTTTTTGTAGTGGTATGATCATCTGCACTTAAACAGTTGCTCATCTATCACTCTCTTTCTAGCTTCTCTTTTAGTAACAAGTTGGGAATTACAAGGAGAGGCAAAAGAAGCTCAGCAAAAGAAAAACTGTGAATAGTTGTGAGGATGTTAAATAGATTTGGGGTCCTCTCTAGTTTTTGGTTTTTGTGTGTGTTTTACAAAGTTTTGCTTGATGTATAATATAATCCAGATTGTAGTACACATAGGGCCAGTTTTTGAAAAGTATTAAGCCTGCAATTGTGCATGCAAAATGCATATACAACATCACTCCTAATTGTCACATGAAATTACATATACAGATAACCAATTCTGGATATTTGAATGTGCAATTTACCAAATTGCACATTCAGTCAAGGTAAATTGTTCATGTAAGCCTTCTGAAAATCTCATGCCATATAGCGCACGCTATTCTGAGATGTCTGCCCAAGTGGAGAGAGTGAGATAAGAACCAAATGGCAAGCTCACCTCAACATTTACTTGTGGATCTGTTTGTTGATTGAAGCTGGACAAATACCCCCTTGTGTGTTGCTGTTTTCCAATGCAAATGTCTGTATTTAATATATCAACATTTACATAAGCAGAAGAATCATCTGTGAAAATCTTTAGCACCCTCTACTGATAGAATCTGTAGCAGCAGACAATATGCATACATCACCTTGCTCAGACAAGATCCAATGCAATGTATGTTTTATAATATTTGTTGCTAATTAAAGGAGTGAACTATTCCTGTATTACTCACTCAAAGTGTAGATTTATTATAGAGAGATATCAAAAGGTGGCCATCATTTTTCTTCTGATATTTCTACTGTTTACTTGAGACAAAATTAAGTTTAAGGATGGTTTCACATTCACAGGTAATATATTCCATTGCACTGGAGTGCAAGCAGGAAATAGTCCCTCAGGTCTTTTAAAACAAAGACCTGCAAAGTGCTGACTTTCTATACAAAGAGAGAAAACAATATATATATATATATGCTGTGAACTTTGTACCCAACACATTGTTTTCTCTCTTTGTATAGAAAACTATCTTGAACATATATAGATAAGAGTACTGATGCGATAAATAGAGATGTGCACTTAATAGAGCAAAGCACCTAAAGTCACTGCTCACATATCAAAAACTACCTGCTTTCTAGAAAGAACAACGAGGAGTCTTTGTGGCACCTTAGAGACTAACAAATTTATTTGAGCATAAGCTTTCGTGGGCTAGATCCCACTTCATCAGATGCATGGAGTATAAAATACAGGAGCAGGTATAAATACATGAAAAGATGTTATTTGCCTTACCAAGTGTGAGGTCAGTCTAACGAGACAATTCAATTGACAGCTGGATACCAAGGGAGGAAAAATAACTTTTTAAGTGGTAATGAGAGTGGCACATTTCAGACAGTTGACAAGAAGGTGTGAGTAACAGTAGTGGGAAATTAGTATTGGGGAAATTAGGTTTAGGTTTTGTAATGACCCAACCACTCCCAGTCTTTATTCAGGCCTAATCTGATGGTGTCCAGTTTACAAATTAATTCCAGTTCTGCAGTTTCACATTGGAGTCTGTTTTTGAAGATTTTTTTGTTGAAGAATTACCACTTTCAGGTCTGTTATTGAGTGACCAGGGAGACTGAAGTGTTCTCCTACTGTTTTTTTAATGTAATGATTCCTAATGTCAGATGTGTGTCCATTTATTCTTTTGCGTAGAGACTGTCCGGTTTGGCCAATGTACATGGCAGTGGGGCATTGCTGGCACATGATGGCATATTTCACATTGGTAGATGTGCAGGTGAATGAGACCCTGATGGTGTGGCTGATGTGGTTAGGTCCTATGATGGTGGCCCTTGAATAGATATGTGGACAGAGTTGGCATCGGGGTTTGTTGCAGGGTTTGGTTCCTGGGTTGGTGTTTTTGTTGTGTGGTTGCTGGTGAGTATTTGTTTCGGGTTGGGGGGCTGTCTGTAAGTGAGGACTGGCCTGTCTCCCAAGGTTTGTGAATGGGCCACTCTCATTACCACTTCAAAAGTTATTTTTCCTCCCTTGGTATCCTGCTGTCAATTGAATTGTCTCGTTAGACTGACCTCACACTTGGTAAGACAAATCACATCTTTTAATGTATTTATACCTGCTCCTGTATTTTCCACTCCATGCATTTGATGAAGTGGGTTCTAGCCCACGAAAGCTTATGCTCAAATAAATTTGTTAGTCTAAGGTGCCACAAGGACTCCTCGTTGTTTTTGCTTATACAGACTAACACGGCTACCACTCTAAAACCTGCTTTCTAGAGATAGCCAGCTCGCCAACCAACATCAAACAATCTGGGCACATGCACAGTCTAGGTCAGTACCAGCTTCAAATCTCTAAATGAAAGAGTGGTGCTCTTTACTTTGGGGGACATGATGTTCTGTTGGGTTACATCAAGACACTAGCCTATCACTTCCAGTGTGAAATAATGTATTGATCTCTACAGCTGCTAAAAGGTAGTAGAGCAGATGCATACAGTCAGCATTTATTTTAAATTTTCAGAAGCTGGGATGCAAAGACTAAACTCTGTTCTCTGCATTGTTTGAATACAGAAGAAGAGAAGAGATTGCCAGCCATCTAAATTATCTCTGGATGGCTTGACACATCTGTGATGATAATCAAAAGGAAAGACTATGCAGCAGCCACCACTCTGTAACAAGGGATCACATTCTGTGATGTGTCCAGTGTCTGTGAAAGCTTTCGCTTTAGCATTTTACTCAAATGCCATTCAATCCTGGGAAGCAGCAGGCCAGATCAGCGAAAGAGGAAATGGCTGAGAAAGAATCCAGAAAATCATAGTAGCTTCAAATATCCTCCAGCCTTTAAAGGTAGTTTAAAAGAAATTCCAAATACCATGAAGTGCAATATCAACAGTGGTAATCAGAGAGTTAAATATCTCATTTTAAAGCCTACCAATGAACTAACTCATTCTACCTGCCAATCTACTTACTTTACTGTCCTGGCAATTGGATATTTTGAATCAACATAGGAAATATTGATACAAAATTGTAATTTTAACTTGTCAGGATCTTTCACCTTCAGGAGCAATGTAGAGAGATACAGAAATATTGTCTGTTTCAGAGAGGTTATTAAAACACTCAGCTCAGGGCAACAGAAAACAAGAAACAATGTACCGTAGACCAAGAAATGAATATACCATGGGTTTTCACCCCTTTCATACTAAAATGTCAGAAAAAACAAGTACAAAACATTGTTGAACTGCAAAAGATTGTTGAACTGAACATTTGTAGGTTATTTATTATTATTATTTATTTGTATTACAAATTGTAACACTAACGATCCCAAACAAGATCAGGGCCCCACTGTGCAAAATGATGTAACACTTTCAGTGCACAGAATTCATAGTAATAAAGGGTGATAAAACACAAGATCTGTTTGAGGTAGGAAAGGAAGTAAATGTGAATCTGAAGCAGCACATATTTCATTATTTAACCATACCTAAGGATTGAAGGACAGATTTTTAAAGATATTTAGGCACCTAAAGTTGCAGATAGACACCCAGTGGGATTTTTATAAGCAAAATCATTTAAATCTATATCTTTAAGCACCCTAAATACCTTTAAAAATCTGGCCCTGAGATACTGTATCTCAGGTAAAATTTCTTATATAGCTTCACAGTAGCCTTTTTGCTGAAATCCCTTGAGAAGGGCAATAAAAGGAAATACTGTAATAAATGTAGCTGACTGTGGAGATGTATTTCAGATGCTACCCTAAAATTCAAGGTTTTGTCTGCCCTTCATGAACATCAGATAATAATGACTGTAGGGATTTTTGTCCCTATTTTTAGCCCCCTTCATACTTTGCTCTGCATGTGTTGAAGTGCTTTCCTGAAAAGAAATGGGATTACTTGGTAAAGTTAAGAACATACTTATGTGCTTTGCTGAATTCAGACCATAGTAAGTACATCAGGTGCTGGTAGAAGATTGAGGGACATGTGAACCTTTCAGAGATTGTTTCTGGAATACTGCTGGAATGCGCAGAAGCGCATGTTAAGAAAGGATTTAAAGTTGGTGAGGGTGGACATTTGGCACATGAAAAGAGGCATACTGTTAATGGATAAAAGACACCTGGAAGAAGACTGATGACTGGATTCAGAGAACGATATAAAAATAGTGATTAGGACAGAAGTTTAAAAGGAATGAGAGGAAGCAGATATATGAACAGGAACAGGGCATCAAAGAGGACGCCAGGCAGTTTGAACTTGAAGCACAAGGCTGAGAAAGGGTGTTCAAGGGGAAGAGATTCAAAGAGTGGAGTATTTTACCATATTCAAAGAATCTTCCAACCCTTAGGTAGAATCTGGCTCCCCACACAGAAAACTCCCATTGACTTTAAACCATCATTTCCTGAAAATGTTGACATAAAAGACCCAGGGTGGGATTTTCAAAAGTCCTAACTCACTTTGGAGCACAAGTCCATTGAAAGTCACTGAGGTACTTGGGAAAATCTGAGTTATGCCTGTATATGGAGAGTACAAGTTTAAGGCCTTTTATGTCACTGTTTTAATTTCTCAAATAGTTCAGTTCATGCCTAGCACATATCACAAACTATTCTTCTTAGAAGAAATATGTATATCAAGTGAGTTTTACTACAGTACATGAGAACTTGAGCTAGAATCCAAGCAACAAAGAGTAAATGTAACTGCAGACATTTATTTCATTACAGTCCTGCCCAGATCAGGCAATTACATTCAGTATCTCCCTAAATTAGCATTAATTACCAACTAATCCAAATTTAATAAAGGAGATCATTTCAGTTATTTAACAGTTCATATGCAAAATATTGTGCAACAATAGTGATTAAGAATCCTTCAGGATTCGAGACATTTAGAATCTGACTTATTCAGCAACATCTAGAGCAGAAGTACTTGTCATTTTAGACTATAATGCATTAGAGGTAAAGATGAACAAATCAAATATGGGTTAGAAGTACAGTTCACGCTACCATGGAAAATGTCAGATGAGCAACTCAGCTTCCAAAACATGAACAGAAATTTCACAAGGTTAGACACTCTCAAAAGATTTCCAGTAGAGCTGAGTGGGAAATGGTTTTTCTGTTCTGTGAATATTTCCAAGAGTTCAAAATATTTTTTCCCATTTCAGACTGGAACAAAAGAGAAAGCTTGAAAATATTTGCAAACCAAAAAATTAATTTCTCCCCCACTTTGGGTCTATCAAAATATTTCATGTCAATTTTGACCATTTTTTAAACCTTTGTTTCAGTCTAATTAGCTTAATTTGTTAAACAGGGTTGTTTTCAATCAAAAAACTGATATTTTTCATTTTGAAAATGTTGAAATTTTTTCTAACAAAATTTTTTGAGTCTGGGAATTCATCAAACCCAACCCTGTTTTGGAAACCGTTTCAGTTTCAATGACAAAAAGGATTCTTCTAAAAATTCCCAACTAGCTCTAATTTCCAGGTTTTGCCCCATGCATACATACTGTGCCTCATGGTTTTTTAGTGCCTTTGGTTCTGATCAATGAACAAACTAGGAAGTGCTGTAAGGAGGTGCATACAAACTTAGGGTCTGCTCACTATCAGGAGTAATCAATAAAAACAAATTTAAATTGAAGAATAAAACACAGAAGACATCTCGTGCAACATGCTCTCAGAGAAATCTGTAGTACCATCAGGGATCAGTGGCCAGATGGAAATTTGAAGTACATGAAATTTTTGGCCTACGCCATTTTTCTTGGTTGTAGAGTGGAAACTGGTGGTAGGAAGGAGCAAATTGGAGATGGGTTTGGGCCTAGACCCTCAGAGAGTTGAGCATTTGAGTGAGAGTATAGGGGATCAGAAATGAGGCATGGTATTGGAGAGTTCAAAAAGCATTTACTGAGGAGGGAAATTTGGGGAGAGAGAAAATTTAAGACAAAAACAAGAAAAAACATGCAAGCAGTTTAAATGACTCTGCTCGATTTCTATCCATCACAAATGCAAGACAGTCAAACAAGTACACTGTAGTAGAAGTTCAACTGTTGGACTTTGTTCCTTTGTGTAAGGAAAAGAGTCCAGACATCAATGCACTAGCATGATAGCAGCATCAGCTGTACATGGAAATGAGGAAGTAAAGAAATGGCACCCATTGTGAAAGCTGCACCACACAGTAACAAGCTCCATACAGACAGACACACTTTGATATGCAAACCAACTGTGGGTGTAAGCCTTCCAGGGCTTGTTAGTAACAAAACTAATTTGAATGTGAAAATGATTTAAACTGTAACACTGTTCTTGCAAATCAAATCTCCCAGAACAGATCTGATCTACATTTCAGACAACTCTCAGAGGTGCCTATGTAAAAAAAAAAAAAAAGTCCCCATGTCAAATATTTACTTCAAAAAGTGCCCGTGTAAAAAAATAAATAAATAAATAAATAAAAATGACACCTCATTGGATCTGACCTTGTGGTTATATAGTCATACCTACTGACTTTGGTGACAAACACTTTACTCCTGTTAGAGTCAAACTTAACTGCAAGAGAGCTAGGTTCTTAAAATTTTTGGAGCACCATCAATAGATGTGTTCACTAAATTCAATTAATTACACCTGTACACCCCATTAAAGACCAGAGGGTTGCTCAGATGTCACTGGGGGCATAAGCTGAAGAGTATAGGGAGAACCTATATTAATGGTGGCAATGTGCAAGGCAGAAAGAAACAACCTTGTCTTTCAGAACCCAGGATGAATGTTCAGGGCTAGAAGTTGGGGGGGGGCGAATCTTTATATTTGTAAATTGAGAGTATTTGATATGGAAAAAATCACTAAGACATTAAATATGGGGCCCCAACATGTCACTTTTACAGTCTCTTTTCAAAGTAGAACTGCTCTTTACGTTTTCACATCTTTCTTTTGTACTTAATTTTCTTCCATTTCACAAATCCTGCCTGTCTTAAATAATCAGAAGACATCTCTCTATAGAAAGGATCTCATACAGCAGCAGGGGAGGGTTGCACTTGTTTGTTCTTCATATCTGATGAGGCCAAATCAACAGAGAAAGGCAGCAATTTTGCCAAACAAAAATGAGAACAAAATTTTCTGTCTTCACTATACTGTTTTGCATCACAAAGAGAAGTTTTTCATTCTTATCTCCAGCATAATGTCTTTTTATATAACAAGATATTTTACATAGATTTTATATACAGTATGTTTAACTCAAAATCTGTTTTCTCTGTATTAAACTTAAAATATATAAATAGATACTTTTGAGATATAGATGGACGGTTGAAGTCAAGCCTAGCATAAGCAGTCAGTGCTCCTTTGGTGTTGTGCCTGCTTACACCAAGGCTTAATTTGGACCATACACCACTCAAAGTCCTTCTTTGACAAATTATCCAAAGCTAATACAATCATGACAACTTGTCAAGTTTAATTGTTAATTGGGACAAATCATCTCGACTTCATTGCTGTAATATTGATAGCAGCCAACTAGCTGATATTCTTCCATGTATGGCAATTTTCTGTGTCACCTCCTGTTAGTCAAAGTGACCCAGCCCAGCACACATTGTTTTTACACAGTGTTACCTCAAAACACCACCATGTTGGACATCACAAATGCTTCTTTCAATTTGGATTCTCATTGTTCACTTCAGAAGAGCCATCAGTACAGACAAACAACCAAACAGTCCAAAAATCTACCCTCTCCCCCTCTCCACTATAAAGCCAAGTCCTTTTTAAAAAAACTCATTTACTGCAGTCCATGGTCAGGAACAACCACAAACTGGTATGGGATGTACATCCAGCAAATTTAGCCTTTGGATGGCAGACTGCTAATTGGACAACCCTACTCCCCTTATCTGTCCACCCCTTGGCAGACAAGCCCCCATGAAAATATTAAAACCAAAGCCCTAAACATGTGATGTTGACAAATAACAGTTGCCACCTCACTGTGCCAGCTCAGCAAATTACTTCCTGGTATTTTAGAACTTTTGTAAGCAAGGCCCAATTGAACAGGATATTTATTTTGGTAACTTTAAAGGCGTCCCACTGGGTGTTCTAACATGCTTAAGGTTATGTACATGTTTAAGCACTTTGCTGAAGCGGGGATTAAAGCATGGCAGTTAAAAGTATCTGAAGATGGTAAACTAAGTGTAGAGCAGTGTGTGGGTTGGGCACACAGTGTCTAGGAGAAGTTTTGGAGCATTTTTCTTTATTGTTTTGTACTGGATAGAAGATCCTTGGTATTTATTGGATTGAGTTTCTTCCACACTGATGAGCGAATGCCTTTTGCTGCTTTGTCCCATGAATAGATTTTAATAGAACATTTTTACACTCCTTTTCAAGTTTGCAAATCTCACAGGGAACTATACAATTGTTCATTCTCTGGAAATAAAATTAATGAAACATGCTCATCTAAAATCTGCTTTATTTAAGGCAAAAATCATTGCATAGATTAGACACGCCCAGATGTTCTGAACTGGGTATAGACAACTGCATGTGCAAAAATTAGGGCTGTCAAGCGATTAAAAAAATTAATTGTGATTTATTGCATTGTTAAACAATAACAGAATACCATTTATTTAAATATTTTTGGATGTTTTTTACATTTCCAAATATATTGATTTTAATTACAACACAGAATACAAAGTGTACAGTGCACACATAAGACATAATACAGTCTGCCAGGACAGTGGAACGTCAAAATGGGATTTTGAAAAATAAACTGGCCAAGATTTGTGCTGAGACGAACGTAAAGTGGCCAGATGCCCTCCTCAGAGCATTGATGAATATGGGGGCCACTCCTAATCGAAAGACTGGACTCAGCCCTTATGAGATTCTAACAGGACACCCGATGCAGCTTCCAGCGGCACCTCCGCTGACCCTTGCCCAGACAGACATTCATTTAATGGATGACACAATGCTTAATTATTGTCAGACACTAATGAAATGTGTCAGGTCTCTTTATACACAGATGAAAGAAGCACTACCCAAGGATCCTGAGCAACCCTGCCATTCGCTGGAACCAGGAGTCTGGGTCTACCTAAAGGTCCATCAGCGAAAGACCGCCCTGGCCCCGTGCTGGAAAGGCCCATACCAAGTCCTGTTAACTACCAACACCGCTGTGAAGTGCCAAGGACTGACTGCCTGGACCGATGCTTCGCACTGCAAAAATAATTCTCCACCACGAGATGGCTCTCCGACTGATGAGTGGGCTCTCTCTCCTTCGGGTGCTGCTGTTCCTTCTGGACATCAGGAGAAAAGGACAAGGTGAAGCGCTAGTAACCTCTCCCTTGTCCACTGACAGAACTACCACGTATTTGGATTTTGCTGGAAGACCCAAGTCACTACAGGGTGAAGTGCTAGTAACCTCTCCCCTGTATAATGCTAAACCCCAATTGTTCCAAGAGAGAAGAAGGAACACTCGCTCTGCCAAAACCACCAAGGTCCAGAAGTTCCTGACTACAAAAGACATTAAGAATTGGCCCTGGTGGAGAAGAGTATTGTAAATTGGCAGGGAGGGACTTGCGGGGACCGCGCTTGGGAATGTAGGGTTGAATGGTGGTTTGGATTTCTTCCAGGGGAGGGGTTCTGTGCTTACAGACAAGTACCATTAGGATGCACTGCCCTCCCTAATTGGCTTCCAGAGGATGAATACCAAAAACACCTTGCTACCACAAACATTACCCCCACCATCCCCTCCACCTCTGCCACCACCCCTGAAATTTACCCGGATACAGATAATACTGTATATTCTAATGAAACCCAATGGCCCAGACCTTCACATTTTAGTGATTTACTAAAATTTTGTCCAGAAAATTTATTTTTCAAAGTTCAGAATAGTTCATATGAGCGAACAATTGAGTGGAGAACAAATGAGTCAGTGGAAATAGAAACATAGGATATCACTACAAATGAGCCCCAGGAATCATAAATTGAGATTGATGGGTTCTATGATGGGGCAGATATGATGGCCGTTCCTGGAATTTGCAGTATGTTAGATGAAAGAGGCCCTTATTGTTATTTGGTCACCCAATTAGTGAATAATCAAACGTATACCCAAAGAGTTTGTTCTGTCACTGGAAATTTTACCTGTACTGAAATAATTCCAGTAACTAATAATTTCACCGGCACCATATTGCAATATACCCCTTCCTATGCTATTAATGCTAATGCCTAAAACTATTTAGCCAACAGATGTGGTATAGTACTTCACCAAAGAGAGATGTGTTAGGATATCGATGGATTTTGATTAATACTACTCTAGGAACTATAAAATTCACACTGCCCTTATCCAGCTTCCAAGTCACCTCCACATACCCTAATTGCTCAAGAGGGGCTGCCATTAGGTTAGCACAGCAAAGGGCCTGGGTTTCCTCTAGAAAGAAGAGGGATATGGCCGGACACATATGGGATGGTACCAATAGAGCAGCTGCGATTTGGAATATTTATAAAGGCCAACAGCATGAAGAGAAATTAGGCCAATTGGAAAAGGCCACAGGCCTTCTTACTGGAGCACAGTTAACCCAGGTGCAGGCTGAAGTTGGTGAATTACGTGTTATTTCTGCCCTTAGTTCAATGACCCAGAAGCTGTTGACAGAGATGGCATTGAATATCACTGAGGCAGGAAAGGAATTACAGTGGGATCTGGCATGTTCAGAAATTCAGGATTTTCTGAATGACCAGCTCATGGCCATTTGGAGTGATCTTGAGCATCAGGCTTGGCCCACTGCCCTTACTAGTGCTTCAGGAATGCCATCTGATCTGTGGCCATGGAGACATACTTGGAGATTTTCAGGGTGGAAGTGCAGATGCTCACAGTGCTCTTTCCAAGCATACGGGCTGGTTGGAGGGGTGTGGGCTCCCACATACTGAATCCTTCCGGGTCCGTGGGGAGGATGCATGTGGGATTGGATAATTCACTGTGATATTTGGGAAATTAAACTACCCAGTATGCCTAACCAATTTATAGTCAGTGCTCCTAGAATAACACCCGACATTTGGATAGGGATAGGGAGTCAATGGACACTTTGGCCGTTAGAACCCCCATAGCTTCAGTGTGTACATAAACTGAAGCCCGGGGAAGTTGTCACTGTTTATGACAATGTTTGTTGGGAGGGTAGGGGACAAGGAACTACTCTGACAGGACACCTGCTTTTCCAAGTTAATGACAGCTGTGTGTACTGTGGAAGTAGCACCCAACCAAAGAGAGTGAGAACTCTGTTTTTCTCTGACAGTACATTAAGGCCACCACTTTGCAAGACATACATTTTAATTTCACCACTGCTTCAGGCAATTATATTATTTATTAGCCTGTGGATAGAATTTTACAATCAGCCATTAGGTTCCAGATACCCTTTAATGGGACTGCCTTAGCACCTGATCAATTCCGAAATTTGCTTTTACTCCTACCAGAGGTCCAGAAAAATCTCTGAATTACAAGGGCAAATTCATATGCTCCAAAATATATATCAAATTGAAAAGTATGCTTTCCATACAGCCTATAGAGTGTCTACTTCATGTATTAATTATGATGTATTGTGTTTTGTGACTAAGGTTATATAACAACCCCATCATATTATTGTAATAGGAGTGTTAATGTTTTATTGTTGTTGTTTAGTTTAGGGTTAGGATATTGTTGTTGTAAAGGATGCAATAATAACACCACCTTCTATGTTCATACTAACCATGCATTGTCGTTGCATCCAACCAAAACCCATGAGGCTGAACCATTTGATCTAGAATCAGAAATACAAGGTTTGATGAACATGGAGGTTTAAGATTGATAGTTGTGCTGGAAGCACAAAAGAGGGGAGTGTGGAAGTAGAGAAAAGGATAAAGGGAATTTGAATGCAGATATCTTAGTTTCTAGGAACAGAGCAAGAGTCAGGCTAAAACTAGCTCTAATAACGCGAGATTTCAAGGCAGGGCCTGGGCAAGTGGAAAGCGAGTGGGAAAAAATACTGTAAGAGATACTGTTTTTCGACCTTGTGTTAGATAAGAATGGAATACAGACTGTAGCAGGAACTGCTGAGAAAAGTAAGATATCAGAAGGAATATGTATAAACAAGATGTGATTGTTGATCATTATTGTCTGTAACAAAAGGTATAAATGCTTGCCCTAATTGTTTATCTAATAGAGACCTGCCTTGGGAGGGGGAGACCTGCCCGTGTGTACTCTCCCGTGCATATTGCAATTGCTCAAAATAAAGCTGCCTCTGGCTTGTTGCTTCAAACTCAGAGTGAGGACTTTGTTTTCCTCCACAGTACTTATATGAGGTGAATTGAATAATACTATTTCTTGTTTACGATTTTTACAGTGCAAATATTTGTAGTCAAAAATAATAGTATAAAGTGAGCACTGTACACTTTGTATTCTGTGTTGTAATAGAAATCAATATATTTGAAAATGTAGAAAAAACATCCAAAAATATTTAATAAATTTCAATTGGTATTCTATTGTTTAACAGTGCAATTAATCAGGATTAATTTTTTTAATCACAGTTAATTTTTTTGAGTTAATCGTGTGAGTTAACTGCGATTAATCGACAGCCCTAGCAAAAATGTGCGCATTTAGCACAATTGAGGAGGATATGATTACACTAATTGTGCACAATTCTGAAAGTTTGAGCTAGTGTGAAAAGTTGAATCAGCCCATGTTTAATACTATAGCTTCTTACCATATATGTGCATCCCCCTCTTGAGTATGTCATGTGGATGAAGAGAAAGGAAACTTGCTTTTGTACGTCCTTATGCTATCACAGTTCCACATGTAAGAAAAGAATAGGATGCATACCAGAAGTACTTCTAATCTCATCTGCCAGTAATAGTTATTGTGAGCTTTGGTCATAAACAGTGCTTCACAGGGAAAATGATAAGCTGCTATCTCAATTCATGAGTACTGTATATGAAGAAAATCACAAGCATAGAAAAATTGCCTTTGTGGTGGACCGTGGCAACATATACTGCAGTGCACATTTCTGCTAAAGTGTCAACGAAGCAGAAGAAATCAAAGTGGAGCTAGAGAACTCCAGGTGTGATAACTGGATTTACTGAGATGAGATTGGAGAGCTATAACTGTCAGCTGTGTAGTGATCATCCTGTGTATTATAATATAACATGTGTGGGAAATGTAATTTGGTGCATATCAAAGACTTGGCTGGGAATCTGGAATATCCTGGAAGTCTGGCAGACTATGACTAAAGTCACAAAAGGAGATACAAACTGAAGAGCATTCACATTCATGCATCAAACAAGACATGTAGAAGGGGTTTGAATATTCACACAATCTGCCAAAGGAAGGAAGACCAGAGGTTTCACACCCAAACTGCTGAAAAAAGATGGACAACATCTGTAGCTGTCCTGTAGGTTTTTTCATATGTACTTTTCAGTGAAGACAAAAAAGAACCATGAAAAGCAATTGTAAGCAACACTAGTGTGATCATCATAGTATAACCCATTGCATTGAGAAAGCTCAGCGTTGACACCATCACACAACAATAACTCACCCCAGATATTGCATGTATTTCAAGATATTGGGTTCTCTCAATTATCTTTTTGTTTGTCCTGTAAAATAGGATAAACTACTAGGCAGAAAGTTTCAGGGTGTCTATTGAATTGGAGGAGGGCAGGGGCCCGACTTTCCAGTCACTCCAAAAAACAAAGGTGGCCCTCAACTGGTCATTAATGCCCAAGACAGACCCCTGTTTCACCCCACAGTGGGACTGTGTCAAAAGCCTTTCTAAAAATCAAGATCCTATATATCATGTCTACTGCTTCCCCCATCCACTAGGCCAGTAACCCTGCCAAAGAAGCAAATTAGTTTTGTTTGGCATGATTTGTTCTTAAGTAATAGCCAACATGGATTTATCATCACCCTATTATTCTCTAGGTGCTTACAGATTAATTATTTAATAATTTATCTCAGTATCTTTCTAGGTATCAAAGTTAGACTGACTAGTTTATAATTCCTGAGGTCCTCTTTGCTTATCTTTAAAAAGGAGAACAAACATAGTACCTTTCTCCTGTCCTCCATTAATTTTCAGAAATAATCTCTAATGGTTCAAAAATTGATTCTTCTGGTTCCTTTAGTACTCTAGGATGAAATTCATCAGGCCTTGCTGACTTGAATCCATCTAACTCATCTAAATATTCTTTAGCCTGTTCTTTCCCTACTTTGGTTTATGTTCCTTTCCCTTTGTTGTTAATATGAATATGAATTGTGTGTCACCATTAACCTATTTAGTGAAGACTAAAGCAAAACAGGCCTTAAACCCTTAAGCCTTCTTGATGTTATCTGTTAGCAAACAGGGGAACGCAAACAGGGGATTTGAGAGAGGGAGTTTGTAGGAGGGAGATGTAATAAAATCATTATGGTTAGGAAGGGCTGCATCGCCAGTGCCAACACTGCTCCTGTCTCCTCTACCTGTGCTTGTATCCAGACAGAGAACCTAACCATGGATGGCTCTACCCAGATCCCAGGGTGGATTTGCAGATATTGTGGCCTGCATTTCCCACTCACAGAAAACCAGGCAGGGCGGGGGGGGGGGGGACCATCTAGTGCGAGAGGTGCCTGCTGGTGGAATCTCTCAGGAACCAGGTGAAAGAGCTTCAAGAGGAGGTAGCTAGGCTGAGGAGCATCCATGCACATGAGGAATTCATTGACAGTATTCATATGGAGACTTCCAAGGCTGAGGACGCTATCCAGCTAGAGAAGACTGCTGTCATGCCACCAGGGCAGGAGGGTAAGGCTCTGGTACAGGGAGGACACTGGCTGCTGGTTATTTCTGGCAGCAGGCAGTGCTCCATCGCTATTCCCAACCCACCCACCATGGTGATGGAGAACCGTTATGCTACTCTGGCAACGAGTGATGAGGAATCGCCCTCAAAGGTTGAAGAGGAGAAGCCATGTACCCCCAAGGCTGGGAGGATCACAGCCACCACCCCCAGGAGGAAACGTAGGGTAGTGGTGGTTCTTCAGTCCTTCCAATCAAGGGTAGGGGCCTCGGCAGAGACAGATGCATGCTGGAGGTAAAAAGCCTGGCTGCAAGGATGGTGTCACCAGGAGCGCTTCAGCTTCCTTGACCATGGGATGCTGTTCCAGGAAGAAGGACTGCTAAACAGAGATGGGGTCCACCTATCGAGGAAGGGGAAGAGCATATTTGGCTACAGACTGGCTAACCTAGTGAGGAGGGCTTTAAACTAGGTTAAACAGGGGCAGGTGACCAAAGCCCACAGGTAAGTCAAAAACATGGGTCGGAATCTGAGGGAAGCATGGGCTATTATAGCAGAAATAAGGGAGAGACAAGACAGAGAACTGGGGTGGGAAATCAAATCAGTATCTTAGATGTCTGTATACTAATGCGAGAAGTATGGGGAATAAGCAGGAAGAACTCAAAATGCTAGTAAATAAACACAACTATGACATAGCTGGCATCACGGAAAATTGGTGGGATAGTACGCATGACTGGAATATTGGTATAGAAGGATATAGCTTGCTCAGGAAGGACAGACAGGGAAAAAAGGGAGGAGGTGTTGCCTTATATATTAAAAATGTATACACTTGGACTGAGGTTGAGATAGAAATAAGAGACAGACTTGTTGAAAGTCTCTGGGTAAGGATTAAAGTGGTAAAAAACAAGGGTGATATCATGGTAGGGGTCTACTACAGACCACCAAACCAGGAAGAAGAGGGGGATGAGGCTTTTTTTAAACTAACAAAATCATCCAAAGCACAGTACTTGGTGGTGATGGGGTACTTCAACTACTCAGACATCTGTTGGGAGAATAACACAGCAGGGCACAGATCATCGAACAAAGTTCTTGGAATGTACTGGAGACAATTTTTTATTTCAGAAGGTGGAGAAAGCTACTGGGGGGAGGCTGTTCTATATTTGATTTTGACAAATAGGGAAGAACTGGTTGAGAATTTGAAAGTGAAAGGCAACTTGGGTGAAAGTGATCATGAAATGGTAGAGTTCATGATTCTAAGGAATGGTAGGAGGGAGAACAGCACAATAAAGACAATGGATTTCAAGGAGGCAGACTTTAGCAAACTCAGGGAGTTGGTAGGTAAAATACCATGGGAAGCAAGTCTAAGGGGAAAAACAACTGAAGACACTTGGCAGTTTTTCAGAGACATTATTAAGGGCACAAGAGCAAATTATCCCATTGCATAGGAAAGATAGGAAATATGGCAAGAGACCACCCTGGCTTAACCTGGAGATCTTCAATGATCTAAAATTCAAAAAAAGAGTCCTACAAAAAGTGGAAATTCAGTCAAATTACAAAGGATAAATATAAACAAATAACACAAGTATCTAGGGACAAAATTAGAAAAGCCAAGGCACAAAACGAGATCAAACTAGCTAGGGACATAAAAGGAAACAAGAAAACATTCTACAAATACATTAGAAGCAAGAGGAAGACCAAGGACAGAATAGGCCCATTACTCAATGAGGGGAGAAAGACAATAACAGAAAATGTGGAAATAGCAGAGGTGCTTAATGACTTCTTTGTTTCGGTTGGTGCCGATTGGATGTCTAACATAGTGAATGCCAGTGAAAATGAGGTAGGATCAGAGTCTAAAATAGGGAAAGAACAAGTCAAAAATTACTTAGACAAGTTAGATGTCTTCAAATCACCAGGACCTGATGAAATGCATCCTAGAATACTCAAGGAGCTGACTGAGGAGATATCTGAGCCATTAGCAATTATCTTTGAAAAGTCATGGAAGACGGGAGACATTCCAGAAGACTGGAAAAGGGAAAATATAGTACCCATCTATAAAAAGGGAAATAAGGGAAATAAGGACAACCCGGGGAATTACAGACCAGTCAGCTTAATGCCTGTACCCAGAAAGATAATGGAGCAAATAGTTAAGCAATAAATTTGCAAACACCTAGAAGATAATAAGGTGATAAATAACAGTCACTATGGATTTGTCAAGAACAAATCATGTCAAACCAACCTGATAGCTTTCTTTGACAGGGTAACAAGCCTTGTGGATGGGGGGAAGCGGTAGATGTGGTATATCTTGACTTTAGTAAGGCTTTTGATACTGTCTCACATGACCCTCTCATAAACAAACTAGGGAAATACAACCTAGCTGGAGCTACTATAAGGTGGGTGTAAAACTGGTTGGAAAATCATTCCCAGAGAGTAATCATCAGTGGTTCACAGTCATGCTGAAAGGGCATAATGAGTGGGGTCCCACAGGGATCGGTTCTGGGTCTGGTTCTGTTCAATATCTTCAATCAATTATTTAGATAATGGCATAGAGAGTACACTTATAAAGTTTGTGGATGATACCAAGCTTGGAGGGATTGCAAGTGCTTTGGAGGATAGGATTAAAATTAAAAATGATCCGAACAAACTGGAGAAATGGTTTGAAGTAAATAGGATGAAATTTCTAACTATTCTAACTAATAAGGACAAATGCAAGTACTCCACTTAGGAAGGAACAATCAGTTGCACACATACAAAATGGGAAATGACTCCTAGGAAGGAGTACTGCAGAAAGGGATCTGGGGGTCATAGTGGATCACAAGCTAAATATGAGTCAACAGTGTAACGCTGTTGCAAAAAAAGCAAACATCATTTTGGGATGTATTAGCAGGAGTATTGTAAGCAAGACACGAGAAGTAATTCTTCCGCTCTACTCCACACTGATTAGGCCTCAACTGGAGTATTGTGTCCAGTTCTGGACGCCACATTTCAGGAAAGATGTGGACAAATTGGAGAAAGTCCAGAGAAGAGCAACAAAAATGATTAAAGGTCTAGAAAACATGACCTATGAGGGATGATTGAGAGGGGACATGATAACAGTTTTCAAGTACGTACATAAAAGGTTGTTACAAGGAGGAGGGAGAAAAATTGTTGTTCTTAACCTCTGAGGATAGGACAAGAAGCAACGGGCTTAAATTGCAGCAAGGGCAGTTTAGGTTGGACATTAGGAAAAACTTCCTAACTGTCAGAGTAGTTAAGCACTGGAATAAATTGCCTAGGGAAGGTTATGGAATCTCCATCATTGGGAATTTTTAAGAGCAGATTGGACAAACAACTGTCAGGGATGGTCTAGATAATAGTTAGTCCTGCACTGAGTACCGGGGACTGGACTAGATGACCTCTCGAGGTCCCTTCCAGTTCTATGATTCTATACCTAAGTCTCTTATCAAAACCCTAAAATGTGAGTAACTTCATGAAAAATGTTCTCCTCTTGTGCCATCACTCATTCTTGCTCTGTGGAGTGAGGACTTTACTCTTCAGAGCTCCTAATTCGGTAATTTACACAAAGCACTAAATTCAGTTAAAAATCAAATTAATTGAAAAGTTCTTACAAGTTTTGAAAAATAGAGGGGGAACTTTAGCAGGTGTCAGAACAAACACAGTCCATTGGCTAGAAAATTATGTTATTCTACTGAAATTTGTATAATAAAGAGCCAAGAACTCATTCCTTGCTATATAGGAGTCTTGATGGATTGGTAAGTTTCCACTAGCCATGCTATAATATGTAGCAGACAGTATTCAAAAAAGCACTCCAGAAAACCTGTGCAAGGAAACTTTTTGCATCTTTATTTGCAGGATCAGATTCAAATTAGTGGTGTTTGTTTTTCAGGCCAGATAGTCTTTTCAGGAAATTTGTGTTCAACTTATATCTTAGGAAGGCTATTTCAGCTGAGAGACGTTCACGTCCATAAGACGTCTGATCTTTCCAAAAAAGGAAAAGGAAAGGAGTAATGATAAAATATAGATCAAATTGAAAGCAAAGGGTAAATAATACATTTTTCATTGTGTCATATGTTGTAGTTTGGTCAAATTCAAGGGTGGTGTGCTGCCAGGATATCAGATAGGATGTGTCTAATTACAGAAAGAAAATGAAACCCCTGCATGTCTGTTTGCTTTCATATTTTCAGTATTTGTTGCAGTGGAATGATTCCTCTTCTTCCCTTCCTCTAAAGTTTTGGCCTGGTTACTACCCTCATCAATGAGAGTGATGTGAGATCCAAGAGAACCAATAATTCAAATAATTGATTTTTCGGTTTGGTGGCCTAACTAAAAAAAAATGAAAAAAATATTTTGGTTCAAACAAAACAATTTTTTGTTCAACCAAAAACATTTTTTTCTATTTCATTTTGTTATGTTTCTGGTTGTTTACCTTTTATATATATTTTTTTTTAAAAAAATCTAGCTAAATTCCCTAAATGAAATGTCACTTCAAAATGAAAAGTTGAAAACATTGAAACAAACTGTTTTGAAATTTAAAAAAAAAAAAAAAAAAGTTCCTTTTTTTTCCAGCCAAAACTATTTGCCACCCCCCTCTCTTGACCTTACTACACAAATAGTTTCATTCAACCAAAAAAATGCATTTTGGGTGGGGAATAAACTATTTGCTGTGGGGAAAAAAAATCACCCATCTGTAATACAGAAGCATTCCCTAGTCTTAGTTGAAAGAAAATATGTAAAAATGTTGCATGGCCCTAAAATTACATATCTAACTGGCTTTATTATTACTACTAAACCTGCAAGATTTCCAAAGTAATAAATATGGACTCACTATGACAGTCTGTTCAGAGTTATTAACTCCCAAAGACTTCTGGACTTGTCTCACTACTCTTCATGTCAATTGCAAAATTTTCATTGACTTCAGTAAAAGCAGCACTTCCAAAGGAATTAAGTGTGTTAAACACTTCACAGGATAGTGCTCTGATTTACCTTCAAGGATATAAATTTATGGACAAGATTCACCAGTACATTCCAGTTAAACTGTGTTTCTGGCTACTTTGTGCCCCCAGAGCCACCCAATGAATCTCGCCTTAGATTTCTATGGGTCCCCTGCATGAACTAAAGACATCACAGCCATCCAAAGCAACATATTTTCCTGCACTGCTTTTGGTGTGTGCGTTAGCTACTGTAAGCCTATTGCACTAGAAGTCAGACAAAAGTGATCAAGAAGAAATACACTGCAATTCTGGAAGATGGTACGGACAGAGCAGATTGGCGGTTCAGTGTAAGATTTAGTCATATATATATGAACAATAATATTATATTGTTCAGGAATAAGAAAGAGTGAAACACAGTTGATGCCTTTATGGACGACTATGTATGGGGTGTCAATCAGTGAGGAAGAAGGTCACATTGTACCTGACATAAACCCAACTGTCTCGCTGTCAGTCTAGATACCAAGATATCATTTTCTCTGATACATGAAGGAAATAAAACTCTCTCTTTCTACTTCCTGATATTCTATCGCCTGTATCTGTGATGGTACACAGAATAACTTAATAGAAAATTCTAGTCTGGCAGCCTGAAGGAAGCAAATACCTTCTGCAAATTTCAGTGGCTCATTGTATTAAAATTCAGCCCAAGAACATTTGGTGTATATCTCACTCATAATGTTCAATACAATTTAACTTTACTTTTGTTATTAGAGAGCTGAAAATTTTTTCTTCTGATGCATTGTTACTTCAGTCAGACTTACCTTGGGTCCCTGCAGGGATCCCAGACAGACCAAAAACCTCTAGGAATAACTGCTTTTCCAAAACTTTTCCAATACCCTGGTTTAATAGAGTTTACCTAAATGTAGGCAAACTGAGTTCTCCCAGCATCTCTGTTCCTAAAGGTCGGTATTCCTTCAGCAATACCACGCCAATGCGAGCACAAAATCCACTCTGCAGAAGCAGCATTGCAATACTTGGAAATACTGACAAAAGATCCTTCTTTACTGAAGATGTCTCGAATACCCTTTTCACTACATAAAGGTCACAACATCAAATCACTAAGGAAAAGGGACATGCTTTTAGGAGTGTGCTTACCTTTAAAACTTTGCAGCACAGTGAAACAAATTCATCCCTGACTTCAGTGAAGTGATACAAGGGATTAATTTGATCCCTATATAGGGCTTTGCTTTGTAGTCATCTTCATTCCAAACTGGCACAAATAGATGTGACAATACTGCAAAGGATTCATTTTGCCCCAAACTATCACAAATTCCTACAACAGGATCAAAAGAATAACTGCTGGATGCACAATAAGCAGTTACTGTTAAAACAAAATACAAAATGCAGAAGATTAAATTTCTTGTATTCAAGAAACAAAACGCTACGTACAGAGAAATCAGCAAACTACTTACAGCTGTATTTCAAGCTGAAGTTTACCTTGTTCTTTTTTAAGACTTTGCTAGCATTAGTGAGTTCATTGCGTGGCCCACATGTGCATGAGATAAAGAAAGATACATCTTCTGGGGCAAATGTTCTAAAATGCTCATAATTCCCACACCAAGAAATAACTCTGGAAATCTGAGGTCCATTAACATGAGGAAAAAGTTTTCCCTACACTACCATCACCACCGATTATCTTCGTAGCAAGACACTACCTTTGTTTACACTCCAGTCTGGGTAGCAGTATGGTTCAATGAAAAGGTCACTCAACTGGGAGTCAAGCCATCTAGGTTCTATTCCTGGGTCTGTCACTCACCTGCTGTGAGACCTTGGCAAGTCATTTCACCTCTCTGTGCTTCATTTTCTTGAGCTCTCAAATAGAGATGTTGATATTTTCCTTCCTTTGTACAGCACTTGAGATCCTTGGATGAAAAAAAACTATGTAAGTGCTAAGTATTATTATTATTATAATAATCTTCTATACAAATGGGACCATATTTTGAAACCACAGATACCAAATTACACCCACCAACATAATTGTTTACACCAAACTTACATTTGTGTGAGTAATCTGAATAATTGATGTGGCTCTTCTGTGCATAGTTATCAATGAATATATGCCTGGATCTATCCCAGGCCAATTTAGGACCCAACTTTTGAAAAAATTAGCCATGAAGTGTTCCAGGCTTAAAAACAAAAATCACATGTGTACAAACACTAATAGTGGGATTTTCAGAAGCACAGAGGATTGGCCAAAGTTAATGGTCATTTTACCATTTACTTCAATAGGAGAAGAGTCAGGCACAAGCTGAGCACTTTGAAAATCTCACTTACACTAGCAACAGCCTTTAAGTAATTGTAGTGAATGTCTCGCATTCACAGCAGACTAACAGCACTGGGCTGACACAAGGTATCAGCCAAGGACAATTTGCCTCACTGTGCTCAGAAGCAAACTTTAAATGGTTTTAAAGATAATAATAAATAATAAATAATAATAATAATAGCAGCATTTTTTTAAAACCACAATTCTAAAGTTCACTGGCTATTTTAATCCAATTAAAAAAAAACTAAATTAAAAAGATAATTAAAGCAACATAACAGCAAGGTCTCCCGTCCTGTCCCAAGGGATGCCATGGATGTGCTACAGCATAGAATGTATCGCAGTCCCAAAGATGCAAGCTCTCAGTAGAAAAGCCCCTGATCCCTGCCCTTTCAAGATCCTACCCCAGGACATACTTGGTATTCCTCAATTTTTAGTCTAGATCAGGGGTCAGCAACCTTTCAGAAGTGCTGTGCTGAGTCTTCATTTATTCACTCTAATTCAAGGTTTCGCGTGCCAGTAAAACATTTTAACATTTTTAGAAAGTCTCTTTCTATAAGTCTTTAATATATAATTAAACTATTGTTGTATGTAAAGTAAATAAGGTTTTTAAAATGTTTAAGAAGCTTCATTTAAAATTAAATTAAAATGCAGAGCCCCCGGACCGGTGGCCAGGATCCAGGCAGTGTGAGTGCCACTGAAAATCAGCTCGCTTGCTGCCTTTGGCATGCGTGCCATAGGTTACCTACCCCTGGTCTAGATGAATTAGGGAAATATATTTTGAAGGCCTAAATATAACTTTGATGCAGCATCAAAATGAACTAGATTTAATTGGTATTGCCAATACAGAGAAAGACCGGGATATCATACAGGAAGATCTGGATGACCTTGTAAATTGGAGTAATAGTAATAAGATGAAATTTAATAGTGAAAAGTGCAAGGTCATGCATTTAGGGATTAATAACAAGAATTTTTGTTATAAGCTGGGGACTCATCAGTTGGAAGTAACAGAGGAGGAGAAGGACCTAGGAGTATTAGTTGATCACAGGATGACTATGAGCCGCCAATATGATATGGCCATGAAAAAAGCTAATGCGGTCTTGGGATGCATCAGGCAAGGTATTTCCAGTAGAGATAAGGAGGTGTTAGTACTGTTATACAAGGCACTGGTGAGACCTCATCTGGAATACTGTGTGTAATTCTGGTCTCCCATGTTTAAGGATGAATTCAAACTGGAACAAGTACAGAGAAGGATTACTAAGATGATCCGAGGAATGGAAAACATTGTTTTATGAAAGGAGACTCAAAGAGCTCGGCTTGTTTAGCCTAACCAAAAGAAGGCTGAGGGGAGATATGATTGCTCTCTATAAATATATCAGAGGGATAAATACCAGGGAGGGAGAGGAATTATTTAAGCTCAGTACCAATGTGAACACAAGCACAAATGGATATAAACTGGCCATCAGGAAGTTTAGACTTGAAATTAGACAAAGGTTTCTAACCATCAGAGGAGTGAAGTTCTGGAATAGCCTTCCAAGGGGAGTAGTGGGGGCAAAAGACATATCTGGCTTTAAGACTAAGCTTGATAAGTTTATGGAGGGGATGATATGATGGGATAGCCTAATTTTGGCAATTAATTGATCTTTGACAATTAGCGGTAAATATGCCCAATGGCCTGTGATGGGATGGGGTGGGATCTGAGTTACTACAGAGAATTCTTTCCTGGGTGTCTGGCTGATAAGTCTTGCCCACATGCTCAGGGTTTAGCTGATTACCATATTTGGGGTCGGGAAGGAATTTTCCTCCAGGGCAGATTGGCAGAGGCCCTGGGGGTTTTCACCTTCCTCTGCAGCTTGGGGCACGGGTCACTTGCTCGAGGATTCTCTGCACCTTGAAGTCTTTAAACCATGATCTGAGGACTTCAATGGCTCAGACATAGGTTAGGGGTTTGTTGCGGGAGTGGGTGGGTGAGATTCTGCGGCCTGCGTTGTGCAGGAGGTCAGACTAGACGATCATATTGGTCCCTTCTGACCTTAAAGTCTATGACTATATGTCTATTAAAATTGTGTTTTACACTATAACCCTCTAATAATTTAAGGTTAAAAATAGGCTCAGCATTTAGGAAATGAGGGTTTGTGCCAACACACTTACTAAGAACAGAATGAATCAGCTATACTCAAAACACCTCTGTCATTAACATTATGCAATCCTTGACCTATAATCTGATGCATTGTATGAAGAGTGAAGAAAAAAGGATTAGTCTTGCTGCTTGGAATGTTAAACTGCAGGTGTGATCCAGAAAGCAATGTACAGTACCCAGGAATACAAACTAAAGAAATAATGCACAGCTCTTGGGATGCTGTAAAAATAAAATAAAATTACATACCAGGCAGATTTGAAGAAAAGTAATAAAAAAATTCAATAATTTAGTAGCTGGTAGGTTGCTAACCTGAGGCCAAGAGAATTATATTTTCCAACTCCACGGCTTGCATTTTCAGAATCAGAACAGGAAATTAAAAGAAGACTCTTTTCCCTTTTGCCATACGTAAATACGTTTTAAGTCCAGCCAGGATTTAAAAGAAAGAAAGAAAGAAAGAAAGAAAGAAAGAAAGAAAGAAAGAAAGAAACCCAGCAGCTTGATCAAGTGTAGTCAGGCATAGTACAGGATTGACAAGACCACCTGAATAGCACACATGACTAGTTCTGCACTCTACATCTGTACATAGCAAACATAGAAGTGCCACAGCTACTATTTATGAAATATTCCTTCTATCATTTCTAGAGGAACACAGCACTGAAGGTGCTTGCATGCTGGATTTTAGTGTTCCTCTCACATCTGTGTAAACTTCTCCATCTGTGCATGTGTGTTTGTATACACACCAATTGTCCTTTTTTACTCTAAAGAAGCAACTGCATTTTCTGTAGATTGAAAGACTTTATAATATTTAAAAACAATTACAAATTCTGGAATTTTGAAGGGTTTCTGGACAGAAATAATCAACACACCTTTAACAAACTTGGTTAGTACAAATGATTACAAGTAGAGTGCTGGAGACGGAAGATACCGTGAAAATACAAGCAGCAAAGGTGACCATGTAGATCCTGCTAAAATCCATTGCATGAGCAGTTCATTCCAATAGCAATATGTCAAAGCACAGCGATTCTTAGGAAACCCTTCCCCTCTTAGTCCTACAAGCCACCATATTAGTGAAAGAGGGACCTTTGGGATAAGGCAGTGGTCAAAAACTTATCTGCTATAGTTTATGACTCAATTATCTTCATTGCCAGTTGCAGTGGCTAGAAATTGAGTCAATTTGAAGCCATAAATTACAATGTGGCAATCAGAAGAGGGATAAACCTGCCATTTTCTAGTTATATAAATTTTGTCTCCAGCTTCACCCAGCTCAGCACTTTGAGAACATAAGCTGCTACAACATTGTTTGGCTTGATCTGTGTTCATCAGGATGGAAATTTGAGCTTTTCTCACCTTCAGCAAAAGAGTATTTTACATTTAAAATTTTTTAGGACAATGAAATGAGTTATTCGTGTTTGGGGGGGGGGAATCCTCAGGTTTTGATCTACACTACAGTATAATTTCCCTTAAAACGCTGACAAGACCTCCATGGAAGTCAGGATACAGCTGTTAGACATAGATGGCTTTTCTTTACTTCAGTACTATTCTGAAGTACTATTCTGGGGCCGGATGCACTGCATCCAAGGGTGCTAAAGGAGTTGGCGGATGTGATTGCAGAGCCATTGGCCATTATCTTTGAAAACTCATGGTGATCGTGGGAGGTCCTGGATGACTGGAAAAAGGCTAATGTAGTGCCCATCTTTAAAAAAGGGAAGGAGGATCCGGGGAACTACAAGCCAGTCAGCCTCACCTCAGTCCCTGGAAAAATCATGGAGCAGGTCCTCAAGGAATCAATTCTGAAGCACTTAGAAGAGAGGAAAGTGATCAGGAATAATCAGCATGGATTCATGCCTGACTAACCCAATTGCCTTCTATGAGGTGATAACTGGGTCTGTGGATGAGGGGAAAGCAGTGGATGTGTTATTCCTTGACTTTAGCAAAGCTTTTGATAATGTCTCCCACAGTATTCTTGCCAGCAAGTTAAAGAAGTATGGGCTGGATGAATGGACTATAAGGTGGATAGAAAGCTAGCTAGATCGTCGGGCTCAACGGGTAGTGATCAATGGCTCCATGCCTAGTTGGCAGCCGGTTTCAAGCAGAGTGCCCCAAGGGTCGGTCCTGGGGCCGGTTTTGTTCAATATCTTCAGTAATGATCTGGAGGATGGCATGGACTGCACTTTCAGCAAGTTTGAAGTTGACACTAAACTGGGAGGAGTGGTAGATACACTGGAGGGTAGGGATAGGATACAGAGGGACCTAGACAAATCAGAGGATTGGGCCAAAAGAAATCTGATGGGGTTCAACAAGGACAAGTGCAGAGTCCTGCACTTAGGATGGAAGAATCCCATTCACTGTTACAGAGTAGGGACCGAATGGCTAGGAAGCAGTTCTGCAGAAAAGGACCTAGGGGTTACAGTGGACGAGAAGCTGGATGAGAGTCAACAGTGTGCCCTTGTTGCCAAGAAGGCTAACGGCATTTTGGGCTGTATAAGTAGGGGCATTGCCAGCAGATCAAGGGACGTGATCATTCCCCTCTATTCGACATTGGTGAGGCCTCATCTGGAGTACTGTGTCCAGTTTTGAGCCCCACACTACAAGGAGGATGTGAAAAAATTGCAAAGAGTCCAGCGGAGTGCAACAAAAATGATTAGGGGGCTGGAGCACATGACTTATGAGGAGAGGCTGAGGGAACTGGGATTGTTTAGTCTGCAGAAGAGAAGAATGAGGGGGGATTTGATAGCTGCTTTCAACTACCTGAAAGGGGGTTCCAAAGAGGATGGATCTAGACTGTTCTCAGTGGTACCAGATGACAGAACAAGGAGTAATGGTCTCAAGTTGCAGTGGGGGAGGTTTAGGTTTGATATTAGGAAAAACTTTTTCACTAGGAGGGTGGTAAAGCACTGGAATGGGTTACCTAGGGAGGTGGTGAAATCTCCTTCCTTAGAGGTGTAAGCAGAGTCAGGATGAGCTCTACCCTGACATCTGGTGGTGAATTATGGCGAGTATGGAAAAGAACTCCAGGGGCTGATCTTGTTTGCATAGGCACACCCACCTGCCTGGCATGAGACAACAGCAACTGAAAGTGGTTACTTTGGCTGGTGTGGAATCCCCAGTTTCTCTGTTATTGGGGCAGGAAGAATGAAGTTTTGTTACCCTGATTCTGTGAATCAAGGCCAGTGGAACTGTTGTATGACAGAAGGACTCACCATTAACTAAGTAGCCCTCGCTTGACAAGGGGCATGGGTTACAAAACCTAGTGAATTGAGAGAGGTTGGGGGCAGGTGTTTGTACCTGGTGGTGTGGGCCCCTTTTGTGAGCCTGAAACACCAATTACACCTTCTCCTCCTCTCTCCACTGTTGAATGTCAGAGCTAACTTTTTGATTCCATTAGGAGTCTAGTTGCAGGCTGCTGAGCTGAATTCACTTTGGGCCAATAGTGCACCAGCACTGGGGCTCCCCTACTACTAGCTGAAATCACAAAAGAGCTAAAGTTACTAAGAGCTGAGATCACTGAGTGCTGTATTAACTAGTGGGGGAGCCTGAAGCTATATTGCTAAGCGGCTGGCGGAGCAGTTTGCGGGGACAGCTGGAGGAGCAGCTAGCAGAGCGGAGCCTTGCGGGGATGGTTGGAACGGAGCTGAGCCATTTGTGGGGACGGCTGGAGCGGCTCATGGGACGGCTGGTGGTGAAGGCTGCGGCGGAACCCCACGGAGAGGCGGCCGGTCGGCCTCGGATCACGTAAGGTGCCCCTTAACACCCTGCGCGCCCCCCGCTTTGAAGTCTGGGGCTACACTGACCAGGGACAGAGACTTTGGGCGTTGTTGGACTTTTGGGACTTTGGTGATTCTTGGGTTGCTGGTTTCAAGAACCAACGGGAAAGGACACGGCCCAATTTGCTGGGGTGGGTCTTCACTCATGGTTTGGTCTATGAACTCTAGTTGTGGTGTTTTCCCAATTTAATGCTATGTCGTTTACCTCGTGTTATTAAACATTTTCTGCTACACCGAGACTCTGTGCTTGCGAGAGGGGAAGTATTGCCTCTTCAAGGTGCCCAGGGGTGTGTGTAAGATTTTCCCAGGTCACTGGGTGGGGGCTCGAGCTGGTTTTGTGTTACGCTGTTGGGAGGGGACCCCTATGTACTGAACCCGGCCCTTGCTGCTATCAACTTGGCCTGGCAGAAGGGTTACAGAGGTTTTTACGGTCAGGCTTGACAAAGCCCTGGCTGGAATGATTTAGTTGGGAATTGGTCCTGCTTTCAGCAGGGGGTTGGACTAGATGACCTCCTGAGGTCCCTTCCAACCCTGATATTCTATGATTCTATGATGAGCTGGATATATTGTCAGAATAATGTCTTGCAGTTACAATGATTAAGTCCATTTCTGCACACACATTTCCTCAACAAACATGCTTTTCTACTTTGACATATGGACTCACAGACCATCTTAAAGAGAAGGCTTTTGTTAAAGAAAATAACTACAGACACAAACAGGCTTCCACACATCTCGAGTTCCAGCTTGTCCTCTTTGTTTATCATGGCCATTGGCTAGAACTTGATCCAGCACACAAATACACAAAACAATATCCTGCAACATATTAATCTTTCTAAAAACAAACAATCCAACTCACCCAGGAAAAAGTATGTTTCAGATAAAAGAACAGAAACATCAAATTAATCTCAAAACATACCACATAATGAAGAGATCTTTCATATTTAAGACTAGCAAGCATATAGTAATACCACAGAAAACCTATTAGGGACTGTGGTATACATTTATCCAATTTACTTTCCAACACTCCACATTTTGTTAGCCTTGGACTGATGGCCCAACTCCAGTAAGTAAACTGTTGACTGGATGCTATTTTTATTTTTTGTTAGATAAAAGCATGAGACAGCTAAACAAAAGTTGTGGGTATTCACATACCCATTCATTTCAACAGATGGCAATGTTTTCAACTAGAGATTCATCCACAGAGGAATAGCTTGCTTTAGCCATATCCACAGCTGCTTTTAGTTTCTCCTGACATTGCTGAGGGCATGCATACAAGTACAATATGATAAGTGCCTCCCAGAACTTGTTATAATTAAAGGGTCACTGTTAACTTGAAACATAATCAATTTAAAAAATGAGTGGAAAGTAGTCTCAGGTACTGTACCTGGCCCCTGGAAATTTTGTTGGTTTTACAATCACGTTTTCCTGTTTTTCTTGTAATGTTATTGTGTGGAAGATCCTTGTCTAAAGAGGGGAGGGGAAATAGTGAAACCGACTAAACACAAAGTGCTGTCAAAGGTGTGATGTAAATAAATGGGGGAAATACTTTTTAAAAAAAAAGTTATAGGAATCTTTAATGTTGTAGAACAATTATTATTAAAACCTTTTGTTTTCACATAAACCTGACTTTCTGAAATATTGGGATTTTGTCAGGACAACACAGGCAAAATTTTAGTCCAAAATGTTTAGGTTGATTTGTCATTCTCATGCAACTTAAACACTTTTCTCCATAGTTAAAAATAATATATTCTAATCATTTCAGTGAAGCTCATACAGACACAGACTCCACCCAGTCACAAGATGGGGGCCTGATTTAAGACAACATGTAATAAGAAAACACTATAAACAATGGGAGGTGAAGAGTATCTGGAGGATAAGAGTGACAGTATATGATCATAGCTTGTGCGTATTTCCAATACTCAGTACAAAACCATTTCATTTTTAAAAGAATTAAATGTCAGAAATCCACACTCTCCAACCCCTTAGCTGTTATCTGATTGCAAGCAAAAAGAAATGGGAGAGTATGCAATTGGAAATCATAAACAATAATGGATAGGAAGGAAGGGGCAGTTGTTAAAAGCCTTGCAGATGAAGACAAGAAACTTGAAGTTGATGCAGTGGAGAGAAAGAAACTAGAGCAAGGATTCCAAAAAGGTGCTTGATATGATCGAGATGACAGGCAAGTAAAATGTTTATAGCTATAGCAGCTTCATTTTGAATGGATTAGAGGGTGGTGATTTAGATAGACTATACATAAAACATAAGTTAAAAACCAAGCACAGACAAAAAAGAAAACCATAAAAATAATGCCATAAAAAGTGTTGTTTTGGAACGCTGTATTTCTATTCACAGCACTTTCATTTACTTGTTAAGCTACACAAGAGCCTTAACAGTGAAATATTCAAAAGTGCCCAGCCCCACAGAAATCTAATTTTTTTCTATTTTTAAAATTAAAGGTCTTGAGTCAAACCATTATATATTATGCAATGAATCTGTAACAAAAAGAACTGTATAACATTGCCAGCTAGTGGTCAGTTGACTTCAAAACACAATTCAAATCTAGCAGTTTCAATATTTTTGAAACGTAATAAAAGCTTTGACTTTGTCGTTTAAGATGACAGTAAAAGAAATTATAAGCATAATTCTGCAGCATATTTACCATGAGCTAAAATCTATATAGTGTAACAACATGTCCATTAAATGTTACAATAGTTTGTTATCCTGAACTTTGCACTTCTTTTTAAGTTTTCCAATTCAAGAACACTGGTATATTTCAAAAACATAAAACCATCAAATTTATAGAATGCATCAACATTTGTTATTGTTTGATTAACAACAATTATTTCACTACCGGTCCCATTACTGGGCCATAAATTCTTACTCATGTGATTTTAATATGTATTTTTATGACTATAATTACTGGAAAAATATTGAATGCAATGAAAAAATTCACTTCAGTGAACACATTCCAAACTCTGCAACATAACACAAATGTGGAAAGGATACTAAAAGGAACTGGGAGAAGAATGAAAGTACTCACTTCAGAAAGTAGTAAAGACAGATAATTCTTTCCTCATAGCTGTGTGTGTAAACATTGTTTTATCAAATGGGGTAAGTAAGTATATCAACACTGAATAGTATAAAGTACAGATGGGCGATAGGGAGTGGGGGAGGCACAGGAGAGTTTCCAAAGAATTCATTAGAAGCTAATGCTCAGATCCTACAAATGCTTAGGCACATGCTTAACTTTACTACTGAGAGTAGTCCTATTGATTACAATGGGACTTCTTGCTATAGTAAAGTTAAGCACCTTCATCAGAGTTTGCCAGTTCAGGGCCTAAATATTGTATGGCAGGATATGCCACCTGCTACAAAATTAATATAAAGAAAGCAAATTATCAGAGACCAACCTACAATCCACACAAAATGTAGAAAAAAGCTTGCCTATAATGTGACAGAAGTACTAACTTGGTCATAGGACTTTTTTTTTTTTTTTTTAAGGGCAAATTCCAATTTACACCTAGGCTACCTCTATACTAAGAGGTAGGGTCCAGGGGTGTCATTCCCAGCTCACATAGACATATTCATGCTAACTCTTATCTGAGCTAGTGTGCTAAAAACAGCAGTGTAGCTGTGGTAGGAAGGGCAACTGCAGCAGCAGCAGCAGCATGGGCTAGCGCTCTGAGTACAAACCCATGCAAACCCTGTTGGTACACACTGAGGGCTGCTCACACATGCTGCCGCTGCTCATGCTACAGTGACTACACTGTTTTAAGTGTGTTGCCTGAGAGCTAACACAAGTATGTTTGTGCAAGCTGGGAATCACACTCCTACCATGTAGTGTAGACGTAGCCCTACAAATGTTACTCTGTTCAAGTGGGTGGGTCTTTCTTCTTATAAAAAGAAAGACGTTCTGTGCTAGTTATCATAATCTTCCATGGAAAATATATTCATACTGCAAACACAACCATCATTTAAAAAGAGGGTTTTGTTTTGTTTTGTTCAATGAAATGTAAATTTCACCCATGCTCATGCAGATAGGAAACAATACAAGCTTAATAAGGCTATTAAGTGAGAGATACTGATGATATAGAATTTATTGCACTCTGTGGGCCCTACTGAGCTAATAGTTTCCTTTGACTAGATGCATGATTTAATGAAACTAACTCATTTCAGATTTTGCAACTAGAACCTTCAAAGACTTAAACATAAATGCACCATTATTGCTCACTAAAGTTCCCTCTCTTGAAGGCTGCCTTTCAACATGTGTGTATGTGTGTGTGTGCGCGCACGCACAAGCGCAGAATATGATTATTGAGACAAAGGAAGTTTACAGCGTTGTAGCACAATAAGGGCATAGTCCCTCCTCACAGAAAAAGGAAGAAAATTCCAGACTTTAATGTCCAAAGAAATTTGTGTGACTTTCTAGCAAGATTTGAAGGTCAGTGCCTCAAGGCATAGTCTAACTCAGTGGTTCTCAAACTGTGGGTTGGGACCCCAAAGTGGGTCACGACCCCGTTTTAGCGGGGTTGGCTTAGACTTGCTGGGGCCATGGGCCAAAGCTAAAACCTGAGCCCCTCCACCTGGTGCCAAAGCCTGTGGGCTTCAGCCCTGGGTGGCAGGGCTTGGGTTACAGGCCCCCTGCCTGGGGCTAAAGCCCTTGGGCTTCAGTTTTGTGCCCCACCACCACCACCACGCCACAAGGAGGTGTGGCTTTGGCCCCCCATCCTGGGCCACTGGGCTGAGGCGGGCTGAGGCTTTGGTCTCCCCTCCTGGGGTCGTGTAGTAATTTTTGTTGTCAGAAGAGAGTTGCAGCATAATGAAGTTTGAGAATCCCTGGTCTAACTCTAATAACATGCTGGGTTTTGTTAGGGTTGCCAGCCTTCCAGGATTGTCCTTGAGTCTCCAGGAATTAAAAGATTAATCTTTAATTAAAGATTATGTCATGTGATGAAACCTCCAGGAATGGGTCCAACCAAAATTGGCAAACTAGGTTTTGCAGATGGATGTACCAATTCCTCTGCTAGGATTTTCTCCTCTGACCAATTGTGCTTAGTAATGAGAGCTACAATCTTTTGTGAGAGATACTGATGCCTTGAAGTATTCCTGAGACTGTGCTGTGCAGGTTTAACACTATGGTAGCAGAAGTCACGATTTCCTATTATTTTAATTGCTAATGCAGCTTTTCCACAGGGCTGCTGTCAAGGGGACTGATCACCTGAACCTTGACTAGTCAAAAAGGCCAGTCGAGATTGAAATATCAACAGCGTTTTTACACGCTGCTTTAAACATTATGACTATAGTGTTTTCCCCAGATTTTTAGCTCTTTTTATATGGCATGAAGAAACATGGAAAGCATTACATCAATGTTCCTATGACAATAAGCAAATACCATTGAACTTGCTTACCTGACTAAATATAAATAGATGGCAAAATTTCTGCACTACCAAACAGAACTTACTCTCATTTGTGGAGATGAACATTATATGCACCCTAGAGTTCTTGTCAAAACCTCACCAAGAATGTGCCACCTTCTCAGGAATAAGCAAAAAGGGAACCCAGGGGAAAATATATCAAGAGCCAGACTAATAAATAAAAACCTTACCCCAGATGGAAGGAAGGAAGGTGCATCCTGCAGCAGTCAGATGCAAAATGGCCACACTAGGATTGCAGTGGGTTGGCTTTCCTAGATTTAAAGAATCAGCTACTAAAGAATATGCTGCAAAAGGTTCCTGTCAGAGGGTGAATCGAAACTAGAAAGGACAGTGGAAAGCAACCAATTACAGGAAAAGTCACTGTGGACGAAGGGGCTGGATTCTCTCTTTTTTGAGAGTTAAGATATGGGATGGAAGGTTTTCAAAGCTGAAGCTTGGTGTGTTTGGGATAGTTACATTATTTTCTTTTGATGTGTTACTATAAAAAAACATCTAGACATGTTTTGGGCTTAGTTGGAGTTTACCACTGCTTCATTGTACTCCAAATATCTGCCGAAAGTGCCTGTATTCTTTAAGAGTAAACTATATGTGTGTAAATTAATCTGGTGAATAATAAATCCCCTTCTCTAGAAATGAGTTTGCATTTAAAAGGTGTGATTTTTCCAGCGTTCTGCAACTTGTGTAGTCACTTATGCCAGTCCCAAGTAAGAGTAAAATGCTATCTGTTCAGAACATTTAATCTGCTTTGCACTGATGTAAAATGACTATACAGGCAGCAGGGCAATGGAGAATCAAGCTCAACATGTAGTTCAACTCTGCAAACCATCAGGACGTTATTTTTAAAAGTTACTTTTCAGAGAGTCTGAAAAACAAAAAGAAAACCACCACTTTGCAACCAGCTTGTCTCTCAGTAACTTCTAGATGAAATTTGCTCAACTTTTTCCCCCCCAATCCTGAAAACTCATGGTGGGATATGAAAGTCAAGAGGTGCTCTTGCCTGGTCTCTCAAGTAACCCTACACCTCAGGTGGATCAGCGCTTCTGGTAATTACGTGCAAGCTCAAAATAGAACACAAGAATGACTTGCAAACCTCAGGTTGAGTTTGCAAAGTTAGCCGTTAGGGGGAAAAAATCTTTTTACTTCAAAAATTTGCATGTTTGATCTAGAGCCAGAAAGACAAACATAGTACCCCACAAGGCCATTTTTACCATCCCCTTTCAAAGTAGAACTACAGTCCAAACTGAATAAAAGCAAAAAAATTTAGAGCTCTTTGAGTTAGATACTTTTTGGCCTTCACAACTCCTTCCACGTAGCTCAGAGATTGAGTTTTTACCTTTATGAATTGATTACTTAAATGAAAGAACAAGACCTCAGCCAACACTACTCACACCACCTACAGCACTTTTTGATAACATCAGTACAAGGGAGTTTGACTTATTTCCACTAGCAATGGGATAAACAAGGCAAAAGGGGTTGTTTTATTACCTTCACTTGTTGTCAGGGTGGCACCAATTAGTTTATTCTTTGGTGAGCACTTTATCCTGCCTGTGAAAATATTTTCATTGATCTGCTTACTGACATTCAATTGGCTTGATCCATTACCATAGACACCCGTTCTTCTTTGCTTCACCTTCCTTGAAATTTGACTTTAATTGTGTTGAACTGCTATATGTACATATATATAGTTTAGTGCTTACTATCAACACTGGAAACTGAAGTCTTCCATTTAGGTACAGACTTGACATTGGATTGGAGCAATGCAAGCTTCCTCATGATGCAACGCCTGTATACAATCATTGGGAAAGATCACTGCTGGAAGCAAAAGGGAAATTCAGGCTCAGTGCCAATTAAATCCTTGCCCACTCTACCAAGACTGCAAATTAGCACCAGTTGTGATAGTAGTGGCTTCACTAAGAACAACTGGCTTCAAAGAGGCCAAAAAACATTAATCAGATAAGAATCCTCATACAGAAGTTGCACTTAGGTTGTTTACCATAGTACATATTTTTCATCATTCAGCCACAGTATTTGTTTGTTTTACATTTTTCTGTTGACCACCAAACAATTGTAGAAATGAATGAGGTGACTTATTTTAGGCCTCTATCCTGCATACACTTACACACATCCTTAACTTTACTACCATGAGGAGTCCCACTGAAGCCATAGTAGTATAATTAATCACATACATACATAAGTGTGTTTCAAGAATAGTGGCTGAATTTAGCCATAAGCTTCACTATATTTTTTAATTACATATTGATGAATTTAAAGGTAAGTATGATCATTACAAAATACATTTCTGTAAATTAGAAAATGATAAAGATGAACACAATGAATGTATGTAAAACAAATACATATGGTTAAGAAGAAAAATTACTTTTATTTGACAACAAGGAACATAGAGATTCATAGACTGGTTTGTTTCATATAATTGCTCTATTGCAAATCTGTCACTTCTCACATTTTATACTTAGATAAAATTTTACTCCTGAAAGATCCAATCCAGGTTATTAGCCCATTGTTTCTCATGAGTGGTTTTGATACACTATAGTCTAAGAATAGGTACAAATTAAGTTGCACTCGAAGTGCTGTACCTACTTAACGTGCATGAAAAGTTCTTTTCCACAGTTTGCTACGGGCACAAAAATCAAAGGCTATTTCTAAAACTTTTATCCCAGTACAAATAAATATTAAGGGCTGATTTAGCTAACCTTACTCACATTGTGAAGTACTTTAAGCCCAGATCCACAAAAGGATTTAGGTGTTGCAATGTCTTTCAGTTGCCTTGAAAAATCACCAGAATCCACAAACCCTGCATTAGGTAGCTAAATTCCTCATACAATGCATGGGGAGAGTTACGCACTTGAGAATGAGATCTGTAAAAGCCAACATACTAGATGGGGAGTCACTTAAGCTATGCCATAGCAGATACTGCTGAAGTGGTGTGGACTAAGCCCTGACCTCCTTAGGGAATTAGGAGCTTAAGTCTGGACTAGAAGAAGGTGCCTATTCCTACTTGGGATCCACAGGAATCCTCTTCTAGAGTCAGTAGTCTTAAGCACCTTGCAAGAAGGAACTTAGAACAGCAACAGCACACACTTAATTCATGGGGGGGGGGGGGAGGGGAGGGAGAGCAGGCTTGCCTCAGGACAGTGCCCTAACCCAAGGGTTCTCAACCTTCTTCTTTCTGAGCCCTCCCCAATATGCTATAAAAACTCCAGGGCCCAGCAGGAGGTTGGGGGGGGGGGCGCTCGGGGCTCCAGTCACTGGGTAGGGTGGGGCCCTCAGGCATAGACATAGTTTGACTTCTATTGAGTGGGGGCGGGGAGTGGTGGGGTTTGGGCCCGCTCTGCACAGCAGGGTTTGGAGAAGGACCACCACCTCCACCCCCACCCCCAACTCACCACCCAGCCTGTCTGGGTTGTGAGAGGGAATGCAACCAAAAATTATAACTCAACGTGAGGGGCTCAGCTCAAAAAGTTTGAAAACTGCTTAGGGCACAGGCAGGGGAGGTAACTTGGGGCATAGGCGCTGACTCCATGGGTGCTTTAGGGCTAGAGCACCCACAGAAAAAAAAATTAGGGGGTGCTTAGCACCCTCCAGCAGCCAGCAACCCCTGCCTGCTGCGATCAGCTGTTCTGCTGTAGGAGGCACGGGGGGGGGGGGGGGAAGGGGAGGAGCGGGGATGGGGCATGCTCGGGGGAAGAGGTGGAACTGGGTGGGAATAGGCAGAATGGGGATGGGAAGAAGCGGGACAGAGGTAGGGGTCTTAGGGAAAGGGATGGAATGGGGGCAGGGCCTGGTCAGGGGTTGAGTACCCCCGGGGAAAGGAGAGAGATGGCTCCTATGGCTCAGGGAGGGGGTAGCTCAGAGCTGTGTGCAGTGAGGTATGTATCTCAGAGCTCAGGCTGCAGGTAGAGGGATAGCTAGAGCCTGTGGACCAGGAGCCCAGGAGGGCCCCCCCCATCCTATGGTCACTGCTCCCCAGGGTCTCTGCCACCCAGGAGCTGGGTCCCCCTGCCCAAGCAGGTCTTACGGCTGCCCGAGCAGTCAAAGGGGGCTGGGAGCTGAGAAGCAGCCATAATCCTGGGCACCAGCAGGAGGAGACAGGGGAGCTCCGCGACAATCCGGTCCATGGCACCAACCAGAGCAGCAGCCGCCCCCTCCCATTGCCTGGCTCCAGCTTCCCACCTCCAACCTGGCCAGGTGGGGAAGAGGATGTAGAGTTTCCCCCAAGATTGTCCCACTCTGGGTAAGGCCAGGGCTTGGGGCTCCAGGATTCAGACCCACAGCTCCCAGCTTTAGCCCCACAGATCTCCCTGCTCCTGGGTGAGTTCTCTAACCATTGGGCTAAAAGTTACATGGAAATTCTCCCCCCTCTGTGGCTGTTTTGTGTGAAGTTCACACCTAATCCAGTAAGAATGCCAATCTCTACCTCATTTGAGCCTGAGGCTTAGAAGTGAGAGGCAGCTGGAGGCAACCATGCACATGCCAAGAGGCAGAAACAAAGGTGCCTAGGGGCCTTTTAAAGCAAAAATTTAGGGAACAAGTGAGTTTAAGCCCCTACAGGGTTAGAATTAAGCTGACCTAGATGGTTGAGGATGGCATTGGCACCTAAGTGTCTGTGGATCTCAATCTTACTGTAAGGAACCTGAGTGGGTCTTGCTCAGTACAGGTACTTCTATCCTTATGTTAAGTAGTATTAGACCTTAATCTTGTGGAGTATCCAAGGATCACAAGGAAATCTTGTCATGTGAATTTCCTTATCAAGACTGTCAGACTTTGTTAAACTCCATATTCTTGTCAGAAGGCAATTTCACATATCTGCTTAGGGTATTATAACGCTATTAACTATTTACAATGCTCTAAAATAAAGAGAAAATGTTGGTATTCCCAAACTTAAAATGTTCAGGTACATGAATAAAAAACGAACAGGTGCAAGAAACATTCCATATGCCCAGTGCCTTTTTATTCATGATTTTTGAGCATGCCCTTGACAGAATTTTTCATGGGAAAAGAGTCTTAAAATAGGAAAAGAAAAAAACAACCCTCTGAGGCAATGCTTAACAGGGGAAACATAGCTCAACAAAGAACCAAAGGGGAGCAGCATAATCTCTGCAGTAAGGATGTTGTTACAGTGCAAGAGAATGTAGACAGTTGCAGATCATGCCTACAGACCACAGCATGCGTTTGGCTTGCCAATGTAATCACAGTCCAAATCTGTTTAGTCGTGTGTTTCATATTAATAGTATGTAGGACATGAAGATGCCCATATAATTTTGTTCAATTAGCTGCCTTTCATTGTAATCCAGCAAATACTAATATGGGATAGAAGTCCCAGGTGTTGCAAGAATGATCTCCCATAGCTTCCTGGCCAGACATAACCTAGGAAAAGGAATGACAATCCTGTGATACAGGCTTTAGCATTGGTCATCAGGAGACCTAATTTCTATTGCTTGGTCCATCAAGCTCCATATGTGAAGTTGGCCAAATGCTGTCTGTTCCTTCAGCCTATATAAATGGGGTATACACTTCCCAGTTTGGTGCTCATTACTGTAAACTGAATACCTCACAGAAAGCCTTTAAATCCATAACCTAACAAGCTTCCCTAAATCCAGCTTGCTGAATAGGATCCCCAAACTCTCAGAAGATACTGGCAAAACAAAAGGATTATGCTCATTAGATCTACATATACTTCATGCACCATTGGGACATGTAGTCAGACTGCATCCAATCACTGCAATCAAGCTTCCTCTCAAAATACAAGTTTGGAATTCAAAGACACCTGGTGTAGAAATTAAACACTCAAGCTAAATGTCAAGTAAACTATGAGGGCATAAAAATGAAATGGAACAGTTATCCCCATCGAAAATTTGAAGACTTAAGGAATAGAAGAATTTAGGATCCAACTAAAAAAATAAATCAAGTCCTCAGTATTTGACAACTCAAACCCATCAGATTAATATTTCAGTTATCCGTCTTCCCCTACCTACTCTTCCCATATCTCTGCTGCACCCAATCACACCTTGTCAAACCTATATTGTGAGCTTTCTGATACAAGAGTGTCTTATTATTTGTATGTACAAAGACTACACTATGGGGCCCTGAAACTTTATTGGGGTACTGAGCCACTAATGTAATATAATTTTGAATGGTAAATCATCTTCAATCTGAAGTAGGGAAAATGAAATGGAAGTAATAAATAACTGCAAGAACACACACATAACACATGAAACCTAGAAAGTATAAGTTGCAGATTTATTATGGAAGCTTAACTTAAAAACCAAACTGCATAGTACAAAAGGTCTGTTATCTCTGCTCAAGATGGAACAAGTTTCAAAATATATAATTTTTTAAAATTTGTTCAGTCAATACACAATCCTTTATAAAAACTGTATATCTGTCAGTACCCTCATTGCATTTATAAATACAAGATTTACACAGCACTTCCATCTGAAAAAAATTAAAACTCCTTACAAATATCTACATATATTTCATACGTACAAAACATTCATAGGAGTACTTTGTTAAAGTCAGGTTTTGTTTAATGGTTCATTTACACTGCAACAAAATACATATAAATCTGTATAATTTTTCATAAAATGTCTAAAAATTAGCATAACACTTTATAGACACTGAACTTCTTTAAACCATCTTTTAGAAAAGAACTTAATATGCATATTTCCTTGAGATTCAGCAGGTGAGACACATTGATATGAAGGCTAGATGAGAATAAATGCACACTAAGTAGCAGTTAAGGCAGGGGTGAAATTAGTGGGAAGAGTTATTTTATACGGCAGATCATGACAAAATGCAATAAATACATACAAGTCTTGATGTAAGTTGCCTCAGCATCCAGTTAACTAGCCCCCGCACAAACGAAGATCATCTACATTTGTGGTGCTATACAATCAATCATTAAAATCATTTTCTACTAGCAGAGCACTGACGCTATCAATGCTCACAGGTGCCAACTGGATTTTCTTTTTAGCCACTTCAGGTCAGACACTGTTCTGGAATGTGGGTTTAAGACTTGAATATGTCCTTCACTCATAGGCAAGTTGTCATACGTGATCCCTCATCTGTAAAAAGTAATCGTTTAGTTTTATCAACGCCCTAAGGAGTCTACTGGATTTTTTATTAGTATGATACATAAATATTTGAGAATATGGGTTCAGGAATTTTAATATGACCTTTAATCATCTGCAATATTTCAGATACTAAAACTCTGTAGATTGGTCCCTCCCAAACCTAGGAGGGTTACACAGGGCCATACATCCAAAGAAAAGGCTTAAAATGCAAAACTTAACCTTTAACTATTTTGGCAGGAACTGTAGTCTGCCTCAAACCTGCTTATTTTGTTTATAGTGACTATAGGGAACTGAATGTTCAAAATATTTTATTAAAGTTTATTCTCTGCATGGTCTGTGTATTTAGGTTTTCAATCCAACATCAGGGCTTGAGATGGCATTTCCAGTTACATATCAGGTACAGGGGAAACAAGGATTCAAACCTTACCTTGCCCTAGTACACAAAACAAAATACCACAGTAAATGTTTGATAGTATGAACCCAAAGTGGACACCAATATCCACAACAACATGTGATCTTCACTTGCACATGGCTCCATCCTCCCTTAAGAGACCAGAAGCTCACTGCATTCTGTCCTGTTTTCTGGGTTCACAGATCAGTGCATGAATTTTGATTTGCAGCCTCCTTTTTCAAAGCTAGCCCTCAGACACTGCTGTCTTGCAGCAATGGTTCAATGTCCTCATCACTGCCACGATCTGGGTTGTTGCTCTGGGCACTGCTGATGCTGTGCTTCCTGGTACAGCTGGCTTTACTGTGCTCAGGAATGAATAAGGCAACCAGAAAAGCTAGAAGAACTGCACATGCTCCAAACAGGAAAGGAGGGCCAGGGATGATCGCTCTCTGCAACAAAACAGGCAAATCAGAAAAATATGAAACTGAAATATCTACTTGATTAAAATATTACATCACTGAATCAGGACAACAATAGGACAACAATTTCAAAAAGCTGTTTACTAAACGTATATCAAACTGCATGCTCAATTTGTATGTGCATTACAACTAGAGCTGGCTAAAATTTTCAGTGGACACTTCACTCCGTGAATAAAAAGCTTCATTCAACTGAAAACTATTTGTGAATTCATGTCAAGTTCACCAAATAGCTATCACTGAAAGCATTCCCCTGAAGCAGTTGAACTAAAAACAAGATTAAAACATGTTTTTGATTTTATTGTTTCTTTATGATATATAAAGATGCTAAAGCTATTGTAAAAATACTAGATTAAGCCCACCTTTCTTTTTTTATTTTTGTAATTAATAGAAGTGTCAGAACTCTCTCTCAACCTGAACAGTGTCACGTTAAGACGTCACCTGAGCTTCAGCTCTCTCACCTCCAACAAAGGGGGCCCTCCAAAGATCCTGACCAGGTCTTCCAGCAAAGACAGGGAAATGAGGATGTGATTTTAAGCTCAAGAAGGAAAAACACACCATATAGAATTCAAGGGGGCACATTTTTGGTTTTCTTTCTTAGTTTACCCTTAAAAAAACTGCAAAGGAAAGAAATCTTCAAACTACTCTGTCTTGTCGACCAAAGAGTCGGCAACGAGCATGTGCTGCATGGTCTGCACTTCACCGTGCTCGCATGTATTCATGTCATTTGAGTAGCGCCATTTGATCATGTTAGTCTTTGATCTACCAGGTGCATGCATCGCCATGTTCAGCAGTCTGTATCTGCCCCTCGGGGAAGGTCCTCTTAGGGTTCCAAATCTATTTCAGTGCAACTAAATTTTATGGGGCGGGATAAAGAATGAAGAGCACCAAGTTTCACATCATAAATCAGTTTTAAGAATGAATACGAATTTGAATAGCAGGCACACATTTTTGCCATGATTAACCCTATCAGCAGTGCAAACTGAAGAGAAGTTCACTACTGTGGGGATATGTTGATCCAAATTATCTTCTTTCTATTCTTTATCTGTAAAGTGGGAGGCTAAGAACCACTGCTGTCAACCAAGTTTCAGTGGGTTCTCTCAAACTGGCATCATCTTTGCAAGTTTCCAAGGCCTCCAAAGAGTTGCAGATACATTTTAAGGAGAAGCTTACATTTGCACAATAAGACTGTTCACAGGCTTCAGCTGACTTTCCTGGAAAGGAAATCTTAACTTCTAGGATTAATAACCTGGACAGAAGATTTGATAGGGCTAAGCATCATACCACACACATACAGATGGTAAAGAAAAGTTTAAGCACTGGGAAGACAGTATTTTAACACAAGAGCAATTCTGTCTTGGATGGAAAAAACACAAATGATATTGGAAAACCAAATTTGTCACAGAATGAGAGTATATTTGGGTCCCAGTAGAGAAAGCAACCACAAATCTTTTTGATTGTTACTGAAAAGGCAACTTTTTACTGGAATTAGACACCACATAAAATCCTTTTTACACATTGAAAAATGTTACAGGTTTCTCAGTACAATGAGGGGAAATGGTCACTGAGACCAGTGGCACACAGGCAGGATCCTAAAATTATATTCTGCTTAGTGAAATCTTCAGAATGAAAGAAGCTCCACTTAACTAGAACCTTGCTCATCATCACTAATGATTGGAGGCAAACATGATTTTAAAATATTGAAAATTCTACAACAAAGTGCACTTTTAAAATTTATTCTGGCAAGTGTAGCTTAGTTTTATGTATCATATTAGTGAATGGAATGTGGAATCTTCTATAAAGGAAATGAATTCTTACTAATGTAAGAACCTAATACATCAATCTACTGTTAAATATTTGATTTCAAGTGCACAGAGATCATTAGGTCTCTTGGAAAAACAGGGTTTTCAGGCAAGACTCGAAAGAAAGAGTGAGGGCTGAATGGGTCAGGGTAAAAGATAGCAGAGACAGCCAAGAGAGCAGTAAAAGACAAGTGAGACAGCTAAACAAAGCTTTGATAAAAGAGCGAAGGGGCAATAAAAAGATGAGGTAGGCTGGGACATAGGCAAGAACAAAAAGCTTAAACTTTACAAGATGGACAAGGGGAAAGACAGCAAAGGCATTTCAAAAGCAACTACTTAGTATTACTGGAGGGAATCAAAAAGGGGTCACAAGGTATTCGGGCAAAATGTCAAAGAGAAGGTGCAAGTCTATTGAAGCATATTTTTCTAGAATGTCTACATTTAAAAAATGGTTGTGTAGAGTATGCTTCTCTTGTTATGATCACTATAAAAACTATATGCCAAAGCCTTTTCATATTTGCATAACACTGGTCTACAATTTTTGAAAAGTCGTCTGCTTCAGAGATAAAATGTGCTATTTATTATGTATTTTGATGTGCTGAATTCAAATATGACAATTAAAACAACTGATTGGCTACTGTTTCTAAGATATTTAAGTTTTTATATTTTATGTCTATGTATATTGTGTAGATAGTAGAGTTTTAATCATAAATTGTAAACCTAGGTCTTTTCATGTGTTTATGGTTGCTTTACACGATAATATTTCACCTGTCCTGTTTATGTAACACTTTAAAAATCAGCAAAAGGGTTATATAAATAAAATTTATTAGGAAACAAAAGGCAAAAAACTATTATGTACATAGGTTAGTCCTATTCAGTGTCTACTCGGCGCTTCTTGGCTTGTCTCTTGTATTCATTAAATGGAGCATCTCTTGTCACTGTCCAGCAATAGTCTGCAAGCATTGATGGGCTCCATTTGCCCTGATAGCGTTTCTCCTTTGTTGCAATGTCCTGGTGAAATTGCTTGCCGTGCTCGTCGCTCACTGCTCCGCAGTTCGGTGGAAAAAAATCTAGATGAGTGTGCAAAAAATGTATCTTTAGTGACATGTTGCAACCAAGGCTTTTGTATGCCTTGAGGAGGTTTTCCACCAACAACCTGTAGTTGTCTGCCTTGTTGTTTCCGAGAAAATTTATTGCCACTAACTGGAAGGCTTTCCATGCCGTCTTTTCCTTGCCACGCAGTGCATGGTCAAATGCATCATCTCGAAGAAGTTCACGAACCCTGGACCAACAAAGACACCTTCCTTTATCTTAGCTTCACTTAACCTTGGAAATTTTCCACGGAGGTACTTGAAAGCTGCTTGTGTTTTGTCAATGGCCTTGACAAAGGTCTTCATCAGACCCAGCTTGATGTGTAAGGGTGGTGTGTAAGGGTGGTAACAAAATCTTCCTTGATTCAACAAGTGGTGGATGCTGAACACTTTTCCTCCCAGGCTCCAATGACTGTCGGAGTGGCCAATCTTTCTTGATGTAGTGGGAATCTCTTGCACAACTATCCCATTCGCAGAGAAAACAGCAGTACTTTGTGCATCCAGTCTGCAGACCAAGCAAGAGAGCAAACAACTTTCAAATCGCCACAAAGCTGCCACTGATGTTGGTCATAGTTTATGCACCTCAAAAGTTGTTTCATGTTGTCCTAGGTTTCCTTCATATGGACTGCATGACCAACTGGAATGGATGGCAAAACATTGCCATTATGCAGTAAAACAGCTTTAAGACTCGTCTTCGATGAATCAATGAACAGTCTCCACTCATCTGGATTGTGAACGATGTTGAGGGCTGCCATCACACCATCGATGTTGTTGCAGGCTACAAGATCACCTTCCATGAAGAAGAATGGGACAAGATCCTTTTGACGGTCATGGAACATGGAAACCCTAACATCACCTGCCAGGAGATTCCACTGCTGTAGTCTGGAGCCCAAGAGCTCTGCCTTACTCTTGGGTAGTTCCAAATCCCTGACAAGGTCATTCAGTTCACCTTGTGTTATGAGGTGTGGTTCAGAGGAGGAGGATGGGAGAAAATGTGGGTCCTGTGACATTGATGGTTCAGGACCAGAAGTTTCATCCTCTTCCTCTTCCTCGTCTGACTCAAGTGAGAATGATTCTGGTACATCAGGAACCGGCAGTCCTTCTCCGTGGGGTACTGGGCGTATAGCTGATGGAATGTTTGGATAATGCACAGTCCACTTTTTCTTCTTTGACACACCTTTCCCAACTGGAGGCACCATGCAGAAGTAACAATTGCTGGTATGATCTGTTGGCTCTCTCCAAATCATTGGCACTGCAAAAGGCATAGATTTCCTTTTCCTGTTCAACCACTGCCGAAGATTTGTTGCACAAGTGTTGCAGCATATGTGTGGGGCCCACCTCTTGTCCTGATCTCCAATTTTGCAGCCAAAATAAAGGTGATAGGCTTTCTTAACCATAGTGGTTATACTGCGCTTTTGTGATGCAAAAGTCACTTCCCCACAAACATAGCAGAAGTTATCTGCACTGTTAACACAAGTACGAGGCATCTCTGCTCACTTTGGCTAAACAGAAATGTGTCCCTTTGCAAAATCAAACACTGACAAATAAGAGAGCACGACACTGTATGATTTCTAGAGCTGATATAGGGCAATTTGTTCAGCAGAGTGATGTAAGCTTCGTTATGATTGCATCATCCATGACTTCTAGGAATAACATGATGCAATTCATATCATATATGACGCAATACCAGCTTCAGATTGCATCATTCATTGTTTTGCCTAAAAAGCAAGTACTGTCCAAACCCAGTCATAGATTTATTCATAGATCCAGTCAAAGATGTATTTTAGTCATTTCTGGTTTAAATTGAGATCCCTTCCCTTTATAACTCACTTATCCTCCACCATTCCCAAGTCAAGGGTCATATATACTGACCCAATAGCATATCTTGAAAACTAGAGTCAATCAACAATTTTAAGCATCATTTTCGTTCTCAGTGACCCAGAATTAGTAAAGTTTGACTACATTTATTTCAGAAGCATTTTGGCTGTAGAGCAGTGATCAGACCTGTACTGTCATGTTCATGAGGAAACTGGCTGTAATTAAATAAACTGAATTCTTTTAACCTCCCCATCAACAATAAATCAGACATATTATTGCACTGAAAATCATAGCTGCACACAAAGTTTATTCTTATGTCAAAGGAAGTTTATTAACGCCACTATAGTAACTAAAAACCAAAGCTATTGCTTTGGCTCTAACATCTGTTATTTACTTCTCTCTTTAAAGTGTCTCTTATGTAATTAAGAATAAAACTAAAGCATAGGAACAAATACCAGGAGTTCAAGATAAAGATATTTTAGTCATGCAAATTTGATATTTGTGACTGAAAAGCAATGGAAGGTGGCCATGGATTTACCTCATCACTAGGATCCTGCATGGTGTTCTTATCAGAACTCTGGACAGGTGCCAATTCATTGAGCTCCACATGGAAGAGAAAGAATATAAAGCCATAGAGAGCTGGTCCAAGGCCGTTACACAGACCTCTGATTCCAGTTATTATTCCCTGGACAACACCTGTGAAAGGAAAAGTAACGGTAATGAAGAAGGCAGCCTTTTCATTAGCCATCCCTTATTTTATGTATGGTACAAGAGCCCAAAACTTCTCTAATTACTGTTTAATTCTATCATGTAATAGATTAACCTTACCTTCCACATGAGAGGGTTTTAATAAATGCCTTCAAGGAAGGTTAGCTGGATTTTAGTTAGCTTCCACATGGGCACAGTTTGCTCAATAGATTAATGTGCTGCTAGCAACATTTTCAATTTTGAAACTGAGGGGTCTGAATTAGAAGTTATCAAAATTTCCCAGCTATAATGGGTGAGCTCAACCTCCATGCTTTCCCTAACTCAACTTCTCTCCATACTTATACTGAACAAGAGAGGCTTAAGATGATATTTGCCTTAGCTAAAAGATAGTTAGCCTTGGTTATAAACAAACAAGTAAATTTCTACCTGCAAAAATACTCCCTGTCAAGCTATGGACTAACATTTTGTTCTCCATCAGTAACATCCTGCTCTTGTCTGATCCTCCTCAGATAAATCTTATTCCTGCTCCAACTCAGGGGTAGCTGAAGTTCAAAGTACTGAATAAATAAAGGTTTGCCCACATTTGTAGCAGTTTCTGACGGATACTAACTTATGTATTATTACTTTAACAAGTGCCATTATTAAGCACTGCCTGTGTACGAGGTGATGCTGTATAAGACAAAAGAAGCCACTCTGTCTTGATGAGCTTACAAACTAAAGAGACAGACATGAACAAAACAGATCTTCAGATGGGTGTGAACTATTTTTAAATTACGTGGAGACCATTTTTACTGACACAGGTAGTATAAAATTAGGGAAAGTGTGATTCCCATGAGCCGCTGGAACAAAAAGAAAGTAGGGAAGAATCCTTTTGGCTTTAGTGAGTGAAAGTCACTTAGTTTTGTTTAATTTCTGTTCAGTTTTGGGAGAGCTATGTGTAATTACAATGGCTGTTTCCTCTCCACTAGATGGCATAACTTCACTCTGGAATTCTATAAATCCTTTCATGTACAGCTTTCTAGGTGGCTTTGAATGAACAGTGCACAGCTGTACTTTCCCCTAACTTCCACGGAACTCTAGGGTGACCAGATGTCCCAATTTTATAGGGACAGTCTTGATTTTTGGATCTTTTTCTTATATAGGCTCCTATTACCCCCACCCCCGTCCTGATTTTTCACACTTGCTGTCTGGTCACCCTCCGGACTTCTTCCCTGCTACTTTTAGGGGGGTGGGGAGGGGGTGTCGACCTAAGATACGCAATTTCAGCTACGTGAATAGCATAGCTGAAGTCAGCGTATCTTAGGTCGATTTACCTGGCCGTGAGGACAGCGGCGAGTCGACCACTGCCGCTCCCCCGTCGACTCCGCTTCCGCCTCTCGCCGCGGTGGAGTTCCGGAGTCGACGGCAGAGCTATCGGGGATCGATTTTATCGCATCTACACTCCCCGATAGATCCATCACTACCCGCCGATCTGGCGGGTAGTGTAGACATACGCTTAGTTCACTTTTAGAATGTAACCACTGTAAACTGTGTTAAGCCTACAGAAAACTACCATCAAACGTGTACAAATACCACCTTTCCCAACAGAAGACTGCCTCCTAGGCTGTATCCTTTCTTTACTTTCTGTCTTGCCCATTCTATCTTGCGGTCCTCATTTGTTTGTTCTAACTTTAGACTGTAAACCCAACAGGGCAGGGATCTGATTGTTACATTTGCCTTTAAAGCACCATGGCACTATAGAATATAGCTCATACTTTACCAGTATTAACTGCTGACTTTTTCACTTTAAAGTAAGTGTAGGTTTTACCTCTTTCTCCAACTTTGGAATAAAACATGCATGCACACAACCCACCCCTTCTACCATGTCTTCATTATTCCTGCTTCCCTAGAGAGAGAGGTTATGAAGTTTTTCTTTTATAGTTTTGAAAGAAGCTTAGAGCAAATTGGGCCACCCTTTTTCCCTGGCAAGGAACAAAAAGAAAATGTTTCTTATGTATATAAGGTAATAAATCAGACAATAGGAAAATGGGGACTCAGCTGTTAAGAGAAAGATGGCACTGCTACACTAGTGCTGGTTGTTCAGAGTCATAGAATGCTTTTAAAAACAAGTGGAGAGGAAAAATCATGAAAGTTACTGTAGCAACTTACTTTTATTTTCTAGCATCTTTAAAGGCAATTATGTAAAGAAATGACTGCACTGATGAGAGCAATGCTTTTCAGGAAATAATGAAAGGCAAGTATGCCTGATGTGCATCCATCTCTCTCCACAATACCCGGAGACAAACTTTCATTCCTCCTGACAAAAACTAATTACCTCCTTTGTCATCTTATTTGAAGAGCACAGCTAGATAGGTATTATGGTTTTTAAGAAAGTTGGTCCAAGGAAGAGAATTTTTCAGGAGCACCAAGATGAATTTACTGAACTTACCTTGTTGATCTGGCTCTGCATTTCGTGAAACCAGAGCACTGATTGCTGGAAACGTAATACTTGACATGGCTGCTACAGCTCCTGCTGCCCACATCATCCTGTGTTGATTGAAATACATATTTTGTTCAAAATATAAAGCAGCAATACTTTTAGGTACAAAAGGATTTCCCCAAATAAGCAAGAATACAACAAACATTGTTGTAACAATTGAGAAATAGGTTCCTCAATTAGGGTCTGTTCTTAAAACTGTCACTAAACCATTCACCATTAAGTACCCAAAGATGTAATTTTTGTAATGGCTACGCATTTACAATTTAGTTATTTTCTTCTCTTACAATTTGTCAAACAACCTCAGAACCTCTCCTATTTATGTTTTTCTGAGTTACACTGAGCTCATTGAAATTAATTGATTTGATTCAACCCAAGCTAAGATGAGGTGAGCACAATATTATTGATGCTGCCTTGTCCTCTGTTAGAAAAGGTCATACCAAGGAGCAATTTCAGTAAATCTACTGCATGGATAGGTGCATGCCAGGTTCTGCCTGGCTCCTTCGAAATAGCTAGTTTTTATTAAATCCCATCCTGATTGATTTTATTTAATATCCCCCAAGTTAACTGAATAGGGTCTGAGGTAATATTCACTATACAAGGCAGAGCACATATTAATAGGGGAATATGCATTTTCTAGTGTGGCTTTTGAACGGTTTGTCTTCCTGTTCTACTTCTTCACCATCAAATCCAGTTCCAGAATTCACCCCATGTTTTTTGCACAGAGCCTAAAATCTCTGTTTAGCTGCTACTACTCTAGGTAAAGCTGCTCTATAGTTCATCTCATTTGCTACGAAGAGCTATGGTGAAAAAGTTGGTGAGGCATTCTTCACTATAGCACAGAAGGGGTTGGTACTCTAAAAAGGAAAGAGCTTTTGTCTCAGTGGCTCTCACTGGTAGAGCTGTTTGGAAATAAGTTATGAAAGGGCTCTACGCAGCACCTAAAGCTTTTAAAAAAAAAAAAAAAAAAAACTGTCACTGCATGCATCTGAGGGTACGTCTATACTTACTTCCTGGTCCAGATGTAAGCGATCGATCTTCTGGGATCGATTTATCGCGTCTTGTCTAGACGCGATAAATCGATCCCGGAAGTGCTTGCCATCGACGCCGGTACTCCAGCTCAGCGAGAGGAGTACGCGGCATCGACGGGGGAGCCTGCCTGCAGCGTCTGGACCCGCGGTAAGTTCGGACTAAGGTACTTCGAATTCAGCTACGTTATTGCGTACCTTAGTCCGAAGTGGGGGGTTAGTGTGGACCAGGCCTGACATGGTAGGAGACGGCCAATAACTGGTAGACAAAAGCAACCTAATGAGAATAGCAAGCAGCCTGTGCTCCATAGTAAGTTTGTGTGCTGAAACAGATTAGTTGGGCAATCCAGACTGAACAGTCTTGCTGGTATCCAACTTCAACAGCAAGTTTATCAAAGTAAAACAGACCAAACTTTTCCTGAAATGATACTCCAAAAACGCTCAATACTGTCTATAAAAGGGAAAGATGGACAGATATTAAGCTGGCAGCCCACATCTGCAAACGTCCAGAACTGTTAACGGGAATCGAAGGACTAAATTATAATAACACCTTAAATGGGCTGATATGGTAAGAAAATTAACTATTAGGATGACTAGCACATCCTGGGTGTCTGTGGAAGAGTAAGAGGCAAATTAATAATCAAAAGGATTAATAAATTCAAGTCCTTGCTGTACATGGCTAGTTGCTACAAGCATCTGAAACAACACTTAAAGGAATAAGTACACTGATAGCCCATCTAACAGACTAGTCATCTGTTATCTCTTGTTGCTTGCTTTGGAGAGACACAGATTATGAAAGCTACTCTAAAGACTAATTTCAGAATAAATAAATATAAAATATGGTCACCAAAAACTTTTTATTTTTTGTTTGCTTTTTTAGATGCATTTGCTTTTGTCTTAACTGTTAAGCAATACAGCTAGCCTCAGGAAAAAAAGGTGCTTTAAAGCACAGTAAGCCATAACTCTAGAAAAAAGCCAAGTGCAACTTAAAAATTAGGAGTCAAGTTATAAGTCAACTAATCAGTGTAATGTACTTGAAGGACAAGTGTATCATGTTCTGAAAGAAAATGATGTTAATGTTCAAAGTAGTGGGAGATTTTGGAAAAAAAATACTTTAAAGCCCCATGAAATTTGTGCAGCTCAGGAGACATGTGCTTACCAAGGTTGAGATCCAAAACCATACCAGGTCAGCTGGAGCATTTGGAAGCCAAGGCCAAGGAGGACTGTATTCTTGTTCCCTATTGACCTCATCAGGATACTGAGGAACACGGTCTGTAAAAATAAGGAATGAACTCAGTGAGAAGCATTTTAAACTTGAGACCTTTAATACAGCTTCCACTTTTACAGGAAACAATCCAAGAGAAGCTCCACTATTGCTTTTTACATTCAATTAACTGAACTCTGACTATTATGACATTTTTGTATTTAATAACCCAAACACAGACACCTGATTTGATCCACAATTTGATGCATAGCTATTACTAAAAGCATAAACAGAAACATTTTTAAATACCTTTTCAAAAAAGGTAGAGATTTCCCTTCGTATTATTAACTGAGTTTATTACAAAATTTAAAATGTTAAGTATTGAACACAGAACAGTGATTCTTTGGTTTTCTGGAATACACAGATATCTAGCACGCAGAGGTTTTTCCTGTCATTTCCTCAAATTAGAGTTCAGTTTTAGTAGGTCTCACAAAAGGATTAGTCAGCCATCCCAGGAAATTTGAGAACAAGTTGACCTTAGAGCAGACGCTTATTTCTAGATGGTTTTCAAGAATCAAAGATGGCTGCTTTGCTCACTGAAATCCAATGTTAAATCCCATTTTTTCTCCTGTATGCAGAAGGAAGGACTGCATTTCACTCTGTGCCTTCTCCTGTCCTACCTCTCAGTTCCACACACTCTCTTCCTCACTTCCACTGTGAGGGGCACCCTATGGAGCAGGAGTCAACTGTGGGGGCACAGGAGCCTCAGAGGCCACAGCCAGTGAAGGCCCAGTGGTGGTCCCTGTGGGAAGGGAAGCCCACTAATCCAAACCAGGAGACAGGTACTTCCTGATGGAGCTCTCTGCAAGGCAGGTACTGCCCACAGTGCATTGTGCCTGAGAGCAGAAAATATCCAAGACACTGCTGGAGACCCATCTTACAAAAAACACCCCCACCACAGTAGGAGGGAAGCAAATCATATCTGTATTTCTGTAATACACCATACTTCTTCACTTATTATATCATTCTGCTACTGGTCTTTATTTTCATTCACTGTCCCCATATTTAACTGTATTGGTAGACATCATGAAAATATTTCAGTAGCAAAGTTAGAACTAAATCATATGCCACGTGAGTAATCTTTGTGCATGTGCAGGGTCTCAACATTTTAAGGGGCTAAGTTTACCCATTTATATTGAGCTGATGTGTATTTTACAAATATAAAAGTTAAAGGAATCCATTTCTATATCCCCTCATTATTTGAATTTTTTTTTTTTTTGTTAAATTGTGGGAAAGCAGTCAAGAAATAAGTTTTGTATTGTGTTTTGAAAGCAATTAAGTTAGTTGCCATTTTAATCTCTTGCTGAAATAAGGGCCAAAATCTTGGTCCAGCTGTTGAAAGAATCCCATTTTAATGAGCTTGCACATCTCACTTCTGAAACTCAGGTCCATTGCTCCTAAGGCACACAGTCGTTACCGGAGGTCATGGAGAGAGGCAATCTCTCAGGAGGAATCTGAATGAACAGATGTTCCTTTACTGAACAAAATCTATTCTGAGGCTTTAAAGGGTAGAAAGGAGCTTACCTATACATAATTGCAACATGTCAAAAATGACATCAGTAACATTCATCTGATTGGTTATACTCCTACAACTTTGGGGAAATATGTTCAAGAAATGTACTGTATTAGGCTGGACTCATTTAATATGTTTTGTAGAGGAGTTTCATTATCACAACTCTAACAGTGATTATATATGCACACTGAAATCCCTTAATTTTTCTTCTTTGTATATCCAAAGGTCAACAGAATTTCTAAAAAAGCTATTAGGATAACACTTACCTGAGCTATTATAGACAGAATTCCTACCACAGCTATGAATGCTGCTATGGTAGCAGGACCAAAACCTATAATCTGAAAGAAGATAATATAAATTTATAAATATAATATAGTAAAACAAATGCTAGTTACAGATAATTAGTTAAAGCAGTTCCATATAAAGATGGCATTTATAAACATTGGAACACAACTACTTCAGTAAGAACTATCGTATATACTCGTTCATTAGCCCGTTCGTTTGTAAGCTGACCCCCCAAGATGGTTAGGTAAAAACAGCAAAAACTGTATGACCCTTTCATAAGCCGACCCTATATTTCAGGGGCTGGAAAACTTTGGCTCCCAGCCCATCAGGGTAAGCCGCTGGCGGGTCGGGACGTTTTGTTTACTTGGAGCGTCTGCAGGCATGGAGCCCCTCAGCTCCCAGTGTCCGCGGTTAGCCGTTCCCAGCCAATGGGAGCTGCGGGAAGTGTCTGCAGATGCTCCAAGTAAACAAAACGTCCCAACCCGCCAGCAGCTTACCCTGACAGGCCGGGAGCCAAAGTTTGCCGACCACTGCTATATTTTAAAAGCTGGCATCACAAGAAACACTCAAAAGTTTTGCTAGAATTATTTTAATGTAATCTAACGAAAAACCTGTTATAACAACAACTGAACAAATATGTATTCACCTTCAAAATTACAGTCAATATTTAAAATCAGTAAATGGATATTTAAAACAAGTAACTTAGAACAATATGAGACTTTAAAAAGTCTTAAAATCCTTCAAAGTCTGAATCAGTCTCTGATTCACCAAACAGTTAATTAAACTCTGCTTCAGTCACAGCTGCACCTGCATTGTCATCGTAGATGTCAGGAGTGTCGTCTTCAGAGTCAGATTCCGTCTCATCATCAGCCTCTGTTGTGTCATCATCAAATATGGCATCATCTTCTGACTCGTCGAGTGCATTGCTGATGCAGCATTTCCTAAATGATTTTTCTACCATTTCCGAGAGAATGGACACCCACGCGTCCTTGATTTACTGGGCGACCAGATTGATTTCGGGCTTCATAAGATTCCCGCCTTTTGTCAACTTCACCATGCCTGAGCACATCCATTCAGACCACATTTTGAGTAGCCTGTCTTTAAAGGGTTTGTTCAGGCAGACACCAAGCGGTTGTAGAACTGAAGTTAAGCCTCCAGGTATTACAGCCAAAGTAGTTTTCATATTTTTGGCCACATTTTTCACCTCATCCATCTTGTGTGCCCTGAACAGGTCTCAAACGAGCATAGCAGGTTTCTTGAAAAGTGCTCCTGGTCTCTTATTCCACACTTTTTCCAGCCATTCAATAGTCCCACTTTCATCCATCCATCCATCCCTTTTCGTGTGCACGTACGATGACACCAGCAGGAAATTTCATGTTTTTAGGCAAGGTTTTTCTTTTAAAAACAACAACAGGAGGGAGCTTTGATCCATTTGCCAAACATGATAAAACCACCGTAAAATGGATTTTTTCATGGCCAGTGGTTTTAATTAAAACTGTTTTTTCACCAACACCAGTTACCGTTCTGTTGCTTGGGAGATCGAATATCATTGGTGTTTCATCCATATTTCCTATTTGTGACAGTTCAAATGCATATTCCTTTTGATATTTTATAATAAACCTTTGGAAAGATTTGATTTTTTTCTTCCAAATCTCTAGGCAGCTTTTGCGCCGTCTTTGTTCGCTGACGAAGACAGAGACCATGACAGTTCATGAAGCGAGTACACCAACCCGCTGTTCTTGCTGTTTCTCTACTGAAAAGTAAACTTATACTGAGAGGCAGGCTAGAATATTCAGCCATCCCCAAGCAGCTATGCACAACACTAGGAACATAAATGCACTTTAAGAATAGGATCTTTTATTACTCAAAGAGGAGGGGAAAAGCAACAAAGGAGGATCAATTCTAGCACAAATTTAGCTTGTTTTCATTAAAAACAGTGCTATTCTAGAAACTAATACAGTAAGCACTGGTTCAATATTAAATTAAAACTAGACTTCAGTAAGACCTTTCCAGCACTACTTCAGAATTAAGCCATGCACTTGAGAAGTTTAGAAAAAAGTCTTTAGATCATTAAAGCCTACAAAAAGTTTTAGCAATAGTTTTACAATAATAGCAAGAATACTTTCCCTCAAGGAAACCTTGTAATTGTTGTATACAAAGTACAATGGTTTCATACTTTATGTACATATGGTGCTTTAAAGACATAGTTCCCCAAATGGAATATAAATCTAGAAATAGAACTCTGGCAATCCTGATTGAAGTGTAGCTTGACAGACTCTGAAAACATGACATGCATTCTTCAGTGATCAACAGTTACTCACCTGTCGCAAATAGAGAAAAAAGCTAGAATACTGGCCAGCCTCAGGCAGGTAGGACAGAAATACTGTGATACAGATCAGGAGGACTGTAGAATCTTTCCCAACTTTCTTCAAGGACTATTACAAAGAGAAGAGAAGGAAACATGAGCCAAACTGAACTACTCTGAAAGCTCCTTATAAAAAGGGATAAAAACAGTAGTTCCATTAAATTTTCCATTACTAATCCCAAGTGAATGAAATTCTATGGAACAGTTAAAGGGTCACTATTACAGTAAAAGTTATTTAAAAGCAAGTTCCCTTACTTGTCTAACATCTCACAAAATAATTTTAACTTGATTCTCATTATTTGTTTGCTTACTTTACACTTTATTCACCATGGACAACAGGAACAGGCTAGAGTCACTTTGTCCTCCTGCACTAGTATAATATTGCAATGGCTGGGGAAGGGACTGGCAAGGAAACAGTTAATGTAAACTAAAAAGATTTTCCTTAAATTAAAATAATATGAAAATATTCCCATTATTAGCTTTTCATATAGCCTAATATAAATTTTGGGCCTTATCCATCCATGTTGCCCATTAATTTGACACGGAGAGTGAGACTATCAAACCTTAAAGCTAGTTAAACCTACATACACATTATTACTGCCTTTATGAATTACTCGAAGTTTAAGCATTTACCACATGAACCCTATTAAAGGGACTACTGCTAGTGATCACCGCAGATCCTACTTACTATTCTGTAGGTTCAGCTTGCCATATCACAAAAGTATTCTTATTTCTTGTATATTTCTTATACTTGCTCATTTCTAATACTGTATCATATTTTGAAAAACTATTAATAAATTGTGGAAACCAAGTCCCCTTGCTGCAGTTTTTCCAAGCATATCACTCATCTCCCAACATTTATAATGCAGTTTCTTTAGAGCAACTCCCAGCAGGGTGATTTCATTAAGAATAATTCACTTTTTAAAACATCAGTGTATGAATTCACCGATAGAAGTCAGCACCCTTATGAAAGCAAAAAGCATACAATTAGTGTAAAAAGCTTACGTCAATTTATTTTTTAAAGTGAGTACACAGCAACATAAGAAATCAAACACTTTCCTTTCCATAACAATGTGTTAAATGAGTCCAGAGGGTGGAGTGTTTCCTTAAGATTTTCTACCTCCAGACCTCCACCATACTACCAGTATATATAATAGCTTCCAAATGCATGAATATCCAACATGATTATTTTCATTATAGTTTACACCTCTTTTGCAGATTAATGTATATTAGTTTAATGACTAATTTACCAATAAAATTAAATTATTCCTGTTGATTAAAAAGATGTAATAACTATTTTAAAATATTTATAAAAATGTATATCTTACTGCAAAGGGATCTGCTTGTTCCCAGGATATAGGGGCTCCCCATGAAGCAGGTCTCATTTTTTCAGGTAGAGATTCTGGTACAGCTAATAGGATGAAACAGATATCCAGGACAGCCACCACTGTGGCCACTAGTACTACAAGGTTATCTCCTTTGCTGGCAGACAGGTATGCTCCAATGGCAGGACTAGTTACCAAACTTGCTGCAAAGGTGGCAGAAACCTAAACATAAAAACAAGTTAAATTGGTTTCACCACTACAGCATACAATTCAGATTAATAAAGGAATTTTAAATGGTTTTGAAAATACAGGTACTTCATTTAAAAAAAAAAAAAAAAATACAGCTGGCCAGAAAATGGGTAGGGAAAAAAAAAAAGAATGAAAATCTCCATTTTCTACAACCAAAACCTGGAAAGTTTCCAGTTGAAAAACTTCGATTTTCATCCAAAAATTCAGTTTTCCAATGGAAAAAAAAAAATCAAAAGTTTTCAAGGAAGGTAGACACTTTACACAAAAGTTCTAATTTAATTGAAAACCCAATTTCCCAATGGAAAAAAAATTCAGCCAGCCCTAGTCAATATGCACAACTTAAGCTGCTTTAAACTTTTTGAAATCAAGCATCCACATTTTGGGATAATTGTGATAGCAGAATGTGTTATGCAAGGCCTTGTCTACACTCAAAACGTGCGCGCTTTGCGCAGCAGGACTACAAGTGCATCACTGTAAGCACGAGTACAAACAGGGCTCAGGTACTTTCATTGTTTTATGAAAATCTGTTCATGGCTGATAGCACTTAATGGTGCAGATGCACCAGCGCTAAAAGATGGGTACCAATTTCTCTAGTGCAGGCACATCCTAACTTATAAATACAGTAGTGAATATATCTGATTCAAATCCTAAATTAACAAAGTTCATATTTTAGGCTTACAGTATGTTTACAGTAAAAGTAGTGTCTCTTATGCTAATTAAGGGATTTTTCCTGATTAAAAGTTACCAGTTATGGTATTTAACACCATGCTGCTTACTCTGTGGCAAGCTGAGCCCACAGCAAAACCCCTTTATTTCTGTGGCAAACTGGTAGTTCTTTGGCAGGCACAAGAACGCTCAAAAATTGAAGTTTTCCTTCAATAAAATATGAAAATGAATACCACTAATACCTTGTGTTGTGTTAATACAAATTCTGGAGCATACTGAAAATGAGGCATTGTATAACTGAATTTAACATAACTGTAGAAGCTGGTGGAGGGGGAAGATGAAGAGCTGGAAGTTTTGAGAGCTGGGCACTCAGGAAGACAGTGCATAGTCATTATGTTTAGAATTGTTACAGTTATAACCATGAGGGCTAGAAACTTAATTTTACGTATTCTGAGGCCACAGAACCATAAAAAACAGAACTTACCACACTTATGTACAGTAATAAGATTGATTAGAAAAAGGCATGATCCTTACTGGAACAATTTATCTCATCTTAGATTCTATTCCTTTCTAGAAATTTGTATTGAGGAATTCTAAGAGGGTTTTATTTTATTTTATTTTTTTGAAGGCCTAAGAAAGGGAAATGATCCCTGACTCATAGCTATATCACATATATTTGCACAATTTAATAGTAGTAGTCCTTTTCAACTATGGCTCATTTTATTAATCAGGAAAGAACCATCAACTTTCTAATCTATTATTTTCTCTCTTTCACTACACCTGTGCTGACTTTACAGCTAAGTCTCCTCTTCCCATCACTGCCAGGTGGACACTTGAGCATTTTTATTCCTGGGACTTCCCGTTTGCTCTTTCTAGCTGATCTTTTAACAGCTGAAAAGTAAGAGAATATGGTACAACATGCCAGGGACTAGAGTCCTGAACCAATATTAACCTTGAAACAGATTCTTTTAGAGTAGGGATGAAGAGAGAAATGATTAAGTTTGAAGGCCCATTACTACACACCTCCAATCTTGAGCTATGCAAGTATCTACCTACATTGGTAGCTTTGAAGGAAATCAGACAAATTTTCTCTACTCAGATTCAACTGGTACAAAGTAGCTGCTTCCAAGTAGCTAAAATAGTTCAAATTCTAGCTGACCAGAAAAGGCTATTGCAAATGAAGTACTAGAAGGGGTTCTTGTTATTTGAGAAAGATGATGACAACACTTGTGGTCAACAGCTACACGACCTAAACCCATCTTTAAGGGCATATATCATGATGCAGAGATGCAAATAATTGAAAAGAGGTGTCTACCTGCCAAATATATCAAGCTCCAACTGTTTGCATTCAATTCAGTAAACAAACACAATTCATCTATACAGTTGAATTTCCTGCTCAAGCCATTCACTCTGACCTAATGTCCAAACTACTGAACAGAACTTCTTTTGCTATGATTCCTACTTTCTTCGAACTTTATGCCAAAGTACTGAGAAGATACCTTGTGACATTTTTAAGGAAGTTACTGTTTTTCAGAAGCAGAAGTATACTATTATTATTCAAGGATTTCCTAATGCCAATGCATTAATGAATTAACAGGAAATAGGTGCTTAGCACCTGTACATCTCTGCTCCAATGAGTTACTGTTGCCAAAGAATTAAGCAGCAGCTAATGTTCACTTTCAATTTAAAAAAAAAAAAAAAAAGTTACACACAGTTAGCCAGACAAGAGAGTGATTGTTTGATGATGTGCCCTCAGAAGAGGTTCCCTATTAAAAGAAAGAGAATAGGAAAAGGATTCATTTAAAAAGGATTAAGGAAACACATATTTTATCCCCCAAAATAAGGTGAAACGGAAGTTTCCCGGTCAGACCATTCCATTAGGTCACAAACACAGACAGACATGTTACAAGGTGCTGCACCACATGAATGTGGATTTTTTAACTGATCATCATACTAGCATTGTCTGGGAGAAAGGCCAATGTTGCCTCCAAAAACAGACTCAATAGCTCAAAGCAGCTAATTGATATGGGGGGGGGATTATGCAGTTTATGGTAGCAGCATTTCTGTAGCTACTTATACTCTTGAATTCCATGCCAGTTCAATTAGTCAAAAAAGACTCTGAACTTACCCTACACCACCTCCATTCCTAATTTTTTTATTTTTTTTTTAAATACATGCACAGTTTTTCCTGAACAAATGAGAGGAGGGCAGGGGAATTTTCTTCATTTAATCATTAAGGTTCTGCTAATAGCTGAAATTACTAGAACATTTCTGATAAATCTGTGGCTTTTCCAGACAGCAACACTAAATCAAACAGAAGCAACAATTTACCTCAACCAGCAGACAAAAATGGAAAAACTCTAGAAGAGCCACCCATCCTTCAACAAAACCTCAAACAAGTGGCTTTTACAGCATTCTAAGAAAGTAATCAAATTCAGGCTATTTAAGACCAAGGCAGGAGCAAGTTCCAGAATTCGAGGACCCTCAGAAAAATCACCTGGTCAGCACTCTTTTTTTTTTTTTTTTTTTTTTAAAACAAACAAAGGAGATTTGGCTTGAGTCCATCCATTGACTGCAGCTGTAGCAGTGTAATGTCATTAAGCTCTTGATCTACACTCTTGTCCAACTCCAAAATAAGCTGTCTCATTTCACAAGGGAGACTGAATCAAAGCACCTTTCCTTCCTTCCCAAAAAGGCAAAACTCACCCATTGGCTCAAGTGGCACATGATGTTATCCTGAGCAAGCTACTTATTAGGAATCTCAATGAAAGACGCTGGCAGCATCACAAAGAAATGGAGGGGAAGAAATTGGTCATTCTCCTATCCAAGCCACTAGGACTGGGCCCACTGAAAGCTGGATCAGACTGAAGATTCTTGGCATAGGCACTTGCCTAAATGCATAAGAGGAAGCCTACACTTGGATGCCAAAGCTCCCTTTACACCAGGGAAGAGGATAAACATGGTTAGTCCAGGTTAAAAATAGAAAAGACAATTATGTCACTGCATGATGCAAACAGTAAGAATTAAGTTTACAGAAACAAAGAAAAATCAACTTATTTTACAGAATTAATAGAGATACCCCATGGTTATGTTAGCCTGCAAAGTTCACTGCAGACATGCGGCTTAGATAGTTTTTACACAGCAAGTTCATGCATTAAATTCTTTTTGTACAGTTCCCATAAAAAGCTTCATGAAGGCAAAGTTAAGATTGAGCAGTCACGTCAGTAATTAAAGGGTAAAAATCCTTCTAAGAATGTTGTACTTAGTAAAAACAATTGCCAAGAAATTCAGAGTCAATGTTAACCTTTCAAGCATTAACTTTGTGTAAGACTTAAAACTCTTTCCATTCAGATGTTCTGGTTTCATGAGCTGTACCTAGGTGGTCTGTATGTCTAAATACACTTGAAATCACAGGAGACCAATCACGCCCTCAGTATTTCACAGAGCTGGGTCCAAAGCTATTTGTTGCAAGTTAGTGCAGTTTAAGGTTAAGATTAGAGAGAGCTGCTCTAACCTGGTCTAGAACAAAGCTTTGTTGGTTATCTTCTCTTTCTCCCCTCTCCTGGGTTGCCAGTTCCAATAGGACCATGTGAGGAGCCATCCTTTTATAGACAACCCCAAGATTCAGGCAAAGCCAATAAAGCTCTGATCCTGCTCTTCCATGAGGTATTTCTGCTGGCAGATAAAGCAAGCAATGGAAATCAGAGCTACCACTCCTCCCGCCCCCACAGTGTAGCAGACAGCTAGCAGGTGAGTTGCTGAGCATTAGAGAAGGGACAACAATTGTTTAGAGATACTCCTAGGAGAAGCAGTGCTTCCTATCGACTATTTACCTATAAGTCATATACATACATACCCCCTATATTGTAGTATCTGAGCACCTCACAACCTTTAATAGATTCATCCTCACAACACCCCTGTTGAGATGAGTATTATCTTCTTTTACACAAGGGGCAAAGAGGCTAATTGACTTGCCCAAAGTCACTGAGGAAGTTGCAGGGACTTGAACAGAGATCTTCCAAGTCTACGCTAGTCTAACCACTGTACCACTCTTCTCCCCATAGTAAAAGGGCTGATTCAAATATTTCAATTTTAACGTCACAAGGTATGGATCAAGAAACACATTTTCTACATATAATTAAACGCAAGTTTTCTTCTTGATACAATCTTCCTCAAGGGCCAGAATTTAGAGCCTCAAGGGCCACAGGTTAGAAATCAGTGCCCTAAACAGCTCTACTAATAATGCTTTAGTGCACGAGAATTTAAATTTTTTATATACATCTTACCAGTCCATAGGCAGTACTTCTCTCATGTTCTTGTGTTATGTCAGCTACATACGCAAATATTACAGAGAAGGTAACAGAAAAGACTCCAGATACTGAAATCATAGCAAAGTACCACCTAAAAAGTCAAAAAGAGAATTAGAAAATACCCCCAATTTATCTTCTACTACAAAAAACACAGTTTATGCCATGACAACATTTGTTAATATTTAGTCTAGAACAACTTTATATATAATTTAAAATACAGGTATCCATAACATTAATCAGTCTGTAGATTAATATATATTGTAAAATAAGTGCCAACGAAGCTGTCAAACATCAAAATATATTGATCTAATGAAAACAGCAGCATTTTCTTTTTCTAGAGAATTATGAAAAGAAACTCCCAATTTCTGACTGACCTCTAATGAAGGATAATGATTCCCATAAAATTATCAAACTGTCAAGGAAAAGAGCAATATAGGCTATGATGAATTTCAGTTGTGAAGTAGAACTGTAAAAACGTAACAATCCACAGTTGCTTTAAAGTGGAAAAGTTTTTCTGTAAACAAGTTATTCTGGAGTGAGTTAGTGGTAGTTAATCCCCATGTATTAAAGTTACAGACGCTTTCAAAATCGAGAGCATGATTACAGGCTCTAAGACAGTCAGCAGGTGTAGAAAGTTCTCTTAATATCTTTGCTTCCCCAAAATACAGCAAATAAAGGTAAAGGGAAAACAAGGCAATACAGTTAAAATGTCAGAGCTCTATAATCAAACGCCAAAAATTTTCTGCATTTTATACTTCACTCTATTATTCACCCATTTAGAATTGCTACCATGAGACATTTATTTGGCTTGTAAAGTATATTAAATATATTGGTTATTAGTGCATCTCTGTAAAAGTCTCAGAAAGAAAAAATGTAGTAGAGCTTAGTGTTGAAAATTGTGTAGTGCAGTTATGTAATGCATTCTAAGCATTTTTAGCAATTACTGCTAGACGTGTGTGTGTGTGTGTGTGTGTGTGAGTGAGAGAGAGAGAACAGTCACTAAATCAGTTTACAGGAAACATTGCTTCTTTAACACCCCTATACACAAAATCAATGTTTAGAACATGAACAAAGAAGTGCCAGGATGATTTAATCACATCTTGAGAAGTAAATCATTTTCTTCTTGCCTAATTATCCTTATTTTCCAAACACCAATCTGCCTGCAATTGAGTTCACCACAGCCCCCTGCTGTACCACTTACCATGGACTTATCCTCATTAATGGAATTGGGACACAAGTGAAGAAAACTGTAACAAGAAGAAAAGACTTTCTTCCCCACACATCAGATAGAGCACCTATTAATGGAGCACTCATAAAGGATAAAAAACCCTGTAAGAAAAAAGAAAAGGTGATTTGTACATGCATTTTGAGGCATAAAAAGGTTTTCTTTAAAAACTACAATTTAAATGGAACTGACTTAATGTGTGCTTTGATTCATAGCTGTTGTAGGAGACTTCAGAGCTAATGATCAAGTGTTTTAGGTTTTATTTAATTTATAAGACAGGGATATAAACCTTCAACTAAAAACCTACATAAAAATAAAGCTTATTGCAGCTACAGACACTTATAAAACTATATTCTTCCACTAACTTTCTGCCCAACTCAATTATTCAATTCTTTGTGCCACTATAACAAGGTTGGTCTAGGTTTCCTTTTCTCTGGCTTGGAACTGGTTAGGCAACGGAACAACCTTTTCCCTGGTTTTGTACCAACCTTTATTATTTGCTATGTGCTAAACCCCTCAGCTATTTCAAACTAACTGATATTCTAGCTAGGATTCCTTCACTTTATCCACAATTGGGTAAAACATCAAATACTTGACAAAGGCTTCAGATATACAAACACAGGACTAGCACCTTTGTAACGATCAATAAACCCTTGATGTGTTATACAAAAAAATCTACAGTACTTAAAATGGTTCATTTTCTTCTTCTAATGTTATTTAATTTGGGGGAAAGATCCTGGAGTAGAGAGAAAGCACAGGAACTAAGAACACCAGTTTTCATTTAGTTCTTATTCAAAACAGTTTAATTTCACTTTCTGTATAAAAACCACATAGGACTAATTTCCTCTTTTGGTTTCTTTGAGATGTCACAGGACAGTGGTGGGTTTACTTTTTGAAACATGGCCAATTTGTATTTTGCTACTTGATGTTTTCTGTAGTAGAATATGTTAACAGAATTATGTTTTGTGTTTGTATTGTTTTTTCTTTGTGAATTGTTTTGTGTTTTTCTGGGTCTTTTTTAAACAAAGGGTAGAGTGTCAGTGCTTTTAGGTCCAAGCATGATTCAATTAATTATATCTTAATGGCGGAAAGCCTAATGCACTCTGATAATGCTTTAGTAAGTCTACAATTCAAAAACATGGAATGGAGTTATGGGCATGTGAGAAGTCAGTCTTGCAAATGGAAAAACTAAACATTTCAGCCTTCTAAAAGAACAAGCGAAAAATTGCATGCTCAAATCTAGAGACAGAAAGTCCTGTAGCCACCTTCTACACCAAGAATTAGATTCATGATAATTCTTGGTGTAGGTAAGTCCATCAATGGCTATTAGTAGGGCCCTACCAAATTCATGGGCATGAAAAACACGTCATGGACCATGAAGTCTGGTCTTTTGTGTACTTTTACACTATACTATACAGATTTTATGGGGGGAGACCAGAGTTTCTCAAACTGGGGGTCCCAACCCAAAAAGGGGTTGTGTGCGTGTGTGGGGGGGCTACCCAGCTCTGAAGGCAGCGCCCCTGCCAGCAGCAGCGCAGAAGTAAGGGTGACAGTACCACCCCCCGTACAATAACCTTGCGACCCTCCCTCCCCCACGGCCCCTTTTTGGGTCAGGACCCCTACAGTTACAACACTGACATTTCAGATTTAAATATCTGAAATCATGAAATTTACAATTTTAAAAATCCTATGACTGAAATTGACCAAAATGGACCATGAATTTGGTAGTGCCCTGGCTATTAGCCAAGATGACCAGGGACTCAACCCCATGCTTTGGGTATCCTTAAGCCTCTGACTACCAGAAGCTGGGAGTATACAAGAAGGGACAGATCACTCAGTAATTGCCCTGTTCTCTTCATTCCTTCTGAATCATCTGGCATTGGCCACTGTCAGAAAACCGAATACTGGGATAGATGGACCATTGGTCTGATCTAGTATGGCTATTCTTATGTACATTTCTTTAAAAAAAAATATGAGATGCTGGTTTACCTGAGACAGAGGAAGAAGTAGGGGGGAGAAATGTGAATATCTGTCACATGCTAGCACTGTTTATTAATTCAGGATTTGAAAAATAAGGGCATACTAAGACTGTAAATATTATGAAAATGGTTCTTGCCAAGGTTGTTTAACATACCACCTCTGTTTGCAAAATAAAGGTGTTTAAAAGTTTCCAGAAAATGCTTCAAATGTTAATTAAGAACAAACACAAACACCTTCGAACTGATGCATAAGCTTATAAAAAATACTTACGGATGAGGAAAAAAACTGGTTTAGACATCTATTTCAATTCGAAGCATTCTAGACATTACAATAAAAAATGAAGTGAAAAAAGTGACTGAAACATGGACATCTTTGTAACGCGTAAGCACAAAAAGATTATGTTGAACTGTTTATTTCAGAGTCTTACCTTAACACCCTGAATAAGACCATTCATTAGAAATGTATGCTGAGGAAATGTTTCATGTAAGACCTAAAGAGAAAGAACATGTTAAATTTTAGGTTGTGTCTGAATTAAGAAACAAAAGAAGGGAAAAGAAAAATGATGACAAAAATGTAATCCTCTCTCACCAATAAGGAGGGGACAAATAAACTTTTAACAAGGCTTGGTGAAGTTGTATCAGACTCTCAGCAGAACTCTTAGGACTTGTCTACAGGAGTAAATTAATTGTCTACAGGAGTAAATTGGTGTAAAATAATATATGAATTTAAGCTAATATATTTATACTGATATAATCCTTGAGCAGTCACCTATTCCAGGATAAAAGTGTTTTTCTTCTATTTAGCTCATGTTGTATGGGAAGGGATTTAAACTACACAGGGGGGAAAAGGCCACTCTTATCCTGGAATAAGTGTGTCCAAATAGGGGTTCATACTAGTATACGAGTATAGTTAGACCAAAATACTGTAGTACAATTATACCCGAATAATTGGCCCAAGCACTGCTATATTAGGTGAACACCATTTTCAGTCTAATTTGATTATAATTATTCTTATTGGCAGGATGACAAACTATTTGAAAGGATGTTGAAAAGTTAGTAACTTAGTGAAAAAAAGAAGATCTACAATTTGTATAGCTAACTATACTGCAATGAGTACAGAGCCTGTTGGGTCTCTAACAGTTATGCAGATAGAAGCTGTTGCGGGGGGAGGGGGGGGATCTAAGGTTACTAGTACAATTATGCATAAACCAATCATTCTTTACATACCAAGTGGATTTTTGTTATAGGCCCTGATTAAAGCACATTAATAATCACATGCCTGCTCTTGAACTAGTCCAGTAAACTCTAATTAGATGTGAACAAACTTGCTAGAATATTACCCGTGAGGCATTTTATCAATTGCTGTAACTTAGCTTGTCTATTAGAAGGAGACAAGCGAATATAAAAGTTTTATGGATTAGTGTTAGGAATAGAACTGGATGTTACTTGTTTAAACCAGCATAATTTTCCAAGCTCTTCACAAAATCTCAAATAAAATGCATCCATATATTTCTATACCAGGGTTGGCAACATCCATAGAAGTTATTTATATGTATATTGAAAACCACTGATGAGAAACATGACACACCAAAAAACAGCATTATGCCACAGTTTATGCAACATTAATAGCTTTCTTTCTAGAGATAATTCTGCTGATAGGATTATGTTTTTCATGCGTCTCCTCTTTTATTACCACGGCTATTTAAATCAACTTTTCATCAGCTTCTGCTTTTAATTAATCTTTTAAATCACAAAAAGAAAATTAGGACTCCAGGTGGAGAAGAGGGACAGCAGATCAGCTTTTTAAAAGATCCTAATTTCTTGCAAGTCTCTCTTGTCATAAAAATAAAAGGAAGAAGCCCAGCAAAATAATTATCTTTAAACAGAGTATCTCAGCTTTTTTCCTATGAAGCCATCACCAGTCTGATGAAGTCCCAGACTTCTGTATCAACTACTTTTCTCTCTTATATTTAGTTGGTTTTGGTAGAAAACTGCAGAAAGTAAATTAGATGTTTAAAAAACTTTGATTTTACTAAATCTATGGTATTCTTTCTAACATAACTCATGGAGGATGGCTGACGTCTGAGAGGACTGGAGGTACAAAGTAGCTATCTTAAAAAAAAAAAAAAAAAGGAGGGGGGGGGGAGACCCAGAGAATTATAACCAGTCAGCCTAAATTTGATATCTGGAAAGATACTGGAACAAATTATTAAACAATCAATTCGTAAGTATCTAGAGGATAAGAAGATTATAAAGAATAGCCAGCACAGATTTGTCAGGAAGAAAGCATGCCAAACCACTCTCTTTCACTGACAGAATTATTGGCCAACTGGGGAGGCTGTAGACATGATTTATCTTCATTCTAGTAAGGCTTCTCACAGTCCCACATGACATTCTAGAAAGCAAACTAGGTAAATGCGATCTAGATGGAATTACTAAAAGGTGGATGCACAACACTCAACAAGCAGTTATCATGGTTTGCTGCAACATAGGGAGGGGATACCTAATGGCATCCAGTAGGGGTCTGCAACTTTCAATATTTTTATAAATGACTTGAATAATGGAGTGGAGAGTATTCTTATAAAATCTGCAGATGACCCCAAACTGGGAAGGGTTGCAAGCACTTTGGAGTACAGGATTAGAATTCAAACTGACCTTGAGGAATTGAAGAATTGGTCTGACTTTAACAAAATGAAATTCAATACAGACAAATGCAAGCACTACAACTCGGAAAGAAACATCAAATGCACAGCTACAAAATGGGGGATTGCCAGTTAGTAGTACTGCAAAAAAGGCTCTGGGGGTTACAGTGGATCACAATGAGAGTCAACAATGCAGTTGGGGAAAAGGATAATATTCTGGGATGTATTAATAGGAGCATTGTAAAACATAGGAGGTAACTGTACCACTCTACTCAGCCTCAATCAGGCCTCAGCTGGAGTCCAGTTCTGGGCACCACACTTTAGGAAAGATGTGAACAAATTGGAGAGAGTCCAGTGGAGAACAACAAACATGAGAAAAGATTTAGAAAACCTGAACATGAGGAGAGGTTTAAACAAAAAAAAAAAAAAGGGGGGGGGGGGCATGTGTAGCCTTAAGAAAAAACTGAGGGGGGCCAATGATAACAGGCTTTAAATATGTTAAGAGCTGTTATAAAGAGGACTGTGATCAATTACTATCCATGTGCACTGAAGGTAGGACAAGAAGTAATGGGCTTTATCCACAGCAAGGGAATTTTAGGTTAGCTATTAGGAAAAACTAACTATAAAGGGAGTTAAACTCTGGAATAGGCTTCCAAGGGAGGCTGTGGAATCCCCATCATTGGAGGTTTTTAAAAACTGACAGGACAAACAGGTGTCAGGGATGGTCTAGGTTTACTCGGTCCTGGCTCAGCACAGGGGGCTGGGCTTGATGTCCCGTCCAGACATAGGTAGCTTTTTGTTGTTAATATAGTTAAAAGTTAATTTAGTTACATTGAGAGTAACAGGACTGGAAACCTAAGCCCTCTATCTAAAGAGCCAATGTAGCAAAAGTTATCAAATAAAAAGCTTCATTTCACTGTCATGACAATATACACCACCATTATTCTGGGGGAACCCTCCTAGGGAACAAAGTAATGTTGGTTTTCATGCCTCTTTGAATTCTGAATCTGTTGAAAGATGACCAAGATATTATATGGACACTTTTCAATGAGAAACAAGACTGAGATACTAGCATATCTTTATCACTAAGAGGGCGTTTGGTAACTCAGAGCATGTCTACAATTAAAACACTACAGCGACAGAGCTGCAGCTGCACTGCTGGAGCACTTTAGTGTAGACACTCACTACAGCAGGGGTTCTCAAACTTTTGTACTGGTGACCCCTTGCACATAACAAGCCTGAGTGCGACCTCCCCTTATAAATTAAGAACACTTTTTTATATATTTAACACCATTATAAATGCTGGAGGCAAAGCGAGGTTTGAGGTGGAGGATGGCAGCTCGCAACCCCTCATGTAATAACCTCGCGACCCCGTAAGGGGTCCCAACCCCCAGTTTGAGAACCCCTGCACTACAGTCACAAAAGGGTTCCCCCATCACTGTAGTTAATCCACCTCCTGGAGGGGCAGTAGCTAGGTCACAGGAAGAAATATTCTATCAACATTGCACTGTCTACAGCAGGGGTTAAGTCACAATAGCCACACCACATACCTCAGCATGTGGATTTTTCAGACCCCTCAGAGATAGTAGTTATGCCAATATAAGTCCTCAGTGTAGACCAGCCCTTAGGCGGTCTTGATATGGAAAGAATTTACACCTCTAACCTGAAGATAAAAGACTCCATATCCTATTGCCAATCCTTTAAATGATCTAGCCATCTGGAGAGTAGCTGCCTTCTATAAGGGTTTAAGCAGCTGTAAAATCTATTTCTAACATGAAGATCTTTAATAAATTTTACTGCAAATGTTACGTTGATATAACAAACAGCCCACATTGCAGTAAAAATTATAATCTTCCCTGCCCATAATTAAATTGTTATAACCGGCAAATAAAGCATACACTCAAGTCTTTATATTATAAAACAAAACCTCTGCAGTTAATTTTTTCTTTTAAATACTTTTTGTTCTTATAAAAATGAGGCTCTGACAACACTGACTTAAGATACAGCACTGTAGGTGCTCTGCCAATGAATTTCAGATCAAACTTGCAGTCCCTCTGACAGTCCAGCTGGGGTCCCATTTAGCAGAATACCAACTGTACAAATCGTGATGGCTTGATATAAGCAAAAAGAGTCAGAGACCTCAAACTGCTTTATTAAGACACCAGGGAATAAAATAAAACTCATTTAAAACCAGATCCCCCAGAGAGTATGAACAGGATCTCCAAAGTAAACTGAGCTGTGACATTATCATAGGAAAGAGAAACAGTATTGGCAATACTTACTTTTAGCATGGGAGTTGTCAATAGTCCCCAGGCAAAGAATTCCAGGAATATGACCACGACAGCATGGTACACACTTGGTCGACCAATACCTTGTTGCTAAAAATAAAGGGGTATTTAAATATGAATAATGGATATCTTTTGAAGTGACTTCTCAATTTACATAACATTTTGAAACAGTAATAAGCTTTCAAGGTGACCTACAATTTAAAAAATCCAAACACTTTAAAGGTGATCTGAATGAGCCAAGTAACCAGGGTAAGAGAAATTGATCACATCAACATAAAAAACCTTCCCTCCCAACCACTCTAAAGGACCACTAAAGCCACCAGCCATTTCCCATTTGATATGTTGCTTTAGCTTTCTAAAGCTATCAGCTATAGGCAGTATGAATCATTTGTGGAGGGGAGTGAGCAGATCCAACAATGAGATCCAGGGGCAATGCCCTAGGAAGAAGCCAAGCTTCTGCACTCAGAGAAGGGGGAAGCTTCTTAAATTTGTCTAAGACAGTGGTTCTCAACCTGCGGCCCAGTTGGCATGGCTGCAGCCCATGTGACATCCTCAGGGCCATACAGGTAGTATTGGATGCGGCCCACATAACACATTGTGGGCCGCACGGTAAATAGTTTGAGAACCACTGGTCTAAGAGTACTGCCCATGAACCTTCCTCAGGAGTTACTCTTGCATATCTGAAGACCTGCTTCCCCAACCTCCAGCTGATTAGGAGAAACATCTCCCCACTCTTAACGTTCCTCTGTGTCAGGAGAAAAGTTTATACTACTCTATCCCACCTCCAGTCTCCTTTTTTGGAGGGTCTTTCCCTGTGAATAACTCCAGCTCCCATCTCTTCTGTTGCTTGTAGGTTACCAAGCAGCAGCAAAATTAATTTCTCCCTTTAGTTTCACTTGGGCACAACAAAAACCTCTGGACAGTGGTGAAACTGATCATTCTTACAAGCTACTTAGGAAAGTTTGAGCAGCAGAGGCACTACAGTAGTCTATCTTCAGAATCAGAAAGGCAATACTGCAGAGCATCACATGCCGAATGGATAGAAACATGACAAAAATAAATGCAAGCTCAAGTTCTGCCAGAAGTTGATGGCTTCAGCACCCTAAACAACAGGCAAAGCTGTCCATCCAAGTAGGTGATTTTTCAAGTCCTGCATATGTTCATAGAAATGAGCAACATGGATCTTTATCAGCTGATTTCATCATAAACAGCAACATGACATGCTGTATGTAGACCTTTAAATTTCTCTCATAGTTTTCCTTTTGATATATTTAGCTCCATGGTATTAAAGGCACTAAATTACAACCTGTGCTTTGCTACATATTAGAAAGATTACTATATTCCATGTTGAATAACTGCATTGGAGTTCCCAATCTCAACAGATTTGAACATGTGATTTGAGGTTTTTCCTGGCTCACTATTTCGATATATTTTTCAACTTGGAACAATTTACCTCATATCTTTAAATAAGCTCCAAAGACGACTTTCTCCAATTTTAATCATATGATCATAAAAAGGTTTAAAACTCTGTCAAGAGAAATAGAGTCTCAAAGGATTGGAGACCCAGGAACTCGTTGCTCTACTGGCTCCGATACAGACTCCTTCCCCTCTGTGGTCCCTCTGTCTTAACTACAAGATCTGTAAAACACCTACCACAAAGGGGGTGTTTTAAGGCTTCATTAATTCATGTTTATAGAGCACTTATGATGAAAACACATAATATAGTTATGGACTTACTGTTCCTCCTCGGCTCAGTGGCTTTGATATACCAGGGGAACCGTGTGATTGTAAATGTGCTTTAATCAGGGCCTATAACAAGGCATTTTTATTACTATGTTAGTTCACTTAAACATTCTATTCAGATGAACCATGTCATCGGTGGGATTTTAAAAGAATTCCCTAGAGTAGACACTAAGTGTATAAATCTACAGTAATTGCTAACCTGACCATCAGATGTTATTAAATTATTTTTGTTTGCTGCTGCATACCTCTTCTCCCAAAAGCACACAAACACAACAAATTAAGTTCTGTAACTGTCAAAACAGGTTAATGCAGGCAAAAATCAGACATCTAGCTTTGAAATAAGGTACACTGATAAATTATATACATAATCCACAACTTTATACACAGACTTCCCGCAGCCAGAGTCTCAAATGCCAATCCTGCAACCGCTGCTGCATATGATTAACTTTACCACCATGAGCATTTCCATTTAAATCAGTGGGACTACTCATGGTAGAACAGTTAAGCATGTGCCTAAGTGTTTGCAGGACAGGGTCTTCAAGTGGTTATACTGAAAATTTACACAGTAGTTGTCTGCATTAAGTTAAATATTTAAGTGTGGTAAAATGAATATGACATCACAAAGCATTTCCATTACACAAAGGAAGAAAGTTTTCATCTCTTTCTTGCCACAATCAAGATACTTCCAAGCCGTGTGTCTTGGAAATTCCCTACAGGACTCAAAATTGCAATACTTCAGAGGAACTCCCCCCCCGAACACTGAGTTTAACAAGACCTCTAAAAGGAGAACTTCCCCAGAAAGGAGAAGCACCATAGTAGCACTCAAAATAGTGAAACATATAGCTCTGGTATCTTGTAACAGAATGAGACAATTTCTGTAACCCAGTTTAAAAAATGAGAAGTAGGCTGAGACAGATGTAAGTAAGACAAATGGTTATGCGCTTCAAAATGTAACAGAGTTTCAGGATTCTTGAAACTGGAAGATAAAGGAGCAGGCGCCTCACCTCCAAATCTTAAAGGAAAACCAGAACATTGTGTTATAGCAGCAGATGAGAAGGAACACATGAACTTAAGTGTGGCATTGGAACAATCAGTGATCTGGATAAACACCTGAGCCATAGAGTACATTATTTTCCTTGTCTCCATCACAACATTTTAAACAGTTAACTTGTTAAAAGTTTAATGCTCCTAGTGACATGAAGAAATTTCAGGTATAGCATTTTCCTGCCATATCAGGATTCATATTTCTTGTATAAGTTATTGGAATTTATGCAGTAAGAAAGTTTACGGCAAGTGCTATGATAAAGATAAACCAAACCATCTTTCAACAAAGTGCATTAGTCAAAACACACAGCTGCAAAATCAGTGAAGAAGAAAAGTTCATGTACATCACACAAAATCCCCCTCACTCATTAATACCTAACAATGAACCAATTACCAAAGTTATTAGCCAGTCTGCATTGTTGGGCAAAATTAAAAAATCCTAACCTATCAAAGACGTTAAAAATATCAGAAACAAAAGCAAAACTCCATTCCACCACACTTCTCTTCCTCTCTATGTTCCGTTTCCCCTTTCCTCCTCAAAGTTAAATTTCTCTGTGAAAGAGGACAGTAAATTCACAAAGCATTCATTTTAATGTTTTAATGTGACCTGAGTGCTGCATTCCAAGAATGCCATCAAAAACATTTTCAACCAGAACATGGCTGTTCAACATGAACAAACCTGTTCCCTAGACTCCCAATGAACTCTTACAGAGGATAAATCTAGCTTGTTAAGACTTCTACAATGTAAGAGGAAGAGCATAATTTGTAATTTCAAGAAGAAGAAAGAGAAAGCTCATTTTATTAGTGGTTCAAATACCATACCTTTAGCCTTTTTGAGGGTTACGTTTTTAGTATTTCCCTAAAAAAGCACTATAGCAGGATAAGTTTGATAACCTGCTTCACTTTCTTTAACTCCTCTGATCAAAGTTACAGACTGGTGTCAGGCTCCCGTTTTGGCAGCATTTGTCCCTCAGGCAGCCTCATAGCAACCATTTTCCCATTAACTCTTTTCCAACCAATTTTCACACATTAAATTGTAACTTTGCAATATAATAATGCAAATTTAAGTATCAATATTGTTAACCATTTTACTTCTTAATTGAATTGTCTAGCTAATGTGCTTATTCCATAAAAAAGAACTGCCTCTCACGTTTCCCATGCCAAAAGCCTTAAGTGTCCCTTTACAAAGTTATTTCATTTGTATTATGTTAGTGCCAAAGGGTTCCATCAGGATCAGGGCCCCAGAGTACTAGGTGCTGTACCCCTTCAGTACACCTTCCCCATGTATGGCATCATTTGATTGGATGCTTTTAGTTCAACCAGAACCATTTTATTTTCATCACACTGGCCGCTCAAACGTGGGCATCTACTAAATGGTAAAAAAAACATTAAATGAGTTTAGTCTATGAATCTTAATTGACACTTGCAGGAACTTTAGTTTTTTTCCTCCCTCTCCTGGGAATTCTTTCCCAGACAATATAACAACGTATTGCGACATTTGGTACCAGCTAAGAGTGGTTATATATTTCCACTGATGTAGACATTGTATTCATGCACTATTTGTTATGTCTTTCAAAATAACACATTGCCTATATTAAGTGAACTGATAATGTGCTGTTAAGAAAATAAAGTGAGGAATTTGACAGTTAAGGGATTTTTTAAGGTGTAGCTTTTTACCTTTATGGATGAACTCTCACCTCTCCTGTATCTATACTGCTGTAATCAACAGAGTAGCAACTCACAGCACTGCTTCAAATACTCTAATCACCCACTCTGTATTTTTAGTTTCAAGATGCTTTCTTTTTTTCTTTTTTTTTACAAATCAAAACGCCCCAGCTTGTGCTTGTGTCACTAAATCTTACCATTTTAAAGATTTTAATTTTATGTGCCTTTATCCAATTTATTCAGTTAACTAAGCTTTATTAACACTTCCCTGTACCTATTTTGGTACAGAACCAACAGTTGTATATGCAGTTGCTTTAAACAGAAGAGAAACTAGAATTAATGCACTATTACCAAAATTCCTAAAGTCAAGATCTCCCAGGCTAACTACCATGTTACACTTCCTGTTTCGTAGCATATACAACATTAGTTTACATTTAACAAAACAGAAGATACATTTCTAGCTTGTCTGTGTATACTACAGAAGAAAACTTCTTGAATATTTACAAAAATAACAGGAGTACTTGTGGCACCTTAGAGACTAACAAATTTGTTAGTCTCTAAGGTGCCACAAGTACTCCTGTTATTTTTGCGGATACAGACTAACACGGCTGCTACTCTGAAACCTGTCTTGAATATTTAGTTTTGCATCCCTAACAAGAAAGAAACAAAGGGGCGAGGGGGGTGTCACCTTGAAATTCCCTTAGTTTTAGTTTATTTTAATAAAGTAAATATCCAGTACTCTTTACAACCTCTGTAGACTTCTCCAGTGGAGTCCAGGCTTCTGCAAAGTTGTGAAAAGCTCCTTAAGCCTGGAACCAAGCAGTTTGGCTGCACTTTCGAACCCCAGCATCCCTTGCTCCATGGCTATTATGTCTCTTCAGTTTACAATTTCTTCCTGTTTCAACAGATGAACTTGTAGATTCAGCTAACCAAATAGCTGTGAAGTTAATTACCAATGAATGCATTTCTCTGAGCTCAGTAATTCAGCTTAAAAGAATTTTATCTTATTCCACTGTGCCCTTATATGTGGATCAGAAAAGGGATGGTGTTCCACAAAGAAACTAACATATCCTAATTTAAATCGAGATGAAGGTGCACTTCTACTAAAACGCCTATACGGATTCAAACAATTATCCACAGCTAGGAAGAGGGGCGGATGGTAATAATTTAATCTGCTTATTAAAAGAAAAAATATATATACAACTCCTCGCTTAACATTGTAGTTTGGTTCCTGAAAAATGCTACTTTAAGTGAAATGATGTTAAGCAAATCCAATTTCCCTATAAGAATTAATGTAAATGGGGGGAGGCTAGGTTCCATGGAAATTTTTTTTTGCCAGACAAAAGACATTATATACATATACAGTATAAGTTTTATATAATTTTAAACAAACAATTTAATACTGGACTCCCCAACCTGACTGTGAAGCTTGGTTGAGGCAGGGATGTAGTGGAGTCGGGGCGCAGGGGCTTGCCCCGTTCCACCCGCCGGGCGCTCCTGCCAGGGAGCGGGGTCGGGGGTTTACACGCTCCCTGGCTGGAATGCCGGGCAGGTGGAGTGGGTAAGCCCCGGTGCCCCAACCCCACTCCCCGGGCAGAATAGGGCAAGCCAAACAACCTTATAACTGAACATTGCGCGACTTTAAACGAGTATGTTCTCCAATAGATCAGCAACCTAATAATGAAACAATGTTAACCGGGAACAACTTTAAGTGAGGAGTTACTGTATACTATTTCAATATATATTAACTGCATTTCTCTTCCCCATTCTTTGTAGAACACTATAAACTTTTTAAGGAAGGGACAATATCTTCGGAAAAGTTTGTACATGTCCTACCATTCGACACTTCTGAAATGCAAAATGTTTAATAAAAATTGCCTATGCTCAGGTCTGCCACTGAACATTCACAACTGATTAAACACAGATTCCTCGCTCTCATAAACACTACACAGCATGCACCACTCAGCTTCATCATTAGTACAGATCCAATATTTTAATGACTCTCCAACGTATCTCCTTAGAAAAGATTTCTTCCATTTTCTTCTAAACAGAGAAAGAAAGCTACTATAAGGAGTCACATGTGACCTAGAAAGGAAACAGAACAGGCTAAAGAGTGATGGGAAAAAAGTTGTCTTGCTATATATATGGTGACATGTGCATTGGATAATTTGCATTGAGTCTTTTTGCTTCCTCAGAAACTAAGCTTTACAGTAAGTCATTTTGTAGGATGATCAGAGAGGAAATACAATAAATGAGGTGAAATGATATTTTGTTTCGGTAACATCTATTTTCGTGCCCAAGTGCCATTTTCTCTACTCTTAAAAACAGACATTACATTGTTTTCCAGTCTCCTTATTTACTGATGTATAAACTGCCAGTCAAAAGATCTTCAACAATACATAAATTACAATGGCCAGATAATACCACAATCATAACGATGCAAATCCTGATAATTTTTCTGGATTATTTTAATAAAATTTTCTGCTCCTGAAAAGATACTAGAACTGATGCTCCGTAGCCACAAACAGGTACAGTATGGGCAACAACTATGCAAGCTTCCCCATGTGGTCCTACTAACAACCCTCAACCCTAACCTTCAGGGACTATCTGTAGGGATGCACACAGTACCTCTTCCATGCTTCAAATCCTCAACATCTCTGGAAAACTGTCTGAAAGGGAAAAACTTGTGATGGTAGTTTATTCACTTGAGGCATTTTAGAACCCAAATGAGACAACGAGGCACTGATTTCATGTAGTCTACCAGCCACTCAGAGATCAAAGTCTCTCTGTTCTGCTACTGAAACTGCAAGACATCCAGTCCCCTTTAATTCAGTATTTCAAATTACACTGAACTTATCTATTGTGTGTTATCATTAGAAAGTAAATTTTCTATATTGGTATAGATTCATGTGTATTTGTAAACCACACACAGTACTCAGCATCAAATTCAGTGATAGTTACACACTATCATACCATATTGCTTTTTCAAGCACTGAGTTGTTTCAATTATTCCAGGCAAGTTATTTTGCCAATGACTTCAGATACAATACTGGAACTCTTGTTCAGCATACATAGTTCCTAGGCAGCATACCTCAAACATTGCGGGTAGGTGGCAACTGAAGTCTGAAGTTTCAGATATCAAATGCTCACAAACAGTAGTGAAGTACTGAGTAGTCATTACTGCAAATTAAATGGCATATGGATATAGCCATTCCCACTGGACAGAAAGCAATTTAAAGTAACTTGAGTACCATCGTAATATGCACAACATAAGAAACTTGGACAGAACTGCAGAGCAAAACAAAGATGGTCCCTTAGTGCTGCTTTTTGACCTTGCTCTATTCACAGGGTGGTCAGCCAGCACAAATAAACTCCAGCTTGTACATCATGTGGCAGTTTGTCTAGGGTGGAGCAAGCCACAGAGCGCACATCACACCAGTTGTCCACATTCTCCATTCGCTTTGTTGTCCAATTCAAGGTGCTGGTACTAATAATCAATGATTTTGGACAAGACTACCTCAGAAGCCACCCATTAAGACAGTTGCACTGAGTGGGGCCACAGAAAAAGTGTCCAAAGTAAAACTTTCATGAACTGGAGGAACAGCATTTCTGATGTTGGGTCCTAGACTGTAGAACACTAAGAACTCAAAATGACCCTATCTGCACGTTTTCAGAGCCCAGTATGAAATCTACCTTTCCACCAAAGCCTTTGAAGAACAGTGAGAGGTGGGAAGAAAGAAAACTCAAGTCCGAACAGCTGAATGGCAAAAAACAGAGTACTCAGTTAATTTTTATGATGGTTGTATAATAAAATTCACACCCAGTTACTATATAGCAGGGATTCCCAACCTTGGTTCACGGCTTGTTCAGGGTGAGCCCCTGACAGGCTGCGAGACGCTTTGTTTACCTGAGCATCCACAGGTACGGCCACTCGCAGCTCCCAGTGGCCGCGATTTGCCGTTCCTGGCCAATGGGAGCTGCAGGAAGCGGTGGCCAGGCTGTATAGTAACTGTTAATCTATAACCAACAGACAAAAGTTAAAGAGATTAGATACTGACTGATCTTAAAGATCATTTTTGAAGTACAGCATATACAACATACAGAAAACAAAAACAGTACAAAAACATTGGTTATGTTTCACAGTTTATCTTTAACCAATGACAAAATGACAGAATTAAAGACAACTGTTAAATCAGTTTTCTGGGTTTACTCACATAGAAGTTTTGTAACAAGTTTCATTCTTTAGAAATAAAGAAAATTTAATTCCAAAGTTTGGTAACACCTGTTTTAAAACATTTAATCAAATTTCCAAGGGGCTTAGATTCCCAAACTTTCCACAGCGAAAACTAGATCTTAACAGAAATACAAGCCTTGGATCACCTTCCCTCATGTGCATGGACTGATTCCCCACCCTTTTGCAATCAATCTTTGTAGCAACTACAGCAGTTGCTTACATGGAAGTAATACTACAAAAGTATTTACTTACATTCAGCTCTCTTTAATGCAATAAGTATTTTGTCTTTAAGAGATTAGTCAGAATCTCCTTTTGCTCTTCATTTCATTTCTCCCCCAATCCCATCTTCCTGACTTCTTTATCCTCAATTCTACATGTGCAGGAAATAATGGGACAGTCTACACACCACTGGTCACCTTGTATATTAGACAGCACTGGCCTATGATTCTGATCAGATTTAGTACACCACCACCTGCAAGGCTGTTCTTCCACCCGTACAAACAGCAACCTAGGTGAAAACTGTAGAGACTCCCACAATTCAGTAGTTACTAATGAGGATGAGTAGCATAAAAAATTATTTAAATAAACCCACTTTCAGTTTTGTACATGTCTCATCACTAAGCTTTATGGAATGGGAATGAAGTAAAAAAGCATTTCTTCAGCAAATAATAAATCCTGATCAGTTTAATTTTTCATTTGCCAAACTGAATTTAAAATTGAAAGTGTAATAGACACACTAAGCATTAATCTGTAAGAAATCAGGAAACCATGCCGTACTTTAAAGAAGCAACTTCTACATTGGGTGTAAATATGCACATTCTTGAAATGAATAATGATTTTTCCAGGTATTTAGCTCTTACTCAACTTATTTATTTCCCAATCAATCATGTAACTTAGGTATTCTCCTATTTAAGATTTTTCTAAAAAGCCTGTCACTATAGTATTTAAGTGCTGAGGAGAGAATTTTCTTAGGAAAAAGACCAGAAGGGACCATTATGATCATCTAGTTTAACCCCCAGCATAACAAACAGAATTTCATCTCATAATTCCTGAGTCAAACTTACAATAGACTAAGAGCATATTTTGTAGAAATACATCTAATACTGATTTCAAGTGATGGAGAATCCACCAGATCCTTTGTCGAGTTCCAATAGTTAATTACACTATTTTAAAAATGCACCTTATTGTATGTAATTGGCTCACGTCAGTTTCCAGCCATTGAATCTCATTATATCTGACGGCTACATTAAAGAGTCCTCTACTACCAAAAAAAATCTTCTCCCCATGTAGTGAACTAATCTCCTCTTAACCTTTCCTCTGATTAAAGAAAATCTAGATTGTCTCAATATACAGCAGGTTTCCAGAGCTCTCTATTCTAGAAGGGTTTTTATACCATCTTCATTTCCATAGTATTCAAGCACCTTCCACAAACATCTGTCACGTGTGGTTTGTTCTCTCATCTTGCTAAAGGGAGAAGTGAGTGCAGCAGTATAGCATTTTGGTAGGTTTTTTGTGCTGCTGTCAGTTTATTTTTTAAATATGTACATGCTGCTATATGTCTCTATTAGAGACCCCAAGCTTAAAGAAGAGTATCTTGCACTCAGAGCAGAAGGTGGAGAGGTTTATGATAGCCTCTTTCCTCTGGACTTGGTTCCAGTCCCTTAGAAACTGCTGCCTCCAGCAGACTAGCCTTACCTTTTAAGTAGAAAGTATTATTCTGCCCAAGACCTTGTCTACACTACTGCGGTAAGTCAACGTAAATTATGCTACTCCACATAGCTTAGGTTGACTTCCTGCTGTGTCTTCACTGTGCTACATTGACGGGAGACGCTTTCTCGTCGACTTCACCGAAATGAGAAAATTAAGGTGAGTACCAAAGTCGACCAGAAAGCGCTCTGCAGTCAATTTAGTGGGTCTTCACTAGACCCGCTAAATTGACCCCTGCTGCATCGATCGCAGCGTCGATCTGCTGTAAGTGTAGACAAGGCCCAAGATGTGGAGTTGTCAATCTTCGTGGTCATCCCTGCATTTCAAGCAATCTGATCTACCCTAGGTCAGGCCCTAGAGTGAAGAGTAGAGGAAAATTGACTTTTTTAAAAGTAAAGGTTATTATTTTTATTTAAATTAGTTTCTTTAAATAAGTTTCTTTTTAAAAAGAACCCTTTTTAAAATTAAATTTGAAATTATGACAACTTATGTTAAGGCCTAAACTTACTATAATTCACTAAAATCATTTAAAAGAATGAAAACATGCTGCACCAAGGAGCCCTCAAATTTTAATGTGTGCTGCTTTTTTAAATAAAGGGTGCTGCTTTTTTAACTGTATGTACAATCGGGGGGGGAATATCTGACTTCTGAGGTCAACTCAAGCTTTACAAGTATGTCACAGTGACACATTAAGTATCTATATTATTTTCAGTCTTCTCTTTTCTTTCCCCCAATGTAAGTACTTTCAGTTTGTGTTGTGCAGAAAGCGTTTGCCTCATTTGCTTTTGGTTCACTTTAGCTAGCAATTGTACAGACAGTTCTCTTAATTTGGACCAGTTCATTCAAAGCTGGGAAACCAATTAGCTGTTGAAAAAGCCAGAAAGTTTGTTTTCCTCTTGAAGTCTATGAATAAGAAACAGGTGGGAGAGGATGAGATCTACACATGAGAAAGCATGAATGACAATGGGAATTAGGCATCTAACTTGCTTAGGCACTTTTGAAAATACCACTAGGTATATCTGCATCTTTAGGCACCTAACTACCTTTGAAAATGCAGCCCATGGTGACCAGAAATTCAATTCACTAACTGCATTTAATACTTCCTTTGTTTAATAAATCAGTTTTAAATGCAAAAGACATTTTGTTAAAACTCTTATGCATCCAGCACATTTAAGATAATTTTATTTAACGAAGAAGAATCTTAAAAGGTTAGTTTTGTGCATTTTTAACAGGAATTCAATTTCCATCCACATGCACCTTGATATAAATCATAAGTAAAAAATTATCTAGTAAGAAACGTACCATTTACTGTTTTCTAACAGAAATAATGTAAAAAATTGCAAGTGTGAATAAGTATGTTCAGTTATAACACTGCTTAAATAAATGCGCAGAGAGATAATGTACCGTCCTGGTTAGCGAATATTAATATCAAATTTAGTTTAAAACCCATATTTGGTTGCAAATAAACAAATTTTAATGGTTATACCAACCAATGAGAATGCACCTCCCCTGTTAAGGGTAGCAACCAAGAAGTGAAAAAGCAAAACAAGATTAAAATCATTTTAAATCAAGGCTTCCTACTTTCTGCTTTAAATCATTAAAATCAGTTATTTAAATACCTGATTTAAATCAATGCACCCTGACTGCATCCTTGAAGATAAGGACTGAGACCTTGAACTTGACTTGATATTCTACGCGAAGCTAGTGCAGAAAATGGAAGACAGGTTTAACTAGGGTTACCATTCGTCCGGATTCCCCCGGACATGTCCAGCTTTTAGAGTTAAAAATAGCGTCCGGGGAGAATTTGTAAATGTCCGGACTTCCCCTCCCCCCATGCAGAGCACGCGCGGCTGACAGGGCAGCCGGCCGGATGGTGCCACTTACATGGGGCTCCGACAGCCAGAGAGAGCCCCTCCTCCGCTTCCCCCTCCTCTCCCCTGCAGCTGAGAGCACTCCCTCCCTCCCTCCCTGCATTCCCAGATCACCAGCCGGCCGTTCGCACCGGCAGTCTGGAGCTCCTCCCCCTGCTCCTCCTCCCCAGCACGCTGGTCTGAGCGGCAGGGTAAGGGGGCCAGGGGGTCGGAGAAGGGGCAGGGAGGTTCTGGAGTGGGCAGTCAAGAGACAGGGAGCGGGGGGGGGGGGGGCGGATAAGGTTTTGGGCAGTCAGGGTACAGGTAGGGGGTAGGGTCCGGGGGGGCAGTTAGGAGGGGGGGTCTCAGGAGGGGGCCGTTAGGGGACAAGGAACAGGGAGGCTTAGGTAGGGGGTGGGGTTCTGGAGGGCAGTTAAGAGCAGGGGTCCCAGGAGGGGTGGTCAGGGGACAAGGAGCGGGGGGGGGTTGGGAGTTCTGGGGGGGGGGCTGTCAGGGGGCAGGGGTGGGGAGAGGGATCGGAGCAGTCAGGGGACAGGGAGCAGAGGGGTTTAGATGGGTCGGGAGTTCTGGAGGGGGCTGTCAGGGGGTGGGGAGTGGTTGGATAGGGCGTGGGAGTCCCAGGGGTCTGTCTGGGGGTGTGGATAAGGGTTGGGGCAGTCAAGGGACAGGTAAGGGGTAGGGTCCTAGGGGGCCAGTTAGGATGCGGGGAGGGTCTCAGGAGGGGGCAGTCAGGGGACAAGAGGCAGGGAGGCTTAGGTAGGGGGTGGAGTCCTGGGGGGCAGTTAGGGGCAGGGGTTCCAGGAGGGGTCAGTCAGGGGACAAGGAGCGGGGGGCGGGAAGTGGGAGGGGCAGGGGCGGGGCTAGGGCAGGGCAGGACAGCGGCAGGGCTAGGGCGGGGCTCCTCCCGTCCTCTTTTTTGCTTGCTGAAATATGGTAACCCTAGGTTTAACAGGCTCACACATTCTTGTAGCTCTTCTCTTAATCCTATCTAGATTTTTCAACGTTCTTGTTGAAGTGTGGACACAGTATTCCTGTAAAGATCTCATCAACGCTGCATATAGATGTATACTCCTACTCCTACCCCTACCATTTATACATCCAAGGATTACATCAAACATCATTGCAACATCTGCATTGACCTAGCATAGTGCAACTTTATCAGAGACTAATGGACAGAGGGAGAGTTTCCAATGTAGTCTGATCACAAACTGCCAATAGCCTTACAAACATCTTTGTAAAAGGGTTGATTGCATCTATTGAACAGAAAATATAAGCAGGGTGTGCTTAGCATCAGGGCTTTGGAGCGGAGCCCGGAGCTGGAGCGCAGACCAGTAGGTTTTTGCCCAGAGCTGGAGCGGAGCCGGAGCGGAGCAATTCAAAAATTTGATTGCTCCAAATCCCTGCTTAGCATATGGTTGACAGCAGAGCCTGGGATGCCTTACAAACTCAGCCTCATGTAAATATTCAAGAGGCGATGGCAACAAAATAGATCCCTGTGGGACTGCATATAACAAGGACCTTCAGGGGAATGGGAACAGCCTCAATCACCACATTCTGGGTCCTGTTTGAGAGTACTGACTGAAGCCTTTGAAGGAATGTGCCATCTACTCAAATGCGGTCACAAAATCAAGTTAACAGGACTTTCTGACTGAGTGTTGAAAGCTGCAGAAGTGAAGCAGTAAGAGCACTGACTGACCTATACTCATGGGACCATCTTCATAACAAGAACCAAACTAAGGGTAGGTCTACACTTACCCGGTAGTTCGGCGGCGAGCGATCGAACTTCTGGGTTCGACTTATCACGTCTTGTCTGGACGCGATAAGTCGAATCCGGAAGTGCTCGCCGTCGACTGCGGTACTCCTGCTTGGCAAGAGGAGTACCGCAGAGTCGACGGGGGAGCCTGCCTGCCGCGTGTGGACCGAGGTAAGTTTGAACTAAGGTACTTCGAACTTCAGCTACGTTATTCACGTAGCTGAAGTTGCGTACCTTAGTTCGACTTGGGGGGTTAGTGTAGACCTGCCCTAAGACTGACTGCAAAGAGCCCACATAGTGAATTCTAAAAGGTGTGGGACTTTGGAGGTCAATCTATAATTATTAGGGCTGTCAAGCAACTAATCGCACTGTTAAACAATAATAGAATACCATTTATTTAAATATTTTTGGAGGTTTTCTACATTTTTAAATATATTGATTTCAATTAACACAGAATACAAAGTGTGCAGTGCTCACTTTATATTTTTATTACAAATATTTGCACTGTAAAAAATAAAAGAAATGGTATATTTCAATTCACCTAATACATCTCTTTATCATGAAAGTTGAACTTACAAATGTAGAATTATGTACTAAAAATAACTGCATTCAAAAATAAAACAATGTAAAACTTTAGAACCTACAAGTCCACTCAGCCCTACTTCTTGTTCAGCCAATTGCTTAGACAAACAAGTTTGGTTACAATTTGCAGGAGATAATGCTGCCCACGTCTTGTTTACAATGTCACCTGAAAGTGAGAACAGGCATTCGCAAGGCACTGTTGTATCTGGCATCGCAAGATATTTACGTGCCAGATGTGCTAAAGATTCATAATTTCCTTCATGCTTCAACCACCATTCCAGAATATATGCGTCCATGCTGATGACGGGTTCTGCTCGATAACAATCCAAAGCAGAGCAGACTGACGCATGTTCATTTTCATCTGAGTCAGATGCCACCAGCAGAAGGTTGATTTTATTTTTTGGTAGTTCGGGTTCTGTAGTTTCTGCATCTGAGTGTTGCTTTAAAGCATTCTCCACAACTTGTCCCTCTCAGATTTTGGAAGGCACTTCCGATTCTTAAACCTTGGGTCGAGTGCTGTATCTATCCTTTGAAATCTCACATTTGACAAAATTTGGCAAAGAAGGTACCAATCTGCTGTGAAAGTGTTCTTAACATGTGCTGGGTCATCATCTGAGACTGCTATAACATGAAATATATGGCAGAATGTGGGTAAAACAGAACAGGAGACATACAGTTCTCCCACGAAGAGTTCAATCACAAATTTAATTAACGCATTTTTTTTTAAACAAGCATCATCAGAATGGAAGCATGTCCTCTGGAATGGTGGCCAAAGCATGAAGGGGCATTGTAAACAAGACATGGGCAGCATTATCTCCTGCAAATTGTAACCCAACTTGTTTGTCTGAGCGACTGGCTGAACAAGAAGTAGGACTGAGTGGACTTGTAGGTTCTAAAGTTTTACACTGTTTTGTTTTTGGGTGCAATTATGTAACAAACAAACAAAAATCTACATTTGTAAATTACACTTTCACGACAAAGCTTGCACTACAGTACTTGTATGAGGTGAACTGAAAAATAATATTTTTGTTTATCATTTTTACAGTGCAAATATTTGTAATCAAAAATAATAATATAAAGTGAGTACTGTACACTTTGTATTCTGTGTTGTAATAGCAATCAATATATTTGAAAATGTAGAAAAACATCCAAAAACATTTAATACATTTCAATTGGTATTCTATTGTTTAACAGTGCAATTAATCGATTAATTTTTTTAACTGTAGTTAATTTTTTTGAGTTAATTGCGTGAGTTAACTGAAGACTGAGCGGAAGCTGGAGAGGCTTCTGGTATCACATGTTGGTTTCTTGAGAACTCAGTAAGCTAGTAGTGCCTTCTTCCAAGCAGGATAGTTAGTTGCCTTGTCTGAAGGAGACATATGAATCTTGGACACAGTATTCTGCCATTTTCTTTTCAGACAATCAATACCATTACACAGAAACATTTTTCCCATTATGTACATTTGTAATCATTATCAGGTAACTTCTCATGCCTGAGTGTGGTTGGCGTTAAGTCCCTGAATTTTAAAAAACAATTTCCTCTGCTTCTTCACTTGCAGAATCTACTAGTTGATCTGCAAGTGTAAACCTGTCTGGAGGAATAAATTCAAGGCCAGGTGCTTCAAGCATTTCTTGAACACTGCTCCATTTGTGTTACACTGAAGATAATGTTATCATGAAAAACGGTAACAACCTTATTCAAGTCTCAGCTTTTTAATAGCAAAAAAATTACTCAAGAATAATCAGTAGGTGAAAATGGATAATACATTTATAGTTTTGTCATAAGAAACTAGTTTATGTGGAAGCTGTAGAATTTCAGTGTCAGAAAACAAATGTTTGAATTATTACTAATTCAGAAAAAGTTAGGCATATTCCCTCCTCTGCACTTAAATTTGTAAAAGGAAAAACCTTGTTGCAGAATAGACCACAATAAGTTAGCAAAATAACTATTATTCAATACTATCAGTGTTACTAAAAAAACTTCTTTAGTTGTAAAATGTTTATTGTATGAACCTCCTCCATGGTTGCAAAACTTAAAATCAATACCATGGTAAATTAATTTAACTCCATACCATCAGAATGTATAGTACTGCAAGCAGGCACTTGTGTAGAAACCAACCCAATGTCCAACCAAAGTGTAAATTTAATTTTAGAAGACAATTAAAGCTAAAATTATGAAGTTTATATTGCCAGCGTAAATGTATTTAATACCATTAGAATTCACTTAAATGACTACAGACTTCTGATATTAGTTTCAAGGAAAATATAACTGATTTTGAAAAGGTCACATTCACTGAAAAGTTTTTTGTGTCTTATTTCTACAATATAAGAGAACAATTAAAACAAACTTCAACAAAGCAAAACTTAAATAGGGAAATTAATTCCTGACATGAAAAACCTATTTTCCAAACCTGAATAAGATGAAGAAACTTGCACAACAAGACAGACTTACTTCCAAATACTCTTCCACTTTGTCAAAACAAATCAGTTTAAAATCCATTGTCATAATTCTTCTGTCCTGCCAAACATGGCATCTACTGTAGAGATCAAATAAAAAGCCAGATCAAATAGCTGACCAAAAATTCATTTCATAGTATTTCTTCTTTTATCAAATGCCAAAAGGCAAATTTCTGACTTCAGATCACAACACTGCAATCCTCCTAATCTCAAAGGGAGCTTTGCAAGCACACACCCATAAAGACAAAACTTGGCCCTTATTATTTTAGCTTGAATAACCCCTTCAATAAATACTCATCATACAGAAGTCTAGCAATATGACAATCACATGGGTTTCAGCTGAGATGACCTAAACTGACATAACAAAATACAGTAGAACCTCAGAGTTATGAATGCCTCTGGAATGGAGGTTGCTCGTAACTCTGAAATGTTTGTAACTCTGAACAAAACGTTTTGGTTGTTCTTTCAAAAGTTTACAAATGAACATTGACTTAATGCTGCTTTTAACCACCTTAATTGAAATGAAACAAGCATTTCTTTGTCATTTTTTTTAAAAGCTTTCCCTTTTTTTCAGTAGTTTACATTTAACACAGTACTGTACTTGCTTTATTTTTGTTTCTGAGGCTGCCTGATTCCCATTCCAAATGAGCTGTGCGGAAAAATTTCACCCCCTGTACAATGTACCTAGTCAAATTGAGCTAAGCACCAGATCAGACACCACTAGATCAATGGAAGTACTCTTCTATGACTTAAATCCACTTCTCCAGGAGGTGGTAGCGATTACATCAACAGAAGAACATTTCCATCCCTGTAATAAGTGTCTACACTACAGACATGCCTCTGTAGTGTTTCTAATGTAGACATAGCCAATAGACTGCATCAGGTTCACAAAGAAACAGAGAAAGAAAGACAACTAGAAAGTGCTGAAACAAAAACGGGCTGGGAGATTCAGGAGCAGATCTATTACCTGAAGCTACTTTTAAATAGACTGGATTTCAAGTTGACAGTACCCTTTAAAGTAGATAATAGCTCTATGGCTTCAGCTTGCTAGAAGAGGCAGAGAGAAGTTACCACATATTCACACAAATTAGAAATGCCAAGGTTAGAAGGGTAAACACAGGAAGAGATTTTATTCCTTATATACCATATACCCAGGGCTCACACAAACTGCAACTTCCTTTATCTGAAACACAGTAATAGAAACTCAGACCAAAGTTTTGTAACTCGAGGTTAGTTAGGGGAGAGCAGCAGGACAACTGCAGAAGCCTTCCGTACAACTTTTCAGCCAGTACAACAGATTGGGTTTGAAACCAAATTCACTCAGCACCAACTGTTTACAACATTATGGTCCACTTGACAAAAGGAGCTGCAAAACCCACTGCAAGTTAGTAGCAAGTTAAGCAGAGTTTTTACTCCAACCAACTGAACATTTTAACCTACATTTGGTATGTGGAAGTTCATTCACAGTAAAGTGAAACTACTATAAAGGACGCTGTTAATGACACTCCCAACTTCAGAAGAGTGTATGCAATACACCCTAAATACAAACTGGATTTTCCCCATGCACGGGGCGTCAGGGGGTTATTTAATTATGCATGCGGTGAGCCATTAACCAATTCGACTACCAAAGATAATTTCTGTGCCTATATCCTAGGAAGTAAATTCAAATTATTTCCGGTTAGCGCCTTTGTATCCCTCCCAAAGTCAACTTTTAAGAGTAAGAGACATAGAAAGTTGCCCCGACTGACAATTTGCTGTTCTCATGAAGAGGAAACAAGGAGGCTACAGCCCTGGCTCTAAGTAGGAACCGGCTATTTATTCCCCCCAGGCTGCAGACAATGGAAACACTCTGAACAAATTTCAGAGTAGCAGCCGTGTTAGTCTGTGTCCGCAAAAAGAACAGGAGTACTTGTGGCACCTTAGAGACTAACAAAAATAAATTTGTTAGTCTCTAAGGTGCCACAAGTACTCCTGTTCTTTTCACTCTGAACAAAGTAAGGCTGGAAACCTCCGCGCTACAGGGCTGCCCTGCATAGGGGGAGAACGGATCGGCACAAGGAGCCTCACGGTCCCGCCGCCCTAGCACAGTGTCACCGCCGGAATCACCGCAGCCAGTGCGGCGTCCCCGGGCACCGGAGATGCGGTGCGAGCCCCCGGCCAGCGAGCACCACCCCTCACCCGCCTTTGAGAAACGGACCCGCCGCCGGGCTGGGCAGCACCCGTCGGGGAGCGGCGGCGGGCAGGAGGATCTCACCCACCTGCCCCAACCACAGGCGCCCCCGCCCCGCACTCACCGCGCTGCCGCCGCCCGGTTTCAGGCCGATCCTCTTCACCAGCATGACGCAGATGCCCCGCTTCTCGCCGCCTTCCCCAGCTGCTGCTGCTGGCGCCTCCGCCCCCCCGGCCGGGGCTGGCGGCGGCTCCGGCTCGGGGCTCATTTCGCTCCCATCCTCCCGGTGCAGCCGGGACGGCAGAGCGACGGGGTTGGGGCAGGCTCGGGGCGTGCTCCCACCGGCACCTTCATCTGCAGCCGCGGAGGGGGAGGGGCAGCGCTCCCCGGCCACAGTGACCGCCACCACCACGTGATTGCCGCCGCCGCCGCTTCGCTCCAAGCCCCTACCGGAAACAACGTCACTGACCCGCTCCGCAGCGCTTCCGGCCTGCGGCAGAGGAGGGCGGGGCCGGAGCAGCGGAGCGGGTCGTGTGGGTGGGTCCTAGCACCAACCCACCCCGACCGCGAGAGAGCCGCCCGGTCACGTGATGCCGGCGCCTTTTCCTCTTCCCGCCCCACCCCTGCCGTATGGGTAGTGTTTAACCCTCGCGTTGCCGTAGAGCTGGGCGCCCAGCCAGGTCAGCGCCAGGCAGCCTGCTCGCAGCGGCACCTGGGGATGGGGAGCATCCATTGCCCAAGGTCACCCCGCCAGCAGGCCAGTGGCGCACCAGGAATAGGACCGAGGTCTCCTGAGTCCCAGCCCAGTGCACGCCCAGCCATTAGACAGGACCCCTTACGTTAATGACCGTTAAACCTGACGTCACCAGTCCCTCTGGACGACTGTTGCATGGCACCCCGGGATGTGACTCGGCAGAGCGGGGTGGCCTGTGGGATGGCCACTGAGAAGACAAACGTTCACGGGACGTAAGGTTGCCAACTGTCAACTCACACAAACCCAAACACCGGCCCCATGCCCTGCCCCTTTCCCAAGGCTCCGCCCCACTCCATCCCCCTCCCTCTGTCGCTCGCTCGCCCCCACCTTCACTCACTTTCACCGGGCTGGGGCAGCATGTTGGGGTGCAGGGAGGAGTGCGGGCTCTGGGCTAGGGCCGAGGTGTTTGGAGTGTGGGAGGGGGCTCCGGGCTGAGCCTGGGGCAGCAGGTTGGGGTGCAGAGGGGGTGCGTGGTGCAGGCTTCAGGAGGGGGCTCAGGGCTGGGGTGCGGGGGGGAGTGCGGGGTGCGGACTCCGGCCGGTCAGCACTTACCTCAGGCAGCTCCCAGTCAGCAGCACAGTGGGGGTAAGGCAGGCTCCCTACCTGCCCTGGCCCCGCACTGCTCCCGAAAGCAGCCGGACATCCCAGTGGCCCCTGGGGTGGGGAGCAGGGGGCTCCGCGCACTGCCCCGGCTGCAAGCATCGCCCCAGCAACTCCCACTGGCCACAGTTCCCGGCCAATGGGAGCTGTAGAGTCGGTGCTTCCGGGAGGAAGCCTGCCTTAGCCCTGCTGCGTCGCCGGACAGTTTGCACCTAAAATCTCCTGGTCTGCCTTCAGTAGCCTCCAGGAAATAGAGCCTGATTCCGGGAGAGTCCCGGCAAAACCGGGAGGGTTGGCAACCCTAGTGGGATGGTGCCCTAATTCAAATGTGGTCCATGATGTGAACAAGTGACAGTGTGAGAGCTGCTGTACAACGCCACACATCCATCCGGACTCCCCAGGTTGTGTCAGACCTGTAGGGCAATCAAGTTAATGATGCTTTGACGTTGTAACTTTCCATTACTGGTCTCCTAAGAAAATACTGAACAGACTCTCTGCACCATGCCTTCTGGGTCCCATAATGGCTTTCTCTGTCCACTTGTGTTTCAGCTCTCTCTCTTCCCTTAGAATCCACAGCATCTCTTCCTTTCCTTTCCTGAACCTATAAGAGAGTGTGCCCTGAGGTGGGTGAGAGAGAGAAATGGGCCTTTTCTCACAAATTTTTCCTACCACCCTTCTGTCCTGTTTCAAGACCACCCTGTTTCTTCAAGAGAAGGTGAGGGCCATGAACCTGATCATGTTTATCTGACTGCTTCTCTTACTCTTAGCCATTTTGCTGAGCAACTTTAAAAAACCAATATATTAAAAAAGGAAGAAATAAATTACTGCCAAGAAACTAGTGAATGTTTGTTTTATAGGCTAAGAATGTAAGTTGAGTAATTAGGAAAGCATTAAATGCATTCTAAGAAGTTCTTACTACTGCCATGGCTATGCCCTCCCACTTTTTAGTGGCTATACGGGTGAATGATGGTGGGGAGGGGGCGAAGAGAAGCGAATGGGGGGCAGGGTGTTGGAGGGGAAGAGGCGGTGCGAGGGCGGGGCCTCGGGGAAGGGGCAGCATGGGGACAGGGCCTCGGGGACAAGGGAGAGCATGGGGTGGGCAGGGCCATGGTTTGGGCGCCAGTGGCCCCCCACTTTTGGAAGGCTTCCGCCGCTCCTGCCTCCTTTTGTGTGTGTTCATTTTGTTGTGTTCTAAGTAATGGGATCAGACTTTAATAACAACATCAGCAATTACAGATCCAGCTCATCTCTACTAACTTCTTCTCTTTTAATCATAAATGCAATTTTAGCAATCTCCTGACCCACTTGAAGTCAATTGGATGTTTGCTATTGATTTCAGTGGTGCCAGTATTTCACCCCTTATGTTTATTAGCACATGAACTTCAGGCCACTCATCACTTTTGAAACTCAAGACATTTATTTAGATATGAAATGATTAGTTTACCTTTAGGCACTCTGTTTAGAAAACTTTGGCCACAGATGTCTCTGCCTTCCATTTCAGGTTTATAATTTGTATTGCTTGAAGTCATCAGTGTACTTCGAAATTTTCAGTATTATCATAGCCTCACTATGGACATAATCATATACGAACTGAAATCAATAGAAAGATTCCCATTGGCTACCTTGAGTATTTGATCAGCCCCTATGAAAACAGGTCCTAAGCAATTAGATTAATTTCAGAACAACAGTACAGTCCATTCTCTGCACTCAGTCTGGAATTTGAAGTTGTAAGGCTTTTTCCATGTCAAAATGATTTTGGTATCAGAGATTTTGGTGTGTTTTCCTGACCAATTACAGTCTATGGCTCCATCCTGCTAGGAGCTCAACATTCCGCATTAAATCCTGCCCCATTTAATCAATGGATATTTTGCCATTGACTTCAATGGGGCCAGGACTTCACCAGCTAGTTCTAAATGTAGCACAACACTAAAGCACATGCTAAGCATGTGCTTAAGAGCTTTTCTAGATCAGGGTGAAAGAACTGAGTACCTTGCAGGATTGAGTCCTACTTGTTTATTTATGTAAATTTAAAGTTTTCTATAGTGCTTGTAACTGTAGTATCTAAGCACTGCACAAGTAAGTTAGATAGGGTTACCATACGTCCGGATTTTCCCGGACATGTCCGGCTTTTTGGAACTCAAATCCCCGTCCGGGGGGAAATCCCAAAAAGCCCCGAACATGTCCGGGAAAATCCGGCGCCGCTGGGCCGGGGGCCGGCGGTGCCGGGCGGCCAGGGGCCGGCGATGCCGGGCGGCCGGGGGCTGGGCGGCCGGGGGCCGGCGGTGCCGGGCGGCCGGGAGCCGGGCCGCCAGGGGCCGGCGGGGCCGGGGGGCCGGGCCGCCGGGGGCCGGCGGTGCCGGGGGCCGGTGGTGCTGGGCGGCCGGGGGTGGGCTGGGCCGGGGGCCGGGGCCGGGGGTGCGCTGGGCCGGGGGCCGGCAGTGCTGGGCCGTGGGCTGGGGCCGGGCCGGGGGCCGGCAGTGCTGGGCCGGGGGCCGGCGGTGCTGGCCCGGGGCCGGCACCCCAGGGCCCGAGCCGAGCCAGGCTGGAGATGCTGGGGCCGGGGCCAGGGCCGGCCGCAGGAGGGGACCAGACTGGGCCGCGCCTCCTCCCCCCACCCCCTCCCAGCTTACCTGCTGCTTGCTTCCTGCTTCAGGCTTCCCGCGAATCAAATGTTCGCGGGAAGCAGGGGAGGGGGCGGAGTTGGGGCGGGGACTTTGGGGAAGGGGTGGAGTTGGGGCGAGGGCGGGGCTGGGGGCAGGGCCGGGGCCCCGTGGAGTGTCCTCTTTTTGGACACTCAAAATATGGTAACCCTAAAGTTAGATCTGTATTGTGATGAAGTTTGTAGTGGACTTCATGAAGTATTCTGCTCTTTGCTCATCTCTTCCAAAGTTTTCCAAGAAGTTCTATTTAGAAAATATAAAATTATAATTCTGGTTACAGTGGAAAAGCTTTATCACAAAAGAGGGCCTTGCAGTGTGTTCTAAAAAGTGGTTGGACTCTAGATTGGTCTAATCGTCTTCTGGTAGCTCATTCCCTAGTTGAGCCCCTTCCTCCAAGAATATTTTGTCTCTAGCTTCCATACACTTTGTTCTGGGTTTATTAGCTGCATTATTCTAGAGGACTAAAGCACATGGTGGATTTTTGGCTGATTTTTGTTGGCCTTACAAATCTGCACTTTTTTTGCAGACTGCCATTTTGTGCTGCAGAATAATTATTTTAAAAGTCTCTAATCTTTATGTTTGTGAAGATAACCTTTAAAATATAAACCAATTCAGTGATAGCTGGCTAAAGTTTGCAGACAGGGAGGTGTGACGGCTACTCGTTCATTTCAATGCCGTATTAACGCTATAACCTAAGATGATAATTTACATGTCTGCATTGTTAACTATTGTTGCTTATCAAAGTGCACAAGAAAAGCAAAAAATAGTATTAAGACAATCTATACAATCTTCTGCAAGTTACGTCTTGGTTTAATGTCCCAAGTGGGTCGCGCTTGGGACAGCATTAACACCATTTTCCCCCAGTTCAGCCTTAGAGCACAGCTTTCTTGGCAGGCCATGGATGAAGATGATATAATTTATTCACTGAACTGGCAAAAAACACAGATTGAGAATCCATAGAGGAAGTGAAACAAAGCAGTGATGTACTCAGCTTCAAGTTACAATAATCCAGCCTGGACCTGATGAACATGTGGATCGTTGTGGCCCACTCCTCACTCAAAAGGAATGGACAAAGTCTCGTGGCAAAATGAAGTTGGAATTAGAGATCCATCTTTTCTCTTCCACCTTGCAAGAAAAAGAGCAAGGGGAACATAAGCAATGGATACATTTTTGCTTCAACAAGGAAAACATATGCTACTCTCATGTATATCTGCTCACCTAGGTCTTAACAAAACTTATGTAATCTGAGTATATAACGCATGAGGTCTGTGATCTTGGTTGCTTCTACAGGGCAAGAAATATTTATTTCCTTCTCCCAACGCTGATGAAGGTGCTCATAAAGCAAAAATGACCGATTTATGTACATAGCCAGTACTGATTGTATGTATACATAGTGCCTAACACATTCTGATCCATGATCAGGGCTACCACAATGCAAGTAATAATAATAGGAATAAATGTGTATGTTCTTTAGCCTCCTCTGCTGGTTGAGTTTCAGAAGAATCTCACTGGAGCATGGCCTGGATGTTAGTTGATGGAATTTAGATAAACATCTAACAGTATAAAATAGAAATGTAAGATAAGCAAAAAAACTATTGTAGGTGCATTAAGATTGTTATGAGAAAATTTACTTTTGTATTTCCTAACTTGTGATTGTTTAAAATTATAACCTTAATATTATGTGAACATAAGGGAGGTTGTTTTTGATATTTAAATGCTGAGCCCACTGTGGCTGCTACTGCAGTCTAAATAATAAATAATGTAATTTCCTTGTTGCTTTTTTGTGTGTTTGTTTGTTTAAGAATAATGAAAAAATAGGTTCATCTCACCTAAATTTAGTAAAATTAAATTAAGTTGGGGATAAATCACTAGTCTATTTACTTATTTAAAAAAGAAAACAACTGAAAATCTTATCTTTCACACAGAGAACTGCAAACAGGTAAAAAAAAAATGCATGAGAATTAAAACTAACCCACTAAGAGATTATAATGTAGTGATTTTTACCAATAATAAGACCCATTGGAAAAAGAAATAATTTTATTTAATACCACCTGTCAAGGCTGAATCCCCACTCTGTCACTCCGAATGCAGGAAGTGGGGGCCCACAAGGATTTTAAAAATTAATACTTGCTACTCCAGGCTTGTATTAAACTCCCAAGGTTACAGCTTCTCTCTGACCTTGGCTTGATAAACGCTGCCACCACCCAAATGCAAAAAAAACCCTTTGAACCCAGGAAGGAGCACTTGAGAATTCCTCCCTGTGGTGTACCCTCAAGCCCTTTCACCCCCCTCCAGGGAAGAGCTGAGAAAGAAAACAAAGGAAATTAGCTGTGGCTATCAGCTAATCAAACAACATGCACAAACCTCTTAGGACACTCAAAATCCAATTAAAAACAAAAAGGGGAAAAATACATCTGGATCTTAGGCTTTTTGCTAGATCTTAAAAGAAACAATTACAAAAATTAAGCACCCAAAATAGCTTTCTTGGGGGTTAGGCTTAAAGGTTAAACAAAATCATGAGGGGTTAGCACAGAGGAGATCCACAAGCCAAAATAAAGAAAATAAACCTGATCGCGTCTAGCTAAACTAGGGTGACCAGATCACTGACAGGAAATATCGGGACGTGGGGGGGGGGGGGGGGGGAGCAAAAAAAAAAAACCCACCAAAAAAAAAAAAAAAAGCCGTTTTGCAGGTGCCGGGGGAATTAGCAGGCCCTGGCCGCACCGTGGCCCCGCCCCCCCTCAGGGCCCCGGGCACATGCGGCACGTCCCACCGCCCCGCGGGGAAGGAGCCGCTGGAGCTAGAGGTGCGGGGCTCCAGACCCCGGCAGCGGCGGGGGAGAGCGGCTCAGGGCCGTGCGAGTGGCCATGTAAAGTTTATCGGCTGGGGGGGGACCCCGGCCGGCTCCTTGCCCTGCCCTGTAGGGGGGTAGCGTCCCCACCCCGCGCCAGCATGTCTCGCCGGCCGCCGCAGGCCAGGTAAGGAGCCGAGTCCCCCCTCCCCCCTTGTCCTGGCTCCTCAGCTGAGTGGCATTCCTCCTCCCTCCAGGCTTGCAGTTGGAATGCCGGCACAAGCCTGGAGGGAGGGGGTGGTGGCCGGCTTCCAGTTCCTGGAGCTGGTGAGTAGGGGCACCGGGCGGGCAGGGGGGCTGCTCCCCCAGGAGGGCGATGGGGGGGCTCTGCTGGGGAGTCAGGATGAGGGGGGAGGGGTGGACGCTACCCCCCTACAGGGGCGAGGAGCCAGCCGGGGTCCACCCCGAGCCGATAAACTTTACATGGCCACTTGTGCGGCCCCGAGCCGCTCTCCCCTGCTGGGGTCTGGAGCCCCCCCATCGCCCTCCTGGGGGAGCAGCCCCCCTGCCCACCCGGTGCCCCTACTCACCAGCTCCAGGAACTGGAATCCAGCCACCACCCCCTCCCTCCAGGCTTGCCGCCATTACAGCAACAAGCCTGGGAGGGAGGAGGAATGCCACGTGCTTGGGTAAGAGGCGGGGCCAGGGCGGGGATTTGGGGACGGAGCCAATGGGGGAAGGAGAGGGTGGAGTCGGGGGGGAGAGAGCCCTCCAGGGAGGGCAAAATTGCTTGTTTGTCCAGTGTCCCGACCGCACGTCGGTCAGGACACGGGACAAACAAGCAAATATCGGGACAGTCCCGATAAAATCGGGACGTCTGGTCACCCTAAGCTAAACATTCTGATCTACTTACACATTTGGAGTTCAGATAAGTAGTTCTAGGCATGATCTAATGATTTATGATCATACCTGGCTTAAGCTGCTTATAGCATGGCTGTTCTGTCCCTCCAGGCCAGAGAACAACAGACAAAGAGAAAGTTTCTTTCCCCATTTTAAAAAGTTCTAGCCTTCCCATTGGCTCTTTTGGTCAGGAGCCCACTTTTTTTTTTCTTTACCTGGGGGACTTTTTAACCCTTTACAGGTAAAGCAAGTAAAGAACAGCTACGAAGAGGGATTTTACAGCTAACTGGCTGGCTGGGTGTCCATCAAAGGGAGCTATCCCCCCACTTTATCACACCACCTGAGAAATGACAAAGCTCCATTTTCAGCAAGATATTTAGGCACATGCATTCAGTCTGCAGTCAGTGTATACAACTCTAATTCAGTATGAATTGTGGGAAACAAGCGCAATATGTAGCCTTAACAATGCAAATTACTTGCATTTCCTGATCTCTAAATACACCTATCATAGCTGAGAGGTCTCTTTACCGTTATCGTTATTTATCTAACATGCTTAACAATTAATCACAGAATTCCCAAATTGCCAATCTCCTTCATATAGAAAAGCAATAGAATGGTTGTGTATATTGGAGAATTAATTCTACTGAATTAATTAATTCTACTGAAACAATGAAACAAATACGATTTTATTTTTAATTTTGAGATCTGGAATGACTTCAGTTAAAATCATAATCACAATCAAAACAGCAACCAATGTACAGTGCAATTCATTTTCAGTGAACATGGACTGAGTGAAACTGCTTCTAATTTAGTAAAATAAAAGTCCTAACGTTTCAATGTATTACAGTTTCATTTATACTGAAACTCTGTATACAGGCCCGGATCTTTTCTGTTTTATGCAAGAGCTCAAGATTTGGTGGTAGACTTATTTCGCTATGACAGGTTTCTACTGTTTTATAAGGTACCTCAGACTAATTACTCTAATAATAAACAAAGAGCATAGTCTCTGTTAAATTAACCAAATATAAAAAAAAATCAGCTGCTGACTGCAACTCTGATGGTTCATCACAGTGCAGTACAACACGTGCAACAGCATGAATGCAGCATCTGTAAAGTATCTGTTTAACCTGCCATGTATTTCAGTAACCCGGAAATAATGCTGCATCAGAGAGATAACGTAAGGTATGCACGTCTCTCTGTGTACCTTTGTGTCATAGCAACTGCCACCAATGTAGGTAAAGAATGAACTGGAGCTGAATAAATTCGACGAGAGATTAATTTCTGGCAGCATACTGAACCTACAGAAACAGTCATTATCTCCTACACAAGTGCAAGAAACACGCACAACAGGTGAGTGAAATATGGGGTTGCTGATAAGTAGAAGAATAACAAAAGAGGAGTATACTTCTGACTCATTCATTGTCAGTATTTAAACTTTTTCTCATGCCAAGTAGAGTTTTTTAGCTTGGAAAACCTATCAGAACTACTATGCAGTATATGAAATACCATAAACAAATATTACATACAACTGATTAATAAAGAAATACTGGCTATCGATTTTCTTTTAAATCTATTCTTTTTAAATACCTGTACAAAATCAAGAACATTCATACATTTTGGAATTTTCTTGCTGACTATATATATTTTTCTGAATAGTTCAAAGATGGCATTAGCAAGTGGACATTGGATTAGAAAAGAGGTAATTGGAGACTCCCCAAGCCCTAGGTATGTTATAATGGTAATAACTTACTATTGTCTATCAGTCTCCTTCAAATACCATGTTTTCTGTTTCACTTTTATACAGTAAAAGTGTGAGTTGGATTTAGTTCATGTTGCTGCACCTAATATGGCCTATGAATAAGAAAATCTGCTGTTATTCAAACAGTGTTTTACATTTTCTATCTGCCCTTGCAGCTTAACATTAATTAAAAATCACATATCTTTCAGATGAAATATAAAACTGAGATTCTGATCACTTGTGATTACATAAGATCCCATAATACAATTTTTGCACAGTTAAGGATTTTAGCCTGGCTATTTTGGTCAAATTCCAGTTTGGGTAATTATGTTTTATTTCCAAAATGTTTACTTCAAAAATATGTGGTATTACTGGTACAGAATAGCTACCATATTGCACACTTCCCTCCTCTGCAAAAGGACTGCATTTAAAAGGACTTTATATATATATATATATACACACACACAAATCATTCACCCGCTAGTCAGTATTATACAAGCGGTTTGTAAAGTGCTTTGGGATCCTGCCAGATAAGGGCTGTATACACAAGGTAATTATGATAATGATTATTATTATTTCACTTCACTCATTATGACAGAGTACCTTAGCTATCCATCACTCACTGAAGAAAACTCTCAATTTCTTTTTAGCTATTATAGATATCAGAGTACTTTATTTACCTCCTAAAATTTAAAAAAGTTCATGGCGTTAAGCAGATGTGCTTAATATATTTGAAAATTTGCGTATATTGTAGTAGTATAAAGATCCATGTGCACCGTACTCATTTTTTCTTTCCTCTCTACTAATTAAAACACATAGGAAAAAGCTATGCTGTCTTTTTGTTGATGGTGCTGGACACTGTATAAACACAATAGACAATCACTGACCAAAACAATTTATAGTCTAAGGCTCAGTTCTGCAAAAAAATTGCACTTGTGCTTAGAGTTAAGTGTCTGAATAGTCTCATTAAGTTACTCAAATGCTTAAGTGCTTTATTAGATTGGGGCCATAGAGGTCCAATATCACTAATGGACTGTGCATGCAAACCCTTACTTCAGCTCAAAATTCCAGTAGGACTCTATGTTGAAGATAGGGTCCATGTGTGCAAATGTGTTTACAGGATTAGGCCTATAGTTTTCAAAGTAATATTCCAGCAGAAACTGGGGAGGGAATCATTCTATCCCTGAACCACTCCCTACCAACCATTAATTTGTTTGAAAAATATTAATGGGACATATCAATTCTAGATAAAACCAGGAGATGAGTAGGGGAGTTGTAAAAAGGAACTTCTTCAATGCCAGGGGGAAAGAGTTTATGGACAGAATGTATAAAATGAATTCTTTTCTTGACGGTAATGGTCCATCACCTTATTTATTGATTTAATAAAACTAACCACACAGGCATTTGGTGAATTTTTTTTTTAAATCTACTGAAATTCTGTGAATATTTTTGTTTGGTCATTAATTTTATAATCTTTGTACTTGGATACTTAATAACAGTTGAAGCTGTGCTGGGACCTTCTTTATATTTGAACAATTCATCTCTGGAAAACAACTATGTCCCTGGGCTTCGGAACTAAAAGGACACACTGGTGATAATAAGCTAAAGGATTTTTTTTATTTCCTCTTCTCATCTGCAACAGTGGACAATGCTGCTTCATGTGTTTGAAGTGCCAATATTCCAGTCACGCAGCAGAATGTGCTTTCTTCTATTTTTGACAATCATGTTCTCTGTTTACAGTGCTCTCTCCTGGATTGCTTAATACCAGAGAAACTTTGCTTATATTAGTTTCAGTTCTTCCTTGACATTAGAGAGCCCATGGAATAAAACAGTCCTAAGAGCAAGCTATATCTAGGTGTGAATAAATAAGACTGAAAAAATTACAAAGAGCTTCTAGTGTCACTATCAAAGCCCTGTGGAGATACTTCTGGAAGTGCTAGGCCAACCACTAGTATTATCTGCAATGGGGGAGAAAAGGAAGAGGTAGATTGAACACCAAAGCTTCCCCAAAGTGGAGATGAAGAGGGGGATGGAAGACACACTGCTGAGTGAGAAGGGCTTTTGTCTTTACCTATCCATCCTATTATCTTGTTGTAAGATTGACCCCCTGCCCTCACTCTGCCAATGAGGACAGCCTCAGTAGTTCGCATCTCCCAGAATCAATTTCAGGCTCTCTCCCTTACTGTTACTTGTGTGTCGGAAAAATCTCCACCTTCAGGTTCCTCCTTAAAACTCACCTCTGCTGCTACGTATACAGAAAACTAGCATTGGATAATGGCTAGGCAGGTGGCAAGTTGTGATTCCTGCTACTGATTGGCTATGAATTGTGCCCTATGCTTGTCTGTACCGACATCCTATTATTTGATATCCAATTCTCTTCCTCCTCCCTTTCCTGACATGTATGTAATTTAGGCAATAAACTCTTTGGGACACTGATTCTTGTACAGCATCTAGCACAATCAAGCCCTGGCCTGGCTGAGATCTCTTGTTGTTACCACAATATAAATGGCAAATAATCATAATGAACAGCCTTGGTAGAAGAAAAAAATATTGCAGTCATGTCAACAACTCAGATTATTCACCATTGTTCTGTTTCATTTTTAGGCATGGACATGCATTGACAATGGCAGGCAACATAGCATTTGTATTTGGAGGCTGTTCCATTTATAATACCTTTGTAAGTGTAGCTGGATATCGTTGCCATAATTTATTGAACTGTTAACACTGAGCAATTTGTGGTAGAACTGTATTCAGTTACATCATTTAGTGCTTTTTATTTTAAATCTAGTTTTACTGTTTGTTGTTCTGAGTTCAGAAATGTCTACTTAAGAATCCTTGCAGAAGCATTCCATGTATTGTGTGCTGTGATGTATTTCAGTACTACACCCACTGCTCCCTGGTAACAATCTGTGTATTATTTCTTGTACCAGTCACTGTTTAATTAAAAGGGTTTTCTCTACTTTGGTGGCATTATTAATGTCCTGAAAATAAATATATCAACTTCAATTTCTTTCTCTGTCTCTCTCCCCCAGGATGATCAGCGAACATATTTCAATGACTTCTACATGTTGACAAGTGAGATATTTTTCATCTTTTGTGGCAGGCAAAATACTCATAGGTTTATTCCTCTTTTTGGAGTTGCACATATTTCACTGTGATAGGATGATCATTTGTGATACATATAATGTGTTATTACCATAGAAATAGTGAAGGGTTACTGCAAAAAGCAGTGAGACCAAGACTAAAATTGCTTAACAATAGTTTAAGAATTATTTCAGGTTTTCTTCCTGTTCTGCTAGGTTTGAATAGATGTACTGAAACAAAAGCTGCATAATTATAATTCTCCATGGATTTGAATGTACTTAATATCATCAACCAACATCTCCTCACTTACCGAGAGAGCTTGTTTAGATATATTTTACAATCTATTTGCTGATCTGCTGTGATTAATTATTTCTTTATATTTTTGGAGCAGTGATATTAGTATAATTTGCTGCTGCCAAATTACTAGCAAACAGAATGCCCAAATTCATGAGTGAAGTTTATCAACTTGAGACTTGTACTTCTTGCAGCCAGACATATTGCAAAGGAAATGAGTTTGTCTTGGAAGGACAGAGAGGAAGGGCAAGGGACTGGTAGCTCAAAGTTTTCTTCTTGCAGCTGGTGGACACTCCATGGCTCACTATGGGCATCAGTTTCACAGGAAGCAGCACAATCTTTTTCTCAAACAAAAATAAAAAGATTGCAGGGAGAATAAGGCAAGTCTATTTTTAAAAGTGTACTAGTTGTAAATGTGCCTTATGAGAGAATATTATTGAGAATTTGAAGCATAACACTCCTTTTCAAACTTACTTTTCAGTGTGTTTATCTAATTACATTTTATAGAATGATAATGATTTTAATAATCGAACATATCCTTATTTATCAACAGTTACTCTTACTGATTTGACTTGGGAAAGGATACCTCATGATGGACATATTCCTTGTGCCAGAGAAGGTCATACACTTTGGTAAGCAAAGAATTCAGAACTTTCCCTGCCATCAGTTTGATAAATCTTTAGGTCATTCTCTCACACTTCCTCATTGTTATTTGGACATTTTGTTCACTTAAGTAATGAATCCTTGTAGTATTACTCCACATGTTAATCAGCAACTTTTGAAAAATTAAATCACATAAGGAAAAATCAAATCTTTCCATTTCAAGAGAATTGCTAAAAAGCCTGAATTCTGGTGGTAACTTAAAAATTGGAGATCACATTCAACAAGTATTAGAATAAAAAACTAAATGGGTTGTTATAGACATCTGTCTTTTTCTGTAGACAAAGCTCCCAGAGTTCAAAACTGGATATAGCATCAAGCAATACACAAAATCATGAATAATTAAATAAGGATACACCATTAAAAAAATGAAATAAATAACAAAAGCTAGTAGTGGCAATAGAAGAATTTACTCATGAGTAAATATATCGGTAACATTCTGGATTGTTCAAGTGCCTAAAAGTTGTATACTGCAACTTTCACAGGCCAGCCTATTTAGAGGAAAGTTTGCTTAATTCTGCATTCCACAGCTGCAGGATATGGAAGATTTCCCACTCTTCATTAGCAGTTGTTGTGGCAAATTTCAGCTTGATTGGACTGTAGGTTTTCTTCAGCCATAAGAGTGGTTCATCGAAAAATTACTTGATAATTCAAAAATTTATGGTTTTGCACAAGATTCACCCATAGGAAAGTAAAGAGTTCAACTTTAGAAATGTGTTTCACATTTTTATTTGATAACTATCAAATTAGATAGTAATTATGTTTCCTTCCTGCCAGAGCCTTTCCTCACTGCATGTAGCTATACACCACAATGTGGACACATCCATCTTTTCACTGTGGCATGTGGCTATACTACACACTGACACAAGTGTAGACATAGCCTACATAGTAAATGGTAACTATCACTTGGGTTCCAGTGTACTCCTTGGCTATTTGGTGTGAATGGGAGCAAAATTGCAGAAATCTCATGTGGTTGAGAAGGGAGCTATGGGAAAGGCAATTGCACAGTAGCATTTTCCCCTACAGGGTAGCCAGCAGCAACCACTGCATGACCATTTTAGGAAACCACTCTATACGGCAATTCCATCTTTCAATACATAGAATGAACTAAAGAGGTTGAGTTAATGTTGCTGGGAGCAGCCTTATTTCTAGTTGTATACTCCAGTCACCCAACAGGAGAAATCATTCAGTGCAGGCAGTGACCAAGACACTATGAATTCCATATTTCTTTAATAATTAACACACAAGCAAACATTTTCAAACCTGATGCCTAAAGGTAGACTCCTAGTTAAGAGTGGCCTGATTTTCAGAGGTGCTGAGCAACTGCAGCTCCCATTGACATCACTTGTGTTCCCAAGAAAAAATGTTTGTTCAGTGACCTGTACTTCCCTTGACTTTAATAGAAGCTGTAGGTGCTCAGCAAGTCTCAAGATAAGGCCTTTGTTTTTAGCCTAAATTTAGGCACCAAGTTTAAAAATTTTGGACACAGTATCTCTGTAAAATAAGGGCCAGATATCCTGAACAATGTTTCTTTGATTAATTTAAATGATAACTAGCACCCATAGACCCACATACCATTTGGCTAAGTTATTTAAGAATGAGGACATGAGGGATCACTCAGTGTTTCAATATCAAGAATCATATTGAGCATAGAAATGTAGGGTTAAAGGGACCTTGAGAGTTCATCTAGTCCAGTCCTTTGCTTTGAGGCAGGACCAAGTATACGTTGACCATCCCTGACTAGGGTTGCCAACTTTGTAATATTTTTTAAATGGACACTCCAGCAGGAGTGCCGGAACCTCCCCCACCCCTCCTCTTCCCCCCGCCTCCACCCTGCCTCTTCCCTGAGGCCTTGCCCCCCATTCGCTCCTCTTCCCCCCCCCCACTCCCCATCGCTTGCTGCTCTTCCTCACCCCCGCCCGTGTCATGAGGTACTTGCCTGTGGAGCCAGGGCTGAGAGCTGCAGACACCCAATGCAGGTCAGGGCTGCCCAGAGGATTCAGGGGGTCTGGGGCAAAAAAGGGGAGCGAACATAAAAAAAGGCGCCACCCGCTGCGGCGCTTGTCCTCACTGGGCGGCGCTCCGAGTCTTCGACGGCGGGTCCTTCACTGGCTCTGGGTCTTTTATGGCACTGAAGGACCCCCCGCCGCCGAAGTGCCGCCGAAGTCCCGGAGTGAGGTGAAGGACCCCCCGCCGCCGAAGTGCCGCCGAAGTCCCGGAGTGAGGTGAAGGACCCCCCGCCGCCGAAGTGCTGCCGAAGACCCGGAGCGCCACCGGGTGAGTAAAAATTAAAAAGGCACCTCTAGCCAGGAAAGGGATTCTCGGCCAGGGCTCGCGGGGCCCCTGCGGAGCCTGGGGCCTGGGGCAAATTGCCCCACTTGCCCCCTCTTCCCCCCCAGGCGGCCCTGATGCAGGTAGGAGGCGGCCCCGACTGAGTAGGGGATGGCGCAGGTGATGACTTTGTGCCTCTCCACCTCCCCCGACCTCAATAACCAGACTTTGTGTGTCCGGTCAATAGATACCAGCTATTTCCCTCACAACTGGATTTCCACTTGAGTCATTCTTGGATTCCCTGTTGTGTTATTATTTGGCTCTCTTATGTATTCCTTTATAATTTGTTTTAAGATAGCAAGAAAACTTTTTTTTTTTGTATCTCTGAGGGTATTAAAGGAACAAAACAGCCTCAAAGAAAGAGGGAGTGGCAGCTCAGTGACATTCTTCTGTCCCTCTGAGTGAGCAGAAAACCCTCCATGAAGCTCGTACCCACACACATATTTGGGGATGACATGGGGCAGAAAGGGAGATCAGCTACTTTGCATAGCATGTTCCCTTTAATTACTGGCAGATTCCCATGTGAAAATTCACAGGATACTTAAATACTGGACAGACCAATATTAACTCTCTCCTGGGCCTTGTAGGCCCCTCAAATAATAGGTAAAGCAAATAGGTGGGGTGAGCCAATGGTAACCTTGGTCCTGAGAGAGGATGGGTCATCACAAACACAATCTGGCTCAGTAATCCTATGGAGGGTGTCCAAGGCTGGCCTGGGTCTGTGGTAGCAGACTCAGAAAATAAAGGAAAAAATGCCCCAAATATATTTTAAACTGTTCTTTTAAGGGTCCAAACTCCAATTAGAAACGTTCTCCTTAAAGGAGCTTGCCTGTTTCTGGAGAAGGAAACCCAGGCTTCCATCAGCTGTGGAATGTTTGGAAAGAGTCCACTGCAAAGACCTGAGCAGGCTCCTTTGAGGCCTTATAAGGAGATAAAAATATCAAACAGCCTTATCTGCAGCCCTCTCCAAGTAGAGATAGAGCAGTCTGCTGTCCAAATAGCAGTAGCTCTGATTCTTTTCCTCCGTAGGCTGTTTAAATAGCTGCCTTACTGAATCCAGGTGGAGATTCTCTCTCTTCCTTCGCAGGCAAAACAAGTTGTGTGAAGGGTTCCCCTTTCCCTGTAGGAAATTAACCCCTTCCCTCACTGCTGTAGTGTGACATATGTACAACCAGTCCCAGAGGAGCTCAGTGATGTGCCTCCTGGATGCCACCACAAGGATTTATGGGATTGGACCCTGAGTTACTTGCAGCTGGGTGAGATTTGCAGGCTGCACCCCATGTCTCTCCCCAAAGCCACAAACCCCTCCTCCCTGAGAGAAGCACAAGGCACTAACTCCAAGTTCTAACTCATGAGACCAGAGCCTTAACTGGCATATCTCCATCATTAACTTCAAGGCCAATTTACAACAGTGGAGGATGTGGCCCATGGATTTTTTTAGTTATTTTTCCTATCCTGTGTTTTTTCCCCAGGAGAGGAACCCCATACCAGGCGCTAACAATATTTTCTTTCTTCTATTTGGAGCTCATCAGTACATCCTGTAGGGGAATCACATCAAGAGTGTGGTGGGGGAGATCCCAGGTCCTGTTTACATTAAACAAATTTACACTAGTATAACTACGTCAGTGTACACTGGTGCAAGCCCCTAAAGTAAACATGCTGCACAGATATGAAATAGAGTTTTCACCAGTGCAAATTCTCTGATGTACCCTAATCTCAATGCCTGACACTTAAGGACAGGGGTCTCAAACACGCGGCCCGGGGGCCGCATGCAGCCCGCGGGGTTGTTTTCTGCGGCCCGCAAGCTCCTCATGGCCCCCCCGCACTCCCCCCCCCCAGCATTTACCTAGAGTGGCTCCAGCCCGACGCACACCGGGGGAAGGGCAGGCTCCCTGCCTGCCCTGCCCCCTGCCACTCCAGGAAGTGGCTGGAACATGGGGAAGGGGGGGCACAGGGCTCTGTGTGTTGCTCTTGCTTCAGGCAGCGCCCCCAGCAGCTCCCATTGGCCGCAGTTCCCCGTTCCAGGCCAATGGGAGCTGCTGGGGGTGGTGCCTGAAGCAACAGCAACACACAGACCCCTGTGCCTCTCCTCCCCCAGGTTCCGGCCACTTCACGGGGTGGTGCGGGGACAGGCAGGCAGGCGGCCTGCCCTGCCCCCGGTGCGTGTCGGGCCGGAGCCCGCCCCCCGAGTCCCTCCTGCAGCCCAACCCCCTGCTGTACCCCACACCCCTCCTGCACCCCACACCCCAACTCCCTGCCCTGAGCCCCTACCACACCCCACATGCCTCCTGCCCTCCCTGGGGGCAGGAAGGGGGCAGAGTTGGGGTGGGGATTACAGGGAAGGGTTGGAATGGGGGCAGGGCCTCATGGAAGGGGTGGAGTGGGGGCGGGGCCAAGGGTGGCAGGGGGAGGTGTCAGTAATGCGGCCCTCGGCCAATGTACTAGTCCTCATGTGGCCCTCATGGTCATTTGAGTTTGAGACCCCTGCTTAAGGAAATGCGCATCAGTAGAGCAAACTACACTTTAGTACAGAAAACAATCTCATTCAAATAAAAATCTGGTATCTAAGGAGTAGAAACTTGCCATATAAGACATCCCACAGCAAAACTCTATCTGATCACATTTGTTAATCATTTTGGAACCACTTGTAAGGATCTTTAACATTACCCCGACTTATGTCATTGCCTTTAGACTAGGCTATCAATGTACCTTGCCCATATTAATGCACACAGAAAAAAAATCATTCTCAGAGAAAAATGGAAGTTTTATCCTCTAAAAAATAATAATTCAGGACACTCTGCCCTTCTGAGAATTTCAAAGCTCTTTACAACATCAGTTAATTAAAACTCACAGCATCTTTATGGAGTGGGTTAGTATTATCCCCCTTTTTACAGTATTACCCCCCTTTTTAAGTCCTTGTGCCTCACTCCTGTAAAGTGTTTTGACAAATCTCTGACTGAGTCAGGAATAGGGCTTAGGGGGCTACACTGGGGGGGGAATCGATCTAAGATACGCAACTTCAGCTACGAGAATAGTGTAGCTGAAGTCGATGTATCTTAGGGCTTGTCTACACTACAAAATTAGGTCGGATTTATAGAAGCCGGTTTTATAGAAACCGGTTTTATGCAGCCGACTGTGTGTGTCCCCACATAAAATGCTCTAAGTGCATGAAGTCGGCGGACCGCGTCCACAGTACCGAGGCTAGCGTCGACTTCCGGCGCATTGCACTATGGGTGCCTATGGGTACCTATCCCACAGTTCCCGGAGTCTCCGGCGCCCATTGGAATTATGGGTTGAGATCGCAATGCCCGAATGATGCAAAGCAGTGCCGCGGGGGGTTCTGGGTACATTGCGTCACGCCCCTCCCCCGCCGTCACAGCAACGGCAGACAAAAGATTCGCGCCTTTTTACCTGGGTTACCTGTGCAGACAACATACCACGCCAAGCATGGAGCCCGCTCAGCTCAGCTCACCGTCACCATATGTCTTCCGGGTGCCGGCAAACATGGGACTGCATTGCTAAACAGCAGCAGCAGCTTACTGCCTTTTGGCGGTAGACGGTGCAGCATGAGTAGTAGCCTTCATCGGCGCTCGGGATGCTGGTAGCTGTGGGGCTGGCAGCCGTAGGGCTGCATTGCACCAGCCCCTTGCCTTTTGGCAGTAGATGGTTTATTACGACTGGTAACCGTCCTGTCAGTATTGTCTGCTGAGCATCCAGAAGAGGCCGAGGGCGATCTGGGTGCTCAGCAGATCTGAAAGAAGAGCTTTCCTCAGGTCTGAAAGCAAGTAAATTTACAGGTTGCCTGAAATGCTCATAGATGTCCTCGTTGGACAATGATGGTTACCAGTCGTAGTATACTATTTGCTGCCAAGTATTGTCTGCTAAGCACCCAGAAAAGGCCGAGGGCGATCTGGGTGCTGGCAGACATGTGGCTGGCACACGTGGGGCTACATTGCTACACAGCAGCAACCCCTTGCCTTTAACCGTCCTCGTTGGACAATGATGGTTACCAGTCGTAGTATACTATTTGCTGCCAAGTATTGGCTGCCAAGCACCCAGAAAATGCCGAGGGCTATCAGTCATGCTGCACTGTCGTCTTAAGATGTAAAAAATAGATTTGTTCTGTATTCATTTCCTTCCCCCCTCCCTCCGTCAAATCAACGGCCCGCTAAACCCAGGCTTAGGAGTTCAATCTCTGGGGGGGGGGCATTCTGTGTGACAGTTGTTTGTATTTCTCCCTGATGCACAGCCACCTTTCTTGATTTTAATTCCCTGTACCTGTACGCCATGTCGTCAGTCGCCCGCCCCTCCCTCCCTCCCTCCCTTCTTCCCCTGGTCTTTAGATACTAGTTTCGCGCCTTTTTTCAGACCAGACGCCATAGCTAGCACTGGGATCATGGAGCCCGCTCAGATCACCGCGGCAATTATGAGCACTATGAACACCACGCGCATTGTCCTGGAGTATATGTAGAGCCTGGACATGCCAAAGCAAAACCAGGAGGACCAGCTGAGGAGTCCTACATAAACCGCAAGGGGTACTTTTCAATGCTGCTGCAAGCCCTGGTGGATCACAAGGGACGTTTCACCGACATCAACGTGGGCTGGCCGGGAAGGGTACATGATGCTCGCGTCTTCAGGCACTCTCTTCTGTTTCGAAAGCTGGAGGAAGGGACTTTCTTCCTGGACCAGAAAATAACCATTGGGGATGTTGAAATGCCTATCGTGATCCTTGGGGACCCAGCCTACCCCTTAATGCCATGGCTCATGAAGCCATACACAGGCAGCCTGGACAGGAGTCAGGACCTGTTCAACTACAGGCTGAGCAAGTGCCGAATGGTGGTGGAATGTGCATTTGGGCGTTTAAAAGCGCGCTGGCGCAGCTTACTGACTCGCTGTGACCTCAGCGAAAAGAATATCCCCATTGTTATTGCTACTTGCTATGCGCTCCACAATATCTGTGAGAGTAAGGGGGAAACATTTATGGCGGGGTGGGAGGTAGAGGCAAATCGCCTGGCCGCTGATTACGCGCAGCCAGACACCAGGTCGGTTAGAGCAGCACAGCAGGGCGCAGTGCGCATCAGAGAGGCTTTGAAAACTAGTTTTGTGACTGGGCAGGATTTGGTGTGAAACTTCTGTTTGTTTCTCCTTGATGAAATCGCAGCCCCCCCCACGCACCCGGTTAACTCTACTACCCTGTAAACCAAGCACCCCAACCTCCCCTACCCTCCCCTCTTCAAGCACCACTTGCAGAGGCAATAAAGTCATTGTTACTTCACATTCATGCATTCTTTATTAATTGAGCACACAACTAGGGGGATAATTGCAAAGGTAGCCCGGGATGGGTGGGAGAGGAGGGAAGCAGCACACAACTAGGGGGATAATTGCAAAGGTAGCCCGGGATGGGTGGGGGAGGAGGGAAGGAAAAGGACACACTGCACTTTAAAACTTTAAAACTTTAAAACTTATTGCTGTGGAAATCATCTAGGGTGGAGTGATTGGGTGGCCGGAGGCCCCCCCACCGTGTTCTTGGGCGTCCTGGTGAGGAGGCAATGGGACTTGGGGAGGAGGGCTGGTGGTTACAGAGGGGCTGTAGCGGCGGTCTCTGCTCCTGCTGTTGGTTACAGAGGGGCTGTAGCGGCGGTCTCTGCTCCTGCTGTTGGTTACAGAGGGGCTGTAGCGGCGGTCTCTGCTCCTGCTGCCTTTCCTGCAGCTCAACCATACGCAGGAGCATATCACTTTGATGCTCCAGCAGCCGGAGCATCGACTCTTGCTTTATGAGTACAAGTTGACGCCACTTCTGCTCTTCAGCCCGCGTTTCAGCACGCAACCTCTGCTCTTCAGCCCGCGACTTCTCCTCTTCAGCCCGCCACCTCTCCTCTCGCTCATATTGGGCTTTTTTAAAATCAGTCATTGACTGCCTCCACGCATTCTGCTGTGCTCTGTCAGCGTGGGAGGCAGTCTGTAGTTCAGTGAACATTTCGTCACGCGTCCTTCGCTTCCTTCTTCGAATATTCACTAGCCTCTGTGAAGGTGAAACATTTGCAGCTGGTGGAGGAGAAGGGAGAGTTGTTTAAAAAAGATACATTTTTGAGAACAATGGGTACACTCTTTCACGTTAGATTTTGCTGTTCACATCACACAGCACATGTGCTTTCGTTACAAGGTCGCATTTTTCCTCTTGGCCTGCCGGTTTGGTGTGAGAGATCACTCACGCAGTGCCAGGCCACAGATTTCAGCTTGCAGGCAGCCATGGTAAGACACAGTCTTTTGGCTTTTTTAACCTTGTTAACAAGTGGGGATGGTTTAAAACAGTACTGCTCTCATTAACCATACCAAGCACCCGTTAGGTTGGCCATTTAAAATGGGTTTGCAATGTAAAAGGAGGGGCTGCGGTTTCAGGTTTAACATGCAGCACAAACCCAACTAACTCCCCTCCCCCCCACACCCAATTCTCTGGGATGGTCACTTCACCCCTCCCCCCCACCGCGTGGTTAACAGCGGGGAATATTTCTGTTCAGCAGAGCAGGAAGGGGCACCTCTGAATGTCCCCTTAATAAAATCGCCCCATTTCAACCAGGTGACCGTGAATGATATCACTCTCCTGAGGATAACAAAGAGCGATAAGGAATGGATGTTGTCTGCATGCCAGCAAACACCGGGACCATACGCTGCCATGCTTTGTTATGCAATGATTCCAGACTACGTGCTACTGGCCTGGCGTGGTAAAGTGTCCTACCATGGCGGACGGGATAAGGCAGCCCTCCCCAGAAACCTTTTGCAAAGGCTTTGGGAGTACATCCAGGAGAGCTTTCTGGAGATGTCCCTGGAGGATTTCCGCTCCATCCCCATACACGTTAACAGACTTTTCCAGTAGCTGTACTGGCCGCGATTGCCAGGGCAAATTAATCATTAATCATTAAACACGCTTGTTTTTAAACCATGTGTAATATTTACAAAGGTACACTCACCAGAGGTCCCCTGTGTGCCCACAGGGTCTTGGGTGAGTTCGGGGGTTACTGGTTCCAGGTCCAGGGTGACAAACATATCCTGGCTGTTGGGGAAACTGGTTTCTCCGCTTCCTTGCTGCTGTGAGCTATCTATGATGTTCTCTCCATCCTCATCTTCCTCGTCCGCCGAACCCGCTTCCCTGTCTCCAGAGAGGGACTGATAGCACACGCTTGGGCTACTGGTGGCTGCACCCCCTAGAATGGCATGCAGCTCCTCGTAGTAGCGGCATGTTTGCGGCTCAGCCCCGGACCTTCCGTTTGCGTCTCTGGCTTTGTGGTAGGCTTGCCTTAGCTCCTTAATTTTCACGCGGCACTGCTGTGCGTCCCTGTTATGGCCTCTGTCCTTCATGGCCTTGGAGATCTTTTCTAATGTTTTGCCATTTCTTTTACTGTTTCGGAGTTCGGCCAGCACTGCTTCATCTCCCCAGATGGCGATCAGATCCCGTACCTCCCGTTCGGTCCAGGCTGGAGCTCTTTTGCGATCCTGGGACTGGGACTCCATCACGGTTACCTGTGCTGATGAACTCTGCGTGGTCACCTGTGCTCTCCACGCTGAGCAAACAGGAAATGAAATTCAAACATTCGCGGGGCTTTTCCTGTCTACCTGGCCAGTGCATCTGAGATGAGAGTGCTGTCCAGAGCGGTCACAATGAAGCACTGTGGGATAGCTCCCGGAGGCCACTAATGTCGAATTCCGTCCTCACTACCCAATTCCGACCCCCATAAGGCCGATTTTATCGCTAATCCCCTCGTCGAGGTGGTGTAAAGAAACCGGTTTAAAGGGCCCTTTAAGTCGAAAGAAAGGGCTTCGTCGTGTAAACGTGTCCAGGCTTAAGTCGACTTAACGCAGCTAAAGTCGACCTAAACTCGTAGTGTAGACCAGGCCTTAGATCGACTTAGAATTACTTACTTTGCATTCTCGCGGCACGGGATCGACGGCCGCGGCTCCCCTGTGGACTTTACTTCCGCCTGTCGCCGAGCTGGAGTTCAGCAGTCGACGGGAAAGCAATCGGGGATCGATTTATCTTGTCTACACTACACGCGATAGATCGATAGATCAATAGATCGATCACTACCCGCCGATCCGGCGGGTACTGTAGACGTACCCTGAGCACCTTCCTTTGGACCACATTCCCTCCTTTATTCTTTCAGTCTGGGTGTATTTATTTATTTGTCATTGCAATATACTTGCAATTTGGGAGTTTGTAGTAAATAAGTACAATTTGCCTTTTCAGAAATGTTTTATTTTGTTGGTTTGGAACTCACTTAATGTGATACATACAGTACTACAAACAGACAGAATACCTGAGAGACAAACAATTGTATGGCAGGGAGTCCTCAGTGATAAGCGACAAGTGGAAGTCTAGCTGTGAAGAAAATAACTGACTTCACTGTATTTTAAAATGGTCTCTACTTGAGGCTTACATTTATAATCTCTAACTTCCATAACATGGCCCCACGTGGGCCATAACAGTGGACTCTTTAAGTTTGCCTGCTCCTGCAAGGTAAATAAACACTTATATCCAAGATACAAAAGACTTGTGATTTGGCTTAAGTTAATTAAGCCTGCTGTTCTGAAATACTGTAATTATCAAGATTCTTGGCTCAAGAAATCTAGATTTTCACAACAACATTCATTAATTCATCTTAATGTATGTGAAATTTGTTAGGGATACTGGAACGCATTGGATGTTAAATACTGCCTTGTTTTCCAAGAATGATAATGAATCATTATAACAAGGTTGTATCCATACTTTAAACCAATAAGTGACATGCATGTCTACAAAAAGTGCTGTTTAGTTGGAACAACCTATATAGAACAGTTGGGAGTATGCAATAGGTAGATAAAAGTGCAGCACAAAATCCTTCTTTAGCAAAACCAATACTGCAGAAATAACCACTGACTAAAAAGAAATAATTTGCACTTTATTAGCATCTTTTATCAGCGCATTATATCTCAAAAGCACTTCAAAACATTAACTATGAAGCACTGGTGTCAATAAGATGATATATGATATTTGTTTGCTGCCACTTTCATTTTCTCCATTAATATTAATATAATGTTAAAAAATAGAAGGAAATTGTGGCTAGAATACAAACGCTCATATTAGGCAAATTTGACAAAGAGCCACGTGGTACCATTTTAACAGTGATGATGAATTAAATTTCAAATTATTGCATCAATGTGCTTTTGCTTTCCAGGTTTTTCATTTATAGATGAATTTGCTTTAAATACATAGACATGTTTCCATTTTTGGGTATAAGGGTACTGCCAACTAATTTCCTCAGTTAAAAAAATACTATCCAATTCGTTTTTAGATGTATCATGAGGTCAAAACAACACTGAATATTTTAGTTACTCAGTGATGGAGTAGGGAGAACTTTTTACTAGATTCTTGGAATCAGAGGGCATCTTTTTCTATAATAGTTTTAAAGTCTGTGGACCTAAACATCTTGACATTGTACCTTTTAGTAAATCTAAACAAACAGCGTAGATACAATTAGTGGGGAGGTAAAAACTTTAATCGGAATCCAGATAAAATTTTATTGCAGCTGGATACAAAATACAGTTTATATATGTGCATTGCTAACAGGAATTAATAAAAAAATGTAATGGGTTTTCTATATAAATCACTTTTAATAATTCAGGATATGTTTTATGAACCAATTGTAAAATCATTATTTTTATTACAGTGTAGTAAGAGGGAAGATATATTTATTTGGAGGGTGTTCAACCCAGGATGCTAAAGAATGTCTTCCAGGAGTCTACAGCTTTGACCTCAGTGAGTAGAAATATAAGATTACATTTTGTGCTATTTATAGTTCACTAAGGTAATGACAAGTCTAAGGGACCATTATTCAAATTAAAGCAATATGCTGCTTTCATTATGAAAACTTGCAATGATTATTTTAATGTATTAATAATCAAGACACCCCCACATATGACTCCTAACACCTCTACCCTCCTCCAAAAATGGCATCCTTATCTTTTGTATGGAAAAGACTATGCTCTCCGCAGACTGAGAGCTGTAATTACCTTAGAATGAGAGGTTTTAGAAGATGAAACCTAAACAAAATCTGCTTTTGAATCTGCATTTATAGTGCATCTTTTTTTTATTGGCAGAAATATTTATTAGACCTAATCCCACAAAAAAATTGAGTTAATTCTGTGTAGATGTTGTTTAATAGTCAGTTAACTAAATAAAGATGGTTGGCAATGGATTTACTCTGTTTATTGCTATGTAGCTGTTACTCTGATTCTAGAACTTACTTTCCCATGACCGTAGAGAAATAAAAGGAATACAGCTCATTTAAGAGTGCCTCTTTGTGGTATTAGAGAGGCAAGGTGGGTGAGTAATATCTTTTATTGGACCAACTTCTGTTAGTAAGAGAGATGAGTTTACACAGAACTCTTCTTCGGGTCTTCATTGAGTTATGTCTTCTTACTTCAGTCCCTGAGGCAATGTGATTAGTGGTTGAGATTCCTTGCTGTAAACTTTCCAAGTGAAAGGTTAATTCTGTACCAAATGTCAGTTCATGATGCACCACATTTCAAGTCAGGGCTTGTCTTCACTACCCGCCTGGATCGGAGGGTAGAAATCGATTTCTTGGGGATCGAATTATCGCGTCTCGTCGGGACGCGACAATCGATCCCCGAATCGACGTGCGTACTCCACCAGCGCAGGTAGGAGTAAGCGCCGTCGACGGGGGAGCCGCAGCGGTCGATTTGCCGCCGACCTCACAGCGGGGTAAGTCGGGTCAGATACGTCGAATTCAGCTACGCTATTCACGTAGCTGAATTTGCGTATCTTAAATCGATCTGCCCCCTAGTGTAGACCTAGCCTCAGAGTAACTAGTTCCACAAAGGAACATACTTTTAGGCACTGAGCTAGACTTGGGCAAGACCCTCTAAAAGTTATAATTTTAAGCATTCACACATAAAACAAATAAAACTTATGGGGGAGGGATAGCTCAGTAGTTTGAGCATTAGCCTGCTAAACCCAGGGTTGTGAGTTCAATCCTTGAGGAGGCCATCTAGGGGTCTGAGGCAAAAAAATTGGTCCTGCTAGTGAAGGCAGTGGACTGGACTTGATGACCTTTCAAGGTCTCTTCCAGTTCTATGAAATAAGTATATCTCCATATATTATTTAATGGCTACATTTTGAAAAGTTAATGTACAAGTAACTTTCCCAGACGTTGTATAATGTACATTATATATTTGGCTTGGGGGGGAAATGGGTTTTTTTCCCCAAAGATTAATGCACGTTTTCAGTGTATATTCACATTCCTTAGGCAGAGGCCATTAATATAAACACTATCTATATCACTTTGTACTGTATGATCATTGGATTTATTTATTTTGCAAAGTAAAAAACATTAAATAGTAATCAAAATTCAACAGTAAGGGCCAAATTTTCAAAATATTATGCACAAACGTGCACGAGCACCTCCCCTAGATATGCTGATAACCCTGACTTCAGAATATGCATTAGGGTAACTCACACAGTTTGCTTTGTATGTGACTCCTAATTTGCCTACACACATTAGGGGATTTGCACAAGATTTCGGAAAGCTTTCTGAAGGTGATTACTATGTATTTTGGCTCAAAAATCAAGAGCAGAAGTCAGTAATTACAAAAATACATTAATGATTTGGTCTATAAAAGCATTATTACAATAAACCTGTTTAAGATTGTTTGGTAATACTGTATAAAGTTGCTGGTAACAGAGATGTGACCTATGATATATGTACTCTCTATAAAAATGATTTAACACTGCAGACATGCTGTATGGCTCTGATGTGTAAATGAGGTAAACTTTTACCAACCCCTCTCATTATTCATTTTTCTTTGTTTTGTTATTCTGCAAAAATAACACATTTTTAAAAGTCTTTAGATTTTTTGATAAATAAGCTTTTTTTAATTATTTTTTCAAGTAAGTAGCAATGGAAATAAAGGAACAAGTAATGGACAAGGTGTGTACAAACCAAATTCATGATGTAAATTTACAAAACAATGAAAATAAAAAGTGCAGTCTCAATCAGACAGTTTATCATTATTTGAAAAGATGAGCATACCATCTCATTAGCATGTAAGTACATTTTGTGCTAATGTTTAATATGTGAGTTAAAGGCCTGATATAAATCCCACTGAAGTCAATGGGATTCTTTCCAATGACTTCAGTGGGCTTTGGATTGACGCCTTGAGAAATAAAAGTAAAGTGAGTGTGTGTTGGGTGGGGAGGGTATTGTGTATTTGGGGGAAGTCACAAAGAGATATGGTAATGGAATATTTGGCATTAAAACAGTTGTGAGAATAGAATAACAAGGGAGGTGCTAATGGACAGGAGGAGCCAATAGGGACCTGTTACATGTAGGGTGACCATACGTCCTGTTTTGGCCGGGACAGTCCCTTTTTTAAGCCCTGTCCTGGCTATCCCAACTTTTTTCCAAAGGGAGGCATTTGTCCCGTTTGCTCTTGCTGACTTGATCAGTTGGCAAGAGCAAACAGGACAAATGCCCACTTTTGTCAAAAAGTGGGGTATGGTGCGGATGGGGCAAGCGGAGATGCCAACCCCATTGTAGGGGGGAGACAGGGCTGGGGGAGTTTCAGCATGTTCCAGCGAGGGGGAAGGGGGGGGAGCACAGGGTTCCAGTAACCAGGCAACAGCCTCCTGAGGGGGCCCCCCGCATAGTTCCAGTGACTAGGCAATAGCCTCGGGGGTGGGGGAGAGGCAGGGTTTCAGTGATGGGCAACAGCATCGAGGGGTATCCCATTTTCTGTTTGGGAAATATGGTTACCCTAGTTACATGATGTATTTCATAGTTGGGTATGACGGGCTGTACTACTCATCTGGAGTCTGGGAACTTTGAGACTGGGATAAGGGTAACTCCTATAGAGAATGCTTTGGTATGTTTTATTTTGGAGCTGGAGTTGCTTGGTTTCCTTAGGGAAGAAGGGCCACTCGCCCACAGAAGGCTTTCCTGGAGCAAGGATGTCTTATAGTATCTTCCAGGATAGGGAGAATAAGTCTAGGTTGCTTCTCCTTATCATTAGGATTAAAGATGCAGGTTCTGTTTTCTACTGTGTGAGTGTAAGTAGCATTAAAATCTTTCCAATAGCTACAGCTGATTATTGCATATAAAGTAAGAGGTGTGAGAACTCATTTTTCAGGTTCAGTCAGTAACATGGCACTGTGCTCACCAATGCCAAGAAGACAACAATGTGGAGTGGAGCTGGTGGAATTTAGAGCTTATGCAGAAGGTTGTCCAGGTCAGGGAATTTTTGGCAAATAATCTTATAAATATAGGGCTGGAGGGCACCTGGAGAGGTCATTAAGTTCATCCCCCTGCGCTAAGTCAGGATTAAATAAACCTAAACCATCCCTGACAGAAGTTTGTCTCACCTGTTCTTAAAAACCTCCAATGACAGAGATTCCACCACGTCTCTTTGAAGCCTATTCCAATATTTAATTATTTTTATAGTTAGAAATTTTTTCCTAATATCTAACCTAACTCTCCCTTGGTGCAGATTAAGCCCATTACTTCTTGTCCTACCTTCAGTGGACATGGAGAACAATTGATCACTGTCCTCTTGATAACAACCTTAATATATTTTAAGACTAATCAATTCCCCTCTCAGTCTTCTGTTCACTTGACTAAACATGCCTAGTTTTTTAACCTTTCCTCATAGGTCAGGTTTTCTAAATCTTTTATCATTTTTGTTGCTTTCCTCTGGGCTCTCTCCAATTTATCCACATCTCTCTTAAAGTGTGACGCCCAAAACTGGATGTTCCAGCTTTGGCCGAGTGCTAAGTAGAGTGGGACAATTACCTCTCATGTCTTCCATACAACACTCCTGTTAGTGCACCCCAGAATTATATTAGCCTTTGTTGCAACTGCATCACAGTGTTGACTTATATGCAATTTGTGATCCACTATAATCCCCAGATCCTTTTCTGCAGTATTACTGCCCAAATAGTTATTCCCCATCTCATAGTCGTGCATTGATTTTTCCTTCCTACGTGCACTACTTTGCACTTGTCTTTATCAAATTTCATCTTGTTGATTTCAGACCAATTCTCCAATTTATCAAGTTCATTTTGAATTCTAATCCTGTCCTTCAAAGTGTTTGTAATCCCTCCAATCTTGGTGTCATCTGCAAATTTTATAAGAATACTCTCCACTACCTTATCCAAGTCATTTATGAAAATATTGAATAATACCAGACCTACAACAGACCCCTTCTTCACCCCACAGTCGGACTGTGTCAAAAGCCTTACTAAAAATCAAGATACTATTTATCATGTTTACTGCTTCCCCCATCCAGTAGGCCAGTAACCCTGCCAAAGAAGCAAATTAGTTTCGTTTGGCATGATTTGTTCTTAAGTAATAGCCAACATGGATTTGTCATCACCCTATTATTCTCTAGGTGCTTACAGATTAACTGTTTAATAATTTATCCCAGTATCTTTCTAGGTATCAAAGTTAGACTGACTGGTTTATAATGCACCAAGTCCTCTTTGTTCTCCTTTTTAAAGATAGGCAAACATAGTACCTTTCTCCAGTCTTCTGGGATCTCACCTGTCCTCCATGAATTTTCAGAGATAATCTCTAATGGTTCCAAAATTGATTCTGCTAGTTCCTTTAGTACCCTAGGATGAAATTCATCAAGCCTTGCTGACTTGAATCCATTTAATTAATCTAAATATTCTTTAACCTGTTCTTTCCCTACTTTGGCTTATGTTCCTTCCCCTTTGTTGTTAATATGAATTGTGTGTCACCATTAACCTATTTAGTGAAGACTAAAGCAAAACAGGCCTTAAACCCTTCAGCCTTCTTGATGTCAGGGCCGGCTTTAGCAAGAGCGGGGCCCGATTCCTGGGGGCGGGGCTTGCTGCAAGCCCCGCCCCCAGGAATCGAGCCGCGCTCTGGCCGGGGTTGCCGGGCTTGGGTCCGACCCGGAGCCACGCCGCGGGGGCCGGGCCGGAGCCGCGCCGCGGGAGCCGCGCCAGGGCCGGGCCGGACCCGAGCCGCGGCGCGGGGGCCGGGCCGAGCCGGAGCAGGGCCGCGCCGCGGGGGCCGGACCGCGCCGCGGGGACTGGGCCGGGCCAGAGCCGCGCCGCGCCGTGGGGGCCGGGCCAGGGCCGGGCTGGACCCGAGCAGCGCCGCGGGGGCCGGCCGAGCCGGAGCAGGGCCGCGCCGCGGGGACCGGGCCGCGCCGCGGGGACCGGGCCGGGCCGGAGCCGCGCTGCGGGGACCGGGCCGGAGCCGACCCGAGCCGCACCGACCGGGCCAGACCCGACCCGACCCGAGCCGCGCCGCGGGGGCCGGGCCGGGCCAGACCCGAGCGCAACGCGGGGGCCGGGCCGGACCCGAGCCGGGCCTGCGTGCTCGGCGGGAACGGGCGGCGCCTCCCTGGAGCCCTTCTCGCGCCCCCACCACCCCAGCTTACCTTGTGCTGCCGGCCCGCCCCTGCTCCTTTTCAGCAGGGGAGGGGGCGGAGCGTTCAGGGGAGGGGAGGAGGGGAAGTGAGCTGGGGGCGGGGTGGAGAGCTGCAGCGCGGGGCCCAATTCAGCCGAATCGGCTGAATCGGCCTAAAGCCGGCCCTGCTTGATGTCATCCATTATTAGCTCTCCTTTCCCACTAAGTAGTGGACTAACACTTGATTTCATCTTTCTTTTGCTCCTAATATATTTATAGAACCTCTTCTTATTGCCTTTTATGTTCCTTGCTAGATGTAACTCATTTTGTCTTAGCCTTTCTGATTTTATCCCCACATGCTTGTGCGCCTCTTTTGTGCTCATCCTTAGCAATTTGTTCATGTTTCCACTTTTTATAGATTTTTTTTTTAATTTTTCGATAATTAAAGAGCTCTTGATGCAGCCATATTGGCCTCTAACTATTTTTTCTCTCCTTCGTTTGCATCAGGATTGTTGGCTGTTTTGTCTTAAATATTGTCTCTGAGAAATTGTGATTTCTCCTGAACTTCTTTTTTTCCCTTAGATTTTTTCCCATGTAACACTACCTACTAGTTCTCTGAGTTTGCAAAAGTCTCCTTTTTGAAGCCTTATTCTGCTGCTCCTTCCCTGATAGTCAGAATCAATCTTCCACCTTCTGAAACAAGAAGTTTTCCCCAACACATTCCAATAACTTATTGGACATTTTGTGTTTTGCTGAATTACTTTTCCAACAGATGCCGGGTTAGTTAAAGTCCCCAATTACTACCAGGTCTTATGTTTTGGATATTTCTGTTATTTATTCTAAAAATACCTCATTCACCTCCTCCTAGTGATTTTGTGCTCTGTAATAGGATCTCTACCAGGAGGTCAGTCTGTTTTTTTCTCCTTTTATCTTCAACACACACTCTCCCCACCTTAGTATGACTATAGACTTTCAACTGGTCTGTGTGATAGTGAAACAGGAAAATGGTCAAACCTCCAGCAGACTGTACAATCTGTGAGGTTTTCTGTCTGCAGTTTGCTAGTCTCCAATATAATCTGCTCGATACTTTATTTTGAATTAGGAATAGGTTGGCTGAAAGGTGGTAATTTTATGTTCTGTGATTCATCTCCTAATGAGATGTAAATATGGTCAGAGAACTTAAATATATTATCTGTCTCCTTCTCCCCCCGCTCCTCCAGTCTGTGTGTGTCACTTGTTTTCTCAGGCCCTGATCCTGCAATCAGATCCATGTGGCTAGACCCCAGCACCTGAGCAGAGTCTCCTTTCACCTGCATGAATTCTGATGCAGGATCAGGACACGTGTTCGTCTCAGAATCCTCAAATATCTCCTCCCCTCCTGCTGATTTTTGCAGAAACAAAGTTCTGTTTCTTCCCTAGTTTTAGGACTAGACATCTACCTCCACAAATAGCCTCTTTGCCAAAACATAATCTTGCCATATTTTTATAAGGCAGATATATCATCTGAATATTTACCTATTTTAGAGTTTGAAACAATAATTCACTAAGTGCTTGATTGTAGAGAGCAAGACACCCACCCTACTGTATGTACATACACACACACACACACCTGCACAGTCTTCACAAACCTTGGTACCAGCCATGCAGGAATGAGTGTGCACTACACAGCTGCTACTCTGTCTCCAAAGCAGGTGCACAGAAAGTGAGAGCATTAGCTACCCACCAGTGTGCCTGCCAGTGATGCTGAGCCAGCATGGAGAAAGTGGATAAAAATTCCAAATATTCCATTCTTTGGGAAGCAGAGGTTTTGTTCCTAGAGGAATTAGGCTATTGACACATATACAAGTCACCAGATCCAGGGAATGGAGTTGGAAAAAATCCAAAAAACTTATATTTTAAAAAGAGCTAGAAATCTCCTGCAGAGACTCAAGGAGCATTTCTGCTCCGTAGCCCTCACATGTGTGCCACTCGTGTGAAAAATGTTGACAGATGCGATGGTTTTTGTCATAGAGCTGCTGTGCTGAGGAGAATTTGTATCGTGTGTAGAAACTAAAATGGAAAATGTTTGTTTCCCTTTCTACTTGGTGAAAGTAGAGGAAGATTCTCTAAAATTTTGGTTTGTTGTTTTAGGTTCTTTAACATGGCAGAAGGTAAAAACCAATGGCATTGCACCTCAGACCCTCAGACACAGTTCAGCAGTAATAGGGGAAAATATCTATGTCTATGGTGGAGTTCATTATGGAAAAGCTGTTGATGACCTGTATATGTTCAGTACTGGTAAGTAAATCTACTCTGTTATAAAAAATCATCACTCACATTCTAGGAAAATATCTTTGAGTCCCACTCTTGCAAAAACACAGAATATTTTTTGCACAGAACGATGCAGCTTCCAGGCCAATGAAAAATTCCTGCATTAAAAATCTAAACATTTTACCAGAATAAGGACAGTGGGTTCTATATATCATAAACTTGACCAGCTAAAGACAGTTTACAAATTAGTTTGAAGACTTACATTCATTCCTCATACTAAGATTTCCAAAAAAGGCTTCAACTTAGCCTTCATTTCTCTGGGCTCATGCAGGTACATAGATGTCTAATTGACAGCATTTGCACCCACAATTAATTGCAGGTACAATTTTTGTGAACCTAAATTTGTGCCTTCAAAAGTGGAAGCCAGCCTCAAAATCAGGCCCTTTAAGTCTTTTTTTTTTTTTTTTTGGCATATGCCATATGAATATAGAACAATTTCTTAATCATCAGTAACTTGCTTGTTGTCTTTCATATTATGCACATGAGGTGAGACCCAAGAGTGAGCATATAGGCCAACATTTTTCAACTTGGGCACTTAATTTTTTTTTAAATGTTGGCCATATTGCAAGTAAAATCTCTCTTACACCTCACATTCTATTCATGTGAATTACTGTGCTCTGAAAACTATGCAGACATATTGTGCAAGCAATTTTTAAGTAGAACTCATGACTGCAGTCCAGAAAAACCAATTATATGTTAAAACAATTGGGTTTTATGTATTACTGTTAGTTCAGCATACTAGTAATGACTTGTTTGCATTGCTGTTACTATATCCTGTAATTTAAAATTCTATATTATTTTTCAGTATCTCTCAGCTGGACCCCAGTCAAAACCACTGGTTCAGCACCTGGAGCCAGGTTAGTGATTTTCTAAGACTACCTTCGTAGGGAATAAGGGATTAAATGATTAAGGGGACTGGATCAAAATGGAGTCACGTACATAGAAGGTTTTGCCAATTAGCTCCAATTTCTACCCAAAAATAGCAAGAGTATACATCATATTTGGAATAATTTTGTGCTTCTTTCTGAGATTCACAAAGAAACGATGGCAACTTTTTAATATAGTCACACAAAAATAATTCATTAAAATTATGTTTAGGCTGTGATAAAGCAAGGTGGTGCATAGGTAGGGAAGAAATGTACTGGATTCTTCTGTACTGACAAAATAGGCCACGTAAAGAAAGTCAAATATAGGCTCCTTGGGCCATTAAGTTAGAGAACAGGGTGTGTTCACATCATAACAATGCTTTGGATCTGAACAAAAAAAATCAGGCTCAAAATAGAAAGAACTTTGAAGAAGAAATTTTCCTGGATGTTCAAGACTAAAGAGAACAAAATTTCATAAAAAAAAAAATCAGCAAATATTTCGCTAAAAAAAACCAAACAACAACACTGTATTTAGTTGACTTCTGAAGAATTGGTGTGCAAAATTTGGAAACTAAGCAAAGGTATTTTTAATCCCTGCTTTAAGTACAAATCTCAATGCCACCTCAATGATAGAGCCATTACCAATGCCTCCATAACTCAGTGCTTATGTAATACCAATTTGATGACTTTAAAAGAATTCTTCACTTCAAAGAATAAGAAATGTCACTTTCATTATTAATATTCTGTTATTTAATGCTGTGTTTTTGCATGTGTTTTGCATAAAACAGTGAAGAAACAAAATGACAAATTAACAGTTATTGTGTACAGTATTGAAGGGTCAGAATCTTCACTCAATTCTCAAGCCTTTTTCTTGCAGGTTTATTTTCAAAGAGAAGCTTTTGAACAATTAAAACAAAATAAAGATTAAATCCCATTAGGCATGACAAATATGTATTGCTTTGCTTCGTGCTGCTAAACCTGCATGTACTTGGAGAAACACTGAAACAATATCACCTTCCATAACCTCATACACTGTGAAAGTGGCTGCATTATTTTTGCTAGATCTGGCAATCCCCAGAGTGAGTTTGAAAAGAAGAAATGTACACTCTTTTGTCACTGTTTTAGGGAAATTTCATATAGGTCTATTGAGCTTTGACTTCATTTTCCTTCATGTCAGTAGAATCGTTGACACATAAGAGAGCCATAGGTAAGTGTTTCATAAAGCAAAATAAAAAATATGGTTAGTTTTTATTTGGGAACATAAACTGCATGTAGTTGGGCTCTTTGGGCTTTTTTCAGTATGTGGACATATCAGGATGTCTACCTGCCTAGTATAGCTCCCTATCACAGATTCACTGCTTGCTGTTTCCCCAAGTGTCCTTCTGCACTCTCTCATGGGATTGTGCCCATTCTCTGTACAGAGGAACAAGACAGAAAGGCTCCTGGTGTTCTTTCCCTACCTCTTGTGTGCCCCCGCAGGATATGGGCTACAATCTGGACCTAAATATTAAAGATGTTTGTTTCTTTACAGCTTAACAATACAAAATAGTCTATTTTTAAAACAGTATTGGAAAAACCCTATATATATTACATATACATACACACGATAGATTTTGCCTACCTATTAGATTTCCCGACACTTCCCTCAGCACAGAAACTAAGGAGTGAATGGATACAGAGACTGAACCACTGTCTCATCCCTAGAATGTCCATCTGAATCTCAGGTGAAGCACATTGGTGGAATAATATGGGGAGTTTGCATGAGCTCTACTCTGGCTTTTTTCCCCCCCCCTTCATAAATGGAAGACTTCAGTCTCCAATTCAGCCAATCTAGCACCTTCCATAAGCACTAATGTCACATTTAAAAACCAAAATGTAAAATCATAGCTAATTTGCAGCCAAGCTTCTTCTGTCCCCAGCTGTCAGGATACAGGTAGATTTAAAAAGCTATTTGGTAAACCTTGTGTATGATAGATATATTATAAAAAAATATCTAGACTATTCTGAGTCATTCATTAATTGAGCTCCAAACTAACTCTTAAAATGTGAGGAAAACTTCTATTTAGGTCATCTTCTCCATCTCCCTATCAGTTCAGGATGTTTCAAACAGTCAATTTTTTGGAGTTTGTTCTGTCTAGTTTTAAAACAACTCAAAATCGTTCCCTTAGGAGACTAATCCATAGTCTAATAGACTTCACTACTAGGATATTTTCCCCCAATGATGGACCAGATTCTGCTCACAGTTAAATGGTGAAATTTCAGTGGAAGTTAATGGGAGTTAAACCTAGATGCTGACAGTAACTTTTGTCCCATTAGGTCTACATTTTCCTTTCATAGATTTCAATTAATTCCATTACTCCTAGGTACAGTTCCTTGGAGTCACTTATAGTTTAACAAAAAAAATTGAAGTTTAATGGCACTGTCTGCCAAGTTCCAATTTCTAAGATCAAAGAAGGAAGTTTCTGCTCTTTGTTCAGGGAGCAACAGTCATTCTTCTTTCCAGGCTTTTTCTTTTCTCTATTTCTCATTTTCCTCTATTTATAGAGATCACGTGGCACCAGATTTTTATATAATTCTTGACATAATGGGAGTGTCTCTCTCAACACACACAAGATTGTGGCAAGTGTTGTCTTGGAAAACATTCAAATTCTAAAAGCATGATAAGTGGTGTTATATATTTAGTGTAAAGCCTTAGACTCCTTCCAATAAAAGTAGGGTTCACTGAGAGCTCATTGAGTGTAAGGACAAACAGCAAGAATGGTACAACAAAAAGCCCCAGCTGGCTGTTCTCATGGGGTTCTGGGTGCAGTTCAGACTAGTGGAGGGTTGCCTCACTACTTGCCCTGCTAACAATGCTTTGTTGCTGAAGCTTCCAGACTGGGATGCTCAGAGCCAGCCCACAAGCATGTAGGCCACACCCAGAGTGTGTGTGCTACATAGCCAGCCCTGGTTCAGCAACTCTGATCCCAGCAGCCCATCTACAGCCCCACTCTGGTGTCTACCAGTCTCAGTTACAACCAGCAAGGGACCCTAACACACACCCAGTCCCAAATTATCCCAATGTTCAGCCCGCTCCTGGATAGTTCAGAGAAATAATAAGGTTCATTTGTTCCTTTACAGAGAAGGAAGTATATCACAGCTTATTAACCCAACTGAGGTAACTACACCTTCCCTGCAAACACAGGGCTGAGTTGGGCTATAGTAAAACAAATTTATTAGCAGGACATAGGTTAAGTGATGCCAAGTAAAAGGAATAAAATTAGAAAGGGTACAAGCAAGTAAGAGTGAAAACACATCTAAAAGTCTAAAACTTAATCTAGCAGGGTATAGGTTTTGTTGAAGATGGTCTCTCTCGACAGTCATTCCTCTCGCCAGCCATTCTTCTTCCCAGCCATAGTGACTTTCATTCAGTCAGGACCTTCAACAGAAGTACAAGATGCAGGCTTCCCTCGTCTTCCTAAGTGAAAGATCTTTGTCTAAGCAGGTTTCTTACCTGTATTCAGTTTCCAGAGACTTCAGCCCCTCCGTGGTTGAAGGACCCATCTTTCTCAGCTTGCAAGAGCTCTGTTCCCTTGAGTCTGTCTAGTGATGGATGCCCAAGATGGCTTCTATCCTTGCTTTTTATCTTCAAAAGTTCAATGATCTTCAGGATGACCTCATGCTGATTTTCCCTTCCTGTGGGTTTCCCATCCCCCTGTATGTAAATGGGGCTTCCATTGCTTTGATTCCACTGTGCTTAATTTACATAGGAGACAGATAGGTAGCTGCCTTATGCATTCTAGACTGGGCTCTGGCCTTTGTTCATAGGAGACTGGTAGATAGCTGCCTTCTCTCCTGTTTGACAGGGAATCTGTGTCTCCTGGTTTAGTCACAGGCTTTAAAGCATAATATCATTAAGTATCTATATTTCTTCATATAGTATTACTCAGCGGCGGCTCCAGGCACCAGCGCAGCAAGCGTGTGCCTGGGGCGGCAAGCCGCGGGGGGCGCCCTGCCGGTTGCTGTGAGGGTGGCAGTCAGGCAGCCTTTGGCAGCATGCCTGCGGGAGGTCCGCTGGTCCTGCGGATTCGGCGGCAATTCGGCGGCAGGTACGCTGAAGCCGCGGGACTGGCGGACCTCCCACAGGCATGCCGCCGAATCCGCGGGACCAGGGACCTCCCACAGGCATGCCGCCGAAGGCAGCCTGCCTGCCATGCTTGGGGCGGCAAAAAAGCTAGACTGCCCCTGGTATTACTACATACATGTCAGTGACATTAATCACCAGTGTGTCATTAACTTTCAGAAAAGACCTCACTCTATACACTTTTATAATACAGTAATGTAGTATACAAGTGATTCAATTGCTTATCATTTGAGCATCAATACCCCCAGCAATGATGCAATAAGATTTAGCCATTGGCTACTCCCCAGGCATCAGTTCAAAGTTCCCTGAACCCAAAAACTGTGGCAGGATATATTTCTTCCCCCTTTGGGTAGGACGTGGGATAGGGACCACAGTGTCCATTGCAAACCTATAAAATGCCTCTTGTATTACAGGCAAGGGGTGGAGACAAACTTTCTAGGGTCCTGCAGGTCTTTTTCTTTTTTGAGATAATTCACAAGACCTGCAATAATCTCCCACCTCATTCTGTGTCCCTGACCAGTAGAAATATTTCTTTAACCTCTCATAGGTTTTCTGGGCCCCTAAATGACCCGCAAAAGGACAGTCCTGGTGCTGGGCAGATACAACCAGCTGCTTGTAAGGTTTTCCCAGGCTTTCCCCCCATGGGAAATTCCCTGCATAGTCTCCCTTCCTTTTCAAAAAACATTTCCCCATTTCCCTTCAGTGGAGGATCCCTTCAGGACATATCCCTTTATGCACCCTAGAGTGGGGTCTGTCCTTCGTTCATCTGCAAAACACTGGCAGCTGGGACAGATTCTTCAGTAATAGGGGTTACTTCTTCCCATCCTCCAGCTCTAAGAGCACACTACTTTCCTTTGCTATGCAAGAGCTGGCCTCAGCACCTCCCACACTCAAAAGCACATTGCTTCTTCCTGCTGAGCTAGGGCTGTCCCTTTCCCTGATAGCTGTTTCTTTATCTGCACAATTCTCTGAGATCAAGGGACAATTATTCCTTTTTACTATGGGTTACAATTTTAACAATCTTGCACATATTAAGAATATCATTTCCCACCAGCATTGCCGTGGGAATGCTGTCTAACTACCCCAGCCTTCAAGGTAACTTTCGAGCCTTCCCAATCCAAATGCATTTTAACCAGAGTTACAGGAATTTTATATTTCTCCAGTGCCAGCTCTACATCCTCACCAGGTAACATGTTAGTTTTTCTGACCCTGGTTTCCCTGCCCAGAGAAATTTGTGCACCACCAGTGTCTCTCCAGGCTGTGGATTCCCTGCCATTTACTTCAGCAACCTTGATAAACTCCAGGTCCACCTCCTCAGAGTCAGACCTCACAAAATTAATCGGGCTCAGCATGCACCTCTGTGTGTCATAATTGGGATGTGGACAGTAAGACCTAGTGGTCAGAGCAGGGGTCAAGCCTGGTCAGGTACCAGAGGGCCAAAATCCAAGACTGGCCAGAGGGCAGAACAAGACTCAGGCATCAGGAGACGGGCAGATTTGGAAACCAGAGTCTGGGGTCTCTTGCACACAGGTCTGAAGCTGATTTATTGGTGGGCATGCGGCGGAGGGCTTCCGAGAACTCGGCCAGAGTGAGAGGCAGCTCTAGCCAGTCTTGGTCTCCCGCGCTGACCGTTGGGAGTCCGTCCCAGAGCACTCTGCAAGCATCAGGATCGGTCGGATCTGGGGAGAAAAGGCCTGCATAGAATTCCCTGGCCCTCCGACACATCTCCTCCAGATCCGTGAGGGCAGTGCCGTCCTCTGCCAGGAGGCAGGTGACGTGCTTCTTGGTCCCCCTACTTTTCTCCAGGGTGTAGAAGAAGCAGGAGCCGCGACCCATCTCCCGAAGGAGGCGGATGCGGGATTGGACAAAGGCACCCCGGGCCCGATGGTCCTTGAGGGCCTGGAGCTCCTCCCGCTTCTCCTGGCACACTCCACAGAGGAATGGATCCTCGTTGCTGGCGGACAGATGCCTCTCCAGCTCTAAGACCATCCATTCCAACCGCTCTATCGCTGCATGCCTCTGTCGGCTGGCGCCCCAGGTGTAGTCACAGCAGAAGATCCGGGCGCACACCTTCCCCATGTCCCACCACCGCCACGCCAAGGGAAAAGCGCGCCTCTGCCCTCGCCAGGCCAGCTAGAACTCCCAGAAGGCTGCCATGAAGCCCACATCCTCCAATCTGGCTTAAGTACTGGTGCCAGCCAATCAGTGGGCGGTGAGGAACTGCCACTTAGGTCCTGCTGGTGTTACTTCCTGCTGAGTCCAGCCTCACAGAATCCTCCTGCCAGAGCCCAGCCTAAACCTCCTGTGGTGATGTGGAGGTTTCAATGGCCCAGGTATCCCATAGGATCTAGTTCTAACAGTGTGTTAATAATCACAGTATTAACCTGGGTGAAGGCAAAGTGTTTTGAGTTTTTTTTAGCTTAGAGCAATTATGCTCAATAGAGTTACACTGATAGCACCCTCTTTGACCATTCTCCTGCCCAGGAGGTATGTGATGGGGATTTCTAGGAGGGGAACAATTCTGGGAAGGTGAGTGCCTGGGATCCTCACCACCCTCCACCTTCCCAGGGATAAAAGAAGGCCCCCTCTTTACACCAAGCTTCTGTCCGTCCTTGTCTGTCTTGCACTCATCAGACTTTTGGGCTTGCACAAAGGAATCAGGAAGTCAACTTCCTGTACAGAATGTAAAGATTTATCCCATACTGTGTCTTTGACTTCCCCAGAACGTTTGAGCAAAGAGATCAAACAACTGGACATAGTTCTCAGCCCCTTGTCCCTGCCTGTTCTTATTCGATCTTACTCGCTATGACTCATGCCAGCACTTTTCCTGAGATTTCTGAATTTCAACCTTTACACCTCAATGGTAATTTGAAACCTTTGCAAGACAGCTTTTTTAATTTGGGATATTTCAAAGTTTGTTCAATTGGCATTTCATTAAATACATTTAAGGTTTTATCAGACAACCTTGCAATTAGTGTGGGGACTTTCTTGTGTTCTGAAACTACAGTATGATTCTCACATAACCTTTCAAAAGCTCTCCCGTTGGCATAATAAAACCACCTTCATATAAGATGGTAGCTATGCTGGCAGAAGAAGCTCTCCCACTGACATAGCGCCGTCCACATCGCTCGGAGAGGAGGGGTGGGGGTGGCTTATTCACACCCCTGAGTGACATAAGTTATACCGACATAAGTGGTAGTGTATACAAATCCTATCTTTGTAGTTGCTGACATTCCTGTTTTCATCTTTACATTTGTTCTATTTCCCTTACCCAAAATAAACAAACAGAAAATAATAAAACTGTAACCTTTCTTTTACTGTTCCCAGCCTTCACACTTGAGAATCACTTAAAATTGTTACACCGGCGCTTAAAGTGTAATTCTCAGTTAAAATAGCAAGCTGTGTGTAAGGGTATGTCTACACTACAGGATTAATCCGAATTTATATAATTCGAATTTAGGAAACCGATTTTATAAATTCGAATGTATTCGGCCACACTAGGCACCATTAATTTGGTGGTGTGCGTCCAAGCTACCGTAGTAGCATCGATTTCCAGAGCGTTGCATTGTGGGTAGCTTTCCCATAGCTATCCCATAGTTCCCGCAGTCTCCACCCCCCTTGGAATTCTGGGTTGAGACCCCAGTGCATGATGGGGCAAAAAACATTGTCGCAGGTGGTTCTGGGTACAGCCTCCCCCTCCCTCCCTGAAAGCAACGGCAGACAACCATTTCGCGCCTTTTTTCCTGAGTGAACTCTGCAGACTCCATTCCGCAGCAAGCATGGATCCCGCTGTGCTCCAGAACGCAGTCATGAACATTGTAAACACCTCGCGCGTTCTCGTGGAGTTTATGCTTACCCAGGACCAGAAAAAAGAGGCGAGGAGGAGGAGGCAGCGACTGCAGCGCAGCGACAAGCGTGATGAGGACATGGACACGGACACAGAATTCTCTCAGACCGCGGGCCCCGGTGCTTTGGAGATTATGATGTTAATGGGCCAGGTTATAGGCTTGGAACGCCGATTCTGGGCCCGGGAAACAAGCACAGACTGGTGGGACCGCATAGTGCTGCAGGTGTGGGACGATTCCCAGTGGCTGAGAAACTTTCGCATGCGTAAGGGCACTTTCATGGAACTTTGTGACTTGCTTTCCCCTGCCCTGAAGCGCCAGAATACCAAGATGAGAGCAGCCCTCACAGTTGAGAAGCGAGTGGCGATAGCCCTGTGGAAGCTTGCAACGCCAGACAGCTACCGGTCAGTCGGGAATCAATTTGGAGTGGGCAAATCTACTGTGGGGGCTGCTGTGATGCAAGTAGCCAAAGCAATCACGGAGGTGCTGCTACGAAAGGTAGTGACTCTGGGAAATGTGCAGGTCATAGTGGATGGCTTTGCTGCAATGGGATTCCCTAACTGTGGTGGGGCGATAGATGGAACCCATATTCCTATCTTGGCACCGGAGCACCAGGGTACCCAGTACATAAACCGCAAGGGGTACTTTTCAATGGTGCTGCAAGCACTTGTGGATCACAAGGGACGTTTCACCAACATCCATGTGGGCTGGCCGGGAAGGGTTCATGACGCTCGCGTCTTCAGGAACACCAATCTGTTTAAACGGCTGCAGCAAGGGACTTACTTTCCGGACCAGAAAATAACCGTTGGGGATGTTGAAATGCCAATTGTTATTCTTGGGGACCCAGCCTACCCCTTAATGCCATGGCTCATGAAGCCATACACAGGCAGCCTGGACAGGAGTCAGGAGTTGTTCAACTACAGGCTGAGCAAGTGCAGAATGGTGGTAGAATGTGCATTTGGCCATTTAAAAGGTCGCTGGCGATCCTTACTGACTCGCTCAGACCTCAGTCAAACCAATATCCCCATTGTTATTACTGCTTGCTGTGTGCTTCACAATCTCTGTGAGAGCAAGGGGGAGACCTTTATGGCAGGGTGGGAGGCTGAGGCAAATCGCCTGGCTGCTGATTACTCGCAGCCAGACACCAGGGCGATTAGAAGAGCACACCAGGAAGCGCTGCGCATTAGGGAAGCTTTGAAAACCAGTTTCATGACTGGCCAGGCTACAGTGTGAAATTTCTGTTTGTTTATCCTTCCTGAAAACCCGCCCCCTTTATTGACTCATTCTCTGTAAGGAACCCACCCTCCCCCTTCCCCCAGCTTGCTTTCAAAGGAAATAAAGTCACCATTGTTTAAAAATCATTTATTCTTTATTAATTGATTATAAAAAGAGGGAGAGAACCTGAGTGGGGTTTGGGAGGAGGATCAGCGGGAAGGAAAAGCCCACTAAAAAAAGGTTAAAAAAATGGCAGCCTTTTGCTTGGGCTGTCCACTGGGGTGGAATGGGAGGGTGTACGGAGCCTCCCCCCCCCCCCGTGTTCTTACACGTCTGGGTGAGGAGGCTATGGAACATGGTGAGGAGGTAGGGGGGTTATACAGGGGCTGTAGCGGCATTCTGTTCTCCAGCAGCCGTTCCTGAAGCTCCACCAGACGCCGGAGCATGTCTGTTTGCTCACGCAGCAGCCCCAGCGTTGCATCCCGACTTCTCTGATCTTCCTGCCGCCACCTCTCATCTCGAGCGTCTCTCCTCTCCTCACGTTGGTCCCTTCTGTCCTCACGTTGGTCCCTCATGTCCTCACGTTGGTCCCTCCTGTCCTCACGGTCACTGGCTTCTTTCCTATACTTGCAAACCGTCTCCTTCCACTCATTCAGATGAGCTCTTTCACTCCTGGTGGATTGCATGATTTCGGCAAACATCTCTTCTCTCGTCTTTTTTTTACGACGCCTTATCTGGGATAGCCTTCGGGAAGGAGGAGGGAGGCTTGAAACATTTGCAGCTGCTGGAGGGAGTGAAAAAAGGAGAGAATTTTTTTAAAAGATACATTTTTCAGAACAATGCTTATACTCTTTCACGGTGACAAATACTATTCACATTACATAGCACATGTGATTTCTGTGCAAGGTCGCATTTTGCCTCTTAATATTGAGTGCCTGTGGCTTTGCTGCTAGAGATCACAGACGCAGGTCCGGGCAACAGAATTCAGCTTGCATGCTGCCATGGTAAGCCACTGTCTTTAGGCTTCTGCGCCCTGCTTTCCCACATACCAAGCAAAGCCCGTTGTGCTGCAGTTTTCCTGTTAGCTTGTTTTCTGCTGCTGAAGGTTAACACCCCCCCACCATCCAATTGTCTGGGATGAGTGCTTTCTCCCTCCCCCCACCGCGTGGCTGGTATCAGGGAAGATCCCTGCAGGAACCAAACTAACACCCCCCCCCCCCCCAACCCGCCATGAATTCTCTGGGATGAGTGCTTTCTCCCTCCCCCCACCAAGTGGCTGGTATCATGGAAGATCCCTGCTAGCAAAACGCGAAAAGCTCTGGGCCAATCCTCCCCCCCCCCCCTTTGCACTTGGCTAACTGCAGGGAAGGATTTCTTTTCAGCCACAGGCAAACAGCCCAGTAGGAACGGCCACCTCTGTCCCCTTAATTAAATTCCCTTATTTCAACCAGGTTACCCTAAGCGATATCACTCTCCTGAGGATTACACAGCAAGATAAAGAACGGATGTTGCTTGAATGCCAGCAAACACCGGGACCATACGCTGCCAGGCTCTGTCAGGCAATGATACCAGATTACTTGCTACTAGCATGGCGTGGTCAAGTGTCCTACCATGGAGGACGGAATAAGGCTGCACTGCCCAGAAACCTTGTGGCAAGGCTTTTGGAGTACCTCCAGGAGAGCTTCATGGAGATGTCCCTGGAGGATTTCCGCTCCATCCCCAGACATGTTAACAGACTTTTCCAGTAGCTGTACTGGCTGCGAATGCATCCCAAGTGCTCAGGGCAAATTAATCATTAAAAATGCTTGCTTTTAAACCATGTTTTATATTTTAAAAGGTAAACTCACCTGAGGTCCCTTCCATGGGGTCATGGTCTTGGGTACTGGCTTGGGAGGGTACTTCAGTCAGGGTGAGAAACAGATCCTGGCTGTTGGGGAGAACGGAGAGCTGGGTGCTCTCTGCCAGCTCGTCCTCCTCCTCCTCCTCTTCCCCTTCCATGGAATCATCAGGTGTACCTGATGAGATTATCCCCATCTCGGAATCCACAGTCAGAGGTGGGGTAGTGGTGGCGGCCCCCCCTAGAAATGCATTTAGCTCGGCGTAGAAGCGGCATGTCCGCGGCTCTGACCCGGAGCGACCGTTTGCCTCCTTTGCTTTTTGATAGGCTTGTCTGAGCTCCTTGACTTTCACGCGGCACTGATCTGAGTCCCTATTGTGGCCTCTCTCCATCATGCCCTTGGAAATTTTTTCAAAAGTTTTGGCATTTCATCTTTTCGAACGCAGTTCTGCTAGCACTGAATCCTCTCCCCATATAGAGATCAAATCCAGTACCTCCTGTACGGTCCATGCTGGTGCTCTTTTTCGATTATCAGCCTGCATGGTTACCTGTGCTGATGAGCTCTCTGTGGTCACCTGTGCTCTCCACGCTGTGCAAACAGGAAATGAAATTCAAATGTTCACGGGGCTTTTCCTGTCCACCTGGCCAGTGCATGCGAGTTCAGATTGCTGTCCAGAGCGGTCACAATGGTGCACTGTGGGATAGCTCCTGGAGGCCAATAACATCGAATTGCGGCCACACTAACCTTAATTCGGATTAACAATACCGATTTTGACGCTACTCCTCTCGTCGAGGAGGAGTACAGAAATCGAATTAAAGGGCTCTTTAATTCGAATTAAATGGCTTCGTTGTGTGGACGAGTCAAGCGTTAATTCGAATTAAAGCAGCTAAATCCGAATTAAAGTCGTAGTGTAGACCAGGCCTAAGCCTTGTTTTGACAATGCCATTGTCACCTTCTTGGGTGCAATCCAGACCGGTGAGGAGTTGTGCCACCTCATACCCTGTATTACAGAGTGCCTCAATGCTTGCTACTGTAGCTCTGTTAGCAACAAGCACGCAGGTCACACTCTGAGTGTCTGTGTGTTATGCAGCCAGCCCTGGTTCAGCAACCCTGACCCCAGCAGCCTGTCTACAGCCCCTCAATCTTTATAGACCAGTAAACCTTTGAAATGGATTCTCCTAAAGGTTACCCCTGAAAGTAAAGTTTATTTAAGCTGTGCGGAAGGCGACATGAAGTCTAATGGTGAAGGAAGCTCCATGTTTTTTCTTTCCCTCCTGCTGTTTGCTAAAATGCAAATTGTTCTGTTTCCTTCAGTCTCCCGCTCCCACCACCTTGTTAGTTTGATGGCCCTGTTTACAACATATATGTAAATTGCAGTAAACCCATATTCTTTTGTTTAAGGCAGACTGTGCTTATGCACTGCTTGTGAAACACTTTTTAAGAATATAATTCTGGCACATATCATAACTCTTAATACCCACCACATACATGCATCACACAAAAATATTAATAAGTGAGTTATTAGTTTTCAAATGATACCTCAGAAGGCATATTTTGTACAAAGATTACTACAATAGTGTGTAGGCTGTGAATACAGAGGTGCTTCGAGTCACAGGTATATTTTTAAATTAAGGGATTTCTAATATAGCCATGTGATTTTAAGCAATCTTTCAAAGTACTTTAAAACCAGTAACTGTCATGGAAATAAAATATTTCTCATACATTTGCATTTACCATGAAAAAAGCTTTACTCTAAAAATCACAAGTTCTGCTTTATATATCAGATGCACAAAGAATTGGTTGTCAAATAGAATTTATTCTGACCCTGGCTCTGTATCTATATTTCGATGACATGGAATTACTCATTGCAAAGAAAACAAGGGGATGGGGAATTAGTAAATAAGCTTAAATCTTCGCACCTGGCAAGGCTTGATTAAATAGGCTTCCCACAGAGGAGTTCTGCAAGGCCTTGGAGTGCAGCATCCTACTTAGGAATGTGTCTCACACACACACACCCGCCCTCCAATTGCAGCAGATCAAGCCTCCATGAAGCAGTGCTCCACAATTCAGAACTTCCTTTACAGCTGTCCACATCCTGCTCCTGCTGTTTACTATGAGCCAACAAGAAGCTGGCCAAAGTAAATAGATTAGGGTACCTTTAAAATAGTTTCTTTTTCCTCTCAGCCAAAATGTTGCAAGTTATGATTGAGATGCATTGGCAGGGCTATGTGACTGTTCACTAAGTGTCTCTTCGCTGCCATCAGTGTCACTTTCGTTAACACCACAGAAACTTTGAGCTCCAGTTCTGCACTAAGCCCCGTGGACCTTCACACCTGCATGGAGACTCAATTAAGGTCATTGGGATTCTTTAGCAATGGTCTTGTCTACACCCAAAAGTTGTTACAGTTTTAACTATATTGCTTCAGGATTTTCCATGGCCAGGTGGCCTAGTAGCTGGTCTTTCAATCTGTAAGGCCAGAGAGGATGGTAGGGGGACCCAGGCCCTCCCTCTCCACCGGGTCCCAGCCCAGGGCCCTATGTAGGTCAACCCCTAAACAGGGGAGTTGGGTCTGCCTCCCAGTGTGTGTTCCGTGGGTTTCTTCCTACAAGTCTCTTTAGTTTGGGGCATGGCCCCACTAGTCCAGATGCCCAACAGCTAGGGATTATTTGCATACTCCCCTTGGCAGGGGAACATTTACTTGCCTCAAGTGGCTGTGCTGGCTGGCAGGTTACTGATCCATCTCCGCCAGCAGATAGCTCCTGCCATCTCACCAGTCAGCCGCCAAATGAGCCAGCCTCCCTTCTTTTCTACCCCCTCCAGACCTGGTATTGGCTGCAGGTATAGCAGGGCAGGGCTAGCTGAACCCAAAGGTTTTCTTTAATCCCCACTGTGCCAGATGGCAGTTTCTTTGCTCCTTCATAGGCCCCGATTCTGCAATTGGTTGGGCCCTACAATAGGTGCAGCAGATGCTTACATGCTAACAATTGCAAGATCAGGGCCTAATTCTCCAACCCCCAAATATCCTTGTTACTCAAAATTTGTGCTCTAGTCAATCCCATATCCATAATTTTTATCAAAATTAGTAGTTACAAAATCCCAGTTTTATAAAGGTTTTGTGATCTTCCCTGAGATCTTAAAAATTAATAAATCAGGGATTTACGTGTATCACTGGTGACCTGCATAGGAAACTATATCCAGTTTGTATCTTTCTCTATGCTGTATAAAAAAGGCTTGAAAGTCTTGTAAAATTATATGTCTGTTCTTTGTATTAGCAATGCAGGTCTTGCCTGGGCTGAAAGACTTCACAATGCCTGGAGAACTAGTGAAATGGTGACATCACAACACCCAAAAGAGTGCAATTGTGGGGGAGGGATTTAGTTAGACTATTTAAAACCTTTTTGGGGTGTGTTTTAGTAACACCTATTTCATTCCAATGACAAATTAACATTTGGAATTAAGGGAGCATTGTTAAAAGATCCAGCACTCTCTTCTATCACAATAAACATCCCTTATGCCTCCCAGGCTTGACAGTCCTGAACCCTTATATTTTTATGGTGAAAAGCAAGTATTAACAAAGCAAATAACAAACAAGGCATCCGGGCAGTCTTGATAAAGAAAGGGACATCAGACCAATTTAAAAAAAAAATACTTCACAGATCACATTTAGGGTTAAACTGATTCCTGTCGCTTTTATATTTTAATAAAATATTTACAGGCTAGACTTTTGAAGGTATTCAGGTATCTAAAGCTGCAGATAGATGCTTATTGGGATTTACAAAGGTGCCTAACTCCTATTGGTTTCAATGAAAATTAGGTGCCTGTGTGCTCTTAAAATCCGACTAGGCATCTATCTGTATGTATAAGCCTTTAATATACCTTTAAAACTCTGGCCCTACATTACTTTTGAATACTGCAAATCCTTATTCATGATGAAAGGATGATATTGTAATGATGCTACTCATACATGCACTTGTAGGTCCAGCCTATTATATTAACATTTTGGGAAACTTTTTGGACTTTAAGAAAGCCAAACATTTGCTCATTGCAAAAACTCTCTCCTCTCTGGATCAGGAAGAAATGGGAATCGATATGGTCAATGTGGACATTTCTAAAAACTCTCTCCTGCCAAAATTCTCCTATCTATGATTTTAAGGCTTCTTTTTCTCCTTTAGGATATAATTTAGTGTAGGAGTTTTCATTCTATAATACTAATTTAAGACAGGGAATTGTTGTATCGGAGTTACTATGGAGAAATGATTTCTCAGATGTACAGCTGTCTAGTCTTTGTTAGTTATGCTTTAATTAGAAAACATAAGGTTTTTTTTTTTTCTTTTTTAACCAGATTATTTCTTTTGTACAATGGATTTGTTGTAGCCTTCTTATATCTACATTTATCCGTACTGGCATATAACAGTCCCCAAGGATCACTTGAGAACCTCATGCCCTGCCCCACCCCTGACATGTCCCCTTCCTCTCTGCTCCCAAAATGTCCCTTACATAGGATGGGGCAAGAGGAGCTCATGTAGGGCTGATTACTCCATCCCTGTGCCAGCACACTCCCTGACATCCCTCAGGTTCAGGGGGTTGGAAAGGTGGGGAAAACCACCTAAGCCACCCACCCCACCTCCATGCACTGAGCCCCACTTTAGTGCACCTGGAGAGCTGGGGATTTAGCCCAAGATATTGAAAGGTGGATGAGGGAACCTCTCTGGAATGACAAGGAAATGTGGTTGAGTTGTTTATAGATGTAATGCACACAAGCACATGTGCAGCTACTATATGGAAATAAGAGCTAATGCTTCTTCAGAGAAGGGGAGGAAAGCACAGATGCTGTAACACTACACTGCTAGGAGTGTAACAAACAGGATATATTTTCCCCTATGTTGTTCTGACCTGTAATGAATAGCAGTCTGGCTTCTTCCGGTTTCAGTAATTGTGCTTACTTAGTGAGTGTTAGAAAAACTGTTGGCTTCAAATGTTATTTTATTCTTTTCAGGTCAGGCCATGCTTTTGCAACAGTTGGACAAGTAATATACATATTTGGCGGTTCTTCGGGTGAAAATATTTACTGCACTGATGTGCATGCATTGGATACAGGTATCTTTTAGAATTGCAGATGATTTCCTTCTTAGTACATTTTATAGATATATAAAGTGTGATAAGAGAAGAGGAGTGTCACAGACCTGTCTTACAGATCCCATGGTACTATTTCTAACCTCCCAGTAGGATCCAGAGTTGGTGCAGAATTGCTCTGCAGCCAATACTCCATTCTGAGGACAGGACTAGGCCCTGCAGCCTTAGTGCCCCTTCCACTGATAGAAGGACTGGAGAATCTGCACAACAGTAGGTACTTCAGTCAGACCTCCAAAGAACTGCTGCATGTAGCTGTGCAAGAGCTTCTTCTGTACTGGACTCCACACAATGCAGAAGAGCCTGCACCTACTTTGTGAGCTCTTGGATTGTTTCTTCCTGGCCCCTGTGCTGCAGAACTACCGAGGTTCATCTCTGTTAGTGGGCACCTACAGAGGAGGAGAGAAAATTTTGACCTTTGTGTGAAGTATCATTTTTGTTACCTGTCTTTGAGAGATGCGCCAAGAATATAGTCTTAAATATAAGCTTGTAAATATAGTACTGAAAAGGTGAATTTACAACAGAAAATTAAAGCCAGCCAAAGTACATTGAAAGAGTTGCATAGTTTATTTAATTACATTTGCTTTATTCGTAAGTCTGATAGGCCTGCAAATTAGAAATCCTTAAAAGCATCATAGAAACAGGCACACACAGCTGGAGTGTAGATGAAAATTTACCCCTTTTTCTATCCTTCCCACTTAACTCCATCCTCACCCACCACATTTACTGTCTTCAGAGGAACCACACAGGGTAAATTGAGGTACTTCCTAGAAATTTCTCATTGGTTCATTTCAAATATCTTCTTTCCTAGGTTGGATATGAGCTAACTGATATGAAATAATTGTATTGCCTTGTCATGCATTTGGATATTGCCTCATGAAAATACACCTGGACTATTTACAGCTGCAGACCGGATTCAGGGACAACCTAAATTATTAGGAGGGGCCGGTCATTAAGTTATTTGTCTGGAGACAACTGCTTCTTTCCCTCTCCCAACTCAAACTTGAATTTTAATATGTCCAGATGGAAATAGGCCATTTTTGCAGAGACCTTGGCTTTTTCACTGTAAAGGGAGTTTTCCACCTCAAAAATCGCCTTTATTTTTATCAGAGGTTTGAGGTGAGACTGCATGGGGGCAAATAGGGTGTGGCCTCGGTATGGTTGCATGGGGCCAGGTGTGGCCCCTGCACAACTACATGGAGCCAGAGGGGTGAGCAAGACAATTTACCCCTCTCTGCAGCTGTGCAAAGGTTACACACAGACCAGTCCCTGTGCTGCCTGCACTTTGGGGAGCACAAAGACAGCCTAGCCTTGGTCACCCCTTCCACTCCCCCCCCCAGGAAGCAGGGCTCTGCAGAGGGAGGAGGCAGGAGGCAGGGCTGTGATCCCACTCCCCTTCTGCATCAGTTTGTGGAGTGGAGCCAGCACATAAAGGTAGCAGATTGCTCACCTCTTGTGTACAAGGAGCATCACCGGAAAGATTGTGCCAAACTCCCGAGTGCTCCTTCTGAGGCATTGCTACTTGAATGGCCTTCTCTTCAGGACAGTGGCTGAAAAGCCACAATCTAGCTCAAAATGTTTCACTCCAGCCGACCTGCAAAAAATATTTTTCCCCCACATTGTTTCTTCAGCAGTGATAGTTGGTGGTTTTGCACCACTCTGTTTTGTTAACCCATGAACTATAACTGTAACTTCCTTTGATCTATTAGCCTTTCAAGTAATACTTCTTGCAACAATTTACTATGCTGTCCCACCAAGTTTTCTGCTGGTGAACTAAACAAATTGGGAGAAAATAAATCTGGATCCCCGACAAGTCCATCTTTGCAACCAGTTTTTGGATTATAGCTGTACTTTAAAAGGCTGTAGTATGTAAATTTTATGATTTTCAGATAGCAAGGGAAATCAATGGAAAATATATAATTATGTGAGGCTCTTTTCCAACAGGTTTGTTAACCTGGCAGCAGTGTGAAATCAAGGGAGAGATACCCAGTGGAAGGACACATCACACATTTACAGCACACCATGACAAGGTATAGACCAAATGTCATTTTTCTGTCCTGGTTTATTTTTTCTGTAATTCCAATATGGAAGGAAGATGCGGGAATAACAACACTTCTCAGATATATACTCTTAAAGAAGGTGTAATGGGATTCACCTCTAGGTTTTTCTGAGCAGCAGTATGATCAAGAAGTCTAGTACAGGAGTAGGAGCCAGGAACTCCTGCCCTTTAATTTTTGTCTACTCAATTTGAGGCCTCATTTTCAAAGGTGCTAAGCAACCACAGATCCCATTGACTTCATATGGAATTTTGGGTGCTCAGTGCTTCTGAAAGTGTCTCAAGATGAACACCAAAAAACGGAGGCATCCCATAGAAATGCCCGCTTTAGAAAAAGTTGATCTTAATATCTCTTCCCCAGTTTCCCGTCTTAGAAACAGGGATAATAATACTTACTTACCCCACACAGATGCTGTCAGAATATATTCATTAATTCTCGAAAGTGGAGTATATTTGTTTTTCAAATGTAAAGCCATATGCAAGTGCTAAGTTTTCAGTTGGGATTTCCTCATAAATATCACTGGCACAATGTGATCCATTTGTTGTATAGGTTGCTTGTTCAAATTTAGCCCAGATTACTAGTGATTGAATGTTATTGCTCTCTAGCTTTTTTGTCTGTGTGAGTGAGTGAATATCCCTGGTCCAGTTCCCAGTGGACAGGTGCCTACATCAATAAACATCATTACAGTTGGCAATCTCATCAGAGAGACTCTAGATCACTGATGGGCAACCTGCGGCCCGCGGGCCACATGCGGCCCATCAGGGTAATCTGTTTGTGGGCTGCAAGACATTTTGCTGATGTTGACCATCCGCAGGCGCAGTCCCCCCGCAGCTCCCAGTGGCCACTGGGAGCCAGGGCCGGCTCCAGGATTTTTGCTGCCCCATTCTTCGGCAGCAATTTGGCGGCAGGTCCTTCGCTCCAAGAGGGAGTGAGGGACCCACCGCCGAATTGCCACCAAAGAGCCGGATGTGCCGCCCCTCTCCGTTGGCCGCCCCAAGCACCTGCTTGCTGCGCTGGTGCCTGGAGCCGGCCCTGCTGGGAGCTGCGGGGGGCCGTGCCTGCAGACAGTCAACATCAGCAAAATGTCTCGCAGCCCGCAATCAGATTACCCTGATGGGCCGCATGTGGCCCGTGGGCCGCAGGTTGCCCACCACTGCTCTAGACTGAATGGGCATGGAGGCTGAACAAACTTCATAATCCTTGCAGCATTCTTTCCAGCACAGAGCTCAGGACCAGTGGCAGAGCAATGGGGATTCCTAGCACGGCCAGTGCTTTTTAGTAGTGCATAAATGAAGGAGTTCAGTTTGCAATACTGTCAAGCATAGCAAATAATTTTCATGCAAACCCTATGCTCACTTTTAAAAATATCATTACTTCCTGCATGACTTGCTTATGTCTCATAGTTTCCTCTGTTGCCACACTGCACAGGTTGCTGAAAGAGTGCTGAATGCCATATCTTTTTCTTCTAAAGTCTAACCACGCTATATGCGCTACCTTCTGGGAATCCAACAACCTGGATGAGGAGCGACAGTACTGATTCTCTTCCTTTTCATTGCAGTCTGAAACACCTCTTACTTGCAAACGCTGAAGCATTTTTGCATTCACTAATATATGGACAATGTTCAGAATGCCCAAGAATCTGTCTATTTTAAGGTTTTCTATAGCCTCATCAGTGTAATAACCAAGCAGTAAATCCAGGTAAATTAGTTCCACATAGAGAGAGTCCAGTGGATTTCGTTACATTGTCTACTCTTCTCCTTTCCTTAGTAATAAGAGTTAATAAATAATTAGGTTTTCTTCCCCCACCTCACCCGCTTCTCTTTTTTTTTTTTTTTTTTTGCAGGGTGGTACAGGTGATATGTGTGTGTTGAGAGGAGAGGGGAGTTTTCATGCTGTTTTTCTAGATACATACAGTTAAATTGCAGGGAAAGAGACTTTCCATAAGATAATACTTTGAGTACAGAGTCATATATATTGTATTACAGTTGCAGTTCTTGCCAACAGGATATCTATTTGTTTGGAGGAATATATGAGTCTAAAGATGGTAATAAAACACCAAAGAATGATGTAATGAAATTAAGCTTAGGTGAGTAAAAATGCAAAAAGAGGGTTGTCAGCACAATTTTTTAATCACTGAATAGAGCAAGATACTATCCAGAAGTATCCTAAAGCTAAATGGCTGCACAAGGGCATAGTCTTGTAATTAAATGAACCTGAGTACATCTTTAAATATGTGTGGAGCTACATAAAAATACATCCAAATGCACAAGTGCATCTCTGTAGTCAATATATGATCAATCATTTAACAATTTATTGAAAATTTGTAAGATTTAATTAAAAGTTGTATAATATTTATACACACATATATGCTCCAAATCTAACACCACTCTCTATCCCCTTAAAGATGTTATCACACCTTCCAGTTTTGCCTTGAATCTGTAATGTAAGGTTGCACACAGCATTTTATGGCTTACGTTAGGTTGCAATGTTTCTCTAGACAAGCTCTGTAAACCACTTTAATTCAACACTTTTTGTTGCCCAAGAGATTGCAGGAAATGCTGCCTTTGTTATCTTTTTGATCATACAAACCTCTGAACCTCTCCCTTCCTTCCCTTGGTGAGCAGTTACTCACCCAAGTGGTTCTATAGAAGTCCTTGAGACTACATAGGCAAGTAACTGCTCAGGAGCAGGAGGTTCACAATGTGACCTACAGTGATTTGGGAAGGCTGCAAAACGCCATTCTTTAGGAAAGTCAGATTTCAAATATGATTTCACCTGTTGTTCTAAACAATGGACATGCAAAAAGAATGGACATACCGTGGAGTTGTACAATACTCATGTTGGGCTGCGGTTAGTGACTGCTTAGCACATTTTTTCTAACTGTTTTCCTTAAACAGAGAAGAAAAATGTTACACCTGTTTATAAATTCATTGTCATTTAGTTTTTCCATGTTTTTGTGCAGAGAAGCTTTTTTAACCAACTTTTCTGGTTTAAAATAAAAAAGTATATTTAAAATTAAATAGTTTCAATGACATTTTTAAAAAGTTAAATCTGACAATACATTGGATCACTTTTCTGTGTCTTCTTTCAAGGTGAATCACTGCAGGACACTAAGTAAAAAGGAACTTTATGAGTGTAATTTATTATAGAGCCACACTGTTGATGAGAATTAGGGGGAGCAGGGAACTATTGGAAATATTTTCAAGAAAATTAATGCAACTTTTTTTAACCAGGGTTTTGTTGTTGTTGTTGTTTTTCCATGATTTCTCACCCCAGAATTTCAGGTGACTGAAAACTATTTGCATTGAAGCCTGCAAAAACTTGAAAAGCCATTTTTGCATGAAAATTCACCCACATAAATTTTAACAAAGTTGCTGGAGGAAGTTCCTTCCAAAACCCACATGATTTAATGGATTAAGTACAGCAGACTAAACTGTGATCTGCTGGTGCTGAGTTATTATTTTCTGAAGTTCTACCTTCTTGGCTATAATGCAGTATGGCAAAGGGCATGATCAGACAGGTATCACTCGCTGTGCTTTATGGCACATGCATAACCCCATATTGTGAAATCTTTATACATAATTTTCTATTGGATCTACCAGAGTAACAACACAAATAGTGCCATAGAATGCAACTTCTACATTGTGTGTTCTTTATGTCCTTTGTCACATATCATCACTCCTATCACATATCTTTTTTGCTTGACAATACATATCATCACTTTTTGTGATGGCTCTCCCTTTGTGCCCTAAATTATTGTTTAGAGTTGCTGGTCTTGAATCAACCCTGAGATATTTTTGACTTCTATCAGCTTATTCCAGTGAACAAAGCCTTTAGTGGCAGGAAGTCTACCTGTAAGTGGGATTGAGATGCAAAACACCCGTAACTCATGCTCTGCCTTGAGGTCCAGAGCCAGATAGCAATTATGAAAGTTTAAAGCTACCAAACACTTGGAGTGTGTCTCTCTGCAGCAGAGCTATCCTCCTTGTCACAAGGGTGTGAATTGAGTTCACGGTGTGCAGCTAAACAGATGCCATGTTCACTCCATAGATGGCTGCATTTCACTGATGGGCAGAGATCCCTGTATATGGAAGTGGGAAAACACTTTGAGATCACTTGGGATTAAAAGTCATATAAATGTAACAGATTTACTGCATTAACATTATTATCCTCCTTGACATTACAAATAGACTTTCCTATCATCTCCCATCCTTGGAATGTTTTTCTTAGCTGCTTATTTTGAGTAAATCTATTTTAAGACAATAACTTGGGTATACATTTCTTTTTGGAATGTGTTTGGCTTTAGTGATTTTGATCTTTCTGAGGTCAGTCATTAGTTTTTGGAAGACTGAAAGATACCTGTCTGAAAGGGCTTTCTTTTTGTCATTAGAGGATTACCCAGAATTCTTTGTTTTGCATTTTCCCCTGTGGCTTTCACTACTGCTGTTCTTTACTTGGCAGGTCCTATAATTATATAAATGTCTTAGGCTTGCAAGTGCTTCATGTGTAATACTGAGAATATCTAGGGCCTAACTTACTGCAAAGACATGTCTGTCAATGCATTGACAGTAGATGTGTTCTATTTTTGATTTCTGTCTTTTGTATTTTACAGCAAGGATGAAATGGAAGATGCCACTTTATGTAGGGATCCCCCCCGCTTGCAGACACAACCATGTAGCATTTATTCTTCATAGCCATGTAAGTGAGTGTAATGTTAAAGCAGAATTCTGCCATCCCTAAACTTTACTAACTGTGTTTCATCCTTACTGATTTAAAGAGCCTACCTGCAATCTGTATTTATTCAGGCAACATACAGCTCAGCAGTTTCTTCAGTTCTTAAATGTATATGTAGTCACCGTATAGACCTACATTTTAGTTTTCTATTTTCTATTAAGTCCCATGTTGATTTTAATCATTCTTTTCAAAACACAATTTACAACAATTAAATAGTTGCATTTAACAAAATAAAAACAGTTTATTAATACATGAAACAATGTACAGAAAGTCCAGTAAATCAAGGTTTTTTTCCACACTTAAGGGCAGTAGTAGAAGCAGAGTGAAGTACGAGCAAGGCTTCCTATGGATTGTTGTGGCTCACCACACTGTTTCAAGTATAAATGCAGACTTCCAAGTATTCCACTCAGCATCTTTTTGACTGTCATTAGTGAAAGAGTTCTCCACAGGAGCTACACCACAAGGGCTGTTGCTCCAGCTCTTCTTCACATCCCAGCGATATCTCGGGATATCTTTTTCTCAGATCCTACCTTGGTTTTCAGTGATTACATTTCAAAGGTCTTTGCCGTGAGCATTTCAATACATTTTGGCAGCTGCTCATGAGTTGTTTTTTTCAGTGCTCTGGTGGCTGACTCTGGCACCTGCTTGAAGCTCTGGCACTCCTGGTTTCTTGTGCTTGACATTGTCTCTGCACCTCAACGCCTGTTTTCGTGCAGCTACATTTTTTCCTTTGTACCTCAGTGCTTGTGCTTCTAGTGACTCCGTGCTACTGCAGTACCTCACCACCAGTGTTTCTCAGTGGTTTAACACCAAACTTTGCATTTTGGCTTGGCTTCCATCTTGGCATTTAGCATTTGCTTCACTGTTCCACATCTTTGGTACACTACTTAATGTAGCAGTTTGTCTATTAGGTATGGTGGGTGCTTCCCTGGAGGAGCCGGCACCCTTTTCCTTTTCACAGGAAGTAACTTCTAAAACGGAAGGAAGGTTGCACAGTAGCAATTCATGTGAATGAAACACAACCGATGTCTGTGATGACTGATAATCTTTGTGCCATCTATCTTGGAGTCAGCCACAACGTGCATGGGTGACAGATATGCTTGCAAATATTACCCAAAGAACTTAAGAAATGTTCAGAATGACTCCAAGCACTCTTTGATAAACCCCCTGGGGTACTCCTGTAAGTCCAAAACAGTGTGTCACATCACTGACTAAACCCTCAAGGCATAAAACTGAGTTGGCCAAGACCCCTGAGCACTAGGACTCAGCACTGGTGCTGTGTTGGTACAAACCGACCTTCTCTATGACAAGTCCATTGTAGCCTTTTCCTCAAAGTGGCTCACACAGTCACCTCTAGCATTAGGGGGTTCCACTAAGTATCGGTTCCTGAATGAACTCGAGTGGTCTCGGAGCCTGATCTTGCAGTGAGATCAATGACAAAGCTCACATTGACTCCAGTGGTGCAGGATCAGGCCCTCAGTCCTTGAAGTCAGTTGTTCTGAGCTCCAGCTCCTCAGGTAAGGAGGGACCCTCCACACGAGAGACTGCGGTAGAAGGCACTGGTTGCAGGCCAGCAGCGCTCCCCTGTTGAAGCTGCTAACTAGGCAGCTCTATAGTGTGGGCTCTAAACTTTATTTTGCAGGCAGTAAATATAAACCAAAAAGGGTTTTTGTGTGTATTTATTTTATTTAACACTCTCCACCCAATAGTGTTGCCAATGCATTGGAGTGAGCAACAGAAATTACTCAGGACTGTTCCTCCATGAGATTAGATGGTAGTGGGTCTTCTTCCCTTGCCGACACAAGGACTGTGGGAACAGCTAAGGAGGCTCTCTTCTGAACTACTGGAAGTCCCAAAATGAGCATAAAGTCACTCTCTGGGATGAGCTGCTCCACTTCTTTCAGAAGGGCAGGGAGATTGGAAACATCTTATCTAGAGGAAATTAGGGAGCAACTTCTGTAAGGTCCTGCATAGACCAGGCTGAGCAGTTCCTCTCCTCCTCTGGGGCAGGGCGGGCAGATTATGTCAGAATCTTCTGTGCGGGGATCCCAGGCAGTGACACAGTCAGGGATTTTCCATTTATTGGAATTATACAGTTTTTTCAAGAAGAGTTTTACTGTATTCGATTGGAGTGAGCACCAGGAACCATAAATACAGAATGTACTATACTAAAGGGCCTCTGCAAACATTAACTGATACATTAATGTGATTATGCAACCCTGTCATTATTTTGGTTTGCTATTGATGTCACTTGCTTTTTCATTGTTCCCAGCTCTATATCTTTGGTGGCATGAATGAGGAAGAAGAACTCAATGATATAATGGGGATGAAATTGATAAACCCATCAGACAGACAACCTAGTAAGTTTACTATGAATTTGGTAAATTCTAAACTTATTGTTAATTTGAAGCCAATTCTTCATGTCTCTGTCCTTTCCCACTCCCATTTTATGCCAAATTCTGTGATAATATGTCTACAGAAAGACAGTACTATTATGTTTGCTTAACATAGGCTTCCAGAGCTGCTGTTCACTCCTTAAAATGCTGTTTAATACATCACCTAAACTGACAGTCATGATCTCTGGAAAACATACACTCTATCTGGTCTTATAGGACCCAGTCCTCTGAGGTGCTGAGTGCCACCTGCGAGGAACTGAACTCCTTTGACATTCATTGATTTGAAGATCAAATAGCAGTGTGCTTGTTTTCTGAAGAAAATAACTTTCAGTTAACTTTAGTGGGAGTTAAGAGCTCTCATCACCTGGTAGGATCACATGCTCAAGTATTACCTTAATTTACACTGTAAAATAGTTCACTAAAATGTACTTAGTCCCTTAATACCATAGGATTGGTTTTCCACCTATTGGGTTATTACTAATGTCACTTCACACATGGTATAAAGTTAAGCTCTTACTTTTAGCCTTTTTAAAATAAGAATAATGGTAATATCAGCTAGTTGTAGTCATAGATCCAACTAAAATATTGTAAGTATAACAGGGTGCGGTCCTCTGTTCACTTCTGTCTTCTTGTTCAAATGACTATAACAACTCTGATTTGTAAACACTGACATATAGCTTATTTGGGTTATCTCAACCACCACCTCTTTTACAGTCCATGCAGCAACTCCGTTTACAGTGACATACAGACCTCATCCCCCTTTTGCCAGCAAGAAGAGAGGGAAGAGATCTCGCCACACAGAGATCTCCCTTTTACCCAGCCCTATTCCTATCCCTTATGCCATTTTCATTGCCCCTTCCCCTTGCACTTCCTTCCTGTGTGCCATTCTACTCTTTCAGTTAATGGGTTAACTAGCTTGTTAGTGCCCCCAGCTCAAACTGATCTAGTAATTAGCTCCAGCTTCACAAGAACATAAGAATGGCCATACTGGGTCAGACCAAAGTAGCCCAGTATCCTGTCTTCTGACAGTGGCCAATACCAGGTGCCCCAGAGGGAATGAACAGAACAGGTAATCACCAAGTGATCCATCCCCTGTCAGCCATTCCCAGGTTCTGACAAACAGAGGCTAGGGACACCATCCCTGTCCATCCTGGCTAATAGCCATTGATGGACCTATCCTCCGTGGCTTCCATCAGTCAGGTCTTCTTTGGGGAAACTACTTGGACTTAAATTGACTAAAGTGCTGGTTCAGCTGCTGGTTCTCATCACTCTGTCACAGTAAGTAATAGTTCATCTAAAATGTGTTTCTTATTAAATGTCTGAGTAAAATGAGCACAGTAGCTCATAACAAAAGGAGGACTGGCACTAACCCTATTATCAGCAGGAGAAAATAGCCCACCTTAACTGATTACTCTCGTTAAAGTTAGTATGACAACACCCATTTTTTCATGTTCTCTGTGTATATATATTTTCCTACTGTATCTTCCACTGCATGCATCCGATGAAGTGGGTTTTAGCCCACGAAAGCTTATGCTCAGATAAATTTGTTAGTCTCTAAGGTGCCACAAGTACTCCTCGTTCTTTTTGCTGATACAGACTAACATGGCTACCATTCTGAAACCTGTAATAATGCTGAATTGATTTTAATTCATGACATTACTAAAAGCTGTTTAAAAATATCTGAGAGAATACATTATTTTCACCTATAAAAGGTGGTGTGAATCGTTAATGCCTACAATGCTCATTTTGTAAATTAGGAATCTTAATTACTAGCATCCCAGTAATATGTGTCTACCATATTTCCAGACTAGACAGCATGTTATGGAGCGAGTAGTGTTGTTTTCACAATTACCACAAGATGTCATCACACTAACCCACTTTGTGGGTGTCAGCCTAGTAATGTGCTCCAGCTTCACTTGTACACTGTGTGACTGGTGTCCTTTTCAGCTGCATACATCCTCACTATTCCTCTTTATAATTAGCAATAGGTAATTCTCAGCAGGGACAGGGTTTAGTTCAACATTACAAATTTTTGTTCTCATTCAAAGCTCTGAAGCTTTTCCAGTATCCCTTGGACAGACCCCAATTGTCAGTTTCCCTGCAACACAATTCCTCCTCCAACAAGCCCATCTCCCCATAGCATGGGAGTGTTGCTAGCAGCAGGATCTTCAATGGTGTGAAAAAGGACTCTTCTCTCCCATGTTGGTGGCAGGCCCTCTTGGTGAGGAAGGTCCTCTGTGGTCTGTCTGGCTGATCTCTTCCAGTGGCATGTCATTTCTGGGGAGGAGGTTGATGTGCAAACCTCTAATTTGAGGTGTGGGCCTCTATCTTCCCACTGGAGGCAGTAGCTGGGTGGCAAGACCCAGAGGTCTAAGTGATGCATTTCTCTTCATACTTCATGACACTGTGGAATTGCCTTGGGCTTTCACCCGAGAATGCACAATGTGTGCTTCTCAAGTCAGAGAACAATTGAAATCTCATGCTTGCTGCATTCTGGGACTCAAGTTAGTAGTAAAGCCCGGCAGTGTCAGGAAGTGGAAGAAAGATGAAACAAATAAGGTTGCAAGCCACTGGGCATATTCTCTGACTGGGGAGGGTGCAATTAATCTCCCAACAACTGCACCTTTACCCCGATATAATGCTGTTCTCGGGAGCCAAAAAATCTTACCGCATTATAGGTGAAACCGTGTTATATCAAACTTGCTTTGATCCGCCGGAGCGCACAGCCCCACCCCCCCCGGAGCACTGCTTTACCGCGTTATATCCGAATTCGTGTTATATCGGGTCGCGTTATATCGGGGTAGAGGTGTATTTAGGCCAAGACCCTTCCTCAGGACTGGCTTTATTTTCAAACCTGTCTGCTGTCCTTGTCTAAGGGTATGTGCACGCTGCAAATAAAAACCTGCAGCTGGCCCATGCCCGCTGACTCGGGCTGCAGGGCTGTTTCATTGCTGTGTAGACTTCCTGGCTCAGGCTGCAGCCCAAGCTCTGGGAACCTCCCACCTCATGGGTCCTAGAGACCAGGCTCCAATCTGAGCCTGTAAGTCTACACTGCAAAGAAACAGCCCCGCAGCCCGAGCCCCAGGAGCCCCAGTCAGCTGGCATAGTCCAGCCGCAGGTATCTAATTGCACTGTAGACATACCCTAAGAAGCGGGAAGCATTATATCTGCCTTCTGGTAGGTCACATATTTGGTACTAGTCATGTGCCCTGCCACTGCAGCTCACAGTTTTAAAAGGCTCAAGGGCTATAACAAGTGCCCTGGGGGTCTGGGACATGTGCATGTTCACCAAGGCCCATCTTGTATGTATGCAGAGGTACAGATGTTTCCAAGTGTTGTGTAATGAAATGCAAGAAAAGAAAATGAAGAGTTGGGGAGAGAGAGAGAGAGAAGCAAGAGCCCATCTCAGCTGATCTCAGTCCATCATGCTGGTACAGAGAGGCAATTCCTGAGGTAGCTAGAATACAAGTAATATAGGGGTTTACTCTTATTTAATATTTATATTACAATAGTACCCAAAAGCCCTGAACAGGATCAGGGTCCTATTATGTGAGGCCTTATATAAACCAAGATGTGGACACAGTCCATATCCTGAAGAGTTCAATAACTTAAGCTGCACCTAAAAGTGAATAGGGATAGTCTTTGGAGGGCTTGTATAATGTGTTCCAGGCACATACCCTATTCCCAATGTGGCAAGCTGGCAGCCACATTCTGTATCAACTGAAGCTTCAAATGATCTTGAGTGTGTGGTTTTTGCTATGCTAACATTTTATCACTTCAAAACTTGTCTTGCGGATGAACATTCATAGCAGTTAAAAAAGCTATACACATGTTATTGTAATCATATGGTCTCAGCCAAAATACATTATAAAAATAGTAGAAAGATCCCATAATGGTTCTGATCTATCACTCCTTGTTCATAAAATGTGTTAATAGACTAATGGCAAATTGATGTCTTAATTTCAGTAATGAAGGAGATTCTCTCAGAATTTGGAATCCAGGGAGTAAGCAGCAGGTATTCTTTATATTTTTGTTTCTTTGCTTTCTTTCCTTCTATGGGAAAAGGCAGGGAAGAGTGAATATTGGTGATTTTTTTCATATTGGCTCTGCCTTTGACTGAGCTGGCCTCTCCATGCAGTACAAAGTATTTTCTGTGAATAAATCATCATAAATATGTGATTTGTTGATTTTTTGAATCTGGCTCATAACTAATAATTGCCCACATTTCAGTGACAAATACAATGGCCCAGCTACATAAATCAATTCCCTTGCTACTCAGAGAACAGCATTTCATAGGGATAAAGGAATAGGCTGATATTCAGATGTGGGTCCTATTATTCTGGACCCTTAATACAAAGGTTGTCTGCCTTTACTCCTCTTCTTCTCTGGTTTATCTGAGGCTATGTCTACATTGGGCCTGTACTCAAGTCCTGGCTCGCATGCATGCATCTGCGTATTAGCTAAGCCCACCACCAGAGTCCACACTGCAGAGCTGCACAGACGCCATACCCCATGTAGCCATGTCCATACTGACAGTGTAGCTACATGGCGTTTTGGAGTCCTGAGTGTCCTCACCATCTGGAGAAGCCCTAGTAATGGTTTGTGGGAGAACTTGTCTGTTCTTCTCAGACCCCTGTGCAGAAGTGCTTTCAGCCTGCCACATTTTAAATGCTGTTTTTTTGTGAGGCGCTTGCAAGTTGTGAATGCTGTTCACTTCTGTCCATTCCATCCAGGGAAGAGCGTGGGACCAACTGATCAGCTGCTCCTGTTTGCAAATGAATGGTTTATGTAGCAGAGCAGATGTTCAGCAAGACACTGGATGGCATTTCAGGAGCACTTTCTGAGACAAAGAAAGCAGCTGAACTTGGAGGAGGGTTCATTCACAGCAGACTGGACACAGCTAATGAATGCCACAATTGGTCCTTATTTTCCATGTATAGACCGGCATATCTGGTGTAGGACAACTAGCATAGTGTGGTAGGACCACATGCATCCATCTTGGATACCACGTGGTGTCAGCCTGGGGAGGACGGAAGTCTGAGGATAGGGTGGATGCCCTCTGGGAGTCTCCTATGTACCTCCTTCTGCCCAGGATAAACAATAACAGAGTGTTTAAAAATAAACTTTTCTCAGCTTGGCATCCAGCTTGGATACCACATGGTGGTGGTGGCAGCTGGAGCGAGGGGGTCTGGAGCGAGGGAAGGTGCCCTATTGTGACAGTTTTATGTTACCAATCTGCCTGGGGCTTCAGGTGATCAGGCTGAGGCCGCAGGATCTTTAGGAGAGGAGATGAAGGAGCACACCAAGTGACTAAGTTTAAAGCTTTATTAACCAAATAACAGCGGTGAGTGCTGGGCACGCCCCACATCACTCAAAGGGAGGAAGAAAGCGTTAGTGCCCAAGCCCTAACCCACTTTCATACTTACACACGCACAACTCAAGGCTGGCCAAGCCTGGGTGTAACGTAAGAAGAAGTGGGGGGAAAGATGAGAGTTCTACCCTGTGCACAGGTTGTCTAGGGTCCGCTGTAAATCTCTGTCTTGCTTCAGCTCTCAGGAGAGTTTTAAGCCCTGGGTTCTTCTGGGGGCGTTTCATCCAGGGGCCCCCATCCCCCGTGCTCTCTGTACCAGTCCAAACCGGCCTTCTGCAGCTCCCTTGGCTTCCCCAAAACACACCGGTTTCAGGGTCGCAAGACTGTTGTGTTCCCATTCGCTGGCCTTCGCAATCTTATTAGTTTTACAACCCCTTCAGTTCTGTCTGGCTCAGTTCTCCTTTCTCACGGCTGGCCGGGGTTGTGATATAGGCTTCCGGCTGTTTGGCAGCAGAGAGCTTGTTTGTGTGCACTGGCCTTGGGCTGCAGTTTCGTTCCTTATCTTTGGATCGTCAGGTTAACCCGTTCCTTTCTCCCTTCCTCCCCCTTCGGCCCCTTGTAACCTGCAAAGGAATCTTCCATTTCACACTCATACCTTTAACCCTTCCCAAGATACTTCCCAATGCATATAGAGATGTTAGCAATACACAATGCTGGTGCTTACCCAGGGGACCCCATGAGAGGGGGAGGCATTTTATTGTGACACTATGAGAGTTTCTTGTGTACTGCCCTCCACCCAGGATAAACAAACCTGTTCCCGGAACATAACATCCTTCTCCATAGCAGAACAGGGAATTGTGTGAATGACAATGGAAGAGTAAGTAGACTCGATGACAGGTCACCACGTCATCGCTATGACCACACCACACAGTGACCAGGTAGCAAAGTGGGTAATGGGTCAACGTGCAGCTTTACCCAGGCCCCCAGATAGGTTTGCCAGCTCCATTTCTACACACCTTTGAACACACATCTCAGGGATTTGAGCGTGAATGATAGGAATGTAGGAGGCAATGACTAGCGATTTGACACACAGAAAGCCAGAAATGTAGACATACTCTCAGAGAACATCTCTTGCCACCCTGGCCTCCATGTGGGCAAAGACACTCATCTGTCTTCTCAGCAAGGATGCCAGTGATATTCATTTACCTCCTGAAGACTTAAGGAGGGAGGACCTGAAATAGTAGATTGAGGATATCAAGTAGGAAGATACTGGATATGGGGAGAGAAAAATAGAAGAGTCAAAGATGACACTAATGCTGAAAGATTAAGTTCTCAAATATTGCTGCTGTTTTGCAAATGTATTATTTGATTCACCCAACTGTAGCATATAGCTCTGTGCTTAATAACTTTGTCCCCTTGAACTAAATCAATATTCTAATACCTGACCTCAAATAACTTCCAGATCAACCAAGAGAAAAAGAGAATTCACATCCTTTGCAGTCATTTTTATTTGTTTAGAAAAGTGTTTCGTTTCAGGCTCTTTATTAATACCATGATTTTGTGTATGTGTGTGTGTGTAGGTTTACTCCCACCAAAATACCCAAAGTGAAATATGAATTAATGGCATCACCTTTTCCTGCCAGAATGGAGTCCCCACCTGCAATCCCAGTAAGTATCTCACCTCAGTTTCACTAGATCTAAGGAGGTTTGTTTCTTTGTGTAACATTGGAGCTGTGGTTTTATCCAGAACACTTAGGAAATGTGCATTCACCTGAAAGTTAAGCAGTAAGACATGACAGGATGTGCTTCATGCTATACAACATTACCCCGCAGGTGCCTTGTGAGGAGCAAAGCTAAGGCAAGTTTCCTGAATATCTTGGGCATGATGTTGCACCTTATTGTGCCTCTGGGTAATTACAAAATGGCTTCACGAAAGAAAAATTATTCCTGTTTGCTTGGGGGTTTAGTTGGTTGTTTTTTTAGTGTGGATTTTATATAGATCCTTCCACTTGGAGAGAAAAAAGTCAAAGAAATAAACATTTTAAGGGTCAGATCTCTCTCTCACATACACCCTGACTGGAATGCCCAAGAGGGAGGCAAACTCCATGAGGTGACCCTGGCAGAGATTTTCTTGAGCCAGCCCTTAAGGATTTGTGGAGAGGAATGTCTGTACTGAGAACAGGAATTGTCTTACGGGGTGACTGCTGCATTGCTGCTTCTCCTACCACCCCCACCCCACCCCCGGGCAACATAATTTCTGCAGTTATTGGCTGGGGTCCCCCTGTGGCAGCTCTGTAGCTGCTGCAGAGGTGGCTCAGAGAGAGCAATATAGCTCTCAACTGTAGTGCTTCCACCTAGCTGTCTGCAAGGCAGTTTGCAGTGCCTCAGAAAGCAACACTTCCCCTCTTCTACTTTTTGGTCTTGTACCATGAACTCAGCAGCATTCCATCCATGATGCAGAGCTCCAGCAGAGAAGCATTAGGGTTGCCAATTTGGTTGGCTGTATTCCTGGAGGTTTCATCTCATGACATGATCTTTAATTAAAGATTAATCTTTAATTCCTGGAGACTCCCGGGCAATCCTGGAGGGATGGCAACCCTAAGAAGCATCCACATTCAGTAAGGAGAGGGGGATGGAGTGACAGAGGAAGTATGGACGCTCCCCAACTTACGCAAGCGTTCCGTTCCGGAACGCCTTGCGTAACTCGAATTTTGCTTAAGTTGGGAACATATACCCAACCATTACACACACACACACACACACACAAATTCTAGCTTACGGAATTTACAGAACTTTTTCCGTAAGTGCGGATTTGCGTAAGTCGGGCTTGCGTAACCTGGGGAGCGTCTGTACTCTCCCTTCTGTGCAGCAAGGTCAAGGGTTCCTGCCTGGCTTTGTTTATACTAAGCATGAAAGTAAGAAAAAGGGATCTACAGAACCAGAACCTATTTTAATCATTTTGTTTTTTCTGAAAGAGGTTTCTCTTCCTTTCTCCTTTGACTTAGCAGAAATGGGGTTAAACACTGAACATATTCTTTTTTGGGGGAAGCTGCTAAAGTGTTTGAGTATCTCCAGGAGGAGTAAAAGAGAGAGAGACATTAATTAAATAAATAAACTGGAGAGAAAGCTCTGAGGGGGGACATAATGTATTTCATCTTTCCCACCTGACAGGTGTATCACGTTAATGGCCTCCACTTTGAGTCATCTCTTTTGGTGCTAAGGTTTTGGTTTGGAGGTATTATTTTGGCCGGGGAGGAGGATGGGAGGGAGGAGGCTCTTTAAGGTCCCAGTTCAGTAAAGCTTTTAAATACATGCTTAAATACTTTGCTGAATAGGGCTGGATGGCTGAATTGGGGCCTAAATTGCTCCTTCTATTATCACTGTACCTTGCATAGTAATTTTAGCAGTTATTTTCAAATTATGGGCTAATAGACTCTTTTAATTTGGTACAAGCCATTCAGGTCAATTTTATGCATTTCTTATGGTATCACATGAAAACATTGAGTATGCCAGCCCCATGTTCAACCTGCTTTTGGGGATATAATTTGAAAATTATTGCTACAATACAATTACTATATAACTATTTGCTGTAGGTAACAATTTAAATGGGTCACATGTTCCTTGAATCACTTGCATATAAAGATTTCCCAGATTACCCAATACCATTGCTTAGCAAATAAATTACTGGGTTCTTAACTTATGTAGTAAAATATTTAATTATTGATTTAATTGTCAAGTAAATACGTTGCTCAGTAAAGGAATTAATTTCCATTACTAAACATTATACTACAGAGTATTTGCTAAATGGATGCATTATTTTATTACTATCAATAATTTCAGTGTAGGATTCCATCCCCCCTGCAGATGATTTGAGATCAGCCTTCAGAAGAATTTCAGCCCTGTCTCTGAGACCAGTGGTAAAAGCCAATATGTGCAGGCCACTCTCCTAGAGAGACTGAATAACTAATGCTGTGAACAGGATTAAATGAGGAAAATTCATAGCAAAACAAATTTATTGTTTAGAACAGAAAAGGTAAAAATCACTGCTGAGCAGAGACAAGGTGGGAAAATGTGCAAATAAATAACTAGAGTAAACCAAAAATCACAACTGGCATCCCCCTATGAAATAATGATCAACATGGGTCTGTGTTGTAGTGAAATCTGTCATCTCTTATCATCACCAAGGGAAAAACTGGTAGATAGAACAGTAGGTCTTGATGGGAAAACTCATAGATGACTTAGACCATTGTAGGTTTAAGGGGAGATGCTAATAATCATTAAATGCCTTCTCTTCTTCTGTGATTCTTTATGGTATCTCAAGCTGTGTTAACTTATGACTTTCTACATAGGCAGCTCAACTCAGAGATTTCATTTCTGTACGTAACCAAGCAATGGACATGATCACAAGGGCCTTTGCCTTGCTGGACTTGGAGTTTCAAAAGCTAGACACGTATGTATTATTTAGAGTCTCTAGAAATGTTCTTTATGTGTTTTGTGGGAGATGGGGGGTAAAAATCTCTTAAAGGGGGCAAGGATAAGGATTATTATGGGAACCAATATTTTACGAGCAAAAAATAAGATAGAAATGTCTACAAATGTAAAAGTTCAGCAAGATGATTGGGCTTTTTAAATAAAGGGCTGCAAGCTTCATTATCATTAAACTGTTTTCCCCTCCATGGAGCAGTATGCATCATATGGCTGTGGCTGCTGCCAAAAAGATAATGTGATATTCAGAAACCTGCAAAGGGCATAATTGCTCTACAGTTTGCTCACAATTTGTTTAAAGTTTAATATACAGTATGTATTTTAAAATTTGGATGTTAGTTATTATATCATGAGTAGGGTGACCAGATGTCCTGATTTTATAGGGACAGTCCCGATTTTTGGGTCTTTTTCTTATATAGGCTCCTATTACCCCCCATCCCCGTCCCAATTTTTCACATTTGCTGTCTGGTCACCCTACATGAATGACAAAGTATTTTAAGCAACTTACAGAGAAACATAAAAGAGTTACTACTAGGCTTAGTTCTAGTTCTCAGAGCCCGATTGCCCCCTCTGGCAGAAAAACAATACAAAAAGGGACTCAGAGGAAGGAAATTTCCTTAAGGATCCTCTTGCAGAGATCCTTCCCTCTGGTTGCTTCACTAGGGGAGTGAGCTTATCCCCTGTGGTACAGGTCGCAGGAGCCACCCACAAATCTGAAGGATTCCTGGGGATCTGTGGGAGATCAGAGTCATCCATGTGGATAACCTGTACTTCCACAGTTGCTTGAGCCCCCAGTGGAATCCTGTGCTCCATCCCTGGCAGCATACCACCACTGTAGTTATGTTATCAGGGACTTGCCTGCAGCTGCCCCTGGGGAAAAGATAATACAGCTCCAATTTGTATTTTCTGAATAATCTTTTCAGGGCTATACTGGAGGAGGGGGATCCACCCAGGTCCACCTATTCTCTGTTCCTTTCTCCAGCCCTGTGTCTACAGAGTGCCCTTCATGTGGTAAAGATGAGGGGAATATTACCCAATTCCCCCCTCCTTCTTCCTGAGAGGTGGAATAACCACCCTCAGTTCTTAGGGGATGTACCATCCTACACAGAGATAATTAGTTGAAGGGCCTTTTGTCTTTGCACTAATTTCCTTGTTACCTACCTTTTGGTTTTGTTTTCAGTGTTGTTTAGAGCTTATTTCTTTTGGATGTTTAATTTCCTTTTAGAGCCTTCTGTAGCAATGGGTGAACCACACAAAGTTTGGAGGTTCAGATCAACAGCGCAAAGTTTGATGCTGATCATAAGCTTTTCTAAAATCTTTTTGGTCTGAAAACCTTGAAAGATCAAGTTCTGGCAGGATTTCCAGTATTTACTACAGCTTTAGCCTGGCTAGAAATAGCACACAAAAAGTCTTTCCCATGGTTTTCCAATTCCTGCTGTCCTAGCCAGAATCACAGTGTACACTTTACAGAGATGAGTGATAATTTTTTTGGGAAAGGGCCCTGGGGGAGGCTAACTTGCTTCTCCTTCCCTCTGAGTTGTAGTGCTCAAATTGCCATTGGATTTATAACACAGCTGCTGGAGTTCTGTGAATGAGCTGCTACTGCTGTGAGTAGTGTGTGTCTGGGCAGGTACTGGTTGCTGAGGTTCAGCAGTTCCCCGCTGGATTTGAGAGGCCTTGTTCAAGTGCAGCCAGGTTCAGTAGACATCAAGCTAAATAGTTGAAGATCATACTACATATCCCATTGCCAATATTTTATTTTTTTCTTTCAAAATAAAACCACAAGGAAATTGTACACACAAAACTAGCGTAAATGCATTGCTGAAACTGGGAAATCAGACCTCCAGAAGAGAGGAAATGCAGGGTTAAAGTTGGAAACCTTAACTCTGACCCATCTGCTAATTCCTTGTTAATGTAACACAAACAGGGATTTCTTATAACAGCCCTGTGTAAAGTAAGGTTTGATTGTGTAGGAATGCACAAGGAGGGAGAGAGGGCAGGTAGAGAGGTGTCTAGGTAGAGTCTGTTCCTTTTAAGGTCAATGGGGACCTGGGGCCAGCCAACTCTGTTCCAAGGCATGGCCCCTTTAAGAAAAGGTAGGAGGATCATGAGACCAAACTAGGAATAGGATACTGTGCCTGAGGCATGTGATCATCTGATGAGGATTAAAAAGTAGTGCTGTTTGGTCAGTTAGGAGGAACCTAGAGAGGTTGTCTTGTGGTAGGACTGCATGATGATGGGTTTGGGAAGCCTGACAGTTCAGGCACAGCCCCAAGAAGGAGGGCTATGGTGACCTTATCCCAAAGGAAAGAGAAGTTTGAGCCCAGGGACTGGTGCCAGGAAAAGACCTGGTGGGGTGTTTCTTACTAGAGGGGCCCACAGGCTGGAGAGGAACCAACAGAGCTCCCCAGGTAGACAAGGAACTGGGGAGTTGTGAGAGAGCTTGAGCTTGAAACAAGGGACTTGATTCTTGTCAGTCTCATGGCTGCTCACCACTGAATAGCAGGTGTAAAAGTGACCAGTCTCATGTTCACTTGATAATAAGTCTGGTCTATTTCACTGTTGCAATTCAGCAGTGACTAGTATGAAACTGACAAGGATCGTGTCAATTTCAGTGAGTGGCTTCCACCCTCCATAGCTCCATTTGCGAAATACTGTGGGATTTCAGTTCTCTGAAAACTTTTGATTAGTTGGTTTTCATTCCCATTTGGGATGAAAAATATTTTTTTAAATACAAAATTTCATGCAGAACTAAAATTTGGTTTCCTGGACAGCTTTGACAGTATCTGTTTAAGACAAAGTGCTTCCAGGAGCCCTGTTGCAGCAGTGCACTATGAAGCCCACAATTCCCAGTCTAGACTGGATCAGTTCCAGTGAAATTCGTTACCTTGAGATTATTCCACTGACCAAGGTCTTACAATAGGAAACTTTTGCTAAAACGTCTTGTTGTTGTTCCTTGTGTTTGAGCTCCACTGGGGGTGACAATGTAGGCAAAGCTGCCCTCAATTTCCAGTATTTTAAGTAAAGTTGGGCAGGAACCAGACTTCCTGTTTCATGGGAAATTCTGAAATTTTAAAACTTTTCTGTTTTGAAATAGAATAATTAAAAAATTTGAAATCTCCCAGGAAACAACATTTTGAAAAGTTCATTTTCAGGTCATTTGAAATGTTTTGTTCTAATTTTCACTTGTATTAAAAAAACTTGAAACAATAACATCTTTTCAAAATGAAAAACTGGAAATGTATTGGAATTCCCCATTCTGCTTTTTTAAGTGAAAATTTGTTGAAATCTACACAAATGTTTCACTTTTGGCAAATTGGCATTTTCTTCTGACAGAAAATGTTCCAGAAAATTTCTGACCAGCTCTCATTTTAAACTATATGTCATTTAGCTCTGTTAGACAACATGTGCTTAAAATGCTGATGCCTATATCATGCTCTGTCTACACTAGTGTTGTCACTATTACTAACACCAGTTGTTGTCTGATCCTTTTCAATGATTAATAATGCTTGGATTGGTTGCCAGTTGATCTGATTAATGAGCTGAGGGTAATAGGGCTCTTGTCCCAGAATCAATCAGGCTACACAGAACTAAACCAACCAATTCGATATCTTGTAGGGAACCTCGGGGGGTCTGGCAAGGAACTCACACTGAGGGCAAAGTAAAGCCTTAGAAATTTTTATCAGGATCAATAATAAAGCCAGAAAAGCTCTGAGCCACATAAACAGATAGGAATAATACAGTATTGGGGATATCTGTGGTACCATTCTTTGCATATGCTCTTAGATTTGCATACTTATACCCTTCCTTGAGGTACTGATGGTAAGAGACAAAGGATCAGCCTTGTCTATGGCATGCCAAATGAGTCCAGTGGTCCAGGTTCCTCAATGCCCAAGATTGATGAAGGGTCAAATGATGGAAAACTGGCCCCCTCCACATGGTGGTTTGCCCTATTATAGGTAGAGCCCTGCACGGATACAAGTTTATACCCTCGGATGCGGATATCCACGGATATAAATCGATATCTGTGGAACTGCAGGGCTCTCCCGAGAACCACAGCAGTGAAAGGAGCAGAACGTGGGGCCGCCGCTCCCAGGAACCAGCACCTCACTCCAGCAGCTCCTCCAGCGTGGCTGTACTACCCCCGTTCCTTCCATGCAGCTGTCTGCGTCTCCTGTCTGGGGGCATGTGCGCTGCTTGAACACAAGAGCGTGACCAGGGACAGCTGCCGGTAAGCCTGGTGCCCACCCCAGTGGGCAGCGCTGGGGGCAGTACAGCCACGCTGGAGGAGCTGCTGGTGCAGGGCACTGGCTCCTGGGAGTGGCAGCCCCAAGTTCTGTTCCTTTTGCCGCTGCGGTTCCCAGGAGAGCCCTGTGTTCCGTGGATACCGATTTATATCTGCAGATATCTGCATCTGCGGGTATGAATTTGTATCTGCGCAAGGCTCTAATGATAGGGCCTGAACACTAGCATGAATATTCATTCTAATGCTCAGCCTTCCATGTCCAAATCTAATTTCCTCACCCTCAAACTATTGGGGTGCACTTATCCTATAGGTTAACATATTAATACATATTCATACCATTTTGACTCATTATTTTATACATCACCTCTTGCTCAAGCAAATTTGTGTTTAGACATCTGCCAATGATTGTATCCTAAAATATCCCAGCTCAGTATCACTTTTATGTCCCTACGGTTACCGGGTACCATTAGGTTTCAACTTCTGCTATTGAGCAAGCTATTCCTAATTCCCCAAAATCTAAGGGTAACTATCAGGCCATTTATCTATGCCAAGGGTCACAGGACTACTATATTTGACTATACTTAAATTAACCTGCCTAAGCTAATATCTTACTGTATACAGGCCTGTAGGTTTCTTGCATTACAACTTAGTATAAAGGCTAGGGTAGCTCTATGGGCTACACAGTGGAGCTGAAACAGTGGGGATATTTTAGCAAAAGTATTCTAGTATAAACACAACTTAAGTGGTGGAAAAAGTTGTTTGTTTGGCACATTTAATATAATTTTTAGAGTGGACAATAGGAAGCAATCCCGCACAAACAAGGAGCTGGACTAGAGATAATGTAACAATTAGATCTTTTCTGTCTATTTTCTCTGACATGTCTAGATTGTAAGCATGAAAAGGGGTAATTTTTTTATGAATTTGCCAGGGTGCCAATTAGATTTTAAAGCTGAAATCTAACAAACTAGGTTTGCCAGTTGGGTACATTATTTTTATTGAATCCAGGGAGTGTTAGCTTACCAGTTTTAATGCTGGGTTCTTTCCAGGTCAATTTTTAACTTGAACAGTATTCCTTAAATCAGGACACTTCACACTTACTTATTCTTAGCCAACCAACAATGTATTTATTCACCCAGAACCTCATTAGTATACAATCAACAGTTCACCATTCAAATGTAGACACAACCAATATTCTAGGTGTGTACTACGCACACAATACAGTCTTGCAAAAAAATTATTACAGAGTAGAGTTGAGGCTCAGCAGTTATTTTGAGGAACAGTGCAAATTACCAAGATTTCTTACTACATTTACTTATCAGTTATTTAGTACCAACACATTTATCACACTTCCAAGGATACACTTGTCTTTAAGGCACTTTGAAGAGTGTGGGTAGTATGGTACAAATGGATTGGTCCAAAAAGGACAAGTTTAGAATATTAAAAGCAATTGCTTAAAGTTATTGTTTTCAGTCTCACTTGGCTTATAGAGGAATTAAAATTAAAAATATGGTTGCTTGAGAGAAACCATTAGACAGTGTGGGCTCAGCAAAATAATATTCAGTTCTTTATGTTAAAGAAATAGGAGTAATACAATCTCTGAATTGAAATCCCCTCACCACTTTTTATCCCTTTAGCCCTGGGATGGGGGAGGGTCATTTCCACAAGGCTGGGCTGGTCTGGACGTAGGTCACACTTTTAGGATTCCGAAGCTTCTTGTTGGATTCAGTCAACTCTCTTGAGCACATGGTGACCTCAGTTTATATACCCTAGTTTCAGGACTAATTGGAAGGGACCACCCTCGAATTCCTGATACATGCCAAGTAAGTGCTTAGATTTCAGCTTATTTTCTCTGATACTTTCATTGGTATCCAGTAGGTGGTACTGGTGTATAACACATTTTTTTAATCCATTTCTTATCGGAGGCTTTTTAAGTTTGATTCATTTCAAGGATTGTTCTTCATTATTAGCCCCTACTATTAATTGGGATCCCTTCTCCTTCTCCCCACCCCTTTTAAATAATCCTTGGAATTTCTAAACATTATAGATGACAGTTTCCTAACTCAAAAAGTGTTACAGCCAACATGGGGGAATTCTATATTAGGCCTTGTCCTAACATAAAGAGGAAAAGACTACAGAACTAAAAGTTATTGGTAGCTTAGTGTACAAGTGACCATGAGTTGATCATATTTATAATGTGCAAACAGAATCTGGACTTTATATATGGTGCTTTAATAGGGCTAAGCTGACTCAGAAAGAATTTAATCAGAAAAATGTGCATGATAATGCGCATCCTTTAAGAATGCCTTACTAGATGCCCAAAAAGCCACAATCCCACAACTGAGGAAGAAGGCTGTGCGGATTTAAAAAAAAACAAACTGGTTTAGAAGGGAAGTGAAGGCAGCTATAAAAATAATAAAATAATAATATATAATGAATGGAAGAAAGGGGGAGTTGATACTCAGAAGTTAGGAATTGTAGAAAATTGATAAGGAAAGCCAAGGGACACAAGGAGAAATGTATGGTCAACAGACAAGGACAATAAGGAATTTTAAAAATATATTAGGAACAAAAAGAATCCTGACAATGGTATTGGTTCATTATTAGCTAGAAATGAAAGAACTGTCAATAATAATGCAAAAAAAGCAAAAAAAGGAAAAGTGTTCAATAAGTATTTTTGTTCTGTATTTGAAGGAAAAAAAGATGATGCAGTCTCATTATATGGTCCTAACACTCTTTCCATTCCACTAGTATCTCTAGAGGATGTTAAAGAGAAGCCTCCAAAGTCAGACATTTTAAAATCAGCAGGTCCAGAGAAATTGCATCCAAGAGTTTTAAAAGAACTGGCTGAGGAGCTCATTGGACTTTTAATGTTGCTTTTCAATAAGTCTTTGAGCACTGGGGAAGTTCTAGAAGAATGGAAAAAACCTAATGTGCCAATTTTTAAAAAGGATAAACAGGGTGACTCAGGTAATTGTGGGCCTGTCAGCCTGATGTCAATCCCAGGCAAGATAATGGAGTGATGATATGGGACTGGATTAATAAATAATTAGAGGTAGGTAATGTAATTAATGCAAATCAACATAGGTTTATGGGAAATAGCTCCTGTGAAACCAATTTTATATCTTTTTTATGAGAATTCAAGTTTGGTTGATACAGGTCAAGTGCTGACGTAATGTACTTAGATTTCTGTAAGGAGTGTGACTTGGTACCACATAATATTTTTGATTAAAAAACTAGAACGATATAAAATTATCATGGCATACATTAAATGGATTAAAAACTGGCTAAAGGATAGATCTCAAAATGTAACTATAAATGGGAATCGTCATTGAGCCGGCCTGTTTCCAGTGTGGTCCTGCTTGGCCCTATGCTATTTAACATTTTTATCAATGACCGGGAAGAAAATATAAAAGTTTGCAGATTACACAAAAATTGGTGAGGTGGTTAATAATGGAGAGGAAAGGTCACTGATACAGAGCTATCTAGATCACTTGGTAAACTGGGCACAAGCAAATAATATGTGTCTTAATACAGCTAAATGTAAATGAATGTAGCTGGAAACAAAGAATATTGGCCATACTTACCATATGGGAAACTCTATCCTGGGAAACAGTGACTCTGAAAAAGATTTGGGGGTCCTGGTAGATAATCAGCTAAATATGAGCTCCCAGCGTAACACTGTGTCCAAAAGAGTTAATGCAATCCTGGGATATATAAAGAGGGGAATCTCGAGTAAAGAGAATAGAGAGTTTATTTTACTGCTGTATTTGGCACTTGTGAGACTGCTGATGTAATAGTGTCCAGTTATGGTTCCCATAATTCAGGAAGGATGTTGATAAATTGGAGAAGGTTCAGAGAAGAGTCACAAGAATGACTAAAGAATTGGAAAACATGCTCAAAGAATTTGATCTTTTTAGCTTAACAAAGAGAAGGTTAAGGGGTGACTTGATTACAGCCTTTAAGTACCTGCATAGGGAACAACTATTTAATAATGGACTTTTCAGTGTAGCAGAGAAAGGTCTAACACGATCCAATGGCTGGAAGTTGAAGCTAGACACATTCAAACTGGAAATAAGGCATGCATTTTTAACAGTGAGAGTAGTTAACCATTGGAATAATTTACTAAAGGTTCCAGTGGAGTCTCCATCACTGGCAATTTTTAAATCAAGATTGGATATCTTTCTAAAAGATACGCTCTAGGAATTATTTTAGCGAAGTTATGTGGCCAGGAGGTCAGACTAGTTCCTTCTGGCTTTAGAACCTATGAATTTCTCTTAATATTTCAAAGGTATACCTTTGTTTACATCTTTTAGTATTCCTTCTTCCTTGTGCCAGACAATTGCTATTACTTTGAGAATGCAACAATGATTTACAATGAAAACCAACAAAATCCCATAATCTTCTAAATCTGAAGGGGACACTGCATACATTCTTTGATTATACATTAGCATTTCACATTATTTATGATTTACAATAGAACAAGAGATTTTTTCCACATATACAACAAGGAGTCTGGTGGCACCTTAAAGACTAACAGATTTATTTGGGCATAAGCTTTCGTGGGTAAAAAACCTCACTTCTTCAGATGCAGTGAAAATTACAGATGCAGGCATTATATAATGACACATGAAGAGAAGGGAGTTACCTCACAAGTGGAGAACCTGTGTTGACAGGACCAATTTGATCAGGGTGGATGTAGTCCACTCCCAATAATAGATGAGGAGGTGTCAATTCCATGAGAGGCAAAGCTGCTTTTGTAATGAGCCAGCCACTCCCAGTCCTATTCAAGCCCAAATTAATGGTGTTAAATTTGCAAATGAATTTTAGTTCTGCTGTTTCTCTTTGAAGTCTGTTTCTGAAGTTTTTTGGTTCAAGTATAGCTACTTTTAAATCTGTTATAGAATGTCCAGCGAGATTGAAGTGTTCTCCTACTGGCTTTTGTATGTTACCATTCCTGATGTCCGATTTGTGTCCATTTATTCTTTTACGTAAGGACTGTCTGGTTTGGCCAATGTACATGGCAGAGGGGCATTGCTGGCACATGATGGTATATATAACATTAGTAGACATGCAGGTGAATGAACCCTTGATGATATGGCTGATGTGGTTGGGTCCTCTGATGGTGTCGCTAGAGTAGATATGGGGACAGAGTAGGCAATGAGGTTTGCTACAGGAATTGGTTCCTGGGTTAGCATTTCTGTGGTGTGGTGTGTAGTTGCTGGTGAGTATTTGCTTCAGGTTGGGGGTCTGATAGTAAGCAAGGACTGGCCTGCCTCCCAAGGTCTGTGAGAGTGAGGGATCGTTTTCCAGGATAGGTTGTAGATCGTTGATAATGTGCTGGAGAGGTTTTAGCTGGGGGCTGTACGTGATGGCCAGTGGTGTTCTGTTATTTTCCTTGTTGGGCCTGTCATGTAGTAGGTGATTTCTGGGTACCCGTCTCGCTCTGTCAATCTGTTTCCTCATTTCCCCAGGTGGGTATTGTAGTTTTAAGAATGCTTGATAAAGATCTTGTAGGTGTTTATCTCTGTCTGAGGGATTGGAACAAATTCGGTTGTATCTTCGGGCTTGGCTGTAGACAATGGATCGTGTGGTGTGTCCTGGATGGAAGCTGGAGGCATGTAGGTAAGTATAGTGGTCAGTAGGTTTCTGGTGATAGGGTGGTGTTTATGTGACCATCACTTATTTGCACTATAGTGTCCAAGAAGTGGATCTCTTGTGTGGACTGGTCCAGACTGAGGTTGATGGTGGGGTGGAAATTGTTGAAATCCAGGTGGAATTCTTCAAGGGCCTCCTTTCCGTGGGTCCATATGATGAAGATGTCATCAATGTAGCGCAAGTAGAGGAGGAGTGCTAGGGGATGAGAGCTGAGGAAGCGTTGTTCTAAGTCAGCCATAAAAATGTTGGCATACTGTGGGGCCATGAGGTTACCCATAGCAGTGTCACTGACTTGAACCTATAAGTTGTCCCCAAATCTGAAATGGTTGTGGGTGAGGACAAAGTCACAAAGCTCAGCCACCAGGTGTGCTGTGGACTCATCAGGGATACTGTTCTTGACAACTTGTAGTCCATCCTCATGTGGAATATTGGTGTAAAGAGCTTCTACATCCATGGTGGCGAGGATGGTGTTTTCAGGAAGATCACCAATGCATTGTAGTTTCCTCAGGCATTCGGTGGTGTCTCGAAGATAGCTAGGAGTGCTGGTAGCTTAGGGTCTGAGGAGAGAGTCCAAATAGCCAGATAATCCCGCTGTAAGAGTGCCGATGCCTGAGATGATGGGGCGTCCAGGGTTTCCAGGTTTATGGATATTGGGTAGCAGATAGAATATGGGGGGTCAGTGCTCTGAGGGGTGTTCGTGTAGCTATACTTGAACAAAAATTTTCACCCCATGCATCTGAAGAAGTGGTGTAGGTAATCCACCTCCCTGAGAGACGGTAGGTAGCTCAACAGACAAATTCTTCTGTCGACCTAGCGCTGTCTGCACTAGAGGTTAGGTCAGCTTAACTATGCCACTCAGGGGTGTGGACCAACACAGCTACAACAACACTGCATACAACTTGGTAACTTAGGGCTAGTCTACACTGAAATGCTAAAGCGCTGCTGCGGCAGCGCTTTAACATGGCTTGTGTAGTCGTGGAAGAGCACTGGGAGAGAGCTCTCCCAGCGCTCTAAAAAAAAAAAAAAAACACTCACCGCTTCACAGCGCTGAAACTTGCTGCGCTCAGGGAGGTGTTTTTTCACACCCCTGAGCAAGAAAGTTGCAGCTCTGTAAAGTACCAGTGTAGACAAGCCCTTAGTGTTCTTTTGGGCTAGGTTGGGTGGGAGAAAGAGGTTTTATTTATATGCAAAGTATGAAAGATTCTTGTTAATCGCCTAGACAATACTCTCATTTAGCCATTTTAGTTTCTATTCTTGGCAAGAGGAACTCCTGTCCTAGGCTGATCTGTGGGTGCTTAGATAAAGTGTCTCAAATGATGTGAACCATTTTCTTAGTGTCTTTACTTCATAGGTGGATTCTATTTTGTGATAAACAGAGGTGGATAGCTTTTTTTAATTTCTGAGGGCCAGAAGGAATCAGAAGGTATTGATCATTCAAGGGATATCTGTTCTATATATCCCTTACAAGATTCTATTATATATTTATTGTTACAGAAAAACTATCTTAAACATCCCATTTTCTAAACAAGGTCACAGAAAGAAATAAAAATATTGTTAAAAGTAACTTCAAAAATGTGTTTAAAAACTACAAATCTGTTTTTAAAAATGCTGTACCATTAAAATTGGTTTACACTTCATAACAATTTTAATATTCTCAAAAATCTTTTTAGGAAAAATAAAAATTAGGACAGAAAAAGCACTGGAACTGAGAGAGAGAGTTTTCTTGGTTCATTTTGGAATTAAGAGCCTCCATTTTGGAATGCAGAGTTTCTCAGAACTATGATAGTAAGCTTTCATCAGATAGGTTTCAGAGTAGCAGCCGAGTTAGTCTGTATCCGCAAAAAGAACAGGAGTACTTGTGGCACCTTAGAGACTAACAAATTTATTAGAGCATAAGCTTTCGTGGGCTACAACCCACTTCTTCGGATGCATATAGAGTGAAACATATATTGAGGAGATATATATACACACACATACAGAGAGCATGAACAGGTGGGAGTTGTCTTACCAACTCTGAGAGGCCAATTAAGTAAGAGATCAGATAGTTAGAAATACATAAAGATTACTCTCTTCTTGCAAAAATTTAAATCTTTCCCACTATATGTCAAGAGTTTGGATAGGCTGTGTGTACACTTATTTTGTTACCGCACACAAACGAGACCATTAAAAATATAATTATTATTTTATATTTTGCTTTGTTTTGTAGGGAGTTCAAGCAAGGAACTATAAAAGCATAGATTCTACTTTAATCAACAATATAGATGTATTTGTAGCTGTCACAGCACCTATAAGGGACTGCTATAGTTCAAGCCTCTGGCTTTGATCCTGCAATTGACTTTGTGGATGGACCCTTGCCCGTGTGAGGAGCTTCATTGATTTTAATGAGGAGCCACCTTGTAGAGGGATTTGGCCGGGGCTCGTTCCTCTCCGGGGCGGCGGGGGACCACACCGCCTCGGTACTTCCTTCCAGTTGTTGATGGGGAATTAGCCTGGCCGTGGGAGTCTCTCGCCGTGGCAGCAGTAGAGGCTAACACAGACAGTTATTCGTGCCCGGCCCGTGGTCGGCGGCAATAGTGAGTCCAGGGCTCAGGTCCTCAGGCAGGAGCTGAGCAACAGTTTATATAATTAGCAGGCCCCGGCCTTGGGTCGGGGCAGGGCCACAGAGAGTCAGTGGCTCAGGCCCTCAGACACGGGCTGAGCAAAGGCAGGTAAACAACCAGCCCAGGCTCTCGGCTCGGAGGGGCCTGGGAGAGGGGGAGACTGCCACCCAGAATTTGGGTGGCAGGGGGGACGCAGGCCCTCCCATTCCACTGCGTCCCAGCCCAGGTCCTTAGCAGCGGCAGAGGACCCGCTGCTGTGTCAGTGGGGATCCTGGCAGCAACACACTGACATAGGCTCTGGCAATGCTGCAGCTAGACTACGGTTGGCTGCCCCGGGGCCACTTCCTAACTCTCCCTCTAGAGGTACCTGGGTCCGGACGGTGTCCTCCGGGGGTTCAAGTACCATGGGCTTCTCAGGGTAACTGGCAAGGGGTAGGCTTGGCAGCTCCTCCGGGCTCTGGTCAGCATCAGGCATTGGTTGGGCGGGCCAGTCTTCGGGTCTGCCACCGGTTGCCGGGGTCTCCCAACTGGGAGCTAGGCCACAGGCATCTGGCCTCTCCAGTGGCTTCTTCTCCAGTGAGCTCTGGGGTTGGGCTTTTATACTTCCTGTCCTGCGCCTTGACCTCTGGGGGGGGGGGTGCAGGACTCGCTGGCTCTGCCCACTTTGGTGTCCAGAGGGGCTCGTCCCTCTCTGAGACGGTGGGGGACCACATCGCCTCGCTACACACCTGCATAGAGTTCATTGCGGAACTGAGGCTTTAGATCCTAATCCTGCAAACATTTATGCATGTGCTTAATTTAACTGTACCGTGAGTAGCCCTACTGAAGATAAAGGGCAATTCAGAGTAGTAAAGTTAAGCACATGCAGAATTGGGGCCTACATCAACAAGGCTGCATGAGAATATTGCCATGAGACCTGGGAAAAATGCCTAAATTCACATTTTTGAAACTTATCCTGCTAGAAACTCCACCATGTTCACATTATGGCATTTCCTTTCTCTTTTTGCCTCAAGTAGGGTGACCAGACAGCAAATGTGAAAAATCGGGATGGGGTGGGGGGTAATAGGACCCTATATAAGAAAAAGACCCAAAAATCAGGACTGTCCCTATAAAATCGGGACATCTGGTCACCCTAGCCTCAAGGGAAAGGGGTCTCTAACCCAACAATTGAATGAGGCCTACTGAGGCCTCACTTAGGGTTCCTCAGGGAAAACAGGCTGCAACCCTTGGATCCTGTGTTGTAGCATGGAAAACTAGACCCTCCCTGGAGTATCCTGGATCCTCAACTCTGTGCAGTATGATTCCTTAAGGAGCTGTTCTTTTTGCTATTGCTTCTCCTCCTCAGCGTCTGTAGTCTCCCCACATACCTCCACCCCAGGGGATAAAAGGAGTGAAGGAAGGAAGTTTGGAGCAACATTAATTCCCAGGCAGATTTCCACTTGGAAATTTGTGTGGAAACTAGGCATGTTTAGGGTCTGCTCCAGAAGTGTGCCCTCCTAAACCACAGACCTCTAACACCTGGTATTCCAGCACAGACCTGATCAAATAATTCCATTTACATTTAAAATCTATATTTAAAATGGCGTATTGTGTTTTTAAAATAACTGAAGCCACCAACATCCTTGGAAAACAGGCCTTTTTAATTTGGTAATTTCATGACTTGTTTGTTTTTACTAAACATATTTCCCCCTCCCCCCCAATTTACTTTACAGTGAGAAAGCTGAATTAGTTCAGGCCACAATTGCTTTCCAACAAGAAAAGGAGGCTTACAACAAACAGTTCAGATATCAACAGCAGGTGGGTTTCTGTATTTATAAAAGATATGGTGAAAAAGTGGCTGCATGTTCATAGATGGAATGTATTTCTTCAGCAATTACATATTAGCAAAGTATGGGGACACAAAAGTTAAAACATCTCTTGATGCTAACTAGGCTCAACTTGCACAACTCAGGTGTTGATAAATTAGAGAGGGTTCAGAAGAGAGCCCCAGGAATGATTAAAGGATTAGAAAACATGTCTTATAATGATAGACTCAAAGAGCTCAATCTATTTAGTTTAACAAAGAGAAGGTTAAGAGGTGACTTGATTACAGTCTAGGAAGTACCTACATGGGGAACAACCTAATCTTTTTTTAAACGGCTAGTTGCAGGATAAAAAAGAGAATGGGGATTAGCCTGCAGAGCTGCCCTCTCCCCTATTTCATTTTCCCAGCTATAAAAATCTTAGCTGGCAATAAATCAGAAATGGAGACTGCATCATTTCTTTTACTTTCAAGAATGGAAACAAGGGCAAGTTCACAAACATCTTGGGCCAGATTCACTAGGCTGCAGGCCCCTGAAAATAGGAAGTCCACTTGGAGCTGGGGCACAGCACCTTTCAGGAACTAACATTGCCCCAAAAGTGGAAATGGCCACCATAGGAGAGAGCAGGGACAGATCAGCTGAGAGTTGCAAGGATTCAGTGTCTCTTCTAAGCAGTTTCCTGCAGAGGAGCTCCTGTACTGCCCCAACAGTAATTTAAAGCTGTTTTTCTCTGGAAGAACTGTTGAGGATAGCAGTTGCACTGCTGCCTACCTTTCCAGAGCAAATCCCCCCTCCATTGTTGCTGCTTTTGCAGGTGTAAAGGATGAGCTTTTCTATTTTTGTTTTTATCACCATGACATGTGGGCACCTGTTTTGCACCCCTACCCCATCCCCAAAGGAGTGAATCTGTCCCCACTGTAAGTGTGCAAGAGATAAGACAGAAAACGTAGTAACCATCAAATTACACTCTGTGGGAAAGTGTTAGATCTACACATGCGTTGTAATATGTCTCTACATAACTTAGCCAGCTGTTATGTCCCTTGGCTACCAAATTCCAAGACATCCTGCTGTTCTTCTGAAAGATTAATAGTCTGTTTTTCCTGTAACATTCTATTCTGCTTCTCCTGTTTTGTAGGATTCAGATTCCTCTCTGTCATGTAGCAGCATCTACATATATTTGTTGTTAGATTAAATCTTTCATTTTTATAGCTTACTATAAAGGATGCTTTCACCTACCACTTAGAGTTTAGGTGCCTGGTTTTGGACATTTAAAGTGTAGGGTGTCTCTAGATCTTGACCCTACTGCTCTCTCCCTGGTTCCTAATTCCTGGTAATTCACAGCATTTTCTTTCCTTGGTCTGCTCTTTCTGCTAACCTAGAGATGCTAATCAAGGCTCTCCACATCCAATCCTTTTCAGAACAGTACTGCAGGCAGCAACAAATTCATGTGCTTTATGGCAATCCAGGCACAAATCTATCCAAGAATCTCACCCATATATATGATGTTGTGCTCAGAATCTCTTGCCTCCAGCCTGGTTGCAACAGATTATTTTACCTAGTTTTATCCCGCATGGAGATGACTTAAAATTTTGGGAGAAACTTGACAGGCAGGGTTGCCTTGAAAAGCAAGTTATTTACAGTGTATTCAGCTGTTTCCTCCCTCTAGTCCTGTAAGGCCTGTCAAGGCATTTGCTTTCCTTGAAGGGAGAAGATCTAAGCTGTTGCCTGCTAGTGAGAAGCCTGAACTGACCTCCTGATCTATAATATTTGCCTTCTCCACAAATCTTGCAAGCCGTTAAAACTGATCTGTGTCTTTCCTTTGCCCAATGCCCATTCCTCTATGACTGGAACTGAAGGAGACTCATCATTGGTCCCCAGCACCCAGTCTCCACAGTACCACTACCCACACCACACTGCGTCTGTAAGTCCCTCCTTCCCATTTTGTGCTCCTTTCATGTCTTAGGGCTTGTGTACACTGGCACTTTACAGCGCTGCAACTTTCTCACTCAGGGGTGTGAAAAAACATCCCCCTGAGCGCAGCAAGTTTCAGCGCTGTAAAGCACCAGTGTAGACAGTGCACCGGCGCTGGGAACCGTGCTCCCAGCACTGGTAGCTACGCCCCTCGTGGAGGTGGTTTATTTAGAGCACTCAGCGCTGCGCTGCAGGAGAGCTCTCTCCCAGCCCTGCGCAACAACCACACAAGGCACGTTAAAGTGCTGCCATGGCAACGCTTTAATGTTGCCAGTGTAGACTAGCCCTTATTCTTTATTTGTGATAGATTAGTGCCTACTATATACTGGTCATTTCCCAAACATTCAGAAAGGACAGCTCTTGCTCCAAAGAGCTCACAAATCAAAGGGTGTGTCTACAGTTAAAACATTACAGCGGCACGAATGCAGCAGAGCTGCAGCACTGTAGCACTTCAGCGTAGACGCTCCTTACAATGACGGGAGAGGATCTGCTTTGCTGTAGTTAATCCACATCCCCAAGAGGCAGTAGCTAGGTTAATGGAAGATTTCTTCCATGGACCTAGCACTCTCTACGCCAGGGGTTAGATTGGCAGAGCTACATCTCTCAGGGATGTGGAGAGGCGGAGCTATTCCAAGGTAAATTTTCAGTATAGACCAGCCCTAAGCAGCTCCTGGTCTCTCCCTTGCCGTAGAGCCCAAATGCCAGCAAGATGGCCTCATGGCCTCAAATGCCAGCAAGATGTACATGGTACTCAGCTCCATGTCTTCTTTATTTAAATGCACATAGGATATTTGGGAGATGGTGCTGTCTGGCTGAGAGAAATGAAAGGCAGCTGGGTGAAGCTGAACCTGGGCAAGATAAGGGAATGCTGGTGGGAAAAGGGGAAACTTTGAAAGAAAGAAAGACCAGGAAAGAAACCCCTATGGCCTGACCCCAGATTGTTAAATTGGTCTGCAGCCTCAGGCACTCCTCCTGGTCTCCTCACTAGTGCTGGACACAGAGATAGTGATACCCACAAAAATGTCTCTTTCCATCTAAAACTAGCAATAAGACTGCATCCCATTTTACCTAATATAGTCCAGGCCATAAGAATCCATGCCTTTATCACCTCCACGATGGACTATTCCAACTCACTACTCCAATATTAAAACAGCTTCAGTTAGTCCAGAATGCAGTAGCCCTCTTCTTCAGCATGACCGGCAACTGAGAGCAGTGCTTGGTGCACTATATTGGCTCACAGAGAATGTGGGAACCTTTATTACCTTACACCAGCGCCACCACTTTTCTCTTTCTTGGTCATGTTAGCTACTCCCCAAGTATTTGCCTGCCACTGCCTTTTGCAACACAACACAGGGTGGAAACCCTTGCCTGTGCCTTGTTGTCTGAGGTGAGAGTGGGGAGGTTAGGTTCCAGAACGCTTTTTTCCTTCCATATCCCTCGCTGGAGTTTGCAGCATGCTTTTTCATGTCCAGGACCAGGATGGACTGGGTGAACCTTCCCCACACACAGCAGCAAATTTCTTAATGAGGACAAAATTGATTAAAAACAGAGAGAAAGTGGAGTAAGAACAAAAAAGAAATGGTTTGGTTACATACCTAGACATACACTTTGCATAAGATAAATCAAGTAAGACGCTCTCTGCATCATGTTCCAAAGAGCACTGTGTGGCTCAGAGCCCAGAGTCAGAGTTCCACCCCACCCTGTTCCAAGGTGAAAGAGAGTCTCCCTTCCCTTTGTTCAGGGACCTCTCTTTTCCCTGCCCTGCAGCTTTCCTGTCTAGAGATGCCTCCCATCATCTAGTGTTGTTGTAGCCATGTCAGTCCCAGGTGGGTGAGGTAATTATTGAATCAGCTTCTGGTGGTGAGAGAGACAAGCTTTGGAGCCTCAGCACAGAGCTCTTCTTCAAGACCTGAAAGAAGACTCCACTCTAGAGGGTGGCAACTTCATATTTCCAATTTGTATTGCCCATCAAAAACCACTTTACTTGATGGGCAGACTGCTCTGTGAAATACAGTCTTTCAAATGGGTAGTTAAACTTTTGAAAGGTGATAATTAAAGGCTATTGGAATCTCAATAGGACATCTCTCAGGCATTAGCTCAACAAAACCTTAGAGAAAACAGCAAGTCCAAAACCTATTGTGTAAAAAAACCTAAATACCTAAAAAGTTATTGGGGAGGGAGGAGAGACTTGTTTGGAGAATGGGGGTAGCCGCCCTAGATAATGGGCGAGACATGATAGGTGAGGTAATATCTTTTATTGGACCAAGTTCCAACTTCTCTTGGGTGAGAGAGACAAAGCTTTCAAGCTACACAGAGTTCTTCTTCAGGTCTTCCCCTAAGAACTTTTTAGGTACTTATTTAGTTTTTTACCCAATAGGTTTTGGACTTGCTGTTTTCTCTAAAGTTTTGTTGAGCTAATGCCCGAGAGATGTCCTATTGAGAATCCAGTGGCCTTTAATCATCACCTTTCAAAAGTTTAACTACCCATTTGAAAGACTGTATTTCACAGAGCAGTCTGCCCATCAAGTAAAGTGGCTTCTGATGGGCAATACAAATTGTTCACTGAATAAGGTCTGGCTGAGGAAGAGTCTTTCTAAAACTGAAACTCCCCGCTCCTCAGATTATAAATATTACTTTGACATGTTCAGTCCATCACAACTCTCCAGTGGAACAGTACAAGATATTGTACCTCACAGAACACCTTTCTCTTCATGATCTCCCTCAACTACTACATTTCTCTGCCACCCTCTGTGAAGCTTGTGAGAGTGAAGGATTTCTTAGCAACAGGCCCAAAGCTTTGGAACTCATTAATGGAGGAGCTAAGAATGAGCTCAAATCTCATTGCCAGCGGGATAAAGTGCAGTGCTCACTTATTAGACTGTGCTATCCCACAGCAACTATACAAAGCAAAGAAAAATAGAGGTGGAAGAGGAGGAAAAAAGAGAAAAAAGAAGATGTAACAGGAGAGATACGGAAGAAACTTGACAAAGCATCATCTGATATAGAAATTCCTGTCTCCAAAGCAGAGGAGGATGTTATACTTGGATACTTGATAGATATCAGATGACCATTACTTGAGTTTATTTGAACACAAAGACAAAATATCCACCTTTTAACCTTTTACAAGATTGGCTAATTAGCAAGCAGCACAGTAGTCTCTTTGTTTCCTAAATCACAGATTGTTTTAGGTAACAGGTGGGACCAACTATTGAAGAGCAAATCATCCCAGGAAATGTAGATTTTCTTAATGTGAAAGTTTAAAGTGCAGGAGTAAAACCCTGAGTCAGGATCAAATCCAGATGTGTTGTACAAAGTATTTTTCACTAATATTTGTGAAAAACTGAAAAGCAGTTTTCCTTCCTTCCTTCTGACCCCCTGCTCCTCATTCAGACACTCCTGTGCTCAGCCAACTACCCGGCTTCCCCAATACTTTTTTATGAGCTTCTCTTCCACTCTGCTTTCCCCTAGAAAACCAGCAATTTCCAGGCTGTAACAAAAGTCCCAGCTTTCCTGGAGAAAAGGCAGCAGACATCAGATCTCCCAGCCCCATTTATTTTCTTTTTCAGAGCTTTCAGCCCCCACTTCTGGCATCTCCATTGGCATAAGCTGGCACAACTCTATTGATTTCAGTGGAAACCAAGCCAAATTCAGCTCTGTCTTGAAATTGTTGAGCTACACTGGAAGTTGACTTTGTATTTGATCATGGGCCTTCATATTTATTGCATTTCAATTGTTCCACAACAAATTTGCTCAATTTACAAATAGAAAAATATGTTCTAATTGCCAAGTCTGCAAACTCAGCCTTTAACTTGAAAATCAAATTGAGCTCATACTGGCTAAGACATCACCAGCCGCAGAGATCCTGTAATTGGAACATATTTAACAACTCTGTTGATGCATGAGCCAGAATAAAATCAGCTCATTCTCTCAGTTTTGTTAGCTCTGCAGGGCAAACAGGAGTAAGAAGTTGTACAGATTTATCTTAGTCAGTAAATTCAGTTGCTGTGACACTAAATATCCCCTGGAATCCGGTCCATTAAGTAAGCAGGTGCCATTTTGTATAGGCACTTTTCAAAGCTGGAGTGCAATTTACAGGCTCTGTACTGCAGAACCCAGTTCACACAAGTAGTTGTTACTTGGACCATCTAAGCCTTGAACAGTGTCTGTACTGGGTGTCCCCTGTAAGTGATGTGACAGGTCATCCTGTCCTTCCTCTCTCTGATGTAGAAGTGGTCTCCAAGCTAGCCCCACACAATGTGGGCCAAAGTCTACAAAAGGGGTATTGGACTTCACTCACAAGTAGCACCATTCAGGTGCAAGCATAGGCCTGCTAAGTAGTATTATTCGCATTAGCAAGACTTACTTAGATGAGGAAACATCTGCAGAAATAATAACTTACTGCATTTGTCAAAGAAAACAATGTTCTTTATTATCACTGGTTAAGCAGAAAACTGAACAAAATATAGCTTAGGGAGACTGAAGAAATTTAAACATGTCCTGAAATTAGGAAGAGTCCTAGGATGTGAGTATGCCTTTGACAGCTATTTCCTGAAAGATGCACTGGACTAGATACTGGCTTGTCTTTTAATGTCTGTAATTGAACATGGACAACTTTAAAGCCAGTACCACTTAGCACATCTTTTAATTTTTGTTTGTTTTTAAACCAGGAGCTGCAAGAGATGCTAGATAAGCACAAGACCCAAAATGAAGCCTGGCTCAAAGCCAGAGCAGAGGAAAATGACAAGGAAAGGAAAGAAATATGTAAACTGAGGGTAAACTTTTTCCAAAGTAACATACAACTGTGTGCATAACTGGAGAGTCCATTTGGATCCTTTCTATATGTGTTGTGGGCACAATTCTTATAGCAATAATGAAATAAGCAAAATGTTTTTTTTTCTTGAACACCACATATGAAGATGATACAACAACAAAACCACTGTTACCAAAGTATTCTAGAAGGAAATGTTAAATGAATCATCGACTGCTAGTTCTGGATCACATTTTTAAATTGCTTTCAAATAATTTAATTGTTTTCCCCTTCAGCTTTTTAGTTACGGTAGCTAAAATACATAAACATGTTTCCAGCAACCAAACAATCAATTTTTGCATGAACGATAAACATGTTTTGTTTCACTATTGCTCTGTTTTAGTTCTGATTTATCTTTAAGAATTCCTGTGGTAAGAACTGAACCAAAAAAGTCTACTTTTAAAATAGTTAACAACCCCCCCTGCCCTATACTAGTTTATTTTAAAAACTTAAAATACATTATTTTGTCCATATAGAGCCAGTTTTAATAATTATCACAATGATTTTCCTTATTAATGTAGCTTTGTTTGTTTTTTAATGCATGCAAACATTCTTTTTATCCTCCTCCTCAGTGGCCCAGTCCTGCCATCCTCACTCAGAGCCAGATTCTCCCCTGTGCTTCGAGTAGAGAGGAGTGCAAGCAGATTATAACTGAGTCAGGGCCACAGAACGTGACAGCACCAGCTCTGCAGTATGTTCTCCTCTCCTCCCCCAATAAGGGAAACTGCAGAAGCCTTTTTCCTAGACTGTGCCAGGTCAGGCCTCTGAGGTATTTGGAGGTAGGGCCAGGGATAGAACTAGGGAGCAGGTGCAGTCTGGAGTGTGCTGCCATGCTGAATCCATGGATTATCCAATCAGGTGTTAACATTAATAACTAGGGACTCTCCTTCATGGCTACTACTGTGAAGCTGCAGGGGGTGTCAGCCAGCGGTAGAATGGATCCTGAATAAGAAACTGGCAGGGAGAGGGGAGCCCTGTGCATTGGCTGCATGGAACCCTGGGCTTCTGGAAATCTCAGGAAGTCAGGAGACCAAACCCTCACTCCAACCATTACACAAGGGGAGAGCAAGCCCAGCCTTCTGAAGTTACAGTGAGGGGGGAATTTAGGGCCACCAGACAGCAAGTGTGAAAAATCAGGACCGGGGTGGGGGGTAATCCTATTATAGGAGCCTATATAAGAAAAAGACCCAAAAATCAGGACTATCTGTATAAAATCAGGACACCTGGTCACCCTAGGGGAACTCCACAGCTGAAACTTGGAGATTCCTCCTGCTGCTGAGATAAAAACCAGTTTGGGAAGAACATGGTTCTGAGCCCCTACTCAGACAGAACCCCTATTGGAGTTGGGGTTTGACTAAGGAATAATAGATGGTAGTTATAAATTCTGCTGTACAACATGTCTGAGCAAGGCCCACTTATGCTCAGAAAATATAGAGCATTTGGCTGAAAGTTTCTGAAGTTTTGGCCTTGCTGATAAGGCATGAGAGGGAGTTAGTTGGTAGGTAAAGAGAAGTACTCAATAGCTTTCATGGGAACTAGATGCTCTCTGTGGAATCATCCTCTGCTCAGCCCATAGATTTCCACGCAGAAACTAGAGTAATGCTGTTAGAAACGTAATAATTCTTGCTGAGTCCCCTCTCTCAGGTTTCTACTAAGTAGCCTCAGGGGAACTCAGCCTGCTGGAGCTGTGTTACTGAAGGGGAAGGGATAATAGAGAAACACAGGAAGCAGCCATCCATCTGGGCTTTTTTTTTTTTTTTGCCACTGGGGAGCTGGAAGTATTTTTTCCTGGGGATTCATTGGATTTATTAAATAGGGAGGCTTCACTCCCTGCCCACTCCAAGCCCCAAACCCCTGCCATGAGAGGGGACAAATTCCTGCAATCTGTATGGCAAGCCCTTGAATTTTCAGTTTGATCTGTCCCTAAATTATTTTTTCCACTTGGCAGTGAGCTAGTTGGATTTTGTTTGTTTTGGTTTTTGAATTTTACTTGACTGAAAGAGAGAGTCTGGTCATAGCTATGGATCTCCAGCACTTATGGGTTTTTTTGATTGGAGGGGGGGTGGGTGGGGAGGTGGTGGTATATTTTAACTCATTTTTTATATTAGTTGCCAGGACTGGATGTTTCATCTAAAGCATGGTCTCCTGCCTTTTGTAGGAAGAGATTCTTCATGATCAGGAGAGGCTAAAAGAAGAACAGCAAAATGTTCAACAGCGCAATCAGCAGCTGCTTTCTATTATGCAACAGTTTAAAGGAATGTGACCAGTCTGCTGAATAAAGCCTGAACCACATGATCAGGATCATAGCAACAATACAACCCTACTTGAACAACTGAGCTCTTATATATTAATATAAAAAAGATTCAGTTACTGTGCATGTTGAAGGACCATATTCGGTTAGTGTGAAAAGGAGTTTAATCTCCTTAGGTTCTCTCATGAGCACTGGAATGATATCTCAATTAAATTTCCACCCACTACCTTTTGTGCATTTTCCATTTTGATTCAATGTTTTTTTCAGATTTTTGAAGAATTATTTCTTTGCCTTGTCTGAGCCTAAAAAAGAAGAAAAGGCAGAACACTATGGCTGCCCCTACGAAAGCTCGACCCACAGAGTTTTATTTCAGGGTCATGCGGTTAATGTCATTCATATACCAGCAAAAAGAACAGCGCGGTTGTCAAGTAGGACATTCTCGTTTTAAAAAAAAAAAAAAGTTAAATATTTTGTAACAGTGGGAAAGAAGACAGAAACCATAGCTAGGATAATATGATTAGATTTTATGGCCAGATTCTGCTTGCAACTAAACTGGTGTAACTGAAGAACAAGTCTATTGACTATAATGGAGTTACACTGAATTCATACAGGGGGAAACTAAGAACAGAATTTTGAAACTGAGCCTTGCATTGGAGGGACCAAATATGGACCATGTTTAAACAGCTTACAGTGATAAAGCAAAAAATCATGTTTGTTGGGTATGGAGGAATTGTCAAAGGTTTTAGGCATTTTGTTTTCAGCTTGATTAATGAAAAAGTTATTTCAGTCATCTGCTTCTCTGTATTAAACTGTTTCTCCTTTTTAAATTTCAATGGGCTGCTTTATACCATCAGTTTTCAGGCAGAACTCCTTAGTGTTTGAAATCAGTGGGGAGTTTTGCTGAAAAATTGCTGGCCCTATATAACCCCACATCTTAAAAATCATTTTTTCAACAGACTAATTGTCAGTGTTTGTAAAGGGAAAAGTTGGAAATGTTACACCATATTAGTAACATTCACCCGCAATTTCAGAGGTGATGTAGAAGTTAGATCTTCTTATACTCATGCTGTAGTACATTCACGCCCAAAGCATAAGTGACTCTAAGATGGTATAATTTACACACTGTAAAGAAAGGAAGTGTGAGTAAAAGTAGGGGAGAAGTCCTACTTGAACTTATGCATTCTTACATCCTCCTGTTAGTTGGTTTTCTTGGTACACTTCTGTGTGGTCCCCTTGGCATGAGAATATCAATTCAGGCCTGGTCTACACTAGAAAATTAGATCAGATTAACTACATCAGTCAGGGGTATGAAAAGTCCACACCTTTGAGTGGTGTTGTTAAACCAGCATAAATCCTAGTAGCCAGCACTAGATCAACAGAAGAATTCTTCCATCGAGCAAGCTAGTGCCTCTTGAGCATAGGTACTGGAACTAGAGGTGCTGGGGGCGATGCCATGCCCCCTGGCTTGAAGTAGTAATAACAACCCAAATACGTGGTTTCCGCCTTCAGCATTCCCACTATAAAAATTGTCCCAACACCACTGCTCTCGAGATGGATTATCTACACTGATGGGAAAACCACTCCTATTGGCAACAGGTAGTATCTACACTGAAACATTACAGCAGTGCAGCTGTAGCATTTTAAGTGTAGACAAGCCCTCAGACTCAAATGGCCTAAATTCAGAGGTGTTGTGAAAGGGGGTGATGCAATTAAGTTACACGTTGGTAAGTGGGTGTGAGTCGGAGTAAGTCAGTCTAAGGAAGTAGAGGACTGCTGGGGTATTTTTCACTCTCTGACTCAACGACTTGCAGAAAGCTAGCCAGCCAATTGAGTAAGCAGTAATGAGTCCTTCAAAGCAGAATAGCTTAAAGCAGCTTTCTGTTAGTATGTATAAATACCAAATTAAAAATAGCATAAAAAATGGTTGCCATAGCACTTGGCCCCCAAAACTAAAGGTACTATTCAGCCTCTTTTAGTATCTTGCGATTTGAATGCTGGGATATATCTGAGCGGAGGCTATTGAGTAAATAGATATTTATAAGATACATTGTTATTATACTGCAGCTGTGGAAGGCACAGGCATCAGCTCAGTGAGGAGGAATTCACTGGGGCTTAATTCCTCCTCAGACAATGAAATCTCAGGGACTGTCCCCCACCGCCTGAGCAGCTGCCAAGAAAATAGACCACATTCTTTACCCATTCCAGTTTTACTTGGAGTGAAAAATTAACTGTCCATTGGATCCTCATTCCCACAACCATCTGTATGACAAGGCTGCTCCCAAGTTTTCCAGCTTACGAGTAGCAGCAGGAGAGTCTGGAGCCATCCTGGGCAACCACAGCAGCAGGACACGCAGAGATCACCTGACTTCTTGGACTTCCCCCTCCCCACCCTGTTTCGGTCAGTTAGCATTGGGCTGGTGGGCCACCCCTTATGCTCACCTTGCCTCCCCCCAGACCCCTCCCATGCCATCCTTTCCCTCCTTTGCTGTTTGCTGCTTCCCCCATGTCACCTGGTCCCCCAGTGGCCTCCCCCCTTCCAATTCGCTCCCCCCTATCTTGCATGGTCCCCCTCGCCTCACAGTTGACTGCCTTCCAGTTTGTTACCTGCCTCCCTTGCCCACCACCCCACCTATGTTTCCCCTTTATTGTTTGTTACCTACCTCTCCTATCCTGCCCAGTTTCCCTCCTCTTGCTACTTTGTTGCCAGTCCAAGCCCCTTCCCCTTACTGTATGTTCTCTACCTTCACTATCCTCACCTGCCTTATGCACCTGCGCATTCCCAGTGCTTGTGATTCTCCACCCCCATTTTGTTTTCACCTCCTCCCCATCCACTGCACCCTTCACACCTACATCTGCCCATTGCTCCCAGTGCAGCTGGTGGAGCTAGTTTACCCAAAACTGCCTGCTGTGACCCCCCCCAACTTCTTTGTTGGTTTGTTTTAATTCCACCATTTTCTGTTTGCACCATCCTGCTGCCACTCATAGCCTAGTGAGGAGGAATAGTTAGCATCCATTTTCCCTCCCCCCTCTTAATAATTTCTTCCCCCCAACTCCTGTGGCTGTTCCCATCACCTGTCCTCAATGGCGGATCCCAACTCTGCCACATGTGAGGCTTCTGCTCTGGTGGCTGCGTCCATGGGGGAAAGAGAGGGAGGAGACTCAGGGGGGTGGTTCCCCAGTCACCACTGTTGCCCCGTCTTGGTTTTCTCTCCCATCCACCCCTGTGGCTACCACCACCAACACTGGGACAATGGCATCAGCAGGGACCCCGCTGCTAAAAGTCCTACCACTACCAAGGGAGCACCCCTCAATCAGCAAAAAGGACCAGGGTAGAAAAAAGGGCAAGAGCCCTCCCAGAAGGCTCCTTCCATGGTGGCAGCTGCTTCTGCCATGACCCCGCCATCACTCAGGCTTCCTCCTCCCTTAAGAAGAAAAACACCAAGCAGGGAACTGGGAGGTAAGATTTCCAACTGACTCCCTGGAATCATGATGACTTCCACTTAACTATGCTGAGTTTATGATAAAGACTTGGCACAGGCTGACTGGCTCTTTAAGGAGAGCTGGGCACAGCCCCACCTGTAACATGCTTAACGCACTTCCCCAGGTGGGGAAAATGAGTAAAGACACATGACAGGCAGGTTATGTAACCAAATCAGGCCGCCTGGGGTGGAGATAAGAGAGAAGCATGGGGAGAGTTAAAGTGATACTTTAGGGAAGATGGTATGAGGTTTGGAGCTTGGGAGAGACTTTAAGGTGCCCAGGAGGGACTGAGGAGAAAAGACAATCCCTTAGGAGGGAGTAGGCCCAGTTTAAGACCAGGGGTGAGTGTGGAAGACTGTTTTTGTGTTTGTTTTGGACTTGGATAGCCTACAGGGGTGGATTTCCTTCTTTAATGTCTTACCCAGAGGACCAAGTCACTGCAGCAACCAAACCATGCTAGAAGGTCAGGAGATCCAACCTGAGTGAAAGGAAGCTGAGGTAGGAGCTAGCCTGAAGCCAGACTGGATACTAGGTGGTGTTGTGAGGAGACCCCCCTCATGAGACTGGAGAAAAGTCAAAATGGGAGAGGGCTGTAGTGCAATGGCTGCTTAAAATCAAATTAAATAAGACCTTAGAAAACCATCACTTCACTACTCCTATTCTTTCAAGGAAAAGGACACCAGACTCTATATGAAGATAAAAACCAAGTTCCAATTTATTGCTAGCAACTAAGTAGCAAAAATATAGTCTCTTTATTGTTCTCTGTCTAGAAAACTCATATACTACATCCTGAGACAACCACCCAAGCAGTAACACATTTCATAAATGTTTAAAAAGACAGTATAAGTGATTAGATATAAATATAGTAAAATACAGTTACAGAAAACAAGACATATCAACAAATATATTAGTCTTAATTTTAGCTAAAAAAATGCCTTTTATGGGTACAGAGTATCTTAATACTAACATCAACCTGCATTGAGACTACTCTCACAAGCAGGAATCAAGCTGCAGCAGTTTCAGAGTTGATATTGTAGCTCTTAGCTGAATAAGAACTGCTGCTAGGTGTGAGTTTTAAATATTTCTAGGAACGTGTTTGACATACTCATGCCCATAAAGTCTACTTTTGCCTTTCTTCCTTCCAGACAGGATATCATGGTAGACAGTAACTGGTGGTCAGCTGAGCTGTTAGGCTCTTTTTGCCATTCTTGTCTCCGTAACAGTGGTTGCTTCAAGCTTTTTCTGGTCGGGTCTGTCATCTCTCCTTGCATCATTCTTGGATTTGGTTAGCCTGATAACTCATAAATCAGTGAATCCATGACCCATTTCACCCACTTCCTTGTTTTGCAGTTGTTATTTATAATCCTCAAAGTTGCGGGATAGCTTCCCTGATGCTTTTAGGCTACAAAGTGTAATAAAAAGGGGTTTTATATCAAGATAACTAACTTGAATTCGCTATCTTGATATAAAATCTTAGCTGAGACAGGCACATGTGATTACTACTTTGATGTGGCTAGTTAAAGTCAACACAATGGCCCCCATTTCCCCCAGTTGGGGCTGGCCTCATCTAACTGTATCAAAGTAAAAACTACAGAGCCTTGTCTCGGCTAGAATTTTACATCAAAATAGCTAACTTTCTCTAAATACACATTTTTCTTGCAGTGAAGACATAGCCATAAACTATTCACTGGCTTGCCCACTAACTTACTGCAAAAGAAGTGGAGCCCCTTTTCAACCTCTTGGCTAGTGGAAGTTTGCGGCCATGGGAATGTTCCAGTTGGGCATAGAAATTGTGATAGTCAGGTATGCCTTTGAGGCAGATTTGTTTCTTCACAAAGAATGTACAAAGTCCTAGGCTTCTGAATACAGAAGGAATTAAATAGCATGAAAAAGCTTTGTTTGCTCACAGTGCCACAAGCACTCTTTTTTTCAGCCTGCACCCCGACCCAAAAATCTCTCTGCAGGTTTCTTCCAGGTTCAGACAACATGTTTTCAGCCACTCTTCCTGTCTGTCTGTGTCATTGTCCGGTCCTTTGTTCTGGCTATTCTCTCTCTCCTCTCCTCTCCTCCCCCCCATCCCAAAACAATACTTTGCCAAAGTCCTTTTTCGTCCACAGTCCAAAACTCCTGTGTGGGTTCACATAAACCTTTTGTCTTAGGTAGAGGCCTATGATTAACTTACCCCTTTCAGTTTTGTGAGAGACAAGGCGGGTGAGGTAATATCTTTTATTGGTCCAACTCCTGTTGGCAGAAGGGACAAGCTTCACAGAGCTCTTCCTCAGGGTCTGAAGAAGGTAACTAGAGTGTTCAAGCTAAATACAAAGTGGGACAAATTGCTAAGCATAAGGGACTCACAGCAAATTCTCTAGAGGGTTAAAATTAACCATGTGGCTGTTACCCAAAACTATATCTCCAATAATGAGTATTTTCATAGATTACTGGTGGTTCAGTAGTATGTGCATTTCTTTTGTTTTCTAGCTTTTTACACTACTCCTACAACAGTGCGTTTACATCAGTTAATTCTTTCTTTAAGGCACAGAAAAAAAACTCACCGCTCAGGAGAAGGAAACACTAAGTCAAGTTAGCACCTTCCCAGTTCCAGGCTGTTCCTTGGGATTGAGTGCCCACTGGCACAATTTACACTGCCCCACTGGGCTAAGTGATGACATCCTGTTCCTTCCTGGCTGTGGGTAGCAGCGCTGCTCAGAATCTCCACAAAACTATGTCTCCACACCTGAGATGTCCTTCTGCCCCCAGCCAAGGCCCTGGGCCAGTGCATGCAAGGATGTTAACAGTAGATGACTCCTTGGTCCCTGCACCCTGGGAATTGTTCCCCGACTGGATGCAGGACTTTTAGAGCCCCTTTATACTGCTCTGGTCCTTACCTCCAGCATAAAGGAGCTGGGGTGAGGATCTCACCCTCAGCAAATCAGTTGGGTTTAGTATATGAACCTCTGCCTTCACTTATATTTTTAATTATATTAAAATGGTGAGGTCCATTTATGGATGTAAAACCCAACTTTTTTTAGTTATTTTAGGCTGTGAGTACAGAAATACATGTTTGTATTCATTTCACTTTTAATTTGTTGCTTCCTATCACTTAGATGAGCAAAACAATTTTTAAAATTACACTTTGAAACAAAAGGGTCTCTTTTTTCCAGGTTTTTAGAATAGATTTTATATGTACAGCCATGTTATAAGTCCCTGAATATAAGAGTTTATCACAGAAACACCAACAGATGCTTATACTGTAATTGTAACTGGAAATTTTAACTGTAATAAAATTATTAAGTTGAAGCCCTTGTCAGTGAATATCAGGTGCCAAACTCTGCTCTGTTATACTGGCATACATTCAGAATAATTATTGGCTTCAGGGAAGTTACTCCAGATCTACACCAGTGTAAATGAACACAGAATTTCTTTAGATATGCATGTTTTAGAAAATTTAGATCATAAAGCTCTTGTTCTTGCTCCAAATGGCAACAATGGTAAAACTCTCACTGACTTCACTGGTGCAAGATCAGGCCCTAAATGAAGAAGTAATTTGGTATAGTTTTAACACTAGCAAAAATATTGTGCTACTTTAAATAGAGTAGAAATTACAGGTGATAATAAGAAATCCTGGAGTTCTCTGACAGTGAAATAGCTATCATCATAATGTTCTACTAATGTATCATTAGTAACCAATTATATTTAAACTGTTTTTACTTCATTTGTTCTTATGCAGTTAAATTTCTTAAATGGATCAAAAGATTATTTCACTTTAAAAGGTGCATGGAGAAAAGTGTGTGTGAGTGAGAGAGAGAGAGGAGACCAAGAGATCTCTTTTTACATAACAGTACTGATCCCCAGTTGCTTAGTGGGAAGGATAGAACACCCTCCCCTAGCATGGAGTGTGACTAATGGAAAAAGAATCCTCAGGAATTAAATTTGATTATTAGCCTCTACCTCCAAGCAAATAATCATGAAGGGAAACATCCTCTTCAGAAGCCATTACTAAAACTTCTTGATTGTCCATTGTAGATGGATGTTATCTGCTCAAGGTAGAGATTTAAATAGGCAATACTCCTTAATACTAAGAGGAGCTACACAGTTGAAAAGCCCCAAACTGAGAATTACGGATAAGTGATAGCAACTCTGTAGTAAGGTTGCAATAGAGTTTAAAGCCACTTTTCAAATTTCTCTATAATCCAGATATACTACCCAATTCCAACACACTATGCTGTGTAAGAATTGGGTAGTATTCCTTCAAATAACTTGTGAGCACCCACATTCAGAAGCCACCAGACACCCACCAGAGCAGCAGTGTGTATACGTAGCTAGGCCTTGCATATTATACATGTTTAGTAAACAGAGTTATTTGGACCCTCTTGTGCCTGTGTGATTCCTTCATATTACATTTGGGATGTAAAGAGCAAATGACTCTACTCATAGTCATAGATTTAAAGACTAGGGGGGAATCATTATGATCCTCTTGTCTCACCTCCTGATTAACACAGGCCATGGATTTCATCCAGTACTTTCTGCATCTAGTCCAACAACTTGTGGTTCAATTTTATTTTATTTTTTTACAGATGTATCCAATCTTGATTTAAAGACTCCAAATTATCACATCTCTTGATCATTTGTTCCAATGGTTAATTTCCCTTCCTGTTAAAACAGCAGCCTATTTCCAGTTTGAACATTGCTGAGTTCAACTTCCAGTCAGGTATCAGTGTGGTTGATTAGTCAGAGAAATATCTTAACTTTGCATTTTTCTTTTTCTAATCTGAGGTTTCTTTTTTAATGTAGCTGCAATGCTCTTGTAAAGGGGTTTGTCAGTTGGGTTGCTTATACTGTAATTCTTGTGTAAAAGCTGCGACTCTATGTTTCCTGGTTTTTTGAATGTTTAAATTTGAGGAATTAATCTCTCCCATTCAGGAAGTGCAGGGGGAGGAGGAGGCAACACACTGCTGTATGGCAGCAATTTTAACTCCATGTTTACAGGGAGTTTGGTGAGTGATTCTCCCCGTAAGTCTGCTGTGCTGTTTGTTGCCATTGTTTAACTAGTAAGTCATTTTTCCTTTTTTTTTTTTAAATCATATTTTTAATGAGACATAGAATTCAGGGCCACATGATGAAGAGCTGAGTGAAACCTCTCTGTTTTGATAGTTTGAAAAGTTATTCCATGCAGCCATGTTAAACTTTGACACCACATACTCAAACTTTTTGCTTCACATTTCCTTGTTTTATAAATCTGGGGTTTATTAGGTGTAACTCATCCCCAAATGGGTATTATTGATATTATTCTGCCATCTCCCCCTCTAGCCCTTCTCCTTTTGTCATTTTGTACATCATTTTTTCTCTACTCCCCTCTGTCCTGGCTCAGGGTTACCTGCATCTCTGTCCTCTTTCTGATCTCTCTAGTGCTCTGTCCCCTTCTCACCCTCCCCCAGTGACTTTACCTATGGTCAAGGTGGATTTCCACAATTCTCACACTCTTACACCAGGCTTTTGGCTACTGTACCATGTGTATCAACCGTGCTTATCCTGCAGGTCCGACTGAGTTTGGACACCTGCGTTTCTTCCCTTCAGGAGTCTATGAGCAGTGATCTACAATGCTGTTGGCATATCTATTAGGCTTACAATCCTCTTATGGTAAACTAGGTGGGCTTAACTTCTTCAGATACTCCAGAGTGTTTGTCTTGTTCCCCTGAACAACTCTCCCCCCTCTCTTAAGAAGGAGATCCTCCTTAAACTTCCAGAAGTATTTTATTCTTCTGTGTTCCGGAGCTTTGGCCCTTCTGGACAAAACTGATTATGCACGTTGGCTGGAGAGAAGGTAAAATGTTCAAAGCTAAGAGGTTGGGGCATTGTCCCTTAACAACCTTCAAGTGTTTGCTGAAAGGTAGGTTATCTCAAGCTATTCTTTGCCCTTCTTGCTTGTTTTTTTCTAGCTGCACCCTATTGAACTAAACCAATATATTCATTCAGTAAACATATAGCATTTGTACATTATTTCAGAGCAGCTCCACTTCCATAATGCCTTCTTCCTGGATTTGTGACTTATCAAAGTCATAACCAAACACCTCAAATATGCCAGAGGTAATGACACTAATTTCTGGATTACTTTCTATATGCTAAGGTTTATTAAAATTGTAAAATAAATACAAGTTATTGAAGGGAAATATGCAAAAACACAGAAAGGAAGGAAAAAGGCCAATGAATTCATATACATATTCTAGGTCTCTTCTGATCCAAAGATGCCATTGACTTCAGAGGTCTTTGGATCAGGCCTTAAATTTGTTTTAACAAGCAATGATTATGACAGTTTCTCTTCAAAACCAGTAGGCTGTACTTGTGAAGAAATTTTCTAGCTAAAGCACAGCTGGTACTAAAATGCCTGTGTTATGTTCTAATAAATATAAAGTAGAGAAACTATAACATGAGCACTTTTGTACTTTCAGAGTTTATGGGCTAACTAAAGTAATTATACAGTAACTCCTCGCTTAACGTTGTAGTTATGTTCCTGAAAAATGCGACTTTAAGCGAAACGATGTTAAGAGAATCCAATTTCCCCATAAGAATTAATGTAAATGGGGGGGTTAGGTTCCAGGGAAATTTCACCAGACAAAAAACTATATATTACATAGATATACACATAGTATACGTTTTAAACAAACAATGTAATACTGTTCACAGCTATGATGATTGTGAAGCTTGGTTGAGGAGGTGAAGTTAGAGGGTGGAAGAGGGAGGGATATTTCCCAGGGAATGCCTTACTGCTAAATGATGAACTAGCACTCGGCTGAGCCCTCAAGGGTTAACACATTGTTGTTAATGTAGCCTCTCATCAAGGCAGCACGAACATGAGGGAGGGGAGACAGCATAGCAGACAGAAACAGACACACACCTTGTGTGTGGGAAAGAGAGAGAGAGCTGCACACTGTCCCTTTAAGTAAGCTGACCCACTCTTAAGTGCATTTTCTTTTTAAGTGGATCAGGAAGTTGAGACAACAGCTGCTGCCCCAAGCTCTCTGTCTCGTTCCCTCCGTGTCCCCTCCCTGCTCTATATGGAGAAGGGGTAAGCGGGGTGCAGGAGCAGGGGGGAGAGGGACACCCTGACATTAGCCCCCTCTCTTCCCCCCCTGCACAGTAAGCAGGAGTCTCTGGGAGCAGCTCCAAGGTAGAGGGCAGGAGCAGCACATGGCAGTGGCGGGAGGGAGAGCTGAACTGCCAATTGATAGCCTGCTGGGCGGCTGCAGCACAGGGAACTTAGGGGAGCTGCCAGTCCACCCTGGTTCCAAGCCCCCACCAGCTAGCTGCAACGGGCTGCTCATGCAGTGGACAAAGCAGGCGGCTGCCAAACGACGTTAGAAGGGAGCATTGCACAACTTTAAATGAGCATGTTCCCTAATTGATTAGCAATGTAACAACATTAACCGGGACAACTTTAAGTGAGGAGTTACTGTGTAATGCTGATAAACCCCAGTTGTCAGTGGATGGGATCGAACCTGGGCCCTCTGGAACTTAGTGCATGAGCCTCTACTCCATGAGCTAAAAGCCAACTGGCTGTTAAGCAGACTCATTTTATCTCTCTCTTTAAGTGGTCTTGGTGCCACTAGGTGGGACAGAACACCACATCCAAAAGGTGTGTGAGTTACAATTAGTCCAACTGTACCTTCAACTGTAACTCTCTTGCCCTATAATTAATTAGTAAAACTCTTTCTAACATGTTCCCATTCAAGTATTTCTAAGGACCTGTCTTCCCACTTCATCATTTAGGAAAGTTTTGTATATAGTTTTGTAGATGATTTTGGTTAAAATGGAGCTGGAGGAAACTGGAATCCTTCCAGGAATTAAACACTTTGCTTTGCTGAAAACTAAACAATTTCTTTTAAGGATTAGTAAATTATCTGGAGTACAAATAATCCAGTTCTTTACCTATACCTCTATACCATGCAGAGATGGGGTCCCTTGTCTTAAAAATGACAGAGTAAAAGAATAAACTGTAATTTATAACTGAGGAAAGGAGGCATAGCATATACACACTGTCCTGCATTGTAAAAATCTAGAACAGGCAATTATACTTCCTGCCCCACTTTCTTCCTCCTACTTTCTCTCCTCTCCCCCCTTAGCCTGTCTCTACTGCCACCCTCTGAATAGACACTACTTGCTGATGAGATTGCGAAATCAGAAGTAGATTAGCTAGTCATCAACTTCCTCCTTGTCCTCTTCTTCTTTGATCTAGTAGTGGTTAGCCTCGGGAACTGCCTGCCCAGACTCCTGGATTCCCTTTTCAGTGGAGCCACTGCTCACTAGCTGACCTTGAGCAAGTCAATTGATCTCATTGTGTCTTAGTTTCCCCATCTATAAAATGTGTATAACTCATACGGGTGTTCTGAGGCTTTATTAATGTTGGTAAATTATTTTGACACAATCAGATAGCAGGCACTAAGTAAGTGTACTTTTCTCCCCCTTCTCTCCCCCCCCCCACCCTTCCCCGCCCTTTATTTCACTTTCCCTCCATCATGCAGTACAGTGACAGAAATCCTGGCTCCATTACAGTCAGTGGTAAAATTCCCATTGACTTATATGAAGCCAGGATTTCACCCAGTGAATTTAGTTATCTGCATTTTAATAGTATTACAGCTTAAGAGTTTTGCTCCAAACTGATCTCATGGCATATACAGAACAATGGGATTTGAGTAACAGTCCATTCATCTAAATAAAATCAAAACTACAGATGTAGTTAGTGAGCATATCTGCATATGTAACTAGAAAGCTAAACATTCTTGTAGTGGATTTAAAGTGAGATAACTGTGAGCAACTGTGAGTCCTTTGTGTTCCTCTGATGGCTATTCAAAAGAGTCTGAAGCCTCTTTCCACTTCTCATAACAATTTGAATGTCTTTTACTTTCAGCATATTTCATACAAAGTGTCCTCAGCATTTTTGCTCTAAGGTCTGTGCATTACTTCCATTTATAAGGGTGACTCTTTTGTTAGGTCTTTTCAATTTCCACACAATCCCTAGACATGTTTTGATCACTTTAGGGTTCTTGACAGGATTCTCTCCCACTCTTCTCACTTACAAGAAAGGGAGAGGGCAGCAACTTAAGCTAAGGAAAAGTGGGCACAAAAGAAGGTGGAGTTGCTTTACACAATAACAATTACAAGTAGCAAGGGCAGCAATAGGATCAGTGAACCAAATAGGGACAATTTAAAATGTTAAACAGATTTTAAAAAGGAAATAACTTCAGGGGGAAATGCAGGATATCTTTGCTAACTCAAAGGACAGAACAAACTTATACAAGCCTGCTGGCCTTGAAGCCTAAATGTCCCATTTTTTTAACTAGGATACATGAAAGGATGACTATGATTAAGTGATAAAGCATAAAGAAGTGATCTTTGTCTGGCGCCAGTACTTCTTCACACGGGAATCGGAGCCCACGTATGCCTTCGGCTTTAATCTTGGTGAGATCTCACATTTGAGATCTATATTGGCCAGCACAAGATGCCCCATTATTCATACTGTAATTGCTCTAATCTATGATTTCTAAAAAAAGTCAAGTAAGAACACCGAGAACTGCTTCCTGCTATGGATTTGTGCTAAAAATGTAGCTACAGGTACCGCTGTGGCTGGTTACTTGATCCATACTGAATTGCTTATAGAGATTCAGGATGGGTGTTTACAGTAAGAACCAACTTCAGTACCGATGCCGAAGACTACCAGGAGGATGTGATGGTGGAAAGGGCGCATGGTGCTAGAAAGAGGTGTAATGGTGGAAAAAGCTGAATAAGTTGTAACATAGATCACGGATGCATTTGACACTACAATAAATTGTAGGGCTGTAACTGAGGGGATTGATGGGAAGCAGGATAATAGAAAACATTTTCATCTAGTATTTACTAGCCTGCTAATCCTTTTTTAGAAGGCTGCTACTGTACATATATCAAATCTTTTCCAAGTCTGATTTAGTTTCCCTTTTATATGCAGGAATATTACAATTAATTTACAATGTGCAATACTGTTCTTTATTTTACCTATACCCTAAGGTGTGTACTCTCTAATTTATGGGCCTACTTATTCCCTCAGATAGGCATGGGCAACTCCTATTGTTACTTATATGCATCTGAAGACCAAGGGCCTGAATATCCCCTCCATTAGGGCAAATATGCATTGCTCTCCACGAGCACAATAGGGAGAGGGGGCGGGGACTTGGGGAAGGAGTGGAATGGGGGTGGGGCGAGGGCGGAGCAGGGGCTGGGGGGTTGAGCACCCACTGGCCAGAGGGGAAGTTGGTGCCTATGAATAGCACAAGCAAGGGGGAATAAAGTTAGGGTATGTCTACACTACAAAATTAGGTCAATTTAATAGAAGTCGATTTTTTAGAAATTGATTTGATACTGTCGATTGTGTGTGTCCCCACTAAGTGCATTAAGTTGGCAGTGTGCGTCCACAGTACCGAGGCTAGCGTCGACTTTCGGAGCATTGCACTGTGGTAGCTATCCCACAGTTCCCGCAGTCTCCGCCGCCCATTGGAATTCTGGGTTGAGCTCCCAATGCCTGATGGGGCAAAAACATTGTCGCGGGTTGTTCTGGGTACATGTTGTCAGGGCCCCCCTCCTTCCCTCCCTCCATGAAAGCAACGGCAAAAAATCGTTTCTCGCCTTTTTTCCTCGGTTACCTGTGCAGACGACATACCACAGCAAGCATGGAGCCCGCTCAGCTGTATGTTTCCTGGGTGCTGCTGGCAGACGCTGTACTGCAGTGCTACACAGAAGCATCCCCTTGCCTTGCCTTGCCTTGCCTTGCCTTGCCTTGCTTTGTGGACGGCAGATGGTGCAATACGACTGCTAGCCCTCGTCATCGTCCCGTGGGTGCTCCTGGCTGACCTCGGTTAGGTTGGTCAGGAGCGCCTGGACAAAAATGGGAATGACTCCAGGTCATTCTCTTCTTTAAGTTTCGTCTAATGGAGATTCAGTCCTGCCTGGAATATCATGCCAGCTGGAGGCTTCTGCCTCAGGCTGCTCTCCCAGTCAGCAGTACCGCACGGTTGCACCTACCCCAGCCTGCCCCTTGCTCCCATGGCTCATGAAGCCTGGACAGTAGTAAGGAGCAGTTCAACTATAGGCTGAGCACGTGCAGGATGGTGTTAGAATGTGCCTTTGGACATTTAAAAGCTCACTGGCGCAGTTTACTGACTCGGTTAGACCTCAGCAAAACCAATATTCCCATCGTTATTACTGCTTGCTGTGTGCTCCACAATATCTGTGAGAGTAAGGGGGAGACGTTTATGGCAGGGTAGGAGGTTGAGGCAAATCGCCTGGCCACTGATTACGCACAGCCAGACACCAGGGTGGTTAGAAGAGCACAGCAGGGCGCGCTGCACATCAGAGAAGCTTTGAAAACCAGTTTCATGACTGGCCAGGCTACGGTGTGAAAGTTCTATTTGTTTCTCCTTGATGAAAACCCGCCCCCTTGGTTCACTCTACTTCCCTGTAAGGCAACTGCCCTCCCTCCCCTCTTTGATCTCCGCTTGCAGAGGCAATAAAGTCATTGTTGTTTCAAATTCATGCATTCTTTATTAATTCATCACACAAATGGGGGGATAACTGCCAAGGTAGCCCGGGAGGGGTGGGGGAAGAGGGAAGCACAGGGGTAGGGTAGTTATAGGGGAACCCCCTAGAATGGCATGCAGCTCATCATAGAAGTGGCGTGTCTGGGGCTCTGACCCAGAGTGGCCGTTTGCCTCTCTGGTTCTTTGGTAGGCTTCACGCTGCACTACTGCGGGTCCCTGTTATAACCTCTGTCCTTCATGCCCTTGGAGATTTTTTTCAAATATTCTGGCATTTCTTCTTTTGGAACGGAGTTCGGATAGCATGGATTCGTCTCCCCATACAGCAATCAGATTCAGTACCTCCCGTTCAGTCCATGCTGGAGCTCTTTTGCGATTCTGGGACTCCATGGTCACCTGTGCTGATCAGCTCGCTATGCTGGCCAAACAGGAAATGAAATTTAAAAGTTCCTGGGGCTTTTCCTGTCTACCTGGCCAGTGCATCTGAGTTGAGAGTGCTGTCCAGAGTGGTCACAATGGAGCACTCTGGGATAGCTCCGGGAGGCCAATACTGTCGAATTACATCCACACTACCCCAAATTCGACCCAGCAGGATCGATTTCAGTGCTAATCCCCTCGTCGGGGAGGAATACAGAAATCGATTTTAAAAGCCCTTTAAGTCGACAAAAATGACTTTGTTGTGTGGACGGGTGCAGGGTTAAATCGATCTAATGCTGCTAAATTCGACCTAAACTCGTAGTGTAGACCAGGGCTTAGAAAGGCTAAAGCACAAAATGAGTTACATGTAGCAAGGGATATAAAAAGCAATAAGAAGAGATTCTTTAAATACATTAGGAGCAACAGAAAGATGAAGGAAAGTATAGGGCCTCTCTTTAGCAGGGCAGGAGAGCTAATAACTGATGACCTAAGTTCCCTCTAAGCTGCGTGACCATGCAGCAGGCTATCAAGGGCATGCAGGCATGCAGCCTTAGGGGCCTGGAGTGGAGTGGAGAGGTGAGAGGTAGGGGGTGTGCAGGGCTGTGGCAGAGAGAAGCACCTCTCCCCCGGCCCCAGCCTCGGGGCATCCGCGGCAAGGAGAGGTCCCTCTCCCCCAGCCCTGGAATGGGGCTGCCATGGCCAAGGAGAGGCGCCTCTCACCGGGCCCCGGGCTGCTGTGGCAAGAGAGGGCTGGGGGGAGTCCTCTCTCCCCACTGCAGCCCCAGGGCAGCCTGCACCCCAAACCCCTCATCCCCGCACTCCCAGCCAGAGCCCTTAATCCCCCTCCCCCTCCCCCGCACCCCCAACCCTCTGCTCTAGCCCTGAGCCCCCTCCCATATCCCAAACCTCTCATCCCCGGCCCCAGTCCAGGGCCCGCATCCCCCAGCCAGAGCCCTCACCCCTCCTGCACCCCAACCATCTGCCCCAGCCCTGAGCCCTCTCCCACACTCCGAATCCCTCAGCCCCACCCCGCCACACATCACCTCCATATTGGTACATATAACAAAATTCATCCCACACATGGATGTAAAAAATTAGAGGGAACACTGCTGATGACATTAAGAAAATAGAGTTGTTTCATGGTTATTTTGCTTTTTTGGGGTGGAAGATGATGACTTTCACACAGTCCACCCTGTTAAGTGGGAAATAATGACTAACATCAAACTGTTGATGGAACATCTAACCTCCCAGTCAAAAGAGCAACAAAATAAGTCTACCTTGTCAGGGTCAATGTTCTAGGCAGATTGGACCTGGGGTAAAGATCTGCCAATTGAATATTGAGGCCTCTCTCGGTTGGTCCAAGTGTGACTACCTGGAGAAAATGCTGAAGACAGCTATCTAGACATCCGCTCCCTCCAGGAGACCCATGTTCCAAAGGAAGAAAAAGCCTGTTGCTACAAAATCAATGACTATAAACACAGCTCCAGCAATTACCACTCAAAATAAAGGCTGGCAATTTACATAAAGCAGGAGCTCAGTGAATGTGTTTCTGTCTCCAACAGCACACAAACAAACAACACATTGGCAAGCTTACCATCGCTAATATATATCAACCACCTGGGGCTCAGTGCCCTCAGCCAGCTCTGCAGAATGCACAGGACCCTGCTGTATTTGCATGCACCTGTAATAGTCACCTCACCCAGTGGGGCTATGCAGCAAACCACATTGCAGGTGAAGAACTGACATGCTGGGCATCCGCAGATTATATGTTCCTCCTTTTTTATGTGAAAGGGCATGTCTTTTCCAGTCTGCAAGATGGGGCAGAGGATACTGCCCTCACCTGAATGTCATATCTAACGATGATACCAGGGCCACCAATACCCGCATTGCAGATCGTCCTCTATGATTTCCTGAACAGCCAGCACAGACCAGTACTGCCCATATTGGCATTCAAATCCCAGTTCTCTACTCAAAACCAGTGCTGCACTGGAACTTCAAAAAAGCAGACTGGGCCCTTTCACTAGGACTGTGGACAATACAACCTCCCACATTCCCCCAACACGGAAGACTTTTGACCATTTTACTGAGCTCCTAATCTCCGCCACAAAGAAGAACAATCTCCTCCCCTACCCCCCAGGGACACATGTCATTGTACACTCCTTGGTGAACTGCAGAGCTCCAAGAGCTCCTCCACAAATATGATGAGTGAAGAGACTCAGAAATTGGAAAAGCCCTCCTGGCATCAGTGGATGCAGCAAGGTGGAAACAGTGGCTAGAGCAGATGCGCTTGGAGTCTGCTGCAACACCTTGGGGTTGCAAATCCTCACACATGCCACTAGGCTGCAGGTGAAAGCCAATGCCATTGCTGCTAAATTTTTATGGACATCAAAACAGCCCGTGGACAAACAGTATTACAACCAAGTCCGGCATCAGCTCTAGCAGGTTATGTCCACATGTGCTCCATCATCCCAATGATTTGGACCATTCACAAGTAAGGAGATTTATGAAGCCATTGTAGCCATGAAATTGGGGAAAGCAGCAAGAAAAGAAAGTATCTATCCTGAGTTTCTATATAACCTGGGTCCACTGGCACAGTAATGGATGATGCAGCTTTTCACCAACATCCTGGAGACTGGTGAAACCTGCAGTGTGTGGACAGAAGTCAAGGTTATTGCACTCCTAAAGCCTGAAAAACCTGCAGATTACCCGTCTAGTTATAGTCCAGTCTCCCTCTTGAGCATCACCTACCCTCGTTCTGAACCAAATTGAGCCAATGTGGATGTCAGCCTACCCCAGGAGCAAGCTGGTTTTCGACTGCACAGAAGTTGCTGCGACTGGGTCCTGGCCCTCATTGCAAACATAGAGACTGGATTTTAGTAGAGGGAGGGGTCAGAGAGAGAGAAAAGCAGGAGAAACAGAAGAAGAGAAGGAGCAGAAAGCCAGCTACCCTGAACAAGCACAGTCTCTTCTAGGTCTCGAACCCTGGGGCTTAGTCTCCCTCCCGGGTTTTCACTTTCTCTCCACTCTGCTCCCAGAGAGTTGACTCTAGACTCTCTTCCTATAGTCTCTTTCTGCTGTAAACGTCCTGGCTTTATAATCCAGCCTACTCCAGCCCAGCTGAGCCTCTTATTCAGTTAAACCTGGATCTCCCACCAGGTGCAACCAGGCACCTGCTCTGGCCCCTCAGGCCCACATTAACCCCTTCAGGGCCTGATTGTGGTACAAACCCCTTCACAATGTATTAGGAAAGCTAAGGGATGAATTTCACACCCAGCAAATACAACAAAGTGTTCCAGGTACCAAACAAAAAGCAAATTTAGGATAATGAATCAAGACACTTGAGTCAGCCCTACAGCTTGAACTGCTGTTTATTTCCTGGACTGTTAGGCTATCCGGGGTGGTCCCAGATGACTGGAAAAAGGCTAATGTAGTGCCCATCTTTAAAAAAGGGAAGAAGGAGGATCCGGGGAACTACAGGCCAGTCAGCCTCACCTCAGTCCCTGGAAAAATCATGGAGCAGGTCCTCAAGGAATCAATTCTGGAGCACTTAGAGGAGAGGAAAGTGATCAGGAACAGTCAGCATGGATTCATCAAGGGCAACTGTCATAACTATAAAGGGAAGGGTAACAGCTCTCCTGTGTACAGTACTATAAAATCCCTCCTGGCCAGAAACTCCAAAATCCTTTTACCTGTAAAGGGTTAAGAAGCTTGGGTAACCTGGCTGACACCTGACCCAAAGGACCAATAAGGGGACAAGATACTTTCAAATCTTGGGGGGGGAAAGGCTTTTGTTTGTGCTCTTTGTTTAAGGGGTCGTTCGCTCTTGGGACTGAGAGGGACCAGACATCAATCCAGGTTCTCCCCATCTTTCTAAACAAGTCTCTCATATTTCAAACTTGTAAGTAAAAAGCCAGGCAAGGCATCTTAGTATTACTTTGTTTTCTCAACTTGTAAATGTACCTTTTACTAGAGTGTTTATCTTTGTTTGCTGTACTTTGAACCTGAGACTAGAGGGGGGTCCTCTGAGCTCTTTAAGTTTGATTACCCTGTAAAGTTATTTTCCATACTGAATTTTACAGAGATGATTTTTACCTTTTTCTTTAATTAAAAGCCTTCTTTTTAAGAACCTGATTGATTTTTCCTTGTTTTTAGATCCAAGGGAGTTGGATCTGTATTCACCAGGAGCTGGTGAAAGGAAGGAGGGGGGAAGGGTCAATTTCTCCTTGTTTTAAGATCCAAGGGGTTTGGATCTGTATTCACCAGGGAATTGGTGAAAGGTTTCTCATAGCTTCCCAGGGAAGGGAATTAGCTTGTAGAAATGATGGCAGCGGACCAGATCTAAGCTGGTAGTTAAGCTTAGAAGTCTTCATGCAGGCCCCCACGCTTGTACCCTGAAGTTCAAAGTTGGGATACAGCCGTGACAGCAACTCATGCCTGACTAACCTAATTGCCTTCTATGACGAGATAACTGGCTCTGTGGATGAGGGGAAAGCAGTGGACGTGTTATTCCTTGACTTTAGCAAAACTTTTGATACAGTCTCCCACAGTATTCTTGCTGGCAAGTTAAAGAAGTATGGGCTGGATGAATGGACTATAAGGTGGATAGAAAGCTGGCTAGATCATTGGGCTCAATGGGTAGTGATCAACGGCTCCATGTCTAGTTGGAAGCCGGTATCAAGCGGAGTGCCCCAAGGGTCGGTCCTGGGGCCGGTTTTGTTCAATATCATCATTAATGATCTGGAGGATGGCGTGGACTGCACCCTCAGCAAGTTTGCAGATGACACTAAACTGGGAGGAGTGATAGATACGCTGGAGGGTAGGGATAGCATACAGAGGGACCTAGACAAATTAGAGGATTGGGCCAAAAGAAATCTGATGAGGTTCAACAAGGACAAGTGCAGAGTCCTGCACTTAGGATGGAAGAATCCCATGCACTGCTACAGACTAGGGACCGAATGGCTAGGCAGCAGTTCTGCAGAAAAGGACCTAGGGGTTACTGTGGCCAAGAAGCTGGATATGAGTCGACAGTGTGCCCTTGTTGCCAAGAAGGCTAATGGCATTTTGGGCTGTATAAGTTGGGGAATTGCCAGCAGATCGAGGGACGTGATCATTCCCCTCTATTCGACATTGGTGCGGCCTCATCTGGAGTACTGTGTCCAGTTTTGGGCCCCACACTTCAGGAAGGATGTGGAAAAATTGGAAAGAGTCCAGCGGAGGGCAACAAAAATTATTAGGGGGCTGGAGCGCACGACTTATGAGGAGAGGCTGAGGGAACTGGGATTGTTTAGTCTCCAGAAGAGAAGAATGAGGGGGAATTTGATAGCTGCTTTCAACTACCTGAAAGGGGGTTCCAAAGAGGATGGATCTAGACTGTTCTCAGTGGTAGCAGATGACAGAACAAGGAGTAATGGTCTCAAGTTGCAGTGGGGGATGTTTAGGTTGGATATTAGGAAAAACTTTTTTACTAGGAGGGTGGTGAAGCACTGGAATGGGTTACCTAGGGAGGTGGTGGAATCTCCTTCCTTAGAGGTTTTTAAGGTCAGGCTTGACAAAGCCCTGGCTGGGATGATTTAGCTGGGGATTGGTCCTGCTTTGAGCATGGGGTTGGACTAGATGACCTCCTGAGGTCCCTTCCAACCCTGATATTCTATGATTCTATGACTACTGCTGACTTGTAAGTTATCCTAAGTAGTTTCTCGATGGAAGGTAGGGAGTCTACCAAAAACCAGGTGAGCTGCATTTTTAGGCTCCTTTTAGCCTTTCTTGAGGGCACCTCTCAGATGACCGACCTGACTTCCTGCACCTCATTGCAAGGGTGGAACAACGTGGTGTATTTACCCTTATACAGGAGCACTGGGCTGCAGCCCATCTGTTCCCCAGCTGTGTTAACCCATCAGGCCCAGCTGTGTTTGGTACCTGTGCGTTCTTTTCCTCTGAAAGCCTGTGACAGTGGTTGATTAAAGTGAGTCAAACAGCTTTTTCAAAACAAAGCATTATATATTCTTTCACCTAGCAATCAGAGTCAAGAGTTAATAATAACAATAAAAGCCTATCTGTATATTTTCCCCTTACCTAAACCCAAATCTTTCTTTTTGAGCTGTGGTATGTTCACCTCAACACAGCATCTCCATTCAGCCCATGCACCTCCATGTCTGGGCTGGAGATGCAGACTGTGCTGTGGCAATGTGCTCATTGTGTCTTCCGCAGTCTTTGTGCCTCTGGGGGTCAGCCTGCTGACAACTCACTCAATCTTCCCTAACACCCCATACCTTCCTGACAAAACTAGCATCTTTAAGGCCTGGTCTACACTAACCCCCAAATTCGAACTAAGGTACGCAACTTCAGCTACGTGAATAACGTAGCTGAAGTCGACATACCTTAGTTCGAACTTACCGCGGTTCAGACGCGGTCCACACGCGGCAGGCAGGCTCCCCGTCGACTCCGCGGTACTCCTCTCGCCGAGCTGGAGTACCGCAGTCGACGGCGAGCGCTTCCGGGATCGATTTATCGCGTCCAGACCAGACGCGATAAATCGAACCCGGAACTTCGATTGCCAGCCGTCGAACTACCGCGGTAGTGTAGACCTGGCCTAAGGTTCTAATACTTCCTCTGATCTTAGGTTTGGTGTGGGAAGAGTAAACCTTGCCAGTCTAGTGGATGCTGGGCTTATGGATATTTCCCACTTGATAGCTTCTCCCTTGATATTCCCTATGATAGCACCTGACCTTTGACCTTATTTTGTTTCCTGTTGGTGTCCTCCTTATAGCTTCCTTTTAATTTAACTAAAAACATTCAGGCAAGATAGTAGCACACAGATGAACAGAGGTGCACATGATTTAAAAAAAAAAAAAGCACATTCCTCATCCACATTGCTCCTGCATTAAAGAACGAACTAAGCAGGGTCACTTCTCAAGTGACCAAGAGACATTCTGGCACCTACTTCCTGGATGGAGCATCCATTATAAACTCTTCTGATTTCAAACTTCAAACAGTAAATAAGACTTCCCATAACCAAATAAATATACATTTCTCACTACATTGTACAAATATTTTCCCGTGTGATCCTCCTTGCAGCCTGCTTTTGATTTAACACTATGCATTCAGGCAGAATAATATCATACAGGTAAACTGAGATGCACCTGGTATTTATAAAAAATCATATACATAACTCCTTCATTCTCCACATCAGTATTTGGAAACGTGTCTTAATCATTGCCTTTTGAATATTTAAATAATTTGAGCTGGCAAAATATGAGCAAGAGGTCTATGGTAAGTGCACAATCTAAAATTTCTCTATGTAATTGTCTCAGATTCTTAATTTACTATTGCTGAAAAATGTGAGTTGTCCTAAATATAATTCCATAACAGTAATAGTTTTTAGATTAAATTATTATATTGTGTGCTTTTCCTTTACATCAATACAAAGTGATTGACTCCATATAGTTTGTCAGTCAGTAGGATATATGTTTGCTGGAGTCTTGAAAGAAGCAGGATAATTTTTAATGCAAGTTGATAATATTACACACGTTATTGTGGAGGAGTGGCAATGACCCCTATACTGAAGTTGCCTAACACTTCCTAGAACTTCCACAAAAGACTGATTTCAACCTAGAACAAATATTTGTATCCTGGAATAAACATTTGTGATGTGTCCACACTATCCTTTGTAACCATGCTAACTACCTTGGGTTAACTGGAAATCCATTCACCCAAGGTTAAAAACAAAAATCCAATGGTATGTCTAGATTTGAGGATGGAGCCTTATTGGGTTTGTTTCTACTACATTTTTTACATCAAGTGAAACTTGGATAACAAAATTAGATAGTGAAACTGGCAAGACTGAATCTTGCGCACCAGCTAAATGCCATTTTGTTTGGGTTCACAACACCACAGAAAGTATAAATAAAGCAAAACAAACAAACAAAAAGCCACCTGTGTTATACTAAAATATACTAAGTTGTCCTAAAAACATTTTTCTTTATATTAACTCTTTGAAAATTGTGTGTGAGAGAGAGAGTGTGGAGAGAGAGTGTTAGTTGGGCTTAAATGAGATTTAAATGGTGCATAGATCTTTGTGCTGGCAGCCCCAGAGTAACCTTAATAGACACTAACATAGGAATATTTTGTGCTCTGCCATTCCTTGAAAAATGTCCAAATGTATCCATGTGAATGTTGACTTCAATAGTGTTACATTTATGTAAGTGAGGTGGATAAAAAACATTGTGGTTTTAAATAGTACAGCTGTGACAACTTAATATTATTTTGTTTCACCCAAGGGGAATAGAGTTCTCTCAGGTTCCTTCTGTAACAAATGTTTATGCGAGACAGGGCAATAAAATCTCAGCTGTTCCTAATCAGACAGGACTTCCTTCATTCTTCATCCAAATTTCCCAGACCCACATAACTACTATTTTTCCACTGTTGTAAGTTACAAACATCTGAGGTGTTAACTTAACGTCCTTTAAAAATATGCCTACATTATGAATCATGGAAGAGCATCTCCAGGGGCAGCTCTATGTATTTTGCCACCCCAAACACGGCAGTCAGGTGGCTTTCGGCAGTGCGCCTGCGGGCGGTCCGCTGGTAACGCGGATTCGGAGGCATGCCTGCGGGAGGTCCACCGGTCCCGCGCCTTCGGCGTACCCGCCGCCGAATTGCCGCGGAAACCGCGGGGCCGGCGGATCTCCCGCAGGCATGCCGCCGAAGGCAGCCTGACTGCCGCCCTCACGGTGACCGGCACGCCACCCTCCGTGGCTTGCTGCCCCAGGCACGCGCTTGGTGCGCTGGTGCCTGGAGCCACCCCTGAGCGGGGGGGAGAGAGAGAAAGGGGGTGGCCAGGGCTTCCTTCAGCCGGAGCGCTCACCACTTGGCCCCTCCTGCCGCGCTGCCTGCAGGTGAATGGAAGGACACGGGCTGCCGGGCTTGCTGCAGACCTGGCACCAGCTGGGGCAGACAAAGTGCGCAGCCCGCTCCCAGCAGGGCGCTCCCCTCCTCCACCCCCTACAGGGCGGCTGGAGCGGCGAACCAAAAAAAAAAGGGAAAAAAAGGGTGGCCATGCCACCCTAGGACTGGACAGAATGCTGCTCCTTAGAATCTGCCGCCCCAAGCACGAGCTTGCTCAGTTGGTGCCTGGAGCCGGCCCTGAGCATCTCACATTGTAAACAAGAAAAACTCATTGGAGGGAGATCTTTTTTTTTTTCCTACATAGTGATTCTCCTCCCATTCCCTGATTCAGACCAAGTTGTTTTTGCAGTAAGAGGCACAAGTTCTTTTTAAAAGTAATAGGGCAGGATCTTCCACTTATCACTCAGGAAAAATGTCTGATTTCAATAAGAGCTTTGCCCGAATAAGAAGAGTAGGATTGGTTCAAATGATTAAATATAGAATTATAGGCCCTGATTATGCAAGTACTTAAACATGTAAGTAGTCCACTGACAGAGGAACTATTCACATGTTTGCAGATTTGGGACCATATGCTGTATCCAGGGTCGACGAGCGGGGGGAAAGCCGGTACAAATTACTGGGGCCCGGCAGTCCAGAAGGGGGCCCAGGGCCCGGCTTCCCCCCCCGCCCCCTCGTCGGCCCTGTTTAGCCAGTCCGCCCTTTCTGGAGGGCCAGAAAAAAATGTTTCACCGGGGCCCGAACCCGCTGTCGGCGGCCCTGGCTGTATCTCTTCTAGGATTAGAGAAGGAGTGGTTGAAATGGCTTGTAAAACAGACTTCAGTAGCATTTGTATGCCTCTTATTATTGCACATTCTCTCCTATCTTATGAGGAGTTGGTAGCTTTGTAAGACATGAATGTTTCATCCTGTTGTTCTCTGTGCAATTCTGCAAAACTGAAATTGATTGAAGAAATACAGATAATCACTTTGGTCATATTAAACTGGAGCAAAAGAGAATTTCAGATAAAATAGTAGCTATCCTTGTAAATCAAGGACATCTGAAAAGCACAAAGTGTATTTCTCCATCCTAGGCAATGTTATTTTTCCTTTGGCTTCCACTACTTGTTCTTGTGGTCTGTGAACTGTGTCCTAATTGCCCCATGTAAGAACCATATCAAAATGTGTCTTCCCTTTCAAGTTTAGAATGCCTTTCTTTCCTATTGCCATTTTTAAACTGTGCTGTCTGTCAAAGGTATTTCTCAGCCCTATGGGTCAATGAATTATGATTATTCTCTATGAAACTGACTTGTGACTAATAAAAGGCAAGCAGAATACTTGTACAGAAGTACTCTTGAAAAGCAATGCACATAACTCTATTTCTTGTCTATCTGTTTTTAAGCTTTTTATTTCCCCTTTTGGGATAAAATTAATATATCCCCATTTAAAATATAAAATACAATTTTTTTTTAAATTTAGTACAACTATCCCCAAATTCCAGCAATTGTAGTTTTGATATTAATCTAGTGCAACCGTATATGTTGGTATTTATTTTTATAGTTTTGGTCCCATGTTCATATCTGAAAAAAGAAAAAATGAGCAAAATTCTGTTCTGTCCCACTTGTTCAACTTGTCCCTCTTGATTTAGTGGGAATCACACCCATGTGAATAAAAGCATAAGTTGGTCCATTACCTCTTGTTCACTTCCAAGCCAGTCTCTCTCTTTATATTCTCTAAAATCTCATTTGTCTTTCACTGTCTCTATTACTACTGCAGGGATAAACAGCTTTTGGATGGGATTTTCCAAAAATGTTCAGTGTTGTTCCTAACTCTGCTCCCACTAATGTCAATGGGAATGGATTTAAATTGCATGGGTGCAATTCCAGCTCAATAGGAATTGAACTTCCATGGTAGCAGTCAGGACAATGCTGAGTACTTCTGAAAACCTTAGCCCTTTGTTCTCTTGTTCAATTTCTTTCCCCTTGCCCAGCTACACAAGCCTTCCCCTACAGTTCCCTCCACAAAACTAAGCTAGAAAAATAAGTTTCAATGCCATTTCACAATTATTTCATCACAAAGTTTTCTTGTGGTATCTCAAACCTTCCATTTTCACTACTGGTAACCATCACTGAACTAACCATTCATTCATTGGCATCTCTTCACAATAACTGCCCTAAAGAATGGTGTGGCATCACTTTCCTGAATATAACTAATACATTAAATATTTTTTAAATCCATGAGCACTTTCATGACATAATATGAAGAAAGAGTGGAGAATATAATCTTTCAGACTGACTGCTTTACATAATCTTAATTTTTGGTGATGGGTAGATTGAAAAGTAGTGTGACCCACCTTTTATTTCTTCTTTTTGTGATACGACCAGTCTGTTGCCACTTCAGAATGTTCAGATTTGTAAAAATGTCCTTTACATTGGCAGGCTCACTTGCTCATTTATTTGTTCTTTTGTTTTGATCTCGCTCTCTCTATATAATGCCTCTCTTTACTTCATAGTTCAGCTTTTCTGAATCACTTTCTTCCTAAGTGCCCTTGTTTCTGCACTATGTGTCAAGAAACCACACTGTTATGACAACCCATTTGATCCACAGTTAGGGATCTTGCAGTTCATAGTAATAGTCATCCTTCTGAAAGACTCTCCATTGTGTGTTCTCTTTACCTCCTCTTACAGATTAGGAGAAAGCATGTAATTTTCTCCAAGTAGACATCTGTCTTAATAGCTTCTAATTCTTTCTCATCAGATGTGATCTTTTCTTTCACAACATTTACACTAAATATGTTTGTCTTCTGCATATTCATTATGAGTCTGTTTTCTTACTCTCTGCTCAGCAATCTATTGCTTCAAGGTCTTCTGGGATTTCAACAAAGTAATCTGTAACACTGTATGAGCTGACTGCTGTTCTCTGTTGTTCTTAGTGTCACTTTTATCTTTAAAAGGTTCTGAAGATCTTCCTCAAGAAGAAGGGAAAATTTTTGGTGAGTTACTGAAAATAATAAAGTAAGAAATCCTTTTTAAAGTTTGCCCTTTCTGGTATGCCTCTGTGAGATGAGACTAGCATTGGCTGTCCCTATTTTCAAAATCAGTTAAAACAAACCATGCTCAGCGCTAAACCCAATTAGATATACATCAGTTTCAAAAACAAATTCAAGTTGTTCTTTAAGGATGCATAACCACTTAAAACCTCTTTTACTTGGTTCTTAAACAATGTAGTAACAGAATGCTTGCCTTTCTAAAGCACAGCAAAGTAGGCTGCCCTGTACTGCTAAGGCATATGTGCTGTGATATTCCGGCAGGATTCAGGCTTGCATGAGTCCTATGACTCTGTGGTACTTACTAAGCCCTGTTGATCACAGTGTTGTTCTGATTCCTGGTCATGGAGGTAGGCTGAATAATAATATACAAATATTAATAAGGATATGGTTGAATTTTATACCCACCAAACTTATTCTCTTATTTGCTTAATTGTAGCTTCTTCAACAAACTTCTCTAGTGATTTGGATGTGACAGGCTGCCAGTAGTGAAATAACAGTAGTTATTTTAACCTCTGTGAATGAAATGTATTAGCACTACTGTTCTTTCACTTTCTGTACAATTCACTTGTCTAGTTCTCACTTTCCATTATATTAGTGTATTTCCTAAAGATTATTATCAACCCAGCTATGTGCTCACCTTCATAAAATTGAAGGTGCAGGGACAGATTGTGGTTGGCCCCTACGCTGGGACGCAAACAGCAGGTCATGGAGGTATACAAGGAGTTTCTCTCTACATCTTGCAACACTGACCATAATTACAGCCATGCTTTCTTGAGAACAGGGACTGTTTTCTGTTAGTGCCTCTTCCAAGCCATCCTAAGGGCTTGCCTCCACAGGGGGATCGACGCGTGGCGATTGATCCACCAAGGGTCGATCGCTCTCTGGCTGACTCCGGTACTCCACCAGAACGAGAAGCATAAGGTAAGTCGAGGGAAGAGTTTCTCCCATCGACCCAGTGCGGTGTAGACACCACAATAAGTCGAGCTAAGGTATGTCGACTCCAGCTACGTTATTCACGTAGCTGGAGTTATGTAACTTAGGTCGACTTAGCCCTGCATAGCATAGATCTGCCCTAAGAAAGGGCAGGGAAAAGAAACTTAATGGCTGCAGAAGGAAGCACATGTTGTATTTCCTTCAGGGATGGGACAAGGAACACAGTTCAACAGTGCTTTTAGAGGAACTGTGCCTTCCTGAGACACAGTGCCTCCTGGATCTTTCTCCGGGTTAATTACCGGGTGATAAGAACACACCTTTTTTCCCCACCTAGTGGGGAATAGGAATAATCTGTCTCAATCTTTTTCATCTCTTTTACCCCTCCATTGGCTTAGTATCAGCTGCCATTGCTGCAGTTGGTTCACTTGCTGCTATTTGCAAGGAAATAAAGTGGGGACTGTATTTTGGAATAGTCAACCCTTTTAAAACCTAGAAATAGGCCAATAACGATGTATACATTGGGGTTTTAAAATTCAGATTTGCTTGATTCGTTGAGAACTGAACTGAGCAGTTGGAAATTTTTTTGAGTCAATTTGCTCACATTTTTCAATACTAATTTAATATCCGTGAGGTTTCATGGGATTTTATTAACCTTGCAATCAACTTTCGTCTTCATCTGACTTTAGGCAAGATTTTTCACCACCACAGAGGTGGGTTGAAAAATCATATTAATGTTAAAGACAGCAAGAATTTTTTTTAAAAAAAATGTCCAGATGAGTTCCAAGAACCCCAGAGCAAATTCTGGGTTTGGTTAGACTGTAAGATGCCTTCCTCAACAAGACACTTATGTAGCAGCCATTCAAGTTTGTTCCCGAATTGTTACTGTCTTTATAAATTACTAATCTTTCTGTGGGATGCAGGGAGTTGGACAAAGGAGCAAATTAGCAGGGCATATTTTAAATAAAGGTGGGCTCAAATTGCAAACTTCAGGTCTGAACTTAGATCTGAATTTCAACTTCCCCAAAGTTTGGTGGGCTGTGGATTTGGTGTTCAGTATAAACCCATCTATAATTTTATTAACTTAAAATTTAAAAAAATCTTTATTAAAGAAGAGCTAAAAGTTAAGTGTTGTGTGTGATGTGAATGTGAAATTTATCAAAAACATATTGGGCTATAGAAGAAAATCCCAGAAAGTTCAAAGGAAAAGAGCATTCCAATGAGAGGGATAAGAGAAGTGCTTATTTTTTTCCCATAGCCTTTTAGAATGTGTGTGTCTGAGACCAACTTAGAGTGTACTTTTGTCAGCAAGTTGCAGTGACAGGCATATATATCACTGGGGGACTTGCTAGCGGTATTGTCCTTAACCACATCTGGTAGTGGCAAGATTGAAGGTTGAGGTAACTGTAAAAGGGTTGTGAAGATTGATCTGTGAAGTTGTCTGATTTTTGGGGGATGGGTTGCCAGCACCGGAGTACAGGGTGGACTGAATTGCTAACCCTACTAAGGTAGACAGTGCTACAGCAGATTCCCTCATGGAGCATCCACTCTGCTATGATTCTGCATTCAAATGAGCCCTGGTTACAAATCCTTTGGTGTGTTCTAATTGCGTTTTTTTTTGCCCATGCTTCTGCCTTGGTTGCCTAATTTCCTATAGAACATCCCCATAACAGCATCTTCTCCCCCCACTTAGATCAACCTCTCTGGGGAGAAAGAGGGGCTCTTGCTCTTTTTTGACCACAACTACTGGAACAAGTGCCTCATGTGATCCCTGTATTTTGTTTAATCATATTACTGCAGTATTTACTTAGTTAAATATGAAAGAGTTATGTGATATACCATACATGGCTGCTAAGGTAATTTAGTTTTTTGGTACTTGTAGTAATCTGTAGCATGCACTTAAGTACTGTCCTGAGTAGGGATGTTTTCCTGAACTGAAACCTAAGGGTCTGATACAAGTCAATAGAAAGACTTAGCCTATGGTGCTGAGGACCTTCTATAAAGTGATGAGCCCCTCATCTTGCACTGAAATTTGCATTATGAACTTTTTTTTTACAATACCAACATATTGGTTCCACCTCAGAGGAGACAGTTAAGAGTTAATTATTCCATCCAAGCTATGAAATAACTTGTGCTACTAAAAATGAAACAAACTCCAGAGATGCACAATCTTTAGTCTGAAAATACATCTCTACCATGTGAAAAAAGAGAGACACATGGATCTAAAGTTAAGCATGTTCGGAAGTATGAAAGAACTTTGAAAAGCATCAGATAAGCATTCATGCTTCCAAGGAGCCTCAGCTACTGTAAGGCCATGTCTACACTACAAACTTTGGTCAATGCAAGTTGTGTTGGTGTACAGCCATCGAAGTCTGTATACTACTCAGGTGTGTGCATACTTGGCTGCTTGTGTCAGCGCTGCACATATTCACCAGGGGTTCTTGTGTCTATGTAAAATGCAGTCCATCATGGGTAGGTATTCCAGTGTTCCATGAGCTGCTGTCCAGCACAATGCCTTTTGGAATACTTTTTGCAACACTTTGTGAGATAGTAATGACCTGCTCAGGGATCTCTGGGAGCGAGGGATCAAATTCCCAGCATGCAACTTTCTTGTCCCATCATGCCATCCATATCCCCATAATTTTTGCACTTCTTTAAAAAATCCTACAAAGCCCCGAGGCACTTTTCAGTGTCTGCCATCTCTGGCAGAAGTACAGAGCAAGCAGAGCTCTGCATTATTCTCATGAACATTGCAAATACAGGGTACACGACTCTCCTGTATTTGCAACCCACAGGGGCGACAGGAGGATTTCTTTGAGGACAGTTTCTGAAGGACCTAGCCAAAAAAAATTTCAAGATACTTGGTGATGTTCATGGAGCAGCAGCTGATGGTAGAGCTCTGTTTCTGGGCCTGAGAAATGAGCACTGACTGGTGATCAAATCGTAATGCAGGTTTGGGATGACAAGCAGTCAGTGAAGAACTTTCGGGTGCAAAAGGCCACATTCTTGGATCTGTGTGCCAAGCTCACCCCAGCCCTCCAGCACATGGACACGAGAATGAAAGCTGCATTGACAGTGGCAATCACACTTTGGAACACTGGATTGCTACAGGTCAATGGGAAATCATTTTGGAGTTGGAAAATCCATAGTGGGGCCTATTGTCATGAAAGTGTGCATTGTCATTAATCCTCTCCTGCTATGAAGGATTGTGACTCTTGACAGTGTGCAGGAAATAGTGAATGGATTTTCAGCAATGGAGTGTCCGAACTGTGCTGGTGTGACAGACAGTACACACATCCCTATTTTGGTACCAGCCCACCTTGCCATAGAATATATGAACAGAAAGGGCTACTTTTCTATGGTTATGCAAGCACTGGTGGATCAATGTGGGTTGCTCAGGAAAGGTGTATGACACATCTTTGGGAACGCAGGACTGTTCAGAAAGCTGCAAGCAGGGACATTCTTTCCCAATCAGCAGATTACCATTGGCAATAGGTGTAGAGATATGTTTGTAGAAGATTATAATTTACAGACGCTCTTTCCTAAGGGACAGACTCGTGGGACCGCATAGTGTTGCAGGTGTGGGATGATTCCCAGTGGCTGCGAAACTTTCACATGCGTAAGGGCACTTTCATGGAACTTTGTGGCTTGCTTTCCCCTGCCCTGAAGCATAAGAATACCAAGATGAGAGCAGCCCTCACAGTTGAGAAGCGAGTGGTGATATCCCTCTGGAAGCTTGCAACACCAGACAGCTACCGGTCAGTCAGGAATCAATTTGGAGTGGGCAAATCTACTGTGGGGGCTGCTGTGATCCAAGTTGCCAGTGCAATCACTGAGCTGTTGCTATCAAGGGTAGTGACTCTAGGAAATGTGCAGGTCATAGTGGATGGCTTTGCTGCAATGGGGTTCCTTAACTGTGGTGGGGCGATAGAACACATATCCCTATCTTGGGATCGGACCACCTTGTCAGCCAGTATGTAAACCGCAAGAGGTACTTTTCAATGGTGCTGCAAGCACTGGTGGATCACAAGGGATGTTTCACCAACATCAACATGGGATGACCAGGAAAGGTGCATGACGCTTGCATCTTCTGGAACTCTGGTCTGTTTGAACAGCTGCAGGAAGGAACTTACTTCCCAGACCAGAAAATTACCATTGGGGATGTTGAAATGTCTATAGTTATCCTTGGGGACCCAGCCTATCCCTTAATGCCATGGCTCATGAAGGCATACACAGGCACCCAGGACAGTAGTAAGGAGCTATTCAACTATAGGCTGAGCAAGTGCAGAATGGTGGTAGAATGTGTATTTGGACGTTTAAAAGCTCGCTGGCGCAGTTTACTGACTAGGTTAGACCTCAGTGAAACCAATATTCCCATTGTTATTGCTGCTTGCTGTGTGCTCCACAATCTCTGTGAGAGTAAGGGGGAGACGTTTATGGCGGGGTGGGAGGTTGAAGCAAATCGCCTGGCAGCCGATTACGCGCAGCCAGATACCAGGGTGATTAGAAGAGCACAGCTGGGTGCCCTGCACATCAGAGAAGCTTTGAAAACCAGTTTCATGACTGGCAGGCTACCGTGTGACAGTTCTTTGTTTTTCCTTGATGAATACCCGCCCCCTTGGTTGACTCTACTTCCCTGTAAGCAGGGTCGGCTCCAGCATTTTTGCCGCCCCAAGCAGTGGGAAAAAAAGAAAAACCCGATTGAGCTGCTGCCGAAGTGCTGCCGCCGCCGACCCGGATGTGCCGCCCCAACAACAGATGGACTGCCACCCCTTTCTATTGGCCACCCCAGGCATCTGCTTCCTTCGCTGGTGCCTGAAGCCGGCCCTGCCTGTAAGCCAACCGACTTCCCCCCTTTGATCACCAGTTTCAGAGGCAATAAAGTCATTATTGTTTCAAAATCATGCATTCTTTATTAATTCAATCACACAAATAGGGGGAAAACTCGCAAGGTAGCCTGGGAGGGGTGGATGAGGAGGGAAGCACGGGTGGGGTGGTGGATGAGGGGAGGAGGGAAGGACAAGGCCACACTACAGTTCAAAACTTATTGAATGCTAGCCTTCTGTTGCCTGGGTAATCCTCTGGGGTGGAGTGGCTGGGTGCCTGTAGCCTCCCTCTCCCCCTCCCCCGCGTTCTTGAGCATCTGGGTGAGGAGGCTATGGAACTTGGGGAGGAGGGCAGGCGGTTATACAGGGGCTGCAGCGGTGGTCTGTGCTCCTGCTGCCTTTCCTGCAGCTCCACAAGACACCTGAGCATGTCAATTTGCTCCCCCATTAGCCACAGCATTGCATCCAGCCTCATCTCAGCATGCTCCTCTCTCCTCTCATCGTGTTCATTTAACGCTTTCCTGGACTCTGCCATTGTTTGCCTCCACGCATTCTGCTGAACTCTTTCAGTGTGGGAGGACTGCATGAGCTTTGAGAACATCTCGTCGTGAGTGTGGTTTTTTTCACCTTCTAATCTGCGCTAGCCTCTAGGATGGAGATGATAGGAGGAGCATAGAAACATTTGCAGCTGCGGGAGGAAAAAAAGGGAGAGTAGTATTTAAAAAAGATAAGTTTTAGAGAACAAAGGGAAGACTATTTCACACTGAATCAAGCAATTCACATTACATAGCACATGTGCTTTTGCTACAAGGTCGCATTTTGCCTCTTATATTGAGTGCCTGCCAGTTTGGTGTGAGACATCACACACGCTCGGCTGGGCAACAGAATTCGGCTTGCAGGCAGCCATGGTAAGGCAAAGGGTTTCAGCTTCTTCATAACATGTGGGAACGGTTTTAAACAGCAGCACCCTCCTTTCCCATACCAAGCAAAGCCCGTTGGGTTGGCCATTTAAAAGGAGGGGCTGCGGTTTTAGGGTGAATGTGCAGCACAATCCAACCCCACCCCCCAATTCTCTGGGATGATCACTTCACCTCCCCCTGCTCCCCAACCGCGTGTCTAGTATCAGGGAAGATCCCTGTCAGACAAACGCGAACAGTTTAGCATGAACAGGCCTCCCCCCCACCGCGTGGCTAACAGCAGGAATGACTTATTTTCAGCCAAAGGCAAACAGCCAAAGCCCGGGCCCATTCGCTGCAAGGTTTTGTTCTGCAATGATTCCAGACTACTTGCTACTGGCTTGGCATGGTAAATTAATCATGCTTGCTTTTAAATCCTGTATTATATTTACAAAGGTACACTCACCAGAGATTCCTTCTCCAGCTTCATGGTCCGGGAGCCCACTTTGGGAAAGTTGGGAGGGTATTGGCTCCAGGGTGATGGGGAGAAGGGATTCTCCGCTTGCCTGCTGTGCGCTATCCTCAACCTCCTTCTCCTCCTCATCTTCCTCATCTTCAAACTCCTCATCCCTGTTGCGTGAGACTCCCCCCTTGCAGGTGTCCACGGACAGTGGTGGGCTAGTGGTAGGGGCCACCCCTAGAATTGCATGCAGCTCATCATAGAACCAGCATGTATGGGGCTCTGACCCGGAGCTACCGATTGCATCCTTTGTTTTTTGGTAGGCTTGCCTCAGCTCCTTAACTTTCACGCGGCACTGCTGTGTGTCCCTGTTGTAGCCTCTGTCCATCATGCCCTTGGAGATTTTGGCAAATTATTGGCATTTCGTCTTTTGGAACGGAGTTCTGCCTGCACGGATTCTTCTCCCCATACAGCGATCAGATCCAGTACCTCCCATTCGGTCCATGCTGGAACTCTTTTGTGATTCTGAGACTCCATGGTCGCCTGTGCTGATGAACTCTGCATGGTCACCTGTGCTGATCAGCGCGCCACGCTGGCCAAACAGGAAATTAAAAAAGTTTCTGGGGCTTTTCCTGTCTACCTGGCCAGTGCATCTGAGTTGAGAGTGCTGTCCAGAGCAGTCACAATGGAGCACTCTGGGATAGCTCCCGGAGGCCAATACCGTCTAATTGCGTCCACCCTACCTGAAATTCGACCCAGCAAGGTCGATTTTAGTGCTAAATCCCTTGCCGGGGAGGAGTACAGAAATAGATTTTAAGAGCCCTTTAAGTCAACAAAACAGGCTTGGTCATGTGGACGGGTGTAAGGTTAAATCGACCTAATGCTGCTAAATTCGACCTAAACTCATAGTGTAAACCAGGGCTAAGGATTAACACAGGTGATCAGCCTTTACACTATTTTAATAGGTCGACCATGGCTCTACGCCATTAGGGGAGGAGATTTTACTGTGTCACTAGTGCTTATGTCGTCCGGAGACAAATTTGAGTGTACACACTTGCACACATAGGTCAACACAAGGCGACTAACACCAACCTAACTTTGTAGAGTAGACCAGGCCTTAGTTACTTTTCCAAATTAAGCATGTATGTACTTTTCCTTCAGTGTAAACTCAAAATGGATTGATGCTTTGATTATTTTCTTTGTATATAGCCTAGACATAAATTTTTAAAAATGGGCCTTAACCAGAAGTGATGATATCATCTTAATTATAATAGTATGACAGAGCTGCACAAACTTAATAATGTGGAAAGAAGATCCTATAACAGGAACAGTGAATATGCAATAAATGAGAGCAAATTGTTCAACACACACACACACACACACAAGATTAAAGCAAAATTTAATGAGGTATGATACGTTTTATTATAATTTTAAAGTGCTCTGAAATAGTTACAAACTAAAAGTCACGGAAGGCAAAAACACAAGCTTTATCTATAAAGATGTTTTTCTCATGTCTATATAGAGGGAAAAATCCACTTACAATTTTTGTTAAGAATCTTCAATCAGTATTTCAGACTCTCCTCTTCTCCATCATCAGTACTGTGTCTCTGAAAGAAAAGAATTTTCATATTTTCTTTTGGAACTATTAGGATGTGAAGTAGGGAGGTCATCTCTGTCTCTTTCAGATTTCTTTACCAGTGGTTTTTTTTCTGCTATGTTTCTTTTTATATTATCACTGTTAGACTCCCCAGGGGAGCTATAAAACACAAAGCACAGAAGGTACATGTCTCTCAAATGTTTCCTAGCCTGGTGTTCAACAAAAATTCTCAAGGTGGAAATAACATGTTATCTGTGTGAAAATTAAGTTGCTAAGATTATAAGGTCATTGTAAAGGAAATAAGGAAGAGGATACATATACCTGAAATATACTCCTACTTTGATCTTTACAGAATTTGTCCCTATTTGCATGGAAGCCACCAAAACAAAAGCCATAATTTGTCTGCCAGCAAGCAAATAATGTATACTATACCTGCATTACAAGGGTCACTCATTCAGGAATATCTCTTGCTATGAGTGGAAAAAGTCTATTGAAAGATGAGACCCCTCTGCATGATGAATAGTCACTTATGTTTCAAAGGGGTGTCTGGCTAATATCAGTGACTTTCTCTCCTGACACTTTTATTAGATTATTTCTTCACTAGCTTGTCATTAGCTGGTATCTGTTAAGGGCATGAGAAGACCATTTATTTACAAAAGGGAATAATGGAATAACTATGCTGTAAAAAGTTAGTAGGAGACAAAATAAACCATGGCAAAATGGCTAGTTTTGCCAGTATCACTTTCTAGTGTAGACCAGGCCTTGATGGGACTGAACATCTGGCCCTATACAATGTATATTTTCTGCTATAAATCCACCACTTCTCTGGCATTTGCTCACTTTTGGAACTCACTCCAGTCTTTTGAACTCACTTATGGATGAATTAGGCCAACGCAGAATGAATGTGAATGCTTAGGTTCTAAATGTGAGTCATCTTTAGTTGATATTTTTCCCCCTAAGGTTCAGGGATTCTCTGTTTTTCATTCCAGATAAGGCAGTGAGTTTTTGCAACCTTATTTCTCTGGGGGCTGAGGCTGTTGATCTGAAGTCATTTGGTGTGCTGGCAGAGAAGAGAGATTTTGGAATAGGCAGAGCCTTACAAACACACTTGCTCATCCACAACAAATAGGGTTGCCAACTGTTTAATCACACAAACCCAAACACCCATGCCCCGCCCTTCCCAGAGGCCAGGCCCCTGCTCACTCCAGCCCCCCTCCCTCAGTCAGTCACTCTCCCCCACCCTCACTCACTTTCACTGGGCTGGGGCAGGGTGTTGGGGTGTGGGAGCCTGGGCAGCAGGTAGGGGAGGCTGTACCTCCCCAAACAGCCAGGTGTAGACCGGCCCACTCTCCGCCCTCAAGGCCCCATTTCGGCAGTGCCGCTCGGCTCCAGGGGCTGGGGCCATGCCACCCACTTTCCGGGACTGGGGGGCTGCAACGAGACTGTGCACTCTCCCTCCCGGCGCTCCGGGGCTGGGGGCTGCGGGCACTAGCCAGCCTGGGGCCGGGGCAGGAGTGCCGCCAGCTTTTCTGCCGCCCTGGGCGGCAGAAGGTCCTGCCGCCGAAATACCACCGCGGTCGCCGTCCCCCAAATTGTAGCGCCGTAGGCAACCGCCTAGGTCGCCTAATGGGTTGCACCGGCCCCGGGTGGGGGCCGGCAGCTACAGTAGGGGAACTCTGGGTTCTGGGGTGCGCAGAAGGGGCGGGGCCTTCGGTGGAAGGGGCAGGGCTGGGGGCTAGTCTCCCCCAGCCAGTGGTTTATATGATGCCCAGGTGCGGGAGTGGGTGTGGGGTGCAGGCTCTGGGAGGAAGTTGGGTGCGGGAGGGGTCTGAGGCAGGGGGTTGGGTGTGGGAGGAGGTTTGGGGTGTGGGCTCTGGGAGGATTTTGGGTGTGGGAGGGGGCTGGGATGGGGTTTGGCGTATGGGAGGGGGTGTGGGGTGCAGGCTCCAGCCAGGCGGTGCTTACCTTGGGTGGCTCCCGGCATAGGCTCCGACTTCTAATGGCGTTGGTGGGTGCTCAACCCCCTCTGCCCCTTCCCCGCCCTGACTCCACCGCTGCCCTGCCCCCTCCCCTGAGCGCGCCGCTTTCCCACTCCTCCTTCCCAGAGCTTGCTATAGCTGTTTGGCAGTAGCAAGTGCTGGGAGGAGCGGGGACGGGGCGCACTCAGGGGAGGAGGAGGAAGCAGAGGAGGAGGTGAGGTGCGGGGGCGGGGTGGGGAGCTTGGCTGCCGGTGGGTGCAGAGCATCCACTAATTTTCCCCCCTGGGTGCGCCAGCCCCGGAGCACCCACGAAATTGGCGCCTATGGCTCCCGGAAGCGGCGGCATGTCTGGCAGTGGCTCCTAGGCTCAGGCGTGGCCAGGCGGCTCTGTGAGCTGCCCCTGCTTGCAGGCACCGCCCCCACAGCTCCCATTGGCTGAGGTTCCCTGTTCCTGGCCAATGGGAGCTGCAGAGTCAGTGCTTGGGGTGGGGGCAGCATGTAGAGACCCCTTGGCCAACCCGAGCCTAGGAGCCGCTGTCAGACATACTGTCTGCTTCCCGGAGCAGTGTGGAGCCAGGGCAGGTAGGGAGCCTGCCTTAGCCTCACTGCGCCACCAGACTTTTAGCAGCCTAAAATCTCCCAGATTGGCTTCAGTAGCCTGCAGGAGATCAATTCCGATTCCAGGAGACTCCCAGCCAAACCAGGAGGATTGGCAACCCTAACAGGAAATAGGGCATTTTCCTTTGAAAGTTTGGCCTTATTCACTTGCTTCTGCAGAATGTATGCTCTCATTTAAAAAATAAAGCCCCAGATCTGCAAAAGTATTTAGGCTCCTAACTTCTATTAATTTCAATGTAAGTTAGGAGCTTAAATACTTTTGTGGACTGGGCCAAGGCCCTTTTGGCTGTGAAGATCTTCTGAATGTGAAAGTCACTTCTGTGACTTTGCAGACTGATATCCTAAAATACTAGAGAAATATCAACTGGCTCCATTCATATCACTGAGGTATTATTTCTGAAGCCTGCCACAGTGCCACTTAATGAGTCTGTATATACCACCAAAAACAACTGAATCAGGGAACCCCGGTATAGCACAGTTAGGCTCTATCCCCATGACATATCTTAACTATGCTGTAACCAGGCCATGAAATATCCACGTTGGTAGTAGACACCTGTTTTTGTAGTGCAAATGGGCACCATGTCAGACTCTGTTTTGTTATGCTTATAAGAAGCACACAGAATCTTTCTAAAAGGAATAAGGCAATACACCGCATTTATTGAGAGTACAACGCAAGCATTAAAATCAGCATATGCTTCCATTCTCTCTCTCTCTCTCTCTCTCACACACACACGCACACACACACACCCCAAAAGGTTCTGCAGATGGATTTTATAATTACACACACACCCCCCAAAAGGTTCTGCAGATGGATTTTATAGTTACCAGTCCTTACTGTTGTTCAGTCAGTTCCAGTGGCCAGTTGAAACTGCACATGAGGGAGGGGAGCTGGGCCTCTGTTGGACGCTCCGATGTTGATGCAGAATGAATCCAAAGTCCCATGGCAATACACCCTTCTTTATAGTGATAAGTTCCCATATAAGTCTATGGACCTTGCTGTGTCACACCAGAGCTGTCAATCATGAGGTATTCAAGGTTGCTCTTAATTAGCATTATTTTGAGTTGTTACCGGGAGGATCCGCAGCTGTTTCTTATCTCATCCTTTTGGCTCAACTCCTTATCTCGTCCTCGGGGTGTATGCCTTTGCTTTAGTGTCGTCAATCTGCCAGCCGGGTCAGCCGGGTGATTGATAATAGAATTGGTGCCTCTTGGCTCCTCCACTCCCTTCTTGACCATCCAGCCCAGTTGTCCTTTCTCAGTTAATTACCATACATTCTTCACTCACACCAAACAGTAAATAAAGCAATTGCAGAGATAAAACTTCTATCCTCCTAAGAACAAATGTTAACACAATCAGCAAAAAATAAACTCAGAACAATTTCTTCTTACTAATTCAAAGCTAACAAAATGGAGTATAAGGCAAAATAAGCAAAATGGAGTACAATTTTACTTGAGACAATTTCTTCCCATTAGGCTTTTGGCCTACATTGTCCCCACTTTGACCCTTTAATATCAATATATTAAATGAGTCACATCTTGTGTAATTACTTTAAGGCAACGTATTATGAAGCAATTTGGGCTTGTGCTTTTAATTTGAGGTACGTTCTCTTAATCCAACAGCACATAAAACATATTATGACAAACATTATTCCAATTAGTACAAAGAAAACAATTATGGGATGAATCATAATATTTAAAACTGATGTCCATGAGGGGGACCAGCCTCTAAAACTGTCATACCAATGGTGCACCATCATTTGTTGAGCTTGTGTGGATACTTTTAGAATTTCAGTTCCTTTGTGCAAAATAGCTAGACTTCGTGTTAGTACTTTTGTCTGGGTTGCTGCAATTAATTGACTCATTTGCTTATTCCCTGCTAGCCATTGGTATGAGTTGGTCCAATTAACCCCCAAAGAAAAATTAAAACTCAGGGCATTATTGGCATCTACTAGTTAACATCCCTATCTTCATGAACCAGAAAATAGTAAGTCATGGTGGGGGTTCGAAATATTGTTACATTGCACATAATTGTTGTACAGGTGACCTTTGAGTATACTTTTCCTACCACACAATTTTTTCCAATGCAATAATACAAACACAATTCTTTCCATCATAGTATACTTTGGTGGTGCTATTATCCAATTCATCCCAAAAGCATGTGCTAAATTTTTGTTTTGCACGGAGTAAGGTTCCTCTAAAATCAGCAAGGTGGGGCATTCCCACTGTCAGGTAGTCCATTTTTCACATGATTTACCCTTAGTTTTATCCTTCAAGACTTATATGTGGAGTTTCTGGAAGACTTCAACCATTCCTCTCCTATCCAAACCCTGTATGTACCTCAAACACTAAAAGGGACTTGGATATATATTTGTCTGGCTAATGATCTAGAAGATGACTTGTTAAAGGTTATTAGTTAGATTAAGTTTGGGTTCTAACCTCAAACTTCAGTAAATTTGACCCCTAGCCCATGCTCTCCTTCACTCCCCTGAGATGTGACAGAGCTTCTTTTGTGCCTTGATACTTGTGTTACTGTGTGAACACCAACTAAATCATTTTGCCATACTATCTCTGTCAAACACAAGCTTGCAAAAGTTCAGATAAGGCAGAATAAGGCTGTGACACCCTATACCTCAAAGTGAGAAAGAGTCCTGTGGCGCCTTATAGACTAACAGACATCTGTTAGTCTATAAGGCGCCACAGGACTCTTGCTCCCTTTTTACAGATCCAGACTAACACGGCTACCCCTCTGATACTATACCTCAAAGCAGTACCCTGTAACCCCTAAATTCATTGTTCAAATATGGTTGTGATATTTCATACAAAGCATGCCTTATAATATATCATATGAAAGGTCATGATATGCTGAAACCAATTGTTCTGTCAAAATATGTATATCATTAGTGTGTATGAAGTTATCAGATGTTGTTGTGTGGTTGTTATTGAAATATGCTGTGAGTTTGGGAGTCGCCCACTGCTAGTTCTTCAGTGACAACAAAGGGAATGACCCATGTTGACAATAGGAGGTGCTACTACCCCTGAAATGGATCTTTACTGGCTCCCGGTGGAGCAGATTACTGTCATATCAGTGAAAAAGGTCCACAGTAATTATCTTCAATACACAGCAGTTTATTGAGAAGGAATTACACAAGCAGTAAAGGGTTATATTAAGCACATAACTCCTATGTTAGACATTAAGAGCTATACATTAAGAGCTATACATTTCTCTTAACAAGTCTCTCTTTCACAAACATACACAAACAGGCCCTGCTCTAGCCTCACGCAGTTCCTGCTTGGCAAACAGAGAAGGTGGTTACCAATTTTATATACGGCTTCTTTTCTCCTGGTCTGTTCTTCTCAGCCCTCTGGTCTGTCTCGGATTCCCTCCAGGCAAAGCCCTCGTTGCCTTGAGAGCCCTCTGGTTCACAGTCCTACTCGAGCCCACAGAGCAGAGGTTTGGCTACTCTGTCTAGCAATGTTGCTTCTTCAAGAGTTAATTAAGGAATCCCAACCACAGTAATTTACTTTGCTTGATTCTTATACTCTTTTTCCCCAAAGGAGACACATGTCTTAGGCTTGGTCTACACTTACCCCCCAAGTCGAAGTAAGGTACGCAAATTCAGCTACGTGAATAACGTAGCTGAATTCGACATACCTTACTTCGAACTTACCGCGGTTCAGACGCGGTCCACACGCGGCAGGCAGGCTCCCCCATCGACTCCGCGGTACTCCTCTCGTTCAGCTGGAGTACCGCAGTCGACGGCGAGCACTTCCTGGTTCGATTTATCGCGTCCACACCAGACGCGATAAATCGAACTCTGAACTTCGATCCCCAGCCGCCGAACTAGCGGCTGGGTGTAGACGTACCCTTAAAAGCATGCCCAGTGGGCGTACGGTTACTAATTTTTACCTGATTAGTATTTTAGAAGGGGCTGGGTGGTAGTGGTACCGAACGAAGATCACCCACATTTACTCACTCATCAATCATTCACTCTATCTCTCTGCGTGACATTCCTGCTGTAAGGTCACTATAACCAGGTCGACCTGTGCTCCATGCTGGAACTTTATACACGTGATATTTATTTTTGCATGGGCCCATATTTGCTGACTAATAGGTTCAACATTGATCATACACACAGTCTTTGCCAGTCCTTTATCAAATTTGCTTCTGCTTAAAGGGAACCTGCTCCCAGGATCCTCTGCAGCCATTCAGCCATGTTTAAGTCATGTCAAGTTATGCTCTCACCATTCATTCAGCCTGGCCACACCAATTTGGCACCATCCCAACAACCCACACCCAGGCGGGCATTAAATGACCATTAATCATCAGGGAAGTTGTAAACAAGAGATTTATAATTTTGTAGGAGAGTTGCACAAGCATCACACAATGGGGCTTGCTCAACTTTGTGACTCAGCAAGGCCAACAGAACATGTCTGGACCAGTACTTTCCAGGACTGAGGATATTAAAAAAAGGGACAGTGGCATCATGAGATTACTTCTCCTCCCTCACCTACGCTGAAGGCAACAAGAACAGTGGGAAGACAAAGACTTGAGCTGAGGAGACTGGTCCCAGGCTGAGAAGGAAAGTCAGCCTGTGCATTAAGGACTGTAACCTGCCTGCAACATCCAGTGCAGTGAGAAAAACTGCTTGATCCAAACACTGGTTTTTGGATCTTCATTTTGGTTTTTTATTTTCTTTGGTTACTATCTCCGATCTTTATGCCTACCATTTATAATCACTTAAAATCTACCTTTCTGTAGTTAATAAACTTATTTTAATGGTTTATCCTTACCAGTAAAAAGAACAGGAGTACTTGTGGCACCTTAGAGACTAACAAATTTATTAGAGCATAAGCTTTCGTGGGCTACAACCCACTTCTTCGGATGCATATAGAGTGAAACATATATATATGCACTCTATATGCACTCTATATGCATCCGAAGAAGTGGGTTGTAGCCCACGAAAGCTTATGCTCTAATAAATTTGTTAGTCTCTAAGGTGCCACAAGTACTCCTGTTCTTTTTGCGGATACAGACTAACACGGCTGCTACTCTGAAACCTTACCAGTAAGTTTGTCTGAAGTACTTGGGGAATCTGATAAGGTTACAAAGGCTGGTACATGTCCACTTTCCTTTGATGAAGTGGCAAACTAATTAATAAGTTTGCAGTGTTCAAGAGAAGGTCTTGAGCAGTGCTAGACGGTATATTTCTCGGTGGAAGGATGGGGGCTTGGGAGACTTGCTGGTGTTTCCCTGCGTATAGTTCATGAGTGGCTTGGAGAGCATTCATGCAACGTAGCTGGGTGTGCCTCTGCATGTTGGTGGCTGAGTGATAGTGCCTGGAAGGGTTTGCTGCTTGTCACTGGCAAAGCATTGTGAGAGACAGCCCAGGCTGGAGAATTAAGGGGGCACAGCGGTCCCACGATTCCAGGTTGTACCCCTGAGATCCTGTCACAGTGCTGGTTCACAGATTACTGCCTCACCAATTCCCCCAGTTTCATTATTAGAGCAATGGTTGTTTGGCAGAGAAGAGTATGTTTGATCAGCTGATGTTCTCCATGTATTGCTTGCATTTGTAAGGCTGTGAAAAGGTCTTGATGTTATATCCTTGGATGAATTAGCAAGGGAAAATTAACTATGATTAGGTGATAGTGTGTTCTTATTTGTATACGGTTTCATCTAAAATCTTTGTTTTCATTTCTGGCTGTATGAGGATTATGTTTTCACACTGGTTTATGCTGAGTAATTTTTCTGTCATAATAAATGTTCTTGAATTTTGTCCTCTTGAAAACTTTTATCGTGCCTTTAGCTGTCTACTTTGTGCAGATCTCATAAATTAAATAGACGGGTCATACTAATGTTTGGAGTGATTTTCAGGGAACTCGGAAGTACTGCAGGAAGTGATGCTAATGATTCAATAGGCGACATTTTCCCCTGTGAGTCTAGTGAAATGTAAAACAATGGTCCTATCCATTGGATTATATGTCACTTTCTACAAGAGGTGTTGCCTCCTGGCTGAGTCATAGGTGAAATTCAAGGCTCTCACAGGGAAGTTTCCCACTTGGAGCTGAAATTGGTGATGTGGAGTCAGAAATTTCATAGTTAATTTATTTAAAAAATTTACACAAGCCCTGTTTCTTTGGACAGTAGTAGGAACAAACTACCTTTTGCAGGGATTCCAGGTAAGAAACCACTTCCATGTCCCAAGACCTTCTCTTCAGGTGCTCATGCAGAGATCACACCAAACTCAATGTGACTCCCTTCATTCAGCTCTCAACCTCTGAGTTTGAAACCTAGGATCCCTTGTTAGCTGACCCTTGCACTCCGGGATCCGTACTACTTTGATTCCCTGAATATGACTTTAATAGCCTAGTACAGGTTTCAATAGATTGACATGAATAGGACATGTTTGGTGGGCTTCAATCTCTTTGTGGAAGATGAACAGAAAGATAAGGTTTCAGAGTAGCAGCTATGTTAGTCTGTATCCACAACTGTCTGTAATTGGCTATCTTGATTATCACTACAAAAGTTTTTTCTCTTAATTAATTAGCCTCTTAGAGTTGGTAGGACAACTCATAGACTCATAGACTCATAGACTTTAAGGTCAGAAGGGACCAATATGGTCATCTAGTCTGACCTCCCGCATGATGCAGGCCACAAAAGCTGACTCACCCACAACAGAATCTTCCAGCCTGCGACCCCTGCCCTATGCTGCGGAGGAAGGCGAAAAACCTCCAGGGCCTCTGCCAATCTACCCTGGAGGAAAATTCCTTCCCGACCCCAAATATGGCGATCAGCAGAACCCCGAGCATACAGGCAAGATTCTACAGCCGGACTCTCATTTTACCCGCTATGGCCCGTTAATGCCTATTTGACTAAAATCACATTATCCCATCAAACCATTCCCTCCATAAACTTATCAAGCCTAATCTTGAAGCCAGAGAGGTCCTTTGCCCCCACCGTTTCCCTCGGAAGGCTGTTCCAAAATTTTACCCCTCTGACGGTCAGAAACCTTCGTCTAATTTCAAGCCTAAACTTCCCCACGGCCAGTTTATATCCATTCGTTCTCGTATCCACATTACTACTAAGCTGAAATAATTCCTCTCCCTCCTTGGTATTAATCCCTTTGATATATTTAAAGAGAGCAATCATATCCCCCCTCAGCCTTCTTTTGGTTAGGCTAAACAAACCGAGCTCCTCGAGTCTCCTTTCATAGGAAAGGTTTTCCATTCCTCGGATCATCCTAGTGGCCCTTCTCTGTACCCGTTCCAGTTTGAGTTCATCCTTTTTAAACATAGGAGACCAGAACTGCACACAGTACTCCAAATGAGGTCTCACCAGCGCCTTGTATAACGGAAGCAGCACCTCCCTGTCCCTACTAGAAATACCTCGCCTAACGCATCCCAAGATCGCATTAGCTTTTTTCACAGCCACGTCACATTGCCGACTCATAGTCATCCTGCGATCAACCAGGACTCCGAGGTCCTTCTCCTCCTCCGTCACTTCCAACCTATGCGTCCCTAACTTATAACTAAAATTCTTGTTAGTCATCCCTAAATGCATCACCTTACACTTCCCACTATTGAATCTCATCCTATTATTGTTACTCCAATTTACAAGGTCATCCAAGTCTCCCTGCAAAATATCCCGATCCTTCTCCGAATTGGCAATACCTCCCAACTTTGTGTCATCCGCAAACTTTATCAGCCCACTCCTACATTCGGTTCCGAGGTCAGTAACGAATAGATTAAATAAAATCGGACCCAAAACCGAACCTTGAGGAACCCCACTGGTGACCTCCCTCCAACCCGACAGTTCCCCTTTCAGTACTACCCGCTGCAGTCTCCCCTTTAACCAGTTCTTTATCCACCTCTGGATTTTCATATCCATCCCCATCTTTTCTAATTTAACCAGTAATTCCTCGTGCGGCACAGTATCAAACGCTTTACTAAAATCTAGGTAAATTAGATCCACCGCATTTCCTTTATCTAGAAGGTCTGTTACTTTCTCAAAAAAGGAGATCAAGTTGGTTTGGCACGATCTTCCTTTCGTAAACCCATGTTGTAATTTGTCCCAATTGCCATTCACCTCAAGGTCCTTAACTACTTTTTCCTTCAAGATTTTTTCCAAGACCTTGCATACTACAGAAGTTAAACTAACAGGCCTGTAGTTACCCGGGTCACTTTTTATCCCCTTCTTGAAAATAGGAACCACATTAGCTATTTTCCAGTCCATCGGTACCTCCCCCGAGTTTACAGATTTATTAAAAATTATCGCCAAGGGGCTTGCAATTTCTCGCGCCAGCTCCTTCAATATTCTAGGATGAAGATCATCTGGTCCACCCGATTTAGTCCCATTTAGCTGGTCAAGTTTGGCTTCCACCTCTGATACTTTGATGTCAATCGCCCCTCCTTTATTCCCCTCTGTCCCGCTCCCTCTATTCCTAAGCCCTTCATTAGCCTTATTAAACACCGATGCAAAATATTCATTTAGATATTGTGCCATGCTTAGATTGTCCTTAATCTCCACTCCATCTGCAAGCTTCAGTGGCCCCACTTCCTCTTTCTTTGTTTTCTTCCTATTTATATGGCTATAAAACCTCTTACTCCCACCTTTTCATGTTCTCTGTATGTGTATATATATCTCCTTACTATATGTTCCATTCTATGCATCCGATGAAGTGGGCTGTAGCCCACGAAAGCTTATGCTCAAATAAATTTGTTAGTCTCTAAGGTGCCACAAGTACTCCTGTTCTTTTTGAGAAATATAAGGAAAACTTACCTGCAAATTTCCTGAGCTTCTAGCATTTAGATTTTCTTTTTAAACATTCTGCTGTTATTTTAAGTGTCAATGTATTCAGAACCTTCATAATAAATAAAATTCAAAATAAAAATAAAGATTTTTGGCTGGGAGTAGACTTACATTTCTGCTCTCCCAATTTCCCCCGTTGGGCAATTTCTATGTAAAATTCATCATTTCAATGCAATAATGAATATGAAAAAGTTTTAAACTTAGATTTTGATATTCACAATAATAATTCCTGGCTTCTTGCATCCAGTACTTTTGGGATACTACTACATCAGTGACTGTATTGGAATGCGATATATGTAGCTGCATTAGAATCAAGGAGTGAAAACAGCGTTGGGAACTAGAAATAACTGGCCAACATCAATATACTTCAAAAGTATGTGTGTAGAGAAGTTCTTTAATCAGAAATGAAGCAGTTGCTTTCATAGGTCTTGAGAAGGAGCAAGTGTATTTGTATAATGAAATAGTAATATTTTACAACACTGAATTAATTCTACTCTTATGATGTGAACATTACATGGCAGCTCATTTTGGTTGAAAGGCAGCCAGCCTTGCACACATCTTAATGTTCACACTGTGTTCTAGAGATGAATGAACAGGGATGCTGAAACATTGCCCTGTTAAGGAAGGGGAATGGGGGGAATTCTTGCTTTTTTATAGTAGGGTTGTATTTCTCTAATTCTGCAACTGATTTTTCCATTATATAGATATTGTTTCTGGCTTATTTCCACTGAAATTACTAGAGATTCTGCCCTTGATTTCAGTTAGGAACAAGATCTAGCCCTACAGGTGGAGTGCCCCTACACACTGGTGGACGTTTCGGATTTCCCCCAACGTTTCATACAGTTCTGCAGAGAATTAGCATCACCACCCGTTAATCAATGGGATACATGAGGAAGCGTTAGCCTCCTTGCTGCGTTGGCTCAGCGGCGAAGTTCCCATTGCCCTCAAAGGTGGGGGCATCAGGCCTGACACGTGCCACCTCCTTCGAAAGGCCGCTAGGGACAGGCAGGGCCGGGTAACACCGAGAAGACCCCGTAGTAGGTGCGTGGTGGGGAGACGTAGCACTGGCCCGCCCCGCGGTCCCGTCTCCAGCGGGCAGAGGGGTCCCCGCATCGAGGGAGTGCTGACCACAGCCATCGGGGGATGAGGCAGACTCAATCCGCGCAGGCGCACTGCTGCCCAGCGCAGGCAGCAAGCGGGCATGGAGAGACGGGGAGGGGAGCTTCCTGCTCTCCTGTCGCAGTTAGGCAGGCTGAGTGCGCCTGCGCGCTGGGGAGGTGGAGGAGGGCGGGGCTGTATTTTGAACGGCTGGATGCGGGTGGCTCACTATTTGGCAGGAAGGTGAAGAGGCCTCTACCCTGGCAGCAAAGGCAAGGCGGGGAGCGGCGGCTCCAAATGTGGCAGAGGAGAGCAGCAGGCAGCGGCGGCAGAGGAGGGGGGCACACAAGAGAAGGGGCGCAGCTGTCCCCGCGGCGGAGCTGAGCGGCCTGGCGAGGCAGGGGGGCTCCGGCAGCTGCCGCTCTGGCACCCCCAGGCCGTCCGCCTGGCACCCCCGGCCCCCGTCCGGCCAGCAGGTGAGAGCGAGAGCCGAGAGGGAGCCTGTCGCGCCGCCCTTGGCCTGGCCCAGTACCAGGCCGAGCCGGAGGGAGTCGCTGTGGGGGGAGCCGGAGCCGCCGCTCCCAGCCTCCCCCTCCCCCGGGGCTGCCATGAGTTATTCACTCGTAGCTGGCCCCGCCCCAGGGCCCCCTCCCGGCCGCCGCTGTTGCGACTCAGCCTCGGGGCCCAGCTCCATCCTGGGGTGTGCGGGGGAAGGCCCCGGTGTGACCGCTCCTGCCCCGCCTCCTTGGGATCCGGGGGAGGGGTCCTCTCGCTGCCGTCCCTAATACCGCCCCCCCGGGCTGCACCCTCCTCCCCCGCTGCCGGGCTGCAAGCGGGGGGCCCCGCGCGGGGGGGGGGGTGTGGGAAGGGCCCCCCTCGCTGGCAAAGCCCCCGAGTCAAGCCCCCCTCCCAGTTGTGCTGCAGCGTGTGTGTCTCTCCTGCCCCCCCATGTGGCCGGGCGAGGGGGTGCGTCGGACGGGGGCTGGTGCCCGACTGGGGTACGCGGGGGTTGGGGGCACAGCTGTTGCGGTGGGACTGCGCCCGGCCCCCTGCACCGGAGCGACACACGGCGCTGTCGCTGTCTGAGACACTCCGTGTGCGCGTGTGTGTGAGCGCGCCTGGCTCGGGCTCTGCTGGCTTCCTTTGTCTGCTGCTGCCGCCGCCGCGCTCCCCTCCTCCCTCTCTCGGTACCTCTCTCCCTCCCGCCCCCTCGCCCTTCCCCCTTCCTCCCTCCCTTCCTTCCCCTCTCTCCCAGACTCCAAGCGCTGCTGCAGCTGCAGGTTTGTAAATACTGGACCAACACACACACAACATGGCTGACGCTCGCCCTGCTCTTCCACCAGGCTCTCCTCCTCTGTCTCTCTCCGTTTCTTAATGTTTCATCCGTACGTGCTTTTCTGTCTCTCTCCCCATCCCTAATCTCCTTCCCCATCCCCCTCCCCCCAAAAGGAGGAAAAGCAATTCACCCTCCTTCTTGCGCGCATGGCGGGATTTCAAGGGTAAGGATCCTTGCTTTGGAAGCTTTCTCCTTTCGCTTTGCTGTTTACAACAAAATGAAACCTAAAATCAGAGGGAGCCTGGCAAGGTCTGGGGCGGAGGGGGAGGGAGGTGAATGGGGTGAGCCCTGCTGAGAGAGGCTTGATTGGAATGTGCGTGTCTTTTTCTCTTTAGGGAGGTGGTGGGGGTGGGGAGAAAAACTGATGCACCAAAATGTTGGCAGAGATGAAATACTCTGTGTTGCACTTGCAGAATGCTCTAGAGCAGTTTCTTTTCTCCTTCTTTAGAATGTGGCTCATTATAAAGGTATCAACCCAATATAGTCACTTGAAAAAGAACTAGATCACTTAGGTCAGAATGGGTGTTGGGTGGATAAAAATCATAATGTAGGCTTTTGGAATTTTTGGCTGTACCTTCTCCAATACAGTATCAATATCTTGAGGAGCCTTTCATACCATAGGATCCAGAACTGGAATGGAGGCTTGCTGAATCCTCTTTTGCAATGCCAGGTTTGTTGTACAAACCTATTTGCCCTTGTGATGACCACATCATGGCTGAAGGATGTTTCCTTTATAAAAGAAACATGATGCTGGGTATGCCAGAAATCTGAAAAGAATTGTGAACTTTAGTGTGCTGTGCTGAACTGCAACAAGAAAGCATGTTTCCTTCCTACTTGCTCCTGGACTCTGGATGGAGTCCTAGCACTGGGCTAACATTCAGTCCCACACCCTCAGGCCTCAGTTATCCACAGTACCCCCTTCTGGCTTCCAGAAGAATGTCCTCAAGTCAGTGTATAAATGATGATGAATTTCTAAACTAGATGCCAAAATAATATTGTTTGATGGCAATTTCTTGTGTATATTTTCCCCATTCTAAAGTGACCTGGAGTAGAGCTGAATTTTTTTCTAGGTTAGTTTTAATAGTCACTTTTTAGTGCTTCCTAGGCCTCTTGCTACATGTTTTGTGACTTTAGTGGTAAACATTTCATTTTCAAAGCTTAAATTTACAGTATAATGCTGCTGGTGTATTGTCTAAAATGAAGTTAACATAGGTAAAACTAAAATTATTTCACTGACTTGGATAACATACACTGCAGATTTGTGTGGAATCATTGCAGTAACTTATTGATAGGCCTAACTTCCATTAATATCTGAGTTGTGCTCCAAGGTAACATTTTAGCTTTTGTAGTTTTGGATGGCCTGCTTTGCTTTGGAAGCTTCTGGTAGTTTCTAGAAGAGAAACAAACTGGTATATTTGCATTTGTATAGGTTTTGAAAGATAGTTAAGTGGAATTATATTTCTTGTGTTGGAATTAGGTATGATGTGTTATACTGGCTGTATAAATATTCTACCATTTGCATCTCTATTACAAAATGTAAATTGAGTAGAGGTGAGGTCCAAATTAGAAGATCATTTTGGAATGTGTATCTATGTCCGCTATACTTCATACAACGGAGGTATTGCGATATTCAGTTATTCCTTTAACCTCACAAGGTTCTTTAGTAATATTTGTGGAACCATTAAAATGTCCTAATAGTAGCAGGTAAATACTCTGAAGACTGCTGTGCATTACATATCAACCACACTTCAAAACTGCTATTAATTTTTTTTATATGAAAAGCCTGCAAGTGTACTATGTGTGTTCAGGTCCCCTCTCCTCCTTAGTCCTATTGATATGCAGCTGCAATCTCGTTGCAGAAGTAAAACTAACTTGAATGATGGACTTATATTGTAACTGTTTCAATGGAATGTGAATTCAAAATGTTTACCCATATAATTTATCAATTAAAACTGTCATTTATGTTGGAACTGGATCTTGCTCTATAAAGCTAGCAACTAACTTTTCTTGCAGTTGAATAAATTCAGTTAATGGTTGCTTGGTACTGTTGTAGGTATCCTATAAGTAATTTTGTATACCCTGTACACTTTACAACATGATTTTTTTTTTTTTTTTTTTTAGTTGTACAGATGAATCCTAGCCCAGAATGGAAGTCATTGATCTTTCTCAGTAGTGTTGCATAGGGAACTGGTCTGACCTAGGGATTTGCCCAGAGAATCCTCTCAATTTTCATCTCTTTTTCAAGTACAAATAGAGCAGGTGGGTGTCATTGGAGGACCACTTCTTGCATATTGGGGATTGGGAGACAATGAAATATAAAATTCAAGAAGCTGTCAAGGTTATTGTGCCTAAAAGACAAAGTATCATGTTGATAGAAAAACATAGAGCAGAACAATGTGCATCAAGATTGAGGGATAGCTCAGTGGTTTGAGCATTGGCCTGCTAAACCCAGGGTTGTGAGTTCAATCCTTGAGGGGGCCATTTAGGGATCTGGGGCAAAAATCTGTCTGGGGATTGGTCCTGCTTTGAGCAGGGGGTTGGACTAGATGACCTCCTGAGGTTCCTTCCAACCCTGACATTCTATGATTCTATGAAGATTTAATATAAATTACTCATTAATATAACCATATTGTAAAACAAGACTGAAAGGGGAAGAACTTGTAAAACACCTATTGTACAGGTAGGCTAACAGGAGGAGGTGAAAAGTGGGAAACTTATAAACTGATTTACCCTTTATTAACATTTTTATCAGTGGATCTTGGTACAAACAGCAAACCATAATAGAGTGTGATTCTTCATTTTAGCACAGAGCTTCACAAATGATTAAATGAACTCTTAAGGTAATAGGCGGTTTTAGTTCACGTCCACTTGAACTCCTACAGCTCTTCTGTTTTAGCTGTTCATAAGGGTGTGTGAATATTACCCTTCCATCATTCATCTTATTCGGTACCTTCCCCCCAGTAATAGCTGCCAAATCCTTCTTGCCATGTTGAGATTGATAAAAATCTTGCTGATGCAATGTCTGTCAAACTTGCTTTAAAATATTTTAATGCATTACAGATAACTTCATTAAATTCCAACTTGTTTTGCCAAATAGGATTAAGATTTTGAAGAGCAAAACAGAACAGCTTATCTTTGCTATTAAAGTTGTGCTTTTGGTTTTACTCACAAACTTATTAGGAAGACGAAACTGACTCTGCTTGATAGTATGGGCAGGAAGGTATTTTGTATGTAACAATTTTAGACCATGGCCAAAATATCCTAATGTCGATGTGTCTAAAGGATGTTATCTGAAAAATGGCTAACATGGGAGGCTTATTTTGTGTCTTGCTGACCCTGTAGTATTAATGTGTTGGTGCTTTAGAAGACGTGAGAGGAAGTAAACTTTCAGATGAAAATAGCAATAAAATACTATGATGGGCTCAATTTTTTTCATACTGTATGTAAAGGATTCATCTTTATTCTTTGAAATGTTCTTATATTATTTTCATTATGTCACTTTGGGTGGTTTTAAACCAACTACTATATTGGATGTGAAAACCTGACTTTTACAGAAGATTTCTAAGTTGACTTATTTTCTCATCTTCATCTCTTTCTTTTAAATAGTTGGCATAGACACGCAGCTTGTACTTAGAAGAAAAATGTCAATCATTCAACTTGCTTTTATGTATGATTTAAAAGATCTCTGGTTATGGCTCTGTGGTAATCCTGTTTCTTATTGCTGCTCTGTTACTAGCTAGTAGTTTCTGCACATTCTTTAACTCAAGAGAAACCTACCTAAACATCAACATATTGCATAACAAGATCATGAAGAATCAGAATTCATTTTATGAGTAAATGTCTGTATCCTACTCCTCCCTCAACATACAGTGAAGAATGAGATTTTTAAAGCATCCTAGGGATTTGTCAGATATGCCATTAAAGTTTAATACAAGATGTGTCTAAAACCACTAAACTACTTTGAAAGTCTCAACCAAGGCATTTACTTGAATTACTAGCAGTATCTAGGACCGCTTTTACCATATGGATGAATGTTACATATTAAACCAAAACAGGAAGCCAGATCCTTTAAGCCAGTGTAATTCTGAATTTAAGAATGTAATTGACTCTTCTAAAAGTGAAATTGACAAGTATTGAAAGTGTTTTCCTAACTGGAGACTCTCTTTCTATATTCCTCTTCGGCAGTGTATGGTATGAAACTGGTGTAATTCCATACTAAGTGAGATCATACATATTTCCCTCCATCTACCTTTAACTATTTTTTTAGTGTAGTGGTAAGTCCAACTGCCACAATGCATTAATCACAGGCACGGATGGTGGCAAAAGCTTATATTTTAGAATATCTTATTCTTCAACACAAGGTCCCAGTATCTGTAGATCTTAGCAAGGTGGTTATTGATGTCTATAGAATCATTTTACATCAATATGAGTAAATTTGGAAAAGACATGGGGAGTTGTAAGTGTACTATAAAAGAGCAACAATGCTCTACTAGAGATTTATTTCCTGAAGCATGCTTGAGACATTATAGAGTTGTAGATGGTTTTTTTTGGGTTTGTGAAGGAAGGTGGCAAGACCAGACATCTCAGTGTTTTCAATTATGTATTTTTCAACTAACTGTTACATTGTGGGAAATTTTTAGAGATACTACTTTAGCTTACTATTCAAGAAGCTAAGGTCAAGAACCACTGACAGTTTTGCGAACATCTAAAATAGTTTAATAAAGTTTTAATAAAGTTATCCTATAACACTCCTGTACTATCCATCATTGCTGAATGATGCGTACTGTTTAGGGCCTGATCGTGCAAGTGTTTACTGTCAAGTGTAGTACTTATTGCTATCAGAAGTTCCTCGACTTCAATGCAGCACTGTGTTCGATAGCAGATGTGTGCGGGCTGAGGCACTTAGATTGTAATCTCATTGGAGAAGGGCCTGGGTCCCCCCACCACCACCAAATACCAGGCAGAGAATGATGTTGGCATATTTAATTTTTTTTTCTTTTATAAAATGGCCTTTTCTGTTCATTGAGTGATTGCATGATGGTGACTTGTGACATCATTACACTTAAATCTGGGAAGAATGTGCTGTCATAGTTATTGGGCTATCTGCATCTCTGACCTTTCTTGATCTCTTCAAGTTCTCCTGGTGTCAGATCTCACCTTCACTTCTCTCTGCATAGAATCACATGATCTTTACCACACAGAGTTGGCCTTAGGTGTCAGTCCAAAGTACAAACCATGATTACCTCAGAAGGCCAGAGTTATTTTCTGTACCTATAGTTCCACTCCTCAGAAGCAGTGGCAGCGGTGGTACCCATTTAGTGACCTTTGATCTCTTCTGTTCCAAGCCTTGGCAAAACAACTGTGTAACTTTAGCTAGACGCAGTGGTTCTCAAACTTTTGTACTGGTGACCCCTTTCACATAGCAAGCCTCTGAGTGTGACACCCCCCCCCCCATAAATTAAAAACACTTTTTAATATATTTAACACCATTATAAATGCTGGCCGCAAAGTGGGGTTTGGGGTGGAGGCTGACAGCTTGTTGTAGGGACGCATAGCTCCCGAATTGTCAGCTCACAGGTGCAGCACACTGTGTCTGTGGCTACGAGGCAGGAGTGGCCTTCACCCCAGCGTCTGTGATTAGGAAACTTACTGGCTGACTTGATCATCACCCACGCAGCTGGCTTTCACGTGCACAAGATATGGGTTTGTTATCTTATGTTGTTGTACACTGTATGCTTCTTCTATGCACAAGAATTTAACCAGTTAGAAGTGTTGTAAGCAGGGAAGTAGAAAGAATAAAAACCTCAGGGAAAAGTCCCTGGGGTTTTTTTTTTTGGCTTTCTGGCTACCACAGACCAGGCGTTCTGTTTCCTTTCTTCTCTTGTCGCCACAGCTTGTGACTCCCTGCCCCCCCCCCCCATGTAATAACTTTGCGACCCCGAGGGGTCCCAACCCCTAGTTTGAGAACCCCTGGGGTAGAGCCTGGAAATTGGCAATTGTTGTGGAACTATCCCCCCTCCCAACTGTTTGTTGAGAGGTTGCTTATCTAGCTCCATTATGTTGCTTTCCTGCTTGTTATTCCAGCAGCTCCCTGTTAAACTGTGTTAAGTGATCTTGATATTCCATCCATTCACTTCTCAGCAGTTGAAGACGGGAAACAAAGATTGGGAGCTACTGAGCTAGACAAATACATTGACACAAGAAACTGGTAACCCAGTTAACTATACTGTAACTTTACCTCACAGACTAGATAACATTCTGTATTCATAAAATTACATATGTGTATTAGATTATTGTATTGCAGCTGCATATCAGCCATAGGTGTCTTCCTCCCCCCAGTTAGAATGGAATTTATTTGCACACACTTGGTAGTCACTCATAAAGTGAAAAAATTGAGCGCTTTACAGTAAAATGCAACATGTTTGTTCTAAACTATATATGAAGCTTTCCTGGCCTAACATAGCTTCCTTCTTGTTTTCTTTATAATCCCACATTTTTGCTTTTTCACCTTGCCTTGGATTCTTTCTTCTGAAACAGATGTAGCTGTCTGTCTCCTTTATATTGTTTCAAACAATTTCTCTCAACTTTGAATCCTACAATAATGTAAAAATAACCCTTACTATGTCATTTCAGTCTTTCTTTCCATCCCCAGAAACACAATCAAAGGACAGAGAGAGGTATCTGACGCTAAATGAGTTTTGGTAGCCTTTTAGAAACTAATTCACACCTTTCTTCTCAAAACCCTATGGTTGTTAGAGAGGCTTATTAATATAAGCTGTAATATTATTGGTCGCTATCTTAACATCTTCTGTTGCATGACCACCGTGTTGTCTAACCAAGCTCAGAGCAGACCTAAGTAACTTGGTAGTAAAAATCATTGGTGGTCAAGGGCATGGCTACACTCGAAACTCCAAAGCGTTCTCGAAGCAGCGCTTTGAAGTGCGAGTGTGGTCGTGGCGCTAGCGCTGGGAGAGAGCTCTCCCAGCGCTGCAGGTACTCCACCTCCCCGAGGGGATTAGCTTACAGCGCTGGGAGCACTGTTTTTTCATACACCTGAGCGAGAAAGTTGCAGCGCTGTAAAATGCCAGTTTAGCCATAGCCCAAGTTGATCATCGCAGTTCCTGTGTGATAAAGCTAAAGAAAAATGGCAGAGTAGACCAGGCTATTGAATATACTTCCTGACAAGTAGTAGTACAAAGAGACAAGAGGTGTGAACTCCTTTTTTCCTTTTACTTTGTGTCCCAAATAATAATAAATCCAGTTGAACTCTGAAAAGTGAAAATGTAAGAATGATACCTACTTAATAGAAAGTTCTGCTCTGTTTTGTAATTTGGGATGCATATGCTTGCTGTATGGCCTGACTTCCAATAGTCATGAGCACTGGCAAATCCTATTGAAGTCCATGTGAACGTCAGGTGTTCAGCATCTTTGAAAATCAGGCCATTGGTGACTAAAAATATTTTATAATTGTTGGCACTGCAGAGCCAATACATCAACAAAAGGGTGAGCTGGATTCTATTCTAGCTCACGGGTCAACAGAATTTTTAACTTCAGTTCCAGGGTTAAATTTGTCCCTCAGTTATATCTGGCATTGACTTGCCTACATATAAAAAGTACAGAATTTGCTCCACAATATCTTCACTACTACAGATGATTAAATGGAAGGTCACAGCTTAAAAAAAATAAAAAAAATCATACTTTCTGAATGGTTACCCCTTTATGGTTACATAGAACCTACCGTAACAAAGATGGGAACATGCTTACCTATATTTTTGTTTTACTTCCCATTTGACACTGTTTTATGGTTAGTCAGTTTCACAGTTTCCCGTGTTGTTTGTGCAAATCTGATATAGCAGCAAGACAGAGAGGCACACTTTTTTTTTAAGCACACAGAAATTGTCAGGGACACTTGAAGGGGAACATAATACCTGAGACAACTTCTGAATTTTTTAAAATGACTAGATTTCTAGTTGATTGTCACTTTAAGGCTGTCTTTCAGTCTTCACAAAACTTGAATTTCTGCATTTTTTTTTCAACCAGTCTCCCCCCCCCCCTTTACTGTGAATGTATAGAGATGGATATGCCTGTGAGATGGATATGAACCATTTCAATTTGGGGCTTGTAGGCACTATTTATTGTAATATAAATAATTAAGGAATTGACTTCACCAAGTTTCAGAGTAGCAGCCATGTTAGTCTGTATCCGCAAAAATAACAGGAGTACTTGTGGCACCTTAGAGACTAATAAATTTATTAGAGCATAAGCTTTCGTGGGCATCCGAAGAAGTGGGTTGTAGCCCACGAAAGCTTATGCTCTAATAAATTTGTTAGTCTCTAAGGTGCCACAAGTACTCCTGTTATTTTGACTTCACCAAGGTAGCAATGGGTACATGAGACTGGTGGAACAGTGGCCTGCTCTTGTGCACTCTCAGGCTGAGCCTGCAGAAGTCTGAGAAAGGAGGGAGAAGGGAAAACTCACAAGCCTAGGGGAAAGGGGACCCAACTTTTTTTATTTGTTTTTTAAAGTACTATTTTCTTGAAAGACTGTCCAGTTCTTCCTCTTCTGAGTCCTTTTCTTTCCCCTCCTCCCCCAATACTCTGTGATCTGGTAGTTTGTAGGACATGTTTTGTGAAGATGACGTAAGTTGTAACATCACAACAACCAAAAAAACCCACCACCACCACGGTATTTGGTTCTTTTTTACATCAAGATAGCTATCTTTATATAAAATCTTAGAGGAGACAAGGCACAGATAGTTTTTACATCATCGTAGGGAGTTGAAGTCAATCATGTACTCCCCAGCTGGAATTGACCTCAGCTAGGTCAAAACTATCTGTGCCTTTTGTCTCCTCTAGGATTTTACATTGAGATAGGTGCCTTTTTACATGGTTAGCTTTTTTTTTTTAGCCTTAGTCAAGCAGAAGCAGGTAGGAGGAAAAACTACAAACTTAAGGGGGAAAGGAATGCACATTTCTCCTTATTCTGACCTTGCCCAGAAAAAAGTTCCAGAGAAAACAATGCTCTTAGTATGGAGAACCCGCTCCCGTTGTTGAGTCCTTGACTTTATTATTTTCCTTTTCAAGCCCACTTCTTAAAGGTTTAATTTATTTCACTGCAGGCAGGCTCCTGGTTACTCTGCTTGTCCTTGAGGAGCTGTTTCTGTAGACAGTTTATTCACAAACTATCCTTTCTTTTGAAAGATTACAAAGTTGAAAGTTCCAGCAAGCTAAAAAGTGTCCAAGTGTAGCATCTTATTAAGTATTGTTTTGTTGGTATAGCCTATTAAATGTCATTACATTACATGAAGACTTAATGTAGTCCATGAAAGTTGGTATCTTCCTTTTTGAAAAACTGCACTTTTTCTGTGTGCATTCTCTCAGGTGCTTGGTTGGCTGGCTCTTGCTCATGAACTCAGGGTCTAACTGATTGCTGTATGTGGGGTTGGGAAGGAATTTTTCCCCAGGTCAGGCTTGGCAGTGACTTCGGGGGGGTTTTGCCTTCCTCTGCAGCGTGTGAATGCAGCTTATTTGCCAGGATTATCTGCGTATATCTTATTTAATCGTTTCCTTGCCATTGCAGGGGCCTCAGGCATTTGTGTGCCTTGATCCCACCTTTTTGCTTCTTATGGCACATAACAGAGTCTTCTGTGGGCTGTAATACTTCAGTTATTGGGTTTAGTGGGGTGAAGGGTTGCTGAGTGGTTGGTAGCCTGTGATATCCAGGAGATCAGACTAGTGGTCTAACATGGTGTGTCTACACTGCCACTTTCAGTGCTAAAACTTTTGTTATTCAGGGGTGTGAAAAAACACCCCCCTGAGCGACAATTGTTTTAGCACTGAAAAGCTCCAGTATAGACAGTGGCTCCTGGCAATAAAGCTACCATCGCTCGTTCGGGGTTGGTTTTTTTTTAATCGCCGGGAGAGCTCTCCTCCGGCGATAAAGCGTGTCTACACTGCCCATGTCACAGCGCTGTAACATGAGTAGTGTAGACATACCCTTAGTCAGAGTTTAATACAGCATTGGGCCTCTGATCACAGGTGGAGTTTGTTTTCAGTTGCTCTCCCCCCTCTCACCCCCCAAAACCTTGAAGGAATTCCCTGATGTGCATTAGTGATGCCATGCCCACCCAAAGCAATGCATACACTTCAATATTAAACTGACATGGGAATATTTTCACTCCCTAAATAAATCACTTCTTTCCTTCTCCTCAGAGTTCAATAAATCATTTTCCACAAAATACTTTTAAACAGTTTTGCCCCACGCTCATCTTTGTTGGGCTGTTTTGCTACCACTGTCTTCCTGAGTGCATGTATATCCTCCACTGTCTAGCTCTGAAGTTATTGCTCTCTTCTCTTCTCTTTCCCCCCCCCCCCGCCCCCAACAAAAAATAGCAACACTTGGGCTTGTCTGCTCCTTCTTGGAAGGAATGTAGGGAAACAAGGAACAATCAGTTCCCCAGCTTGACTTTTCCGGTCAGAATATTTACTCATCCTGGACATGTTGATTTTTTTTCAAACCCTATGGGAAAATGGTTTACTTGTAAACTGAGCAAATGTGATAAGTTGAGGCACAATAAATAAGGAACCATACACTATCACTGCTTCTCATTTTTCTGAGAATAAACACTTTTATGGAGCATTCAGAGTTTAATTAGTAAATAGTTTTTAAATATGAATTTTCTTAACCATTTATGGACTGTAATACTGGTTAACAGTTAAGAGTTTTCATTTCTTTCTATTCTCCATCTTCAATTCATTAACTTTTTGTTCAAAAACTTTATTCCATTCACATTCCAGGTTTATCCAGTAAACTAATTTTTGTTAACTGAAGCTAAATGTATGCTTGTTACAGATTCTGAAAATACCAACACAATCTTTCAGTTCAAGGTTTCATTTTTCTGTCCCTTGATCCTGCAAAAATTTAAGTACATGCTAAGTTGTTGTGGCTACTTGCATGCTTAAAGTTACTTATATGTGTAAGTCCTTGCATCACTGGGGTTCAGAGGAACAACAGTGATAAATGTTATGATTACAATGAGAGGAATATTGTGCTATTCTTTAAATTTGGCAGGAACGTAGATTACACAATGAACATGCTATTTATAACCATGGTATTTCATATTGTAGAAACTTTTTATTCAGATATGTCAAGTAAAACATTTTCACAATTGGGGTTGTTTTCATGTAAAACTCTAATCAAATAGTGAGTTAAGATGGTTAGAGACTAGCCCAAAATGCGTGAGTTAAGTTCAGCTGGAGATGGTTTGTTCCTCCTAGTCTCTGCAAAGATATAGTTAAAGTCGGTGGAAGAGTTCCTTTCCATGTTCATTTATTCATTTTTTTTTTCTTCTCATAGGACTGATCCTGTAAAAACTTACATAGTGGTTAAGCACATATGTAAGTCTTTACAGGATCAAGACTGCAGATAGTTCTGATAACTTTGCCTTTGGACAATCTTTGGAATCTCTTAGTTCAGTTATGTATTGAATTGCATAATAAAAAAGTCTGCCCTTTCACTACTGATAATACTTAACAGGATCACTTTGGTTAGTCTCTAAAAACTGAAGGAGACTTCTTCCTTGTTGGTAGTGTTAACTTTATTTGATTATTATTTTTTTTTTGGGGGGGGGGGGGATAATGGGTTATAGAGTTGATACACAATATGACTTATTTTCTTTATCCATTCAATGCTGCTTGTAATGAGCTGTAGAACTCTTAAAACATGCAAAATAGGGTTTTAGTTGACAGCCAGTAATGATAAATGTGTTATCAGTTGGACTATAAATTGATCAGCCAGATACTAATAGGGTATAAAAAGGGAGTTGTAACTCCTTAATAATAGCTTATATTTATATAGCACCTTTGATCCAGAAGCATTCAAGCATGTGTTAGAGTAGACTATACACATAGAAATTGATCCATGGCAGCAGTACACAAACTTCAGGAGAGAAGTTAAGTATAACTTCTTTAACTGAAATTACAGGATTCATTTTAAGTAGGTAAATCATGAGTAGCCAACTTGAAATCTGACTAGAAAATTCCCTCCTGTGAATAGTGGTTTGTGATCTACTAATGACATGAGTGATTATGGTTTAGGATTTTATTTGATCTGAAAGATTATTAATATATCCTCAGTACTCTAAGGAGAAAGTGACACCTACTTGGTGCAGTACGTGCAGTGTCCTTTAACACATTGAAATTTTTTTTTCTTAGTCTTGGTCTCTTCTTGGCCTCTTATCCAAGTAACAAGTAGGCCTGACACAGCTAAGTGTAAGAATTTGAGGTAGAATGGTTACTGTGATCCAGGAAGGGAAACTTTTTTTTAACTCCTACTTGAGCCAAAGTAATGAACTGAGACCGAACTTGATGTTTCTTAAAGTATTTTCATCAGGATACTGAAGATGATGATTTCTTTCTTTGACAGGGTTACTGCTCTTGTGGATGTGAGGAAGCAGTGAACCTAATATATCTTGATTTTTATTAAGGCTTTTGACACAGTCCCACATGACATTCTCCTAATCAAACTGAAGAAATATGCTCTAGATGAAATTACGATAAGGGTGTGCCCAGCTAGTTTAAAGACCGTACTCTGAGTAGTTATCAGTGCTTCACTATCAAACTGGGAGGGCATATCTAAGGGGGTCCCACGGGAGTCAGCCCTGGGTCCAGTACTAGTCACTATTTTCATTCATGACCTGATAATGAAGTAGAAAGTATGCTTATAAAACTTGCAGATGGCTCCAACCTGGGAGCACTTTGCAAGCACTTTAGAGGACAGGATTAGAATTAAAAAGGGCCTTGACAAATAAGTGAATTGGTCTGCATTAAATAAGATGAAATTTAATAAAGACGGGTGAACTTTCCTTCACTTAAGAAGGAAAAATCAAATGTGCTACTACAAAATGGGGAATAACTGGCTAGGCAGTAATGCTGAAAAGGATGTGTGGGTTGTGGATCACAAACTGAATATGAGTAGACAGTTTGATGCATTTGCAAAAGAGGCTAATATTCTGGGGTGTTTTAACAGGAGTGTCAAATGTAAGACATGGGAGTTAACTGTCCTGTGCTACTTGGCACTGGTGGGACCTCAGCTGGAGAACTGTCCAGTTCTGGGCACCACACTTTAGGAAAGATGTGGACAAATTGGAGAGAGTCCAGAGGGGAATAACAAAAATGATGAAAGATTTAGAAAACCTGACATATAAGGAAAGGTTAAAAAAACTGGACATGTTTAGTTTTGAGAAAAGCAGACTGAGGGGAGACCAGGTAACAGCCTTACTATGTTAAGTACTGTTATAAAGGGGATGGTGATCAAATGTTTTCCATGTCCACTGAAGTTAGGACAAAAAGTAACAGCCCTAATCTGCAGCAAGGGAGATTTAGATGAAACATTAGGAAAAATTTTCTAGCTATAAAGGTAGGTAATTTCTGGAATAGTCTTCCAAGGGGGCTTGTGGAATCCCCATCATTGGAGGGTTTTAAAAACAGGTTGGACAAACACAAGTCAGGGATGGTCTAGTTTTACTTGGTCCTGCTTCAGTGCAGTGGGCTGCACTTGGTGACTTGTCGAGGTCCCTTCCAGCCCTGTGCCTATATGATTCTATGAGAAACTAGATCCCTTAATAACCAAGTAGGTTGTAGAACAAAACACTGTGGATCTGATAAGTATTTCAGTTAGCTCTTTCCTGAAAAGAGTGGTATTGATGCAGATAAGGAGCAAATGGTCTAGCATAATACTGAGAGGTGTGCAAGTGGTGGCAGAAATGTCTGCCTTAAAATTGTAGGAATATAACAATAGCATGGTGTAAAGACAAAAGAACACAGGACTGGAATTCCAGAGTTCCAATCCCCATTATGTCTCTGGGTTTGTAGCATTTGAGAAGGAATTCTTAAATGACTTGCATTGATTCCATTTTACATATAGGAAACTGCTTGCCCACTTTTCAGGGTTGTGTGGACAAATAGATATTTGCATATAACTTTGATGTGGTAAACTGCAGTGTGTAATAGCTATAAAGGGGCTGCACCACCATTAAAAGTGCCCTTGTATACATGTCTTTAGTGTTCTAGTAGCCAAGGTGCGTGAATAATTATTCTGCAATAATTTACAAAAAAAAGTAGTTCCTGTTCTTTGGATCAGATATATGATTATGAAAGGTCATTATGCAGATGAAGGTTTCAAGAGGTCCTTGGGATTGTCAGACTGAAACAGACTAGAAGCTTGAGTGAATTTCTTTTGAAACTTGCATGTATATGTACATTCATAATATAAATATTTATACTGGTTGATACCAATACACTTTGTTTAAACTTGACTTTTAAGCTTTATTCCAGCTTTGTTTGGCAGTAGTCTGCTCTTTATTTCTCTTATAGCTGACTCTTAAACAGTGGGTTGTTCCATTGAGGTTTTTTTTAATATTAAACCTCAAATCCACTTTCTTTGAATCATTCTGTTCCAATTTAATCCTTGGTTTAATCTGGGAGCAAGACATTCTCCAAAGGGACAGCAGATGGCAAATTGTCCAATGCCTTAGCCAAATCTCCTTGAATGTGGCAGTGGTGTTACTTATGTGGTGTTACTTATGAGGGAGGCAGAGCAAACAGGAAACTATTAAATTTTCATTTTACATAACTGTTAATGGTTTGCTTTACTGTCAATGGTCCTTTAAAGTAATATTAGAACAACCAACACTTTTTGGGACACATCCTGTGCAGGAATTTCATTTGTTTTTGGTTTCATACACCCCCCCGCCCCAGACATCTGGGTGGGTTCCTGAAAATTAATGGATATGTTTTATATTTCTGTCTTGGACGTGAGGGGACGGGGAGGCTGTCATTCTTGTGCTGAAATGAAGTAGCTCACTCTTTCCCCAATTGTCTTTGGATCTGTTTGTCTTTTCTTTCATCCTCATCCATGTTATCCATTTTAATTTTTCTCCCACTACCACCCTCTTGGACCTCATTTCCTTTATTGTGCTGACATCCAGATTTTTTTCCTTTCAAATAGGGCTTTGAGGCAGTGACTGGTTATAGTCTCAGTGCTGTCTACACTAGAGAATTAAACTACTGATAACCGGAACCAGTGAGATAACTTCGAACTAAGTGCCCACAGTACAGTGTGTACAAATTAACCAGTGTTTTGATTTAAGTCTTGTACTATGTCCACGCTTACTCTTTACTTTGCTATTTCAGTAGCACTGTTTTTGAGTACCCATTTCACAACTATTGGTGCAGTTACCGTCAGTGTCTGCTTGTAGGAGACTTAGGCCTTTGTGCAATCCAAAGAGAATTGTAGAGGAGGTCAGTCAAACTCTCAAGTCTCTAGGATCAGTTATATTTTTGAGACAAGGCCTGGAAAACGATAAGCTAGGATAAATTTTCAGTTCTTGCTCTTTGCTCAATAGGAAAGGCTTTTGTTGGAGCTTTTTAGGCAGGGTGAATTGATTTAAATCAGTGATATAAATCAGCAAGTGGAAAGGCTCAACTTAAATCATCCTTTAATCAACCTTTCAATTTGTGCTTCAGTTAATTTCTAAAAAAAAAAAGTGCATTCTCATTGGCACCAGGTAGATTTGATTTAAATCATGATTTAAATCACTGGTCAGGAAGACTCTATTTAATCATGGATTTCTACAGAAAAGTGCATTCTTGTTGGTTGTTATAACCTTAATACATATTCTTCCCAACTCAGAGATAGATGTAGGTTTCATTTTTAGAAGGTACACACTATACATTTTTAAAGTGATTTATTTTGAAAACTTTTCAGATTAGTTTTACAGCTATATCAGAAAATGAATCATTGTTTGGTTATTTCATTTACCAAAGGTAATTGAAGCGGATATTTATTAAGTCAGTTCACCTCCCAATATCTCCAATTCAACGGGTTAATCATTAATATTTGGAGGATTTTCTTGCCATGCTGTATTAGGATAACATCACCAGACATGCAGGTAAATTGTTTTATTTAACTAAAACAACAGCGTTATGTATTCTGGATTTTTTTCTTTAACAAAACAAGCATATGAATTTTTGAATGTAGTTAAACATTCAAGTTTTTTAAAATCAGGTTTGTTTTTGTTAAAATTTGTTTTTAACTAAAATAGTTAAATGAAATATTTTAAAAAAATAAATTAAATTGACTAGGTCAGCCAGGTCAAAGAAAAGGAAGATCTGCCTATTTCAGCTATTTATTTTTTTCACAACTGCATTTAAAATGATAGTACCATAGAGTAACAACTATATTTTTTTGCTCAATCATGAGAATTCAAGAATAGTCCAGAAGGAAGACAGGCGGTCCTTAAGAAAGAAGTCTGAAATAAAAAAGTTTACCAACCTGAAGATCCTGCATGTTCAGACATGTTCCTTTCATCGTCTTCAACTCAGCTTCTTCCTGAGAAGGAACACTTCTCACAATGTTGTTTCATTTGGGCAACAAGGCCTTGCATTTCTTTGTTGCACTGCTTGTTTGCATTTTGCACGCTTGCCTGTCTTACCCACAGCTAGAGGAACTTCATTAAAATATTCCCAAACTGGGTCTCTTTTATGGCACTTTTAGAGAGTGGTAAGGGATTGACTCTGTGTACACAAATTTGCAGAGGGACAATGGGGTTGAGGTCTGTTATTTCTCACCTCTGTATATTTATTTATTTAAAAAACATTTTTGCTGTTAACAAGCATGTTATCTTTAGAGACACAAATCCACCATTTGAGAACTGCAAAACTAAGCATATCTGATGGTATCGTCTAGACTGAGCACTGAGTCCCATTGAGTAGATAGAAAGATTAACCTAAATAACCTATACAGAAGCCCCTGGAACCCCATAAAATTGGGTCCCTAATCCATGAGCTATTGGAACTCATTTACAAAACTTTTCTTAAACATTACATGAATATATTGTCTCATACTATAGAAGTAGAATTTATAATCCCTATTCCATGATGAGATATCTTTGATATGATGATGAGATATCTTTGAGCTATAATGTGTCTTAATTAAAACTATCTTTAGATAGTTTTTTTTTTTCCTGAAAAAGCATTTTATCAAAAAAACGGATATTTTTTTTTTTAAATCATTGATTTTTATCCTCCCTGCATTGGCAGATACTTAATGATTAAAACATGTTGATTTATAACTAAATGAGCCTTTACACTAGATTTGGTACATCTTTTTGCTGTCTTAGAGGATACACTATAATTCTGCTTAAATAATTTAATTATATTGCTTAATATTTTTCTGATTCTTATTGAGCATGTTTAGTATGTTAGAACATGGTGAATTATATATTTTGTGTACTAGATAATTAACTCTTTGCTTATGATTTGTGTCAAACTGCATTAGTTGGTAATTGGAAGTTAAATACAACATACACAAATTGTATTAAACAAACAATCTTAAATGTTTTGGATACATAAACTTTTCTTACCAAAAATTTTCATCTTTACGACCAAATGATGTATTAAAGGAACAGAGAGATTAACTGTAGTCATTAAGTTAAACTGGTCATTTCAGGTCAGTCTGGGAAAACTTTCAAATAAGCCTAAATTAAAGTGACTGAAGTTTAAGTTCCTACTTGCCTAAGTCACTTGAAAATGAGACAAGTGTCCCCAAGTTCCTTAAGCAGTCCTTCAAACCTTTAAAACTAATAGATCTCATGCCCTCCCTCCTCATTTATATTCATAGATTAGAAGACAGAGGTATTTTTGTCTTTTCAACTCCCAAATAATTAATCTCAACTTTGAAATAATTAGTCCAAATGAAGAAAATATTCTTTCTGTGCCCCCAGGAAAGGCTACTGCTGTCAAAAGTTTGAATAGCATGTCGTCAAGCTTTGGTTCCAGGTGCTTAGCTAATGACTTCCACCGGGTCAGTGGTATGACTTTCTTTAAAACATCTGCAAACAAATACTGCTTGAATGGCACATCTCCAGGCCTGAAATTTATTATGGTTGGCATGTTTGATGGGTAATTGTTAGATGCTCATGTCATAGCAGCAGCATCTTCGGCAGTTAGGCATCTTCCCTGGTACTTTGGGTTGAGAATTTTGGCAGGAAAATGAGTGTTTGATCTATATACTTCTTTACTGCCTGTAATTTAACTTTGTTGTTGGGTATTTCTTTGTTCAGTGTCTTTTTTTTTTTTTTTTTAAGTGCTTTCCAAATTTCAACAGCATCAGCAATACAGAAACAAACCTTCTGCAGTTTGTCCAGGGCTATAGAAATAGGTTTCAGTATATTCAGGATATTTTTTATGTTTCTCTTTAGTCTGATGTTGATTACTTTGGCTCGGATAGTAGTTCCATCTATTTTATGATTTTCTTCACAAATTATCAGAATAGGCCAGTTCTTAATAAATAGCTCAAAACAATCAAGCACTGAATTCCAATTGTACATCTTGGGGGGGAGAATTATGTTGGATTCTCCTGCTGTCTTCAGTGTAGCTTAAGCAAAGTGGTTGCTATGGAAGTATTTTGTAGTTTCAATATTTTCCTTTAACCCTGGAGTTGTACTTAAGTCTTTAGCTAAAAAAGGTGTTAAATGAGCACTTCATGCATATCATAAATTTCAAATTCCCTTCATTATCTTTTTGTAGATTTCTTGTCTGTAACAAAACCATGCAGTTGACACTTTAGTTTTTGTTTACAGTTTGTTATAGGTTTTACTGCTACTTGTTAGTATTCCCCTGTATGGGCATTTCCTGATGTATCAGTTTTTCTGTAAGATAGACAACGACATCCTCTGTCTCACAAGTGCAAATTACAGGATCATTGTGTACAATGCTCTTCTCATTAAAAACTCAGATTAATGAATTTCCCATCAATGTTTTTGCACACTGTTCAATTTCCTTCTCATACACTGTATCCAGGAACCGTCCAGCAGTGTCTGTACTGTCGTAATGATTGACTGTGTTAATGAAATCTTTGGACCTGAACTAGACAAAAGGGAGAATTTGTTGAATAAATGAAACAAGCAATCTTCTCATCTGTGGAGTCTTGCTGGAATTTGCTTGTCCTGATTTACAAGCTCATCCATGATTTTACTGGATGATGAAAGAGGGTTTTTGTTTGTTTTGTTTTTATACGGGTAATTTACTGTCTGACATATGTTTAGTTACAGCACTGCTAGTGGTACCAGCAGATTACTCCTGAGGTTGTAGACCAGGCCTGCACAACTCGTAAAGCGGCGAGGGCCATATTACTCCAAAGAAAACAGCTGAGGGCTGAAACCCCCCAGCTCCCCTGAAACACAACCCCTCCCCCCAGCGCCGCCCTGCCGAATGAACGTCCAGCAGTATTGAACCTCAGTAATATGTTATAGCAGGCCCCTAAGATAGTATAATTAAGGTAAAAGAAAAATGTCTTTTTGCTAGAAGTAGAATAAGATCCTTCCCCCCACTTTGTAATCAATTGCCCTGTTGAATGAATGAGGTGTGAATGAGGAAGGTGTGAAAGGCAGGCACCTCCAGACAGCCGCAACCCTTGGAGAGGGGATGGGAGCCAGACCAAGGACAATCAAACTTGTTAAGTGGACTGACTAGAGAAGAGCAGACATACTGACGGCCTCGGGGATTAGAAACCAAGCACCTTCCTTTGGGAACACCCTCTTTGCAGCATTGGGACAACCCCCAGCCAAAAGAAAAGCATAAAAATTGGTCCTTTTTGCTGAGAGACAAGATCAGTAGAACAGGTCAGCCACCGACTGGCCGCTTACCTCCTTACCCCCCCGCCCTAAGTATAAAGCCCCCCCGCCACTGCCCACCCGCTCGGCTCGTCATCCCCCCCCCACTCACCCCCCGCCGCCCGCTCGCCTCCTCAGCCCCCCCCCCGCTGCCAGCTCACCTGCCCCCCCCGCCACTGCCCGCCCGCTCAGCTCGTCATCCCCCCACCCGCCTGGCTCGCCTACTCACCCCCTGCTGCCAGCTCACCTCCTCAGCCCCCCTCCCCCACCGCCGGCTCACCTGCCCCCCCGCCACTGCTCGCTCAGCTCGTCATCCCCCCACCCCCTCCGTCTCACCTCCTCAGCCCCCTCCCCCGCTGCCGGCTCACCTGCCTCCCCGCCACTGCCTGCCCGCTCGCTCGGCTCGGCACCCCCCCAGCTCGCCTACTCACCCCCCGCCGCCTGCTTGCCTCCTCAGCTGCCGCTGCCAGCTGCCTGTCCCCCGCCAGCTCGCCTGCTCACCCTGCTGCCAGCTCGCCTGCCTGCCTGCTGCTGGCCTCTTACCTTCTGCTGCTGCCCTTGCCCCCTGCCGCTGGCTCACCCTCACTCCCCAGCCTGCCACTGGCCTCTTCACCACCCCACCCACCTGCGTTGGCTTGCCCACCCTGCCGCTTGCCTACTCACCCCCCGCGGGCCACACAATGAGCCCATGCGGCCCGTGGGCCGTATGTTGTGCAGGCCTGTTGTAGACATTGCAGATGACGGACATTCTTAACATCTTATTTCTAAATTGGGCCCTGAAACAAAATGATTTTAAAAAAGTCATTTTTACTCAATGAGTATATTACTCAGTGCGTTGCTTTTAAAACTGAGATGGTAAATGAAAGATTCCTCCTACTGCAATTGTTTATACCACTGTGGAAATGATATGATTTATTCTAAACCCAGTTTTATAGGGAAAATAATAAATGTTTTTTTACATGTTAATTCATAAGTGCCTAATAAAACTTTTAAACAGGACATTTTCACCAGGTCGTTTGATTATATTGAGCAATAAAAAAATCAGTTTAGAAGTCCAGCAGTAACAGTAGAAACATAAATACTCCCACATGCTAAGTACAGTAGAACCCCATTTATCCGAGTTTCCATTATCCGGTTCTCCGTATTAACCGAACTGGGTGGCTGGGTTTGGGCTGTCAGCCCCAGGCAGCCATTTGGCAATTTTATTTATTTATTTATTTTTAACCCAGAGTTACAGGAATTTCTTGAATTATTCACAAATAGGGTCTTTTTTACGATCCGCAGCCATTGCAGTTTTTTCTTCAGTTCCCAGGTGTTGAAGTCAACATTAGAGGTTGCACTCTGAAGAATGTTGTCCCTTCTTCCTACAGTGTCCTGCTTTGGCACCAGTGTTGCTACTTTGTGGTAGCACACTCTGCCTCTTGTGATATATAGCCTCTGCCCCACCACATCCCCAATCCTACCCCAGATAAACAAAAGAACTAACAACAATCCACATTTCTGCTTGTGTAACCTACATGCCTTTTGCACTGTGGTATTTTATTTAGGGACAGCAGGAGACAGTTAATAGATATTGGGGCAGGGGGGATTCATCTGTGTACACATGCAAGTAGACAGAGCAGAGTAATTTACTTGATGTGCCCAGAACCATCCAGAAGCAAAGGCTGGTAGTTACTGGTCAGATCAGTGTTTTTTCCATGAGCTGGAGATTGTGTCCATGGTGGGTGGAGTCATAAATATTCATAATTTGAGAACTGAGCCAATCAAAGCTAGGTAGGTATAAGCTGTAACACAGAATATGAGACCTCCCAGGTGATCTCAGCAGATGATCCTGATGAGATACATGTATATGTCACCTGGAGTCAGAGGCCAGGTCCCCATGCCTGTGATAACTTTGCCAGTCTGTTGCACCACCCAGTAGCACAGCCCATGGGTCCTCCACAGGATCAATCCCCTAATATAGTACGTAACTTATTGTGCCATATTTATAATGCTTGACTTCAAAAGTTAGATGGTTTCCCCCTGAATTTTTCTTTATGTAGAAAAGCAGCCATTGACTTAGTTTTTGATAGAGGCTTATGGATTCAGCATTTTTTTTTTATTTAAATGTTTTAAGAGATTGTAATAAGCTTAGACCTTAATGTATTTTGTATTAAATTCAGATTTCATTTTAAACAAGTTTATTTTAAAAAAATTAAATAAAAATCCTATTTTTTTCCATCCTGTTTTGAGGTGACTACAATGCATTAGTTGACAGTTCTGGCAGATATGGATCAACAATTTGTGGTTGAGAAGCATAATCTTGTTCTGGGACAAGCCGATTGCTGGATAGAACATCCAGTTGGACATAGTTCTTCTTGAGACTTGGGACTAGCATCAGTGAGCTGCAGAACTTCAGAATTAGGAGGGAGACTTATTTGTATCTCATTGGTGTGCTAGTACTAGTAATTTTATTTGTCCATGTAGTCTTTTCATGAGCTTTGTTTCAGATAGCACCCACAATATTATGCTATACAAAAGGTATGATCCCCGCCTGAGGAGCTTATGCTCTGTTTCTTCTACAGAGAGAACTTTCACTGTGTGACCACATAACTTTCATTGGCACAGGTAGGCTAGAATAGGCTTATTACTATAGATCCTCATGACATTTTTTGCATCATGTGTTGCATTTACTTAAGGGTAAACTAACTATTTGATCATTTTCCAAGTTTCATTCTTCACACTGGTCCCCCATGTGAGTGTGTGTTGGTTCATGGCTTTCACCACATTTCTACACAACTACACGTGTGTGGTAGAGATGCATTCTTGTGGTGGCACTATTCTGTTGTGCTATAAACTGAATATTAAGACTTGCTGCTCCACGCTTTGGAATCAGTTTTTGTCAAGACATGTTCACCAACCAAGACTAAGGCATTGATGTTGCCTTGCTTTGTGGAGAAGTTGGAGAATTTCAGCTCTGCCCTCTAAAGTTTCCAAGATACCATCGGTACTGTGAAGTTGCACATCTCATGGCAGAAGGCAAAGGTCCAGAACCTCAGAACTGTGCGGAGATATAGGAAGAAGGGGACACACATCAGGGCCCAAATGGGGCTATGGGTGATCGCTACTTTCCACCACCCAACACAGATGTAATGAGGTTAAGTAGTGTCCGTATAAAGAAATTAAAACTACTGATTATTCCTCAAGAAAGGCTTTTAATGACTTACGGCTATAAATGCAACACAGACAGAATAGGAAAAGAAAAATTAAAGACCAGCATTGAATAAGGATGAATATAAATGACAAATTATACTGAAGACAAGCACAAGTACAAGTAATATTTTGCATTAATTACTGACGACTATAAAACCCTATCCTTAGCATTGCAAGTTATACTGATGACAACCACAATATATGCAAGGTTATTATTACTCATTAACTATTAACCTTACAAGTACTATTCCTGCCCTTAATAAACACAAGTACAAACAGAGATACTATAAATTGATTAACAACTTACTACTATTTCTAAACAACTTAACACTAGTATCAAACTTTTACTACTATTTTTAATACTGCAGCATTAATATAACCTGAGTTCAAATTATCCCGACACTACCATTCTTAATACTATAGTGTCTGTACAATTTGAGATCAAATCAGCTTGAGCAAACCAGACTTCTTTACTCCGTTACCTTATTCTGCATGCAACCAGACTTTTTTATTCCATAACCTTACCCTGCATTCCTCCGAAAAATACGTTACGCCTTCAGTCGGCCGTTTTCCGTACTGGCCAGGTACAGACGGTCGCGAAGTGCACGTCATTCGGTTCAGGGGGAGTGGATTCGGTTGACCAAAACACACACACACACACACACACACACACACTCCCGAGCCTTAGGAATTCTTATCTCGTCTGTCGGCCGTGTTCCAAAACAGGCCAACCAATTGGGTTAGGCCGAATATTTACTGTGGTAATTGTGGTTACTTTGATATCCAATTGTTGTTTTAGTTTAATAAGTTATGCACAAGGAGATAACTTATTTCCATATAGCCCATTGTCTCGACTGTGGTTTTTCTAATAGCCAATTGGTGCTTTAGTTTTTTAGGTTACAAGGATATAATTTATCTCTAAATGGGCTATTGTCTTGATTGTGGGTAAGGTTATTTTGATGACCTATGCCTGAAGGCCTAGCCCATCAAAACCACATACGAATCAGTTCTCTGGCTGCAGCGTGTCTTAACCACAAGTTTCAAAGGTGGTCTTAATAAGCCGTACCTGTGGGCATGACCTATTTTACCATATAGGAGTCAGCATAAAACGTTGTCTGGTTGCAGGTGTCTTTTGACCACAAGTTGCAGCTTAATTTCGCAAAGCTTGCTTTTTAAAGCTAATTTTACAAAGCTTGCTCTATAAAGCTACTGGAAGTTTTAGGCCTAACACTGACAATACTGTTGTTCATTTTAAGCTTGACAACACTCTTGTTCAAATTAATCACAAACTGGGCTTCCAGAACCCCCTGCTTCAGGTGGGATCAAGTCCTGTGGAGAGCGTTGACGAGTTCATCTAGCTAGGCTGCAAGCAGCGTTCAGACTGTTGTAGCAAATCAGGTGTTCTTCGATGAATAGGTCTCACAGCCTTGTGTATGAAGTCCATGTCTTGTTTGTGGACACACAAATGTTTTTGAACTGAGACAGAGTTCTGGATCTATCAAACACATATGCTGCCTGTTTTGCTATATGGGCCATCTTACAGACTTGAAGTGGCTAGAAACTTTTCATATGTGCTGTCTGTGCCAAATCCTGAGCATAAAAGGTTTGACTTTGTGCGAAGTGTTGCAGAGATCTGGCTTTCCTTCAGTCACTCACTATATGAAAAAGCAGTGTTGTGTGTACTCTTTGGCCATCTTGCCAGGATGGACAAACCACCCCAACACACCGTGCTCTCAAACTCTTCATTGACATGTAAAGGGGGTGGAGTGCCCACTTTGTCACCCTATCTGGTGCCTTCCACAGGGCCAGGTCCCCATGCCCATCCAGAGATTCATGGATTTGCAGGTTTGAGCCAGCTCTGAGAACTTACTACATGATGCCAGGTGCGATGGCATCAACCATGGTCATTCTGCCTTGTGCAACGGTTCTCAGTAGATTGTGTGTTTGAATCTCATTCTTTGGAAAACAATTTTTGAAGAGATTTATGATGGTTTAACATGTTCTGAGTTGTTTTGCTTTTTAAGACTATGATGTCTTATTTCACTTCTTGTTTGCTGTTTAATTTTTTTTCATTGTCTCCAGTTCCTTGAGGCAAGCTGCTGGTATTGAAATTTTTCTTCATGCAGTTCAAACTTTGACTTTAAACATTTTTTTTTCTGTTCAAATTATTTGGACAAAAGCAGACTCTTCTTTTAACTGGCTGTGTTGCTGCATAATAATGGAGTAGTTGCAGAGTAATAAGGGAATCTTTTAATTTTTATTTATTGGCACAAAGCACCATAAGGTGTAGTCTTGAAATTTTGGGATATACCCTGCCACTACTTTCTAATGAAGTTCCTGTTCATCTGAGCATAAATGGTAATTTTACTTAATAAAGTGTCCTGAGAAAATGTGGATAAAAGTTTGAGTGCAGAGTGCTTGATAAGCTAAAGAAAATGACTGTACATGGATTAAAAGTTTATGCATGTTGTAAAAAGTGAAAATAATTTTTAGGAAAATGGTGGAATATCTCAATTTTTATTTCCAGATTCACAGAGGTTGGTTTCTATTATGCAGAGTCTTCTGAACTTTGAGAACTGTAAACTGGCTTGTAGTAAAGCTTTTATGCATTTAGATTTTAAAATAATCTACGTGCTCAACTAATGAGAGACAGAACTAAACTTGGCAAGTATGTTGTTTCCTTCTAAGAAGTCTAGAAACTCTGGAAAAGGTTCTGAAACTATTGAATATGCCTCTGTTCACTTGTTTAGGTGATTGATAAATCAGACGGATGTAGAAGACATGCTCAATGAATCTTTCATTGATCTTTTTATTATATGGGTAGAAATTTTGATCCGTGACACTATGTTACAAATCAGAGTTGAACTACCATGCATCTTGCAGTTATGTTCTTTTCCTAAAAAAGTAAAGTAAAATTTCTTTGCTTTTTGGAACACCTTGCAGTTGTTGGCATTCTTCTGGGGGGAAAAACTGATATTACTGCATTGTTATCCCAGTGACCGAGACCTTACAAAGTGATTTGTCATGCTTCTCATGATTGGTGAGATAAGAAAAACAACCTAGGACAGCTTACTCTAAAGACATGTTAGATGGAAAGTATACCCGAAGGATGTCATCAGTCTATCTTTTGAGGTCCATCTTTAAGGAATTCAAACTTGTTTCTCCCAAGCCATTTTTTATCGGATGAAGTTGGGAGCTTGGGGAGGACATGTGATTGACTCCTTGTGCTCCCTGGAACTCTTGCTGTGAATGGATAGATTGAAAATGTATGTGGAATTAACCTGTGGTAATAGGTTTATAATGAAATCGTTTGTGTCTGTAAAATATGGTAGCAGTAATGGAAACTGTTATACTTTGATTCTGCTCTGAAAACTACAAAGATTAAACCAGCAAATATCACTGCTATCACATAGGTTATCATTAAAATTTTTTCTTTATCTTATCTATTTAACTATGCTTAAAACAATAAATAGTGTTCAGAAGTTTAAGAGAATCTTTTATAAACATACATCAGTGTAATTAATACAAAGCTGACTCACTTTGAGGTTTACTGCTGGTCAACTTCTTAAGATGTATCCTTTTGGTCTGAGGGAGGTTTATGTAGTCCCATATATCGATTAGCCATATAATTGCTGAAGGGCTATCCATAAATATTTTTACATTTATGCATGTGAGAACTGAATAAATTTAGTAGTCTGTGTTCTGCTAAATAAGTAGCAAGAATACACCGGTATCCACTCAGAACTACAGGGAGAGACTGCAAGCTGAAAACCTGGTATATCTTTATAGTAAAAGGGGCCAAATCCCAAGCCACGCACAGCAGGAAAAAGAAAATTGGGACATATGAAGAGGGGAGAGACTGCTTAAATTGAAAATGATTATCAAAGTAAAAAAAAAAATTTCCAACTTTCCTTCATTAAAATAGTCGTATGCAAAAGGTGTTATGATCATGATTAGAGTTGGTTAACATTTTATAATTTTGAAGAAAAGGAAACTTTTTTTGCGTTTAACTGGACTTTTTTTTCCATTTTTGACCAGCTCGAGTTATAAAGTACTGTATAGTAGCAATATAGTTATATCCCTCTTGTTTTCAACAGAGTCCACATACCTTATACGCCTTTCCTTATCTAGATTTTGTACATAACATTCCAGATTTCATTAGACCACGGAGACAACTACACTAACTGTACCTAGCACCCAAGCCATATTTGACGAACTTCTGTAACATAATATTGCTTCTGACAAATTCTGCATATACAAGGAACAATTTTAACTGCAAGAGTTTAACAATAAAGCTTAGCGTGAGTACAACATATTCTGGGAGATTTTAACTAGGTCAATACACTGACCTAGGGGACTTACGTGTTTTCTCAAGCATTAAAACTATAAATACCAAAAGTGAACAAGAGAGAAACTAATATGTAATACCAGTGTTAAAAGAATTAACTATTTCAGCAGATAATGAGTACTAGAACTGAGCTCAGGTTATGCCTACACTACAAACTTTGGTTGACACAAGTTATGTTGACATAAAGCCCCTGCAGTTAGTTTAACATTTATACGCTTGGCTACTTGGCTCCTTGCGTTGGTGCTGCATGCACACACCAGTGATTGTGTCAATGCACAGTGTGGTGCACCATGGGTAAGCATCCCAGTCTGCAATATGCCACCTTGCAGTGCACTGTCTTTTGGAAAGCTTTGGCAATGCATGGTGGAGCATAAACAAGTCGTGCAGGGATGAATGGGAGCAAAGGGTCAACTTCCCAGAGTGTAACTGTCTCCATCTCATAATGTCATCTATATCCCATCTGTGCCTTTTTAAAAATTCCACAAACCCGTGTTGCTCGCACAACTCTGCACTATTGTCATGAGCGTTGCAAGCACAGGATGCCAGATTATCTGGTATTTACAGAACCATACGAAGAATCAAATCAATGGGGAACATGAGAGTTTCCTGGAGGGCAGGTTGCTATGGGACATAGTGAGAACCAAGTTAAGGTTGTTAGTGGCATTCATAGAGCTACTGCGGGTGGTGGAGCACCACTTCTTGGCCTGAGAAATGAGCACTGACAGGTAGGATCGCCTTGTAATGCAGTTTTGGGACGGTGAGCAGTGGCTTCAGAACTTTCGGATGTGCAAGGCCATGTTCCTGGATCTGTGTGCTGAGCTCTTCCGCATCCTCCAGCGCAGGAATGCCAAAATGAGAACTGCGCTGACAGTGGAGAAGCGAGTGGCGATCACCTTCTGGAAGCTTCCATCACCAAATTGTTACCGATTAGTGGGAAATAATTTTGGAGTTGGAAAATCCCCTCTGGGGCAGTTGTCATGCAAGAGTGCAAGGCCATTATATTTGAAAATGGATTCTTCAATCTAGAGAAAGCTATAACATGATCCAAGGGCTGGAAGTTGAAGCTATAAAAAGTCAGACTGGAAACAAGGTATTTTTTTAATGGTGAGAGTAATTTAATGGAGCAATTTACCAAGGTTCATGGTGGATTCTCCATCACTGACAATTTTTTAAATCAAGATTGGATGTTTTTCTAAAAGATCTGCTCGAGGAATTATTTTGGGGAATTTCTATGGCCTGGGCTGTACGGGAGGTCAGACTAAATGATCGCAATGGCCCCTTCTGGCCTTGGAATCTATGAATCTGTGAGCCTCCTGCAATGCAGGACAGTGACTCTCAGCAAATATTCAGGACATAATGGATGGATTTGCAGCAGTAGGGTTCCCAAACTGTGGTGGAGCAACAGACAGCATGTTTATCCTTATTTTGGCACCAGACCACCGTGCCACAGAGTACATCAACAGAAAAGGTAACTTTTCTATAGCTGTGCATGTGTTGATGGATTCCTGGGGACTCAAATCTTTCTGAACACAGGACTGTTCAGAAAGCTACAGGGATATTCTTTCCCAACTGATTGATTACTGTTGGCAATGTGGAAATGCCAATATTGATCCTGGGGGGGACCCAGCCTACCCCTTACTCCCCTGGCTCATGAAGCTGTACTCTGGCCACCTCAACAACACAATAGAAAGTTTCAACTACTAGCTCAGCAGGTGCAGAATGACAGTTGGCTGTGCTTTTGGTAGATTGAAAGGACACTGATGTTTATCCACAAGATTGGATTTTGGGGGTGAGGGAAATCGCAATGGTTATAGCTGCCTGCCATGTCCTGCATAATATCCGTGAAACAAAAGGGGGTGGGGGGCTGCTGGCATGGCTGGTGGTGGTAGAGTGTCTGCTGTCTGTTTTGAACAGCCAGCCACAAGGCTTTTAGGAGAGCTCAAGCGAAGCTACACAGCTCAGGGAGGCTTTGAAAGAGCACTTTAATATCAAGCCACATAATGCATTGTTGTGTACTGTGCTGTTTAGGGGCCTGTTGGGAATTGTGTGGTGCTTGGTGTACATTTGACTATAACACTGTCAATGCAAATACTACTTTTTTGGTGCTCTTATGATTATTATGTTTTTTTGTCACTGATCCTATGCATTGTTTCACTGTAACGTAAAAGTGGGTGCTCTCTGCAGCATATGTTTTGAACTAATAAAGATGACTCATTTTTTGAATAATAGAATTTTATTATGTAACAAAACCAGTGCAAAATAAAATCTGCAATTTGAAATCAAATACATTAAAAACTTAACTTCTGTTCTATTAATATATGTTCAAGGGGAAAGAACATTCTTGTCCATTTTACCTATACATACAGAAACAGCAGCTTTCACAAATCAATGTATGTGAGGCTGTTTGTCTTTAATGACTCCTGGGGAGTAGTGGTACAGGTAGGTATGCAGCCCCTGATGCCACATGGAATGTTGAGGGAGAGTAGGGAGGTGCTGTAATGGAGTTCTCCATGGACTGCAAAGGAAGGTGAACCCATGTTTGTTGAACCTGTAGGTCCACAAGAGACTGGAGCCATCTATGTTTACTGCTGGAGAAGCCTCATTATATCCTGGTGCATCTCCTTCTCTTGTCTGCCCTTTCCTTCTCCCAGCTGTCTGCAGTGTTCATCCTCCAGGCCCTTTGCTCATGGTCCTATGTAATACTGGCTTACAGGATTTCATTGAACATGTCATCCCGAGTAATTTTCTTTCTCTTCCTTATCTGGCTAAGGTGTTCCACAGGTGTGTGGGGGAACCCCTCAAGGCTGCAACGATAGCAGCTACAGATAAGACACATTGTCAATATAGTCACAATGGAAATTGAACCTGCTGCAGCCAGGAGAGGGGCATGCCATAGGCGCCGACTTCCCCTCTAGCCGGGGGCGAGGGGTGCTCAACCCTGCCCTCCACCCCAGGCCCTGCCCCCACTCCACTCCTTCCCCCAAGTCCCTGCCCCCCCAGAGCCCCTCATCCACAGCCCCACCCCAGAGCCTGCACCACCAGCCGGAGCCCTCACACCCCTGCACCCAAACCCTCTGCCCCAGCCCTGAGCCCCCTCCCATACTCCGAACCCCTCGGCTCCACCCCACCACATGATTTTTGTTACGTGTACCCATATGAAGGTGATGTGTCACATATCTCCATATTTTTCTCTAGCCCTGGAGCACCCACTGAGTTGGCGCCTATGGGGGTGCCCCTCCCTTGGCCCCAACTGAGCCCTGGACCAACCGGGGAAGGGGCAGCCCGGACCAGCCCTGTAGCTGCCGCGGCGTGGAGAGGCGCCTCTCCCCCCCCCCCCAGCCCGGGTGCTGCTGCGGGGAGAGAGAGCTGGGCGGAGTCCTCTCCCCTCCGAAACCCTGGAGCACCTTCCTGCACCCTCAGCTGGAGCCCTCACCCTATGCACCCCAACCCTCTGCACCAGCCAAGAGCCCTTCAGCCCCAGCCCAGAGTCCGCACCACCAGCCGGAGCCTTTGCACCCCAATCCTCTGCCCCAGCCCTGAGCCCCCTCCCATATTCCAAACCCCTCGGCCCCACCCCTACCACATGAATTTTGTTAGGTGCACCAATATGAAGGTGATGTCACACATCTCCATATTGGTGAACCTAACAAAATTCATTCCACACATATGTGGGAAAAATTAGAGAGAACACTGGCTGCCATCCCTAAAAACCGTCAGGAGAGGTTTGCAGAGTACCTCCATTAACGTTTCATTGAGATGTCTGTGAGAGTAGTTTTTGGACAAGGAGCCTTTAGGGGCAGACTGGCAGTCAGAGTCAGGGGTGCATAAATACTGGGACTGGTTGGGTGCAGAGACTACGCCAAAAGGCTTGGGATGAGGAGCCCTGAGAAGGGATGACTGGGTAAGGGAGCTGGAGGTGCAGAAGACTGGGAAGGAGTTTGTGGATGGTACTGTAGAGGACATGGCCAGAGGTGTCAGGCTGTAGAGGGGCAAGAGCAGAAGGGTCTGTGATTCCCCTACAAGCACACTCCCTTACAAACTTCAAATTGAACCAAAGAACCCAGTGCGTTGGCAACTACTTGTGAACTCTCATCCTCCTCTAGTGCTGATGGACACTAGAGCATGACAGCCTACTACAGCTATCATTTATTCAGTTACCTCAAGTGGTGGAGATCTGTGCTGTGGAGTTAAAGGTGTTCCAACCCTGTTGATGAGCCATGTGGGTTTGTGATGCCACATGCTTGTTTTTCAGTTGTTTTTTTTTTAAGAACCTAGGAAATTCAACACACACAAACTATGGTAAAAACACAAGGTGGGAAATTCAAGCACACAGTAGTTTAAAAATGCCAGAATTAAGAATGCCTATGTGCAGACAACCTTAATTTTGGCCCTTCCAGACTATTGAACACTTAACTTTGGAACTTTAATGTTCTTTTAGTGTAGCTGTGTATATTTAAATATACTGATGTCATACCAGTAAGAAAATATGTATTGCATTTTTTTCTGTTTTATGCTGCTCAACATATTGACAAAAAGCTTTTATAATGCCTACTGGAGAAAATAATGGAAAACCTAAAGTAAAATCTAACTATTTGTTTCCATGCCTCTCCAGCAATTTCATCACAACGCTATGAGAGTTCAATGACACAAATTACAGACAGTTCAGGTTGCAGTTCTATAAGTATTGGTTCCTACGCTGTATTTTACAGAGTTAATAGAAATGCAGAACTTGCTGAGGTAAAAAGTACCAAGGGAAAACTCTTCTTTATTCTGAAGTTTGTGTTCTGAATCTGGCTATGCCTAATCTGTTTTCTCTGATCAAGGCATGGGCGGAGGGAGAAAGGTGTTTCTGGGGGAAAACAAGAACACCATCTTTGACCTAATAGAAATCCAAGTCTTGTCTTTGTTCTTTTTCTCTAACAGGTTTCATTGAAGATTTTTAAGATTCTTAGCAGCAGGGTGGATATATTTAAATCAAATTGATTAAATCACTAGTCAGGAAGACTCAATCATGGATTTCTACATAAAAGTGCATTCTTGTTGGTTGTTATACTCTTCACAACTCAGAGATAGATGTAGGTTTCATTTTTAGAAGGTACACACTATACATTTTTAAAGTGATTTATTTTGAAAACTTTTTCAGATTAGTTTTACAGCTATATCAGAAAATGAATGATTGTTTGGTTATTTCATTTGCCAAAGGTAATTGAAGCAGATATTTATGAAGTCAATTCACCTCCCAATATCTCCAGTTCAACAGGTTAATCATTAATATTTGGAGGATTTCTTGCCATGCTGTATTAGGAGGATAACATCACCAGACACGCATATACATTGTTTTATTTAACTAAAACAACAACGTTACGTATTCTGGATTTTTTTCTTCAACAGCAAACATAATATTTTAACAAAACAAGCATATGAATTTTTGAATGTAGTTAAACATTCAAGTTTTTTAAAATCAGGTTTGTCTTGTTAAAATTGTTTAACTAAAATAGTTAAATGAAATATTTAAAAAAAAACAAAAAAACAAAAATTAAATCGACTATGTCAGCCATGTCAACATGAGAAACTTTAAAATATTGGCTTCTGCAGCTAGCTCAGTCGTCTTCACCTTCATTTTCCTGTTTGTTCATAATCTGGAAAAGAAAAACAAGCTTTCCTGCTTTTTCAGGTCCCAAACGATTTCTCAATTTGGAATGAATTAGTCCAAAGGAAGAAAATATTCTTTCTACACAGGCAGAAGAAGCTACTGCTGTTAAAAGTGAGATTATCACTTCAACAGTCTCTGAATCCAAGTGCTTAAGTGACTTCCACCAGTTCACTGGTGTGACTTTCTTTAAAACATCATCAGCAAACATATATTTTTTGAATGCTTCACTCTTAGCTCTGAAGTTTATTATAGCTGGCATTATGGAGGGATGATTGCTGGATGTCCATGTCATAGCCAACTCTTCTTCAGCAGTTAAGGTTTGACTCTGGTACCGAGTATTGAAAATATTGGCAAGAAAATGAGCTGGAGATAGTGCTTGTCCCATTCGTTTTTTTTAATGCTTGTAATTTAACTCTGTCATTGCATATTTCTCTTTTTAAGATCTCACTCCGTTCCTTCCAAATTTCAACAGCGTCAGCAATAAAATAGCTATTTCCCTGCATTTTGTTCAAGGCTACAGAAATAGGCTTCCGGGTACTCAGCATGTGTTCAACATTTCTCTTAAGCCCAATGTTGAGAACTTTGGCTGTGATAGTGCTGTCTATTTTTTCACAATTTTGTTGACAGACTGTCATCACATTAGTCCAGTTCTTGATATAGTGCTCAAAACAGTCCACTACTGAGTTCCGTCGCACGTCTTGTGGGAGAGTTAGCTTGGTTCCTCCCACATTTTTCAGAGCAGCTGCTGCTAAGTGGATGTTACGGAAGTATTTTGCAATTTCAACAACATTAGCCTTTATTTCTGGAACACTGAAGTCTTTGGCTAGGAGATGTATCAAATGAGCACTGCAACTGTATGTTATTAACTTGGGACTTTCTTCTAAATAATTTCTTCTCATCTTGGATACATTTGCAGTATTGTCTGTGACCAAGCTGTGTACTAGACATTTGATTTTTCCCCCCACAGTTTGTTATAGCTTTTACTGCTACTTCTTGTGAGTATTCTGCTGTGTGTGCATTTCCTGATGTATGAATTGTTTCTGTAAGGAAGACATTCCCTTCTTTTGTTGTCACACAAGCACATCTGCTCTGTTGGGTGGACTTTATCCTGGTCTTAATGACTGAACCACATTAATGAAGTTTGGGTTCTCAATCATACGGAAAGCAGAGTTTGTTGCATAAACAAACCGGGTAATTTTTTCATCAATTACCTCTTTTTGTAATCTGCTGGTTCTTCTCACAAATGTATCTATAGTTGTTTCTGGATTATGGAGTTTTTTTCCCTTTTTGCTACAGGTGATATACTGTGGCTATGTGACATATATGATGTGACTGAAACACTATCATTAGCAGATAACTCTGAAACTATAGAAAATGATGGTGATCTTGAAGGTGGATAGTCTTCAGAATGCTGTATGTTGAGATGGATTCTCCTAAACAAAATGTCAATACAGTTCTTTAATTATTATTGCCATACTGCTCATTTAGTATTACTCACTGCATTCACTGACACTCAGTACTACTTTAAGGGTGAAATTGTAAAAGGAAGATCTGCCTATTTCAGCTATTTATTTTTTATCACAACTGCATCTAAAATGATAGTACCATAGAGTAACAACTATATTTTTCGCTCAAACATGAGAATTCAAGAATAGTCCAGAAGGAAGACAGGCAGTCCTTAAGAAAGAAGTATGAAATAAAAAAGTTTACCAACCTGAAGATCCTGCATGTTCAGATTTGTTCCTTTCATCATCTTTAACGCAACTTCCTCCTGAAAAGGAACACTTCTCACAATGTTGTTTCATTCGGGCAAGCAGGCCTTGCATTTCTTTGTTGCACTGTTTGCATTTTGCACGCTTGCCTGTCTTACCCACAACTTGAGGAACTTCATTAAAATATTCCCAAAATGGGTCTCTATTACAGCCATTATAGGTTTTCCCTTCAAGTGAGAGAATGGTATGGTAGATCTCAAATCAATGAAGGCTACACTCAGAGAGACCTCAAGACTTCTGGGGATGCAGAGGTGTGTTGGCCCCTTCCGGGAGCGGCGTGGGGCCAGGGTAGGAAGGGAGCATGCCTTAGTGGCAGCCATGGTCAGTGCTGCCTGGCAGGAGGCTGCACCTCAACTCCCAGGTCTGAGCCCCCTTTTGGAGCCAGCACCCCAAATCCCCTCCTGCACTCCAAGCCTGAGCCCCCTCCCGGAGTCAGCACCCCAGACCAGCCCTGAGCCCCCTCCTGGAGCCAGCACCCCATATCCCTTCCCGCACCCGAAACCCCCTCCTGCACCCCAAGCCCCAGCCATGACCCCCCCTCCCAGAGCCTGCACCCCAGCCCGGAGCCCCCTCCTGCTCCCAAACTCTCTCTCAGAGCTTGTACCCCTCACCCCCTCCTGCACCCACCCTGTCCCAGGCTCAGCCCAGAGCGCCCCCACCCCCACTGCAAACCTCTCAGCCCCAGGCCAGAGCCCACACCTCCTCCCGATCCCCAGCCCCCTACCCCAGCCCGGTGAAAGTGAGTGAGGGTGGGGCAGAGGAAGTGACGGAGAGAGGGGGGATAGAGTGACTGGGGTGGGCTTTCGGGAAGGGGGTGGCCTCGGGGAAGGTGTGAGGTAGATCCTTGGTTGCCCTTAAATTCGAAAAGTGATCTTGGGCATAAAAAGGTTGGAGACCACTGGCACAGAGGATGGGATTTTTCTGTGTTCACGGTGTGTGGTTGTTTGGAATTTTGCACCCATGTTGCCACAAGTGTAGGATGATAGGTAATTGTGTTTAGCACTTCAAGTTAAACAGCTGGCAAACAGTAGGAGTACTTATGATGTCCTCCAAAAGTAGCCTTCTGCTCTTCTGAGTGTCTCTTTCTGCCTTTGTAGAGACAACATGCATACAGAGGCAGCTCTGTTTAGATGACTTGCTTTATTAAAACAGATTGATGGTGTAGTTAAGATTAAGTTAGTGTTAGATTAAGAGCAGCTTTCTGTTTAAAACTTGACACTTAAATGCTCTTAATCACATGGTTACTTGGATTGCATTGAAATTTGGTGTGTCTCAGGTGCGTGGGTCCTGTTAGTGATCTAAATTTGGGGCCATTTAACACAGGGGCTCCCCAAGATGCAACCATTGGTTTGGGGAGGACACCAGCTTTCCTTAAAGTTGTCAGGTTCTTAAAACCTATTTTTCCTTATAGATAGAGATCAAATCAGGTCTCAGATCATTGTACCAGGGTTTCAAACATTTGAGGACCTGATGCTCTTTGGAGGAAATCAAATTAAAATGTTATTTGAAAAAGATTATGCTTTTCCAATTAGGCATGCTAAGGTTCACAAGGCTATTCACATGCCTAATGGGTTATATTGAGCATGTGTGGAACAAGGCGATAACAGGATTGTTAGTCTTCGAAGTTTCTCATCGGTTCGGTGGCTAAAAAATACTCCTTTGAACCTGACCCAGCCAGCCAGTGTCACTTCAGGTTCTACCTCGGTCAGAAATTTGGAAGGGGTTGAATAGCCTATTGCTAAAATCTGTCACTTCTTTTGTTTTTAATTTTTTTGGGGAATATAATCAAGTATTTTTCCCTTTAAAAATGCAAATGCTGGCAAGGGAGGGTCATTTTACGGGGTGGAGAAGTGGAAAGAATAGTGGGATGAGGAGTTCAGGGTTGCATCCAGGGAGGAGGAGGGATGGGTGAAAGGCAAAATGAGAGGGAATCGGGGCTTAGGTGAGGGAGAGGGATACATGGGTAGTGAGTGACGGTCTGAAGGAGAATAGGGTCAGCCCCACATTTTCCCCTTCTGGGTGTGTGCCAGGATCTTAGAATGGTCTGAGTCCCTTTCCCTACTCCCCCTTCCCCCCCACACTCCTGTGAGCAGGCATCTGGGTGTTCCTACCCCAAGGGGTGTCTGAGCCCCACTCCCTGCCACCCTGTGCATGTGGCAGGATCAGAGGGCCTCTTGCTTCTCAGGTGGGGCTCCCTGTTCCCCTCATGTGAAATGGGATATTGGGGGGGGGGAGGGTTGCTTCTATGGGAGTGTCTGAGTCCTGCTCCCCACCCTGTATGTGCCAGTATCTGGGGACCCTTGCCCATATATGGGGGTCTGATCCCCCTCAATGTGTCACCTCATGTGCTCCAGGTTTTGGAGGGGGCTTGCTTGCTTGGGAGTCTGAGTCCCATTCTCTGCTCCTCTGTATGAGCTGGGTGAGAGGGAAGCCTGGATAAAATTAGAGTGGTGGGAGCTGGCTGGGAAGGGGAAAGGCTGGTTTGTGGGGCTGAGCATCAGGGTGAGAATGGTATAGGGCAGTGGTTCTCAAACTTCAGCAACTCAATTTTAGCAACCCAATAGGACCCCCATTTTGGTTTAAAACTTTTCACGGACACCCAACATCCCCCCCTCAGCCCCAGGCCCTGCCTCCACTCCACCCCTTCCCCCAAGACCCACTCCCGCCGCACCTCTTCCCACCCCACTCCACCCCAGCCCCTTCCTCCCCCGACCCCGCTCCTCCCCCACCCTCCCAGCGCTTCCTGCACGCTGCTGAACAGCTATTCCATGGCATGCAGGAGGCACTGGGAGGGAGGGGGAGGAGTTGATCAGCGGGGCTGGTGGCCCCAGACATGACTCTGAGACCCCCTGGAGTACACTCGCGGACCCTAATTTGAGAAACCCTGGCATAGGGCTGGGATCAGTAGTCCACTTGAACTGCATGCTATCAATAACTGCTACAATGACTACTAACCCTTACTAGCAAGCTTTCTTTCTGTTTTTGTGTTTTTTTTTTTTTTTTAAGAGGGGAATTAAATGGCAAAAACACTTCAATGCAGGGTTACGGTTTCCTAGTGACAACTCTTGTCTTTCCGGAATATTGAGTTCAGCAAAACTCAAATTTCAGAAAACAGAGTTACTGTACATAACTTTAACTCTGCCCTCTTTACCCCGAAACACCCATAACATACATTCTCTCTTTTCATGTACAAAAAAGGCTGTACTTGCACTGGCCCTATTCTTGAACAGTTAGCTTAGTTTCCTGACAGAATTCCACACTTGTGAAATTTAACAGACACTTTGTGTACTCACAGGATGCCCTCTAAACCTATACTTTCCCTTACCTATCAGTAAACTCAGACTGCTCTCATATCCAACTTCACTACTAACAATTTCTATGGCAAGATCCCCTCCACCTCTCCAGTGCCTACACAGTATTTCAATATGATAGACTAGCGCCTCAGGGTACACATGCTGTCCTTTCTTTACTTGCACACATGGGGTGTACACAAATCTGATCTCGTATCACAGTCACAGCTCTGTGACACTCCTCAAACTAATCCTTATCTCCTCAGCTCACAAACACATCTCTACTAACCTGCCCCATCTATTGCTTCCATCATTCAAACCTTTCAATACTGCTACAGCTCTCAGCCTGAGCACAGCTACAGTGCATGGTGATAATTCCCAGTGGCTGCTGTCAGCTCTAGGAAGTCAGAGTCAAGGTTACAGGGGTATGTACCGTAGTTCTGGATTTCCTAGTTTTCTGACATTTGAGTTTTCCTGATCTTTATGTTCTGTAAGGGCACTGGGAAACTACATGCTGCATAACAAAGGTGTTTTTGTTTTTTTTGCCATTTAATAAGTAATCTTTCAACTTCGTATATTGTACACTTCTTAATGCTATGCTAAAAAGGAAATCTCCAGGTGAAAAAAGTGCCCACTAAAAAGAAAAAAGGCTGTAAATGTTAATCTTCTGTTGGTTTTGTAGGCTTCTATAACAGGATCTTTTTGCCCCGCTTGCACAGCTGGTGGAGGAGCATCTTTTGGTACCACTTCAAAGGAAGTGTCCACTGTTAACTCATTATAAGGGGTCATCCTTGCTGTGTATGTGGGTATAAAAGAAAACTTTTCCTGAGGAACAAGGCACCCTTAAAATTTTAACCTGTAATTGAACAGGGTAAACATACTATGTAACTATCTACATGGAAGACACTAAAAAAGGAGTCAGACCAAGATTTTCCCCTCTAACTAGTGCAGGGGTGGGCAAACTTTTTGGCCCGAGGGCCACATCGGGAATAGAAATTGTATGTCTGGCCATGAATGCTCATGAAATTGGGGTTGGGGTGTGGGCTCTGGGGTGGGGCTGGAGACGAGGAGTTTGGGGTGTAGGAGGTGCTCTGGGCTGGGACCGAGGGGTTCGGAGGGCGGGAGGGTGATCAGGGCTGGGGCAGGGGTGCGGGAAGGGGTGCAGGTTCTGGCTGGGGGTGCTGGCTCTGGGGTGGGGCTGGGGATGAGAGGTTTGGGGTGCAGGAGGGTGCTCCGGGCTGGGATCGAGGGTTTTGGAGAACAGGAGGGGGATCTGGACTGGGGTAGGGAGCATGGGGAGAGGCTCGGGGGGTGCAGGCTCCAAGCGGCGCTTACCTCAAGCGGCTCCCGGAAGCAGTGGCATGTCCCTTCTCTGGCTCCTACGTGGAGGTGCGGCAAGGCGGCTCTGCATGCTGCCCCATCCGCAGGCACTGCCCCTGCAGCTCCCATTGGAGCGCCTAGGAGCCGGAGCGGGGCCATGCTGCGGCTTCCAGGAGCCGTGTGGTACGGCCCTGGCCGGAGCGAGGGCGAGGTGCGGCTCCCGACCCAGCGCCCCGGCCAGAGCGGGGCCGAGCCGAGCCACACAGCCCCCGCCCCGGCCAGAACAGGGCGGCTTAAAATGGCTCGTGGGCCGGATCCGTAGTTTGCCCACCCCTGAACTAGTGGGTAGTTGCTGGGCTACTCTAGAAAAATTCATACATTACAAGTTACCTAAGCATATCTAGTTAACTGCTCTCTATGTAGGTCCATCTATGGCCTAATTGCATGAAATCATCAATATCAAGTGAAGACAATATTACCCAAGGAATGTTCTGGACTGCAGAGTTCATTGAAGCTGAACTTTCTACAACTGTCTTAGGTGCTACAATGTATCCTTTTTACACTTCTAGGCTGCAGTAGAATGGCTAACCAGCTGCATGCAAGTAAGGTAGTGAAGGCTGTAATCTTCAAACTTTCATACTTTTAGTTAGGCAGAGCACCTCCAGCTCCCATTGACCTCCATGGGATTTGTGAGAGCACAGCACTCAAAAATCAAGCAACTTTGTATTTAATTGCTTTAGTGCAAGATACATGTAAGAGCCTAATTCTTGGTCCACTCATAGTTGCCAAGTTTGGCCTGAGTTTCTAGTTCCGAGGGAATCTGGGAAATCCCTTTTAAAAACTAATTGCGTGGACAGTTGAGTTAGATGTGGATGGCAACTTGGTCAAATGACTACAGTCATTGATTTGCTAGAGTTGAGGAGGCAGGCAGGTGAGGAGGAGCCCGCCTACCAGAATCTCCCCCTCCCCCAGTGCCTCCTGCCCACCGGCGGGCCGCGCTGATCAGCACTCGCACCCCGCAGCACCTAGCACCTGCCGTGGATCAGATGTTTTGTGGCGTCAGGAGGCGCTGGGGGGGAGGAGAGAAGAGCAAGGGTGCGGCACGCTTGGGGGAGGGATGGAACTGGGCAGGGAAGAGGCAGGATGGGGACGGAGCGGGGGTGGAAAGAAGCAGGTCGGGGGTGGGGCCTTGGGGCAAGAGGTAGAGTAGGGGCAGGGCCTGGGTGGAGCCAGGGGGGAGCACCCCCCAGCAGATTAGAAACTGGTCACCTATGTCCCGGGCCCCACACCTCCGTAGGGACGGCCCTGTCAGTTGGGGAGTCTATTTGTTTTAGAATAAGCCGGATACTGTTTTGTATGGTATTTTGGAGAAAAAGTTCTTGTAATCTTCCAGGGCAGGCAGTCTGGAATGTAATCATTCTGTATCTTTGCTCTTCTTCAGAGTTGATAGAAAATCCTACAGTTTTTTTGTTATTGTTTTGTTTTTATTACGGCCTGGACTGGAATAACAAATGATGAATGGATTCTGTCAATTCAAGCAAAGACTTACTTCACAAAATTCTTGTGCCTTTCATCTCCCAGAATAACTGAGTCAATTATATGTATGAAGAGTTTCATTTCTTCATGCACTTCACTCCAGATAGAAATCGTAGGTGTCTGAAGGAACAGCAATTTGGCATGTCACTTACACCATATAAAAACCTCAGAATGACAAGTTGGACCAGTGCAACTTCTTAAGGGGAAATCCTATGCATGTTGGGGGAATAGAAAGAAACCTCTCTGTGATAGTCTTTAACACCATTTAAAAAAAATGAAATCACAGCTGTTAGAAAGATGTGTGGAGGTTCTGGATGCTAGTCTTGAAGAGAGATTATTGGTCAGGGTGCAGATGAGGTATGAAAGGTTTATGATAAACTGCAGAACCACATACAAACTTTATCATACATACATTGCAACCTTATATATGTGTTCGTTCATTTCAGCTGTCATGAGGCTATCAGTCAGGAGTCCTTGGACCTTGACATTTGAACAAGCACACTAAAGCACTCCATTTCATAGTACTGATGCCTTCAAGGGTTTGAGCTTGCTTTTTGTAATGAGAGTCTCATTGTTACCTTTAGAGTGAACTGAATGCAGAAACTTACCCAGACACAGATCATCCCTATTTAGATTTTCCTCAAATTGTCTCTGCTGCATAAATAAAAGCTCTGTAGATGAGAGAGGATGATATTTACTCTTTGATTCTACATTGTGTACACTGATAGCTCCAAGATGAGCATTCTATCTATGTCTCAAGGAAAGATAATGGAAATACTTTAACGTTAGAATTTCAGTGTGATGGTTGCACATTAGATTCTCACAAGCACTGACATGTTCACTTTAAAAGTGCAATATTTATTGTCAGACATAGCACAACTTTGTAAAGCTGCGCAGAAAGCTGCAAGTCATGGAACTGTGACTTATAAAAAAACTTTCTCACAAAAGCTGTGACTTAATTTATTTTTAACCTTAGTACAACTAAGGGAAGCAATGCATGTGGGAGGAGAAAGTTGGAACATGTGAGTTGCTCGGAGACTTGGTTCATGGGAAGGTAATTCTCTTGTAAACCACTTAGCTGAAAAGTCTTTAATATTGCTGGGATAAATTTTGATGGGAAAATAACATAAGAGCTAGGGTAATCTATCTAATAGCTGATCATTATTGTTGTAATCAAGCTTCCAATGTGGAATTCCAAAACTAAATTACATTGCGGGGGGTGGGGGGGGGGGGAGAGGGACTCCCACTGAGAGTCAGCCTCTTCTTCGAGTAGTGGCCCTGAGGGTGCTACACTGTAGATGTACGTGTGCTGTTTGACTGGAGAACTCTGGTAGCAGCATCTGTTCAGCCTGCACATGAGCTGCTCCTCACCTGTCATGAGGCTAGCAAGCATGCACGGGGAACCCTCCTCAGTTCCTTCTCAACCACCCCTGGCTAGAGACAGAGCTGTAGTTATCTGTTTTTAGATGGTTAACTCTTTTAGAATTGCTAATTTTTAGCTTCGTTTGAAGCCTTTTTTCTTCTTTTGCATTTTATTTTGGCCATGCTTAGAAAAAAGGAAAGGACTTGTCTCCCACCAACCCCTGTGCAGGGCGACCCCCCTGGAAAAGGGTATGCCCAGCTCTCCAAGCTTCAAAAAGTGCCTCAGTTGCAAGGAATCTATCCCAGTGACTGATGGACACTCTGTGTGTTTGCTGCCTGGGAGAGAAACACATGCTACAGAAGTGTAGCTTGTGTCAGTAACTGAAGCCCAGATCCAGGAGAGACAGAGAACGGATTCTCAAACTCCTACTCATGGAGTCCTTCAACCTCCAGAGTCCCGATGGGAGCCCTCACCACAACCCTCTACTTTGAATGGAGGTGAGCCCAGGGAGATGCCCATGAGGCACTCACTTAAGGCCTGTAAGAAAAGGTCTGAGAGTCCCCATAGCGAGCCCCAATCGAGCTGAATATGATCTCTGTCTCAATCAGTATCATCAAGTACAGACAGCACTGATGCCATCTAAATCTGGTACCCAGGGCATGTGCAGTACTGAGCCAACAGAGCAAATCAGGCTGCCTAAAGACCCAATGGGCACAGGCAAGGAAGCACCGGTACTACGGGGGCGTGAAAAACAAAAGATTTGCCGCAGGGAAGGTTCCGTTGGTACCGGCTGTGGTATGCCAGGCACCGACGGATCTTGCTACCAGGTCCACATCTCTGACCCTGTCAATACAAGCCTCTTGGCACTGATAACCACCACCGGTACAGATGCTGTCCATACCTTCAGATTTCTGGTTTGCAACAGATCTTTCGGTGTCTGACGCACTGGACTCTCCTCTGCTCAGTGCCAGGGCCCTTGACTTGCCGACATCTTCCTGCCTCCGACTGCCCTTCTTGTCGCCAGAGTCAGAAAGTGAGCAAGAGGATGTGGTTTCCCGCTGCTTTTCTCACCCGCCATATGGGGCTCAGTTCACTATGGACATCATGATTATCATCCCCCTGATCCACAGCCTCCCTGGTTTGGCCAACCGTGGTACCGACCACCTGGTCCCTTCCCATCGCAATGGCCATACTAGGATCCTTTGCAGGCTCAAAGCCAACAAGTGTCCCTTACCTCTAATGTGACCTACAGCAACCGAGGAAATGCCCTCCTGTAGCTGCTGCCTTCAGGGCTTCTGAACCCCGAACAGGCAAGGGAGGAACTGGAGGCTGAAGTTGAGGAAGTCACTCCTCAAGCCCACTTCTCATCGTCCTCACCAAGGGATAAATGGAAATAAGTTTATTGTACTATTAATACATTTTTATGTAATGTCAGGTTCATGCTGTAATATTGAAATATTAATAATAAAATTTTATTTTCTACTGTATACCTAATTTATGATTGTTACACTTTTTCTACATCCATATACTGTATGGAGTCGAAAGATGCTAAATTAATTTTGAACAGTATCCCTTTTGGTCAAAAGACAGTTTGAACAGGCTGGACTTACTGGAATTCAGGGAAGAAGCGGAGGGATTGAAGTATATATTCAGCATTTCCAGAATAGCAAAGGAAAGATGTGTATTTTTCAGTCTTTCCCAGTTCTGACATTTCAGTGAACTGTACCGGGAACACAGCTTCTATTAATGGTATATGTTCTCAGCTCTAGAACTCCAAGAGGATGAGGATGGACATACATTCCTCCCCCCCCTCCCCCCCCGCCTAAGTGTAGGAAGGTAGAGGGTGCCAACTAGTCTTAAGTTGTGTTGACTTTTATTCAAAAAACAAACTTTGGATGTTGACAATCTTACCAACTGTTCATCAGTTTCTAATCTCTGCTTCACAGGGGTCAGGAGTTTGAAAAGGTGTTTCGGAGGCTTCTCTTACTGGGACAAGGAAGTTCAGTGGTTCCAGACATTAACTTTTGGGCCATAGAACTGGGTTTGAGGCAGAAACTAACACAACCTCCTAGCAGTAGTGTTTCTGTTAATTCTTTTAGACCTGATGCCGTACAGTTGACCACAAGGTTCTTGTTGACTTGCCTGCAGAACCTAGCAGAGGTGGATAGTATTGCTCTTGAGTGTTGCTCCGTTCAATCTGAGATAAAAATGAACAATTGCTCCTCTGCCCCAGGGGCTCCTCCTGTTTTAGTACATCGGGATTATCTGTCTTCACACATGAGAACACTGAAAGTTAATTAGGGAACATGGGTCTGTGATGGAGTTCATATATTGACAACATGTTGCTCTGTCACATGGCATGTATAGTTTGGGCTGCTACAGTGGAAGAAATCATTCAATGCCTAGATCAGGGGTAGGCAATCTATGACACACGTGCCGAAGGCGGCACGAGCTGATTTTCAGTGGCACTCACACTGCCCGGGTCCTGGCCACCTGTCCGGGGGCGCTCTTCATTTTAACTTAATTTTAAATGAAGCTTCTTAAACATTTTAAAAACCTTATTTACTTTACATACAGCAATAGTTTAGTTATATATTATAGACTTATAGAAAGAGACCTTCTAAAAATGTTAAAATGTATTACTGGCATGCGAAACCTTAAATTAGAGTGAATAAATGAAGACTCGGCACACCACTTCTGATGGGTTGCTGACCCCTGGCCTAGATGAATGTAGGGCTTTGATAAGGGCTACCTGGCTGTGATTTAATGCCATTAAGATTGGGAACATTTCTAGGCACAGGGAAGCTGCCAGTTGATAAGGATTTTATTGACATTCCTGAACTATAATATGTTTGTAATTCAGTGTGTTACTAGACCTTAGGCTCCTCAGAATTGCTTGTGGGAACATGCACTTTGTGAGAAATGTGCCATTTTCCTTCTAATGTGCACTTTGCCAGTTACCTTTTGCCTTTATCTTCAGATTGGATCACTGATGATGTCCTCTCATGTTTGCTACAATTAAGACCTTGGAAACTTAAAATCTAAGTGGCTTGCTCAGGTGGAGTTTCACACCAGAAGCTTGTAATGCTAGTGATTTGGGATCTGTTACTGGCTGCCAAAAGCATCTGGGTAGAATTCAAGGTGGTGGTTTTGTTCTGTAAAGCCTCAAAGATTTGGAATCTGATTCCATGTTTCCCCATGCCATACTGCTGCTTTTGAAATCAGTGGAGGTACTTGGGGTGGAGCTCTTCTAGGTATAAATGAGAGGGAGCCGCTAGTGAGGCCTCCTCCTTGAAGGTATCTTTTTGTTCTGGAATTTACTGCATGTGTGTGTACACATACATACACTCCCCCATCTACACAAGCCAAGGATTGTTAAACTTTTGGCCACACTTTGACCCACTGTCTCCCTCCAGCATTGGGGTTGGAGTGGGTTGGAGAGATTTTTGTCTTCTGGTGTGTGTTTGGCAGTGCAGGGAAAAGGGGCGGAGTTGAAGGATGTGGGTGGCTATATATATTGTGTTGTAATCATGGGATGGGCATTTCTCTCCCCCCCCCCCCCCCCCCGTTACTGAATAATAGATAATAGCTAATGTTGGTAAGATGAATTCAACTTTTTTATTAAAAAGTTCTCAAGCTGGGTGGGGAGGGATGGAGGGAATGGCTGGGGAATGGGTTTGTATTTAGCTGCCAGTCAAACACTTCATTTTTCAGTGAAAGCAGTAGTAAGTAGTGTCTTAGTTCTGCTTTTTAATTCTGTTATGAAAGGAAGTCAAATTAGGTAGGCCTGACCTTGGAACAAAGCTTATAGAGACACACACTCACTCACTCTAACTGTCAATCTATACTGGAGTGGCCAAACATTTTGGCCCGAGGGCCACATCTGGGTATGGAAATTGTATAGCGGGCCATGAATGCTCATGAAATTGGGGATTGGAGTGCGGGCTCTAGGTTGGGGCCAGAAATGAGGAGTTCAGGGTGTGGGAGGGGGCTCCAGGCTGGGGGAGAGGGTTGGGGTGCGGGTGGGGAGGTGAGGGCTCCGGCTGGTGGTGTGGGCTCTTAAGGTGCAGGAGGGTGGGACTGAGGGGTTTGGAGGGCGGGAGGAGGATCAGGGCTGGGGCAGGGAATTGGGGCACTGGAGGGTGTCAGGGGTGGGCAGGCTCCAGACGGCGCTTACCTCAAGCAGCTCCCGGAGGCAGCGGCATGTCCATTCTCCGGCTCCTACGCAGAGGCGTGGCCAGGTGGCTCTGTGCACTGCCCCATCCGCAGGGGGAGCTTCAGGGGCGGCACTTCCTGGCTTGTCCCTATGCATAGGAGACGGAGTGGGGACATGCTGCTGCTTCCGGGAGCCGCATGGAGCCACGGCATGCACAGAGCGGGGCAAGCCCCAGACCCCGCTACTCGGCAGGAGCTCGAGGGCCGGATTAAAACGTCTGAAATGCCAGATGCGGTCCCCGGGCCGTAGTTTGCCCACCCCTGATCTATGCACAGATTTTGCATTGGTTTAACTATCTGTTTAGCAACCGATACAGTTTAATTGGTGTTATCCCTCACATGGTTGCAACTGTAATGGTTTACGTGTTTATATTTGCATGGCTTGTTTTGGCAAACTTCTAAACGGATAGAGTTAAACTCATGGAAAAAATTGCATAGACAAATCCTAAGGGGTAAGGGAAGAGATATAGATAATGCTTAAGTTTGAGCCCTACGAACCAATGAATCTACAATTGAAAAGTAAAGCTCTCCGCCATTGTCACTTGCAAATCACATACTGTAGAAAAGAGGGAGAAAAAGAAAAAAGCTCTGTGGGCACTCAAATCTTTGTTCACAGACATCTAACATTATTAAGGCTAAGTTTTTTGTCACGGATATTTTTAGTAAAAGTCATGGACAGGTCATGGGAAATAAACCAAAATTCACGGCAGCCCGTGACTAAAAATATCCCTGACAAAAGGGGTAGGTGGGTTCAGTACCCACTGCTGCTGGGGCTCCCAGGTCCCACACCGATGCAGTGTGTGGGAGTCCGGGCTTCCCCTGCTTCTGGGGCCGGGGTTCTGTGGGTTCCCTCACCCCGGGCAGCTGGTAACTGCAGGGTCCTCCAGCCGTGACCTCCGTGACATAATCGTAACCTTACAAAGATTATTAGTAATAATGTTTGAGCTAGCAGGATTCTAAATATTAATATGCAAATGATTATGCAGAAGATCCTGCTCTGATTTGAGTTTTTTTTAATACCATTACAATGAGAGGAAAGTTCCTTAATCCAGACTAAGAGCTATGGGCATTTTTTTGTTAGTTTTTGCTTTATGTTTGGGTTTTGTTAATATTTTGAAGCTTTTGGCAGCCTTCTAGGGTGCAAGAAAGGGGGCCTGCATAGAAGAATTGCTTAAGAATGGAATCTTTTTTTTTCTGTACTAACAGGGATCCTAGAAATCCATTTGCCACAGAAAAACGTGGAATTTGCATTTTTACAGAGAACCTTTAGTTTTTACATTTCGTGAAAAAGTTAAAAACATATTAACTGTTAACTACATTTTACTGAAAGTACCAGTGTCACTGATTCAATGTATGTAACCTCCCCTCTTGTGGTTGATTTTTTTGAATGCGCTTTTAATTTACATACAGTAGAATCCTGTTTATCCGAGCCTCTGTTATCTGGCTCTCCATGTTAACTGATCCACTAGCAGTAGGGCCCTGGTGCCTGGTGGTTTGGTTAACATGGAGAGCCAGATAATGGAGGCTTGGATAAATGGGATTCTATTGTATATCAGTAAAACATTGTGTTCGGTTGATACCTATATATATTGTGGCTAGGGAAACTAAAGTCCAGCATTTCATTTTAGTCGCAGAAAACAGCGGATTTTTATTTTTTAAATCAGTTTTGGTTTTGGTTTTTTTCCCATGGAAAACTAAGATTCTTGCTCACCAGCCTCTCTGGCTCCCTAACCATTATCTGCCCCATCTCTCTTGCCCCTCATAACCAATCCTATGATATTTTGTAGCTGAAATATTGTTACTAAGTTCTTGTTAGTTCTGGCAATTAGCTACCTGAAGTCGCAGAAAAAACTTCCTAGATGCAATGCAACAGCATAAAAAATCACAAAGCCCCACACGATTGAAAATGTGGGGCACACAGCTAAAAATACTTGAGGAGGATATCAAAATGCAAATCGGTGTTACTGAACGCCTTCCTGCAGATGCAGAGAAGAATTGATCAACCTGGAGGTGATTCAAACATTTCCGAACAAGAGCTGGCAGGTCAAACATCAGTATGACCACAAGAGTCCCTGAAAGCAGCACCTCAGCAGCAAAATCCCCCGGGCCTCACATTTGCCACAGCCCCGAGATTTGTACAAGTGGCTGGTCCTCTTCCTTCCCTTTATGTGGGAGGGTGGTGCAATACAGGGTGGAGCACAATATCAAAGGGCCAGGGAATGCCCAGCCTCTTGAGCCTGCACTCAGTCCTGACTAACTGTGGAGCAACTGCCCATCCCCTCCCTCCACATTTGCTGTGTTGGCAGAGAGCTATTAACAGGGATTCAGAGCACTCAACACAAGGCGAGTCTGGTAAGGGGACCTTGGACCGAACCCCTTCCTCTATTCCTCAGCATGCCCCATATCAGCTCTGCAGTGGCTCATTGCTACTCCTTGCCAGCAGTGTCAGCTCTCTCTCCCAGTGCAGCAGATAAACCAAAGACTCCCTTTGAACCTCCAGAGTTTGAATCTGGTGCCCCTAGGGTGAGGTCATCCTATGTCCAGGCCGCATCTGAGTATCTCCCTTGAATGGAGAAAGGGACCATGGGAAGACTTCTTCACCCAGTCCAGCACAACCCTTCAGTCGGAGCCTCCTCTTTCTCAGGGCAAGAAAACTGCTTGAAAGAGTAACCACAGAATTCTCACCATCACCATAACTGTTTCTTCCAGGGGACTCTGTCTGAATTTTCACTCTCCAGCTGAGGAGGAGGCAGATCAAGGGAGACCTAAGAAAGGTCTATTAGACGTTCAGACTCTTCTAGTTGCCCCAGCATAAAGCACTAAGGGAAGAAAAAAGGCCCCCATGTCCTCCATCTTTTGAAGAGTCTGATTCAGGGGATTCCTCGAGGAGGTGCTTCTAAAGGCACAAAGTGGAATCTGTTTCTCTTAAGCCACATACATATGCAGAGTGTTCAGTGGGGCAAATGAATATCAGTCAAGACTCCCCTGTTCACCTTCATGGGGTGCAGCAAGGCAATCAGTTAAAAAAAAAAAAATAGGCCATATACATGTGCTGATTCTTCTAGGCGTGCATACTCACAACCCTGCAAAAGGAAATTCTTGCTTAAGGGAGGAGGGCCAGTATTCCAGATCAGATTTAGGGGATCAAATAGTAAAATAGCTACAAAACAAAACAAACAATAAAAAACATGCGGAAGATAGACTTTCAGGTGAAAGTGATCTGCGTATTTTGAGTAATGTAAATTGATTGAGGTCTACGGATGCCCTATAAAAGCTATAGGTATATATGCCTCATAGACCCTTCCACGGTACAACAGTGGGACACAGTGTTCCTGCCACATCTAAAAGGTTGTGAAAGTATTGAATTGTCCATCCTCAGCTGGAGGTCACCATGCCCTTAACTATGAGGCTGTCATTCACTGCTGCTGCTGGGGGTCACCATGCTTTAATGTCCTGGTTTTTGCCCCCAACTTCTGCTGCAGGTTGCCGTGCCTTGCCTCGCCTCACCTCCACTCCACTTCCCACCCCAAGTAGATGATTATGGAGTGATGAGGGACAACAGCCTGGTTCTGGAAGTGCTGGCAGGCAGGAAGGGGCTTCTTGACCCACTACTTCTTTATTTCTACTGCATGATCATTCCCCACCCCAGCCTCCATTATGTAAGGCCACAAGGCTCCTTGCTGTGCACCAGTCAGAGTTTATCCTGTAATCACTATGAGAGATAATGTGCCTGTTTCCCTGGTCAGACAAGGTGGGTGAGGTAATAACTTTTATTGGACCAACTTCTGTTGGTGAGAGAGACACGCTTTGGAGCTATACCGAGCTCTTCTGAAGTTAAAAGCTTCTGAAAGCTTATCTCTCATCAACAGAAGTTGGTCCAATAAAAGATACTCTCACCCACCTTGTCTCTCTAATATCCTGTGACCATCACAGCTGCTACAACAAGATTGCACATTTCCCTGATGTCAGAGTGTTGTTTGTAACTGGGAGAGTTTTGAACGAGTAGTTTCCTCACTGGACAGCCAAATCCAGGCAGGCATAGTCTCAGCCCTCTTCTTCAGGCATGAAAACCACTGGGGGCATCAGGCCAACAAGAATAAATAAATAAAACAAGAACTGTTGTCTGACACCCTGAATATCTCTGCATGTTTTCACAAGCAAAGCTAACTTGGGTGGACAGTATTGTCCCTCTCAGCCTATTTAAAAAAAAAAAAAAAACACTGCCTAAAGGATTCTTCCTGAGAAGAGGAGTCTGGGCATGCAGACAGCCATCCTAACTTCTCTGTGAATGGAAGTAATAGAACCTGTCCCTTCTCTGAAAAGGAAACAAGGCCTTTACTCCTTATTGTTCCTAGTCCCAAAAAAGTCAGAATGTTAGTGGAATTCTTGACCTCAAGTATCTCAACAGATCCGTAAAGAAATCAATATTTAGGATGGAGATTTTACAAACCCACTCTGGCCGCTATCAATAAAGGGGGATTATATGACATAAATAGATTTGAAAAATGCCTATCTCCATATCCCAATTTGATAAGAACGGCCATACTGGGTCAGACCAAAGGTCCATCCAGCCTAGTATCCTGTCTGCTGACAGTGGCCAATGCCAGGTGCCCCAGAGGGAGGGAACCTAACAGGTAATGATTAAGTGATCTCTCTCCTGCCATCCATCTCCACCCTCTGACAAACAGAGGCTAGGGACACCATTCTTTATCCATCCTGGCTAATAGCCATTAATGGACTTAACCTCCATGAATTTATCTAGTTCTTTTTTTAAACCCTTTTATAGTCCTAGCCTTCATAACCTCCTCAGGCAAGGAGTTCCACAGGTTGACTGTGCGCTGTGTGAAGAAGAACTTCCTTTTATTTGTTTTAAATCTGCTGCCCATTAATTTCATTTGGTGGCCTCTAGTTCTTATATTATGGGAACAAGTAAACAACTTTTCCTTATTCACTTTCTCCACACCACTCATGATTTTATATACCTGTATCATATCCCTCCTTAGTCTCCTCTTTTCCGAGCTGAAAAGTCCTAGCCACTTTAATCTCCCCTCATATGGGACCCGTTCCAAACCCCTAATCATTTTAGTTGCCCTTCTCTGAACCTTTCCTACGGCCAGTATATCGTTTTTGAGATGAGGAGACCACATCTGTATGCTGTATTCAAGGTGTGGGCGTACCATGGATTTATATAAGGGCAATAAGATATTCTCCGTCTTATTCTCTATCCCCTTTTCAATGATTCCTAACATCCTGTTTGCTTTTTTGACTGCTGCTGCACACTGCGTGGACGTCTTCAGAGAACTATCCACGATGACTCCAAGATCTCTTTCCTGATTAGTTGTAGCTAAATTAGCCCCCATCATATTGTATGTATAGTTGGGGTTATTTTTTTTCAATGTGCATTACTTTACATTTATCCACATTAAATTTCATTTGCCATTTTGTTGCCCAATCACTTAGGCCATGGCTACACTTGCAGATGTAGAGCGCTTTGGGTTAAACCAGCCTTTGGAGAGCGCACCAGGGAAAGCGCTTCAGTCTGTCCACACTGACAGCTGCAAGTGCACTGGCATGGCCACATAAGCGGCATTTGGAGTGGTGCATTATGGGCAGCTATCCCACAGAGCACCTCTTCCCATTCTGGTGCTGTGGGCTGTGGGAAGGGGGCGTGAGGTGCGGGGCATTCTGGATCCTATCCCAACGCCCCATGGTGCATCGCTTAGCATCCCAGCAATCCCTGTGTTTCCATCCACATTTGGCGCCATCTTCCAACGGTTTCTGTGCAGAGTGCGCTTTGTCTTCCCTTTTGGTCTGCGGGAATGGAGCCTGAACTGCTGAGGAACATGCTGACGAGTCTCGCCAGCAAGTCTCGTTTGGCAGTCAAGTTGCTGCTTAAGATCCAAAGTGACAGTGAGGAATCAGACGATGATATAGAGTTGCGTAACGCATACGACACAAAATTGCTTATCTCATTCACGGACATGCTCTCCACTGTGGAACGCCGCTTTTGGGCACAGGAAACAAGCACTGAGTGGTGGGATCATGTCGTCCTGGAAGTCTGGGATGACGATCAGTGGCTGCAGAACTTTCAGATGAGAAAAGCCACTTTCATGGGACTGTGTGCTGAGCTCTCCCCCACCCTGCTACGCAAGGACACGAGATTGAGAGCTGCCCTGCCGGTGGAGAAGCGGGTGGCTATTGCAATCTGGAAGCTGGCAACTCCAGACATCTACCGATCGGTCGCTAACAAGTTTGGAGTGAGAAAGTCAACGGTTGGAATTGTGTTTGATGCAAGTTTGCAGGGCCATTAATCGCATCCTGCTCAGAAGAACCGTTACTCTCGGTAACGTGCATGACATTGTGGCTGGCTTTGAACAAATGGGTTTCCCTAACTGTGGAGGGGCGATAGACGGGACACATATTCCTATTCTGGCACCAGCCCACCTAGCCTCCGAGTACGTTAACCGAAGGGTATTTCTCCATGGTTCTCCAGGCGCTTGTGGATCACCGTGGTCGTTTAATTGACATTAACGCAGGCTGGCCCGGAAGGGTGCATGATGCACGCATCTTTCGGAATACTGGCCTTTCAAGAAGCTGCAAGCTGGGACTTTTTTCCCAGACCAGAGGATCACCGTAGGGGAAGTCAAAATGCCTATTGTGATCCTTGGAGACCCCGCTTACCCTTTAATGCCGTGGCTCATGAAACCCTACACAGGGAGCCTGGACAGCAGCCAGGAACGGTTCAACTACAGGCTAAGCCAGTGCCGAATGACTGTGGAGTGTGCTTTTCGCCGTTTGAAGGGCTGCGGGCACTGTCTTTATGGGAAGCTGGACTTGGCCGAAGATAGCATACCCGCGGTTATATCCACGTGCTGTACCCTCCATAATATTTGTGAAGGGAAGGGTGAAAGCTTCACTCAGGCATGGACCTCGGAGGTTCAACACCTGAAGGCCGAATGTGGACAGCCAGAGAGCAGGGCTATTAGAGGGGCCCAGCATGGGGCTGCAAGGATTAGGGATGCCTTGAGGGAGCAATTTGAGGCTGAAAGCCACCAGTAATGTCTGGTGCTCTGCACGGGAGTTAAGTGTAGTGGCTGTGTTTGGTACACTGACTAGCAGTGCTTGTTGCTTTCCAGGGCTAAGGTATATTTTGCTTTATGCACTAATAAAGTATGTTTTCAAAGTAAAAAACTCCATTTATTGAAAAGAAAAGTCATTTATTGAAAAAAACCAAAGTAACACAGAAATACCAAAAGGGCAAGGGGGTGGGGTGGGGACCGGTTCACTCATAGGCTTGAGTATGTCCTGATTTCATACTCTCGAATCCTGTCTGGAGTGCTGTGCACTGAGTGCTGCACTTCAGGATGGCTATAAGGCATGTTGAGGGGGGCTGAGTGCAGTGGATAAGGTTCGTAGTTTTCGTGGGTGGGTGGAAAAGCTACGGGTGTAGGAGGCAGCTGGGGGTGGTAAGATCCCGGATGTTGGGGAAAGTGGGTTGGAGGGGACATGGGGGCACAAAGGGAAGAGTTTTGGGACAAGGGCTGCAGGGGGTGGGGGCGAGCGCAGTAGTGCTCCGCCTGCATGGCGACGAGCGCCTGGATAGAGTCCGCTTGGCGCTCCATTATGCTAATCAGCCGTTCCATGCTTTGCTGCCGGTGCGTCGCATTTTCTTGGCGGAATCTACTTTCGCTCTCCCTCCACTTCTGTGCCTTTCGAGTCTCGTTTACAGACTGCTGCATGACTTCTTTGCTTTTACGTGGCCTCTTCCGGAGTCTTCTCAGTCTGTCGGCTGGTGATAAGAATGACGGCTGAGATCTCAAGGTTGCACCTAGACAGGCAAAATGCAACACTTAACAGAGGCAGCATTGTACACACCAGACTGAGCAATGATTCCCCCGCACTTAAGGAGGGCAATCACAAAAACCATACTTTGCCTGTTTCAAAGTGAGCGCACATAACCCACGAGAGCCCCAGAAAGGGTGAGTAAGCACAGGGTCCATGGGGACTGATTGTTTCATGGTTGTACTGTCCTCTGGGTTTCTGTGCCTTGGGGAGAGCCAACAGGTGCAGGGGGCACCTACACTGAACACTGTCCCAACATTCTCCACAGGAGTTCGTCCTGGAAGATATCTCGCTGCTGAGGGTGACCAGGGAAGCAATGGAGGGTCTTCTCCTACAATGCGGCTTCCGCCCTGGCCCATACGCAGCTTGCCTGTGTGCAGCAATGGTCCCCCCGCCCCTCACGGCACAGTGGCGCGGACACGTTAGCCTGACTGGGACAAGAGCCACACTGGTTCTCCCAATAAACCTGCACAGACGCATTGCCCACGTTCTGGCTGAGACTTTTGAAAAGATCACCGATGCCGATTACCACGATGTGATAGACTACATCAATGCGCTATTCTGCATCTAGGCATGCATGCAGCCTTTACCCTCTTCGCCCAAAGAGCCCATACCTAAAAACTTCCTTCTCGAAAAGAAAGCCGCTTACCAGGAACCTCCTCTGTTGTTTGTCCTTCCCCAAGCACTGGACGCCACGACTGGCTGCCTTCCTCCTGGCTTGGGAAGAGCTCCTGGCTGCATGCATCTAGAGATTCCGGGGTGTCTCCCCCTGCCTCAGCACCATCGCTCGTGCTTTCCTCTTCCTCCCCTTTCCCCCCTTGCTGTGCTGGGCTCGGAAGTGTCCATGGTGGTCGTTGCAGTGGAGGTGGGATCGCCTCCAAGTATTGCGTCCAGGTCTTTGTAGAATTTTCAGGTCATGGGCGTAGCACCGGAGCGGCCGTTTGCCTTGTGGGCTTTGCGGTAGGCACTCCGCAGCTCCTTCACTTTAACCTGACACTGCACCGCATCCCAGTCATGGCCCCTGTCCATCATGGCCCTTGATATGTGCCCGAAGATATCGTAATTCCTACGGCTGGAGCACAGCTGGGACTGCACAGCTTCCTCCCCCCAAACACTGATGAGGTCCAGCACCTCGCCATTGCTCCATACTGGGGATCGCCTGGCGCGTGGAGGCATGGCCACCTGGAAAGATGCGCTGAGAGCACTCCACACCTGGCTGAGCAAACAGGAAGGGGATTTTCAAAATTCCCAGGGAATTTAAAGGGCGGGTCTGACGCTTGGTCACCTGAGGACAGGGCAGCAGAGTTCAAAAGTGATGACTAGAGTGGCTAGAACAGGCATTGTGGGACACTTCCGGAGGCCAATCAGAGCGCATTAGGTGTCCACACTGGCACCGCGGCGCTCCAGCGAGAGCGCAACAAGCGTTATTCCTCTCAAGGAGGTGGAGTACCAGGAGCGCTCCAGCCGCGGAGTCAGAGTGCTCTACGTGTCTTGCCAATGTGGACGGGGAGTGAGGTAGAGTGCTCTTGGCGGCTTTATTGCGCTATAACGCGCAAGTGTAGCCAAAGCCTTAGTTTTGTGAGATCTTTTTGAAGTTCTTCACAGTCTGCTTTGGTCTTAACTATCTTGAGCAGTTTAGTATCATCTGCAAACTTTGCCACCTCACTGTTTACCACTTTCTACAGATCATTTATGAATAAGTTGAATAGGATTGGTCCTAGGACTGACCCTTGGGGAACACCACTCGTTACCCCTCTCCATTCTGGAAATTTACCATTTATTCCTACCCTTTGTTCCCTGTTTTTTAACCAGTTCTCAGTCCATGAAAGGATCTTCCCTCTTATCCCATGACAACTTGATTTACGTAAGAGCCTTTGGTGAGGGACCTTGTTAAAGGCTTTCTGGAAATCTAAGTACACTATGTCCACTGGATCCCCCTTGTCCACATGTTTGTTGACCCCTTCAAAGAACTCTAATAGTTTAGTAAGACATGATTTCCCTTTACAGAAACCATGTTGACTTTTGTCCAACAATTTATGTTCTTCTATGTGTCTGACAATTTTATTCTTTATTATTGTTTCAACTACTTTGCCTGGTACTGACATTAGACTTACCGGTCTATAATTGCCGGGATCGCCTCTAGAGCCCTTTTTAAATATTGGTGTTACATTATCTATCTTCCAGTCATTGGGTACAGAAGCTGATTTAAAGGACAGGTTACAAAGCATAGTTAATAGTTCCGCAATTTCACATTTGAGTTCTTTCAGAACTCTTGGGTGAATGCCATCAGATAGTCACACAGTTGCTTCCTAAACTTTGCTGTCAGAGCACAATGTCTGCCAATACAGGTCTTTGCCCTTTTGATTGAGCAGCGGCACCGTGAGTGTTTATCAAAGTATTAGTGGTGGTAATAGCAGCTCTCAGGGTGTGTGTGGGAGGGAGGGGTCCTTATCTACCTCTCCTCAGGGTGGAGATAGACACATACTTCTACAAATTTCAGAGTGGTAGCCGTGTTAGTCTGTATAAGCAAAAACAATGAGGAGTCCTTGTGGAGCCTTAGAAACTAACAAATTTATTTTGGCATAAGCTTTCGTAGGCTATAACCCACTTCATCAGTTGCATGGAGTGAAAAATACAGTAGGCAGGTATAAATATACAGCACATGAAAAGATGGGAGTTGCCTTACCAAGTGGGGGGTCAGTGCTAATGAGGCCAATTCACTCAGGGTGGATGTGGCCCAATCCCAACAGTTGATAAGAAGGGGTGAATATCAACAGAGGGGCAGGGCTGGCTTTAGGCCGATTTCCCCCAATTCCCCTGAATCGGGCCCCGCGCCCAGTGGTGAGCTGGAGCCAATTCCCAAGCTCCGGACAGCTCCCCCGCCCCAGGCCCCAGCTCCCCTCCCCCGCTTCCCGCGAATCAGATGTTCGCGCGGGAAGCCTGGAAACAAGCAGCGGCAGGTAAGCTGGGGCGGGGAGGGGGGCGCGAGGAGGGCTCCAGGGAGGCGCGGCCCAGTCCAGCTCCGGCCGAGCGGCTCCGGCCTGGCCTGGCTCCGGCCCGGCCCGGCCCAGCCCTGACTGAGCGCCCCGGCCCCGACTCTGGCCGGGCGGCGCGGCTCCGGGCCGGATCTGGCCCCGACTCTGGCCGGGCAGCGCGGTTCCGGGCCGGATCCGGCCGCGGTTCTGGCCCGGGTCCCGGCTCCAGTCCCGGCCCCAGCCCGGGCCCCGGTCCCAGCGCTGGCGCAGCTCCGGCGGGTGTAAACGGCATGGTAAGGGGCCGGGAGGGGGGGGATGTTTGGATAAGACAGGGGTAGTCCCGGCGACAGGGCTCGGGTGGTGGGGGGGGGTTGGATTGGGCAGAGGTTCTGGGGGGGCGGTCAGCGGATGGGGAACGGGGGGGGTTGGGTAGGCGTGGGAGTTCCGGGGGTCTGTCGGGGTGGTGGTGGATGGGGTCGGGGCAGTCAGGGGACAGGGAGCAGGGCAAGTTGGGTAGTGGGTGGGGTCCTGGGGGGCAGTTAGGGTGGGGGGGTCTCGGGAGGGCGTGGTCGGGACAAGGAGCGTGGGGAGGTTGAGGTTTCTGAGGGGGGTAGTTGGGGGCAGGACATGGGGCGGGGTTGGATGGGGGGGGATGTACTCACCGGGTGGTTCCCTACCGGGTCTTCGGCGGCGGGTCCTTCGGTGCCGCGGAAGACCCGGAGCACCGCCGGGTGAGTCATCCCTGCCGGGGCCCCGCCGAATCGGGCCCCGCCGAATCGGGCCCCGCACTTCCTAAAGCCAGCCCTGCAGAGGGGAAATTACTTTTTGTAGTGACCCAACCACTCCCAGTCTTTATTCAGGCCTAATTTGATGGTGTCAAGTTTGCAAATTAATTCCAGTTCTGCAGTTTCTCGTTGAAGTTTTTTTGTTGAAGAATGGCCACTTTTAAGTCTGTTATTGAGTGTCCAGGGAGATTGAAGTGCTCTCGTACTGGTTTTTGAATGTTACAATTCTTGATGTCAGATTTGTGTCCATTTATTCTTTTGCGTAGAGACTGTCTGGTTTGGCCAATGTATATGGCAGAGGGGTGTTGCTGGCACATGATGGCATATATCACATTGGTAGATGTACAGGTGAACGAGCCCCTGATGGTGTGCCTGATGTGGTTAGGTCCTATGATGGTGTCCGTTGAACAGATATGCGGACAGAGTTGGCAACAGGGTTTGTTGCAGGGATTGGTTCCTGGGTTTAGTGTTTCTATTGTGTGGTGTGTAGTTGCTGGTGAGTATTTGCTTCAAGTTGGGGGGTTGTCTGTAAGCAAGATCTGTGAGAGAGAGAGAGAGAGAGAGAGAGGGGGATCGTCCTTCAGGATAGGTTGTAGATCCTTGATGATGCGCTGGAGAGGTTTTAGTTGGGGGCTGTAGGTGATGGCTAGTGGCGTTCTGTTACTTTCTTTGTTGGGCCTGTCCTGTAGTAGGTGACTTCTGGGTACCCTTCTGGCTCTGTCAATCTGTTTCTTCACTTCCCCAGGTGTGTATTGTAGTTTTAAGAATGCTTGATAGAGATCCTGTAGGTGTTTATCTCTGTCTGAGGGATTGGAGCAAATGCTGTTGTATCTTAGGGCTTGGCTGTAGACAGTGGATCCTGTGATGTGGTCTGGATGAAAGTTGGAGGCATGCAGGTAAATATAGCAGTCAGTAGGTTTCCGGTATAGGGTGGTGTTTATTTGACCATCACTTATTTGCACTGTAGTGTCCAGGAAGTGGATCTCTTGTGTGGACTGGTCCAGGCTGAGGTTGATGGTGGGGTGGAAATTGTTGAAATCCTGGTGGAATTCCTCAAGGGCCTCCTTCCCATGGGTCCAGATGATGATGTCATCAATGTAGTGCAAGTAGAGTAGGAGCGCTAGGGGACAGAGCTGAGGAAGCATTGTTCTAAGTCAGCCATAAAAATGTTGGCATACTGTGGGGCCATGCGGGTACCCATAGCAGTGCCGCTGACTTTAAGGTATAAATCATCCCCAAATCTGAAATAGTTGTGGGTGAGGACAAAGTTTCTTGCAGGATAGATGAGAGAAGCTGAGAAATTTTATCAAAAGGAAGTACCCATTAAAACACTTCTGTCTTTTCTTCATTAGTGATCTCCTGTGTGGATATTCTTAGCTGACCCATGCTCACTAGAGGCTGCTATGGAACTTCCTGTTATCCTCCCCTAAGTGAAAGCATCTCTCCTCAGGAGGATTCTCAGTTCATTCAGACGGTGGGTGAGTTAGAGAGGATTCAAGTCAGGCTTTCCAATTAGCAAACTCATGAGGACACTTATCACCACAGATGCAAGGCTGGAGGGATGGGGTCAAGGCCTGTCCAAGGGAGCTGGTCCATTCAAGAGAACAAGCACAGTATAGACTGGTGAGAGATCAGGACAGTCCAATATGATATCAGGCTCTGCTCCCACATCTGGACTTCCTTCATGCGGACTATGACAGACAACACCTCAGCCATGTCGTATGTCAGCAGACAAAGGGGAACAAATCTACAGACTGTCAGAGGGAATTCATGTCCTATTACGTGAGCTGAGGAGAATCTAGAGTCAGTCTGCTCCCTTTGTGTCCGCTGAAAAATGAATGTAACAGCTCACCGACTCAGCAGGCAAAAGGTAGATCATACAGAATGGGGACTATACCCAGAGGTCTTCCATTTACTGGTAAAGGAATTTGGTTTCCTAGCAATACATCTGTTTGCATCCCATTTGAATCACAAAGATTCAGTGTTCTGCTCTTGTCAGTGACATTATAAAGTCAAGGCAACAGATACCTTGTTGCAAAGATGTCTAAAAGGGACTGACTTTTTTTTTTTTTAAATATACCTTTCCTCTAATCAGAATGCTTCAGAAGAAAAGCAGGACTGGTAATTCTGGTAGCCCTGTTCTGGCCATGAATACCTTGGTTCTCTGACCTCCTTAATGTGGTACAAAGACCTTCCCTCTGCTATCCATCCAGAAGGGATCTGCATTACAAGGGCCAGTCGTACATCAAAATCCAGACAGTCTGAGCCTCGCTGTCGAGTTCTTGAACAGAGCCTCTTAAGCGAAAGAGGTTATTCAGAAGATATAATATCCATGTTTTAAGGTTCCAGAAAGAAATTTAACTCAACATATTCATGGGCCTGGTGACGTTTACCTATTGGTACCAGGATCATCCCTACATCTGTGTCAGTACTACAGGCTCTTTGATTTCTTCAAGATGGACTCAGGCTGGGCCTGATAGTTCAGACATTTGAAAATCAAGTTGCTGCTTCATCTGGCAGCTTCTTAGTTATAGCAGAGAATTAGTGGATTTCATCCCTCCTAGATGGCTAGTGTGCCTTTTTTGAGAGTAGCATGACTTCTACCTCCTCCCAAAGTACAGAGTTCTTTCCTGGGATTTTACCTGCTTAATAATTCCCTCACATGCCCTCCATTTAAACTACTTATGAAGGTGGTTCATTACTTTCTAACCAGTAAAGTGGTCTTTTTTATTACAATCATGGTAGTTCACAGGGTATCAGAATTGGGAGCACCTTACCTTGAACCTCAGTGCTCTCAACTTTGACACCTGTCTTTCCAGAAAGATTAAGTGATACTCTCAACCAACCGTGTCGTTGTACCAAAGACTAACTCCAGGCTCTTTGAGTACCCCAAAGAGAATTTGTGGTATTTTTTGGATTTCTGTAGAGTTCCCAAAGTATATACTCACTGCAAAGCTCAATTCAGAAAGACAAATGCTTTCTTTGTTCTTTTATTATCCATTGTCAAGAGGAAAGAAGGCTTCAAAATCTTCCATTTACATAGGGCTAAAATATAATATCTCGGAAGCATAAGAGTAAAAATCATCTGATGTTGCCTTTGGTAAGTGGGTACTCCTCATTGTGGTATTCCAGTAATTTTTAGAAAGAAGTTACCCCCTTTCACATCTCTGCATAACTATATGTATAGTATACCCCTCTTGACTCAAGTGGACACTGCTATGAAAATCCCAATGTCCTGGATGACCTCGTTACAAATACGAATAGACAGATTTATTTATGCTCTATTCCAACAAAGGAAAAGTTTTCAGGTAATGAAGTCCACAGATCTAACCCACCTCAAATAGGCTGTCAATTGGGGAAAGGTACGGGATTATTAGTTGTCACTCAGTGGATTTTGTTTGTTTGTTTACATTGAATTTCATGCTCTTTTGGAGGATTGTTCTATTTAGTTTCAATGCTGACTAGTATAGTTGCTTTTTCCTGGACTATGCAAGTGTTTCAGTTGGTGGCTTAACAGAGATGGAGCCATATCTCCCTTGCCACAGAATAACAGATTTGGTTTGCCCCCAAGGCTGCATGAATCAGAGACCTAAAGCCATAACTCATTTCCTGTAAATTTTCGTTCTTGGAGTAAGTCATGGATAAACTTTCATATTCTGCATCAGTCATATTTCAGTTCAGAATGACTCACTCCGGAAAAAAATGTGAATGAATATTATGGGTTCTTGACATTTAACTTGTTTCATGAGAAGTTGTAGGTTACATCTCACATCTCTAGTTTTAAACTATGATAAACTCTAAACACTTCTAGAAAGGGGGAAGGTTTTGAAAGACCAAACTAGAAAAGTCCAAGAGGGAGGAAGCCACTAGAGGGTGCCAAAAGGCCCATTCATGAATAATTAGATGTAATTCCACTTTGACACTTACTGAAAAGTGCAGAAATTGGAATGCAGTAAGCAACTCTCTTGCATTACTGTGCCATTATTGAATTGTTACAGTGGGGCTCAGAGTATGCATGTATGTTAATCAGAGAGCAGTTAATCTACATAATTAATTAAAGTACAATATACATCTATTTAGATTGATTTTAAAAATGTCTATCTAAAGGGAAATGTTTATGGATTCATTAAAATAACACAACTAAAGGATTTATGGATAAAATAAAATTATTTTGCTGAAAAGGGAAAATTTCTTATAATCTATACTGTGTTGGGAAGGCATGACTCATTCTGTTTTGCCTCCTCTCCACTCCTCTGCTGCTTCTCAACTGGCAACAATTTTTTGTGGTAAATCTGGTGGTAATTTTTATTTTCTGCTGTATTAATACTGCAATTGTATCAGGTATCAAATTTTTTTAAATATATAAATCTTTGATCCAAATTTTAACTGGTATGTAGGTATAAAGAAAAATGTTTGTCATTCATTCAAAACTGATCAGAATTATTTGTTATACACAATATTAAACATTCTTAAGTCTGATCTGATTGATGGCATTCAGCTCAATTTTCATAGCTGTGAACTAATTTTATTTACAGCTTTTTTCTTTTTAATAAAAAAAAAACTTTTTGGTTGCTAGGTAAAATCCAGCAAATGAGGAGTTACCTTAATCCATGTAATGATCCCTGTCCATTTCTTAGTGGACAGCTGTATGTCTATGTGCATGTAGTCACAATTGATACTTTTTTGCAACTTTTAGAAAAGGTCATTGATAAGTCAGTCCTCCCTCCAGAGTTGAGAAATTTCCATCACTACGTGTGCTGAAGTTTGCTTAGCAGGCCACTGACCCCTACCTGGTGCTGGGAAGGCCTATGCCAAAGGGTTCAAGCCTTGGGTGGTCTGGAGAAAACCTTTACCCAGCCAGTGTCACTGTTGGAAGTGCAAGGATGAGAGCCATGCTAGAGACAGGTGCTCTATTTCCTGTGGTTTTAAGACCCAGGACAAAGAAACTGAGGGAGGAGTATCTTGGCTACATCGTAATGGAGGCAATCCTGAGACCAACCTCAGAACCCTCTTAATCATCGAAGGGAAGCTCTTTAAAGGCTTCTTGTCAAAGTGATTCCCCAGAGCAGAGCCAGAGGAGATCACTACCACCAGATCTGTCATCTTCAAGGTCCAGAATTTCTGTACTGTCCTGACCTCAAAGCATAAGAAAAATTCAGTATTTAGTTCTTCAAAGTCCAGAGTCCAGGACTCCTCCACAGAAGGTTCGTCTGGTACTGATGGTAGAACTTTCTGTTAGGCTCGCCGATCCCATCTTATTCAGACAGATCTGAGCTGTCAACTGTGGCACCATTCAGGGACTGTTGAAACTAGCTACCTCATCATCTGACAGAGCAGTCCTTAATTCCTGTAGGTCCACAGCCTATGTCTGCTCCAATCACTCTGGAGGCCTTTGCTATGGCCAGAGACATACTGTGCCTTTTTGCATGATCAGGCACCAGATGGGGGGAGATTCCCATTACTTCCTGATACCCAAAACCAGAGGTGATCTGTGACCCATCTTAGACCTTGAGAACCTCAACAAGTACATCAAGGTGATGAAGTTCCAGTTAGTGTCCTTAGCTATGATTATCTCTTCCCTAGATCCTGGAGAATTGTATTCTACTTCAACTTGTACGATGCGTACTTCCATGTGATAATTCATCCTGGTCAGCAGATTCCTTTGGTTTGTTGTAAAAGACAACTATTACCATCTTCCTTCCCCAGAATCTCCTATCCATTTCCAGTGCAAAGGAGCTGAGGAAGGGATGGGGCAGGACTCTGCCCTGTATACCCTCGCTTTGCCACATGTGGACCTCAGGTCCACCCCTACAGGTACTGCTAAGGAAAACTCTGTGGCACCAGTTTACAACAAAATATTATACTTGGTCATATGTGCCTTCTCCACCAAAATATTGCTATCTTGTGTTTCAATGTGAGAATGGTAAACTCTGTGAAACAAACTAATGGTTCCCTTCTGGCCATTATCAAAGTCTTGTTTTGCACTTTGACTTCGTATTTGTTGAGCACAATTACAGGTACTGTTGGATAACTATGCTACATGCGATGATCAGCAAAAAAACCCATAGCAGTAAAATGCAATCTGTATAAGCCATCAAATTGTCTCTTTAGCTATTTAAATATTAATAATCTGGGAATATTGTGTAGGTTAGGTAGACCAGTTGCAGCCTGCTTACTGGAGTTTTATATTTTTACTCCAGTGAGCCACCGTGATGTTCAGTTATTGACCAGTGCAAATATTTGTATTTTTTTGAGAGGTAATATTTTGAAACAATCTATCAGAAGAGTAAAAGCTCTAATCTTAAACTGTACATGACAACATTAGATATTAATTTAAATTACTAATTTGACACCTTTTTGAAAATTCTTCCGTAGTTCAATACTAGCCAGTATTATTAAACTAAAAACTTATTTGCTGCTCTGAAATTCTAAATTGTTACTATATAAATCCACTTGTATTTCAATAGGTATTTACTAAACAGCATATTGTTAAAAATACAGTACATCATGCTTCTAGTTTAAGGTGGTCTGTAAAGGACTTTAAAATGGCTTGACTTTTTTTGTCTCTGTGGATGTGTTCACTGCAATAAATAGAGGCTTTTTATATGAAGGTGGCAAGTTTGAGTTAACTGAGACAAGACGTTGGTAGTTAAACCCCAGGTTTTGGTTTGGGTGTGGGTGTAATAGGGTTGACCTCGACTAGCTATATTAAACTCTACAAGTAAAGACTGCCTATGTCATGTCTCTGCTAGGTGGTTTTTATCCATGTTTTGTAGTGAAGACATAGCCTGTGATATAAAGAAGACCCAAACTTCTTGTGAGGGTTTTTTGGTGCTGGTTGGTTTGCCTGTATAAACACCAGGAATGGCAATTGTGACCTTTTCTGGCTTGTTGAAAGACCCTCTTTTGGGGACATCTCAAAGGTTTATTCTTGCAGCACAACTGAAGTACTAGAGATGGTTGACTCTCTAATAGCTTCCTTTATTATAAATGTTACTGAAATTAAATGTGTGTTTTTCACGTAAGCTAAAACCCAGCTTTTTGAACGACTGACTAAAAATCCCTTCTCTCAGTTGGTCAGTTTTAATCCTCTTGGATCCTGAGATGATTTTGTTAATTCTCCACTTTTAGTGTCCCAGACTAGAAAGGTTTTTAATTTCCTTTATAAAAAATGAGGAGGAAAATCTTTCATGTCTCTTCTATGCATCATGAAGAAGCAAAAAGGTACAAACCCAGTTATTTTCCCCCTTGCGTAGGTTACCTTTTAACCGGTTTTAGAGTAGCAAGAGTTGAATTTCATTTCTAGCAGCCTTGGCGTATGACAACATTTGTTGCAGGGAAACTGTTGTGACTCAAAGTAGAGGAGCAAATGTTGTGAATGTTAAATGGAAGATACTTTAAACTCCTGCTGTTTAGACTTCTTGGCTCCAAAGACCAACAAAATAATATGTAGATTACTTTCCCAAATACAGTCTACAACTTTCCCAAGAACTGCATTTTGCCAAATTCTTAAATGAACTAGTAATACCAACACCACAAGCCAGAAAACTTCATGTTTGACTTTTTCTTTTATTCTATTTTATTTATTCTAATTTAAACATCCAACTGGTTTCTTATCTTTTCTTTATCTGAATAGTGTTATATGTACTGGCATGTATGATCATGATAGAACTGTCATAGGTAAGAATATGTACATGACATAAATATAATGTCCTGTGTAATCTTGTACCCTTGTCTATCGGCATCAGACCTTTACGCATGTAAGGACTTATCACCTGGACAAAATAATTCCCCGTGGTGTATTGTGTCCTGAAATGATAAACTTTTCCATAAATATTCGGTTATAAACTAGCTATTCCAGTAGTCCTTTGCTTTTCATAATTATTGGTGCAAAGTGCATTTTAACTACACCTCTACCCCTATATAACGCTGTCCTTGGGAGCCAAAAAATCTTACTGCATTATAGGTGAAACCGCGTTATAGCAAACTTGCTTTGATCCGCCGGAGTGCGCAGCCCCGCCCCCCCTGGAGCGCTGCATTACCACGTTATATCCGAATTCGTGTTATATCAGGTCGCGTTATATCGGGGTAGAGGTGTAGTTGTTACAGTAGTATGATGTTTAAGCAGGCTTAGGTTGCTCATTACAGGTTAATATAGTGGTCTTTTACCTCTGGAGGTATGAATTTAAATCCTAATTTGGTTACAAATGAGATGACTAAATCTGTTTTCATTTTAGTTCCTAGAGGACGTTTGTCAACAGCGTATGACCAAATAGTTCGGCAAAATTTCCAGCCTTCTCTTGAAGCCCAAGATGGTGACAGGGAGTCATTGTGTATGTAGCTCAAGAAGAGAAGTGCCTTAACAAACTGCAAGCAAACTTGCAGACCACCTGCCCATGCTAATGTGCTGCTTTTTTTGTAGTGCTACTAGTACACTTTCAATGTACATCAAATTCATTCCATATTTAAGGGTTACTTTACATTAGTATACTTTTTGTAGCTTAGAGTTCCTTGGATATGACTGTCTTTAATATTACTGGTTAACTGTTGAATCAATATTTAAACTCAAGGACTATTGCAAGTAGGTTTTCTAAATTTTGAAGTTTGCCAACATTTTTGGGCATTAAATTACTTTTATAATGTAAAGTTTTGTATGCAACCTCCTGGTGGTTCTTCCTAAAACGATAAGAAAAAATTGACAGTGGGTTGTACACATTGTAACAGTACGTTTTGTATCCATCTGTCATTTTTTGCTGTTTTATGCTAAAAACTGCAATTGCTACTATAATATTTTAAGTCTGAAAGAAAACCAGACCCAACCGTGTAATTAACATGAAGTCTTGCTAAACAGATGGCTAGCTTGCATGGAGGAATACAAATTTAGAAACTTAAGAAAAATGCCATATTGATCAGGCCCAGGGTTTAGCTAATTGAATATTGTGCCCAGTACCAGATGCTTCAAAGAAAGAAGCAAGAAGTCTAATGGTGGACAAGTATAGAATAACCTGTCTATAGGTGAAACTTCTTCATAACAGTTGGTAGTTGTCTTATTTTTGGAAGCGTGGGGTTATATATTGCTTCTAAATGTTTATCAATGTAAACACCTAATCTTCTTTTTTCTTGAAATCATCAAAGCTCTTGGCTTCAGTGATATCTTGTGGCCATGAGTTCCATAGGCTAACTATGCATTATGTACAGAATACTTCCTTTTTTCACTTTAAATTAATGTTCTCTTGTCATAGTTTTATGAGAGAAGGCAGATAGGGGTGTTGTATATGTCTCTTACCATGCCTTGTTGTTTAAATTAAACATTTCAAATCTTTTTGTTTCTGATTTCTCCAGATTTCTATCCTCTTTCCTCCCCCCGATCTCTTCCTAGTTTTGCCTTTTCTTTAGATAGTGTATATACAGAAATGAATGCAATATTCCAGAAAGTGAGATCAGGACCCCATTAAAACAAACTAGATATAAAAATCTGTGACTTCCATTGACCTCTGAAATTTTCTGCCCCGGGGCTGGAGCTCCCAGCTGTCGTCCGTCGTCGTTGTCCTCCAACCCCTCCCCCCCCCCCCCCAAGCTCCCAGCCCCCTGCAGCTGCCCAGCCATACCAGGCGGCTGGCAGACCCTGCAGACTGGCTATTACATTGCACATGTACGTTGACTGTCTGAATGCATCTATTATGTATGCCATGTGCAATTCAACAAAATCCAAATAATCTTTGAGTAAGAGCTGGATGTTTCTCAGGGACCTGGGTACAGAAATGGTGAAACCAGGTGTAGAAAAGGAACATTGCAACCTTGCCTCAGGCTTCTAGGGAAGCAGCATCTAGTGTGCTGAGTACTGATCCAGCACCTAAGAAACAGGAAAGATGTTACATCTGCTTCAGAGAACAAGACAGAAAAATGCATCAAGAATGTGTGAAGTGTAAAAACTTAATATGTTCAGGACATATGTCACCTATTTGCTCCATTTGTCCAAAGTAGTAGGCTAGTCACTGCCACTTTGCTGTGTTTGTGCCTTTTATATTGCTATTTCCATTGTCTAAATGTGGGGTCAGTAAAACGCTGAAAGCTGCATAGTGTATTTTTTTTAAATAAATGTGTGTGTTCCTGGGGTCAGTTAGACCCCCGCACACAAGTACTGTTTAGTTTGCTTCTGAATCTAGAAAAGTTTTAATTTGTTCATAGATTTATAGTTAACTGATTATAATATCAATTTTAAATGCAGCCCATGTGTTTTTCCAATGTTGACATACTGGGGTTTTAAAGATCCAATACAGAAGTAGTGGAGTGATTTTTTGGTCCAATCTGAGTGTTAAGGAAGGAGTGGCAGGGATAACTTGTGCTAGGCAGCTGCGCTGCAAGGACTTGGAAGAGCCTCTAGCTTAGGCCTTGGCTACACTGGTGGTGTACAGCGCTGCAACTTGTTGCGCTCAGGGGTGTGAAAAAACACCCCCCTGAGCGCAGCGAGTACAGCGCTGTAAAGCGCCAGTGTAATCACAGCCTGCAGCGCAGCATGCTCGCTCGCAGTGCTGCAAGCTATTCCCCTCGGAGAGATGGAGTACATACAGCGCTGCGAGAGCTCTCTCGCAGCGCTGGCGGCGCAACTACACTCGCGCTTCACAGCGCTAAGTCCCGAGTGTAGCCAAGGCCTTAGAGCAGAAATTACAAATAAACCGTGCAAGACAGACTTAAGTCAAAATGGCATTGGAGATAATTATTATATTTGTATGGCTACACTGAAGTATTCTAGATCTTGATTTTGTCCACGTTGATATCAGTCTTGGTTTTTTGACTCATATCCACAGGTAGCAGCAGAACAAGCTAGCTAAATAAGAATTTATCTTGATAGATTTTTCTACTAAATGTTTTTCCAAACAAAGAAAGCTTCCTTTGTCAGCAAAATGTCGATCCACATGTCTTGTTCACTCTTGAGTCAATGGAAAATTTAAACATTTAGAGTATCTACATTTTTTAATAGACTACAACATAGTTTTACTCTCAATAGTTTTAATACACTGGGTGGGATTTTGATCTCTGAAGGATGAAAATCATGGAGTCCTAAGAATGTCAGGTAATCTAAGGGGCTGTAAATTTCTTAATTTAAAATGAATGATTTTGACTTCTTACCACCAGTTTGATGTTTCTTTTGCCCATTTCCCTACACACTGCAAGAAGTCAGGTATTCTAAAATGTTAACCCCTGGTTTCATTGAACAAACCAATTTAATACGCTTTTTATTTTCTTTAGATTTAACTTCCTTGTCTCAGTTTACCATGACCTCATGAAATTGTAAAGCTATTGGTAAACACTAAGGCTAGGTCCACACTACCCGCCTGATTCGGCGGGTAGAGATTGATCTTCTGGGATCGATTTATCGCGTCTCATCTGGACACGATAAATCGATCCCAGAAGCGCTCCCCCGTCGACTGCGGAACTCCTGCTCGCCGAGAGGAGGAAGCGCTGTCGACGGGGGAGCTTGCCTGCGCCGCGTGGACTCGCAGTAAGTAAACTTAGTTTGATCTAGGAAACGTCGACTTCAGCTACGCTATTCTTGTAGCTGAAGTTGCGTTTCCTAGATCGATCCCCTGCCCCAGTGTGGACCAAGCCTAATTAAGCCAGGACAGCAGATGTTTGTGGTGTGAAAAAGCGAATAAAACTAAAAAAGCTTTACGTTGTTTCAGATCAGTTACTGCGATTTCTCTTGTTCTGTTTGGTTAGCAGGAACTGTTTTAGCAAAGATGTTGCCAACTCTCAGGGGAAAAAATGCTTGATAAGAGTGCTCCATGCAGATTTCTATGAAGAGCTCATGTAGCAACTGATCTAGATAAATTTAATGAGATTAAATGTTTCAGAAGTTTTAATTCTCTTCACTTGTCTTTACAAATTACTTTACTCAAATACCTAACCTTTCTGCAAAATTTCTTTAAATTTGTGATTATTAATTTCACACACTGAAGAACTCTTCTCCCTTTTGTCATAGTTGAATTATTTTTTCAGTAATGTGTTCTAAAGTCTCAAATCACTGTTTTCTGTAGAGCTGGTTTCCTCTACTGAGAAGTAAATCTGGTGTTTTATCAGCTAACAGAAGTATTTGATTACTGCCAATACCTCTATGCAAATACAGTGATGTGTAGTTTCATATTCTAAAGCAAAGACTTTCATACAATCATCTACATTTTAAGAATTAAAAATTAACACCCTGTACTACCCTGGCTGAAAACAAGCTGTTAGTTTATTGGCACCTAATCATTTTATTCCGTGTTGCTTTCAGATCATTCTGATCCATATTTTTAAATACTGGCCTATAGAATGGCACTGTATCGTATACAGAAATTAACTAAAGGGACAAACTCTACCAGATATTGTAGGTCCAAATTGGTTTTGTGCCAGGTTATTCCATTGTTTTTACTGCACACAGTGCTAAAACATTAAAATAAAAAGTAAAACTTCCCTGAGCATGAAAATTAACATTTTTGCTAATATAATTTTAGTTTTTAATTTTTACATCGCTCATCTTGACCACACTTCAAATTTGAATGCTTATACTAAAATCTCTTTTTGTTTTGCAGAGAAATATAATTGAAAATACTTCTTCAGCTAATCTTGGGACAAGCAAATTCTCGTTTGAATGGTGGATTAACAAGTAGTAATTTTATCATTCTAAGGCTAAGAGGAAATTTTAAGAGTTGGAGAGAACTGGATTTTCACCCTAGTCCAGCAGCTTTGCTGCTCACTTAAACACAGATGAATGAAGACCCCATTCGGAAAGACACCAGGTCAGCGATCCAGAGCTGATGCAGGTAGGCAATCTTTTTTTAAATTGGGTGGTGAAATACTGAATTAAATATTAAAACACAAAAGTGTCTGTAATGGTTTTATGAAGTTTTTAGTAACTTTCAGTTCTTTTCCATCTTGGTATTAAAATTGTGTGTGTTCTGCTCCTGTCAACTTCCTTGACTTTATTTTGTTGTAGTTGTTCTGACAGCAGCTTGTCAGAAATCCAGTGGAGACTTGTATGTAAAAATATCTTGTTGTTGTATTTTAGTTTTGCTGAAGCTTTCATATTGCACACAGACATGAAACTTTGAAAGGAAGGGGAAAATGCTTCACAACAAGATTAGTGTCTGTCAGTTTCAGAATATAAGCAGTTCATCAGTGATCCCCCACAGTGCTAGTAAAGAGAACTCTGGAACATGATATATTCATTAGGTGCTCCTTAAAACTTGCTATAAAATGTCAACAGTCTGAAGAAGCTGATCAGCCAATAACGGTAAAGGAGCATCTCTAAGCTGTTTTTGGCTTTGTTTACATGAGATTTAGGAGTCATCTAAATACGGAAATTAATTCAGATTAAGGTAGTGTGTGAAGTTAAAGCTATTCCTGATTAACTCTATGTGGGTGTTCTTCTTCCACAATAAGAGTGCCTTACTCTAAATTAGTTTGATCTATTTCTAGAGCATCCGTGCCCGAAGTTAGTCAGGAATACCTCCCCCTGTAGACAAATCTTTTGTTAAACCAGTGCAACCTTTTATGTGGACAATCCTTATCTTGGTTTGAATGTCTTACTTCAGTTGAGTTTAAAGCAACTCCTGACTAACTTAAACTATATGAAAATAAGTGTTCACACAGCCTTATGCACCCATTTAACTAAAGCTGTTTAAAATTGCACATATAATTAAACCAGTACAACTTTGTCTTGCAGACAAGTACTTACTCCATGCTTTGAGGGCAAGAAGAATTTAAGACCATGCAAGTATAAACTAACAAGGTTTAAACTAATTAAGTGCCTGGGGTCTCTGTGAACAAAAGCTAACTAATTCAGCTTTCCCCTTGCACTGGGTGCTAAGGGGGGATGTCTGTAAGGGCTTATGTACACATGGAGCCATACAGAAATAGCTATTGTACTTTAAATTTCCACCTACCATAATCTGAACTAACTTTCAAGTATAGACAAGCCCTAAGGGTATGTCTACACTACAGGATTAATCCGAATTTATATAATTCGAATTTAGGAAACCGATTTTATAAATTCGAATGTATTCGGCCACACTAGGCACCATTAATTCGGTGGTGTGCGTCCAAGCTACCGTAGTAGCATCGATTTCCAGAGCGTTGCATTGTGGGTAGCCAATAACATTGAATTGCCAATAACTTCGAATTGCGGCCACACTAACCTTAATTCGGATTAACAATACCGATTTTGACGCTACTCCTCTCGTCGAGGAGGAGTACAGAAATCGAATTAAAGGGCTCTTTAATTCGAATTAAATGGCTTCGTTGTGTGGACGGGTCAAGCGTTAATTCGAATTAAAGCAGCTAAATCCGAATTAAAGTCGTAGTGTAGACCAGGCCTAAGAGTAATTTCTTGTGAGTTGGGGGGAGAATGGCTTTGGGACCTAGAACTCCACATCCAGGCATTTTAGAAAACTGTTGAACCACAAGCTGGAAGTTCTGTTGTTTTAATCTGTTTGATTAAACCTTAATTAAAAAAAGCAAAATAGTTTATCTTTGAGACAGAGAGTTTGCTTGGTACAACTGTTTTTTTTGAGGTTTTTTTGTTTGTTCCTCCCCCCCCCCCTCGTTCTGCATAGGGTCATTCTATTAAGCTTTCATTCCCGGCAGAGAAAAATCATATGTTCACTTTGTAAAGCATAGAACGTAGCTAATGAGCTGAAGGAAGGGATAAAAGAGTATTTAGGTACACTGTATGGTGCATGTACCATAATAAATTTATGTGAAGCTCCTGTGATTTAATATGAAATTGGGAAAGCTCAATTGATATGAAACTAACCATACAGCCCATATTGATGCTTCCAAATGTGTTTCCAGCTCATCATTCAGATTTGTTGAATAAATTACAAAAAGTCTTTAATCTCCATGAAAGGCTGCAAGTCTGTCATATTCAATAACCTAATCTCTTAAATATTAGACACATAGAAGCAACCAGCACAACACCAACTCCTTCTGGGTTGTGAAATATAATTGTCTTCCAGTGTGGTGTGTTAAGTATTCAGGTCTGGTAGTAATACAACAATCTTTAATCTTCTGTATTGCTAGTGACAACTTTTGAAAGGAACACCTGCTGTTGAAGGCATTCTTTTCCATGAGATTTGAGGGATATTGTGATTCTGATTTCATATATGGTTCACGTTAGCATGTCTTTACCTGCGTTATGATTGTCCAATGAGTGTCACACAGTAAAAACTAATGTTGGGGGGAAATAGTTCTGGAAAGGGTGCTTTTGCTTCACTTGCATTTTTACTGATCAAATTCATAGTAATGCTACAACACTTAGTTTCTCTTTTGCAATTATAAACTTTCTGGTTACTATTAAAAACAGTTGGTTTTATAACTTTGCTTAGGTACAGGAAAGCTACCTACAAAGTTGGGAGGGTTAGAAAGAAACAGATGAATCAGTTTCTTAAAGAGCTGATCTAAGACTCTGTGTTCAACTATAATAAAGTAAATTTCAGATATGGCAAACTATAAATTCTTTTTTTAAATTGGTACTTACAAAATAGTGTTTTGCATCTTCTACTGTCATTCAACATGGAAATGTTTCTGGTAACTAGAAATCACAGTTTGGTGATTGTTTTATCAGTTCAGTTCATAATTATCTGATTAAACTTTGTTCATTGGCTGAGATTTGAGAATTGCTCCCCTTTTTCTTTCAGAAATTAATCTTCACATCTGAGGGACAAGTGGGTGAAAGTTTTCAAATGTCAGTCTATGAATTAAAACTAAAAATTATGGAAGGCTTGGCTGGCCAACCAGCAGGAATCAAACAAAGCCTATGTCTAAACCATTCATGTCGTATAAGTGCAAGAGAAGAGGTAAAATGCATTGATGAAGATTTAAGAGGAGAATGGATAGGGCTGAATCAAAATGATTATAAACAAAGTGGTGGTTTCTGTGTCTATTCCACTTGAGTTGCGCATGTGCTCCATGTGCCTGGGACCAGAAGTTTTTTTTTTTTTTTTATTAGCGGTGTCCATTGGTCTGCACCTGCACCCTTCTCCTTGTGCTCCCAGCTGAGGGAATATGGGGCAGTGCAGACCAGTCACTTCTACGGTTCCTTTCTACCATCTGTGGTCTGAGATGAAACATCTCTAGTGTCTACAGCTTTAGCTAGCATTTTTTGTTTTATTATTTGTAAATAGTTCTCCTTTTCTACTTAATTCTTAGTTTTAGTGTTAGTTTTGGAAAACTTCGGGGGTTTCCTCCCAGCCCTGGCCATCTACCAGTATTTGGTCCCTATCATGCCCAGGGCCCCAGGTTTTAAGCACTGTGGTCTGTCTCCAGGCCTTCCCAGTCAGTGAAGGTCATGACACCAATCTGTAGTGCCTCAGGGAAGCACATATCCCCTGAAGTGTCATATCTGCCAGAGTTTCTCATGCTGAACTCCTCAATCACGTGAGTTCAGACTTCATACTTTCCTGATGGATTGTTTGATGAGACCAGAGTCTGACCCTGGTACATCAGTCAGAGGCACCAGGAATCAGCCTTTGGTACACAGTTGTCTCAGGGCAGGTCTTCACTACCCACCGGATCGGCGGGTAGTGATCAATCTATCAGGGATCTATTTATCACGTCTCGTCTAGACGCGATAAATTGATCCCCGAACGTGCTCCCCGTCGACTCCAGAACTCCAGTCGCGAGAGGCAGAAGCGGAGTTGATGGGGGAGCGGCAGCGGTCGACTCACCGCCATCCTCATGGCCAGGTAAGTCGACCTAAGATATGCCGACTTCAGCTACGCTATTCGCGTAGCTGAAGTTGCGTATCTTAGGTCGACCCCCCTCCTAGTGTAGACCAGGGCTCAGGCTCTGGGACTGTTGTAAGCAGAATTAGGGACCAGCAGAAAACAGGGTAGACACAAAGAAGGTAAGAATGAACACCCTCACAAGGACAAATGTAAGCAATCTCCTCTATGTCCTCATCTAAGAAAAGGACTTTTCCAGTCCATTCTTATGTTGGGCAAGACTCCGTGCCCCAGTACAGGTTTATCAGGAGCTCAAAGAGAATCTGGTACCTGTCCCTTGGCACAGAAAGCCAAAAGTGATCTGAGACTGCCACCTACTGGAGTAGTGACTTTGGGTCTATCCTGAGTACTGAAAAGAGAAAGGAGCAATTGGATGCATCAGACACCACTGATTGTAGAGAGTTGCCTGGAGAAGAGATTGACAATACCAAGAACCAGTCTGCCCAGATTGGCACTGCTGAAAGACTGAAGCCCCATTGACTACCCAGCAACAGGGACCAGATGGACTATTGAGGCGGGCCCAATCTATGCAGACCTGGAATCATCAATGCTGTTGGACCAGAACTGTCGAGAGATCCTGACAATATCGTTGGTTCGGCAATCACTGACACCGTCAGCCACCTGAAGCAGAGTAAGACCACTATCTGTACCAGCAGCTCTGCCCATTGACACAGAGAGGATGCTCAGACAGGAAGTAGACTTCCTGTTTCAACTGGGAGCTGTAGCGCTGATGGCACCTCAGCACAGAGGAAAAATATTCTACTTGAGATATTTCCTCATCCCCCCCAAAAAACGAGGCCAGAGGCCTACACTATTTCTGAATGTCTTTGTCCACTGTCTGAGGTTCATAATGATCACGGTGTCCTCCCTAATGTTCTTGCTAGACCAAGGAGATTGGTTTATATCTCTCAATCTGAAGAATGCTTATTTCAACATAAATCTCCACCCTGCACATAAGAGACTAAGATTTACCATCAGCCTAAACCATTACCAATACAGAGTCCTTGCCTTTGGCCTCTCACTAGTGCCAATAGTGTTAACAAAGGTGTTATCAATAGTTGTGGTACACCTGCATCATCAGGGCATGTCAGTGGTCTACCTACGTGGCTGGCTCCTGAAAGGGAAGTCATGCCAGAAAGTTCAGATAGCAACTCTATTCTTACTTAACCTCCTACAGTCATTAGAACTTCAGGTAAACACAGAAAAGTCTACTTTAACCACCACATAGACTATGGACATTTTTGAAGTGACTGTGGATTTGGTCGTGGCCAGGGCATGCCTACCTAACAACAGGTTACGGGCTATGGCAGGACTCATAACGAGTTCCAAGTGACCCCCCAGCCATTAGTGAGGTCCTGTCTTTCCCCACATAGCCTTATGTATGTATGTATCTATGTGATACCATTCAAGATGTCATCTTCAATGTCTGCAAGCTTGGTTATAGAAAGTCTGTCCCTGACAGACACAGCCTGGACAAGTTGAGTCTCTACCCCACAAGGTCTAGCCTCACTCACCTGGTAGGAAAACATGGAGATGGTGTCTGAATTTCATTCATCTCTTCCCCCACCCACCCACCTACACAAAAAAAGGTTAGGTGCCTCCCCATTAAGTTGGGGAGCTGATCAAGATACTTGGCATGTAGCACAAGGTACTTGGATCCCGGAGGAGACCAAGTTGCAGATAAACCTTTTAGAGCGACATACTGTACACAAGACTTACAAAAGATTCCTGCTGTTCATCGAAAGCCTACATTTCCAAGTCATGTCAGAAAGCGTGATAACACTGGTCTACAATTTTTGAGAAGTCGTCTGCTTCAGAGATAAAATGTGCTATTTATTATGTATTTTGATGTGCTGAATTCAAATATGACAATTAAAACAACTGATTGGCTACTGTTTCTAAGATATTTAAGTTTTTACATTTTATGTCTATGTATATTGTGTAGATAGTAGAGTTTTAATCATCAATTGTAAACCTAGGTCTTTTCATGTGTTTATGGTTGCTTTACATGATAATATTTCACCTGTCCTGTTTATGTAACACTTTAAAAATCAGCAAAAGGGTTATATAAATAAAATTTATTATGAAACAAAAGGCAAAAAACTATTCTGTACATAGTTTAGTCCTATTCAGTGTCTACTCGGCGCTTCTTGGCTTGTCTCTTGTATTCATTAAATGGAGCATCTCTTGTCACTGTCCAGCAATAGTCTGCAAGCATTGATGGGCTCCATTTGCCCTGATAGCGTTTCTCCATTGTTGCAATGTCCTGGTGAAATCGCTCGCCGTGCTCGTCGCTCACTGCTCCGCAGTTCGGTGGAAAAAAAATCTAGATGAGAGTGCAAAAAAATGTATCTTTAGTGACATGTTGCAACCAAGGCTTTTGTATGCCTTGAGGAGTTTTTCCACCAACAACCTGTAGTTGTCTGCCTTGTTGTTTCCAAGAAAATTGATTGCCACTAACTGGAAGGCTTTCCATGCTGTCTTTTCCTTGCCACGCAGTGCATGGTCAAATGCATCATCTCGAAGAAGTTCACGAATCTGAGGACCAACAAAGACACCTTCCTTTATCTTAGCTTCACTTAACCTTGGAAATTTTCCACGGAGGTACTTGAAAGCTGCTTGTGTTTTGTCAGTGGCCTTGACAAAGTTCTTCATCAGACCCAGCTTGATGTGTAAGGGTGGTAACAAAATCTTCCTTGATTCACCAAGTGGTGGATGCTGAACACTTTTCCTCCCAGGCTCCAATGACTGTCGGAGTGGCCAATCTTTCTTGATGTAGTGGGAATCTCTTGCACGACTATCCCATTCGCAGAGAAAACAGCAGTACTTTGTGTATCCAGTCTGCAGACCAAGCAAGAGAGCAACAACCTTCAAATCGCCACAAAGCTGCCACTGATGTTGGTCATAGTTTATGCACCTCAAAAGTTGTTTCATGTTGTCCTAGGTTTCCTTCATATGGACTGCATGACCAACTGGAATTGATGGCAAAACATTGCCATTATGCAGTAAAACAGCTTTAAGACTCGTCTTCGATGAATCAATGAACAGTCTCCACTCATCTGGATTGTGAACGATGTTGAGGGCTGCCATCACACCATCGATGTTATTGCAGGCTACAAGATCACCTTCCATGAAGAAGAATGGGACAAGATCCTTTTGACGGTCACGGAACATGGAAACCCTAACATCACCTGCCAGGAGACTCCACTGCTGTAGTCTGGAGCCCAACAGCTCTGCCTTACTCTTGGGTAGTTCCAAATCCCTGACAAGGTCATTCAGTTCACCTTGTGTTATGAGGTGTGGTTCAGAGGAGGAGGATGGGAGAAAATGTGGGTCCTGTGACATTGATGGTTCAGGACCAGAAGTTTCATCCTTTTCCTCTTCCTCGTCTGACTCAAGTGAGAATGATTCTGGTGCATCAGGAACCGGCAGTCCTTCTCCGTGGGGTACTGGGCGTATAGCTGATGGAATGTTTGGATAATGCACAGTCCACTTTTTCTTCTTTGACACACCTTTCCCAACTGGAGGCACCATGCAGAAGTAACAATTGCTGGTATGATCTGTTGGCTCTCTCCAAATCATTGGCACTGCAAAAGGCATAGATTTCCTTTTCCTGTTCAACCACTGGCGAAGATTTGTTGCACAAGTGTTGCAGCATATGTGTGGGGCCCACCTCTTGTCCTGATCTCCAATTTTGCAGCCAAAATAAAGGTGATAGGCTTTCTTAACCATAGTGGTTAGACTGCGCTTTTGTGATGCAAAAGTCACTTCACCACAAACATAGCAGAAGTTATCTGCACTGTTCACACAAGTACGAGGCATCTCTGCTCACTTTGGCTAAACAGAAATGTGTCCCTTTGCAAAATCAAACACTGACAAATAAAAGAGCACGACACTGTATGATTTCTAGAGCTGATATAGGGCAATTTGTTCAGCAGAGTGATGTAAGCTTCGTATGATTGCATCATCCATGACTTCTAGGAATAACATGTTGCTATTCATATCATGTATGACGCAATATCAGCTTCAGATTGCATCATTCATTGTTTTGCCTAAAAAGCAAGTACTGTCCAAACCCAGTCATAGATTTATTCATAGATCCAGTCAAAGATGTATTTTAGTCATTTCTGGTTTAAACTGAGATCCCTTCCCTTTATAACTCACTTATCCTCTGCCATTCCCAAGTCAAGGGTCGTATATACTGACCCAATAGCATATCTTGAAAACTAGAGCCAATCAACAATTTTAAGCATCTTTTTCATTCTCAGTGACCCAGAATTAGTAAAGTTTGACTACATTTATTTCAGAAGCATTTCAGAGCAGTGTAATCTGTTACAGCAACAAGCAGGGAGGTAGAGTGCAATTCGCCTATTTTCATAGAGGCCATCAATCTTGCACTTGTACGTCCCACCACCACATCATTCTCCCAGTTGTGTATCTACCTGGGGTGCAGAAAACTGTGGCAAATAGCTTTAGCAGACTCTTTTCCAGAGACACAGGATGCATTTCTAGTCTGCTGGTCAGAACTGCTAATATATGCATTTCCACCCATCCCACTCTTAGCACAAGTCCTGAGGAAGATCAGGCAAGACAAAGCAACAGTGATGCTTGTGGCTCTTGTGTGTCAGAGACAGTTCACCAGCATTCTCCAGATGGCTGCACATCCATGCATCCACATTAAACTACTACCAGATTTCTTGACCCAGGACACATGCATGGTGTTCCATCGGATTTCAGCATCTGTCCATCTAAATGCTTGGTATGTGGATGGATAGTTAACTCTGAGATTGTGTTCTGCTGCTATACAGTCCATCATGATCAACAGCTGGAAAGACTCCAGAAGAAAGTGGTACACAGCAAAATGGAAGAGATTTTCTATATGGTGCCACCATTGTCAGCTATCACTGTAAGTTTGCGAGATGCCAACTACTGAACTATCTCCTCTCTCTGAAAATGTTGAGATTGTCATTCTGCTCCTTACAAGTACACTTGGCAGCTATTTGTACTCTTGCGTGCACTCTCTCTCTCTCTCACCCCCACACCCCCAGTGGACAACTATTCCATCTTTTCCTATCCGGTCATAGTGAGGTTCTTGAAAAGCCTTGTAAGTGCCTTTCCACTGGTGCTCAAAGCCATCACAATATGGGACTTCAATCTAGTCCTATCTACATCAGCAAAACTCCCATTGGAGCCTCATGTTCCTTCAGTCATCTATCTATGAAAGTTGCCTTTCTTGTTGCAAACACTTCAACCTGGAGAGCTGGGAGTCCTTATGGAAGTCAGTCAGTCTGTCTCTCTCTCTCTAAAGTTTCCTTAAGGTTACATGCTAAGTTGAAGGTGATTTCAGAATTCCATCTAAACTAGATCATCCATTTAATCTGTTCTCTGTTTTGAAGTCATGTCCTAACAGGAAGGATATGAAGTTCATTCTTTGGAAGTCCAAGCCTTGGCTTTCTACATAAGAAGTACAAATCCCTCAGAAAATTCTCTTAACTATTTGACTCCTAGGCCTCTTCTTTTATATGTTGGGTGATCTTCTCAGAGACTTCTCTAAATGGATTTTGAGCTGCCCCCTGCTTTTGCAATGAGTTGATAGTGACCTCTGCCTAACAGGGTGTGTGGCCAAACTCAATTAGGGCCCAGGGCAGACTCTGTAGCTTCACTGTGAGAGGTCTCTCATCTCCAGATATGTAAGGCAGCAACATGAGGCATTATGCGTACCTTTTGAGACATTACACCCCAGGTGCAGTCTTCAACAGCAGACACTGCTTTCAGCAGAGCAGTCATTGTCAGTGGTACAGCAGGGGTTCCTCACATCCTTCACCTGAGTGAATACTGCTTTTGAGTCACCTTGAGTGAACACATATAGGGACCACCATGCAAAGAAAGTAAGGATTACTTACATTGTACAATAACTGAGTTTTCCAGATGCGTAGTCCCTATATGTATTCTATAACCCACCCTCTGCTTCAGATTCTTACCCTAAGCTGTTCACAGAAGAGAAGGAGCTGAAAAGGCAGGCGGTGTTTGCACTGCCCCTTATATGCTTGACTGGGAGCATGAGGAGACAGGTGCAGGCACAGACCAACAGATACTTCTAATGAAAAATCTTCCAGTCTTAAGTGCATGGAGCATATGTGCACCATGAATGGAATACAGATAGGAGCCATACATCTCAAAAAACTCCAGTTACTTTTCAAGATAAGTAACCATACTTCACCACCAAGCTAATCATTTATGGGGAAGGGAAAACCCTACACTTTCAATTTCAGGAGTCACACTAGGTAACTGATTGAACACAAGTTCCTGGTGGTATTCTGTGGCAAGAGGCTAACAGAACTGTTGGACTCTGGAGGAATTATGAGGCATTAGTAGTAATGCCAGAGTTAATGTTGAGTTCAGTTTTGGACTCAAAGCAGGGATGCAAACTCTGTTATGTGGTAAAAATACAGCATACCTTCCCCAGAATTACAGCATTTACTGAATGCTAAATGCATTTTCCAAATATTTACAAGTAAATCTGTTTCTTTAGGCATTAAAATGAAGTTTAAAAACGAATCCTTAAGAAATGTAACACCCAATATTATTTTTTTGTCGCCCCTGATTTCATTGACAGAGTAACACTTGTTAAACTTCCTCTAAAGTGAAAATTCACTAAAATCTTGTGCATATGCTACATTTGAATAACTTATTTTAGGATTATTGGTAGTGTTTGTTATCGAGAATAATGGGTAAAGTTTCTCCTTCAGCATAGGCTGAAGATTACAGTGGTCTACTACAGAGAATTCCACAACTTCCACTGCCCTCACCTGGTAGCCACTTTGAGAAGGGTCTCTGTGTGTGTCTCAGCCTGCTCACAGCATGGAAAGCAACTATCTTCCCTGAGGGTAACTTGTGGCTTCAGTCTCACTGAGAATATTGGAGATGGTGACCATTTTCAAAGAAAGGTGTTCTTTTTGCCAGATTAAATTTCCATTAGAATTTTTTTTTTTTAAATCATAAATATATATTCAAAAATTATTTTGTGGCACTACATCTACTCAATAGGTAGGCCAAGAAGGAGGGGGAAATTACAGGAGGAGGATATATACCTTGCACACAAGAGGTGTTGCAGTAAGGACGGGGAAGTTTGTGTGTGTGTTGTAAAAGGAAGAGGTAATTTGGAAGATGGGGGAAACGGAGTGTGCACTCAGCTGTCTTGTGATGCACTGTCAGAACAAAGCAGCTGTAAACCCAGTTTAGCTGACCTGTATGCTCTGGCTGCTTTGTGCTATTCCAGAATAGGACAAAGCAGCCATTTTTAAAACTTTAAAAAAAAAATGCATACTTCATAAGTTTAAATCATTAGAAATGTCACATGGTAACATTTTCTTTTGATTTCTTTAGTTTCATATATAAATGTTTAGAAAATGGTGAATGATGCATTTATTGTTTACTACAGTCCTATTTATTTACTCATGATTTGCATAAAGGAAAATTCAGTTCAATTAAAATGCACAAAAACAGTATTTTAATTTTTTCTTAAGTAAATAAAACTGCCATAAGTGTACACAGGTAAGGATAGTTATGGAAAAAGTTTATCCAAAACATTTATTTAATGAAGGATAAAATTTATTTATCTATAGTTACTAAATTGAGCTGATCCTATAACTAGATCTTATCCTCCCACCTCATTTTTATTCATATTGGAAGAAGAACATCAGCTACTGTGATCAAATTCTGGTGTTCATGCTTTGAAAAGGTTGTTAAAAAATTAGCATGGGTTCAGAGAAGCTATAAAAATTAACTGAGGAGTGGAAACAATCCTTATGATGAGACTTAAGCTAAATAAGGTGAGTTGAATGTGACCTATAAGTAGGGTGACCAGATGTCCCGTTTTTAAAAGGATAGTCCCGTTTTTTGGGACTTATATAGGTGCCTATTACCCCCCACTCCCTGCCCTGTTTTTTCACAGTTGCTCTCTGGTCACCCTACCTATAAGGGGTCCTTTAATTTAGCAGACCAAGGCATAATAAGATGAAATAGTTGGATAGAAAAGAAGACTCACATGAAAGTGAGGGCAATTAATCATTGGAACAGCTTTCCAAGAAAAGGGTAAATTTGTCATTTAAGAACATCAGAGCAGCCATACTGGGTCAGACCAATGGTCCATCTAGCCCAGCATCCTGTCTTCTGACAGGGGTCAATGCCAGACACTTCAGAGGGAATGAACAGAACAGGTAATCATCAAGTGATCCATCCCCTGTTGCCCATTCCCAGCTTCTGGCAAACAGAGGCTAGAGCACTTCAGAGCATGGTTTTGCATTTGAAGTCCTGAAATCATGGTTGGATATCTTTCTAAGAGAGGCACTCTATTTCAGCTGCAAGTTAAGTTTGGTAATTTGTTTACATGGTAGATAAGAATTGCCTCCATTGCAGAAATTAATGGATGAAGTTCTATGGCCTGTGTTGTGCAGAAGATAAGATTAGGTGATTATATAGTGATCCTTTTGACCTTAAAATGTATAATGTTGTCATGTATTTTCTTAAAACTAGTGCAGCAAACATATATTGGGAGAAGATGTACCCCTCTTGCTTAATCTGATGTTGAGAGTTCATCATTAATAAATTAGGCAATTATTGAACATTGAGGATAGTCATTAAAATTGGCATTAACTGTAATCATCTACTGGCTGAGGCCATTTTGATTCAAAAACAAGTGACCTGACTTGTGACCCTGACAGTTTAGAAGACAACGTATAAGACTGTAAATCAGTTTCCAGCCTGCCATATTAGTTTATTAGAACAATTGTATACTAGTGCTCACATGTGGTCCTTTTGTCATTTTTAGCAGAGAATTGTCTGAGTTTTGTGGTTGCCAGATCGTACAGGTAGTTCTTTCTGTATAATTTCTTCTCTCTTCCTGAGGTATTCTTTTCCCACCCCTTTTTTTTTTCTTTTCTTTTTTTTTCTTTCTTCTACTGCTTGTCACTTCCCAGCAGCTACAGGATTGACAGATATTTATTTCCTGGAAAGTTTGACATTTTTCCTGGAGAATTAGACATGATCTTACCTTTAAAGTGATCATCTGCAAGTGAATATCTGTCAGGCTGATGTATTCCCCCTCCTCTTCTTTTTGTCCTTCATTTCTCCTAGATTTGGAAGTATTTTCTAAACTGATAAGTTCCTGAGAGACTTTCTAGAGTCGTCGTTAGGATTGCAAAAAGCATTGCATAAGGGCTGCTGCCAACCTGCATGTGAGCATGGCTAAACCCAGCAGTTACATACCTATCATACGTTCATGCAGCTCTAATACTCTTAGCCATCCAGAAAAGTAACATCACTGTTTCAAAATCAAAGTGTTTTTGTCTCAGGTAATAAATCTAGTTTTTTCCCCTCCAGTTGGCTATAGCAGAATGCCTGTTTTTTGACACAATGATAGTTGTCAGCAGCAGTCTAAGAAATGGCAGTTAACTTTCAGTGAAGGTTAACTGCCACCAGTATAGACAAAGGGCATTCCATTCTCAGGCAGGCAGGAAGAGGTAGTCAGTCCAGATACAGAAGCATTCACCTATTCTTTCAAATAACTTTTGGGTGTATAAAGTGAAATGCCTTAAAGGACCTAGTTTTGAGAAAGTACAGAGTACCCTCCTTCTGAGAGTCCGGCACCTTAGGGATTTAAGAATTGGGGCACTTAAAATCAATGGTCACTTCAAAAATTTAGGTCTTCCTGTTTGGTTCTACTCTTTTTCCCATTAGGCTCAACATTTTATTCTTCACTTTGTAGAGTATTAATTAATGGAGTCTCAGACTGATTTGCAGTCTCAGCTTGCCTTTGCTATATCAGAATGGAAGAAAAGACTTCAGTAAAGAAGTCTGAAGAGGTGAACTAATTGCAACACCGTTTTTTCAGCCTCCATACTCTTCCCAATTTGTCCCCTTCACCCTGGGCTTTCCCTGTTGCAGCATTGTGTATGTATGCTCTTCCCTGTCAGCCACCGATGGAAATGGTGCCTAACAGAGCGTTTTACAACATGGATCATGGTACCTCCCAAGAGCCAGCCACCTGACACGATAGCGTCATGGGAAAAAGAGAGGAGGGAATGCTAAACAATTCACTTCAACTTTTCCTATCCTGGTGCTCTGTTCGCCAGAGTGGAAGCACTCAATCCAAGGAATACTTCTTGGATCACAAAGCTTTTCTCCTCAGGTACCCTTGTGGATCCCCTTTGCACTGTAACAGTTTCTCTTGCTCCTTCAGTTATCTCCAAGGACTTGTTTGCTGAATCTTCTGGCAAATGGGTAATTCCTTAATCTCCTCCTCCCTGGTAGCTGGATGCCATAAAGAAAGGAGGGAGGACATGTTCATCCTCTTCTCTCCTCCGCCCCCGGAAGAGCTTCTACTGACAATTAGGCTTATTTAATTGTGCACACCACTGTAATTCATTTAAATTTCGGCAGTGAACTAACAGGATGCAAGGTTTCCTGAAATGAGGATGTCAGGCAAATTTTCCTTGTTTGGTCAACCATAATAAAAATGAAGGAAGCTTGTAGCAGAAGTACTAATATTGCCAATGCAGCACCATCTTTCCTTGGTACCAGAAGTAGGGTCTTTTCGGACCAACCCATGAAACAAGGAGACAACGGAGGAATTGAAAAGAGTTTAGCCCAGCAGTAGCATGGTTCTGCTGAAAGCACAGTGGGTGCTAGCTGGAGGGCAACAAGGAGCCAGTCAGCCCCGACAGACCTGGACACCAAAATTCACACATCCATTTCTGGGGAGGACTGGGTCTGTGAAACAGATCTGGGTATTGCTTCAGCAGTTCAGTGAGGCTCTCAAAGAGTGGTGGGTGGTGTAGTTGGAACTACAGCAGGCTAAAGGAACAGCAGCAGTGCCTGTTATGGACCCTGCAGGAAAGAAGCAGTAACAGGTACTGGGTAGATAAGAGGGATCCAGTGGGCTGGAAGACTGAGGTGTGGCCAAGAAGATGTTATGATTGTGGACAGATGGGATATTTTAAGAACAGCTTGCCCTTGCATGAACTGGGGGAGAGACCCAGAGAAACCAGGGCAGAGACTGTAAAAGATTACCGGGCAGAGAGGACTGAGAGAGAAGACCCCAGACCAACCAGGGCAGAGACTAATAGCTCTCTAGGCAGAGATGCCTTGGAGAAAAGACCCTGACAAAGCAGGGCAGAGAGACTGCAAAAGCTCTCCATGTCAAGAGGTCTGAGGTGGAAAATCCTGTCTAATCAGGACAAGGGACTGTTAAACACTGTCCAGGCAGAGCAGCCTGGGAAAGAAGACCCTGAGAAATCAGGGCAGAGATTGCAAATAGCTCTCCACATAGACAGGCCTGGGCGAGGAGACCCTGAGCAAGCAGGGCAAAAACTGTATAGGACGGGACATTAACCTTCAGATAGGTCCACAACCCTAAATCCCTTCTTTGGGATTGGGTGTCGGGGGAGGTATGTGATGGGGTGTACCAGGTCCTTTGAGGCCCCTGCTGGAGGCACTGCATTCCTACCCCACCCCCCCCACCCCAGGAATGAGCAGTTAAAATTGATCCCCCAGGCCTGCCTAGAAAGGCTGCATTGGTTGCTTCTATCAGAGCACAGCAGGCTCAGATAAAAGGAGTTGCAGGGCCTGATCAGGTCAGTTCATGGGTGGGACCAGAGAGGCAAGGAATGACCAAAGGTGTTAATAGGTCACGTTTACAGGACCTGGGAAAGAGGACATGAAAACGGAAACCCTAAGGTAACCAATGAAAGGAACAGGACCACATGGGGGGAAAAAGCCCAGGGAATAACAGCAGCAAACAGAGCTGCGGTACATGGCTGCTGTTTATAGGGTCCCTGGGTTGGGACTCGGAGTAGTGGGCAGGCCTGAGTTCTTCCACCCACCACTGGGAAAGTGACCTATGCCCCGAGAAGGGGACAAGGCTCTTTTAGAAGCCCAAGTGAAAGGTGAGATTTAAAAGGCCAAAAGACGGGGCTGAAGACCCTAGTGAGGCCAGGTAGCTTGTTGGACTTTTCCTACCCCTGGGAGAGATTTGCTTTTTGACTGTGTGACTTGGCTGGAGGGCTGAGCCACTGCAGATCTACCAAGCAGGTAGGTACCAACCTACAGGAGGCGTCAGTACCAGAAAAGATTGCAATATAACACCCAGCTGACAGGAGGAACTCACGAGAGGTGAGTGTCCCTTGTCACAGTATGTTTTTATTAACTTTGCTGAATGTTCATTTTGTGAAACTATGCTGAATATATAATTAATAGCTGAGATTTTTTTTTTCTAACCTTTCCAGTTGCAAAGTAAATTCTGAAAGCTTATGTAGGTAGCTGGAGGAAGTTAATCCTGAAAGCAGTATCTCAAGTGGAACAGTAGTATGCTGTTTTGTGTAATTATCAAAGTAGTACAGAAACTGCAGCAAGTGATGTGAATCTAAACCTTTTCACATTTAATGGAAATAGCATTCATGCGTTGTAAAATCTGACAGCTCCCTTGTGATAAATTCATTAATGTTGGCTGCTTTAATACCAATTACTGCCTGAGACCAAACTTTACTTATACTGAAAAACATACACACTGATCTTTCCACTTATTAAATGTCTGGTGAAATATTGATATTGAAATTGCTATCAGTGTGTTGTTGTTTTTTTTTAATGAATTAGCCACTCACTGTTCATCCTCTAAATTCTGTTTAGATCACAAATCAAAAGTAGCGTCAGTGACTGACGTAAATTGTTCACTCCACAAAACTGCTGCCCTACTTAGTGTGTTTGGAAGTCTCTCTGCTGAAGAGAGGATTAGGAATTAAGAGTTAACTTGAGGTTGGGAATGGTGTGAGGAAGCTTGTACGGGATCTGACTGCACTACACTTGCTTGTTAGGTTTTCTGTACATTCTACTAGAAATCAATCTAACACACTTCTGTCAAAGGTGCCTAAAGAAACAAAACTAAACAGTATCAGCTTCCAGCAAAACTCTGCCTTGATCAAAACCTTTACCCACAAACATCCGGTACTATCAACTCCCTTGCTCTCCAAAAGCCAGCCAATTTTCAGTAATGTTTAAAATGATATTTGCAGGGAAACAAGAAGACTGTAGTGCCATTTTTTAAGATGCTTTTCAGTAAAATGCTTCAAGCATTATAAGCTTTTCTCAGGCTCACTAAATCACTAAAATAATCCAAAAGTAGCTAGAGAAGTAGTTTTTTATTAATATTTATAGAAATTATTTCTTCTGCACAATTTATTTGACACTCTGGCAGGACAAGATTTTTGGGTCTTCCTTAAGTGATGATCAGTGCAATAGGATTAAGATCCTGTTAAATTATTTCATAATTTTTTTTATTCATAAGTACTTTTAAAGGGCAAATTTGCATAAAGAAAAGACTTGCATAGAAATAAAATATACCTCAAAACATCACCAGAGCAATTTAAAAGTATTTTAAATAAATTTGTCCTGGAATGTGCGCTACAAAGAGAAGATTATTATTCACACACTTATTGTGAGCTTGCCACAGTGAATTGGGCAAAATTGAAAGACCAATGTTTGATGTAATTGGAGGACTGTTGGATATTATTGTTTTGCTCGTAGAGCTATCATTCTGCCTAGGGACAAATTACTTTCTAAACATCAAATATCACTCCAGTGAGGGGGAAAATTCAACAGCTGTATCTACTCTTGATTTTATTGGTCACTTATCCTATTTGTGCAGTACCTGCACGTGCAAAGGCAGCCTAGTTGCATGTCTGTCTGAAAATCTGGCCCTTGGTTCCATTGCTGGGATTCAGTGTTAGCACTTATTTAAGAACATAATAATGGGCATACTGGGTCAGACCAAATGTCCATCTAGCCCAGTATCCTGTTTTCTGATACATCCTAGCCAGTGCCAGCTGCTTCAGGACATGATCCCTGATTGAGCTCCCACATGCTACTGCAATACAAAAAAACCCACAACAGAAAATAGGGTCCTTTCACACCTTTTTAGAGCAGTTTTCAATCTAAGTCCATAGTACATAGGTTCACATTCAAGCATATGGACCATCATCCACTAGGAATTCACAAATACATCAAGCAAGCTGGGAATATGGCAATTATCCATCTTAATTTTTACAGTTATTTTAAAATTATGAGAATTGATGTTTTAAGATCCTGGGTACTTTAAGCACCTTTTTTTAGTAAAAGGGAAAAAACAGTTTGTCATATAACTGATTGATTAGTTCTTACCATCTCACAAAAAAGACATGTTCCTGTGGTGGTTGGGGGAAGAAGGGCATATTTTTAACAAGCATGCCACTTTTGTTGGTAAACCTCTATCAACTTTTTCTAAAGGTTCAAAAATGCGGTTGCAAATCACTTGGATGTGTGTTTTTTTAACACTTCCTTTCCTTCCCCTACCCTACATGTGTGCACACTTTTTTGTATTTTGCATTGATGTACATCTGTAAGGATTATTAGTACATTTCTACCCTGATATAACGCTGTTCTCAGGAGCCAAAAAATCGTATCGCGTTATAGGTGAAACCGCGTTATATCAAACTTGCTTTGATCCGCCAGAGTGCGCAGCCCCGCCCCGCCCCCCCGAGCACTGCTTTACCGTGTTATATCCGAATTCGTATTATATCGGATCGCGTTATATCGGGGTAGATCTGTATCTAATCTTTTAGCTACAGCTAGTGTGTTCTCTATATCAGGGGTCTCAAACTCAAATGACCACGAGGGCCACATGAGGACTAGTACATTGGCCTGAGGGCCGCATTACTGACACCTCCCCCCTGCCGCCCTCAGCCCCGCCCCCACTCCACCTCTTCCATGAGGCCCCACCCCTGCCCCGCCTCTTCCTACCCCTTCCCTGCCCCCATTCCAACCCCCTCCCCGAAATCCCCACCCCAACTCCACCCCCTCCCTGCCCCCAGGGGGTGCAGGAGGGGTGTGGGGTGTGGCAGGGGCTCAGGGCAGGGAGTTGGGGTGTGGGGTGCAGGAGGGGTGAAGGGTGCTGCAGGGGGTCAGGGCAGGGGTGAGGGGTGCAGGAGGGGGCTCAGGGCAGTGGGTTGGGGTGTGGGGTGCAGGAGGGGTGAGGGGTGTGGCAGGGGGTCAGGGCAGGGGATTGGGGTGCGGCAGGGGGCTCAGGGCAGTGGGTTGGGGTGCAGGAGGGGTGCGAGGTGCGTCAGGCGTCGCAGGAGGGGTGTGGGGTGCGACGGGCTATGGGCAGGGGTCGGGGTGCAGGGCAGGGGGTTGGGGTGCAGGGTGCAGCGGGGGCTCAGGGCAGTGGGTTGGGGTGCAGGAGGGGTGTGGCAGGGGGTCAGGGTGCAGAGTGCGGCAAGAGGCTCAGGGCAGGGCGTTCGGCTGCAGGAAGGGTTCGGGGGGCAAATTAAATTAAAAATTCTGTATTTATACAGATACAGACACTGACTCAGTGGTGTGGCTGACACAGTGCAAGGACCCGGCCTGCCCCAGAAACACCCTAGGGCCCTGCCCCTCTGTGTGGGCAGGCACACTCAGCAAGGCAGTATCCAAGTGTGGAGGGGCTTAATGTGTATTTATACAGATACAGACACTATAAATGTGTATAAATGTGTATTTATACAGATACAGACACTGACTCAGTGGTGTGGCTGACACAGTGCAAGGACCCGGCCTGCCCCAGAAACACCCTAGGGCCCTGCCCCTCTGTGTGGGCAGGCACACTCAGCAAGGCAGTATCCAAGTGTGGAGGGGCTTAATGTGAGGGGATCCAGTTGTGGGTTAAGAGGGTTCTGAGTGGGGCAGTCTAAGTGCGGGTGGCTCAGTGGGGGGTGTGGGTGTGGGATCTGCATGCACCGGGGCTTGTTGGGGGTTCTGGGTGCAACAGGAATGGGACTCCAGGTGAAGGTGGTTGGGGCTCAGCGGGGGGAAGGGGTGGAGTTGGTGTGGGCGGGATAGAGCTTGGCAGGGGCTTCTGGATGTTGGGGGCTCAGTTTGGGATCCAGATGCTGAGGGAGTGGGGCTCAGTGGGGTGGGGATCCAGGTGCAACTGGTTGGGGCTCAGTGGGGTTGGCATTCAGGTGCAGGTGGCTCGTCGGGGTGGTTCAGGTACAGGGAGGTTTTGAGTGTGGGAGGTGAGGTGGGAGGGTCTGGGTATGAGGGCATCTGAATGCCTGGGGGTTGGGCAGCTCAGGAGCGATGGGTGCAGGAATTGGGGATGGGGGGGAAGGGGAGTTTACAGAGCTTACTGCAGCCGGGAGAGAAATCTGGGGGTGGGTCTGACCCAGCCCCGGATGCCGTGCAGGGGAAGAGGAAGTCCCGTCCTCCCCAGCCCAACTGTGACTAGCAGCTGAGCCCTGCTCAGGGTAGGAGCCACCAGCCGGGTCTTCCCCAATCCTGCCTCCTGCCCCACAGTGATTCAGGGCACCCGAAACATACTGCTGGGGTGGGTCGCACGACTGCTTTTTTGCCTTCCCCGTCAGAAAGTCATTTTTATGCAGGGAAGCAAATAAATCTGCAGGGGACATAAATTCTGCACATGTGCAGTGGCGCATAATTCTCCCCAGGAGTAAAGAGCTTAGGAAATGGTGGATCAAGCAATCAGATGGTTAAAGCCTTTAACTTGTACTGATTTTGAAAATTAAATGTTAAATTGTTTTGGAATTGCTTATAGTTTGGAATCTTTCAGGAAAGGCGATGAAAAAGGTAGAGAACAAATGTGTGGCAGTCACCCTCAAGGGAAGGAAATGTGTAGGTTTTTTTATACTGGTTTTACAACATTGTTTTAAGCCATAGAGGCTGTGGCGAATTGAGCATTCTGTCTGTACCATTTCTGAATTGCTTATAATTTTTAAGAAATTGTATCATGAAATTACCATGTCATAGAAGAGGGTATCAGAGCAGTGGGAAGAAATACCAAAAGGCTGAACAAAAGAAGCAGGTGATGCCAATGGCAGTCTATAAAGGGACTCTAGTAGATGATCAGATTTGTGAAAGAATTGTGGGTTTTATGGTAAAAACATGAAATTTTGCCACAATCTTAGGGCATGACCTTGTGACGTGGATTTTCATTCATATACCACATATAACAAATTCTGAATAAGGTAGAACAGTTCAAAAAATCCATAGGATGAAAATTGGTCAGGATATCTGGCAAATGATTACTACAAATTAATACATTCACAGAAGTAGAGATCAGTTCATTAATGATCCTTGAAGACAAAGTGACTAAATGGGAAGATGTTTCATCCAGACCCAGTGTCTCTGCACTTTGTAGCTTGGATGTTTGCTACCTAATTGATGGGCGAAATCTTGTTCCAGGGATGTCCAGAGCATTTTCATTGATAGTAGGAAGGAAGGACTCCAAGATTGACCTACAATGCCAACTGGAAAAGATTTACCATTTGGACAGAACCTCAGCATACCTCACCCTTCCTAATGGACTTTTCCATTCATCCTCTCAATGAAATCATCTGAACTTTCAATTCGTTCTATAAAAGTTCACCTAGTCGCTGTATGTGCCTATCATCAGCAGATTCAAAAGCACAGAATATTTTCACACTCTACGGTGTCTAGGTTTCTAAAGAGATTAGTACATGTATTCCCTCAAATTTGAGACCTCCTTCCCTAATGGGAAATTAACATGATGTTAGCTGGTCTGGTGGGTCCCCCATTTGAACCGTTAGCTACATGTTCATTACATCACCTTTTAAACATTGTTTTTGATCATTACTTTTACTAGAGTGGGAGAGAAATTAAAGCTCTAACGGCAGGCCCACCATTTACCATTTTTCATAAGGATATGGTCTGTTGAGTCTCATTTAAGGTTTCTATCCGAAGTAACTTCTAATTTTCATGTTAATCAGACTGTTAATTTACCTGTTTACTTTTCAAAACATGCTAATGATTCTGAAAAGTTACACTCGGACATTAACATACTCTTTATTTAGCTATAGAACTAAGACACTCAGTCTCTTCTAGATTATTCATTGCTATGTCAAAAGAATGAAAGGTGAAGCAATTTGTTCCTAGAGGTTATCCAGATGGATTTCATATTGTATTTCACAAACATCAAATAGCTAAACTTAATCTTTCCTGCCCAGAGAAAAGCTCACTCTATTAGAGATCACACTACATCTGCAGCTTTTTAGAAATGTCCCTACTGCTTACATTTGTAGAGCTGCCATCTGGAGTTCAATTCATATAGTCACAAAACACTGTGCTATCCATTCAGACCCTACGTTTGCTTTGGCAAAGTGGTCTTTCAGTCATTATTTGGTTAAGACTCAAGTTACCCACAAGCACAAGGTTTCTGCTTGAGTCACCAAGATGTATGTATGGACAATCACTCAAAGAAGAAAAGACTTGTTACTTACCTTACACTAACTGCTGCTCAAGATATGTTGTCTATGTATTCCATGACCTGCCCTTCTTACCCTGCTATATCTGAATCTATAGTTACTTGGATTCTGGTTGGCAAAAGAACTGAGAAGTAGTTGGCCCATTTGCCCTTTTATGCCTTGGGGTGGAGAGGTGGTTGAGGACATTTAAGGTGCAGCCAGAGGCCAAGGTTCTGATCTCTGGTTAATGTGCACCAAGAGTGGAATACATAGACAACACATCTCAAACACCAGTTATTCTGAGATAAGTTACTGTCTTTTCCTATACCAACCAGATATCACTGAGCTTTTTTTTTTTTTTTTTTAGTTGTACTGTTTTTTAAAATAGCTTACCCTGGTACAAAATAATTAACTGCAGAAGACTGGGAGTAACCAATTAAGGTAACTTAATATTCTGTTACCCTGCATTCAGTTAATGACAATATTGACAGGAATACTTTGTCTTGTGGGTCAGTTAAATTTATACATTCTAGAAACACATTTAATTTTTCAGTGTCAGTATTGTTAATTGATGGGTGTGAACTGAAAAGATAATAAAATATTTTGTCAACTGCCTTAACTGGTCATTTCCAGTCTTTTTAATGCTGTTTTAAATGGCAATGCAATAAATATGTATTTTGTATAGTCATACGTTTACGTAAGTAATTTTATAGTTTTTACATGGGAATAGAATGAGTGTGGAGTATAGGTTTTTCAGGTTACTGCAGAAATGTGAAAGAACTTCATTGCATGGTACAATAATTTTATTTCCTTTACAAACATCCATATATTCCAATGATGATTATTGTTCTTATTGCTTGGGCTGAATAGCCAGAAATTAAATTTTGAACTAGTCAGCCGGAGGCACTGAGAGTGAAAAGTTAATTTGATGCCTTAATTTCACGTTTTACAGTATTTGTTCTTTACCGTTCTTGGTGTTCAAACAGATTTCACGAGTCAATTAAATATCTTAACTAAGTTTTGTTTCTCTAAATAACTTGCTAGAATGGAGGTTAGTAATACAGCCAAACATTTTGGGCCTATATGCCTACTTAAGACAGAAGCAGCCAGGTTTCAGGTATCCAAGAGACTATCTTTTCAGATTTTCTCATAAGATCTTTTATTTGAATTTCTGATTAACAAAAATGGCCATATAAAAATCCTGTGGGTTTTTTTTTAAATTAGTGCTGTTTAACTTTTTCCCTAAAATAATTTAATTTTATTTCTACATTGGGACCCCATTATTTTTTGTTTATGAACCAACATGGCAGGCTTAAACTATATTTCAGTAAGTATTAAGACTTCAACACTTATTCAAGTCCTCAGGAGAAGCAACTTGGTTTAATGGATTAAGCACAGGGTTAAGAGTTGAAAATCTAGAGTATTGTCCCAGTTTTGCCACTTACTGTGTGACCAGTGATGGGCAAGTAAACCCTCACTGCTTATGCCTGTAAAATGAGAACAATACTTAACTTTATAAAGGTGTTGTCAGGTTCAACACTGTGCGAAAGTTGACCATCACAAGTACTGTGACACCACACATAATGCTGATATTAATTCTATACCATATATTCTAAAGTTAAGAACATAAGGTAGCATATATTGGGTCAATTCCACAGGTTGACTGTGCGTTGTATAAAGAAGTACTTCCTTTTGTTTGTTTTAAACCTGTAGCCTATTAATTTCATTGGGTGGCTCCTGGTTCTTGTGTTATGATAAGGAGTAAACACTTCCTCATTCACTTTCTCCATGCTGCTCATGATTTTATAGACCTCTATCATATCTCCTTAGTCGTCTCTTTTTCACTCTGAATAGTCCCAAGGTCTTTTAAATCTCTCCTCATATAGAAGTTGTTATATACCCTTAATCATTTTTGTTGCCCTTTTCTATAGCTTTTCCATTTCTAATATATCTTTTTTGAGATGGGATGACCAGGACTGCATGCAGCATTCAAGGTGTGGGCATATAGTGGCATTATGTAATCTCTTATTTCTATCCATTTCCTTATGGTTCTTCACATTGTTAGCTTTTTTGACTGCTGCTGCACACTGAGTGGATGTTTCAGAGAACTATCCAGAATGATTCCAAGATCTTTCTTGAGTGGTAATAGCTAATTTAGACCCCATCATTTTGTATGTATAGTGGCAATTGTTTTCCAATGTGTAGTATTCTGCATTTATCAACACTGAATTTCATCTGCCGTTTTGTTGTCCAGTCACCTAGTTTCATGAAATCCCTTTGTAACTCTTTGCAGTCTGCTTTGGGCTTAGCTATCTTGAGTAATTTTGTATCTGCAAACTTTGCCACCTCACTGTTTACCCCTTTTTTCAGATCATTTTTGAAGACGTTGAACAGCATTGGTCCCAGTACAGATCCCTGGTGGACTCTACTATTTACCTCTCTGAAAACTGGCCATTTATTCCTACTTTATTTTCTGTCTTTTTAACCAGTTACTGATCTATTAGAGGACCTTCCCTGTTGTCCCATGGCTGCTTAGTGTACTTGTCAGAGGCTTTCTGATAATCCAGGTACACTATATCCACTGGATCACCCTTGTCCACATGTTTGGTGACCCACTCAAAGAATTCTAATAGATTAGTGAGGCATGATTTCTCTTTACAAAAGCTGTGTTGACTCTTCCCCATCTAATCGTGTTCATCTAGGTGTCTGATAATTCTGTCCTGTACTATAGTTTCAACCAACTTGCCTGGTACTGAAGGAAGGCTTACTGGCCTGCAATTGCTAAGATCACCTCTGGTGTCACATTAGCTATCTTCCAGTCGTCTGGTACAGAAGCTGATTTAAGTGATAGGTTACATACCATGGCTAGTAGTTCTGCAATTTCATATCTGAGTTCCTTCAGAACACTTAGGTGAATACCATCTGGTCCTAGTGGCTTATTACTGTTAAAGTTATCAGTTTGTTCCAAAACTACCTCTCTTGACACCTTATTCTGGGACAGTTCCTCAGATTTGTCACTTAAAAGAATGGCTCCGGTGTGGGAATCTCCCCACCATTGTTGTGTTTGGAATTTGAACATACAGGTCTTGACCACAACCACTATCTGTTTTAATCTGACATCTGAGTAGAAGTTAAAAGTGTGTTTCATACAAGTTTAGCTCCAGAAGTGTATTAATTCTAGGATTTTAACTCAGGATACTTACATTCTTGTTTTTTATTGTTAGATATTTAACTCCCATAGAATTGCAGCACTTCATCTATATCTTGGCATTCAAAACAGCAGCCTTTCTTAGCACTCTGCATGAACATAATCTGTTCATTTCTCAGTCATTTATGTGCTGCTTTCTCTGTTACAGGGCATGCAGGAGTGTCTGCCAGCATGATGAAGAAGAGAACTTCTCACAAGTAAGCTATTTCTAAAACTTATTTTTATAAATTTCAACTGTTTGTACTTCCCAGGGTAGGGTTTGTTACCCAGAATTACCTTGTTAGAAGCATGTTTCTGTTCTTATTATTGCTGTTCCAGCCTTTACTTTTTGTTCTAGGAACAGCGTGGAATTGTGTTCAGGTAATATATATCCACTGGCAGATATACACTTATTTTCTACACTGCTTTTGCTCACATGCTTGCTTTTTAAATTTACTGATGTTTGAATAGCACCATCACTTGAGAAACAAGAGCATGTGAATAAAATGCTATAGCTTGCTTGAAGACTTTAGGGAGAAGAAGTGGCAAGGAACGACTATAGTAACTTCATTGCCTAAGTGGTGTGTTGTGACTAGGTCAGTATAAAGCTATTCTCATCAAGTATTTTTACTGACGACTGTATCTGGAAAATAACATCAGACATATAAAAGATTTCTTATTACTACTTGTGTTCCAGTAATTTCATTTCAAATACACTTTTGTCATGGAGATTTCCCATACTTATTTTTTCAAATGTGGTGATTGGAAATACTGCAACACTTTATAAGAATGCTTTATTTTTTGTTAGGGGTATCTCATCACCCTCCACACTGTCATCGCTCCCAAAAAAAGGGGATTAATTTGTTGTTCACCTTGTGATTTTAAGAGGAAGTAGATGATGGGAGGAGAAGGTATGATAGTCTGGACATGTTTGATCTCATTGTTTTTAACAGCTAAATAGGTTGGGTCTGGCTAGTTTTCTGATGGGACACTTCGAAGACAAAAACTGAGTGCAGGTGCATTGTATGACTCTTAAACGTTTTTTCTAAGTGCAAAAACCTGTTTGTTCTTTTTCAGTGTACACTCTTCTACAAAATAGTATGTGACAATCCAAGGTTGCCGGTCATCAAATGTGTTCCTCAGTGTTCCATCCAATGTTCAAATAGATAGAGGAATGGATCACATAACTAGAAATTAGTAGAAGCTTGGGCATGACTCTATTATATTTTATACGCAAACAGAATGTACAAAGTACACAGTGTTTTGGCTGTTTCCATGCAGTCGTATTAGATGTTTTTGTCAGTTGGTATCCTTTCTAAGAGTGGTAGTTTTGGTAAGCCCATTCAATGAGTAATTCTCTGAGCACCTCAGGAGCAGCCTCCCACCTTACAGGAGGATGGGTATTCGTCTTCTGATAGTGGGGATGTTTCACTCTCTTACCTTTTAGGTGGTACCTTTCTATGACCCATATATGTTTGCGAGTCAGGTCAGACATGGGAAAATATAGGCATGTTAGTTCAAAGACCCTAGTTGGTACTCCTCCATCCTCGCCACTCTCATTTTATCCATATGGACAGACTTCTTGGCCTCGCTGGCCCCGTGGCCTTATCCTAAATCAAAATATTCCCCAGCTTCAGTTTCCAGGGTTAAATCTCCTTCACCCCCAGATCTGCCTATCATGCAAAAGCAATCACAGCAATCTGTAAGTATTGTTGAACCAGACTCTTTTTTCTTCATCAGTTTCTGCATGAACATATATTTCAGCAACAAGTGTCTGAAACATTCCCAGAGCATATTCCATCTTCTTCACGGAATGAGGCTGACTCCTCCTCAGGCATCTTCATTAGATGATTATAAGTCATTTCAAGAATTGGTCTGCAGAATGGCAGAAGCTTTGGAGAGATACCAGCTCAGACTGTTCAAGAAAAAGAACACATTATTGGTAGGGCCCTACCAAATTCACGGTCCATTTTGGTCAATTTCAGTCATAGAATTTTACAAATTGTAAATTTCATGATTTCATCTATTTAAATCTGAAATTTCACGGTGTTGTGATTGTAGGGGCCCTGACCCAAAAATGAGTTGGGGGGGGGGGGGGGCCTGGGGTCGCAGTACTACTACCCTTACTTCTGCACTGCTGCTGACGACAGCGCTGCCTTCAGAGCTGGGCAGCTGGAGAGTGGCAGCTGCTGGTTGGGAGCCCAGCTCTGAAGGCAGAGCCACCATCATCAGCAGCGCAGAAGTAAGGATGGCATAGTATGGGGTATTTCCACCCTTACTTCTGCACTGCTGCCTGCAGAGCTGGGCCCTCAGTCAGCAGCCACCACTCTCCAGTCACCCAGCTATGGAGGTAGCACATACGTAAGGGTGACACTGCCACGACTCCCCTGCAACTCTGTTTTGGGTCAGGACCCCCAATTTGAGAAAAGCTGGTCTTCCTTGTGAAATCTGTATAGTATAGGGTAAAAGCACACAAAAGACCAGATTTCATGGGGAGAGGCCAAATTTCACAGTCCGTGACGCTTTTTTTATGGCTGTGAATTTGTAGGGCCCTAATTATTGGACACTTTTCATGTCTCTAGCAGAGAGGCTTGCCTTACTTATAAATGAAGACCTATTAGAATTAGCCCAGCTTTTATGGCACACTCCGGAATCTATACCACCAACCTCTAGGAATTTGAAAAAAGGTATCAGTTCCCGTCAACAGGTTTTAAATATTCCTATACACATCCTGCTCCAGAATGTCACTTAGATGTGACTGCAGCACAAAAGAAGTTGAAATATCAGTCCTTTATAGTTACTCCAAAGGAGAAGGTAGTAAGAAGATTGGACTTTTTAGGAAATGATCAGCTAGCCTTCAACTTTGCATAGTGAATTATCAGGTTTTTCTGTCAGATTATCATTTTACTTGAATTAAAGTGGCTGACTATCTACATAGTTAATAGCTAAAAAGCCTCCCTACAAGCTTCCATTTATGCTGCTTATACAGCATCAAGAGAGCACCAATTACTACGTGGTGTGTGTCATGGCTCCAGTTTTCTGGGTTGCCAAAGGATGTTCAAACTATGCTGGAAGACCTCACCTTTGGAGGGATCTGGTCAGCTCTAAAACTGATGAGTTATTTCATACATTGAAACTCTCATACCACTTTATGGTTATTAGGCATCTACATTCGCAATATAAGGAAAAGCAGTCTCAATATTATACTCAACTGAAACAGTTTGTTACTATTTTTTTTAATCCTCTTTATCAGAGAACATAGGTTTCTCTAAGAAACAACAACATATACATGCACGGATACCTTCATCAACTTCAAATACTACCAAGGCTGCTCTAAGAAGTCATTTGATGTATATATCAAGAGCTGCTAACCAGTCCTGGAGGATCTTTATCCCTTCCCTGCATCTTTTTGGGACCATATCTGGAAATAATGTAAAGTATGGAACAGTATCACCAGCAACAGATGGGTACTGAAAATTAATTCTAAGTCATTCTTACCCACAAATCATCTTCCCCATCCCATTTCAGAGCCGCCTCCTCATGAAAATATCCTTCAACAAGAGGCTTAGTCACACTTGATTTTTGGAGCTATGGAGGAGGTTCCCCCCAATATCTGGGGAAAGGGTTCTATTCCTGATATTTTTCTAGTCCTCCAAAAACCCAGAGGCTGACATCCAATGTGGGCCTTGAGAGATCTGAATTTCTTCATGTGCCAGTTCAAATTTCTAGTGGTAACTCTGCCCTCCATACTTCCTTTCATAGATCTTCTAGATTGGTTTGCAGCTCTTGATCTACAAAACACATTTTCATCCATCCAGAACACAGGAAATACTTGTATTTTTTGTAGCGGGCAACACAAATTATCATTAGAGTGATGCCTTTTGAGTTGTCAGCCCCAAGAACTTTCATGAAATGTCTGGCTATGGTAGTGGCACATCTCAGAAAGAGAAATGCCGGTTTACTCCCTATCTCAACGATTGGTGAGAGGATTGTTTCTAGAACAGGTACTAAACAGTGTTTGGTACCTCCATACATCTGCTGTCCAAACTGGGACTGAGAATGAATGTGAAAAAGTCTCATTTAATCCCAGTACAGAAGATAGAATTCATTGGGCTTCTACTCAGTGCTCAAACCTCCATAGAATACATGCCACAACCAGATTCAAGAATGTGATAGAGTTGGTCAATCAACTTCATAAAAATCCATGTACTACAAGAAGGATATGTCTCCAGCTTTTAGATCCCATGGCTTCACGTAGGCTTCAAGACTATTTATGGATCGTTCATTTCCATGCTGTTCACAAAATAGATATGGGGTACGCATCTCTTAAGGAGTTGTGAACTCCCTCAGCTCACGGAAAGATCCACATCAGTTCTGCAGGGGAGTTCCGTTCTTCCCAGCACTTCACACAAGTCAGTAGTGACTGATTCTTCTGTCTTGGGTTGGGGAACCCATCTCAACAACTTTTACAGTACAGGATCAATGGTCTCAGAGAGACGTGCCTTCATACCAACATCCTTGAGCTAAGAGCAATAAAGCTTGCCTACATCGCCTTTCTACCTCATATCAAAGATGAGTGTTCAGGTAAGAATTGACAATACCACCATGATGTTTTATGTAAACAGTGAGGAACCAAACCAATGCTCTTGTGCAGGGAAGCAGTCCTTCTATGGAATTGGTGTATCTGACACAACATAAGACTAACTGCGGTGCATCTTCCAGACCTACATAACATGCTGGCAGGTAGAGCATCCAAGTAGGCATTTTTCTCAAAATCATGAATGGTTCATAAAGAATTCAGTCATCATGTCCATTTTCAATCAGATCTGTTTGCCACTGAACGGAAAAAGAAATGCAAAGCATTTTATTCCAGGGAGGGACGAGAGTCTGGGTTCTCAAAGAGATACCTTCATAATCCCTTGGACTCAAGGCCTATTATACACTTATCTCCCAATTCCTCTGATCCCCATATGTGTTAAGGAATTCAGAAGGCCTCAGTCATCCTAGTAGTTCTGGATTGGCCCATGCAAGACTGTTTCACAGAAATCAGAAATTCTCGGTATTGCCAATATCTCTTACCACTTCTACTAGACTTAATTACTCATAACAGGGAAAACATTTATCCAGATATGTTGTCGCTACACCTCATGGCATGGAAACTGTCTGGTTAACAGACTTGGAGAAGACTTGTTCTGGTGATATAGACAACATATGGATTCAGGGCAGAAAGCAATCCACAAGGACAAATTATACTCCAAACTTGAAGCATTTTTCATCCTGGGCTTACCAGCATAATGTTTCTCCGTAAGAGACATCAATCTCTCATCCTTCAATATCTATTATCCTTATAAACCTCTGGTTTGTTGCTAAGCTCATTATTTGTTTGTTTGGCGGCTATCTCAGTGCATCCTCCCCCAATTCAAGACTATCCAATTTTTTTCTCATACTTGTTAAAGTTTGTGAAAGGTCTTTTTAGAGTTTTTCCTTCAATAAGACAACCCCCTCCATCTTGGAATCATAATGTGAGACTTACCAGCCTGATGGAACCTCCATTGTAGCCATTAGACTAATGCTCGTTACTTCATTTATCTATGAAGACTACATTCCTCATTGCAATTCTGTCCGCACCCAGGGTCTGAGAATTGCAAGCAATCATTGCATTTTTCACGTTGAAAGTTACACTCTGGCCATGCCCTTACTTTAGGAAGAAATTTATCTCTGATTTTAATTTAAATCAGTCCATTCACTAACCTGTTTTTTCCAAAGCCTCATTAATTCAATTGTGAGGCTGCATTACATACTCTTGATGTCCTCTGAGCTTTGCATATTTGAATTTTTATTAATGATTTGAGATGTCAAATAACCAGCTCAATTGGAATTATTTAATCAGAGGTCATTAGTCAAAGATGAATACAGCAGTATACAGAATACAAAAAAGGAAGTATGCTTTACCACCTCCTGCAAATGGTGAAGACAGAGCAGCTTGTTTCCCTTTTGTAACTGGCAGAATGATGGCAGTTTATTCACTCCCAAACTAACACCCAAAACTTTCCTTTATAATATGTGAAACAAAGAAATTTCTTTGCAGGGAAGGAAAAGTTACTTCCCCCCCCAATTTACCTAATTACTTATGGAATTTCTTTTGATATCTCAGCTTACATGATTGATAAACTAAAGGGATTTCTATTCCAATTATTATTAAGAATACCTGTTGAAACAAGCCTAATGAGTTAAAAACCTCTTTCCAGTGGGTCATTTGATAAATCACAGAAAACATCTGTGATAACAAATAACTCTTATCACAGAACATAATTGGATTATAAGAACCCCATATCAATTAATCAGGCTGGTTTATTATAACACACTTCTATAATAATATAGATCCTTATTAGTTTCCAAGGGTTCCTTCCTTGACATATGGGCTATGTTAGCAAGATACGGGTAAAATTACACATTCCATTATTGAATATATATTTCCTTTGTCATCTAAGGTTCAACTGAAGGTCAGAGACATTTTAATAGGTAGAGGGCACTACATTTATAGTTACCCAGCATAAAAGAGAATCTGGTTAACATATAAAAGTCTTGTAACATATAAAGACAATATCTAAGTCATTTTATTTGACTAGAACAAAACCATTCAGGCAACCCCCTATGCTATTTATATTTATTGCTGAGAAATCCAAGGGTCAAGCAGCCTCAACTCAGAGAATATCTAAATGGGTGCCACACTTCATAAAGGTATGTTATGAGGTGGCCAATTTAGAACTTCCAGGTCATATTAGGTTATATTCTACCAGACTACAGGTCACTTCTGCAGCTTCTCAAGGAAATACCCGTAGCTGATTTTCTGTAGGACTGCTGCTTGAAGTAATACTTTCACTAGCCATTACTTCTTAGTTCAGATGCCCAGATTGGAAGGGCTGCATTGCAGTCTAAGGAAACTCACAGTGGTATTTCCATGTGTTCACATCCCACCCTACTTTCCATGATACTAACAAGTCTAATAGTCTACTCTTGATCGTGATGCAGGAACTGAGACTCGGTTGGTCACTCCACCACCCCACCAACCCTTATAGCATTGAGGATAGGGTTGCCAACCCTCCAGGATTGCTCTAGAGTCTCCAGGAATGAAAGATTAATCTGTAATTAAAGATTATGTCATGTGATGAAACCTCCAGGAATATGTCCAACCAAAATTGACAACCCTGCTTAAGGGGTAAGGGCTTAAGGTAATCAAGGGAGCAGGTGCAATCAGCAGACACTGCTGACTAAAGCATTCTGTTCTCCAGCACATCAGGCATATGCACTCAAAATGGAACACATGTAAATACCACATCTCTAACTTCCCCTTTTACTTTCCTGGTGCCTAACTAAGACTAGGGACTGGATGATGTCAGTTAATGGCTGCTTAAGCCTCACGAGATGGAGATGATTGGCTGGAGAAAACATCAAGAAGGGATTAACAAGGTTTATGTGGACAAATCCCTAGACTGAGGGGCCTCTTTCTGACTTTTTTTAGCAAGCTGCAAAATCTAGGAATCTTATTAGGTCTTAGGCTATGGTGAGGTGATCAAGTAGCAGCAGTAGCCAAAAGTGCACTTTATCTGTGCTTAGCTAGGACTTGACCTTTCCACTCCAGGGCAAACCACCCCAGTTACCTTTTTTGTCACCTACCAGGTTGTACTAATATAGTGCCCTCTACAAAGCCCTTAATTGTTTGGGACTTGGCTGCCTGACAGCTTACTACATTACAGCATTAGGCATTGCAACCAGTGTTGTAAGCCTCTGGAATGCCTGTAACTCAACTAGTGTTGCACAGAACTTTTTGCCACAGGGCACAGGTATTTACACCATTATTGTGTCTTGCAACAGGTTCCTCTGCATCATTATAGTACAACTGGAGACAGGAAATGCAAGTATAGCAGTTGCAGTAGTGCAATCATAGTGGTGCTTCTCACCTTTCACTTTGGTAACTCAAAGTACCGGCTCTGTCATATTTCAAGGAAGATCTCTAAATAAGAGGACAACCTATTCTCTGCAATACTAATGAGGGATAGTAGTGCCTTTGGTAAAGTTGGACTTGTTTTGGACTGGAGAAAGAGTAAACATTTTTATTATATACAAAGAATACAGAGCATCATCCACAGATTTGTAGCAGATAACCAGTGGATAAAGATTTAACTTGCAGGGGTTTTCAACTAAATTGCGTACTTAGAGTTAAAATTTAGTTTAAAATTGAACCTTTAAGAAATCTCATTTTTTTCAGATTGCTTTTGATAATAAATGGCTCATTTTTATTACCTTTTGCACCTTCGAAATAGATAACTCATTTCAAGCTAGGTTCCAAGTAAGTACATTTACAGTATTAATGATTGTGAATATAATGGAGAAGGTGGAGGGAGGGAATGTCTTCACTCACAATGGCCATAGTTTTCCATAATTTACAATGAGACTGAAGGTTTCCAATGGGATTGAAGCTATCCATGCCCTGAATAAAGAAGGCTACTGTTTCAGCAGGATGGCATGCTTCTACTAAAGACAGCTGGCTTTTCATCTGTAATGCTCTGTTTGTTCTGGTTGGTAGAGATGGTCATGATACACTTTGCCAGTGAGTTACATGATTATCTGATGGATAGCAGCATGTTGGAGAAACTAAGATTTCTGGGCTCTATTCCGAGACAAACTGCTAAAATGGAGTTAAGGTTAAAAATACATATCACTAACTTAGGGTAAAATATATTACAAGGATTTTGTAATTATTCCAGAAACAAGCAGCATAAGACCAGGAAATAGAGAGTTAAGATTAAGTTTAAAAAATCCAAATATGTTAAGGTTGGAAAAGCATACTTAGGGCACCCAAACATCTTTAATTGTGCTGTAAAACCATTCATTTTTTAAAAAAAGTAGCGCTAAACTAGAATTAAGTTATTACAGCTGTTCATTGACTTTAATATTTTCCTCATGTATGACCTTAATTTTAAATTGTAAATCTCAGTACAATAAAAAAACTATTTGGCGTCTCTTCAACTGTAAAACACTTTGGAAATAGTTATTCTTAAATTCAGTATCTTTTGGAAGAGATACTGGTTCGCTTTTACTTTATACGTTTGCATTCATGATGCTTTCTTTAGGCAGTGGTGTGTTTAAAAGTAGCTATGAGCTAGAAGCTTGTTAGTTATTTTAAAGGTAGTTCAGGCCCAAAATTTAAGTTAAAGTGATTGTGGAACTTTATTTCACTGAAAACGACGAGTGGTTTTTATTTAAATATCCCCCTGAATTATTTGCAGTCCCAATATTGAAGCATTATATGCATTATAACCAGAAAGTGAAACTGACTATAAACAAAATTGAAACAGAGTGGTTTACTAAGTCTAAAATGAGTGAAATGTAAAGCATAAATGATGTGGGGGGGAATAGATATTTTTAAAAATTCAAATTTAATTCTAAGGTATTGGTAACATGTTCAAAAACTTGTTTAAAATTATCTAAACTTGGTAGTGTCTCTTTGAACACTTGTCCTAATAGATTTTTTTCAGTTAGCATTCAGAAAGAATTAGGCTTATTCACCAAATAGTTAATCAAAAGATGTCTTAACGTGGGACTCTATATTGAAGTAAACTTATTGCACAAAAAATCAGATTATTTTCATTGTGCAGGAACAAATTTCACATCACTGATTCCTTCCTAATGAAATATTGCTGACATTGTAGTGGATATACACCTCTACCCCGATATAACGGGACCCGATATAACACGAATTCAGATATAAGGCGGTAAAGCAGTGCTCCGGGGGGGCGAGGCTGCGCACTCCAGTGGATCAAAGCAAGTTTGATATAACGCAGTTTCACCTATAATGTGGTAAGATTTTTTTGGCTCCCGAGGACAGCGTTATATCGAGGTAGAGGTGTATTTAGTAAGAAAAGTTAACAAGAGAAATTAGCAGAGACCTGTTATATCTCTTAAACACACATGTTTTGAAAATGTACTTAACAAAAGTTGCTTATAAAAACAAAATACTGAACTTCATGTTTCTGCTGTATTTAATTGGGAAAAGGTTTCAGTTTTGTATGTGTTATAGTAACCTGTGATGCCAGGATGGCCACTCAAAGCCTTTCTAGAAAATACTGCTAAAGACTGCATATAATTGTGACAGAAGTGAAATCTGAAAATAAAGAAAATACTGTTGAACTGCCCACCAAGAATTTCTTCATGGAGAATGCAAGGCTGGAGTTGAGAGAAATTTAGAGGAATTGCAGTTCCCAGTGAATGTATAGTTCTAATTATATCTGATGGAATAGTACATTTCCTACTTCAGCAACCTTATAGAATGATGGAAGCATTCTATGAACAGTTTTTCCAGATCTCACTACTATCCGTCATGTCTTGGATCTCTGCCAAGCACTATTTGTTCTGAGTGCAGGTCCCTGTTGATACTCACTGTGGGTGAGCATGTGCTCCACTCACCTCAGACAGGAAGATTTTTCAGTAGCAGTCCATGCCTGCGCTCTACACCACCTCATGCTCTGAACCAAGTGTGTAAGGGGTGGCATGAGTTGCCTGCCTTCCGGGTCTTCCTCGTTAGTGATCCTCACAAGAGCTGCCTGTACTATCTCAAGGAATTACACATTCCTTCTAAGTGTGAGAACTGCCATTCTTTCCCCCATGAACTAGACAGTCTTGTGAGTTCTAGCTTTGCAGATATTTAATTGAGCTCTCCATGGGGCCCCAATCTGATCCTGGATGTTGAGCTTCCCAGCACATCGACGGGAGCTACCAAGTAGTGCCCCTCCAGCACTGGCACTCCCTAGCTCAGGATCCTTGATCAAATTTGAGGACTTCTCTAAACAGAGACATGAGGAGGGTATGGGTAAATGTCCCCATAAGAAGCAAGTTAAATAGCCTCGTAAGTTCTTGAAGAAAACGACTGCTTCTCCCCTACTCTCTCATCTAGTCAGACTCCACACCCAGGTAGGGGTGTGTCTAGAGCTCATGGGAGCATGTATCTGCACTGACCATACCAAAAGCAAAGAGCACGCTGAAATATCGGACTGACCCCCTGCACTTCTTACCCATGCATATGCTTACAACCGTTCCCGAACCTACGGCCTCAGAACAGAGACCAGAACAACCATTGCAAGCCAGGGTCCCTCCATCTGGCAGTATGGTTTTTGGATAGACAAAGAGCTTAGAGAGATCGTGCGGGAAGAGGTCCAAACCATCCTTAACAGCAAGAAACACTCTACAATCATCAGTGATTAGACAATGGCATAGAGAGTACACTTACAAAGTTTACGGACAGTACCAAGCTGTTATCTTGCAGCTACTTTGGAGGATAGGATTAAAATTTAAAATGTTCTGGACAAATGGTCTGAAGTAAATAGGATGAAATTCAATAAGGACAAATGCTAAGTACTCCGCTTAGGAAGGAACAATCAGTTGCACACATACAAAATGGGAAATGACTGCCTAGGAAGGAGTACTGCAGAAAGAGATTTGGGGGTCATAGTGGATCACAAGCTAAATATATGTTAGCAGTGTAACTTCGTTGCAAAAAAAAAAAAAAAAACCATCATTCTGGGATGTATTAGCAGGAGTGTTATAAGCAAGACAAGAGAAGTAATTCTTCCGCTCTACACCATGCTGATCAGGCCTCAACTGGAGTATTGTGTCCAGTTCTGGGTGCCACATTGCAGAAAAGATGTGGACAAATCGGAGAAAGTCCAGAGAAGAGCAACAAAAATTATTAAAGGTCTAGAAAACATGACCTCTGAGGGAAGCTTAAAAAAAATTGGGTTTGTTTAGTCTGGAGAAGATATGTCCTTAAAGACATCTGCTCTATCTATTCATTCCTTGTGAGTATATTTAGCAGCTATTAACTTCTTCAATCCTCTGATGGTGAGCTGCTCGGTTTTCACCCATCCTACAGCTGTGAGATTCTTAAAGGGTATTATCAGAATCTCTCTTCCCCTCCCCCCAAAAATTATGAAAACCTACATCTCTCTAGAACCTGAACCTGATTCTCTCAGCCCACCATTCGAACAGACCCTTCCCTATACTGTGTTTCACAGAGATAGTCCCCTTGAGATTCCATCTCAGGTTCATCCAAAGGTTCCCTCTGAATTTCACTTGAATCAAAATTGCCTATTTTCTTCTCCAAACCCCACAGTAACAGGTATGTCTGCAGAGTTCTCGTCTACTTGTAAAGGACAAAGTCCTTTAGGAAGTTGCTGAGACTATGGGTTTCCATCACCGAGAGAATTAAAGGAGAAGCAGTCCCTTTGCAAAGACTCTGTAAATGGACTTTGTACTGCATCCTCCTTGGCTACGTGATTATGAATGACCTTTTGCTACAGAGTGTCAGGGCTCACCCAACCGGAGCACAAGCTACCTCAGTGTCTTCCCTGCAAAGAATTCACCTCAAAAATCTTTAGACTGGCACCTTGGGGCTCGAGTCACATTTTTATTGGACATCAAGCCCTTGCTCAAGCTTCACCATCAGATGCCTACTTTTGTCCTGCGATCTATGGCACAGCATTTTTGCTTGCACCCTCCTCCTCCAATGAGTGCTGTGTGGGAGTCAACTACAGTGAATACCCATAGGGAACAGCACTCGAAGAAGAAAGTAAGGTTACTTATCTTGCAGTAACTGGACTTCTCTGAGATGTGTGGTCCCTATGGGTATTGCACAACCCACCCTCCTTCCTCTCTTCTCACATCCTCTCTTGATTCAGGGTAGAGTTAGGAACTGGAGAGGTGGTCAGACTGTGCCACCCCTTAATGCCCTTGATTCAGAGCACAAGGTGGTGTAGGATGCAGGCACAGATCAATGGACCTTGCAACTGAAAAATCTTCCGGTCTCGGGTGCCTGGGGCAAGAATACCCTTAGGAAACTATGCAGCTTGAGCTTCAGTTACTGTAAGGTAAGTAACTGATCTGAGAGGCTGCTCGCTACTGCTGAGAATGCTTTACACTGTTGCCAACTTTTTTCTGAGAACGGTATAGGTTGCTTTTTGTGACATTCAGTTTCTAATAAAGTAATTAATGCTGTGTAAATATTTGTACCAGGTTAAATGAAGTTGGCAAGGTTGCAGCAAACAGTATTTATTGTAAAACTGTATTAAAATTATCTAAAGTTTATCATAAGAAAAAACAATGATTTATCTTAATCTGATAGCCATGTGAATAGTGTATTAATGGTGCAGATTATTGCAAGCTAAAATAAATAATATATGAAATAATTTAATACATATATTTCTATCTCTTGAAAATGGCTACAATATACTGGTAACCATATAGTTCCTACATAGATGCTATAAATTGTCACTTGTTTTAATGAATTACAAAAATAAGACTTTTAAATGTTAAATACTGCTAGTTACAGTTTGGTACTTTATCAGATAGCAAAAGTAAGATCTCTCACAACCATAACTGATGAAGACTTGGCATTATTAACCATTGGCAAGTGGTTTGTGCTGGCAATTATTTGTTTTTGGTGGCAGGTTCCATAAAGAAAGAATAAACCACTGAAGAGAGAGAGGAGCAGAAGTGGATTGCTAGTCCTCACTGCTCACTCTAAGGAGAATCTTCCATACTGCTCCTTCCTTGCATCTGACCCTAGTGGCGTTGTACTGAAAAGGAACATCAAAAGAGTGCTTTTCTTGTTGGCATGCTACGCCTATGTTTGATGAGCACTTCTCAGGCGATGCTGATAGTTTGAAAAGTTACTTGAACTCCAGCATAAGCATGGATAACAGAGAAAATACATAAACACACTACTACAAACTGTTGACCAACAAATGCTAATGGCTACTGCTTATCCTGCTTGTGGGTGTGAGAGGCATCCTTCATATTGGCCTCAGATTAGTTAAGCATCAGACAAATATTGATGCCTTGTTAATAGGAGATATAGGCATGGCTCTAATTAAACTTTCCTTTTGATGTCTGAATTGAGCTTTTAAAACAGGTGAGTTGTGCTTTCAGGAGGTTCAATTGGCAAGGAATTCTGACGTTTCAAAAAATTTCATTCCAAATCCGAGCAAAAATCTGAAAGTTCAAAATTTCCCACAAATTGAAAGTTCAGAAAAATTTCAGTTCAGCACAGTTTTGATTCAGGAAATGTTTAAACTTTTTTATATTATATTTTATATGTAGGATCATGGAAATGTAGGGCTGGAAGGGACCTCGAAAGGTCACCCAAATCTGCTCCCCATGCTGAGGCAGATCAAGTATACTTAAACCATCCCAGATGTGTAATGTAGAATATAATATTTTAATATTAAAGTAGAAACTAAAAGATTTCAGCCTACTCTATTGAAATGCAACTTTCGGATCTTTTTCTGTCAATTTTTGTTAAAATTGATAAGTTCCTACAAAACACTTTTATTTTGATAAAACTGCATTTTTGCTGAAAATCTGTTAGGGCAAAAATTTGACCAGCTCGGTTAGTTTCAAATTATTTGGCAGCATAGCAACTGATCACAGGACCGTAGTTTTTCTTTTCAGCATTGTAGTAGTGTGTTTCCTAAATAATTTAAGGCAATTAGTACAGTAATTTGGCCTATTCAAAAAGAGGTGCACTATAATACAAGCTGCATTAGAATTTGTCCAACATTAAATAAAAAAATAAGGAATACTTGTATATTAAAATAAAACATTGAACTACATTGGATTATAAATAGAATAATAAACATTTTTCTGCACGCTAGCTTAATCCTGTTTGTATCTATATACAGAAAGCATCGAAACAACGTAGGACCTAGCAAACCCATTTCTCAGCCCCGAAGAAATATTGTAGGGTGCAGAATACAGCATGGATGGAAAGAAGGGAGTGGACCTGTAACACAATGGAAGGGGACAGTTCTTGATCAGGTTCCTGTAAATCCTTCTCTCTACCTTATTAAGTATGATGGATTTGATTGCGTCTATGGACTAGAACTGCACAAAGATGAAAGAGTGTCAGCGCTTGAAGTCCTTCCAGACAGAGTTGGTAAGTGCTTTTTGATGCACGTACATATATATTGCATGCTCTGGACAGGATGCTGGATGGAGCTGCTGGATTGCATTTTGTCAAGTCTGAGGACTTTCATTAGTAAATGTTCTCCTTATTTTGGAGTGAGGAATTTTACTCTCTCAAAATTAAATAACGTATTTTTATATTACATTGAGTGCTATAGAAGTTCAGTACTGTAAATTGTCATCTAATTGGCATACTTATATATGATATAATATTGATCAACCTTAATCACAGCCAAGATTTTGCTCTAAAAAGCTTATGTAATGCTTAGACTAATATTTCTGTTACATGTTAAATTGTTGATGCTGAGTGAGAGTTCACATTTTACAGTTCAATTTCATGAGAATTTTCTTTGCTGTACTACATATTCTGTGGTCCTGTATTAAGTGTTTCTCATATGCCTTTCCTGAGAAGTAATAAAAATAAAGTGAAATTTCTTTAAAAATGAAATAATTGAATTAATGTGTTTGTTTTCAATAGCTCAGTCTGAATTTTTAAAACCTGTAGGATGTCTGAAACACTTATTAAAGTTCAGAATTCACGCCAAGTGTCACTGACTCTCAAACTAGATCAGCTTTTTTTATTGGCTGCAAGGAGTTAGCAGTGTTTCAAAAGAAAAAAATTCAGTGACAGTAGAAAACTTTAGAGGCTATTTTATGATCAGCCCTCACCCCTTTTGCTAAAAGTTTTTTTTTAATAGAAACAAAGATGTTGTGGTATCTGCTTTGTAACCCACAATCGGTTTTCCTTAGTGTTTCTAATTATACTTTTCTGTAGTGTAAGTTAGGGCTTGTCTACACATAAAAATTAATCTGGACTACAGTAGGGGTGTGAGTTTAAAGTGGATTAATTTCCTGATTAGCTCCATGTGTGGATGCTCTTGTTCCAGAATAAGTGTGTCCACACATGGAATTTAATCAGGAATAGCTATTCTAGAATAACTGACAATGTAGACAAGCCCTTATTTAATAACCATAGCTAGAATTCCGCATCTTTGTAATATATATACCCAGAGAATAAAAATATCCACCAGTTAATTCATATAATTATTTTGTCTATTTTGTAAAGAAAACAATTTGAATGAAGCCCTTTTTATGATTTCTATTGAAGATGTAGTATGCAGGCTTCCGAGTGGTCCTGAATTTTATGCAATATTGTGTACGTATTTCAGCTTCATCTCGAATCAGTGATGCCCACCTGGCAGACACAATGATTGGCAAAGCTGTGGAACATATGTTTGAAACAGAAGATGGCTCAAAAGATGAGTGGAGGGGGATGGTCTTGGCTCGAGCTCCTATAATGAACACGTGGTTTTATATTACTTATGAGAAGGATCCTGTCTTGTACATGTATCAGCTCTTAGATGACTATAAAGAAGGTGACCTCCGCATTATGCCTGATTCCAGTAAGTACGCCAGTACGTTTTTTTTCTTCTAAACCAAAATGACAGCTCACTTTCCATAAACATTGGGTTTGTTTGTTTACTGAAATGAAAGAGCTGACGAACTGCAAGAACTGCAGAAGATTCATATGATCTTAATATTAGGGATGACTCTTAAATGGTGGTCATTTGAAACCAGGATAAAATGGTAATTTTATTAGCTTATCCTACCACCATCCACTTTTTCCATGTCTTTAGGTGTTCTCCCTCAAAAATATTGGTTTAATCATAGCACTATTTTGATGGGAAAGCAAAGTTAGGCTTTTTTTGTTCCTTTGTGTTACCTTTTAACTAAATATAACAGATCACAAGGGCTAAAGTGAAACTAGATGAATTCATGTACACTAAATAAATGTTGTGTGTGTTTGGGGGTGGCGGCGGGGGGGGGGGGGGGAATAAGTGTTCATTTTAAAATGAAACAATGCATGTAGGAAAACACTTGTAGTCCTTGACAGTCTGTGTTTCTAAACCAGACATACAGCAAGTGTAACAAAAGAATTTGGAATTTCTTTCAAAGTATTTTGCACAAATTAGAATCATTGTCACCAAATTAAACACTGTTTTCTTAAATGATCACATCAGGACGTGGGAATTTTGGGTAATAACTCTTAAAGACTTTTGGTACGTGTGTTTCTGAGTCAGTCGAGCTATAGCAAAGATGGTAAGGGAAACCGATGTGTGTGCACATGTGTCATTCAAACATTATGATACACAATGAAATTAACATATACACATAGTGAAGGTTTTTCCCTAAATTTAATTTTCAGCCCTGTAACTGTAGATAGGAATAACCAGTTTGTTTGCAAGTTGGTATGATAAAAAGAATAGAATAGAATTCTTTTAGAGATGTTTAAAGACTTGAATGTTAGTTCATTAAAAATTACCCATGTCTTAATATTATTCCCTTTTTGATTAAATTTCACTTTACACTGCCCCCAAACTTCGTGCTCCGTATGTTGCAGATTTCGTATTGACCATGTTTGTTACAGGAGTTATTCCAGGGGAGGCTGTAGATTTTAAGAGATGGGTTTTTGAAATCCAGGAAGGTAGAGGGGTGATTGTGTGTCTTGGATTTTTTTTTTTTTTTTTTTTTTTTTAAATCCAGGTGGCGGTTGAAGCTTTTGGTACTAGAGAGAAGGGGGGCTGTATCTCTTGTCTCCCTCTTGGCCAGGAATAGAGGTTACATTGTATAAACTTTGGAGGGAAAGAGGTTGTCTCCCTCACTTCACTGTAGCATATATACCCCTACATCCAGCTATGATTATTAAGCACATTAGCTCAGCGTTTCTGCTAAAACGATCAGCAGTGAAACTATTAGTTTGATTTTTTTTTTTTTTTTCCATTTCCCCCCTTGGCTGCTCGGTGGATTTGGCGAGGGGAAGGAGTATCCGATGGGTACTAGAAGATTTTTCTTCCATTAACTGAAGGAGAGAAGTGCTGAATCTTTAAAAACGAGACAGAGGAAAAACAAAAAGCAGTATTTTAAATAGTCTGAATAAAAATCATATGCCCCCACCTTCAATTAATGAGTTTCTTGTCCTGTTATATTGTGCTTGTGCTGTTATATTAATAGTAGATCTCCAGGTATTCAGTGTCTTCCAGGGTAGAAAACGTTGAATTGCAAATATAGAAAACAAACACGAAAACTCCTTTTAAAAAAATAACAACAAAAATTTTTCAAGAGTGGACCCCTTTACCCTTCTATCTAGGTGAATGAATTGTGATGGATGCTTTGGCTTTATAATGGGTTGTTCATTTGGTTGTTGGAGTCCTTGATGGGTGAAGCTTTCCATAAACATTAGAGCTGGAAGCCATTCATTGGGTTCTTAACTATCTCTTCATGTAGATATAGGACTATGTGGTACAGTTATTAGTAGACAATATCACACCAGTGTTATTGTACCTGAACAACCAAGATATATTCATGGTTACAGCCTATGTTGTGACTTAATGGCTCTTTGGAGTGATATGCTAATTATCAGACCAACCCAGCTTCTCCATCTGGCAGTGGGGAAAAAACTCGTGTGCCACCAGCATGAATCACAGATGATGGAGGCTGTAATTCTACCTGTTCCTAAATAAGTCAGTGGTACAAACTCTGTTTCAGAAATGGGGTCATGAATCAATAAATCTGTGTTCTACTAAAAGCAATTTAAAATGTCCCTTGTCCTTTTTTCTGTTTAAGGACAGGAAAGGATCCCAACTCTGACAAATGGCTTTTTATTGGACTTCGGCCATCGTTTTATGTCTTCCCTTCCCTTACTCCTCTCCCCTCCCACCCCCACCCCCATCTCATAGATGAGGGGACAAGGCGTACATGCTTTTCGTTGTTACAGATTGAGTTAATGAGTTCTGATACTCTGATCTCCTGGGCTTGATGTTGGAGCCTCTCGTACTTGTCACTGTGTTTCCAGACACTATACCAGGAACAGTCAGTCTTCCCTAGGTTTGGGGAAGCTAGTGGCCTGAATTGTGCTCTTGAGTACAGAAATTCAGTGTCCCAAGGATGTCTGTGTGGGCTTGAAACTTAGCACTTAAATTGATGGAGCTTCTATTAAAACCTTTGGAAGGGTGCTTTACCACCTGTCCATAAGACAACCTTTTTCTTTTCTATTACATCTGCAAGGAGAGTAACTGAACTGTAGGCTTTTATGGCTGACCTTTCTTTACTGTATTCCATGAGGGAAAGATGACTTCGATTTTTTTTTTTTTTGTCCTGACACTAAATTTTTCCCAAACAAAGTCTGATTCAGAAGGAATTCTGAAACTACACCAGTTTTCTTTTTTTTTTTTTTTTAAGCCACACTCTGATTACCAAAGGAGGCTAAGTTAAATAAACTTGATGTTAAGTTTAGGATAAAGCCCTGAGAAAATCACTCAAGTTTCTTGCAACTTTAGCATCCACAGCTTCAACTTTCTCCTATAAATAATAAATAACCTCATTGTAAATAGTTAACACTCCTAATAGTTTATAGTTTAAGCAGTTTTAACAATTCTAGCATTAGATTAGTCTATGGGGGGTAACCCCCTGTACCTCATTTGGGTACTGGACTATGCCCAGGACCCTGGGCTTCAAACTCTGTGCTTCCTGCATGCAATCCTTCTCAGTCAGTGAAGACCACTAACGTTATCTGTACTGCCTTGAGGAAACTCATATCGTACTGCTTTGAGGAAGCTCATATCGTACTGCTCATATCTGTACGGACTTGAGGAAGCTCATATCGTGGTGAGGTGCAGTATCCAGTCAGACCCAGGCTGGGGAACCCTCCCTGTACATCAGCCTGATTCCACAAGGAGTGCGCCTTCTGCTGCAAAGTCTGATGTTGGAGAGATACTCCTCCCCCCTCGACCCTATGCCGAGGCCTTTTCAGGAAGCTAGAAAGCTAGAGACTATCTTCCTGAAAATTCACTTCAAAGAAGTCCGATGCAGCTGTAAGCAAACCTACTAGCTCAGCCCATGAGGACTTAGGACATACTAAGTCCCAGAGGTACAACAAGAAAGCTTATAAGCATTTGGCTCCATTGGTTCCAGACCGTGTCCTGTTGGTACCATCGTTCCCAGTTGCTTCCAAACAGTACTGATAAAGCCCAATCACTGCGGGATACCACCCTCCTTGCTGGCTCTGATGGTCCAGACAAGCAGAGTCCCCCTTATACCACAGAGGTCCAAATCTGTTGCCACCCCCAGGATATTTTCTCTTTCCTGGATTCAGAATCCCCTCCTCTATCGGGACCCTCAATTTCCAGGAGATAATATCTCCTCTGAGAGAAACCACTGCAGGATAGGTTTCAGAGTAGCAGCCGTGTTAGTCTGTATCCGCAAAAATAACAGGAGTACTTGTGGCGCCTTAGAGACTAACAAATTTATTAGAGCATAAGCTTTCGTGGGCTACAACCCACTTCTTCGGATGCATATAGAGTGAACCATATATTGAGGAGATATATATACACACACATACAGAGAGCATGAACAGGTGGGAGTTGTCTTACCAACTCTGAGAGGCCAATTAAGTAAGAGAAAAAAAAACTTTTGAAGTGATAATCAAGATGGCTCAGTACAGACAGTTTGATAAGAAGCAAGTGTGAAAATACTTACAAGGGGAGATAGATTCAATGTTTGTAATGGCTCAGCCATTCCCAATCCCTATTTAGCCCTGAGTTGATTGTGTCTAGTTTGAATATCAATTCCAGCTCAGCAGTCTCTCGTTGGAGTCTGTTTTTGAAGTTTTTCTGTTTTAAGATAGCCACCCGCAGGTCTGCCAAAGAATGGCCAGACAGGTTAAAGTGTTCTCCCACTGGTTTTTGAGTATTATGATTCCTGATGTCAGATTTGTGTCCATTAATTCTTTTGCGTAGAGACTGTCCGGTTTGGCCAATGTACATGGCAGAGGGGCATTGCTGGCACATGATGGCATATATCACATTGGTAGATGTGCAGGTGAACGAGCCACCGATGGTATGGCTGATGTGATTAGGCCCTATGATGGTGTCACTTGAATAGATATGTGGACAGAGTTGGCATCGGGCTTTGTTACAAGGATAGGTTCCTGGGTCAGTGTTTTTGTTCAGTGATGTGTGGTTGCTGGTGAGTATTTGCTTTAGGTTGGGGGGTTGTCTGTAAGCGAGGACAGGTCTGTCTCCCAAGATCTGTGAGAGTAAAGGATCATCTTTCAGGATAGGTTGTAGATCTCTGATGATGCGCTGGAGAGGTTTTAGTTGGGGGCTGAAGGTGACAGCTAGTGGTGTTCTGTTATTTTCTTTGTTGGCCCTGTCTTGTAGGAGGTGACTTCTGGGTACTCGTCTGGCTCTGTCAATCTGTTTTTTCACTTCAGCAGGTGGGTATTGTAGTTTTAAGAATGCTTGATAGAGATCTTGTAGGTGCTTGTCTCTATCTGAGGGATTGGAGCAAATGCGGTTATATCTTAGAGCTTGGCTGTAGACAATGGATCGTGTGGTGTGTCCTGGATGGAAGCTGGAGGCATGTAGGTAAGTGTAGCGGTCAGTAGGTTTCCGGTACAGGGTGGTATTTATGTGACCATCGCTTATTAGCACAGTAGTGTCCAGGAAATGGACCGCTTGTGTGGATTGATCTAGGCTGAGGTTGATGGTGGGATGGAAATTATTGAAATCATGGTGGAATTCCTCAAGGGCTTCTTTTCCATGGGTCCAGATGATGAAGATGTCATCAATGTAGCGCAAGTAGAGTAGGGGCGTTAGGGGACGAGAGCTAAGGAAGCGTTGTTCTAAGTCAGCCATAAAAATGTTGGCATACTGCGGGGCTAGAGCTTATCAACTCCCACCCCCACCAGATGCAGAATACATTTCCCCTCCAACGGCACCAATGGTACCACCACTGGAATCGGAATCAGCCTTCTCCTCGGAAGATTAGGAGCCAGCTGATGAACTGCTCTTCCCTTACCATACTTATCCTCCCCTACCCAAAAGACCCACACAAGCTCAAGAACAACCCCCGCCTCATCTGACTTAGAGCCGTTGGCACCCCAGGCCACGGGGGCCTCTGTGACCACTCACTGACCCCTCCTGCTGGCCATATTGGGGGCCTCGGGACCAGTACCACCCTGCAGAGTCGATCCAATTTACTAGGGAGTCACCCCTTGCCTCCTCTCTAAGGGAATGCTCCAATCAGGAGTGCTGGAACAATTTGTATAATGGGGGTGCTGAGAGCCATTGAACCAAACTGTAACCTTGTATATGACGGAAACTATTTCAAGCCGGGAGTGCAGCATCATCCCCTGCACTCCTAGTTCTAGCACCTATTTGCTCCGATCTACCTCTGGATCTGACAGAAGAGGAAGAATACTATGTGTTGGTTCCACCAGAACCAGCAAGACTGCCATCATCATCCCCAGATGAAGCGGTGGCTTCTGCATCTCCATACATACATACATACATACATTCTCTCTCTCTCTCTCTCTCTCTCCGCAATGACTTCAGGAAGAGGAAGTTCTAGGACCTTCTCTGCAGAGTCACTGGAGAGCTTCATGTTCTCCTTGAGGAGATCCAGGGCAAACTCTTAATCATGCTGCACCTCTCTGTTAACAAAACTATACTGGAACAAGCTAGTACAGTTTGGCCACCTCTGCTACCTGTGCTCCTACCCTCAAAGGGGCAGAGAAGCATTGTTATGTGCCAGTTAAGGGTGAAGAATTTTTGTTGTCTCACACATCTCCTAATTTGTTGTTGGTCCATGCCATCTCTGAAAGGACCAGACAGCAACATGCCAGGTCTACTCCTGCGGACAAGGAGGATAAACACCTGGATCTACTGGGAAGAAAGTTCTTCTCATCATCCAGCCTCCAGTGCAGAATAGCCAATTACCAGGCATTGCTGGCTAAATACAATTCCCTGAACTATGGCAAGTTTGTGAAGTTTACTGACAGAGCTCATTTCCTAGCTTTGATGGATGAAAGCAAACTGATAGCCAGGACCACCCTCCAATCTGCAGTCAGTGCCACTGATACCTCTTCTAGAGTTATGGCAACTGCTATTGTCATGTGCAGGGAGTCATGGCTCCTTGCATCAGCTCCTTATGAGTCCACTTGGCAGCAATCAGTACATACCATTCACCTTCTCAAGACTACTGAGGTTTCGCAGACCCACTGCCTAATAGATTCTGGAAAGGCTTAGTAAGAACCTTCCTGCCTACTCAGAAGCTTGCATCCCAGTGGAACCTGAATCTCATTCTCTCAGTGCTAACAAGTCTCCCCTTTGAGCCTTTAGCTGCTTGCTCCATGTCCTTCCTTTCCATGAATGTCGCCTTTCGTGTAGCCATCACATCAGCAAGAAACGTTGGGAAATTTGGAGTAATGATGGCTGACCCGCCATACACTGTATTCCATAAGGTTAAGGTTTCCTTACATCTACACCCCAAATTTATCCCTAAAGTAGTTTTGGAATTTGACCTTAACCAATCCATTCACTTAGCTGTGTTCTTCCCAAAACCACACACTTCCGCAGATTCCACTCTCTCGATGTTCGATGAGCCTTGGCTTTCTACCTGCATAGAACAAAATCAATCAGGAAATCCCTGTGACTATTTTGTCTCTGTATCAACAACAGTCAGAGGGCAGGCCACCTCCACCCAGAGAATCTCCAAATGGGTATCTGGCTGCATTCTACTCTATCAGCTCTCAAACCCCTCCCCCTTCACGCTGGGGCTAAGAGCTGATTCCACCAGAGCGCAAGCAACAGCCGGTAGCATCTCTTCAGGAGGTACCCTCCTGGACACTTGTAAAGCAGCTATGTGGAGTTCCAGTCAACCATTTGCAACAGATTATTCCCTGGTACAGGATTGTTCTGCTGATGCCTCCTGTGGAACAATGGTAGTCTGCTCAGCCCCATCGGCCACATCCTCGCACCCTCCTCCTGTTTAGATACTATTTGTCAATCACTCACAGTGGACTACAATAGGGACCATCACTCGAATAAGAAAAGGAGGTGACTTACCTGTAACTGGAGGGTCTTTAAGATGTGTGGTCCCTATCTGTAATGCACGTCCCACCCTCTGCTTCAGATTTTATCTGATTCATGGTAGAGAAGGAACTATAGAGGTGAGCCAGGGCACATACACAGATACTAGTTTCAAATTCTCTGGCTCCAGACACATGGTCTGCATGCATAACCCACAGTGGAATACAGACAGGGACCACACATCTCAAAGAACTTCCTCATTTGTTACTTTGCTTTATGTGCATGTGACTACATAGGAGCTAATGGATGCAGGAAGTCTAGGAGGCTTGTATAAGATTTCAGTTTCTTAAAATTCTGGTTGCAGTGATACCCAAGTACATTTTTTCCTGTAATGGTAAATTGTGGAACTGATGAACCCTGTTTGACTGAATAGACTACAACTTCTAAAATGTTCTTCTCAAACATTGTAATTCATCTCTTCTCACGACTCCTGATATTTTTATACATTCTGAAGAGGTCTTTGCAGTTGTTATGTGGATTGAAAATCCTTAAACTCCTAACTAAACACATCATATTTTTGTGTTACAGATGATTCACCTCCAGCAGAACGGGAACCAGGTGAAGTTGTGGACAGCCTGGTAGGCAAACAAGTTGAATATGCCAAAGAAGATGGCTCTAAAAGGACTGGCATGGTCATTCATCAAGTTGAAGCAAAACCTTCTGTCTATTTCATCAAGTTTGATGATGATTTCCATATTTATGTCTATGATTTGGTGAAAACATCTTAGACATCATCGTGAACTTTTGCCAAACTTGTGGAACTATTAAATGTAAAATTTGTAGACACAAAGACTTGACTGCTTTCCAGTTTAATGAAAGCTTAAATGTCCCTGCGAACCCACAATCTCTGCCAACAAAACTGTTTTGTTCTGAATAATACAAACAAATTTGTGTGAACATGACACATTTTGTGTAAGGGAACTCCTTTTCTTGAAGGAAGTCACTATATTTTTGGGGAGAGGGAGTTAAAGTAAACAGCTGCAAATTCAAGCTGTGTAAAGTTGATCTAGTATTGTAATCATTAATCTAAAAAAAATTTCATAGCCTTTAACTTTTTCTTCAACCTCGCACTCACCTGTTCAACTGCCACATGCAAGTGTAGTTTGATATTTTCAATATTGCCTTCTTATGTAACATTAAATTTAATTTCTTGGCTACTGGCAGTCCTTGTTTTCAGGGTTGGGGCTGAGATGATTTCAAAAAAAGTAAATGGTTGGTTTGTGCAGTGTTTAAGGAGTGCCTAACCCAAGTAACATCAATCTACTGTGTTTCTACACCTTATTTCAAAGTAGCTTTTTAAGAATTAGCAGTACATGGGAATATTCGTGCATCTTCGTAGACACAAGACAGTACAACATCAAGTGTTTGACTTGCACCTTTCAGTGAAAAGGCTTTAAACTATAAAAGGTTTAATCATCTATATAAACTGTTGATTAGAAAATGCAGGCCCACATTTACAAGTTGAAGGAACCAGTAAAACTACACAAAACAAGGCTGCCTTCTATTCTAAATGTTGTATTTTTGTTATACACACTTCTTAACAAACCCAAGTGCTTGGTGCCACAACAGTCATAACATTATATGTTACTTCAGAAAGATCTTTAGACTACACATTGGCAATCAGTAGTCTCTCATTTAATTTCAAAATTAGCAACCTGGATGTTTGTGTGTGGACTTAAAAGCCTAATAGTTTATCTGTTACATGTAAAGACAAAAACCTCATGAAAGAACAGTCCTCTTACATTAAAGACTTATTTTAGAGAAGGAGAAGCATTTGTTGCCTTCTGCTGCATTCCTTTTTTTTATTATTATTATTTCCCCCCTGAGAAAACATCTTTCTTAGCTCTTCTTTCTGGCTTTTCTACGAGTGTCCGGACAAATCATCTACAGCTTAAACCTGTTGTCGCCTTTTGTGGTGTACATTGTACTCGCTTTGAGGTATGCTGTTACGTGAATTTCATTCAATGAACACTAGAGTTCTGCATGCCAGTGGTGTACTAACTAATGAAAGCTATAGGCAGCCTCAGTGGTTCGGTCATCTGCATTAGATTGTGGATGTAAATAGCAGCCCACAGCAGCAGATCCTTTCACAGTTTTAATCTTGCAAGATAGTTGTAACCCAAAGTAGTTTAAGTGTGGCAGTTTTAAAAAGTAATCAGAATTGCAAAAATGGTCAGTTCAGCAACAAAATTGTCATGTCATATTAAGGCAGAGCTTAGCAAGTTTGAAAGCACTGCTTCACAGAAGGCTAGTATGTGAAGCCAGTTATCACTGTTGAGGGGAGGAACACCCAGATACCCAACCTTACACAGAAGGCTAGAAAAAGGTGCTGTTAATCAGAGATCTGAGGCCCAGATGACCTCTATTATGGATGTTCTTGACATTGAAGATTCAGTGGTTTAAGCCCCTTTCTATCCATTTTTGCCTGACTTCATATTTTAGCCTTAAGGCTTGTGCCTCATTATGCTGTTGAATGGTAACAAATACTCACCATATAAATACAGTACCTTAATTCTTTGTCCATTGCTACTATTGCATTATGTCCAGTATTTCATCATGGGCAACCAAAGGCAGGCTATTGTCTTTCAGTGAATAGCTTCTCAATGCAGTCCTTAAGTACTAAGTACCTGAATCATAAATGTTCCTTGTGTTTTTGAACAAAGTGAGCAGATTTGCAACACAGTGTTTTCATCCTGCAGATCTGTTATGTGTTTTCTATTGACTCTTAAGAGTCCTGCATGTAAATCTCAAAGCTGAGCCTGGCTCCATGAGCCCAAGTTGATATTTGTGGCACAAGAATGAGTGAGTGTATTGATTATTCACAGGATACGTGCATAACGTAGTACAGTGAATTTTGGGCTATACATCTGAGGAAAACAAGGTTTGTTTTGAAATATTTGAAGTTCAGGTCTACTGAAACATTTTTAGCATTAAAGGCTTGCATTTGTGGGTTTTCTGCAAGCCACTTTAATATACCACATAATCTACCAATTAGTGGAGTATAATCTGTAAATTTTTACGGCTTTTTAAGTGTCCCCTGTTGTCTATTGCTTTGTTGGTTTTTGTTTTTGTTTTTTGGGTTGGGATTTTCTTTTTATTTTTTATTTTTTGATAGTTTAAACCACCTTTTTTGAGGCTTGAGACTAATTCCACTTCCTGCCCTTCTGCTTTGGGCTTTGTTTTAGGCTCATGTTTCAGATCTGCATGCAGTGCTTGCGTTACCCTGGTAACTAAATGTTGGTTCCTTGTTCTAGGGGTTCAACATTACTTTCCAAAATTATCATGGGGCTTGTCACAGCACAAGCCAGGATCTGTGTATAAAAGTTATTGGCCTTTCTCATTTACCTGCTGTAGTATTGTTGTATATTGTGTGTGTGAGTGTGTGTGTGTGTATGATGTCAGGCTGCCATGTAAAATTTTAAAAAGGAAAAAAAAATCTTAAATGCAGACCATCCTTTTTTGCATGCTTAGAAGGTAGAATGTTCAATGTAACAAACTAAAGTTGCATGTTAAAATGTTTAGGGTTTTTGTTTTTGTTTTTATTTTGTGTTCAGTTTTTGTGAATTTGCTTATTGTGCTGTTTTAATGGTTGTTAGTAGGACTAAATGCACTGGTGAGGCGAGCATAGTGCCAACAGAAGGTAATTTTCCAGTTGTATGTGTCACAGCATTTTAAGGGACCATGTATTCTTTCACTAGTAAATAAAATCACAGCTGAATCTAAAACACCACACTTTTTTTCTTTTGAGTGCCAAACCCTAAATTAAGTTGGAGTAGAATACATAAAGACCTAAATACATTGGGGAAAACCCTTTTAAACTTCATAAATTGCAATACATAAAAGTCTTTTTTTAATTGATTCATTTTAAAACTGAAGGTTTCTTTGAGGACAGCAGCAATTACAATCAATTCAGGGAAGGAGAATTATAGCTAAAACAGTTCCTGGTTCCTTTAAAATGCTGTGCTTTTTGTATTTTACATCATTAGTGCAATTTGGATGGTTCTTGGTATGTGTATAGTTCAAAGGTCTTCGTGTTCACATTTTAAAATTAGGTAATGACTTCATCTTTAGAGCTTGGTTTCATTATTTTTATTTTATTTTGAACAATGTAGACAGTTCCCTGTTCTCTGCATTTAGAAGTATAAACACTTTAAATCTGTTACTTAATTCTGTAAGTAATTTTTATAATTATGATGTAACTCTATCCTTAAAACATTTAAAATAAACCCTTTATGTGCAACTTATGACTGTAAATTTTGTTCTCACGAGCAAAATGTAGTGGTGTGTTCTAAAATTGTGAAGAAGCAGTTTCTTCAGTTTTATAATTAAAAAAGGACTTATTATTTTAACATTGAGCCATTTATTCTGATATAATAATTTGCCATTTGAAACATCTTTGCTTGCTAAGACAAATCTTTATTCCTTCTTTTGCCAAGTAGGTATGAATGTTGATAAGATGGCATTTAAAGTGGATGAAATCTGATTGAGGTGAAGCATAGTGCTTAAATTTACTTTCTCAAAATGCAACAAAAAATTGTGTAAGGGAATTCTGCACATACATGAAGAGCCTGTAAATTAATGTATTTTCAGTGCACATTATAGTTTGCACTCTTAAAAGCAGTGACTCAAATTGTGAACTCCAGAAGCATTTGTCAATATGTAGACACTTACATTCATGCCTGCTTTGAATCAACATTCATAATTAAATAACAAAATAAAACTTGAATTTTTATTTCACTCACAACAACAAAAGACTGAAAATTGGAGGTTTGAAACTGCTTCAATTATAGGCATAATATGTTTCACCTCAGCTTTATGAAGATGGGTAAGTATTATTCCCACTGTATACGTGAAGACAATATTTTTTAAAAATAGGGTGCCTAAAGGTAAGCTCATAAGCCCATCTTTAGACACCTAAAATAAGTGGTCTGATGTTTTTCAAATGTGCTAAGCATACAGGAATGCCTTTTGAAGTCAGTGAAGGCTATTGGATACTCAGCTCTTTGGGCATCCAAATATGTGGCTTGATTTTCAAAAGGATGAACGTTTCATACCAAGCTGAGAAAATCTTTATTAAGAGGCCAGCCCAAGGTCACACAGCAAATTAGCTGCAACACTGGGAATTAAACCCTGATCCTTCTGATTCCATCCTGTGCTTGATCGACTGGATTATGCTGCATGAGAAATAATAATCCCTGTTTATATTCAATAGTCTGTTGAGTTTCACTTTGGACCGGAGTGGGAAAGCTCCAGAATTCAGCCTCTTATTAAGTAGTGAGTATTAGTGAAGGAAATAAATAGGTTTATGTTTATTTGTTTGTAATCTGTCTTGTGCAATTAGAGGAATAGTCAAATTGGGTATTTTGGTATTTTTTTGTGTGTAACTAAGGGTTTGCATCCTCTGTGTTTGGAATCTGTTGTCTGTGAGAGTAGCTGGTATGCTAATCTCTCCCAGAGGGTTTTCTTTTACCTTTTTTTTCTTTAATTAAAAGCCTTTTTCTTAATACCTGATTGATTTTTCCTTGTTTTTAGATCCAAGGGGGTTGGATCTGGATCCACCAGGAGTTGGTGGGAGAAAGGAGGGGGGATGGTTAATTTCTCCTTGTTTTAAGATCCAAGGGGTTTGGATCTGTATTCACCAGGGAATTGGTGAAGAGTCTCCCAAGGCTACCCAGGGAAGGGAATTAGCACATTGGGAGTGGTGGCAGCGGACCAGATCTAAGCTGGTAGTTAAGCTTAGAAGTTTTCATGCAGGCCCCCACATCTGTACCCTAAAGTTCAGAGTGGGGAAGGAGCCTTGACATTATAGTTATAATCAGGCAGCCAGTTACAGGACTAAAATACAGTGTCTTTGATACTCTACCTTTTTCATCACATTCAACCAACTGCTTAATTGCTTCCACAGTGGATAGTTACAGGAGCTCCTGGGGGGTTGTGTATCTTCCCCCTGCCACCTCCTCAGAAATGTTAACACTCTTCATGGTACTAGGTTCCTTCAACCATCCTTACACAATTGATTTAAGACTTTTTGGAGGGAGAGAATGATACTCAGGAATGCAGACGTGTTAATCCATCTGAGAGCAATATACATAAAGCTAGCAAATAGTTGTTTAATGTGTAAACACTGAAGATACAGATATCACAGCCGTAAACAGTCATTTGTATTGTGTAGGGCTATATGTATTCTCTGACTGCAGAAGCTAAAACTGTTTAACTGTAGCTAAAGGTCTTTTTAGACCTCTTATGAATGGAAGGATAGCCTTCCAAGTATGAACTGGCTTTAAACTGATGCAATGTTGTCTTCATGTGTCTGCAAACTTCTAAAACAATATCTCAGAAAGGAATAATTTGTTCCTGTTTCACTCTGAGGTGTTTACTTTGAAGCCTAATAGCCATTTTAGTGGCATCCTTGTTAACATTTACCTTACTGATTACTTCAGCAAAAACACCAGGTAATCCATTGTTGCTTGCGAGGAGTGAATTGAAATAGCTGGTTGTTGCTAAGTTTTGTGCTGTTTCCCCCTTATGGCCTCTCTCTAATTTGAGGAGGAATGACGAATCATTTGGAGTTGAGGAAATAACAAGTGATTTTTTTTTCATCCTCCTCTATTGTCGAAGGATAGATTTCAATTCTTCAGCCATATCTAACAGATGTGTCTAATTCAGCCTTCTCTCCAGTGATGGTGATTCTGCAATCTCACTGGGCATGACACACTGTCAATTCTATTTGTTTTCCTTGCTGATGCTCATAACTGCAATTTGATGTGGCTGACTAAATAAGAATGAATGATCCCTGTCTATTCTAACGTCTCATTTATATTTGTAAAGAGTTGTTTTCCCTGTGTTACTTTTCTTCAGATTGACATTGCCACTCCTGTAAACTTTCTTTAAATTCTGTTCACCTCATTTTATTAGTATTGCTGCTGTCTCTGAATTCGCATTAATTTCTCTTCCAAATTTGGAGTATAGAAACAATCCAAATATCCTATATCAATATCAAAATATCATTTTGGCACTAACCAGTGCCAAAATAAGCTGATGTCTAGTTAATATCTCCCATTCCATTTTGATACAATTAATAATTCTTCCCTACCGCATGTGAAATTTTGCTACATTTTTTAATTTAATTTTATTGATTTCAATCCATTGTTCTGGTTTAAAGATTTTAAATCTTATTCGACAAAACAATCTCTCACAGATAAACAAATGCACAGAAGCATAGATATAATTTGGCATACTCTGTACTCTACCCATCAAGTCATTAATTACATCTAAAACCTGACCCCTGTAAGACCTCAGGGAACATCTCCATTCAACTTGACACTAATAATTACTTAAAAAGAACAGGAGTACTTGTGGCACCTTAGAGACTAACAAATTTATTAGAGCATAAGCTTTCGTGGGCTACAACCCACTTCTTCGGATGCATCCGAAGAAGTGGGTTGTAGCCCACGAAAGCTTATGCTCTAATAAATTTGTTAGTCTCTAAGGTGCCACAAGTACTCCTGTTCTTTTTGCGGATACAGACTAACATGGCTGCTACTCTGAAACCTAATAATTACTTAGGCATTCTCTATACCCAAACTTCAACTGGTTTTATTAAAAGCGATTTAGTTAAACAAGTGCAAACCTCTGTGTGAACACTTACTTTGGTTCCTTAAACCTGTTTCACGTTGACTTAATCTAAACCAAAAGAAGCCACTCAAATGAAATAAGAGTATCACACAGCCTTTTGCAATAATTTAATACCACATTTTAAGTGTAAACCAGTACAACTCTGTATAGACAAGCCCTCAGAATTTTTTTTAATGCGTGTTCCTATTATCTCATTTAAGTTTGCTTGTGAGACTGCCCTATAGTGTTGTATCAGATGCCTTAAATGGCTGTGGCTTTTTTATTCACTAGGTTTGTTAACCTACCAAAAAAGTAGAAGTTGACTCGGCATTTGGTGTTATTCCATTAGATTCACTAACCAAAGATGAAGGTGTACTCACCTTGAGCTAAGCTGTGGACCCATCTCCCTGGGACATGAGAATAATTCTTTGTGCCCATTCTATTCCTGCTCTCCAATGAAGTTGCCACTTATGGTGATAGGAAGTTTTTTGTAACGTATGCACGTCTGTTAAGTTTGGCATTTGAGTGGATTTCACTGTGTTCTGATGATTTGACTCTTCCCTGGGTATTTTTTTAATCCTCTGAAAATGTGAATCAATTTACATTTTTAAATCTCTTCACAAATTGGATCAATTAAAAAATAAGGAGAACTTTTTTAAAAAATCATTGTTATAAATATCATGTTAAGGAAATACTTGTAAAATGTGAGTACATCGTGTGACCTGTGATGTCCAGAGAAAGCTGCAGCAATTCTCTGCTGAGGCTCCCCTTGTTTGGGAGTCAGCATGGCCCAGTGGACAGGGCACTGGACTAGGAAAGTGGTCCTATTCCCATCTCTGCCACTGGTTTGCTGTGTGACACGGGGCAAGTCACTTTCATTTCCTTGTCTGTCAAATGAGAATAATGGCTTATCTTTTTTAAAGTGCTCTTGAGATATATGGAGGGAAAATGCTAAAGAGCGAAATATTACTGCTCATCAGCCCAGGCAAGTGAGGCAAACTCTAACAAAGAATTCCCAAAAGCTACAAAGTACATTTTGTATATTTTTATTGCATTGATAGACACAGATTTAAAGACAAATTGTGATTTGATTTAAATATCACAACTCCCTCCAGTAGCAAAACACAATGCCAGAAAGTTTGAAGAATGTAGTGCTGCATGAGGCTCAAATCTTGGGATAGCTAATAGTGCCTCAAGAAGCTGCTTTGTTACCATAGCAATTTACCACACCCAGGAGTCACTTTATAAGAACGTTGCTGTAGTAATCCCTGCTTGGGGAGGCCACAGCAGGATTGTAGAAGTTAGGCCAGGTTTGCAAAGGCCCTGCACCTCTCCAGCCTCCCTTCCCCAAGGGGTAAGTGCATGCGTGCGTATGCATGAGGAGCCCCTGCCAAGCCCAGTGGCAGTTCCAGCTCCTGGGTCAGCCAGCTGCTTCTTCACCGTAAAGAAGGTAAGCTTTTAATAGCTATTAAATTATAGATTGGACAGGTATGGAAATACATATCTTATGCTTTTGTACTTCATCTGTCAAAAAAGTCATAAGCTGCCATTGCTTGATAAGCAACAAATCAGCCACAAAAGCTTCCTGCCTGTAGCCTAAAAGGTTCAAAACAAAGGACAGAATCAGGAACCCAAAGAACATGCCTGACTCTAGGAAAAGGATGGCAGCAGCTGACCAAATTCACTTCTAGGGGAAGCATACAGTTACTTTTGCTCGTGGTATGTTATTGTGCATTGCATTGAGGAATAGTGTTTTCAGTAATTGGTTCAAAAATTTCTTTATCTCTGTGGAGAGTCCCACCAACATGAGATTGTTCATCTATTCTCTGGGTCTTGCACTGTTTCCCAGGTATATTAATTCTGTGCCTGCCAAGAATTCACTCAGATCAATAGCATAATTGTTATAATAGTATAATTCACTCCATATGTGATGGGGTGTCCACGTTAATTAACCTGATGGACTGCACCAATGGGGAAAGACAAATGCCGGAGCTCGGCTGAAATGGAACAGGTGGGGCTGGTAGAAAGCCAAGATGGCAGCAGAAAAAGGCTGCAAGGGAAGTAGTCTGCAGTCCCTCCCTGGGAGAAGGGAGGAGTGTTTGGGGCTATGGAGTTAAGAAGTCTTCAGTTACTCCCTGGGAGGAAGGAGTTCAGGCTGGTAAACCAAGAATGTGGGGAGCCAGAAGATGTAGGAAGGAGTCCAGGAAAATAGCAACAGGGTTTGGGAGAAAGCAGGCTGGCATTGCTAGACATAGGTTCCCTGCACTGGAAATCTGGAGTAGAGGGTAGGTCCAGGTTCCCCTATCACGACTGGAGAAGCAGCAGGGTCTGGCCAGTGAAAGGAAGCCTGACATTTTGGATGGAGAGACTTTGATACCCCAAAAGGGGAGGACTGCAGTGACCTGGTTGGAGGGCCAAGCCAGAAGAGAGCGCCCTGAATCACAGCGAAAGCAAGGGCGTGCAAATGAGCAGCAGATGGGGTGGAGGGTTTGGATCTGGAAGGAACTAATCCCCAGAGCAGCCAGGAGGAAGTGCACTAGCAGTAAGTGGACCCTGTGACAAATGTCTGCTCATGCAACAGTGAGTGTAAAGACAAAAAGGGATTGTAAGAGAGTTTAAAAGTAGCCATGCTGTTTACTGCAAAACTTGGGACCAAGCTAAAATGCCACGTCCCTGTATATTTCTGTTGAGAAGAAGCCCTGGGACATATTCTGAAAGCTACTATGAGGCATACAATCTTGTTAATTCAGTTTAAATTAATGGGGGCTGGTCTGGTGTCAGTACTTAAACTCTTTTGTCTATCTTCAGTACTTATATGGCCCCATTACTGTCGTGCCTCACAATTTATAACGTATTTATGCTCACAAAACCTTTAAGGGGAAGTACTAAGTGACTTGCCTAAGGTCACACAGGAAGCCTGGAATTGAACACAGGAAGCAGAGCGGGGAATTGAACCTGGTCTCCCAAGTTCTAGGTTAGTGTACTAACCACTAAAGAACCCTTCCTCTTGTCTCTGTTGGTCAGTCACAGTGGAGCTGCTGGAGGTAGCAGCCAGCTGGGAAGTGAAGGGGACAGAATAAGGGGATAGGCTCAAAGAGGAACATGCTAAGAGAAGTGGGAAGCAGGGGCAAAAGGGAGAGGTTTCTCCAGGATCTCAGTTAAAATAATCACTCCAGGCTCTCCCCAAAACTGTCCCGTGTTCTCCCTCCGCTAATAACCCCACCAGGGTATTCCATGCTCTCCATCCCCAAAGAGACTGTTCCTCCCTCCTTCTCCATCTTGATCTCCGAGGTTTCCCTGGCTCAGCTGCTTCAACCCCCTAGCTGCTCCTGTTCCCCTCCTTCCTTTTTGCATGGTACGAGGAATAGACTTTGGCTTCCCATATACATCTGTCACTGAGGCGGGCATCTGCGTCTTTATCACTGGTGAAACATTTCACACGTAGAGCTGTACACAACATGGCAGTTATGGGGCAAGTTCATTGACTTTGATAAAAGTGGAGCTTGATCATAAAAAGTTTGATGATCACTTTTTATCAAATGGTATGTGATGTTGCCTGGCATTGTGATCACATACAGAGAGAAATGTAATGGAACAGACATATTGTTGACTTGCCTAGTTGAATTCTCAGTCTTAACTATATTAACATTATTTCCACAGGGATAGCTGCTGCTCAGGCCTTGCCATGCTGGTCAATGCCTTGGGCAGTAGCTTCTATTTCAACTACCATTATGCCAAGTGGCATTTAATTGCTCTTTCCTTTTAGCCTGAATGGGAGCTGAGTACACCCTTTAGTTATAACTTAGTTTGTGATTGAGGGCAGCCATTAATACCTTCCAGCATAACACCTTGCATTTCCTAGATCTCTGTTGTCTGATGTGAGTGGAGGGTCTGCACCATATTGCAAAGGAGTTTAAGTTTAAATCCTGTAAAGGGTGTGCCGTCACTATCACTGAAATTTCTGCTAAGTTTTCCCATAAACCTGTTAGGTTAAATGGCAGGCAAATATGTAATACACAAAATAAGTCAAATTTAGAAAAAGTACCATAAACAATATAATATTTATCTTCTTGTTTTGTCTTTTGGATTGGAAACAGCCTTGAATACAAATGGAATTTAACAGGACAAATGGAATTAAACAGGGATTTTTGTGGCAGGACAGAGACTAGGAAGCGGAATGGAAGTGCCAGAGTTCTCTAAAATTCTAAACTGCCTGATTGGTTACTACCGTCTTGGAGGCAAGTGAGAGAATAAAGGAGCAGGTATGTCAGAAAGAGGACAACCCATTAATGGCCCCATCCACATCTCAGTTGTAATGGGCAGGGCTTCTGATCAGAACACAAGAGTCCCCTTAATCCCCAGGCTGTATTTGGGCAATTTGGTCTCCTTTCCTTCTTGGGGTGACAGTGGCAGGGGGCATAGGAAGTCACCACCACTCTCTTATCTGGGCAGGATGAGGCTTACCCTATCCCATCCCATCACTCCCTGCCTTCTGGGGTCTATCCCAGAGAGAGAACTCATGCACACTCACCTGAGCAGAAGACTGGCAGGTAGCCCTGCTACCACCACCCCAACAAAGCCTTTACGGGGTATTTGCAACCCCAACCTCCCTGAGGTCCCCTTCAGATTTCTCTGCTGGGGTGATCTTGGCATAGGATCCCAAGAGCAGCAGGTCTCAGAGTTAACCACTAAGGTGAAGGGGCATTTTATTCAGAACCATTTCATGGTGTCTGCAGGCTCAAGCAAATATCACTGCAGCAGTCACGCTGGGTTTGTTTTCAAGCATTTTTCACAGCCATACAGGTTAAAACCTTTCATTAAAAAAAAAAAAAGCTGAGATTCTGATGTCATCATGTGAGCCCGGGATCATATGCCATAGGATGTCTTAGTGCCTTGAACCTCATCTGGCTCTGCCTGACCCCATGACAGCACAATTAAGAACTGAAACATAGATAGAATCTAACTGTGCCCCTGCAATTAGGATAATTGAAAGCATTAGTCCAGTTACCGCGCTGCTGCAAGGTCCTGCTGTTATGCTATACAAAGCACATGGGATCTTTTATAGAGGAGAAGGCAAAAACGCTGCATTTATTGAGAATACAACAGTTAGCATATGCTTTTTAATCACACACACACATGCGCACACACACACAGTCTCGCCAGTTGATGTTTATAGTTACCAGTCCAGAGTCTGGATCAATCTAGTGGCCAGTCAGATTGGTCGCAGAGGGGAGCAGGGCTCTGTTGGTCACGATCGGATGCTTCTGGAGTGTGGCAAGATGAACCCAAAGCCCCATGGCAGAGCACCCTGTTCGTATAGTCTTTTTTTCTCTGCTGAAGTCTGTGGATTTTGCTGTGTCAGTTTGTGACCGGGTTACTTCTTAATTGGTGTATCTTTTGATGTAAACATTCCAATACACCTCCGAGAGAGTCATCCTTTCCTTTGTTTCGATTTAATCAGTTGTCCTTAGGGGTGCCATCCTTCACCTCAGGGTAGTCAATCTGCCTTTCATTATGGATGCGTGTTGATGATTCTCTGATGTCCTTTAAGTCTCTTCACTCCTTCTTCCTTGACCATCTGGCTGTAACAATGGCCTTCACACCTTATCTTTTCCTGATGCATACATTCCTCATTCACACAAACAGTCTTTTACAGTTAAAGGTATACAGCAGTTTCTATGTTGAGCAAGAAAAGGCATTGTAAATTAAGCCTTCCTAAATCTTATAATCAAAACAATTTACATTGGGGCCCAGGCCTTTAACGTTCCTCTAATCTCCTTAACATAGACACAATACAAGATCCTGTCTCTTACTTTCTAAACCTTAAAACAAAGAAATGTATATTTAACTAGAGTGCCTAATTTGTAATACATATAGGAAACCATAGTAGACATTATAACTTATCCTAAAACAAAAGGGAGACCATAATCAGTCATAAGGATTGTTCTGGTCTGTCATTTCTTTTTGCTATTCAAAAAGGGTGACTGGCAGGATGAAATCAAATCATACATTAATTCTCATAGTACAATTATAAAATCCTGCTCCTACACTGCCCGCCCTGCTACTATTCACTCTGTGGTAACCTGGTTCCCTGACTCTTGCAATTATACTATAGACAGGGCCTAATGGTCAAGTCAACCCAAAGCATAGCTGGTGCCCCTCATTCTCCCCAGTATGAATCTGAGCCCAACCACAGGAGGGGGAATCAAAGGCCTGGTCCACACTACCCCCCCACTTCGGACTAAGGTACGCAAATTCAGCTACGTTAATAACGTAGCTGAATTCGAAGTACCTTAGTCCGAACTTACCGCGGGTCCAGACGCGGCAGGCAGGCTCCCCCGTCGATGCCGCGTACTCCTCTCGCCGAGCTGGAGTACCGGCGTCGACGGCGAGCACTTCCGGGATCGATCCCAGAACATCGATTGCCTGCCGCCGGACCCTCCGGTAAGTGTAGACGTACCCAAAGGGATCTTCTTGTGTCTTAACTGTAAAACAAGATTAGTCATTTAAATTGCAAGTGTTTTAACAGATATCCCAGCTATAAATGGCTGAAATGTACTTTTTCTAACTATTTAAACGTGATATGTTTTGGATCCATTGTTTAACATGGGATGTAATGGGAATTTGACTGATCTTTGTAGAGATTATTCCATAATTAAAATATCTAGTCCTAAATTACTGTGGTGCGTGTTCGAATCAAACAATTAGTTATTTCTGAAATCTGGAACTGGTAAGAAGTAACTATATCTACTGTTTTCTCTAAAAGCAAATCTTAAATTAAATTTATAGCTGTGACACTCCCACTGATGGGAAAGTAAGCTTGCTAGCCTGCAGCCAGCATAATTAAAACTAAAGGAGAAAAATAACCAGGGAAAAAATAGTCACACTCAGGGCCGGCTCAGGCACCAGCTTACCAAGCAGGTGCTTGGGGCGGCCACTTCGGAGGGGGGCGGCACGTCCAGCTGTTCGGTGGCAATTCGGCGGACGGTCCCTCACTCCTGCTTGGAGTGAAGGACCTCCCGCCGAATTGCCGCCGGAGATCGCGATCGCGGCTTTTTTGTTTTGTTTTGTTCGTTTGGCTGCTTGGGGAGGCCAAAACCCTGGAGCCGGCCCTGGTCACACTTAAATGTACTATTTTTGAGCTGGGATCACACGGTCTTCCTGCCCCGTTTCAGATATTGCAAGTTACAATACAAGGGTCCAAAACATTTTCTCCCAGGAAATTACCTTAAGTCACCCCTCAAGTGGAACGGTCTGACAGCTTAAAGAAGAGGCAAAGGGTGCAGCCTCTTGACCCTGTGCATCCACTGGGAAGGGAACCTAGTTTACTCTGAAAAGGCTTTCTTTCCCTCCATATTACTGCACCGGCTTCTTCTCTGCGCACCCCCCTCCCCCGGAGCATAGCCAGTGACAGAGACCCCCTTCCTGCAAAAACACATGCTTCTGCACAGTACAGCAGTGGATGCTTCAAGTAGCACCAATTCCTGCTTGTTTTTCCAGCCCGAAACATGTGAGCTTTGCAGAAGACAGTATTGCAGAGACAGCTTGGTCTCTTTCTCCACTAACCGCTTTATTTTAAGCAATCAGTCAATACCTGTTACACTTGAGTGTGTTTGTTTTATCTTTATCTTGTATTCATCAGTACTTTTTCTGTCTCCATAAATAACCAGGCATGAAAATTACCCAAAAAATACAAATTAAAAAGTGAAGTACTTACAAATGCTACTTGGAGGCTTGGCACCCGCTCAAGCAGCACACCTCTCTCTCCTTGGGGCTCTGCGAAAATAGGACTTTAAATATTTTGTTGCATTTTTTATTAGTATAAACTCATCCCAAGCAGCTAGACTTTGAAGCCTTGCTAAAGATGTCTAGAAAGTTATTGCATTTTTATTTATTTATTTTTTTTGCCAAAACCCAAACACATTAAATTTACATGCTGTAGCTACAGGGGCAATCTTAACATCAGGCTTACCATCCCATCTAAATTCACTTGAAGAACTATCACGCTCAAGAACAAAAAAATGGTAGATTTTTGCAAGAGATCAGTGTTCAGGCAACGACAGTTTTTCTGTGAATAAAGTCAACCAAATGATGATGAAGGGTGCAATAAAAACAGAGGTAGTGCTCACCCCATTCCCAAATCTTCCTGCAACAGCCACACTCTTGTTTCCCATGATCCTGCAGGAGGAGTTAAGCTTACTGCTGGTTTGCTCCTGTCTCTCTGATTGGTCTCTGCTCTGCCTCCTGTGTGTGTGACGTGCACAGCATCCGGAGCCACTCTGCCTAATATGAGTACTCCTTTGTCTTAAAGCAATACCATTCCATATAAAGCATTGTTAATGGTATTCTTATTTAGAGAAGGAAAGGTTACAGCTTCACCTTTTTATTGTTTATAAAGTTAATCTAACTTGAAAGGTGAACAACAAAGGAAACCCATCATGGATACTGTTTTATGTAGGTCCTATTGAAATGGTCACTCATAAGTACAGTGGTGAACTTCTAAACTACATGGTAGAATTCACCACTGTGCTACATTCTATCTCCCAGAGGGATGGTGCTCTGATTTCTACAGTGATGGGGGCAGTATACAAACCTAGATGGGTAGAGATGTACGTGTATTAATAATGTACTGATGGAGGTCTTATAAAATACACACCGTCTTTGACCTTCTAAAATACTGAATATAGCATCCTGAACTGGCCTCATTTTTTTACTGCACCCTGTTCTCCTGCTCCCATCCCCCAGGATACACATATGAAATAGCAGAGATGCTTTGAACATATTGCCCTGGGGTACAATGCATGATTCTTTTAGAAGGTTTATTATTAATTGTCCATCAAAACAACAAATGATGTGCATAATCCATTTAACAAGATTTAATAATTTAGTAAATCTGGTGACAATCTTATTTTACTATTTCGTACTTGAGATAATATTTATTTGATATAGCGTTAGTCCTTCATCTGATATTCTTTTGAAGCCAGAGCTTAATCACAATCCTAGAATCTGTGAAGATTGTTTTGCATGAAATGTGTTCTCTCAACAGGATTAGTTTTGTCAAATAATTGAGTAAGTGGCCTTTGCTCTATAAATTTAGCTTCTCAGTGGAGAAATAACACATTTCTGCATTATTTAATCATTGGGAAATCTAAACTCTCAACATCCAGGGATCATAATAAATTATATATATGTACACACAAGAACTGTTCTTAAGGAAAACATTTCTTTAAAGAAAATTCTTAAATGTAAATCATCCCTTTTTTTCCCCTTTGAAGACCTGAAGGGTTCTGGTAATTTCTTAACTAAATATTTGGAAAGATGTGACTCATTCTCATCTTGCCTAAAATTGAAAATTTTCTCTAACAAACACATCTAACGAAGGTAAAGATACTGAACTGCAGTTAAGTGAGCCTTTTATTTAATAGTGAGGATGAAAACATTTTGACATTGATCAGTCTTGACTATTCCAGAGTCATGTTAACTATAATTAGAGTATATCTTCACTGTGCACATTTTTGTTCTACAATATAATCACCTCATCTGCTAAAGTTAGCAAATTACATCATTACCTACTTGTTTTTGCTCTCTCTCTCTCTCTCTCTCTCGTCACCAAAATTCTTTTTTAAAGACAAAAGAAAAGATGTAGAAATAGAAGACCTGTTGAGCCAAAACGCCTTTTTCTGTTACCAGAACACATTACCAGTATGTTCTTAATGGGGAGGGAGCAAAACAGACTTCTCTACGTAGTTCGATCCTAGCACATCAGCCTTCAAATGGGAGGACTACCCTCCAGCGGGTTATCAAGGTATTTTCTTCTCCATGTTCCCCATAGTGTTTAATTTGAGAGGGCCTACTGAGAGGACTGAATTGTCTGACCCAACCTAATTGTTCAGCAAATGCAGAAACGATGCACGATGAAATGTTGTTAGGCAAAACTGGGAGATTATGACTGAAGTCTATATATTTAAGAAATATGAGAGACAGTGAAAATTCAACAGATAAATTACCTGTTTTAGAAACAGAGAAAGGAGAGCCATAATTTAAATATTTTTTATAAAACAAAGAGCTTTTAAAATTGATAGGAAGCATATTAATTATGAGCTCTGGATTATGCAGCAAAATAGTCATATTCTGCATAATTTAAATTAATCTAATTAGAATGATTAAATTCATCTATATAGAATGTGAGCCGTTAGGAAAAAATGAAATTCAGTCCTACAATACAGAGGAAAGGACTAATTTACCGTAAGGTCTCACCTACGCCAATCCTGATATCCTTTCTCAGGCAAAATTCTCATTTGCTATAAATAAAACTATATAAACAACCTTAAAAAAGGAGTCCATCTATCACTCTGGGCATTATTTAAAGGAACAATGCAACCAAAAACAGCAGCAAACCCCAGGGAAAACTCCATCTCTAAAACACCTAGAACTTTCCTCATCAGAACACCTATGCCCCCCACCCCACCCCACCAAAATAGTAGGTATCCATCAGACCACACCCTTTTCCAAAACCCTGGGGAAAAAGTTTTAGTAGTGCAGGACCCTGTGTCTGAACCAGAGAAGAGATAGGAGCAATCACATGATAACATCACAAAGAAATTACAGCAAATTGCTATAAGGACAAAGAGAGGAGGGGGAAAGAGAATGAGTGAAGGCAAATGAACTTGTGCAGAATTTTATGCCAGTGTTTTTCCATTGCTGCAGGCACACACGTTGTTCATTGTTGCCATGATGCTAAGGCAGTATTAAAGCATTCAGAGTTGCTCCCTAATCATACCTGCTCATTGCATCAGCCTTGACTTCTGAAGTCCAGCATACCTAACAGCAATTGGCAGCTTAATGTACATTAGCACAGGACATAGTTATCGAAACGCCCTTACTAGCCCAGGTTTTCTCTAGGGAGAAAGTGCTAACCTCAGCTAATTTCCCAAGGCTATCTTGAGCCTCAGAAAGTCAATGCTGTAATTTCAAACGCTAATTAGCAGTGCTGGAAATTCAGTCCTGAGTCTCGCTATGCTTTATAAAAGTATACTACATGCTTATTTAGCCTCTGTGTATACTTTCTGATTTTAAAAAAAAAAATTGTTCCTTCCAACATTTCAAATCCAGATGGCTTGTAAATTTTTATAATCGCATTCTTTTCTCCCTTTCCTTACATCTCTTTTCCTCTTTTATTGTTTTTTTTTTTAATTCCATACAATGTTTTGGGGTAAAGTTAGTATGTAAGAGATGATGCAAAGTAAATACCGTAGTGCTGTCACAGTTGCAGAAAATCTGTTGTTCAAAAGGAATGGATGCGATTTACATGCATTGAACAGCCCTACCATCCTGTAGTACTTTGGTAAAGGGCCAAATCCTACAGTCCATACTCATTCCTTACTTGACATTAATTTTTTTTCTTTGAGTAAGAACTACAGGATGTGGCCAAAGATCTATGTTTTCCGGGGGAATTTACACCCAGTTAACTTGCTGTTAGCCTTTTATGGGTACAGTATGTTACTCTCACACAGTTTGAAAAAGGCTGAAAGGGACATAATTTACAAAACTTTTGCACTAGTTAATTTGTTATCTAGGAACATTGGGCTAATATGTTGTTTACTGTTTCATGTTCAGAGGGCACTATGTCTCTGTACTCATTAGACAAGAAAGTGATTCCAGTAAAATTCACTAGAGAATTGCATTCTGTTTTCGTATATCTCATATACTGCATGTGCGTTTGGCTTCCCCCTCTTCCCTGACTGGGAAATAGTATGTCAGATGTGGCATGTACAAATAGGGTTGTGAATTTTGTATGAGAGAGATGTTATTTAAAATATTATTTTGCATTGTGGTGAAATTTTATATTTTCTGTCTCCCTTGTCTTTCTGGTCTGTACTGTGATTTCTCTTCAGAACATTGTGAACCAGTGGGTTGACTGCTCGGCTGGCACTCAGGAGACCTGCCTTCTATTCCCAGCTCTGCCACTGTCCTGATGTATAACCTTGGGCAAATCACTTTTCTTCTCTGTGGTTCAATTTTCCCCATCTGTAAAATAGGAATAATAATACTGACCTTTGTCAAATGCTTTGGTATTTGCAGAAGAAAAGTGCTATATAAGAGCTAGATGGTGGTGTTACTGTTGTTGTTGTTGTTGTTGTTGTTATTAATATGTATTATTATTTGATTAATTGACCTGTCTGTCTTGTTTTTGATCATATATCGTTATGTATTTTGTAATTCATTGAGTCTCAACTTTTTCCATACTGGGATTGCCTCTTCCATACCAGAACCATGCTCCCATCTAGCTGGGATCTGAGCAGGGCTCTCCTTCAATTTAGCAATATAGAAGGGCAATGTGGTTGTGATCCCTTACACCAATGGTAACTGACAACCCCCAGCCAGCCCTGATTGAGAACCTCTGCTATAATCAGCTCTCTAAGTATTTGTTTTGTTTGATAAATGTCTGTTCAAGGTGGCTGCTAGTCGTTCATTTTGATATTGTGCTAGTGTGTTAGAGTGTTCCCATAGACTGTCAAACCAAAGTTGCTACAGAAAAGTTTGCTTTTCCAATTTCTCACACCTCTCCAAGGGCTTGATCTAGTGTCTGTTGAAGTCAAAAGACTCCCATCAACTTCAATGGATTAGGTCTGAAGTGAAGAATTCAAACATACTACTACTCAGGTTTCTCAGAGTGTGGATCAGTGTTGGTAGTTTGCTATACCCATATTGCACGGGCCCACATTTACGTGGCTTGGTCTCCTACCAGAGGAGGTACTGAGCTTTCACCTTAAACTACTCTCTTTCTTGGCACATACTCTAAGGCTTGGTCTACACTATGACTTTAATTCAGATTTAGCAGCGTTAAATCGAATTAACCCTGCACCCGTCCACACAGCGGAGCCATTTATTTTGAAATAAAGGGCTCTTAAAATCGATTTCTGTACCCGACGAGCGGAGTAGCGCCAAAATCGATTTTGTCAATTCGAATTAGGGTTAGTGTGGCCGCAATTCGATGGTATTGGTCTCCGGGAGCTGTCCCAGAGTGCACCATTGTGACCGCTCTGGACAGCAATCTGAACTCGCATGCACTGGCCAAGTAGACAGGAAAAGCCCCAGGAAAATTTGAATTTCATTTCCTGTTTGCCCAGCGTGGAGAGCACAGGTGACCACAGATACCACAGCTCATCAGCACAGGTAACCATGCAGGCTGATAATCGAAAAAGAGCACCAGCATGGACCGCACGGGAGGTACTGGATCTGATCGCTATATGGGGAGAGGATTCAGTGCTAGCAGAACTTCGTTCGAAAAGACGAAATGCCAAAACTTTTGAAAAAATCTCCAAGGGCATGATGGAGAGAGGCCACAATAGGGACTCAGATCAATGCCGCGTGAAAGTCAAGGAGCTCAGACAAGCCTATCAAAAAACAAAGGAGGCAAACGGTCGCTCCGGGTCAGAGCCGCGGACATGCCGCTTCTACGCCGAGCTGCATGCAATTCTAGGGGGGGCCGCCACCACTACCCCACCTCTGACCGTGGATTCCGGGTCGGGGATAGTCTCATCAGCTACACCTGAGGATTCTGCGGATGGGGAAGAGGAGGAGGAGGAGGAGGACGACGAGCTTGCAGAGAGCACCCAGCACTCCGTTCTCCCCAACAGCCAGGATCTTTTTCTCAGCCTGACTGAAGTACCCTCCCAAGCCAGTAGCCAAGACCATGACCCCATGGAAGGGACCTCAGGTGAGTTTACCTTTTAAAATATAAAACATGGTTTAAAAGCAAGCGTTTTTTAATGATTAATTTGCCCTGAGGACTTGGGATGCATTCGCGGCCAGTACAGCTACTGGAAAAGTCTGTTAACGTGTCTGGGGATGGAGCGGAAATGCTCCAGGGACATCTCCATGAAGCTCTCCTGGAGGTACTCCAAAAGCCTTGCCACAAGGTTTCTGGGCAGTGCAGCCTTATTCCGTCCTCCATGGTAGGACACTTGACCACGCCATGCTTGCAGCAAGTAATCTGGTATCAGTGCCTGACAAAGCCTGGCAGCGTATGGTCCCGGTGTTTGCTGGCATTCAAGCAACATCCGTTCTTTATCTTGCTGTGTAATCCTCAGGAGAGTGATATCGCTCATGGTAACCTGGTTGAAAGACAGGAACTTAATTAAGGGGACAGAGGTGGCCGTTCCTACTGGGCTGTTTGCCTGTGGCTGAAAAGAAATCCTTCCCTGCAGTTAGCCAAGCACAGGGGGGGGGGGGGGGGGATTGGCCCTGAGCTTTTCGCGTTTGGCTAGCAGGGATCTTCCCTGTTACCAGCCACGCGGTCGGGGGAGGGGTACATTGATCATCCCAGGGAATTCATGGCGGGAGGGGGAGGCGGGGGGGTTAGTTTGGTTTCTGCAGGGATCTTCCCTGATACCTGCCACGCGGTGGGGGGAGGGATAAAGCGATCATCCCAGAGAATTGGATGGTGGGGGGGTTAGTTTGTTTTCTGCTGCTGAAGGTTAACAGGAAAACCGCAGCAGTCAACAGGCTTTGCTTGGTATGTGGGAAAGGAGGGCGCAGAAGCCGAAAGACAATGGCTTACCATGGCTGCCTGCAAGCTGAATTCTGTTGCCCGGACCTGCGTCTGTGATCTCTAATACCAAAGCCACAGGCACTCAATATTAAGATGGAAAATGCGACCTTGTACTGAAATCACATGTGCTATGTAATGTGAATAGTGTTTTTCACCATGAAAGAGTATAAGCACTGTTCTGTAAAATGTATCAGTTTAAAAACTTCTCTCCTTTCTTTCAACCCTCCCTCCAGCAGCTGCAAATTTTTCAAGCCTCCCTCCTCCGTCCCGAAGGCTATCTCAGATAAGGCGGCGTAGAAAGAGGACGCGAGACGACATGTTCACAGAAATAATGGAATCCACCCGCAATGAAAGAGCTCATTTGAATGAGTGGAAGGACACTGTATCTAAATTTAGGAAAGATGCCAGTGAACGTGAGGTCTTGAGGGACGCTCGAGATGAGAGGTGGGAGGCTGCAACGCTGGGGCTGCTGCGTGAGCAAACGGACATGCTCCGGTGTCTGGTGGAGCTTCAGGAACGGCAGCAGGATGACAGAGTGCCGCTGCAGCCGCTGTATAACCTCCCTCCCCCCTCACCATGTTCCATATCCCCCTCACCCAGACGTGTAAGAACGCGGGGGGGAGGCTCCGTGCACCCTCCCACTCCACCCCAGTGGACAGCCCAACCAAAAGCCTGTCATTATATTGAATTTGTTCAGTGGCCTTTTACTTCCCTCCTATCCTCCTCCCAAACCTCACCCAGATTACCTTCTTGGTTCTCTCCCTATGTTTATAATCACTTAATAAAGAATACATGATTTTTAAACGATAGTGACTTTATTTCCTTTGAAAGAAAGCTGGGGGAAGGGGGAGGGTGGGTTGCTTACAGAGAATGAATGAGTCAATGAAGGGACCGCATAGTGTTGCAGGTGGACGATTCCCAGTGGCTGCGGAACTTTCGCATGCGTAAGGGCACTTTCATGGAACTTTGTGACTTGCTTTCCCCTGCCCTGCAGCCCTTTAAACAGAGTAGTGTTCCTGAAGACGCGAGCATCATGAACCCTTCCCGGCCAGCCCGCGTTGATGTTGGTGAAACGTCCCTTGTGATCCACAAGTGCTTGCAGCACCATTGAAAAGTACCCCTTGCGGTTTATGTACTGGGTACCCTGGTGCTCCGGTGCCAAGATAGGGATGTGGGTTCCATCTATCGCCCCACCACAGTTAGGGAATCCCATTGCAGCAAAGCCATCCACTATGATCTGCACATCTCCCAGAGTCACTAGCTTGTGTAGCAGCACCTCAGTGATTGCTTTGGCTACTTGCATCACAGCAGCCCCCACAGTAGATTTGCCCACTCCAAATTGATTCCCGACTGACCGGTAGCTGTCTGGCGTTGCAAGCTTCCACAGGGCTATTGCCACTCGCTTCTCAACTGTGAGGGCTGCTCTCATCCTGGTATTCTGGCGCTTCAGGGCAGGGGAAAGCAAGTCACAAAGTTCCATGAAAGTGCCCTTACGCATGCGAAAGTTCCGCAGCCACTGGGAATCGTCCACCTGCAACACTATGCGGTCCCACCAGTCTGTGCTTGTTTCCCGGGCCCAGAATCGGCGTTCCATGCCTATAACCTGCCCCATTAACAGCATGATCTCCAAAGCACCGGGTCCCGCGGTTCGATAGAATTCCATGTCTATATCCTCATCACTCTCGTCGCCGCGCTGCTGTAGCCTGCTCCTCGCCGCCTGGTTTTCCAGGTTCTTGTTCAGCATAAACTGCACGATAAGGCGCGAGGTATTTACAATGTTCATGACTGCTGTCTTGAGGTGAGCGGGCTCCATGCTTGCCGTGGTATGGCGTCTGCACTGTTCACCCAGGAAAAAGGCGCGAAACGGTTGTCTGCCGTTGCTTCCTGGAGAGGGGGGAGGATATACCCAGAACCACCCGCGACAATGTTTTTGGCCCCATCATGCATTGGGATCTCAACCCAGAATTCCAATGGGCGGAGGAGACTGCGGGAACTATGGGATAGCTATGGGATAGCTACCCACAGTGCAACGCTCCAGAAATCGACGCTAGCCCCGGTACATGGACGCACACCGCCGAATTAATGTGCTTAGTGTGGCCGCATACAATCGAATTTATATAATCTGTTTCCCAAATTCGAATTATATAAATTCAGATTAATCCCGTAGTGTAGACATACCCTAACATTCTGAACCCTCTGAACAGCTTCAGACAGCTGTCTTTTATCATCTTATAAATCAGCCTACCAAAGAGGTGCTTCTTCCTCCAAATGTGAATTTCCTGCCAAAATCAACACCTGCTTGGGCCCAGAAAGTCCTAAACCAATTATATAAATAGGACACAACTTCAAAGTTTGCTATCTAAGAGCTCTAATCAGGAGCTTTTATGCCATTGGGATGGACAGAGTTCCAGTTCTTGCTCCTAACCTTACAGGGCCATGAGATTACAACCTTAAGAGTTGTGACATTTCTAGGTGTAGGAAAGTTATTTTCAGTTCTCTTCAGAGATTTTTATGGTTTCCAGAGAGATCTGTATAGTTGAACTCATGGTAACTAACACCTGAGTTTAAAGGTGGAGTGGTACAGAAAAAATCCCAAAAATTCTTTTAATTCTCTCTCTCAAATAATCCTAAAATACCTTTTTTTAATACTTGTGATGTACAAAATACATCATAGTGAGGCATGGGATAAACATTTTATTGGCACTCATTTTGGGATGGCTTTACCATTCATGCATAATATGCCCATCCCACTCATTTGTACTACCCAATCCTGTGTTCCTATATACTGCATGCTGCTTTGCAAGCAAATTAAAAAGATGCATCCCTGTTCTGAGAAGCGTACAATCTATGGCCTAATCATGTAAACCTTTGCTTACCTACCAGACAGAGTGCTTACTACTGTGAGCTGTCCTCTTGACTTCAGAGGGGCTATTTGCAGAGGCAAGCACTGAAAGTGTTTGCAGGATCAGGCCCTTTATTACATGGGACACAGCAAGAGGTGCCAAAAAAGAGGGTGGAGGAGGGAATGCAGGGTATGTTATGCTTTCATTATGTACTACTTCTTAGTTCTTTGTGTGTGTAGCTTATAGGAACAGTAGTTTTACAAATGTAAGGGTAGGGGAATGATACCACTTAAGTGCATTGTGCTTAGGAAATTTTGAGTCAATTTTGGCCAGTATTTGCCTGCATTTCATTTCTTCTGTGTTCAAGCAGAGGGATGATTTGGCTTTAAACTGCTATCTTAGATGGGATTTAAGATCAGATGTTATGGAGGCAAGCTGTTAATATAACTTGGACATTCCTGTTGCATTCCCCAAGTCTGGGGCCTGTTCTAGTTCCCATTGAAGTTAATGGTATAATTCCCATTGACTTCCAAGGGAGCAGGATCATGCCCACTGTGATATGAATTAGCTAAAAATATTAACTTGCCATTATGTTAAAATAAACAAAACAAAATCATCCACCATATGGTCAACTTAATATTCAGTGTTTATATCTGCTAGGAAAATATCGGAATGGCACATTTTAGGGTGGAAAGTGTCTTATGTTGAATTGTGTTAAAATCTGTTATTTGCCAGAGAATTTTGTTAACCAGGTATTGTTTACAAGCTTTCAGAGAGGCAGTGTCATCTCTGTCTAGAGTGAACATGTTCTCCTGAGGAAGGATCAGGGACTCTCTATAAATGGCTCCAGGATTATGAATCTGAGAGAGGATTAGAGAACTAAGTAAAGCAATAATGTTAATGTCCTTAATGAAAACAAAAGGGAAGAGTCCCAGACAATATTTGCCATGAACAAAGGTCAATATCATTCAATAAATACAGCAGTCTCCTGTTTTGGCTGTAAATGAGAATGAAACCTCTTTGTACCAGCATATGTTAATGTCATGGAGAGTTGTGCTCAAAGTCAACTGAGGTCAAAAGTTGCTGCAAGCTAAGTTTTTGTGACTCAGTACTGTGTTGTCAAGACCTTGCAATGTACTGGCTAAGGTTCATCACAACCTTTTGTAAAGGGAAGGAAGATAATTGGCTATCTCTTTAAATACTGTTCTTTTAAATACTAAGCTGGTCCAAACTATGGTTGAGGTTCATGAGCTGGAATATTGGCCAGCCAATAAGGAGCTGAGATAAATTAACTAATTTCACTTTAAACTAGAAAAAAGAACGAGTACTTGTGGCACCTTAGAGACTAACAAATTTATTTGGGCATAAGCTTTCGTGGGCTAAAACCCACTTCATCGGAGGCATGCAGTGGAAAATACAGTAGGAAGATATCTATCTGTCTGTCTATCTATCTATATATCTATCTATCTATACAGAGAACATGAAAAGATGGGGGTTGCAATACCAACTCTAATGAGACAAATCAATTAAGGTGGGCTATTATCAGCAGGAGGGGGGGAAAATTTGTAGTAGTAATCAGGATAGCCCATTTCAAACAGTTGACAAGGAGGTGTGAGTAACAGTAGGAGGGAAAATTAGCATGGGGAAATAGTTTTTAGTTTGTGTAATGACCCATCCACTTCCAGTCTTTATTCAGGCCTAATCTGATGGTGTCCAGTTTGCAAATTAATTCCAGTTCTGCAATTTCTTGTTGGATTCTCTTTTTGAAGTTTTTTTGTTGAAGAATTGCCACTTTTAGGTCTGTAATTGAGTGTCCAGGGAGATTGAAGTGCTCTCCGACTGGTTTTTGAATGTTATAATTCTTGACGTCTGATTTGTGTCCATTTATTCTTTTGTGTAGAGACTGTCCGGTTTGGCCAATGTACATGGCAGAGGGACATTGCTGGCACATGATGGCATATATCACCTTGGTAGATGTGCAGGTGAGTGAGCCCCTGATGGTGTAGCTGATGGGATTAGGTCCTATGATGGTGTCCCTTGAATATATATGGTGTCCCTATATATATATCTTCCTACTGTATTTTCTACTCCATGCATCTGATGAAGTGGGTTTTAGCCCACGAAAGCTTATGCCCAAATAAATTTGTTAGTCTCTAAGGTGCCACAAGTACTCCTCGTTCTTTTTGCTGATACAGGCTAACACGGCTATCACTCTGAAACTTTAAACTAGGTCTGTCAAGTGATTAAAAAAATTAATCGCAATTAATCGCACTGTTGAACAATAATAGAATACCATTTATTTAAATATTTTGGATGTTTTCTACATTTTTAAATATATTTATTTCAATTACAACACAGAATACTAAGTGTACAGTGCTCACTTTATTTTTTATTACAAATATTTGCACTGTAAAAACCAAAAGAAATAGCATTTTTCAATTCCCCTAATACAAGTGCAATGTCTTTAGCATGAAAGTTGAACTTACAAATGTAGAACCATGTACAAAAAATAACTGCATTCAAAAACAAAACAATGTAAAACTTTAGAGCCTACAAGTCCACTCAGTCCTACTAATTGTTCAGCCAATCGCTCAGACAAACAAGTTTGTTTACATTTTCAGGCGATAATGCTGCCCCTTTATTGTTTACAATGTCACCTTAAGTATGCCAGTTCATGCTTCAAGCACCATTCCAGAGGACATGTCCATGCTGATGACAGGTTTTGCTCGATAATGATCCAAAGCAGTGTGGACCGATACATGTTCATTTTCATCTTCTGAGTCAGATGCCACCAACAGAAGGTTTTTTTGTTTTTTTTTGCGGTCCGGGTTCTGTAGTTTTCGCATCGGAATGTTGCTCTTTTAAGACTTCTGAGAGCATGCTCCACATCTCATCCCTCTCAGATTTTGGAAGGCACTTCAGATTCTTAAACGTTGGGTCGAGTGCTGTTGCTATCTTTGGAAATCTCAGATTGGTACCTTTGTGTTTTGTCAAATCTGCAGTGAAAGTGTTCTTAAAACGAATAATGTGCTGGGTCATCATCCGAGACTGCTATAATATGAAATATATGTCAAAGTGTGGGTGAAACAGAGCAGGCAACGTACAATTCTCCCCCAAGAAGTTCACTCACGAATTTAACTAATGCATTATTTTTTGAACGAGCATCATCAGCATGGAAGCATGTCCTCTGGAATTGTGGCCGAAGCACGAAGGGGCATATGAATGTTTAGCACGTAAATATCTTGCTTTCAGGTGACGTAAATAAGAAGTGGGCAACATTATCTCCCATAAATGTAAACAAACTTCTTTGTCTTAGCGAGTGGCTGAAGAAGTAGTAGAACTGAGTGGACTTGTAGGCTCTAAAGTTTTACATTGTTTTGTTTTTGAGTGCAATCACGTAACAAAAAAAATCTACATTTGTAAATTACACTTTCACGATAAAGAGATTGCACTACAGTACTTGTATGAGGTGAATTGAAAAATACTGTTTCTTTTGTCTACCATTTTTACAGTGCAAATATTTGTATTAAAAATAATATAAAGTGAGCACTGTACACTTTGTATTCTGTGTTGTAATTTAAATCATTGTATTTGAAAATGTAGAAAAACATCCAAAATATTTAATAAATTTCAATTGATATTCTATTGTTTAACAGTGTGATTAAAACAGTGATTAATCACAATTAATTTTTTTAATCGCAATTAATTTTTTGGAGTTCATCACATGAGTTAACTGTGATTAATCAACAGCCCTACTTTCAAGTTAACTTTTAAAAAGAACAAGATGGATCTACAGGATGGTCCTAGCCACACAGCACTCCAGGCCAGGTCTAAAACAATTACCTTTATTATTCCCTTTGTTTTCCATACATACAAAGCAACCATCTATGTTCAGCCCAAATTGACTTTTATTTTAGATGAAAGAAAACAAAGCCAATTTTTCATGAGTGATTCGCCTCTATCTAGGCTGCTGCAACCCTCAGAACAAACTGGTTGCTGCCTTTGCACACAGAATTCCAGCAATTTACAGTTGTGGAACTCTGAAAACAAAAGCATCAGTGTCTTAGCTACTTACTCTACAAATTTTAAAATTCCTTCTACTGCTTATTATGTCTTATTTACCAGCTAGTTCGGTGTGGGTACTTGTATGTAGAAGGCATGATAACTCAAACCTCTTTTCCCCCCACTTATGTGGCAGCTATGTGGGAATTCTGCCCTGCATGACCAGAAAAAAGAAGTGAAGAATTAGAACAGTTAGTCTACAATATTTATTCCTCTCCCATGACAATGCAAAAAGGAGCAGCAATCACTCCTCTTCCACCTTGCAGAGGTGGATTGGTTGTGGGAAAACTGTGGTGTCCATTGCTGGTAGGACAGGTCAGCTTGGTGCATGGGCAAGAGCAGAAGAACCCCCATAGAGCCTGAAATCAATAGGGTTTTCCTTCCATTTCCTTGTCTGTCTCCAGGCTACTAGGGCACATGGCCACGATTCCTACTCTGCTCCGCAAGCCATCTCCGGTGGAGACAGTGCAGATTGGAGGCTTTGAAAGAAATGTGTGTCTCGGAGGCTGAGCTCCCTTTGGGCTGTTTGAAGCTCAAGAAGAGCACATCGGCCTTGATCAGCTGCTCCATTCTGCCCATTTTTGTGCTAGGGATGAAAGAGTAAAGAGACATGGAAAAAATAGGGTGGTCAGAAGTTTGGAGGAGTGAAGCACGTATGGCATGGGAGAGCTATTTCGTTATCAAGTTCTCCTTTTAAAATCACTCTGTTTTCCACTTGAAGCAGTAGTAATGCCTATATAGGATCAGTGGCGTAGCCAGGGTCTAAGTGTAGGGGGAGCAAACAGAAAAAAGGTGCTCCCCCTTGGCTCCTCCTCTGGCCACGCCCCTGGCTCCTCCCATTTCCCCCCCAGATTAACCCCGGGCCAGCTCAGGACTCCTGCGGACTTCCCGGGGGTGCGGATACCCCCGTCTCCCTGCGGTCCCGGGAGAGTCAATCCTGCCCAGCCTGCTCTGCAGGTGTCCCCCGCCAGACTGCGCCACCCGGCCCCACCCACGGGGTCCCGTCTCCCCTGCCCAGGGCTCCAGGCTCCTGTGCCGCGCCAGGGCTCCCCATCCAGACAGCGCGGCCTGCGCCCCTGCCCTGCGGGCCCGGCCCCGGGGAGCCCCTCGCCCGGAGGGGACCCCCCAGTGCAAGGCACTGGACCCCTGCCGCTCACGTTCTGTCCTGCGCCGCCGCCTGTCCCCGGCTGATCCCGGCCCCGCGCCGTGGGCGGATCCCGGCCCCGGCTCTGGGCGGGGAGCGCTTGGCCTCCGAGCCCTGAGCCGCTGCAGGAGGTGGCTGCTCCTGCGGCGATGTTGGGGCCGTGTGGAGCGCGATGGCCGAGGAGCCGGCCCCTTCGCTCCTCCGGCCGCGCCTGCCGCCCCCCATGGCTCCTCCGGCCGTGCTGCCCCCAGCGCCGGCCCGGCCGTCCTGCGCCACCGCCTGTCCCCGGCCGATCCCAGCCCCGCGCCGCGGGCAGATCCCGGCTCCGGCTCCGGGCGGGGAGCGCTTGGCCGCCGAGCCCTGAGCCGCCGCAGGAGGTGGCTGCGCCTGCGGCGATGTTGGGGCCGCATGGGGCGCGATGGCCGAGGAGCCGGCCCCCTCTCTCCTCCGGCCGCCCCCCATGGCTCCTCTGGCAGTGCTGCCCCCGGCGCCGGCCCGGCAGGCGCCGCTTTGGGGAAAAGGGATGAGGGGAAGCGGCTGCTTCCCCTGCTAGCTACGCTACTGTATAAGATTAGAGGTTTATGGTCAGAAAAGTAGGATGCCCGGTTGTCAAGAGTCTGGCAAAACTAGAGAACTATTATGCTTGAACTCAAAACATTTCTAACCACCTAATAAATTCTTTTTCAGCTATAGTGGTGCATCAGAACAGTAATTAATGATTAGTCATAAGTGCTTGGAAAGAAACTGCACTGATGACTAATTTGTGTAACTAAAACCTCTTATCAAAGCAAAATATTGGCTGTAGCCAGTGTGGATTACATTTGTGATAAAGGGGTGAACTTTGGCATGTAGAAAACAAGCACCAGCTCTATCAATAGTGTGCTGAGTGCTACATGGCTCTGGTAACAGATAAAAGATGGTGGGGGGAAAACATCAGGAGATGAGGTCTCCTTAAATCAAAATGATTCTCTAACATCATTTGTTTAAAATCTATATAATACAAACCAACGCAGTTATCTTTGATGAAGAGTATCAGGAACGTATCACCATGTTTCCAAAACTATGGCTTGGAGTTGCCCTGACAGTCTCAAGCTCTGAAAGAGACCACCTTGCTTTTCTCTTGCACTCAGAAAGGGTGGTAGCACTCTCCAGAGAAAGATGTGTGTCCATCCTTTCTCAGCTAGAATGTTGGGTCAGCCCAATGAAAGGCCTTTGAGAGAACTAAAGGGGAAAAAAGGAAATCTATGTAGTCAGGATATATTTTTAAAGCAACGGTATTACATTGAGCCTGAAAACATTTCTACCCCACATTCAGAGAGACTTCAGTTTAGTAATGGCTGAGTCTTGGAATGGGAGAAGATCAACTGAATGAGAAAAAGAGATAGAGAGCATGCTACAGCCATAGTGGGTGTTAGGGAGAGTGGCTGAGCAGCCAGGTCAGGATTGAGTCCTAACTCTTTAAAAAAATAATTGGTAAATAGAGCATCTGAAAGAGTATGATGTCCATTTACAGAATGATCAAACAAAGAGACTGAGAAAAAGATTGAGACATGCAAGCTATGGAATAATTGTACAGTTTACATCAGACATTTATTTGTTGGATGATATCCAAATAGTATAATCAAAACATTCACTATATAAAGGCTTTCTGTATATTTTACAGGAGGGGAAACAAAACAGCTTGCACTTCAATTTGTGGTTTGTATTGTTTAGCATAAACCTTCCATAAACACACACAAACTCAATTCTTTATGCAAGTATTCAGTACTGGCTTGAGAGTTTTTGGTGTCCTATACAAACTAGAAAATGTATAACCTTCACAGTAAATAGTCCCTAAATATTGTACTGACCCCAATACTTAGCTGTTCTTGAGGTAACCTCCTGATCTGTATGTATGGTACAGCCATCCTGATTTCATTGTTGCTTATCTATTAATCTTATTTGTCTGTTTTAGCAGGATTAAAGCCAAAAACATACATCTCACCTCTTCCCAATAAATTCACTTTAAAAACCTGTGTTAAAAGAATACACTGCAAACCCATCCTCCTCACTTTAGAGTAAACAGAAATTATCTATCAGGTTTTCTCCTACATGATTGGGCCCCTAAAGGATCTTTGTTTTAAAATTATTTAACTTGGCCAGAGTCCTTCTTAGAAAATATTACCTCCTAGATTCCAAAAATGTTTTTTATTTTGGAAAACAGATTCATCCTGCATCTGAAAATTTAACAATAATAACAAAACAGGTTGTGACGGGTTGGATCACCAAAAAAACCCTGGGAGCTGCCACCCAATGTGCCAAGACTACCTCTGCTCCTGTTTTCCCTGCCAACTCAGGACTCCAGCACCCTGTCTTGCTGAGCCAGACACTCCCGTCTGCTCCAACAAAGACCCAGGGTCTAAATTACTTGCCCCAAAGCTGCAGGTTTACCTGAAAACAGCTCACAGAAGTGTGCTTGTCTTTAGCACTCTGATGCCCAACTCCCAATGGGGTCTAAACCCAAATAAATCCGTTTTACCCTGTATAAAGCTTATGCAGGGTAAACTCATAAATTGTTCGCCCTCTATATAACACTGATAGAGAGATATGCACGGTTGTTTGCTCCCCGAGGTATTAATACATACTCTGAGTTAATCAATAAGTAAAAAGTGATTTTATTAAATACAGAAAGTAGGATTTAAGTGGTTCCAAGTAGTAACAGAACAAAGTAAGTCACCAAGCAAAATAAAATAAAATGTGCAAATCTATGTCTAATCAAACTGAATACAGGTAATCTCACCCTCAGAGATGCTTTAGTAAGTTTTTTCCTCAGATTGGACACCTTCCAGGCCTGGGCACAATTATTTCCCCTGGTACAGCTCTTGTTCCAGCTCAGGTGGTAGCTAGGGGATTCTTCATGATGGCTCCTCTCTCCCCCTTTGTTCTGTTCCACCCCTTTATATATCTTTTGCATAAGGCGGGAACCCTTTGTCCCTCTGGGTTTCCACCCCCCCCCCCCTCACTGGAAAAGCACCAGGTTAAAGATGGATTCCAGTTCAGGTGACATGATCATATGTCACTGCAAGACTTCATTACCCACTTGCCAGCACACACATATACAGGAAGACTCACAGGTAAAACACAGCCATCTGCAGACAATGGTCCTGGTTAATGGGAGTCATCAAGATTCCAAACCACCATTAATGGCCCACACTTTGCATAATTACAATAGGCCCTCAGAGTTATTTTATATTTCTAGTTTTAGACACAAGAGTGGTACATTTATACAAATAGGATGATCACACTCAGTAGATTATAAGCTTTGTAATGATACCTTACAAGAGACCTTTTGCATGAAGCATATCCCAGTTACATTATAGTCACGTATCATATTTTTATAAAACCATATAGACTGCACAACGTCACACAGCTATTACAGTAAAAACAAAACAATACTGAATAAATCCGTCTGTGCTCCCTAGGGTGGGAAGTGATGCAATGGAGATAACACTAGACAGTCATTTTTAACTATTTCCTTGATACACCCTGTTGTGCTAGGGAGGAGAACTCTTATCAGTAAAGCTATTGTAAACTTATATATGCAAAAACACTTTGAATGAAAAACAACTGAGATTTTGGATGTGAAAATGGCAGAAATTCAGCAGTTGCAATTCAGCCCCCTTATAGATTCACAGGCTTAGAAGGGACCTCAAGAGTCATCTAGTCTAACCCCCTGCCAAGATGCAGGATCTGTTGTGTCTAAACCAGCCAAGACAGATGGCTATCATCCAGCCTCCTTTTGAGAACCTCCAGTGAAGGAGCTTCCACGACCTCCCTAGGCAGTTTGTTCTATTGTCCTACTGTTCTTACAGTTTGGAAGTTTTTCCTGAGATTTAATCTAAATCTGCTATACACAGATGTGTAAAGATAACATCCCCATAGCATTTCATCATAGGGGAGTATTGGGGGAATGTTATCTGTTTGCAAAGGCAAGACTGCAATGGTGGCCGCTGTGATATGTTGTATTAGTGCTTATCATGTTTATTTTTATGCGTTACCTTTCCTGTGAGAGCCAGAATTTTTGATTTCCTTTTGTGTGTACTAAATCTCACACTTAATATGGTGTACTGTTAACCTAAATTTAGGAATGAGAGCCTAAATTGTCAGGTGTTGGATATCTTAAAGTTAGCCTCCCATCTCCATATTTGGGCATCTAAATAAAAGTGGCCTGATTTTCAAAGGTACTGAGCACCTCCAGTTCCTATTAACACGTTTGTTTTACCAGTTTACTTTTCATGAAAATCAGGCCATTTTGCTTAGGTGCCCAAATCCAGAATTAGCCACCTAACTTTAGGCACCCACTAAGGTTTGAAATTTTGGGGCATATGTTCCATTTTGTCTTTGGTTGGGGGAAGGAAAAGAGCGTGATTGACTAGACATCGATGTAAAAGTCTAATAAAAGAACGGGTATGTTAAAGGTGCAGCTTGAACAGGCACCCTGGATTGGATACAGTCACTCCTCTCAGTATAGGCATCTCTTCTCCAGTTTGTATTTGACTGTCTGATGCAGGATTCAAAATGGGATATGTAGTAATTGAACTGGAGATGAGGAAATTTTGTTTAAATGTGAGATGCTCCACGTGTGCACATGTGATCCTGAGCCCCCTCTCTTGTTAATAATTTAAACTAGAAGAAAATAGCAGGATGCACAATTTTCAGACATTGAACATGTGTCTAAAGTGTTTTCAAATGTTAAGGTGCTTAGGGGCAGATGTTCAAATGTAGGGGTATGCACACAAGTATTAGAGGTGTGTGTTGCAAAATCAGGTATTTGCACAAGTGTATGGTCAGTTGACTGGCCATGTGTAAGTACCTGATTTGCATGCACACATCTAGAATTGGCATGCACAAACCTCTCCATGGCTCTGGCATAGGTCATCGGTTCCTCTAGAAGGAGGGGGTGGGTCTGGGGAAAGTTTGAAGTTCTAAAGAAACAAAATCCATACACTGTTTTTGAAGTTATTCTAACACAAAACAGCATCCAGAAACTGCTCGTTCCTTTTCTGATAAAGTTTTGTCTAAGAGTTTTGGTTTATCAGCTGAGTGAATAAGAAATATTGGGGCATTACAATGGAACTTGAATACGTTTGTGCTTTAAAATGGGACCTTTTCTGTTTCCATAGTGACTTGGATTTGTAATTAGTGTCTTCCCTAAAATGGAAACTGAGCCCAAAGCAGCGTGTGTGTGAGGTCTGGGTCAGCAGCTAACCTCCTAGAGCCCAGCAGCAGGGATTGGCAAATGTTGCTGTCAGTCAGTGGCTGGAGCTGAGTGTTTGTAAGGGCAGTTGGGGGGTGGAGCTCAAGGGAAGAGGGCGAAGGAGAGGAGCTGCAGGTTCTGTAGCTGTGACTCCGGTGAAGCCAGAGCGGTGATGCAGCCACCACACCCCGGGCTGAGCAGAAATGAGATTTTGCGCTAGGGTGAGTTTTCCCATTGAGATTCTGGTTCACTTTTTAATCATTTTAGACCCCAAAGGCCGCCCCAGGGCCAGCTTGGAGCCTGGAGCATGACTCCAAGCGGCTGGCAGGGTCTGGTGCTTCCAGCTCTCGCCCTGTCCCTGAGCTGAGCAGGGATTGTGACCGCTTCTGCCTTGCCCCCGGGCTGCGTGTTCTTCCAAGCGCGGCAGGTTCCTTACGAAACGAATCTGTCCCTGCTTCCCTCCGCCCCGGGGGCAGATTGTGTGTCGCCCGCCCGCGCTCCGGCCTGTCCCCGCTACAAACGCAGCTTGGACTTTTCCGAGACTTTTCGCTGTGGTGCAGCTAACAACGTGCGCTCTCTTCTCTCCCCCACTAGCCCTGAGGCGCTCGGAGGGGTCCGGCCGGCGGCAGCGGAGAAGAAGCGAGCGGACAGGGACCAGGCAGGCGCCTTCCGTGCAGAGCCGATTGCCCCTGCCCCAGCTGAACGCCTGCGCCTCGCACCCCCAGCCGGTCCTGGGCGGTGCGATGCTGGCGCGGGCTTGGGCCCTAGGGAAGGAATCTGCCTACGCCCCTCGCGTACCTTAGCCGAGAACTCGCCCCTCCGAGAAGAGCGTGGCCCATCCTAGCCCCGTCCGTAGCTAAGAGGAAGGGCTCCTGCTCCCCGCCCCGGCCGGCGCCGTGCTCCGGGGGCAGGATGGTGGATGTGTTCAGCGGGCGGCCCCTGCTCACCCGGGACGGGCACGCCGTGGATCCTGAGGAGGTTTTGCAGAACAAGATCGTGGGCTTGTACTTCTCGGCCGGCTGGTGCTCCCCGTGCCGGGACTTCACCCCCATCCTGTGCGACTTCTACAGCGAGCTGCTGGAGGGCGCCCGCCCGCCGGCCCCTTTCGAGATCGTCTTCATCTCGTCCGACCGCAGCCCCGAGGAGATGGTCGAGTACATGCACGACATGCACGGGGACTGGCTGGCGCTGCCCTTCCACGACCCCTACAAGCAGTGAGTGGGGGTAGGGGGGAGGGTTAGCAGCAGCCTGTTACCCGCAGGCTGGGGGGCCCCTGCCTTGGGGGAGCTACGCGATCCGGGGGTGGGATGGCCAGGACCGCAGCCGTTGCTATACCCTAGACCAGGTGCTTCGGGCTGGGTTTAAATCCAAGCTAGAACGTGCCAAGTTTGCACCCAGCCTCTCGAGTTCCACTGGCTGAACGTGTAAGTGCCTCTAGTGCCCAAAGCACGTAGACCCTGCCACAGTCTGGTGGCGCCCCGGCTGCAGAACTCGAGAGCTGGCACCTGGGTCCTGCTGGATCCCAGCCAACCTTGGGCCCCAAATTCTAAGGTGGAAATCTAGAAGAACTGTCCCTGAAACCTGTCCCTTTTCTGACTTGCACCGATGAACCCCTGACCATACTGCACCCTGGCACCACAGCACCAGATCCAATACCTAGACCCTGCTAGATCAGGCCAGTGTTTGCTTTTGGCCCCCAATTCTTCTACATAAATAGAGAACAAGTGTAGATGCTCCAGCACTCCCATTGTACCAGGACCCGTGAAGAAGAGCTCTGTGTAGCTAGAAAGCTTGTCTCTCTCATCTACCGAAGTTGGTCCAATAAAAGGTCACCCACCTTGTTTCTAGGGAAAAAAATAACCTTTTGCCATGATGAAAACTGGTAAACAGCAAGGTGCCTTAAGGTTTCCTCTAGGGTCCTGTATTGTTTTATGTATTTATTAACTGCCTGGAAAGGGGAGTGTGTAGTGAGGTAGCAAACTTTGCAGGTGAGACAAAGTTACTTAGATTATTCCAGTCCAGAGAAGAGTGAGAGGAATGGAAGAGAGACATAAACAAGCTAGGTGACTGGACAGCATGATGAAGTTCAATATAGACAAATGTAAGGTAATGCATATTGGAGGGAAAAGTTTGAACTGATGTGCTTTACAGGGTTCTAAACTAATTGTATCAAGTGAGGAAAGTCACTGTAACCAGCTCAATTTAAACAAACAAAAATTTCCCATGAAAAATAATCCATTGGAAATGTATCTGTCTTTGCTGCCCCAATTTGTAGCAATTTTCCACCTAGTGAAACTGTGGGTGCACTAACCTGTTTAGTTACACGGGGTCAGAAAAAGGAAATTCAGAAAAATATCAGTATTGTTTTTAAGGAAGTATTTTTGGTAACATTTTGTAATGTTTGCTGGAGTGTGGCAGTGATCTTTTAAAGTTAGCTTGCAAGTCTGATGATTGATGTTACTTTGATTAGTTGGCTTACTCCTGCCGTGATAGGGTGCATTGATTTTAAATCAAAGCAATTTAAATAATCAATTTAATCATGACTTAAATCAGAAAGCAGGAAAACTTGTTTTAAATAGTCAATTTTAATTGTGTTTTGCATTTGTACTTTTGTAGTTATTTTCCTAAAGAAACGCTTATCCTCATTAGTTGGTAACCATTAAAACATATTATTTAAACTGAATATATCATTTACGCTAAATTTGGTCCTCCTTTTTGCTAGCCAGGAGGATACACTACATCTATACATATTTATTTAAGCAATTGTATAGCTTAATTTATTTTTATTCAGGTTATTAATTTTTATATTTTTATTATGTCAGAAAATGGTGAATGATGCATTTCTTATTAGATTATTTTTTTACTTGTGATTTGTGTCAAGATCTATTTGGATGGAAATGCAAATTCAATTAATGCACAAAAACAAGCATTTAAAATTTTTGATTAAATAAAACTACTTTAAAAGTGCTGGATACATTTTTAAAAGTTTATCAAAACATGTTTTGCATTTAAAGTAGCTGATTTAATAAACAAAGGAAATATTATCTGCAGTTAATTAATTGATCTGATTGTTTCAAGTCACCATTTTCATCAATATTCTAGAACTAGTAGTTCTCGCCTCTCACATGGCTAATTAAGGTCTTTCTCTTTAAAAGTTCCAGAGAGCTTTAATGACAGGTTGTAGCCCACGAAAGCTTATGCTCTAATAAATTTGTTAGTCTCTAAGGTGCCACAAGTACTCCTGTTCTTTTTTAGAGAGCTTTAATGTTTCTGTATTAAAGCTAGCAATACCACAAGACACCACACTTAGAAGGGTTTAAGCATAACAAGTAATTGAAATTGGAGTGAATTCTGAGAGCTGAAATCCTGTAGCGTATTACACTAATGATATATTTTAACTGTTAACACAATTTTTAAAAACAAAAATGACTGAGGTTAGCTCTGTTAGGACTTCTGAGAGAAAGATTTCTCTAAATTTTAATACTCTGTCTAATCCCGACTTGCACATGCTGAATAGACAGGCAGGTTGTATGGTGAACCTGCAAGAGGGCAGGGAATAGTCAATGGCAAAACTCTTTGTGGGTTTTGCTCTGAGTAGGTCTAATTGACATAGTGCCTAAAACTATGTTGACAGCTGGTGGGTGGTGTCTATAAAAGCTCCCAACATTGTGAACAATGAGTAGCAATAATGGGATGGGTATATAAAAGAAAACATCCCTTCTATATGTTGGGATTCCCTCCGAGACCTTTTCCACTTGGCTTATCTGAAACACTTCGTCCAGTACTTGATCCAATTCTCTGGAATCCAAAAACTAGGTTTGAATCTGGCCTTGTCTCTGAGGCTTTTTATTTGGCATTTCATAAAGCTACACCTGAGGTGATCAAGCTCAGGGGTAGGTGAGTGCATAAATCAGAATATACACAGATTCTGAAACAGACTTAACACATGTGTTACATGCTTTATGATTGGCTTACTAATTTTGTGAACCAATCCCTGTATAGATCATGAGCTATCCATGCGCTACAACCTGTGATAGTAAGCAAAGCAAAGCTGCAAGCTTATCACACAGTACTCCTCTTCTTAATATTTCTTTGTTTACTAGCTACGTATTATTTATGAAGCCACTTGTGAATTCATGCTTTGTCCATTGTTAACCCCTGTTTCCTTACTTCTGTTTTCTTTCATTGTTCATGCAAGGCCTACACCATAGAAAACACAGTTGTTGTGCAGTAGCTGCAGTAAGACCCTGGAACAGGATTTCCTCTTCACCCCTTTCTCCCTTTCTGGGATAGCGGTGAATTCTTTTCTCCTTTTCCTCATTTACTTTCTCAGAGCAGAAGGGGAGGGGTAGTGTTACTATTTTATGAATGCACATCAAAACTGATCTGGTAGTTGATTTGTGGCATTCCAATAGCATTAGCACAGTGGAACCTGCTTTTAGAGAAGCCAAGGGTCACCGTAAGCAGAGTGAAGCAAAAGTCTATTGAAATTAATTGAATGGTTTGAACTATAGGCAGAAATTTGCTAGAATAGAATTCATACAAAGAAAGTTCCACTCTTGATTAAACATAGAATACCTGAATTGTTGGTGAATAGTGAATTTGATGGTCTACTCTGTGTGCACAAATGGATGATCTCATTTGCATAGCTAGGCTATATTTAGAGGGGACAGTATCCTTCTTTTCTCTCTCCCCTCCTTTGTTTGTTTGTTACACCCACTTGTAGGCTCTTGTCCTACATTAGACTGTAAACTCTTTGAGTCAGGGACTATCTTTCTATATGTTAATACAGTGTCCAGCACAATCATAGGCACCGGGTTTCTAATCTGCCAGGGGGTGCTCCCCCCTGGCTCCGTCCAGGCCACGTCCCCACTCCACCCCTTCCCCCAAGGCCCCACCCTCCTTCTTCCCACCCTGCCTCTTCCCCGCCCAGTTCCGTCACCGAGCATGCCCTCGCTCCTTCCCCCTCCCCCCAGCCCCTCCTGATGCTGTGAAACAGCTGATCCATAGCAGTTGGTAGGCACTGGGAGGGGGAGGCGCAGATCGGGCCTGCTGGCGGGCAGGAGGCACTGGGGGGAGGGAGGGGGGCTGCCGGTGAGTGCTCAGCCACCATTTCCCCCACCTCCCCCCCCCCCCCCCCCCCCGTGCTGGAGCACCCAGTGAGTCGGCACCTATGAGCACAATGCAATCCCAATTCTGATTGGGGCTCCTAGATGCTATATAATAATATAACCAGGACTAGGTTGTTTTAAAAAGTGAATGGATTACATGTGATTCATGTCACTAAGAAATGAACTCCTCTAACCACAGAACAATACTCCAATACAGCCCATATAGTATATTTCCCCACACTGCCTCGCCAATGTGCTTTGATGTTGATCTGGAGGGAAACATTCTCTAGTGGTGAGAGTAGTTTGATTTTTGATCTGCCTGTTGAGACCACTGCCAAGTAATGCTCAAAAATAACAGGAGTACTTGTGGCACCTTAGAGACTAACAAATTTATTAGAGCATAAGCTTTCGTCGGATGCATATAGAGTGAAACATATATTGAGACAACTCCCACCTGTTCATGCTCTCTGTATGTGTGTATATATATCTCCTCAATATATGTTTCACTCTATATGCATCCGAAGAAGTGGGTTGTAGCCCACGAAAGCTTATGCTCTAATAAATTTGTTAGTCTCTAAGGTGCCACAAGTACTCCTGTTATTTTTTTGCGGATACAGACTAACACGGCTGCTACTCTGAAACCTGCCAAGTAATGCTAATTCTGGTGGTGGTTTTGTAATATTGGTTTCTTTCTACTTAAAACTAGATTGAGGTCTCAAAGGCATTTTATATAATTTTACTGAACAGTTTCTAGGTAGTAACAATATCTGGTCACTACCAACATTGGCTGAATTCAAGTGACCTAAAGGGGGAAGGTTCTGTATTCCACAAGCCATTCAGCATGTGCCATGGGAAGGCACAAGTCTAGTGATTAAAGCTCCGGTCTCAGTCATGAGATCTGGGTTCTGTTCCTGACTCCGTGTCTTGCTCTGTGATATGAGCAAGTCACTTTATCTGTGTCTGTCCTCCAGATGAGGAAATTGAGGTAGAGAATTACATTTACTTCTTCCTCATGGGAGCACTGGGAAGGTTGATGTTTTGTCATGTTTTCTGAAATCCTCTTATGAAATGTGGCATGTCCGATAGTGCCATGTGTGCATATTAAGAGTCTTAAGTGGCTAATGTAAAAACAGCAAAGAAGAATTGTTAAGTGTTAATAAGTCATGTATGAATATTTAATCAAAATGTGGCTTATTTTAAGTGTTTGGAAATTATAGCTAAATAACTTAATTGCTCATTTTTGGAGCATGCAACAAGGTGCTGTAATATCTTTATTAAACTATTTTAGCTGGTGAGCTCAATACATACTGTAGTCTCATAGCTGCAAGAATTTAAATTCAAACCAGGATCACAGGCGTCCCTCAGGGCTGTGCATCTTAAATGTGTCTGAGTTAGGACATAAGTAGGGGTGTAGGCAACAACAAAATATAACTCCTGATTGTGTTTTACTCCTGGCGGAATTCTGCACCACTGCACAATGCAGAATTTTGTGGAAATTAATGTTGTACATGCAGAATTTCTTCTTCCCTCCCCCCCCGAAATGGGCTACAGAGATGCCAGCTACCACTAGGGGCTGCTGGACCTGGCACAACCCAGCTCGCAAATAGAAGACAAGGATGGGGAAAGGGGAAGGGAACTGGAGGGTTCCCAGCAGCTGCAGTTCCCAGCACGTCCTGATGGAAGAAGGTGGCAGTATGCAGGAAATTTCATGCAAGCCCGGGACCTGTTTCTCCCTCTGGATCCCTGGGCTCTGGGGCATATGGGGTGTGTGTGTGTGTGTGTCTGGCCTGAGGAGGGTGTGGCTGGGCTCTGGGGGGTAGGGGATGTGAATGTCTTGGGGGTCATGGCTGGGTTCTGGGGGCAAGGGGGTGTATGTGGCCCCCCTGGCTGGGCTCTGCGGGGAGGGGGCAGAGAAACAGGAACTGGGTTGTCATAGGGTTTTCCTTAACTCTACTCCAGGGGGAATTTTTGTGTCTGTATTGTTACAGACATACTTGCTGACAGGTATTTTGAAATAAATTACCAAAATAATTGAAACTGGTGTGATTATATAGTGTTATTTTGACAAATAGCTTTTGCAGAATTTTTAATTTTTTGGCAGAGAATTCCCCCAGGAGTAGTGTTTATTGGCTTTGTATTGCTGCTGCTGGGTGCACCTTGTGATCCTGGTGGAGGGGGATAGGAACGAACAGGAGGAAGATGAAGCAAATAGAAGAAAAGGAAGCGATTAGCACAGGGGTCGGCAACCTGCGGCATGCGAGCCGATTTTTACTGGCACGCTGCAGCCATTCGGGGTCCCGGCCGCTGGCCCCGCTCAGCCTGCTGCTGGCCTTGGTGAATGGAACTCCTGGCCAGCAGTGGGCTGAGCGGGGCCGGCGGTCAGGACCCCGGCTGGCAGGAGCCGGCGGACGGAACCCCAGACCGGCAGCGGGCTGAGCATCTCAGCCCGCTGCTGGTCTGGGGTTCCGGCTGCCGGCCCCTTGCCAGCCGGGGTCCCGGCCATCAGCCCCGCTCAGCCTGCTGCCGGTCTGGGATACCAGTCACTGGCCCTGCTTACCTCGCTGCTGGTTTGGGGTTCCAGCCTCCTGGCTCCCTGCTAGCTGGGGTCCAGGCATCCGGCCTTGCTCAGCCCTCCTGCCGGCCTGGGGTACCAGCAGCCAGCCCAGGGCTTAAAAACTTTAAAACTTTGTTTGTATATTACAGTAATCGTTAAAACATGTATAATGTTAATAAATACATAGGTTTGATGAAACAAAGTAGTTGTACTTATGTGCCTGTGCTTAATTTGTGTTTTCGACAATTTACCTTCTAAAAAAATCTTGCATGTCTCGCACCCGAGGTTAAGAACCACTGCACTAAACTGATAAGATCTGCATTTTAATTTAATTTTAAATGAAGCTTCTTAAACATTTTAAAAACCTTGTTTACTGTACATACAACAATAGTTTAGTTATATAATATAGATGTATAGAGCGAGACCTTCTAAAAACGTTAAAATGTATTACTGGCACATGAAACCTTAAATTAGAGTGTATAAATGAAGACTCAGCACACCACTTCTGAAAGGTTGCCGACCCCTGAATTAGCAGATAGGCGGGGGTACAAGCAGGCAGTCTAGGAACAGCAAATTAGGCTGTTTTTGCATTGTGATCCATACAGGCAGACTGCTGTGCCTATGCTATGTCCCCTCAGACTTCATGTGGGTGCAGCAGTGCACCCATCTGGATCACAGTGCAGGATTGAGGCCTTAATATGCAGTAGTTAAGTTTCCTGCTCCACTTGCCAGCAGACCTGAAACCCCTGTAGAAGAAGCTTATTCCGCCCCTAGAGAGATGGAGCAGTTTGTATTGCTTTCTGGCAATTCCCTCTAGCTAAATGGCAGGCAGCTTTGACTGACTCCATATTCAGTTCACCTTAATTGGAGTGAGGCCTTTGGAGTGGGGAGAGAAGGATTCCAAAAAATCCCTGAAAAAAGGAAGGTGGGTGGAAGGTAGTCCAAAGACACAGAGAATGGTGGAAGGGGTAAAACTAGCTATGTATTTATACTAAGCTCCTCACTGTGGTCTGAGGTGTATGGGTCTGGGAAGAGAGTGACAGATATAAGCACGTATGAATGAGGCAATAAATGCACATGAGAGGGAAGAAGGGGGAATGCATGGGAAAGGGGAAGAGGGGGCTTTGCTTACTTTTAAGCAAGTGATTGAGTTGATAGCTGAAGAAAACTCAGAAATAAAACTTCTCCATTCCTTCCTTGGAATTTGAGTCCAGCCCAACGGACAAAATTAGACTCCTAACTTATGTTACTCTTGAGGATACGTCTGTAACGTTTAATAATGTAGACAATTCTTAAATTTGTTAGAAATACGCAATAAATAGTATGAATACACAGGAGCTGTGCATTATTCTGTTTACCACTGCTAATAAAGGTTAGCAAGACTGCCACCATTTACAAGGATAGCTGTCTTTTGAGTAACAAGTCCTACCCTCCCAGATGGAGAGAAATATATCCTATAATTCTGTTATGAATTATAGTATATAGCATGCTATCGCTGCCGTTAACTTTGTGCTCCCCGTGAATGCACTAGCTATATATTTTAGAAGAACTGAAAAATAACTAATGGTTGTGAAGTCCTTTCGGCTCTTAGGTGAATTAAACTGAGTTCATTTTTCATTATTGTTCACTTTAATCAGAGGTATCTGCAGAAGCCTTTGGTATAATGGATGAAATATTAGGAAACACAAAGACAGATAGTTGAGTAAAACACCTTATGCAGTAAAAGCATTTTTTGTAATGAACCATCGTCAGAAATAGCTACAGCCAATTTAGTAAAATGTGTTGGCAGCTCACAGTCTGGTCAAGTGTAGGTGCCATAAGTTTGCACAGATGTTGTAGTGCTTGGAAACATTGAACGAGCAGAGCATTATATCTTACTAGCAGCTGAATGCCCGTGTTTGTTGCAGGGGGTGAGGCAGTTGGGCCAAGTAATCCACCATCTGTGCAGTCTCCCTCATACGACCAATGACATTGTTGCATGTGTACAGTCAGGTTTGTGATTGGTTGTGTTACCTCTGATATCACATTGATATTCCAGTTTGGGGTAGACATCCCAATCTGTCCCAACCATCCTTTCTGTGAAGGTTGAAAATCTCACTATATCTTCCTTTTCACCTCCCCAACTTGAGTTGGAGACCCCAACATCTAGAACTGGGGTGGGCAAACTACAGCCCGCGGGCCGTCAGACCTTTTAATCTGGCCCTTGAGCTCCCTCCAGGGAGCGGAGTTATGGGCTTGCCCCGCTCCGTGTGGCTCCCAGAAGCAGCAGCATGTCCCCCCTCCAGCTCCTTGGCATAGGAGCAGCCAGGGGACTCCGCATGCTGCCCCCGCCCCAAGCGCCGGCTCTGCAACTCCCATTGGCCGGCAACTGCAGCCAGTGGGAGCTGCAGGGGCGGTGCCTGCGGACGGGCAGCATGTAGAGCCACCTTGCCACGCCTCCGCATAGGAGACAGAGGGGGACATGCCGTTGCTTCCGGGAGCTGCTTGAGGTAAGTGCGGCCTGGAACCTGCACCTCTGACCTCCTCCCAATCCCCTGCCCTAGCCCTGATCCCCCTCCTGCCCTCTGAACCCCTCAGTCCCAGCCCGGAGCACCCTCCTGCACCCCAAACCCCCCAGCCTCACCCTAGAGTCCACGCCCCCCAACCGGAACCCTCATCTCTCTCCCCCCCCCCCCCCGCACTCTAACCCCCTGCCCCAGCCTGGAGCCCCCTCCTGTTCTCTAAACCCCTCAGCCACAGCCTGGAGCCCCCTCCCCTTCACCCCAACCCCTGAAGCACCCCAGATCCCCCTCCTGTACCCTGAACCCCTCATTTATGGCCCCACCCTGGAACCCGCACCCAAGCTCAGAGCCTGTACCCCCTCCCACACCCTGACCCCCTGCCTCAGCCCAGAGCCCCCTCCCAGATTCCAAAACCCCTCTGTTCCATTCCCAGTCCACAACCCCCTCCTGCACCCCAAACCCCTCATCCCTGGCTCCATGCCAGAGCCTTCACCCCCTTTTGCATCCCAACCCCTTGCCCCAGCCTGGAGCCCCTTCCTGCACCCTGAACTCGTCATTTCTGTCACCACCCCAGAGCCCTCACCCCCTCCTGCACCCCAACCCCCAATTCAGTGAGCATTCATGGCCTGCCATACAATTTCCATACCCAGATGTGGCCCTCAGGCCAAAAAGTTTGCCCACCCCGATCTAGAAGGAGATCACATCTATACCTCTACGCAATACACTGTAAATATCTAGGTCACAGACTTCAAAGTACCCATCATCAAATCATGCTAGCATATTACTTTGTTTTTAATTGTATTTATTTATTTTACCAAGGAGAGAAGAGAGTTGACATCTGTGGTATGTGTTGCATTTTCATTTCAGGCCAGAGATTAGAAATTTGTGGTTATGATAAATAAGCCTGTCCAGCAGACAGAAGGTGGGCAGATGGCTGGCAGAAATGTTTGTTCCTGGAGTGTGCAAAGTGGTATTTCACAGGCATATAGTTGTCTAAGTGATGGTACCCTCTGTGAGGATATCTTCAGTATTTCTTTCCATTCACTTAACTGTTCATTGCCATAACATTAAATGCTTAGACATGTTTTTAACTGTGATGTTCCATGGTTACACATAGGTTCCAACTTAAATCAAGGCAAAGCAATCTTTTGGCTTAGTTTTCGTGATTTAAAATTATGGGGCTGTTGAGGAGCTTTGGAGTGCCACAGTGTCTCTGCCATCTCCTGTCTTTGCTCAGTGGCGCTTAGGATCTCTGCAGGCTCCCCACCTCCATCCCTGTCTCTTTCTACAAAGTAGAACCATCCCTTGCTCTCGCTGCTCTACAGAGCTGCAAGTTCCAAAGAGTAAGTGGTTTCCTGCACTACTCTGCAGTTTCTCTTCTCCACCTCTCTTTGCCTTGATGCTGGCTTGGCTCTCCCCTACCCACAACAACCATTGGCTCCTGGGCAACTCAGCTCCCTCCCTCATAGGCACTTTGTTACTCCTTTAAAGAAAACAAAGCAGAGGGCCTTCAGGTGCCAGTAGCAGCAAAGAGCCAAGCCAGCGCTGATTGTATTGAGGGACAGAGGGAACCAACATTCATTGCATCAAGGATGGAACTAGCATGGGGATGTTCAGCATCAGCTGGATTGTGAGGCAGCCTTAATCACTGTGGCTGTTAGTTCTTCACATCAGAAAATAGCCACACACAACTCCAGTTTTATTCCTGGAGTTTGATGACACCCGTGTGAAAATGCATATATTTATAGGGACCTCTACGTTTGCTGTGTCTCTGAATATTAGAAATGTAGGTTTTCTGTTGTTTTGTTAAAAGGACACTGTAATAACTAGATTTCAGTTTCCTCAGATTTGGTCAGCTGGCCATCAGTCTGTATCTTTTTATCACTTAAATTCCTGTGTAAACTGAGAAACTCTGTCACTTTGGGTTAATTTAAGGTACTTTTAAGAGTACAGCCTTTCCTTATGATGGATTATGAAACTTGTTTCAATGAGGAATTTAAAGTCTCATTAATTCAAATTGGCACAGTTTAATATCCCTATGTGAGGAGAAATGGAGTAGCCATCATTGTATAATGCTAATTTATACTATACCTTGGAGAATGAAAACTCCTGAGGTGAGATCCTCATCCCCGTTCCAGCGACTTCACACATAGTAAAAGGGCCAGAGCAGCATAACGGGTCCTAAGAATTACTGTTTTGGCTAAGGGAGAATTCCCCTGGTGCAGGTGCACTATGGAAGAGGGCTGCCTTCTGAGGATCCTCTTGTAAGCCAAGGGCATGCTGGGGTGAGACTGGAGCAAGCAGTGCTTATGGAGGCTCCAGGCAGTACTGCAGCCCGTATGGAAGCCCAAGGGAGACTGCTGTAACTTAGATTAGGTCCTCCAGGGCTACAGAGCAGCCCAGAATCTTGAGGGTACAAAGAGGGCTAAAAGCTTTCCCTATGTTGCAAGTTCTGTGTTTGCACCTCTAAGAGATGCAGCACAGAATCTCACCCCTGGTGTGTGTGTTTTCAGTTTTTATTGCATAGACCACTCCTTTAAAAATACTTGACGGCTTGCTGAAATGTTTCTAACAGCGTGTTTAACTTTGTGTTTTGTTTCCAGTGATTTGAAGAAGAAATACAATATAACGGCCATCCCCAAACTGGTGATTGTGAAACAAACTGGAGAAGTCATTACTGACAAGGGAAGGAAACAGATCAGAGAAAGAGGGCTAAGCTGCTTCCAAAACTGGCTCGAGGGGGCAGATGTCTTTCAGAATTTTTCTAACTGAACAAAAATTGGGAGATACAAGCAAGACAGCTAGACAAGGCTTGTGGGGGAACTTGCAGAGTTCCCAAACTATAACTTCTTTGGTTAGAACAGAGGGCATTATTGATTAGGAGCCATTACATTTTAGTCCAAACTGTAGAAAGCAGAATATGCCAATAGGCTAACATAGTTCAGAACAAACGCACTTACCATTTTATTCATGTTGTCTTGTTTACTGCAGTTAGTACAAACACCAAAGCATTCATAATAATATTCAAGAGTTGTGTATTTTAGGGATCTTTCAGACAGATAGAAGGGCAGCCCTGTGAAATCTATGCAAATGTTTTATTTTTGCAGATGTGTACAGGTAAAAAAAATACATATTTTTCTCAACAAGAAGATTTTTCTGGTGATTAGCACATAATTTATATTTATTGATAAAACAGAAGTATATTTGCTTTAATAAAGTACTATTTATGCATTGCATGATTTCAGATGTCTCCTTTGATATGTTACACGTAAATCTGAACAGAAAATGACTTGGCTCTTAAATGGGGTGCACTGTTTGCCCAGGCATAAGGTTGGGGTGGGTTTTTTGTACACTTTACAGGCTCTCTTTCCATTTTTTTTATCTCCAGATTTTTCCCCCCAATACCATAGTGTCAATCAACATCTCCAGTTCGCAATCAGGCTTTCTAAAAAATATCAGTGTTTTGTGTGTGTGTTTGCAATGGGGAGAGGAGTGGCGGGAAGGAGGAGAAAGGCAGGGGATATATAGGTGAAGTGTCCATGTTAAACAAAGATGCTAACCAGGCTGGTGTCTAGTATTTAGAGCACAAAACTATGGGTCTGATTTTCCTCATGTACATTAGTGTAAACTTTTGACTTCAGCAAAGTTTCATACAGCAGAGTCCATGCAGAACTGGTAGGAGAGGAGAATCTGTCCTTTAGGCCTTATGAGCCCAATTTCTGGATGAACTGCCAATGTGGATGACGATTGTTAAGCACATCTGTCAGGGTATGAGGTAATTCACAGAAAATGAGGCACTTTGCCTGCAGGACTCTCAAGCACATTCTCTAAATGAAATATACACAGTTACCATAAACATGCATTAATATTTGGAAAGCTATATTTACCATGCTATAAACAGGAAGGAGTTAGACGGGAATAATATTTAATATTTGTTGAACTTGCTGATTCATTTCTTGTAATGGAGGAAATGATGTTTTCTCCTCAGAGTATGTACTCTAGGAGGGCTCATATCTAGTCCTCAAAAATAAGCCATGAAACAAGAGCTCCAAAGATACTGAGTAGAAAAACAATGTTAGCTTAGTGTGGTGATTAAATATACTTTGTGAGTCAGAGGCTCTCAGAGCTGGGTTCTTGAGGTGATATTAGGCAATACTGCAGCCTGTTTCTGATCTTCACTATCCAACCAGTTAGACAGTTCATAGTTTAGTACTCTTCTAAAGAATACTGAGCTATGAATGAATTTTCGGAAAGGTCTTTATGCAAGCACTGCCTGCTGTTCTGGGACCAATACATGATGAGTGTAGTTTGAAATATCAGTTCAGTCAGAAACGGAAAAGACATTAATAGAAAATGTTTCCAGTCCTTAAGTATATACAATTATGTTGCCTGAAATATGGGCCAACTCCTAATGGCACAGGCACCAGTTATAGCCTAATGGTTATCTCCTCATTTAGATTTCATGTTCAATTCAAGGTAGATGGTCATTTGATTGCCTGCCTCTGTGTACAGTATATGTATGTATACTACTTAAAATTTGATTTTTTTAGGTACCAGTGAATATACATTGAATGTGGGTGATAAAATGGGCTGCTGGATGAGTGTGTCCCAATCCAGATGGGAGTTAACAGAAATAGAATTGTGATGAAGTAAAAGAAGTATTAAAAAGTAGTATATGGATTCCTGCCCTGTGGGGGTCTACCATATTCTCACATCAGTATGTTGAGTGCCTTAAATAATTACCACTCCTGCTTACGTTCATTATGCTTTTCATGGTATTTCATGTTCCAAGTATAGGAAATATATGGGGTAAAGGAAAATACCATAGTGCAATACATTCTCTGCTATAAGTAGAGAAGTTAAAGGAGTAACTCGCATGGAGGCTACAGTGTCATTCCCTCATGTATTGTTAGGGAACTAAACTCATTTGCATGTTATACTTGAAATCATGGGCTTTTTTACACCTTTGTTTTTGCTTTAAACCTAAACCTTAAGTATGTCTTGCATTTATTAGCAAATTTTCTACCGTCCTTCCTTTTTTCTGTGGGGAAATGCCATGAATATTAATTGGTGACCAGCTTTCTTTCTTGATGAGAAGGAATGATACTGTGTTCTGATACAGTTATACGCAGTAGCATGAATATTATTGATAGATATTACACACTCAAAAGGAAATTAACGAAAAACTGACTGAGGTGAGGTGAGCCTCTGCTGGGATTAGACAGGATATTACTCTTTATTAGTAGCTGATTTATGGGCCAACTTGCTTATGGCACAACACGTGTAAAGCAATCGTGTGCAGTCTCTAGTTATCGCACAATTTACAACAACATTTCACTAGCAAAAAATGGCAAGGTTTGTATGCTGATATACAAGCATTGTGAGTTGATCCATAATATTCTGAGGAAGAAGAACTAGCATTTATATTCAAACAAATCAGTGCTGCAGGCTCTCTTGTGACAACTGAACATATCATTTGGAAAGAAGCAAAGCATAGAGCTCAGAGGAAAAGAGTGATAGATTCACTAATGAAGTAAACAATACAAATGCAAGTGAAATCAGCATTTGAGGTATACAGTGAATCTCTTGCTTATCTTTCATTAGCTGAGCTCATTTCCCCCCTCCCACCCACCAATGCCCCAAAACTCCACTGCACATCTAAGTATCCTTAGTTCCTTCTTAAGAGTTGCTGTTGTGTGTATATATTGTGTGAGGATTTTTAATGAGAGAAGTAGTGTTACGTTATAATGCTTCATTATGTTAATAAGATTTTTATCTGGAATATTTGTCTATCGATATTGTAATTTGATCTTTTAGAAGATCTCTCTTTGCCATGCATTTAGTAGACAAATTTAGAATATAATTGCTTTCTTTAGGATGTCTAAGACTAACAGTGACTCTTTCTCCTCAACCCCCTCCTCGTGGCAATGTCAACTGATGGAGAGGAACATGGATTAATTTCTAAATCTTCATGGGCTTGATTTCTTTGTCACCTATGGCCACAACAAGCTAATCACACTTAATCACCAAAACCATGTCTGTATTGAATAATAGGCCTTTGTCACAGGAACCTTCTACTGTTTGCAGATACCAACCTGTTAGCATCCTCTAGGGTTTAATTTATGTGTATATATCTTCTGGTTAGCAACAGTCATCTGTGCTGTGCAACAATGACTCATATTTCTGTCCCACTTTTCTCTTGTAATGTCATCACTGCAAACGGTCAAAACTGGCTGACCAGGGAAATATAAAAACAGACATTTGAAAATTAACAGAAATCAAATGGGTATAAAACATTGTGGTACATGGAAAGTTGCCTATACAATAGTCATTCTCTCAGAAATTAGAATCTGGAATCAATAAAATAAATGTATTCCACCAGTAGTGTTGGCATATCAATCCATAGTTCAGCAACCCACAAGCATATGCTTACTTTTAAACATGTGCTTAAGTCCCATTGAAGTCAATGAGATTTGAGCACATGCTTAAGTGCTTTGCTGAATGAGGGCCTAACTGGAGGACATTGTCTTTGTAACAGGTCTAGATGGCGTATGTAATCATTGAAGATTATTGCTGCAGAAGATGACCATGTTTCATTTTAATCTGACAGATTTCATGTGCCAAAATGTGGTCCATGATACAACCTAAAGTAATCCTAAAGAGGGAAAATATGAAGCCAGACTAAAATAACCAATTGAAAAATAACAAAATAACCCAAGAAAGAACTGACCGAGTCAGTGCTAATGATGTGCATTCTTCCACTGATTCTCTAGTGGATTTCATTCTGTTTCAAAATGCTGCATAAGGAAGCAAAATAAGGCTGTGTATAATAGACATGGAACATTTCTTTCAAAACAATATTTTAGGATATATAAGAGGCTGGAAAGGGAAGAGCAATTTATCTGATGTGCAGGAGGACAAGGACAAAATATATTCTTCAGTAGATCTGACATACCTAAAAACCACAGCACTGAATGTTTGCTTTTCCCCTTATTCCCCACGGAAAGGCCAAGCTTGTCCTTGCATATCTATCATTTGCATGAGTTCAGTCTAACAGCCAATCAGGATCTATCTGTGGACATCTTAACTGCATGAGAAGTATGGAAAAACAGTACTCATGAACTTAGCTCCATAACCACGGGTCTCACTCAGTTGGGCTAAAGAAGAACTTCTTTGACTGTCAATAGCAATGGGCTCGTTATATTCTCTTGTTGAGGCGTGCCACTAGATATCTGAGTAGATCTAACATTCTTTCTGCTAAAAGGTAATAGCGTATATGCGCAAAAGCCTGGGCACTACAAAGAGAGCACCAATCTTACCATATAAACTTGACTAAAAGTTGTGTTTTTCTTTTGGGACCAGGTCCAAGGTAGGGTTGGTTGTTTTTTTTTTTTGCCTTCCAAGATTAATAGTATCCCTTTTAAAAGACTGTTTCGTGAACATTTTGAAAGCTTGTTCTGTGTATAAACTTCAAAGGAGAGAAGTAAAATGATCTGTATTTACTCCTTCACATAACTAAATTTTTTGGAAGGAATTTTTGCCTTTGGGCCTTTTTATCTAGAAAACTCCTTGGGAAACTGTGGGAAGAAAATTACCATTCATATGCCAGAGTGATGGGTGCATAATAAATACCTAGATAGAAAATAATGATATTTATTGGAATTTGTAACGACGTCACAGAGCATCAGCAGCGCACAATCCACTGACTGCAAACTTCCCATGCACCATCTGCAGCAAAATGTGCACCTCTAGAATTGGCTTGTACAGTCATCAGAGGGCACACCATGAGACCAACAATAGATGATCTGCACAGATTTGTCATCATCGGATCGATGGACTACCAAGAAGAAAACTAGAGATTTACAAATGAGCTGTGAAGGCCCAAATGTGTTATTTTTAGTGTTTGACTGTAAGACAAAGATCCAAAATGGGCAAAACCTAAAGATTCCTCACGTGATGTAATGATGTCTTCAACATATATTTTAAATATCAGTTTTTTTTTATTTCTGATCTCGATTTACAATAATACAAAGTGAAATAGATCTCTGTAGAAAGGAGTAAAACTCAAGGCCTAAAAGTGATGCATTCTTGTGATAAGGAGTAGTTGAGAGCATGTCTAGCTAGGCCACATGGATCTGATCAGTAACGAACCTTTTTTAGCCTCCTATTCCCCTTTCCACAGCACTGTGGTGGGTGCAGCTATCAGATTACAGGATGTGTTGCTTTTGTTCATTGTGTGACTGAGTTGCTTTTCAACTGCTGATGTTGAAAAGTGTTAACTCAAGCAGTTATCTGTACTGTGCGTGGGTGAAGGTTTTTAGATGTTATTTGGTGCATAAATATGTGGGCAGCCTTAAAGTCTCTGCTGTCGAGTGCCATGAAGACAAATGTGTAGATGGGTGAATCCCCGATAGAGAGGGATTTATACTCTCCATCTTCTCCATTTTGTTTTAACTATTTAAAAGCAACCACTGCTATATGAAGGGTGATGTACTGGGAAACACGAATGGCTACCTGTTGCTTTCCTTTCACTTTAAGTGATGAATGGATGTTTGCAGGGGGTGTGCACTGCAGGATGCAGAGGTTGCTAAGGTAAGTCCCTCCTCGCCTGAACTGAAACCCAAATTTAAGCACCATAGTAAATTCCCATGTAAATGGTTTGAATGCAGTTTTGAATAATTCATCACGAGTGTTGCTGTAGCAAAGGGAATCCAGATGTGAACCCTCAAGCACGTGCTGACATCTCAAGTATGGCTCAGGCATGTTGTAAGGCAGTGCATATGCTGCACAGGAAATGTTTTGGACTGTGCCGATACTAAATTGACTCTAGTGACACTTGTCAGCTAACCCCTACTAAGGTTTTGCCCAGTCTGTAGGTAGACTCCCAGATCCACAAAACAATAAAACAGTGGTTTTTGAATGAGAAATGGTTTAAATTGATTCCTTTACTGTACACAGAAAAAAATCCTCCAAAAAGAATGTCTTTCTGACGACTGCAATATAACTACACAATTCCTATGTAAAGATCTGTTAGACAGAGTTGTATCAGCAGTGTCATGCTCAGATCAAAGCTCTTTTTAAAAGAAATTATTTACCCAAAGAAGTACCCCTTTGACAGACACCTGGGCTTTTTTAGGGAGCTTCTGCTTTTTAAAAATCCAGTTTTCCAGCAGGGTTCGGTGAGGCACAAGGAGATAGAATAACTTGCCTCGGGTCAGAGTGACTCAGTGATCATCCTGGATCAGAATCCTAGAGTCTCTGAGCTCTTAGTGATTCAACCTGTTTTGTGGCCGAGAGCACGGGAAAATGAAGTTCTCTGTTTACTGAACAATTAAAGCGCAGACAGTGGCAGTGCTATACTCATATAAAGGTGTTTCAACCTTTGCTTGAAAGGGTCACCTCTAGCAGTGAGAGGGTCAGTATAATCTCCATGCTCACCAATGCTCCATGCTCCAGTCCCTGGCCTCTCTTCCAATAAGATAGTGTAAACTGGGATGGTAGCTTTTGCCTGAGAGATAATCTGTTCACTAAGGGCATGTCCACACTGCCCTGCAGTTCAGACTGCAGGGGTGTGTACAATAGTGTGCACTAATGTGCTGTCCTGTAACTCCCCCATGTGGGTGCAAACTAAAGGATTTCTAGTTCACATTAATGTGGTCTTGTTTGAAGAAGAAATGTTCTTGTGAACTAGGAACCTTTTAGTTCGTGCCTCCAGCATTCACACGGGGGAGTTGTGCACTGTTATTCACACCCTCAAAGTCCGAAACGTGGGGCAGTGTAAACAAGCCGTAAGATGTGAAATGGGAGCACATCAGCGTCTCATTTCATAGGCCAATGTACAGCCATCCAATAGTTACCACTTTTGGTTACTGTTTATCTCTGTCAGATTTCAACATTGAAAGGCGTGTTCTGAGTATGAAATTCTTGAGTTCTCAGCTGGACTTTGACATGCCACATATCTGTGTCCTTGGGCAAGTCAGTCAGCCTCTCGGCCGCGGTTTCCTTGTCTGTCACATGGGGCTAACAACACTTGTGTGTTCTGAGGATTGATTGTGTGTAGACAGCTTTAGAGGTTCCAAAACTGCTTAGATATCACCAAGCCATACCACTTTTATTCCCCCACACTGGGGGCTTGCACCATGGAATCTTCATTAGTGTAGGTTACACCAGTGCAAAAATCCCCAGTGTAGATATGCCCCATGTCTAGATGATGTGTCCACCCCACCAAAGCCACCCATTTTGCCTAAGGGTATCAGTTAGGGCTATCTCAGAGAGGCCAGTGAATGGCTGGGTATGGAAAATGAACGAACTACCTTCTCAATCCTGGAGAAACCTATTCTGGGCCTCAACCCTGACTTGGTGATCCCTCTCGGTCAGGGCTGGGACTCTTGGACATGGTTCTTCAGGGAAGCATGCATTGCCATTGTCAGTCCTGTGCCTCATGTGGGGATGAATAATGCCTCATTCTCTAGTATCCTCAATCTCTCACCATTCACCAGCATTATGTTCATATTAATATAGATGTATTTTGGAGAAATGTATTTAACCAAATACCACTATTATAGATAGTATAGGGCACTTACTTTTTATAATATAAGCAGCATCAAATAAAGAAATACAGCAAACTAAGTGCATCTCATTCCATGTCTCTGCAATCTGCACCGTGCTGTGCTTTGGATTAGCCTCAGAGTAACTGATTAGAATAACTCCAAGGCCAAGTAGAATGTTCTGTAGTCACAAATCTAGGAATCCTTTGTAATCGTCTTACCAGATTTGCTTGAAAAAGATTTGACACATTTGACCTTTGGGAGAAGATTATTAGTTCAATGTATTTATTTCCAGTCCCCCTCAGAACATTGCCAAAACAGAACAGTAACAGGAAGCTTTGGATGACTGGAGGCTGTACTGAAAGTACTTTAGCATATTTGCAGTTTTAGAACTCAAAAGACAGATGAACATACTCCAAACTGTAACGATCAAGTGCATTCTGTGAATGCCAGAGTGCATTCCTGGTTGAGGGCTGCACTTTGTAACAAATGACTTTTTGCTTTATCCCAAGCTGATTTTAGTGATTACATAATCCTCTAGTTGTTAGTTACTTATCTGAGGAAGCAATCCCATATGAGATACATTATTCTTTCAAGGACCATAAAACACTTAATTTTTAATCCCAATAGGCATTATCCTTTGCTAGACACCATATCATTTCAGCTAAGGCAGAGAATTTGTCTAGTTCAGCAGTTGCATGCTGGTTATTAGGGCAATAGCCCTTGCTTTTTCTTGTGTTTTTTTCATTCCTCATGTTAATATTTTGGGATTAATCCTTCAGGGCCTTGGGCACTGGCAAGAGAAAAGCATGCATTTAAAGGAGAAATCAAGCTGTTTCATGACATTTCAAATATACTTAATGTTATCCCCTTTTGATGTGAACGGTTAGCCATAATTCAAGGTCTAGCAGGTTGTTTCTGTTAGGAGAAATTGGTGATGGAGTCAGGTATATCCCTGATGCAATCCTGTCTATTTACAAAGAATGTACATGAAGTCTTGTTTCCCTGAACACTGTAGGAATCAAACTGCAGGAGGCAGTCTCTTTGCGCATAGTTCCCTGCCCCTATTCAGCCACCACTGAGCCCAAAAGCTTCCCCTCTCTCTAGCCTTTTCTCAGGGCCATCTTCCTAGTTCTTGTTCTGGCTGTGTCTTTGGCTTTCTGTTGCTTCTCCTTCAGCATCTCTGGGAATTCTGGTCAGGAATTTTTCAACACTATTTTTTAAAAAAATGCATCTTAGCCTAAGCCAAAAATTTCATGGGACAGTATCGGTGCCAATTAAACTTTCTTTGGCCAGAGAGACAGTGACCCCCAGAATAGCCAAGAGCCTACTGGTAAGGGCCCTCACCTGACATGTAGGAGGCCCAGGTTCAAGTCCCTGTGCTGGAGCGTAATTGTTGTGTGATGTCATATCTGTGACTTATGAACTTTAGGAAATGGGTTGCAGTTTAACATTGTAATCCATGTACAATCTAGTCGTGGGGAGGCACACGTACACTTTTAAACAGATAGAAATACATAGTCGGTTTAATAAAGCTTAAGTTCAGATTGTGCCACCAGAAATGGGTTGTTACACTAGACAGAACTTAAGTGATACATCATTATGCCTTACAACATTGTCAGTACTCTGCAATTATCCACCAGTATGCTTATTCAAAGAAGTTGTTTATTCCTGCTGAAATGTATTTTTGTAGCATTTCCCCAAATCTTCCCAGGAATGTACGTTGATTCTCCATAGACTTTTTTTCTTTTAATAAACATTTTATTATGGCCATTTGAAACATAAATGCGTATACTCTTTTGTGAAATAAATGTAATAATTAAATAAATTCAAACATGCATTGATCAGACAATATACTGTTTATACTTAGAGTTTGTACCTATTGCCCATGACAACAAACATACAGTATCTTTAGCCAAAAAATAAAATAAAATAAAATAGCAACAATGGGCTTGAATCTCTTCTCACTCATACTGGATTTTACTGGTGCAATCCCATTGACTTCAGTGGAGTTACTCCTGGTTTACACCAGTTGGGGGGGGGGGGGGCGGGGAGGCGAGTCAGGCCCAGTGTCTTTTGGTACATCTTGAAAAATTGAACTGGTATTTCAGAATCTAAAGCAACATTGAAGATTTTTGTATGCCACTAACTTCATCTGTTCACTCTCAGATGGTAATTGTAACAAAAGTGTAGAACAAGGGGCTAAAAGAGATCCAGTCTCTTTGGAGATTTGATTATTTATTTGGACTTCTTGGATATAGATTTCCAGTCTTTTCTCATCTGTGTCATATGTAAGAGAGAGGGATCTATGATTCCTTTTTCTTTTCAAACATTTTCTGTACAGATCACCTGAGGGTGCTGTGGAATCAAAGCTTGAACCTTATCCCTGGTTGCTGAGATTTTAAAATGATAAAACAATACCACTAGATTTTAACTAATTGCTTTGACACACAAATCTTATTTCATGCCAGGTAATTGCTCATGGGAAAAAATGTTTCCCAGAAGAGTTCTAATTTCTTCCATGAAATATCAGACTTGAAAATAAATCTAACAGTTGCACGAAACTCCACATTTTTTTGATTCTCCTAATTCTGATTTCAAATTGCTGCAAGAAAAATGTGTTCTGTAAACACATCGTTACTTGTCCCTTGTTTTGGACTCTCGATAACAAATTAAACAATATCACTGAGCCTTGCTTTACAAGGTAACAGTCTGATTCTTGTGCGAATAAACTGAATGGTTCATCAGCCTTCTACTTTATTGTAGCAAGGGAATCTGATGACTGCCTTGTAAGACAGAGGGAGGGCAATGACAGTGCTGGTATGTTTAATATAAAACTAGCATTTTACTGTTTTCATTTCACTCCCCCCATTTTCTCTCTAGTTCAGAATGCACGATGATGTGCTGCTCATTATGTACATGTCTGGAAGATGATGGTGTCACTACTATGTCTCAGGTAAGGGGAAGTTTCTAGATCCAAGCACAGAGATATGGTAATGAGTACACCTAACTCAGCTTTACTGATCATGTCTATACTGCATGAATATTCACGCAGCATTGACTAGACTTCTATAGGGAAATTGTCCCTGGTGCAAAGAACCAGAACGAGGCCTATTCACCACGTATGTCCCATTTAATTCTGAAAACAGGGTTTAAATGGGACTTAAGCAGTGTAGTTCTTAGGGCTGACCCTTTGCACAGTAGGAATTTCACTCCTCTATGCACTAGGGACATGAGAGGTATCCTCCAGGAGCAATCTTCTCCGAGTGTTCCAAATGCCTGGTCAAGAGCACAGAGGGCATGTCCCCAGGACTTTACATTGTCATTAGCCATAATATTGTAGATTTAATATGCAGGGTCACTTCCACTGCCTGGAACTGCAAAGTAAGGATTACCCTGACACCAACAGTCTGCTACAGAATGTAATACTCAGGGAATGAGAGCAAGTCAACACAAGCAGCAATAATAGGAGCAAAATGTTTTCCCTCTGAGGACTTGTATAACAGAGGAATGAAAAGCAGACCTTTGTTCTTAACTGTGAAATTAGCAAGTGCCAATGGAAGTCTGTGGGCATGAGAAAATTGCAGATGCTGTGGGGATTTTTGTAAAGATAGTTTCTGCTATTTATTTTGTTCATTTCAGTTAAATTCTTTACTTCATCCTCGATGAAGATGATGGCCAAATGGATAAGAGGGTTCAAAAACAAATTAGGTAAGTTCTTGGAGATAGAGCCGTCAATGGCTATTAGCCAAGACAGTCAGGGATGCAACCCCATGTAAACCTCTGACTGCCAGAAGCCAGGAGGGAAAGACAGGCTTGGATCACACCAACTGCACTGTTCTGTACGCTTCCTCTGAAGCTATTGGTGGCACAGCTAGGAATTAGAACCCCAGTCTTGGGATTGAACCCCAGTATGGTATGTCCTCTTCTGCAAAGAGAAGCATTAGAATAATGGTGTGATATATATGGTCTAGCTAAAAATTGCTAAATGAATTTCTGCCTTCATGTGTCTGCTTTTTCCACGGTAGGTTGCTGAAAATAGCATTTTTGTAGAATACTACCACCCGTCAGCCCCTATGGCTACGTAAGTGTATTTATTAAAGAGAAGGTGATTAGGTGAAGGCAGAGAAAGAGGACAAGGGGAAGGGAATAGGTTTACTCCTGCAAAGGTAACACATTCCTAGCTATACTCATGTTGTCAGTCATAATGTAGGAAACGTGCATGTAGGATGTCAAGTCATTGACTGTACTGCTAATTTCATTTTAAAGAGACAGTAACACCATAGCATCTTAATTTAGATAAGTAGCTGTTGTGTCTTTTGCTCTATTCACAACAACATAACATGAAGGAACCATAAAGGCATGGTGGGGTCCAAATAACTGTGTTTACTAACGATATAGAACATGCAAGGCCTAGCTACATATACACACTGGTGTTCTAGCAGGTAGTCTTGAGGTTGTTTTAGGAACATAGGAGACAATGAGGGCTACTAGATGAGACTCAAACTATTTAAAGGAACACTACCCAGTTCGATACCTTTCAGTAACTGTGATGTTATGATTTAGATGGTGTGCAGCTCCAACTGTATTGCCCATCATCCACACACAGGGCGAGGATGACAAGATCTCAGACCTGGCCTATACACAAATTGCCCTGGTTTACTTACATGAATTTAACATCATGCCTTTTAATTAAATCAATGCAACTTCCTTGTAAATAAAAAGAGACCGGAATTAGTTCAAAGGTCACTTCTAGTGAAGAACAGTTCTCATTTTTCTGTTTTCGTTGGACACCAGACTTAGATACACCTGACTTGCATGTACACCTGCTATTAGTACAATTTTTTGTCTTTTTAGTTTCTTAGGCACCCACTATCCACTACAACGAGTATAGATATTTTTTCCAGCATGCTTTCATTCTGCTCTTTATGTTGAACTGAAGGGCAGTTTCTGTGAATGTTGCTTCTTTTGTGTGTGCATCAATCTGTTAGACAGTCCACTTAGCTCCCATCTTACTTTTTCCAGCACATTGATAAGCAGCAATACTATCATCAAAAATGTGGTTGTTCTGTGAACTGGAAGTTAAACCTCAGATAGGATTCTTTCTAAAACTTGAAATGTAATGGTTTAAATTAGGGTTGTGGTGAGTTTTTTTGTTTTCTTAACAGCATTCCCCACCCGTTAATTGAAGATGGAGGCTGGGGGTGCTTTTCTGGTATCAAGACAGAGTCCCAGCAAGAGTCCATGCTGGAACACTGTCATAAGTAACAGACATTTTCACCCACTGTCTCCCCATTTAAGACTCTGGCTCAAAGAGTCCTGGGAGGACATGGTGTCCGAGGGGGAAGAGAGCACTACTGATGGCTTGAGTGGCTATTCCTAAGGGGCTATACTGGGTATGGAGAGGGTGCTGGAACCACAGAGAAGAACTAGTTCCTTCCCCTGACTCCTGGCCCCTGCAGCATCAACATATTTACAGGCTTCTTGTTGAAGAGGATGAAGCTTGCTGCTCCTGGCAGAGAAAGGAGGTGGACAGATCCATCTCCTGCCAACACTTCCAATCCTGGCTGCTCAAGAGGTTAAAGCTCTTCTTATTGCACTCCTTTGATCAGCAGTCACTCAGATCTTCAGGGAGACTCCTTCTTTTGCTCATATCCTGTAACGTGTGGCCTCTGACTGGGATGCTATTTGCAAGCAAACTGTCCTGCTCATGACCTCATTAAAGGAGCACGCCCAGTTCCTTCCCTCAGTCAGGAAGTGGAGCGTAGGCTTGTAAATCAATATAGTCCACAGTGACTCTAATTTCAAGGTGTTTTTTTGACTAAAATGTGAGCTGGCCGGTGGGCCAAGTCACAAGAAGAGGCAACCTGAGGGACCATTGGCAGGAGGCACTACACAGGAGAGAACTACTATGCCATCCCCAGCCACCAGAGGGTGCTCTAGTGATGAGTCTACTCTTTCTCAAGCAAACATGAAAAAAGGAAAACTAGCTTCCCAACTGCACCCTGCAAGGAACCAGCTGCAGCTCCCTGATTCTGGGGCTGGTCCTACATCAGATTACTTTAGAGCAGACCAGAGGGTATTGTAAAGTATGGCAGCTTGTAACAGCTCCCAAGAGAGCCATCCATCAGTGAGGGATTTCTGAAACACAGTGCATTTCAGTCCTGTCCATCCCTATCCCTCCCTCCAGGCACCAGAGGGATTTTGGGATGGGGAAGAGGGGAGGTATAGGAGGAGCTGGCTACATTGGCTCTGTGTTCCTTGTGGCCTCCACAAGGCCAGGGGAATACCTAGTGAAGGAGATTTGTCTGCTTTCCAACTCCTATATGCTGTGAGCACAGTGCCAAGATTGCCAGATCGCAGCTCATGTATCTGGCCCAGAATGCCCGATTAAAGAGTCAGCCTTCATGAGATAGCATGCTTTCCAAAAAACAGGGTAGTGTTATTTATTTTCATAGTTTAATTTCCAGACTCTCTCAATAAATAGTTTCCATATGTTTCCAGATAAATCCCCTCTTGTCTTGTAATGTATAAATTCTTCTCTTAAGAGATGCAATCTGAGTAAGGTTAGACATCTGTCAACTGACATTAAGGAGGGTGTGTTTAAAACAACAAACTACGTTTCAGACTTGACTTCCAATGGCCTAACTACATGTGGCTGGTGTATGTCTGGGGAAAGGTATTTGAATCCTTGGGGGGGATGTGGGGGAGGGGGGAGAAATTGTGCCTCGTGATAGAGTTCAGAAGGCTAAAAAACACTTCAATGTGCTATTTTTTTTTTTTTTAGGGTACCAAAATCTTTCTCCCTGCTCCAGGTAGTCTCATTGTGAGTTAACAGAATCTGCAAATTAAAAGACCCTAGCATCTTTCAGGGAAGCGTCAGCATCCAGAGCTTGGTAACTCCACTGGCTTTTCTAAACCACACAGCAGCCCTGCAAGATACAGAGAGCCCTTAACTTCATGGGAGCTAAGCATATGGAGTAGCTTGCAAGGAGCATTAAGTGCTTTACAGGATCAGATCCTTAGTGTGCTAGAGTTTGAATCTCAGGTGACTGCTCACTGCAACACTAGTTCAGCTTGTCAATTTCCATTTTGACGGTTACCCACAAGAGGGCAATGCAATCCTTAAATTCAGTGGCTGTTATGGCACCAAATACATTCTAAGCCTTTAACATTTTGCTTTCAGACACATCAACATTACCCTCCATCTTCCATTCCTCTATATGCCCTCATATAAACATATTGACATTCTTTTAATGTATTGGTAAATAAGCGAAAAGCTGTGAGTATAGTACGCAGCATTCCTCAAGGGGGAGTTACAACACTACCAATCTGTGTGATGAGTTTGCTTGTTCTGCTGAAAGCTTGTTACATACCTCTAAATACCTTCTGTTTAGCTGAATAAAATAGATTTAGTGGCTTAATGGTCTAAACCCAGAAAATAAAATTCAGGGCTGGCACTCCATCCTCCAATCACAACGATCTCTGGGTACATTTAAAAAAAACACACACTAGCTCAACTGTGTGATTGTTACTTCTAGTGGGTGGAGTGGGTAGAGAGAGAGAGGAGCCAGCTAACGTTTAGTAGCGCAGCTAGTCTTCAGTGTTTGTTGATCTGTATCAGAATTTTGATACACAAATATGTAGTTTTGGCTGTGTAGTTTGCTGTTTGTTTGTTTTTGTGTAGAATAGCCTTAAAAAAACCCAAACCAAAGCTTACACCTCAATTCCTATTTATTTGAAAGACATAGGATGACTCATGTGCAGTCAGTCTGGTCCCTCCACTAAACATATGCATCTCATTTAACAGTACCCTTTTCCCAACCACTTTTTGTTCTCTTTGTTGAAAAGTGGCCACCTTTTACACATGGGCTGGACAGAGTAACAGCAAAGGTTCGCCAAAGGCTATCTGTCATTTTGCCATCTGAACTATATCATCAGCATAAGGATGATACTTCAGCAGCCTGTAGGGTGACCAGACAGCAACTGTGAAAAATCGGGACAGGGGGTGGGGGGTAATAGGAGTGTATATAAGAAAAAGACCCCAAAATTGGGACTGTCCCTATAAAATCGGGACATCTGGTCACCCTAGCAGCCTGTTCCTCCACATGGTTCTGGTGGCTTTTGGAAAGGGCTGCCTTCACTTTTGCTTCTCCCCAAAGGACAGAGATTTAGACCCTCCTGCAGTTGCACAAGGCACCGTATAACACCAATACAATAGCACTGCTGGAATGCTGAGGTATGCAACTTGAGGAGCCAATGGACCAATCCTGGCTTTGTGCCAGCATTTAAATGGGGAGGTGACATCTGGGCCAGATGACTCCAGAGCAGTGGAGAGCGCATCCAGGTAGACAGGTCACTCCTGGTGACATGCAACCACTGTGGGGTAGAACTCAGAGGACTGCCAAGCTAGTGTGAAAGAGCAATGTGTGCACAGGAACATTAGTCTGCACTAACTCAATACACAGTGAATTTAAACTAGATTATAGAATATGTACTACTTGACCAGTTAGTTAAAATTGTTATGGGTATGCAGGGCATTTTAATGCGCACAAACTATAGTTAGTGCATAGTAACACCTCTCCCCTCCCCCTGGGCATGTTTAACGGTAAAGGAGACAAATGGCACGCCATGCAAGAGACCTCAGGAGAAGACAATAGAAGTGCAGGTATCTCAGTACTTCACAGGAGGTGCTGAGCATCTCTCAGGATCAAACCCTAAGTGGCTTACCCAAGGGAGTCCATGTCACATCCAGGGTCAGAAGCAGGACTTCCTGGCTCCCAGTCTTGAGAGTACAGACCCAGCTGTCTCTAAAGGTAAACTGCTGTACAGGATAATAAAGGGAACCTGGGGTATTAAATGAAATTCACATTACGATTGCTTACTCCCCAGAACAGAGGTTGCAGCTCTTAAGATTCTTAAATAAAAAACACTTTAAAATAATTTATAAAAATAGTTTGTAAGTCTGACTGCATTTATACCAAAAGAAAAGAAATTCAAATGGGGAGTAGTTTTTCTCTTAAGACACTTATGGAATATGATAACCCATAAAGCTGCAGGCTCAGAAAAATCTAAAAAAAAAATTAAAGTAAAAATTTGATTTGGTGAAATCATTTGATAATGATCTCAGAATATGTCTATTTAGCATATTTTTTGTTGCTTTGTTCAATAGGTACTGTATATTAAGCACATTCTTTGAAATTTACAAAGGAGCCATTATTTATTTTCCTAGAATGAAGATACTCTTAAATGCTCCATTTTGTTGGCAGATGTGTGATTGCAATTGGACCCTGAGGCACCAATATGAGCAATATTACATCATGAACAGCATGGGCCTGATTTTCATTTATGCCGGGGACCCTTTACACTGCTCTGACCCTACCCTTTACACTGTTGGAGTGGTCATTTTCACCCACTTAAGGCCCATATATTTTAGACCAGTGATTCTCAACCCTTTTGGCCTCACGATCCATTTGTAAATGCTTATGGCCTGTTGCGACCTAGTAAATAGTCTGGGGGTGGAGGTCCTGGGGTGGTTTCAGTCGGGTCCTGCCCGGCACTGTCTTAGAGGTGTGGGATATTTTGGATGTGGGACATATTTGTGGAATCTTGTTTTGCTGTTATGCAGTATTCTCTCAAACATGTTAGCTGGCATTCGGTTCTCCATTTGTATAAAACCATTGAGGATGGTGGATTTGGTGTGAGATCCCCTGCACTAGATTTGACAAGTTGAAGTAGTACACACACACACACACACACACATATATATATCAGTCAAATGTAATATTATTACAGAACAGCATTCAAACCCTGCCATTATTTAAATACTGATTTGATACCCATTGAAATAAAAACTGCGTACCTTTTCAAATGTGGTGCCCTTTGAAATTAAACGACAAATTACTTTGTATCCTGTAATCACTAACCTATGTGTAGTAGGGGAAAGAGAAATCTTGATAAACACATCAGCCAGCCTTATTTACAATGAGCCAGAACCTCAGGTAATGTAAATTGGTGTAGGATTTCAATGGACTTCAACAGAGCTGTACCAATTTACAGTGGCTGAGGGTCTTGCCCACTCTGTTTTTCTCATTGTTAACAATACTGGCACAGGAAATAATAGTTCTGAATTTTTAAAAAATATATCAATAGATGATATGGAATAGAAAAAGGAAACTGTGTTTCACACAAGGTCTATTGGCTTGTACCATTTCTGTAGCTCCATCTTACAGAAAGTACTGAGCTCTGTCTTTTTTCTTTTTAAGTACCTGTTTTGGGCTGTAAAACCCTATGTCAGGTAAGACTGAACACAATGGATACTTAGTTTCAATAGCTTCTTTAACACCTTTGAATCAAAAGAAGGTTCATACAATAAATCATTCCACCTGAAGCGGTAAGGAGCTGTTTTATTGTTCTAGGTATAGTACTTCTCCATAAGTGCTATCAAGTCTCATAGCTCGGATCCAGTGCCCTGAAGGATTAAAGCCTCACTGTGGTGTCATCAGATATTACTGTCCTGGACCAAAGAGGAGCAAGTAGGTTTTCCAAAGAATCCCACTTTCTATCTATCTGTTTTAACAGATAGCACTATTGTGCCATCTGCGAATCAAGCCCCACTCTCTAGTGCCAAAGTCAGCTCCCATGCGTCCCCATACTGGCCCCAGCAGGGAGAGTGCTGGGGCAAGAAGGTACGTGGCTAGAGCACTGATGTTCTTGGCTAATTCTCAGCTGGCAGATGGTTGCTTGAGGACTGCAGTCAATTGGCATAGCTACAGCAGTCCCTAAGCACTCTAAGCCAACCCAGGACAGGGACTGTGCTGCTTCCTTCTCTTGCACTGAGTGGATCTCAGTGCAGGAGCGAATCAAGTTCATAACCTACTGAAGCTTAATTGTGCAGTTTTTTTAATCTGATCAACAGCATTAAAAAAAACATGCTTGTGTTTCATAGAATTTATAGGAGTAAAATGCATCCAGTGTTAAATTGCTGCTTTACACAGAAAGTCATTTTCATAACCTGGGCTGTACGAACTTGCTAAATATAGTGTGAATATAGAAAAGCAGTGTCATGACCTTTATTATAGGCAATAAACTACCACCCATCTTTCTCATACACTTTTATGAAAGCAATGAGCTCATCCTATTGTGCTCTGCAGACAGTGTGGCACTCAAAATGGTTTCCTGCAGGGAAGCGCTATCAGGCTATGACAGACCCATGGTAGTTTTAAAAGTTGCTCTTTAACTGAAACACATGCATCAGATTGGACACTTTCTACCCACAGTTAGACTCAGACTGAAGGAGACTTTGTCTTGTGGCTCAACTGGCACTGAAAGTACATTTTCTGTAATGGGGAGGCTGCCCTTTCTGACACCAACTTGCTGTGTGACCTTGAACCAATCGTTTCCCATCTGTTTCCCATAAGTAAATTGGGGATGATGAGTTCCCATCTCATCAGAGTATGTAGAAATTAATGTCAGTGAAACCAAGGGTGATATGTAGTGTCCAGAAGGGGTGAAGTACAAGGGAAGGTGTCACTTCTTCCCTGGCCAAAACCTTGGGATGCTTTCTGTAGCTTTATAGACTTTTTTCTTCCTTGTTATCAATACCCTGGACCCTCTTCACCCTTTATTTATTTATTCTAAGTGGTTTTGGCAAGCAACAACACAGCATCAACCTTTAAAAGTGAAACAACAGAACCACACAAAAATCCAACATCACTGTTTTCAAAATGCCCAGACAGCACTCAGACAACCCTGGGGAGTTATCTGGTTCAACTGAAATCACCCCAAACCCCCACAAGGACCTACCTTCTATAGGCCCTTCAGAGGCAGGTCTGGAAGCATCTATTTATCCTCTCCCATGCAGGCCTGAGGTAGAAGCCTGACTTCTCTCCAGGGCTAAGTAAATGAGGATGACTGTGATGAGTAACCTGCACTGTCCTTCCACAACGACCATGAGAGGGGGCTTCTTTCAGGGAGAACTGTCAGTCCCCACTAGCTGGAGGCCAGGAAGAGCAGCCACAGCACCTACTAGCTCTCTCACACAGCCTGTGTGATCTAAGTGAGGCTGTCCTAGCTTTCCCTAAGGGAATCTTCATCAAGATCTGTTCTCCTGCTCCCACAGACAGAGCAGGAGGTGAAACTATTGAGGGTTCATGAACTCAGAAAGGGGCATGGGGCAGAACAATGAAATCCAAACTGGTAGTTAGCATGGACTGGTACAGGTAGCAATGGTCTGCTATAGGTAAGGTGTTAATGTCATGCAATGTGATAATTGGGGAAGTATTCTGTGTTGTAGACAGAAATTTCTCTATGGCCATGTCATACCTTAAGCAGACTTCTTCCATACAAGGAATAGGAAAGTCCATGAGTTTACACTCAAGGGGTTGGATTCCCTCATCAGCTGTGACCACTGTGCATGGCATAAGCAGCCTTAAATTGGCTGGAGATATCAGGTGAGGAATTCCTCTTGTGCAGGAAAACTTTCTGTGGCTGGAACTTCTGTGCGTTTTGAAAGGCTGGGTAGGTGGTGCCTGGGTAAAAGGAGCAGATCTTATGCCAATGGTGGAATTTAGAGTAGGTCTCCGGCTGTTGTAACTTCTGCTGAAGTGGTGGGTGTGGGCAAGGATCAGAGAACCACAGCTGGCTCCATATGACTGCCATCTTCTATTATCTCCAAGTGCAGCTTCAACATAGTGGGGAATCAGGGCCTGTACAGTAGGTCTCATCCTGGTCTTTAATAGTTAGAGATTGACTTCAATCCAGGATGAGGCTGAATATCCCTTCTAGAAAACTGCTGTCATCATTAGGGACTAACAACAAGAATTTTTGCTATAAGCTGGGGATGTATCAGCTGGAAGCGACCAAGGAGGAGAAAGACCTGTATGTATTGGTTGATGATAGGATGGCTATGAGCCACCAATGTGATGCAGTCGTGAAAAAGGCTAATGGAGTCCTGGGATGCATCAGGCAAGGTATTTTGTAGTGAAGTGTTGTTGCTATTATACAAGGCACTGCTGAGAACTCATCTGGAATAATGTGTACAATTCTGGTCTCCCATGTTAAAGAAAGATGAATTCAAACTGGAACAGATGCAGAGAAGAGCTACTAGGATGATCAGAGAAATGGAAAACCTACTTTACAAGAGGAGACTTAAGGAGCTTGGCTTGTTTAGCCTAACCAAATGAAGGATGATATGATTGTTGTCTATAAATACATCAGAGGGATAAACACCAGAGAGGGAGTGGAGTTTTTTAAGTTAAGCACCAATGTTGACACAAGAATAAATGGATATAAACTGGCCATCAACAAGTTTAGGCTTGAAATCAGATGAAGGTTTTTAATCATCAGGGGAGTGAATAGCCTTTCAAGGGAGCAACAGGGACAAAAACCCTAATTGGCTACAAGACTGAGCTTGATAAGTTTATGGAGGGCATGGTATGATGAGACCGCCTACTATGTTGTGTGGTCCATCTGCGACTGCTAGTAGCAAATGTCCTCAATGGCCAGACATGGGACACTAGATGGGGAGGGCTCTGAGTTACTACAGATAATTATTTTCCAGGTGTCTGGCTTAGGGGTCTTGCTGATCACCATGTCTGTGGTCAGGAAGGAATTTCCCCTCAGGTCAGATTGGTAGAGACCCTAGGTTTTGGGGGTTTTTTTTGCCTTGGGTCACTTGCTGGTTTAAACTAGAGTAAATGGTGGAATCTCTGTAGCTTGAAGTCTTTAGATCATGATTTGAGGACTTCAGCAACTCAGACAGAGGTTATGGGTCTATTACAGGAGCGGATGGGTGAGCTTCTGTGGCCTGCATTGTGCAGGAGGTAGGATAGAAGATCACAATGGTCCCTTCTGGCTTTAAAGTCTGAGTGTGTTGTTATCGCTCCAGATATTATTTTTATCCATGCACGAGCATTATGTTCACACACATTTGGTTTAAAAAATGTGGGAATGAAACAAGCTATCCCCTTACCCTGGTAGTATTTACAGCCAGTGTAACTTCCCCTTTTTTCAGCTTTTCCTGCTACAATAATAACTTTGTGAAGGTACAGCAGTTAGTTTTTCATCTCACCTACAAATTGCAGTTGGTAGTTTTGTTTTTTTTATTATCGTAACCTTTGGGGGTGACAGATCATCTGTAGAGAGGTACAAAATCCTATAAAGAATAAGTCTGCAAAGACACAATAATTTACAACATGATATCTTTCAGTATTACCATTGTCTCTTGCTTCCTGTCTCTGTCTAAATCTGAACAGGGTATTAGTCTTTCCTCCCCTTTACTACCCTCTCCTCTTTCATTCTACCTCCCTCCCACCATAAGAAAGGCAGTACTTAATCAGATGAATTTTTAAAAACAACGCTAGCATCAGTGCCATTTCCAAGATGATATGCAGTCATCTCATTTAAACTGAGCATTAGCAGAGGAAAGAACAGGTTTTCTCCAAGGATGCTGCTAAACTAAAGCAGAAGGCAAATCAGTCAGATGATGAGTCTAGTTTAATCTAGAGGATTGAACAGAAGTTTTAGATCACAACCACCAGAGAGGAAACTGATCATTCTAGGTGGTTAATAATTATGCAGACACCTGAGTCTGCAGGTGGTGGTCTCAAAAGTCTTGTCTTTATTCACTAGGTCAGAAGGACTTTCTGGCCTCAAATGTGAGCTAGACAGACACAGATTTGGACTTTTCACTCATTATTGTTACTTATTCATATGCACCTTATTAAGCCCGTTACCCTCTGGATATTCTGCAAAATTAAGATGCACATCAGTTATCCTCTTAAAAGAACAGCTCTGCTCAGAATAAGTGCTGGGTCTGCAGCTGCACCACACCTTTCCCCTCTCCACTGGGCCGAAGGAAAAAGGCCTTCCCTTCCCTAGTGAATCATAGAAATGTAGGACTAGAAGGGACCTTGAGAGGTCACCTAATCCATCCCCCTGTGCTGAGGAAGGACTAAGAGTACCTAGACCATCCCTGTCAGATGTTTGTCTAACCTGTTCTTAAAAATCTCCTGTGATGGACAACCTCCCTTGGTAACCTACTCCAGTGCTTAACTATCCTTATAATTAGAAAGTTTTTCCTTATATCTAACTTGAATCCCCCTTGCTACAGATGAAGCCCATTACTACTTGTCATACCTTTGGTGGACATGGAGAAGAATGATTCACCATCCTCTTTTAAGAGCCATAAAAGTATTCAAAAACTTATCAGTCCCCCCTCAGACTTCTTTTCTCAAGACTAAACATGACCAATTTTTTTAACCTTTCCTCATATATCAGGTTTTCTAAACCTTTTATCATTTTTTTTGCTGTCCTCTGGACTTTCACCAATTTGTCCACACCTTTCTGAAAGTATGGCAACCAGAATTGGACACACTACTCCAGGTGAGACCGCACCACTGCCAAGTAGAGCAGGACAATTACTTCCGGTGTCTAACATATGACACTCCTGTTAATACACCCCAGAATGCTATTAGCCTCTTTCGCAACTGAATCATATTGTTAATTCATTTTCAATTTGTGATCCATTATAACCCCAGTACTTTCCGCCAGTACTTTCACCTAGCCAGTTATTTCCCTTTTGTAATTGTGCATTTGATTTTTTCCTGCCTAAGGGTAATACTTTGCATTTATCTTTATTGAATTTATTGTTGGTTTCAGACCAAGTCTCTAATTTTTCAAAGTTGTTTTGAATACTAATCCTGTTCTCCAAAATTCTTGCAGCCCCTCCCATTTTGGGGTCATCTGCAAATTTTATAAGCAGAATTTCCATTCCATTATCCAAGTCATTAATGAAAATATTGAATACCACCAGGCCCAGAACAGACCCCACCATACACCCTCCCACCCCAGTTTGACAGCAAACTGATGATAGCTATATTTTGTGTACCGTCTTTCAACCAGTTTTCCACCTACCTTACAGTAATTGCGTCTACTGTTTCCCGTGTTTGCTTATGAGAATGTCATTTGTGATTGTGTCAAAAGCCTTATTAAAATCTCCTCTATTCACTAGTAACCCTGTCAAAGAAGGAAATTACATTGATTGGGTAGGATTTGTTCTTGACAAATTCATGCTGGGTATTCTGTATCATCACAGTATTCTCTAGGTGCTTACGAACTGTTTGTGTAATAATTTGTTCCATTGTCTTTCTAGGTGTTGAAATTAGACTGACTGATCTATAATTCCTTGGGTCCTCTTTATTCCCCTTTTTAAGATCAGTCCCATGTCTGCCCTTCTCCAGTCCTCTGGGCCTTCACTGGTCCTCCATGAGTTCTCAAAAATAATTGCTAATGGTTCAGAGATTGCTTCAGCTAGTTCACCGTACAATGAATTTCATCAAACCCTGCCAACTTGAGTACATCTAACTTATCTAAATATTCATTAACCTGTTCTTTCCCTTTTCTGGATTGTGTTCCTTCCCCCTTGCTAATATTAATTGTGTTAAGCATCTGGTCACAATTAACCTTTTTTAGTGAAAACTGAAGCAAAATATGCATTAAACATCTCAACCTTCTAGATGTCATCTGTTATTACTTTCCTTCCCCACTAAGTAGTGTGCCTACACTTTATTTTGTCTTTCTCTTGGTCCTAATTTATAAAACCTTTTCTTATTGCCTTTTACATTTCTTGCTGGGTGTAGCTCATTTTGTGCCTTAGCCTTTCTAATTCTATCCCTACATGTTTGTACTATTCTTTCGTATTCATCTTTAGCAACTTGCCCATATTTCTACTTTTTGTAGGATTTCTTTTTGATTTTTAGGTCACTAAAGAGCTCCTGATGGAGCCATATTGACCTTTTACTGTTCTTCCTGTCTTTCCTTTGCATCGGGACAGTTTGCTGTTGTGCCTTAAATGTTGCCTCTGAGAAATTGCCAGCTCTCCTGACATTTTTATTCCCCTTAGATTTTCTTACCATGGGATCATATCTACCAGTTCGCTGTTTGTTAAAGTCTGCTTTTTTGAAGTCCATTGTTCTTATTCTGCTGTTCTCATGCCTTCTTTTCCTTAAAATTGTGGTCTTCAACTTTAGAATCTAAGCTTTCAACCTTCATATTCATAAGCAATTCCTCCCTGTTAGTAAGAATCGAGTCTAAAATGGCCGCCCCACCCAATTTCCTCCTCCACCTTCTGTAACAAGAAGTTGTCCCCAATACATTCCAAGAACATACTGGAGATTTTGTGTTTCGCTGTGACACTTTTCTAACAGATGCCTGAGGAGTTAAAGTCCCCCGATAGTATCAGTTCTTGTGTTTTGGATATTTCTGTTATTTGTTTTAGAAATGCCTCATCCTCATCTGGTAGACCCCTACCACAATGTCCCCCGTTTTCCCCCATTTTATCTTCTCCCAGAGACTTTCAACTGGTCTGCCTCTCTCCTCCTCTTTGACAGCAGAACAAATATATACGTTCTTGATGTACAATGCAAGACTCCATGTGCAGCTTCCTCTGCTCAGATCTCTCCCTCAACCCCTGCAAGCATTTTCACTTCTCCACTTTCTCCCACTCTCCCCTCCCCCATTTATATTGTAAAGTCCAACCCTTCCTTGTTTCTACCCACTTGCTAGCTCTGTTTCTCTATAAATCCATAGGATATTGGCCAGCTCTGCTTCCTCTACCTTGTCTCTCCTCCACTTGGGAACCAAGTACTCCCCCTGACGTGTGTGTGTGGGGGGTGGGGGTGGGGTGGAATTCTGCACTGAGGGAACCCCTGCCTCCAGAGACCCAAACTGAACTGAAAATTCAGACTGTTCTGGATGACATACTTTGATCTCACTTCCTATCTATACTTTCACTTGAGGCCACCATCTACTCCATGGTGCTGCTGCACTGAAAGGGCTAAATACTGTCAGCCCTACCTCTGACCCCAATTGTATTCCATGGTGTTGCATAGGAGAAAAGTGGGGTGGGAGATTTATATCTTTAAAGGAAGAAAAGAGGACTTCATTTGTGTTGCTTATTCTTTTAACCTCTCATTACTTGTCACCACTCTATTTAAGTTGTCTGCTTGATCATAGGCCAGTGATATTTGTGGAATATTAGTTTGTTTTCCCATAGACAATGAGCAAGATGTTTATTTTTTCAGTGTAAGTGATTTTTAATTTCAAATTAAGGACAAAAAATAAAGAAAGCACAATTATAAACTGTGTATGAGAGAGAGAGAGAGAGAGAGCATGAATAGTAAATTTCTCTGTAACATTCTGCATCTGAACTAAAATTCTAAGCTACAGCTGCCCTCTACAGTAGGCAGGGATTACCTAATTTAAAGGTGCAGTACACAATAGAGAATATCGCTTTTCAGTTATACCTGCAGGACACCTGCATAAACAAATAGCCTTGCATTTCACCTTAAAGATGTGATTTGCAAATCATAAAAATGAAAGTAGCTAATTTAAGATTTACGTGGATTGATGACCCTGCAAAATGTGTACTGATTAATCAGAACCTTGGCATTGAAAATGAAATAAATAAAGCTGGGGACTCCAGATTATGAGGAAATTGTTTCTTTAGTACAAAAATGTGTTCAATACATAACTATGTGTTTATGTCAAGTTCTTCCTCACGCTGTGGTTTTTGAGCCATGCAGCTCTTCTTGACTCACAAGTGAGTGAGAGTTCCTCTAGGGAAGAGGTGGAGCCATACAGCCAGGAAAGGGTGGAGGGGAGACAACAATTAGAGCCACAAAGTTCCTGTTTTTCAAACTCCTAACATCCCATTGCATTGTTTGTGTTGTAGGTCAGTGTTTGTATTCCAACTCACTCTGCTAACGTATGTATAGTGGGCCCAAACTGAAACCCCAGGTATAGTCACTTTCCTTACATTCCCACTAGTATGCAGACCTCTGGCATTAGTGAATATATATTCACATATCCAATACTTAATTTGCTTGCCAAGCCCAGAACTGTAACTGTTTGTTTGCATATTTAAGTTCAGAATATTGTTAAACCATCACTGAACTGAATAAGCCTTTGTTGATTGGCCAACTGCGGAAGTTCTTAGTTTCTTGAGGCTCTCACCCATTATTATTCAGCTGCAGGGGTCATGCTAAAACAGAGAGATCAAGTCCAGGTCAGAGGAATTGGAATTCCCTCCAGCTCAAGAGAAGCCTGTGCAGTTAGTTGCAGTACAATTACCCATGCAAAGAAAAGTTCCCGTCAGAATACAAGATGAGACTAAATCCTTGTAAGTTGTAGTTATTGGGCTTTCAAGAAGTGTTGGTTGGACTGTATGTGGTGGACTTCTTGTTGACCTGGATTTATTATGCCAGTGATGTGTCCTGACTATGCACCACTCAGCTTATATTTTGGAAAACTCATATCAGCAAAATCTTTAAATAAAATCCTAACATTTATTGGTTGTTCTTAGAATTATGCAACATTCACCATGCTAACCTAATCTTTTAAGAGTCATTTATTGAATAAGGAAAAGTTCTTTTTAAATGGAGCATTTCAATTTGAAGCAGGTCTTATTCTTTTATAATCTAATTTTCAATTTAGCTGACAGAGGCATGGATGGTCAAGTGATTTGCCCATTGTCACACAGTAAATTAGAGGCTCTGCTGGGATTAGAAATTGACTCGGTATCTGTTCTTTCCTCTAATCATTAGATCAGCCTGCCCGAACAAACAGTCTACAAAGCTTGTTAAGAAGGTGAAAATGTCAGGTCAAGTACGCTTTAAACTGCTTGAAGTACTCATGGAATGCAAACTTTGTGATCAAGTTCATATTTAGCCAAAAGTCTTCAAATGATTCAGTACCAGCACCTACATAATTGCCAAGCAACTTGAAGCTGCATTAGAATCTCAAGCCAAACATGTGGGAGTCCTTGATAATCTTCTAGTGGATCCTCTAGAGCATTTTGCTGTATTCAGATAATAGACATCTTGCACTCTCGCTATGAAAATCCAACTCCCTAGTTAGGCAAATAAGGATTAATCAGTAGTTCTATTATACTGAACTGGTTTTAGGGGTATGTAAAAGTCAAATGGCTTTATCAGCTATTAAGAGTGATTAAAACTTCATGGAGTTTCTGCAATTTAGCAATACTGTCCTAACATTTCAGAAGAAAAATAAAGACACATAATAAACAGCATGTTTGCCAAGTCATGAAACTTTCTTCCCAAATTAATGTGCGTGGATAGGCTAAAGGGGGTGTTAACCACAGCATGTGCTTGTTCTGCTGTAGGAAACTGAATTGGAAAAGTTGAAAACAGTAAGTGCTAAAAATGGAATTAAAATGGGATGCAAGTCCTCAAAACGCATTTCCAGGTTTGAGGAGAAACACTGATTTCCATCTAGCCAGAGCCTCAAAGTAGTGATTCAGAAACACTTTGGCCCACCAGTAGTCCGTCAGAATTTTGTGCCATGCAGTATTAACTCTGGTTCAGAATGCAATTTGGGGGTCTCCCCTCATGAATGTACAGTTTTGTGCATGCACGTATGCCTATTTATGAACCTAGGCCTAGATCCTCAAACGCCTATTGTAATCAATGGGAGTTAGGTGCCTAAATACCTTTGAGGATCTGGGCACTAACACCTGTGTATGCAAGTGTTCATAGACCAAAGGTACAGATAGAGGTCAGATTTGTGCATGTCCAAAACAGCAGAACTGTTGGAGGAGGGGGTATAAAAATAAGACCCTCAGCTGGTGTCTAAATTAAGAAGAAGTCCCTCTAATTACCCCCTTATTATTTGAATTACAGAACCTTCCTGCCAAAAACTGTGCAAACATATTAAGGAGCAGTCTCTGATTCTTACAATATAAATAGTCAAGACAGACAAAAGGTAGGAGAAAATGTACGCTATTATCTCCACCTAACTTGAGGAACTGAGGCACAAAGAGATTGTCATAGAGCTTAAGGCCAGAAGGGACCACCAGATCATCTAGTCTGACATGTATATTATTGGCCACCAACGCCACCCAGCATCCACACACGAAACCCAACAACCAAAATTGGACCAAAAGATGACAGCCCACAGGACTAATATGTGTCAAAGGCAGAGAACGGAAGGTGGTAAGTGATTTACCAGAGAGGCTGATTAGGAGAAGCAGGTCATGTTGACCAGCTGCTTTCCACCCAGGTCCTCAAAGGTTCTGGACCCACATTGCTTACTGAAAGAAATGTGAATCCATAACCTTTTCTAAATTTTATTAAACACATCAATCAAGAAAAGGTTGAGCTAGTATTAATAATATTAAACTAAAATAAAAATAATTTTACAACAAGCAAATCAACAAGTTAGTCTAACTATTGGATGGTAATTGAATCAAATTATTTAATAATTCAATTAGTACTAAAAACAATCAATACTTAAATTCTAAAGAGTGGCTGTTCATTTGCTTATAAAGGCCAACTAAGGAATTTTACCAAAGTCTATTAAATTATGATTTAAAGCTAGTCAAGAGCTTAATACTGAAACCTAGCTGTGTTATGTCTAAACCACAGTATCAGCTAATTATAAAGCTTCCTTCTTAGAATTCAATTTTTGTACAAAGGCTAAGCCTTTCTTTCCTGCCTCCAACAGATATATTATAATACAGACTTTACCAAAACACTCTTGGTAAGTGGAAGTTTGACAACTCTTATTTATCAGAAATTACAGATGAAAATTTCAAGTCTGGCAAGACTTTTAAATATAAAACGTAGATCATTTTTGAGTTTAAGGAGCAGGAATCAGTCTCTAAGTGGAGAGTAATTATGACATAAGAGGCAAGTCACCCCTTGACCTGCTTTTAAGAAAACGTGGTCACCAACGTTTGACTATTTTGCAATTGAAGCATTTGATTTCACTGTTCCAAAATCTCCTGCTCTTTAACCAATATATTCAATGGCTTTTGAGCAGCAAAGCTTTTTTTGTTTAAATGTTAAAAATAACTAACTGTAGCCTTAAAATCTAAAGTTTAGTTACGAATAAACTTCAGTAAATAAACTAATGGGGAGACTGGAATTTTCCATGCTTGCAAACATCAAGGCACTCTGCTGTCAGATAGTTTTTCATGTCTAGAACCAAACCAAACATTACCAAAAAAGGAAAGCCGGAGAGAATGGTGGTATTAGGAGTAAGAGAGCTCTCATGCAGTTGTGAGCATTGTCCATTTATTTTATCAAACACCTAGATGGAAAGGAACCAAAAGGAACCAAAAAAAAAAAGAGTCTGAAACTCAGAAAGCAGGTCTTACCTTCTTTCAATGATAGTTAAGTTAACACTTGACAGACATTGAAACAGGTCATTTAGGGAATGAAGTGCTAGATAGCAAAAGATCATTGTAATATGAACATACTGGCCTCTGTGTATTGCTACAGCACACAGTAGTTAAGATGATTTATTCTGATCTTGATCAGATCTAGCAAAAGTAAATGAAAGGAAACCCTGGTATAATTACATGAGATCCAAAATATTTCAATTGTTAAAAAACAAACAAAATACAAACCCTAAAGAAGTTAGAAAAACAGTCTTAGCCTTAAAAAAAAAATGTCATAAAGCAAGGTGGAAAACTTAGAACAAAAGACAAGTGATTAAAAAGTACAGCCATATAAACATCTAGTTAAAAAAAAAATTATCAGGTAAGAAAAAGGATGAACTATATAAATAATTGGGTTTAAAAAGTTACAGACAGGCTAAGAGCTGCTGCCTTCTGTAATTCAGGGCTTTTGTGTGTGTATTTGTGAACTCTAGGAAGGCGGCCAAGATCACTCTAGTTGTGCTATTTAATTTGGCTATTTAAATAATTAATTTAACCATCTAAGCACCTACTTATTTTTTGTTGTTGCTATTTTTATATAACTCAGGCTGACTCTGCTCTCTTCCCCCTGTGTAAATCTGGAGTTATTCACTGAAGTCAGTGGAGGAACTCTGGATTTTCACTGATGTAACTAACAACAGAATCTGGTCTTTAGCCACAGCCTGCAAAATATTTACCATTGTGAGACTAGCTTGTGCAACTGGTTGCACAATTTAATCCACAATAATTTAGAAGTGCTGAATTAGCCAGGAGCAGTGCTACAGGATAAAAGAGGGAGCGCATCTCTCTGTTGGTGGCTGTCATCACAGGTCAACATTATGTAGTGATAGGACACAGCAAGGGGGATTAAAGGAGAGGAAGGATGGTCCAGCAGTACAGGAATTAGCTTGGGAATTGAGACGCCTGAAATTCCCTGCTCTGCTATAGAATTCCAATGTGACCTTGTGCAAATCACTGCTTCAGTGGATAATAGCACTTCCCTACCTCTCAGGGGTGTTGTGAAATGATTGCAGGGTGCCCAGATCCTATGATAATGGAGGCCATAGAAGTACCCAAGATGGATAGAAGAGTCATCCATAGCCGTGTGTGTGTGTAGTACAGCTGGTCAGTAATTTTTGGATGGAATATTTTTCTGTTAGAAAACACCAATTTATCAAAAGGGAAATGTTTTGCAGAAACACGTCCATTTAGATACAATTTCATTTGAAAAGAGACTGAAAAAGCATTTTGAGAAGGTTGAAGTGGAATGTGTTGACCTTTTGGAATGGAACAGTTCAGTGTTCTGTTCTGTAACCACTTTTAACGTACTATAAAATAAAGTCAAAATCAAAATGAAACATTTTCAGTTTTATCAAAACAAAGTGTATCAATCGACCCAATTTTTTTTCGAGTTTCTTTTCATGTGAAATTTCAAATTTTGTTTTCTTTCCAACAAAATGAAAAATCTGCCTCCCCCCCAGCTCTAGTGTGCAGTCTCTGGAGTTCCTCACAAACATTTCTATAAATGCCCCCACTTGGGATTGACTAGGAGAATCTGATGTTAAACAGAGAAAATTGGGTGGCTGGTGGTTTGTTCCTGGGAAAGTTGAAATCCCAGAGAAAAAATCCTGCATTTAAGATAATTTGAAGCAATTCCATGAGAGATTTTGTACAGTTTGGAAAGAAGAGTAAAGTTGCCTGGTATTTACTGTACTTACCACTGGAAAGTTATGTCTGTTTAAAAAACAGGCACTGAAAACACCAGAACCCGTGAGTCCTAAATATATATGTATTTCCTATAAGACCTGCACATCAAAACATGTAAAAACAGGGCAAATTCAAGCATTAACCGTAGGGAAAAGCAGCCCCCAAAGCAGGTTACCCTCTGTTTTATTTTGTTACAATGCTGGGCTCCTATCCTCCTTGTACATAATGAATTCCCTGATGCTAACGCTTCCTCCTTCTAAAGAATCCTGCCCTCTGCCATCCAAGGCAATTATTTTCTCAGCACAGTCCATCTCTTTCTCATTCCTCTTCCACATGCTGTGTAAAGCCATAGAGCTTCATTTTTAATGGAAGGATATTAGGCCACTGCTTTTGCTCTCGGATGATAAATATTTAATGAGGATGACTACTCCAGTTCTCCTGTGCCGCTGCTGTTCTCCTCAATGCTGTTGTATTTCTCTACAACCCCAGATCATGGCATTAACCTAACAAAGTCTATTTTGCCTGCTTGTTTAGACCTATTGCCAGGAAGGCAATGAAGACATATAAGTTCCCTTAACAGCTTTTACTTATTCTTATCTTAAGTGCAAAATTACTTTGTAGCTTAATGCAAAAGGCTTATTTAGCAGACAAGGATGCTGCTGGAGAACATTAGTGACAATACATTTTAGAAAGAGACAGTGTTGGATCATCATAAAAGATAACATTGTAATATCTGAGCCATTTCCATCCATCATTGCCATGGGATGCTGTGTATGTTCATCAAGTAAAGAGGCATTCATGTGACCCCTAGGGAAAAGAGCTGGTAGCCTATTAAAAATAACAAGCAGGGTTTTACAAGACCTGAGCATATACCGATACATGGTGCAGGAGGAATTAGCTCTGCAGAAACACGTTACTTCCTATTTAATTTTTATTTAGTCTAGACCCTGCTGAAGGGACTAGAAAATAGAGAGCTGCCTTATACCTGTAATGACGCAACAATTTATTTAGATATCTTTATTTTCACAATCATTCAAAAAAGAGGAACACAGTCCACTAAGAAGGATTAAACTTGCATGTCTTCAAGAAAATAATTGACTGCAATGAACTTCTCAAACACTTCAGACCAGGTTAGTCAATTTGATGTAAATTCACACACTCCAGTTCAGCCATTGGAGTTCTCTGATTTTACACCAGTGTGACAGAGGGCAGAACTCTTTTGGCTTCCAGGGACTTATTTCAGCTCAATGCCGGTTTAACTAAATTCAGAAACTGGTCCCTAAACCTTTTAGAAAGCAGGGATTTTTTTTTAATTGAAAAACTTTTCCACATTCTTCAAAGCTGGAGATGATTTGCTGAGAAGCTTAGTCATTGTAGACTACAAAGACTTTCAATGGCAAATAGCCTATGAATTAAGGATTTATTAGCTAACTCCCAACATGATTATACAGAGCATTGAAGGTAAGAGTATGTTGATGGTTGTGTACTATTGATGCACGATGGTGGATATGAATGTAGTAAGCTTATAAAAAAATTAAACCAGATGAAAACAGTAGCTTTCTGTGTCACACTGAAAACAGATGTGACCTTTGACATAAAGGTGCTAACTTTGTCTTTGTGAAAATGTAGAAGGGGCCTTATTCTCCTCTCCTGTACATTTCTGTAAATCAGGAGTAATCTCACAGATGTCAGTGGGTATATCTAAACTTCGAGCTGGAGGGTTCATGTCCAACTCCAGGCAACACACCAGTACTAGCTCTGATCGAGCCAGCACCATAAAAACAGAAGTGTAGCTGTGGCAGTGCAAGCAGTGGGAGGGGCTAGCTGCCCCAATAGGTACCTGGAGTCTCAGACAGGTACGTACTCGGGGTGACGAGCCCTTCCCATTGCTTGTATTGCCACTGTTAAACTTTTATTTTTAGCGCACTAGCTTGATCAAAGCTAGTGCAGGTTCATCTACTCGAGCTGGGAATTACACCTCCAGGTCAGAGTGTAGCCATACTGAGTGGAGTTAGTGGTATAAAACTGGTGTAGTTGAGAGTAGAAGCGAACCCAATACATTTTCAGTATGTAGCATATGCTTGTAGAACCAGATTTCCAGCCCTGTATTTGTTTTCACCTACAAATAATTGGGTCTCTATTTCTGAACTAGCAATACGCCTTCAAATTAAAAAGCTCTCTGGGCACATTCAACTAGTATATGGATTTTGGCATTTCTCAGAGGATGTTTACTGAGTACTACAGACTTGTATATAAAACAAGAAGTAAACATTTAAACTCTATTTTAAATTCATTGTTGTAATGATCAGCAAGGCTATTTTATTACAAGTTCCTGGGCAATTTTTTTAGCACCATCACCAGAGCATTGTACCCCACAGATCTAAAGAGGGGTCATCAGTAACAGTTTTTCCTGATATCTTTCCTAATTTTTCCTTTGCTTGATGAAATGATTTGAATTATATCCCCTGGGACCACCCTACACAATTCCTCTTCCTATTTGCAGGACACATGCCATCTCTTCCTTGACAATCAACAGCAATTTTTGTGAAGGCATAGGGAGCCTAAGGTGTTCCTTTGAAAAACAGGATGTTTTGCCCAGCCTCTCTTGCTGCCGCTATCGTGGGCAAACTCTACCACATTATACTGCAAATGCAAAAAATACGTAATTGATGAGGTTTTCAAAAGCTGCTCAAGTATTGTCTCAGTGCTTTGATGAGGGACATCCATGAGGCCATGATGTTTGCATCTTAAAATGAAACTGACCGTGGTTAGTACAGTTTTATTTGTGGTAGAAATTTGGGCTGGTTAAAATTTTCTGGGGGAAAAGATTGATTTTTGGCAACATTTTCTTCCAGAAAAACTAAAGCAAAATGTTTGCAGTAGGTTGGGTTGAAAGTTTTGATATTTCAGCTTTACATCCCAATTCTGGACAAAAGTCAATGTTAAAATATTGAGTTTCCTGTGGGACAGAAATGTCATGTTTTGATCACATAGTCACAGGGCTGGCCAGCCTAGATGTGACAGGCTCTGCTGAAGGAAATGAGCCAACCCAGGTACAGCTGGGGATAGTGAACTGCCTAAGTAGCTAGAAGGCAGGTAAGTAAGGAGCACCTGGACCTAATACAAGGCTTAGATGAAGCCAGTTGGAAAAGCTCCTGAGAAGAAAGGAAGCTCCAGAGGAGGGAGCTCCCAGGGAGACCGAGTTAGGCAAAAGCTCTCTGGGCAGGGAGCCCTGGGAGAGACCCTGAACAAACAGGGGAGAGATCGCTGATTTCTCCAGACATCAAAGAAGCCTGAGGTCATAGACTAGAAGGAGCTGCTGCTGGAACCCAAAGACTTTATTTTGTGATTTAAGTTGTATCTGGTCTCTGAGGTACGAGCTGTACAAGTGTTCCTTTTAGAAGGCTTTAGTAAAGGGAGGTGTACTGCTATAAAGTAGAATGTTTTGGCTTCTCCTTGACCAAGCTGCTTAAGTGACCTCATTGAGGGGGAAACTGAGGCAGGCCTCAGCACATCCCCAACTCAGATGCAAGGAAATACTTGGAAGGCAATGGTGCCCCTTCTACGCAGCTCTAGTATAAACAGCTTATGATCCAAATTTGATTTTTTTTGCCTGTCATTATCAGTAATACTACTGCCAATAGTGGCAGCTAATTTATGAGAATTAGTATTTCATAGAAACCTATTCAAATGCAGTATTAACATGGAAAAAAAGTAGATGAATGATTTCGTTTTAACCAAAGCACTCCAAAGGAAACCACTAGTAGAGAAATATCCACTATAACATTTTAACAGAGGCTATGCAGCTGTTTTCTATTAACTTTGCTTGAGATAAGTAAGGAATCAGGGTTTCCTGTGGTTTAAATTGAAAGGCAATTTGGATTTCCTGTGCCTCAGCTGGAGGCATTATTTATATGAGACCAAAAAGGCCATAACGATCCTAAAAGACTCATGTTTCACAAAGAATAACACCCACAAAAATTCCTGCAGGCTGTCAAAGTGGGGTTCTTAAGGCTTTCCATGTTTCTAACATTGATATTCAAGTCAGAACAAAACTATATGAAATAGTCATGTAATTTCCCTGTTTAAAAAATCACCATTTCAGAAGAACCAACACTTAAATTAATTGGTCAAATAAATATTAGTCAGTTGATATGATCACTGGGGTTATCCTAATGGATCAGTCTGAGTGAGGGCTATGTAAAGGCCAAGTAAAAGATTCCATTAGGATGACATCATTGACCACACCAATTGATGGTAGTTGTTTGGTCTACATGACAGGCATTATTTAATCAGATTCTGATGAATCTTTATGTACGCCAAGATTTTCAAAATTCTGATTAGTGATCTTGGGTGCTTCCGTTTTTAGCTACCAAATTTGAGATATCTTAAAGAGGTCTGATTTTTCAGAAAGTACTGAATGTTTGCTCTGTGAGAATCAGGCCCTTTTAACATGTCTCATGCTGGGCAATTAAAAAAGGAGGCACCCAAAACTGCTAGTCCCTTGTGAAAACCGTGACCATAGCTGCTCTGAAAGAATGATTAAAACAATATTGATATGAGGAGTGTATAAATAATAAAACATAATTAGGGAGGAAATGGCTACATTGCATTCTTTTATCTGGCTACTTTACAAATTGAATATCACTCTGTCACTTTGAGATGCAGGAGGAAATGTTTTCTACTCACCTATCCGAACCGAGTTGTCAACTTTTTCTTTCGGTGAATGTTATCTGCATCACTTAGTCTATTCGCTTTGGGTGAAATCCTGGTCCCATTGAAGTCAATAGGAGTTTTGACATTGACATTAATGGGCCTGGGATTTTGCCCTTCATGTCTGACTATTACAGTAACCTCCAAGATGAATATAAGGCAGGATTTGAAAAACCTACTCACCCACTTACAAGTGGTGAGTAGGAAACTTTCCCTTGTGATTGTGCAGAAGCATAATACAGCATTTTCTACCCAATTAAAGCTTTCAGTAAAAAGAGGAAGGGCCAGATCCTCAGCTGTGGTTAAAGAGCTTGCAGTGGAGTTATGGAAGAGGGTGCAAAGATGAGCTTAAGTCACCCTTGACTCCTTTCATTCTGGAACCATCCTATGCTGGTCCAGTTACCTGTTCTAACTTGTGCTGGCTGCCAACAGCTCCAGTACTCTTTCATGGCTGCCAGGGTACATTGGGACATATGGATGTCCCATGTTGCCCTGGCTATCCCATCCCATGCCATCTTCAGAAAGGGGTGGTGATGGTATAGTAGTAACTATGATGGATCTACACCATTTGAGGATCCCTTTGTGCTAGCAAAATCATCCAGTGTCAGGGGGTGCCAGCTTTAGGGCAATTTTGTGCCAGTGAAGCAGTGTCAACCTGCCCTATCACAACCCAGCCTTTTGCCCTTTGTCTCTTTAACTGTAGTACCAAACTACTATGTTATAGTCAGACTCTAGGTCCTCTCTGCCTTCAGAGGTCGTTGTAATCCATTATTTAACATTAAAAAAATTCAATCATTAAAATGGAAAATTAGCCAAGCTACTTCATTCCTATGACAATGCAGAAGTATATTTGTTAATGCTTCATCCAGGTTATTTCTCAGTAATTTACATGTCTTTAAATTTTTGGGAAGACCCTGCAATTGTCAAGCATTTAACAAAACTTCAAATATGTCATTTTTCTGTGCTAAATTCAGATCATGCATTAGGAAAAAGCTAAAAGTGATGGGAAAATAGGAGTTTTCTCTGCAAAATTGACTGTTCATCAAAAAATTCAGCTGAAATCCAAAAGGTTTTGATAAAAAGCTGACATTTTCTACAGAAAAGAGACTCTACAAAAGTTGCATTTTGTGTAAACCAAGTTTTACATCAAAAAGCAGTTTGAATGGGAAAAGTTCAGTCAGGCCTTAAATGCAGGATTGTTTCCTATAAGTATATTTTCTAGCACCTTTCCCCCCCATTTTTAAATCTCAGGCAATAAGGCTTCCATTTTCTATCTTATCAAACTTGTAATTACGATATTTTTAATGATTGTCAACCTAAACTTTCATTTGCCACATGTTGTCCATTACTCCTATCTACTACAACTTATTGTAGTACCAGAAGAAACCTCTATGCAGCCTCGATGAGTTTTATGCAAACGAGTATGTGAATAACCCTCCAGACATGGTACTGAAAACATACTTCTTACTGTTGAATAACGAGTAATAAGGGTCACTGTAATAGCACCACATTATCGATCATGAAAATATGGGTTGAGGTAGTTTGGTGGCAATGTTGATTACTTGTATCTGTGGGGTAGAAGGAAGACAAAGAACGTGAAAGTGAAGTGGTGGTTTTATTTGACATTAATAGCTCTTTATCACTAAGGATCTTTAAATCAGTTAAAATGAGACATTTTCCCAGGAGACATTCCATCAGATTGATAAGGCGTAATAGATCTTTTTTATAGGGCAATATTAGTAGAATCATGTCATTCATGATTAAAGCACAACAGAACCACCTAGGTAACCAAAGCAGAGCTCTTTTACTGATACAGTCTCAAAACCACAGGGAGGAAACAGTGTCAAGAAGGAACATATCACTGCTTTTCTGTTTAAGTTGTTTTATCTTTCTGCTCACAAAGCCAGATACTTCTGAAACACCAACTGAGTTTTGATCCAGTTGCTTTGACTATTGCCCTCCAGTGGTTGGAATTCTATAGTATTTATTGTAGTTGGTTCTCTCTACAGCTGAAATTTGTAAACAACTTGGACAATTCACTCACTGGGAAGAGTGGCTGACTGTTGAAAGACTTCACTGTCACTGAAAAGGCCTCTGTAGTCTTAGCAGGAGACTGGTGCTTGCACAAACTTTCCTGACCTCTCTCTAAAGTTCTAAACATTACAGGTTTTGAGCATTCTCCTGGAAGTCTTTTGTTGCTGTCACTGAAACCCTTGACCTTGTGTGTTCTGAGTGACCCAGGTACTCTAAGATGCGCTGTTGACATGCAGCCATTATTAATATTACTGAAAACACAAAAGCAGCACTGCTCTTTTATATGGGTTAATAGCTATTTTGAGAAGAGGCTTGCCTGACATATCCCATGTCCAGGCCTGTACTTTGTGAAAGTACCATGTTTCAGGGCATATGTCACTATAACCTTTTCCTTTTCTGCCATTTTTCTAATGTTTTCAAATATTTTTTCTTTACTAAATCACAAGGCCATTTGTGGCTGCTCTGAAAGAAAAATGGTCAAAATCCAAATACAGAGGCAGTGACTAATGTGAGAAAATATTTTTTTTAAATGGAGATTGTTTCTTTAGAATTTTATCATGCTAATGGATTCCCGCAGCTACTTCATGGCATGGGAAATGCAGTAGTAGCCGAGCTTAGTTTTTAAGAAAATGCAAAGCTGCCTAGCAGAGAGAGAGGGAATAATCCAAGGACCACTGAAGTCGATGAAAAGACTCCCATTGACTTCAGTGCATGTATGATCAAGCCCATAGAATTTATCTGTAGAGACAGATTTCTTCAAATACCAGAGTTCCGTGAATTGTCTACATGCGTTTAAATCAAAATGATATGTTCAATTTGTTTATACCACAGAAATCAAACAGGAAAGAAAACTTTTTAAGTATGACAGTTCTGTATCTCAGTGCTGTCCGGAACACACACACTGATATTAGTCACAATCCTGAGCTGTGCTAGAGCTCAGCTAACCAATATCAGGTCTAGTGTAGAACCAACTCTGGAATCAAGGAGCCACAATTGGCCCCTTCATGCCCCTATTTCCAGTCAACCTGTGGAACATGTCACCAGAGGATGTTGCCAGAAGTATAACTGTTTTAAAAAAAGAATTAAATAATGGAGGATGGGTCCATCAGTGACTATTAGCCAGGATGATAGGAAGGCAACCCCATGCTCTGGGGGTCCCTAAACCTCTGACTGCCAGAAGCTGGGACTGAATAACAAGGGGTGGATCACTTGATAATTCCCCTGTTCTGTTCATTCCCTCTGAAGCATCTGGCACTGGCCACTGTCAGAAGACAGGATACCAGGGTAGATGGACCGTTGGTCTGACCCAGTATGGTTGTTTTTATGTTCTTATACTCAGTTGTGCAAAGTTGTGAATCTGGCCTAAATAGATCTTAATCACAACTAGAGGATTATGGAGGAGCAGTAGCTCCACCATAGTTTAGGCTGAGACAAGATTATAAAAGGTGATTTTTTTCTCCTCTAAGAGCTATAATAGTGATAGAGTATGTGGCAAGATACACTGAGGGCCACACTTTCAAAAGTTAGCACTTAAACTGCATATGTAAGAAATGTGGGTTGCCTGGTAGATGCCAATTGTGTGCATATTCTTTTGAACATGCAACTATCCACCCTGAGTACTCACTATCAATTTTGCCTTTAAAGGCGAAATAAATCAGTGTTCATGCAGATGTAAAAATATCTTTGTATTGTATAATCTCCATTATTTTCCCCATACAAAAATACTAAAACAGTAAAATGGGAGGGGGGGGAGAATAACATTGTTGCTCAGTAATAGCTAGGATTTACATTCTATGAAGAGTACAGAGATGTGTTTAAAAGTGAGGGAGGAAGGGTTAATGGCTGTGAAATAGTGAAGCCAGTTAATACAAAATTCTGAGTTATACATTCACATTTGGAGGAATATGACAAATATTAGTATTGTCTATACAAGTATACAAGGAAGTGAATCTTCAAAGGAAAGAATGGTTATAACAATCTTGTTAGTAATTGCCATTACTAATAAAAAAGAAGACATACTTAGTGCCTAAAACTTTAAGTCTGTATCACTGGAGGAATAAAAAGGTAAAGAAGGCAATGGACAAGTCTTTTTCTCATAATAGGATGAAACGTTATGTTCTGAAATCAATAGAGGTGTGCCAATTTATACCAGCAGAGAACTTGGTCCTTTGCATTTTGACATCTTATCTTTTTTGTACAAAATGCTTAATTAAAAGAGTCCTCAGTAGCTCATATGAGCTCCTTCAGAGCCTATTCAGTTTGTTGTGTTAAAGAAAGGTTGCCTGTGTGCACACACTCATATATAACACATCATATACTAGACATATTCCCATATAATCTTTTGGAGGCTGTTATGTTTGTGTTTTATGTCCCTCCACACCCTCTCTCTCTCTCTCTCTCTGAACGTATATAAAATCCCACACTCTGAAATTCATCATAATGCTATTGTTTACTTTATACCTTTTAACAAACTCCAGACTGCAGCTTTCTATAGCAAAGAAAGGATTGAGACTGAACATTTTGGAAATCCAGAGAGAATTCCAACAATGAAAATAAATGTTTCAAGCATCTTAGCAGTACCTTTGCGAGAAAGGGGGAGAGTAAGCATGTGTGTGTAAAATATGATCCCTATAGCATATTTTAGACAATAAGAGGATAGTTTTCTCACAATAGAATCACAAGAGTCCAAAATTCAAGTTTAGATTAAAGATGGCCCTCTTGTTTAGACATCGCAACCATGTGAAAAAATATGGAGAAGCAAACATTCCTCTTCCTCAGATTTTCAGTAGGATGGATGCATCTCAGTTATAGCAAACAGTCATCATGAAATTTTTTGAAAAAATGATTCAAAGACTGCTTCATAGCACTTCAAAGTCCCATAAGCAAACTGAACATTGTCAGTACAAGATAGGCAAATCATGTTGCACCACAAATTATATGTAACTGACAAGGAGAATTGAATAAAACTGCAGTATCTATTTAGATCTGTTGAAGTAAATTTAAGTCAAGGATTTCTTTGGGAGATCTGCAAGGATGAATAACCACCTAGAGTAGATCCTGACTGGTAACTTTTTATGTCCCATATCAGAGTGTGCTCTGTGGTCAAACAGAGATGCTTTGACGAAATGAAGCAATGATTGCCAAATATTGTCACTGCCGTGATAGGTGTGGGACTCTTCCAAACAAGTCACTGTAGGGATGCCGAAGAACTTCATTTGATTATTTCTTTAGGGTTAAAGCAGCTGCCAGCACAGAAGTGAATTTGGGGGACACAGATAGGAAAAATGGTGTGTGTTCTGAGGAAATGTACATTGATTTAAAGGTGGGAATACAGGTATTTGTTAGATGCTAAAATGGAAATATATTTGCAGGATAGTTTACTACTGAACTGGAAGGTTATTTGGCAACTGTAAATATATTATAAATGTAACTGTAAACATTATAAATGTTTCTGGACTTCATTAAATACTTGAGTACATTGCCAAGCATGTTGTATGTTGCTTGGCAATCTATTGAGCCAAGTGGCAGTTGAACCCGGATATATGCCATATGTGTAGTTGATACCGCAGTGAACATAACCAAGCTGGGCTTATCATTACTTCCTGCTCATGCCGCAAAATGTGGTAGATGGAAGATGGTGCAGAAAATGGTACTGGTGGAATCATGATACTCAAATGACATAAAACACCAATATGCAGCTGTAGGGAGCTTTGAAGGTCTAATAAGCTAAGAGAGAGAACATCACACTGAGGCTGAGAACCAAACAATAGATAAACATTGGTATTTTTAAACTATGCTCTTCTATGTACAGTATTCCTAGAATTTGTAGGGGATAAAGGGGAAGGCTGTTCAGAAATTATTCATTGAAACCTTTTTTGACTGAAAACTGGGTTTTCAGTTAAAATCAAAACTTTATGGAAATCTCTTGTTTTCCTTTGAGGAGGTGGTGGAAAGAACTTGTTTTTTTTCTTCTCACTAACCAAAAGACAGAAAAGTGAAAGATTTTGGCAGAATGAAAATGTTTTGGTTTCCAGTGCCTTTTCCCTGCCAAAAAAAGTCAGGAGTTTTCTGCTGAACATTTTGAGTTTTCAGTTGCTGACCATCAAAAAAAATCTTCCTTTGGGGGTTGTCAGTTTTTCAATGAAAAGTCAAAATTTTCTGGGGTGCGGAGGGACAGAACACTTTCCAAGCAGCTTTAATAAAGGGATTTGCATATGTGTAAGTGAGAAATTTCCCGTACAGTGATCATTTAAATGTTAGAGGAAATGATTTACATGTGACTCTTGCTCTCTGAAAATATTATGACACACCCAACGGCCTTATTGAAATCAGTTTTGCCATTGTCTTTAAGGGGGCCAGGATTTCACTCAAGGAGTTTAGAAAGACTGCTGGTGAGCCAGGTATGTGGTGTGGACTTGGAAGGCTGGTACTTGAGGACTGGCTGAAGATTTTGGAGCCATCCAAAAAAGTTTATGTTGCCACTGCTTGTCGAAAGGGGATTTAGGACCATTCAGCTTCTGTTTAGTTGTGAGTGAAGTTGAGCAAACAAATTGCAATTAATAATTTATTTGGTGCATTTTTCACCCTTCAATGAACTGAAGCAAAAATGTCAAATCAATTTGTCCCTCAGGAAGTAATTCAATTGGTGTGTTGTGAATATTTGCAATTCACAGTGTCCAGTGTGTTGGTTAGTTGCATACATCATATGACAATGTTTCTGTTCTCTGATTGGATGAGCTATGTTACTAACCAAGACCATGAGTTTTACTGTCAGATACAAAGTGAAATTCATTTTCAGAAAATATTTGAGCGTTCCAGGTTAAAATTCACATTTGGGATCATGTGGTCTTGGAGATGTTTATGTGCATTCTGGTGAATTTTGGTACTTTCATAGCATTTTATAAATGTTAACTAGTATAATCAGTCTGTGGAGTAGGCATCACCGTACCTATTTTACTGAGGTGGAAATTGAGGTGCAAAGAGGCTAAAACTAAAAATTTCAAATTTGGGAACAAGTTTAAAAAATATTATTGCCTAATGGAAAGCTTCTCAGTTAGGTGCCTACATAAATGTTATCTGATTTTTCAGAAGTGCTCAGCAACCAGAAGTGTCCATTCATTCAAACCCATTGATTATGTGGGTAGGTTCTTAGCACCTTTGGACCTAGATGACTTACTTTAGGCACCTGTATTTCAAAATTGTGACCTATGTGAGCCCAGGAGAAGTCAGTATCGTGGCTGGGATTAGCACATTGCTCTCAGTCCTTTGCTTTGTCCACTAGCCATGCATGCCCTCTCTGCATCCACAAGTCATGCTCGCTGCTCAGCAGAGGAGCTGGCTCTGCCTCAGGCAGCCAGTTGGTGGGGAACCATAATGCCACCAGTAATAAGCCAGGGAGAACTAGAGTGATGAACTGATCTTGAGATCTTCCCCCCGCCCTCAAAAATCAAGAGATCCGTGGCTAGTCCTGTGAACAGCTGTGGATAACCTGTGATCTTCAGGGAATACTGGTACCGGTGATAACATTTCACCCTCTCTCATTGGTTAGCATTCAATTGCATTTTACTTAAAAATAAAAAACAGATTCTTCTTTACATTTATAGCTCTCCAATTTGGGGTAGCCAGTAGCCTTGGACTTTGCAGGTCTGCAAAGGTTAGCTCTGGCCTGCATTAAAGAATGCCCACCACATGCCTGACTGCATCCACTCCATCAGAGGCAGTCTTTCTAAATGTCTTCAGTGTCTCCCACAGGAATGGAAATCCAAAGCATATGGTAGCTTTCACTAATATTGAATTACTGTGATCTTCATTGGACTTCTCAATATTTGCCTGTACAAACCTGCCAGGGATTCCTGGACTTAGAATGGATTTAAAAAGGTTTTAGAACTGAAATGAACTCTAGGGATGGTGGAAAATATCAAATTGTTTGGCTAGTTGCCCAGGTGAATGTAGATCTATACTGTATCTCCTTCTCAAACCTCCCCCAGACTTGTTTGTCTCTGTTCAGATACAGTCCCTATTTGGAGTCAATAGAATGCAGAAATACTCTGCTTGGCATTTAGTTTGTCACTCAGCAAGTACAACATGTATAAACTGTGTTTAAATCATAGCTTAGAAACTGGATCATACATCCACCCGTGTCATTTTGGAAACCATTATGTTTATATCTTTTGGGCAGACAGCCCAGGGACTCTCTGAATTTCGAGCCAGCTGAGCTGACTTTTTGTCTGTCTTACAGTGTGCTCTCCCTTCCACATATTTTGACTGACCCTTTCCTCTAGGAACAGTGAGGGGCTTGTGTAGTGCAGTGCAGTGTGTGATTTGTGACTGAGAGGCTGTAATAGGTTCTGCTCAGTGGTTTGTGTAGCTTTGTTTCACTTCAAAGAAAATTAATGTGACCAGTGACGTACAGGGAGCTAAGGAGAATAGCGAAATATGAAACAGCAGGCCCTGTTGCTGTTGCAATTAAGGGCGCCTGTGATTTTCTCCCTTTACATTGATATAAAGACATTGAAGTAGTGCACCATAAAACAGCCAAGTTCTAGCAAAATAATACTAGGTTGGCTTTGTTGCACTCTTGTCATTTATCCTTTTCAAGATTAAATACTCAGTAAGATGGTGGTACATGGTGAGATGAATACAGCCCAGAAAAGAGTGATTAAGGGTGAGATGATGTGATGGGGCTTACAAACCACTCTCTCAGCCCAGGACAGGGGAAAGGCTGGAGCAGTACTGGGCCAGGATAGCTCTGCCCCTCTGGTACTCCCATACATACTTCTTGGGATAGGAGCAGTATAAAAAGAGCTCCAGGAACCCAGGCAGTTGGGAGGAGCCCTGTCCTGAGACAGGCGGAGAAGGGGCTCTTACTGAGGTCTGACTATGAGTCTTTCCCCCTCCTTGGAGACATCACCTCAGAGGTAGGGAGAACCACATGCAGGGGCACTAGAGGGTCACCTGCATCAGCCCTGAGACAGAGGGTTTGGAGCAAATGACTATAATCAAACAGCAACCACACCCCAAACTGAGACATGGGGGGGGGGGGAAGGAGAGGAACTGGCCCCAGGGAAGGTGAACAGGAGGTGAGTCAAGTGTAGGCCAGCCTGAATTGTAACACTTTCAGGGCCCTGGGCTGGGACACCCTGCCCACCCCAGATTCCCCTACACATTGGCTTGGGAGGGCAGAACCAGGTCTTTAATGACAAGGAAGCTGACCCAGTTGAACCCCATCCTGGGGTCCTGGAGGCATTGGGTGAAAAGAGAGACTGGGGCCTCAGGTCCTAACCACTAGGCCTGCTGACTGAACCAGCAACACTACTATAGAAGCCAACTGACTGTGCCCAAAGCTCCATGTAACCAAGGGTATTTCATCTATTGCAAGGCCTCAGTCAAAGCATCCAATAGTAAAAATAAATATTCTTCTCTGCTGACAAGGCCTGATTGGCAGGTCTTTCAAACAATGCAGAAACAGTCTGTTTGAAGTGGAAAGTCAGAGCAGCCTTGTATTGCAGTACTGTTAAGCTCTTTTACAGTAAAACTGTAAGGTGAAGGTGACACCACAGCTAACTTTGATTTAAGTAGGGTAGAATTGTTCTGTGCCTCATTGATATCTTCCTATTTCTCAGGAAAGAAGGAGCAAGCTGACTTTTTGACCAGTTGGGTTAAAAACCAGGGTGATGAGCAGGTTTTGTTTAGTCCCACTTTTTGTGTTTGCTGATCATGGGCTCTTTTTTTGGGGATAGTTTTAAGCCTCAATAGCTGATATGCCATGGGATCAATACGCTTTTCTTAACCAAATACTTTCCAACTGTGCATTTATATTGAGCAATATTTTCTTTGTTTATTTGAACCCTTGAAGAGAGGGGCTTGTAATGGAAATGTGGAGGATGCCCACAGTATCAGATAGAAGTAGTAAAAGGGGTACAACATCAATCAAACGTTGACCCCACCTCTTGACCCGTAAGGCGACATGCACCTTTCACCATAAGTCCCAACCCCCAAGAGTATTACTTCCAGGGTCGAGACTGACAAATGACCTGAAGCAAGGGGTGGCATGTGAACCTCTAAGAATTCCTCTTTCCACTCTCTGCCAGTCTGAGTAGGTTTCAGACCCATAAGACCTCCCTGAGAGCAGATTTGACCAACCAGGGAAGTTCTGGGGTGGGTGTGGGTTTCTTAAAAATTATTTTGTTGTAAACTGCTTGTTTTGGAGTGTTTAAAAATACTGGGTTTTTTGCTCTGCAATATGTGTTTTGTGTGTGTTTTAAAATGGTTCAAAAGTTGGTTTTAATGTTGAAATTGTTGTTGGCAATTTAGGGGCATATCCAGGAGATAGCTGTGGGTTTCTTGAAAAGTATTTTGTTTTAATGACTGAGTTGCTAGAAACACTGATCCATAGCATTATACAAACTCCTGAGGTTTTATTTAAACTGCCCAATACCATTCTACAAACTCCTGAGTTTTTATTTCATTTAATATTGATCAGAGCCCACCATCCCTACCCACCTCCCCCTTACTCTGAGTGAATGCCCATCAAACCTCATTAGTGATAATTTTTCCAACCCCAACAGGACCTAATCTCTTTAACCCTGATGAAACATTAAGAAAACATGGGTGTGTGATTGCATCTGAAGGTCACAGTTCCACACAACCCCACTTTTTCAATAGGTTGTGGTTAAACCAATATAGTTCAACAGGCTTGAGCCAGCTCTATTGTACTCAAACATATGTCTCAAATAGCCATGTTTTATATAGATTATAGAAGCTTTTTTGCTTTATTTTAAACGTTCTGTTTTGTTTTATTTCCTCTGGATTCTCCTACACTCATTTCAACTTTTTGCTGTAAATAGGTCACTTTTCTCAAAGATACACTAGCTGGGTTCTCACAAATTATTTTTATTTAAAAGATATACAAATCCTTGAAAATGAACCGAGATGCCCCATCAAAACTTTTGTCTTATTTAAGGGCTATGTTAACAGACCTTGTAACAGAAACACAGATAGTTACACAGACTTTTTCAATAGATATTTTTATTTACAGATACCAAGTTTTATTATAGTTTATATCACATGCTTGTCCCCTCACCATTCTCTAACTTAATCCGTTTAGTTTTCTTACAAATAGTCTTTTTCCTAAGCACAGTTCTGTAACTTTTTATGTGGACCAAACAGTCGATATAACACACTAAGAGAGGTATCATTCAGTTTGGTAATTTTCTTTAAAATGCTGTTAGGGTCTCGAGCACTTTGCACAGCATCTACCAAGGTCATCCCTGCGGAGATATAGGAAGAAGGGGACACACATCAGGGCCCAAATGGGGCTCTGGTTGATCACTACTTCCCACCACCCAACACAGATGTAATGAGGTTAAGTGGTGTCCGTGTAAAGAAATGAAAACTACTGATTATTCCTCAAGAAAGGCTTTTAATGACTTACGGCTATAAATGCAACACAGAAGACAAGCACAAGTACAAGTAAACTTTTACTACTATTTTTAATACTGCAGCATTAATATAATCTGAGATCAAATTATTCCGACACTATTATTTTTTAATACTATAGTGTTAGTACAACTTGAGATCAAAACAGCTCGAGCAACCCAGACTTCTTTACTCTGTTACCTTATTTTGCATGCAACCAGACTATTTTACTTTAAAACCTTACCCTGCCGAGAATACATTACCCTTTAGTCAACCGCTCTTTGCATTGGCCAGGTGCAGATAGTCGGTGCAGTTCAGGTTTCCTCGGTTCAGGGAGTGCGGGTCAGACCGATCAAAGAGAATAACTTCTTAGACCAAGACACACACACCTGAGGTTCTACACATTTAATCTCATCTGCTCACCGTGTTTTGAAGCAGGTCAACCAATCAGGTTAGGCCAAATTTAGTGTTGTCGCTTTGGCTCTATAATTCATGCTTACTTATTTTCTTGTAGTCAATTATTGTTTTAATTTTATAAGTTATGCTCAAGGAGATAGCTTATTTCTATATAGCCCACTGTCTCGACTGTGATTTCCCTTAGTTTTCTAGGTAACTTACTTCTAAAAGGGCTATTGGCTTGATTGTGAGTAAGGTTATCTTGATGACCTATGCCTAAAGGCCTAGCTCATCAAACCCACACAGGAATCAGTTTTTTCACTGCAGCGTCTCTTAATCACAAGTTCCAAAGGTGGTTTCAATAAGCCATACCCGGAGGCATGACCTATTATACCATGTAAGAGTCAGCATAAAATGTTGTCTGGTTGTAGGTGTCTTTTGACCACAAGTTGTAGCTTCATTTTGCAAAGCTTGCTTTTTTAAAGATAATTTTACAAAGCTCATTCTATAAAGCTTCCGGAAGTTTTAGGCCTAACACTGGCAATACTGTTGTTCATCTTAAGCTTGACAACACTCTTGCTCAAATTAATCACAATCTCTTGTGCTTAATTTTCTTGGGTTAAGAGCAGACATTGCATTGCATAACTTATGGCAATAACTACATTTAATAAGCTTTCGAAACACAGGTCAGCACACAGGTCCTGGTGCTTGGTGTGTCCATCCTCTGACATTCATTTCACACAGTCATGATACCGCTGGCCTGGTGCATCTATAACACAGTCCTCACAATTTTCAAAAAGCTTCTCTCTAAGACGATGGTTAAGGACAGCATAAACAGAAATCTGTACAACAGACTGCACGACTCTTTTCTGCTCATGATGTGGTACTGGCCCAGATGGTTCTATGCCAAGGGGCTTCCTTAAATCCATATAGCCATCATCCTCTTCAAACACTGTGTCCTCTTGAACAAGTTTTCTTGGTGTTGAGCAAACCCAAGTTGGACCAGATTCACCTTCGCTCTCTGATGCAACACTGTCCAGGGTCTCTGGGTCCCCTAGGAAGATATTGTTGAGCTGTTGAGAGATTTTCAGAAAAGAAATAGCGGTAAGCCTGCTCCCCCTGTTTTTAGATTTACGCATCCCTGGGTTGCTTCCTACCCCATTACCTACCATCCTCAACCACCACTTCTCTGTTCATCTTGTCTACCAGCGACTCCCACAAGCCGTGGTTGCCATTCTCCACTGGGGCAAACATTGGGAGGCCATCATACTCACCAGTCTTCCTCATGAGCACTTGGGTCTCGGGGTCAGGTTCCTGTATATCCATCAACGGCTGGGCCAAATGGCTCCCCTCGGTCACTTTCTCCTAGAACTGTCACTGATGTAGCATTTTCTCCACAGGTGAATAAACACCCTCGGAGCTAAAACAAATTCCGAAGTTCTCACAAGAGATAGTGAAGGAGTCCATGTTTCCTCTCAGCATTTCCATGATTTCTGAAAAACATGTTCTTGAAATGAGACAGCATCTTCCATGCAATGATGGGACTTCTGGGGCAGTGCTGCCGGCCAGCCAACTGTTGAACTCCAGAGATGGGGGGTTCTGGACTTAACCCTCATGGTATAACCAGGGCTGGCTCTAGGCACCAGCAAACCAAGCACGTGCTTAGGGCAGCACAATTTCAGGGGCAGCAATTTTTTTTTTTTTTTTTGCTTCGGCAGTTGCAGTTTTGGAGGGTTTTTTTTGTTTTGTTTTGTTTTGCTTGGGGTGGCAAAAAACCTAGAGCCGGCCCTGGGTATAACTATTATGATTGGTACACATTTCCCTTCTGGGAAGGCTGAAGAGGGTGAAACACAATCACTTTCTGGGCAGCACCCATCCTTGGTCACCCCATGTTGGCACTTGCCCTGATTGGCCATAGCTGCTCTTGGGGTGGTCCTACAGGACTGAAACTCCTTCTGATTGGTAGAGGGTAGTGGGAGGACTCCTTAGAGGGGTCACATGCCACCCCTTGCTTCCGGTTATGTGTCAATCTAGCCCCCGGAAGTAATGCCTCAAAGGGTTGGAGCTTATGGTGACCCTTAGGGGTCACGGGGTGGGGGGGTCAATGTTTTATTGACATTGTACCTTTTACTATTGACAGAGTTCAGTTCTATGAGACATCTGTTACTAGACGGATATGCTCTAGTTCAGTCACAAGTTGCAGGCTTGGTGCAGGAATTATTGGGTGAAATTCAGTTGCCTATGTTATACAGGAGGTCAGAATAGATGATCATAATGCTTTCTTCTGGGCTTAAAAATCTATGACTCATTCTGAGATGTTCTACTGTTGCATAGAAAGGCATGACAAAATAAGCATTCTAACAAAACTGACAAAATACGTACTGTGGTATAGTATGTGGTTTTCACTGACTTTGACAGTACAACTGAAGGAGAAAGAACTCTGCATGTAAATTTTGGGAACAGAAAATCAGGGTCTGATTTTGCAAATTGTTGAGAGCTGTTACTGACTTCAGTGGAAGTTGAAGATACTCAGCATCTCACAGGATTTGGTCCTTTATTTCATAATCTGCCCTCCACACAAAAGACATCTGCACATTTTTAGCCTCAATGCAGCACAGAACAAATTGGCTGGTGTATTCTTGGCATGTTTCTGGATATAATCATAAATAAAGCTCTTTTGCTCCTATATTTTTTTAGCTTGTGTTCATGAGACTTCTGATTTCTGTAACCATGTATATCAGTTTCATTCTGCTCCTCAGTTTGAAGCTGAAAGAGACAAATTAAACTTGACAGTCTAAGATATTTGGGAATTTTGGGCATCTGGGAGAGAGCAAGTTTTTAAGTGATGACTTGCAGACTTGCTGAGTAGTGAGTGGAGCTATGTTGATTTATATTGCTGAGAATCTCTTTCCCACATGTCTAATATTTCTGGGGCTGTTAGTAATTCAAGCAAAACCCTTTTTCTATATAAAAATAAATGCCAAATATAATAATGCAATAAAGAATGCAACCTAAACTGTCTTGGCATTGCACAAATAAAGATATATCCAAACATAAGAAGTTCCTAATAAAGTCAGATTAATTCTAAAAGGCAGTAGAAAAAAAATCACTAGGCTAGGGTTTTCTTACACTTCCAAAGGGATAGATTCAGACTTATGGTGGGGAAAAGCATAGAATTTTGGCTGAGGAAGATTTCACAACCTATCTATAGCATAATGGGGACATTTATTTAATACTTTAATACTACAATATTTAATACTTATTTACTGTACCTATATCACACAGGTATGAGGCTTAATTCACTAATGTTCATAAAACCCTTTAATATCCTTTGATTGAAGGTGTGATAGAAATACTAGGTGTGTTATTTAATTATATCTTGCAATATGGAAATACTAATTAATGTAGTCCTTCAAAAATAAAGTAAAAAAATCCCACAGTTCACATTCTCTCGTCGTACTGTATCACTCAACCACAGTAACCATACGCATAAAGGCTCTGATTTGGGAGAAAGACGAGCTATAATATTGGCTCATTGAAAGTGGATGATCTGAGCTTGTTCAACATATTATCCCTAGGCTATGTTAGACTGCTCAAATACTTATGCACCACTGAATACCTAATCACAGAGGCTGGCACAAAAAAGTCATTATTCAGTCAGACATTTCCAACATTCTTTGAGTTGGGGGTGGAGGGGTCCCCCGAAATGGGAGCTGTGACATGGTGATGAGCTTATAGGAAAATTTACATACTGTGTTTGTGTAAAATATGAAAATATTTATATTAGAAATATTATACTAGTAAAATTCTAAGAATGACAGTTTTCCAGGACAAAGGAGCTATTGGGTTATGGATTGTAAGTTATATTTCAATATTTTGGATGATCTAATTCTTCTATAAGGGGCCCTGTGAAGGTTCTTTCAAGCTTCTCATTCTGTATTCTTAAAGGGGCCAATTTTCAAAACTAAGTTGCACCTTTAAAAGTTATGCAAAGGCAAGATCTGAATATGCAAATTAGAGAGCTGCTTGCGTAAATAAGTTTTTATATGCACCACTATCCATTTGTAAGCTCAGTTACCTGGTTTACAAGTGCTAATTGCAGACTTTGGATTTGTAGTACTTAACAGACACACATCAGAGGGTGCAATTTAGGTGCTGAGCAGGGCCGGCCCTAGGCACCAATGCTCCAAGCATGTAAGCATGTGCTTGGGGCAGCACTTTCCAAGGGGCGGCTCACCGGCTCTTTTTTTTTTGCTTGGGGCGCAGGGAGGGCCGCAGGAAGTAACCCTGGGGGGGGAGGGGCGCAGAGGAACCGCCCCCTCCCAGCTCACCTCCGCCTCCTCCCCCGAGCGCACCACCGCTCCGCTTCTCTCCCCTCCCTCCCAGGCTTGCCTGGGAGGGTGGGGTAGGAGGGGAAATGCGGTGCGCCCGGGGGAGGAGGCGGGGCCGGGGATTTGGGGAAGGGGTTGGAATGGGGCAGGGAAGGGGTGGAGTTGGGGTGGGGCCGGGGAGGCGCGGGAAAATTTTTTTGCTCGGGGCGGCAAAAAACTTGGAGCCGGCTCTGGGTCTGAGTTTAGAATTTTGGGCCTAACGAGTATTTCATTGCTAGATTATTCAAACTAGTAAAGAGGAGGAGGAGGAAAATGACAAACAGACCTTTTCTTTTTCTTTTCTTTTCCTCCCCAAGCAAAAGATTTGAATGATTGACACTGATCTGAAATTTTCCAAACCAATTTGGTCTGAAAATTGGGCTAGGAATCTTGCAAAAAAGATTTTCCTGCAATGTTGCCAGTACCTCTTGATTTTGGCCCATTTGAAAAGACCAAACCCCTTGCCTTTGTTGTGGTATTTTGGTGTATGAGCTTCAAAATGAGATCCGGAAATGCAAATTAAAAAGATTATCCCTCTCCAAAATGTAAACCAAACATTTTCAAATCTCAAAAAAATTCCCAGGTTCTAGTTTTCAGCAGTGGTTGTAGATCAGTTTTTAGATGATCTGAACTAGTTATCTCACGCCTGATAATCACAATTGTCCATCTTCAAACAAGGGAGCTTTCTCTCTCTTTTGGTCTCCCTATTATACAACCTTTTCTTAATAGAGCCTTTTCTAAATATTTCTTTCCTTTTGTGAGAATGAACAATTGGGATCTTAACAAATTAGGGCAATGTAGCTTCAGGATTCCCTCAACATAGACTACATGCTGTTTCATTCAGAAGCCGTTGATAACCCATCAGTTTTCAGAATATAGCCTGTGGGACATCTTGTTTGTTTAACTCATTGTCTTCTTGCAAATGGATAATTGAGCTTTGTCAAGCCTTTGTTTCATTTGCCTCATCAGAGCGTTGTCTGACAATTTTGCAAAACAGTAAAAAAAAAAAATGAAGATATCCAATAGCAACCATTTCACAATTTTCTTTATGAATAGACAAAGGACATGTATCATGTAGGCCAAACAGCTGCCACTGGGAAGATTTCTGGGTGAGAAGTTGTTCTGTTGATTCAGCGTTATGATGACCTCCCCTCTGTCTACCTCCAGCCTATTGTTCATTCAACCAAGTAAAAGAGTTAAGCCAACTAGAGGATTCCTTTCCCTCATCATGCTAACCTGCAGCTATGGCCCATCTAACTATCTGTGTGGAATGCCTTGTGAGATATGATCTACCATCCTAAGTGTGACAGTGTTGTTAACACTTTGTTAACCTGTCAGTCACCTGAATGCTGGACTGGAGTGGGGTTGGTCGACTGCCATGGCACCGCTTGTGGCCTGGGCTCATGCTACAGGTAGCCTGCCTTAGTTTCTGCATTAAGGGGCTTCTTAAACTCCACACTGGCTTTCCTTGTCCATTCACTGCCAGTTCTCATGAGTCCAAGTTTAGTCACATAAATAAAGTGCCAAAATAAAAAGCAGAGTCCCAAAACAGAGTCCATCCATTTTACTATCTCTTCAGGTCATTCCAGGCTTTTCCTGCCTGAAGTCTCCGTAGGGAAACCTCATGTCCCAGGTCTTTCTGCTGGAGCCTGCTCTCTCACAGCAGTCTTCAGTTCACCCTGCTCCTAGGCCTTCCAGGCCTTACTTGGTTGGAACCTCAGGTTTTTTATTCTGGTTTCCAAATTCCCAGGGGTCAGGGTTTTCCCTGCAGGAGCCTTTCTTACTTCCTGCAGTGTTCTGGGCTTCCCCCTTTATTGCAGCCATCTGCTGCTCTTTATAGGCAATTATCTGATCCAACCCAGGTGTGTGCCTTTAGTAATCAGGGTTGGCTAGCCCCAGGCCCTACACCCCTTATGGGGCAAGTCACCCTGTTACATGGACATTAATGGGAGATAAACAGATTTTACTTTTATATTTGTTAAAGTGAAGGGAAAAATTCAGCACTTATTATTTTGTAATGAAATTGTTGTTTTCTTCATATAAAATATGACAAAGCAATTAACGGGGGGGGGGGGGGGGGGAAGGATGTCATCTAAACAGAAGTAACATTAAGCTTCAGAGAGCAAGTTCCAAGGTGATGCTCTCAAGGGTACAGACAATACTGGGGTTTTCTGGGTCTAGAATATTGCCAGCCTCCTAAGGCCATGTCTGCAGTAGGCTGTTTCTAACACCTGTTCAGCTTCACAGGTGAAGCACTATTAGGACCACTGGTGTAGACTGGTTGTCAGCTGTGGCCAACACTTTAAGCACCATGTTGATTAGACTTGCTCTGAGAAGGGTGATGTGACACAACACTTATTATGCTGGAAGTATATAGGCCTTGTATATATTAGGAAAAGAGTCTGAGGTTAGATTGGGGCTTCCTAACATGAACTTCCTTCACAGTCAGTCTCAACCAGCTAAATCAAGGTAAAATACCAATGTTAACTAGTATCTACAGAAGGGAACAGGTCAGGCTAGCTAACACTGACTTAACCTCAACTTAACTTAAACAAAACCATAGTGGTCCATCTACACTAGGGTCTTGTCTACATAGAGCTGGCTGACCACCATAGCTAGTAAAATGTATCTGTTCTAGAATAACTCACCCATGTGGAAATTCTATTCCAGAATAAAAGTGATATTCTAGAATAATTCACTCTACTCTGTGAGCAGAATAATTATTCTGGAATAAAGTCACTTTTATTCTGGAATAGAGTGTCCAAATGGGGAGCTATTCCACAACTATTGCAGAATAGTTATTCTAGAATAGCTATGTTGGTCAAATTCCTGTGTAGACAAGCCCTAGGTCTCCCAACATTGCTGACACTGACAGAGCTGAACAAATAGTAGGAAAACTGTGATATTTCACAATGTGCCCTCTGTAGAGACAAGGCCTCCCTGTGCCATCTTTATCCCAAACAAGTCTCTTTGAATATTATATTTTTGTACACAGGCCCAATATATATGATAGTGTTTTCCCAATGCAGCTTAAAATGATGTATAATTAACACTGGTCTGAGTTCCCAACAAATATCTGACTGTGCCCATCAAAATTATTTCACACATACTGGAAATCATCATAGTTATAATATAATGGGCAGCCAGATTTGGGTATCAGTCTCTGCTTGAACAAGAATTTTGAAAAGAGCTTTGTACCATGTATCATTGTTGAATCTGCAAATAACATAAATTGGAAGTGACATGTAGCTGACAGGAACTTCACGGAGTTTGCTGGGAACACAATGGAGCTGGCTGTAATTGTTCAAACAGTTCTCTTCATATCCAAATGCCAGTGGCATGAATGCACCCATCTCCCAGTGCATTTTGAATGGCTCTGACAAAATAGTGATGCAATAGATACTCCTATTAAAATCAAAAAGCTTTTGTTAAACAATTTTTTCATCTCAAAAAGAAGTGAAGATACTTTTGATATGAAATTTTAAAAAAGAAAATAAATTACTCAGAAATAGAAATTACTTTTAAAAATGTAATGTAATGAGAAGGAGATGCCTAAACACTATGGATATCAAGAGGGAATCAGGCCTTAGAATGACAGACAGGTCATAGCTATCCGACATCAAATAAATCTCACAATATTAAACAGAATAAATATTGATAAGGTGCCGTCATATCAGACAAGTGTACTGTTAAATAAGCTTGCTGCCAGTGAAAAATGAGTATGTTGCATGCATTAAGTTGTGCATATTTAAAACTATAATTTTATCAGTATAAAATAAAGTATGGAAGAAAGAAGGAAGAACAGGTGACTTTTTAAAAAAAGTTAAGTATCTTGGAATACTTGGGTGTTAATTTTTGCCATAAAAGACTTTTCTATGGTTTGCGAATGGCAGGGAGCTTTGGGTCAGGCCACGTGCAATTGAATTATGCACTATTGTTAACTACATAACAAGTGAAGAATTTCAGCCCAGAAAAAGCTATTATCCACTTTGAAATGCCATTGAAATTACATTAGAAAGAGACAAGGTGGGTGAGATAATATCTTTTATTGGACCAACTTCTGTTGGTGAGAGAGACAAGCTTCTGAGCTTTCAGACTTGAAGAAGAGCTCTGTGTTGCTCTAAAGTTTGTCTCTCTCACCAACAGAAGTTGGTCCAATAAAAGATATTACCACACCCATCTTGTTTTTCTAATATCCTGGGACCGACACAGCTACAACTACACTGCATATTGAAATTACATGTCCAATCACTTTATATGGCATTAGATGTGCATATGGCACTGAACAAGCATGTACAATTTTTGTCCCTTGCTGTAATGGGGTATATAAATGCCACACTGTAGCATCTTTGCTTGGGTGGGAATACTAAAGAAGATACTAACTGACTAGGGATCAATTTAATTTCATGGTTAATGGAGTTTTGTGATCTGTTGAAGACCAAGGCACTGAATCCATTGATTTACCACCCCCAAACAGACGGACTGGTGGAATGTTTCAATAAGACACTGAAAGAAATATCAAGAAAGTTTGTGGCCACGGATGCCTGTCTACGGGGTTCTCCCTGTTTGAGCTACTATACGGAAGCAGCTTCATGGGATACTAGATCTCCTCCGCAAGCTGTGGAAGGAACAAGGACCTAAAATAACAAATGGTATGAAATGTGGTCTGCTGGAGGAACGACTTAAAAGCTCTGGGGGCTTTCGCGAAGGAGAATTTACTGAAGTCAGACAGAACGGAAGCACCTGGGTAAAGGCCCAGCTGGAGCCCTGGAGGCAGGCGAGAGATCTGTAAGCAGTAGTTACCCCAGGACCTCAAAGAGGGGACAAGCTTTTTCCTAGCCCTAAGGAATTCTTCACTGTATCATCTAGTGAATCATTTGCAAGACTTTTTGACCACACCCTGACTAGATGGGCAAGGAAGTGGCCCAGTGAAGCAGCCCCAAAGCACTCCCCGGTGTTTGATATCATTGTCTCTTGTAGGGCCCTGGGTTGGAGCCAAGTGGAGAGAGAGGGCCCAGGCTCCCCTTCCAACCACCTTTCCTTGAAAGGGGCACAGGCACCCCCCTGGAGATAAAGAGGTGGAATAGAGATGTTGTAAGCCCTGGAGCAGGGGCACAGAGTCCTTAAGGGACTGGACGTGGACTGATGATTTGTTTCCTTTGTGGGGGAAGTTGGAGTTATATATTTTGTTGGACTCTTACCCTGGAAGGGGGCGGATGAGACTTGTAACCTGGACAGAGGACCAAATTACTATCTGCTGGAAAGGAGACTGCCACCATACTGGAGCAAACACGGGTCAGGGGAGGGAATGCAGGTGAAAGGGGGAAGACTCTAGAGACAGGGGAGAGTTGTGACCAAGGTACCTAACCACTAGGAGGTGCTACCTGTAAGCCCAGCCTGTCCCACTGCCAGAGATTTTTAGTCCAATTTGGATAGATACAAAACAAACAAGTAAAGATCAGGATGAGAATGAGAGGAGATTGTAACTAAATATAAAAGCTTGAATGGCATTGAAAAATTCACTTAGCTTTCCAAACAAATGATATATACCCAATAACAACAAAATCACTCCTGACATATGTCTGAGGTTATGCTCTCTATACCTAAGCATGGCCTATGTGTTAAGTGATTTTTGCAGATGGTTAAAAGTTGAAGCAAAGCTGAGACACTTGGTGAACAGCAAAAGCATGTTATTGCTATTAAATGATGTTTTGTTAATTTATTAATTTTCATTTTTCACATATAAGACACATTTAGGCTCTGAACCATTTATGTTCATGAGTAGTCTCATTAGGTTAATGCAATACCAGTTAATTGTATCAGTCAGTAATTTTACCTCTACTACCACTGGAGGTCAGGTAATATACCATCAGCATGAATGGAGGAGAGAAACTTTGTCAGATCCTTCTGACAGAATAGCATCTTCAAATATACCACACAGAAAAAATATACTGTAAATTCAATCTTTATGTAAAAAATACCACCACCACCACCACCAAAAACAAAAACATTGAAATGTTGGATCATAAGCATGACTCTGGAATCTTCTGCTTCATAATGTTTAAAACAATCTCATAAAACTGGTACCAATATTCTCAAGACATTTTAAAACAAAAAACAACTTATTTTCCTCATTCCCTTATTTTGGAATATCATTTTTTCTCAGTTAAAATGTTTCTCTTTTTCTTTTGGGAGGTGTTTCTCTTTTTCTTTTTTGTGTTCCTGAAAGTCCTGTCCTCAGAGAACAGCTTTTTTTTATATTACATCACCATGTCAAACAATTAATATCAACCATTGGTGACAATATCTATTGAGTCCTTCCTCTGAAGAATCCAGTGGTGACATCCTGATCCCATTGAATCAATGGTAGTTTTCTCATTGACATCACTGGGACCAGAATTTCACCCCAAGACTGTCCACTTTCACAGGTAAAATACCACACTACATAAATCAATGGCAATTCCTATTTTATAATATTACTCCTCCTTCTGCTACTTCCATGGCAGCACTTTTGAGCAGTGTTCCTTATAAAATGGTATCCAGGATATAGGCTGGTTACATAGACACATATCTTCCTAAATCTCAAGCCTTTACAGCCTAAGCATGGAAGCTCACCAAAGATCAGTCCAGCCCATCTCCATCACGGAATTCATAAAAATGGAGTATGAAGTAAGAATTCTATGTCCTGTAGTATCTTGCCATAACTGGTAAGAATGAATCATTGATGATCCAGGGCCTGATTCAAAGCCCATAGAAGTGAATGGAAAGACTCCCATGGATTTAAATGGGCTTTGAATCAGGCCCCATTTAGCTTGTATCTTTAGGTGTTAGCATCTAAATTATTGCTTAGGTGACTCAGTTTTTCTACTTTAGTCATAATAATTTTAAAATAATTACTCTGCACTTAAACATTGTCCTATTTTTATCCTTCCTTAAAGAAATAGTTCTCATCTATCGATTGGAAATTTCCATTCTTTTAGGATAATTATGAGATTATTTTTTATTTATAAGGGATTTGGAGGACACAGTATGTCTGCTAAATAAGTGTTAGTACAACGTGACTCCTACTTATATTCCAGTTCTGCTTCTATTTACTTAACCACAAAAATAACAATGGACATAATCCAAGTAAACCAGCTTTATACATTTCCAAGAATGCATTTTTGCCCTGTTTGAAATATCACATTATTCTGCTGTATACCATGGAGAAGGGGATAATTCCTGTTTAAAAATCAGTGAAAATAAAACCCCTTACATGAAGACAAGAGGCACTTTTTGAAACACAAAGACATCCTGCTCCCATTGGAGTCAGTAGTTTGGATGCTGGATCAGGACCATAAAAATGAGCAAGAATGGTAAACATGATGGCAAGAGTCAGCTTGCCTGTGGCATGTAAACTCTTCAGTAAGAGAGCAAGGAACTACAAGCCTCCTGAAGCCTTGTCTACACTGATGAAATTTACAAAAAAGTTCTCATTGGGAGATTGGTTGGGAGCCCTAGTAAAGACACACTTACTAAGGTCTGATCCATATTTACCACCATTTTGGAGTGACTTACTGTCAGCTAAAATGGTGGCAAAACAGATGTATAGTTAACTAAGCACCATACATCTTATGCACTTAATTAGGTAGGGATCCTGTAGAAAAGCTAGTATAATGATTATGTAATAAAACACTATGGGCCAGAGACACAAGCTGGTGGTACAAAGAAGCTGTAACCCAGCTGACAATATCTAGCAGAAAATTCCCCACTGGAAGTGAACTCTCTGCTGGTGCATCTGCCATGCAGCTGGGCCCAGCATCTCTACTCTCCTATCCTCCAGTAGTGGGGTTTGTCAGGGAAGAGAGAGGACATTTTGGGGGTGTTTTGGAGGTAGGGAGTTGGTGTGGCAGAGCTCTGCTCCACCAAGACAATCCTCCACAGGCTTACGGTCCACTAAAGACTTCCTGGTAGCAGCTTTGAGTTGTGTCCATGACAGTGCTGGACCCAACAACCAGGGCCCTGGATTTAGCTCATTGATGCCACCTCCTCCTTCCATGCTCAGCAAATCTTGACCTGTTTTATACTATGTACATACAAGGAGGCAGAGCACTCTTAACTTTGTCATTTCCTAGCCTGTGAGGGGTTCAGTTTGCAAATGTTATATTCTGGTAGTGAAAGCCTGGGGATTGGTGGGGAGGGGGTTCCCTACCGTTTTGATAAACAGAAAATGAAGAAACAAAGAAATTCGATCTATCCACTATCTGCAGGCAGTAGAAGAATGCTCTTCAACATGTGCAGGCAATGATGCAGGAACCCTTCCCTCATTCCCTACGCTCCTTTCTATGTAATCTAGAAGAAGGCAGGAACTTTGGAGCCCTGCCTCTTTCTGTATCCCAGTCCTACCTACCATAGAGGAAAACACAACACTGCCTATGGACTTTCATAAGCTACACACACATGCACAAAACCAAAGGAATGTTCGCAGACCATTGATATAATCACATTCATAAAGGCTAGTGCACATGTGAAAAGTACATTTGAAAACCACTAATAACTTTGACAAATAATCTGTTTTAACCAGGCTATCAAAAGCACATCTGACCTGGGGACTCTCTCCCTGTCATAGGTCTACCATCTACCACTAACATGCTAGAACTATTTTTAAAAAAAAGTACACAACACGTTTTATGATGGCAAAAGTGTTCCCTCCCCACCACTCCCTTCTTTATTTTCAAATATGATTGAAACTTTTAAAAATCACTCCTGGACTGTGAATAAACCTGACAAATAGCCAGGAAAATAAGATCGAAAAAAGTTAAAGGCAACTGAAAACAAGCCCTTAGAATAGAAACGTGTGTGCAATTTTAGCTATAGATATCACTATGTGTTTTGCCTATAGTAAATTATGCTGTAGCACAGAGGTTCTCAAACTGTGGTCCGTGGAAAACCAGTGGTCTGCGAGCTCCATTCAGGTGATCTGCGGATAGTTCCCTCTAAGGTGCGTGCCTGGGTGGCCACACACAAGAGAATGAAGGGCCACCCACCTAATTAGTGGAGCTGCTCAGGCATGACTCCACTAATTAGGTGCCTGGACCCTGGAGAAGACGCACATGTAAGGTGAGGTGGTGGCCTTGGGGGGAATAGGGGGCAGGTGTGAGGGGGCAGTGGGGTGAGAAGAGGGGGTGGGGGGAATTTGGGACATGCAGGGCTGCAGTGTCCAGAGAAAGAGGCGACTTTCCCTAGCTCCAGGGCTGCGGCTGCCGGGGAGAGACGGCCCTCCTTCCCAGCCTCAGCTCTGTGGCTGCGGTGTCACGGGAGAGACCCCGCTCCTTCCCAGCCTCAGCTCTGTGGCTGCTGTGGCGGGGGAGAGACCCCGCTCCTTCCCAGCCCCAGCTAGGGGGCTGCTGCGGTGGGGGAGAGAGGGCATATCCATCACATTAGAAAGGTAAGTCTACTGATATTAAAATATACGTTTTTATTTGTAGAACAAAAAAAGTTGTTTATTATTACATTTTTTTAATATAGCGCTTTTATCCAAAGTGCTTTACAATAGTTAGCTAATGGTACAAACAACATTTGGAAAGATCATTAAGTGGTCTGCCGAGATCCTCACCAATTTTCAAGTAGTCCGCAAAAAAAAATGTTTGAGAACCACTGCTGTAGCATCATATTGCTAATACTCTGACCACTATGAGACTTGTGAACTGCTGGTACAGAGCCCAATCCAATGCTCCACCCAAGTCAGTAAAAAGACTCCCATTGCCTTCAATGGGATTTGGAATGATCTTGTAAGAAAGGTTAAATGTTTTATCCTGTTATTAACCATCTTCCTGCATGTTAGCATGCTGAATAATTATTATCAGTATCATTTACTGTTCAACACCAGACAGTTCCAGCTTTACTTCCATTTATAATAACAAAAATGAGACTGGATCTGATCCCATTTTACATGTACAGATACTAATGTATCTGTAGAAATCAATGCTCATTTTCTTCCTGCCTGATTATTACTCTAATTTGTATTAAGCATCAGATATAATTTTATAGAGATATGTGACCACCTTTGCAGAATTTATATCAGCTTCACCTATGTGTATATAATTTTCCCTTCTGGTATGCCTGCATGTATTTGAGAAATTTCCCCTGTGTTGTCTTTCTAAATTCTAACCCTTCCTTTATTTAAAGGCAGTTTCTTTGTGTGGTTAATCTTCAACATGCTTCATCTGCTTTCCATTCTCCTGCCTGTAGCTTAAGGCAGTTACCTCAACCCAGCTGGGATAAAATAAGCAGAGATTCTTCTTTAACCAAGGAATATCTGGGTAAGAATCACATTTCTTCTGAGAAAAATGATAGTCTCTAAGATATTACCCTTCAGGATATAAATCAGTCATAGCTAGGTATTACAAATAGGAAATTAATAGCCTAGAAAATGTCCTTGACTTGTCTTCTTTTTAACAAGTGATTTATTGTATCTTAACTTTTATTCGTTGCTCTGCATGGTGATTTGTAAACTCCTTTCAGTGGAAGGAACTTTGTCAGATGTTAATAGTTATTAGGGCAATCAATTTTCATTGTGGTGGAATGCCCCTATAAAATGAATAGGCTAAAATACTTTTACAATATATTTAGATACAGAGAGGAAGTTGTAATATCAAGGATAGTAACATAGAATCCTTTACAGTCATTGGGAAAACAAGGAGTACCAAGAGCTTTTGATTGCTGGGACACACTTTAGGTATAATAGTGAACCCAATGAAGCCATTGAGAGTTTTGTCTTTGACTTCAGGGGGAGCAGAATCAGGCCTGAAATAAATAGGGTGCAGAGAACATATATTTTTGACATTTAATATGTGCAGAGATGATAGACTCCATGGTTACTATATTTCAGTGTAGCACTGGTCTGTCAGAGATCTTATTCTGATCATAAAGACTTAAGCAGAATCTAGTGTTTGACATTAAACAAAACTCTATGCTCTAAATGAAGTATCATAGAAGTGAAGATGAGTAGACTAATACAGTGGGATTGTTTTGAATTTGACTGATTTGTCTCCTGTCATTCTCAACTATGCTCGGGAACATCACACGAGCAAGCGTAGTTCAGTGCGTTTTGGTCATCAGCTTCCTTCACACACACACACATATTTTTTAAAGTTTTAAACACAGCATGTGTAGCTAATATATCTCAATTATGTCTTATGTAGAGGAAAGCTTGAAAGTGAGGAGTAACTGTGCAGTGAATAACTTGTATGGATAAATAACCATCAGGTAGAACTATAACTATGATTTTTCATTCTTTCTCATTCTCACTGAAGTAAATAATCCTTGAGAAACTACATAATGCTTTTCTTGAGTAAATTTTCATTTAAAAATGAAGAGAAAAAACTTGCAATACAGCCTGTCAAAATGTCTAAATTATTTCTATATGCTCTAGGATAGATGCTTAAACAGAAAATTGTTCCCTTGCTAACTTTTTAAATACTACTCTTTAAAAGAAACTAGACCTTAAAATCATAGAAACTAGATTGATTTGCCCCATTCTTGGACGATAATTGAATTTGGGCATGTGGAAGCAATTTAATGGCCTAAAACTCAGACGTGGCCCTAGGTCAGCATGCAAATGGAGGTGATAGGTCTCTCTGGCTATGTCTCCACTGAAATGAGGCACCCATGGCAGACCTGTGCCAGCTGACTTGGGCTCATGGGACCCGGGCTAAGGGACTGTTTAATTGCAGGCGTGGGCTGAAGCCTGGGCTCTAGGACCCTGCAAGGTGGGAGGGTCCCAGAGCTCAGGCTGCAGCCCAAGCCTGGAAGTCTACCCAGCAATGAAATGCAGCCCAAGCCCCAGGAGTCTGAGTCAGCTGGCACGGGCAAGCCGCGGGTTTTTCTTTGCAGTGTAGACATACCCTCTGACAGTTGGATGCCTGGCTGAGATGCACTGTTTATGTAGTAAAGCAAGAATTTAGCTGTGGAAGTTGCATGTTCCCTGTGATTTTTAGATTCAGTACCGTGAACCCTATAAATTATCTGCTTTATAGTTGTGTGACGTTAATGGCATATGTCTAGAATGCTTCTTTTGAATGACATTGCTAACTTTTAAGATTCGGTATTTTATGTCTTGCATCCCAGAACAAAGAATGTAGGCCATACTTACAGGATGGGGAACTCTATCCTTGGAAGCAGTGACTCTGAAAAAGACTTTGGGATCATGGTGGATAATGAGCTGAACATGAGCTCCCAGTGTGGCACTGTGGCTAAAAGGCTAATGCAATCCTTGGATGTATAAACAGGAGAATAGAGAAGTTATTTAGTTCTGGTGCGACTGCTAATGGAATACTGTGTCCAGTTCTGATGTTCACAATTCAAGAAGGATGTTGATGAATTGGAAATGGTTCAGAGAAGAGCCATGAGAATGATAAAAGGATTAGAAAACCTGCTTTAGAGTGATAGACTCAGGGAGCTAATCTGTTTATTTTATCAAAGAGAAGATTAAGCAGTGACTTGTTCAGAGACTATAAGTACCTACATTCAGAACAGAAATTTGATAATAGATGGCTCTTCAATCTAGTAGCCTTTAACAAGATCCTATGGCTGGATATTAGGGTGACCAGATGTCCCTATTTTATAGGGACAATCCTGATATTTGGGGCTTTTTCTTATATAGGCACCTATTACCCCCAACCCCCTCTCAATTTTTCACACTTGCTATCTGGTTACCCTACTGGAAATTGAAGCTAGACAAGTTCAGACTAGAAATAAGGCACACATTTTTAACAATGAGCATAATTAACCACTGGAACAAAATACTAAAGATTCTCCATTACTGGAAATTTTAAAATCAAGGCTGGATGTTTTTCTAAAAGATACAGAGGGTCCTGTGGCACCTTCTAAAAGATACGCTCTAGTTCATTCACAGTTATTGGACTTGAAGCAGAAATTAATTCGGGGAAGTCTAATGGCCTGTGATATGCAGTAGGTCAGACTACACAATGGTCCTTTCTGGCCTTCAAATTTGTGACTCTAGAACTAAAAGGAAGAAAAAGTAACTTAATAAATGCTACTTGTTAAAGTACCAGTTGCTACTAGTTAAATGCACAATTTTTGACATATGATACCATTTTTAAAAATAAACTAATTTAGGCTTTAAAAGCAGTCTCTGCTTTTTACTTGATTAATTTTTGTGCCTTGAATAGCACAACAAAGAAATTATATATCATTGCATTGTATATTGTTGCTTGTTTGGCATGAAAATATAATTTCCCATAGTCAATGCACAAGCAAATTGGCGGTCAAGAAGCCAGGGGTCAAGGAATGACAAAGTGCTTTACATTATATTTATTATATTTAATAATAGTCTAACAGAGTGAAAGAAAAAAAGAACAGTGATGGCGATAGAAAGGTGAGGAAATCACCACTTTCTGTTAAGAAGCAATCTGTCAGAATAGCTTGTTAGCTTGAAAGGAGAGGGTCACCTTCAAGAGAATGTCAACACAAGTGGCATTTGTTTCAGAAAGCCAGAGAGTTCAAGCAAGTGTTTACACATGTACGTGTTCTTTTCCCATCAGTTAAAACTATCCAGACTGTAAAAAGGCCAGTATTGCTACATGTTCTTAAAAAGTGTTGGTTTGTCTCTTTGAATATGTCAGTTGCTTTTTAGAAGCTTAAGAAGGAATAAAATGGTATGTTTAAATGAGTGCATCTTGTATAAAGTTTGTTCACCACATGGTGGAACTGCATAACTTAGTGCAGGGGTGGCCAACCCGAGCTTGAGAAGGAGCCAGAATTTACCAATGTACATTGCCGAAGAGCCACAGTAATACGTCAGCAGCCCCCCCATCAGCTCCCCCACCTCCAGCGCCTCCCCCTTGTGCCCCATGCCTCCCACCTGCCGTGATCAGCTGTTTTGCATGTACAGGAGGCTCTGTGGGGTAGGGGGCAGGAGGGAGGGCACAGCACATTCGGGGGAAGGGGTGGGGGCATTGGGGGAAGGGGTGGAAGGAATGGGGGCAGGACCTGGGGCAGAGCAGGGGATTGAGCAGTGAGCAGTCCCCAGCACATTGGACAGTTGGTGTTTGTAGCTCCAGCCCAAGAGTTGGTGCCTATGCAAGGAGCTGCATATTAACCTCTGAAGAGCCGCATTTGGCTCCAGAGCCACAGGTTGGCCACCCCTGACTTAGTATATTAAGCATAGTTCTTAAAGTGCTAGATAAAATTTTGTGAGTGGCTTAGTCTCTTGTGGGAAAGCACCCACATGTTGCAAAACACTAAAGATGAGCTTTCTGTTGAGTCACATTCATTACCAAGCTTGAGCAGCACCAAATTGCATTACATCATCCTCCACTTAAAAAAAAATCAAAACAGCTGTAATGTTGTAATATGAGCAGTAAGTTGATGGACTGAAGTAATGCATTTTACCCAGGAAGTTAACTTGCAACAAGTAGAACAAACCTGTTCAATCCATACATTAAACACTCAAGTCCCATCTCCCCTCAAGTTCCAATAGTTTTCAAGCAAAACCACACACTATAATAGACTCAGGGTGAAAACTTAATCCAATTGAAATCCAGGGGAGTTTTGCCATGGACTGCAATTGAACCAGGATTTCACTCTCAAATTTTAAAATATGGTCCTGAGTCTTTTAAAATAATATGAGGCCAAATCCTGGTGTCCCTTCTGAATTTTTACTCAGTCCTTACTCAGGCAAAAGTCTCAATGAAGTCAATTAATTACCAACTTGTAAATCTAGCCATGGGAACAGGTACTTTCCCATTACTCAATAGGCTGATGGTGTGGGGGTGTGTGAGCTGAGAAACTGGGCAAGTGATTGTGTCTCCAGAGGCACAGTTCTTCCCACAGCTGTCACACCTTTACTCAGGCTCATGTGCAGTCTGCACAAGCTGATCCTAATTCTGTAAAAGTCTTAAATATATAGCTATTTAAAAATAACATGGAAGTGCTTAGATTCTAGAATGATTGGCACTACAGAAAAGACTAAGACAGACAGGGCTTGTGAACCTAATTGTTTCTGAAGTAGCAGATGTCTACCTCTTATTCCTAGTGCTGTATGTTAAACCTGCCCTAACAAAAATAAATAAAAATTAAAGTCCCTCAGCATTTGGCAGGTCAGCTGAGTTGTTCAAAGCCTTGCCCATGTGTCACAGGAGATGCTGTGCTTTTTCAGCAGGCAGGGTTATGATTATGGTGTTTTCTGGGTACATCTGGAGAAAACAACCCAACAAATATTTTGGCTCATTTCACATATTATCCCAACTGTAATTATATGCCTGACAAGGTTACAAGTAATTATGTTTGGTTCTTTTTTTTTTTTCTATATGCATATGCCCAGACCTTCCAGAAAGAGAGCCCTGGTTTTATGCTAGAGTGTAATTTCTTTGTAGGGAATGGAGCTTTTCTCCACACTGGGCTACCTGTTTCCTTGCCATCCTTCTTCTGCTGCAGACTGTAGCAATTACGGAGCCTTGAGGGAAACCTCTCTGATTGGCTCATTCTCCTTTGCAACATATATTTAGTGATACTGATCCCTCATCTTTTACGACTTATCTTAAAATAGATTTGCAGGATTTTTGCTGTGTCTTCTCTGCCACGAGGTTAGAGGATTCCTAGCATTTTGTGAACAAACTGCTCCTTGATGTGAATCCTTCTGTGCCCCTCTTTCTATTTGCATACCAAGAAAAGCAATTTCCACATATGGCAAGACTTTTCCAGCTCTATTCCTTACAAAAAAATCCACATTTCCTTTCATAGTCACCTATGCAGATGCTATAAAGGATTAGGAGGGACCACAGTCTTTTTAACTGGAGCAATTGCCAGATATATTTCTTAGTATACTAAGTGTTTTGCAGTTACAACAATGCAAATGTTCTTGTAAAAAAAAGTGTATTCCGGAGTTTTCTTCCATATTAACGGATGATACAAAAATGTTCAGAGACATGATAAAGAACCAAACATGATGACCTTCTACAAGCTCCTGACTGTGCTATATTGTATAGGTGTCAATAAATATGCACAAATACTATTGATATTAATGGAAGTTCTGCCAAACATCATGAACAGAGAATTCAAGTCAGTGAAAGACCATATATTTGGAGCTATGTATATTTTAAAGTGCTCAGATACCACAGTGATATCAAGATGCAAATGTCTAGCTAGAATAGAATAGATCTAAGAAAATGCTGGTTTTAGGCAGTCTCCTTCGATCATACACATTTTAGGGGCAGGGACAATATCTTGCTATGTATTTGTACAGCATCCAACAGCTTCAGCCCTTAAAGGAGCCTGAGAGTGTTACTGCAATGTAAATATTAACTATTAATTGTCAGGAAACTATTTATTTTAAAAGGTTTGGGGCTTTTTTGTTTTAATAGTCTGAGAACATAGATCCTTTGCTGTGGGGTGCAGGATTAGGTGGGTGGGGGCAAATGTAGCTTTAAGTCACCTTTGTGCTCAATTCTGGGCCTTCTGCACACTGGCCTGGTCTCCAGCATAACATGAAACAGCATTCAAGGCCATTCTGGCTAGGGGATCAAGCTGGCAAAGCTCTGATGTCCAGAGCCAGGAGGGGAGTGCCATAAGAAAAACTGCATCCAGCTGATCTATAGTATTACATACAATATAAAAACACCCACACAAAATTAAACTACAAATCTAGCTTTAAAAACAAACCAACCTGTGAAATAATGATCACCTGAAACACTTGTAGGCACCGTAAAATAGTTTATAATATTTGTAATAATGGAAACTGTACATTAGTTGTAATAAGGGTGGGGTACCTTCAAGGGTGATTATCTTCAGGAGGTGATTATGTAAAATGGCACCACCTCACTCCTCATTTCTGTTCCATATGTCTGGAGTCATGCCTCTTTACTTGGCAACAAAAATAATTTTGTACTTTTGTATTCCTGGTAGACCTGCAGAGCCAAACACTGCTGTGATGCAGCAAGGTGGTTTTTTTACCATGGCTGTTGCATCACCATCAGTAGAATCCTTACCAAAATTCCAACTGAAAAATCTTTATTGATGGCAATTTACAAGTTTGAAAGAACTGAACTTGGTTCAGATTTCAGGCTAATTTGGCAGAACACCCCCCCCACACACACACACACCTTTTTGTAGGCAAACTGAGCACCTTTGATATAAAAGTCACTAAGAGGCAATGAACAAGGAACCTCAGATGCCATTTTTACAATCCCCTTTATGAGCAGAATTGTACTTTGACTCACAAGCCACAAGATCACAAAACAGGATTACACAAATAAAAGCCAGATAATATTAAAAATAATAGTAGTGTCTAGAAGTATTTACTGTCTCTTGAATTTTTAAATTACGTGGATGTGAATCCTGTAAACATTTACACATTTGCTTAACTTTACAGTGGTGTTAAGCGTGTGCATAAATGTTTGCAGGATTGCGATCTTGTTGTACAGAACATTCTGTACAGAAGCAAAGCTATGAAATGGGTCCCACACAGAAGGGGGTATAAATTCAGTATAAACTAACTTTTTTCCCTGTGGCCAACTCCTGCAGTCCCCGAGGAATTCAAAATGTAACAAGGGAATGTGGTGGTTTGCTTCCAGAGAGCAGAATAAATAGTTAACACATTGCCTCTAAAACAACCCCTAATTCATTTATAAAAAAGTGCTTCAGGGCTAAGGATTGTCTCCCTTTGTGTCATTAAACCATGTATTGATGATGATCACAACAGGCTGCTTCCTTTCCTTCATCACTTTTCTGTTCCTTTAACTATAAACAGCTGGCACCAGTTGAAGATAAATTTAAAAAAATATATTTTTTTGAGTTATAACACATATAAATCTATGGGCTGAGAATGCACAAAAAGGGGATATTATGAAACAAAAACAGAGCTATTAGACATATTTATAAACTAATTTGTACAGAAAGCAAAGCACTTGTAACATACATATGCTGGAAAAACCCACTTTAGAATAAACTCTTATTAAATGAAATATGCTTGCTGGTCCCTAAATAAACAAATCTAGTAAAGTACTATAAACAGTATTACCGCAGACTCTTATTCTCCCAGATCATCCAAAAGATTTCTGGGTGATCTGGATATCTTCATGAATGAACTGGGAAACCAACCTCATGGCTCTCCCTTCCTTCTCTCAGGTAGTCTGAGGGGTGAGGATACATCAGCATAGAATTTTTCCTGTATCTGATAGTCCTGATTTGGGAAATCTGAACAATTTATGAATTCTGTATGAGATTATGAACCCTGTTCTATATAGGCTTTTATACTGTCCTCATCACTGTAGTATCTGAGGGCCTTCCTGTAGTAAATTTTAGGTAATGTGACTACACATCTGCCGCATGTGTCTTCGCTATTCCTCTCCCTAGAGGAAGAAAGGCATGGAGTGGAGTGTCTTGTTTTGGTTGGCTTTTGGTTTTTTGTTGTCATTGTGTTTATTAAATATACTTGTTGCTTTGCGTTTGTACGAGAGAAAACAAGGTCAAAGAATTGTGCCTTGAACTTTGACAGAAAGTGGTGAGGTTTGTGATAGGTCTTAGTTTCTGGGACAGTTCATTCCACAGTCTCAGACCACCCTCAGAGAAGGTTCTGTCTCCCGCACAGTCAAGCTTTATTCTTATTATTGAGCATTCCATTGTACCAGAGGAGTGAAGTTGTTGACCATGGTCTTCATCTCAGAGCTTTAAATGGTTTCTTAGGTATCCTGGGCCCAGGCCACGGAGCACTTTGAAGGTAAGGACTGAGACCTTGAACTTGATTCAAAATTCTATGGGAAGCCAGTGTAGAGAGCGGAGGACAGGTATGATGTGCTATCAGTAACCTGGGTTGCTGAGGAGAGATGCTGCAGTGTTTTATACTAGTTGGAGTTTCCTAAGTACTGAAGGTTTCATGCCCGGAACTGTCTGTATTTTGTGACAAGTTTACCACATTAAAAAATACTATGATTTTGGCACTTAAATGTGAATTTGAGGAGCCAAATGCAAAGTTGCTCACCCTCACTTAGGCAGTCCAGCATGGAAAATATTCTATTTAGGTCCAATCTAGTTTTAAAGTTACTATGTATTTGTAGTAGAGTATGCCAAGATCCAGGTTTTCGACAGAACTGTGAAAACTGAAAGCTCTTTTGCCTGTGTTAGTTATTATGATGTAATGCAGTTCTTTGCTCGTGGAAAAGCTTTCTCTCTCCTAGGAAAGAGTATGAGCCCCACCAATATCAATGGGAGTTCCATACATGGTTCAAGAGGAATACATGGCCCTTAACATGAATGAATTGGAAAATGCTGGCACATCCACTTAACGAAATAATTTTAGGGATATGAACTTTTTAAAAAATCTGTTAAACCTGTTATAACTGGTTTGCATTTATGGTTTCTTTAGGCATTAATAAGATTCACTTCGAACCCGGGGTGGGGTGGGGTGGGGTAGAAGGATGATCCTGCCTGACTCCAAGATCTGAGCTTAACCCAATCTTAATATTTGTGGGAACTGGGAAGGAATTAAAATTACAGCATTGAGAGCAAGTTCAATGAGAAAACAAATAACTAAGACAGGAACCACCAAACCTATCCTCCTAGGAATATTTTCAATAAAATATGTCTCTACTTAACAGCTGGTCTAAACACTGCAGAAAACCACATGTTCATTTCCACCCCAGTAGAAGGAAAGGAATTCCCTGAAGAAATCAGAGAAATTAAACATTTTTCTTATTTCACATTTGAGAAGCTTTTCTGTGACTGTAAGGGGGGGGGGGGCGGATAGCTCAGTGGTTTGAGCATTGGCCTGCTAAACCCCCGGTTGTGAGTTCAATCCTTGAGGAGGCCACTTAGGGATCTGGGGCAAAATCAGTACTTGGTCCTGCTAGTGAAGGCAGGGGGCTGGACTCAATGACCTTTCAAGGTACCTTCTAGCTCTAGGAGATAGGATATCTCCATTAATTTAATTTAATTTAATTTAAATCCATGGAACAATTGCTGCATCACAGAAAACACACACAGCTGTACATTAGGGACTGACTGCCTGATTCTGATCTTGCTTACACCCATTTTTTCATCTGTATGTTTACATTGACTTTAGAGGAACTACTCCTAATTTATACTGGTGTGAGTTCAGAATCAGTCTCTGTGTGAATACAGCTTATTCCCACCTCTACAGACATAGGGCCAGTTTCTCCTCTCACTCATGTAAATCAGGCACAGCTCGTCTTTAGTCTACAGAGCTTGAAGCAGCATAAACTCCTTGTGACTGCTACTGCACAACCATAGTGAGATGAAACAATAGTAGGGGAAAGAGACCCAAGGAGCACAGAGGGACCAGCACTCTGAGCAGATGTCACCTGTTTCTATGGACCAAGGGCTTCTAAATCTCATCTTTAAAGTTTCCAGCTCAGTATCCCTACATTTTGTGGTGAAGTGCAAGAAAAAGATGTGAAGTATCAGAGGGGTAGCCGTGTTAGTCTGTTGCATCTGAAGAAATAGTTTTTCACCCACGAAAGCTTATGCCCAAATAAATTTGTTAGTCTTTAAAAAAAAGATGGCTCACACTTCCCCTTCTTATTTATCAGTTTCTTAATTCATAAAATCTTGTGGAGTACAAGAGCAGTTAGTGTGTTCAGAGTCAATGTATAACAGGATTCTTGCTTGTTGGTGGGAGGGGAGAGAGACTGAAAGGCAAGGTTCATCAGAAAATAGAAGAAGAGAAAAAGGGCCAAGCTACATATTTCAAATTAAAATGCTTACCAGGTGATCGAGACATTTTGTCTGCAAGATTCAATAAACATGTCCACTGAAGAGTATCAGCTGTGTCTACAGTGGATGGCGTGAAACAAAGAAACATCTGTTATAGATATGTTTGCAACATATAGGAAGGCTTGGAGTCAAGGCTAAGGGTCAAGAATGCTTTATATATGGCATAAATTGCCTTTCTGAAACATAAACATAGCCAATGTTCTGATACTTTGATAACATCCCCTACAGTGAAATTACCACCTAAGGTGAATGTGCTGTGTCCTGACTCTTAATACACAAAAAGACAAAGTGGCTTTGTGCTAAGTCAATCTCTATTAAAATACTTCTTATCTGGATAAAAATCGCTATACATTTAAAGTTGGACTCGATTCAAAATAAAAACGATTAGAGCTAGCCCTTGAATCCCTGGAAACTTGTGGCTTTAGATTCTTGTGATTTGGGGAAGCTAGAAATGTAAAGAGACCATTCTATGTTTTTAAAAGTAAGTTTCTAACTCTTTTCCTTTCAAATGTATCAAAGAAAATGTAAACGGATGTGAAGTTTGGCAGGAATAAGCATTTGGGCAGCAGCAGGCTAGGAGAGGCAGGATATTTCGGGCTAGAGAGAGAGACATGCACACGTGCACACACACAATTTTTTATATCAAAGGTATCTGTTAAGTTTGGGACTGTCCAAAAGTGTCCTTTTTCTACCCCGTCCCCAAACCCTGAGGTTTGGTCAGCCCTATGCAAAGTAGCATGGAAATAGTGGGCAGGAATCAGTTACATTTCTGGAAAGAAGGGGAAAATTGTATTGCAGGCCTGCTCAGAAATGCTAAGGCTTGCTCTGCCAGCTACTCTCTAATCTCCATGAATACCCATCAGAATGCCCATGTACCCAGGGGTACACTGAACCTTCATGCTTGAAATGGCACATCTAGAAGTAGTCTGATCTGGGAGTGCCAACCAAAAAACCCCCATATTAACTCATCTAAATGAAAGACCTGAGACTCGGATGATGTGATTTTTGGAATCAAGGCTTAGAGAGGAAGGTGTGCAGGAGAACAGAAGTAACGAGAGGAGTCAGGAAGGCAGTGAGCTGAGGAACAGCTAGATAGCCAGCAGGACACCCTGAACAGTCTGAGCTTTACGCACTAACTCGGGGAGGAGACATACCTGGAAGCAGCTGGCACTCCTGAAGAAGGTGGAAGTGAGGAGACGGGCATTGTGAGAGGATCCATGAGCTGGGAGACGTACTGCAGAGCAGACAGCGGAGAGATGACCCTGTGAAAAGCAACAGTGGAGGAGGAGGGCTGCAACCCTTTCATCTCTGCCTGACATATTTCGTTATAGGTGTGTTGGGACTAAAGGGTTAATAATGGAGGTTGGTGAGCACACATTTTTAGGCATCTATTTAATCTATTTTAGATATTTTACAGTACCTATCACATTGATACCTAAGCCTATGGGTATTTATTCACCCCTGCCAAACAGTAACATTTTGGACACCACTATGTACAGTAAATCGTATCATCATGCCCAGTATGGTTTTCTGGGAATGGTACTTTCGGGAATGATGCAAAAGGAATCATAACACAACAATCCACAGAGAGTCCATCTCTAATTAAAGCATCTTCTCTGTGACACTCTAAAGACTAAAAAAAAGAACCAAAACCCAACCCAAATACTAATCTGTGTGATCATTTATATGAACTACAGCTGTGCTATCTGGTGCTCAAACCAGGACAATTTAATTCACAGCCTTGCTTCCTCTGTCACACTACAATAATGCCAATGAATTAACAGGAGACACACTGCTGTACAAGCAATGCAAGAGGAGAATTAGGTTCAGCATATTTTTGTTCAATGCTTATTTTGGAGAAGCAGAGTGGAGTAACCAGTGGCCATTTATTTGTTAGCTGGCTTATTTAAAAAAGAAAGAAATCCTTTGTTCTCAGAGGAATCACTTTACAGTGGAATCTGCCCCTCTTATATCACAAAGGTATTTGCTACGTGATCACAGATGGCTTTTCTAATGTATTTCTTCTCTGAGAACCAGAGGGATTGGCAGTATTAGGAGACAGCATATGGTAAAGTTTTAACCCCAGGGGTCTGCAGATGGGTTTTTGTGATTTATATCTTCCCATGGAAGGGAATTGGATTCAGGAGGCAGAGAGATTCCTGTATGGAGGTTTAGAATGGAAGATGTTCTGAAACACTAACAACTCCTTCAGCAAACTAACTTTATCTTCTCCAGTGTGCACGAGTCCAATCATTGGTCTTGCTCCATGGTATTTCCAAAGAGATAAATCCTTTACCTTGCACCAAGCCCAAGTTTGAAGAAGGATTGTCTGTGGGAGTTGGGGGAGGAGAGGAATCCTCCCCTTACGGCTGCAGAGTAGCAGGCAGTGCATCTGCTCCACAGAGCTGAACAGAAAAATTCAGACAAAACATTTTTTTGCCAGAATTTACTGATTTGTCAAAATCAAAATGTTCGTGAAGATGGTTCGATTTCCACAAAGTTCTGATGGAACCAAGGCCAGTAACGATGGAACCTTGCATTCAAAAGATTTCAGAACCCCTCTGGCTTCCTGACACCTCACTCACATGGCTCCTCAGCAGCCTGCCATGTGGACTGCCTCAGAGTTGGGGACTCCAGGTCTTCCAATGTCTGCAGCTCCAGAACAGCCACCAAATGGACTGCCCTGTAGCCAGGGCTTCATCCCCTTTTGTGCAGCATTTCAAAATTTGGGGGTTTTGTTCTAAATCTGAACAAAATGAAATTTCAAAATATCAAAATCCTCGGTGAAGCAACATTACCTCTCTCCCCACGGCTCTATACAGCAGTCTCAGAACCACAGTAGACAGTACACATGATGCTTTCTCCATTTGGGAATCCACAGAATTACATATCCGCCGATCCTTCTATCAACTGTTATTGGGAGGGCCCTTAGAATCCTACTCCCATCCCTGTCATGCTGCATTTTCTCCTGCATTCTGAGCTCTCCACTGCCCAGCCAGTCCTAGTCTCTCCCTCTGGGCTTGCTGTCTGAGTCCCAGTTTCTACCCTCCCGTCCCAGTCTCTGCTCCTCCTCACACCCAGTCCCAGTCTTCTTGCCAGTCAGTCCTAGTTCTCCCCTCCTCCCAGCTTCTCATTCAGTCTGTCTGGCACCCATCCCCACGTTGGCTCCCAGTCTCCCTCTCTGGGCTTCTTATCCAATCTCAGCCTCAGCTGAACCCCCTCTTTGGCTTTTTGTCCCAGTCTCTTTTGCCCAACTAATTCTAGTTCTTCCTCCACACACTAGCTCCTTGTCAGATCGGTCTCTCCTTCTCCTCCCAGCTTCCATTCCTCCTAAAATGTTTTTTTAGTCCCAGTCTCTTTCTCCAGCCCTGCCCAGTTCCAGTCTCCCCTGGCTCCCACTCCCAATCTCCTTGCCTAACAAGTCTCAGTCTCAACCCCCATCTCCCTGTTTCTTTTCCCCTCCAGTCCCAGTCTCACCAGACTCCTTGACCCAATCCCTTTCCTTGCCCCCAGTCTGACGTTTGTCCCATCCTATATTCAAATCAGACAGCTTCCTCCTCCACACTTCCTGGCTGCCAGCAGGGGGGTTACTGGGAGCACAGAAGAGACGGACTCCCTGCTCCCAATTTTGTTTACCCATTCCCACCATAGCCCAGAGCAACTGTGGGTACCAAATACTGAGAAAGTCAAGCCTTGTCTCTGGGCTACAACATGCTCAATCACTCTGTGGGGATGGCGCATGCACAGGCTGGCCTGCCTGAGGAGCTGTGAGAGGCTCGGGCATGCTCAGTGTGGATGGAACCTTTGGAGATTTAACTGCTAAAAAGCATTGAAGTTTCTACTGAGTAAATGCTAACTGAGATTTCTCGATAGCTTATAACTGGGCTAAATTTGGGCAGATATTCACAGGAACAGCAAAAGACACATCACTGACACAAAGCCCAGGCCCTGGCCAAATTTTATATCCCTGCTCCAAAGCCTGGGAGTGCTAGAGCTGTTCAGAGAAAAAATCTCAAGCATTTTTAACATGGGCAAAACAAAGTATTTTCCCCTAGCCTCATTCTTAGAAATAACTGAACCATTTTGGCTGAGATTTTCCAGAAATATTTAGACTGAAACACACCCAGCGAGGAAAATTTCAGCTCAAACAGTTATTTTCATAAAACTATAAGTAACTGAAAACAGGGTCTTATAACAAAAAGTGTTAGGCAATATAGGTGGTGCTATCAGTCCTGCCTATAATAAGCAAATGTATACCAATATAACAGTATCCACACTAAGGAGGGTTTACGACTTTAACTATATCAGTGTAGCTTACATACTACTCCGGCAAAACTTTCTAATTTAAGCAAGCCTTAACTGCTTAGAGAACAGAAGAAAGCTTCATTAAAAATGGACACTGACAAACAGGATACATCCAAAAATTGTAAAAAAAAGAGAGAAGGATTTATAAACACTGTAGGAACACATGTATGTTCATGGCATTGAAAACAAAATCTGTTGTAAACAGTCCCATACAGGGTTGTGAACCCATTTGCAGGAAGTTGGATTCTATGTATGTAAAATGAATTTCATCCAGTTAGGTCTTGTCTAGAGCTGTTTAAAAAAAAAAAAAAAAAAAAAAAAAGAGAGAACTTTCAGTTCCCTGGTGGTCAATTACTGGTCCCATTTTTGCCACTGTAGACACAGCCATTGTGTAAGGATGATTCGTGTTTTTACCAAGTTTAAGCCAAAATCCTAATTTCACGTAACTCCTTGAGTATTACATGTCACCAATGTACAAGGGGGCTGAATAAGGCTTCCCACAGTGACTGCACCCACCATAAACTTTTAATGCACGATGTAGACATTAGATGTATTCCCACAGAGCAGTAACATAAGTGCAACTTTTCTGAGCATGCACCAAGCATCCAAAGAGCCCCAAGGTAGTTAAAAAAAACACCCTAGTTAAATATTTTAATGTAGTTACTAAGCAAAATGGAAAGTTCATGAAAAGGACAAATACAAAACATATGGTTGCCAAAAGGTGGCACTGATAGCAACTAAGAGTATAAAACTGTGTCCACAAGTTCCTAAATTTTTGAAAGTTATATCTGGAGACACAAAAGGCTAATGAGATTTCAAACTACAGTATGTCAAATTTATGAGCTGTGGAAGGACATGTCCCTTACCTTCATGTAAAATAATTGGCCATAAAGAAGTTCTGGAACATTCTTGGGCTGATTTTTAAATTTAAAAATAAATCCTAGTTGGATTTTATGAGAAAGCAGAGGGTTTGGTTGGGGGTCGGGAGGGGCAGAGAGTGTGTGTGTGAGTGTTCAGGTTCCATCAGCAGCTGCTGCTTAATCTTGGAGTTTCTATAGTGCTCAAGCCTGTAGCATCTGCATGCTAACATATCTGCATCAGAATGTCTCTGTCATTTCATTCACTCTGCATTTATGGCATGACACTCACCAGGGTTTTCATGTTATTTCAGAAATTTATATAGAGATATTGTAATCAATATGGAATAGAGCTGGTCAAAAATTTTTCAATTTTGAAATTTTTCCACAAGGGACAACATTTTCACAAAATAATTGTGAAAAATATTCCTGTTTTTTAACTAGCTCTGCTATGGAGGCACTGATTGTGGATCCATGGTTAAGGTTGATTTGAGTTTTGCACTTACAAGAAGTATTCAATATCTTTGTTCTGTATGAAAAATGCAGCCTGTACTTCCTAACAACACTATCTCTGAGTAGAGAATTAATTAATTAATTTTCTGGGAATTTCCATGTAAATCATGTTACTTAGATTCAGTTAAAGTTGAGTTAAGCTGAAAGAGAGAATGGCCCAGTAGGTATGGTGTTAACTTCAGCTGTAGGTTCAATTCCCGGCTATGCCCCAGATTTCTTGTGTGACTTTGGGCAAATCACTTAGGCCCAAAATTTTGAAAGTAATGGGAGTTAGGTGCCTAAATGCCTTTACAAATCTGGCCCTTAGTCTTTCTGTGTCTCAGTTCTTTCCTCTGTAAAATGGGGATAATAATACTTCCCTACCTCCTGGGGGTCTTGTGAGGATAAATACACATTGAAGATTGTGAAGCACTATTACAATGAGTCCATATAAGCCACATTAGTTAGATAAATTTCAATTTTTTAAATGTAACACTATTATATCCTGAGTGAGCTCCATAATTAAGTAACAAAGTGCCTCAAAATTTCCTATAGTGAAAACTCACTGAAATCTTCTTCTTATTATTATTATCATGGTAGCTGCTAAAGACCCGCAACTGAATTTCATGGATTCATAGATTCCAAGGCCAGAAGGGACCATTGTGATCATCTAGTCTGACCTCCTGTATGACACGGACCATAGGACTTTCATGAATTAATTCTGGCAAATTATTTGCGTGATTAATTACCCTCACAGTTATAAACGTATGTTTTATTTCCAATCTAAGTTTGTCTAGCTTCAACTTGTAGCCATTAGATCTTGTTATATTTTTATCTGCTAGAATGAAGAGCCCTTTATCACATTTCTTTGGTCCTCATGTAGGTCCTGATAGACTTTTATGAAGTCACCCCTGTGACATTGTGCAGTCTATATGGTTTTATAAAAACATGATAATAAGTGAATATAATGTAACTTGGATAGTTTTATAAAAATTTGATAATAAGTGACTATAATGCAAATGGGATGTGCTTCGTGCAAAAGGTCTCTTGTAAGGTATCATTACAAAGCTCATAATCTACTGAGTGTGATCATCCTATTTGTAGAAATGTACCACTCTTGTATCTAAAGCTAGAAATATAAAACATAACTCTGAGGGCCTATTGTAATTATGTAAAGTGTGGGCCATTAATGATGGTTTGGAATCTTGATGACTCCCATTAACAGGACCATTATCCGCAGATGACTGTGTTTACCTGTGAGTCTTCCTGTATATGTGTGTGCTGGCAAGTGAGTAATGAAGTCTTGCAGTGACATGTGATCATGTCACCTGAACTGGAATCCATCTTTAACCTGGTGCTTTTCCAGTGAGGGGGGGTGAAAACCCAGAGGGACAAAGGGTTCCCGCATTATGCAAAAGATATATAAAGGGGTGGAAGAGAACAGAGGGAGAGAGGAGCCATCATGAAAAATCCCCTAGCTATCACCTGAGCTGCAACAAGAGCTGTACCAGGGGAAAGAATTGTGCCCAGGCCTGGAAGGTGTCCAGTCTGAGAAAAAGCTTACTGAAACATCTCTGAGGGTGAGATTATCTGTATTCAGTTTGATTAGACATAGATTTGCGCATTTTATTTTATTTTGCTTGTGACTTACTTTGTTCTGTCTGTTACTACTTGAAACCACTTAAATCCTACTGTCTGTATTTAATAAAATCACTTTTTATTTAGTAATTTACTCAGAGTATGTATTAATACCTGGGGGAGCAAACAACTGTGCATATCTCTCTATCAGTGTTATAGAGGGCAAACAATTTATGAGTTTGCCCTGCATAAGCTTTATGCAGGGTAAAACGGATTTATCTGGGTTTAGACCCCATTGGGAGTTGGGCATCTGAGTGCTAAAGACAAGCACACTACTGTGAGCTGTTTTCAGGTAAACTTGCAGCTTTGGGGCAAGTGATTCAGACCCTGGGTCTTTGTTGGAGCAGATGGGCATGTCTGGCTCAGCAAGACAGGGTGCTGGAGTCCTGAGCTGGCAGGGAAAACAGGAGCAGAGGTAGTCTTTGCACATTAGGTGGCAGCTCCCAAGGGGGTTTCTGTGATCCAACCTGTCACAACCTTAACCTTCTCTTTATTTAAGCTAAACAGATTGAGCTCCTGGAATCTGTCTCTATAAGGCATGTTTTCCAATCTTTTAATCATTCTCATGGCTCTTCTCTGAACCCCCTCCAATTTATCAACATCCCTTTTGAACTGTGGATATCATAAATAAATAAAGATATCCTATCTCCTAGAACTGGAAGGGACCATGAAAGGTCATGGAGTCCAGCCCCCTGCCTTCACTAGCAGGACCAAGTACTGATTTTGCCCCAGATCCCTAAGTGGCCCCCTCAAGGATTGAACTCACAACCCTGGGTTTAGCAGGCCAATGCTCAAACCACTGAGCTCTCCCTCCCTCATATTGGACAGTATTCCACCAGAGGTCACAACAGTGCCAAATATAGAGGTAATATAACTTCCCTACTTCTACTCAAGATTCATATATCCAAGGTTTATACATCTAAGGATTGCATTATTCCTTTTAGTCACAGTGCCACACTGGGAGCTCATGTTCACTTGATTACCATTACCTCCAACTCTTTTTCAGAGTCACCGCTTCCATGGATAGAGTCCTCCATGCTGTAAGTGTGGCCTTTGTTATTTGTTCCTAGATGTATAACTTTTCGGCTATTAAAATTCATATTTTATGATTTTACCCAGCTTAGCAAGTGATCCAGAGTCATGGCCCCACCGTACTATGCACTGTAGAAACACATAGTAAGAGAATTTACAGTCTAAATAGACAAGACAGACCCAGTACTATAAATCCAGAAAATGCAGAATTAAGTTTAAACTTAACTCATGTTAACAAACATGTTAAAGTATGGAAATGCACATTTAGTGTACCCAAACCACCTTTACTCTGCCCTAAAAACACCATAAGGAAAATAGAAAAATAAGCCTAATGTATCTTAGTAACTCACATCCTTATATTATATCATTTTACTTTGTTTGACCAAAAGAAAGGGAGAGAAGCAGAGAGCAGGGCAAGGCAATTCAGCTACAAGCAGGGCCGGCTCCAGGCACCAGCTCAGCAAGCAGGTGCTTGGGGCAGCCAAGGGGAAGGGGCGGCAAGTCGGGCTCTTCGGCGGCGGGTCCCTCGGTCCCTCTCGGAGGGAAGGACCTGCCGCCGAAGAAGAAAGCGGCGCGGTGGAGCTGCCGCCGATCGTGACCGCGGCTTTTTTTTTTTTTTTCCCCCGCCGCTTGGGGCGGCAAAAACCCTGGAGCCAGCCCTGGCTACAAGGGCCCAGAACATCCAGAATAGGGTGTGGCAAATACTTAACATGCTCAACAGCTGTTTCTGAAGCTGTATAGGAAGCTTTTGTTGTGGGCAATCCACCTGGGAGGTCACACCCAATCAACCTCCAAGAGTTGAGCCAATCAGAACATTGAGTTGGAAAGAGAGGTTAGAAATATAGGAGTTAAAGCCAGTCTTGTGGACTCAGTGGCTGATGCAAGACCAAAAGATGTGTCTGCTGTGAGGTCTGGGTCCCAACACCGTTCCACTTTGGATACAGGTGAGTCCTATTGCAGCTAGAGGCAGGTTAGAGGTTTGTGGAGCCCTGGGCCAGAACAAGTGGGAGCCCTTCCCCTCTCCTTCCGCCTGCAGTCCCCCTGACTTCCCCACCAGTGCTCCTGCCAGGGAAATGGGGTTGTGGCATGGGGCTTGCCCTGCCCCGCCCCTGCCTGCCTGGCCCTCTTCAGGGGAGCGGAATCGGGGTGTGGGGACTTGCCCCGCTCCACCTGCCCTGCGTTCCTGCCAGGGAGTGGGGTTGGGGCGCAGGGGGTTTCCCTGCTCCCCAGCAGGAGCACCAGGTGGGCGGGCGGAGTGGGGCAAGTGAGAGAAAATCAGAGGGGAATGTGTTTTGATACATGTGTGTTATGTAAAAACATTCTATTTGAATATATGTAACAGAAGGAAAGTGGGGAAGTTTGAAGAAGGCACAACAGTAGATTTGTTGTCTAATTGCTTTTGTTTAAAAGTTATTCATAGTATTCCAAATGCTATTGACAGTGCTTTCTGTGTGCACTAAATGTTTGTTTTACTAAGAAAGTTTGGTACTTTCTCTTTGAAATTGACTGGGAACTATTAACATCTGTTTTTCAGGGTTTTACATCCAGTAGCCTGACGTTTAACTCTGTATAATGCTTTTTGAAAAGTCCCCAAAAGACAGAATTTTGACCTGTACCTCTTCAAAAAGTGAAGCTGAGGTGTAGGAAGCAGAGGAGTGTAACAATTATACATAATATTGCTTCAGTATCACCCTATCTGCATTACATCTTTAAAAATCAGTTCAGTTTAATTTGGGACTATGGACACGAAAATGCTTTAATCATAAATATATGGCTAATGTCATATTGTATTGCTACAGGGCAGAGTTAAACTATATATTTTTTAGGTTTATAATGTTTGTTTTTGAAATAATTATACCATGATTGTAATGTATTTTACCCTAAATTTCTGATATATATTCTCAGCCTTAACTCCATTTTAGCATAGCTTTTTTTTGTCTGGGAATATACATTAGAGATGGAAAAGATATATTAGGTTTCATCTAATCTGCTCCTTTATTGCCCTGTCAGTGCAGGATTGTTCCTTACAGTACATTTTCCTGGGAAGTCGCAAGTAAAACTTCCTCTGGGAAACTGCTCCATACCATGATAGAACTCAGTGTCATGAAGATATTCATGTCCTTCTCCATCCCATTGTTCCCGTTGTATACCACTCTAAATAAGGTTGCCCGTAAAAGTGTTGACTGAACATATGCTGAGTCCCTGCTCTGCATGCACATGGCTTCAGTGTGAAAGAGCCAACCCAGCTCCCATAAAGCCTGATTCTTTAGGGGATAAGCAGTTTTCCAAAAGCTTAAAACTTGGCCAAATTTGGGGAGTTATTTCAAATCCCTGCTCGAATACATGGAGCTGCTAGACAATCTCAATGAAACAGGCATTTTTTAACACAGGGGAAATGTCATCCGCCCCCCCCCCCCGAAACAATTGTTTTTGCTGACATGTCCCCAAAAATCCAACCTGAGGCAGACACCCACTAAGCCCAAATGCTTAAAGTTTGCCAAAGTCATAGACAACTGAAAATTGGGTCACATAATAGGAAATGTTAGGCAACCTTAACTGTCATCAAGGCTGCCATCTATAATATTTGAAATATACGAGTTATGAAATCCTTACTGTCTATTTTTAGCTGTAAGAATTTTGGTAGTCAATTTAATTACGCCGTATTTTATTGGTTAAATCCCTGAGAGGTTATATTCCAGTTATTTCTGTCAATATTGATCAGTCAATTGATCAATGTGTGATTGATCAGTCAGTTATACTGTGACATTAACCTAGTAGCTTGAAAGGCTGTGGTGTCACATGGGTGTGGCAGGTGGGCCAAGTAATTCTCCGTCTGCGCGGACTCCCTCACACAACCAATAAAGTTGTTGCATGCGAGTTCACTGTAGAGGAAGGGCAATTGATAGAATCACCTCTGATACGTAGGACTCTTGGCATGGCACAGATACACGCCTTACTGTAGCTGAAAGCCTGTGCTGCTGCAAGTCTGTAACTCATAAAGTCAAAAAGTCTGAGACCTTTAAAATTTGGATAACAGACCACAAATCCCAGTGATGATCGAACCTGGTGATAGTCTAAACAAAAAGAGCTCTCAGCCATGCTTGTAGCATTTTCCATGGCTTCACACTGATTCAACAAATATTCAAGGCTTCAGAGCGACACAAAGTAGTGCTCCATAGTGTGTTATGGGAAACTGGTGGAACAAGAGGTCATACCTAAATTTTAGTGCTTTATCCATCACTATCTATCGGGTAATCCTATTTTACAGAAGTAGGTGAAAAGTAGTATATCTGACTATCAGTGTTTTGTCTATCTCACTGTAGCATCTGAGCAATTGTATTCTACCTACTGAAATTATTTGTCTTAATCTCTCAGGTAATTCTTTTTTTTCCCCACAGGAAGCTTTTTCCCTGAGCAAGTTCTGTAAAGTCTCTAATCCATTCTGAGTAGGGAAGGTGGCTTGAGCATTTCTAAAGTTGAACATTAGTCACTTCTAATTTTGTGTGTTATCACAACAAAACCCAGTCATGCTAAACCAGGAATGTTTGTGCAGAGGTTTCTCTTCAGTCTTGCTCTTTGTTTTAAATGGAATATCTTGAAGCTTAAGAATGATAACCACAGTGAAACATCAAGCTGAGAGCTAGGGTCTTTTTATGCCAATCCCCAGGCATGTTTAATACCAACTTGACAGTCTCTTAGCAAGGCTAATGGGAACTGTGAAATGAAAAAGTGACAATGGAGGGAGGGTGGAATGATAGCTGGTTGAAGTGATGAATTCTGCCTGTGTGCCTTGAGAACCTTTCATAGGCAAACACTAAACACAGCTCTAAATTGTGAAGAGGAAACTGAAGAAAGCAAGAAATTACTTATGTATGGTACAGCAGGCCAACTTCAATGCACAGCAAGTGGGATGTGTTTATAAATTATGCACTCAATAGGAAGGAAATGCACTCCCTCTAATGTTTTATTTCTTTCCTCACTGATAATACTAGAGCTACTGATGATAAATGGAGTTAGGAGGAGAAGTAAGGGAAATTATTATAATCAGTGAATAGAAAGAGTGCTTGTGGCTGAGGTGGCATGCATAAAAATGAGTTGAATTGTATACAGTATTCCTTTTTCTGCAGTGTCATCCAGCATAAAGTTTTGCGTGATTGGTCTGGAGGAATGAACACAGGAGAACCTGAGTTCCAATCTGGCGCTGCCATTGACTTGCTGTGTGACTTTAGACACATCACCTTTTTGTCTCAGTTTTCTCATCTGTAAAATCAGGATTCTAATATCCACCTATATCAAGAAGGGGCAGTGTGAAGCTTATATCTGTACAATGCTTTGAGCATGCAAAATAGTATGCACACAAAGTTTGATGATAGTAATGTTAGAGGGGTAAATGCTTGATAGGTCAGTGCTTTTCCTGATGAAATACAATTGTAATAGGGAAAAGCTTGTGATTTCTAACAGCTGGCCTTTTGCATTAGGTATAACTTAACTCTGACCTAGATGAAAATGCTTCTGTCAGTTTAAGACAGGCAATTGCAGCAAGTGAATGCTTACCTGGAAAAATCGGAATAGTTAGGTACCTGGAGATTGGATGGAGAGAGAGAGAGGTGGTCTATAAAGGAGTATACTTGTTCTAGAATTCTGTATTCAGATCTGGATTGAGACACGTGAATTTAATTTTTATAATTTTGGTCTAAACTCTGGTAGACTCTGGTGTACATTAAATAGATCTATTTACAGTGGTGATGAAACTGGCAAAAATACATCATGATTCCATCAGTTTCACAAAAATTGAAATCTTTTGTAGTTTTGGCTTGAACATATTTTTCACAGCTTCTGCAGTTTAAAAAAAATCCAACCTGTTTTCTTTTCTTTTCCTTTTTCTTTTTTACTGCAAAAGTAGCTGTTTTTCTTCAACTAGATTGTGGGTATGTAGCAATGGAATTTAGCTGGGATGGGCTTGATGGGAGAAACAATAGATTAAAACTCAGTCATGACACAAACAATAAACTAAGGTTACTCAAGGAATTGATCAGTAAGTGGCTTTACTTTACTTGATGTGGGAAGCAAAGACCTCATTGTGTGATGGGTGTGAGGTCAAGCAAGAACTCCACTGCTGCTGCTGCTGCTCCTTTCAGTGGCAAGGATTTTAACTACAATAAAAACTCTCAGCAGCATCTAATGAACAGAACAAATGAGCTCTGGAATGGCTGTTACAATAAGAAGCGGCAGCACTGTAATATAGTCGTTGCAAAGAGAAATTACTGACTTTCCTGGAAAAGGAGCCAACAACGTAACACTCTGGCACACATTTTATAAAGATGTGTCTGACGGGGAAAGAGAGGAAGTACATAAACTGCTCTCTAGGGCTGCTTCAGCATGGTTTTAACAACCAACCGCAACAATTTATTCAGAAGGTGGCTAGCCAAACATGTCCCCTGTTTGTCACAAGTGCCTGCAAGGTTGAGAAGGCGGAAACTGAATGGCTTCCTCTCCCCCTCCTCCTGAGATCTGGTGGAGAGTGCTTGCTTTTCCTCTAGAAAACTCCCCTCCAGCTTTGCAAAGCTCCCTGCCCCTATTCCTGCAAAGCTCAGGAGTCCCACAGGAGAGTCTCACCATCACATACATGCTGGGAAGTTTAGAAGCACCCCAGGAGAAAAGCTCTTCCTCTTGAGTTTTGCTGGAGAGAGAGGCTATGTCCCCTCCTGCAGTGCTTGTAAAGGACCTCTCTACCATAGCATTTGCCATCCCTGATTTTTAACTTGCAGGGATTTGTCATGGGTTGGCTTAAAAAGCCAGCAGAATGTGGCAGAAATATTTGGGTAATCCTTACTTCCTATGTGCAAATGTGGTGTTTTTTTCTCAGGCTACTAAAGATAGTAAAGATCTGGAAAATGTCCAAGCATCATCTCTCATGTCTTTGTTTAATTTTCAAAGCACTGGAAGCTTGTTCTCACTGTCCTGACCCCATGCTTTAGTAACTGTATCTGAAGACAAGGTTACATGCAACTCTTTCCAACATGCCTCTTCTTAGTATTATTAAGTTGCCCGGGCAAGCCGTTTCCTGGTTCAAATGGGGAAGTAGAGCATTTTCAGAAAAAGGCCCTTAGCTCTCAAACTGGCTTTTCCCTTTGGCCAGATAGACCCCTAGTCTGCTGTTCTTCAGGGCTCACTGCAAGGTCTATGTATTGTCCCATGCTGTTGAGGGGGTATAGCAATTATTCTGACAGCGTATCTAGGAAAACAAAAGTCATCACTGACTCTTCACATTGTGTGTTTGTGTATATTTTATATTGTACTCAGGCCAGGAGCCCAGAACGGGCACCTTTCTTTAATAGAGATAAAGAAATAAATATGAAAAAATGTTTAACCTGATGCAAAATCAAATTGAGAGGTAAACAAATCAGAGGTCTAGACAATAAGTATTGATCTGTGAAATACAAATTCATTGGTAAATTAGGAACAAAATCTTCCTGGTGAAGCAAGCATTCCTGATATTATTGATCATGTAGCTGCTATGTAAGTCTGTTTCACTAGAAACTGTGCCCTAAACGTGAAATATAATTAAACAGAGAGGCTATAATTAAGCAATAAAGTGCATTTCTAGGGAATTTTAGCAGACCTTTTAAAAAGTGCTATAAAAGCACACGAGTGAGTTTAACCATAGAAGAAATGCAATAGTTGCAATGAGACACACACAACTGGAGTCTCTCACTGCCATTACGAAATGTCATAAAAGTAAGGAAATATAAGGAAAACAGCCAGAATTGTGCTCTGGTGAGATGGATACGACATCACTGACAATCAGTTCCAAATCTCCACGTGCAGGGAACTAAGTAATAGGGTCAAATTCTACCATCATTATTCCCATGAAACCCCATTCAGATCATGGTGTTGCATTTGTGGATGGCCTGTTACCCGTATTAAGCCTGTTGCCATGATCAAACACAACTATGTAAAAATCACAACTCCTCACTCCATATATCTTCTTCAGGCAAGTCTGTAGTATCTTTTTACTTTCCTGTAATAAGCTATTAGTACTCTGGGCACTGCAGAGCCAATACAGCTATAGAAAAGTGAGCTGGGTTCTATTCTGCCTCATATACTGTCAACAAAAATGTTCACAGAATCCTTATTGCTAGTGACAATGATATGAATGGCAAAATAATAATAATAATAATAAAATGCAGCTTGACCCCTCTCCCCCCCCAAGATGTCAGGTTGAAGTTGAAGTTAGAAGCTAATCTAATACGGAAGTTATTGGAGAGAATAAATACAGAGTCCCATAATGTTGTTTCTACAGTCACTTTCTTGCCTTGCTTTTATAATACAGGGGTCCCTCACATACGCTGCAGTGGCTCTTCCAGGCTTATATGCCTTTAGCTAGTTTTTTGCTTAGCTGGATGTCTCCCTGAGATGTTAACTGGGAAATTTGGGCCAGTTGGAGATTATCAGGTTTTATTCAGAGGAGTATGAAGCCTGCAGAGTTCCGCTCATAAGTGATTCATGATTCAAACTTGCAGGTTTCCCTTCCTCCTCTGAGGCATTCTCACCTTGGTAATCCTCCCCCTCAAACTTAATATTAATGTCTTAAGGGACCCAGAAGCCTGTTACCTTTGCTAATTTGGGTACCAAGCATAGGTGCTGGAGCTAGGGGTGTGTGGGGTGCTGAAGCACCCCCTAGCGTGAAGTGTTTTCCATTATATACAGGGTTTACAGTTTTGTTCAATGGCTCTCAGCACTGCCACTATAACAATTGTTCCAGCACCCCTGGTACCAATTGGCTCCTTCAAGTTCCCTGAGTCTTTGAGGGCTATCTGCTAAGAGTCTTGGTTTCCTCAAAATCTGAAGGGGCTTCAGGGAGGAAGTTGTGTCATTCACCTCTTCTAAAGCAATGGCAGCGGGGGTAATATTCCCACTTCCATTAGAATCACCAGAGGCAGTTCTCCTCACTAGGGGTCCCCCTGAACAACCTGCTGTTAGGAAGTAGCCACTTAGCACCCCGTGAAAACTAGGGAGTCCCAGGATCTGGTAGGGGGCCAAAAGACTAGGTACCTACATCAAAGGTAAAGCGCGGAGGAGGTGGGTCTCGAGTCTGGGAAGAGGAGGGAAGGAGCTGAGGAGGATCAGAACAGGCTGGTGAAATTGAGCTCAGTCCAGGCTAATGAAGTCAATTAGTAGTGAGCACCAGTAGTGGCTATCAGGCTACTTATTTAGATGTCTAAATATGGCTTAAATGCCTAAAGTTTAGGCACTCGTGGATGAAAATTAGTTTATATCTATATCCATAGAGTATTCTGTATATTTATAATCCAGTTGGATTTTTAGGAGTAATTTTCTCAAAAGGGGAAAAATAGACAACAGCAGGGAAGGTGAGTTTTCCTAAAACAATCTTTAATGTCTACAACTGGCTATACAGGCACACAACCTAATGATCATTCTCTGCAGAATTTTCCAGTTATAATCCAAAGAATTTAGTAGACAGCACATGGAGAAATGAAGTGAGTTGATGGTCTGGAAACTAGAGATTAATGACCAGATATTTTTTTTAAGTTTGTAAATGATGGAAGGGGCAGATGCTACGGGAATGGTGAGGAGATCGCAAAATATTTCCATGAATCCATCAGTCTTCTGCTAAATGTATTATATAATTTTAAAACAAAAATAAATATAAATTAGACACAATTTTAAGTCAGCTGAGCATTTTACAAGGGGCTCTAATGTCAACTTTCCTCATAAGGAGATGCAATGCTGCATGCGTGTTTGTTTTAGTAAACTCTTATCTCTAGAAATATATCAGGGGCGGGGAAAAGGAAATCGGAAAAGAACAAAGAAAGGAATGGTTGTGGGTCCTATTCCTCTAAGACAGTTGAGAGATTATGATTTAAAACACTAGATATGACAGGGTGATATGTTACCAATGGTGCTACATGCCATTGGCTTGCCAGACTATGGAATGCAATCTTATTAAATGTGACAGATTCTGGTGGGGAGGGCAAGTGGATTTTCTGCTACTCACACTCTTCCTTATGTGCTTAAATGCAAAGGGTGAAATACATTCACCGCACACATGCAAACCACTAAGCCGGAGGAAAGGGGAATGGAATTGCAGTGTAACCTGTAGGCTGGAATAATGCTGTGGTCACTCTGTGCTCCTATGTGAGGTGTCAGGGTCACAGGAACTATTTCATAATAGTGTCAGTTAGATGCCTAACTCCCATTTGTGCTTTGGAGATTGTAGTTTCCCAAGATTGTAGTCTCATTCTTCTACTCGGAACATTTACTCATGTTCTCTCACACACACAAGCCAACATTTTAAAACTTGAGTGCTTAAAGTTAAGGACCTGCATCCATAGTTAGGCACCATTGCCCAGATCTGCAAAGGTTTTTAGATGCCTGTCGCCCATTGAGTTAAGTAGGAGTTAGGTGCCTAAATACTTTTGAGAATCTGAACCCTTTTGCTCCACTTTTCAGAGGTGCTGAGCACACAAACCTGCATGAATTTCCATGAGAACTGTAGTGGTATCACCCGGAAAATCTGGCCACATATTTAGGTGCCTGACTTAAGACTTCCAAATTTGAACATTTTGGCCATAATGTATTTGAATTTAGAGCTCATGCATTATAAATGTGCAGTTGGTGGATAAAGTAAATAACAAGACACTTCTGGAAATGTATACCTAGGCATTGTTGTGGCCCATCATATGCACTGTGATGCATAAAGGCTCTTGATTCTCTTTCTGTCTTTCATTTTTGTTCTCTGTGAATGTTATTTTTAAAGTTGGTCATGGCCATCATTGAAATTATAGATTTGATTATTAAATACACAGACATGGACCCCAATCCTTAACTGTCTCGGCACATGATATCTCACATGAATAGGAATGTTTGGAGTTGAGAGGGCGTGTTGTTGTTGTTGTTTTTGGGGGGGGGGTTTCAGATGAGAGTATCATCTCCCTTGCATATCAGAGCTAGTCTATCTGCCAATTTTACTTAGCAGTTCTTGGATTTATTTTAGACTGATCACAAGATGGCATTCTGATTTAAGTGGTATATCCTCATCTATGCTGTGCTGTGATTCAGAACATTCAGCAGCTGAGAGAGATGATCACCTTTATTGGGGGGTGGGGGGGACTTCTAGCTTTATTTACCAAACTAAAAAGGGGGAACGTGATAATGAAAAATTTGCATTCACCTACATTTTTAGGTGCTATTTACTTTCTTTCACAGAGAGATTGAAATATCCATTCCAGAAAGATCCTCTCCAAAAACCACACTGTCTGTAATAGCATTTTATTTAAAATTGAAATGCTAGTACAGACATTTTAACAGCAGTTACCCTGTTACTGTTCCCATTCATAGTTCTTGCACCTGGGACCTGATCTCACTAATTGAAGAGTTACTCCAATGAAGTCAGTAAAATTACATTGATTTTGACCTCATACCAATCTCCTAGTGTATAACTGTTTTGGAAACCACAGTCTTATCAGGTAAGTAGCCCCAACTGTGTGTACAATGATCCTTTTCTGTTCCCAGTAGGCAAAAAGAAGTCAGCTTCAGAGAAAGGAAGTTCACTGACATTGAGCAGACAAGACATGCCTGACCTGAGGAACGCCATCTAACTTATCTGCACTGTCTGGCCTGACTAAACCCGGTCTGTTTAGATGTTTATGCTGAAAAAGACCATTAGCCAATACATCAGAGAGAGAGAGAGAGAGAGAGAGAGCTCTTCAAAACACAGTGGTTTCTGTTTGGAGGGAGTCATGCAAATATTCTTCTTGGCCTTGGTGTGCATGGGATTGCATTGCCCCCCTCAATAAGTTTGGGGTTCAAATAGATCAGAGAGAGTTTGGGGGATCCATCTGTGCATTTCTAATTCACTCATGCCATGGAATCCAGCTGTCAAATCCAAATGAAATCCTGGGATCCTAACTCTCATAGGAATTGCACTCAGAGCACTGGTCCAGTATTGTGTCTTCCACGGTGGCTTTCACCCACTGCTTCAGAAGAAGAAATACTGCAGTAGGCAGTTGAGGTATAAGCTTTCTCCAGGCAAAGTTACCCCCATCCCCTAGTAGTTAGAGGTTGGCTTATACCTTGAAACATGAGGCTTTTTATCCCTTTCATTGATCTTCTTTTGTTCTTTACATTTATTATTATAACTCTCAATATTCTTGTTATCCATATAAATGTTTAATCCCCTTTTTGAATCCCACTAAACACTTGACTTTAATGATATCTTGTGGCAGTGAATTCCACAGGTGAAAAGTGCATTGTGTACAAAGGTATTTCTTTTCAGCAGGTTTGAATTTGCCACCTTGCCGTTTTCATGAACACACCCATGTTCTTGTGTTATAAAACAGAGTGAATGGAGTTTTCTGAAATATCTTCTCCATGCCATACATTAATTTTTATGCTTCTATCTCATCTGTCCCTTACTGGTATCACTCAAAACCATTGTTTTGCGCCCTGTCTCTTCAGAGTTTTGCAAAATTGTGAGGTTCTCATGGTTTGAGAAACTGTTATCCACATACTCAAATGGTTTATGAAATTAGTAAACCTTGTAACAAACCTACAATCAGCGACAAGTCCGTAATGATACTCAATCTCAAGTAAAATCTTCTGTGGTTTCAGGTTTCATAGCAAAAACTTTGCACAGTCTACTCAAAGCTCCATAAAATAAAGCAATTCTGAATTTTTTTAGAAAAAGTGAGATGGAGGGGAGTTAGAATATTAACGAACAACACAGGAAATGTTAGGAACATAGAAATGGCCATCCACCCAGTCCCACACGATTGCCCCCTTTTTAACTGATCTGCCTCACCATCTTCCCAATGCAGTTTTTTCCTGGGCTTTACTCATCTGAAGTGTGATTGTTTTAGGCTTGTCAGGGTAAACCAGATAAGCTGAAAATGGTATATGTTTGTGTGGCTTAAAGAATTTCAGCCTGTAACTAAGTAATAGAAAATCCTTACCCAAATTCAAAACCACAAATAATTTTCCCAGAAGATGAGATATGAGCATTTTGGGAAACAGTCAGCCAGAATTTACTCAGCATTTTAGCAGTGGAGTGTCTGCATATTGAGATACTGATGCAGAACAGGAATTGGAAGTTGAATGACTAGGGATTCCCAGTGAAGTGTTTCTTTTCTCCTAATATTTGTGAGTGCCTACTCATGTGAGTAGCCCCACTGAACTTAGTAGGAATATGCAAATAGGAGAAGTGCTGCTCCAGTGTGGGTAAAGTTTGCAGGCTTCAACCCAGAAACTTGACAACTTTTACCAAAACCCCACAATCACAGAAGAAAGGAAAGACTAATATTAGGATGGCCCCAAACCAAAAATCCCAGATTTTGAACACCACCAACTTTGGAAGGGGATTCAGAATTCAAATGTGGATATGGATGGATCTGAATTTCATACCTGGCCTCTGTCTTTCTAAGAGGCTGGACACAAACTTTTGATCTAAAAATCCTCAAACATTGGTAAGCAGGGCAGTGAGGTAGTGAATTTAACTGAAAGAAAGGCAGAAATGCAAAAGAAAATTAAAATATAGTAGATTAAAAAGGAAAAACAGGAAAGAGGATGACTGACACCAAAGATGAGACATCAATGTCCTTAATAAATTATCCTGAGAACTGTTTAGTTGTCAAAATATTCATGTTAATTACAAGTGGGCATTGTGACATTTTCTTTAGGATTTATAACAGGAGTACTTGTGGCACCTTAGAGACTAACAAATTTATTAGAGCATAAGCTTTCGTGGGCTACAACCCACTTCTTCGGATGCATATAGAGTGAACCCTAGGTTCACTCTATATGCATCCGAAGAAGTGGGTTGTAGCCCACGAAAGCTTATGCTCTAATAAATTTGTTAGTCTCTAAGGTGCCACAAGTACTCCTGTTATTTTTGCGGATACAGACTAACACGGCTGCTACTCTGAAACCTGTCTTTAGGATTTATGTATTTTGCAGTTACATGCCATAACAAATGTTTTGATAGATGTAAAGGTCAGAAGAGACCATTAGATCATCTAGTCTTACCTCCTGCATAATACAGGTCACAATCTTTCAACTGTTTACTCCTGTATTAAACACAATAACTTTTGTTTGACTAAAGCATGCCTTCCAGAAAGGCATACAGTTTTGACCAGGAGAATCCATCTCTTCCCATGGTAATTTGTTCAAATGGTTAACCTCCCTCTATGTTAACCAATGTGTGCCTTATTTTTAATATGAATCTGACCAGGGCCGGCTCCAGCATTTTTGCCGCCCCAAGCAGCGATTTTTTTTTTTTTTTTAAAGCCGTGATCGGTGGCACTTCAGCAGCAACTCTACCGCTGCCGCATCATTCTTTGGCAGCAATTTGGCAGCAGGTCCTTCCTTCCGAGAGGGACCGAGGGACCCGCTGCCGAATTGCCGCCGAAGACCTGGACGTGCTGCCCCTTTGCGTTGGCCGCCCCAAGCACCAGCTTGCTGCGCTGGTGCCCGGAGCCGGCCCTGAATCTGACCACCTTCAGCATCCAGCCATTGGTTCATGTTATACCTTTTTTCCCCCCACTATGTTCAAGAGCCCTTTATTACCAGAGTGGTCAGGAATTGTTCAATGACAAGTTTTTTGTTGGGAAAATCCAGATTCTTCATAATCAAAACTGTTTGTGGAACTGTATCACTTTGCAGAAACTTTTGTAGGTCCAGTCTGGAATTTCTGGTTGAGGGAGAGAGAGAGAGATCCTCCCCACAACAGCCCAGTGGTTAGGGCATGTAGGTCCAAGCCAAAGCTCTGAATCAGGTAGAGCAGGGACTTGGACCTGGGTCTTCCACATCCCCTGTGAATGCTCTAACTAATGGGTTATTGTGAATTCTGTGTTGGGGGTGCGTATCAGACTCTCGCTGATGGTTTTTTCTTTTTGTTCACAAAAAATTCAAAACCCCACATTTTTGTTCCACATCAGAACAAAAACAAATTTCAAAACCTTGAAGTTTTTCACAGAATGGAATTCTTGTTTTCTAGCCAGCCCTATTGAGTACCTGGTATTTTCTTCTCAAGTAAGTACGTAGCGCTTGTAATTAAGTCACCTTTTGATCTTTTTGATAAGATAAAACAGCTCGAGCTCCTCACATGTTGTGTTATGAGCTATGAATTAGATTTGTCTTTTCCAAAATTGGCCACATTCTAGCTATTTAAAATATAGTGACATAATGTGGTCATGAGAAAGGCTAAGTTTGTAATAATTTAAATACATTTATTATCTTGTCACAATGTATTTTAAATACATAAAATGTGGTCAAATACCAAAGAGCTATATGTAAAGAGAGACATGTGCCTTTAAGGCTCAACTCCCAGCACGCACTCCCATCGCATAGAGTCAGATCCTTTGGCTGGTGGGAAAGCAAGGCCATGGCCCTAGTACTACTGGGAAACAGTAGGAGTAGACTTGTGCCATCCCTGTGCAAGAAGAGCAATTATGCCTTGCCCCCACACAAGGCTCTTTGCACCACCTCCAACCTTGCAAACCCATAGAATCATAGAATTTCAGGGTTGGAAGAGACCTCAGGAGGTCATCTAGTCCAACCCCCTGCTCAAAGCAGGACCAACCTCCAACTAAATCATCCCAGCCAGGCTTTGTCAAGCCTGACCTTAAAAACCTCCAAGGAAGGAGATTCCACCACCTCCTTAGGTAACCCATTCCAGTGCTTTACCACCCTCCTAGTGAAAAAGTTTTTCCTAATATCCAACCTAAACCTCCCCCACTGCAACTTGAGTCTGTTATTCCTTGTTCTGTCATCTGGTACCACTGAGAACAGTCTAGATCCATCCTCTTTGGAACCCCCTTATAGGTAGTTGAAAGCAGCTATCAAATCCCCCCTCATTCTTCTCTTCTGCAGACTAAACAATCCCAGTTCCCCCAGCCTCTCCTCATAAGTCGTGCTCCAGCTCCCTAGTCATTTTTGTTGCCCTCCGCTGGACTTTTTCCAATTTTTCCACTTCCTTCTTGTAGTGTGGGACCCAAAACCGGACACAGTACTCCAGATGAGGCCTCACCAATGTCGAATAGAGGGGAATGATCATGTCCCTCGATCTGCTGGCAATGGCTCTACTTATACAGCCCAAAATGCTGTTAGCCTTTTTGGCAACAAGGGCACATTGTTGACTCATATCCAGCTTCTTGTCCACTGTAACCCCTAGGTCCTTTTCTGCAGAACTGCTGCCTAGCCATTCGGTCCCTAGTCTATAGCAGTGCATGGGATTCTTCCATCCTAAGTGCAGGTCTTGTCCTTGTTGAACCTCATCAGATTTCTTTTGGCCCAATCCTCTAATTTGTCTAGGTCCCTCTGTATCCTATCCCTACCCTCCAGCGTATCTACCACTCCTCCCAGTTTAGTGTCATCTGCAAACTTGCTGAAGGTGCAGTCCACACCATTCTCTAGATCATTAATGAAGATATTGAACAAAACCGGCCCCAGGACCGAAGGGCTGGGTCTGTTCCATCCTAAAACGTTTGCTCTTTCCATAATGGCAAGTATGTTTTAATGAGTTATACATGACTGGATGCTAGTCAGCAGATGCTGGCAAGGATCAGCATGATGAGTCAACGTTTGTAATTCTCAATGTGCTAAGACAGCCTTTATAGCTCCTTGGAGACTAGAGGTGGGAGAGATGAAGGGATGGATTGGTGAGTTTTAAGGAGCTGAATATTGCTGAAAATGTTCTGCGCTATATTCCAATGAAGACAGGATTGGTGTGGCCTTCCCTTAAGAAAGAGTGAAACATATTGGCTGTAGTAGTGAGGCAGCTGCACTGAGAGAGTCTAAAGGAAGAAGGGAATTTGACAAGAACAGTTATCTTAATTCATGTTTTATTAGATACTCATATGCAAAAGGGGCAGTCTGAGTAACACTGCAATACTCCAAAGTGGAAGCAAAGCCTGTTAGGTCTGATTCTCCTCTCACTTGCACCAGTGTAAATCAGGTGTAACTCCACTAAATGAAGACAGAAAGGCTTGAGTATCCAATGCTTTGCCCCATGTGTGTCCCATTACACCTGTGCAAAATGGGGGGGGGGGGGAAATACACCCATACTGGTTTTGTAACACCGGTGTAAATGATGAGACACGGTGCGAGGCAATGACAAATGAGGCCCACACATCAGCATAAAAGCCGTGCAAATGAGAGGAGAATGAGGCTCATCCGGTCTACATATGGCGTGCCTACCACACCACTGCAATTGGGCCAGAGCTGAGTCCCAGCACCTCTAGGCGTGGTAGTTCATAGCCCTGGCACCTCTGGGCTTTCAGCATCAGTTATGAATGTAAAAAAATTGCTTGAGCCCTGGCTCCTCTTTCATTACAAATTAAGCACTGGCTGCAGGTTACCAATACTAGGAATGCTGAACCCTGGGAGTAAAACCAAAGTTCAACAGGACTAAGAACGAACAACCCTATGGGGTTGGGTTTGTTTACCTAGTTCTTTTTTAACAGTAGCTGAACTATCACTTCAATTTAAGGTTATTTTTGCTGTTCTTGTTGATATGCAATTAAAATATTTTCCAATGCAGAGAAATAATAGTTCTTGGCTCTTGACAGGAAAAAATTCCAGGCCTAGAACAGAGATAATATTTATCACATAATCAAATCACTTTCTTCATTCACTCAGCCTAGTTTTCATTGTCAGTATCCATTTATCCCATTGATAGTAACCACATGTCTTTGCTAATTGCCAGTAACCCATATGCCAAGAAAGCAAGGGGATTTTTGAGGGGAAGGAAAGGAGGAGTGGATGAAGATAAAAGAAATGTGGACTAAGGAATTGCTTCTCTTGTCTACCCTCTTTTCTGTTGACGTAAGACTAGTTGTACCCTTGCCCCAGATGCAGAATGACACCGCTAAATGGGCATCCCTCAATGGATCAGAAGCAGATTAACATGCACAACAGTAAACTGGAACATTACTGAAGCAAGAAATCGCTGTAGCGACAAGGTCAGTGACCCAGCTGCTTCTCTTCACACCCCAGAGGCTGAAACTAAACAAACAGTTGAGTCTAGATTTCCCTTGTATAACCCTAACTTCAAAACCTGCCCCCATCCCAGTACATCTGGTAACATCAACAGTCAGCAGAATTTAATCACATACTTCTCAAGGGGATATTAGTGTTGAAAAACAACCACTTCACTAGTGAGTACTTTGAAGAGAAAGTGGTATGCCACTTCCTTAGACTTCTGTGTTTCTTTAGACTTCTGCATACCTGTGCTCCAACGAGGAAGTGAATCCAACAATTTATTATTCAGTTAGTTGTATTACTTTGGGAAATTGATAATATAATGTTGTGTAATGAATGGAAATTTTTAAACGAATCATGCCACTAAGAACTTTTTGCCAAGAATTTTAGAAATGCTCAATGATTTTTGAGTGCCTCCATTTGTCAGTTCCCAACTTGAGACACCTTAAAAGAGCCTGATTCTCTGAAAATGCCAACCTTTGAAAATCCCTTCAAGTTGTCTTTGAGTTTAGTTTTCTTCTTAAATAGTATATCATGATTAACATCTGGTAAATAACCTGCTAAAATTTCATTTTCAACAGGAAGACTGATTTTCTTTGCTCTAATCTTCTAGAGAAAACTTTCCTCCTTTATCTCAAAAGTGTATATTCTCCCTAATATTACATTGGTCTAACATGGGGAAATATTCAGTTTAAGATGAGTGATAGATTATAGTTCTAATATCTCTGTGACGGGTTGGATCACAGAAACCCCCTTGGGAGCTACCACCTGATGTGCCAAGACTACCCCTGCTTCTGTTTTCCCTGCCAGCTCAGGACTCCAGCACCCTGTCTTGCTGAGCGAGACACTCCAGTCTGCTCCAACACAGACAGAGGTTGGGCCACACCCATCTGCAGTTCACTGAAACTGAGATGCACTCAGCTCAGGGGCTTCTTAGATAACAGAGACATTCCCAGCACCCAGTGTTCAGTCTTTCTGGGCAATTTGCAACTTGTGTAGTTTTAGCTTCTTTTGATTTCATTCTTACTTATTTTGCTTCCTTTTCTGTCCCTACTTCCCTTGCCCGAAATAAGTAAACAGAAAATAACAAACCAGTAACCACTTTGTCGGTTCTCCAGCCACCACACTTAAAACTCACTTAAAATCACTACCAGTATCTCAAAGCAATCAGCTGTGCACAGATCCTGCCGACTACTCCACTGTGACGGGTTGGATCACAGAAACCCCCTTGGGAGCTGCCACCTAATGTGCAAAGTCTACCCCTGCTTCTGTTTTCCCTGCCAGCTCAGGACTCCAGCACCCTGTCTTGCTGAGCGAGACACTCCAGTCTGCTCCAACACAGACCCAGGGTCTGAATCACTTGTCCCAAAGCTGCAAGTTTACCTGAAAACAGCTCCCAGAAATGTGCTTGTCTTTAGCACTCAGATGCCCAACTCCCAGTGGGGTCTAAACCCAGATTTTTACCCTTTATGCAGGGTAAAAATCCATTTTACGCTGCATAAAGCTTATGCAGGGCAAACTCATAAATTGTTCGCCCTCTATAACACTGATAGAGAGATACCTGGGGGAGCAAACAACTGTGCTCCCCCAGGTATTAATACATACTCTGAGTAGATTACTAAATAAAAAGTGATTTTATTAAATACAGACAGTAGGATTTAAGTGGTTCCAAGTAGTAACAGACAGAACAAAGTAAGTCACCAAGCAAAATAAAATAAAATGCACAAATCTATGTCTAATCAAACTAAATACAGATAATCTCACCCTCAGAGATGCTTCAGTAAGTTTTTCTCAGACTGGACACCTTCCAGGCCTGGGCACAATTCTTTCCCCTGGTACAGCTCTTGTTCCAGCTCAGGTGATAGCTAGGGGATTCTTCATGATGGCTTCTCTCCCTCCTTTGTTCTCTTCCAGCCCTTTATATATCTTTTGCATAAGGCGGGAACCCTTTGTCCCTCTGGGTTTCCACCTCCCATCACTGGAAAAGCACCAGGTTAAAGATGGATTCCAGTTCAGGTGACATGATCACATCACTGCAAGACTTCATTGCCCACTTGCCAGCACACACATATACAGGAAGACTAACAGGTAAACACAACCATCTGCAGACAATGGTCCTGGTTAATGGGAGTCATCAAGATTCCAAACCATCATTAATGGCCCACACTTTACATAATTACAATAGGCCCTCAGAGTTACATTTTATATTTCTAGTTTTAGATACAAGAGTGGTACATTTATACAAATCAGATGAACATACTCAGTAGATTATAAGCTTTGTAATGATACCTTACAAGAGACCTTTTGCCGAAGCATATCCCAGTTACGTTATATTCACTTATTACCGTATTTTCTCTAAAACTGTCCCAGTTACATTATATTGACTTATTATCAAGTTTTTATAAAACCATATAGACTGCACAACGTCACAATCTCATGCCGTCCAGGGTTAGAAATCATAGTTTTATACCATTAAAGAGGTTCCCAATGGGGCAATGCACGTACTTCTAGTCTTGGAAGCGTTTGAGATATTGAACTTCAAAGCTGTGAAATTTACACTTGTAGAAAAGTTATTTTTGGTAATTTTAGAGACTTCATGGCTCCCTCTGAGCTCTATAGGGTTAGGCTCTTGACTTTAGAGATGGAGAAATACAGAAATAGTCCCCATAACATTATTGTAAACCTCTTTAAAAATATCCATAATAACTTTTCATAGTAGCAGACAATAGGCATTTCTAATACATAACTAAATTAGTGTTGGTATAGAAAACAGCATTTGCCTTTTTAGAGCCTTTCTGCATTTTGATGTAGTCTTTTTCATTCTGTCGCTATAGCTTTACAGAGTGATGTCTCTGTAACTTTACCATCTCATGCCTGGCTACAGTGTAATGTTTGTATATTGTGTGGCTGCTATAGCTGTACCATCCATGTAGAATATGATAAACAGATAAACTAAGCGCTACACCTATGAAATGAACATATTTTCTGTATGCATTTTTATTATTACTGTGTAATAAGTTCAAACCTATAAAATGGACTTTATATCTGTTTAGCAAATTGACTTTGGAAAGCAACAGATGTACTGCACTTTAAACGCTGATATTTAACAGGTTTACACTGGTTTGAACTAGTTCTATCAAGCTACTAAAGTAGGAGATGACATGTGACATTTCTTGACTGCCTGGTACCATAGGTTTGAATCCCAGAAGGGTCTACTCTGCCCTTTATCTTTCTTAGATTGCTGAATTCCAGACAGTTTACCGGGTGATTGGGGGAAAGTTCAGCTGAACTCTTAAAAACCCCTGAGAGATTGAGGATCCCATAACAGTTTTAGGAAAAGAAGAGGTTGCCCTACTGTCCCTAGCTAAAATTTCCCTACCCTCATTCCTTTGCTGTGTGCCAGTTTTCTGCATGACACTACCAATTTGAATCTAACCATTAAAAAAATGAATTGAGCAGCTCCATGTACTACACTTCCCCTTGAGTTTTCCCAACAGATTTTGTGGTTTTACAGTAACATATCTTTCTCTTCTTCTATCTGTCTCTTTCTTCCTTCCATTCTGGCCTCCTCCCAGTCCTAAGAGTATTCAATAATCTTTGCTACCCAAAAGTGACCCACTGAGTCCAAAATGACTTCCTTTTTCTTTTTCCACATTGTTCAAAGGGCCTGCTTTGAGAATCTATTTCCCTAAAGAAACCATCAAAGTGTTGGTCCCCATGATGTGTTAAGTGTGGAGCAAACATCAGACACGGCAGCCTGGCCTTCCATGTTAGCGTCCTATGGGCAGAAGGAAAAATATGCAAAAATATAATTGTGAAGAATGTTGTCACTACAACTTGGAGATATCAGGTGACTCTGTAAAACTTTTTTATCCTGGCCTGGTCTGCCACTTTGGCTCTCTTTTAAAATAAACATTTTATTTTAACATATTTTTCTTTAAAATGCTATTCATTCCACTGCCTATCGGCAAAGTCACCTGGCCCTCTCTATTCAGCAGCTAGTACTTTGCAGCTACAGGGTCTCAGGACAATGGTAAGCCATTTTAATATTCTGTTGTTACTTTATTTGAAATCTTAGCTAATGCAGTATTGTCATCAGAGAAGGGAGGTTGAATGGATTGCTTGTTTTACGGGCTAACAATGCACAAGCCCATTGTAAACTAATATTTCACTGATGAGCATTGGTCAATATGCCACGATTGTAGTAGGTTGCCAAGAAACCAGATTGTTTCACTTTGGGACTATTCAGGGTTATAACAGATTATGAGATGTACTTGGTGAGGCAGAGTACCATATTCAGACTCAGTCTGTGACCCTGTTTAGCCTGGTGCATAAGCAGGAACTTCTGCCTGAAAAGTTCTGATTTCTGAAAGAGACCAAAGAAATTGAAGCTAAAATAATCCTTATTCTGGCTAGTTCAGTGAGACAAACAACTAAAATGGGTTGTAGAGCGACAGTTGTTTAAAATGGTGATAACCAGAGCTAATTCCCTAAATAAACCTCTTCACTGATTAAAGAACTCTCCTTGTTTTCTGATCTTTTGAAATATGTGGCTAGCATTAGAGGGTAATAGTGACAATAAGTATGCAGTATGGGACAAGATCAATCAGTTCAGTTGTCAGTCAAATGCATCAAGTAAACGAATTTGAATAATAGGGAAGAGTTTTTCCCCTTTCTAATCTAATCTGGTAATTTAGTGTTACTTGTGACAAAAGCAGGTAAGAAAATTATAAAGTGTGCTTTTTAAATGGACACTGTCAGCTAAACCACTTTTGTCTAAAATATTTTTTACCTACCCTTAGTGACCAGGAACACCTAAGCCTACCATCACTGTCTTGTCAGGGATGGCACTGGACTGGCAATATCAAATGAGCCAGCCATGTTCCTATATTATGCCACCATGGCCCTTTTTGGAGGTCTGGGGCCCACCATCCCATGTTTTGAGAAACTGGTTTCCACCACATTTGAAGAAGAGGTCAGTCGTCCCCCCCCCAACCCCCCCGTTGTGAGGAGAGAAACAATAGTGCCAGATATCACCATCAAAGGGCCTATCATCATCTCCTGACAAAGTTGTATCTTCAGCACTAGTACCGGTGCCACTAGGTCCTTCCAGGTACTCCTTGTGAGGATTGCTGAGACTCTAGAAATAGAGACTTTAAGCTTATTAGAGAAATGTCACAAGCTATTTGACTTCTTGTCAGCTTCAGGTCCAGCCAGGATTGCAGTCTCCTAGCTTGACCCAGTAAAAGCCTTGTGGCAGATGCTGGCTGTGATAACACCCATTCAAAACAGGCAGAGAAGCAATACCAGCTCCAGCCAATGGAGTTTGAGTACTTCTACGCTCACCCCAGCCTGGCTCCTTAGTTGTGTCAGCAGTACAAGAGAAATCTAAGCTGAGTAAGAGTAGCATTCTGCCCGAGCACCAGCATCCTCCGGGTAGAGACCCAACTCCCACATGGGATCTCAACATTGCCTTCCTAAAACTCAGGAATCCTCCTTTTGAACCAGATTGCTCAGTATACCCCTTTACCCTTAAGTTGGTCTTTTCGTTGGCCATCATTTCAGTACAAAGAGACAGCAAATTCCAAGCCCTCATTGCAGGTTTTCTTTAAACATCCTTCCATAGGGACAAGGTGGTGTTGAGACCACACTCCAAGTTCATCCCTAAGGTTGTCTTAGAATTCAACCTGAACAAATTAATTACTCTGCTGATCTTCTTCCCAAAGCCACACTTGATGCAGCTTCTTTTTACCCTGTTTTGGACATCTCTGGAGCTCTGCTCTATTTAGGGTGACCAGATAGCAAGTGTGAAAAAGTGGGACGGGGTTAATAGGCACCTATATGCGAAAAAGCCCCAAATATAGTAACTGTTCCTATAACATCAGGATATCTGGTCACCCTAGCTCTATTACTTTAACAGGACCAAGCCTTTCAGACTGTCTCCACCTGCTCTCAGATGGCTGTTGAGCCTGTCTCTGAGTGCCAAGGCACACTCAACCAGGACACAAGAACCATCTTCCACCTGAGTCAGGAACGCACCAATCTATGAGATCTGTAAAGCAGCAACGTGGATCAACCCACTAACTTTTGTTAAACATTATGCACTTGACATAGGAGCCAGGTGTGATGTCAAGTTTGGGAGAGCAGTACTTCAACCACTGGTTGACTGACACGTTTCATTCCCACTGACCAGGGAGGATCCTGCTTGCCAGCCACCTGCAGTGGGGTCCATCCTCAAACATACTTGAAGAAGAGAGATGGTTACTTACCCTACAGTAACTGTGGTTCTTTGAGATGTTGTAGTCAGTGTGGAGTCCATGACTTGCTTCTGTCCCCAGTTTCCAGAAGTCCTCAGCTACACAGGATTTGAATTGGAAAAAAACAACAACCCTGAGTGAAGATGCCCTTTATGCCTTCATCCAAGAGCACAAGGAGGCACAGTGCATATCCCCGGCCCTCATGGACACTGACTCTGGGTCCAGTACTTGGGGGGTAAAGGGGCCTTGGGCTGGCTGCGGGAGGGGGGAAGGAGTGACCACAGCGCCCCCCCACCACCACGGCATCCTGGGCAGTTGCCTACGTCATCCACCCATAAGGCTGGCATTACCCCCTGCAAAAAGTGATGACCCCCTCCATACCATGCCATCCTCAGATCTGCACTGCTGCTGGCAGTGGTGCTGTCTTCAGAGCTTGGAACCTGGCCAACTGCCACTGCTCTCCATTCTCTGGCTGCCCTGCTCTGAAGGCAGCACAGAAGTAAGGGTGGCAATACCATGACCCCCCCACAATAGCCAGATTTCATGGGGGAGAGCAGATTTCACGGCCTGTGATGCATTTTTCATGGCCATGAATTTGGTAGGGCCTACCCATAAGGCATTTGTATATTTACAGTAGGATCCACACTGACTACAACATCTCTAAGAACCACAGTTACTGTAGAGTAAGTAACCATATTTTCTATAGGCTATCCTAAGAACCTATATAATTTAATAGACACTGATAACCTTTCTATAGATTACATTTTATAGCCAACCTATAGACTACTAATAGCAGGAATATATTTTTTCTATTAAATTCTACAAGATATTTTGAATATTTTATATAAAAGAGTTCTAATTTTTTATTAAGTTCTCTAGGACTCTTCCATGAAGAGTGACTAAATTCCAAGAAGATGATGTCACTTTAATTACATGTTTACTGTGTATTTCTCACATACTATTTTTTTCAGACATTGCAATTTTTTCTGCCACTTTTGACTGTCATATTTTAAATTACAAAATATCACTCATAATGCCTCATCCCCCTCCTTTAAAGAAAAATCCTATGACTTTGCCAGTCTTCTTGCATCTGCTCAAAGCTGACGCCTTAACTGAGATGTTCGGGTGATGTTATAAATCAAGAGTGTCAAGTCAGTGTGTTTTTTTAACGTCATCACCATGACCCCCAAGATAAAATCAGAGCTAGTCTGGATGTAAGTTGTTATAGAACATTGAGAAATCAAAATAAGAGTTGCTGTGTCTCTGATAACTTCCTGCTTCTAGAACAGATTGTCACATGGATAACAATAGAATCATGTTAGTTTGTAACAGAATTTGTTCTTTAAAATTAGCATTCTGAATAGGACTTGTAGCGGGGTGGACACCCGCTCCTGCCTGGGAGGGCTTGAAAGCAGCCCTGGAGAGGGCTGTAGCTCTAAAAGCTGGGCTAATTGGGGAAGCGGCCACAGCTGGGCCACGCCCCAATCAGGCCACAGCTGGCCTATATAAGAGGCTGGGAGCCAGGAGCTCAGCAGTCTCTCTCTGCTTGTAGAGAGAGAAGGGCCTGGCTGCAAGGGAGCTGAGTAGGGTACTGGGAGTGGAGCAGGGGTGGGGGAAGGCTAGAGGAGCTGAGGAGCTCCAGCCTGGAAAACCCCCAGGCTGCGGGCCTAGCTGAGGGCCTAAGACCAGTACCGGGGCTGCAGAGGGGCAGCCCAGCTATAGCGAGAGGCAACAGGTCCAGCCCAACCTTGCCTGTGATGAGTGGCATATACTGCAGTCTGCCTCAGGGAGTGGGGCTAGATGGTGACTGGCAGTAGCCGTACACTGAGGCAAGGTGGGGTTAGTGGATGGGGGTTCCCCTGGGGGAAACTGAGGGGTTCTGCAAGGGGGGCAGAAACCCAGTGAAGGGGCACTGGGGTCCTGGGAGGGACATGGAGGGCCAGAGTGAGGTAAGGTGGATCACCGGCCTGTAGAGGGTGCTCCTGGCTGGAAAATGAGCTAATTTCCGAGGACGACGAGCCGGAGGCGCCGCAGGGGTGAGTCCAACTCCTTACAGTTGGTGGAGAATGTGGGCACGTACGGTCCGCCCCGATACAAAGGGCAAGGGCTAGAACAAGGACTGGGACTATTGCCTGGACATTGAAGGTGGAGAAGCAAGGACGATGGATCCAAGGTACACCGGGGTATTCCATGGGGAGACCCTGGGTGTTGTCCCTGGGTGGGGCCCAGTGTTGGCGGCCCAGTGGAAGGGGGCTGATGGCCTGAAGGGGGACCGGGAGACCCAGGATGGATTATGGGAGGCGCAATGGGCCCTCCAAGGACAGACGGCCCGGCTGCTGGAAGAACAGCGGGCCATGTGGAAGCTCCTCTGGCGTGTGTTCAGGAGGAACCACCGAGGGCAGAGGGAGGAGCCCGGCCCTAGGGCCAGGAGGCCTGGAGCAGAACTAAGGACTTGTTACGCCTGTGCCAGGTGCGGGCACATATGGCGGGACTGTCCCTACGGGGCTGGGGTAGGGGGCCTCACCCCGAAAAGGGACAGCGGCAAGTCCCTCAGGCAGTGTGCTGGGTGAGGGAACCCAGGCGGCTGCGGGTGTGTTGGGTTTGTGGGCAGCGGGGGCACCTTTGGAGAGACTGTCCTGACCCAAGGAACACGACCCAGGGCAACCCAGGAGGGGCTGGCCCAGCAAGGGACAACCGGAAGAAGCAGGAGGCCCGGGCAACACGGAGGCGGGGAGCCTGTTGGCATTGCCGGGAGCCGGGCCACCTACAAAAAGACTGCCCTCTAGGGGGAGGGCCAACGCAGCTTGAGGCGGCTGAGAGAGAGGCTGACCGGCCAGTGGGCCACCCAGGGGAGGTGGCGAAGACCGCAACCGGGACGGTGGGGATCCTGCGAGAGGGCAGGACCCAGACCGTCGCCAGGGAGGTCGGTGACAGGGAAACCCAAACGGACTGGGCCCAGCAGGAGGCCGGGACCCAGGTGGGGGTAGGACAGGGAACCGTGGGGACACAGACCCTGAAGGAAAAGGGTCTGGAGGACCCAGATGTATGGGTGTGGCTAGAGGCTGCAGAACGGGCCTGCCAGAGGGTGGAGACACAGGTTAGGGAGATATCCCGAGCCTGGCAGGCCGCGGAAAGAAAATGTGCGAGCCTGGAGGGGCGGCCCTGGAGGGCCAACTTTGGGGAGCCCAGGCCATGAGCCTCCCTAACCCCAGGGGTAGGAGTTTTGAGGGGGAGAGTGTGTAGCGGGGTGAACACCCGCTTCTGCCTGGGAGGGCTTGAAAGCAGCCCTGGGGAGGGCTGCAGCTCTAAAAGCTGGGTTGATTGGGGAAGCGGCTGCAGCTGGGCCACACCCCAATCAGGCCACAGCTGGCCTGTATAAGAGGATGGGAGCCAGGAGCTCAGCAGTCTCTCTCTGCTTGTAGAGAGAGAAGGGCCCAGCTGCAAGGGAGCTGAGCAGGGTACTGGGAGTGGAGCAGGGGTGGGGGAAGGCTAGAGGAGCTGGGGAGCTCCAGCCTGGAAAACCCCCAGGCTGCGGGCCTACCTGAGGGCCTAAGACCAGTACCGGGGCTGCAGAGGGGCAGCCCAGCTATAGAGAGAGGCAGCAGGTCCAGCCCAACCTTGCCTGTGATGAGTGGCATATACTGCAGTCTGCCTCAGGGAGTGGGGCTAGATGGTGACTGGCAGTAGCCGTACACTGAGGCGAGGTGGGGTTAGTGGGTGGGGGTTCCCCTGGGGGGGGGGGGACCCTGAGACTGAGGGGTTCTGCAAGGGGGCAGAAACCCAGTGAAGGGGCACTGGGGTCCTGGGAGGGACATGGGGGGCCAGAGTGAGGTAAGGCAGATCACCGGCCTGCAGAAGGCGCTCCTGGCTGGAAAATGAGCTAATTCCCGAGGACGACCAGCAGGGGTGAGTCCAACTCCTTACAGGACTGCACAAAATACTGGCAATGGAATTCAAAAACCTTGAGCCTGATTGCTCCTTGGACTACATGTCTGCATGCAGACGCAAGGGAAGTTAAGACATCCTCTCTGGTCCCCTCCAAACTTCTCTGGGGGTTTCCCAGACCCTGGATCCGGGCATGCAAGCATACAGTTTTGGTATCCATAATTCAAGAAGGACGTTGAACCTATTTTTTAATCAAAAAGCTATAGCTTTTAGCTATATTTGTTGCATTTTAAAAATATATAACATTGCAGTATGCAAATTAACTAAGGTCAACTTTACGCTGATTGGTCCAGTCATGAAGTTGACCTTAGTTCATTTGCTATAGCTTTTTTGTAATATACCCATGAGGCTGATATTATTTTTATTAGCATCTATTACAATGGAATATGTATATACGGATAGATTACACAAAAGCTTCTGAGCAATCATATTTCCTATTCCTCAGCTCAATAGAATTGACACTAATTGCTGGTGATATAGTGCTGAAATGAGCATTCATTTTAAAATTTGATATACTATCAGATTTTTCCTTATATAAGCTGCATTTCAATTTATTGGGCTAGCTGGTACAAGTTGGCATACCAGCTCTATTGAGGTCAATGAAGCTATGCCAGTTTACATCAGCTAAGAATCTGGATCCCTGAATAGTCTCACCAGAAATCTTTGCTAATGTAGAATTAAAGTAGCCAAAGTAATTAAGATAACCCATTTGTAAAAGACATAACCGCAGTCTTACTATTAAAAAACAAACAAATCCTAAGCCTCAAAAAAGGCTAAATATGTCTGGTTTCAGTCATTTAGATTAATATATGGTTCCCTTGCTTGTTCATACCTTTATTTAAGAATCATATTTGAAAATTCACTTTCCATATGCCAGTAACAACTGTAGCTTTCCACGCAAAACCTACTTATGAACTGTTTTGATGTATACATGATCTCTGTGTGTGTGTGTGTAATGTATAACTTGCAACACATTGATGGTTAGTCATCTTTAATGATCAATTATATCCTCCCCAACCGGTGAAGATAAATCCCAGCTCTAAAACTATTCTAAAGTGTGTCTTACATGAGAATATATAGTGACAGTTCATGTTGAACTGAATTCCATATGTCTACATTTTCTGAGAACATATATGAAAAGTGATATGGAAATAGTAACTGATCTAGTGCAAAACAGTTGAAGCATTTAAAATTCAATTGCAAAGGACCCACAGATTTATAGTCTCACATGGGTTAATGCTGCGCTTTATTTAATTTCAAGTTATTTAGACATTCAGATGCTAAGCAGATGTGGTCGTAAAAAAGCTCAGCAATTTCCTATGAGAGTTGGAAAAATTCACATGATAAAACATAATTTTCTCTAGGAGTAATTGAAAGATCATTGTCACATTATGTTTTGCTTGTCTTTTCATGACATGGTACGATGACCTATGTGAAGATCAGTAGGGCAGGTCATTGTCAGCTGTCCATGAGAACAGTTTGAAGGAGGTGTATGTAATATAGGGTACCCAAGCTGGTTGAGAGTTCTTAAGACTAAGCTTATTTTGATCATCTGTTGCACATGCAACTTCTTTATGGCTAAACCTGGCTGTTCGCCATGGTTTTCTTGCTTTGTAAATTGGAAACCACTGGGCTGCCCAAACACTTCTTAACTCCCTAATCCCTACACTGGATCATCTGCCTTTGCAATTCCCTCTAGCTGCTTTAGGGAGAGGGAGAGGGAAAGGAAAGGAAACATTGATGCTCATCTTTCCTGCCCTCCACCCACCAAACCATAGGGGAGATTGGAGAAAAGGGCCACATGCTTCTATAGTGGGAATCTCCCCAGGACTGTTCACCCTCAGCCTCCCACAGCCAACTCTGAGGGGGCAAATACTGATCTCATAGCCATATAGGTCTCTTTGCTTCAAACGTTCTTCCCTTATGTTAGCAGATGGTCTGTTACGCCAGCAAGCACTGACTCTTACAGCAGTATTTGTACTGATTGGTCTGCTTTGGGGTTTCAGCAAATAGTTATAGAATTGTTTCCCTGAGGCCAGATTCTCCCACCTTCACAATGCCTTACTTCACAAGCAGTCTAACTTATTTGGCATTTCTCACAGAGTAAGATGCTACTCATTGTGATTAAGGGTGGCAGAAAACATGACCATAGAAAAACATCTTAGTGTAAATATCACAGCTTAATATTTACGCTTGGATGATTTGCTATGCATTATGGAAAATTACTCATTACTTAATCTCTGTAGTCGTCAATGTGAATGTTCCCATCCATACAAGCTTGCAAGATCAGGCTGCTGGTTTTGAAATATCTCAGCCCTTAGCACAATGCAGCCACACTTAAGAAAATGCTGCTTGCATTGTAATATGGTCTGCAATCTTCGCGTCTTGTACCTGGACTAAAAAAACACTTCTCAGCACGGCAAATGGGAAGATTCATCTACTGCAAACCATCAAATATTTGGGCATCCCAGGTTTTAAATGAAATTTCCTTGTTTCTAAATTGGCAATGTACATTATTTCCAAATGTTTGTCTGATCAGTACCTGTGATAAATCTGTAAACTTTAGTGAATCACATCTTTCAGACTTATGACCTTGACACATCATCCAGATAATACCACACATATGTTAATCTTACCTATCTCATTGCAATCCAATATCCTGACACTTGTATCAGCTCCCTGCTGCTTTTCAGGCTAGAGGATTTGAGGCAACATGTGGTTTGCATTAAAAAACAAATTTAATTTAAAAAACCCTCAGATTTTGCTTCACTGATGATAAGTTTCAGACCTAAAGAAACCCATACATATTTATTTTTTTGCACACAGGGCTTGGGTGCAGGAGCAATGGAGAGAGATATACAAACATTCTTTCCCCCAAATTCTATGCCCTTCAGATAACCTTGTCTTGAGTGAAAGGGATTCAGAGTTCTTAATGCTACTGCTGATTACAGCAAATGGCGCTCCAAAAGAGATCCAGTCTAAAACCATTTTATCCTCTGTCCAGTAGCGCTGGTTCATTTTATCAGAGTAAAAAGTCAAGTACTCCTTGAAAAGGCATAACAGGATCATGTTGTAAAAGGCCGGGAGGGAACCTGAGAAAATTTGTAACTATAAAGTGCTCTAGGACTTTTCGAAAAGTTCTGTTTCACAGAACAGAAAAAGTGCATTTGCAAGGGAGATTACTCAGAATATTCTGTGTTTCCAAACTAAACAAATAAAATATATAATTTTTAAAAATCCCACAACCTCAGTATTACAAGACTCTAGGCTAGATGGATTTCCCACTTAAAATTCCAGTAATGCGTGCTCGCTTGTTTGTTCTCTCTCTCTTTCACACTGTGATGGGGTGCACTCACCCCGACTGGACAGGAAGGAGTTAACCCCTCATTATGGGCTGAGGAAGCCATGCCCCCATGTCCCTACTGGGCATGTACCAAGTGCAGCACAAGTATAAAAGGGAGCAGCCCAGCTGAGTCTGGGCTGACCACAAGTGCGGAAGGACAACTCCTGCAGGCCCCTGGCTTGGAGCAGCGGCAGCTCCTGAACATGGAAACCAGAGGAACTGAGACCCTGGCAGATGCCCGGATATCTGTGAACACCCCAGGGACTTTGGAGCCACCAGGACCAGTCCAGGCAGAGGAACCCGGGAACCTCGAAGTCACCCAGACCAGAGACACAGGAGTCACATTAGGAAGTAGCCCAGGGAAGGAATTAGCCATAGTCCCAAGCATAATCAGCATATTGCGGTTGGATCACTGCTGACTTGGCAGTGAACTCACTTGCTGCTGCCAGGGCCCTGGGCTGGGACTTGGTGGAGCAGGGAGGGCCCGGGTCCCCCCTCCCGCCCATGGTGGCCTACCTCTCTGCAGGCCACTGGGCCTTGCTGCCCAGTGAACCAAAGTAACCGTATTGACTCTGGCTGGTAGGTCACACTGCCCTGCAAACCAGGGTAACTCTATGGATTCTGGCTGTTAGGCCTTGCTGACGTGCGGAGAAGGGCTACCCCATTGACTTGGGCCACAAGTCCCTACTGCCCTGCGGATCAGAGATATTATATGGACTCTGGCCACTAGGCTTTACCACCCTGTGGATCAGGGCAACTCTATTGACTTTAGCCCTTTGATCTCACTGCCTAGAGACAGACGGCTACTCGAAGGATGGGGTGTACTCACCCCACACTGGATGGGGTCTCTCCACCCCGTCTCTCTCACACGCACACACACACATCCCTGGCAAAACCCCAGTATTCAATCTTTCTGCTTCTTGTGCTGGCCATCAACACCTCAGATCTCCAAGCCCCTTGCTATCTTCTCTCACCAAATCCATGTGCAGTAATAAATTGATCTGAATTTCTTGAATAGCATCTAAAAGCCACTGATCATAAAATGCTATTGCCCACATGCAAGAGGAAGGACTTCAGAATGACATTAAACTAGTGCTAGGACCCGGTAAAGAACCAGGTAAAGTGTGAGTAGCAAATTATCCAGCTTTTCCAGGAATCGCCAAACACTGTCAGGTTCTGAAAAACCTGAAGTTTTCCCAATTGATTCAATTAATCTCTACAGGGGATATCTGACTTCACTAAGTATTTCAGTGGAACTTCTCCAAGGGTGAAATCCAGCTGCACTGAAGTCAATTACTTTGATGGGACTCAAGTGTTTACCATAATTTAAAAAAAATCATAATGGGTTATTGTGTGTGACATTTCAAACATTTAGCTATTCTTCCATTAGCCAGGCACATGCTGGATTGTTGCTGCAGAGCTGCTGTGAAAGTCTGGGAGATTGGCATGTGGTTTTCTCTTTAAAGCATTTGTTTTGAAAGATCAATATGCATTGCATGGATCTTCAAAAATGGGAAGTCAAACCTGGGGCCTCAAAACCTTGACAGTGTCCTTTCACTTTGTGGTAGATTTTACAGAAAACATTTAGAGATGGACTAAGGAGGCCACGGTTTAGTATTGCAAAACCCAAACCAGAGATGTTTCCTATCTTGGTGTATGTGCAACCCTGTTAAAAATGTGAAGGAGACCAGATATGAGAATTTTGCTCAAAAAAGAAAGTTAACATGGAGCATGAGATGTGGGAGACTGAGCTTGTCTTAGTCATTTTGTTGCCATAGATTAATTTTAATATATGCCTCCATCGTTGCATTGGTTATTGAAACACTTTGCCATTAAGCTCTCTTTTGAGTAATGTTAGTAAACCTGCTTTGTCTCCCTTAAATGTGTTCTTTCCTTTCCCCTTTTCCATTCTTTACTACTTTTTTCTTTCCCTTTTCCTTCTTGGTGTATCTTCTCCCTCATTTCAGGGTATGGTTTCCCTCAACTTTTTTTTTCTATATTATCTAATAATTGTGCCCTCTATTTCACTTATTTGTCCATTTAACTTATTTCTTTTTCAGTGTTGTGTTCTTTTTTCTCTATTAGCCCCTAGTCTTAACACTCTCCTCCACGTCTAGCATTCTTTTCTTTTTTCATTTTTTTGCAATCCTAAATTTTCCTAATCCCAATTTTTCTGTATTCTCAATTCCCATATCTGTCATTCAGTGTTGGGCATTTAGGCCTATGCCCCAGACCCTAGAGTGTGTAATTGTATCAGAATCTCAGTTTATATTTTTAAAACTAATTTTCTAGCACTCATGGTTGCAAAGAAAAGCTTGAAAATGTGATTCAAGTGTAATTGATGCAGCAATTTATGCCTGAGTCTGCAGAGGGTCAAATAGTAGCTCAGAGTGGTGTGTACTGCCACATGCCACTTAGAGGAGAGGAAAGTGATCAGGAACAGTCAGCATGGATTCACCAAGGGGAAGTCGTGCCTGACTAACCTAATTGCCTTCTATGATGAGATAACTGGCTCTGTGGATGAGGGGAAAGCAGTGGATGTGTTATTTCTTGACTTTAGCAAAGCTTTTGATACGGTCTCCCACAGTATTCTTGCTGCCAAGTTAAAGAAGTATGGGCTGGATGAATGGACTGTAAGGTGGATAGAAAGCTGGCTAGATCGTTGGGCTCAACGGGTAGTGATCAATGGCTCCATGTCTAGTTGGCAGCCAGTTTCAAGCGGAGTGCCCCAAGGGTCGGTCCTGGGGCCGGTTTTGTTTAATATCTTTATTAATGATCTGGAGGATGGTGTGGACTGTACTCTCAGCAAGTTTGCCGATGACACTAAACTAGGAAGCGTGGTAGATACACTAGAGGGTAGGAATCGGATACAGAGGGACCTAGACAAATTAGAGGATTGGGCCAAAAGAAACCTGATGAGGTTCAACAAGGACAAGTGCAGAGTCCTGCACTTAGGACGGAAGAATCCCATGCACAGCTACAGACTAGGGACCGAATGGCTAGGTAGCAGTTCTGCAGGAAAGGACCTAGGGGTCACAGAGGATGAGAAGCTGGATATGAGTCAACAGTGTGCTCTTGTTGCCAAGAAGGCTAACGGCATTTTGGGCTGTATAAGTAGGGGCATTGCCAGCAGATCGAGGGACGTGATCGTTCCCCTTTATTCGACATTGGTGAGGCCTCATCTGGAGTACTGTGTCCAGTTTTGGGCCCCACACTACAAGAAGGATGTGGAAAAATTGGAAAGAGTCCAGCGGAGGGCAACAAAAATGATTAGGGGTCTGGAGCGCATGACTTATGAGGAGAGGCTGAGGGAACTGGGATTGTTTAGTCTGCAGAAGAGAAGAATGAGGGGGGATTTGATAGCAGCCTTCAACTACCTGAAGGGGGGTTCCAAAGAGGATGGAACTCGGCTGTTCTCAATGGTGGCAGATGACAGAACAAGGAGCAATGGTCTCAAGTTGCAGTGGGGGAGGAAACACTATTTCACTAGGAGGGTGGTGAAGCACTGGAATGCGTTACCTAGGGAGGTGGTGGAGTCTCCTTCCTTGGAGATTTTTAAGGCCCGGCTTGACAAAGCCCTGGCTGGGATGATTTAGTTGGGAAATGGTCCTGCTTTGAGCAGGGGGTTGGACTAGATGACCTCCTGAGGTCCCTTCCAACCCTGATATTCTATGATTCTATGCATCACAATGGGGTGTTAGCTCCAAGACCATACTTCTCTGGAGACCCCAGCGGGACGATATGTGAGGTGGAAAAGAGTGCAGTGCCCAGCTCCCCACCCCCAGCTCTGGTAGATAGCTGACAGACATCTATCCGAATTGGTTGGAAGGATAGATAGGACGTGGGTGTTGCTAGGAGAGGGAGAACCATTTTGAATGTTGCATCCCTCTCCTTTGTCTTGGCATGCTGGGGAGGGAGGATGACATCACCACAAGAGAAGATTGAGGTGGTAGCATGTATCCCATATCTTTTCCCTAACAGTCTGGATCTGGGTCCATTCAGTCCAAAACACCAAAGTTCATGGGCTGGGTAAAGGTTGCAGTTTGGACCCATTTCTGTGTACTACAGCCCTGGCATGTTCATCTGAGGTTTGTTTTAATCTGAAGAATAAGGAAGTTAGCAGATTCATTTTTTCCTATTAATAGACATTATTTGCAATATTTGTACTAAAAGCACAGTGGTGACATATCAGTAGAAATACTTCATCATGATGTAATTAGCGCACATGCCAGTCCTTCGTACCAGCAGCCAGCTGCAGCTTGTTATGCTCTTTACTGCAGGCTGCACTGTATTTGAGCCATATCCTCCCCTTTGTATCTATTCAACCCACATTCATAGAAACAAAATTCAATAGTGCTGTATGGATGTTGGAGTTTGGGCAGCACACACTGAGGTTCTCTGAACTTAAGGATCTTTAGACCATCCAGCAAGCAAGTTAAATATCTTGACTACTGTACCTAGACATGGATCTGCAGGCATTGCCACCCTGAATGATATAAGGCTTGCAATAATTGCATAGAGGAAAGGTGCTTTCAATGAAGACGTCTTGTCTTTATTAGAGGCATTGGGTCAGATTCTTAATGGCACTCAGCTTCTGCTGTTGCAACTGAGAGAGGGAACCAAAAGGGATTTGATTATGGCTCCCTTAATCCTGGGGCCTATTTTCTACCAGTTCTAGCTCTGCAGTAGATCAGAGAAGCCTGAAAGCTCTTCTAATCTACACCTGCTATGTATGGCCTTTACATGGACATCTGCCAGTTGTGGACAGACAAAATGTTGCATGTTTTTGTAGTTCTCCTCTTCCCACACCTGGTGCCCCCTACACCAGGAGAATCTCCTGCAGGGGACATCAGGATGCTTTCCACTCACTTTGTGCTGCTAGAAAGGGACAAAGGGTATGGAGTGAGCTGGAGAACCTGGCTCATTATTTCTCTGACTGATGTAAAAACTGTGTGCTGGAAAGTAGGTGAGGGCTATAGTACAACTTTGCATACTTGCTGATGAAGAAGATCCAACTGGCAAATTGGAATATTGGCACTCTAAGAGGTAGAGAAACGGAAGAGGAGGAAGGTACAGGTAGCATGCATCCAGGAACTAAAATAGAAAGGAGAGAAGGCCAAAGATTGGTGAATAATTTACTATGGGGCCTCCAACTCAAGAAATGGAGTAGGCATAGCTCTTGATGGTAAAATAAAGGAAAGAGTGGTGTTAATAAATAGAATCATTGACAGAGTAACGATGGTCAAGTTGGCTTTTGAATGTGGCTGGCTAAACATAGTTAGTGCATAAGCACCCTTGTCTGGTTGTGGGACGAATGAGAAGATACGTTTCTGGGAAACATTAGACACTGCAGTTAGGCAAATTCCAGGACATGAGAAAATAGTTGTCAGTGCCAGCTTCAATGGACATGTTGGAAGGGAGAGGCATAGATACAGTAGCATAAATGGTGAACAGCTTTTAAATTAAGAAAACCTAAGAAAGCAATGTGACTTCAAAATGATGAACTTTGGTGTGGAGCCTATTACACCAGATGAAGTGGCAAATGCTGTAAAAGAAATGAAAAATAATAAGGCACTAGACCCAGACAGAATCCCTGCTGAAGCATGGAAAAAGTTTGGGATGGAAAGCATCCATCTGCTGACATCCCTATTCAGGTCAATCGTGATATAGGAAAAGATACCAAATGCATGTGTGATGTTTGTGGGGCACCTAGCTACCACCTACCCTTAGTGTGAGGCAGTCTTGCCTGTACCTGCTGTGGGTCAGCTCCCCAACTCCACTGGCCACAGGCAACACAAGCAGTTCCCTCTAGGCCTATGCAGGCCCCATTCTCTCTCTACAGGTTAGTTATAGGTACACCCCAACCCCCTCCAACGTTTCCCTGAAGTATCTAGCCACTGGACACTCACACTGTTCACAGATTTGCTGCTTCCAAAGAAGCAGTACATAGAATCATAGCATTAGAAGCTAACCCCCTGCCAAGATGCAGGATTTATTGTATCTAAACCATCCGAGACAGATGGCTATCATGCCTCCTTTTGAAAGCCTCCAGTGAAGGAGCTTCCACAACCTCTCGAGGCAGTCTGTGCCATTGTCCTACTGTTCTAACAGTCAGCAAGTTTTTCCTGGTATTTAATCTAAATCTGCTTTGCTGTAGTTTGAACTCATTGCCTCTTGTCCTGCCCTCCATGACAAAAAGAGAACAACTTTTCTCCATCTCTTTCATAACAGCCTTTAGCTTACCAGTTACACCTCCGATCGCCGCTCCCCTTAACACACATCACTTACATATGTTTATAGCGAAAACAAAGTAAGTTGATTTAATGAAGTGTTAAGATTTCAAGTGGGCACCCAAAGTGCTTCCAGCATTTTACAGCAAGGTTTGGCTGTGATCCTCCATTCATAAGACAAACATGCAGTTAGCTTTTCTCCTCAGTGAAGGATCCTAGGGCATACCTCTGCACTCCCAGACTCAGCCTAACAATCCATTGTCTTTAGTCTTAAACAGGCTCTTGTCTGCCTGTTTATTTCTTCCTGTAAATTTCTCTCTTGAAGATTTTGCAATCTCTTTATTAGCATTTGGCTTACTATGCAAACAGGCATCCATTGTTAGACATAGAGTACCCAATGCACACATATAAAAGCATCGATTACCAACTTCTTGAAAGGAAACTGTCTGAGACATGTCACTTTCTGATTACCTCCCTTAAGAACATAATTTGCAGTACAGACACAGACATTTTGCAGTGATTATGATAAGAGACTAAGAAGTGATGTAGACATTAACATAAATCCATAGGGCTTTATGCCAGGAAGTTAGACAGTAGATGTTGTTTTTGCACTGAGGCAGCTAATGGAAAAAATATTAGAGAGAAAAGGAAAAAAAATATTCACATGGTGTTCATGGGTCTGGAAAAGGTATTTGATCAAGTTCTAAGAGAAATCTTCTCATGGTGTATAAGGGAGACGTATAATGGAACCAGAACTTTGTGTGGCTTGTGTAAGCCGTGTACGTAGGTGCACCTGCAACAGTCAGAACTTCTAGTGGTGAAACAGATGAACTATTGGTAAAGTTGAGATTCATCAGGGATCAACACTCAGCCCTTTCTTGATTAACCTGGTTCTGAACACCCTCACAAAGACCATAAAAGAAGGAGGCACTTTGGTGCATGCTGTTTGCAGATAATATCATTCTATGAAGTGAGGAGAAATATAGTTTAGAAGAGGATCTTGAGAAATGGAGAGAAGTGTTGGAGAGACGTGGGCTAAAAATAAGCAGAGGAAAAGCGGAGTATATGATATGTAATTGCAATAACGTGAACACTGAAGAATTATCCTTGAAATTAGGTGGGCAGACTGTACTGAAAATGCAAAATTTCAAGTATTTGGGGTCCAGAATCTGGGGAAATGGAGGAGGAGCATAAAGCCAGGATAATAAATGTCTAGCTCAAATGGAGAGAAAATGGTCTAGTAAGTTTTAGAGAGATATCAGTAAGATTAAAAGAGAAAGTTTACAAAACAGTGGCTTGTGCAGTTTTAATGTATGGTGCTGAGTGTTGGGCAACAAAGAAGAAACAGGAGCAGATGATCTTTTTCAGAGAAATGCAAATGTTGAGGTGGATGAGTGGTGTTAGCAAGAAAGACCATGTGAGAAGTGTGTATGTTAGAGAGATGCTCAAAGTAACTTCTATAAACAAACAAACAAAAGGAATGAAGGCTCAGACAGTTTGACTATGTTAAGCACAGTCCTGGTAACTATGTGAATAAGAGATTCCAACAGATTGATATTAAAGGACAAAGTTGGAGAGATCACCCCAAGAAGTAGTTGTGGGATGTCATAAAGCAAAACATGTTAGCATGTGGTGTGATAGAGGATATGCCATTGAACAGCATTTTGGAGGGAGAGGACTTGTAGAGCGGACTCCATTTAATGGGATTAACACAAAGAAGATGATGATGTAAAAACAGAAGTTCTTGCACTCCCTTTGCTAGAATTCAGGTGGTATATTGGGCATTGCTAACTGTACTGATTTTTGCCCAGCCCTTAATTGTATAAACAACTGGACACATGAGAGGAAAGAAATCTAGACCTCTGCTCCTAGAGCAGATAAATCGTGTGATGTTGGTGTAGCTGTTTTGTGATGAATTGCTTTTGAAACCACACATGGGTGCTGTTTAGGTTCAGCCGTGACTCTTCTATAACATGAAAGGGAAGGGAATTGTGGGGGGAAGAGTGAATAAATAAAGAATCACGTCACATGTACGAGTGTTATGAGACACAATGTCTGTGTTGGGAGGTCATTTTTCTTTTTCTAGTCTTTTTGCCACAGGGACATCCCCTTATCATTTTTACCAGTTGAACATATGGCCACCTTACCATTTGTGGGGACCTTATACCTTTCCTGCTCTCAGAGACAGGTGACAAAGAAATTCCTCCTCTTCTGGCAATAGTACCTGAGACAAGGAGAGAGGGCTTGCCTTTGAGTTGCAGAATTTTCATGGGACCACATAATCCCAGAATCTGAGGGCTCCAAATGGTTGCTTGCTTGTGGGTAGGCTTTGTTGATACTGTCAGTCATATTGTCTTAATCCCCAGCTCCGAGCATCTTGGTGACTACTCAAGTAACATATACAAAAATGACTGTGATTATTGTTCAGTATATCTACAATTGTTAAAAGAACAAAAGACAAACTACTAACATAAGAGAGGAATAGTAGTGTCTTTTCAAAACTGCTCATGCAGAGTCATCATGGACGTCCATGACTCCAGAAGTCCTTCTTGCTTCTTATGGAATCCATTCATAAGGTGATTTCTCATGTAAAAGTAGTTTGAAAGTTGCAGAGAGAATTGATTTTCTTGGAATTCCTCCAAAAGGCACCGAGATGCGATGGGGCATTCTATAGAGATTCATTAGGATTCTTGTGGTGTTGGAAATGTAGGAAATTCGAGCAAAAAGCCACTTTAAACAGACATCAGCATATGTGGCAGTTAGAGCAGAAAAAGAAAAAAAATCCATCTATCACATACAACTGTAGTGATTTCTGCATGGATTGTTAGCAGGGTTTGAACTGGAAACTTCAGAGCCATACCACAAACCTTTGCCACCTTAGCTAAAGGAGTAACTCTTACCTGATAGCAGTAGTAAGCTGTCATCTACTATGTGATAGCAATTAGAAGGGGTGCAAAATACACTTGGCCAGTGAGGTAAGCTGCCATTTCCTAGGCTGTAGTAGAATACTGGGATTGGGATTCCCAGGCACTTTTTCTGGCTCTAGGAAGGAAATATTGTCTAGTGGTTAGAGTAAGGGAGGCTGTTAGGATATCTTGCTTGCTATGGTCTTCTGGCTTCCAGCCCATTGTACCTTCACTAAGGCAAAAAGATAACTTGCTGCTGCTGCTACTCCAATGGCAGCCCTTCTCTGCAGCTGTGGGTCGGTGCAGTTGTTTAGAAACAGTGCAAGATGATCAGTGGGTACTGGGAGCATGCTCAGTTTAGTTGGAATGTTCAGAAAGTTAAGACCGAGGATCTAAAAGCTTTTACTGAGCATGCATGTAGTGTATAGGAACTGGGTAGTATTCCTTTAACTAGTTTGACCCTTCCAGTGGCCCTCACTGCCTGTCTTCTATGTTTCAGAAGTCACCAGCTGCCTGCCAAAGGAGTAGTATGTATATGTAGACTTGCATGTTGTCTATAGTTAGATAACACAGTTATTTGGACCCCGTCAGGCCTGGGTGGTTCCTTCATAATTGGGTTGTTGTGTAAACAGCAAATATACAACAATGTGCAAATGATTTTTCTGAAGTTTATAATTTGGCCAAATCTGAACAGATTTTCATGGGGAAAGCAGGAAACACCTCTCTGGCCCCTAGGCAACTAGCTTAAGTTAGAGCAGTTTGCAGACTTCAGGCTGCTCTAACTAGCACTAGGGGACTGTTCCCGCACAGATTAGCTCTAGCGTCAGGGGAATGCACACACACACCCCTCCTTCCAGCTGCACTGAGCACCACTTGACATAGGATTTGCCTCCTAGGGCCTGACACTCAAAGAATGTTGAACACTTGCAGCTCTCACTGACTTCAGCTGGTGTTGTGGATACTCAATGCTTCTGAAAATCAGGCCCACAGAAGTAAAAAACTGAGACATCCTAAATTACAGTCCACATTTGAAAATCTGGGCTATAATCTTCAAAAGAATCTTGGCTTCTGTCCCATGCTTGTTTCACAAACATAATGTTCTGTTTCTGTACTTGCTGTTATATGAACAATTACAACAATCCAAAAACATATTCCTCTTAGTATCACTGGTATTGTGGGATCACAGTGTGGATTTACACACTTCACTGGAGTTAGGCTTTTTTTTCTTAACTGGATGTTAAACTTAGCAAAATGATGATTTGAGGAAGTGTAATCTAAAAATGTAACGAGAGAGTTTGACTAATGGATGGAGTGGATAGCTGTATATACTCTCGCAGGTATTACTTTATAGTGTTCTGACTTCTGCAGTACTATGTGAAATGATTTTGTTTATAGCTCTTCTGAATGACCTATACATGCTATGCCCTCAATTTTCCAAAGCAGGAATACATGTACTGGAAATTCATTCAATTTTCTAAATCCCCAATTATCCAAAAGTATTCCTTGTCTCCAGGATATCCAGATAACCAAGGTTACACTGCACTGGCATTCAAGAAGTACATTTAGAACCCTGAGGGTTGCTTTAATTTATGCCCTGGCTGGCATATAGCCCCCCTGGGTGGTGTGGCCGCCAGGGAATAACAGAAGCAAAGGAATGTCCCAAATGTGTTTCCTCATATCCTAGCACACCCTCTGCACTAGATCCCTCTTGTTCACTTGGGATGTTCACTGTTTGAGGCCTTACAGCTGCTCTGCAGTCCCTTTGTCTTGTCTAAGTCAGTGGAAAGAGACCAAATATTCCATGTTAAAAATTCTGTGGGCCCATTTCTACTGCCATTCAAGTCAATGGAAGTCTTTTGCAGTGACTTGAAAATACAAAATTAAAGCTAGTTAAAAGCTACATACAGCCCATAGCTTTCAGCAAAGTACTACTTAGTTTTAAGGAATTCACAAAACCTTTGAAGTTTTATATTTGTCAAGATGTTGCAGTTTCAGAACAGAAGGGAAGCAGAAGAGTTCCAGTGAGTTCAATGAGTGCATGGCCAAGTGCCGTGTCAGCAATGCAGAAAACAAAGTGACCCAAAATACAAACTTGCTCACATTTCTAATAGTGTAGTCAGTTATGAAAAACCCTGCGTATTGTGTATAAGGATATGTCTGCACTGGAGATGGTTGTAATTTCCAGTTCTGGCAGAGCTGGGGTGCTAAAATAGATGCGTAGCCACAATGCCACAAGCGGCAGGACAGGCTGGCCACCCCAAATAAAGTTCTGTCTGAAGCCCTGGGGGGAGGGGGGGTACCTATTTGGATGGCTAACTCATCCTGCCACTCATGCCACTGCAGCTATACTTCTGTTTTTATCATGTTAACTTGATCAGAGCTAGAAACGTACATCTACCCAAGATGGAAATTACACCTCCAGTTCCAGTGTAGACATGCCCAAAGATCAATGTGAAATGTAACAGCTATCAAAAATATTTTTGGGGAAAAAATAAAATGCATTTCATTTCTGCTTTTTTGGTGACTACTCTGTACTGTAATTGATTTCCATATCAAATTCAAAGAATATTTCTTCCTCTGGTTATTTGTGTCTCTAGGGGACTCTGTGCCTGGAAAGTTAGATTAATAAATCAATACTGCACCAAATTAAATCTCTCTGCACACTTTGTGTTTCTTCCCTAATGGTTTGAAAAGTTCAGCAAAAACATTTTTGTGTTCCCATATGTTAGATCAAAAGAGACTGATAAAATGCAGATGTATGCAACTTTGTTTTATTCCAGACCACATGAACCACTAGCAAACAGCACATAACTATTTGAAAATGTATGATTTGTAAGTAGCTTTAAAGACAATGTATACCAGATTGCACTATGTGCCTGGCCATTTTCCTCTCACTAAATGATATAGTTCTGAACCCCTTCTCTCTACTTACACTGAGAATTATAGTGTACACTTGTACTGTCTCGGTGGTGGTGCAAACAAAGGGGGGAGTAAGGTCAGAACCCTTGAATTAGCCCTTTCATTTTCTTTTTTGAATACAGACCTACTGTGACTTCATATTTTATTGAATACTTCAAAAGAGTTTTTTTTTTCTTACACTATATCTTCCTTTTTACAAAAAAGGCAATATATAAAAACACATACGTATTTATTGTTCTGGGAGAAATCACAAGAGTCATCAGTTGGATTATTTCCTTATAAAATAAAATGGGGACTTACCTATCAGTTATTTGTTGTTGATTTTTATTATTTCTTTCAAGCAGTATTTTAGGCCAAATTTTCAGAAGTCACCTTAAAATTTGTACTTGCAAATTTGCATGCACAGCCATTTGCAACTGGGTATTTGTGTCTGGAAATTTGCTTATAGAAAATGTCTGTGGTGGGGGGCAGAGAAGGGGAGAGGCGAAGAGGCCTGGGTGGCACCAGTTGCTAGCTACCTGCCTCTGGAGTAATGGAGCAAGATTTTGCTGTCATTTATGCTAAAATAAATTGACTTAAATGGAGTTATTCTAGATTTCCACAGGTGCAAATGAGAGCAGAATTTTGCCCTCAGGATTGAACAACAGTTTCATACAAAATAAGTACAGTAACATACTTTTACTCTTCCTCCACTACTGATGCAGTATCACAGTACAGGATAAGCTGTAAGAATAGGAATTCATTTAAAAATGCTATTAAGGAAAACTGAAAAATTTAAAAATAAAATACCGTTGTGCATGAGCAAGTGTTAGAAACTTAAGAAATTTTAACTTGGCCAACTGATAAAGGCCTTTCCATACTCGAAATTGAGATGTGGATAAGATTAAAAAGTAAAGTAGGGGGACAAATCCTGCCCTCATTTACACTAGTGGAAATCCAGACTAACTCCAACAACTTCAATGGAATTAGTCTGGATTTACATTAATGTAAATGAAAGTGTAACTCACTGGTTAGAGGCATTATATGTCTCTCTCTTCCATGGAGTATGGAGTCTGTTACAGCTCTCCACCACAGAGTCAGGCTCTTTAGCTCAAGTGGTTGAGATTCCGTTTTTCGCTTTGGTGGTCAGATATGATGGCAGTCATCCCTAAAGCAGAATGTCGCATCGAGCTTTTAGTGGTCTCATAAAAGCTTAAATAGTATAACCTTCTTATACTCCTAAACCAAAACATATTTGAAACAAAGTTTAAAACAATCCCCAGAACAGATTGAGCAGAAGAGAATGAGTTTGCTAGATGGGGAGGGCCAATGGAAAAGGGGCTCCATGATGACGTAGCAGATAGGCCACTAGACTTGGAGACAGGCGATCTGGGGTTATTGTCTAACCCTGTGTAAGTCTCTTAACTTGTCTGCAGTCCCCACCTCCTCTTCCCCCTCCCCGCATTTGTATTAATGGGAATAAGGATACCTACATATCTTTTTTTAAGCACTCTGAGATTCATGTATGCAAATTGCTGGACTGTGAAAGTCCTAAGTACAGTGTGACGGGTTTGGTTACAGAGACCCCCTTGAGACTGTCACCTGACGTGCTGGAATTACCTCTGAGCCTGTTTTCTACTGCCAGCTTGGGACTCCAGAACCCTGCCTCATTGAGCCAGACACACTACTCTGCTGCAACACAAACCCAGGTCTGGTCCACGCCCCCAAAGCTGTGGACTTTAACCAAAAACTGCTCAGCAAATTACTTATTTCCAGCCCCCAGACACCCAGTTCCCAATGGGATCCAAACCCCAAATAAATCCGTTTTCCTCTGTATAAAGCGTATACAGGGTAAACTCATAAATGTTCTGCCCTCTATAACACTGATAGAGAGATATGCACAGCTGTTTGCTCCCCCAGGTATTAATCACTTACTCTGGGTTAATTAATAAACAAAAGTCATTTTATTAAGTATAAAAAGTAGGATTTAAGTGGTTTTAAGTAATAACAGACAGAACAAAGTAAGTTACCAAGCAAAATAACACAAAACACACATGTCTAAGCCTAATACATTAAGAAACTGAATACAGGTAAATCTCACCCTCAGAGATGTTCCAATAAGCTTCTTTCACAGACTAGACTCCTTCCTAGTCTGGGCCCAATCTTTTCCCCGGTACAGTTCTTTTTAGTTCCAGCAGGCATCTTAGGTTAAAAGCAGGGGATTTCACATGACTGAGACCTCCTTTGTTCTGTTCCACTCCCTTTTATATCTTTAGCATAAGGCAGGCATCTTTTTGTCTCTCTGGTCCCCCTCCCCACCCCCTATATGGAGTGCAATGTCACATGTCCTGTGAGACCCCAAGCCTCCATTCTTTCTGGCCTGACTCACAGGAACACAGGAATGCTTACAGGTAAACAGAGCCATTTACAACCAATTGTCCTGGTCAATGGGAGCCATCAAGATTCGAACCCACCATTAATAGCCCACACTTTGCATAATTACAATAGGACTTCAGAGTAATACTTCATATTTCTAGCTTCAGATATAAGAATTATACATTCATACAAATAGGATTAACACACTCAGTAGTTTATAAGCTTTGTAATAATACCTTACAAGAGACCTTTTGAATAAAGCATATTCTAGTTACATTATATTCACATTCCAAGCATATTTTCATAAATCATATGGAGTGCAACGTCACATACAGTATTAATGATTTTTTTAAATTAAAAAATGTACTGCAACAGAAAGATAATGGGAGAGCTGGTTGGAAAACAGAATTTCTGTCCCGTGGGGAACTCTGACATCTGGAAATTTGTTTTTGTTCCAAATCAAGTCAAGACCTCAAAATATTTCATGGAATGGAAATTCCAAATTTTTGATTTGGAAACATCAGAATGACCTTATCAAAATGTTCTGTTTCAGTAATGATGAAACATGATCATATAAATTATACCACAAAGTCAAATTGAAATGAAGTGAGAAACCTGGAATGAAACTAAAGAAGAAAGTCAAAACAAAAACTTCACTTCAATTTTGAATTGTTTTGAAATTTGTACGTCGAAATAGACATGTACACTCTGCATATATTTCCCAGTCCTGAAGAAGAGCTCTTTGTAAGCTCTGAAGCTTGTCTCTTTCACCAACAAAAGTTGGTCCCATAAAAGATATTACCTCGCCCACCGTATCTCTTTAATGTTCTTACCAAACATTTAGATTTTGACAAAACAGCATTTTCCACTGGAAACTGTTCCATCAAAAAAACTTTAACCAGCCCTAGATAATGGGATACTGTGTGTCAGAAAAGAGGTCTATTTGCAGAGTTGAATGTGTCAGTGTGGAGGGCTTCAATCTGCATTATTCCTCCATCCAACCAATGACCCCAGTCGTCACTCCATGAATACAAACATTACCAATTGTTTCTTATCTTAGTACCTGATACCTGCCAAAAGCTTTGGTTTTGAATTTCTCCCCCCCTTCCTCCCCCAAGGTCTGACATACCCAGGGGACACTAACAGAGAGAGCTTAGTACAGCATTATCGGCACTCTTGTTCAATTTCATTCTTTACAGAAAGCTTCGCTCTAACCCTGACTGACAATTAGGATAGTTAATTTCTTTCAGAGAAACAAGTCAGCATTTGTCCATGAAGCCAGCACAATGGTGCTCAATGTGTCATCCAGCAGGATATGTTGAACAGCAGGGCAATTCAACTCTCTCAGAGATCGAATGTGTCATCTCTTGTGACGCATACTTCCTGTGAAACCCACTGTATCTCAGAGTGTCTGGTAAGAAATGCTATGTGAACTCCACCAACACAGGAGTGGTGGTGCCAAACAAAAAAAAAAAAGCCAAATGCTTGTCGCTCTGGGACAGTGAAAACATCTGCAGAGTATTTTGCTAATGCTAAATACTGCAAAGTCTGCAATTTTTCAATGGCAATTTTACTAGATGGCTGGGGTGACGGGGAGAGGAAATGTCCTCAATTCTTTAGGGAAGCTTTGGATAGCTATTTCTATTAATATTTTTGAGGAAGTCTTGAATCCTTCATTGACTAGGATCACATTCCCATAGCATGTTCCAACTTCTGCAAAAGCACTTTATGTAGGCTTGTCTGGCACTACATCCAAGAATGAAATAGCTCTGTTGGCTAGAATACAATATGCTTTTCATGCAAAGTCTTTAATAGACTCCATATTGTGCAAATACATATATCACAGAAGGCTTAGAGGAAAATTGTAATTCCTCTCTTGTTGTCCCTCTTTACCTTTCAAGATATGAGATTGGTGTGGAAGCAGTTTAAATTATAAAAGGCTACTTCCTTACCATATGTCTCAGTGAAATTCACATTAAGTGCACAACAGATGCTGTAGCTTAGGTCAATTTCAGGCTGAGAAGAATGTTTCCTTTCCTCTACTCTTCATATCAGATGAGCACAGTGTTGACCACATCAAATTAAATCTTGTTAAAAATCCACATTTGCAATTATTTTTATCAAATACTGTGGCCAGGTTTTCAAAGTGATCTCCAATTTGCAGGGCTTCATCTAAGACTCCTGTTGGTATCTAAAATTTGTCACCCAAAAACTGAGGTAACCAAACTCAGAGACCATTTTGGAAAATTTGAGCTTGCAGGGTTTGATATTCATCAGATTATTATGTTATCATAACTGGAAAGGGAAGGAGAGTTGATGGCAGCTGTCTGATCAATTACGTAGCCTCACATACAAATTAAACAAGAAAGACAACATAATAGAGCCCTCCAGTACACCACATGAGAGAGCTCTGGGAGCATATGAGCAATCACTGTACACTATGGGTATTGTTAGAGAGAAGAGGGCACATACATACACATATCTATTGATCTATTCACCTACCACAGGTGTTACAATGGTCATGAACTTTCCATTATGACAACGTGTTGGTGGCTGAGAATAGTTTTCTTAGTTATGTGTCTGTTGATTCTGGCGTATGTTAAAGACATATTTAAAGAAAGTGAGGTAAGTAGTGTAAACTTCACAAATGAACATTATATGGCAAATTTGGGTCTACAATTCCCTAGTAGTGTCCCCCCTTACACAATCACTTGCAATTACTATGACAGTTTAGGAAGTGATGAAAAAATACTAGAACTTATCAAATATTAAATGCAGCATAATATTAACAACTGATAAAGAGGTGTCATGTAATTTACCACAGTGCATCCTACTCACCGGGTCCTTTGTAATATCCAGGCAATTAATATATTAAAGAAGAGCTGTTTGTATTTCACATTCCAGATTATGGATAGCCGATTAAAGGAAACATGCATGTAAATCACGTTTGACGTTCAAAAGTTGGCACTGAGCCTTTACTGTTGTAATTAATGTGCCATAGAATATTCACCCCAGAGATATGTAAATCCACACATTGCATGTATTATATACCTTAATTCATATACATTTTATCTATTTATAATGATTAATGTGTAACTTTTAAGGAATTCAGTCAGTCATTTTTGTTAGACATTGCTTTCTACTATCTTTTTTTTTCTTTTTAACTGATTTAAATGTACAAATCATAAAGGGACAATTTCAAATCATATACAACTCTCATGGACATTTCTGGGCTAAATTTAATAGCAATATAAATAATAGTGCAAGAGACACTCATTTTGCACACCCACAACACTAAGTTGCAAGTTACTCTACTTGCAGTGGTGAAAGAATAGGGGCAGATTCTGCTCTCAGCTTTCTAGGTGTAAATCCAGAGTAGTTTTACTGAAATTAGAGGAGTTTAGATTTTCACCGTTGTGCCTGAAGGGCACAATCTGGCCTATTTATATACATTTTCTGATTAGCTTACACCTGACATCTCACACTACCACTTACATCATCTCTGAATTTGCTTTTAAATGGCCAAATTCAGCTATCATTGCAGCTCATTTAAAGTCACTAGGCTGGCACTGGTGAAACAGTTTAATTTGGCTCTCCATATTCTACTCTCACCTTCAAGTAGATTGCACTTTCACAAAGGGCTTGTGTGTGGTGAATAAGCCTTCACACCTTATGCTCTGGGTAGTAGTAATTTTCAGATTCCAGAGTAGTGCAATGTATGGTTATAACTGTGTATACCTCATCCCATGCTCCTTCGCTCTGTGGGAATGGTGATGGAGTAATTACACGTCCTTTTACTTTGTCATAAAATGTATTCTTATGACATTTCTCTCATACTGTGGGGATAGGGATGTGAGAACAGTGAAACAATAGCTACTCTTACTGCATTGTGTCTCTGAATATCCCATCGCAGGATTGGCCTGCCTTTTCAGACCAGGTTTTAATTGTCTGTCTGCCCCTAACTCCGGGCTGGTCATCTCTCCAACGATTCATTTCTGCATCCCTCTAGTTTTCTCAAAATCATATGTAATCTACCTTTGCATGCTGTGCAGTAGGATGGAGGGGAAGGCGGGAAAAGAGTGAGCACACAAGAATCATAGAATCACAAAATATCAGGGTTGGAAGGGACCTCAGGAGGTCATCTAATCCAACCCCCTGCTCAGAGCAGGACCAATACCAACTAAATCATCCCAGCCAGGGCTTTGTCAAGCCTGACCTTAAAAACCTCCAAGGAAGGAGATTCCACCACCTCCCTAAGTAACCCATTCCAGTGCTTCACCACCCTCCTAGTGAAAAAGTTTTTCCTAATATCCAACCTAAATCTCCCCCACTGCAACTTGAGACCATTACTCCTTGTTCTGTCACTAACTCCTTCTTCCCTTTTTTTTTCTTCCAGTTATCCGGGACCTCCCCCGATCACCATGAGTTTTCAAAGATAATGGCCAATGGCTCTGCAATCACATCTGCCAACTCCTTTAGCACCCTCAGATGCAGTGCATCCGGCCCCATGGACTTGTGCTCGTCCAGCCTCTCCATATTTGTGCCTGCTCAGCAAAGTAAGATCACAATAGCAAACAATGTGAGCATAAGAACAAATTTCCCAGAAATGGCTGAGGAGGTGGTGATGCTGTTGTTCTGTCCCATTTTGCATTGGCCCATGAAGCCTGACTAAAAGGAGCAATTTGCTCCATCCTTATGGATGATGCAGAGTGCAACCCCCCACCCCCACGACCACTCTTCCCTCCCTCATGCACACTAAGCAGACCTGGGAGAGATTGTGCTTTCTGAGGGCATGGAATAATTTGGTCATATAAGAAAGTGGCCAGGGTTATGGTGGTGGTGTCAAATATGAGAGATAATTGGGTGTGAGGGGGAATAAGGAGGGCTTGGGAAGAAAGATGAGTGCAGGGTGTTTTTTAGGTTATGTTAAGTTTAAGCTAATGGCAAGACATCCAGGAGAAGAAGTCAGAGGGAGGCTGAGATATGGGATTAGATGGAGGGAGACAGAGTGGGAGTGAAAACATAGATTTATGAGTTCTTGGCATAGATAGTGTAGTTACAGCCATGTAAGCAGATGAAGTCACCCAAAGAGAGGTTGTAGAGAGAGCTCAGGCCTGAGCTCAGGACCCCATAGAAGACCTCCCCAAAACGATGCTAAATAAATGGCCAGAAAGGTAAAAGGAGAACTAGGAAAAACCAAGGAAGAAGAGGTATGTTGTGTTCAATTGGAGAGATGGATGTGCAAGGAATCTGGGCCTCATGCTGAAGCTTCAGACTATCTCATTTAGAGTTCAATCCCTCTGAACATCCAGGCTATGTACTGTTTCTGTGTGTCTTGGTTTCTGTTTATAGTTTCCTGAAAGAATTGTAGGTTTTGTTTAGAGGAAATACTACATTAGTCTGTGTGAGTGGAATTTTCCAAAGCACTCAGTGGCGACTCCATTCTGCCTCAGTGGAGTCAGTAATAAAACTCTCATTGACTTGAATGAGAGCGGTTGTGCAACAGAGTGATTTTGAAAATCCCTGTACTTCTAGCTCATCATTTACCACAAGAGAATTGAAATACACCGAGTCGCTAAACATTTCAAACACAACACTCTCATAGGTAAGCTAATAACTAAAAGACCAGGGTTTGAACTCTGCCTGGGATGAATGACATGTTTGTATATAATTAGCTACTCCCCATTCATTGATTTCCTTAGTCTCCCTCACTGTTTGCTGATCTGTGATCTCTGAAGGCCTGATCCAAAGCCCATTGAAATCAGTGGAAAGGCTCTGACTCATTTAAATGGGCTTTCAATCATGCCCTAAGTACACTAGTGTGATTCAAACAGCTGGAAACATACGTAAACTATTGCAAATTTTCAAGCTTTCCAAGTTTACATATCAAGGAATCAAGTGATTTATTTCAGAAATCCACATAAACACTGAAATTTTACATGCTGTAGACACTTCGTAAACACAAAGCAATGTAGCGGCTTTCTGGGTATAATAATTCACCAGAAAAGAAGTTAAAATGCAACCACAGCTTCCGCTGAATTGCATTATCAAAGGGTATTATGATTCCATTCTTAAGCATTTCCCATGCTTATGGGAAAAGGCTCAATTAATGACTGAAAGCATAAGTGTACTCTTTTTTGTCTAATTATGGTGGTACTGAAGCTTTTGTTTTGTTCTGAAAGCTTTACCACATACTTTTAATATTTTTATTTGTTCAATCCTTGCAAGATAATACTAAACTATTAATAAAGCTTTCATGCCCAGCTCGTATGCAGTGTATCAGCAGAACACTCTGCTGGCGAGGTGCTTATAGTTCCTAGCGTCTATGAAATTAGATTACATACCACACTATAAACCATGACTCCTGTTGACTTTGATGTGAGTTGTGTGCAAATCAAAAGGCAAAATCTGGCCTTTAGAAAGATTCTCCTCACTCCCTCTTTAGTGGTTCATACCAACATACATTTCCTGTTAAGAAGAGCATGTTAAGAAAAGGCCCAGGTAGGGACCATCAAATTGTGGAGGTGAATGCGGGTTACGCAGGTGGTGTCGGAGAGAGGGCTTTGGATTCTTCAACCATGGGATGTTGCTCTGGAAAGAAGGATTGCTAGGAAGAGATGGGATCCACCTAACGAAGAGAGGGAAGAGCATCTTCGCAGGCAGGCTTGCTAACCTAGTGAGGAGAGCTTTAAACTAGGTTCGTCAGGGGATGGTGACCTAAGCCCAGAGGTAAGTGGGGCAGTGGGATACCGGGAGGAAACACAAGGAGGAGGGTACAAGTTGGGAAGCCTCCTGATTCATACTGAGAAAGTAGGGCAATCGGCTAGTTATCTTAGGTGCATGTACACATACGCAAGAAGCCTGGGAAACAAGCAAGAAGAATTGGAAGTCCTGGCAAGGAACTATGATGTGATTGGAATAACAGAAACTTGGTGGGGCAGTTCACATGACTGGAGCACTGTCATGGATGGGTATAAACTGTTCAGGAAGGACAGGTATGGGAGGAAAGGTGGAGGAGTTGCATTGTATGTAAGAGAGCGGTATGATTGCTCAGAGCTCCAGTTTGAAACTGGAGAAAAGCCTGTTGAGAATCTTTGGGTTAAGTTTAGAGGTGAGAGCAACAAGGTTGATGTTGTGGTGGGCGTGTGCTATAGACCACCAGATCAGAAGGATGAGGTAGATGGTTCTAATGGGGGACTTCTGACATCTGCTGGGAGAGCAATACAGCAATGCACAGACAATCCAGGAAGTTTTTGGAGAGTGTTGGGGTCAACTTCCTGGTACAAGTACTGGAGGAACCGACTAGGGGCTGTGCTCCTCTTGACCAGCTGCTTATAAACAGGGGAGAATTGGTAGGGGAAGTAGAAGTGGGTAGCAACCTAGGCAGCAGTGACCATGAGATGGTTGAGTTCAGGATACTGACAAAAGGAAGAAAGGAGAGTAGCAAAATACAGACCCTGGACTTCAGAAAAGCAGACTTAGACTTCCTTAGGGAACTGATGGGCAGGATCCCCGGGGAGGCTAATATGAGGGGGCAAGGAGTCCAGGAGAGCTGGCTGTATTTTAAAGAAGCCTTATTGAGGGCACAGGAACAAACCATCCTGATGTGCAGAAAGAATAGCAAATATGGCAGGCGACCAGCTTGGCTTAACAGTGAAATCTTCAGTGAGCTTAAACTCAAAAAGAAAGCTTACAAGAAGTGGAAATTTGGACAGATGACTAGGGAGGAGTATAAAAATATTTCTAGAGCATGCAAGGGTGTAATCAGGAAGGCCAAGGCACAATTGGAGTTGCAGCTAGCAAGGGATGTGAAGGGTAACAGGAAGGGTTTCTATAGGTATGTTAGCAACAAGAAGAAAGTCAGGGAAAGTGTGGGACCCTTACTGAATGGGGGAGGCAACATAGTGACAGATGATGCTTTTTGTGCCTCGGTCTTCACAGACAAGGTCAGCTCCCAGACTGCTGCATTGGGCAACACAGTATGGGGAGGAGGTGAGCAGATCTCAGTGGTGAAAGAACAGGTTAAGGACTATTTAGAAAAGCTGGACATGCACAAGTCCATGGGTCCAGACCTAATGCATCCGAGGGTGCTGAGGGAGTTGGCTGACGTGATTTCAGAGCCATTGGCCATTATCTTTGAAAATTCGTGGTGATCTGCAGAGGTCCCGGATGATTGGAAAAAGGCAAATATAGTGCCCATATTTTAAAAAGGGAAGAAAGAGAACCTGGGGAACTACAGACCGGTCAGCCTCACTTCAGTCCCCAGCAAAATCATGGAGCAGGTCCTCAAGGAATCCATTTTGAAGCACTTGGAGGAGAGGAAGGTAATCAGGAACAGTCAACATGGATTCACCAAGGGCAAGTCATACCTGACCAACCTGATTGCCTTCTATGATGAGATAACTGGCTCTGTGGATATGGGGAAAGTGGTGGATGTGATATATCTTGAATTTAGCAAAGCTTTTGGTACAGTCTCCCACAGTATTGTTGCCAGCAAGTTAAAAAAGTATGGATTGGATGAATGGACTATAAGGTGGATAGAAAGCTGGCTAGATTGTTGGGTCAATGGGCTCAATGTCTAGTTGGCAGCTGGTATCAAGCGGAGTGCCCCGGGGTCGGTCCTGGGGCCAGTTTTGTTCAGCATCTTTATTAATGATCTGGATGATGGGATTAATTGCACCCTCAGCAAGTTCGCAGATGACACTAAGCTGGGGGGTGAGGTAGATACGCTGGAGGGTAGGGATAGGGTCCAGAGTGACCTAGACAAGTTGAAAAGAAATCTGATGAGGTTCAACAAGGACAAGTGCAGAGTTCTGCACTTAGGATGGAAGAATCCCATGCACCGCTACAGGCTGGGGACTGACTGGCAGAAAAGTTCTGCAGAAAAGGACCTGGGGATTACAGTGGACGAGAAATTGGATATGAGTCAGCAGTGTGCCCTTGTTGCCAAGAACACTAATGGCATTTTGGACTGTATTAGTAGGAGCATTGCCAGCAGATTATTCCCCTCTATTCGGAACTGGTGAGGCCACACCTGGAGTATTGCATCCAGTTTTGGTCCCCCCACTACAGAAAGTATGTGGGCAAATTGGAGAGAGTCCAGAGGAAAGCAACGAAAATGATCAGGGGGTTGGGGCAAATGACTTACAAGGAGCGGCTGAGGGAACTGGGCTTGTTTAGTCTGCAGAAGAGAAGAGTAAGGGGGGATTTGATAGCAGTCTTCAACTACCTGAAGGGGGGTTCCAAAGAGGATGGAGCTCAGCTGTTCTCAGTGGTGGCAGATGACAGAACAAGCAGCAGTGGTCTCAAGTTGCAGTGGGGGAGGTTTAGGTTGGATATTAGGAAACACTATTTCACTAGGAGGGTGGTGAAGCACTGGAATTGGTTACCTTGGGAGGTGGTGAAATCTCCATCCTTAGAGGTTTTTAAGGCCTGGCTTGACAAAGCCCTGGCTGGGATGATTTAGTTGGTGTTGGTCCTGCTTTGAGCAGGGGATTGGACTAGATGACCTCCTGAGGTCTCTTCCAACCCTAATATTCTATGATTCTATGATCCTTTAAATGGCATTTATTTTTTCAACTATTGTTGGGTGCTCATCCTGATTAATGGACAAAATATTGTACAGGTGAGACCACAAAAAGTGTAACCATCCACAGTAAATGTACCAAGATGTCCTTTCAGTGGTGCCACAGGCTTATGATAAATATACTCACAGAAGATTATACTGTTGGGTCACCTCTGTTATATACATAGATTCCAGAATGTTGTTTTTGAAGAGCTTCCAACAGACAACATCCAGCCAATAACGGATACATTAAAAGGCTTGTATCCTACATGTAATTCTACATTTAAATAATATTAAAACAATTATAGGATCTTATTAGGTTGAGAAATTCCCACCAAAGAGAGTCATACTTAGAGATTTAGGCACAGATCCTCCAAGGTATTATGCTCCTAACTTCTACTGACTTCAATGGAAGTTAAGATCATAAATACCTTTGAGGATCCTAGACATTAGTTCAGAATTTGGAGCCCTTCTAAAACTCTTCTTTGACGCTTTCCTGAACCTGTTGACCACTACTCCAGCTCTTCCACATGGTGCTCTAACGTTATATTAAACCCTCCAATATTCCCAGTTGCTACTTTGGTCTATTTATCAGGGTCCCTTAATATTTCCCAGTCTTTTCTGTGCCTGCACTAGTCCACAATTCTCCAGCATCCATTCTTGTCCCTTCTCCATTCACTCTCTGTTTTCTCTACTGTTTTCCTGGCCTTGTCTGCTGCTCACCCTTTCATTCAGCTTTTATTCTCCATGGATTCTGTGACGTTACTGACATAAACTGTGACCATACAGATCATTTTTGTAACCAGGGTCCTATGGTTGCACCAGTTCTTATACAGAGGAGGCCAAGTGAGGTCTCTATGGAAAGGTTGTAGTTTGCTGGTTATGATTATGCTGTCTATATGTGTGTATCATTTTTGTATTTGAAGTTATGAATACTGGCTATGTATTTGTTTGATTCTAAATAGCCTCAGTGAAGCATTTGGTCAGCTTCTTGAGAAAGGACTATTCTCAGTAAGTGCCCAATCAAGAAACACTTAACTGACAATGGACTTTGGGAGATGCCAATCCACATCTGAGCTTTTCTGGGAATGTTCAAATTAACATGTAAACAATGGCGTCAGCCTGCAAAAAACTGAATCATTCATAGACATGTGACTTGCCCAGGTAGCTACAGACTCCATCTTGTTTCTGTGATCTTGCACAGGAGAACAAAGGGGTTTCCGCCCACAAGAGAAAGAATATAAAAGGCCCTGGAAACCCCTCCATTTTGCCTTCAGCTAGCTCAGAAGATAGCCTCTCCACCCCAAAGAGATGCCTGAAAGAAACTGGAACAAAGGACAGTAACTATGGGGGTGAGAATGACTGCTGGACCCAGACTAGGAAGGAATCTAGTCTGTGAAAGAAGCTTATTGGAACATCTCTGAGGGTGAGATTTACCTGCATTTAGATTCCTACTGTATTAGGCTTAGACTCGCGTATTTTTGTTTTATTTTGCTTGGTAATTTACTTTGTTCTGTCTGTTATTACTTGGAACCACTTAAATCCTACTTTTTATACTTAATAAAATCACTTTTTGCTTATTAATTGACCCAGAGCAAGTAATTAATTCCTGGGGGAGCAAACAGCTCTACATATCTCTCTATCAGTGTTATAGAGGGTGAACAATTTATGAGTTTACCCTGTATAAACTTTATACAGAGTAAAACAGATTTATTTGGGGTTTGGATCCCATTGGGAACTGGGTATCTGGGTGCTACAGACAGGAGCACTTCTTAAGCTGTTTTCAGTTAAGTCTGCAGCTTGTGGGGGATATGGTTCAGATCTGGGTCTGTGTTTGTAGCAGGCTAGCGTGTCTGGCTCAACAAGACAGGGTACTGAAGTCCCAAGCTGCCAGGGAAAACAGGCTCAGAGAAAGGCCTGGTCCACACTAACCCCCCACTTTGAACTAAGATACGCAAATTCAGCTACGTTAATAACGTACCTGAATTTGAAGTACCTTAGTTCGAACTTACCGCGCGTCCAGACGCGGCAGGCAGGCTCCCCCGTCGATGCCGCGTACTCCTCTCGCCGAGCTGGAGTACCGGCGTCGACGGCGAGCACTTCCGGGATCGATCCGGGATCGATTTATCGCATCTAGACAAGACGCGATAAATCGATCCCAGAAGATCGATTGCTTACGGCCGGACCAGGAAGTAAGTGTAGACCTGCCCGTAGTCTCAGCACATCAGGTGGCAGTCCCAAGGGGGTTTCTGTGACCCAACACAGATTCCTCTGTCTAAGGAAATTTGAAAGGATCTGAGACTTTGGCACCCATAAGGATACTTTTGGTGAAACATCATTTGGCTTCAGGCTCATTCCCCCCAGAAGACTTCATATGGAAGTGAACTGAAACACAAAATAAATATTGACTTTTGTTAATATTGCCACTTCGTAATGAAATTCTAAATGAGCTGAGCACGGAATGAAAGTAAAATAGAACCATACATGAAATGTAAATTAAACTTTGCCAAAATATGTGCGTAAGCAATTTCCATCCCGTTTGGGAACTTCAGCAATGCATGATTGAGAAAAATGTAATTTCTTAGTTTTAGAGAGTATAGTAGTACACTGCAATCACTAATATAATAATTCTTTGCACACTAATAATGCTTTTCATCAGGGGCTATCAAAGCAATTCACAAACATTAACTAGTTAAGCCATAGCAAACCCGTCTAAGTAATATAATCACTATTTTATGCAGGGGGAAACTGAAGCACAGAATGGTAAAGTAACTTGCTCAGGTCTTCCAGTGAGTCATTGGTACCTCCAGGATCAGAGCTCAGATGTCCACACCCTAGCCCGGTAAGTCTGAAAGTTATTTCTCCAAACTATTTCGTGAATACTTACAAATAATGAATGCCTTTGAAGAAAATCAGGAACAGTTTTCAGACAATTCACTAACCATAAAATGGGGTTGCTTCATAAAAAAATATTAGTCCTAGTGAATAATACACGTAGCTCTACTCCAAAGGTTTCAAAGTTGGGTTCAGATAAGCACCCAAAGATTTACTTGAACTTTTCTGAAATTCTTTGTTTGAGAAGTTAGTCTGAGAATCTTCCAAGAACAAGCTTTCTCATTAGACTTGCAGGGCCATAGCCTCAGCTAAGTCAATGGAGTCACCCTGATTTATAAACACTGAGGATCTGGCTCTCAGTACTTACTAGTTTTGGTCAAGTCTCAAGTATACCAGGAATAGTTTGTTACACAATTTCAGTATTTATAATTCCTGCCAAAACTAGGGAGTGTGGAAGCGAACGCACTGCTCAGTGTGTGTGTTATGTTTGCCTAATTCACAAAGGATGTGAGTCTGTTACAGCTCTTAGCTAGGGAGCCTGGCTCATTAGATCAAGCTGTGAAATCTTGTGTTTTTGGCTCTGTAGGTCCCTGATTCAATCTTTGGTGTTGGCTAAAATGGCAGCTCTCACAGAAGCCCATGAAAACATAAGGCAAGCAAAAGACCAAACCAAACCCTTTCAAACAACTAACCTGGTCCTGTCACTTTGACTTTTGGTTAAATGCTTGCTTAACTGAGTGAGCGAGGTACCATATTGTATTGAAGTTTCTGAATTACAGCAATGTAGGTCAATCAATCTGTAAATTAAATTCAGCACAAATAGACTGATTTTATAATAACATTGACAGCAATGCCTGTTCTCTTTTACCCACCTCCACTTCCACGCTTGAATAGAAATTTCACATGAAGTTGCATTATTGTCACCTTGACTTAAAAAAATCAGTTAAATCCCACAAATTATCAGATTATTAATTTTTTCGTAGGTTTCAGGAAATTTCAAAGTCCACCTAAACATGTATACCAACAAGCAACATAATGGGATAGGGGGTGAAATCCTGCTCCCCCCTGCACAAGGCCAGAGTGAATGGGTTTTGCATAGGGGACCAATGCAGGCATTTAGGAGAATGAAATCCTCCTCAAAGCCAGAACCAGGCCAAAGGACAGCAGTGCAGTCAGTCTCCAGCCACTGCTACAGTTTATGGACTGTTGTAGAATCTTCAAACTACTGCTCCTCACCAAGTGAATGCTGTGGCTAGTGGATCCATGAAGTTTACAGACCCACTGACCTTACCACACCCCGTCCCACATCTTTGTGGAGTCAACATGGAGCTTAGCTCCATGGTGCAGCAGACACTGAAGAGTCAGTCCTTCAGTATATCTCATCTGCATTCTGCAGTGGTTTTGCTGCATTATAAACTTTCCATGGCCCCAAGGATTTCACCATTATTTGTTAATATAGTCAGTGTTGTGAAATTGTTCACATCACAAAGCATATAACACTGCCACTTAGGAGAGGGTCAGGAATAAAATAGCTGGGAAGCTGCATGTCAGAACTGAGATGCATAGGTAGAGCCTTGCAGAGGAATTAGGGTTTGATCCTGCTCCCATTGAAGTAAATGGCTAAATTCCCATTGATGTCAGTGGGGCAGGATCAAGCCCCTAATGCCTGCTTATACTCACTCCTCCACTTTTCCCAAATTATTTAACAACTCAGAACTAAGTGAGGTCCTTAATTTGCCTATAAAACCTACAACTGTTTCTTTAAAAAAAAACAAAGGGAACCTGCCCTTTTCTCAAAGCCATATATACTACAAGGTGAACATTTCTTTTCTATAATTTACAAATTATATATACTCATCCAAATACCGGTCTTTCATTTTTCTCTACTTTCTGGTTTTTAAGTGCCTTCTCTAGGTGTAAAATTGCAGTAGTTGTGTGGGTCAGATTATCCAGAATTCACCCCTTAAAGGTTCTGTGAGCCTATTCCTCACCCCACAAAAAAGATCTTTCTCACAATTTTCTGCTTCATTGCTAACTACATGTCTCAGGTTGCTTGTCTTGCTTGCAGTTTTCATTCCAAAAGCCTGGGAAGATCCCATAAGTATCTTACATCAACCCAGTGTCTCACACTCATGCTTGCTTTCCTGTTTTCTAAATTTGTAAATCACTGTTTTCCCAGATAAAATATATACCGACTCTTTCTACAAACCAAGGCTGTCATTTTTCCAAAATCAAATTAAATGCTGTCTGAATTTCAATTATACGTTTTGTAAAACAAACAAATAAACAAAAAACCCAACAACAACCATCTCGTTCGTTTTGGCTGATTTAGCCTTAAATCTTGTTCGGCTAAATTGTGATTCAGATTACATGCCCATATGAGAGAGCAAGAACCACCCCACCTTACAACCTCCTACACAGCTATTCAGTCTTTGGGTCCAGGTGTTTAGGATCACCCACTTATTGTCTTCCTAGAGCAGGCGGCCAGGGAATGAGTGGAGCCTTTTCCAAGTGCTTAAAGTTAATCAGGTGCTTAAGAGTTTAGCTGAACTGAGGCCCCCAAAGAGCTTACAGCCACAGAACCCATTCCTGCCAATTGATCTCTACAGGCAGACCCATGTGCCCACACAGATCCAAATGCAGGATTGGGGCCTACCTTTGACATGACATAAGAAATGATGATCATAAATAGTTTCAGCAAGGTACAGTCATATCTGGGAAGTTCTATTAATATTCTTTCTTTCTAGTAGCCTCTCTTCCCCACCACTTCTCATAAGTGAGATGGCAAAAATGAGGCTAATGCTCTATGGTGAATGCGTCCTCTGCTACAGATGATATTTTTCCAGTTTTAAAAGGAACTCCTGGGAAAAGGTTTATATTGAAAAGTCATGCCCTATAAAGGTAGTGGGAAAAGCTTTTTTTAAAAATGGTATATAAGATTAAAAATCCTTAAGGGTTCTATCCTGTTGTCTTTAGATAAATTTCCTATTGAAGTCAACAGGAATTTTGCTTGAATAAGAAATGCAACATCAGTCCGCAGCAGAACATACATATACCGTTAAAATGATGGTGGAAGACAATAGCATCATGTTGAGTGCATCCATTCAAAGTCTTAAAAGCTAAAGTAACAGAAACTCATTTCTGTTTGGAAATAAATTGACCAGTATTGACAGCAGCTGGAACATAGTGATGCTGAACTTTTAGTTCATTTGGGCCTTTAACCAGACAATAATATAAAAACTTGTGCATCATCATTGATTTTAGGTTTAGGATTAATGCATAGTGCACTTCAAAACAGCTAGCTGCCAAGTCCTGAATATGAGGTTTTCTGTTTCCTATGTCAGCATTAATGAAGATATCACAAACACCAAACAATGCATCTGTGACATGAATAAATACAAGCAAACCCTGTGGTCTTTGACTTTTTTGTATATTAGCACCACGCAGCAATTACAGTCAACACACAATGGTAATAATGACAATAAAAAATGTCCCCTGGCTTTGAAACAATAGGGAAATAAATTAAATAAATCATGAGGAACCTTTGTTGAAGAAGCTACTTTGCCAGATAGAATTTGTTTTTCCAAGGATCTTCATAAATCTGATAAGGAAATCACTGAAAGAATTTCTGGAACATTTATATAACAGCCCAGTGTGATTTATTGTTGAACAAGTACATCCATGGATTATAAGATGCATTTAAAACACACAGCCCTTGGGTCACAGAATTAATTTATCTCACTTATTTTTATGCACTGCTTGAGCAATATGTACTGTATATTAAATAACAGAGTTGGTATATATACAGACATAGCTAAGGACAATAAAAGTACAAGTAATTCTTTAACTTTTTAGTGGCCACTAAAGTGCTTTGGTCTTCTGAGTAAGTTTCATAGGCGTGGGAATGCTGGAGTTACACCAGGGAGGATTTTGACACTCTGACTCTATAAAGAAAACTTTTAGAAATTAAGAGAACTGAACCAGCAATGCAGACTAAAGTCAACCAATGATGGTGGCAAGTAAGTATGGTCAAATTTAAAAATAAGCCAAAGAACCATATAAATTGCTTGTGCTAGGTAATTTTCTACAAATTCCATTTCACAGAATAAATATTTTTTTCTGTCAACCATTAGGTCCTGTTTTCTTTACCCAGATAAAATGATGCCCATCTCCCTTCTACATAGCGCCAATTTAGCAGAACTGTTTTGATCCTGGGAGGCTCATCAGCCCAGCTGAGTGAGGCACGGCCTAACCAAGAGTTCCCAGAAGCTACAATATACATGTTGCCTATTATTTTTTATTTAGTTGATTAATATATATATTTAAAGACAAATTGTGATTTGATTTCAATGTCACAACTCACTCTCTCCGGTAGCAAAATGCAATGCTGGAAAATTTGAAGAATGTAGTGCTGCATGAGGCTCAAAAGTTGGTATAGTTAATAGTGCCTCAAGAAGCTGCCATGTAATCATGTCAATTAACTATGCACAGGAATCACTTTTTAAAGGTGTTGCTATGGTAATCGCTGCTTGGTGAGGCCAGGGTAAGATTGTAGCTGTTAAGCCTGGGCTGCAGAGGGTTTACAGATGGGGCTTGCACCCTGTGTCTCCCCAGTTCCCTCCCCCATGGGGCATGCCCCGTGTGTATGTGCATGAGGAGTCATTGCTCAGCCCCGGGCCTGCCTTATGCTCCACCCTCTGCACCAGCCAGGTAGCAACCGTGGCTCCAGCTTCTGTATTCCTCGGCTGCTTCTTCACTATAGATAAAGTAACCTTTTAATAGCTATTAAATAATACATTGGGGTGGGGATAGCTATCTTGTGATTTTTGCCTGACCTGTCAAAAAAGCCACCGCTGGTTCTGATAGGTCTGTTTCATGTGTGGCTACCAATGGGCTAATGGCCTAGCAGAGACACCAGGCCTGGATACTAAAAGGTATTTAGGTGTCTAACTCCCAGTCTTTTTTTTTTTTTTTTTTTTTTTTTTGAGGAACTAGGCCCTAATCAGTGGCTGGTCTTGCTGTGTGTGTGCGTGTGTGTTCTCTGTGCAATACTACCGCTGAAACACAAGCCAGAACTCTCATAGTTGAAAGACAGCATTTTCAATGAGTCAAACATGAAACTGTTTCTGGTGAGTCAAATAGAAGCTAGGGTCAAATAGAACACTAAAAGTTGTTCTTTGCATATCTTACAATAATATTATTTATCAAAAGACACCCAGAAATAGTAGAGGCTGCAAAGTACATGCACAGTTATTACACTGTATAATACAATATGAATTACTAGAGTATTTGGCCTATTTTTATCCATTTCTGTTTTTCTGATCAGTGGTGGATCCAAGAACTAGTCTACTGTACTTTTAGAAGGGATAATTCAACAACTTTTAAGGTTACAGGTCTCCAGTGTTTCCTGCTTCCAAAAAGAAATGTGAACACTTTTGTTGCAACAGTATATTTTCATTGATGGAAATAGTGTAGAACTAGTGTTTCCTGCTTTCCATTATCCTGTAGCTACCAACATCTTCATTTGTTACCATTGACATTTAGTCTATCTTTCTATTCATTAACTATGAGTCAGAGAAATCATAGGGATTCAGTGAGTAAGAGACATTTCTCACAGAGATCCAATGGTCTGAATGTAAATCTGCCTCCCATTGATATATAAATCCAGGACTAAGTACAGCCAATATTCTTACAGACATTTAGATTCAAAGCCAGGCAGCTAAACTTGTTATTTCTTTGCCTCCTCTTTGGACTGTCAGGGTCAACAACAATAACAGGTTAACTGTGTGGTGTCCAGACTAGGGATAATAATTTAGTTTTCAGTTTGGTTCATTTTGGAAGAAATTATATATTATTATCAACTTATGAGGAAAGATTGAAATAACTCAATATGTATAGCTTGGCTAAATGACAGCTAAGAGGGGACATGACAACTGCCTACAAGAATAGTGTCTGAAGGGTGTAACACCAAGAGGAATTGTTTAGTGTGGGGCATTACTAAAATAAATGGGATGAAAAAAGACAGGAAAATATTACATTGAAAAACCTATTAGTGAGGCCTGTGAGACCATGGTGAAAAACAATCTCAAGGGAAGGAATAGGAGCCTCATTGTTTGAGTCATTTAAACCTGGAATGGAAACACACTGGAGAATAAGCTGTAAAGAACATTTCTAATATGGCTTTTGGGAGGTGTACCAGAAATGACCTAATAGGTCATTTTAATTTTTAACATCTAAAATTCTATGACTACTTGCCACATATTCTCTTTATATTCCTCCCTCATACTTGAAAGAATCTCAGAGAAAAAGAACACTCTAAAGATGATCTCAGTCAAGTGAGAAACACTTGGACACAGCTAACCTGTTATTGTTGTTGACCCTGACAGTCCAAAGAGCTATGAAGTGGGTTCGAAGGGCTTTGTAATATTTTGACACAGACTCCACCAATACTGGTCTGTTTTGCAATCATTTTCACTATAATTATCTGATTTTTTAAAATTCCCATCTATTCTCTTTATATCAACATGGTGAACTTTTTTTTTCTGTGTTCCAGCCAGTTCTTGTCATCTGTTAAGTCTATGAAGCACCTTGGGAATTTGTAGGATGCAAGTTGCTATACACAGTAAAACTCTAATTATCAACATTGGGGACTCTGAATTTGCTTTTATAACTGATAATCAACATCTTCAATCTAATTAATGGACACTCAGAAACATAACTCTGTTTTCAATAATAGGAAGTTGAGGACTATTGTAGTTTTGATCATCAAGACTGCACTACAGAAGTAAGTTATTAATTAAGAATAGTAACTCTAAAGACATGTAATAGTCTATTTACAATGTTTAACGCCTTTCCAGATTGCACAACCCATTTTGTTGTTGTTGTTGTTATTTATTTATTATTACATGGTAATTGATGTATTGGGTTATGTATTGAGTATTTGAATGTATTACCCACTGGTCCCACCTACTCTCCTAAAGGCTTTTAGTTTAAAATAATTTCTCATACAAATTGGTGGCAATTTTCCAATCCCATTGTAAAAAAACATCTTTTTTTTTCCTGTTCAAATTAGCAAAAATCTTGGTGAATAACCTAAGAGAATAGTTGCTGACCTGCAGTGAAAAGCTTTTCAGGAAATACAGAAGCAATTGAATAATTGATAAATGAAAACAAGACAATTCAATGAGAACACTTGCATATTGACTGCAGAGGGCATGTGACTGTGCAGGTGTGACCCAAAAACCACTCAGTGCCAACTGGCAAGGGGATTACAAGAATATCCTGGTCCTAGTATGTACATTCAGGTTCTCCAAACAATCTTATCTTAAAAGGAAGCCAGGGTCACACTGTTCATTAATATCATTGTGAAATGTATGTACAGATACTATGTAAGGAGTTATGTATATATACTAAAATGTGTTTTAAAGCCTGTGTAAAGACAGAGTCAACACACAGGTTTTCTTCTTTTAGACAAAAGATGTTTATTCACCTGTCCCACTGTCAGTGTGTAAATTAGGCATTGCAAGGCAACACAATGGCTATCCATCTACATATGAAGTCACACGGGGGTTGTGAAATCAACAGGGCAGCAGCACACAGGAAAATAAGACAGGGTTATCCTGACTCAGAGGACAGACAATGAATTTTTGGGATATAAGAAGGCAAAAAGACATCCCTTTATCCTGCACCTAGAAGTAAACAGGCAGTATTTTACACTTATGAAAATGAGATCTCAACCAGCCTTGGTTGAAACACTACAGAGGACGTTTAAGGTAAAATAAACTTCTTTAGATAGAAGGTTAGCTTGATGAGTTAAGTTTAGTCTCTTGAAAGCATATTATGATTTTGTTTCATACATAATCCATTTGTTTTCATTATCCCTACTTACTATCCCTTGAATCTTTGCTAATAAACTTATTGTTGTGTTCACTATAAATCTATCTCAGTGCTGTGGTATTAAGCTAGGTGCTGATCCTTTGCTGAATCATAAAAGATGGTGTGTATGCTGTTCCCTTGGGGGCAACAGACCTGATATTTCTCTGAGTGTTCAGTGGAGAAGGAACCGTCATTACAGGGGAATGCATAATCCAGACAAGATTGTTTGGGTGGCTAACAGGCAGTAATGTCATGGAGCTGATACCCAATCTCCCTCTCACGGGAGCCAGGGGGTAACAAGATGGCTCACAGTCCTGGCCACCTCTAGAACTGTTACAGCAGGAATGTGAAAAGTACTTTGAATTATGAGGGTTTTTTTTTATTCTTTCTGTAATCTACGTGCCACCCACATAAAGAGTCCAGTACTGTATTCTGATTCCTCATCATGCAGGCACAACCCCATTGAGATCAGTGGGAGTTTTCTTTGAACAAGGCTTTAGGCCTTAAGAAGTTGTGCTGTTTGTTGGAGTGAACTTTTCTCAGACACAGGATAAGATCCAGCTGGCCCGGTAAATGATGATCTGGCCGTTTGGAATCTGTTGATTTGCTAGGGAGGAGGTGGTATTGCTAAGCAGATTCATTAATGCCAACACATTTTACCCAACAGTGAACATTTAGTTCTTTTCTTTCCTCCCACTTAGGGCCTGATATTTGAGGTGCTGAGCAGCTCTGGAAAGGTGCTGACCGGCCAGCCCTAAATCTCCAGCACCGTCAGTGGATCTTGTGAGACTGAACTGTTAAAGAGGCAAAATTAAATATTTCTTTTAAACAAATTGTCAGAAATGCTTGTCAGAGTGTAGTGCTCATGAAAGGTGCTGGTTTGATGTCTCAGGACAGTAAAGTCCTCTGCCTAGTCGCAGAGGAATGAGACAACTCACATGCTTACAGTTAAGCATGTGCTTAAGTGCCTTGGTGGATTAAGGTCAGCGTGCTCAGCATTTACAGGACTGAGCTCCTGGAGAACAGGCTTGTTATGAGGTACAGTGGGTATGAAGAGAAAAAGTACCTATACCACATTCAATGCTTTTCACATCTACGCTGTCCTCATCAGAAGGATTGTTAAGAGTACATTATAATTTCTCAAGTGCAAAGTCATTCAACTTTTAATCATAGGAGAGCCACAATGGGACTCTTGGAGGAGTAAGAGATTACTCAGTATGAGTAAAGGTGGCAGAATTTGGCCTTATAGCATCAGACTGCGACACACAGAGTTATGAAAGTATTATACTGGGCCTAAGTCTGATCTCACCAAAGTTTTACCCTGATGTAACTATTGGCTGCAGTGGCTTTATGCCTCCTTTACACGAGTGTATTTGAGATGAGAATCAGGGCAATTGTATTTAGAATACAAAAATAGTTACTACTGTCATGACAACAGCTAAATAGAGGCTGCAAAAGAAGCAGTAGCAGCACCCTGAAGAAGAAAGACTTCCTCTCATTCACCACTAAAAATTCTGTGGTAACCTTTGCATTTGCTTTTCTGTGTTCTGGCTGTGCTTTTTAAAATACGTGCCTGTTGACTTTCTGCTTCATCACATTTAATGTTACATTCACGTAAACTTCCAGTCATTTTCTGCAAACTAATACTAATTACCTGGAGTTTTATAGCACTACTGTGTAGCTGCAAAATGCTAGGATCTTATTAAAATACCTATTGCACCAGCAGTTTTCATTTACCATAATATCATTCTTCATTTCATTCACTATAATTACTCATCTGAGCAACTTTATTAAAAAGCTAAAACTTCAAAAGCTTTCCACTTCTACTATTCTTTTCATCCAAGGAGTTCTAAGGGAGCTTTACAAATCTTCATCTATTAAGCCTTACAACATCCAGGTGAGGTACTGTTTTAAGTAAATGTAATTGTAATCATTTGGGGGAAACTGAGGCACAGAAAGTCAAAAGAGACAGTGATAGTCACACAGGGTAAAATATGGAGGGCTTGAGCGGGACTTGAGTAATGCATAGGCTTTGCGCCGGAGTGACTTTCACCTACCATGAGCAGAGCTGGGATTAAAACCTAGGAATCCTCATTCCTTTCTCTAACCACTAAACAACCCTCTCAAATTCATCTTTGTGCAGACTAATTTCATTAAAGATGTTTGCAGGAAGGAAGTTTCATGGGACTGGGAAACATCTATTCCTGGTAGTCTGTAAGTGAGCAGCTGGGGATTTAGGATTGATAAAGTAGGTGGGAATGTATTTAAACTCATAAACTGCTCTTAAAATGTAGACATACACATTATTCTTTTATTGATGCTGAGCATAGAGTAACACAAAAGAAATAGTTCAGAAGGAGTAAATCAAGATGCAATGCTCTCATGTAAACAGAATCAGAGGCAAAGACTCAGCAGTGTGTAACGTGATTTCATTTTGCAAGTGATTAACTTTTCTGTTAATTTCGTAAAGATAAAGTTAGACAAGGTTACAAATTCAAAATAGTCCTTTATGTCACTCTTTCCCTCCAGGCACATTTGTATCATACAATAAGTGATCTAAACTACGTGCCAGAGAACATGCATTATGGGCCTAACAAGAGTAACAATTCCAGGAGGGGCTGTGTTCAAGATTGTGCAACAGCAGCAGGATGTTATCCAACAAACTTGTTTCCCATTTTATATATACCACATGGAACTCAAGGAATTGGTGGGAGGGGTGAGTGAGTGAACAGGAGGCAGAGAGAGAAAATAAAGCAGCCCCAAATAAGGGTGTGAATGTTTGGAGTGTTTTTTTTCTTTTTTATTAGATCAGTATTAAACACTTACTGTTTATTATGTTCTTTTTATTACTGAAACATGAAACTAAGAATCCATGGTACAAACTAAGGCCCTGATTCTGCAATTGACTCCATGGGGATGCAGCAGTCTGTACATGCGGAGTCAATTGTAAGGTCAGGGCACAAGAGGAAAAATGCAGGTAGCATTCAACAGGCAGCTGGTAAACAGTCTGACTTGTCACCTCATTAGACACAGATGTCTTTGCTAATGAGATAGTCAATTTCCAGGTAACTGACATCTTCTGGATTTTTTATTGAGACAAAATCTGAAATGTAGCAATTAGATCGCCCCTAAAAAAATCTTTTTCTGACATTTACTAGGAATATCATGTGCAGATGTCAATCAAAAAACCTCAAGCAAACCCCGTCCCCAGACCATGCATTTTGTTGTACCTGTATGTGTGCTCACTTTGAGGGGAAGAGTCAGGGCACAGAGAAATGTACACATAAGAATTTTTGTCCTAGCTTTTCAGAAAAACAACTCCTTTTTGTCTTTAGTACTGTCTCAGTAAATATTCTTAGCACTGCAGGAGCCACTGTAAATCAAAGATTAACACTTACTGCATGAATATTTTACAGTCTACTAAGTGGGACCCTATTAAGAAATTAATGCAGCTTTATAACTCTTCCCCCACTTATAATTCCTTTCTGCCTTCAAGCAACGATGTGACACACATGGGAAATATAAATTGCTAGAGACTGCAAACAGCGGATGTGTCTACACACTGAAATGTTAACTTTTATAGGCTGTAAAAACAGTTATTGCTCTTTTATGGAATGATGGTGTTCAAGACCTCAAGAAAGAATTAGCCTCATAAAACTAAATAATGAAAATATTGCACAGAAGGAATAGGTCTTTTTTATTAAAAAGAATGGATCTTTTCCCACAGGAAGTTAAGGTTTAAGAAACTGGTGCTGAATAACCAGCAATGATTTCTGATTCTATGTCCATTCTAACTGTATCTTCATCTGATTATCTACAAACATAGGTCCTATGCATAAGTCTTGGCAAAATGAGGACCATAAATTAGTGTGTCTTGTTTGGACCAAGGTAAGATTATACTCTATACAGTACCTTACAGCTTGGATGAACCACATAATGATTAATTCTGCATTGCATTAAAAAATGTAAAATAGACAGAGTGTTTCAATTTGCTGTGGAAGAGTAAAAAGAGATGGGTGGTGCAGGAAGAGGTGTCGGACTGAAGAGATGCAACCATCAAGAACCAAAGCTGTGTTCTAGTTATTGAATGAGGAATAAGGTGGGATACATTCAGCAAATGAAGACTGTTCTGAGCAACTATACACAGAATGGCTGCAGTGTCATTAAGAGAAAAATAAAGAACAAGAAATAAAGAAACATGTACCCTATGTTGGAAAGGGGGAAAATACAGTATAAAGGGGTCATTTAGTGAAAGAATATGAGAAGTAGAATCAGCATTCTCCTAATAAATTGCACAGGTCTGAAAGGAGGTGCTACTAACACCTTATGAAAGGTGCTAACTCTCATCCTACTGGAAGTATGCCATTTCAGCACGTGTCATTGAGTCTTCACCCCATCCTGAAGTACTAGATAATGTTATTTAGCATATGACAAATATGAACAAAGGATAGCTGGTTAAACTGCCAACATTGTATTTGGAGGAAACTCCTCCAATAGGGCCCTAGCTTGCAAGTTGTTTAGAGCTGTCAGCTCCCATTATTTTCAGTGGGAGTTGTGGACGTGGTTTTCATAGAACTGAGCCCATAATAAATATTTTATTTCCAGGTGGAATAAGATTATTGGATTGCAATTACATTTCCCATCTCCAGTTGTGTCCTGTACAGCATGTACAGTAACTCCCCACTTAACATCCTCTCGCTTAACGTTGTTTCGATGTTACGTCCCTGCTCCATTACAGAACATGCTCGTTTAAAGTTGTGCAATGCTCCCCTATAACGTAGTTTGGCCACCTGCTTTGTCCACGGCTGGGCAGCCTCCCTATCAGCTCCGCTACGCCCCCACCCCCAGCGCCTCCCGCCTGCCGGCGGACCCCGCAGATCAGCGCCTTTCCCCTGCTTCCCCCCCCCCACCTACTGCCCACGGCGTCTTGCGGCGTTCAGGAGGCTGGGGGGAGGGGGAAGGATGTGGCGCGCAGCCTCCCCCTTCCCTCCCCAGCCTCCTGAATGCCACAAACCAGCTGATTGCCGCAGGCAGGAGGCTGGGGGGAGGGGGGAGGAGCGAGGACGTGGCGTGTGGAGTAAAGGGGGAGGAGGTGGAGGGGAGGAGAAGAGGTGGGTTAAGGGTGAGGGCTTGGGGGAAGGGGTGGAGTGGATGGGCTGCAGGTTGAGCACCCGCACCCCCAGCAAAGTCTGTGCCGGTGCTTGCAAGAACAGCAAGAGGAGCAGCCGGACAATCCATCCTCTTCCACTCTCTGACTCCACCACCTCAACCAAGCTTCATACTCAGCAGTTATGATTGTAGTATTAAATTGCTTGTTTAAAATTGTTTAAAACTTATACCTGTATTAAATTGCTTGTTTAAAATTGTTTAAAATGTATATAATGCCTTTTGTCTGGCAAAAAAAAATTTCCCTGGAACCTAACTCCTCCATTTACATTAATTCTTATGGGGAAATTGGATTCGCTTAACATTGTTTCACTTAAAGTTGCATTTTTCAGGAACATAACTACAACATTAAGTGAGGAGTTACTGTATCACATATCTATAAGGAGTGCTCCAATTCCTTACACTTTGCGGTCTGTGGCAGTTTCCGTTCCCAATATTAGCCAAGTGTTTGATGAAATGTTGATGAATGAATGTTTTCCTCCCACTTCGGATTTTAATGGGTTTGTTCATCTTTACCACTTGAGAGGCAATTCTTTTTGCACAAGACTGATTTATTTTAAGGCTTCTACATGAAGTCCTAGATAGCCCCATTGAAAGAAAAAACAAAATGATCGGCTCTGCTCAAGTGCTTTCCAGTGGTGTGTGTTTGCCCTAAAAAAGAACTTGAAGATTTATTAAAGGGAACTCAGCTGGAATCACTTTCTTTAAACCTTCCAAGAAGAACCTATCACTGATATTTGTATACAAGCCTTTTCCTCACAGTTAATACTGACCTGGCTTGTTGAGTATAGTAAATATATTCCATGGATCCTTCTCAATGTTCAAAGGGTGAAATTCATTATAGTGTCTGGGCCAACACAAGGCTTATGAACAATTTAAGTGTTCAGCAATTTTTTTTTCACTTTGAACTCTATGCATATAACACAGGGCTAATATAAAAGGAGAAAAGCACTATGCAGTGAAAATGATATTTGCCCCCTTTAATTGAGGTTGTGTGTTTATTTTTTGTTATGATATTTCGAAGTCTGGGGATACTGTTGCATCTGGAGAGCTCTGATGCTGTTTAGATAATCACATAACAGCAAAGCCCAGAATAGTTTTTTCATCTGTCTGGCCAGAAGTCTGTGACCATTTCACATGACCCATGCCTTATCACACTGAGATTAGATTACTGCAATGTGCTTTATACGAGATGACCCATTATATCAACTCAGAACCTGAAGTTCATGCGGAATGAGGAGGTTCCCTTGTTAAGTGGTGTGTAAGCCCTGCCCTGACTCTCTGGACAGGGTGAATTTCACCCTAAGTGAACAAAAAAAACACAGTTGGATCAAATATGCCACAAACTAGCAAACAACCACCGCTCATCTAGATTTCATCAAATTCTCAATTATTGCTTCTTGAGCCTCTGGATACTACATTACAGTTTGTATCTAAAATGTCTTATGGATTCAGGGTGGGTCAGATCTATTAACTTTGACCATGCTCTCCTATTAAAATCTTATGTTTATATAACTGACCACAGCTGCTTCAAATGAATACATTCCCCCAAGGCCAATTGGAGCTGCTGACCAAAAGAGAGGCAAAACAGATCTTCTTTTAATGTTTGGAAAAATCTCATCCTGTCTTCTCTGTTTCTTTATAGCCAACTATGCTTAAATATAATTTAAGATTGCGTCTAGCACAATCATCTCCAGCATTTTCACTGTGCAGACAAGCTTGAAAGTGGAAGTTCCTTTTAAGGACCCAGATTCACAAAGGGACTTAGGTGTTGCAATGCATGTCAGGCACCTAGGAAATCACAGGAACAATACTGTGACACACAAAGCCTGAGTTAGGTGCCTAGGTTCCAATACAGTGAATGGTGTCCTAGAATGAGATCTACAAAGCCAGCCTGCTAGGCAGGGAGCCACCTACACTAGACAAGGGGAGATGTTGACAAGAGGGATGTGTGCTAAACCCCACCCTTCTTTCAGAATTTGGTGTCTAAGTCCAAGCTATAGGGAGATGCCTAGCTCTGCTTGTGATTCATGAAGCAGGGGAAGATAGGTGTTCACCCACCTAAATCACAGACAGGGCCCAATCCAGTATCCGTGCTCAGAGGCTGCCTAAGTCCACACAAAATGGTGCATGGGGGTGGGGGAGGAGGAGGAAGAGGTCATCCCTTATATCCTTTAGCCAGTTGTTAGGGTATGCTAGGGAGACCCCTAGTTCATGTCCTCTTTCTGCCTGATGAGAAGAAGGGATTTGAACAGGGATCTGACCCTAGGAATTATTTTGGGGAAGTTCTATGGCCTGTGTTATGCAGAAGGTCAGAGTCCATGATCACAATGGTCTCTTCTGGCCTTGGAATTTATGAATCTATTAATACTTTTAAGGATCTGAGCCTAAGTCACATCTGAAAATGGGATTTAGGCTTCTAGATCACTTAGGTGCTTTTGAGCCTAAATCTATAATCAGTCTGATGGGGAGCGGGGGAGAAATAGAATGTTTAAAGAACATTTTTGTATGAGGGGCAGGGCTGGCTCTATGCACCAGCAAAGCAAGCAGGTGCTTGGGGCGGCACATTTGCAGGGGCGGCATTCAGGCCATCCTTTTTTGTGTGTGTGTGTGTGGTGGGGGGGGGCGGCCCTGCGGGCACTGACCCAGGTAGACGCTGTCCCGGTCCCCAAGCTGACGCAGACATCCAGGTGGAAGAGCCACAGCGGGTGGCCAAAGCTGGCCCCGGGACTGGGGTCCAGCAGCAGCAACGCGTCGTGCGCGGGAGGCGCCCTGGAGCCACTGTGGTTCATGCTGCTGGCCACAGCCGAGCCATCCGGCGGGCTCCGACACGTGGAGCGCGGGACACTTGGGCTGGGGGCCGCCCTGCGGGGCTCATGGAGCCACCTGCAAGTGCCGCAGGGCGGCCGCTCCCCAGCGCCGCAGCTAGGGCTGGGTGAAGCGGCCCGAGCCGCCCAGGGGCTGCGGCAGGGAGGCCAGGAGCAGCAGCGGAGCCATAGAGGGGACCGGTGCCCGGGGCGCTGCCATGTGGGGCCCACGTCCCGCTCTCTGGGGATCCGTTCCCCGCCGGCCGCTCCCTCTGAGGCTGCCCTGCCCTGGCTCCTTAGCCCCCTGCCGGGGCGGTTCCCCCGGCTCTGCCCTCCCAATTCCCGGCCGGTCCTGGAGGCAGGAGTCCCAGCTGGAGGGACCCTGGGCTGAGGCGCGGCCCGGGAGCCCCGCTGCTTACCCTGACCCTGCCAGCACCAGACTGGTTGGAGGTGAGAGGGGAGCGGGCGGAGTCAGGGCCCCCCTGGGCGCCGGGTGGATGCAGCCTCTGGCCCTGCTTGTGTCATGAGCGGGATGCTGATGACCCACCCTGGGAGCGAGTTACCAGTGACCCAGCGCTGGGGCAGCAGGAGGGTGCAGGTGGGGGGGGGGGAGAGCCCAGGGCTGGGGCAGCAGGGGGTCCGCGTGGTGGGGAGGGCACTGGTGGAGGGAGAGGGGGGGAACCCAGAGCTGGGGTGGCAGGGGGTGCGGGTGTGGGGGGAAGAGCCCAGGACTGGGGCAGCAGGGGGCTGCGGGGGGTGGGGGGGAGCCCAGGGCTGGGGTGGGGGGCAGCCAAAAATTTTTTTGCTTGGGGCGGCAAAAAACCTAGAGCCGGCCCTGATGAGGGGAACCTAGCATCTTTCAGAATCTTCCATTACTAATAATGTGCAGGTATTAAATAAGCTGTGAGAGCGTTTGAATTCAGCTTCCTGAATGCCACAGAAACGCAGCCAGCCAGATTCTCTCCTTCTCTAGAGCTCCGCTTGGCTCAGGAGAGAGTGAAAGGATAGGAGCAGCATGTCAGGAAGCCATAACCAGCTCCAGACTCTGATGCTAGACAGCTATAAATGACACCAGTGACAGGCGTTGTAATCCATTACAAATCTCTTTAATCAGGTAACTAAATAGTTATAATATGAACAAATATGTTGCAAATACATTATAAAATGTACTTAAGCCACTGCAAATGGGGTATATTCTAAATGTGTATGTATATTTATAGGCATTTGAAAGTAGATTTCAAAGGGTTTTTTTAATATTCTGCTTTCAATTAGACATGTATGAAGTGTAGTAAACAGTCCTTTCCTTTCCTGTTCAGTCCAAGCCAGGATTTAGAAGAGCCTTTGTGATGACAGTTGGAACCATAGGCTGTCTTTAGTTAGCTTGGAACTTAGAGATACAGGGAAAATTACAAGGTCTTTCCTAAGACTCGCGGTTTCAATAAAGAATCCCTTTTATATTCCTTACAACTGAGTCCTCTCTCTTTTCTACCATAAGGAGAGACAATACAGCATACAACCACATTTGAGCCACAGTCTATAGAGTCTACTCTATGGAGCTGTATTTTGGGGTTAAATTATACCAGTGCAACCCCATCAATGGCAGTAGTGTTGCACATATATAATGAAGTTCTTTTGGAGTACATTCTGTGAAACGCTATCCAGTTGAACTGGGGCTTAACGTGAATGTCATTGTTAGTGAGAATAATCAGCAAAGTGACTAAAAGCGTTTTTCCACATTAAACTGTTTAGTATTAATTGATTGTATTTATTTATTGACTTGACTCCAGTGCTGAGGCAAGAGTCTCTTAGACTGCTTTAAAGCAGAACCGTAAAGCAAGACAGACACCTACAATACAGAAACCCAAGACAGCGGTCTACTGTACAAAGTATCTATGTAGAAGTGAAATCCAGCAAACTTCCCTATTTCCATGACATTGAGCTGTTATGGGCACAGCAGACAGTAGATGCAGCCACTAATTGCTTCTGTCTAGACACCATGTAAAGGTTGAACTATTAGCCTTGCTTCCAAGCTAGAGAATACCTGTGTTCTCAACCAGCATTATTTTAGGATACCATGTGCAAAGTCACCAGTGTAAAGTGTGTATAAAATACTACTACATCAGAATGGTAATGAGTTACACCAACTTTGCACTGGGGCAAAAAGACTGCACAAAGTGAGGAACTGTGGTGGGTCAGGCTCTATATCTCTAACAGCATTATTTTTTCCTTCATTAAATTCTTATGTGATTCTTTCTAGGATATATCATGAGCGAGTAATTTCCTAAATTATACATTCAATTAACTTGCTATGAATGATAAATGATCCCAAATAAGGCCCTTGGCAGATGAAAACCCAACAGAGAAGTGTAGTGGAATAAACCATTTTAGTAAAAAGGAGATAAATTTGCCTTTTTTTTTAAACTGACACGAGTAGAGGGTGTCAGTATTTGTCATCCTGATATAATAAATCTCTCACTGATTTCTCTTTTAAGAAGAAAAAAATACAATATGAATTTTCCTAAGGGTGAAAGGGTTGCAATATCTTTTATGAGAACAGGATATCATTGTTTTGAAGTCATAAAGCTACAGCCATCCAACCTGAATGCATCTTTCCTATAGAGAGACAGTAGAGGAAAATGTAGCATTAGTAGACAGCACTCAGTGTCAAATTCTTTTATGCAGTGTTGTTGTAGCCGTGTCGGTTCCAGGATATTAGAGAGACAAGGTGGGTGAGGTAATATTTTTTATTGGACCAACTGTTGGTGAAAGAGTCAAGCTTGCGAGCTTGAAAGCTATTACCTCACACACCTTGTCTCTGAAATTCTTTTGGCATTTTGATGCCTGGTATCTCTTATCTGACTTCTAGTGGATTTAGTGCTTTTACTATTGTCAGGTCTCATGTTATTTTCTCCTTCTTGTACTATGACTAAATCTAGGTGCAATTTTTCACATTTCATTGCTCAAACAATCTAGGTTTGAAAGCACAGCTTGTAATGGCACTTGCAAGGAGTAGTTACTTCCCTCTTGCTACTGGTCTTACCATTGTGAGTCTTGTAAGTGAGGATGCATAACAGAGAGAGAGGCTCTGCAAGCTGTTAAAATACTGACAGATGGGAATTGCAGATAACTATGTAATGGGATGGAGGTGGGGAGAAAAGTAGAAGATAGGAAAGAAAATCTGGAACAGCCATAAAGTTCCATAAAGCCATAAGAAGGGGCAAAGATATTGCATTCTACTTTACACAGAAGTAGCAAAATTGATTGACTTATGAGGATCATGTTTTATATCTGAATTAGTGAAGGCCAGGGCCCAAGGTAGGCCTGTTCTTAAAGTACAGGTATTTGAGACCTTTGTCTTTAAAAGGAGGTGACATTCTTGCACGTCAGTAAATACCATCAAACTGTTGATGATCCCATTCTCCTGCACAGTAGCCTTGATCAAAACCCAGCAAGAAGACACTGAGGTCTGGTGAACACTACAAAACTCTATAGTTGTGAACAACTGAGTTAGCTGCCACAATGCTAAGCATTACTTAGCAGTCAGGTACGTTCAGTATCCAGTCAGTTAACTGTGAATAGAACCCTATTATATACGCTGGTAAAAGGTGAGCTGTAAGTGTACAGCTTTATATTTCATGGCAACATCAAACAAAGTCAAGCTGATGGCAATCACTTGTACAAACCCCTTTCCCCCACACTCCAAAGCATGCCGAGCAGCTTATTGCATGGCTTGTCTTGATTAGAAAATCTTATTGAGTTTGAACTCAGTTGGGAAACTTTGAGTTACCTGACATATTGGCCACTGCTGGAGACAGGATACTACACTGGATAGACCACTGATCTGATCCAGTATGGAAGTTCCTCTGTTTTCACTCTCTTCCCCTTTCATACAGGCTCCATATGCCGTTTCTCTTCTTTGCTACAATTAGGACTGTGTGACTCATTCACAATGATCCCAAGACCCACTCTACTTTAGCCTGGAGTGCTGGGTTTCCTGTGTTTGCAAACCTTAGCTCATGTTCTCAAAAAGTTTATGAATGTGGGCTGAAGTTCAAATTCACACAACCTCTCTACCCACAGCTGGCCTCCTTCCAGCTCCTACTAGACCCAAGATCCTACATTCTTATCTTTGATGTATCAGGGATTCCAGGTGGCTGTCCTCTCCTATTATGATGCTGTTTGCAGGAGTGGACTTGGTACAAATTCATGCCCCTCCTATCCTAAAACAAGCTTTTGGGGGGCAAAAAGAAAGGATTACTGGACTCCACTTTCTCAGCTACAGTGTCGTAGTACAGAAGGAGCAGCATCTACCATCAGGATTGAGAGGGAGGAACCTTTCAGGCCTGCTTTATACACTATAAAGAAGCAAAAAGGGCACAGAACCATTTAATGGTTAGTTAATGAAGTAATTTGGTCATTTGCTGGTCTTCCTCTTATGAAGAAAGATTTTGCTGTATTTCAATGAGGCTTTTTTTCTCAACCTTCCATTAATAAAGCTTGACAACCCTGTGCACTTGATGGAGCTTCACAACCTTGGTAAGTAGGGGACCCCTGCATGCTCACTGAAAATGACACACATAATTATGGGCGATCTGGGACTGAGAGATGGCCCATAATCCCCACTGGAAGGTTGCTAAGGAATCCCCTGAGGTTTCTTAGCTATTGAGCTAGAAATAATATGGCATCTCTGTCTCTGTAGTCAGTTCCTGAGGCAGAGGCAACAAGAGGAGCCTATTTGCTGCTGCTTGCCTGCACTCTACTTCCAGAAGACCCTCACAGAAGAGAAGTGGCCCATGCTTGATTGACAGTTAGCCTGGTAGGAAGAGGGAGTGGCCACCCAATGTCTCATAAAAGCTCTGGAGCATGGCAAAGGCCACTTGTCCCCAGGACCAGAGTGAATAAGAGCTGGCTGTTAGGCCCCCCAGATCTAAGGTTGGACTCTCATGGGATGTGTTGGCAGAGAGGGCAGCAGAGGACAGGTTAGAGTCAATTCATTGAACTTGAACTTCCAAGCAAATCTAGGGGGAATGTTTTGCTGCCATCCTTGTTGACAGAACTTCCAAGGTTTTGCTTGCAAACCCCAGGATTTGCACAGCTCATTGTAGCCATTAGCTAAAGCATTAATGGTCAGAGTTTTACATGTTTGATTTATGTTCATTAGCAATGTCATACACTTTAAGAATAACCCATCTGAGAGATGCTAACTTTTCCCTCTTCCGATGGTAACACCTTTCGAGAGTTAAGGTTGAGTTGACTTTCATTACTAAACCTGCTTTGCAAGATTTAATTCCTGAGCCATTTCAAATAGCACAAGGAATGATACTGAATATATTTAACTGAGGTCAAACTTTCATCGACTTCAGTGAAAGCTTTACCTGAGTCTTTACTCAGGTCCAGTGGGAAGAAATGTTGCCAGTAGTTGTAATTTGGTTTGGTTTGTTCTATTCTGGGAGAGGGAGAGGCTATGGTTTTATAAGATATGGTTGAAGTGTATTTTGTTGTTTTCAGTGCTGCAAAAAAAATGGATGGAAACTGGACTTGCAGCATCAGATGCTTCTTTCCACCATAACTTGACACCATACATTTCTTATTGTTAAATAAAAGTCTTTATAATGTAGTCTTTATAATGGAAAAGTATCTTATGGTACTGTACAGACTATGGTCATGATCCTGCAAACACTTATACACATGAATAATTGTGCATATGTGAGTAATCCCATTGAATGTATTGGGTGTAATCACTTGCATAAAATTACTTGTGTGTGCGTGTACGTGTTTTGAGAATCAAACCAAAACTGCTTCTAAACAATCAATCTAGCTGAGATTCAGTTACTGAGAAGAGTAGTTGTGTGTTTTGACAAGTTTACTATTTGACTGAGTTAGGGCTGTCAAGCGATTAAAAAAATGAATCGCGATTAATCGCACAGTTAAACAATAATAGAATACCATTTATTTAAATATTTTTGGGTTTTCTACATTTTCAAATATACTGATTTCAATTAGAACACAGAATATAAAGTGTACAGTGCTCATTTTATATTTATTTTTTATTACAACCTAATACAAGTACTGTAGTGCAATCTCTTTATAATGAAAGTTGAACTTACAAATGTAGAATTATGTACAAAAAATAACTGCATTCAAAAATAAAACTTTAGAACCTACAAGTCCACTCAGTCCTACTTCAGCTAATCACTCAAACAAATAAGTTTGGTTACAATTTGCAGGAGATCATGCTGCCCATGTCTTGTTTACAATGTCACCTGAAAGTGAGAACAGGCATTCGCATGGCACTATTGTAGCCGGCATCACAAGATATTTACGTGCCAGATGTGCTAAAGATTCATATGTCCCGTCACGCTTCAGCTACCTTTCCAGAAGACGTCTCCATACTGATGATGGGTTCTGCTCGATAATGATCCAAAGCAGAGCGGTCTGATGCATGTTCATTTTCATCATCTGAGTCAGATGCCACCAGCAGAAGGTTGATTTTCTTTTTTGGTGGTTCGGGTTCTGTAGTTTCCGCATCAGAGTGTTGCTCGTTTAAGACTTCTGAAAGCACGTTCCACACCTCATTCCTCTCAGATTTTTGAAGGCACTTCAGATTCCTAAACCTTGGGTTGAGTTCTGTAGCTATTTTTAGAAATCTCACATTGGTACCTTCTTTGCATTTTGTCAAATCTGATGTGAAAGTGTTCTTAAAACAAACATGTGCTGGGTCATCATTTGAGACTGCTATAACATGAAATATATGGCAGAATGTGGGTAAAACAGAGCAGGAGACATGCAATTCTCCCCCAAGGAGTTCAGTCACAAATTTAATTAACGCATTTTTTTTAACGAGCCATCATTAGCATCGAAGCAGGTGCTCCTGAATGGTGGCCGAAGCATGAAGGGGCATATGAATGTTTAGCATATCTGGCATATAGTTACCTTGCAATGCTGGCTACAAAAGTGCCATGCGAACGCCTGTTCTCACTTTCAGGTGACATTGTAAATAAGAAGCAGTCAGCAATATCTCCCGTAAATGTAAAGAAACTTGTTTGTCTTAGCAATTGACTGAACAAGAAGTAGGACTGTGTAGACTTGTAGGCTATTTTATATTGTTTTGTTTTTGATTGCAGTTATGATACAAAAAAATCTACATTTGTAGGTTACACTTTCACAACAAAGAGATTGCACTACAGTACTTGTATGAGGTGAATTGAAAAATACTGTTTCTTTTGTTTATCATTTTTACAGTGCAAATATTTGTAATAAAAATAATAATATAAAGTGAGCACTGTACACTTTGTATTCTATGTTGTAATAGAAATCAATATATTTGAAAATATAGAAAAACTTCCAAAAATATTTAAGAAATTTCAATTGGTATTCTATTGTTTATCAGTGTGATTAATTGTGATTAATTTTTTTAATCACAGTTAATTTTTTGAGTTAATTGCGTGAGTTAACTGTGATTAATCGACAACCCTAGTCTGAGTAAATCTTAGCATGGTCCCAGGGTTATCTGTCAAGGCATAACTCTGCAGATGATATGTGTTATGAAATAACATGTGGCCAGTGCAAATCTCTGGATACCATGTTACCACAGTGTGTTATGCAAAAGAAAATTATGTTAATGTAATTTGACGATGACTATAGTTTGGTAATCAAAAAAATCAGAACAATGGCTACCTCTCATCCCAGCACAGACATCTGTGAGAAGGTGGCATATATTGACCACCTAACCTGTCTTTGAACTAGCATGTTGATTTGTATGACACTGCAGGAATTACCACTGCAGAACCGGGCTTGTGTAAGGATTTTTCCCCACAATACCACTAACACGAAGGAAGGCTTGTTGGGTGAAAAGCTCCCAGAAGCTCTAGAATATAGGAACAGACACTGGACGTAGATTTTTAATTTATTTTTATCACTAAAATATGAGCAATGCCCTTCCCCCCAAAATGTAAAAATCACACGTGTTAAAAATAGTTTTAAGTTAAATATTAGCTTAATAAAACCTTTAGGGCCAAATCCTGATGTCCTTATTGGCCTAAGTGAGAGTTCTATCTGAGTAACAAATAATTCAGTACATTCTTCATGGTTTAGCCCATAGAAGGTATAACAAAAAGCAATGAATATGTTTGTACTGAAACACAGTTTGAAGGCACCTTGATTCATGATAGCTGAGTTATCCATATGCTGGTTAAAGGTAATCAAAAGGAAACTTTGGCAAACATTTACAAAATTGGGTGCCTACATATAGGCATCTAAATCTATATTTAAGCACCAATAGTGGGAGCTGTGGATGCTTAGTATCTGTGAAAATCAGGCCATTTACTTCAGTGCCTCAGAATATGGATTTAGGTGCTTAACATTAGGTTCTGTTTTACCCACCTTGTCTCTATGGTGGACTTGTCATTTTCCATTTGCTGTAACTCCAGACCTCAGTCTGAGACCAAATAAAGCTTTACATAAAGTAAACATATTTGGGCAGCCCAGTCACCATTACAAAGTTGAACAGGTGTGTAAAACAAACAAGTGCAAAACAGCAACAGGTGCACACAAGTGTCTAACAGTGCAAAACATTCCAAACACTAAAGAGCAAACTAAAATAAAATATGACATGTGGTGTTACATATAATGGAGCTGCTCATCATTAGGAATACGTTTTCTTTCCCTTTCATTAAACCAGGAATAGTATGCAGCAGATACTGCTAGCGGTGTAAGGTTCCAGGGCTCATTGACTGGCTCCCTCCAACAGTTTTCCATAGATTGGAGGACCTGGTTCTGTGGAAGCGAAGCAACAGGAAAGGGCATGGGTGGGCAGAACATGGGTGGGTTTGGGTAGAAGAGCTTTGTGCCAACTGGCTCAAGATCTCAAAAAGTCTTCTGAACTTGTATTTCTGAAACATCGTGTCTCACTCCCACATCTGCCGATCATATCAAAGCTACTCTGACAACCTCCCTTTCATCTCAGGTTCACGTCTCCAGCTCCAGGGCCACCTTTCTTCACTTTGCAGCCATCTGGATATCCTCCAGCTGCTGCCTGAGCTCTATTTTGTGGAACTGGTCTGACTTCCTGGAGCAGCCCTTTTGCACCTCCAGCAGCAGATTGTTCCCGGTCCTCTGTCACTTGGCCCTCACAGCATGCAACTTTTGGGTCACGAAGAGCAGTCTCTGTGGCATCCTTCCTTCCCTCACTGAATCTGAAACTGACTCAGAGTTGCCTAACAAATGAAAAAAGTTTGTGAATGTCTGTTAGTCCCATATGGTTATATATTTTCTCCATGTGGCCAGAAAGAAAAAAATTGTATCTTATATTTCAAATACCATTCCTATAGCTTCTCCTGGATTCCAAGTTCAGTTGCAGAGTATTTCCAGGAAAAGAATGGTGTGTAACAAGAACCTTTGCACTCCCCAAAATATTTATTTTCGCAGGCGAGACTTTTTTTAAAGGTGTGGAAGGGGTGAAATAGGGCAGCATTGGTGACTATTTCAAACTTATTCCAGGCTGCTGGGAGTAGCTTTCGACGATTGTAATCCTGGGTGAAGATCCCAGAATGGAAGAAAAAGCAGTTATTCCAGACCTCAGAATGGAGACCTGGTTATGCTAGGGAAATCTTTTTGTGTCTTGTACCAGATGAACTGGAGGTGGTTGTGAGTTACAGGGGAGGCAGAGGGAGACTTGCACTGCACTGAAATCTGATAGACTCCTGGAACTTCCACGGAGTGAAAAATTTTAATTTATCACTTCTCAGGACTGGAGCAAAATGAAATCTGCAATCAACCAGCTGCAGCACTAATGAGCGGGCAATACCTCATGTTCCATTAACATGCTGTCCAGTCCTGGGATATTCTTGGTAGAGTCTTTGAGGGCTGTATTTGGTTAGACTATATTTTGCCAGGGTAATGGCTGCAAAGCTTTTAACTTTAGTGATTCACACCCATGCAGTGCTTTTCTATTAATAACTGCTTTGTTCATCAGCTGCTGTAAGTTACTCCTTTACAGTTTCCCCCCCTGCTTGTCTGCCATATTGAATAGCATGGTCAGTCAGGAGGAATTATGTAATTATACTGCATCCACCTAAAACTTAAATGAGAGCTGAGATTAGAGGTTAAAACCCAGTCACACATTTCATAATATCCTTTATAATAATAATAACAATAATCGCTGCACCGAGTTAACCTGGGTGAGTTGCTGTGACCTCTTCTCGTTCTTCTATGTGGGGCTCCTCCACCTCGTTGTGCTCCCTGGAGTCCTGGAAGCATTTCACCAAAGGGAATCCTGTGACATGGGACAAAGGTCCTCTCCGCCTCGCTATCCACAGCTGAGTGGGTGGGCTCCAAGTCCTCACAGACATCCAAGCTCTGAATCCACCCTCAGCCTGCCTCCACAGATTATTCCAGGCTGAAACTGGGATCCAGGCTTGGGGTGCTGTTAAGTATATGGTCCAGCTCTCTGTAAAACAGACAGATCTTTTGGGGCAGCATCGGACTTTGAATTGTTATTCTCAGCCCTCCAGTGGCTTACCTTGAGGCCCTTTATAGCTTCACCTGCACTGTTGTCCAGTCTGGTTGATACCAGGATCGGTCTGCAGTATCATCATAGTACTGGGCATGCCTTCTCTGGGTCCCAAAGTCATAGGTTTAGCTCACTTCAGCCTAAAAGGTTGTCCAAGGCTTTGGTATCAGCCTCCAGCCCAGTGGCTCCATACTGACTGTGATAGACCCAGGCCAGTTGGGTACAGCAGAATAGCAGAAGGCAGATATACTGGCCACTGGATTAACAGTTTTCTGTTCCCTGACTGACCAGAGCAGGGGCTGCTCCAGGCTAATGAGAACACCTGACTCTAATTAAGGCCCCGCTGATACTATAAAAAGGGCTCACTCCAGTCAGGCAGAGGAGAGCCAGGGGAGAGGAAGTGTGGCTGAAGGGCTGGTTAATGAAGACACCCCCAAACCATTGGTAAGGGAGCCCTAAGGTAAGGGTGAAGAAGGGAGAAACAAGAGAGCTGTGGGGAAGTGGCCCAGGGAAATGTAACAACTCTGGCAGTGAAAGGTGCCAACAGCTGCTACCATTAGGGTCCCTGGGCCGGAACCCGGAGTAGAGGGCGGGCCCGGGTTCCCCCCAACCCACCACTACAGGAACATCTCCTGGGAGGGGAAGTCAGGCCCCTGTCAGGACAGGAGGCTAAACTGTTCTGAAATAAGCCCCCAGGGACAACAGAGACTGTGGGAGTTCTCTCACCAACCTCCTTGCTGGCCTATGATGAAAAGGGCTCAGTAGACTATAACCCGGGCCCTAGAGAGAGAAGGGCTATGTGGAGGGTCACAGTGAGCCACTGAGGCTAGCATAAACCACCTAGAAGCGCAGAACCCACGGGGGCAAGGTCAGAGCTCTGCCACATGATATATGGGCTTCTAGCTAGACACGCATCTCATGGCTGTATTGGAGACCAGAGATGACTAAAACTGAAGGTTCTGCAAGCAGTGTGGGACCAAGAACTCTGAGAAGAAGCATATGAAGGTAAGCAACTTCCAGTTAAGGGACAGAGCACAGGTAGATGGCAAGTTAGGACACAGGACTGGGTGCTTGGGTGCTTGTGGGAAGGGACTGGAGGACCATCATCCATCAATTGTTGTGATTGGTTGTGGCTGTGTGTTTTCACTGCAGGCACCTGGAGTTAGCAAAACACTTCAGACACCTCGAGTTAACAAAAAGTGAGACGAGCTAACTCGTGGTTTGTCTTCCACCTCAGACCATCTCAGCTGCCTTGTGGTGCGGCACAACTATAGCTTGACCAAGGTGGATTCGTGGCTAAAAGTGGAACATGTTAAAAAGAAAACTCCTGGTGCACAATGAGTTAAATCTCTAGTGAAAACAAAACAAGAGTGAGGTGATCCACACTAGCCTTTACAAACATGTTAAGTACTTCAAGTGAAATGATTAACAATTAACTCGCAGTACAAGAGTCTAGTGTAGACATACCTATTCAGAGAAAGCAGTAAATCAAAAAGCAGCATTCCCAGCCCCAAGCATTCAAAACTCATGAGTTAGGCCCTAAATAGTCATGAGATTGACTTAAAAATCATGAGATTTTAAAAATATAATACCTTTTGGGTTCTTATTATTTACCTTCTGTTTTTTAAACCTTTCACATACAATTAGGTGGTGTTTTCAAACTTTCTTCTGCAACTATGAGGGATAAAATGTCCTTTTAAAAAAAATAAAAGCTGAGATTGCATGTCTTCAGGAGCTAAGGCTTTACAAAAAACACCAAATATTGTGAGACTCACAATCAAAATTGCAAGAGCTATCAACACTGACGTTTATGTCCTATATGGAGTATGATAAGGGAAGTTCAGAGAAAAGAAGAACTAATCTCATTGTGCAGGCAAATATTCATAGAGCTACCACTGAGCATGAGCCTGGGCTGTTTATAATAATAATAATAATAATTGCCTATATTTTAAGGAATGTGAATATACTATATATGCTTTTAACTCCTGGCTCAAGTTGTGTTCTGGGTTTTAGCAACTACTGTAACTAAGTTATGAAGGCTTGAAACAAAGGAATTTTATCATGCTTTTGGCCAAGTGATAAAGTGATAACGTCTGAACACAAAGAAAACTACGCATAATGTTTGAATTATTGTGTAACAATGAAATGAGGCATAAGGTTTGTTGTGCCCTGCGTAGTCATAAAATGACTGGCATTCTGGTCATTTGTGGTTCAATGTAATGGGGGTCTGGTTTGGCAGCTCCTGTCAATCCAACTCCCATCTAAATTTCCCATCTTTTTATATTTTAACAAAGTCCAAGTCTCCCAGGCACATAAGGAACAGCAAACCTAGTGGTCCAAGTTTTCTGTTTTCTTTTAAAAGTAGAGGTCTGTTATTGTATTTCCAACTCTCCCCTCTTTTTTCTGTAGTCTCCAGTCCTGATTAGCTCAACTGATGATCCCTCAGAATCCTCCTCCACTAGAACTCCTAGCACCAGGAACCCAACACATAGGTATTAAAGTTTGTAATAAAGTTGTGGTTGGGTGCATGTTAGTAAAGTTTGTTTTGAATAGATTTTATCTAACACAAAGCAACTGAATGGAATTTTCTGTCACTTTTGGCCATACAGAGATATTTTGTTTGAGGTCTGCTTATTGCTGGCTTTGAACTAGGGCTCACGTGTTTTTTCTATGTAGAATCAAATTATTGGTCACACATAATTCAGCTCCTTTTCAGAAAACATTTAAAGCTCCATTCTGAGCTCTATTGATTTAGAAAAACATTCCAGCATTGCAGATTTTAAGCCAAAAAAGGTGCTGTTGGGATAGTACATTGTTTTCCATTTTTATCCTTTTTGTAGCTATGATCTAGAGAAGTTATACTCTAAGACACATTTCACACAGCATAGATAACCTGTTCCCTTTTTGCACATCTTGTTAGTTCCTGTATGTGGTGTAAACCAAGTTCCTTGTTGGATATGTCTGTCAATATTATCATGCAGTCACCCACAGGGGGATTTCAGAGGCTTTGTAATATCTTACTACAGTCAGTGTTAGCATTTAGGAGAATATCCTGTATTTTGGGATTGGTCCACACAGAATGATGTCCTATCTCTTCCTTGATGAGTTCTGATGCTGCTTTGAACTTCCACAGTCACAAGGCCGGTGCTATTACACAATCCCTCATTCGATACTTTCACTTGCATTAAAGAGTCTGCATTCACCTGACATATTCCCTTGGGAATTAGTCATTCAGCTTTTATGGCAATGGGGCTGTAAAAAAGCCTTAGATAGAGACACACAATTATTGGAGGTGCTCTGTGGAGCAATTTCCATTTAATCAACTTTAATTTATCTGACTTTCAGACTCATTATCCATCCAGATCCTTTCCTCATTCTTCTTCATTAATATTTATCTCTATCTTTCTCTCCATTTTGGTGACCAGATTCTGCTCTCATTAACACCAATGCAAGTCCATTGGCTTCCGTATCAATATAAAGGGAAATCCCATTTCATTGGTGTTGCATTGGTGCAACCTAGAGGAGAATTTTAAGTCCCACCATCCCGCTATTTATTTATATGTATATATAACCTATTCATCACTGAGGACTCAGATCTAATATTAGACATGCATATATAAGAAATCATTAGCAGACATATTTCAGGCCATTCTAAAAAGTTTAGAGTCACACAAGTCCATAAATGAGGAGCCACACATATTTTAGTTGACCATAGCTTACGTCATCCCATAGGCTTCTTCATGATTCAAGTCTGCTTCTGATCTGCTGCAATTTCAGTGTAAAGGCAGTTTTCCCAATGACAGATGACAGAGTGAGCTACTGTACTACAAGATCATTTGAAAGCAAATTCTACTCTTTTTAAATTATTGTCTACTCAGCCAAAACTTCATCATGCACTTCAATGTTTTCTTTCAGTTATTTCTTTTCCATAAACAAGAGAGGCTGACCCAAAAGCCACATCCTAGAGATGATGACTGGTCACCAGTCAAGGTTGAGCAGTGCAGGAAGAGGAGGAAGAAGCAGCCTGAAGGTAAATGGAAGGATTTCTAACCTGTGCAGGCCTCTTTGGAAAGGGCCCTTGGCTATCTCAAAGTTCACTTCTTTGTCTGCAACTTACCTTAACAGGTGAATTTGCTGAGGATTCTAAAACTGATATGATGAAGCTCTCAGGGAGAAGGCAGGGTTTCCTCAGCAGCAGATTCTTGACTATGAATTCCCTTCTTCACAGATATTGGGATGAAATGAATCTCACCCTCTTCAGAGCTACAGGCAGGACCCAGTGACAGGGTGAAAGAGTTACTGGTGAACAAAGGGTTAACTCAAGATGAGCTTCCCCCTCCCTTTGCATGGTGTTCAGGGAAAGGGCTATAAGAATGGCTGCTTGGGAGATATGGGGGAAGGAGGAGAATTGCCTTTGGGAAGGCAAGAGGGGCTCCTGTTGTGCTGAACTCTGCCATAGTTAAAATCTTCAATTGTCCCAGCTGGGTGAAAGATGACAGGAAGTCTTTTAATCATATAAGCATGTAATGTAAAAATCTTGTTGAAAGAGAGCCCAGCATGGGGTCCAAGAATAGCATCAGCCGAGGTTGTCTGAACTGTTCATTAGGGAGTTCGACTTGCAACACTTTGCTGTGGCCCATTTGGCAAACCAAAAGCCATTCTGAGCAGCTAGGCTTGGTTTAAAAAAAAGTTACCTCCCACAGATTGACCACAGGAAAATAAGAGCAACCTTGCCCAGAATTTCCCCAAGCTAGTTCTGAAAGTGACTAATTGGGCCTTTCCCGTAAGCTGGGTCTGTGTTCATCCAGCAAATGAACTGCAAGCATTAGAGACAGAAGCTGCATTTTCGTCTAGTCTTTTCTCTCTCCCTCTTTGTCTGCAATGGTCTTGTTTTGTTTTAAGGTGAAACAGAACAAACAAAAGCCTCAATCACCAGGGCCTGGGACTGTTTGTGTTTGTTCTGTGCCTAGCACAGTAGGCCCCTGAATTTCCTTCGGGTCCCTAGTCACTATTGCAATATAAATATTAAACAGTAATAATAAAATCTGAAAGCCAAAAGCAACCACATAAAATGGACCCTCTCTTTTTTCCAACATGGAGATTTAATATCCTCTGAGAGACTGTTAAGCAGGAGATTTTCCAGCTGAAAGACTATAGAAGTATAGAGGGAGGAAGTAAGGGAAATGGTTAAAACTCTGATTTACTTGATATTTTTCATTCTGAACTGCTTTAAGTGTTTACTTTTTATTTTCTCTGTATGTGAGTTGAATGAATGTTGAAGAGTTTTTGTTAGCTGATGTACAACAAGAATATCCAAGTCCCTCTCAACCAAACTCTTAACCCAAAATACTATTAATGTTATGACAGTACAAAAGTAACATCCCAAAGACATGCTCAATTCTCACAACAGTCCATACCCAGGGTCAGATGACTGGCTTGTGCTATAAACTTGAGTGTTTTTCTATTTACTTTCTGATTATGTTAAATTTTATTTTATTGCTATAAACATTAACTCTTGAAGACAAAGATCCTATCAAAAACCTTTTTGTTTGGTTGGTTTTTATTTCTGTTTTTGTTTGTTTGCCAAGTCATTCCATCAGTTTACACACCCATCTATTTGCATGTCTTTCCCCAGTGGCAGCCCTCACAGAATGGGACTGCAACCCATCCTGGAACATAAAAATGTTGCAAATACCAGAAAACAAATACGAGAAACCACTAACAGTGACTACAAGTGAGGGATGGACAGTACAATGCAAACCACATATTGCTGTATATTGTAATGTACATTGATGGCTACATACGAAGTACCCAGGTAGACCTATACAGCAGGGAAATTATGACAGCTAAAACAAAGAGACTGTGAAAGAGGTGTGAAAGAATGTGAAACTTGGTGAACTATATGCAGCTAATTTGAATGGGCTGCATACCAACATGGCTCTACTCATTTTCTGCAAGAACTTTATTAAAGGTATTGGCTCAGTTTCAATGCAGATACATTGTTTATGAATGACTTCCCTCCTTGTCACACAATTGCAACTTTTGTAAACATTAAGCAAAGCAAGGAATCCAGAAGAGTTTCATTTTGAAAAGATATATACACAATGCAGACTCACAAACAACCCTCAAATGACCTAAGGACTGTCACAGATAGGATGTGGTTATCACCCCTCAGTCTGCATCATTTTAAGACATACCCAGAGGAAGTACACTTCATTACAGACTCTGCGTATTTATCACAAGCTTAACCTTTAATGAATAATTGAGGAACTTTCATGTTTAATATCAGATTAATGTTTTATTTAGTTGTTTTGGGTGGGGTGAAGGATTGCTTATGTGGAATAATTAAATAAATTTGGCATCCACCCACTCCATTCCCTTCTGAAGAAAAAAATAATCTCCCAGTGAAGTTGCTTGGGAAATATTGATTCAAGCAGAGAAACTTAGTAACTAATGACTATGGGATTTGCCCTCCAAAGTGCTGCAGAGGTTTCTGGAGCAAACAAGCAGTCTTAGCTCTGCCCTATAATGACATCAAGGGTAAAAATGAAAAAAATCAAATGTGTCTTTAAATATCTGCTTCATATAATTTGGGACTACAAACACTATTATTCATTAATGATAATTATATGTTCATGGTATTGGATCGCTACAGGGCAGAATTAAGGTTGTTTAGGTGTTCCATGTTTGAATTTCTTTTAAATTTAATCTTGACTCTGAATTCCCTGGCTTCATGATGCTTTGTTTTTGGATAATACAACATTCCTATAGTACATTTTACCCTAAATTACAGATATGTACTCACAACTTTAACTCCATCATAATACCGTTTGTCTCTGACAATTAAGTGATTGCTTATGCCAAGAGCACATAACTCTAGTGCCCTGGCTGCCAATGGTATCCAAGGTGTTGATTGTGATCTATCAAGCCTTAAATTGGTTTGGAACCAGGCTGCTTTAGAGATCTTCATACGCCCTACTGCCTCAGAGGAAGTCTAGACTACAGTGCTACATCAGCGCAGCTGCACCGATGCAGCTGTGCCACTGTAGCGCATCTGGGAGAGTGCTTTTCCCCTCGGCATGATTACTCCACCTCCGCAAGAGGCAGAAGTTATGTCAGGGGGAGAGCGTCTCCCATCAGCATAGCGCCGGTGTGGACAGCACTTAGGTTGCTGTAACTTGCCTTTCTCAGGGGTGTCTTTTTCACACCCCTGAGCCACGTAAGTTACATCGACTTAATCGGTAATGTAGACCAGGCCTCAGCTGAGATCAGCTCCTCTCTTTATCTGCCAAGACTGGATTAATTAACCTTGTAACCCCATCTTTGTTTTCTGTACTTTTGGACAGATGGCTCAGTGTGGCTTTTGGAAGGCTTTTGGTGGGTTTATGGATTTCACTTCTGTGGGAAGGAGTTTGTTAGTTTTTGCGGCTGGAGAGTGAGTCCATTGTATGACATGTGACTTATACTGTGAAGGGTGTAGAATTGATGTCAGGGTGACCAAAGCCTTGTGGGATGAGCATTTGGAGGATTTTATGAACTGAAAGAACAGAAAAGTATCACTATCTAGATCTATAGCTTTCCTGCCACTCCATGATTAAAACCAATTGTTAAAACTAAAGAAATACTGACTGTTCAGTATCTGTTGCAGTTCTTAGATGAACTCAGCCATGGCTTAAGGTCTATGGCTCAAGCATTATATTTTTTTATAAACATCTCTGCAATGGAGAGCAGCTATGATTTCCTTACATGACCGCTAACTCCCATAATCCTGATGTCTGTTTGCAAATGGCAAGGGGCCAGTGAGAATGAAGACAAGACTTTTGGCCAAATGACTGCAACTTTATCAAAGCTTTTATTTAAACAACTCTGTCCAGAGCAGCATGGAGGGTGAAGTAGGAAGAGGCCACCCAGCACTGCCTATCATGCCATGTCAAGAGTGCTGGGATTTGTCAATAGCAGACCTTTTAACAAAGGAGGGCTGCCATTGGCCAGCAGTCACTATGACACTGACCAGGTGTCTTGCCCCACTGTCCGGAGTCTTTCTCCATAATCGGCGCCTCTCATAATGGCTTAGTCCCTGTTCCAGAATCTAACTCTGATAATTAAAATTAGTCTGTCTATGTGGTTTACCATAGACATATAAAGTTATTGATACCTCCTCCAACAAGTAATATCTTACCCATTTGTGGAAAGGTAGAAGAAAACTGTTTCACTATAAAACTGTTAGACTGATACATGGTACATTATAATTTCATAGGAAGTGACCCCTTATAGTTTATATAAAACAAGCAGGTGGGGAGAATGGGGCTCTGTTACTGAAACTGTTTTGGGGTAAAGTTTTCAAGAGCACTTCAGTGACTTGGGAACCTAAGTTCATTTTCAAAAGAGACTTAGGCACATAGGAACCTAAATCTCATTGTCCTTCAGTGAGATGTAGGCTCATAAGGCCCAGAATTTTAGAGGTATTAAGGCACCTAACTCCCATTGAAAACAATCAGAGTTAGATGTCTAAATACCTTTAAAAATCTGGGCCCAAGGCCCAGATCCTCAAAGGGGATTAGGCACTTCATTCAGTAAGGCACCTAAATCCCTTTGAGGGCCTGAGTCAAAGTGTCTAAGTCACTTTGGAAAATGGGATTTAAGGTCCTGTTATTTTGATGGTTATGAAAATGTTAACCTTTGCCTCTGACACCCAGGGCTGTGAGAGTGAGATCTTATGTCAAGAATCAAAATTAAAATGCAGTTAGAATTTCTTTCTTTTTTCACATTGCTATCCATTCATTTAGCATTTTGTACGCAGAGCATTTGAAGCATCAATAAACCCCCTATGATTCTGAAAAGTAATTCACAGACTGCTTTTTGCAAATAGGACATGTAACCTGCATTAATTACATAAGACTATCTTGGGACCCATTTTCCATTTACAATTATTTCTGGCAAAATTAAAGGGGTTTTTTTGGTTCCCTAAAATTATCGATTTTGTGTAACTATTTTCATTTGAAGAAAAACAAACAAAAGTATTACTAAAGACAGTTTAATATTTCTGAACTTGAGAGAGCAGTGAGAAAATGCTCATATGTAGAGCGAAGTGGATAATGCTGTGGATTTGTGACGTGTTAGGCACTTTTATATCTTTTCTCTTTGATTGAAGGAGTATTAAATCAAATTAAACCAAGAAAGGCAGATCTTGCTTTCTGTCTATCCTGTGCTGCAGTACCGTGGCAGTAGGGACAGCAACAGCGTGGTAGAGTTCAGATCAGCCTTCTGTTGAGTTAGCTGTCTTGATTCTGATCCACCCTTATCTTCATGGTGCTTGTGGACATGACTCCCCTGCATAGGATTAACAAGTCCCTTTGTAGACCTCTGACAATGCTTTGACAGGAATCTCAAACAGGGAAAGTAATGGAGGGAGGCATAAAGAGTGGAGGAGAGTGAAAAGTGGGCAAGAGAATCAGTGTAGCAGAGATAGAGGGAGGGCAGATTTTTGGCAGTTTAAGATAGATCTTAAAAGAAACCTAGAAATGTACTCAATTCTGATGGTTTTATGGTGGATTAATTCTGGATTTGTAGTCTTTACTGCATCACATTCTGGCCTTCAGGTAAGCTTCTGATAGTTATGGGAGATATACACAGTGGTATGTTATTAAAGTTCACCTTTCAAAGTAGTTTGGCTGGAGCCAATTACTGAATACCAAAAGGCAGACAGGTAAGAATTCATACAGTGGAATCTAAGAGCAGAAAAACAAAGCAATTTTCATGTATCAATACATTATGCATATCCTCATATCCCCTGCTGTTAAGGTAGATGAATTGTGCTGCACATTCGTGGTGTTCAGATGCTATCCAAATACGTGCAACTGAGAAGGACAGAAAACTGCCAGTTCAACCTAACATGATCAGGATGGGTCAAATTATCCTCTCAGTGCCAAAATAATCCCATTGAATTTAATGGGGAAACAGAGGAAAATGTGGCCTGATGTATTTTAAAATATCCATTGAGGATGTATTTGCCAGATAAATGAATCCATTCCTACCCAGTCTTGTTAAAAAGAGGTAGGCAAGGATGGAGAGCTATAAAAGACCGAAAAGATGTGTATCCAAGAATTTTTAGCAATACTATTACACCTCTACCCCGATATAATGCTGTCCTCAGGAGCCAAAAAATCTTACCACGTTATAGGTGAAACCGCGTTATATTGAACTTGCTTTGATCCACCGGAGCGCGCAGCCCTGCCCCCCTGGAGTGCTGCTTTACCGTGTTATATCCGAATTCATGTTATATCAGGTCGCGTTATATCGGGGTAGAGGTGTACTCTTAAAATCACTGCTTAGTGACTACTTCTAATTTCAAACTACTAGCTAGGCATGTCCAAAATGCAGAAACTGAGACATTTTGTAGGTCACAGTGTAGAATTTATGGTCTTTTTTAGTTATGACTGATATTTGTTAAACATTTTACTTTTATAAATATTTCTTATGTACCATGAAAGAAATGTAGGGCTGGAAGGGACCTTGAAAGGTCATCTCGTCCAGCCTCCTGCACTGCAGCAGGACCAAGTAAATCTAGACCATCCTTGACAGGTGTTTGTCCAATCTGATTTTTAAAAACCTCCAATGATGGGGATTCCACAACCTTCCTTGGAAGCCTATTCCACAACTTAACTACTCATATAGTTAGAATTTTTTTCCTAATATCTACACTAAATCTCATTTCTGCAGATTAAGCCCATTACTTCTTATCCTAACTTCAGAGGGCATGGAAAACAATTGATCACCACTCTCTTTATAACAGCCCTTACCATATTTGAAGACTGTCATCAGGTCCTCCCTTAGTCTCCTTTTTTCAAGACTAACCATGCCCAGTTTTTTAAAACCTTTCCTCATAAGTCAGGTTTTCTAAAACTTTTATCATTTTTCTTGCTGCCCTCTGGATTCTCTCTAATTTGTCCACATCTTTCTGAAAGTGTGGTGCCCAGAAATGGACACAGTTCTCCAGCTGAGGTCTTACTGAGGCCAAATAGAGTGGGACAATTACCTCCCATGTCTTACATATAACTGTATTGTTAATACACACAAACACACACACACACACACATACATACACCCAAGAATCATATTAGCCTTTTTTGCAACTGCATCACATAGATTCATAGATTTCAAGGCAGAAGGGACCATTGTGATTATCTAGCCTGATCTCCTGTATAATACAGGCTATAGAATTTCTCCAAAATAATTCCTAGAGCACATTTTTCAACATCCAATCTTGATTGATGTTTGATGACTAATGTTTGATGGAGAATTTACTGCAACACTTGGTAAATTGTTCCAATGGTTAGTTACCTTCACTATCAAAAAATTACACCTTATTTCCAGTTTGAAATTGTCTAACTTCAACTTCCAGCCATTGGATTGTGTTATACCTCTCTCTGATAGATTGAAGAACCCATTATTAAATATTTGTTCCCTGTGTAGATATTTATAGATTGTAATCAAGTCACCCCATTGTTAAGTTAAATTGATTGATCTCTTTGAGTCTATCACTATAAGGCATGTTTTCTAATTCTTTAATCATTCTTGTAGCTCTTCTCTGAACATTCTCCAATTTATCAACATCCTTCTTGAATTGTGGGCACTAGAATGGACATTGTATTCCAGGGGTAGTCACATCAGTCCAAATACAGAGATAAAGTAACTTCTCTACTCCTACTTAAGGTTCCCCTTGTGACGTTATTGACATGAACTGTGACCATATAGATCATTGTTGCAACCAAGGTCCTACAGTTGCACCAAAGCTTGTACAAAGGAGGTCAAGTAAGGTGTCTATGGAAAGGTTGTAATTTGCTAGTTATGATTATGCTGTGTGTATCATTTTTGTATTTGAAGTTATGAATATTGGCTATGTATTTGTTTGATTCTAAGTAGCCTCAGTGAAGCATTTGGTCAGCTTCTTGAGAAAGGACTATTCTGAGTAAGTGCCCAATCAAGAAACACTTAACTGACGATGGACTTTGGGAGACACCAATCCACATCTGAGCTTTCCTGAGAATGTTCAAACTAACATGTAAACAATGGCATCGGCCTGCAAAAAGCTGACTCACTCATGGACATGTAACTTGCCCAGGTGGCTACAAACTCCATCTTGTTGCTGTGATTTTGCACAGAAGGACAAAGGGGTTTCCGCCCACAAGAGAGAGAATATAAAAGGCCCTGGAAGCCTCTCCATTTTGTCTTCAGCTGGCTCAAGAGATGGCCTCTCCACATCAAAGAGATGCTTCAAATAAAATGGAACAAAGGTCTGTAATTACGGGGGTGTGAGTGATTGCTGGACCCAGACCATAAGCCACAACGTTGGTCTGAAAAGGTTTGGTCCAGACTAGGAAGGAGTCTAGTCTGTGAAAGAAGCTTATTGGGGCATCTCTGAGGGTGAGATTTACCTGTATTCTGTTTCCTACTGTATTAGGCTTAGACTTGCGTGTTTTGTTTTATTTTGCTTGGTAACTTATTTTGTTCTTTCTGTTATTACTTGGAACCACTTAAATCCTACTTTTTATACTTAATAAAATCACTTTTGCTTATTAATTAACCCAGAGTAAGTAATTAATACCTGGGGGGAGCAAACAGCTGTGCATATCTCTGTCAGTGTTATAGAGGGTGGACAATTTTATGAGTTTACCCTGTATAAGCTTTATACAGAGTAAAATGGATTCATTTGGGGTTTAGGCTCCCAGAAAGACGGAATACTGGATGCTGGGAAAGTCCCTGTTAACTGAGAAGCCTCTGGGCTAAGTGAATCTTAGGTTATGTGAACTGCAGAGGGGCGTGGCCCAACCTCTTGATCTGTGCTGTAGCTGACTGAAGTGTCTAACTCAGCAAGTCGGGAGTGGAGGGAAGCCTTCTCTGGCAGGGGGGTTTGTTCTCAGTGGTATCCCAGCACATCTAGTGACAGTCTTGAGGGAGTTTCTGTGAACCAACCCGTCACACCCCTATTTATTCATCCCAGGATCGCATTAGCTCTTTTGGCCATAGCATCACATTGGGAGCTCATGTTCAACTGATTATCCACTATGATCCTAAAATCTTTTTCAGAGTCACTGCTTCCCAATATAGAGTCCCTCATTCTGTAAGTATGGCCTATGCTCTTTTGTTCCTAGATGAATACATTTACATTTAGTTGTATTAAAACACATACTGTTTGCTTGATTACTAGGACAACTGCTGTTCGATTGGGTCCTGTCTAAAATAGGTCATCTTTAAAAACATGTTAGCTAACTCCAGGGCTGGCGCTTCCACTAGGCGACCCTAGGCGGTCGCCTAGGGCGGCAGGATTTGGGGGGCGGCATTTTGCTGCCCTCGGCGGAAATTCGGCGGTGGGGGGTCCTTCCGCTCCAGGACCTGCCTCCGAAGTGCCCCGAAGCCGCGGAGCGGAAGGACCCCCGCCGCCGAATGCTCAGAGGAGGAGCGCTACTGCCTAGGGCAGCAAAAACTCTGGCGCCACTCCTGGCTAACTCATTTAAACTAATATGTTTTTAAACACTTGTATAGACAGGCAGGAGCAGCGGAGGCTTCCTAAAAGTGGAGGGGGCTACCGGCCCCAGAACTGTGACCCCGCCCCCTGTGCCACCCATTTTTAAAAGTGGTGAGGCCATGGCCTTGGTTCCCCCTTTTCTGGTAGACAGGGTTCAGCAACTTAAAAATGTGGGAGACTAAAGTTAACTAAGACCAGCTAACATGTTTTAAAGGTGTTAAAGAGAACTGCTGTTCTCTTCACTAGTAGTGAAAACATGTTAATTAAAATGAGTTAACCAGCACATTTTTAAACATGACCAATTTTCCTAGTCAAGACATGCCCTTTCTGTAGTATATCCTGGTGAGTAAAACAAGATATGAATTATTTAGGAACTGTACTGTTTAACATTATTGCAAAATGTCTGAAAGCTGGTGGATATTTACAAGCTTAAATCCATAATACATTTTAAAATCCATAATACATTAAAAATTTAAAAGAAACTTTTCCAGTTGCATTCTTTTACATGGCACTGATCAGCACAATCATTTCTTTGTGGATCTCTGAAGATTGAGAGGCAACAGTCCCATCTGTATTTGTTTCAAATCAAATCAATTCCAAATTTTCCCAAATGAATCCCCAAATGACCAGGAAAGAAGCCTGCTTTGGTTTCATTTTTGTGAGAGCCAGGTCAGCTTACAAAAACATGGAAGGAAATTCTTGCCAGGACTCCCTGGAAAGCTGTTGATGCTTTCCATTAATTTTTTGCTTGCTCATAATGAAGCACATTGCAGTAAGTATTTGTAATACGTAAGGGATTTATATTCTTCTTTGCCATTTATTCCATAGTCCTCATCATACATAAAAAGAGCTTTTGAGAGTTATTCAAACCTGTTAGTTCCCATCCAGCACTGGATCTAAGGCAAAGGGTAAATCTGTAACATCTGTGATTCATTGAGAGATCAAATTCCATAAATATTTAACACAAGCACATTCCCAGGAAGAAAGAGGTTCAGACGTAATTGCATTCTGGCTGAAATTTATTGTAGATTGGCATTTATGTAGACATTTGAATGCCTGAGTCCAGAGTTCATCTGAGAAGAGGCATTCTTCCAAACCACATTCCACACACCCTTCAAGAGGGCAAAATTTATCGCCCAAATAACAGAGTTTAAGACATGAAGACTATACCTACTGTTAAATCAAACTTCCCCTTCTATTCTATTAAAATGAAATCAAATTCAAAGGTCCATGTTTTTGAGGAGTCGTTTCTCTTTATATCTAAGCTGTATAAAAATGATCACCAATTTCACAAACGAAAAGTCAGAAATTTACAGTTCCCAAGGCAAAACTCTCTCCTGCTCCAGAGCTGTGTGCAGATCATAGTGATAAACAACATGGTGCCACCATGTGCCCATTCAGTCATCTCTGCTATTCGAAGGGCAGGTTATGAAGTACACAGAATTGAAGAGTAATTGTTATGCTGAGGAGAACTTTAAAGTAACTCATACTTAATTTTATTTACCTTTCACAGCTTTTACACATGATGCCACATTTGCTAACTTCTGAATATATTTGTGTTAGAACTAGGCTTTGCTTTGCTTCCTCACAGTCCATTTCCCCATGCTATCTGATCCTGCAGGGAAGTGAAGAGGGCTGGGTTGGAAGGGATATCCACATTAATGTACATCACTCCTATTTTGGCCAGAAAGGTTCTTCATTGCATGTAGCACCATGCATTTCCTCTGCAAAGGCTGACCAAGTTACCTTTATGGCAAGTTCACATCCCCAACAGTTTAGGGACCAGTAAACCAGATCCAAGAACTGAACAAAGGTCTCTCTCATATGGCAGTATGCAGCACTCACCACAGGATACTGGGCCAGCCCCGGAATTGCAGTATGCCTAATTCCAATTATTTGTATGGGGCTTCTTGTAATTGTGAAAGATATTCAGACCTAGATGTTTATCATTTATTATGATGGTTTGACTTTGTTTGTATCACTTTTTAAAATTAACTAAGGTAAGTTAATTTTTCATGTCATATTATGTTGAAAATTTCTATCACCTCAGCCAACTTGCAAACCGGTATATAAGTCATTTGCTCTAAATAGATCTGAAACTCTCACCGGAACTGGTCTTTGGCTTTTTTAGTACACAGTAGAGGTCTAACAGGCCTATAGGAAACAACAGAAAGGCAATGAAACACTTTGTGACCCTCCAATTGTTTAGTACAAATAACAAAATAGACTGAGGGGAATAAAGTGTCACCTTTTAAAATCTTCAGAGAGTTTTGGCTTTCAAATGAACAATTAAGTTGGAACTACAGGTGAATTTAGCCCCCAGTATTCATACACTAACCAAAAGAAACTTTAGTGTAAGATGCATTTCAAATCTCTCATGATATAAAGTCAAATCCTCATCTAGTGTAAATGGCCGTAGCTTCCCTGAAATCAGTTCAGCTACACTGATTTGCACTTATTAGAATTTGGCTCATGGTAGCTATTTGTATTGTCTTTTGTGATCCAGATGCTAAACATTCTAAAAAACAATAATAATTGAAACTACACTCTCTATCTCTCTCTTTTATACTCTACTTATCACATTATTTTTTATTCAGCATTAGTTTTTCTGTTAGATTAGCACCACAAACTCTTCAGGGCAAGAACTGCCGTACTATGTGTGTGTAGAATGCTTAGCATGAAGGGGCTTTGAATTCAGTTAGAAGCATTCAGGAGCTTCAGCAACACTACTAATGAATAAGGAAGATCCTAAAAAAGAATGGAAGTTTGAACAGGAAAACCAACATAATTCCACAGAACCAGAATAGGTGTGGAGGATAGTGAACCATCTGGAAGGGAGAGAAAATCAAAAGACAATTCCCACCAGCAAAGCCTGCTGGGCCTTTTCTGTAAAAGAGTATGAGAAAGGGACAGAAAACAGAGAAAAAATAGCTACAGAATCTCCTCCAAGCACCATGCTTTGAGGCACTCTGCTGTCCACCAGACGTATATATAGAGACAGATGTACATGCCTGCTGGTAACTCACTGCAGCACAGTCTCTTTCACCCCATTGTCAACCACCTAAGCCATCCGGTTCCCTCACATTTGTAGTACTGTTATTCAGATCATTCTTTTGAGTGATGGTCATTGGACAGATATTCCCTTGTGCATCCTGTAATTATTTCATGATACAGCTACAATTATGCAGCTTACTGCCTCAGTCCTCCCTCCTCCCTCCCAAAATGGTTCTGTCCTCCCCATGGATACTTTTGTCCTCATTTTACATGCCACAACAGCCCCATTAGGAGAATGGAGACATTGCATAGGATGCTTTTGAAAGGGACACTAAACTGGGAGGAGTGGTAGATACGTTGGAGGGTAGGGATAGGATACAGAGGGACCTAGACAAATTAGAGGATTGGGCCAAAAGAAACCTGATGAGGTTCAACAAGGACAAGTGCAGAGTCCTGTACTTAGGACGGAAGAATCCCATTCACTGTTACAGACTAGGGACCGAGTGGCTAGGCAGCAGTTCTGCAGAAAAGGACCTAGGGGTTACAGTGGACGAGAAGCTGGATATGAGTCAACAGTGTGCCCTTGTTGCCAAGAAGGCTAACGGCATTTTGGGCTGTATAAGTAGGGGCATTGCCAGCAGATCGAGGGACGTGATCGTTCCCCTCTATTCGACATTGGTGAGGCCTCACCTGAAGTACTGTGTCCAGTTTTGGGCCCCACACTACAAGAAGGATGTGGAAAAATTGGAAAGAATCCAGCGGAGGGCAACAAAAATAATTAGGGGGCTGGAGCACATGCCTTATGAGGAGAGGCTGAGGGAACTGGGATTGTTTAGTCTGCAGAAGAGAAGAATGAGGGGGGATTTGATAGCTGCTTTCAACTACCTGAAAGGGGGTTCCAAAGAGGATGGAGCTAGACTGTTCTCAGTGGTAGCAGATGACAGAACAAGGAGTAATGGTCTCAAGTTGCAGTGAGGGAGGTTTAGGTTGGATATTAGGAAAAACTTTTTCACTAGGAGGGTGGTGAAGCACTGGAATGGGTTACCTAGGGAGGGGGTGGAATCTCCTTCCTTAGAGCTTTTTAAGGTCAGGCTTGACAAAGCCCTGGCTGGGATGATTTAGTTGGGATTAGGTCCTGCTTTGAGCAGGGGGTTGAACTAGATGACCTCCTGAGGTCCCTTCCAACCCTGATATTCTATGATTCTATGGTAAAATGAAATTGAGTAGGGGAGGTACATTTTCCTAAATCTCCTAGAGGGAAAAATATTTATATATGAAGTGTAAAGGGATGATACTTCTGCAGCTTCACAGCATCTACAATACAGCATTCACCTAAACAGATGTTCAGGCTCATTTTTCTTTAAATAGCTGCTAAATGGATCTATCTGGAGTGTTGCCACATTAAACAGCAGCTTTTAAATCAGGGCATCATTTCCTTTTCTTCGGCACTAGCAGATCATTTTTGGTTTTCCATTCAGATACCATGAGGAACTTGATTCAAACAGAACCTATTTTAAGATACACCAAACAAGCATCGCCCACACATTACAGAGCTTTAACTGATATGATGAGGTCAAAAGTTTAACAGAATGTTCAAGAAATGTGCCTTTACAAACGTCTTATCACTGAGGGAATGTAGAAAGCTTCGCTGCTTGAGTGAACAATTAGCTAGTGGAGGATAACAATTGTGATCATACAACTCAGCTTTTAAACTAAAATAATAAAGGGTTTCGGGGCAGATAACATTAGGTAATTGTGTTGCCCCATCTCGTATATGTCTGTCATTCATTATTATGCATCACTTTCCACTACTTCTCATATGGTATGTACATCAAGTAAGACCTAAAAGAATCCATTGTAACTTTCCTGGGCAAAGGTCACAAGAGCTGAGGGTGACAGTTCCTAAGAAAAACAGTGTATTTTTCTTTTTTTTAAATAAAATATATGCTACAAATCTTCAGCTGATGTAAATCCATTGACATGAATGATGCTAGAGTGAGGACCTAGCTAAGTACATAGGCTTATATTTTTACAGTACTAGTTTGCTTTCACACGAGCATGCACGGCTGCTAAATTCTTAGAGCACTGTTGAGACAGCGTGTTGCTTTTAGTGTCATAAAAACAATGATCTCACATTTTTAGTGCTGTGCCTGAGACAGGCAACAGTAGAGCAGTTAGAGCAGTGGGGAATGGAGCCAGGAACTCCTAGTGCTGCATTCCAGTCTTTGTTTGGAAAATCTAAATACCTGGTAGTTCAATCAATTTTAGCTTCCAAATAATTATGTAGCATTCAGAATTTCTTTGTCAGGCAAAAAGCCTTCATGTACAATTCTTTATTTTTATAAGATCTTTCAGAAAATGATTATAAAGGAGAAGCAGACAGGAAGGTTTTGCACCATTTCAAACTGCTTTGAAGCAACATTAGAGTTGTGACAAGAACCAACAAAGTCAGGAAACTCAAAGTTATGTTAGTAGTGCTTGTTAAATAACACTGATGTGAAGAAAGCAACTTTGCTCTGATTTTTATGACTTATGCTGAAAAGACCATATAATAATCCAAGTTTCAGCTCATAGCAAATTTTTATTAACAAGATGTAAAACCCTGAAAATTCAGATATGTAATATGAACATTGATGGAACCTGGACTATAATGTAAAGAGGAGAGAATGTTTTGAATTTGAATCAGACTCATTTCATCCCTGATCATGTGATATCCTCCACTTCAAAATAGACTAGTTCCTGACCACTTTCATTTTGTGTTCCCGGTCCAGTCACTCCTGGGAATAACATGAGAACAGGCTGCTACACTATTTTGATGCCAGCCCATCCATTAGCCAGTAGGAATAGCCACTGTACGAGGCAGGGAGATACAGGGAAGAGATATACCAATAAAAACCAATATAGTGGCAGTATTTCATTAAAAATAATAACATGGACATTTGTAAAACTGTGGCCAGAATTCACACTTAACTCATCAGAAACACCAAACAGAGAGCCAAACAACACAGATCTTATAACATGTTCCCCTATGCACAAATGCACAATGAAAGCTACTGAGGAGACTATGTGTGAGAGGAAATGTTGTTTTAGCAATATTATCACCTGCTCAGATTTCTTGGAAATCCACATGATCTTAAAGACGCATGCAACAGAGAGCACCTTATCTCCTGCCTCAAGATTACCCACCCCAGGCTTGTCCTTCCAAGACCCATGCAGCCCTGAATATGCAGAGTACTACTACTAATGCTAATATTTAGCTTCCATATAGAACTTTTCATCTATTCCTTTCAAAGCATTTTACAATAGAAGACTTTCCCCCCGATTTTACAGGTAGAGAAACTGATGCACACAGAGATTAAGGTCACATCACAGGTCAGTGGTAGAGCTAGAAGTGGAATCTAGGTTCCCTGATTCCCAATAGAATTGAAGGTGCATTTGTTGGGCTGGGGGAAAAGGGAAGAATGCTGTCTTGGCTATAATTTTGGTCCTTTCCAGGTCACAAAACAGAGGGCCTATAATTTGTACACTATAATCAAATCAGTTGTTGAAAAGGAAAACATATTGTGTTCTGTTTCTACAAACAGAATTTGGAAATTAAACAAAAACCATATACTCATTTCACTGCACAAAACTGGCATTCCAATACATCTAAACAAATCTCCAAAGTACCCAAATACAAAGATCTGATGCAAATTATTTTCCAGTGTAACGTTGTGCTTCTTTGCAGGACAAGGAGAACTGTGTCTGGAGATCCACATGATATAATAATGTAAGTGCTGAAGCAAAAGAATGGGTGTAAACTATTTTTTTGCATCTGAAGAGTTAGGGTACTTACCCCCTCTCTGTGCATGTGTAGTTCCCACCAGTGCTAAGCGTAGATAGGTGCATGAATTAAGGATTGAATGTACAAAAAAGAGGTGCATTATTGATTTTATTGCTATTTCTGTTTCTTATAAAGGTGGTTCTGTTCTTTTGTTGCTCCTGCCACCCATGGTGTAAGCAAATGCTCAGTATGAGATGGTTGGACAAAGACATGCCATATGCAAGATCACCAAATACTACTGTTAGGGTTGCAATCCACACCTAAAACTCATGCCAGAAGCACCAAGATTTACAAACCTTTCAGCAAGCCTGGGATGCGTTATTGAGGTCACCTAGGCCAATGTAAGAATTCAGTGAAACATGACTTAACTGAGTTGGGAGCTTAGGGTTCCGCTGTTTGAGAGATTGCCTCTGTGTGTATTTGTGTGTAGTAATGGGTAACTGCAACAGCTGAGGTCATCTGAGCTACGTGAACCAGCAATATTTTCCTGCTGTAAATCTGAGGGCTGGTGGCAAGACATTTTCAGTGAGGGGCCCTTTGCTTTGGCTTTTAATTTCTTCCCTGGTCCACTTGAATCTAAATATGATTGACAGCTGACTGGGAGATAAAAATAAAATGTTTCGATTTTTAAACATATTTTTGGTATGTTTTACAGTATTTTGTTTTAGATAAACTGTAATAATAAATAATATCTTTTTACTGTCTCCCTCTCTCTGTCTCTCCATGGCCCTTTCTGGCCAAGAAAAGAAACTAAGGAAATCAGCTTGTAATTGTACCAGTTCTATGGCTGCATAGGTTATGTGACTATCAGTGAAGAGACAACTGAGGAGTTTTTCTGTTCCAAAACCACAGATCTCTGCATTTAAGCTCAGTTAAGCCTTGATTGTGCCTTTTAGGCCTGGTCTACACTGGTCTACACTAGGCCTGGTCCCCCCAAATTCGAACTAAGGTACGCAACTTCAGCTACGTGAATAACGTAGCTGAAGTCAACATACCTTAGTTCGAACTTACCGCGGTTCAGACGCGGTCCACACGCGGCAGGCAGGCTCCCCGTCGACTCCGCGGTACTCCTCTCGCCGAGCTGGAGTACCGCAGTCGACGGCGAGCGCTTCCGGGATCGATTTATCGCGTCCAGACCAGACGCGATAAATCGAACCCAGAACTTTGATTCCCAGCCGCCGAACTAGCGGCTGGGTGTAGACCTGGCCTTAGACACAGCCTGGAACAAGGGGTGGGATCTAAATTACACGACGCCAAAAGACATTGTGCCCAGAGACATACAATTTCCTACCTTTTCCCCCTTTGCTTGGGCGAAGGGGCAATAATTTGCTACTTGTTTATACCAGCAACATATAACACCACCCTTCACACTGGTCAGTGTATGGGAGGTTGTCAATCTATTTTCTCCCCACTCAACCCCCACCTACTTTTCCCTTCATGTCTGACCCACAGCAACCCTCCAGGCAGGCCAGTGCTTAATTTGTAATGAAAGAGGCCCCAGGGCTCAAGCAATTATATTACATTCATAACTGATGCAGCAAGCCCAGAGGTGCTGGAGCTATGAACTACCATGCCTAGAGGTGCCCGGGCTCAGCCCTGGCATAAATTAAGCACTGAGCCAGGCCAACAGGGCCGCACGTTGGGGGCAAATTCTGCACCTGCCCAAGGCTTGCAGGGCTGGACCCCCTGTGGGGTCACAACTGGCCCCTGGGGCCAGGTACCTGCCCCGGGGTTCGTTCAAGTCTCACACAGAGACCCGGGGGAATTTAACCAGGGCATGGGGTGGCTAATGTTCAGGAGACCCCAGCCAGGGGGGCCTTGGAAGCCACTGCTAGAAATCACTCAGCCTCCAGGGGCTCGAGGCAGGGCTGCTCTACACCCATGTGTGAGTTTCCTGTTGACTAACAGCCGGCCCCGCTCGGTCACATGATGTCACCAGGCCCCCTCCCTGCATGGCAGCTGGCAGAGCCAAGCCAGTCAAGTGACCTCGGAGGCTGGGTGAGCTGCACTGCAAGCTGTGCCCCACAGAGAGAGGCAGGAGCAACAGCTGGGCACTGCAGAGAGGGACTGCTGCTTTCTGCAAGCGGACACTGAAGGTAAGGGGGGAGGCTGCCTGTGGGTAGGGGCCCATGACTCAAGCTGTTCAGTGGGCAGCTGAACCTTTAAATTGTAACACCCTTGCTCTCCTTGATTAGTACCTTCCCCATAAGCAATCTCATTGGTTTCAATGGCACTAGTTAGGGAGTAAGTTGTTACTAAATGTGACTAAGGACATCAGAACTGGGCCATATTATAAGTGGTGTGTTACTTACATGTATTTTTATCATTACATTTTGGCATTAATTTTTCTATAAAATAACAAACATTGAATAAGTGCTTAGATGTTTTAAAAGACTGATGCACTGAATTGGCAGAAGTTGCTCCGCATGAGCATCTTGTTTCTGCGTAATGACAATAAAGAATGTCGTGTTATGGGAAGAATTTTTCTCTTATATAAAGAAAAACAGATGTGCAAGGGCCCTGGACGTGAGTTCACTTAGGAAGTTATGTAGCAGATCAGGGGGCTGTTTTTTGTATAGTGTGTTGGGGTAAAAGTTGGGAAACTGAGTCACAAATCCAGCCAATTTAGGCTTAATCAATTTTGCCTTTATTTATGCAATTTCAGAAAGATTATTTATCAGCTATAGTATCTGGACATACATTTATGCCAGACAAATAATAACAGACAAGACAGAATTAGTAAAGGGCCCAAGTTACCATATTCCAAGGCATCTGGAAGTCCTCCTATACTTCTTGATGGTTGTTGTCTCCCCTGATCTCTTTGTCTGATCTTCAGTTCCATCCTTCAGTTTCTGGTCTGGTGTTTCTCCAATTTAGGCCCATGTTAACTTAGGTATTTTATTCATTTCTACATTACAGATTACTTAACTTTTATCCAATTGGCTTTTAACTCATCAACCCTTTGGCTTTTTAGGTAACCCATACATTAGGCATGGGCAAGAGTCAGTTATCCAACTTCTGCATTTTGTCTGCTGATTTTGCAGTTTCAGTGTCATGTTGGTTTTTTGTGTCATCCTGCCCTGGATCTTCTCAGTAAAAAAAGGCTTCCTGTCACAGATTTGTTTATTTTCATCCCTAAACTTCCAGGAAACCATTATCTTTGTTCTATCTGCAATAACATCACTTCAAGCAGATTAGCAATTTTACGTAAAAGAAAAATTGGCAAAACCACACTTATGCCAGCAAGGCCTTGGCCTAAGTGTTACCTCATCTGTACTCATTCACTATCCATAATTAAAAATATAGATATCAAAGCTCTTAATTTTACAATTAACAATTCTTCATTTTATATTTCAGTGCTATAAATCAATATATGTTATCCCTTTCTACTCTTTAAACTGTTGGAAAGTGAAGGAGAGTTGTGAAAACCACGACGATTCTTTAATGTCAACACTTCTTATCTTCTGTAAACACGGGGTTTTTGTTCAAAGTCCAGTTTTGTTTGTGAATCACTACAAAAAAACTTAATTATAAATTTTCCTGTGAATGCATTTTGAGGGTGTGTCTCAGTTTTAGGAGCTTGATATTTAGCTGTTTTTAATTGTACTCCAACAGGTGCTTGTTTTGTGTTACTCATGTATTTTAAAAATCAATAAATATGCCTAATTTTCAAAGCTGCTGAGCACCCACAACTCCCATTAACTTCACTGATGGTATGTCTACACTACGAAATTAGGTTGAATTTATAGAAGCCGGTTTTATAGAAATCGGTTTTATACAGTCGATTGTGTGTGTCCCCACATAAAATGCTCTAAGTGCATTAAGTCGGCGGACTGCGTCCACAGTACCGAGGCTAGCGTCGACTTCTGGAGCGTTGCACTGGGGGTAGCTATCCCGCAGTCTCCGCCGCCCATTGGAATTCTGGGTTGAGATCCCAATGCCTGATGATGCAAAAACAGTGTCGCGGGGGGTTCTGGGTACATGTCGTCAGGCCCCTCCCCCTCCGTCAGAGCAACGGCAGACAATCGATTCGCGCCTTTTTACCTGGGTTACCTGTGCAGACAACATACCACGGCAAGCATGGAGCCCGCTCAGCTCAGTTCACCGTCACCATATGTCATCTGGGTGCTGGCAGACGTGGTACTGCATTGCTACACAGCAGCAGCTAATTGCCTTTTGGCAGTAGACGGTGCAGTATGACTGGTAGCCATCATCAGCTATCTGGGTGCTGGCAGACGTGCGGCTGCATTGCTATACGGCAGCAGCTCCTTGCCTTTGTATTACGACTGGTATCCGTCGTCGTCGTACTCCTCAGTGAGTTCAGTCAGAGGCACCTGGGCAGACATGTTTTGTCTCCTGGAGATTCAGTCCTGCCGGCAGTCCTATTGAACCGTCTTGACGATGATGGCTAGCAGTCGTAATACAGCATTTTCTGCCATGCACCCAGAAGATGCCGATGGCTATCAGTCATGCTGCACCGTCTGCTGCCAGCTTAAGATGTAAAAAATAGATGGACCAGATTTGTTCTGTATTCATTTGCTTCCCCCTCCCTCCGTGAAATCAACGGCCTGCTAAACCCAGGGTTTTGAGTTCAATCTTTGAGGGGGCCATTCTGTGTGACAGTTGTTTGTGTTTCTCCCTGATGCACAGCCACCTTTGTTGATTTTAATTCCCTGTAAGCCATGTCGTCACTCGCCCCTCCCTCCCTCTGTCAGACAATAGTTTCGTGCCTTTTTTCAGCCCAGACGCCATAGCACTGGGATCATGGAGCCCGCTCAGATCACCGCGGCAATTATGAGCACTATGAACACCACGCGCATTGTCCTGGAGTATGTGCAGAGCCAGAACATGCCAAAGCAAAACCAGGCGAGGAGGCGATTGCAGCGATTGCAGCGCAGCGACGAGAGTGATGAGGAAATTGACATGGACATAGACCTCTCACAAAGTACAGGCCCCAGCAATGTGCAAATCATCGTGTTACTGGAGCAGGTTCATGGCGTGGAACGCCGATTCTGGGCCTGGGAAACAAGCACAGACTGGTGGTACCGCATCGTGTTGCAGGTGTGGGACGATTCCCAGTGGCTGCGAAACTTTCGCATGTGTAAGGGCACTTTCATGGAACTTTGTGACTTGCTTTCCCCTGCCCTGAAGCGCCAGAATACCAGGATGAGAGCAACCCTCACAGTTGAGAGGCAAGTGGTGATAGCCCTGTGGAAGCTTGCAACGCCAGACAGCTACTGGTCAGTCGGGAATCAATTTGGAGTGGGCAAATCTACTGTGGGGGCTGCTGTGATCCAAGTAGCCAACGCAATCAAACACCTGCTGATATCAAGGGTAGTGACTCTGGGAAACGTGCAGGTCATAGTGGATGGCTTTGCTGCAATGGGATTCCCAAACTGTGGTGGGGCGATAGACGGAACCCATATCCCTATCTTGTCACCGGAGCACCAAGCCACTGAGTACATAAACCGCAAGGGGTACTTTTCAATGCTGCTGCAAGCCCTGGTGGATCACAAGGGACGTTTCACTAACATCAACATGGGATGGCCGGGAAAGGTACTTGATGCTCGCGTCTTCAGGAACTCTGGTCTGTTTCAAAAGCTGGAGGAAGGGACTTTCTTCCCGGACCAGAAAATAACCGTTGGGGATGTTGAAATGCCTATCGTTATCCTTGGGGACCCAGCCTACCCCTTAATGCCATGGCTCATGAAGCCGTACACAGGCAGCCTGGACAGTAGTCAGGACCTGTTCAACTATAGGCTGAGCAAGTGCCGAATGGTGGTAGAATGTGCATTTGGACGTTTAAAAGTACGCTGGCGCAGTTTACTGACTCGGATAGACCTCAGCGAAGCCAATATTCCAGTTGTTATTGCTGCTTGCTGTGCGCTCCACAATATCTGTGAGAGTAAGGGAGAGACATTTATGGCGGGGTGGGAGGTTGAGGCAAATCGCCTGGCCGCTGATTACGCACAGCCAGACACCAGGGCGGTTAGAAGAGTACAGCAGGGCATGGTGCGCATCAGAGAAGCTTTGAAAACCAGTTTTGTGACTGGCCAGGCTACAGTGTGAAACTTCTGTTTGTTTCTCCTTGATGAACCCTCTGCCCTCTTCCCCCCCCCCCCACGGTTCACTCTACTTCCCTGTAAACTAACCACCCTCCCCTCCCCCCTTTGAGCACCACTTGCAGAGGCAATAAAGTCATTGTTACTTCACATTCATGCATTCTTTATTAATTCATCACACAACTAGGGGGATAACTGCCAAGGTAGTCCGGGAGGGGTGGGGGAGGAGGGAAGGAAAAGGACACACTGCAGTTTAAAACTTTAAAATTTTAACACTTATTGAAGGCCAGCCTTCTGATGGTTGGGCAATCATCTGGGGTGGAGTGACTGGGTGGCCGGAGGCCCCCCCACCGCGTTCTTGGGCGTCTGGGTGAGGAGGCTATGGAACTTGGGGAGGAGGGCCGTTGGTTACACAGGGGCTGTAGCGGCGATCTCTGCTCCTGCTGCCTTTCCTGCAGCTCAACCATACGCTGGAGCATATCAGTTTGATGCTCCAGCAGCCGGAGCATCGACTCTTGCCTTCTGTCAGCAAGCTGACACCACCTATCCTCTTGAGCCCGCCACTTGCTCTCTTCAGCCCGCGATTCAGCCTGCCACCTCTCCTCTCGTTCATATTGTGCTTTTTTGCACTCTGACATTGACTGCCTCCACGCATTCTGCTGTGCTCTGTCAGCGTGGGAGGACATCTGGAGCTCCGAGAACATATCATCCCGAGTCCGCCGTTTTCTCCTTCTAATCTTCACTAGCCTCTGTGAAGGAGAAACATTTGCAGCTGGTGGAGGAGAAGGGAGAGGTGGTTAAAAAAGACACATTTTAGAGAACAATGGGTACACTCTTTCACGTTAAATTTTGCTGTTCACATTACACAGCACATGTGCTTTCGTTACAAGGTCGCATTTCTCCTCTTATATTGAGGGCCTGCCAGTTTGGTGTGAGAGATCACTCACACAGTGCCAGGCAACAGATTTCGGCTTGCAGGCAGCCATGGTAAGCCACAGTCTTTTGGCTTTTTTAACCTTCTTAACATGTGGGAATGGTTTCAAACAGTAGCGCCCTCATTTCCCATACCAAGCACCCATTGGGTTGGCCATTTAAAATGGGTTTGCAATGTAAAAGGAGGGGCTGCGGTTTCCGGGTTCACGTGCAGCACAAACCCAACTACCCCCCCTCCACACACACCCAATTCTCTGGGATGATCACTTCACACACACACACACCCCACCGCGTGGCTAACAGCGGGGAACATTTCTGTTCAGCCGAGCAGGAACAGGCACCTCTGAATGTCCCCTTAATAAAATCACCCCATTTCAACCAGGTGACCGTGAATTATATCACTCTCCTGAGGATAACAAAGAGAGATAAGGAATGGATGTTGTCTGCATGCCAGCAAACACCGGGACCATACGCTGCCATGCTTTGTTATGCAATGATTCCAGACTACGTGCTACTGGCCTGGTGTGGTAAAGTGTCCTACCATGGCGGACGGGACAAGGCAGCCCTCCCCAGAAACCTTTTGCAAAGGCTTTGGGAGTACATCCAGGAGAGCTTTCTGGAGATGTCCCTGGAGGATTTCCACTCCATCCCCATACACGTTAACAGACTTTTCCAGTAGCTGTACTGGCCACGATTGCCAGGGCAAATTAATCATTAATCATTAAACACGCTTGCTTTTAAACCATGTGTAATATTTACAAAGGTACTCTCACCAGAGGTCCCTTGTGTGCCCTCAGGATCTGGGAGCACACCTTGGGTGAGTTCGGGGGTTACTGGTTCCAGGTCCAGGTCCTGGCTGTTGGGGAAACCGGTTTCTCCGCTTCCTTGCTGTGAGCTATCTTCATTGTCTTCATCATCATCTTCCTCGTACCCTGAACCCACTTCCCTGTTGCGTGATTCTCCATTGATGGAGTCAAAGCACATGGTTGGGGTAGTGGTGGCTGCACCCCCTAGCATGGCATGCAGCTCCGTGTAGAAGCGGCATGTTTGCAGCTCTGCCCCGGACCTTCCGTTTGCCTCTCTGGCTTTGTGGTAGGCTTGCCTTAGCTCCTTAATTTTCACGCGGCACTGCTGTGCGTCCCTGTTATGGCCTCTGTCCTTCATGGCCTTTGAGACTTTTTCTAATATTTTGCCATTTCCTTTACTGCTACGGAGTTCAGCTAGCACTGATTCGTCTCCCCATATGGCGAGCAGATCCCGTACCTCCCGTTCGGTCCATGCTGGAGCACTTTTGCGATCCTGGGACTCCATCATGGTTACCTGTGTTGATGTGCTCTCCATGCTGGGCAAACAGGAAATGAAATTCAAAAGTTCGCGGGGCTTTTCCTGTCTACCTGGTCAGTGCATCTGAGTTGAGAGTGCTGTCCAGAGCGGTCACAATGAAGCACTGTGGGATAGCTCCCGGAGGCCAATAACGTCAAATTCTGTCCACACTACCCCAAATCCGACCCGCAAAGGCCGATTTCAGCGCTAATCCCCTCGTCGGAGGTGGAGTAAAGAAATCGGTTTAAAGGGCCCTTTAAGTCGAAAAAAAGGGCTTCGTCGTGTGGACGTGTCCAGGCTTAATTCGATTTAACGCTGCTAAATTCGACCTAAACTCGTAGTGTAGACCAGGCCTGAGAATTAGAAAGGCTTAATAGCTCTGAAAATCAGGCCCATACACTTAAAAAAATGTCTTCTTTGATTTTGTTTTTCCTTCTCCTTCCTGTTTCCCTTCCTTCGCTCACTTTTTCTTCCTTATACTGTGATTTGCCATAGGAACCACTCCACACAATGTGTCTGCTGGTGCTGCTGAGGAATCAGCAGTAACCATATGATCCTTCAGTCCATGCTAGTGCCCATCTCAAAGGCAAATTTCTGGGTGCCTGACAGTCTAGTCTAAGCCCGATTGTAAATCATTCTGCTCTAAAGAATGAATGAATTCTAAAGAATTACTCTGAAAAATTGAAATAGCAGGGTTCCATATTTACTGTCTCAGTGGCTCAAAATCCAGAGCTCAATCATTTAAGGTTTTGAGCACCCTGAACTCTCACTGACTTCAGTGAGAGCTGAGATTGCTGAGCACCTCAAAGTATTGAGCCCCATATTTGCTCAAGTTACAAACAAAGGTATTTCCCCACCCCCCACCCCTCCGACTCCTATCGCTAAAATCTTGACCTAGGATCTGAAAGTCAAGCTGTGACCTTTCTGGCTCATGATCATCCCTAGTAACTTTATCCCAGCTGAAGGTTACCCAGGGTAATTGAGTTGTACATCCACCATAACTGTTATCTGGATCAGGGTTAATAAGCCCTAAAGAGCACAGCCTAAATTTCAGTTCCCAGGGTAAGCTTGCAATGATGTCAGCTAGAAAAAAAAAACCATGCTACTTATAAACTGAACAAATTTGTTATGGAGTCACTGAGACACAATAAACATAGACCCTAGGATGCCATTGTTACAGCAGAATGTTTCAAAGTATAATGGCAGTTTAATACTGTGCTTGCTGGTTTAAACGTCATGAGAAAAGCACCGTTGTTAATATTTCAATAAAACATTCATTGTTTAAATATTGCAATACCTTTCATCATTTGTTAGATCAGTATGAAAACAGGAAGGAAACTCTGATTTCTTGCACTGTGCTTCCTCACTGGCTCTAAAGGTTGTCCATTATTAGCAAGAGGGCTTCAACTAACACTGGGCTCAAGAAATCACTTGTAACTAAAGAGTGCTTTTCAAATATGGTTCCTGATTTGCTTATACAGAGAAGAGCTTCTTACCACTTGAACTTTCAGGCTACTGAGATGAACAAAATGGGCCACATCAGCTGGTGTAAATCAATGGACCCTCAGTTAATGAACACTTCAGTGAAGCTATACCAATTTACACCAGGTGAGGATCTGGTCCTATTTTTATTTTGGGGAAAGAAGTCATGCTTAACTATGATTTGAAACCCATAGATTCAAGTCTGCTCATATGGTTTGATCCTTGGTCAGACCCAAAACTAAAAGGAGCCTCTCTTCCAGTTCCAGCTGGGGGGGGCAAAATCTTTTTAAAATAATAAGTAAAATATTACCTTCTAATGCTTCAGAATGACATTTGGCTACTTTGCTACTCTGCAACACAAAAATTACTCAGAATGTTTGAACATATTACATTCCATACACTGTAGTCCAGTGGGAGCCACGATCGGCCGGACCTGCGGACGGGGCAGGTAAACAAACCGGCCCGGCCCGCCAAGGGCTTTCCCTACACAAGCAGCGACCCCAGTTTGAGAAACACTGCTGTAGTCATTCAATTTTTAATTTAAATGTGATTGCTACTGAATCTAGCCCATTGAGTAGAAGTGTATTCCACCTATTCACCACCATCTCCATAAAATAACACCTATTCAGACTCGTCTTACTTGCAACCTCTCTTAATTAAAATCTGTTTCATAGAATCAGAGAATCATAGAACTGGAAGGGACCTCGAGAGGTCATCTAGTCCAGTCCCCTGCACTCAAGGCAGGACTAAATATTATCTAGACCATCCCTGACAGGTGTTTGTCCAACCTGCTTTTAAAAATCCCCAACCTCTTTAGGCAATTTATTCCAGTGCTTAACCACTCTGACAGTTAGGAAGTTTTTCCTAATGTCTAACCTAAACCGCCCTTGCTGCAATTTAAGCCCATTGCTTCTTGTCCTATCCTCAGAGGTTAAAAAGAACAATTTTTCTCCCTCCTCCTTGTAACAACCTTTTATGTACGTACTTGAAAACTGTTATCATGTCCCCTCTCAGTCTTCTCTTCTCCAGACTAAACAAACCCAATTTGTTCAATCTTCCCTCATAGGTCATGTTTTCTAGACCTTTAATCATTTTTGTTGCTCTTCTCTGGACTTTCTCCAATTTGTCCACATCTTTCCTGAAATGTGGTGCCCTGAACTGGACACAATACTCCAGTTGAGGCCTAATCAGCGTGGAGTAGAGCTGAAGAATTACTTCTCATGTCTTGCTTACAATACTCCTGCTAATACATCCCAGAATGATGTTTGCTTTTTTTGCAACAGTGTTACACTGTTGACTCATATTTAGCTTGTGATCCACTATGACCCCCAGATCCCTTTCTGCAGTACTCCTTCCTACGCAGTCATTTCCATTTTGTATGTGTGCAACTGATTGTTCTTTCCTAAGTGGAGTACTTTGCATTTGTCCTTATTGAATTTCATCCTATTTACTTCAGACCATTTCTCCAGTTTGTCTTCTTCTAATCCAGGGGCAGGCAAACTTTTTGGCCTGAGGGCCACATCGGTTTTCTCCCTGACCACCCCCGGAACCCCTGCCCCTACTGCCCCCCAGCGCCCCATCAACCCCCCCCTCCTTCCTGACTGCCCACCCGGGACCCCTACCCCATCCAATCACCCTTCTCCCTGACCGCCCCCGGAACCCCTGCCCCTGACTGCCCCCTGCTGCCCCATGCTCCCTTCCCATCTCAGAGCCACATGGAACAGGACAGAATCATTATCCCCAGAGGCAGAATGTAGGGGTATGACAAGAATTCAGTGACAATGGGCTGGTGGGGGAGAAATGAAAATGAGAGACAGGGGAAAGGAAAAGCTAAACATTAAATAGATAACACATTCTAGAATTTGTATTTATATTGTTCAATCACAGAACCACACACGAGAAACCTGAATAACCATGTGATGTCTCATTGTACCCTCATCTTTCCCTCTCCATTCCCTTCCCTTTGTTTGTTGCATTACTTTTTGCCTCAGGTCTGCTGTGACTGCTGTAAGGACTTCATGACACCATCACTTATTGTATGTATTATGAATCCTGGCCAGGCTGGCCAGTAAAAGTTGGGAAAGGAGACTGTGAGTGAGAAAAACCATCTTGAACAAAGACTGTGTCCAAAAGATGTGTGTTTTCTCTTTCATTTGCTTGTAACCATCTCTACCTTTATCCCTTTTACTTGGTGTCGCTTAATCCATGTTCTTTTGTCAGTAAACTTGTTTTGCTTTCATTGAATCATCAGTGCTGTGTAAATTCAGTAAAGTGTGTACTTCTAGTATGCTGACAGATTGGAGTGTTTTACCATTTCTGTGAGGGTCCAGTGGGGGGGACTGGTCTCTGTAGCAGAATGATTTGGGAGACAATTTGGGGCTGGAAGGGTACTAAGGTTAGTCTGCAAGGAGTAACCAGGCTGGGCAAAGCCATGGGGAGGCTTCTGGGCTGCTGGCAGGCATTTGGGGATCAGAGCTCTGGACCAAAGCTGTGCAGCCATAAGATATCCAGAGTTACAAGGCAGACGGTGACCAAACCCCTTACTGGCCTGGGTGAACCCCAAAATGTCACAATGTGTTTGTACAGTACCAAGCACAATGTGGTCTCTACCCTGATTTGACTCTATGAGTGCTACTACTAATAATAAATACAAAATGCCTGTCTTCTCTGAGCGCACTGGAGGGAAGGGCCGCCGGGACCCAATGCCCCTCACCAATGCACCGCTGCAGAAGCAGCCATACTTGGGCATAGCTAAGTATGTAATTGAGCTAGACAAGTACATATTATGCAGATCCTTGAAATCTCAGTACATTCACACGAAATAATAAAAAGGATAACAGAAGCCACAAAAGTCACATGATCTTGCATTTAGCTTTTAAGATAATAGCAGCCTGGCTTGAACATCCTAAATAACAATCTGAAGCACCAGTAATAGGAAAAGATGTAACTGTCATTGAATACTCTATATACTGATTGCTCTAAGAGTAATATCAAAACTTAGATCACTAAAGCAACATTAATATTTTTAAAGTTCTCTAAATCAAAAATATTATTTCTTTAGAAATCACTAAATAAATATATTCATTGAAAATACATAGTCAGAATGTGAGCTGCTACTACTTAATGTTAGCGTAAGTGGATTTTTTGAAATAAATATGTAGGATTTTGTGGACCTAGGCTGCAATCCTACATTCTTTGCATACTCAAAAATCTCAGGTGAATTTAATGGGAATTTGGGGTATACAGGAATGGAGTTTGGGAGCTCCTGCAACTTAATTATAAAGTTAATTGCTTTGTGAAAGAAAAAAATAACACAAACTTTTACAGCAAATGAAGGCAGGCCAGAAGACAATAAAATTGTGCTAGTGCAAAATAATTGGATACAGATGACAAATATTAAGGGCTAATCATTTCTACAGTTTGCAAAACCGTCCTTTCTTAAATCTAACTGTGACAAAAGTTGTTTGGGGCCCCATTGCCTCACTATATTAACCAAATTTATTTTGGTTGTCACACTTTAGGATTCAAAAAAAGTCCTTCATTGAAGCTTTCTGAATTAAACCATGTTGCAGACAGTGTAATATTAAAAGCAAATGTCAGACAATAAGTATAAGCGACATGTTAGAAAATCATATATGCCACAATAATTCATTATTTAGACAAAACAATGCATATTATTTATAGTTAAGATTTAAAAGTATAAAATCATTAGCAATGGAAAGTAGTAGAGCACTAAAATATTATTTAATATAGTTTGGTCAATTTCATTCTATTTTGAATTATAATTTTAAAATGACATTATTACTGTTTTGGTTTTAGAATGTTAGGAGTAAAGCCCTGCAGCTGGGCCTATAAAGTCTTCCTGACAGCCTAATGCTGCCTGATGGACCGCCCTTCCTGAGTGGCTGAGGAAAGCTAGCAGGATGGTTCTTAAGCCCATCTGCAGCAGTTGCTCGCTCAATGCATGTGTCCAAAGATTCTCTGCCTCTCTGTGCTTGTCTCTCTTGCTAAGCCCTACTGCTCCAGCCTAGACCCTGCCTGCACCCAGCAGTGTTCCAGTCCTGCCCCAGTCTTGCTCCAGCCTTCCCTGACTCCTGGTAATCTGGTTCTGACCTTTGGCTCTGATTCCTATCTTGATCTTTGGCATTTGGACTCTGACCAGTAGGTCTGACCACCTACAACCTGCCCCCGGACATAGACAAAGCTAACCTACTTAAAATTTTTGAGAACATCTCATGTGTACTGAAAAGTCAGTCAAGAACTAAGACCCATATAATCAATAGATGAAAAGAATCAATGTCAAATCTTTAGACGCATTTGATTGAATAATGTTAGTCTGAGGAAAATATAACTGAGATGCTATTAAGATGCTGATGGCATGAATTTTTAATGTTGGCAGAAGAAAATAAAAAATATGTCAGCATGCCCTAAACAGCTTGTGGAAAGAAGGAGCTTTTAATGGATTTAAGGAGGACAGCCTCATACGTGATACATTAGACATAACTAATGTGTGGGGAAGTTAACTGATATCATTAGTCATCAAGAGCTGTTCTATCTATCATAATATGTTATTATAAATGTTATCTGAGGATAATTTCATATTAACTACAAACCAAGGCCCCAATTCAGGAAAGCATGTAAGCACTTGTTTAATCATGTGCTGAAGTCTCATTTCCTTCAAAGGGATCTAAGCACATGCTTAAGTGCTTTGCTGAACAGATATGCTTTCCTGAATTGTAGCCAAAAGACTTGACCCAATGACAACTGAAATGAATGCAAGGAGTTCCATTGATTCCAGTGGGCATTTTATCAGTCTCCATATACTCATCCATTGAAGTAAATGGAAGTTTTGCCATCATGTATTTTGTATATAATACATATTACAGGAAAAACACAGTAAGGAATGTTTTAGAGAGTTTTAAAAAAATGTATTCAGACTATTTTTGTATCCCACTCCATATAAAATCAGGATCCTACGGTACTATGAGTCCAAGGGTTCAGGGGAATGCAATAGAAACCTCTAAAAATGATCTTAAATAGCTTTTCTGAATATACAAATGTCCCAAGTGTAAGATCCAAAATCTCAGGAATTTCCTGAGCTAAAAGTGAATGCTGGCTCCTATTGGGAAGTTGGGAATGACCACTAAATGGGAGAAAGCACCTGTTTCTAATCCTCCAACATCCTGAGATCAGTTTAAATTTGTGGCCTGCTTATATAGCAAACCTGCTATTGGTGCCAATGAGAGTTTTACCTATCCTAGGCAACAAGCCAGTGTAATTCTGAGGAGTGAGACTAAATGTATACCAGGAGAAAGAGAAAACATTTCTCTAGCAGGGGTTTTTATTTATTTATTTATTTTAAAATGGGGAGTGTATGATATGCTTGAGGAGTTTGGAATGTTAGATTAAGTGCTAGAGAGATGGATTAGTGGGCAGAATGCAATTCAAGATGTGTGATAAACTTGGCTATCTCCTCCACCTGTGTGGTATATTATAGAGACATCAACAGTAACTTCAGAATTACATTTGCATTGAGATTTCCACTTCAATCAGAACTTAAATCCTTCTGATTATACTTTAATAAATTGACCCAGTCTCCAAATTTGGCCCGATAACTCTCCAAGAGACAATTTAATATTCATTCCCATTTTAGCTTTTGCAGAGGAAAGATTTTTAAATGCTCACTTTTTAAAATGTTGCCCTTTTCCTTTCATTTATTTGGGTTCTTCTAGCTTAAAAGATAAAGGTTACAGAGTCTTCAATTTTCAGCCAGTAACTCATCTTTACAATCTCTCAGACATTGGCTCAGCATTGAGAGTTGAAATAATGCAATTTAAAAGGTAGTGCTATAATTTGTCATATCCAAATTGAATTTTGCCCCAAAAAGCTGAAAGACACAAGAAGTTTCATCAATGCTCCACTCTTCTATGAATCAAGAGACGTAGGGAAAAGTGTTCTCATGCAAAGGAGGGAAATTGGCATTGATTTCCTTTCATTTCCAATATACAATGACGTATCCAGTTCCTCTAAATCACACTCCAATGTACAACCTTAACTATGGCCACCATGAGATTAAGATATTTTACTGAGAAATACAAATTCCCTGCGGAAGTGGGCATGTATTATTACTACATTAACAAATCCAAAGTCCTAGTTAAGTCTATATACCTCCCTGTAATTTAGAGGAATTGGATACGTGCAGTGTGAGTAATTTTACATTAGAACTGAAAGGATGTTTGTTGTGGTGTCTGTGGAAGATGTAAGTGTGATACTGATGGTGGAAAGAAATGTGGGTTTAGGTTGCTCTGAAGTTTATAATAGCCTTAAAGGGTGATTTCCACATCTCCTGACCTTATCACTCAAGACTGGGAGACTGAGGACCTGATCCAAAGTCCAGTGAAGTCAATGAGAGCTTTGGACCCAGCCTTGAGTGAATAGATGAGGGGATATTGAGTGGCCAGTCACTGACTGTGGCTGTCAGTGTGGGAGAGGCAAAAAGACGAAAATAAGAATGAACTACCATTGGCCCCATAAAAATGACCAAAGGATTGGTTGACAGAGAGGAAGGATAGGTAGATTTTCACTTCAGCAATTAAAGCCCCAGTCTAGCAACTGACACTATGTAGTGGACCCCTGCACCTCCAGAGAGCCCTATGAGATCAGTGAGGCTCCACAAAAAGTGTAAGGTTTTGCCCACATTAAGTCAGGTGCTGGATCAGAGTCTAAGTTGTAATGTTCTGTTTGGAGGCAGGGTAAGGCTTTAAGAAACAATGACTAAGTAATAGGCCATCAGATGAGGAACAAATATTGTTTCAATTTTGTGTAATGTGAAAAAAATGAGCCCAAATATAAGTACAGCTGTATAGTCCCATTACCCCAAAGGGTTACTATGCCTAGTGTCAGAGGAAAGTTATATTTGTCATATTTTTTTACCAATTTAGAAAATAAAAATCTGACTTTGAAAAGGCCATTTGGTCTGGCACTCTACCCGTTTGTGCTTCTAGCTTTCTCAATTCTTGAAAATTATTCTGTTTTCTTCAAGGATTTGCTTTTCTACTTTCTCAGTAACAAAACTGCAGGCAACACGACAGACCTAAGTATTGCATGGCTGAGCATGTGGCACAAATCCCAGAGTGGCTTTGCTCAACTCCAGGGAGGAGACTCCCAAGAAAAATACTGAGACGAGTTGGCAACCTTACAGGACTGTCTGCACTTAGCAATGGACCCATTACAGGGAAATTGATTGACGGAAGTGGTTTGTTGCATCACTCATCCTTACAAGTTCAGCACGTCCACCTAACAATGCTGTCTTTGGGAGAACAGTTTTGATGTATCCACAGACTCCTTACAAGCATGTTTGTACTTTTTGGAACTCCTGTTACACTAAAGTACTCAGCGCCTCTTGACCAGATGTTTGCATATTTTCAAAACAGCTGCTTCCACATATTTTAATAGAGCCATCTAGAAGTTATGTAGCTAAGAATTGTTCTTAACCACTGAGGATAGGACAAAAAGTAATGGTCCTAAATTACAGCAAGGAAGATTTAAGTTGGACATTAGGAAAAACCTCCTAGCTGTAAGGGTACTTAAGCACTAGAACAAATTACCTAGAGAGACTGTGGAATCTCCATCATTGGGGATTTTTAAGAGCAGGTTAGACAAACACCTATCAGGGATGGGTCTAGATAATTCTTAATCCTGCCCAGGGCCGGCTCCAGGCACCAGGCAACCAAGCTGGTGCTTGGGGCGGCACCTGGAGGGGGGCGGCGCGGCGCTCGGGCCGCCGGGGAGAGCGGGGCCACAGCCGGGCTCGCCGCCCTCCCCCCGGCGCTCTGGCCGGCCTCCCCCCCGTGCCCTCCCCCCGGCTGCCGGGGGGAGACCGGCGAGCCCCTACCGGGGCTCGCCGCCCTGCGCTCTGGCCACCGGGGGGAGAGCCGAGCCCCAGCCGGGGCTCGCCGCCCTCTCGCCGCCCTGCCCTCGGCGCTCTGGCCGCTGGGGAGAGAGCCGAGCCCCAGCCGGGGCTCGCCGCCCTCTCGCCGCCCTGCCCCCGGCGCTCTGGCCGCCCGGGGGAGAGCCGAGCCCGGGCCGGGGCTCGCCGCCCTGCCCCCGGCGCTCTGGCCGCCGGGGGGAGAGCGGAGCCCCCGCCGGGGCTCGCCACCCTCCCCCCCCGGCCGCCGGGGGGAGAGTGGAGCCCCCGCCGGGGCTTGCCGCCCTCCCCCCGGGGCTCCAGCCGCCCTCCCCCCTGGTGCCCTCCCCCCGGCCGCCGAGGGGAGAGCGGAGCCCCCGCCGGGGCTTGCCGCCCTCCCCCCGGGGCTCCAGCCGCCCTCCCCCCCCCCCCCCGGTGCCCTCCCCCCGGCCGCCGGGGGGAGAGCGGAGCCCCCGCCGGGGCTCACCGCCCTCCCCCCGGGGCTCCGGCCGCCCTCCCTCCCCCCCCCCCCGCGGGGGGGGGGGGGGCAGCCGGAGGCTTTTTTGCCTGGGGCGGCAAAAAAGCCAGAACCGGCCCTGATCCTGCCTCACTGCAGGGGACTGGACTATATAACCTGCCAAGGTCCCTTCCTGTCCTACATTTTTGTGATCCCAGAACTCCCTTTTCTCAGTCAGTATCCCTGCCATTGTCAGTGTGGGCTCGTCTAAGAACCTATTGTAGAGGAAGTTAGAGGCAAACAGTGTATTGTCCTTGCTGGGAGCCTCCATAGAGAAGAGCTTCAGAGTGGTAGCCATGTTAGTCTGTATCAGCAAAAAGAATGAGGAGTACTTGTGGCCCCTTAGAGACTAACACATTTATTTGGGCATAAGCTTTCGTGGGCTAAAACCCACTTTATCGGATGCATGCAGTGGAAAATACAGTAGGAAGATATATATACACAGAGAAAATGAAAAAATGGGTGTTGCCATACCAACTCTAACAAGACTAATCAATTAAGCTGGGCTATTATCAGCAGGAGAAAAAAATCTTTTGTAGTGATAATCAGGATGCCCATTTCAAACAGTTGACAAGGAGGTGTGAGTAACAGTAGGGGGAAAATTAGCATGGGGAAATAGTTTTTACTTTGTGTAATGACCCATCCACTCCCAGTCTTTATTCAAACCTAATTTAATGGTGTCCAGTTTGCAAATTAATTCCAGTTCTGCAGTTTCTCGTTGGAGTCTGTTTTTTGAAGTTTTTTGTTGGAGAATTGTGACTTTTAGGTCTGTAATTGAGTGACCAGGGAGGTTGAAGTGTTCTCTGACTGTTTTTTGAATGTTATAATTCTTGACATCTGATTTGTGTCCATTTATTCTTTTGCTTAGAGACTGTCCGGTTTGGCCAATGTACACGGCAGAGGGGCATTGCTAGCACATAGAATCATAGACTTTAAGGTCAGAAGGGACCATTATGATCATCTAGTCTGACCTCCTGCACAATGCAGGCCACAGAATCTCACCCACCAACTGGCATATATCACATTGGTAGATGTGCAGGTGAACGAGCCTCTGATGGTGTGGCTGATGTGATTAGGTCCTATGATGGTAGGGTAACCAGACAGCAAGTGTGAAAAATCGGGACAGGGGGTGGGGAGGGGGGGTAATAGGAGCCTATATAAGAAAAAGACCCAAAAATCGGGACTGTCCCTATAAAATCAGGACATCTGGTCACCTTATATAATGGTGTCCCTTGAATAGATATGTAGACAGAGCTGGCAACGGGCTTTGTTGCAAGGATAGGTTCCTGGGTTAGTGTTTTTGGTGTGTGGTGTGTGGTTGCTGGTGAGTATTTGCCCCAGTAGGTGCTGCTCTAATACAAATAACATAGTGATATAGTCAGGCTGAGCAAGGGAGAGCATGACTCTGATTGAAGAATGCCAAAAGCTCCAATGTAGTAAAGACTATCCAATATTTTTTTTAAATGAAAAATATTAGCATTTTTGTTGCTCCAAAATGTTTGATTCCAATGCAGTTCACTGCTTCAAGGCAGTCACCCTCCTTTACACCTATTGTTCCCATTCCTGTCACTACCTTTCCCCGCAGGCATCTGTATCAGAGATTGGTAGTGACAACAGTAAGATCATAGAGACAGCAGCCAGCCAGCCTCAGTCCTCACCACAAGAGCACAATATTGAGAGATACCTGAGAAAAGGTCTAGAAATGGGATTTGGAAGAAAGGGGGGGAGGAGGGAGGTGAAGGAAAGAGGAGAGGAAGGGCAGAGGAGGGAAATTGAGAGGGAGAAAGTAGGGTTACCATTCGTCCGGATTCCCCCGGACATGTCCGGCTTTTTGAGCTAAAAATAGCGTCCGGGGGAATTTGTAAATGTCCGGACTTCCCCCCCCATGCAGAGCGCGTGCGGCTAACAGGGCAGCCAGCCGGATGGTGCCACTTACATGGAGCACCGACAGCCAGAGAGAGCCCCTCCTCCTCTCCCCTGCAGCAGAGATCACTCCCTCCCTCCCTCCCTCCCTGCATTCGCAGATCGCCTCCGGCAGTCTAGAGCTCCTCCCCCGCTCCTCCTCCCCCGCTCCCCAGAGTGCCGGGACGAATGGCTCAGGCCGTTCCTGAGCAAGCTCACAGAGACATTAGGCGAAGGCCAACAACAAGGGAGCCAGGGAGTCGGAGAAGGGGCAGGGAGGTTCTGGAGGGGGCAGTCAAGAGACGGGGGGGGGTCGGGAGTTCGGGGGGGGCTTTCTGGGGGTGGGGGTGTGGATAAGGTTTTGGGCAGTCAGGGTACAGGTAGGGGGTAGGGTGCTGGGGGGCATTTGGGGGGGTCTTAGGAGGGGGCAGTTAGGGGACAAGGAACAGGGAGGCTTAGGTAGGGGGTGGGGTTCTGGAGGGCAGTTAGGAGCAGGGGTCCCAGGAGGGGGCAGTCAGGGGACAAGGAGCGGGGGGGGGTTGGGAGTTCGGGGGGGGGCTGTCAGGGGGTGGGGAGTGGTTGGATGGGGCGTGGGAGTCCCAGGGGTCTGTCTGGGGGTGGGGGGGTGGATAAGGGTTGGGGCAGTCAGGGTACAGGTAGGGGGTAGAGTCCTAGGGGGCCAGTTAGGATGGGGGGAGGGTCTCAGGAGGGGGCAGTCAGGGGACAAGAGGCAGGGAGGCTTAATGGCTCTCCATGCGTCTCTGGACCCTCTCAGCTGTCGGGCTTGGACGGAAACATTGCCTGAGGGTAGTGAGAGAATGGGTTATCGGTGAGGTGGGGGTGGGCGTGAGCCCAGTCAATAGGGGCAACCCCTACCAAGATCTGAGCCTTTTCTCACACGCCCGTTAGAGCTCGACATTATGCTGTTTGGGACCCCTCTTCGAGGAAAGCCTCTGGATTGCAAGTCCAACTGCTACCTCCTCGTGGTGAGAGTCGGTAACTGGCTTGGATAGCCAGGCAGATTGCGGAGGACGAACCCACATCCCACATTCAGTGGGGTGTGGGACGGGGTTGGGCAGCCCCATATGGTGCCACATGGATGCCCCCCTGGTAAGGGTAGCCTCCCCCAGGTACGGGTTGACTCCCCCTGGTAAGGGTTAGATTCCCCCTGGTAAGGGTAGTCTCCCCCAGGCACGGGTTAGTTTCCCCCTGGAAAGGGTTAGTTTCCCCCTGAGAAGGGTAAATCTTTTAGCTATGGAAAAAAGTAATTTATATTTTTATACCGGATTGGCGCTGGACCGGGTTAATAACGCCCCCGCTGTTGGCTTTGATGCCCCGGCTGACAGTGTTAAATATATTAGGGGTGTGATTAGGGTCGCTGGACCAATGGATAAAATGGTGTGGACTATAATGAAGTCTCATGAGCATGAGAGTGAGAATCAAGTCCTCCCAGTGGAGCATGGAGAGGAGGTAGAGGAGACTGTTTGTGATGATCATGGTGAGGAGATTTTATCTATCTTACCGATGGTTTTTACAAGGGACACTTTTAATGATTTAACTATGGAAAGTTTTAATCCAGATTTTAAGTATTTAAGTACATTTGATGATCCATATGTTAGTGAATCGGGATATCTTAATGCTCATTTAGTTAATGGGTCTAGTTTATTAAATAGTTTTAGACCAAGTACTGATTTTAATAGGGATCGTAATAAGGATCTTAACAGTACTGGTAGTAATATAAATATATTAGAAAGTAGTTCGTGGAAGGATGGGGTTTTTTATTTAGAGTATCCCGTTGATAGTTTTAATTGTCCAATATGTCCCCAGATATTACCAACATTTGGTAAATGGGCCAAACACATTAATGTGGTTCATAAAAGTAAAGCCATACGAGTTGTATGTAGTAAATGTGGAAAATCTTCTCAATATCATAATATAGCTTGCCACTACCCCAAGTGCATACCCAAGAAGGAGGATACCCCAATGAAGAGCCATACGTGCTCGGTCTGTGGGCTTGGTTTTCATACTAGATCTGGATTGAGCCAACACTGTAGACATAGACACCCTGCTGTGAGGAATGAGCAAAGAAAAGAAGATATGGCTGCTAAAAGTAAGATCAAAGAGGGATCGACTAGATCTCGTATATGGACCAAAGATGAGGTTGCGCAGCTTATACAGTTGGAAAGGAAATACATTGGGAAAAGGAATATAAATAAATGTATTGAGAGCGAGATGAGGACCAAAACGAATAAACAAATATCAGATAAAAGACGAGAATTAGCAAAGAAGAAGTTAGTGGTAACAGGAGATAGGGAGGAAGTGACTGAGGTAGAGGACATTAGAGTAAATATATTAGAAATTCCGCCCCCAAGAGAGAGGATTTTCCCACTAAAAGGACATCCAGAAGTGGATTTAGTGGAGAAAATATGTAAACGGGGAAAACAAAGTAGGGAGGGAAGAGAAATAATAAATAGTTTAGGGGAAATTGAAGGATTATTAAAGGAGGATTTAACAAAAGCTCTCGGATGGGCAATGTTGGAAAAATTATGTTATTCATTAGTAGAGGGAAAGGACCCTAGAAATGAAAGTCAAATAGAGTTGAGGAATAAAGGAAAAGGGAAGATGAGAAAGGAGGGGAGAAGGAAGCAATTTAATGCAATTAGGAGATATGCTACAAAGAAAGCTAAGTATAAATTCTATCAACAATTATTTGATAAGGATAGAAGAAGATTGACTCGCATTATAATGGGAGAGCCAGATAAGGCTAAGTGTGCTATCCCTATGAAAGAAATTGAGGAATACTATGTGAATATTTTGGGAACAATTGGACATGGTAATATGATAGGGTGGCCATCATCCACAGAGAATGCGGATAATGATATATTAATGAGTCCGATCTCTGTGGATGAGATTAGAATAGCTTTAAGAGAAATAAGAAAAGATAGTGCTCCTGGCCCAGATAAAGTAAAAGTGAGCAATTTGTGGGATATTTTTAATTTAGACTCCTTAATACTTACAAAAATTTTTAATATATGGTTTCTAAATAGACAGGTACCAGATGAATTTAAGAAAAATAGAACGATTTTAATACCAAAGACACAAGATGAGGAGGAAATGAAGAAGTTAACATCTTGGAGACCATTGACAATTGGGTCAGTTTGGATTAGAATCTATACCAAAATATTAGCAAAAAGACTGGTGGAAACAGTTAAGATATGTAGTAGACAAAAAGGGTTTATATCTGCCCCTGGGTGTGAGGAAAATATTGCTATATTAGATAATTTGATTAAAGGGGCTAAACGAAATGGGAATGAAATTGCAATAGTGTTCGTAGATCTGGCTAAAGCTTTTGATTCTGTGGGACACGGACATATAATAGCCGGGTTGAGAAGATTTGGTATAGATGAACATTTTATAGATATTATTAGGGACCTTTATGATAATTGCACAACTAGGGTATGGGTGGGTGATGAAGTTACTGAGTCTATTTTAATTAGGAGGGGGGTCAAGCAGGGTGACCCGTTGTCCCCAATTTTGTTTAATATTGCTATGGATCCCCTTTTAACTAGATTAGAAGTAGAAGGAAGTGGTTTTTATGTTAAGGGCAATGGTGTCACGTCATTGGCTTTTGCCGATGATGTGGCAATTTTAAGTAGCTCATATAAAGGAATGATTAAAAATTTGGGTATCTTAGAGGAGTTTTGTAAAAATACTAATCTCTCTGTTAATGTGAAGAAAACGAAAGGCTTTCATATTTTAACTAAACATAAAACCTATGTAGTTAATCCTAAGGATAATTGGCAGATAGGGTCAGAGGAGATTGAATATGTTCAACCAGGGGATTTTGAAAAATATTTAGGAGCTAGAATAGATCCCTGGATAGGTGTAGGGGGACCGGTACTTAAAGAAAAATTGAAAGATTGGAGTGAGAATTTAATTAAGGCCCCATTAAAACCGGCCCAAAAAATATTAATTTTACAGACATATATTTTACCGAAGCTATTTTATAATCTTCTTTTAATAGAACCCCCTTTTAATCTTTTAGACGATCTTGATGTGTTAGTTAGAAAAATAGTTAAAGAGATTTTACATTTACCTCAGTGTACCACAGATGGGATATTTTATTCTAGAGGTAGGGATGGTGGTTTAGCTCTCACTAAGTTTAGTGTGCAAATCCCAAATATGTTAATTCGTAAATGGAGGAGACATATTGTCTCGAGAGATGATTGGATGGACCTATCTTATCTATATGCAGGAGAAAATCTTGTGGATAAAATATTGTCATTTAGTGCAGTAACATCTCATCCCAAGAAATGGAGGGAAGAGGAATTTTTAAGATGGTCGGAACTGAGATGTCAGGGAATAGGGATAAAATATTTTAAAAATGATTTAATTATTAATTCGATTTTTAGAAACTCTAGTAAAGTTAAATCGTCAGCGTATATCGCAGCATTGCAGCTTAGGGCAAATATTTATCCTACTAGGGAGACATTAGCAAGAAGAAGAGGAGGTATGAATGCTCTTTGTAGATGGTGCGGTAAAGTGCGGGAGACTGTTCCCCATATCTCAGGACAATGTTATAAGACTAAGAATGCTAGGATAAAAAGGCATAATAGAGTAGTGTCTGCAGTTGTAGATAAGGTTGGTAAATTAGGGTGGAAGGCAATGATAGAGCCCCATTTGAGAAATAGTAAGGGTGAGTTAAGAAAGCCGGATATTATATTTATAAAAGGAGATACAGCAGTGGTGGTTGATGTTACAGTGCGATGGGAGGATAATGCCGGAAGTTTGGAACAAGCCCACAGTGAGAAGGTGGCTTATTATCTTGAGTTAGAGGAAGAAATTAAAAACTTAACGGGAGGTAAAAATATTCACTTCTTTGGTTTTGTGCTTGGGGCGCGTGGCAAGTGGAGTGAAGGTAATAATGATTTGTTACAATTATTGGGAATGGACAGAAGTAAAAATTTTAAGGAGAGTATCTGTAGACTTGTTTTATATTCCACTATTGGTATGATGGCTATATTCAGTGACAGGTAAAGATCCCGGAGTTTCCATTCCGTGTATCTTGCCAAAACTAAATTTTAGCTATTTTGGTTTCCATGCTCTAAATTTTCAAATTTTTAATATTGTTTTGAACATTAATTTATTTAGTGTTATTTAATATCTGTCCTTCAATAGAATGGTTTTAATTATATAATAAATACTTATTAATGGATGAAATTCCAATTTAAATTATTAGTTTATTTAATTACTGGATGTGGATGCGGACTGGCCACGTATAATAACCAGGAAAGGGCAGGTAGTCACGCCTGTACATAAATAGGGGGTGGAGTCCTGGGGGGCAGTTAGGGGCAGGGGTCCCAGGAGGGGGCAGTCAGGGGACAAGGAGCAGGGGAGGGTTGGGGGTTCTGAGGGGGGGAAGTGGGAGGGGCAGGGGCGGGGCTAGGGCAGGATGGGGCGGGACTAGGGCGAGGCTCCTCCCCTCCTCTTTTTTGCTTGCTGAAATATGGTAACCCTAGAGAAAGAAGTGGAGGGTAAGGGTGGGAGGAAATGGGAAATGAGAATAAAAAGACCAGCCTAGGAAGAAAGAGTCAAGGGAAAAGGCTAGGATCAGGGAATGAAAGGCTGGCAGAAAGAGAAAGAGGAGGGATGAGTTGGAGTGGAAAAGAGAGGCAGGGATGGAGGGAGGATAGGGGAATCGAATAATGGCAAGAGGTGGAAGGCTCAGGTAGGAGTGGGCCACAGGACGTAGAAGGAGCAGAGAGGAAGGGGACAGACAGAGGCTGAGAGGGACAAAAGGGAGTGGAAGGACCAGAGAGCTGGGAATGGGAGGAGGGCGACACAGAGGGGAGGCACTGTGAAGCGGGGCAGTGCGCTGCGGCTCCTCCCAGGCAGCCCGGGAAGTTTGCTGAGCATCCCTGAGACACTGCAGAGCGCTGACTCGCTGCAGGGGAGAGTCACACGGTGCGGCTGGGGGAAGGTTCAGCTGGAATTGACGCGTTTGCTGGCTGGTCCCTGCTTGGCCCGGAACAGAGTCGGTGAGTGGAGAAAGCAGGGAGCCAAAAAGAAGCGGCTTCGGGGGCATTTGCCTGAGACCAGTGCAGCTGCAGGCGCGCCAGACCCGTCACCCACACCCAGAGGACTAGGAGGACACCCACAGAGACACCCCATCTTCTCCAGGATGCTGGGTCCCCGAATGCTTCCGAGCGGCAGAGGCGAGCTGGGAGTGTGCAGGCAATAGCTCAGGTGTAGAACGTGAGTACAAGCAAAGCTAAACCGCTGATCTCCGCACTTTTCAACTACAGGAAACTCTCTTTAGAAACCTGGCTACGCTCAACTCGCCGCTGCAGGGGCTGTTAGTCAAGAGGTGTCTATAATAATAACTACAGGACTCACGATCCGAGTCACGATCGTCTTTAATTGCCCGGCTATAGGTCGCTAGTGAGGTATCTGTTGGCTGGTTGGATTATTTGGCGCTGGTTCGGGGAAGGGAGTTTTTAAAAAGAGGGTGGTGGGGGGGGGGGTCATGCTTGATTCCTGCTTGGAATTCAGCCCCGCACACCCCCCACCCGGCTTTATGAGTCCATCCAGTCCTCCCCTTGCGGAGAGCCGGCTGCAGAGTTTGGGGAAGTTTTGGACTCTCCGATTGGCTTTTCCTGGAAGCTCGCGGCTCGCCTGGCGTTTTTCTAACGAGTCTCACTTCTCCTTGCAATCCGTGCAGGTGGCGCGGTGCGAGCTGGTTGGTTTCCAGCCCGTGTTGGCTTCTAACGAATGCACGAGAGTGAGCCTAGCTAGCGGTCTCGCTGCCGAGCGCGGGACCCACCTCCCTCGCTGCCGCTCGCGAGTCACCTTGTCCCTCGCGTTCTGGAATCCGAACTTTCACGCCTGTTGCTCCAGCTCAAGCCTGACACGACGCGGGGTAGATTCTAGTCAGACAGAGGGCAGGGGACCCAGAGTGGGGGTTTAAAGCGGAGCGTGCTATTCTGGCGGGTAGATGCAGAAAACAGGGCTCTGGGGAGGCACTTACGTATAAAGTGGTGCTTACAGAAATAACCTAGCTAGACATTATAGACCATTACAGAGGTGGGGCCAACAACTAAACCGTACATGCCACCTCTTGTTCACTGGCACCTCACTCTTCTGAGCTATCTGGAGCTAGCAGTGTAGTGGCGTATCAAATACTTTATCCTTAACCTGAATGCCTGGGGCTGATCTTTACGCCATGAGTGGGTGTACTGTGTCAGAAGGACGCTGAGGTAGTTTTGCTATTTGTGGGCTCAGGTCACTTGCACTAGTCTGATGGCTGCGATATGCTTTGCGAGGAAAGGATTGTATGTGTGTGTGTGTGTGTGTGAGAGAGAGAGAGAGAGATCAGCTAGTTTGGACAGATCCAGACTTATTTGCTTAGTCATGATTTTTAGACCGATTTGCATTTAAACGTTTCAACTAAAGTCAGAGGCCCGGAATTGTACAACGAGTCCATCACTCTTGCTAGTCCCAGTTATAAAACCACATATTCTTTGTCCTATTTCCATGTTGATTAATTATTACGAATTTCACCTGAAGGGATATGCCTAAGTAGTCAAGAACCAGCAAGCCTTACCTCCATTGTGCTAAGAACACGATTTAGACCGGCTGTGTGATAGGGCAGTTCCAGTGAACAGTCCTGGAGGTGCTAGTAAAGTATCAAGGTTGGTGATCAAGTTCCTTGAAACTGAAAATATCATCATTCCCAAGCCTTACAGCCCAAGAGTGGTGTAGTATTGGAGTCAATTACAAATTTGGATCTCCACCTACAGCTGGTTGTTACATTAGCTTAGGCAAAGTTATATGCTGTGAGCCCTGCATTTCTCTGGTCATTGCATTACAAGTTGTTTCATTTTTTTTCTTGCAAATTTTAGTACCTGTCATATTTTATTCCTCAATACTCTCATGTGGTGGTTAGTCTTGGAGGCTTTTTTAAAGTTATACAACTCCCATGTCAGCTTTTATAATCAGTTCTTTGTCCTATGTACTATACTTAATGTAATTTCTAAGGTTTCCTTATACTGTACTAGATAACCTGAAAAAGTACATGTTGGTGCCACTTGCTGCTTTTTTTAGATTTATTTGTTGCCACTTTATTTGGAAAGATCTTGGAAGAGAAATTAGTTTGATATGTAAAGTGAAGGCTCAGTGTCACGCTGATTGAATTTTCGGGAGATTGGTTAAACAGGTAAAGTCATGAGAGTTGTTCCGGATTAGAAAATTACTTCCTATTTAGAATAGTGACTCTCTGCATACCTCAGTTCTTTGTTTAGAAAAGAAAGAGCTTTGACCCAAGTGAGTGAAAGTTGGGGTCACTGCAACTTTTTAGAATCTGGAAACTGAACAGTGGATTCTTTCTCAGGAGGGAGGGCAGCTAGAGGGAGTGAGGAGAAGAAAGGAGTAAAGATAACTTTTGCCAATATGCTTAAAGCCAAGATTCAAAACACCCAGAGCTCCTGTATGAGAGTTGCACGCTTGCTACTTGGAAGAATTACTAATGCAAAATGCTGTTGTCTAAAAGCTAGAAGCCAAGAAAAATAACGCTTTATTAAAGGTTTTGGCCTAAGCCATAAAACTGCCAGCACATTCATTTTAAAAACTTTTAAATTTATTTTTGTTTGTTTGTGCTTTCCAAGAAATATTGTTCTGCAGCTGATGTTTGTTGTCTAAATCCCATTTGCAGCTAGAGCCATTTAATTTCAAATTGGGAATGTAGATTAAAATTCACCTATGTTCTCAGAAAGCTTTTTGTATTCTTAAATTTAATGCCACCAGGGCATGCCTGACAAACTACACACATTTACTCATCATCTGGAAAAGCTTTTAAAATAAATAAAATAGAAGAAAGTTTGATGTCGTACACATATTCTTTTCTTTTCCTTCTCCTTTCTTAAAATTGTCATTTGTGGGTAAAGCAAATGGCTACATATGGAGAAGGATGGAGACCTGGAATGTGTGGACTCTCCAGTCCCTTTATTCAAGAGGGGTTTTTTTTTGTTGCTGCTTGGAATGTAGGGAAAGGTCAGTTCCAGTGGTGTACTGGATAGAGATATAATTCAGTTACCAATGTGACTGTGTAATATAATATGTCCTTGTATAGACAAAAGTAAGAAGGAGAACATAGAAACAATGAGCCAAACTCTTTTCTCCTTTACACCCATAAAACCTCTTTGCCTTCAGGGTGGGTGTAACTGAGAGCAAAGTTGCTCTGTTGTTGTTCCAAATAACATAACTCCTAGAAGACTTATTTCTTCAGTCTACTGCAAGTTGCTGAATGTCTATTGTGTGATGCTGAGAACCCTCAGTTCCCAATAGGAGTCTTACAGGAGTTGCTTAGCACTTTGCAAGATAGACCCTATACATTACTTATGTGTAATGGACCAGCTCCTGCTCCATTGATTTCAGTGGTGCAAAACTGGAGCCAACAGTGTTGGGGCAGATCTTTGGCTTCCACACAGGCCTATGAACCACTCCAGCAGCACACTGAGACCACAAAGTGTATTAATTGGGCAGTTAGGTATTTCCCTGACATGGGAAAATCCCCAGCTACCACAGCCACATTACTGACTATACTACTCCCTCTGTTCTCAGCATGGAGAGCATATTGGCAGCGCTGCTTTGCTTTGGGATCCCAGGCCAACTTAGTGGATGCTGGGGGGCCATTTCTGCTGGTGTGAGTTAGAGCAGCAAGGAGGCTGCTATACTTTGTATAGGGACAAACTGGCCCCTAGCAGCACTGGGGTTTGGGGGATAAAGTGAGGTGTAAAGGTGATATACATCCACCTTTGCCCCCTACCTTGAGGTCTGCATTGAGGACAGCTGAATCAGACATGTAGATGAAGGTTTGATATTTAAGTGTTCTCAGTGAGATGTTCATGTGAACCTCAGTTTTTCAAGGTGAGTGGATATCACATTGTTATAAATATGATGGGAGAGAGAGAAGTTTCACAGCTTTTCTGCTGTTACTGTTTAGCTGGAAACAATTTTCTGCTAGGGCAATTTAAAGGAGACCTGGAAATAAATTAGGGTTTTGTGATTTTTTTTTTTTGTTTCTTTAATTTATGATGTATGAAGAAGACATGGATGGCTTTTGTTTTATTTAGAAGAAGTGAGTGTGGGAAGGTCCTGTTTCTTTGTTACATTAGAAGTTGGTCTCATCTACCCTATTTTACTTGGAACACTCTATGGACAACAGGAGAAACAGAAGGATTAGTATGCAGTGACCAATCATTTGTATGTAACTGGCATTAAGACATTTTGTAGAATGTCTACATCTGTAGTGCTGTAGTACAGGAAGTGCTGCTTAAAAATCAATAGCATAATATGGTCCAAAACATTACTTTTAAATGTTGCTTCCAGATTAAATTTTAATTTTCCAGCATTTTCTTAAATTATTTATTGCATTATTATTAATATAAACATTGAAAAGGTTCATCAGTGAGATTCATTTTCTGTAGGTCCTAACAGGTAATATTGCTTTCTTTAGATCATGTTGACGAAATCATTGTTCAGCAGGAAACTCTATTGTTGATCATCCAATACACTGTCCAAAGCAAGCAAAGGTTTACTTTGATTGTGATACTGCATATGATCATAATTTTAACAAGAGGTAGTTAAGAACAATGGAAGATAGCCTGTGTATTTTCTGTTGATTAAATATATAGTCCATGTCGTCAGGTGGTGTAAATTGGTGCAGCTACACTGACTTTAATAGAGCTACATAATAGAAAATACATAACAAAATGACAGCTCTACTCACAAAATAGTGACTACTGAAATATTTATTTTGTTGCATGTGATACTGTAAGTAGGTTTCCAACTTACAGTATCGCATGAACAAAATAAATATTTCAGTAGTCACTATTTTGTGAGTAGAGCCGTCATTTTGTTATGTATTCTCTATTATATATACATCAACTAATCATTTTGTTGTGTGTCCAGTGATGAACATCCTTGCTTGATCTAACTATGGCTATCTGATTTCTTCTATGGTCACACATAAGAATGCATTTTAGTGGGAAGGCACTTACAATGAATGTGGACAATGTGAAATTCCTTTTATAGTGAAGGAGAAACATCCAAAAAGTTTCAGTGCAATACAGTGTGCAGATTGTAAATTATTTATGATAGTCAACCTTTGCTTAGAATAAAGTTGTTTTGTTTAAAAGGTTCAGATTTATAGGGCTTCAGAAAAACTGTTGTCAACCTAATGGTCCAATCCTATTCCAGTGACATCAATGGGAGTTTTGCCTCCCATCTTCAGTGGGGAAAGGATCAGGCCCAAGTTGTAATAGTGTTTATTGAACAGTATATGTATTTTCTATAGTACCTAATAACTAAGTGTTGGTACCAGTCTGACCATGCAGTATCTAAGTTCTAACAATTCCTGCAAAATCATAAGGCTGAAGCACCACCATACTTACATCATCACATATTTTTGCATAGTCATGTAGTCCTTTTGCAGTATTTGTATGCCATAATAAAAAAAATGAGTCTCTGAGACTCTGTTGTGAATTTATATTACATCAAAGTTCATGGGGAAAACTAGTGATGATTCAAAGTCATGACAGAGAACGAAAAATCAAAGCTATTTTTAAAAGTCTTAGTAAAATATTAAGTCTGATTAATCTTTCACGTATAATTAAATCGAGAAACTAATGTAGTTCTGAAGTTACATGCTATGAACTACTGATTTCTTTTCATTAGATGGTACAAATAAAGGTTGGAGTTAGTTTGTATATAAAGTAATGATACTGAAAAGTTACCTAATGCAAACAACTAGTAGAATTGTCTTTGAGCTCATGGGTTTTCAGACATCAACTTAACTATAAATAGTATAATTTTGCCATGTTTAGAGAGAGAAACTATTTTAGGCATTTATAGCACATCTATTACAGTATCAGCTGGGGCCTGGGCACCTGACAAGTTGGGCACAAGTGGCTAAAATCCACCTTTATACCTTTCTTAATCCTAGGGCTGCCAGGGACCAAAACAGCTCCCACAGCCACTTATAACAGTCACAGGGATGTTCCACTGGTTAGACATCAGCAGAGCACATAGCATTCAAGCACCGCTGCCTAGACCCTGTCACACTCCTGACCTGTCCCAGAATATCCCCATCCTATCCCAAGCTGCCTCATCATCACCTCTGGATTCTCCCATGCTCATCAACACTTTAGAGATGGTGCAAAGTCACTTTGTACCTCTTCAGTGGCCCAGGGAGCATAACAGGATCTGAGGATCTGATTTGTTATCTTAAAAATTGTGTTGGCTTTGGAGGATTTTAAGTAAAACTACTTACACTTATTCCTGCTTAGAGGCAAAATTGGGTAGTTGCTAAACTCCCTGAGATTGGTTGGGTGTTTGTGCTAAACCTTCCTCCCTACTCCTCAGTTCAACATACAGTACTTTGTTTACTCAGCAATAGATATTTTGGATCCAACAACATAAGGAGTCAATACCCTCCATTTACCTCTTTTTTTTCATCAGTAGAATTATAATCAAAGTACATGCCTAAAGTTTTAGTTAGTAGGTGGTTGGCTTTCAGATACCAAATGATCAAACCCACTGTAATGCCAGTCCTTGGTATATATTTAATGTTCCCCACGGTATATATCATTACAAGGCATATACATAGGATTTCCTTTATATAAAGACAGTGATATTGACTCTACTGACTTTTTTTCTCCACCAGGTTCTTGGTTTCGCTGCCACTGCTGGATGTTGACATGCAACAACTACTGAAGCCTGGGGCATCTTCAAACGACTCAGAGAACTGCGATAGGGAATGTGACTTGAGCTCCCTCTTGTGGAAAGATATTGGAATTAAACTTTCATGATTTTAAAAAACAAAACAAATTATGGCAACAGTTACCATGCCATTTGTTGCTACGTTCACCCCTCCAGGAAATGAAGAATCTGACTCTCTAATCGTGCTACATTATAATTATACAGGGAAGCTTATTCTAAAAGAAAAGGCAACTGATCACATAGGGTTAACAACTGTTTCATTTCTGATCATATGTAGTTTCATAGTCCTGGAAAACTTGATGGTGTTGATTGCCATATGGAAAAATAACAAATTTCACAACCGTATGTACTTTTTTATTGGTAATCTAGCTCTCTGTGATCTGTTGGCTGGAATTGTTTACATAGTAAACATTCTTATGTCTGGAAAAAGAACTCTGAGCCTGTCCTACACAATCTGGTTTATTAGGGAAGGAAGTATGTTTGTTGCCCTAGGAGCTTCCACTTTAAGCTTATTAGCCATAGCCATTGAGAGACATTTAACTATGATTAAAATGAGGCCTTATGATGCAAATAAAAAGTACAGAGTCTTCCTTCTTATTGGAACATGTTGGCTTATCTCAGTTTCCCTGGGTGCCTTACCAATCCTCGGCTGGAACTGTATCAACAATTTACCAGACTGCTCAACAATTTTGCCTCTTTATTCCAAGAAATATGTTGTATTTTGCATAAGTATCTTCATAGCCATTTTGGTGGCAATTGTTATCCTTTATGCACGTATTTACATACTGGTAAAATCCAGTAGCCGTAACGTCACTAATCATAGTAACTCAGAGAGATCTATGGCACTACTTAGGACAGTTGTTATTGTAGTTGGTGTTTTCATTGCCTGTTGGTCTCCATTATTTATTCTGTTGCTTATAGATGTAGCCTGCAGAGTAAAAGAGTGTGCCATTTTATACAAGGCTGACTGGTTCATTGCTTTGGCTGTCCTCAATTCTGCAATGAATCCCATCATCTACACTTTAGCCAGCAAGGAAATGCGTCGGGCTTTCTTTCGCCTTGTTTGTGGCTGTCTAGTGAAGACTAATGTGTCTAGATCTTTGCCTATTCAGCCCACTCCAGATCAAAGCCGAAGTAAGTCTAGCAGCAGCAATGCACAGAAACCAAAGGATGATTTCCCACAGATTAGTGTTCCCTCAAGTATAACTGAAAAAGATAAATCACCATTTCAGAATGGAAACTTGTGCAAATGAAGGACTCAGCAAGTCAAGGACTCGTCTATGGCTTTTTAGGATTCAATTACAAACTTTCATTTTTCATGCACTTAAATCATAGGGGAAAATACTAACCACTTATTTAACTGAGTGTCTATTTATCACATGACTTGTTTTGGTTTGGGTTTTAATTCTGTAAAAGATCTGACTCAGAAAAGCTTTTTCTACTACCCAACAGTCTGCACAAAATTCTTGTGTATCATTATTACATGTATAACATCAGTGTATTTGGTAAAGTCTGATCTTACAGTACATCTACATCACGTACAAGAAACGTCAGCTATTATACATATCCTACTATCCTGTTTATTGTTAATTGGGACAAAGGTTACTTACATTATACAAAGTGCATTATATTTCTCTATACATATCTTGCTATTATGTTAATAGCCTTACATGTATGTGGTATAAATAACTGTATATTTGTACATTTCTTTATTAAATAGTAATTGTATGGCAAAACTTTGTATTATGCTACGCATAGTATTACAGTATATAATGCAATAATACAGATTATACAAATATGTAGAAATTTCAAATAGTATGTTTGAAAATGTATGAAGTAGTAATCCGGAACTGAGCAGATGAAGATGCTATGTCTACTCAGTACTTTTTCTTGCACCCAGTAACCACAGATTGCTCATGTTTGCATAGTAACAGTATGATCACTAGGGCTGTGGCCAAATTTTTTTAGTTTATTTTAAGCAAACTGTAGCAAATAACCATTGACAGTGAGTATATATGTTTGTTATTCAAGGTAGTTAAAATATGATCTAACAATTCACACATATATCAAGTGTAGGTACTTTTTCAATGCATGTATTTTTACTTACATTTTTAAATACTGTATATTGCAAACAGTATGTTAACCTGTGAAAGTCTCTACGAAGTGGCATTCTTCCACAGTTAAAGCAGGCTTCCTTTTAAAAGGCAATGGACCATGACAAAATACTTTCAGAACCTCTGGAGTTCCATCCAGGAGCTAGTACAGCGTGAAGCTGTATTAACAGCTTCTAGGGACAGATCCAGCTCATGCAGAACTGTTCGTTTGGCATCATGCTGCACAAGAGAAGGGATATCAGAGTTTGTTCCTCTGGATGTGGAATGACTGCCCATGAGTCCACTGGGGACCAGTCCCTCTGCACCCACCTTGGCACCCCAAATCTATCCCCTCTGAGGACTTTGTGGACTTTTCCTGTCCCGCTGTCCCCTTCCAAATGCATTCTCCCAAGAGGAGGTAGTCTGCTCCATTGTGATTAACAGCTCATAAATATATGGGCCCAGAACCTCAGCTGGTCTAAATCAGCATAGCTTGCTTGAAGTCAGTGCAGCATGCCTGATTCAAACACAAGTATAAATGAATTGTGCTTTAAGGCGAGGATTTTTCAAAGGGACTTACGTGAATTAGTGCTCGAATTAGCTCCCATTGACTTTCAATAGCAGTTGAGCACCTAACTCCCTTGGACCTATTTGAAAATCCCAGTTTAAATTAATTAAACCAAGCATTAGAGTCATAGAGTTTAAGACCAAAAGGGACCACCAGATCATCTAGTCTCAGTGGCTGTATATCACAGTCCCCCACCCCACCCAGCACCCACACATTAAATTCAACAGCCAAAATTAGACCAAAGTATTACAGCCCACAGGAGACTAGACTATTATGTGCCATAGGGAAAGAAGAGGTGCACCACTGCCTGAAGCCCCTACAATGGCAGGAAATCACTAAGTAAGATATCGTAATCCTCAAACAATCATAACCCTTCTTAATTCACAACTTACAAAAACTGGTGCTTAGTTTTTTTCTCTTATCTTAATTAAAGCAGCTGTGTTTAAAGAATATGTCCAAGTATGTACAGTGCATAAACCGTGTAATGTATGTAGCAAACACCTTTCAACATATACTGTTTTGCCTTTTCATTGTCAAGTGCAAGGTAAGCGTCTACGTGTTAAAAATATCAGCAGTAGTCTTTTGACAGCTGTAAAAAGAAAGAGGCTGATTTTGCAGCAACTGTGAAGATACCAATAAATATGAAATGACTTGTATAAAATAGAGACTGCCCAAAGCAGTGAGTTACAATTTATTAGCCACTTGAAAGAAAACCTTGGCAAAGAGTGGCAAGAAAACAAGTGTAATGACATAGGAGACTGAACTGTGACTATGAAGTGAATCAAAGCTGTAGGATTTGTATGTGTATTCATTATAAGCTGAACTGTGGCTGTATTATAGTTTCATGGTTTACCTCTTTACATCTTGGAGTGATGTGTGGTTATACTCTCCGGTCTTGGACAGCTCTCTTGAAATGAGTGTCATTAAAAAAGTTTGCTAAAGTCCTTCTGTTACCTGGTTCTTCTAAATGTTTGATTTGTTTAAATGACCAGTCTTCCCCAGCCCAAAAGCTGCATTCTCAGCTATTGTAAACAGGAAGGGCTTTAGCAACTCAACTCCCATTAGTGTGAGGGAAAGCAGTGTGGTTGTTGTCTGGCTATGTGGAAAGAATGACAGGAGACATTAGATATGGGTTTAATCAGGCCACAACTTTATTATTAGATGTCTGGGACTAACCTGGTGGATAAAATGTGCAGTGCAGGTGAAACCCCCCACAATTCACCCGGGGGGGAGTGCTTTTTTCAGTCCCCCTCCCCCACCTTTCGGTTCATGTGCCTCCAGCAGATCCACTGCCGGAAACCTCCAATTCCAGCCAATTCCGGGGGGGAGGGGCTTCCACCATCTCCCTCCCCCCCCCTTTCATCCAGGTCTCTCCAGCAATTCCCTTGCTGGGACCTTACCGACCGCCCCCCCCCTCGTAGGAGGGGTTAAGGTGGACTATAATTATGGGTGGTTGGCTCCCTGCTGTACCAATCAGAGGAGTCCCCAGCTGCCCCCAGCTCACTCAATTACCAAGCACCTCTCCTTAATTCCTTTTCCAAGCCATTTATCTGTTCTTTTGTGCCTTAGTTTATGGAGTACCTGCACTGAACATCCACTATACACTTAAATAAAGAGTTGCGACATATGGCCTACCGCCCATCATGCTGTGCATAAACAGAGCCCACCTGAACCTGCTGCGAGGAAGGCAAAAAAACCCCACTGCACCTGGCCAGTATGGTCATAAGGGAAAAATTCCTTCCCAGCCCCCATTAATGGGGTGACTAGCATAATGCCCACCGCAGATATAGCTAATCACCGGCATATTTCTGACCTAAATAGGGAGGGAGAATGGGTGCTGCCTAGCCTGTTCCAAGTGATGAGGGGAGGGTCCAGGCCCAGGCTGACCTTTTTAAACCCCTCATTCCTAGGTAGTGAGTCATCCACCATGCTGACTGCTTTTCCAGCAGTTTTATGTCTCCTTCCCCCCCACCAAGCCCGAAAGCATTGCCCTCTTCTTCTGGCCAGCCAGACAACACCGTCCCCCTGTTGCTTAAAGTGCAGGGCAGTGAAACTTACCCCATGCCTCAAGTTAAGAATGTTATGTGTGTCTCCATACTTAGATCTGAAATAAGAATGAAAATACATACAGTAGAACCTCAGTTAAAAACACTTCGGGCATGGAGGTTGTTAGTAACTCTGAAATGTTTGTAACTCTGAACAAAACATTACAGTTGTCCTTTCAGAAGTTTACAACTGAACATTGACTTAATACAGCTTTGAAACTTTACTATGCACAAGAAAAATGCTGTTTTCCCTTTATTTTTTTTTAGTAGTTTACATTTAACACAGAACTATACTGTATTTGCTTTTTTTTTTTTTTGGCTCTGCTACTGCCTGATTGTGTACTTCAGGTTCCAAATGAGGTGTGTGGTTGACTGGTCAGTTTGTAACTCTAGTATTCATAACTCTGAGGTTCTACTGTCGTAGCCAAAACCCACATACATGTCCATAAGCGTGAGCTTAAAAGCCCAATTCCATTCTAAGAAACTATTTGAGTTAGCCCAATCTACAAGTTACATAAGCCATTCAACTGTTTGGGGTCTCCTGGTGCTGGGTTGACATGGCAACCTTCCACTCAACCCTGCTCTCTCCCCCTGATTCTGGCAGTGGATTCCAATGGAGAGGAAACTAATCATTCAGACACACACTTCCTGCAGCTCAGCACTGTGCTCATTTTAAAGCTAGCTATTCAGCCTGTGCATGCCTATGCAATAGCCAATATTACAATATATGAGGCAGTTATACACAAATGGATAAATCTAGCTCTATTCTTCATGGGAATTCAGAGCACTGCCCACTGCAGAACCAGCATGGCTCTACTGTAGATAGGGGAGCCTGGATTTAGGAAACCCACCTGGCAGTGCAAACAGAGTGGGGATTTAGGGGCAGGGAAACTAGGGGATTGGCAGTGATGATGGGACTACAGGTGCTGTGGAGGAATCCATCCTTAATTCTTTCACCCCAAACAGCAAAGAATATCTTCGAATGCAGTCCAAATAGCTGGGTCTGCACTGGGCCAAGAGTTGCACTTATGTGGGATCAGAATCAGACTCTTAGTCTGTAGCTGATTTGTTGTACACAGAGGAAAATCCACAAAAGAAATACACGCTTCACACTCATTGTTGCATGAACTGGAGCCTTTATTTTTGTTCCAGACTACAAAAGAAACCACCTAAGGAAAAGAGCTTTCACAAGAGTTGTTATTGCCAACAGTCTTACAGCGTTACAGTATTTTAAAATCATTAAGTACCATAAACATTTTAGAAAACTTTTTTTTAAATCTCAAACCTTTGAACCAAAGTTATGATGTAGCAGTCACCTTTCAAAGAAATGGAACAAGAATTTGTGTTTGTATAGCAAACTTAGTTAAATTATAAAAGTCATGCTTGAAAGCGCTGTATTTACACAAACAAAATGTCAACCAAATATGATAGGCTTTGACTCTGTTGCAGTCAAAGGGAGTTTGTCCTCTGATTTCAATGGGAACAGGCTCAGATCCTTAGTAATTAAGTTAAATGCTCTAAGGGTTTGCTACACAAGCAGAATTATGCTATTTCATAATAAAGGCACATTTCCCAGTAACCAATTATAATTAGAAGTGCAGTATTGCCCAAAAGTTCATTATTTTCATCTGCCATACTAATGAAAATGAAAACAAATAATGTTCACACAACTCCATCTGCTATCATAAAATCCACAAAGCTATGAACCCCTGAGAGGGGTTGATCAACTCTCACTGGGCCATACTCTTTGAGCTGAATTCCACCAATGTAAACCTGGTGTAGCACCATTTAATTTAATGGAGTAAGTAGGATTTACACCGATGTAATCAGAGCACAATTTCATCCATTGACTTCAGCAGGAGTTGTAGGTTCAGCCTCTCTCAGGAGCCTGGACAGCCCTTTCCAATGGTAAAGCCCATGGAAGTGGGCTAAATTGGAAGAAAACTCAAGGAGAGTTTTCTGAGTTTTGCCAGTATTGTTTGCCCAGACACAGAATGAACTGAGCTGTGGGCCTGCCCACAAACCTAAGGATTCCCCTAGCATCTACAGTAGTGCTGCCTCCACTGTCTCTATAGCTCCAGTTCCCCATCCACACTCCCTAGTGGCATGGCTGCAAGGAGCATCCCTGGCCACAGCTACTTCTGACCTCCCCTTAAAGGGGGAAATTCTACAAGAAAGCTAATACAAGGTATTGCCTTTCTCAAGTAATCTGTGAGATCAGAGGGAGGCTGGGTTGATGTGCAGTGATCCAACATGGGGCTGCCCACTCCCCACCCCGCAGCACACCCAATCAGTGCCCTTCCTCCTGCATGAATGCCAACCCTCAGAGTGCTCGCCATAGTGTCCAAGAAAAGAATAGGATGTTACTGTGGAGTTGGCTAACCCACCAACTTCATCCTTTTGCACACGAGAGGGGGAAATCTCAGCACACAGACCAGGATATTATCTGGCCCAGAATCAGAACATATAGCAGCAATTATTTGTGTTATGGAAATGGTATTTGGCAAAATCTTATTAATGGGGTTTGCTTCTGTTCTCACATGGATTCTTATAAATCAACAATAACTCTGTTGGAGCAAATGGAGCTACTCCAGTGTAACTGAGGCCAACTCATAACATATTATTTGGCCCTAGTGTCATTTTATTTCCCTAGCATGTTGTAATCTAAAATAACTGGGGTCAAATTCCACCTACTCTGCTGAGATGAGCAGTTCATTGACATCAGTCAGCCTGCTCAGTGAAGTAAGCCCTGTAGAATTTGGCCCTGGTTCACACTGGGCCTGATTCTGATCTCTCTGTTTCTGCTCTAAATCAGGAATGACTTCAATGAAGTAAAAAATGAGTTAAACTAGTGAGTGGAAAACCTGGATAAAGGGATCAGAATCAGGCTCACTGCCTACATTTAAAGTTTGTCTGTATGTGTGGCCAAGTTCTCCAGAGGGATGTGATTTGTAGAGTGGTCTAATCTTCTGTGTTCTTACTACCCCATATAGGCCATGCTGGCACACACTGAAAGGTACCTAGTTAATTGGCTACCTTTTAGTTCATGGCAGAAGAGTCTACATGGGGCAGTTAGAGCACCACATGTTACAGCACTCCACTATTCACTATTTCTCTCTAGAGTGCTTTGTTGTGCCATGTACACAAGTCCTTAGATTTGATAAAAGTAGTGGTAAGTTCATTATTTCCTGCACAAGTTGGAAAATCAAAAATGGGCTAGGTGACTAAATTCCATGGCTGAAGGATTTCCTAAGATTTCCTGGATTTCAATTCAGCTCTAAAATCAAAGTGGCCACTAGTAGTGGACTAATAAATACTTGGGACATAGTAGAACATTTCATGATAGGTTTCATTTTGGACTCACAACAGTTCCAGGGACAATAAACAACCACAGTATTTCCACACACCACTCATCTTTACAGAGAGACCAGTCTGTGCAATTCTCAATCAAAAATGTTTCTAAAGAGTAATACATATTGAATATTTTTTAAAAAAATTCATGACTGAAAGAAACATATTCATCTTCAAAAAAACCTCAGCTTGTGCCAGGATTTAAGTTATGTTTGGACTAGAGCACTTCACTTGGAAGAGAAGCCATTATTACACAAATCTAGTCACCGGGGGAAACAATCTATTTCCCATACCAACTATATTAATTATTTTTCATTAGTTTATAATGTATTTTCATTGGTTTTTAATGAATATTTTCTGGGTGGTTATTTTTACCTCACTAAAGACAGAGGAGGAACTGGGGGGGAAAGTTGTTGAATAGATCTTCATGTTAGGCATTAACACATTTTAAATTTAGCCACTGTATTTCTTAAATTTGAGGCTATCACATGTGTGAGAGTCAAATATATGATTTAGTGAACAGTTCCCCCTACTTTGATCAGCAGCAAGGTAGATAACCTTCACAAAAGTCTAACTGGAAAAAATATGTGAAGTAAAAACTCAATATTGTTGGTAAGTGTTTGAGGTGAGCTCTTTTATTTCGTATTCCTGGTGTGGGATTTTCAAAAGGATTGAGCATTGGCCTAACTCTGCTCCCAGTAAAATCAATGGGAGTCTGACTTTAGTGACAGCAGAGTTGGGTGAAGACTGCACGTCTGAAAGTTCCACCTTAGTGTACAGCATTGTTTATATATATTTACACTTATTGTACATATTTGGCTCTATTCACTGTGTCAAGTAGACATTGGAGTCCAGATCCTTAAAGGTATTTAAGTGTGTAACTAGTTGGACAACTAAATACCTTTGAGCATCTATGCCTTGATGCCCTGGACAAAAATTTGGAACATGGATTTGTAACTAAATGTTATTAAACAGTCACAAGTTGCAAAGTCCTGATATAAAGCTGCAAATTTCCTGGACACTGCAAAAATGTGCCAGCTTTAAAATGGGGGCATTTATCACTTACAAATATATAAATATGTATAAATTCCATTAAAAATAAATTGTAGCTGGCATCTGGCATTTTGTCTGCCAGCAATAATTGTACAAGGGTATAAATATTAATTCTCCTCTCCTAACTGCACAGCATGGACCCTGCAGACTATCATGCTAAGAAATATGAGAATGCCATTCCATGAGGGGAATAAATAATAAACCCCAGGCACAGAACATATAAAACTGGCAGGTGATACCTGCCAGATTTCTAGTATGTACCTACATCTTCTTCGTGCACTGCTTTATTTTCTATTCATACCTTATAATCCTTGTTCAGTCCTAAATTGCAATCTCCCATAGAAACCTATAGGAGAGGGCCACACAACCCCATGATGGGACACTTATGGAGTTTCCTTCTAATACTCTCCTCAGAGGGGAAGGGTTTGGGGGTTGTAGAAGAGGCAAAAGGCATGGGCCTCCAAACCTTCAGGCTGACCCCATTGATTTCAATGGGCTTTGGCTCAGCCGTCCCAGGAGCAATGGCACCATTCGCTGCTTACCATGCAGCTCCTTAACACAAACCTTAGGACAGATGCCATAGCAGTTAGTGCTGCTTGGGACAGCATTAACTCCCATTGGTGGTATCTGTGTGGTCTGCAGGACAACATGCTGTGGAATGCTGACTGACTCTGTCCTCTCCTGTGCCACACACCATCACCTGACCTACAAAATCTCAGCTCTGAGGGTCTTCCCCAGGCAAGGAGGCAGCATGCCATGGAAGCTGGCTCTCCTTTTGTGCTCCCCATCCAGACATGGCCAGCCTAGCTCTCCCACGCTTGCATTATTGAAGATGACCACAGGAGTACTTTTCGGGCAGAACTCTCATGGAAGTCAAGAGCTAATGGTATTTATTGTTTTCTTTGTGCCATCTAATGCTTGAAATTTCTGCAGCAAACAAAATGTCTGACTGAAACTTTGGAAACAAGGCTGAAATTCAGCTGCCAGAACTAATAAGGCCAACTTCACTGAAAAATTTGCATTGATCTCAACCAAATAATTCTTGCACACCTACAGTAAAATTAATGTGAAACATTTGGTTTACTTAAGAATGTCTTAGTAACATGGCCCTAAGGCATGTCTATTGCACATGGTTCATACAATTGTAACATAAATGCAAACCAAACTGATGGGCAGATTCTAGCTGTCATCACACATAATTTGGAATGTGTCTAGACAATAGGCCTGATACTGCAAGGTACCAGTAGCTTCCTACATAGTTCTGAGCATCCTCAACTACCCCTTAGGAAGGAAAGGAGGACACTCCAGTGTTGCAATACTCATAGTTTTATCATGTGTCTCGCAAATTTGGCTCTCTTTTGTTTGTTTGTTTTGTTTTTGTAAAATCCCAGCTCCTGGAGTCATGGGATGATGTGCTAATCTCAGCTTTCATTCTAAAAAGTAGCCTTTGTTGCTGCAGGGGGGAAAAAAGCTTGAAAACATGAAACCTAAAGCCTCAGACACCAGAAAGAAAATAAAAAGAACCCACAATTCTGATTTTTAAAAATCTCATAATTTTAAGGCCATATCCTGATTTTTTGGACCTGACTCATAATTTTTGAATGTTTGGGGTTGGCAACACTTCACAGGATTGAACTCTCCAACATGAAGGGCTTAATCGTGCCTCCTTCCACAGAAGTCAAATTGCTCACTGATTTTAATGACAGCAGGACTGGGCCCTTCGTTCATATATTTATATCCTTATTCTATTATTTTCACAAACAGGACCAAATCCAATGAGCAGCAACAAGAGCAGGTGATGGATCACACAAGGATCCATTCCAGGAATTGAGAATCACCATAGCACAGGAACAATAGACCCACCACCGCCCCCTTTTCTCCAGTCACTCTCCCTACCCCAGTACTACCTCACCTAGCGAAATTGTGAGCTGGGCAGATTTGCCACATTTCCAGCTTCTTCATGCCACCAGAGCTGCTCAAAGTAGCTTAATTATAGTGGAAGATGTAGCCCATGAAACATATTCTTGAGAATTCAGTAAAAGCGCTCCATCATTCTGTGTCTCCTTGCCACCTACCTGAAGGCTGATTTCCAAAGCATGTGTTAAAGCTTTCAGAGGGCCCATTTACAATTTCAAAACATAAAGTAAAGGTTGTGTTTGTGTGCAATTACAATTACATGGTTACAATCTTCCTGCAAATCTCTCATGTTTTCACTGTACCCATGTGATCTAAAAAATGGTAAGTTAGGAAAAGGGTCTGTTACATGCAGCTGATTGATTGCCAGTTTATGAAGGCTACAAATGGGACAATGCATACGATTTTTTACAAGTTTATTTTAATGCGTTTAAAATGCTTTCATTCATGCACCATCTCCCATCACTTTATTCTGTGGGCCAGATTTCCAAAGGTATTTAGGCAGCTAAGGATGCAGATAGACTCCTAATGGGATTTTCAAAATCACCTAAGCAGGTGCCTAGCTCTGAAATTGTGTGAGTTTTAAGTACCACAGAAGCCACTTTTCTCCTTGTGTTGTACCATGCTAAAAGTCTCCTGTGAGGTGTTTGGAGGCAGGTGGGATCTGATTCTCCATAGCCTTACACTTTTTGCAATCATCTTACACTTGTGCAAAGTACCAAGTGCAAAGTGTTGTGGTTTCACACAAAGTCCTTAAAACCTAAAGAATGAAGTGTTGACACACCGGTGCATTTTAAATAAAGTGAAATAAATGTGTAAAAATCTTTTAGTGTCCCAGCAGTAGTAATAATAAATAAACATGTAAAAATGGATTGCTATTCAGTTGTTTTGCGGGAAAAGACTGTTTTTTAAAAAGCTAAATAAACTAGAAGTCTGAACTTCAAACATTTACTCAGATGATTAGTCTTCATTTATGCAAGTAGTCTCCATGCATTATCTCCTGTATGCTACTGACATAACTAAGGGCAAGTCTACACTACAGTGCTACATCAGCGCAGCTGCACTGATGCTGTAGAGCATCTGGTGAAGATGCGCTATGCTGACAGGAGAGCGCTCTCCCATCACATACTGCACCTCGGCAAGAAGCTATGTCGGCAGGAGAGCATCTCCCACTGACATAGCGCTGGTGTGGCAGTGCAAAACTTGCGTTGCATGGGGGCGAGGGGGCTTTTTTACACCCCTGAGTGATGTAAGTTAGATCAACTTAAGCCAGGGGTTCTCAAACTTCATTGCACCCTTCTGACAACAAAAATTACTCACGACCCCAGGACCAAAGCCTGAGCCCACCCAAGCCCCACTGCCCCAGTAGGGGGGGCTGCAACCTGAGCCCTGCCACCCAGGGCCGAAGCCCTGGGGCTTTGGCCCTGGGCAGTGGGGCTTGGGCTTCAGCCCTGGGCCTGAGCAAGTCTAAGCCAGCCATGGTGATCCCATTCAAAGGGGGTCGCAACTCACTTTGGGGTCCCAACCCACAGTTTGGGAACCGCTGACTTAAGTGGTACTGTAGACCTGCCCTAAAAGTTTGCAGGATTGGGGTCCATGTTTTTCCTTTTAAATTCTGTACAAACAACTTTAGTTTTTATAGTTAGTTACACTCTGTTATAGCAGAATAAACCAAACAGAATTGCTAGCTAAATTCTAACTAAATCCCTCAGGAAATGTTGGTATTTCACAATAAATTTCCATTCTGCACAAACAGAGAGTCAAAATAGCAAAAAATTTCATGGAACAAAAAATTTTGAAAAGGTTTGAATCGGAAATGTTGAAACAGAGAATTTCGACAATTTCAATTTAAATTAAACAAATCAACATTTGAAATGGCATTTTTAGTTTCAAACCAACATTTCATTTTGACATGTCAACTCAAAGTGAACTTTTTCCCTTTGATTTCCCCAATCGTAAATTCAAAAAAACTTTGTCTAACTCTACATTTTTCTGCAGAAATTAGACAAAACCACATTTTCTGACAGGAAAATTTTCATCTAGAAAGTTTCAACCATTTTCACTGTTGAATCTTTCCTACGCGTGGTGATGCACAGACCAGAAAGAATCCAGTTTGACTTTCAATCTCAGGTAGAGATTGCAGGGCTACAAGTTAGAGACAACATTGTTTTACTAATAAACTTCAGAAATGTGATATGGAATTATTGAGAGACGATAAAAATTGAACCACAGGCTGTGCCAGATTAAAGCGTAGGCACTATTAGGGACATGTCTCATGTCCCAGCTCCTAGAGTGACACAATGAAGTCAGAATCTCAGCTTTCATTTGATTTTTAAAATAGCCCTCATGAATGCTAAGAAAAGCTTGAAATTGTGACCCAAAGGTAACCAGTGCCTGTCTGAGTCTATACAGAACCTGAAACAATAACTCTCAGAGGTGTGCTTGTCCCATACATCTTCACTCTGACACTTGCTGCTACCCTAAAGAGGATAGCATGTGAACCCATTGAAGGGTGTGCCTGAGGCCTTGGATTGCCTTAATTTAGCCCTAACCACAAGATGCCAATATTACAGAGTCACTTTGCACAATATAATCACAGAAAAAGCAAAACAAGACTTTTCTTTCCTAAAATCATGGTCATAGATACCAGACAGAGTGCTACTTAATGTTGTGTATTTGGTTGTCGTCAGGGCCGGCTCTGGCTTTTTGGCCGCCCCAAGCAAAAAAAAAAAACAACGGGGCGGCCAGAGCAGCAAAGCAAAAAAAAAAAACACCTGCGGCCGGAGCACGGGTGCAGGGGGAGGGAGCAGGCGGGAGAGAGAGAGAAGGGGGCGGCCAGGGCTACAGCAGGGGCACTGCCACGCGGCCCCTCCTGCTGCGCCGCCTCCTGCCGCGAGGGCTCCGCTCCGGTCGGTGGGGAGGGAAGGAAGAGGACTGCCCTGCAGGGTGCTCTGGTTCTCCGCGCCGCCGCCCCCTACAGGGCGGCCGGAGTGGAACAAGAACAAAACAAAAAAAAGCGGCCGTGCCGCCCTAGGATTGGGCAGAATGCCGCCTCGAACAATCTGCCGGCCCAAGCACCAGCTTGCTCAGCTGGTGCCTGGAGCCGGCCCTGGTTGTCGTGGTAATAGAATCTTGTGTTGCTATGGCAACTGAGTTAGATTATTAGGGGATAGCCCAGCCAGTTTTTGGCTGGCTGTTGGTTAGTTGTGTGTGTAGCAATAAATGGCTGCTCCAAGGTTTACAGCTCTCTGTGTCTCCAGTGATTTCTTCCTAAAACTGTTGCCCCCAAAGATATAACAACGTGGCGACGAGGATGGGATATCTGTGCTGCCCCAGCAACAGAAAGAAGTAGAAGTTAAGGTACAAAAACAAACAAACCTTGTTTGCTGCTGGAAGGGGTGAGAACTGGCTTGTTTGCACTGACTGTGCAAACTGAAACTAAAATCATGGCTACACTTACAGGGCCACTGGAACCTTTTGAGGAGACTATAGTGCAATGGCATGTATATACTGAGCATTTTGAGCTTTTTGTTATTGCAAATGACATTACAGAAGAGAAGAAGGTGCCAATAGTCTTAAGTGTTGTAGGGGCTAAGACCTACTCCCTGCTACGCAGCATACTACACCCTGTTAAGCCAAAGACTAAATCTTACAGTGACATTGTGGAAATCCTGGGGTCCCATTTTTCTCCCAAACCACTGGTAATTGCTGAAAGATATAGGTTCCACAAAAGAGACCAGAAAGAAGATGAAACAGTTGTACAATTTGTAGCAACTTTGAGAAAGCTTGCAGAACACTGTGAATTTAAGGAGATGTTAAATGATGCCCTACGTGACAGGTTAGTGTGTGGCCTGCACAGTGAAGCTATACGGAAGAGTCTATTGACAGAGGCTCAGCTTACCTTACAGAAGGCCATTGATATTGCTGTCTCCATGGAACTGGCTACAAAGGAGGCACAATCCATCGGTGCATCCCCTAGGGTGCATAAGGTGTCACAAGAACCTACCCACAAAACTGTGGGGAGTCAGGAATGTTACCACTGTGGTAAGCCGGGTCACCCAGCATCAGAATGCTGGTGTAAGGACCTGGTGTGTCGACACTGGCAAAAAAGGACACATTGAGTGTGCCTGTAAACAAAAGAAAAAGAGGCCTGTGGTCTGGCCAACCAAAAAGGGAAATCTGCCTACCCTAGAGCAGACCCAGGATGACCAAGGAGATACCCCCTCACAAGAAGAAGAGCCACTCCATGTTTTGTCTTTGGCAGTGGGCTCACATGAATACTGGGTAACCCCGTTGTTGGACGGCAAACCTATACGCATGGAACTGGACACCGGTGCAGCCGTTTCGCTGGTCTCAGAGACTGTGTATAAAGAAAAGCTACAGCATCTTCCGCTTAAAGCAACAAAAACAGTGCTGAAGACATATACGGGAGAAGCTGTGCCCTACTGACGTTAAGATGGAGCTCAATGGACAGGCTGCTAAATTGCCACTGTTTGTGGTGAGAGGTAATTACCCAGCCTTAATGGGTAGGTCTTGGCTTAGGAAGATCCAGCTGAATTGGGCAGAAGTGCACCGAGTGACTAAAGAAGAAACCGGTCTGACTGCTATACTAAGGAAACATGCTGTTGTTTTTGGAGAGGATCTGGGAAGTATGAAGGGAATCACTGTGACATTGAACATTAAACCTGACAGTCAACCAAAATATCTGAAAGCCAGAACTGTGCCATATGCCATCAGGCCGAAAGTTGAAGCGGACCTGGAGCGCCTGGTCACAAATGGAGTCCTGATACCAGTTACCCATAGCCCATGGGCAACTCCTATCATTCCAATAGTGAAGAAAGATGGCTCCCTCCGGATTTGCGGTGATTTTAAAGTCACTGTCAATCCAGTGTTATGTGCAGAGCAATACCTGCTTCCCCGCATCGATGACCTCTTCGCAGGCCTGGCTGGGGGACAAAAGTTCAGTAAGATTGATCTGAGTCAAGTGTATTTACAGATGCACGTTGATGAAAAGTCCCAAGAGCTGTTGACTATTGTGACGCATAAGGGGCTTTATCGATACTGTCGCCTACCCTTCGGAATAACATCTGCTCCCGCCCTGTTCCAGAGGGCTATGGACCAGATTTTGTGTGGCTTGCCAGGAGTCCAGTGCTATCTGGATGACATCCTGGTCACTGGAAGGAATGAGGAGGATCACCTAAAGAATTTAGAGGCTACCCTACAAAGACTGGAAGAGTATGGACTGCGAGTCCGCAAAGAGTCCGTGAATTCTTCCAGCCCTCTGTTGAATATTTGGGACACATCATTGATGCTACAGGTCTTTGTAAGGCCCCTGCCAAAGTTAAGGCTATTGTGGAGGCTCCCCCTCCTCGAAATGTTAGCCAGCTTCGCTCGTTTCTAGGACTATTGAACGATTATGGAAAGTTCATCTCACAGTTAGCCACACTGCTAAAACCACTTCACGAACTCCTTGGCCAGAACAAGGCCTGCAAGTGGACTGAAGCCTGTGATGTTGCATTTAACAAAGCTAAGGATGCACTGCTAAATTCTGAAGTTCTGACGCACTTTGATCCATCCTTACCCCTACTGTTGGCCTGCGATGCATCCCCTTATGGAGTGGGAGCAGTCGTGTCACACATTATGCCTTCGGGAGAAGAGAGACCTATTCTTTTGCTTCACACACTCTAAGCAAAGCAGAAACTAACTATGCCCAAATCAAACGTGAGGCATTGGGAATCATTTTCGGAATTCGGAAGTTTCATCAGTACCTGTTCGGACGGAAGTTTACTCTTCTCACAGACCATCGACCCCTGACTTTAATTTTTGGACCTCTCACAGGCATTCCTCCATTAGCCACTAGTCGTATGCAACGGTGGGCATTGTTGCTTTCCGTGCACACATATGAAATCAAATATCAGAAATCCACTCTGCACGGCAATGCAGATGGTCTTTCAAGGCTGCCTTTGCCAGTCAACCGTCGAGATATTGCCCAGAAGGAAATCTTTTACTTTAAACAGGTAGAGAATACACCCATCACCGCTATTCAGGTAAAGAAGGCAACTCACATTGACCCAGTATTGTCCCAGGTTATGGACCTGGTGATGAATGGAACATCTTGATGAACCTCTCTGGTCTCACACGACCTTGTTACCTACATGTCCAGGAGGACGGAGTTATCAATCCAATCTGGTTGTTTGTTGTGGGGGAGACGTGTCATTATCCCACCACAACTGAGATCACAGATGTTAGAACAGCTCCATTCCGGTCACTGTGGAATAGTGCGCATGAAGGAAATTGCACAAAGCTATTTTTGGTGGCCTGGATTGGACAGTGCTATTGAAGAGAAGGCAAGAGCTTGTATGTCATGTCAGGGTGTGAGGAATGCACGCCAGTGGGCACCCCTACATCCATGGGACTGGCCTGAAAACCCGTGGCAACGTATTCACGTTGACTTTGCTGGCCCCCTTGAAGGAAGCATGTTCTTAGTGGTGGTAGATGCCCATTCAAAATGGCCAGAAGTCTCTATAATGCAGTCCACTACTGCAGAGAGTACTATCCAAAAACTACGAGGACTCTTTAGTCGTTTCGGTCTGCCAGAACAACTTGTGAGTGACAACGGACCGCAGTTCATCTCTCAGGAGTTTCAAAAGTTTATGAAGGCAAATGGGATACACCACATCACTTCAGCTCCATATTATCCATCCACCAATGGATTAGCTGAAAGATTTGTGCAGACAATGAAACAAGCTTTGAAATCGGCAAGGGGACAATTATCCATTCAAAAGCGTCTGGACACCTTCTTACTATCCTACAGAAACACACCTCATGCTATGACCAAGGCATCCCCGGCCTTTCTAATGATGGGATGACAGCTGCGCACTTGCTTTGATCTGCTGAAACCTTCTGAACCCCGACAAATTGTGCAACGTCAGCAGCAAGATCAAGTCATCAGGCATGCACCCAGAGCAAAAGACCGAACTTTTAGCCCGGGACAGCCGGTTTTGGCTCGGAATTATACTTCTGGAGCTAAATGGGTCCCTGCCACTGTCATCGCTCAAACGGGACCTGTTTCCTACACAGTCCGGACTGCAGAGGATCTCACCTAGTGGCGACATGTAGATCAGCTGCTGCCAGGTCATACCAATCCTCAGGACACATCTTCAGTTGAGTTGCCTGACTTCACCACCTCCGGCGAGACACCAAATCAAGAGTCACCTGTTCCTGACTTTTCCCCCCCATTACTGCCAGCGGCAGAGATACCCCTCTGCCCGGCACGAGCTGATACCCCATCCTCACCCCTTCGCCCTACGAACCCTGAGCCCATTGTCAGGCCCGCGCCCAAGACAGTTTTGGGTGCAACAACACCAGAAGTCCGCCGTAATCCACCTAGAGACAGAAGGCCTCCTCGTCGGCTGGATCTTTAGCTAGCGCGAACCCACGGTTACGGGGCAAAATAATCCCCGGGATTTAGCCGGGAATGGAGGCAGTTAGTGTTTGTTTTATTTTGGGGACATTCTTATTAAGGGGGGAGGAATATGTTGTGTATTTGGTTGTCGTGGTAATAGAATCTTGTGTTGCTATGGCAATGGAGTTAGATTATTAGGGGATAGCCCAGCCAGTTTTTGGCTGGCTGTTGGTTAGTTGTGTGTGTAGCAATAAATGGCTGCTCCAAGGTTTACAGCTCTCTGTGTCTCCAGTGATTTCTTCCTAAAACTGTTGCCCTCAAGGATATAACACTTAAGTATCTCCATATTTCAGCCTTCTGTATTCCAGCATCGAACAGGGCAGACCTAATCTGAAGATTTCCATCCATGCCATGGGAGACTGTTATGATGAATCTGACTCCTTTTCTGTGCTCTCTGCTCCTACCCAAACCTACTGTTCTGTGCAGAGGAGATGGGAACTGAAGCAAACAGCTGTATCATCACAGCAAGGAGGAAAAGGGAAGGATGCAGCCATAATTCCCTGCCTACTAGGAGGCATAAAGAAGAACTACTTCCCCCCACATATAGGGAACGGGGGGGAGAAAGAAGATTTGGGTGTGGTCTGATGGGGAGAAGGTCCAACTGCTGCATGGGGAAGTGGTGGTGATAATCAGCCTCTGCGGCCTAGATGTAAAGATGTGTCAGGGAGTGGTTAGTGGGGATCCAAGAGAGAAGCCAGATGAGTGATTTAGTGTGAGATGCCAGCTAGGGTGAGTCTTGAATGGCTAAAGGAGTTCCAGGAAGGGATCAACATAGGCTGGGAAGTTTCATGGGACTGGGTAGACAGGGTGATAGGGGCTAGCTGTGGGCTGGTCCCATGGCAATGCATTGGGAAGTGAAACATGCTGAGATGGAGAAATTAGAGGTGAAAATGTAATTTTGAATTCTCAAAAACCTTTGAAAGTCAATTCTTCCTCTGATAGCTCTTTTCAGGTAGTGAGCTCTAGACCAGCTGTGGGATTCCTTTTTGAAATTAAAGATTAATCCTAAACAAACTTGCAAAGTAATGACCTTTGCGTAGTCCATGGCACAAGGAGGACATTATTTGGGAGTTTTAAAACTGCCATCCTAGGAATGGATTCTAAAGCAAATCCTGAAGTCAACTTGGCCCCATTTCAGCAAAATACTTAGGCACATGTCTAACTTTAAGGACATGACAGGTCTATTGACTTCAGTTGAACTAATATACTTGAGGGTAGACATGAGTGTAAGTACCTTCCTTAATCAGGGCCTTTATTAATCAAATCCTGAAACTTGGTTTAAATTTCTGACTTAGAAATTCTGAAGTTTAAATTTTGCTCTCAGTTACAGTGGTGCAACCTTCACTGAAGTCTATGGGAGTTGCATCAGTTAAACAGAGAGCTGAATTTGGCCCTCAGTTAGATATGTATAACTGAAAGACAAAGTCCATTCCAAAAGAAAGGCAAATTAATGAAGTGTGTGTGTGTGTGTGTGTGTGTGTGTGTGTGTGTGTGTGTGTGTGTGTGTGTGTGTGTGTGTGTGTGTCAGAATGCATTTTTCAATGTACACTTCCCAATACCAAATGTTAATGAAATATCTGCCAAAAAAGCAACTCTAATGTATATCTATTTTTTCCACACTGCTAATTAGAGACAACCAATAAATTTATAAAAACAATCACTTGCTAAAGGTTAACTTGAAGCTGTACTTTAGGGAGAGGCACATAAAAACTAAGTGAATCAAAGTTAGATCATTTAAATGGACTAACATTCTAGGTATTCATTTTTGTCATTGTTCTATGAGAAAAAAAAAACTTTTTTGTGTGTGTCTTTGACCAACCACAAGCATCTTGCACCAAATATATTTAAAAAACAAGCAGTTTGAACCCTCTTAGTCAATGTATGACATCTCATTGGTGACTGGCAGTCAAAAACAATTAATTCTTTAGCACAAGAAGTGAACTATTTGTAAATAATCTTAGTATTGAATTTAATAAATCAAAGCTGCAGAATATTAGTTCAATTATATTATTGTTAGAAAAATCAAATGCATACACCTTGTACACAGAGAGATCACACCAAGTCATTGTCAAAGCAAGTTACACATATCTTGAGTAGCATCATATAAGAATTCAAACTGGACATCAGAAAGAGAAAATGCTTTTGAACTCAGTGACACTGAATAATGCTTTTAAAAATTGTTTCAAGCTAAATTTCCGTTAGAATACGAGCTGCTGAATTTAATCCCCTCGACTGGTATTTAACCAATGTAATCCGCCTGTGTTCTCACCATAATTGTGCTTATTAGATAAAATTACAAATAAGACTTCTAATATTGTATTCTCAAGGAAATGAGACTGTTGAATTCTATTTTTATCTGAACAATCACAATGGGCATCTTTTTCAGTTAAAAACACATGGCACAGAACATTAGTTCCATACCTTCAACAGACTGACTTGAAAAATATAAATATATTACTGTATTTATATATAATGTGTGTATGTACACTGTCAATATTCACATTAAAGAATCAGAATAATTTTATTGAAATTACATTTTAAGAAATCTATCTGTGTTTTTAATCATACTTCATGTCTGCATAAAGCAGTAAGAAATGTCAAGTGGTACTGTACGGGATGGGGCTTTTTAAAGCTCAAGAAAACATATTGGTGATAGATAGATAGATATATGTGTGTATTTTTAATGTACATGTTTCCAGGTTTGCAGTGTCCACTGCAGTGGTTATAGCTTACAAATGCTGAACATGTCACCCTGGGTCACTGTTTCCTCTCAACTGGCTGCTGGAGGCAGAGTTCACTTCCAGCGGAAACTATTGGCAAATTGTTCTCAAGATGATGGTTGATGAGATGGCTTATGCTGTCAAATACACGATCCTTTGTACGAACCTTAAAAGAAGAGCATGGAAAAGTAAAGGTTAAATATGGACCAATCTTTCCTTTACCATTAAACTAAAGTTAACTGAAAATAAGACAAAATATTTTCCTTTTATATCTGTATACACGCGCGCTCGCACACACGCATACACACAAACACTTTTAAGGGTCTGAGCCGCCTCCCATTAAAGTCAATGGAGGTTTTGTCATCTCCAAATTAGTTGTTTCACCTCCTACTCCCTCACTTCTCTCCAAACTTCTGTTTTGCCTGCTCTCTTATTGGCCACCTTTACTCACACTGAATAGGCCGGGTTGAAGATTTTCCATCACAACTTTTTTCAACAGAACATTGACCTTCTGATCAAATTAAACATTTTGGAGATAGTGTTTGCTCTCTACAAACACTTCCAATTTTTTGTTGAAAAATTGAAAACCAAAACATTTCAAACAAAATCCAAACCTCCTGGGGACAGGCAATTTTTGGCCCAATTTTTTTTTCATTTTTTGGTGCCAAAATCTGAAAAATATTTGGCTTTTGGTTTTTCATCAAAAAGTAAAAAATGTCTGCTGAAAATGTAGGCAATACTAATGAAATATTTTGTGTTTGTCAACAAAAAATCCATTTTTCTGACCAGCTGCATCCTGAGTAGACCCCAAGTTGTCTATTACCACATGAGGAGCCTCACTTATTTAAATGAGGTTAATCCCAGAGAAAGGTGTCCCTCAAGGTCAGTAAAGGTAGCAGATCCTAGCCCTATCCTTCATACACTTGCATGTTTCATACTGCACCTTCTACTTAGATGTCAGTGGCCTCCCTCTCTTCTGTCTCAAAACCTGCTCAAGGAAATATTCCAGCTACAAAGACCATTATCTGTATTTGGCTCTGTATATGTTTCTGGTCTGCATAGTACCCAGTTGTGTCTTTGGACTGTAAGCTCTTCAGAGAAAGGAACCTGTTATTTGTCTAGCACAGTGGTTCCCAAACTTGTTCCGCTGCTTGTGCAGGGAAAGCCCCTGGCGGGCCGGGCCGGGTTGTTTACCTGCCGCGTCCGCAGGTTCGGCCGATCGCGGCTCCCAGTGGCCGCAGTTCACTGCTCCAGGCCAATGGGAGCTGCTGGAAGCGGCGCGGGCCAAGGGACGTACTGGCTGCCGCTTCCAGCAGCTTCCATTGGCCTGGAGCAGCGAACCGTGGCCACTGGGAGCCGCGATCGGCCGAACCTGCGGACGCGGCAGGTAAACAACCCAGCCCGGCCCGCCAGGGGCTTTCCCTGCACAAGCAGCGGAACAAGTTTGGGAACCACTGGTCTAGCACATTTTACCAGTATTCTGTACAACTGCTGTACTTCTTCAATGATTAAATAAAAAAAAATCTAAAAAATCTAAAAGGTTGCGAAGTCAAGCACTCAAAGGTCAGACAATGCCAGATTTAAGGTTGCTCTTGTGCGTATGCATTATGATAGTCTTTAATTACATGATAAAATACTATTTTTCCCCCGAGGACTCTTGCATCATTTGTGTGAACTGAGATTTTTCAAAGGCTTACAACTTGGCCAATTTGGGGCAGATTTTCACAGGAACAGCAAAAGGCACATCCCTGACACATAGACAAGCTCTTGCCAAATTTCAAGTCCCTGCTTCAAAGCGAGGAGCCCCAGATGGTTGTAAGATTTTTTTTAAATGGGGAAAACCATGTATTTTGTCTAATCTCATGCTCAGAAACAGCTGAACAAATTGTGCTGAAACTTTTAAAACAAAAATCATCCTGAGGTAGATACCCTCTTTTTATTTATTTTTTCTTGTCTCTTCCCTATTTGGGGGTCAACAAATCCAGATGCAGACACACAGCATATTTAGTTGAAGTTTTGCAAAGTTGTAAAAGGGTCTTATAACGGGAAGTGCCAGGCAACCTTAACTATAGCAATGCTACCAGCTCTGCCTATAACAATAACGCTGCTGAAGAAAGTCTGCAGACTTTTATGATTTCTAGAGTCCAACTAGCATTCCAAGTACAACATGATCTAGGAGGAAAACCTCAGTTCCCACTAGTTGCTTTGAAACATCAGCTTTATGTAACCTATCAGGCCCATATTTTCAGAACTAAGGGCTTGTCTTCACTGCAAGCTTGAGTTATCTGCATTCAAGTTAACTCCTCTTGAGTTAGCCTAACTCAAATGAGACCAGTCACATTGTGAAACAACTCTCTCTAGCATCGGCAGCACTCAAGCTTCCATCCATATCCCCTGATGGCCCGCTAGTTCAAATTTAAAACACCACTTAACTTTAACTAGAGATTTGTGTGTGTACATGGGAGTCAGGCTGGAGGTAACACTCAAATTAGACTTTAAGATCACAGTGCAATGAAGACAAGCCCTAAAAAAAGGCCCCTGAATAATTTGCACACAAATGACCTGTTGGGTGCTGTTTGTATGTAAAGTTATCTCAAATAATTCTGAAAATTTGGACCTCAGTATGTCTAAGAAATGCAAACTGTGGAAAAATGGCCTCTTCAGGCTTGCAATATGTTTGCATTTTGTTAGCTATGCTCATGACGAGCCACAAATCAAGCTGCCAAAGGGCTGAGCTAGTGGCTCACAAATCATAAAGCCAGCACAGTAAAGTCTAAATACAGAAATAGGCAAGCTGCTCCTATGGGAGCAAATTTCTCAAGTGGTGTGTAACTTGCAGTTAATACCTCCTTGAGGTGACTCTTCACTGAGCAAGGTCCTTGAAATTGCTGATGGCTCCTGAAGAGACATGCAAGACAAAAAATCCACTTGGAGGAGAATTGCAGCTGTGCAAGATGCACATGACCCCTATGCCCTGACTTGGCCAATGTGACCCCAAAGGTGGGACGTGATGGCTGGCAAGAGGGCATGGCCAGTTCTCTCACAGGTTGAGCTGATTTGTTCGTTTGGAGCTCAGCTGCAGTTTAAAGCTGCCTAACGAGTGTTGGACATGCAAACACCCCACCCAGTGAATCCCCACTGAAGTGCAGGAGCCCCCATTGAAACACAGGGGTGAATCAAGCCCAATAATATTTATTTGTGTGAGGCTAAATTATTTAATGTGTGTGAGGCATTTTGAAAAAGCGATACAGCCATGGTGGTTGTTGGAAGGCAAGGGGTGTGGGTAGGTGGTGATAACGGTGATAAGTGCACACAGCCAAACACTAGCCACTCAGCACAGTGCCCTCCATCCCTAAAGTATCAGTGTTTTTCTATGTGGACATCCAGAATCTGATAAATAAGTACGTGAAGTATGAAATGTGTAAAATGATGCTTTGCAATGAGGGAAGTGGTGGTGGGGGATATGTTTCCATTTGTATTGAAAACTCTGGGGCTAGATTGTAACTTGGACTGCAAGCCTATCCAACGGAACACAGAGGGAGTGCACCAGGGCCCACTGCTTCCTGAGTGCCCCTTTCTGGCTTCAGGGAACTTGGGGGTGCCCTGCCTCAGTTTCCCTTGAGTCAAGGCCCCTCATTCAATAACTCCACTAGAGGCTTTCTTGTGGCCAATAATACCCCTTCTTGGCATCTGGGTTTATTAACATAAACAATTCAAACTGCCCTCAATCCCAAAATACATTCTATTATTACAATACCTGTTCAGCTCTGCCAGTCCCAGAACACCTGTTCAGTCCCAGCCTGCTTTTTATCAAGTAGCCACTCCAGCCCCTTCTAGCTAGAGTCTGACTCTGCTCTTCCCAGAAGAAACCTTCCTGTCTTCCTATCTGCAGTCCTTTCTTCCCCAGAAGAGGGTCCAGCACTCTCTCAGTGTGCTCTATTCTCCAGCTTGGGAGGTCAGCAGGCAAACCCCTCTACTACTCCCCTGGTCCTCAACTTTCTTCAGCCCTCTGCCTCTGGCTTCCAGGCTTGAGCCCTCCCACATGGCCAAGGCTCTGCTGCAGGAACCTCCTGCTAACTGCCACTCTCTTACCACCTGCAACTCTGCAGCTGCCTCTCACTCTCTGTCAAGCAGCAACTCCCAGGGCCTCCTGCCTGGAGAGTCAAGTTTGGAAAGGCCCATCTCTGGCTCAGGGAATCTCCTCCCCAGCCAGCAAACAGCCACTGGCTTTCCTCCTTTTAAACCTCACACTCAACATAAGTGTAATGGAGTGGGGCTAACTGAACAGAGCTGGCTGACCCAAGCCCTCCTGGCCCTTAAAGAGGCAGGCCACCCTGTTACAGAAATCAGAACCTTCTTCCATCTCTGCATAGGTTACATGGATCTTGAACCCAGATGGGTATGAGATAGTAGGTAAGACATCTCAACTACTCCTCACCTGCAGGAGGTATGTTGGGAAGGTAATGACAGGATCCTTGGCTCTTCCATCACTTCTTGCTGGCTGGCACTGAGCAAAGGGGTGGGATTGGGGATGAGTGCTGTAATTTGCTAAGTATTGGTAGACCAACAGCAAATTACTACTTCCCCAGCCCCAGAGCAAGGAGGAAGCAGCGTAGCCATTGTGACTCAGAGGTGCATTACAAATGGACTCAAGTGGAGAGAGGTGATGAAAGGAGATCCTCATGCAGGGAGGGGAGCAGGATCATGTTTCCTTAAGGGGAAGGAGTGGAAGGATGTGAGGCCAATATCCTGGTTGGGCACAGAAGAGAATATGTGATGCACCCCTGTGTAGCAATGGCCCCATGCTCCCTGCCTACCAGAACTCCAGCTGGGACACTGCATCTGTGCACCAGCCATATTGCAGGCTTGTGCATTAAAGGTATCATAGGACCCTACTATTTAATCCTCATGGCACCCCACTCAAGTGGTAGCTATTTGTATGTGTATTGCAGATAAACCAAAAGGTCCTTCTGCAGGGTCACAAAACACTGGTAAACTTTCAGTCAGAGAGTCGAAGAGGTTCCTATCTCAGAGATTCAGCACTCATTTCCGCTGGCTTGCCAAGGCTGACACAAGCCCATGTAACCTCAGGAGTAATCCAGTTATAATGGAAAACATCTTAATAATATTCTTTGACTGCCCTCCTGTGGCAAATACAATGACAGCATGTACAGCAGCCTTCTCTAGTCAAAGCTTTTGTGAATCAAACCTGCTGGCCTTTTGCAAGTTTCTCTGTGGAAGTCAGCAGGAGTAAGGCCCAACAGGATTGGTCCTTCTGTATATATACCATATACACTAGTTTGTCAGGAACCTGTTGCTCTGATTCTTATGATTTAAACTAGCATTTTACACAGGAATAGAAAGTCTTGTATTAAGTGCCAGACTGGCTAGCCACTAGGAACAGGGAACTGAAATATGTTGCTTTCCACCCTCTCATACCAAGTGGAGCCCCTTCACAAACTTTCACAGATGCATAGATTCCAAAGCCAGAAAGGACCATTGTGATCATGTAGTCTGACCTCCTCTGTAACATAGGCCATAAAACTTCCCCAAAATAATTCCTAGAACAGATTTTTTAGAAAAACTTCCAGTCTTGATTTAAAAATGGTCAGTAATTGAAAATCCACCATGACCTTTAGTAAATTGTTCCATTGGTTAATAACTCTCACTGTTAAAAATGTGCACCTTATTTCCCAGTGAATTTGTCTAGCTTCAACTTCCAGCCACTGGATCATGTTATATCTTTCTCTGCCAGACTGAAGAGCTCATTATTAAATATTTGTTCCCCATGAAGAGAGTTATAGCCTGCAACCATGTCACCCCTTAACCTTCTTTTTGTTAAGCTAAATAGATTTTGCTCCTTAAGTCTATCACTGAAAGGCATGTTTTCTAATCCTTTAATCATTCTTGCATCTGTTCGCTGAACCCTCTCTAATTTACCAACATCCTTCTTGAATCGTGGACAGCAGAACTGGACACAGTATTCCAGCAGCAGTTGCACCAGTGCCAAATATAACCTTTCTACTCCTCTTCGAGATTCCCTGGTTTATGCATCCAAGGATAGCATTAGATCTTTTGCCCCTAGCATTACGTTAGGAGTTCATGTTCAGCTGATTATCCACCACAACCCTGAAATCTTTTTCAGAGTCACTGCTTCCCAGGATATAGTCCCCTATTCTGTAAGTATGGCCTACATTCTTTGTTCCTATGTATATATATATTTACATTTAGCTGTATTAAAACATATTATTTCCTTGCATCCAGTTTACCAAGTGATCCAGATATCTCTGAATCAATGACCTGTCCTCTTCATTATTTTCCACTCCCCCTATTTTTGTGTCATCTGCTTACTTTTTCAGTGATGGGCAGCTACAAAAATACCAAGGACCAGTTTTCATGCCCAGCTCCGGCTACTTTATATTGCTCTGCTGCTAGAAAGCCAATTTAACCAGCTAAGGGAATCCTCAGGTAGCAGAGAGACAGAGTATGCCATTTCTCTCCCAGGCCTGAGTGAGAGCCTATTCCCAGAGAAGGAAGTCACGCCCCTATGCTCTGGAGATCACTCTTATCAGAACAACTCATTGGGGCCTCAGGCAGCTGGGTGGAAATAAGAGCAGTGCAAAGGCTGTTCTAACTAATACGAGGGACCAGACTGCTCCCCAGACAGCCATGGGATCTGGGGGCCACAAATGTAACTTAATACCTTTGACTGCCCCTGTATTGCACTAAGGACTAGACTAGAGGAAGTGGCCTCAGAGCTACCTCGCCATGTAGAAATGCTGCAGCAGTTCTTCAGCTAAGCGTCGTGAGTTGAGATTTAAGGTTAGGTGATGGGAACCTTACAAATGCCTGTAATAACAAATAATTGTTATAAATAGGTTTCATTTTCTGGCTTACAGAAAATATATAGAGTCGGACTCTTTTTTACTCTCATCCAGGAGTCAACACTTACAGTTCCTTCCGGATCCACTAAAAGAAGATGTTTGGCTTGTCTATTGTGCATACCAGTCAGCACATAGGAGCCTGGATTTGTGGTGCTTTTCCTGACCAGGAAGTCTCCACATTTCTTTAACAGCTGTTCTGCTTCTTTCCTACTCATCTCTCCTTGATACCAAGGCTCTGTATTCAGCTCGTTCATTATAGTGCAGTTAGCTGCTCTGGGTAATGGAGGACTGGTACACTCGACCGAGGGAGCCTTATTCAGCGCAGGCACAGTGGCCTGGTTCTTGAGAGCATCTTCAAAAGGTTCTGGTTACAGGCACAGAAACAAGTGCAAGATCACTCACAGGTAAACTGCATTACAAAAAAATACAATTCCGGTCATTTTAACCCTGGTTTATTTTCTTGTAATAGCCACTTCCATTTATCCTTAAGAAGAACAAACACAGTATGGTGTATTACTAGTCCCACTAGTTTATATAATATATTAAGAACATAGAGAATATTGTTTGTAAACAAATATATTAAAAATCAGAGACAATTTTGACTAATTGCTAAGGGTCACATATTTGTAGGTTCTGGACAGGATCAGAGCTCTCTTATTGTTTAGCCAGTTAGAATCATAGAATATCAGGGTTGGAAGGGACCTCAGGAGGTCATCTAGTCCAACCCCCTGCTCAGAGCAGGACTAATCCCCAGACAGATTTTTGCCCCAGATCCCTAAATGGCCCCTTCAGGGATTGAACTCACAATGCTGGGTTCAGCAGGCCAATGCTCAAACCACTGAGCTATCCCTCCCCCTGAAGTTAAGAGGACTTCATTTTAAATAAACTGCATAATCTGCATAGTCACATATATTACACAGATATCTGCTCTCTTTTCAAAACAGAGTATTAATTTAACAAAGATCCCTGATGTTTAATTACATACTATGATAAACTCATGAGTCTACATCCTAAATTAGGAAAAGAAGTCTAGGTTAGATCAGTGTGAGCTAACACATGTTACCTAATCCCAACCTTCTTCCTAGTGTAGATGCAGGTTAACACCTTTTACCCTGATTTAGCTTCAAAACTATAAGCACCCATAATTTCAACCTCAGAAAGATATGGATCACCTTCATTAATTCAAACCATTTTAGGAATGAATAAATGGCAATTCTGTTGGTCCAAAATAAAAGACTAAGTATGTAGGATCTGTCATTAGAGGTGAGAGTTAAAAGGGAACTCACTCATATCAAACAGATCTTTTCTTGGACTGCTGTCTTTGGTACACTCTTTTGTTCCACTGAATGCACTTTCAGCATCTGCCTGAAGTGCAAGTAGAGCTTCCATGTTTATATGTTGGGTGTTCACATAAGCTGGCACCTCTCCTGTTGGGGTTACCTGAGGCTTCCCTTCTGGCACGCTGTAAATGTCCAAGGACCCTGGAAAATTCAAAAATTCTCTTTAACATAGCATTTGGAAGGATAAAGCAGTATTGTTTAGAATAAACATAGGAGGTGTCACTAACCAAAGTGCAGACTCAACAGTCTCTGGAAAGAGAGATGAAAAGACAAACAACATGCCTGTCTATTAGAGCTTGGCACAGTGGAAAAATCATTCTCGAATAGTCATTCAAATTCAAAACTGATTTTGATTTGACTGCATTCATGGTCCTTTTGTCTTCACTTTCTGCCTATTGTTTACTAGCACAAATACAGGAGGAAAGTGAGTTTTAAGCCTGACTACTGGCTGTATTTGATTGGAATATTCAAAACTGGGGCAGCGTTGGTTAGTTACCTATGTCATGTGATCAGAGAACTGAAGTAAGCTAATCTGATTTAGGTAACCAAACAACACAGCATCAGTTTTGAAATTTAAATATCAAATATCTGAAACAATACTGCAAACTAGCCAAATGAGGGGGAAATTTCATGAAGACATGCAAAAAAATTCTGAATAATGAATATATTTCAGAATATTATGATTTGCTCATGACGTTCACAAAAAGCAAAACAGGAAAATTTTAGAAATCAATTATTTTTTACAAATAATTTGCTCAACTCAGCTCATAGATGCACATACGTGCATGCACAGACACTGTGATGGACTGTACCCCTGTATTCACCCTTTGACCATTACTGTAATAATCTTTGTACAAAGTATGCCTTGTAAGGTATCCTTTAAAAACTCATAATTTACTGGTCAATAATTGTCCTGAACAACACTGTATATAAAATTCCACTGTACAGTGTTATTAACACATGTTCCAAACCACAACCCTGCCCAAACAGAAAATGGCAAACAGGTCTGTCTCAAACAAAAGAATGTGTGCTCTGCTTAATTTGCATTTAAGCAGAAAACAAAGGGAGTTCCAAGGGGTGGGAAAACCAGCAGGAGATATAATACCCTTAGGCCAGGTCTACACCCAGCCGCTAGTTCGGCGGCTGGGAATCGAAGTTCTGGGTTCGATTTATCGCGTCTGGTCTGGACGCGATAAATCGATCCCGGAAGCGCTCGCCGTCGACTGCGGTACTCCAGCTCGGCGAGAGGAGTACCGCGGAGTCGACGGGGTGCCTGCCTGCCGCGTGTGGACCGCGTCTGAACCGCGGTAAGTTCGAACTAAGGTATGTCGACTTCAGCTACGTTATTCACGTAGCTGAAGTTGCGTACCTTAGTTCGAATTTGGGGGGTAGTGTAGACCAGGCCTTAGACTTTTTGTCTCCTGAATCTCAGCTGGAAACATTTCTGAGAGGGGGAGTGACTATAAAAATGACACCCCTCCTCCTCCTCTTACTCTCTGTCCATCGATTGACCGCACCAGAAGGACAAAGGAAGCAGCCGTTACACAGAAGACGGGGCCCCTGGTCTAGAAATTTGCCCAGCAAGACTATTGAGAGCATGTGGTGACAGAAACTTTGCTTTGAATGTAACATAGTTTGTTAAGTTAGGCACTAGTTGCGTTTTATCTTTATTTCTCTTGTAACCATTTTATGCCTCATTACTTGTATTCACTTAAAATCCTAGCTCTTTGTAGTTAATAAACTTGTTTTATTGTTTTATCTAGACCAGTGTGTTTGAATTGAAGTGTTTGGGAAACTCCATTTGAGATAACAGTATATGTGTATATCATTTCTATTAATAAAATGGCAGACTTTATATTAGCTTGTATTGTCCAGGAGAGGAGTGGGCAGTAGAAGATGTACAGTTCTGGGGAAAAGTCTGGGACTGGAAGTGTGCTGAGGTCACCTTCCCGTGTAAATCAGGTTAGTGAAAGCCTGAGTGTGACCAGCAGGTTGCAAGTGCACACAGACATAGCTCGGAGTGACTTACATGCTAGAGCAGTGGTTCTCAAACTTTTGTACTGGTGACCCCTTTCACATAGCTAGCATCTGAGTGCGACCCCCCCCACCCCATAAATTAAAAACACTTTTAAATATATTTATCACCATTATAAATGCTGGCCGCAAAGTGGGGTTTAGGGTGGAGGCTGGCTGTGAGCAGTCCAGGAGTGGAGGCAACAGCAAAGCAGTGTAAAGGTTAGAAAGCCTGGGTGTCACAGCTATTCATCAGTGCAGAATGTACCCTGGGTATAACTCACACACACAGACCTACATTGTCAGAAGTAACTACTGATTTTGGTTGCCTGATTTGATTTGTAGGACCCAACTGGAGACACCTTCAAAAGGTCAGATTTTCAGAAAGTGCTGAGCACCCACCTCCTGAAAATCAGGCCCCTTAAAGGTGTGTCAAGCTGGGCAGCCAAAGATTAAGGCATCCAAAATCACTAATCATATTTGAAAACTTAGGCTTTTATATACATATATAAAAAAACCTAAGTTTTCAAATGTGATTAAATAAACAGCTCTGGGAACTGAAATCCAATATATATTCTGAAACACACACACAATCCAATATATATTCTGAAACACACACATATATATTGGATTTCAGTTCCCAGAGCTGTTTATCCAATACCTTTCACAATCACTGATGCTAAAATCCACTTTAAGAAAGAAAATAAACTATCAATTAACTATAGTGTCTTGCTGCGAGATTTCCATGTATCAGACTTTCACTGTATGGCCCCAATCCACCTAATCAAATCCAACTCTATGATTGGGGCCTATATAATGTCTACACTAAAAAACAAAACACAGCAGTGTTTCAGAGCCTGGCTCAACTGACTTGGGCTCACGGGGCTTACACTGCAAGATGAAAGATAGCAGTATAGATGGTTCCTGCTCAGGATGGAGTCCAGGCTCTGAAATCCTCCCCACTTGCCAGGTTTCAGAGCCCGGGCTCCAGCCCAGGCAGGAACGTCTACACTGTCATTTTTAGCCCCTTAGTGTAAGCCCCATGATCCTGAGTCAGTTGACCCAGGCTGAGACTCTCAACAAAAAAACAAAACAAAAACAAAAAAAAACCCAACCCCGCAGCAGCAGTGCAGACATATCCTTTGAGAAGTATAATTACTTTAAAGTTTAACTCACCTTGTTTAACAGGAGCATGCTGCCAGTCTTCACTGAATTTGTCTCCGAAGTGTCGACTCTGGTAATATGTTTGTTCTCTTCCTGCTGCTGCTGCAGACTAGAGTGGACATACAAACAACAATTCTTCAACTACTCCTTCCTTTAAAACACTGTGATGCACTGTTCATCTTTGAGGCTTTGTTCGGTTCTGTTCTACTTACACCTAGTCTTCTTTTCATTCCTTATGCATGACACTATGATTGAGCATTCTGTCTTGAATGTGTTTGTGTAGGGGAATGATAGTGTGAGTGACCTTCATGAGAACCTCACTCCTTCCTCTTTTTATTCTATAAAATATGCAGCCTTCTTTATTTGGCAAACCCTGACAACCTATTGAGGATGCGCTGCAGAAAACAGGTGCTAGAATACAAGAATGAGCAAGCGTCTTCAAAAGGATTAACAGAAAGATTCACTCACTGGTACCTACTGACTGTATGGTGGGAGGGGGTTCTCAACAGACAAGGTATCTCTGGGAATTAAATAGAGATGTGCTGCCAACATTACAATCTTTGGCTCAGATGCTGAGTGCTGTTCCACTCAGACCAGCAGAGATCCACTGATTTCAGTAGAGTCTATATGGGCAGCCTCTTATAGCTGCTCAGCCCCACTGAAGTCAATGGGACTCCATATAGGTGCAGGGACCTGTCTTCATGGATCAGCTTGAAGGAGCACAGACTTTGAGCCCAATCCTTGTATTTTTGCCTGAATGAGAACAGTAGGATTGGCCCTGTAAGGAAGTGCCCTGTTCTTAATCCAGCGCACAAACAACTGGATGGCATCCAAACTACCCTTTCCTGGGGTTTCCTTTACTGTTAACCGAAGGGGACACCACCAGCTTGAAATATTAGTCAATTTAAAAACTAGGTAAAAGTAGTTTTAGGTGCTACCCCTGCCCATGAGTCCCTCTGCCAATTGGTTTGGTTAGAATCAAAGTATCCTGTTTCAAAAAATGTTTCTCTCCCCTGTTGTGGAGGGGGAAAGTCATACATACAGCAGGGGATAGTGACTGTACAGGAGAAATATGTCAGCAATGTGAAATGAGTCGGCAATGTGACGTGGCCGTGAAAAAAGCTAATGCGGTCTTGGGATGCATTAGGCGAGGTATTTCTAGTAGGGATAAGGAGGTGCTGCTTCCGTTATACAAGGCACTGGTGAGACCTCATTTGGAGTACTGTGTGCAGTTCTGGTCTCCCGTGTTTAAAAAGGATGAACTCAAACTGGAACGGGTACAGAGAAGGGCCACTAGGATGATCCGAGGAATGGAAAACCTGCCGTATGAAAGGAGACTCGAGGAGCTCGGTTTGTTTACCCTAACCAAAAGAAGGCTGAGGGGGGATATGATTGCTCTCTTTAAATATATCAGAGGGATAAATACCAGGGAGGGAGAGGAATTATTTCAGCTCAGTACTAATGTGGACACGAGAACAAATGGATATAAACTGGCCGTCGGGAAGTTTAGGCTTGAAATTAGACGACGGTTTCTAACCGTCAGAGGGGTGAAGTTCTGGAACAGCCTTCCGAGGGAAACAGTGGGGGCGAAAGACCTCTCTGGCTTTAAGATTAAGTTTGATAAGTTTATGGAGGGGATGGTTTGATGGGATAACGTGATTTTAGTCAATAGGTCAATAACGTGCCATCGCTGGTAATTAGTATCAATGGTCAATGCGGGTCTGGCTGGAGAATCTTGCCCGCATGCTCGGGGTTTTGCTGATCGCCATATTTGGGGTCGGGAAGGAATTTTCCTCCAGGGTAGATTGGCAGAGGCCCTGGAGGTTTTTCGCCTTCCTCCACAGCATGGGGCAGGGGTCGCTTGCTGGAGGATTCTCTGTGACTTGAAGTCTTTAAATCATGATTTGGGGACTTCAACAGCTGAGTCAAGGGAGAGAATTATTCCAGGAGTGGGTGGGTCAGCTTTTGTGGCCTGCATCATGCGGGAGGTCAGACTAGATGATCATAATGGTCCCTTCTGACCTTAAAGTCTATGAGTCTATAAATAGTAAAGCTGATATACGAAAAATCAGTTGCACAAAGCAAGCAAATGGAAAAATGTGTAAAAAATTCCCCTCCCTAAGCATGTTCAGTTATAGCATTCTTAGGTGTTCCATGTAATAATAATAGGAGGTGGGGGGGGGGGAACAGGGAGAAATATGATTTATAAGGAAATGGTACCTCTTTAAATAAACCTTCTATCAGGACATGCACTTGAGCTCGGCTATTTCTGGATTTGCTGCTGCTGCTGCCTGTGCCTCATACAGAGGCTCAACCTTTTTTATGTCATGGGTTGGAGCTAACAGGACCCACCTGATCCAGTTGCCTAGGCCAGCCAAGAGAATAGCTCTGCATCCCTATGCAGGCTTCTAGGCCCAGATCCACAAAGGGACTTAGGAACTGTGACATTGAGCATCACAACATCTAACTGTTAGGTGCCTAGAAAAATCACAGGAACAGCACTGCAACCCACAAAACTGAGTTAGGTACCTCGGCTCCTATTCAATGAATGGGGAGAGATAGGCAGCTTAGAAAACAACCCACAAAGCCACCTAATCTAGCCAATAGGAGATGCTGATAAAATGGATGGGTATTAAGCCCCGCCCCCTCACAGAGATAGGTGCCTAAACCCAGGTTGCAGGGAGGCACCTAGCTCTGCTAGTGATCCACAAAGCAGGGGAAGATAGGCACTACTCCACCTAACTAACATGAAGGGCCCAATCCACTAGGTGTGCTCAGAGGCCACCTAACTCCACACAAAACAATGGGAGAGGGGACGTGGAGGAGGAGAACCTCTCTTATAACCATTAGCCCAGTGGTTAGGGTATTCACATTGGATGTGGGAGACCCCTGGTTCAAGTCACCTCTGCCTGATGAAGAGAAGGGATTTGAACAGGGATTTGCCACTTCTTAGGTGAGTGCCCTAACCACTGAGCAAGGGGATATCCTGATGAGGAGCTCTTAGTGAAGTTGTTCCACTGAAATTATATAATTGAATAATTAAATGTTAATTGGACCAGAGAAAGAGGAAAAATCACTCTACAGTCCAGCCTTTAGGGCTTTCAGAAAGCTCCATAGGGCTGGTCCAAAAGGGAACAGTGTACACTATCTTTCCTTCTGTGTGTTAACAGGGAGTGGGGACTTTATAATTCCTCCCTAGTTACTTAGCTATGTCCTATTGAGGACAACAAATGTTGGCCAGTGACCACTCCCACCTAGCATTCTGTGATCTGGAAGGCTATGATTTTGCCTGTCTACTGAGCAGGTGTAATGGGTAAGAGGTCATCTTCAGCCTCTTCTCCCCCAGCACACCCATTGCAGGATGAGCCAGAATTTAATAATAAACAATATAGAGCCATGTTTCATTTCTTATTCAAGTCCATGAATGAATATGAAGCAGCAATAAATAAGGTGCCACAGAACAATGCAGCCATATATGAAAAGTTACAAGATATTTAATATTGTCAGTGCATTGATCTGGAAATAAAATGCTGCTTTCAAATTTTTGATTGAATAAGAAACTAAGCAGGTAACATGTCACTGACCTGAGCAGTCTCTGCGGCATTTGGGATCCTAGTTTTGAATCTAGCATCAATAAAGCCACCAGTAGGAGGCATTTTATTAGGAATGCTGTTGTAATAGGGATGTTCTGCTGGCTCTCCATTTTCCTCCATCCAAGGTTCATCAAAACTCTGCATCCTGTAGAAAGGGATGATGTTACTCATCTTGCAGCACTCGAAGCGCTATAGTACTAGCTACATGGGCCATATACTACCCAGCCCTTTGACAATTAAGCGACGTTTACAAAATAGGATGAACCAAGCAGCACTCCACCCCTGTAATGAGGCTGATCCAAAGCCCACTGAAGTTGATGGGAGCCTTCCACTGACTTCAGAGAGCTTTGGATCAGGTCCTACATACCCCTATTAATGACAACCATTAAAAACTTCTTTACAATACCTTACCATGTTATTGGTAGTATTATTTGTGTGATTGATTGGCTGATGATAAAAAAAAGTATCCTTCATAATGTCTTGGGGCCTGATTCTGATCTAAATAACCCTGCTGTGAATCAGGAATGACTTTGGTGAATTCAACAGGCCCAATTCTCTGTTTCACTGCACATCAAGCTGTCATTTACACCAGTGCAAAGGGAAGGTAAAATTCTTCCAAATCAGAATGGTAGCATTCTACACTCACTATGCGTAGGGTTGCCAAAACTCCAGGATTCTCCTGGAGTCTCCAGGAATTAAAGATTAATCTTTAATTAAAGATTATGTCATGTGATGAAACCCTCAGGAATACATCCAACCAAAATGTTGCTCACACCAATGCAGCTGATATGGTGCTAGCGTTGGTGGGAAAGTTTCTAAAAATGTTACTGTAGACAGAGACTGAGGTGGGGGAATGGGATGTGAAAATCAGTGTGAAGGCTGAACCATAGGTTAATTTGGTAATCCAGTTCCCCTTTTAGAACAATCACACATAGGGTTTCCTCCCACTCGGCCCTTCCATATGCACTTTTTTCATGGGGGGGGGCAGTCTGACCTGTGCCAGTCTATGTATGTGTTTTTAGAAAGCCTGTTTCTTTGACTTTAAGTAAGGGTTATGATGATTTTTATGACTTGCAGCAAAAAGAAAAATCTCTAAAACGAGCAGACCAAAATCTGTCATGACCATTCATGACTTTACAAAGAAACCCTGCAGGATAGATTCCAACCTTCCTGGGAAGTTCCTCCACTTGCATTACTTCAAGGCTCCATCCACACTGGGTATAAAGCTGGATTTAAAAACAAATTTTAAATAGATTTAGGCTAACATGGCTTAAAGACCTTCAGTGTGGATATGGGCCAGGGCATAGCCATTTAAAAACCATGCTTAAAATAGTGCTTTGACCTGGGGCCAAATATAGAGATGACTCTTAGCTGGTGTAATTTACAACTTGTTCTGGTCACTCACTATGTAAATTAAACCAATTTAGCCTCCCTTCGTCTCACTTAGCGATGTGCAATATACCGCCTATAGCACACATCACCTCTGAATTTGTGCACCTGTCTCGATCTCTAACAAGCGTTTGACTAGCCAGTATGGGCAGGACATTATAATTTTAAAACAGTTGATCCTAGAGGCCATGTTTAAATGTGATTTTAAAATGATTATGGCCCATCCACATTGATCAGGCAATCCATGTTTCACTCATTTATCAGGAATCTGTTTTAAAGTGTGTTTAAAATCCAGTTCTTCTAAGACAGTTTCATCCACAGCACAGCCATAGATTCACCCCTCACTTTACCAGCTGGTGAAGGAAACTGAGGAACTAGAAAAGATTCTACTGCAATGTTACTCACCTATCATGGAGAGCAGGTATCTTAGAGGGACACCGTAAATATTGCTTAAATCGAAGTTCAAATGCTTGCCCTATGGTGCTGATAATATCCTGGGCCAGGTCATCACAGCATTCCAGTATATGGCACGCTAGAGGAAAGAAAGGAAGATGCCGACATTTACACAACATTATTTTTACAGTCTTCACTGTGATGCAGTAATTAATGGCACAAGGACCTCCAGGCCAAGGACAGTTGTTCTTTTCATGACATATAAATTTTATTAAAATCTGAATGAACAAAAATAGCAATTAGCTACAGCTAACTTAAGACATTGGCTTGATTCTCCTCTCACTTACACCATCTGAAATCAGGAGTGATTCCACTCCAATCCAATGGAATTATCGTACAACGGTGTAAAACTGGTGTAAGTGAGACCAAAATCAGGGCCCATAATTTGAAAAACTCCTTCAAGAAGAGAAACCTTAATGAATGTCATTCATTATCACCTGACTGTAACTGCGTGCAGCAAGTTACAGGAGAATTCTGAGCTTTCTATTAAAATAAGGAGATAGACACTAGAGAACATTTTCAGATCATTCCAAATTAAACTTACCTTTATTTCTCTTCAATCTGTTTTCTGTAATTGTATTGCCATTTTAGTTGATTTTCTAATCTACTTATCATGATGTGTGCCTGTGCGACAAAGTTTCCAACTGGTTCTGAACTTCCGCAAAATGAGGTGTGAGGGAGGTATTCATATACAAGATACCAGCCAGATCTTTGGCCCTGCTATGGCTCCAGTGATGCAAAGGTGTGGTGTGTTGGCATAACTGGCTATCTGGGAAATCCCCGAGTGGCATACAGCCAATACAGCAGCTCGACACTGACCCCCCTCTCTGCACTCTTCCAGGCTGATACTCTGGAACTGTGTGGAGAGAGGCTGGCTACACCAGTTTTACACCTGCTGGGGGCCGAGAAACCCACTCCCTTTCCACTAACTAAGCAATAAGAATCTGCGCCTGCAATATAGCTGGATCAAAGTTGGCTCGAGTATGTCTACACACGCTGCAATTACACTTCCTGATTGCAATGTAGACAAGCCTGCATGTCCAGTGCCTAGCACAAGGGGATTGGGGCCTCTAGGGACTAATGTAATACAAATTAGGAATGATGCTGACATTTGTGTGTGCTTGTACAATTTTGTTAGTAACAATCACACAGCACTTGAAGAGCATCTACACAGTGGTCCCACACAGGCTGGCATACAGGAAGGATTTGTGCATAGACCAGGGTAGGACATCATGAGATCTGCAATTATGCAGACACAGTGGCTGCAATTCCTGCCCATAGAGTTGTGTGATGTCTTGATGCAGGGCAAATGTTCCTGGCCCTGGGTTGCAGATTAATTTTTCCCCCAGGACACTTCACCTGCATAAAGACTGAGATGGACACCACTGGCTTATGAAGTGAATTTGCCTTACATGAATAAACTGTACGACCAGCTGTGTTAGTCATTCAGCACCAAGGGATTCCCTAGGCAATGTGCGGAGGTCTCCAAACGTGTGGACTGAAAGAAGTGAAGTTGAACAAAGGACTATAATATGTATGCATGCAATACTGGAAGTGGGTATTTAAAGAGAATATGTTGCCTGCTGCTAAACCTGTTGGGAGCTGAAAAGAAACTTAAGTCATATTAAAAATAACATAATGGATAAACTGTCTCCTTAGATACAAGGATGGCTTCTGGGCAGGTGAGAAGTAGAGGCAGGATCCACAAAGGGACTTAGGTGTTGCAACCCTCAGCATCGCAGTGCTTAACTTTTAGGTACTGAAAATCACAGGAATAACACTGCGATCCACAAAGCCAAGGGCTGGTCCACACTAACCCCCCACTTCGAACTAAGATACGCAACTTCAGCTACGTGAATAACATAGCTGAAGTCGAAGTATCTTAGTTCGAACTTACCGCGGGTCCACACGTGGCAGGCAGGCTCCCCCGTCGACTCCGTGTACTCCTCTCGCGGAGTAGGAGTACCGGCGTCGACGGCGAGCACTTCCGGGATCGATCCGGGATCGATTTATCGCGTCTAGACAAAACGCGATAAATCGATCCCAGAAGATCGATTGCATACCGCCGGACCCGGAGGTAAGTATAGACGTACCCCAAGTTAGGCCCTTGGGCTCCCTATACAATGAATGGGGAAAGATAGAAGCCTAAGAATGGGAACCACAAAAGCCAGTATGCTAGGTAGGAAGTCACCTATGCTAGCCAATGGGAGATGCTAACAACAGGGATGTGTTCTAAACCCTGCCCCTCTCTCAGAGATAGGTGCCTATCTCCACTAGTGATCCACACACAGGAACCAGCCACCTGGAGTCAGGTGGCTTAGGTGTTTACTTGTGGTAATGAGTTAGGTGCCTACCTTACTCCATACAAAATGGCTGGAAAAGGGGGCAGTGGTGCTCACCTTACTTACAACTTGTAGCCCACTGGTTGAGCACTCACCTGGAGATGGGCAATCCAGGTTCAAGTCCTCACTCTGCCAGAAGGAGAGAAAGGATTTGAACAGAGGTCTCCCACCTTTCAGGTAGGTGCTCTAGCCACTCAGCTACGGGATATTCTGATGGTGGTGGACTCCCTCAATCTCTCCTGTTGAAGCTGTTCTACTGTGGACAAATAATGAGAGAGTCATTGGAGCAGGGGGATTGGACCCTAGGTCTCCCCTCCTCCCAGGTGGATGCCCTAACCACTGGGCTCTCTCTTTCTCTCTTGCCCAGTGACTATTCAAGTATTTATCCACAGTGGAACAGTTATTGGCCTCAGATTAGGCTTTGCATGTGATTTAGGCAGCTGAATGCCTGTCTTCCCCTGATTCGTGAATCACTCTGGGGCTTACACAGTATAGGCACCTGGGCACCTAAAGGGAGGCAGCAGTGCATATGCCCCAGGGTCGAATACTTGGGCGCCTAGGGAACTTTTACAGAAGGAAGTTAGATGACGAGTGAGCTTAGGCACCCACAGGGTTAGGTGGCAGCCAAGCAGGAGTTTCATGAATCACAGTGGTGCTGGGCACTGAGACATAGGCACCCAACTCTGGAGTTTAAGCATCTAAATTGCTTCCTGGATCACACCCTTAGGTTTCTTATACAAAGAAGGAGAAGTTTGGCTCACACTGAGATATTTCTTTAGGGTTTGTTACAAACTGGTGACTGGAAGACAGACAACCGCTGCACTGCAAGAGTGAGAGCATTAGGCTGTGAGAGGACAAGTACCATTTTAATCTTTTTAGGGAAAGAATGAGTCTTCTTATATGTGTGTATAATGTGGAGCATGCTGTGGGTGCTAATTTAAATGATAACAACATTTTCATCAGTGATGTATAAGTACATATAAAATCACTGCTGATAAATGTTGTGGGTGACACGAAGACTGGGAGGGTGGTAAATAATGAGGACAGGACAGTCATACAGAGTGCTCTGGATCACTTGTTAAACTGGGTCCAATTCAAACAAAATGTCTTTCAGTACAGCCAAATGCAAAGCTATCCATCTAGAATCAAGGAATGCAGGTCATACCTACAGAATGGGGGACTGTATCTTGGAAAGACATGATTCAAAAAAGGATTTAAGGGTCACAGTGGACAAACCTGAACATGAGCTCCTAAAGCAATGGTGTATCAATTGGATATTGTGAGGGGGTGAACCCCATCATGGGCGAGAAAAGATTAAGGGCCAGTTAGGCACATTCACTCCACCTGCCAGAGGCTGTTGGAAGCTAGAGGCCTCAGGAAGACTTAGGACAGGACTTGACACCAGAGCTGGGGAAAAGCAGTGAAACCGCTGGAACCCAGGGCCCAGAAGATAGGTGGATACTTTGGACTCCGCTTGGACATTTTGTTACCCTAGAAGGGATTTGGCACAATGGAACTTCCCACCACAAGAGTAAAGATTGTCTGTATGTGAGATAGAGCCTTCTTCTCAGCCAGAGAGCTGGGTGGTGTGCAAGATGGCCTGAAGGGGACACTGGATATGAAAACTCCTGCTATATTGAGGGGGCACTCTTGAGGTGAGAACGCACCATTACAGATGTATAATAAAAGGAGTAGTGAGGAGGTGATTTTACACCTGTACATGGTGTTGGTGAGGCCAATTCTGGAATTCTGTGTCAAGTTCTAATGACCACATTTTAAAAAGATTATTGAAAAATTGCAGAGTGCAGAAAAGAGCCACAAAATGATTTGAGAGCTGGAGAAAATGCCTGACAGTGAGCGACTTATAGAGTTCAGTCTGTTTAGTTTATCAAAAAGAAGATTAAGAGGTGACTTAATTACAGTGCATAAGTACCTTCATGGGGAGAAAATGCCCAGCTGTAAAGGGCTCTTTAATCTAGTGGAGAAAGGCAGAACAAGGACCAATGACTGGAAACTGAAGCGAGAGAAATTCAAATTAGAAATTAGGCATATATTTTTAACAATGATGGTGATTAACAACTGGAACAAACTACCCCGGGAACTCGGAACATAGAGGATTCTCCATCTCCCGATGTCTTCAAATCTAGGCTGGATGCTTTTCTGAAAGATATTCTATAGCCAAGCACAAGTTACTGGACTAACACGGGGGTAAACTGAGTGAAGTTTAGTGACCTGTGATATGCAGGAAATCAGATTAGATGATCTAATGCTCCCTCTGGCCTTAAACTCTACCGGAGAATCTATTTATTATTAATATATTATACATTATTTTGTAACTTAAACTTAAAGCCTCACAAAGCTTTCTGTAATACAAGCAGATGGTAGCCTTTTGTACCTGTCTTTCTAGATTATGATTTCTTCTCTCTCTTTCTGTAATTTGCTTTTATTTATGAGAATCAGAACTGGATCATAAATCCCATTTGTTGGAGGCAATCACTAACAGGTGCCTTAGAGAGAAACCATTGTCTGACCTCAGGGAAAGTAGAAGGAGAACTAGGTAACAGCTTGAATACAAGATCAGAGACAAAGAGGGTTATGATCTCCTTCCTCACGACATTCAGCAAAGAGGCTAGGAAGGTCCAGTCCAGGCACGAGGAGCATCCAAATGATCTGAAATATATTAATCATGGCAAAAAATCTGCTGGACTAATGTGTGTGGCTGCTGATTATTGCTGTGCTGATTGTTCCAGTGATCATCCCTAATGTCAACTTTTTATTGTGTTGCATTTACTTTTTCTGGAAAAATCCAATAAAATGAAAACATGAATTTATATTTTTTAATGGAAGGCACTAAATATAGAAAATACCTTACCTCTGCGATTAACAGGGTCCTTAGCTACATATGCAACATAGTCTGTTGTATCCTGTAAAAAATGGATATATATATATAATGAATTTGCTTTTGCACTGTAACAAAAGAGCAGAGCATATCACATAAGTATTTCCCATGAAGTGATAGCCTGGTGGTGAGGGTGGGACAGATAGCTAACCCACCATTTTACACACAGCAATATGACTGAGTACTTCCTCTGTATGGAATCACTCTGAAGGCCATGTTCACAATATAGTTAACACTATGCCATCAATATCCACGTTTAAGCATGCTAGTCTGTAGCAGGCTTCCAGCATGGTTTCCCTGACCAGTGTGGACAGTTTTTGCAGTCCTTTCTTATATGTGAGTTTACTCATGATATAAAACCATGCTACAGACTAACTCTCAGGTAAACCTAACACAAGGATGCAAATAAAATGGGAATAAGGAAAAATAAATTTTTATTTTACATGTCTTCCAGGCTACCTTTTTATGTTCTGTGACTACCTTTAACTAATAAATAAGGCTAGGGAATGCTGGCCAGATAAGCAAAATCCTTTTTAAAAAGCTCTTCCATCTTGCCCTTAAGCACAGCTAATGCTGGCATCTATTCAATTTTAATGTGGACAGGCCCTAACTATGCCCTGTTGAGCACCATATTAATATCCTGTTTGAACATCTACAGCTCAGACAGCAAGCATGTGCAAAAGCAACTCTTGTTTTATTCCAAAAACATTTACAGGATTGGTTCTGATCCCACTCACTCTGGTTTCACTCCATTGACTTCCAAAGCATTACCCTTAATTTACACCAGTGCAAGGACCTCTTCCAAAGCCCTCGAAATCAGTTAAAAGACTCACATTGACATCAGTGGGCTTTGGATGAGGCCCCAATTGAGAGAAGAATCAGGGTCTCGTCCAAGACACTCAATATCTAAAAGATTGCCTGAAGCCATGGGCGGTGGGTAGCATAGGCAGGGGAAGGCTGTGCCTCCCCAAACAGCCTGGTGTGGCCCCGCCCATGCTCCACCCTGAAACCCCCTCCTGCCTGCTTCCAGTTTCCTTCCTGCTCTTCTGTGGCCAAGAGGCTAGGGCCAATGTGCACAAGGCCCGGGGCTGGGGGCACTGGGGTTGGGGGTGCTTCAGCTGTGCTGCTTGCATGCCCGGTGAGCTGGGGCTGCTCCGGCCTCGCTGCCTGCCTGCTCAGCGCTGGGGCTGGAGCCGGGGACAATCCAGGGCTGGGGGCACTCCGGCTGCGCTGTCTGCCCGCCCGGTGCACTGGGACTGTGGACACTCCGGCCCCACCGCCCACCTACATGGCACGCTGGGGCTTGGGGCGCACGGGGGGGGGCATCAACCATGGAGGGGGTGCTCCACGCTCCGTCGGGGGAGCAGAAGGGGAGGAGTCGGGCCTCCGGCAGAGGGAGAGGGGGAGCGGCTAGCCTCTCCCAACGGCACATTCACCCGCCACCCATGCCTGAAGCTCTGGTATGAAGACCATAGTTGACAACTATGGCACAATGGAACTTCCCACCACAAGAGTAAAGCTTGTCTGTATGGGAGATAGAGCCTTCTTGAGAGCCAGTCTAAGGGCAGGTCTTCACTACCCGCCGGATCAGCGGGTAGTGATCGATCTATCGGGGATTGATTTATCGCGTCTCGTCTAGACGTGGATAAATCGATCCCTGGAACGCACTCCCCATTGACTCCGGAACTCCAGCTCGCGAGAGGCGGAAGCGGAGTCGACGGGGGAGCAGCAGCGGTCGACTCGCCGCCATCCTCACAGCCAAGTAAATTGACCTAAGATACACTGACTTCAGCTACACTATTTGCGTAGCTGAAGTTGCGTATCTTACGTCAACCCCCCCACTAGTGTAGACCAGGGCTGAGACTGTGGAACAAAATCCCACAGAAGTAAAGATATCACAGACTTCAACACCTTCCGCTCCAAATGCAAGTCACACTTCTTCAACTTCGCCTACCAAAACAAAACATTATATTGCATACACACTTCTCCTGGGGAAAGGATGAGAGCAAGAACAAACCACATGTGGCAGATGTTAGTCCCTGTGACAGATATGGCAATTTCCTACAATATCCTTGAAAAAAACCTTAATGGGTTAAGTTTAAGTATCTTTTGAGTCCACTGTATTAAATGCAAAGGTTATGTATTATCGTGGGCCGGGATTGTATGTAACCTCTCTAGGGGGTAGATATGATGTGAACCTTGGGAAGTGTTATGAACTTCAAAGAACTGTACTGAACAATGTGTAAGAATGGGCTTTTGGGGACAAACATTGTCAAGTGATTTACCTGAGGAATCTCTAAGGGGAAATGAATGCAAATTCCCTACCTCCAGTTATACAAAAACTCAGTCTTTTGAAGTTCCACCCTGAGGAGAGGGCCATTATCTGCAGCTTACCTGTTCTTGGAGTCTCAAGATCAAAGGCCCAAGCTGCATACAGGAAAGACTAACCTGTTCGTGGGGGTGGTAGTTCTGAGCTAATGCTGTTATGAATTTGTGACCACAGAAAAGCTCCATTGTGGGGTTCGAAGCACTGACTCTTAATAGAGCCAGGAGGAGTTGGGAGGGGTGAACTCTGATAAACTTATTAGAATGTGTGTAGGTTCTTTTGTTGTTTTAATGTTTTCTCTGTACTGCTTTCCCCTTAAGAATAAATGTGCTTGCTTAGAAAGAGTCGTGTAGTAACTTGTGACTGCTGGTAATTACAGCTGTTCATAGCCTCTGGAGAGAAAGCAAAGTGCAGACACTGGCCTGTTTAGGCAGTCTGGCTTGCTGAGAATATCACAGTGTAGACAGGGAACTGTGCAGCCTGCAATAATCACTGTCAGGAGGGAGAGAGATGTGGGTCTCTTCCCAAGAGAGGTGATGGTTGAGGAGCTGGGAGTTTAGAGTGGGTGCCCTCAAGGGACCACTGTGAGGGAATACTGGTGCAATTGCTCTGAACTGTAACACTCACATCAGTTAATGCACTACTGCAATGCACTCAGATACCACAGTAAAAGAAGGTGTATAGAACAGAACAGAATAGCCCTGTCTCTCTGTTCATGCATCTCTAATACTCCCAGTGACCTGATGTATGGGGAATGACTTTGGTGGGAGTGGTGGTGGATTTCACCCCTGAAGAGGAAAGAAAACAATCAATACATTTATATTGGGATATATGCTAGGCTGGTTTGGTATGTCAGGTGTATCAAGCAGTAATTAAGTTTAGCTGTGAGAGACAGGAACCACATGAGCAAGCTCTTTCTTTTATTTAAAGTTATCCCAACTAGGAGCCTACTGTGACAAGCCTGCTGAATGTCAATGGATGCTCACACCTACTCTCCTCTCCACCCCCAGGATGAGCTCATCATGCAGTGGTCTTGTTGTGTGAATGCTACTTTACAGTTTCACCAGCTCTTGTTGGCTCCTGTACTTGGTACGATTTGATTTCTCAGTGACTCAGTGGCATGACTTTCATCTCACTAAAACATTTGATAGACCTTGTTTATTTCAATTCAAATCTCTTACTGCTGTGCTGGTAATGCTGTTACCTGGTAAATCACTCTGCCAATGGGTGGGGGTGTTTCTAGGACTTAGCATGTGGGATGGCAGATGGGGTGGCAAAGAACTTTCCTATGGAGGCAGGCAACTGTACTAATCACTCCTCTGCCCGCTGCAGGAATTGTTCATTTCCAGTATCCATTGCAAGCTGTGGTATTTCAGAGGTGCTGTTGATCAATTTTTACTCCCTGAATTATTATTTTACAATGGCCCAAATTTATCCCTGCTGTATCCCCATTGAGTTTAGCAGAGTTACATCATGGATGAATTTGACCCATTTAGCATATTGATAACAGTCAGTTTGCAAACATGTCAAGGATATTTTGCCCTGAAGAGCTGGTGTAGTTAACTCATCTTGCAGTTGAGGTGGGAGAGCTATTTAATAGAGAGGGCTATATGTGCCATGTAAGTTGACCTGTCCCTGACAACAGGGACTGGGTTGATCAATCTAGAGCAGGGATCGGCAACCTCTGGCACGCGGCTCACCAGGGTAAGCACGCTGGCGGGCCAGGCCGATTTGTTTACCTGCCGCGTCGGCAGGTCCGGCCAATCGCAGCTCCCACTGGCCGCGGTTCGCTGTCCCAGGTCAATGAGGGTGGTGGGAAGCCGCAGCCAGCACATCCCTCGGCCCACGCTACTTCCCGCAGCCCCCATTGGCCTGGGACGGTGAACCGCGGCCAGTGGGAGCCGCAATCGGCCGAACCTGCCGACGCGGCAGGTAAACAAACCAGCCTGGCCCGCCAGAGTGCTTACCCTGGCGAGCTGCGTGCCAGAGGTTGCTGACCCCTGATCTAGAGTAAAGGTTTTCAAGACTCAGGAGGGACTTTTACTGTTTTAAGTTTTTCTCAATTCTTCATAGATAGGACATATTCTGAAGCGTATTTAGTATGAAATTGGGAGGATAGCTCAAACAAATATGTAGATAAGTAAAAAGCCCAGATCTGCCCTCTGAATTGAATGTGAGTTGCACGGAGGCATCTGAGAGGAAAACTAAACATGGCAAGTGTAGAAATGCAGAACTGGGCTTCTCCTAAAAGCCACATCCTCTCCTCAAACATATGAGTGGAATAGACATATCTGAGGACAGTATTTGGCTCTCCGTTTTCATAAGATAGAGTTGAGGAAAAAGAAAGGAAAGAAAAATTACCTGGGGCTACGAGGCTAGAAATACAGCCACATCCTCAGTCCTTTACTGCAGGAAGGGCAAAATGGATAACAATCAAGATGAAAAGTAAAAGGATATCCATATGAAAATACTGTGCTTACTTTGAAAACCACAGGGCCCTACTTACAGGATTTATAAGATTTATATGAAATGCTCCAGGCCCTTTGACACTTTTCCTGACACTCATTCATAGAGGAGGATTTGTGACTGCCTGTCAGTGGTTTCCCTCAAAAAGAGCTTGATGGCAACAGTCCAGAAGAGCTTACAAAATAAGAAACAGAAGCTATCATGCTTATATTTTCCTTTGAGTAAGACATGAGATAAATCCTGGCATAAGGTCCTCCTATAGCAATACGTATGGAAGGAAATGACTAAAGAAATGCTTACCGGATCACCTCCAGAGGCAAAGGAAATAGACTGCATATGATGATTTGCTATGATCTGTTTGGATCAGAAAAAAAACAAAAGTATGAGTCAGTAGATTCTCTTTTGCAGATTACCCCCTTTGGTTTTTTTTTTTTTGTGTGTGTGTGTGTGTGTGTGAGAGAGTGAAGTAAAAACCGAAAACAAGATCAAAATAAATTCTTGCCTTTCATCTGTGAGGAGTTAGTCACAGAGAACATGCTGCTGATGTAAACAAGCTTAAGAATGTTAGATATCCCTACTTCAGGTTTTCCTTAAGTTGAAGGACAATGAAATTTTAGAATAGCAATGAATGAACATAAAAATGTGCCCAGCATTCAAGTAAATTATATAGTCCTGCCATACAGTATCTTATCTGAAAATACAGTTTCCTGAAGATATTTTGGAGAAACTTTAATCTGTTGAAGTGAGTTTTTGTCACAGGTAGTGATGAATGTAGCAAAAGGGTACACTTCACCCAAAATACAGAGCTTCCATATCCTGCATGGCTATAGAGGGCAAATGTTAGGGGCTTCCATAACCTCCTGTGGATTTGAACATTGTGGACACCAGATAGGCTCTCTGGCTCAATGGGGTTAACTGTCAGAGCAGTGGAAAGGGAGTGGGGGGTCATAGAGAGAGGCATTCCCTGAGCTGACTAATTTTCCTTTCCCCTTTTTCCCCTGCACCTGAAAGACCATGCCTAGCAGTACCTCCCTCTCGAGAAAAAGGCTGTCTCTTGGAGTTCCTTCGCTGAGTCAGAAAGGGTCAGAGAATAAAGTGACGTGCTTCCTCCATGTAACGCATGCTGCCTTCATAATACTTCCAGCCCCATCTGCTCACCCAACTATAACCTTTAAATAGATCTTTCATTATTTTTATTCTCAGTGGAGGACTGTATTCCTCTTTATCCCCAAGGGAAGGTTTCTCTCCCCACTATCGCTCAAAGACCTGCATCACGGTGGTCTTTGTACCAGGAGGTCTGAACAGTAATTCACTCCGTGTCTCAATGTCACTCCTAACTAAGGTTACAAAGTAGCAGCCGTGTTAGTCTGTATCCGCAAAAAGAACAGGAGTACTTGTGGCACCTTAGAGACTAACAAATTTATTTCAGCATAAGCTTTCGTGGGCTACAGCTCACTTCTTCAGATGCATAGAGTGGAACACACAGACAGAAGATATTTATACATTCAGAGAACATGAAAGGTGGAAGTACGCATACCAATTGTAAGAGGCCAATCAATTGAGATGAGCTATCAGTAGCAGCAGAAGAAAAAACTTTGAAGTGATAATCAAGATGACCCATAGAAGGTGTGAGGAGAACTTAACATGGGGGGGGGATTCAATTAGTGTAATGTGTAGTGTAATGACTCCTAACTAACATGGTCAACTCAATGGAGCAACTCAACTGGTCCCTTACCTCCCTACTCCAAACTAAGAATGCTGTTTTTCCATTCTCTCCAGTCCAAAGCTGATCCACGAACAAGAGACTAGTAACAAGAATCAAGCCTGTCTTTCTTGGATAGCACCATAAAGAACTAATCAGAAAGCCACTTGGCCAACCTTGCTTTCAGTATTCTGAAAGGTATGCCACAGAAAGCAGACCACATTTTTATACATTCCAGGAATGCTCTCTGGGGTAATCCAACACTCCTAGTATAAACCAGAAATGAAGGAGCCCTCCACCAGAGTGCTGGTTTGTCAAAGACCCCTTCATTTCCCAGTCCTCCATCATCATAGCTTGTGTAGTGAATATAGATACACATGATATCAGTCATCTCTTCTATTTCCAGTTAATGAAACTATATTGTGGAGAGAAGCCAAAACATTTGGGGTTGACCCTCAGCTGGTGTGAATCAGCATAGCTCCATTGCCATCCCCAAATCTCTGCTGCTTTACACAGAGCTGAGGCTCTCGCCCTTTATTTAAAATGACTTCTTATTTTTAAAATGCCTTCCGTTTTTTGTATGTTTTGCAGATGGGTCATACTAAGGGAAAGCTCCTTGTGCCAGTAGTGAAAGCTGGGGACAACTGCCCTTATAAAAAGTACTATCAGATGCTTTAATAAGGTCCAAAACACTACAACATGCCATAGTGCTGCTACTACAGTGCTTGAGCTAGTACTGTAGTAGAAGACTACAGCAGCTTATCTATAAGATGGTGGGGAAAAGACAAATAAAAAGTAAGAAACCTTTCAGGTGTGTGTGTGTGTTTGTAGTTTATTTTTTATCTTGCGGCACAGCAGGTTTTTTTCCTTGCTGTATCTAGGCACATCTAGGTACGTAGCTCACAGCAAATAGCACAGCAGTGATTATGCAACACTATCAGCTTTCTCTATATACATAGCGAGCAAGATTTTTTCTCATCTCATACATCATTCACAACCCACTGCAGTGATTCCCCAGAGTCAGTATATACCTTCAGCACAAAGGAGAAGAATAAAGGGGTTGGTTGACACAGGCTTCCTTCTTCTGAAAGGCAGACATTTCACTGAAGTGAAAACCCCCCAAAGCAGGATTTTTAACATCACCTTATGAATAGAATGCCTTCTAACACAATATATAGAAAAAGAAAAAAAAAACACTGGGGATAGGCATTCATCTCTGTAGATTGGTCAGAACCAAAATACCTCCACCCAAACACAGCCAAAGTTTGGAACTGGACCTTTTTCTGCCAGAAAACGCCATTTCACATTGTAAAGTGGACCTTTTGAGAGGTAATGACAGAATTACTGTGAAAACATTATTTTCACCAATCTATGTTAAATGTGTAAACAAACTAATCTATTGCACTTTACATTTTCATTCCTTTTTTATTTGATAAAGAAATAATACTTTAAGCACAGGAGCATTTTATCAAGTAGCAAACTTTACACGATATGCTCTTCATCAATGGACTTAGGGATTTTTATACACAAACCTGTTTTGAATCAGGAGTCATTAGATTTAAGCTGGTGGTGGATATATTTAGAGTTATGTTCATTCCTGCAAACTGAAGATTGCTCTTTCCCAAGACGCTAGAGAGAACTTTGCTTGGTGGCTGTGAAGTAAAGTAATACATTTTAGTTGATTCGCGACGACAACTTACTGTAATGGATTGCTAAACTGTATTATACTGTTCAGCCACGTGGGGACACTGTGTAACAAACCCCATTTAAACTAACCTCAGCCATTCCTGGCAGTTCATTAAAGGATCTTATGGAAGGCTCATATCTGGTGTACCTCTGAGAAGGGAGCTCTGTAGCCAGTCTATACCCAGTACAGGAGCCTGACTTGCTAATAGCAGCCCTCCAACCTCCCCTGTACAAGGTGTACATGGCACACTTCATGCAGGCTCAGCTGACATCTTAAGAGCTGCTATTCAAGAATGACAACTTTTACTCTACTCTAGTGATCACTTCATTTGGGCAGCTATTTTTCTCTGTAGGTCATTCCTCATAACACAATTAACAAAATGGTTAAAGCATAAGTGTGGAATATAGCATCAAACCATAGATTGCAAAGCATTATTACTGTGCAATTGTCAGTGGGGATCAAACCCTGGACTTACAACACCAAAGCACATAGTCTTAATATTTGAGATGAAGGAATAACTTTGTTAGCTATAAGTAAGTAGCAAAGTCTTATTCTCATTAGAGATAGAAGGAGATATAACTGCATACACTAAGCCAGTGTACTTCACATAGAAGAATTTTTATTACTATGTAATAAATCCATATTACAGACTAGAGACAAGAATTTGCCCTAGCCATGTAAATTAAGATACATGAGCTGAAACTGACAAAAACATGAGAGTCACCGTGAAGACAGGGCGGGGCACAGACCTGCAAAAGTTCATGTGTTTTTTGTTGCTGTTGTTAAGATTTAGCTGCTACCAGCACCCTTTCCCTTTCCAAAGGGTTGGTTTGTTTTAAAAGTAGTTCGAGAGAGTGCTGAGAGAATGCGGAAATGGTCAACGCTACACTCGGCTGATGCAGCAACTCATGGTGTCGGACGCCATCAGGTGGTCGAGGGACATCGGCAAAGTAACTGAAATACTTTCCTCATGGATTTTATTTTCTAAATGGACAACCTACCTAATTCTCAATTACTGTGGGACAATCTCCACTCATTGATATATTTTGCTTTCCACAACCAAATCTCTGTACAATTTTTCATGAGTGATGAACCCAAGTATTCAGATTCTAATCTCTCAACAGGAGATACTGCTCTTAGACACACTGATTCAGCAAGATGGCTCATTGGGCACTAGGAACTTCCTTTCATCCATTTTCCCAGTGTTATTTTGTGGCATTTTGTTTTTCAAGAAAAAAGACATTTGCCTTTCTTTTACTTTCTGATTAAAAGCCCCCATTAAAAAGGCTGAATATGGAAGATATTCTTTGAAAAGACAATTCTGTTCTGAAGCAGATTCTATTGTCGCTGTGGTATTTGTTGTTTTAGTGTTTGCATATGTCTCACTGGGAGTTAAATACAGTACCCCCGTTGTGACCACGAGAGCTAAATATATATTACATGGCTCTCAGCTACAAGAAAAAGGCCACATTCAGCAAGGACGGTGTGTGGGTTCTTGTTCTGAACCCTCCCTCATACATTCTATTTCTGTTGATAGTGCAGCAGTTATCCATTTCAGATACAAGCTCATGTCACTGCAAACTAGACTTCCTAAGAGCTAAACTGTGGCTTTGCCACAAGCCCTGAGTCAGGGGCAGTTCATAGTTGTGCTGCTCCAGAGATAGAGCCGGGATCGTACTGGCACTCAGAGTCACAATATGGTGCCTGGATGGTTCTTTCCTTGCTCCAGGAGGGCAACAGTTTGTGTCAGCCATATACCTAGCACAGTGTACTTCCCCCTTTGCTGTGGCCAGTAGTGTGGGGGCAGACCCAAGACTTCACCCACTCCCCAGCCACTTCCCCACCCAGCTATGCTACTAGCCATGATATGGATATCCCAGGCAGGGGAGGAAGGAGTATCCTTACACTCCCTTACTTTGAACTCTATGAGCGATGCTGACCGGAAGGGCAGTCGGTGCAATCTACAGTGGCTGCACACAGACAAGACTCTGGAAGATTCTGCACCTGCAGTTCTCAGGCTGACTTAAACACACCTGCCCACTGCATCTGGTTTCTGCTATGCTGAACTAAGGAAATATGTGTCACTGACAAGAAAGAAAGAAAAATACCTTTCTTTTTTTGAAGGCTGCTTTGGCTCCAGGTACTGCTTCACAAACACGGCTGATTGCTTCCCTGTGGAGACAGAAAATAAGCTTTATAGGAAATGGATGTGTTGGTTTCTTCATTATATGTTCAAATTGCACTGAAGGGGAATATTTGACAACTTAGTTCTTTATGGCATTCAGTCACAAGTGAAGACCCGATAACTAGTGAGTCAATTCGTTCTTTTCTCACCAGTAAAGATATCATCTCTGATCAGCTTTAAAACAGACTCAATTTTTTTTAAAAATACAACCTGCCAAAAACATTTCCCTACTACCTTCCTGCCCAAATGTGGAATTTTCTCCAAATTTGGATTATTCTGCTCTGAGGTACAATACTCATTTTTGGTTCAAGGTGCAATAACATGAGAACCATCAAGGATAAAAATTGACTCTTTACACCATTGGAGAGCTGGTATATGCTGCACAAGTCTCATTTTTTTTATCCTAGTGAGATATCAGGTCTTAAAACAATGCTACTATTAATTATTAAACACCATTTGAGACCATTTTTAATATTTGTGTTTATTTTGTTTTTTCCCCTAAATTTAGAACATAGAGACGGTTATTTTCCTCCCCCTCTGAGGCTTGTGCAGAGCCAAGCCAGCCTGGTTTCACATAGTATCAAAACTCTCTAAAATATTTCTGCAATCATTTTGCTGCAAAATGTATGTTGTAAAGAAAATAAATGACAGTGTGTTGTGGTGTAAGGATTTTACTGGTATTTGTTCATTATGACCCACATAACTTGTGGCATTACTGTACCACAACAAATATCTTTATATCACCAACATTATGGTTTTTTTCTAATCAGACTTATGTAATTGGTAAATTAATGCTGGCAGGCTAAGTGAAAGAAACATACACTCACGAGGAATTTGAATGAAGAATATGATTGTATTTCAAAATGAAATTTTGCTGATCATGCAGCTGTAAGTGAATGTCTTTAGGCCCTATCGGTTTTAAACAATAGGTCAAATGCAACAACCAAATTGTTAATTCTTGAAAATCCATAAACGTGCATGCACAGTCCTTCTTAGTCATGTTAATATCAGTGTTGTAATGGATGTAGCCTTGATTGATGCAATACATTGTAATGGCTCCACTGGGACTGTTAAAGATAAACTGCAAAATATTGTTTAACAATATTAAATATTGAGGGAGATTTCAAATTATTAACAGAATAGTATGTGTATACTTCCAAATGGACAAATGACATTTATTTTATACAACCAAATATTTTTTTAAATAACAAAATTGGAGGGAACCCACCGCAAACTCGAAAGCCCACAGAGCCAGAAATAACCAAAATCTCAAAGCCAACCTAAAGGATCATTAAAAACCGAAATATTACTTTAATTCTACTCTGACACAATCTGTGTTACTGTTTCAACCCACAGTCTATGTGAATGTATGTGATCAGTGTGCATATGGGAGGGGGTGCACACGTATGTGCAAGCGCACACACAGAGACTGGCCTAACAAATGAAGTTATTGATTTATTATGGAGGAATCAGTAGTGACTCCATAGTTAAGATTGGGGCATGCACTGAAATAAAAATTTGGCCACTTTTGGAGGGGCACTTTCTGTGCCCCCCTTGGCCTGAGGCGCTGGCTCCCCTCTACCCCCCCATAGCCCTGGGGCCTGTGGCGCTCGCTCTCCCCTGATGGCTAGAGGAGCTGGTTCTTCCCCTCCTCCCCCACGGCCCCAGGGCTGGAGGAGCTGGCTCTCCTCTCCTCCCCCTGTGGCCCATGGAGTTGGATCTCCTGCCCTGACCCGGGGCAGGAGGAGCTCACTCTCCCTGCCCCGGAGGAGTTCTGTACCCTGGTTTTGTTGACTGGGGGGGTCGTGCCCCTGCTTGCCCCCCTTGCGCATGCCCCTGGTTAAACTTGTGTGGCACTTCTCACCTAGGGCCCAAACCAATGCACCTGAAGTCAGTGGAAAGACTCCCATTAACTTCAACAGATTTTGGATCAGGCCCTTAAAGCAAGACTAAATCCCTCCATTTCACTGTCCAATGATTGAATTTAGTCTCCAAATCTATCCCAGTTCAGAACCCCGATGAATTTTCTGCAATGTGTTTTGTGTAAAATTGTTACTAACTCTCCCAGATACAGCAGTTAACAATCAGGCCAGCTGGCAAATGACACCTGACATGACTCACAAGCACAGTACAACAAAACATCCCACTCCTAGACATAATCCCTGCACCTCAAACAGAGGCTACTTTTGAAAAAGTAATGTCAGACAGAAAATAATATTTCCCTTGTTCATAACAACTGTTTTCATTAACCCCAGAAAAAGCCAACACATACGTCTATGATCCAATGCTGCCTCCTTAGCCCTGCTGCCCAGCCATGAGCACCCCTGGCTCCTCAGATAGGCTCCCAGCAAGCCCTGGATCCTGCAAAAACAGTGAGGAAGACTGGGTAGCAGCTGGGAGTCCTTCTCCCCAGCCCCTGGCAGGCTTCCCAGACTTACTCCCCATCCCTTCCCAGTGTGCTTCAGAGCAGGTCTGGGCAGTTCTTCAGCTACTCATCCACTCTGACTGCAGAGATACAAACTGTGCTTATCAGGTAAATTTTCCAGCAACTCTCCCTGTCTGCTCTCACAATCTCCCAGCTACTATCAGCAACAGAAGGCGTGGAGGGGACAGGGAGAGTTGCAGGCAAATTTTCCTGACAAGTGCAGCTTGCATCTTTGCATTGGAGACATCTCCATCTCAGATGCTGAGCTGGGGTCGGTACTTCTTTGGTTGCCTGGCCTCTCTGCTGGCCGGCTACTGAGTGTCAAGAGAGGAGCCCTACACTAAGGAAACTCAGTCAATCCATCAGATTGGGACTCCTGCTGGCTACCCTTATCAGGTCTGAAGTTGGGGAAGTGAATGTACTGGAATGAGAGGAAGAAACCTAGCTTGAAGGATTGGCTGGCTGGCTGTATCACCAGCCTCCTGTTGGAACAGCCAGCCAATCGAAGCACTGCACACTTTAGCTGGGAAGTGGATCTGGAAAGGGGGATGGAGGACAGCTGGGGAGCCAAGATGCATATCAGCTTAGGCAGTAATAACACACTGCAGACTTCCAACTGCAGGTACATCTGTCCATAAAACACCTTAACCTTGCTGAGCTTGGAGTTCAGGTTGTGTGTCTGAGTGTGTGAAATGAAAGAGAGTGTGCTGTGGATCTCAGGAGGACAAGAGTGCATTTGGGTGTTATGATATTGAGCTGATAAGACATGTTGAAACTAGTCTGGACCGTAGTATTGTTTTAACTAGTGACTTCCTTGATTTTCAGTAAATACACTAGAGCAACCTCAGTTCTAAAGTTAACAATGGTTTTGGTGGGGATATTAGGAGCTTTGAACGAAATACTAGCTTATCTTTGAAGCATGCTGGTGAAGATAGTGGAGCTGGAGAAGAAGTTCTCCAAGCAATTTTGCCTGTGGAAGACAGGATGGCCCAAAGAAATCTGGGGTCAGCTGCTCAGCAGTGATCCTTACAGCTGCTGCAAAAAGGTGTAGCATTTACTTGGCCCGTAGGCATGCAGGAGCTCACGTACTGAGGTGCTCATATAGATCCCTGATTAGATAAACAGATGAAAGAAAACAGCTTGCTGGTCACCTCCACTTTGGACCTAGGAGGCGGGGAAGAGACGGGGCAGGGCAGGGCAGGAAGAAGCAGGGAGGGGTTGGGGCATTGGAGGAAGGGGTGGAGTGGGGGCAGGGCCTTACCAAAGCTTGGGGGGAGCACCCCCCGGCAGATTAGAAATTAAGCGCCTGTGCCCCAAGGTCTCTGCCAGTCTGAAAAATTCCTTCCTGACCCCAAATATGGCAAATCAGTTAGACTCTGAGTGTGGGTGAGAACCACCAGCCAGACACCTGGGAAATAATTCTCTGTAGTAACTCAGAGCCCTTCTCATCTAGTGTCTCATTTCCAGCCATTGGAGATATTTGCTAACAGCAGTCACAGATGGGCCATATGCCATTGCAACCTCATTATAGCATCCACTCCATAAACTTATCAAGCTCAGTCTTGAAACAAGTTAGGTTTTTTGCCCCCACTACTCCCCTTGGGAAGCTATTCCAGAATTTCACTCCTCTGATGGTTAGAAACCTTCATCTAATTTGAAGTCTAAACTCATTGATGGCCAATTTATAGCCATTTGTTTTTTTGTGCCAGTATTGGCCATTAACTTAAATAACTCCTCTCCCTCCCTGGTGTTTGTTCCTCTGATATATTTATAGAGAGCCATTATATCTCCCCATACCCATCATTTTGTTACACTAAACAAGCCAAACTCCTTAGGTCTCCTCTCATAAGAAACTAGGGGACAGGGATGAGAGGAAGAAACCTATTCCTCTGATCATCCTAGTAGCCCTTCTCTGCATCTGTTCCAGTTTGAATTCGTCTTTCTTAAGCATGGGAGACCAGAACTGTACACAGTATTCCTCATCTGGACAAGGTCTCACTGATGCCTTGTACAATGGTAATAACACTTCCTATCTACTGGAAACATCTCACCTGATGCATGATTGTATTAGACTTTTTTTCACAGCTGCATCACATTGGGGGCTCATGGTCAATCTGTGATTGACCAATACACCGTGGGCTTCTCTTCTGTCACTTCCAACTGATAAATCCCCAGTTTACAGCAAAAATTCTTGTTGGTCCCTAAGTTCATGATCTTGCACTATTAAATTCCATCCCATTTCTATTACACCAAAATTCCTTGTATGATATTCCGGTCCTCCTCTGTATTGGCAATACCTCCCAACTTTGTGTCATCCACAAATTTTATTAGCACACTTTTTGTGCCAAGGGCATTAATGAAAATATTAAATAAGATTGGTCCCAAGACCAGTTCCTAAGGAATTCCACCAATAACCTCCTTCTGCCCTGATAGTGCTCCTTTCAGCATGACTCATTGTAGTGTCCCCTTTAACCAGTTCCTTACCCACCTTTTGATTCTCATATTAATCATCATCCTCGCAATTTTGCACCCACCATTCCCTGTATAGGCACACATCAAACCAGATTAACTGTGCATACAGCTGCTAGTTTGAGCGTGCACTTATCTGACTTGTGCATACAAACACGTATCTGAACAGGAAAATACAGAGGTTTGTGGCACATTTGCATGACTAATCAATTGCATGGACTTTGGAAAAATTGGACATAAATGTAATTTCTTGCTTGATGTGGAAAAGTGGTTTTCAATAATATGTTTAAAACTTTCTGGACCCCATGCTCTTACGGTAACCAGGCACTGATTTCAGCTATGTACAACATAGTGCAGCACTTATCTTGATATCTTGTAAAATTTGTTTCTGTTGCAGACTGCAGTAAGGACCACATACTGAGTTCTAAATCTGGCCCTAAATATTTTCTGCTTTGCAGATGGTCATATCTGAAGTAATTTTCTCAGCACAAAACACACTGTATGTTTTCAGTATAGATTTCAGATGGCAAGTGTATCGAGTGAAATGTTGTCTATATGCAATACTGAATTTCTCCAGTCTTACCTACAGTGCTCCATGATGATCTGACATTATGGTGAGAAAGAAAAGCATGTCTTTCACATTGGCATCATGTTCCATTTAAAAGGCCATAGTCCTGTTGTTTGTTTTTCATAAGTTTAACCATCATACTTTGTGTGCACTTCTAGCTCTAAGGAAGCTGGAAACTGTTTCTTTATTAAACATTTTGTTTTGACAATCACACGAATGTACCCTTGCTTGTTTTATTTTGGATTTTTTAAATTTATTTCACTCCCGCAATTGATTACTTTTTATGAAAAGAGAGTACTGAAGCTATTGTTTTGTGGGAAAAGACAGACATGTAAAAGTTGCATTGACTTTTCAATTGAATTTTAAGAAAAAAACTGGTAGGTCACTTTTGAGACTAGAAACCCTGACCAATTTGCACACACAAAATGACTTGCATGCCACGGCCATAAAACTTGCTGTTTTTTCTCTTGTCTATCCATGTTACCCCATGCTTCCATCTATATCTTTGCCAGCCTAAACAAAGAGACAAACTATTGTATGCAACAAACATTAAATTAATTTACTTAGAAAAAGAACTGCACATTTTTGGACAAATTGTGGAGTCTGCCACTATTTATTTCTGAACACTCTATCTTTGCCAATCCTTTTAATAAACAAATTACATAGCTACCACCTGCCAAGGAGAAAAATGGCCTATATTAAAATTAATATTAACACTTTAATTCTGAATAAATCCCACAGAGGCCAAAAGTAAACTTTCAGAAATATATTTAATAATCAGAATATTTGTTCATTTACAAAACAGGCACAGTAAATTTGAAGTGTTTGAAGTGGTTAAGGGAGGATTAAGAAGCCTTAAAGGCTAGTGCTCACATATTATAGTTAGTGGTGCTTTAAAGGCAGAGAGGCAAACGGGTGGGGTCTGATAGAGGTGAGGATGAAAAAGTAGCTAATGAACATGGAACTGAGAGTATGGAAGAGAATGATGAAAGGACGGTGGACAGGTCTCGTGATATAATGGTGCAATGAATAATCCTGGAGCAGAGCTGCTTGTACAAGGGGTGAAAGGATCTAATGATGTGAACTCACAGAAGAGGAATGTGAACTAGCCTACTTATTCCAGGTCACAGAAAGCATGGAACAGAGGGGAGGATTTATAGAATAAACTGGTGGTGATGAATATGGCAAACAAATTGTGGTAAACTTATACAGCAAGATATAAAGCCATTCCTCTTTTTCTTCCCTTCAGCTTCTCAGTTTGTTTCTTGCAATGTGGGATTCTCTCTATGTGTGATAGATCTGTAAGGGGGAAACAAAAACAAGCTGGCCATTCTATCCTTAACACATTTTATAAACCGTATACACAATCAGGACTGTGTAATCGACTATAATAAGAGAAATACATCTTTGGCAATGATTAGCTACAGAACATAACTTATGGTTAGATATATGTTGAACTACACAATAGTAATTCAAGTGCATTGGCACAATTAATACTCTTGATCTCAGAGTTTTCTATATGCATTTGAAAAGTGTTTTCTAAATTAATGACAGAAGTCAGTGCACTCAAGCCTTAGGCTATTTCAGAGCACCCTGTGTCAACAATTCATGGATGCTTTTTTAATACCTTCACTGCCAAAGATATTTGTTACCCATTGATTTGGTTTAGTGGTGTTCAGTTATTTTCAAACTTCCATAGATGCATATTTATTAAGCAACACACCAGACAGAATATCTTAGAACAACCAGTACTTTTCACTCATGTCAAGCCTTTGTGGGAATCTATTCACATATTTACTAAATTCCACACAAAATGTGAATAAAATGCAGATTTATAAAACCAATGTCTTTAGGCTAATATGAGCTCCAGAAAATCCTACTGTTTTATACACCAGCAGCATAGAGAATTACATATTGTTAAATCCTACTTCTAATAAACTAGTTTAAAAGTGTGATGGTGTTCTGATTTTCAGAAATGTGGAATTGTGCATGCAATTACACACCTAATTTGTATTTATAACCACACAATTTGCATGCACACTGGGTCAGTTTTGCACCTAACTGGCATCTTAGGAGCATACACATCTGATTTTTGTGCACAGCTATGGCAACTGTACATGCCAATTAGACACAGAACTCCATTTTTGTGCACACAGTTGTGTGCATATTTCTGACAATAACACCCTTTATGTTTAAGCATCATACAGACTCTAAAAGCCCTTCCAGTACAAGGAGTAAATTTTCAAACAAGCTTCTAAAAACACCTTTTAGTGTACACAAATAGTGTGTGTGAAAAACCCTGTATTTGCAATAGGGATTCTCTTTTTGGAAGATGAGTTCAGTGATGCCAGCAAACTAAAGGAAGAACCTAAGTCTAGATCCGTTTAGTTAAGAAGGCATAATTCTCTAACCTCCTTTGCAGGCCATTCCAGCATGGCCTCTGGAAGTGTAGACCAGTGGGGAGGACAATGGATTGAGACACAGAAGACATAAACTCTATTCCTAGCTCAGCCATCGGCTCACAGTATGACAGTGGGCATAGGAATTGTCATGAAAGATCAGACCCAAAGTTTGTCTAATCTAGTCCCCTGTCTCTAAGAGCAGACAACACCTGTCACTTCAGAGCCCTTGGTAGGCAGATATGGGATAATCTTTGCCCCAGGTGACTCCCTCATTAATTGCTAGAGATTATTTTAAATCCTGAAGCATGAGCTTTTACAACTCTCCCAAAATCTCTTGGTTTTGGATTAATGATTATAAAACTGGCTAGCCTTATTATTCATATAAATGTCCAATCCCTTCTTTGCTGCCTGATAAGTTCGTGGCCTCAACAACATCTGGTGGCAATGAATTCCACAGACTAATTATGCATGGTGTAAAAAAGTCACTCAGCTTCCCCACACCTTGGTTTTCCCCATGTGTTTGAAGTCCCATGGCCCATCTGCTGTTAAAAATTTGACAGTCTCCTAATTGTCAAATAATGACTCCACAGTTAACTTTGCACTGAAATTTGCCTTTAAAAGCAGGAATAAAACCCCTCTGCTTCACACTAACTACTAAATGAGTCCCCAGTTTTTATCTGTTTTTGCTCCAGTAAAATGTTCAACTTTCAAAATGTATCCCTGAGAAGTCTCACTTCTTTTTGCCTCCCTCTGGCTAAATCCACAGTTGCCATAAACTCCAAACATTACACACACAGACATTTTCATAATATCTCAGAGACAGGACACATTTTGTATTTTATACAGCAGTACAGACACAGTTATTCTTGAACTGAATTTATTTATCTCTGCTAAGAAAAAGCCAACAGAATTGCTCAGGTTCATCAACCTCTTGTCTGATAGATCAGGGTGCAGCTACATCCATAGGAGAGTTGGCAGCTCCACGTCTTTGGCAATTTGGTCTTCAACTCTCCCCCAACCCTGTCCTCTCTGTAGCTCTTTCTTACTCACAGAGGATAGCAGAAGGAGACAGGGAGGGCTGCCCAGGCTTAATAAGTTATCATTATTGTCCACTTTTGTTCATTATTGTTGAACTACCATAGGTCAATCAAATTAATCCAACACTACTGAAAAATGTTTCCATTAATAATAAATTAAAATTAAAGATGCTTACAATGTAAAGCACATTAAAAAGCCTGTTTGTTCCAACACATTTGCATGCTACTTTATGGGAGCTAAATGGGCAGATGTAAATTATTCCCCATCAGTATTTGTTACTCTGTTAAGCATGAGTATCAGGTATTATAAATTATTAGTTATCCGGGTATTATTCATAATTCTGGTGCATATGAGTAACAGTTATTCACCTATTGGGCACATTTCCTAGTATGAAACTCAACAACAATAAATTACTACTTCTACTACTAATCTGCCTTCCATTGAAGGTTCTCAGAGTATGTAAAGCATGGGCTAGACAATGACTTTTGAGTCACAGACCTGAGGAGGGGGCAGTCTGTCTGGAGCTGCACTGCCCCAAGCTCCGCCTTGCATAAAAATGGGGCAGATTGCTCTCCTTCCACAGCCTGCTGTTACAGGTTATGAGCACAGCCCTGTCTCCTCCCTGCCCTGAAAAGGGGAGCACTAGCAAGCAGTCCCTGTGCTCCCCAGAGCTCAGCCCCTGTGTAGCTATTCAAAGGGAGAAAAGCTTCTTGATCATCCCTCTGTCCATGCACGGGTGTGCTGGGGTTACATACAATCTGAGTCTATGTATGACACACCCCCTACAGTACCATCCAGATGGCAAAATCCATGGTCCATTAACCACAGGTGCTTTCCAAGCAAAAGTAATATTTTCCAAGTAGCTGAGGGGTGAGGAGTGGGGAGGAATTCAGTGACTACATAAGACTTATTGTTTGAAATACATGTTACCTAAATTTCTTCATAAGCTATAGTGGAGCCATTTTCCCCTCCCTTCTTCCTTCCTTCTGGGTGATCTTTGCTGGCAATAAGTTTCTGTAAAGAATACAAAATATGTAAAGAAATACTATATGAATTGAAATGTCATCAATATAAATTAGTGGTGGGCCTGAGCCTAGTTCTGTACCTTGGATTTGGATTTTGAATACCTCCTCTCCAAAAGTCGGGGCTGGGGGAATGGATGGAAAAGTGTGTATTTATGGTTTTGGTTCAGCCCCTTATGAAGGTAGGGTCCAACCACAAGATCTGGATCTGGATTGTGAGCAGGGTTCAATACCTTATCCCCACAAAGCTCATGGGGGACTAGGATCTGGATTTGTATTCAGGCCCATCGCTAATATAAGTTATTCCACTCCTGTGATCTACTTATTAACAGAACATGCAACATAATGTTTCACTCAGTATGGTGAGATGTTCTTTCAGATGCTGCATGCACTAAAGTAATTGCACTCAATTAGCTAACAACAACACTGAACATGCAGGCTTGTAATCCAGATACCTGTAGTATGACAAACTGTACATGCAACATAATTATAATTCGGTCCATGCATGCAACATGGTAGCTAAAGCTCATTATAATATAACAAATTTAACAGTAAACACACAGATGTAGACACTTGTGTATTAGATGAACAGTAAACATTGCACGTGTTGCAAAAATATTTTACCTGATTATTTTTTTAATAAAAAGTTTGAGGACACAAATGGGCTGGCCAAAAAACTTTAAAGGTGGCCCCTTTCAGTGGCGATGGTGGAAGGAGTCATGGTGAATTTAGGACCAGTTGCCAGCTGCAGTTAGTTCAGTTGTCTGGCTCCTTCTCTACGTTGAAAATGAAACACTTCTGTTCATCCCGCTGCCCAAGCAAGTTAGCATTACTTCATGTGTGTGCCAAGAATTGCCAATGCATAGTTAATTATGCAATTTGTGGATTCAGTTGGCTTTTATTTTACCATTATCTGTACCTGCTGACACTTCTGCTTGCACTTTCATTTAAACGTTCAAAGATTCATGTGGAGATTACAAAAGAATAGGTACAATACAAGTGACAATACAATAGCACTCTAATTCTCACATTTGTTCTGTAGTAGAAGCCTCTGGCAACTTCATATTTCACAACGATCAAGGAAAAATCTCATTCAACTTATACTTACCTTTTAATTTCTGCATAAGCCATAGCCACAGAATAATATAATACCACCTTTTTCTGGGTAGCACTGAAACTGTTGATACCCTTCTAATAACAGCATGGTAAATGGAAGCATCTGTTCATTGATTTCACTTAAGGAGAAAGTATATTAACTATTAAATATTTAACATTTTAATTTTTAAGAATGATAAACAATTCAAGTTAAGTGTTAGACACACAAAGCGCCAACTGAAACACAGTGAAAATAGCTTACATTTTTCACAAGTGACCTTAAGAGAAGGAAGATCCCTAAGCAAATCATATTTATTCTGGGCCTTCAAAAGGTGCAGCCAGTTTTTCATGTGTTTGTTTTGCCCAAGCATATACTTGGATTTGGGTATCTAAATACCTGGTTAATAATAATAGGGGGGATGATTTTCAATACTTTTTAGGGGATTTGGACACCCAAGTCCCATTAAAATTTCTCATGGGACTTTGGCATCTAAATCCATTAGGCAGCTTTGAAAATCTCAGCCAGTATTATTAATTGTTTGCACTTCTACAGTCCTTTCCATCCAAAGATTTCAGGTGCACTTTACAAGCATTAACTTATTTAGTCTCACAACCCTGTGAGGTCAAAACAGATTAAGTGGTTTGTCCCAGGAGACACCAGAAGCCAGAATCTATAGAACCCAGGATTCTGACTCTCAGTTTTGTGATTTGGCTAAAAAAACCCTTTCTTCCTCTCTGCAAGCATGCATCAATGTAGCAGGTATGCACAAATCTATATGATTTTGCATAGGCAAAAACTTAGATGTGACACATTGTGGGCACAATTTTAAAAGCTGCTTTAGAAATTTTGGCCCTTGAGATCAACAGAACCTCCCAGTGAATTACAACTTTGTTTTCATTTGATTACGGGCAAGACTGTGGAGTCTTTTACAATCATCATGATGAGCACTTATTAGACAAGCCATAGACTTCAATAGGACTATTCATGTGAATAAAAGTTTGCCAGTAGAAGGAGTCACAAACCATCTGGCCCAAAGATAAATTCTATACACCTGAACAATATATATGATCAAATATGACATTTACACAATCTTTTAACCTGACCTCTTGTTTAGGAACTTTATCTCCCTCCCATTCCACCCCATGGTGTTATTTTAATGTGCAATAACTGTGTTACCTATTTAATTTAAATTTTCTGAGCTCTTGGGTTTTGTGCCTCAGATAAAGCTACTCCTTGGCCCCTTTACCTGTGATCATGTCCTCAGGAATCTCTTACCTCTCCTTACTCATTATTGATTTGGAAAAAGACAGGAGGAAGGAATTACAGGGTCAGATTTTTCAAAAGAGCTCATCTCTTTTCACTATGTGGCCACTGATGGTGATTCCTAAATGGGAGCTGAGCTCTTCAGAAATCTGGCCCCAATTGTAAGAACTGAAATCTTTTGAAAATCTGCCCCACAGAGAAGAGGAGTGTGCAATGACAGATATCATGGTACTGCCACGGGAGCAACTGTTGATGTAATGTTAGAAAGGGAGTGACTACGCTACTGTCCGTGCACACATTCATGTGACAAGCCTTCAGCATGGCCACCGGGAAATAGATGTTTCCAGAATCCTGGCAGACTCTGACTGGGCTCATATTCTCAAACTGGACTCCATAGTGCTTACTAAACATTACCTGACGTCAGAAGTTATATCAGGCCAAAGGTGGAGCCATTTCTTCTTTCAAGTCTATAGGATTTGCAAGGAGACCTCACAGCAAAATGGCACCAACTAAAGCAAGAGCAATCCATGCTTACAGCCAGCCAGGAAGGTTGCATTATAACTAGAGGTCCATACATGGATTTGAACTGCTTAGACATTTGAAGCTCAGTGTAGCTTCTCCTGCCAAGAGGAGTGGTGCAGCCACGCTTACACAGCATGACTCTCTGTCCCCTTCCAGTGGCTAGTCATAGAGCAATTTATGGAACCTGGGCTCTTTAGCTCAGGCAGTAAAGGCACCACAGGTCCCAGCTTCAAACCCTGCTGCCGATGATCCACTACACAAGGGTTTTCAAATTTTAAAATGATTCTCACTGGTGAAGGAGCTGCAGAGAAATCAGCTAACAAGCAAGCACTGATAATGCCTCACTTGGCAGGCCCAGTAGCACAGCAGGTATATAACATTTATACAAGAATCAAGGACAGTGATTCAGAGCATTTGGCACTGATTACGGATGAACTATAGAATTACTACAATCCAAGAATAAATGTGACTTATTAGAGACTTCTGTTTTCTATTTGTAAGTGAGGTCAGCAGGAACCAGTTGGTGCATATGTGACATTTTACCATGAAGGTTAAAGCTCAAATGTGAGTTTGGGGAAATATGTCACTTCTTAATCAAACATAAGCTTGTATGATGTGAAATACAAAATTACAAAGTGAGGCAGAGACTGCGTGTGGTGATTGCTTTAACCGCAACCCAAGCCATAGGCATTTCTAATGTCCGTGATTATTTCTAATGTTAGTGAAATGCAGATTCAGGTTCTAGCATCTGATTCAAAGCTCATTCAAAGCTCCAACTGACTTCAGTGGACTTTGGATCAGACCCTATGAATGAATCCGAGGAGTGAGTCTATGTGGCATCATTTTTTTTAAAAAATCAGAAACCCCAAGCAACATAAGGTTTTCTGCCTGCAACTTTTCTTATGTTTTAGAATCATAGAATATCAGGGTTGGAAGGGACCTCAGGAGGTCATCTAGTCAAACCCCCTGCTCAAAGCAGGACCAATCCCCAGACAGATTTTTGCCCTGATCCCTAAATGGCCCCCTCAAAGATTGAACCCCCACCCTGGGTTAAGCAGGCCAATGCTCAAACCACTGAGCTATCCCTCCCCCCACTATAATTGAGAGGGTCACCCTAAACTGAACCTTGCTTGCTAAGCAGGGGGTATATATGGAGATATACCTATCTCATAGAACTGGAAGGGACCTTGAAGGTCATTGAGTCCAGTCCCCTGCCTTCACTAGCAGGACCAAGTCCTGTCCCTGACAGTTGTTTGTTTTAGATGTGGTCAAAATAATATGAGCCAAGGAAGTGCCCAGCATGTGATCAGCTATGCTACAACTTCAACAGAAAAATGTCATTTTCTAAATGTATGTTTCACAGTTAAAGCCAAAAAATAACCATGAGCTCAGAGAACACTGAAGCAGTGACATTTTGCATGTAAAAATGACTGCAGATTATACTGCTTTCTGATTGGCAAATAAAGGTTGAGTTTTAGGGGCAGAGTGAGTCTTTAAACTAGTTACTGGAGAAAAAGGCAATGCTAAACCAAGGAAAGTGTATACCAAAAAACAAGTGCTTCATATTCAGATATAAAATACCAAAGCAAGTAACTATTACAAATTGTTTTATAAGCCAGTGTCACTTAACTTTCGAAGTGGTAAGTACAAATGTGCCACCTGTGTCAGAACTAAAATTCTGTCTGGCATGAAGTCACTTAAAAAAGGCCATTATTGTGAATACTGGAGAAACACATGCAGAGAGACCATGGAGACAGCTTACAAGAAATATTCTCAAATGTCTTCTAAGGCTTAGAATGTTTGACACGAAAATACAATGTTCTGTCATCTCTCTCTCTCTCTCTATTCCCCTCATCATCATAGTATCTGAGCACCCAGTTAAAGGACTCATAGGGTATGCCTACACTGCAGCTGGGACTGGGAGCAAGCCTCCCAGTCCGGGTAGACAGACTCATGTTACTTCAGCTTAAGCCAGCATGCTAAAAATTGCAGTGCAGAAGTTGTGGCTCTGGCGAAAACTCCGGCTAGCCACCTGAGCTCAGACACGGAGGATCGGATGGGCTTGAGAGTTCGAGTCACAACATCATACTGCTACTTTTAGTGGGCTTCCAACTGCAGTGCAGTCATACCCATGGGGGCAACTCAAAGCTGGTGCACACAGGTGCAACTCTCTTAAGTCAGTGAAATTACACCCATGTACAAGAGCTCTGAATCTGGTCCATGGAATCTACAAGAATGACATCCAAGCACGAGAGGTATTAGTTTCATAACAGATTCATCATGTCTTCTTTGATTGAGATAGACGACTAGAAACTGGGAGGTGTTTTCCAGAATCACCCTTCACAACCCATCTCCCTGAATTCAAAAAGACAACAGTCTTCTCCACTAATCCCATTTTATATTTTTCTTTTCAAACAGAATGGTTTATTGCCATGGATCTGTGACACCTGATTTGGCTATGGTTTTTGGAAGCTGTACTGTCCAAATGCTAGAAGATACCGGCATCTTGCCACATTGGAGGCCTGATTCAAAGTGAATGGGATCAGGCCCTAAAACTAGAATGTATACAAACAAACATTTGCTGTATTTCTCCTAAAGAGTTTCTTTATAAATAAAATTATTCATGGATAATGTTTTAAAAGAAGTATAATCTTTTAGTGATGAATTTAAAAAAATGCTGTGCTTACAAATTCTAATGTCTACCCAGTATATGTTTACTATTTATTATGGATTGTCCAGAAAGAATAATAGGCTTGTATTTGTTTCTATTGCCATTCTACTGATTTCTTTCCATTTATATTTTCTGTACTATAGATTTTTTAATTTAAAAAAATATTAACCCTTCTTTTGTGTGGTTTCAGAAGGAAAAATTTAAAATATATACACAGAAAATTCCTAAGGCTTTTTAGCATTTCAAGCATTGAGGCCCCAATTCAGCAGTCCATCCCTATTCAGTGAAGTATTAAGTATTTGTTTAACGGTAAGCACATGCTAAATTTCATTTACTTCAATGGGACTTAAGCACGTACCTAAACAAGTGCTTTGCTGAACAGGAATGTACTTAAGCAGATGCTTAAATGCTATGCTGAATTGGGGCCTGAAAGGGCAGAAGAACAGGCAGAAAATACTCCGTAAGTTCCTTTGGAGCTACACTGATATAAGATGCCCACTTTTAAATGCAAGATATAAGAATGGGCCCGAAGAGTCTAAACATTCAGTTACATATTTGCTCTTCTCCAATCATATGCTTGACTGTTTGAAGATAATACAAGAGTTAACTATGTGAATTTATTTGCAAAAAGTCTTACCTTGTAATCTGTGTTCTTGTATTGAAGTCAAGAGATCTCATTGAGCGTAAGACCTCTATACACCCCAAGTACTGCAGGAAGAAAGAAAAGTTATAAAGTATGTATTATACACATTGCTGAGCTCTAGGAGAAGAAACAATTAATCAAGAAAAGTTATTGTGCAATCTTTGTTTTACATCTGATTTATCATTTGTAAGCTAGCTTTTCATAATTAGGTTCTCTGGGTCACAGGGTTCTTCTACAAATACTGCATTTTATTTACAATTTAGGTATATGTCAACATACCTTTTTATGCCTAATCTCATCTTAATACACAGTACATAATGTACTGCTTAGTAGTTCATTCACATTCATATTCTTTACTAGGCTTGAAGATATTCAAAGAAATACAAATAATATCAATATAAAAAGGGGTTAAATTGAAAAATATGCCAAGCTATTGTCATGTCTATCATCAATTTGTTATAAACAAATCCATATATTACGGGCCAGATGATCAAAAAGTCAGGCATTCAATTGCATGTAACTACACCCCAAATCAGATATTTGAAAGAGTAAATGGTCAGTGAGAAAAACAATTGAGTATTTGCATGTGCAAACATCTGGTCTGCACATGCAATTGCAATAAGTGGATGTGCACATTATCTGCCCTTCCCCAAACTCCTATCTTATGGTCACAGATATGGGGTTCTTTATAAAGCAGATGATGTGAAAAGCAACATGTTAACCCTTTAATCAACTGCTTGTAAATTCAGTTCAGAAAACCCCTGAAAAGACATATGGACAGCCGTCTATCTATTGTTCTAAAGATAATCCTGCAAAATTAGAAATATCTTACTCAAGCAGATTCTAGCACATGGCTGTCTGAATGCAATCTGCCTTGCTGTCGTGTTAAAAAAAAATCTAACTGCAAAAATAAAACGGGTGGAATTCGAAAATGTTCTAGGAAATGGTCATGCCAAGCAGATCACTTTCAGACAAATGCAAAAAAGTATTATTGACTTGATTGAAAGCAAAGCATGTAATTGTACATGAAAACTCTCCAAATTATTATAAGCCCACATCAGGTATTTCCATGTGCAAGTGACCAGTTAGACATAGATGCTCTGATTCTCCATTAGGTCCAACCTCTATCCCACCAGTGGAAGACTGAGCATGACAGAACTCAGTTCTACCACAACTCCACCTTGCCCCACACCAATATGACTCTTCCTCCTGCTTACGCTAGGAGTGCAAAGGGAGCAGGGGTGGGAGATGGCTATAAATTCCCCCTACGCAGGGGGAATTATCCACTGCATATCTCTGGCCAGTTTAAAGCTACTTTGCACAAGCAGTAAAGTGGCCTTAGCAGACTGGAGAATGCACTTCTATAATTAGTTATTTGCGTGAACAAATACCTCCTCAGCACATGGACATTAGGTGCACGATTATCCACTGGACTTTTTGAAAATCAAGCCATACAAAATACATAGTTAAAGAGAGAGATCTATAGATAACAGGCCTGATCCTTCGCTCTAGTACATTGTTTTTACACCAGTGTAACTCCAATGAAGTCAACTGAGGTATGCTGGTGTTAAACTGGTGTAACAAAGTAGAGAATTAGACCAGCATTCTTTGGAATAATGGATAGATGGGTGTCCCAAAGTCTAATCAAGAATTTTTTTGTACTGAAGTTATGAATTTCTGATTAAATGATTATTATGTTGTAGGGCTGTCGATTAATCGCAGTTAACTCACGTGATTAACTCAAAAACATTAATCGCAATTAAAAAAATTAATCACAATGAATCGCACTGTTAAACAGTAGAATATTTAATACATTTAAATTGGTATTTTTTGATGTTTTTCTACATTTTCAAATATATTGATTTCTATTACAACACAGAATACAAAGTGTACAGTGTTCATTCTATATTATTATTTTTATTACAAATATTTGCACTGTAAAAATGATAAACAAAAGAAATAGTATTTTCCAATTCACTTCATACAAGTACTGTAGCCCAATCTCTTTATCGTGGAAGTGTAACTTACAAACACAGATTTTTTTTTGTTACATAACTGCACTCAAAAACAAAACAATGTAAAACTTTAGAGCCTACAAGTCCACTCAGTCCTACTTCTTGTTCAGCCAATCACTAAGACATACAAGTTTGTTTACATTTATGGAAGATACTTTTGCTTGTTTCTTATTTACAATGTCACCTGAAAGTGAAAACAGGTGTTCGCATGGCACTTTTGTAGTAGGTGTTGCAAGGTATTTATGTGCCAGATATACTAAACATTCACATGCCCCTTCAAACTTTGGCCACCATTCCAGAGGACATGCTTCCATGCTGATGATGCTTGTTAAAAAAATAATGTGTTAATTAAATTTGTGACTGAACTCCTTGGGGGAGAATTATATGTCTCCTGATCTGTTTTACCCACATTCTGCCATTTATTTCATGTTATAGCAGTCTCGGATGATGGCCCAGCACATGTTCATTTTAAGAACACTTTCATAGCAGATTTGACAAAATGCAAAGAAGATACCAATGTGAGATTTCTAAAAATACAGCACTTGACCCAAGGTTTAAGAATATGAAGTGCCTTCCAAAATCTGAGAGGGACGAGGTGTTCCTGTTCATGGGTTCATGTTCGTGTGCAGCATGCTTTCAGAAGTCTTAAAAGAGCAACACTCCGATGCAGAAACTACAGAACCTGAACACCAAAAAAGAAACTCAACCTTCTGCTGGTGGCATCTGACTCAGATGATGAAAATGAACATGCGTCGGTCCGCTCTGCTTTGGATCGTTATCAAGCAGAACCCATCATCAGCATGGACGCATGTCCTCTGGAATGGTGGTTGAAGCATGAAGGGACATATGAATCTTTAGTGCATCTGGCATGTAAATATCTTGTGATGCCAGCTACAAAAGTGCCATGTGAACGCCTGTTCTCACTTTCAGGTGACATTGTAAAAAAAGAAGCGGGCAGCCTTATCTCCTGCAAATTGTAACCAAACTTTTTTGTCTGAGTGATTGGCTGAACAAGAAGTAGGACTGAGTGGACTTGTAGGCTCTAAAGTTTTACATTGTTTTATTTTTGAGTGCAGGGTTTTTTTGTACATAATTCTACATTTGTAAGTTCAACATTTGTGATAAAGAGATTGCCCTACAGTACTTGTATTAGGTGAATTAAAGAATACTATTTCTTTTGTTTTTTTACAGTGCAAATATTTGTAATAAAAATAAATATAAAGTGAGCACTGTACACTTTGTATTCTGTGTTGTAATTGAAATCAATATAATTGAACACATAGAAAACATCCAAAAATATCTAAACAAATGATATTCTATTATTGTTTAACCACGCAATTGATCATGCGATTAATCGTGATTAATTTTTTTAATTGCTTGACAGCCCTATTATGTTGCTTTTTACATTATCTGGAATCTTGACAAAGTGTCTTATAAAGGAGCATACAAGTTTAGAGAGTTTCTTGTTTGTTTTCATATGTCCAGCATATATTGTCTTTTAATTTATCTCTATAAAAGGTTATTGGAGTCATTATATCTTGGAGTAAAATTAAAGATGGAGTAAAATGAAAGATTGAGTGACTACTGTGAGTTAGTTGATTTTCTGTTGTTGTAGTATAAGAAACTACAGTTTGGGGGATAGATTTGTTTCAATATCTATTTTTTGTACCATTACACTTCCCTTGTATCTCACCTTCTGGTTTTTGAAGTTTGTAAAATCTTGATGCAAAAGGCGTCAGCAAATATGAAGCCAAACTTTAAAGGTCAGATCCTCAGTTGTTTTAAACGAGCACAGCTCTACAGAAGTTAGTGGAGTTACACTGATTTACACGAACTGAGGATCTGGCCTAACCACCTAAAATTAAAAATGCAAAATATATTTGAGAGACCAACTGCATGTTTCTGCAGGTGCCATTACCTGTTTGTATCCACATATTTTGCATGTGCAACCCAGGCACCTACAACAACATTTTCAGGCTTTAGACCATAAAGTTAAGATGCTAAATTTATATTTAGGTACCTCTGTAGGTGGCCTGATTTTCCTGGGGGCTGAACACCTAAAGCCCATTCAAGTAATCAGCTGATCTCAATGAAGCTATGCCAATATACATCAGCTGAAGATCTTTGGTGCAGCATATTGAGGAGTGTCTGGAATTATTTAGAATCAAACTCTGAGAGGTAAATTAACAAGCACACACGCACACGGCACTGTAGGAATAAACAACAATAAAGTAGTGTACCTTACTTTAATGGAATTGTTTTTCTATTTTCTACAAATTATGCCTGATGATTCTACAATACGCTGATGATTACCTGTTTATAAATACCTAAAAGGGAAAATCTAGAAAGAAGACTGTGGACTTTTCATGAATCATGGAAAACCAGCATGGTAATACAAAATCATGGGGGCTACTAAAAGCAAAATGGTAAGACTTGCAGTATTCCCTATGTATCTAAGCTAAGATGGCAACTCAAAAAAAATTTTTTTAGATCAGAAGATGCCAACCCTTAAACATCACATGTTTTCAAGTAACAAGATGGCTGTAAATACTAACTGCCACCAGAAAGTACAGATAAAGTCCCAAGAGCCAACAGCAGGACGTATGTACATCTCATATGTTGTCATCCTCAAATCACTCCCCAACACTAATACTGACCGCTGAGAAATATCCACTTGAAATATACATACAAGGATCCACCAAAAGATAAATATAGTTAACTTAACAAAAAAACACATACATTCATTTATTTTAATTTGTACTCTCATTCACTGAAAAGAGTAACCTATCTTTTGCTCCTGGCACTCCATGAAACACTTAAAAATGCAGTTATAAAAACAGACTACTCCTGTAACCTCCATCCTTCACCCAATACTTAGCAGCTAAAACATACTGATAACCTTAACAAGCTTCCACCAGAGTCTTACCAATACCTCACAACTCAGGAAAACTCGTAGGGCTTGCAGCACATTCTGGAGTAAGATTATTCTGGACTAGCACAGAGCACGTTCCAAAACTATGGGACTTTTGTGAACAATGCAATGCTGGCTGATCCCTCTGTCAAGCAACTGTGGCAGTTTGGCCTGGAGAAAGAAGCAGTCTTTCCAATAGGTAGGTTCCAATCCACTTAGGGTTTTGTAAATCAAAATCAACACCTTAAATTCTACCCAGTACCTAGAAGGTAGCCAGTACAGATCCCAAAACATGGCTTCTCATGTTGCTAGAAAGATGTATCCATTAGCAAGCAAGATGCTGAATTCTAAACAAGCTGTAATTTCTGGATAGATTTTAAAGAGTGGCCATATGTCTCAGAGAACTTCTTTCAGGCCACCTGAAGTATCCCTTTCTTACATCAATGTTATTTTTTAAATAACTAGAAAATGTTTAGTCAAGACTTATTGCTAGACAGGATAGAAATTTTTCTGTGTTTACAGGGAACAAACGGTACCATGGAATGAGTGTTCAGTGTAATCAAGTGTTTATAGTGAAGAGAAAAGTCGAAAAGTGTAAGCACTATCAGCCAGTTTTTGCTCAAAGGGAATGTTAAAAATTATTGTTCAGTGTTTCAAAGTAGGCTTATTCATCACACTACATTTCTGGAAGAAATCCTCCACGCCAAGAAATAGGCACATGTTACTGTTGAGTCAGAATCTGGCATTAGAAATACCAACATTGTTAATAAAAATGTACAAAGATGTAGCCCCACGTAGAGTGGATTGCAACATTCTAGTCTGGCAGTGACAAAGGCATGGATGACAGGTGCAACATCTGCATCCGAAAGAAATACCAGAGCCTCCTGGCCATATATAGATGAAAAAAGCTTACCTGCCCATAGCTGCTACTGGATTTTCGAATAGCAGGTGGGAGTCCAGGCAGATTCAGGGCCGGTGCAACCCATTAGGCGACCTAGGCGGTCGCCTAGGGCACTAGCATTTGGGGGGCGGCATTTCGGGTCCTTCGGCGGCGACCGGATCTTCGGCCGCCCCGGTCGTCGTCAGCATTTAGGCGGAGGGAGCTGGGGGGGGGGGCCACCTGCAGCAAATAAGGGGGGGCAGCACGCAGGGGAACTCCCCGCCCCAGCTCACCTCTGCTCCGCCTCCTCCCCTGACCACGCTGCCCCGCTCTGCTTCTCTCCCTCCCAGGCTTGCAGCGCCAAACAGCTGATTGGTGCCGCAAGCCTGGGAGGCGGGAGAAGTGGAGCAGCGACGGCATGCTCGGGGAGGAGGCGGAGCAGAGGTGAGTTGGGGCATGGAGCTGCCGCACGGCTCCCCGGGCCGGGGGGAGCTGCCGCAGGAGGGGCTGCTGCAGGGGGGTGGGCGCCTCAGGGCGGAGGGGGGGAGCTGCCACGGGGCGGGGCGCCTTAGGGCGGGGGGGGGGCAGAGAGCTGCCACAGAGCTCGCGGGGGGGGGGGGCGCAAGGTGGAAGTTTCACCTAGGGCGTGAAACATCCTTGCATCCGCCCTGGACAGACTACTATATTACACAACTCTCTCACAAATGTTGAGCAAACCCCTTCAATCAGTCCGAAACAGGGTTAGAACGCCCATCCTCCGCAGCTGAGCTACTGGGACATCAATACCTAGCTCACCGGTACTATACAGGTCTTCCTAATGAGCTAAAATGGACTAGCAACATTTGCTTAACAAGATGATTGTCATCAGTGAAGTCCCATAGCTCATGACATTACAGATTGTACCAACAGTACATAGCACCATGGACAAACTATGTCAGAGATAGCATGGTTGTGTTAGCAAATAAGACGTGCACCTGCCATGTATAGCCTTTAAGTAACCCAGTGCCTTCAGATCCTAACACATGTAAAGGCTGATATAGTTTTTGTGTAAACTACTGACGATAGCTCGGTGGTGAAGTAGCCTCAATGTTCTTGGATTCTGGGTTGAAATTCATCTAATATTTGAAAGAAGAATGGTCTAAAATATATTGGAACATACTCTGTAATAAGCCCACTAGAAGCACAAGTTCTTGATGCTCAGGCTTAAAGTATATTTCTATTTTGTAAATAGAAAACTATGTAAAAATGGCACATACGTACTCACCACATCTGTTCCTTGTGTGTAGTCAAAGTGATATCACTTGACTTTCATTATTAAATTGAGTTTGTGCTGCATTTTACTCTTCTTAGTACTACACAATATGACTAAGAGTGAATGAACAGGATTTGGTTCCTGTTTGTGCATCAACAAGATTGTTCACTAAATTCTAGCTGCAGGGACCATCGTTAATAGCTAAAAGGCAATGGGGTTGTGAAAATGTCACTAAAGGGGCGGTGCATAATCTGAAAACAATAGGATTATACATGTGTAACTCAGGGAATAATTTAAAGGCTACAGGGTTGACCAGGTGTAACTGAGAGCCTAATTTGGGCAGTATACATTTTACAACTGGTGTTGATACATGATCATAAAAGAACCCAGACTGATTCTCAGGTCCCAGGTTGAGTTTCCAGGGTTGGCAGTTACAAACATCTTGTATAATGAGCATATTTGTACTTGACATCATTGAGAAACAATAAGCTTACTGCCCTGCAATGCCATTTTTACAATCTCTTTTCATAGTACAACTGCACTTAAAGTGCATCCTGCCTAGACCACCACCAAGGAAGCATAGTCAACAGGTTGCTACCCTTTTAGTACTCAAGCCACAAAGCTATTTTGGTAATTAATGTTTTTAAATTGTTGTTTTAACTGAACATTTATTCTGTTGAGCAGCTCACTAATTTGCACTGATGGCAATTGGAAAATACATTGCAAGTGACTGAATTTAGCCAATTAGTAAGAACAGATCATAAAAAAGTAGAGATAATGCATCACAAAATACATTTGGTCATTTACTTCACAAGCAGAGCATAGCTTAATTTCAAATATTTATGATACTTCATAGCATATCTTTCTAGTAAACTCTGTATTTGTAAAACTAATGATGTCTTAGTCACATAACCCTTCTATAGCAATTGCTATTAAACTTTTGTGGAGAATTAGGGGGAAATCACTGATTTCTGTATTTTGAGACACTTCTCAGGTTATACAATCCATGCCAAAGCATAGTCCTAGGCCTGGTGACTGACAGCTTGTTGGGAACCTCAGAAGACTGGGCCTTCAAAGATATGGTAACAAGCCACTAGGCAGTGTTTGTCTAAAGAAACACAGTACCAATATATCCGTTGACAGTTTTGATGGCAATAATATTGGAAATGGATTTCTAGGATTTGAAATAATTAGCAAAAGAGGTGACCTGTTTTGTTATTCCTTGCAGGGTATTTTGCTCTACTTATAAAAATAGATACCTCTTTCACTCCAGACTGAAAGAGCTTTGAGAGTACACCATTGTCTCCAGGATGAATGTGCAATTGCTTTAAGTTCTTACGTGGCCACGTCTGCTATCCTTACTTGAGTAATAACTTATTCTGGCATTAGTCCCATTTAAGTCAATGGGATGACACATGAATTAAAGCATTACTCACTGTGACTTGAGGGGGGACAAACCAGGCCAAAGTGATTATCCCAAACTATTTAATTTATTTGAAATACATTTTTCTTAGCAGATGATCCCTCATAGATATGCCTTAAAGCAGTGGTTCCTCAATTTTTCCATCCTGTGACCCTATGTTATAAGAAAAGAACGTTTCAGGCCTCCCTCCTCGACCCCTCCATAGTTTTGGGATCCTACTTCCATCCAGCCAGTGTAAAAAGAGAGATTGGTCACGACCCCTAGAATGAGAACTCATGCTTTACAGGCACTCCAGATAAAGCAGAATAGGAGAATCTCTGATCTGTTTTGTGGGAAATAATCTTTATAACGGGTAAATTGTCAAGTTCTTACTTAGGCAACCTCCTATGGAAGTCAGGGTTTGTCCTCTCACTCCTCAGAGCTAAATTGTGCCTTAAAAGGCATGTCTGTAAGCTGGATGAGATGTGGAGGAGCTATGCTACAGTTGGAATCCCAGGAAGAATACTGGCTAACTCATTCAGACTCCCTCCTGAGGTTCTCAGGGAACGTATGATGCAACAACACTTTGTCACACTTTAAATGGATAGTGTTCACTCCCCTGCATCTGGCTAGCACCTCCTCTGGTGAAGAAGTAAGTGGCATGGCCTCAAATTCACCCTGTCCCTTGCCACTAGACTCCGTGGTGGCTAGTACCACTGGCAGCATGGAACAGTGACTCTACATCACACTCTGACCGGCCCATGCACAAGGTGTAAGCTCCCTGCACTCTTCTTTACCTCCCACGTTTGTGAACCCACACACAACCTGGTGCTACATTTGGAACAGAAACAAATGTCCTATAACAATTAGGAGGCATTTGTATCTGGGATGTTTTAAAGTGGGTGGAATACGGGCCTGGTCCCAGATTGTGAATGGATCTATTGAGACTGATTGCATCATTTAGCATACAGCAGATAATGATACTAGAAAATACTGCAGGTAGAAGTAAGAGTGGAGGTCTGAGAGTAGGAAGTAAATGCAGGTGAGTAATAGCCAGTCTGTTTTAGGTCAGCACTTAGAATTTAGTTTTTCTGGCGCTTTAAGATGTAAATATTTGGCTTTAAATGTTCTATTTAGGTTCTAAGTGAGATAGCTATTGAAGCCTCCCCTATTTTGAGTCCAAATATATACATATAACATTGTACATTATATAGTAACAAAGTATTTATGTATCAGAGGAGTAGCCGTGTTAGTCTGGATCTGTAAAAAGCAACAGAGAGTCCTGTGGCACCTTTAAGATTAACAGATGTATTGGAGCATAAGCTTTCGTGGGTGAATGCCCACTTCGTCGGATGCATGTCAGTATTTATGCAGTCAGATTCCTTGACTTCTAATGGCCCCTCTTCACAAAGATGCACTGTGCCTCGTGTAAAGAAACATATAAATTTGAAGAGAGCTGATTAGTTACGACTTTTTTTAACTTGAAATTTTTTTGTCTTCACATCAAGACTTCAGCATATTTTCTAAGGGTTCAGCCATGCATCATATTCACATTGTGCTCTGGGGGGCGATGCAGCGGGGCATCTAGTCCAGGGGAGCTCCAGGCAGAATTCCCCCTGCAACTACAGAGGGTACAGGGAGAGGGAGCCGGCTGCTCCATTCCTTCAGGCAATGCAGCATACTCTAGCTGCTTTGCTGTTTGGTGCATAGGGTGCCACAGAGTACACTGAGGGAAGCATAGGGACTGCACTGTGACAGGCTCTTGCACAGGCTGGGGGAGATTTCTTGTGCATTCCCATTCCCTCCCTGTGCACCTCACTGAGTCATGCACTCACTAATATTGTGTTAATTAATAAATGTTCACAGCCTCACTCTGGGTGAGATAAAACGATTTATCTTGGTCTTATTTAATAGTAAAACAAGTGCCAACAACATCTATATTTACAGTATAAAAATAATAGCATGTAACACACTGGAGTTGAAAAGGAAAAAAAGTACTATTTAGTGTTTCCATACATTTGCAGTTTTCGGTAAATCTTATAGCAATATGTAATCATACACAAAAGTTTACAAGTCAATTTCTCATTTTCTTTTTCTCATTAAGGACTATACAGAATGCATGTTCTAGCCCAGACAGAAAACTCTAAGTTAAGATTAATTGAATAGAAATGGAACAGAAAATCTGAAAACAAGTCTTTAGAGTTTAACAACAAATGACTTGACCCCTTCAGCTGTGGATTTATTGTCACAAATTGCTCCAAACAAATAATGCAATATTGCAGTACAGTACTTCTACACTAGTTTAAACCACTATTAAATATTATTGTCAATAATTTTTCATGCCTCTTAAATGGAGAAAATTATCACAAAAATGCAGTCAGCTAACAGATGACATAGCTCTGGAAAAGGGGAACTAGTTAACTAGTTTTTTACTACTAACTAAAGTTGTACATAATACAATTACTAGCTTGTGCTAACTACAGATAGAAAGAATGTAATCTATATGGCACATGCTTTATTAATCCTTAATTGGTGAATAACAGTCTATTGTTTGACTGCCACATTCTATTTGAACACCAGGATAGTTTTGCATAACTGTAATAGCAAATGGATTTAGGAGACATAGATGCATTTTCTGTGGATGAGTTCAATGCCTCCCAGAAATCACTTTAAAAAAAATCAATTGCTGCAAACATTCCATAGTGTATGTATGCTTTTTTTTTTTTTTTTTTAAATGGTACCTCATTACTTTCATTTGGGCTTTCTGTGAAGTCTACAATTCGGCACTTTCTCCATTTTGTTCTCTGAACTGTCTGCTTGGTTTTCTGATAATGAGGTCATTACTAAAATTATATTATTAAAATTGTTATGGAAAAGAGCTCTAGATTTAATTAGCACAGTAGAAATAGACAGCATTTTCATAATGGACTTCAGGGGAAAAAAGAGAGATTCCAAATTTTCTTTGAATCAGTCCAAGATATTTTTTTAAATTCACTTTATAAAACAGTGGATCTAGACAACAGCACTAGGAACTTTAGTATTTGTTTAATACCCAGTGTGCAAATTCTTTAAAAAAATCAGGGCCAGTTTTAAAATTTTCACTGCATGACTGTGAGTCACTGCATATTATTTGAGGCTGTGCTTTAAATAGCTTAAAAGCTTTTACAATTAATTTCCTGTGAACTCTTTTGAACGGGAACCTTGTCTTCATATGCATTTTTTCAGGTACCATAGGGCTCTGATCCTGACTTGGATCTCCGGGCTCTACTAGAATATAAATATTCAATAAGAATAATATCAATAAGAATAGATGATGAGTGACTATACAATGTTTTTGTCTAGATAAATCTACCTTATGGCTAATCTACTGAATCAGCTTCTGACCAAAGAATGACAACCATTTTGTCCTTTCTAACATACAAACCCTGTGTGTTTAGTTGTTTAAATGATAAAAAGATTCAGCCTCCTATGACAATGCAAAAAGTTATCATAAATAAACTATAAGTTCCTTCAATTAATATATGGACTTCACACACACACACAAATATATGATGTCATGGATCTTAAAAAAGCTTATTAAGAATAATTTTGTGAGTAACAGAACTATTTTTTGTCCTTCTAAAACAGACATACATATACATAAGTATCTTACTATTTGAGAGAAAGCTAGGTCTTGATACTAATAAGTGAGATATCCACTTATTAAGAAGATATCAAGATTTACTAAAACCCTAAAGAGGATCAAAATAAGCAAATAAACTGTCATGGGAAAAGAGGGAAGGTCCTCTCATGGATCAGTAACTGGTTAAAAGATAGGAAACAAAGGGTAGGTATAAATGGTCAGTTTTCAGAATGGAGAGAGGTAAATAGTGGTATCCCCCAGGGGTCTGTATTGGGACCAGTCCTATTCAACATATTCATAAATGATCTGGAAAAAGGGGTAAACAGTGAGGTGGCAAAATTTGCAGATGATACAAAACTACTCAAGATAGTTAAGACCAAAGCGACTGTAAAGAGTTACAAAGGGATCTCACAAGATTGGGTAACTGGGCAACAAAATGGCAGATGAAATTCAATGCTGATAAATGCAAAGTAATGCACATTGGAAAACATAATCCCAATTATACATATAAAATGATGGGGGTCCAAATTAGTTTTTATCACTCAAGAAAGAGATCTTGGAATCATTGTGGATAGTTCTCTGAAAACATTCACTAAATGTGCAGCGGCAGTCAAAAAAGCTAACAGAATGTTGGGAATCATTAGGAAAGGGATAGATAAAACAGAAAATATCATATTGCCTCTATATAAATCTATGGTATGCCCACATCTTGAATCCTGTGTGCAGATCTGATCGTTCCATCTCAAAAAAGATATATTGGACTTGGAAAAGGTACAGAAAAGGGCAACGAAAATTATTAGGGGTATGGAACAACTTCCATATGAGGACAGATTAGTAAGACTGGGACTTTTCAGTTTGGAAAAGAGACGACTAAGGGGGGATATGTTAGAGGTCTATAAAATCACAACTGGTGGGGAGAAAGTAAATAAGGAAGTGTTATTTACTTCTTCTCATAACACAAGAACTAGGGATCACCAAATGAAATTAATAGGCAGCAGGTTTAAAACAAACTAAAGGAAGTATTTCTTCACACAACGCACAGTCAACCTGTGGAACTCATTGCCAGGGGATGTTGTGAACGCCAAGACTATAACAGGGTTCAAAAAACAACTAGATAAGTTCATGGAAGATAGGTCCATCAGTGGCTATTAGTCAGGATGGGCAGGGATGCAAAACCATGCTCAAAATTTCTCGGTTTTTCCATAGAATTTAGCTAATCTGTACAGTCCCTCCGCTGTAGGTGGCAATTCATGTAAAATTGTGTGCACTGGAGAAAGTGAGCACCTCTTGCAAGGTACTGAGTGACTAACTCTCACTGACTTCAATGGGAGAAGAGAGTGCAAAGCCCCTAAAAGGAAATACAGCACACCTCACAGAACTGGGCACTGGATAATAAAGGGATAGGTACAGCACATAGTTCAATGTCAACAGGAGATGGCAGTTTTGTATGCTCAATAAATAACACTTTTCATGTCTGGTAATATGGTTCATGAATAATCAGGCATAAAGGATTTTATGCAGTAGAACCTTTTCATCTACTGGGGGAAGAGGTCCCAGAAGAATTGTTGTGCAGTGATGTAGAATATTTTCACCATACATTTGAATACATTTTCCCCCATGTTGTCAGGCTATTTACCCATTTCTTCCACACCTGGTTGTGCTCTTAACTGCTGAAATTTAAATCCTGTCCTTCATTTCTTGTGTCAGCAGATGCAGACAGGGGAGAACAGACTGGTTAGGGAAGTTACTACATAGCACACGAGCAGAGGCATCAGGGAACAAAAGGGCTATCCAGTAAACCTCAAGAAGAACTGCAGAGACCCTTTACCAACTGGTATATCTCTGCAAATCTAACTACAACCTCAGATCTTTATAATGAGTTAGTGGCTTTAGATTTGTCCCCAGTGAAATGGTCTAACACCATCTCAAAACCAACACATACTGATAATTCAGTACCACTTAAAAGAGAGAGGCCATGGAGTCAGTTAATGGACGGAGAGTACATTTTGTCTCATCCCTAAAGGGCAATTCCTCTAAGTCAACACTAAGGTTTCATTTCATTTCATGTTAGAGATGAAGTACTGCTGAGAAGCAAATTTCAGCTCCCAGTTCTGAAAAATTTCTAATCTTTATTAGTGTGGATAAATACATGTTCAAAATAAATTTGGCGTGAACACTTCAGAACCCTATTCTAATCTTTTTGTATTTCCTATGCTTGTGTACATGAATTAAAATCACTATCACTATAGCTCAAAAATACACATGCAGTACAAAAAAAATCAATGGGTCACAATTTCACTAGCTGCCTCTATAACTGCACTCACAATTTTGCATATGCAAACTTTTGTTTGTGCATTTTTTCACCCATTTTTGCATGCAAAAACTTAGTGTAGATTTTGACATGCACATATTGGATAGTTATAGATCTACCTATTTTATTTTATGTAAGCAAATGCATTTTGCATCATGCATCCAAGTTTTTCTACACAAATATCACCTGTGGAAAACTGCACATGCAAAAAACTTTAGTGTGCCAAATTTCTGATGCAATTTTCAAGTCACTCTGATTATCAATGAGTGTGAATGTAAAAATATGCACTATGTAATACTGTATCAGCAATGTATTGTTTATTCTTCATTAATGCATACTTAAATAAGATGAACTACTCTGCCACAGTTGTAAGAGTATTTTGTTGCCCACCAACCATCTCTGACAAGATACATTTTCTTAAAAGCACTGTGCAGATTAGTTCTAGCAGCTTGTGTCACGCATCAGAAATCCTTTAATATGAACATGCAAAAGCTTCTGCAACCCAAACATTTTGCTACAATAGAAGATCCTAATGACATATGTTAAACCACAAATAGTGTACAGTATATCTAGATTTATTTAATATTAGTATTGCCGCAGAACCGGGCAGCCCTATTCATGGACCTGGACCCTATTGTGCTAGGCGATGTACAAAGACAAAACAAAAAAGATGGAATTTGCTCTAATCTAAACTTGTTATTCTGAACATCATCAGACAATACAGTGGCAAAATGCCTGAGTCCTATCTGTGCTACAACCTCTCCCACTTTTACTTTCAATGTAGCTTCAAAGGTCATAATGAATTTTGGATCCTGAAAGTGCCAGCATAGATGCAGCTCAAATGTAGATAGTAAATCCAACCTGTACTCATACTTCAGATGGTTTGCAAAATTCTTGTCAGTTTTCTTCATTTGGCAAAAACAAAAATTGTTAGCGAGCACACCTTTTTAATGTATTACTCATGTAGGGCAGTCAAAAAGTTTAGTTCCACATCACAACAACTTGGCTGTATATCTTGGGCCAAATTCACTGCTAGTGTAAGCTGCTGAAACGCTATTAAATTCAATGGCGTTAAACCAGTTTACACTGGGGTCAGGGTGGATAAAAATCAATGGTGTTTTTTTTTTAAATAAAAAAAAACGGATTTTTTTGATAAAATGCTTTTTGAGGAAAAAACCTATCTAAAGATAGTTTTAATTAAGATACATTATAGTTCAAAGATACCTCATAATGGAATAGGGATTATAAATTCTAATTCTATAGTATGAGACAATATATTCATGTAATGTTTAAAAAAAGTTTTGTAAATGAGTTCCAATAGTTCATGGATTAGGGACCCAATTTTATGGGGTTCCAGGAGCTTCTGTATAGATTATTTAGGTTAATCTTTCTATCTACCCAATGGGACTCAGTGCTTAGTCTAGAACAGGGGTCAGCAACCTTTCAGAAGTGGTGTGCCGAGTCTTCATTTATTCACTCTGATTTAAGGTTTTGCATGCCAGTAATACATTTTAACCTTTTTAGAAGGTCTCTTCCTATAAGTCTATAATATATAACTAAACTATTGTTGTATGTAAAGTAAATAAGGTTTTTAAAATGTTTAAGAAGCTTCATTTAAAATTAAATTAAAATGCAGAGCCCCCCGGACCGGTGGCCAGGACCCAGGCAGTGAGAGTGCCGCTGAAAATCAGCTCGCGTGCCGAAGGCGGCACGCATGCCATAGGTTGCCTACCCCTGGTCTAGAAGATACCATCAGAGATGCTTAGTTTTACAGTTCTCCAGAGATAACATGCTTGTTAACAGCAAAAATGTTTTAAAATAAAATAAATAAATAAATAAATAAATATATAGAGGTGTGAAATAACAGACCTCAACCCTATTGTCCCTCTGCAAATTTGTGTGCACAGAGTCAATCCCTTACCTCTCTCTAAAAGTGCAAAGTTTCAAAAAGTTCAATGAAGAGAAGATTGTTGGGGGCGGAATAGATTTGGACAAGGAGAAGAAGTCTGGAGATAAATATGAGAAGGGACAGGCAGTAGAAACAAAAGTGAAACTGCTTGAGCAGCATATTCCAGAAGTCTTGAGGTCTTTCTGAGTGTAGCCTTCATTGATTTGTGATCTACCATACCATTCTCTCACTAGCAGGGAAAACCTATAATGGCAGCAGGCCGTAAAAGAGACCCAGTTTGGGAATATTTTAATGAAGTTCCTCTACCGGTGGGTAAGACAGGGATGTGTGCAAAATGCAAACAGTGCAACAAAGAAATGCAAGGCCTGGTTGCCCGAATGAAACAACATCATGAGGAAGCTCAGGAGGAAACTGCATTGAAGATGGTGAAAGGAACATGTCTGAACATGCAGGATCTTCAGGTTGGTAAAAAAATTTATTTCATACTTCTTTCTTAAGGACTGCCTGTCTTCCTTCTGAACTATTCTTGAATTCTCATGTTTGAGCAAAAAATATAGTTGTTACTCTATGGTACTATCATTTTAGATGCAGTTGTGATAAAAAATAAATAGCTGAAATAGGCAGTTCTTCCTTTTACAATTTCACCTTTAAAGTAGTACTGAGTGTCAGTGAATGCAATGAATAATACTAAACGAGCAGTATGGTAATAATAATTAAATAACTGCATTGACTTATTTTGTTTAGGAGAATCCATCCTCAACATAAAGGATTCTGAAGACTATCCACCTTCAAGATCACCATCATTTTCTATAGTTTCAGAGTTATCTGCCAGTGATAGTGTTTCAGTCACATCATGTATGTCACATAACCACAGTATATCACCTGTAGCAAAAAGAAAAAAAAACATCTCTATCATCCAGAAACAACCATAGATAAGTTTGTGATAAGAACCAGCAGATTACAAAAAGAGGTAATTGATGAAAAAATTGCCTCGTTTGTTTATGCAACAAACTCTCCTTTCCGTATGATTGAGAACCCAAACTTCATTAACATGGTTCAGTCATTAAGACCAGGATACAGTCCACCCAACAGAGCAGATGTCGCAGGCAAATTGCTGGATAAAGTGTATGAAAGAGAAATTGAGCAGTGTGCAAAAGGTCTAGAGGGTGAAATTGTTAACTTGAGTCTTGATGGGTGGAGCAATGTCCACAATGATCCTGTTGTATGTGCTTGTCTGACAACTGAAGAAAGGAATGTCTTCCTTACAGAAACAATTGAAACATCAGGAAATGCACACACAGCAGAATACTTACAAGAGGTAGCAGTAAAAGATATAACACACTGAAAAAAAATTCAAATGTCTAGTACGCAGCTTGGTCACAGACAATGCTGCAACTGTATCCAAGATGAGAAGATATTTAGAAGAGAGTGAAGAGAGTCCCAAGCTAATAGTGCTCATTTGATGCACCTCCTAGCCAAAGACTTCAGTGTTCCAGAAATAAAAGTTAATGTTGTTGAAATTGCAAAATACTTCCAAAACAACCACTTTGCAGCAGCTGCTCTGAAAAAAGTGGGAGGAACCAAGCTAACTCTCCCACAAGACGTGCGATGGAACTCAGTAGTGGACTATTTTGAGCACTATATCAAGAACCGGCCTAATCTGATGACAGTTTGTGAACAAAATCATGAAAAAAGAGATGACACTGTCACAGCCAAAGTTCTCAACATTGTGCTTAAGAGAAATGTTGAACACATGCTGAGTACCCTGAAGCCTATTTCAGTAGCCTTGAACAAAATGCAGGGAAATAGCTGGTTTTTTGCTGATGCTGTTGAAATTTGAAAGGAATTGAGTGAGATCTTAAAAAGAGAAATATGCAATGACAGAGTTAAATTACAAGCATTAAAAAAACGAATGGGACAAGCACTATCTCCAGCTCATTTTCTTGCAAATATTCTCAGTACTCGGTACCAGGCTCAAACCTTAACTGCTGAAGAAGAGGAGTTGTCTATGACATGGACATCCAGCAATCATCCCTCCATAATGCCAACTATAATAAACTTCAGAGCTAAGGGTGAACCATTCAAGAAATATATGTTTGCTGATGATGTTTTAAAGAAAGTCACACCAGTGAACTGGTGGAAGTCACTTAAGCACTTGGATTCAGAGACTGTTGAAGTGATAATCTCACTTTTAACAGCAGTAGCTTCTTCTGCTGGTGTAGAAAGAATATTTTCTTCCTTTGGACTGATTCATTCCAAATTGAGAAATCGTTTGGGACCTGAAAAAGCAGGAAAGCTTGTTTTTCTTTTCCAGATTATGAACAAACAGGAAAATGAAGGTGAAGATGACTGAGTTAGCTGCAGAAGCCAATATTTTAAGTTTCTCGTGTTGACCTCGCTGACGTAGTCAATTTAAATTTTTTTTTTTTTTAAAGATTTCATTTAACTATTTTAGTTAAAAACAATTTTAACAAAAAACAAACCTGATATAAAAAAACTTGAATGTTTAACTAAATTCAAAAATTCATATGCTTGTTTTGTTAAAATATTATATGTTTGCGGTTGAAGAAAAAAATCCAGAATACATAACGTTGTCGTTTTAGTTAAATAAAACAATTTACATGTGTGTCTGGTGATGTTCTCCTTCTAATACATGGCAAGAAAATCCTCAAAATATTAATGATTAACCTGTTGAACTGGAGATAGTTCACCTCCCAATGATTTCATAAGTATCTGCTTCAATTACCTTTGGTAAATGAAATAACCAACAATCATTAATTTTCTGATATAGCTGTAAAACTAATCTGAAAGTTTACAAAATAAATCACTTTAAAAATGTATAGTCTGTACCTTCTAAAAATGAAACCTATATTGTTCTCTGAGTTGTGAAGAATATGTATTAAGGTTATAACAACCAACAAGAATGCACTTTTATGTAGAAATCCATGATTAAATCGAGTCTTCCTGACTAGTGATTTAATTCATGATTTAAATCAATTTGATTTCAATCAAATCCACCCTGGCTGGGGTGAACTTGCCTTCTTGTCTTTTTCGATGTGTTAGAACCGTCACCAGCTCTTACACCAATATCAGTCTGATATGCTAACAATCAAGTGCTTTCAGTACACGTAAGCGCATGCACGCACGCACACACACACACGCAGAGATGTGCAAATAAAACCGATCTTAACACGAATTAAATAAATTAAAATAAATAATAGTTAGGAGAAGTTATCTATCCTGAGCCCAAATCTAATTCAGATTTCAGTCAAACACTAGAAGTATTTAGCTTTTCCTTGTCTGCCATGAGAATATCTTTGGGCCTGATTCTCATTTACAATAAAACCACTCTACTCTGCTCTGGCAGGATAAGAAAACTGAGAGCACTGTGGCCTAGTGGATAGAGCACTGTGAATTAAGGGAAGAGAGGAGGGATAGCTCAGTGGTTTGAGCACTGGCCTACTAAACCCTGGGTTGTAAGTTCAATCCTTAAAGGGGCCATTTAGGGGATTTAATTGGGGATTGGTCCTGCTTTGAGCAAGGGGTTGGACTATATAACTTCCTGAGGTCCCTTCCAACCCTGATATTCTATGATTCAAGTCTTAGAAGACCTGGGTTCTGGTACTGAAGACAACATCAAGCTGTCACTGTTTTAACAACTACGTTGTATAGTGCTTGCAACACAATTCTTCATTTAATAACTTTTTTTTTAGAAGGAGGCTCACAGACATGCACTTTAATTGTTTGATCTTTTCTCCTGACTGCTGCTTAGATTTTAGATAGTATTAAGTTAAAATGGCTGATGTCTTATTTTACTATAAAACATGGCATCTGCCCTCACTGTGAGTCATTCGGGTTTCTGAGGAGGTGAAGAGAAAAGGATCTATTTAAAATGCTTGGACTACAATACCTGTGCTGCTTAACAGGTTCCTGTGCAAGTCAACAAGAAGAGTTTTGCTTTTTACAATTACCTTATTGTGGTGATATGGTGTCGGAGATAGTGAAGATGTTACACTTTACAAACAATAAAGGCATTTCTTGGTATATAATTCTGTACTAACAAATAAAAGGGTAATAAAAGCAGATCAGCATCGAGATACATGCAGCATGCATACTATACAGTGTACGGCATTTAGAAGACCTTCAGGGAACAGACAGGATTTATTTTCTTTTTTGTTCTTGTTTTTCTTACTTCCTGGCTTTGTAGAATTTAATGTATTTCCCAGATTTGATTTAAAATGAAAAAACAAACAAAAAAACCTAACTTCTGTGCAAGTATAAATGTAATGGTGTCAAGGGGAAGAGATTTTTAACGATTTTCTTATCATCTCTTACATTATCATCTTTGGATCTATTCCTTGTCTTTCACTGCCCTTTATCTTAATGTATCTTGTTTGCTGTGCAGGTAGGGACCTTTAAATCTTTACGCTGATTTCACTATATACATTTCAGTGCTGGCTGGGATTCTTAAAGCAGGCTGATGAAGTTAGGCACCTAACTCCCATTGACTTTCAGTGGGATTTGGGGGCCTAATTCCTTTAGGCCCCTTATAAAGTAAACTTTCCAAATAGTGAGTCAGATATTAAGCCATAGCAAACTGACACATGCAATGTGGTTATACTGGGCCAGATCAGATCTTCAACCCCACAGAATGAATGGAATCTACACTAGATCTGGCTGGAATGGGTGGAAGTAGGAGCAGTGCCAACCTACTCTCCTTCAAACCTCTGAAATTCATTCCCTGGTCGCATCATGCGGTTGATTCTCCATGGATAGGATAGGCTGTGTCAGTTTTGAAAAAAGGGAAGCGTTGGGGAGATACCTGCACTGTGTGATACCATCTTCTGGCAAACCTGCAGCGTTTCCACTGGAAATGTCAGCAGGATTTAACACTGACATTTTCAGCATTATGCCACTCTATGCCTTAAAATGGAGTGAGAATAGGGTATAGGTAGTCTGCCAATCGAAGTAGGCTCCTCAATGGGGTATGTTGCCAGGGGACAAGGGCATGGGTCCTTGAGTAGTACTGAGGAAAGGAAGGGACTCTGCACAAATGCCCATATAAGTGGAGGGCTGTGCCTCTTTTAATCTTTAGCAACAGATATTTAAATAACCTGCACAGAATTGCTCTTGTGATTGTGATGTTATCTGAATGTAGCGAAAGTAATCAAAAATCTAATTTCCAAAGGGGAAAAAAAAAGGGGGCATCTGGGTGCAGATTTGCCATCTAAACTAGTTAGTTAGTTTTATTTGGGTAGTTTATATTGTAAATAATCAGCAGGATTTCATACTGACCTTTCTTTAAACATATATAATTGAGACTGTATAAAAGAATCATAAATATGAAGAAACATGCTGAAACTTCTACAGCATTTTGTGAATCTAGAGATCAAAAGTTCTCACTGGGGGCCTGATCCTGCAATAATGAAGTCTATGCATGCTTTGCTTTTGACCTAAAGGCTGCTAGCAAAGTCCCTAGTGAGTAATAATCTCTGATTGATGGAATAAAAACAACATTAGCATTATGGGCTGTCATCTATGATTTCTGCCCATAGGGCCTGATCCAAACTCAGTGGCCATCTTTCCATTGACTTCAATAACCTTTATATCAGGTCCATAGACACTAGATCAGAACCAATAAGCTCAATGGGAATTTGGACTGAGCAAGAAACACAGGGTTTACTTAACTGTAGACAGTCTTACCATTCAAGCAAAAGTGAAGACTACAGATTGACCACAAAAGGGTTGTAGAATATTAGAAAAATTAATCTCTGAGATCAAAGTAGTTCTTTTTTAATTCTGCCTTATCCCCTACCCAAGTTTTTGAATTCAGAAAACAAAACTGAGTTGCCACCCTTCTGGTGTTTTTCGTAAAGCTCCAGCACCCGGAGTCATGTGATTACATTTTTCTTTAAATGAAAGCTGAGAGTCTCACGTAAGTTTCTAGTTCTCATGGTTGCTGAGAAAAACTTGAAAACATGAACCCTAAAGACTCAAAAACACAAAAAGAATCCAAAATATATTTTAATGTCATGATTTTAAAGCCAATCTCATGATTTTTTTTGAGTCCTGGCTCACGATTTTTCAAAGCTTAGGAGGTGGCAATAGAGGAATTTAAATATAAGGAATTCACCTTCATCCCTGTTATTATCATAAGGACAAATTTAAAACTTGGCCTGGAAACATGCACACAAACCCCACATTTGGATTTGCAAATTGAATATTTGGGAATTGTGTGCCTAATTACTTGAATTGCATGTACAAATACCTGTTGAATACCCAAATACCCAAATTTGGCATGTGATAATTTAGAGGCTGCCACTGAAAACTGGATCTATAGTTAACATGCTTAGGACCAGTTATTCTGTAGTTAGTACAGGTGCATCATGCTGGACGTAAGGAGCAATGAAAAGCTGACCAAAAAAACCCACCCCACACAATACTGTTATAAAGAAGAAAAACAAATCTAGCATCAGCCAAATGCAGCAGGCTGCAACAAACGAAAGCAAACCAAAAAGTCGTGTTTCAATTTTACTACTCTACAAATAAAACCAAGGGCTAGATTGTAACTTTGATTATATGCCCCTGCAAGGCAGTAAGGGAGGGTAAGAATACCCCTTCCCTCGCTGCCTGAGCTTCCTAAGGGTAGGTGGGCAAAGACTCACCAGAACAACTACACGGATACAGAAGTTGTTATAATCTGCTGCTGGTGTAGGCCAGTAGCAAATTATTGCCCACTACAGCATAGGGGAAGAGAGGGAACTGTGCCTCAGAAGTGTAGCCCTTAAGTACAACGCCTCCCATGGAAATGAAATGGGTGGTGCAGTTTACACGTCAATCCCTTTTCAGAGCTGTGCTTAAAGGTATGATTTAGTCCCAAAAGACGGAAACAATTCCCTAAATTCAACAACTGCCTGCAGAATGCTGTTAAAATCTCGTATAACCTGCTTGTGGTCTGACATGGATCCTCCAATAAGATCTAAATGGATGATGATGCATAAGCATTACCTCTCCTCTAAACACATACACAGTTTTAATTTTACGTATGAGAGTAGTCACGTTGATTTCACTGGGACCACTCCTGTAAGTAGAGTTAAGCATGTGTGTAATAGTGTGTATAGGATTGGGACCTAAATTTGGTTACACTTTCAAATTGCTACACAAAAAAGTATCCACCTGTTTCCATTTCAGTTTTAAAAATTTTCTCCCACTCAAGACTGCAGTGTGAGTGTGGTGACCAAACTTATTAGATATCATTGCCAATTAGGCATTGCACCTATGTATTTTTGCAATATGATTTTAATGTACTTTAAAATGTTTTATCATTCAAATTTTTGTTTGTGGTGTCATGTTCTTATCCCTTATATCTGGAACTCTTGTCCCTTGATCTGAAAGACTGATCATATATTTGGGTTTTTTTAAGACCTGGTTTACATAGTGCTTTTTCTATGTTTTATCCACATTAACTGGCTTGTTTTGATGCCTAGTAAAGCACTTTCGGCTGCACTGCATGAAATGTTTTCAATATAAGAATGGATTATAATGCAATATTATAGCATTTTTTGTTTTGTTTTACTTTAAAACTGCTGAAGGCCACTATTTTAATCTCATCGGTACTTATTACAAGACTAAACCACAGGTTGTCTAAAGGCTAACATCTATTTACTTCCTATCATGATTGTTGACTGTGTTGTCAGTTAAATCTACAAATAAATAAAACATCTATGCCATTATCACAGTTAAGATAATCAGTAGACTTCTATAATTTGAAACAAATGAGTTTCATTGAAACACTTAACTGCTGTTAGTTGTTAGATTATGCAGTTTTACACTGTTTTATTACATGGATTTATTTTTCTAACAATATGAACATTTGTAATCACTCTATATTAAAATTAGGCTCTATAACAGAAACCATTGAGATCTTCAAGGACATCCATTACTACAAGCCATTTTTTCTTTCATTTTTTTCCTTAATTCACAAGTTGTCAAATTGTTCACCAATGGTGTAAGTAGAATACCAGCGCCCTTCAGTATTTTGTCTCCATACATGGCTGATGTCAAGAAAATGAACTAAAAAGTCAAATATATTTTGAACAACTATAAGTTGTTACACAACCTTTTCACTGTGTTTGTGATGAAATTTTACCATTAAAAAATCCATAATCAACATGAAATTCACAGGAAAAACAGATTATAGATAGCATCTGTTTTTTTAGGTCCAAAAAAATTCCACCGCAACAGAAGATTGTATCACAGCTCCTGTGCAATATAAATCCTACCCATTTTTAAATATTGCACTTACGTTGTCCATTTCAAAATGGACAATGTGCACAGGCTTAAAAAACTGGGATAGCAATAAAGTCTGGCAAAAAAATGACCAGTGTCATCACTGAGGAAAATATCTGCCCATTTTTCTTTTGCAAATTATATGTTGTTTATAATTGTGGACTTGAAAAAAAGCAAATTGAGGAAAGGGCATATATTTTATATTGCATATAATACACATGTACAGTTCAAGTCAACATAGGAATATTGCTCATTGTACTTGGAGATGTTCCAACATGGTTTACATCAAACTGTCCACTGGTGACATTTTGCCCTCCTCCTTGAATAATTTCCACATTTCTGATGTGAGTTAAAGAAAAATACTAACCCTATGCCAATACACACATACAATGATAAAAGCTTTACTGGTTAACAGCAAATCTAATTTTTGTTTCATTTAACTAATGGCATATGGAATGCTCAGCAAGGCATATGGTACTAATTAAACACTGTACAAGTCCCCCAGATATTCAATATAGCCATGAGGTATCCAAAGACTGTTTCCCTTCAATGTACATTATCTATGTATTGATTTGATGTTTTGAATGTACAAAAGCCTGGGGAACTAACAGTGTTTAATGATGTGGGAACTGCACTTCTGTTCTTATCTATGTGAATGCTGCAGTTGCTGAGGAAAAAAATTCAGAGAGACTTAATGAACAGGCAAATTATTAACTAACTATGATGGGTTTTAATTTCATTCATACATTATCCTTTGTTTTTTATACTATTTTTAAACTTTTGACATTTACAATACATTTTTATCTATGAGTGAGTATTCCAGACAGCAAAAAGTTAAAGATCTCATCATCCTATTTTTAATAGAAATGCTAAACATCATAATGTTATACATTTTGATTACATATAAAACACAACTGAAATATAGGCTGTTTAATGCTAAAGCTATTTTTTTTTAAATGTCCCAACATACTGGTTAAAGCATGTGACCCTAGCTGCATAGAGAGAACATTAAATATTCGTTAGTTTTTGAGAGTTCACTTTTATTTTTAAAAAATCATTCCTTTCATCTCTTTTCAATCAAACTCAAACTTTCCAGTTTCTTCTAGCATGCTTGTGGTCAATCAATCTACATATTAGCTCAAGAAAATAAATGTTGTATTTGTTCTGCTTCATAATTATTACTTTTGATTGTACTTGTAACAGTGAATTCCAAAAGCCAGTAACTTCATGTTTCTGATGATATCTTAAGCAGAAAAAAATGGATTAAGTTTCATGAGCTAAGATGAGGACAGTATATGATCTTTTGTTAACCAGAATATTGTCACACAAGAGAACAACAGAGACCCGCTACTTTAACATCCAAGTGTCAATTTTACCAAGAGACTTCTTGCAGAGTAACAGAAAAGCAGTGTGCATTCAGAAAGGTGATACTAATTCATTTTCCTTTATGTCTCACGGTAAGTTTGAGACTGACAAAGAATGACAGTACTTTTTAAAAAGGGGTTTGAACTTGTTAAATCTATCATCAATCAAAAACCTACTTCTCAAAACTCCAATTGTTAAAAAAGTGCTCTATTTTTAACATTGCTTACCTCACATTATTCTAAATTCAGTGTAGCTTTAACTCATTTAAAACATTGTGGATTAAACTTTATGCTGTAATTTTTTACTCGCTGAATAAACTGAGATAAAAATAAATCTACATTCTGCTTAACACTGTTACATAGTAATTTAACTCTTAAGCATCAGAGCTGTTACATATGTAAGAATTTGTGATTTAAGAGGGAATTTTGAACAGTATAATTATTTTTATACCTACTATATGCTATGTTTGAAAACATCAACTGGAATCTTCCACGACAGAGATACTGCATGCACCCCCTTCTTACCAAAGGTACCATCCTTTTTACTGTACATTTTAAATGCTTTCAAAAATACAACAGTATTAGCCTGGACATTTATGGTTCACTGCTCTGGACATAAAGCATCAATGAACTGAAAAGAGAAATAACGTTTAAGGTAGCCAAATCCCTATTATGTAAAACGAGTCTGCATTTTGCCTGCACGACTGAGATAAACAATATTCTTATTTATGGAATGAGACAAAACGGTAATCTGTGGTTCTCTCACCATGAGATTGCAAATACAACTTCACTCAAAAATGCACACTTTTCTTTGAAGTAATTTGTAGTTTGAAATATGGTGCATGATAAACAGGTCTCACGTAAAGGTGTTTCTCCTTCCTCCTGTATTACAGATTGCACCAGACATATTGAAAATCTATGTATCAGAGACGTACACAATATGACAGATAAAACCAAAAACCTGAATTCAGAAAAACACTGAATGTAAGAAAAACAGCTTTTTATCTTGAGAAATAAAATCATCTACATAGCTGTAAAACATGCTAACTGATAGAGCCAACGTGCCTGTTTCCTCTTCTCTAATATAACAAATTAACACTGCTTTCTAATCCTGCCTTTCTACATTTGCATTCTATGCATTCCACAGAAAAAAGAACATACAAATAGAGATCCTTTCAGCTTCACTAGTCTGTCATCAAAACCTGCAGAGAAATTTTCATTGATTAAAAGAAGAGAATGGAAGGAAAGCAGACCAACCTTCACAATGTACGTCACACCAGGTCCCAGGATCTTCTCATTTGAATGCAGCCACCCTCGGGAGGGTTTATTGACAAAGCTGCTACTTTGATTCCAGTCTTCACCTCCCAGGTGCATTTCCTCTGACCGTGTTTTTTTTCCTGTACTCATCTTGCTCATGTCCTGCTGAGAACACGGAGTGGCAGAGACAAGGTTACATGTGTTTTCTGAAGCCCCTGCTGCTGAGCTAGAAGCGCTCGAGCTTCCCTGCAATTTGGAGACAGCAAGCTCCTTCACTGCAGAGGAGAGATTTTTGATACCCAAAAGGCTGCCTGTGTTGGAGAGTTTCAAGTGGGACACCTTATGGATGAGGGTACAAAAGGTGGTGGGTCCATCTTCTTGGTCTTTGCGGAGAACTTCAGGCGAGACCAGGTATGAAGGTGCTGTTGAGGTCGTAGCAACTGCTGAGACTTTGCTGTTCATGGACAAATTGTGAATAAGATCATCAACTGATGTCACTGAATCATTCCTGAAGCGGTTATACTTGGTACGCTGAAGCATGCCCTTCTATCTGGTTTCCTGCATATGTTCTGGCAAATCTGATGCCAATGCAGGAGATGCCTGTGCTAACATAGCAGGCGATTCATAATAATGAGGACAGAGAGTAAATTTTGGCTTAAAAATATTAAAGAGTATAAGGAAGTGCAAAAAAATTTTAAAATAAATTTATGGTTCCACGTTAAGGTTGGGTGAAGTAATAATTTTCTATGACAGAGATCCCAGTCCTGCTTAGAGCTGCCAAGTCGCTCACAGCAAAAGCATGACTCACACAAATGAGAAGGACCCTTTTCAACAAAAGGCTCAGTGAACACTGCAAATCACTTCCTGTAGCAAAAAAAAAAAAAAAAAAAAAAAAATATCCACCCACTTACAGCACACTAGCACCAATCAATTCTCAAATTTCCTTTTCCTGTCTTCTCAAACAGATATTTCCTTCCAATCTTTAATTTTTCCACTTTTTCTTACCAAACACAAATACCTCTAAATATCTGTATTAACTTTAAAAAAAAATACTCCACTCTATTCTTCTGTTAAAACGTTCTTCCATATCACATATTCGTCAATCTGTTAAAAAAAAAGGTCACAGTTAGGTATCAGATATTATAACAATGCTTCAACATACACAAACAAAACCGGATTCATATATCTTGAAGGCTTTCAGAAAATCTTGACATACAACAGCATTCAAAAAATTGGGTGGACATACTACACTAAAGAATATACTCATTTTCTTTCACAAAAGCAGCCTAACAGCCTTAACAAATACCTTTGTGCCAATGCCGTTTCTCACAAAAACTGTTACATCACAGCTTTTGTACAGAAACAAATCCTTCTGCCCTATATTATTCAAGAGCAAGCTTTTTCTGTTTTTAATGCAGTGTTACACGAAGTACCTGTGTCTGAAGAAAAAAAAAATTTCTGATGTACGGCAGCAGGCTTATGAAATATGCCTTCATTCACCACTGATCTTCACTCTAAAGCAAAAACTGTAAAATGGATCTTCAGTACAGTTGAATATTTGGCTTAGCTCTGAAAAATTAAGAAATACCAGAGGAATATTCAAAAGTCCTTATAGCAGCATACTGATGCCCTGCAGTAAAGAATATAAAATGCACTAGCTCCTGTGAAGCATAAATGCCAGTCAAAAACACCTAGGAGGAATAAGAAAATACATGTAAATACTGACATTTGCATTTCTTTTCCCTTTTATTGTAAAAATCCAAAATGTACAGTATAATGAAAATACACTGCAGATTATAAACCATATGGCTCTTTTTTGTCAGTTGGTCTGCTTTGCAAATTATGGATTTTGGACATTATACTGCACTGTAAGAAAGTGAATTCAGACAAAAGAAGTTTAACGGTTCAAGTTCTCTTAAAAGAATCAGTATAGCTACAGCATATTTGTGAAGGAATTATCTTGCGGGATTCCCTCCCTTCCCCCATGACTAAGGCTGCAGTACTTGAAGTACAAATACACTAAAACAGCTTTAAATACAGGTATTTAATTAGTATAATTTATGACACATTAAGTTAAGTCAGCACCTCTTATCCCAGCAGTGACGAATAATGGAAATGTCCTATTCAGTGTAAAAACAGATTTCTAGTGATCTGCAGAATAGCCTTTCATCACCACACTGCAAACCTGCTACAGTATCCACACAGCATTCATTTTTCTCTCCATCCTGCTAGCATAGCAACAGCAAATATACACATCATAGATTACTTCTACTGTTCTCTAATGCACAGAAAACCCTGTAATTTCCAAATGGCTCTCTTCATTAGAAGCAGATAAAAAAAAAAACCTGCAAAATGTGAATGAAATTCTGTGTATGTGAATGAAAGGACTGGCTAGCATACCAACATTTCTGTGAATGAAGCAAGGCCTTGCAGCCTCTGCCAGGCAATCCCTTGGGTGCTAACCATCCCAGCCAATAAGAAACAGCTTGGATGACTCATTCAACAAAGGCTTGCTAAATAGTGGAAGATTCCATTTCAAACACAGGCGGGATCTTTCATACAACAACCTGAGAAAAAAAGGCTGCTTACAATGATCTAAAGATGACTAACACAATTGTTTTGCTGTAAAGATATTTCACAACTAAATGTAAGGGATTTTTATTAGGATGGGGGTGTTAGCAAAACTGTTTTCTTGAATGTGTATTTCACCCCAAGACATTCATTCAGCTGTTTCTTTTACATCAAGGACAGCAACATGAATGCGCAGATTTTGTTTGATTTTTTGATTGCTACAAATGTACATTGGCAGATTCCAATTTTTACAGGTTTGCCTTTAGAGATCCTCTGGTTCGTATTAGCCTTTTGAAAAAATGGAGCTAAATATTTAACCCTTTGGCAAACTGGGTATTTTAAAATAGTGTCATCTGTAGTCCAGTGAAAGAGAGAGGCAGAGGAAGGGGTAGAGAGTGAGAGCTTATGGACTTTTAATGCACTGACAGCAGATCCTTTTCTGAAACTGACCTAGAGGGTATAGAAATGTTACCAAAGCAACTAATGAAGGCCTAGCTCTTTTGAAAATCTGGTCCTGGGTGCTGCACTGAGAGCTGCTGAGTGCTGAATACTTAGTAGTCTGGCCCTTATTTCAGTGTTGAATGGGAGCTGAGCCCTTTTGAAAATCTGGCCTCAATTGTAAGTAGTGAGCACTTGAAAATCTGGCCCCACATAGCTCCTGGGACTGATAATTGTATAAATCTTTCAACCACACAATTGGTTCAAATCCAGTTCAGGTGAATAGTGATCAAAAGTCACTCCTGAAGGATGGTCTGATTCTCATTTACACTAAGGATCCTGTATACTGCCCTGGCAGTGCTATAGAGAGGCCTTCAAGTGGGCATAAATTACAATTAAAGACCACTTTACAGAGCAGTGTAATGGAGTCTTATTGTAAATGAGACTAAAGCCTTAATAATTGTTTAATGGTTTAACTGATTTAAACTATTCTCTCTCCAGGAAGCAGTAATTTGTTACCCTCATCTTCATAACCTGCCACATTTTATGGAGCTCCATGTGTGATAATTTAAATATGCCCACAAACATCAGTTTTGGAAACACTGTGTGGCTTTAGTGCCAGTGAAAGGTGTTGAATTGAGAGTACATTTCCCTTACAGAGCTCCCTGACAGTGGGTGGCAGGACCTTATTCCATGCACCCCTCAAAAGAAGAAGGCAAGGACTTGGCGGAAACCAGAAGCAGCCTTGGGGAAGCTCGGGGTAACCTAAGGAGATGTTGGGCAGGAGGGAACCTGGGGGCGGGGGGGGGGGGGGGTGGCTGCTAAGGGATGGCATTAGGCCCTTTAGCTCAGGTCCTCTCTATTAGGTACTATCCCTCTCCTGTCTCCCCTGCTATTCCCCATTTACCTCTGCTCCACACGATGGCTCCTGCTCCTCACTTAGCTCCCACCAGTGGCAGTAGCTCCTGCCTCACCTTCCTTCCCCTCAATAACTCTTGTCCCTCTTTTCCTCCCAGTAACTCCTCACTCCCCTGCTGGGGCACTGGCAAGGCTCCACCTGGTTGAGAACCAACAGAAAAAGTGGGGAACAGACAAGAGAGATACATCTGGCTGCCTGCTCTTCGGGCACCACAGTGACCCCTTGCTTCAACCAGGATAAATTACAGCCCTGGCTCTTCCGCATACTCACAGCACAACTGAATGGTGACTTTCAATGTATAAGTGAGTGTCACACAAGATGCATGACACTTGGTATGTCTGCATACTCTGACATGTTAATTGGTTTCTTATTCGTCTTTTAATCCATTTCTAAATTGCCCTCCTAGTTTCCAGAACTCTCCATGGATGTGCTCCAACTCACTTGTGACAGTGAGCTACCCTCTGATGTGAATGATACCTGATATCAGAGGCGACACATGGAGGGGCATGGGAGGTCACATGCCCCCCGCCCCCAATTTGCTGCTTGGCTTGTACTGAGCATGCTCAGTAACACTGCTGAAGCCAGCTGCCCTCCCTCTGCCCCCCTCCCCAGTTCCCCCCCCATCGGCAGGCACTGATCATCTCTGTCCGATAAACAAACAGCAATGATTAATTTAATTTGTGTGTGTATAAAAATCAGGATCATAGAATATCAGGGTTGGAAGGGACCTCAGGAGGTCATCTAGTCATCTAGAATGCCTGAGATTTCTGACTGAATAAACATGGGGACCACTTGGGGTGAGAACATAATTAATATTCAAAAAACACTCTTCACAAAGGGTGAATGTTTGTGCAAAAGCCACCCCGAAGGAGAGGGTCTTATGGAAAGATGACAATATATAGAATCAAAAGAACTCTGCAAGTAAATATTGATATGCTCATTTGACCCCAAAAAAACAAACTGGGAGACTAACTTTCTACACTAAAATTACACTTATTCCCCCTTTAATTCTTCCATCTTCTTAGGCAAAGTATTCTACTTCTCCTTTATGGAATCACACACCTACAACTCCAGCCAACTCTTCACATGTTTGACTCTCCCTTCACGCCCTACCCACATATTATTCCCTCCTCCCCTTCTGCAAAGGGTCTTGCTGATTTCTTCAAGAAAAAATTAATATGATCCAGCTTGACCTCCCCCTCCACTTTTCCCCTTCTATCCTTTTCCCCAGTACATGCCCTTCCTTCTCTCCTTTTACTGACTAAGAATTCCAATCCACTATTTTCCTCCACCCCCTCTTTCTGCCCAGGTAGCCCCATCCCCTCTCATCTTCTAACCTCCCTTACCCCTGCTATCACCCAATCTTTTACTTTTCTCCTCAGTCTCTCATGGTGTTGGGAACTGTAGCTTAAAGTGGTTTAGTTTATCAGACAAGAAGTCTGTGGGAGTGCACTACAGAAGCCCGCATTCTGCAATGCGGAGGCAGTTGGGAAACTGCATCACAGAATAAAGAGGTTCTCTTTCAAGCACCTTAGTCCCAATGTGATTACTAAACACCACATGCTATTGGGAGTAAACAGAAATTAAAGAAAAAAAACCCGAGTGGAAGAAGAAGAAAAAAAAACATATGGGAGATTTTTTTTTTTTTAATCTGAGGGTAAAAAGAAAAGTGAAACTATGGAAGGGTTTCATACTGATTTATGGATTAAGAACCAATCTTGAATTTTTTGTGGGGGAAAGGGGCTACCTGAGTGCATGATAAGTAGTCTGGCAGAATTCCAATTTCATTTGGAATTGGGGTCAGATAATTATCTAATGACAGTAGACATTATGATTAAAAAAATTAAAGCATTATCAACACCATATGTCAAAATATTCAAAGAAAATAGCCTCAAATCAAACTCTAATAACTCCTCAAGCAGATTTTTTCTTACTTTGCCTATCTGTAAAATTCAATTATTATCTACAAAAATATTTTTTTCATCAGTTTGTGCGTGGATGGTGAAATCAACATTTACCAATAAAAATCTAACCCTTGCAAGCCTAATAATAAGAGACTGGATTCTGATTGGAATCCTCAAAACTTCAGAGAGGTCTACGGAGAGACCCAGAATTAAACCTTGACAAGGCAATTAGAATTTGCCAACCAGTGGAAGTCACTCAGTCCAGAATGAAACTTATGGAGGGTGGACAGTGCTCTGACCATAAACCCAGTGGCATGCCAGGACAATTTTAGTAAGGCATGCAACAATTCACTTGCATGCCTTAGGTAGTCCAAAATGGTGTTCTCCAGGCAGCATGATCATGCTGCATAGAGGACACCATTTTTTTCTACAGAATGGCACCATGCATGGGAATCTGACAGAATCATCCCTTGGGCCAGATCCAGCCCATGGGCCACTGCATAAACCACTTATTATCATTGCCAAAAGGGGCCTAACAAACACCTTTCTGAGACTATAGATATTCTTTCGGTCACAAATTTATGATTTGCAAATTGAATGCAAACCTAGTAGAGATTTGGTGGCTGCAGACACACACTGTAAAGCATTTAACAAAAGAGCAGTGGAGGAATGTTCGGACTTAGACAGTGAACATATGAATTTGATTTAAAAAAACTGTCCACTCAGACAAAATGTTGACTGTGATTGCAACAGTTTAGGATGAGACCATTCAGAAAGGGAGTAAGGCCATTATCACAAAGTAGTTGGAACACCATGTTCTCAGTCCCTATCACCAACTCAAGGGGGAGCTCTCAATCTTAGATGGGATTTTGTTTAGAGACACCAGATGGTGAGCCCTAAAGGTTAAGATGAAATATGTTAAAGAGGATAAATAGATGTCACTTAAGATAGAAAATCTACAAGTTTTGTAGATGTTTTATACTGGCCTCAAATGAACAGCACCCTTGAGGAAATTATTAAGGCTTGTCACATATACCAAAAATACAGGCCAAGTCAAGCAAAAGAGCCCATGTTAATGGCATAGGAAAAATTGGCCCTGTGGAGCAAATTAGGTGTAGATTTGTTTATGTTGTTTGGGAAAAAATATGTACTCATTCTAGACTAATATTCTTACTTTCCTGGGATAATTTTTTTAGAAGATACTATGGCTAAATAGCAACAAAGAGTCCTGTGGCACCTTATAGACTAACAGATGTATTGGAGCATAAGCTTTCGTGGGTGAATACCCACTTCGTCAGACACATGGGGCTAAATAGGTGATCAAGCATATCATATTTGTTTTTGCAAGACATATTCCTGACATAGTAATGTGTGACAATGGGACGCAGTTTAGTGGGCATGATTTTAAGCAGTTTACAGTTAAGTTTGTGTTTAGACATGGAACCATAAGACCCCATTATCCCCAGTTCAATGGATTGGTGGAAAGTGATATTAAAATAACTAAGTGCTACTAAAAATGGCTGCAGAGTCAAACTCTGATCTATACTTAGCATTGTGAAATTACAGGATAGTGCCAATGAAACATGGTTGGTCACCTGCAGACATTTTGTTTAACAGAAAACTGAGAATGAGAATAACTGTAAAGATAGAAACTGACATCAGAAGAACTGGGGATGTGCAGAAATATAAGAGACAGACACAGCTAAACAAAAAAAACCCAACATGATTTAGAATCCCAGGAGCTAGCACTTCTTGATCAGAATGCAGTGTGCATCTCAGATGAAAATCAGTGGTCACAAACATCAGTGGTTTCACATGAAGTTGCCCCAGTGTCTTACAAGATTGTCATTCCAGACACGTACTGAGGAAGAATAGGCAACGCCTTCTCCAGCTTCCTGAAGGGAGAGAAATAAGGGGCACTGAGTTTGCCCCTTTGCCTGAGAAGATCTCAATTAGGCAACAACCACAACAGTTCAAAACAACCAAGGCTTAGGACATGACAGCACCAGAACAAATGGACTTACGCGCTCCTGACAACAGTAATACCAATATTTCAAGGGCAACCTGAAAGTCCAAGCGACAGCGCAAGGCACTTCAGAGGTTAATCAAACATTGGTAGTAAGTTTAGTTAGTAGGTTGGTTATAGAAGTTTTTGGAATTGTCTGTTGAGTGTTTTTGTTAGAGTTTTGGCTGGAAAAGGCAGATGTGGTATGGGAACTATATGTTGAAGTATAGCTTCCCAGAAGCCCATTTTCTGTTATGCAGAGGGAGTTTGAAAGAGACCCTTGTTATTCAGTGAGGCAGTTCCAAGACTTTGGGCCCATCTCTTATCTGCAAGTATGGCTTTAACTGATTACTGAACACCACATCTCTCACTTCAGGTTTCTTCCTCTCCCCAGTACCAGCACAATCCCTATCTTAAAAAACCCACCCTTGACTATACCTCCTCCTAAAATTTTCACCTGATCTCTCTTCTCCTTTTCATCTCTTAACTCACTGAAAATTGTGTCTACATCTGCTGTCTGGAGTTCTTTTCTTGTAATTCATTCTTAAACATCCCCAATCTGGCTTTTGCCCTCTACATGCCACTAAAGTTTCTGAGAGACTTTTAGAGAGTGCTCTCACTAAAAGTCTCTAAGAAACTTTGTGTGGCTAAAATTCAATATTCTATCCTTATCCTGCTTGACCTCTCCCTATTTCTTGAAATTTTGTTCCTATTGGCATATGTGATTTTGTCTTCTCATGGTTCTTCTACTTCTCTGATCAGTCTTTCAGTGTCTTATTAGTGGTTCTCTTTTTCTGTAGGTGTCTCCCAAAGCTCTGTCCTTGTTTCCCTCCTTTTCTTCCTCTATATCTTAACTTTTGATGCTCTTATCTGCAAGTATGGCTTTAACTGCCATCTTTATGCTGATAACTCACAAATCTACCTATGTGTAATGCCCAGTGGCTGAAACTGATTAGGGCCAATCAGAGCCATAGTCAAGTGGTGCACAGGTGATCTGGTAGCGGGGAAATCCATTGGTATTAGAGGCAGTCAAGGCCAATGATCAGAGTTCTCATGGGGGTGGGTAGCCAGGAGATCCAATCCAAGGGTTTAGGTCGGCAGGATAGGAAGACAAGGCTAAGCCAAGTAGCAGGGCAGAGTCAGGCAAGGCAGCAATCAGCAGACATTGGCTGGTTGCTCAGACAACTTCCTCTTCCTATTGAGGTGTTTATGTAGTCCAGGTATCCAGTGAGAATGCTGCCTGCCCAGCCAATCAGGGGCTTTTGGGGTGTGACTTCTGTGGAACTGTAGACCCCTAGCATTAAGGCTGCTAGTCAAGGGAAGTGGTTCAGCATTGCTGCTGTGGCACAGAAGCTAGTGATGCTGTCTAGGGACCTACCAGGCCTGGGTTCAGTAGCAGGATCCTGACATTATCTACATCTGTTCTACTATCTCAGCCTGTCTTTCTGATATTTCTTTTTGGAACTCCAGTTACCATCTTAAATTTAACATGGCAAAACTGAATACTTGATCATTCCCCATCAACTCTCCCACATTCTCTATCACTGTGGACACCACTACATCTACAAGTCACAAAGGCCTGTAGGCCTGTTATCATTTTTGACTAACATCTGGGTAGCCCTAAAAATGTGGCCTTACAAATAGAGAAATCTATTGCCCCGTATTCATCTGCATTAGGGCAAGTCACAAGCTAGCCCTATATGAAATTCTGTGTTACGTGTTCAAAATAACCCTGCCCACTACAATAAATAGCATTAGATCTGTTCCTGTGTGCTCCTGGATTTACTTCTTGCAATACTTTATTCCCAAATCTATGTATTAAATTGAGTAAACCATGTAAAAGTAAAGAATTGCCACATCAAATTCTATACTAACCATATCTGATTCTGCCCCCATTAAAGCTAAATAGACAAGTCAGAAATGAAGAAACAGGTGTGAAAAAAATCCTTATAATAAGAATGCATGGCCACTCTAATTTTGTGCCTTTCATGTATGTGGATTGACAGAGTCCTCCAGAAGGTACTCATGTTGGAACTTGAGAGATGATATCACCTGTCTGTGCCACTGAGAACTGCATCCATTTACCCTTTTAAAATATTGGCACAATTAGCTTTCTTCTAATCTTCAGGAACTTCCCCAGTGGTCCAAAACTTATTGAAAATAAATGTTAACAGTCCAGCAAGCTCCTCAGCCAGCTCTTTTAAAAAACTCTTGCATGCAAGTTATCTGGACTCTTTGATTTAAAATGATCTAATATTAGTAGCTGTTTAACAACCTCTTGAGTTACTGTTGGGATGGAAAAGCATCATCATGATGTCATATGATGAAATCATCTGTTACACACACACACATACACACACACACACACTCCAGAAATATTTATTGAACACTTCTGCCTGATTATTGATAATTCTACCGTTATGCATATAGACACTATTACAAACAAAAATCTACATTAAAGGAATAAAAATATTGCATAGTGAAATGTAAAAAAATGCCAGAATTAAGACTGGCCATGCAACCTTAGTCACTCCTTGTCACTATGCATCACATAGGAAGTCTGTGGTACAGCCAGGAATAGAACTTGCCTTTCCTGGGGCCCAGTCCAGTGCCCTAAGGAACATCCTTTCTCTTCTTAATGCACTCTACTTCATTTGCTATCCATCCTGTGCACTGAAAGAGACAGGGGTCCCTGTAGAACCAATAGGATGTGATCATGTAATTAGAGACTATCATAGATTCATAGACTCTAGGACTGGAAGGGACCTCGAGAGGTCATCGAGTCCAGTCCCCTGCCCTCATGGCAGGACCAAATACTGTTTAGACCATCCCTGATAGACATTTATCTAACCTACTCTTAAATATCTCCAGATATGGAGATTCCACAACCTCCCTAGGCAGTTTATTCCAATGTTTAACCACCCTGACAGTTAGGAACTTTTTCCTAATGTCCAACCTAAACCTCCCTTGCTGCAGTTTAAGCCCATTGCTTCTTGTTCTATCCTTAGAGGCTAAGATGAACAAGTTTTCTCCCACCTCCTTATGACACCCTTTTAGATACCTGAAAACTGCTATCATGTCCCCTCTCAGTCTTCTCTTTTCCAAACTAAACAAACCCAATTTAGTTTGGAAAAGAGAAGACTGAGAGGGGACATGATAGCAGTATCATAATACATCTCCACAAGAGAGACCAAATTAAAGTTGCATGGACAACTTTAATTCTAGCATTTCCTAACTTTTGAGTGCCAGACTTTGCAACATTAACATTCTTTTATGAATGATTTTTTCTAGTAATTTCCTATGTATTTTTAAAAGAAAACTGATCAAACAAATTCTATAATATGGAACTATGGAACTAGAGATGGATGTGAAACACATGTCACTAGTAACTTTTCACCAGTATTTGCTACACAGCAGTAGTATGCTGAGAATCAGGATTCTTGATTTCTATTCTGGGTTCTCTAAGGGAATCTGGTCTAGTGGTTACAAATAGAAGCCAAGTACATAGAGACTTGGCACATTCATTCTGAAAGGCACTGTGGCTGTAGATGAAACTTCCACCTGCTATATTAGAGAGAGAAAGAGAGAGTTCTATTCCCATCTCAATCAGATGTGACTTTGTACACCTTGGGGAGTAATACTTAACTTTCTCATAAATTAAAGATATGAGGTCTTGCCCAATAAGAGCTGTCAAGTGCACAGAATTATTATCAGTCAGTGGAAGAGCTAGTCTCCTTCTGCCACCCGGCACAGCATTCATTCCCCTAGGCCAAAAGAGTGGTAGCTACTGTTGTGGAGCTAACGCTCCAAGAGACATGTTCAGTGCCAATGATGGATCAGTGAGGCCTGGGAGTATGTTCAATGCAGATGGAAAGTATGAGAGTTTAGCAGTGCTTTGAAGTTGCACCATCCAGATAACTAGGCTTCAGAGCCGGAGCTCCAGCCTCAACCACAACTTCAAAGCACTGTCTTGTACAGCTATCTTTAGAGCAGTAGTGCAAGCCCAGCTAGACCAAGTCTTTTGACCCAGGTTTGGAGGCTCACTCTAAAATGCTGTGTAGAAATACCCTCAGAGGCTCTACTGAGCATGTGAAAGAGGTGATTTTCAGGGACTTATAACTTAGCCAAATCTGAGTTATCATCCTGGGTCAGTAAAAGATACTTCTCTGATCCCAGTACCATTCCTGCTAAATTTCAAATCCCTGCTCCAAACAATGGCGTGCTAGAGCTCTTATAAGAAACTGTTGCAAAATATTTTTACCATTAGTTAAACCACCTATTTTTCCATAGCTTCATTCTTGTAGGTAGCTGAACAGTTTTTGCTGATACTTTCCTGAAAAAAAGCAGAAATCAAGCATGGAAGCTTTCAGCCAAAACAACTTACAGTTTAGCAAAGATACAGGTAACTGTAAACAGGGACTTACAAGGAAAGTGTTAGGCAACCTGAAATACAGGCATCGGCGCTACTAGTTCCACCTACAGTACATGAAAGTTGGCAGTTGTTTAGTGCATCATAGCAACACTATACAGTTTAGGAAAATGTGAGAAGAATGCCAGGTATGATTGCAGAGTATTTAGGTAGACAGAATGTTATTTCCAAATTGTAATCTGACAAGGACATTAAGGTTAACACACTACTCTTGCAAAGTGTCTCATGGGACTTTTAATGACCACAAATGATTGATCAATGCCTCAGTTTCACTTCTCAAATAAAAGACAGCACTTCCAATGCTACTGAGCCCTCTGGCACCCTATGGGGACATTGGTTCACAATAAGAAGGAAAAATGCCACCTACTGAATCCATTTTCTACCCTATCTAGATTTTATCAGCTATCTCTTATCCAAGTACAAACCAGGTCCAGTCCTACTTAATTTATGAGATCACAACTTCAGGTAGCATGGCTATAGCCAAGAAAAATACTGTTATGATCTCATCTTCTTGGGAAGAGAAGTAGCTTTTTTAATAATGTAAAAACCCCACAACAACTTCAATGTAGCTATTCTAAGAAATATCTCTGATATAGCATATTCTTTCTCTCTCACACACAAGCACACGGCCCTATGAAATTTCAAAGGAGAATCAGATAGTTGATGTAAATATTCAGAGAAATCACAATCCCCAGCAGTGTTGGAAGCAATAACTGGTGACTGTACTCTATTTCAATTCATTTTGCAGGAAACAAACATGGAGTGGGCTCATATCATTTAGATTTTCCATACTGAGCATTTGGTGGTTGCAGAGCTAATACAGTATCATGTTTATATTACCCTATGAGAGCAAAAAATATCCTTTTGCATTTTCTATTTCACAAATTCAAACTCAGTTGCTTCAATGAAAAATTCCTGCAAACTCACCCCACCCCTCCCAGAGTTTCATTGTGTTTCCATGACAACCTTGTTGCTAAGGTTGGACCCTGTGAATACATCAGAGTACTGTGTAGAGCTTTGTAAGTTGATCCTGTGGAAGGCCAGGTTGGTGGAAATATTGTTATTTAATGGTCAGCTTCTGATCTCAACCGCACCAGTGTAACTTGAAATACCTCCACTGACTTCAGTGGAGTTACTCAAATTTTAAACCAGTCTAACTGAGATCAGAAGTTGGCTCTAAATTAGTATCACTTTCCTTCCTATACAGAGTGTTTCCTAAAAAACATTAGTATTTTACATGCTAATGTTCTTGTTGCAAGATATTGAAATACTTTTACTCTTAAGACAAGTAATTCTGTGAGATGACTTATGAAAATTGGTAAGCAAATTAAAGCTGTAACTCATTGTTCTCCACTAGTGGATCCTCTTTCATTGTCCTATTGTTAAAAGCCATTATTATGTAAAAAGGTAATAGTAGAGATGGGCCAGAACTAGCTCTAAATCTGCATTTTGTGGCACAGGCCCATCTCTGATAAAGAATTAATTTCTTTTTTTAACTCTTACATGCTCCATTGAGTGGAGAAAAAATAATCAACAATATAGGGAGACTTTCTTTTCAAAAATCAAACCACAAGATGCAATCACATTTTCCTCAGTCTTCTTCCAACCCTCAAAACTCCTTAATGGACTCTCTCCCTACTTCCCCCAGTCCAATCCCATTAGGGAATATTTTCCCCCCTACCTTCCCCATAGGTCCTACTCCTGCTCCATTACTGATCTTAAATCCCCTATTAGTTTTTTTATTCTTGAGTTCTGACCTTTATACTGTGTCTTCCTGTTTTTATGAGTTTTCAAATTATCTTCCTTTCTTTTCCAAGTGCAGGCCCAGTCAAGACTCCATAGACTTCAGGAAGTCTCCTGCTCCAGGCTCCAAGTTGATATCTAAGATTAGACGGGAGCACTGTTGGTTGCAACACAGATTTTCAAGTCTCTCCTTCCACCTTGCCTCCCGTTATGCTCATAAGCTTAAGGTCACAGTCTGTGCTGCACCCTACAACCCCATAATGACCCCATATTCTGTGTCCTGCTCTTACATAGCCTCTCACCCTGCTGGAAATTGTAGCTCCATGTGGGCAGATATGTATTCATGTGCTAAATATCAGCCGCTGTCACAATCATCAAAGAGACAGGACATGTACTGCCCACACTGCCAGATTTGCATTGAAATTTAGAAGCCAAAAAGATGCAAGATGGCAACTGAGACAAAACATTAGATTTTTGTAAAATTCTGCCTCGGAGCTAAGACATGTCCCTGAAACCAGACGACTCCTGGAAACCCAGGGCAGAGGCTTACTCTGCTCCAATATGACCACTTTGGTGTAAAACAATTTGAGAAGTCCTAGATTTAGAAAAACTAGCTTAGTGAGAAAAGCAACGATTAGGTGATTATATTTGCAGTCTGGTTATTGTTGATTAAGTGTAGTCACAAAAGTAACTCTCTGGTAGTCAAGTCCACATAATTCAATTCCTTTTTATTTATTAAATATGTAAAATAATTCAGTAATTCCCTTTTCTGCTTCATTGCTCTGTTCCTGTTTACTTTCTTTATCCTCTGTGTTTATAGCCTGTTTTTGTTTGAAACGTAGTTTGACATATTTACAAACTAGTCTAGTTCTATTTGCTATTGTTTTTAAAACTGGGGGTGAAATCCTGGCCCCACTGAAGTCAATGGGAGTTTTGCCATTTACTTCAATGGGGCCAGGATTTCACCCTGGGTCTTTTTCATCAACCAATATTAGTGCTGTAATAATGTAACTACAGAAATTGTAAACGTTTCTGAATTTGCATTCAGAGACAAGTTTTGGGAGCTTTCACAGGTACTCTGAATACCTTCCCCCAATCTGAAGAAGAACTCTGTGTAAGCTCAAACGCTCATCTCTTTCACCAACAAAAGTTGGTCCAATAAAAGACATTACTTCACCCACACGTCTCTCTAATATTCTAGGAACATCACAGCTACAACAACACTTTTATGGAATTCTGAAAATACTCCACAATATGAAAATATTAGTGCACATTTACAATGTGGTAGAGATACTCTGCCTGGTGTATGCCTAGCCTATGGGGGTTGGCTGAGGGATCATGAGAGAGACTGGGGCTGACACTCCTTTAAGTTAGAAGGACAGATAGTGAGCGGGAGGAATCTGCTGTGCTACAAGGGAATGTTTGTGCCAAGGAAGGAAGAGGTGCTCAAAGCTCCTAAGTGGATGTGTGAGCAAGGAACAGGTAGGGATCATAGAAGAAGAGAGAGCATTAGTGAACCAGGATGGAGAAGGGGAGGCTTAGAGTGCAGAAATAAACCACCATGCAGAGCTAAGACTCCCAGGAGGGAAGTACCATTCCAGTGCAGTGTGAGCAGTGTAGGAGCTTCACATGATTGCAGTGATTTCTTCTCCTTTCCAGAACCTAAGCTGCATGAGAACAGAATCCCACCCCCTAGGGTAGGAGCTGTGTAGAAGGGGAAAGCAATTGTCATGTGGAGCTCTTAAACTGTGCAGGAGCGAAAACAGCATTAACTCTTACAGTGTTCCTTCTGGTGCTACTACCAAGTGGCCAATGGCAGCACAGCTCTTGAACAGGAGGAGGTAATCCACCAGAGTAACAAGTGCTTTCTCTGTCTGATGCCATCTCCAAAAGCCTGACTGAGAAAGATCCAGGATACTGGCAGCTGGTCGGTGGTTATTTTTCTCCCAAATCCTTTGTTTCAATAAAAGTAAAAGGTATAAAGGGACTAGCATGTGTGTGCCTAAGGTATAAAATTATGCTCCAAGGCCCAGTTCATTGAGAAATAATCTATGACTGGTGATAGATGCATTTTGATGGTATCAGAGCAATAATGACATTTAACATATTAATTAACAAAATGTCAGTATGGAGATACAAGAGCCTGTCTCCTGCCCGACTGTATAATCAACATGATTGCTCACATTACCTGTAAATAGGCTGAGTCCCTATCTATCCTCAGCAGACCACCTGGACCCTGATTTAGCATCTAAAACGCCCCTCCTAACCTCCATTTTTCAAAAGGTTTATTTTTATTGATAACTATATGCTTAATCTGATTTTTAATGTTCTAATGTGTGCGATTTTGCACACGTCCATCATTCTCCTTTCATCAGAAAGTTCTGATAATGCATCCTCCCCTTTGGATTTATGAAATTATGTCTTTTCATTCCTACTCTAAGTTCCTCCTCAGTTACAAGTGCCTCAGTTACTCATTTCAGCCTGAATCCTTTATGGAAGGCAGCTTTATTTTTACTTTAAACAGCAGGGAAAACAACAATGCTAAAATGAGTATTTATCATGCTTGCTGTCAGATATAAAATGGTTGGGTGCACAAGACTGTGTAGTGCATGCACAGAGACAGGACACTCAAATAACCTTGTGAATGTACATTGTGCATCATCACAATCATCTAATGGAAAGGAAACACATTAAAAGGGGTTAGTGCTGTGATGTGTGGGTGGACTGGCAACATTTACAATCACCGTTCCTTCTACTTTTGCCAATAAAATTTTCATTTATTTTTTAACATTTTCTGACCAAAAAATGTCTTTCTTTCAAAAGAAACACGAAGAGTTTGGTACCCCAAGAATTATTTTACTAGGATGGCAATGGTATTTGCAAAAAAAAGGTGCAGATTGTATTTAACTGTTTTCATCCTACAGAAGTCACAAAAATAGAAAACAGTGCTTTCATCTTCCCTTTCATGGATAAAGGATGACATTCCATATTCCAATAAACTTATAAAAACATAGAAGACTTACTTGCTCCCTCTGCTGTGTAAAAGGAGGAAGAAAGCATAGGAAGACTGGGTGTGTCTACACTGCAGCTGGGAGGTACGATTCCCAGCACAGGTAGACAGACTTGTGCTAATTCAACTCAAACTAGAGTGCTAAAAGTCTCAGTATGGATGTTGCAGCACTGGTGGAGGATTGGGCTAGCTGCCTAAGCTTGGATACTGGCAGCTAGCTACACCATGTAAGCTACAGAGTAGGTTAACTCCCTCTAGGCTGCTAGGAGCAAAGACTAGCTAAAATGCTCCTCTGAACATACCTTAAGAGAGAAATGGTCTGTTAGTTAAAGGTGTATTAGTATTATCAATTATTTGTATTACTGTAGTGCCTAGGAGCTCTAGTCATGGACCAAGACCCCATTGTGCTATACTCTGTACAAACAAAACAAAAAGACAGCTCTAAGGAGCTTACAATCCAAGTATAAAAAGAGACAGCTGGATACAGACAGGTTGTTTCCTTGTATTCCCCCATCAATGAGACAATACTGGTCAACATGATAGGCAGTGGTCTTAGCCCAGCAATAGCCTAACTGTGGTCATGTATTATCATGGCAAAAGAGCATTTCTGTAACAATGCTGCCCTTGGTGGGACACTTCTGAGAGTATCAATTCAGGACAAATTGCTTAGAGCAGGGCAATTACAGCCCAAGGCTGGGGTTTCTGCACTTCTAAGGCACACCAAACCAGCCAGACAGAGGACTTTGGTTTTACCCCACTGGCTAACCATAAGTCACACAACCATAAGTCACACACTGGAGTGTCCCTTAGACACTCCAGTTTCCCCGTGTCACCACCAGTGCCACTCATTATGGGGACGAATGGTTATGAAAACCAATGCCCCAGTAAAAGAAAAAAAGAGGTTCTCCCGATCCCAAAGGACCAAGCCCCAGACCTAGGTCAATATATAAATCAGATCTTACCCACAAATCACTCTGTTGCCAATCCTTTAGAATCTAAAATCTAAAGGTTTATTCATAAAAAGAAAGAAATATAGATGAGAGCTAAAATTGGTTAAATGGAATCAATTACATACAGTAATGGCAAAGTTCTTGGCTCAGGCTTGTAGCAGTGATGGAATAAGCTGCAGGTTCAAATCAAGTCTCTGGAGTACATCCACAGCTGGGATGGGTCATTCAGTCCTTTGTTCAGAGCTTCAGTTTGTAGCAAAGTCCCTCCAGAGGTCAGAAGCAGGACTGAAGACAAAATAGAGGGGTTTCCAGGGCTTTTATATTCTCTGCCCTGTGGAAGATCACAGCAGCAGGATGGAGTTTGGAGTCACATGAGCAAGTCACATGTCCATGCATGACTCAGTTCTTTACAGGCCGACGCCATTGTTTACATGTTAGTTTGAACATTCCCAGGAAAGCTCAGATGTGGATTGGCGTCTCCCAAAGTTCATTGTCAGTTAAGTGTTTCTTGATTGGGCACTTACTGAGAATAGTTCTTTCTCAAGAAGCTGACCAAATGCTTCACTGAGGCTCCTTAGAATCAAACACATTGAGATACAAATACATAGCCAATATTCATAACTTCAACTACAAAATGATACACACATACAGATAGCATAATCATAACCAGCAAATCATAACCTTTTTATAGACATCTCACACGACAACCTTTGTACAATATTTGCTGCAAATATATAACAGTGGTTGCAGTTTATGTCAATAACGTCACATAGGTATCATGGCAAAAGAGCATTTTGAGGAAGGATTTGAAGATAGATAATGAGTTAATTTTGCAAAATGTTCCCTGGGAGCTCCTTCCAAACGTGAGGGGTAACATTGGAGGAAGCACAAAGGTGCTTGTTTGAATTTAACAAATGGGTGATGGAGGCTGGTATTGTGGGCCAGTCAGAGGCAGGGGAGCAAATAGGTAGAGTGGGGTCAGGTTTTGAAGGTCCTCAGAACTGAAGATAGGTAGCTTATGTTTGGTGTGACAGAGGAAGGGGAGCCCATGGAGGGACTCAAACTGAGTGGATGACAGGTTGAGCTGTATGAATGGATGGAAAGGCCATGTCTTAGAGATGTTATGCAGAAAGAATCTAAAATATTTAGATGCAGCCTGGATGCAAACACCTAGAGAGGTCCAAGTCAAAGATGACACCAAGGTTACAGGCCTGAATCACAGACAGAATGATGGTGTTGTCCACGGTGACCGAGAAAGGAGGGAAGAACTTAGGAAGAAAGAGTTCTGTTTTATCTGTTTGTTACCTGAATAAGTGCTTTAGTTTATGAGCACCCTCAACTCCTACTGTCTTAAATTAAAAACTAGCCAATGTACTAAGGAAAGGCATGCCCTCTTTGCATACCTCTACAGACTCCTCCAAACAAACTGCTTGTTTCACTTTCAAGGACCTCCACAGTCTATCCCCACCCAACCTATCCTCTCTCATTCGCTCTCAAGCTGTTGACTTCCCCTCCAAGCGGCCCATAATGCCAGCCTCCACCAACCACTTGTTAAGTTTTCAAACGAGCTCCTGCATGCTTTCTCCCATGCTGCCCCTCACAATTAGGAGGAGCTCCCAATAAATGTCTGCAAAGCTACCTCATTATGCAGCTTCTAATCCCTCCTCAAACTCTTCTTTGCCATGTTACTTACAAAAATTTGACAATGATTAGGCTGCTGGTGTATTGTGACCACTGCCTATCACCAATATTGTCGCATTGTTTCTGTTGTCTCTTGTCTTGGACTGTAAGCTCCTTGGGGCAGGGACCATCTTCTGTTCCCTATTTGTATAGTGCCTAGCACAATAGGCTAGTCCTGGTCCATGACTAGGGTTCCTAGGCACTATGGTAATACAAATAATAAATATCAAATGTTGTTTACCAAAAGTAATCCAGCCCTACTGTCGTGTCAGTAGTTTTACTAAAGTAATTACCCAATAAAAGAATATTGTTTAAACAGTTGCTCGGTTCCTTAATGTGACCTGCACTTATTCTATAGATTATAAGATTTTTTTTCTGAAACAAGAGTGTGCTCAAAATAAATAAATGTTCCTGTCCTGAAGTTAGTCATAAGGACAATTCCTTCATTTCCTTGACTTGAATCTTAATGAATGGTCTTGCAATAACATTCAACCTCCTTCTCTGATCCTTTTTTATGCAGAAAATAATTATTCTTCCTAGTGTTTTAGCCACCATGCCCTCTTCTTGCATTTTTGCTTCGATGACTGTTCTCTTACATCACCATCTTTCTTCCTTCCTCTTGTGCTTCCATTTTTTATAAAGATGTTTCTTTTCTATTACTGTGGGTGGTCCTACCTCTACCACAAAACTCACAGCTATTGAGGTACCCAGGTGAGATACATGATAGGGGATAGATGTGGTATGTCTTGACTTAAGTAAGGCTTCTGATATTGTCTCGCATGACCGTCTCATAAACAAACTAGGGAAATACACCCTAGATAGAGCTACTATAAGGTAGGTGCATCACTGATTCAAAAACCATTCCCAAAGAGTAGTTATCAGTGGTTCACAGTCAAGCTGGAAGGGCATATCAAGTGGGGTCCTGCAGGGATCAGATATGGGTCTGTTTCTGTTCAATATCTTCATCAATGATTTAGATAATGGCATAGAGAGTACACTTATAAAGTTTGCGCACGATACCAAGTTGGGAGGGGTTGCAAGTGCTTTGGAGGATAAGATTAAAATTTAAAATGAGCTGGACAAACTGGAGAAATGGTTTGAAGTAAATAGGATGAAATTCAATAAGGACAAATGTAACATACTCCACTTGGGAAGGAACAATCAGTTGCACACCTACAAAATGGGAAATGACTGCCTAGGAAGGAGTACTGTAGGAGGGATCTGGGGGTCACAGTGAATCATAAGCTAAATATGAGTCAACAGTGTAACACTACTACAAAAACCGCAAACATCTTTCTGGGATGTATTAGCAGGAGTGTTGTAAGCAATACATGAGAAGTAATTCTTCTGCTCCACTCCACGATTCAACTGGAGTATTGTGTTATTGTGTCCAGTTCTGGATGCCACATTTCATGAAAGATGTGGAAAAATTGGAGAAAGTCCAGAGAAAAGCAACAAAAATGATTAAAGGTCTAGAAAACATGACCTATGAGGGAAGTTTGAAAAAAATTGGGTTTGTTTAGTCTGGAATAGAGAAGACTGAGAGGGGACATAATAGTTTTCAAGTACATAAAAGGTTGTTACAAAGAGGAGGGAGAAAAATTGTTCTTCTTAACCTCTGAGGATAGGACAAGAAGCAATGGGCTTAAATTGCAGCAAGGGATGGTTAGGCTGGACATTAGAAAAAACTTCTTAACTGTCAAGATAGTTAAGCACTGGAATAAATTGCCTAGGGAGGTTATGGAATCTCCATCATTGGAGATTTTTAAAAACAGGTTAGACAAACACCTGTCAGGGATGGTCTAGATCAGGGGTGAGCAAACTACGGCCTGCGGGCCAGATCCGGCCCCTGAGGGCTGTGAATCCGGCCCACGGGATTGCCCCCCGTGGCGCCGCGGGCCCCGCGCCGCTCTCAGAAGCGGCCGGCACCACTTCCCTGTGGCCCCCGGGCGGTGGGGCAGCGGGCTCCAAGCGTTGCCCTTGCCTCCAGGCACCGCCCCCTGCAGCTCCCATTGGCCGGGAACGGGGAACCGTGGCCAATGGGAGCTTTGGGGGAGGTACCTGGAGGCGCAGCAAGGGCAGCGCATGCAGAGCCCTCCGCCCCCCCCCTTAGGGGCCACAGCGCTTCCTGGAGCGGCGCGGCGTGGGGCCAGGGCAGGCATGCAGGGAGCCTGCCCTGGCCCCGGTGCGTGCCACTGCCACCCCGGAGCCGCTTTAGGTAAGCGGTGCCGAGCCGGAGCCCGAACCCCGCCTGCACCCCACCCCACAACTCCCTGCCCTAAGCCCCCTGCCTGAACCTCGCACCACTCCTGCACCCCAACTCCCTGCCCTGAGCCCCCTCCCGCAGTCCGCACCCCTGCTCTGAGCCCCTTCCTGCACTCCGCACCCCTCCTGCACCCCAACCCTCTTCCCTGAGCCCCTTCCTGCACACCGTACCCCCTCCCATATCCCACACTCCCTCCCCCTGTCCCAGCCCTGCATACAATTTCCCCACCCAGATGTGGCCCTCGGCCCAAAACTTTTGCCCACCCTTGGTCTAGATAATACTTAATCCAGTCATGAGTTCAGGAGACTGGACTAGATGACCTCTCGAGGTCCCTTCCAGTCCTATGATTCTATGACTGTTGTTACAATACATCAGCAACATGGCCAGTAGGGTTAACAATGAGCTGTGTTGTCACGGCGTTGCAATCTGATGACACCACATTGTGACATCAAGTAGCATTCGGATTTAAGGGTTTAAACAGCATTAAGTTGTGATACAATGTTGGGGCCTCAAACTTCATTCCTTTGTTCTAAAATCCTAACATTGCTAATGTCAAGGCTGTATCCCCACTTTGAACTTTAGGGTACAAATGTAGGGGCCTGCATGAGGACTTCTAAGCTTAACTACCAGCTTAGTTCTGGTCCGCTGCCACCATTCCCTACCCTGGGAAGCTTTTAGAAACCTTTCACCAATTCCCTGGTGAATACAGATCCAAACTCCTTGGATCTTAAACAAGGAGAAATTGACCCTTCCCCCCTCCTTCCTTTCACCAACTCCTGGTGAATACAGATCCAAACCCCCTTTGGATCTTAAAACAAGGGGAAATCAATCAGGTTCTTAAAAAGAAGGTTTTTAATTAAAGAAAAAGGTAAAAATCATCTCTGTAAAATCAGTATGGAAAATAACTTTACAGGGTAATCAAACTTAAAGAGCTCAGAGGACTCCCCTCTGTCTTAGGTTCAAAGTGTAGCAAACAAAGATAAACACTCTAGTAAAAGGTACATTTACAAGTTGAGAAAACAAAGTAAATCTAAGATGCCTTGCCTGGCTTTTACTTACAATTTTGAAATAAGAGAGACTTGTTTAGAAAGATGGGGAGAACCTGGATTGATGTCTGGTCCCTCTCAGTCCCAAGAGCGAACCACCCCTTAAAACAAAGAGCACACACAAAAGCCTTTCCCCCCCCCAAGATTTGAAAGTATCTTGTCCCCTTATTGGCCCTTTGGGTCAGGTGTCAGCCAGATTACCCGAGCTTCTTAACCCTTTACAGGTAAAAGGATTTTGGAGTCTCTGGCCAGGAGGGATTTTAGTACTGTACACAGGAGAGCTGTTACCCTTCCCTTTATAGTTATGACAGCTAATAATCTAGTTGATAAAATATGGCAACCTTAAAAAAAATTTTTTTTTACCCCTACTTGTCTTCTTGAAAGCAGGGATAAGTCTGCTATAAATGCTAAAGAGAATTGATTTGAATATACCTCACCATATCTCTAAACATTTGTCCTATTGTTTTTAAAATTGTGATTCCAGTTAAGGGGGTGAAGTAGAGGCTGCAGCTGTGCCATGTTTCCAGCTGTCATTTTGAACTGACGAACAGGGTTGGGGGGAGGAGGGCATGCATTTGCTGGGCGGGACAGAAGAGGGCAGGGGAAGAAAAACAGATAAATGGGCATATGCCTTACATGTCATAGGCCTAAAAATGGTCAGGGGAGGCGGGGGGCGGTTAGCATGAGACAGAGGCCAATTGCCCAGCCAGAGCAACTGCCATTTTCGAAACATGTATGGTGGTGCGAATGGATAGTGTGGGACGAGGGAGGGAGGAAGGAAGGTGGGGGCCTAGGAGTCTGAAAGGCTCCTAGTTCACATCCACCTAAAATGGCTGAAGACATGGGGCACCCAGAACAGAAGCTAGCATGGGAGCATAGCACAATAATAATAAATTGTAAAGACAGATACTTACATGTCAAGGTTCCCTCCATAAGATGTGCCTCCTCAGTCCCAACTTCGGTTGCTGCAGGGCAGGGATTGGGCTGGCCTTCTACCTGCCTGGCCACAGGGTCCTGAGTCCTGAAGAGATCCTGGCTTTCTAGGGAGATCTCTTCACTGGCCTCCTTGTGCTCAGCCTCTGATGAGTCTTGCTGGTCGTGGAGGTGCAAAGAGAGAGAGAGAAGGCACCCACAATCTTCTTGGATTGGGTGGTTGTGTAATCGTGCAAAATCTGGTCTAGCTCTTCAAAAAAATGCACAGGATCCATGTTTCTTGTTGGATTTTTCTTTGCATCCCTGGTTTTAATGTAGGTCCTCCTGAGCAAGATTGCTTTTTAGCCAGCAGTAGTTGGGGTTCTAGCCATGACCCCTCACAGACATCTACCTAACAATGTCCACAAACAAACCTTTATTCCTGTAGCTGGCTGCAAGGCCTTCCTGTACTGATGCTTCTCCCCAGAGCTCTAGGGTCTTGGCATGATTCCAGGTGGCTGCACAAGGAATTTTTTAGGGCAGTGATACTCAGATTGAGGTTCGCGAGCTGCAAATGGCTTTTTAATGTGTCTCCTGCAGTCAGGGCCAGATTAACTCTCCTGTGGACCCAGGGCTATTAGATTTTGTGGGGGTCCCTGTATACAAGTCTTTTTCCTGGGAGGGAGTTTGGTGCAGGAAGGGGCTGGGGCAGGGGATTGGGGTGCAGGAGGGGGTGCAGGGTCTGGGAGGGAGTTTGGGTGTGTGAGGGGGTTCTGACCTGGGGCAGGGGTTGGGGTGCAGGATGAGGATTCTGATCTGGGGCAGGGGGTTGGGGTGGAGAAGGGGGTACAAGGTTCAGACTCCGGCTGGGAGGTGCTTACCACAGGCGGCTTCCAGATGGCGGTGCAGCAGAGCTCAGGCAGGCCGCCTGCATGCCGTGGACCCACGCTGCTCCTGAAAGCGGCTGGCTGCTAGCACGTCTCTGCGGCCCCGGGGGGAAGGGGACAGCGTGTCTCCGTGCACTGCCCGCGCCCGCAAACGCCACTCCCGTAGCTCCCAATGGCTAGTTCCCAGCCAATGGGAGCTGCTGGGATGGTGCTGGGGGTGGGGGCAGCACACAGAGCTACCTCCCTCCTCCCCTGCCGGGGCCACAGAGACATACTAGCAGCCAGCCGCTTCCGGGAGCGGCATGGGGCCACAGCATACAGGCGGTTCAATGGCTCTCAGCAGCCCCATTCTATAAATTGTTCCAACACTCCTGATAGTGGGGAGCCCCCTGCAGCTCCAACCTCCAAGGCAGCAGGTGCTGGACTTCCTCCCCTCCCCTTCTGCAGCAGGGCTCAGGCTCTCACAGTTATCTTTAGTCACAGGCTTCCATGAATTTTTGTTTATTGCCTGTGACCTGTCCTTGACTTTGACTAAAAATAACTGTGACAAAATCTTAACCTTATTCATAGATTCATAGATCGGAAGGCCAGAAGAGACCATTTCAATCATCTAGTTGAACCTCCTGTGTAACACAGGCCATAGAACTTCCCCAAAATACTTCCTAGAGCAGATCTTTTACAAAAATATCCAATCTTGATTTAAAAATTGACAGTGATGGAGACTCCATCACAATCCTTGGTAAATTTTTCCAATGGTTAATTGCTCTCACAGTGAAAAAGTTGTATCTTATTTCTGGTCTGAATTTGTCTAGCTTAATTTTCCAGCCATTGGATCATGTTATATCTTTCTCTGCTAGGTTGAAGAGCCCATTATTAAATACTTATTTCCCAGGTACATACTTATAGCCTGTGATCATCTCATTTCTTAATCTTCTCTTTGATAAGCTAACTACATTGAACTCCTTGAGTCTGTCACTATAAGGTCTGTTTTCTAATGCTTTAATCAATTTCATGGTTCTTCTCTGAACTTCTCCAATTTATCAACATCCTTTTTGAATTGTGGGCACCAGAAATGAACACAACTATTCCAGCAGCAATTGCACCAATGCAAAATGCAGAGTTAAAATAACCTCTCTCCTCCTCCTTAAGATTCCCGTTTATGCATTCCAGGATCACTTTAGCTCTTTTGGCCTCAGCACCACAATGGGAGCTCATGTTCAGCTGATTAAACACCCCAATCCCCAAATCTTTTCCAGAGTCACTGCTTCCCAGGATAGAATCCCCCATCCTGCAAGTCTGGCTGACATTCTTTGTTCCTAGATGTATACTTTTACATTTAGCTGTATTAAAATGCATATAGTTCACTTGTGTCCAGATTACCAAGCAATCCAGATCACTCTAATCAGTGCCTGTACTCAGAGAATAAACAAACAGTCAAATAACCCACAGAAGACAGACCAAATGCACCATTCACCAAGTCCTGCTATGTCCAAGCACATGATCTGCACTATATTGAATTGTGTCATGTGTACACAAGCATTTTCAAATCAGATTCACTCCACTTAATCTAGTTTAAACCCCCCCATGTGCACAAGTCTTTAGTGTGCACTCTGTGTTCCCAAAGTTCAAAATATTAAAGTTATTACCAACCATTTCTGTCTGGCAGTCAAAAATCCATAGAACCATACTACGATTACTGTTGTTATTTGGTATGCAAACCTCAGGATTCCTTAGTGTTTTGGCAAAACCCAGTCATTAATCCAGTTGCACTTCCATTACTGCTGGCAACCTGACTACCAGCAAGATAAAGTTCTCTAATAACAAAATATGATTAATATTATATAGTCAACAGTTTAGCACTAGGATTAAAAACCTAACCTTAATACTCTCAATTCGCAGATCCCAAGGCCAAACGGGAGTCTTGTGATCATCTAGTCTGACCTTCTGCATAATGCAAGACTTCCCCGAAGTAATTCCTGCTTGAACTAGAGCATCTCTTTTAGAAAAAAACCCACCCAACCTTGGTTTAAAAATTGCCAGTGATAGAGAATTTACCACAGCCCTTGGTAAATTTTCCAGTGGTTAGTTCCCCAATAAATTGTTACATTCTTATTGTTTATATGTATACCTTACCTAAAATATGACTTCAGAATATGACCTGACAATCATATTTGCAACATTTTAATATGAAAATATTTTGTTGACATTTGGCGCAGAATGATGTATATCTAGTGATTCATATAACTGCATCAGAAGAATGACGATACTATGTTAACAGAACTTGGACAAAATCTAAAAGTAAAAAAGCATACTAGTCTCTGTGTGTGTTTTTGATGTGTGCTATTTTACTGTACTACTGTTATTTTCTGATTACTGTATATCAAGGCATTTAATGTACCAGTAATACTTATGATTTTTATATGCAAACATGGAAGCCTTATCTAAAGAATGAACGGAAATTTATCAGAAGGTATCATAGGCACTATTGGAGAAAAAAACCCTATTATTGCTAAAGAACTAGCTGTGGCGGTATATTCTAATATTGGCATTTTAGGGGATCAGTTTTTAAATTGCAGTCATATAACAAATCCTTGTAGTAAACAAAATGTTAGCATTTAAGACCATGTTATTTATTGTTGGTTTAATGGTTCTCTCACTCAAAACAACTATACATACAATTTAAAAAGTATATTGCCAGTTTATTTCTAAGAGCTTTTCCTTTTAAGCTATGTTGATTAACTGACTATTATACATATAGCTTGATAGAAGATGTGATCTATGATCTCAGATTACAAAGAACTGAATAGCAAAATTAGTGAACATTTTCTTCTGTAATCCAGTTCATTTTCTCATTAATATTTAGTACTGTATGACAGCCAATTGTGTATATATTTTGACTAGTAAATATAACCCTGCTTTCCCCATTACTTCACCATTACTTCCTTAAAATACATATTTACTGCAGAATGCCCATAGTGTTTAGAGCATATTAAACTCTTTTAATTCTTTAAAGTCTACACATTAAAATTAGCAATAATATTAAATCAGTTTTAATTTCATCAAAGGCAGGCTGGTAGACTTACAAATAACTAGCATTTAAAGCCTGCCTTGTTTTTCATTTTAATTAGGAATCATGTCACTTCAAAACTAACATTTGATTCCATGAGACATTTGAGTCGGCTTGATATGGAAATGAAAGTCAGTGCTTGTAGGGTTAATCTGCTGAGTCGTGACTACTTGTAACTGTCAAATTCTCTCCAAGGATAAATAATTAAAGCTTCAGAAAGAATAAGCACACAGGAAGCAGTGGAGATTGGATGTACGTAGGTGTTGAGGGCATTCATTTTTACCCAATCGCTGAATAAAGAGCGCATTATTCATGCAATCTTGTTCATTCACTGCTACGTGACCTGCACCACAATAGGAGACTGCAGCATCCAGTGCTGAACTGAACTGCATTAGAGACAAGAAGGAAAGAACTGTAACTGTACCAGTACAATATTTCAAACACAAGAACAAAATGCTACCCTGTAGGTGTATACATAGCCTGTGGTTAATGTTACACTGAGATGAGTTACAGTTCTGATGACTAACATTGAAGCTGCTCATAAAAAAATATGTCTATTCTTTGTCATAGTTTTTCTTCATACTCTACAATATGACTAGCAAATATTAGCCTTAAAGTGAAATCTCTCCCTCTCTTTTAACCTGTCTCTTAAATTTGTGATTAAATAGTCTCTTCCAGACTTTTAAAAAACCAACCTAACAGATGGATGTTGATCATCTATTTAATAATTCACACAGAAATGAAGAGAAAATATTACAGCTTATATTGTAAAATATAAAAGCTGTAGAAAGGCACCTTAGCACTACAGCTTTAAAAATCCTCTGTTGGGTCTTTTTAAAAGCTGAAAGTCTTCCTGTCCTTTAAACAGTTCCTTTTTTCTCCATATACTCCATGGTATATATACCACTTTTACTCATTCTGATATCCATCTTTGACATTATACATCATATCCCTTTTTTCAGAGTGGTAGCCGTGTTAGTCTGTATCAGTAAAAACAACAAGGCGTCCTTGTGGAACCTTAGAGACTAACAGCTTTATTTGAGCATAAGCTTTTGTGGGCTACAGCCCACTTCATCGGATGCATGTAGTGGAACATACAGTAGGAAGATATATATATATATAAATATACACACACACACACACCATGAAATAATGGGTTTTGCCATACACACTATAAGGAGAGTGCTCAGTTAAGGTGAGCTTTTATCAGCAAGAGAGAAAAAGAACTGTTTGTATGGTAATGAAAATGGCCCATTTCCAGCAATTGACAAGGAGATATGAGGAACTGTAGGGGGGAGGGGGGAAATAAGCCTGGGGAAATAGTTTTACTTTGTGTAATGGCCCATCCACTCCCAGTCTTTATTCAAGCCTAATTTAATGGTGTCCAATTTGCAAATTAATTCCAATTCAGCAGTCTCTCGTTGGAGTCTGTTTTTGAAGTTTTTTTGTTGTAATATTGCGACTTTTAGGTCTGTAATCAAGTGGCCAGGGACACTGAAGTGTTCTCCAACTGGTTTTTTAAGTCTTCTCCAACTGGTTTTTTAAGTCTGTTATTGAGTGACCAGGGAGGTTGAAGTGTTCTCCTACTGGTTTTTGAATGTTGCAATTCCTGATGTTAGATTTGTGTCCATTTATTTTTTTGCATAGAGACTGTGGTTTGGTTTGGCCAATGTACATGGAAAGGGGCATTGCTGGCACATGATGGCATATATCACATTGGTAGATGTGCAAGTGAATGAGCCCCTGATGGTGTGCCTGATGTGGTTAGGTCCTATGATGGTGTTCCTTGAATAGATATGTAGACAGAGTTGGCACCGCGGTTTGTGCAGGGTTTGGTTCCTGTGTTAGTGTTTTTGTTAAGTGGTGTGTAGTTGCTGGCGAGTATTTGCTTCAGGTTGGGGGGCTGTCTGTAAGTGAGGACTGGCCTGTCTCCCAAGGTCTGTGAGAGCGAGGGATGGTCCTTCAGGATAGGTTGTAGATCCCTGGAGAGGTTTTAGTTGGGGGCTGTAGGTGACGGCTAGTGGTGTTCTGTTACTTTCTTTGTTGGGCCTGTCTTGTAGTAGGTGACTTTTGGGTACCCTTCTGGCTCTGTCAATCTGTTTCTTAACTTCACCAGGTGGGTACTGCAGTTTTAAGAATGCTTGATAGAGAGCCTGTAGGTGTTTATCTCTGTCTGAGGGATTGGAGCAAATGCTGTTGTATCTTAGAGCTTGGCTGTAGACAATGGATCCTGTGATGTGGTCTGGATGAAAGCTGGAGGCATGTAGGTAAGTATAGTGGTCAGTAGGTTTCTGGTATAGGGTGGTGCTTATGTGACCATCGCTTATTAGCACTGTACTGTCTAGGAAGTGGATCTCTTGTGTGGTCCAAGCTGAGGTTGATAGTATGTCTTTCCAGATATAATTGTTGCTTGCTTACATATTTCTAAAACCAAAGTAAAAAAAATGAAATTACCTCCCAAACATGACTAAATCAGCTAATACAAATTTTAAAATGCCATAATATAGTACCAAAAATCAAGGGAAAATATCATCAAGGTAGGCTTTGACATACCCAGAGGCACCAGCACCCCTCAGAGATTATACCTTTTTTTCCCTAACTATGTAGTTTTAGATACCAGGATCGACTACATCCAGCTTCATCATCTTTGGTAGTAGATTTTATATCCCAAGTCTGGACAGATCATGCAATGGTTGCAACCCTATTTAAAAATCAATAATGATGATCCTGTAGAAAAGACTTGGAGACTGAATAACTCTAATGAAAGATTCAGTTATTTTCAATGCTGTAATAAACAGAAACTCAGTTCTATTTTGATATTAATGATAATGGTCAAACATCTAAAAACATTGTCCAGGATGCATATAAAACAGAAATAAGAGGAAGATTAGTTAACTTAGCATCCCAGAGGAAAAAAGAAAGGGAAGCAGAAAAAGGAAAAACACAAGAAATTGAAAATGTGCAACCTTTGTGTACAAGAACTGGGTCTAGAAGTATATTAAACACCTCTCCCCTTCCTCAGAGGGATAACTAAATGCCATTCTTATAGATAAAACTAAAGAGCCTCTCAGCTGGCTAAAACAGAGTATTATGAGCGGTGGAATAAAGCTCGTAAATTCCTCACCTATAGATTAAGAAAAGGAAAGGAAAAGTCATATTCAAACAGTCTTAAACAAACAAACAAACAAGCAAACAAAAAAAAGGAAAATGTAAGACCAGAGAGATTGTTCAAGAATTCAGGAGGTTTTATACAAATCTTGATATCTTCAACTATAAAGAGCCTATGGGAAAAATTAAGGAATATAATATTAATGAAGATAACATCCCAGGGTTAATTCAGAAACAAGTGATTGAGTTAGAAAGACAAATAGGAGAAGAGGCGGTTATAGAGGTGAATAAATCAATGTCAACGCAAAAATTCTTAGGACCAGATGCGTCCTAAGTAGAGCTTTATAAAATATCAGTGTGACAGCGTACCCCATAAGGCTTTATGGGGGGGTGTTTATAAATGTATGTATGATATAACTGAAATATGTTTTGTGCTGCCTGTGCCATGTAACATATCTCCGTAAAGGTTATGGTCTACTATATCTATTCATCCTATTTGTACATATATATCATTTTCTACTTGAGGTTAAGAATATGGGCTGTATGCTTGCTTGATTTCTAAGTAAGCTTTGTGAGGCATTTGGTCAGCTTCTTTAGGAAGGAATTCGCCAGGTTAAGTACCTGATCAGGAAACACTTGGGGAACAATGCATCTTGGAATGCTCCAATCCACATGAGAAGTCTTCCTGGAGACATGCAAGATACCATGTGGACAATGGCGTCGGCCTGTAAAGACTGAGTCATGCAGGGGCATGTGACTTGCCCAGGTGACTCCAAAACTCCATCTTGGAGCTGGACTTTGCATAGGAGGGAGGTCTCCACCCACAAGAGAGAGTCTATTTAAACCTGTGGGAGACCCCTCCATTTTGTCTTCAGCTGGCTAAAGAAGGAGCCTCTCCACCCCCCCAGGATACTTGGAGGAAACTGAAACAAAGGACAGTAACTACAGGGGTTGTGAGAGATTGCTGGATCCAGGCTAAAAGGAGATTAGCCTGTAAAAGGGAGCATTCTGGAACTGGTGAGGAACTTATCTGTATCTAGTTTGATTAGACATAGATTTGCGCATTTTATTTTATTTTACTTGGTGACTTACTTTGTTCTGTCTGTTACTACTTTGAACCACTTAAATCCTACTGTCTGTATTTAATAAAATCACTTTTTATTTAGTAATTTACTCAGAGTATGTATTAATACCTGAGGGAGCAAACAACTGTGCATATCTCTCTATCAGTGTTATAGAGGGCGAACAATTTATGAGTTTGCCCTGCATAAGCTTTATGCAGGGTAAAACGGATTTATCTGGGTTTAGACCCCATTGGGAGTTGGGCATCTGAGTGCTAAAGACAAGCACACTACTGAGAGCTGTTTTCAGGTAAACTTGCAGCTTTGGGACAAGTGATTCAGACCCTGGGTCTTTGTTAGAGCAGACTGGAGTGTCTGGCTCAGCAAGACAGGGTGCTGGAGTCCTGAGCTGGCAGGGAAAACAGAAGCAGGGGTAGTCTTGGCACATTGGGTGGCAGCTCCCAAGGGGGTTTCTGTGATCCAACCCATCACAATCAGATATCACTGCAGGTAAATTAACTACTCTAGGTAATGATTTGTAGAGAATAAAGAGGTTCCATATACACTGAAAGAGGCAGATATATTAATAATACCAATGCTACAAAAAGACAAGCTGCTATCTCACTTCTTAATGTAGACATGAAAATATTTTCAAAGACTCTTGCCTGAAGAATAGACTTAGTCCATCCTCAGTCAATACACATTGATCAAATAGGGTTCATACATAACAGAAAACTGAATGATAACATTAGAAAAATTATTAGAGTAATTCATGATATACAGAATTTTAAAAAGGACTACTGCTATCCTTTGACACTGAGAAGGCCTTTGATAAAGTAGAGTGGTCTTTTCTAAAGACACTGCATTTGATGATGGATTTTGGAGGTGATATGACAACTTGGGTAACTATATGACTTTCTTTCTCTACTAGGATAAAAGTTAATGGAGAATACGGCAAAGAATTACAAATAAAAAGAAGAATCAGACAAGGCTGTCCTCTGTGTCCCTTGTTGTTCACCTTCTTTATTGAACCTCTGACCCAAAAATACATCATAATAATAGCATAACAGGGGTTACCATTAATAAAAGAGAACATAAAATTGAGCGGTAGGCAGATGATGTAGTTCTAATGGAAACCAATCCACTACAATGTATGATTTGCATTCAGAATGTTAATAATAAACTCAGTGATATATTATGTTATAAAATTATACTAAATCTGAAATTTTAAATGTAGGACTGGAGGAATGTATGATTAAATAACTACAAAATACATTTGAGTTTGTGTGGTATAAACAAATAAGAATTTAGGACTGAATATTTCTCCTAACCTCCATTGGTTCTATGAAATATATTTTCCTTTCATTATTTCAAAATGGAAAAATGATTTCTTTGAACAGAAAAAAAACTATATTTGTCTTGTCTTGGCTCTATAGGTGTGGTAAAAATGAATTGGTTGACAAAAAATAATTTCCTATTTCAGGTCCTACCAATATGGATACCAGAAAGAACTCTAAAGGAAATTCAAAGAAGAATTGTTAAACTTGCACAGCACAATAAGTTCCCAAGAGCAAATAGCAAAAATCCCTATAGACTCACTCTAAAAGGTGGATTGGTAGTACCTATTTCACTAAAATATTTATTGCCAGCTCAGTTAAGATCACTATCAACCTGACACCATAATGACCCCCATAAATGCTGGGTGGAAATCGAACAGGACTGAAATATAAATTTAGTGCAATGATTTTCTTATCTAAAAGATTTAAACCAAAGCAACTGGGAAATAATCCAGGTGTCCTAATGACACTAGATAAATTCACCTGTTTTTTGTGGCATACAAATCTATATGTTGTGTAGCATTGTGTAGTTATACATATCCAAACTTTTGGATAAATTAAATGAAAAATCAGGTCATCCCAAAATCTTATTCGGATACCAAGACAGCATATAAAAAACTGTGGAATGGAGAAAACTGAGACATAAGGGGTCTCTTTACATAAAATAGTAATTCATTCTCCAGGCCCACTCAGGTCTGACATATTGCTATATATACATGCTGCATGTGGGAGGTTTCCAGGTTCAAAGCTCACCTTGTATTTCTGTTATTTTGTTTGAGCTTGTCTCCTAATCCATAATTCAGACTCAGATAATTTTCATATTTGGGGTCCAAATATACGAATATTCAGAACACCAAGTATAAATCCCATCCAATTTGTAAAATGAGCTATCATACTATCCTCCTTCATATCAGTATCTCCCTCCCACACACTCTTCTCTTTAGTTAAGCAGCCCAGCGGTCTTCTAATCACCTCGCCCTACAATGTTTATTGTCTTCAAGAGAAGACTGTTTTTCCCATTATCTCTTCCTTATGTGGCAACTTGATGATGAGCTCCTTGCGTCTCTGGGAGATTGGCAAAGTAGACCTATTTAACTTTTTTCTCAGGTATCTGCAAGTGGGTGAGTGGCTTGTCCACCCACCTCAGTCAGTAGACCAGTGCACTCTAGGGGTGAGGATCTGCTGGCATCTTCAACCCCCACCCACTAGGAAGAGACAGGGCAGGAAATAAGAGCACTGCCAGTTGCCTAGCTTTATGCCACAGAGTTTATTGAGAGGGTCTGAAGAACCTCTGACAAACAGCCTGTTGGGAGTTATATTGAATTGTTTTACAGGATACAGGATGGTATCGCCAGTCTTGGAAAATGCTAAGAAGAAAGAAACAAGAAATATTCAACTTTAATGAAGCGTATTTTATACCCATTCTACTCACCTAGCAACAGATTAAAAATATTAATATTGGAGACTAACCAGTTGATAGTTTTCTTAGCCAATTTATAATTAGACAGTAAGGCAAAAATAGCTATTATGATTATTGTAAACACAGCCCTGAGCCTCTTCAAGAAACAAAAACTTGCTGAACTCTAACATCTTTAGATATAATTATCTCATGATAAACTAAGTCACTGGAATTATCCAGCTCCTCAAATTTATATTCTGAAGAAAAAAATGTGAATTTCCTATGATGAAAGGATATATTCAATCATAGCTCGAGCTCTACATGAGCTACATAGTCTTTGCAGATTAACCTACTTCTTAAAACCATCCTCAACACCAACTTCTGATGCAGTGCCTGTAAAAAATATCAGGCATTTCTTTTAGATATTAAAAAAATATCCTGCCCTACCATGCTACACAAACCCTTACTGAATACCACATACTCTCACAGATAGAACCCCTATCAATCCCATCCCCCTGCTCCTCTTGTATCATGGATGTAGTTAAGCCCCAATCCTGCAATAAACTATGCATAGGTGGACTTGCATACTCACACAGAAACCCAATGGCTTTAGTCGGGCTCCGTACACAGTTCACTGTAGGTGACTAAAACTATTGGGAGCTATAGTAATACAATAAAATAAAAAAAAATTAAAAATACCTTTCTCTCAAGCACCAATCAGTATATTATTTCACTCCTTACTTTAATTTTATTTACTTAACATTGTTGTCAGTAAGATAGTGTAAGCCAGTGGCTCTCAAACTTTTTTACTGGTGACCCCTTTAACATAGCAAGTCCCCCCCCCTTATAAATTAAAAACACTTTTTAATATATTTAACACCATTATAAATGCTGAAGGCAAAGCAGGGTTTCGGGTGGAAGTTGACAGCTCGCGACCCCCCATGTAATAACCTTGCAACCCCCTCTGAGGGGTCCTGACCCCCAGTTTGAGAACCCCTGGTGTAAGCAGAGTCTGAATGAGCTCTCCCCTGACATCTAGTGGTGATCTGTAGAAAGGGACTTCAGAAGCTGATCTCATTTGCACACCCACCCTGCCTAGGTGCTCATCAAGATGGGATTGCTTGCACAAATGGTCACTTTTGGCTAGTGTGGGATCCCCCGTCTCCTTGTTATTGGGGCACGAGTAATAAAGTCACTGATACCTAGGTCCAAGTATTAGACCTGCTTTGGGACAGTGTCTCTGATGCAAAAGACTGCCCAGTGTGCACCAGCAGTGAGGCTCCCCCACTAACAACTGAAATCACTGAGAGCTGTGTTAAGTGGGGGGCCCTGAAGACACCTTGGTGCAGCCAGCAAGGTGGCTGGTGGAAAGGTGCGGCCAGCAGGGCAGCTGGCGGAGAGGTGCAGCCAGCAGGGTGGCTGATGGAGAGTACCAGAGCAGAGCCCCTCAGAGACTTGTGGCAAGTGAGTGCCTGAGCACCAGAGCGAGTAAGGTGCCTCCTTATTTCCCCCCCCCCACACACACACACACCCAGGGTGGGAGGTGAACTCTGAAGATGCACCTCTGAACTCTGGGTCTGCACTGTCCAAAAGACAGCAACTGTGAGTGTGATGCAGAGAAGGGACAGGTACGTTAAAGGGATTTTGGGTTGCTGGACTTAAGAATCTGAGGGGAAAAGGACACTGCCCAACTTACTTGGTGGTGGGTCTTTTGCTCGTGGTTTATGTTTATGGGTTCAGGTCCTGCCCCAAATAGCTTACAATCTTAAGTAAATTCTGTACAGTTTGACAGGGACCTGATCTATTCAGTGAGGAGACTCAGGCTAGTGCAGTAGAGACTCATGAAGATCCAGAAGGGTGCAGGCAACTTATTCAAATGATCTGCATCTGAGCAGGTCTCCACAGACCCTGAACTTTTCAGAAGAGAGATCCAGAAGAGATCCACAGAAGGGCAGCAATAACCCAAATTAAAATCCATATCTAGGGACGAGAGAGGGACCAAGTGGTTGGACAGCTGAGAGTGGAAAGGGGTTCAGGCAGTACATTCAAATCTTAATTGGAGGATGGGGAATTGGATAAGTCAAGAAAGTGGAAAATGTGATGGTTTCTCCGCTCCCAATTGCCTGGGTTGTGGAAGAGATCAACCAGTTCCTTTCTCAAGAGGCAGATCCTTTCATGTGGCTCCAGGTCTAGTTGGATGGGGTCATTCTTAGCCCTTGGGGTCTCCCTGGTGGAGAGACACAAAGGAGCCCGCCCCCATGTTGGGATGTTGTGGGGAGACACCTCCTCCACAATGTCTCTCCCCTGGTAATTCCTCCACCGAGAGCCAGTGCGAGGCATAATCAGACTAAGGAATTGCTTAGGGCCCCAAGCAGCTCAAGGGGCCCCTTTTAATTGTTAGCATGTGTTCTGGGGGGGGGGGAGAGAATATTCCTGCTTAGGGCCCCCACAATGGGCTAGCACTGGCACTGCCTCTACCATATGGATCAGTCAATGGGAAGAATCATGGGCTCAGCCACTGGAGGGATGGGCAGAGCGGATCAGCCACAGACCACTCCACAGACACTGGTGAGGAGGGCTTCCCTCACTTGAGATGCCATTAGAATTTCATGACAGTGAATTTTAACAAGGTTAGAGAGCTGTGGCCAGTCTCTGTATGCACCGAGGATATTTCATTTGATTTTGACAGTCTCATCTCTAATCCAAACAGCTTCCAACATTTTTTCCTGGTACTGAAGACAAAGCAAAGCTTATGGCTTTGCAATTACCCTCTGCCATTTAATATGTGTGCGTGTGTATATTTAGTGCTCTCGAAAGGTGTCTAAGTAATAGCCCTGGAAACTGAAATCCTCTATTTAACCATAGAAGAGATCAAACATTGTCAGTGCAACATGCAAGTTGCACCATGTGACAGTGCACCTCAACCCTCACCTAGAAGGATCATGCCCCAAGCATAAGATTAAGGAGACTTTTTTCAAATCCAAAATCCAGGACACTTTCATGGCAACATTTTTACAGGTACAAAATACTCAAGTGCTCTGCATTCTTCCTCTTTCCTTTGATCTGCTTCACCTGGTAGAAAAAGCTCTAACTGGAGCCATGGAATAGATAAGGCAAGGTTGATTTCTTGCTCTGCGCTCCTTTTTCCTACCTCCGTCCTTCACTTCTATACTATCTCTGGATCTGGTGCCCATGAAAAAAAAAAAGTGAGATACAGAAGGACTGCCAGGTGCTTATCCACCTTCCTCTCCAACTCCCTCCCCATCTTTTTTGAGGATCCAGAGGAGGGGTTTTGCACTAGCTAGCCTGTGTCATTGACTCAGGTTACAATTTGCAAAGTTGGTGCCTGAAAAGCTTTGGCCTTGAACAACGGATGGTTCAAAACACCTGCTCACTATGTAACAAGAGTGAAACAGCACATACAAAAGTTTCTATAGTGATGTAGCATTGTGTAGTTATAAATATCCAAACTTTTGGATAAATTTTATGAAAAACCAGGTCATCCCAAAAAGTTCTTGAGACATCAAGACAGCATATAAAAAAATTGTGCAATGGTCCTGAGAAAACTGAGACATAGGAGTACCTTTAAATAGTAATTAATTCTCCAGGCCCACTCAGATCTTGACCTCTCTGCTGACACTGCCAACAAAGGTAACAGCACTAATTTTGGTAGGGATTAGTTTTGGTCCCAGTCCCATGGGAAATGACCACCAAACAGCCATAAGATTAAAATTTCCAGACACTTTGAGTTGAGCTGGATGTGAACTGATCTATATGTAAAAAGCTCTCTTTTACCCCTATCCTCATCCATCCAGTTCACTAGCTATACTTTTTAAACTTCATCTTCAGGGGGAAATTTTTTTTTTACCCTCCCAGAAATGTTTTGGGGAAAGCTGTTTAGGGTTAAGAAAAGCTTGTCATTCATTCTGGTATTAATTTTGATTTATTGAATTTTCTGATGTAATATCAGATAAATGAGGGAACATGTTTAACTGCCAGATGATAAAATTAAAGCAAATAATCCAGTAACATATCAATCATATGAGGCATGATTTTTTGTAACAAGTTTATTTTGGCATTATTCTGTTCCAAATTTCTGCACCAGCAAAACCCTTTTCTCCATGTAGCTCCATCTGCTAATTGAAAAAAGTGTTACAAGGTACCATGGCAACGCTTGCTATGCTGTAACACATATTGAAGAAATACATTTCAGGCTCATGAGGCATAACTAAGACATACAAACATGCACAAACTCTAAGAAAAACACCCTGGAGCAGGATTACTTTGAAAAAAAAATACCACTTTTTTTTGTTTTAAATTAAAAAAGACAGTGTACTGAAAAAAATAGCTTGCTTTAATAAAATGCAGTTTTGTGTTTTTAAAATGTATTAAATTGTGCAGTTTGAAATAAAATTCAAGAACTTGCAGTGACTTGAACTGACAGTTTTGATGCCTAGGCTTTACAGCTCGGTGCTCATCAACCAGTTCACAACTCCCCATGTTATTAAAGGCAAATCCAGTCCTGTTCCTCACAAAATGCCCCTTAGCAGCGGCAGAGTGTGGCAATGGAGAGGAGGAAACAGAACCTAGTCTAGCCAGATGACATTAGAGGATCTACTTGGATGGAAGCAAGCAAAAGCATGAAAAGGTCCGACAGTGTCTATCTCAGCCAAGTGGAACCACTGGAGGAAGGATTCCTCCTCCTGACCCAGCTACTCAAGCTAGAAGTTGGACTCTGCATTTACCCCTTGCAACGTTGTAGAGCAAATGTCAGTAGTTCATTAATATGAGAAATGCTATTCTAAACAGTCTCTTCTTTGAAGAAATGTAATGTGCTTTTCACTGCTAAAAATACAAATGTTTTATATAGAATACCACTCTTGAATTTGTGATTTCAATAGGATTGTGGCTTATCGTTTACTTATATTGTCATGGATATACATGACAACGGATAGACAAGCCTACAAAAGAAAAGAAAGTTCATACATGAAATGGAAAGCATTTTATCTGCCAAGATCTGAATTCAGGGCTCAGAGTTTCTCCTACAACAGCTGGTGACATCTCTAATACAGAGAACGGAACAGGTTAGTAAAGGAGGAAATAACTGCCAAATATTTGGTTTTTAAATTAGAAGTAGTCCAAATAGTCCTGTACATCAAGTAGAGCCCCTCACCATGCCCCAGCTCTGCAGTACTACCTCCCTTTCATCCTTCAGCTCCAAGAGCTAGAAGACATCTCTCTTTGCTATTCTCAGCCTTCAGTTATCACCTGCCTTCTCTGCCCTTGGTTCTTTGGCTCAGAGAAATCAGCAGGCTAGCCCCTCCTCTAGCTTCCTGATAATTCCTTCCTCTTTCAGGGAGAGAATGGCAGAGGGAGGGAGTCTTCTGACTCTCAGAGAGCTCCCTTTTCTTGATGAATTTCATAGACTTCTGACTCAGCTAGTCTTCCCCCTCATAGGGTACATCTACACTAGGATTGCTACAGTGGCACAGCTGTGCCAATTTAGTGTGAACACTTACTACAGTGACGGAGGGAGCTCTTCCATCACTGTAGAAATCCACCTCCTTGAGAGGCGTTAACTAGGTCAACAGAAGAATTCCTTCATCAATCCTGAGGCATCTATAGCAGGGCTTAGGTCAGCTTAATTACATTGCACAGAGCATGAAATTTTTCACAGGCCTGATCCATGTAGTTAAGCCAACCTAATTTTGTAGTCTAGACCAGCCCTCAGGCTCTCCCTGATTCTTTATAGCTCCAGGTGCAGCCCCACCCTCTTAATTCACCAGACTGGCAGCACCTGTTCTGACAAAAGGGAAGCTGAACCTGCTTCATTTACAGGGGCCAGCAGCCATCCTGTGATAAGAAGGAAGGGTGAGTCTACCAGATTTGGGTGTAGTTTTTCCATGGGCAGGAAAACACTGACATAATGATGCAGGGTTGCAAGAGGGAACAATCTGGTCCTTGGTGTTTATTCTGTGTTGTTTAGATCCTCCTACCTTTGGAAATGTTCCTACACCATGAAACTTAATCATATAGATTTTCAGATGAAAGAATATCACTATCTGTACCCACAGGTACCAAAAGTAGACATACACAAAAATTATCTGCAAAAATTCCATTATCTTCCAATTTTCTCAAAATGTTTAATACATTTTGATCTCTTGATATTACCAGAGCCAAAAACTAGGGGAAATATTTGCTTTTAAAGACCTTCTGGTCATTTAATATGGAATCCGTGAGCCCTCCAGTGGCTCTTTTAAATGTTGCACATTAAAATGCATATTATAATAAAGTGTGTAAAACAAAGAACCATTTGTGACACTGCAACCCATATTCTTCATAGTTGTATGATTATGATATAATTATGTCATGATTATGATGCATTTTGTACAAGATATGTCTTGTCAGGTGTCTATGGAGAAACAAAGACTGAACTTGGGGAAGTGCTGGTCCCAAGGTAAAGGGATTTCTAGCCTGTGTATGGAAACTTGGTGGACTGCTTGCATCATCAGCCAGAGTGAGAAATTGCTAATTCATATCAAATCTATCTAGTATGTTAGGCTTAGTTTGCGGTTTTGTTTACTTATTAGGTGTGACCCGGGGTAACACCCTGCACCTCTATGTTCATCCTTATAATATGATCGTGTGGTATCCAATGCAAAGTTTGTCATTTTGGGTATCTTCTGAAGGCTCATGATGCACTAAGCATTGTTGTTATAGTAATTGTGATAAATGAAGGGTGGGGGGATAGCTCCCTTTTATGGACACCCAGCCAGCCAGTTAGCTATAAAATCCCTGTTAGTAGCTGTTCTCTACTTGCTTTACCTGTAAAGGGTTAAAAAGTCCATAGGTAAAAGGAAGGAAGCACCTGACCAAAAGAGCCAATGGGAAGGCTAGAACTTTTTAAAATTGGGGAAAAAACTTTCGCTTTGTCTGTGTGTTTGCTCTCCCGCAGAGGAGAGACAGGGCAGCGATGCTGTAAAAAGCTGTGGGCCAGGTATGAAAATCATCAGATCATACGTAGAAACTACTCATTTGAAACCCCCAGATATGTAGGTAGATTAGGAAATGTCTAGGAAGACACAATTAGGTTTATCTCTTTTTATTTCTTTATGGCTTATGGGCTCCTCTGTGCTAACCCCAGGTGCTTTAGGTTCAAAATGATCCCACCGCTGTGCCACCATGTCAAGGCTGATTCCCCACTCTGGCACTTTGAGTGCAGAAGATGGGGACACACAAGGATTCTAAAAATTAATACTGACCACTCCAGGCTTGTATTAAACTCCCAAGATTACAGCTTCTCTCTGAACTTGGGTGGGTAGATGCTGCCACCACCCAAGTGCAACCCCCACCTTTTGGAACCCAGGAAGGCGCACTTGGGAATTCCTTCCTGTGGGGTACCCTCAAGCCCTTTCACCCCCACTCTGGGGAAGAACTGAGAAAGGAAATTAGCTGTTGCCACCAGCTAATTAAACAACATATACACAAACCTCTTAGGACACAAATATCCAATCCTGCTCTTAAAAAAAAGGTAAATTTTATTAAAAACAAAAAAGAAAGAAAATACATTTGGAATTTAGGCTTTTTGCTAGATTAAAAGAAAACAATTACAAGGATTAAGCATCAAGATAGTTTTCTTGAGGTCCATCTTAAAGGCTACAAGCAAAACAAAAGCACCTGGTTTAGCACAGAGGAGTCCACAAGCCATAAAGAAATAAAAAGAGATAAACCTAATCGTGTCTTCCTAGACATTTCCTGATCTAGTTACATATCTGGGGTTTCAAATGAGTAGTTTCTAAGCATGATCTGATGATTTTCATACCTGGCCCACAGCTTTTTACAGCATCACTGCTCTGTGCCTTCTCTCCAGGAGAGCAAACACAGACAGACAGGAAAGTTTTTTTCCCAATTTTAAAAAGTTCTAGCCTTCCCATTGGCTCTTTTGGTCAGGTGCTCGCTCCCTTCCTTTTTACCTATGGACTTTTTGACCCTTTACAGGTAAAGAAAGTAGAGAACAGCTACTAACAGGGATTTTATAGCTAACTGGCTGGCTGGGTGTCCATAAAAGGGAGCTACCTCCCTCTTAATTTATCACAGTAATGTTATAGGTTGTAATTTCATGTATATAATTATGAGGCTGTGTAGTGGGGTGGTCACCCCACTCTGGGCCTGAAGGGGTTAAAGCAGCCCTGGAGAGGGCTGCAGCTGGGAAAAGGGAGGCTGATGGGGAAAGCAGCCACAGCTGTGGCCAGCTTAAGCAGGGCCCAGCTGGCCCTTATAAGAGGGATGTGGGCCAGAAGCTAAAACACACATTATCTCTCAAGCTTTTTGAAAGAGAAGGACCTGGCTGCCTGGGAGCAGAGAAGGGTACCTGAGATGGGGCAGTGCTGGGGAAGGGTAGAGGGACCTGGGGAGCTTTAGCCAGGAAAAAACACCCCAGGCTACAGGCCTTGCCAAAAGGGCTAAATAGTTACTGGTGCTGCAAAGGGGCAGCCCAGAGACAGGCAAAGGCAGCAGGTCCTAACCCCCTTGCCGATGATGAGTGGTTTATAGACTGCAGTTGGCCCGAGGGAGCGGGGGCTAGATGATGACTGGCAGTAGTCACTGAGGCAAGGTGGGGATAGAGGTGGGGAGACCCAGATTGTGGGTTACTGCTGGGGGCAGAACCCTGATGTAGAGGGGAACCGGGGTCCAGGAGGGACACAGGGGGCCAGCGGCAGGCGAGACACTGGCCTGCAGAGGGCGCTCTGAGCTGGAAGAGCTAATTCCCAGGATGACCAGTAGGAGGCACTGTGCCGGTGAGTCGTCGCCCTGCCACAGGCTGAATATGTGTCCTCATGGCTTAAAACAAACCCAGGCAAAACTCTCAAAGGGCAGAGGAGCAGTTCACACCTCCTCAAGGCATGTATGGGACAAACCCAGCTCAGCCTCACAGGAACAAAGGACACTGGCCTAGGCAGCAACAAAGGATCTGTTGGACTCTTGAGTGAGTCACCCCCCTTCCCTTGGTCAGTTTGGACTACAATGAGGTAATGCTCACCTGACTCTGAAGGGGGGGGGGCAAATCCAAGAGGGAAGAAAGAACATGATAAAAGGGAGAGATGTTTGCCATGCGCTCTCTCTTCCACCTCTATTTACAGACACCACCACCAAGCGACGGAAGCGCTGATCAAAGGGGAGAGCCTGGCTAAAGGGCAACCAGCCAGCCTGTGGTGAGAAGCATCTAAGTTTGTAAGGGCACTGACAGTGTTAAGATCAGCTTAGAATGCGTTTTTGCTTTTATTTCATTTGACCAAATCTGACTTGTTGTGCTTTGACTTATAATCACTTAAAATCTATCTTTTGTAGTTAATCTGTTTGTTTATTCTCCCTGGAGCAGTGTGTTTGGTTCGAAGCGTATCAGAGACTCCCCTTGGGATAACAAGCCTGCTACATATCAATTTCTTCGTTAAATTGATGAACTCATATAAGCTTGCAGCATCCAGTGGGCATAACTGGACACTGCAAGACGGAGGTTCCTAGGGTTGTGTCTGGGACCGGAGATATTGGCTAGTGTCATTCGGTTGCACAATCCAAGCCACGGCTGGCCAAAAGTGCTCACTCACGTAGCTGGGAGCAGCTTACATGCTAGAGCAGTGGCTCTCAAACTTTTTTACTGGTGACCCCTTTCACATAGCAAGCCTCTGAGTGCGAACACTCTTATAAATTAAAAAAAAACACTTTTTTATATATTTAACAGCATTCTAAATGCTGGAGGCAAAGCAGGGTTTCGGGTGGAGGTTGACAGCTTGCGACCCCCCATGTAATAACCTCGCGACCCCCAGTTTGAGAACCCCTGTGCTAGAGTCTGTGCATGAACAGCCCGGAGGTGGGGTTTCTCTCAGCAGAGCAGGGCAAGGCTGGCTCCCAGATTCGAGAAGTAGTGACCTAACAGATTACCAATCCAGATAACGCCAGGGGAATGTCACACTAGGTAATCTGCTTTGATCTGTTTGCTATCACTTAAAAATCTATCTTTTTGTAGTTAATAACTTGTTTGTTGATTTATCTAAACCAGTATGCCTTTGAGTGAAGTGTCTGGGGGAAAATCTCAGCTTGGTTAACACAGACTTGTTGCATATCTTTCCCACATCGAGGGGAAGGCAAACTTTATTAATGAGCTTACATTGTACAGATCCCTGTGCAGTGCAAGATGGTATAATTTTGGGTTTATACTTCAGTGGGGGGTGCGAGCCTGGGGAGCTGGGAAATTGGCTGTCTGTCTTTAAGTGGCTTAGGTAAGCACTCAGGTAGCTCAGTTTGGGTGTGTGGCACCACCTGCTGTCATGTTGGGTGATAACAGGGCCTAGTGAGGCCGGCTGTGTCTCCAACCAAGAAGTGTGGGCAGGGCCAGCCCAGCTGGGTGATTAGAGGGGCACAGAGGTTCCCACAGCTCCCAGACTGCATCCTAGGGGTGACAACCCATCACAATATTCTTAAATTGTTTTTATATAGAAGTGATTTGTTCAGCTTCTATTTAATTTTAATCAAATTCAGTGTCCTAGTAATCTTACACTGCTCTGTTCATTACATGTTCTAAAAACCCAGATGCAAACTTGATAATACAATTTCAGTTCAGGTGCCACCTGTTCCCTCTCATGTCCCTGATCATTTTGAAAACAAATAATAATAACTCAAAGATAAAACTAGAGAAACAACCCACAAATTAATGAAACAAAATAGATGTTCAGAATTCTTTGTAAATAATGCCTGCCCAGCTACAGTATTTGCTTTTGTGTCATTGTGTTTGTTTCCCATTATCTTCTCTCACCATGTTGTGTTGGACTCTCTCGGTGTGTTATCCATCTAATTTAACCCCTGATAGTCCAAGACGTAAACATGTGCTTAATTTTACACACAAGTACTTTCACTGAAGTCAGTAGTAAGCATGTGTTTACATCTTTGCAGGATCAGGGTCTTAGATTCCTTAGTGTAGGAAACTTGAGTGGGATTTACAAAGGGACTTAGGCGTTGGACTGATGACCATCACAGTGCTTACCTTTTAGGCACCCAGAAAATCAAAGGAACAATAGTGTGATCCACAAAGCTGAGTTAGGTACCTAGGCTCCCTATACAATGAATGAGAGAGAGGCAGCCTAAAATGTGATCCACAAAAGCCAGCATGCTAGACAAGGAGCCGCCTAAGCTAGCCTATGGGAGATGAAACAACAGGAGTGTGTCCTAAGCCCCTCCTGGAGCATCCTCCTCACAGAAATCTGTGCCTATCTCTGCTTAGCAATCCATGGGCAGGAACCAGATGCCCGGAATCAGGCAGTTTAGGTACCTGTTGCAGGAATGAGTTAGGTGCCTGCCTGGCTCCACACAAAGCAGGGAGGGGGAGCAGAAGAGGAGGTACTGCAGCTACTTACCTTATAACTTTTAGCCCAATGGTAGTCCAGTGGTTAGGGCATCCACCTGGGAAGTGGGAAACCCAGGGTCCAGTCCCCCTGCTCCAATCACTCATTATTTATCCACAGTGGAACAGCTTCAAACAGAGGAGACTGAGGAAGTCCCATACCAGAATATCCCATAGTTGAGTCATTAGCGCACACTTCTGAGAGGTGGGAAACTCCTGTTCAAACCCCCTCTTCACCTCAGGTAGAGAGTGGGAATTGAATGTGGGTCTCCCACACCCCAGTGAGTGTATTAACCACTGAGCTAAAACTTATAAAGTGGGGACTGGCAGCACCACCACCTCCTCTGGCTGGATTCTGAATGGGATCTGATCTGGCAGGCCTCTGAGCACACTTACTGTATTGGGCTCTGTGTACAATTAGACAGATGAATGCCTATCTTCCCCAGTTTGTGAATGGCTCTGGGGCTTAGGCAGGGAGATGGGCATCCAGACACCTACAGGGAGGCAGCAGTGCACCTGTTCAGAGGCTGAAACTTGGGTGCCTAGGGAAGTTTTACCTAGAAAGAGTAGGCAGTGAGTGCATTTAGGCACCTACAAGATTTGGCAGTTGTTTTGTTGATTGCAGTGAAACCAAAACTGGGATTTAGGTGCCCAAACCTGAGACTTTGTGGATCTGGGCCCTTATCTTTAGACTGCTATGGACATGGAAGGCAATGAATTAATAATACCAATAGTTTTTGATGTAATAGTTAACTTAAAAATAAAGCCATTGTCCCACTTTGAAGTGTTGTGATGCTGAACAGCCTATGAGGAAATTCTGGGCAGGATTGTGCCTCCTCACACACCATGTTCTTCTGCTTGATTCTCCAATTACACTGCTCTACAGCCAAAATGCTTCTGAAATAAATGTAGTCAAACTTTACTAATTCTGGGTCACTGAGAACGAAAATGATGCTTAAAATTGTTGATTGGCTCTAGTTTTCAAGATATGCTATTGGGTCAGTATATACGACCCTTGACTTGGGAATGGCGGAGGATAAGTGAGTTATAAAGGGAACGAATCTCAATTTAAACCAGAAATGACTAAAATACATCTTTGACTGGATCTATGAATAAATCTATGACTGGGTTTGGACAGTACTTGCTTTTTAGGCAAAACAATGAATGATGCAATCTGAAGCTGGTATTGCGTCATACATGATATGAATTGCATCATGTTATTCCTAGAAGTCATGGCTGATGCAATCATAACGAAGCTTACATCACTCCGCTGAACAAATTGCCCTATATCAGCTCTAGAAATCATACAGTGTCGTGCTCTCTTATTTGTCAGTGTTTGATTTTTGCAAAGGGACACATTTCTGTTTAGCCAAAGTGAGCAGAGATGCCTCGTACTTGTGTGAACAGGGCAGATAACTTCTGCTATGTTTTGTGAAGTGACTTTTGGATCACAAAAGCACAGTATAACCACTATGGTTAAGAAAGCCTATCACCTTTATTTTGGCTGCAAAATTGGAGATCAGGACAAGAGGTGGGCCCCACACATATGCTGCAACACTTGTGCAACAAATCTTCGCCAGTGGTTGAACAGGAAAAGGAAATCTATGCCTTTTGCAGTGCCAATGATTTGGAGAGAGCCAACAGATCATACCAGCAATTGTTACTTCTGCATGGTGCCTCCAGTTGGGAAAGGTGTGTCAAAGAAGAAAAAGCGGACTGTGCACTATCCAAACGTTCCATCAGCTATACGCCCAGTACCCCATGGAGAAGGACTGCCAGTTCCTGATGCACCAGAATCATTCTCACTTGAGTCAGACGAGGAAGAGGATGAAACTTCTGGTCCTGAACCATCAATGTCACAGGACCCACATTTTCTCCCATCCTCCTCCTCTGAACCACACCTCATAACACAAGGTGAACTGAATGACCTTGTCAGGGATTTGGAACTACCCAAGAGTAAGGCAGAGCTGTTGGGCTCCAGACTACAGCAGTGGAATCTCCTGGCAGGTGATGTTAGGGTTTCCATGTTCCGTGACCGTCAAAAGGATCTTGTCCCATTCTTCTTCATGGAAGGTGATGTGTGTAGCCTGCAACAACATCGATGGTGTGATGGCAGCCCTCAACATCGTTCACGATCCAGATGAGTGGAGACTGTTCATTGATTCATCGAAGACGAGTCTTAAAGCTGTTTTACTGCATAATGGCAATGTTTTGCCATCAATTCCAGTTGGTCATGCAGTCCATATGAAGGAAACCTATGACAACATGAAACAACTTTTGAGGTGCAAAAACTATGACCAACATCAGTGGCAGCTTTGTGGTTATTTGAAGGTTGTTGCTCTCTTGCTTGGTCTGCAGACTGGATACACAAAGTACTGCTGTTTTCTCTGCGAATGGGATAGTCGTGCAAGAGATTCCCACTACATCAAGAAAGATTGGCCACTCCGACAGTCATTGGAGCCTGGGAGGAAAAGTGTTCAGCATCCACCACTTGTTGAATCAAGGAAGATTTTGTTACCACCCTTACACATCAAGCTGGGTCTGATGAAGAACTTTGTCAAGGCCATTGACAAAACACAAGCAGCTTTCAAGTACCTCCGTGGAAAATTTCCAAGGTTAAGTGAAGCTAAGATAAAGGAAGGTGTCTTTGTTGGTCCTCAGATTCGTGAACTTCTTCGAGATGATGCATTTGACCATGCACTGCGTGGCAAGGAAAAGACGGCATGGAAAGCCTTCCAGTTAGTGGCAATCAATTTTCTCGGAAACAACAAGGCAGACAACTACAGGTTGTTGGTGGAAAACCTCCTCAAGGCATACAAAAGCCTTGGTTGCAACATGTCACTAAAGATACATTTTTTTGCACTCTCATCTAGATTGATTTTTTTTTTTCCCCCCACCGAACTGCGGAGCAGTGAGCGGCGAGCGATTTCACCAGGACATTGCAACAATGGAGAAACGCTATCAGGGCAAATGGAGCCCATCAATGCTTGCAGACTATTGCTGGACAGTGACAAGAGATGCTCCATTTAATGAATACAAGAGACAAGCCAAGAAGGGCCGAGTAGACACTAAATAGGACTAAACTATGTACATAATAGTTTTTTGCCTTTTGTTTCATAATAAATTTTATTTATATAACCCTTTTGCTGATTTTTGAAGTGTTACATAAACAGGACAGGTGAAATATTATCATGTAAAGCAACCATAAACACATGAAAAGACCTAGGTTTACAATTTATGATTAAAACTCTATCTACACAATATACATAGACATAAAATGTAAAAACTTAAATATCTTAGAAACAGTAGCCAATCAGTTGTTTTAATTGTCATATTTGAATTCAGCACATCAAAATACATACTATATAGCACATTTTATCTCTGAGGCAGACGACTTCTCAAAAATTGTAGACCAGTGTAATAAAGTAATAGTGGCTCAGATAATAGGGGCCATAGACATACCTTAGATAGAAAGTCACTAAGGTAAAGAATTTAAATTAATTCAGGACATACCATGCTTTGATTCTACAGAAATCAGAGATTAAAGGTGAACTGAAAATCAAAAAACCAAAGTTTTTCAAATTTGGGTGCTTGAACTAAAACATATAAATCAATCTTTAAGTATCTAAATAATTTTCAGAGGCCCCAGTCCTGCAACAGGTACATAATTAACTTTATGCATGTGAGTAGTCCCACTTAAATTTTCAAAATCAGGGCTTCAGCAGGGGATTTGCTTTTTATTCTAATTGTAAGGTGTCTTGCAAAACCTGTAGTGCTACATAATTCACAAACAACAACAAACGATCGTGTGTCATCAACACATAAGTGTGATTCACACTCAAATTCTTCCCAAACTATCAACTGCTTCTGTGATTGTTACTTATTGAGGCAGGGACTAAAGGTTTTTTTGGCAGTAATCTGACTGTTCCACTCAGCCAGGAAAATATTCTGTGCCAATTTCTAATAAGAACATGTTTGAAAATAGAACTACAGTAAAAGTACATCTAACTTTAAATTCCTCAAATATTTTGCAGAATTGAAAAAGAAAAGGCTGCAGAGAAACCTAATCAGAAATCATTATGTAGCCCACAGATGGGAAGCTTTTCACCTTCCCCTCTCTGCCAAAATACAAGAAAACTCTTTTTATTTTCACGTGCTATGGCACAAATCCTGGGTCCTGTGCATGTAACAGTAAGGCACACATAAGCCCCTTGCCACCATGTATACTGGTTTACAATAGCCCAACAAACTCAGTTGATCATCTTCTTGTCATGTCCTCATACTGCTTCCCACCACACCTGTGCATATCCAGTTGCCTGATCATTGCACTCTGCCAGGTCATTGGAAGAGCATTTGTGCTCAAGCAGCTGGCATCACAAAAGATGCTTCATATTTTGAGTCTTTCTGCTATAGTCACCGGTATTGGACTCAGTGATGTAGCCCCACTTTATCATCATGTCTCTAGACCAGCCAACTCCAGTACAGATGGAGCTGATCTGAACCAGGAGATAGGTGCTCAATGGGTGGTAGCTGGAGCAGACAGGCTACAGGGTCATTCTCTACTCGTTTGCCATAACTGAACCCTTGGCTGTTTGGGTGATAATGTTAAGGGGTTTAACGTGGTAAGAAAACTTTGTTGTGACTTCAGTTGACTCAGAGTCAGTGTTATTTCATTACACCTGGGGGAATTCTGTGCTACTGCGCACTCATAATTAATGAGCTGTGCATATTTTTAATTTTTTATGCAGAAAAAAGCTCCTGGTGAAATGTTGCTGCAGTTCTGTCTTTTGCCCACCAGAGGCCACTGTGGCTATAGAACACAGCAGCTCCCAGCCAAATAGGGAAGAGAAAGATCCTGCAGAGTCTTCTTCGCAGTGGGCCAGGTCAGGAGACAGGGGCAATGGGGAGGCAGACAGCGTAGGGTGCTGGGGTAGGTCAGACAGGGGCTCATAAGGACTAGTGGGGGAAGACAGACTGGTGCAGGGGCTGAATGGGAGTGGAGGCACAGGGGCACAGTGGGGAGGGAGGTGCAGGGCCACATGGTGATGGGGGAGGGGTGCAGAGCTACATAGGGACAGGGAATGGCTGGGTGGGGGCACAGGGAAACATGAGGACAGGGGGAAGGGGTACAGGGACACATAGGGACAGGGGAGTGACTGGGTGAGGACACAGACACACATGGGGATGGGGGAGGTTTACAGAGCCACAAAGGGACAGGGGGAGGCAGTGAAGGGCCACATGGGGATGGGGGGAATGGGTGTCTGCGTGGGGGTGGAGGGACACACGTGGGTGAAGGAACACATGGGGATGGGGCAGATGTGCCTGACTGAATGGGAGAGGTTAGGGGTCAGCCAGGGTCTGCATGGGGGAAGCTCCCTAACAATCCCTCTCCATGCCCTCCCCTCCCCCCCCTCCCCAAAAAAACCTGTTTCATACTTTTCCCACCCATACCCAACAACCCTCCAAGTTCACACCCAGGCTCCTTCCCAGCAATTTACTTCCCTCTTCTTCAGCTCCTCCGTTACTCCTGACTCGCCCAAGCCTTTGCACTGCTTCTGAAGGGTGTAGAAATACGATTCTGTATTTTAGTTTAAATGAATTATTACTCAGAGTTCTGTATTAATACACCTAGTAAGGAATCTATTTGTCAAAAAACATTTCCTGAATCTTTTTTGTTGTCTGTATTGTTAGACATACTTGCTGACAGGTATTTTGAAATAAATGATCAAAAATAACTGAAATTGGTGTGATTATATTGTGTTATTTTGACAAATAAAATATGCAGAATTTTGCAGAATTTTAAAATATTGTGTGCAGAATTTTAAATTTTCTGTTGCAGAATTTTTAATTTTTTGGTGCAGAATTCCCACAGGAATATACTTACTTTTTCCTCAAGAAAAAAGGAAAAATGGCTTCACGGTTTAGATTTTGAGCTGAGTGTTTGAATAGAGAATTCAACTAAATCATAATGGACAAAAACATAAGTGCACTTTTTCCAAATTATTGACAATATAGAGGTAAACATCAAATTTGTTCTTTATAAAAATATTTTAAAGCTAAAATAATATTAACAACATAATAATTTGCATTTATACAATTATTTGACTGTGAGTGCATAGATGTGTAAGTATTATTAGCCGAATTTTGCAAATGGGAGTACAAGTGGTTATAGGAGTCAGTAACAGAGTTTAAGAATAGATCCTAGATGTCCTGACAATTCTGCTTTTCCCAAGTACACAGACATGTTCCAGTAATCTTATATTATTTGTTCAATCAACTGGTGTAACCAGAGATGAGTTAGCACTAGGGCCTTCTGGAGTTAGTCTCTTGGTTTAAACCATGTAAATATAACCTGAAGAAGAGGTTGGGTAAGCTTAAAATCTAGGTTTTTTTACCAACTGAAGTTGGTCCACCTTTGTCTCTCTACATGTAAACAGACACATATGCAATTTTTCAGCTACCTAGAAACTTCTGTTAAATTTTTACTCTGTGAAGACAGATGTATCCCAAAACGTTGCCAGACATCTTACAGATATCCTGCCCAACAAAAGCTAGAAAACCAGCCCCAGTACAGCATGCATTAGTTAATCTCTTAGTCACTATGATACCCAGTAACCTAGGGTTACCATACGTTCGGATTTTCCCGGACATGTCCAGCTTTTTGGGCCTCAAATCCCCGTCCAGGGGGAAATCCCAAAAAGCCGAACATGTCCGGGAAAATAGGGAGGGGCCGGCACCGCTGGGTGCTGGGCCGGGGACCGGGCCGGGGCCGGCGGTGCTGGCCCGGGGGTGCTCGGCTGGGGGCTGGCCCGGGGCCGGCACCCCGGGGCCCGAGCCGAGCCAGGCTGGAGACGCTGGGGCCGGGGCTGGAGCCGCTCGGTTGGGGGGGCCAGACTGGGACAAACACTGGAAAATGGGGAGGGTCCCGATTTTATTGGGACTTCTGGTCACCCTACTTTTGTTCATGGTGCAGTGTGGGGAAATTTGACTGTCTAGCAGACGAAGCCAGCCCATGGGATATTTCTGGGGTACTCCCAGAGAGAGTACAAGTCCAATGAGGCTATGTCTACACTGTAACACGATAGGGTTTGAACCCTGATGCCTGGCTTGACTCAGGCTTCAACCCTTTACTCCCATGGGGTCCTAGGTTCCAGCCCTGGGTTAGTGTGATTGGGCAGCGGGGGAAGTAATTAGGCTTGAGCCTGTTTGAACCCTGTGTTAACACTACAGTATACGCACACCCAGACAGCCCCTCAATGCTAGCTGCAGCAGGCAGGTACTACTGTGGGGGGAACTATGGGGGACACTCCTCAGCAGAGGGTAGGAGACGAGCAGGAACGGCCCCTAGGTCGGGAGGGCGGAGCAGCTCAGCAGCTGCACCCGCACATGCAGCTGAAGAAAACTGCTGGAACTGCCCCATTCCCTAACCGCCAGCAACCGCAACCAATCCCGCCCATAACCGCCCCACAGCTGCTCACGAGGTAAGCGCATGTCTAGAGAAGAGCAAGAGGGCTGAGCGAGCGCACGCGCTGACTCCAACTCCCTCCCAACCTCTCCGCGCGCAGCGCACTTTAACCGTCCCACGCTTACGCCATGCCTTTTGCTCTAATGGCCTCTAAATGGTTGGTTGGGCGAAAGTGGAGGATACGGGTGATGTCATTGTCTGACGCATGTGATAGCGCGCTCTGTGATTGGCTGGCACCGCCCGCCAATAAACGTTGAATTGTTGGATTCAAATTGAGTGGAAAGCTGAAGAGGTCAGTTAATCAGCGAGCTCGGCCTCAGGGTGAGGAACGTGAGTTGGGTCCTGCTGGTGTAGCTGCCTCCGCCATGGCCCATAAGCAGATCTACTACTCCGACAAATACTTCGACGAGCACTACGAGTATCGGTGCGTGGGGCGGGGGCTGCTTCTCTCTGTCCTTCACCCTCTTCCGTGCCGCTGGCGGGGCGCGCGTAGGAGGCGCGGGGCGCAGCGCTCTCTGGGGTGGGGGGTGTAAATGCTTTGCCCCGCTGCTCCCCTCTGGGGGTGCGGACGGGATCAGTGACTCTTCTGGGGTGACGGGGTTGGGGGGCTCAGGTCAGAATATGACGCTCTAATATCGGGGCCCGACTCAGGCTCTCTCCGCCCGCCTCGAGCGCAGACGCCGCCGAGTCTGCCCCGGAAAATGAGGGGACGGCGACTCCTTCTGCAGGGGTCGGGGGAACAATGGGCTCTGCGCGGTGGGCGGGGAGCCTGGGGCGGTCGGGCTGTGTGCGCTGAAGGGGCTCCCGAGCCAGTGACTAAATCGCGGGGCCTGCTCGGAGCCCTCAGCGCCGTCTCCCAGGCGTACTGGCTGAAATTCATTGGGGAAACTCTAGCGGCCATTGCTGAGCAGAGGCGGGCTCGCAGGTCCCTTACCCACCCGGAGCAGACATTGGTGGGACTGGGTTTTACTACCTGTAAACAATCCTGATCTCGGGGATGGGGTGACAACAATGGCAACTGCCTGTTGGCCACATCAGGGGAGGCGCCTCTGGCTCCCTCCAGCACCTGACTCTGCTTTCACTGCTTCAAAGTGAGGCAATTCCTGCTCTAGTCACTTTATACAAGCTCACTGAGACCACGTGGCCTGGGCAGGTGGGCACTTAGCCTTTTTGTGTGTAGCTGCTCTGCAATGCAAGGGAGTCTTGGAGCTTTAACTTGAAGTGTATTAACTCATACAATACTCTGAATAAATCCTAGCAGTAAAGATGCCATGCTTTCTGTGGGAAGTTTTGCTCTGGTTGTGTGTATATTGGTGACTCCTTATATGCAGGTTAATGACATTGAGCACAAGGCTATAGGATGGATGACCTCTTGCTTACCCCACTTGAATGTTTTGTTAATTCAAGCCTGAAACAATGCTGTGAGACCAGTTTGCATCATAGGGAGGCAGAATGTAACTGGTCTCAGAGGGAAGATGTAAACAGACTGCTCAGTGCCCTATGAAATGCACTACAATGCCTCAGAGTAGCAGCCGTGTTAGTCTGTATCCGCAAAAATAACAGGAGTACTTGTGGCACTTTATTATTATTATCCTGTTATTTTTGCGGATACAGACTAACACGGCTGCTACTCTGAAACCTGTCATTATGCAAGGCACTGCATTTAGCCGTATGGAGTGGAAATCCATCAACTTCTTTTTAAAATTTGTTAGTCTCTAAAGTGCCACAAGTACTCCTGTTATTTTTACAATGCCTCAGTTTCATGTTACTCTCACCTAGATAGGCTTGTGATCTGCATAGACAGTTTCGTATTCAAGGGCAGAGGTCAGATTATCTTGGTCAGCAGTTGACTTGACAGTGATAAGTGAATGATGGCTGGTGGTATAAGAATGTTGCTTTGTATGTTTCTAAAACCACTTATCTGATCAGGTAGATAGGGGTTTCCTTTTTTCTCTTAAACAGTGTGGCAATAATCAGTTGCCAAGAGCACTCTTTGCTTTGATAAACATGTGCTAGACTAGGCAAGAATTCTCTCCTGGCTCAAATATACTCCATTCCGCACTTCATCTGAAATATATGATTACACCTTCCCTTACAGGGCTGAAGGTTTAATATCTACCATACTGGCTCTTGGTTTTCAAGATTTAAGCTTAAGAGGTGGTATGCTAAAAGTATTTTAATATGAATACTTAAATCTGCATGAATTAAAACTATTGTATCTTTAAATAGCCTGTATATTGCCATTGGTACATCATCAACTTGTAGAACAGTTGATGTCTCTCCTAGTGTAGTGAATGGCACTCCCAGGAAACTTGAGAACAGGTGGGCATCCTTCCAGCAGCTGGGACAGAAATAGATTGGGAGGGGCACAATATCTTAGGAAAAGTGCACTGGGCTTCCCACTGGTGGTCAGGATAATGCCAAGTTGCCTGTTATCCTCTGTCTGGAGGCTATAGTTCTGGACTTTGAGCCCTGCTTAAGATATTTCTCTAGGAAAGGCAGTAAGGGTTATAGCCTACAAATACAGGTGTCATCAAAAAGAGAACTGATCTGTACTGTGGGATAACTTTAGTACTATTATATTTTCAACAGACATGTGATGTTACCCAGAGAGCTTTCAAAGCAAGTACCAAAAACCCATCTGATGTCCGAAGAGGAATGGAGAAGACTTGGTGTCCAGCAAAGTCTTGGCTGGGTCCACTACATGATCCATGAGCCAGGTAAATAGAATGACTGTTCTATAGCTATAATGGCACTTCTAACTGACTGCACAGGTACTTGTTGGGATTAAAAGGACACCCTGAATCTTTGCCTACTAGCAATACCCAATGTTACAGGAAGCAAAAGATTGATACAACTCTGTAGTTGCTTGGGAAAACTAACAGCAGTGGAGAAGCATTGGCTTCAAATTTCCCTAACACTTGCTCTTAGACCTAGGGCAGGATTTCTCTGGGTTTAACTAGTGGGCATCTCATGTCTAGTTTGTAGCTGTCAAACTTTTCAAGCCCAGAACTAGGGGGTGAGTAGGCAAGCGGCGGGGTGGGGCAAGCCAACAGCTGGGTGGGGGGGGGGTGGTGAAGAGTCTAGTGGCAGGGTGGGGAGTGAGGGTGAGCCAGGGGCAGGGGGCGGGGGCAGCCGCAAAAGATAAGAGGCCAGCAGCGGGCAGGCAGGTGAGCTGGTGGTGGCAGAAGGGGGGTGGTGAGGAGGCGGGCGGTGGGGGCAGGTGTGGTGGGGGAGGGGGCTGAGGAAGCAGGTGGGCAGTGGTGGGGGGGAGGGGCTCAGGAAGTGAGCGGGGGGGGAAGAAGCACCGAGTCGGTGGCTGACCTGTTCTACTGATCTCGTCTCATAAAAAATTGGTCCTTTTTCGCTGCTTTTCTCTGGGTTGGGGGTTGTCCCAATGCTGCAAAGAGGGTGTTACCAAAGGAAGGTGCTTGCTTCTAACCCTGGGGGCCATCAGTATGTCTGCTCTTTAGTGAGCCCACTTGACAAGTTTAATTGTCCTTGGTCTGGAAGGCATCCCCTCTCCAAGGGTTGCAGCTGTCTGGAGGTGCCTGCCTTCCATGCCTTTCTCATTCATTCAACAGGGTAATTGATTACAAAGTGGGGAGAAGATCTTATTCTACTTCTACCTTAATTATCCTACCTTAAGGGCCTGCTATAACATATTACCAAGGTTCAATACTGCTGTTTCGGTGGGGTGGCCCTGGGGGGTGGGGGGGAAGGTTGTTTCGGCAGGGCGGGCCATGCTTGGGGGGTGGGGTTCTGCCCTCAGCTGTTTTCTTTGGAGTAATATGGCCCTCGCTGCTTTACGAGTTGTGCAGGCCTGGTCTAAGGAGTTGATCATATACTCATGCATTACAGTTACAAATGGGAAGATAGAATTCCACACTAAAATGCACTGATCAGTCACTCAACACTTAACCTTCCAAGTATTTGAAACTTAAGCATTCATGGGACTATGTAACTGTTGTAGTAATTCCCATTTTAATTTTGAGTGTCCTATCTTGGCACCAAGGGTAAAACTTCTTAAAAGCACCTAATTGGCTTAAGATACTAAGTCAGGTGCTTCTAAAATTTTTACGCCATATGGAGGGGCAAGCTTGAAGGCACTGTATATAGGAATGGTCATTTTTCTTACGCTCAGTGGGGAGACTTAATATTTTCTCTATTAAATGTAGTAATTGAGTACTAAGCTGCTGTACACAAATGTGTAGGACTGGCAATGATAAATATTGCAGGATAACATTGAAATGTTTAATCTTATTTCTACAGAACCACACATCCTTCTCTTTAGAAGACCTCTTCCGAAAGACCAACAAAAATGAACTTTTTTTTTTCTGGAGAACTTCTATTAAATCTTCTGGAACTTTATGTATATGAGTGTATATATGTTGGTAGTATTCAGTGAATACTTGAAAAATGTACAAAACATACATCCGTATCTGTGCATGAGCTGTATTATTCACAGCAACAGAGCTCAGTCAAATGCAATTCCAAGTAGGCTGCTATGGTGTCTAAAGATTAATTAAAACATATTCCTTTACTGTAATATAAATGCCTATCTGACTTTTTATTAAATTACTTTTGTTTAATAAAGTGTTCATGTTGCATGTCTATGTGCTGACTATAGACTTATTACATGTATTTTTTCTTTAGAAACTTTAGTTTCAATACTGAGCTCCTCTGTACAGCATTGTAATTACAAATGTTTGACTAGTTCAAAGCCCATGGCTTCCCAACTCCTCACAATGGGTCTGAAGAAATAAACAGTGACTCTCTTAATTCTAGATACCTACTTTGTGACGTCTTTCTAAGAAATCTTGTGTGTTAGCAGATAGGAATCAACTATGTAGAATTTGGGTGTTAAGGCTAAACTAGTGGAGGAGGTACCTGTCCAAAACTGATCATTAAATCACTGCATAGGTGTGGTGTGTCCCCCCCCCCCCCCCCCCCAGCAAAAAAAAAGTGGCTTCACAGCAACCTCGTTCTCCACTATGACATAATACTTGTCTCTGTGAAGACACAGTTGCTGGCTTCACTGCCCCAGAATGTGCACCATCACTTTGCTGCCCTTAGGCTATTTGAGACACCTCTCAAATCGCTTTAGCATGATGAAGGCTAGTCAGCCGATCACACTAAAACAGGCTGGAGAATGCAGTTGGCTGTCCTGGCTTTAAGATTATAAATAGCCCATGTGCTGCTTGAATTTGCATTCAGTGAGCAGCAAAAATCCCATGCTATTCAGGTATTAGCTGTGGCTAGAGATTTTATCTCTAAGTCTTGTGACCACTCATTTCCCATCTGAAAAAAATGTGCTTGTGCACGCTTCTCACAAGGGTGATAATAAACTTTCTCGATAGTCATGTACGTGACGCACATGGCTTGTAGTGGAGGGCTGCAAAGATGACACATTCAGAGAACAGCAGCTATGAGCAAGTAATCTTTCCAAAACATATTTTCAGATTAGTGACTACCAACTTTTAAAGGAAATAAAGAGACAAACTGGATGAGGTAACATATTTTATTGGACCAACTTCTGTTGGTGAGAGAGAGAGGAGCTTTCAAGCCACACAGATCTGCTTCAGGTCTGGGAGAGGTACCTGAAGAAAAGCTCTGTAGCTTGAAATCTCACCAACAGAAGCTGATCTAATAAAAGATCTTACCTCATCAACCTTGTCTCTAATATTCTGGAACCAAAATGGCTCCAGCTACATACCATAAAGAACATTTGTATGAAAAGTTTAAGAGATGCCACCCCACAATGTTTTGTTGCTGGTGCAAAATCATCCGCTTGTATCAATTTTTGAGTCTGCATTGTTATTGCTGAAATACAGGACAAGGAGCATCTTGTATGTATGACTTCATGTAGAACTTTAGGTACTGCAATGTTTATCACCCCTCAGTCATCAGGTTTTTTAAGAGAGAAGACACCACACATATCTACTGGCAAGTACTTAGTTCATGACTGCTTAGAAATACCAAGAATGCACTGAGTATATGAGAAGGGGAGTACTGGGCACAAACTTCCATTCAAGAAACTGAATTTTGCATTGCTGATGTACTCATAGCATGTCTACCGTGATGGCCAAAGCTCTGTGGTTGGGAGTGGTGGTAGTAAAGTGTCCCCTCTCTCTCCCTCCCCCCCTTTTAAAAATTATTTTAAATAAGAAGGAGGGAAGAAATTGAGAGGCCTTCAGTTGCCGCCACTCTAAGCAGTTCTCATACTCTCACTATGTGTAAGAGCAGCCTTGGATGTTGTGTGCATGTGACTATTAGCTGGCTCTAGATGCCTTGTTTTATTATTACTGGGCTGCTGTGGTACTGGGGAAACAAACAGCAGGAGGAGTATATAGAGATGCTGCAAATGTAAATAGAAATGGTGAAAATGGAAAAATTGTGCCTGACTCATTTGTGCAATGATTGATGGGAAGAAAGTGTTCTCAGATGGTTGTAATGCTTTTGTGGTTAATTATATAACAAACCAGTGAATGAAAAAGGAATACAACTTTAATAATTTGAAGAGCATCTCTGGTGAACTGAGGCACACAGCCATGCGGTGTTCCCAACCCTTGCGTCCAGGGCACATTGCCAATGTTCATAAAACTATCCCTCATAAGGGAGCATCTCTAAATTATAATAGTCTACAAACATACCGCTACAGTGGTTATTTGGCCGTGGATAGCAAGAGCCAGATAAGAGGGAAAACGCTGGAAAACTGACAAAAACGCCACCATTCAGATGGATTATTTGCACAAAATAACACAATCAGCTTTCCGTGAGGCACACGCACAGGAGCGTGTCACCCAGAGGCTCCCGGGGGTACCACCCAGGCTTGCACATGGCCTCCAAGGTCTTGGGTCGCAGGTGTGGCAGTACGGTCACGTGACCAGACAAACAGGCTCCACCTCGTTCCGTCGCTGCTGCCGTTGATTGGAAGGTGACGTAGAACCAGCTGCGCCGCGGCTCTTCTGACGCCTCTTGCGGGCGTCGTCGGCCGGTCGGACTCGGGAGCTGGTTTGGGGAGAGGGGGTAGGTGGCGCGTGGTGCTGGTCCCCTTCCCGACCAGCCATGGCCACGGAGCGGGAGCCGGGCACGGCCAGCGAGGTAAGGGTGAGGAGGCGGCGGCACTGGGCTGCGCAGGGGCCCGCCTCCCAAGCCGTTACATAAGCGGGGGGCTGGCTGCACTGCTGGCCCTGGGGGTCCGAGGCGCCCTGCTCCGCTCCCGAGTCTCTGACAGCGGTTTCTGGGGAGCCCCTGCGGACTCATGCGCCCTGTAGCTCTGCCCTGGGGGTGGAAGCGGCGGCGGCGGCCTCCACCTTGGCCCTACGTGTGACGGCCTAAGTGGCTCCGAGCTGGCCTTTGAGTCCAGTTGGTTTCTTTTTAGAGGGACTATCAATTTGAAACGATACTTCTGGTCTGAAAATACTTTACCTGCTGCTGTTGTTGTTGTAAGTACCCCACCAGTATTACTGCAACTGAAAGGGAGCTGGGTCGGGGAGAGATCTCGTCTTTCAGTTTTTCTTGTGCTTTGACAGTCGTTTAGCCACGATCTTATAATCAGATTCGTGCAAGTGAGCTCTGTGCCTGTGCAGAGCCATTTCCAGGTGTAGGGATTTGCTTATATGGCTCTGATTGCAGGGGGGAGGGGCAGGCATAAGTTTCTCACTTTCCTTGTGAAGTCTTAGGACTTGTCTACATGGGAAAGTTACACTGGTGTAAGCTAAAGTGTGCATATAAACCAATATAGATCTACTGGTATAACCTCCTGTGTGGACAATCTTTTTCTGGTGTAAAGAAATGGCTCTTTTCAGTTTAGCTTGTGTTGCTTGGGAATGGGTTTAATTAATTCTGCAAACACTCAAGCATGCATATAACTTTACTCATGATCAGTCCCAGTAGTGTTTATCCCTGATTCTGCAGCTGGATCTGTGCAACTGTTGATTTGTGTGGGTCTCTACATAGGTGTTGGGGTCTGCCTCCTCAGATCCAGTTGCAGGATTAAGATGTCAATCCTGCAAAAACTTAAATACGTGCATAAGCCTTTACAGAATCAAGACTCTGTTGTTTCTGTGAGGCTTTCACGCATCAAGGAAGAGAGAAACTTTTGTGAAAAGGAACATATGTTTATGAAACCACAAATAGGGGAGTCAGGAGCTCATGTAGTACCTGAAACATCTTATTAATTTTTAAAGATGGTGTTTGTTCTAATTATCCCAAACAATTTAAAAAAAATTTGTGAGTATTTTGTGCAGCATAGGAAACTAAATTCTACGTGCTGATCTACATGTAATGTTAGGGGGCTTATTCCTTCACCCTCTCACTTCCCTGGTCCTCCTCACATGAACAGAGACCAACAATACCCGACGTCTAAAGGTGCAAAAACAACAAGGAGTCTGGTGGCACCTTAATGACTAACAGATTTATTTGGGCATAAGCTTTCGTGGGTAAAAACCTCACTTCTTCGGATGCATAGAGTGAAAGTTACAGATGCAGGCATTATATACTGACACATGGAGAGAAGGGAGTTACTTCGCAAGTGGAGAACCAGTGTTGACAGGGCCAATTCTATGCATCTGAAGAAGTGAGGTTTTTACCCACGAAAGCTTATGCCCAAATAAATCTGTTAGTCTTTAAGGTGCCACCAGACTCCTTGTTGTTTTTGTAGATAGAGACTAACAAGGCTACCCCCTGATAAAGGTGCAAACAATTTGATGTTTATTGGGGTGAACTTCCAGCAAGCATGATTCCAATTTCCTTCCTTAGTGTCCCCCTTCCCAGCTCTGATACCACAGAGCCTTTGTTCCCATTTCCCCTCCTTAGCAAGACATGATTCCAATTCCCCCACCCCCATTCCCTGTTCCCATTTCCCCCCCTTACTTCCTGATTGACTGCAGACTGTATAGTAAAACTTGAGTTCTGCTTAGCTATACCGTAACCAATCATTTTACTGAAATTTAACTAACCAATCCTAACATATTGTAACATGATTATTTAACCAATTATATCCCACCACCTTAATTGGTTTACACCCAACAAAATTAATTATACAGCAGACAGAAACAATCACAGAACCAGACAGAGATTATACAGACAAACAATAGGGAAGTGGAGATTACAGTGATAGAGCAATACAGAAATGAGGATTTCACATCCCAGCTATTGATAAGGGAGTTCTTGCCAGACAGGATGCTATCAAACTAAGTTTCCTTTTACATCTTCTAGGCTCTTCCCTTTCTCTGGAGGTGATAGGAATATCAGGACAGGATTGTATTCCTAATAGCCCAATAGCACCTTATTTCAATGTGACTAGTTGGAATGTGAGGATGTGACCATACACTTCCCAGTTTATGGCTGGCCTCTGCTGCTTAGCCGAAGGCCTTAGCCTAAGAACCAGGCCTCAGACTGTCACAGTAAGAGAAGGCCCTTACACAGACAGACAGTGATTTTGATTCTTTCTTTTATACCTCTATAACTAGCTAAGTGATAAGAATACACCTAAATTCTTAAAGTATAGGCCTTTACAGACAGGCCTGAATATCTATATCCTAATATGTAAAATATACTTTTCTCCCCAAAGCCCTGAAATAGTTACTTTTGTCAGATACTTGTGGAGGAGAGAAGCAAGTAATTCAAAGAAGTGTATACAATATTAAGAGCATACTTAAAAGCAAACTGCGTTAAAATGCTTCAAGTTCTTTGCTAAAATCAGTCTTTTTACCATTACAGCATTATCAGCAGGAAATTTACTTGAAATAAGCATTCATATTGTACCAGTACCTTAAGAACCAAAATGTCTCCTGTTAAGAGACTAAACACATTGTAGGCATGGTGAAGTGTATGTATGTGTATGAGAGAGAAAGAGAATATATATGTAAAGGAACTTACTACTTTTAAGAGTCACCTATCCTATGGTAGGGTTACCATATTTCAACACTGAAAAAAGAGGACACTCCACGGGGCCCTGGCCCTGCCCCAACTCCGCCCCTTCTCCACCCCCGGCCCCGCCCCTTCCCCAAAGTCCCTGCCCCAACTCCGCCCCCTCCTCCGAGCACCCTGCATTCCCCCTCCTCCCTCCCACTCTGATCTTGGTTGGGGGTTGCTAAGTACTTCCCTGCTCCCCCCTTGCCCTGCAGCCTCTGCACCCCCACTCGCCCTGCAGCCTCTGTGACCCCCTGCTCCCCACTCGCCCTGCAGCCTCTGTGCCCCCCGCCTGCCCTGCAGCCTCTATGCCCCTGCAGCCTCTATGCCCCTGCCTGCCCTGCTCCCCACTCGCCCTGCAGCCTCTGCACCCCCACTCGCCCTGCAGCCTCTGTGACCCCCTGCTCCCCACTCGCCCTGCAGCCTCTGTGACCCCCTGCTCCCCACTCGCCCTGCAGCCTCTGCACCCCCTGCCCCTGCAGCCTCTATGCCCCTGCCTGCCCTGCTCCCCACTCGCCCTGCAGCCTCTGCGCCCCCTGCCCCTGCAGCCTCTATGCCCCTGCCTGCCCTGCTCCCCACTCGCCCTGCAGCCTCTGCGCCCCCTGCCCCTGCAGCCTCTATGCCCCTGCCTGCCCTGCTCCCCACTCGCCCTGCAGCCTCTGCGCCCCCTGCCCCTGCAGCCTCTATGCCCCTGCCTGCCCTGCTCCCCACTCGCCCTGCAGCCCCTGCACCCCCCTTGCCCTGCAGCCTCTGTGACCCCCTGCTCCCCACTCGCCCTGCAGCCTCTGTGACCCCCTGCTCCCCACTCGCCCTGCAGCCTCTGCGCCCCCTGCCCCTGCAGCCTCTATGCCCCTGCCTGCCCTGCTCCCCACTCGCCCTGCAGCCTCTGCGCCCCCTGCCCCTGCAGCCTCTATGCCCCTGCCTGCCCTGCTTCCCACTCGCCCTGCAGCCTCTGCGCCCCCTGCCCCTGCAGCCTCTATGCCCCTGCCTGCCCTGCTCCCCACTCGCCCTGCAGCCTCTGCGCCCCCTGCCCCTGCAGCCTCTATGCCCCTGCTCCCCACTCGCCCTGCAGCCTCTGCACCCCCCTTGCCCTGCAGCCTCTGCGACCCCTGCTCCCCACTCGCCCTGCACCCCCCCGCCCCTGCAGCCTCTGCGCCCTCCCGTCTGCCCTGCACCCCCTGCCCCTGCAGCCTCTATGCCCCTGCCTGCCCTGCTCCTCCTCGCCCCTGCAACCCCCGCCCCTGCAGCCTCTGTGCCACCCGCCTGCCCTGCCCCTGCGCCCCCTACCCCTGCAGCCTCTGTGCCCCTGCCTGCCCTGCTCCTCCACGCCCTGCAGCCTCTGCACCCCGCCGCCTGCCCTGCTCCCCAGCTCACCCAGCAGCCTCTGCCTGGCGGGGGCTTCAGACGCTCAGCGGCGACCGGGGCAGCGCTCCTGCTTCCCGCCCGAGCTCGCTACAACGTAGCGGGCGGCTGGACTGCGCTGCGGACCCGGCGGATCGTGCTGGGCCCGGGCGGACTCTGGCTTATGCCTCCCTATTTCCCCGGACATGTCCGGCTTTTTGGAAATTCCCCCCAGACGGGGATTTGAGCACCAAAAAGCCGGACATGTCCAGGGAAATCCAGATGTGTGATAACCCTATGCTATGGGGTAGTCTTCTATTACATTCTTTCTGTGAATAATGCCCCCTTGGTTGTGTGTCAAATATAAATGTACATATCTAACCAATATGGCACTAGATTCCATAGAAATCTCCCAGTCAGACTGAGATGTCTTTAAAATTAATGATCAACCCCAAATTAAAAGTACTTTTATGGTTGGTATTATTTATGCCTTATTCATTTGTCTGGTAACTAAGCTTTAACTCCAAAAATAACTTGATTTGTTTTTATACTCGTGTGTGTACATATTTCATGTCCCATTTCTCACCAATGCAATCTATATTTTGTATTTAAATGGCCAGCATAAATTTGGCAACAGTTGAAGTGGACACTCTTCCTAACAAACCCATGAAGCCAAGAATCCATATTATCTGTTGGGTTGTAAAAGCCTTATTCCTCAAATTTCCAGGTGCACACTTTACCACCAGAGGGTGCTCTTGTGCATTCTAAATACTGAAATTACTGTCAATGAAACATTTTTATAAACAAGGCTCCATGTGCCCTTGCATGGATACAGCAATTCATGAAGTTGACTTTGTTTTACTGCTTTAACAATGAGAACTAATAAAGCAAGTCTTAGTTATGAAGAAATATATAATCAGATTTAAAATGACTCACTGCATGTATTAGTGAGTAGAATTTTGAAATACTACTTTCTCCAAGCACAAACTATGAAGTGCCAGCAACAAGTAACATCAATAAATACATTCTGGTTTTAATTTTGGAGCCTCCTTTACATTCAGAAGGCCTGTTGAAGGCAGTAGTAGTCCAGCATGTGGAACACACCCCCCAAAATTGGGCATGTCAATATGAATATATTAGTGCTGTGACAATCTCATTAAAAAGATATAGAATTTAATGTTTGATCCATATTTTTTTAAAAGCAGTCACAATTACTGTACCTTTGGAGACCGCTTTTACAGTAATGCTAATGATCTGAAGACATGATTATACTGATTAAGTGACTAATCTGAAAATAAAATATTCTTATTATTTTTGCATCTTATGTGTTAAGCAGGATGCTAGCATTTTTTAATGTACCTTTGTTTTGTGTATTTTCTGTTAAATGTAGGCATTATGTGAAAATAACTTTCCAAATCTTTGCTGTTTGTTTTTTCCCCTTCACTTTCCTTCTGAGAATTTTGTTGCTTCACAACTATTATTATTAGAACAAGTGAACAAACTAGCTCTTGTGCAGTTTTTCCTCACACCGATGAGGTTAGGCTGTTTTTTTCCCCCCACTTACTTTTGCTTAATCTCAAAATGCATGTATCCAAAAAACGTTTTGTTTCATAGGGCTTCAAGTTCTCAGCAGATGTCAAACCGTTTGTCCCAAAATACACGACAGTAACTGTGGCATGGTCAGAACCGTCGGAAGCGTGTGTCTTTCCTACTACATACTACCCACGTGTTCAGGAACCGTCTGTGGATAAGTATGTATTTTTCTGAATCTCGTATAGGTAATTTTAACCTTCTAGAGCCTTGACTTTGACTACTTTTCCAAAATTGAAGTAAGAGCCTCTAGTGCTTTAATTCTTCTAACTGTATTAGTGCTTGCCTAATGGTTTAGACTTCTGCATTGCTCTCTGAGTGATACAGATTTGGTACCTAGGTTGTTGATCCCAAAGACCTGGTATTGTGGAGTCACTAGAGAAGGGCAAGGAAGAGTCCTGTCGCTCTGCAGTGCCTAGTCTAGCTGATTCAGATGTGGTGTTTGGCTCTGGAAGGAATCGCATCCAGTCCTGGGGTAGAAGGATGATAAACTATTATATGGATGGGAGAAACAATGGGCGTGTATAGAAAGGGAAGGGAGGACCCTTGAGAGTGGGGAAGGGGGAGGCTCCCTAAATGCCTTCATTCTAGATAGAAGGAATCTTCAAGGTCCTTTCTTCGTCTCTCCCCCTGCCCCCTCCCAAAAAACCAACAACAATAACAAAAAAAGGATTTTAAAAGGTAAATCTAGTAAGAATAAGATACAATTGCAAAAGACCCCCAAACAAATCTATTTTCAATGTAGCAGTTTTCAGGATTTTCCAATGTAGATTTTACTAAATGGGTTGTTAATGCTGTATATGAGGATAAAAAAAGACACCTAACAATTACAAGGGTTTGATATTCAGTAGGTGTCCTAACTTTTGTATTAGTTTCTCAGAACGGTAAGCATTGGTTTCATTTTAGGCATAATTGCAGTGTCCTGCAACTTATTTACTGCCTAAAAAAAACCCCAAAGAGGTGTTCTTTTTTTATACCTTAACTGACTTTTCCCAGGGGCGATCTCAGAATTGTTACAAAATTGTCTTTGTATACATCCTGTATTTTGGATTGTTGTAATTTGTTTAATGATGAGCTGAATGCAAGTCTGATTTATGACAATATAACATAAAGAAATAGTGAGAAGCACCAATATTGTGATTAAGGTTGCATTGTTGGGGACTTAAGTCAGAAAATGAAGGTTAATGGTTGATGCACTATTGTGCATATTTCTCCATATAAATTAGGATAGGCTGAAGTCAAAACAACTCTTACTACCAGAGAGAGAGAGCATTTCTAACTTCAGATATGCAATACACAATATCTACTTATTCCAGAATTGAACAGATATATGAAAATAGGAAAACATCAGGCGTATAAACTTTGGCCACGCTAAAGTGGTTTTTAAAATTGGATATGCATAAGCTAACATTTGTTTGCTCAAATTGAGAATGTCACTGCTAGCTGTTCACTTTACACTGTAAATGTAATTTCTGTGGGAAATGTCTTCACTTTCAGAGGCCCGCTTAGAATTTGGCATGATCTGGGTGGTGGAGACCTTACTTATATCAATTTAGAAAAATGTGTTTTCTGATCTCCTCTTCCTTTTTAACTTTCAGATCTGTTGAATTTGCGGAAGCTGTATTTAAGGCTTCCTTTAGCCAGTAAGCACAACCCAAATATCTACCATCTAAGCACCTTGTGCTGTGTTGTTTGACTGAGATAAATTCTGTCCCACAGAGTACTGTATTTATTCTCCTGTATTTTAAAATAAGTTTCGGTACGTCATATTCCTTTCCTTGTAGTGAAATGCATTTGCACATGCCTCTTAGTTGTATTACACTTTCAAACCTCTCTGTCTTTTAGTTTAAGCTCACTCTTTACCACAAGGAAGTCTGGCAAAGTAATAAAGAACTTGCTATCAACTGTTAAAGCTGAAAAAGGGAAGTATAACTTTAAGTAAAGCAGAATAGTTTTGAAACTCAGTAACAAATATTTTGTAGGTAGAATCATTGTGGTTTTTGATTTTTAAATAACCATTATGAAAGCTTAACTATACAAAGGAGATAAACATTAATATTTTAATCATGTTTGAGGAAAAACTTGAATTTTATGGTTAAAACACTTATCTAGAAAGCAGTGAGTAAATACTTAATTGAAATTATGGAGAATGTTTTTCTTGCAAAATATTATGCCTGCCTTGATATTGAACAAAATCTTCAACTAAGGAATGGTGTATTTATTTAGGCCACAAATATGTGCGGAAGATGTGTCCTGGGATGGCGCTTCATCTCTTTCTCAATATATATCTGGTAGCGTTATGGGATATACTCCACTTGGTGAATACTCTAGCTCGCCTTCTTCGTCTGATGCTGCACCAAATATGTACTCACTAGCCAGCGCACGGTATAATTATAACAACTCTCAACACTACAGTCATTCCAGGATAGTTAATGAATGTGGCGAACAAATTTGTCCAGTCAAACAAGAGACTAGAAAGACTCCTAAAGTAAGTGAATACCTTCTTCTGTGAACTTTAAAATGAATAGTCACTACTTGTTCACTATTGCTTCTACAACAGCATTTAAAGGGATGTTGTTAGCAGTAATATAAACCAGATTTCGATTTGTATAGCAGTAAGATTATTTTTTTACAGAATCAAAGACCAGTAGAAATCTTTCTATGAAACTCTTACCATTCAAGTATGCACAATATTTTAAAATTCTGCGTATTTTATTTGTCAAAATAACAATATAATCATGCCAGTTTCAATTATTTTGTTAATTTATTTCAAAATACCTGTCGGCAAGTACATCTAACAATACAGACCACAAAAAAGCTTCAGGAAATGTTTTCTGACCAATAGATTCCTTACTAGACATACTAATACAGAACTTTGAGTAATAATTCATGTAAACTACAATACAGAAACGTATTTCCTACACCCCTCAGAAGTAGTACAAAAGCTTGGGGGAGTCAGGGTAATGAAGGAGCTGAGGGAGAGGGAAGTAGTTGCTGGGAAGGAGGCTGGAAGTGAACCTTGTTGGGTTTGGGTGGGAGAAATATGAAACAGGGTTTTTTTTGGAGGGGGGGCGGAATTGTTAGGGAGCCTCCCCCATGCAGACTCTGGCTGACCCCTAGCCTCCCCCATTCAGTCAGGCACATCTGCCCTGTCCCAGTACCTCCACTTAGCCAGGCACATCCTCACATGTCCCCATGTGGCCGGGCACTCCCGCTCCCATTAGCTCCTGCCTCCGTGTTGTCACCCCACTAGTGCCTGTGCCTCCACCCCAGTTTGTCCCCACCACTAGCTGTTCTGAATCCCAGTCTAGGAAATGTAGTCTGTGAGGCAAGTGGAGAAGCAGGTCAGCAAGGATAGTAAAGTGGGGGGCCAAGAGGTATAAAGGTGATCCAAGGAGTGTGTATGGTTCCCTTCCCCTGCAGGAAGTCAACCCTATTCCAGCTGCGCACTCCCAGAATTGGTCAGGAAAGTATGGAGGGGAGAAGAAGGTGGATTGGGGCAGTATCCAGAGTCTGGGAGACAGAGATGGGCAGGAGCCAAAGTAGTTCCCTTGGAAGAGAAGGTACTGGGTTGCAGGTAGAAAAAGAACTGAGCAGAGCCAGTATCCATGGACAGTGAAAAAGGAGTTGAACACGGGATTATGTCCTTGAGTGGAGCAGAACAGGGCAATGGCCAGCTGAAGTAAAGTGAGGCAGAGGATGGTACCCATTGAAGGGAAAGGTCTGCAGAAGGGAAGGCATAGAGGAAGGAGCTGAGATTAGTGCTTAGAGAAGGATGCCCCCCATCAATGAAAGAATAATGGAGGCAGTCTCCCTGTCTGTGGGGATTTTTTATTTGTGCATTTTAGAATGAATTTTCTGAAATTCTGAGAAAGGGAGGCAAGTCCCCCAAAAAGTTAAAAACCTGCCAAAAAGCAGTGTGATGTTAAGCCATTCTCTTGATGATTTTGGTCTGTTGTGATTTTTGAACTTGTTAGGTTAGCGATTTTGCAGGCAGCATGCAACTCAAGACTGCCTGTCCTGAAATTGCATCCACGTGGCTGGCCTCCTGCACCAGTGCTGAGCCCTACTGACTCCAATAAAACCCTGTCTGTGTGCGGGAGCCCACACATGTAGATACAATTGCAGGATCAGAGCCTAAGTATGCATTAGCATGAAGTGTCATGAGAATCTCAAAGTCCAATTGATTAGAAATAAGTGGACTAATTTGGTTTTTTTGTCCAAACTGAGAGACATGCAAAAACTAAATAGCAGAAATAACAAAATATAAATCAGATTTAATAATCTAAGATGTTCCTCTGATTTTTATTGGTCCTCAAACTGTGTTGGTTATTTTAGTACTAATTTAAAGTCCAAACTCTTAAGGTTATTCTAGTTAAGTATAACTAAAGTTATGGTAATGCAAATATGGTGATCTGACAAAGTGTAACTAAAAAATCTTCTGGAAAGGTTTTCATTTAACCTGCCAATTCATTGTTTCTTACAGAGGAGATCAAAAGGTGATGAGCAGAAATTGGACAATAAAAGGCTTGATGGAAGTGACTCATCAGACAGAACAGCAAATAGAAGTTCACTTCATACTTCTGTGTATGGCAGAGATGCTTTGAAACTAGGTACGGGTGCTAATAGTGGCTTAGTTAAAATATATGCAGTAGAAATTATAATTGTTGACTATTTAGTGGTTTCTAGTTTAGTGTGACTATATGTTTCTGAATCTAGAGGTGCCAAGTCAAGGGGTATGGGGAGAATACTTCTTCGGGTGACTCCCTTTTTGAGAGAACCATGAATAACCTTATTTGCTGACTCTACAACATAAGGTAGATTGATATGAAGAACTTCTTAGGCAAGCCAACTAACTTTAAAATTACTCCTAGGTTCACTGTTAAATTACTTTTTCTGCATCTTTATTATGATTAGTATATCAACATTTTCAAAATAAGTTATTGTTGACCTGAAACTATTCTTTGACAATCAGTGTGCTTGGATATCGTGACAGTTGAGGTGACATAAACATCTAGGTATAATTTAGTGAGTATAAACAGATAGTTGGCTTCTTTGACTTTATATGTTTTAATTAGACAGGTCTAATAAAGCCATGAACAGGAAATCAAAACCGATTCCAAAAAACGAGTCTCTTCCAAAACCTGCTTTTGAAGTTACCCTTTCGGATTTCCCTAAGTTGCAGACTCTGGGAAGCAATGATGTAGTGGACCTACAAAAACATAAATGGGGGCCATTATGCTCAACTGAAGGCAATACTGCACTCTTGAGACAACCAGTGAGAACACAGACTTCTGCTTTGGTGACCACAGAGGTTAGTTGATGTTTGTACTTTGGAGCCTTGTAGAGTATTTCATAAAATGACTTGTTTAGTGATTCATTAAACCACTTGTGTCATCAGTAGGGTGATTAAGTAACAAATAGCTTGTAGGGGGAAAAGAGTCTGCAGCCTGCCTTGCCCTGTCACTGTAATAAAGTAGGAGACAATTGCTTGAGAGTAGACTAGGAATTTAAACTATTACTCCTGGGGGAATTCTGCACCTAAAAATTCTCCACACAGTATTTTAAAATTCTGCATGTTTTATTTGTCAAAATAACACAATATAATCACTCCAGTTTCAATTATTTTGGTAGCTTATTTCAAAATAATTGTCAACAAGTATGTCAACAACACCCACAAAACAAAAAAGATCTCCCCCTTCCCCCAGGAGTAGAGTTACAGAAACCCCTACAACAACCCAGCTCCAGTTGGGAGGTACTGGAAGGGGCTGTGTGAGGTTAGGCAATCCACTCGCTGTGAGCTGGGCTCTGCAGAGTTCAGCAGCCCCTAATGGCAGCGAGCAACTCTGCAGCCCCAATTCTGCAGGGGAAACACAGAATTCTGCACAAATTTTGCATTGCACAGTGGTGCAGTTTACTCCTGTGGGAATTCTATATTAGCTAGTATCTTGCCTAATATACAGTAGATTTCTGCTTAATAGCAATCCTGATGTTAGCAACTTCTGGTTAATGACAACATATTGCTGGGAACCAATTCCAGCTCATTAACATCAATGTTAATGGGATTCGGATATTAGCAATGGCATGCTGCTTATTAGCAACTTTTTTGGAAGAAAGGTACCTCCTTTTGCAGGCAGGCCTGTGAGGCTACAGCCCAGAAGGAAGCAACCTGGCAAACCTGCCTGCAAACAGTGACCACATAGGAGGTAAGAGGCTGTGAGCTGGAATCCTGGGAGGTGAGGCTGTGGGCAGAGCAGTAGCAGATTTGTGGGGGGAGGGAGGACTGCAGCCTGAAAGGTGGAATCTGCACAGTACATCTTACTGAGCTCTCTGGGCTGTGCCCTGCTGTGGGACTGTGAATAGGGAAGGAAGTGCTGGGACATACTGAGCCCTGACCTCTGGAAAGCCTAGGAAACGGTACTGTGTAGCTGCATGAACCCCAGAGCACTCTTCCCCCACCCCCCTTGCTTCTGGAAAGCCTCGACATCCGGGCTGCAGCCCTCTAAGACTTCCTTCCCTGGCAGCTGCCTCACAAACCTGCTTTTCACTTCTTAGTAGGGCTGTCATGTGATTAAAAAAATTAATCGTGCGATTAATTGTGGTGTTAATAGAATACTGTTTATTTTCTACATTTTCAAATATATTGATTTCAATTACAACACAGAATACAAAGTGTATAGTGCTCACTTTATATTTATTTTTGATTACAAGTATTTGAATTATAAAAAACAAAAGAAATAGTATTTTTCAATTCACCTAATACAAGTACTATAGTGCAATCTCTTTATCAAGAAAGTTGAACTTACAAATGTAGAATTATGTACCAAAAAAACCTGCATTCAAAAATAAAATCTAAAATTTAGAACCTGAAAGTCTACTCAGTCCTACTTCTTGTTCAGCCAATCGCTCAGACAAGCAAGTTTATTTGCAGGACATAATGCTGCCCACTTCTTGTTTACAGTGTCACCTGAAAGTGAGAACAGGCATTCGCATGACACTGTTTTAGCTGGTTTCACAAGATATTTATGATCCAGATGCACTAAAGATTCATATGTCCCTTCATGTTTTGGTCACCATTCCAGAGGATATGTCCATGCTGATGATGGGTTCTGCTCGATAACAATCCAAAGCAGTGCGTACCGATGCATGTTCATTTTCCTTATCTGAGTCAGATGCCACCAGTAGAAAGCTGATTTTCTTTTTTGGTGGTTTGGGTTCTGTAGTTTCCACATCAGAGTGTTGCTCTTTTAAGACTTCTGAAAGCATGTTCCACACCTCGTCCCTCTCAGATTTTGGAAGGCACTTCAGATTCTTAAACCTTGGGTCGAGTGCTGTAGCTATCTTTTAGGTTTTGTGAAATCTGCAGTGAAAGTGTTCTTAAAATGAACAATATGTCCTGGGTCATCATCAGAGACTGCTATAACATGAAATATATGGCAGAATTTGGGTAAAACAGAGCAGGGGACACACAATTCTCCCCCCAAGGAGTTCGGTCACAAATTTAATTAATGCATTATTTTTTTAACGAGTGTGATCAGCATGGAAGCATGTCCTCTGGAATGGTGACCGAAGCATGAAGGGGCATATGAATATTTAGCATATCTGGCACGTAAATACCTTGCAATGCCAGCTAGAAAAGTGCCATGCAAATGCCTGTTCTCTCTTTCTGGGGACATTGTAAATAAGAAGTGGGCAGCAGTATCTCCATTGTAAACAAACTTGTTTGTCTTAGTGATTGGCTGAACAAGAAGTAGAACTGAGTTGACTTGTAAACAGTCAGTGCCTACATTGTTTTGTTTTTGAGTGCAATTATGTATAACACAAAAAATCTACATTTGTAAGTTACACTTTGACAAAGATTGCACTACAGTACTTGTATGAGATGAATTGAAAAATACTATTTCTTTTAGCATTTTTACAGTGCAAATATTTGTAATAAAAAATACTTTGATTTCAATTACAACACAGAATACAATATATATGAAAATGTAAAAAAAAATCCAAAATATTTATTTAATAAATTTCAATTGGTATTCTGTTGTTTAACAGTGCGATTAAAACTGATTAATCGCAATTAATTTTTATAATCGTGATTAATTTTTTTAGTTAATTGCGTGAGTTAACTGATTGATTGACAGCCCTACTTATTAGCAACTGATGGATAACAGCAACCCCTCAGATGCCAGCAAAAAGTTGCTATTAAGTTGAATCTATCATACAAAGATTTTTTCCCCCATGTGCAGTAAAATATCATGTGATGCTCACACCTGGGACCTTGCATGCTTCAGTAGCCCATCCCCTCCTTGTTCCCTCCAGCAATTTTCTTATGGAAAAAAAAATAAGGTAACAACCACCACCTCTGTGCATGGCATTGCCTGTGGATTAATGACTAACGTGCATCAGCTTCAGCCAGTCATTAATTCCCAGGAAATGCTCTGCACCTCATTTTTATTGCTAAAGTAAGGTAAATCTGTGTTCTGATTTGCATTTCGTTCACATAATTGCTGGAGCCTGAGAGCAGGAGTGTCATGGAACCTTTATGCCAGATCTCCGCTGGCTGGGGAGGTCTCCTGCACAGGAGGTATTCTCAGGATGCCATTTCTACCCCCTTTTAAGATTCTTTTATACTAGTTGCATGGTATAAAAGGGTCTTGGTATGGTTGCAGAATATCATCGGGCCAGATGAGTCTAAAAAGTTACGTACGTTGGGAGTCTTCTGTATTTAAGAATACAAAACAATATGTTGTTGCTTTGTAGGATGAAGCTTCAGTGGAAAACAAAGCTGAATCAAAAACTTATACAGAAGCAGGTTCAGTTTCCTCTTCATTTGATACTAGAGGTAAGTGCTGGAGAAACCCCAAAATATCTACCACCTATTTCGTTTGAATTGACTCTGCATCTCATTAATATAAAAGTTACGGTACTGCTGAATGTTTCTTGAGAATAGAATAAATGTGCAAATTTAAAAATAAAAACCTAAAGCATGGAAACTAACCAGTGAGAGATAATGAAGCAGTTGTTTTAATTGCTATGTAAATATCTTGACTTACCACAAACTACTTCCAAATATATGTAAATAATGGATTTCTAATGCAGCGGAGTTCTTAGCTTGTAGCAGATCTCTAGTTTAAATTTAAAAAATTCACATGTTAAAAGCAAAAATGGCAAAAAGAAAATTGTTCAGAACAAACCACTTTTTAATGCATTAATTTTTCTTTTAGGTCTTAGGTCTCCTCAGATTTATGTATAAGCTTATCTTGTGGGGTTAAGAATATTTTATGTTAATGGCTGAGTTTTTATATGATTCAAATCTATATCCATTTGTATTGCAGCAGAAATGTCTGCTCTCTCAATTGAGGTAACCGCACGTGATTAACTCTGTATATAGAATTCACAAGCTAATTGTCCCATTTTTGTCTGTGATGTCATGGACGTTTAAAGAGTAGTGCTGATGTACTGATTCTTGTGCTGCTGCTGCTTGGTTGGTTGGTTGATGATTTCTCTTAATTAACCAGGTTTTGAAGTCTAGTGATCTTTGACTTCTGATGTTAAGGGTACTCCTCAAGTTTAGTACTTTGCTTTCTATAAAAAAAAAAATCAGTAGCAAATCACTAGTACCCTTAACAACATTTAGTAAACCTTGATAAGCAAGCTTGTTTTGAGTGGTTGACTAGCTGGTTGTTAATAGCTGTCTTCTTTCAGTGGCTGGCTGAGTCCTTGCCATTATAAGTATATTTCATGCGGTTTTTCAGATAAAATGGATCCAATTCAGACTTCAGAGTCTGTTTCTGTGGCTGCAGGGCAGTGTCTTGAGAGGACAAATGCAAGGTCTTTGCTGCTTAAGTTTGGGACAGTGTGTCTCTCTCGCCTTGAGATGGCAGAAGAGTTGTGAATAGTTTTTGTCATGACCTTGCTGGCTGAAGGCCAGGATGAAAAAACTGGCTCAGTTTATTGGCAGAGGTCATCCGTGCCTACTTTAGGGAGAATAGAATGCTGGTGTCTGCTAAAGAAATAGCCAACTATCAGCAGTGTCATCCAGTATTGTGGCAAGACAGCTCTGAAAGTATGGCTGCCTCAGATCTCCTTGATGTAATCTCAGTACAGACTTGAGCACAGGAACTGGTAGCACTACTAGATGAACTCCTAATGTCTATGCTAATATTAGATTGATCTCTGCCTTTGATCCATTGCTTGTGAGGTGGTGGTGTCTTGTCTCTGAACCCCAGCAGGAGTAGATGGGACTTCCCTTTGGTAATTTTGTTCTTAGGGTCCATGTTGTCTCTCCTCCTATTGAATATGTAAATGTTGCCAATTAGGAAGGCTATTGAAGGGTTTTAGTTACTCACCCAACACAGCCAGTGCTGTCAAGACATCTGGTCAAATGTCATGGTATAGTAGAGGAGACAAGGCTGGTGAGATGGTGATGTTTATTGGCCCAACTTCTGTTGGTGAGAGAGACAAGCTTTCGAACCACACAGAGCTGTGTGGTTTGAAAGCTTGTCTCTTACCAACAGAAGTTGGGCCAATAAAGGATATTGCCTCTCTCATATCCTGGGACTGACACAGCTACATCTATACTACATAGGACGTGGATAAGAGCTAGCTGTCTGAAGTTCAGCCCAGATAAGACTGAGGTAGTGTTGGTAGTTTGAGTGGGAGAAAGGAGCTGCTGGCAGGAGGTTCTTAATGTGAGGATTCCTACTTCTCTCTGACTCTCAGGGCACTCTCAAACCTTATTTTTTTATCAGGGCTAATGCAGGGGAAGGGTGATGAGGTGGTATTTAAAACAAGGTTATGCTGGGGTGTTTGGTTTCTCATTTTGGCTTTATGGTGGCTGTTTTATATAAATTAAAAAATCTAACACTTAGAGGCTAGAATAGTTGGGAGGAGTGGTCCCCTTAAATTTAACTGCAGTTTTTCCAAAATTTAATTTTCAGTTCTTTTGCAAATAAAAATCAATGTCAAAGCCCACAATCTGTATAACAAACAAGTGAGCATGCCCAGTGGAGGAAAAATGTAGTAAGGAAACACCTTGGTCTCTAGCTGCCAAGGAACTAATTTGAACAGCAGTCAAAGAAACTAAATTAAAAACAATCGGAATACCTTGTCACTAATTGTAGAGGTGGTGGTATTTGATTCATTCGTAAACCTTTTGAATATTAAGTAGCTGGAGAAATAATTTACCTTTTAGATATTTCTGAATATTATTTTCTTTCCAGCAGCACTTCCTCCAACATCTGCACCTTACTCCACTCAGTCACATTTATCTTGGGCCACCATACTATCGCAGGCTCCAAAGAGAGTTGTTTCCTCACCAGCCTCTGAACTTATTTCCAGTAACCATTCTTGCAGCAAAGAAAAACAAGATGTTCAGGCAAATAGTAAGGTATTCAGATAATTGTCTGTTACACTCCATTGATCTAACAGTGGTTCTCAAACTGTGAGTCAGGACCCCAAAGTGGCTCACAAGCCCGTTTTAATGGGGTCGCCAGGGCTGGCATTAGACTTTCTGGGGCCTGGGGCTGAAGCCTGAGCTCCACTGATGGGGGGCCAAAGCCCTTTTAGGCTTTGACTTTGGGGCCCCCCCCGGGACAGTGAGGCTCGGGCTTTGGCACTCCTGCTTCAGTCTGCCCTCCTGGGGTTGTGTAGTAATTTTTGTTGTCGGAACGGGGTCATGGTGCAATGAAGTTTGAGAACCCCTAACATCATCCATTGACACTATTTAAAAAAAAAAAAAAGCCATTAATGTATCTGCAAACCAAATGCCTCTTTGCTAAGGTAGTTTAGGTGTAATTTTACACTTTGTTAGAAGTGTTGTCCATAATTTTAAGTTACACTTCTTTCATATCTTGCTGTCTTCAAAAGTTAAAGGTGAAACAGGGTCTCTTTTAGGAGGAATGTTTTCTGCCCAAATCACTGTATCCAAGGTATGCTGTGATAGTTGTGCAGTACGTTTACAGCAGTATATTCTCTGCTGTGCTCTAACTGCTGCTGGGTCTTAAATGATCAAACTCTGTCCATGTGTTATCACAATGTAGATTGGTTAGGGCATACTTTGTTGTACATGTTTGATCGTTTACATAGGTTTGGTGGCTTTAAAAATATTTTTACCTTTATTCTGATACTAGTCATCTGTAAATAGCTGATTTACTCCACTCGTGGTCTTTCAATAGTCAAAAACAAGAAATGATGCTAGTGAAACTGAGCCTGAAGAAGTATCAGAAAAGAAGAAGAAAAAAAAGAAAAAGAAACCTAAATCAAATCCTGAAGAGGAAAAACCTCAAAATGAAAGCTTTATAGTACAGGAACCACCAAGGATTGAGGTACAGTCGAATGTTTTGGGAATGTGTGCACATTAAGGGGTTGGTATGTGATTTCTAATTTGTAGAAACCTGGATTCAGATCTGTGGTGTAAACTGATTCTGTAGGTATATTTAAGAAGGTAATTTTTCTCCTAGTCCCAAAGTACAGTTGTGACTGGAATCCCAGGGGAGCCAGCTGAGGTCACTCAATTAGGGTGAACTGCAAAGAATGGGGCAGACAATACCCAAAGCTGGTGGATATTCCAATACTTACATTTACCAAGCCAGCACAAAGCAGCTTCCATAATAACCTCACTGGTTACCCAGAAACAACAACACAGTTCCCTTAAAGTAACCCAGCCTCAGGCCTCCACCTAGGCATCCAAGTCAGATATGATGAGGATTAATACACCTTTACCCTGATATAACGCTGTCCTCGGGAGCCAAAAAAATCTTACTGCGTTATAGGTGAAACCGCATTATATTGAACTTGCTTTGATTCACCGGAGTGCGCAGCCTCGCCCCCCCGGAGCACTGCTTTACCGTGTTATATCCGAATTCATGTTCTATCAGGTCGCGTTATATCGGGGTAGAGGTGTAAATCTTATTCATCATGCAAAAAAAGTTCTATCAGTCCCAAAGGATCGGACACATTACCTCCCAGGTCAATGAATGTTCCAGATCATACCTAAATACACGCTTACAGCCAAATCTTATTAACTAAACTAAAATTTATTTTAAAAAGAAAAGGGAGAGAGGATCAGTATACATACAGACACGAGTCAGTCTTGAGATTCAGATTCATAGCAGAAACAGTGAGCTTTGTAGATACAAAGAGTTCTTTCAGAAATAGTCCATAGGTTATAGTCCAATGTTTATATTTCAGGGTGGTCGATTCAGAACTGGGATCTCAGTCCTTGTGGCTTCGGCTTCCCCTGCATGAAACCTCAAGCAGATAAACGGGATCGGGACCCAAGGGTCTTTTATACCATTTTCTAGCAGCCACTTGACCATACAGTTCTGGGTAAACAATAGGCTTTTGATGTAACCTTCTGTTTCCTAAGCACCACCAGTAATTAGTTACACAAATTAACATAGGGCAATTTATCCATTAGGCAGTCTATCACAAACTTCAGAGAGACAAATAGACATTGACATTATTTCACCCAAGTTTCATCTAAATGTTAATGCTCCCTTTTGATCTCTGAATTAATAGTTCTAGTGACAGACAGGGACTATCTGTTTACATGGCTAAAGTTTGAGTGCACACGGACAATTAGTATCACTTCTAACAATATAGGTTTGCATTTCAAAGTTCTAGCCAATCTAACATCAAATGGCCATAATTACCATTTCTAATATGTCTCTACAGGTTGGCTCTGGGTTAGTTAGCCTGCAAGCTGTTTAACCCTTTCTGGACGTGTGTTACACTTCGTATAAGATTCATTGCAATTATCTAACAGCGGTAGCAATAATTTGCATGGTTATATTTTAATTAGACAAAGTGACAACAGTCTATTACAAAACCAGACAAAACCCTAACTAAGAAGTTTGGCAAATCTGACTCTGTATGTGACAACAGAGATCAGAGGGAAAAATAGGGTGTGGTAGCATGACACTTGCACCTGTTATGTCCCACTGAATTCCGCGCTAGTACTAGTGATTCCTCTACAGGATTTGCGACCGTAATGTGCATCATGACTACAAGCAGCCAAAACATTCAACATGGGATTTCTTTTTTGGTAGCAAAGGAAGCAATTAAAATCTGCTGCTTACTACACCTCTACCCCGATATAACACGAATTCGGATATAACGCGGTAAAGCAGTGCTCCAGGGGGCAGGGCTGCGCACTCCGACGGATTAAAGCAAGTTCGATATAACGCGGTTTCACCTATAACACAGTAAGATTTTTTTTTTTTGGCTCCCGAGGACAGCGTTATATCTGGGGAGAGGTGTACTTTGTTACATTGTACAGCTAACAGTGTCTCATATGCTTCAGATTAAATATTATATTGGAGCGGGGGAAGATCCAGTTGATTTCTCCAATATAATTATTCAGGAGTAAATCAGATGTTCTGCTAGGTAAAGATTACACATGTATATTTTTGTGTATTACATTTAAAAAACCAAACAGAACCTTTTAATGCTAAGTAGTAACTCTGAACATTTCCCCCCTAAGATTACAGAATTGTTCCTTTTTGTGTTTGTACATTAGCAACATACAAAGTGCTGTCCAATTTTTGTTTCTCTAGTAAATGAAGCAGTTTCCATTTGTTTATGTGGCTATTTCCTCCTGCAACAGTGGGGGGGAGAGGCTTTTTCAAAAATGTGTGGTAAAATGTTGAACTGACTGGGACTTGGAGGGCAGGATGTGTAGGACCTCAGAATACCCTATTTTTAGAAATTGTCTAGATTTTAAATTGGTTTCCCTTTTAAGATTTTTATATTAACCTTAACTCTTCCACCTTACCTACATATAACCCAATTTGGTCTTCAGATTCATGCAACTCCTGCTGAAATTGATCAATATGAAGTCACAAGTACTCCTGTTTTTATCTAAATGGTATATGCTTAAAATAGAGCTATTTCAAAATATATGTGTAATTTGGGCAGTTTAAGGTTACTGTGAGAGCATTAATGTAAATTTGTGTTTTTTTTCCTGTCTCCAGAAAAAGAGAGTAGTTCTAATCAGTATTATTTTTACTCTAAATTCCTATTGTGGATTTTATTAATCTATTTTATCAGTTGTAATTTAGCTTTTGCACAAATAAAACTGAGAAATAATTTTCATAGATGCAACTTAACATTCAATTTATTAGTGTATTTTAAAGTTAACGTGATTGAAAACTGTTAGTGGAATTTTTGAATATATTAAAAAAAAACAAAGTATAGTGTTATGCGGCTAATTGGCTGAGCAAAGAAGTCTTTCACTCAGCTCAGTGACGTCAATTTGTTCATTACAGATATTTGAACACCACATCCGGTCAGGTCCAAAACTTGATGTTCTAGGTATCACTAGGCAAAACTCCAATTGATTTGGGTAAAAATTGAAAAAACCTGAAGTGGGAAATAGAGGATCCATGGAGCTCCTTGAACCTTGCAGCAGCTCCAGCTACCTCTGTAATGGTCTTTAGATTGAAGAACTAGTTGATGGCAGCCCTTAACACTTTCCAGTATAACTATATCACCCATCTCAGCTCTCCCCATCCTCCAAATACAGTTTAAAATTGTTGACATCCTGAATTACTTTACCCTCCCAGTCTGAGAAGAGAGAGAAAAGAAATGAGAATGTGGGGAGAGGGAATAGGGAGGAATGAGTAGGCAGGCCATTCGTCCTGCTTTTGAAGGTTTGTTCCTGTCTGGTACTGAGACAAAATTGGATGTGGCTTCCAGCAGAAGTGGAGTCATGCCATTCAGAGAAGTACCGAAATGTTGTATCCTGGGAATATGTGAGGGGAAATGGGGAGGGCACACAGAGCCCATGGCATGGGGAGAATGGGGGACCACATTATCTCTGGCCTGAGGTGAAAGGTGGGATGACTGCAAGGAGTCCCTGAGATTGTGGGAGATGGGAGCATGGCATACAAGGAGCTTGTGGAGGGAATGCAGGACGTCAAGGAGTCTGTAATGTGCTTTTTTTTTTATGCTCTCAGCCTACAGAAGCAACAAGTGTGTGATCCTCTAGTTTGCTGAATATTGTATACTGCATACATGCATTCTCTGTGCTGTTGTTTAACTGTAAATGTACATAGTCAATAGTATCAAAACGTGCATATACTGATTTCTTTGCGTGTTCACGATTCCATAGTCCAAAGCTTATGGCACTCCCCTCTTTTGTTCCCCTTCTCTCTCTCACCCGCACTTTTTAAGGCAAGACTACATAACTGGAGGCTAGAGTGGGAAATGTGGGCTTTGTAGTTCAGAATGCTTGTAAATGATCTAAAAAGTAACAGAATGGCTCTTTTAACTGTCCATACTAATTGGCTGCAGTACTGACTGCACTCAGAGTACTAGAAAAGATTCAAGTTCTGGCATCTGTCAATGCAAACGTTTTTTTGTTTTGTTTTTTGTTTTTTTAAATTCCTTTATATCTGAACTAGTTGCTGCCATATGCAAAATCTGTGCCTTCTGCAGCTTTTAAGCATTAAGACGTTAATAGTTGAAGGAGCCGCACTGAGATCCGTGAACCTCTATACACCAAAATAGATGTGTGTTTCTTTATGTGGAAGGGAGGGAGAGAATATATATTTGATTTGGAGCTGGGAATTTGGCGCTGATTGTCCTCTTTAAAAACAATGGCTTGTATTTTGTTTAGGATGCTGAAGAGTTTCCTGACCTGGCAGCTGCTTCTGACCGAAAAAACAGGGCGGGGACTCAGAAATCATCCTATGCTCCTCCTGTTAGCAGAAGGCAGCCTGAAGTAAGAGATCTTGTCAGATGACTCCCATACACTTGCTTTGTATCTCCAAAAACTGAACAGAGAAAAACGGAAACTTTAAAATGTTGAATTTTCATATTAGTTGTGCTTCGATTTGGTGAAGAGGCTTGCTCTTAGACTGTGTAAGGGAAAATGGACACAGGTGTCTACTGCATTGTTGTAGCCATATTGGTCCCAGGATATTGGAGATCAAGGTGGGTGAGGTAATATCTTTTATAGGACCAACATCTGTTGGTGTGAGACAAGCTTTTGAGCTTACATAGAGCTCTTCTTCAGGTCATATGTAAGCTCAAAAGCTTCTCTCTCACCAACAGAAGTTGGTCCAATAAAAAAGGTTATCTCACCCACCTAGTCTCTCAGGTGTCTGTCTGCTGAGTATCTTCAACTTCTGGCTCTGCAGCCTGATCAGTGTTAAATCTACTCAATTATATATCTAGGGCACCTAGAACACTACATTTCAGTGCCAGTCTGCTGCAAGGGTAAGAACTGTGCAGCTTTTTGGGAAAAGTAATCTACCTGCATATGCATTCCTTTCACTATTTTCCACTTTAAAATTATTCTGCAGTGAAGGAGCAAGTCTAATGCTTGATCTATACTTTCAATTTATGTCAGCATAACTATATCGCTCAGGGGTGTGGAAAAGTGATGTAACTATATCAACCTAACCTCCAGTATAGTCAGTGCTGTATTGATAGGAGGGCAGCTCTCCTGTCAGCATAGATAGTGTCTTAGCTAAGTGCTACCGTAGCACTGTGAGTGTGTGGACAAGCCCTAAGCCATTTCTGTGTTTCACTGGAGTAGTGTTTCTAAACCTTTGGGCTGTGACCTGCAGGGGGATGACAAAAGACAATCGGGGGGTGGGGTGTGTCACAAAGTATTTAAAAACTTTCCTTCTAAAGCAAAAAATATAAAATTTCCAGAATAACTTGGAGGCAGCCCAAACCTTCAAAGTTTGTGAGGTAAAACATGGTCTCAAAACACACACACATCATATAGGCTTGTCATATTGTTTTTATTGTTATAATAAATGTAGAGGGGTCTCAAAAATATTTTTCACCACCAACCAGAAAAGATTGAGACATTTGCATTAGAAGAACTTAAATACTATCATAGTAGGCAAACTAGAAATACTGAAGAAAGAGAGGGGGCTTGGATGTAGTTGACCAGTCTAGCAGCCAATGAATGCTCACTTTCTCAGAGGAAACTCATTGCTTACTATTTCAGGTCTGGGTCACAGCTCCTGTTACTGTAGGTAGACTTGACTACCACATGTTCCCTTTATCCCCCTGCAGATATTCATATTGCTTACATTTTGGTGGTTTAAGTCTACAGAATATGACAGGAGTCTAAACATTTTCTGTTCTTTCTTGGCACTTTCTTTCTGTCTTTAAATTTCAAAGGTACATGTAACCAAAGAGTCCTGTGACAGTCATTATCGAAATGATGCATCAAACTTGGGAGCTGTTGTAACACCAGGGAAACATGCTTCATCTGCTATGTTGGAAAGAAAAAAACCTCAGGTAAACCAATTCCCATTGAAACTAAGTGATCATAGGCTGAAATTGCAGAGAGAACTGGCATGTTTAGCAATAAGGACCAAAAGTTCAAGCTTAAATGCAAGTATATATATTTTTGTATCTACAGTAAGTGGCCTGATTCTTTAGTTGGAAGCACTTGGCACCTGTGAAAATCAAGCCACTTTAGGTTCTCAGATGTGAAAAAAAAATTGGCCAATGTATCTTTTCATTTGTTTTTGCAGTGTATATGTTTTAAGTACAGTAACTCCTCGTTTAACGTTGTAGTTATGTTCCTGAAAAATGTGACTTTGAGCAAACTGATGTTAAGCGAATCCAATTTCCCCATAAGAATTAATATAAATAGGGGAATTTTTTTTCACCAGACAAAAAACTATATATTACATAGATATACACACAGTATATGTTTTAAACAAAGAATTTAATACTGTTCACAGCTATGATGATTGTGAAGCTTGGTTGAGGTGGTGAAGTTAGAGGGTGGAAGAGGGAGGGATATTTCCCAGGGAATGCCTTACTGCTAAATGATGAACTAGCACTTGGCTGAGCCCTCAAAGGTTAACACATAGTTGTTAATGTAGCCGCTCACACAAGGCAGCACGAACACGAGGAAGGAGAGACAGCATAGCAGACAGAGACAGACCCACACCTTATGTGTGGGAGAGAGAGAGATGCACACTGCCCCTTTAAGTAAGCTGACCCACTCTTAAGTGCATTGTCTTTTTAAGTGGATCAGGAAGTTGAGACAGCAGCTGCTGCCCCAAGCTCTCTGTCTCTCTCCCTCCGTGTCCCCTCCCTGCTCTATATGGAGAAGGGGTAAGCGGGGTGCAGGAGCAGGGGGGAGGGGGACACCCTGACATTAGTGCAGCCGTTCCCCCCCCCCCCCCCCGCATAGCAAGCAGGAGTCTCTGGGAGCAGCTCCAAGGCAGAGGGCAGGAGCAGCACATGGCAGTGGGGGGAGGGACAGCTGAACTGCTGGCAATTGATAGTCTGCTGGGCGGCTGCAGCACAGGGAACTTAGGGGAGCGGGGAGCTGATGGTGGGGAGGGGGCTGCCGGTCCACCCTGGTTACAAGCCCCCACCAGTTAGCTGCAACGGGCTGCTCTTCCTGCAAGCAGTGGACAAAGCAGGCAGCTGCCAAACGACTTTAGAAGGGAGCATTGCACAACTTTAAACAAGCATGTTCCCTAATTGATCAGCAACGAAACATTAACCGGGATGACTTTAAGTGAGGAGTTACTGTATTGGAGATTGTCCCCTTAGCCCATCTGATTTGATCATGACATGCCCTGTCCTAAACCAGTGTCTTAAGAATTCAGGAACAGTTTGAGCTGGAGTCTTAAGGATATTGCACACCCAGAGATTATATTCTCCCTTCTACATCCAACCATAGGCACCTCATTTTTAAGTTGCGGAAGGAAAGCAACTTCTGTTTAGGGCTACAGTGCTGCCCCCAAGCTACCTTTTTAAGACATAAGAGAGAGTGACATAAGCTGTCTTATTCCAAAAAATTCTTGCTGGATCAAGCTTGACTTGGATTTATTAGCATTCTACTGGGTCTATATTGTTCTCTATAAACTTTGAGAAATGCTTTTACTGTTTCAGTGGGCTCTTCAAAATTATTTTCAACTTGATATCAAACAGGTAGTAGTAGGACAAGCTAGTAGTCAGCCATACAGAGCTAGGTTGTAGCATAGCTCTGGTAATGGAAGTAAATCAGAATGCCCTAGTCTCCTGCTTCCTGGCATGGCTTGTTATTGGTTTGGTACATTACTAAAATGATGATGGCTGGTGCTATGAAGGAAGGAGGAGTTACAAGGATGTAGGAAGGTAACCTTGGTTTGGACATATTGCTTACTCTGGCATGGTTTGTGTACAGAAATCAAGGAGGACCATGGTCCTGCAGAGATCTTCTTGTGTCTTATTTAGGTATCTAGAAAATAACATTTTGTTAGTACTGTCTGCCTTAAGCCTGGCCTAAACTTAAAAATTAGATTGACTTAGCCATGTTGCTCAGGACTATGAAAAACTTTGCACCCGGAGTACAGTGGTAAGGTTGATCTCACCCCTGGTGTAAACACAGCTAGGTTGATGAAAGAATTCTTCTGTTGACCTCACTACCACCTCTTGGAGTAGTGGATTAACTACATCCATTAAAAAAACCCTTCTGGTGATGTAGGAAGTGTCAACGTTACAGCAGCACAGCTGTAGTAAAGACATACCCTAAGTTTCACGTGTCTGCCTCTGTTAGGTTATTCATTTACAGCTTCTATAAATTTGGATTTAAAATTAATGTTGTCTCTGGATAGAAGAGGTATAATGCCAGCCATGGAAGAGGCTACTTGCTCACCTTCTTGGATTGAGACACAGGAAAATAAAGCTATTTGTCAGATGATGGCACATTAAAGTGGGAATCACTAGAGAATTCTTTTCAAAGAAAGGCATTGGGAAGGGTGAGGTGTCTGCACCAGGCCCAGATGCTGAAAAACAGCTGCTAAAACCAAAAATGCATCAACATATTTATCATATATGTTTCTGAAGTAAAATTAGTAACTCCAATAAGCCTTTAGTAAAAGGTACCTGACATACTTCCCAAAGCAGAAGCCTGTTCAGTTGTGAAATGACTGCTGATGCTAGTGTAAAGAGATCTTTGGTGCTGTGTTTCAGTAGGTGTCAAAAAACATACATCATTAATCCAAAACAATCACTGTTCCAAAACATTAAGATTTGTTGTGTTTTTTCACTTTAACTTGTTTTGATCTTTAAACACAAGTATTCCTGAATGAATGTGTCCGTAGTATATTGTATGTCACAAGAAATGCAGCCTCTTAAGATCTGAAATGGGACAACACCTGTTTTATTCCTGTCTTCCTTAGGAAGCTTCTAAGAGCAGTGGAAAGAAGAGTCAGATTCCAGTGAAGTTGGATTTGGGAGGCATGCTGGCTGTATTGGAGCAGAAGCAACATGCAGAGAAATCAAAACAGTCCTCAAAACCTGTGGTGCTTTCAGGTACAAGCTATGATTAGATTTCCTTTTTTCATGTCAACTGTGTTGGTTTCAAATATGGGAAATTTAAAATTAACCTCACTTTGAATATGTGGTAATTGAAGAAACATACTTCACATTTGTGATAGACAAGAAAATCAAAGTGAAGCAAGCTATATATGAAAAGTTAAGATAGATAACATGGGGATGGAGGTAGGGAAGAACCACAATTTAGCTGGAAAATATTTTTTTCAGATGGTTCGGAAAGATGACTGAAAATTAACCTGAAAAGTTGGCAAGAGGGGACATATTTGGTCTTTATTCTGGTTTATGATGTATAGGGATAGTCAAAGTCTATTTCAGCTTGGCATTTTGCTTTTATTTTTAAAACTTAAAACTGTCAGGTCTTGTTTGCTCTCCCTTTGCTTGAGGTCTGCCTTATTGACAATTGGGGAACTGATAGGATTATGACATTACAAGAGGCAAGACTGGAACCTGAGCAAATGAAAGCAAAGAGAATTTCAGTCAGTTTCATTTTTTTGAATACTGATTTAACTGAAATTCCTGACAAACCAGTCTCTTGGAAGAAAAGCTCTCTGGTAAAGATTCAAACTGTTCCATCCCAGCCCTTTCAGCTGAGGGCTGAGAACTCCCACAGCAATTCCCTGGTTCGTGGAAGAGTTATCTAGGCAAAAACAAAAGACAAGACTGTAAGAAGTGTCTGTTAGTTGTAAAGTAAAAAATGAGCAAAAACCTGGCTATGGTGAGGGAAAGAAATGCTTTCAGGCTTTATTTGTATATCCTAAAGAAACAAAAATGGCACAACACATTGCATTGTAGATCACCTATAAGGAAAACTTGCACTTAACTACATTAGTTCAAGTAGGAAAAACGTAGTAATCCATTTCTATCACTTGACAATGATTAAGAATTTCTCTCCTTATTTTGGAATTGTGGAAACAATGTACTGAGTTGAATGAACTCTAAATACAGTAAAATTAATTTCAAATTTTTTTTTATACCATGCCATTCTTGAGATTTCAAATGAATAACTGGAAATATCAATTATCGGTGTTTTTTGTCTTTGTTCACTGTGAGAACTTGGAATACTTTATGTATAATCTCTCCTAGTATTAAAGGCAGCCAAAATATAATATTGGAGAGGTACTAGCAACTACAATTGTTAATCCTAAATCCCAGAATAGTTTTAAAAAGTACTTGCATGAGGATAATTTTAGTGTGGATCGGAGGGTGGGGACAGGGCGAGTGATGTAGCAGGAAGTAGAGCATCATGAATCATAGCGTCTGCTCCTGTAGTAGTAGTTACATTAGATTACCTGTGCCTGGTGTTGTCTCGTAAGAGGGATGAGACTATCTTGGCTGTACCTAGGAGGGATAAGACAGCTATTGCATCATCAAGAACTTTGAGACTCAAGTGCTCACAATAAATCACTTGAGACTGAGCCAAAATTTGAGTCTGGCTTATAGGTTGTGAAATACCTTTATGCTAACAGCTGATATAGCTGCAAAGTAGTAAAGAGAATAGGAAGTCACAGAAATCTAATAGTGTGACAGATAGCGTTTATCCACGTTATTGCCATTCTACCTTATACTTCTTTTTCAGAGTATGGTGAAAGTGAGAGAATGGCTCACTCATAGTAATTAAACAACTTTAAATTTAATAAAGGATGTTTATATACAAGGACATTGTCATCTTAAAGAACTGGAAGGAGATCACATCTTAACTATGTTAAATTACCGACTTGTTTGACAGCTTCAGAGCTTATTAAATGTGTTAATTGGTCCTAGAAACAACAAATAGTAATCTCTTATGATCTGCCTTACATCATAGTTTAAGTTTTAAATCATCAGCTGATTGGTTCTTGAGTACTTAAATTGAGCAATATCCTTATTTTTTATTATATCTATTAACCGTTAGAGGGTAAGACAAATACACTTGGATTTATTAATGTATGAAGGTAAAATGTTTGACTCTAAGGGCTACTTGTCAAAATGCTATAACCATATACAAATGACAACAGTATTTTTCTCCAGGCTATGAATACACAGGTGATATGCATAGTTTGTGACAGATATATAGGAGCTTCAGGATTTTATGCATACTCCTGGATCTGAAGCAGCACATAACCTTTAGCTCTACCTACACACACCTTTTATATTGAAGAACTTCCTTGGCTGTGTTCTCAACTCAGTTCTCATTTACTAAGTCTAGCCTGAATCATAGAATATCAGGGTTGGAAGGGACCTCAGGAGGTCATCTAGTCCAACCCCCTGCTCAAAGCAGGACCAGTCCCCAACTAAATCATCCCAACCAGGGCTTTGTCAAGCCTGACCTTAAAAACCTCTAAGGAAGGAGATTCCACCACCTCCCTAGGTAACCCATTCCAGTGCTTCACCACCCTCCTAGTGAAAAAGTTTTTCCTAATATCCAATCTAAACCTCCCCCACTGCAACTTGAGACCATTACTCCTTGTTCTGTCATCTGCTACCACTGAGAACAGTCTAGATCCATCCTCTTTGGAACCCCCTTTCAGGTAGTTGAAAGCAGCTATCAAATCCCCCCTCATTCTTCTCTTCTGCAGACTAAATAATCCCAGTTCCCTCAGCCTCTCCTCATAAGTCACCCCCTAATAATTTTTGTTGCCCTCCGCTGGACTCTTTCCAATTTTTCCACATCCTTCTTGTAGTGTGGGGCCCAAAACTGGACACAGTACTCCAGATGGGCTTCACCAATGCCAAATAGAGGGGAATGATCACATCCCTTGATCTGCTGGCAATGCTCCTGCTTATACAGCCCAAAATGCCGTTAGCCTTCTTGGCAACAAGGGCACACTGTTGACTCATATCCAGCTTCTTGTCCACTGTAACCCCTAGGTCCTTTTCTGCAGAACTGTTGCCTAGCCATTCGGTCCCTAGTCTATAGCAGTGCATGGGATTCTTCTGTCCTAAGTGCAGGACTCTGCACTTGTCCTTGTTGAACCTCATCAGGTTTCTTTTGGCCCAATCCTCTAATCTGTCTAGGTCCCTCTGTATCCTGTCCCTACCCTCAAGCATATCTACCGCTCCTCCCAGTTTAGTGTCATCTGCAAACTTGCTGAGGGTGCAGTCCACGCCATCCTCTAGATCATTAATGAAGATATTGAACAAAACTGGCCCCAGGACTGACCCTTGGGGCACTCTGCTTGATACCGGCTGCCAACTAGACATGGAGCCATTGATCACTACCCGTTGAGCCCGACAATCTAGCCAGCTTTCTATCCACCTTATAGTCCATTCATCCAGCCCATACTACTTTAACTTGCTGGCAAGAATACTGTGGAAGACCGTATCAAAAGCTTTGCTAAAGTCAAGGAATAACATGTCCACTGCTTTCTCCTCATCCACAGAGCCAGTTATCTTTTCATAGAAGGCAATTAGGTTAGTCAGGCATGACTTGTCCTTGGTGAATCCATGCTGACTGTTCCTGATCACTTTCCTTTCCTCTAAGTGCTTCAGAATTGATTCCTTGAGGACCTGCTCCATGATATTTTTTACAGGGACTGAAGTGAGGCTGACTGGCCTGTAGTTCCCCGGATCCTCCTCCTTCGGTTTTTTTAAAGATGGGCAGTATATTAGCCTTTTTCCAGTCATCCGGGACCTACCCCGATCGCCATCAGTTTTCAAAGATAATGGCCAATGGCTCTGCAATCACATCCGCCAACTCCTTTAGCACCCTCGGATGCAGCGCATCTGGCCCCAAGGATTTGTGCTCGTCCAGCTTTTCTAAATAGTCCTGAACCACTTCTTTCTCTACAGAGAGCTGGTCACCTCCTCCTCATGCTGTGCTGCCCAGTGCAGCAGTCTGGGAGCTGACCTTGTTTGTGAAGAAAGAGAAAGCATGAGCAGGAGAGCGCAAGAGGGGAGGACTCCTGCCTCTTACTGAGAAAGCAGGACAATCCGAGTTATCTTGAGTGCCTATACGCAAATGCAAGAAGCCTGGAAAACAAGCAGGGAGGGGGGAGGGATAGCTCAGTGGTTTGAGCATTGGCCTGCTAAACCCAGGGTTGCGAGTTCAATCCTTGAGGGTCCACTTAGGGATCTTGGGCAAAATAAATACTTGATCCTGCTAGTGAAGGCAGGGGGCTGGACTCGATGACCTTTCAGGGTCCTTTCCAGTTCTATGAGATAGGTATATCTCCATATATCCCACTTCCCCACTTACCTCAGGGCTTTGGTCTCCTTCCCCTGGTGAACCTAGTTTAAAGCCATCCTCACTAGGTTAGTCAGCCTGCTTGCGAAGATGCTCTTCCCTGTCTTCGTTAGGTGGAGCCCGTCTCTGCCAGCTCTCCTCCTTCTTGCAACACCATCCCCATGGTCAAAGAATCCAAAGCCTTCTCTCCAAAGGGAAGAGAAGCTGTCTTGTATCAGCTTTAAGTAATCTGAGTGCACAGTAGCTAATCAGCTCTGAATAACGTGCTTGATATTAGGAAGATACTATGTAAATTCCCTTGAAAGCTCTAAGAAAGCTCTAAGTAGAGAGATACAAAAAGTGACTTGCAATATTTTCTGGAACAAATATAGCAAGTTCACTCTGCTGTTACTTCTGATGTCTTATTCATTGATGTACTAAGGTAAAATGATTTCTGTGCAGATCCTGAAAATTTCACAGACTTGATGCATCTAGAAATTCTTATTGGGAGCATGTTAGAGGAAAGATGGTCCAATGGTTAGTGTAGTTAGTGTGCTAACTTGGGAGATCCAGGTGCAGTCTGTGCTCTGCCATAGACTTCTGTGTGACCTTGGGCAAGTTGCTTACTGTCTCTGTGCCTCAGTTCCCCATTTGTAATGGGGATCATTCTTCCCTACCTCATGGGAGCATTGTGAGGATAAATACATTAAGGATTGTGAAATGCTGAGATATGATGATGGGAGCCATATAAGTACCTTAGATATCTCATTATTCATTTATTACTCTCCAGTAGAAATTGGGTGGTGTTGGCTTGCAAGCAATTCACAAATAGGAAGGGTGGAGGAGGTTAAACACATTTAACTTATTCACAACAAATAATTCTAGAAGCTCTAGCACATCCTTGAAGCTACCATAGAATCTGTTTGTGGAAGTGGAGAGGACAAAATCCCAAATGGCAAGTCGAGTAGAACTTTTAGGTTTCCTAAAATTTCCCAAATTGGGTTGGTATGATATTGAATGTAGCCTGCATTGCAATATTTAGCTTAATTTCTTCTCCATATTTTTGAGATTGAGATCAGAGCTAATTAAGTTGATGGTATAATAGAGATGGGTGAGGTCATATTTTTTTGGGAAGGAGCTGAGACAGACTAAAGCTCCTCCCCCTTCCCCCTCAACTCATAAATTGCATAAAAAGTCTCTATATGATAGGGGACCTGTTGCATTTACACTAATGACAGCCAAACACTAAATTTGCCTTAGATTTTGTTCAGATGTTAACACTGAGTTACAGCTGTCTGATGAAAACTCTCTTATCTCAGTTGGCGGTGCCATACCATTGCTTTCAAAAGAACCTACAACAGTAACAAAAAATCAACAATTAAATCAAGGGAAGACACCACATAATCCACTGGACTCCAGTGCTCCTTTGGTAAAGAAAGGAAAGCAGAGAGAAGTCCCCAAAGCAAAGAAACCAACATCTCTTAAAAAGGTGCTCCAATTTATTACCTTTTATTAAATAGCTCTACTATTCTCTTTAACCATATCACCATCATCTGTTAAATGTATTAATCTGGATTTTAGCCTTGCTACAAATTCAGTTTTAGATAGCTTTGATTTAAAAAAAAAAAAAAAAGTCTTTGTATATGATCACGCTAAATATATTATTCAGTGTTCCAAATCAGCATTCTCTACTCGTAACTCAAGCCACTTTCATAGCACAAGGACTGTATGTATGAAAAGGTGCTCAAATTTTTGGGATGGGGAAACGTATTAAATACCAAGTTCTCTAGTTTAGCCAGGCTGTGCTCAGTGCAGGTTTGAGCATGATGGTCTGATTCCTAGCATAAATTATAGCAGCCTGAAAGCTTCTCTAATCTCTGCCTGGTTGCCCATGGAGCTTTTATGGAAGCTGAAAATAAAAGGACATCCAGGCCCCTTCCCATACCTCTTGGGCATCTCTTTTATACTGGGGCCAGTGGCATAGCATTAGTTCAATATCACCTGGCATTCCTTAGTCCAAGGAGATCCTCATGGAGCCAGTTAGGATGGCTTAATAACAACTCTGCACTGCTGAAGTTCACCTGAAAATTGTACAATATAAAAATTATAGCTAACAAGCCGTGTGCCACTTGCTGCCTTGGACATCACCACCTTTTATCAGTTTCAGGCTGTAAACTTAAGGGATGGGAACAATGTTTTGTGGGCTCTTTTTTTGTTGTTGTTTTGTTTTTGTTGCTGTACATTGTTTAGTACATTTAGGAGCCATTGTAATAGAAGTATCTGGTTTTGCTTTTTCTGGTTTTCCCCCCCCTCTAATAAAGACTTGTTTTCCCCCTCTTGCAACTGGGCCCTGTGGTGTGAGTGGTCACAAAGCTTGGACCAGTCAACTGAGCCAGTAGCCCCATACATGTTACCTGCTGCATAGCAAACTAGGGGCTGTTGCAAATACAGGGAGGGATGACTGATTTCAAGAAGCTGTCCACTGCTCTAGCTGTAGCAGCACACTTGTAATGTGTCATCAAACTGGCTCCAGTGTTACACAGCTTTCCTCATTCCCAATACTCTCCTTTATTACCCTGTACCACCACTCTCCTTTCCTTTCGTCTTCTCTGTACCCCTCAGATGTCTTTTTCCTCCCTCCCCCCTGCCTCCCCCCCACAGTTAAGGAACACTGACGTACTACAGACTGACTGGATTTTACATAGTAGGATGTGAGGGAGTAAAGCCTCAATCCAGCAAAGTATCTTAAGTGTGTATGAAATTGGATTACTCTCACATTTTATGTTCATACTTTAGTGCTTTTTAGCTGCCCCTTTGTTTTGGGCCAACTTTTTGCTCTAACTCATCGCTACTCTTCAGCTTTTCTCTCAGTCCTTGTAGTTGGCCACCAGAAATTTCTCTTCCAGTTACGATGGTAGCCATTAGAAAGCATTAATGTAGGGGCAGAAAATTCATCTTTTCCCCTTTGATACAGAGGCAGGCTAGGGCATATATGGCTTACTCTGACATCAGGCTGCCTGAACCTGGTGTGGGGGGATACACCTACAATGAAACTCAAACCTTAGTGACATGGTGGAGTTTGTGTAATTGGTCTCGGTGTTAAAACTTGATTGTATTGGTGCCTGCCTGACACTGAACTGTTTAATTTTTAAGATTATTTTGAAAGAGAGAGAACAGCGAAAACAGCACCTGTTAGAACAGACAACGATTCCAAAAGATGATGGAGATACTGTTCATCAGTGTGAAGAATCCACAACTGAAGATCAGACACTTACTCAGGATACCAAAACAGGTATTTCCTGATGATGAATGTCTTATTTTTTTTTATTGGTATGGGGGAGGCTTTTTAATTTTTTTAAAGAGCTAGCTAACTGGATACAACACTAGCAATGTCACACTGCTGTGGTACTTTCTGATGAGTAGACAATACAATGTGTAGGTGGTGGTGTGGGTGTAATTGCGCTTGCTGCTTTAAAAACCTTGTACACAAGACTTGTGAAATGAAGGTTAGTATAGAGCTCAGGCCTCCACTGGGGATTTTTTAAAAGGGTTTTTTTTGCAGAGTACAGTTCCAGCCCAACTGTTAGAGCTGATAACCCTGTGTCTGTGCTGCTGTATAATTGCGAGTCTAATTATTGTTGCCTCCTTTCTACACATGTTGGATTTACTGTATTTGTAACTGTGTCACAGCCCTGGTAGAGCTCCTCCTCCTGGATGCTCACCATGCTGCCATGTTTGGGTTCTACCACATGGCCTGTGTGCTCTTAAGCTTCCCTTGGTGTGAGTAGGCTGCAGCATTGTGTCTTTTCTTGACCCCTCTGGCATACTTATGTGCACTGGCTCTGTCTGTTACCAGTTCATTGAAATGGGGTCCTGCCTTTCTGGGGGCCTATGCGCAGGACTAGCATTGACACCCCCCAGACTCCCTAGAAGCTTAAGCATACCCTTTCCCAGAGCTCCAACCTCATGGGCACTCTGGATTTATACTTCACTTCTTCATGGATTACAGACTTTGTAAGGGTTCCAGTCATTTTACTTTAGCTAGAAGAAGAAACATGCAGATGTAGGGGAAAAAAAAAAAAAAATCTACACACACTTCCCTGCTCAGTTTCCTCACCATTCTGATCTAAGCCCAAAATATGCTTCAGGGAGAGGCCTCTACACTGTTAAGGATCCACTTCCTACAGCCCATGACATCTCTGAATCATGGAGTCTGTTTTGCTCCTGCAGCCAGCTTTTTGCTTCTGCTCCTGATCTCTTCTCCCCCTTTCTGTAACCCCTGCATACAGTGCTCTTCTGCTGTCTTGCCCAAGCGTCCTCTAAAATGGCTGGTGAGTGACCCTTTTTCATAAACTTCAGTCCCTTGTGTCAGGTATCCCCGCCCTGCCCTTCCCTCTTGCCCCTCCTCACCCCCATCCATCTGCCTTGTCTGGGAAAGGATCTCTCGCTCAGATACCCACCCCCACCCCAGAATTCAGACTTGAAAAACGGGTTTGCTGTGGGTGGTAGTTGTTTGTCCAAGAGTGCTCCATGTGAATGGAGGATCAGCAAAGTTTAACAACCCTCCAGTGTTATCCTTGTGTCAAGTGCAAGAATTTCTTCTGTCAATTCCTGTGGGTTTTAGCTCAATATGGAGGCAAAAGATAGCAGAGAAGGCAAACAAGCCCCACATTGAAAATGAAGTTGAAAGTTTGGTATAGGCATGCAGAGTCTCCAATATCAAACAGAATTTGTAAATTGTACATAGATTGCCCAAATTGTCACATTGTAGGAGTCTCCAAGGGAAGTGTGTTACCTAGCTTGCATCTATGTCTCTAGAGAATCTCTGCCTCTCTTAGGTCATCTGATGTGTTCCTCTGCCAATATAGATCACTAACTGTTTTGTCTAGTCTGGGGTATTCAGTGGGGCTTCCACTTCCACCATTTCCAAAAGGAAACTGCTCCCCACAGGCTAATAAATCATATTGTTACTGAGGGTTTCTATATATCAGCTACATTTCCCTTTAACTGTATTCCATTATTCTCAATTAAATCTGTACAGAATGCGGATTATGTTATGAATATACATTTTACATTGAGTCTTTAAATTTGAACTAAATACTTCAATTATTAAATAATTTCTCTGAAAATCTTGAACATATGAAAAGAGAATTAAACTTCTCCTGCATTTGTAATTGCATTTTTTATCAATTATAATGAAGATTGAAACTATTTAACTGTTTAATAGCCAGTTTTCCAAGTGCTCCAAAATCTACATGCTTGCTTGAATTGTTTTGGAAATTGCTGTGACCAGTGGAGGCCTGAGATAGGGTTAATTTTCCAGTTTAAAGATTGTTTGAGCAACTGTTTCCAGAAGTACAGCCCCCCTAAAATCATATGACCTCAAAATTGTATGGTGCTTACAACTTTTTTTGCATGCACCTGAGGCTCACACTATGGCTCTGATATCCATCCTAAGCAGGTGATCTGAGGTGTTTGGCACCACTGTTGCTTTGGGAAACCAATGTTTTAAGTTATACAGACTAAAAGTTGATCTACAATGTTGCCCATACCACATTGACAAGCTACAGAAAGTCATTTGCTCGTGTGCAGCAGGAAGCACTCTGTTGAAGCCAAAGGCTTTCCAAGCAGCCTGATATCATAGTAAGTGGGTGGCTCATGGTGATGATGTGGCCACTGAAGCTGAGTAGTACCCATGTGTTATAAGTTTGAGTCCTGCCTTTGGCAGTCTCTTGATGTGGTGTGCACATTAGTTGCTGACTGTCTACTCTTGGCCAAGGTCCTTTTAGAAATTTTACCCTGAGAGCAAAGTTTATAGTTTAAGAGCTATATTTCAAACTATTCTAAAATCCACGTGCATACTTATATTTTACTTTAGAAGTATTATCATGGAAAATAGTATTAACAAGAAGGAAGATGGAAGACTCTAGTAAACAGTAGCCTTGGGGTAATGTAATCATGCCACATGCTCCTCACCCATTCCATGAACAATAGAGTTGAGGCCAGATCTACACTAAAAAGTTAAGTTAACCCAAATACATTGTTCAGGGATGTGAAAATCCACATCCCTGATCAACGTAGTTAAGCTGCTCTAGACAATGCTAGGTCGACAGAAGAATTCTTCCATTTTCTTAGCTACTGTCTCTCAGGGAAGGTCTACGCTACAAACGCTGCATTGGTGCCGCTGCAGTGCTTAGATGAAGACGCTCTAAGCCGACTGGAGAGAGCTCTCCCGTCAGATTAGTTACTCCACCTCCAGGAGGCGGTAGCTATGTCAGTGGGAAAAGCTCTCCCGCTGACATAGCGCCGTCTATGCAGGGGGTTACGGTCGGTATAACTACGTTGCTCAGGAGTGGATTTTTCATACTGAAGTAAGCGTGTAGTATAGACCTGACTTCAAGGAGCTGGATTAACTATAGCGATTGAAGAACCCATCCTGTTGCTGTAATGAGTGGCTATACTTAAGTGCTGCAGCAGTGTACGTGTAGCCGTAGTGTTACCCAGGGGTTTCTGAGCCCAAAACTGTGGTAACTAATCTTAGTTTCCCAGGTGGTTTCAGGAAATAAATCAATGGGGGGACCCACCTCTTCCGTCTGATAAATGATTGGTACACACAAGAGTGCTTTCACTCAGATTTTTTTTTTTTTTTGAGCCTGAAGTGCACATCTAAAATAGCAATAGTCTAGAGCAATCCAGACCTAGTTATCCAAAACCTGAGATGGTGATGAATGGTCAGCAGCAGGTTTCTGGTGACCAGCCTTCCTCCTAGTCACTGGGGAGTTAGATGTCCGCCTCCTAGCTTGTAGAAATCCTCTCCGAACTTCTCCAAATACACACTCTAACCTTTTTATAGGTTGCTCAAAACAAAGGACATAACTCGTAGTAACCCCTAGTGGGCTAACAATTTTCCTAGCATCAGGAAAAAAACTCAGAATTCTACTTGTCACCAAAGCAACTCCTAGTCATAATAGCAAGAAACTCATGGTCATAGACACCCAGGTCCAAGGTCAGTTATCCACACTTCCTCCCATTCTCATGAATCTGTCACTTAGTCTGTCCTTATTAGCAAAGCTGCCACTGCAGCTATTTCACATGCTTATGCAAAGCTCAGGTTATTCCTGACTTTGTGGTTTTCTCGCTTGCAGTTAATGGTGGCTAAGTGCACAAAATGGCTGTGGTTGTGTCAAGTCCAGTTCTCTCGTAACAGTAGCCTGAGTGTGAGCAAAGAAAAGAGAGTAGCTGCAACTCTCATCAGTGTCAGAATGATCAAAGTGGTTTCTGAGCATTAGGAAGTGAACCCGTAATAGAAAGCCGTATTTTAACTGTTGGTGTAAAATTTACATTTTCTAATGTAAAACCATGATGCTGGCATCAGTCAAGAGTATTTTTTTTATTTATCATGAAAACTTAACACAACAAATTTCAACTGATAATAATTAATCCCATCTCTGCCAAACAAGGGATCATTTTTATCAATTTTATTTCTTAGTGATGTGTAGTTATCTAGAAAAAGGGATCTGAAGGAAATGTCAGACATTAGAAAAATTGTAGTTACATTGTCCTCTTCAAAACAGTCACAGCAAATCTCAAATTGCATTTTTTCCCTGTAAATTGCTATAGAAAAATTGAGCAGTGCACAAACTATTTATTTTTTAAAATGATACTCTAACCCAAATGTGTGTAGCTCTTTTTTACAATTGTTAGAATGGAAATTCTGTGTAACCTTAACTGTGGTGGCACTACCATCCATAATATTACTAATGCCACATTAGAGTCAGGGATAGAGATAGTGGTGCAAGTTGGAATTACTTTGTCAAGGGGTTCTCAAGTACAGCTACCCCATGAAGAGCTTGAACACTCATGAGCATAGTGAGAGTGTCTTGAAAATTTATCTGAGAACATTACATTGAGATGAATTAACCACTTCACACCTCTGCAATCCTCTTATACTAAAGGGAGTTTTATGCAAAGCCACTTCCCCAGTCACTGAAGTGGAATACAAGTTCTGGGCTTGTCCTACACTCCACCTTGCTTACTCCAGCTGGTAGATGTGCTTCTCACAGCCTGTCAGTTACCACCTTCCTTCTTCCCCATGGTGCCTGCAATCCTACTGGGTGGATGGAAGGAACAAGAGTAGGGGAGAGGTGGAAGTAAGGTGTTCCCAGGAAGCCTTCTTGTGCCCCCCAACAGTGCCCCCTTCACTATGACCATCACCACCTCAAACAAGTGAAATTTGGTGCTCAAAAACTTTAATGGAGGGTTAAGGTTGATTGACAGTGTCTCATACCCTTCCAGAACGTCTAATACAGCTAAACTTAAACTTCTTAAAACCAGGAAATACAAAATTGAAGTACATACCAGCCCTGCACTGCCCTTCAACCTTAGCTGTTCTCTTTGAGTGACGCCCTATGCAACACCTGACAGATGTCATAGCAGTCTATCTTTGCTGATGATATGGAGCACTGTGGGGACACAGCATGAGTATGATAAGAGAAACGGAGAATGGTGAAGTCGCATTTAGGTTGGCATAATGAACAGCAGTTGGCTATACCCGGTGTATGCTCAACCACTTCATCTGCTCTTTCCAAGCAGCCAGTGTTGCCAGGTGTCACCACTCCCTTGAACCTTGTCCTGTAGATTCCCTCTGGAATATTACTTGCACTTACCTCTGCTCTGTAGTGCACTGTCATGTATGCTAGCAGACTGCTACAAATCCCTATGGCAAGGATAGACTGTTGTGCTCCTTTACTTGTATAACTGACATAACTTAGCCCAGAAAGCAGATGGACCTCTCCTCATTACAGTGTGAAATGTGGCAACCTGCTGCACGTAATCTCTGCACTGTAAATTCAGCTGTCCCTAACACAGGGAAGGGCAGTTGGGAGTGCATACAGATGAATGAGAATACAATTCTGTGGGACACACCACACCATGTAAAGTGGCACACTAACTTAGTCATTCCTCATATCTGTTTATCACAGGGCAGCCGTGACACTTATTATATTGCAACTTGCAGGTCCAGTGGGCAGACGTAAAGTGTTGGGAAAAGGCTGGTGTGTACCATAACTCTGTATTTCCTTTCCTGGTTTTCAAGGAACTGCCAGCCATAACTCTGCATTAACAAAGTTTTTGGGCAGTGAATTTTTATCTAATGCTGCGTCCTGTTTTCTAGTCAAACCTGTCTAAGGCTATGTCTTCACTACCCGCCGATCCAGCGGGTAGCAATCGGTCTATCGGGGATCGACTTACCGCGTCTAGTGAAGACGCGGTAAAATCGATCCCTGATCGCTCTGCCGTCGACTCCGGAAATCCACCTCGGCAAGAGGCGGCAGCGGAGTCGGCGGCAGCGTGGCAGCGGTCGACTTTCCCGCGTCCTCACCGCCAGGTAAGCCGACCTAAAATACGCAACTTCAGCTACGGTATTCACGTAGCTGAAGTTGCGTATCTTAGGTCGGACCCCCGCTGTAGTGTAGACCTAGCCTAAAATTGAAAGATCTGAATCTATAGGGAAAAGATTCTAAAGAACCCTGGTCATATTTTAATACTACTTGCTGGGTCATTCACTTCAGTACTAGAAATGATCCTAATAACCCTGAAACAGGTAAAAGCAGGACTGGTAGGAACTACCTGTCCTATTTCTGTGTAGGAGAGTGCTTGAGTTACATTCTCACTTTTATAGATCAGTTCAATTTTTCGTCTGTCTTTTATAACACAAATACAACTGTTTATTTCTTTATGCTTAGACATAGCAGAAGATGTTCCCATAACCTCAGTTTCTGTGGCTCAGAGCAGTTCAGAAGTGTTCCTGGAATGTGAAGACCTCAAGGATTCTACGGAAAGTTCCTCCAGTCTAACACAACTAAACTCCAGCCTTCCAAAAATTCATAGCAGGAGATTTAGAGAGTAAGTATTTTAGTATTGGCACTTCCTTTGTACCACGGTACCACAGGCAGGACATTGCTCAAATAAGGTAAGTTACGTCAGTAACGTTCTGTGAAATGCTAACTGAATTTTAAACTCACAACTCTGAATTCTTATTTTCAACTCTCCTGCAGGTTAGCACCTAATAAGTGACATCCCAGTAAGCAGCAAGTGCAGTACTAATATGTCGTCAGTCAGGCTAAGAAGGCAGATCCTTTTGTGGTCACTAAACCTATTATCCTCCTCTTCTCTGGTGATCTTGGAAGGAGGAGCAGATACTCTTAGAAACATAAACACCTTGCTTATAATGTGGAATAAATCACATAGTTATACAGTAAAAGCTGTTATCTGACCCTGTACCAACCAGAAAGCTCTATAAACTGGCATTTCTAATCTTCATAGAAAGTCCGGTTTATAGTCTGGTTGGCGCGGGGCCGGCAGTCTCCCAACTGGCTCTGATGGTTCCCCGGAAGAGGTGACATGTCTCTGCTGCTCCTAGGCAGAGGAATGGCCACGAGGGGTTCGGGAGGGGGTGTGGGGCTGGGGGTTGGGGCACGGGAGGGAGTGCAGGGTGTGAGCTCTGGGAGGGAGTTTAGGTGCGGCAGGGGGCTCAGGGCAGGGAGTTGGGGCACAGGAGGGGTTTCGGGATGCTGGATCCAGGGGACACTCACCTCGGGCGGCTCCCCGCAAGCGGCAACCTGTCCCTGCTGCTCTTAAGCGGAGGCGTGGCAGGCAGTTCCTGGTCAATGTGAGCTGTGGAGCCAGCACTCGGGGCGGGGCGAGGGCAGCACGCAGAGCCGCCTGCCGGGCCTCCGCCTAGTAGTGGCCGAGACAGGTCACTGCTTGCAGGGAGCCGCCCGAGGTGACACCCCCCTCCCCAGCCCCATGCCTTCTCCCGCACCCAAACTCCCTCCCAGAGCCTGCGTCCCAGCCCCGCACCCAAACTCCCTCCCTCTTAGTTAACTGGCATTTTTCACTTACCAGCACCCCCCCATACCCTAACATGCCAGATAAAAAAGCTTTTACTGTACAGAGAGAGAGAGAATTAGGGCTCTTTCACCTTTCTGAAAACACTCTTATGGTTAGAATATTTCTTTGTTTTCTGCTGCCCGACAAAATGATAGAGGGGTACAAAGCAGAATGTGATTAGCAAGATGACATGTTTGTGTTGCATGGAGAAATCAAGGAGACAAGTTAGTTGCCCTTTTGTACAAACACTTCAAATGTTATGATAGCAGCTGTGTGTGCATGTTTCCTTTTAACGAGAAACTTTGGTTGTGTTTGAACAGCAGGTCAAAGATTCGCTACAGGAAAAATTAAACTCTGCCATTGACATAACTGTTTAATAATGTTGCTTTCATCTTCATTCTTCAAAAAGGCACCACAGCCTTTTTATGCTTCAAGATTTAGTTAATGTAAAAAAATGTGACTCTTAATTGCCTTTTTTAAAGTAAACAAATTTCTTGGGTCCACAGCAACTCAACATTATTTCACTTAAATGGCAGATAGGTCTGGATATGCTCAGGGCTACTCAACCAAAGAGGTCTTCTATTGCTTGGTATTCAGGGTGGAGGATTCTTTTCTACATCTAGATTACATTGTTTTGATGGGCTTGTCCATTAAACTGTTACTGAGGTAAATCTGAAATGGTAAATAAAGTTTTTACCAAAAAAATATCCCACTGAAATATAAGACTAACCAATATGAAACCTAGTTTCAGTTGTAAGGTTAGTAATGGTTAGAAATAGGGGGCCAGATCTCGCCTTTCATGGGAGGGAAGGGCAAGGAACTCTTTGGTTCCCCTTGTGGATTACCCCTGCATTCTCCTGGTGTGGGGATAGTTAGTGGGTTCCAGTATACCTCCAGAGCAAGAAAGCAAGGGTCTGACTTGCAAAGTGCTGAGATCTGGGTGGATCTTGGATCTGTGGGGGTACAGGACCATCCATACAAAGGCCCTATGAATATGTAGCCACTTATCCCACCACTTTCTGGTAGCCTAGCTCCATGGTGCCAGGGGTTCCCTTCACTACAGCTGTCCCCTAAACCCTTTTTTAGAGTGGTTACCAGTGTTGAGGAGGTCTGGGGGAAACTTCAGTGCAGCTATCTAAGGCTATGTCTACACTAGCACTTCTGTCAATAAAATTTGTCGCTCGGGTGTGGAAAAACGCGCTCCCCCGACCGACTTAACTTACACCAACATAACTTGCAACAAAAGAAGCTCCAGTGTGGACAGCATTATGTCAGTGAGAGATGCTCTCCTGCCAACATAGCTGCCACTGCTCATGGGGGTGATTTAATTATGCGGACGGGAGAGCTCTCTCCTGTTGCCATAGAGAGCTACATAGGAGACCTTACAGTGGCGCAGCTGATTCGGTACAGCTGTAAGGTCTCTACTGTAGACATAGCCTAACTTTCCACACTGATTTCCACTGGGTGCTAAGAGGAATGAGGTGCATCTACTCTTTCTGTGGCTCCCCCTCCACGGGCAGATCACAAAGGCATGATCTGGACCAGAGATAAGTAAAATGGTGATACAATTGACTTCGTCCCTTGCCTTTGGCTCTTGCTCCAACTTTCAATTTGTTATAAGTGACAGTGCTATAGAAATCAACTAGCACTTCTACAATATGGTTGCGATCTCTTGATTCTTATGAGTGAAAGTAGGCTGTGACCTTGGGAAAACTTTCATTAGCAAAACTCGTCTTTTATCTTGATATGCATGTCTTGGTATAACTTGATACAGGAGCCGGAGTGTCAAGAAACAAAACTCTCTGTATCTTTTAATGCACTGAAAAACCTGGAAAAAAATGTTTATTGTCCTGTACATAGAGCGTGTATTTGAGAGAATGCAGTTATGTTTGCGATTGCAGAATATTTAACACTTAAACAACTGATTCTTTTTTCCAGTTACTGTAGCCAGGTACTTAGTAAAGAAGTTGATAGTTGTGTGACAGATCTTCTAAAAGAACTGGTTCGTTTCCAAGATCGCTTGTATCAGAAAGACCCAGTGAAGGCCAAGACAAAACGCAGACTTGTTATGGGGCTCAGAGAAGTTTTGAAACACCTGAAGTTGAAAAAATTGAAATGTGTCATCATCTCTCCAAACTGTGAAAAGATTCAGTCAAAGGGTAAATGTTTTACAAAAAATAGTTTTATTTTCATAAGATAAATGTTAGAACAGACTTGTTATATTGATGGTAGTACCCTTTGAGGGCCACATCTTACACTTGGAGAAAACTGCCATGGAAGACCAGTGATTTATTGGTGCCTTCCTTGAAAAGTAAATCAGATTGTTCACAATAAGGAATCTGAAAGCAAATGACTGGTTGGAGGACTTATCAACTTGTCATTGATGTATTGTTGAAATGTTATAAGTAACTACTGTTCAGATCACGGTCTTTGATCTGTGATCTTGAAGTGACTTAGCTTTTAAAAGTTTTCTTTTTTTGACAGCCATACTTCATCTTTAGCCACACTGCATTGTTTTATACTGTTTATAGTGGTGCTGGTGTGTCAGTCCAATCTTTGTTCTTCAAATGTAATAAAATTTGGAGTTTAATAGCAGTGTTATCTGAAGATTCATGTTGATTCAAAGGGAGAATTGTCAGACTAACCTTCTAGATAAGCAGATCCTACAGTACACTATTGAGCTTCAAGTAATGTTTCTGTGCACTGCACATTCGTAAGTATTTTTTTAACACATACATTCTGGCATTTCTAAATGCTGCATCTTAAACCTGTAGCTTTTACTAAGGGACTACTGGCAGTAATGCCTTTTAGTTAAAACTGGATTGAATAAATGATACTTTTTGAATAGTCTCATTCTCTGTCTGTTCCAGGTGGGTTGGATGAGACTCTACATACCATTATTGACTGTGCCTGTGAACAGAATATCCCATTTGTCTTTGCTCTCAATCGCAAAGCTCTAGGACGTTGTGTGAACAAAGCAGTGCCTGTCAGTGTGGTGGGAATTTTCAGTTATGATGGTGCTCAGGTGAGTTGAACAAAGACACTGGTTCATACCTTTAATTAGTATTACTCTGTGTGTATTATGTATACAATAAAGACCTGACTCTGAGGCAGCTAGTCAGTCAGTCTCTCTCACTCCATTTTCTGTATTTATACTCTTGACAGGTCAGTTGCTTTATAATGTTATACAGAATTAACATTTATTTCCACAGCACCTTCCTCCTTTTTGCTTTGTTCACAAATGTATTTTTGGCCAGCTGTCTGCCTCTTCTCTACCCAAATCTGCTCTTAAGGATAACAGGTATTTTAAATACCTGGTGAGAGATGTGGAGGGAGCAGCCTAGTGGCAGCCCTCCCACCCCTTCTCTTCTCCCCCCCCCCCCCCCCCACAACCTTGTTGCCAATTGGGAGAACAACTGGGGACAGAGAGGGATACTGAATGTTTATCTTTGGAAAATCATGGGAGACGGGAGAGATTTCAGAAGACTGGAAAAGGGCAAATATAGTGCCCATCTATAAAAAGGGAAATAAAAACAACCCAGGAAACTACAGACCAGTTAGTTTAACTTCTGTGCCAGGGAAGATAATGGAGCAAGTAATTAAGGAAATCATCTGCAAACACTTGGAAGGTGGTAAGGTGAGCGGGAATAGCCAGCATGGATTTGTAAAGAACAAAACATGTCAAACCAATCTGATAGCTTTCTTTGATAGGATAACGAGTCTTGTGGATAAGGGAGAAGCTGTGGATGTGGTATACCTAGACTTTAGTAAGGCATTTGATACGGTCTCGCATGATATTCTTATCGATAAACTAGGCAAATACAACTTAGATGGGGCTACTATAAGGTGGGTGCATAACTGGCTGGATAACCGTACTCAGAGAGTTGTTGTTAATGGTTCCCAATCCTGCTGGAAAGCTATAACAAGTGGGGTTCCGCAGGGGTCTGTTTTGGGACCGGCTCTGTTCAATATCTTCATTAACGACTTAGATATTGGCATAGAAAGTACGCTTATTAAGTTTGCAGATGATACCAAACTGGGAGGGATTGCAACTGCTTTGGAGGACAGGGTCATAATTCAAAATGGTCTGAGGTAAACAGGATGAAGTTTAACAAAGACAAATGCAAAGTGCTCCACTTAAGAAGGAAAAATCAGTTTCACACATACAGAATGGGAAGAGACTGTCTAGGAAGGAGTACGGCAGAAAGGGATCTAGGGGTTATAGTGGACCACAAGCTAAATATGAGTCAACAGTGTGATGCTGTTGCAAAAAAAAGCAAACATGATTCTGGGATGTATTAACAGGTGTGTTGTTGTGAGCAAGACATGAGAAGTCATTCTTCCGCTCTACTCTGCGCTGGTTAGGCCTCAACTGGAGTATTGTGTCCAGTTCTGGGCACCGCATTTCAAGAAAGATGTGGAGAAATTGGAGAGGGTCCAGAGAAGAGCAACAAGAATGATTAAAGGTCTAGAGAATATGACCTATAAAGGAAGGCTGAAAGAATTGGGTTTGTTTAGTTTGGAAAAGAGAAGACTGAGAGGGGACATGATACCTGAAAACTGCTATCTAAAAGGGTGTCATAAGGAGGAGGGAGAAAACTTGTTCACCTTAGTCTCTAAGGATAGAACAGGGGTAGGCAACCTATGGCATACGTGTCCTGGCCACTGGTCCGGGGGGCTCTGCATTTTACATTAATTTTAAATGAAGCTTCTTAAACATTTTAAAAACCTTATTTACTTTACATACAACAATAGTTTAGTTATATATTATAGACTTCTAGAAAGAGAAGTTCTAAAAACGTTAAAATGTATTACTGGCACATGAAACCTTAAATTAGAGTGAATAAATGAAGACTCGGCACACCACTTCTGAAGGGTTGCCGACCCCTGGGATAGAACAAGAAGCAATGGGCTTAAACTGCAGCAAGGGAGGTTTAGGTTGGACATTAGGAAAAAGTTCCTAACTGTCAGGGTGGTTAAACACACGAATAAATTGCCTAAGGAGGTTGTGGAATCTCCATCTCTTGAGATATTTAAGAGTAGGTTAGATAAATGTCTATCAGGGATGGTCTAGACAGTATTTGGTCCTGCCGTGAGGGCAGGGGACTGGACTCTATGACCTCTCGAGGTCCCTTCCAGTCCTAGAATCTATGAATCTATGTTGTTAAGAGACGCTTGAAAATCTAGAATAATCTTCCTCTTCTGGCTGGTAGAATATTAGTTTTGAATGAAACTTTGCCGGAAAGGGGGGACTACATTTTCAAACTGGTACATAATAAAAATAGTATTTATAACACATTAAGTTCAAAGCACTCTATAAAAACACTATAGCTGTACATGTCCGGTGTGTGGCTAAAACCACATGTTGCTTAAAAATGTACCTTTGAGTTCCTCATGCATCAGAAAGTCTCTTGATGTATTTCCCTGTTATCATTAGCCAAAACAAGATAAGTTACTAAACAAAATCCAAGTACGTGGTTTATTCTGTTTTGCCTGCTTGTGTGCTTATTTAATATTCTGAGTAGAAGGGGTGCAAAAACTGTACCCTACATCTTTACACACTTCAACAGAGAAATATGGTTTAAGCCATAATAGTGTTTCATGGTCTCTTATCACTTGCTTCTCTCCTACTTTTTTTCCATGTTAGGACCACTTTCACAAAATGGTAGAACTGACAATGGAAGCCAGGCATGCATACAAAGATATGGTGGCAGCTTTAGAGGAAGAGGCAGCTGAAGGGGGAGGAAGTGAAAAACACAGCACAATCTTAACCACTCAATATGGAGAGAAGAGCTTGTCTGAGACCGGTAAAACGCCCCATGTGGAATCTGATGAGGATGTACCAAATTACAGTGAGTGTTCAGTGGTTTATTCTTTGTGTTCAATCAGTTTTCCTTCCTTTGTAGTAACATTCTCCTCTGATCAGAATCTTCCTGAGGCAGTGCAGACTAAAGAAGTCTAGTTAGGAAGGGCAAACATATCACTTTGGGCTGTGACCTTAGCAGACTTCATGAATTGAAGTCAGACCTGGTTGCTGTTTGGATGGGAGACATCTAAAGAAAACCTAGTTTTTCATGAAGTTTTATTGTTTACACAGCAAAAGCTTTGCATGGGCTAGACTACGCTGGATTTAATCCAGCTAGCGCAGGTAGTAATCGCAATGAAGTCAGCATAGAGCAGGCTAGCAAGCCAAGTGTACTCAGGGTCTGTGCTGGGCTTATGCTACCTGCGCTGAAGCCCATGATGCGCTGTTTTCACTACTAAGTTACCCACGCTAGCTGAGTTTGTTAGCTCCGGTAGGCTAACCTGTGCACAGCTTTTGCTATGTAAATGAATGTATCCTTTGTAGATGACACTCTTCCTTTAAATAATTTCTGAAATAGTCCACCTGGTGGTAGATGGCATATGCTGCTCTTTCAGATAAGACTTGTAACAGAGCTCCTGACCATAGTGGCTAAAATTCCACTGGTACTTGTAAGACTAGTTGGCCCAAGCAGACTGGCTAAATTCTGGTTAAATAGTTTGACAGTTTGCTACTACAGCTTCAGTTGTGTAAGATTCTTCTTTCTGACCTAAACTATTTCTATGCTGTATGAAGGTCTTCAACCCTATAGGTAACTGCATTTGCAGCACTGAAGGAATGATCCCTTTTTGTGTATAACTTTGTGTGTCCATATTAGGATCTGTAAATAAAATGTGGTTATGATATAGCATTAGAAAGTTATTCATCAGATCATTACTTTGAAACAGCAGTAGGCAAACGGGTCTGTATCAGTTCCTAGAATGTGGCAAGTAACATATGGTTAGATAAATTGAAACTTCTCCAGGGGGACTGTCTTCCAGCAGGTGCTGCAAAATGTGTTGGCTTAAGAGTCCCTTACATGCTGATTTCTCCCTCAGTTCTCACGTTGTCCTTCATAGTGGGAGATTGAGCATTTCAGTGCTTAAGTAGGGTTGTCTATGAATACTAAACTTGGGGTGGGTGGGAACCTCTGTGATACTCTGGGAGAAATTAAAGTGACTTTCATACTAATATTCTGTTCTTTGTTTATAGTCAAAATCTGGAAGAGAAAGCTTGAGGAGGAGTATAACCCTTATGCCTTGGAATTAGAAAAGATTGCAACTACTGAAATGCTGACCTTGAATTTAGAAGAGCCTCAGTAAAGCTGGATCATATTTTATTGGGCCTTATTACTTTTTACATAGATATGTAAATACTGAATTATCTAAAATCAGTGGTCCATCTAAGCTGCGAGGTGTAGCAAATAAAGTGTAATCTAGGAAACGTCTAAAGTTGGCTAAGACGACTATTCTGATCTCACTTAAAATGCACACTGGAATGCATGAAACATTGGCTGATTCTTACAGGTTTCTGTGTACTTGACTGATTGCTAAAGCTGCTGCTGCTTCATTCTTTGTATTAGAGAATTAATTTGAAGGGAGGGGAAACTGTTTTAACCCAGGACCACTTGTGTATTAAAACAAGCCCATTCCTTCCTTGTTTTTAAGGGTTTTACTGCTGGTGTCTGGTGCCACAAGTAGAGCTAGCCAGAAAACAAAACCTCAACATTTGTTTGAGACACAAATTCTGAAAACCTTCATTTTGGGAGAATATTTCATCTTGCTGGTCGTCTGCCTGGAAGGCTCTTGTTAATTTCACTTTTTCTCTGCAGGCAGAAAGTGAGATCGACAAGAACCTTCCAGGTGGGAGCAGTCACTTTCATTTTCCCAAGGGAAAATTGAAATTTTCTTGGAAAAACTGGAAACTTTCTGCTGGAATGATTTTCTGAGGGAAAATAGCTCTCCCCCCCCCCCTTTCCCCCCCCCAAAAAAAATTCAACCAGCTCTAGCTTCAAGTCAAGCTTCCTTCCCTTGGGGCATGCAGCAGCTGGAAGGGGGACAGGGATAATGAGTCATGAAATTCCTGAGAGATGGGGAAGCTGGTAAAGTTAAAATGGACCACAAAGAAGATTCCTGCCCTAGAGAACACTTAAGATCTGATGCAGATAGAGCCCTTTTGCTGGCAGAGGTTAGGAATGCTTCAGGGAAAGAGGTGGGCCAGCCTGTTCCTGCCCCTTCTCTCCTCTTACAGAATTTCTTCTCCTTGCCTTAGGAGTACCACAGCTTGGAGGAAGCAGTGCTATAGCACTGGTACTGAATTCTGCAGGGAAGGGCAACTGCTTTCTTCAAAATGCACCTGCTGCCTGCATTTTCTTTAGCTGTTGTCCAGCTGCCTCAGCCAGACCCCAAGGGCAGCCATTTGGGTACCCTTGTTGCATAAGGGAGAATTATACAGCAATGTGCTTGGTTGCATAAACACAGTATGTGAGGTCTTAGCCCTTCCCTTCAGAAGAATTTGTCAGTCTTGTTGCTACTGTTTTTGTGTGTGTACAATTGTGAATTTTGATTCAGATAATGAAGTCTTAATTTGAGGGAAAAGATCTAATATGTTAGAGCCAAGACTGACTGTATATAATTGTGTATCAAATGTAGAGAAGTTTTCTGAAGACAGGCTTAATTTACTTTTGATATTGAGACTTTTTTAAACTTGACATGTACCTGGTTGTGGTAGAGCACTTTTGTGGGAGGTTTCTTTTATAAATAGCAATGCTTATATATTTTTAGAATGAAGATGGCACACTTAATGGAGAGGGCCAAATTGTGCAGTAGAGTATTCAGATTTTTATAAGGGTGAAAACGAAAATTAGGATTTCTGATTTCAATGTGTGCAAAATAAAATGGTTGTAAATCCCAGGTGCAACTAGTACCTCTGTGTAGTCTGCCATGCGCTGCTTCTAAATGCTCAGAGCAACTTTCATTTCAGCTTCTCGAGCACAGTGCTCCTGAAAATCAGGTGCCGGGGGAGTGTCCCAGGTAAGCCAAAAGCAAGAGGTAATATCAAGTGTCAACCTTGAAATGATTTTTGAAGTATAAAACTGATGACATTTTATAGCATCCTGTGGTTAGAGCGTAGCTAATGCTTGAGATTGATGTGTGAGACATAATCTTATGCTCTGGGGAGTAAAGGATTCAAAGCAGCTCTGCTTTGACACTGAGTTGATCACTGGATGTGAGATCTTTCTACTTTTCCATAATTGCAGCTGACCTTAACTTGACTTTGGGAGTGGGGAGAGTCCAGAGCTGAGAGATGATTTGGGCTGGCAATAGACATTCCTGGCCCAGTAGGAGGTTGCTGTGTACTCACAGCAATGCAAACTGTTGTGTATGAAGATGGTTATGATTGCACTATGCTATTAGAATGTTTATAGCTGCAAATACCACTACAGGAGAGGCTTTGGTTTAGTTTGGATTTTTTTGGTGCATTTTTGGGGGGCGGGGGGGGAGACAGCGGGTTGGGCCAGTGCACTGTTCAGGCTAAACTTTCCACTGCATCATGGAAAGGGGGCCGGCAGCTAGGTTTTTGCATTATACAACTTCCAGAAGGCAGAAGTGCAGATGATAGAGAATCTGTACGCTTTAGGGTTGCTACTCTGCAGAGATCATTTTGCACTTCCATGAAAGTGCATGAACATGACTGTTAGCCAAGTCCTAATGCTAGCATCCTTAGCAGTTTTCATTGTAACAAACTTAGGGAGTTACTTACCCTTGCCCTCCCTAAGAAACCCACTGTGTGTATGATAAGAGCTGTTGAAAGCAGAATTAGTGTGGAAGATGATTAAGCAGTGAATAGACCTTTGTCCTTCAAAATAGTTTTTGAGGGGTTGAAGTGTTTAATCTCATTATCACTCAGCCATCCCCTTTTAAGACAGTTCTGTGGACAACTTTGTAAGAGAATCTCTGCATGACCCCCCCCTCCCCCCTTCTAGTCCTGTTGCTTAGTTTCCAAAGTGTTTTACAGTGTGCATTGCCACAATGTGCTCTGCTTCCTGCAGCTAGTTTGAGAATCTATCTTAAGTTAAAGCTAGCCTCACTGCTAACCAGCTCCCTCTGCTGGGCCAACAGCCAGTCACAATTTCTACACATTTAATTTTCAGTATATAAAATCACCTGATAGTAGTTTCCTCCCCATAGTGTCCACTTTTTTGTGAGGATGGGAGCGGGGCAGAAAGGCCTGCAGTGTGCTGAATTACAGCCTAGGCAATTGTAAAGGCTTCCTTTCTCCTTGATACTTTGGGTCACTGATTGGGGCAGCTCTTGCTGATGTAGCACAGCAGTAGCATACATCTTTGTGCTTGGTCTCTCTTGCTTTTTTAACAGGTAATCAATTTTTAAAAATACTGCTGCTTTATCTTCAGTGCTACTGCAACAGACCTTAATAGCAAAGGGCAGTAAGGTCACTTGTAGTCTTGGGTAGGAAGAGGAATTGGCCTATTTGCTCAAATTATGCACAGGCAGGTGAAGTGTAAAGTAACCTAAACTGAGGGTAATGCTCTGAGAACAACTTCCTGATAGCTCCTCTGACATACCTGCCTACTATGAAGTACAATAATATAACTTCATTTCTCTAAAGGCTGGGTGTAATTCAAGTGTTTCTCTTTGTTAGCCATTCCACTCCAGCATAGCAGTAGTCTTAGCAAAGCCTCTGATCACAGCTCCTTTAGGACTTCAATAGTGCAAAATCAGGCCCTTCCTTTTGCTTATTTGTGCACCCAACCTTTTGCTCCAGGAATGTCACTTAGTGTATCAAACTTTTTGAAGTGGGAGGACTTCGATGGTCCTCTTTCAAAACTGTCTGGGGGTAGAGGGCATTTTTTCCTCACAGCCCAGGTCCAGTGGAGTTGCCTCCTCTTCCATGGGCAAGAGAAGAGCCAGATGGGATTGGAAAAGAACAGGCTCTGGGGCAAGCAGTCCCATCTTCATGAGGGGAGCGAAGCCAGAAGGACAGTGCGCCAGTTGGAAGACCATGCTTCAGCTCCTACAGCCTGCACCAGCAGTCATGCCTCTGACTGTAGAGCTCAGCTACCTCATGGATGGAAGGCACAGGACACAGCTCAACTGCTACCAATTCCAGAAAGTGGTAAGGGGCCTTCAGACCCAGCTTCCTCTCCCTGCTGCCACCTGTAACACCCTTCTGCCCCTGGCAATCAGGGGCTCAACAATTCTAGCTGGTAAATTTTTACCTGAAAGATTAACCTTTCTTACTTCACAGGCAGCCAAGCCTAGGCTGGCATCTCACAGTGAAAACTCAGGCCAAAAAACTAAATGTGAACTATCAAAAGTGCCCCTGCATGCTTTCACAAGCAGTGCTAACATGGGTGGACAGTATTTCAAGTATGGTCCTTCTCAACCTAAAAATCACATGGCCTCTCCCTGAGGTAGGGAGAGGGGGGATTTAAATCTGTTTTAGGCAAGTATATGGGACTTTGATCCTCGGGATCAGATGCTGAGATAAATCTATTCGTTGACAGCTGGAAACTGAACTTAAGTATGGACTTTACACCAGCCAGTAGAATAACTACCATGTTAAATAAAACCCAGAAGGGTTTTATTGTAGGTATATTAAATGTCCAAGCAAAAAAGCCAAGTGGCTGGAGTGCACTGTGCTTAGCATGTTACGAATCTTCCTTTTTTTGATGAATCCTAACATGAAATGCTTCCTTAGGGCAACCAACTTATTCCAGTTCCATGATGTCATAAAACATGACCTTTGAAACACATTCTGCTCCTCACTGCACTATCCAGATTGAAAGTGGATGTGGGGCGCTCTCTCACACAAGATGTAGTATTGTACTTTTAATTCAGAAGGTAGGCCTCACGCATGTCTGTGTGTAAATTCGAAATATTGCTCTTCAGTTAGGCGTCCAAGTCCAGTCCTTCTGAGCACCGCCAGTCTCAGGGCAGAATAGTCATGTCTACTGTACTGAGACTGCCTTAATCAAATTCTTCATATTAGGCATCCAGTCCTTTGCCCAAAGAAAGGAAATGGCATTGGCTAAGTCTTCACTGGGGCGGATGTCCATGTCCTGCTTCCCACCCTGGAGGCGCATGGCTATGAAAATCCCATTGTAATGGATCTGTGGACTCTAGATAAATTTCCAGGCTGTGCCAAAACTGAGTTACTTTCTTCAGGCAATAAGGTCCACAGAGCTGGCCCACCCTACAGCCAATTTCTATCTCAATTCTGAAGGATCCACTTAACATTCAAGGACTTAAATTTTACTTAATGAGGACACGCCCACCATACTTTGCTTGGAGAAATTGTTGTTTTTCCTCAAAGTATATTTAACAATCTGTGACTTAAAGTAGATTTGAAGTTATCCTGGTTATGGAAGTGCTTTTCAGGTATGGGGTATTCCCCTGCTGCCAGGTCTGGTCCCCAAGCTCCAGGCAGGCTGAAGTACCATTGTAAAAGATCTGTAGAGCTTGTTGCTCAAAGAAAGGAATTCTTCAGCTAAGTGTGGAAAAGTTTTATTTCGTATACATTCAGGGTTATGGAGAGAATACAATACTTTTTAAATGACCATTCCCAGCACAATCAAGTCAAAGCTTTTATATAAAAAGTGAGGCGTTTCTGTGCAATGCTAACAGTGGAAATTTTGAGGAAAAGAGAAGAACAATGAAACATCTCAAACTTTTTATTGATCCTTTGCAGAAAGATAAAACTTATTTTAAAACAAAACAGGACAAGTAGGTCCCCAAAATTTGACTGGCTACCTCAATGTTAAGTCTGCAAATGTTTACTAGGAATAATAAACAATCCTGGTATCACATTAGCCCTTTATCAATTGCTGAATATTTGTTTAGAGATGTTTAGCATAAATCAGACTTGATCTTCCACAGTACCAAATATTATTCATATTTTGTAGCTCATTGTGTGCTGTGCTTTACATTATGCTAACTATATTGAGTCCAGTAAATATTTATTTACTGTACCTTATAACTAGTCAAGTTGTTTGGTACAGGAAAACTTGTATAATTAACAGAAATTTAACTTTTCAAAACAACCTTAGTTTTCAATTTAAAGTCTCTCTAATTCATGAAAAGTATTAATGTCTATGATGAAATCACAGTAGTTTCTCTTTAAAATACTATTGTAGCTTTGCTGCCTACTTATGCAAACAAGGAAAGTGAATTTGCCCAGCCCAAAAAGGAATGTTCTTTAAAATGCCAGAATGGACTTTCAAGGTAAACCTTATTCTCCCCTGTTACTTTTCTGAAAAACATTTAAAATAAGTGATCCAAATCCTTGTTACATCCCCACTGCTTTAATACATTCACATGTTATAAGAGCATCACAATCAAAGTTACCTCATCTGCTTAAAACAGGATTTAGGGGTTTCATTACAATGTTTGCGCACCACAAGTCTCAGTAGGAACACACTCTGTTCCTCAATAACTAGCAGAAAAAGAACTAATATCAGGTTGTTCAAAGTGGGTAGGGGAGTTGTCTTGGTAGTAGATAAAATGTTCAGTGCAATGAGGAAATCCTGCTTTACCTACATTTTCAGAAGATTCTCCTGAACAGCAAGCCCCACTGCCAACTGCTGAATCCTTTTTCAAATATGCTGGTTAGAGTACTGGAAGCCTCATTTTGCAGACATTTCCCTAACTGTGTCTGTCCATTAGGGGGTGTCTTTCTTCTTGCAACTCTCCTAAATGAACAAGACAGTTTCATTTTACTTTAGAAAACTAAATTAATATTTTCATATTAAACAAGCTGGTTTTATTTAAAGCCAGCCCTCTGAGCTAGCAGTAGATCTATCAAGCTGAATTGCCATACCCTTAAGGGTATGTTATCTCTTAATGCCTGAACCTACTCTTTCCTCAACCTCAAGACCAGAAGTATTGGACCAGATTCTTGGTTGCATATAGCCACTTCATCAGACTAGTGGTGCAGAGGGGCAATAAAAGTCAGCTTAAGGGACATATATGCACAGTCTTTGGTGTCGGGGGTAAAAGGGATCAGTCAGGAAGCATCTCTGTGGCTCCAGCTTTCCTCAGGAGCCATAACAGCCCCTTGGGCATTACTTACAATAAGCCCCTGGTCTGTACACTTTAATTAGAGAAAGGAATAGATGTAAAAGTAGTGGAAAGCCACTTGAGATCCCCACCTTGGTCCTTAATCAAGGAAAGTTGGGCCTACTGGTAGTACCATCCATTTCATAAAGTCAAAGGGGAGGAAGAAAGAAAATGTGCTCACACTTCACTGATTTGTCTTGGTCCTAAGGTGGACTTTGAGTTGATGACAACATATCCAGGTATGATTCAAGTGGATGGAGACAGTTTGGTGTCATCTATAGGAGCCTGGGCTTAGTTTCCAGCATCAACCCCTAAGGTACTAGATCTTAAAACACCAGAGGAAGGCAATTTTTGTCTAGAAGTAACTGAATGACAAGCAGGCACTACTATACATGGACTACAAATGGAATCCTATCCTGTTCTGTCCAGTATAGTGGCAAGTCAAAAATAAGGATTTTCAGGCTCATCCCACTCGCTCACTAAAGTAGCATAGCACATGACAACATGCATGTCAAGAAACTTACCCAGGTCGTCTTCCAGTTTTGCATCATTGCATGATGTTCACTGACTGCACTTTTCCAGCTGTCGTATTCCTTTACCCATCCAGCCTGACCAGTACTATCTGAAAATTGTAAGTAATGAAACAAGCTATGTGAATAGGCTGTGATCAAATACATGAGCATCTGCCATTGCCTTCAGGGGCAGCTTTGAAAAACATTTAGTTAACATTAGTGGATAGATTCTGGAGAGAATGATGGTTGGGCAGCTGGTGCTCTCTCAATCCCCAGAATCAGTAGGCACCTGAACACAGGGCTAGATTTTCAAAAATGCTGAGACTACAACAGCTCCTATTGAAAATTGGGCTCCTTTATCTACAGATGGCTTTAGGAGCCTAATGGTAAGCACCTACTTTTGAAAACTAGGATCTGACTATGGAATCCCTTCTACAATAACAGCTGAAGTGGATACTAAATTTACTTAGAAATTAGAGAGGGTTTTTTAATAGTGACAGTCTTCAAGAGTGTATAGGGTCTTTATGGGTGAGCTAATTTTAAAGCTGTCCTCCCTGCATCAGGGCCAGGATGAGCAGTGCATACCCACTGCACCAGCCTACCTTTTTCTTCCACTGTGATAAGCACTTTTGATGTTTTATTTCCAGCTTTTGAGAGGACTGAACAATGGTATTCTGAGTTTTCTGCTACAGCATCTTTCACCCAGCTTAGAATGTGCACTCTGCCATCAGCCAATGCATGAGATTGCTCACTGACACACACTTCTACTTTCTGTCCATTCTTCTTCCAGACGAAACGTGCGTCACTGGGACCTGTGAAAATGTTAGTTTAATTACTGAAGAAACTACTTGTAAAAAATGAAAAGTGTCAAATGTAGATTAAAGTGTGATGAAACATTAACTTGAAACCCTGAAATTGTGATGACTAGACAGTGTCAGAATCTGGATTTTAGAATATAAATAGCTAAAAATAAGGACTGTTCTGAGGGTTCTGTTTGTTCCTATGCTTTTTGAGTGCAGTGTGGTCAGAAGATTGGGGACAATGAGCCAGAGTTGATAAGGTAAGAATAAAAGCTTAGCACTCAAACAGAAGAGATTCTCAGGGAATTAAGTGGGAAAGAAACGCCTGGATTCTGACATTCTCACAAGTCGAAGCCACCCCTGGAAGAAGTAACATGATTATAGACTGGACAGTGAGGGAACCTAGGTAATCCCAGGTGCAAGAGGTGCAGCATTAGTTTTCTTGAAATGAAGACCAATACCAAGTACAACTTAGTAGCAGAAAAAAGGCCAGGGACTCAGAGCAGTTGAAGATACTGTGTGTAATGAAGAAAACAAAATTAGAGGAGACATCACAAATGACAGCAGGGTCATTAAAGGAAGTGAAAGAACTTGACATCTTTTAGGGTAAGAGGAGTAGAGGGCAAATAGCTGTCTAGCCTTTTTGCCTAATCACCAATATTCATACCATCAGTGAGGAACAGAATGCAACCAAGCCAAAGATTGACAGTTTTCTTGGTTGCTGTTTGGGATAAAGTAAAATGGTGGCTATCAAAGAAAAACAAATGTAATTCTGCTTAGCGTGTACAGTTAGGAATTTAGCTGAGACAGCTATAGCCCCAATAAAGAGGGTTGTATGCCGCCTTCTTCTTTCCATATCTAACAACTTCAGAATAATGGTAATGGATTTTTTTTTTAAAAAAAAGCAAGTCCTGTTGTGCCCATGTGACCTATAATCAAACACCCTTAGAGAAGAATAGATGAGGGAATATAACAGTAGTGAGGCAGGTGGTCTTAGGCTTCTTTTTGTTGCCAAGGACAACAAAGGGAGGAGACACCATACTAGAGAGACTTACCTACAGTGCCAAGGGGTGGATTAACTGACCACTGGCATTACCTGTATAATGAGTTGATTTGGATTAGTGATTGTCACATAAGAGGGACACTGACCTAGGTTCAAACAGGCAGACCATATTAGGTAGGCTTTGCATAGAAAATGGGGAACTTTCACATTAGCGTTCTACCACCACACCCAATGCAGTAGGCACTGTACATGTACAAAAAAACCTTAGTTCCTACCTCAAAAAGCTTATCTTGGGTTTCAATAGACAAAGTGGAGTGGTCTGGAAGTGAAAGGAATAAGAAAAGCTTACTGTATACTAAAGTACCTTACACGAATGTAAAACAAGGAAGTGGTAGTAGTGAGGATGAATGATGGAGATTATGATCTACTTAAAACTTGGTAGGACAATTCTGTAAAAGCAAGATAAAAGGGAAGCGATAGGAGATGGGCACAATATATTTAATAGTACTTAGGCCATTGAGATACCAGCTGACAATCAAGAGTGGGGAGATGAAATTATTTAGGGAAAATATACAATGAACTGAAAATACCCAACCCTCAGCATCTGCCACAGCCCAGGTGTGCAGGAAAACAATGAAAATGAAAGTTTCCTGGACTACTTGCAGGACACTAGTATTTTAGCTTCCCCAGTATCTGTAGGGTAACTGTACACTCAATTTTTAAAAAAAATTTTTTTTTAAGTAGAGCTGACAAGGTCAAGATTTAAAAAAAACAAAGACCACATCAATCCTGCTTCTGTGACTAATAATTAAAAGGACTGTTGGGACTAATGCCCACAAGAAACTTGAATTCAGTATAGTAGTGAATGGGGCAAAGAGAGATTTTCTCACTGTTCTTTCTGCTGGTCCCAGATGTGTTGTCAAAGTCCAAGGATATTTTGATTTCAGAAAATCAAATTAAATTTTTAAGTCCAAGATCCTGATTCTTCAAAGCCTTACGTAGTTTCTTACTGATTTTTCTAGGCAAAAAAGAGAGTGATTTATTGGTCTAGGTGCCATGCATACCTCTGGCATTGTATTAATAGTAATGTTGCAAGAGATTGCATTCTTCTTGCAAATAAAGAGTAACAAGTTAATGTAGCTTTTACTACCCCTGGAAATGGAGAAGGGAAAACTGATCCACCGCAAATACAGAAGATCAGTTTAAAAAGAAAAGTTGATTCCAACTAAAAGATTACAAGGCATAAAATGGACTTTTGCAAATGTCAAGATAAAAAACTCTTGGAGAGGGAAAGTCCATTGATACAGTGGAAGGGGTAAATTTAGTAATGACTTAAACAGATGAGGAAATTAGTTGCTTTTCCAAAATGTATTAAAAAGAGACATTGAAATTTGACCAATTGAAAGTCTAGAAATACTTGTTAAGAAGAGCAAGCTAGAGAATACTGTGGAAGTTTAAACAGAGAACAGGCTATTAGGTAATTGGTTTACTAGTATAAAACATTTCATTTTATAACATGTCCTATAAGAATTCATGTGACCTTCTCTATTCTTATCTTCCCACACAGCTGGCATTGTATCATATATATTACTGATCAACTAAATTTAATCATTTGTTGCTTTTGGCAGTGACCTAACCCAGAAAGGGGAAAGCAAAATACTAAGCTAATAATTTGCCTGGTTCGCTATTCAAGCTTTTCAACAGTTGCAATATGCATTTTCTTTTAAATGAGCTAGTGTAAAACTGTTCGGTGTACTCAAGTATCACAACGGGTAAGAATGTAGTGTATGACAAGCCATCCTAGATAATACTAGCTAACTCTTCTCAAGACCTTGCAAATATACCAGTGTCTGGATAAGTATATATTTCCATGCAAAAGTAATTGTACTACAGAAGATCAAGATGACAGGCACTAGAAACAACATAAATGACATACACAAGATGACGAAGCAACTTATTCCCTCTCCCTCAAACTCCTAATTTGATTAAAAACACAGATCTTCACTCATCCTCTTTGGAAGAGATGGTCCAGTGATTAGGGCCCTAACTTGGGACTTGAGCTATCCAAGTTCAGTTTCCTGCTCTATCAGACTTCCTGTGTGACTCTGGACAAGTCACTCTCTCTGTGCCTCTGTTCCTGATCTGTAAAATGGCTAAAATACTTCCCCATCTCACAGGGGTGTTGTGAGGACAAATATGTTAAAGATTGGCAGGTGCCCAGACACCACATAAGCATTTAAGAGTGTAATTTTCAAACAACAAATGGATTTATAGTAGCTCAGTTACTAACTTTACCAAGTTTGATTTGAGCTACTTATTATCTTGACCTCCTAGAATGTCCCTTTTTCCTAGAGTAGTGGGTGGGCCATATCATGAAACAGCACGATCAATGCAAACAACCATTTCCTGCAAGCTTATTTTCAATTAATTAGAAATGCAAGTCAGTGTGATTTCATGCTATTTCCCATTTATATTGAAGTGCCTGCTCTGCTTTCATTACCAAAAACAATCTCTGTTCTTAAAAATCATAATGGTTTTGGAAAGGCTTCAGAAGCTTAAAAAAAAAAAAAAAAAAAAAAAGCTGTAGTTTCCCAAAAGAAACAAAGTTGGGTTTGGCAATCCCTTCAGAAACTTCCTTGTTCTGGTTATCTCACAAGGAGCGTGATCCTGGGTCAGCACTCTGGGGAGTCACTGAACAAGTGACTACCTTGCTGTCTTCCCACAAACATTCATCATATGCACAGTCAACAGTACTGGGATTTCCCACACACACTGCAAATTTTTTGCACGTCAAACTTTTACAACAAACCAGGATGCAAACAACATGTTTGTGTCCTTTTTGATCTACTTAGGAAAGAAATCTTTACTGGCCTTTCTGCACATTTCACGGTAGTTCAGTCCTGATTCTCTAATCTAATCACTTCTTCCAATGTAGTACTTAGTTTCATTTGCTCAGCTTCCCAGAAGCATGCAAAAGGTTAAAAAACAATTGCTATGAAACCCAGAAGTTTTGGAGATCAAGTACTATATTATGATTTGCATAAATCTTGATTCAAACACCTATTATGTGTAACTTAGCTTTAACCCTCCAGAATTTCCTCTGGGATACATTATTTCTATAAGTGATATTTAATGGATTCAATGAAACAAATGTCTGCTAAAGTTTCTTGCAGATATGTGCTGGTGAATCCAATACAAAGGACTATGCTTCTTTTTAAATTAGGTGATGATACAAGATGATAGAAGCATTGATACTGCTGAGAAATAGTTGGCAATCAGGTGCCAGAACTAGAAAATTTATAGTTTCCTTTGTATTTATGAATTGGATATAACACAGATTAAATACAAGAGAATTGCTCACTGAGTGACCATAGAATTTCATATCTTGGGGTCTTCAAACATATTTAAACAAATACTTACATTCAGTTGTTATCCTCTCTTTGTGAGTGCTTGAGAGATTAAAAAAAGTTATAAAATGAAAGAAAAGGATCAAATTAATTCATAATAATAGGAGTGCAATACCCATCAGAAGCCATTCTGCATGTGTAACCATCGATATAGTAAAACCAACCTTAGGAAATGGACTTTTCAGGGGTGTCCTCTCAAAGCCATTGTTTCAAGCAAAGTTACTAGTTACTGAAAGCCATCAACACTTGACAACTATTTGGAGATTTACTTGAAAGGAATAAAATTAATGGTCTGTCATATATTCACATAGAAAAAAAACCCACCCACCATTCTCCCAACAAGCACGCGTCTTGAGACTGAACTATTCTTTTCCTCTAGAAAGCTCCTCCTGGTCAGTATGGAGTCATTGTCTGGGTAGTGAAAGGAAGCTTGCATTACCTGTGTTATGCTTGTGTGCATATATACAAGGCTTCATTTTCCAGGGCTGCCACCCAAGTACATTTCATGCAAAGCCAACATTTTCAGACTTAACACCTTTGAAAATCAGAAATGTAAAGTGAACAGGAGTTGGGGGAACATCAATGGGAGCTGAAGATCCTCATTACCTCCAATTCAGGTCACTTTTTAGGTGCCTATTTAGGGATTTAGGTGCCTAACTTTAGTCACTGAAATTTGAAATGTTCTAAATTCCCTTAAAAAATTACAATCTTAAAAAGCAGAGTAAAAAACTCTCCAAAGTATGAAGAATACAGCTGCAGATGTTCTACTGACAACATGCAAGAATAGCCTTAGAATACTATGGGCTGTTCCAATTAGTAAATTGATAGTAGAATTTAAGGGTTCACTGTATATATACCGAATCCTGAAAGAGAGTGCAGTCTGCTTCCAAAAAACCTCTGAGATACTAATTTAAACAGAGCTCATCGGAATGAGTGGTTTCTTTGACACGAGAAGCAGCAGTAGGAGAAAGAAAGATTGCCTGAAGGAGAATATTGGAAAATCCTGGCTCCTGTGGTCAAATGGCTGCCATGCAAAAGAGGGGAAGAAAGTGAGTGTCCACCACTTAATGAGCCACTTAAAGATGCATAATGCAGAAGCCAAGAAATGCTGTCACACTGCCACTACACCGTTTAATATAATATTTTTCCGTAGTCATGCTATTCCTGGAGCTAAAATGATGAAGCTTAGATCAGGTCTCCCTGAAGGTCACTCTAAGATTATCAAGGATGGAAATTAAATAGGAAAGGAATGTGGCTAGTAATCATGTAAAAGCAAAGCAAAGAGTGAGCTGTTAGCAAGAATAAACAGCTTAGAGCTGTACCTAGCTAATCTCTAAAAGTCACCAGTGAATTGATATCCAATGAACTTTACTGATTAATCAGCACTGGCTGCAAGGGAATTCACCTCAGAATAGAAGGGCTTTTGTACTAGCCTAATGAAAATATACCCTGGCATCTCAGGTGTGTGCTAAAGCAGGATATCAAGGACCACTCTTTGTACTGATGGTTGGAATGATGAAAGAAAGGCACTATAGAGAGAGCCAATAGAAAAGGGTGTCATTAATGAATGGTGTACAGGTATGGACATTGCTGTCCTAAAACAGAATATACAGATAGAAGACATGTGGCTGGCAGCCATGGAGCTGGTTCAGAAAAGCCATACAGGAACAGTGATATTTCTTAATCTCAAAAATGAGAGACATCTGGAGTAACAGCTGGTGTCTGGTCTGCAGGTTTGGTTTGAACTGGACATATTGTAATGCAATAAAAAAATTAATGCATCAGGACCATTTAGGAATCCCTCATCCAAAACTAGGATTAGGTTTTAACAAACTGTATAATCTGGTTGCAGAAAAAATGATCAGGAGCCACAGGTCAAAAGTGAAAGGCAAGGTTAGTCCTTCCAAAGCAGTGAACAGAAGAAGAGAGCATGCTTCAGGTGGAGCAATTCCTGTTACATTAGAAAGGCAACTACCAATACTATACTTTGAACAGTAGGTGAATGAAAACTGGGTCGTAGGCTGAATGATTCTCTATTTGGAAACTGTGTAAGGGCTAGGTGGGAAGAAGAACTCTTGAGTCACAGGCTAGCTGATAATGAACTGGCAAAACTGAAGCAGACATAAGAACTGTGATTCAGCAACCCCTTGTGAACAAGTAGTAAGAAAACAGGGCAGTTGCAGACGGAGAGGAAGTTTCTTGACATTAACAGATTGCAACAAGTCCAGAGATATGACCTAAAGTGTGGTCTGCTGTTGTGCTTTCCGGATAATGACAAGGAAGATGTTTGTATGGAGGTAGAAGCTCCTTAGCTTTCTAGAAGAGAAAGTGGATTAGCTTGAATAGAAGCTAAAGTTACAAAGAGAAACATGGGAAAACAGATCTCTCCAACTCCTGGACAGAGGGTTCATTATGTATCATAAGTTACTGTTTGTTTCAATTAGCAACCAATTCATATCTAAAGAACACAACCTGCTGCTTGCACAAAACTGGACTGTTTGTTAAATTACTGCTAAATTTACCGAATAGCAACACTGAAAATGTGTTGATGTCAGCCTTATGGAAAAGATTAAACAGGTTGCACATGAAATGCTGCACGTGTAAGCTAAAAAAAAATAGGTCTCTTGTGGGGAAAAATATCCAGTCACCACTACACAATACACATATATGAATATAAGACCAAGCATCTAACCTGAAGACGGTAAAAAATGCAAAGAGAGCAAACCAGAGGACCGCTGACTTGTCTACAAGGCTGGAAAAGTCAGTCCACTTACGACCTATTGCTTCCAGTGTGCCAATAGTATGTGTTTAGGTATCAGCTAGGTGGGTCCAGGAAGGGTCTCACAAAAGGAAACCTACATAGTTGCCTGTAAAAGATAATACATGTTAGAAAGTGGAACACTAGGGATTAGTGGGATTACATCGTTTCCAGACTGTGGGTTTTCTAATTTAAACTACTCTAACAGTTTGGTAGCCTCTTGCATCTAGTAGCAGGGATAAGATGTTCATTTTTTAGTTTAGAGGTAAGGCAAAATAAAGTTCAGCTCCCCAGACAGTTTACGGAGAGCATCTACATAGTCACTGTCTGGGGGCAATTAGGGAAGAAAAGCATGTACCAAAAAACCCTCTAACTGTGGTGCTCTAAAGTGAAGAAGGGAATATGTCCCATAATTTTACCTTAATCTTTTGGAGGAGAGGGGACATGGTGTGAAGGCGGCTGGAGAAGGGCAGAAATTGAGTTGGATCCTTGCTGAGGGGGGAGGAGGTACATAAACCCTATATACAGCAGGTGAGTGATTTCAACAGGAACAGTAAAAGTTAATAGGATTTACTCAGGGTCCAGATAATGGAAATACCAGCAATCTGAGAGGCAAGAATTTTTCATTAAAAGAGCTGATCCTAGGTGGAGGCAGAAAATTAGGTCTTCATTCATATACATGATCCAACACTAAGCAAGGACACCTAATCACCCCTTCTAAGAGAGAGAACATGGAAGCTGGCAAAATATATTCTCTTTATAGTCCTCAAATGTTCTTAATATAATGCCTCATTGCTGCAACATGGGTCCAGACATATCACTGATCAGTAATGCATTTTACAATCTAGGACTGTGAAATCCAAATTCTTATGGGTGCCAAGGGCTTAGCAATAAATCTTGGCTTGCTAGTCTGGTCTAAGGCACTACAGAACCTATGAGATACATGTTAGGCATGGGGGAGGAGATCAAAGAATGGTTTAAGAACTTTATCTGTATTACAAAAGAAGAGAGAGGCTAAGATATGAAGTTTAGTAAAACCAATCTCCCAATATTCAGAACAAGCTATCTACAAAGAACCCCTCTCTCTTCTGAGAGTCTTAGAGTCCACTACAAGAATCTACAGACCATATTTGGGTCAAAAACATGCCACAAGATCACTCGAAGTGCAGACTTTACAAGCTAAAATCAGTATATCTGGATGCTTATGTCTTATTGTTTGTCACAGTCTAAGTTTACCACAGCTGATTTTGTAGACAACTTGTTCTTTTGTCTTGCATTGTATACCAGCTCAAAATATCACTTCCTCCCCCACTTGGAATCTCTCATGAGAGAGACTGAATCACTGATTTTAAATAACACGTGTGAGTGCACTAGGTTGGCAGTGGGAACACTGCTATTTTAATAACCAGATCAACTTATATAACTGAGACAAAGGCTATGGCTACACTACAGCTTAAGTAGACAAATTGTGTCACTCAGGTGAGAATTAGCCACCCTCCTGAGCAACATAACATGCCCACTTAAGCACTGGTGTGGACAGCGTTATGTTGGCAGGAGAGCTTCTCCTGCCAACATAGTTACCACCTCTCATGGGGGCTGGAGTAATTAAGCTAACAGGAGAGCTCTCTCCTGTCAGCTTAGAGTGGCTACACTAGAGACCTTACATCTTACTGATCATAAGTACTGCACTAATCATTATGTAATGCACTAAGCAGCAAAGTGCTAGGTTCATACAGGTATCCAATGGTAAGTTTTCCATCCAATTTAGAAGATACACATCATCGGCTGTATAGTTGAACCTCAGGAGATTATTCACTTCCTATAATAGGAACTCAACAGGGTACACTGCCAAAAGAGAGTAGAGATCTCCTTGTTAATGTAGTAGCACATAGATACCACTCTAAAATTAATTTTAAAAATGTACTTCAGATCTTTGAAGTGTGATCAATAGTGCAGTGATAAAATCCCACTGCAAAGAATCAGATTTCACATTGTCTTGATCTTAACTTCCTTGTTATTATTAGTTACAAAACCCCACCAGATTGATGTACCAACTTAAATCATCCAATCTCTTAACAGTGAATGTGCACAAAATTTATAAACAAAATTCACTGGTACTTTGACAAAAACTAAAATAAAAAGTATCACTACTGTTTGTAAGGTGCATTTGAAAACATTACATAAATGCTAAGAATTACTATTATAACTACAACACCAGTTCTAACTTGAGAAAAAAAAAACCTCTCTTGAATTTTTAAGGGGAAAATGTTTATCTGTATAGCATTTCCATTTTCACTATGCTGGTTAAGGTAGTTGTTTGGAACATAAGAATGGTATATTAGAACAATGTAATCTACCGCTATACCTAATGATTCAGTAGAAGGGAAAAATCTCATTGATCCTAGCCAATTGCACAATCTTATACTATGGGGGAAAACATTTCTCTCTGATCTCAGCTGCTGATTTATAATTAAGGCCCTACCAAATTCATGGCCATGAAAAATGCGTCACTGACCGTAAAACCTAGTCTCACCCCGTGAAATCTGGTCTTTTGTGTGCTTTTACCCTATACTATACAGATTTCATGGGAGAGACCCGTGTTTCTCAAATTGGGGGTTCTGACCCAAAAGGGAGCTGCGAGGGGGCTGAAAGGTTATTTTAGGGGGGTTGCAGTATTGCCAACCTTACTTCTATGCTGCCTTCAGAGCTGGGTGGCCGAGGAGCGGTGGCTGTTGGCCAGGTGCCCGGCTCTGAAGGCAGCGCCCCACCAGCAGCAGCACAGAAGTAAGGGTGGCAATACCACACCATGCCACCCTCACTTCTGTGCTGTTGCCTTCAGAGCTGGGCAGCCGGAGAGTGGCGGTTGCTGACCGAGGGGCCAGCTCTGCGGGCAGCAGCGCAGATGTAAGGGTGACAGTACCATACCATCCTTACTTCTGCGCTGCTGCTGGCAGCGGCTCTGCCTTCAGAGGTGGGCTCCTGGCCAGCAGACGCTGCTTTCCAGCTGCCCAGCTCTGAAGGCAGGGCCGCTGCCAGCAGCAATGCAGAAGTAAGGGTAGCAGTACTGCAACCCCACGTACAATAACCTTGTGACCACTCCACAGCTCCTTTTTGGGTCAGGACCCCTACAATTACAACACAGTGAAATGTCAGATTTAAATAGCTGAAATCATGAAATTTACGATTTTTAAAATCCTATGAGTGTGAAATTGACCAAAATGGACTGTGAATTTGGTAGGGCCCTATTTCTAATGTCCCGAAGAGATATGATATAACCATTGTAATTCTTACCCTGTTGATTCAGAGTTTATACAATTTAGGCCTAATGTGCTCCAGGCTAAATTTGTAAACAACCATCTAGGGGCTGGAGGATGGTACAGACTTTTAAGGAAAACATTCACTTAAAATGAACCAACAATGATAATTGTCCCTATTGCAGTTATTACTTTTAGGGTTCCAGGTTATACTGTATTCAGCTTTCTCTTCAAACGCATCAATGTACAGCAACTGTCAGTCTAACAAGGGAGCTGTTTTCTGTTTGTTCAGATCTTACCATTATCACCAAGAATTTAAAAACATTACATTAATTTCAAAGGTTTCCCTGAAGATGCTGTTAACTGACTAGATATATTCCCAGAAAGGGGGAGGGGAAAAGAGATGTGGAATAATATTGGCACTTAGAATTGTTTTGCATACAAGATAGGTGTGATCGGTCAAAGCAGGGTCACTGGTCTCTGAAATAGGAAGTGCTCAGTTAACAACATTATAATGACCCAATAACAACTGTAGGCTCTCAACGAATTTGAGACATAAACCAACAAAAGCAAAGACATTCTTAGTCTAGTTTAACGGGACTACATGCTTTTGATGCAAGTCTATCTTCAATATGAATTTAGTTGGTTTTGTAAGCTTGAGTGACCAGCTTTCAGGCCTTGTCTGTTAATATGTAATAGGGACAGTATTCTTCAGCCTTGCAGTTTACCTTTGATACTAAAAACAAAAAAGAAATAAGGGGACATAGATGTATATGTAAGGCATAAAGGTATCTCAGTAAACATCAAGCTCCATCAGATTACTATATCCACAGAGGCTGATATTAAATAGTCCTGGGCAGTCAGCTTCAGATTAGAAACAAAAGGTTTAGGGACAACCTAATACAAGAGAGAGGATATAAAACTGGTTAGCAAGTTCAAATTTAGCATCCCCACATGAAGATAAAGATAAACCAAGCATGGATTAATAATGACTGTGCAGATTAAAGTCAAGGGTACGGGCTTTAGCAAAGAAAGAGCACCAGATTATTTTATGCTCAAAATTAATTTACTGTCCATAAAAATGTTACAGTAAAACCACAGAGTTACAAACTGCTCTGGAATGGAGGTTGTTTGTAACTCTGAAATATTAGTAACTCTGAACAAAACGTTATAGTTGTACTTTTAAACGTTTACAACTGAACATTGACAACACAGCTTTGAAACTTTACTATGCAGAAGCAAAATGCTGCTTTTAACCATCTTAATTTAAATGAAACAAGCACAGAAACAGTTTCCTTACCTTGTCAAATCTGTTTTTTAAACTTTCGCTTTATATTTAATAGTTTACATTTAACACTGTGCTGTACTGTATTCGCGTTTTGTATTTGTCTCTGCTGCTGCCTGATTGCGTACTTCCAGTTCCAAATGAGCTGTGTGGTTGACCAGTCAGTTTGTAACTCGGGGGTTTGTAACTCTGGGGTTCTACTGTATAGATAAAACATTTTAGGAAGTATTCAAATATTTTTTCTAAGTTTTTGGATGACTCTAGAAGACATGGGACTTTTCACCTCTAAGTTAAAAGTTGATTTAGGAACAGCTTGTTCATGAGCCATCTGATGGCTGGTCAGTATTCTCAACCTCTAATCTATGAACCACTACTAGTGGCCTTTCAACTGGTCCACAGAAGTAATCATTAAAAACCATGTACTAATGGGAGGTAAACTCCAGGAATAGCTACTCTCAGAGAAGGAGAAACCTTGTTGAGGTTTATATTGTTTTATTCTTTTGAATTATCAATAAAGCCAAACCTCAGGCATTTGTCTGAACACTAGCTCAGGTCTGGCGTGTTGAGGACAGGATAGATATGCATTCTCTCCAGAGTTATGGAGAACACAATCTGAAGTATTCTCAAAATAACTGCGAGGCTTGTAGGGTAACGTCTACACAGACTGAGGCAATGAGCCTCCTGGCCCAGAGCAATGGACTTAGGCTAGTGGGACTCATGCTAGTGCTCTAAAAATAGCGGCCTAGACAGCTCTCTGAAGTTGCAGGTTGGGCTGGAACTGAGCCTTTGAAGCCCAGGGATAGGGGTGGGCTTCAGAACCCGAGCTACAGCCTGAGACACAACTTCAAAGCACTGTCTAGGCCAGGGGTCGGCAACCTTTCAGAAGTGGTGTGCCGAGTCTTCATTTATTCACTCTGATTTAAGGTTTCGTGTGCCAGTAATACATTTTAACGTTTTTAGAAGGTCTCTTTATAAGTCTATAATATATAAGTAAACTATTGTTGTATGTAAAGTAAATAAGGTTTTTAAAATGTTTAAGAAGCTTCATTTAAAATTAAATTAAAATGCAGAGCCCCCCGGACCGGTGGCCAGGACCCAGGCAGTGTGAGTGCCAGAAAATCAGCTTGCGTGCCGCCTTTGGCACGTGTGCCATAGGTTGCCTACCCCTAGTCTAGGCAACTGTTTTTAGAGTGCTAGCATGAGCCCAAGTCTGTCGACGTTGGCTGGGAGACTCGCTGCCGCGGCCTGCGTACACATACCCTAACAAAGAACAGAAGTTTAAAACAAGAAGCATAGAAATGTTTGCAATGATAATTCAGTGAAAGCAATATCTGTCCTGAGAAGCGAGAAAGAATAGCTTTCAGAAGTCATTTGTGATTTTAAAGAATGATGGGTCTTTTTTCCCAGTAATATTACAGTTGAGGTTTAATGGGGGGGGAAAACTATTTGTTTGGGCCATATTGATAAAGTGACCCTCACATAGGGATGTGCCCAATCAGGGCAAAGTAATTAAAGGGCTTATTACCTGATTAACGTATAAATCATGCCTTTAAAATCTGCTTCTGAATTTAGGGAGCATTTATTGTCATTCACATGGGGTTGTCACTCAGGCTGGAGAATTGGGAAAAAATAGGAATGGAACTTCAGAGAAAAACATCTATGGAAGGCAGTTAGAGTCCCCAAAACCATGAAAAGCAATACTAACTGAACCTGAAAGCCAACACCACAATTTTTTCCCCATTTACCTCTAGACCCACTTAAACCTTCATTGACTCGGACCTGTTTTTATTCTTTTAGTAAAATGGGAACAAACATAATATATAAGTGTAATCACCATTAACAAAAGCAGCTGCATAGCTGGCTATCTGTACCCTCTAGTAGCTCGACCCCATAGAGAAATTATTGAGTCTGCTACTGCCTGTGAGCTAATGAGCCTGGTCCTTTAGCTCAAGAAATACAGCCTCATGATTTTACATTCAGCGGTGGCCTGGGTCAGTCCTCAAAAACAACCAATTATTACAGAAGGAAAAATTACAGGAGAGTGTCCTTCCAATACCATTTCTTAACCTCATAAAAACTTCCGATCATGCCAGCCATCAAGCTCTTGGAGGCTCATGAAAAACGTTGGTTTCCCAGATATGATGTTCAAAATCAAGAAAGAACTCTCTTATGCAGGGGCGGGCAAACTTTTTGGCCTGAGGGCCGCATCGGGTTTTGGAAATTGCATGGAGGGCCAGTTAGGGGAGGGGGTCGTGGCCTGGCCCTCCCCCCCCATCCGTCCCCCCCGGGACTCCTGCCCCATCCACCCCCCCGCTCCCTGCCTGCCCCCGAAACCCCTGCCCGACTGCCCCCCACTGCCCCATCCAACCCCTCCTCTCATTCCTGACTGCCCCCGGGACCCCTGCCCCCATTCAACCCTCCTGTTCCCCGCCCTCTGACCACCCCGACCCCTATCCACACCTCTGCCCCCCAACCACCACCCTGAACTCCCCTGCCCTCTATCCAGCCCCCCTCCCCCCCCACCGCTCCCTGCCCCCTTACCGCGCTGCCTGGAGCACCGGTGGCTGGCAGTGCTACAGCCATGCCGCCCAGCTGGAGCCAGCCACGCCATCACCACCGCGCAGCACAGAGCCGGGCTCTGCAGCTGCGCTGCCCCAGGAGCTCACAGCCCCGCTGCCCAGAGCACTGCGCCGATGGCGCGGTGAGCTGAGGCTGCCAGGAGCTCAGTGGCGGGGCAGGAGGGTCCCGCGGGCCATCGTAGTTTGCCCACCTCTGCTCTTATGGCATGATTGTATGAGTCTGTTCAGAGAAAACATTAGCTGATGCTTCCTGCCATTACAAATAATGTTAAATGTGGAACACACTTAACTCCATTGTTATCTGGACTTTCTCCAGAAATGTTCAATGAAGCTGTGAAGTAAAGATTAAATTCCATTAAGGTAAATTATATCTACCTCAAACAGGTAGATGTTTTCCCATTAATAAACAACAAACGTCACCAGTGTACATACTGTTCCTGCTTGGTTTTTAAACATCTATTTTAGTCAGCTCATGCTCGAGGGATGGGATAGAATAATACATTTATCTTTATATTCACTCTCCCTTTGTGACTGTTCCTAATGATAAAGGATTAAAACGGGGGAAATTGGCAGATCACTGTTAGACCATCGACTACGTACTATATTTTAACAAATAAATACATATAACTTTTCCAAACTTAGGCCATAATCCTGCAATTGCAAGTGCAGATCTTAGCATCCATGTGAAGTCCTACTGACGACAATAGGACTCTGCAGTTGTGCAGGAGTGCATGCTGCAGATCCTGATGCAGCATCAGTGGCAGTTAAATTACAAATAACCCGTTCAATAGGTTGCTCCTCTCTGGGGCCGGTGTTTGCCTGGAGCAGCCTGCCGTGACACACACTGAATATTGTGGAAACGTTAATCATTTTGTGGCAGGGAGTGTGTAGGTGGGTGGGTGGTGGTAGGCTTGACCAGTGAAGGAGAAGGAACTATAATTGTCCCACCTATGAACTTACTTTACTATTTTTAAACAAAATTCTCTGTTGGTAATAGCCAAAACCCTTGTGTCCTGGACCTGAATTATTCACCAGAACACCCAGAGTCATGTGGCACTTGGCCCCCTCCAGCCAATTCCCCCTCACAGGAGTATAGATTCTTTTTGTTATTAAATTCAATTTACTTTTAGTATGCCCCAAACATTGTTTACAAAGTGCTGCAAATTTCTGCATCAACAGTGAGTAGCTGCATTATAGAGATTATTAGAGGAAGCTGGAGATTTGGCAGGTGGGTGCCCAACTGTTTGGTCTTCTAGGACCCAGGAAAACAGGAGGTTTTGTTCTTTTGTAACCAGCAGGCAGTTTAGGCTTTTGGTAATGGGAAGAAATGCATCCCTTTTCCTTTTGGAGACAGCAGAGGTGACTTTAATTTGGGGGTAGGGAGATAGGAATTATTTTCTCACCTCAGCAAAATTTGACAACTAGCTCTCCCCCCTGTACCCACACTGCTGCTAAAATGTTCAGCAGTGACTTTGTTAGCAATTTTTCCATTTAAGGTATATTATAGTAAGGCTTCAGTGTTAATAGGACCTTGAGATGAGTGGGAGAAGTTCATACCTTTTAGAACTATTGCTTCAAGCTGTTTGCAGACTTGGACAGACATCATTTACATTGAATTCACATTCAACAGTTTTCTTCCCAACTTTATTTTTAAAAAATTAAGCATAGATTCTGGAGTGCAGTTATGTGGTAGTTTATGTGGCTGCATTATACACGGGTCTCCTGCTTCTTAGAAACTATAGCATTTCTTTCTCCACCCGCCAGACAGGATACTGGGCTAGATGGACCTTTTGTCTGACCCACTATGGCCGTTCTTATGTTCATCCATGCCATGTTATTCTTCTCTGTGTAGCAAAACACCACATTTTATATTGCATGTAGTACTGCAGGCAATATGGCTCCTTTATGGTTACTTCTGTCTAAGTAAAGTATCACCAATACTCTCTGCAAGAATGCAAATAGCTCTTAATAGAAAGCTTGTTAGATAACTGGTGCTGCTCAGCAGTAAAAGCAGCGTAAACCGTTTTCAGAAGGTCCTGCAAAGTTGCGGCCACTGCTTTAGTTCGGTGATTTTGTAATTTTTCAGCAGTGGAACGTGGCCATTCTGCCAGCTGAAGATTCCTAATGTTTCAGAGGAAAGCGAAACAGCTCCAGCCTCCACAAAAAACCCAATAGTTCAATACTCTCTTTTGAACCCCACAGGTGGCTAAGTTGACACCCTGAATAAAAACACATTTCGTTTTCCTATATCATTGTTTTAGCATGCAGAATTTCAAAAGTAAAAATCTATGACATTATCCAGTTCTTTTCAACTATTTGCCTCTACCTTCTGTGAATTCCATAGACTGGCATTAAGAAACAATTCCTTTTGTTTTAAATTTACTGCCAATTTTTTTTTAAATTATAATTTATATTTGAGAGAGAGAGAGAGAGAGCACATGAAAACAAGTTAGAACAGACATTTCCAAATACCAATTGAAGAGACACTACATTGGTTAAAAAACAATTTCTAAAAATAAACAAGTTTCCTACCTACATTACTAACATCAACTTAGATTATTGAAACAAATAATATTTACACATTTTCTTTTTACTATTTATGCTGTTTGCTCTTTGCATTTCCTCATCTTGGAGAACAACAGTTATTTTTACTTTTGTTTATAATAATCTTAAACTTGCTACAACATTTGTATAGCAAACACTGAAAGAAATGTTTGTTAAACAGTTTCCACTAACACATTTTTTAACTTATGGAAAAATGGCCTTCAATTTTGTAAAGGTTTATTTTATAAAACCTAAAATTTTGATCAAATTTGATTTGAAAGTTGTCCATTAAGAAACATGAAACATATGCAGAGGCACAGCAACATGAAAAAAATGCCTTATTTCTAGGGTTAACAGTCTACCAAACACTTTCAAGTCTATTCTTCAAATCAGATAGTAAAAGTGTTTAAGAACATGTTTCATTTCATTTCACACTCCAAAACCCCAAAAGTAAAATCCTTTTAACTCAAAACAGGACAAATTCTGTACCAGATACCTGTTAAAAACAAACTATGAATTTCTGAAAAAATAATAGCTTTGGCCTCAGAGTTACAGCTTTCATCTGATAGATACTGTGAAATGAAAGATAGTAAAATAAGAAGAATTTTACCAGATTAAAAAAATATGAAAAGTAATTGGTCATGTCTAGGTAATGTTCAAATCAAATAAATGCAAGCCAGTAAAATTATATAATGAAAAAAAGATCATATAAACCATGAGACTGAAAATGTTTATTCATGTGAGTAAGTTTACATAGGTAAAGCCACGGTTCAGCAAACTACTTAAGCACATGAATAATTTAATTAAAGGCAAGGGACTATTACATGCTTAATGATAAGCGCATGCTTAAGTATCTTGCTGAGCTAAGGCTGAAGTATTTACAGTACAGAATTCAGGCCTAATCCTGAAAGATACTAAACACCCTCTGCAGCCACTGATTTCAGGACAGATCCTTAGACTTCTACATCCCGTTTATAAATCAGGACATGGGGACAGATACAAAATATGCAATGAAGAAAGTGTTGGTTTACAGACGGTCTTCTGACTTACCAGTGGCTTGACAGAAGAGGTGAAAGGTTCCATGGACACTAACATGCTGTGCCTGGTCACTTAGGAAAGGTGGTAACAACATGACCATTACAAGCTCTGTGCTAGACCAAACATCAGGCATGGTATTGGTGGGTGAAGGAGGTGAATCACTTCCCACACAGGACAAAAAGGAGGTACCAGTAGGAGGGAAAGGTATAGAAGATGAGGCTGTGTGACAGAAGAGGACAGAAAAAAGAGGGCACTAAGGAAAAAAGTTTTAAGAAATACATAACACATCGAAGAAATAATGCAAAAAGAACAAATGAGTTTTAGAAGGATGACAAATGAAAATCACTAGATTCCTAGAAATGAGCTCTATTCACTCTCTACCCCCTATGCATTTAAAGCTGAAGAGAAAACCTATGTGAAATTCATTACAGTAGTCTCATTAAAGAAAAGCAAAACTTAAGGCTTTACAATATTTAAAGTGGTTTCACTATGTACATTGGATGAAAGTCAAGGATATAATACAACTTATTTTAATATTTATTCTGTTGCTTTTCATATGTACATAATTAAAAATAGAAAAATAAAACCAAACTGAATCTTATAAAATATAAACTGTTTACACTAAGATGATCTAAATTATATTATGTTTGAATGAGAGGCCAACAAAAACAACAACAAAAAAGAAGCCTGGGCATACTGCTATTTACTATGACAATTCTATTTCTAACAACATTTACAGAAAGACACTATGGAAGAAACAATTCTTAAAGAACTGTACCGCACAAAAAACTTTTACAGACAAATAGTGCCGCTGTGAACCAGGTTTAGAATGCTTGTACTTTTTCACTTGCAGGCATGATTCATGTGACAATTCAGCTAACCAATTCTTTTGAGCAACTCCAGTTTCAGTCTCCAGTTGCATACGAGATTGGTAGAAGTTAACCAGAAATAGTGAAAAATTACAAAGACTTTGTTATTAAAGAGAAGTTCAGTTACTTTTGAGTATAAAAAAACTGCAATATTGTCTTGTCTAGCTATCAACTGCAGCAAGGTTACCCCATCTAATTATTACATCAAATTCTTCTAATAAATTCTGTATTGGTTCCACAGTGCAAAAACCTCTCTGAGTGCCATGGCTAAGTGACAGCTGCTTCCTGTGCCATTTCACTTAAAAAAATAATAATAATAATAATCCAGTTTTATATAGCAACAGAATGCGATGGTGTCCATCTTGTTGGGTTTTTTCTAAATCTTACCTATGCTCCTGCAATCCCAAAAAAACAACATCATCTACTCAATTGACTGTTGTACCTAAATTTCTAGAAAGCAAAAAGATAGCACTTAAAGCAAAGATTATCCCTGAGAATATTACACAAATCAAACCAGCTCTTTCCCAATGTACATTTAATTCTAAAAGGTACACAAACAGCAATTTTTTAAAATTAATTCTTAAACCAATCAAAGCTACCCAACTTGCCAACAGACTCAAAATGTTATACTAAGAATAAGAATCACTAGAAGCAAAGAAATGTCCCAATCCGGACAAAATGCTATAATTTACCAATCTGATAAACTAAACTTCATTTCCAATTTGGAATTAAAATGAAATTAGTTCTTTTTAAATGGCAGCTAAAATATGTGCAGACTGGAAGTATTTTATTTAGCTGATTGCATTAGAGAGTCATTTTTATTCTATGGAAGAAAAGGGATTAAATAAATCAGTAACTGCATTTGCAATGGTTAAAAGTACTCTGAAAAATCCCGGAACAAACATGGTGATCTGCAACTGGCCATTTTTTAAAAACCGTGAAATACGATTATCCGATACACCAGAACATTGTTTTCTATTCTAGCAAGATTTGAAATTGGCGCGCTGAATCTTTTAAGCGCACATAACCCTCTATGGCTAAGTTGTCACATCCAAAGTATCCGTGCTCAAATAATTAACTGTAAGAACCACAGTTATTTTCATGATTAATGTGGAGGAATTTCTCCTTCAGTCACCCTCTGCATCTGAGTCAGCATATTTTAGTTCACACTTAACATCAAAAGGTTTGTCCTTGACTTCTTTGTGAGCCTGCGAGGAGACATCATCATGTTGAACCTGGCCATTTCCACAATCTGGTTCAGTCTCATATCCAGTGTCATGAGCTGGCTTTGGCTGCTCTCCAGTTTGATTCTGGATACTGCCTTGCTCCACTAGAGTTTCTTTTGCACTTTGCTCACAATCAGAAAAATCTGATTTGGGTTTTTTCTTACCAAGTAACATAGCAGAGCGGAATTTTAAACACTGGCCTGGTAAATAGCCTTTGTAACAGTTGTAGGACAACAGACTTAGGAAGAGAACAAAAAAGAACAGAAAGAGAAATATTAAAAGGAAATTATCATTTGACTTTAAGAACATTGTCTTTTCAGGGACTCCATCAGGAACAGAATTGAAGATTTCAGGGTTGGAGGATGCGCTTGCTAGGATGGGGCCGATTGGCTTTGTTATTATCCTTCCTGTTGTTATTGGTATAATCTGGGTGGTCGAAGTTTGAGCAGTAGACCCTTCTGTTGGCACAGTTGACATTTTTGGTACATCGGTATTACCTTCTGTCTGTGCTGCTGGTTGGATTGGGCCCACTGTACTAGGCTGGATTTTTTTCAGTTCCAAAACATGTTTAGCCACCACTTGAGAAAATTTCTTATTCTTCACTTTTTCTTCTGACAAACACTGATAAATGCCACTATCTCCTTCTGATAAATTGAAGATGAGCAGTGCTTTCTCCAGAAGACGATACTTGGGGCTCTCAACTTTCAATACATCATCTTTGAATTTCCAAACTACCTGGGCCAGGTTGGATTTTTGAGAACATTTGAGTTCTGCTGTGCTCCCATGCTTGAATGTATGCTGCAGAGAATTCTCTCTTACTTTATCTGGAACATCAAAATAAATTTGCAAAGTATCAGCAATGATTTTTGATTGCATTAATCCCTATAGTTTCATGATTCTGTAGTCATAAAGGAAATATAAAGTTTACTCCATGAAGTCTACCTCTATTCCTCAGTTTGAAACAGGATTACATCACCACCAACTAGGTACTTTTTAGTTCGCGCCAGCAGGGTCTACACAGGACAGTTAGAGCGCAACACTTCAGAGTGCTCTCCAGGTCACACCCCCATAGTCCAGACTGTGGTGACGGGTAGACAAGCCCCTAGGCCATGAAGACATTCAAAATCTGAACAAACCACCAAACAACAGCTATGCCTGAGATACTGAAGATACTGAGGGATATAAAACCTCAGGCTTTAGGATTTACACTAACTTCTTAACAATTAAGAATTAGGATTAGGCCTTTACGGGGTAGATTATCCCACATCTGCCTATTAAGGAGTGTCTTGCACCTTCCTTTGAAGGACATGATGCTAGCCACTTTTAGAGACTGTCAGGATATTGGCCTAGATGGACCACAGGTCTAATCCCATATGGTAATTGTTATGTATAAGTAGTACATTTTTGAGTACATAAATATTGTAAGCATCTAAAAGAAATCTATACATATGATATTGATATTACTCAGAAATACCACTTTTCAGTTGTAACACTAACCCCCCCACACACCAAAACAAAACAAAAAACAATTAAAAAAACAACTAACATAAACACAAAACATACAGCATGATAAAACTAATTAATTAGCAAGCGGCATTCTTATAGTGGTCCATACAGTGCTTAATTTAATAATACACATGTTAACGTAAACCCTGTGAAAGCCTCATCTACTATAATGTAAGTCTCCTGGAATCCTATTTCTCCCCAAGGATTCCTTGATGTGGTGACAGCAGCAACACACATTAGAAAAAAAGAAAAGCTGTGATTATCTGAGCTTTCGATACACTGGAGCACCATTTCAGCTACTCTAGCTGTCTGCTCAGTGGTATTCAGAACCTCTCTCCCAATCAGAAATCAATTTATCTGAAGATCATTTCCTTTGCTCTAACCATAATAATCAGGTATTTCTTAACTGCCATTAGAATTCCCAAGTGACCTAATAAGTATCAAGAATGCAATTAAGGACTCTAATGTAATTCCTTATGGCAAACATCATTCTCATTCATAAGCAGCAGCTGCAGTGGCCCAGGTTCATTTTATTGTTTATTACACTGAATGTAACACTATGCAATGTATGTCTATCAATACAGACATTCTAAGATAATACATATACTGTACAGATGCTCAAATACAATATATAAAACTTAAGTTTAAACACATGAAATGGGAATGCACACTGAGAAATAAAAATACAAAACACTTGAATAAACATGACAATTTAAATGCACTGCATATTTATTTTTTAAATCACTTTTATAAAAAACAAAACTTACCAGGGCAGGAAGAAGCATCACCACCTATGTTCTGAATCCAATCCCTATACAAATGAATCAAGCATTAAAAGTTGTAATCATATATTCCTCACCACCACCCCATGATTAAAAGGAGCAGGATAATGATGATGCTTAAATTTTGCAGACAATCACAATATCTTGGTAGTCAGCTAATAGGAAAGTCAGTGTTTAAAGATATATTAATGGTCCATGTACACAGTGTAAGTAAATTGTTACAGCGTGCTTCTTGTTCATTAATGTCAACTGGACTTTTTAAAATAAAAACAATTATAAATGATAAATAAGGTAACAAATGTATAAATATTACATAATTTTGTCAGGGAATATTTACATGACAAATGTAGAATTTCTTATTGCTAATCACAGGAGAGACAACAGGTGCTATTACCTTTCAATTTCATCTTCTTTAAGAATATTAATACAGGAGGTTTCATGTGACTTCCAAGCACAGTAGGGATCTCTAGCTAGAACACAGTCAACACAAGTGCTGTACTTGTCACAGAATGCAACGGGAGACTGAACCACACCAGAATTGGAACCTGCATAGAGATACCTTTTGCCCTGTGGATGTAACAGAGAGAGACCGTCCACAATCACCCTTTGGAAATCATGTAACAAACATATTACATTCATTAATTAACCACATTCTTAGGACTTGCAGGCAGAGAACAAGAGGACAGCCAAGAAAATGATGGATAGACCATCTACGGGAGGACAGAGTGGATCTGGGGCAAGCATTGGACCAGCAAGCCTGGAAAATACTGATCCAGTGACCAAGCCCAGTTAGCTGAGAAAAGGGGGGGGAGGGGCAGAAGAAGAAAATTAGGACTTGATAGGGCATATTCTAAAATACAGATATATAATAGTAGAGGACTGGTGGGAGATGAGGGAAGGAGTACTTTGTTTTGAATAGTATTTTAAAAAGGCAAGGAAGTTGTCTCAGCGTAAGGGTGTAGATTAGATGATCCCTCAAGGTCCCTGGTAGCCCTACATTTCTATAATTCTATGATCTTGACAGTGTTCAATGACTGGAAAAATGAGGGGAAATTGTGAGAGTTATGAGCGCTTGTAATAGGAGTAAATATTCAACTTTAACCCTAAGAGTTATCCATAGATTTAGAGCTGGGCAAACAACAGATTTTTGGATTCACTGGCAATTCCAAAATAAAAAAATTTGTTTCAAGTCAAACACCACATTTTCTTTTGACAAAATTGAAATGTTTTATTTAAATTTCAACCATTTTAAAATGTTTTTGATTTTTTAAGAAAATTTTAAAACACTTTGAACCAAAAAAAATATCAAGAAGTTTTGTTTCAAAAAGGTCAAAACAAAATGTTTACATTTTTTCAGAATATTTGAAGGTTTTTTTTTTTTTTACCAAAACAATTTGGTAAAACAGACATGCATTAGCAGTATTGTTGAATCTGCATTTCTGAAAAAAGTTTCAGATGAAAAATTTCACTCAGGGCTGTGCATGCAAAGCCCATGCTGCTGAGGACTCCAAAAAATGGGAATGGAGGGTTGGTTGTGGGATCCACACTGATGATAACATTGCAAAGACTCACAGTTACTACAGGGTAAGGTAACTGTTGTCTCTTCTGAGTGTGTCACAGTGTGAATCCCACTGCAGGTGACTGGCAAGCAGTATCCTTCCTGGATGGTGGGAGTGAGGAGTTTCAGTTGCATTAGACAAATAACTGAAGTACCACTTTCCTGAACTTGGCATCAGACATGGTTGCTGTGTCACAGACATAATGTTTAACAAAGATCAGTGGGTTGCTCCACGTTGCTGCCCTGCAGTTCTCAGATACAAACACATTCCTAAAGCAGGTCAAAGATGCTACATATGGACTGGCGGAGCATGCCTTGATATTCGGAGGGAGAGACTCAGCAGGTATCTGACAGCAGGTAGAAATGCACTGTGATCCACTTAGAGAATGTCTGTGATGAGATGGCTTGGCCTTTTGATGGGCTGGATATGGCCACAAGGAGGCAGGGAGACCAGCCTAAAAGGCTGGTTAGGCTCTGTTAGGGTAATATAACAAGGCTCTTGAAATGTCCAACATATGTAGCTTCTTCTCTCCTGGGGCTGAATGAGGTTTCAGGAAAGACTGGCAGGTTAATTGACTACTTTAGGTGAAATTATGAGACCACATAGGGATGAAGTTAGGATGTGGTCTCAGAACTGTCCCTATGAAAAGAGGCATTCCTTCCTGTTCTGAAGAATGCCACAGTGCAGATCCTGATGGACAACACATCTGTAATGCACTACATAAATAAGCACACAGGCGCTTGTTCATCCCCTCTCTGCCAGCAGGCCAGCAGACTGTAGACTCGGTGTCATCACCATGAGGTAACCCCACTGGCTCTGCACCTTTCAGGAGTCAGTAACAGTCTGGCAGACTTCTTAAGCAGACGTATACTGACATGGGCACGAGTGGTCACTGCAGAATTCCATCACAGAACTGATATTTTACCATTGGAGGACTTCTACAATAGATCTGTTCATCACAGAGAATACCACTAAATGTTTTAATTTCTGCTCTAGAGGGGGCATGAGACTGACCACCTTATCAGACACCTTCCTGCTACAGTGGTCTCCAGGCCTCCTGTATGCCTTTCCCCCAATTCTCCTGATCTTGAGGGTAATATCTAAGGCTACTCCAGACAGGCTACGTTGATTGTGATAGCTCCCTACCAGCCTGACGGCTTGGATGTTGGCTGGCTGAGTACTACCCACAGGGACCATTCTCGACAGGTTTGAGAAATTCTTATGCTGCCCAGGAAGCCATCTGCTAGGAAGACTTACTCCTCCAAATGGAAATGGTTCTCCATATGGGCAGTCCAACATAATATAGACCTAATAGAGACCCCCACATCAAAGATCCTCAAGTACGTGCAGCATCCTCAAGTAAATGCTAGATTGGCATTTAGTTCTCTCAAAGTCCACCTTCCTGCCATATCGGCATGTCACCATTCTGATTCAGTCATATTTGGTCTCACATCTGATGGTATCAAGGTTCCTCAGAGGCCTCCTGATACTTACCCACCTGTCTCCTACGTGGAATCTCAACATCATCCTCCTGAAATCCGTGAAGCCTCTGTTTGATAGATCACCTTACCCTCAAGATTGCCTTTTTTTGGTGGTTATCCACTCAGCTTGAAAGGTTAGCAAGCTCCAAGCCCTTATAACTAGACCTCCTTACAATGGTCCTAGGCTCTAGGACGTTCATACGTACATTCAAATAGTTCTGAGACCATGTCCCCTGCATCTGCAGATGGTTCTGGTGGGTTCCCCAATCTATCCCCAAGGTGCCTGTGATGAGTGTCATAATCGAGAAGGGGGCAAAGAGGGGCACCCCCTTTTGTATATTTCCTGGGCCCAGCTACCAAGTGAGTAGGGCGAGGCTGTGATTCTCTTGATCATATGGTACTTAGACAGAGAGTACACTAATCTCAGCCATAGCTATAAGGGTCGCAGGTGAAGTCTGGCAATTGGCATCACTTACATACATGCCAATATGTGACCTTGTAGCCCCAGACATATCCAACATCACTGCTGGATTTGATTTTACATTATTTGCCATTGACTGGAGAGACTGCAACCTGTTCATTCTTTGGGAGATAGGGCGATTCTGGCCGGCCTGGAAATTGTCAATATGTTGAATATATACAGTTTTTCTTATATGACAGATGTCTCCTCTCTAGCAGCTCTACAATTCTCATAAATACTTGAAACAACTTTAAACCATCCAGCACTGACACCAGTACAGAGGACACTACCTTGTTGGGTGATAAAGAGAGATTTTTTGGTGGTTGAGTGAGGCCAGAGCAGCAACAACCTCCTGCGTCCAGTTCTAGGTAGCTCTCTCTCTCCAGGTCTGGCCAGGGATACTGCTGGGAAGAGCATCCTCTTCTTAGAAAGTGTAGTGGAGATTGGCTCCTAGAAGCACGAGGAGGGACACCAGTAAGCCCACTAGGACTATGGCAGCATGTTGTAAGGCTACTGCTAGCTTGTCTGATATTGGCCAATGCAAGGCCATTCCCGATTGGCCTGGTTGAGCCCAGCTGACTGGCCTTTTGGTGATGTTGCCCTTGGATCTCAGAAGAGAGGATTCTCTGCTTAAAGAAGGCAAGAAGACATGCCCCGGTGACAGGGAGAATAAGTAAATCTTTTCTAGAGACAATGCTAAGGTACATGGCACTCTCATTACAGGGTCTGCACTGGTACCGAAGATGGTCCTGCTTTCTTGCAGGGTCATGTCAGTTAGCTTTATTTCAGTTGTAGGGGTCGGTATGGAAGGTTGTGTCACTGGTACTGGGATTGGTGTCAGAGAAGTTTTTTTCTGTGTCGCAGGCTATTCCTAATCACCAGCCTTCAGCGCTGTGGGGGATTTTGTTGGGTCTCTCTCCCAGGGATTTAAGAGGTCCGTCTTTGTGCAAAGACAATAAGCTCCACCTGGATTTTCTGGCTCTGTGTTTGGAGAGACCCCCTTGGAGCTGGGCTTCAGTACCGGTGGTGTTGGTGCCAGTGCACTCTGCTTTGGTGCTGGTGATGTTGATGCCAATGCGGGTGCCAGTCTTTCCTTGATGTTGTCTTTTCTGAGCTGGTCTTAGGCACCACACGTCTACTAGATGAGGTGCTGGTAGACGCTGCCTTTCTCTTCGGCTCTGAAGACACAGTCATTGATTGTTCTAGTAGACAAAACTTCAGCTGCATGTCCCATGATTTACACGCCTTCACAGAGAATGAGAGGCATGCTAAGTATCTATGTAGCACATGGGACTCTCCTAGCTAGAAGAAGCATCTGCTGTGCTCGTCTTTTAATGGGATTAGTCTGTTGTGGGAAGGGCAGGCTCACATGCTGATAGTCCACCATATTGCGGTACCCTGTGCAGGAGAGGGGTGTTTATGGGGGTATGACCATACAAATTCAGTCCAGATAAGTCTAGGTCATTCACAGCAGTTCTAAAGAGTTTGGGCAAGAAGAGTTCTGAAGAAGTTTGGAAAATTTAGCTAGAGTGGGTTAGACAGTTGTCAGGTTTCATCTCACTGCTCCAGGCAATATCGGGGAACTGGGAGAAGGTTGCACTCACCCTGTCCCTTATGCTTTTGCATAGGAGCATGAGTAGACAGTGCCCATGCATGACCCTGACAGACACTGCTGTTCAAGAGACTCCAATCTCATGGGCATGAAGCGCATGCACGTCAAGCGTTGGATCCACGCTGACACTCAAAGAACCAAAAAGAAATTGGTGAGAACATTGTGGGGGGAAATGGAACAGGAGACATGAATATAAAGAAAGACAAAGGAAACATTTAATGTATATTCCCTCTGTGTGCGTAATGGTTACCGTTAAAAAACGTCAAGCATTGCTAACAGTTACTGCACATCAATGTTTGAGTTATTATTTTATTTCCCTTTACTTACTGATGGAAATAAATACAGTATCTGTTGGTTAATACCGGCAGACTGGCAACTGGTGTGTGTGTGTGTGTCCATTTTCCATTGTGTCCGGTAAAATTAAACACAGAACAACCCACTTTTGAATATTACAATAAAGTTATTTTATATTAATTTACAAGTTTTATTTTAATAAAATAGTTTAATACAATATTGTAGCATATATTGAATTAGAACATAAGAACAGCCATATTGGGTCAGACCAAAGGACCATGTGCCCAGTATCCTGTCTTCTGACAGTGGCCACTGCCAGATGCTTCAGGGGAAATGAACAGAACAGGACAATTTCGAGTCATCCATCCTCTGCTGTCCAGTCCCAGCTTCTGGCAGTTGGAGGTTCAGGGACACCTGGAGCATGAGGCTGCATTCCTGATCATCTTGGCTATTAGCCACTGATAGACCTATCCTTCATGAACTTATCTAATTTATTTTTTCAACCTAGTTATTTTTTGGCCTTCACAACATGCCACGGCAACAAGTTCCACAGGTTGACAATGCATTGTGTGAAGAAGTACTTCATTTTGTTTTAAACCTGCCGCCTATTAATTTCATCAGGTAACCTCTAGTTCTTGTGTTATGTGAAAGGGTAAATAACATTTCCTCCATACCATTCATGATTTTATAGACCTCTATCAATTCCCCCCCTTAGTCATTTCTTTTCTAAGCTGAAAAGTCCCAGTCTTTTTAATCTCTCCTCATATGAAAGCTGTTTCATACCCCTAATCATTTTTGTTGCCCTTCTCTGCACCTTTTCCAATTATTTTTTGAGATGGGGTAACCAGAACTGCACACAGTATTCAAGGTGTGGGCGTATCATGGATTTATATAGTGGCATTGTCATATATTCTGTTTTATTATCTATCCCTTTCCTAACATTTTCTAACATTGTTAGCTTTTTTGACTGCCACTGCACATTGAGTGGCTGTTTTCAGAGAACTATTTTAACAGCATTATTTAAATAATTAGCACCCCAACAAAAAGTCATAAAGGCAAAAGGGAAAAGGAAAGGAATTTAAATAAGTGATTAAAAAGATTTTTTTAAATGGTAGTTTCTCAATTATATGCCCCATATCATTAAACTAGCTCTTATCTCTCAAATAATTTGAGTGAAGAAAAGAATAATTTTCATTACATTTCTTTTGAGAGTGGAAACCTTATATTGCTTTTCAAATTCTACTTGTATAATATTTTCCTGTGATGCATCACAAATACATGGAGGATACTGGACAATTACCTAGGAATCTATGGACTTGGAATGCTTTATCACACTGCAGACCTATCCACTCAGGGCCGGCTCCAGGCACCAGCAGAGCAAGCACGTGCCTGTGGCGGCACATGCTAAGGGGCGGCATTCCGTCCATTCTTGGGGCGGCAGAGTCCGAGCAGCTTTTTTTTTTTTTTTTTTGCGCTTCGGCAGTTCGGGTGGCGGCAGTCCGAGCGTTTTTTGTTTGTTTGTTTGTTTTTTTGCTTGGGGCAGCAAAAATGGTAGAGCCGGCCCTGTATCCACTAAAACAAAAAGTGGGCTCTCTGCATTTACAAAGTTTCTCTTAATCTTCATGAAAAACAGGAAAGCTTTCCAGCGACAGGTGCTGGAAAAACACAGCGTGTAGGGCTCTATGAAAAAGAGGCAATACTGCTGACATGCAAAATGTATTTAAATATCAGACTCAGCACAACAAGGCATAGATTGCCTTTCAGATACAGTGGTAGCCTCCCCAGTCGCAAGCTTCAGGGTACTTACTGATCACCACAAACTGCTAAAGGTTAGGATAATGATCTTACATTTATAAAGAGCCTTTAATTTCCAATGAGCCCAAAATGTTTACAAATGCAAGCAATTCCATTGACATTTATGGGACTACTACTTCGGGTAAAGATTACATGCATAAGTAAGGATTTGCAGGGTCATGTCCCTAATTAGTGTACAAACAGAAAACCACCCATCAATTGCTTGACAGTACAGAGCAAACTACACTAGAGTTTAGGACATGCAGTGAAGAATCTCTTTTCCAGTTGGAACAGCAGGGGAATTTCAGTAGGCAGAATGCAATGATCCATGATGGAATGTGACCAGGACACTGGAATATGACACACCTATTCTTATGAAAAGTCCACTACAGAAAAATCTGGTAGAATTTAAACTAATAGAAATTAATCATAATAATCTATAAAATTTGCAGATGACATCCCTGCTATAGAACTCCATTTGTTGGTTTAAAAATTCCACAGAAAGGAAACCATTGCCTTAAATTCTACAGAATTTTTCCATAAGGGGTAATAACTTCTGCTTTACATCTAATCAGAAAACTGGTACCTCCAGAAGCAGCAGAGTAGTTCCTAATATCATGCTGGGGAACTGGTTCTAGTACAGACTCAGGGAGAAGAATGCCACCTACTGAAACACCAGTATCTTTTTCTTCACCGCCTATGCATTCACCCTTAGAAGCTTCCCATTCATGTACCAAACAACCCAGCCTGACTGTCCTTATCTGGTGATGTCAGACAGTATCACAGCACAAGATGTTATGGCCACAGGTCATATCCTATATTCTGAGTATTATTTCAGTGATAGTCAGATTTTCCAACAAGCCTTTTTCTCTTTCTTCACACTACTGGGGTTACCCTTTTTTTTTGTGGGATCTTCCACAAAATGTCCTCACACAGTCCTGTTTTTGATGCTTACCTTTTTTGATGAAAGCAACAGTGTCTGAACTGGCTCAAAATTTGGGAAAAGTTGTATTTCTTCAATAATATGCATTCCATTTTCATAGCTAATAGCTTTGTGCAGGGCTCCTTTATCTGAAATAGCCAAGCAATACACATTAGTAAGGACCTCAAAGAAGAACTGTGTGTAAAATATGTATGTTTGCTATAGCTTGCATCAATGATCTTCACTAGAAGACTTCATGAACGATAATACTTTGTCTTCCATCAGACAATCTTGAAGTGCACTGTAAACATTAACAAATTAGGCCCCATGACAGCCAAGTAACGTTGGTATTTCAGCCTCCATTTTACCAAGAGGAAAATGATGCACAAAGAGGTTAATGGCCAGGGTATACTCCAACTTAAGTAAGTAGCAGAACTTCTGTTGATTTTAACAGTAGAAGGATGAAATAGAACATTGGGAAATGTCCTTTTTTCCTGCCTGTGGAAATTCTTGACTTTTTGTCAAAAAGCCAAAACCTGAAAAATTGTGGGGGGTTTTTAATGAAAAAAAATCAAAAGTTTTTAGACAAGCAAACACTTCTCACAAAAAATTTTGTTTAGTCAAAAACTCAATCTTCCATAAAAAAATAAAAGTTTAAAATAGAAAATTTTCAACCAGACATAGGATTAAAGCCTAAATGGCTTGCTCAAGGTCACACTTAGTAACCCAGTCCATGTCTAAAATATTAGGAGCTGGACCTAGAACCCAGACCTTTTCATATCCAAGTCACATGCTTTAATTTTAGATTAAGTTTCTTCTAGCATATTCCTATGATTCAACCATTAGACTAGACTAAAAGAACTATGCCTAAGAAAATTTTCTCTTTAGCAGTTAACCATCATATCCAGTCTATAAAATCTATGGTACAATCTTGTTGGAAGCATTTAATTGAGAACATATTACATTTAAATAGCAATATTATTGCTATAAATTTGATTTTTTTTTTACTCTGATGCAGCCCTTAAAATGTTCCATTAATTATGTTTTCTCACTTAATTCTTGGAACATCAGTGTATTTTTAGTCTGAAACAAAATACTGCAAAACTTGTTAGTACCTAGCACAAAGTACAATTTGAGCAACTGAGCCAAACACAACTGCTGGACTTGGTAACTGAGTTTGTTCAGGACCATGTTATTGTGAATGTGAGAAAGGAAAAATGTCCATCTAGCACAATTGTAGAAGGAAGTGCAGAAAATCTGGATGGGAAATAAAGGGAGAGACTTGATAACACTGACTGAACTGAGTCCATGCCAAAATGTGTTCAGGCCAATTTGGCAACTAAGTGATGATGTGTTGTGCTAACAGCACAAAGGTTTTTCTCATTTTAAAATCCTATTTTGTCCCAGAAAGCCTTCTGTCTTGTCAAGTATGATCCACCTGTCCCAGTTTTTAAATCTTTGTAGTATCTGTTTGTGTATTTTTAAATTTCCATTCTTTACTGATTTTTAACCTTAAATCACTAATCTTTATTGCACATGTGAACTAGGCCACTCTCCGTGTGTGGTATATTCATTTCCTAACTGGATCTGCTTCACTAAAAGAAATTGCCTATTTTATTTTGAACTAGAGAAGGCAAGTTATTTGAAGACTATTCATGAAAGTTTGGTTAGGTCAGGCAGATAGGAAGAAGGGAAGGACCCCTCTGAAATGGACATAGACACAGATCAAACAGGGGAAGTTAAGCATTAAAGGAGACACATTTTTATCATGTCAATATGCATATAATGCCAAGAAAAACATAATTTTGTATTCTCCTGAATTTCAAATGTGGGGACACCTTGATTAAAGGAACTAAGATGTACTTAAACACAACAGTAAGAAATAAAAATATTTTGTAATTGTGAAACCTTTGCATCAAAGGTCAGAAGAGCTTTTTGTTGGTTTAAATTAAATATAGCATGAAAATATCCCAGGTGTCATTATCAGGCACAACAGATTCTAAGTTGTAGAGACCTACTAGTACAGCTGTATCTATGTGGTGTGGCATTTTAAAGTCACCCTTTTTCAGCATTACAAAAGAGTTCTGCAGGGAAATTAACTGTAGAGAGGAGGAAGAAGAGTCTCAGACAAGTCAAACATAAAACTATACAAAAAAGTGAACTCACTCCGTAGCTTTCTGGGAAACATTCAGATTTCTGTAAATTATGCAACTACCCTTTCAGTTTCATAGATTTGCCAATGATCTTTTTTAAAACAAGGAATGCCCATTTTTGTGACATATACTGAACTGTCAAAGCATGGCTGGGTTTTTTTTGTTGTTGTTTGAAGTGAGTCTCTCACTCTTTAAACTCACACTCTTAATTAAAAAAACAAAAAACAAACCAAAAAAAAAAAAAGATGGTCAACGTGAAGGAATGGCTAATCCTGGTCTTTTCTTTAGTTATTTTGATGTTAGATTTAAATATTTATTGGTCCCTGGCCAATCCTATCCTTTTTACAGGCATACGCCCTTCCTCACTTCTTCCCTACATGTGTGTCTTACATATGCAGATGGTACAGCACTTGGTTCCTAAAGACAAAACTGTCTGTTGTTTCACACAGCAGTTACTGGAGATGCCTGGGTAGAGGAGGACGAGGAATACATGTGAACTTCCCCTACCCCTGAAGTATTTGTCTCCCTGCAGAGGTTGATCCCCTTCCTACAGAGCTACCTGCTCCCCTCCTTTCCATCTGCCACCAGGAAAACTTAGGGCCTGTTTGCTTCCCTGAGCCTCTTTCAATTCAATCCCTTCTCACACTGCTTGTGGGGGCAGGGGCATACAGGTGCACTGTAGGCTGCTGCTGCTATCTGAAACAGCAGCTATTACCTTTAGGCAAACAACACTGCCACCGGGTACTGTTGTTGTCCTTTCCCCTCCTGCTGCTGATACAGGGAACTCTTCAGCAAGAAATGAAGCTTCAGAAAAGAAGGTGGTCAGTTTGGAGGACCCTAACACATCTACAGTTAAATTGTTTGTGGGATGTATTTTTTAAATGGACCAAGATTGGCCATTTACCCATCATGGCCCTTACTTTTTAAAAAAAGTGGACACTAGTTAGTATGAAAGTATTGTAAGTGTTCATTCTGTTTGCTGACAATATACTTCACCCTACTGTACTAACTTGAAATAGTGTAATGCAAACTCACCTGTACTAATAAACATAACATCATACACACTGCCATTGAGCGCTGTGACTCTGTCTACCACGATCTGTGTATACCTCACATCTCGTTTTATTAATCTGGGTCTGTCCCCTATCGGGGTCACCGAGTCATCCATTAGAGGGTGATCTTTAACAAACTGTAGTGTTTTGTCCGGTAAATTTAGGGAACTCATGTAGTTCGCTGCTCTTGCCTCCTTGTTTATACACTGTCAAAAGAAAAATTGCATCATTTGTTTTTACCATATTGTACACTGTTGACAGCAGCAACACCCGCTTTTTTCCAATCGCATTTTTAAAGTTATAAAACACTGTAGGAACATAGGTTCTGTTCTTTGTTATTTCTCTGTGCAGTACCGAGTACAATTGGGCCCGAATCCTCACCTTGAGTTCCCAGGCACAAAATAATAATAAATAATAAATAATAATACTTGTTGTTTCAAATGGATAGCTGTTTTTTAAAAGATCCTATTGACTTAGTATGACTGGGCCATCTGTAAAATGGGTCATGTATTTAGCGTACACCTTTCAAAAAGAATGTTTAAGATATCTTTGAAAGAAGCCTGATGGCTAAAACTGTGGAAGTGCACCTTTAAATAATAAAACTCAAACATAACTGAACACATAGGCGTCAACTTTCTCCAGCACTGGTGGGTGCCCGCGCCCCCGCCTCTTTCCCCGCCCCGACTCCACCCCATCCCCATCCCTGGCCCCGCCCCCATTCCAACCCCATCCCCAAAGTCCCCACCCTAACTCTGCCCCCTCCCTGCCCCTATTGGATCCCTTCTCCAAATTCCCACCCCAACCCCGCCTCTTCCCCCAGCGCACCGCGTTCCCCCTCCTCCCCCCTCCCTCCCTGCCCCACGAATCAGCTGTTTCGCAGCACAAGCGCTGGGAGGGAGGGGGGAGAAGCAGGACGCAGCGGCGTGCTCGCGGAGGAGGTGGAGGCAGAGGTGAGCTGGAGCAGGGGGGATGGGGCCACGGGGAGCTGCCGGTGGGTGCTGAGCACCCACCAATTTTTTTCCGTGGGTGCTCCAGCCCCGGAGCACCCACAGAGTCGGTGCCTATGACTGAACATAGCTCTCAGCACTTTTTTCAGGTGCACACTCATATTTTACAGCTTCCTGACTTGCACAAATACCAGTCTCAATTTGTAGAAGGATAAGTGAACAAATATAGTAGGCTTTGGAAACCAATCAAAATATATATTTAAACACACACACACACACACGTTGCACATTTCTAAGCTACAGTCAGTTTACCATGTCCCTAAAATTAACTAATATGAAAGCAGAAAACATATAAAAGCAGAAAAAGAACCGTAAGGACTCAATCCTATAAACACTAATTACTATGAGTAGTGCTTCCTAGTGAGCAGTCCCACTAAAGTCAGTGAGATGACTCAGAAGAAAGGATGCGCTACTTGTGTTCCGATTGATCTAGAATACCTTTTACACTACCATAATGTGCTGTGCCATCTATTTAATTATAAGACAATTCATTACCAAAAACTGAAAAAATGAATATGAAAACTGTGATATAAACCAAATCTCTGAGCTATAAATAGAAACCACTTCATTGCTAGCTACAAAACTTCAAGATCAATCAATTGGCAATATGGCAGTGATTAAAAGAAAAAAAAAAAAAGTTTTCTAAGGAAATGGTATCCGTATCAGGCCACATATATTAGCTAATGTCCTTCTCTAATATTTTCCCTGAATTTTTATAGGTTCGTTCTTAGGTGCAAGAGAAAAAGAACTGCTGTCATCTGAGTTTATCCAAACTTACAGCTCCAGGTCGAGGTTTAGGAATCTCTCCATTGTATCGGACCCACTTTGTATGAGACTGTTCTACTGTGGCACTCTGCATATACTTTCCTTTGGAGAAAACGTCTTCCACAGTAGACAAGTTGTATGCACACACTGCTGACAGCCCCATATTATTCCTAAAATTAAACAGTGGAAAATGTTACCATTTTACTGTGTGGTGGTAACCAGAGATTAAATTACATTTCTGGAAAAAGATTAAATTATACTCACAGTTGTGGGGTAAAAACTCCATAAATCACTGGTTCCTTCAAACTTGGAGACTTCAGAATAAAAACGTCATTGATAATGTTGAAAATTAAATTCTTATCAGGTGTGGTACAGATCAATCTGGCCTTGAGAAAGGAGGTCCATTTTTTCTGCAAAGTCCTTAATCCTCCTTGGTCCCTCTTTCAGAGGGATTGAGGGAAAGAGAAGGAAAATGTAAGGTATATGTTCTTTCTTAAATAAAGGTTCAACACATACAACACTTACTGGTTCTGGTATGTAGTATCTAAAACAGTGGCTCTCAAACTTTTTTACTGGTGACTCCTTTCACATAGCAAGTCTCTGCATGCGACCCTCCCTTATAAATTAAAAACACTTTTTTATATATAACACCATTATAAATGCTGGAGGCAAAGCAGGATTTGGGGTGGAGGTTGACGGCTCGCAAACCCCCATGAGCCTTGCAACCTCCTGAGGGGTCCCGACCCCCAGTTTGAGAACCCCTGATCTAAAATTTAAACTGAATAGTCATGAATAAAAGCAGAAAAGCAATTAAAAGATACAACAACAAACAAATTAAACAATGCTGAAGAGTTTTTTGGATACAATAGAAACAATGTAGAATGCTTTCTCTCAGCACACAAAGATAGTGTTGTAGGGCCAAATTCTACTCTCAATTAAGTTGTGCAGATCTATAGTAACTTTGCTGAAGTCAATGGAGTTACTTAGATATATGCTAATGAGTATAGATTTTCTGGAGGGAAGAAGAGACTTATGACAGCTTCAAAGAACTGTATTCCAATAATAGGTAGTAAATTGAGCTGAGCACAGAGCTTTAAAAAAAACTCTACATGGGACAACAATTTAAAGTAAATAAAGCTGCATTATAACTGCACTTACAAAAGAAAGAATAATATGTCTATTCTGTGATCATCTCAAAATGTTAGTAACTTAACATCTAGTCTGGCAAACACATAAGCATGTATTTAATTTTACTCATGTGAATAGTTCCATAGGAGTCAATGAGGATTAGGGCCCAATCCTGAAATTAGGATAAGTACCATGAGTAAGGATTTGCAGGCTCAAGGCCTTAAAAATAAGAGAGATCATTCAACTACTGAGAAAGTATGCCCAGAAATATAATGAAATTAGTAGTGTAGTGCCTATAAAAAGTTTCACAATATTCTGGATCTCAAACCTCAGCTGTGCTACTAATCTTTAAAAGCAGGTATCTCAGTCCCAAATCCTTGACAGAATTTCCTGCCCTTTATTTAAGGCTGCTATGCAGAATATTGTATAAAATATGCTAATGCCAAAAAGCAAGCAAGTATTTTTTCCCTCTTTTTAAGATCGTGTATGTGTATCGATGTGTAACCTACAAGTGGTTCCAAATACACCTCTACCCCGATATAACACGAATTCGGATATAACACGGTAAAGCAGTGCTCTGGGGAGGCAGGGCTGCGCACTCCGGCGGATCAAAGCAAGTTCGATATAACGCGGTTTCACCTATAACGCGGTAAGATTTTTTGGCTCCCGAGGACAGCGCTATATCGGGGTAGAGGTGTAGTTAACAGTTAAAAAGCTATTCCAAATTTTATGGTTCTCGCACTTTAAAGCATTGACTAACTGTCAGCAGGCAAAGATCATACTAACAAGACCAATGTAAATTTGCCTCAAGCTGCTGGAATAAAGAAGCCTCAAGGGAAACATTTGTTATTGGTGTTTAAATTAAATTAAATCAATGTAACAAAAGTTAAAACAATAAAATGTTTTGACCTTATAGAAACAAAATGTTTAGATAATTTCTCATTGCAATTTTGATTAAATCAATACATTCCAGCAAAACATTTTGTATTTGTATAATCAACATCTTCTGTTCCATCAGAAAATTTTCACACCAGCTCTAATGAGCAGAGAATCAACTCAGCCTGCCATATCCAGGTTTAAAACATTAAATGTGACAGAATCAGGTTGCTGGTGGTTGTTTTCTTCCAGGCTATGACACCTTTCCATGGAAGTACCACCTGTCACACCACAATGAAGAAACTAACCACTTCTATGTAAAAAAGCCTTTTTTGGCTTGTCTGTAACCATTTAAAAATAACTCATATAAGTCCAAGACAATCATCCTATGGGCTCAGTTCTGCTTCTACTGAAGTCAGTGTAGCCTTTAATGCAAAAAAAAAAAATTGCTTCTGTGTTGTATAAAAGGGAAGGAAAGGGTAATCATCATCATTACTTTTTCAGTTGGGACACATGCTGAAATCTTACTCACTTCAGTTGTAGAGAGCTTAAAAAGTATTTGTTCTCACAGGCACCAACAAAGCTGTCTGAGTAACTATATTTAGATACAGAAGACTGATATGAATATTTGATTTGCTAAGAATAGATCTGACTACTTTTAATATATGTGTAAAACACAATATGAAATATCTTTCATATCTTGCTGATGTTGTCTGGATATTGGTTAAAGCAAGTTATTAGATTGTGTCCCACCTTGCACACTCTACTTATTCTTGGAATCATCAGCTTTCCAACAAATTCATATTCCACAGACATCTCGGTGAAAAAGAAGTACACTTTGTCATCGTCTTCTTCAGTGCTGTTTTGATCTGCTCTTATCACATCAGCAAAAACAAAACTGGGCTCTACGGATACAAATAAAGAGAAGCATTCTACGTTAACTGCTACTTTTTCATTATTTAGTCATTTTCCACTAGAGTTCTCTAGGGCCATCCTTTCTCCCAAACCCCATGTTGTGGGCAACTGCACTCCGTTTAGGAGGCCTGGAAGTGGCTCCTCAATGAGCCCATCAATATAATTCCTACTTAGATAGGGCTGCTGGAGAAATATTTGCATTGAGACTCAAACTGATTGGAATGGAGTTATAGGTTTGCGATCCGAAGATTTCACATGCCCACACTCAACAGTTCGACAGGCATGATCTGAGGTTGCTTGCTTATCTGATCATCTGTCTAGTCACCCTCCCTGGCCAGCCTCCACCTCCTGTGCCAACAAGCCCTGGGGCCAGCTGGAAGAAATGCAAGGTAAGAAGGGGAAAGTGGTGTACTAAGGTTCATGCTCCTTTGAGGTTTGAGTTAACTAAATATGAACCTCAAAGCAAAGCTGCAGGGGTTGGTCAGCTTCCATTTCCTGAAAATCCTTTTATGAGTTGAACCCTATCTGTACAGCCCAATTGAAAATCCAACACACTCGCAAATCCAGCTGGCTTGGAGTACAGGTTCTTAAACTGAACTTGAAAACATGCTGACAGGAGGGTTCCTTATCACCTAATAGTCTGGCTAGTCATGACTAAGCAAGATGAAAGGTGAATGGAGACAGGATAGACTGTACTGCTTCTGGATCATGTCAAAAACTGAATGTCCTTCAGATGATTTCAGAGTCAATGCCACTGAGACTCTTGAAGTCTCAAACTAAGTGTTTCTCTCTCACACACTCAAACAATTAAAAAAGTAAACAAAACACCTTTTTTTTTCCTAAAAGCAAAATATAGCAAGAAACATCACCTCAGAGCCATCACAAAATTGCCTTTTTCCTTGGAATATATCCATGGACTTCAAGGTAACTATGCCCAGAGATCTGAACTTTCAGAAGGGAAAAAAATATCCATTTTGGCTTTTTTTTATGTATTAGGAAGAGGTTTTAGTGATAGTAAATAGGGAAATGTGGTAGACTTAAAAACTCAAAGTTTTCAAAGGAAAAAACCTTCAGTAAAAGAAATTGGTTTAGTTGCTTTCACATGTACTTACCATTAAGCCAAGGTATTGCATATTCTGTTCTCAATGGGCTCTGATGAGAGTTTCTAGAAATAATAGGCTCACTTCCCAAGAAGTTATAGGAAGTTCCTGAATAAAGCTCTCCATCTTTAATATAGAAAATAAAACACAATAAATACTTCAAGCCATACTACTTATAATTAAGTAACAAAAATGTATAGAAATATTTCAAGACAAGTTTTCAAGAGAATATATGGTAATTTAAATCTCTCTTGAAGGAAGATGGCAAGAATTTCCTCTATATTAAATTTGACATTTTTACTGCATATGTTTCCCCTCTGATCTTCTTTAAAGCTGATGTTTTTATATCTATTTTGTTAGTGTTCTAATACAACTTTGATGGCAGAAAATTACCGGGATTGCTCCTGTAGTAATTGTGAACACATCTGCTTACAGCTGATTTATACTGTATACATAAAAATATAAATGAACCTAAAATATGCCATTGAATTTTTGGAATTTAATAATTTCTTAGAAATTATTCAGAAAAAGTATAGGGTATTCCTCCCAAAGTGAATCAAACTGAATTAATAAGAAGAATTTAAGGAACATAATCCAGTAAGTGTGTTCCTTCTGTTTCCTGTTTCATAATAATTTAAACTTTTCTTTCATGGTCTTGCTATATAAACATACAACCACAAACTTCACTGGTTTCCCCAAATGAAGACTTAGTGTGGTTTAACCCTCTGATGATATGTTCATGATCACTGATTTCCCATTAACCTATTCTGTTTGGAGAAGAAGAAAGTATTCAGCCCACTTACTATTTACTTGTTAATTTACTGACACGCATGTTTTTAAATTACTTTTATTTATACACAGATTCTTCTGCAGTGCAATTTTCTTTCACTGACAGTTTCATCAGATACTATAGTGATGGTGAATGAATGACTATATCAATAGGTATCATCTGCTTGAACTGAAAATCCTAAACATTATTCCCAAAAATGAAAAAAAGTCTAAAAACTATCAATTGCTGCAAGTTTTATGTTAAAAAATCACTTTAATTATAGAATACAAATATTTTGATGCATGTCTAAATACGTTGCATATTAAAAAAAACAATATAACAAACCCTGGTATTATGTCCTAGTGAAAAGATTAGAGTGTGATGGAGGAGAAAGAATCAATGATTTTGTATTGATGATGCCATTAAAGTTTGAACTTACCAACCATAACTGATGTGTAGCTTTGGGCAGGGTCAAATGGACATCTACCTTTACCATCTTCATTTTTACCTCGGAGTTCAAATGACATTAAGTTCTATACAGAATTAATTTTTAAGTTAAACCAAAAGAGTTACATTCTTTACTTTCTAATTCAAACAATACATGTATGCAATCAAAGATAGCTGTATAAAAATATAAAAATAAAAGTTTTCTGTATCATTAATATTAAACATCAAAAGACACTTTAAGAGACCATGTAATGAATTAAAAAACAAACAAATAAATCTTTAAGTAATAGAGAGAGGAAATGACCCAATAGCTTGGGAGCACAAAGGGAGGCGGAGGAAAGGGTAGCGGGAGGGGAGAAAAGAGTTCCAGACAGATGAGGAGGCCCAACTGAAAATGACCCCAACTGAAAAGCTGCAGGGAGAGAAGACAGTTACTAGGTGAAGAACGGAAAAGTGGAGAGGGTGGGTCAGAGGAGGTGGTTACAAGGTCGGAGAATTAGTCTGAGAAATGACTATGCAGAGTTTTGAAAACCAGAGATCGACAGGAAGACAGCAAAGTTGTCAGACGATGGATGTGATATGACCCTATTTTTGGAAGTGTGGGAGTAGACTGTCTGCAACTTTGTGGACTCCCAGATACTGAGAGAGTAGGGGTTTAGGAAGACCATTAAAATGGGAAAGGAGCAAAAAAATGGGGGACTGCATGAATAAGGACTTCAAAAGAGGCAGAGTCAAAGGATGTACGAATTCTGGCAATGTTTTTGAAGTGCTGATATACAGACTCAAAGACAAGCCACGGTCTAACATAATTCCCAGATTTCTAGTATTGGGAACAATGTAAGATTCAAGTTAAGGGGAGCAATAGTGGAGTTAGAGACATGGAACAGAGAGGATATTTTATTTTAACCTAGAAGAAGGACTTCACTCTGAAGCATTCAGTGATATGAAGCTCAGGGAGAGTCAGAAATGGGTGCCATCCACACAGAGTGTCAATACCATTTAAAACTATGTATTTCAGCTATTGCAAATTTACATCAATAGAACATAATGAAAGCAAAGCCTTAAAGTAAATATGTTTCTGTTAATAACCAAGCTGAATCAATATTTTGTTAAAGACTTTGTACAGGAAGAGTGAAGTTAACCTCCAGACTCTGTGGTTATCATGAGACAGCATCACACCCGCTGGAAAACTATGACTGGCACTGGAATTCCAATTGCCTTAGGAAACATAGATTAACTCATCAGGTGTACTTTTACTTAGAGGTACACCTCTACCTCGATATAACGCTGTCCTTAGGAGCCAAAAAATCTTACCGCGTTATAGGTGAAACCATGTTATATTGAACTTGCTTTGATCCACCGGAGTGCGCAGCTCCCCCCCCCCCCCCCAAGAGCACTGCTTTACCACGTTATATCCGAATTCGTGTTATATCGGGTAGCGTTATATCGAGGTAGAGGTGTATATAAAATCATGAGTGGTGTGGAGAAAGTGAATAAGGAAAAGTTATTTACTTTTTCCCATAATACAAGAACTAGGGGCCACCAAATGAAATTAATCGGCAGCAGGTTTAAAACAAATAACCTGAGGAGGTTGTGAAGGCTAGGACTATAACAGGGTTCAAAAGAGAACTAGATAAATTAATGGAGGTTAAGTCCATTAATGGCTATTAGCCAGGATGGGTAAGAAATGGTGCCCCTAGCCTCTGCTTGTCAGAGGGTGGAGATGGATGGCAGGAGAGAGATCACTTGATCATTATCTGTTAGGTTCACTCCCTCTGGGACACCTGGCATTGGCCACTGTCGGCAGACAGGATACTGGGCTAGATGGACCTTTGGTCTGACCCAGAATGGCCATTCTTATGTTCTTTTCTCCAGTTCACCTCATTATTTAAATGAGCAGTTTTAACTGGTTTAAAAGTTACTATTAAGAGAGAATGCATAGTCACACTTACCAAATGATCACAGATTGGCTGAAATGCATTTGTGCCACACACATAGAGGACATCATCATTCAGCGGTTGTAAGACACGCACATAGTTAAGGCACTCTGTCTGTAGTATAGAAGGAAAAAATAAATCCATTCTGATCAGCCACAACTTCAACATTATAATAGGAACACAGCTGACAACAAGCTATGTTGTCAAGTCTTCCATTGCTACTCATCACGTTCTATCACAAGAAGCATTTCATATGTTTAAAAAAATACAGGGCTAGGTGATATGATCATTACTGAGACCAGAATCCTCTCTAGCTGACTCCCTAAGAGCTCTGTTCCTGCAGCACCCAGTGTTATATTATAGGTGTACAATTGTTTCTAATATGCCCATCATCTCCTAAGTGACCAATTTTGCTTCAGAATTAGTATGTTCATAGACAATAGCTAAAATTCAGATTCACTTGGATCTTAAAATTTTGTCTCAAATCTAGTTCAGCTAAAATAGCCTGTCATAATCTGGAAGTAAAGTCTTCAATCTGCCACACATAAATGTCATTTAGCTTCAGATTACCATTTCCTGGATTTTTGTATATACTACAACTCTGATGTGGGCAGCAATCATTATGACAGTTAGCAGCTCCTAGTATGGGAATTTGCCATGTCCACGGGGGTTTCCCACAACCTTGGATGGCACGCTGTAAGCTTAGTGGCTTTTATAGCTTCCTGCAGCCTTTTGGGATGCTGTTGCTGGCAGCCCTCGCTTTACTCAGAAAATAAAGAAACATCCAATTACAGTAATTAATTCCTTTAGCTTTGGAATGAAACTGGGAGTTTAGACAAAGCTTCAAATGTCAAGGGGAGAGTACAGATTCAAAATGCTGACAACCAATGAGAATGCTTGTTAACTCTGAACATCCATCTGTGTTTATTGACTGGATCAATAACCCCTATCTGTATTGTGAGCCTCATTTGGCAAGTTCCTGTTGGAATTATAACAGAAAGATACCACCGTTGTTCAAAACATACTGGGGGGCTAGAATAAATAAGAATGCACAACATAACAATGAATACACACAGAAAGCCCCAGAGATAGCAACAGAAATCCAGTGAAAAGAATAAAGGGTCAGACAACAGAAATCATACGAAATACCATTAGGTAAATTACATATAGCTAGCATAAAATACTCAGGAACCAAAGTAACCTATGTGAACTAGAGCAGTGTTTCCCTAATGGTTGATCATGACTCTCAGAGTAGTCACAAAAGGCAATCACGGGAGATCACAAGGTATTGAGAGTTTTATTACAGTTCTAAAGCAATTAAAATAAAATTTCCAGAATAACTTTGGGGCAGCCAAAACCTTCAAAATCTGTGAGGTCAAATGTAGTAGACAAGGTAGCAGTAGCAGTTCCACTCCTTTCATGTGAGCACAGGTGACTCTCTCGCAATACACTATCACATTCTCCAGCTCCCTGCACACCCTTTCTATTCAAGGGCAAGTGTTCGCTATCACCTCTCACAACACGCACACACGCACACAGAGTATAGACTTATCAGTGTTATCATTGATAGTTACTATAAAAGTAAAAGTAACAAATTTGAGCAGGTTATAAGGAACTGCCAGCCTGAAAAGGTTGAAAAAAAAAATGTACCAGACTAAGTAGTTAAAGTGCAAAATTAACTGCTGCAGTTTACAAAACCCACTGCAGTTAAGCATTTGTTTGAAAAAAAAATTTAATTATCCCTTCTAAATAGTTACATTCAAAACACTGCTGAAAATGTTTTCCAGAAAACAAAATTCATAATGCCTTGCTGAAAGCTAAACGACAAACAAATTCACCTGTTTGGATTTGCCCTTGTCCGCACATTTAGTTTTTTTGTCTTCAGTGACCTTCCAATACAACTGGGGAAAAACAAGAGAAACAAAAACAAGTTCAGTGCACTTCACATTCACCTGAAAGCTATTATTAAGCGCAATGCATAATACAGAGAGCAAATGATGTTTAAAAGTCTGTCTGCTGCAAATAAGTCACTTTGCGAGTAGCTGTCAGGGACCCCTAAGTGTTTGTCTTTATCCTCTGGGGAGGTGGCATTTCTGAATGCATGTGCAGTAATGGAGGTCTCACTTCTCAGAGTTCTATCAAAAGATATACCATGACATTTCTTCTCAAATTATTAATGAAGTTCCCTGTGTGGTGTTTACTACGGAAATAAGATTATGGTAGTTTTAGAGACCTCTACATTAAAAAAGCTGAGGGAAGAATACAATTATTTTTGGGAAAATGTCAATAATTTTTGGACCGTTATGCAGATAAAAGGGCTTCAGTGGCTGTATGTGTCGCCATGGATACTGGACTGTGTCTACTATATCTATCTCCTTGTGTTTTTCACTGAATATCAATGTGGTTCTGCAGTAGTTTTGCTTCTTAATACGTTTCAGATAGTTTAAATTAAAATGAACAACTGTTAAAGAGGGATCAGTTTTACATGCAGCTGAAGATCAATATCATCACGGGTCATCAATATCATCACGGGTTATGAGTATTTCCTTACACAACTTTGTGAATTAACTTAAGAATCAGAAGGAATTTTCTCAAGACCATTCTAGGTGAGAAACTGTGCTCTCTCTCTTAAGGTACGTCATGCTCTTTTCTGCAGACCCTTAAGTACAGATACTACACACAACTCTAGCATGGACATGAACAGCAATGTAGACGGTGAGGCATTGCTTAGGTGAGTAAAAGACATGCCTGAACCCCATAGGTATGTACTCAGATATATACCCTCCATGGCTCTCTACTCGTTCAAGCAGTGCCTTACCCTGTATAGTTTTAGCAGTAGAGTGTCCCACTGCCTCTCCTGCAGCACAGAAAGGCTCCAGCAGAGGGAAGTCAGTGGGGAAAGGCTCTGTCAGCTCTCAGCTGCTAAGTCTTTCCCCGCTGCTTCCCCCATGCCACAGCCTTTCTTTGACATGTGTAGCTACACACTGCAGCATGGACGTAGTGTGCTTTTCACTGCGTCTTTCAGCGACACCTACCATAAACACTACTATAAGAGGTGTGCAGCGTAGATGTAACCTTAGAGACACATTGCAAAATTTACAGCCTAGGAGGAGACTGTTGGCTTTAAGCCACCTTTGCACCATCCCAATCCTTGGCTGTTATGGGGTGTGGAGCGGTCCCACTTCAGGGTAATTCAGACAATGCTAGGGGTCTATGGCAGCCTGTCCTATGGCCTAAAGTGCTGCCTGGAATCTCTGCAGCGCTGTTTGTTGTAGTCCTGCTCCTGACGAGCCCTTTCTGCCTCCAGCATGCCCCCTACACTGGAAGGCAGCCTTGCAACCGTCTCCCACAGTAACTGCACTACATACGAGACGTTTCGGACCCCTGTAAGCCACTCCAGCCCTTAATGCATCATAAAGGGACCATAGCAGGGATGAGGATCTCATCATCTGGCTATTTAAAATCAAGATGGCCAACCTAAACTAAAGCTTCACAAAGTTTTAAACACACGGAGGGGCAGCGAAACATTTATTTTCCCCCTGATTCTGCTCCACATTAGGAATGCAATCACGCAAGGAGCTCTGCACTGTACACACCCAGTCATAGCTTCATAACTGAATGATTTATCAAGGTGGCAGCAAGACTACAGGAGCCTCTAACTCCACCTTCAAATTTATTTTACTTGACAGTAGCCAAGGTACTGTAATAGGTACATTGTACACCTCATTCATGGTTGCTGAAGATGGCTTGTTGTTTTTCTTTTTAATATTCAAAATTAGAGCTCAAAATTTCAGAATTTAGGAGGCAAAGCACAAGTTTTCTAAAAAAAGGTCACCAAAATGGCATTTATACAAGAATCTGTTTAACATTTCTTACTGCTAGGTAACATGAAAAAAATACATCGGCGTTTAGAATTAGAAAAAGCACAGTAACCAGTCCTTCCAGGGTGAATTTTCAGAGTAATGTGCATGGATGGAGCAAACTGTCAAACTTCCACTAATGCTCATGGGAATCACAAGGTGAAATCACCTATTTGCCAAACTGAAAATTAATCCTTTAAAGAATAAAAAATACATTTTCAGTTTTAAAAGAAAATCCAGTGTAATTAAAGCAGTTCTAGACATAAAATACCTCAGTGAATCTTTACTAGAATGTTTTAAAAATCAGTATTTCCTTCTCACCTTTCATGTTTTTCAATGACACTACAAAATTACATGTCATTTTTTCTTCCTGAATAATATATATGCACAACATAAACACAAATATATTTACTATAGTCTACACACTATAGCTACATGAAATATCCTACTATCTATAACTTTAGAAAAACAAATATACCCCAAAAAATTCTGGGATGCAATTTTTTTTTTAAAAGGTGGATAGGAAATTAAAAATGCATACCTACCTCATGATGTTTTTCAGCAATATTCACTGAATTTAATGCAAAGATCACTTCTCTAGCTCCTACATATAAAACGTCTTTGTCGTCACTTAGTAATAAAGTTGAATAGTTAAACACTTCTGGCTCCTGAAAATGGACCAGTTGTACTTCTGTTAAAGTAAAACAAACAGTGCTGTGTAAAGAATGAAAACCATTTGAGGACTTTTTTTTTCTGATCTATCTAACCGATCCTGCAGTACTTTGACAACATCTTAAAAGCAGCAAAACTGAACACAGAACCCTAATATTATAAAAATCTTGGGGTCATCAAAAAGCTTAGTTAAATCGTGGGTTCAGTTAGGGCTAGTCTACACTACCCGCCCGGATTGGCGGGTAGAAATCGATCTCTCGGGGATCGATTTATCGTGTCTCATCTAGACGGATAAATCGATCCCCGAATCGACGCGCTTACTCCCACCTCGTCAGGAGGAGTAAGCGCCGTCGACGGGGGAGCCGCGGCGGTCGATTTGCCGTCGTCCTCACAGCGGGGTAAGTCGAATAGGATACGCCGAATTCAGCAACGCTATTCACGTAGCTGAATTTGCGTATCTTAAATCGACCCTTCCTCCCCCCCCAGTGTAGACCTAGCCTTAGTCAGGAGTTTGGGGTTGCAGCACTGACATACAATAGCTTTTTCCTGGATTTAAATTTAAATTAATATCTGGGATTTGTGCTGCTGACCTCAGTTTAATTTACATCTGGGATTTAAAACTACTGCACATTTGTTGTATCTTTATTTCATATTGTGTACACATACACATGCACACAACAGTATACAAAAAATTACATTAAAACTCTTAAACTTTAACCCCCTACTTCATTCTTAACTAACCCTGTGCAAGACTGAACAAAGTGTTAGACTGCCCAACCAAGATGCACCTTGATAGGGGTAGGTAGCAAACTACATTTACCCCCGTCCACCAAACTTGTATCCACAAGACATCTTGTGCCACCATCAGCACAGAGAATTGTATCATGCTCTTGCAGGGAACTGCTTTAGTCTCAGCACTATGTGCTGCAAGTGAAATGGATTAGGCTGTAGTTCTCTAATCCTAAAGTAAGATGAGTACAAAAGAGCAGTTCAAAATGGCCAACCTTTGCAACAAAACACTTGATAAGGGAGTGAGGGGAAGCAGAAGACACAGGCCACTCCTTTTGCCTTTGGCTTTCTAGCTGTCCTCTTGAGGCCTGCAGGTTCCTAATCAGTCACAAACACCTCAGAAGGGAAATGAGGGCTGACAGGAATTAGACAAAATATTGGGCAAACTTGTCAGAAAGGCCTGGTTGAGCTGCCAGCTGCTTGGGAGGCAGGAAAAACTGGGAGAAACTTCAGAGACAGGGCATTCCCCTCCTGCCAATGACTGACAGGTCTGGCCCACACCAAAGCTGCAAGCAGCTGAAGTACCATTGTAATGAATTTGTGGACTAGAGCTAATTAGGAATTTTACAAGAAGTCGTTTTTGCATCAAAACCAAAACTGTGAAACTGGATCAGATTAGATGAATTTTCCAACTCGAAAAAGCATAGAGAAAACAGTTTTCATATTGTTAAAACATTTTATTTTGACATTTTCTCAATGAAAATATTCTAATTTTCTGGTTCAAAACGACTTTTGGTTTCAAAATATAAGTTAATTAGACCAGGGGACTTGAGGGACGGGACAACAGTTTTTCGTTTGTGAGTATTTTCAAGATTTTTACTTTTTGTCCCAATGCAAGATGGAAAACAAAAATTTAAATTCTCAAAAATATTCATGAGATGGGAAAACCGTTTCCTCTGCGGACCTTAGCACAAAGAAGAAATTTTCTCTGCGTGTAGAACTAATGACCAGACAAGCTCATGTTTAATTCCTATGAATTAAATTTCCTTTCCCTATATCAATTCTTTCCCTCATTCTGTCTACCCTTTTGTTCCTTTTTCTGCTCTACCCTTTATACCTGTGGTGGGCAACCTGGGCCCGTCAGGGTAGTCTGATTGCGGGCCGCGAAACATTTTGCTGACGTTTACTGTCTGCAGGCACGGCCCCTCGCAGCTCCCAGTGGCCACAGGTTGCCCACCACTGCTTTATATCATACCCCATCTTTATTATCAGCTCCTTTCTGCTTCCTGCTATCACCCGTTCTTCCTCACTTTCACTCTGGTTGCATGTGTATTTGAGAGACAGAGAAAGTCAACATATTCCCTACTCGTAGTGGAGCAGTTGTATGGAGATATGTTCTTACATATATTCTGCCCACTTTGGCAGAGGAGGGGTTAAAGCAGGCTGAAGGGAGCCTGTGCAGAACCCGGTAGGGTGACCAGATGTCCCGATTTTATAGGGACAGTCCCGATATTCACGGCTCTTTCTTATATAGGCGTCTATTATCCCCCACCCCCTGTCCTGATTTTTCACACTTGCTATCTGGTCACCCTAGAACCCTGACAATTAGAGAAGGGCAGAAAGTCAGCCAATCAGGCCAGGCTGGGCCCTATATAAAGGCTGCAAAGTAGAGGTGACAGCAGTCTCTTCCTGACAAGCAAGGGAGAAGGACTGGCTCCCTGTAGACAGAGCACCTAGGCTAGAGCAGTGCTGGGCAGGCTCAGGGAAGCAGAGAGAGCGCTCCGGGCCTGTTACCTGCCAGGCGGCGGTCCCTGACAAAAAGGGCCAAGAAGGTGAAAGAGCCAAGGGGAAGTGGCCCAGGGTACACAGGGAGAAGAGGGGATTGAAGGAGGGCAATGGGAGCTGCCGCTAGAGGGTCTCTGGGTCGGGACCCAGAGTAGTGGGCAGTCCTGGGTCCTCCCCTCCCCCCTTACACCGCACCTTACCATGGAGGAGCAGGGCGGATGGACTGTGCCTTGTCCCTGAGGCAAGGGACTAGACTTTGGGGCGGCAGGTGGCCACGAAGGAAGGTGCAAACGGAGGACTGCTGATATCCCCAGAAGGGGGGAGAATAGAGCAGGGGCACAGCTGGAGGATGCTGCAAGTCAGGGTGTAACGCAGGTCCCAGACAGCACAGCCAAGCAGGCAGAGGGCGCTCCACGGCTAGGACATAGCTAATTCCCAGAGCAACCAGCAGGAGATGCTGCGGTGCTGAGTTCCCGACACGTTACACTATTACATAAATCTTTGCCAAGAGAACAAATAGAAAATCCCTCACCTTATTAAAAGAGACTGCAGGCAACATGTTAATGTATAGCTGGTGTGTGAATTTAAATTGGGAGTTCAATTGGAAATATGAATAGTTTGGCTGGGGCCCTATGATTTTGGTGCATGTTTGTATTTAAAACATACCCTAATTTAGCAATGTAGCAGAAAATTCCAGATTAATACTAGGTACAGGCCTGTACATATTTTTGTATAAAATTTATTTTCTCTATTGTCTTTAAAGAGTCTTCCATAATGCAGGAAACTGCATCTGATATTTCAAATATTTTTCCAAAGGATGTCCCAGGGCCCCCTTCACAATATGCTAAAATTTCCCCTTCTTAGTGAAATATGAATGTAAGTACACATCTCCATACAACATGCCCAAGACTGACATGTAAAATTAAAAGTTGTATGTGCCTAATGGAGAACAAGACATTGTGGTGCTGGATAGGGAACAGAGGAGCGGTTGTGTTCAGGGGCAGGGGTATAGGTCAGTGCTAAATCAAACCAAGGGAAACTACTGCTGCTAACTGTAGTCACCGCTATATGGGAGCTCCAAGATATCCAAACTTTGCATACACCATTTTTTCTCCAAGGTAATAAATCTTATATACCAGTGTTTCCTGGCTCTTTATACCAATAAACATGGGAAATATTTTCAGGGCCTTGTGCCAGTATTTTATTGTGGTCCTAATGTCCATTTATATTTTCCTACAATAAACTCATTTGTACTTGACATCTGTGCTTAAGGCTCTTTCTTCACACTGGCCATAAGCTTGCTTCACTACACACTGCAGGCCTCTCATATCAGTTGCGGAGTCAGGAGGAGTCAAGGACTCAATGGTATCCTTCACGCAGGATTCCCTCCTCACACAATAAAAACAACCTTTATGGTATCTAGAAAGAAACATCACAGACATTACATACAGTAGCTCAACATATTTTATTGCCTTATAATCCGTGTTCCAAAAATTATTCAAGTCCTGGGCTATACAGAGCATGTAGAATTCCATGGGTTTATTTTTTCACCCCATATTTGTTCCATTTCTGCTAATGGAAATCAGAATGGTTATGAGTATTAGATGTGATAGTGGCTATGGGGAAAAAACTGCTCAGTGAAGAAGTTGGATTGTGTTCCAATTCCATGTCATCACGTGGCAGATGGGGAAAGGATCAAATATTTATTTACTCTTTATTTGGTAGTTTATACTGAGATGTGGACTTATACCTAAGCTCACAAACCAGATGAGTTATAAGAACTTACATTTCTATCAGGCCTTAAGAATGGACTTAAGAATTTTAGCTTCAAGTAGCAAAAGGGGCTGCATATCTAGGCACCTGCAAAGTTCCCCTTCCCCACCATCCCTACAAAGTTCTCCCCTTAATAGTAATTTAACTTTCTGCATTTCTTTTTCATCAACAGTAACATAAGAGAGATATGAAGGGAGGAACAGGGCTTCAATTAACAATGAACTGATCTCAGTGGCTTTAGGACCAGGGCCGGCTCCAGCATTTCTGCCGCCCCAAGCAAAAAAAAAAAAAGCCGCAATCGTGATCGGTGGCGGCAATTGGGGAAAAAAAAAAAAAAAAAAAGCCGCGATCAGTGGCGGCAGTTCAGCGGCAGGTCCTTCGCTCCTAGAGGTAGTGAGGGACCTGCCGCCCCCGAATTGCCACAGGTGCCGCCCCTCTCCCTTGGCCACCCCAAGCACCTGCTTGTTAAGCTGGTGCCTGGAGCCGGCCCTGTTTGGGACTGATTAGGACCAATTGAAACTGTAAATGAAATGGCTACACAAAGTACACAATACTATACATTGACACGCTCCAACAGTTGCTAAAAGATTTTGAATGGTAAGATGACTGCACTGACAAGATACTTCTACTCACAAAATATCATGTCTGCTATTGTATTATTTCAAATTCTACTGCAATCAATGGGACTTTGTCTTGTATTCACACTACACTTAAACCTGTACTATGTAATGTAAGTGTAAGTTTAAAAAAAAAAAAAAAAAGTAGGACAATGGTTATTGTGCAAGGACAACAGCTGTGTTCCAGAGTTTTAAAAAGGCATGAACTGCTTAGTAAGGAACTGATTTCACAATTCTATCCACCCACCAAAATAGTACTACTAGGTCTTCTCTGAGAGATTTTGCCGCACATCTCTCTGACAGGATGTGATTTAGATCTAAACAGAGTTATTGGACATGATTGCTAATTAGCAGGAATGTAAATAATTCTGTTTTAAAACTTTTGTTCAGGATTTTATTTTATGCTAAGTAGCCAACGAAACCTTGGGATTCTGACTACCTCTCAGTTGTGGACAATTTCTCCTTATTATTTGTCCATCATAAGACATGTTAGTCTCTTTTCTCTGTCAATCCTGCAAAAGGATTCAGCATGGCTGGAGAAATGTACAGTATGTAGGAATCCCTAAGAGACCTACAGTGACTCCACTAGCCAAAAAAGTGCCAAGATCCTCCTAAACTCAGTTTTTCCTATGTAGCAACACAAACAGCTTAGTGGCTATGACCAAGGCTAAGATTTTTTTACAGATATTTTTAGTAAGAGTCACGGACAGGTCACGGGCAATAAAGAAAAAATCATGGAAGCCCATGACCTGACCCTGACTTTTATTAAAAATACCTCTGACAAAATGGGGAGCCCACACTGCCTGAAGTTGTTGGGCAGCTGCGGGGGCCGCTCCGAGCTCTGGGGGCACCCGCCACCTGTAGGGGTTCATAGCTCCAGGGTCCTGTGTTCCCTGTAAGCTGCGCACTTGGGCGGTGTGCAGGAGAGATTTAAGTAATGCACACAGCCAGCAGCATGTGTTCAGGTGCCCCTCCCCCCACGTTGCGCAGTCCTGCAGTTGTTCCCGGGACCCTGCTGGCTGTGCAGGGAGGGAAAGGGGGTGGGGAGTGTACTGATGTCAGGGTGTCCCCCTCCCACTGCCCCTGTACCCCATCTCCACAGAGCAGGGAAGAGGGGGCAGCCTGGCTCAGGAGGACTCGGAGCTGCTGCGGTCTGAATGGTGAGTGAGTGCACTGTTTCTGAGATTTCCCCAGCAGCCAGCTCACACAGTCTCTCTGTCTCACACACACACGCGCGCGCGCTCTCTCGCTCTCTCTCTCCCCACGTACCCCACCTCCGCAGAGCTGGGGAGGGGAGACAACAGGGCTCTGGACAGATCAGGAGAGCGTTCAGTGAGTGTCTTAAAGAGATAGCGTACGGCTTTCCCCAACAGCCAGCACACACAGAGACTGTGTGTGTGTGTGTGTGTGTGTGTGTGTGTGTGTCTCTCTCTCTCACACACACACACACACACACACACACACACACACACACACACACACACAGTCTTTGTGTGTCTCTCATTCACCTCCCAACACATACTTGTATTATTTTTGTTGTTACTTCTTGGTACTTCCTGCAATGCACATATATTCTCTGAAATTTTATTCTTTCAAAGTGTTATTTTACTGTTTGACTCGTCTATGTATTTCATAATTTTTATTTCTCTTACACTTAAATTTAATTATTTTAGTAATGAGTTCTAAAATGCCTAACCTGTCCTGGCTGGAGTAATTATCCCTATGGTAACTTTTTAAAAATATGTATTATATCTAGGTTTTTTGTTTCTACTGGTGGCACACATAGGCACATACCTTGGTGCACATAACAAAATTTATTCCGCACATGGATGGAAAAAATTAGAGGGAAAACTGCCAGGGTCCCCTGGCTCAGAGCTCCGGGGTACTCCCACAACCCGCGGTGGCCAGAAGCTTTGAAGGACCCCCAGCACCCTCAGAGTCCTGGAACTCTGGGGGCCCCTGGCACCCGCAGCCACGGGGAGCTGCGGGCTCCTCCTGCAAACGCAGGTCCCGGACGACAGGACTGAATTCACAGAGGTTGCTGGAAGTCATGGATTCTGTGACTTCCGCGACCTTCTTGAAAAAAGTTGTAGCCTTAGCTATGACACTTGACAGACAAGAATTTACTCTTTCTCGAAAGGAGGCAGGCACTTTTCCCTAACTCAGTAAATCACATTAGAGAGCAATGACAATATATTGAACAAAAAATCCATACTAGTAATATATTATAGATTCTTTTTCAGCAAACAAAATCTGATTTTACCCTAACTTTGACTTTCCAGAACTTTCTATTGCTGTAATGATGCTTGATAAAAGAAATACATGAAGGTGTCACCTTATGTACCATATGAAGACACATCATAGGAATTTTTCAATTTGTTTCATATCAAGAAGCAAAACAAGCAGCTTTGGCATATTTTTCACAGCATAGAAACAGTCAATTAAACGAACATTTTTATATTGTTATTTTTCCTTGTAGTGAAGGTCTGGTCCATGCTTTACAAAAGTGACTAGTGACTCTGGGTTCCTATTTAGGGTGCTGAAAATGGAACAAATTCAAGGGGCCTGGTGTTCAGACATTAGCTCTTTCTGAAAATCAGGCCCCAGAATCACTCGTTACTTTTGAAAATTTTAGCCTTGATCATTCATTCAAGTTTCATAATAGCAACAGCTAAGCAAAGTCTCTGTTAAATTGGGGTTTGAGGAGTTAAGAAAGAGACTGGCAGGGCCCATATCACCTCAATTGTTTTCTGTTACAAAGTGTTTAAAGAAATTACATAGGACTCCCACACACTATGGAGATTCTGTACATTTCACTACTTAAGTCACTGTTCTTACCTCTATGTTCCCAAGTGATTCTTGGTACTGGACCAAATGCTGCTGCTGCTCCAATCAATAAACCCAAAGCTGCATACAAACCAGAGAGAGCCATGATAGGAGTCCTTGCTCTATGGAAGTTGGAGGATAACTGCAACCTAATGTTCCTTTTGCAGAAGAAATCTCCAGTTCCAAATAGTATGTTACAGGGTAGACATTGCCGAACTAACGTTGCAATAAACAGGTTGGAAAGATGTTCCCAAGCCTATGCATCCAATAGATTACTTCTCCAAGGTAATACACATTTGCCAGGTCGCAGAATACAGAGATTGTTCACACTTTCCACAGTGTTTCTCAGCAACTATTCTGCCTCTTGAGAACATTCTTCTGTTTTGTCTTAGTAGTAAATGAAACTGCATAGGGGAAAGAGGGTGGGGGAAAAAAAGAGAAGGAAGTGGGTTGAGTTTTCAAAAAGATCAATGGTTTACATAGGGTTACCATATTTAAAAAATAAAAAAAGAGGACACTCCACGGCCCCTGGCCCTGCCCCTTTCCCACCCCCACCCCTTCCCCACCCCAACTCCGCCCATTCCCCGCCCCAACTCCCCCTCCTCCCTTCCAGCCACGCGAAAAGGGCTGCCCGAGCGCTACCGGATTCACGGTTTGCCGAGCAGCCTCCAGACCCTGCGCCCCGGCCGGCGCTTACCCAGCGCAGCTGGAGCCCGGGAGGGGAAGCGCCCAGCCGGGGGCGCAGGGTCTGGAGGCTGCCCGGCAAACCGTGAAGCCGGTAGCGCTCAGGCTTCGGGCAGCCCCCATGCCTCCGGACCCTGTGCCCCCGGCTGGGCACTTCCCCTCCCGGGCTCCGGCTGCTGTGCTCCTCCCCTGACTCTTCGGCTCTGTTTAAGAGCCGAGCTGCCCGAGTGCTACCGGCTTCGGGCAGCCCCCATGCCTCTGGACCCTGCGCCCCCGGAGCCCGGGAGGGGAAGGGCCCAGCCGGAGGCTCAGGGTCCGGAGGTATGGGGGCTGCCCAAAGCCGGTAGCACTTGGGCAGCTCGGCTCTTAAACAGAGCCGAAGAGTCAGGGGAGGAGCACAGCAGCCACGGGAGGGGAAGTGCCCGGCCGGCGGTATTTTTCCTGGACATGTTCGGCTTTTTGGCAATTCCCCCCGGACGGGGGTTTGATTACCAAAAAGCCAGACATGTCCGGGAAAAACCGGACGTATGGTAACCCTAAGCAACTTCCCTTCTGGTTGCCACAAATTCCTGTGATGCTCTCCTTTTTAAGCTTGCATCCTCCAGAGGAGCAGGCTCTGTAGGTCTCCCTATTTAGTACTGGAAGAGTCCAGAAGAGTCTTCTCCTGATTGGGATGGAGGCGTGCCCCATCACAGTAAGGTTATCAAAACCTGGCCCATAGTAAAATTCTGCTTATTACCAGTTCCTATCTGTCCATGGTCAAGTCCAACACATACACACTATTTTAGGGATGTGCTGTAAATGTGAAATCCTTGGTAAAAAACACTCCGTGGTGCCCAAAGACTTCATTTCCTGTAGAAGTAGTTTTGGAAAGTTACCCATTCTACAGCACAAAGAAGGGACTGACAAGGCACTATGTCTGACAGGTTCAGCACCATTTTGCTAAGACAATTAAGGATACAACAGTAAGCTATGGAAGCATTTGAACCAAACCAAAATCAAAGACTCCAAGCCCTTTTTTTTTTTTTTTTTTTGTTCCTTGTGAGATTGAGGGAGGCCCTAGGGAAAAGCTGTCAAGTTTGACTTTGCACCAGTGGCAGATGAATCTGAATGCATGCAGTCAGATTAAATCACATTTAGATTAAGCAGAATTTTAAAGACTGCTAGAGTTTTCATTTTGAAGGGCTGTTAGTTTCTTTGATATTAAGGATATATTTTTGAGCTAAGCAACATTTTTAGGGTATTATTAATATTTAGAATCTAACAAACATGACAGCATGCCCTTAAGAAACCATCTTTCTAGCACAATAGTACTTAATACACCACACATTTTAAAGGTGATTTGCAAAGGTTTTTCTGGTTTTGTTTTTAAATCCCCCTTCAAACATTAGTTAGATTCCAGAAAAGGAACAAAGCGAAATGTAGTTAGCATTTACCACCACCACCAAAAAAATCCTAAGAAAATCCTAGCTACAAATCTTCTCATTTCCCTGACACAGCAAATTACATTGCAACCAGAACAAAGATTTGAAAAAAATCCTTTCCATTTTAAATCTGTATATTCATTCCCTGTGTTTATGGTACAGTGGTTGTGATGTCATTCAGTCTGGCAAACAAACCAGTAAGTCTGGAGTTCAGACTTCACAGGATATCAGAGAGATAACTTTGTTAAAATACAGCACTAGCTGTGTTTCTAATAAGTTATATACTCCCGCTCTGCCTCCCATCCTTGGAATCTTACAAACAAATGTTTAATTTCTAGCAAAAGTAAAGATTACTACCCTACAGTAACTGCAGCTTTTCAAGATGATTTCCCATATGTATATTCGACGCGTGGTGTGTGTACACTCTATGTACTAGAGACTGATTCTTTTGGTCAGCAGTAGCTGTTGTAGTAGCTGTGCCTGAGCCCTGAGCGTCCTCATGCCTCCAACTGAGCACATAAAGGGCAGGGCCACTTCACCCATCTCTAAGTTCCTTTACCCCACAAAGTCTGGATGTTATCAGACTCTGTAATAGGAGGGATGGGGGGCAGGTCATACACACACACATATGGAGCACACATCTTGAAGAATTACAGTTACGGTAAGGAAAGTAACCATTTCTTCTTCTTCTTCTTCTTCCAGAGTTTGCCTATGTAATATCCATTCCACTCCTGGTGATTCCTAAGCAGTGATCTAGTCACAGGAGGTGGATACTAGGTGCTGCAATAGAAGTCTTTTAAGGCATTGCTTAACTTAGTAAGAACCAGTTTAGTATTTTTATTTCATGTAATTTAGTAGAAGTGTAAAAAACAGAGCAAATATTTTTGTAAAATGGCAAAACATTTTAGTTTCTTTTGGCTCCCATTCCAGTTGAATGTTAATTTCTTCTTCTATTTTTATCACTTAGCTTACGGAAGGTCCCCAGTCCACGTTAATCAGTTTTCCTCTCACCTTCTTTCTTGCTCTTTTTTTATAATTATATAGCACTAATATCAGAGGAGCATAGAGGCAATCATTCTCTTCCATTTATTTAATAGGCAGCTGAAAATGCAATGACCTATTAACCCTTCTATAACATGAAAGAGAGGTCTCCAGAGTGATACTGCTAGTGTCCTGTAAGTTTATGAGTCCCAAAATAGAATTATTTTAATCCTATGGCCCCATGATGGAAAAGTATCGGTGCTTACTAGTTGCCATGGTTACTGTCTTGGGCTATCTCACCTTTCTTAAATGATGAAAAATGACAAGGAAAGTCTGGAACAAACAAACTACATTATCTTCTCAAACTGAGGAGGAATAAAAACTGTCTGCCTGGCTCATTAAGTGATAATTTTTCTATGTTGACTGAAAAGCCTTCTGGCTGCCCAGCAGAAATAAGACATTTTATACTCCCTGTGTTGATCTGCAAATGAACCAATTTATACCAAAAACAAATAAATAAATCTGACTTACAGGACAGTCTGTTTAGGGCCAACTTGTGACACAATTAAAAATATATATAGGTAGTTTGTTACAAAATATGCTGTACTGAGGGACACAATCCTGCAAGGTGGTGTGTATGCTCATCCCCCATTAGTTTCAGTGGAAGCTGGAGGGTAACAGAACCTGGCCAAATCCACCACAGCAAAAATTACTGTATATATTTATATACAATATACACAGAAAATGCCTACGATTTACAATTTTTTCAGAGTTGAAAATTGTTTGTAGGGGCTGGTTCATTCACACTTGCTGGGAACTTATCCCGAGAGTGCAAGGTTTCAGTATGAGACTGCTCTGATGTAATTCAAGTGAGAGAAAGAAAACAACACAGAATATACAAAACCAGTGGCCTGATTTTCAAAACTGCTGAGCTACTGCAATTTTCATTGACTTCAATGGGACTGATGAGTGCTCAGCACTTCTGAAAGTTAAGTAATTGTGAAGAGATTTAATCCTAAAAATGAGCCATAATTTGCCTAAAAGCAAGTAAATATCAGAAAGAATACATAAAGCAACCTTGAAACCTTAAGTATACTATCAACTTTAAATATTTAGGCTATGTTCTTCAGGGCAAGGAATGTTTCTATGTTCTGTAATACAGCTATAACTTTTCAAAGGTAGATGTATTTAAAATAATAATACATAATGTTAAAATATATACTCTGCTGCCAAGAATTTTTCAGTCATCATTTGGCTGCAATTAATCACAATACAAAGGGCACACTGCCTGTATGATCTCTCCATAATGCTCTATATCAAAAGTTGACTGAAATACCACCTTTATACAAGGAAAAAAACCAATTAACAGAGCACATGGCAGTTTTCCAGGGCACAGCTGGAATTCCAGAGCTGTGAATGTCCATGTGTTCATCAATAATGTTAGTGCACAGACAGAGAAATAAGAGATGTCAATTTCTGATGCAGCAAAGAAACAATGGTAAAATAAACGACATACTCCAGAGAGCGTATGAAATAAAGCCTCCATGGTTTGAAAATGTTATTACATAAACAATGGAGAGTAAAACAGTAAAATCTAAAATACAAAAATGGGGAGCTAGATGGCTTAAAATACTGTTATAGAGACAAAGACACATTCACCTCTATGTCACCAGCTTGAACTTGCCACAGGTTAGTAGTGACTGAATGTTAGTATGCTTGGTGGACTGTATGGCACAATTTAGTCACTCAGGCCATTTTCTGCTGGAGACATGTCCCTACCAAAAAACTAGCACCGCAACGGGCACTACTGTTGGCAGACTTAACAGAGAGACCAACGATGAAAGGGGCCTGAAAGACAAACTGCCTTCTTATCGCTCAAGGTGGTCAGGATGGAGGCCCACAGGCAGACCAGTGTGAGGAAACTCATTTTAGTGAATGAAGAGGATTTCAGCTTCCAGGGCTGCCAGTCCAGCACCCCTTCCCAACACTAAATTCACTATATATAGAATATACAAAAAACTACATTAAAAGATATGTAGGTTCCAAAGTCAAACACTTGAAAGCTAGGAAATGCTCAAATTATAATTGGCTGTGCAACTTTAATGTGAGTCCAACTATGGAGGAAACAGCATGTGATCATGCACAACGGGGGTTTCTGGCATTTCCTAACTTTTGAGCGCCTTGCAACCTTAGTGCTCTTTTAATGTAGTTTCTCTATCTATTTTATATATCCCCTACATTAAAAATAAATAAATAAATATTTTCATCATATGAAACCATAATGACCCCCCCCGCATGGGTCATCAGCAGAGCTGGGATCTTTTGATCCACAGCAGTCTTATTCTTCTTGGTAGTCCATCGATCCGATGATGACAAATCTGTGCAGATCATCTATTGTTGGTCTCATGGTGTGCCCTCTGATGACTGTACAAGCCAATTCTAGAGGTGCACATTTTGCTGCAGATGGTGCATGGGAAGTTCGCGGTCAGTGGATTGTGCGCTGCTGATGCTCTGTGACGTCGTTCGCGTGCCTCTTGTAGACGCCAGCAGCGGTCTTCCTCAAAAGTGATGCAGGTATTTCTGACTGTTGCACGCCACTGTGTTCTGTCGCTGGCGGCGTCCTCAAGGTCCCTAGGTTTGATACTGCTGTACTGCAGATTGGCTTTGATGGTGTCCTTGTAACGTTTCCGTGGACGACCTATATGCCGGATGCTCTGGGAGAGCTCACCATACAGAAGCTGATGGGGGATTCTGTTGGCATCCATGCGGCTAACATGACCGGTCCAACGTAGCTGTGACTTCATGATCATCATTTCGATGCTTGTCATCTGGGCTCTCTCGAGGACCTCGAGTTTGGGCACTTTGTCTTGCCAGCGGATCTTCATGATGTTGCGGAGGCAGCGCATGTGAAATGCTTCGAGCTGCTTGATGTGACGCCTATATAGTGTCCATGTTTCGCACCCGTACAAAAGAGATGAAAGAACAACAGCTCTGTACACAAACAGTTTTGTTGACATCCAGATGTTGTGGTGATTTAAAACTTTGACACGCAGACAGCCAAGTGCCTGGCTTGCTTTGGATATCGTGCGTTGATCTCATTATCCAGTGATCCATCACTGGATATGACACTACCCAGGTATTTAAAGTTCTCCACTACTTTCAGCTGAGTGCCGTCAATGGAGATACTCGGGACAGAAGCATTTGATCCAGGTGCAGGTTGATGGAGAACTTCTGTCTTTCCGAGGCTGATAGTTAGTCCGAAAAGTTGCGAGGCCTCAGCAAACTTGTTGACAATGTGCTGGAGATCATTTCCAGTGTGAGCCATGAGGGCACAGTCGTCAGCAAAGAGTGCCTCAAGAAGGAGTTTCTGCACTGTCTTAGTCTTTGCATTCAGGCGACGGAGGTCAAAAAGTGAACCATCATGCCGGTATTTCAAGTATATACCTCGGTCCAGATCTTTCACTGCATGGTTAAGGGCACATGCAAAGAACAGGTTAAATAGGACAGGAGCGAGAACACATCCTTGTTTCATGCCGTTGGTGATGTTAAAGGGGGCTGATGTGGCTCCATCAGACAATACTTCGCCTGTCATGCTGTCATGAAAAAGGCGTATAATCTGGGCAAATTTTCTTGGGCAGCCAAGTCATGTTAGAATGGTCCAAAGGGCTCCCTGTTGACGGTATCAAACGCCTTTGTCAGATCTATGAAGACAGCATACAGGTGCATGTTCTGTTCAATGCACTTCTCTTGTATTTGTCTGACAGCAAACACCATGTCGACTGTGCTCCGGCCAGGTCGAAAACCACATTGACTTTCAGGTAGATTTGCCTCGGAAATACTGGCTATTAGGTGGTTCAAGATGATGCGGGCAATGATCTTCCCTCCAACAGAGAGGAGGGATATGCCTCTATAGTTTCCACATTCTGCTTTGCTGCCTTTGTTCTTGAAAAGAGAGACAATAGTAGCATCGCGGAGGTCCTGTGGTATGTTTTCATCCTCCCAGATGTTGATGATCACGCTGTGGAACGCTGCTAGTGCTGCTGGACCTGCTGCTTTGTATATCTCTGCTGGTATCCCATCTTTTCCAGGAGCTTTCCCTGGACTCATCTGGCTAACAGCTTTCTTAATCTCATCTATAGTGGGCAGAAAGTCAAGATCTGTCAGAGCAGGTTGTTGTGGAATTTCATTGAGGACAATATTATTCACAGTTGATGGTCTATTGAGAAGGTTGCTAAAGTGTTCTCGCCATCTTTCGTTGATACCTTCTTTATCTTTAATCAGCGTTGTGTTGTCTAATGAGAGCAATGGGGTAGTCCTTGGTTTAGAAGGTCCATAGACAGTCTTAATAGCACTGAAGAACAACTTTAAGTTGTGGGTCTCAGCATAGTGCTCAATTTCTTTGGCTTTGCTCTCCCACCAGTTGTCTTGTATCTGACGGAGGTCTTTCTGTGTTTTGCTCTGAAGGTACTTGAAATGGTCCCGCTTAGAGACTGAGGAGGGGTCATTCTGCCATTCGACAAAGGCTTTTCTCTTTACTTCTAGTGCTGAGCATATTTCTTCTTGGTTCTCATCAAACCAATCCTGATATTTTCTTTTCTTTGGTCCAAGAGATGTTATTGCTGTGTCAGTCACTATCTGCTTGAACTGGTCCCACTTTTCGGTTACAGTACCGATCAGTTGTCCATGGGATGTCAGCTTGTCATCAAGGCTCTTCTGGAATTTGTTGAAACATTGAGCAGTCTTATACCATTTGAGCTAATGGAGCAGCCAGTGACTGTAGAAGGCTGTGTGGTTATAGACACTTCTGCCTCTATCCCTACCAGCCTCTCCCTATCTCTTTCTGCTCCTATCCCTGCTCCCTGGCTAATGCTGCTTTCCCTTTCCTTTTGCTTCTACCTGTTCCTCCCCCCTTTCCTATTCTCCCTCCCAGCCCCTTGCTCAGTTCCTGCCATGTTCCCTGGTGTTCCTATCTGCCCTCCTCTATAGCTCCTGCCCTTCTCCACATCTACTACCCCATCCCCTTCTTCCCCCCTTCTTCCCCCCCTATCCCCCTGCAACTCCTCCCTCTCTCCCTTCCCACTCCTCATCCCTCTACATTCAGTCAGAATGTTCTTAATTTTCTTGCATACTGCCTGGGCATCAGGAGAGGGGGCACTGAGAGCACAGGAGAAACACTTTTCCTCCTTTCGGCTCCTGTGCCTGGTGACACAGCTGTCCTGGCAGCTGGGAGAAGCGGTTGCAGGGAAAGTCTTGCTCAGCCCTGGCTCAGTCCCCTGGTCTGCAGTATATGCAGTAGCTCCATGGCAGTGGTGCAAGTAGGGCGGTCTGGTCCGGTCTGCCGTACCAGTAAGCTGTTTGCGGCCAGTATGGTGTACCGGAAAGACACAGGAAGAGCAGAACATGGGTCTGCCGCACGGCCCCATGCCGGCAGCTCCTCCAGCGTGGCTGTACCACTCTCAGCCCTTCCACGCAGCTGCATGCATGCGTATCCTGCCCAGGATCTGTACAGCAGCCCTGACGGAGGACAGGGCTGGGGGCGGTACACCGCACTGGAGGAGCTGCTGGCGTGGGGCTGCCCGGCGATCAGACGTTCTGCTCCTTTCGCCATTGCAGTTCCTGGGAGAGCCCTGAATCGCAGGGCTCTCCCAGGAACTGCAGCGGCGAAAGAAGCAGAACCCCACACCAGCAGCTTCTCTGGTGCGGGTGTACTGCCCCCAGCCCTGTCCTCCAGCAGCGATGCTGTACAGACCCCAGACAGGACTCAGGAGACGCAGCTGCATGGAAGGGCTGGGGGCGGTACAGCCATGCCGGAGGAGCTGTCGGCGTGGGGCTCGGTTGCCAGCATGTCTGAAAAAAATATTCTCTGTTGTCAGAGGGAGCTGGTTTGAAGCTTTTCTGCTAGCAATTCCCAAAGCAGGTGCGACTCTGTGAGCCGGTTTTGTTCCAGAGAGCAAGCCCTCCTCTTCTCTTAGCAGCCCACAGAGCAGCTGCCATGTCCACCCATTGGGAGCGCTCTTCTCCCCCCCCCCGCCCCCCAGGGAACGTGGGATGGATCATGGGGAGGGGAGGAGGAGAGCAGCGCAGGGGGGGCAGGCTGGGGACAGGGTCACGTGAGGAGTCACATGGGGAGGTCATGTGCCTCCCCACCCTGCTTTAGCTGATGCAGCGTACCAGTAAGAAATGAATTCTACTTGCACCACTGCTCTATGGGAACTGTGCATCTCCAGTCTGACCACTATGAGCTGTGAGAGAGTGGAGCATACTCAGGGTAGACAGCTCTTCAGAGCATTTAGCTACCAAACTCTAACAAGACTCTATTGAACATGTCCAAACTGTGATTTTTTCAGAAGCTTAAAACTTGTCCAAATTTGGGTGGATTTTCATATGGATGACAATATCCTTGACACAAAGGCATGGGGGCAGCAGAACTTTTCAAAGAAACCACTGTAAGAAATTTTATTTTATTGTTTTTTACCATGGGAAAAACAATGTATTTTTTCCCTCCTCTCATTATCAGAAACAGCTGAACTATTTTAGCTGAAATTTTCCAAAAAAGTTCAGCCTGATGCAGAAACCCACATGGGAAATTTCACTTCGAACGGTTTAAATTTAGTAAAGTTAAAAGCAGTCAAACAGGATCTTATAAGTTAAATTTTCAGACAAGCTTAAACTATACCTGCACTGCCTATAACATACACCCACACCCTACAACAATTCTAAGAGATGCATGATAGACTATTCTCCGATTACTTTAAAAGATGCAATATTATAAAGCCCAGAATCTTCTATGCTATCTGTGCAATCCCCAAACATTATTATTTACTGTCATATATAAAGCAAGGAGGGCCTGGCAGCAGTCTTGTTGCAAAACTGGCCCAAGGTTCATTTACTTTAGCATTTATCTTAATATTTCTCACCAGTAGTGGGAGCAACAGTGGGAGCACTAGTGCAAACAGGCTACCAGCGTCTTAAACACTCGTCTAGACCTGCTGTACACAACATAGCGATTTAAACACAGCGAGCCAGCCCACCCTAGTGCCTCTTGATGCTATCACTGGTGGAACTGCAGCAATGCAACAGTGGGAACAGTTAAGGAATGGTCACAGTAAATGAGTGAAATGCTACTAGGTAGCATCTGTTAAAACAATGGGCCTTATGATTTTTGATTGAGAAAATACGAAGCAAGCTTGTAATCCTGGACCTCATGGAAGCACATCTTTTTTATTTTTATTCAAAGATTTTATTACGTTTTTGCATAAATAGAAATAAAAGGGGAAAGGAAGGCAAAAAAATCTGTATTTGGCAGTCAAATGGGAAAAGAAGCTGGAAACCAAATGATAATCCCGTCCAAAATGGTAGAGTTTGTATGCAACAACCAAGAGTTCTCCAAACTCCCAGTACATACATTTGGAAGTCAGGCAGATGGATATGGAACATTTGTTCCTTTTCTTATTTAAAAATATGTTTGGCTTAATTATTGTGCTGTAATTCACGGGGAGCACCAATAATTTTTATGTCTGGAGAAATTAGTATGTGCCACCCTAACATACAGCTGGTGGCAGCCGATAGTGCTAGGTAACTTTCAGTGTCTGCACGGGAAAAGCATATAAGAAAGGAATGCTTATTTAAAATGTTCACATAAGTGACTGGCTTGTCTACATAATACTGGGATTGTTGGTTAATATAACATCCTTCAGAATGAAATTATTATACAGATTGTTGAAACTGGCAGGTCACAAATAGTGAGATGTAAAGACATTCTCCACCCCATAATCAAATGAAGCACATCTTTTAAAAGGTTAGTAAAAAACCCTATTTATTCCCAAACGTAAAATATAACAAACAGGGAGCCTAGGATGATTAGATAATGATTTGTTAGATTCTTTAGTAGATGTTACTGACTCTATTCCATATTAATTTGAAGAATAGTCAAAGAACAAAAACTAAACCTAACAATCTTTGTAAACTATAGGAAAAAATAGGGACTTTTGTGATCCATTTGCTGTGCCACAATAATCTCCGCAACTTTGTTCTATGTAAATCCACCTCTCTCTTATCCATTCATCTGAAGTTCTCTCTCTTTGTTATGGCTAATTTAGAACCTGTCTACACCATTTAAAACATTTAAAGCATGATGGGCTTCCTATGTGGACAAAAATAAAGCCATGTCACAATCTTAGGCCTGGTCTACACTATGACTTTAAATCGGATTTAACCGCATTAAATCGAATTAACCGTGCACCCGTCCACACAACGGAGCCATTTATTTCGAAATAAAGGGCTCTTAAAATTGATTTCTGTACTCCACCCCGACGAGCGGAGTAGCGCCAAAATTGATTTTGTCATTTCGAATTAGGGTTAGTGTGGCCGCAATTCGATGGTATTGGCCTCCGGGAGCTGTCCCAGAGTGCACCATTGTGACCGCTCTGGACAGCAATCTGAACTCGCATGCACTGGCCAGGTAGACAGGAAAAGCCCCAGGAAAATTTGAATTTCATTTCCTGTTTGCCCAGCGTGGAGAGCACAGGTGACCACAGATAGCTCAGCTCATCAGCACAGGTAACCATGCAGGCTGATAATCGAAAAAGAGCACCAGCATGGACCATACGGGAGGTACTGGATCTGATCGCTATATGGGGAGAGGATTCAGTGCTAGCAGAACTTCGTTCGAAAAGACGAAATGCCAAAACTTTTGAAAAAATCTCCAAGGGCATGATGGAGAGAGGCCACAATAGGGACTCAGATCAGTGCCGCGTGAAAGTCAAGGAGCTCAGACAAGCCTATCAAAAAACAAAGGAGGCAAACGGTCGCTCCGGGTCAGAGCCGCGGACATGCCGCTTCTACGCCGAGCTGCATGCAATTCTAGGGGGGGCCGCCACCACTACCCCACCTGTGACCGTGGATTCCGGGTCGGGGATAGTCTCATCAGCTACACCTGAGGATTCTGCGGATGGGGAAGAGGAGGAGGAGGAGGAGGACGATCTTGCAGAGAGCACCCAGCACTCCGTTCTCCCCAACGGCTAGGATCTTTTTCTCAGCCTGACTGAAGTACCCTCCCAAGCCTCCCAAGCCAGTAGCCAAGACCATGACCCCATGGAAGGGACCTCAGGTGAGTTTACCTTTTAAAATATAAAACATGGTTTAAAAGCAAGCGTTTTTTAATGATTAATTTGCCCTGAGGACTTGGGATGCATTCGCGGCCAGTACAGCTACTGGAAAAGTCTGTTAACGTGTCTGGGGATGGAGCGGAAATCCTCCAGGGACAACTCCATGAAGCTCTCCTGGAGGTACTCCAAAAGCCTTGCAACAAGGTTTCTGGGCAGTGCAGCCTTATTCCGTCCTCCATGGTAGGACACTTGACCACGCCATGCTTGCAGCAAGTAATCTGGTATCATTGCCTGACAAAGCCTGGCAGCGTATGGTCCCGGTGTTTGCTGGCATTCAAGCAACATCCGTTCTTTATCTCGCTGTGTAATCCTCAGGAGAGTGATATCGCTCATGGTAACCTGGTTGAAATACGGGAACTTAATTAAGGGGACAGAGGTGGCCGTTCCTACTGGGCTGTTTGCCTGTGGCTGCAAAGAAATCCTTCCCTGCAGTTAGCCAAGCACAGGGGGGGGAATTGGCCCTGAGCTTTTCGCGTTTGGCTAGCAGGGATCTTCCCTGTTACCAGCCACGCGGTCGGGGGAGGGGTACATTGATCATCCCAGGGAATTCATGGCGGGAGGAGGGGGGCGGGGGGGTTAGTTTGGTTTCTGCAGGGATCTTCCCTGATACCTGCCACGCGGTGGGGGGAGGGATAAAGCGATCATCCCAGAGAATTGGATGGGGGGGTGGTTAGTTTGTTTTCTGCTGCTGAAGGTTAACAGGAAAACTGCAGCAGTCAACAGGCTTTGCTTGGTATGTGGGAAAGGAGGGCGCAGAAGCCGAAAGACAATGGCTTACCATGGCTGCCTGCAAGCTGAATTCTGTTGCCCGGACCTGCGTCTGTGATCTCTAACACCAAAGCCACAGGCACTCAATATTAAGATGCAAAATGCGACCTTGTACTGAAATCACATGTGCTATGTAATGTGAATAGTGTTTTTCACCATGAAAGAGTATAAGCATGGTTCTGTAAAATGTATCATTTTAAAAACTTCTCTCCTTTCTTTCAACCCTCCCTCCAGCAGCTGCAAATTTTTCAAGCCTCCCTCCTCCGTCCCGAAGGCTATCTCAGATAAGGCGGCGTAGAAAGAGGACACGAGACGACATGTTCACAGAAATAATGGAATCCACCCGCAATGAAAGAGCTCATTTGAATGAGTGGAAGGACACTGTATCTAAATTTAGGAAAGATGCCAGTGAACGTGAGGTCTTGAGGGACGCTCGAGATGAGAGGTGGCAGGCTGCAACGCTGGGGCTGCTGCGTGAGCAAACGGACATGCTCCGTCGTCTGGTGGAGCTTCAGGAACGGCAGCAGGATGACAGAGTGCCGCTGCAGCCGCTGTATAACCTCCCTCCCCCCTCACCATGTTCCATATCCCCCTCACCCAGACGTGTAAGAACGCGGGGGGGGGAGGCTCCGTGCACCCTCCCACTCCACCCCAGTGGACAGCCCAACCAAAAGGCTGTCATTATATTGAATTTGTTCAGTGGCCTTTTACTTCCCTCCTATCCTCCTCCCAAACCTCACCCAGATTACCTTCTTCGTTCTCTCCCTATGTTTATAATCACTTAATAAAGAATACATGATTTTTAAACGATAGTGACTTTATTTCCTTTGAAAGAAAGCTGGGGGAACGGGGAGGGTGGGTTCCTTACAGAGAATGAATGAGTCAATAAAGGGGGCTGGTTTTCATAACAGAGTGCCGCTACAGCCCCTGTATAACCCCCCTCCCCCCTCACTATGTTCCATAGCTTCCTCACCCAGACGTGTAAGAAAGCGGGGGGGGGGGGAGGCTCCGTACACCTTCCCATTCCACCCCAGTGGACAGCCCAAGCAAAAGGCTGTCATTTTTTTAACCATTTTTTAATGGCCTTTTCCTTCCCTCCTCCCAAACCCCACCCGGGTTCCCTCCCTCTTTTTATAATCTATGAATAAAGAATAAATGATTTTTAAACGATAGTGACTTTATTTGGTTTGAAAGCAAGCTGGGGGAAGGGGGAGGGTGGGTTCCTTACAGAGAATGAGTCAAAGGGGGCGGGTTTTCATGAAGGAGAAACAAACTGAAATTTCACACTGTAGCTTGGCCAGTCATGAAACTGGTTTTCAAAGCTTCTCTGATGCACACTGCTTCCTGGTGTGCTCTTCTAATCACCCTGGTGTCTGGCTGCGCGTAATCAGCAGCCAGGCGATTTGCCTCAGCCTCCCACCCTGCCATAAAGGTCTCCCTCTTACTTTCACAGAGATTGTGGAGCACACAGCAAGCAGAAATAACAATGGGGAGATTTCTTTGGCTGAGGTCAGAGCGAGTCAGTAGCGATCGCCAGCGACCTTTTAAACGGCCAAATGCACATTCTACCACCATTCTGCACTTGCTCAGCCTGTAGTTAAACAGCTCCTGACTCCTGTCCAGGCTGCCTGTGTATGGCTTCATGAGCCATGGCATTAAGGGGTAGGCTGGGTCTCCAAGAATAACTATTGGCATTTCAACATCCCCAACTGTCATTTTCTGGTCCGGGAAGTAAGTCCCTTGCTGCAGCCCTTTAAACAGAGTAGTGTTCCTGAAGACACGAGCATCATGAACCCTTCCCGGCCAGCCCGCGTTGATGTTGGTGAAACGTCCCTTGTGATCCACAAGTGCTTGCAGCACCATTGAAAAGTACCCCTTGCGGTTTATGTACTGGGTACCCTGGTGCTCCGGTGCCAAGATAGGGATGTGGGTTCCATCTATCGCCCCAACACAGTTAGGGAATCCCATTGCAGCAAAGCCATCCACTATGACCTGCACATCTCCCAGAGTCACTAGCTTTTGTAGCAGCACCTCAGTGATTGCTTTGGCTACTTGCATCACAGCAGCCCCCACAGTAGATTTGCCCACTCCAAATTGATTCCCGACTGACCGGTAGCTGTCTGGCGTTGCAAGCTTCCACAGGGCTATTGCCACTCGCTTCTCAACTGTGAGGGCTGCTCTCATCTTGGTATTCTGGCGCTTCAGGGCAGGGGAAAGCAAGTCACAAAGTTCCATGAAAGTGCCCTTACGCATGCGAAAGTTCCGCAGCCACTGGGAATCGTCCCACACCTGCAACACTATGTGGTCCCACCAGTCTGTGCTTGTTTCCCGGGCCCAGAATCGGCGTTCCATGCCTATAACCTGCCCCATTAACAGCATGATCTCCAAAGCACCGGGTCCCGCGGTTCGATAGAATTCCATGTCTATATCCTCATCACTCTCGTCGCCGCGCTGCTGTAGCCTGCTCCTCGCCGCCTGGTTTTCCAGGTTCTTGTTCAGCATAAACTGCACGATAAGGCGCGAGGTATTTACAATGTTCATGACTGCTGTCTTGAGCTGAGCGGGCTCCATGCTTGCCGTGGTATGGCGTCTGCACTGTTCACCCAGGAAAAAGGCGCGAAACGGTTGTCTGCCGTTGCTTCCTGGAGAGGGGGGAGGATATACCCAGAACCACCCGAGACAATGTTTTTGGCCCCATCAGGCATTGGGATCTCAACCCAGAATTCCAATGGGCGGAGGAGACTGCGGGAACTATGGGATAGCTATGGGATAGCTACCCACAGTGCAACGCTCCGGAAATCGACGCTAGCCCCGGTACATGGACGCACACCGCCGAATTAATGTGCTTAGTGTGGCCGCATACAATCGAATTTATACAATCTGTTTCCCAAATTCAAATTATATAAATTCGGATTAATCCCGTAGTGTAGACATACCCTTAGAGAACTGCATTTTAATCCTGGAAGATTCCTAGCCTAAAACCCAATTCCCTAACATGGCTTCCAGTATTTCACAACCATCCTGCCCCTGTCCTTACAGGTGAGAATCAGCCACGAAACATGAGTCAGAAACATGTTACAACACAATCTATGAATATGGTTATTTTTGCAGTGTAATAGAGTACACAGAGCATTAGGCTTTAAGCTCATTCTGGGGTAGGCATCTATCTTTTGTCTGTAAAACAACATGCATAACTGTGGCACACTATAAATAAATAATAATTTTGAAGTAGCATTCAATTCTGGCAGTTGATTGCTTATTAAATCAACCCTCTGACAAATCTCCTGTGTCCAGAGTTTATTTAATGTGTTCCTCAGGGATAGGGAATACTTTTTCTCAGGTAACTGTATCAGATATTGTTGACATGATACAGGATTTGAGGCCAACAACATGTGCTTCAAATCCAATTCTACTTAGCGGCTATGGGGAATGTTTGCCAGCTATGGCTATGATAATTCAGGTTATAATGAATCTGGAAATGTTCCATCAAATTTTAAACAAGACTTAATTTATTTGTTGAAGAAACCTTCCAGGAAAAATGATATGACTAATATCCATCCAGCTTCTAATTTATGCTTTTTAATCAAGAGGTAACTTTTCCAATTACATATATTTAATTGCAAACACAGCTTGCTCAACTTGATTTGCTTGAAAATTTAAATCAATTTTCAGAATACATCAGAGAATCTGAACTGTGAAAAAGTATACAATAGTTCTGCTAACTGCATCTGATTCAGGTTTCTTTCATACTTGATTACATCAGCCTTCACAACATCTGACACTGATGTACATAGTGGTTTGTTTTGTTTAAATACAATTTTTTATTTTTATTTTTTTACTATGTATACTGCACTGTGTGGTTCCTTTTCCACTTGAATAATCTCGGAGGATGGAAATAGAACAGTCAGGCTCATATTTGTTTCAGATCAATTTCACTTACAAGGTCTCCTAAACTAGAAAAATACTGAAATGTTTGGGTTGCAAACACTGAATTTAAAGAGTCCCTTCAACAAATAAACAATTTCCATTACATTTTTTAATAACCATGAAACAACTTCTCCTTTCTATGCTGCACCAAAGATGTGGTCCATTTTGTGACTGATTACTTAATGGAAAGACCGTGACTATAAACAGAGTCTTGTAACGTACATGCCAATGTGTAGTTCAAAATTTAACCATCAACATTTAGGGCTACATAGTTGCTCTCTCTAACATGGCCATGCAGGGTGTAAGGAAGACAGCTGCTCTAGGTCCCTCCCCAGCAAGTGAGAGGAGAGGGGGCAGAGCCATGACCGCTCTCCCCAATAGAGGCAAAAAGAGGTGGTAAGCCATGCACCTTTTTCAGGGCTGCAATTATTTACTTCTGCCCCTACTACCATCACCACAGACGGAGGGGAGCCACAATTCCCATGTACTCTGGGCTGACCCTAAAGGATCACTCTAGTCCATAGGAAGGTGATTACTTTTTCCTTTACATTTTTATATCTTCTACGTTTGCACCAATGACCTTCACATTGGGCATACCTAGGTAGTTGTTGGCCAGTGAAGTTAAGGGCCTCAAAATGAGCGTCTCCTCCAGCCTGACACTAGCTGCCAGGAAATCTTCTCCCAATCAGCCAGAATGGAGTAAGTACTGTAGCCTTTGAAGACAACTGAATACAACAGATTGTATTTTTCATGATAATTGTTTAAATTATATGATTTCATAGAGGCACTTCATTGGGGTAAGGGTGAAAAAAATCTCAATTTAATAATAATGTAATAATATTTTAAATTGAAGTCTATCAATTTAGAACAGTATTCTGAATGCAATGGAGCAGTGGTGAGGATTAATTCCACAGGAGCTTTCATGGACTTTCCTTGTTTAATCCCATTTCTATTGGCTGCCTGCCTGTCCAGGAGACATCTGTAGTAATACCATACAAATAAACTGCTGTTCATAGTTTGCCAATAGCTATGACACAGTTACACACATTAGAGCACTGGGACTTGAATATCAAATTGACATTCCCATCAATTCCACAGATTCAAACAAATCCAGGCATCCCTCAGGATCTACCATCTGTCCTAAATCTTTCACAAAAGCCTTAAAACCACAAGATGCAGGAGTTCCATAGAGAATGTTTTATATTTTCAACCTGTTAAAATATTAAATTATATTCTTCTATACCAGCTAAGATTTCAAAGCCCATACTGAAAAATGGTTTCTTTTGGTAAGTTATTTAAGTATGGTGACTTTTTTTTTTAAACCCAAAAAGTTACAGTCTGAACAATCATTCTTTGTAAATTTTCAATAAAAAACTTCCAGCTAATTATTTTGACAACTGTGACTAAATTATCAAAGGTTAAAGAAAACATCCACTAGATTACAGATGAATGAAAGCATGGAAAGAAGTTAAATTCATTATATTCATCTTCAAAGGAAACTTTAATTTTACTGTAATTCTTTTACATAAATTGAACATAAATCCTTCAGCATTATAAAAGGGAAAATGCTCACACCTCTACTATAAAACAAACTGTATGAAACCTTAACCTACTAAATGTACTTCTGAGAATTTAGGATAATTGACTAAAAATAACTGCACTACTTCCTCTTTATATCATTTACCAGTAGAACCACAGGTGTATATATACCTAACCTCACTCATGTGTACTCCTTCCTGTAACTAGCCTTTTGAAACTGAAACAGTTGTTGAAGGAACAACAGAAAGGAAAGAAATTTAGAAGAAAGCCTCCAGACAAGCAAACTTAAAAGCAGCTCTCCCCATTCTTTTATTATTATTAATTATTTATTATTTTAAGTCCTGGAACGGTATCATCCTAGCAAAAACATCCACTTTTCTCACCAAAATATAGTTTCCATTCCAGTGGTCTGCTGCTGTAAAACATATATACACTTGCTGCTAATGCAAACACTTCACTCATACAAAAACCAGCCACACCGCCTCAGTATAGTCTAGTTTTATTAATGAATTTATTTTAACACACACAAACACAAACCACAGGTTAATGTTAAATAGCCAAATAGTAATGAACTGCCAAAACTGCATATGCTGTCCAGAGATTGTTTTCAGAATGCATTCTCATGAGTAGCCTGTATGGTTCAAGAGTTCTAAAATAGAACAACTCAGTATATAAAAATGTAGGTTAGAGCTTCTGAACTGAAATATCTTAATACACATAATTAGCATTTTGTTTTAGTAATGTGGATATCTAACATATCAAAATAATATTTACTGCTATATCAGTTTCCGTGGTACTAGCCCTTATGCTGGAGTTCTATGACATCTCCTAATTTGGTGCATAGCAGGATTCACCAAGAGGCAGAAAGAAAACAAGAACGGTAGAGCAGCAAAGGAGCTAGGGCTATAAATAAAGATCAATGCAAAAATAATCTGCCCATTCACTGCTCCTGAAGCTTCTGTTTTCATGGCAGTATCTAGTATCATATCTGCTATGCTGGCTATATTTTAGTTCATATAACTATATCCTGGCCTGCAAAAAACTAAAAGGTAGCACTTTGGAGAGCCCGTTCAACTGTGAAAACAAGAAAACAATTTGAAGAAATTGGTAGCATCACTCATGGACTTACAAACAACAACTTACAGCTTTCACATCTATGGGATGGGGGAGGGATAGCTCAGTGGTTTGAGCATTGGCCTGCTAAACCCAGGGTTGTGAGCTCAATGCTTGAGGGGGCTGTTTAGGGATCTGGGGCAAAAATCTGTCTGGGGATTGCTCTTGCTTTGAGCAGGGGGTTGGACTAGATGACCTCCTCAGGTCCCTTCCAACCCTGATATTCTATGACTTTCTGTGGACAACCATTAGCGTGCAGAAATCCTGTGCTTCAAATTTTCCTTTTATGGATTTAGTTAGAAAGAAAGAAAGAAAGAAAGATAAGTAAATGATTTGTTTTTGAAAGGGTATTGATAGCTACTTTAGTCTACTATAATTCAGTAATTTATTTATAGTTCTTCAAACCATTCCTCAAATATTCTTTTTTTTTTTTTAGTCAAAAACTCAGCTCTTAAACTGCACTTGAATGCTCTCTTTTATTGTTCCCATACTGTCATAGATTCCAAGGCCAGAAAGGACCGCTGTGATCATATAAGTCTGACCTCAGGTATAACACAGGCCATAGAACCTCCCCAAAATAATTCCTAGAGCATATTTCTTAGAAAAACATCCAATCTTGATTTAAAAAATTTCCATGATGGAGAAGCCACCATGACTCTGGGTCAATTGTTCCAATGGTTAATTACTGTCGCTATTAAAAATCTATGCCTTATTTCCAGTCTGAATTTGTCTAGCTTCAACTTCCAACCACTGGATCATGTTATACCTTTCTCTTATAGACTGAAGAGCCTAATGCTAAATATTTGTTCCCCTTATAGGCACTTATAGACTGTGATCAAGTCACCCCTTAATCTTCTCTTTGTTAAGCAAAATAGCTTGAGCTCTTTGAGTCTATCACTGTAAGGCATGTTTTCTAATCCTTTAATCATTCTCATGTGTCTTCTCCAAATGCTCTCCAATTTATCAACATCTTTCTTGAATTGTGGGCACCAGAACTGGACATATTATTTAAGCAGTGGCTGCACTAGTGCCAAATATTGACGTAACAAACTCTTTACTCCTATTCTAGACTCCCCAGTTTATGCACCCCAGGATTGCAATAGCCCTTTTGGCCACAGCGTCACACTGGGAGCTCATGTTCATCTAATTATCCACTATGACCCCCAAATCTTTTTCAAAGTCACTGCTTCAGAGGATAAAGTCCCCATCCCATAAGTACTATCTACATGTACTTTATTCCTACATGTATACATTTACATTTAACTTTATTGAAAGGCATATGGTTTGCTTTAACCCAGTTTACCAAGCAAGCCAGATTGCTATGAATCAGTGACCTGCCTTCTTCCTCATTTACCACTACCCCAATGTTTGTGCCATCTGCAAATCAGTGATGATTTTATGTTTTTTGCAGGCCATTGATCAAAATATTAAATAGAATAGGGCCAAGAAGTGGTCCCTGTGAGATCCTATTAGAAATATACCTGCTCAATGATGATTCCCCATTTACAGTTACATTTTAGACCTATCAGTTGGCCAAGATAAGCTTAATACAGAATACAAAAGAACACAGCATCACAAACAATTGCAGCACAAAGTTCCTGCTCATAACTAACAAACCACACTTTGTGTTTGGGTGACTGCATCTTCTCATGTAGCCTCAACAATTATCTTAAACTGTTAACTCACAATCGTACCTTTCTACTCCCTCAGTCCTATTTTGCATCTCATCCTGCCTCTGTGACACTTCCTCCCGGTGTCTTGCTCTCAATTTAAATTTAGCATGGCCAAAACTGATCTCTTTCACTTTCCACTCCCCACCATTCCCCAGCCTCCCACAAACTTCAGGCAGGTTTGTCAGTGAGAGTCCGAAAAAGGACATATCCAATTCCTGCACTCACACAAAAAACCTTAACTCCAACATTACATAGTTTACCACCACACATTTTATTTTATATATATATATATATATATATATATATATATATATATATATATATATATATATATATATATATATATATATATAAACCTTAATATGAAGTTGGAGTTTATCTTGGGCATTTGAGTATTTGTGAGGAAAGGAACATATGCATTATGAATGGTTACATGTTGGAATTGAAAGAGAGGTTACTGTGGAGCTGAAAAGTCTATGAATGTTCTAATTGCCATAATTGAGTGATAAAGCATGAATGCTGAAGTTGGTCTGGATATTAATGTAGACTTAACTAGTAATTTCCTTGATTTTTAGTGACTGTGTTGATAGAAAATGTATTTGAGCAACCTGAACTCTTTATTAACAGAGTGGTGTGTTTGGTGATATATATTTATTAAAAACTCCTCTGACAGGGGATTTCATCTTATTTTCTGCCTAAATGAGTGATTATGATACTAATTAAACTTTAACATACAATAGTAAATATTAACTCCAACAGTTCAATACAATTTCAGTTAAAGCATACTAGTAAGTCTCTCATCACAAAGTCCAGCAAAGAACAAGGATTCCAACTGTTGGGGGTGGGAAGAAGGGTGTGTGTCGAGGATCAGTCCAACACTGAGCAAATGAAAGAACAAATGCAACTTAGCTTCAGATTCCACTTTTAAAATAAAACTGTCATTTTCTGGACTTATACAAATTGTTTCCCAAAAAACTATGATGAACTAGGGCACGGACACTTTAGAGCAGCAGATGCTCTTCCAGAAGCAATGTCAGAAAGCATTTTTGTGGTAACTAAGCAATGCATTTCATTAGGAACAAAAGATACTGGAGTATCTGTGCACCCAACCACCTACATGTATGAATGCTCGAATAACATATCATCCGCACATTTTTAAAATTGATATCTCAATCAATACACAGAGAAATACCGTTTCCCTCACCACACACACACCGTTTATTATTTTGGGAGATCCTCCAAAGTGTAATCTCATCCTCTCCTTCTATCAGTGGAAGGACTCCAAAATAATTTGTTGGTGCTAAAATTTAAGCAACAGATGTAATAGCAGAGCTGAAAAGAATGTGGAGTTCTTTTTCTTAAGATGAGGGGAGGGGGAAGATAAAGGATTTCCATGTAATTTTAAAGGTTCAATATTTTATCAAATACCAAGGGCAGAAAAAACTGCTATACATCATTAGACAGCTAAGATTCCAGGTTTTTAAATGCTGTACAGTATTATGCCAGTGGTTCATGAGTTAGTGGACCCTAAATTGTTCACATCCTTCACAGTAGGCAAACACACAAACCATTTACTATGTAGATCAGAAAGCTTTCAGTACCCCAGCGTCCAAGACCAGTCTGCCCTTGAAGACAACTCTACTGGTAAAGGACATTATTTTTTGTATTAAAAAAAAACGCACATACCACAATAGCAATAATGAAAAGAAAACAAAAATCCACTTTGAATAAACTGTCTTCCCCCTCCAGGAAAAGCGATATGAAACCAATTTAAGTAGGGATGGTGAGTAGGCAATAACAAAAACAAAAATAATCCCACCAAGGAAAAGACCCCGATGAGCCCACTCTGTCTGAAAAGATGATGAGACCTTGAAGTTTCTGATGACTTTTAGAACATGCCTGCAGCAGTGTGAAAAACTCCCTGAAGTCTGGAGTGCCCTCATGGCATTTGTGGAGAGTGGGGGAAGAAGGAGAGGGCAAAAATAATTTCAACGTGAAGTAGTAAAGGAGTGAAGAGTTTTAGTTCCTCAAAGAAAGGACATGTCTCAGACCCAAGTTCAAGGATCCACTTAATATGTTAAAACAGACAACTTAAAGCCATGAAGTCAAATTCTCTGCTGGTGTAAGTTGGTGTAGCTCCACCGACTTCAAGGGAACCTTACCATCGTACACTAGCAAAGAATTTGCTTCAGGTTCTTCAAAGAGGTAAGCAATATAACTTACTTTATTTGGCTATATGTAATGGACAAACCTTGCCCTCAGTTCAGAACAGCTGAACCTTGCAGCAGTATTTTAAAAATGTGATTACAGTCTAAGGATGGAATTTACCTAAGTCCTGTAAGAAACAAACCTCTCACATCCCAAGAAACAAAAAACAAAGGATTGCCCCAAGCTCTAGAGTTAGTTATGAATGGTCATCCCTAACTCAAACTTGAGCCAGATTCATTGAGGCCTGTAAGTACACTGATCTTATACTGTAAGTATACCATCTTATACTGATCACTACTCATATTTTCCACTATCATGTGTATTTTCTTTTAAAATTTCTCTCTCATATACTGTGTGTGTGCATGTATGCGCGCACCTATGTGCATACACTCATTCATATACAAGTCAACACTAAACTAAGTGAACACAATCACAGACAACAAATGCTGAAATGAGTGTATACTTACAGGACTTAAAAACACAATGTTTTCTGTCATGTGTTAATGTATTTGTCCCATTAATGATAAGTAAAATAAATCACTACAATTACAGAAGAACTATCTGTACCTTTGTGCAAGGCTGTGTGTTGCTATTAACAATGTGAAGGTCACTTTGTGACCTTTACACTAATAACTGTGTATCAGAAATCTGTAGTGTGTACCACATTACAAACTCTCACTCTGTTCAAAAACACAGGTGCAGATCTTTCAAAATAGGCACTTCAAATTTCAGTCAAATTATGTGAGCATATGGGATTAATAGAAGTTCTGGTTGCTGAACAGTCTCATCGGCATTACTAGGATCCTAACTCCTGCCAAGCCTAACACAGGCTTTTTTCTTATGCCAAATGAAGAGTTTTATGCCACGAGAAGAGTCATTATTATAGCTGATTAACTTTTTAGAATCTGGCTGGTGCAGTGATCATCACATTATTAAAGGGGAAGGGTAGATGTGAAAGTCAGCTGCACTGGAGAGGTTTTGTCTCAGCAAGTCTGCAGGAAATGTTGACCACTTTAGTTGTAATTTTCTAGTCCATGAATGCCAAGCAAAGGAAAAGAAATAAGAACTTTTCAGAATTACAAAATGTCAGAAGAACCATACAAATATATGCAAACATTAATTGAGGCATACTTGTGTTCCCGTACTTCCTCACAGATATAAAATCAAACAGTGGGATATAAAAAGCTGAGAAGACATCAGAACTATATTCTGGCCCCAACTTATCTCAAAGTGAAAATACTGCAATTTGTCATGTTTCAGTGGCAAGCTAAGAAAGCAGAAGTGTGACTAGATTCATAACCAACCCATAAGCAAAAATAAATTGTGGTCTAGACAGACCTGTCAGAAAACTCAAATCCATTTAAAAAATAAACTTATTTTAGTCAACCTGTAGAACTCATTGCCAAGGGATGTTTTAAGGTCAAAACTATAATAGGGTTCAAAAAAGAACTAGGTAAGTTCATGTAGGATAGGTCCATCAATGGCTATTAGCCAAGATGGTCAGGGACACAGCCCCATGCTCTGTGTGGCCCTGGTTTCTGACTCCCAGAAGCTGGGAGTGGACAAAAAGCCATGGATCACTCAGTGCCTGCCTATTCTGTTCATTCCCTCTGAAGCACCTGGCACTGGCCACCCTCGGAAGACAGGATACTGGGCTAAATGGATCCACTGGTCTGACCCAGTATGCCCATTCTTATGTTGTTCAAGATTAATTTTTTAAAGAATATATTTTAATGGCAAATCAAAAAACTCCACACAATGTAGTAATGGCTGGATATCTAAAATTTTCAGGATTTATAAACCTTGTAATTTTTAAAACTTAAAGATGCAGCCAATATACCAAGGGTAGCCAAACTGCAACTCTTTTACACTTAAAGTGTGGCTCCCGGAAACCCCCACTCTCCACCGACCAGACTGTGGGGGGCGTCTCAGGGCTTCAGCCGTGCAGGAGGCAACTGCTGGGGCTTGGGGCTTCAGCCCTGCAGCAAGGTGGTGGGGCTTCAGCCCTGCAGTAGGGTGGTGGGGCTTCAGCCCTGCAGTAGGGTGGTGGGGCTCGTGGCTTCTGCCCCGCGGGGAGGAGGGGTCTTAGGGCTTCAGCCCTGTGGTAGGCACCTCCCACGTGGCTGAAGCCCCTAGCCTCATCACCCTGATGTGGGGCTGAAGCCACTAGCCCTGGCAGGTGCCTCCCGTGGGGCAGAAGCCCCAAGACTCCCCTGCCCACAAGGGAGAAGCCCTGAGTCCTGGCAGGCACGCCCGGCTCTCGAACTTCTGAAGATTTCTCGAACTTCGGAGGGTCAGTAAGTTTGGCCAACCCTACAACATACAATATTAATATAGTCTGCTAGGATTACCATATGCCCGGATTTTCCCAGACATGTCCGGCTTTTTGGTCCTCAAATCCCCGTCCGGGAGGAAATTCCAAAAAGCCGGATATATCCGGGAAAATAGGGAGGGGTCGTGGGGCTTGGGTCCGGGCTGGAGCCGCTGGGGCTGGAGCCGGAGCCGCTGGGGCCAGCCATGCTCGGCCGCCGGCCAGCGCCGCTCGCCCAGGGCCAGGGCCGGGGCCGGGGCCGGGCCGGATCCGCTCGGCCGGAACCGGGGCCCGAGCCGAGCCGGGCCGGAGCTGCTGGGACCGGGGCTGAGGGTGCTCGGCCGCCGGCCAGCGCCGGGGCCGGGGCCAGAGCCACTCGGCCGGGGCCGGTGCCCCAGTGCCCGAGCCGAGCTGGAGTCGCTAGGGCCGGAGCCACCGGGGCAGGCCGGAGCCGCTCGTCCGGGGCCGGCGCGCTCGGCCGGAACCGGGGCCGGCGGCCCAGGGCCCAAGCCGAGCCAGGCCGGAGACGCCGGGGCCAGAGCCTCTTGGCCGGGTCCGGCCGCCGGAGGGAGCTGCTCAGCCGGGGGGGCGGACTGGGCCGCGCCTCCTCGCGCCCCCCCGCCACCGCCCCAGCTTACCTGCTGCCTGCCTGCCTGTTTCAGGCTTCCCGCGAACATTTGATTCGTGGGAAGCAGGGGAGGGGGAGGAGCAGGGGGCGGAGCGTTCAGGGGAGGGGGCGAAGTTGGGGCGGGGACTTTGGGGAAGGGGCGGAGTTGGGGCGGGGCTAGGGCGGGGAAGGGGCGGGGCCGGGGCCCCGTGGAGTGTCCTCTTTTTGGAATATTAAAATATGGTAACCCTATACTCTGCAAAAAATCTAATGCATCCATTTTTGTTCTGGAGAAGAGGCCCTAGCAAAGTCTCTCATTTCTAATCCCCACTACAACTTCAGGGCCCATTTAGTGGCCCCACCATTTTTGCCAGAGAAGGGACCATGGACATTCCTCATGGAGCTTATCGTGTTTCTGAAATAGCACTCAACACCATTTGGTACTGTTCACACTTCCAGTTAAACATGTCCTGCTGTTATCAGCAATACATATATTGACGAGATTCCTATAGTTTCAACCCAAAACCATATACGATCCAGGGCTTGCTTGAAACATTTGCAGACCTCGTAAGCATGGCAAAAGAATTAAGTCTCACAACCCTGGTACATAAGCAAGTATTGCACTGTTTCTACGTTTGGGGAAACAGAAGAATAGTGAGGTTTTAGGTCAAAATTTTCAAGAAACTGTCCACTAATTTTGAGTGCCTCAATTTTTAGGTGCCCAATCTGAGACTTGTCCAAGGTAACATAAAAAGCCTGTAGCAAAGCCCAGAACAGAACAGAACTGAACTAATTTGAGTCTAAGTCTTGTGCGTAAGCCACAGACCACATTTCCTTTCCAATTCCTTCCTAGAGTTTTGAATTCAGAAGTTACAGAAATTGTATCCACACCTCAGCATCAAGAGATATGATGTGGGGCAAGGAACTCATGTCGTGTACAGCAAGGTTGGAGGAAACAGCAAAAAATAAATAAATAAATAAATAAAACTAGGGGATGGAAGACAAAGAAAATAAACAACTATACCCAATTGAGGTTACATTTCAGGAAACCTTTTTTCCTTCAAATTCCTCAAGACACTGGAGTATTACAGCAATACACTTCATGCTTATTCCAAAAAAGCAACACTCAGCATCAAGAGATATGATGTGGGGCAAGGAACTCATGTCGTGTACAGCAAGGTTGGAGGAAACAGCAATAAATAAATAAATAAATAAATAAAACTAGGGGATGGAAGACAAAGAAAATAAACAACTATACCCAATTGAGGTTACATTTCAGGAAACCTTTTTTCCTTCAAATTCCTCAAGACACTGGAGTATTACAGCAATACACTTCATGCTTATTCCAAAAAAGCAACACTCAGGTGCCACACATTTCTCTTAGTGTTCTCAGTGAGGAACAATTTGCAATCCCCAGGTGGGTAGTAAAACTAGGAATAGGATACATGCATCAAAATTTGTCACCTTACATTAATTCAAATCAATTTAAATTCTTGCCTTACAGACTTATATTTATTAAAGGTATATTTATTTTTATGTTAAGGGAATATTTCTTTCACCAAGGTTAAATTTCATAGTGCTCTACAGTTTGTTTTCTGAAACAGTTTCACAACTTACCATGTCTTCAAGTTCTCAGAAATGTAATTAGCTCTCAAACAGAAAGGCATAAAACAATAAACCTTATTAGCTCAATTACCCTCCCGCGCTTCCCCTCCCAACATATTTCCTCAAGTCACTGGAACCATTAGCTTTAATTATGACTAGTTTGCAGAATGCCAAATCAAAATAGTGTACATATATTAAATGTGAGCTTCTAGAGTCAATCTTTGTTTTTCAGCTATGGACATGTCAACTTCTCATATTCTCTCCACTTCCTTTTGGCAGGACATTGATCATTCTTCTAGATGAACAACTGTGCTCCAATATCAACCTTGCTAACAGAATGTTGGAAATCATTAAGAAAGGGATAGATTTGGTGTTGGAATCTCCATCCTTAGACACTGGGACTTTTCAGCTTGGAAAAGAGACGACTAAGGGGGGGATATGATTGAGGTCTATAAAATCATGACTGGTGTGGAGAAAATAAATAAAGACGTGTTATTTACTCCTTCACATAACACAGGAACTAGGAGTCACCAAATGAAATTAATAGGCAGCAAACAAAAGTATTTCTTCACACAACACACAGTCAACTTGTGGAACTCTTTGCCAGAGGATGTTGTGAAGGCCAAGACTACAACAGGGTTCAAAAAAGAACTAGATAAATTAATGGAGGATAGGCCCATCAATGGCTATTAGCCAAGATGAGCAGAGATGGTGTCCCTAGCCTCTGTATGCCAGAAGCTGGGAATGGGCAACAGGGGATGGATCACTTGATGATTACCTGTTCTGTTCATTCCCTCTGGACCTGACATTGGCCACTGTCGGAAGACAGGATACTGGGCTAGATGGACCTTTGGTCTGACCCAGCATGGCCGTTCTTATGTTCAACCACACAAAAACAAATACCAGTCAAAACCAGGCTACCATTTTTCAACCACTTGTTGCTAGGTGACCCTTCATCCATTTGACTGCATTTCAATGGTCGTAATGTATTAGATAAAAGTATAAAACTTTTTAAAATGTAAGCTTCATTTGAGCTTTCTTGTTCTTTCCACTGGGAAAAGCTGTTTATCATCTTTGGTTCACCTTTAAGTCAGAAAAACATTTATATTACAGTGTGTGTGTAAGAGATTTAATAGCCTAGTAGCAAGGACAGTGGGTCCTAAGTATCTTAATGCATGAAGCAAGCTGCTCATAATGAGCCCAATCCTGGAAGGTGTAGAAGGATCTCAGATTCTCCAGGATCAGGCCCAAAATCAAATAAATATCTGTTCAACGGGAAAATTGACTGTCCATGTACTCATTGCTTTTCCATGCCAGAACTATGTGTTTTACCACCAGCTCTTTTGAGCAAGGACACTTAAAAAACCTCAAAACTGACTATACATTTTAACTATATAATATGCTTTGAAAGACCTGCAAGTCCATCCTAAAAACCATAATGTTAAATTGACAACTATTATGCAAGTGCACTTAAACAGACCCTATTCTCAAGGCTTCTAGCAACTCTACTGTCAGATGGATGTATATCTGATAACGTTACTTGACATCAACTTGTTGTAAGCAATAAATAGATAAATAAAAATTCTTTGCTTAAATATTCTTAACAAGCTTATAGAGAGGAATTCAACTATCCACAACATTTCAGCATTTATTTTTTAAACTAAATATTAGCAAGATAATGAAATGTACAAAATAGATTAGCGGAGCAAACAAGGTAGGTTTACAGTGCTTCAACCTAATCAGGTACAAGCTGTTCTATCTGGTTTCTATGTTATTCACATAATGAAAAAAAATTAATAATTAAAATAGTTAAAAATAAAAGAACAAATATGAAAACAGTCTTACACAAGATGGCCAATAATGGAGGAGAAAAAAGAAATCTGAAGTTTCCACCAAAATCTAAATAACTACTCTACATTTTGCCTAGGAGAACACTTCAATTCTTGTTGCCACAACTGAGATACACTGGATAATTCCATTGAGAACAAGTTTCACACACATCTTAAACAATTTCTAGAACTTTAGTAAATGCATTGTCTAAATAGTGTGTTCTATTAACAATTCCAGAATATGAACATTTTTAATAAGGTTAAAATCACTGGTAATTTCAAGAATTTGCATGTCAGTTATAGAGAGGGGAAAGGCTTCAAAATGTTTTAAAAGTTAACTAAGCCTTAAAAAAATAATTTTAAAAAGAAATCTTAGTCTGATATGTAATATTTCTTTTGGACTTCCAATTATCTCATTTTAAAGAAAGAATAAAAGATATGCCCTTATCTTCCCCCAAATTTTAATGTGTAGTTATATCAAACAGTATTAAAACCTCTTGCAGTCTTATAAAAATTGCTAAACCCTCCTTTCAAGCATCCCATCCACAATTAACATCCTCAAATAAGGACAACATAATCAACACACAGAAGTCGCCTCAACAACCAGAAAATGCTCTACTACTAAAATATTTTTTTAACACAGAATTTATACAGGAGAAGCCTAAAGCCACACAAAAATATTAATGTACCACTGAAAATGCATAACATAACACCTGAAAATCGAAGATAGCTTTGAAGTGCTGGGTCCCCTTTTATATCTCCCTTCCCAGCTTCCTGGACTTCTGGACATAGCTAGGCAGCAGCTCAGGCAGGAACTCTACTTTAAAGTGTTAGGTCCAATACAAGTAATAAATATTACTGGTCACCTTGTGATCTCGGCTGCCTGCCTTTTAATTCCTGCTTCTGTCTAACACATAGGACATTTTTATTTGGCTTGGCAGAGAAGGCCAGAATGTCTATCGCCTTCTGATCAAAAGTCCAAAACAAAGACTAGCAATTGGGCCTAGGGAAAAAATGTTTATGTGGAAATCTATATACTGGCGCTTAGCAGTCATAGTAACTGGATATGGCAAACTGTTTGAAAAATTAAGACATGACATATAGCAGCCATAATTAAACTTCAGTAATAGTGAGACTAAACTGCAGGGATAATTAATCCATGCTTACTTTTGATGGTTAGAGTTTAGGTTGTGCTTCCATCTTATTCAACCAGTAATATTCCTTAACTGCAACAGGATCAAATTTTAATGAACTCTTTACATTAATATTTCTACAGTGACTATGCTCTTGAAAAATTGTGGCTGCGCCAGTCATTCATTTCCTGCTGTAAATCTCATGACTTTATCTTAGTCCCTTACACATTTAAATTAAATTAAATTAAATTAAATTATTTCTGTTTTCCACTACAGTTTTTCTTGTCATTTTTAGGAACAATGCAGGTGATGTGTGCATTCTAGGTTGTAATATTAACATTTACACCAATTTACTACAGAGAAGCAACAAGAGATGGAAAAACTAATAGATCTGCTTATGTGTTTGTATACTGAAAGGAGTGTTTGTGTGTATGTACTGATTTGTTAAACTTTCTTTCTAAATATTTTATGTTTTTTGCAGTTTCAAAAATAAAAATAAAGAGTTACATACTGCGCTTAGGGTATGAAATATATTTTCAATTTATAGAAAAAGTCTGCTTTAGAACATCAGCACTGGACTTGGAACATTTATAAAAAGGCTAGAAAACAGTAAAATTTTAGGGATGAGGGTCTTACACACACCCCATCTTCAAAACTGCAACATCCATATCTTAGTAATATTCATTGTTGTATCGGGCCCTTAACTGCTTATAGACAGACATAAATCAAACTATGTGCAGCATAATATTGTTCAAAAATATACCTAAGTAGCATGAGATGAAATTATGCCGGAACACCTTGAGTGGGTGTCTCATTTATTTTCTCCTCAGTCAGTCAATCTGTACAATATATACATCTAAACAGAGCAGCTAAAATGACAAGTTATCCACTTCCCAAAGGGCTACGGTTCAAAACAGAAAGAACTAAATCACACAGTGCTGTAAATAAAACATCTCCTTGCAGTTTAGATAAATGAGTGACACAGGTGCAAGCAAGGGCGCCACTCACTCCTTTCACTCACTCAGATCCAAAGGCTGACTAATGCCAGGTAACCTGCCATCTCCCACCGCTATTCAGTGTCTCATTTCCAAGTTTTGACTCCTGGCTTGGTGATAAATTGCAGAGCTACTGACAAGCAGCAACAGCAGCAGCCACTGCCGCCCACTCACGCCTGTACTAGTCTGCAGGCTGGTTAACTACAGCCTATTCTATCCTCCTGTATGCTGTTATCAGGCAAAGAGACATGACTTCCAAAATAACACAGAATAGTCATATGACCGTTCAGACCACCCAGATGTGTGTGTCCACTCAGAAGTGTGTGTACATATACAAGACAGACATGCATTCCAAAGAACAAGGGGGCAGGCCATCTTACTGTGAATACAGCCTTACACAATAAAAATCCCATTGTCCTTCAATTACTGCCACACTGACCTTCTAAACAGAGACAAATAACCAGATTATGAACCATTAAAGTGATCCATTGGGGCAGACTACATGAATATTTCAATGTATTATCAGAACAACTTAAATCCTGGGAGTATACAGAACTTGATTATTATTTCTGAACAGAGGAGTATATTGTTAATCCACAAATGCAGAGAGAAGCGGTCTTTAAAATTTCTCCTCACTGATGCCCAAGACTCTAAAGTAAAAGCAGAGCAATGGATTATTTCTTCTATTAAATTATTCCATTTAAATTGAATACAAAATCATTACTGAGCTATTTGGGGAGTTTGCAAATACTTTATTTTCAATGTCTTGCAAATAGGCAGTTTTGAATTATCTATATATTACTCATATTTCAAAAGATGGTTATCTTATTGTGCTAGATTAACAGAAGTGGCATATCTTTTACAAAACCTCCCAGTTAAGGTTATAGCCATAAGACAAGCAGGTGTATCTCTAGCAGAAGAAACTGGGTTGAAATTGGAGAATTGGTAGTTTTCAGCACCGAAAAGAGCACTGCAATATTAAAATACAGCAACAGTGGCTTATTGAGTTGAGTGGCAAACACTTTATACTCCGAACTACCATAGCTATGGGAAGAATAGTATCAATCTTTAGGTTATTTCCATTTTCCATCTTTAGCATGGCAACAAATTGGTGAAGGAATGGGTAAGAGGTGTATTCATTTCTGGCCAGCTCTCACTATATTCTGGCCACCTCCTCCTAGGAGAGCTTGCTATCCTCTGCCAAAATATTTTCATTCACTCTGAAACTAAACTAAAATAAGGGAAGCTCTTCTTCAATCACTAAGCAGTATCAAGCACACACACTTAGTTCTTTAAAATACCATAAATCATTATTTTTATCAGCATAGCATGTTTTAGAATTTAAAAAACGAAAAAATACAAACCCATAAAAACACACCCACTGTTTGAATACTAGGACAACGCAGGCATACAATTCAGTGCATTTGTTCAGAATTTCTCTGTAGGTATACTGAGCAGGCTTGGAAAATTTACTCGAACATCTACCAACCAAAAGGCTAAGCCTATCAGCTTAATACCTGTGAAAAGAAAAATACCTGTGATGTGAAATCCCTGAAGACCATGCCTCCTGCCAGTTATAGGAATAAAGTAATTGTACACTGCTTCTTCTGTACATGTATTTAATTGTAACATATTGCCAGTCAACCTTCTATTTATTTATTTTTTCAATGTAACAATCTCCTTTTGCTGTTCTCATACATTCTTTCCCTTCCTAGAGAATAGATCATAGTTTGTCTTCTCCTGCATTATTGTCAGTCTGTTTCCTCTTTACTTTCTCTCTCCCCACCCTACATTGTGCTTTCTATCTCCTCTATATTTTTAATTCCTCCTTTCTTTTCAGCCTCAACACTCTCTCTCTCTCTCTCTCTATAGATGTACATGTGTACACACACACACAAAGTGTTAAAAGAACAAAGTAAAGCACATCTAAGTCAGTAAAATGCCAGAATTAAAGATTGGCCTGTAGAAGCTTAATTTGGCCCACTTGCACGTATGCACTGATACAGTCTTTAAATATATGATCATATACTCTTTTCCCCACAGGACCCTAGTCTCATGCATTGCACAGAATGGATGATGCTCACCTTGTGAAGTTGTGCAGTCTATATGGGTTTATAAAAAATATGGTAATGAGTGAGTAACTGGAATATGCTTCATGCAAAAGGTCTCTTGTAAGGTATCATTTCAAAGCTTATAATCTACTGAGTGTGATCATCCTATTTGTATAAATGTACCACTCTTGTATCTGCGACTAGAAATATGAAATATAACTCTGGCCTATTGTAATTATGCAAAATGTGGGCCATTAATGGTGGTTTGGAATCTTAATGGCTCCCATCAACCAGGACAATTGACTGGGGCTCTGTTTGCAAGCAAGCCTTCCTGTGAGTCAGGCTGGGAGGAATGAAGGCTTGGGGTCTTACAGTGACATGTGATCATGTCACACAAACTGGAATCCATCTTTAACCTGGTGCTTTTCCAGTGAGGGGGGGTGGAAACCCAGAGGGACAAAGGGTTCCCGCCTTATGCAAAAGATATATAAAGGGGTAGAACAGAGCAAAGGGGGAGAGAGGAGCCATCATGAAGAATCCCCTAGTTACCACCTGAGCTGGAACAAGAGCTGTACCAGGGGAAAAAATTGTGCCCAGGCCTGGAAGGTGTCCAGTCCGAGGAAAAAACTTACTGAAGCATCTCTGAGGGTGAGATTATCTGTCTTCAGTTTGATTAGACATAGATTTGCGCGTTTTATTTTATTTTGCTTGGTGACTTACTTTGTTCTGTCTGTTACTACTTGGAACCACTTAAATCCTACTTTCTGTATTTAATAAAATCACTTTTTACTTATTAATTAACTCAGAGTATGTATTAATACCTGGGGGAGCAAATAACTGTGCACATCTCTCTATCAGTGTTATAGAGGGCGAACAATTTATGAGTTTACCCTGCATAAGCTTTATACAGGGTAAAACGGATTTATTTGGGTTTAGACCCCATTGGGAGTTGGGCATCTGAGTGCTAAAGACAAGAACACTTCTGTGAGCTGTTTTCAGGTAAACCTGCAGCTTTGGGGCAAGTGATTCATACCCTGGGTCTGTGCTGGATCAGCAAGACAGGGAAAACAGGAGCAGAGGTAGTCTCGGCACATCAAGTAGCAGCTCCCAGGGGGTTTCTGTGATCCAACCCATTACAGTGGCGCAGCGAGCAGGGTCTGTGCACAGCTGATTGCTTTGAGATACTGGTAGTGATTTTAAGTGAGTTTTAAGTGTGGTGGCTGGAGAACAGAAAGTGGTTACTGGTTTGTTATTTTCTGTTTGCTTATTTTGGGTAAGGGAAGTAGGGACAGAAAAGGAAGCAAAATAAGTAAGAAGGAAGATCAGAAGAAGCTAAAACTGCACAGGGTGCAAATTGCCCAGAAAGGCTGAACACTGGGCACTGTGAAAGTCTCTGTTAACTAAGGCCGTGGCTACACTCAAAACTTCAAAGCGCTCCCACAGCAGTGCTTTGAAGTGCGAGTGTGGTCACACGCCAGCGCTGGGAGAACTCAGCTGCAGGTACTCCATCTCCATGAGGGGATTAGCTTGCAGCGCTGGGAGCTTTCAGAGTAGCAGCCGTGTTAGTCTGTATCCACAAAAAGAACAGGACTTGTGGCACCTTGGAGACTAAGCGGCTCCCAGCGCTGGGGCACTGTTTACACTGGCGCTTTACAGCGCTGTAACTTGTTGAGCTCAGGGGGGTGTTTTTTCACACCCCTGAGCAAGAAAGTTGCAGCGCTGTAAAGCGCCAATGTAGCCAAGCCCTAAGAATCCCCTGAGCTGAGTGCATCCCAGTTTCAGTGAACTGCAGATGGGTGTGGCCCAACCTCTCTGTCTGTGCTGAAGCTGACTGGAGTGTCTAACTTAGCAAGACAGGAGCAGACGGGTGCCTGTTCTGGCAGGAGGGGGTTCTCTGTGGTATCCCAGCTCAAGGAGTGATGGTCTCAAGGGAATACAAATGGAAATTGATGTGCAATTTGCCTGGGAAAAGGCTGCCCACCAGCAAACCCTGGACTTAAAAGACAAAGCAATTAAGACCCAGAAGCATGAACTGGCTGTAATGGAGTGGAAGAGGGGCACAGAGACATGTATCCTGGAGCTGGAAGTTGGGGTCCTGGTGACTGCTGAGGTGGGAACAAACCCCAAGGACTCTAGCTGGAAGCAAACCCAACCTGAGTGAAAGGGGGAGAGAGGGATTTTGCTGGCCAGCGAAAGGTCTCTCATAACTGGTAGCTGTGAGCCTACAGCTGGATCAGGGTCTCTTTCCCTTTTGGGGGACACAGGAGTGTCTGCCCCATAGGGGAGCCCAAAAACAAATTTTAGATATACTGCCTCCGCCATGGTCAGTGTCCAAGTCTCTGGCAGTAAGTTCAGTGGGAGGGTGTGACGTTGTTCAGTCTATATGGTTTTATAAAAATATGGTAATGAGTGAATATAATGTAACTGGAATATGCTTCATGCAAAAGGTCTCTTGTAAGGTATCATTACAAAGCTTATAATCTACTGAGTGTGATCATCCTATTTGTATAAATGTACCACTCTTGTATCTGCGACTAGAAATATGAAATATAACTCTGAGGGCCTATTGTAATTATGCAAAGTGTGGGCCATTAATGGTGGTTTGGAATCTTAATGGCTCCCATCAACCAGGACAATTGACTGGGGCTCTGTTTGCAAGCAAGCCTTCCTGTGAGTCAGGCTGGGAGGAATGAAGGCTTGGGGGTCTTACAGTGACATGTGATCATGTCACACGAACTGGAATCCATCTTTAACCTGGTGCTTTTCCAGTGGGGGGAAGGGGGTGGAAACCCAGAGAGAGACAAAGGATTCCCGCCTTATGCAAAAGATATATAAAGAGGTGGAACAGAACAAAGAGGAGAGAGAGCCATCATGAAGAATCCCCTAGCTACCACCTGAGCTGGAACAAGAGCTGCACCAGGGGAAAGAATTGTGCCCAGGCCTGGAAGGTGTCTAGTCTGAGGAAAAAACTTACTGAAGCATCTTTGAGGGTGAGATTATCTGTCTTCAGTTTGATTAGACATAGATTTGCGCATTTTATTTTATTTTGCTTGGTGACTTACTTTGTTCTGTCTGTTACTACTTGGAACCACTTAATTCCTACTTTCTGTATTTAATAAAATCACTTTTTACTTATTAATTAACTCAGAGTATGTATTAATACCTGGGGGAGCAAACATCTGTGCATATCCCTCTATCAGTGTTATAGATGGCGAACAATTTATGAGTTTACCCTGCATAAGCTTTATACAGGGTAAAACAGATTTATTTGGGTTTAGACCCCATTGGGAGTTGGGCATCTGACTGCTAAAGACAAGCACACTTCTGTGAGCTGTTTTCAGGTAAACCTGCAGCTTTGGAGCAAGTAATTCAGACCCTGGGTCTTTGTTGGAGCAGACGGGAGTGTCTGGCGCAGCAAGACAGGGTGCTGGAGTCCTGAGCTGGCAGGGAAAACAGGAGCAGAGGTAGTCTTGGTACATCAGGTGGCAGCTGCCACGGGGTTTCTATGATCCAACCCGTCACACACCTAATGAACAACTACTCAATATTCTGTTTTATCTTTGTTGTTCAGAGTGCGGTCCCATGCCTTATTTATTTACTGGACACAATTAAAACCTGCTACAAAGACAGAATTATTCATTTCCCCATGGACTTTTCTATGGTGCTCATCTCTACAGCATCTGAATATTTCACAAATATACTTCTATCCCAATATAACGCGACCCAATATAACACGAATTCGGATATAACGCGTTAAAGCAGCGCTCTGGGGCGGGAGGGGCTGCGCACTCCAGCGGATCAAAGCAAGTTCGATATAACGCAGTTTCACCTATAACGCGGTAAGATTTTTTGGCTCCCAAGGACAGCGTTATATCGGGGTAGAGGTGTATTAATTTATCTTCAAAAAACCCCTGTGAGGTGAGGGGGTGGTACTATCCCCATTTTACAGATGGGGAGCTGAGACAGAGATATTACAGGTCAAAAGTATCCACTAATTCTGGGCACCCAATTTGCGACACCGAAGATCTGTTTTTTCATAGAACTTTGCATTTTCTAGTACTTCATATGTTCAAAGCACAGTTCCCACCAACTTCAGTTAGAGCTGTGAGTACTCAGCATTTCTACAAATCAGACCTTAGGGTTTCAAGTCAGGCAACCAGAAAATGAAGAGCACATTTCGTGACCACTGTGAAAGGTATAGTTTAAGTGACCTGAACTCTGTGGCTCAGACAGGGGTAGAATCCAGTTCCCCAAACAGCATTCAACTCCCTTAACCATGAAACCATCCCTTCCTTTCCTACAATCCCCTTCCTCATTCACTACACACTTTCCAACTTCTGTAACAAATGAAGCTGGAGTCCTACAGAGCAAGTCTATCCTGTGCACTGAATGAGACAGGGGCCTGTAGAAAAAATAGTATGGGACCATGTAATTTAGACAAACTTATGCACATTGGGTCAATTTAAGTTGCATGACAGACAACCTTAATTCTGGCATTTCCTAACTTTTGAGTGCTTGAATTTGCATCCTTAATAATCTTCTTTTAACTAGCTACCAGCTCTACTCCACCCCACACATGCACACCAGGCTACTCTTTTCTAATTCACCCCATCAATCTATTTCCTACACACACAAGCATGCCAATGTACACACGCCAACCAGAACCCACACTTACACACAGCCCCTCATCCCAATCCACCGATAAGAATGATCTGAAAATCTTACCAGACACCTAATAGCCACAGAACTAAACTATTACCCAAGGACTGATAATGAGGATAGGAAGTTCCTGACTGTTCAAGGGCTACACCCAGGTGAGAAGCCAAATTTCCTCACCTGGGATTCCTACCAGAGTACTGTCACTCTATACATGATAAATGTGAAGCTCTTCCTTGTTTCTCCCAACCCCTTTTGGCTGCTGGGAGGGAAAAGGATCATTCTTTCTCTGTCCCAGTCCTCCTTGTCCCACTCAGAGTCTATTGGCTGCTGCAAAGGAGTGCTCACCACCAATATACACCTCCATCCAGTCTTCTTTTTTGGGTTCTCTTTGCTTATGCATAACTCCCAGTTCCTCCCTCTGCTGCTGCTGCTCACAGCTCCTATCAGCAGCAGCATGAAACTGACCCGATTCTTGTAAGCTTCATTGCTGCCACTGGGTTAGTTAAAAACAAACAAGATTCTGGTCAGTTTTTCTTTGCTGCACATTAGAAAAGCTATGAGCAGCAGGAGAGACACCATAACTGTCAGCAGTCACTTTACACTCAGGTAATATTGGGAACATTATATTTACAACTGTAAGGGCCAAAAACACTTTTTAATGAACATTTAGATTCTGTGAAAGCTGACGACATTTATCTGGAAGAGAAAAATAATTGCCACAGGCACGTGGAATTTTCAAGCCCTAGGTATTAATGTACAAGCCTCCTGTCAGTGCTGACTGTATGTACAAAGAAGTGTCTGACATGTAGTACACACACACATATTCACTAACCCCCTTCCTTCTATTCAGACATACAGATGCTATATTTAACAAATGCTCAATACAGCAATTACAAAAATTAAAGATGTCGATGGGTCTCAATCATCACTTCTACACTTGTGGGCAGAAAAAAATTTAGAATATGATTAATGAATTTTTTAATCATAACCATACTAAGCTGTTCATCTTTATGGCAGAATGCGGCTTACTTTATAGCTAACATTTCACTATGTGAACTGATAGAAATATTTGCTCACATAAGCTGGTTAAATGTGATTCAGCCCAGATGTCTCAATAGCTTAAACAGTCTTTGTTAGGAGATGTTTACAAACTATCAAAAAGTAAATACAGACACCATCATATCACAAGGTTCCTACACAATGTATGTATAGGGCTGTGAAAGAATGAGACCATATTTTTCATACTGGTCTTTCTCTATCTAGCATACAGTGATAATTATAGCATAGTAACACGATTAAAACAATGTTGCATTGAGTGTTTTGCTCACAGAAAATACAAATAGACGATAAGAGTTCTAAACTGGACCAGTATGGGGAGCAGTTCATTGCAGTGCTGTTGTATAAATTTAGATGGAACGTGCCCAAAGAGTTAAAGGTATTAACATTACTTTGTTAGTAGTTAGTATTAAATAATGTTAAACCAGGTTTGGGGCTTGGCATACAAAGACTTTGGTTTGTTAGTTTTATGGCAAACATACATGAAACTTATGCCATGGTTTAGAAATTTATTAACTAAGATATGTAAAAGAAAAGGGGTTAAAACAAGTTACAATGCAGTTTAAAACAGACACAGAATGATTATGCAAAACAATCAATCAAAACCTATTAAAGTTCCTTTTTAAGAGACTATATCAGTCAGAGTTCCTTATTGAGTTGGACAACCCTTTTGGGGTTAAGAGGGTAGCTCGAGCCTGGTCTATACCTATTTTTTGTACTGATATAGTTACATCACTTAGGAATGTAATTTTACCAAAAAAATTATACTGGTACATCTAGAACAGACCCAGTTATACAAGTATAAAGATGCTCATATCAGTATAGCTTATTCCCCTTCCTGTACGGAAATAAGTTATACCAGAATATGCACTTTTATACTGGTATAACTGTCCACACAGTAGGAGTGGCGTAGCGTGTGTTGCACCACTTATTTCAACTATACTGGTATAGTTAAAGTGGTACAACCTGTGTGTGTAGATAAGGCCTCCATCTCCATGCTCTCTTCAATCCTCAGTATTTCTGTTGATACTGCAAATAAGTGTACCAATTAAGGCCAGTTGTGGTGGTAGCTTTTATGATATGAACACCTGTCTTCTGGCAATTAGTAATTAAGCAGTGTAATTGCCTTTACATGCCATTTATTGCCACTATTTACCCTAATTAATTTTCAAAATAAGGAAAAAAAAAAAAGAGTACAACATTTAGTGGGCAATCCTGTATGCAAATCTCTGATTCAGGTTATGACACTAATAAGCTACAATACAGAGACAACTCAATGCACAAAATGTCTAAGTTCTCTCTCTTCCATAGACATAACAGTCTACTCAACCCTCTTCTCCAAAACCATCAGGGACTTCCAAAACCCAGCCCTGCACCAAATGCTCATAGACCATAACTAAAGGAGAAGCTCTATTCTCCGACTTCAGAGATAGGAACGCAGAAAACTGATCTAGGAAGAAAGACAGATAAAGAAGTCCCAAAAAGAGAGACAGACAAGCACTAAAAGCTTAGAGACAGATTTTTATTTACACTAAGGCCACTTTGAACCATTCTAGCAGTGTAAAGGGGCCCTAAAGTGGGTGTGGACCGTTAGGGTATGTCTACATCACACACTAAGCCCAGACTCCGATCTGGGTTTGAGCACAAGTTCCCCTTCCATCCACATACAAATCAGTCTGATTTAGGTCAGCAAGCACTCAGAACCCAGGTCCTAGGACCCTGATTGGGGATGGGGCGGAATGGGGGGGTGGAGGGAGGGAATGTTGGGGGGGGAGGGTTCCCTAGGGTGAGCTGCCAGCAAATGTGGAAAATTGGGACGGTGGTGGGGGGTAATAGGAGCCTATATAAGAAAAAGACCCAAAAATCAGGACTATCCCTATAAAATCGGGACATCTGGTCACCCTAGGGTCCCCATTGTGACTCTAGTCCAAGCCCTGTCATTTTGCAGTGAGGATGGAGATCAAGCTGCAGACCCGAGTCTGTATCTGTATATTTTGTACCATGATGAGTCAAATTCACTTTGCAGTCCAGATATGGGGAAAGATTTTAAAGAATTTTATTTCTGAAAGTGCAAACAGCAATTTTTGCATAAAAATTTAATTCCTTTAACTTCCTTTCTACATCAGCCAATTCTTTCTACCCTTAAAGTCAAATCTTAGCATCAAGCAAAATCATAGCAAAAATCCCACTGACTTCAAGTGGACCATATTTGACTCTTACAACAGTAATATTTTTTGTAAACTCACAGGAAACTTCTACATTCTGTCCAGTTTAATGGATGAAACCACACTGATACAGTCTGTAACCATCTCAATTATATATGGAATTGCACATAAAGATAAGAATCGACTTAGTTAAGATACACATTAACCAAGAGCTCCTGAAAAAATCATATTTGTTCTAGAAAGAGAAGGGAGAAAGTGATACACTAAATATATTTTAATATAAAATATTATTCATAATATTGGAAGTCTTTTTAGCATTTTGCCACACTTTTAATTCTACTATAATAATAAATAATAATACCACCCAGCTCTTAATGCCACATATTACTGGATAGCAAACAGAATAGCTTTCATTTAAAGTTACAGTAATTGCAACAAACTAAGTATCCATCCATGAGACTTCTCAGAGAAAACTAGGAGGAAGGGGAGTGTTGGAATTCCCAGAATGAGATCAGTAATATCCTGATAATTTATCCTTCAAATACAAGGTCATTTTCTCCTCTCAGATTGTGGAATGTATTGATTCTAATTAAGCACACAGTCTCCTGCAGCAACAGTAGTTAATGTAATGTCTGGGTCAGAGGGTTTCCGGAATTCATGCACACATTGCAAATTCATCCTTGAAACCCCCCCCCCCTTTTTTTTTTAATACTACTTTCTATGTAATACAAATGGCTTTTTAAAAAAAACGTTTGGAAATTTCACAGATAAGTGCACCAGTAAAGCACATCTGGTTTACCGGTTTTAGGTGTGGTACAGTATTTCAGCATATACAGTACTTGCTGTAGAATTCTTATACTCAAGTATTTGATGTAATATTGTTATAGGTGGGTAGGTCCACAATTAGCTGGTGTACATAGCTGTATATGAAATCTTTACATGATATTTGGTGCAATAGCTGCCTCCTTTCACTGATGTTGGCCCCCTTTCACATTCAGATGATCTTCTTAAAATGCCCCAGGCATAACCCAACCCATTTAAACCCACGCTCACAGCCTTGGGCAAGTTATAGCATGAGCCAATCATGGAGCCTCACCATAAGAGCTCAGTCCTCCCCGCAGGAGGCTCTGGGGGGGAGGGGAAGGAGTGAGGGCATGACAGGCTGAGAGAAGGGGGCAGGAAGGGGTGAAGTGGGGCAGGGCCTGTGGCAGAGCCAGGTGTTGAGTAGTGAGCATTGGAAAGTTGGCACCTGTAGCTCCAGCCCCGGAGACGGTTCCTATACAAGGAGCCACATACTAACTTCTGAAGAGCCGCATGTGGCTCCGGAGCCAGAGGTTGGCCATCCCTGAACTATACAATCTGTGGAGGGTGGTGCAGGGAGGGGCCCACTTCCACCCACCAGTGGCCACCACTGGCCCATCTGCAAGGATGAGGCCCACCCATTCAAAGTCCTCTCAATCCAGCACCATCTGTAATGGCCAGTGTTCCTTTCCTGGTTTCAGTGGGGTTAGCACCTTGTAATATCACAAGAAAGGCTGTTAGTACAGCTCATTTCTAGGCAGAATGACTGTTGGTTAGATACCTAAACCAAACATCTGAGTCTCTCTTTATTTGTCCATCACTCTTTTCAAACATCAAACACAATAAGACTATATAGTTCAGGGTGGAGGCTTGGCTCCAAGAGAAGCCAAGCCTCCACTTCAAGTGCCTAAAGTTAAACATGTGTTTCAGTGCTTTGCTGCATCGGAAATCAAGTCCATAAGACCCCACCACTATGGAAATTTTTCATCAGCGGTCTAGATAAATACACCAGAGTATCATATAGCAGGAATATAAAGGAGGAGGAGGAAAAACTACCCTTTGGATTCTGTCCTCTCATCCTCAGAAATTAAATTCTTACCATAACTAGAAGGGTACAGCACAGCACTACTTGATGTTTTCCAGAAAAGGAAGGCAATATAAAAAACTTTACAGCAGAAGATCAAAACAACCAGAGGAAAATACAGATAATTTGTCTCCCTGACAAATTATTCAGGGTTAAGGAGGCCAAAAATAAAACTGTCAGAATCTATTATCTCCTTTCAAGATATACAACATATGTACAGAAGTGAAATTAAAGAAATAGGCTATCATCTTAGTGTGTTCATTTTAAATTACAAATCATAGCTTCTTCACTCCATATTTTATAAAACAAAAAACAAAGGGCACTTTTTTTTCTGGCAACTTTTATGAAAGAATTGCCATAAGACAAAAATCTGAAACATCCCACTCCTTCAGCCACAGAACACTAGTGTAAAATAGTTTGATCTGGCCAGTTTTCTTCCCCAAGCTACAATTGCTGTCCTTATTCATGAAGAAAAGTTAATAAAGCCATCTGCCCCACTGTTCAGAGAAAACTAAAAATATCCTGTATTGGTTCTCTTTCACATTCCACTAGCTAGCATCTCAAGGCTGCACTTCTCACAAACAGCAATCCAAGAAACAGAGTGAATATACATTAGTTAAACATTACATACATTTAGTCTGTCACTGATCACAAGACTTTTACCCTCAATAATTTACCGGGACTTTATTGCATATTACTGTTTCACAACAAAAATCTATTGAATAGGAGGGGGGAAACAAAAAAACAAAAACAAAAAAAAATGTCTCAGTATACAGATGTTAAAAAAAAATTAGACTCTCACAACAATTTAAGCCTTGGTTGAAAGCGCTAATTTCATGATAGGAAAAAATGTTTAAACAGCATGTTAAATAGATTCCTTAATTTCAACTGTTCCAGATTTTTAAAATAATCATAGAATCACAGAAATGTAGGACTGGAAGAGACCTCGAGAGGTCATCTAGTCCAGTCCCCTGCACACAACGGCAAGATGGTACAATACACTACACTCATTAATTGTAATTAAGAACCAGAAGTGCATATTCTTTCAGTTTTCTCCAAAATAGCAAATAGGAGATCCAAATTCTACTCCTGGGGGCAGGGCTGTCCCTAGCAGGGTGTAGGGCCCGGAACACAGGCGCTGAGTTTCTATCTCCCGGGGGGGTTCTATCTGAGTTTCTATCTGCCCCCTCTGCTCTGCCCAGGCCCCGCCCCCACTCCACCCCTTTCCCGCCTCTTCCCATCCCCGCTCCGCCCCCACCTTTTCCAAGCCCAGTTCCACCTGTGACGGGTTCAGTCACAGAGATCCCCTTTTGACTGTCACCTGACATGCTGAAATTACTTCTGAGCCCGTTTTCCACTGCCAGCTTGGGACTCCAGAACCCTGCACTGTGCCCTTCTCCTCTCCCCTCTCCCCAGTGCCTCCAAACGCGGCGAAACAGCTGATCAGTGGGGGGAGGGGGAGGTGCTGATTTGTGGGGCCTGCCGGCAGACAGGAGACACTGGGGTTAAGTGGGGCTCCTCCTCGCCTGCCCCACCTCCCTGCCCGCCTCCTCCCAAAGTGGAGGGCCCGGGGCAGTCACCCTGATTTGCCATACCCTAGGGACGGCTCTGCCTGGGGGAATTCTGCTCGAAAAAATTAAAAATTCTGCACCAAAATATCAAAAATTCTGCACACAATATTTTAAAATTCTGCATATTTTATTTGTCAAAATAATGCAATATAATCACGCTGGTTTCAATTATGTAGGTAATTTATTTAAACTACAATACAATGGATGGAGAATGGAAGTGAGAAGCAAACAGTAGCAAACAGTTCATGACACACACGTATTCAGTCCAAAAATTTAGATCAGTTCTAATCACTAAAGCACCATAAGCATTTATAAAGCCATACTGTCCTTTACACCAGTGGTTCTTAACCAGAGGTATGTATACCCTTGGGGATATGTAAAGGCCTTCCAGGAGGTACATCAACTCATCTAGATATTTGCCTAGTTTTACAACAGACTACATAAAAAACATTAACTAAGTCAGTACAAACTAAAATTTCATACAATGACTTGTTTATACTGCTCTATATTATACACACTGAAATGTAAGTACAATATTTATATTCCAATTGATTTATTTTATAATTATATGATAAAAATGAGAAAGTAAACAATTTTTCTGTAACAGTGTGCTGGGACACTTGTGTTTTTATGTTTGATTTTGTAAGCAAGTACTTTTTAAGTGAGGTGAAACTTGGGGGTATGAAAGACAAATTAGACTCCTGAAAGGGGTACAGTAGTTTGGAAAGGTTGAGAGCCACTGCTTTACACCATTCTGGCAATGTAAAGGAGGCTTAAAACTTTTAGACCTGTTTTATACTCCTGGAGGAATTCACAAAGACAATGGGAACAATTCAATAAGCAGGCAGGCTGCTACATTCTGCTCTGCCTGAGGGGAAGAGCCTGCCCCACGCCTACCTCCTCAGAAAGCCCTGCCCCTCCATGCCAAGCATGCCACAATAGCGAGCGAGAGGGACAGAGTGTCTCTCTCTCTCTCACACACACACACACACACACACACACACACACACACACACCTGCTCAGCCCCCCTCCCATGCTGGTGGTGATTTACGTCTCTACCAGCTGCTTCAAGTGCCTGAACTGACCTGCCGGCGCTGCCAGGAAGAGGTGTGTGACTGCTCTTGCGGCTTCCCTTTGCTTCCCCACCAGAAGTCTTGTTTCCGCAAGGGAGCAAAGAAATCTGTGGGGCACAAGAATTCTGCGCATGCGCAGTGACGCAGAATTCCCCCAGGAGTATAAATTCAAAACAAATGTTGTGTGGATCTCAGGACAAGACCAGCATATGAAATAATTGGATTATATCTTCAGAGGCCAATCTTGGCTGTTATGACATTGATTGTCCTTTACGGATAAGGGAAAATAATTTTAAAAGGGGGTACCCACAGATAAAAGAAAAACCTTCTGAGCAGACTGATCTCTTACGAAAGTACTGCCTCCTTGATCCAAGCAGCATAAAAATAAACCATGATTCAGCAAGGCAAATGGAAGAAAGAGCAGCAAATGTTACACAGAATTACTTCGTTTCCCATGTTAAATCAGGAATAACAACTGGAGATCTTCAAGTTTCACTGTGGGTGCACATACGCTCCATGCACCTGAGACCTGAAGACTTTTTCATCAGCAGTGTCCATGGGTCTGCATCTGCACTCTGCACCTCCTTGTGCTCCAAACTGAGGATATAAGAGGTAGCATGGCCTGTCCAGTTCCTACTCTGCTGCAAACCATAATAAGGATCTGAAGCAGAGGGGAAAGAGGAATACCCATAGGGACCACACATTTCTAGTTACTATAAGGTAAACCTTTCTTTCTTTCTTCTTTCTCTATGTGATGGTTCCTATATGAATTCCACTGTGGGGGATTTTAAAGCAGTATTCATTGAGGAGAAAGGTGTACCACAGATTGCAAGACCACTGTGCTGAAAGAAGCATCCATGGATGAAGCTTGAATGAGGGCATAATGCCTAGTAAAAGATGCAGAGAGCCCCATGTAGCCAACCTACAGATTTCGAAGAGGGGAATTCCTTGCAGAATTGTCACTGAGGTACCTTGTGCTCTGGTTGAGTGGGGCCTCACATCTTATTGGGGAGGGGTTGCCATTAATTCACAGCAAAGCAGAATGCAGCAAGAAATATATTTGGAGAGTCTTTGTGATGAAACTGCGTCTCTTCATTTGCTTGGGGATGGACACAAACAGTCCCAAAGACTTCCTAAAGCCGCGTTTCTCAACCTTTTTGATATCAGGGACTGGCTTGCTGCTTTCCTAGACTGTGACAGGGAAATCTCAGGGATCGACAAGGAGGCTGCCATGGATCAGTCTTTGAGAAGCACTGTCCTCTGCAAGTAAAAGGCCAGAGCTCTGAGGACATCCAGCAAGTGAAGCTTCTTGTTGTCCCTGTTATCATGAGGTTTTCGGATAGAAGACAGGTAAATGTATGGTTTGACTGAAGTGAAATCCGGAGGAGACCTTTGGGATGAATCTGGGGTGCAATATCAGAGACACTTTAATCCTTATGAAACACCTGTAGGAGGAGTTTGCCATAAGGGCCCTGTGCTCACCCACTCTCCTGACAGAGGTGATTGCTGTTAGGAAGGCCACTTTCATGCAAAAGGTATAAAAGGGAGCAGGAGGCCGAAGACTTAAACAGTGGATTCATAAGCACTGAGATCAATAGGTTCAAGTCCCAGGAAGGAGAAGACAGTAGCTCTCCACTGCAAGATAGAAGGCATTAAACACTGCTAGAGGTACAAGCAGTGAGCTAGTGGATAGATCCAGTGACTTTAAAGATAGACGATAGTCCAAGATGAGAGTGATCCCAGAGTCCTCTGGAGGTATGTGACATTGCTGGCACCAAAGAGAGAACCACTTCCATTAGTGGCATAACATTTCCTTCTAGAGGTTTTTCTACTGTTATTGAGGATGAATTGGATCTCTTCTGAACATGCTCTCTCTCTCTCTCTAAGTTTGTTGTCTGTTCAAGAATCATGCTGTCAGAGGGAGCGATACCGGGTTGGGACTGTTGGTCCTACCCCAATACTGAGTCAGTAAATCCGGAAACAATTGTATGCCTGCATGGATGGGAGGTCATCCAAAATTGTCTTAGCCACCAAGGTGCTACCAGTATTACAGTCCTGGTTGATCTTCCTCAGGACATGAAGTAATAGGGGAATGGAAGGAAGGCATAGTGAGTGTTCTGACCACTGTACCAGGACGGTGCCCCTCTAGAATTGTGCCCTTGGGCATCTTGGAAGCAGATGGCTGGACACTTTTCGTTTGCCTGGGATGCTTGGGACGCCTCACTCTGGAAAATGTCCTGTGGCACTGAGTTGTGGAGGTCCCACTTGTGATCCTTGTGGGAGTGCTTGCTGAGGCTGTCAGCTCTCTGGAGATCAAGATGGTGCCTATAAGGAGGTGGTTTGTAGTACTTACTCTGAGATGACAAGGTGTATATTCCCAAGAATGGAGAGTGGTGTGGGACTTTTTAAGAGTATGCAGTAACTTGTCTGTTTTCTCACTGAAAGGATTATTGCCCTTGAAAGGGAGATCCTCTGTCACTTGGGAAACCCTGAGGAACGAAGCCTATCTCATAACAACCAAAGTCACCATGTAGCAGGAAGCAGCCCCTTTTCTTAGAGGATTTGGGAGGGGATTTCTCCCCTTTCTTATAAGAGTGTTTGCCCTTACCCTGATCACATCTTTGTTTGGATGAGTCCTTGGGTCTGACCTCTGAAGATGCAGAGCAGGAACTCTAGCTGCGTTAGAGCAGGAAAGCTAGCAAAGTCTGAAGACACTGAGTGGTTCCATCTCAAACCATGAGCAGTAGAAAAGAACTGGAGAAGTGGTCAGTCCATGCTGTGCCTTATACCCTCAGTTTGGAGCATGAGGAGATGCAGGGCACTGGCGCAAACCAACAGATATGGCTAGTGAAAAACTTCTGATATCAGGCACATGGAGCACAGGTGCACCCACAATGAATACCTACAGAGACCACTACTCATAGAATAACAGAAATATCAAGTCAAGTAGCTGTCGCCTCTGGCATGACCTTCCTGCTCTCAGCCCTCCCTCTGGCATGTCCTACATATAGAAGACTGTGAGGGCATTCTTATTGCTGTCTGCTGCAGTTCCTATGCTGGGAGAACCCTCCCTGGCTAGAACTGGGACTTTTATAGCCCCGTTACAGTGGATAAAGGGCCAGAGTAGCATAAAGGAACAGGAGCAGGAATGAGGATTTCAGTCAGGACAGGTAGACCCGATTCTCAGCAGGAGGGAGGGAAAAGAAAGAACGTGGGGCAGAGATAGTAACCTCAGAATAGAGGTGAAATCCTAACAAGTTAATTATTTTGGCAACGTGGGAACTTAAGTGAATGTTGGACTCAAGACACTGAGATGGATAAATCTATACTCATTAGTGGTGTTAGCAAAGACTGAGAATAATAAACAAAATATCACTTGTAAGCCATATGAATCCTGATGTATCAATGACAAAAAGTTATAGGAACAAGTGATTACAAAATGAGGGACAGAACTTTTTTGTGCTTTTATATTATCTTTGTTGCCTTCCCACTTCACTGACTTCACTGTTGTTAATCTTGATTTGAACTGCTGTAGGGTAAATGAGAACCAAGCCCTTGAACTACAGTTTTAGCAGGTAAAGTTTCTATCATTTTCATTCACATTTATCAGAAAATTTGGTATACCTGAAATCAGATAAAGCATAGAACACACAATTTACATTCAGATGCTGGTTGAATTAAACATTTCACTTGCCTACCACAGTGCTGAAAACTGTAAGAATGGGCAATAAAATCCCATGGGAAGGAACATAGGCACAAAATGACAGGCATCAGCCAAAATTCTGTAACATAGTAGATTTACAAGGTTATATTTCATACAGTGTAAATATATTGTGAATTCCTTAAGGCAAAGGACCCTATCTTCCTATGAATTCATAGTATATTAGCACAATGGGACCCTGATTGTAATTGGTCAATGGGCGTTACCTCATTTCAAATGAATAATAGAAGAAAAAGTAGTTAATATTTGATCAATTTAAAACTGATGTTTTTGACCTGAAGAAGAGCTCTGTGTAAGCTAAAAAGCTTGTCTCTCTTACCAACAGAAGTTGGCCCAATAAAAGATATTACCTCACTCGCTTTGTCTTTCTTATGTCCTAGGACCAACACAGCTACAATAACACTGCATATATCTTTGACCATCAATTTCACAATTGAAAAACAATCTCTTCCAAGATAAGGCCAGTCAGTCTTTCCTCCACATTTGGATTATACAGCCTTTAAACAAAGCTGTCCTGGATTGTTAGGAGCTCTGAAAAGGAGCAAACTAAATCTAACAGGTTTTAGAAATGTGTATTAATCGTTTACTGGGAGCTATTTAACAATACATGATACAACTGCAGAACCAGTGTAACAATCATATAATGAATAAGATTTACACCACTGCAGAACTGTGTAATTTCAACAAGTCTAAAATTAGAAGAATTTGCTGTTGCAGGCACCAGTGGAAGCTTTAAACAAGAATTTAAAGAGTGCCCCTCCACCTCATCATTTAAACAACAGCTTCTTCCCACAAGCCAAGTGAGTGATTTGATGACAGCAGCAATATATTTAATACACGTGCTAGACAGGATAATTTTATTATCCTTCTATTTCTTTCTCAGTTGTCACATACAATATGCCTCAGCAAGTTTTCAAATTTAGTCTATCCCTTTCTAAAAGGCTATCCTTGTGAGCAATTCACTTGTTCCAGAGTGTTTAGAATGTGTTTATAAAGAGTATCAAGTCAAGACTACAGTAGCATTATATAAGACATTTGATCAGAACAAGAAGCCCTGTAACAAGGGATTTGGGGGGGGTTAATATGTAATGTTGCTCCATATATTTTGTATAATATGATGTTTGAACATCAATGGGATTTTTTTTAAATTCATCATCTTCATGCTTAAAATATATAGATTATTAAAAATACTAACGTCTAAACAATGGTCATGATTGTTGTAATGTACAACCCAATTCAGAATTGCAAAACCGTCCCTATCTCCCTGTAGAAGGGTGTATCAAGGAAGAATACATGAAAGAAAAATAATGTCCAAACTACAGGGAGAGTCAAAGAATGAAGAGACAGAGAAAGAAACCGCACCCCCTCCCATCCCCATCCCCTGCCTAAGAATGTAACAGACTAAGATACAGAAGTGCTTCTAATGGTATTGATTTATTCTGTTACAGCCTGGGAGTGTCAGGTTACATGCCGAGGGCAGGTTGATGCATGACTGCACATGGGGGGGGAACGTTTTTTAAACTAATGATACTGATCTTGTTCCATTGATGTCAATGTCTATAAGTGACAGTGTGTCTCAAGAAGATGGATGAAAACTTTAACAACTCCTTAGAATTTGTTACATTTTTCTAACTTTCTTGAAGATCCTCTTTGCACTTATAAAGATTTCCTCCTCGTCCCTCAAAACAGACTGAGAAGAAGACAAAAGAGATACAAAGTGGTTTTATTCAATAATATTTCATAGATACCATTTTTCCTTTTGCCTTTCCCAATTGCTTTTCTTCTTCTTACACTTGTGCTTTCAAGAAGTCTTTGCCTTTCCAGGGCACAGACCAAATGCTGCATATGATTAGAGCATGTGGGATCATGCAGCAGCACCTCCATACTACACAGAAGAACTGGCTCTGGACTTGAGCAGAGAAACAAAGTAATAGTAATAGTTCTTATACAGCACTTTACATCAACAAATCTCAAAGCACTTTTCTGAAGAGAGGAAAATTTTGGAGAGGCTTTTATGATGTGTGAAAACAACAGCCACTTGAGGCCAATCTCCTGGGAAGCTGGGTGGCTACGCTGTGCCACACTGGTGATGGAATCTTCTTGTAAAACTGGACTAACATGCCCTGGGAGAATTACCCCAGTGTAGGGGAAATATGCAGTACAGCAATATGCATACAGCAAGCCTACTGACTCCTACACCACCACCACCCTCCTCTAACCTACAACACACCTGGCTGCTGGCAAAGAGCCTGGACAGAGCTTCCCTACGGCCTACTGATCCTCCACTGCTGTTTCAGCACCCTGGGGTTATTGGCAGATGGTGCAAGTTGGGGGGGCAGGGGGGAGGGAGGATCAGCCCAGCACAAAGTGGTCTCAGGACTGGGGACACCCAAAGGTAAGTTTTATGACATCTTTGCATTCCATTGCTCCCAAGTTGTACGGCATATAGTTTGGCAGGATACCCAGATCTAGCTTTTTATTTTGTCTCCCAGGGAAGAAATGTCTTTATCTGGATAAGAGATTATAATGAAAAACAACGATCTCTGCCAGAGTGCACATGTACTGGACAGTTACTGAAGCATAACTACAGATTTTCCCAGTTATGCAACTCTGACCTTTGATTGTTACTTAGTGCTTGACTTGCATAATCATTTCTATGGTGCTTTTTCAATAATACTGAGCATATGCACATTTCTCTACTAGGACTGGCTTTAGTATTCTGAATTGTTAAGTTGTTTGACAGCAACAAAAACAAACACTTCATCTTCATTCTCTTCAACTGAAGCAGTAAAATTTCAAAAATGTACATGACAAATTCCCAAAAGAGAAAAGAAAATGGGGTTGTGAAGAGTCCAGGAGACTAATAAAAAAAAGTTAAACCTTTTGATTAATTTATCTTTTTCCTCTCTTCCCCACCGTACTGATCAGAAAGGCTCTTATCTGCACTTCCTAAAGTCAATGGACTATATTTTTGTTTACATTGCTTACACTATGAGAATCCCAATACCGCCTTCTCAATTTCATTTCAAAACACGATGTAAACAAAAAAGATTCTATTTCTATTGGACACAAGAGCCTTGTAAAGGAAAAAAAGAGATAAAAGAAAGGCAGTGAGGAAAAGAAGAATAAAGAAAAAGACAGTTTTGTTTAAACATTATCTTTCAGCAGTGTGACAGACCATTTCAATTTCTGTAAAAAATTGTTTAAAATGTGAATATTTTGTTAAATTTGTCATTACAGTAATTTGATTTTCTCTCTCAACTCAATAATAAATATACAATGAAGCTAAAGGCTAAGGGAATCTGACATGCTCACAGGAAAAATATTTAAGTCTCTGAGTATATTCAGCCCAGGATCTGGCTACTACCCTTATTCCTGGAAGTACTCAAGTTATGACAGTAATACCTTACAAAAAGATGTGGCATAAAAATTAATTTACTTGATTTAAGGACATTTTATGATACTAAAGGGGGAAAAGTGAAACACTAAGTATACTAACAAATTAATCTTAATTTAGCCCAAATGAAATTAATAGGCAGCAGGTTTAAAATTAACAAAAGGAAGTATTTCTTCACACAACACACTGTCAACCTGTGAAACTCTTTGCCAGAGGATGTTGTGAAGGTCAAGACTATAACAGGGTTCAAAAAAGAACTAGATAAATTCATGGAGGATAGGTCCATCAATGGCTATTAGCCAGGATGGGCAGGGATGGTGTTTCTAGCCTCTATTGCCAGAAGCTGGGAATGAGCGGCAGAGAATGGATCACTTGATGATTCCCTGTTCTGTTCATTCCCTCTGAAGCACCTGGCATTAGCCACTGTCCAAAGACAGGATACTGGGCTAGATGGACCTTTGCTCTAACCCAATATGGCCATTCTTATGTTCATTGGATTACAAGAGTAGGGTGGGAGGGATGACACAAAATTCCAGTATGAGAATAATCTGTGAAAAAATATATATATTAATGAACAAAGTCTGAACTAGTGACATCCCTTCGCCTCTTAAAGAGTAATTCGTTAGTTAACATCGTTATTGTGAAAACAACAGATCCTAAATGCTACTTTCCCCCGCCCCCTCCCTGTAACTGATCCCATCATTGCTTGGTTAGATATGAATGCACCATATTTGTTAACCAGTAAACTATCAAAAGGGGAAACAAAAATGAACTGTAATATCTGAACAGCCAGACTTCATGGCAATTAGAAATTCTTAATTAAAAACTAACAGGCATTGTCTTAACTCAAGCTGTAGTGACAGTTGCACAACTAAAACCCCACATGTGCAGCTGAAAAAAATCCTTATAAGAGAAAAATAATGGCCTTGTAACTGGATTACACATTAACCTACTCTACACTATGCTTAGTATAGTGTCAATATTTGTAAATAAAGAATTCAACTTAACTAAATAAACCTGAGCAATCTCATATAAATCATTTCCAGAATAAAAGTGAAAGTAAGAAATTAGATGTGTGTTTTAAACATTTAGGGCCTGTTTGTGCCACTCTCACTAGTACCAAATAGTACCTTACTCCTCAAACAGTTCATAGCTCTTAGGGTACGTCTATACTTACTTCCTGGTCCGGATGTAAGCGATCGATCCCGGAAGTGCTTGCCGTCGACGCCGGTACTCCAGCTCAGCGAGAGGAGTACGCGGCATCGACAGGGGAGCCTGCCTGCCGCGTCTGGACCCGCGGTAAGTTCGGACTAAGGTACTTCGAATTCAGCTACGTTATTAACGTAGCTGAATTTGCGTACCTTAGTCCGAAGTGGGGGGTTAGTGTGGACCAGGCCTTTGATGACCTATGACAGGGAAAAAAAAGTGGGAAGGAAGTGGCATTGGTGGCAGAAAACACAGTTTGATACAGACAAACTCAAACAAAGAATTTTTACAGACCAATGCCATTGTGGTAATGGAGGCAGGGAGGGCCTGAGAGCTAGGTATTATTATTACCTTTCCTCTGCCATAGAGATTGCAAAAATCACACCCCACAAAACTTTTCCTGACTATAAATCACTAAGGGAAATCCACACTGCTTTCACTCTTTCCCAGCAGCTCTCACTGAAAGGAATTCTCATATTTCACAAAAATCACCTACATCTCGGATGGGCCACCAAGAGCGAGAGGCCAAACACACACCAGAAGCATAATGGCTTTCTTCCAAGAATTTGCCTATTCACACAAGTTACAGTCATGGAAGCAATGATGACAACCTGCTTTCGGGGCCGGCTCTAGGTTTTTTTGCCACCCCAAGCCAAAAAAATGTGGCCGGAATGCCACCCCTGGAATTCATAGATTCATAGATTCTAGGACTGGAAGGGACCTTGAGAGGTCATCGAGTCCAGTCCCCTGCAGACCTCTCAAACATCTCATTTGCTGCCACCCACCCTAAACCACGTAGTAGTCCAACCAATCCTAAAAGGATCATCTCTTGATGCTAGGGACCGTGCAAACTGCCACCTAGTGTTGAGCCACCCTTTCTTAAGCAAGCTAACCAGAAAACTAGCAAAAATGAGACTCTCCAACCCTGCCTATCCACTGCCCGTAGTGTATCCTGGTCCTTCCCAGTCAGGCTTCAGGTCAGAGCAGGTACCAAGACATCACTTGTTGCTCAGGTGGATGACCTTATGTCCCCAGAAAGAAGTACATCCATACTTATCTTGCTGGAACTCTCCAAAGCATTTGAAACTGTTGATCACCAAATGTACCTGCCCGGGAAGCTGCCTGGGTTCATAGAAATACCTTGAAATGACATCTTAAACTAAACCCAGGTTGCTGTTATGGGCAATTGTTCCCTCGGTTTCAAAGACCTCACTTACAGAGTCCCATAGGGCTCAATCATGTGTCTCCTAAGTATCATTCAACATTTATATGAAGCCATTGAGAGTGGTGGCTTCAGATAGCACACTAAAAATAGCAATGGACTACACATAACTGGAGGCTGCATTAAGGTTTTTTTTAAAATGTGGCTTTCATATTTTATATGAATTTGAATATTTAAATAAAATTCTCTGTGCTTGTGTTACAGAGAATATTACAGACATGGTGATACTGTCATAACATCTATTGGAATAACCATGTAAATATTCTTTGTGAATTTTTCTATATAAAAAAAATGAAAGAAAGGTAAATATCATTATAGAGACCTTGCTGAAAAATCAAGGTGACACACAGGCTTAGCATCTATCATCCTACCATTAGGTATCCACTATAAATAATTTAATGCACAATTCTAGACAGCGTTATAATTTTAAGAAGTGCTGTCTTTGTTGAACATTAACTGTGTAATTGATTTATCTAAAACTTAAAAGGTATGTTACCCATGCTGAACACATTAAATGATCAATCTGTTTGACTTAGGGGTCAGCTCCTTTTTGCTCTAGACACAAATCAAAGACACAGCAAATTGAAAGTAGCACAATTTACTTAAAAATTCTATTATGTATAAAATATCTACATGCTGTGTGCACAAGTTTCTCTAGAGTAGATACTGTTTCTCTTTGCCCTTTCAACCAGTGCAATAAATCACACATTATAGCTCAGAAAATGAACTGACCCGAGCTCATCTGACCCACACACACACAAAAATATTGTGTACCTATTTAAAAGAGAAAAGCTTCAAGAGTATACTCTTATAGACAACGTGAAACAAACAGAAATAGGAGTCTAAAACCACACTCTTTCACAAAGGAATTCCTATTTGTGTTCAGGCTTTTATTCTTTGAATGAGTAGGAAATTAAATCAGTGCATATACATTTTATCAACAGGGAGGATCCATAACTCCCTTTGCTCTCCAGAAGCCAGAAATGCAAAGTTCAAATTGGGTCACAAATATATCATTTCACTTTTTTTAAACAAATATACCTTTTGCAGAGATTCATGCACCAGATGAGCTACCACAAAAACTGCAAATGTGAACCCTCAACTTGGAATCTGATCCTACAGGCATTATTTGTTCCTTAAACCTTGTTTTATTACACAGGTCATGCCACTTAAAAGTTTAAAGTGCTGGAGAATCACATATTCAACTTAATTATGTACATTTTATTCTTCAGGCATTCCTCATCAGGTAAATTCAAGACCCATCATGCCTAAAATGTCCTCTCTTCCTCAGAAAAAAGATTAGAAACCAGATGCTCTGATCTGGCTCTGTAATGCAAAACATTTAATACAGTGATATTTGTTTGGTCGTATGAATGTCAGAAATCTCATTCTAAACCAGCCTAAGAGAACATCCCCATATATTTTCAAAATGAACAAGGCTTTTGTTGCTAGCAAAGCCCTTACATTCTTCACTGTCCAAATGCGGATATTGCTTCTAAATGAAACTGCCAGTATCTTACATAAAGATTTGATGAAAAAATAATACAAATCTAAAGAAATTCAGTGCAGATCAGGGTAACAATTTTCATATTCAACTTATAAAATTAGCTTGTGTACTGCTTACCTAATAATGAGTTTGTTTCAAGTCAGATGGACCAATACAGGTAGACGGGACTCTCCATCCAAAGTGTGGGTTAATCACACAAAAGACTGATAAAAAGCAAGTAGAATTCTGAAAAACACAAGCTCACCAACCAGCTGCTTCCTTCCAAGTAATTTCCAAAAGACAATCACTTGTTCCCCATGAAGGTCTTTCTCCAGATTGTTAAATGGTGTAATAAAAATCCATTGTACAAGTAACACACTAACTTTTCTGTATAGTGCATTTAATGATGGACAACAGATTACAAAAAACAGAACCATCTAATTGGGACCAAAGAGATTAATCAAAGCCAAACAGAGAGAGCTATAACTTTATTGTGAGAAATCCCGCCAAATCACTAAGGGCCAAATTCTGCGACTCTTACTCAATTTGAGTAACACCTCACTCCATGAAGAGTTGCCTTGATTTAAAATTGGGTTACCTGCAGAGTAAGGTGCTATTCAAGGCAAGTAAGAGTGGCAAAATTTGGACCTCAGTGACGGAGACCAATCACTTACACCAAGCCTGAAACTGAGCTGAAGATTCTATTACTGCCAAAGGTCTGAGACAACATACGATACAAGAAACAGATTTTTAGGGACAGAGGGAACCATTACAGTCATTTAGCCTGACCTCTGCGATAGCACAGGTCTTAGACTTTCACCCAGCAGTTTGTGACTCAAGCCCAGTAACTTGTGGATGACCAATCTGAATAACTTCTAGAAAAATATCCAGTCGTGATTTAAAGATTAAAGTAATGGAAATTCCATCAGATCCTTTGTGTTCCAGTGGTTAATTACTCTCATTGTTAAAAAAAGTCCCTTATTTCCAGCTTGAATTTGTCTAGTTTCAGCTTTTGAGTCTTGTTATTGTCTTTGCTAGATTAGACCTCTTTACTATCAGATACAGCTCTATCTTTACACGTTGATATTATTATAAAAAAAAGATTTACAAAGCTGAAAGATTTCAAAAGCTGCAGAATGAGATTATAGAGAACAGCAAAGCATGTCAACCCATGTAGGCCATACTTACAGGATGGGGGACTCTATCCTGGGATGCAGTGACTCTGAAAAAGATCTGGGAGTTATGATGAATAATCACCTGAACATGAGCTCCCAGTATGATGCTGTGGCCAAAAGAGCTAATACACTCCTGGAATGCATAAACAAGGGAATCTGGAGGAGGAGTGCAGAGGTTATTTTACCTCTGTACCAATGTTGGAATACGGTGTCCACTTCTGATGCCCACAATTCAAGGATGTTGATAAATTAGAGAGGATTCAGAGGGAGCCATGAGAATGATTAAAGGATTAGAAAATATGCCTTATAGTGATAAATTAAATAGATTGAGCTCTTTGAGTCTAACAAAGAGAAGATTAAGGGGTGACTTGATTACAGTATAAGTGCCAATATGGGGAACAAATATTTAATACTGGCTCTTCAAGCAAAGTAAAGTATAACATGATCCTATGGCTGGAAGTTGAAGCTAGACAAATGCACACTGGAAATAAGGCATGAATGTTTAATGGTGACAGTAATTAGCCATTGGAACAATTTACTAAGGGTTGGGGTGGATTCTGTATCATTTACAGTTTTTAAATCAAGATTGGATATTTTTTCTAAAAGATATGTTCTAGGAATTATTTTGGGGAAGTTCTATGGCCTGTGTTATACAGGAGGCCAGACTAGATGATCACAATGGTCCCTTCTGGCCTTGGAATCTATGAATCAACACGATTCAGTAAAAGTTTAATCTGGAGATTGTTTTTTTAAAAACTCCAAGGAAAAAAAGCAACCAAACTTGACTTACTAGAGCTTTTAAGTAAATACCAAGTACCTCTGAGTTTAAGTACATAGTCCTAAAAATATGGACTTAATTATTTTCTCAAAACAAAACTCTTTCTAGATGTGTTTTTAAACTTCTACAGGAAGATTGGATAGAGGGATGTGGGAGAGGGTTGGTGGTGAACTGTGATGGAATGCACTATTTAAATAACTAATACTTCTTTACTTTATAAAGTGTATTATGCTATAAAGCCCTAGCATTGTTTTTTCCCCCCCATCACATGCAAAGATCCAATGCATCATTAGCGTGGTAAATTAAACAGGGAAACAGTGCTTACATAAAGGAAAGGTTGTAATTTGAGCCAATAAATGCAGTTAGATTGAATTAAGTCTCTCACTACATCCTCCTTATGCGGGTCAGTGTGCACATGCTAGATGAGTTCACTCACTAAAGGGAGGTCTTTGCAGTAATCTAAACCCAACTGCATGTCTTAAGGCTGAAATAAACCTTTATTCTGAATTCCTTCTTATTTAAACAAAACTCTCATGGAGATACTGGGCAATCTGCTGCTGCAGGTTCTTTGGCAGAGCTGCTTTGTTTCTTGCTCCATTAAGGGTAACTTTCCCACACCACTCTGCCATCATGGGGGAGCAGGGGGACCATTGCTGCACACAGGCGAGCCGCGTAAGGGCCAGGGCAGAAGCCACAGTCTTGGAGAAGACCCTCCCTTGATTCCCTGCTCACCCTCAGCAGCAAGATATCTTCCATAATGAACACAGCCTGTGGAAAATGTGGGGACAGTAATGATTGTAAGGCCCCCTTTACAGTGCTGGCTCTCCCCAACAGTCACGTGCCCAGTGTACAGTACGGTCCTGGAACACTGATTTCCCCTGCCCCTGTGGTTACTCACCATTTTGGGGGTCTTGTGGCTCATGTGTGCTTGCCTGGGGTCAGCCAGCTAGTGACAGGTATGTGAATAGTGGCTGTGTTTTAAATCATTGAACCAATGGTCTGTGTGTTGCAAACAATACTGCTTCTGTAAAATGTTGCATTTTGGCTTCACAGATATGACCCTGGGAGCCCAGCCCCCCTCTTTGTTATCGCCAGCTGAACGGCTGTGCAGAATTAGAAAGCAGTCACGAAGAACTAAAGAGGACTTTCTGCGTGATGTCATGATGCACTCTGCCACCGAGAAACAAGAACTGAAGGAGTGGCAGGACAGCGAGAAGAGGGGCCAAAAGGAGAACACAGCACACCAGAACGAAGCCAAGGAGCGGCTCTTAAATGTTAGGCGTGCCAAGCAGACACACTCCAGGAGCTATTAGCACTGCAAACTGAGCAGCTCCACGCCCGCCCTCCCCTGCAACTGCTGTCACAAAACTCTTTCCCATGTGCCCACGAGACACTGCCAACACACTCTTATCAACCGCCTGGCTTCAGTCTGCACCCGCTGCATTCCACTCCTGCCCCATCACAGTCCAGCCCTGAGGACTCCCAGTACCCTCTGCAACGTCACGCACATTGCCCAGAGTCACGGTCTTTCAGAGCAGGATGCGATTAATGGCCCTGCACACTTCCATCAACATGCGTCCAACAGTCGACTTTCCCACTCCGAACTGGTTAGTGACCAATCGGTAGCAGTCTAGACCAGCTTCCATAGTGCAATCGCCACACGCTTCTCCAATGACAGGGCACCTCTCCTTCTCGTGTCCTTGCACCAAAGGGCTGGGGCAAGCTCATCACACAGTCCCATAAATGTGGCTTTCCTCATCCAAAAGTTCTGCAGCCACTGTTTGTCATTCCAGATGTGCAAGACTACATGATCCCACCACTCAGTGCTTGATTCCCGAGGCCAAAAGCGGCATTCCACTGTAGTCAGCACCTCTGTGAATGTCACAAGCAATCTCGTGTCGTAGCTACTACGCGTGGCGAGATCAATGTCGAACTCCTCTTGCCTTTGTAGTTTAAGGAATAACTTCACTGCCACTCGTGACGTGTTAGTGAGAGCGAGCAGCAGCATACTGGTCAACAGTGTGGGATCCATTCCTGCAGACCGAAGAGGCAGAGCGTGCAGTACATAAACCGTTGAAAGATGGCACCAAATGCGGACGGAAGCACAGGGATCGGATTGCTGGAATGCGAAGTAATTCATCACGGGGCATTGGGACAGGACCCAGTATGCCCTGCGACCTCCTCTGCCTTCCCACAACTCTTAGCGGCAGAAGAGGAAGAGATGCTCTATGGGTGCCCAGAGTGCACTGTTCCGAATACCAGCTGACTGTGTGAACACACAACACAACAGCGGTTTCCTTTTAGCTCTCTCTGAGCGGCACTGTAACTCTGCCAGTGTAGACGTGTCCTGAGTCCTTTGAGTTCCTGTCTGAATCAGGGAGGATGTTGCTTTTGAGACTTTTGCCTTCTTCTAGGGTTTCATAGTTGAGGGTTTTTCTCCATTCCCTTTGCAATAATCTATTTCATTTGAGTTCTTATAACGATGCTCATCACGATAGTCCCTCGTGGTGTTGGCTTCTTAAATTGGACTGCATATAATTTTACCTTATCCAGAGTCAGTTAAAAATGTCATGCTTGTAAAAGCAAACTGGCTTCCAGCATACCTGGCTGTCACTACAAGCCTTCCCCCACCTCTAATGCCACTGCACAGTTTCTAAGCTGCAGAACATAGCAAAAGATGGGAGAGGCAAGGTATGCTGAAGAGGGCATACTCCACAGTGCAGTCCAATGGGCACATCTCATGCTCCGGTAGCACCACAATCTCCCCCATTGTAGGGAAAGCAAGACTTTTTTAACCCTGACCCCACCCGCTTCTGTATCCTCCCTCCCTCTGGCTCACACTTTTATTTGATAAAAACAAAAACCACTGCCATCACACACCTTTACATGTGTTTTCTTGGACTAACACTCTTTCCTCTCTCAGTGGGTATCTTTCACAGTTCTCCACAGGCAGCTTCTGCAGCACTGACCTGGCACCATGCAGCTACGTCATCCTGCCTCTAATTACTTAGGCATACCCTGGAATGGCCTACTTTTTTAGCAGTAACTTCCACTATGCTCTCTCAACCCACACAACATAAAATTTGAAAATCCATGCAGGCTGCTAACCCCATGGCCACACATCAGTTATCAAAGAATAAGCACCTTCTTCCCAAAGCACACCTCCACCTTGTACTCAGCCTATCTGAAAACTCCATAGGTACATAAATTCCCCTTAAAGGCCTGCTTAGATTTAAGTCCCTATTTACCTGCATAAACTGCTTTGGAAATTTCATTCCAGATTTAATAAGAAGTTGTAAAGAAGAATCTTAAAAATACGCATCTCCAATGCTGGCCTGATTTACAGTGTTTTAATATATTTCAATACAGCTTCTCTGTACTAGTACTGTTCAGCATAATCATACAATGTTCTCTTTCTCTGAATGTTTTAGCAAGATGCATTTAAAGATAATGTGCATAAACATTTTCATTGCATATCTGTTTCAACACTGTGCTTACACTGTGTCATGTCATTTATTTCTCAATTTGTAAAATGCACCTATAAACAACCATGAGCATATAAATGGCAATTATAAAATAATACAACGTAAGTATTCTGATAGAAATGTCTACTGGAGGGAAACTTCCGACACTGCCAAAGAAAATTAAAAACACCCAAGAAAAATCCTGAACGGACAAAGACCTTTTAATATGTTAGGAAAGTGGGGGGAAAAAAATTCTGTCAAACCAATGCAAAAGCAAAGTTCAGAGTTGAGGGCTGTCCAGACACACACACCCTGAGCATGCTTATCACCAGCCCCCCAAACTTTTACTTGTCTTTGTGACAGTCTCCATAATGCCTTAGCACAACTCAGCTGCAGGAATGCAGCACAGGGAGAGGAGGAGTATATAAGTCTTGCTACACTAACATTTTTGAGGAAATCTCTCACCATCGCTACATGAATCAATAGAAGTACTAGTATAGGCTGAGCTCAGGCATTTGTGCCCCATCATTATTACACCTAGTGGAAATGCATGGGTAATTCAACGGTAGCAGATTTCCCCCAAAAATGCTAGTGTAACCATGTAAGCTTTGGGAGATTAAAATCAACAACTTGAAACACACCCATCAACAAATCGGAAGCCAATGCAGTCTACTGGCATAATATTCAGTGTGAAAAGCACTTTTAGTAAGCAGCCAGCTACATTCTGCAATAGACAAAATTTTCAAAAGGTCTTCAAGGATAGTCCCTTGCACAGCACACTGGAGTAGTCCAATCTGGGGGTGACAAACGTCCAACAGCTGAGAAGAGGTCTGCATTCCAGAGGAGAGCTCGCAACCCACCTCTTTGCCACAAAATGATGAGAAATAATGCACATATAAATATATTTTTCTTGTCTACTCCTTAATATATATATTCACGTCTGCTGTATGTGAAACTATGAGAAGTGGACGACCCTATATTCCAAAGCTTGTTAACAAAAAGTAGGCATATCCTTCTCAAATCAAGGTAGCAGATACAACTTCCACTATGTACTCTGGAAGTTTTTTCTGGTCTCAATATCATCACTTCCCATCTTCACCCAATTAGCTCTCGCCAAAGCCCCAGTCTCTACTAGATTCCTCTCCCCTCCCCCCAAAAAAACCCATATTAAGCTGGAGTTACTTGTAAACACATTTTAGTAAAAATAAAAATACCTTCAAGAATAGCAAACTAATCCTAAAAACCCATACCTTAGAAACCTACAGTCAGTTAAGGGATATCTAGATTTAAAGAGATTTTCAATAGGCACAAAGGAGAGTTGGACACCCAACTCATTGATTTTTATTGGGAGTTGTGGACCTAACTCCTTTTTTGTGCTTTTGAGGATTTTTCCCAAACTCAATAGAATTTAAAGCAGCATATCTTGTGTAATTTAACTTAACAATATGTTGCAGCCCCTCAAGTCCCTGTAAAGCACTTAAACATCTTCCTCATTTTGTATCCAGCCATTCTGTAGTTCTCCCAGAGGGATGAACAATAATGCAACACATATTTCCAATGAAACTCTTCTCAGGACTCGCTCATTTGCATCTCTGGAAGCTAACACAACTGGGTGACCATGTCAGCACTATTTTTACAAGCCATTTTAATGATTAAAGCCAGCATGCACCACTGGATCCTGCTTTGGCATGCTGTGTTTTACATCCCCATCTGGTCCTTGTTCATACTGTTAAAGCAAAGACAGACTAATCCCAAACATTTGGGATTCTTTCAAAGGACATCATTAGTTTCATGGCAGTTCTTCTGGATGTTATTTTATACCGATGAAGGCAAACAGTGGGAATAACAATGTCTACCTTGTCTACACAATAGAACAATACTAGCTGTCTGGACCATTTTGAATTACTGATTTTTAACCCCTTTGGTACACTTAATTTTGGTACAATTAATTTCAATACAATGCAAAATTGTAGAACTAATCCTAGATTTTTCCTTCATTTTCTTTTACTATCTCGTTATGAGGCAGATTAGAGTTACTGGTGGTTTTGGTCTCACTTTATTTATGAAAACAGCATGTATATTACCTTACCTAAGAAAGAGCTCTCTGTAGAGAGCTTTCACAAATGTTCACATTTGGGTCAATCCCCTCATCATGGTAACTGTTAAAACTGATGAAGAGATTAAAAAAGACAAATCCACTTTGCATTTTTAAATATTTATCCCTCTGATCTCACAGAGAAAGTTTCCATGACTAGGCAAGACGACAAAAAATGTCAATACACAGTGTAATAAAATGCACAAGGAGAAAATGTAAAATCTTTCATAAAGGTGACTACTTTCAGCAACAGGCTATAAATTTGCTTTCTGTGAATAGAACAAACTAATTTAAGTGAGCACAGGTGGAACATTAAAGCAGCAATAGTCTACTAAAATAACAAAGTAAGGGATGGAAATCCACACAATTTTTGTCCATGGAGACTGGAAAATCCCTCTGCAGCATCTGCAGAACACGTTCATTCTATCAAAGGGGTAGTCGTGTTAGTCTGGATTTGTAAAAGCAGCAAAGAGTCCTGTGGCACCTTATAGACTAACAGCTCATGCTTCTATACGTCTGTTAGTATATAAGGTGCCACAGGACTCTGCTACTTTCATTCTAATCGCTATCACCCAACATAGAGGTCAAACGTGGACCAGGTTAACTAGCTTGTCAGCTAGGACTAAACTTGTCCCTGATCCTTAGTCACTTTTTCAATTCAAAAATAGAATATAACAACTGAATCCCACTAGGACCTACTTTCCTACTTCTCCTTACTGCCACCCATACAGGTGGTGACATGTGCGGCCCAGCAAGCTTCTTACAGGGGCATAGCCCTTTTAAGGACAGAGTTTGGGGCATTTTAGTCATCAGAAAGGCACTTTATAAAGCAAAGCTCTTGGCTCAGTATGGGAGCCCAGAGGTGGGAGGAGATGGTCCACTGAAGCCAGGCACAAGGCCCAGTGGAGCTTCCAATGAGAGAGAACTGGGGTAGCAGCAAGATTAGTAGGAGGCTTTGATATGGTCGCTCTGTAAAGCTATGAGACAAGGTTGACTGAAGCATAATGTAAGGATATCTATGAAGCCCAGGACAAAGGACGAGTCAGGATTTGAAACCCAGATACAGAGGTGAAGGGTAAATACTTCTTGTTGAATTATATTAATAAACCAGGTCCCAGAGGAGAAGGCTCTCACTTTTAACATGAGTCACGACGCACTGATCAAAAGAAGGAAAACTGAGGCACAGCAGCATACCCAGACAGAGAGGATACAGTGACCTTGTGGCAACATCAAGAGGCATAATTGCAAAAAGAGTGATTTTAAATCAGAGCATCAGGTTACCACCATATCAACTTAAAGCAAGTTGATCATAAAATATCTCACTCTCTAAAAATACCGCATTTTGCAATTTTCAATTATATGTGTAGTTATCAAAAAGCTGGGACAAATACTCTCGAAGTATTAAGCAAAATCATTCAATCTCTATTTAAAATAAGTCAACCCACCCGGTTATCAAGTGCTTTAGTATACCACACAAACCATGGGTATTACCAACTGGGAATAGACCAGTCTCAAAGAAAAAAGAAAAAAAAGACTCCGGCTGCAGCGTAATATTTGAGTAAGTGAGGATGACAAATTAGTAGACAGACATTAGCTTCAGACAGTCAGATAAGAGTCATTCTCCTGTCTGCACATTTCCTGCTACTCATTGCATAGGATTCATAACATTAAATTGTGAAACCCTTTTTTGCAAAAATCTGTTGTGAATAAATATACGTTCTCTCAAGACAGAAGTCCGACCTATCCTCTGCAGGAAATGTTTCATTACTTAGCTGTTAATTTAGTTTCTCTAGATTGTTCCAGATTCTAAGGATTTGTTTCTCTCAACCACTTGCTGATAACCCTAGAATATGAAGAGCTAAAGAAGAATGATAGAGCAAAAAAAGGGAATTTTTAACATTGCAAGATTTAACAGCACATTTATTAGATCACTATATCACTGACCAAATCTACCTCTGAAACACAAGCTTGTTTGTATGTCATTGTTTGTATTTTTGTTGTTGCTGACTGAATTTTGAAGAGTTGACCTAACAGAAAAGCTTAGTAAAAGTTAACATCTACATTCATATTTTGAGCTGGGAACCATACACAAGTGGAAAAAAATAAAATATTTTTAATTAGACAGTTGAGGCTACACAGTTCAAATTTAAAGTTAAATTGTTCAAAACATTTGTAAATTTTGTTTTTATTTTGTTTCCCCTGCACTGTGTGGGTATGCAGTATCATTAGCACTGACCACATGCATTAACATTAACATGATGACAAATATAAAATATTAAAATTGTCTAATAGGTTCTCATTGCAAGGGAAGAAAAAATGTTTTAGTAACATGGCAGAAGGTTCTGATGGCCCCTAAAATACAATTTTTACCCTGGCAAATTCTTCTAGCTAGAAGGCTAAATGACTAAAGTAGAGTTAATGTTAGCATCACAGTTGCACAGGGTGAGCTCCAGCACTACACTGATAACCGAGGTGTACTCAAATTAAAACATTTAAAAATAGAAATACATATCCTGGTTATTCAATATCTATCTACAGTACAGTATGAGCAAATGCATCAACTTGCTACAGTAACCACACACCCAAATAATATATTCTAACCACAACTATAGCTAAGAGAAGGCTTTTCCACTTAACCTTTTAAAGCAAATGCTTACGTGTGACGTTATTGACACAAACGGTGACCATATAGACCATTGTTGCAACCAAGGTCATATAGTGGCACCAACTCTTGTACAGGGGAGGTCAAGTGAGGTGTCTATGACAAGGTTACGATTTGCTGGTTATTGCTACCTGTATGCACGTATCATTTTTCTATTTAAAGTTATAAGTATTGGCTTTATACTGTCTGTATTTCAAACTTGTGCTATGCTTCTGGGTGACACCCCAGACAATGTGGCGTCAGCACTGCCTAGACTGCTTGATGGCCCATTAAGGACCATCAGCTATACAATTGACCCATTGAGAGAAGGCAGATACACCTTGCGACTCAGCAAGGCATGCAGGGACATGCCTATGGACAGAACTCTAAGGTTTTTCCATGCCACGTGCTGGGTGGTTGTGGTTGGAACGAAGAAAGCACAAGCCACGTGGCAAAAGAACTATAAAAAGCAGCAGCAGCATCTCCATTTTGTCTTCAATCCTGCTTCTTACTTCTGGAGGAACCTTGCTTCAAACTGAAGCTCTGAACAAAGGACTGAATGACCCATCCCAGCTGTGGATGTACTCCAGAGACTTGATTTGAACCTGCAGTTTATTCCATCACCGCTACAAGCCTGAACCAAGAACTTTGCCATTACTGTATGTAATTGATTCCATTTAACCAATTCTAACTCTCAACTATATTTCTTTCTTTTTATGAATAACCCTTTAGATTTTAGATTCTAAAAGGATTGGCAACAGCGTGATTTGTGGGTACGAGCTGATCTGTAATATTGACCTGGGTCTGGGGCTTGGTCCTTTGGGATCGAGAGAACCTTTTTTCTTTTACTGGGGTATTGGTTTTCATAACCATTCGCCCCCATAAAGAGTGGTACTGGTGGTGATAATGGGAAACTGGAGTGTCTAAGGGAATTGCTTGTATGACTTATGGTTAGCCAGTGGGGTGAGACCAAAGTCTTCTCTGTTTGGCTGGTTTGGTGTGCCTTAATAATAAAGGAAACCCAGCCTTGGGCTGTAACTGCCCTGCTCTAAGCAATTTGTCCTGAATTGATATTCTCAGTTGTGTCCCGCCAGAGGCAGCATCGTTACATTAGGCTACTCTCTTCCTTTAAAATAATTATATTCAAGTGTCAGTTATAGGTCATTCTGACCCGCACTAAGTTTAATTTCTTTCAGTTAGAATCAGCTGTTCAGAACAAACAACAATTTTATAATCCCTAACAAGTTACATTCAGAAGGTAACCTCTGCACTGAACCACTCCATATTCAACTCCAACTCATACAATACATGCCCTGAATGATTTTTGTAAAACTTCTTCATATTTACTGAATGCTAAACTGTGTGGTCATATAAAATAAATAGAAAAGACATGCATATAAGCCTCAGCTCAGCAAAGAATTTAAGCACATGCTTAAATCCATTCGTATTCAGCAAAGCACTTAAGCCCATGCTACACTTTAAGCAAGTGTTTAAGTACTCTGTTGAAGAGGGATGGACCTCTGAATAGAGACAATAGTACAGAGATGAAAAGTGAAAGGAGGAAAAAGATCTCAGTCCAATATATGCGCAAAGATAAAGTCAGAGTGCTTTACAACAGGCTGTAATTTGGAGGACTGAATCAATTTATAGTCTATTTGAAGACTCCAAGTTAGTTTAACAGATCCTAAAATCTATTAAACAGATTAAACAACTCTATTTTAGTAGCTACCCTTTCCTATTTGTGTATTGACTCAACTTTACTGAAACCATTTAAGTGAGTGTGAAAGCAGCACATAGGTTCTCTTCAGTGAGGCCCAAATTATATGATGTTTTTACAAGTTAAGACATCTGCCTAGTGCTGCCTCTTGAATTATTTCTTATTGTGCCAGATCTAACTTAATAGATAAAGCAGTTTCCTATGATCTTTCAATTCATGTAGACTTATGCAAATGCCTAAAACTTAATTTCCCTCATATAACTGATGCTGTATAGCTGTTCTCACATATCTTTTACACACAGATGTAAGCAAAAAGTCTCCTTTGCCTCTAGGCAACGTAGTGATTTGTTCAGGGCCGGCTCCAGGCACCAGCCGAGCAAGCTGGTGCTTGGGGCGGCAGCTTGTAGGAGGCGGCACTCCGCCCAATCCTAGGGCAGCACGGCCGCTTTTTGTTTGTTTGTTTGTTCCGCTCCGGCCGCCCTGTAGGGGGTGGCGGCGCAGAGGACGGGAGCGCCCTGCAGCAAGCCCGGCAGGGCAGCCCGCGTCCTTCCCTCCCAGCCGACCGGAGTGGTGCGGAGCCTCCCGGCAGGGGACACAGCAGGAGGGGCCGCGTGGCAGCGCCCCGCTGAAGCCCTGGCCGCCGCCCTTCTCTCTCTCTCCCCCCCGCTCCCTCCCCCTGCCCCCGCTAGCTGGGGCACATCTGCAGGGCAGGGAGTCCCCCTGCACCCTGGCTCCGGCCACGCCGCAGGTTTTTTTTTTTTTTTTTTTTGCTTGGGGCGCCCAGAAAGCCAGAGCCGGCCCTGGATTTGTTATCAAGTAGTAAGTCCTCCGAGACAAGATTGACAGCTCTGTGGAGGCCTGCTGCACTTAAGTTCCTGTGCAGCCTAAACTGGATTTAGGATCAATACTATATTCTTTAAAGCAAAACAAATCCAATATTATTCAGAAAGGACAAAGTACAATCTGCATATAAGGGCATCCGCAATACATATATGCTCCTCACGTTATAACTGTAAAATATGATGCAGCGTAACACTAGATTAATTTCTATTTAGCCAACTGTAGAAATAAAACATTTTTTATTTTATATCTGATCTTAACTGCACAGTATCAATCATAAACTAAATGATTAGATATGCAAATCAGAAAACCCTTTTGAATGGGATTGACTGCATTTCTGCTGGGGGAGGAAGAGAAATGTTAAAAGATTTTCTTTGTCCTTGCCTTATACTTTTTATTTTTTCCTGCAAGGCCCCATATCACAGTTAACATCTTTCTGGCTGAAAATGATTGTCTGGGACTCCCTTTGGAGGTAGTCAATGTCACTCACTAATCAATGGAAGGATGGTTGAGTGATATAAGGCACTTCCAACTTCTCCCTGGGGGTAAGTACACTGCCTCATCAACACAGCACTATCTGTCAAGAATTAAAATGAACTTTTAAACACTGTATTCACCTCTATGAAGGAAGAGTCCAATGTTTCAATAAGCCAAAAATAATAAAACTATAATCATTAGACCACTCACCAATTAAGACTCTTACATTTGTAAGCAACTTATTCCAAAGAATAAATTGTCTGATCTATATAAAAGATCAGAGAAAACTACTTGGAAAACAAAAAAAGAATGCCATTTTATGAAGATATGAAGAAATACGCATACACGCTGGTGACACTATTGATGACAGTAAAACATGTAGGAAAATGGATTGTGGTACCTAGGTCTTCCATCGGGATAACAAGACAAAACAGTTACAAGCGCACATACCTGTGATACCAGACACCAATAAAACTAGAACAGATGTATAAAATGAGACCCAATTTACAATGAAGGACATGAAAATGTAAAATTACATTCCTATATACCATGGTGAAAATACTTCATAAAACAATTCTGGATAGATATTTGCTGGCTAACGGAGGAAAAAACAAGCAAGTTGTTACCAGTGGACTTTATGGTACTTTTATTTATCTACCAGGAAATGGAATATCTGAATCAAAGTGACAAGAATTGATCAGCCATCTACTAATAGCAGTCAGCACATGCTATACAGTCATTCCAGATGGAAATGCCAACATCTAGAGATTATTCTGCAGGTATGTTTCTTCAAACAAATCCAGTCACCTTTTTCTATTGTGCACACTGCTAAAAAAAATTCATCTTGATCCTAATCAACCCCATTAAACCCAATCTTGATTATTGTAACATCTTCTTCCCTGATACCAACATTCCCACTCCCATCCACACAAATATGCAGCTGTTGTGATCATCTTCCCTGATCATCCATCATGACACATTTCAATCCTATCTCTGACTCCCTTTTTTTCATTGCATCAAATTCAAGTTTTGTCCTCAACCTCAAGACTCTTCCTTCACATTTCTACCCTCCCCATTTATCCGCCCTTCAGTCTTATAACTGAACTCCTGGCTGAACTCAACTTTCTGGAAGGAGGGCATGAAATACCAGTGGAACACATTAACTCTGCATTAACAAAGTTTTTCACCTGTGAACTTGCTAGTTTTCCTTTTTTTCCCTTTTTTCACAGAAAGAGAAATGTTTTTGTAGGAGTTAGTGATCATTTACCCGCTTGTAGTTAACACACAGGTATACAGTTGATGCTATTACAGAATCCTAGAATTGTAGAACTGGAAGGGACCTTGAGAGGTCTTATAGTCCAGTCGCCTGCACTAAAGGCAGGACTAAGTATTATTTAGACCATCCCTGACAGTTCTTTGGAGATTTTAAAGAGCAGGTTAGACAATGACAGAGATACCACAATCTCCCTAGGCAATTCATTCCAGTGCTGAACTACCCTGAAGTTTTTCCTAATGTCCACCCTAAACTGCCTTTGCTGCAATTTGAGCCCATTGCTTCTTGTCCTACCCCTAGAGGTTAACAAGAACAATTTACTACCTCCTCCTCTGTAATAACCTTTTATATACTCGAAAACCATTATGGCTCAGATATCTTCTCAATCAGCTCCTTGAGTATTCTAGATGTATTTCATCAGGCCCTGGTGACTTGAAGACATCTAACTTGTCTAAATAATTTTTAATGTGTTCTTTCCCTATTTTAATCTCTGATCCAACTTCATTTTCACTGACATTCATTAAGTTAGATGTCCAATTGCTGCTAAACTTTTTGGTGAAAACTGAAACAAAAAAGTCATTTAGCACTTCTACTATTTCCACATTTTCTGTTATAGTTCCCCTCCCTCCCCATTGAGTAATGGGTCTACCCTGTCTTCAGACTTCCTCTTGCTTTTAATGTATTTGTAGAATATTTTCTTGTTACCGTTTATGTCTCTAGCTAGTTTAATCTCATTTTGTAGCTAGGTAAAAGATACCAAGTGATTCCAAAGGGCTCTCCCCCCTCTGATACACTTTGTTGTAATGGAATGAAGATTATAGTCATGCTTTGAAATGTCTGGAGTGTGAGGGCCAGTGGGACAAATCACAGATATTGTCTATGTCCCAAAATATTGACAGTTTTATTACATGGTGGTTACAGAAATGTTAAATTCGTGAAAGACTGGTTGTCCCCTCTCCTTCACCCCCTCCCACACTCACCACCTTCCCTTCTCATCCCCTTAAACCATTAACACTTTACAACCCATTTGCACATTAAAAAATTGCTCTTTGGTATCTGGCACCCTCTGGTGCTATGTACATATCACAGCAGCACTTTGCTGGAAGGTCGCACATTTCCTTGATTATGTAACTCAAGCTGTATACCAAGCCAGGCCCCATGCCCCCACTATGCCCCCTCCTTCAAGCTGGCTCCTCCCAACCTCCGCTTTAGATATGTCCACCTAGTCTGCCCCCCTCCAAGCCAGCCCCATCCCCACAACTCTAGCCTCCTTCCCTACCCCATGCAGAAGTGGCATGTACCTTAACTGTATTTTCTGGTTTTCAGATATTTGAATTTGTGTTGCCTTCAGAGCTTCCCCCGATCCAGGCTCACATGGGAGCTGGAAGAGGGGCTCAGACCTTCCTAGAGGGGCAAGGCCCCCCAGATACCAGTACACATGGGGGAGAAGAATGTGGAATTGGTAGGCCCCCTCTACCCCAACCTCCCCCACTTCCCCAACCACACCCATGCCCCCTTCCCAGTGTCCCACCCCTCCCCTTTCCATCCACTCCTCTTAATCCCCAACCCCTCCCTTTGATTTAAATCCCAAACCCCTTTCCCTCCCCATCCCTATTTATCCCCCCATACCTTGTTGCAGCCCCAAATCTCTATTCCCCATTTCCCCCACCCGCTAATCCGTCTGCCCTCCCAGCAAGCATTCACATTTGTAATTTATTCTCTTTTTGGGAATAGCTTGAACATCTTCTGAATTATCTGATTATTCAGATTACATTTCCCTCCCAAATAACACCCACTTCTCCAAACAGAGGAAGATTTTTGCAACAAGCCTAAAAATCTCTTTTCAGATTTCTGCCATGGGTAGGATTCAAATTGATATTGGCTGGGTGCAAGTCAGGTTCAGTGACAGCATGTCCCTTAGACCCACAGATCCTGTTAATATTGGCTGGCTAGACACACTTTTGGGTACCCTGCAGTGTAATCCATCAGGCTCAAGACTGATGGTCATGTTTCAACCTGTAGAGCTTAACTTTCTTGAATAACATTTTCAATATTGCTTCCCCAAAGAGGTAGGGGGTGCCATGCACTAGCTGGAGTAAATGTTGAGCAATTGAAACCCTTTGGGGCCTGGTCAGATCCATGGGAACCCTTTGGTCAAATAACTCCAAACCTGGATCACTAACCCTACCCCATACCCACATGAGGCACAATACATTTCAAGGCATTTCAAAACAATGCAGATTTTAGAGCATTTCGAAGAGTCATCCTTTAAACGAAAGGGCTTCTCAACCAACTTTACCGATAGTGGAGCTGGCGCTCCCTTATAATTATTCCTGTGAAGTGCAAGTATTTAGATAGCTACTTTAATGCACAAGAGAGCTGTTATGTGATATAGATTAAGAATCACCGGCATATTTTCTATCCTGCAGGTGGCTGAAAAAGAAATGCTCAACTGCTGATCTTCCCACCACCACAGCTGCTTTCCTGCTCTTCCCCATTCCTCAAATAGACTTCTGACAGTATATGACCATCCTAGAAACAGGGTTTTTGAGTGGTTGAATTCAGCTTTTTAGTACATTTATTTTGTCTTCCTGCCAGCGAGGTAGACAGAGCATTATGGTCAAAGTCCATAATCATTCCAGAGTCTCTACAGAAAAAAAATCTCTACATAGAGATAAACTGGAATTAATGAACTGTGATGTTTAAATACTATGAGCCTGATCCTGCCAAGACACACAAGTAATTTTACTCATGCGAGTAACCCCACTGATACTACAGGTACATATGTGAGTTTGCAGGACTGTGCCTTACACTACATAATTTAAGAACATCCTGGCACTTCTTTTATTGACAAAGACAATTTAATACATGTACAGTAGAACCCATTTATTCGACCCTCCACTATCCGGCTCTCCATATCGACTGAACAATCAGCGCACACAGGTCCAGAAGCTGGTGATCTCTCCTGTGGACGCTATATGGCGCTGCAGCTTTGCACCTTCCCATTCTCCAGATTATCCACATTTTTGATTATCCAATCTGGTTCCAGTCCTAATTAGATCAGATTAATGGAGTTCTCCTGTAACACTGGTCTACAATTTTTGAGAAGTCGTCTGCTTCAGAGATAAAATGTGCTATTTATTATGTATTTTGATGTGCTGAATTCAAATATGACAATTAAAACAACTGATTGGCTACTGTTTCTAAGATATTTAAGTTTTTACATTTTATGTCTATGTATATTGTGTAGATAGTAGAGTTTTAATCATCAATTGTAAACCTAGGTCTTTTCATGTGTCTATGGTTGCTTTACATGATAATATTTCACCTGTCCTGTTTATGTAACACTTTAAAAATCAGCAAAAGGGTTATATAAATAAAATTTATTATGAAACAAAAGGCAAAAAACTATTATGTACATAGTTTAGTCCTATTCAGTGTCTACTCGGCGCTTCTTGGCTTGTCTCTTGTATTCCCAACTGGAGGCACCATGCAGAAGTAACAATTGCTGGTATGATCTGTTGGCTCTCTCCAAATCATTGGCACTGCAAAAGCCATAGATTTCCTTTTCCTGTTCAACCACTGGCGAAGATTTGTTGTACAAGTGTTGCAGCATATGTGTGGGGCCCACCTCTTGTCCTGAGCTCCAATTTTGCAGCCAAAATAAAGGTGATAGGCTTTCTTAACCATAGTGGTTATACTGCGCTTTTGTGATGCAAAAGTCACTTCACCACAAACATAGCAGAAGTTATCTGCACTGTTCACACAAGTACGAGGCATCTCTGCTCACTTTGGCTAAACAGAAATGTGTCCCTTTGCAAAATCAAACACTGACAAATAAGAGAGCACGACACTGTATGATTTCTAGAGCTGATATAGGGCAATTTGTTCAGCAGAGTGATGTAAGCTTCGTTATGATTGCATCATCCATGACTTCTAGGAATAACATGATGCTATTCATATCATGTATGATGCAATACCAGCTTCAGATTGCATCATTCATTGTTTTGCCTAAAAAGCAAGTACTGTCCAAACCCAGTCATAGATTTATTCATAGATCCAGTCAAAGATGTATTTTAGTCATTTCTGGTTTAAATTGAGATCCCTTCCCTTTATAACTCACTTATCCTCCGCCATTCCCAAGTCAAGGGTCGTATATACTGACCCAATAGCATATCTTGAAAACTAGAGCCAATCAACAATTTTAAGCATCATTTTCGTTCTCAGTGACCCAGAATTAGTAAAGTTTGACTACATTTATTTCAGAAGCATTTTGGCTGTAGAGCAGTGTACTATCACCATGAAATATAATAAATTGCACAAAGCCCTTGTAAAGACTAATATTTGGTTCAAGTAGTAGATATACGTAACAAAATTCTCTTTACTTATCCCCCTGACACTGGGAGGAAGATTATTTTTTGGCACACATCCTACTGATAGCATAGATTTTCCAGACCCATTACACTGCTCCAATGTGCATGTGGCAGATATGGCAATGTCCTGCAATATCCTGGACAAAACTTATTGAATTAAGTTTAACTATCTTAGGTGTTCATTGTATTAAAAATGGAAATGGTTATATATTATTGTGGAATTCTATGTAATGTCTCAAGGGGGAAGAGATGACTGATGTAAACTCTGGCAAGTGTTATGAGCGTCAACAGACTCTTTCAAACAATGCACTTCCCCCTCCTCCGGTTATACAAAAACCCAACGTTTTGAAGATTTGCTCTGAGGAGGGGACCTTTGTCAGCTGAACACCTATTATATGAAGACAAGATCAGAGGCCCACAGTGTATAAAGGAGTGACTCTCAGATTCAGGGTGTGCTTGTTCTGAGCCAAGGCGGTTATGAACTAGTAATCACAGAAAAACCCTTACTTGGGGTTTGATGAAATATTCACCTACCAGGATAATACTTTTATCTTAAGAATAAATGTACTTGCTTAGAAACACCTGTGTGGTAACTTAACTGTGGCCAATTACACTGTTTATAGCCTCTGAGGAAAAGGCAAAGCAGGCCTGCTGAGGCTGTCTGACTTGCTGGGGAATTCACAGTGTAGGCATGGAACTGCAGCCTGGAAATACCCTAGTCAGGAGGGAGAGAGACACATCTGTGCCCAAAAGAGGTGACAGTTGGGGAGCTGGAAGCCTGTGTGTTGGTGCCCATGCTGGACCCCAGAGGGGGAATACAGGTGCAGTTGCCCTAAACTGTGACAGCGCATACCAGCACCAAGCACAGTGAATAATATGGCCTCTGTGTGTTTTGTTACTCCTAAATGATGTAGCAGTTCCACCATTTAAGCCAACCTAAAATGTGCAACTTTTACATACAGTTCATCACTGTGATTAATAGGATCTGTGTAGTCTTAATGGGAGTTATAAAGTACTACATTCAGACTTATTTAAAAAGGAGTTTTATGGATTTCTGTAAATTAAATAATATTGTAGTTAAAACTCAAACAAGAATATAAACTACAATAGTTAAATGAATGGCAACTAAAAATATTGACTCTGCCTGAATGAGCTGTCTAAACAGCCTACCTAATATTAAACTTGTAACATAATTTAAAAAAAAAGTTTTTAACATCTCCATGAAGTCCAAGCTCCACTTTATAAGGAAATATGCTTGTTTGTTTTTATAAATAAAACAGATCACCATCCAGTAGGCATTCCTCAATTATATAAAAATAAATAATGAATGAAGAAAGAAAAGCCATTCAAAATTAACCAAAAAAGGTTTTGTTTTTGTTTTTTTTTAATTAAAGGAATTTTCATCACTTGGTTTTAGCTCAGTTTTCTGCCTTTATATGCAATAGCAGCCATGAGACAATAAAGCTGCTGTTTTTCATTGTGAGCACTAGCCATCTGACAGCATTCATGAACACAAGAGCACAAATAGCCTCATAAATTTATTCCCAGAGCATGGCCTGCTGAAATTAACACAGTGGTACAACATTATTTGCGTTTTTCCACCTAAGTGCTGAAATCTGTAGACATTTACCTTTCTGGAATCTAAGCAATATAACACGTTACCTTAAGATTAAAAAAACCAAACAATTCTTGTCCCACATACTCCTAGAGATTTTTGCTCGAGATTTTACAGCCTTATTTTCAGTACTTCGGTAACATTGGTACACCTCTTAGGCGCATGCGATGTAGCCCAAGCAGCCAATTCAACAAGAGCAGGGGTCCTCAAACTGGGGGTCGGGACCTCTCAGTGGGTCATGAGGTTATTACATGGGGGGGTCGCGAGCTGTCAGCCTCCACCCCAAACCGCGCTTCGCCTGCAGCATTTATAATGGTGTTAAATATGTAAACAAGTGTTTTTAATTTAAAAGGGGGGTCGCACACAGAGGCTTGCTATGTGAAAGGGGTCACCAGTACAAAAGTTTGAGAACCACTGACCAAGAGCATGAAAGAACAATGGAGACACATGCAGAGACATGCATGAGGGGTCAGGGGTCCAAGGTAAAACAACGCCGAACATTTCTGTTTTATTCTAAATTATTAATTTGACTGTATAATAAGAGATTTTATAATATACTTAGTGAAAGATCATTTAAATTGTACAGATTAAAATCCTAAAGAGCAAACAGATGATTTTTTCCTTACAATGGAAGGCAGAGAGAAACTTGCACACTATTTTAGTAAGTGCTGTCGAAGCTTATGACAGAACAGAAAGCGAGATGGAAATCAAAAATTCTGGAAGAGTTCAGAATGTAGATACACCTCTACCTCGATATAACGCTGTCCTCGGGAGCCAAAAAATCTTACCGCGTTATAGGTGAAACCGCATTATATTGAACTTGCTTTGATCCACTGGAGTGCGCAGCCTCACCCCCCCCCCCCCCCGGAGCACTGCTTTACCGCGTTATATCCGAATTCGTGTTATATCGGGTGCCGTTATATCGAAGTAGCGGTGTAGCTTGGTCATCAAGAGTGCTTCAGGGCCAGATTTTCAGAGGTGCTGAGCTGCTTCCATTTTAACTGGAGTGCTGAGCACCTCTGAAATCAAAGCCTAGTTATCTAAATTGGGCACCTAAAAACTGAAACAGCCAGAACTAACCAACACTTTTCAAAATCTGACCCTTAATCTCTGGGCATCTCAATTTTCCCATCTATATCTACCTACATGCAATTTTGGAAATTTTAAGTGAAGTATTTTTATTTCTTCAGGTTTCACTTTATGCTAAAACTTGTGACCCTAACAGAGATGGGAATAGAACTAGGAACCTTCAGCTCACAGTCCTGCACTCAATCAAGTAATACATGGGGCTTCCACAGAGGCACTACCACCGCCACAAAACTGGATTTTTGAATACAGTGAAGCGTGCAAACAGGGAGATTTCAGTCCCCTGAAATACTGAGAAAGTTTTTAATTTCAGGAGGTACAGAAGGCACAAAAGCTAGCTGGCAAAATAGCTCACTAAACTGTTTCCAGTTATTTTGCCCAGTTCTACTTCTGATACTATTCACAAGAGATACATCATAGACAAAAGCCCATTTGGCCTCTAACCACAAATTAGAGTAGGCAAGATTTTTTCCAGTTCTACATGCTATTACTTTGGCATAAATCTTGGCACCTGTGTTTAAGAGGAACGATCCATTCCATCTCTTCCACCCCCTTAAGGAATCAATGAAATAATGATGGTAAGCATCATTTCAGGCAATATTTCCCCTTTTATGACGATTAACTTTTGGAACAAACTAACAAGGGAAGAGGTGGATTCTCCATCTCTTAATGTCTTCACATCAAGACTAGATGCCTTTCTGGAAGATATGCTTTAGTCAAACACAAGTTACTGGGCTCAATAGAAGTAACTGGATGAAAGTCTGTGATCAGTGTTATACAGGTGGTCATACAGATCTAATACTCCCTTCTAGTCTTAAAATAAATGACTTTACTACCACATTAAAATAGATCAGATACCCAGAAAGACCACCTCATATAAGAGCATCTCATAGCATACAGCCCAAAAAGCTATTCCGGCAGAGAGATTTTCTTTTTTTTTATGGATTTAATAGTCTTCAAATTCAGAGGCTTCTCTTTGGCCCAACTGCTAACCTATGACAAATTCTGCCCTCAGATTCAACTGCAAATGAAAATAAATGAGAGTTGCATGAGAACACTGACTGACGGCAAAATTTCATTCTGAGTTATTTTAGGCCATTCACTCTCAGATATACCTTTATTCTGAAGGCTTCTCTACTCTCCCTTCCTCCCTCCCCCCCCCCCCCCTTGAGAATACTTTTTCTTAAACTTGCAAAAACCTCATTACAACCTGTGGATTAGCAGTGAGGCCCCTGTCATTTTCAGGGCAGCAACAGATCCTCTCTCTTTACTCGAAACTTTTTAAAATGTCACTTTCATAATGGGGAAACTGTTGACCCATGGGTTGGAAAGAAACTAAAATTTTAATATTAAAAACACAGCTAATTCAAAAAGGGAATAGCTATTTTCGCCAAACTCTGTTGCTGGAGACATGAGTCCCCAACAGTAATAGTCCTCGGGTCTGATGCTGAGTTCAGGGACACCAGTGAAAATCAAGAGTAACTCCACTTTAAAAAGGAGATTAACTCCAGCATAACTGATATGAGAATCAGACTCCTAGTTTCGTCACATTATGCTTGCCTGAGTAGCGGGAAATACATCTTAAGAGTTAAAACTAGGGGCTTTTTTATGGAAAAAGGACACTAAAATACACGCAAGCTTTCTATCTACAGATCTGAACTATATACAGCAGAAAGTTCCCTGTACTCCACTTCTCCGTGGTTCCAACTTAATGTTCTGGGTTTACATAGAGAAAAAAAAAAGTAAAAAGATTCACAGATTTTAAGGGAAGGAGGGACCATTATGGTAGGCTAGTTTAACCACCCTCATAATACAGGCGATAGAACCTCACCCAATAACATCTGCATCAAGCCCATAATTTCAGTTTGACCTAGCGCACATCCGAAAGATATCCTGTCTTGATTTAAATACTTCAGATGACTTCCAAGTCCCTAGGTAACTTGTTCCAATAGTTAATTATCTTTACTGTTAAAAATCACTACCTTATTTCTAATATGAATTTGTCTAGCTTCCAATTCCATCCACTGGATCTCCTTATGCATTCATCTGCTAGATTAAAGTGCATCTCTTTCACATGTAGGTACTTGCAGACCATGATCAAATCACCTTTTAGTTTTCTCTTGGATAAATTAAAGAGAACAAGTTTCTTTAGTTTCTCACTGTAAAGGCGTGCTTTCCAAACCTTGAATTAGTCCTGTAGCTCTTCTCTGAACCCCTTTCAATTTGTCAGCATCCTTTTTGAAATGTAGACACCAAAAAGAGAGACAGTATTCCACTAATGGTCTGACTAATGTTATCTTCAGAGGTAATACCCCTCTCTACTTCTATTTGGTCTTTCCCTGCTTACCTATCCAAGGATCATTTGCCCTTTTAGCTACAGCAGCTCCTGTTCAACTGGTTATCAGGAGACTTGGAAGGATAGATTTTTATCAGTAAATGCTGGTAAACATTGATTTAACCACACACACACAAACTGGAAAAAATATTTCTATAGATAATAACTGAAATTTACAGACAAAGTACGAAAAAAGCTGCTTGAGAACTTATTATAGTTTGATTTAAGGATATTTACTTTGTACATTTTCACGTGATGTTGACAATTTGTGTTTTAACAGTTATAAAGCTTTACCTTTTGAATATCAACACCTACTGTCATTAAATTATTGGCTGACCCCTCCTTTAATTTTCCACAACTATGAAACTTTTGATCTATAAAATAGAAAAAAATGCTTAAATAAACATCGATATTATCCATCAAAATTATAAAAAAGTAAAAATTGAATTCTGTCAAGCCCAGTTATCTACCATTACACCTAAGTTATGTTCATAGTCACTGCTTTCCAGGATACAGTTCCCATCTTGTAAATGTGACTTAGGTTTTTGTTCATATTAAACAGAAATCAGTGAGTATAAAACCAATCAGATGCTAATTATTTCATAATCTCAGAATAAAACAATTGTCAAAACACAGTAACAAAAATAACTTGCATTCTATTTCAGATGATATGGCACGACTTTGAAAGGAAATACAGGCAGACATAAAACCAGAAGGCTATAAAGCTCATAAAAGCCAACAATTGAATTAAAGAACAGGAGACATGCATTGAGCAGTGATTACTTTCCCCCCTGGGTCTGTCATTTCAAAAGCAGGAGAAAGAGGAGTTCCTAAATATCAACATGTATGATCAGCTGTGTGATCAAGCGAGGTACATAAGAGGCCCATTTAAAAAGCACAGGTGCAGGGAGAGCCTTCTAAAATTGAATCTAGATAGAAAAATTCAACCACATGTGAAGTGAGATATCAGTATCATCGAATTGGGAATGTTTAATACTGACTGGCTTTATAGCTAGAAGCACTTTTCATTTTCCTATGTATCCAACACAATATTCCCCCAAAGTAAATATATATGCATTAGAAATGAAAACACCACTATCTTCTCTACCTCACTTCAGTTTAGGAGACAGTCTACTTTATCCACTTGTCATCTTGCTGAATATCACAATAATTCTGTTGACACTCTCAGTAAAATCCTGGTCCTATTAACTGAGTGGTAAAACTCATATGGACTTCAGTGGGACCAAGGATTCCCCCTTCCTCTCATTTTTAAGAGATTTTTTTGGATGGGTCTATATATACAGAGGTGAATGCATGCACTGTTCCCTTGACTGTGGCTGAAAATAGGCTTAATTTTGACTGAAGTTAAAAAAGTGAAATATGTACTTTCTTCTCCTGAAGCTAGTGAAAATACTGTAAAAAATATAGTACTATCTTATTTTAAAAACAAAACTATACTGTTCTAATTAGCAGAGCTATTTATTCTCATTCACCTAATGATCACTTAAATTTTTAAGCAATGTTTTCATTTTCACCACACTACATTTCTGCAATACAGAAGGGTTAAGTTTCTGATAAGTGGGTTCTCCAGTTACAGCTAAGTAAAGGAAAAGCTAATACATATGCATGAATTCTTAGCAAACCCTGAGTAGTTGTGCAACTACTGTGGGGAGACGGGAATGTATAATTTTGCCTCCTGGGGATTTGTGCAACTACTCCTTCTCCCTCTCTCTCATCAGGAGAAGACCACGTGGCATGTCCTACCAAGGTACATTGACATATTTAGCTAATATTCCTGTTTCATAATTGATCTTCTCTCTCCCCCACCCATTTCATACCCACTCGTCTGTTCCACCCTTTTGGGGATTATTTCACTGCCTCCTGGAGCAACTTCCATTGGCGAAATCACAGCAACGACCTTGCTTAGGCCTCAATCCTGCAAGATAATCCATGCAGTGGGTAGGTCAGTGTGGCTCAGAGTGAGTGCAGAGATCTGCCCACACTTGTAGGATCAGAGCCAATGTCTATTAATTTATGCAGTGTGGAGCTATGCACAATCTTCCAATCTGTTCCTATAGGCTTTGCCGCAATAAAAATGGACCATTCTTACCAAGCTTTATCAAAACAAAAAAACACAAAATCTTCTTACAATGTTGATTACAAATTCTAGCAAGCTAAGCATACTCGTATACTCTAATCTATCTCCACATAATCAATATGGTACATTTGCCACATTTTGGTAATGTTAAGATCCCAATTTAGCAAGATAGTTGAGCATGTGTCAAATTTTATACATGTGAATAACCCCATTGATTTCAATAGAACTACTTACATGAGCAACTGTTTGCAGGATCAGGATCTAAAAATGCCCACAATGAAAACACAAGGCTGACTTGGTGAAGTCAATCTAAGAGACTACTTAAGCAGCCCACAATACTTATTCCTTTACATCACAAGTGAAACTATACTTCAAAATTGAAATAAAGTGAAACATTTAACTGCAATAGTGTTATGTATTTAATTTTTTAAGAATTTCCTGCAGATGTTTAGGATGCCAGGATTTTAATAAAACCACTTAAGGGGACAATGTCAAGTTAATTTTGACACAAACATTTAGATGTTATCAAAGTCTAAAGACATAATATATGTATTCCCAAGAATTTCTTTTATTTGATTCCAAAGGAGTGTTTTTCTTCTTTTAACAAGTATTCCCCCTGCAGTGTTTGCAAACCAAATACTGTACTAGCACATAGAGAAACAATTGCCCTGCTTTCAGGGGCCAAAGGGTTAAAATTGGCAGAGTCAACTGACCTCTGTCATCAAACATATATTGAAAGACTGTGAGTAAGCAGAGGCCTGTGAACAAAGGCTATTTGACTTTGTCCAGCTCTACACTATAAATGTTTGCTGGCAAGTGTAATATTGGTCAGGGGTGCAAAGAGATGTGATTTGTGACTGACATAGCTATGCCACCAAAAACCCCTAAAGTGTAGGAGCAGGATTTTATAATTGTACTAATTGTACTATAAGAATTGATGTAAACTTTGATTTCATTCTGCCAGCCACCCTTTTTAAACAGAAAGGAATGACCATCTGAGACTGGGATCCTGTTTCCAATATACATTACAATTAGGACCTGTTATAAAGTTTAGTTAGTAAGAGACAGGATTTTGTATTGTGTCTATGATAAATAGATTAGAAGAACGTTGAGGGCCTGAAGCCCCAATGTGAATTGTTTTATTTATAAGGTTTAGCAAGGCTTGATTTACAATGTATTCTGCTGAATATAAAATACTGCTGTCTGCATACCTTTGAAGGTTTCTGTAAGAGATTGTTTGTGTGAATGAGGAATGCATGCATCAGGAAAAAATAAGGTGTGAAACCCATCACAAATGTCCAGATGGTCAAGAAAAAGTGAGAGACTTGGAAAGACCAGGAGACAATCAGAAAACATCCATTGTATCCCATGCCAAACATGTTAGCAGCATTGACGACCTCAGAGGTGAGGCAGGCACCCCCAAAAGCGAGACAACAAATAAGAGATAACGATGGGAAGCCCGACAATAACCATCAAATGATAACACCACTTAAGGACTAATGATTACAGGATGACATTGCAAAATGCATGGACTCAAATGGGAACTTACAACTATAAAGCTGGGGTGTTTTGCCATGGAACTCTGCGTTCAGTCCTGCAAAGCCTCGGAGCATCGGATCGCGACCGACAGAGCCCAGCTCCTCACTCGTGCTCAATCTAACTGGCCATTAGATTGACTCGAGCTACAGCAGACTGGTAACTATAAACATCAACTGGCAGGATGCGTGTGTGTGTGTGTGTGTGTGAGAGAGAGACTGAAAAGCATATGCTAACTGTTGTATTTTCAATAAATACGGCGTATTTGCCTTTTCCCTCCGAAAAGATCCCGAGTGCTTTGTATGAGCATAACAAAAGTACATACAGTTTTGCCAGTATACGCTAAATAAATTCTAGGAGCATTTACTGGTTCAGTATATCTATACCAGCAAAGCACTCCAACTGTCCACCTGGTCCTTGTTTATGTTCCTTTATTTGTTTTCTTCCAAACCAATGCAAATCTGGACGAACTGGACAAAACAAGAGTGGCAACCCTTATTAGCAATTTGAGGATTTATTAAAATTAGGCTAGCAAGAGCCTGGAGCTTTCCCTCCTACACCATTCTCTTCAGGAGAATGGGAGAATGCAAGTAGTCAGAAAGATGTGAACCATCAGAAGAGATATAGGTAAAGTTAGAAAACTGTAAGAAGTCAGAAAAGATCCAAGTGGAGAAGGAAGCATTGGAACTAAGGCAACATATAAGGAGAAAGGCTGAAACACAAATCTAGGACGGGTGACAAATATAGGAATTCCTACTGAAAAGTTAAAATACTGCTAATTAAGACAACATACTGCTACATTTGTGACACATAGAAAATAGTTGATATAAAAAGGGAGAGTCAACAGTCTTTCCTGCAAGACGCTAGAAATTATATAATACTTTGGAGATAATAGACATTAAATAGCAAGTGCTTTGGAGGATAGGATTAAAATTCTATAGTTTCCCAGGGGGCACCTACCACCTGTGCTTAGTATGAGGAAGTGTTGTCTGCGCCTGCCGTGGCTCAGCTCCCCAACTTCACTGGCCGCAGGCAACACAAGCTCTGAGCTCAGCCTACGCAGGCTCCACTGTAACGACAGGGCCGCTCAAACCCCTGAGCCCTCCAGGCATCCCCCTGGACTGTCCAGGCCCTGTCCCAGTCTCAGGACACTCAGTATTTACAGATTCACTGCTCCCAAAGGAACAGACCCTTCAGCTTACCTGTTACACCTCAGATCCCAGATCCCCTTAACACGCTGCAATTAATAATGTTTACAGTAAAACAAGAGAAAGTGTATTTGACAAAGAGTAGAGATTCTAGTGAAAGCAAGTAGAAGTACTGGAAATAAAATGGTTACATATAAAACATAACATGCATTCTAGGATTACTTACTTAATTACTGCAAGGTCTTACAGAGCAAAAGCCCACTTACAGTCCAAAATCCTTACAGCACATTACAGCCAGGCTTGGCTGTGATCTTCCATTTGTGAGACAAGTCACACTGTCCTTTTACCTCTTCAGTGGAAAGATTCACTGGGGTACCTCTCCCCCATACTCCATCAATCTGTTGTCTTCATTCATAAACTGGATCCCCTCACACTTTTATTTCTTCCTGTAAATTTCCTCTCTTGAAGATTTCACAATCTCTTAATGAGCATTTTGGCTCCAAATACAAACTGACCTATATTGTTAAACAGACAATACACAATGCCCAGCCAAGGAGAAAAGCATCTACTGCCTGGAAAGAACCAGTATGAGTCATATCACCCCGTTTACCTACCTTAAAGCCAAGGCTTTGAAAACATAATTTCCAGTATAGATACAGAACTCCTTAAATATTATCCATACATACATTTTGCAATGATTATGATGACCAGTGGACTATTGGCTCTCAGTAGAGACCTCACATGCACCCTTTGGTGAATTATTGTGCACATATTTGACCAAGGAGATCTCTATGAAATCTGTGCCCCCCCACCCCCACCCCATGTCCTCTGCCAGTTGGCACAAAAAGGGTCCTGGGTCACAGTCAGAAAATGAAATGAATTTTTCACAGAATTTATTGTGAAAAATATGTCCCTTTTTTTGTCCAAAATTTTCAACTACCTCTAGCCAAAAAAACAGATTTAACCAACGTCTGGCTCCAAAATAGTGACCACAGAAGAAAGTACTGAAAGGGCCTCCTATGAAGCAAGAACCTAACTACTGAAGCAAACAAGCCTGGCGTAGCCAACAGTGACAAGACCAGATACAAAGGAAGAGCTTGAAAGTTCCCCTGTACCCATGTCCATCAGTCATCCACAGTATCCAGTACACTAGGAATCAACCACACTCACATACTTCCAATCCAAGCCAAGATGTAGTTAAGCAGACACCTGACATTTAGCACAAACAAACGATGAATTTGACATTGTTCTTCAGTTGAAGAATGTAAAGATTAGACTTTCAAATGAAGTTTCTAACTGCACCATAACATAACTTTATTTGCCAGCAGACTGCCAATACTAGAGGTAATTACTTAGTGTATGCCACATAAATACTTGTTTAAAGTTGCCTTTGAAATGATACACTCTGCTGAAGTCCCTAAACATCATTGTGCTGTAATTTAATACCTATCTGCTTCAGCATCTGGCCAGCGATAGTCACAGACAATATTTGTATTGATTTTAAAAGGTGTTTACCATTTTAATCCAAATACACACACACACACACACACACACAAACTTTCAGTTAGCTATATTTAACTTTCTATGCAATGTTATAATATTTTTATTTCCTCTGAAGTGTGAATTAATTGCAGATGAAAGCCATGTGGTTATTCTACACTGAAATGTACTATCAAATGCTATTTTACTTCTTTATTGTTTTAGTTACTCATTCAATTTAAAAAAATTAATTTACTAAACCTTAGAGCTTTCAGGGCTTCCATTTATTCAGAGAGCAAAAGCAGTAACTTTTTCCATTTCGATAGCAAGTCAGCCTTCCAATAGTTTGTCAACATCCATTTTAACATTATTTGGGTTTATCTATATTGATTGATTGCTCTTAGAGCATGAGAATCTGAAAGTGAACTCACTAGAAACTGACTAGTCTATTTTCATGAAGAAATTATTTCAGAATTTATAAATAAGTTATCTGTTACATAGGGAAAGATTTTTAAAAGATGTAACCTCACTGCTCATGAAACTACTATACTTTAACAAACTAAAAGATGCTTGTTTCTCCATATAGTTATTGGGAAATATAAACCCTATTTAAACACTCCTGCTGCAGCTCCAGCTTCACTATAAAAAATGATCCATCTGAAACTTTATAAGCTGATTTTATTACATTTTTCTGGAAAGGCAAATTAGCAAATGGTTTGGGGGAGAAATGGGGGTTCAAAAATATAAATCATCTACCATTTTTATTTTGTTATATCATGTTTTGTTTAGAAATCAAGTATCAGGTCAGGGAGCAGAGTGTCATCTTATCGAGATTTGTTTTAGGATTTCAGGCATGGTTTTGCTTGTGGTGAACTGAGAGCCTTTTTTTAATCACTACGGTATGATTAAAGAAATGGGATTTGAACAAATTAGAACACTTATGCAAAGATGTAGGAGCACGTTACCATGCATTCCTATGAATAAGTATAAATATGAATACTGTAATATACAGTACTGTAATACTGCATCACTTTTAGGTTTTATATTATTATTTACAGTTTGATCCTGTGAATGAGCAATCAGAATCCCAAAAACAAACTAGCTTCACCCATATGTAGATGACTTGGAGAGTTCCATACTTAGCACTGAGACACATTGTTACATACTGGTTTTTCTCTGCCCATCATCATAAAATAGGACTCATCATAGAGAAAGTCACAATAAAGTATGCTATAACAAGGTCAATTTCCAGATTTACATACTTACTGTGTATTCTTTGCACAGTCCCTTATTTTTATTTTAGACTAAATAAAGTAGAAAATGGCTAGTTCAATCTGCAGCATATCAAAGCTGGGTTTTTTAGACCAACTCTGAATTTAGCCATGTATTATGCATAAATGAATAAACAAACATACATAAGCTCTGATACATCAACTAAGTCCCAGTCCAGCTCCTTTATAATCCTATTCCTAAAGAATCATGCACGACAACCAGAAAGGGAAAGAATGCAAATATAAATCTGTCAAAGACCTTTTACATCTCTGAACCCCTGTGCTGCATCATGCATTGTTATTCTAACACACACCAATAGCTATAAAACATTTTCAGTCTCTTTCAATGGGAATTATAATAGGGACAATTTTTCAAAAATATAGCTTCCACTTGTGCATGCACAATTTCTGTGAGTCAGAATTCACACAGCACCATTTGTTCAGGGAAGTCATACACAACTGGATTTTGCATGTGCAAATTCAATTATTTGTGCAAACAAAATACCTGCATGTAAGTGACTAGTATATGCAAAAACAGAAGGCACATTGAGGTCTGCCCTTAAATACTTTTGATTTTTCCCTCCCTATTTTAATCATGTTTTTCATGGGTTTTTTTCTCCCCTGCTACTTCTGTGACCCTCACAACCAGCAGAGGAGAATTCATGGGCTTATCAGGCAGCATCAGTGCCCAGGAACATCAAACTCCTGCTGTGCACACAATTTATTTGGGACTAAGCAGCTGCACCAACTTCAGGCTTGACCCAGCTGTGGAAAAATACAGTAGTAAAAGAGCCACTGCTCCAGTGGGACTGGACTCTGGAGCAGAAGAGTGCCCTAATCACTGGACTACAGAGGCATTCTCTCTCACTCTCTCTTTCTGGCCCAGTGACCATTTAAATATTTATCCACAGTGGAATAGTCACTGGGCCAGAGAGAAAGACTCAACAGACCAGTGGTTAGGGCACCCATGTGGGAGGTGGGAGACCCAAGGTTCAGTCCCCGTTCACCGCCTCCTCTTCTCCCCACTTATGTGGATCTCACTCCTCCAAGACACTACTTAGTCACCTATACAGCATGACTCCAGGAGACAGATTAGCATTTTTGGATTGCTAAGCAGAGATCTGCAGCCCAGGCTTAGGCACCTATCTCCAGGGCTTAGGACAGAGCTCTCTCACCAGCATCTCCCATTGGTTCCTCACCAAGCATGCTGGCTTTTGTGGACTGCAGTCTAAGACGCCTCTCTCCCCCCGTGCATTGTATAGGGAACCTAGGTGCCTAACTATGCAACTTCACATCATGGCCAAGTGACTGGCTCCTTATAGGGAGATAGGTCTGGCTGGCCCTGTCTCATAATTAATTAGCTGCTTCCCAGACTGAGAGGGTCCACTAAGGAGGCACAGGTGATAGCTTATAAAAGACCTGAGACGGATCAGTCTGGGAGTGGGCAGATTCCTGCAGAAGGCCCTAAGCCAGCATCTGAGAATGGTACTCAGGGGAACCAACTTGTAGGTTGGGAGGACAGGTATGGGAACAGGAGCCAGAAGGTGGGTTGCAGAGAAGCCCTAAAGAATAAAGGAACCTTTTTTATTTGTTTGGACTTTTTTAGTTTGGACTTTTGCTGGAAGAGGTTGTGTTTGTTTGGGAGTTAGCCAGAGAGCTAAGCCAATCTCTAGCACAGACAGGTGTGAGGAGAGCTTAAGAGACCTACTTTGGAGAGGGAAATTGAGGTAAGGAATGCTGCAGTGCCACTTTGCCAGCAGAGACCACTATGGGGGCAGCCATGCCCCTACATCAGGGTCACACATTTCCTAGCTTCTGTAGGCTAAGGTTATTGCACACATCAGGGGATCCTTCCATCCTTTCATTTCCCCCTCCCCATCCCCAAGTCCCTGTGTGCATGCCCCCTTCCCTCAATGCAAAAGGTTCTGTAGGTCCCTCTCCCTTATACCAGAGTCCCCCATTTTGCCTCCCATGCCAGGGAGGCATGCCCCTATTCCTCCCCACCCCCATGGTACTTTCTCCCACCACTATTCTTTTTTCTGTCTGGTAGATAAGTTATTCCAAGTGTCAACATGTTAAACTATATTGGGAGGATAGGCAGAGATGAAAGAGGAGTACTCTTATGCTGGAAGGCATTAAACCAGTTGTGAGATCTACAGATTATGGTAGAAGTGCTTGAAGCTTCAGCTTTGCTAAAGAACTGGCTGGGAGGGACTTCATGTGCTCCCACTTTTGGTTTTCCCTAAAATCAACAGGGTTGTGGTCACTGATATCTAGATCTTTCCCTACATTTTGGAATTGGTTGGATGCAGCATTCAACAATTATCAGGTTACAGACAGACAAATGGAGAAATGCTGCCAAGTGTAAGGCCTTCGCCAGCTCAGCCAATTACTCCTGGGAGAATTCTGCACCACTGTGTGTGTGCAGAATTCACATTCCCCGGACATTTCTTTGCTTCCTCACAGAAAATGATGGGGAAGCAAAGGGAAGCCACAAGAGCAGTCAGGCACCCTTCCTCAGCAGCACAGGTGCCTACTTTCAGGTGCCCAGAGCAGCTAGAGGAGAGGTAAATCACTGCGGTGAGGACTGGGCTGGGATGCCCCAGCTGGCGGCTCCCACCCTGTGCTGGGCTCAGCTGCTAGTCCTGGTTGGGCTGAGGGCAAGGGAAGACAACAAGACTTCTTCCCCTGCAAGGAGTAGCTGGGTCAGACCCACACCCAGAAATCTCCCCAGCTGCAGGAAGCTCCGCACACACCCCATCTGCTTCTTGCCCCCATCGCTCCTCAGCTGCAGGGAAGGGGTCACTGTATGGGGAGCTGCTCCCCTGTCCACCAACCCCTGTGCATCTGGACCCCCCTCCCATACCCAGAGGCAGATTACTGTTTCGTGGGGCCTTGGGCCAGAGCATGTGGGGGCCTGTCCCCACCCACTTCTGCCTACAGTCCCCCCCCCACCCCTCCCCTGGCACTCCTGCCGGGGAGCAGGGTCGGGGCACAGGCTTCCCAGTGGGAGTGCTGGGCGGAGTGGGGCAAGCCCCAGGACCCCAACCCCACTTCCCGGGCAGACAGATCACGGCAAAACCCGCTCCCCAGCAGGAGCGCCCATGGGCAGGATGGAGCGCGTCAGGACATGGGCCCCTTTGGCCCAGTAGCTAATCCACAACTGCCCATACCCAGACTCCCCCTCTACACCCAGATCCCACACTCCCGAGCCTCCTGCAAGTAAACTCCCACCCTACTGAGCCTCACCCCCTAAATCCAGATCCCCCCTGCATCTGGATCCCCCCCCCCTTCATCCAGACCCCCCACCCCTGCACCCAGATCACCCGCTACTGAGCCCCCCCACAATCAAACTCCCCTGCACCTGGTCCACTCTGATGAGCTCCCCACATCTGGACCTCCACCCCACCACACCCCACTCCCCCAGCACCCGGACCTCCCCACCAAGCCCCATCCAACTTCACCTGGGCCCCGCTGCAGAGTCCCATTTCCCCTGCACCCAGAACCCCACGATGAGCCCCTGTGCATCCAGATCCCCTCCACACCTGGACACTCTGCCGAGCCACCGGCAGCCAGACTGCCCCACACAGAACCCTTCCACCCCACACTAAGCTGCTCCACAGTTGAATCCGCCAGGCTGAACCTGCCCGCCCACATATGGATCGGGAGGCAGGGCTGGGCGTGTGTATGAGCGAGACACTGTCCCCCTCTTGCTTGCAAACTTGGTGTTATTAATTTTGCTGTAGAATAAAATGTGAAAGTGATACTTTACAAGTTCAATGGAAACTTCTGAATGACAAGTAGAGAAATGGACACGAATGTTTAAATGTGAGAAAGGATCTTTTTTTAATTAGGCTTGTGACCATTCTTTCTTCTATAGGCTGGAAGAAGCAGGGTTTTGAGGTGGGATTTTTTTAAGTTTTAATTTTCTTCTCTCTACCCACTCCCCGCAGAAACATCAAAAATGCCAAGTCTCGTTTCCTTTGGGTTTACAGTTGTCTCAAAGCATGTTTAATGTGCCCTGGCACAGCTTAAATGAAGGGGTATAAACTTTGAAATTTTAAGAGACTTTCTCCAAAACGTTAATCAGACACTGAAGTTAAACAGGTGTTAAGAACAAAGGCCACCATGTTTTAAGCAATTTGACTAAAAATCCATTCCCCGTTCTGCTTTTACTCTTGAGATGTCATGTCACTAGTCTCCAGTCATTACAGTGCTTATTTACCCTAAGAAAATAGACATTCAATTCACTCTCAGCGCAGCTCTTCTGGTGGTAGCCATAGTAGAGATTTTTATATAAATGGGACTCCGTAATGGTGGTAAAAATGCTGGAAGTAACCAGAACCTTGTCTACACTAGTGCTCCTATCAGTGCAGCTGAAGCTGGCAGAAGTATAGGTGGGATTTTTTTTTCCACCCTGAACACAGACAACTTTCTAGAGTTTTCTAAGATGGAGAAGACCTGAATGTGAAACACAAATAGAATTATGTGTGTGTGTATATGTGTAACAATACCGTAAAGGTAATTGATTACACCATAACATTACATACAAGGTGGATTCTCCAACACTGCCAATTTTTAAATCAAAATCGGATGTCTCTAAAAGATCTGCTCTAGGAATTATTTTGGGGAAGTTCTATGTCCTGCGTTATACAAGAGCTCAGAGTACATGATCACAGTGGTCTCTTCTGGCCTTGAAATCCATGAGTCTACAAAGTAACAAAATAGAACACAAATCCATCTCTCTTTCCTTTATGGCACCATCTCATCATTATTTATCGTCTTATGCATTTACTACTTCTTGCATTCTCTAAAAATGAATCATGAAATATGAAATCAGTCACATGAATAAGTAATTAAGGTTAAATTTAAAACTAGAAAAAGCCTTGTAAGTTTACAAATAACACGAGTGACCTTGCACCTTGAAAAATCCCCTTTAGACTCATGTAAATCACAGAAAATTTTGGTTCTTATAATGATCTACATTTAAGTCTCAGTGTATAAATTATGTCAGTCAACTTTGATAAATACAGCTCTCCGTCACTGTCACTTCTTATTTCAATATGTCTTTGCCCAACAAATACTGTTGAAAAAAAGATATTTTCCTTGAACATTTGAAATACTCTGTATTCTTTCATCAGAAAATGTTTCATTTTCCTACATTAGACAAAAAAAGCAATGACAACAACTGCTTCTTGGAATTTCTTATTTTCTAAAGCCAACGAACAAATCATAAGAGATCTATGAATAGTAAAGAATTTAAATTAGGGCCGTAAAAGCTTAAACGGTTAACCGGTAAGCGTTAGGCTCAACGTTAACTGGACCTTAACTGTTAACCCCTGTGGCCGGCGGGACCCCATCTGCAACAGGCAGGTGGGACCCCAGCCACAGCCGCACCGGAGTGGCCCCAACCCCAATCCCGTCCGCAGCGGGCAGGCAGGACCACAGCCCTGGCCGGCAGCCCCTGCTGCCTGGCGCTGGCCCACCGGAGTGACCTCAGTTAACGATTAACCAGTGAAATGATATAATTTTAATCGTTTAACCGGCTAACTTTTTTAACCAATATTTACATCCCTAATTTAAATAATATTCCAGAGTAATTCTCTTATGGCAGCACCATTCTCATTGATCTAAACAAGAAAAAGACTCTCTTTGGTTAAAGTATTTCCTAGAGTCAATGCATATCTGTTGATCTACACAGCACTTTCTGCAGACTATGTACGGCACGTCTTAGATCTTACAGTAATTAACTCTTGGCTTTAATACAAGTAGACTATTTCAACACTGCATGTAATTCAAAGAACTCATTATTTTCACTAACATTTGTAACAAAATACAAGCTGTATTCTACTTTGCAATCCTCACTATAGTGAAACTTGTAAGACAAAAATTCTTACTACAACAAACGTTCAAGTAAACAGGGATTGTGCAAGTGGTATGTGAGAGAGCTGAAAGGAGCAGAGCAAAGAGAGCACATGCAGCCCACTGCAACCTCACATCATGGCCAAGTGGCTCCATGCAGCTGGTACCTACTGACCATGTCTCCAGAGTCTTCCCTCATAGGATTCACACAGAGAAGCCAGTGTAAAAAGGTTTGTGCTATGGCAACTGGGGAGGGCTCCTTCGGGAAATGGCAATGGCAGGGCCAGGGCATCCAGGGGATTAGCTGATTCACGCAACTCTCAGGCAGTCTTTATGGCAGGGCCCATAAAAAGCCCCAGAAAAAGTTTAAAGCCATTCTCCTTTGGCAGAGGGCAGTTGTACTCATACAACGTATAACTGTTCACAGACGTCTATATAATAAAATAGTTGCTTAAACATTTTTGAAGTGACCCATCTATTACTAGGAAACAGAAAGCAGCAACAGAGTTGGCTAAATGAAAGTAAGTCTCCACGCAAATCTTCCCTTGAATCCTTAGGGTATGTCTACACTGCAATAAGACACTTGCAGTTGGCCCATGTCAGCTGACAGGCTCATGGGTCTCAGGCTGTGGGGCTATACAATTGCAGTGTAGACGTCCTGGCTCAGGCTAGAGACTGGGCTCGAGGACCCCTAGATCATTAGGCCTGTTAGGCCTCTCGTTCCACAACTCCTGGCCCGTCATAAAAAAATAAATAAATAAAATCAAAAGAATAGTGGAGTCTTGACGTTTACACTACATTCTGCTGTTCCACTCAGCAATTTAGTCTTTTTCTATAGCAAGGCCACAATTTTCCAAAGTAAACACTGATTTTGTGTTAACTTTTAAATGCCCAATTTGACACCTAACTAGACCTGTGTGAATAACTGATTTTTCTGTTTGCTGGCAGTTCTTAAAATTGGATCAAATGAAATGTTTTGTTTGACCTGAAACTAAATGTTTTGTTTCGTTTTGAAGCTTTTTTAGATTTTAAATAAAATTGAAGGAAATCTAAAAACAGCCTTTTTGAATTGAAAAATCAAAATATTTTATTTTGAAATTGTCAAAACAAAACATTTTGATTTTTTTTTTTAAATGTGTAGGGGGGGTTTTTTGGTTGGTTTTTTTAACTGAAACAATTTGGCAAAGTCAACACACATTCAACTTAAGGCCTGATTTTGCAGCTGTGTCTGTGCAAGCATATCCCTGCTGCCCCTGCATGAAACCCATTGACTTCAGCATTAGTCTGCACAGAGATCCACCTGTGTGGGTGCAGTTGCAGAATTGGAGCCATGGTTAGTAAATGCAGTGTAGAGAGTAGGGATGTAAAAGGTTAAATGGTAAGCATTAGGCTTACCGTTAACCGGACCTTCACCATTTACCCTGGTGGCAGGCCGGCCGCACGAGGCCAGCCAGAGCAGCCCCAGCTGGGCCGGCAGGACCCCCTCCACGCCGGGCAGGCGGGACTCCAATCCCATTCGCGCCGGAGCAGCCACAGCCTCAGCCACACTGGGCGGGCAGGCAGGACCCCAGTCTCGTCTGCGATGAACGGGCGGGACCCCGGCCCCAGCAGGCTGGCCGGACGACAGAACCCCGGCCATGGCAGGCTGGAGCGGCTCCAGCCCCGGCCGTGCCGGGCCAGCAGGACCTCAGCCCCTGCCTCCCGGCGCTGGCCTGCTGGAGTGACCTCAGTTAAAGGTTAACCAATTAAACAATATAATTATAATAGTTTAACCGATTCACTTTTTTAACCGATATTTACATCCCTAGTAGAGAGGACCTTGAATGAGAACAAACCAACTATGGCAACAGCAGAAACCCCTTGTAGCACTTCAATGGCAAAACTGTGCCCCTGCCACATCCCCTGCATCAAAGGAGGACCCTAAACACAGTGGGTTCCACTTTGTGGGGTTAGCAAATTACAAACCTGCAGAGAGGTACTCTGAACTGCCTGCAGGTATCAGAGGAGTGCACTCTGATTCCTGTACCTGCAGCAATGCATTGGAAGATTTGAAGGCAAGCGAGTAATCAATTCACCACTACACATTGTCTGGTCAGAATGCCTCACTTGGTGGGGGGGGAAAAAACAGGTGTTGAATAACCTAGGGCCTCAATAGTGGCTATTGAGCCTCAGTAGTGGCTATTTGCCTGAAGCAGAGAAGTCTGGCTCTCACAGGGCAAACCTATGTAAAGTTTGTTTGCTCAGGTTTAGCAGAGTGGTTAAGGATCTGCTCCAAAACATGGTTGCAGAAAGCTGTACACAGTCAAAAGGTAAGTTTAGAACAGTGTTTTCTGAGTTGCTTTGTTTTTTAAGAACAACTAAAGCCATAATAGTTATTTTAGCTGGGCAGGAAAGAAAATGGCTCCTTTCACAAAGAATGAGCTTTTCAGCTCTGCTGGACACTAAGGATATGTCTACACTGCCCCAGGTGGCAGGGCTTCGGCTTTCTGCCCGGGGCCCCAGCAAGTCTATTGCCTGCTCTGCTGGGCGGACCCCCTGAAACCTGCTCGCGGCCCCCCAGTGGGCCCCAGACCTCTGGTTGAGAACCACTGACATAATCCATTCACGTGCTAGGGCAGGTACAGTCCTCCTCCACAGGATGCATTGTATATTAATATCAATACATTAGATCTAAGCCAAAGTATGCACCATTGAAATTTATGATCACTGCATTATCTTGATGCAAAAGAATTATGCACTGGAGACTGCATGGTGTCTAAACCTCAGAACACATTACCAAATAACATATACCTTAGACTGACAGCACAGAAGATTTTCATTTATAATTAGCTTGAGGGCAAATAAGAATTGACAAGAAACTCTGATGTCATTTCATGCATCTTTTGTAACCTCAGCACCTCTGCAAAAAGCTGATATAAAATCTTATGACAGCTGAGAAATAAAAGAATAGAGTGGTTCTTCGAAAACATATGCAGCAAGTTTCCAAACATTAAGCATCAAATACAGGCTTGATTTCTATTTCATATAAGAATGAGATTTTAAACAGAAGTGCTGACTTAAGCACCAAGATACCACAAGTTCAGTGCCAAGCAACCTACAGCTTTTGATTAGAGGTAAACAAGCCACTTCCCTGTTCAATGAAAATGTCTCAGATTTGTATTTACCAAAAACAAGCAGCCAGCTCAAATATCCTTTACATGTTGATACTGGCAACACACCAAGAGGTTCAACTCAGTGCAGCCAAACTGCTACAACAGGTGCAGCACAGACCAACAGCGTCCTCAAAAAAACAAAACCAAATAATATGGTTGTGACCAGAAGACAAACACAACACAAAACGTATTACTTTACCCCACCCGAACTGCCTGAGGATAGGACTCCCAGTGCAAGGTTAAACTATGCCCTGCCCTCATTAAACCAAACGAGCAGCCTCTCCTTTTCGCTGGGCAGCTGCAGGAGTGGAGCTGGTGAGAGAGAGAACCAGATTTGGACTGCAGGGGTGGAGCAAGGGGCACAACAGCCAGCGGAGGCAAACAGGGCTGGAAGGGGAAACACTGATAAAGCTGTCAAGGGGAGACGGGAGGCGTCTCTTCCAAAGCATCTCACGCCAAGGCAGAAGTTTTGTAATGGGTCTGATAAGAGCTTAAAGCTCTCTGTTTATTTCATTTTTCTCCAGCGCTCCTGCCTTCAGTTTGTCACAGCTGGAGAAAGCAGCCGTGCCTAGGCCTTTCCTTCACTCCTCTCCCAGACCCTCCCTCTGGGCTCCTTTAAGCTGCTGCACAATCCGATGGGGGGAAAGTAACCCCAGGGAGGATCAGCACTTTCCCAGCTCTCCCCTTGTGACCGTGAAACGCAAGCAGAAAACCTGCCTCTTTATCTGAAACAGGGACTGGAACAAAGCGGGTGTGGTTTGTCTGCAGGCTTCTCGGGGGCTCATGTCCACACAGGTTCCCCTCTCAGGGCAGGTGCGCGTGTTCACACGCGGCGCGGACTAAGCACCCCGGGAGGCACGGCGGCTGGGGGGGTCACCCCACTATCCCACCCCTCCGCCAGGCTGGGGCGGCTGGCAGTGCGAGCTCTTGCTTAGGCAACAGCAGGGAGGCAAGCGGAGGCTGTTTTAGTGGGAAGGGTGGTGCGGAAACGCGGAGTCCTGGGAGAACCGGAGCCGCGTTGCAAAATGCGACCTGTGAAGCAACAAACCCACCCGAGAGAAGCGGCCAGACAGAGCCGGTCCCTCCCCAGCCCCGCGAGCAACCACTTCCCAGCCACCTACCACCCGCCTGGCCCTGCGCACAGATGCTGCCAGCCTCCCCCGCAAACACCCTCCCCGCCCCGGCAACCCGAGACAATTCCCCGCGGGCCTCCAGCCAACCAACCTCCGCAACACAACCCTGGGCCGGCCGGCGCTCCGCGGCACGGACCCCAACCCAAATCCTGGAACCGCAGAGGCCACTCACTCAGCCCGCAGGCGGCGGCGGCTGCTCCGCGTCCCCCCGGCGCTGCAAAGAGCTCGGCCAGGCAGCCGTCGGCATGCAACGTGCACGGGCAAAAGCTCCTACCTGCAAGGCTGCAACTCCTCCGCTCGCACTCCAGTTCCCAGGGCCGCCTCCCGCTGTTCTGCGTGCCGCTGCTGAGGCGCCTGCAACAGGGGGTAGCAGCAGGAGGAGGAGTTGGTGCCAGTGTGTAACAAGTTTGGGTTGCCCCGCAGTATGGCGGCGGCTGCTACTGGAGGGGGAGGAGGAGGGAGCTCAAGGCAGCAGCCTGAGGGCTTGTTGCCCTGCCGAGAGCAGCTCCAGGGGGAGGGGATGCTGGGGGTTGTGACTGGGGGGGGGAGCTGTAGGCAGCCCAGGCTCAAGCTGTGACAAGCGAGGAAGATTTTGATAGTTGTTTTCAGAGGGAGATTTTGGTCAATGGCTCGGGGAAGCAGGCACAGAAAAACCTGCCGGCCCCGGGCTGGGGGAGGGGAGAGCACTTGCAAACGCTGCCTCAAAATGAGGATGGAGTGTTAGCTGCATGTCCGGGGGGGAGATTCAGACGTGTTTGTACACAGAAACCATGCTACATTTCCATACGCTGCTACTGCTATCTGTAAGCACAGAGGGAGAGGAAGACCTTTCTCCTCAAAAATACCAGGGCTGGAAATGGAAACCTCCAGAGCGGAGGGTTTTTCACTTGTAACAGACGTTATTTCTCATTTGTGTGCCATTTTATCCGGCCTTGAATCATAAACCTGGATGTCTTTCTTCTCACACACACACACACTGTATAATAACCTGGCTAACCCAGGCAAGAATGCTCCTGCTGAATATTCACAAGTGCCCTGACTACTGTGTCATCTCCTGTATATAGAATGAAGTTATGTAGCTGAGACACACTAGTGTGTGTGTGAGGGGGGATACTAAACAAGAAAGGAACTGTCAAACACACTAAAGATTGCCTAGGTGTTGGGAGACCACAGTGACTAGATGTCATAGACAAACCAGTAGCCAAGGCTTACTTTACACAGGTACTTTATGGATGTAATTTCATTTGGTGTCAATGGGACTATTCGGGAGGCACACACATAGTAGTTTTAGATTAATTCCTTCCACACATCATCTAGGCCAGGGGTTCTCAGCCTTTCCAGACCACTGTACTCCCTTCAGGAGTCTGATTTATCTTGCATACCCCAAGATTTATGTCACTTTAAAACTATTTGCTTACAAAATCAGACATAAAAATACAAGTGTCACAGCACACTATTACTGAAAAAATGCTACTTTATCATTTTTACCATATAATTATAAAATAAATCAATTGGAATATAATACACCTCTACCTCGATATAACGCTGTCCTCAGGAGCCAAAAAATCTTACCGATTTATATCTTACCAACATATAAGATGAAATCATGTTATATTGAACTTGCTTTGATCCACCGGAGTGTGCAGCCCCACCCCCCTGGAGCACTGCTTTACCCCCATTATATCCGAATTCGTGTTATATCGGGTCGCGTTATATCAAGGTAGCGGTGTATTGTATATACATTTCAGTGTATAGGATACAGAGCAGTATAATCAAGTCATTTTATGTATGACATTTTAGTTTAGTAATGACTTCGCTGGTGCTTTTTATGTAGCCTGTTGTAAAACTAGGCAAATATCTAGATGAGTTTATATATCCCCTGGAAGACCTCTGCATACCCCTGGTTGAGAACCACTGATCTAGGCACTATAGCCTTTGACAGCTGGCCCCCTCACCTACTGTGCAACACTGACTTTCTCCTACAGTGACTGCACTTTCCTGCTCCCTTGTCAAAGGGTAATACCACAATGGGAGGCTTAAAGTTGGTTTTGATCAAATAAGCTCCAGGTGAGACAGCAAGGCATGCTGTTCCCTGGCACTAGCATGACAAAGCAGCATTGAGTGGAATGGCTTTTGCTATCTTTTTAGCTATTTTCAATAGCCATTTTTCTACTTCTGTGCTTCTTTATATGCTATGAAAAGGAAAGGGAGTATCCATTTTTCAACCAGAATGCAGCCACCCTTGATGAAAAAGATGGCAATTGCATACAATAAATCAACCGATCATTGATTATTTGGTTGTGTACCATTTGAGGGTACCTTAATGTACTTGTATTGAAAAAATAGATTTGGTACCTTCAGAAACCTATCAAGCTGTACACTAGCTACCTATGTAATCATTTGATGTTATTTCATGACCCTGGTCCTCACTCCCCCTTTGCTCCTTTTTATTTGTCACACCCACCTTCAGCAACTTGTCTCAAGCTAGATTGTAAGATCCGGACTGGGACAGTCTCAGTGCAAAGCACAACAGGGCCCAAATCCTGATTGGGGGCTCGCAGCACTAACACAATACAAATAAATAATAATAGTTAATAAATAACAAACATATACTATGCAAGAGCAATTCCAGTTAAGTGTAGATGACTTTATCTGTAATACGAGGGGAGCAGTAGCCTGGCAGAGGAAAGGAAATAGGCCAATGACTATGCAGATGTAACCCATGATGCTTCTGCCGAGTCACTGATGAGTTTTTGATTACAGTCAGTCATACCCTATGCAAAGCTATGATAACTGTTGTTTTATTTACCTTATAGGTGAATATGAACCAGCATTGCAGACACACAGTTTCTTAATCACTAGGGCAGAGGTCAGCAACCTTCAGCACGCGGCCCATCAGGGTAATCTACTGGCAGGCCGCGAGACATTTTGTTTACATTGACTGTCCACAGGCACGGCCCCCCCATAGCTCGCAGTGGTCGCGGTTCGCCGTTCCCAGCCAATGAGAGCTGCGGGAAGCGGCACAGGCCGCGGGGACGTGCTGGCCACTGCTTCCCGCAGCTCCGATTGGCCAGGAACTGCAGCCACTGGGAGCTGCGGGGGGCCATGCCTTCGGAGAGTCAACGTAAACAAAATGTCTCGTGGCTCATCAGTGGATTACCCTGATGGGCCACGTGCCAAAGGTTGCCGACCCCTGCACTAGGGCCCTACCAAATTAATGGCCATGAAAAACGCATCATGGACCGTGAAATCTGGTCTCCCCCACGTAAAATCTGGTCTTTTGTGTGCTTTTACCCTATACTACACAGATTTCATAGAGGAGACCAGTGTTTCTCAAGTTGGGGGTCCTGAACCAAAAGGGATTTGCAGGGGGGTCACAAGGTTATTTTAGGGGGGTTGCGGTATTGCCACCCTTACTTCTACACTGCCTTCAGAGTTGGGCAGCCAGAGAGCAGCAGCTGTTGGCCAGGTGCCCAGCTCTGAAGGCAGCACCCCATCAGCTGCAGCACAGAAGAGTAGCAATACCATACCACGACACCTTTACTTCTGTGCTGCTGCCTTCAGAGCTGGGCAGCAGGAGAGTGGCAGCTGCTGACCGAGGATCCAGCTCTGAAGGCAGCAGCACCGAAGTAAGGGTGGCAATACCATGCCATGCCATCCTTACTTCTGCGCTGCTGCTGGCAGTGACTCTGCCTTCAGAGATGGGCTCCAGGCCAGCAGCTGCTGCTCTCCGGCCGCTCAGTTCTGAAGGCATCGCCACCGCCAGCAGCAGCACAGAGATAAGGGTAGCAGTACTGCAACCTCCCCCACCCCCCGTTTGCTCCCCCAGTCCAACTCCTTTTTGGATCAGGACCCCTAAAGTTACAACACCATGAAATTTCAGATTTAAATATCTGAAATCATTAAATTTATGATTTTTTAAATCCTATAACCATGAAATTGACCAAAATGAACGGTGAATTTGGTAGGGCCTTATTCATCACCATAGAATGGAATTCCAGTGTCCTTTGATTATTCTTGCTTTGTTATCAGGAACCAAATAAACACATTTGAACAAAATATTTAGTTTACTGGAGATTTGCATTAATTTTGTTGGGAGTCTGTAGCCCAAAAGAGTGCTTAGATTCAGTACTGCAAAAGGTGCATGGTTTAGTGCAGTGATGTCAAAGTTCTCCACTAATCTGTCCATAATTCACATTAGCTATAGAAAAGAGATATTGTTAAAATTGAATTACTGAGAAATTGGAGCCAGATATGGATTCAGACTAACATCTCCAGCCAGGGACAATTGACCTGCAAATCAGGGCCTGGCCACCTTGACACTTTAGGATGACTGTGACTTTTCAGGCTTTGTCAACACCTACCAACTTTTGTTGGTCAGTGGTCAGGGTGTGAAAAAACACACCCCTGACCGACACGTTTCACTGACAAAAGCACTGGTGTAGACAGCGCTATGTTGGGGGAAAGATGTTCATTGGGGGTGGTTTAATTATGCTGGTGGGAGAGCTGTCTCCCATCAGCATAGAGTGGCTACACAGGAGACCTTGCAGTGGTTCAGCTCTGCTGCTATAAGGTCTGTAATGTAGACATAAGAGGCATTTGAAATGCTAGGGTTTGAGAGAGGTGGCAGGATGTTAATAGATATAGTGAACATTAGCTATTATACAGAGGACCGTGAGTAATCCAATTCCCTTCAGATGGTACACCTGATCAAACATTACATTGTTGAAATGCCAATTTAATCCAAGCCAGCATGCCTGACACTATAATGGATTCTGTCACACCTTTAACATCAAAAAGGGTCACAGACTATAAAGAACTTTGATTTCAGGCAGCAAGAAGGGGCCAATGACACATGGCTTTAGAGCAGTTTCTGAAAGGCTGCCTGACAAAGGGTCTGAGAACAGGATGAGCTGGGGAGAAAGCATATGGGCTCTAGAAGTGTAAGGCCTGGTCTACACTTAAAAGTTTTGTGGCCGTTGCTATATCTATGAGGAATAGGGGAAAAAATCACATACCTAACCAACATAGCTATTCCAGAAAAAGTGTTATGTGTTTGCTAGTATAACTTATTTTGTTTGGGGAAATGGTATAAGTTGTACCAGCAAAAGCATCTTTTCCCAGTACAGTGGCATCTCCACTAGGGGAGTGGAGTATATATATACTGACCAAAGCCGGCTCCAGGCACCAGCCCAGCAAGTAGGTGCTTGGGGCGGCCAATGGAGAGGGGCGGCACGTCCGGCTCTTCAGTGGCAATTCGGCGTCGGGTCCCTTGCTCCCTCTCGGAGCGAAGGACCAGCTGCCGAATTGCCGCCGAAGACTGAAGCGGCAGCGGTATAGCAGATCGCGATCGCAGCTTTTTTTTTTCTTTTTGCTGTTTGGGGCGGCAAAAACCCTGGAGCCGGCCCTGATACTGACAAACCCTTTCTACTTCAGACAAGGCCTTTGATTATGGGCTAGGCTGCTGTATCTCCTGAGGGGTGCAGTACAGAAGACACAGCCCAAGGAAAGAGAGACAAAGATGGCCTTACACCACCTTTTCATCATACAGATTCTGGGTTGCTACAGGAATTGAGATGGCCCTCAACATAAGGTAAAGCAACCATAGGGTCACTCTAACACAGGGGTGGGAAAACTACGGCCCATGGGCCAGATTCAGCCCGTCAGGGCTTTAGATCCGGCCCACGGGATTGCCACCCCCATGGCGCTGCGGGCCCCGCGCCGCTCCTGGAAGCAGCCAGCACCACATTCCTGGGAGAGGAAGGGGCAGAGGGCTCCGTGCGCTGCCCTCGCCTGCAGGCACCGCCCCCCACAGCTCCCATTGTCCAGGAACAGGGAACCGCAGCCAGTGGGAGCTTCAGGGGAGGTACCCACAGGCGAGGGCAGCGCGCGGAGCCCTCTGCCCCCAGGGGCCGCAGGGACGTGGTGCTGGCTGCTTCTGGGAGTGGCACAGGGCCAGGGCAGGCAGGCAGGAAGCCTGCCTTAGCTCCGCTGCGCACTGCTGCCACCCCGGAGCCGCTCCAGGTAAGCAGTGCCAGGCCAGAGCCCACACCCCAAACCCCTCCTGCACCCCGTGCCCCAACTCCCTGCCCTGAGCCCCCTGCCACACCCTGCACCCCTCCTGCACCCCAACCCCCTGTCCTGAGCCCCCTTCCACACTCCTTCCTGCACCCCTGCCCTGAACCCCCTCCCGCACTCTACACCCCAGCCCCCTTCCCTGAGCCCCCTCATACACCTCACACCCCTCCTCTGCCCCAACCCCTTGCCCTGGGCCCCTTCCTGCACACTGTACCCCCTCCCACACCCCAACCCCATGCCCAAGCCCTACATTCATGGCCCTACATGCAATTTCCCCACCCAGATGTGGTCCTCGGGCCAAAAGTTTGCCCATCCCTGCTCTAACTTATGGCAGCCTCTTCAGAGATGCCTGTGGACTGGCTGTTCAACAATGTAAATACCCAGAGCAGCATATGGGGGCTGGACCAGGAATCAACACAAAAGTTTATTCACTGCTACTACACCTATGTAGATTAGCTTTCACAGAGTTTTAAAGTAATACCATTTTGTTAGTTTAATACTTTTAATCTCTACTCTCAAATTTTAACTCATGCTTTAGACTAAATCTTGGGCAACCCTTGCAGACTGAGAAGTGAAACAGGGGACCCAATGCAATTTGGGATTCTTAGTCAAAAGGGCACAGAAGAGATCCCCTCCCATGAAATGTGTCACTGTCAGACATGCGGTCCTAATAATGCATGAGAAATGCCTAATGGCCAGTGATGAGAACTGAGGCTAGGTCTATACTACGGAGGGGGCGGGGGGTCGACCTAAGATACGCAACTTCAGCTACGTGAATAGCGTAGCTGAAGTTGCGTATTTTAGGTCGACTTACCTGGCTGTGAGGACGGCGGCGAGTCGACCGCTGCCGCTCCACCGTCGACTCCGCTTCCGCCTCTTGCCGCGGTGGATTTCCGGAGTCGACTGCAGAGCGATCAGGGATCAATTTTATCGTGTCTTCACTAGACGCGATAAGTCGATCCCCAATAGATCGATTGCTACCCGCCGGTCCGGTGGGTAGTGAAGACGTGCCCTCAGTTTAAGGGACATAAGATAAGGGACAGTATCTGTGTCACTGTAAATTCCTGTCAAAGTTCCCACTACAAATAACATCTTTCAGACGATTTTAAAAACAAGTGGCAGCATTGTGCTTAAGTGAATGTAGTGTTGGCAAAAGGTGCTGACTGACAGCCTTAGAAACTAAGGTCTGCTATTTATCCACTGAACAGATACAACATAGGTAGCAGGGCTACTACTGTCATATCACCTTTCCAATATGCCTCAGGCCTAACATTCATGGCTCATTCGTGATTGGAAACAAGAGTACTACTGTATTAACATAATTTGTGATGAGGATACCTGCCTACTAACCGTGCCTAAAACTAATTTCATACAAAACTATCAGATACTTCTCATATCATTTTTATGAATGAATTTTGAAAGCAAAATTATTTTGACAATTAGTAAAGAGCAAAACAAAAATTTAGCACAGCAACATGTTTCACTTCTTTAAAAAAAAAGATGTCACTTTCTTTTTTTAAATAAAATGTGTTGTGGCAATGAGGTCATATAATGAACAACTATTAATACAGGATGACAGCAGTTGCTTCTAACATGGATTCCAAAGTAATGCATGAAACATGACTTTAAATAACTCCGTTATAAGTAAAGCATAATCTTCTAAACACACATTAATATATGCTACAAAGAAATTTTACACAAAGTCTGGCTCAGTCTTAACATAGCTACTGCTTGGTATCATGTTCAGAGGAGTATTACACTCCATGGCATATCAAAAGGACATTTTAATTACACGGTAATCTGCACCCTACCCCAGAAAGAAAAGTAATTAACAATGAAAAACTAAGTTAAAATAATCTGTAGAATCTGACTATACTCTCAGAAACAAAGCTATAAATTTAATCTTAGGAGAAATATGCTGTAGTAGCAGAAGATCACAGAGCAGTGGTGAGTCAGAGCAAGATTTAAGTTGGCCCAGAAGTTTAGATTTGGAGCCGAGGATAAATAAAATCGTGAATGAGTGAACAGGTGGTAGGTATGTAGCAAGTTGGTGAAAGGGAGAATGATTGTGTCTGGGGGTTTGCAAGCAAGTAGATAAGGAAATTAATAGATGAGTAGCAGAATGTATGAATGGGTGAATGGACAACTGAATGAGAAAGTGAAAGAATGAGTAAGTAGTTAGGGGGAATAGATAAGCAAGTAAGTGAATGCATAGCTGAACAGGTCAGACTATATTGTTATATGACTATATTGCTGCGATATTTCAATGTCAGTTAATCAGTGCTGTATCAGTGCAAAAAGAAAATTACATGTATTTCTAACTAGCCATTTCAAACTGACCAGCATGAAAAGGGAACCATAGTGAACATCATTTAATATTTAGTATTTAAATGCACTTTAAAATTCTAAAACCAACAATAAAAATCCTTTTGGAAATCATAATTAAGGCTACGATTTTGTCATGGAGGTTGCAGAAGTCACGGAATCCATGACTTCCCATGACTCTGTGACTTCAGGCCTGGCAGCTGGGAGCTGCAGGGTCCTGATGTCTCCTGCAGTGGCAGGGAGCTGTGAGATACCCCTGCCGCCTGAAGCAGTGGCCCCCAAGCTCCCAGCCGCTATGGGCGGCAGGGGTACCCCACAACTCCCAGCTACCGTGGGCACAGGGGGGTATTCCGCAGCTCCCGGCTGCTGTGGAGGACAGGGGGACCCTGGCAGCTCCCTACCAGCCACAGCAGCAGGGGGATCTGCAGCTCCCCACCAGCTACAGCAGCAGAGAGATCTCTGCACTTCCCTGCCACCATGGGGTGGGAGGGCAGGCGGATCCCTGCAGCTCCCCAGCCACCACAGTGGGGCAGAGAGACCCCGGCAGCTTCCCACTGTGGAGGTGGCAGGGGATTCCTGCAGCTCCTAGTTACTGGGGAGGGGGGAGAGGGACCCTGGAGCTCTGAGCTCCCAGGGGTGGTGGGGACCCCAGAGCTCCCAGCCACCCTGCAGCTGCCCAGTCCCTTCCCATTTATCACGGATATTTTTAGTAAAAGTCAGGGACAGGTCACGTACTTCCGTGAATGTTTCTTTATTACCCATGACTTGTCCATGACTTTTTCTACAAATATCCATGACAAAATCTTAGCTTAATCATAATATATACATTTAAGAAGTGGAGACATTTTTTAAACGCAAGCAGAAGTTTTCCACAGGCTTACACAGTTTAACAACACCTCCAAAGGCAATATTGCTACTACTAATAATAAATAATAATAATAATAATAATAATAGTACTTGGCACATTTCATCCATAGAGCTCAAATACATTTTCAAAGCTGGATACGTATATTATCCCCATTTTCCAGATGGATAAACTGAGGTACAAGGAGGTAAAGTGACTTATCCAAGGTTACATAGTGATTCAGTGGCAGAACCAGGAACAGATTGAACCAAGGACTTGTGCTACTGTGCCCTACCCACTAAACCACATAAAATGTATTGTCATTTGCTCTATAAAATTAGAGCAGCTATATAACTATAAAATACTAGCCAAGGGATGTACTTTCCCAGGGATGTGGGGATTTATCTAAGCACTTCGTAAGGGTGGAATTCACTCTTTTGCAAAGGGCCCATGCCAGGCCCTTATAATTGCCCCTTTACTAGACATGGTGTGTGTGTGGTGGTGTAGCTGCTGCACAGGCCTCTGCCTAGCCTGTGGTTCTGTGCTGGCTCCAAATGAGATAACATGGGGTAGATCACTAAATTCTCATGTGCTTGATCTAGTGGCCAGTAACTCCTTACTGGGGGCACAGAGGTGCAGTGTCCCCCATCTCAGCTCATAATCTAGATTACAGACTCATAGGGGCTATGCTGTAGTTCAGTGCCCCGCCAATGAGATAGGGAAGAGAATTTTGCTCCATTCCAGCACCCATTTAATCAATTTAAGAGCCATAGCCTTTGGCCCTTACTCACGTGAGTAACTTCACTTGAATTACCTGTGAGAGTTGCAGACTCCAAATTAGAACACTAAAAAACAGAGTATAAACTTTGAAACTTGTATTGTAGTTGCTGCTGCTGTTGTACTGGCTCCATGTCTCAAACTGTTTCAAGTAACACACAAACCACTGAATTCCTGTAGTCACTCAGCCAACCAATGAACCCACAAAAGGAGAAGTCATCATCTAAAACACCCTTGGAATGAAACATGAAAGTAGACTCTTCCTCTCCTTCTGTTTCCTCATCATTATATTTTTTTTAACGTTTTCTTGCCTGCAACCTTTGTCCTTCTAATTTTAAAAGAATGTAAAAACTTGATATAACTTGCTACCCTATTAACTGAATCTCTTTGCTGAAGCTAAACCAGGTCACGATTCCCTGAAGTGTGGTGTTATTTTCCTGTCCAGCTGTGAGGTTTTACTTTCCACCAGTTGCTACTATTGAATTTCTGTTATTTCAAATGGAGAATAATAGCTTAGGATCCAATTGCTTCACAATTATACGTTAAATAAAAGGATACAAGGTACAGGAAAGAACGGGATTTTCTAAGACGGTATGAGTAAATTCAGCAAACAAAGATCTCATGGGAACACAGATCTCTGTCCTAGAGAATAAGAAATAGGCTCATAAAGAGCAGGGTAGAAGGGATAAAGATCAAGGACAGTCTTTGATAACAGACTATTATAGGCATAAAAGATCACTGTTAGCAGCCTGAAATAAAAAATGATATGTGTAGGTTTTATATACCGTACATAAGAGCCTCAGTGAGTTTTAGTGCAAAATATCAAATATCACAGCTGTGTCTCAGAAAAAACACTGAAAAATGCATGGGTACTGCATGTTACATGATGTGCACGTCCTTTCAGTTACTGAAACTATTTTCAACCTTCCCAAAAAGCACTTGATCCTATCATCAGCTGATCTCCTGTTACCTGCAAAAATTATAGACTCAAACCTTTTAGCTGACAAATCCACCCACCCTTTACAGCTTCCTCACTCAGCTCTCTGGAGAACCACCCAGACCCAGACAGATATGTTGCAAAAAGGGGGGAAAGTCAGGGAATGAGAAGAAATTAATTAATAATTAATGCTCCATCACAATGTGACTCAGCAATGGAGATAAATTAGATTAGGCTAGAGACACAGACCCAGTCTGACTCTTCTTCTGAGTCAGTTCTTAAACACAGAGTTGGGGAGGGCACCATATGGCTGGAGCTGCTTCTTTTGTTCATTTATTAAATATGTATTAATTTCTAATAATTTTAGAATAATAAAAGAAAGGAACTACAAAGAAGAGAGCCAAAGATATAGCCAATGACATCAACTAGTAATCACCAATGTGTTGCTCTGTAGTAAGAATGAAGATGGATACAAAAGAGAAAGTTCTAGAGGACAGGAAGTGTGTGACAAGCAGAGGAGAGTGCCTCTACTGAGAATTCTGTGGGGGGGTCTGGAGAGGGGGCTCAGGGCTGGGGTAGGGGGCTGGGGTGTGGAAAAGGGTTCAGGTGCAGGCTCTGGGAGTTGCCCCCACCCACAGGCGCTACCCCCACAGCTCCCATTGGCCACAATTCCTGGCCAATGGGAGCTGCAGAGCTGGCGCTTGGGGCAGGAGCAGTATGCGGAGCCCCCATGGCCGGCTGCCCCTATGCCTAGGAGCCAGAGGGTCATGCCGGCTGCTTCCCTGGAGCCGTGCAGAGCCAGGTAGGGACCCTGCCAGCCCCGCACCAACCAGACTTTTAACGGCCTGGTCAGCACCAGTCCCTTTTTGACCGGGTGTTCCGGTCGAAAACTGGACACTTGGCAACCCTAGTGGGCACAGTGGAGGTGAGTTGGTCAAAGGTGGATAAGTGCACAGGAGGAAACTGGGTAAACAGAATGTAATTACTTGAGCTGGAATTTGGCCAGATAACAACCTTAGATTTTCAAAAATATCATTTTGGAAAATTAACTCAGTACATTTTTGTAATGCAACAAAAACAAGTGTAATACGGTGCAGCTGCCCAAAACTTGCCTGTGATTTGTGGTATGACATGCCTAGAGCCAAACAATTTCAAGCCAAGGCCTTTTTGAGTCAATGAATGTCTGTGTGACCAGCCTACTTCAACTATTATATGTTTTTCTTTGTTGAGAGAAAGAAAATAAATGACCTTTCCAATAAAGGATAAAAATATGGTCATTATTTCTGTCTATCCCCAGTTTTTCCATGACCTTGGACATGAACCAAAATCAAGGATGAATGACGATTTAAGGATCTTCATCATATCAATCCCGTTCAGCTTCTGCCACACTTCAGACATCTGTGAACTCAACAGGAGGGGTAGGCAAGCAGCCTTCTTTCAAGCTGAAGTTATGCTACTGCTGGGTCAGTCTGCAAACAGTGCGTGAATCTGAGGCTGGCACACTATACACTTCCAGAGCCCGAACACGTTACCTACACAACATGGCTTACATGCTGGCAGGAGATCCAAGATCAGGTCTCTTCTGAAACTCAGTTTTCCATGTCAGAACACGCAGGACTGCTGATTATTTGAAATGATAAAGGAACACATTTGTTAATTCATTCTCTATGAAGCAAACCACCCTCTCCACCAAACAAACAAATCTAAATGTGAAGATATGAAACACTAACAAGCCCTTAAACAAATGTTATGTGACAAATATTTTTAGAGAAAATAAGGTGCAACAGCAAACTTTGAATGCAAATTTATGTGGTGTATTACTAAACTGTTATTATAACAAGAAAACAGCCCTGAGGCTGTATTGGATTTGAATGAGAGGCTACATTACCTGAGGCTCAGGCATGATAGATTGATGGAAAAATATTCACTGATAGAGCTTTTATATTTCAGCATTATCTGATTGAAACCATTTAACCTGCTCAAAAACTGGACTGGCTGGGTCTTTTGCAGACACCCAAGTTTTGCTAAAACAGATTTTAACATAATTGTTATTAAATTGTAGCTTTATAGGCTGTCAGTATTTTGTCACACAGGCCTTTACTGAGTCTAGGCTGAAATGTTGACTAACTGGTTAACCAGCGAAAGGAACAGGGGCCAACTTGGCCCTTTCCAGGCTTCATAATTTCACAAGTGAATGGAAGGGAAAACTCATCCCCCTGGATTGAAGCGTGTGGGACCAGTCAACCACCTCTGCAGCACTGTCCCACCTGCCTGAAGCCCGACAAATAGCAATCTGTGCATATGGAGAGTTTGTATATGAGCATGGGTCAGACCTAGGAGAATACGTATTGCCCCACTAGACCTGAAAAATTATGACCTCAGGCTGTAATAACTTTTCTGTGGATCTTCTCCATGTTACAAAATCCCTTCTTCATGGAGGCTCTTGAGCACTCCATGAAGCCCTGGCATCTCAATCCTATTCCAAAGGAACCCCAGGAGGATCCAGAACTGGTACTGAAGCACAGGGCTTCACTGTAGGTCACCCTTGTCTCCTGCAGTATTTAGATCATACAACGATTCTTGGGGAGGAACCCCCTGTTCATTCTAGGAGAACCCCAACTTCTCAACAAAGTGATTTTGCAAAAATTCTGCAAGGGTAACCTTCACATTTTTCCTCCCTGAGCAGAGACCCATTCCTCAGGTTTTCTCACAGGAGAGGGCAATCTAGCCAAATATTTATTTTAGCTTGATTATTTAGATGGCTCATCTTTTTCCAGAATTCTTACATGTCTGCTGATCCCCTCCCTCTTTTTTGTTTACAGACGTTGCAAATTTTGTGCTCATTGGACCCCAGCCTACTCCCTTGGAAACCATAGAGTTGTGCTATTGACTTCATCGGGAATGCCGTCAGTCCCCTTAATGTCTTGCAAAATTCTGATGGGTAAAAAAAAAAAACCGTATATCACATTAAAACAAAATGTGATAGTGTTAAAATCCTCAGCTGGTGTCAACCAATGTAAAATGCTGATTTACACCAGCTCGGAATCTGGCCCATGGTTTGAAGGGTATGTTTTCATGTTCTAGAACCAATAAAGTAAATTAAACTAATAAACTGAAGAAGACACTTTTCACTCTGGTGTGCATGGAACTCTTGCGACTTAGTTATAGCAATTAGTATATGTTATGAAAGAAATGTTAAAGGCAGCTTTGGAGTACTGATTAAAAATATCCCTGAATCTGAAGTTAATTTAAGTAAGAAAGAATCTCAGTATTTTTTTAAAAAATAAAATGGTCACAAACTGATATACTGGGTGCCAAATTCCATGAATGACAGTTCACTACTGTATAGGCCATTGCATAGTTGGGGTCCATGCTTGTTATGTCTTTCTCACAACCTAATGGAGGAAGGCAACACTCCTGAAGTAAGAAGAGGCACATAAATCAGAAACACAATACACAACACTTTAATTAACAAAGTAAAAGCTAACAAAGAATTATGCTGAACATGGTTTGGTCTTCTCTATACTTGCAGTTAAACAATTTTCAGTACAGCTGACTCCCATTATCAGAGCATGGTTTCATGAGGTAGTGCTCAAAATGCTTACGTCTGGTATACCAGCATTTACACCATTGCTAGCACTGGGATGTCTTTTATTTCAGTGAGCAGCTCACTCCTGTCTTTTTAGTCACCGATTCATAGATTTTAAGGCCATAAGGGACTATTGGATCATCTAATCTGACCTCCTGCATAACACAGGCCAAAAAATTTCATCCAATAATTTCTGCAGCTAGCCCAATTAGAAGCTCTTATTACTTTTAATACATCTGTAAAGCACTTATTATACTTTAGGGAACAATATAAATAAATACAACTAACAAGAACCTTATTTGCAGCCTGAACAGAGTTGCCAAACTAAAGATTGAATGGGTCTGGCTACTGAACTGCCGTGTCACCCCTATAAATGGTTCCTCCAGGTCATAACTGAGGCAAAATGGCTGGGTAATGTAGGGAAGCTTACACTGCTGCTGTGCAACACATCAATACAAATTCTTAGCATTACAGTGATTTTGATGTTTGAAGTGCTTTTATAGACATTCATTGATTCTCACAATACCTCTGCAAGGCAAAGGACTTTTGTATTCATTGCTATCAATCCAGCACCTTTCAGAAGCACAGTGACATACAAATGTATATACATGCACACTCACGCATACAAGATTATTATTCACCTCTGATACTAAAATCTGTTACTTTCAAAGTATTAGAATACATGAGAAAACACATACTAAAATATACAGCCTGATAGGCAAAAAAGACTGCCTGAATTAAAATAGTTCCCTTGAGCTTTGTGATGCACTATGTGTTTTTGCATGGAGCCTGCAAGTCTGAAAGCCAAACATATGGGAGCCAAATAGATTTTCTATATATATATGTTAATTCTGCAAGAGCTTCCAAGGGGCAGCCTTGCCCCAAGTGATAATTAATGTATTTTCAGAATCACAGTAGCACATCATCTGTTTAAACTCTGGTGTGATTGACTAAAGAACAATTGATATCTCTTTTATGGAGCATAAAAAAAATCACGATAACTCTCGAAGCTTTTCAAATTCTTCCACTGCAGTACCACAGTATTAAACTTGTTTGTTTTTGAGGCTACCAATAAACTTTTGACCCAGTCGAAAGTAATGGAATTACTTGTCACAATTCTGTTTACCGTGGTCAGTGCCATCTACCTCCATTTGAAAAAATAATTTTCTTGAAAGCAACTGTGCTCTGTAGTATAGCAAAGCTTGATAATACAGCTCCTATCTCCGGCTAATCTTTGTAGTAATATAAAAAGCCTTATTTCCTTTTTCATTAAATAAAGTGCCTTGCAAAGCCAAAATGTTAATGTATTAATGGTATCAGAATAAAGGGCCAATATATTTGACAATATATTGACTCTAACCTAGCAGAGAGAAATAACAATCAGTCTTGAGGGTTCAGAAAAAGGAAGGTACTAAAATAAATCCTTTGGTAGAAAGCTGTCAGAGAAACTGGATGGTCCACAGAGCTAAGACGACACAAACCTGCCTTTTCTGGAAATGTTCTTACTAGGGCTGTCAAGCAATTAAAAAAATTAATCGCGATTAATCGCACCCTTAAACAATAATAGAATACCATTTATTTAAATATTTTTGCATGTTTTCTACATTTTCAAATATATTGATTTCAATTACAACACAGAATAAAAAGTGTACAGTGCTCACTTTATTTTTCATTACAAGTATTTGCAATGTAAAAACACAAAAGAAATAGTATTTTTCAATTAATCTAATATAAGTACTGTAGTGCAATCTCTTTATCATGAAAGTTGAACTTATAAATGTAGAATTATTTCCAAAAAAACTGCATTCAAACATAAAACAATGTAAAATTTTAGAGCTTGCAAGTCCACTCAGTCCTACTTCTCATTCAGCCAATCGCTAAAACAAACAAGTTTGTTTATATTTGTAGGAGATAATGCTGCCCGCTTCTTGTTTACAATGTCACCAGAAAGTGAGAACAGGTGTTCGCATGGCACTGTTGTAGCCGGCGTAACAAGATATTTATGTGCTAGATGTGCTAAAGATTCATATGTCCCTTCATGCTTCAACCACCATTCCAGGGGAAAATGTGTCCATGCTGATGATGGGTTCTGCTCAATAACAATCCAAAGCAGTGCAGACCAAGACATTTTCATTTTCATCATCTGAGTCAGATCCCACTAGCAGAAGGTTGATTTTCTTTTTTGGTGGTTTGGATTCTGTAGTTTCTGCATCAGAATGTTGCTTTTTTAAGACTTCTCAAAGTATTCTCCACATCTCATCCCTCTCAGATTTTGGAAGGCACTTCAGATTCTTAAACCTTGGGTCGGTTAGAAATCTCACGTTGGTACCTTCTTTGCGTTTTGTGAAATCTACAGTGAAAGTGTTCTTAAAATGAACATGTGCTGGGTCATCTCCGAGACTGCTATAACATGAAATATATGGCAGAATGCGGGTAAACCAGAGCAGGGGACATACAATTCTCCCCCAAGGAGTTCAGTCACAAATTTAATTAACGCATTATTTTTTTAATGAGCGTCATCAGCATGGAAGCATGTCCTCTGGAATGGTGGCCGAAGCATGAAGGGCCAGACGATTGTTTAGCATATCTGGCACGTAAATACCTTGCAATGCCAACTGCAAAAGTGCCATGCAAAGAGGGCAGCATTATCTCCTGTAAATGTAAACAAACTTGTTTGTCTTAGTGATTGGCTGAACAAGAAGTAGGACTGAGTGGACTTGTAGGCTCTGAAGTTTTACAATGTTCATTTTTGAGTGCAGTTATGTAACAAAAAAAATCTACATTTGTAAGTTGCACTTTCATGACAAAAATTGCTCTACCATACTTGTCTGAGGTGAACTGAAAAATACTATTTCTTTTGTTTATTATTTTTACAGTGCAAATATTTGTAATAAAAAATAATATACACCCCTTCCCCAAGGCCCTGCCCCCAGCTTACTACATTCCCCCTCCCTCGTTGGCTCATTCTCCCCCACCCTCACTTTCACGGGGCTAGAGCAGGGGGTTGGGTTGCACAAAGGGGTGAGGGCTCTAACAGAGGGCTTGGGTGGGGCAGGGGGGTTGGGCTGTGGGAAGGGGTGAGGGCTCCGACTGGGGATGTGGGTTCTGAGGTGGGGCTGGGGATAAGGGCTTCAGGGTGCGGGAGGGGGCTGCGGGTTGAGGCAGGGGGTTAGGATGCAGGGAGAGTTAGGGCTCCATCTGGGGGTGTGGACTCTGGGGTGGGATTGAGGATGAGGGGTTTGGGGTGCAGGAGGGGGCTCCAGGCTGGGGGGTGGAGCAGAGAGGTTCAGGGTGTGGGAAGGGGCTCTGGGTTGGGGCAGGAGGTCGGGGTCGAGGGGGGGTGAGGGCTCTATTTGGGGGTGAAGGCTCTGGGGTGGGGCTGGGGATGAGAGGTTTGGGGTGCAGGAGGGGGCTCCAGGTTTGGGGGGCTCAGTGCTGGGCCAGGAGGTTGGGGCTTGGGGTTGGGGCACAGGCTTACCTCCGGAGGCTCCCAATTAGTGGTGCAGTGGGGGCGCTAAGGCAGGCTTCCTGCCTGTCCTGGCACTGTGGGCTGCACTGCGCCCCAGAAACGGCCAGCAGGTCTGGCTCCTAGACGGAGGTGCGGCACGAGGCTCTGCATGCTGATCTTGCCCACAGGCATCGCCCCCGCATCTCCCATTGGCCGCGGTTCCTGGCCAATGGGAGTGCGGAGCCAGTGCTCAGGGTGGGGGCAACGCGCAGAGCTCCATGTCATCCTCGCCTAGGAGCCTGGACCTGCTGGCTGCTTCTGCGGCGCAGCGCGGAGCCAGGACAGGTAAGGATTAGCCTGCCTTAGCTCCGCAGCACCACCAACCAGACTTTTAACGGCCCTGTTGGCAGTGCTGACCGGAGCCACCAGGCTCCCTTTTTGATCGGGTATTCTGGTTGAAATACAGAATTCACCCTACAAGTATATAGGGACAAAATTAGAAAGGCGAAGGCACAAAATGAGATCAAACTAGCTAGAGACATAAAGGGTAAAAAGAAAACAGTCTACGGATATATTAGAAGCAAGAGGAAGACCAAGAACATAGTAGGCCCATTACTCAATGGGGGGAGGAATAATAACAGAAAATGTGGAAATGGCAGAGGTGCTTACTGACTTCTTTGTTTTGGTTTTCACCAAGAAGGTTGGTGGTGATTGGACATCTAACATAGTGAATGTCAGTGAAAATGAGGTAGGATCAGTGGCTAAAATAGGAAAAGAACAAGTTAAAAATTACTTAGACATGTTAGATGTCTTCAAGTCACCAGGACCTGATGAAACGCATTCTACAATACTCAAGGAGCTGGCTGAGGAGATATCTGAGCCATTAGCAATTATCTTTGAAAAGTCATGGAAGATGGGAGAGATGCCAGAAGACTGGAAAAGGGCAAATATAGTAGCAATCTAGGCCTGGTCTACACTAACCCCCCAATTCGAACTAAGGTACGCAACTTCAGCTACGTGAATAACGTAGCTGAAGTCGACGTACCTTAGTTCGAACTTACCGCGGTCCAGACGCGGCAGGCAGGCTCCCCCGTCGACTCCGCGTACTGCTCTCGCCGAGCAGGATTACCGGAGTCGACGGCGAGCACTTCTGGGTTCGATTTATCGCGTCCAGACAAGACGTGATAAATCGAACCCAGAAGTTCGATTGCCAGCCGCCGAACTACCGGGTAAGTGTAGCCAAGCCCCTATAAAAAGGGAAATAAGGACAACCAAGGGAATTACAGACCAGTCAGCTTAACTTCTGTACCCGGAAAGATAATGGAGCAAATAATTAAGCAATCAATTTGCAAACATCTAGAAGATAATAAGGTGATAAGTAACAGTCAGCATGGATTTGTCAAGAACAAATCATGCCAAACCAACCTGATAGCTTTCTTTGACAAGGGTAACAAGCCTTGAGGATAGGGGGGAAGTGGTAGGCGTGATATATCTTGAATTTAGTAAAGCTTTTAATACTGTCTCACATGACCTTCTCATAAAAAAACTAGGGAAATGCAACCTAGATGGAGTTATTATAAGGTGGGTGGGAAAATAGTTGGAAAACCATTCCCAGAGAGTAGTTATCAGTGGTTCACAGTCATGCTGGAAGGGCATAATGAGTAGGGTCCTGCAGGGATCAGCTCTGTTTAATATCTTCATCAATGTTTTAGATAATGGTATAGCGAGTACACTTATAAAGTTTGCGGATGATACCAAGCTGGAAGGGGTTGTAAGTGCTTTGGAAGATGGGATTAAAATTCAAAATGATCTGGAAAAACTGGAGAAATGGTCTGAAGTAAATAGGATGAAATTCAATAAGGACAAATGCAAAGTACTCCATTTAGGAAGGAACAATCAGTTGCACACATACAAAATGGGAAATGACTGCCTAGGAAGGAGTATTGCGGAAAGGGATCTGGGGGTCATAGCAGACCATAAGCTAAATATGAGTCAACAGTGTAACACTGTTGCAAAAAAAAAAAAGCAAACATCATTCTGGGATGTATTAGCAGGAGTGTTGTAAACAAGCCACGAGAAGTAATTCTTCCGCTCTACTCTGCACTGATTAGACCTCAACTGGAGTATTGTTTCCAGTTCAGGGCACCACATTTCAGGAAGGATGTGGACAAATTGGAGAGAGTTCAGAGAAGAGTGACAAAAATGATTAAAGAAAGGTCTAGAAAACCCTATGGGGGAAGATTGAAAAAATTGAGTTTGTTTAGTTTGGAAAAGAGAAGACTAAGAGGGGACATGATAACAGTTTTCAAGTACATAAAAGGTTGTTACAAGGAGGAGGGAGAAAAATTGTTCTTCTTAACCTCTGAGGCAGAGCCGGCTCCAGGGTTTTTGCCCCAAGCGGCAGGGGAAAAAAAAAAAAAAAAAAAAGCTGTGATCGCGATCGGCGGCAGCTCCACCGCGCCACGCTGCGCTACTTTCTTCTTCGGCAGCAATTCGGCGGCAGGTCCTTCCCTCCGAGAGGGACCAAGGGACCCGCCGCCGAATTGCCGCTGAAGAGCCTGACGTGCCGCCCCTTCCCCTGGGCCGCCCCAAGAACCTGCTTGCTCAGCTGGTGACTGGAGCCGGCCCTGTTCTGAGGATAGGACAAGAAGCAATGGGCTTAAATTGCAGCAAAAGAGATTTAAGTTGGACATTAGGAAAAATTTCCTAACTGTCAGGGTGGTTAAGCACTGGAATAAATTGCCAACGGAGGTTGTGGAATCTCCATCACTGGAGATTTTTAAAAGCAGGTTAGACGAACACCTGTCAGGAATGGTCTAGATAACTTAGTCCTGCCATGAGTGCAGGGGACTGGACAGGATGACCTCCTGAGGTCCCTTTCAGTCCTATGATTCTATGAATTTTCTATCTATGAATGGGGATGAATTCCCACATGACAGAACTTTGTAAACAGACTGACTGATGATTGAAGGAGAGTGTAAATTTTATACTGTTACCCTTCCTGGTAGCTGGTATGCTACACTGCAGTTCCTGCTTTCAAGAATGTTTCATGTGTAAAATGAATGCGATAGAAGGAAGATACAAATTTCAGCATTGTGCACAGACAGTGGTTGAATACACTGACAGCTAAGTTGCTCTTTTATGGGTAATTGTTGGTATGAACCAGCACCAGGATATACTCAGGAGATGATGTGAGATCAACTTGTGCAGAAACCATCCATATTATGATATTATTATTTATGCAACACCGTAGAACCATAGAACCATGACTGGTCGCTGCCCCAAGAATTATGGTATAATCTAATTGTACTATATCATGCATATGTGAACAATTACTTCTTGAAGCATAATTAACATTACAGAATGCTCTACTGATTGCTTGTCTGCTATGGCAGAGGCTAAAATAATTGCTGAGGGAACTACAAACCATGACCCAGCAGTTAATTCACAATTCATGGTTTCTCCAGATGAAAGAGCACTGGAAATAAACAGAGTACAGTTCTTACATTTAATAAGCAGTATGCATCCCAGCACCTTTACTTTAAACAAAGGGTATGTCGACACTCCAAAAACAAACAAACAAAAAAACAACTCCCCACCCCAACCCCGTGGCAGCAACTCTCAGAGCCCCGGGCAACTGACTTGGGCTCATGGGGCTCACACTGCAGAGCTAAAAATAGCAGGGTAAATGCCCCCGCTTGAGCAGGAGCCCAGGCTCTAAGACCCATGCCTCTCGCCAAGTCTCAGAGCCTGGACTTCAGCCCATGCGGGGACATCACTGCTATAGTGCAGGCCCCACGAGGCCGAGTCTGTTGACCTGGGATCTCAGACTCTCTCTCCCGCACTCTTTTTTTTTTGCGGTATGTCATGCTTCCATGGTAGATATATGTTGCGCAGGCTAGAATACACAGGCTAGAAAAGGTGCCCAGAGTCAGCAATGTGAAAAAGCGAGGAGGATGTTTTGCTAAAACGTGCTTTACTTCTCACTTACAGAAGTAGGTGCATAAACTCAGTGTTCCTTATGTCATTTATTATTAATAAGTAATTATTTTCATTTGTTAAATGCTGATAGTGTGGCTAGTCCAGTGCAAGACACAGAAGAAGACAGCCTCTGTTCCAAGGAATTCGCACTCTCAAACAGATGGATGCAATGAAAGAGCCAGAAAAGGCGAATAAAATGTTTTATCAATTTAATCATTTTCAAGAGGGAAGAGTGACAGGGACACTTTTCTCATTAAAATTTTTTTTGTAAACAGCTGTAATGCCAGCAGTTTGATGTAGGAACTTAAAGTCAGCAGTGAGATAGACCCTAAATCAGTGGTCTGGTGAAAAGTAGTTGTGATTTATGAGAGTTATAAAGGTAAATAAAAAAAGACTTGGCACATGTGCACTGAATTTTGTGCTTCATTCTCTTATTCTGCTAATATTGGTCTATTGGTTCTGCATCGGTGTATAGCTTATGAAAATTCATAGGGATTCCTACATTTTTTCCGCCAAAAAGTTAAACTGTGTAAGAACAAACTTTCTTGGGAGATTTCTGATACTTCCTGTCTTCTGGATAACCAGAACACTGTCAGAGCAGTTTTTCTTGATTTTTCATTTGTTCGGTTTTAGCACCTCTGTTTCTGGTCTTGGCTGGTAATCAGAAAGGCAAAGTATACATTCATAAATGATAGCAAAAGTGTACTGGTATGACCGGAATTACTACTGTCTGGTTCTTGTGAGGTCTCCAGCCAGCTCTTACAGGACGCTCAGGTACGGCCAAACCCCACAACCCAGAACTCAGTTTTCTCACTAGGTAGATAGCAATACTATCAGGAGTTAAATGGTTGAAGAACTGACTCATTTAAGCTTCAGCACCCAACTATTCAATATAAAAAGAAGGAGGAACGACTTGGCTGGTGATAGTGAAATGCTTGTCATAAAGTTGCCATTTTAACTGGCAATTTACATGTGAAAATTCAAAATTTGGATGCATACTTATGGTCAATGATGATGCAAATTCAACAGAAGTTTAAGAAGTCAGGTCCTAAATTGTCTACATTTCTAGCTGAAAATATAATTCTCAGTCTACAAATTGGTGAAAGCTAATTTTTTGCTACCTTACAGAAAGGCATCAGAACATGGACGGGTGGGGGAAAGAGGAAGGGGAAGGGGGCTAATCTGCCATGCAGAGTTTTCTACCTGAATTATACAGCTGCAGGCAGACAACAACTGCAAGCCTCTATTCTCCTCCGTTGAGCTTCCCTGATGCTTCACTCTAACCCCAGTTCAGGAAAGCACTCCCTATTCAGGAAAAAAATTAAAAATGTGCCTGCCTGAATTAAGCACCCACCCAAATGCTTCCCCAAATAGGGATGGGCTTACGCAAAGGCTTAAATGCTTTCCTGAACTGAAGAGACAAGATGGGTGAGGTAATATCTCTTATTGGACCCACTTCTATTGGTGAAGAAGACAGGCTTTCAAGCTTACACAGTGCCTGAAGAAGAGCTCTGTGAAAGCTCAAAAGCTTCTCTCTCTCACCAACAGAAGTTGGTTCAATAAAAGATATTACCTCACCAACCTAGTCTCTCTAATATCCTGGGACTGACACAGCTACAATACCAACATACAAGAAGTTTCTGTTCTGTGTCACTGTGTGTGCTATCTGCAGATTGATTTCCAAAATCCCAGCATGGAGGACAAAATGGAAAGGAAACTGCACAGACTAGTTTGGAGGCGTGTGAGCATGTAGGAAAATACGGATGAGGAAAAGGAAAGAAAGAAAGAGGAGAGGTCACTTGTATATTTGAACTATGCCTGTCTGCAATTTATTTTTACATGGTGGCCCTGCTGTCTCATTTGTTCTGTGGCCAGATAGGCTGAACCAATATAATAGCAGCAAGAGAAGAACAAGCTTTTCCCATTCATCCTGTTGGAGAGTTAACTTCAAAGCCTAGCTCTAGCCATATAAATGCTTTCATTAGGAAGCCAGTATCTATGTTAGGGGAAAGCACCATGTTAGAAAATGATGACATTGAAATGATGTAACAAGTTGCCAAATACAATTTTACCCTAATGTGGACAAAAGGGACAAAGGCAGTTTTGTTTAAAAATGAGGTAGTTGGTCATGGTTATTCCTAGAAGTGGACAGTAGGCTTAACCACAAGCAGCAAATACCTTTTTTAATGCAACTGCCTCATGATACATTCAATGCTGTTAATTCGAAAGCACTCTGATTACATCTTTAACTGGTGAATTTTCTCCTAAAAAGTAACAATCTGCAGGGATTACTCCCCCATCTCTCAAAATCAACACAAATCTGCAGTAGGGCTTGGTGGCATGTTAGCTAGAAGCTGCATATTTCTTCCTCTTCGTTTTGTATTTCACCTGACCTTTTGAATGCCAAAAAGGAGAGTTAAAAAACAACACATCTTCATTACAACCAAACAATAATTATAAGTTCTAAACACAACCATGACAAGCAGAAAATGGTTCACAAAAAATGGGAAGAATCCATGGAGATTTTCTACACTTAACTGTACAATCTAAATACCCCTGAGCTAGAGAAGGCTTTGCAATACTGAAGAATTATTAATCCATAAATATTGTAGCAAACACTGTATGAGCTTCTGGTACTGAATATAAATACAAGTATGATCACTGAGAAACCGAGTCTCGTTTAAAAAAAAAATCTTAAACATGAAAAAAGCTGCTCCCTTTGCAAGGCCAGTTACAACAGGCTGCAAAACCTGTGTTAGTTGCACAGGGCGGCAGAGAAAGAAAATTCTACTAGGGTTGCCAATTTTGATTGGACATATTCCTGGAGGTTTCATCATATGACATCATCTTTAATTAAAAATTAATCTTTAATTCCTGGATTCTCCAGGACAATTCTGGAAGGTTGGCAACCCTAAGTTCTACTCTGTTCTTCACTCCTACACACAAGAAGCAAGCACCAGGAAGCTGTACTGAGCCTCTGACCTTGAAGCTCTCTTGGCCTGGCCAAGGGTATAAATGCCTCTTTTCCCTACACCCCCACCTGGTGACACACAAGAGGAAAGGGAATACAATGGAGGGAGGGGAGGCAGGATCAGTGTCTTTTTCTCCCTGTCTCCCACTTCCTGGTTGGTCTTTTCTTGTTTCTCAGCCACTCCAACAGTAACAAGGTCCTTTACTAGGCTCCCTCACACAGTGCTGCTCCTGTCCCCAACTGCTTCCAAAGATTTCTTCCCCTCCCTCCTGCTGGTGCTGCCCCCATGTTGGGACTGTCAGTGAGGCCCCATCTTCTGAGAGGCTGCTCCCTTGCCCCTAATAAGGGTTTCTTCTCTGGCTCTAACTCCCACAAAGTTACTCCCTGTCCTCAGCTGGGACTTCCTCTTCAAGGCTACTCTTCTGAGCGGCCTTCATCTGGTATGCTCTTCCCCAGAATATTTGTGTGCACACACAGTCCTACCTGTGAAGGACCTGATAAGATTCTTGTCTGTCTTGTTTAATTTCCTCTGAGCCAGGGCTACAGCAAGGGATATTGGGAATGCTATCTCCCTGCTGTGTTAAACCTATCATAAATACTTTTATGGCCCAAGGTCACACAGGAAGTGAGTGGCAGAGCAGGGAATAAAATCTAGGTCTTCATATCCTAGGTTAGTACCCTAACCCCTGGAGCATCCTGCCTCTCAGCTCATATAAAGTATTTTCCTTTTGGTGTGAATATACAAGCAACCTTAAATTTGCTTATCACAAGCATTTCCTTAAGAAAAACTCGATCATTCAAATTTTTGCAAAAAGCCAACTCCAAAGGGAGTGAGCACAAATGAAGGGAAGTAATTTTTAATATTTTGCAATATTTGCCCAGCTTTACAGGAGTAAGGAGCGGAGGATCAGGCCACACATTGTTCCTTAGCACCATGTACATTCATATTTTCATTCACGTACTGGCTCATGTTAGAGAAATAAAACGGTAGGCCTTTTGGCTTCTGCTGTACTAAAAACAGCTGATTTGTCAAGAAAATGGGTATGACAAAAATCAGTGGCCATCAAACTGTGGCTATTGAAATTCATAAGATTCTCAAGTTTCATTAACTCACTCATCCAAATTCTTCATCAGCAGAAGCTGGTACTTTAAAAACCACGTAAAAATTAATACAAAATGAGGGAGCCTCTTTTCAAGTCAATGAGGCTTGGCAGGCCCTACATTGGGAATAGGCAAACATTTCCCTTTCCACCTTTAAAGAGAACATCACAGACAACAGAGAGTTTAAAAAGGAACTTGAAAAGCAATTGACAAAGGTTCTTTGAAGAATAATATCCACAACCTGGTGAGGCAGGGTGAGGAAGTTATAAACATGCTACCTTCAAAGCAAATGTAAATAAATACAACTTCACTGAAAGGTTTATATGGTACCAGGAACAGTAGGTGGCTTACACCTGATTGCAGTATATTTGTCCTTTTAACTTTAGTACGTTTTGCATGAATTTGGTCAAATTCAATGACTTCACTGGGACTACTGACAGCGCATAAAGTTAGGCATATGCATAAATCTGCAGGTTTGGGGCCTCGGTATACACATAAATTAAACCACTGCACAATAGGGTAGAATTTGTTTGAATATGCTTGCGGGGTTATTTTTTAAAAAAACCAACAATTTGGTTATTTAATATTACACATCAGCTAAACAAGATTATTATTCACTAAAACTATTTTATTAATTGCTCTGATCATTGCATTTAGTTAGAAATAAAACAAACTATGTGGTAGCTTAATGATCACCTAAATCCACAGCAGGGAATGTATCTCTATTAAATATCCATTTTCAGCAATACCCACTTTTAGATCTTTCTTTTACTTATCTGTAAAGCACATGCAGACCTCTTCATTTTAGCCAAGGCTTGTAATTCAGTGGCACAGGCAAAGTGATCATGTTGTTTCTTTTATTATTGTATCTTGTCTCAGTGATATCCATAAGGTCAATACTGCAAAATGAAATTCCTTTATCTCCCTCCTTCCTCAGTATTATCTGAGTTAACAATCAAAATACCAATCATATACCTCCAAGGAAATGTGAACACAAGCCAAGTTCCTTCAGTAACTGGGGAAATTAGTTCAGTATTGTTAGCTCATCCCCTGTGGATTCAGCAGATGGCACCAGACAGCATAATTTGAAGTCTGCTCAAGTGCGAGGCAGGAATAGGGCAGCATGAAGAGTGAACCCTGTTTTTTTCCAGAGCTATAGTGGTTTGCGTGTTTTTTATTTAGCTTGGTTATAATACACATGCAGGACCAAAACATGTTAAATAATCATGCTTTAACAGTCTGTTTATTAATAATGTAGATTTGTCCAGTCCTGAAATAGCCACTTTCCCCTAGGGAGGGTTCTCTCATTAGGTATGGGTTAAGGTCTTTCGCAGGTCAGTATAGTGGAGGGAGATAGGGAATGAAGCATTGCAGCTGTTTGCACTAAGCTAGTTCAGTGTGTGAATTCACTAAATGGAGTTTAGTCTCTGTCCTTTAAATATCACAAGCATAAATTATTCACTCAAAATACATTTATCACAGAACAGAAGTGCTCGCAAATCAGAAATGGAATGTCTTAGCGGAGTCTGAAACAGCTAATACTAGACTGGCCAAAGCATAACACAATTGGTATAGCTGGTTCCACACTAGCCCCAGGGGATGGATGAGATGACCTAATAGTTCTTTTCCATCTCTAATTTCTATAATTTTATTATTCCAATTGTTTTAAGGATAGATCCTCAAGTGTAACAACACATTAGCATTGCTTCACTAAATGCAGCTACACTGATTTACACCAAGCTGAGAATCTGGCCTTTAAGGTCTGTTTTAACCTTTAGAAAACAGACCATTTTTCAGAAAAACAGGAAACTAGCCTCCTCATTATCCCTTCTTTGTTGTGCAGGGGTTTGGAGGTGCAGGGAATTGTGACAATGGGTGACCAAGGAGATGAAAAATTCACCAGCCTCTGATAATCATGGTAAAAGGGGCCACGGCCTCAGGAAAAGCGCACAGCTGGGGAAAAGTCACCTACACACTATGCTTCACAGAGTTCCCATCTGTGCTTCTGTCGGTCAGGAACTGGCAATTGGAAGGTGGTACAAATGGACATCTAGGGGATCTTAGACAGAGCTGGAGGGGAGGGAAGTGCAGGCATAGAGCGAGACCAGCATCAGACAGGGGATTCAGGTGGAGACTTCTGGAGGGTTCTCAGGAAGGCAAGGCACCAAAGGAGAATAGCTGGCCTCTACTGTGAGGCTGAGGAGAGCGCAAGGGTACTTTGGATGGCTCAGTAGCTGTGGGGAGCATTAGAGTGCTTCTTGTTAGAAAGGCGGAGATGAGCTTATGCCATTTGTTTTACTAAGGACATTCAGCATTGGGGAAGTTATTTAAAATTCCTGGAAGCACAGATTTTACACTGACTTACACCTGTGCAAGCCACTGAAGTCAGTGGGGCTACACAAGGAGCCTCATTCAAACTCTACCCTATTGAGGTCAGTGGCAGCCTTTCCAGTGACTTCAATGGGCTTTGGGTCAAGCTGAAGGTGTGTAAGTTAACCCTGATACAGACCTTCCTTTCCTATGGCTTCTAAGGGCACTGATACAAATATCTGTCCCAGTCACCCCTTCCATGAGGGTGTGGTAGCAGTAGTGAGAGCCTGGGTAAAACACAAGGTCTGCTGTAAAAGAAGGTCAATTGTCAATTGCGTATCTGCATCCTCAAGGAGGAGAATTAATTGTGGGAGGAGGACAGCATCACTATTTTATACCATCCGTGATTTTGTGGTGATATTAAGAATGTTACTAATTAATAATGCCCTGCTTAAAAAACGCACACTGGAAGGTAGAGCTGCTAATTCATCTACTGCACTTACCCCTTTTCTTGTCCCTGTTTCTTAAGTGTTTCCTTTCATTATGAGATGGAAAAATTAAGCTTTTATTTGATGGCACTTCTGAGCTATCAGATAAACAATGATTGAAGGCTTATGATGGAAAAAATGAAATATTCTTAGAAAATGGTTTTTAGCACTGAATACTTATAGTTATTCCAGTCTCTCTTAGGAGCATCTATTTAACTCATAGAAAATACATGTTTAGAGGTCAGCTCAGTACATATTTCAGCATTCTGAAAAGTCTATTCGCTACCATGAAAAATATGTATGTTGGTCCCACACTACACACATGTTGATATCCAGTTTTACCTACCAACAGTGGAATCACTGAATCACAAAATCTGGAGATGTAAAAGACCTAGTAATCTATCTTCTCTATCCCTCAGTCAGTGTAGGATTGTTTCCAACAGTATGTTATTGCCTCTAGTTTGAAATTACTCAAGCAACAGTGGTGGGGATGGGGGGACTCCATGTTCCTCACTATTCAGATTTCTTTCCTGATACCCAGTCTAAATTTTCCTTTGCTGAATTCTATTCCTTTAGTTCTAATTATACCTGCTTAACCCACTTTATACTGTCCTACCCTTCCTCTTCTCACTCCAATATTGTTCAAAGGCTCTGAATACTTGTAAATGGGTTTCATATATTCCCCTTAATTATCATTTAGCACGGTTGTAGATAGGACGATATAAGTAGGACTTGCTTCTATAGAAGAAAATGGGAAAACTACAATGGACTTCAAACAGAGCAGGATCAGGCCTTTTGTTCTTCTACCGTTGCCTCAGACATCAGTCTCTCTAGTCCCTTCATCGTTTTTATTGGTTGTCTCTGAATTTTCTCCACTTTATCAACCTCTTTCTGGTGCCGGGGTGCCCAGAAACAAATGGAGGGGTCATCTGGTGTAAATAGTTGTTGTCCCATTTAAGTCAATGCTTAGACCTTAGAGCCATCTTCCCCTCTCAGCTGTGCTGTGTATACAATGACCCTGCATACAGTGGGATAAAGGCGTTTGGGATGATGTCATCAATTGCTTCAATAAAGCTCTGTTGATTTATAGTAGCTGAGGGTCTAGCTCAACATTCTAGATGCAGGTTCACCACTATCATGTAGAGAAAATTTACGCTTCCTTGGTCATGATGCAATAACTATGGATGCACAGCTTCAAATAGCATTCGCTTTCTTTCCTGCCACATTGCATTTCAAACGTAAGGTCCTCTCATTTTCTCTCCCCTTTGATGTGACTGGGAGCTCCTTAAATCAGGTACCAAAGCTTATGCTTATATTCTGAGTGGCATTTACACTGGAGCAGAAAAGCTGTTCAAGCCCTCTGCATTATTTAGACTCCACTTAAACTCAACATTTCTCAGTGGTGTGAATGGTAAAGTGGCTAGGAGGTGGGCATTGGCCCATTGCCTGGGAGTGAATTTCACCCTCTGAATATTCTCCTAATTTATAGGGTCAGATGCTTAGCTGGTGTAAATCAGCATTGCTACGTGGAAGTCAATGGAGTTACTAAAACTTACACCAGCTGAGGCTCTTAAAGTCCAGTCCTAGCAAGCCCCCAACTCAGTGTATTTAAAATGGAGAAGGACTCTCCGGGGGCAGTCTCTTTTTTGGTTTTCTGAATTCCTGGTTAAGAATCTGCAGCAATCTCCGGAGGATATTTTTATTTATCTATATTTAGTATCCCTTTTTTCACTATTGTTGCATTACAATATCTCCATCCCATTGTTACCCTGGCCCACCGTATACCATGTAGCTGGAGGGGAAGGAGGAGGCAGCTCTATGCCACCTTCCTACACACCTGATACTCCTCTCCCTACACCAACCTGCCCTCACCACAGAAAGGTCAGGAAAGTAGGTAGTGTAGATACAGCTGCCAAAGAATTCCCATCTCCCTTTTTTGGGGAGCTTCCCTGAATTTTTGCACTGCCTGAGTAGTACAGACTGCCTGGATCAAGGCCAAGGATCTGTCCTAGTACCCTCTATTGGATTATTTTTCATCAGATTAATTTGTATTTAACCTCCTATTTCTAATTTGTCCAAGTCCTATGGTTTTATTTTTCTGTTCTCCTTGCTGTCTACAATGCCTCCCAATTTCAGATCATCTGCAGTTTTTAATCAGAGTGCCGTTTAGCCTCACTAGCTGATCGTCAGCAAGAGTGTTAAATAAATCCTGGCCTGAAAGTGGAATGAGCAAACCAATCTTCTTGGGTCACTTTGGTGGCATCAAGATCAGTTTGCTCCTTTTGAGTCTGATTTGCAAGGTGCTGAACATCCTGAACTTCCATGAAAGTCAAGGGGAAGTGAAGATGCTTTACACTATTGAGCTCTAGAAACGAAAAGACATTTTCAATACAATTGTTCCAGTTTTAAATTCAGCCCTGCAATAACTCTGTTGACTTCAGCAGTGGAAGTGCAGCTGCTTACACCAGGGCTGAATGTGGCCTCAAGACAGCAAACAAGGGAGCTTGTTAAGACAGCAAAATATCAATACTGAGTATGAGAGAGGCTAAAGTACAAGTTAAAGCATATCCCCAGTCTCCAAAGTTTACTATATAATTATTTGATAGAGCTGCAATACAAAGCCTCACTGGAAACATCTGCTTCATTTTTTTACTTAGGGTACGTCTATACCCAGCCGCTAGTTCGGCGGCTGGCAATTGAACTTCTGGGTTCGACTTATCGCGTCTTGTCTGGACGCGATAAGTCGAACCCGGAAGTGCTCGCCGTCGACTGCGGTACTCCTGCTCGGCGAGAGGAGTACCGCGGAGTCGACGGGGGAGCCTGCCTGCCGCATCTGGACCGAGGTAAGTTCGAACTAAGGTACTTCGAACTTCAGCTACGTTATTCACGTAGCTGAAGTTGCGTACCTTAGTTCGATTTGGGGGGTTAGTGTAGACCAAGCCTTAGTAAGCATGACTCCCACTCATTAATGTCATAAAACAAGGCCAGATCATAAAAAATAAATCTGTTTTCTTTTAAACATTATAATATCCTTTGCATGTGTCATATGTAATTATAGGGTCTTAAATTATGCCAGTGTAGCTATTGCACACTATTTCAGGGGTTCTTAGCTTCTCCAACTGTAACCCAATATACAGCTGCCTCTCTTCAGATGTGCCCCAGACCCTCTGTTTGGGTATGCACAGTGTTTCATAGGAGGTGCCATGGAACTGAGCATAGTGGTTTAAAGGCCACTCCTGGCACCAGTGAAGGACCAGTTGCATGGGGCTGAATAACCATCTGCAACGGTGGAGTCATAGTCATGCCTTCTGCAGCCTGTCACAGCACCACCTACCCACTCTGGCTGCAGGATAGCTGCTGCCTTAGTTTCTTTTTACAGAGGTTTTCCAGCCTTCCAGCACAGTTTGGTTGCTGAAGTGACTCAGCCCTCCAGCTAAAGAAACAGAACATTCCACCTTCCAGGGTATTAAAATCCAAACCAACACCAAACCCCTAAGAATCTTCCATCCCAGTCTGAAGCAGGGCACAGGCCTTCCTTCCTGAGACTCTGCTTTCTCTTTTAAAGAAGGCTTCCACATTCTACACACCCTCTGGGCTCTGCTCAGTCTTGCCCCTAACATAGGAGGCTTCTGCAGGAGTCTCCCAACCCCTTGTAGCTCCTCCCCAGTTCTTCTCCAGGCTATCTACCTTGGCATCATCCTGCTCCAAGACCTACAACAGGAGCCCAACCTGCCCTGTAGTTTCCCCTATTCTCCTCTTTAAGTGCTCGCCTTAAGGGCCAAATACTCTTCATCAGCCCTTACAGCCTCAGCTGGGAGAATACTGATGCAGTCAGTACTTAGTTGCTTATGCTGCACCTCCTGTTCCACAAATAAGGGCTGTGCTGCACCATGACCTAGGTACTGCATAGAGAGAGCTGAGAGGCTACTGAGACATGGAGGCTGGAAGAAAACCCAAGAGAATCAGAGGAGGAGAAGGAGGGAGCGGCGTGCCTCTTTGGGGCCCATGCTATGGTTTTGAACTGAAGGGTACAATGGGGACCCTGGAGTACCTGGTGGTTTGGGTGGATCTCTGAACCCCTGCAAGGGATGCAGCTGTGTGGAAATAGTCTGGGGAGTGGAAGAGAGGATGCTGCTAGAACAGGAGTGGCTGGAGTAGGGGCATGGCAGGTAAAGTCTCTAGTAGGAGGACAGGAGATTGAGGGTGTCCTGGAGTAGAACCAGTGGTGGTGGCGGTGGCGGTGGTGGCGGGAGTGTGGTGTGTGTGTGTGTTGAGCAGCCAAAGAGAGCTCCAATAGTGACCGCTGGAGGGATAGAAGTGAGGGCAGCTTGAGCAGGAGTCTCAATGGTAGCTGAAGGGGCTGCAGTTCTGCACGCAGCCATTGAGGTCTGGTGACTGCAAGTAATCCAGACATTAGATTACCAAGTGGAGGACAAATAAGGAACCTGCTGCAAAGCTGGAGTGTGCACTGGTGGCTGAAAGACCGGCTCCCGGGGAGGCAGCATCTGGGAAGGTGGTGTCACACTGTCTGGAGTGGCTCACCATCGCGGGTGCCTGCCTCAGGGAAGACACCCCAAACTGGTGGTGTGTTCTATAATTGGATTTTATCAACCCAGTAACAAATGTGAACTCCTGGGTCATTTATAATAGTATTACCATGGGGTCACAGACAGTCCCCCTTAGGCTCTCCAGTCTATCTTGCCACGCAGGCAAGCTGGACTTAGTGATAAATGGTCACTTACACCAAAAATCACAAAATAGTCAGGTTGCTTCCAGTCCCAAGAGATCAGTCACTTATCCCAGATCAACTTCTCCCCTAGATCTTACACCAAAGATGCCTGTAGCCAATCATGCAATAAACTGTCAAAAGATTTATTAACAAGGAAAAAGGAAGGAGAGTTATTTACAGGTTAAAGTAAGCAAACAGATACACACAAATGAGTTGCAATCTAAATCCTAAGAAAAACTGAGTTGTAATGAACTGTCAACTTAAAATGTCTATCAGGGAGGACCCAGCAGTAACCTCTGGGGATCTCTGCTTCAGTTTAGAGTCTCTGGCCCTGTGAGAGTCCAAACAGCAAAGAGATAAAAATCCTCATGTCCACCACTATTTTTATTTCCCTCTTTCAGCATTCAGACCAATGGGATGAGGCCTTCTGTACATACTTCTCCATGGGTGGATGGGGCAATTAACAAAACTTTGTCGTATAATGGCCCACTTATTTTTTGATAATCTTCCTGTATGGGGGAGGGGTGGGGACACACACACTTTCTGGGCCTGGAATCACAAGTTCAGAGCAAACATTTTCAAAGTTATAAAGCGGAACTTACACATTTCTTTATAGCATGGAATACAGACATTACAAGTGAGATTAATGCATGCAGCAACTTACAAGCATTTCATAGTCTAAACACTAAATACATTCTTATAAGACATACCTATTTTGAACAAAACTAACATAGGTGAGCTGGTTTGGTTTCCAGCTATGAGTTTCAGTTCTTAGCTAAGGCCTATGACCTTGACCAGAGTTGCCACTTGGTTTACCAGCATCACAGGTGGATCTCTTCCAAGTGACTGATGCTGGGAGGGGGCAGCAACATCTACCTGTTGGATATAAATCAGGAGGAGGAGATCAGATTGGTTGTACAACTTGTCTGGCAGAGAGTGATGGGGTGTGCTGCTGGTCATGACAGAGGGAGACAATATGGAATCAGCCATTTGCGGTAACAAAGCCACTGCCCCAAGCATGAGGTGAGGAAGTGTTGATAAGGGGTCAGAACCCTGCTACCTCTGATATGGGGTGGCTGGAACAAGATCTTTTGGAGGGAAATGGGAGGTAGTCTCCCTTTTGAGACTTCCAGTTCTTGCTCTTAAGGCTAGTGGGGTGTGTGGAAGTACAGGACTGAGGAAGGGAGGGGCTGGTGGAGTATCACCCTGGAGCTTTGGTGGGCCTGAGGAACAAGGAAGAGCTCTAATGGCCTCTCCTTTGCAAATCCTGGAGCTGGAGACAACAGCACAGAGATTGGATGAGGTGGGTGATGAAGGATTGGGGATTAAGGGGGGAACTACAGCTCCGGGCAGTACTCTTTTGCCATCTCTCCCTTCACCTCAAGGGGAAATGGCTGGGATGGAGAGTATGGCAGGCGGTTTGAGAGCAGCTAGGGGAAAACTGGACCAGGAAGGAGGGGAGAGGAGAGTTGGAAGAAGTGGCTTAGACTCTACTGTCCTGTGTTGCAGACCAGGAATCCCAGGGAGTTGGGCCAAACAGCTGCAGACAATGATAAGGAGTGCAGTGGGTGATGCACTCCCCTGATGAGACTGGATAATAAGGTCACCATCATGTCCTATAATCATTTAGTGCCCTATGAGTTGATTGGGGACTGGCTGAGCAGGCAACTGTGTTGGGCCCAGGCAAGACAAAATCCTGAGCTGAGTGGGGATTTGGATGGGGGATGTGTTTGTCCAGATTCTTGTACAAGTGTCTGTTCAGGGGGTGGGGAGAAAAAGAGGAGGAAAGGGGGAGCGGGCGAGGAAAACTTATGTCAATGGTGGATAAATATAGCTCTAAGTTCTGGTACAAACCTATTTCGTAGAAGGGAGGCAGCCTCACTGGCGTTGGGTCTTTTTCACTTGTTTAATGTTTCCTTTTGGGGGAGGGGACAGAAGACATGTTATATTTAGGAGTATCTTGCCCTACTGATGGGATGGTTGTTTTACTTGGCTGGTGCTTGATATGAATCTTTCTGCATTTATGAATTTTGGAGTTTGTGATTATCTGTGTGGTCTGTAATAACTTTGTAAACCTGTGGGCTGGTTTGGGCCTGTTTTAAGAAAGTGCCTTTGTGAGTGTGTACAGCCCAAGTTTTTGGGGATGTAAAATGAATGAAGAGTTATTAAAAGAATTCAGCTGTGAGGCAGCTCATCAGTCACAGGTGAGGCTGGGCCCAATTCCTCTTAAAAGGGCTGGTCATATGTTATGCAGCCCCACCTTCTGATAACTCACAACTCACAGAGAACTATTAGCAGCTTATTTAATATACCAGCACTTAAATAAACCATGACATAATCTGCAGGGATACTGCTATTTGCCAAAGATGGCTTGTTCTGCATGCATTTCCAGAAATGTTCCATTTTCTGTTCACACCTCAACATTTCTGTAAAATGATATCTGTGAACACGCACCCTAGTACAAACAGAGCCAAATTCTGCTGTACAACTCCATTGGCATCAGTGTTACTGAGTCAGTGGAGATGAGAAAAGAATTTGGTCCATTCAGATAATCTCAGGCCATCACATACACTTACAACATTTGACATAAGTTTTAAAAATCTGGCTGATAAGCAGAATTTGGCCAATTTTACTTTGTTACACCACTGAAAACCTGCAGTGATGCCACTGATGTCAATAACATTACTCCAGATTTACATTTCTGTAACAGAGGAAAATTTGGCCTAAGAGCTACAAGGATTATAAACTGGTTGTTGCACTTCTGCTCCTCAGCCTTTTTAAAGGATCTCAGACTTTTAGGCAAAGCTTTATTTCTCTTGCTATTTCACTGCTTGTGTTTTCTGACCTTAGTGAATGATTTAGGGTTAAATTAGCCTACTTTTTAGTAAGCCAGTGCATGTCACTGGCAGACTGACTTCTGGTGAGTTATATGCAATGTAATTAGTCATCCCTTGGAACAGAAAGACATGCTGTTCAGACATGGATATTCCTTTTGTATGTTGAAAGAGAGAATAGTGTGGATTATCTTAGATATAAAGCATTCATGAGCAGTAATAATATATAAGAGGGACATTACGTGTGTTCCATGGTAAAGATATTTATGAATCAATCTTACTGCTCCTCTGTGGGAACGAATGCATTTTACCATTCCCAGCCCATCGTACTATATTTTAGCAATACTTGGCAGTTCCTCTTGACTGGGTCAGTCTGAGGGCTTTTTCTGCCATAGGTGAACAGAAGAAAGTGTGGTCCTCAAGGTTACAGTATGTCACTTAACACAATTAAGAGTACAAGCTGAGCTTAGTTTAATGAGTAAATGTAGCAAAATGGATAGTCAGGCACAGCTGGAAAACCCAGCATGTTTAAAGGAGGGTCTAACTGATTTAACAGGTGTTACTCTAACTGGGAACAGAGCTGGGTAAAACAATTGCACAGTGTGAGTGTTTATCAAACACGGTCTGTGTAGATCTTGTAAAGACAAGAGGCAGAAAAACAAAAATATGATAAATAATAGGATTTTGAAATCATCAGAGTGATTTCCTCTATTTGTGTATCATTTACCACCATTTGTGTGATCATTAATCTCACACAAGCAAAATATTACTCCATATAGTCTAGACAGTAACTATCTATGGCCTAGTGGATAAAGCATTGGAATGGCATTCGAAAGCTGGGGGTTACAGTCCAGACTCAGTTACTGTAATTGAGGAACTGTGACTGTGGGCTCAGCCCATAAGGCATGTACAGAAGTAGGATAAAAGGCAGGTCCTGACAATGGTTAGGTCAGTGGTTCTCAACCAGGGGTATGTACACCCCTGGAGGTACTCAGAGGTCTTCCAGTGGTACATCAACTCATCTAGCTATTTGCCTATTTGCCTATTTTTCAATAGGCTACATAAAAATCACTAGCGAAGTCAGTACAAACTAAAATTTCATATAGACAATTACTTGTTTATACTGCTGTATATATTATACACTTAAATGTAAGTACAATATTTATATTTCAGTTGATTTATTTTATAATATGGTAAAAATGAGAAAGTAAGCAATTTTTCAGTAATGTGCTGTGACTCTCTTGTATTTTTATGTCTGATTTTGTAAGCAAGTAGTTTTAAGTGAGATGAAACTTGGTGGGGAGGGAGGTACACAAGACAAATCAGACTCCTGAAAGGGGTACAGTAGTCGGGAAAGGTTAAGAGCCACTGGGTTAGGCTACTGGTGTGCTGAGACCACAGCTTATCATGCTGACCAATATTGTCCTATTGCTTCCTTGTACTCTTCCTGTGGGTATCCATCTACTGTATGTTGTTTTTTACGTAGATTGTAAGCTCTTTGGGGCAGGGACCGTCTCTTTGTTCTGTGTTTGTACTTCACCTAGCACAATGAGTCCTGGCCCATGACGAGGGCTCCTATCATAATACAAATAACAGTCAAGGGAAAAAGCTGGCAGGAGCAGCAGGGTCTCTGGTGACTGGGAGAGGACCAGCAGTGATTCCGAGTGATGAGGGAGTCAGGCGTGAGCCTGGAGCCTGCAAGGGGTTTGGCTGAAGAAGACTGAGGGAGGCCTGTAAAGAGATAGGTGGGTGTAGGGAGTGGTTCTGGGAAAACTGAAGCAGTGCAGTTTGGAATTTGGGGGGAAATAGTGGCTTATGGTGTAGGCATCCAGGGTCAGACTCTGAAGTAAAGGGAGAGACTGGGCTCTCTTACGGTACCACCTAGTGGAAGGACTACTGAACTGTCTAGTTTGGGCAAGAGGACAGCTTAGCCCTGGATTGCATGGGGAAGGATAAAATAATACAGTGTTAGTGACTTTCTAGTCCATCAGTGACTAGGGAGGATGTTGAACAGTAACTATTAAACATTTTTTTTTAATCTGCAGGACTGAATAACCTGCACACAAGAATAGCCCAAAGAGCTCTCTGACCCACCATTAGTGCGGGTAGAAATTTTTTTTTTTAATCAAACAACTTCCCTCCTCCCCTAAATCTTGGAACATTGGAGATGATCCAGACGACTGCAAAAAGTCATGTTGAACCAATATTCTAAGAAGGTAACATGGGGAACTGTTGGTCTGACATTGATCATGGACAAAATAATGGAAAGGCTGATATGGAATGCAATCATAAAGATAGTAGCATAACTAATGCCTATCTGATAGTCTGACTTTGATTTTGCATAGTGCTGATTTAAAAAAAAATGCAGCCGACAATAATTGGATTAAAAAAATGGTTTTCTGATTGATCAAAAAGTAATTGTAAAACGGGAAATATCATCCAGTGGGGATGTTTCTGGCAGGGTCCCATAGGGATCTGATCTTGGCCCAATGCTATTCAATATCAGTGATCTGAAAAAAATACATCATTACTAGTAAAATTTGCAGATAAAAAAACTAGAGTGGTAAATAATGATGAGGACAGATGAGTTATACAGGCAGATCTGAATCGCTTGGTAAGTTGGACTCATTTAAACAACATGCATTTTAATACAGCCTAATAAAAGGTCTTCAACTAGGAATAAGGAACATAGGCTAGGATTACAAGATCGGAGACTTTATCCAGGAATATGGTGATACTGTGAGAGATTGAGTAGTAACAGTAGATAAACAATCGAACATGAGCACTTAGTGTAATATTGTAATTAAGACAGTGAAAGTGATCCTCAGATGACTAAGCAGGGGAATATCACTTTAAAACTGGATGATGGCATTACCACTGTATATGACATTAGAAAGACCACTACTGCATTACTGGAATTCTGTGTCCAATTCTGGTGTCAGCATTTCAGAAAGGAGTTGACAAACTGGAAAGGGTTCAGAAAAGACCTACAAGAATCATTTAAGGTCTGAAAAAACATGACTTATTGTGAAAGACTAAAGACGCTCAATCTATTTTATCCAAGAGAAGCTTAAGAGGTGACTTAATCATGGTTTACAAGTACCTACACGGGAAGTAGATTGCTATTTAATCTAGTTAAAATAAAGATATAAAGAGATCCAATGGTTGGAAGCTGAAGCTAGACAAATTCAGACTAGAAATGAGGTGCAAATTTCTAGTCTAGTTTTAAGAGAGTAATTAATCATTGGAATACCTTACCAAGGTACAGATACGGGTACACTGAAATACCTTACCAAGGGATGTAGTAGGTTCTCTATCACTTAGGCATTGTCTAAATTACCACTTTTGTTGGTCAAACTTTTGCTGGTCAGGGGTGTGAAAAAACACACACCCTCGACCGACATAAGTTTCACTGACAAAAGTGCCGGTGTGGACAGCACTATGTTGGCAGGAGAGGTTCTCCTGCCAGCATATCTAACACCGCTCATTGGGGTGATTTAATTATGTTGGCAGGAGAACTCTCTCCTGCCAGCAAAGAGCAGCTAAACAGGTAGTCCATAGTGTACACATAGCTTAAAGTATTTAAATCAAGACTTTATATCTTTCTAAAAGACATACTATAGTTTAAGCAGAAGTTATCGGCTTGATGCAGTTTACTGGGTAAAGTTCTTTGGACTGATATGCAAGAGGTCAGACTAGGTGATTAAAGCTAGAAGGGACGCTTCTGAACACTGTGAATGAGGCTGCGTTAGAGCTTATGTTTAGACTTTCATTGCCCCAGAAGGGATGACTTTTAATTTGGTGCGTTGAACACTTGGCCTTCCAGTCAAAGTACCCAGTTGCATGAATAGACCAGAGGAAGCACAGTTGTGTGACCTGACATTGGATAAAATAGATCAACCTTATCATACTTGGGCTACACTTTCTAGTGTAGGCCAGCCCTAATGACCTAAGGGCTGGCCTACATTAGAAAGCTAGGTTGACCCAGCTACCTCGCTCAGGGGTCTTACAAATTGACACCACTGAGAGACATAGTTAAGACAACCTGAGCCCCAGTGTAGACAGTACTAGTAGCTGCTGCCTCTTGGCGAGGTGGATTTACCACAGCGACAGGAGAACCCTTTCTGTCACTAGTAAGTGTCTACACTGGTGCAGCAGCAGTAGCGTTTCTAGACAGGATATAGCCTTCTAGTCTAAAAAGATCAGATAAATGAAGTCGGGAGGGGCAACAGAGGTCCCAGCCCAGTGTTCTATCTACTGTACCATACTGCACCAAACAATGAATGCAAAACCACAAAGAATGTTGGATCAGAGTCTCTCCTGTAAAATTCCTTTCTTGACTAACTTGGCTCCCTCCATTGTTAAATTATCATTAAACTATTTTATATTCCGCTCCTGCATCATCTATTGACTGAAATAAGTTGCTTGTTGACAGGGCCGAATTAACCTTTTGTGGGCCCTGCACCAAATGTATTTGTGGGCCCCCATGAGGGCAAGGGGAGGTCAGTCCCCGGTGCAAGGGGCTGACCGCTGGCAATGGGGTGTGGCAGGAGTGGCCCCACTTCGCCCAGCCCAGTGCGAGGGCAGTTGCCAGACATACAGTGGCCTGCCCGGCCCTGTGCTGCCAGTGTGCCCCTTCCCCTCAGGGGCAGGTGCATACCGTGCCACACAACCCCCCTGCCCAACACTGCCCCCCTGACTCCCTATGGCCAGAGTCCCCCCAGACCCGCTGTGCCCAGCACCCCGCAGACCCTTCCACAAATGCAGAGCGCCCTGAACCCCCCCCCCACCCACAGCCCCACCATAGCTGCCCAGTACCCCACACAGAACTCCCACTCTCTAGTGTCTGAACACACACAGATCTTCCCCGTCCCCTCACAGCTCAGCACCCTACAGAGACCCACTCCCCACCCCCTGCCTCCCGGCTGCACTCACCAGCTCTTCTGGGAGGCAACTGTGGCTGCTGGGCTGAGCCAGCAATGCAGCCAGGACTGGTCCCAGGGTGGGGAATCGTCCCAGCCCCTCTGGAGTGGTGAGATCAGCCGGGCCAGAGCCTGCTCCGGCTGTTCTCCCTCAGGACCCACTTGCCTGGAGGGGCCCAGCCAAGCCTCCCCCGCCACTATTTCTCCCCCCCCACCCCCCAACTGGCTAAGACTGGCCAGGCTGCTGCACCAGTCCCAGGTGGCTCCACTCCGGGGAGACACGCGGGGCCCCACAGGTGGTGGGAAGCAGAGACTGCGCAGAGCCGGAGGTGCACTGGGGTCCGGCCAGGGGGCAGAGAGGAGATGGCGGGTGGGGCCAGAAGGCGGAGAGGAGCCCTTGGCTGGCGGGCCGAGAGGAGCAAGTAGTGGGCAGGGGGGAGCCAGCAGGCTGGTGGGGTCTTGGACCGCAGTGCAAGTGGAGCAGGCTGGGGCCCATTCTGAGCATGGGGCCGCTTCATGGCTCACTGGCGCCATTGTAAACCCGGTACTGCCTGTTGACTAATTGGCAATTAATTAAAAGTGCAGCAAGAGCTTTGTTTTTCATCTCAGTAGCATTCATGTGGAAGTTTTACCCATGCTAATAAAAGAATTTTAATAGAGATGGACCTGAACCAACATTCAAATACAGACACCCGCAAGCTTAGGCAAAGCTCAGAACTGTACATGAAATTCTCCAATCTCTAACATAGCCTGAATCCTGTATCAGACCATCCTCAAACTTTGTGAAAGTTCAGTCAGATCCTAACTCTGTGGCTTGGGATTGTTTCTCGATCTAGAAAATGGCTTCTGATAACATGGATTAAACACTATTGTCTGGTCAGTGTGAGCCAACTACAACAATTTTAAATAGGATTAGAAAACTGATTTGCATACTCCCATGTAGTTGGAGCTATTGCAGCAGATCTAAAAGCAGGAGCTAATTGGGGAGGAGGGGGAGACTTTGTGTGACTCAGACAAGGTGTGGCTAATACTACAGGCAGTTTATTTTTAATTGCACCCCACCTTATTGTGGAAGAATGAGTGATAGGAAATGATTTTAATTCTAGAAGCTGGATCCTAGTTGGCTTGGTAATAAATATCTTTCTATTCCCAATAAATTGCCCTTCTGCCTCAGGAAAGTATGTTTTTCCTGTATGATGCCGTGAAGCTGGTGCAGCTACTATAATCAAAGATGAGTCCGTTTTTGCATAAACTGTTTTCAGATTTAATATCTCCTATAAAATACCGTTGGTCTACAATTTTGTTTTAAAACAGTTATTTAAGATCATGGCAGCATGAGTAGCAAAAAAAATAATTAATGTGTACCAAGTTCTATGTTCCATGAATGCTATATTGTTGTTAACCCATAGAAACCAAGAGGCCTGTTCATAGGCCTATGATACAAGGGGCCAAACTTCCACTGCAAGCTGCTTAACATGGACTTTCAAAATATGTGTGCTCTCATTTTGTGGCTGAAAAACCCACATTTGTATATGCAGAACAATTACTTTGTGTGCATAAGTGCCCATTTTGCAGCCAAAAATTGTTAAGCACACAATTTTGTAGGTGTCATTTAGGTGGGCAGATTTGAAAAACTGGCCCAAGATCTCCATTAATTAAAACAAGGACTTTGCAGCAACAGATTAAAGGCTGTCCTGCAAAATATTTATGCTGGGTGCAGCAGAGCTGAAGATTATCAGGGAGCTGATTACAGCTCCCTGAGTCTCTGCCCAGTGGCAGCTGGCAGCAGTCCCCAGGGACTGTCTGTCAGCTGAGCATAGCCAGACCATGCTTCCTCCCTAACCCTGACACATCATTCACTGCTCTCAACACTCCCTCTATTCTGGGTCAGCAGGGAGGGTGGCAAAACAGCTTGATATGCCAATTATATACTGATGGGACTCTCCTATGCCAGGAGAGTCCTCAATCCAGTAGTAAGGGTCAGATTCCATTCCCTTTGTGTTGCTCATGCCGTGCAAAAGAGACAGAATGGGTCAGAAAACTTGGCTTAAAGAGTGTATGATAATTTAATTATAAACTTCTGGATGGTCTTTTATGCCATAATGATGTGAGGCGACGATATATTTCAATGCATTAATAATATTTTGCAACTGTAGGCCACAGTCCTTCAGTTGGATCTGCATGGATGGACAATTCATTGAAGTCAGTGAGCTCCACGTGGACACAAGGATCTGCATGCGTGGAACAGATCGCAGGATCAGGACCATATCACATTCTATTGGGGTAGTGCTATTCTGCGAAACTGCAGATTCAAATCTGCAAAAACAGAATCTAAAATGTTTTGATCTAGTTTGTCTGGCTAAGAACCCTGGATGTTGCAACAGAAAATAGAGCATTAGTCTGCACAATTACTTACATAAAATACCATTCTGAGGTTTTTTCAAGTCACAGCTGTGTTCTCAGTTTCCTGAATGCTGATATAAGGTCTGTTTCTTGCAATTGCAGTGCCTACAGTGTGTCAACGTAGCTCTATACAGAGAAGTAAATATGTGCTGGGGATGGAGGCTACCAAGAAAATCAAAAGGAAGAGGATTGTGCTGTTTCTCTAGGGCAGTGGTTCCCAAACTTGTTCTGCCGCTTGTGCAGGGAAAGCCCCTGGCGGGCCGGGCTGGTTTGTGTACCTGCCGCGTCCGCAGGTTCGGCTGATCACAGCTCCCAGTGGCTGCGGTTCGCTGCTCCAGGCCAATGGGAGCTGCTGGATGCGGCGTGGGCTGAGGGATGTACTGGCCGCCGCTTCCAGCAGCTCCCATTGGCCTGGAGCAGCGATCGGCCGAACCTGCGGATGCGGCAGGTAAACAAACCGGCCCGGACCGCCAGGGGATTTCCCTGCACAAGCGGCAGAACAAGTTTGGGAACCACTGCTCTAGGGAATGGGTTTCTCCAGTGAGAATATGGTGACATCTGAAACAGACCGGAGACAAGTGAAGAGGAGAACTGGCTACAATCAGAGCAGGAAGGAAGAGGAGGCGGAGGCCTGAGGGAGGGTGTACAGGGGAGGCACAAACCAAATGATATCTAGTTTATCTTTTCTGTTGAAACTTTCAAATATTATGGTCTCTCTTTTTCTGGCCACTTTGACACTGGAAAAGGATGATCTCTCTCTTTAAAAAAAAACCGCAAACAAAAAACCCCTCGCTTTTGGGAGAAGTTAGGAACACATATCCAGTTCATTTATACTCTTACCATGGTATAAATTTAAACACACTTGTGGGTTTGCAAGAACAAATGAATGAAATCATAGAATTCTTCAGAGATTTTTATGAGCATAAACTGGATGATAACATCTAATTGTAGGGATCCGAGACTTTCTGACTGCAGTTGGGATGCCATTAACCTGCTTATGTCTATGGTATGGATGTGTCACAAACCAAAACATAATTTGGAAAAACTATGGGAAGGAACAAGGTCTTACGTCTTGAGCGCGCAAGTACATAGACCTGTATTTAATTTTATGCATGGTGAGTATTCCCATTGCAGTTAATACTCACCAGGCATAAAGTTAAGCATGTGCGTAAGTCATTGCAGGATCAAGGTCCTATATTTTAACAGAAGTTTAAATATTTTAATAATTCTTTATTACAGTATATTCAATAGTTCAGAAGCCAGAATACTAAAAGTGTAATACTGAATACAATCACTGTAGCAACACTGTACAGTTCAGGCTGATATCTATTTATGCCTCACTCATCACCATGGTATCTGACACACTTTTTTGTAAACCACTATTTTTTGGTCACATAACTTTCTGAAATTACTTTTAGGACTGAAGATGTCTTAGAATCATAGAATTGTAGGACTGGAAGGGACCTCGGTAGGTCCTCTAATATAGTCCCCTGAACTGAGGCAGGAAGAAGTATTATCTAGACCAGTGAAACTCAGACCTCAGTGGTTCAGGAGCCAAATTAGCAATCAACATTACCCAAAAGAGCCGCAGTAGTGTGAATTCATTGTTTCATTTACTATTTATATATCATATACACCAAAATGACTGAAGTATTATTATTTATCAACTGTAATTGGTTAATAACTTAGACTGGTTAATAATTAAATCACACAGTGTTTTAGTATCACGTGCTGCAAAGAGCCACAGGAGACACATTAAAGAGCTACTTGTGGTTCCACAAGCCTCAGTCTGAGTATCACTGTTCTAGACCATCTCTGACAAGGGTTTGTCTAACCTGCTCTTAAAAACCTCCAGTGATGGAGATTCCACAACCTCTCTTGGTAATTTGTTCCAGTGCTTAACTACCATGACAGTTAGGAAGTTTTTCCTAATGTACAACCTAAACCTCCCTTGCTGCAATTTAAGCCCATTACTACTTCTCCTGTCTTCAGTGGTTATGGAGAACAATTTATCACCCTTCTCTTTGTAACAATCTTTTATTTACTTGAACATTATTAACATGTCCACTCTCAGTCTTCTCTTCTCCAGACTAAACAACCCCTTTTTGTTTTCAATCTTTCCTTGTAGGTCATATTTTCAGACCTTTAATAATTTTTGTTTCTCTCCTCTGGAATTTCTCCATTTGTCCACATCTTTCCCAAAGAATGGTGCCCAGAGCTGGACACAGTACTCCAGCTGAAGCCTTATCAGTGCTGAGTAGAGTGGAAGAATTACTTCTTGTCTTGCTTACAACACTCCTGCTAATACATCCCAGAATGATGTTTGCTTTTTTTTGCAACAGTATTACACTGTTGACTTGTATTTAGTTTTGTGATTCATTATAATCCCCAGATCCTCGTCTACAGATTTCTTCCTAGGCAGGCCTGGCTGCCAACATTGAAAATACTTCTAGGCTAACTTTGTTCCTGTTGAAGTCACTGAGAGTTTTATCAGAATTAGGCCAATGCGGTGCATTTTTGAAAATCCCACTCTGTCTTTTTGGTTTTGTGAAGCACCATGAATATCTGACTCTCTACAATGTAAAACCCATCCTATTTGGGGCTTTTCATACATGGATGCTAAGTGTTTAAAATTATTCAATTTATATTTAAATTCAGGAAGTGATGGGAAGATCTATTGCTGAATGTTTTTTGTGTGCTTGATGTAATGGATAGTCATAAGCCCATATTCATATAGTGTATGTTGTGTAGCCACGCAATGTAAAAACTTGTTTCAGTGACTAGTATAATAGAGTCCTAATATCTGAATGGGCCTTTTAGTCTCTACTGCAATACAAAACATAGTGTTAATAGAAATACTTTAGTAACTTTTAAAAGTTAGTTTAAAAACCTTTTGTTTGGCTCTAAACATTCTGCTGCAGTCCAAACACTGAAACATCCTGCCAATGTGAGAACCAAAGTGAAAATGACGACAGACAAACAGGAAACAGACAAGTCTATTTTCATTTCCCATGGTGAATCAAATGTTCAAAAATAGACAATTGGCATAAATGGTGAAAAGTGAAAGAATATGAAACATTTAATTCAGTGTTAATATCCTTTAGTGGTGTTAGTAGAGCAGCTAAGAAACTGTTTTGAAACAGAATTTAACCTGACACTGTCCATGTAATGTTTTAGGTCTGCATACATACTGTATTGTCTCACTGTGCTAGTGCTTCTTGGGAAGATGAACCCTGGGGCTATAGCACCACCTAATGGTTATTATATATTTTCCTTCTTAACGGCATTTTTTTTTTAAAAAGACAGTACAATGACTTATTATTCATCCATATTACAAATACAGCAATCAAGTCAGAATTTAGGCCCTGATGCTGGAATGAGCTTTGTGTGGGCAGATTCAAGTCCCACTGAAGTCAATAGGGCTCCATACAGGAGTCTGCAGGTTTGGGGCCATAGACATGAATTGCTGGTACAACAACAGTAGTGCATTTGATTTGGGCTTTGTTCAGTCTAAGGGCTAAATGGTGGTACAGTGAGGAGGTGCATCGTTCCAGCAGGAGCTCCGGAAAGAATTGCACCTCAGGCAAAGAGAACACCAAACCCAGAAGGTGTGTGGGTTACGTCCCATCTAGTGGCACTGAGACCACTTAGAGAGAGTTAAATGAGTCTGCTCTACAGCCTTAGCTAACAGCCAGTTGGCTTTTAGCTCATGCAGTAGAGGCTCATGCACTAAGCTCCAGAGGCCCCAGGTTCGATCCCGCCTGCCGACGGGTGTTACACAAGCACAATGTTAATGGCAGCACAGGAGGAGTGCAGTTGCAGTACATCAGTAAGCATGGTGCACTCCTTCCTGCATAGGAGGAGCAGCATTGGGCTGGGGGGAGTGGGGCACGGTGTTATGAATGTGCCCTACCACTCCCTGACCCCTCTGGAGAAGCTAGCATCACGGGTGGAAACTAGCCTGGCATGATCCTAGTGCTCAGGAGAATGCAAGGGCTGCCACTGTGCTTTGTGCAGGAATGCATGTGTGAGGAAAGGTCCCACCTTGCACTCCACTAGGGCTGGGCACGATGGAACCCTCGTACATGAGTTTCCTAATGCAGTAATCCTCTTTGTGTGCTGTTGCACCATCCCTTTCCCAAGCATTCCACTTTGGAATGGCCTAATCTGCTATCTATTCACACGCCTCCTCATTATCTCTGCCCCTTAAACTCCCATGTGCAACTTACAGCAGGGTGCATGTCTGTCCATTTGCACACAGTGATAGTGATTCTTTCTTCTAGTGAACTGTTATACACCTGCTGGCAATGGACAGAGCCACTGCAGTAAATTCATCTGCTTTCCGTTCAGTAATGGATGTCCTACAGCTTTATCAAATGGAATCCAAACAAAACAGAAGCTCTGATGGGGGATGATCATCTGTTGTTGAGATATTCCCACACCCTGGTGATCCAACTCATTACTGTATCACTGCAAGTCCATCTTTGAGTATAACAAAGCCTGTCTTTATGTCAAACAGAATTATGCTCTGTTTTGCTGATGAATATGCATCTCTGTTCTGTTACTAAAATATCATTTTGCCACGCACAAGATAGCGTCAGGCTGACAGTAATACTCAGCAAGGGCAATTTAGAATTAAAAATATATATCCTTGATTTTTTTTTAAAGCTTGATATTTTCCAGTATAGTTTGTACTTTTTATTGTCAATGAGCAAAGTTTTGAACATAATGAAATACTATAAAAATAGAGATTACCTTGGTAGTGTCAGTTTCACATCACTGTGAGAGATGCTTTGAAAGATGAGACTGATGGAATGAAATTTAAAAAGCAAATTACTGTTGGAATCTGGTCTTCAACATTTGCCAGTACTGAAACATTTCTGATGCAATACAAATGACCAGTTAGTTTTATCGCCATCTTCAACCCTGTTGTTACTTAGTGGACTTCAATGGATTTACCCTGGGTTAAATTTAACCTCATCTACTGTCTTGATTTAGTGGGTATGTTTGTTTCTCAATTATTATGCCATCAGTAAAGTTGCATAGGTGTGATTGTAACGATGCAGTTCTGGCGGGACCCAACTGAGAGTGCCAATTCAGGACCAATTGCTTAAAACAGGGCAGTTACAGCCCCAGGCTGGGGTTTTTCCACCTCTAAGGCAAACCAAACCAGCCAGACAAAGAGGACTTTGGTCTCACCCCACTGGCTAATCACAAGTCACACAAGCAATTCCCTTAGACACTCCAGTTTCCCAGTACCACCACCAGTGCCACTCGTTATGGGGACAAATGGTTATGAAAACCAGTACCCCATTAAAAGAAAAAAGGTTCTCCTGATCCCACAGGACCAAGCCCCAGACCCAGGTCAATATACAAATCAGATCTTACCCACAAATCACGCTGTTGCCAATCCTTTAGAATCTAAAATCTAAAGGTTTATTCATAAAAGGAAAAAGATATAGATGAGAGCTAGAATTGGTTAAATGGAATCAATTACATACAGTAATGGAAAAGTTCTTGGTTCAGGCTTGTAGCAGTGATAGAATAAACTGCAGGTTCAAATCAAGTCTTTGGAGTACATCCACAGCTGGGATGGGTCATTCAGTCCTTTGTGTAGAGCTTCCATTTGTAGCAAAGTCCCTCCAGAGGTAAGAAGCAGGATTGAAGACAAGATGGAGGAGAGGCATTAGCCTTTTATAGTCCTTTCCAGGTGTAAGAACACCACTTTGTCCTTACAGTGGAAAATTACAGCAAAATGGAGTCTGGAGTCACATGGGCCAGTCCCTGCATATTTTGCTGAGTTGCAAGGCGTATCTGCCTTCTCTCCATGGGTCAATTGTATAGCTGATGGTCCTTAATGGGCCATCAAGAATGCTAGGCAGAGCTAACACCAACTTGTCTGGGATGTCTCCCAGAAGCATAGCATAAGTTTGAAATACAGACAGTTTAGAGCCAATATTTATAACCAGGGCCGGCTCTAGGATTTTTGCCGCCCCAAGCAAAAAAATTTTTGGTTGCCCGCCGTCCCAGCCCTGGGCTCCTCGCCACACCCCCCTGCTGCCCCAGCCCTGGGCTCTCCCCCCCACACCCTCTGCCGCCCCAGCTCTGGGCTCCCTCATTCCCCCCACCATTGCCCCACCATGCACCTCCTGCCGCCCCAGCCCTGGGCTCTCTTCCCCCCCCCCCACCTGCACCCTCCTTCCGCCGCAGCCCTGGGTCACTGGTAACTCGCTCCCACAGCAGGTCATTCAGCAGGAATTTTAGATGTGCACAGAACACAGACAGGATTGGTTCCCATATGGTTACAGAACTGCAGTAAAGTGGAACAATTTTCAGCTTGTGGATTGGAGGATATCTGTATGCATATTATAAGACTGTCCTACATAAATGAGGAAAAGTTGAGGTGCCTTTATTATTCTTTTGTTCCACTCTTTCTTTCTATGGGGAATTTGCCAATGCAATATCACTGTCTTCCTTTTAAACAAACAAACAAACAATCAAAAAAGGCAATGGCTGTTGAAAATAGCAATTCCAGTCCTAATAACCACTGGGAAGCATTTCTTGCTCAATTTTATCCTACTTTTTCTACAGCAAGTTACAGTAGATCAGTATATTTGATTTGGGAGAAATGAAGTAACAGCTGCCCAAACTGAGCTTGAGCACTCCTGAATTTTGAGGTGTTCAAATCTGGAAGGCAGGTGCTGGGGGCGGGGGGCTGTGGCTCCGCGAGGGAGCACGGCAGCATGTATGCAGCAGTGTGTCTGGTGCTGCGCGGAGACAGACATGCTGGTCTGAGTGGCACGGTAAGGGGGTTGGGGGGTTGGATGGGGTGGAGGTTCGGGGGGGTAGTCAGGGGCAGGGAGAAGGGGGGGTTAGATGGGTCAGGGGCTTGGGGGTGCAGTCAGGGGACAGGCAGTGGTTGGATAGGCATGGGAGTCCCAGGGGTTTGTCAGGGGACAGGTAGGGGGTGGGGTCCTAGGGCGGAAGTTGGGGGGGGTCTCAGGAGGGGGCAATCAGGGGACGAGGAGTAGCGGCGCTTAGATAGGGGGTGAGGTCCTGGGGGGCAGTTAGGCGCAGGGGTGATCAGGGGACAGGGAAGGTTGGATGGGTTGGGGTTTCTGTGGGGGGGCAGTCGAAGGGAGTGGATGGTGGCAGGGTGGGGCTACCCTCCCTCCCTGTGGAGTGTCCTATTTTTTGAATGTTAAAATATGGTATCCCTACTGACAGCGAAGCTCTCCATTCACAGCAGGCTGCAGCATGAGGTCTCAGCTACCTCACTCCCTCCCCCTCTTTCCTGTTGGTAGTGGCCAAGGGAATGCTGGGAAATGTAGTTCTTTCCCTGCTCCAGGACTGGCTCTATAGGCAGGGAGCTAACCAAGGAACTACAGCTCCCAGGGCCCCCTGTTAGTTCTCAGCTCCCATGCTGGATCCCTGCCGCCCCTGCAAATGGGCTGCCCCAAGCATGTGCTTGCTTTGCTGGTGCCTAGAGCCGCCCCTGTTTATAACTTCAACTACAAAACTGATACACACATATAGACAACATAATTATAACCAGTAAACCATAACCTTGTCTTAGACACCTCATTTGACCCCCTTTATACAAGATTTGGTGCCACTACAGGACTTTGGTTGCAACCATGTTCTATATGGTCCCAGATTATATCATTAACGTCACAGTGATCAAGAACATAATTTGGCCTGCAGCCATTTTACTATAAGCGGCGATGTGTGAAAAGGAAAGAGAACCCAATTTGCGTTCCATTTGCAAGGCTGATAGGTGTTTTTAAAAAATCCCCATCCTTTTACTTCAAAACTGAACAAACTTGATCTAGGATTAGAGAGACAATAAACAGAAAGCCCCAAAATACAACTTTCAGAGGATCACTTTACAGAGCAGAACTGCACCTTAAGGCTAGACTACAGCAATTCTTTATTTTAAGAAACTGAAAACATCCAGCCCACCTGTGCAACCCTCACTCATGTTGCTGAGCACTTATTCTTGTTAGTAGTCCCATTTTTAGTCACATGAGTAGGTGTCCACCATGTCTGTAAAGATTGAGGAACTGGGGCCAACATACAACGGATGCTTCTCATTCATGATGTGGCCAGCATCCTTATAGGTTAAGCACTATTACTATTAAAAAAATCTTTGCACTGGCTCCCTTTGAAGTTCTTCTTTCATTATTATTACTACGGTAATGTGTATAGGCTTTGACCAACATCAAAATCCTACTGTGCTAGGACCTATACAAATATATAGTAAGAAACAGTTCCTACCCTAAATAAACTGTAATTACAAATAGACAGGGAAGACAAATGGTGGGAGAAAGTACTATCAGCCCCCAAGTGATCAAAAATCTTGCGTGGCTGAAAAATATAAGATTTTAAAAAATAATAAATGTTAGGTTCTTTTTGTCTTCATGGTTTTTCATACTTTTCTTTGCAATCACGAGAGCTAGAAAGTTACTTTCTTAGTGGAAAACTAATATTCTCATATAACATGACTCCAGGAGTTGGGACTTCAGAAAAGACATCAAGTATTGCAAGACTTATGCAGAAAGTCGGTGGTAGAGCCAGGAATCCAGATTTCTTGAACTGTATCCTAGGGCTTAACCATAAGACCTAACCTTCCTCTCTTTAAAGAAACTAGAGGACTGAGGCCAACTTCTATAGCCAATTTTCTCTTTTAATGTTCCAAGACATCTATTATGGTCACGTGGTTATTTGGTTTGCATCAGCTATAACCAATGGGAATCTAGGGCATTTTTATATATTGCTATGGAATCCTCTACCTAGTGTAGATTGAGATGCAAAGCCTGTCTCTTTGGTTCAGAGAAGACTAAAGAAGCGTACATCTTCCGTAGCTTTGAACTGTTCCTAATGATTATGGCTAGCTGTATACCACACCAGGAGAGAGAGGTGTGAAAGATGCTATATACTGTACATACAAGTTCTTGTTATCTGCTAAGACCGATGTCAGAGTTGCAGATTTATGGGCATGGCACAGCCAGAGCATCATAGACAATCTCTGAGTTGTCAGTGAAAATGTTTAGGAGGGTTGCAACATTCTGCATTCCCCTGTAAAGTAGCAGAATTGCCAGTTTCTATTCACATTTTACAGATGTTGTGAGGCTGCTTTAAAAAAAAAAAATTAATAGTATTTTCCTTTTTGAAGGCAAGGAAACTGTCCCTTTACCCTTCTTTGTAACGTAGGGCTGTAGGTGACAAGTGAAGTTGTCTGGACAATATGTATTCTCCAAAAGCAAGCTTCTGAAATAAGGCATGACAGAACCAGTGAATGGGTTATTTTTGTAACAAAGGAATAACACTTACATTCTGAGCTAACATTTAGTATTTACATTCTGAGCACAAACAATGACTTCGAAGTATAGTCCGCTATGATCACAGACTGCAAACGATAATTACAGTTTTCAGAGTAGCAGCCGTGTTAGTCTGTATCCGCAAAAATAACAGGAGTACTTGTGGCACCTTAGAGACTAACAAATTTATTAGAGCATAAGCTTTCGTGGGCTACAACCCACTTCTTCGGATAATTACAGTGAGAACTAATAGATCACATAGGGAAAAGAAAACATAAACCCAGCCCTCTGAAATCTGCAGTATAGAAACTTTCAGCTGACTAAAGGGCTGACCTAGCAAGAGAGCAATAGCCTCATGAGCTATGCCTAACCAGGAATGTCAGGGGGACCAACTCTATAATGGGGATTGATGTCTATACTGCAATTAGATACCCGCGGCTGGCCCATGCCAGCTGACTTTGGCTTGTGGGCCTTGGGCTAAGGGGCTGTTAAATTGTAGTGTAGACATTTGGGCTCAGGCTGCTGCCCAAGCTCTGGGACTCTCCCACCGCTCAGGGTCCTAAAGTCAGGACTCTAATGACAGTGTAGAAATTCACACTTGGGCTAAACAGCCCATTACCCTGAGTCAGCTGGCACTAGGTTTGCCAATTTTGGTTCGATGTATTCCAGAAGGTTTCATCATGACATAATCTTTAATTAAAGATTAATCTTTTATTTCTAGCAACCCTAACTGGCATGGGCTAGCTGCAGGTTTAAAATTACAGTGTATACATATCCAGGATGGCCTATTCAGAGGACCGATCAGCCTGCTGAAAATGCCTCAAAGAGTTTACAACCTTGATAAAGAAGACAGACAAAGGAAGTATTATCATTTCATCTGTACAGGTGGAAAACTAAAGCACAGAGACCTTAAGGCCTGGATCTACAAAGGGAGTTAGGCATTGCTGGAGTTAGAATCGTGGTGCCTAGAAAATCACACTGGAATTCCACTGAAATCCACATAGCCTGAGTAAGGTGCCTAGTCTCCCTAGCCAACGAAGGGGGAGGGATAGGGGCATTAGAATGCAATCCACAGAAGTCAGTTTGCTAGGCAGGGAGCTGCCTAAAGTAGCCACTGGGAGATGCTGATGACAGGGTGCATGCTAAACCCTGACCCTCTCTCAGAGATAGGTGCCTCCTTGCAATTTGGACTTAGACACCAATCTCTACTGACTGATGCATAAATGGAAATGCGCCTCCTGGAGTCAGGAAGCTGAGATGCCTAAGGCGTATCTTGGAGAGGAGAAAGGAGGGGCAGAGAGAGAACAATTCTATAGCCCATGATTAAAGCACCCCTATGGGAGACCCAGGGTCCAGTTTCCCTGTGGCAGTGACTCTTTCATTTTATAGCCACAGTAAAACAGCTTCAACAGGAGACACTGAAGGTGCCCCATGTTGGAATATCTCATAGCTCAGTGGTTAGTGTCTGCTCCTGAGAGGTGGGAGAGCCCTGTTCACATCTTCTCTCCCCCTCTTGGAGTGTGTATCTGTGGAATTGAACCTGGCTCTCCCAGGTTAGTACTCTAGCCACTGGGCTAAAAGTTATGGGGCCTCTTCTTTGGTGAGATTTTGATTGGGACCAAATCTGGTAGGTGTGCTCAGAGACCAACTACCAGATCAGGCCCTGCTTGTGACTTAGGCGGCCAAAAGCCTATCTTTCCCCAGTTTGTGAATCATTCTGGGGCATAGGTAGGAGATAGGTGTCCAGACGCCTAGAGTGAGACAGCCATGTGCATGTCCAGAGGCAGAAACTTAGGTGTCTCTGGGAGTTTTGCAGATGTCAGTGGAGCTAAAATTGGGATTTAGGCTCCTAAGTGCCTCTGTTGATCTGGGCCTAAATTACTTGCTCAAAATCACATAGGAAACCTGTGGCAGAATCAGAAGTTTAACCCTGATATCTGGGGTCCTGGTCCATTGCCATAACCAGAAGACCACCCTTCCTCTCAGGCAGTAAGGTTATAGTAACTACCCCAGGCCCCAGGGCTGGAATTATGTTTTTTCTTTAAGTAACTGGGACTCAAAGGGGAAAGGCCAATGCCGTTATGTTGTTAGGGAGGAGAGGTTCCCCATCACTTGTTGTCACTACATTCTGAGGACTTACTCCATCTTTAGGGAAGCGGGGAGGGGAGGCTACTCCCCCCCACCCTGATGAGGACTTTCATTTTTTCCTTGGAGGAGGAAATAATTTTGGTCTCTTTCTTTCTGGAAAAAAACTATTGTTTCATTGTTGAATGACTTTCAGGTGCACTGAAGGAAGGATGGTCTTGTGGTTAAGGCAGAGGCTTGAGAATCAGCTCTTGGTTCTGTTCCCAGCTCTTCCTACCCCTAGCTTTTCTGTGGTCTTAAGCAGTTATTTATCCTCCCACTTCCTCATCTGTGAGAGGAGGATAATAATTCCTTCTCTCAGTGGGGTTGTAAGGCTAAACTCACTGGTGTTGGTAAGGTGCAAAGATCCTATGGTGATGAGTTCTGTAGACATGATTATAAATACTGACTAAATGTAATAAATGCCTAAATAAAACTTAAGAGATACAGCCATGGCTAGATTAAGGCAATCTGGGAGGTCGAAACACACCATGATGGAAGGGCTGCTGCAGCCCCATGTCTCCACTAGTGTATCAGGGGCTTCCTCCCTTGCCAGAGAGGCAGTGGTGTGAGGGCTGTTCTTCCCCAGGAGTGGCAACAGGCGGGGGCCCCTCTTTTTTCCCCACAGAGGAGCAGGAGTGGCAGCAGGTCTCTCCCTGAATTTACACTGGCTGCAGGAGTGTTGTATCTGCTTGGGTTAGGGGGTTAGGCACACTGCACTTTTCCTGCTGCCCCAGAGTCTTCTGCGGTAGGGGTGTTGGCAGGCCTCCTGCAGAGCAGTGGGTCTTGGAGTAACCCCCTCACTGAAATGAACAAGGCAGCATACACCTCTCAGCGGCATTGTTTCAGGATGGTAGCAGACCTCTCCACATCCCATTTTTCTTTGCAACCCTGAGAGCTAGAAAAGTAATTAATTTAAAAAAGTTAACTGGGATTCTGATGCAATCACATGACTTCAGGCCCTAGGCACTTATGCCTTAATCTGCCCCTGAATGGACCATAGCCCCAAATCTGCAAACCCTAAATGTTGTCTCCCATTGACTTCAACAGAAGCTGGATTAGGTAAATTTCTGTGTACACTTCTGAAGTCATGGGGTAACAGGTACATTATTTTTTCTACTGTAAGCACATAAAAATCTCATCTAACAAGTTTTATTTCAAACACATCTTTTGCTACTTTGGAATATTTGATTTAGATCTTGAATAGATGTGTGCTAGCAAAATAAGGGATAGAGGACTTTTTGTGATAAAAGTAATTTGACCTGTAGATGTCTTTCACAAGGCACAAAAATGACCAATACAGAACTCCCAGGATAGAACCCTTTCATATATTAACAAACCATTTGCACAAATATCTGAGCTATTTTGCCTTAAATGACCTGTTTTAAGAGGACCTAGGGTGCAGAAGGTACACCTTATGCAATTCAGTGTACAACACTTAGTTTTCTGGTGTCCCCATTTCTTCTATCAACTGGCAGATTTTGTTTTGTTCCTTATCTAGCTTCTTTTTAATAGACCGCTCTGCTTAACTGTACCTGCTGTTAGAGAGTCCATGTGTTATAACACATCTACCTTAGGAGGCTGTGGATGTATGGCACTTAGGAGAATAGATCAGTTTATTTGCAGTACTCATTTTTCTAACTACACCCATGCCCTAAAAAAAGTAAAGAAAATGAAATTCTCCTGAAGGTTAACTTTTATGAATACTTACATCAGCTCTCCTTCTATCATTTGCTCAAGATACTAAGGTAAATGAACTTTCTAATGGCCACTTTAATTCATATGAGATAAGGCTCAGATCCACAAAAGGACTTGGGCACCTAAGTCCAAAATTTAGGCCCATTTTGATCCTCAAAACCCATGATCATCTGCTGCCTACCCCTGTAGACACCTAAAAGCCCTCACTGCTTGAATTTTCACTGTTAAAACCCTCCCTTCCTCATTCCTAAGTTTCTTCTGAATAAATATATGCTGGGCATGTGCACGGCATCCCATTCTAGGTGTCTGGATACCTGTCTCACACCTAAGCCTCAGCCAGGCCTCAGACCCCTCCCTACATTACCTGAAAGGCCTAATCCACTAGGTGAGCTCTAAGCACACCTATCAGATTGGTGTGGGGCCCATACAAAATCCAAGGGAGCAGAGGAGATGGTGCTGGTGATGCCTCCCTCATAACAGGTTCGAGCACTCACCTAGGATGTGGGAGACCAAGGTTCACTTCACCCCTCTCCTTGATGGGGACAAAGGAATTGAACAAGTGGTGTTCTATCTCTCAAGGAAATGCTTGAGCTATTGGGATAGTCTGATGCAGGTTTCTCTCAGTCTCTCCTATTGCAACTGTTCCACTTTATATAAATAATTATATAGTCATTGGAGCAAGGGGTTTGGACCCTGGGTTTCCCATGTGAGTATAAAATATATACCACCCACCAGAATGTAAAATAATTCTCCCTCAGTCTGGCTCAGTGATCCTTGTCAGTACTATGTCTCTCCTCTGCTATGTTCTCTGGTTCTGATACTTTGGTTGTTTATTACATCTGTTGGATCACAGATAAACATGTATATACCAACAATTGCACAGCGGAGCCAGATGCATGACAGTTTGCTCTACGTGCTACCACAATACAAATAATTAAAAATCAATAACAAATTCTAGTGAGATTACCATCACTCTCTAATCTATCTCCCCACATCACTAAGGTAGATTTCTGCAACTTTGTAATCAATCTGAGTTTTCTCTCTGGAATCTTATAATACTTATCGTCTGATTGGGTTTCTCTTAATCTAGGCATTTTATACTGCACTTACCAACATAGTATCTGAGCACATAAAAATAAATACATTAGTGGAGATATCCTATCTCCTAGAACTGGAAGGGACCTTGAAAGGTCATCAAGTCCAGCCCCCTGCCTTCACTAGCAAGACCAAGTACTGATTTTGCCCCAGATCCCTAAGTGGCCTCCTCAAGGATTGAACTCACAACCCTGGGTTTAGCAAGCTAATGCTCAAACCACTGAGCTCATAATTCTAGGTGCAATCACAGTAACTTGATGTTTTGATTTACTTCATTAGTCAGCAAGAAAACATCTCCAGTTATTGTGGTTAGGTGAATGGAAAGGGGGACTGGGAGGGAGGGAATATCCATTTCCCAGCTTTTAACAAGCTCTTATTTTACTACTGAAAAGGAAGGAAAGTAGAATGTTCTATTTATGTGTGGCCTACAAACAGAACAAAGTTAACTGCTGTGGTGTCCTTCTGAATAATCAAGGTTTTTCATGATTTTTGCAACTCTTTGCCCAATTTCTATTTTAAAGAAATCAAATAAAAAGCATCTGATCTCATATTTTAATTTTAGCTATTCAGATGTAACAATCTGAACCTTTTTTAGAAGCACTAAAATACAATGGGGGCAACTCAGATATGAAGTACACTTAAGTTTTACATTGATCAGCTAGCAGTTCATTCTGAGATTGACTTTCTGCTTTGTTGGACCTAAAACAGATGCCACAAGATAGAGCTTGTGAGGAGGGGTCAGATTATTTTTGCTCAGTTTGGCACATCTCTGTTAATAAAAGTTCCATTAGAGAGCATCGCCCTGAGATATGAGAATAGTTTCAGACGGTGCAACACATCCGCTTCCTGTGTTGGGGGTTGAGGGGCAATTCTTTCACCAGATGGGGGTATAGAAGAAACGTGTTCTTGTTTCATTATAGTCATAAGGGAGCTGTTCAGAAAACATGTCCTAGCAATGCTTTGAGATCTTTAAGTGTTTGGTTTTAGCTTTCAGTGGAATCTTTCTCTAAGGGAATTCATTCTACAACATACATAATAAAATCAAATCCTTTAAATTACATAGAATGCTGGTCTAGTTATGCCATCTGTTAGAATCTTAGAGCCTTCCACACTGGAAAACCATTCACATTAGCCTACACCTCCATTCTAAGTACTCCTAAGAGGCCAATGACAGGGCCTGAGAACTGACCCCCCCAAAAACGACATTTTTCTCACTAACCATGGTCTGAACAGCAAAAGAACCAATACAACAGATATCAAAGATATCAGAATATAGGTGGAGTTTTGGGGGGCCTGGGAGGGAATTGCCCTCCCAAACTGCAAGCCTCAGCCAGGCAGAGGGAGCCTGAGTGTGCAATGTAACGAGTTCTGCAGAGGAGACGAGGAGACTGCTCCCAGCTTGCACCCCTCACGCAGGGAGTCAGGATTTTGTTTATGAACAGAGCGATTAACAGGTGATTGGGATAAGAAAGGGCTGTTAGGCTGTTTAATAAATTTTTAAATATGAGTACTGAAAAGTGGATAAGGAACTGGTTAGAGGGAAGCTTACAACAGGTCATACTGAAAAATGAACTGTCAGGCTAGAGAGGTTACTAATGGAGTTCCTCAGGGATCACTCTTGGCACCAACCTTATTTAACATTTTTATTACTGACTTTGGCACAAAAAGTGGGAGTGTGCTAATAAAATTTGCAGATGACACAAAGTTGGGAGGTATTGCCAATATGGAGGAGGACCAGAATACCATACAAAAAGATCTGGATGACCTTGTAAACTGGAGTAATAGAAATGGGATGGTATTTAATAGTGAAAAGTGAAAGGTCATGCATTTAGGCACTAACAAGAGGAATGTTTGCTATAAGGAGGGGACTTATCAGTTGGAAGTGACAGCGGAGGAGAAAGAGCTGGGTGTATTGGTTGACTATGAGCTGTCAATGTGATGTGGCTGTGGAAAAGGCTGATGCAATTCTAGGATGTATCAGGTAAGGTATTTCCAGTAGAGACAGGGAAGTGTTAGTAACATTATACAAGGCACTGTTGAAACCTCATCTGGAGTATTGTGTGCATTTCTGGTCTCCTCCCATATTTATGAAAGATGAATTCAAACTGGAGTGCAGAGAAGGGCTTCTAGGATGATCTAAAAGGAATGGAAAACCTGTCTTATCAGAAGAGACTCAAGGGAGACAGGTTTTCCATTCCTTTTAGATCATCCTAGAAGCCCTTCTCTGCACTCCAGTTTGAATTCATCTTTCATAAATATGGGAGGAGACCAGAAATGCACACAATACTCCAGATGAGGTTTCAACAGTGCCTTGTATAATGTTGCTAACACTTCCCTGTGTACAAAGGTACACTCACTGGAGGTCCCTTCCATGGCCTCATTGTCTGGGGGTTGGGAGGGTGCTTCAGTCAGGCTGAGAAAAAGATCCTAGCTGTTGGGGAGAACGGAGTGCTGTGTGCTCTCTGCAAGCTTGTCGTCATCCTCCTCCTCCTCCTCATCTTCCCCATCCGCAGAATCCTCAGGCATGGCTGAGATTACCCCCGCCTCGGAATCACGGGCAGAGGTGGGGTAGTGGTGGCGGCCCCCCCTAGAATTGCATGCAGCTCAGCGTAGAAGCGGCATGTCTGCGGCTCTGACCCGGAGCGACCGTTTGCCTCCTTTGTTTTTTGATAGGCTTGTCTGAGCTCCTTAACTTTCACGCGGCACTGTAGTGAGTCCCTATTGTGGCCTCTCTCCATCATGCCCTTGGAGATTTTTTCAAATGTTTTGACATTTCGTCTTTTGGAACGTAGTTCTGCTAGCACGGAATCCTCTCCCCATATAGCGATCAGATCCAGTACCTCCCGTACGGTCCATGCTGGTGCTCTTTTTCGATTCTCGGACTGCATGGTTACCTGTGCTGATGAGCTCTGCATGGTCACCTGTGCTCTCCACACTGGGCAAACAGGAAATGTAATTCAAAAGTTTGCGGGGCTTTTCCTGTCTACCTGGCCAGTGCATCCGAGTTCAGATTGCTGTCCAGAGAGGTCACAATGGTGCACTGTGGGATAGCTCCCGGAGGCCAATACTGTCGAATTGCGGCCACACTAACCCTAATTCGAAATGGCAATACTGATTTCAGCGCTACTCCCCTCGTCGGGGAGGAGTACAGATATCGATATTAAGAGCCCTTTATATCGAAGTAAAGGGCTTCGTTGTGTGGACGGGTGCAGGGTTAATTCGGTTTAACGCTGCTAAATTCAAGATAAACTCCTAGTGTAGACCAGGCCAAAGAGCTTGGCTTGTTTAGTCTAACCCAAGGGTGGGCAAACTTTTTGTCCTGAGGGCCTCATTTGGGTATAGAAATTGTATGGCAGGCCAGGAATGCTCACAAAATTGGGGTTGGGGTGCAAGCGGGGGTGAGGGCTCTGGTTGGGGGTGCAGGCTCCAGGGTGGGGCCAGAAATGAGGAGTCCAGGATGCGGGAGAGGACTCCGGGATGGGGCAGGAGAGGTGGGATGCGGGGGGGGGTGAGGGCTCCATCTGGGGGTGCGGGAACTGGGGTGGGGCTGGGGATGAGGGGTTTGGGGTGCAAGAGGATTGCTCTGGGCTGCGACTGAGAGGTTCAGAGGGGGATCAGAGCTGGGTCAGGGGGTTGGGGCATGGGGGATAGCTCAAGGGTGCAGGTTCTGGGTGGTGCTTACCTCAAGCAGCTCTCTGAAGCAGCAGCATACACTGCCTCTGCAGCTTCCATGGTTTCCGGCCAATGGGAGCTGCAGGGGCGGTGCTTGGGGCAGTGTGTGGAGCCCCCGGCTTCCCCCTAGATGTAGAAGCCGGAGGGGGGACATGCTGCTGCTTCCGGGAGCTGCGCGGAGCGGCCCCCGACCCTGCTCCCCGGTTGGAGCGCCGGAGCAGGACAAGCCCCAGACCCCACTCCCCAGTGGGAGCTTGAAGGCCTGATTAAAATGGCTGGCAGGCTGGATCTGGCCCACAGGCCATAGTTTACCCACCTCTGGTCTAACCAATAGAAGGCTGAGAGGCTATATGATTACTCTGTATAAATACACCAGAGGGATAAATACCAGGGAGGGAGAGGAGTTATTTAAGTTAAGCATCTATGTGGACCCCGGAACAAATGCATATAAACTGGCCATCAACAAGTTTAGGCTTGAAATTAGGTGAAGTTTTTTAACCATCAGAGGAGTGACATTCTGGAGCACCCACCCAAGGGGAGCAATGGGGGCAAAAAACCTAACTGGCTTCAAGACTGAGCTTGATAAGTTTATGGAGGGGCTGGTATGATGAGACTGCCTACAATGGCATGTGAGTCATCAGCGACTGCCTGAAGCAAAAATACCCAACAGCTGGAGACGGGACACTAGATGAGGAGGGCTCTGAGTTACTATACAGAATTCTTTCCCAGGTATCTGCCTGGTGGGTCTTTCCCACATGCTCAGGGTCTAACTGATCATCATAATTGGGGTCTGGAAGGAATTTCCCCTCGAGTCAGATTGGCAGATACCGTGGGGGGTTTTTCACCTTCCTCTGCAGCATGGGGCATGGGGTCACTTGCAGGTTTAAACTAGTTTAAACGGTGAATTCTCTGTAACTTGAAGTCTTTAATCCATGATTTGAGGACTTCAGTAGCTCAGCCAGAGGTTAGGTGTCTATTACAGGAGTGAGTGGGTGAGGTTCTGTGGCCTGCAATGTGCAGGAGGTCAGACTAGATGATCATGATGGTCCCTTCTGACTTTAGCAAGAGTATCTGAGTAAGAATATACATTACTATTTTAAACCTAACCAGTGTCCCTTAAGTGACTTGCCACAAGATGTCAGAACATGCTAGTATTTGAGCTGAGTGGGTCTAATATTTATTTATTTTTCTTTCTTGATATAGGAATTAGATACAATGCTCCTGTCAGATATTTTTAAGTTAGTATCTGCAAAAACTCTAGAGTTTTCAGTTGTCTAAGTAACCCCTGGAATCACAGTTAAAGTTTCACCCTCACCCGAATCTGAAATGGTGCCCCTGCATGGAATTCCCTTCCCCCCATGTGTGGCCCTGTTGGTGTGACTGGAGCCACTCCCCCCCAAATACAGAAGTCAAACTACGCTTAGGTATCAGAACTATTAATAATCATATCAGAAGAATATGCCAAGGAATGGAGAATGAGTACAGATGACAACATTCTATAATAACCAAAGAGCACAGGGATGGGGCACCAACGAATCAAGATCCACTTTAAAATTTAGGGCTAGAATCAGCCTCACACTTTGCAGCACAATACAGGGGTTTGCAGTAATCACACTATAAGTATAACATTGGAAATGTAAGTTGTAGACTCAAAATCAGTGAAAAGCAGAAAAATCATGATCCATTGTAGTTATCAGAAGTGTGGCACTTTAACAAAGCCCTCTCCCTGAAAGTATATTAATTGGACTTACAAAGATGACATAACATAGTCACCCCCATCGTAAACAACTAGCCTAAGTCAAAATCCCTATCAAACTTTAACCTAGCCTGAGCTCCTTGGCCCTGGAGAACTTTATATTATATCCCGCTACAGCTCATTTTGGTAGCAGCCAATCAGCCCCTCAGCCTGTCCATTTTTTTGGTGTGTGTGTGTGTTTTTTCCCCCTTGCTGTTGTGATAGGATTAACAAAACCCAACAAACAATTTTTCATTTCACCTCCCCTGCTCAGGGAGAAATGAGGGGTCACCATCAACAACCAAAGATGTAAGTAAGAACAAAACATAACAAAAATCTCCTAATTACCACCACATATCAATTGGAAGTTGCAATGTTGCTTTCTTAGCACTAGATGGTGCTGTGCGAAGGTATAAACAGCACTAACAAATCCATCCCATGACCAAAACCTGCACTTCATCAGTACTGCTAGTAGATTCACCTGGCTCTAGGAGAAAATGCCCAGGCACGAAGCTATTCCTCTAAGGTAAGAGTGCTCAGATTTCTCCTGTTTGTAGTATAAGAAAAGAAAGAATTAGGAAGGAAGAAACTGGCTCTGCAGTGTGTATGTTGTAGTTTGTTTGTCTTTCTTTTCCTCTGGGTCCTTTTTATTGCTTCAGTGAAGGCCTTTAATACAATACCTTTTAGATTAACCCTTTAAAAGTTCTGCTTCTTGGATTTGTATATTTTCAGTAGTGGATTACTCTATTACACTACACTTTTCCTTCTCTTGGGGCAAAGGTGATATAAAGCTAGTGATACTAGCTACTCCAAGACGAGTAGGAAACAAGCAAGCCAGCCAGCCTATGGCCACAATCCCTCTGCCCATGCTAACAGAGCAGCCTCCCCACACAGGGGAGTACAGAAAGGGGTGGTGCACTAGCTACATTGCACTTCTGTGCTTGGGAGTGCTGGGAAGGGAGCCCTTGTTGGCTCTTTGACAACTTCAGTCTGAGGCCTTGCCTTTAAGGAACAATCCAGCCCCAAGGAAGAAATGATAACGCTTGAATGTCTGTGTTTACAATAAGCCAGAGCTTGATTTGAGTCACTTGCAGAACCTGAGTCCTACCTCTGCTACTGAGTTGTTGTGTGCTGGTAGGCAAATCACTCAAGTCAGCAATTTCAAACTTGGCTGCCTGAAGCAAAGCACCCAGTTCCACATAGTGTGGGGTGGCAATAAACTCAGGAAAACTCTGTCTGCTCCAGTATTTCCCCTTTACCCAATCCAGATATCACAAATAAAACAAGTCAATTGTTATTTATTTATCAGTTGAAACAAGTTACAACTCTCCCCTTCCAGAACATGGTTCTCTTTAATTGCTATTTCTTCATTCCCAGCTCACTTTCCATTCTATTGGCTTTTGCTGCTACTTGAGTTTTCAGGCCTTAGAATCTATCCCCCTATTAAGTTACTTTCCCAGAGAGGTATGCCATATCAAGACAACCTTAGGGCTATGTGCTGTTGTGGACTTTCACACTGCAGAAGTTTCAAAGCTGGTGGTAGAAGTGCTGCCTCCACCAATAAGTAGCTGGTGGGGAGGGAGAGGAGCATCACTTGGGTGCGGTATGTGATCTGTGGGCCAAATTGTCAATGTTATGTTTGATATGGGAAAATACTTGCATACTTTACTATATGCAAATATCAGATTCAGGCATGCCCATTGGCAGTTGATGCCTGACTGACAATATATATACACCTAGTAGCTGCATGTACAATCTATAAAGAGGAGGAATTGCCTGACCCAGTCCACTGTCTGTTTTCAGCAGCCCGCTCAATGCAGATTTGATTAGGGGAAAGTGGAAGACAGTTAGCCTACACACACACAAGAAGGGAGTGAAGGAGTTATTTCAACTGACTGACACAAGGGCTTGTCACTGGGCTCCCTGTTCAGTTCTGGATGCTACTTTCTGATGCACCATTAGCTGAAGTCTTGTTACTAGGTGAAACTGACAAAAGCTGCCAAGTTACAGCATCAGATAAAGACCATAATGCAGATGGTACAAAACACTGCAGTTGATGCCTATCCTGCTGGCCATGGGAGTCTCCATTGTATGCCACTTACTGCAGTTTTTTCTCACCTCCCCAGTAGACTTTGCTATACTTGGCCACTCCCATGAAAAGAAACTTAGAAAGATCTCCTTCATTCTAGATCTGGGTTTTCAACATTGCCCTTTTTACAGGTGAGAGGTTTGAAAGAGAAAGAAAGCATTGCTAATTAATAGCCATCATCATTCAAATCTTCAAGGAAGTAATTTCTCATCTTAAAAGAGAGGTGCTCAGCTATTACCAGACCAATCACTGTGATTTTTCTCGGTCCTCTTAAAAATAGTATCTTCAGGCAGAAGAACATAGCAACAATGTTGGTTCAGTAACACTTGAAGAAAACCTTTCTAGCCACTCTAAGTATTAGATTATGGCACTCTGCATGAATAGTTGAAACTACATTATGCAGGGGATACTTCTGCCCTTATAGGTCAAAGATATGAAAGGGATGACTGAAACAAAGGCTCCATTGTCATGCTCAGCTGCAGTGCAACCTCTTTTATTCTATCTGATTAAAGCTATCAAACATTGTTTCAATTAAATACAAAATCCTGGATTTTGTATTTATGTAAGAATTCCATTTTTAACAGAACAATGAAACATTTTTCAGAAGAACCCTTGCTTGTGTTTGTACGGCTTCTCTTTGAGTTTTATCTGGAGAAATATTATTTTTACTAAAGGAACGTGATGCTAGAAAAAGTGATTTTGCTTAACTTGAATCCTTTCTTATATTTGAGTGTCTACCTTCTGTCTGTATATCTTGGACCTTTGTTCTTGGTAATTGGCATTTGTACAGTTACAGTGCACTGTTGAAGGGTGAGCTAGCCCTTTAATGGGAGTGGGCCTCAGCTGCACCATGCCAGGCTTAGCTCACCTCCCCATATGACTAAGAACCAGGACTGGTGGGAGACAAAAGGGTGGCCTGAGTTCAGACTTTGGAGAGGAAATTTAGTGGGAAGGGGACAAGACTCAGTTCTTCAGAGCTCCCATGCAGAAGGTCTGGGGGTGAGAGGCCGGTAAGGAGCAGGAACCTACTGAGGGATAAACCTCAGCGAATGGGCTTGTAGGGAACAGGAGCCTGCTGAGTGAGAAGCCCCGGCTAGGAGGGCTGTAAAGGACTGTGGGCTGGGAAGGAGGAAGGGCTATAAAGGACTTGTCTCGATAAGCCTGAAAGTCTTTGAGTCTAGTGGGAGGACTATATGGCTACTGAAGCCCATTATAAACTGAAAGGACTAATTGCTCCTGGTGAAATGGGCTGGAAGGCTTGTAGCGTTAGTTTATGGCAATAAACCACCTCAGAGGTGGTACAGTATAGAGAGAATGTGAGCTGTGGTGGTGTGTTTGCATGGTGGTAGGTATACTGAGGCAATGACAGGGCCTGAAGCTAGACTGGGTAAGCCCTGCTACAGGCACACTGAGTTATATTTGCTCACTACTTAACTTTTCTGCTTTATAAGGTCTGATTCTATTCCCTTTTAAGTCAATGGCAAAACAGGATTGGACTCTAAAATTAGCATCTTACTGCTTATAGTAGGTGCCCCCAAAGGACCTGACTGCCAGTTCTGCTCTACACTTCCTGCTTAACTACAGCCTGTCTTGTACCATTCCGTGAATTAAAGGCCTGATCATGCAATGTGCTGAGCACACTATTGACACTTGCTACCTTGCTGGACTGGGCCCTAATACTCGAGCCTACACCAATCACAGTTAACACTCCTACCCCTCATCCTTCACAACAAAACTTACCAGATATGTGGGTTTATCATGCTAGCTGTGCATACAAGTGATTGGATGTAAATAACAGCAGTTCCAGCCTTTACTTGTATTCCGTTAGTGATCTGCCCTAGCTTTTATATGTGAGATTGTTCAGCATACCCTCTTCTTTCTTAAGTAACAAGACATTTGCAGAATGTCTTTATTTAATCCCCTTGGGATGATTCCATGAGATAATTGTGATGCATATTTGTTCACAATTTAGAGTGAATGTGTAGGTAAAGGTAAGGTTGTACTTTTGTTGCCACTAAATGAACTGGAGAAGCCATGATTTCCACTTGGCAAAAATTCATTCCTAGATGGGGCCAAATTCTGTTCACTTACATTGGTGTAAATCTGGAACAACCCAGTTGAAGTCAATGGAGTTACATGTTGAGTGTGTGGATGAAGGAGAGAGTTTAGTTGAACAAACTGGGGGAGGGTTGAAAGAAGAGCCTCCCACACAGGAGACTAGCCAAAAGGTGAGAATTTGTATGATGGAGATATAGCAGAAAAGGTGCTAGTAGGGGATACAACTTCACTGTCATCTGTCAGCCATGAGAAGACACTAAATGGACTAATTTAGACGTGTGAGACCCACAAAATGTTTTCATGTTTTCTGTTTGTGATTATTGCTATTCCTTTTATGAACTTGGCCATTTACACTATGACTAACAAGCTTCCCCATTCCCTTCAAATTCACCATGACAGAATTACTGTCCTAGATATGGATTAGGAAAGGATGGGCAACATGATAGATCCAAGCCTTTACTGAACTTTGTATTATGAAATCCAAAAAATCTTGGTTTACTGTGGCTGTTTCATTTGGGGAGCACCAGGCACTTCCCACATTTGACTTGGGCCAAAACCTTGTATTTATATTTTACTGCATCAGTTTGCAATCTGTGGCCTGCAAAAGCTATTGGAGGTGGGGTGAGTGAGGAAAAATATGAATGCAACTAACTTCTAATCATGGTTGAATTGATCACAACGTATTTCTCTGATCACAACGTATTTCTCTATAAATTATCCATCTGTGTATTTTTTTTGTAGAATTAGTTGGTTCTCTTGTTATTTAGGGTTTTCTTCATGCAGATATGTCTGTTTTTAATTTTAAAACTTTCAGTGTGTGAGAATAAGAACAGGATTTAAGTGTAGTAATTTTAGTTTGTTTTTGTTGTGTTGGACCAAAAAAAATATTTTCTCTGTCCACAAGAGGTCACCCTATAATTTTGAACACTGCACTTCGACACAATCAGTCTTTAATAATGTGGGAAAGCTAGTAATCTGAACAAAGCTTTAATCAAATCATTCTAGCCTTTTATGCTGTTGAAATAACACTTTGGTGTAACTGGTTCTAAACTAACACTATTAAATGTAGTAAAATTAATATTGTTAAATTGTATTTATATTTGTAATTTTTGGTATCAGGGAAACAATAATTACCTCACAAATGCATTGAGGATTGTTTCCAAAGTGTTATGAAATTGAAAAGTGCTAGGTATTAGGTGCTAAGAGTGGTCAGTGCTATACAAGACATGGAACATATTCCCTGTCCAAAGAAATTTACAAATGCCCACAAAGATAACCTGGAGGATTTGACATAAATTCACAAAAGTAAAAATTCAGATTCCTTGCTCGGTCCTTAACTCACATTGAGTTAATAATTCTGAAGTGTGAAAATGGTGCATGATCTTTTATAGAGAGTTGCAGTAACGTGGGGGGGGGGGAATATTCTACAAGAAAATGGTAGAATAATGAACAAAGGGCTTGGGGGTAGGTCTCACTGAAGTTGGAATTTTTTCACTGTACATTAAAGGCATCATGCCACTGGTGCACATGCCCCTCTAAAATTGTTTGACCTGAATAGGAATTCTAATGAGGCATAACCGTTTCGCCCTTCATTCATATTGTCCCTCTTTCCTCATACCTTCTGTGTTGCCTTTCTTTCTCTGACCCTTTCATGCTGTTGCTCCCTTCCTCTCCATCTGGCGTTTGCAGTGCACTTCCATGTTGCTTTAGGCTGAGCACACGAATTGGCTGTGGACGAAAAGTAGCTGGAATCCCGTGTCTCTTAACCACTGACCCAAATCCCTCATAACCAATACTCTTAGTTCATTTCAGTTTACATCTGATAGCACATAGACCAGTGTGGCAAGGAAACACAATGCAATGAGTGGAGGTCCTGGCTTTCACAGTTCCCTCTGATCACACAGGCAATAGAGGAGTCTGGTGATGTGCTTGGTCTTATGCACCATATGTGCTACAATTCCTGAGAACAATGGAATGAACTGAGAAGCCATGAGGGTAAGAATCCTTAACTATGAAGTGCCTGGCTGTCAAAACATAATGTTTTGACATTTTATCATATATGGTGAGATTCTTAAAAAGCCACAGATTTGGAAGTTTGCATGTTAAGAGACACTTACATGCAAATACTGGACCATCTGTAATTTCAATAACTGTATATACAAATATGTGAACATATTTTCGCCCACTCTGGATTCTTCTTAAGTACTTTCTTATCTCCCCTACCCATACACAAATGGGTACATGGAAGTTCACTATCAACAAATTGCAAGGCACCGAATCAGGTCAGGACTTTCATTCTATTTCACTACCTATGGAAATTGGAGTCTACTTGTAGTGAATCCCAGAGTATACATCTGAAAAGTGTTAGTGAGCATTGTTTATTTGCCCCATCCACATTAATTCAGTGTGAGACTTGCAGTGGCCATTCACATCACAGATTATTCTTCTAAACAGTGCATGCATTCCTCTCTATGATTATGTATTCTTATGATAAGAGGATAGACAAATAACTAGCAACACTTAGCAAATGTATAGCACTTGACCTTTGTAAAGGATTGTATATACTAAGGTAAATTTGATCCTGGTGTAAGCAGGCACTACTCTACTGATTTAACTGGAATTCTCTGTTTACATTAGGGCTGAATTTGGCCCATTAACTAATTCTCTCAAAACCTCTGTGAAGCAGGTATGATTATGTCCTTTTTACAAATAAGTAAACTAAGACAGAGGTTATGATGTGCTCAAGCAAGTCCATAGCAGAGGCAGGATTATGATGCAGGCATTGTGTATGGGGCTAGAAGCCAGCATTCTACTAGACTAAATGTGACTAAATTAAATATTTGAGAAAACAGTCAAAGCAATATTCCAGGAAATCTCTTCAGTGCTGAACTGTGTCCCACACTAGATGCAATCTGAGAAATGCTCTCAGGAAACAGTTGGTTTATCTAGTATATTTCCCTGTACCCCCAAATTAAATGGAGGTTCCATAGGAAACTATTGTTGGGGCCTGAAGTTAAACAGCTCACGTTTTGCTTACAAAACCTGACTATTTTGCAGCCATTAGATTTGAATTCTGATTCTGTCATGGATATACTGACACTAGTGTTCATGAAGTAACTAGAAATAAACATAGGAAATATTACTAAGTATTAAATTGAAGGTCTGTCCGAACTGAACAGAAATTGCAGTACTTAAAGGCTGAAACTTTTCTTCAGATAAAATAATGCATTAACATACATTGTTGGCATCACAACAGAGGCAGAACTTTCTAGTCCAGATGCTGCTCGATCTAAGATTCCTAAATGAAATGATGAAGTATTGAAAAGGACACTTTCAGTGTTCTGGACCGGAATTGCATTTAAAGGAGGACTGTGTGCCCCAGGGGATTTGGTAACAGGATCCAGACTCTTTTGTCTATAGGAGGCTGGATTTGATCCAGCCTAAGTTAATAGCAATCATATATCATTATTTCATGATGGCTCTCTAGTGGCCTATAGGAAACAAGCCGGTGCTGGTCTCAACCCACTTCTTAGGGAACACAGCTATCCACGTAACAAACACTGACTGGCAGCCTCAGCATTGATGCCAGTTCATGGAATAGACATGGAAACTGAAACTACCCTCCTCATTGGACTTGGTTCATTTGGCACTGATGCCTTCATTGTGGGGAAGTCTGTACTACTGCTACCTGTTCTGGGGATAAACAGAAAACTTCAGTATTCAATTAATTACATTTTGCTGCTTTCACACTAAATTCATTTAAAAGGGCACTAGCTGCTCAAATTTGACCCCCAAATTAGATTTTTCTAAAATCAAATTTCTAAAAACCTTGGCCCAACTGGAACATTTCTGGTTTTCTGAAAAATAAGATTTAAAAACAAATTAGTTATTCCTATTCAGTGTTTGCAATCCAAATATTGCAACGTAGAGAACTTGACAAAGAAATGGATATACCTAGGATAGTAAAAATCAGTTGAGAGAGATGCCAAAAACAAAATTGCAAAAATACTCTATATAATATAGACTATTTTTAAGTCTACGGTGGTAATAGTGATGTATAGGCAACATAATATTGTGTGTGTGTGTGTGTCTATATCTATAGATATCTATATACATAGATATATAGGTAGGTAGAGAAATGTGTGTTGCACTCTGGGGCTGTGCTCTGATTTAGCTGGAGACTTTTCTAGAATGTGTTTTGAAAAATCTAAATCAGCATTGTCAGTTATATTCAATGTATCCTAATGGGACAGTTATGATACACTTATTTTATAAATACAGTATAGTGTGCATTTAATACTTGACCCCAGGGTTTTCTTCATTCTAAAGAAAATATTGTATCCTTCGTTTGTTAGGTAGCTTCTAAATCATTAAGCCCACAAGGTGGTGCAATTTTAATTTAGTACTGATTACCATTTTGCTAGAAAATGCAAACCTTTTTGTAAATGTACAGATGCAGCAGTTTCTGTACTCTAGAATAAGTACAGGGAATTAAACGTCAGACTTTTGGACAATTTGTACATGGATCACTGCTTAATACATGTCCCTTTTTTGGTTTGCATGTATTGGCTCTTTTTTCCAGCAAATCCTTCTAGTGTTTCTGCACAGTAACTTGTAACTAGGGCAGGGCGAGAGAAGAGGATACATTTTAGCAGCAGCTGTTTGAACATCCAGCAGATAGCGCTACTAATCAAGATTACAGTGTTTTTAAAGTGAAAGAAGGCAACAAGGATTTCAGGAGAAATTGGTTATAATGCATGAAGTACGCTGATTTGGATACTTAGTAAAATGACAGGTGAAACTCTTGTTAGTTTTCAGGGCAAGTGAGTGCGTTGAATATGCAATGAGTTCACAATATGCTACAAACTGTGTCAACTTTTTAGTTTCCACTAAAACTATTGCACAGTTACACTTGTGAAAATAGAGGAAATAGATACATGTCTAGTGAATTGTTTTTTAAAAATTAATCACAAAGCAGGCTATAAATCATCATTCCAAATTTGCATTGAAATGCTGGTTACTTCTTGGCCAAACTTGCATGTGTAATGTTCTGAAATGTATTAATTGTGTATGAAGGATTAAAACAAAGAACAATAATAAAGTATTTAACTAGGAGATGATCGCGTGCTCAAAAGGCCTAACATTCAATTGCACTCTAGAAGCGTGTGCAAATGGAGACATTCATCTGCAATAGCAGATTGGACGATATAAGAGCGTAATGCAATTGTCCTCTCTTGCCCTCCACCCCAGCAGCAAATCCCCACCCCAGTGGCAGGTGGACAGTGTTGCTATGAAGAAAAAGAATCAATTGTCTGAACTCCAAACTGCCACACGCCAGACCTCCACTATTGTGCGCTTTCTATAGAAATGCAAAATAGCAGCGTGTGCCATCCACAATCTGCTCCTCACACCGCCTCATTATTCATGCAGGGCTAGTGTCCTCATTTTGGTAAAGTTTGCAAGAACATTTCTGCAGCAACCTACATTGGTAGTAAGTCTGCCAAGCAAAAATAACTAGTTTGCTGGGAAAGGAATCCAAAGCATGCAAAATTAGGGAGTGCAATATGCAATGATCCACGTGTAAATGTAGATTGTAATGTAAAACACTCTCCTCACCCTTTAATTTTTATTGCGAGTCTGCCCTACTTACTTTTATTGCACTCTAAATAAACCAGTAAGAGTTGCATTGCCTTTATGTTCCCCTAATGCAATATTTTTAGTGCATTTTGCATCATTTTTATTAAGACGACGTTCACAGGTAGCAATAGCACCAGACAACGCAACGTAATTTATGATTTTTTTTGTTTAAAAAAAAATTACATCTGCAGTGTCTGCCTGGCAACACCATAACAAAAGCAGCAGCACTAGCAGACTCGAGGCAATCTAATCCCCCCCTCCAACCCCCCACGTGGCCTCCTGGCACGAGCCGGCCCAGCCTACCCCCTGATTATCATAATAATACTCCCTTAGGCTGGCCAATGAGGGCTGCAAAGACTCCGCCAGCTGCCGGAACAGCAGCCAGGCTGCCCATAAATACGGCAGCTGCCGCCAGTTTCTACTTCACAGTCGCCAGGACCAGGGCAGAGCCAGTGGGAGAACCGGCTCGTGGGATCTAAACGCTGAGCCACCCCGTGTGGATACGGATACAGGCTGTGAGAAGCGACATGACTCTGGAGGAGATTCACGGACAGGAGCCAGTGCCCGAGAGCAGCGACAGGTACCTATCCGCCGGAGAGCGCTGCGGGCGCTGCTGAGCAAGGGGCTGCTGCTGCCGGGGCGCGGGGCGGGCGGCGCGTGCACGGGAACAGCTACCCGGGGGTCTCGGGGCAGGGGGGTCTCGCGCTGGGCCCGGGACTGGGACTGAGCCGCTTCCCCGCTCTGTGTTGCAGGATGCAGGGCGCCGGCAAAGCCCTCCACGAGCTGCTGGTGTCGGCGCAGCGGCGCGGCGGCCTGACCGCCGGGGTCTACGAGTCGGCCAAGCTGATGAACGTGTGAGTATCCGAGCGAGCGGGGGAGGGGCGGGTGGCGGCGGAGGCTGCTGGGGGTTGTAGTCCCCTGCCCGTGGCCGGCGCGGGGTCCCCGGGCCCTGTGGCGCCGCGTCTAACGGCCGCTCTGCCCCGCAGCGATCCCGACAAGGTGGCGTTCTGCGTGCTGGCCGCGGCCGAGGAGGACGAGGGGGACATCGCCCTGCAGATCCACTTCACCCTCATCCAGGCCTTCTGCTGCGACAACGACATCGACATCGTCCGCCTGCACGACATCCCCAAGCTGGCCGACATCGTGGGGCCCAGCGAGGAGTCGGGGGAGCCCCGCGACCTGCACTGCATCCTCATCACGGTGAGTCCGGGGCAGCCGCCGCTAAGGGCCGGGCCCTCCGGCAGCCAGCCCAGACCTGCTCCTACCAGGGCTAAAGCCCCCTGTTGGCGCTGCGTGACCCACAGAGTCCAAATCCTGTGCTCTATACCGCCTCTGGGTGCTGCAATTAATGGATTGCTGGTGTTCAGCTACTACCACAGATTCTCTCTCCCCCCCCCCCCCCCCCGTCTTTCTTGTTCCAGTCAAGAGACACTTGCCCATTTAAAGAGACTAGTCCACTTTCCCAAAGCACCACTGCTTGCTGATCTAGCTTGGTAATATGTACGCATGGAATGTGTTTTGTCTTGTTCTTTCTTCTCATAGAATCCCAATGAGGATGCTTGGAAGGACCCATCTCTGGAAAAGTTGAATCTCTTTTGTGAGGAAAGCCGAAATGTCAATGATTGGGTGCCCACTATCACCCTGCCTGAGTGATGAAGGTTCAGTGCACTGGAGAGGTTGAAACCTTTGTTGCATTCTCATCATGGTGTTGCACACCTGGGTGAACCAACAAGTTGCTGATTCTGTGGATTAGCCTGGTCAAGAGATCGGATTAAGTCGCTCAGACTGGCAAGCAGTGGGCTCTTGTGGAGAAGGAAGAAGTGAGGGAGAAAGGGGATGTGTCATGCCAGGAGTGAGTCCCCACTATGCTGCAGCAGTGGAATGGCTGGCATGCCATGGAGCTGAATGAGTATTGCAAGTTTACAGGAACTGAAGAAATATTGCAAGTTTTCAGGTCAAGTGGAACTTTAAGAAGGCAGGACAGAAGGTTGGGGGATTGGACAAAAATTACTTGGAAAGACTGGACAAAATATTGTAACTATGAACTGTTGGCACTGTCTACAAAACTTTAAGAAGAAAACATTTTGGTGGCTTATTAGAGACTTGTTACTGTGACATTTATACAAAGACTTTTCTACAAACACTTATACAGACCGATTTTTATCAGAGGCCTTTGGGCTGCTTTGCAAAATTGGTTTACTAATGCAATAATTTTTATTTATGCTGCTATTAAAGTTCTAATGTTTATAATAAACTTTTCTGATAAATAACGTCGTGTTCTTTTGCTTACTGGGTGGGGAAAACCTTGTCATTTTTAAAGTTCAGGGCTTGGGCTACCTTTTTCATATCTCTTTACGCCTATAAAGTTGTGCTATAATGAACCAACACATGGAAATTTGCCCTTACTTGAAAATACTTATTTTTACCTCTGAGGGATAGCAGCTGATTGAATAGCCATGCTTTCTAGTCAAACTGATCATTTGACCTTTCACTCCTTTGCAACAGCTGCTGATCACAACAGCTTGCAAGGCTGAGGAGCTGCATGCTTAATGAGCTGAGTTATTGTAGTAGGCTTTGTCTTCACTACCCGCCGATCCGGCGGGTAGCAATCGGTTTATCGGGGATCGGCTTACCGCGTCTAGTGAAGACGCGGTAAAATCGATCCCTGATCGCTCTGCCGTCGACTCCGGAAATCCACCTCGGCAGGAGGCGGCAGCGGAGTCGGCGGCAGCGCGGCAGCGGTCGACTTTCCCGCGTCCTCACCGCTAGGTAAGCCGACCTAAAATACGCAACTTCAGCTACGGTATTCACGTAGCTGAAGTTGCGTATCTTAGGTCGGACCCCCGCTGTAGTGTAGACCTAGCCGTAGACAGCCTTTGTAGTCCACTAGAGGAATACCACACGTGTTCCAAGAGAACTCAAGTTTCAGACCCCAAGGGTTTTTTTTTTTAAACACAAAAGGTTTAATTATAGTTTAAGATACCACTATTGGAATCTGTCAAAAAGTCACTATCTGGTAGTAGCCATGATTAAATTTTACAGAAACAATTAAAATATGGGAGCCTACATGCCCTTCAGACTTTAGTTGTATTAACACTTTATTTAGATTGCAATGTTTTAGGTTTATTTACTTGTAAACACAACTAACATTGCATACATATTTCTGAGGGAATAGCTTGCATCTGCTTCAAGCAGTCATCTGACTTCAAAGTCTGCCATATTACCTGTACTTGGAACAATAGAAGCGGAGGTTCCCAAACCCAATTGCCTGAATAAAACTGGGAGTTATCTAGGAAAAGGTGCATGTTTAAAAAATTAACTTGTTACATTATTGTGTGGTGTAACATCACTACTTAGATGCACACTTATCTAAGCATTCAGCAGGGAGATTCTAATATACAGTGAACATCTAGTGGGCTGTACCTACTACATGCTTACAAAAGACAGTTGTGGAGTTGCTGGAAAATTCTTCTTAGGAGAAGAGCACAGGAGAATGACACACACACAATCCACATTCTTATTTTAATAGCATTTATGCGAAGTATGCTAATACATCCTATAATTGTAGGTGAAGAAAAGAACAAGGCTGAACTGTAGCATTAAGTATCTTTCAGGAAAATAACTGCACAGGTGTCAGCATAGTTCTTCTATTAGTTGCTTTGCAAGTGACTAGGATTTAGTGTTTGATTAGAAGGGCATTTCTAGCTAGAATAGTTCAGGTGTACATGTATTTGAGGATTTCATTGCATCACCTGTTCCTGATTCCATAGTTCTTGATAATGGAAGTTCTAATTCTCTGTGGTTTCACTATTCCTATGGTGCAATATGTTCCACATACTCATTGCTGTGCTTTCCTGTCATTGCCATTATGTGGGATGATAGAGTATCATAATGCAAATAGAGTAACTCCTATTCCTGATATGAGTAACATAGCAAGAAATATCCTAAATAGTTTTCTGCTGCGAGGAATTACTCTGAAGTATACATTAGGCTTCTAAGTTTAATTAATTAATTTTTATTTCTGTGCTACCCTTTCCTATGGATGGTTTTACGCATTTCCCATAATATGGAGTATCTTCTTAATATAAATAGAATAGCTATGGTTAGTGAAGCAGGCTGGTACATCTGTTATAGAACTTTAAGCATGTTACTCTTGGGACACAGTTGTAAATGTCTGGTATTTAAATACTGTGGTGCATTAAAAATACAAAAGATAAAAATAAGTGTTGAGGAGGTGGAAATTTTAAATCTTATTCCTCCACTTGCACATGTTCTCACTTCAAAAGTTACTTTTAAACTAAGGCTTTCTTAGTATTAAGAAGGAGTGGTGTCTTTTCCATCAGTTAAGAAGAAAACCTACTCGTACAGCACTAGTGCAAAGGAGCAAAGATTGCTCCTAAAGCAATTACCTTGACACATACGAAATATCAAGTCAGTTTTTCTGCATTGACAAATATATGCTCTTTCATTTTTGAGAATCTTGCAGGTCTGTGGTAGATTTCTAAGAAATAGCACTTGGCACTCTTACATAATCAGTATGTGGCTCAGAACAGCTAAAATGAACTGTCCTGACATCAACTTTTATGCAAAGTGTGAGCAGTAAATTATGGCCTTGAGTGGTTTAAACAAGCTGTTGAGCAGATAAAACTGAACAAAGTTCTTAAATTATAGACATTGCATTAAAATGAAGAAATAACTTGGCCACTTTGATGGTTTGGACTGTGTATATAAGCCATGGTAAGGTTTATTTTATTTTGTTATAAGTAGGAAAGCAAAACAACATTCCTAAAACTAATTCAAGCTACAGTAACTCTGCTTTAGTAGCTATGGTGAAAATATATTGCACTTCAGACAATAATGAAACAAGCCCAAATCAGCACTCTAATTTTGAAGTACACACTTGGAAAAGAAGGAGATGATTTTGCACTTACTTTCATTACAAGTTGAGAGGCTGTCCCTGGCCTCTCTGTATGTCTTGAAAATTGCAATTTGTGCCTTGTGAAAAGTATGTCAATTCATTCTTTTGACCCATATGCTACTGAAAATCTTTCTGGTTTAATACATTTAGCTGAAGTGCAAATAGCAGTAAGCCCAATTTAGCTTGGATTTGTTATTAAAATGACCCATAGTGATCAATATTTACTGCATAGCAATCAAATATATGCAGCTTATGAGATACGTACTCTTGCAAATATTTCTAAGGATGGACATCACTTCACATGGCAAAACTTCAGCAGCTGGTATCAATTGACCTGAGTAATCATCTTTACATACTCAAATATATTAATCTGTGAGAAAAAACTGTACAGTTGTTATAAAGGTATGTATATGTGTCCTTAGGTATTGGTGGGGCTAAGGCCCCTCAACACTCCATCTGTCAGCCACACTGTAGTATCCATAATGTAGCTTACTGTAGGGCAGCATTCAGTACCACTTACTGCCACTGGGTAACTCCGGGGAGGACTGGAGCTGCTTCAGTCCTTGAAGACTCCAATACATCTGGCTGCCACAGACGGACTCCCAATAGGTTGGACAATCAGGAGCCCCTGCAGAACATGGGCAGCAGGTTAGTCCCACAATGGCTGAATTTGGGGGCCCCTGCACATGCTTCTTGGAGGTAAAATCAGTCTCTTGTTGCCTTTGCTCCTTTGGTGTATCATTGGGGGCGGTGGGTGGGTTGGAGCAGTAGGCTGAGCTGGGAGTGGAATGAAAATGGAGTTAATGAGGAGGGAGCATTTGGGAGGGGTTTACTGAGCTTAGTGGTTCAGTTGGGGGAGAAGACTAGGTTTTGGTGCCAAAGGTGTCTGACCTGAGATAGGTTCAGTAGGAAAAGGATGGGGTTCTGAGTATTAGGGAAGTTTTGAGCTAAGCGGTAAGGGGAGAAGAGAGAATCTTTCCTTGAACTTCTCTTTGTAATTTTCCTCCCCTGGGTGCTGCATGATGGTCAGATCCATGTATTTTAATAATATTGTATAATCATAAACATTAAAAGATAAGTATTATTAGATCATTATGACTCTGTATTCACATCCCACATGCTACTGCAATAATATTTGTATGAAGTATGCCTTGTGAGGCATCATATGAAAACTAATAGCACTCTGGTTATTAATATCATTGTCAAATGCATATGTTAACATATGTGAAGTTTTGAATTCCCTCTGTATGATGTTACTAGCATATATTTAAGACCAGACAGCCTAGCCTAGGTAAAGGTGATAAACAGGACTATCCTCGACAAAGGATTATGTGGGTTTACCTCGATTTACATATTTGCTGTAAACACAGCTATTGAGCTAAACTAGTGGGGGTTATTCTGAGCCTGAACTCAAGAGACAGAGAATTAATGTGGCTCCTACACTCCAGAGAGAGAGACATGCAGCTGAATCCCCAGAAGGCCTTCCTGACTTGTAAGACAAAGACATCTCTTTGGGAAGATAAGGAGCAGAGAGAGTTTCCATCTTGTTCTTGCATGTTATGAAGACAAAGAAACCAAATGGTTTGATCTCTGTGATGGGTTCTGGCCAGGCCAGACAGTAAAAAGCTGGAAAGGAGACTGGGACTGAAAGAAATCATCTTGAACAAAGACCATAACTTCCTAGATTAAGTTTTAGACTTTTAGATGCATGTTTTCACTTTTATTTGCTTGTAACCATTTCTGCCTTTATTTCTTTTACTTGGTATCACTTAATCCATGGTCTTTTGTTAATAGACTTGTTTTGTTTTTACTATAAATCAATTCACTTCTGTGTTTGAAGTTAAATTAATGAGCTGTGATGTACAGGTGCTAAAGGAGTTGGCGGATGTGATTGCAGAGCCATTGGCCATTATCTTTGAAAACTCCTGGTGGTCGGGGGAGGTCCCGGAATACTGGAAAAAGGCTAATGTAGTGCCCATCTTTTAAAAAGGGAAGGAGGAGGATCTGGGGAACTACAGGCCAGTCAGCCTCACCTCAGTCCCTGGAAAAATCATGGAGCAGGTCCTCAAGGAATCAATTCTGAAGTACTTCAAGGAGAGGAAAGCAATCAGGAACAGTCAGCATGGCTTCACCAAGGGCAAGTCATGCCTGACTAACCTAATTGCCTTCTACAATGAGATAACTGGCTCTGTGGATGAGGGGAAAGCAGTGGACGTGTTATTCCTTGACTTTAGCAAAGCTTTTGATACGGTCTCCCACAGTGTTCTTGCCAGCAAGTTAAAGTAGTATGGGCTGGAGGAATGGACTATAAGGTGGATAGAAAGCTGGCTAGATCATCGGGCTCAACGGGTAGTGATCAATGGCTCCATGTCTAGTTGGCAGCCGGTATCAAGCGGAGTGCCCCAAGGGTCGGTCCTAGGGCCGGTTTTATTCAATTGATGATCTGGAGGATGGCGTGGATTGCACCCTCAGCAAGTTTGCAGATGACACTAAACTGTGAGAAGTGGTAGATATGCTGGAGGGTAGGGATAGGATACAGAGGGACCTAGACAAATTAGAGGATTGGGCCAAAAGAAATCTGATGAGGTTCAACAAGGACAAGTGCAGAGTCCTGCACTTAGGATGGAAGAATAGACTAGGGACCGAATGGCTAGGCAGCAGTTCTGCAGAAAAGGACCTAGGGGTTACAGTGGACGAGAAGCTGGATATGAGTCAACAGTGTGTCCTTGTTGCCAAGAAGGCTAACAGCAGTTTGGGCTGTATAAGTAGGAGCATTGCTAGCAGATCGAGGGATGTGATCATTCCCCTCTATTCAGCATTGGTGAGGCCCATCTGGAGTACAGTGTCCAGTTTTGGGCCCCACACTACAAGAAGGATGTGGAAAAATTGGAAAGAGTCCAGAGGAGGGCAACAAAAATGATTAGGGGGCTGGAGCACATGACTTATGAGGAGAGGCTGAGGGAACTGGGATTATTTAGTTTGCAGAAGAGAAGAATAAGGGGGGATTTGATAGCTGCTTTCAACTACCTGAAAGGGGGTTCCAAAGAGGATGGAGCTAGACTGTTCTCAGTGGTAGCAGATGACAGAACAAGGAGTAATGGTCTCAAGTTGCAGTGAGGGAGGTTTAGGTTGGATATTAGGAAAAACGTTTTCACTAGGAGGGTGGTGAAGCACTGGAATGGGTTACTTAGGGAGGTGGTGGAATCTCCTTCCTTAGAAGTTTTTAAGGTCAGGCTTGACAAAGCCCTGGCTGGGATGATTTAGTTGGTGATTGGTCCTGCTTTGAGCAGGGGATTGGACTAGATGACCTCCTGAGGTCCCTTCCAACCCCGATATTCTATGATTCTACAGATTCTTTAAAAAAGCAGCAAACTTAATGTTTTCTGTGGGTGCACAGTGGCAGTGGCTCTGCACTGGAGAGAAACATCTCTGAGGAGTTCGGGGGCTGGAGTTCACTGACTGTTACCTGCTAGGTGAAGTTTGGGCCAGGAGAGCCTTAAGGAGTTTGCTGGTGAGGAACACAGACTGGTGTGACAGGGAGCTGACACAGTCTAATCACCCCACCAGCAAAACTCTTGCTGAGGCAGAGAGATGTAACACAGTGGCTCACAGTGCTGGGCATCCCCAACAGCATGTTTCAATCATCTAGTTCATTTCTCTGCTAGTGCAATTGTGTACTTGTTGCCTTGTTCAGTCTAGTTTTAAATTTCTCAAACAATGGGGTTCCATTACCTCCTTTGGGTATCTATTCCTCGACCTAACAGTGCTTACTGTCAAGAAAATTTCCTTGATATTTTCTGTTTTCCTTTCCTTAATTACATTCACTTACGCCTAGTTATACTCCGGTGTATCACTCTAAATAATTCTCTCTCTCTCTCTTTGGTGTTTACACTTTTAATTTAATTGTTGATGGTCATCCTCTTCTTTTGTAGATGCCCAACTGGTGTGTATGGTACTTCGTTCTTTTAACTACCTTTGTATCCTAATCAAAATATAAAACATATACACATACATGCATATAGGACTAAGTTGTTGAAGATAAAAACAATGAGGAGTCCTTGTGGCACCTTAGAGACTAACAAATTTTATTTTATGCAGGTATAAATATACAGCACATGAAAAGATGGGATTTGCCTTATCAAGTGGGGGATCAGTGCTAACGAGGCCAATTCAATTAGGGTGGATGTAGCCCATTCCCAACAGTTGACAAGAAGGAGTGAATATCAACAGAGGGAAAATTATTTTTTGTAGTGCCCCAGCCACACTCCCAGTCTTTATTGAGGCCTAATTTGATGGTGTCAAGTTTGCAAATTAATTCCAGTTCTGCAGTTTCTTGTTGAAGTCTGTTTTTGAAGTTTTTTTGTTGAAGAATGGCGACTTTTAAGTCTGTTATTAAGTCAGGGAGATTGAAGTGCTCTCCTACTGGTTTTTGAATGTTACAATTCTTGAGGTCTGATTTGTGTCCATTTATTCTTTTGCATAGAGACTGTCCGGTTTGGCCAATATACATGGCAGAGGGGTATTGCTGGCACATGATGGCATATATCATATTGGTAGATGTGCAGGTGAATGAGCCCTTGATGGTGTGGCTGATGTGGTTGGGTCCTATGATGGTGTCCATTGAATAGATATGCAGACAGAATTGGCAATGGGGTTTGTTGCAGGGGTTGGTTCCTGGGTTAGTGTTTCTGTTGTGTAGTGTGTAGTTGCTGGTGAGTATTTGCTTCAGGTTGGGGGGTGTCTGTAAGTGAGGACTGGCCTGTCTCTCACAGACCTTGGGAGAGACAGGCCAGAGACTTGACACCATCAAATTAGGCCTGAATAAAGACTGGGAGTGGTTGGATCACTACAAAAAATAATTTTCCCTCTGTTGATATTCACCCCTTCTTGTCAACTGTTGGGAATGGGCTACATCCACCCTAATTGAATTGGCCTTGTTAGCACTGACCCCCCCACTTGGTAAGGCAACTCCCATCTTTTCATGTGCTGTATATTTATACCTGCTACTTATTTTCCACTCCATGCATCTGATGAAGTGGGTTATATCCCACAAAAGCTTATGCCCAAATAAATTTGTTAGTTTCCAAGGTGCCACAAGGACTCCTTGTTTTTACTGATACAGACTAACACGGCTACATCTCTGAAACTTGTTGAAGATGATGTTCCTAACTCCGCAATTGAGTGGACAGTGTCGGAGGGCTGAAGGGAAGTGTATCAAGAGAGATATACTTAGAGATCAGCATAGAATCACATTGCTGTGGAAGTGTAGTGTGCATAGTGTGCTGCTCCATCTGTGCAGATGCTAGCAGACCTGTAGGGAGGGAGGGATATGCTCATGGCATAAAGATATGTAGTTGGGAGAAAAGACAGGTGCGGGTATTCTGCTGTCTTAAGTCTGTAAAACTGGTGTGGTGTTAAACTGCTGTAGTTGGGGGCTATTTTTATTAACTTATGCTCTGAAGGGAGCCAGTCATTGTGGAAATGTTAAGTGCAGAAATGTCCCAAGGTCAGGACATGAGACCAGATGCATTTCAGCAAATCCATTACCTGCCAGTCCTCAAATCCCCTTGTCAAATGAAAACAGCAGAAAGTGGCAAGGTTACAGTGTCAAGTGTACAGAATGTACATCATCGCTGGAAACAAGTGCAATCACATGTCAGCAGGAATTAGTTTGGGGGGTGAGGGGAAGGCATGTGTGAGTATTGTACTCCTTGAACGGACACACAGTTGCAGAGGTCATTCATGCACATACTATATGCCCAGGGGATCCCAAATCCATTGCATATGTTAAAGCAGGGGTGACAAAATCATAGACATACAGTGCTGGCATAATACCCAGGGACGAGGCATAATTAGTGTATCCATTCTGCAGAGTATAATCAAAGATTGGCCTTTGACTCCTGCTCATTTCCCATCTACTCCATCATTGCAGAAATGGTTTGCTTGCTTGTTTGCTAAAGTTTGGACAAGTGATGACAGGATATTGGAAGCCTGGGTAAATATTGTTACTATTTCCTAAATGTCCTACAGTAAGATATATGTGCAAACATTGTTTGAGATATTAGAGTGAATATTAAGTGTTTATCAGGGATGAGTTGTTGTCTTTATATAATTATATGAACATGATTTCCATGCAGATAATCTCATTGACATAAAAAATATGCTGTGCTGAGAAATCCCAAACTTTCTTCCTGCACTGGCATTTGCCCACCCACATTTCTAGAATTTTACTGGCGAGAAAAGGAATGAAATGCTCACTAGTGTGACAATGCCTCTTTGTAGAGCTGTCTGAAGATCTACTTTCAGGATGTGATATAGGCACATTGGCAATTATAAACTATTTTGTATAACACAGTTGGGCCACAATCTTCTTTCATGTGTAAGCATGATTATTTTTGAAGTGTAGAGAGGGCTTTAGAGATAACAACTGAGTTTATTAAAAGACATTATAATATTATCTTCAGGGAGGACTGAAAAGAGAGTGAGGGGGAAAATACACTTTATGCATTATGAAGAGAACAAGTTCTACTTGGTTCTGGAGAAACTTCCACTTCCTAAATTCTAAAGCAGGATATTGTGCTAAAACACCCAGTAAGTGAAACCCAAGATGGAAGCATTACGTTATCAGAAAAAAGTCTTATTGTCTGATCATATGCTGAAGTTAGGGTTTTGCTTCAAGAAGCTTAGGTCAGAATTTTCAAATTTGGGTGTCTAAAATTAGTCTCCTGAATCCACATTTAGGCACCTACATGAAAAGTGCCTGATTTTCACAGGTACTCAACATCCACAAATCTCATTGAAGTCCGTGAGAACTAACGATGCTCAGCACTTCTGAAAATCAGGCCAGGTGTTTAAATAAAGAATTAAGACCAATATTTTCAAATGTGGCCATCTCAAGTTGCACCTCCATCCACATTTAGAGGTGTATATATAAACACTTAAGAGTCCAGTACCTCTAAAAATTAGGTTAGTTACCTAAATATGGATTTATAGGCCCAATGTTAGGTGTCCCAATTTGAAAATTTGTGCCATAAGCATTTCTTGGGTGTCATATACACTCCAATTATTTGCTGATTAAAAATAAGTATGTAGAGGAAACACAAATTAAATTATGCTGCAAAATCTGCATTATCTCTACTTTCCCCTTACAATTTCTCAAGGTCTTTTTTGGGGTTTAAATGGTCCCACAAATAACAGCAAATTCACATCTCATTATTGTTTTGATTTCTATAGTTACAAATCATTGTATTTTTTCTAAAAAAGATAGAAAGTATTGTAGATGGTTTCATGTCTCTGAATGTCTGATACTTACTAAATAGTAGTAAGTAAATTTGGATGAGTTGGATACATTTGAAAGGGGAAGGATGCTAGAATGTTTCATTTTTTCCAAAGGGTCAGTAGTAAGCTTCATTAATACAAATGTTCTCTGTATTTCACACTGCTTCATTCTTGCAGCATTACAAAGTACTTCAAATAAAATATTGGAAAAAAAGTAATAACTAGGGCTGCGTGGTTTGTACTAAATTATTACATTGTTGGAACATTACACTTTCTGGAATGTTGGAGAGAAATGATAGATCAACTGTGCACAGTCTGCTCTGAGTTAAGAATCAGTCACCTCATTTCACTCCTTGGCTTAGCCTTACAGAGGTTCACAAGCTGACTAAGTCAAACTGAAGCCTCCCATGTTTTAAAACAGGCCCTTTATTGTGCTTAGGTGGCCTGTTTAGCAGGAGAACGCTGTCTGGCTATTAAATGTGATTACAGAAGCTGTGCCAGGGTTCAGAACCACCTGGCTTACGAATGTGGCCAAAAGCAGGGGTTGGACCACATGGTTGTAGCCAGTATTCGTGACAGGGATCATCTTTCAACACAAAATTTGGTCTCTTTAACTGAAATCATGTTTGCAAAGTGCTGTTGTTGCCTGCTTGCTTTTGGAATTTCAAAAAGGCTTTGAAATGTATTGGATTTCCATGTGGCCTGGACTGGAGTGCAGGTGCAAACTTGATTGAAATGGTTAGGTACAACATTTTTAACGTTGCTATCCGATGCACCCATTCCATTTTTACACCTCTTCGGAATTTTGTAGGGCTTTCCTGGTTTCAGCTGGTCTGTTCTGCAAAACTACCATGCAATTTTTTAAAAAAATCCCTACCTAATTTAGGGTCTGAGGCTGAGAAGTGGTAGAGAAATCTTTGTTAAAATATTTTAATACAATAAATAATATTAACAATCATGACAGTAGCTCATATATAGCCCTTTATATTTTTAAATAATGGTAAACATATTTCAGACAAATTTTCAGAGGGTGCAATGAGTTCGCCTAAATAAAACGCACATGTCCATATTGTGTATACAAAAATCAGCTTTTGTGAACACGAGCAGAGATTTGTACATGCATAATGGGTAACTGCATATGCCCATGGGAAGTAGATGCAGTATTACCCAATTTGCACACAGACTTGCATTTTGTGTTTTGCCACTGCATGTACTGCCCTGTCCTTTGACAGAAGAAAAATTACCAGTGAAAAACTGCTACAGAATGGAATTCCCTGAGTTGCCACTTTTGCAAATCTATCTTTTGCTAGATTAAAAAAACATGAAATTGTATTTTGATATGCTGGCTCTATAACTAATTCCCTCTTGAGCAAGTCATAATAAATTATAGTGGTACATGGAAAATACAAGAAGGGCTATTAAATCCTTGTACCTTCCCTTACCCCACTTTTATCTATGCTCATGGGATCTGGACTCCAGTTTAGAAGAAGAATTTACGCGTCATGCTGTGCTCCTCAATAATTTTTAATTTATTTGCAACCAGAGACCATGATTTAGTATTTGACATACTGCAACAGATGAGGTAGCAAAGAATTTACTCATGGGAGAAAGGAACTGTCCCAATTTCTGTTTCATGCAAGAATATTTCATGCAGAGCACTTAAAGGTGACCCATTCTGGTACATTTTAGAGTAAAATAATATATTTTTTGACTTACTAAATTGCCACTGTATGGCTAAATATTGAGACTAAAAGGGTGCTAACATTTACAGGGTGTCTTGCGTCCCTGAATAGCCACAACATCTAAATGGTGCTTTAGTTGGGCATGGCAGCATGTGGAAGTAACTATCTCCTTATGCCAAACCCATGTTATATGGGAGTAGGAAAGATATCAGAAGAAATTATTACCTGGGATCTTGGTTATAGTGGGAGGTGATATAGATCTAAAAAGCAACCAGTAACTGCTACAATGAAGATCTCTGCCCCTTAAAATGGTTGAATTTCCAAATACTCCCTGAAGCTATGCAGCACATCAGAAGAATAAGAGAAGGTTGAAAAGGATGCAGTTATTGCCATGAGTTAGCTATAAATTTGTTTTGCTGGGAAAATGCAGGAGAAAGCAGTCACCTGATTCAGCTTTTGCTGTAATATTTTAATCTGCCACAGGCACTTTGTTTACTGAAATGAAAAGTGAATATAGCTGCAATGGAAGTTACCAAATACACTTACTTAAACCATCGGGAAAGCTTTTCAGTACAATGTGCGTCAGCTGGGAGGGCTGGTACTAGAAACTAAGGTTTCTTTGTTTCTCAGCAGCAGATGATTTCCTCCCTTAGGGCAATTATGTAGCCTAATTGCCCGTAATAATCATCCCTGTTAAAAGTGTGCTGCTGCTGGCTCTTATGATTTTTAGAACATTTCCCTATCAACTTTCTGCTCTCAAGTACTAGATATGGGTCCACCAAATTTCAAGAAATCCAGGTAACTTTGAACAAGGTAGCAGTTGACTTACTCCAACACCCATGATTGTTACTGTGATTATTGGCAGCTAATTCTTGAGGTAGCAGATCCTTAAATAAAAGTCTTTTAAAAATGACATTACAGTTTCAGAAAAATGGATAATCTGATTTATGAAATGTGCCTGTTCCTAAAAGAGTCACCTGCTAGAATTTGATCACTCCAGTTAAGCATAGTTGTCTGGCTGTGTTATTATTTTATGTAATTATCTTTAATTTTAATAATTTTCTTCAGGCTAACAGATTAGATGTACCAATGTTATGCCTTGTCTTTAGAAATATTCAAAACTAAACTGAACAAGTCAATGAACAATATGGTAGGGTACAATTGTGCATGGGCAGGAGGCTCGATTAGATGAGCTAATAGGTATTTTCAATCTATAGTTTTTATGACCTTAGTTAAACTATAGCTGTCTAATCTTCAAAACAGTTGTGGTTGCAAAAGTATACAATCACAAAGCTCTCAAAGGTATATGAAGTAAAATGATCTCAAACATCCCTTGAGTTTTGGCTGAGCAACCTGCAACATGGCAGCAAGTTAACACATTGGGACAAAATGCATCCCTTGTGTAACTCTATTGACTTCAATTACAGCAGGGATTAATACAGCTTGTTGATTTTAAATAACATAGAACACCAAATACCAATGATCAATTTGTACAGTAGCTTAAAGGGAAACAATCAACTCCCTTTCATTTACCTTTTGACTCAGTCATTGAATTCCTGCTCTGACTACAGATGGGAGTTGCCTAGGCTTTTTTTTTTTTTTTAATAAATACTGACCAATTTTTAATGCTCAGTTTCCTGTTTTATTTAAAGCCAACCAATAATACTATGTGATTATTGTGAATAGACAAAAAGGGCCCAATTTCAGATGTTATGTGGGCCCTATGGGGCCACTCAGGAAAGTTAATCTTTTACATCTGCCCCCAAAATAAAGATTTCCTCCCCAACAATTCAAGGCCTTCAGATTAGTCTGATAAAGGTCACATTTTAGGAATCTAGGAGTATGGTATTGCTCATTCAGTAACAATGTTTGCATTTCAATATGTGTATTTTCATGGTAATAACTTTGGCTAAATCCATAGTGTGTAATGCTTATTATTACCACTGAGGCAAACAAAGCTAAATTTAGCAGCCTTATTACTGCCAAGGATAAGTAGTGAGATTTGATGCTCCCATCTTAAGCCAGTCACACTTTATTATTAATTTCAAATACAAAGTGCCTCATTAGAATACAACTTCATTTTGAATAGCATCTTCCATGCAAATAGAAATTGTGTCCTGAAACACTTTGCAGAATTAAACACTAAATACTGGCCAAGGGAGAGAGTAAATGAAGATGTTTGTGCAAGGGCAAAAAGAGATTTTCATGTAAGAATTGAAAATGGAAAGAACAGAGAGAGAGAGAAATAGAAAGGGCATTCCAGATGGCAGGCACTGCATAAGAGTAGGCTCTGCTGTCATTGATGGCAAGAGTTGTGTAAATGGACAGAGAAGAGATGAGTTTTAATGCTAGTCAGAATTTTTTGAATTTTGAAATTTCAATGGAAAAATTAAGAAAAAAAATATGAATATTTTGGGGGTGAACTTTACTTTCCGTTCTTGGATCAGCTCTAGTTTATTGCTTGATTAGTAGAGGGGTCGGAAGGACATCAGAGAAAATGGCCCTGATACTGGGCTGTGACTGAGGAGTGCACAGAGCAGCTCAGAACAAGGTGATACAAATCAGGCATTAAAACACCTTTGCGATCCCCCAGTCTTGGGAGGGTGATGTGTCAGTCCAGTCCCCTGATGTAAGTTACATCAGCCTGAGGGCTATTATACTGGCTGCCAATACCCACAAGGAGCTGTTACATAAGGTGGGATTTACTGGCCATCTTTTCCATCAGCCATGCCCTCATGCCAGCAGCCAGGATGGAGGAGATGGAGGTGTAAAGGCTTTATACTCTTTGCGGATCTCCTTCACTGGGGTAATTCTCCCATGGCCAGCTATGGTGGCTTTTGGACCATTTTGACTAGTGGACAACAAGGAGTCTGGTGGCACCTTAAAGACTAACAGATTTATTTGGGCATAAGCTTTCGGGGGTAAAAACCTCACTTCTTCAGATGCATCTGAAGTCATGCTAAGTCAATGGTTGGTTTTAAAAGCAAGGAGAGCACTTTTTAACTAGATCCTGAATTGAATGGGTAGTTAAAAACCAGTGGAGTTGTGTGAGGATGGCTTGAGGTGGTTATTGTTCTTTGCACCTGTGAGAGGGTGTCCAGTGGAATATTGTCCATTGTGTCTCAGAAATAAAATAGTTCATCTGTAGAAATGTTTAATGGTGGAGGCCAATATGTGCTAATGTGTCATATGTACACAAGTGTTCAGAAGAGGTGCCACTGTCAGTTGTGCTGGGGGATGAGGGGTACATTTACTGGAGTTCAACAGCTTCTTTCTCCCACCAAAATGTACAAGACAGTCAAGGTTATTCTGAGCCTTATCACTTTACAAATCTCCATGAACACTAGTAACATTAGTCATCAACATGTGAGTCAAAGAGAGATGCAAACAAAACTACACAGAGTTAACTTTGAAGGAGCCCTTATTTTTTATATGTAGAAGACAAGTCTCTTATTCTCAAAACTTTCCTCTAAGAAAAAGATCTCTTACTTTCTCCATGGTGGATTATTATCAACATAAACTGACTAAATCTACGTGTTGAAAATACTGAGGAGCCCCACACCCCCATGGAATGAACCGAAAAATCTAATGACTGGATTAGAAAACCCTCAAGATTTCTCCACTATCATGTATGGAGCTGCTAATTACTGAGAAGATAGAATGATGTTGAAGAAATATTAAATCTTGCAGGAGTTGAAGGATTCTTGGAGCCTTGGTTAGAAATTCCTTCTTGATTGTATTTATATGATGGGATATTATTACAGAGTGAGACCTTAGGAAAAAGAAACAGTCACTGAATGAAGTTTTGCAAATTGTGACCCTTATGCAACTTATTTAGTGAGCTGTGTTGTTACTGACAAAGAAAAGACATTGTACTTGGCCTTTATAGCTAACTGAAGATACTGGGCCAAATTCATCCTGGTGCAATTTTACTGAAGTCAGTTGAGTTACACCAGAATTAGGCTCATTGTGACTATTTCCCCTAGAAGTCTGCAGGTATGGAATGCTTCTGAGCCCAATAAGATTTGTATAGCTTCCATGGCTTTCCCCCTCTGTGTGTATGATGAGGAGTAAAACATTTCTAACCCATGAGGGGGGTGACCTCTACATTTCCTTGTAAATGTAACTGTTGGGTCAATGCAGTCCATTGCACAGGGAGAGTTAAAACACTTGGCACCTAAGCATAGATGTATTCTCTTTCCAGTGAATAGTAGCTATAAACTGAGACTTGTCCCTGTTTATCAAGTAGTATTAAAACATGGTTCACAGAATTTTATCTCATGGTTTAATTGCCTTTAGTTTTATCCAGCTGCTACTCCTCCCAGGAGCTGTCAGTTATCTTTTCTGTGTGCTTTTAATTAGAGACAGCACCTCGGTCTAGATATTGAAATATTATTAGATTTTTCCCTTTATGGAAATGTTATATTTAGCTCAGCTTCAGAGGAACAAAATCATGGACACCTGCTGATAAAATTTTTCTTTGGAATGGATGATGGAATGAAAGAGTGAAGGAAGGGGGCTTCCACTTGAAGCTATGTAGACTTTTTTAAGGACAGGAAATTTTCTCCCTTTCAAAGGTAGGGCCTGACCTTTGAACACAGTGCATACTAGTACAAGCAGTAGTAAGTGTTTGGGGGACTGAGCCCTTAGTGTGGCACCCATGCTGAAAACTCTACAATTTTACACAGTTACCTTCATCACTGTCCTCCCTCACCTCATTATGGAAGATTAAGCAACAAGCATGTATAGCATGCTAATGCTGCTCCAGCTATGTACACCCACTCTCTCTCTCTCTCTCTCTCTCTCTCTCTCGTGTGCAGGCCAGAAAAGGACAAAGAAGTGGCCTGCTGGCATGGCAATATGGTAGCAAAAATAAAAAAATGAAAGAGTTAAAAAAAAAAAAAAAGAAAGACAAGTAGCCAATGTGCATGTTGCCCCAATCCACAATTTTCTTTGAGCGGTTGATGGGGCTAAAACATTAAATATATTTTGAAATCAGAATAGCCATTGCTACTAAAACTGCAGCTGGAGTCAGTTTTGATGAGTATGAAAAAATTCTACTTAAAGTATAATAGGAAATATTTATCCTCCATGCCTCTGGGTCTATATATAGAGAAAAGAGCCCTTTTCTTCCAGATCCTGAATGAGTGGGCTAGAGAGTGTAAGAGGGGTGGCAGAGGCACCACCACCATCTCTTCTACCTCAGCTTTTGTTGAAAAAGGACTGCCCTGGCTTAGGCACCTAACTCTAGGAGAGGGCTCATGGCTGTGAATCCGGAGTGGAAGTAGGTAGGTAGGTGCCTGAGTACACTTGAGCGGTGGGGCTCAGGTCACGCCCCTCTCCTTGGCATTTCCAATTGGCTGGCTTAGGTGGCTCTCTGCTCAGTTTGCTGGCTTTGGTGAATCCCATCCTTGCATGCCTAAGTCTCCCCATGCATTGTACAGGCAGCGTGGGCACCTAACTTAAGGTTGTGAATTCCAGTAAGTGATAGGGCACCTAAAAGTTAGGCGCTGCAATGCTGAACATTAGTGCCTAAGTCCCCTTGAATCCCACCCCGGGCTCATCTCCCTCCTCTTTCATATTTCTAAGGGGCCTATCATTATGGCATTTAGGTGCTACCTCTGCTTTCCTTTCCATTTTATTGTTCCTTTTCAAGCTCTTTTCGTTCTTTCTTTCTCCCACTACTTTCTCTCACCTTCCTCTCTTTTCTTGCACTCCTCTACCTGTCACTTTCTTCTCTTCTCTCACCACCTCTACCTTCTCTTTTTCCTCCCTTTTGCTCCCTTCACTATTCTTTTTTTTTCTCATTTGTTCTGTTATTCTTTTCCCTTTCTTTGTGCTAAGGGCACTCTCATTTGAAGCAGCAACAGATGAGATTGGGGGCCGCACTTTCTCTACACTGACCACTACCATGCTTCTTTTTTCCAGCTCAATTAACTCCTCTGGGATTGCCAAGTGCTCTTGCTGATTTGTGTGTGGAGCAGATGGTAATTACTTTTTCTGGTAGCAGACAAGAATCTGAAGCAGGTCAGCATCACTAGATCCCTACAAATCTGCGGATATCCGCATCTGCGGACCATGTTTGCATGGAATGTGGATACAAATTTTGTATCCACGCAGGGCTCTAAGCATCACCACATAAAAGGCCATAAAATTGGAAAAGTTAACAGGGAGGTGTGAGATGGTGTCACACTCTTTATTAGTGAAAATGGACAGCATTCTAAAAGGACCCCAGTAAAAGGTAGGATAATTCTGCCTATCTTAGTCTGCTGTTTTGGTGTGAGTTTTATTTGTATTGTAGTGGTTTTGCAAATAGTCTCAGCCATTTGACTGGCTCCTGGCAGGTAAACACATGCAAACTACATTACATACAGAGACAATGAAAATTGATTGTACTTTTGAATGAATATGATTCTGTCCATTGGCGGCTTTTGACAGCTTTCCGGATGTCTTCTGGTTTTGATACTTCCTCTCAGTTAAAAGAATGAGGAGTACTTGTGGCACCTTAGAGACTAACAAATTTATTTGAGCATAAGCTTTCGTAGGCTAAAACCCACTTCATCGGATGCATGCAGTGAAAAATACAGTAGGAATATATATATACACAGAGGACATGAAAAAATGGGTGTTGCCATACTAACTATAACAAGAGTAATCAATTAAGGTGGGGGTTGGAGGTCAGTCTACCTGTTTATCTATCAATATCCATTTTACATTCATCACCAGGATATCTGAGTGACTTGGCAAGGAGATGGAGTCATCGAAAGAGAGGAACATTATAACATCTTTCCCCCACTCCACTCCCTCAAAACTGTTTTTTAGTGGGGAGTGCTACAGCTTCCAATACATTCTTTGACTATATTCTTCCTAAGAGACAATGCCATGTTTGAGTCTCAGAATGCCACTGTACCCATGAGCGCCGCCAGCTTTTTTGCCGCCCTAGGCGGTGGAAGGTCCCGCCCCCGAAATACCGCCCCCGACAGAGATGGCAGAAGGTCCCGCCCCCGAAATACCGCCCCCGACAGAGGCGGCGGAAAGTCCCGCCCCCGAAATACCACCCCCGACAGAGGCGGTGGAAGGTCCCGCCCCCGAAATACCGACGACGACCGGGGCGGCCGAAGATCCGGCCACAGCGGTCGCCGCCCCCCAAATGTTAGTGCCCTAGGCGACCGCCTAGGTCGCCTAATGGGTTGCGCCGGCCCTGACTGTACCCTCCTGCTTCTTTTTCCCTCCCCCTACTCAGCCCTTTGGAGCACATGAACATGGGACATGAACCTGGCCCTGAAAACTGAGAAAAAGTTTCTCCTGACTAATGCTATTTCCTGAGTGCCAAAAATTGCTAAGGAGAAAAAAATAAAGAACTAAAACAACAGGGGAACAAAATGATTTCCATGATATGATCTGAAAGATTGCTCTGGATACAGCTTGTCCTTCATGAAGATCTATGACTAGTGGTTAGTTCTGTATAAGAAAGTGAAGCATGCTATGTTGTGAGGTATGAAGGAAAGCCATATTTATTTCCATGTGCATATTCCCAATACCATTCTCATTCCTATGGGCAACAACTGATCTGGGGGCTTACTGAAGGGAAATAACTTCAGAAATACAGAGTGCAGAGTTTAGTTCTCCTCAGTTCAGCAGATTGTTCAGGTTTGCTTTGAAAGCCAGAGTAAGAATAACATGACTGAATTTGATGTATATTCCTGGTTCTATGTACCAAGAATATAAATTCTCAGCAATGCATTCCTAGGATGGGAGAGGAGGAATATGTGTGAGACTGATACGAAGGGAGACATTTATGTAAAAGGTTGTACAAGGTCCATGTGCAAAAATGTATGCTGCTTACAATTGCACATATAATTACTTTGACTGTACCTGCAGATGAGGTGATCCCATGTGCAGATGGTTATTTAGGTGCCTAACTTGCAATATGCCTGCACAATCACTAGATTTGCATATGCAGTCACAGTAACTGAGCACACAAGTGTGTAGGTCTCCCTTTCTGAAAATGTGGCACATGTCAGTCTCACGCATACTACTCTTACCCCCTCTTGGGAATGCTCTGCTGAGTGTGACTTGTACTGGAAACATACACAAAATACAGTAGTGTTTTTCTTAGCTTGCTCTCATTTGTTTTGAAAGCTAAGCTGCTTAACTGAGCAGAAGTGAACTCTGCATTTGCATTCCGTGCTCTACAGTCATTTCCCTTTAGAAAATATAGTCAAATGATCAGTGGATCTTTTCCCCAGCATAGTTATAAAATAGCCATTCCACACATTAATTCTCCAAATTTAGGTTAGTTATCTGCCACCTGAACTACTGGGGCTGGACAAACAGCAATGGAATCTAAATTTGGAGCCTGATTAGCAAAGGCACTGAGCATTTGCAACTCCTATGAAAATCAGCAGGAGTTGCTGGTAAGCACGGCAGTTGACACTTTTGAGGATCAGGGGCCACATCTGTAGGAAGGAGGTTCATCTGTGTTCACAGAATAAAAATCCATGGTGGATCCAATCAGTGAGCTGTGCTGAAGGCCTGCAGAAATAAGTGGGTATGGCTACACTGCAACTGGGATTGAGCCTCCCAGCCCGGGTAGGCAGGCTAGTGCTAGTTGGGCTTGAGCTAGTGCACTAAAAATAGCAGTGTAGGTGTTTTGGTTCCAGCTGAGACTCAGGCTAGCCACCTGAGCTCTGACCCATGGGGTTGGGTGGGCTTGAAAACCATTGCACCTCTCAAGCTGCAATATCCACACGGTTATTTTAGTGTGCTAGCTCAAGCCCCACAAGCATGGATTTGTCTACCTAAGCTGGGGGGGCTTGCTCCAGCTGCAGTGTAGACATACTCATTGAGATTTAAATCTGATTTAAAACAAGACTCCAGGAGTTGGGCTCCTAGGCATGGGCCTACAGGGTAAAAATTTAAAAAGTGCCGAAGGCCAGGTCGACACTAGTAAAGTGTATTGCCAGTGTATTTATACCAGTATAGTGAGGCTGGCAAACTTTCCTAATGTGGACACAACTACCAATAAATAATTGCTTCTGCTGATGAAGCTTATATTGGTTTGGCAAGAGAAATAAATACTATCAGCGAAAGCACTTCTATGCCAATATACCTGCATCTGCCCCTGGGCTTTTTCATAGAAAAGTCACAGAAAAATCACACCGTTGCTGAGATTGCTGTACAGTCAAAAGTTTTTAGTGTAGGCCTGGATGAAGTCCCATTTTCAAAAGTAACTTAGGCTTTTAGGAATCTAAGGGTATGTCTTCACTATCGGCCGGATCGGCGGGCAGCGATTGATCCAGCGGGGATAGACGCGATAAATCGACCCCTGAGCACTCTCCCATCGACTCCTGTACTCCAGCTTGGCGAGAGGCGCAGGCAGAGTCGATGGGGGAACAGCAGCAGTTGACTCACCGTGGTGAAGACACCACGGTCAGTCGATCTAAGTACGTCGACTTCAGCTACGTTATTCACGTAGCTGAAGTTGCGTAACTTAGATCGATCCCCCTCCCTTCCCTCCAGTGTAGACCAGGCCTCAGTCCCATTGACTTTCAGTGAGACACAGGGTATGTTTACTCAGCAAATGCTGTGCACAGCTAGCCTACCCTAACTAACTTGAATCTAGCTAATGTGGGTAACAATAGCAGTGAAGACTGCAGTGGAGGCTTCAGAGTGGGTTAGTGAGCTGGGTACGTACTCAGGGTCCATGATGGACTAGTACTAACCATGCTGAAGCCTCCATTCCATTGTCTTCACTAGCTGCCTGGATTCAAGCTAGCTTGTGCATAGTTTTGCTATGTAGGTATACCCTTAGTATTCTAAATGTGTCTCTTTTGAAAATGGGACTTAGGCTTCTAAGTCATTTAGGCAGGTTAGAAAATTTTACCCACAGTACCTTTACTTTAATCTATCCTTGCCATTAGTCATTTCTGAAAATTGTAGGCAAATGAAATGCAGGACCAATTGTTCATATCTGACATATATTTATATAAAAGTTTACAGCTTGGAATCTGGAAATGATGCATAAAACATAATGCAATAATTCAGTGATATTTATTTTCCTACCATTTAGAACTCATCCATTTGCTGCTTTGTATTCCCAAGATCTAAATTCCTGGCCCCAGTGTATTTATTAGCTGTGTAGAAAAAGAGAGAAATATGTTTTGACAAAGAAAGGATTTTGTTCTCCAAGAGCCTTAGAGGAATTGGCAAATGGGACAATTGGCAAATGTGAATAAAATGTAGATAATTTTAATTCCAGCACTGCTTAACTAAGGAGATTTCTGTATTTTTTCCCTGTAAGAGACTGAACATGATGTATTCTCCAGTGATACATGTGAAGCTTGCCTAAAAGTGAATAGGGTTGGAGGTAGGCTGGGAAATAGACAGTTCTTCTGAGTCTAAGTTGACTTTGGCTTTGTGTACATTCATGGCAAGTTCCTGGGTCACTACAACCTTTTCTGTGAAGCTGAGGTATTGTGGGCCCAAAACATTGGCAATATTCTCTCTGGTCTGAAATGAAGCCAAAGCCAGCGTGACCTTTCTCACTGAACTGGCTAGTTGAATCTGGGTAAATGTTGCTTGCCAGTGAAGGACTGTTCCTTCTGGAACATTTTGTCACCTCTCAATCTGGAGGCTGTGGAAGCAGCCACATTCAGAACATCAAACTCTTTCGAGCAAGCTATTAGAGACTAATACCCCTCAATGGTCAAGTCCAATAAATGTCAGACAGAGTTAAGAGGTCTGATCTAATAGGAGGATGTTGTGTCTGCAGATACTTTAAAACCAGCATTTAACTTCCCAGCTAAGGGTGGAAGAAATAAGCACAAAAACTTTTTCCTGTTCTGTCTTTTGAAGTGTTAGGGAAAATAGTCCAGCAGAACCAGAGACTTTAAATGGCTTTTTTTCACAGAACTGCTGTTTAATACCAATCTTGCAGTTCATCCTAGAGAGAACGCCACTCTTGACTCCTACATGAACAATATGGGCATCACCAATCTTCTAGGCTCATAGTATTTATTCAGTATTTAATACAATTTTCAATGTAAAAATATAAAGAGGAGGGAAAAGAGAGATGAGGCTACAAATAAAGGGAAATTATTGGCTGCTGATGGATGGGAATTCATGTACTGTAGCCAGGCAACAATGCACAAAATCAGTCAACAGAATAAGGAGCATGCTCTGAACGAGCTACATTTAGGAAAACAAAACGGTGGACAATGAACTCCCGTTCTGCTAAGGAAAGCTTTGTATGGAGGAATTAGACTCTATCTGCAGCCATACAAATAAATAAATTAAATAAAATAAAAATGACAAATGTCTACCAGGAATTATTTTCCAGAAAAAAATAATGTAAATACTAAAACTACTAATATTGGAAGTTGAGGGCATCAGAGCTTTTCAGGAGTAGGTTCATAAAATGCTCAGATGAAGAATAAAATAATATGTTCAAGAAAAGGTTGTGTAAAATATTGCTCTTGGGATAGAAAAGTTACTTCACTTGTACCAAAATCCTCTTCTTTGGCTTTAAACATTATGGGGCAGATCCTCAGCTACTGTTCATTGGCACAGCATAATGAAGCCATGGACATTAATGGAGCTATGCTGATTTACACCAGCCAAGGATCTGGCCAAATGTTACAGTGTTAGTACCTTGCTTATTGCTCCCAGACCCAGTCTCTGTTTCTAGGCCCAGATCTTCAGACGTGCCAGTGTTCTACTTTGCACAGATTGGTTCTTAAACCACCTTTGTGCTCCCTGATGGTGGGGATGGCTGTGGGTTGATTCAACCCCAATCTAGGGTAGTCTTAGTTTCCAGCTGGCTTGTAAGGTCGCTTTGCACCACTAGCCTAATTAAAACTAGCTTTATCAGATGCTAGAATCAAGTCCCTAAAGTATATTATACTGTGCCTGGTGATACATAAAAGTAGCTGGCCATGCATATTAAAGCTAATTTAAAATATTTTCCTCTCCATTATATAGTGATCTCCTCATTCACTTAGGAACTGGAGAGCTGTTTTTTAGTGAGCAACATACACCACTGCATTTGCACTGAGCATTCTGAACCTGTTCCTGTGCTGTGACTGGTGTGTATGTAAAAACCATCAAATCATAATGGAAAACTAAACCTCTTGTGCCTTGAGCTCTTCTGACTGATGATAGACTGCTTGACTTGGCCTCACTGGAAACCAACATTCATTTGGCACTGATTTGGCCACAGAATCCTCCTCCCTACCCCATCATTGTTTCCTTGTCTTGGCTCCTGCTAATGCTTGCCCTGCTCTAGGATCCAAAGCACTTGGCAGTTCTATAAATTCAGATTCAGGGTGTGAATTTGGCAATTCACACACTCCACTTTTCTTTCTCCTTCGAGAGTAGCACAAAACAAGAAGTTATTCCTTCCTCCTACGTGCTTATAGATTCCCACTGTCCATTTCAGAGAATGCAGAGATGCTAAGGGAGAGTGTAATAGATTGTGCTTTTCAGAGAGAGATTGATAAAACCTTTCCAGTGTATTGCCCTTTAAGGGAAAACATAGTTGTTCTCTTTGTGTATCTGGCTCTGGTAATGGACTTTTCTAGGCTCTGGATCATGCTGACCTCCACCCAGTTGTACTGATCTGCTTTTATCGATGGGCTAACTACTGGCAAAGAGACAAATGATTTCTGAGCTTCTGCTTTTTTGACAATAACACTTGCACAATCAAGCTACTGCTGTCAATAAGAAAAAAGGCGATTTGTGTATATTTTTGTGAATAAAGGTGATGAGTTCACGTCACACTCATATTATTTGTTCAGGAGCATTTGGAGGTCTGCTAAGTATTCATGAAAATGTTTGCTGCTCCCAAGTCTCACAAATTTTAGTGTGAATGATATTTGTCCGAAAGCTCTTATCTGGGGTTTATTATTCTGTATTCATTATTTTTTATCATTTTAAAATGTCTTTCTCCTCTTTAAAAGTTGTAGTAATCCAATCAAAGAGCAGAGGAAAAACCCATGTGGCTTAAATGACTAGTAGCACACAATGAATGGTGGATAATTAAAGTGAACAGTCCATGAACCAATGATATGCTGAGATTTGTTCACATGAGCATGCTGAGCAAATGTTCACATGTTTAGCAAATACTTATGAATTACACAGAAAACAAGATCATTTCATGAACAGAATAAAAGGCCAAATTCACAAAGCTGTTATTGACAATGAAGATAATTTGATTCAGCTCTAGACAGGGGTGTTTGTAAGGCAGAAAATATGTGTAAAAACCATAGGTTTTCCTCTTTTCCCCTGTGATAGAACATCACATTTTGCTCTTGGTTGCTCCATGTCCATGTATCCCTTTGATGTTCAGTTTGTAGTTTGGTGTCATCATATGCTACAGGACTGACTTCATAAAGAGTGCAAGCTTTACTGTTCTGTTCTATGAGTCCTTCACCAGTGGCCTTCCAGGATGCCAAGGGGCTTTCCAGGTCTCTACTGCAGCCCCCTTCTTGTCCTGTTGACAACCTTGAAGTTCTGACTTCCTCTCCTGAGGTGCTGTTTAGGCTTTCTAGGGCACATACATTGCCACAGGTGCAATGAGATTTAAAGAAGCAAATGATGATGATGCCTCCATGTTGATGGAGAGGTGAGACTTCCTGCAGAAAATAGAGCACTTGTAGCATTGTGTGCACTCTCCATATAAACCCACATTCACTAGGCACCTACCTCTTAAAGCATCTAGGCAGTATTGTGAGCAGACACTATGATGCCAAGGCAAATGGGCATTAGTATAGGAAAAGAAAGGAATGTGTATTTTTATTAAAGGTGAGATTCACCCCTTCATAGAGGGTCAGCACAAGACCTATTCACCATATAAATTCCACTTAAGCCCTCAAAATTGTGCTTAATTGGAACCTAACTGGTGCATAGGCCTTAAACTGGTCTTCGGCAGAAGGGTGAATTTCATCCTAAAGATATGTCTACACAGCAATTAGACACTTGTAGCTAGACTGTGCCAGCTGACTTGGGCTTGGTCTGGGGGGCTGTTTCATTGCAGTGTAGATTTCTGGGTTCTGGCTGCAGCCTGAGCTCTGCTACCCTCCCACCTCGCAGGTTCCTAGAGCCTGGACTCCAGCCCAAGCCTGGAAGTCTACATTGCAATTAAGCAACCCTTCAGACTGAGCCCCGTGAGCCTGAGTCAGCTGGCATGGAGTTTTTTAATTGCAGTGTAGACATACCCTAAGTGACTTTGTCAAAGAGAAGGATTCCCAGCAGTAATGTTGAAATGGCTTTTCTGTATTGCATTTAGACACTACAGCAGTGGTTCCTAAACTTGTTCTGCCACTTGTGCAGGTAAAGCCCCTGGTGGGCCGGGTTGGTTTGTTTACCTGCCGCGTCCACAGGTTCGGCCGATCGCGGCTCCCAGTGGCCACGGTTCACTGCTCCAGGCCAATGGGAGCTGCTGGAAGCGGCACGGGCCGAGGGACGTACTGGCCGCCGCTTTCAGCAGCTCCCATTGGCCTGGAGCAGCGAATCGCGGCCACTGGGAGCCGCGATTGGCCGAACCTGCGGATGCAGCAGGTAAACAAACTGGCCCGGCCCGCCAGGGACTTTCCCTGCACAAGCAGCGGAACAAGTTTGGGAACCACTGCACTACAGCTTAAAGGGTGTGTCAGCACTGATCTAGTTTTGGGCTACTGGTGAAAAGGTGCAGGGGGTGGCAAGAGATGCTAGAGAGGAAACTCCATCCTTTTTTCTGATGTCTGATGGGGCTTCCTGGGGAACAGATAGAAATAAGTTTCCATATCCCAGCTGAGTTCACCGGTTGTCAAGGTATGGTAACCTATTCCACTGCCTTAGGGTGGCTTCCCCAAATGTAGTCTCTGCATAACTTTTAATCTGTAGAAAGCCCTACACTCTTAAGAAGCTGCAACACTGGATTTTCAGGCTGAGGGAAAGGAGATCCTCTTATATGTACAGATCATTGTTATAGGCTCTAATGAGAATAAAACGACATCCAGCTGAGCAACTTCTTTATTCCAGGAACACAAGGACTATATTCCAAACAGTCACATGAATAGAGCAACACATGAGTAAGTTCTGCCATTATCTAGCTAACTCCTGTCCCTACTGTTAGTCAGAAAAACATATTAGCAAGAAACAGGAATGATAACTCTTCTTTTTCTAACCAAAGATTCGGTGGCAGTACAATTCTGGATCTGTGCTGAATCAGGCATTCCCACCATTATGTCAATCAACCACCAGGCTGACTTCTTGGAACAAGTGGTAAGCTGAAGTAAGCTTGATGGACACCAGCCAGTTTCTCTTCCTTGATGTTTTTATTTCAGCCCATGCTGTATTTGCTTAGGAATGTTCTCTTCAGATAGAAGCCTAAGACCTTGTCAGCCAAAATCTGGCCTCTGCATGCTTAAGCAGTAAAACCCACACTGGTTTTCAGTCATTAGTGTCAGTATATTTATCTAGTGATATATAGTAAATATTTGCCAAAGTTATCCTGCTGATATAAAAATTTCCAGGATATGGGCTTTCCTTCCTTTCATTATCAGATTTGCCTTCATGAAGGTAGCAATATCCGCTATCAGATTGTTTCGTCTTGCTTTTTGATTACCTTGGCATAGGTGCCATGGCGCACACAGTGTAGTTTGAGATTTCCAGGAGAGATGATTGGTGAGGATATTGTTCAGTGGGATACTAATGCAAATATTTTTGGGTGAAATTCTGCGTCCCTTGCTCTAGGACAAATGCTGCACTCACAGAGTGCTAACTGAATCCTGAGAGGCCAGGCAACTTTGCACAGTAAACAGTAGGACATACCTGTCTGCTGCTCCTTGACGCTAGCCACCAATGGCAGCAGGGTTTACAAGGAGCGATGTGAATGGGAGACAGTGCTACGCTGGCATCCCTATGTGGGGGATAGAGTGATGGAGGATACAGCAAAGGGACAAAATACCCCACCCCAAATGGAACCGTGCTTCGCTCCAAAATGAAAGTGTCAGCCAGCAATGATGGGTCCCATCAGGCCAAAACAGGTCTCAGCCAGGGCATTTGGGGGCAGGCGAGCCATCAATGAGTCTTCCTAACCTACTCAGTCCTACTAGCACCTTTATACTAAAGGTTCTGAAAGATTCCTCCCACCCACTAGGGTGGGGTGGATAGAGTAGACTCCACAGAGACTGTGTGGATGAGAAACTGAGATTAGGATCAGCAGAGGCCTAGTGGAGCAGGAGCAGGAGGGCATTTGCATGAATTCCCTGCTCTCTCCTGAGATCCCACTGGTCAGAACCATACAGTAGCTGATCTACCACTCTGCACACCCTTCTGTACTGGGCCAATTAGCCTGAGAATCTATCAGGCCAGCACAGTGCTACCTGCATGGGGGTAGGGAACCTGTGCAGGCTTCAGGAATTGGCCTTACAATGAGCAGACACAGAATTCTTTTGTTTTCCCTCAGTGCTCCGCACCTATCTTCTCTTAGTCCATCTCTCATCCTAATCAAAGGTCTCAATATTTAAGGAGTACCCATATATGCATTAACGATTAGTGCTGGTATTTCAGTTACACGTATCTTTAGTTCTTCAGGATTGAACATTAACAGTGCAGAAAAGTACAGCTTAGAATAGTGTTACTAAAGTGTCCTGGGGCATTACTGCAGAGTACTAGAGTATTTTTTAAATAAGAATTCATGGACATATTTGCCTATGGTCTGTCTGTAGACCCTGTTTGCTATGGGAATAGCTCTTTTTTAAGCCATTCTCCTGCTAATTTTAAATTCTCAGTTATGTCCAGGAATTAATTTGTGTCCCTATTTCAAACCCACATTGCTGTGCATGACGTCTCTGACACATTCATAGTCTGTAATAGCTCACCAATGGAGGGCTCGGCCTTGCTTTCAGATTTCTAGGTGAGAATTGCCACTTTTACCTTGTCAGATTGAATCCTGCACACAAGCAATAGCAAATTTAAACAGCTACTCTATAATATTTACTTGCACACCTGAGATGAGAACCAAGCACTTTGGGTCAGTTTTTTCCCTGGTGGCACAGTGATGGATATCAGAGACACAGCCAAGTGCTTCCTCTGTCACAGTGTTACAGGAATGCTGTTGGTTCAGGCAAGTTCAGTGTGGAGGGCGGGATGCATTCCGGCAGAAGCAATGTGCATGCCCACCATCTGTTGTCTAGCACTTGCTGTTGATAGGAACCTGCTCACTAGCTGGCTTTGGAGCGTGGGGAGACTGGACATACTTCCTAATCCACATTCAGTACCCTCTTGGTGATATGTTACAGTGACTAGTCTTTTAGGGCCTGATTCAACACCCTTTGAAGCAAATGGAAAAGCTCCCAGTAACTTTAATGTGCATGTCATTTTCCGAGCATGTTTCTGTGCCCTATGGGCTTGATCCTGCAAGGTAGTGTGTGGGAACTGAGAAGACTCAGCACCTCTGTAAATTGCTCAGCACCTAAGAGCACTGACCCAACAGGAAAGATCCTGCTTTGCTGCTTGAATTGGGCTGGAGTTCATAGTTCATATACCTTCTTCCCCACCTTGTGCACTGGTGCACCAGAGGGCAGGGACTAACTTGGAACAAATTGGTCCAAGTGACACCTATCAATAGGATCTAGGAGTGGTGAAAGACCTGGAAAGGTCACATCAAGTTTAAGACAAATAGACATGGGCTTTATACTTTCATTACAATATAAATAATGAGTGAGTCACATATTTTATGAGTAAATATAGGAGATGAATGACTATTAGTTTTTTTGGTCAGTATGCACTTAACTGTTTATTTCCCTGATTTTGAGGATTTGTGTTTGGTGGGAACTTCGGCTGTCTTAACTCTATATTTTGTGTGGGAATATAAAAAATATGTGAGTGAGTCATGTATTTTATAAGTAAAAATGGGAGAGAAATTGCTATTCAGGTAACTGTCTTAAAGTTGATAGACTTCCTGCTTGTTTTCAATCTACCAGAGAGTGAAAGTAGTTGCTACACATTTAAAGTTGTAATCAGTAAGATATGCTGTGTATCAGGTAGTGTTCAACTGGGTTACTCCATATGGGGAAACCAAGCGTTTTTACACTCCTGTATGTATATAATTTTGCATATCTATATTTATAATATTTGAGATCTGTTCAGGGAATATACAGTAGTGAAGAGCTGGAATTATTACAACCAGGTGTTGGTGGAAAATTCAGAACTGTGTTAGGTCCTGATTAGATCAATTTAGGATTGAATAAGGACTGGGAATGGCTGAGCCATTACAAACATTGAATCTATCTCCCCTTGTAAGTATTCTCACACTTCTTATCAAACTGTCTGTACTGGGCTATCCTGATTATCACTTCAAAAATTTTTTTTCACTTACTTAATTGGCCTCTCAGAGTTGGTAAAACAACTCCCACCTGTTCATGCTCTCTGTATGTGTGTATATATATCTCCTCAATATATGTTCCATTCTATATGCATCCGAAGAAGTGGGCTGTAGCCCACGAAAGCTTATGCTCTAATAAATTTGTTAGTCTCTAAGGTGCCACAAGTACTCCTGTTCTTTTTGCATTTTTGTGTTATGTAATAACCGTGACTATAATAACCTGATCTGGAGAGATTTGATTGTACACCTTTTAAATTAATGTGCAGACTTGGTGAAATCCACAAAGCTTAGATGCCAGCTTTGCATCTTTTTTCTCAGATTGTGTGACATAGCGTGCTTTTTTTCATGACTTTACCATTCAGTTTGGAACCAGAGAAACAGACTGCCCACTTTGGAAAAACAAGCAGAATGTCATGAAATGGGAGACACCCGCCCCCCCCCCCGATAATTGTAAATTAGTATAACCACATGTTTTAAAGAAACAAACTTTGAAACTTTTCTGTTATCTGATATCAGCTGAGATCTGCAAGATGAAAGACTAATTCTCATAGTCAATAGTTTTGAGTTATACAAGAAGCCTTGTTGAAGTCAATGGGATCACTTGTGTGAATAAGCACTACTCAGCAAGAGTGCAGGTTGGAGCCTTCTGCTCTTTGTATGTATTATATCATAGCTTCTGAATAGGGTGACCAGACAGCAAATGTTAAAAATCGGGATGGGGGTGAGGGGTAATAGGAGCCTATATAAGAAAAAGACTGAAAAATTGGGACTGTCCCTATAGAATCAGGACATCTGGTCACCCTACCTCTGAAAAATGTTGATGCAAGAAACAGATATAAAGTTTATTACATTTAATACGTTTTTCAAGCAATATCAAAACATTTTCATCATCTCTGCTTTTAGTGATCCACTCCACACAGCTTAGGGGCCTTCATGGTGTTAGGCTCTCCCCATGGGAACTGAAGGAGGAGGCACTTAGCACTTCACAGACTAAGGTCCTAGAATTCTTCAGTTTCTCTGGGTGGCCCTGAAACTTTCTTAGGAACATTACTGCAATTTAAAGTCAGTGGGAGTTCATTGGTTGCCATGGAAAAAGGGTAACATTTTGTGAGTCGGAAATAGGAACAACTTCTCATTTTCCCTGTGGAAGGGAGGGCCAGATGTAGGGCATGGATGGTGGGTTTGCACCTACACAGATCTGCTGATGAAACGTGTGCAGCAGCTCTGTAATTTCAATAGGGAATCCTTTCCAAAGTGTGTGTGTGTGTGTGTGTGTGTGTGTGTGTGTGTACACCACTATCCTCTACTGGATAAAATCAGAACTGATCAGCTATGTGTCATAGGACCTACATTGCTGCCAACTAACTAACAGTTATCATGGAGGACCTGAGTTATATCTCTGTTGCTTCTGTGAAATTCCAAATGCCATGATAGGCAGCCCAGAGACAAACGTGAAACTCCTAGTTGTTACTATCGAGGAGAGTGGGTTGTTCCCTCCAGAGATGATGGAGAGTCAGATGATGGGTGGAGAAGAGATTCTCTTTCCACAGCTGGAGTGCTTCTTTATGCAGTGACTGGGGCATGGGTGGTCATGCCTAGTGGTTGGAGCCAAGGGTCAAAACCAAGGACAGCGTCAGGTACCAAGCTGAAGATCAGAGCTGGAGACTGTGCCAGGTGCCAAGCCAAGGGTCACAGCTGGAGATGAAGTCAGGTACCAGGTCAGGGGCCCCTGGTTGTAGCTTGATTGGGCAGTCGTGGTCCCTGTGTGGAGGCAGGGTGTTGGCTTTGTTTTTTGCGAATACATCTTTATAATCACTGTATTTGGATGGAAGTTGAGGATCGGAGTCATTGGGTAGCTCTCCTGGGCCCACTACCCTGGTGTGAGACCACTGGAGGCCTACTGTGTGCTGCCCAATTCCTGGGGTCAAGCACTGCTGCTGGCAGAATTCTGAAGGGAATTCAACTTTTAGTTCATGCTAGTGGATAAGGGGATTGTGGAGGGCCAGCCACGAGATACCCAGGATCAAAGAAGTGCGGGGAATGGATGGCGCTGAACTGTAGGGTCTCTCGATACCCCTTGATCATAACTTCTAGTGCGGGGTCGGCAACGTTTGGCATGCGGCTCGCCAGGGTAAGCACCCTGGCGGGCCGGGCCAGTTTATTTACCTGCTGACGCGGCAGGTTCGGCCGATCGCGGCCCCCACTGGCCGCGGTTCGCCGTCCTGGGCCAATGGGGGCGGCGAGAAGCGGCGTGGGCGAGCGATGTGCTGGCCGCGGCTTCCCGCTGCCCCCATTGGCCTGGGACGGCGAACCGCGGCCAGTGGGGGCCGCGATCGGCCGAACCTGCCGCGTCAGCAGGTAAATAAACTGGCCCGGCCCGCCAGGATGCTTACCCTGGCGAGCCGCGTGCCAAAGGTTGCCGACCCCTGTTCTAGTGGAACAGTTTCTGTAGCCACTGGCCCAGATTATAAGAGGGACCTGTCAATCGTCTCTTCCAGATCTGGAACACGCTTGGGCCACAGGGGAATCTGTAGTGCCCGGGCTGCCTCTGCATTAATAAAATTGTCTGCCATGCATGAGTCATTGAGGGCCTGCTGTGGAGGGAGTGTTTGGGAATGCCCCAGGAATTGCAACGTGACTGGGACTTATAAGCGTGGTGTGGTCAACAGTAGCCAGCACATGTCCTGGCTGTCAGGACCTCAGTTGGGATTTCAGGGGGATACTCTGTCAGGATGGCTGGGCTGGCTTGTTTCCCAGATTCCTTCTGGACTGGATTCCTCATGAGGCAATCAGAGATAGCATGGCCCTGCTCACCACAGTAGTAGCACAAGTTAAGGCATCGCCAGTATGTTCTCTCTTCAGGAATGAGTTGCTGGTGGGTTAGGTCTACCTGCATTGACTTGACTGGTAGGATGGAGTCCTATAGTGGGGGACATGGTTGTGGCACCCCTCTTTCTTCCCGTCGATACAGGTGATGAGCTCTATGAAGGTGTCCAGGCCCACTGGGATCTCAACTCCAGCTAGTTTGTCCTCACCCTCATCCTGCAAGCTCCATCAAAATTGTTATAACTGGGCCACCTCATTCCATTCTGTCTGATATGAGATGGCGGAAGTGAGCTATGTAGGCAGTGGCTGGGCCCAACCCCTGTTGAAATTTCTGCAAGGGGGGGCCTCAGTGGAGTGGGCACAGTTAGGATAATCGAAGATGGTCGATATCGCCTACTGGAAGGCACCCCAATTAGACAAAACTAGAATGTTGACTTCCAACAGAGGAAAGGCCCAGTCCAACATCTCCCCTCTCAGCAGGCTGACTTCCAGGCCTACCTTGGTATGGTTGGAAGCGTACATCTGTGGTCAAAGTAAGAACAAGAGGCGGTACTGATTTGGAGCATCGAAGCACTCGGGCAGAGGGACATTGGGGAACAGCGCAGCCGGACGAGCGCAGTGTTTTCTATGTGGAGTTGAGGGAATTGATCCCACAATGTGATATTCTCAGTGGCCAGCTGCACATTCTGCACCTGGAGGGCTCCATTGTTTGCCTGGAGGTGGATCACTTGCTTGTGCAGTACAGATGACCTTTCTGGTACAGTGAGCTCTGCTGAGTTCATCCTCGGCTGGGCCCACTCGGTGAGGTTAATAGTCTGAGCAAGCTGCAGTGACAGGACGTAGGTGGTCAGGCCTACTGGTAGGAGCTGGAGTCATGCTTAGTGGTCTGAGTCAAGGATCAAAACTGAAGACAACATTAGGAACCAAGCCAAAGGTCAGAGCAGGAGACAGTCAGGAGCCAGGCCAGGGGTGAGAGCCGGAGACAGCATCAGAGGTAAGGCAGAGGAGCAGGCACCTGGAGTAGGGCAGGACAGCAAGAACTGGGAGTAGACAAGAGTCTGGGATAGGAGGACAGGAACCAGGAGCAAGGGGGAAAGCAAGAATCAGGAGCAGGCAAGAATGCAGGGCTCAGGAGTCAGGTATCAGGAGGAGTCTGTAGAAGCAGTCAGGGATTCCTCGGTTGCTCAGAAAACTTCCCGTTGTTACTTTGTGGTTTATGTAGAATCCATCAGCCAATTTGGGGGCTGGCTGTTCCCCTCAATTGGGAGCTTTGGGGGGCAAGGCCCTCTGTGAGCTGACCCTTCCCTGGTTGGTTACTCAAGTGAGCTGCTGAGACATTTGAGGCCTGGGCACTGCCTGTGGACTCGTGGGCCCGGGTTTGAGGCCTGTGGTCCCTCACACTTTATACACCCTCTTGAGAGCAAAGCAGCAGCATACTTTAGTGGAAATGATCTCCCTGCTTTCGGAATCCCGGTTTCAAGATTTCTGGTCACCCTCTATGCAGTGTTAAAGGAAAAGAAATTTGAATTGATTCCTTGAGTGAATTGGCAAAGGCATACAAGCTTCAACTGATGTAAAAAGGCTATAATAGAAAAGGCAAAGAGCCTTTGTAAAATGATCCCCCTCCCGCCTCATCAACTATATCAGATTAGGAGAGATTAGTCACACTGTTCCTGCAAGCAGAATTCTCCTCCTGCCGTGATACCAAGAATCCCATCACAGCCCTTCACTCTGTACTCTGTGTTAGTGCCCTTGCGATAACTAACAGTGACTATTAATGATGGGCCTTCCGCCACCGGCTTCAGCCCTAGCCTCACATTCAATTCTTTAAGGCTTTTAGTCTTCCTTTAACCTGTTTATATAACTCCCATCACTGATATTAGAGAGATAAGGTGGGTGAGGTAATATCTTTCATTATACTAACTTCTGTCGGTGAGAGAGGCAAGCTTCTCTCTCACCAACAGAAGTTGGTCTAATAAAAGATATTACCACCCCCCTTGTCTCTCTAATATCCTGACATGGCTACAACTACACTGCATACAGTAGTGATATTGTGAGTTATGGGCCTGTATCAAGGGCAGAACAGACCCTTTTGTTTCTAATTGTGTCTTGTGCTCTGCTTCTGGGTGATACTCCCAACAATCTAGCACAAAGTTTGCCACTAAAAGCCTGCTATGCAGAAGCTGCATGTTGATGAAGGAAAATACACACTGTACAGTACAAGTTCTGAGTTCATGAGGGAGCATGATAAGTAATGGGAGTTGTTGGCAGCCAATTTCACCTCAAGGTTAGGAAGGTGAAACTTTGCTGTGAGGGGTGTTGTCTTTACCCACTTGGAGTGCGTGACCTAGCAGAGCAAACCTCTTTCCTGTAGGTGAATGAACAAACCAGTTGTGACCCCTGTCTTGTGGGGGTTGGGGCACAGGCTCATTTTTCTTGAAGAAACCATTGCTGCTGCTGCCTGACTATTCATAGAGGCAGTCTAACATTCTTTATGTGTACAGCATGTCCTCTGATAAATCTGATAAACAGTAATGTGACTACTTCCTGTATGAGGTCCTGAGTTTTTTCCTAAGGCTTTTTTCCCCCCTGTTATTGAGGGACAGATCATTGCTTGTAACTTAGAGCATGTCAATTTAGGGCATGCTATTAAATGGTGGAAGAGCTGCCAGTGCAATTGCCCTATGGAAAAGAAAGGCGTTATGCAGAGTCTACCAGAGGAGGTGCCGTACATTTTTCATTGTAACATGTGCCATCTCCAGGGTCATATAAGCTCCTGTTCTTTAGCAAAGGTAGACTGAGATATATGTATTAGACTTTGTAAAAATTTATTTTTTTATGGGATCCTTAATAATAATACAAAAAAATCAGATTGCTTCACCGCCAGTTGCAGTCTGTACATATGTGGCCTGATTCCCCACTGCCCTGTACCTTGTGTAGCCATTTACAGCTGTGCTAAGTGGGTGACATCCTGATGTGCTAACATTTTCACCCACGTTACAGAGGTTTGATTGATAACACACGGTCAAATGCAAATTTTTATTTGCATTTGTGTCAAGGTTATAATAGGTCATTTGCCAGGAAGGGCCTGACTGTTACAACAGTGGCCAAAGACAAAATGTCACCCCCAGTTTGTGAGTTCTGTACAGGATGTGCATATTCAAATTGGTTAATTGCACATGAACAGGACTAAATAAGAGATCCCACAGCAATGTGTGCTCAATTGCTGGCAGGGAAGGAAGAGAGAGTTATCATGGTTGTCATTTTGGGGGGAGGCCCGTGAATACTGAAGTAATCGGTGCCAATGTGAGAACTGACCTAGATATACGGTGTGCAGAAAAATATTTTCAGGCCTATGAGATCAAAAAAATGAGGAGTGAGAGAGAGCAAATGAGGGTCCTATGTTAATTCAATAGACAGTATTGTCTCCTTTTTCATAGGTAAGTATCAAGTGAAAATATTCTCCAAAAGTAACTAACACAGGGCAGAATAAAATGGCCCCCAGCACCCCATTTAATCCAGGTTAGTTTGCAGTGTGAGCAGCAAGCAGTAGATGTAGTTTCAATGAGTGGAGATGATCCAACAAAGACAGCGCAATGTTTACCTAACTGCAGTAAAAACATGACTATGCAGATCTACAGGACAAACTCCACAATCTTCCCTCCCAGATTCATCCCCCTACTTGTAGTGGCTGGGAAGCAGTTCTACTGCGTCTGTGGGTATGTTTACATATCCAGCTCAAGGAGACATACCTGTGTGGAGTATGTAATAGAACATAGCCATGGCAGTGTGAGAGACTAGCCACCCCTGAGAGTACCTATCAGTTTGAGACCCTAGGCACAGACTTGAGGTGGCTAGCCTCTCCCATTGCTTGTGGCTACACTATATTTTTAGCATGCTAGCTCGATCAGAGTTAGCACAGGTGTTTCTCCTTGAGCTGGGAATTACACCCCCAGCTTGAAGTGTAGATGTACCCTATCCGACCTGAGGGGAGAACATTTTTTCCCCCTCCCACTGTCTGCAGCACACAGTCCATCTGTTCAGGCTGTGCACTGGAGAGACCTGGAAATAAGAGACTTAGGGCAGGTGTACACTTAAAATGCTGCAGTGGCGCAGCTCCCCCAGTGCAGCTGTGCCGCTGTAGCACTTCAGTTAAGATACACGCGGAGAGCTTCTCCTGTCAGAGCAGTTAATCCACCTCCGCAAGAAGCTTGTTGACGGGAGAGTAGGGTGACCAGGTGTCCAGTTTTCGACCGGAAAACCTGGTCGAAAAGGGACCCTGGTGGCTCCGGTCAGCACCGCTGACTGGGCCATTAAAAGTCCGGTCAATGGTGCTGCGGAGATAAGGCAGGTTAATTCCTACCAGGGCCAGCTCTACCATTTTTGCCGCCCCAAGCAAAAAAAAAAAAAAAAAGCCGCTTGGACTGCCGAAGCAAAAAAAAAAAAAAAACCAAACGCCCAGACTGTGCCACCCCAAGTATGGATGAAATGCCGCCCCTTAGCATGTGCTGCCTCAGGCACATGCTTCCTCCGCTGGTGCCTGGAGCCAACCCTGGTCTCTACTTGTCCTGGCTCCACGCTGTGCCTGGGAAGCAGCCAGTAGGTCCGGCTCCTAGGCGGGAAGAGGGGGGAACTGCAGGCCAATGGGAGCTGCGGAGGCAGTGCCTGTGGGTGAGAGCAGCACGCAGAGCCACCAGCTGTGCCTCTGCCTAGGAGACAGACCTGCTGCTGGCCACTTCTGGGGCACAGTGGAGAGTCAGGACAGGTAGGAAGCCTGCCTTAGCTCCCCCCCCGCTGCGCTGCTGACCAGGAGCCACCGGAGGTAAGCCTGAGCCCCAACCCCATGCCCCAGCCCTGAGACCCCCAAACCTAGAGCCCCCTCCTGCATCCCAAACCCCTCATCCCACTTCCCCAGCCCAGAGCCTGTACCCCTTCTCACACCCCAACCCCCTGCCCCAGCCCAGAGCCCCCTCCCACACCCTGAACCCCTCATCCCCAGCCCCACCCCAGAGCCCACACCCCCATCTGGAGCCTTCACCCCCCCCTGCACCCTACCCCCCCCTTCCCCAGCCCAGAGCCCCCTCCCACAGCTTGAACCCCTCATCCCCACCCTCCAGCCTGGAGCCCCCTCCTGCACCCCAAACCCCTCATCCCCAGCCCAAAGCCCCCTCCCACACCCCGGACCCCTCATTTCTGGCCCCACTCCAGAGCCTGCACCCCCAGTTAAAGCCCTCACCCCTCCCACACCCCAACCCAGTGAAAGTGAGTGAGGGTGGGGGAGAGCAAGCCACCGAGGGAGGGGAAATGTAGTGAGCGGGGGGGGGGGAGGTAGGGCCTCAGGAAAGGGGCGGGGAAGGGGGCATGGCCTCGGGGAAGGGGTGGGGCTAGGGTGTTTGGTTTTGTGCGATTAGAAAGTTGGCAACCCTAGGGAGAAGCCCTCCCGTCAACATAGTGCTGTCTATACTGGGAGTTAGTTGGTATAACTACATTGCTCAGGGGTGTGGATTTTTCTCATCCCTGAGCAACGTAATTATACCAAGGTAAGTTTATTGTGTAGACCTGGCCTAGCACTGGTTACTAGCAGGCACCATCCTGTGTGTTAATTTCCCCATTCTAGCTCTGCCAGTACACTTCTGCCCTTGGAGACAACTCTCCAGCTATTTCACTCCTCTGGGTCTTTGAGTAGAAAAGGCAATTTGGGCTCAATTGTCCTAAACTGTATGGTGGTTTTGTACAGTAACATGCACTGTAACATGGTGATCGACACCCAAGTGCCCCCTCATGGTCCGAGGCTGCTCTCCAGGCAGGTACCCTACCCCAGTTTCCCTCCTTGGACTCCTCAAAAACTCCACATCACAGTCCAAAAGGGAATTAAAACACTCCCTTTCTGGGGGGTCCACTTTATTCAGGCTTCTGGGTACACAATGGCCATCCAGACCCTACCCCCAGTGCAGTGTCTGTCTTCCCCTTTAGCAGAGAGTCCCCAGCCGTCCATCCCAGAGCTGGGACCCTTTCCTTCACCAGTTCCACTCGGGCTGGCAACAGTCTGTCAGAAACAACTCAATATCTCTCCCTTGGTACTCCAAAATAAGAACAAAATCGCTTTAAACTGGGTCCAGCCTTCCCATCTCTCCCTTGCTGGAGCTCAGCCTTCTTCAGCACTCTGATGCTGGTTTCCAGGTCCAAACCCTTCTCCCAGTCAGGGTCTCTAGCAGGAGGCTCCTGCTCACTACAGCTGCTCTCTACCACAACTAACTCCTTATTGCAGCTTCCTGCTGCTCTTATAATGGAAATCACCTGATCTCTCTCAGATGGGGCTCATTCAGTAATCATGTTGGCTAGCCCAAGGCCGGGGGCCCTCCTGCCCTTAAGGGGCAAGCCATCCTGTTACATGCACCAACAGGGACTAGGTCCCATTTTCACTTTGGACCTGGTCAGGACTGGAATCCAGGCCTCGAAGTGCAAAGAGATGAAGCAGCAAGACACTTCATCATATTCAGCAGTATTCTAATATCTTGACAGCTGTGGCCTGTTTCTGCTCTCACTTATACCAGGGGTGACTTTAATGAAATCAGTGGAGTTACATGAGTGTAAAACTGGTGTAAATGTGATCAGAATCAGGGCCTTATTCTAGTATCAATGGTCGCTTTGGGCCAAATCCAGCCCCCTCCTTTCTGGCCACAAATAAGCCCCTGGCAGCAAAGCAGTGTGCTTCCACTTCATGTGGATGAGGGTGGGAAAAGGATGGTGGCACTGGCTGGATATGTGCACTGTGCAGAGGTGGTATGGTATGGAGCCTAGAACTGGGTGGCAGGTGCAGTGAGGGTGGAGTATCTGTTGCTACACACCTCCTGTCATCTTCTCCCTTCCTCCCAGAAGGCCCTGTGAGGAGAAAACAAGGCTATCTTCACCACTGGGCTGGAGTAGGAGTAGCTGTGGAGCTGCCCCATAAGCTTATAGGGAGGACGATGCCACCTCTGCAATCCCTTCATGTATCTGCCCAGTGCCTGGCCCCAGTTATGGAGGCTGAGCTCAGGATTTGTCCTTTGTGACAAGTTGTACTCTTTCTTTATTTTTTCTCTATCATCAAACCATAAAAGACAAGGCTTGTGAACTTTTTTCCCTTTCCCACTGGCTTCCTGCTCTGCCAGCACACGTGCAATGCATTCTCTGCTGCTCCTGGCAGAACGTTATGTTACTACTACAGGAGATCAAATGCAAACCCTCTGACATGATCATTATTTATCGTTTAATCTCTTTACATTCAATGTTTGTCATCCAGTTGAAGGGTCCTGAAAATCATATTTGCACATATTAAAAGTCTCTACTAATTTGGAAGAGACTTTGAGCTGAGCATATCTGTTTCCATTTAGGAAAGTGACACCACTCTGTTTGACTCTTCTTAAATAGGCTCCCACTGGGCCACTGCCAAACAAGCCCCAGGCAAAACTCCGGCGGCCAAAATAAAGGGGTGGAGTGGGAGAAAGCTAAGTTAGGAAAGTATCCTGACAACTAGAAGACAGCAACAGCACATTCCAAGAGCAGCCTTTTCTTTCTCAGTACCAAGTGCTTATAAACAAAACTCACAAGAACAACAACACATACACAGAGAGGAAAACAGCTTCCCACCTCCTCCGTTAATTGACCACAAGAAAGGCATTTAGTTATGAAATTCAGGATGGTATCTGCACATCTTGGACTACACAGCCCTGTTTATGTACAAATTATCACATGTTGTTGTCCGTTTTTAAATAGCAAAAGGGTTTTCAGGGAGCAGAGAAGAAATACTGTGAAAATTGCACAACTTGCACTGTTGTTTGTCCTTTTACTTGGGACCCTGTGAAAACAGCATCTGCTGATGGTCATGAGAGGAGAAAAAATAAATCTAGATTTCTGTCTTCTGGGGTTCACTCTGTAACACGGTCTCTTCAAAACAACCCTCTGCAATTACATAAGGACCTGGCTGCAGCAAATGTGCAGCTTCAGGACCTATGGCAATGTGGCAGTCATTATAGTAACTGCTCCCAGTAATCATCCCCACTGTTCAAATATCAGGTGCAAAATGCAGTTTAAGAGCAGACATCCTGAATACAAAGGGCTGCACCTGTGGTTTTGTTTTCAGCATTTAATCTTTCTCCGTTTAGTACCCCATTGTTGTTTACCAGGTGAGGAATCTATTATGTAAGGGACATGATTACCATGTGCTTGTGAGTTATTCGTAAATCAGAACTTTGCAGTTAATCCCTGGACACTCACAGTAACACTCTGCCTGATACAGTTTTGTGAGGTTGCCGTTTTTTTCAAATGTGAAATTCTAGTGGGGTCCTTCAGCTATTTTTTCTGTGTACGATTGCTCAGAACTTCATAAACTGCTGAAATGAAGTGCAGTGGAGAACAGGTGAGGTGCTCGCACTTCAGCTAGCTCAGACACACTACATAATCTCCTCTGGAAAAAACCAAAGGGTCATGAAAAATAGCAGAATCATTTCCAGTATGGATGATTTTGCCCTCTGGAAACTAGACAGGATTTTATTTAATTCTCATAAAATACATATATTGATCAGATATATTTAGCTTGACAGATGTTTATTGAATACAATCAAGTAGAGGAAAAGATATAAACTGTCATCTAACTCTTTGAAGGCCATCGTTCACTTAGCCCATGTGATGGAAGAGGTCAGAGAGGCCCACAATCATTTCTTTTGGCCTAAAAATATATGAATCTATTAATCTTTTACGTGCACAAAATTTGTGTGATGTACAATTTCTCTTGACTGTGAATGTAGTTTAACTGAAGTAGATTAACATGTAGTCTAACACAAGTGTATTATGCTGATTTTGCAGGTGGAAGTTCTAAGATTTGCGTATTTACAGGTGTGAGGTATTTAAAGTGTGAAAGTGTGCCTGCAGATGTTTGCATGTGCAGAGAGGAGGCACAAGTATACACATGAACAATTTTGCATATACACACATGGAGGCCTGGCTGAAAATGTCCTGTAGATATTAATTGCATCAGGATTAAGTGCCAGACTCTGTACTCAGTTACACTGCTGCAAATTCAGAGTTCTTAATTGAGAGCAGTGGAGTTACTCTGGATTTACACCTGTGTAAATGAGAACAGTTAGGCCTGCAATCTGTAGAATATATTTTATAAAGCATATGACTTATACATACAAGATTCCTATAAAATAAACTACAAATAAATTAAAAAACTGGTTCAGTGTGGTGATTAAAGATATGTACATATTTCCACACTGTACATATTTCCTTCTGAAGGGTGGACTCTCATAACCTTGCCCCCTATGAACAGCCTAGATGCATATGCTCTTATTGTCTAGAAAATGGGGTGGATTCATACAATCTTTCTGGATCCATTTTGTCTTCCTCTCTAGGAAACTGGCTAGAGAAAGGCACTCATGTCTTCTAGAAAATGGGCTGGGTGTACACGTGACTGTTCTGTCTAGAGGATAAGCTGGGTACATGTGACCTTACTCTTTAGAAACAGAGGTAAGTATGTATGTTCTCCATTTGGAAAATAAGCTGCCTATAGACAATAGTGATTCTTAAAATGAGTTGTGACTTGGAACCAAATTCTGTTTTACAAACCCAGGGCATGTCTTCACTACCCGCCAGATTGGCGGGTAGCAATCGATCTATTGGGGATCGACTTATCGCGTCTAGTGAAGACGCAATAAAATCGATCCCTGATCACTCTGCCGTCGACTCTGGAAATCCACCGCGGCAAGAGGTGGAAGCGGAGTCAACGGCGGCGCGGCAGCGGTCGACTCGCTGCCGTCCTCACAGCCAGGTAAGTCGACCTAAAATACGCAACTTCAGCTATGCTAGTCACGTAGCTGAAGTTGCGTATCTTAGGTCGACCCCCCACCGTAGGGTAGACCTAGCCCCAGAGAGCTGGAATACATCTACAGTAAGTAAGTATCACAGTCTCAGTAGTAATCTCAGTTAAAAGAGGTGAAAAATAATAGTATTGCAAAAACACTGAGAGAGAAGGTTATAAGTAATAAGATTTTGCATTTTTGACACAGTTGTCTTGTGACATCAGCATTGTTGGTTGGAAGGAACTGAACTTGGTGCACCCCAAAATTGGCCTCACAGGGGCGCCCTCCAACACCAAAGCTTAAGCTGTTCTTATTGCCACTTAACTTTCTGAAAATGGATAGTTTACCAAAATAGCTCTAAACATAGGAGCAAAAATTACACCTCTACCTCGATATAACGCTGTCCTCGGGAGTCAAAAAATCTTATCGCGTCATAGGTGAAAGCGCGTTATATTGAACTTGCTTTGATGTGCTCAGCCCTGCCCCCCCGGAGCACTGCTTTACCGCGTTATATCCAAATTCGTGTTATATCGGGTCGCGTTATATCGAGGTAGAGGTGTACTTGTTTTTCATCCTGTCAGTGATAGTGAGGACTATATTTTCAAAACTGGAAGCTCAAGGTCCATATACAAAAATGCCTGAGCAACTGTGTGCCTACATTTGCAACCACAATTGCATGTGCAAATTGTTTACAATCACATATGGATAGTTAGGGCTCTAAATAACCATTTGTATGTGCAAATTTTCAGTTTTACATGTAATGGTGGCAAATTTAGCCATGTAATTGCGTGCAGACCATGGGCCTCTGGTTTTCGAATTAATTCCTGAATATCTCTCCCTGTAGGGTGACCAGACGTCCCGATTTTATTGGGACTGTCCCGATATTTGCTTGTTTGTCCCGCGTCCCGACCGATGTGCGGTCGGGACACTGGACAAACAAGCAATTTTGCCGTCCCAGAGGGACTCTCGCGCCCCGGCTCCGCTCCCTCCTTCCCCCATTGGCTCCCTCCCCAAATCCCCACCCTGGCCCCGCCTCTTCCCCAACCACGTGGCATTCCTCCTCCCTCCCAGGCTTGCAGCATGGCGGCGCAAGCCTGGGAGGGAGGGGGGTGGCGCTTCCTGGATCCTGGAGCTGGTGAGTCAGCTCCGGCACCGGGCGGGCAAGGGGGCTGCTCCCTCAGGAGGGAGACGAGGGGGCTCAGCTCTGAGCCCCTCGCCGCGCCAGAGGGCTCCTGCCCAGACCGCTGCACAGTGGGGGTCCGGGGCTGGAGCCGAGGAGAGCGGCTGGTTCTGGGGGAACATGGAGCAGAGACCGAGCAGCGGTTACAGGATGGTTTGGCTGCTGCCGCCATCCAGGGGATTGAGCAAGCTCCGGGAAGGCGCTGGGGCCGGGCAGGAAAGTGCCTCTGCCGGCCCAGGGCCCTCGGATCTCGCAGCCCTGGGAACCCGCTCCCCTGGTGTAGTGATGCTGCAGGAGGGAGCCGCATTAACACGGTGATTAGCCCCGTGCTCTCCGCTCCAGCCAGGACCTGCTCCGGGGGCAGAGCTCGGAGTCAGGTAGCAAATGGGAGGGAAACTGCTCAGACCGGCTTCACCGGGACCATGAAGCAGCCCTTTCCCGCACCCACACGTTCGTGCTCTGGACCAGTCCCTGGGAGGACCCATTCGGTGTGCCAGGCTCCCTTAGGGTCACCAGGGCAAGCCCCTTGGCTTCACCGCCGCCTTCAGGGCCCGGGGCCGGGAGCGCAGCGCGGAGGCTGCTCCAGCCCTGCAGCCCACGGGGCAGCGCGGTGGGTCCGGGGTGGACACACTCCTGCTGGGAGGGGCCAGGTTCGGCTGCCTGGTTCGCCCCCTGCCCGGGTCCCTGAGCTCCCTGCGGCCGGAGAGGGGCTGTCCGGGGCTGTGGGGGCGAGTGTCCCAGCCCTGGCGGGTGGAGCGGAGCAGCCCCTGCTGCGGGGCCGGGGCGACGGAACCTGGGAACGGCTGGACAGGGAGCTGCAGGAGGGGCCCGGAGCGCGGCTCGGCTGGGGGGCGCTCCGGCTGTTTCCCCCCCCCCTCCATCGCCGGCTTTTTTTTTCCCGCCGCCCCCCGCGTCCCGATATTTAATCTGTGACATCTGGTCACCCTATCTCCCTGAGTCCTAAATAATTATGGTCTGAGGGCTGATCGTACTAGAAAATCTACATTGCTCAGTGGTGTGAAAAATCCACACCTCTGAGCGACATAGTTAGCCCACCTAAATCCCTGTGTAGACGGCACTAGGTTGATGAAAGAATTCCTTTGTTGATCTAGCTACCGCCTCTTGGGGAGGTGGATTTACTACAGTGAGGGGAGAACCCCTCTTTTATTGCTATAGTAAGGCCTGGTCTTAACCTAAAAAGTTAGGTTGACCCAGCTATGTCTCTCAGCTATGTCTCTCTGCATGAAAAATATGCATCCCTGGAAGAATTCTTCCATCGACCTAGCCACAGGCGCCGGCTTTAATTTTTCTGGGTGGGTGCTCCATCCTGAGGCTCTGCCTCCACTCAGCCCCTTCCCCCAACACTCCACCCTCAGTCTGCCTCTTCCTGCCCCACTCAGCCCCTTCTCCCAACGCTCCCTCTCGGTCTGCCTCTTCCTGCACCACCCCCACCCCGAGCATGCTTTGCCCTGACACCGCCTCTTCCTGCACCCGCTCTTCCCCCTCCCCCCAGCGCCTCCCAACCACTGCCGAACAGCTGATTGGCAGGTGGCTGGTGGGTGCTGAGCATCCATTATTTTTTTTCTGTGGCTGCTCCAGTCCCGATGCATCCAGAGTCGGCGCCTATGGACCTAGGTACCGCTTCTTGGGGAGAACCCCTCCCATTGGTGTAGGTAGTGTTTACACTGAAGTGCTTCAGTGCCACAGCTGCAGCTGTGCCACTGTAGTGTTTTAAGTTTAGACAGCCTGAGTCTTACTCTACATTTTACTTTCAAACGTTTCTTCATAAAGGGTATTGTATTTTTTTCCTTTCACAAGCAATGGTATAAGGATTGGTTTAAAAAAGTTTTATGTACATTTTTGCATTGTAAATAAACATGTGAGTTTTTGGGACTCCATTGAGTGACAGTGTGGCTACTAAAATGAGAGGATTGCAGATCTAAAGGAGGTTCTTTTTCTATCCAGCCTGCATTCTTGACCTCTGCGCCCTGTAGAAGCAGAATACTGCAAAAACACATGGACAGTTTTATGAGATCTTAGGTCAGTGATTGTTGGCTACATTTACATGGCAAAGGTGCACCTTCTTTCAAGCCTTCTCATGGAAGTATGCCAAGCACTTTACACATGCTTTGACTTTGCCTCTTTTCCTGTGCGTTTGTTGGCATGTTTCGGAAATTCTTTGCAGGGTCAGAGAGCAAAACTGTGTCATTGATTCATGAACTCCACAGCAATGAAATACGGAGAACCTAGCCTTGAGAATGCAGAGCCATGTTCAGATGGCAATTCTTTCTTTAGTCCTTATGTGATGCAAGTTTCCACTGGAAGCTGAAATATTTGCTTTGTGGACTTTCCAATAGTGCTGTTCAAGGAATTCATGTTTACATTAAATGATAAGAAGGGAGAAAGTGAGTGTAAGGCCTTTTACTAGGTGGCCTGCTTAAGGAGTCTGCTGCTCTTGGGGACTGTGTTTTGATCCCTGGGGTTATAATGGCTAGCAACAAATATCCTGGTTTCACAACAGAAAAGTGGAAGGACCTCAGAGTCACTTCTCAAAAGTGCTGGAAACTGACCAGTTGAATTGCTGCAAATGTGCAGCCAAGAAATTCTCTGGTATGAAAGAAGGTGCTGATTTCTAAGTCTCCATTTACTAAATGGTCACAGCTTGCATGATCGCCAAAGCAGATCACTTTCTCTGCCTGCTAGGTATTTGCAAGTTTTTTTTTTTTTTTTTTTTTTTAAGCAAATTGCAGAGCACCTCATTTGTATCTCAACTCTGGATTATAGGAAGTCTCTATTATTATTATTAATTTTACATCTTTTCTTCTTCTCTTCTAACAAGGGTGGGATTGGGGAGAATAATTTCACAACCATAAGGATATGAAAGTGTCTATGAGCTAGGCATAAGGTAATGCCTTTGCAGAGATATGGGTGAAAGCTTGTACCATGCCTGCACCTGTTATGCCTGACTTTGAAATCAAAGCCCTCTCTCTCTCTAAGCATTTATACCACACTCATTACCATGGCATCTGAGGAATGACTGGCCATTTCTACTTGAACCACTAGAATGGGCCCTTCTGCCTCAGGTCCAGGGAGGTGTTACTACTGTTCAAAGCCTCAAACACGAGCAGGGTTCTAAACTGTCAGAAGGGGGGAACTGGGCCATGAACTTCCTCACTCTCTGCAGTTCTTCTGCTACAGGGATAGATCAGGTTAGCTTGTGAATTACCAGGTTAGAGCTAGATCAAGTCTTCCCACACCTGTGCTAAAGCATAGGACTCCTGGCAGTTGCTCATATGGCTTGTGCCTAAGGACTGCCTTTCTGAGGTACTCCGTGTCTGACAGCTGAAGGGAAATCAGAAGTAGACATTTAAACGATAAAGGACTCAGGTGGTGTTTTAAGAGAAGTCTGATTAAGAAGTGTTTCTAAAGATATTCTTTCTTATCAAGAAAAGCGCTTGCTAAAGCCTAATAGCCCACTAGAAGCTATGCAGCTCATACCTATACATAGATCACAGTGCACTGTTTTGGTGACAGGGACTTTTCTTATCATGTGCATCTTATGTAGTTGTATGAAATCCTGGGATTCCATTACTTTGTTCTGTAAGGACTGGAAGCCCAGTCAACTATTTAAGTTGTTACCCCTCGACTTCACTGGAGTTTTGAGGGTGCAAGGAATACAACATTGGGCCCACTAGCATCCAAAAGTTAAAAGGGGGCAAATTCACTCCAGGTAAAGTCAGTTGAGTTATACCAGGGATGAATTTGAATCAGTAGAATTTTACTGATTTAAAACTAGAATAAATAAAACAGAGAAAAGATAAGTTGCTTATCAACCAACAGAGAAAAAATGTGCATCAGGAAAAAAAAATCTAGCACACTTTGACACACAAAAGGAAAAGCTGTTGGAATAAGGAGGCCAAAAGGACCAAAACTATGGTGATGAGAATATAAAGATGTTAGAGTAAGCCTTGAAGATAACCACAGTCCATTGTAATTGCAAGCTTCAATATTGCTGTGACTCCCAAAATGTGGTCATGGATTACCAGTGATCTGCCTGATACTTGAGTTATTGGGGTTCTGTAGAGAGCTAGCTAATCACATAAGGCTGGCTCCCCTTCCTCCATTTTTTTCCACCTAAGGTACATTAAAAAATAGCTAAAATATTTTCCTAATATTATTTTTCTAGGAAAGCAATTGCAATTGCCCGAGGGATGCTATTGGATCACCAGTTGGAGATAAAGTGTTTGATGTGATTGTGCATGGGGGGAGGGGGGGGAAGTGGTTAATAAGGCCCTGTAGTTGGCCCTGACTAAACAGAGCATTTAGGCTGGGGTTCAACTTTATGCATATGTGTAGTCTGATTAGAGTCAATGGGACTACAGAGGTGCTTAAAGTTAAGTGTCTGTAAGTATTCTGCTGAATTGGGGTCTCTGTTAAGATGTGATCATGGTACAAAAAAGTTTGGGAACCTGGCCAAAGTATTTGCTTACAAACTCATATTTTTTTGTTTGTTTTCCAAATCATGGGCTGTCCCATTCCAAAGGGGGAGGAGGGGAGAATATAGGATTACAAAAATGCATTGTAGTCATGTTTGAGAACACTACGTACTCACTATGTGCTTTTTAAAAAATGTGACTTTTGTTAGAAAGTTCATTAGTCAGTATGAGACATGCCCAAGAGCTCCAGGGAAACTTTCCCTTCAAATTTGAACAAGGCTCATAGACTGTAATAGGTATGTGCCCCCTAGCTCTAGTCTAGGCCATGGCATGCTGTGTTTGAGGGGAAAGAGCAGAGTGCTCCCCCTAATGGTCAGTTGTTGGCATGGCACTGTGGTGTAAAATGTATCAGAATTATTACCTCTCAGAATTCTGAGGAAGAGGTAATAAATCAATGAAGAGAATAAAACAGCATTTGTACTACCTTGTTTTTTTTTTATCATTTTTTACCTTTGTGATACTTTCCAAGGCTTAGGGTTCTCTCTTGGGACAATCCCATTCCAGGATGCTCAGCTCGTCACAAGGAAAGGAAAATTCTCCCTTCGTTCCCTTTGCCCACCACTTGCTCTGGGATGAGTTGCATTACAGTGTTGAAAGCCTTGGAAACTTCTGATTCTACTAAAGATGAGTTGGATTTGGGGAAACTGCACTGCAGCAGTTAGAGAATACGAGCTCTTATTTAGGTGTTAGTTGAAATCTCACTTATTGCCCTGGTGTTATATTCTTCCTCCTCGAACATCATTTTTTACAAGTTTAAGCATCAAATAAAAAGAAAATCTCTTTTATTATATTACCTGGAGTTCCCCTTTAAGAGCTATATAGCATATGAACAACACTGCTGCCTTTTAGTTATGGTGCCTGAATAATAACAATAATAATACAGCACTTTTCAGCAGGAGATTACAAAGCACTGTATAAAGGAAGTATTTTACAGATGGGAAAGTGAGACACTTAGTGTTATGTTTAGAGCATACACAGGAGAAATTATATCAAATCTTGCTGGAATGTTGCAACATAACACTACTTTATTTCTTAGAATTCAGAATGATAGCACACAAGAACCCAGAAGGAGAGAAAGACAAAGCAGGCTGCTCCCTAAAACAGAGTGGTAGAACTCACCCCACCTTACTCTAGGCTGTCTGTCTGCTGACTCTGTCTTGATTGCACGCTTCCGTATAGAGCCCCCCTAGTCTGCAAGCAGGTGCAGGAAAGCCCTCAACTCTTTAAGTGACAGCTTTCAATTCCAACACAGTCCTCAATACACAACCCGGAGAGGTGAAGTAATTTGCCCTAGGTCACACAACAGGACAGTGGCAGAGCCGGGAATAGAACCCAGCTTTTGTGAGTCCAAGTCTGGTGTTCTATCTGCTAGTGCACACTTCCTCCAAAATTGGGTCCATCTATTGGGAATGTATCTGTAGCAAAAGAAGACAAAGGGCCAGAGGTATTTAGGCACCTAAATATCATTCAGATACCTAATCAGATTTTCAAAAGCACCTTTAAACATCTGGTCCCCAAACAATAGCACCTCTGCAACCACCTTCACTGTTACCAACATATTTTACGTTTGTTTCCATAAGGATTCATTTCCATCTGTGTTAAAGCTGTTACACTAGCAAAGACTGACATGCTGAAGAACAAAAAAGGGTTGCCTCACAATTCCTAATTTCTGCATTTCCCCCTTCCTTAGCTTTTCTACTCAGATACATTCAGATTTGATGTGGAAAATGCTATAGCTAGGAAGGGATGAAGCTGCTGAGATATAACACGACAGACCACACCAAAGTGAGTCCTTGGCTGAGTATGAATTTTGTTGTGTTTTGTTGTTTTACAAGGAACTGGAATTGTATCAAGTAACTTGGTAATTTTTATTGCTCTCCTTACTGGCTAGTAGCATTATAAAGTGCTCTGCAACAATAAGTCTGGGTCATTTATTATCAAACTGGTACTTTTAGGAATACCTCACCCTCTCCAGGACTCCAGAATTCTGCCCAGCAACCAGGCCACACTCCATCTGCTGTCTCGCATAATGAGCTAACCCAGGATTTCTGGCACAAGCCAACTTTCATTCTTCTATTCACTCGGATTACCCTTTCAGCTTCCTATTGTTCTTTGCTAATGGCCTTACAATGGGCCTGCCAGTTGCCTTTACAACCACAGTGAGGCCAAATGGGGAAAGCCTTAATCTCTGCTTCAAATTAAAGGGACTCCTCTCTGAATTAATAATGCAGGAGTTAGGCTGGCAGGAATGCACTGACTGATATAAGAAGATGTATAGCACTCTCCAGCCATCAGCTGCTGTGATTAGCTGGGGCTTCAAGTGTCATGTCACAATATTTCATTCTGATCCTCCCTCCTCCCCCTTCCCCTCAGTCTGCAGGGTTACCACATGGTCCATCTTGTGCTGTCTTTTCAAGCCTTGTGCCAATCATGCGGCAAAGATGCCCCAGATACTGTGACAGATGGGACTAGGTTAGTATAAGGCTAGACTGAGGCCTGGGGGCACTCACTGATACCTCCATTCACTATAGATTGCCATACAGAAAAGCAAGAGAGAGGGAGAGACATTTTAAGGCTCTGTTTGGACCTGGCTACTTGTGAAACATAGAACCCACCTGTCTGTGCAGTTTAACTGTTCTTGTGCCAGATACTCTAACTACAGACAAAGAAAGAAATCAATTTTAAATGTACCTGTTTTATTTGATCACATAACATTTAGCTACAGCTAAATGAAGTTAAAAAGGAACATGTTTTATGACATGGAAAAAAATATTCAATAACTAGAAGTTCAAACTCGCTTCAGTAATGTTAAAAGAGTAATCTCAAATGTTAAAGTGATCTCAGTTACAGTGGATTCAGATTGTTTACACTTAGTCCAGGAAAAATCTGAGTCCTTATTTACAGGGTCACTTTGGGTTGTCTCATTACTAAAGATCTGTAGGAGAGAAGAATGCATTTATGTAAAGGATGACAAATTGTCAAAGAATTTAGAGGGTAGTGTCAACATTAAAATCACCTTTCAGTCAGATTTTTTCCCCTTACAAGTAACATGGAAGATAACTATAAATGAAAGAAGTTAGCAGATACAAATATTTTACTTTGTTTTTTTGGTTGCTTACTTGTTGCATTTGATAGATAGCACTTTGCATAATGTCACTTTCACTGTTTCCACTGTAAGTCAGTTGAACAGTTTTTTCACGTGCTGAATAGTTCCTTAAAAATATCAACAAGGGAGCTGAAAAATCCTTGTAAAATGTATTTAAAAAAGGAACTTTAAAATAAATGATTCAGGATATACTATTTAAAGGAAACTTAAAGTCTGAAACTGGAAATCTTTTAAATTAGTCAATTTCAAAATCAATTTGACAGTTTCCCTTAAAAAAATAAGCATTCTGTTACACCTAGCATTTTAACCACACACCAAGTCAGATTCTGTTCTCATTTCTGAATCTGAATCCTTCCTGTGCTGTCAAATGTTGCTTAAGGCGAAACAAAACTCCACCATCCTTGTCTATCCTGGGCCACTCTTTGCATGTTTTCTATATTGTTAGTTCCATATGTTTTCCCTCTCTGAGTGGTGCTTGATGGATGGAATCTTTCAATCAAACCCTTTTACATGTTTTTCCAGCTGCCCAATGGCACGCCTGCCATGGCAGACGTCCTGGCTTCATTCTTAACACGTCCCAAATATTTCCATCTTTTCTGGATAACTCTATGGATAAGGGGTTGTTGAATTCTCTGACAAATCTCAGCATTTGTTATAAATTCATTCTATTTAATACATACTATTTTTCTAAGGCAGTTGCTTTCAAAGGCATTTAGACATCTGTCTGTACCTTTGGTGGTGTTCTCAGTTACACTGATGTAAATAGAGAGAAACTCCACTGAAGGATTTGCACTGGCTTAACTGAAATCAGAAAGCATCACTCTGTAATTTTGCTGAGTGCAATGTAGAAATAGATGGACTGCACCTAGATGACTGATGCTGACATAACATGCCCAAAGCAAGTTATTATTTATTGACATTTCTGGCTCCTAAATGCAATTTTATTAGAATAAGTAAGTTGTGTGTGCGTGCGTGCGGGTGTTTGTGGATTGTATGTGTGTATGTCTATGTGCTGTGGAGTCTCTTTTGTTAGCTAAATCCATTGCTTTGTACAGATTTTGCTAATCTTGAAAGCACTGACATGCTGTTGTGTCAGATCTGCCCCTAGATTAGGCACGTGGCTGCAGCCCAGTATGCAAATAAGTGGAAATGCTTTTGCCCTCTGGCCTCTAATGCTATAGCAAGCAGCCTGACATCCACAGCATAGTCAGCAGGTGCTAAGCACAGGGTAGGTGTACCATTCACCATATGTTCGGCTTAGTGTAGTGTTTCTTTAAAGTTCTTTCAATTACAAGCCAGGTGAGATAAAGCAAGTAAAAACATGTGCACATGTCAAGTACCAGGATATGCACACATTACACACAAGGCATTATTTATCATGTAAAATGATTGAGGTTGACTCTTTGGTGTCCGTCTAGCAAAATAAACCCCAAAGATCTCTTCTCAACCACAGAATGGTTACATGATAAAGGTAGTAGGGAAGCCTCGTTTATAAGCCAAGAGAAGGAACTCTACAACAGACCTCTAAAAAGTTAGCAAATGAGATTAAATGGTTAGTCTTCAGCAACTGTATCATGCAGGAATCAATCAAATTCACATTTAAAGATCAGACAGGACATTGGTGAGTGAGCTGAGTGCAACCTGAACTTCCTTAAGAAATTTTGCCTTTCAGCTTTTGTACGGCTCTTCTGCTGATGTCAATCTAGAGCAGGATATGGCCCTTTGAGGTCCAGATTTTTGGAAAGTTGCCCATGCAATTGCACACGCAAATATGCCTGCATATTTACGTGATTAATTTGAGTCTGCAGCTACCATGTTTGCTTGTACACATGCGGCAATCACACTGGCAAATGACTGATTGCAGGTGCAAATTAGGTATGCAAATATGCATGGGTTTTTGCAGATGCAATTGCATGTGTAATTTTCTGAAAATCTGGCTCTAAGTGAGCAGTTTTTCCTTTACCTTTATACAAAATGCGAAGGGGTGTCATATGTACGTTAACTTTGTAAAATAAGGAAGATCACCAGCTACGCTGCATATTCCTAATGTACTTCTCTATTATATTTTAAAATAAAAGCACCTCTCTCTATTCAATTATACTGTAAGTGGAGAAATCTTGTTTTATGTGCCTTCCCTTCCACTCCAGACTATTGACTCTGTCCACTGCTTGTGAATAAAATATAAAGAGACTGGTGCATAAAATAAGGACATGTGGATCAGGCTACAGGCTGCTTGTCTTTTTCATACCCTTTAATTTTACAGGTGATCGTTTGAGCACCAAAGGTATAATATAGCCAACCAGGGAACCCTGCCCTTTGAAGCTGAAAGTTTTGCTCTTAAATCAGCCAAAGTTCAAACTAATATGTGTGGATAGTGGGAGGTGGGGGAAGGTAGGGGTGGATTTTCTGACAATGCAGCATTTCAGAGCACGTGCTGCCAACTGTTGCCAAATATACATATATGTATATATTGCTTCTACTCAGCCTCGCTCTTTCCTTCCTCATTGTTTTCTCTGAGTAGGCAGCAGGCCACAGCTGACAGCTGTGCTTTGCATGTATCACTAACAGCTGCCTTTTCCTGGGGTGAAATTAAAAGATTAGGGGGATGTGGGCACGTGCTGGCTTCTGGAGACCTAGACAATGCTTGATTTAGGGTGGAACTTGTCTGCAGTGGCTGACAAAAGAGGTAGGCTCGAGCTAGTCGAGAGGTCAAAGGGGAGCTTGCTTTGACAGAGACAAAAGAACAGAAGAGAGAGAGAAGGAGAAGTGAAAGGAGGGCTTCAGTGCAGCTCTGAAAAGCCTGCCTCAGCCCAGGAACAGCTGCTCCTGCATAAGAAATTTGAGACGGTCCTTTCACAAACACAAGGCTTGAAGAAGAATAGGGAGGCCGCACTTTGCTAAAATGAATCGTTTGCAATTGAAAAGGGGAATTGAGAACTCCTAGTGTTTTTAAAGGTTTGCACCTAGAGGACTAAAAAATGATTAGTCAAAGTAAACCACACGACAGGAGAAAAGTGTGCCACAGACCATATGGGGAAGTGATCCTCAGCTCTGCTATTACATGTTTATGCAACAATTATTTTCCACAATAAGGAACACAGAACAAAGGATCTATCTATCTATCTATCTAATCGTGGCATTTTGCCAACCTGCTGGACAATGTAACTTGATCCAAAACTTGGTTCGTTGGAGCACTAAGGCTGAAATTATGATGACCTGCACCTGCTCAAGAAATGACAAGATTGCTCACATCAGGATGAAGTCAGCAGAGCAATAATAAATGTGCTGATTTGCTTCCACTGATTTGCCCAAGAGACTGCTTGGGGAATGTGTTTAGTTTGCCCCACTAGAGGGGGTTAAACAGTGATCCTATTAACACAAGTTATCTCAGAAAACACTTGTAAAAGAAAGTGGAGATGAGATCATAGTAGTTATGTCAAAGATCTTTTAGATCATCAAGTCCATTCCCTTGCAAGAGCAGAACACTGTCCCTTCATAGAGGACATAACAGATACTAAACTAATGTTAAAACAATTATATAATACACAGGTTAAGAAAAGAGTGTCTGTACATCTGGGCATAGTGTTTAGATTATCCACAAATACAAAGTGATTGTTTGAGCACCAAAGGTATAATACAGCCAACCAGGGAAGCCTGTCCTTTGAAGCTGGATCTTTGCCAGCAAGCACTAATTAGTTAGAAAAGTTGGATAGAATTAACATATATGCTATTACTCACCTATACTACCTATGAATATGTCTGGTACTTTAGTACCAATTTATCCTAAATTGGATTAGGTATGCTGGACTTACTGCCTTTCTGTAGGTGGCATTGTTGTTGTTTTGACTGTGGTCCAGATTCTCAGCTGGTGTAAATTGATGCAACTCCATTGAAGTCTTCCACTATGCAGTCATCAGAGGGCACATAATTTAACTAACAATAAACACTCTTCCAAGAACTGTCTTGTTTGAGCAGCAGCATCTGCAGTGATGACAAGATAGTAATTGAAACAATGGCATATTGGCTTCCATGCCATATAAACATAGGATAAGGAATTTAAAATATTTTTATGCCAAATGGAAAAGGATAAAAATGGCAGGGAAATTAATTACACTTTAAGTAGCTAAAAAGAATTTGCAAATGGAGGAGAGTGGGAACAAATTAAAACTATGAAAAAGTAATTGACAGTGTCCTTTTAAGCAACGATTCATTTAAGTAATGTAACTGATGAGGGCTAGGATGCTTTATCCGTAAGGCCTATTTTGCAATAGATTTTGTAGTATCATAAGACTTTGAAGTATTGTGGTATCTTCATGGGAGAAATTTGCTGCCATTATAACCATAACTACTTAAAATGGGAAGGCTGCATTCCATTATTTGCTCTGCCATTGGCTTCGTATGTGACCCTATGTCACTTAAGCGAGTCATGACTCAGTTTCCCCACATGTACAACAGAGGAACTAAAATTCCTTTCTCTGATCCTTTGTCTGCTAAGACTGCAAGATCTTTGGGGTAGGACCTCTCTCTTACTACATGTTTGTACAGGCCCAGGTCAACGGGCCCCAATCTTGTCTGGAGCCTATTGGAACTATTGCAATATACTTAATAATAATAATAAATAATTCTGTATATTCTGGTTTAGGTGATAAAATTATGTCTTTTTTATTTTATTGAGTTATTGATTAAGCATGTTATTTATTACGATTTGCAACCCTTAGTTCTGTTTCAAGGATATCCATATTTTAGATTTTCCCTCAGTGTTTTAGTAACCAAGTTTCAACCCTGGTGATCTACATGAGGGATATGCACATTTGTTTTTACTAGAAATAAGTGTTTGGTGACCTTTGTTTTGACTAATTCTGAACCCACTTCAACATGATGAGTTTAAAAGTGAGCTTCACACTTGGATACTATTGGGTTTGTGTTCTATTTAGGATTGATGGTAAGTTCCATTCCCCCCCCCCCCCCGCCTCCAAAAGAACAGATCTCTAGGGTTGCAAAATCCAGTGGAAAATGGATGAAAATGAAACACAGAGCAGAGAGAGAAAAATTCCAGTGATGAAAAAATAGATACAGTGGAAAAAATTCTGCCTTGGTTTACATCTGTGTAATCTCATTGGCCAAAGTCAAGATACATATATTGAAATCAATCTAGTTATCAAAAGATGTTCTTTTATGCCTAGTAGTGTAGCCCAGGCTTTTCCTTAACTTCTCTTGGGCATATAAATCAGGAGTAATTCCACTGAAGTCAATGGAATAACTCCAGGTCCAAATTGGTATAAGATGGGAACCAGGAGCATTATCATTGTACAAAAAAAAAATAAAAAAAATAAAAGCCCCCAAAACAGTACCCCCCCCAACCATGAATCATTCTTGGGCTGAAAACATATGTGGCAAATTTATCTCTCGTACAACTTTGCTGAAGTCAGAATAGTTACATCAGAGATGAATTGGCTTCCTTGGTTAAAATTAAAAGGGAGATAAAGGCACATGAACCTAAACTAGATTTGTGAACCCCCAAAATAGTTCATGAAGTTCATAAACCGCTCATCTCTGTAAGGTTCATCTAGTAGAAATACTGAACGTACTTGCTGCCTTAGTGCCCTGTTTAGTCTGCATGGGCAGAAGCTATACTGTGCTCTATCCTATGTTTACACAATGGTTCAATGTATTAGGCCTGTTTCCAAAGTACAAACAGGGGCTTCTGAAAAGTTTCAAGTTATTGCCAATCTTATACTAAACATTAGGAATAGCAAAAAGAATTGCATAAACACTGCAAGCTGCAGAAAGTACAGGGAGATTTTAGAAGACCGCTGCTATGGCATGCGAGGGCTGTATGATTTAGAAGTGATTACCAAAAATGTTGTTTATCTAATGACTAGTTCTGATTTAAAGGAAGACTCTTGTCTGGTATCTTGTCTCCCAGCCACATAAACTGTATTTGGTCAAAGAAAGAGAACTAAGTAAGGAATTTAATGAGAATAGCTCAAAGAATAGCAAACATTCCTCGTGTTTACTAGTTCCCTCTTTTATTCTTCAGATGAACAAAAATGGTAGTGTGATTTGTTTCAAAATGTGGATGCTAGGTGATGAGTTGCATTAATAAAGTAGCACCTCTTCCTCTGTGCACTAACTGGATTTTATGACGTTTCATTGAAGCTGCTTTGTTGTTAACAAACTGTTCCCTTTGTATAATGCAGAAGGACCTAACTGGTAACCCCACAGCCAAACACTTTTGAACTTCTTATTTTGGAACATCTAGATCTGAAAGGTTTCAGAGTAGCAGCCGTGTTAGTCTGTATCCGCAAAAAGAACAGGAGTACTTGTGGCACCTTAGAGACTAACAAATTAGTCTCTAAGGTGCCACAAGTACTCCTGTTCTTTTTGCTAGATCTGAAAGTAGATCCAAATTTTATATTTAGGGCTCCTCTGTGCAATGGGTTGAACTGCCACCCTAAATCTTAATACTCCAGACTTTGGCAGGGGTTAGGGAGGGAAGTGAGTAGCACAACATCCAGTCTTGAACCCAGATATGTACTTCATGAGTGCTTATCTCTAGAGTGGGTAAATCAAAACTCATATTTGAACCTCTATTCTGAACATTCTTGAACACTTTAAAACCCACTTCTGAAGATGGACCTGAATTTTGTTGCTTGTCATGATCTCTAACAATATTTGCTCACCGGGGGCTCCACCTACTCCACTGGGGGCTACACCTACTCCAGCTCCACATACTTCTTAAATTTAATTCTTAAATTTTAAGAAGTATGAGCTGCAAATTGCAAAGAGCATGCAGATTTTATTTCCATGTGCTAGAAAGTGAAAAAGGTAGGCAGGCTCTATTTAATGTGAGGTTAATTGTCCCAATGAGCAGGTTTCTGGGGCAGCTGACATTATTGCATTACTGCTTCAAGAAGCCAAAGTCCTCCTGGTAATTAAGAACAGGCAATTCTTTACATCATGGGGAGGGACAGCAGCAATTCATCAGTGACATTTGCAAATTGTGGCTCTGTGTGCTTCAAGCACAAAAGGCACAGCTGCCTGGTGATAACATCAGTTCATCAGTATGGGACTCTCATTTGTTTTCACCCCACCTCTCACTGTCTCACTTGGGAAGCAGGTGAGTATCAGCTGACTGAATATGCTTGACCTCCATAGCTGGTCCTCTGGGAGGCACAATTCACAGGACCAAACAACAATGCACCTGTTTGCTGTCCAGATGTAGGCCAACTACACTCAGAAGGCACCCCTCCCTTCTTACATTTTTATTAGGATATGCTTCAAAGCATCTGCAGAAATAAAGCAATACTGCTTCACCCCTATTACCAGGCTCATTAATCTAAGGCATATTAGCCAAATAATTGCAGTTTGAAAGACCAGGGCATGCTTGTTCTTTTTCTTCTGTGTGCTTAAAGCACAAAACAGGAAAAGACAGAGGCCTCTCTGTGCAGATTTGCTCTGGTTACAGCCACTAATGTTATCCCTTAGTATACACAGTCAGAATAAACCCAATAAGCCTACAATTTGCATCAATGCAGTTTATGATAGTTTCAGGTTAGGGGGACATTGTGCTGATTGTGGTTTATTGCAGTTTTACATTGGTCACCAATGTAAGACTTCAAACTGAATAAAGGGAATATGTTAGTCAGTGAGAGAGACTGTCATTTAAAACTAGCCAGTAAGGGCCTTAGGGCCTAGTTCTGCAAACCTTTATTCACATGTATAGTCCGGTCAAGAGTAGTCACATCGATTCCAATGCATACTACTCAGGTGAGTAAACATTTGCAAAATGTTTGTTAGGGTTAGCCACCATAACCAATAAGCATATACCAATAAATCCAGAGTAACTCTATTGACTTCAGTTCTGTTACTGTTGATTTACATTAATAAAATTAGTGGCTGCTTGAACTTGGCATAGGAAGAAGTATCAGCACTTATTCGATAGTGGAGGGGAAAAAAAAGAGAGAGAGAGAAAGAATACTGACCAGTGCTTAGCTTGTAAAAACCAAACACTAGCTACACCATCTGCATAGCTACTGTGCATGGAAGTGATAAATCAGTTGGAGTTGTACGTGTATTAGGCTTTGTATGATTTTAGCCACAAAAGCCAGGCTACTATATGATGAAGAAAAAAAGTGTATTTAATACAATGATTTAATTCATTACCTTTTCTTCTACTGCATCATAGCATAGACATATATTTTATGACTATGTGAGAGTAACGTCTGGAGGTTCTGGCCTTTGACTGGAAAATATAGCATGCTCTGATTGGCTTATTGCACTGTATTGTTGAAAGTCGCAAACACAGCAAATGCACAAGGAGAAGGGATGCCTCCCTCCAAAAAGGGATACAAATGGCATTTGTGATATGAAGCTTTTCTAAGAGCTGCAACTAACAATGGGGACATAACTTTGGTTTGAAACCTCTGGCACTTCAAACACAGAAATGTTGATTTCTTTGAACAGTTGCACCCAGGAGTTATAATTCTGGACATATTCTAGAGATGGGGAAAAATGAAGTTTTCACTGTGGATTTCAAGTCAAGTTCACAATCCTGTCATCCATACTCAGCCAAAATATTCATTTAGTCAGTGGAAGTTTTGCAAAAGTAAGGAGTGCAGAATAGGGTCCTTATTAATTCAACCAGCTTTGAAATCTCCCATCTTGCATTTAAGACTGAGGCAGACAAAGAAGCCTCTGGTAGCAGGGTCAGTAGGGTGGGCTTACAGACATCTGATCATCTGCGTAAGGATGGGTACCTAGCAGAGGTGATGTGTGGGGTCATGTGCCCCGCCCCAGAGCATGCTCAGTAACATCTGCTGAAGCCACTGCCCTCACTCTGTTCCACCTCCCCGATCGGTAGGTACGGGTCATCTATAATACCTGGGCTGTAATGGTAAATCAAGAGCAGAAATACTTAAATGGAGTCCTAGTAACTCAAAGCCTAATAGAAGAATGGTGGGAAGAAGAAAGTTAGCTAGCTAAAAAGGCTACCTATGGCTGATTCCTGCATATAAGTTTTTTGTATGATATAAAATGATTAACTTTAATGTATATTAATATGCAAAATAAAATAATTCCATAATTTAACCCAAACAAGAGCAATAAGTCACATGAAGGTCCATATATTATGTTAATTTGTGTGCTTTGTTATCTGTAGCTGTCAATATTTTTTATCTCTGCCCGACATAAGCAACACTTTTGGTTCATGTTAAAAAAAACCATGAAAAGCATGGGGAAAAAAGCTTCATTTTTACTAATCTCCAGTGCCTTCTGGGTTTCTTGATTTTATTTTTGTGCTCTACTCTCACTGTATGCTAATGTGTAAAAAGCTTTTTGACCCAATAAAGCTGTTTATATAAATTTAAAAAACTCTTTGATCACAGAATAATTCTAAATCAAACAGAATTTTTCCTAAATCACCATTGTTGGAACCGTTAACATTCTATCTTCTACAGTAGTTACAGTGCAGATCTTGATTAGAACTTCAGTGTGTGTGATGCTTTTACATGGGTATTTGTAATAATGGATATTTTAGTATTTGTTTCACAGGAGGTAGATTATCGCCAGTCTTGCATACGAGGGTGCTGGGCATAATAGAAATAGACTGAAAAATAAATTGTATAGACCGTGACTTCTGAATGTGAACCCAGGTACATACTGAAAAATTGGCTGTGGCATTCTCTACTATGTCAGACTGAATAAAAGGCTTTTGACTCACACAGCTATTGATCCATTAGTCTGCTTAGGATTGGTGCTGTAAAACTCTTTAGAATCCTTTTGCTTATGAATTTGAATAAAGTGAGGTCTCCAGGAAAAAATGTTCATACTGTGTCTGGCCAGTTAGTCAGCTCTGTATGAAACTACCAATTTCTACTCTGGGTTAAATCCTATCTCCTGTGGGCAGCCTGAGTACTTGGGATATGATCCAGGAACATCCAGTGGGGGAGGGAATTTCTGAACGGCTGCTGCTGTAGCCTCAGGGCTGCAACAGCCTTGGCAGCTGCTACAGTCTCTTCCATGTGGAGAAAGGGGAGGTTCAGCTTGCAGAGTGACATATGGAACCACATAATCCTGGATTCACCTGTCCCATCTCTAACCCTCCCTCCTATTGGGTTGGAGGGAACACGGAGTTGTGGTGTACTAAAGGGGTGCAGACTGCCTGTGTAAGCTCTCTGAATCCTTCCTGTGCAGCAGAATCTTTGTTTCTGATGTGTTTACCCATGGAGGGGCATGGCAGGAAATACCTCTTTGTGAGTATTTCAGAATTTGACTTGATCAAATATCAAATATCACCATGAGCACAAAGATCCATATAAGCGGGAATGCCAGAACCATGAGAACAAAATTCTTACCACTGACAAAACTAGTGAGCTTTGCAGCATCAGATACATTGTGCGTTCACCATTCATTTCTTGCTTGCTTCTGGAGAAACAAAAGCCAATCTGGAGAAAGCAAAACCTTCATTTATATATGTATCAGAGGGGTAGCCGTGTTAGTCTGAATCTGTAAAAAGCAACAGAGGGTCCTGTTAGTTCTGTTAGTCTTAAAGGTGCCACAGGACCCTCTGTTGCTATTTATATATGTAGTTCCTGAATTTTCCCAGAGCGAAATTTGGCTCTTTTCAGATAGAGATATTAATAATGCATTTTTAACAGCAAAATGAAGGTTTTGTACTAACTGACTTTTGTTTTCCCAGAAGCAAGAAATGTTTGGTGAACCCATAACATGTCTGATGCTTTCATGAAACCCTGGGAATGTGATTTCTTTCCTTGCTAGTTTTGTCAGTAGCAAGAATTTTTTGTTCTCATAGTCCTAACCCTACACTGACATTTCTTTGTAATTTCTTTTTCGCACCAGAAAAGCTTGATCGCAATTGGAACAGGGTCACCTATGTCTACACTGCAGTAAAACACCTGTAGCTGGCCGATGTCAGCTGATTTGGCCTTGTAGAGCACAGGCTGAGAGGCTATAAAATTGCAATGCAGATGTTCGGGCTCGGGCTGGAGCCCAGGCTCTGGGACCCTCCCCCCTTGTGGGATCCCAGAGCTGAGCCCAAATGTCTACATTGTAGTTTTATAGCCCTGCAGCCTGAGACATGCGAGCCCAAGTCAACTGACATGGGCCAACTGTGAGTGTTTTATTGCAGTGTAGACATAGGTGAATGAATTTGTTGGCGGGAAGGAAAGGGCACAAACTCTGACCTGACCTTTACCTGTGACAGTCAAAATTATTTCATCAGTAATTCTTACCCAGTTATTCCTAGTAATCAAGCAGGCTGAGGGTGTCTCAGGTTGTACCCATCTGACACCTTTTCCAGTGAGGGGACAGCAACAATTAATCAGTGACACTTACAAATTGTGATGCTGTCTTCCTTTTGCACAAAAGGCACAGCTGCCTGCCTGGTGATAACATCAGCTTATCAGTGTTGGGGTCCCATTTGTTTTCACTCTGCCTCTTGCTGTCTCACTTGGGGAGCAGGTGAGTATCAGCTGACTGAATCTGCTTGACCTCCATGACTGATCCTTTGGGAGGCACAACTCACAGGACTGAACAACAAAGCTCTTGTTTGCCATCCAGAAATGGCTGGCAGGCTAGGCCAGGGCAATGCAGGCAGGCAGAAAACCCATTGTTTCTGTAAACATTATACTGAATCCACTGGGGACATTTCCCCCAAGTAATTGTAAGCTCTTCTTTGTGTTCTATGTTCTAAGATATCTAATAAATCTGCAGTTGGTATATCAGCAGGATTATATTTGCTATGTTCATTATTGTTTATATATGTATTTATATATAAATTTATATAATTAGTACATACTGAAAGATTGGAGGATAAATGGTCTTGTAGTTAAGGCACTGGACTGAGATTTGCGAGATCCGAGTTTAGTTCCTGCCTGTCTTTGGGCATGCCACTTAATCTCTCTGTCTCTGATTCAGCAAAGCTCTTAAGGACACTCTTAACTTTAATCACATCGCTTACATGCATCCCTATTCAGCAAAACACTTAAGTATGTTCTGAAGTCTGACTAAAGTCAATGCACATGCTTAAATGCTTTGCTGAATTGAGGCCTCTGTGTATTCAGTTCCTCATCTGTGAAATGGGCTAATAATACTTCCCTACCTCATGGGGGAGTTGTGAGGATAAGCTGATTAATGCTTATGAGATGGTCAGATCCTATGATGCTGCATGAATCCATTTCTGAGGAATGGGAGGGGAAGAACCCTGGAAAAGTGCTTTGGGTACCTCTGGGATGAATGTTGCTATAAGAATGTATGATTAATTATTAATACCATAAATCAGTGTTAGTAAAGATTAATTTTCATAGATTCATAGATTCTAGGACTGGAAGGGACCTCGAGAGGTCATCGAGTCCAGTCCCCTGCCCTCATGGCAGGACCAAATACTGTCTAGACCATCCCTGATAGACATTTATCTAACCTACTCTTAAATATCCCCAGAGATGGAGATTCCACAACCTCCCTAGGTTTCATTATGGATTGCTTAGCCGGTTTTATTTTAATTTAGATATAAAGATTCTTTGTTTTTAAAATGGCTCACTGTACACGCATGGGAATTATCCTTCCCCCGCAAAGGGGTTCTCTGATCTCCTTTTGTAGTTTGGAGGATCCCTCCCCCAACTTTATGCTGTACCTCTCCGTGAACCTGAATGTCTTGCTTGGTGATTGCCTTCCTTCTGGCTGAGCAGAATCTTCTCTGGGGCCTGCCAGCAGACGATTTGCCATGTGACAGGAGGTGCTGTCCACTACAGCCTGCATTTAAATTGTTTCTGCAGTGCACCACGGCCCCTTCTAGCCTGTAGTGAAGGGCAGAGATGGAGCCTTGAACTCAGGTTTGCCACATGACAGCACAGTCTGTCACTCACGTGACACTCAGAACATGAATGAGGACATATTAATTTGCCCAGGTCAGAAGCTGCAATGTGTGGGCAGAGTTGGCTGTTTGTTAGCAAAGATCTGCAAATCTGACCCTATCTCTGAAATCAGTGAGGTGATTTTTCATTTTCAAAGCATTTTTGAAAAGTGTAAGATTTTCCATTCTGCAAAATGGAAACTTTTTTTTTGTGTGTGCACAAAATGTTGACCCTCCTCAATCATGAGTAATGCAAATTCTCATAAAGTTTTACTGGAATTTCCAGTTTCAAGTTGGTTGGTTCTCAAAGGTTGGAATTGAAGCTGTGCCCTTTGTCTTGGTACTTGGGGGAAGGATCGTTAGTTTGACTCTTTTGTTAGTCACTTTATAGGAGCTAGTATTTAAACCCAGATCTGAATGCACCTGAACTATGGAAAAGTTCAAACCTGGGCCCAAACTTTGTGGCTTGAGACAAACTCTAGTCACTTCAGTTAACAATGAATCATCCAAAACCCCAGGCACAGCCATATACATTGTGGTGATGTTTAGCAGGAGCTCAGTAGTGCTTTGATATAGGGGGCCAGATCCTTGGCTCTGGGAAGGTCCCTTTGCACCACCAGAGCAGTGCAAAGGAACCATAAACTTGCCCTAAATGGGCAGGTGAGGATTTCCTGCCCATCTGGGCCCCGTGCAGTAGGAGTGGGAGCCGGCATTCCAGAGGCGAATGGTGTAGGGTCAGGTGGATGGGCATGGAAGAAAGAGGGCAGAGTCAGTTGTGACAAAAGTGCCCAAATGGAACAGTGAGGCTGCTATCAGTGGCAGAGAGGAGGGATGGCAAGAAGAGACGAGCGGTAGACTACAGGGAGGGGCAGAGTTATGCAGTACCTTGAAGGCAACACACACAAAGTTTGAACTTTAAATAGTAGAAAAGTGGGGGCTGTGGAGGGTTACAAGGCATTCCATAAGATAAAAGGATGTCACACAATCAGATTATGGACAAAGAAAATGATCGTAGCAGCTGCATTTTGTCAGTTAGAGGAAGGAGTAGCTGATGTGGACGTCAGAGAGGCCAGGGAGGGGAGGTTGCAGCAATTGGGATAGGAGAGAGAGAGAGCTCCTGGTTTTAGCTGTAGAGAGACAAAGAAAAGGCCAGAAGCTTACTTTTAGCTGTTAAGTTTAAGATGATAGTGGTGGGACATCAAAGAGAGTTCGCAATGCAAGTTTGGATGGAGGAGACAGATCAGGAGTGGAGAGGTAAATTAAAGAGTCATCAGCATAGTGAGAGTAGATCACCACAAGACCTCCATAGCCCCACAGCTGTCTTCTGTCTTGACCTTGCGATTCTCCCTTTACCTCAGGGCATTCTGGGTTGGTCAGTCCTGTGAGGAATCAGGATCTAGGCAGGAGTTTTCCTTTTTGGTATATTGTGGTGTGTACATGATTTATGAAGGGGGGGGGGGGGAATGATCCATTCCCACGGTATCTATACTAAAGTGCTATGTGTACATTATGCCTGTTGCTTTAGAGGCCTAAAGTAACACATGCCTGTGCCCTGGCTACAGCCGTGGCACCTTCATGTAATATGCGCTTTTTTACATATTCCACATAGTCTCCCCCACTGGTGGGACGCTGTAACACTCTGCTCCGTTACACTGCAGTGACACCCAGGCTATGCTGCCTCGCTTAGCACATTGTCATCAAAGTCAAGAGGGAATGAAAAGTGAAACCACTTTTTATTTCCCCTAGAATGATTCATTGTAAAGGAAGAGTGGTAGGTTTTTCACTTACCATTTATGGAGAGATATGCTTTAGACTTGCAGGGGAATTTGATAATTTCAAGGCCTCTTATGGCCATATTTCGAATGCTTTAAATTGTTGCAAAATCAGAACAGTGGAAAGGGTGGGAGATAATGGGCTATTTTTATTTTACTTTCAGAACCCCCAGCTAAAGCAGTGTATTAAGGTTCTGTTTATTTACCGTTCATGGTCACTCATCTGTTAATACCTACAACAATACTATAAAGGTAAATAAGGATAAATATACCTAGTCTGTGGGCTAGAGACTGCTCTCCCAAGTGTTATGTGCTCCGAGACAGCAGACTGATGTGTCTGCCAAGCACAAGCCTTTCTGAGCTGATATATTATACATATATTAGCTAGGAGAAAGAGAGTTTGGTTTGCAAAGAACAGCTCCAGTCTTGTCACATCCCCATCTTATCAATTCATCAGAACGTTAGCTGAGAGGGTTATTCAAAAAGCAGGCAGGATCCTCTGTATTGTGCCCTGATATAATAGGACATCATGTGCATTTTTTAAAAGTAAGTGCCAGGTAAATCAGATTTCCAATAGACAAACATTCATCATATGGTTCACACTAGTGCACCATTTATTGTAACCAGAGACACTAGTGATGCAATAGAAAATGTCCCAGTGATCAAATTCTAACAAGCACTGCAATTGTCTCTAAACTAGCTATGTGAAATATTATTTTCGTCAACAGTAATCTACCTTTTTCAAAACTAGTGCATTTCTCTATCCTCTTTGTTTCTCTGTAATAAACCTATAATCAATAAACACCTCAAGTATAGGCAGGCTTACAGTCTTAGGTAATATTTAATGTACATCACCTATAGGCTTAGTATAGCAGCAAATGAACTTCTATTATAATATAAACACTGGTCTTATGAAGCTCAAAAAACTGTAATGGAATGCTGAAAACAATTTACTCTCAATACTGAAAAGTATCACCCCGTCTAAGAATTGATTTTAAGACCTAGTTTAGTATGTAATTATTTTAATAAAAGGAAACTATGGCTTCTAGTAAATATCTCTAGGCTCTTATCCACATTAGCTAACACTACACTATTGTCCTCAGTATTAAAGGGCATCCAGTTCAATGATTCAAAGTATACACGATGTGCTAAAGGTCATTTGAGGCAGCTTTGCTCAAGATTCGTGCTACTTTGAAATGTGCTTATCTAGGGGGCTTAGCTGTAACCCTGAAAGCAAAACTAATAAAAATTCCTAAAGGAGTGCAGCTGAGGAGTGATGATTCTAAGAGGCTAATAAATATTTCCTTACCGTTAATAAAGGACATATCTTTCTATAGTGATAGAAGCAGCAAGCTGCAATGACCAGGATCATAAGGATCCTTTAATTATTTATGACCACTGATAACTCCTATTTATTTATTACCTTACACTGCACCTATAACAGAAGAATCGATGTGCCATACAATATTGTTGAAACAAATATAAATACGGTTTTTAAAAGTTTATAAAAAAGCTATTGGGCAAATTCTTGTCTATGAGTAATGGCCGACAAATAGGCAGGTACAAGTATCAGAACGGGAGAAAGGAAAATTACTCTCCCAGCCTGTGCCCACCACCAAGCTCCAACAATGTTTGATGCTACTACAAAAGGATCCCAAAACAAGACTCCATTCACAATAGATTTTCATAACACGATTGTCCTTTTTTCTTCTGCATTTTGATCCTCAGTGAAATATTTAACAGTAGAGCTCATCAAAATATTTTGAATTTCAAAGTTTTGACAGAATTTCTAATTTCAAAATTTAAAAAACTGATTAAATAAAAATTAGTTTAAAAAAATCATTTAAAATCCCATAGAGCTGGTTGAATTTTTTTCAAACTTCAGGTTTTTTTAATGTTTACATTTTGAATTTCAAGAAAATATAGATTTTAAAAAAATGCATTTCTTCTTCTTTCAGCCAGCTCTAGTTAATAGTTAAATATCAGCCTTAATGGCTCCTTTGAACTGGATCGGAGTGGCATACATCTACCTCAGAGCTTTTGTTGCTAGGTTCAGGTTGTCTGAAGATTCAGGCAGACATCACTGCATCAGTTTACACTCAATTCTTATTTTTGCAACCTTAAAGGCTTTTTTTTTTAAATGATAGTGTAGATTCTGGAGCATAAAAAGGTAGTCTCCAGAATGAAGAAAGTACTAATTTGCCAAACTGCTGTGAATCAACCCAATTCAACCCCTAAGCACACATATATACTGCAGAAGCAGACTTCACATGTGTCCTATTCTGGCCAGTAGCACCCTCTCTCAAAACATTTCAAAAGGTTTGAAATCAGGATAAGTTGAACCGGTGAAAGCTCTGTTTTATATCTGCTTTGTAGCTACATCAATATAGCTGCAAACATCCCTAAAGTAGACAAGCCCTAAGAGTAGTGCTAGATTAAGGCATGATTGATCTGGGCATCATGCTGTGATGGGTGCCTGAATTTATTTTTCTTTGCACTCAGATTTTTTTTTTATAGCCATTCCCCTTCTCTTACATCCTTTGCAGAGTCATTTGTAGCACCACATTTCCAGTGGAGGCAGGCCATACTGTATTTAGCCTTCATCTATCCCTGGTTATAGGTGTGATAAATCAACATGTCACAGATTTCCCAAATGAATATATACCATAATTAACTCTAACTGCACATACAATTGTCACCACAAAATAATTGTTAGATTTTACAGCAGATTGTCAGTTGTTAGACTGTAAACAAATCCTGCCTGGCCAGACTCCCGAATTCTGAATTCTTATTGTGACTAGGATTGTTATAGGTTCAATACCTGCAGGCTGATTCTGATCTGATCTCACAACAATATAAATCAGGATCAATTTAACTAATGTTAAAGTAGTTACAGTGCTACTATAACAGTGTAAGTGAGATCAGGCCATTGTCGCTTACTCTTTATACATCCAGGGCCAAATTCTCCTTGAGTTTACACTGGTGTGATAATATTGAAAGCAGTGCATTTGCACTAGTGTAGTTGAGAGAGGAGCTCTTGGCTGGTTATTAATTTCTGAATTTTCCAGGTTCCAAAATGTGCATTCCTTATGCCCTAGGATCAGTACAGTAGCATTGTTTTCATCCCATTTTTTTCTCTATAGCCTATCCCTAGTGGAAATTCCAGCAGACTCTATTATTTATAAATTTAGATTATATAGTATCAGTCTCTCTCTGAGCACTTGGCATAATTTAGAATATCAGTGTGCATAATTCTAACCAGTCAAATATTAACTGAGTGTCTGAGCATCCCTATGGAACTCCAATTTCAATCCTCTACACCTGTTTTATTGTCCTATTCTTCAGATGATTTCTATTGTTTTTCATTGGTCTTTTCTGATTTCTGCTGGAGGACCAGTATTCCATACCTGGAATTTCCACTTGGGATGGATTCATTCTTTATTTTAGCTAAAAGGGTGCACGTTTTCCCCCCACTTGTAAGTGCATTTCTCCTTATTTTCAGAAATTGGGCATGCATTGGAGATGAGCAGAAATACATTTCTTGTACATTCACATTAATCTGAAAAGATCGGAATAACCCGACAGATACAGTATGTTATTGAAGCTTATTTTATTCATAATGAGCCAAATCTTGTAGATCAATTTTTACACAGAAAAACTGCCAATAACTTTAGAAGTTTGCCTCAGCAAGGACGGAATAAAATTGAGAGCCAGATTCTGTCACCCTGCATGGACTATTTGTGGAGTAAGGAAGACATACTCATTGACCTTTCTACTCCACTCTGTCTGCACAGCTGCAGGGATCCAGATGTGATTCCATGATTCATGGCCACCTGGCTCCAGTGCAATTTAGGGCTGCCCCTGCGCATCACTAACGTATGCCACTGGTATAGGGACCCTTTGCGAGTAAAGGATCAGTCACAGTGGAGCTCTCCTCTGCTACACATTCCTCTGCCATGCCCCTTCTTCATTTGGAGAGGTGATGGAACAGCTGGAACAGCAAGCAGTGGAGCTGCCTCCACCAGTCTTCTACCCGTGGAGAGGTCCCCTGGACAGGGGGCCATTCTCTAGCAGGTGTCTCTGGACAGATTAGGGCCACTGTGTACTGCTTACATGCAGTGGCAGATTAGTCACTGGGCTGACGAGGCTTGTGCCCAGTGGCCCCGGCCAACTAGGGAGCCCCAGAAAAATGGGCTCCCCTGTGCCCCGACCCTGCTCCCTGGCAGGAGCGCTGGGCAGGGGAAGCCCCAGCATCTGGACCATGGCTGCAGCCCCAGGACTGGAGGAGATCTACCTCCCTGCCATGGCCTCAGGGCTGGGGGAGCTCTCACTCCCCACTGTGGCCTCGGGGCCATGGCTGGGGGTGGGAGGACAGAGCTTCTCCGCAGTGTGGGGGGACAGAAAGGAGCAAACCGGTTGTGGGGCTGCAGTGCAGGGGACAAAATAGGGCGGAATATGGGTGGCACAGGGTGGGGTCGTGGGGGGAAGGGTCAGAATGGGGTGAAGCCATGGGTGGGGCTGCAGACGAAAGGAGTGGAACAGGGGCGGGACTGCAGGCAGAAGAGGTGGAGAGGGGCCCCCAGTTGCTCTGGCCCAGGGCCCTATGAAACCTTAATCCGCCTCTGTTTACATAGTGCAAAATGGCCTCAGCAGACAGGAAAATCTGGCCCAAGGGGAAGAAGGGTGGGAGAATCCTGCCCTGAGTAAGGTCCACAGGGCTTGAATCATGGCTTCTCACCTAATGATACAAGGAACAATGCAATGTACACATGGTTTATAACAAAAGATAGTAAGAGTGTGTGTGATGTTGCCTGTGGCTTTTGTTTTGTTTTGTGCAACTGACACCTAACAGTCACACTGTGAGGAAGACTATTGTGACCCCTTCAGTTAGGGTGACCAGACAGCAAGTATGAAAAATCAGGACAGAGTGTGGGGGGTAATAGGTGCCCATATAAGAAAAAGCCCCAAATATCAGGACTGTCCCTATAAAATCGGAACATCTGGTCACCCTACCTTCAGTTATTTGAGTACATTGGCAGTTTAGACCCAGATTATACAAAAATAAAGGGTCTTACCAATCTTGATGTGACTAGCAATAATGTAATGCATTAAACAAATCAAACAAAACAAAACAAGCAAGCAAATAAAAGCAACAGAGATTTTAAAATAATGCAAATGTTCCCTTGCAAGGTTGGAAACACAAACCCAGGTCTGAAAGTGAAATGATGCACTGACTAAGAATAAAAGTGAAACAGAAAGTGTAATAATACAATTTATTATATAGAGCTTTACATCTTCAAAGCCCTGTCACAGGCAGTAGTTAATTAAGCCACACTGTTCCCCATTTTGCACCATTCTATTGGTGTGGAGACCAAAGCAAGGCGGTAAAGTGGCTGCTCTACATCAAGCTGCCACAGCTAGGATTAAAACTCCGGCCTGTTCTACTCCCAGGCCCAGTACCGTGCTCATTCCTCCAGAACACACTGCAGTTTTATTGCTCAAAATGAGTTAAGTGTAAAGCAGAAAGTAAATAAGTAGCATAATTGGTGAAAATGACCCAAGCTATTCTTTTGGCATTACAGCATGTAACTTTATAATACTGGTGACTCTGGTGGTTTAAACTCACCATTTGTTTTATTGGAAATGTTATTAAAGGTTTATTTATCATTTTTGTTTCTTCCAAGCTTCAACCCAGGGGGAGGGAGTCATTGGCTGATGATACAGGGGGCAGAAGCTAAGCAAACAAAGTAGTAATGGTGTCCCAACAGTGGTTAATCCCCAAACACCCTACTCTCTGTGGGTCCCGTTTAGGGAAATAGGGGAGGGAGGAACCAGACACCTGCTGCTGAAAGAGGATGAGGGAGCCAAAATCCCCCAGGGGTTGCAGAGAAAGAGAGTTGGTTGGCAGCCGTTTTCGGAAAGCACCAGTATGAGCAGCATAAGAGCAATCCTCCAAGGGCACCACAGACTTGGAGTGCTTCCAGGAACTATCAGCTGCAACAGTAGCAGCATGTGGCTTTCACCTGCTCCGCTTAGCTCTTTGCATGGGAGGTGTGGGTGAGAGTTGCGTGCTGTGGCTGACACTGTTAGTCCAAAGGACAAGTACAGGACTGGCGAGATTCTCCTCCTGCATTTGCTGCTGCTTAGAGAAGCAACTGTTTCTTCCCTCCCTTCCTCCCTGGCTCTGCAGCTGACTCCTTGGGTTTCACCCCAGTCACCTAAGAAATTGACTTCCTCCTCCCTCATGCACAAATCAGTGGCTGATCCCCTTTCTATGAGTCACTCACTCCTTGGCTAGCTCCTCTGCTTTGATCGTACCCTTCTTTTTCTCCAGGTCCCTCCAGCAGTTCAGGGGATTTCAGCTCACCTCACTTTCTTTCCAATTAGCAGTAGGAGTCTGGCTGAAAATAGCCATGGCCAGTTTGGGATTATATGAAGTCTTATATCACAAATCTGTAGAGGTCAGATCCTCAGTGTAGTTCAACTGACTAAAATGGAGTGGTGCCAATCTACAGCAGTCAAAGATCTGGCCCAACATTTTCATTAACCCTGTGTGGCCCATCTTGTGATGTTAATAGGTGAATATTGGAATTAAGCTTCCAGAGATTTCACAATAAGTCTAGCAGAAATTGGCATCTGTCACAACAAAGAGGTCAAGGAGAGAATAAGTGTGGAGGCTCAGGAACAAATTGTGTCAAACTAACCTAATAGCTTTATTTGACTGGCTAACAAACCTTGTGCACAGGGGGAAGTGGTAGACGTGGTATATCTTGACTTTAGTAAGGTTTTAGATACTTCTTGCATGACCTTCTCGTAAACAAACTATGGAAATACAACCTAGATAAGCTATAAGGTGGGTGCATAACTGGTTGGAAAACCATTCCCAGAGAGTAATCATCAGTGGTTCACAGTCAAGCTGGAAGGTCATATCAAGTGGGGTCCTGCAGGGCTCAGTCCTGGGTCCCGTTCTGTTCAATATCTTCATCAATGATTTAGATAATGGCACAGAGTGCACTTCTAACATTTGCAGATGATACCAAGATTGGAGGGGTTGCAGGTGCTTTGGAGGATAGGATTAAAACTCAAAATGATCTGGAAAAACTGGAGAAATGGTCTGAAGTAAATAGGATGAAATTCAATAAGGACAAATGCAAAGTACTCCTCTAGGGAAGGACAATCGGTTGCACACATACAAAATGGGAAATGACTGCCTAGGAAGGAGTACTGTGGAAAGGGATCTGGGGGTCATAGTGGATCACAAGCTAAATATGAGTCAACAGTGTAATGCTGTTGCAAAAGAAGTGAACATAGTTCTGGGATATATCAGGAGCATTGTAAATGACACAAGAAGTACTTCTTCCACTCTACTTCATGCTAATAAGCAGGGGTTCTCAAACTGGGGGTAGGGACCCCTCAGGGGGTCGTGAGCTGTCAGCCTCCACTCCAAACCCCGTTTTGCTTCCAGCATTTATAATGGTGTTAAATATATTACAAAGTTTTTAATTTATAAGGTGGGTCGCACTCAGAGGCTTGCTATGTGAAAGGGGTCACTAGTACAAAAGTTTGAGAACCACTGCTAATAAGGCCTCAGCTGGAGTATTGTGTCCAATTCTGGGTGTCACATTTCAGGAAAGATGGGGACAAATTGGAGGAAATCCAGAGAAGAGCAACAAGAATGATTAAAGGTCTAGAAAACATGACCTATGAGGAAAGATTGAAAAAATTGGGTTTAGTCTGGAGAGGGGGGACATAACAGTTTTCAAGTATGTAAAAGGTTGTTACAAGGAGGAGGGAGAAGAATTGTTCTCATTAACCTCTGAGGATAGGACAAGAAGCAATGGGTTTAAATTGCAGCTAGGGAAGTTTAGGTTGGACATTGGTAAAAACTTCCTAACTGTCAGGGTAGTTAAGCACTGGAACAAATTGTCTAAGGAGGTTATGGAAACTCTATCATTGGAGGTTTTTAACAGCAGGTTAGACAAACACCTGTCAGGGATGGTCTAGTTATTACATAGTCCTGTCTTGAGTGCAAGGGATTGGATTAGATGACTTCTCGAGGTCCTTTCCAGTCCTACATTTCTATGATTCACATTTCATTGTGAGAAGTGGTCTCTCTAGGTTCAGGTTTGAAGTATTTTGGTGAGACAGTGTGGGGGGAGCCTGTACATGTCTGTATGTAGGAAGGAGCTGTCCTCCCTATAGTACCTGTTGCATGGATGAAAGACTTCAATTTCGAGGGCTGCGAACTGTGCACTTTATGTGACTGCTAAGTTTGCACACAAATGGAAATACAGTAACTCCTCGCTTAACGTTGTAGTTATGTTCCTGAAAAATGCAACTTTAAGTGAAATGATGTTAAGCAAAAAGAACAGGAGTACTTGTGGCACCTTAGAGACTAACAAATTTATTTGAGCATAAGCTTTCGTGGGCTACAGCCCACTTCTTCGGATGCATAGAATGGAACATATATTGAGGAGATATATATACACATACAGAGAGCATGAAAAGGTGGGAGTTGTCGTACCAACTCTGAGAGGCCAATTAAGTAAGAGGAAAAAAAACTTTTGAAGTGATAATCAAGATAGCACAGTACAGAGAGTTTGATAAGAAGTGTGAGAGTACTTACATGGGGAGATAGATTCAATGTTTGTAATGGCTCAGCCATTCCCAGTCTCTATTTAAGCCTAAGTTGATTGTATCTAATTTGCATATCAATTCAAGCTCAGCAGTTTCTCGCTGGAGTCTGTTTGTATTTGAAGCAAATACTCACCAGCAACCACACATCACTGAACAAAAACACTGACCCAGGAACCTATCCTTGCAACAAAGCCCGATGCCAACTCTGCCCACATATCTATTCAAGTAATATCATCATAGGACCTAATCACATCAGCCATGCCATCAGGGGCTCGTTCACCTGCACATCTACCAATGTGATATATGCCATCATGTGCCAGCAATGCCCCTCTGCCATGTACATTGGCCAAACCGGACAGTCTCTACGCAAAAGAATTAATGGACACAAATCTGACATCAGGAATCATAACATTCAAAAACCAGTAGGAGAACACTTTAACCTGTCTGGTCATTCAATGACAGAAATTCAATGCGGGTGGAAATTTTGCAACAAAAAAGCTTCAAAAACAGACTCCAGCGAGAAACTGCTGAGCTTGAATTGATATGCAAATTAGATACAATCAATTTAGGCTTAAATAGAGACTGGGAATGGCTGAGGCATTACAAACATTGAATCTATCTCCCCATGTAAGCAGTGGACAAAGCAGGCAGCTGCCAAACAACGTTATAAGGGAGCATTGCACAACTTTAAACGAGCATGTTCCCTAATTCATCAGCAACGTAACAACGAAACAATGTTAACCGGGATGACTTTAAGTGAGGAGTTACTGTATAGGAGTTGAAGAAACATCTGTTTCAGGGCCTGGGGAAAGGCAAGGAGTGCCATTACGAGATGTCTGGTGAAAGATACATGTGACGGGTTGGATCACAGAAACCCCCTCGGGACTGCCAGCTGATGTGCTGGGACTACCTCTGAGCCCGTTTTCCCTGCCAGCTTGGGACTTCAGTACCTTGCCTTGTTTGAGCCAGACACGCTTGCCTGCTGCAAACACAGATCCAAGTCTGAACCATGTCCCCCACAAGCTGCAGGTTTAACTGAAAACAGCTTAAGAAGTGCTCCTGTCTCCAGCACTCAGATACCCAGCTCCCAATGGGGCCCAAACCCCAAATAAATCTGTTTTACTCTGTATAAAGCTTATACAGGGTAAACTCATACATTTTTCGCCCTCTATAACACTGATAGAGAGAGATGCACAGCTGTTTGCCCCCCCAGGTATTAATACATTCTCTGGGTTAATTAATAAATAAAAAGTGATTTTATTAAATACAAAAAGTAGGATTTAAGTGGTTCCAAGAAATAACAGACAGAACAAAGTAAATTACCAAACAAAATAAAATAAAACACACAAGTCTACGCCTAATACAGTAGGAAACTAAATGCAGGTAAATCTCACCCTCAGAGATGTTCCAATAAGCTTCTTTGACAGACTAGCCTCCTTCTAGTATCGGCCCAATCCTTTCCCCTGGTACAGTCCTTGTTCCAGCTCAGGTGGTAGCTAGGGGATTTTTCATGACTGCAGCCCCCTTTGTTCTCTTCCATCCCCTTATACATCTTTGGCACAAGGCGGGAATCCTTTGTCCCTCTCTGGGTTCCCACCCCTCCTTCTAAATGGAAAAGCACCAGGTTAAAGATGGATTCTAGTTCAGGTGACACGATCACATGTCACTGTAGGACTTCATTACCCACTTGCCAGCACACAGGTATACAGGAAGACTTACAAGTAAACAGAGCCATCTACAGTCAATTGTCCTAGTTGATGGGAGCTATCAAGATTCTAAACCACCATTAATGGCCCACACTTTGCATAACTACAATAAGACTTCAGAGTTACATTTTATATTCCTAGTTTCAGATACAAGAATAATACATTCATACCAATAGGATGAACACACTCAGTAGATTATAAGCTTTGTAATGATACCTTACAAGAGACCTTTTGTATGAAGCATATTCCAGTTACATTATATTCACACTCATCTCATATTTTCATAAAATCATATGGAGTGCAACATCACATACAAAGCAGAAAATTAAAGGTGTACTGATACTGTTTCAAGTACACGTGAGCTGTGGTGGATTTTTTTAGATTTCCCCAAGGAAAGCTCTATTTCGCTATCTATCAAAGCATTATATTGTGCTCATCATCATATCTGAATGCCTAACTTGGGCCTTTCTTTGAAAATCTATATCTACTCTACAGGTAGGAGTGAGTGGCAGAATTCTATTTTTTTATAATTTTGATGGATAATATTGATTTTTAAAGCATTATTTTAGATTTTCATCAATTTAAATGGTCAGTTTCATAAAATTATGGGTTTGAAGCATTTTTTCAATTTTTATCTATTTAAATTTTCACAGTTGTGGGAAATTATGAGAGGGTCAAACAATAACTATTTAATGACAGTAGATGATGAAATTCACAAAGTTAAAGTTTTATAACCATTAAAACAAATTGCCAACAGCACGTAAAATTATACACAGTAACTCTCCTTAAATCAAACTGTAATAAGTTCTCAAGCAGCATTTTTCTTACTTCGCCTGTTAATCTTGATTATTAGTGGTGCAAATATTTTTAGTTGGTTTGGGTGTGTGGTGAAATCAGTGTTTACTGACATAAATATCTAATTCTTCCAAGTCTGTTTATAAGCTGAAAAACCTGTGGGCTTGGGAGATTCCCCTGCTGTGAAAAGGAGAATTGTACTATATGAACTGATGCTGACTGAATGTGAAAGGGAAGAAGAATGATAAATCTTTCGAGACTCCCTCATGTGGGCTTGGTGGCTGGTGTATGCAAATCATAATGAGAATGCTTCTGCAATAAGTTGTGCTGGTGATCAATGATCGGTATTTTCCACCATCTTTCCATTATGTCCAAAATGGCAGCATTTTGATAAGCCCCTTGGGGCAGGGACCATCTTGCTGTACAGCTCCTAGCACAGTGTGGTCCTGGTCCAGGACTGGAGCTACTAGGCGCTACAGTAATACAAATAATGAATAATAATAACTGACCTCCTCTGCAACTGGTCCCATGTACATTTTGTACAGATAAAGTAGAAAGTGGTACCTTATGTTCATAGTTGAATTGTGTAAATGTAACTGGTTAGGTGATATTTTAAATCTGGCTAAACATAACTGTGGCTATATTGGGACTGTAAACTCTTTCCCTTGGCCTTCTCTGCTCTGCAAAATCAATTCCTTTGCCTAATATCTCAACAGCTGTTAATAAGGCACTCTCTGCCATGTATACAGCAGTCTGCTTTACTAAACCTCACCTTCAGGACGGAGCACAGCTGCTTGAAGTAGCATCTTGTTGCAGATGAATGCAGGAGTGGCGCCAGGGTTTTTGGCGCCCTAGGCGGGGGTCCTTCCGCGCTCCCAGTCGTCGTCGGCAATTCTGCAGCGGGGGGGTCCTTCCGCGCTCCCGGTCTTCGGGGCACTTCGGCGGCGGGTCCCGGAGCGAGTGAAGGACCCGCTGCAGAATTGCCGCCGAAGACCCGGAGCGCGGAAGGACCCCTTGCTGCCGAACTGCCGCCCCCCCAAATCCTGGTGCCCTAGGCGACCGCCTAGGTCGCCTAAATGGAAACGCCGGCCCTGGATGAATGCTGTGTGTATATGGAGGAGGATGGGAGAAGGGAATAAATAGGAGAAGTTCCCTCACCAGCAACCTCCCTGCCTAGCCAGCCCCTCCAATCACCCTGGCTCAGCACTGCCTGTGTACCAGGTTCACAGTCTCAAAATGTAGTGAAGATAATGCCAATCAGCTTTTCAGTCCACCTGGTTTCAAAGGAGCCACAATCTAGGAGAATTCAGAGTGTCTGTATAACCCATCAGCAGGTAAAGAGGACATCAGTAGACTTTGATTCAATAGGATACTATTGTTCATTTATACTACAATAAAACCAGGAGCATACCATAAATATATTAAGAGCTAGAGATGTATCTGACCCATGAAGTTCAGATCCATAAGTGAACCTTCCCAAAGTTTTGATTTGGATCCATCTCTACTAAGAACATGTGTAGATTTAAAAACAAAAACAAACAAACAAACATGAACTGGTTTTCTCTGTATACTTGCAGCCTATATTGGGCAGAACTCAAAAGGAACCTTCAGTATTAAGATAACATTTTCAGTTTGTCTAACTCATGACTTTGATTTCAACTAGTTAACACCCATCTGCCTTTGGGTGGTTTGAAAATAAATTAAAACTAACTCAGTGCTAAATAAACATCTTGCCTCTCCCAGTTCATTTCTTATATCTTTGTTATTCTTAACCTAAACACTGAGTTAGTGATTACCAAATTACTCTGAGCATATCTGACAAACATAACCAATCACAGTGGTATAAATGGGCAGAGGTGGCCATCCATTAAACAAATCAGCCAGCCCTATGAGGTGTACATTCAAATAAAAACATTAGAGAACTAAACATTTTGTTGTTAGTATAGAGTAAGTGGACGTTTTGTCCAAATGACATTAACAAAATGAGTTAGGCACAAATCCAAACTCTTCCATGTGTATCAGAAACAATAAATAAAACTGTGTTCTACAAACATTCACGTGTCCATTTCTTCCTCAGTTTCTTCATTGAACATATAGTTATCATGCTTGTCTGTACTTAACTAATGGGTAGCTGCATTTATTTCCCTCAGGTATGTGTCTCCGTCCAATATGTATTTTGCAGCATTGTGCAAAGCATTGTGGCTTCCATTTATTTTTCTTTTTAACTGGTCAAAATTTCTCTTTCTTGGCGTGAAAGGCTAGGCTCAGGTCTGGGAAGAAACTAAATAACTAACTGCTTCATCTATAAAACAATTTTGGGTCCAAGCAGCTTTTTCAAAGTCACTCATGATTCCCAGAAGTGTAACAATTCAGGCAACACCTTGTTCACCTCTTCAACTGTGCACCTATTGGAATCTAGTGGCTTTTTTTTCATAACATGGATCATACCAAACACAAGGGCTAAGTATTCAAGGGCCTTCTTTTTGTGCACACAAAGCCATTAGTGCTTGCTAATGGGCATTTCTACTTGCAGTGTGCCTGCACCTGGAAAAGCTGTTAGTTGCCAATGCACAGTCATGTTTTGGGTGTGCTAGTTGCTAAAATTGCATCCGACACTCCCATTCTTTCAAGCAGAGACTTTACTTGGAAAAAAATGCTAGACACATGGGGGGAAAAAAAGAAGCCAGAATAGGGTAGTCCTAAGTAGACTTTTTATGGTTGAAAAACAAAATTATTTGTGATCACAGTGTTTGAAGGATGCTGCTTTTTAATCTGGTTTATTTTCTTGGGGCACACAAATCTAAATTTTTATTTTAATTACCGGTAGTTTTTCTTTATAACTGCATCTTCAAAGCACTTCACCAGCTATAGCCATCTAACCCTCACACCCTGACAAGAAGTGGGATTAGCCCTGCCTTTATTTTACAGAGTGAGATACTGAGACAAACAGGTGAAGTGACTTGCTCAAGGCCAATGCCCAATCCTGCAATCACTTGATGCATACATGCAATTTTATTCACAAGGAAGTCCATGGGACGAATCAGCTGATGAAAGTTATACACATAAACGTGTGTTTGCAGGGCTGGGATCAGAAGTCTGTTGTTTCTGAGTTTGAGTCCCGTGCTTATTTTCTAGACCATGTTGCCTATAACTACTTTTCCTTGCTAACATGACCCTCTTTGTTTATTGTGCATGACGCATCTCTTTTAAATGAAAGGGGGAAAGATGAATGGGATCCGTCTTATGACATTAAGGAGCCTGTAGTGAAGTCTTTAATCTTGGCAGAAAATGCCTTGTATATCACATCTGTAAATGCTAAAGCAATTAAATTTTGCAGCCATATCGAGAGATCAGAGCAGCTGTTGTCTCACAAGAAACTTAATTACAGTATTTCACTCTGGGACCTAACAGGTAACCTTAAACTACCTTTATCTTTTGTTTTGCTTTTTGAGTTTGGAAAATTCAACACCTCACTTGGTGTAAATTGCCATCGCTCCAGTGAAGTTAATGGAGCTATAGCTTACATCTTTTGAGAATTTGGCCCATTATTTGATGAGCTACAGAGAAGCCCATGTAGCTGCTCAAAGAACTATTTATTCTACTTTGGTCAGGTCTACACTAGGTTTGCTGGTATAGCTATACTGGCAAACCCTCCTAGTGAAGACGCAGCTTATACCAACAAAAAAGTGCATTTGGCGGTAAAACTTATACGAGGGATAGTCAGTAGGAAGATCGTGGGCCAAATCCAGACCGTGAGACACCTTTGAATGGACCCTGCTGAAACATTTTAATTTACTTATTATCATTATTGGTTTTTTAAATTATTTTCTTCTTTGGAGTCTGGACCTGAACTATACCTTGACCAAGAAATTTGGACCTTAACATAAAAGAATTGACTACCCCTGGCTTATACTGAGTCTGTGAGCAAAATAAGCTATTTTGATAAAAAATGGACTTTTATGGTGGTGTAACTGCATCTACTTTAGGTCTTTTACTATGTAGAAATGTCATAAAAATCACACTCCTAGCTAACAATACTATGCCAGCAAAAGTTTCTAGTGAAGACCTGGCCTTCATCTCTCTCTCCCTCTCTCTAGCTGTGTGAAGCAGATTATCACATATCACAGCAAAGCCGGTCAGTTCCTAGCTTCAGCGGCTGTCAGATTTCTTCACAGTTACTGGATCCAGTTGTCACTAGATAGTCAATTAATTACACTTAACTGGTGTAATGACAACCATAGTCATTGTCCCACCAGCTGCAGAAGAAATTTTATGTTTCAGATGCATCAGGTCAAGATGTTTTTTCATACAGTATATGGAAATGCTAGTATATGGAGCATTGCTATACCGTACATGCCTCAGCAATCCTGACTGAAGTAATAGAGTGGTGAGAGAGATGATGTCACCTTAAAACAAAAAGGACATGCCAAGACAGGGCAACTTGTTTGACATTTTCAGCACAGGCATACAAAATTATGAAACCTGCCTTAAGCCAGGGGAATTTAGTGTTCATGGAAAGTGCCACATTAACTGCCCCGGAGATCAAATTCCTCGGCTTATACACAGGTACAGGCCATGGCATCATGGGCAGTGTAGGCTTCCCCATCCTCCGATGTAATTCAATCATATTCTGCAAAATCTTCCTTAGAGCAGAGAAATGGCTAGAGTGGATCTCATACACTCAGACAGGGGTGTTGGAACAGTTTTTATAGTGGGGGTGCTGAGAGTCATTGAACCAAACTGTAACCTTGTATATGATGGAAATCACGTCAAGCCAAGGGGTGCAGCAGCAGCACCCCCAGGACTCCTTGTTCCAACACCTACTCAGTGAGATGAATTCATTTCTGAGGAACAACCAGTGGCCTGTTGATTTCATTTCTGGAGAAGGATTAATTTATATAGGGCATACTCAGTCTACTTCTGCTTGAACTTAACATTCATTTGGTATTGGCTATCTATTGTATTTGGTTTCTCTGTAACATAGTTGTAGGAGCATTTATGAAGAAACCTTTGCTTTAGACCAGGTTAGGGCCATTACTTTTACTAACATCTGGCTAATGAGGTCCAGCACATTTTCTTTTAGTATTCAGTTGATTTTCAGTGGGTAAGAGTAGACCCTGTTCATTATGAAGAGCCCTACAGTAACTAAGGAATGTCTTTTTTAAAGACACTGCCAGATATCATTTGCTCTCACCCTGCTTTGGGTATCAGGTTCAAGTATAGGGTTACCATATTTTGAGCCTCCAAAAGGAGGACACTCCACGGGCCCTGACCCCGCCCCCAGCCCCGCCCCCGCCCCCGCCCCAACTCCGCCCCTTCCCCAAAGTCCCTGCCCCAACTCCGCCCCCTCCCCTGCTTCCCGCGAACATTTGATTCGCGGGAAGCCTGAAGCACGTAAGGTGGGTGTGGGGGGAGGAGGCGCGGCCCAGTCTGGCCCCCCCAGCGTCTCCAGCCTGGGTCGGCTCGGGCTCTGGGGTGCCGGCCCCGGGCCAGCCCCCGGCCGAGCACCCCCGGTCCGCCCAGCACTGCCGGTCCCCGGCCCGGCCCCTGGGCCCCCGGCCGAGCACCCCCAGCCCGCCCAGCACTGCCGGCCCCTGGCTCAGCACCCCCCGGCCCCCGGCTCGGCACTGCCGGCCCGGCCCCCGGCACCGGCCCCCGGCTCGGCACCGCACCGCCGGCCCGGCCCCCGGCCCCCAGCTCGGCACCGCCGGCCCGGTCCCCGGCCCGGCCCCCGGCCCCCAGCTCGGCACCGCTGGCCCGGTCCCCGGCCCGGCCCCCGGCACCGCACCGCCAGCCTGGCACCGCACCGCCGGCCCCCGGCCCAGCACCGCCGGCCCCGCATGTCCCGATTTTCCTGGACATGTCCGGCTTTTTGGGATTTCCCCCCGGACGGGGATTTGGAGCCCAAAAAGCCGGACATGTCCGGGAAAATCCGGACGTATGGTAACCCTATTCAAGTATGTTCTTTCCATCTTCATTGCTCTCCTATCCTGAAGATAGAAGTTAATAAAGAATTCTACCCTTGCTCTAAAATTATAGAGGTGGTTAACACACACACACACACACACACACACACACACACACACACACACACACACACACACACACACACACACACACACACACGTATAGAAAGGATCTCATTCTTTATTAAATTCAGTAGTTTTGTAGAGTAATCTTTGTGAAACCCTATTGTTTGTATCCCTGGTAAATTTAATAGGCCTTTTCCTTAAGAGTATTTGCACTCCCACTGCAAATGCTTCACTCAAATTTGCTGTATCACTATCCCTTTTGTCTCCTTTACTCCTTCTCAGCTCTCTGCCTTCTTATATACTATCCCATATTCCTAGATTAGCCTCCTAAAACATCATCTCTTCCATGAAATATTCCATCTCTAACCACCACTCCCCTGTTCTGTCTTGTTTGTTCTCTCTGTTTTGTCATGTGCTTTTAGGCTTATTTCTGAAAGGTGCTGAGTTGTCCTAAAGGCGCTCTCCATCATAGGGTTTTCTACCAGTGCCTTTCAACCATAATATCTGAGTGCCTTGTATATATAACTGATTGACTGGCAATTCCAAAGTGCCTAATGGCTTTCATGAAGTCTCTGGCTCTTCTCCCTTTTTGGATTATAGAAAATTCTGCTTGGGAGGTAGGGTTTTTTTGGGAGGGAGTGGGGAAGAGAGGGAACGGGAGTTGTTACTGTTAATGTTATGGTACAAAAATGTTACTGAACAGAAAAGTCTTCTGAAAGTTCATTTCGCAGCCAGCTCCCCTTAGCTGAGAATGCTTTGTTCCCGGCTCTCACATACTTCTTTCTGGGCTTTTTGATCTACTTTGTTCCAGAGAAGCACAACTGTCTTGGCAACTGAGTGTCCTCAATTCTCACTGAAGTTAGTGAAAACTGAAGAGCCTCAGCTCATGCCAGGACTGAGCTCTTCGTTTATAAATCTTTAGGGAAAGAAGCCAAGGCCTGTTATCTTTCTGGCATTGGCCTGTGATAAATGTAACACCGTGGGTTAGATTGTGTCTGTGGGACCCAGCCTGTAGTAAAGGCCAATGTGCTGTTGTTCCACTCCAGGAGCGGCACAGGGAGGGAATTTTAGCACCTGCTGCCTCCTTGCTCCTAGGATCAGAGGAGGAAACACCTGGCATGGAGGTGGAATTTGTCAGCAGTAAATCACAGCTTTGGATGTGCTGACTTAGCTGCATTGGCCCGTGCATTATGGGGCAGAGCCAATGCTCCAACCATTTCCCCTCAGCCAACCTACTGGTGTGGGGAAGTCAACAGGCATGCAGTGTCCTTTACTCCTATATACCTGAACATAAGGTGTGGGTAGCCCACCCAGGGAGGTAAGATGGTGGTAAGGGAATGTTTTATACCCCTAATCCCTTATGTGGGTGCACAGTCCACCGCATAATGTAGCCCTTATGGTATATCTACACTGCAGCTAGGAGGGTGCTTCTCAGGGTGAGGAGACAGACATGTGCTAGCTCTGTGTGAGCTAGCGCACTAAAAATAGCTGTGTAGCTGGAGGTAGCATGTGTGGCAGCTGGGGCTAGCCATCTGCATCTAAACCTGCCCAGACCCCCTGGATACGTACTTGGGAGGCTAGCCCGGAATGCTGTCTACGCTGCCCCTGGGTATATTACTATGTTTAATATGCTAGCTGAGAAGCAGAGCTAGTTCATGTCTGTCTGCCTGCATTGCGAAGCCGGCTCCCAGCTGCAGTGTGGACATGCCCTTGGAGAAAGAAACTTAACTTTCCAATATAATCTGAAACAAACTGTACACCTAAACAGCAGCTCAGAGTAGAACAGCACAGATGGCCTCTGCCCTATGGATCTGAGTTTACCTATTACATCTTCAACCATTACAACTTGCCCTTTGTCACAGAAACCTGCTATCTGACAGAAGGCACATGACATTGCACAGGAAACCTTGAGATAGAGGTAGGAAATGCTTTGCTGATAGGCAAACATGTAACTCCTACTGGCTTGCTTCTGAGAATGGAATGTTCCACCCATGGAGTTTGCCAGCAGAGTAGGAGTTTCTCATTTGTGTCAGTCAAATCAGAATGCAATGGCAATATTCAAGGATAGGAAGAAAATACAGAGGATAGGTACGTCATAAAGTGCTATTGAGATGATGAATATTCTTTTTATAACACCATGAGGTGAAATGTGCATCTCTGGGAGTTTTAACCACATCACTAGCATTATCAATATTTCCTATGAACATATTGCCAGCTAACAAGGTTGACTATGTGAGGATAAACCTGCCATCCATGGTCTCTCTGACTTTGATAATACCCTCAGCAACCTTTGTGGTACGTGCACTACACAATGAAATCATAGCAGTCCTATCTGCATTAATTAATATTGCTAGAGAACATTTTCCTTGTGTCTTGGGCTGAATATATCAATCAAATCCATTTCCCACAGAAGACTACAGGGGTTTCTTTTGTTCAATGGAATAGGGAGGAACCTTGCAGATATCTTTCTACTAGTTTTTAAATGTCACGTGTGTGAGGAATGTTGTGGAAATGCACAGCCTGGCAAAATTCACTTTATGTGGTTAAACAAAGTGCCTTTCTCAGGATTGAGGATTAGATTGTACAGTCCTTCGGTACAGACTGTGTCTCATATGGTACAGAGTGCATCGCTGGTGTAACAAAATAATAATAATAATAATAAATCAATCAATGGATTTATATCAGCATAAAATTGGAGTCATGTAGTATTGAATCAGGCCCCATGTGTTCAGAGTTTAACTCAGCCTTGAACTTTACAGTATTTGTGTTACATTTAGGAGAGACTGTGAGGAAAGGATCAAAGGGGAGGTGGGGATTAAAACATCCAATTTAAAAAATAGGGAGAGAAATGGAACAGAGGGCAGGCAGGGTGAAATATCCTAATGAAAAAAACCAAACCTATATACAGTAAAGAGACCCTATACAGGATGCAGACTTGTGCCAGTCAAGCTTTTCAGGAAGGTGGTTCTTTCATTCCTTATATATAGCACAAGTTTCCCTTTAACTAGATATTTTTTTTAAATCACCCTTCAGCAAAATCATGGCCCTGGGTATAAATGACAGGAGGAAAATGTCTCCAATTTTGGTTTAGTTTTGTAAAACCTGCAAACCCAAGCAATAGTTTGTGAGGCTTGCAAAAACTTCAAATTTTGTGAGGTTTGTCCTCCCTATTATAAATCCCTTTGCAGAAAGATCATAAAAGGATTAATGATTATTTGTACTCTGTACTCTACCACTTCATCCTTTTATTATACTTAGAAATAAATGTGCTGTGTTTTAGGACCACATCATTTAGTCATGATGAAGATGTATCTCTGCAATATTTTACCCAATGCTATATTGTGATAAAATTTTGGCGTGACCTCATTTTGTCCCCAAGATAATCCAAACTTCTTTTGACTGATTTTGTTTCAGGAAAAATTCAAGTCAAATGAAACAATTTAATAGATATGTTAAAACTTACTTTGGAATATATGCTTGTTTTTGCTGTGTCATTGTCATCCAGTCACCCCTACCCAGGCAGTTAAAAGTAAATTCCACTTCCTCTGTGTTTCTTCTGTTAGAAATAAAGGAGGTGAACAAGTGTTCCTCTTTCAAGGGTAAAGCCAAGGAAGAAGCTCCCAATAAAATGGATCATTATCTCCCATGTGGACTGAAACAGGACAACTTCCTATTCCCGTATTGAATGAAACATAATATTTCCACAAGGACTGAACTTCTTAAGAGTCCTTAATGGTAATGCTTCTTTGATTTTTTTTTTCATTCTGCAGACAATTTTTAAGAGTCAGATCCCACTTCAGCACCCAACCAGCTCTATATGGTTTGGTTCTCAAAATATGTCATTGTGCAGACCACGCAATAAAGGTACTCTGGCTCACTGATGTTCCATGGGCCATAGGTTGAGAAACACTGACACAGAGCGTCCCAAAGTAGCATCCAAGTGGTACTCAGTACACACCAGTTGTTTGTTGTTTAGTAAGAGATAGTTATTTCTATATTAATAAGCCTGCAGGTCCAATCAACCTGATCTAGTGAAGATGAAAAGTTAACTTATCTTTATCAGCAGTCAAAATAATAGAGTCAAAGCCAGATATAAATAAAAACTGAACAATGGTTTTCAGGTTCCAAATAGATAAGAGAAACCATGTTCCTCTATTTTTTTTTTAAAAGCATAATTTAATTTGTTTGTTGGTAACTACATAGTTAATTAAAAAAAAATGTAATTAATATATTAGACCAGTCTCCGGTAGGGGGCCTTATTCATAACTGGTTAAAAGCTTTTGACCAAAACCATAATAAGCTACAAAGCATTTTTCTGAATTCTATTGTAGCATTTTTCTTGGTATTTTTCCCATAATTTTTCCCCTGTGCAAAAAGTTATTCAAGGAAATCTCCTTCATGTTATTCACTATTAATATGAAGAGATTGCTTCTTGAGCAGAGACCAACTCTCACCATATTTCAGCCATGTGGGAATTCTACCTCTATCAGGGAGGCTTTGATAATGACTCCATCCAGAAGGATGATGACTCTCCCCTACCTTTTACACACCATGATGGGTATAGATTCTCCATATAGCACATTTTGCTAATGCACAGGACCCTTTAACCATTGAGTGAAGAGATATAGACTAGACTAACAAGGATCAAGACTGAGCTCATGCCTTTTAACTCTAAAATATCCTCCTAACAGATACACATAATGGTCAATATTCATCATGGTAAAGGCTAATACTAGAGCATCTCATTATCTATCTATCTATCTATCTATCTATCTATCTATCTATCTATCTATCTATCTATCTATCTATCTATCTATCTATCTATCTATCTAATCACCATAGTATCAGAATGCCAGCCAGGTAAATTCAATAGCAAAATCCCTAGTGGAGTTCATGGAGTCTCTGGCACTTCTTGTTGTTTTTTGTTAGTGCTCACAAAAGGAGGTAAAAAGTGCAGTGGCAGATGAAATTCATTGTTTAAAAACACTATGTAATGGACATTGAAAGGAATAATATGAAATACTCATACACATTGCAAATTAACTGTAACCACTCCGGAAAAAGACCTGGAGTTATTGAGAACAGCTCAGTGAAAATCTATGCTCAATGTGCAGTTGTGGTAAAAAAAAAAAAAAATGTTAGCATGTATGTAGGAGGAAAGGAAAAAAGCAGGAGTCGGAGAAAAACTGAAACCAAAAAGAATTTTTTAAAAGATAGCAGTTCCTGTTGTAAGTGATTGCAGTGTACACAACCCACTTAAAGGAGAGGTTTTATAGACTGAAAAAGGTTTTGGAGGAAACATTTTTTTAAAAGTTTGTTTTTATTCTAGCCTCCAAGCAGTAACCACATCCTCTATCTTTCTCCCCAGCTGCTTTTCTTCAACTGACTGACCAGTGCAGTTCCTATGGATAACATTAATATGCAGAGTGAGAACCCTGTCACGCGGTGCTGAGGAAGCACTTCCTACTGACCTTTCTCTTTGTGTGTTTTAGTTAATTTATGGTTTTTAAAGTTTGTTCAGCTGTTAGCTTTGGGGCTGTGTGCCAACCTTTAGCCCAAAATATATCTAAAACAGGGCAGAACAAAACAGGGGAGCTGTATTTCACTGCAAACAGTCAACACTCTGACTGTTTCTCACTCACACATGTACACACCATTATTTGTGTACATTTTAAAAAATGTCCCTTAAGAGCTGGATTGTAAAGTGTTGAGGAGGAGGCATGGCCATGACCTTGTTCCCCCTCTACAGAGCAGGTCCACTATGGGGAGCATTCTGGGCCAGGGATCTACCGGCACAAAGCAGCCCTGAATTTAGCTTAACTAGCTTCTGCAGGACCCCCCTGCAAAGAGGAATCCTCCAGTAGTGTAGAGCTGTTGTTCTGGCTTCATTATTGTCCCTTCCTGAATGTGGGCATGAGGCAGGTAACCTGAGAAAAGGGGGACAGCCAGGCTGTCCTTGTGCTCAACTAATCCCCAGCTGCTATAACAGTCCATAGGGGCTATAGTCAGATGGCATATATTAGTGCAGCTTTTAGGTTGCTCTAAATTGTTCCAGGCACAGGACTAGTGTCACGATAACCCTGAGATCAGAAGGGGACATATAGGTGGCTTCAAGCCATCTTCACTGTCCGCAGATTTGCACCAACTGCTCCTCAGCCAGAATGAAGAATTGGGGCCATAGAGTATAGGGATTAATCTCCTACCTCTTAAATGCACTATGCTTCAAGTCAGGAAAAGGAAACTGGTCACTAATACTATGGTTGGTTGGAACATACAAAAAGTGATTCCCAAATATGCAGCAAGTTTAGCTCACTCTGACCTGAGAGGGGACATATTAGTAGATGTTTGAGAGTTCTAGAAGGAGAAAATCTAAAATTGTCACTGATTTCAGGTTGAATGATTATTTGTGTGATAATTCACAATAGATGTCCATTACTCACTATTCATTATCTTCCTGCTTAAAAAATGTCAGGCATTCCATCCAGGAGCAGAAACGTGTGTAACCAATCACACAGCAGGAATACTCAAAGACAACATTTCTCAAATAACCCACAGTTTTACATTTGTTCATATAACTTACAAAGACATAAAATACTCGCAGAAATGATCACTAGTTTGTGAGTGATTTTGAAATGAAAAAAAAAAAAAGCTAAATTTGCAAGGAATAATTCAGTCATCTCTTATCAACACACAGCAATGTTGCACAACAATTTAAGAGGGGAAAATGTGGCCTAAACTTGATCAAAGTTTGAGCGCCCTTGCTAAAGCCTTTGCTTTGAAAAGCAGCTATGTAAATAATGCTGTGTACTCAGAAGCATATCTCAGTATTAAAGAAACTGAGATAAATCTCTTAGGTGTACAAAAATGCAAATATATGTTAGCAAAAACTGCAAGCACAGTAACATAGCAATTTCTGTGGGGCTTTATGAGATTTTGTATATTTGTTCCAGGTTTTCTTTCCAAGGTATTGCACACTACGTTGCTTTTTCGAGGATAATTAGCTGACAAATCTGAGCATCTGCAGCTCATTTGACTCCTGAACCTATTCTGATTTCTTCAGCTTTTAACTTAAACCTCAGTTTAACTACATGACAAACCTTTCCGAAACTAAACAGTTTCATTTTATTCATTTTTAAGGAAGCCGTGGGAAAACTGAACATTATTTCCAACTGGTAGCACAGCGTGGAATTTCCACGTTTAAGAAAATCTGCCAGGGATACACCTGAGTTAACTTCCTCTTGGCTTTGATGTTCTTTATTTCTCAAACAATCCCTCTTCTTAGTTGCAAGAAAACTAGTTAGAAAAGATTCCAGATTTCCTTTTATCACAGACCAGAGAAATGAAGTTAAAAGCAAAGAGTTACCTTTTCTAACCCGCTTCATGAAAAAGCCTCAAACTTAAAAGAAAAAATTTACAGCGGCGCTTAACCAAAACAGGCAGAATATCTACTGAATAACCACAAGAATAAATTCCCCTCTCATGTGGGGAGATTATTCAGAAGAGTTGACAGCTCTGCAAAATAACTTTAGCAGAGTTTGATGGCAGGAGGTTGCTGCATAAAAAAAGAGATGAAGGTGACTCAGCTGGGAAGCAAAAGTTTGCAGGACCTTGTCAATTGGTAAAGCTCACTTAAGATCTGCATTTTTAACTAAGATTTCACTTTGCCTGCAAAGTTTTTATAATGGAAACGATGCCACACTGTAGATTTGTATTTAGAGTCTGTTTTTCTGTATGAAAGAACTTTGAGAGTTTATATTAATTTCCAAAATAAAAATAACAGTGTCGATATTAAGGCTCAGGCTGGAGCCCAGGCTCTGAAACCTGGCGAGGGGAGAGGGTCTCAGAGCCCAGGCTCCATCCTGAGCCCAAGCGGCTATACTGTTATTTTTAGCCCAGGAGCCCCAGTTGACCCAGGCTCTGAGACTCCGTGCAATGCATTTTTCTTTGCGGTGTAAATACACTTTATAATCTCTCCTAGGAGCCTGGTTCTTCTCTCACTTACACTAGTTCAATTCATGAGTAATTCCTGTATATTTACCTCAGTATAAAAGTGGTGTAAGAGGAGAATCAGGCCCAACGAGTATGTCTACACTCCCAGGCGGAGTCCACACACTTATGCTAGCAGGGCTCGCGCTAGTGCAATAAAATTGCTGCCTAGATGTTGCCTTGAGATTGAGACTCATGCTGGAGCTCTTGCTCTCCGACTCACCCACCCCCCAGGCTTGAGAGCCTGAGCCCCAGTCCAAGCTGCAAGGCCTACACAGCTATTGTTAGCATGCTAGTGGGAGCCTTGGCTACATAAATCTGTCAATCCAGGCTGGGAGACTCACTTTCAACAGCCGTGCAGACAGACGCAAAGAGGGCGGTAAGAGCTATGGGAATTGATACCTTCTTACAAGGAAGTAAAGAGAAAAACCAATCAAGGAAACAGAAAAAAAGTTATGAAAACCACAAGCTGTTTCACTCATAATTCTCTTCTGCAATGCTAAAACCGACACCGTCTACAGAAAACAAATCAGGAACTTTTGTGTGTGTGTGTGTGTGTGTGTGTGTGTGTGTGTGCACAATGCTAGTGAAAGGGCTGCCGTGACTGTCCCTGGTGGGTGGAGCAAAAGGTGGGGGAAGAGGTTGTTATCCATCCAGCTACACTGCCTTATCATCTTCTGATGATTTGCAGACTAAATCTGGGACACAGGCAGGAAGGCAATAATGAAGCTGGCTTCTGTTAGCCTAAACCCTGCTGGGATGCCGAAAGCCAGGTTGCAGCGGTGGAAAAAGGCAGCAGCTTTTTCTGCACAGGGGTATTGGGGCTTGTTTCTGTGGTAAATTACCTTTGTAGGGACTACAGGAGGTATGCATTGCCCCTAGGAGTTCGGGCTCTAGAAGAAAACATAAATCTATATAGGGTTCATAGCCACTGGCCCTGAGTATGGGGTGCTATGGAGCTGCATCACCCAAGAATAGAACTAGGGAGATTCTGCCTTAGGCAGGCACATTCTTTCCCAGCACAGCTCCCTGTCACTATCTCTTCCTGCCTTAATATTGCATGTTGAATCTTTAATTAATGTCTGTAAAGTGCTTTGAGATCCTAGTGAAAAGGTGCTATGCAAGTCTACAGGATGGTCAGATTGTACCTTCCCAACACAGGAGCATGGCGTGCTGGGTTCTGCAGTCTCCCAGACTGCACGTTTATATTCGCGATGTGGGCAGTCATAGGCCTCATTGTAGAAGTCCGCAGCCCATGCTTTGGTTACTCATGGACCGCAGGATCTAGAGTGGCAAAGACAGTCTGCAACCACAGCTGAAATAGCCCAAGATATTGCAGGTGTAGAATGAAGCCCAATGGTACTATTGCATGAAGCATCTGCATACAGTCTGTCCGGCTCCTAATAATGCTATTAATCCCTTTCTTTTCACAAAGTCTATATTTAATTACATTCTTTAGAATAACAAGGAGTCTGGTGGCACCTTAAAGCCTAACAGATTTATTTGGGCATAAGCTTTCGTGAGTAAAAACCTCACTTCTTTGGATGCTGCATCTGAAGAAGTGAGGTTTTTACTCACGAAAGCTTATGCCCAAATAAATCTGTTAGGCTTTAAGGTGCCACCAGACTCCTTGTTGTTTTTGTAGCTACAGACTAACACGGCTACCCCCTGGTTCTTTAGAATAGTTTTACAGGGTTTTTAAACTGGAGAAAGATGTAGCTTTTCTTCGTCTGCATAGTGCCGTTCTGTGAAGGACTCAAACACTCACACTGAGCTTCAGAACAATGAATTATGCTTATAGATGGCAGATAGATAGCAGCAGCAGTTTTTAGTTGGGTCAGATCAGTAAGCAGCAGGGAAAATATGATAGATGCCTATAAAGGAAAGCAGCTGCAAGAGAAAATGAACACTAGACATCTTTCAACTATTAGAAAAATGTCAGTGAGATGAAGCACTTGTTCTTTTCCAGCTAATTTGTATAAAGGACATTTTTGGCACCCATCCAGTTCTAGCCGTTTGCTGCATAATCTAGTGGCTCCAAGCTGCTTGCTGGCAGCTAGCCTGGTCATGAAATTTGACGTGGCCGCTTTGATTCTGTGTTCAGGGGCAAGTGAGGTGGGACTTCTTGATTTTATACATTAGTAAACATGGTTTGGCCAACAGAAAAAAAATATTGCTTTGCAGTGGAAAATGAAAGGAAGTCTGGTCTAGCCGCTGCTGCCTTGGGGAATTGTGTATTTGCAGATCCACAGCAAAAAGGAATTTCCCTCCCCAACCTGTATACAGTAAGCAGAGTCATAATAAACTTCCTCTTCATGACTTGTATTACTAAACCACTAAAATGATGTGTTTGTACAAATGAATGGCGTTGCCCAACATGTTCAAAGGAAGGAAATTTAAAGATTAGAACTGTGCGTAACTCACCAAACTACTGTTGAGAGCTCAAAGCATAACATAATGCTATCTATCATATATTGTAGTTATATACAGGGTCTGATTCAACCACCTTTACTTACAAGTCATACCTTACTCTTCCAGTAGATACATTTAAATCAATGGGGATAATTTATATCTAGTCCAGGGGAGAACTGTGAGATTTAAATAATTAATTGATGGGGAGCACTTGGAGATCTTTGGGTGAAAGACTTTGGGGGCCTGATTCTGCCAGTCTTACTCATGTTGTTTTGTACCTTATTGGCTCAGTCATTTCAGAGGATAAATTGTACCTCTTTCTTTTGTTCTTTTTTATGGTAGTTTATAAAATGGGTCACATTCTACTCTTGATAACACCTATGCAGCTCCATTTACTTAAGTGGTGTGTAAGTTAGAGCAGATGTTGACTTAGACCAAGACTCTCTCATGCACTGGTCTATTGCAAAAATATGTATTTTAATATACTTTCTGCTGAAATTTATAGATCTGGGTTCTCTATTATCCTGAGTTCCTTCTTGGTGCAGCAAAGTATATGGAGGGGGGCAGGGAGGGATTTCAAGGAGTTTGTTACCGATCCCTGATTCTCTGTCAGCCGTGGGCTGTATGCAGATTAGAGTGGTCTGCTCTAATATGCAGCAGCTGACAATGGTGCCCCGGGTGCACCATGGGAAGATATCCGACAGCAGAATGCTCTGGCTATGCCTCCTCCCTGTTCCTAATAGATACCCTGTGCCACAGGCTGTGAGGAGGGTGGCATAGGAGCCAGCTGTATGCTTGCAGGGATTGTTTCCCAGGCTGGGAGAAATCCCCAGCAAGGGAGATGGGGAGGGATTCTGTCCCCTTTCTGCCACCAGAGCGTGTGAGTGAATCTGTCCCATACAGTGTGTCCAGAGAGTCATAGGGCTTGATCCGTCAGTCCTTACTCATGTGAGTAAATGGTAGCATTGACATGGGTAGATCTGCAGGACCAGGCCCTTCAGCTGTGGACAACAACACAGCATGATATAACTTCTCCTTTGGAGGATGCACAGATGCTCCTGTCAAATCTGCATCTTTGTATGTGTTCTAAGGCTTTCGAGCCAAAATTTTCAAATTTGGATGCCTATAGTGAAGCACCTAATTCCATATTTAGGCATCAAAATAAAAGTGGCCTGATTTTCAGAGGTGTTGAGGTTCAGTTGCTGCTATTATTTATTCAATGGGGTATAGTGGCTCTTTAAAAGTAGAGGGGGCCAGAAGACTCCATTTCAGGGAGTTGGATTGAACGAAGGCCCAGAAAATGTCCTGGTAGGAGAAGACAGAAAGTGGTCCTGGGCAATTAGGAGTTGGATGGGGGAAAACCCCAGGACACTGTTTCTTTAAGGGCCAAGGATCAGGAGCCCTAGAGTGTAGAGTGGGGCAGGTCTCCCCTCTCTTACAGTCAATCAGGAGGAGCGCTCTGAAGGAGGACATTATAAAAACTGCCTTTTCTTTCATAACAAGGCAGGCCCTAAAGGAGAAGACAGTCAAGGCCAGAGTTCTGGCCATAAAGGGGCTTTGGATGGAGCAGACTGGGACAGAGGAAGTGCTCTATGTCTGGCAGAAGACCCAGGGCTGAGTATGAACTTCTGTGTAATGATGATGGGCTTTATTTTGTGGACTGTGAGGATTGTTTGAACCTTTTGTTATTAAGGAATCTGAGGCCTATCTGTATCTTATCTATTATTAAACCAGCACGGGGGGTGGGGGGGATGCTGTTAAGCATAAGAGAAACCGTGGTGTGCTTAAGTAGCCCTTAAGAGGGAGCTAACAGAGGTAGGGTGCCCGCAAAGCTACCCTTGTCCATGAGCATGTGCTCAGTAAGCAGCCACCTGGGTACAGGATACAGTAGGGATTGTTGGTACTCAGCACTACTGAGAGATATGAGAAGTGCTTTTAGCAATCCTTTGGGACATAGATGGAGGGGAGAACTAGGCAAACAAAAAGATGAAACTTTGATTGGAAAAAGATTGGAACCCCTTAGTTCCACTGGTGAGTAGTTACTCACGTAAGTACTGTCACTGAAATCAATGAGGCCTTCATTCAGAAAAACAGTTTTAGGCCAGCTTAGGTGCATCACTATTCAGAAAAATGCTTGAGGGCATGTTTAAGTGCTTTCCTGAATAGGGATGCATGTCAGTAACTAACTGCTCACTAATAGGAGTAATGGGGCACAGTCTGGCTGTGTTATAGCTTGAAGTGTACTGAGGCCCAGTGGTTGCCTATAGACTCTTTGGCTCCAAAGAGCATTTATGTCTATCCTACAACTTCATTAGCACAAGTGCAGAGCCGTTGCTGCTCTTACAGAACCTTGCATATGTGGAAAGGAGGAGTCTTAAATTAGTTGACCAGATTGGCTGGTCAGTGCTTCATACAACCTTACTGAGTGGGGAGGGGAACTATAAAGTCAAAAGGAGGAAAAAAGACAAACACAAAGCCTATCACTCACAAGGTGGATGGTGAGACCATCCGGAAAAGAGGTTAGCTAGGGACTATAGGCACGAGTGTTTGCAAGTTTTGTTGGACATAATTCAGAGAAGACGTGAGAGATATAATTTACGTTGGTTTGATTATTTTGTGAGTGTGCAAGGGTAACTTTTGTGTTGAAAGGGTGGTAGTAGTAGGAAATAGGGATGTGGCTGTTCAAAAAGAGGTCTGTTAAGGCGAAAGTCCTGCAGAGATGCCAGTGACAGCATCCAGCCAAGACCCAAATTCAAACCCGGAGAAAGTGACTGCAACTCAACTCCTCCTTGGTGAGTACACTGTGTGCCTTTGGCAAACTTTACTCAAGAGGTCAGATTAATTTTGTCAATCCCTCTTGTCATTCCAGTCTTTCTCCTCATGAGAATGTTACCATGAAATAATACTGGGGCTTTGCAGTGATACGTCTGATCTTCACAGTATTCTGAACTTTGATGACTTGCTCACTACTCCATATTTTCAGTTTTACTAATCTATGAGGAGTTTGTGGAATGACTAATGTGTAGGTTTCCAGTATAGGGGTCAGGGACAAGTTTCAGGTGACGCCTTCTCTTTAAGGCTAGATGCAAGCAGATTCTGAACATTCCAGATGGGGCCTCCCAAAACTCTTCTGGTATAACATGGAGTCATGGTGTGGAAAAGGCTGAGAATCACTGGCAGTAGGCACTGAAAGTGTCAAATCATGAAAGGACCAAAAGAAGATAATATGCTACTATGACAAAATATAACTATATAAAAAAATAGCACTTCACTGTTTGCTATTCATTATGCCACTGTTATAATGAAATGATACACAACCAGGTATTAATGGCAGTGATACCATAGTTATTTATAAAGTTAGAGCTATACTAAAGTGCATTTGGAATAAATTATATAATGAAATAACAATATCATTGCAGAGCCACAAATATTAATATTGTCATAAAATCTATCTGAAAACAAGAGGTTGCTTATATCTGAATACTTGTCAACTGCTGTGGATACACACTTGTTTGATATCAGTATTAGAAGGTATGAAGATCTGGATTGCAGCCATAAATCCTCCTACAGAAGTTTGTTTGTATCAGTAAATGGTCTCCAACTCCCCCAAATCCTAGTGTTATTTACACAGTGATCTGAAAAGCTGAACTGATGACTAATATGTCCAACTGCTTCTCCAGCATTGTGAGTCAAGGGTAGATTATTGTAGAAACAAAATGCATATTGATCTTGCATCAATCTGGACAAATGTTAATGACCTAGTTTCTGTTCATTCCATCATAGTGACCTACAGCAATTCTTATGTTTATGCAAGAGAAGAGCCCATTGATCACTATCATCAAATGTGTGTGGGTTTTTGCTTGCATTTAAAAGATCTACAAAAATGGTTCCCTTACAAAGAAGATTTTCATCAGAAACATCAGCTTTGTGAATACATTCACAGCCTTTACAGTTTTTGTTTTAAATGAAAAGTAGAATACCTCGGTTGAATAAACAAGGTTGGTGTTTAGATGAAAACAAGAGATAGAATTGTTTGCAAACAGCCCTTTCAAGAATTCCAGGAAATGTTGAAGATCCCAAATAACTCTACAGTTACTGAGAGTGGAAATGAAGCTTTAACTGTGTGCTAATATTGTTGGAGTTGATACTGTCTTCCTAGTCTCTAATTTCCTTTTACTTGGCAAAACTTGTTACTCCTGTCACTAGGGTAGCTGGAACACACTGTGTTTTACTGAGATAGCAAAGTGCATTTTAGTTTGTGTTCTACCAAGTGTTGCCTTTTAGTACTGAAACTAGTATACTTTAAATTAAAAAAAGCCGTAGCTAGAGGCATGGATAAAAGAAAAGACAAAGTGGAAGGAGGATTGTCTAGTGATTAGAGCAGGGGACTGGAAGGATGACCTAGTGGTTAAAGAAAAGAACTGGACTGGGACTCAGAAGAGCTAGGTTTAGTTCCTAGTTCTGCCACTGAATCTCTGTGAAACTTTAGGAAAATCACTTCAGGTATGTCTACACTGCAATTAGACACCAGCGGCTCATGAGAGCCCTAGATCTCTCTCACTTTGAGGGGTCCCAAAGCTGAGGTGCCAGCCTGAGCCTGAATGTCTGCACTGCAATTTTGCAGCCTGAGCCCTGTGAGCCCAAGTCAACTGATGTGCGCCAGCTGGGGGTGTTTAATTGCAGTGTAGACCTACCCTGAGTGTAGGATTTTCAGAAAGTCTCCACGTTGGTCTAACTCTGCTTCATTAAAATCAGAAGGGATTTTACCATTGACTTCAATAGGGAGTACAGTTAGGCCAATGCTGAATATTTTTGAAAATTCCACTTTAATTTCTCTGTGCTTCAGTTCATTTGCAAAATGGGAATAATACTTCCTTTCTCTTACCCTTGGTCTCTCTTGTCTAGCTAAACTGTAAACTCTTTAGGGGCAGGGACTGTCTTTTGCTAAGGGTTTATACAGAGCCTAGCATAGTAGGGCCTCAATCCTGGATTGGGTCTCTGGGTACTACAGTAATAATAATAATTAATACTACTAAGAATAAATAAACTACTAAGAGCTAGGCTTGTGGTTTCTGTTCCCAGGGTTCTAGTCCCACTTTACCACTGACTTGCTCAATGACCTTTTGCAAATCACTTAATTTTAGTTCACCTATTTAAAAAATTGTAATAATATTTACATACTTCAAAGGAACATTGTGAAGGTTAATTAATAGGGAGGTAGTCTATTCACTTGCTTCCCATTTCTCCATGAATACTTAGTAAACAATCTGGAAAAATGATGTCAGATTACCTTGAGGCACAATATTACAGTGACTCACTAAACACCAGTCTCAATAGGAATTCACTAGGCAGAATGATTTAGCAGCGACATAATTATAGGAATTGTTTGGAAGATGATAATGTACATACTGATGCAGAAGACACACAAATAAAGAGGGGGAAAACAGCAAGAAAAATAAAGAATAGTAAACTCTGGTCAATCTGTAAAAAAAGAAATTTCACTAAATTACTTGAAATTGGTGTCCTAATGATCATTTGCCCCGCATCCAACTTTTTCACTATGACTTATCCATGTAGTTTAGCTGGGGTTTCAAATATAGTTTGAGATATCAAATCATGCAACTATCCGAGCACACACAAAGAATATAGTAGGGAGAATGGGGGTGGGATTGCGGAAGAGACTTAACTGGAACCCTGATAAACAACTCAACTGCTTAATTGGGGACAATGTGAAGGAATCGATTCCATGCAAAATATTTTATTACTCTAAAAAATGAGTTGACAGGGCACTTAGTCTGATCTTGTCTGCATCTAATTCACTGTAATTTAACGGGTAGAAATAGACGTTTGCAAGCACAACTTACGCTTAGTGTGGCTCTGTTCACTCTATGCGGCTTCCCTGCTCTTGGATGACTAATGTGTCAAACCTACTTTCTGATAATTTTCAGACTTGGTTACCTCAAGTTAGACCTCTAAATAGAACAGTCTAATTGTTGAGATATTGGGAATATATCATGATCAGTGAAACTGGAGACAGAAGGCCTAGGTTCCCTGGAGGAACAGTGGGGAGTTAGGCTGGAAGCAACTCAGCCACATGGTACCACTTGTTCAACTTACCCTGCATTCTGCTTCCCTCTGCAAATGAAACATGGTGGCAGCGTTTGAACTGGGAGTTCTCTGCAGCGCAGCAGCTGGTACCGTGAGCCAGTCTGGAGGCGGAGTCCCCAAGAGCCCTGGATTTTGCAGACACAAACATAGCCAGCGATGGACCTGGTGGAAGGAGGAGTTCAAGCTGTACTCAGACCTGGCCATGCAGGAGGACAGCAATCGCAGGAAAGTAAAACTGTTACTTTGCCTTATTGGGGAACAAGGCAGAGAGATCGGCACCACTCTTTAACTCACTGCTGCCCCAAGCCTAAGGGCAGTAGAGTGACACAGGTTTGCTACTAGAGACCAATTCAGAGGGCAGGTGATAGACCCCTATGATACTGCTTTAAGCACACTGGCTACTAGATGCAATTTTGGGGTCTTGACAGATTCACTAATTTGGGACAGGATAGTCTGCGGCACTTGGGATCCCCATCTGCGGAGTGGCTGCTTCGGGAATGCAATCTCACATTAGATTGATGCTTAGAAAGGATGAAAGCTCTAGGCAACACAATGTCCCAAGAAGTACATGGAGTGAGACAACGGCAAAGGACAGCAGGTGGCCAGGGTTCCATACCCATAATGAGATATATTTTTTGGGAGATAGCATGAGTGGTTGATGGGGAAATGCCCCCGCACTAGGACAGCATTGCAAGAAGTGTGGGAAGTGAAAGCATTTTAGCAGTGTGTGCAAGAGCAGAGGAAGGCCCCAGAAAAATTAACTCAGACTTATACAAGAGGGGGAGGGCACATCAGACAGCCGTGATGCTCTCCTTGAACTTATTATGTTCAGGCTGTCAGGACAGGAAAGCAACAGGGGACAACACCAATCTCCATGCATGCAACAGTGTTAGTATGGAAATGCCTCTCCAATTTCAGCTGGATAGTGGGGACTCCTGCAATGTGATTTCTCAGGGTGAATGGGACTCAAATACACCCATTACAATGAGCAGGCCCAATCTAAACATGTACAGTAAGAGCATAATGCAGCTGTAGGAAAATGTGACCTCACTGTAACTAACCTGAAAAATTAACAGAAACTGAAGTTTGCAGTAGTGGATGGGGAAGCACCACAGCCCCTTCTTGGGAATAGAGCCATACAAGCCATGGATCTGATCAGGGTGCAGCATCAGAAGTTTATAGTTGCAGCTCAGGAAGCAAAATAGGCAGTCCTATTGACTATGGAGATGATTTTTAGAGCATACGGGAATGTGTGGTTATTATTATTATTTTTTTTTTTGGCTTTTTGTTTTCCAAAAGGCAATGGGTGCTTTGAAGGAAAGCTGTGAATGGAAGTAGACCCCACAGTGGAATCTGTGTGCTTACCCCAAAGGAAAATTCCAGTGGTACTATGTAATTGAGTATACAAGGAGCAAAAAAGTCTGCAGAGCAGGGGGACTGTAGTACCCATAGAGGCCAGAACAGCCTGGTAAGCAGTATAGTGGTGGTATAGCTATCAGACAAATTATGCAGCTGTATAGACCCAAAACCATTGTAATGGGCATTGAAAAGATGTCATTATCCACAGCCCACAATTCATGACCTCTTGCCAGAACTTTCCAAAGCCAAAATCTTTACTGTCTGTGATGTGATGAACAGGTTTTGCCCATAAGCTGGGATAAAGAGGCTAGCATGCTGACAACCTTTGCAACATCAGTTGATCACTGTAGATGGCTACATGTGCCTATGGGCATAAGTCCAGAATTTGCAACAGAGGTGTTTCAGAGAAGACTCACCCAAGTACTGGAAGGACTGCCTGGACTGAAAATAATTGCAGATGACATCCTCACTGTAGGGAGAAGGAGCAATGATACAGAAGCTGAACGAGACCATGACAGAAAACTGCAATCTTTTCTACTGCGATATCGGGGCAAGAACATAAAACTCAACCCAGGAAAAATGTGATTCAAACACAATGAGGTGATATACAGTGGACATCTGCTCACAGCAGAGGGACTGAAAGCAGATTCCCAACAAGGTCAAGCTTGCATGCCAGCTCCAGTGGATGGGATAGGGGTATAGCGCTTCATAGGAATGATACATTTTCTGTCCACACCTGGCTGCAGTAGTGGAACCCACATGTCAATTCACAAGGCAGGACATTGAGTGGGACTTGGTAGGTCCCCCCAACAAGCATGTGACATGCTGAAACAAGGATGTCCCTGTTCTGAAGTATTACCAAGCAGGAAAGCCACTGATACTCCATTGTGACAGAGAAAGGATTGGGTGCAGCTCTTTTGAAGGAGCAGCCTGTCGCTTATGCCAGTAGAGCCCTGTCAGAGACAGAACAGGGATATGCACAAATAGAAAAAGAGCTTCTGACTGTGGTATTTGGAGTGCAGTGATTTCATTAGTACAGCTAGGGCCACCCAGTAATAGCACAATCCGATCACAAATCCCTAGAGACAACCATGGTGAAGCCCCTGCATAGTTCTCCGGAGATTACAGCTCATGTTGATGCACCCCCAGTGCCACCAGGTAGAGATCAGATGTTGTTCAGGACCATTACTGATGTTAGCTGATACCCCGATACACTCATATACACTCAGAATCAGCAAGCTGGGAGAAAGGGATCAGGACACTGAATCAAGAAACATGTTGCAGCATCTCCAAGTTTCAACAGTGAAGCTGATGGAAATCAAAGAGGCTATGGAAAAGGGCATCCAACTACAGGCTGTCAAGACAGCAGTAGTAGCAGGGTGGCCAGAAGACAAAAGCCAAGAACTGATTGGACAGAAATATATTTTCAATTTAAAACTGAGTTGAGTGTACAGGATGGAATCATAGTTTGGGGATAGAAGGCTGATATCCCCACCACAATATATAAGGAAAAAATATACATGCCTCATACCTGGGCATTGACAACTGTCTTAGTCAGGCTTGGGAGTGTGTTTACTGGCTGAGAATGAATACTCAGCTCTGCTTCATGATAGAAAGGTGAGACATCACCAGTCATATGATAAATGCCAGCAGAAAGAAACTCTGTTACCACATGAGCTGCCAACTGGGCCATGGGAAAAGGTAGGAGCAGACTTATTTACCTTTAAGGCAAAGTAGTAATACTTGCTTACACTGGACTCTACTCAGATGTTTTGGAGGTTGATGTCCTCAGCCCTGCTTGACACAAGAAACAAGTTAGTGATTGGCAAATTATAGACCTACTTTGTGAGATGTGGCATTCCAGACACCTTGTTCTTTGACAACAGATCCCAATTTGCATTGGAAAAATTCAAGGAAGTTGCATGCAAATTAGAGTTTGACCACCACTCCACCTCCCCAGCATACCCCAGAGCAATGGTAAAATGGAACTAGCTGTGAAAACAGCTAAGACAGTTATATCAAGGTTATTTCTTCTGTTTCAGACCCCTTTTTGGCATTTTTGGCACACAGGAATATACCCCATCACAGGGATGCCAAAAAAGCTCCATGCAGGCACTGAGATGAAGGACCAAATCCCTGCTATGAACGAGGGGAGATCTGTTGCAGACAGAAGGATGGAGACACTGCTGAGAGGAGATGGCCAACAACCATTGAATGTAGGCACTAGAGTATGACAGCCAAGGACCTACTGGCCATGGAGACATGCACTCCTTTGAAGATCCAGCCATTAGAGAAACTCCAGAAGGAATGGTCTAAAGGAGTCATGAGGAATGTGGTGGCACGCAGGTCATATGAGGTGGAAAAGACAGACAAGTGATCCACAGGAACAGAAGACACGAGCCAGCAGATACAACACACAATCTACACAGATTATCAGAGAATGGAGAGACAACCATCCACAGGGAGGGAGGGGACTCCAGAGAGAGCGAGAGAGTTTCCTAGACTCAGATTTGTGACAGACAGAGGTCACTCCTGTTGTGATCACCCGTTGAGGAGACCAAACTATGTAACAAGCTGAGTCTGTGGTAAAGACAAGTCTCCAACTCTGCTATGTGCTAGCAATATCTGTTCAAAGGGACATGGGATGGGAGTTTGCTGGGGCATCCGCCCCACATTGGCAGAGAAGGGGTTAATATAGCCCTGGGGAGGCTGTATGGGAAGCAGTCAATAGGAGAGGGGCTGTGAGAACAGCCCATCAGAGCCCAGCAGGCCCATATAAAAAGAGCCGCAGGGCAGAGCAGAGTGAGTTGCTGCTGGGAGCCCAGGGAGTAAGGACTGTGTCCCTGGAGGACTGAGAACTATAAGCACCTTGGACAGAGCAGTGGCTGGACCCTGCGACTGAGCAGCTGAGGCCCTGAGATAAGGGTGAAGAAGTTCCTGGAGTCATGGGAAAGTGGCCCAGGGAAATAGAGCAGCATTGACTGAGGTTACAGAGGAGCAGCAGGAGGCTGCTATTTACAGCGTCCCTGGATTGGGGCCTGGAATAGTGGGTGGGGCTGGCTCCCCCCACTTGCCACTGTGGAAGTGGCTGGACTGTTTGATAGAGTTACCTACCCCTGGAAGAGGAAAAACAGTTGAAAACCTAGCCAGAGGGCTGAGTTGGGAAGAGGACACTGCAGTTCTGGGAGCTGAGAGAGGAGCCATTGGCAGGAGCAGAGACAGTGATGGTGTGCAAACTGTGGACTGGGGTGTGTGTCGGTCTTGAGCTAATCCCCAGAGTACCAGAGGAGGCGCCAGTCTGGCAGTGAGTGGTGCGCCCCATGACAGGGGGTCTGGGTATCAATTATTTATTTTTAATAAGGAAGATGTATCATGATCAGTGGAACTAGAGTCAGAGGGCCCATGTCCTCTGATGGGACTGTTGTTGATGGGTCACTAGGGCTACATCTACACTACGGGGGGGGTCGATTTAAGATACGCAAATTCAGCTACGCGAATAGCGTAGCTGAATTCGACGTATCGCAGCCGACTTACCCCGCTGTGAGGACGGCGGCAAAATCGACCTCCGCGGCTTCCCGTCGACGGCTCTTACTCCCACCTTCGCTGGTGGAGTAAGAGCGTCGATTCGGGGATCGATTGTCGCATCCTGACGGGACGCGATAAATCGATCCCCGAGAGGTCGATTTCTACCCGCCGATTCAGGCGGGTAGTGTAGACCAGGCCTAGGAAAATGGAATGTGGGGAATTAGGCTGGAAGCAACTCAGCCACATGGACAGAGCAGTGGAAAGAGTTTAATAAAGTTCAGCTTCACTCTTTGCTAACAAAACAGGGAGCTTCAGGATTCTGCCCATGCTCTTAGGCTCTGTCTTTTTCTCAGTGAGCGAGGAGTTGCCTAAGTAATACCTAAGTAATGCCATGAGGACCAATCACTGGGAGTTGTGTGTGCTCAACACCTTTGAAAAACTGGCCACTTTTATTTAGGCACCTAAATATGGATGTAGGTGCTTAACTTTAGCCTGTTTTGAAAATCTTGACCTTAGTGTTTTGTGCAATGTCTATTTCTAAAGCAGTTCATGAAATGAATATGAAAATTTCCCAGTGCAGTGTCCCTTCTTTGAGCCTCTGTTAATCAGAAATATTGCATAATTGGACACGTTTTGGTTTGCACCAGGCGGTGCAAATAAAGAGGTTCCAGCTGTAGAGTTTCTATCCAACCGATATCCTCATGGTGTGTTATGGTTTAATATGATAGTACAGTAGAGTACACAAAATGATATACCATAACAAGCCAAGGTAGTGCATGGAAAAAGTAGAAGTGGTCCTGATCTCATTTACACTGGTTATACAGTACTTTGACTTCAGTGGAATTGCTTCTTATTTACACTGGTATAACTGAAAGCAGAATGGGAGGCCACTGGATGTGGCCAGTAGCCAAGTCCAGTTCTGAACTTGGCACAAACAACAATGTTCAATCTCAGTAAGGAGCATTCAGACTGGAAAACTGGATCAGCATGCCTTGGTAAAGCTTGTGTTCATTTTCAAGTCTAGATCTGGATTCTACCCAATCTCTAAAGCACTGCTCTCTCCTCAGTGAGGACAAGAGCTGCCTACATGACACCCATGAGTACCAAGAAGAGAACAGACTATCATTACGTCTTTTCACTTTCAGTGATAGAAAATAAATGAATTTCAAAGTGATTGGAAGTTCCATCTGAAAGACACAAAGTCAGGAAAAGTGCCTTTCCTTTGTCAGGTGTCATGCAAAAAGAACTTCAAGTGCTGAGGTGGATGCTGTTTGACTGCCCTGCAGCGCTTTTTGTAAACATGAGTTTAGCATTTAGAAATTTATATCAAGAAACAGACTACTGGTATACTAATATGGTCCTTCCTTATAGACTCCAGTCTATTGTGACCATAGAAACTGCATTTGTGGCATCAGCATGAGTAAAGAGGTGAATACGCTGTTGGTACATGTTAAAAGAATGTTAATTTTGGGAAGGTACATCCTTTGCATACTCTTGATCTTTTAATTTTAATTAGTTTGACACCCCCAGATGATAACATAATAGTTCCTGCCATTACTGCACATGAAGCAAGATTTAACAGCTCTTTAAAGAATATAGGAGCCCACCTGTTCTTGCTAGCTCTCTGCATACTGGTGATTTTAAGGTAGTTTTGGATAGAGCCATGTGTGTTTTGTTGTTTCTCTTGCAAAGACATTTGCTCTGCTTTTCCAGAGGGTTCTGCAAATTAAGCCTCAGGGTTATTATCCTGGCAGGCTGTATCTTTTGCAGGTGGATAGGTATGATTGAGGATCTAGATATAGTCATATCTCTCTACTAAAAATGGTTTCCCAAAGTTACATATTGAGACTGGCAGAGGGCCTCACAGGTAGAAATTTGTAACCTGTAGGTGAGGTTACAGTGGTGAAAAGTTGCTGCAACCTCCTTTTGTACCATAGCACCAGTACAGCCCCAAAAGTGGGCATGATCATGGCAGCCAAGCATGACCATTCAGCTCCTCTTAGCAGGAGTTCCTGCTGCAGATCCTCACTCAAGGGAGTTCCACAGAGGATGGCAATGGAAAAACTGACTGCTATTTCTCAGGGTGACTTCTCCCATGGAAGCTGGGGCCTCATAAGGGCAGGGAAGTATAACTTACACATACCTGTACCAGTCTTAGTGGATTTTGCCCAGTGAATTCAGTATCAGGTACCCTTGACATTTTTCTTTCTCAGAGAAGAAGAGAGTGTTCAATGTAATAATGCCATACGTCTTCTGCACATGTAATGTTGTTTGTTCCCTGTCTCATTTGTCTTCATGAAACATTTAAATAAGTTATTACAAAAAATACAAATGACCCAATCAGAGAGCAGCACTTTCTCAACTAGCATTCCACCAGGCTTCTAATGAGGGACTGGTTGTTTAAAAATGGATTTCTGGAACATCTCACAGCAGGAGAGGGAGAGCAGGACATCAGATGTAACAATTAACCACTGCAGAATAAATGAAAAAAATATACTTGAAAATTACTGAAGTAAGGTTTACATGAAACTGCAGTTGTTACAGCATTCAGGGTCTTATGTCAGAGCTGGGAATTTGATATGGTGGATATGAAGATGGGTTTATATATATGAAATGACTGCAAATCTACCTCATACTGGGAACGTGGCAGCAAGGAGAAGAGTGTTATATAATTGTGAGTCTAGCATGCTGCTGGGCTGTGTTGGACAGAATGATCCTGTCGTCTTATGGCACAGGCTTATCGCAAGTCTTTCCAGTCTGTTAAACTAATTAGCAAAATGGCCAAAACGTCGCTCATCTATTTTGTTGTGAATTTATTATGCACAGTCAAGATTAAAGCTGCAAGTGCCTGTCAAGAGGGTTAATTGTGAAAGAGAGACAATTCCATGAAACCGGGACTGCTGGAAGGATGAGCTGGATTACATTCTCTTTGTAGTAATTTGAACTTCCAAAAGATTGTGCTATAGGTATCAAACCTTAAACATATGTTTTGATCAGCCTTCCCAAGCTGTCTGCTTCCTTCCTTTTCCCCATTCCCCAAACAGTATGCACTAGTGCAATATAATTCCATTTTACAATTAAACTAGAGCTGCTCAGGATTTTTCCAACCAAATGGTGTTTGTTTTTTTCCCATTGGAAAATGCAAATTCATCAAACTGGAAACTTTGCAGACACATTTCAGTTTTGGAAACACAGGTTAGGTTCTGATGAAACTCTGTTTCACAAGAAGGATTATGTTAGAAAACTGCCTGGTTTTCTGCCAGCTCACCTGGTGGGCAATTGGGGACCTCATGGCTTCTTGGGCCCACAGCTATGGGGCACCTCTGCCATGGTGACTGCCTTGGAGTTGGGGGACCTGGGAACTACCAGTTCAGTAGGGGTTCTCAGGACCTAGGTTCCTTGGTACATGACAGAGCCTGGAAACTCTGAGACCTGATCTTGAGATGGGGCTCCCTGCTTCATGGTGAGGGACTGACTCTGGGGGACTCCCTGGGCTGCCCTGACTCCCTGGGGACAGCCTGGGGAGTCCTCTGAAGTGTTTTGTTTTGGAACAATTGAACAAATTCTGCCTCCCCCACCAAACGAAAACCTTTCAGAACTTCATTTCTGCAGGTTAGCTATACATTTCAAGTTTTCCTTCTGAATTGAAACACACACTTTCAACATGCCTGAATTTCCCATGGAACGGAAATTCCGAGTTTCAGCCAGCTCCAAAGCCAGGAGTTGTTGATGTGGCTTCAGGTTTGATCCATTTTCATTTTCTTCAGATATTTGCAAAACATGATTGTTTACCAAAGGCCTCCCAGTCATCCCCTGGCTCCTTAACGTAGGGGGTTTCTAATACCCTTACTCCTGTTGAGTAATACTTTACTCTATCGTAGTCCCATTGGTTTCAAAGATTGTTTAGACAACACGACTCACTACGTAGAGTACAACCCAAGGTGTAAGGATGGCACAATTGAGCCCCATGATTGTATAAGGCATTTGTGGGAATGATATAGGGCTAAATTGTGGCTGGCGGTGATGAAATAGGGGGTGAAAAACCTCAATCTCCTCCCGCCCCTTTCTTGTGTCCTATATAAAGGCTACCCTGAATTACAGCCCCAGCAGGCAGAGCTATGGCTCTGCTCCTCCCCATGCCAGCCAGAAGAGGGTGTGTGTGTGCGTGTGTTATACTGTAACCCTTAAAGGGTAGTCTGAGGTGGTTTCCCCTCTCCCTAGACACTACAGGTACAACCAGATTGTTGTGGGAGGCATTGTGCTTCTCTGAGGCAGAATGCTTCCTGGTGCTCCCCCTGGGGTGTGGTGGCTCTGCAACATCCCCAACATTGCAGTGTGGTTACATGTCACAGTTTAGCCCATAAGTAGTAATCCAGCAGGATGAGACATAGCAGAGCACACCATATAGTGTCAGAAATTTTTTTATTAAAGTGAATGTTTAAAATGAAACATACACGAGTTAAGAGGGAAGGTACTGTACATCTGGGGTAAGGCTTCGGTTATGGGGGGTACAGGTATCGTTTGCAAGGATGAAAAGATACATACATATCGCATAACCTGCATAGACCCAGATTGGGGTGCAAGGGTTTTTAAAGTGTCAGTGGATAGGTGGGCTCGGGTACGCCACCCATGGAATGAATAAGGAGTCCAAGTCAGTATCGGTGTAGCGGATAAGTACATGGGTGGGGTGCGTCCCTGGGTCCGTCAGGGAAGGAAGTGGGTTATTTCCCTGGTCGGTGGTCTCAGTTACTCAGTGTGGTATTGGCGGTGTCCTGTGATGTGTTCCGTATAAATGTCTCTGGACCACCTGATGGTGTCAGACACCATGAGCTGTCTCATGAGCCGGGCGTAGCGTCGACCGACTCCGCACGCTCTCAGAACCGGCTCGTTGTGGGGGTCCCACGAGCCCAGGGCTCCCACGATCAGGGCGTGTATCTGGATCTCGTAGCCCTGGGCTCTCAGGGTCTCAGCCAGGTGTTTCATATAGTCACATGGTTCAGCTAAGCAGTTTTTTGAAAATAATATTGTGTATTTACTTGGTGCCTTCTTGTCCAAATAGATAAACACTTTACAAATATTTAATTATCATGATGCTCCTGTGAAGTATGTCAGTATTGTGTCTATTTCATAGGTGGCTAAACCTGAGGTATTTAGAGGTGAAGTAACTTACCCAGAGTTACACAGCAAATTGGTGTCATAAGCAGATATAGAATCTTGAAGTCTTGACTCCAAATCTACCCCTCTACCCATCAGACAACATTGCCTCCCTTAACTTACAAGTATGACAATATGATTTTAATATAAAGTCCACAAGCTGGCTTACAGAATACATTTATCATGGCCAGTCATCTACCTGAAACTACTGTGACTGAACTCCTGACCCAGAATGCACTTATTCTTATGTTAACACTTGGGATGGATTCTTCAGGTGCTGACTCTTTCAGTTATTTTAAGGTCCTACTCTGCACCTGAGAGAGGATCACTATAAAACTATTTGACTGATCCTATTCAAAAGGAGGGACCTTGAGGACATCTCTTTAATGGAGATGATAGAGGATCAAGGCCCAGGTAAACAGCTGATGAAAGGGGAGAGACGTGAGAAGTGGTGTCTAAAATCCAGAAAATTATGAACCATTTCTGGTTAGTTGTATTGCATACTAATAGATACGTATATACTCCTGGGGCATCTAACTTTTGCAGAAGCATTTAGCATGTCTTTTTTTTAAAAAAGTGTGTAGTGTGTGTGTGTGTGTGTGTGTGTAGCAGGGAATTTAGATAATTTCAGAGTGCAAGATATGTAAATGCATCAACTTATTTAAACAAAACATGGCAGTTAAGCTGAGGAAATCTTCTGGAGCTTGTCCTGTTTGCAATTTGTAAGTGATTGATCATAGTACACTATGATGCAGTACATCCCCACTTTTAACTGAAAATGAGGGAAGGATCTCACAAATCTGTCAGAAACTGTAATTCACACAAACATAATCTCCCCTCATCCCACCCTCCCCCCTTGTTTCACTGATGTTTTTTTTTTCCTTTCTCCAAATGGTTTAGTTTGGTATAGCAAATAGTTTTTATTTATGGAAGGACAACTTTTAGAGTTGACTGCTTTGCTCCACTTTGAGGGGAAAGGGAGTGATTCTTTTGATGAGACAGAGCTTAATTCTTATTTACACTAGTGCCTCTTTATATCTCTCTGGCTATATAAAGGGACCTTAAAGTGGATGTACATTACATTACAGTTTATACGCACTCTGAGGCTCCTTTACGCTGTCAGAGTGGTGTAAAGGGACCTTTGTCAGGCCAATAGTGTTTGATCTCTTATAGTAGCAAATGTTCCATAGAACTTTATACAAGAATTAGTGAGACAGATTCCATATGGGTAACTACGTTCTATTGATATTTTTCAATTCTTTAAACAAGATGTTGTTCAATTTCTTTGCCGAACTGCTGTGTTGCTATATACTGTTAAATAGCTGCTACAATCCACCCCAGACATAGCTGCACTTCACTGCAGTTTATAAAGTGCTTTGAGACTCTTCTGGAGGAAACACACTACATAAATGTGAAAGATATTATTAATAATAGAACAAAAATGCAGATGTGATATTTAAAGAGAAAAATACATTAAAATAGCCCTAGAAATGGTACTGTAATATGCACAACGAGATAGCAGCCTCTTCTCCAGGAGCTCCTGGTTACTTGCGCAACCCTATGAACACTTCCTAGAGCACGGTTGCTGTCTCATAGGCACCTTTTACTTATGGTGGTCCTGAAACTTAGATTCTAATTACATGTACGCAGTTACCATATTTGCCCATGCACTTGGATAATGGCTGTATTTGGCATGTACTTGTTTGCTTCTAATGCCCCAAATTTGCACATGCAATTACAGAATAATTTAGTGTGCATGCATGCAATTAGAGGCCCTGCAGAATCAAGCCAAAAATGGAGCCTATCTGAAGTTCAGACTGATTTTTGGTACACACAAATTGTGTGTAAAAGCATACACTTGCACATACTAATGAATGCACTCATATATTTTGTGTGCTGACCTTAACCACAAATGCAGAAAATTTGACCCTAAAAAGCTAGACACTGACCATTTTCTCTCCCACTATAATAATGCATTATGTAGCTTGCACACTTTTTCTTGCTTTAGCAGTAGAAAAAACAACACTTTTTTCATCCAGAAAACTTCTTATTTATGTATTTAATTTACATGCCTTTACATGTATTTAATTTACAGGCAGTGCTGATAAATTCACCCTTCTTCTGGCTTTGTTATTACAAATTCTATCCCAAACAGATATGGAGCTGGGGAATGCTTTTATTTGAAACACAAAACACTTCCTTGAATTTCCTCTGCTTAAATGGGCTGAGCTCAAATCACAAACTTCAAATCTAGATTTCAAGCACACAGGTTTTGTGGTGGTCAGATCTGGAATTTTGGTTCAGTTCATGATAAAGACAGAGGCCATTTGGGTCCAGCTTTGAGTTTTCAACGTCTCCCATGCTGGAAGGTTTTCAGATTTGGGAATTTGATTTTAACCCATCCCTGCTCTAAACCGAAATTGACATTTGCATGTATTGGACTCGCATTTCTGTAGCTTTCCAAAACATAAGCAGGCTCTGAAATCATTCCATAAATATTTCAGCAGCCAAATGAGAGAAGGCCACCTTCTTCTTTCATGCCAATTTTACACTGGGTTAATTGAATGGACTTCAGTGGATTTAATTCTGATTTATCTAAGCAGAATCAGGCCCATTGTACTCAAATCAAAGCAATGAGGAAGACATTATGAAATTTGTTACAGTGCATCTCCAGCATAATCGCCCCACAGATAATTACGCGAGAACTACTTTTGTTTGTTCAGACCAATTGCTTTGACTGGAAATGTTGTGAAGCCCCACGCAAAGTCATTTAAGAAAGAATGACAGTAGAGGGTGATTGGCAACAGTCTCTTCTGCCATAGTTAATGAATATTTAGAATTCTGTGAAACTCGAGGAGTACAGACAAAACAGTAATGACTGAAAATGGGTTATAATTAGAAATCTGCAAGGTACACTGCCCAATTATCAATAGATTCTAGGTACTGAAAGTGAAGGGAAACAAATCAAAGGAATGGATTTCATTGAAATTGAATTAACTGAATAGGGACAAGCCTGCTCTGCAAGATTTTTCTGTAACTTTCTCCTATGCAGCGACAGAGTACTGCATGACAAACTCTTTTTGCACCTCTTAAAAACTTGACAAAATGTAAGGTGACAGTATAGGGGTTCCCAAGGATTAATGTGACATTCATGAAACACCCTCTTCCTTGCAATATATATTTCTTTTGGATGTTGAATCCTGTCATCACTTTGCTGAGATATTTTATGATCAAGAATTAGTTGGAGTGTTTCATATATGTGCAATAATGTATAGATTTTGTGTGTGAGTGATAACTTTCTCCTGCAGCATAAGCAGCTATTCCTTCTCTCACCATCCCTCTAACTATAGTGCAACCAATGCAGTACTGTTGTGCAGGTCTTGGTGGGAGGGGACTTAGGGTGGTAGTGATGCCAGCAGGACATTGGGCTGTCTTCCTGCAGGATGTCTACAACCTCTGCTGATGAGGAGCTATCTTCCATTCCCAGCATGCAGGAAAGAGTTGGGGCAGAAAGAAGCTGACATTGGCTGGTGGATCCATGTATTCACCTTGCCAAGGGAAAGTCCAGCCATAGTGTCTTTGGCAGCCCTGAGGTGGCTGAAGTGGTTCAGAGCACCTCGCTGCTGCTCTGCAGCCTATGCGGGAATATTTGTTTTCCCCTTGATCCCCATAGAACTCCCCAGTACACAATTTGGACACTCAGGCTGGGAAATGAGCATAAGATTTGCCCCCACTTTGTTTAGGAGAGCTGTACCAATTTGTAACCATATAACGTAACTCTTAATTCCTAAATGGTCAGTAACATAAAGGAGGCAAAATTACAGGACTCAAATTGGACACCAAAGGCACGGAATAATAATGCACTGGGTGGGTGATGCAGTTTGCAAACTGCAAATGTCAATGCATGTGATACTTACATGTCACCTTGTATCCTTTCCAAGATGCTTTATTGATGGACTATAAAGGCATCAATTCACCCACCATTGAAATCCACTGATTTGCATTGTTGTTCTGCGTCAGCACCACTATGCAATGGTGGTATTTTGTGTAGAGGGAAATGGGGGGAGAGAACATGGAGAATAACGATCATCTGAGACTAAATGGGAATTTTAGTGGGCAGGATGTTACTGTCTGTACAGCAATATGCCCGCCTATCAGAGCTAACACCCCCACTCCTGTGGAGAATTGTTAAAGTCTCAATTTAACATGCTAGCCAAAGAGCTCCTGTTTCTCCCCTTGGGTTTAGCGTATGCGTTTCTTACAAAGTTTACTTTCTTTCCAATCTCTCCTTTAATCTGTTATACACACCTGTTTTAGAACACACATTGCTGTCAATTTCCTTGGTTCCTAATATCAGATACACAACAAAAATAGCTGAAAGTGAGTCCAGCTTCCAGAATAATTTTTTTTCTTCTCCTTTGGCTAGAAATAAATTTGTTGATATTTACTGCTGCACAGGATTAAGAAGATATTGCAAATAATGATCATTCTGTGCTGTAGACAGTATACTCTTTCTTTACTTCCTTTAGGAAACTGGAACTGACTTGGTCCAAGAATAACTTTCTTATAATGAAGGATAAACCAAAACTGCAGAGCTGTATTCATAATTGAGCATATGTTTTCAGAAAGGGATACAATCAGTGCTTTCCTATCATCACTGTAACAAATCAGGAAGATCAAACATGTTTTGTCTTTGATAATTGTACTGGATTATAGTGCCTTAATAATGAAAGTTCATTGCACTTAAATAACACCCTTCTCCCAAGGATCTGAATGTATTCTACAAATATGCATTAGTAGTAAGTTTCATGTCCTGGGTGTTAGATAAGTATTATATCCTTTGGATAGCTGTGGGGAGGTACAGTCATAAATTCTAAAACACCATTGTGATCATCTAATTTGATGTCCTGTATTACACAGGCTGGAGAACTTCCCCAAAAGAAGTCCTTTTGAACTAGAGCATATCTCTTAGAAAAAACATTCAATCTTGATTTTGAGACCTGTCAGTGATGGCAAATCCAATACAGTCCTTGGTAAATTGTTCCAATAGTTAATTACCCTGACTGTTAAATTTACACCTTCTTTCCAGTCTGAATTTTCCTATCTTCAACTTCCAGTCATTGAATCATATTATACCTTTGTCTACTAGACTGAAGAGCCCATTATTAAATACTTTGTTCCCCATGTAGGTACTTGTAGACTGCAATCAAGTCACCCCTTAATCTTCTGTTTGTTAAGATAAATAGATTAAACTACTCAAGTTTATCACTACAAGACATGTTTTCTAATCCTTTAACCATTCTTTTCTGAACCCTCTACAGTTTATCAACATCTTTTTTGAATTGTAGGCACCAGAAGTGGACACAGTATTCCAGCACTGGCCACACCAGTGCCAAGTACAGAGGTGAAATAACCTCTCTACTTTTACTTGAGATTCTCCAGTTTATGGGTCCAAGGATCACTTTAGCCCCTTTGCCCATAGCATCACATTAGAATTCATGTTCAGTTGATTATCCACGCTGACCCCCAAATCTTTTCCAGTGTCACTGCTTCCTCGGATAGTCCCCTATACATAAGTTGGCCTACTTTCTTTGTTCCTAGGTTATAGGTTTACATTAGCTGTATGAAAATGAATGTTTGCTTGCATCCAGTTTACCAAGTGGTCCAGATAGCTCAGTATCAATGAGCTATCCTCTTCATTATTTACCACTCCCTTAACTTTTGTGTTGTCTGCACATTTTATCAGTGATTTTGTTTTCTACCAGCTCATTGGTACAACTGTTAAATAGTGTAAGGCCAATAACAATCCCTGCTGGACGCCACTTGATGATTCCCCATTTACAGTTTGAGACCTGTCAATTAGCCAGTTTTAATCCATTTAATGTATGCCAGGTTAATTTTGTATTCTAATTTTTAATGCAATACCAAGTCTGTCTGTCATTATTACCTTTATCAACCAAAGTCTTTTATGTCAGTGCTACTACATTTATCAACCAAATTTGTAATCTCATCTGTTAGTCTGACAGAATCTATTTTCCATAAACCCATGTTGATTGGCATTTATTATATTACCCTCCCTTAATTCTTTATTAATCAAGTCATGTATCAGCCGCTGGGCTGGATGTCAGACTGACAGCTTTATAAATTACCTGGCTCATCCCATTTTCCCTTTTTAAATATTCGCACAACATTAGCTTTCTTCCAGTCGTGAGGAACTTCCCCAGTGTTCCAACCCAATTGGTTAAACCAATGAGCTCTAAAGTTTAGGTTTAGAAGAGAGAAGAGGTAGAGGTAAGGGCATAGATCTCAGGATTTGAGGTACCTAGAAATGAATGCTGAGGTTCACAGCCTTTGTCCTTGTCCTGTGGGGTAGATTCTTTCCCCAGGCACTTCAGAATTCTCTGTCATGGCCCTGATTCAATAGTCCATCCCTATTTAGCCCAGTGCTTAACGTTAGATAAATGCTTAAGGTGAGTTGCTTTCAATTAAACATGTACTTAAGTGGTGGGCTGAATAGGGATGGACTTAAGCACATGTTTAAATACTTTGGTGAATTGAGACCATAGTGCCTGATTATAGGCCCCATTACCCCTTTCCTACATTTTTATGATAGACATAACTGAGGATGGAGTTTGTGCTTGGCTGAATTCAAGATAAAAATCTCATATTTCACTAAAAAAATACAGTGATGCCTGTAGTGATGATCCTGTGCTAACGAAACCACCGGTGTCAGGTGTTGCTCGATTTCTGCTATGTTAATTGCACTGTTATGTAGCCACCTGTTGGAACAGCCAGAAACATAGCAGTTCCTTTGGTATCCACCATCAACAGGTTCCACTGATCTAATATGAATGTATTTCTAGTTACCTGGTATAATGCAAGTAAGTGTTTCACTGTTTAGACATGAGCAGAAAATAAAATTAAAAAAAAAAGTTAGCACATCTCAGAAATTGAAAATGTTTACAATTAATTTCCTACTTTCAAAAATAATTTAATGATGAATCTGTGACATTTCATGTTTGTTCTTCAAACATTTCGGAGTGAAAAATAGGATCATTTTAGAGTAAAATACATGACATATTTTAAAATACAAAATTTCTTTCAGCTGAAAATTAATTAAAAACATTTTTGTTTCTTAGCCCTTTTGGGGAAATTTTGATGAGAAAACATGTCATGGTCTCAAAATAACGAATGTTTTCAAAGCAATGTAATGAGCTGTTTTGATTTCTTCTCACAGCTCCTAGATGAATAATGGAATTCTCTGTGATCACAGCTGCATTACTGGGAGTTTCATGTTTTGTATAACTCAGAGGGCTAACCCTTATACAGTAAGCCAGTGAGGTGACTGAGAATGGACCAAGAGCGTGCTGCAGCCTTTGTATTTCAGAATGATTTTCCCCCTTCTCCAAATGCCAGTTATCTCAGGACTCCAGTTATCACAGGACTTCTGCCTGATTTGTCACATGCATTTCTACCTTTAATCCTGCCCAGGGAGACAGATATGTCAGAGTTTACCTTGCGTTCCGTAGTCCTAAGTGCAAGGTATCCTGTGTCAGTCTCCCTCCCTCTCTCTGCCTCAGTCACGTTACTTTGTATAACATTCCACTAACCTTTCCATAGTAACACCATGACACTGTAACACCTCGAAACAACCTTGGCCTGAACCAGGCTATGTGGTATCACACTTTACAAGCAATTGGCAGCCTCCCAGATGCCCAGTGAACCACAGTCATCACCTGATCGTCAGTCAGTTTTTGGTTCCCACACTCCCTGCTCCTCTCCCTTCCACTAGTCATTCCAGATTACTTATGCTATTAAACTGTAATTGATGCTTTCCTTGGTGTGGTTCCCAAATTTTGCTCCTGACCAGACAAGAGACTGCTCAAATCATCATAATCAAGCAAGAAAAGCTTCTTCATATACCTGGCTGATAGTCAATACATAGTTATATATATTTTGAATTAATTTAAAAAATACTCATAACTTGTTCTGTATTTTGATTTTTCCTAAACTAATTATGGACTTGATTTTATTTTTCCAGCCCCTGCTTATCCTCAGTAGGATCTTACTCTGCAAGAAGTGCCACTGAATTCAAATGTGACTGAATGGCAAAATCTGGCCATTTGTGTGTTTGTGATTTTTAAGTTGTTAGGAAAAGTAATTGGTGAATATATACACAGTACTTTAATAGGTATTGTTTACAATGGAGCTATAGTCATACCATCATAATTAAAGTCCTGATCCTGCAAACACTTATGTACCTGCTTAACTTTACTCATGTGAGTAGTCCTGTTGATTTCAGTGTGGATACTCATATGAGTAAAGCTAAGCACAGAGGAGTTTGCAGGACTGGGGCCTAACGTTACAGTCAAGCCCCAATATAAGCCCTGTGTGTGCGCGCTCATGCTATTTCTCTCTAACTTCAGAAACAAATATTGGTTTAGTCTGAAAATTGCCAGGCTTAGTCTGAATGCAAAAGAAAATCTCTCTGCCAAGTTTAAAGAACGTTTGTCAGTTTGTTTTTAAATGTATAGAAAGATATTATGGAATTTTCAGGGGTTGAAGTGAGGCTTGATGGGATAGCCTCCGCCCCTCTCCCCTTAGCAGAATACTGGATGAGGTAACAGTGTTTCTGGGCTGTATATGGAAAATGTGATATGTATAGTCTCTTGACCATAGTGGGAAGCTAAAAACAGGGGGAAATAGAGCTTTGTTCTTATAGGGGGTAAAAGAAAGACATTGGTAGCTTTGGCCCATAATAGCTGGGTGAACTGGAACATAGTGTGGGGAACGTATTGGGTTCACAGTCCATATTTGAAATGTATATGATGTAGCATGAGTTATAAGAAGGTTTCTGGTTTTTAGGTGATGGCTGGGCAGGAGCTGCAGGTGGAGTTAAGATTGTTGTTGTTAGAATGTGATAGGTTTGCATTTTGAGTGTACTGTGATACTTGAATTCTTGTCTACCTTCCCTTACATGATGATTTGTAACCTTCTTCTAAATGCTCATGTTTTATATTTCAACCTTAACATTCATCAGCATGTATAACTGAGAAGTAGCAAATATTTTTCTGTTACTTTGTTACTTTCCAGACTGATGCATTTTTTATATGAGCATTTTTAAAAAAGTGTACTCACTGTTACAGCAACAGTTACCACTCGTATATTGCTTTTATTTTGTGATGATAAAAAGCTGAACTAAAATCCACTAAATTCAGATGACATATCTGTCAGTTTCTGTCCTCTGAACCATTTTAGTAGAATAATTAATTAGTGTTACAGCATCTCAGGATGTGAGCCTAAATCCCTCTCCGCCCCCCCATTTAGTCTTCCTGATCTCCAGCTGTCAACAAAGACAAAACACCTATCTCCGCCACTGTCAGAACTGACATCAGAATGTGAAGCAGTAGCTTATCTCACTACTTGTCTCATGGCCAGCATGTGACCCTGGCTGCAAAGCTCTCACCAGGGAAGACTGGCAGGCATCAAGAGGCTTAGCTTTCACAGGCTCGAGAGATCTTGTTCTCCAGCCTTCAAATTTACAAGGAGCCCTGCTGCACCTATGCCATCCCACAACAGGGAAACACACCTAGTGAGGGTGATTTCAGCCACTGCTGTGTTTAAATTAGTCTCATTGTTGATTGCTGTGCAGGCTTGATGTGAACTTTACAAGCAAAGCATGGCCTTTCATGGGAGTTTGGGTTTGCAAATAGATTATTGCATGTAATCAACGAAACAAAGCACTGCTGCCTGAACTGTATATCTTGTTCTGATCTACTATGTTATGGAACATTTTACAGTGTTAAAAGGGGGAACGGCTCAGATATACAACATTGTCTTAACAAGCTGTCTGTTATGAGGACTAGTTCATTAGTTTTAATTGTAGTGAGCCAAATGGGTCCTAACCTTTATTTTACATTTTATAGCACATTTTACCTGTACACAGCAATGCAGCAACTTCCCTGAAATTCAGGATAAATATCTGGCCCCAAAATCATTTTGTAGAAATGTTATGAAAATTAAAAGAACAGCTTTTAAGGAGTAGTCATGTCTCTAATAATGCCAGCTCCTTCCCTGATTTTCACACTGCACTTGTGGGATAGCTGTGATGAGACAGCTCTGTCAGCTGTTGCTGGTCCTCCTAGTTGCCTAAACCTATAGATAAGCCTATAGAGCTGCCCCCCAGGATTTTTATTCAAATGACATTTCCCCCCTTCATTCAAATGGGGTTTGAATCTTTTTTTTGTCAGTGACACCAGATGTCTCCAAAAGGATATTCCTACTCAGCCAAGAGTTTCAGCTTTCCACACTAGTGTGGAAATGGATACAATACCACCACCCACAATGGAGTGGTTAACTTAAGGCTACATTGTAACTGTATACAATCTTCCCTGAGTAAAGGGGCTGCGCATAGGTTTATTGCCACAGGAGCAGACCAACACATTTCCCATCCACCAGCCCAGGAGAGGGAGTAATGGCTGTTCTCCCTCACCCAGGCTGTGCCTTGTTCTGTGGAGTAGGGGGGCATCTTATACACCTTACTCCTTTGCTGGACATAAAGGGCAGATTGTCACTTGCCCAATAACTGTGAGCTCCTTAAGGTAGTAGTAATAGTAATACCTAGCGCTTATCTAGCACTTTTCATCTGTAGATCTCAAAGCATCATTAAGCCCATTTTACATATATCTTTATCTGTTGGACTAGTTCTTAGTCCAGTGGGGCCTTTGGGAGATGCCCAAATGCATATAATAAATATCCACACCGAAATGCAGGGTGGACATTACAGGGATAATTAAAGGGATGCATGACATGCGAAGCATGTATTATTAAATAGAAGCCCATTATGACGTGTCCAAACTGCCTTCATTCCATACAACCTGCCTCAGAAAAATCCTCCATATCTTTTGGCTCAGAACAATCTCAAACCAAGATCTATTGACACAGTGCAGCCAAGAGGATCTGAGCACCATCATTATCAGGAGGCGTTGGAGATGGATTGGCCATGTGCTTTGGATGGAAATTGATTCCATCAGCAGAATAGCAATGAGATGGACACCTGAAGGCAAGTGAAAAAGAGGCCGCCCAAAAACAACATGGCGAAGAGCTGTGGAAGCTGAGCTGAAAAACCTGGGGCACAGCTGGGGAATCAGTGAAACACTTGCCAGAAACAGACAGGAGTGGAGGAGCTTTGTTGCTGCCCTAAACGCCAGAGGCGTAATGGGAACATGATGATGATGAGTCTTGGGGAAACGGTAGAAAACTCTACATTGAAGGGAGGATGGACTGTATGTGGGTGTGGCCACGCTTCCGGTAAACAACCATAGAATTGCTACTGGATTAAAGTATAAAGTGGGACTGTCTAATCTCACCACACCTACAGTGTGATGTGAGGCATAAAGTTAAAGGCAAGTTGGCTGCTGTCACCAGTCTGAGTTGTAGTGAGATGAATGTCTTCTTTGTGTTATAAAGTCTCTTAGTTACAGTGTTCTCTTATCCTCCAATATCCACTCCTTAAGAACATAACATAAGAACATAAGAATGGCCATACTGGGTCAGACCAAGGGTCCATCCAGCCCAGCATCTTGTCTGCCGACAGTGGCCAATGCCAGGTGCCCCAGAGGGAGTGAACCTAACGGGCAATGATCAAGTGATCTCTCTCCTGCCATCCATTTTCACCCTCTGACAAACAGAGGCTAGGGACACCATTCCTTACCCATCCTGGCTAATAGCCATTAATGGGCTTAACCTCCATGAATTTATCTAGTTCTCTTTTAAACCTTGTTATAGTCCTTGCCTTCACAACCTCCTCAGGCAAGGAGTTCCACAGGTTGACTGTGCGCTGTGTGAAGAACTTCCTTTTATTTGTTTTAAACCTGCTGCCCATTAATTTCATTGGGTGGCCCCTAGTTCTTATATTATGGGAACAAGTAAATAACTTTTCCTTATTCACTTTCTCCACACTACTCATGATTTTATATACCTCTATCATATCCCCCCCAGTCTCATCTTTTCCAAGCTGAAAAGTCCTAGCCTCTTTAATCTCTCCTCATATGGGACCTGTTCCAAACCCCTAATCATTTTAGTTGCCCTTCTGTGAACCTTTCCTAATGCCAGTATATCTTTTTTGAGATGAGGAGACCACATCTGTACGCAGTATTCAAGATGTGGGCGTATCATGGATTTATATAAGGGCAATAAGATATTCTCCGTTTTATTCTCTATCCTTTTTTAATGATTCCTAACATCCTGTTTGCTTTTTTGACTGCTGCTGCACACTGCGAGGACATCTTCAGAGAACTAGCCACGATGACTCCAAGATCTCTTTCCTGATTAGTTGTAGCTAAATTAGCCCCCATCATATTGTATGTATAGTTGGGGTTATTTTATCCAATGTGCATTACTTTACATTTATCCACATTAAATTTCATTTGCCATTTTGTTGCCCAATCACTTAGTTTTGTGGGATCTTTTTGAAGTTCTTCACATTCTGCTTTGGTCTTAACTATCTTGAACAGTTTAGTATCGTCTGCAAACTTTGCCACTTCACTGTTTACCCCTTTCTCCAGATCATTTACGAATAAATTGAATAGGATTGGTCCTAGGACTGACCCTTGGGGAACACCACTATTTACCCCTCTCCATTCTGAATATTTACCATTTATTCCTACCCTTTGTTCCCTGTCTTTTAACCCAGTTCTCAATCCATGAAAGGATCTTCCCTCTTATCCCATGACAACTTAATTTACATAAGAGCCTTTGGTGAGGGACCTTGTCAAAGGCTTTCTGGAAATCTAAGTACACTATGTCCACTGGATCCCCCTTGTCCACATGTTTGTTGACCCCTTCAGAGAACTCTAATAGATTAGTAAGACATGACTTCCCTTTACAGAAACCATGTTGACTTTTGCCCAACAATTTATGTTCTTCTATGTGTCTGACAATTTTATTCTTTATTATTGTTTCAACTAATTTGCCCGGTACTGACATTAGACTTACCGGTCTGTTATTGCCGGGATCACCTCTAGAGCCCTTTTTAAATATTGGCGTTACATTAGCTATCTTCCAGTCATTGGGTACAGAAGCTGATTTAAAGGACAGGTTACAAACCATAGTTAATAGTTCCGCAATTTCACATTTGAGTTCTTTCAGAACTCTTGGGTGAATGCCATCTGGTCCCGGTGACTTGTAACTGTTAAGTTTATCAATTAATTCCAAAACCTCCTCTAATGAAACTTTAATCTGTGACAATTCCTCAGATTTGTCACCTACAAAGGACGGCTCAGGTTTGGGAATCTCCCTAACATCCTCAGCCATGAAGACTGAAGCAAAGAATTCATTTAGTTTCTCCGCAATGACTTTATCGTCTTTAAGTGCTCCTTTTGTATCTTGATCATCCAGGGGCCCCACTGGTTGTTTAGCAGGCTTCCTGCTTCTGATGTACTTAAAAAACATTTTGTTATTACCTTTTGAGTTTTTGGCTAGCTGTTCTTCAAACTCCTTTTTGGCTTTTCTTATTACATTTTTACACTTGATTTGGCAGTGTTTATGCTCCTTTCTATTTACCTCACTAGGATTTGACTTCCACTTTTTAAAAGATGCCTTTTTATCTCTCACTGCTTCTTTTACATGGTTGTTAAGCCACGGTGGCTCTTTGTTAGTTCTTTTACTGTGTTTTTTAATTTGGGGTATACATTTAAGTTGGGCCTCTATTATGGTGTCTTTGAAAAGTGTCCATGCAGCTTACAGGGATTTCACTCTAGTCACTGTACCTTTTAATTTCTGTTTAACTAACCTCATTTTTGCATAGTTTCCCTTTCTGAAATTAAGTGCCACAGTGTTGGGCTGTTGAGGTGTTCTTCCCACTACAGGAATGTTAAATGTTATTATATTATGGTCACTATTTCCAAGCAGGCCTGTTATAGTTACCTCTTGGACCAGATCCTGTGCTCCACTCAAGCCTAAATCGAGAATTGCCTCTCCCCTTGTGGGTTCCTGTACCAGCTGCTCCAAGAAGCAGTCATTTAAAGTATCGAGAAATGTTGTCTCTGCATTTTGTCCTGAGGTGACATGTACCCAGTCAATATGGGAATAATTGAAAGCCCCCACTATTATTGAGTTCTTTATTTTGATAGCCTCTCTAATCTCCCTTAGCATTTCATCGTCCTATCACTGTCCTGGTCAGGTGTCGATAATAGATCCCTACTGTTATATTCTTATTAGAGCATGGAATTATTATCCATAGAGATTCTATGGAACATATGGATTCATTTATGATTTTTACTTCATTTGATTCTACATTTTCTTTTACATATAGTGCCACTCCCCCCACCACACAACCTGTTCTGTCCTTCTGATCTATTTTGTACCCCGGAATTCTATACATGGTTGCTTTTCATGGAAATTGCTTAGATACTATGGTTTTGAATGACCTTATTAAAAACCTGGACAAGTAACATGCATATGTAGACAAGGGTCAAGTTGATATGGAAAATATAACAGTCTAGGTTGTCTTTAAAGTATGTGCCACAGAAGTGACAGAGGGCATAATATATGCAGTGGGAAGATAGGAGACACAGCACATCAAGGGAGTTTTCAGCTGCAAACTACACAAAGGAGCCAGCTGCCAGAAAGACCACAGTGTTGTGTGGCCCTTCTGTATGGGTCACCCTCAGCATTGTATTAAGTGCCATATTGCACTGAAAAAAAGATTCCTTGTTTATACATGCCAGTGTGTACTGTAGATTAGATTTCCACATACATAAGGAGGTGCCCAGGAGAAACTAAGGCGCACATACAGGGCATACACATGCATATGGGGTTTGAGTTCATCTTCCCATTTGAGAGCTACCACAGTGCCTCAGCCAGCCATGAAGACTTCCACCCACAAGCAAGGTGGAAGGAAACAGCGGGGGGTGATGATTCTGAATCTCAGGGCAAGAGCTGAGGGAATTATGTCATGAGTAATTTTTTGAGTGTTGTCTTTTTCTGTCCATGAGTAGGTTGCTAAACTCTTGAGTTTATTCAAAATGATTTGGAAATAATTTTAAAAAAATGCTCCCCTACATGAATAGCTTGTGGCAAGTATACATTCCCCAGAGTTTTAAATTCATGCTGATTACTTCTGTAAGCCCTCCAACCCTGAATTAGAAACAACACCACATGTCATATACACTGGATCTAATCTATGCAGTGTAAATTTTCACTTTCAAATAGATCATTCCAAAATTACTCTTAGAAAATATTCTGTTTAACACTCCCTTTAAAAAAAACAAAACTATTTTGCTAGTCAAGCTTGACTATTCAAATAATCTGGGAATGCAAGTATGCCAGAGTTATGAAATTCCATTTTGAACTGGAATGAATATTGATTTTTTTAGTGTTAGTTCTGAGATCTCCTGCAAGATACAGAGTAGAGCTGGAAAGTGCCATTTGTTTCACGTGCAGAATATGAATCACTGTCTTTTCCCTCTCTTATGAAGCCATACTAATAAGTGTTGCTTCCTCAGTGAAGGAGGCATGACAAGCAGCCGGGGTGGCTTTTGGGAGCTCATTGTTCATGGTACCACATACAGGATAGCAGCAATTCACTAATGCTTCTACAAACAATGTCCATTAGGGCACGTTGCCATTACTGTTTCTATATGGGCTCCACAGCATTGCCTGCTTGCTCTTTGCGTAAGAATGGAAAGGATCAGAGCCGTGTGTTTGTACAGCTTCAGGAAAGTACCTGAATTAAGTGCATAGAGATGCTTTTAAAATTGCTCTTTCCACCCAGGTCGATTGGCACCTTCCTCCACTCTGTGCATACATAGCTCCTTTCTCTAGTATTGTTTGACATTAATGGGGAGAAGCAAGTGGCAGCAGATGGTAGCAACTGGCCCAGTCCTGCTCCCATTGAAGCCCCTGGCAATGCTTTCATTAATTTCAAAAGGAACAGAGTTGAACATGTAGATTTCAGTGATTCTGTAGCATTTAAAAACTCTCACTTGTTAAGTAAAATCTTACATTTTATTTTTGCTTTGTTTCCTTTTCATGGTTTGTTGTGTGCTTACACAAGAACAGGAATAGCTGGGTCACCAGGCGGAAAGCAAAATTGCTTGTGTGCACACACATAAAAGGAACAGTCAAGGGGATACAGAGCTAGGGAACAAAGTCAGAAGAGAAAGCTATCAAAGTGAGTGGCTATTTAAAGTGAGACTCACCTGCAATGTTTGATGTGGCTTGTTGAACATCAGTTGTTCCCTTTTGAGGCAGAAGGAAGAAAGCAAATGAGAGCTGTGACAGCCACGGTCTGCAACCTGACACCTGTAGAATGCACAGGTACAGGCCTCAACAGCTGGCTTTTTAGCCCCAATTCAGTTTCCCATCTGGTCAAAAGCTGCCACATAAAGCTCAACATGAAAGGCTGTTTGAAAACTTAAATTAACAGGTTTTATTTCTGACTCAAAGCAATGGAGGACCTGAAAAAAAATCTGAGCAGAGCAAGAGGTGAGATAATAGCACAGAGAGAACCTCAAAGCTGGAGAACTCCATCTCAGAATGTGTGCCATTAAGGAAGGTGCAAGAAATTCCCCCAAACAAAACAGGGTATTCTGACATGATGAAGGTTTTTACCATCAACTGGACTATGCACCAGGCAGAAAAGTCCGCTCAAAAAGAAACATAACACAACTACCGAGTGACACCTGCTATAGAAAACAGTGGCCCCATTTCAAAACAAAACCAACCACACACACTGTTTGCTTGTTTGGCTTCTTATACTTTTGGGGCTAATGCCATAACTAATAACAAATGCTTAATAATGCCTATTTACCTACTGTATAAGGTGTATAAGCTTTAAGGCCCTGATTCTGCAAACATGTGTTTACTTACTAAGTAAAAATGAAGTGAGGCACATGCATAAGTGTTTGCAATGTGTCCTTTATTTTTAAATCTGTCAGCTTTATATCAACTGCTGATAGGCTAGAGCTACACAGATATCTTTCAGCAACTTTTTGCAAAATGCAATGGCAGTATTTTGAGTTTCTAAGCAACATTTAATGAAACAATCTTTTTTGGGAGAGAGAGGGCGTTTTTTTACATGGTCCATAATTGTAAGAACTAGGGCTGTCAATTAATCACAATTAACTCACATGATTAACTCAAAATTAATTGCGATTAATCGCACTTATAACAATAGAATACCAGTTGAAATTTATTAAATATTTTTGGATGTTTATCTACATTTTCAATATTGATTTAAATTACAACACAGAATACAAAGTGCACGGTGCTCACTTTATATTATTATTTTTTATTACAAATATATGCACTGTAAAAATGATAAACAAAAGAGAGTATTTTTCATACAAGTACTGAAGTGCAATCTTTTTATTGTGAAAATGTAACTTACAAATGCAGATATTTTGGCTACATAACTGCATTCAAAAACAAAACAATGTAAAACTTTAGAGCCTACAAGTCCACTCAGTCCTACTTTTTATTCTGCCAATTGCTAAGACAAACAAGTTTGTTTAAATAGACGGGAGATACTGCTGCCTGCTTCTTATTTACAATGTCACCTGAAAGTGAGAACAGGAGTTCGCATGGCACTTTTGTAGCTGACATTGCAAGGTATTTACATGCCAGGTATGCTAAACATTCGTATGCCCCTTCATGCTTCGGCCACCATTCCAGAGGATATGCTTCCATGCTGATGATGCTTGTTAAAAAAAATAATGCGTCAATTAAATTTGTGACTGTACTCCTTAGGGGGAGAATTGTATGTCTCCTGTTCGATTTTACCCACATTCTGCATGTATTTCATGTTATAGCAGTCTTGGATGATGACCCAGCACATGTTCGTTTTAAGAACACTTTCACAGCAGATTTGACAAAACGCAAAGAAGGTACCAATGTGAGATTTCTAAAAATAGCTACAGCACTTGACCCAAAGTTTAAGAATCTGAAGTGCCGTCCAAAATCTGAGAGGGATGAGGTGTGGAGCATGCTTTGAGAAGTCTTAAAAGAGCAACACTCTGATGCGGAAACTACAGAACCCGAACTACCAAAAAAGAAAATCAATCTTCTGCTGGTGGCATCTGACTCAGGTGATGAAAATGAACATGCGTCAGTCTGCACAGCTTTGTATTGTTATCAAGCAGAACCCATCATCAGTACGGAAGCATGGTTTAAGCATGAAGGGACATATGAATCTTTACCACATCTGGCATCTAAATATCTTGCAACACCAGCTACAACAGTGCCATGCGAACACCTGTTCTCACTTTCAGGTGACATTGTAAACAAGAAGCAGGCAGCATTATCTCCTGCAAATTGTAACCAACCTTGTTTGTCTGAGCGATTGGCTGACCAAGAAGTAGGACTGAGTGGACTTGTAGGCTCTAAAGTTTTACATTGTTTTATTTTTGAATGCAGGGTTTTTTTGTACATAATTCTACATTTGTAAGTTCAACTTTCATGGTAAAGAGATTGCACTATAGTACCTGTAGGAGGTGAATTGAAAAATATTTGTTTTTTGTTTTTTACTGTGCAAATATTTGTAATAAAAATAAATATAAAGTGAGCACTGTACACTTTGCATTCTGTATTGTAATTGAAATATATTTGAGAATGTAGTAAACATCCAAAAATATTTAAAATAAATGGTATTCTATTGTTGTTTAACAGTGCGACTAATCGCGTGATTATTTTTTTTAATCGCTTGACAGCCCTAGTAAGAACAAGACAAAAACCATATATTTCCGAAGTAGCTTCCCAGGATAGTATTGTACTCCAAAAGCTCATCTACATTGCCTTTCCTCTTGCTTTCTCTCTGTGGCTTGATCTCTTCCTATTATCTCTTCTGTCTTTGCAGGTCTTAGAATACTAGACTACTTTCTGCATCCTCCCTGCACCTGTCTCTCCATAGTGGGAATATGCCCTTCACCATCTGGACTAGCTGCCCTGCCTCTAATTGGTTTAGGTTCTTCAAATTCTATCTCAGGACACAGCTCTCCTTCTATAGTATTTTAAAAATATCAAAACCCACCCCTGCACATAGTTAATCTGTGCTTAATAATTCTCTCTGTAATGGGACTGGTACATCCTTCTCTAACATACCTGCTACCTGACCACTGTAAGCTACAACTATGATGTATATTTGGCAAACACACACTGTAATGAACTATAGAATATGTTGTGAAAGCTTGTACAAGAGACTAATTCTACTGCATTGCAGAAAATGAGTTCTCTTTAAAACTGATGCTTTGCGTTAATAAATCATAGTCTTAACTAGACTTACAGTTTACTCTGTGATGCTGAAAATTATTTGGAGCTTAAACCAAAAGAAGCTACTTAAAATAAATTTGAATAGAGTAGCAAAATAATTCCTTAGGCATTAACTGAAATTAGTTACCAGATTGTCTGCTTTGCCACTGCTAGTCTTTTGGCTTTAATTCATGGCAGAGAAGCATAATAATCTGCATCTTACTACTAATTTACTAACATTGGCCACTGTACTTGGGTCCTTCCTAGACTGCTAATCTCCCCAGTCACCTGCCCACACCAAATGTATTAACCAAAGAACTCCATCCTATTGTAAAATGCTGGGTCAGGATATTAGTCCTCGGCTAAGACTTCTGTCAGAGTTTCTATATGATTAAGTGCTCCATTCCTTTTAATCATTTAACAAGAGCTATGGGTCTGTACAAAACATCTATAATAGCAAGGTGCGTTCAGTGTGTGATTTAGACATCTGTGTAACCTGCAGCTGTCAGAATCTCTTTCTTGAACAGTTAAGCCATTTAGTATTCAGTCATTCTGCAAAGAATTTGGATGCTTGGTTTGAAGTGTAAGGACTTCTAGTCTGAGCTGAAGCAATATTTTCTCATTTAAATGAATCCACGAAACATTAACTGTTTCTGGAGAGGAGGTGGGCAAAGATATGATCACAGAAACTCTGAGATCTGGAGTCCCTCTGGACTTCTTTGTTACTTTGCTGGTCAATAAGCAGGGTAGAACGGAGTCAAGGGACACCCATAGCATCATTTTAAATATGTGCCTCAAAAACAGACACGTTGCTTTCTTTTCTAATGAAGTATAATGTTATGTTGCAAACCCAGAAACCTATGGTCTCCCCCTGAGAGCTGAGGTTAGCATCATGGTATCTAAAGCCCCAATCATGTAAAATGGTTATGTTCAGGTATGACAGATTGCTGGGAACCAACACCTATTGAGTTCCAAGGGTGGGTGGGTGCAAGCCTGCCACAGCTAAAGACCCCCCAGCCTAAGGGGACGAGCTACTGAACCCAGAGCTCAAGCGATTTCAGGGGATAACTAATGAAAAACAGGGACCGGAGTGAGGTCAAAGGGGGAACCAACAACGGAGACAGCACTCTGATCACTTAAACATCAATTAATTGCCCTGGGATGGATATGATTGTGCCTAATTAGCAGATTAGGCTGGGGAGGGCTAAATAGCTAATTAGCCCATTAACACAGAGCATAGAAGAAGGCACTAGGGGGGCCAGAACCAAGAAGGATTTCTGGGTGGACAGATCTCTTCCCTTTCCTTGGCAGAGGAGAAAATGATATTGTAAATTCTGTGGTATGAGGGTCATTAAAAGCAGTGGGAAGATAATGTAAATAAACTACATGGTGGTGTTTAACAACTGAAGGTTCTGAACAGTTTTGTGTAGACAGAGCAGAAGACAGGAGCAGGATGTTGCCTGTCCTAGCAGGCCTAGTTATTCCTTTTTTGAGTCCTTTTTCTAGGTCAGGGTGCAGGTTGGCCTACTTTTACAGGATAGGGGGGAAATAGTTCAAATTGATATTTTGATAAATTGACTTAAATACTTCTAAAATAGTTTTCTATAAAATGTGGCACATGAGGAATGCATAATGATGTGGCATTGGGAAGTGTGTGTGCATGCAGTATGTGTATATACACACTGTATAGTAATAGTGTTTTTATTTATATGGGTAAGAAAAAAAAATTAAGGGTACAAAGCTAAGCATTCAAAAGTTGCTTGCATGCAATATGACATAGCAATCAGATTGACAGAGCAAGACGGGTACCCAGAAATCACCTACTACAGGACAGGCCCAACAAGGACAATAACAGAACACCACTGGCCATCACATACAGCCCCCAGCTAAAACCTCTCCAGCGCATTATCCACGATCTACAACCTATCCTGGAAAATGATCCCTCACTCTCACAGATCTTGGGAGGCAGGCCAGTCCTCGCTTACAGACAACCCCCCAACCTGAAGCAAATACTCACCAGCAACTACACACCACACCACAGAAACATCAACCCAGGAACCAATCCCTGTAGCAAACCTCGTTGCCTACTCTGTCCCCATATCTACTCTGGCGACACCATCAGAGGACCCAACCACATCAGCCACACCATCAAGGGCTCATTCACCTGCACATCCACTAATGTTATATATGCCATCATGTGCCAGCAATGCCCATCTGCCATGTACATTAGCCAAACCGGACAGTCCCTCTGCAAAAGAATAAATGGACACAAATCGGAAATCAGGAATGGTAACATACATAAGCCAGTAAGTGAACACTTCAATCTCCCTGGTCATTCTATTACAGGTTTAAAAGTCACTATCATTGAACAAAAAAACTTCAGAAACAGACTTCAAAGAGAAACAGCAGAACTAAAATTCATTTGCAAATTTAACACCATTAATCTGGGCTTGAATAGGGACTGGGAGTGGCTGGCTCATTACAGAAGCAGCTTTTCCTCTCCTGGAATTGACACCTCCTCATCTATTATTGGGAGTGGACTACGTCCACCCTGATTGAGTTGCCCTGTCAACACTGGTTCTCCACTTGTGAAGTAACTCCCTGCTCTCCATGTGTCAGTATATAATGCCTGCATCTGTAACTTTCACTCTATGCATCTGAAGAAGTGAGGTTTTTACCCACGAAAGCTTATGCCCAAATAAATCTGTTAGTCTTTAAGGTGCCACCAGACTCCTTGTTGTTATTGTGCTAGATGCTTTCAATACACATGGAAGACAGTTTACAATCTAAATAGACGAGACAAACAAAAGAAGTGTTGTTATCCCTATTTTACAGGTGGGGAATGGAGGCACAGAGTAACTAAGTAACTTGCCAAAGATGACCTGGAAAGACCGTGGCAGAGTAAGGAAATAAACCCAGCACTCCCAAGTCCCAGTCAAATGCCTTAACTGCAAGATGTCCTTGTCCCAAATACTGATTATTCAAACTCATGCTCTACAAACTTCCTGTTATATCTCCCTTTCTGACTCTGGGTTCAGCACATTTATTTGGTGAAACCAAGCCCCCCCCCCCCCCCCGCATTTACTTGGTTAACCAGCATTTCACTGTGTTGTCAGACAACTTCCATGGATGGTTAGGCTGCTTTAGGGGAACTTTGTGCCTGAAAAGCAGTATAAAACAGCATTAATGTGGGGGGAATATTGAGCCCAGTAGGTCTCCATAAATTTTATATAGGAAGATAATTTCCATGTTGGAACATATAATTAGTCCATCATATCTGTTTTTGTGCCTCTGCTGGTGGCCACCATTGGCTGTTTCAGAGGAAAGCAACTTCCTCACCTACCCCCAATAAAATCCCCAGGCAAATGTGCATGCTAAATATGGGCAAAAACATTCTATGCTGAATCTTGTCCTGAATAGTTTTTTGCCACTGAATGGCTTTTATTAACTGAATTCAGTAGGAACTGCAGGCACCCAGCACCAATCAAAATGAGGCCTCGATGCTCTTTTTTTTTTTTTTTAAGTTTCATCCATTCTTTGAAAACCTTGGTGGGTCTTGATAAGACTGGGCATTTAATGGATTTATGGATTTATTAAAATGAAATGGATTTATTAAAATGAAATACATGAGTAGGACAAAAAGATTTAAGTTTAATTTAAGAAAAATTCAAAGGCTTAAAGTAAAGCACGTTTACTTATTTTACTGGACTGGAGCCTGATTGACTAGTATCCTATTGTTTTTTTGTAATGGTGGCTTTCCCTCTTTGCCATGGGGCAGTTGATGTGCAGATACCTTTGGCAACATCTATAGACTTTGAAATATCTGTCTTCCTTTAATCTTCTGCATCAAACATAACATCAGGCAAGCATATAACTGAAGCACAGAAAAAAACAAGTATAGTGTCTGCATGGATAGAAAACCTGGATCATAAGACGTCAGCCAGCTATTTATTAAGATAGGCTACTGAACAAATTTCATATTTACAACTTGTTTGATCAGGAGGTTCTGCATTTGATGAACAGATTTAGCTGCAGCCAAATATCTGTTTTATTTGAATGTTTAGTTTAGTACCCAAACTTTTAATATTTAATTGACATTTGTCCATGGTACATATTTCTGCACAAGCTGGCTTGATGGGCAATCTCTGTGTAGGAGAAGCCCAAGAATGGGATAACTGTAGAATGTTGAAAGTCAGGATTCAGGCATGTGCGCTGTCAGATCTCGCAGGCTAGCTCATATGGCACCTTTTGTACCTGGCTTGGTGCTGGCTTTCATGAGCATCTAATTCACACGCACAAATTAAAAAAAAGTAAAAACAAACTCAAATTAAATTCTGATTTGAACATCTATGAAACACTCTCATAACTACGGTATTTTTTCTGCTTAAATGGCCAAATATTCATAAAGGCAGCCTCCTATTTTGGGTACAGTTTACACCTGTAAACTTGTACACACATTTTTTGTCCATGCAATTGAGTTGCAGGAGCAAATCTGGGTGCTAGTCCCATTGACTTCAGCAGAAAGGTCAGGCTCATAGGGATCAATTGACCTAACAATTAAATGTAACCACTTCTGGAGCTAGAAGATGGCAGTTATTAAATTAAATAGCGCACAGCTATATTACACAACAATCGAACACTCCAGTCCTGCAAAATGATCTGCCCTTATGCATCCGTGTGAAGTCCCATTGACCTCATAAGGACTTCATGAATACCAGGTAGGCAACTTTTGTTGTTCAAACTGGAATTTGGCAGGGCACTGGAGTTAGCAATCTTATGTTAGTAAAAGAGGCAAAACAAACACAGCTCTGGGATCTTTTTATAAAGTTTTTAGTCATTCATTGTTTTTAACTTCTCATGCTCCTGAAAGACACCAGATAGTAGCACTGAAGAAAGATACTTTCTGATTTACCTGCAGAACAGGTCCTGCATGGGCAGTGTGACCTCAGACAGAGTATGTCTATACAGCAAAAGCTGTGTGTGATGCTGGTAAACCAAGTGCCAGCTCTTGCCAAGGCTGTAGGCAATAACTAAAAACTGACAAACTCATAGCTGGAAACCAAACCAGCTCACCTGTATACTAGTTTTGTTCAAAATAGGAATTAGTCTTATAAGGATGTATTTGGTATTTAGACTATATGAAATGCTTGTAAGTTGCTGCATGCATTACTCACTTGTAATGTCTGTATTCCATGCTACAAGGTAAAATGTTTGTTTTATAATTGTAAAAATGCTTGCTCTGAACTTGTGAACTCAGACAGGAAGAGTGGCTCCCCCCTCCCCCTGCTGCCCGCCCAGGATGACTATCAAAAATTAAGTGGGCCAACCTAGGTCAAAAGCTTTAATTGCCCCATCCCCTATGGAGAAGTATGTTCAGAAGGCCTTGTCCCATCAGTTTGGATGCTGGAAGAGGGAAATAAAAATAGTTGACATGAAGATTTTTCATCTTTTTGCTGTTTGGACTCTCTCAAAGGCTGGAGCTAAGAAACCTAAAAAAGCAGAGATTCCCCAGGGTCTACCTGGGATAAGCCCTAAAAAGCCATTCAGTGCTTACAGATTACATCTCACTTTTTAAATCACAGATTGAACTTCATCTGTGGATACATACTGGCTTTAACCTGTAAATAACTTAGATCTTTTTCCTAGTTAATAAGCCTTTAGTTTAGTTAGTTTTATTACAGGATTGGCTACAGGCGTTGTCTTTGGTGTGAGATTTAAGGTACAAATTGATCTGAGGTAAGTGACTTGTCTCTTGGGACTGGAAGCAACCTGAATATTTTGTGATTTTGTGTGTGTGTGTGTGTGTAAGTGACCACTTATCGCTAAGTCCAGCTTGCGTGCACGGCAAGATAGACAGTCCCCTTGGGCACTCTTGTCTGTTAGTCCATGGTAAGACTGTTACAGTGATCTACCAGTTCACATTTGATGCTGGGTTGGTGAAATCTAATTATAGAACATGCCACCAGTTTGGGGTGTCTGCAGGGCCGGCTCCAGGCACCAGCCCAGCAAGCAGATGCTTGGGGCAGCCAAAGGAGAGGGGCGGCACGTCGGGCTCTTCAGTGGCAATTCGGCAGCGGGTCCCTCACTCCCTCTCGGAGCGAAGGACCAGCCGCCGAATTGCCGCCGAAGACTGAAGCGGCGGCGGTACAGCTGATCGCAATTCCGGCTTTTTTTTTTTCTGCTTCTGCTTGGGGCAGCAAAAACCCTAGAGCCGGCCCTGGGTGTCTGCCCTGTTTTTGACAGTCTGTCCTGAGGTTGGCATGCTTGGTGGTGAGCCACTCCAGACAGTGTGACACTGTGCATGAGCTAGCCTATCCAGTTGGAGTGGGTAATAGTAGTAGTGAAGAAGTGTAGCACAGGCTTCAGTGCCGATAGTACAGCCCAACACAAACCCTGGGTATGTGTTTGGCTCACTAGCCTGTGCTGAAGCCCATGCGTCATTGTCTTAAATATGATTGTTACCCACACTAGTTGGATTGAAGCTAGCTCACGTAGGCTACCCCATACCCAGCTTTTGGTGTGTAGACAAACCCACAGAATGCCCCAGGTACAGTATGGGCAGTGTGCCCCAGGTACACAGTGCATCCCAGATCTAAATTGCAAGAAGATGTGCCCATCCAACCCTTCTCTCTGCTGATGGAGCTACAAACGGTGCTAAATGATGCTATGTGTGGTGGAAGTTTGTGCAACCTGAGCATCTAACTGGAGTAAGACGGTTAGACTCATTTTAGAGGGACAACAGCTAATATGGGACCTTTAATGACCATGCATCTCATCTTAAAGGTAGTGCTCCCTAAAGATTCTGCTGAGCCATTAGTTCAGTACCAATGTAGAAAAGAGTGTCCTTTAGTGAATCAACCTCACATTTTGCAGAACTTGGATCTCTCTCACCTGAATAATGATCAATCCCTACTCTGCTTAACTTGTAAAATAACAGTCCGAGATGGAATGGCTGCAAGCCAAAGTGTCCTTATTTAAGTATTTGGAATTTAGTAACCATTCTGTTTACAATGAATGAACAGAATGAAAATATTAACACATCAGAATAACTATTAAGGCTAAAAATAATAATATGGTTTCATAAAAGTAGCATTCTCAATCTCACAAAATTCAATTAGAAGTGCAAGAGCGACTCATTGCAAAAACAGATGTCCATATATATTTGAAGTAAGGCAGCTAAATAAATAAATTATTCACTTCTCTTGGAGCCTGAAGTGAATATGACAAGTTTCACCTGTTGTTGGAAATTGATTCTCTCTGGGAGATCCACATTGACATTTTTATTACAACTGGCCTGCACATGTCCTAAAATTTATCATCTAGATCAAATATCAATCAGTTTTTTTAACATGACCCCTCCTTCTTTCTCCTTTTCCCCTCTCCTCCCAAAAAACTGGAGTAATTCAATGTTTTCTTATCATTGGCCAAAAAATGACCACCTTTTAAACCTAAGAAAAATGCCTAGCTGTGAATAGTTTCCCTTGAAGTCTTACCACAGCATTTGTAATTTGCAATTTCTGTTGCCACAGCTTTTATTTTACGGTTTTCTGGGAGGTAAGAGCTCTCAATTTGCTTCTTTTCAGAAGTGCACTAGGGCTGTTCCTAAACTCTGTTTGATGTCTATTTATCCCAAGAAAGCATAATTCACTTCAATTGGACTGAGATTTGCAAATGAAAACTCACTTTGCAATGCCAGGCCTGTTTCCAATTGAGTAATGCTTTAAAGACCTAGTTAGTCACAAGGCACAACTTTAAGGCCCTTAACCACATCAAAAGAAAAGGAAAGACAAGTACACAGGCTCACAGTTACAGCAGATACATAGGTTTTGATACTGCTGATTACCTTGAATTTTACACTTCAGTGTACTAGCCTATCTCACGGTTATGTAGAAAAATGACCTCAAGTACTGCAAGTTTATATCTCTGATGCTTTTAATCACATGTGATGTGCCAAATTCTGCTTTCCTTACGACCTTTCTACCCCTACTGGCCCATTATTGCTGGCATTGTTCCCATTTTGATTTGACTTACAGCAGTGTAAAGACATTAACCTCAATATTGGTGTAAAACAGGAAACTTTGGCCCACTGGAATTGACTGATGATAATGGCTGGAAAAAAAAGATTGTGGTCCAAATTTGGCCCACATAAAATTGTGCTTCTTCTAGGGTGACCATATGTCCCGTTTTGGCCGGGACAGTCCCTTTTTTAAGCCCTGTCCTGGTTATCCTGAATTTTTTGGTAAAATTGGGCATTTGTCCCATTTGCTCTTGCCAGTTGCAAGTGACCACTTTTGCCAAAAAAGTGGAGTGTGGAGGAATGTGCAGGGATGGGGGGGAGCAGTGATACCAGCCTTGTGGGGGGGTGGATGCAGGGCTTGTGCGGGGCAGGCAGGGCTCGGGCGAGCAGCGACTCCAGCCCCAGCCTTGTGCAGGGGGGGGGGGGGGGGAGGAGGGCCTCGAGCTAGTCCCATGCAGTGTCCCATTTTCCCTTTGGGAAATATGATCACCCTAGCTTCTTCAGGACGGCCCTGCTGTGACTGGGAGGAGAGTTTTGCACTACAAATCTATTTTTTTTTAAACAAATCACTTTGTATGAAATAAAACAGCATAAAAACTGACAGTTTAAAACAAAGTACAATCTAAAGCCATATTCAACATGCCATGAACTACTATTTTGTATTTGTTCACTGCTTAGGTTCTGATCCTGCATGTTACATAATTAAAATATAAAGGAATACAGTGAAAGATGAGCAGTGATTTGAGGTGCTAGTTTGTCCCACTCCTTGGGACAGATTCTGTGCTATGCCTCACAGGAAATGCAGCATGGAAGATGCCACCTTGGGGACTGGGGTAGCTAGCCTGGGGGCTGATGTGGCCACATAAGAATAAATTAGAGTAGCTGGGTTGTTGTAAGCTAGTCCACAGCCCAAAGCCTGTCAGAATCCCCCCTCATTGTAAACTGAGCCTTCACTCAGTTTGTCCCCTACCCTGGGATCTGTAAAGTGGGCAGTGTAGGCCCATATACAAAGTTCCTTTCCTGTTCCTGCATTGGAGGAATTCTCCCTCAACCCATTGCAGATCATTAATAGTTCCTATTCACTGCTTGAGTAATGTTGGGGGCCAGGCAGGGGCAAGAATTGGTGCCCATAAATTCTGTCACCCCTTTGCTTGAGAACACCCCTTTGCCTTCTTTTTTTCCTCTTTGGCTCTTGTACTATCATACGTATCTACTGGACCTGTGACATCTATTTATATTGGCTTTAAACACTCACTTGCTTCCCTGTGCAAAGACCTACTAACAAGTTCCTGCCTGTCCTATGATTGCTATATTTACTGCTTTTCTCTCTCTTCTTAAGAGGGAGCCAGGGCTTTATTGTCGAGTAATTGCACAAAGATGCATTCCTCCTGACTTTTATCATAGGCAAGTAAGTCTCCATAAGCAATGATGAATGTGATTTCTCCTGAGTTGCATCATATGCATCCTGGGTTCAATTGACAACTTGGATAAGGTCACTGCCAAAGTCCCAGTGGGGTTGCTCAGAGGAAATCTCTGCTGTGATAATACTGTTATGAGCAGCTGCAGATTTAATTAGACAGTGTGTAAGAGAATTAGTACTTCCAGTCCAAAGTGCAGCTAATTAGCCATAGACAGACTATTGTCAAGGCAAATCTTGTTGAAGGTAGTTTACCTGTCAGCCAATCACAAGAAAGGATGACTCAGAAACATTTAATCTTCTTGAACTGACTATAGGTTCGTTGACAAACTGTCACATGCCATAAAATATAGATACAGAGGTTGGAATATTGCCATTACTATGATTCGATTTAAACAGTGGAACTGAGTTACAATTCCAAGATAAGGATATTTTATAAGTGAGGCAATATTTAGTTAGACCCAACTTTTACCCTGAGGCACAAGTATAATTTAGGGTAGAATTCGATCCTAATTCAAATGTTACTCTCTGGATTGCCCCATTGAACAAACCCTCCTTATTTTGTTCATGGGTAATCCCATTGGTTTCAATGGACCTAATCACATGTGACTAGATTATAAAGCCGGAAGGGGACACACTGATCATCAGTTCTGACCTTCTGCATAACACAGGCCATAGGATTTCCCCAAATTAATTTGTTTGAACCCCAGCATATATTTTAGAAAAAAAATGTCCAATCTTGATTTTTAAAATTGCCAGTGATGGATAATCCAACACAATCCTTAGTAAATTTGTTCCAACAGTTAATTATCCTCACTGTTAAAACATTATGCCTTATTTCCAGTCTGAATTTGTCTAGCTTCAACTTCCAACAATTGGATCTTGTTATACTTTCTGTCTGCTAAATTGAAGAGCTCATTTCAAATGTTTGTTCCCTATGTAGATACTTGGACTCCTATTTATGTCAGTGGGCTTTGGATCAGATCTATAGAAAGCAAAGACAAGGGGTATGAGCACTAGTGAAGGGAATACATTTTTAACTGGAGGAAATATGAGTAGAAATTTTTTTGCAGTATTTGCTCTGTTCTATTGATTTTTGGGGCAACCCTGAGGGGATAGTCACTATCCATTCCACTACAATTCAGTACTGTGCAAACAACTAGTACAGAATGTGCCATGTAAAAATTAGCACACATTAACATTAAACAATTACATAGCAGCCCATTTTACATCAACAAGGCTTTTTTAAAAATTAACATTTAATTTCTTCTTAAAGCCAAACCTTAGTATCTATGAAATCAAATAGCCTACCACGCACAATACTACTGTCCAGTTAAAATTATAGTTGCCCCCAAAAGTGCATAGATGGTGAGCTGAAAAACTGTTCCTCTGCCTTGGATCTGTGTATTGTTTTTCTCTGTTATTTCACCTAGGTGCCAGATGTTGCAAGATATCACTGTGATATAATATATGATGTAATGCGGATTGCATCAGAATCATCTGGTTCAGCATCTGACTCTTAACAAATGTTTGCAGTTGTAACCATACCAGGTTAAAAGTCATAGAATTTCTGCTCAGTCATTCTCTTCAATACTTGGGGCATCCATATGAGAGTGGGGAGGAATTGTCACTTCAGAGTCCACATATAGAAGTTAATCTCCAATTTAGTTACCCCGAACTTGTGCAGTTGGGGTGCTAGTCACCTCTACAGCTTCCCTCTCACTGCCTGCACCCAACTCTTCCCAGAATCCAGTGGGTCTTGGCTAGAAGTGTGTGTGTACACACTTCATTTTACTCAACCACCAGAGATAAATCTACCCAAAAGTTCATGCAAACTAACTGAGGACTGCGGGCTTGTTAAAAGGGATGGATGTGATGGAAACAAGCTTGAGAGCCCCCGAGACATGTTGTTCTTTTTCATTCTTAGATTGTCTTCCATATTCTCTGCAAGATTTAAGATGTAGTCATCAGAAAGAAATGTGAATTAGAATGAAACTGCAGAAGTAATAGACTGACTGCAAACCCAAGGGAGCAATAGTGAACCTGTGCCTGATAGAGAATTTAAAAAGGGAAATAAAAAGAAGTTTGAAATCTTCAGTTGAAATGGAAATCATAATTCTATAATAACTTAGGGAAACATCCAATGGGGACACAGCAAAGGGTTGTTTAAAAGAATAATCCAGAAATCTATTTCTAATTTGTTATTAATTCATTATTAAATGTACTATTTTATAGTTCTTAGCACTATACAGATGAGACAGACATGAACTTCACCCCAAAGAGCTTAAAATCTGCAATTTACCAAGTGGAGGTGGCAAATAGTTGAGAAGGGAGGAAAGCTAATAGTTGCAGCAAAATGCTCAGACAGTTACTTAGTTTAGGCATGCGTACATACTGGCTCATTCTTCTTCTGGATTTCAAAGTAGCAGCAGTAATTTTTCAGGAGGGATTTAAATGAGGAGAGGGTTGTAGCTTGCCAGACCAGAATAGGGTGTCCTGAAAAATGGGCATGGTGATGTTTATGAAAGAAATAGATGAAGGGGACTTCAAGACTGGCATCAATGGTGGGTAAGAAACAAGGTTGGATAAGGCTGATGTTATGCAGAGCCTTAAAAGTAAGTGTTAGAATTTAAATGTAATGCAATGAATGGGGGAGCCAGTGGAGAGGTTCAAAGAGGAGAGCCACACATTTAATTCAACAAGAAGAAAGAGTATTTCAGCAGATGCAGTTTGGATGGACTGGAGAGACAAATTAGATGGTAGGAGGCAAAAGCTTGGGGATTTGCAGTAATCAAGATGGGCCATAACCAGGGCATTCAGGGATGAGGTTTCTGGAAAGATAAAGAAGACTCAGATTGTCAAAATGTTGTAGAGGAGGAATTAGCAAGACTTGTGCATAGTTTGGGGGTCTGAGGAAAATGATGATGTGGTGTCAAAAATGACCCCTGGATTATGAGCCTGAAAGCCAGGGAAGTTGGTGACATTACCTGTGGTACAAGAGGAAGGAAGAGGAGAGGCCTCAAATGGAAAAATAAGGAGCTAACTTTTAGCTATAGTGAACTATACACAAAATCTATGAGAAATGTAGGCAAAAAGCAAGGTAACAATCCTAATACTTTAGGGAATAAGCCAATCGCTAACTGACTGGGGAAAAATATCCCTAAGGGTAGCATGTTCCAGATGTGTCAGTTATGGGAATTCTTGTACCTTCTTCTGAAACAAATGGTATGGGGCCACCAACAGACACAGGACACTGGAACAGATTGACAGCTGCTATGGTCTGGGATAGGGCAATTTCTGTGTTCCCAGCACTCACTGAAAAGCCACATATCAGATCAAGAGAGGAGCTATATAGAGCCAAACCCACCCTTGACACACACCTCAAATGTAATAATTACAAGAAGCACGGAATCAAGTGGAGTATTGGGATAACTTAGCCATTCAGCCTTGGCCTCCCACATGAACGTTGACTCTTTTGAGTCCTTGTGTGGTCTTTGGCGGTTTGCTGCCTGACTATGTACATTTTTCATGATTAACTTGGAAATCATCACATACGATATAGTACATTAACATCAGCCTGAGGAGAAGCACTATTTCAAGGCGAAGCCTTGGAAATGGTTCATATTTCATGTACAGTACACTGGTGCCAATATGCTCTGTGCAGGGAATGACATCAAACAAACAAGGGATTTCCTTGGAGTGTGTCCTGGAAACTTGAGGAGTCCTTGGTGGCATCTGACATCCCATTTGCCTTGAAGTTAACGTTTTCATGACATCTTGCCTGTCTGTACCTTTATATAGTTATAAACCATGGATTTTAAGCTGCCTGAAAGAGATTAAACTGTTCTTCAACCAGCTGCTGCAGACTGGTGCTTGGCATATGGATAATGGATAGAGTTACCAACTTGGAAATGTGCTGGAAAATTAGCAAATATCTTTTGAGAATATGAGTACAGGGAGAGTGGCTCAATGACTAAGTCAGGCATTAAGAAGGGATATTAGGAAGATTATAAGCAAAAATTCCCTGTGTTCTGGCATCCATGGAAAATTCACAAGAGGAAGATCTGCCTGTATTTTGTTTTCAGTTTCATCCATATGCGCATATCATCTGGCATACTCTCCATTTGCAATGGAAATGAGAAACTGCTTCTCCTCAGCTGATATAAACTGACAAATTTCTTTTGAAGTCAATGGAGCTACACCAGTTTACACTAACTGAAGATCTGGGACATAGTGAAGAATTGTTGCTACTCTCAGAACAGGTTCATAATTGAAGAATGTGTGTTAAAGATGTTTTAAAGACGAATGTGTATCTGTTTGTAGATAAAAACACTAGATAGATAGTGAAAATATTCTAATGGATGTCAGACCTTATTATCTATTGTTTTGCATCTTCTGTACCTATTTGCATCTGTGCAAAATGTATGCAATGTAGATGTAAAGTGCTAGCCCAAGTTGTACTAATTTTGCACAGGTAAATGACGGCACAAGGTGCAAATCAGTGGAGGATCAGGTCTAGTAGCTATTAATGGAGAGTAAAAACTATAACCCGTGACCAGCAAAGTTATATATGGGAATTGGTATATAGTAGCAGCTAATACTCCAGCCTAAACCTAAATGGTCAAAACCAGGAATTAGCTTGGTCTACTGCACTTCATACAACAAATTAGTCTGGAAGCTTATTCCACAGCCTGCCAAATGAGAACCATGAAAGTGGTGCTGTATCTGAGTCAGAGCCAAATTAATCCTTGGTGTAACAATAATTACTTTAGTGCACTAGCGTAAATTTCAGTAGACTTCTTTAGTATCCATAAGTTTCTACTGGAGGAATAGTGCTCAGAAATCAGTAGCCAATGGATAATTGCTCTGTTCCAAAATCCAGCAACCAACCAGAAGTACCATTTGAAAATGTTGGGAATTTTCACAAGGATGGAGTTATAGCAAGGATACATTTGGTCCATTATGAAAAGATTTAGGTGAGTGATTTGAACTGGTCAAGCTGGGCAAGCACATCTTGCTTTGGTGTGTGTCTAGGCTTTGTAGGTGACCAGTACAGATAGTGCATTCTGTATATTTAAGTTGGTACACTACTCTCAATGGTATCTGCCTCTAGCCAGGGCAACTATGTACATAAACACGGGCAACACTTATTTCCTCCAGCTAAAAATGAGATCATGATAACCAGCACTTCAGAGTCTCTTTACATCTTCAAACGACAATACAAATATCAACTAGTTAATAACATCTAGGGAAGTAACTAAGTATTATTATCCCTCCCTCACAAAGAGGTGAAATGACTTGGCCATGGCCACATAGCAAGTCAGGGCTTCATTTCTTGTTTCTTTCGCCAAGGAGAATACCAGACTTTGACTATGTATACGCTACAACCTAGGGCTGTGAGGCCCCTGCTTATGAATTTGCACTCATTGAGCTAGCCTGAGTATAAATAGCAATGTAGCTATGGTAGCATGGGTACTAGCAGCGAAGGTATGGCTTAGCCATAGTGAGAACAAACCCGCCTGAAACTGGTGGGTACCATGAGCTACTATATCTACACTGCTATTTATACTCATAGTAGCTTAATGAGAGCTAGCGAATGTGTAGATGAGCAGGGGAATCACACCCCTAGTTCATAGTGTAGATATAGACTGACTGATATTCTCATTTCTTTTCCCCCCCCCTTTTTTTTTTTTTTTTTTTTTTTACTGTTGTCACCATTTATAGTAGAGGTGGGTCTAAATCATAACCCTAGATTTGAGCACACCTGACATTTAGGAAAATCTAAACAATATCAGAGGTGGAAGGGGTCATCTCAATCCTCCTAATCGGTGTTTCCTCTTTCTTCAAAGACCCTGGAAGGATGAACAAAAAAGTGCATAAAATAAAGAGTATAATATGCTCCAGCTCTCTTGTCTGAGGAGTATGGGAGGATAGTTCTGAAGAAGTTTTTAGCCTAGTGACCCCCACTATATCAATGAGTTGGTATGTCTGCCCAATGAGCCCTGAAAATCCCACCCAAGGTGCATGGCTCACGCAAACGGAAAGGATATTAATATTAGAAATTTAGGAGTTGCCTCAGCGGTTACAAATGTTGTATCTGAGACACTGATTATGAATGTACTCTGTAGGTTGAAATAATGACACCCACACTGTACTGAGGGGAGGGTGGGGGGGGAGAAGTAATGGGATTTATTTTCAAAGACATTGTTGAAAGGGATCCAGAATGAATAGAGATAATGTTTTCCCTTTTAACAGTTTCAAAGCTATAATAAGCTAAATTTAGATAACCAGGATATTGTTTTTGTACTGAGGGTGTGCAAAATCTTCCATCATTAAGGTTAACAATAAGAAAGTGACATCAGAAAATTGCTTAGAGTCCAATTCTGTTTCCCTGGGTGTTTTGCTATTGACTTCAGTGGGAACAGGAACAGGCCCTTAATAACGATGTGATGTCGAAACAACGAGGAGTCCTTGTGGCACCTTAGAGACTAACAAATTTATTTGGGCAAAAGCTTTCATGGGCTAGAACCCACTTCATCAGATGCATGAAGTGAAAAATACAGGAGCAGGTATAAATACATGAAAGGATGGGGATTTCTTTACCAAGTGTGAGGTCAGTCTAACGAGATAAATCAATTAACAGCAGGATACCAAGGGAGGAAAAATAACTTTTGAAGTGGTAAGAGAGTGGCCCATTACAGACAGTTGACAAGAAGGTGTGAGTAACAGTAGGGAGAAATGAGTATTGGGGAAATTAAGCTTAGGTTTTGTAATGACCCAACCACTCCCAGTCTTTATTCAGCCCTAATCTGATGGTATCCAGTTTGCAAATTAATTCCAGTTCTGCAGCTTCATGTTGGAGTTTGTTTTTGATGGGTTTTTTTTGGTGAAGAATTGCCACTTTTAGGTCTGTTATTGAGTGACCAGAGAGATTAAAGTGTTCTCCTACTGGTTTTTGAATGTTATGATTCCTGATGTCAGATTTGTGTCCATTTATTCTTCTGCGTAGAGACTGTCCGGTTTGGCCAATGTACATGGCAGAGGAGCATTGCTGGCACATGATGGCATATATCACATTGGTAGATGTGCAGGTGAATGAGCCCCAGATGGCGTGCCTGATGTGGTTAGGTCCTATGATGGCATCCCTTGAATAGATATGTAGACAGAGTTGGCACCCGGGTTTGTAGCAGGGTTTGGTTCCTGGGTTGGTGTTTTTGTTGTGTGGTGTGTAGTTGCTGGTGAGTATTTGCTTCAGGTTGGGGGGCGGTCTGTAGGCGAGGACTGGCCTGTTTCCCAAGGTCTGTGAGAGCGAGGGATCATCCTTCAGGATAGTTTGTAGATCCTTGATGATGCGCTGGAGAGGTTTTATTGGGGGCTGTAGGTGATGGCTAGTGGTGTTCTGTTACTTTCTTTGTTGGGCCTGTCTTGTAGTAGGTGACTTCTCGGCACCCTTCTGGCTCTGTCAATCTGTTTCTTCACTTCACCTGGTGGTTACTGTAGTTTTAAGAGTGCTTGATAGAGATTCTGTAGGTGTTTGTCTCTGTCTGAGGGATCGGAGCAAATGTGGTTGTATCTTAGAGATTGGCTGTAGACAATGGATCGTGTGATCTGGTCTGGATGAAAGCTGGAGGCATGTAGGTAAGTATAGCGATCAGTAGGTTTCCGATATAGGGTGGTGTTTATGTGACCATCGCTTATTAGCACTGTAATGTCTAGGAAGTAGACATCTTGTGTGGACTGGTCCAGGCTGAGGTTGATGGTGGGGTGGAAATCGTTGAAATCTTGGTGGAATTTCCTCAAGGACCTCCTTCCCATGGGTCCAGATGATGAAGATGTCATCAGTGTAGTGCAAGTAGAGTAGGGGCGTAAGGGGACAAGAGCTGAGGAAGCGTTGTTCTAAGTCAGCCATAAAAATGTTGGCATACTGAGGGGCCATGCGGGTACCCATAGCAGTCCCGCTGACTTGAAGATATAAATTGTCCGGAAAAACATGCTTAATAAAAGTCTTTTGAAATGTCATCAGTTTTTTAAATTCCTATTGTCAAGATGGTGGATGACCAAGCGAAAGAAAAACCAACAGGGTGAAGAAGGGGAAAGACTCATTAGGGAAACCTGAAGTAAAGCGAGAGGGAAAGAGAAAGGGGAGAAGATTATTTGAATCATTCATTCGTTACATGAAACAATTTTAAAGGTATATACTGCTCATCTTACCAGTGGGTGGGATCTTATTGAAATCCACGAGACTAACTCTTGTGAGCTAGGACCCTAACATTAAAATTCCATACCAGTGAGGGTTCCTGTGACAGGGTTGGGACTCACCACTGCAGCGTCTCCTACTGGTCGTCTCAGGGAATCGGTTCGATCCAGTAGAGCGACTCCCTCTGGTGGTGCCCCGTCTGTCGTCCCACCAGGGGTTGGCGTGTGGACCCGCTGTGCTCCTGACGCACAGGGAGCTCTTTCTGGAACACTGTCGGAGGGCAGTGTCCTTCTGTCCATTCGCGCCCCCTTCCGGGGGGGATGATCAACAGTCCCACACCTTTAAGTCCAATCCCTACAGTCCAGGATCTGGCGTGGTTCCAGCTGGCCGCTCCCTGCGGCCCATGGCTGAGTGTACGGCCAAAGGGAACAAAAAGGGGGGAAGGGGGGGACCCAGGCCCGCCCACTACTCTGAGTCCCGGTCCAGAGGCCCTCTAGCGACAGCCTTGCTGTCCTCCTTCCCCTTCCTCCTCTGACTGCTCCTCTGGACCGCTTCCCCAACGGCCCTTCTCCCCGCTAGGCCTTTTCCTTCCAGGCCTGCCAGGCTACGAAGTAGGACCTTCTCCTGCTCTCCAAGGCTGGCCTGCACTGCGCTGTCCGTGGTGCTGGCCTCCCAGCTCTGGGGACAGACCTTCCCCTCTGAAGGCCTGGGACAGACTGAGTGCTCTCTCCCTGAGCAGTCTTTTATATGGCTGAGCTTGGCCCTGATTGGCTGTCCCCAATCTGGGCTCTGATTGGCTCGCAACAAGCCTTTCCCTTATTGGCTACCGGGATATGCAGACACCCGGGCCTGCCCCAGCCCACACTCTCCGTGCGTGGGGCAGCCGCCCCACCACAGTTCCGCTGAGTAATGCTTTGCTTTCATGGGGCCTGATTCTAATTTTCCTTATACTGATGTACTGTAAATCAAGAGTAACTCCAGTGACTTCAGTTATTTTAACTTGTGTAAAACTGGTATGATAGCAGAATCAGGCCTATGATTTCAGCTGTCACCAGAATCCCTTGATGGAATTACTGCTTTATTGTATTTAATTGGGGTCTGATTCACCACTGTGTTACTGTAGTTTTATGCCGTGGTGAATCAGACCCTTATGAGTGTGTGTGTCTGTACTTACGTACTTCTATTCAGCTTCTTATCCCGCTCTCATCACTGTAGTAACGTAGGCATGGCACGGCTACGTCTGGCCCAGGTCAGCTGATTTGGGCTTGGGCTGTGGGCTTCTAAAATTGCAGTGTAGACATTTGGGCTCTGGCAGGAGCCTTCCCCCTTGCGAGCCCTAGTAAGCTGACCCAGGCTCTGAGATTCAGGGCCATGAGGTTGTTGTTTTTTTTTTTTTATGGCAGTGTAGACATACCTGAACGCTTTCTTGTAGTACCTTAAGCAATGTGACTAACAGCTGTCACATGGGTTAAGGGGAAAATGGAATTACACATAATTTATATATTGGTTAGTCAGTGCATTATCTGTAGTTATTCGAGTCAGACTCACAGCAGCTTGCATAGGAAGTTAGCTGCAGATTATACGCCTTTGGACATACTACTAGAGAGGGCAGGCACTGTTTCCTCTGCAACCTTCCCTTGGGGTTTCAAGGAGGGAAGGCTTTAGTTTCTGCTGGTGGTTCCATAGAAGCTATGGAGGTGGAAGCTGCAATAAAGTTGTGCATATTCAGTGCATCATAGGGCCATATCTTCCACCTGGCCAGTACTGCCCACTTTCAGGATGAGCTCACAGCCCAAAAAGAGGAGAGAATGCAGCCACAGTTTGCTGTCAGAATTTCCCCCTCTATTCAATGTTCCACAGTCTGGGAGTCACCCCAATATATGCTGACAGAGCCCATCATAAATCAGAGGTGAATCTAGCCCAGGATATTACACTATATAAACATATCTAGGAGAAAGCTGTATTCATGACATATGGAAACTCTGCTAACCTATCTATTTTGTGCATCTAAGGGTTCACCTTTCCAAAGCTGGCAGCTGCATAAATTATTCCATAAAATTTTGAATTGCTGTATACCTGCAGACATTGTGGATTATCAGACTTTTTATCTGGGATTTTTTCTTTGCACTTTAAAATGACAATTATTGCCATTATTATTTGAATTGACATTTTATTAAATGTGCAAATGCAAAATGCTAACTTGAGAGAATCTTTAAAAGGCACAAAATGACACAGAAAAAATGGAGCATAATTAGCCTGCCGTCTTAGTATAAATCTGCGTAGCTCCATTGACTTCAATTGACATTGATTTACAGCATTCTCAGAGAATATACTAAGCTGTATGAATCGGCTGAAGATGAACAAAAATGGAATCTGAATCCCTACTGTGTTACAAACTCCAGGCAATAAAAACATGACAAAACTTCTAGGGCAGGTCATGTTTGTTTGGTTTTCTGGCATCTGGTGACTCCAGAGGTTGCGATTTAAATCTCTTTACTTCTGCTACCAGTGCAAAAATCTCCTTGCAGATGAACAGAGTGTTATTCAGGATCGAGCCTATGCTCTCCCTACTGTATATCTGCAGATTTGAGAGGAGAATTTTGTCAGGATTCTTGATATCTAGATAAAGTGGATTGAGGCTACAGTCCTACAGAGGGATCCACACGGGTGGTCCTTTCTACCCATATGGAGTTCCACTGGAGTGAGGTGTAAAGGTTCACCTATGCAGATCCCTTTCCTGGACTGGGACCTCAGTGAGAAATTAAGAATCTTTTCAGGCAAAGATCAATGAGTAGAGAGAGAATGGGGAAGGTGAGTCTGTGGATGGGTGGAATGGCATTTAGTGGCCTGAGATTTTGTCTGGACTAGCATTTAAAGTGTGCTGTTAGATTGGGTTTCCTAGCTTCATCTAATAGATCTTCTCTAGAAGTCTCATCAAAAAGAGCCTTTGCATTTTAGCATGTGATAAGTCAGTTGAGTGAAAACCTAGGGAGTTAACCATATTTCAGTGTTATCAACATTCATGATTTTATCATGAGTACCACAGTATTTGGTGCTTTTAATAAAACCATAGCTTCTGGAGGAAAACAAACTATATCTCAGTTATCATTATTTTAAAAAGCCAGTCTCTGGCCCTTATGGTTGAGGAGAAAAGCTTGTAAATGTGAACCAAGAGCACTTGAAAGGCTCAGAAACCACAAGGTAAATAAAAAGAATCCAAAATGTTTAGAAGTTCCAATGCATGGCCATAGAACCAACCATCCTACTACAATGTCATATTTTAGAAAGAAATATACAATGTGTGTTAAAGAAGTGAAATCTAGGTAGGTATAAGCTGCTAAAAAACCTGAGAGTGCAGTGTTATTTTAAGCTTTGAAAATGTTTAGAAAATCCTAAAATGAAATATCTAAGTGACCTGCTATGTCAAAAAGTCTCAAGATTATGATCTAATTATGCATAAGAAAGGGATACACTTGAGTCTTTGTGTGTGTTTGTTTTTTATTTGTTATCTAGCAGCAGGTGATTCTGAAAGAGTGTATTGCTGGTCAAATATGTTGACTGGATGGTCAGAAGGGATTACAAACACACACATTATCTGTTTTACTAAATTAAATTATTGTGGCTCACAAAACAGATATATATGGCTGAGAAGTACGCAAGGATTTGAGTAGCTGTTAGTGTGTTGTGTGACTGTTCCAAGAGAATCTAATTAACACATTTGATTTCATACTTAGGTGTTTGCCTTCTTAAGCATTGTTATGGAAAGAGTCTTGAGTCCTTGCTCTGGGACTCATTCTAATACATTATTTCAGTATTGATTTTTTTCTGACCCCAGGTGATTATGTAATATTTTCAAAACTTGCCTGATTTTAACAATGTTTTTGTTAGCTAATATTTTGGAATAAAAAAAAAAGTTGGAAAATTGTTATTTTAGGCCAAAATTCTGCAGTCAGTTACACTAATATAGATCTGGAATGACCCTAGTTAAGTCAATTAAGTTATATTAGTGTAAAACCAGTGCTAGTGAGATGAGAATCAAGACCAACGAGTGAAATCAAAGAACCGAATTGCCCTTAATGATTTTTAGTTCCCCTGATCAGAATTCTGTTTTTTGAGTTCCATTTTATTCTCTCTGGGGCCTACAAAAAAGCCAAAATATGGTGTCTTTGCAGTATTGCCAACCGCACACATTCAAAAATGATGAGTCAGACTCTCAAATATCATAAGATTGCCTTAAAAATCATGAGATTTTCTAAAATAATGTGTGTTTTTTCTATTGTCTTCTGATTTTTGAAGCTTTAGGGGAAAGCCACTTGCCCCCAATGTGTATATGAGCTTCTTAGGGCCAAACTCCAGCCTTTAATACAAATGCAAATATGTGTCCTTCTCTCTGGCAGCTTGGAGGGGGGAGTCCCCTTACTCTCTCTTAACCCCAGTGTGAGAGAGCCACCATTCTATCCCTTTCATCTCCCACTCCCATCACTATCCTCTTTTACAGAATCTCCACTCCTTCTCACAGTCCTGGTGTCTTAATAGTATCCTGTCTGCTCCCCAATCCATAGTGGTAGCCATTTGGCCCATTGAGTATGGCTTCTGTCTAATTGAAAACAGTGGGAGGTGGCAAACATCTTCATTAAGAATAGCCACACTTCCATATGCAGATAGACTGTGGGCAAATGGTGACCATCTTGCTCTCTTCAGCTCCATTGACAGTAATGGAACATGGTGGCCATTTTTAATATGAGAAAATTCTTGAGTGGGCAGCCTCTCATTGTGTTTACATGAGACGTAAAAAAAACCAACCCAAAATTGTTAAAGTCGACAATACTGTATTTGGTTAGATGTGAGCATTATGTACCCTGTAATACTCTGGCCACATTTTGCACTTGTGTTCTTAAAAGCCTCATCCAAAGCCTAATAAAGTAAATGGAAGATTCCCACTGACTTCTGTGGGCTTTGGAGCAGGCTCTTAGATAGCTGGGAAATTAGGGACTGCTCCATCTTCCACTAAGGTCATTCGGAGGCTTTCCATTGACTTTAAAAAAAGTTGGACTGGGCCCTTTAGGCATTTAAAAAGTGCTGTTATGTCCCATCCTCTACTGTCTTGTGTCTCCCTTTCTTCTTCTTTGGGTCTGATACTTTGGTGTTCAACATACTACTCCCTCCACCACTGCAGTGCTAGAAATGTGCAATATGGAGAATTTTCTCTAATCTTAGGTTCAAGTAATGTGCGAGACAGACATTGAAAACATGATATCTTGCATCTCATATCAGGCCATTACAATGAGCCCAATCCAATGTTCCTTCCACAAGAAAATCTCCAATTGAAGACAATGGGAGATTGTGCAATGACTACCAAACTGGCCCCTATTGCATTCTGGATCTTTGTTTACTAAGAAAATAAATTACTATCAAGTAATACAATGATTCCCCAGTAATAACACTGGTCTACAATTTTTGAGAAGTCGTCTGCTTCAGAGATAAAATGTGCTATTTATTATGTATTTTGATGTGCTGAATTCAAATATGACAACTAAAACAACTGATTGGCTACTGTTTCTAAGATATTTACGTTTTTACGTTTTATGTCTATGTATATTGTGTAGATAGTAGAGTTTTAATCATAAATTGTAAACCTAGGTCTTTTCATGTGTTTATGGTTGCTTTACATGATAATATTTCACCTGTCCTGTTTATGTAACACTTTAAAAATCAGCAAAAGGGTTATATAAATAAAATTTATTATGAAACAAAAGGCAAAAAACTATTATGTACATAGTTTAGTCCTATTCAGTGTCTACTCGGCACTTCTTGGCTTGTCTCTTGTATTCATTAAATGGAGCATCTCTTGTCACTGTCCAGCAATAGTCTGCAAGCATTGATGGGCTCCATTTGCCCTGATAGCGTTTCTCCATTGTTGCAATGTCCTGGTGAAATTGCTTGCCATGCTCGTCGCTCACTGCTCCGCAGTTCGGTGGAAAAAAATCTAAATGAGAGTGCAAAAAATGTATCTTTAGTGACATGTTGCAACCAAGGCTTTTGTATGTCTTGAGGAGGTTTTCCACCAACAACCTGTAGTTGTCTGCCTTGATGTTTCTGAGAAAATTTATTGCCACTAACTGGAAGGCTTTCCATGCCGTCTTTTCCTTGCCACGCAGTGCATGGTCAAATGCATCATCTCGAAGAAGTTCACGAATCTGAGGACCAACAAAGACACCTTCCTTTATGGTGGATGCTGAACACTTTTCCTCCCAGGCTCCAATGACTGTCACTTGAGTCAGACGAGGAAGAGGATGAAACTTCTGGTCCTGAACCATCAATGTCACAGGACCCACATTTTCTCCCATCCTCCTCCTCTGAACCACACCTCATAACACAAGGTGAACTGAATGACCTTGTCAGGGATTTGGAACTACCCAAGAGTAAGGCAGAGCTGTTGGGCTCCAGACTACAGCAGTGGAATCTCCTGGCAGGTGATGTTAGGGTTTCCATGTTCTGTGACCGTCAAAAGGATCTTGTCCCATTCTTCTTCATGGAAGGTGATCTTGTAGCCTGCAACAACATCGATGGTGTGATGGCAGCCCTCAACATCGTTCACGATCCAGATGAGTGGAGACTGTTCATTGATTCATCGAAGACGAGTCTTAAAGCTGTTTTACTGCATAATGGCAATGTCTTGCCATCAATTCCAGTTGGTCATGCAGTCCATATGAAGGAAACCTAGGAGAACATGAAACAACTTTTGAGGTGCATAAACTATGACCAACATCAGTGGCAGCTTTGTGGCGATTTGAAGGTTGTTGCTCTCTTGCTTGGTCTGCAGACTGGATACACGAAGTACTGCTGTTTTCTCTGCGAATGGGATAGTCGTGCAAGAGATTCCCACTACATCAAGAAAGCTTGGCCACTCCGACAGTCATTGGAGCCTGGGAGGAAAAGTGTTCAGCATCCACCACTTGTTGAATCAAGGAAGATTTTGTTACCACCCTTACACATCAAGCTGGGTCTGATGAAGAACTTTGTCAAGGCCATTGACAAAACACAAGCAGCTTTCAAGTACCTCCGTGGAAAATTCCCAAGGTTAAGTGAAGCTAAGATAAAGGAAGGTGTCTTTGTTGGTCCTCAGATTCGTGAACTTCTTCGAGATGATGCATTTGACCATGCACTGCGTGGCAAGGAAAAGACGGCATGGAAAGCCTTCCAGTTAGTGGCAATAAATTTTCTCAGAAACAATAAGGCAGACAACTACAGGTTGTTGGTGGAAAACCTCCTCAAGGCATACAAAAGCCTTGGTTGCAACATGTCACTAAAGATACATTTTTTGCACTCTCATCTAGATTTTTTTCCACCGAACTGCCGAGCAGTGAGCGACGAGCACGGCGAGCAATTTCACCAGGACATTGCAACAATGGAGAAACGCTATCAGGGCAAATGGAGCCCATCAATGCTTGCAGACTATTGCTGGACAGTGACAAGAGATGCTCCATTTAATGAATACCAGAGACAAGCCAAGAAGCGTCGAGTAGACACTGAATAGGACTCAACTATGTACAGAATAGTTTTTTGCCTTTTGTTTCATAATAAATTTTATTTATATAATCCTTTTGCTGATTTTTAAAGTGTTACATAAACAGGACAGGTGAAATATTATCATGTAAAGCAACCATAAACACATGAAAAGACCTAGGTTTACAATTTATGATTAAAACTCTACTATCTACACAATATACATAGACATAAAATGTAAAAACATAAATATCTTAGAAACAGTAGCCAATCAGTTGTTTTAATTGTCATATTTGAATTCAGCACATCAAAATACATAATAAATAGCACATTTTATCTCTGAAGCAGACGACTTCTCAAAAATTGTAGACCAGTGTAATGTACAAATGTTACAGCATTTTCATTCTGCACTTAATACCCCTTTCGTTTCTGCTGCAGCATATCATATTGTATGGTAAATTTGATATGACAAATAGCTGTAAGTAGTTTCATTTCCAGCATGTAAAATAAGAGGAGATGCATTCAGCTTTTACTATCCCCTTTTACCCATCAAAAGCTTTCCCTTAAATTTCTAGTAACCTTAATAGTTCCTGACATTTACAGAGCCTTGCTATGTAGTTTAAGAGAAATAGATATTTTTATGTGGAGAGTAAATAGTGGTTCCTGGAAACATAGGGCAGTCACTTTAATGTCTGTTCTGATTCAATAATCACTGCATGCAAGCCTTTCTTTGGTCTCAATAATTATTCATGAATCAGTTGTGTAAGTGTTACTGCTTGCCACAACAGCTTATCTAGTTACATGTGCAAAAGCAAGATAATGAAGTTCAAGTGTTAAGGAAATATGACTAGGGTACAGTTTTAATTTCATGTTATCCATAGGCCTTGCTGTTTCATATGACGTCCAGTGTCAAGTAACATTATTTAGCTGTTTGCATGGAGGGTGATTGTGTGTTGCAATGTGAATGGCATCTATATATAACTGAAGTGTAATCAAAACATTAGTTATATCATCCACTACTTGACAAGATCTTGTAATTTTCCTAAAATGTTCTCCGTAACTTACTGTGATTAGCTTATACTTTTTGCAAGATTTAAATGAAACTTATAAGAACAGAAGCTAAAATTCCCTAACTACATTTCCATGTGTATATTACTCACTTTTGTTGTGGTTGCCTATATTTGAAAAGTAGTTTTTGTATACACTGGCACAAGAACATATAGATTAACAGAAAATCAGTGACATCTGCATATAGCTGCTCCCTTATTTTATTTTTGAACTTTGTAATGAATTGAAAATGCCCATTTTAAATGGTCATTGAGACAGAAATCCATCATTTATCCATATAGCATGTATAGTAGAGGCTACACAAACTTACCCTATCCTTGCTGCCAAAGCTCATCAATCCAGACCTGGAAAGACCTTCTATAGGATGAGATGTGGGAGGCCTTGCCCAGTGTCTGTCTTTAAAAATTGAATCCTTAGGTCAAATTCACAAATCAGCATGGCTGCTTTGTGCCACTCCTACAGTGCAAATCAGGTGTAAACTTGGTTAATCCAGCTGCATTGCCAAGCAGCCTTCAGTGAATCGAGCCTCCAATGTGTGTGCCTCTATGAAGATTGCATGTGCTGTCTGTTCTGCCCATGCATCATCATCATCATGTTCCCATTACGCCTCTGGCGTTTAGGGCAGCAACAAAGCTCCTCCACTCTTGTCTATTTCTGGAAAGTCTTTCAATGGTTCCCCAGCTGTGCCCCAGGTTTTTCAGCTCATGCAGGAGAGGCTAATTCTGGGGAGCTATTTTTTGTTATCTTTCAGCCAAATTTTTACATTATGTTGGTATTATAGCAAGAAGTACTCTGCCTCCTTCAGTGGGGTTAATGACTTTGCTCAGAAGTCTGAAAGCTTCATTTCAAAAATACTGTAAGATCATTCATAGGACTGCATCAGTGATGCCAGGAGCTAAACACTGGTAACACCATTAAAGATGACAAATCGCTACCCATTAATCTGTAAATATAACCACGTAGTCACTTGCGCGATACCCATTACTTCCAGAGACAGCACACACCTTCAGTGTTGAAAAATTCACAAAATGTGGCCTACACAAACAGCTCTCTTGTCTTAGGGTTAGGGCTGTCGATTAATCATAGTTAACTCATGCGATTAACTCAAAAAAATTAATCGCAATTAAAAAAAATTAATCGCGATTAATCACAGTTTTAATCATAGCGTTAAACAATAGAATGCCAATAGGAATTTATTAAATATTTTGGATGTTTTTCTACATTTTCAAATATCTTGATTTCAGTTACTAACACAGAATACAAAGTATACAGTGCTCACTTTATATTATTATTTTTATTACAAATATTTGCACTGTAAAAATGATAAAAGAAATAATACTTTTCAATTCAGCTCATACAAGTACTGTAGTGCAATCTCTATTGAGAAAGTGCAATTTACAAATGTAGATTTTTTTGCTACATAACTGCACTCAAAAACAAAACAATGTAAAACTTTAAAGCCTACAAGTCCACTCAGTTCTACTTCTTGTTCAGCCAATCGCTAAGATAAACAAGTTTGTTTACATTTATGGGAGATAATGCTGCTCATTTTTTATTTACAATGTCACATGACTGTGAGAACAGGTGTTCGCATGGCACTTTTGTAGGCAGCATTGCAAGGTATTTGCATGCCAGATATGGTAAACATTCATATGCCCCTTTATGCTTTAGCCACCATTCCAGAGGACATGCTTCTATGCTGATAATGCTCCTTATGCATTAATGCATTAATTAAATTTGTGACTGAACTCGAGGGGGGGGAGAAGGACAGGGAAGGAGACTTGTATGTCTCCTGTTCTGTTTTACCCACATTCTGCCATATATTTCATGTTATAGCAGTCTCGGATGATGACCCAGCAGATGTTGTTCGTTTTAAGAACACTTTCACAGCAGATTTGATAAAACAGAAAGAAGGTACCAATGTGAGATTTCTAAAGATAGCTACAGCACTTGACCCAAGGTTTAAGAATCTGAAGTGCTGTCCAAAATCTGAGAGGGATGCGATGTGGAGCATGCTTTCAGAAGTCTTAAAAGAGCAACACTCCGATGTGGAAACCCAAACCATCAAAACAGAAAATCAACAGTCTGCTGGTGGCATCTGCCCCAGATGATGAAAATGAACATCCGTTGGTCCGCAGTGCTTTGGATCAAGCAGACTAGATGATCACAGTGGTCTCTTCTGGTCTTGGAATCTATGAATCTATTATAGAGCAGAACCCGTCATCAGCATGGACACATGTCCTCTGGAATGGTGGTTGAAGCATGAAGGGACATATGAATCTTTACCGCATCTGGCACCTAAATATCTTGTGATCATATGCATCCGAAGAAGTGGGCTGTAGCCCACGAAAGCTTATGCTCTAATAAATTTGTTAGTCTCTAAGGTGCCACAAGTACTCCTGTTCTAAATATCTTGTGACAATGGTTACAACAGTGCCATGCGAATGCCTGTTCTCATTTTCAGGTGACATTGTAAACTAGAAGTGGGCAACATTATCTCCTGCAAATGTAAACAAACTTGTTTGTCTGAGTCATTGGCTGAACAAGAAGTAGGACTGAGTGGACTTGTAGGCTCTAAAGTTTTACATAGTTTTATTTTTGAATGCAGTTTTTTTTGGTACATAACTCTACAGGTGTAAGTTCAACTTTCATGATAAAGAGATTACTCTACAGTACTTGTATTAGGTGAATTGAAAAATACTATTTCTTTTGGTTTTTACAGTGCAAATATTTGTAATAAAAATAAATATAAAGTGAGCTATCCACTTTGTATTCTGTGTTGTAATCAATATATTTGAAAATGTAGAAAACATCCAAAAATGTTTAAATAAATGGTATTCTATTATTGTTTAATATCGCGATTAATAGCATGATTAATCACAATTAATTTTTTTATTTGCATGATTAATCACTTGACAGCCCTACTTAGGGTATCTTTTCAATCTGGGCTTCTCTAAGCATGTGGTACTGCATAATGTTGGCTAAAGCCTACAAATCCTGAGATGAGACCAAGTGTTTAACAGAGCGCATACTTCATCATCCATATCTTCACCTGTAGAGATCCCTTCAGCTTCTCTTGTTCAGAATAGGCTGAGGCAAACAAAGTCAGTATAGCCCTTGACACCTGATTCAGAAATGACTCTTTGGCTCAAAAGCTACTTTAATTCACCAGGCTCATTGTGCGGTTCCTCTCAGCACCTGCGTGGCTGAGATTAATTTGAAATAAAATACCCAGTATGACATATGTTGATTTTCTTCATTCAGATAAGCTCAAACATTATTGTAGGTTCATCTGGTCTCTTTAGCATTTTCTGTCCTCATTACATAAATCTATAAGTTGTCCTTTCACAGTACAAGTGGTGCATGGCCGGGGGGAGGGAGGGGGGACACAGGGGACGGACAGAAAGTGGGGTTGGGAGGGAGCAATGTTTGACCTCCTGAGGGGCTGGAAGTTGTATTAGTTTTTAATATGTTGTCTTTGTAACTGTTAATGAGATGGCTGAGTGTGATTGAATGGAGAGAAGTAAAGACAACCTCTTTTGGCTCCGCAACATCTTATAACTGACTGGGGAATGATTGGAGGCTAATGGCTATGTAACTACTATCTAGTTTTTTTCAAATATACTGTATTTATTGCTAGTTATACATTAACTTTTTAATGCAAGTACATAATGAATGGAAAGTGAAGCTAATAGCGACATGATGGGTTGATTATTCCACTGAATGCTTTGCACCAGGATAACCCAGATGTTGGATATAAGGTATAAGGAATGTCGTCATTGCTAAGCTAAAAGGCAGCATGCAAGTGACATGTGGAAGTTTCACTTGGAGTGGTCATTCACCTTTAACAATGTGATAAGGTACCTTTCAGAGCAAATGTAGACAAAAACAAGGTAAATAGCTTAGAGTAGCCCCAACTTAAATAGCCACCTTACTTCAACTAAGCCCTTGCTGGGTCTATTTGTTTGGGAATTTCTTTCCCTCGCAGGTGGAAGGAATTCTAAACAGACCTAACATCCACCTGGTACTAAGGGGCAACACATATAATAAAAGAACAACAAACAATAATGTACAAATGAAATAACAAAGAATTAGACCTAAAGAGATGTAATTATGAAGAAAGTGGATTTAGGGATCCCAGTTTAAAATTCTCTCTTCCAGCATGAATTTCTCTTAGGAGACTAGGTCTCCAAAATCTCCCTTTCAAGCTGACAAAGAGCCAGAAAAGAATCCTGTATTATACGTGGCCTCAGGGCCCTCCTTCTGTCTAGCCAGCCTGGATACCTCTCGTAGATCTCTAACATACTAGGGAACTACAGTACCTAGAATCATTTGCAAGAGAACTATGGATTCCATATTCCCTCATAGAACTGGAAGGGACCTCGAGAGGTCATCTAGTCCAGTCCTCTGCACTTGTGGCAGGACTAAATATTATCTAGACCATTCCTGACAGGTGTTTGTCTAACCTGCTCTTAAAAATCACCAATGATGGAGATTCCACAACCTCCCTAGGCAATTTATTCCAGTGCTTTACCTCCCTGACAGTTAGGAATTTTTTCCTAATGTCCAATCTAAACCTCCCTTGCTGCAATTTAAGCCCATTGCTTCTTGTCCTATCCTCAGAGGTTAAGAAAAACAATTTTTCTTCCTCCTCCTTGTAACAACCTTTTACATACTTGAAAACTGTTATCATGTCCCATCTCAGTCTTCTCTTTTCCAGACTAAACAAACCCAATTTTTTCAATCTTCCCTCATAGGTCATGTTTTCTAGACCTTTTAAAAATCATTTTTGTTGCTCTTCTCTGGACTCTCTCCAATTTGTCCACATCCTTCCTGAAATGCGGCGCCCAGAACTGGACACAATACTCCAGTTGAGGCCTAATCAGCACATAGTAGAGCAGAAGAATTACTTCTCGTTGTCTTGCTTACAACACTCCTGCTAATACATCCCAGAAGGATGTTCGCTTTTTTTGCAACAGTGTTACACTGTTGACTCATATTTATCTTGTGGTCCACTATAACCCGCAGCTCCCTTTCTGCAGTACTCCTTCCTAGGCAGTCATTTCCCATTTTGTATGTGTGCAATTGATTGTTCCTTCCTAAGTGGAGTACTTTGCATTTGTCCTTATTGAATTTAATCTTATTTACTTCAGAACATTTCTCCAATTTGTCCAGTACATTTTGAATTTTAATCCTATCCTCCAAAGCACTTGCAACCCCTCCCAGCTTTATAAGTGTACTCTATATGCCATTATCTAAATCATTGATGAAGATATTGAACAGAACTGGACCCAGAACTGATCCCTGCGGGACCCCACTCGTGATGCCCGTCTAGTATGACTGTAACCACTGATAACTACTCTCTGGGAATGGTTTTCCAACCAGTTTTGCACCCACCTTATAGTAGCTCCATCTAGGTTGCATTTCCCTAGTTTGTTTATGGAAAGGTCATGCGAGACAGTATCAAAAGCTTTACTAAAGTCAAGATATACCATGTCTACTGCTTCTCCCTATCCACAAGTTGTGTTACCCTGTCAAAGAAAGTTATCAGGTTGGTTTGACATGATTTGTTTTTGACAAATCCATGCCGACTGTTACTTATCACCTTATTATCTTCTAGATGTTTGCAAATTGATTGCTTAATTATTTGCTCCATTATCTTTCTGGGTACAGAAGTTAAGCTGACTGGTCTGTAATTCCCCGGTTTGTCGTTATTTCCCTTTTTATAGATTGGCACTATATTTGCCCTTTCCAGTCTTCTGGAATCTCTCCCATCTTCCATGACTTTTCAAAGATAATTGCTAATGGCTCAGATATCTCCTCAGTCAGTTCCTTGAGTATTCTAGGATGCATTTCATCAGACCCTGGTGACTTGAAGACATCTAATTTGTCCAAGTAATTTTTAACTTGTTCTTTTCCTATTTTAGCCTCTCCTGATCCTACCTCATTTTCACGACCTTCTTGGTGACTGATTCCATATAAGAATGGCTCCAAGCTCTAGACCTTCCTTTTTATGTAGTGAACTGGCTAGAGGCCCAAAACTCTTCTACTGGGATATGCACTGCTGAGAGGCTGATCTGTTTCCTACAGCTGATCTGTTTCCTACAGCTACCCCTGTCCATTTTCTCAGAGTGTCTGAGCACAAGACTCACAAGTTAGTAAGCACACATATAATTAGATTTATTTTCATTTGCTCCTTAATGAAATTCTAGGCACTTTCATGCATTTAAAAGCACAGACTTTGACATCATCCTGCCACTGTCCTACAGCAATTCCACAACTGTCCTTTCTCCAGAAGGGTGAATGTCTGTAAATTGGCAATCTGATAACTATACACCAATATTGTGTAAGTCAAGAGGAAACAAATGAACATGACAATTAAGCACTCTTCTTTATTCCTATTTCCTTCTGGGTGAAGGCATCTTAACTGGCTTCTTACCAGGAAAATCTCCTTTCGAACAGCTGTGTCTGTTACTGTAAATGTTACTTGATTCCAATTCAGGCACAGCAAAGACTTGAATCTGGAGAAACCTTCCTGGTGAAAGCTCAGACAAAACCAGTATGTTTCCATGAAAAGTTTCAGTTTCGAGGAACCAGCATTTTCTGACAAACATTTTGTCAAAAAATTCTCAACTAGCACTAAACATTACAGAAGGCTGACACATGGCAGGGGTCAATATCTTAACCACAGCTGAGGGTCAGACCCGTGGGCAAACTGAAACAAAAGCTACTATTAAATTTTTCTTTTCTCCGAAAATCAAATACACATGAAACATCAACCAAAAATAACATTTACAAAGTAATATAACCAATTAGTAAAAAATACAAATACAGACATCTAGAAAAGAGGTCAGGGTAGATGACCTTGACCTTGGGAGAGAGGAGAGGATTATCAGTAACTACTCTCTATGAATCTCTATGTTTTTTTGATCACATGTTCATTGCTTCTTAAAACATTTCTTTCTGCAGTGGTTTGTTCAGCTGGTAGTGGATCCTAGTGATTTCACAGACAGTGACTGGGTGACCAGGTATTTTTCTGTCAGTGCATGAGTATATGGCTAATAACATATCTAATGGCCTCAATAAAAATAAGTCAATGCCCTCCTTGGTTTTGTTTAATTCTGCCCTCAGGACAGATCCTCAGGGATCGTTAAGATATGTAACCCCAGTGCTGGAGCACCTCTAATCCCCCAGGAGTTGTGGAGCCCTTTATTCTCCCCTCTTCAGGGTACAATCCATGAAGGTACTTAAATACCTATGTCCTTTTTTTAGGCACCACTGTGACCCACAAAGCTTCCGCTCAGCTGCTGCCTAACTCTGTAGGTGTCTAATCACACTCAGCATTTAAGTTTTTACCTCTGGGCATGCATGCTTCAGCATAACTCTTGGCATCTGAATGCCTGACTCCTGTCTAGCCCTAGAGTGATTTACAGACTGGGGAGGAAGTTGCATGCAAGGGCCCGATCCAGGAACTCTGCCTACTGGGCAGGTGTGTTCACAAAAACAACCAAATGGGGGAGGGAGCGATGGAAGAGTTCCCTTTAGCCTGGTGGTTCGGGTACTTACACAGGATGTGGGATATCCCTGGTTCAAGTCCCTCCTCTGCCTGATGAGGAAAAGAGATTTGACCAGAGATCTGCTACCTCTCAGGTGAGTGCCGGGATTACGGAATATGCTGATATGGGGCTCTCTCAGACTCACCTATTGAAGTCGGTCCACTTTAACAGAATAATTAAAAGTTAGTTGGGCCAATGAGAGTTAGAACAACGGTATAGACCCCCGTAGGTAGGGCACTCAGCTGAGAGATGGCCGATTCCTGTTCAAATCCCTTCTCCCCCTCAGGAGGAGGAGGAATTGAACTTGAGGTTTTCTATATACTGGGTGAATACCCTATCCACTAGGCTAAAGATTATAAAGGAGCTCTTCTCTCTCCCCCCTCCCCCCAGCTGTTTTGTGTGAACTCACGTGAGGTGACTGATCTGCCAGATTGGACCCCTGGACACGACTTAGGTGGCTGAATACCTATCTTCCTGTGGTTCATGAATTGAAAGCAGATATAGGTGCTTTCCTGCAGCCCAGATTTAGGCACCAAACTCTGAAAATGGGGTACACACTCCTGTCATCAGCTTCTCCCATTAGCTAGCTTAGGCAGTGCTGGCTTTGGAAATCACGCCCTAAGACTCCGCCCCCCCCCTCCCCATTCATTGGATAGGAGCCAAGGTATCTAACTCAGGTTTTGTGAATTGCAGTGTTGTTCCTGTGTGTGTGTGTGTGGGGGGGGGGATGGGGGGAGGGGTTAGGTGCCTAAAAGTTAAATGTGGCAATGCTCAATATCACAATGCTTAAGTGCCTTTTTGGATCTGATCCCTGCTGACCCCCCTTTCCTCTGCCTTAGCACCTGTGGACTATGGGTTCTTAGCACTCAGTATCTAGTGACCAGGTGCATACACTTGTAACAAACCCTGTGACATCTGGGATATTACTATTCACAGGTACAGTACCTTAATGTTGGCCATTGATTTAAACATTTTATTCCCAAGTATCAGAGGGGTAGCCGTGTTAGTCTGGATCTGTAAAAAGCAACAGAGAGTCCTGTGGCACCTTTAAGACTAACAGATGTATTGGAGCATAAGCTTTCGTGGGCATTCACCCACGAAAGCTTATGCTCCAATTTTATTCCCAGAAAGGATAGGGGAAAATTAAAAGAAGGGGAAGGGAATGGGCAAGGGAAACAAAGCTTTTTAAATAAATGAGGCTGCAACTAATGCTACAACAGCTAAACGCCCACTAACTAAAACAATAGTATGAGAAAGTCCCTCCCTCCCAAAAGTTCACCACAGGCCTTATCTGGGAGTTGATGGGAATGGAGTTGGTGTGAAATGCTGGTATCCCTTGCTAGAAGGCCAACAGCTCTGCCTTTCAGCTAGATGGAGTCCTTAGTGGCCTTGAACCCTCACCATGTGCTGGCCTCATAGTGCAAAGGAGGTGTACCAAGCTCAGGTGGCTTTCATTTTTCATGGGTGAAGCAGAATCTTAGAGCTCAGTCTCTCTCCATTGCTGAGCTGGGGACTCTGGGTCAGTCTCAGCCCTTCTGACAGGGAGAGCCAAAATGGCTGTCTTACCCTCTACTGCACAAAATCACTCTGAGGCTACTTATTTTCAGTTCCAATCTGACTCCCTGAAGCTACCTTTCTTCTTGGTCATAGGATCTCCTCCAGGCTCTGCTAACATGGCCTAGGCATGTGCGTGATCTCTGGGGCCTGCAGTTGGTTGCCCAGACATACCAATCAAGTTGCTGGTCCAGCCCCCACAGACTGGCTTGATCATGGGTGAGACAGGCAGTCTCAATTGCAGTTCCAGTCTCTGTTTCAGTCCTTTTGTCTGTGGGAGTTGTGTCTAAAGCCCCATACCGGAAAGAGGGTTCAGATAGATGACATTGATGCAGATGGAATTTAGTTGTTACCTTGCTAGCCACTAATTTCTGTTTGAAATTTAGTGTTCTCTCACTTCCAGTGGGGCAACTGTTTGACATTCATGTCACAGAATTTCTTCTGCTCTAGTTTCTGGTTATGTGTTTTTGTATAATTATTTCAGTATTAACTGTCTTTGTTTCAATATGCTTTTTGGATTTTAGCAGTAAGATTTTTTTTTTATTCCTCTGGCCTTTTGTCTTTGAACTGGTGATCCCAATAAAGCATTGTGAGCTGTGTTGTGTGATATTCAAACAGCGCTATGTATGATCCTTTGAATCTCATGGTGAGCAAACTGTAGCTTACAATGTATTATACTACTGCTACTCATTGTGTTGTGCAATTTGAGTAGTACTCCATTAATGAGAGGTAATTTTTCCTGTTTAATACAAATAGATTTGCCCTAGCCTAGTCAAGAAGAATCTCATATGGGTTGAGTGGTTCTCTTACGCACTGTTTCCTGTAACTATTGCAGATTTATTTGTGATGACAGAATTCATGCCTGGCCAGAATAGGAAATCTTGGCTCACCGGAGTACTAAAAAGTGTAAGAACAGGGCTGCACCAGGTCAGAAATGCTAAACTTTTATGCTGCAGACTGTTATGACACAATGTCCTTTTTGCAGAATCCCATGATAATCAGCTATAATCACACTATAGTCCCAATAATTTTTTATGCTTGAAGGTACCTAGGCAGCTTGTTGGCCATTCATTTAGAATTACTCTCTCAAGACGCAGTGAATGGGTCATTTGTGTTTTTTCATTGGAGCTGCAGAGAATTTTTTCCTAGGTGGATAATACTAGACTCATATTTACTTCAAAGTCCTCTTCCTGCAGTTCCTTGCTTTCCTAACTTCTGTGCAATGGGGTGGGGTGGGAGGATTCTGTCGCAGGGTGATATTATCCCATTAAGAGGGAGCAGGGCCATTGCTGTGAGTCATTATCTGACCCTAATTGGGCTTAAAGCAGGGCACCTGAACCCTAGAGGGAAGAGCGATCTGGTGAGTGAGAGCTGCATGGGCTAGTTAGGAAAAAGTGCAGGTGAGAGCTGCCTGGGACAGAAGACTAGGGAGGGAGTAAGGTATGCTCCCCTGGTGAAGATGAACTCCCAGAAGAGAAGCAGGGAAGTTACTGGGAAGAGCAGGGTTGCACTCTAGCTGGAAGGAATGGGGTGGTGTGCTGGTAAAAGGACAAACATGCAGATGAGCCCAGTTGTGGTGGAAGATGCTGAAGCATGGTGGGTGGTATGTTCGTGGACAAGAGAATGTGTGATTTTGAGAACTACATAAACAGGGGATGTTAAATAGACTATGTCCAGGAGCTTCTGTTGTGGGCTATTTTGCACAAAGTTTTGGTTATGAACTGGTCCTAAGGAGGGGTATTATTGAGGCAAGAGAGCCTGACATGGGGTTATTGGGAGCCTTGAAGGGGAAACTAGGGTGACCAGATGTCCTGATTTTATAGGGACAGTCCCAATTTTTGGGTCTTTTTCGTATATAGGCTCCTATTACCCCCCACCCCCGTCCCGATTGTTCACACTTGCTGTCTGGTCACCCTAGGGGAAACTGAGGTGAGGCACCTGTTACAGTATGGCCTGCTGCAGCAGGGCAGGGACCACCTTATGATAGACTCCTTACACTCTTTCCCCTACCCTACCCATCTACATAGCAACCAAGCACAATGTCTAAATGGAGTGTGTAAGACCCTAATCCAAAGCCTACTTGTATCAATGGAAAGACTCCTATTGATATCAATGGGCTTTGGATCAGGCCCTCAGTACTCTGTTGTAACTGGGATTAGAATTGGGAGAAACTCTGTTGATGACAGTGGATTTATGATGGTTTTATGCTAATATGAGTGAGATGAGAATTGGGCCCAAACATGGGAGCAGTTGCCCTGAAGTTAGCAAGACTCTGCTTGTGAGTATGGGTTGCAGGATTGCACTCTTAGGCCGCGGCAGCGCTGTGAAGCGCAAGTGTAGTCGCGCCGCCAGTGCTGCGAGAGCTCTCTCGCAGCGCTGTATGTACTCCACCTCTCCGAGGGGAGTAGCATGCAGCGCTGCAGGCTCTGATTACACTGCAGCTTTACAGCGCTGCTCTCGCTGTGCTCGGGGGGGGGGGGCATTTTCACACCCCTGAGCGCAGCAAGTTGCAGTGCTGTGCAGCGCCAGTGTAGCCAAGGCCTTAGCTCTTTTGTTTAACTCCCCTCCCACCCACAGAAATGTTATCTACAGTTTTTGAACCCTATATATGGATAAGCTACAATTGTGCATTTATTTTTAAAAACAAAATTCTTTTCATCACCAAAAGCTCTCTGCGGCAGAGTAACTTTGCGGTGCGTAGCCAAGGGGCAATGGATCATAAATTATAACTGTACTTCTTAAATCTGAAATTCTGTGGGGCTCAATGAGCTAAAAATCTTTTTTTTTTTTTTAATACTAAAATGTCATCTGTAGTGCTGGGTTTTCAGCTAGACAAAGTAACGCATTTGATTTCCTTGGGAGAAAGATGTTCTTTAAATAGAAAGCATTATTATTGTTAAAGAATAGTCATAAAGTGTTTCAGGATGGTGTCTCTGCTCTTGCAAATGACATATTAGGGAATGCGCTTTTCAGGAAATTTTCAGTGGTCTGTATACTAGTGGTGTGTTTTAGGCCCCAATCTTGCAATGAACTCTGTGCAGATGGCCACCTTGATTTCATGTATAGGTCCCCCTACATGAAGCCCCCTGCACAATTGGAGCCTTAGTCTGTTAAACTTTGAAAGAATTTTACTGATGTAGACCTTGAAAATATTTAATAAATGGTTACTTAACTGGATCTCTTTATGACTCTCTTTCTGCTAGAGTGAAGAGCCTTCTATTATAAGACATCTCTTTCACATATAGGTACTTGTAGACCATGATCAAGTCACCTCTTGGCCTTCTCATGGATAATATAAATAGATTTAGTGAGAGACTAAAGAAGCTCAAAGGCATGTTTTCCAGCCCTCATATTGTTTTTGTAGTTCGTTTCTGAATCTTTTCCAATTTGTCCACATCTTTTCAAAGTGTGGACACCAGAACTGGACAGAGTATTCCAGTAATGGTCCCACTAGTGCTGTGTCCAGAATTAATGCCACCTTCCTACTCCTTCTTCATATTTCCTTGTTTATATGTCCAAGGATCACATTAGTCCTGCTAGCTACAGCATTGCACTCAGAGCTTATGTTCACTTGGTTATTTATATTGACCCCTAAATTCTTTTCAGTATCACTGCATTCCAGGATGCAGTCCCCTGTCTTGTAAGTACTTCCTTTGTTCTGAAATTATGACCTTACATTTGGCTCTGTTTAAACACACATTGTTTAAATGAGCCGACCTGACCACGTGATCCAGTTTGGTCTATATAACAAACCTGTCCCCATCATTTATTACTCCACCAATTTTTGTGTCATCTGCAAATTTTACTAGTAATAATTTTATATTTTCTTCCAGATAATTGATAAAGGTATTGAATAGCATTGGGCTAAGAACAGAAACACCCCCATTGGATGATATTTTCCTATTACAATTTCTTTTCGAGATCTATCAGATAACCAGTTTTTAATCCATTTAATGTGGGCTACATAGATTTTTGTGTAAGGTTTCTCAAATGTCATGTGGGACTAAGTCAGTAGCCTTATAGAAGTCGCATGACCTTGGAAGACATGAAAGAAGCATGCTCTTGTGGTCTAAACGAAGCTCTGCCTAGGCTCACCACTCACAGCTGTGCCCTGAATCACAAGGCCAGATTTTTCTCTCATACCAGTTTTGCAGGAATGTAACTCCATTAACTTCAAATCAAGAGTGACTCATCTGAAGTGAATGGAGTTACATGTTCATTAAGGCTATGTCTACACTTACAGAAGTGTGCAGAGTACATACACTGCATGCCCCCTAGCCTGGATATAAATAGCAGTGTAGATGGTGAGGTGAGTAAATACACACCAGAACCGTAGGGTACGTACCCAACACTGCTCTCATCATGTGCAAACAGTGCCTCCCCTGACTACACTACTATTTTCATCAGCACAGTGTCCCGGTGCCTCCTTGCTGCCTGAGCCTTTCCCTGCTGCAGAGAAGAGCTGCTTGAGCCTTTAGCTGCTTCCCCTGTCCCCCTGCCTGAGCCTTTCACTGCTGAGTGTAGCTATGCAGCCTGTCTTTCCCTGTGGAGTATAGCTACACGTTCTTTGTGCGCTGTTGCTGGTGTAGGCAAGGCCTAAGAGGTATCACATAGGGTAGGATGGCAACATTATTGTATGACAGACAGAGGGGTGGTCCCTGAGATGATATAGTACTTACTCAGCCTGCTGTCATTTTCACCTAGTCAGCTGACCAGAGGTTCCTTCAGTTGGCTGGAGTTTATTGGGGGGAGGGGGGTGGGGAGTAGAAAATCCCTTTACTTTCTGTAAAACTGACAGGGGCAACCCTGAAAACAGGGACTCTTCCAGCATTCAGGGGTGTGCTTGCCCTATTTATTCACAGAAATTGAGGCTTGTGCTGCTTGTTCACAGTAATGCAGAGTGGAGTGTGATAATAGTGGGCAAGAATCAGTTAATACATTTTCTTTTCAGAGTGGGTGGGAGGAATTGGTATAAAAATGTTTCACAGGTCTGGTTAAAAAAATTGTCAAGGCTGACCTTGCCTGCAGCTCTGGAAACCGAAGTCTTTTACCCCCCCCCCCCCCCTTAATCTAGTTGCCAGGTGCAGTGAGTGGAAGCAGCTGCACTTCATGTTTTTCCATATTGCCCTGGCAATGACTTAAGCCTTAACCTACAGCAGAAGGACCCATATCTCTGCTCCGCAGTTGCTCAGCTCAAAGTCTCTTTCAAACACTGGCCTAATCTTTGACAGTTTTTATAGTGCTAGTATGGTATCCTAACATGAGTGATTATCTGAGATTTTAAACTTATTTTATTTCACATACCACTCTGGCTGGACTCAGTCTGAGGGTCCAGAAGGAAAGAGACAGGTCTAATGTACTCAGTTCCAGTGACACACAAAAGGAGTAATTTTCTTGCCTTAAAAAGGATGCTTTCAAAGCCCTTTTCAAATAATTTCTGTAGCACCAGAGGCTTTATAAATAAATACATCCGGTAAACTGTTTCCTTACTAAAATTTTCATTCGTGCGTTTTTTTTCCCTCTTTCACATACTGCCATGTTTTCTTTTGTGTGATTATTTGAGGCCCTGTGTACAGTGTCTTTTGGGCCCTGTGTACAGTCTCAGCTCAGGGATTTTCTCCATGGGAGTTTGGGGCAGTAGGAAATGTAACTCTGTCACTGCTACCCGTGGCACAGAAGTTTTGGCTGATAGATTGCCTGGTAATGAATCCATCAGCTCTTCCATGTAATCCTCCCTTCGGAGCTTTGGACGCAGTATGTGGCTGCTCTTCATGAGATCCAAGAGGAGACCTTCACTGTTTCTGCTGTGTCTAGGGCTCATCGTGCCTCAACAGAAGAAGGCAGATTTTCACCACAGGGAAATACGTGCACTTCTCAAACATGTAAGAAAAAAGGTGGTAGACCTCTTGGAACTACCAATCTTAAAATGTCCCCTTGAGTATGTGAGTATACAGAGCTCTAGTGGCAGTGACTAGTCTGGAATGGGATGCTCTGCTGAGCAAATCTCTAGAAGTTGTGTCCTCTGCTTCGTTAGTACGACTGCATGGGGGCAAAAAAAGGAAACAGGAGGGAGAGAAACATCTGATATGTTAGAAAATTATGCACCTGAGCTGGTCAAAATGATTTGGAAGCTTCAAAATTTCAATGTAAATTTTTCTCACGAAAAATAGTTGCTAGTGTTGGACTAGCTATGGGGTTCACCTTTCACAATGAAAAGGAGTACAAATATTCTGAGTAGTAATATTACAAAAAGAAATGTCTCTGTTAATGAGTACTTTGGTAAATGCAGGAATAAAATTCAGTAGCCAAAACTAGACAGACCCTACTTTAATTTAGTTTAGACTCTCATCGTGACAGTTAATGGGGCTTCTTGAAATGCTGAGACTCTGTTCTTGGGTACCCTGGCATAATGCCAATTTTGGATGATCTATGCGTGTGGGAAGAGACAAGTTGGGTTACTTGTTTCTATTCATATATGCTCTTTGCTAGTTACTCAGCAGTTTTAGGAGCTCCTGTGTGTGTCTTGGCAGGGGTCAGCGGATTTTATATATATATATATATATATATATATATATATATATATATATATATAGTGAATCCCCAGAGATTCAGAGGATTGATTTGACCTGTTTTTTCTTAATTGACTGCAAACAGTTTGCTATATTTGATATTCAGTATCTGAATCTTGATCTGTGAAGAGTCAGATAAGTCATGGCATTGTTTCTGTACTCAAACTGGGCAAGCTTGAAAACACTTGTAGCCTGTGCCCTCAGAGGTATGAATCTAAAACTTGGTTTCTATGAACTTTCATGCCATAGTCGCTCATCATGTCACTTTGAACTTTGCTCTTTTCAAGTATTCATGCTCAGAAAAATCAGTCTCCTATACTCATGGAAAGCAAACGCAGTTGGAGTGTGAATTTAGCTGAAGTTTAATTTAGTCTTAAAAAATGGAGTGAATATTTGTGGAAAACTGTTTGCAGTATTTCCCCACTATTAATCCTTGATATTCCTGTTTGTAAACCTGCCCCTTCCTTGCATTCACATCTTTCTGCCACCTTATCCTTAAACATATACATCATTCCTCTAACTCACGCGTGTGCGCACTTCTCACCATACTCCCTCCCCAACCCCCATCACCACAAATAGGCTCTGTAGAGCACCTGGTTACAGTATTGAACTCCCAGGTTTAGTTTCCAAGTATGTCATCTCTGCATCAGATTCAGAAATAAGCCAGCAACTAAGTTAGAGTATGCCAATTGCTTCATGGAGACTTTCCTTTATTTTTATTAATGATTCTTTTTTGTGGCATTCAGCCTAGTTTCCTTGTTAACTGGAATCTATGCAGAAAGTCTTGTTGTTTATCACTTTTAATGTGATCCTCACCATAGCTGCTCCAGTGGCTCTACCCAATGTATTCTGTGCAAATTAGGACACTGAGCCAAAGAATTGAGGCTGTTGCCTCAGGCATGAAATCTGTTTGGGTGGGGGTGAGCACTAACTGTAACTCTTGTTTCCTATAAACATCACTGCAGTTTCAGGATGTGCGGAACCATCTGGCTCACAGGTAACAGTGAAGTGCTTTGATGAATGCTGGAAGCAGGAGAATACCCAATTTCAAATTTGCAGTGAGGTTAAGGCAGCCACTGGTGCCTGAATACAATCTGACACAGGTGTGGCAGCACATCAGGGCAGACTGTTGGAGGCTGGGTGATCTTTGGAGGGATGTAGCACGCTATTGTATTCTCATTGCTGGTAGGAGCTGTATGTTAGATATGCAAAGAGTGACTTGCATCTGAGGCCAGATTAGCATAGTTATTTTATCTGCTTGACCATTTGGCTGAGACTCCATTTAGGTTTACCTGGTCTAGCTGCTGTCTAATGACTGTGAGGGCCCCAGCTTGAGTCTTAGTTAGTGGGCAAGATGCCCACACAGTGAGCTCCATTAATCAGATTCATCCACCTCTGTTTCTGCCATTTGGCAAGCACAGCTGGCAATAAGAGCAGCATTTCTGTTCAGGAGGAGAAATTCTGAAGCAAAAGAACAGGGATGGGCCTAAACCACAACATTCAGATCCAGATCTGAGTTGTCCCGAGTTTAGAATGCTTAGACCCAGCTCAGACTCATGTCTAGTAAAGAGTGACTTCCATTAGAGATGACCAGAGAGTGGTTCAGCGAGGAAATCCTCCCCTTTTGGCTCATCTTGTAAGACTGTGCTGGTGATGAGCTGTACTAATATTTAGAATGCACACACAGTATGTCCTGCCACTAAATGGGGGACTCTGCTAATTGGATAAGTCTGGACCAGCACCTGGCCACCAGTTATAGACACAACTGTAGGCAATTTAGACTTGCCCAGGAGTCAGGTGCTTTTCGATTTAGTGCCAATCTTGAAACTGAATGTGGAGTCAGACCAGCTGAGGTTCTGCTAAACAGATTCCTAGGCCAAGAATTGAGACATGATCAGAAAAGTCTACTGTTCCCACCCCCATGGTATATATTGTAACTAGCAGAGACTATATGGGATACAGGCACTAGAGCAATAGAGGATTTATGAATATAATAATTGGAACACAGTGCATATAAATTGGAGAGCTGGGCAGAAGGAAACAGGAGGGAAAGAAAGAAGTACAGAATATATTTCTGGAGGTGAGGATGGTCCAGTGGGTAGGGCATTATGCTGGGACTTGAAAGACTTGAGTTCAAGTCCCTGTTCTGTTTCAGACTTCCTGTGTGACTTTGGACTAGTCACTTAGTCTTTCTGGGCCTCAGTTCCCCATCTGTAGACTGGGGATAATAGCACTTCCTATCTCACAGAAGTGGTGTGAGAATAAATGCATTCAAGATTGTGTGGTGCACAAATACTATGGTCATGGAGTGAGGGAATTAAAATATTGAGAGATTTAAAAACCCCTAGTGTTTCAGACTGTTTCCCTCAGTTTACATCAATATTTATTTTAAATTTCTATTCTCCTTTTTCATTATGTTCCTATAGAAAGGAAGATGTTGGCCAAATGCAATTCTTTAGGTTTCCCCCAATTCTTTTTACTGTCCCTACCCCAAATAAGAGTTAAAGGGCACTCTGTCAATTTTTAACTTGCTTGCAACTACCCCCACAGTAATGATATACATGAAACTAAGCAGGGCCCTTGAGTCTGGCAGTGTTGAGTCTCCATTCATTCACTACGTGCTGAAATAACTGATATTTCCTTTGTTTCTTTTGGCCTGTCTTTGCTCTCTGACAGGTTATTGGGCAACCAGAAAGGGGTAATGTACTAGGCATGAACAACATTTGTGTTTTCTTCTTTATTTAATAAAAAGGAGAGAAGAGTAACATTTTTTGATGGGAAGAACTCAGTCATTTCCAATCTTTTTTTTTTTTTTTTTTTTTTTAACTTGCACAGGAAGAAAATATAAAGTATCCAACTCTATTAGAACATAAGAATGGTCATACTGAGTCAGACCAAAGGTCCATCTAGCCCACTATCCTGTCTTCCGACAGTGGCCAATGCCAGGTGCCCCAGAGGAAATGAACAGAACAGATAATCAACAAGTGACAAAGCCCTGGCTGGGATGATTTAGTTGGGGATTGTTCCTGCTTTGAGCAGGGGGTTGGACTAGATGACCTCCAGAGGTCCCTTCCAACCCTGATATTATATGATTCTGTGGTCCATCCCCTGTTGCCCATTCCCACCTTATTTTACTGTAAGATTTTTTTTTAAACAAACAAACAAAAAAAGCAGGGCCAAATCCTCTATTGGTGCAAATGACCACAGATCCATTGACTGAAATAGAATTTTGCCCATTTACACCATTAAGTAATTTTGCCATAATTGCACATGGAATTTGTGAATTAATGATATTTAAGTATGAGAAGTGCTAAGGTTCTGAATAAGCATTGTTTAATCCTAATAACATCCCTGTGAGATAGCAGAGTAAGTATTATCCTCATTTTACAGATAGGAAAATTGAGGTCAAGAGGGTAAGTGATTGGTCTAAAGTTACATTGTGGTTCAATGATAGAACCAAGATTAGAACTCAGGATTTCCTGACACTCAACTTGTGCTCAGTCCTGCAGACCATCAATTGTCTGACTGCATGTGGTAAATAATCATTGGATAACCATCATAATATGAGACTCATGCTGAACTTTTTAAAGGGTCTAGAAGACCTCTGCCTTCAGCTCCATATCCCTATTATTTTTTCATTTCACTTCCCTTGATTTTCTGGTTGGAGCTGGGTTGAACGGAGGAAGGAAGCACTAGGAGTCCTGCACGCTCAATACTTTTAGTCTCACTTTTGCAGATCCAAATCAGCTTCTATACCTTCTGACTGGACAGTAGGTAATGTAACACCGTTTTGTTTTAAAGGTCTCCAGAGGTGTTCCTGGCACTTAGAGGCCGATAAATCTAACTTCAGTACCAGAAAAATTGGTTGAAACCACAGTAAAGAACAGAATTATCAGACACAGAGATAAACATGATATGCTGGAGAAGAGTCAACATGGCTTTGAAGAGGCATGATTTCTCTTTACAAATCTGTCAAAATTCTTTGAGGGTGTCAACAGGCATATGGATATAGGCAGTTGATATAGTATACTTGCACTTTCAGAAAACCTGTGACAAAGTCCCTCACCAAAGGCTCTTAAGCAAATTAACAGTCATGAGATAAGCGGAAAGGGTCCTCTCATGGATTAGTAACTGTTTAAAAGATAGGAAACAAAGGATCCGTTTTCACAGTGGAGCGAGGTAAATAGCAGGGTCCCCCAAGTTTCTGTACTGGGACTTGTGCTGTTCAGTATATTCATAAATGATCTGGAAAAAGAGGGTGAACAGCGAGATGGCAAAATTTGCAGATGACACTAAATTACTCAAGACAGTTAACTCTTTGCAGTCAGCTTTGGACTTAGAAAGGGATCTCATGAAACTGGATGACTGGGCAACAAAATGGCAGATGAAATTCAGTGTTGATAAATGCAAAATAATGCATATGGGGGAAAAATAATCCCAAGTACACATACAAAAAGAATGGGTCTAAATTAGCTGTGTCCACTCAAAGAGATATTGGAGTCATCATGGAAGATTCTCTGAAAACATCCACTCAATGTACAGTGGCAGTTGAAATAGCTAACAGAATGTTACGAGCCATTAGGAAAGGGATAGATAGAAAATATCATAATGCCACTATATAAATCCATGGTATGCCAACACCCTGAATATTGCATGAAGTTCTGGTCTCTCCATCTCCAAAGAAGATGTATTAGAATTGGAAAAGATAGAGAAAGGCAACACAAATGATTAGGGCTATGGAACCACTTTCATAAGAAGAAAGCTGAAAAAGGCAGGGACTGTTAATCTTAGAAAAGAAATGACTAAGGGGTGATATGACAGAGGTCTAATAAATCATGAATGATATGGAGCAAGTGAATAAGGAAGTATTATTTACCCCTTCACATAACACAAGAAATAGAGGTTCCTTGATGAAATTAATAGGCAGCAGCTTTAAAAGAAACATAAGAAAGTACTTCTTCACACAACAGACAGTCCGTGTGTGGAACTCATTGCCATGGGATGTTGTGAAGACCTACAGTATAACTGGGTTCAAAAAAGAATTAGATAAGTTCATGGAGGATAGGTCCATCAATAGCTATTAGTTAATATGGTCAGTAGCCCAACCCCATGCGCCAGGTATCTCCAACTGTCAGAAACTGGACCTGGACAACAAGGGATGAATCACTCAAAATTGCCCTGTTCATTCCCTCTGAAACATCTGGCACTGGCCACTGTCAGAAGACAGGATACTGGGCTAAATGGACCATTGTCCTGACCCAGTATGGCCATTCTTATGCTCTTATGCTGTATAATTGTGGTTAATTAACACAACATGATGTGTGAGAGGACTTTCCCTCTTGCTTTATCATGTCACTGTTGTGTTTATTGGAAGTCTTCCTGCAACAGGTAATAGTCTATTTGCTGAAATATCATGTCTCCATACTACTTGTATCTTGAAAAGTCAGAGTAGGTAATGCAAAACAGAGCCAGATGAAGTAGTCTGGAACCACTACTGGCTACAAATGGCTATGTTGTATGATTGCAACGTGTACGTATGCAGGGCCATCCCTACCCATACGCAAAGTATGCAGCTGCGTAGGGCACCAGGAAATTTGGAGCACCACATTTCCTGGTGCCCTGCGCAGCTGCGTACTGCTCCAGCCCCTGCTCTGCCTCTTTCCCATGGCTCCGGCCCCTGCTCCACCCCAGCCTCGCCCCCACTCCACCCCTTCCCCAAAGCCTCTGCCCCTGCTCCGCTCCTTCCCCAAAGCCCCCACCCCTGCTCCGCCCACCCCGCCTCTTCTCACCCCTGCTCCAGCCCAGCCCCACCCCCACTCCCCTGAGGACTGCTGCAGGGGTCGGGCCTGTGCTCACCGTGTGGTAAGTGGAACGACCTGGTCCCAGCCTGTTCCGCTCTCCTGGCTCCCAGCCGCACCGCTGGTAAGTTCTGGGGGGCGGTTCTCCCCCTGCCCTCCAAGGCTGGGAGCCAGGGGAGCAGAGCGGGCTGGGGCCAGAGGGCGGTCGTCGTCGTCCCCCCCCCCACCCCCCGTGGAGGCGAGGGGTACCAAAATGGCTAGGGACGGTCCTGTACGTATGGCTATGATGTAGCAACATCTTACACACACACACACACACACATACATATATATATATCTATCCCTATATATATATATAGAGGGATAGATTCACAAAAGGACTTCAAGTGGCAGTTAGGCACCTATGTGCCTAAATTCCAGAATCAGGCCCACTGTTTTTCTAAAATATATGCTATAAGAATTATTTTGGAGAAGTTCTATGACCTCTATTATACAGGAGATCACACTAGATGCTCATAATTGTTCCTTCTGGCCTTGGAATCTATGAAGTTAGGCATTGGCACTGGCTCTGACTGATTGATGGGGAACTACAGTGGAGCTGCGCCAGACTGCAAATAGAAACTGCATGTTTCTTCTGTTTTGAAAAACAAAACTAGATTTCGCTAGTCTGGGAGAAAAAAAGTCCATGGATACATAACACAGCACGACAAGTAACTCCACTTTACGGCTATAACTCTAACAAGGAGATTTTAATTCCACTTATATATGTGTGCAGAGATTGATGCTGCAGTGAGTCTTCTACTGAGAATGCTGTTTACGTGGCAGCAGAGGCTTATCCTATTGCAAATCTGGAAAAACAAGGTGAATGGATGTTAAGCCTATGTTAGAAATGGATATATCTGACCATTACTCTGTTAGCAGTTCCTAACAGGCCTGACAACACCCAACACATTGCTGTCATAGTATTTATCTGTAAAGAATGTTATATGAGATTTTAAATGAGAGCCGGGATCATGCTGGTTATTAATGTTGTCATGAAATGTATGTAGAGATGAAATTTAAAAAATGGTGTTGTCAAGGCTGTATCCCCACTTTGAACTTTAGGGTACAAATGTAGGGGCCTGCATGAAAACTTCTAAGCTTATCTACCAGCTTAGCTCTGGTCCGCTGCCACCATCTTAAGAATTCCCTCCCTGGGAAGCCTTGAGAAACCTTTCACCAATTCCCTGGTGAATACAGATCCAAACTCCTTGGATTTTAAACAAGGAGAAATTGACCCTTCCCCCCTCCTTCCTTTCACCAACTCCTGGTGAATACAGATTCAAACCCCCTTTGGATCTTAAAACAAGGAGAAATTAATCAGGTTTTTAAAAAGAAGGCTTTTAATTAAAGCAAAAGGTAAAAATCATCTCTGCAAAATCAGTATGGAAAATAACTTTACAGGGTAATCAAACTTAAAGAGCTCAGAGGAATCCCCTCTGTCTTAGGTTCAAAGTATAGCAAACAAGATAAGCACTCTGGTAAAAGGTACATTTACAAGTTGAGAAAAACAAAGTAAATCTAAGACGCCTTGCCTGGCTTTTACTTACAATTTTGAAATAAGAGAGACTTGTTTAGAAAGATGGGGAGAACCTGGATTGATGTCTGGTCCCTCTCAGTCCCAAGAGCGAACAACCCCTTAAACAAAGGACACACACAAAAGCCTTTCCCCCCCCCAAGATTTGAAAGTATCTTGTCCCCTTATTGGTCCTTGGGGTCAGGTGTCAGCCAGGTTACCCGAGCTTCTTAACCCTTTACAGGTAAAAGGATTTGGAGTCTCTGGCTAGGAGGGATTCCATAGCACTGTACACAGGAGAGCTGTCACCCTTCCCTTTATAGTTATGACAGGTGTGTATACTGAAAATATATCTGGAACGTCTGTATCAAGGTGTGAGTCACCAGCAGAGGCAGGTTTTCTCTCAGATCAGCACTATTTGTCCATCTAACTAATTGACATGTAAATTTAAGCATTGTATTGTTTCACAGTGGGCCGCCCATCACGGTTTGAACTGAATGCTAATGAAGAACAGAGACATATGAAATCAACAGGAAAAACAAGCAAAGAGGGAGAAGAGTCTGATCTGGGGGATACACTTCAAAGGTTTACTGGACTTGTCCCTCAGTTATAGTAAAACTTTTTAATCCATTCACTTAGGGTATGTCTTCACTACCCGCCGGATTGGTAAATGGACCCCCGAGCGCTCTCCCGTCGACTCCTGTACTCCAGTGCTGCGAGAGGCGCAAGCAGAGTCGACGGGGGAGCAGCAGCAGTCGACTCACTGTGGTAAGTCGATCTAAGTACGTCAACTTCATCTACGTTATTCACGTAGCTGAAGTTGCGTAACTTAGATTGATTTCCCCCCCTCACCCAGTGTAGACCAGGGCTTAGTAAACCTCTTGAAGGGTGTTGGGTGTTCACGAACACTTGGCTCCTGGTTTTGACTGGAAACCAGTGGCTCTGTCAAAGACTATATCCTTGAGAGAAAATCGACTTTATTAGATGGAACGGTAACCATTCATAAGTATTTACCTAGGATTGCCTTTTATATGTGTAACCATTTCTGTTTCCACTTGTTACCCTTACTCACTATCTCTTAGAACTTACCTTTAACAATAAACAAATGATTATTTAACTGTAAATATAGTTCAGGGCTGAGATGTTATAGAGAACTGACCCTGAGTTGAGCCAGTCAGGTTGTGTGTACACTAACTCTTTTGGGGACAGCTTACCTGGTAATTTCTGAGAATGTCCAGCGACAGGTGCTGGATACTGCAGGGAGTGCTCTGAGGGCTCAGGGATCGGTGAGTGTCTGTCTTTCACTAGCCTGCACTGAGAAGGTGAGATCCACAGAGACCTGGAAGATGTCAGTGCTTGGGTGTAGCCAGAAGCTCAAGGAGCTGAGCTAGAGCAGGCACAGACAAGACCACTTCATGCTACGCGCAGGTGGAGCTGAAGTATCTCACAATCCTGGGTACCCCTGGAAAACATTACAGCTAAGTGTTGTACAAACACAGAACAAAATGATAGTCACTGCTCCTAAGAGCTTACATCCTAAGTATATGATAAGAGTCAACAGATGGATACAACAAATTGATGGGGGTGGGATAAGGTAAAATCTTAAAAAAAAAAAAAAAATGTCCAGAAACTGTGCTTGCTAACTATTTTCCTTTATGGTCCTAGCTAGCACCGGTCAAACTTTAGTGTGGTGAGTCCGAAACTATGCTTGATTCAAGCAGAGTTAACTTTGTAACCCACATTCTCTACTACCAAGCATATTTTTTTGTTATAGAAAGCTCCCGTGACTCATGAGCAACAAGAGCTTGTACTAAATATTGTTACACTGTTCTTCCATGTCAGTTTATTTTAAACAAGTTTTCACTGGATTTGTGTTACTGCTGAGATCTCGTGAATGTTTACAATGAGGAAACAGAAGTTTCAAATTGAGTAATGCTGTAGTTTTATAAAGAATGTCACTGTAGAATAAAATCCAAAAATAATGCATCCACCCGCTGGTGACCTTTGTCCTTGTTCTGCAAGGCAAGGCAGATTTTGCACATGATCTCAATAGGAAATGTGCCATATTTTAATTGCTCTTTTATGACATCAGTAAAGTGAGTTTGTTCCTGTGTATTTGTTTCATGTGATTCTATCGTGTCTGATTTTTTTTTCTCCATTTTTAATTTTTCTTAAAATGCTTAAGGTGATATAACACTTGTGAAAGATGTCAGTCTATTTAACCACAGGGCATAGAAGCAGACAGAGCCCCTGAAAAGAAGCCTTGACTTTAGGCTAGCAATGGCCCAGCTCTTCCATTAAAGTGGAGTTTCAAAAAACATATCAGCTCAACAGAAATCAAGAGTGTGACATTGTGAACAGGATTGTAGGGGGCCAAGCCGAGAACCATGGATGAAGCCCCCTCTCCAAATGATGCTGGTCTATTTGATCTGATGTTGGGAAACAAGGCGCCTGGAAGGGCACACCCCAAGTAAGGAGAATGGCTTTCCCCCAGAAGATGGGAGGGACCAAAAGGAAACTTGAGTCACCAGATTAGGGTGTACAAATCAAACATGCAGCATATGGGAGTGGGCATGAAAGGACTAGTCAAGGAGTGCAGAAGATCACTGAGTTGAGAAACCCAGGTGTCATCCACTTTGTAAAAGCTTCTGGGTTGAGATCCTTGAAACCAAAGTCTTCTATTTTTCCATAGGCCAGGTACCATTCAGACATTGTGCCTCAACTCTGACCTGAAGAGAGCACGCCTAAAGGGGAGAGTCTTCATGTCTGTTCAGCCCTTGGCACGTGATTGTTCTCAGCGTACCCAGGACTGAGAGTCACCTTGTTACCCCGCTGCCTCCACCATGAGGGAGCCCTGCCTCTGCCTGGCTGGTTGTCAGTTCCCTCGCACCACCAGGCTTTCAGCCACTCGAACACTCTCCTCTGGGCTATGTCCAGCCCTGTCTTCACCATGCAGGATAACAATAGGTGCACCCAAGTCCCTTTGAATCGTCCCCTGTGATATCTAGTCCCTGACACTGGCTGCTCACAGAAATCCCAGATCCTCTGCCCCAAAGAAGCAGAGAACCCCAGTTTACTAGTTTTATCTTAAAACATCGTTCCTGTAATACACACAGCCCTTGTCATGAAACAAAAGAAGGTTTATTTAAGAAGGAATAGAGATGCCACTAGAATTGAGAGAGTGGTGGAAACAAATTGGTTACAATGCACAACAAAATCATAAAATGCAAACCTGGGTCATTGAATCCTAGAATATCAGGGCTGGAAGGGACCTCAGGAGGTCATCTGGTCCAACCCCCTGCTCAAAGCAGGACCAATTCCCAATTAAATCATCCCAGCCAGGGCTTTGTCAAGCCTGACCTTAAAAACCTCTTAGGAAGGAGATTCCACCACCTCCCTAGGTAACCCATTCCAGTGCTTCACCACCCTCCTAGTGAAAAGTTTTTCCTAATATCCAACCTAAACCTCCCCCGCTGCAACTTGAGACCATTACTCCTTGTTCTGTCATCTGCTACCACTGAGAACAGTCTAGATCCATCCTCTTTGGAACCCCCTTTCAGGTAGTTGAAAGCAGCTATCAAATCCCCCCTCATTCTTCTCTTCTGCAGACTAAATAATCCCAGTTCCCTCAGCCTCTCTTTATAAGTCATGTGCTCCAGCCCCCTAATCATTTTTGTTGCCCTCTGCTGCACTCTTTCCAATTTTTCCACATCCTTCTTGTAGTGTGGGGCCCAAAACTGGACACAACACTCCAGATGAGGCCTCACTAATGTTGAATAGAGGGGAATGATCACGTCCCTTGATCTGCCGGCAATGCCCCAACTTATACAGCCCAAAATGCCATTAGCCTTCTTGGCAACAAGGGCACACTCTCGACTCATATCCAGCTTCTCGTCCACTGTAACCCCCTAGGGTCCTTTTCTGCAGAACTGCTGCCTAGCCATTCGGTCCCTAGTCTGTAGCAGTGAATGGGATTCTTCCGTCCTAAGTGCAGGACTCTGCACTTGTCCTTGTTGAACCTCATCAGGTTTCTTTTGGCCCAATCCTCTAATTTGTCTAGGTCCCTCTGTATCCTATCCCTGCCCTTCAGCGTATCTACCACTCCTCCCAGTTTAGTGTCATCTGCAAACTTGATTAGAGTGCAGTCCACGCCATCCTCCAGACAGAGGCGTATCGAGCGCCCTCCGTACCCTCCGACCGGAGGGGGCCCCGCAAGGAAGGGGGCCCCTAAAAGTGGCAAAATAAATACCACATTCCAGTTTCTGCATTGTAAGGGGCCCCACCCGGACATATGTTCGGAGGGGGCCACCGTTCGGAGGGGGCCACGTTCTTTGTTGCTACGGCCCTGCCTCCAGATCATTAATGATCAATATTTATCAGGGTGGATTTGATTTAAATCAAATTTATTTAAATCATGATTTAAATCACTAGTCAGAAAGACTCTATTTAATCATGGATTTCTACATAAAAGTGCATTCTTGTTGGTTGTTATAACCTTAATACATATTCGTCACAACTCTGAGATAGATGTAGGTTTCATTTTTAGAAGATACACACTATACATTTTTAAAGTGATTTATTTTGAAAACTTTTCAGAGTAGTTTTACAGCTATATCAGAAAATGAATGATTGTTTAGTTATTTCATTTACCAAAGGTAATTGAGGCAGATATTTATGAAGTCATTGGGAGGTGAACTATCTCCAATTCAACAGGTTAATCATTAATATTTTGAGGATTTTCTGGCCATTCTGTATTAGGAGGAGAACATCACCAGACAGACATTTAAATTGTTTTATTTAACTAAAACAACAATGTTATGTATTCTAGATTTTTTTCTTCAACAGCAAACATATAATATTTTAACAAAACAAGCATATGAATTTTTGAATGTAGTTAAACATTCAAGTTTTTTAAAATCGGGTTTGTTTTTGTTAAAATTCTGTTTAACTAAAATAGTTAAATGAAATATTTAAAAAAACAACAACAAAAATTAAATTGACTACATCAGCCAGGTCAACATGAGAAACTTAAAATATTGGCTACTGCAGCAAACTCAGTCGTCTTCACCTTCATTTTCCTATTTGTTCATAATCTGGAAAAGAAAAACAAGCTTTCCTGCTTTTTCAGGTCCCAAACGATTTCTCAATTTGGAATGAATTAGTCCAAAGGAAGAAAATATTCTTTCTACACCGGCAGAAGAAGCTACTGCTGTTAAAAGTGAGATTATCACTTCAACAGTTTCTGAATCCAAGTGCTTAAGTGACTTCCACCAGTTCATTGGTGTGTCTTTCTTTAAAACATCATCAGCAAACGTATTTCTTGAAAGGTTCTTATTCCCAAACTGACTGGGTCTCTTTTACGGCCTGCTGCCATTATAGGTTTTCTCTTCTAGTGAGAGAATGGTATGGTAGATCTCAAATCAATGAAGGCTTCACTCAGAAAGACCTCAAGACTTTTGGAATATGCTGCTCAAACAGTTTCACTTTTGTTTCTAGTGCCTGTTCCTCCCTTCTCACATTTATCTCCAGACTTCTTCTCCTTGTCCAGATCTATTCCGCCCCCAACAATCTTCTATTCATTGAACTTTTTGAAACTTTGCACTTTTAGAGAGAGGTAAGGGATTGACTCTTAGTACACAAATTTGCAGAGCGATAGTAGGGTTGAGGTCTGTTATTTCTCACCTCTATATATGGTTTGTTTATTTATTTAAAAACAATTTTGCTGTTAACAAGCATGTTATCTCTGGAGACACAAATCCACCGTTTGAGAACTGCAAAACTAAGCATCTCTGATGGTATCTTCTAAACTGAGCACTGAGTCCCATTGGGTAGATAGAAAGATTAACCTAAATAATCTATACAGAAGCCCCTGGAACCCCATAAAATTGGGTCCCTAATCCATGAACTATTGGCACTCATTTACAAAACTTTTCTTAAACGTTACATGAATATATTGTCTCATACTATAGAATTAGAATTCATAATCCCTATTTCATGATGAGATAGCTTTAATTAAGATACATTATAGATCAAAGCTATCTTTAGATAGTTTTTTCCTCAAAAAGCATTTGATCAAAAAAAATCCGGTTTAAATAAAAAAATCTGATTTTTTAATTTTTTTTTGAAAAAATCATTGCCTTTTATCCATCCTGATACTTATTAATAGTTATCTTTCCTATCTAATAAAAATTAGGTTTCTCCCCCCCCCCCCCAAGTTGAGTCTGCTGCAGAGCTGGCTGTATTCATAGGAACCAGGATCCAATTTTTCATGACAGCATCTCTGCTCCCCAAGATAGCTTCTCAGTGAAGGGATGAAGAACATCTTTTCCCAGGCTCTATTATAGTAAAATAGTTTTTTGTTTTTATTCATAGGCAGTGTGATTCTCTGTTGTAATATTCCTTTTTGATCTCCAAGTGGCTTTGATCATTTGCACCTGTCTCTGATGGCTTTCTATTGAAAGTCTTGGGTTGGAGCAGGGCTAGACAACTGAGCCTGGTATTACATCACCGGCTAACCAGGGCAGGGTGACAACTCCCTCCTGCTTGAATGGGCCAGCACCAAGACATACTGTTCCCTGGTGACTAACTTTTACTCCAAGACCATAAAGCACACTTTCAATGTAATTACTTCATTCCTTAAATGTTATCTGTACGTACATCTCACAATGAGTATGAACCTTCACAAGTTACAAGCTTTCTGTAAATACCTTATGTGATATCTCTTCTGGATAACTAGCCCACAAGACATGTGGTGTTTGCAAAGAACAGGGGACCTTTTGTCAAGATGTCTCTGTGTCACAGCACGTGTGCTAAGACTGATGAAAAGCTGCCATTGCAGGCGGTGGTTGTGGTGATATAGATAGCTGTCTGCTCACAAAGGGACTGAAACCACTAAAGGTATGTTTATACTGTGGCTGGGAGGTGTGAATCCCAATGCGGGAAGGTAGACTCACACTAGCTTGAAATAGCAATGTGGATGCTGGGACATGGACAGCAGCTTTGGTTAGCTGCCCGATTCGAACCCCACCCAAACTCCTGGGTCCAAGCTCAGGGGCTAGCGTGGGCCGCCACCTGGGCCGCAATGTCCACATTGCTGTGTTTAGGGTGCTAGGTCGAGCACAGTTTAGCGCAGGGGTCTCAAAGTCCTGGCCCGCGAGCCATCTGCAGCCTGAGAACCTCCCCACTGCGGCCCGCAGAGGAGAGATGCACACAGACACGCTGCCGGCAATGTCTGCTCCAGATGCTGCCCCCCACAGCTCCCATTGGCTGGGGGAGAGGGACAGAGATACCATCACTAGTCGCCAGGCACAGTCAGCATCATTAGTTGCCGGGCAGAGTCAGCCATGGAGGCAGCGTCACTTTTTTCCACAATGGATATAAACAAGTCAAAATACCATGCACAACTTGCTGCAATCCTGAAGGTTTCAACTGCTCAGTCACTGAGGCCAAACATCAACAAGCTGACAGAACTGAAGCGTTGCCAGGTGTCTGGCAAACACTAAAAACTCTCTGGCAGGCGAAGAATTGTAGAAAGTTGTATGACAGTTTTTATTATTTCTAAGAAATTTGAAATAAAAAATACAATATAAATGTTTTCTTTTCTGAACACCATCTTCAGTGACATTATTGGCCTGCTGGGTGGATTTGAGGACTGGCACTGACCCTAACATAAATTGAGTTTGAGACCCCTGGTTTAGCGCAAGGCTACCTGTACTGAGAATTGCACCTCCCAGCTGCCATGTAGACAGACCTGAAATTACCTCACTAAGGCCACTTGGCAGCCTGTTTTCTTACTGTGCTTGTGCTATATCGCCTTCAGCGAGCAACTTTTCTGTTACATAAGAATGGTGGCCTGATCTGAGTACAAAGTGGGCACATAGCAATGTTTTCCCTCCAAGAACTCAGTAGGCCCACTTTATTCGTTACTTGTAAACTGCTCTGTGAGAAGAGGGGACATTTTTTCTTTTCAGAGATGTTTTCTGTCTATTCCTGGCATAATGTAAAAAAGATAATACTGCTGCTTGGTGAGAAAAACAATAAGCATGCTCTTCTTTGGGCTGGATGGGCTTTTGGCCTTTGATATTTGAAAAGGAATGGAAACTTCTGTGCTACCTGCAAGTAAAAACATGAGGAAATATTAATCACTTCATATTGTCTCATGGGAACTTGTTACATTTTTATGGGTGGAAAACAAATAATGTATCCAAGGGAAAGAGGCCTGGTTATCTTTAGTTTGGGAACTGGCTTCCTCCCATGCACACCTAGATATGAAGAAGGAAGAGTAGTTATCAACCTGACAAATAGTTTTTCTCAACCAGTGTTGATTATATGAAAATGAATCTGCACTGCTTTGGTCTAGTAGTAAATACACTGAGTGCTGACAATATATATGGGATGAAATTCATCCCTATGAAGAGACCAAGACTAAAACCAAGTCCTGGCCTTGCCTGAAAGGACAGTAAGGGGAAAGTAAGCCCCAAGCAACAGCAGAAGTTGCATAGGAGGGTTCCATGTCTGCTTGGGTATAGACACTATGTAAAACAAAGTTCCCACCTAAACTGCCCCTTGGGAATCCGGTATGCATCTGAAGAAGTGAGGTTTTTACCCACGAAAGCTTATGCCCAAATAAATCTGTTAGTCTTTAAGGTGCCACCAGACTCCTTGTTGTTTTTGTAGATACAGACTAACACGGCTACCCCCGATACTAGTTCTCTCTCTCTCTCTCTCTCTCTCTCTCTGCATCATGTTCTCAGAAATTGCAATAGCCTCCAGGGGGATTGAAGCCCCTATGTAATTGTTATGCTGGAAGGTGTTAATGGCTGTCAAAACCATGGACCAGGTTCTAGCTGATGATTGTGCTTAGCATCTTTTTAATTCAGGCTCAATGAAGGATCAGTTAAATCCCTTTGTGTAATGATAGCTGAAATGAAAGAAGCCATTGTCCAGCATGGAAGGCTGAGTAGCAGCTAAGCTATGTGGGGGCAGGGATATTAATTGGTGGCTGTGGTGTGTGTCAGAGCAGGAAGCTGCCAGCAGGCCCGGCTCCAGGCACCAGCTTGGCAAGCAGGTGCTTGGGGCGGCCACTCCGGAAAGGGGCGGCAGGTCCAGCTATTCAGTGGCAATTTGGCGGACGGTCCCTCACTCCCGCTCGGAGCGAAGGACCTTCCGCCAAATTGCTGCCGCAGATCGCGATCGCGGCTTTTTTTTTTTTTTTTTTTTTTTGGGCTGCTTGGGGTGGCCAAAACCCTGGAGCCGGCCCTGGCTGCCAGACAGCCAGAGAAGCAGGTGAGAGTGTGGCCTTGAGAGGGAGCAGAGACAGATCTTCTTGAGGCACAGGACTGGCTAGAAAGGCAGACTTGGAAATTGGCAGCAAGGAACCTGCCTGCAGTTTTATTTCTACTGTGTTCAGGGAAACAAGGCTTTCTGTATGTTGTTTGTAAATACACAGGTATGCACCAAACAACATACCTGACTTGTATCATCAACTTCTTCTTCCAATGGAAATAACCTGGCAAGGCTCTGAATGTTGGCTAACTGCTTGCTTCAAGGCACAACCTCTATATATAATGGTTACCTTTTGGGTGCATGTCTCTCGCTCCATCTTCCTGCCCACATCTCTGTGATGAGAGGATATTTGCTCTGATCAGTTGATTTTTCTCTCAGATTGCAACTCTGTTTCAGGGTTATTTGCTGGGGACTTGCTTTTTGGGCCTTCCACCCTATTAGTCTCCCCTGTCCCACTGTCAATCAGCTAGTGAGGAACTGGCCCTCTTTCTGGCAGCTGTGGGGTAAAGGTACTGGCTTCACTGTGACAATCCCCAAGTGCTCCAACTGCCATATAGGCAGATGTGTGGATGATGCTACTTGATCTCTTCTGATATAGTGTCTACACTACAATTATGGGGTGTTGCTTGCAGCTTGGGTAGACATATCTGAGCTAGCTTTAGCCCAGTTAGCTTGGGACCAAAGCAGTGAAGCAACAGCAGCATGAGCTAGCCACCTGGGTAGTTACTCTGGGTCGAGGGTGGGTTTGTACAGCCTGTGCTGAAACCTGGGCTGCTGTAACTTCACTGCTTCCTGAACTAGCTAGGTTAAAGCTAGCTTTGGTATGACTGCACAATGTGCACGCACATCCTGTGACTGCAGTGCAGACATATCCTGCATGGAGGAACCCCCGTTAGTCTCCAAGTGGGGCTCCATGGCTATGCCACAGAGGAAAATAGGGCAAGGGTTAGGTCCATTCTGATAGCAAGTTCTTTCCAGTGTAATCACACTGCAGAGAAATGAATATCAAAATATTAGAGATTTTGTACATTTAATATTTCTTAAACAGCTAGCACTACAGTAACACATATGTAACTTTAGCGCCCTTGTGGCCAAGATGGAGTCTGCTCTGCAGAGCGCTCCGGCCAAGAGAAGGCGCGCACAGGAACACAGCAGGGAAAGTCCCTTCCACCCCAGGGGCTCCTGTTCCAACCCCCCTAGAGTGAATACACACCCACCGGAAGAGTACAATGAATATAGGAAAGGGAAATGTTTATTCACAGAGGGATGAAAGGAGAAAAATAACAGGGGGAAATGTAGGGGAGCGATAAAACTGGGTTGAGATTCAACACCAGGCCCCACAGGCCTAGTGGTAGCACAGTCTGGAAGGGCAGACACCGAGCAATGTGTCTGAACACAGAGTTCAGGAGTCATGAGCAAAGTTCCAATCCAGTGGTGAGTCTTGGGTGCTCCTGGTTGTCTTCGGTACCAGTAAACGTCCCCTAACAAAACCTTCCAGTGCCCTCTTCTGCGGGTCTCTGCAAAGCCACATAGAGCAACAACCTCCCCACTTAGCTAGCTAGCAGCCTCCCTCCTTATTCCCAATGCAGAGTCACAAGCCCCAGTACACACAGCCCCATGCAGCTCTGGGCAGCAGTGATACTGGGTCCAGCTCCGGTCTGTCCTTCTTGGGCAATTCCTCCCTGGTGCAGTGCTCCTACTGACTTCTGTCTTGGGGTGTCCCCGATCTGTCCCTCCCAGGCTTCAGGCAGGTTCTTGACTGCTTCACTCTGTGAGGGCCTGCTTGCTGCAGCCCTTCTGTCTGGAGCGCCAACCAGACACACACACCCTGTTGCTCTTTTCCCGCCTCTCTCTGCTCCCCCTCTCACCAATAGCACTTCCTCCTTCTGGAATAATCAGCACTTACCCCCTCAGGAAAAATATGTAAAGGGACCATGCTCTCTAAACAGGGCCGACTCCAGGCACCAGCTGAGCAAGCAGGTGCTTGGGGCGGCCCAGGGGAAGGGGCGGCACATCGGGCTCTTTGGCAGCAATTCGGCGGAGGATCCCTGTCCCTCTCGGAGGGAAGGACCTGCCGCTGAATTGCCACCGAAGAAGAAAGCGGTGCGATCGCGGCTTTTTTTTTTTTCCCCCCCTCCGCTTGGGGCAGCAAAAACCCTGGAGCCGGCCCTGTCTCTAAACCCCAAAGGGGTTACACATAAGGTGGGAAATACTGTTGGTGCATATTGAACACATTTGTGACATGTTTGTGCAATTTACTTTATTGGCAAGAGCATCATGCAATGCATTGACAGCCCCATGTTGCCCTCAAATATCAATAGGATTACTCATGGAGAAAGGTACTACTCAGTGTGAGTAAAAGTGACAGAATCAGTCTCCTAATGAGGCAAAGCTTCTGGCTGGGGAAAATGCTACTTGTTACAGCAGAGCTGCTGCTTTGCAGAAATGAGTCATGTGAAAAAAAAAAGATGTGACACTTAGCTTTAATAATGATGATGCACAAGATATGGGGGATGAATACTTGATTCAAAAGCCTGTTTCAAGTTCTATTTAGTTTCTTGACTTAATATTTTAAAGTACATTTAACACCATGGAAAAAACAAACCAGATTTTTTTCTTCTGATTTCCTGAGTAATGCATCAAGTTGCATCAGATATTTTGTCTTATGTAACTTCATGTAACCTCATGTAAAGTTATATAGCTGCCACAGCCTGAGTAGTAATGAAGGTTTATACTGGAAACTAAAAGGAGGAAACACATGGTACTGATTGGCAAAATACATAGTAGAAATCCTGCTTCTGTTTGGTGTTATTCAGTTCTGCTGTTTGGGGGAAGCAAAGATTCGGATATGAGGATGGTGAAGTCTTACGAAGTGAAAACTGATGACATATGGGTAGGCAAAACTCTATGTAGGAATGCTCACCCGGACATGATGAGATTTTTAACCCCTTAGCAATAGGAGATCATTGTCATCTGTGGGTACTGCTAACTTCCATTCAGTGAAAAGACTGGAAAGCTGCAATCTGCCAGGGCCTCGGTTTGGCTGTGGGACCAGATCATGAGATTAGGGATTATAGAAGTTCAGAAACTGGTTGGTGCAGATACTTACACCACTTCTGAAGATAAAACCAGAGTCCATAGCTGCTTCCATATCCACCTGATATGGTCTATTGCTATATATAATATGCATGTGAGTATTTATCTCTCCATGCTTTTCTTCACAAGCCAAAATTGCCAGATGGCAGCTAGGTTACTTGCTTGCAAAATCTGATATGTGCGCCAGTCTTCCAGCACCATCTTTACCAAGGGACACTTTCCAAACACACCGGGCTATCCTTCAAGCCTTCACCAAAACACTCCCCTCCAAATCTATTAGACATGGAAGCATGGTCTAGCAGAAAGAGAATGTATCAGAATCTGCATAAGTTTCATCATTTGGCTAACGAGGCACAATGTATACAGGACATCAAGCAAAAAATGTGTATATTCACTAGAGGTGATTAATGTAAAATATTCAGATGTTTAAATGAATTCAGTTTGGGCATAATCACGCACCTTTGGTTTTTAGCTTCAGTTATTCTTGATGCAAATACTGGGTGAAGCAAACTCCAATGTTCTTGATATAAGATGCTCGTTTTAGGTATGCTCATCCAATCAAGGAAGGGAGTTTGAAGGCTACCATCCTTACAGGGGTTAAGGTTGTGGTGTATGGTCTATGATGTATAGCGGTTGTGGTAGTGTTTATCTGGGGGTAGACAAACAAGGTATGGAGTCATAGAGTTTAAGGCCAAAGGAGATCAGCAGATCTTCTAGTCTGACCTCTTCTACTACAGGCCACTAAACACCATTCAGCCATCTTCACACCAAGGCCAACAACCTGAATTAGATCAAAGTATTCCAGAGCTCAGGGGACTAAACTATTATGTGCCACAGGCAGAGAACAGGAAGGACCGAAGTGCACCTATGCCTAAGTTCCTGGCAATAGCAGGGGAATGATTCGGTGAGAGATGCCCTGATAATCCTGGCAAGTAACCCACATCCCATGCTACAGAGGAAGGTGGCACCTCCCCTCACCCCCTGCAAATTCCCTGCCAATCTGACCTGTGTGTGTGTGGGGGGGGGATTCCTTCCCATCCCCAAATAGAGTTATCAGTTAGGTCTTCCCCACATGGTCAGGTTCTATCAGCCAAGCCCTGAGAGACAATTTTCAGTACCACCTCAGAGGAATGACTCCCCTGTCCAGCATCCCATCTTCAGCCATGGCCATCTCTGATGCTTCAGAGGAAGCAGACATCCCCCCACCCCCTGTGAATACATCAGGGAAACAAAAAATTACTTCCTGACCCCTACCAGTGACTGGCTAAAGCCTGAGATTGTAGGCAGGGCTTTGGAGCGGAACCCGGAGCTGGAGTGTGGAGCAGTTCTGGAGCAATGGAGCTGCAGGTTTTTGCCTGGAGCTGGAGCGGAACCGGAGCACAGCTCCAAAGCCCTGATTGTAGGAACATAAGACATGAAATATAAGGGACCCCTTGGGCTGACAAGCCCAGTCCTCCATCACCATGGGTAAATCTGTCATACAACTCCACTCATAAAACTAGATAACTTTATCTTAAAACTAATTTGATTGTTTGCCTCCAGAATTTCTATTGGGAGTCTGTTTCAGAACTTCACTCTTCTGATGGTTAGAAATCGTCTTCTAATTTCCAGTCTAAATTTGTTCATGGCTAGTTTATACACGTTTGTTCTTGTGCTGTAAGTGGCTTAACCTTTCATTTACTTGATTTTGTGTCAGGTACGTTATGTGTGTGGCAACCTTAATTTGCAGAACCAATTTTTCTGAATATAAATATATCTAATTTATACCTGCTTTGTACTACATTTGAGGATGAGACAGATGCATACAGCTGCTGTGGATATTCGTTGTACTCATTGTTCAGTACTGAAATGGTTAATATTGCTGAATATGAATCACAGCACTCCCTTGTGCTAACCAAAGTCCAGGTAGTCTATATATAGCCCAAACTTTGACTTAATCATGTGGGACTTACCATCATTTGTTGGCTTGCGTCAAATAAATGTAAAAAGATATATTAATAACTCTACAGAGTGCTTTAATAGCTCAGCTCTAGAGAATGTGTCTGCCTCTGCCAATGCATACATGCCAACTTGACTTGGTTTAGATTAAAAAAAAAAAAATTCTACCTTATACACTTCTCAAAAATATGTAGAAATAAACCTTTACAGAACAAAACAGTTCACATTTTCTTTCTTTCTTTCTTTCTTTGACCATTTTAAAATAGTTTGATTGGTTTTTTAACTAAAATTAAAGGAAATTTTGAAACAACAAAAATTGTTTTGAATCAAAAACTTGAAATGTTTAGTTTAGGAAATGTCAAATTCATAGAGCTTTTTCAGATTTTGTTGGGTTTTTTTAATCTAAGTAATTGTGCAAAACTGACACAAATTTGTGAAGTATTCCAGTGTCACTGAAAGTGCATTTTTTTCACCAAAAACAGCTTCGGCTGAAAAAATTTGCCCAATTCTAGAAATAATGCAGTTACTGAAGTGCTTTTGAGGCACATCTATATTATTGTATTTTATGCATACAGTATCCTCAAAGTAGCCTTCAGTTTTAATCCCAGACTTAGGTTCCCAGTTATCTGCTAAGATCTGAGTGCATGAAACTGGCATACAAAATGTGTGACAGAGGCTCCAAAGGAAGAACGTTGTCTGAAAAAGGGGACCCTAATCCATGTAGGATTCATATTTTTAATATTGTAATGGTTTTCTAATATAAACTTTTCTTATGTATTTATTTTTTCTCTCTAATCAGTTTTAAAATATCAGCATTGCTCATGTGACTGAGCAGGGCCATCTCTCCCCTAAACCTATGGGCAGTACCATGGACTTCCAGGCTGTACTTTGAAATTGCAGCCAGTAGGTTGGAGCAGTGAGCTTTATCAATAATTCTCTAGGAAGGAGTCTCCTTTCAGCTATGGTCCCTGTGGCTGAATAAAGGGGGAATTAAAGCCCCATGATTGGCCAAGTTTGAATTCTCATGGAGCAGGCATTGCAAAGGGAGCGACCTGTAGAGAAGGTTTAAGGGAGGTGCTACGCAGTAAATTAGGGCAACCCCTTGCGTTGTGTACAGTATGCATTGGTCATTCTGGCCCCCAGAGCATCCTGGGATCAGGAGGATGCAAAGATGGCAAAAAGGCTCCTGCTTTTGGGTTGGGAGTTCTGGGCTCCATCTCCAAGAGGCATGGCACTTAAGCTCACCCTCATTGTTTAACCTGTGGTATTCTGGGTGTCTTTAGACTCTTTTCCAAAAGAAACTATTTCCTTCTTTCTTTTGTAGAGCAAGAAACCAGAGAATTATTAACTCTTTCATGACTGCTACACTCTGTCCATGAGCATAGCTCAGAGGTGGGCAAACTACGGCCCAGGGGCTGCATCTGACCCCCCCCAGATGTTTTAATCCGGCCCTCGAGCTCCCGCTGGGGAGCGGGGTCTGGGGCTTGCCCCATTCTGCGTGGCTCCCGGAAGCAGTGGCATGTCCCACCTTTGGCTCCTATGAGTAGGGGCAGCCAGGGGGCTCTGCACACTGCCCCTGCCCCAAGCGCCACCCCTGCAGCTCCTATTGGCCACGCAGGCAGCACGCAGAGCTGCGTGGCCGCACCTCTGCATAGGAGCCAGAGGGGAGACATGCCGTTGCTTCTGGGACCTGCTTGAGGTAAGTGCTGTCCAGAGCCTGCACCCCTGACCCTCTCCCATGCCCCAACCTCCTGCCCCAGCCCTGATCCCCCTCCCGCCCTCGAACCCCTCGGGCCCAGCCTGGAGCACCCTCCTGCACCCCCAAACCCTCATCCCCAGCCCCACCCCAGAGCCTGTACCCCCAGCCGGAGCCCTCACCCCCCCCCCCCACACCCTAACTCTCAATTTTGTGAGCATTCGTGGCCCGCCATACAATTTCCATACCCAGATGTGGCTCTCAGGCCACATGTTTCCCCACCCCTGGCTCTGCCCTTGAATAATCTGCAATTAATTCTGCCCTGTGTGATATCATACAAAAATCATATGTCTCATCCCTCTCTGCCAAAGCCTGAATAAAGTCCAACACATGACCTTCTCGATAGATATTTATTTTACAGTTAAATAAATCAGGTGGATCTAATTTCCTGTTCACATGGACACATGTTTGTCCAGTCTGATATCTGCCTGCATATTTCTGTGGCTTCTTCCCTCTCCCCCAACAGGTTCCTATGAAGTGATTTCGGTGCAAGATGATGACACTTAGACCTTTAGGCAGCAAAACACATGAGCACATGCCTATGATTTTCATGAACTGGGGCCCAGCACTTTGCAGGATAAGGTCCTTTCTGTACAAAGAAATTCATTGCCGTACTTAAAGTGAACCACCACTTCTAAACATGTTTATATTTCGAAAACAAATACCACAATAATGCCACTTTCTGTTATTGCAGTGAAAGCTGGAGCAACAATGCTTGTTCACAGCCAGCACCCTACTGCATTTTTATCCCTAGAAGGAAAAGTCCAGAAATAATCCAACGTTATGTTTAAAATACTCGTATTTAAACATACAAGCAATATAGACCAAATACATGATTTCCCCTCTCCCTTCCCCTCCCCCTCCCAGTTTTGAAATGACTCATCTGACTTGCACTGATTTTTAACTATGCCTCTCCTCCCTGCTGGCCCTTCACAGGTGCACACATCTTGTGGTGGCTGGGCGTCACCTTCTCCTGCATCATCTTCTTTCAGCTAGCAGCATCCAGGAATAGGTAACAATTACATATACATTTTATTAATAATATCTTGAACTTGAAGATGGGCATTAGCATCCCAGGTAACTACTATATTACTCATTCCCTCCCAAGAACTGTCTTATTCTTTGCTTTTTTTTACGACTTCACTGTGTTGTCACTTCCTTCTGTAATTTCTGTGGGGCATGATGTCTCTATATGTATTTCAGTGTGCTGTACACATTTTACTGTACCATGTAAGTACAACTTAGTAATATTACTATTTCAGGATGTGAAGATGCTAAAAGGGGTGTGTGTGTATTTGATTTGGTTCATGTACCATTCTGAATTTTGCTCTTGCAAAATAAACATCTCCTTAAATTCACACTTAAGTCGCTGCAGAGGAGGTACTAAGCACCTTTCATGATAAGACCCAGAGGAAATTGCTGGGATGGGGAGGGAAGGGAAGGGAAAACCACAGAAATATGCAGGCAGATATCATTTCTACCATATTTTGCCACTAAACCGTATATTTCAATGTAGTCACAGCATAACGTTGTCTGGCAGCTAATGCTGAGGTGCACCCAAGACCTTTCTTTTAGAAGCAGAAAGCTTTTTTCCTGTCACAACTTTCTTTTATGATAATGTAGCCTCAATTGTATTGTCTGATGTATTGTAGTGGAGCAGAGCAACAATTCGCTATAGCGGCAGTTTGAATAGATTACTGAAGATAATATTGAAGTCAATAAACGTTGGCTTTAGCCAATTAGAGAGTTGCTCGTCTAGAAATTGTCAGTGCATTTAGAGTATACTGTACATTTATGACTAAGCTGGATTCTGAGTAGCTGAGTAATTTTTAAATGTAATTATTATCTAGCTCAGGGGTGCTCAAACTGGGGGTCGGGACCCTCAAGGGGTTGTGAGGTTATTGCATGGGGCGGTCGCGAACTGTCAGCCTCCACCCCAACCCTGCATTGCCTCCAGCATTTATAATGGTGTTAAACATAAAAAAAAAGTGTTTTTAATTTATAAGGGGGGGGGGGGGGCTGTCGCACTCAGCGGCTTGCTATGTGAAAGTAAAAAAGTTGCTATGTCACCAGTAAAAAAGTTTGAGAACCACTGAGCTGCTATAAAGTTTATGATTAATTCCCTCCCTCCCCAGCACATAGGAGATACACTGCCAAAACGTACTTATCAACAGGCACTCTCCTAGCCTAGAATTCAACTGAACTGACTAGTTGCAATCACTCAGGAATTGCATAATGGATCAGAACAATGGTCCATCTAGTAGTAATGTTTACCTGATGCTATGGGATGGGATTCATCCACAAGGTAAATGATAGCATATTGCCAAGCCCCACAAAGTTTGATGCATAATATTTACCATTACAGATATCACTTTCAAATAACCTAATGAGTGTTCCCTGTCTACCTTCTTTCTAAGATGTTTGTTGCTGTTTGGAGAGGAGAAAGGACAAGAGCAGTGATATAGAACCTATAAACCTGTGCTTTAGGGTCTTCTCCCAATCTCCCCTAATTTAAATAAGTTTCATTTTGTGGCACAGTCCAGATTTTAACATAGTCCATTGTTGGCTCATTCCATTGATGTGAATCCCAGGAAACTGATAGGTTAATTCTGCCAAATGATAGAGAATGAGGGGGCAACAATAACCTCTTTGGAGTCCCTTTAAGGAGACAGAATAAGAATAATGAGTGCTTGCAAAATAATCAGAGGGGAAAAATAAACCTGTGATGGATAATCAGTTGTTTGTGGAGGAGGCAAAACATGTGATTGCTAGAGACTTAGCAGCAGTAATGTGAATTTCATGTTCTTGAAGGCAGCAACAAATACTTTAAAGAAAAAAAATATTCTTTGACTTTCTGCTGTAGAAAACGTGTGGTGTCAGGCCAGATAGCCCAGTTCATGTTGCAGTAATATGAAGTAACTGATTAATTTGACAAGTTCTTAGGGGATGAATTCAAACTGCATTAGAATATCACCTCTCACTTTCAGAAACAGATCAAGCAGATAGGGCTAATAATAACCGGATGCACCTTGGTTTTGTCAGAACCAAATGCAGTAAACTCTTTTCCTACCTAAAGAGGGAATTAACTTAAAGCATTGTGTGGAAAAAATAGACTTATCTGAACCAGAGTCCATTTTTCATTCTCCACATTGCCAAATCTGGTCCAAGAAATTCAGTTTATGCTCACAAAGAAGATTTGAACAGTCCCTGCAAACCCGGGATATCTCCTTTTTTTGTTCATGATTTTACACCTATTTTATTCTTGCTCGTATTATAAAAATTGAACCAAATGTTTGGTAAGAAGGCACAGAATTTTTATTTAGGAATCATTTGATAACACAAACAAAAATAGAAAATGTACGCATGTCCCACTGGATCCTAGGTTTTCTTCTACATCTATGATACAGTTGTTTTCAAATAGAGCACCTTAATGTAGCCTTCAGCTTAAAAATGCCCAGGTGGCAAGGAAACCATAGAGCAACGTGTCCTCTGTTGGAGTCTTATGGTAACATAAGAATCACTAACATGATGCACAATGAAGTAAAATGTCAAATTAATATTTTTATATGTAATAGGTGGGAAAACATGTTAATGTTTATAATCATTAGAAATACATCAACCAGCCAGCAAACGTAGGCAGAGCTGATAGCCAATTTTTGAAATACACCCATTAACTTTATTCTAGGCTACACCACCTTGTACTACCTTGTTTGCTGCTCTTGTCAGAGCTCACAAGCTAAGTATGGTTGGGCAGGGTCAAGTCTTGGACGACACCCATTCACTCAAGGACTATGTGCCACTGGAAGTGGTGTATATGATCTAGCAGGTGGCACTCTTCCCTCCAAATCAATGCTGAACCGGTACCTCCGCCTCCACATCTGTAAAATGAGAATAACACTTGCAATTAACTATCTCACAAGGCTATAAGTGACACCTGTTGCAGTGGCAGTCTTTCAGGTGAACAGAGGTAATCAGGGCAGAGGTCACTTAAAAATCTTATGGTTCTTTTCAGAAAAAGACTTGGGCTGTTGCTTGGTGTCATGGCCAAATTCCAGGTCAAGTAACAACTTGCTGCTCAATTAAATTCTCTGTGCTGTCTCAGTAAGAAAAGGACATGAAGAATACTCTTTCAAAAGTGCATAGTATTGGCATGATCTGAGCTGTTAAACAGTTTCTTATTCTGCCCTTTTCCCCAGAAGCAGCTGCATTTCAAAGGTAGACGCAGGGATCCTTGTGTGTAAGTTTGTAAAGTGCTAGGGAATACTTTGGGATGAAAGATGCTATATCAAAAGTAATATCACTGCATCATTCAAACTTCCAACTGACATCCCATGGGGTTATTTCTAATTCTTACTGGATTACTTTGATCAGAGTAAGGGCTGGGGAGTCAGATTCTGGCTTTGCCACTGACTGACTGTGTGACCTTGGGCAAATGACTGTACCTGCTCTGTGCCTCATTATCCTCATTTGTAAACTGGAGATAATACCTGCCATAAAGGGGTGTTGGATAGCCTCTGTGTAATGCACCCCCACCAGTATGCAGCCTAGTGCTTGCCCTAAGAGAGCTCAGCATGGGACATGCCTAGAGCAGTGAGTATGTCAGTGTAAAAGGTATTTTTCTTTTGCTCTCATTGTTAAGACTCTGCTGTAGTCTAGAAAACTACAAATACCCAATGGACCAAGAATTGCATGGGATATTGTCATTTTAACTTTTAAAAAACCAAACCCAACAAAATACAACCCGTGGCTTTTGATTCTTCCCTCCCCTGTGGATAGGCCCCTGGCAGGTTAACTGGCACACAGGTCACAGCATTTGTATTGATATGTTAAACAAGCCAGATAATGACAAGTCTATCTTTGGAAAACTTTGAGAAGAAATTACATAGCTTGATAACCAGTATAAAGTTTAGCTCACAGTCACTATAGTTAAAAGTGAAGCTAGAGCAAACAGACAAGAGAACCTATATTATATATTTAGCAATGAAGTGCTGCTACACTTCAACTAGTTGTCACAACAAAGTTTTGTTGATAAACGGTAGCTCTGTACAACTGCCAAATTAAACTCGGGCGCTTGCCTGGATTGGGAGTTGACTCATTACTCAGATAAAATTATTAATAGTTTCTGAATAAAATCATTCAGAGCACATAGTAAGAACTGCCAAAGAGGAGTCTTATTGATTTTTCAACAGTTATTCACCATGGTAAGCGGATTTGTGTCTGCATGCAAACTTTTTTTTATCCAGTGTAAAATGTCTACAAATCCTACCATCTGATTACTTTCAGATTATATGCCCAAGAATGCAGGTCCACATCCGTATTGTGTATAGCAACAGGAAAGGAGTGCTAATTCAGCAGCACCGTGAATGGTAAAGACATGCTATAAATACACCTAACATATAAAGAATAAAGCAAGCAACAGTATTCTGAACACGATGCCTTTGGGAATTATGTGTAAAGGAAAACTTGCATAAACGTGTGTGCACATATCTGTGTGTGTGTGTGTGTTAATATACTTTGTTATGCTGGGAGTTGGGTGAAACCTCATTGACGTTGGTGGGCCTAACAGTCACCCTTGATTCAGGATAAATTTAGAAAGTAATTAAGCTCCTTTATGGAATAGATAGCTGAAGCAATAGGAGCCACTGTTGAAAACATAAGCCACATGTAAGGCTGGAGTAAGAGTGGAGCCATGCGTTCTGAGGGTTTTCCCTGGGGTCTGAATGAAAACACAAGGGGCTGGGTATTGTTTGATGGAGGCCAGAGAACCACTTGAGGCCAGTAGAGCCTGACTTTCAGAGGAACTGTTATATTGTGGGCCTTTCATAAAGGGTTGCGTGCTGAGCTAATCAGAAGGGATTTTAATAGGTGAATATTAAGATAAAAAACTGTCATCACAATTAATTAGTTTTTCCCTTCAGAAAGATTCTGGTTCCCTTTCTCCAGCAGCCTTGATGCTGAACTGACTACCTGGCAGAGAGGTATTTCATGTTTAATCTCAATGTTGTAAGCCATGCAGGGTGAGGGTGAAACCCACATATGAAGCAGGAGGTGAGTTAATCAGACTTGAGACCATCTTTCTAACATGGATGAGACCAGTACAGCAATTTAAACACAATGGCATTTTTCAGACTGCTAACCAAATAAATGCTTTGGAGGACATGTGTATATAGTATGTGTCTTGCAGTTGATAAAAGGTTAATGCTGCTGGAGTCGTAACAGTGCTGTATAAAGGTTGAGCTGAAGCTTTTCTCCCAAAGGCAGTCCTGAGAGTCTTTAGAGTAAAACAAAATGTTCCCATGATCTGAAGTGAACTTAATGCTTATGCTGGCGTGCTTCTGGGCAGAGGGTTTGATTAAAAGACTGCTGCTGCACTAGCAGTGTACTTAGCAAGAACACTGGTAATCTCAGAGACATGTGTTAGCAGTGTGAGCCAAAACATGATCTGAGGTTCCTTATTTGAAACATTCACCTCAGCTTTAGTGAATGCGGTGATAACAGCAGCACATGGTTAGAGTCTTAAATGAAGTTCACTCCAGTGCAAGTGAATGAACACATCCTCAGGCAGTGTAACCTTAAGACAGCATGAACATGAAGCAGGATGTTTTCATGTATTACCTGAAAGTGAACTTTCGGTTCACTTTCTGTATTAAAGAGCTATCCCCCAAACTGTCGAACACATCCATTGAAAATGTTGTGATGAGTTTTTGGACCTCGGGGTTTGTTAGCTCTCTAGTATTTGTGGTCAAACAGATAAAAATGAATCAGCATGTTCAGGAATAGACTGAGTTCTTTCAAAGAAATAAAAAGTGATGAATCTAAATTCCCAACCTGAAACTAATTAGGTTCCCTATTGTTCTGTAAAATATTCAACAGCCCATGTGATTTTGACCACCAGAAGATTTTTTTTTTTTAAAGCATGCTATTGTCTATGCTATAATGGCAGAAAACAAACTTCTTCCTTTTATCCAATGTCCTGGATGTCTTTGTGTGTGTGCAGAGGATATATAATACATAGAATAAAGATACATAATACACACACACGTACAGATAAATATAATTAATAAACTAAAAAAAAACAGCTGAATTAGAACAATGAATTTTTAATGAAGTTTGTGAAGAGTGTAGAACTAAGTTAAGTGAGTGATTAGACATAAAATAATAATTTTCTGTTGCGAGATCCCATAGTAGGTAAAGCTGCCATTGATGCTTTACAATAATGCTCACAGTTAGGGATGGACAAACTGCTCATATTCTTCATGACTTTTGCCCTTCTTTGGCTAGATTATCATCTGAAGGCCATTTACGGTTTCTGTAAATGTATTCATTATTTGTAATTATTCCCTGAATAGTTTCAATGAATAACTTTCAAATCTATAGGCTGTCTATGCATTGCTATTCAGAGTTCAGTGTGTATGATTTTTGTGGTAGCTGATTAGATGACTGGAACTTCTTAAATAGGACAGTGATGAAAGATGAACTTCTGGTTCTGGTTTTCAGACAAAGAAGTGTCTGTGATCAAATTCTTGAAATGTTCAGGATTTGCAAATACATAACAGTTGCCCAAATACTTGTGAAGAACAATATTTTCACATGTATGTTTTCCTCCTAAGGTTAACTTAACTGGTTTTCAACTGGAATATTTTTTTTATACTTCAAAAATATATAAAGTTAAGAATCATTCTGACATAGCTCTGAACAGGAGCTGAGAGGGTGTTGTAGGTCATCTGAGATACACTCTCTTGGCAGAAAGGAGAGTGGCATCTTGTAAACTGCTAGATTTCACTCTGTCCAGGTACTTATATGCCTGTTATTACCATAGTGTCCAAGCCCATCATAACATCCCCTCTGAAATGGGGAAGCATTATTGTTCCATTTATGGATTAGGAGTTGAAGCATAGAGCAATTAAGTTACTTGTCCAAGTCACACAGGAAGTTTATGGTAAAGGCAGGAATTGAACCTAAGGGAGGTCTACATATACCACTTGCACAGATTTAACTAAGTTGGCTTTTTAACTTGATTTAGTTAAGTGGGTGCAACTCCCTGTATGGATATACTTAAATCAGTTTTCAACTGCCATATAATATGCTGACTCTATTTTGTAGACAAGTCATAACCTTCTGAGTCCCAGTCCGTTGCCATAACTACAAGATTTCTCCCTTTAACCTTGCTTTGATTAAAAATCCTCCCTGGCTTGCATGAGCACTAACTTTTGGCCATTTTTGGCCTAACATTTGGCCAAAAGTTAGGAAAAACTTTTTCACTAGGAGGGTGGTGAAGCACTGGAATGGGTTACTTAGGGTATGTCTACACTACAGGATTAATCCGAATTTATATAATTCGAATTTAGGAAACCGATTTTATAAATTCGAATGTATTCGGCCACACTAGGCTCCATTAATTCGATGGTGTGCGTCCAAGCTACCGTAGTAGCATCGATTTCCAGAGCGTTGCATTGTGGGTAGCTTTTCCATAGCTATCCCATAGTTCCCGCAGTCTCCACCCCCCTTGGAATTCTGGGTTGAGACCCCAGTGCATGATGGGGCAAAAAACATTGTCGCAGGTAGTTCTGGGTACAGCCTCCCCCTCCCTCCCTGAAAGCAACGGCAGACAACCATTTCGCGCCTTTTTTCCTGAGTGAACTCTGCAGACTCCATTCCGCAGCAAGCATGGATCCCGTTGTGCTCCAGAACGCAGTCTTGAACATTGTAAACACCTCGCGCGTTCTCGTGGAGTTTATGCTTACCCAGGACCAGAAAAAAGAGGCGAGGAGGAGGAGGCGGCGATTGCAGCGCAGCGACCAGCGTGATGAGGACATGGACACGGACACAGAATTCTCTGAGACTGCGGGCCCCGGTGCTTTGGAGATTATGATGTTAATGGGCCAGGTTATAGGCTTGGAACGCCGATTCTGGGCCCGGGAAACAAGCACAGACTGGTGGGACCGCATAGTGTTGCAGGTGTGGGACGATTCCCAGTGGCTGAGAAACTTTTGCATGCGTAAGGGCACTTTCATGGAACTTTGTGACTTGCTTTCCCCTGCCCTGAAGCGCCAGAATACCAAGATGAGAGCAGCCCTCACAGTTGAGAAGCGAGTGGCGATAGCCCTGTGGAAGCTTGCAACGCCAGACAGCTACCGGTCAGTCGGGAATCAATTTGGAGTGGGCAAATCTACTGTGGGGGCTGCTGTGATGCAAGTAGCCAAAGCAATCACGGAGGTGCTGCTACGAAAGGTAGTGACTCTGGGAAATGTGCAGGTCATAGTGGATGGCTTTGCTGCAATGGGATTCCCTAACTGTGGTGGGGCGATAGATGGAACCCATATTCCTATCTTGGCACCGGAGCACCAGGGTACCCAGTACATAAACCGCAAGGGGTACTTCTCAATGGTGCTGCAAGCACTTGTGGATCACAAGGGACGTTTCACCAACATCCATGTGGGCTGGCCGGGAAGGGTTCATGCCGCTCGCGTCTTCAGGAACACCAATCTGTTTAAACGGCTGCAGCAAGGGACTTACTTTCCGGACCAGAAAATAACCGTGGGGGATGTTGAAATGCCAATTGTTATTCTTGGGGACCCAGCCTACCCCTTAATGCCATGGCTCATGAAGCCATACACAGGCAGCCTGGACAGGAGTCAGGAGTTGTTCAACTACAGGCTGAGCAAGTGCAGAATGGTGGTAGAATGTGCATTTGGCCGTTTAAAAGGTCGCTGGCGATCCTTACTGACTCGCTCAGACCTCAGCCAAACCAATATCCCCATTGTTATTACTGCTTGCTGTGTGCTTCACAATCTCTGTGAGAGCAAGGGGGAGACCTTTATGGCAGGGTGGGAGGCTGAGGCAAATCGCCTGGCTGCTGATTACTCGCAGCCAGACACCAGGGCGATTAGAAGAGCACACGATGAAGCGCTGCGCATTAGGGAAGCTTTGAAAACCAGTTTCATGACTGGCCAGGCTACAGTGTGAAATTTATGTTTGTTTATCCTTCCTGAAAACCCGCCCCCTTTATTGACTCATTCTCTGTAAGGAACCCAACCTCCCCCTTCCCCCAGCTTGCTTTCAAAGGAAATAAAGTCACCATTGTTTAAAAATCATTTATTCTTTATTAATTGATTATAAAAAGAGGGAGAGAACCTGAGTGGGGTTTGGGAGGAGGATCAGCGGGAAGGAAAAGCCCAGTAAAAAAAGGTTAAAAATATGGCAGCCTTTTGCTTGGGCTGTCCACTGGGGTGGAATGGGAGGGTGTACGGAGCCTCCCCCCCCGTGTTCTTAAACGTCTGGGTGAGGAGGCTATGGAACATGGTGAGGAGGTAGGGGGGTTATACAGGGGCTGTAGCGGCACAGAACCTGAGTGGGGTTTGGGAGGAGGATCAGCGGGAAAGAAAAGCCCAGTAAAAAAAGGTTAAAAATATGGCAGCCTTTTGCTTGGGCTGTCCACTGGGGTGGAATGGGAGGGTGTACGGAGCCTCCCCCCCCGTGTTCTTAAACGTCTGGGTGAGGAGGCTATGGAACATGGTGAGGAGGTAGGGGGGTTATACAGGGGCTGTAGCGGCACTCTGTTCTCCAGCAGCCGTTCCTGAAGCTCCACCAGACGCCGGAGCATGTCTGTTTGCTCACGCAGCAGCCCCAGCGTTGCTTCCCGACTCCTCTGATCTTCCTGCCGCCACCTCTCATCTCGAGCGTCTCTCCTGTCCTCACGTTGGTCCCTCATGTCCTCACGGTCACTGGCTTCTTTCCTATACTTGCAAACCGTCTCCTTCCACTCATTCAGATGAGCTCTTTCACTCCTGGTGGATTGCATGATTTCGGCAAACATCTCTTCTCTCGTCTTTTTTTTACGACGCCTTATCTGGGATAGCCTTCGGGAAGGAGTAGGGAGGCTTGAAACATTTGCACCTGCTGGAGGGAGTGAAAAAAGGAGAGAATTTTTTTAAAAGATACATTTTTCAGAACAATGCTTATACTCTTTCACGGTGTATACTATTCACATTACATAGCACATGTGATTTCTGTGCAAGGTCGCATTTTGCCTCTTAATATTGAGTGCCTGTGGCTTTGCTGCTAGAGATCACAGACGCAGGTCCGGGCAACAGAATTCACCTTGCATGCTGCCATGGTAAGCCACTGTCTTTAGGCTTCTGCGCCCTGCTTTCCCACATACCAAGCAAAGCCCGTTGTGCTGCAGTTTTCCTGTTAGCTTGTTTTCTGCTGCTGAAGGTTAACACCCCCCCACCATCCAATTCTCTGGGATGAGTGCTTTCTCCCTCCCCCCACCGCGTGGCTGGTATCAGGGAAGATCCCTGCAGGAACCAAACTAACACCCCCCCCCCACCCGCCATGAATTCTCTGGGATGAGTGCTTTCTCCCTCCCCCCACCGCGTGGCTGGTATCAGGGAAGATCCCTGCAGGAACCAAACTAACAACCCCCCTCCACCCGCCATGAATTCTCTGGGATGAGTGCTTTCTCCCTCCCCCCACCGCCTGGCTGGTATCAGGGAAGATCCCTGCAGGAACCAAACTAACACCCCCCCCCCCACCATGAATTCTCTGGGATGAGTGCTTTCTCCCTCCCCCCACCGCGTGGCTGGTATCAGGGAAGATCCCTGCTAGCAAAACGCGAAAAGCTCTGGGCCAATCCTACCCCCCCCCTTTGCACTTGGCTAAATGCAGGGAAGGATTTCTTTTCAGCCACAGGCAAACAGCCCAGTAGGAACGGCCACCTCTGTCCCCTTAATTAAATTCCCTTATTTCAACCAGGTTACCCTAAGCGATATCACTCTCCTGAGGATTACACAGCAAGATAAAGAACGGATGTTGCTTGAATGCCAGCAAACACCGGGACCATACACTGCCAGGCTCTGTCAGGCAATGATACCAGATTACTTGCTACTAGCATGGCGTGGTCAAGTGTCCTACCATGGAGGGCAGAATAAGGCTGCACTGCCCAGAAACCTTGTGGCAAGGCTTTTGGAGTACCTCCAGGAGAGCTTCATGGAGATGTCCCTGGAGGATTTCCGCTCCATCCCCAGACATGTTAACAGACTTTTCCAGTAGCTGTACTGGCTGCGAATGCATCCCAAGTGCTCAGGGCAAATTAATCATTAAAAATGCTTGCTTTTAAAACATGTTTTATATTTTAAAAGGTAAACTCACCTGAGGTCCCTTCCATGGGGTCATGGTCTTGGGTGCTGGCTTGGGAGGCTTGGGAGGGTACTTCAGTCAGGGTGAGAAACAGATCCTGGCTGTTGGGGAGAACGGAGAGCTGGGTGCTCTCTGCCAGCTCGTCCTCCTCCTCCTCCTCTTCCCCTTCCATGGAATCATCAGGTGTACCTGATGAGATTATCCCCATCTCGGAATCCACAGTCAGAGGTGGGGTAGTGGTGGCGGCCCCCCCTAGAAATGCATTTAGCTCAGCGTAGAAGCGGCATGTCCGCGGCTCTGACCCGGAGCGACCGTTTGCCTCCTTTGCTTTTTGATAGGCTTGTCTGAGCTCCTTGACTTTCACGCGGCACTGATCTGAGTCCCTATTGTGGCCTCTCTCCATCATGCCCTTGGAAATTTTTTCAAAAGTTTTGGCATTTCGTCTTTTCGAATGCAGTTCTGCTAGCACTGAATCCTCTCCCCATATAGAGATCAAATCCAGTACCTCCTGTACGGTCCATGCTGGTGCTCTTTTTCGATTATCAGCCTGCATGGTTACCTGTGCTGATGAGCTCTCTGTGGTCACCTGTGCTCTCCACGCTGTGCAAACAGGAAATGAAATTCAAATGTTCACGGGGCTTTTCCTGTCCACCTGGCCAGTGCATGCGAGTTCAGATTGCTGGCCAGAGCGGTCACAATGGTGCACTGTGGGATAGCTCCTGGAGGCCAATAACATCGAATTGCGGCCACACTAACCTTAATTCGGATTAACAATACCGATTTTGACGCTACTCCTCTCGTCGAGGAGGAGTACAGAAATCGAATTAAAGGGCCCTTTAATTCGAATTAAATGGCTTCGTTGTGTGGACGGGTCAAGCGTTAATTCGAATTAAGGCAGCTAAATCCGAATTAAAGTCGTAGTGTAGACCAGGCCTTAGAGAGGTGGTGGAATCTCCTTCCTTAGAGGTTTTTAAGGTCAGGCTTGACAAAGCCCTGGCTGGGATGATTTAGTTGGGGATTGGTCCTGCTTTGAGCAGGGGGTTGGACTAGATGACCTCCTGAGGTCCCTTCCAACCCTGATATTCTATGATTCTGTGCTTTCAAAAGCTTTGTTTGTAATTGAAAGTAGAGTAATACGGTGTACTGGACATGACTGTTCAAAGGACTCACCCATTAGCTTGCAAAACATAAGACTATTTCAGCAATTCCAGGCTCTCTCAGTTCTAGTAGAAATATCCGCTGATGAGAGAGGTAAAAAGCCGGTTCTAGCATTGTAAAGCCAATTTTTATTATTATTTTCTTACTCTTTCAAGAAGTTCTAGTTTTACTCAAACTATTTGGGCAAAGTTGGTGTCAGTATTTCAATTGGTTAAAAAATGTTTTCATGTACATTTTTCAAAAATGCCCTGCAGGACATACCGATATAAATATCCCTAAGCTTTACTGTGCTTACCTGCTCTTTGGATCCCTCACATTCCACACAGTCATGTTTTGCTGCTGTGCTGCTATGCCAAGAATTTCTGGGAGCTGGCTTTTTGTTTACTCTTGATCTCAGGGTAGTTACACAGTGTAAGCATTGCCAACTCTTGACTTTTGTTGTTGTTGGTTTTTTGTTCATTGTGAGTCTTATGATATTTGGTGTTTTCCTTAAAGCCCTAGTTCCTGGAGCTGTGCAAATCTCTCCTTTCATTATTTCAAAAAATAAGTTTCTAGCCTTCATGATGGCAGATAAAAGCTGGAAGACGAGACCTAGGTGTGATTGATAGGCTCAAAAATGAGAAGGCAAGGAAATAGAACCCCAAATTAATTATTTTTTAAAATACTAATTTTTAAACCAATCCCATGATTTTTGAATGCTTGGGATTGGCAATGCTGTGTACAGTGTGTGCTCTGTGTTCTGCATCTTTTTTCCTAATGACCACTGCTGTACTAATCTGTACTAATCTGTTCTTTTTTCCTCTTGAAAATTATTTGCATGTATACTGTACATCTATCTGAAGGTCTTGTCGACAAGCACTCTGTCACAGAGTGAACTAGGCCTTCAAGAGGGGTTCAGATCCCAACTCTGTTGTATTCCTAGTTTCCTCCCAGATCCAGGGGATTCTGGCCTAGGGCCCCTTGGATTTGTATTCCTAAAAGCAAGGCCTACTGGGAAAGCAAGTAGTATAAAGGCAAGCTACTTTTGCAGTATAGAGAAAGATTTGGAGAAAGCAGTAGTTGCTGGTGGGGCTCTTCAGTGACTGGAGATTGGGCCAAGAGGGTTCACAGCTGAGAGGGAGTTGGGGAAAGGGGCCTGGGGAGGGGCTGTGTTGAAGAAGCCTGGGGAAGAGGCAGGACTGGAGCCCTAAGAGACAAGCCTTCATGTAAGCATGCTCACATGGCAGAGGGAAGGCCCAGGTTTCTCTATGACTCAAGAGTGCCACCTTGAAGTGGTGTGCTGAACCCCCTGCAACCATGGGTGGGAAGGACTGTTTGTGGATCCCTGACAAGATCACATAGACCCTGGAACAGGGCTCTGACCCAAGGCGGGTGAATGACGGCCGAGTCCTTCACAGAGAAATGTTTTCTCTTGTACTTTAGTTTACCACAGAAAGGGAAGCCCTTTGATTTGGCCTGAGAGGTTAACTACCTATTTTACCAGGAGAAGGAAAGACAGGCAGCACCTCACCCACTGTCAGAGGTAAGTAATCCTCTCGCATGCACTAAAGTTAGCTGATGTGAATAAACAAAAACAACCTAGTTTATTATGATAGTAATAATGCACAAGGTATCACATGCAGACACTGCCTAAGAGAAAATTACTCCAGTGAGATCAGTTGAGTTGTCTGATTATGCCTGGGATAAATTTGGTGAAACCATAGAGATATGATTTAAGATGTAAAATTTGGATCTGGATTGGGATTTCTAATACTTCAAAGTTCAGGGATGTTTGGATCTGGGGTTTTGGTTAAATCAGTTATAAATGCTGGGGCCATTTGTAAAATCAGGATCTGAGTTTTTATTTTGAATCCCAAAGTGTGGGGCATTTGGATGTGACATTTTGATTCAAGCCAATCTCTAATTGATAGTAAGTAGAGCTAACTGAAATTTTTTCATTGAACCATTTTAAAATGAAAAATGCCCATATTTTGGGGGGTTACAAATGTTTGGGCTTTTCTTTTTTTGTAAATTGAACACTTACTGAAAACTTTTTTTTTAACAATCAAAAATGGTTTATGAAAACCAAATATTTTTTCAGGTTTTGTTTTTCACTTAAAATTTAATAGAACATTTTAATTTTTCTTTAAATGTCCTGTGAAAATTATTTGCATTTTTCTTCCAGCTCTAATATTAAATCAGGACCCTGGGGAGATAGTGAGCTTGATTCTAAGCACTTTGGGGGCAGGGGCTGTCTTTTCTTCTGTTTGTACTGCACCTAGCACAACGGGGTCCTGGGCCATAATTAGGACTCTTAGGCACTAAGGTAATACAAATAGTAAATAATATTACAGTGACTGATTCTATGTACAAGACCCATTATTTTGTTTGAGCACACAGGGAACAAGTTAACAGTAACAGGATAAAGTGGCACTCTAGTTTGTGTGGAGTGTGTACCAGCACTGTGACAGGACGAGTTAGTATTTCCATTGAAAACGTCTTCATTCTTGGAATGTATCCTCTCTCTCCCCACCCTCCAGCCCCCCGCCGCACCATTTTCTTGAAATTTGACGTGTTGATATAGACGGGTAAATTATATCAGATGAAATTAGAAAACTCTTTGAACTTTCTCCCATTCTGAAACCCACTTCCATGGTTCTGAAACTAGGTGCTACCACAGTGGTGAACAACCTTATAAAAACATTAAAAAATGATGGAAGAACTCCTCCCTCTGCTACCATTTTTGCTTGTCTTTGTGCTTCCAGTATCCAGCAGAAGCAGGAAATTAAAATGTTGATATAGGAGTAGACATACTGTTCTTATGATATTTCATTCAATAGAGGAGGCAGAGTTTTGGAAATATTGCATAACAACCTGTTGAGAGATTTCAAGCCAAACTTTGTAGGTTCATGAGGATTTGGGAAAGGTTGAATAGGCTTTGGCTAAATCTTGAACTTTGGGATGCTCATCCATTCTTAACCCAGTCTCTGATTTTTTCTAAGGTTTTCCTATCACTGATACAGGGAGCCTGCTCCAATGGTCCCTGAACTCAGTGAAAAGATTCTCATGGATTTGAATGGATGTTGGAACAGGGCCAAAATGAGGATTTAATTTATAAAGCAGTGCAACTTAGTTGAACAGCTTTTCAGACACAGCAGTTAGAAAAAGGTTAATGGTTTTAGTTCCCTTTTTTGAAAAATCTGCTTTTATCTAAAATAGCATCTTCAGCTGACATGTTACAGTCCCCTCACTTGAAGCCATAGTGTAACATCGGATGCCTCTGTGGGCTGGAGCTGATATTAACAGCTCAATGAGAGCTTTTTGCTGAAACATGTCTGGGGTGGTTGAAATTACTAACTCATATTTTAGATAATGAATTCTAATAGGGATGGGGGCCTACCTCAGTATTCTGATCTGGGTGCTGATGAGTCCTGCTATTTGGTGATATCTGGTTTACATCTCCCCTCCCCCCCAATACAAACATGTGATCAGAATTGGCTATTCCTACCTCAAATGGCACTCAGAATTAAATACAAAGAACAATGATAAAATAATGCAGCTAGTTATTCATGCACACATGTCACCAGGGCCACACAGTTCTGCTTACTGCTCAAAATCTCCAAACAACAGGCTTGTGCTTGTGTTGCTGGACTAAAACATATGACATAGAGCCCACAAGCTGTCCCATGTGCTAAAATCCATGATGCAACAGGTGTTCAGAGACTCCAGGTCAAATCAGATAAGATTAGAAGAAGGCAGGATGACAAACACACAGCTTACTATACTTATCCTCCCTTGCTCCCATTTCCTGAATGCGACAATTGCCTCTGAGTGTCTGAAAACCTGTGTCCCCTATTCCATTTTTTACCCACCTCTGCCAACAAAGCCATTCATAAAATATTCTCACACAATTTGGAAGATGTCATCTGTTATCAGCTAAAGTGGGAGAGGCACTTTAGATTAAATTAAGTGAATTATTTGAGCAAGGAAAGCAGCATGACTTGTATTCATAATATTGAGAGGATAGCTATCATACAACATGCATATTAAAGAAAAATAATAGGAATAACAAAACTGCTTATTATACTAGGAAGATGAAACATTTTGACTTAGTAGTTGATGCAAACTTTGGGTAACGTCTATGTGTTTAATAAATAGATGTTAATTTTCAAGGAAATAGCTAGACAGTATGTAACTCTTCTAATACTGGTGAGTTCCTCCCTGGACAGGAGATCCCATGATTTATTAAGCCACATATTAATGGGAATGTTGCAGGGAGAAAACTGTTCAGTTATACTGTGTGTTTAATAATAATCACCTATAAAGTAAACTAAGATGGGCTCAAATTTTTTTTTTGTCCTTTCCTTCAGGAATTTTAAGGGTAACTCGATGAGGAAAGCCAACAAGGAGTGACAGAGGTATGCTTTTTGTATGTTCTAGTGTGTCTGGGGAGAAGAATAAGGGCTATGACTAGAGCTGGGTGAAATTTTTTTGACTGAAACCTTTTTACAGCGAAAAATGCAGATACGGTGACACCAAAACATGTTGCGAATTCATATCAATTTTGCCAAATTGTTCTTTTTATTGCAACAAATACAAAACAATTTTTTTTTAAAAAGTCAACAGTGTTTTTCAGAATCATTACCATGAAGCTAGGTATAGATGGACAAAGACTTTGCCTGCAGAGGCAGCAACATAACTCTGCCTGTATGCTGGCTGAATAGCTGGGCCATGCTTCTGCTTGCTCATAGCCAGGCAAGGTGATTAAATTAGGAGAAAGATTCTTCATATGCCTGGGTTGGGAAATAGCACCTTTTGCTGGTGCAGTTCCCCCTCAGGCCTTAGCTAAGAGAGGGCAAAGCTGAATACATACCCCTAAGATTTTGACATATACCTCAAATGGGCTCCTCACAACTAGCCTCTAACCAATAATGGGACCATTAAACTCCTTTGTGGGCCAGTCTTGGGGAAAACTGGACCATCATGAAAGAACATGCTGCATCTGTGGGAAAAATAGCTGCATCGCATACACTCTTCATTAACCCCCCCACTCCCACCCCCAGAGGGCTGCAGCTGATTGCTTGAATGCCTTCTTCAAGAAGAACTACCAGCTGCCTGGAAGGAAAGTTGTGATAATACATTAAATGCTCTGTTACAAAGCCATGAAAATAAGCAAAGAAAGGTGAGCAGGTCACAGATATTACAACTGTTTTGTGACAAATATGACCAGAAACTTCAATAGCTTACCAAGCACAGTGCTGAAACTGCCTGGAAAAAATACCCCAGATAGTCCAGTCAAACCCTTCTGCAGCCTCCTAATTTATCCAGCATGTAGCTGCTAAGGGCACAGTGAGTTACCACTTGAGTTGTGTGAGACTGAGTAATACAAATAGCATCAGTCCAGGTCAGCAAACTGTTCAAGAACCTGGACTAAGGTTTGTGAGCAGGACTAGAACCAAAATATACTCTGGCTTCATGTGGGTTCAGGGTTCCAGTTGAACTGTTCTCACAGCCTTAGCTGCCAAGCTTTGAATGCACATTACATCTGACTCACTCTCTCTGATGCTAGTTATGTGCTAAATAGCATTTATCATGTATCTTTGACCACGTCATCTTTGCTCTGCCCACTGATTTATTAGTGTCAGGCCCTATTTTAACATTCCAAACTTCTGGGCAGCTTTAAACATCTCGTAATTATTATTATTTGTTTTACAACTCTTTCCACCAAAATGTTTCCCCCTCCCCGCCCAATGTTGAATTCCCCATCACCATTTGTTAGTAGGCTGGCCATTCCAAATTAATGCTGTCAAATCTTCTACCCTGCTGTACATCATACACATTATTTTTACTTCACTTATTTGGCATGGGTCTCCTTTTGTGCGTGTGATTCTTCAGCATCAAAACTAAAATTGAATAGAGCTGTGCTGGTTTGTCGCCACTACTGCTACTGGAATGCGTGTACCAGTGTGTTCCCACGGCAGTTTCTTGGGAATGTTCCTGCAAATGATCAGAATGCGTGGGTGTGCCTGCAGGAACATCTGACAGCACCTAATAAGTATTTAACACTGTTGGATTTTCAGAGATTGTAGTTTTTATAGGCTACACAGCTGACACCTCACAAAGATAAAGGGTGCTACTGAGCAGAATTATATAACTGCCTAGCATGATCTAACAAAGGAACAGAGTTTTCTCTTTTTAGGGACAAACAAGGTGAGGAGTTTCATCCTGATTCTTTTAGACCAGAAGCTCTCAAAATGTTTGCACTGTGCGCTTCACGTAATTGAACAGTTGCCTTGTGGACTACCTCTTCTCACATTCACAATAGCATAGCATCTGTGTAGTAGCAATAGTACAGGTTTATGTGGAAAAATATATCTTCACCCCATTTTGAGAGGCCCAAACTGTCGTAGATATCAAATTCTGTAATGTGTAGATATCAGTGAGTTTGGTGTTTAGTAAATACCAGGAGAATGTGTGAGGATTAGAGCTGACAAAAAACTTTTGATAAAACTTTTTTCTGTTTCAAAATGGTACTTCATCCAAACTAAAATGTTTTTTTGCAGAAATGTGTCAGTTTTGACCAGAGGATAAGAAAAGAGCAAGACTCCCACAATTGCCAATAGAGTGGTGGTTAGGGAACTTGCTTTGGATATGGGAGATTGAGGATTGTCCCTGCTCTGCCTGATCCAGAATTCCCCATGCTACTGGCAGTTCTGCGGTGGATCTCTCTCTCTCTCTCTCTCGCTCATGTTTTTTCATGACAAAATTTGACAGGTCTCATTTTCATTTTGCATTGGAACCAAAACTGAAACCTCAATTTTTGCTGAAGGGGAATTATTATTGTTTTCCAGCCAGCCGTAGTTCGGATGTGTCAACTGAGGGATTCTCATAAAAATATGTGGAATAATGTTAAAGAAAGATACTGTATAGCCATATTAAAAAGTAGATTTCCACTTTAAAAAAAAATCCCTTTACTAATTATCCCACTCCTTCCATTTGATTGAAATGCTGACTTAAATGACTTTTCTTTGAGTAGCTATTGGAATATGCAGAAATACCTGCACAATGTTCGTGGACATAGTGCTTAATTGAAATAGGATTTATCTATTGCAGCTCTGCATTCTAAAGCAGCCCCTCATTTCTGAGAATAAAAATTTGGGGCTGGAAAACTGGCGAGCTGAATCTCTTCTCCCCTCTCCTTCTATTTGGGATGCTCTGTGTTTGGTTAAAGGGTAGGTTTAGACTTAATCTGTCCTGACATGCACATACTGTACCACTGCAATGTGATGCAATACTCAGTACTTCTCTGAAGAGTATAATTTCTGGGAATTGTGTCACAGTGTCACATACGCTGGTTGGTTGCTATGAGTAACATCTGTGAAGAACTATTATTTATTATCATAGGGCAAAGCACCATAAAAAGTCACTTCAAATGAACAGTAAACACAACATATGAGAATTATTGGCCAGCAATCTTCTTAGTTAGAGCTAGAGGGACTAGGAGTCAGGACTGTAGGGATCATGTCCAGCTTTTCCACAAAATGAGTCTGCCATGGTGTAAACTATGTCAAATGGAGTAATCTCTAAAAAAAGAACAGGAGTACTAGTGGCACCTTAGAGACTAACAAATTTATTTTATGTTCTTTTTGCGGATACAGACTAACACGGCTGCTACTCTGAAACCTGTCATGGAGTAATCTCTGTGCCACAGTTTATCAAGCCATAAGATGATCATAAAGGTTGTTGAGGCCCAACTATTATTTGCAAAGCATTTTGAGATTCTCAGATGAAAGTTGTGGAAGTGTCCAATATTATGGAGGACTCTGGCAGTAAATTTTCCCATCATTTGTGTTTGGGATACATAACTGTTTCCAAACATGCTGTTAGAAATGTGGGATAATTGAAATTGCTTCCTAAGAGCATTTCACAGAAAAATTCTCAGCACAGTTCTGCGGGGGAGAAGCATTCCACCTTATTCTTGTCTTCCTTCCCTTCTGGAAGTGATTTTGTGCTGACATACTATCCTAAGGTGTATGTTGTATACAAATAAAATCTGTCCAGTGTGATTGATTAACTTCCTTGCCTTACTGTTTATCTGGAACACTTTGTATGCATTCATGTGCAATGCCTCCACATGCTTCCTTCACACTTTATAGTCCAGTACTTGTCACTTGCATAATATCCTATCCCTACTCACTACTAATATATTAATCAATTAATTTTTCTATTCAATGAAAATGACAAGTAGATAGCTAATCTACCTACCTATATGAATATTTATACCACTCCTATCACTGTGGTATTGGAGCTGAGCATCCTTTTCTCAAACACTCAAGAAGATTATCCATCTTTATCTCGACATGCCTCATCAGCATCATCTGTTAACTTCACTTTAAAAAAACGTTTTTATTATCAGTATTGTAATGGAAAAAAAGGATCATAATCCTTAGTAAATGAGAAACAATCAACAGTGTCTTAGGAAGGAAAGGGATTGTGCCTCTGATAGACTGACCATTATTTTTTATTATGGTAAGCATATCATGGAACAGGAAATATTGACTGAATTTATTGTTGTAGACAGATGCCGGGGAACCATGAACGAAAGGAACAGGGGGAATGAAAAGGCATCAAGCTGTGGGAATAGAGGGACAGCTGTGGCAGAAAGTTAGAGGCATCCACATCTTGGACACCCAAAGAAGAGGCAAGTACCCATTTAATTTTGGACATAAAAAGTCACTGTGGGTGAGATCCTCACCCTGCTCTGTCCCCTATATGTCAAATAAAAAGGCTGGTGCCATATGAAGGGACCTTACAAGTCCTGTTTCTGCATGAGGAAGCCAGACACAGACACTGTGGCAGACAGCCGTAATACTGTCTTCTGAGGACCTTTCACAAGCCTTGGTAGATCATGGTGGGGAGGGTGTATGTTATAGGTGATGGTGGGGACACAGTGGGTTCATTGGGGTTAGAGCTGCTTGCATCACACATATCTGTGGAGATTCTGAGCAACATTGTAGCCGATAGGACAGCCCAGGGAGGCTGCCTGGACTTAGGCACCCTAGGCTGTCTAAATTACACTGTGGCCTCTCTAAACTCCCAATTAGCCCAGGATCAGGAGGGTGCAAAGTTGGCTGGAAGCCACCTTAGCCCCCCTACTCACCCTGGGCTATTACATCTGTGCTGCACCTGTTGGGGACACAGCGCAAAATCTCACTCCATACATCTTTATTTCTGATATATTTTTAACTTGGACTTTGATTATGGTGAGGGGTGATGTTATTCCCCCAATATCGATCCACACATTAGCACTACAGGCCAACGGAAAGGATCCCAGTGCTCAGTGGCTCGAATTGTGGGCCACTATTAACATCCCAAACAAAGACCTGATTGAAGATCCAATGAAGGAATTCTCTGGATTCTGCCTTCCCCTAGGCAGTGTGCTGCACTCAACCACGTTCAGACAACACACACAGAAGGTTAGATATTTCCTCCACAAATGGAAAATCAAAGAATTGCCCAATTGTTGACTGCGGTGAGGTACAAGCCATGCAATACATCATAGACAACTACCCCATTCATGTTTACTGTGGTGGCAAATGGAGTGTACACCTAGCTACCCCAGAAGTATTAGAATGGCTTTCAAATCTTAAGATTCAATTATAATCCTAGCCCGTTGCTTTTCAAATGCCAAACAAAGACGATGACTTCCCCCAACCTCACCCCCAGAATAATTTTACTATAAGTGTAAGTTAATGATAACTGAAATTGCAGTTTGCGCACTTGCATTTGAAACAATTTGGGACTTCCATTCTTATTCAGTGAACACATTTTTTAAAATGGAATTAGAATGCATTTCTGTCCTACACTGTGCAGGCATGGAAAACATTGTAGGCTGTGAACCCATTTTTAACACTGATTTCATCTAACCCTGTTCTTTACGTATGAGGTCTATATGAGGTCACAATAGGAAGGTTTTAGTGAGATGTTCATATGTTGCTGCCTTGGCTATCCATGTCTACTACTCCCCCACCATATTGGATCAACACCAAACTAAAACCTATTGCCTTTATTGTATTGTTTTTTCTTTCAACTTTAGGAATAAAAACACCCATAACTGTAAGAAAGCTGGGCTAAATCAATTGAAAGTGACAGAGCTGCCTGCCTTAAGATGTTGCAGTCCTACCTTTCTAGATATTAGCAGAAAGTGTTCGACAAATTAGAAAGCAATTGAGGCAATTATACAATAATCACTCACACAACAGTCAGTTTCATTCCTGGCATAACTTCACTGGCTTACATCTTGGATATTTCTTGGCTCCAGAAGCTTTCCAAGGGCACTTCACAAAAATTAAGATTCAAGTAACTAGAGTATGAAGATTTTCTTGGAAAGAATATTAGTCCATAAGAAACATCCTTGTGATTGATAATTTGTTACTGGAAATTGCGCTACATTCTAATCTCATTCTGCTGCAGAGCTTTCTCTCTCTCTTCACCATTTTGTAGCTGCTTCCCGTAATTGAAGGCATTGCAGTGTTTCAACTAGAATACAAAAAGGAGGGGGAAAAGATTCAGTATTTCATGGAATGAATTCGTTCCTCAGTCAGACCTCATCAGTGGCCCAGATGAGTAAATTACATTATTTTGTCTGTGGGAATCTATCAGCTAATTTATACTGTCTGGTATATGGAAACTGTAAAAAGAGAAGAAGAAGAAAAAAAGAGCTTTCAATGGCAGAAAAAGAGATGGCATGTGCATGTGCACATATGTATGAGAGTGAGAGACTTGCCAGCTTTTAATAAGGTTACTAATTCATTAGTATACTGCACCTTCCATATTGCTCACTACTTTTAGGTCCCAACTACGCTACAGAATTAGGGCCAGATTCTTACTTGTCATGCACGTTTATGCAGGAGAGTAGATGACATAAGGCATAATCTTATTCCCATGTACTGGCTATCCATACATCATTACATGTGAGCGGGAAGGGGTGGAGAATTGGTGAACAGTTGGGTCCACCCCTCCAACCAGCTGGCCAGTGCAGCTATGTGAGAGGACACACTGTGTCAGGTATAGGCTTGTCACAGGGTACACCTCACCAAAGCAGGGTGCACCAGGAGGCAGACTGTAGCTCTGAGATGCAACCTGCTTCTTGGTCTGCTCCTGGGGAAGAGCAAAAGTGCACTGCCCCCATACATGGGACTTGTGGCAAAGCCATGACTGAGCTCTGAACTGTGATTGGCTACCCAAAGGCTTAGTACAATGTAGAATATGGTGAAAACAATGTTAGGTCTCCTCTACACTTAACTTTGTCATGGGTCAAGCATGTTGTATCTGGGTCCCAACATATGGTTAATTTTATAGCATATATAGGACTTGAAGCATGGGCCCAATTTCTAGTGATGGGTGCCTGTGTCTACGTGGCTCCCATTGACTTCAATGGGAGTTGTGTGTGATATTGAAGAGTGGAATTTAGCTGAGGGGGTAGGAAGTCTTGCTACACTGTCTGTGCCACCTCACAGCTGTTTAACACTTTATTATATGGGCTAAAAGTGCAGGATGGGAAGGAAAGATTCCCAGCTGCTTAAATAGTTCTCAGGCAAATGCTAAGTTCTATTAGAGCCAAAAGTATCTATCTTGGGATCCATGCACCATGGTGTGACCGGATGCCTGGGATGGACCAAACTGAGAATGCCACACTAAGAGCAGACTGCAAGAAATAGGGCAGACAATTCCCCAAAACTAGTGGTTTATTCTATAATTCGATTTACCAAGCCAGTAACAAAAGAGCTTCTGCAGTACCACACTGGCTAACCAGAAGCCAAACACAATCCCCTTTAGGCTTTCCAGCCCTTTCTCCTACCCAGACAAACAGGTCTAATACAGAAATCCTAATTCACCATATGTGAGATTCTACTAATCCCAAAGGATCAGACCCTTACCTACAGGTCAGTATGTATCTCAGATCTTATGCTGTCATGTTATGCTAGCATGCTGTCAGCCAATCCTTAGTAAACCAACTAAAGATTTTATTAATAAAAGAAAAGAAAATAATTAAAACGGTTAATAGATCATATACAGTACATACAAATGATTGCAAAGTCCTTTTATCAGGTTTGTAGCAATGATGGAATAGACTGCAGGAAATAGAGGCAAAATGGAGGTGTCTCAGGTGTCTTTTATAGCCTTTGCCATGTGCATGGAAATTTACTGTCCCAAACAAAGCCCACAGCCCCTGTGTATAGAAAATTCCTGGCCCAAGATGGAGTCCAGGGTCACATGATCAGATCACATGCCCCTTCATGTTCTGCTGAATCACAAGGGGTGGTCTTTGGCTCCTTGCTGGGTGGGATGAGATTCTTCAATGGCCTATTGTGCAAACCATTGTCCTTAATGGGCCATCAATACATAGCTGTATAGTCCTGATGTAAATCTGATGGGTGTCACCCAGGAGTACAACACATAGAATCGTAGGACTGGAAGGGACACCGAGAGGTCATCTAGTCCAGTCCCCTGCTTGTTTAAGATACAGGAACATAGCCAATATTCATAACTTCAGATACAAAGATGATATATGGATTTAACCAGGATAATCATACGTGATAGATTGTAACTTTTCCATTGACACCTTTCATGATACACTTTGTATAAAATTTGTTGTAATTGTACAACAGTGGTAGTAACCCTGATGCAAATGGCATTTTCAGTCATACAGCATCACACGTGGGATGGGATGGGATGGACTCCCCTTTATTGATATGCCGTTAATGATGTCAAAGACCACATGTGAAAGAAGCTTTAATAATATTCACGGTGTGATGGGGTGCCTGCCTGACACTGGGCTCTAAGGGGTTAACAGGGTGGTTGTGCAGGAGGCAGCCAATCAGAGAAGGACTGAGAGGAGCAGCCAATCAGGATGCAGGCAGGCCCATATAAGAAGGGCTGCAAGGCAGAGTAGATTCAGTAGCTGCCTGGAGCTTGAGGAAGGAAAATCGGGCTCCTAGCAGGAGGAAGGAGTGGTAGCACCCCGGACAGAGCAGTGCTGTCAATAGTGACCGGGGAAGCTAGAGAGCGCTCCTGGCTAGCTGCTAAGACTGGCAGGCTGAAGCCCTGATGTAAGGGCAAAGAAGGTGTTGTGGACCATGGGGAAGGGGTCCAGGGAAAGGTACTGAGAGGTTAGAGGGGATGCAGCACATGGCTGCCATCTACAAGGTCCCTGGGCTGGGACCTGGAGTAGTGGATGGGCCTGGGTTCCCCCCATCCCACTCGCCATTGAGGAAGTGGCCAGACAATGGGCTGCAGTTGCCACTGAGGGAAGTGACTGGACAGTGGACTGCAGTTCCCCTGGAAGGGAGGAGCACAAAGTGTGGCACAGCTGGAGGGATGTGTCCTGAGGAGGACGCCACAGTCGTGGGAGTGACGTGGATCCTGGAGCAGAACTCATGGCGGTGAGACATCACCAGAAGAAGGTGTAGAGCTAATCCCCGGGACAGCCAGCAGGAGGTGTTGCAGTGGTGAGTCCCTTCCCATCACACACAGGAACTAGTCGCATTTGTTAAGGAGCTACTTGACAGAAAAATGCTACTTGGGTTTTTTTGTAACAATAATTGCTTGATTTTGTAGAATATATGATGTATGCCCACAGGGCAATCAAAAGGTCACAAAAAATCTCCTGCTGCTTTCAAAATATTTTCCTTTTATTCTATTTTAGATTATTCTTAATAACTTATTAAAGACTTGAAGGGCATCTGGACTTACAGGGAGGAGGGTGGGGGACAAGGAGATAAGTGCCAGCTAAATGGCATGGGAGCCTTCTGCACAAGACTAATAAACAGCCCAGAGGGAAAACCAGAATGGGAGTCTGCAGCATAACAATGGTGACTGGTGAGAGGTCTGGAAAGAAGAGATTAACTCTGGAGCCTGGGTTACTTTATTGCCTCTGACGACAAAGATTAGATGTTTTAGCCACTTCCTGCTACATACTATACAATAAAGATGAAAAGACATTGTAATTTGCAATTTTAATAAGATGCTTTTTTTCCCCTGCAGCCAGTTAGGTCCATTCTGCATGTTCTAAGCTGAGCAACAAATCACACCAGTTAAGTGAAAAATAAACCAATTAACTGAATGAGAAAGTATGATTGATTAAATCAATAAACCTGAAATATCAACAAATTACTGACCACTGATTTTTATTGCTATTACTAGACAACAATTGTTTGTGCCATATTGAATTAGACTGGAAACATATACTTGGTGTCTCTATGTGCCTCCTGAAAACGGAGATGTATATCTCGTGGGGACCATTTCATTGAGCAAAAATGTTACTAAATAAACCCTCTTAATAGAAAACAGAGGAGTAAACCCCTTAAAGTAGCCAAGTCTCTGCTGTTGCTGCTTTAAATAGGCTCCATTGTTTCATGTTCATGTTGTTTTTTATCCTGTTGTATGTTGCTAGCAGCCTAGGGATATGTGTGTGAGGGGGGTGGAGGGGGCACCATTTGAGAGATCAGTGTTCTTGGAGTTTAATCACATTCTGAGATTTTAATTCTTGCTCCAAACAAAGGCTGGGACTGGCAGAATGTTACAGATCAGAGACAGTGATCTGGTCATTTCTTAGCATTCAGTCAGTGTCCTGTTGTGATGCAGCACAGGCTGAGGCAGCTTTTCTTTCTCCCTGTTTCTGATTAATTCCCAGAGTGAAAAGAGAAGGAAATGAGTTGTTAGAGCTTGGAGTTCGTCATTAAAGCATGATATATTTAAAAACCAGTACAAGTTCACCTAGCTAGTGCACGCTGTTCTTCTGCCCTCACTTTCCTTGCTGTCACCCTACAAGCATGTAAATGGGACACTGCACAATTTGCCCTACTTCTGACGCCCCCCCCCCCCCCAGCGGTGTTCAATGTTTTTTGTTGTTGCTTCAGTCTTCTTTTAAAGAAACAAATCAACCAAGCACTCTCAGCAGCTCTCATACAAAGGATTAACAATGAAAAGCAATAACAAACCAGTGTGTGTGTGTACAGTGAAGGAACTAATTAAAAACAAAAGAATCAACAATTGGAATGATGGATCAGAACCTCAGCTGGTGTGAATAGACGTAGTTCCACTGATGTCATAGGAACCAGCTGAGGCTCTTGCTCCCTGTGCCTACATACAAAGGGAGAGTTTAGTTTCTGACATGGAAACGGTTTTCAATATCAATCTTCTACAAGGTTATTAAAACAATGAGGAAAAAATTGACTTTAAAAGTTATTTTAAACTAGCTGGCTGGTGTCCTTTTGAAAAATACATAATACTGCAAAAGGCAAGACTAGCAATTACTTTTGACCAACCACTTTAAAGGAGGAGATGGTAAGTGTGTTTGTAAATTCTATGTTTGTCTGTCCAAGTTAGGCATTTGTGCCAGGGTTGTCACTGTGGTATATAAATACCTGATCTGTGCACCCAAACTGATAACTGCACATCTAGCTACCTATTTGCATATGCAGTGCTTGATTAACATGTACAAATGTGAGTTGTCATGGGCAAAAGTGGTGTGTAAACATTTTGGGCATACCAGTGGCTCCCTCCTTTTGCAAATTTGACTTGTAAAGCCAAATTATCAAAATCGGAATCCTTTGCCACCATACATGCCTGCATAAAAATGCATCCATGATTGCATGCACAGTTGCTGCAAGTCCATGCGCAAACTAACTGAATGTAGAAATTGTTAGGTGACGACCTATCAATTTATACTTCCATAGAGCCCTGAGAAGAGCAGAAGACTCAGGGCCCTTTGCCATGCAGCTCTGATGTACATGGGAAGCATTTTGATACTAGGGATGGGTTTTCTGTGGCACCTTAAAATAGAGAGATTTACTCCCTTTGACTGCAAGTGCAATTTTTGCATGGGCATTTCTTGCTCATGGACCCTGAGTGTCTATTATTGAAAACTTGGCCCTGTATGTCTGCATGGGCATCATACCCATCTGAAATTCTGTCCTCAGGAGATTGAGTGGGGTGGTTCTTGTGTTGCTGAATTATTAATCTGAATTTAAATGGTTTCCCTTTGACTGACTTAGATGTTAGTCTTTTCTAATTTATGGGATAAAACATATTGATATAACAGTAAAGGATAACCTAAAATATTTAGATTACTGGTTTTAGAAAAAAGAAACCAAAACAACCCTACAACCAAATATTATCCCTTCCCGACATTCCAAAAAAATAAACCTCCATACATGTGCACAAACATGCATAGTACTATGTCAGTGTCTACGGGGTGAGATTGGGGATAGCTGAATTTTAGTTATATATATATATATATAGCTTTCAGTAAATGTATACTGTATACATTTATACATGTATACTGTATACAAATATATATATATATTTTGGCAGCTCTCTCTCCTTTGTCTTGATTCTTGTAGTCAGAGAGGCTTACATCTGTCACCACTGCCAAATCAAGAAATACAGGGTGTGTAACTTAGTTAAGTAGGGGCAAATCCAGAAGTCCTTACTCAAGTAAAGCTTTCAAAATGAATAAACTAAGAACCACAGGATTTGGTCGCATGTGTATAACTCACGGTCTCAATTACATAAAATGCCAGTCCTTACATACACTGAAAGGATTATATTAGCACTGGATTGCCTATGCAATCATTGCAGGGTTATCCGATAATGGATACTAGATATTGATGAATAATTTGGCAGATTTTCCTCTGTTATAAAATGTCCTGCACTGTGCTTTGCTGTAGGTGTCTGATTTTCATAATCACTTTAATTACTTCTCAATAACTATACAATATGCCAACGTTTCTCAAACTGGGGTCCACGAGGGAACTCCAGGGGTCCATGGGCCCCTCTGATCAACTTCTTCCCCTCCCTCCCTCCCTTAATTCCTCCCACTCCCTCCCAGCTGTTCCCTGGCATGCAGGAGGGGCTGGGAAAGGGGAGGAGGGGGCGCTTGGGGGAGTTGCAGAAAGAGGTGGGAAAGAGAAGGGGCAGGGGTGGGAAGAGGTGGGGCAGGGTGGGGCCTTGGGGGAAGGGGTGGAGCGGGGGCTGGGACTAAGCGGAAGGCTTGAGGGTCCGCGTCAAAATTTTAAATCAAAACAGGGGTCCTTGGGTTACTAAAGTTTGAGAACCGCTGCAATATGCAAATCTCTGAACTCTGGCTGCGTTGACAGGTCTCAGAGGAATGTGCCTTAGGCAGCTCTGGAGAGCACACCTGTTGCTATACCCCTCCATGGACTACACTATACAAGCAAGTGCATAGGAGGGACAAGTTCTGCCTCCTTCCTATCTGTTTTAGTGGGCTGGTGATGCTAGGAGGGGAGTAGTCCTGTTCTCAGGGGAGTTCAGTAGTTTTGTTATATCTCAGAGGGGAAAAAGAGCTAGGAAGTTTTCTGCCTCTTCCCTACCCCCTATTCTCACCTTGGGAGCAGTCAAACATGCTGACCCATTGAGTTTACATCACCAGAACATCAACCTCTTGCTCTGCATTCAGTTCTCAAATAGAGTGGACCTTTATTCCTTTATAAGGGTTATTCCTTTGTCAATGAGCATAAACTCCTGGTGTTATTCAAGGACATTTTGTTAGCTATAACACAGTATGGGACTTTAGGGTGAAAGATATTATTATTATAAACCATATTCTAAAAGATTTTGTATTAGACACTTCACTTTAATGTACGCAACATCAGCCCTTCCCCACTGTTTGAAGTTCAGCTCCAATTAGTGAGGGAGCAACCGAAGACATTCATAGATTTTTAAGACTAGGAGGGACCATTCTGATAACCTAATCTGACCTCCTGCATAACATAAGCCATAGAATAAGGCTCTGCATTTGAGTCTTTAGCCAGAGAAAGGGTTCTCATTCTTAGCCAACGTTTTAATAAACCTTGTCTGAAAATGGGACAGAACTTTTGTATAAACTTTAGGTAAAAAGCTTTTTTCATTGGAAAATTAATCTTTCAACCAGCCCTAATCTTAAATAAGCACTTGGGTAGAAAGGGGCTACGTCACCAAAGACGTGTTAAAAATAATGAAAGGATGACAGCGTAAAAGCATTTGAAAGAGTAGCATCTTGCCAAGTGTCCTAGAAACTGACCTCCCCTACAGGGTTTTGCCCTATTTTTCAGGAGATCTTTTTAGAAGCATAATTATTAAAGCATGACAATACTGTGGAAGGAGAAGAAAGTAAGAAGGTCATTGCCCACCCTACATTTATTTCTTATGCGAATGTTCGATTATTGCAAATATTTAGAAGTTCCTTTTTTTAGATGACGTCTATAGAATTGCAAATGAAAAAGCTCAGGGTTTGCTGAATGACTTGTTGTGCAGAACAACAAAACATGGTAAAACTCACTGTGAGTTTCTCTTTCTGTAAGAGCCAACATCCTGAATTGCCTCTTAGCAATGCTACCTCTCCATCTTACCAGGATAGTCTGAAAAGTATCCTTACATTGTAAAGGCACATAACACAGAAAACCAAATAATCTCCATGGTAGTTCAATACATCACACAAGAGATAGATATACGGTAAGTAATTTCAACCCTAATCTCCCTCATTGGTATAGAGGGATCCCGAGAAATGGGAAAAACTCCTTGTGCTTCCACTTATTGAATATCTCACATCCTTCTCCACCTCAGGTCGCAGTGGATGTGAGGTTTCTGAGGATCTGCAGGGAAGGATTCTCAGCTCCTTAGAGGCAAGTCTGCATGAACAACTGATGCTGCTTCTGCTGTGCTGAACCCCCAACTCCACCTTCCCCCCTGGAGGGCAGCCAGAAGAGAATGGAATCAGCCAGGAATGGAGAGAGCAGGCGAAATCTCAGTGGTTATACAAGTGGAGAGAAAGGGTGAAATGAACCTATGGAGAGTTCTGTGCCGCAAAGAAATTTTGAATAGGATTCAGAGAGAGTCTGTGGAATTGATAGGATGCAAGTGATATGGTCTTGAGATATATTGTTTTAAAAAAAGTTTGGGCTCACATCAGTTCAACAGATTTGTGCCAAAGTGCGACTGGTTCTTATGTTTTCTGAACCAGTGCATCCATCCCTGGTATAAAGACCAGATAGTCAGTGGCTGTAGAGCAAAGCAAGGAAAAAATAATTCTAGCCCTCATTAAAAAATACTTTCCTCCCAATGATCTCTGTGTTAACCTTGCTCAGTGCCCTGCACTGGTGTGAAGCTAATACCTCCATAACTTTTTTATTGGAAGACTCCTAAGGCGTGGTCTACACTATGACTTTAATTCGGATTTAGCAGCGTTAAATCGAATTAACCCTGCACCCGTCCACACAACAAAGCCATTTATTTCGAAATAAAGGGCTCTTAAAATCGATTTCTGTACTCCACCCTGACGAGCAGAGTAGCGCCAAAATCGATTTTGTCATTTCGAATTAGGGTTACTGTGGCCGCAATTCGATGGTATTGGCCTCCGGGAGCTATCCCACAGTGCACCATTGTGACCGCTCTGGACAGCAATCTGAACTCGGATGCACTGGCCAGGTAGACAGGAAAAGCCCCGCGAACATTTGAATTTCATTTCCTGTTTGCCCAGCGTGGAGAGCACAGGTGACCACAGATAGCTCATCAGCACAGGTAACCATGCAGGCCGATAATCGAAAAAGAGCACCAGCATGGACCGTACGGGAGGTACTGGATCTGATTGCTATATGGGGAGAGGATTCAGTGCTAGCAGAACTTCATTCGAAAAGACGAAATGCCAAAACTTTTGAAAAAATCTCCAAGGGCATGATGGAGAGAGGCCACAATAGGGACTCAGATCAGTGCCGCGTGAAAGTCAAGGAGCTCAGACAAGCCTATCAAAAAACAAAGGAGGCAAACGGTCGCTCCGGGTCAGAGCCGCGGACATGCCGCTTCTACGCCGAGCTGCATGCAATTCTAGGGGGGGCCGCCACCACTACCCCACCTGTGACCGTGGATTCCGGGACGGGGATAATCTCATCAGCTACACCTGAGGATTCTGCGGATGGGGAAGAGGAGGAGGAGGAGGAGGAGGACGAGCTTGCGGAGAGCACCCAGCACTCCGTTCTCCCCAACAGCCAGGATCTTTTTCTCAGCCTGACTGAAGTACCCTCCCAACCCTCCCAAGCCAGTATCCAAGACCATGACCCCATGGAAGGGACCTCAGGTGAGTTTACCTTTTAAAATATAAAACTTGTTTTAAAAGCAAGCGTTTTTTAATGATTACTTTGCCCCGAGGACTTGGGATGCATTCGCGGCCAGTACAGCTACTGGAAAAGTCTGTTAACGTGTCTGGGGATGGAGCGGAAATCCTCCAGGGACATCTCCATGGAGCTCTCCTGGAAGTACTCCAAAAGCCTTGCCACAAGGTTTCTGGGCAGTGCAGCCTTATTCCGTCCTCCATGGTAGGACACTTTACCACGCCATGCTTGCAGCAAGTAATCTGGTATCATTGCATGACAAAGCCTGGCAGCGTATGGTCCCGGTGTTTGCTGGCATTCAAGCAACATCCGTTCTTTATCTCGCTGTGTAATCCTCAGGAGAGTGATATCGCTCATGGTAACCTGGTTGAAATACGGGAACTTAATTAAGGGGACAGAGGTGGCCGTTCCTACTGGGCTGTTTGCCTGTGGCTGAAAAGAAATCCTTCCCTGCAGTTAGCCAAGCGCAGGGTGGGGGGAATTGGCCCTGAGCTTTTCGCGTTTGGCTAGCAGGGATCTTCCCTGTTACCAGCCACGCGGTGGGGGGAGGGGTACAGCGATCATCCCAGATAATTCATGGCGGGAGGCGGGGGGGTTAGTTTGGTTTCTGCAGGGATCTTCCCTGATACCTGCCAAGCGGTGGGGGGAGGGATAAAGCGATCATCCCAGAGAATTGGATGGGGGGGGGGGGTTAGTTTGTTGTCTGCTGCTGAAGTTTAACAGGAAAACCACAGCAGTCAACGGGCTTTGCTTGGTATGTGGGAAAGGAGGGCACAGAAGCCGAAAGACAATGGCTTACCATGGCTGCATGCAAGCTGAATTCTGTTGCCCGGACCTGCGTCTGTGATCTCTAACACCAAAGCTGCAGGCACTCAATATTAAGATGGAAAATGCGACCTTGTACTGAAATCACATGTGCTATGTAATGTGAATAGTGTTGGTCACCGTGAAAGAGTATAAGCATTGTTCTGTAAAATGTATCATTTTAAAAACTTCTCTCCTTTTTTTCAACCCTCCCTCCAGCAGCTGCAAATATTTCAAGCCTCCCTCCTCCGTTCCAAAGGCTATCTCAGATAAGGCGGCGTAGAAAGAGGACGCGAGACGACATGTTCACGGAAATAATGGAATGCACCCGCAATGAAAGAGCTCATTTGAATGAGTGGAAGGACACGGTATCTAAATTTAGGAAAGATGCCAGTGAACGTGAGGTCATGAGGGATGCTCGAGATGAGAGGTGGCAGGCTGCAACGCTGGGGCTGCTGCGTGATCAAACGGACATGCTCCGGCGTCTGGTGGAGCTTCAGGAACGGCAGCAGGATAACAGACTGCCGCTGCAGCCGCTGTATAACCTCCCTCCCCCCTCACCATGTTCCATATCCTCCTCACCCAGACGTGTAAGAACGCGGGGGGGGGGGGAGGGGGAGGCTCCGTGCACCCTCCCACTCCACCCCAGTGGACAGCCCAACCAAAAGGCTGTCATTATATTGAATTTTTTCAGTGGCCTTTTACTTCCCTCCTATCCTCCTCCCAAACCTCACCCAGATTACCTTGTTGGTTCTCTCCCTATGTTTATAATCACTTAATAAAGAATACATGATTTTTAAATGATAGTGACTTTATTTCCTTTGAAAGCAAGCTGGGGGAACGGGGAGGGTGGGTTCCTTGCAGAGAATGAGTCAATAAAGGGGGCGGGTTTTCATGAAGGAGAAACAAACAGAAATTTCACACTGTAGCCTGGCCAGTCATGAAACTGGTTTTCAAAGCTTCTCTGATGCACAGCGCTTCCTGGTGTGCTCTTCTAATCGCCCTGGTGTCTGGCTGCGCGTAATCAGCAGCCAGGCGATTTGCCTCAGCCTCCCACCCTGCCATAAAGGTCTCCCCCTTACTTTCACAGAGATTGTGGAGCACACAGCAAGCAGAAATAACAATGGGGAGATTGGTTTGGCTGAGGTCTGAGCGAGTCAGTAGCGATCACCAGCGACCTTTTAAACGGCCAAATGCACATTCTACCACCATTCTGCACTTGCTCAGCCTGTAGTTGAACAGCTCCTGACTCCTGTCCAGGCTGCCTGTGTATGGCTTCATGAGCCATGGCATTAAGGGGTAGGCTGGGTCCCCAAGAATAACTATTGGCATTTCAACATCCCCAACGGTTATTTTCTGGTCCGGGAAGTAAGTCCCTTGCTGCAGCCCTTTAAACAGAGTAGTGTTCCTGAAGACGCGAGCATCATGAATCCTTCCCGGCCAGCCCACGTTGATGTTGGTGAAACGTCCCTTGTGATCCACAAGTGCTTGCAGCACCATTGAAAAGTACCCCTTGCGGTTTATGTACTGGGTACCCTGGTGCTCCGGTGCCAAGATAGGGATGTGGGTTCCATCTATCGCCCCAACACAGTTAGGGAATCCCATTGCAGCAAAGCCATCCACTATGACCTGCACATCTCCCAGAGTCACTAGCTTTCGTAGCAGCACCTCAGTGATTGCTTTGGCTACTTGCATCACAGCAGCCCCCACAGTAGATTTGCCCACTCCAAATTGATTCCCGACTGACCGGTAGCTGTCTGGCATTGCAAGCTTCCACAGGGCTATCGCCACTCGCTTCTCAACTGTGAGGGCTGCTCTCATCTTGGTATTCTGGCGCTTCAGGGCAGGGGAAAGCAAGTCACAAAGTTCCAAGAAAGTGCCCTTACGCATGCGAAAGTTTCGCAGCCACTGGGAATCGTCCCACACCTGCAACACTATGCGGTCCCACCAGTCTGTGCTTGTTTCCCGGGCCCAGAATCGGCGTTCCACGGCTATAACCTGCCCCATTAACAGCATGATCTCCAAAGCACCGGGTCCCGTGGTTCGATAGAATTCCATATCCATATCCTCATCACTCTCGCCGCCGCGCTGTCGTAGCCTGCTCCTCGCCGCCTGGTTTTGTAGGTTCTGGTTCAGCATAAACTGCACGATAAGGCGCAAGGTATTTACAATGTTCATGACTGCTGTCTTGAGCTGAGCGGGCTCCATGCTTGCCGTGGTATGGCATCTGCACAGTTCACCCAGGAAAAAGGCGCGAAACGGTTGTCTGCCATTGCTTCCCTGGAGAGGGGGGAGGATATACCCAGAACCACCCGCGACAATGTTTTTGGCCCCATCAGGCATTGGGATCTCAACCCAGAATTCCAATGGGCGGAGGAGACTGCGGGAACTATGGGATAGCTATGGGATAGCTACCCACAGTGCAACGCTCCAGAAATCGAAGCTAGCCCCGGTACATGGACGCACACCGCCGAATTAATGTGCTTAGTGTGGCCGCATACATTCGACTTTATACAATCTGTTTCCCAAATTTGAATTATATAAATTCGGATTAATCCCGTAGTGTAGACATACCCTTAGTGATCCAACAACAGAATTATTTAGTGCAGATGGTGACAGTTCGGAGGAAAAAGTGATGGAAACATTTGTTTTGGAGATATAATGTCTGGACAGATACACAAACAGAGACCTTTAAAATAACCTTATTGCAGTTTCATGTCACTCTTTCATGGCCCACATTTATTTTGCATCAGTCTGGCTACCATTGGATTGCTCTAATAAGCTTAGCTTAAATGACAGACTCTCTGTCAATTGAGTCCATGACAATCAGTCAATTATGCCTCTGCAGATCATTCACATCTAGTGTTTTGTGGTAGAAGCTTTCCATTTTCATAATAATTGAAAGGTTGGTTTGTCTGACTTCCTTGTGAACATGGTGGAAAATGGAAATATACTACCTGAAATGAACTGCTGCTATTTGGAAAGCTATTAAGAGTACAGTAAATTTTCATAAAAGAGACAAAGACGCTGACCTGAAGAGTTTATAACCCTAGACCAAATATAATATGCTAGACAAGATGCAAGAAGCAGAGGGAGAGGAGGATACAGTTGTTTTCATGAGAAAAGCTGGGTAAATTAATGTTGTTGGTTTTTTTTTCATTTGCTGGTATCTGAAAAATTGGTAAAATATTTCAGGTCAAACTACAAATGCAACTTTTCAGCAAATGAAAAAGTAAAAAAAAAAAAAAAATTGTGGTGAATGAACTGTTTTGTTTGACCCCAAATCAAACATTTCAAACAAAAAGCTGTTTTAAATCAAACTGTTTCAATTAAAAAATATCATAATAAAATACTGTGATTTTTTTTTCAAGATGACTTTTTAGGGTCTTTGACAGAAAAAAAATTATGTCAATATGAATTCATGAAATGTTTGTGTCACCAAATCTGCATTTTTTTCCTATAAAAGGGTTTTGGTTGAAAAATTTTGCTCAGCTCTGTTAATGAGAAGTGAATGTTAAGGAGAGAGGACTGATGCACGGGAAGTGGGAGCCCCTTCCAAATACAAGAGTTAGTATGAAAGAAGGTGTGAGGCTGAGAGCTGGAGGAAATGAACGGTGCAGTTGGGAGAGGGGAAACCAGAGAGTATAAGCAGCAAGAGGGGGCTGCAGAGCAATTCTTAAATGGTGCAACTTTACCAACCTTTTGTTAACATTTTGTTCTGTAAGTAGAAGTATCTGAGGCTATGTCTACACTACACAGCTTTTAGCAACATGTCTGTGTCGATACAGCTGTGCTGCTAAAAGTTGTGCAGTGTAGCTGCTGTTTGTTGGCTCTCCTGCCGACAGAAAACTTCTACACCCAACGATCGGGGTTTGTGTTGTCACCAGGAGAGCGCTCCTGCCGACAACATGCTGTTCACACTGGTGCTTGTAGCAACAAAACTTTTGTCTTTTGGGGGAGGAAGGGGGGGAAGGGGTTAACACCTCTGAAAGACAAAAGTTTTGTCATTCAATTGCCAGTGTAGACATAGCCTGAGATAAATGGTCTTTGTTATTGGGACTGATATTGTTCTATTTGAACTCAGGAATTTTATTTCCCTGGTAGCATGGCAGAAATGATCTTCTACCATCTGCTTATGGTGATGTTACACTTAGTTGCAATTAGGCCTTTCAGTGCGTGCTGGGATAGGAGTGGGAGGGATTGTGAGCATTTTATCTGTCATGTGTTCTGTGTACCTCCAAGTGTGAGTACATCAGTGCTGTGGAATGAGAGGGAGATGAGGGCTAAGGGGTTTCTCTGAGGAGAAAGGCAGCCCGTAATGACAAGGGCAGTAAAATAATCTTTTTACATCCTAAAATCCTTGTTGCTTATTCATGGCTGGAATAAGACAGTTGGTGAAGGATAACCAGATTTGCCTAGAGCAGCTCTGTTGCCTAGAGCTGAAAAAAAAAGTATAGGAAATCAAAGGACATTTTGTTCCCACTGACACAGTAACCTGTGAATATATACACAATGTGCCCAATTCTCTGCTGTAGCTCTATTGACTTCAGCAGTTTTGCCCATTTACACCCGCAGAGAATTTGGCACTGTGCCTTTTGCAGCAAATGTCATTATTTTGAAGTGTTCTGCATATGTAAAGCTTATGACAGTTCATGTTCTACAGAAATCGCTGTAAATCCTGACAATCTCTCTTGATTCATTGAAGACGTCAGCTAGTCCTTGATCAGTTTACGCAGAAACCAACACAGTCAAGAAAATGCACAGCACAATATAGGTGTGAAGGTAAATCTGCTGTGGTCTGTTCTTTGCAGTAACAGCCTGATTTTTTTTTTCTAGTGGTGACAAAGGTATTGGCTATATTAACAGTGCAGCAAGAGCTGATAATTTCTCTTTCATTCCGCAACAATCAAAACCAGAACGATTATTTTCTTCATCAGTATTTCTTTCAGGGCTCAGCACCAGAGCCAGTGTTGGGATCTTTGGGGGGGCCTCTCAAACAATATTTTGCCACCCCCACAACTGTAAAGAATCCCTGTTGGCTGTGATCACACCAATATACACAGGCCCAGTCTTAAGAGTTTGGGGAGGGTTAGTGAGATGATTTTTTGCTGCACAAAAACATACACACCCCTTAACTGACCGATATTTTGAAATGTATGTGATCCCTAGGTCTCATTCCCTTGGCCTCGCACAGGAGAAACAGGGCCTAGTGGTTTGTGCTGGGATCCATGAATACTGGTAGTTGCCAGATTTTAGAAAAGTCTTGCAAGGGACAATTGTCCATTTAAGCTGAAGTTCTGGGACCAATATGTGGGGACATGGGGGCTATGTGCGATTCTGGTGACTTTCGGGATTTATATACACGAGCATTTAATTAAATATGTAATTCCCTGAGTGTTTTAGGTAAACATATTTCCCATTTTAAAGATATGGAAACTGATACAAGAAGTTTAAGGGGAAAATGTTCAAACTTATGTTTACAATGTCATACACCCATGTCTAGATTTAGGCACTTAGGCCCAGATCCCCAAAGCAGCTTAACTCCCATTGATTTCAAATGAGTTAGGCTTCTAAATATCTTTTGTGTATCTGAGCATTCAATAAAAGTGGAAATGGACACAAATAAAGGTCAACTGGACCTTTCGGTGCTCTGCTTCTATGATTTTTTGGGTATCTAACTTTAGGCCTCTCCATTTGGAAATATTGGTCTATGGGACCTGACAAAGGCCACAGAGTGAATAGCATGGCAAGGAATTAGTTAGTTCTCTAGACCATGCTGCCTGTCATGCTATCGACTGGCCCCTCCTTGTAGCCCAGGGGTTCCCAAACTTTTCACAGTTGCGCCCCTCCTTACCCCGTCCATGCCCTCCCCCCCAGGAGCTGGGGCCAGGAGTAGGGCTGCGGCTGCCATGCCTCCCGAACGTTCCTCTGAGCCCCCCTAGGGGGGGCAGGCCTCACAGTTTGGGGACCACTGTTGTAATCAGAGGTCAGGCTGGCTGCTTAGCATAGGACATGGCTCAGCAGTAGGCAGCTTATGGAGGCTCTATTGTCACCAGTAGCAGCCTGGGTGGCACTGCTCCCTGCATTTGGGAACTGAGCTTGGCTCTTCAAGGAACCTACGGCTATGGTTTTTATGGACCCTAAAAGCCAGCCTTGGAGGCTGTGAGGGGACTGTGAATAAATAACTTGTGACCTTTGGGAAAAATCAGCGACAAGCTTTCAGTTCTAGTTATCAGTTTGCATTTTAAAATCTCTCCCCATTCTGGGAACGGATTAACCTTAAAAAAAAGAAAGAACCTGAGATTTTCCTTTACATTTCTAAGTCATTCAAAGTAGGATTGAGCTTGGCTGTTGTGTTCTGTGAGCCCAGAGAAGCCAGCTCTGTCTCCTATGCTATATGCTGAAAGACGTCACTCTTTACTATACAACAATATTAATGAAGTGCCCTCAGAACAATCAGTAAACCTGGACTGGTTTCAGTAATGTGCTAGTACAAAATGTTACTTTATTAGCAACAGCCACGCAAGTCACTTATAACAAATACTTGTTCTGGCTCAGTTGCAATTTGCTATGATTGTTAGTGGTTTTTTTGTGCTGGAGCTATGAAAAGCCTTGATAATCATAAAGTTCTCTTTTATGCGATTGGAAGTCAAATTATGATTATTGACAGGTACCCAAAAGCATAAAGGAGCACTTCCAAGAAAGATTTTGTAGGGGATGGCTTGCAGGGAAAAAACATCAGCTAGGTTCCAGTAAAACCAGATATGAGTCTATGAGAGTCACATTCATTGTAATAGGATTTAAGAAGCATGGTTAAAGTACACATGCAGGACATTTTATTACCCTGCAACACCCTACAATTAGAGGTTACCTTTATGGATGGTGGTTAGCGTCCTCCCAGTGCTTGGAACACTCCTGTGCACAGAAGTGCACCATCTATCATTCTGACAAAAAGCTATTCAAGGGCTACATTGCTGCTGTGTGATCTGCCCTGAGCAAGGGGTAGTGAGTAGTTGTTCTGCCGCAGGAGCAGCCTGGGAAATAAATTGTGACTTGGAGAGTCAAAATCTGCCTACCCATTTCCTCCATGGTTCTGGGAAAAAGTAAACTGACGGCTGGTCTATACTGAAAACTTACATCGGCATAGCTACGTCTCTCAAGGGTGTGAAAAATCCACACTCCCGAGAAACGTAACTATGCCAACCTAACTCCTGGTGTAGACAGTGCTAGGGCAACGGAAGAATTCATTTCGACCTAGCTACCACCTCTCAGGGAGATGGATAAACTACAGTGATGCGAGAACCCCTCCCATCGCTGTAGGGGGTGTCTATATTGAAGTGCTGCAGTGGCACAGCTGCAGCTGTGATGTTGGAACCTTTTAAGTGTAGATTTACACTGTGTCAGGCTTATATCTCATGCACTGTATGTAATCTGGGATGTTGGGGGTGCAGACAGGGTTTGACCCATTCCCAGCCATGTCCTACCCACCAATGTGGTGGGGAAGTGGTGGCTCTGAAGAACCTCCTTCCCCTCCTGTGCTGAATCCCATGGGCTAGCCCACTCATGGGAGCAAGGAGGTGCTTTTACACTGCCATTACACCCTTGCATGCCCACGTAAGGCTATCGACAATCTAGCCCAAGTGAGGGGGGGAAAGGCCCCTGAAGTTGAAGGGAAAGTAAAAATTTCAGCTAAATCTTGGCGCTAATCACCTAGTGCTAGCTATAAGGCCTTGCCCTGGTCTCTGTTTTGGCAGGGAGTTTTGTGTCTGCAAATTATTGTGTATGAAATTTATTTGTGGGCACAAATAGGCAGCTAGCCGTCAAATACATGCAATGAAGTATGGGTGCAGGCACAACAGCCAAAGTTCAAAAAAAGGGGGGGGGCAAGAAACAAAGGCCAGTGATGAAAATCTGGCCCATGAAATAAAATTCTGCCTTCAAAAACAATAAACAACAAAAACAAACCACAACAAAAAAAAGTGCAACTCCCATTGAAGTCAAAGGCAGTTGTGCTAGCGTGTGTGTGTATGAGTGTGCGTGACCCAGGAACCACTTAATGCCAACTAGAAAAAAGTATAGAGGGGGTACATAGGAGTTACATATAAGTAAGTAATAGTTCACCAAGAGGGAGTGAAGGGGTGTTCCAAAGAGGATGGAGCTAGGCTGTTCTCAGTGGTGGCAGATGACAGAACAAGAAGCAATGGTCTCAAGTTGCAGTGCAGGAGGTCTAGGTTGGATATTAGGAAACACTATTTCACTAGGAGGGTGGTGAAGCACTGGAATGGGTTACCTAGGGAGGTGGTGGAATCTCCATCCTTAGCGGTTTTTAAGGCCCGGCTTGACAAAGCACTGGCTGGGATGATTTAGTTGGGGTTGGTCCTGCTTTGAGCAGGGGGTTGGACTAGATGACCTCCTGAGGTCTCTTCCAACCCTAATCTTCTATGATTCTATGACATGTAAGGTCTCTAATAAAACCTGTATCACACTGGTCATCATATTAATTGCGAAATGTATGAACAGATATTATGTAAGGAGTTATGTATATACTGAAAATTATGTTCTTAAGGTATGCAACTTGGGGGTTGGTCACCAGGAAAGATGAAAAGTTTTTTTTGCAGGGAAGAGATGGATGGATAAACATCTATCTATGTACATGTAAGTTGAGTAGTGTCAGGTTCACAATGGACAATCCTTTTTGGTCTGAACCAAGTGCTAATGAAGGATTGTGAAATCTCAGGAGAGCAGAAATTTACAGGAAGAAGTGAGCCAGCAGTGGAGCCCAATTTGCAAGTGAAGACAATGAAATTTTGGGCTACAACTGTAGGTAGAGAGATTCAGGCCTGGTCTACAGTAGAAAACTAGGTCAGTTTAGTTATGTTGGTCGGGGTGTGAAAATTCACATCCTTGAGTGATGTAGTTAAGTTGACCTAAGTCCCTGTGTAGACAGTGCCAGGTTGACGGAGGAATTCTTCTATTAGCCTAGCCAGGGCCGGCTCTAGGATTTTTGCCACCCCAAGCAAAAAATTTTTGGGCTGCCCCCCTTTTTTTCGTTCCCCCCCCCCAGCCCCGCCCCAACTCCGCCCCTTCTGAACCCCTTCCCCAAATCCCTGGCCCCGCCTCCTCCCCTGGGGGTGCCGCATTTCTCTCCCCCCATTGCTTCCTGCGCCCCCCCCCGGCGACCTCCCGCCCTAGCTCACCTCTGCTCCTCCTGCTCCCCTGGGCGGGCCACGGAGTCGGTGCCTATGATGGCCAGCGCCAGAATGCCACCCCTAGAAATGTGCTGCCCCAAGCACCTGCTTGTTTTGCTGGTGCCTAGAGCCGGCCCTGAGCCTAGCTACCACCTGTTGGGGAGGTTGATTACCTACGCTGACAGGAGACTCCCTACCGTCAGTATAGGCAGTGTCTACATTGAAGCGCTACAGTGGTGCAGCAGTGCTGCTGTAGTGTTTTAAGTGTAGACAAGCCCTAAGGTTGTATCTTTCATGGATTAGCAAGCTGCAGTGTGGCTTGGTTCATGAAAAGAAGCTCACAGCCCAACCTGTGTGAAATATACTGGAAGGACTTTGGGTGAGGAAAACGTCTTTAGACTCGGAGTTATCTTGTTAGTTAACTTTAGTCTCTAGAAAGCGTGTTATGATTTTAATATGTAACCACTTGTTTCCAATATTCTTATTCACTATCACTTGAATCTTGTTCTTTGATGATAAACTTATTCTTGTTTTCACTATAAATATATTGAAGCATTGTGTTCAGCAGAGCTGTGTTCTAAGGTATAGCTAGTGAACTGTGGTGCACTGTACCCGTGGGTGCTGCAGGCCTGGTCATTCTGTGAGTGTTCAGTGGATAAGGGGTTGGACACTCAGGGAATGCTAGGTGGCACAGACAAGACTTCCTCATGCTAAGGGCAGGTGGTGGCGAGGTGCCTCCTAACCCTGGGAACCCCTGGGAAACATCAGTGTGTACATTGTACCTGAGGGCAGAATTTGGCCCATGGTAGTAATCTGTTATGCACTGCCACAGAGTCAAGTAGTATATACTAAGGTATATTTATCATTTATATTTCTTCTCTCTGTATAAAGCAATCAAATGGCCTAATCTGGAATACTGTGTGCAGTACTTGTCACCCCATCTAGAAAAGGCTGTTACAGAATTAGAAGGGGTTCAGAGAAGGGAAACAAGAATGATCAAGGGCCTGGAAAAACTCACATAAAGGGAGACTGAAAAGATTGTAACTGTTAACTTTAGCAAAAAGATGAATAAGAAGGTACATGATTAAAGTATATAAAATAATGAATGGGATAGTGAAGGTAGACTGGGAGCTTCTTTTCTTCCTGTCCCATAACACAAGAATGAAGGGACACTAAATGAACTTAAAAGGTGGTAAATTCAAAACTGATTAAAGGAAATACTTTTTCACACAATGTGGTGTTAGGCTGTGGAACTCTCTGCCACTGGAATTTGTTGAAGCCAAGAACTTTGTGAGATCCAAAAAGTGATTGGACATTTATATGGATAACAAAAATATCTGGAGTCATCATATTAAATGATAACAAAAATCAGGATACTGATGGAACTCTGTCTGATCCAGTATGGTTGTTCCTATGTTTCTAGCTAAACTACCCTGGGAGACACCACTGCACCAGTTGCAGAATTTAAATTGCTGGCATCTACTTAACCCTCCTCTCTGAGTTGACACTTCCATTCCATCCCACTTGATGTTAAATAACAAGAATGACATCCTGGTCTCACTGAAGTCAAAGGGACTTTTGCCATTCACTTCAAGGGATCCAGAATTTCACCACAGGACTCTGACCTGAGCCTTTCTTATCGATCTCGGACTCCCACATCAAATCCCACCCCTGAAATTCCTGTTTCTCTCCTTTCACCTTTTGACCCACCAATAATTTCATTTTCATTTCCCCATAACTCTAAATTCTACTTTGCCCCCCCCCATACAATTCCCCAAGCCCCTTCCGATTCCTGTGCCCCCTCCTCGGCTTCCTCTGAACCACTACTCAAACTTGGCACAGACTCCTATATCTTGGTGGGAACTGAAAAGGTTGCCATTTCATCCAAATGTGCTACATGGTTTCATACTTTGACAGTCCCTGCAGCCGAGCTCAGTGAGCTCACACCCAGGAACTACTGTGTTCTGATCCTCACTCTGCCACCAATTTGCTACATGTTAAATCATGGCTCTATGGCTCAGTCTGACAGTGGTAAATTTCTACAGGTTCTGGATGACATTATGGAGAATATATCCACATGTTCATTGTCTCCGAGGCTTGTAAGTTCTTGCATTGCAAGAATGACCCAAACTAAACAGAATCTTTTGTTTATTCAAGTAATATATTATGCAGTGGTTACAAGCTGAGCTGCTGATAATAGACATTTAAGCTTCAGCCATATTTTTCTTAAGTTTCCCAGCGATTTGTACCAAGTAGCATGAATGATGAAGTGAGATAGATTTGTGTAGCAGTGATAGTTTACCAGTAATCAATCATAAGTGTCAACATTTAACAGAATTTATCTAAAAATCTCAATAAGGTTGCTCACTTACAAATATATCATTAGTTTGATAAAACTACCAAGCACTTGCTTGGTATGTTCAAAGTAATAATGGGCTGATCTTTTCTGAGAATGTTCCATTACTGGCATTGTACATTTCTGAATTGTATCTGATGCTTAGATTTCCCCGCCTCTCCCCCACTCTGTGTTGGGCTGTAATTCCTGAAGAGGAAAGCAGACAGTATCGTGCATGGAGGATAATGTTCTCAAGGCTTTATCTTGACCTGCATGTTCATGTTGACCCAAATGATGCAAAACTTAACTAATTAATTTACCTTTGACAAAATGACCATTGGGGTCAATGAAATATACCAGTGTAAATATTGTGATCACCTCAGAGGGATTGCCTGTGGTTTAATGTGACTTCATTTTTCTCTGAAGTGTCACAATGGTTGCAAATGATTTGTTCTCAATAGGTCAAAGTAGGAGATGCATTTGGACTTTAAAAAAATGTAAACAACTGCTTGGGAATCTAGGAGGAAGAAGCCATTACTGATATTCTTCTTGTGCTGTGCCCTTTAACGTTCTCTCTGTATTTGGGGAGGTGGAAAGGCACTAATTTCTAAAAGGACTATGAGGATGAAAACTAGGGAGGGGAAAAGTCAATTTGATAAAAACAAATGATCCAAACCTGAAACTTCTGAGGCTTGTAAATGTTCACAACCTTCTCCCTCACCACTTTCATCTCTCTCTCAATTTTCTGCTTTTTCCCCAGGGTTGCAAATGGCTGTAGTGCACTTTGGGGGGAGGCAGAGGAAGGCTTTTTGCTTGATAATGTTTTCTAGAAGCTGGAAGTGTTGGGAATTGTGAGCTGGGACTTCCAGACGAATTTCCAGCCCCAAATATTTGGATAAACATCTGGATTTTGACTGCAGACTGACTCCCTTCAACCCCGACACTCCTCAGATTTCAGGTCACATGGTTTTGCAAAACAAGTTTGGGTTAGCAGCATTACTATCCACTGAAGTTTAGCTGGAATTTCGTATTCATTTGAAATACCAAATGAATGCCAAGAAAAATTGGCACTTTTCATCATGCCATCCATCTTCCTAAGCCTCCTCCCCACAATGCACTTGGGCTAACTCTGCACACCAGCTATTGGAGTATTTTCTGGGACATTGAGGCATCTTCTTAATCACATCAGCCTCAGGAATCTTCAAAGTCCTGGCTGGCCCTCTCCCCTGAAGCTGCTCTTCAAAGGGCAGTAGGCTGTTTTCCAACCCCTCCATCCTGCCTCTGTTGAGATGACAGCAGGATAGATGTACTCATTACATATCACCGGTATCTTCTGGGGTTGTGAGCAGCAAATGTATTGCTGCTTCTCATACTGCACACACCTGCTGCTCTTGGATCTGCCCTTTTAATCTAGGGCTGAGAGATTCTCCAGAATATACTGAGCCTGAAGAAATATCCATTGTGGGGCATTGTTTGGTCTAGGGTGTCCAGACAGCAAGTGTGAAAAATCGGCACAGGGGTGGGGGGAGGGGGTAATAGGAGCCTATATAAGAAAAAGACCCAAAAATCGGGACTGTTCCTCTAAATCGGGACATCTGGTCACCCTAGTTTGGTCTAAGAGTTAAAGGGACACTCTAGTAACAAGGTTTGTAGTCCCCTTTCTAACAAAGGGAGCCATCCACTCCCTAAATAGTTGTAAGGGGGAGTGAGTCAGCTGACTGCCTTCTGAAGATGACAGCAGGTGAGGAGTTTTCCATCCTATGCCTCCAAGAAGATAGCACTATCTTAGATGGAGGAGCCTGGGTTTGTTGGGGAGATGGCATATTATCTGGGGATGAGCTGAAGGGTCTTTGGGAAAACTGAAGTACACTTCAAGATTAGCATGATCCTCTGGGTGTCTACACTGCAATGTAAGCCCCGGGTTCGAACGCAGGCTCAATTCTAACCCCCCTTGCCTCTTCGCACAAATCATGCTAACCCAGGGCTTGAACTCAGGATCTCAGGACCCCACAGGCATGGAGAGTCTGAGTCAAACTGAGACCCAGGTCAAGCTCTATTGGTTTGCAGTGCAGATGCAGTCCCGCTGGACTTGTGCACTGGGAGTCCACCAAAAGTATTTCACAATCTCAAGGGCCGACTTTCTTTGTCATCTGGACAGTCACATTTCCCCACACTGCACTATGGACAAAGGTAAATGTACATGTAGAGCAGCTACATTTTGGGAGGGTGCTAGGATAAGGGTGGTTGGACTTAGGCCCACATAATGCTGCGTAAATGCTGAAGCCCCATGTTGAGACCTAGGGTTCAACAATGCCTAACCTGGGGTTACAAATGAATGTAGAAGCTCAAGCCCTAGGTTAACAACCCAGGGTCTGCTAACTTGAGTTCTCCTAACCCTGAGCTTACTCACTTACCCTGTGAGGTGTCCTTTCCTACTGAAACCTAAAAAACAGGCAAATTAACACAACTCTATCTTGAACCTTTTTAAGATCACCCATCCCACTTTTAAAACTTCAAATATCTTCTCTGTCATCAGTATATTTTGACCACTTGTTAGTCAAATGTGTGATTATACTGGTATGTATGCATTTCTTTTTCACAGGGCAGTCAGGTAATTTTCTATAGCAGCTGACTATTTCCTGGTTCCCTGTGTGCGGGCCTTAATTAGTAAATTATACAAGTCTGCAAAGTAGGAGGGACTGAAAAATGGAGAAAGTACGTGTATGCCAGGATAATGTGCTTCCATGCCAGCTACCTCAGATTAGTAGCTGCTTAACTCCCTTCTGCACCCTGTCCCCTTTCCTTTGGGATCTGTACATTGCAGCTCAGAAACCCTCCTGCTCTCTGACCAGGAGGTTAATGACCTGACCCTGATGTGACCAGGACACACAAACAACATTAAATATTTAGCAGGGTGACAAGAGCCCTGTCAAGGCTGTATCCCCACTTTGAACTTTAGGGTACAAATGTAGGGGCCTGCATGAAAACTTCTAAGCTTATCTACCAGCTTAGCTCTGGTCCGCTGCCACCATCTTAAGAATTCCCTCCCTGGGAAGCCTTGAGAAACCTTTCACCAATTCCCTGGTGAATACAGATCCAAACTCCTTGGATTTTAAACAAGGAGAAATTGACCCTTCCCCCCTCCTTCCTTTCACCAACTCCTGGTGAATACAGATCCAAACCCCCTTTGGATCTTAAAACAAGGAGAAATCAATCAGGTTCTTAAAAAGAAGGCTTTTAATTAAAGCAAAAGGTAAAAATCATCTCTGCAAAATCAGTATGGAAAATAACTTTACAGGGTAATCAAACTTAAAGAGCTCAGAGGAATCCCCTCTGTCTTAGGTTCAAAGTATAGCAAACAAGATAAGCACTCTGGTAAAAGGTACATTTACAAGTTGAGAAAACAAAGTAAATCTAAGACGCCTTGCCTGGCTTTTACTTACAATTTTGAAATAAGAGAGACTTGTTTAGAAAGATGGGGAGAACCTGGATTGATGTCTGGTCCCTCTCAGTCCCAAGAGCGAACAACCCCTTAAACAAAGGACACACACAAAAGCCTTTCCCCCCCCAAGATTTGAAAGTATCTTGTCCCCTCATTGGTCCTCTGGGTCAGGTGTCAGCCAGGTTACCCGAGCTTCTTAACCCTTTACAGGTAAAAGGATTTTGGAGTCTCTGACCAGGAGGGATTTTAGTACTGTACACAGAGAGCTGTTACCCTTCCTTTTATAGTTATGACACGCCCCCCAAATCACAGATAGTGTTGGACGTTTGGTTCCACACTGGCTGTGATTTCTTTCCTGGAGCTCTAGGAGAAAACAGAGTTAATAAGACACATGTACCTTTAGACATACTACTGATTATATAAAAACTAACAATATGTTTCATTCCAAAAACAATTGTTAACCAGTTAACTCTGGGAAACTTTCCCGGGAGAGTGCATCAGCCACTTTGTTAGAAGCTCCCGAAATGTGTTGTATTTCAAAATCAAAATCTTGGAGAGCTAAACTCCACCGAAGAAGTTTTTTGTTATTTCCCTTGGCGGTATGAAGCCACTGTAGCGCAGCATGGTCTGTTTGTAGTTGGAAACGCCGTCCCCAAACATATGGGCGTAGCTTTTCTAGCGCGTACACAATGGCGTAGCATTCCTTTTCGCTGATTGACCAGTGGCTTTCCCTCTCAGACAGTTTCTTGCTGAGAAACACGACAGGATGGAATTCTTGATCTGGTCCTTCCTGCATTAAAACTGCTCCCACGCCTCGCTCGGAAGCATCTGTGGTTACTAGGAACGGTTTGTCAAAGTCTGGGGCCCTTAGCACAGGGTCAGACATGAGTGTTGCCTTAAGCTGGTTAAAGGCCTTTTGACACTTATCAGTCCACTGAACTGTATTTGGCTGTTTCTTTCTGGTTAGGTCTGTCAGCGGGGCGGCGATTTGGCTGTAGTGTGGTACAAATCGCCTATAATATCCGGCCAAGCCTAAGAAGGATTGGACCTGTTTCTTTGACTTTGGAACCGGCCACTTTTGGATAGCATCCACTTTGGCCTGTAGGGGATTTATAGTTCCTTGACCCACCTGGTGCCCCAGGTACGTCACTCTGTTTTGGCCTATTTGACACTTTTTAGCCTTAACAGTTAGTCCTGCCTGCCGGATGCGCTCGAAGACTTTTTTCAGGTGCTCCAGGTGTTCTGTCCATGAATCAGAAAAAATGGCCACATCATCGAGGTAGGCAACTGCAGATTCTCCCAATCCTGCTAGGAGACCATCTACAAGTCTTTGGAAGGTGGCGGGTGCATTTCGCAACCCGAAAGGGAGTACATTGAATTCATACACCCCTGCCTGGGTGACGAAGGCTGACCTTTCCTTAGCGGGTTCATCTAGTGGTACTTGCCAGTACCCTTTGGTTAAGTCTAAAGTAGAGATGAATTGGGCATGTCCCAATTTTTCCAATAGCTCATCTGTGCGTGGCATTGGATAGTTGTCAGGACGAGTTACAGCATTTAGCTTACGGTAGTCCACGCAAAAGCGTATTTCCCCATCTGGTTTGGGAACTAGAACCACTGGAGATGCCCATGCACTGCTAGAGGGGCGGATTATACCCATCTGTAGCATGTCCTGGATCTCCCTTTGTATAGCCGCTTGGGCATGAGGTGACTCCCGGTAGGGTGGGGTTCTAATTGGGTGAGCATTACCTGTGTCAATGGAGTGGTATGCCCGTTCGGTCCGTCCTGGAGTGGCTGAGAAAATCGGTGCAAAGCTTGTGCACAGCTCCTTGATCTGCTGTCACTGCAGACGTCCCAGGGTCGTGGAGAGGTTCACCTCTTCCACGCCACCATTCCTTTTTCCTTCATAGTAGACACCTGCAGGCCACTCCGCGTCATCAGTTTCCTGGGCTGTAAACTGGCAAACGTTTAATTCTCTAGAATAAAAGGGCTTAAGAGAATTAACATGGTATACCTTAGGCTTTATGTTGGAGGTGGGGGAGGCTATGAGATAGTTAACAGCTCCTAGGCGCTCCTGGACCGGGAATGGTCCTTCCCACAACGCTTTCATTTTATGGGCCTGGAGCGCCTTTAAGACCATGACTTGGTCTCCTACTTTGAAGGACCGTTCTCTGGAATGTTTATCATACCAGGCCTTTTGCTCTTCCTGAGCATCCTTTAGGTTTTCTTTAGCAAGGGCTAAAGAGTGTCGGAGGGTGTTTTCAAAAATAACAGGAGTACTTGTGGCACCTTAGAGACTAACAAATTTATTTCCACTCCATACTTGCTTACAAAGTCTAGAATGTTAGTTCCTGGAGAAGGCGTAAACCCCTCCCATTGCTGCTTCACCAACTGTAATGGCCCCTTAACCTCGCGGCCATACACAAGTTCAAATGGTGAAAACCCTAAACTGGGATGTGGTACAGCCCTGTAGGCAAAAAGCAACTGCTGCAACACTAGGTCCCAATCATTGGAGTGTTCATTTACGAATTTACGTATCATGGCCCCCAAAGTTCCATTAAACCTCTCCACCAGACCATTGGTTTGATGGTGATGAGGGGTGGCAACCAAGTGATTCACCCCATGAGCTTTCCACAGGTTTTTCATGTTCCCTGCCAGGAAATTAGTTCCCGAATCTGTAAGTATGTCGGAGGGCCACCCTACCCTGGCAAAAATGTCTGCTAATGCCTGGCACACACTTTTAGCCTTGGTGTTGCTTAAGGGTACAGCTTCCGGCCATCGGGTAGCAAAATCCATGAAAGTCAGTACGTACTGCTTTCCTCTGGGTGTCTTCTTTGGGAAAGGACCCAGAATATCCACAGCTACTCGCTGAAATGGGACCTCAATTATGGGTAGTGGCTGGAGAGGGGCTTTAACCTGGTCTTGGGGCTTTCCCACTCGTTGGCACACCTCACAAGACCGGACATAATTAGCAACGTCCTTGCCCATTCCCTCCCAGTGGAAGGACTTCCCCAACCGGTCTTTGGTTCTGTTCACCCCAGAATGGCCACTGGGATGATCATGGGCTAAGCTCAAGAGTTTTACCCGATACTTAGTGGGAACTACCAGCTGTCTTTGAGGACGCCAGTCTTCCTGGTGCCCACCAGAAAGAGTCTCCTTGTATAAAAGTCCTTTTTCTACAACAAACCGGGATCGGTTAGAAGAGCTGAGAGGCGGTGGGGTGCTCCGTGCCGCTGCCCAAGCTTTTTGAAGGCTGTCATCTGCTTCCTGCTCGGCCTGGAACTGTTCCCTTGATGCTGGAGACATCAGTTCCTCCTTGGACTGTGGACTGGGGCTTGGTCCCTCTGGAAGCGATGCAGGTGCTGGGGCTTTTTCCATTGACTGTGAACCGCTGTCCGCTGGTGCACTATGTGGTATTTCAGGCTCTGGCTGAGCCTCTTGGGTAGGGTTATCTGCTGCTTCCGCCAGTTTAGGCTCGCTGGTGCCCTCTGGCATTGGAGTTGTAGACGGGGTTGCAAGCGCTGGACTCAGTGCTGGCAATGGTTCTGGTGCTGGTTGCGTTGCCAGTTCCGGTTCTGGGACTGGCTTTGGCTGGGTCTCTGGGATTGGATCCACTACGGCTGTTGCAGTCGTTGGCAGGGGATCCGGTTCCACCACCTGGTTTTGGGTCTCCGGTAACACAGACGGGGCCCTGGTGAACGGCTCAGGAACAGGGATGGGGGTGAAAGCTTGCTTAGCCTGGCTGCGGGTGACTATTCCCACCCTCTTGGCAAGCTTCACATGGTTGGCCAAGTCTTCCCCCAGCAGCATGGGAATGGGATAATTGTCATAGACTGCAAAAGTCCACATTCCTGACCAGCCCTTGTACTGGACATGCAACTGGGCTGTAGGCAAGGTTACAGACTGTGACACGAAGGGTTGAATTGTCACTGTAGCCTCAGGGTTGATGAGTTTGGGGTCCACTAGGGATTGGTGGATAGTTGACACTTGTGCCCCAGTGTCCCTCCAAGCGATAACCTTCTTTCCGCCCACTCTCAAGGTTTCCCTTCGCTCCGAGGGTATGAGAGAGGCATCTGGGTCTGGGGTTCTTTGGTGTGATTGGGGTGTAATGAACTGTAATCGGTTGGGGTTCTTGGGGCAGTGAGCCTTTATATGCCCCAGTTCATTACATTTAAAACATCGCCCTGCTAAGGTATCACCGGGGCGATGTTGGTTGATGGAGACTGGTGTGGTGGGGTGAGAAGGCGTCTGGGGTTTCCCTTGGGATGTGGGTGGGGCCTTGGGTTGTCCCCGGTGATAAGGTTTTGTTTCGGTTTGCCCCTTCTGATATTCGCTCCAACTGCTACTAGCTTTTTTCTTTTCTGTCACCTCCACCCATTTGGCTCCAATCTCCCCCGCCTCGGTTACAGTTTTGGGCTTCCCATCTAGGATGTACCTTTCTATTTCCTCAGGAACACCCTCTAAAAACTGCTCCATTTTTACTAGGGAAAGCAGATCTTCCAGAGATTTAACATTTGCTCCTGATACCCAGGCATCACAATTTTTGTCAATGTGGTAGGCATGCCGGGTAAATGACACATCTGGTTTCCACCTTAGGGCTCTGAACCGCCGACGGGCATGCTCGGGTGTTAGCCCCATTCTGAGTCTGGCCTTGTTTTTAAAAAGTTCATAACTGTTCATGTGTTCCTTAGGCATTTCAGCCGCCACTTCTGCTAAGGGTCCACTGAGCTGCGGCCTCAGCTCTACCATGTACTGGGTTGGAGGGATGTCGTATCCAAGGCAGGCCCTTTCAAAATTTTCTAAGAAGGCCTCAGTATCATCGCCTGCCTTGTAGGTGGGGAATTTCCTGGGATGGGAAGTGGTACTTGGAGAGGAATTGTTAGGATGGTCTGATGCATCCTGCTTAGCACTTGCTGCTTCCAGTTCATGCTTCCTTTCTTTTTCTCTCGCCTCCTCTTTGGCTTTTTCCAGCTCCATCTCTCTCTTGTGGGCCTCCTCTTTGGCTTTCTCCTCTCTTTCATGGGCCTCCTGTTTGGCTTTTTCTTCTCTTTCATGGGCCTCCTGTTTGGCTTTTTCCTCGAGTTTTTTAATTTGAAGTAGTCTCTGATGTTTTTTCTCATTTTCTTCTGCTTCTAGTCTGGCCAGTTCTAGTTTGCTAGCTGCTTCACTGGTAGTCATTTTCCTGGTTTTCTTGTGCTGGGTCTCACCCTCTGCAGTTGACTGAAACTGGGATGTATTTAGCTCAGGCTCCTGCTGAGTGCTGCTGAGTTAACAGAGAGTTTCTAACTAGCTACTTCCGAGGATGTAAAAAAGAAAAAAAACACAATTCAGCTTGTAAATTATCTTTACCAGTTGTTTGCTCATTAATTGAACCCTTCTCTTAACAAAGGACCTTGTTAAAAAAACTTAACACCTCTGCCTTCAGGCAAGGAGAGATAAGATATGCATCTACCTTCAGCTCTGCTCTCCAAGCAGCTAGAAGGAAAAAAAAATCTCTTACTGGCTTTTGGGTTTAAAACGATCCCACCGCTGTGCCACCATGTCAAGGCTGTATCCCCACTTTGAACTTTAGGGTACAAATGTAGGGGCCTGCATGAAAACTTCTAAGCTTATCTACCAGCTTAGCTCTGGTCCGCTGCCACCATGTCAAGGCTGTATCCCCACTTTGAACTTTAGGGTACAAATGTAGGGGCCTGCATGAAAACTTCTAAGCTTATCTACCAGCTTAGCTCTGGTCCGCTGCCACCATCTTAAGAATTCCCTCCCTGGGAAGCCTTGAGAAACCTTTCACCAATTCCCTGGTGAATACAGATCCAAACTCCTTGGATTTTAAACAAGGAGAAATTGACCCTTCCCCCCTCCTTCCTTTCACCAACTCCTGGTGAATACAGATCCAAACCCCCTTTGGATCTTAAAACAAGGAGAAATCAATCAGGTTCTTAAAAAGAAGGCTTTTAATTAAAGCAAAAGGTAAAAATCATCTCTGCAAAATCAGTATGGAAAATAACTTTACAGGGTAATCAAACTTAAAGAGCTCAGAGGAATCCCCTCTGTCTTAGGTTCAAAGTATAGCAAACAAGATAAGCACTCTGGTAAAAGGTACATTTACAAGTTGAGAAAACAAAGTAAATCTAAGACGCCTTGCCTGGCTTTTACTTACAATTTTGAAATAAGAGAGACTTGTTTAGAAAGATGGGGAGAACCTGGATTGATGTCTGGTCCCTCTCAGTCCCAAGAGCGAACAACCCCTTAAACAAAGGACACACACAAAAGCCTTTCCCCCCCCAAGATTTGAAAGTATCTTGTCCCCTCATTGGTCCTCTGGGTCAGGTGTCAGCCAGGTTACCCGAGCTTCTTAACCCTTTACAGGTAAAAGGATTTTGGAGTCTCTGACCAGGAGGGATTTTAGTACTGTACACAGAGAGCTGTTACCCAGCTCAGAAACCCTCCTGCTCTCTGACCAGGAGGTTAATGACCTGACCCTGATGTGACCAGGACACACAAACAACATTAAATATTTAGCAGGGTGACAAGAGCCCTGAGGATTGGCCTCTGGAAAAATGTTATGAGCCCATAACTGGGTTCTTATTAAGTAAAAACAGGCAGTAGATTATCGATTTCAGCAGCTGGGGAATATTGTGGAATACCTTTGTCCTGCCCACCCTACAAGACCAGAGGGTGCGATGCTTCTATGGCACAAGAGGAAAGAAGCTCAGTGTGAGGAATCAGATGTTTTGGCTGATAGTGTTGGTAACATGGAGGAGCAAAGGGAATTGCTGTTTGATCTGTTACTAGGCAGATCTTGATCAACCAAATTACCTACCTCTCTCTCTCCCCCACTGCAGAAGGGGGAGGAGGTGCATAGTAACTGTGAGTGCTACTGCAGGCTAAGATGGAGAATGCCTTTCCTTTTCCTCTGGATTTTTGTAGTGTTGCCCACTCACAATTTTATTGTGAATCTCAAGCTCTTGGTGTGTTTCTTGCAGCCCCAGTTCCTGGAGTGATGCAATTACTTGAGACTCAACTTTCATTAAAAAGTGTGGGTTTTTTTTGTTTTTTGCTCTCATAGCTGCAGAGGAATACAAATGAAAATGTGAACCCTAAAGTTATTAAAAATCAGAGGTAAATGAAAAGGATCAATTTTTTAAAAGAATCTCATGATATTTAAGCCTAACTTGTGATTGGGGGGGGGGGGTGGAGGGAGTGTTGACTCATGGGGGTGCTCGTAGTTGGCCATAGTGTGTGTGCTGGATGGGGATCAGCCTCTTTGGCCTTACCTATTCCAGGGAATTTTTCTGGTGCTAATTATACCTTTACCATGATGGTGAAAATACCAGAAGCTGATGGAGCTTGTTTGCATTACAGTTTCCAACAGTGCTAACGTAACCCACACTAGGAGAATGCAGTTCTTTGTCCTTCTAGTGGTTGATCTGCCAGAGGTTAATAAATCAGCTGCCAGAACGTCTAGCTCCCGAACTCTCATTTAATTCAATGGGATTGAGCTGCCTAAATACATTTGAGGATATGGACCTCAGTCCTTTAGATCAAGTAGTAGAGGCTCATGATTGTTTAGTGTGAAAGATCCGCTGCAGGACTAGTAATCTAACACCATTGTGAATAAATATGAGGTAGAACCAGTGGGTTTTTTTGAGTAAAGTTTCCTGATGAAGACTTGGCCAATGTGAACTCACAGTGAGACTCAGTTTACAGTAAAGTAGAATGGAAGTCCTAAATCACCTCAGTGCATGGAATGCACAAGCCGCAATTCCAGTTATAGTATCAGAGGGATAGCCGTGTTAGTCTGAATCTGTAAAAAGCAACAGAGGGTCCTGTGGCACCTTTAAGACTAACAGAAGTATTGGGAGCATAAGCTTTCGTGGGTAAGAACCTCACTTCTTCAGATGCAAGTAATGGAAATCTCCAGCAGCAGGTATAAATCAGTATGGAGATAACGAGGTTAGTTCAATCAGGGAGGGTGAGGTGCTCTGCTAGCAGTAGAGGTGTGAACACCAAGGGAGGAGAAACTGCTTCTGTAGTTGGATAGCCATTCACAGTCTTTGTTTAATCCTGATCTGATGGTGTCAAATTTGCAAATGAACTGGAGCTCAGCAGTTTCTCTTTGGAGTCTGGTCCTGAAGTTTTTTTGCTGTAAGATGGCTACCTTAACATCTGCTATTGTGTGGCCAGGGAGGTTGAAGTGTTCTCCTACAGGTTTTTTTATATTGCCATTCCTGATATCTGACTTGTGTCCATTTATCCTCTTGCGTAGTGACTGTCCAGTTTGGCCAATGTACATAGCAGAGGGGCATTGCTGGCACATGATAGCATATATAACATTGGTGGACGTGCAGGTGAATGAGCCGGTGATGTTGTAGCTGATCTGGTTAGGTCCTGTGATAGTGCTGCTGGTGTAGATATGTGGGCAGAGTTGGCATCGAGGTTTGTTGCATGGGTTGGTTCCTGAGTTAGAGTTGTTATGGTGCGGTGCATGGTTGCTGGTGAGAATATGCTTAAGGTTGGCGGGTTGTCTGTGGGCGAGGACTGGCCTGCCTCCCAAGGTCTGTGAAAGTGAGGGATCATTGTCCAGGATGGGTTGTAGATCACTGATGATGCGTTGGAGAGGTTTAAGCTGAGGGCTGTAGGTGATGGCCAGTGGAGTTCTGTTGGTTTCTTTTTTGGGCCTGTCTTGTAGCAGGAGGCTTCTGGGTACACGTCTGGCTCTGTTGATTTGTTCCTTTATTTCCTTGTGTGGGTATCGTAGTTTTGAGAATGCTTGGTGAAGATCTTGTAGGTGTTGGTCTCTGTCTGAGGGGTTGGAGCAGATGCGGTTGTACCTCAGTGCTTGGCTGTAGACGATGGATCGTGTGGTGTGTCCGGGGTGGAAGCTGGAGGCATGAAGGTAGGCATAGCGGTCGGTGGGTTTTCGGTATAGGGTGGTGTTAACGTGGCCATTGCTTATTTGTACTGTGGTGTCCAGGAAGTGGACCTCCCGTGTAGATTGGTCCAGGCTGAGGTTGATGGTGGGGTGGAAGCTGTTGAAATCATGGTGGAATTCTTCCAGGGTCTCCTTCCCATGGGTCCAGATGATGAAGATGTCATCAATGTAGCGTAGGTAGAGAAGGGGCGTGAGTGGACGAGAGCTGAGGAAGCGTTGTTCCAGGTCAGCCATAAAGATGTTGGCATATTGTGGGGCCATGTGGGTGCCCATAGCGGTGCCACTGGTCTGGATTAAACAAAGACTGTGAATGGCTATCCAACTACAGAAGCAGTTTCTCCTCCCTTGGTGTTCACACCTCTACTGCTAGCAGAGCACCTCACCCTCCCTGATTGAACTAACCTCGTTATCTCCATACTGATTTATACCTGCCGCTGGAGATTTCCATTACTTGCATCTGAAGAAGTGAGGTTCTTACCCACGAAAGCTTATGCTCCCAATACTTCTGTTAGTCTTAAAGGTGCCACAGGACCCTCTGTTGCTAATTCCAGTTATAGCGAACTTTCTTTCTGTGAAGAAAAATGACTACATTGAGTTGTTGATTTGCTGTTACATCCTGTTTCAAAGAATTTCTTCCAGAGCAAAAGAAGATAGCATTAAAAAGGAGATAAGTAGTTCAGTGAAAATACCCATTCTCTCTCTCACTCACACACACACACACACACACACACACACACACACACACACACACACACACACACACACACACACACACACACAAAAGCCCTGGGAAATGACTGACATCTCAATTTATCACTTAGAATAAATTGTTAGTCATCTTTTGATAATTTGTCATGAACAAGAGTGATTCTCACTTTGGAATGCAGTCAGTGAATTTTATCAGTGAGTCATCACCAAGGGCAAGTGCTACTGGTAAAAGATCACAGGTAAAATCCAGTGATGTGTAAGAAAGAATAGAAGACAAAATCCCCAGGAGACAGAAGATAAGGTCACTCCTGTGTAGATTCCAATGGCACTAGCTCAGTTTCTGCATAGCGCCATAACTTTTCTGAGAGCATAGCTTCTGGTTTGGGGGTGCATGTGTGTGGGCGCTTGCACCCATTAAGGGCCAGCAATGGACTAATACAGTTAGAGGTTTGATGTATGATAGTATTATACTTAAAGAACTGTATAGATAAGATCCTGTTCCACAACCCTTATCCATGCGGAATAGTCACATGCGAGCACTCCCACTGAGTCAACAGGGGATTACTCATGTGAATAATGGTTTGGATATTACCCTGATGAGGGCCATATAAGGACCTAGAAAGGTTGCAGAATGAGGCCAACACAGAGGAAATGCTATAGATTTAACCACACACTGCTAAATTTTCAAGCATAGGCATCTAAGTTAGGGTGCCAGTCAGCATCTGGGTATATAAATATTCTTACAGACTCCTGTTGCTTTTCCTGCTACTTCCGTCTCTTCCAGCCCTTTGTGAGGAAGTTATAACCACAAAGACTTCCTTGCACCCATTACTGACGTGAACTTACCTCACTCTGCACGTCACCCCTAAATTTGGCCTGTAGTTTCTGTTAGGTTGCATCTTAATAGAGAAGGAGGAAGCATGACCCTGGAGCGGTTTTATGTGAAGTGAAAAGAAGGATGGAGTGGAGGCTGTGAGAATAACCTGCAGTCCCCTGGCCTCTATTCTGCTTGATTATATAGGGACAACAAATGGCTTTGTGAAGCCATACGAAAAGGTTTTCAATGTCTTAAATCTAATCCAGGAAGCTCAAGACTGAAATCTGTTTCAGCATTCTAACTGGGAATAATGCCTTGACAAATATGGTCTCTGGTTTGCCCAGATTTATGCCCATCTACTTGGATAACACAAGATGATCAGCTCCTTAGGCCTGGTCTACACTAGGCTTTTATGTCGAATTTAGCGCCGTTACATCGAATTAACCCTGCACCCGTCCACACCACAAAGCTATTTAGTTCGACATAGAGCTCTCTTAAATTCGACTTCTGTACTCCTCCAAAACGAGAGGAGTAGCGCTAAATTCGAAATGGCCATATCGAATTAGGCTAGGTGTGGATGGAAATTGACGGTAATAGCTCCGGGAGCTATCCCACAGTGCACCACTCTGTTGACGCTCTGGACAGCAGTCCGAGCTCGGATGCTCTGATCAGCCACACAGGAAAAGCCCCGGGAAAATTTGAATTCCTTTTCCTGTCTGGGCAGTTTGAATCTCATTCCCTGTTTGGACAGCGTGGCGAGCTCAGCAGCACTGGCAACGATGCAGAGCTCTCCAGCCGAGATGGCCATGCAATCTAATAGAAGGAGGGCCCCAGCATGGACTGATCGGGAAGTCTTGGATCTCATCGCTGTGTGGGGCGATGAGTCCGTGCTTTCAGAGCTGCGCTCCAAAAGACGGAATGCAAAGATCTACGAGAAGATCTCTAAAGCCATGGCAGAGAGAGGATACAGCCGGGATGCAACGCAGTGACGCATGAAAATCAAGGAGCTGAGACAAGGCTACCAAAAAACCAAAGAGGCAAACGGACGCTCCGGATCCCATCCCCACACATCCCGTTTCTACGAGGCACTGCATTCCATCCTAGGTGCGGCCGCCACCACTACCCCACCACTGACCGTGGACTCTGAGGATGGGATATTGTCCGCGGCAGGTTCCTCGTCGGACATGTTAGCGGACGGGGAAGATGAAGAAGGAGATGAGGAGGACGAGGCAGTCGACAGCGCTGGCACCGCTGATTTCCCCGACAGCCAGGATCTCTTCATCACCCTTACCGAGATCCCCTGCCAACCGTCCCCATCCCTTACCCCGGAGACAGAATCAGGGGAAGGATCAAGCAGTAAGTGCTTTAAATATCTAAACATTTATTTTTACAAGAACTGAAATATTTATAATATTAACAATGGCTGTTTCTTAAAGTGCTTAAATATGTAAACAATTATCTGCAAAAAAACTGGAATATTTACAATAGTAACAAAGGGTTTTTCATGATTTGTCTGCCTTAGGCTCTTCACAATTTAGTCCCAATATTTAAAAATTTTTTTACAATGTCCGGTAAGTCATGATTATGCTGCCCAAGACGCTCCACTCTTTAGTCCCAGTGCACCTACGCGAAAATCCGGTCAATATGGCCGGGGATGGAGGCGAAATCCTCATAGGAGAACTCCTCGTAGGTCTCATGAAGGTACATTTCCAGCCTGTTCATCAGGTTCCTGGGTAGGGCGATCTTATTGGGCCCTCCGTGGTAGGACACGTTACCGCGCCACGACACCATCAGATACTCTGGTATCATTGCCTTGCAGAGCATAGCGGCAAACGGCCCGGGTTTCTGAAGGCTTTCTCGAAACATCCTTTCCCTCTGGGACTCCGAGATCCTCAGCAGGGTGATGTCGCTCATTAAGCCCTGCTTTGAATTAGGGAGGGGAATGTTAGTATTGGGACTGCTTTACAGCCACGCGGTGGAGGGAGAGGGGCAGCATACAGGGATCTTTCCCTGGAACAGCCGCGAGGGGGTGGGACAGGGGCATAGTTCATGCTGTCCTGATTGCTGGCAGCAGAGACTGGCATTGCTTTCAATGTGAAAGGAGGCCAGTGCTACTAGTACAGTTTTAAGCAGCCAGAAGTCTATGGCTTACCATGATTGCACGCTACAGAAGTTCAGGTGTCCTGCCACGCTTCTCAGATAACTGCAAGACCACTGCAGGACCCCAGGCACTGAAGGAGAGGGCCGAAAATTCGACCTTGTCCTGAGTGCGCATGTGAGAGGTGCAGTGCATGGTCTTGTTCACAGAGAAAGACTAGGTTCTTTGTACACAACTTCATTTATCTGTCTCAGGAATTCACTCCATTTTCCCCATTCACACAGACACATCTGCGACTGTCTCCCAACCCAGCCTGTCAGCACACTCCCAGAGGCTAGCGCAGATTAGGAGGAGGAAGAAGAAGACGCGGGAGGACATGTTCTCAGAACTAATGAGCTGCTCCCGAGCCCAGGCAGCCCAGCAGACACAGTGGAGGGAGAACTTGTCCCAAATGCACCGAGCAGTCATGGAACGGGAGGAGAGGTGGCGTCAGGAGGACCAGCAGGCTACTGAAAAGCTGCTTGGACTTCTGAGGGAGCAAATGGACACGCTCCGGCGCCTTGTGGATGTTCTGCAGGAGGACAGAGGACGGAGGCAGGAGGACAGAGCCCCGCTGCAGTCTATCTCTAACCGCCCTCCCCCGCCACCAAGTCCCACACCCCCCTCACCCAAAGTACAAAGAAGGAGGGGCGGCAAGGGCTGTTAAAACTTTCAGTCAACCCCTGCAGACTGCTCTAGCACTAGAAGGCTCTCATTCCCCAAAATTTTAAAAGTCCTTTCCTACACACCTCACAGAAGCCCCCGTGCAAGTTTCAACCCCCACGTTTCATGTCTGGTTCATAATAAAATATTCGTTTCTGTTAATTACTGTTTCCATGATTTTATTTTGGAGGAGAGTCTGTCTGAACAAGGGGAAGGGGCATGGTAATTGGACAGGACAGTCACCTTTACCAGGGTACAGAGGCGGGGTCAGGTCCAGGATCAGGACACATACCCAGTGCAGTGACTAGTGACCCTGTTCAATCTGGGAGGTGGTTTTCATGTTCGGGGGGGGGAGGGGTTGCTCTGTGACTTTGTGGCGGGGGAGGGCAGTTACAGATCTAATGCATCACAGAGCCCCGCAGCAGGGGAGCTGTAACCCTCCTCCCCCTGCCAGACAGTCACATAGCCGACACATACACGCTGTCCCGCCCAGGAGGGCTGGCAGGCTCTGTTGAAACAACCAGTCCACCACTGCGGAACCCGTCATTCCTGGAGTTTAGAAGCATCATTTGCATCACAACACTAAACCCGCACCCCGCCACAGTCTGCGTCCCAGGTTTAAAACATTCCCGCGAAAACAGTAATAAAGACAACGGTGTTCATTAACAAAATGGAACAGATTTTATTTTTTGGGAAGGGGGTGGAGGGGGTATGTAACTGGAGAGGATAGTCAACGGTAATTGGGTAAAGAAACGGTGGCAAGTTCAGGTTCTGAGTCCACAAACTTAAAATTCACTGGTGACCCTGCTCAGTCTGGAAACTGTCTTTCAAAGCCTCCCGGATGCACAGTGCGTCCCGCTGGGCTCTTCTAATCTCCCGGCTGTCTGGCTGGGAGTAATCAGCAGCCAGGCGATTTGCCTCAACCTCCCACCCCGCCATAAAGGTCTCCCCCTTGCTCTCACAGAGATTGTGGAGCACACAGCAAGCTGCAATAACAATGGGGATATTGGTTTCGCTGAGATCACAGCGAGTCAGTAAGCTTCTCCATCTCCCCTTGAGACGGCCAAAAGCACACTCCACCACCATTCTGCACTTGCTGAGCCGGTAGTTGAACAGTTCTTTTTCTGTGTCCAGGGCGCCAGTATAGGGCTTCATGAGCCAGGGCATTAGCGGGTATGCTGGGTCCCCGAGGATCACTGTAGGCATCTCCACATCCCCAAGACTTATTTTGTGGTCCGGGAAGTAAATACCTTCCTGCAGCCGTCTAAACAGACCAGAGTTCCTGAACACGCGAGCGTCATGAACCTTGCCCGGCCATCCAACGTTGATGTTAGTAAAACGTCCCTTATGGTCCACCAGTGCTTGCAGCACCATTGAAAAGTAGCCCTTTCGGTTGATGTACTGGCTGGCCTGGTGGTCCGGTCCTAGGATAGGGATGTGAGTCCCATCTATAGCCCCACCGCAGTTTGGGAATCCCATCGCGGCGAAGCCATCTATGATGGCCTGCGCATTTCCCAGGGTCACTACCTTTGACAGCAGTACCTTCACGATTGCCTTGGCTACTTGCATGACAACAACCCCAACGGTAGATTTGCCCACGCCAAACTGGTTCGCGACTGACCGGTAGCTGTCCGGCGTTGCAAGCTTCCAGAGGGCTATGGCCACTCGCTTCTGGACAGTCAGGGCTGCTCGCATCCGGGTGTCCTTGCACTTCAGGGCAGGGGACAGCAACTCACAAAGTTCGAGGAAAGTCCCCTTCCGCATGCGAAAGTTTCGCAGCCACTGGGATTCATCCCAGACCTGAAGCACTATGCGGTCCCACCAGTCCGTGCTTGTTTCACAGGCCCAGAATCGCCGTTCCACAGTATCCACAAGACCCATTGCCACCGTGATGTCCTCGGCACTGGGTGTCGTGGTTTCAGACAGGCGTGTGCTACTCTCGGAGTTCAGGTCCTCACCCCGGTTCCGTAGCCTCCTCGCCTGATTTCTCTCTATCTGCCTCAGTGAAAGGTCGATGATGAGCTGTGATGCGTTGACAACGGCCACAACTGCAGCGATGGTCGCAGCGGGATCCATGCTCGCAGTGCTGTGGCGTCCGCGCTGTCACTGACCAGAAAAGTGCGCGAACTGATTTCCCGCCGGCGCTTTCAGGGAGGGAGGGCGGGAGTGACGGTTGGATGACGACAGTTACCCAAAACCACCCTCGACACATTTTTTTACCCAGAAGGCAATGGCGGCTCGACCCAGAATTCCAATGGGCAGTGGGGACTGCGGGAACTGTGGGATAGCTGCCCACAGTGCACCGCTTCCAATGTCGACGCTTGCCCCGTTAGTGTGGACTGACAAAGTCGAATTACTGTCCTTAGTGTGGACACACACGTTCGACTTTGTAATATCGATTCCACATATTCGATTTAACTAAAATCGAACTACTCTCGTAGTGTAGACATACCCTTAGAGTAGGGTGCAACTGTCAGCTCAAGAGGTGTGTTTATGAGCAGCCAGCATACTGAATGTGACATCTCTTCTGCAAAAAGCCTTCTGGGTCTCGCACTAGTGACACAAGCTTTTGTTCACTTTTGCCTATGCCATAGTGGGAAGAATGTTCACAGGTATTTCTAATTGCCAGCAATGCTGGTTGTTTTGCAGTGAGTGCTTTGGGCACTTCAAAGAACCCTTAGGCTTATGGTGCCAAAATGTATGCCATAGAAAAATACTGCCTACAAAACCTGCTGTGTTCAAGCAATGGGGTTCACGTAATGGGGACAAAATAAATCACAAATGGAGAGATGCAGCTGATAAGATAAGTGCACAAGGCTTGTCCAACCAGGTATTTGGATAACCTTGAATAGACATTTGTGCCTTTTCATGTGGAGCAGAAGGGAAAGGAAATATTCTGGATCAGTTTTGCCTTTGCCTGGAGAGAACAAAAAACAAACAAACTCTGAGGCACAATGGAGGGTAAAAGTAGAGTAAGCCCAGTAGAGCTGGGCAAACTATATTGAGCTTTTAGATTTTTGGATGAAAAAAAAAATGGACACGTTTCATGAAAACTCTTGCAAAAAAAAAAAAAGAAGCCTCTTTTTTTACCAGTTCTGTCCATGAAAATGAGTGTGCTAGCAGTGGAAATGCAACTGTTATGGGACAAATCTTCAAGTGTCAGTATGTTCCCGAGGTAGATGTGGCCCAATAAGGTTATCAGACAGTCTCTGTTAGCCTTATCCAGGGAGATCACTATTGTCTCAGCTGTTACTGTTATGCTAGAAGTGTCAGTCACAGACCTGGTTAAAGCTGATGGGAGTACTAACCTGCAGGGCTTGTTTACACTTGAAAGTTAATTCAGATTAATGTAGGGAGTGACACACACACACCCCTACCTGTTCCTGAATGACTCCAGTCTTATTCTGGCATAAATATTCACAGTTGAAGTTATTCTGGGAACAACTGTTCCTGAATAGTTCCATGTATAGACAAGCCCTAATTTTCTTCAAAAATTGTGTTTTTGTTTGAGGTAGAAAACTATAGGATATATTTTCAACCCATCTTCTATTGTCCTAGTCACAATTTGCTGCCACAAAAAAGTCAATGGCAGTGGGAGCTGATGGGTGCTCATCACTGTTGAAGACCAGGCCGCTCAGGCTATGTCTATACTCAGGGCCGGCTCCAGGCACCAGCTTAACAAGCAGGTGCTTGGGGCGGCCAAGGGAGAGGGGCGGCACCTGCGGCAATTCGGGGGCGGCAGGTTCCTCACTCCCTCTAGGAGCGAAGGACCTGCTGCTGAACTGCCGCCGCCGATCGTGGCTTTTTTTTTTTCCAATTGCCGCCGCCGATCGCGATTGCGGCTTTTTTTTTTTTTTTTTTTGCTTGGGGCGGCAGAAATGCTGGAGCCGGCCCTGTCTACACTACAATGCCACAGCAGCATAGCTGCAGCTCTGCTGTTGTAGTGCTTCAGTGTAGACTCACTGCAGTGACGGGAAGGGTTCTCCCATCACTGTAGTTAATCCACCATCCAGAGATGCAGAAGCTTGGTCAGTGCAAGAATTCTTCCACTGATTTAGCACTGCATATACTGGGGATTAGGTCAGCGTAATTACATCGCTCAGGAGTGTGGATTTTTCACACCCCTGATGGACATAGCTGGATTGACTTACCTTTTTAATGGCCTTAGTTAGCCACCTAAGTAAGTATGTAGGATCCTAGCATTTTAGGCACCCATTTTAAAAAAAAAATCTTGGTCTCAGTGTTTGGAGGGTTTAGTATAGCTCACTATTATGTTTCCACTCAGCAAATTAAAAAAAAATAAAAACTGGATGAATTTCCAGCCTGAAGAAACAGCTGCATTTCTTCTTTATTATAGCAGAGCTAAGCAAAATACCAGAAGGCACCAGGTAATTTAATAAGGCAATTGCATGTAAGACTCAAGCTAATTCTACCATAGATATATGAATGATGCTATTGTGTTATACTGCTGCTTTGCTAAGAAAGGATCCTTTAAAAGACCATGGAATTTAATGAAACAATCTTAAAACACAAAGATTATTATGATTTGATTTACAGAATTTAATATATTTTTCCAGACAAACTTGGCTAATTCTTAAAAGCAAATAAGCAAAATTCATCCTTTTTGGAATGAGCATCCTCCTCACCTTCTAGGAGGGGTTTTACTTAGTTCATTGAGCCACAAATGTTGCATTATCACTCTAATTTTTGGAATTTTGGACAAATTCCATAGTTTTTGGGTTTTTTTGGTAGTTCTTTTAAGAACAGAGGAAGTAAAAGAGGTGAGTTCTGGATTTAACTCCCACACTTATCTTCACAGTGGATGTTAGTGAAAAGATAATTCACAGATACATTCTGTAAAACACGAGAACCCTCAACTTAAGTTTTTTTGCAATTGGAATTTAAAAAAAAAAAAAAAGGAAAAAGAAAATCCAAAAGGACTAACCTGGTTTAGTCAGAGAAAAACGACAGACATAGAAACATTAAAAGCTGTCAGGCCGGACATTGTGCTGTTGTGTCGCTCCTAAACCTCTTATTAACACCCATGTCCCTTACTTATAGTGGATTAAAGGCAACAAATGTTTGTGAATGCCAGGGTTGGCAATAACTGATGCAATCTTTACAGATGAACAAGTTTTTGAGAGAGCCTCATGAGTGATCAGATTCACTTTCAGGGCATTGTAACGCGGTCTCTAACAGGATCTCCAGCTGCTACATCACAGAGTAACTACTGCAGCTTAGTCACATTTCCACAGATTTAACATTTTATATAATATAGATAAAGGGCAAGGAGGCTGACTTTGATTTCACACCAGTGTGATTGGATTGATTTTCAATTGACGTACTTCTAATTTATGCAGGTGTTGGTGAGAAGAGAATCAGTCTTGATACTTCTGTCCAATCATATTCAGATAAACTCCCCACGTGAAAATGAGTTAAACTCTTATATGCCTATGACTTCTTTAAGACAACTTTTGAAAATGCTTCACCAACTTTATACCACCTCTCTTTGTGTATCTGTATAGTATCTTTACTAAAATAACAGACTTTGATTCTTCAGTATGGAAAAACCAGACATTAGTAGCACAGGCCTCATCGTTTCAAGGTGTGGAACAGAAAATGGCCTTGTTATTTTGCTTGCTGTCTGCTAGCGAATACACATGCTTTCTCTGACTAGGATCTAACTTTAGTACCTTAACCCAAAGAAAATAAATACCAATCAATTGGAAAAATAAGTTGTATTTCACTGGAAACTCATTGTGGAAACTTCTGAACATGAAAACAGTAATATGTACTACATGCAGTATATGCCTAAGGTTTACAAGAGATATAAAAGAACAACAGAAACCATCAACTAAGACTATCAGCTAAAAGATAGATTGCTATTGGCATTCCAGGTTTATCCATGTCTGTATTTAACAGGATGAGTTGACATACTATAAAGATGAAGTGTGAAATGATTTATGTGCTACCAAGTGTATAGTCCTAAAATCATAAACACACTATTGCCAACTCCAAATATTCAAAAATCATGAGGTAAGCCCCTGAAAATCATGAGATATTTTAAAAATAATACATTCTGTGGGCACACTGCTAGGAATGCGAAGCTTCAGCTAACACAGTGGTGTAACTAGCTGCTTTATTAAAGTGCCGGTTTAGTTTTATAAGAAAGGTGTCCATGCATATTATTGCCCAGCAAATTGTACATGAAACTGCCATGTTACCACTCACAGAGAGGCTGTAGGTGTAGGCAAAGCAGCACCCATTTCTAACATGACACGAGAGAGAGTACCCGCTCTCTAGCTGGAACTGGGACCCCCTGTTGCAAGTCTGGCTTTCTACCTGCTGTTAAACCCTATTGCTCTGTCCCTTTGGACTAGGACACTTTCAGGTTGAATAAGGCTTGGGTTTTAGATGTTTGTCAAAAAAATAAATAAATGAAACAAACCAATGCTAGGTTTTGCCAAAGATGAAGGGAAATGTTTTCCTTTTAATTCCATACAAAACACTAAGTTAAACATTGGGGGTTCAAAGGGAAACATCCAAACTTCAGGAAATGCCAAAGTAAAGGTAATCCTCACAAACTGAACTCTTCTGCCTTGTGCATACAAATTACAATGCAGTCCATTAACATGTTTGGATGCTATTATTTCTGTGCCCTTTCCCCCATCAGCCTCATCCAGCATGTAGCATGTGAATGAGGAAGGAGGAGCAACATTTATGCCTAGCAAAAGATTTTATTTCTTTCATAAAATTAAATGAAAGGCTAAGTTTTAAAATTAAAGTATTAAATTCAGTTATTTGTAAATATATTTTGTATTAATAACTATACCCTTACTGTACACTGAATGAGGCAGAAAGCTTTCAGAAGTCGTATTTGACCACGTAGTTAAAGAGTGTATTTGTGCAAATTGAAAATATGTAGCAGAAGAGTAATGAAAGGATCGATCACTCAGGGTTTTCTGGAAGACATGCCTTTAAAAAATGCAATACTGCACAACGAGACTTTTTAAAAATAGGCAATTCTTGTTAAGTGAGAGAATCACTATCTGTATTCCCATGAGGACCAGTAATGAGCAACATGGCTTTGGGAACATCAGCCTCACAAGAAACCCAGATCTTCTCCGCTACCGGAGATGCATGCTAAACACAACAACTTGTAGGGAGATCTGACCTATTTAAATAGTAATTTTGAGAAACTGGTCTCAGAAATACATAGTATTGTGGATGAGGAGATTGAACAGAAGACATGCACACTTTACACGTAATTGCACACTGCAAGCCCACAGTAACATATCAGACATGGAAATATATCCACTAGAAAGTCTAAGAGAACATGCATCTGAATTATTGGGCTGAATTTCAAGAGACCCAAATTTGAGTTTAGAGAAATACCTTAGTCTATCTGAGGTTACTGGAACAAGGGGAAAAGACAGTCACTTTCTTTGAACAACAGATCTCATTAGATTGAGGAGGGCCCCATGGAGTTCACTCCTAGAAATGTGATTGCAAGAATCTCGAGGATAAAGACTGGATTTGACCAACAGCAGGTTAAAAACAAAACAAAATGCTTCTTCCTAAAGTTCTATTTACCTCAGAATTAGGACAGTATTCAGGCAAGTAACATACTCTTGTTCTTCTGAACTAGGCCTTTAAAAGTCTGACAGAGATGCCAGTTTGCTTTTCCAGCAGTTACATGTGTTGCCTGAAGATAAAGCAGATTAGTGGGGCCTGTAGTGATTTTGTTATTGTTCCATGGCATTTTTTCCAAGTTAATGTGGACTATAAATAGTTTTTGTTAGGCATGAAAGAGGAAGGCAAAAATACCTCATAAGCAGGAAGTATTGTATACAGGACAACCCCATATATCATGGGGCTGGAGGGTGTGTGTGAATTATTTTCTGATCTCAACTTGTGATTGTTTTATGCATGAAGCTTGCTTGAACTTACTCCTGCAGCTGAAGCACATTCAAGCCCGTCAAGCAGTTTAACAGGAAAAACCACTGAGCCTGAAACTTCTGAGATGGTGTCCTGGAATAGAACATGTGGGTAGGTCCTTGCAACCTAGTGAACAAAGAAAGGTGGTGTAAATTCCTCTGCAACGTGCTTTGATTTATTTATTTATTATTTTTTTTTGCAGTTTGTTGCAATGTTTTTTTCCTCTAGCTATTGTTTTTAGCAACAGACATCAACAGACACTATAGGAGAGAGTCTGTTATTTACCATTGGTAATCTCTGCAAATAATATTTATTAGGCCAGCATTTCTATGCTCTCCCCCCACACTGCCCATTTACATAGCAAGCTTTTGGTTTGGTTTTTAAACTATATCTGAATCAATGTTGTTTGTGAAAGGCTTACTAGGCCTTGCCAGTAGTTCTCGCACGATGCTCTGCCAGTGCTTCTCGAACCTGAGCTATGGTACTTGTAATGTATTTATTCTCATAGCACAAAGCACCATAAAGTAACATCACAATGAACAGTAAACACAACACACATTGGTCAGCAATCTTCCTCCATGTTTCATGGTCTTCACACAACCTTGAGAAGTGGGCCATACTGCATCCCATCCAGTCAGTCACATCATCAAACCACACTCAACACAGGTGCCCTCTGCCCTTGGCATCAGTGCCTCCAAAAACTTGCTTTGGCAATCTTCCTTAGACTTATATACTGTCCCTATCATCATGTCTGACCCAGCATGTCCCCTTGCAGGTGGGCATGGTGTTGCAAATGAGCCCTTCCTTGATTTTTCCTCACGCCCAGGGTATCAGCAAGTCCAAAAAGACTGTTAGATGCTGAAGAGCACCTCCTTGTGGAGGGTCTCTTTTATTAACACAAAAGCCAACACAGAACATAAACAAAACTTTTACCCGAAATCTCAGTTGGGTGACTAGGTTGTTCTTAGTCCATCTATCCCCCACCTGAGTCCAGTGCTCATTTCTACCCAGGCTCTTCCCCCCAGGGTTTTTTTCAGTTCCAGCCTCTGCGCCTCTTGCCCCTAGTGAAGTAAAATCCTTCTCTGGAGTCAGGAGTTCAGGGAGGTCTGTCTACTGCGACTGTTCTCCAGGGCAGCAGGTGATACCTGCCAGGCTGGGCTTCCGTCCAGTGTCTGTGAGACCCCGGCTCAGACCAGGCCCCCTTGGATGCCTGCTGACTGCAGCCCTCCATCTAGGAGGCTCCCTTCTCTAGGGGCCCCTCTTAAGGCACCCCACTCTGGTGGGTTCCTAAGAGACCTCACCCTCTAGGCCAGGGGAAGGAAAACTACGGCCCGCGGGCTGGATCCAGCCCATTAGGGCTTTCAATCCAGCCTACAGGATTGCCAGCCCCATGGGGCAATGGGGCTAAGGCAGGCACCGCCTCCCGCAGCTCCCATTGGCCAGGAATGGGGAACCATGGCCAATGGGAGCTTCGGGGGTGGTACCCACAGGTGAGGGCAGCATGCAGCAAAGCCACCTGCCCCACCCCACCCCCAGGAGCCACTGCCGGACATGCTGGCCACTTCTGGGAGCGGCGCGGGGCCAGGGCAGGCAGGGAGCCTGCCTTAGCCCTGCTACATGCCCCTGCCACCCCAGAGCTGCTCGAGGTAAGTGGCTCCGGGCCAAAGCCTGCACCCCAAACCCCTCCTGCACCCAAACCCCCTGCCTTGAGACCTCTAACCCCCTGCATTGAGACCCCTGCTGCACACCTCTTGCACCCCAAACCCCTGCCCTGAGCTCTGTGCCACACCCCACACCCCTCCTGCATCCCGCACACTTGCCCTGAGCCCCATCCTGCACCCTGCACCCCTCCTGCACCCCAACCCCTTGCCCTGAGCCCCTTCCTGCACACTGCACCCCCTCCCACACCCCGCACTCCATCCCACACCCCAACCCCCTGCCCCAGCCCTACATTCATGGACCTGCATACAATCTCCCCACTCATATGTGGCCCTTGGGCCAAAAAGTTTGACCATCCCTGCTCTAGGCTCCCGGCTCAGCCCTCTGGCTCAAGCCTTTCCTGGGAGAATCTCTCCACAGAAGATATAAGTATCTTCTGCTTTTGGAGTGTTCCCATCTAACTGAGCGTGGATAACATTTATTAGGTCTAGGCGCTCAATTACTAATCCGTCACATAGGACAGTTAGGGTCTTCATCCGGCAGTCCTGGGCAGACTGGGCTCAAACTGCCAGTAAAGGGCAACTGCCCCATGACCATCCCGCCATACAGATAGATTCGAAAACTCTTTGGTGACTGTCCAGACAATGGGATAAATCTTGAAGTCCTTATTCAGTTTTTATTCCTGTCTAACTCAGGCAAAACAATGGGGACTATATGGTGGCAGGGACCAATCCCGCACTGCGCGCAGTGTGAAAGTGCAACACACCTTCAAGGGGAGCTCTTGAAAGTGTTGTTCCTTAAGAAGGCAGAATACACACTAGAACTTCCAGAGAACACAGCAACTGCACTTTCCTTATAAAGGTAAGGACTTGAGATTTGGCTCTATCTTCCTTCTACTCTCACTGAAGTTCCCACAGCTAGACAGCAGCTGGTGACAGAAAGAGAAGGATTCCACAGCAACTGAATTTACAGGGTTAATTTAGGTAGTCAGAAATGTAATTATCCAAGTTGGAATTCATCCAGTACACCAGTCTAACCCTCTATTCTTTCCAAAAGTACCATGCACACTTTAATTACCAGAAGAGGCCAAGGTCTCAGCTTTATCACATCTGAAAAATAACCTGGCCTATAGCCCAAAGGCCCTAACACTGTATTAAGGCACTGATTCAGTGCTGACTCAGATGGAAGACTGCCACCTACTGAATTGCCAACATGACCATTTCCTACAGGAGTCTCCCGTCTAAATGCTAACCCAACCTAACCCTGCCCAGATTATGCAACCTGATTAGAACACAGCTTCAGGTGTTTTGACTGAGAGCTTAGTACAATGAAATACCTGAAAGCTAAGTATAATGAAATACCCTGCTCCTACGTGCAGGACATGTACATTACCTGTGCTAATGAGACAGAAGGGGGAAAAGAGCCTAATGATTTAGAGGAGAACTTGATATTAGCAAACCTCATCTTTTTTGTACGATCAGCATCTAATGTACTTTGCCCAACCCAAAATGCTCTAGTTCTTGCTGAATTTCAACATCCAGCAAGTCTTATCTGACCCTTGGTGTGTCCCAGCCAGCCTGACTGCCCCGTAGCACATCAGCACCAAGATGACTTGGTACAAATGCAAGAGTGCTAGAAGGAACAGACTTGTACTGTTTCCCACTGGCCTCCACTGTAATTCACTGTGTGTGTTTGTGTATGAATGAATTTAATGCTTCATAATTTCAACCAAGTGGAAATACCAAATAGCTATTCTTATGGTAACAACCAGGAAGTACTAGAGATCTGACAGGAACTTCTTCTTTTCAGACTTCCAATCTAATCTCTCTAGTCCAAAGAGATTTGGTTTATTTTTGAATAAGAATCTGAGTACTTACTTACATTTAACCTCTGAATCTTCTGTAGTTCTTACATCCCTGCTTTAAATATTGGTTACTTCTAGATGACATTGCTATATACAAGTGCTCTGGGCAGCGAATGGAGGGAAGGACAGTTTTGTGGTTAAAGCACAAGACTGAGGCCTGGTCTACAGCTAAAACTTAGGTCAATATAGCTAAAATCCATACTCCTGAGTGCTATAGCTATGTCAACCTAACCCCCAGTGTAGATACAGCTAGGTTGACAGAAGGATGCTTCCTTGACCTAGCTACTGTCGCTTATGGAGGGGGAGTTCCTACAATGACAGAAAAACCTCTTCCATTGATGTAGTCTGTATCTATGCTGCGTGGTTACAGTGACAGAGCTATAACACCATAGTTATGCCACTGTAGCACCCATAGCGTAGACATGGCCTGACTAGAGTCTGGAGATTTGGATTTTATTCCCAGCTCTACCAGCCATTTTCTGTGACATTTTCCAAGTCATTTAGAGCAGTGTTTCTCAAACTAGGGCCGCCGCTTGTTCAGGGAAAGTCCCTGGCGGGCCGGGACGGTTTGTTTACCTGTCGCGTCTGCAGGTTCAGCCAATCGCGGCTCCCACTGGCCGCCCTTCCTGCAGCCCCCATTGGCCTGGAGCGGCGAACCACTGCCAGTGGGAGCTGCGATCGGCCAAACCTGCGGATGCGGCAGATAAACAAACCGGCCTGGCCCGCCAGGGACTTCCCCTGAACAAGCGGTGGCCCTAGTTTGAGAACCACTGATTTAGAGGGATTATGTCAAAGAAACAAACTTTCAGTGGGAGTTGGGTGCTCATTCTCCTTTGTGCCTTTGAAAAGCTCCCAATGGACATAATTTTTCCCATCTGTTAAATGGGGATAGTTAGCACTCTTGCATAACATATAGGTGCTGTGAGGCTTAATTCATTAGGGCCTAGATTTTCAAAAGAGATCTTGAATATATTTTCAAGTGCTCAGCACCCATAATAGGAGTGAATATTTCAAGAGTTTGCCATCCCACATGCTGAAGTCATTTTAAAATCTGGCCTTGTTTGTTCATGCTAAATTCTTTTGAAAATCTGGCCTTCATTGTTTGTGTAGTGTACAGATACTATGGTGATGAGTGCTGATAAATAAAATAATGAATAACTGAATCTGATAGCTTCCCATATCCTTTAACAACAAAGCAAGTAATAGGGCGTTGGAGTATCAACTTGGTGTCAAAAAGGTTTAAATCCTTTTTCCTGCAGAAATAGAATAGCCCCCTTTATACATACTACTTTGGTGCTTTGGCTTTCCATTTTCACATGTGAGAGATACTAGAGAATGAATTTTCACAAGTAGCATCCAACTGGCTAAGTTTATGGAATGAACTTCAAACTTTTCAAATATCTTGGAAAGGGACTTGAAACACCATCGTATTTTACTAGTTGAATCCCCTGCATTGTCTGAATCAACCAGAGTCCTGTAATGACTGACAGTTCTTTATCAGAAAGTCAAACTCACTCTGACTTCAAACCAGTAATTATACAAGGACGGAGTCCTAGTAGTTCAAGGATGAGCCCTGATACGACTCAGGCCAAGTGAAATTAGTCACCCTCTCGCATCCCCTTATTCAGGCATCTACATTTTGACATTGCTCCAATCTTTTGCTGTTACTGATACAATGAGATTTTTGTCAAGCAACTGTTAGAGTTGAAAATCAGAGGCACAAAGCCAAACCACAACTGAATGAAGTTTAATTAAACTGGAATAAGTAACAAACTTCTGACTGCAAGAAAAACATCTTATATTTCAATTTATGATGAGGAGGCCTATTTTTGCCAACTAAAAGCATGAACTCAAATTTCAAGGGAATATTTGGAAGAATTCCTGTGCCCTAAAAATGTAGAACATAGTTCAGCTGTCTTTCACTGTCCTGCCCCGCCCCAAAGATTTAATCCCTCAAACTAAAACCATTTTCTTTCTATCTCATCCTAGCTAAGACTGCAAAATGTAAGGCTTTTGCTAAGCCAAATCATTTGAATTTAACAAACTCCATTTAATTACTTGATGCCACCTTATTGCTTTCCCCAAACTTTAGTAATTGTTCTAAAAATAAAAAATGTGATCATAATTACAAACCTGCAAATCAGTTGATTGCACATACGGATTGAAATTTAGATCAGAGAACTTTCTCCCATTAAATTCTGTTACAACTTCTGGTTCCAGTCATGACTGGAAACCAAAGTGGGAGAGTATGTAGGTCAAGCCCCCTAAAATCAATCTCTCTCACCCCCCCCCCCCACAGTCCTGCCAAAATTTAAACATGCGCATAATTTTATACACAGAGGTCTTCCCGTTGACTCCAATGGGAGTATTCACATGCATAGTTACAAACATGCTTAAGTCTTTACAGAACTGGGCACCTGGACACCACTGTCTCATAACTGGTAGCTAACCTTCCTCCAAAAGCAGGAGGAATAGTGGGGGTTGAGACTGGGATTAGAAAAAAAGGGGGGGTTAAGGAGATTACAGTGTAATACTAATGACTTGAGGTACTTCCTATTAACTTGGTTAAGTACAGCATATCCTGAGTTAATTGACTTGTAAACAGGAAGTTCCTTCAAGTTATCTAATTATTTTACTGTTTTACTTCTAGCTGTACCTACTATGCAGTGTGATAGGGATAATAAACAGAACTACAGTTTAACTTGGCAAGGCTGCAGTCCAGTTGTGGACTTAATCACTGTGGATGCATCAACCATGTTGGCTTATTTGCTTGTAAAACTCAATGCTATGCATTAGTCCTTATAAGAACAACACACTGTGTGCCATGTTGCTTAAATATCTACAGCACAGTCCAGGACTTATAGACACAATAACCACCACAGAGATGTTTTTGGTAAAAAGAAAATCTCTGTTTCAACAGACTCAGTGTTTACTCAAAAAACTAGCCTGCTTTTAGGCTTAAAAAGCTGTCTAAGGCAGTATTTCTTCTTGCTTCCCCTCCTACCCAACTGAAACACCTCTTGTCAAGGCTGCTTCCCCACTTTGAACTTTAGGGTACAAATGTGGGGGCCTGCATGAAAACTCCTAAGCTTAACTACCAGCTTAGATCTGGTCCGCTGCCACCATCCCAAAGCTGATTCCCTTCCCTGGGTAGCCTTGAGAGACATTCACCAATTCCCTGGTGAATACAGATCCAAACCCCTTGGATCTTAAAACAAGGAGAAATTAACCATCCCCCCTCCTTCCTTTCACCAACTCCTGGTGAATACAGATCCAACCCCCCTGGGATCTTAAAACAAGGAGAAATTAACCATCCCCCCTCCTTCCTTTCACCCACTCCTGGTGAATACAGATCCAACCCCCCTGGGATCTTAAAACAAGGAGAAATTAACCATCCCCCCTCCTTCCTTTCACCCACTCCTGGTGAATACAGATCCAACCCCCCTGGGATCTTAAAACAAGGAGAAATTAACCATCCCCCCTCCTTCCTTTCACCCACTCCTGGTGAATACAGATCCAACCCCCTTGGATCTAAAAACAAGGAAAATCAATCACGTTCTTAAAAAGAAGGCTTTTAATTAAAGAAAAAGGTAAAAATCATCTCTGTAAAATCAGTATGGAAAATAACTTTACAGGGTAATCAAACTTAAAGAGCTCAGAGGACCCCCCTCTAGTCTCAGGTTCAAAGTACAGCAAACAAAGATAAACACTCTAGTAAAAGGTACATTTACAAGTTGAGAAAACAAAGATAAAAACTAACACGCCTTGCCTGGCTGTTTACTTACAAGTTTGAAATATGAGAGACTTGTTTAGAAAGATGTGGAGAACCTGGATTGATGTCTGGTCCCTCTCAGTCCCAAGAGCGAACAACAACCAAACAAAGAGCACAAACAAAAGCCTTTCCCCCCCCAAGATTTGAAAGTATCTTGTCCCCTTATTGGTCCTTTGGGTCAGGTGTCAGCCAGGTTACCCGAGCTTCTTAACCCTTTACAGGTAAAAGGATTTTGGAGTCTCTGGCCAGGAGGGATTTTATAGTACTGTACACAGGAGAGCTGTTACCCTTCCCTTTATAGTTATGACACCTCTAATGAAACATCACTCCAGGAAAAAAAAAGCCCCTTTTAAACAGACAAGTACACCCAAAAGGATGTATTAACCATCAACTCAAATCTGCATAAAAACTACATTGAAATCCCACTCCCCTAGACTTCTTCCTGGGAATTCCAGCCATATTAATTATACTGCACTTGGCTTTGCGGCTGAGAATTCTGAATAATAGCAGTGGAGGCTGCTAGGCTGCATCACTATAGCTTACACTTTATTCCCTTGGTAGCATAATTAATTAATATAGCATTTATTCTCAACAAACATGTCAGCATTACTATCACATAGTCCTTGATGGCCGGCACTGCCTCCTTTATACCAGTGATGGAGATATTGTGTGTTGGTTTTATGTAAATAAAGTCTTGTAATTGTGCCGAGTTCAGATGTGGGACTTCAATAGGAATGACTATACATCAAGAGACACTGGCAAATTGGTGAGATGCAAAATGTGACCTATTTTTCTTTCTTTTGTCTGTTTTCAAAGCCAGGTCCCTTCCTATGGGATGACAGTCTTATAGATTGTTAAGAGTGATGGGCTCTACAGAAATTACTCTAAAAATTTGTGCTGGTCAGAGAATGAAATTCAATTTCATGACAATTTAAAGTTTTGCAATTTATTTTCAATTTGTTTTTGGTTCAAAAGTGTGACTTCTCCCCCTCTTCCCCTAGACAGTCCAAGCTGGACCTAAGAAACTGTCCAATCAAAACCTTTGTTGAAATTAATATATTTTCACTAAATGTTTTGGTATAAACAAAATGGCATATTTTGACCAAAAACATTTAGCCAAAACGTTTCTAACCAGCTCTACAAAAATCCTATAATATTTAAAAAAGAAATACAGCCTTTCTACAGGCTTTTTGAAGTCACCCCACAGAACTCTATAACAGGGCCATAATTCTCTATTTAATTATATAAGATTTTTTAAAGAATTATAGACCAGTTATGTCTTACTTTTAAATTCTACATAACTCTTTTATAAATATCATTTATTTAAAGGCCAAATGCTCAAAAGCAGTCTCTAAAATTGTGCCCTGCTTTTTTTGCATTCCCAGAAATTTAGCTGTGCATGTAAATGATATTTGCGCATAAAAGTTGATTATTAATCATGACTGTCTACATTTGTGTGAACAAATGTATGGAAAGCAAAGTTCTTTGAAACCCACAAACTTGCAGGCATAACATTATGTGTACAAAGGTAGAGGCCATGTTACAGGCATTTTGAAAATTTGTCCCATGTATTTTTTCTTTCCCTCTCCAAACCAAACTAAATTTGGGGTAAAAACCCAAGAAGCTGTTCGCGATGCAGATAAGAGGTTTAGTTATAAGTTATGAAAACCATAACGTATAAGGTGATTGGAAGAAGGCGAGGGGGAACCCAAGGGTTTAGAAAACACAAACTCTGCTGAGAAGCGATAGCCCAGAGTGCAGGGTCTCCTGGTCCAATGAAGTGGTTCAATGACATTCAGATGATGAAACAAATGTTACTGCATTGCAATTCTGTCTCTGCAAAAGCTTGGGCTCTTTTTGGCTGCACTTAGATGGTACAGGTGGTTTTCAGAGTCTGGCCCACACACTGCTAGAGCAGTTTTTGATGTCGGGCTCAGCTTGAGGGCAATGTGTTTTTCACCAGCAGCGAAGTGAAGAGGTTCCTGTATAAATTCACTTCTAGAAGTGTGTGTGACATTATACTCCATATTATTTATGAAAATATGCTTGTGATAGAAATATGACATAATTAAGATACGCTTTACGCAAGATAACTCTTGTAAGGTATCACTGGAAAGGTTATAATTTACTGAATATGATTATCCTATTTGTATGCATGTATCATTTCTGTATCTGAAATTAGGAATAGTGAGTATGCATCTATATTTCAACTATGTTACTTTGGGTGACACCCCCTGCTAACACTTCAGGTACACTGATGAAAAAGCCAGACAGTGCTGATAGCCCATCAGAAAGAGACAATGGACTGTAAAAGAGCTTAGTCTTCCTGTGAACGTGTGGGTCAGCCTGTGAAGAATGGCTACAGGGGCCCTACAGAGGCATGTGACCATGTCACCTGATACTGGAACCCATCTTGAATTCTGTACTTTTCCAGGAGAAGCTGGGAGGAGGGGTGATATCAACCTAGGAAACAAAGGACTCCTGCTTTATGCAAATCCTATTTAAGGGTGGGGAGTGAGGTAATCCAGGTCCTCAGTTCTTCCCTGCTACCCCACCCAAGATGACTGCTGGAAACAACTAAGACTGAACTGGGGGAAAGAACCGGACCCAGGCTGGAAGGGCGTCTGGCCTGTGAAGAAGATTATTAGAATCACATTTAGGGTGAGAACTTACATGTAACCAGTTTCTTTAGTGTATTAAGCTTAGTTTGCGTGCTCTGTTTTATTTTCTTAGTAATCTGCCTTGTTCTGTCTGCTACCTCCTTAACTACTTAAAATACACCTGTTATAATTAAATTTATTTCTGGTTTATAATATAACCCAGTTTATGTGATTTCTAAGGGGGAGGGGCGAGGAGTTGTGCATACCCTCCTCCTCATTGAGGGAAGAGGCGAATTTCATATAATTTTGGGTTTGTACTCCAAGCGGGGTGTGTGTGTGGGGAGACATATGGGTGCTGTGACAAGCCCCTTAAGCTGAGTCTTCCCAGAGTGGATCTCTCTGTGCAGCTGGGTGTGGCTCTGCCTGTGTGCTTGGCTGGAAAAGGCTGGGGAGCCGAGCCCAGCAAGACCAGGTAAAAGGGGGCCCAGGCTGGCAGAACAGTCTGACTCAGTGGCATCTCAGCCCACCAGGTGACATCCAAGGGGGTCCAACTCATCACAGTGTGATACAGCTACTATGGCAAAATGGTTTTCCTGTAAAATGAGAATAATGTGGCAAGGGAGTTGACTTGTACGGCTTAGATCTATGCAGTTACACAGGGCATCACTTTTTGAGGGACTTCCCAGCACATGCATATACCTGACTGACCATCCAGAGCATTATTGCTGATTCACCCTCTACGGTTCTGTCCGGCTCCATTGCCAGCAGGCCCTAATTACTTTCCTCTCAATTGGAAAATTGCTTTTTGGCTTTACTTCCTGGCTTCTCTGATTACACAGAGGGTTCATCAGTGCCTGTGGAGTCTCACAAACAGCAAAAGGGAGTTCACCTCAGCCTGGCAGGGAGGGGAAGAGACACAGGCAGGCATATGGCACTGATTGGGATCTTGTAATGTAGATAAGCAGTGCTAGGGGGAAATGTGGTGGACACAAAATAGAGCAGTGGTGGGCAATCTGTGGCCTGCGGGCTGCACACGGCTCATCAGGGTAATCCGCTGGCGGGCCAGGAGACAGTGTTTACATTGACCGTCCACAGGCACGGCCGCCCGCAGCTCCCAGTGGCTGCGGTTCGCTATTCCCGCACATGTTGTTTTTATTAGGTCCTTCATAAACTACAGTCATTATGCTATGCAGTTATGCTGGACACCTGCAGAGTTTGGACCCTCATTGACTAACTGATTTAATATTGTTTTCCCTGGGATTTTAATGTATATGGTATACTCATGAATGGTTACTAAACTGTGGATACATTATAATATAGTAAAGAACATGCTGAGGTACTTCTACCAAAAAATAGTGCTGTGACCCGTCCACCTCCGGAGAGTCCTGTGCCACTGGTGGCTAGATTGCATACTTGGGTTAATGCATTAGCCTTTCACCTCTGGAGACCTGGCTGGGTCACATCACACGTATAATTGAGTCTGATTTGTAGCCTGTTTTCATGCTTCTATATTACAAAACACACAACAAAACTTGCCACAGGTAGCCTTGGTTGCTCAAGAGAAGTTCTGCCAAACAAAAGTAAGAGGGTTATTGTAGGCAGAATTTAAGTATGTACCCAGGTTCTATAACTTGGACAGCCCATGCTGAAGCCATGCTGTGGCATCTATACTGCTATTTTTAGCTATGTTCGCACTAGGAAGGCTAGCATATGTATGTCTATCTGAGCTGTAATCACACCCTGGATTGCAGTTTGGACATACCCGAGTGTTAGATTCATTTAACTAGGCAACAAACACAATACCAGATGGCCTATGTATAATGAAAACTAACAAAGCAAGCTTGAATTTAGAATATCAAATATACGGCAAGGAACTACTTGTGAACAATCTATTCATCAAGAATTATTCCTGTCAAGTCATGAGACAGCTGCAAAGATTTATGTAATAAAGAATTAATCTGGAAAAATTATAAACTGCTCTTGGATAACTAGACACTGAAAAGAGGCTAAATTAATTGAATAAGTTATTTGCTATGTGTTCTTCTTTCTATTCTCATTATAGGTTAGGTTCTGAGCTAGCTTCCCCTACCGTTTTTCCAGTGCACCTCAACACTATCTGCCCTATGCCTGCTCAACATAGCACTATTCTTCCCTTCTTAGGAACAAAATTAAGCCTACAAAATTAACAGGAAAATAGTCCTTTGTTGCAATTTCTGTTATACATCTCAGAGGTCTTCTCTGATAAAAGTCCTTGAAATGCACACCTCTGCTTCAGCCTCTGCAAATATCAACAGTATTATCAGAATGTTTTTGGTACACATGTAACGATGTGCTCTGGAAAAATCTTGCTGCAACAAGTATTACCTTGAACTATAAAACCCACAGTTTATCATCCAAACTGCAGAGTTTAGGGCTAGAGTTTGAAATGGGAGTCTTGTTTTGTGCAAATCAGATATATTTATATTTTTATAGATGCTTGTTTTTGTTCTTCAGACAATAAATAAACAGTAATTATTTAACTAAAATTCATTAAGGCAGTTGCAGCAAGTTCCAGGCATAGAGGACAATTTAGTAGTCCCCATGCCTCCATTATGTCAGCTTCATTGCATGCTTACTAGTTCTTTGATATCTTCTACTCTTATTTTAAAGCAGGTCTCAGTCATTTTTTGTAAATTGGCTAATTTAAAGGAAACCCACAATGCCTATTTATATTATCTCAAATAGCTAAATATATATTTGCTAAATAAAAATAGATGTAGTGTTTTAAATTAATTTTCAAAAGAGATTTGAGAATTACCTGTGTCTGGTCAACTGCCTCTATAACTGTTAATAAAGCTAGATTCCCTCTTGCTGGGTAGATATTTTGCTGGCCATCTTGTTGATTTTTACCTCTGTTAAAATAACCATATTTAAAAAACCCACACACAAACAAAAAACAACATACAACCCACTTACCCTACAACTTTGAGTCAGATTTTCAACAGTTTGCAAAATATATGTCCTTTTGATTGCTTCCCTTTACAAAGTAAAATCCTGTGTTTGTATATGAAAACAGGTAATTAGATATGCAATTACCATGTTGCATATGCAAACTGATGCAACTATTATTACTGTTACTAATAATTCAAATAGCACTTGTATAGTATAATGCTTTTCATCTGCAGATCTCAAATAGATCCTTTCAAAATGTAGCCCTTACAATATCCTGCTTTTTCTATGTAGTATTTAGTTTCCTGTCTCCTCATCTGGGTTACAAAAAAATCAATTTCCTGACTGATATTTTAAAAATTATATTTAGGACACCCTTTATTTTATTTAATGATTTAGGATAACATTTTCAAAAGCTTGTAAAGCAGCAGTTTTCAAACTGTGGGACACGCCCTGCCAGGGGGGCGTGTTGGAACATTTGGGGATGCGAATGGTGACGCCAGGCAGCTCATGCGAGTCCTGCAGGACTTGGGCCAGCCCCCACTGGGAATGGGGAAGGAGTGCCACCTCTGCCCCTTGACTCACCTCAGCAGGCCCCCCAGCCTGTAGGTCAGTGTGAACATCCAACATGGCCACACCAATTTTCTGCTTCTGGCAGCCTCTGCGCCCAGTGCTGGTCCTGCCCTCAGATACCTTTGTACGTGCTTTCCCCCACCCTGAAAATCCGAGGGGGGGGGCAAGGGGGCCCTACCCTAGTGGTGCAGCTGGCTGCAAGGTAAAAGCAGCCCGCTGCAGAGGAAACCTTGGCTGTGCCATTGGTAAGTATCTGTGTATTTGAAACTTATAGGTGTAGGTAATTTAATTAAAGTTGTGTTAAGATCTGTCAGGTTTATGAGAAAGCTATCAAGCATACTTTTGCATGTGTCTATTTTTGTTTGTTTGTGGGGAACACAACAAAAATTGTAAGCCAAAGGGGGGGGGGGATTCTCAGCTCAAAAAATTTGCAAACCGCTGTCTTAAAGACAGTTGACAATGAGATTTAGGGACCTAAATCATTTAAGCACTTATGAAAATGCTTATCCTTATTGTTGTAATTACTCCATAATTCATTGCAGTGATTGGCTTTGAAAGTTTCCTTGAAATCTTTTCAAAGGGATAAACAAGTGTCTTCAATTATATAGTGATTATAGAGAGATAGTGGAACTCCACTTCCCCCACAAGGGCAAATGAAAGAAGTAGATCAATGCTACTATAGCAGCAGCTGTAATAATGTTACTGTTACCAGAGTGAATATCTGTATTCTCTATATTTTCATAATGGTGCTCCCTATAGAATTGTGCTCATTATTTAACAGCTCCCTTTCTTTTTTGTATTAGCAAACCTTATTCCTATTTCTGTAACCCTTGCACATCTGCACAACCCATTTAAGGCATTATTTCTCAAAGTGTGGGGGCACAAAGGACTAGCTGGGGGGATGTGAATAGGCCCCAAATTGTTCTCCACAGTGCCAACTTTTTTTTAAAAAATTCCCTAGCTGCTATGGTTGTGAAGAAAACCTTGTAAACATGACCTGAGCATAACTGAGGCATCAAAATCTGCCTGAGTTTGCAAGGGGCCTGAAACAATAGTGCTGAGGGGATGAGCTATCCTAATCTTTTCAGTGGATGTTAGCTCAGATGCCAGTGATGATATTTTTAAGGTCAACATTATTAACTATTTCACTACTGATCAAAGCATGTAAGAAAGCAGAGAAACTACCGTTATGAAGTTGGTAAGTGTGGTCAAGCAACCTTAACTATGCCCCAGTCGTGTTTCCATCTTATATTGCTTAACAAAATGTGCACCTTTTTTTTTTTTTTTTTAAAAACCATTCCACTTTGAATTAGATTTTTGCTCCTAAAAATTCTTTATTATGCTGCACAATGGTGCAGGATTAGAGAAAGGTGTGTGGAACCTTTCATTGTTTCATCCCCAAGCACACAGAGTACCAAACTCATCACAAACCTGGATGGGCACAGTAGCATGCTTTTCTGCAGTCAGAGTAGAGCAACAGAAACACTTTGCTGTAGAGTTAGTTGGAATTTTTCTGTCAGAAAATGATGAATGGTTGAAATTGAAAGGTTCCCTGGTAATGTTATGATTTTGACAACTCTTTCAATGGAAATCAACCCTCAATGATTTTGCAGCACTCTCTAACATCAGTGACTGCAGCAAAGGATTGACACTTAGTAAGCAGGGGATAGAGAGGGTGGGCAGGGTCTACTGGAACTATTAATTGAGTCAGAGAGCTTTAATCTGTATATTTAGGATTGGGAACTGGGATATTTTATTACTGCTGAGGAACATGCATATGTAACTTGCCTGAGGGGTCTCCTCTTGGTATTACCCCCTGAAATGGGCTAAGGGCTTGCCCTGCTTGGATAAAAGCATTGTTTTATTGCTGAGAGCCATGTCCATTCCTGGGGTCACCTTCTGCCTCCTCAGGGGGGGTTTGTGCTGATCAGAAGCAAGGGGGTGTCTCAGGTATGTGGGCTAGGACCTGAGATCCCCTCCACGAACCCCTGGGCCCCCTATTGACAGTGACATTCTCTGATTTCTCACCAGTGTTCTGTGACGTGACAAATCTCCTGTGTGCCTCAGTCTGGGTGACTGTCAAGAATAATAACCTTTGCTTACCTCACTGACTAAGAAGAGCATCACCTCCCCTGAGGCACTATAAGCTCAAAAGATAGTTCAATTGTTTTTAATATGTGTGGGAGTAGGGGGGAGAGAACGGGAGAAACTTGCCCAAGGCTAACTTACTCTCACTGTCACCAAAGCCTCTATGTATGTCAGTGTTAAGCTCTATGGGCTTGTCCACACGACAGGCTGTGTTGGCATAATGTATGTCCCTCAGGGGTGGGAATAAGCCACACCCCCCTCCCCACCAAGCAATGTAAATTACACTCACCTAAGCGCCAGTGTGGACAGCACTATGTTAGTAGGAGAGCTTCTCCCACCGACATTGCTACCGCCTCTCACGGAGATGGTTTTATTTTTGCCAATGGGAGGGCTGTCAGCATAGAGCATCTTCACCAGACACGTTGCAGTGGCGCCATTGTAGCGCTACTAATGTAGACTAGCTCTATGACTTCACACTATTTTATTTTCTCACTCCCCAAATTATTTTATTTGTTGATGTTTGCTCTCTCTAAGAAGCAGAATCTTGACAGACTTGTGGGAGTGGGTAGGGGAAGGGTCTTTCACATCCCTGCTGGAGCCCTGAGGAGCCCCCATTTTCTCCCTCCCCCCCTCAAGATTCTGCACAGAAATCATCATTGTGGCACAGGACTCCCTTCAGAGTCCGTCACCTGCACTCCAGAAATTGAGTAGAGGGTTTGCTGTTTAGCTCTGTGAGGCTTTTCCTGCTGGGGCTGAGCATGCTGCCTTCACAGTGCTCTTGGCTCCTGTCCTGATTAAATACTGGCATTTGAGTGATGTATTTCTTTCCTGAATTTCTCAGGGGAAAGAAATTAGTCAGTACTCTGCTGCCACAGCTAGTCCTTCCCCTACCGAATGGTACTTGAAGCTGACTTTAACGTCTTGCAACTTCCTCTCTTACTATTATGCCACACTCTCAGAGGTTTTTTTCCTTTTTGCAGGCTGACAGGCCTTCTGTCACTGGCAGAAACTGATGCTGAATTCCTAGAATGTACATAGGAGGAGCCTTTACGTCTTGAGATTGATCATCTTGAGACTGATAACCATGCACTTCAGGGAAAAAGCATTTGCTCTGCAAAGAAATTTCATCCTCTGCCTCACCACAAGATTCTGCCCAGGCTGCAGCAGCAGTGGTGACTCCTCCTACCTGTGTTTTCCCCCACCCCCCCCAAAGGCTTTCCAGTAAAGGTAACAGCTAACAGGCTGAGGAAACCTCACGGCCATTTCCTGTGCGTGAAGCTTCTGGTAAGCAAACTATTTGCATTCCCTTCCTTGTCTGCATCAAAGCTGGAGGGGCAGCAGTGTTGGAGGAACGCCTGGCCGCTGAGACCAACATGCTTCTATTTGCCTTGCACTTAGAAACAAAAAATATTTTGAAAGCTCCCATGATTGCCTGCTGTAAAGTAAAACTCGGCAAAAAAGTGCTTTGGCTGTGGTGTTTGATTCATGTGTGTGTGGGTGAGACAGCAAAATTACCCTCTGAAAACCTCTTGTCTGCTCACAGAATAGAGGCTGCAGGCTAATTTACAAGCACTTGTGGTACAAGAATTCTTTGTATATAAAATACATTATAGAAGATAACATAACCTAAGTAAAACTTGTTAACACATTTACCTGCAGTCCTAAAACTCTCATTATTGTGAAATACAATTTGTCATGACTTGTATACACAAGAGCAAGGGTCACAATAATTTAAGCTTTTCTTTAATTGAGCTAGTGTTTGAAGATCTTTCCTGCTATGACTTACTTAATTGTCCAATGATGCTGGTTATAATAATTTGGATTGCTGTATATTTTTTGTCTACCCTTCAATGATAATCCAAGGTAAAATTACTTTTCATTGTCCTGCTGTAGTGACCTTGGGCCTGACTGTTCTCACATCACTTTTACACCATTTTACTCCTTTGATTTCCATGGAGTTACTCCTTTTTTTATGTCAGTTTAAGTGAGATGAGAATCAAACTGCTTTGTTTTTTTTTCCTGTTTAAATTGTGCAAACTAATGTGCAAAACTGGTACAAAGTTGTATTATAGTTGTTACATATTGGCATGATACTCCATTGTAAAGAACTGGGAACAACATTTTGATTGAATAACACAGCGCTGTTCTTAAAGGTGACTTGCAAAGGTAAGCTACCAAATTTCAATAACTTTACTAATATGTACTAAACTTCCCTCTTTAGTTATGCATAGGAAGTTAGGAGTAAAATAGCACATTATCTGAAATCTGTTCTCTTTTAGGTCATATGATACCTAATCAGGAGTGAAAGTAATATGAAACACTTACCAGTACAGGGGCCCGGCTACTGGCCCCTGGAAGGGGCGGGGCCTTGGACAGAAAGGGCGGGGCTGGGAGTCAGCCTCCCCCAGCCAGCCCATCTGCGCTGCCTGGCCCGTGCCATCCGGGACTCCGGCGGTGATTTTAAAGGGCCCGGGGCTCCGGCCGCTGCCACAGTAGCGGCGGCCGGGAGCCCCGAGCCCTTTTAAATCACTGGCCCTGGGGCAGCTGCCCCCTTTGGAAAGGGGCAATGACATACGGGCCAGTACCAGCTTCTTACTGATACACCATACAAGCCCGTACCGGCCTACTTTCACCCCTGTATCCAACCCATGAAAGCCATCCATCTCTTGTTTCACTGTGAGCACTCCCCTCCATGGTAGCTGTGCATACTGTCTACCATTGAACCTTCTTGAAATATGGATCCACCCTGTTAGAGGGTGGATTGGCCTTTTAAGTCATAGGCTTGCCACACCTATGACTAAGGCTGCGATTTAGTCACGGAGGTCGCAAGTCATGGAGTCCGTGACTTCCAAAGACCTCTGTGACTTCAGCCAGCATGGACTGGGAGCTGCAGGGTCCCCTGCCGTGTCTGGAGGCAGGGAGCTGTGGGCAGCAGGGAGGACCCCCGCAACTCAGAGCCGCCAGCGGAGGGGGACCCTGGAGCTCCCAGCCTGGGCCCAGCTGCCCAGGCTCCTCATTTTGTCATGGATATTTTTAGTAAAAGTCAGGGACAGGTCATGGGCTTCTGTGAATTTTTCATTATTGCCTGTGACCTGTCTGTGACTTTACTAAAAATATCCGTGACAAAATCTTAGCCTTACCTAATTAACTACATCCCAGGTGATTGGTTTGAGGCCAGGGATCAGATGAGAGAATGCAAGTCACCTGATCCTTAAACAAACAAACCCCCCAACCAGCTGCTTAGTGAGAAGCGAGAGCTACTGTGGGCCAGATTGGTCTTCTGCAGGAGCCTATCCGGGACAAAAGAAAAAGGCCTAGTTTAACAGTTTGATTTATGTTGGACAGTTCTGGTGTTGAGAAATAAACCCATCACTGAAGAAAGAAAGAGATCTATTCTGCCACAGCTGGGAGCTTTATTTGATGCACTGGCCAGTGAGATGGCCCACTGGTTTATACACTCTATAAAAGGTTTGGCTTAAAAATTGTCAGCACTCTGAAACATTTTATAATTGGGCTGTGAAATGTTAGAAATAGAAATGTTTGTTCCTTTCCTTTCACAGAGGACAGATCTTGTGTGCATCACTGAACTTGGGTTTTATGGGGATGTATAGGCCCTATTCTAGCAAATGTTTGAAGCCTGTGCGTAAACTTTAGAAGCATGAATAGTCCTATTGTGGCCAATGGGACTACTCATGTGCTTAAAGTTAAGCATGGGTTTAAATTGCTTTGCTGGATTAGGGCCATATACATGTATATCTGGATTTTCTACACCTGGATTGACCTCACTGCTCCTAATGTCATGCAGCTTCTCTCTTCTCTTTCAAATCCCTTCTTACATCTCCCCTTTTGGCTGTCTCCACTGCTACTCAAGGCAAATCTCATTCAGATGGATATGTACATATTTAAAAAAAATTGAATTAATATGCTGAATAAGATGCAAACACAAGTTAATAATAATTGGCATCTTGAAATGTAGTTGTTAGGGTCATTTGCAAGTAATTCAGAAGGCTACTTTATCTGTGTATCTAGCCTACCAGCAAATTTTAGAACATAAGAATGGCTATACTGGGTCAGACCAAAGGTCCAGTTAGTACAGTATCCTGTCTTCTGACAGTGGCCAATTCCAGATGCCCCAGAGGGAATGAACAGGTAATCATCAAGTGATTCATTCACTGTCGCTCATTCTCAGCTTCTGGCAACAGAGGCTAGGGACACCATCCCTGCCCATTCTGGCTAATAGCCACTGATGGACCTATCCTCCATGAATTTATCTAGTTCTTTTTTGAACCCTGTTATAGTCTTGGCCTTCACAACATCCTCTGGCAAAGAGTTCCACAGGTTGACTGTGCATTGTGTGAAGAAATACTTCCTTTTGTTTGTTTTAAACCTGCTGCCTATTAATTTCATTTGGTGACCCCTAGTTCTTGTGTTATGAGACTTTCTTTACTTTTTTTATTTACTTTCTCCACACCAGTCATGATTTTATAGACCTCAGTCATATCCCCCCTTAGTCATCTCTTTTCCAAGCTGAAAAGTCCCAGTCTTATTAATCTCGCCTCATACGGAAGCCGTTCCATACCCCTAAGCATTTTTGTTGCCCTTTTCTGAAACTTTCCCAATTCCAATATATCTTTTTTGAGATGGGGCGGCCACATCTGAATGCAGTATTCAAGATGTGGGAGTACCATGGATTTATATAGAGGTAATATATTTTTTGTCTGATTATCTATCCCTTTCTTAATAATGCCCAACGTTCTGTTTGCTTTTTTGACTGCCGCCACACATTGAGTGGATGTTTTCAGAGAACTACCCACAATGACTCCAAGATCTCTTTCTTGAGTGGCAACAGCTAATTTGTCATCATTTCATATGTATAGTTGGGATTGTTTTCCAATGTGCATTACTTTGCATTTATCAACATTGAATTTAATCTGCCATTTTGTTGCCCAGTCACCCAGTTTTGTGAGATCCCTTTGTAACTCTTCGCAGTCTGCCTGGGACTTAACTATCTGGAGCAGTTTTGTTTCATCTGTAAATTTTGCCACCTCGCTGTCTACCCCTTTTTCCAGATCATTTATGAATATGTTGAATGGGACTGGTCCCAGTACAGAGCCCTGGGGGCCACCACTATTTACCTCTCTCCATTCTGAAAACTGACCATTTCTTCCTACCCTTTGTTTCCTATCTTTTAATCAGTTACCGAGCCATGAGAGGACCTTCCATCTTATCCCATGACAACTTACTTTGCTTAAGAGCCCTTGGTGAGGGACCTTGTCAAAGGCTTTCTGAAAGTCTAAGTACACTATGTCCACTGGGTCCCCTTTGTCCACATGATTGTTGACCCCCCTCAAAAATTCTAACAGACTGGTGAGGCATGATTTCCCTTAACAAAAATTATGTTGACTTTTCCCCAACAAATTATGTTCATCTATGTGTCTGACAATTTTGTTCTTGTTTCAATCAGTTTGCCCGGTACTGAAGTCAGGCTTACCAGCCTGTAATTGCCGGGATCACCTCTGGAGCCCTTTTAAAAAAATTGATGTCACATTAGCTATCTTCCAGTCATTTGGTACAGAAGCTGATTTAAATGCTAGGTTACAGACTACAGTTAGTAGCTCACATTTGAGTTCCTTCAGAACTCATGGGTGAATACCATCTGGTCCTGGTTAGGGTTACCATACGTCCGGTTTTTCCCGGACATGTCCGGCTTTTTGGTAATCAAACCCCCGTCCGGGGGGAATTGCCAAAAAGCCGAACATGTCTGGGAAAAATACTGGCCGGGCACTTCCCCTCCCGGGCTCCAGCTGCTCTGCTCCTCCCCTGACTCTTCGGCTCTGTTTAAGAGCCAAGCTGCTCGAGCGCTCTGGCTTTGGGCAGCCCCCATGCCTCCGGACCCCGAGCCGCCGGCTGGGCACTTCCCCTCCCGGGCTCCAGCTGCTCTCCTCCAGCGGCGCAGGGTCCAGAGGCATGGGGGCTGCCCGAAGCCGGAGTGCTCGGGCAGCTCGGCTCTTAAACAGAGCCGAAGAGTCAGGGGAGGAGCACAGCAGCCGGAGCCCGGGAGGGGAAATGCCCGGCCGGGGGCGCAGGGTCCAGAGGCATGGGGGCTGCCCGAAGCCCGAGCGCTACCGGCTTCATGGTTTGCCGGGCAGCCTCCAGACCCTGCGCCCCTGGCTGGGCGCTTCCCCTCCCGGGCACCAGCTGCGCTGGGGAAGCGCCGGCCGGGGGCGCAGGGTCTGGAGGCTGCCCGGCAAACCGTGAAGCCGGTAGCGCTCGGGCAGCCCTTTTCGCGTGGCTGGGAGGGAGGAGGGGGAGTTAGGGCGGGGACTTTGGAGAATGGGCGGAGTTGGGGCGGGGCCGAGGGTGGGAAAGGGGCGGGGCCAGGGCCCGTGGAGTGTCCTCTTTTTTTTATTTTTTAAATATGGTAACCCTAGTCCTGGTGATTTATTACTGTTTAGTTTATCAATTTGTTCCAAAACCTCCTCTAATGACAACTCAATCTGGGACAGTGCCTCAGATTTGTCACCTAAAAAGAATGGATCAGGTTTGGGAATCTCCCTCACATCCTCAGCCATGAAGACCGATGCAAAGAATTCATTTAGTTTCTCTGCAATGGCCTTATCATCCTGAGTGCTCCTTTAGCATCTCAATCGTCCAGTGGCCTCACTGGTTGTTTAGCAGGAGTCCTGCTTCTGATGTACTTTAAAAAAAAAATTGATATTACTTTTTGAGTCTTTGGGTCGCTGTTCTTCAAATTATTTTTTGGTCTTCCTAATTATATTTTTACACTTCATTTGCCAGAGTTTATGGTCGTTTCTATTTTCCTCACTAGGATTTAACTTCCACTTTTTAAAGGATGCCTTTTTACCTCTCATTTAGGTTCAGTGCAATGGACTGATTTAATATTACTGTTTGAAAATACTGCCTGCTAATATTATCCCCAGGAAATAATTTTGTCCTCTGCACAGATACTACAAGTTGGAGATGCTCCCATAATTCCTAACCTCATTCTCTAGCAATGAGTTAAACACCCTTTGGGGGGAGGGATAGCTCAGTGGTTTGAGCATTGGCCTGCTAAACCCAGGGTTGTGAGTTCAATCCTTGAGGGGGCCACTTAGGGATCTGGGGCAAAAATCAGTACTTGGTCCTGCTAGTGAAGGCAGGGGGCTGGACTCGATGACCTTTCAAGGTCCCTTCCAGTTCTAGGAGATGGGATATCTCCATTAATTATTTATTTATTATTTATTTATTTATTTACCCTTTCCTGCTCTACTCCCTCAGTCAATATTTAAAGAAACTTAATTTAATCATTAAAAACAAAACCTGGCTAGCATAGCAAACTTGACCCAAGTTGTACCATGTTGGGCAACATTTGTCCTACATAACAAAGCTCAATAATAGACATCCTGGAACTTACTGATGCAGAACAAGGCAGATGAATAAAGCACGTCAGCCTAGCCTGTTTTTGTTTGCATGTGCGTATAGGTCTGACCTGCAAGCAAACATTGGTTTAAAAAAGGAAATCATCTATCAACTCTTCTGTCTCATAGTAACTGTTAGAAGACACTGCATCATTAAAGGAATTATAACAAATCAATTCTAAGAACTGCCTGTTTGTATTTTTAGCTCCTCCCTTACTATAGTGTACAAGCACAGGTGGAATTTTCTCTAGGGTTGTTCACCTTTTGTTTTCACAATTCATAGCACTTAGAATGACTTGTCAAACAAAAGAATAGGCCTGATTCTAAGAAGAGCAGAGAAATTCAGGTCCCACTGAAGTCCATGGTAACTGTGTGTGTTCAACAAGTTAAACAAGTAAGTTAGGCCACAAAAATGTGCCTGAATGTACTTTCTTGCAATATTTATATTTATACATGGAAATGGGAATTTAGATAACACCCTTCTTCACATATCTGTGCACAAATATGCAGTTTGCATGTGCAAAGTGTGCACATGCAAGTTTTTTTAGAGACAACCAAGACACCCTTATCTAAAACTTTGGTCCACAGAGTGGATTTCTTTTGTGAATTTTTAAAAAAAAGGGAATTTAGTGTTTCTGAAAGCAGCTGGATTGTGAGATCTGGCGAGGAATAAAGTCATATTTATATAATGACATTTGTATAATGTCAAGGAATATATTTAATTTCATGTCGTCATATAATATACACATTTGTATGTGTAATATATAGAATACATACACACACATAAAATGAGAGACTTTATTTACATAATATTGTTATGCTGAAAAATGTTAAGTGGGTCTTTGATCCTTAGAGAATCACAGACCTGGTTAATGTTTACGGATGGGCTAAGCACCCAGTTTTGGCATGAAAAATGTATTCCCATTTTTCTTGTGGTCACAGTCCCTTTGTGTCAGGGTTGGGGAATATTGGCAGATGATGAGGGAGGAACTTGTACTACTATTGTCTGTGCTTTACCTGTCAATAATTAGGACCCCAGTCTGGCAAAGCACTTAAACATAACTTGAAGCATGTGAGCAGTCTTATGAATTAAATAACTGGGTCTACTCATGAGCTTAGAGTTAAGCATGTATTTAAGCACTTTGCTGGATCAGGGCCTGGGGGAATTTATTTTTCAGTGTTGTCAGTTTGACAACTTTCTCAAGCACCAAAATCATTTTATAAAAATCAACTGTAGGTGTGGTAAAAATCGAATGTGGCCTAAACCAGCTTTCCAGCAACAAATACTTGTGTTGCATTTCTACTGCTGCAACAGGTGTTATTTTGTTAAGACCTAGGGATCAATAACTAAATTTATAGAAAAGCCAGCTTCTTAATGGTTAGTGGTTGTGTGTAATATGTAGAACATTACTCCTCTGGGTGTACAGTGAACTTATGGAATATTATCCCCCACGTCAACTTATATCAGTCTTCTTTTTCTGCTATCCCGGAAGCAAAAGGGAGAAAAATCCGCAAAGTGGCCTCACTAATGTTAAAGAGTCAAATATGACATGCTCTTTGCATGTATGAAAACTGGTATTTGTGGATTGCAGTTTTCCTTTCAGATACTATCACAGTATAATGTAAAATCTGGGACAAATATGATGTGTAGCACTTCTTTGCATGATGTTGTGGACATTACTGGGGATATGCCAGTCAAGAATGGGGGAAGAGCAGTTGGAACTAAGAATACAATCATTCAGGCTAAAGAGAAGAAGCAATTAAGTCTCTTTTTATGCCAAGGCTCTGGACTGCATGGGAAGAACTAACCTAGGGAGAATACGAGGAGTTTTCCTGGGACTGGTTGCAAATGCAGGGACTAAGGGATTGTTTGGCTGTATCTAGGTGTGTGAGAGGCAGAAAGCAAAACATGGGTAGAAAGCAAGAGAAACAGTTGTTAGTGTGATGGGGAGACACAGAGCTCCTTGGGAGCTCACTGGAAAGACAAGCTTGGAAACTGCGAGCAAGGAAACTGTCTGCTGTTGTCTGTTTTTATTGTGTTCCGGGAAACTGGACTTTGTGAATGTTCTGTGTAAACAAACAGGATTATACCAAACAATATACCTGACACATATAATTAACTCCTCTTAATGGAAATAACAGGGCAAAACCTCGAATATTGCCTAACTGCTCAACCAAGGGGCAATAATATGTGTAGTGCAACTTCCAGTGAGTGGGGCTTCTAGCTGCTCTTTGTGTCTTCTGAAAATCTCCCACATGTAAGTATATGGATAACCTGTGTACTGAATAAGGGAGGGGTTTGTGCAGCACTTAGCACAATGGGGCTCTGATCCTGACTGGGCCCCTGGGTGCTACTGTAATAAAAATACTAAATAATAGTCCTGACTTGAACCAGATTTGGACAAGTCTCTTATATATACCACCTTGAACGACCAACAAGCAATTTAAAAACACTTCTAGAGCATGCTGCAAGTACAGATTCAACTGTTCCTAGAAATAACAACAAGGAGATCTTAGGTCAATCTGAACTTAAAACTTGAAAAGGCACATTAGTTTGCTGTTTGTCAAAGTCAAATCCTGCTTGATCTGGTTGTTCTGAGGGAAGCAAGAATGGGTTTCCAGCAGCTGACAACTATTTAGTGACTAATGTGCAAATGTGTTTGTGATCTCCATGGTTCCTAGTGGAAAAGCATTCACATCCCAAACACAGGGACAGTTGGTATCAACAGGCACTATTGCTAGCAGTTTTGGCATGAAAAATGTATTCCCATTTTTCTTGTGGTCACAGTCCCTTTGTGTCAGGGTTGGGGAATATTGGCAGATGATGAGGGAGGAACTTGTACTACTATTGTCTGTGCTTTACCTGTCAATAATTAGGACCCCAGTCTGGCAAAGCACTTAAACATAACTTGAAGCATGTGAGCAGTCTTATGAATTAAATAACTGGGTCTACTCATGAGCTTAGAGTTAAGCATGTATTTAAGCACTTTGCTGGATCAGGGCCTGGGGGAATTTATTTTTCAGTGTTGTCAGTTTGACAACTTTCTCAAGCACCAAAATCATTTTATAAAAATCAACTGTAGGTGTGGTAAAAATCGAATGTGGCCTAAACCAGCTTTCCAGCAACAAATACTTGTGTTGCATTTCTACTGCTGCAACAGGTGTTATTTTGTTAAGACCTAGGGATCAATAACTAAATTTATAGAAAAGCCAGCTTCTTAATGGTTAGTGGTTGTGTGTAATATGTAGAACATTACTCCTCTGGGTGTACAGTGAACTTATGGAATATTATCCCCCACGTCAACTTATATCAGTCTTCTTTTTCTGCTATCCCGGAAGCAAAAGGGAGAAAAATCCGCAAAGTGGCCTCACTAATGTTAAAGAGTCAAATATGACATGCTCTTTGCATGTATGAAAACTGGTATTTGTGGATTGCAGTTTTCCTTTCAGATACTATCACAGTATAATGTAAAATCTGGGACAAATATGATGTGTAGCACTTCTTTGCATGATGTTGTGGACATTACTGGGGATATGCCAGTCAAGAATGGGGGAAGAGCAGTTGGAACTAAGAATACAATCATGCAGGTATAATTTAAAACAAACAATGCTTTCCTCTTCTTCCCCCCCCACCCCCCCGATTGTGAGAGGAATGAAAACTTCAGCTAAATTAAGTTATGTAGAAATTACAACAGCAATATTTCTGATCATCATCTCATCCAGGAGTTGCGATTAGAAAAAATAGGATGCAACAAATCTCAGAAGCATAGAAATATCCCTTGTGGCAAATTGATGAACAAAAACATGACAATGTTTCCTTTTTGGACAATGCAGACAAAGAAACCAAAACTTCATAATGCATCTCTGTAAGAACTGAAAAGTTAAAACACTCAGGAGCTCACAAGCGATTGAAATATATGGAGAAAGAACAGAACCGCAGATGATTCCTGCTAAATTGTATAAAGACAGATTCAGGCTATGAAAGGAGAACATGATAAATATTCTACTCTTTTAAATTGTTTTAAGTTTAGATGTTATGATCGTGACTTGGTAACTGAACATTTTACTTATCCTATATTTTGGAGGAGTGTATTAACTATACAGGCGCGGCTCTATGTATTTTGCCGCCCCAAGCACGGCAGTCAGGCGGGTTTCGGCGGCATGCCTGCGGGAGGTCCGCTGGTAACGCGGATTCGGCAGGATGCCTGCGGGAAGTCCGGCGGTCCCGCGCCTTTGGCGTACCCGCCGCCGAATTGCTGCCAAAGCTGCAGGACTGGCGGACCTCCCACAGGCAAGCTGCCAAAGGCAATCTCCCTGCTGCCCTCAAGGCTAGGGTTACCATATTTCAGCAAGCAAAAAAGAGGACGGGAGGAGCCCCGCCCCAGTCCTGCCCTAGCCCCGCCCCTCCCCCTTCCACTCCCTCCCACTTCCCGCCCCCCTCAGGACCCCCAACCCTCCCCCTGCTCCTTGTCCCCTGACTGCCCCCTCCTGGGACCCCTGCCCCTAACTGCCCCCCAGGACTCCACCCCCTACCTAAGCCTCCCTGCTCCTTGTTCCCTGACTGCCCCCTCCTGAGACCCTCCCCCCATCCTAACTGGCCCCCTAGGACACTTCCCCCTACCTGCCCCCTGACTGCCCCAACCCTTATCCACACCCCCACCCCCAGACAGCCCCCCGGGACTCCCACGCCCCATCCAACCACTCCCCGCCCCCTGACAGCCCCCCCCAGAACTCCCGACCCCTCTAAACCCCTCTGCTCCCTGTCCCCTGACTGCTCCGATCCCTCTCCCCACTCCTGCCCCCTGACAGCCCCCCCGCTCCTTGTCCCCTGACTACCCCTCCTGGGACCCCTGCTCCTAACTGCCCTCCAGAACCCCACCCCCTACCTAAGCCTCCCTGTTCCTTGTCCCCTAACTGCCCCCTCCTGAGACCCCCCCACCCTAACTGCCCCCCCCAGGATCCTACCCCCTACCTGTACCCTGACTGCCCAAAACCTTATCCCCACCCCCACCCCCAGAAAGCCCTCCCCCGAACGCCCGACCCCCCCCGTCTCTTGACTGCTCCCTCCAGAACCTCCCTGCCCCTTCTCCGACCCCCTGGCCCCCTTACTCTGCCGCTCAGACCAGCGTGCCGGGGAGGAGGAGCAGGGGGAGGAGCTCCAGACTGCCGGTGCGAACGGCCGGCTGGTGATCTGCGAATGCAGGGAGGGAGGGAGGGAGTGCTCTCAGCTGCAGGGGAGAGGAAGGGGAAGTGGAGGAGGGGCTCTCTCTGGCTGTCGGAGCCCCATGTAAGTGGCACCATCCGGCCGGCTGCCCTGTCAGCAGCGCGTGCTCTGCCGGGGGGGGGGGGGGGGAAGTCCGGACATTTACAAATTCCCCCCGGACGCTATTTTTAACTCTAAAAGCCGGACATGTCCGGGGGAATCCGGACGAATGGTAACCCTACTCAAGGCGACCGGCAGGCTGCCCCCCGCGACTTGGTGCGCTGGTGCCCGGAGCCGCCCCTGTAACTATAAAATGAGTCATCTTAACATGCCCAGCACTGAGAAACAAGGGTTTGAAAGTAAAGGGTGGTAAATTAGGCCCAAAAGAGAGTTATTTTTTGTTTGTAGATTTAATAACGTTTAGCAGCATAGAGAACTTTTTAAAAAAGGACTTAAAAAACAGTGAAATCAGTGTTTTTGTTGGGAATTGAACAGAGAAAACCCAAACACTGAACCATTGCACTGGTCCCATGAGAATCAGAGAAGGAAACTGAGTCATAAAAAACAATTAAAACTGAATACTGTGGGGTTGGTACCACAGTGTCTCAGATCACAGTACAAATAATTTTATTTTCTGTGCCCATACTAAGAGCCAGATTGTGCTCTGTTACTCCGTGGTGGCACAGAAGAGGTGGAGAGATAGCAAATTGCACTCCTTGCCTGTTTTTTTGAGCTCCGGAACAATCTGTGCTTCCCTGGAGTTCAGAGTCTGTTCCTTCCTTACATCTCCCAGGGTGCAAGGCACTCCAAAAAGGTTAGAGAGGAGGTGGGGTCATCGACACACCCCACCCTACACATAAGTCAGCAGAGTTGGCTGGCAACAATAGGGAATCGGCTGCAGCAGCTTTGTCAGAATTCTGTCATAGCTTCGCCTGGGGTGGCATGTCTCTGCACTGCCCCAATGTGGTGCTCTACCTTAAGTGCCTGATGCAATGCCCATTAAAATCAATGGAAAGACATCTATTGACTTTGATGCGTGCTGGATCAGATCCTGAAGGCACATCTGAACCCTGAATGAAATACAAAATGGTGAAAAGTGAATGAAACCGCAAACAAATCTTTCCCTTTCATTGATCTAAAGAGATGTAAGTAAAGCAGGTAAAGGCCTTTTTAGAAAACCATTTTTTTAACCTAATGAAATCCATTATGAATTTCAGCATAAGTGGATTCATGCTGCCAGTTGGTTTAGTAATCTGAAGATATGTGAGAAATGACATGTTCCTAGCATGTTTTGGATTTTGGGCTCCAGAGGGTTTTGCCAGATTGCATGTGCCTTAAGAAAAAAAAACCCTTGTGGAAAAAAAATTCCTGCCTAAAATACTTTCTCTTGGAATCCCTCCTAAAAGCTAACAAAGCGTTTGGGTGTTTTTTGCTGGTAGTTACATAATGTTGTTTTCTCAACACTATAATAATATGCCATTATTTGCAGACTTGAGCTGGTTTAATAATTGCATTACTTTTCTTCATTTTCCGTTCAGCGACCTCGTGCACCTGAGGATCTCAGTCTTGACATGTCATTAAGTTTGATGAGCAAATGCTTAGTTGTCTCTTTTTCAAACAGGAAAAAATATAATAAAACTGCCTGGTTTAAAAAGTAGAGTTTGTTTTTTTCAAAGTTAGTATCTGTTAAAACAATTTCTGTAAACTCTAGTCATGATTTATTCATTCCATCTACAGTAGATAGTTCTGCACACTTTTCCCAATTGTTAGCTTATTAGAGGCTCTTTTGCCACCGCAATTCAAAGCTGAACTGCAAAGCTATTAGGAAAATCTTGCTAACGTTTAAATCCTCACTCACTAAGAATGTACATGTAGACTGGAACCATCTAAATACATTTACATTTGGAACAGCCCACTCCTGAGTTCAGAATTTTCTTTCCATTTTAATGGTTGATGGCAAATCCTTAAATTGAATCTCTTGCCCTGTCTGAAGTGATTATGATGCTGTCAGCTGTTGCAGTGAAAGAAAAAAATTCCTGAATTCAGGACTTAAGGCAGGTCGCTCAAGAAAAACAAAATTGACAAGTATTCTAGTATAAAGTTCATGTGGCCCTGATTTAAAATGTAGCACTTTCCCAATGACTGGTTTCAGTACTACGGTCCCTTTGCTGTCTCTTCCCATAACCCAGAGAAAACAAATGGAAAAACTCTGTCAGTGCTCCAGTCATTTCTAACTACAGAATTTAATAATGACCATCTCACTTATTACTTCCTATTTTAACTGGTACTGTCATAGGACCTTATCCAGCTCACAGGATACAGAATGTGGCCTTCTGGAGTTTATATATCAAGCCAAACTAATCAGGAGAATGTCAGCTCAGTATGCAAGGCCACTTCCTGAGCCAAACTCCACAGCTGCTTGACCTAAATGACCTCTCCACATCCTAGGACTGTTTTAACTCCCCCCCGCCCCCCCCCCCCCGAAGCAGCCCCAGGTGAGTATGAAAAAAGCAAAGTCCCCCTTCCACAGGGCTCTGATTTTTAAAAACGCACACGTTGGTGTGACAGCTTCTTTCTCTGCCACTATTCCTGCTAGAACTAGTGGGAGGGTGATCCCGCCCCCAAACACTTGTCTGATGGTAAGGGCACCTGCTCTGTTGTGGGGGCTCTGTCTTCCTCTTTGTTTCCCTATCTCTGTGGAGGAGGGGCACAATCATTAGTCTGATGGGCCTTTCCTCTGCTGGATGATAACTTTCCAGCCAGTAAATTTTTCATGGCCTCTTTAAGAACTTTCCTCAGCTGACTGAACATTGAGCTTGTTCCTCTGAAACTATTGCTTAGGGCTAAGTAAGAGAGAGTTACAAGCTTATTGTCTGGGATGGGGAAGTCCTGACTGGTCACATTATGTCTTATGTGGCTGCTTCAGAGTGGGAATTTTCCACTTGGAATTGGAAGCTGAAACCTGTGTTGCAGAAAAGAGGAAGGTCATGGAGCCAGAGGCTCTGTAGCCATCTGTTTAGGATGACACATTTTAAGAGGTGTGCCATGGCTGTGGGAGCAGTATTAAGAAGAGAGTCATGATGATTCTGTCAGAAGAAGCCAACTGGCCAAAACACCCCATATTTTGGAGTCCTATTCCTAGTACACAAGCAGGGCCGGCTACAGGCACCAGCAAAACAAGCAGGAGCTTGGGGTGGCATTCTGGCGCCGGCCATTATAGGCGCCGACTCCGGGGCATGGGGAAAAAGTGCCCCTGCTGTCCCAGCTCGCCTCCGCCTGCTGCCCTGAGTGCGCCGCTGCCGCTCCGCTTCTCCCACCTCCCTCCCAGGCTTGCCGTGCGCGAAACAGCTGTTTTGCGCAGCAAGGCTGGGAGGGAGGAGAAGCTGAGCGGCAGGGCACTTGGGGGAGGCGGCGGTGGTTGAGCGGAGGTGAGCTGGAGCGGGGAGCGGTTCCTCTACCCACTGTTACTTCCTGCGCTCCCCGTTACTTCCTGCGCCCCCCCACCCTAGCTCACCTCTGCTCTGCCTGCTCCCCTGAACGCGCCACTGCTCCGCTTCTCCGCCCTCCCTCGCCTGAGAGGGAGGGGGGAGAAGTGGAGCGGTGGCGCGCCTGGGGAAGCAGGCGGAGCGGAGGTGAACTAGGGCGGGAGGTCGCGGGGGGCCCACAGGAAGCAATGGGGGGAGGGGGGAAATGTGGCACGCCCGGGGGTGGAGGCGGGGCTGGGGATTTGGGGAAGGGATTCGGAAGGGGTGGAGTTGGGGCGGGGCAGGGGGGCACGAAATAAAAGGGGGGGCGGCCAAAAATTTTTTTGCTTGGGGCGGCAAAAATCCTTGAGCTGGCCCTGTACACAAGTGTCAGAAGAGAATATCCTAGAGAGAAGGTAAGTTCCTTGCCTAGAAAAGAGAAACCAAACAGGAGCTCGGAGGAAAGGCAGAGCAATGTAAGATGACTTAGGGAAAGGGGATCCTCTTTGATTTATGGGTGGAACACAAAATAATCTGTTGCTTGAAGTGCCAAAACACCTAGTGCTGACCCTACCAAAAATCTCTGCAGAGTTGCAGACACAGAATATGCAAAATAGGTCCCTCAGTTCAGAAGGGCAGCTATCACGCCTTAAACCACACCTCCTAAAGCAGTCTTTCAGCTTTGATGACACCAGAACACTACAGTAAGTTCAGCTATACAGAAACTGTGTACTTCATCACCCTAGCTTGATGTCTCTCCTAGATTTCTCTAATTCCTGACATGCTAGGAACTGCATGCACTTCCTTTTTGTATAAAATGACTTTGATTGCTTTATACTCTCTCCCCTATTTTAATCAAGGCAAGTTCAAACAACAAAGGACAAGATCCTTAGTTAAGCTCCTGTGAGAAGTCAGTCACAGTTCATGACAGACCTCTGGAATCTGCTGGAAATTAATATGAACGTTCTACATATATTTATATCCTATGCATGAATTTTATGACCACCTATTTTTCAAGGAAGGGATGGGTCGTGGGTTTAAAAAGAATCAAGCATCTATAAATGTATATAACACTCCATCTTGTAGTGCTAACAGTGATATTGCCAGCTCTAAATGTGGTTTCTGAGTGTTTGGAATCTGGTAGATAAGTGACATCCGCAGTGCAGAATGCAAAAATTCTTGGCTCTGGAGTACAGCTGTGTCATCATGAGGTTGGAATGTACAGTATATGCTGTCCACGAGTATAGCTCTGAGCAGAGAAATGTGTATATGATCAACAGCACCTGCCTCCTGATGGAACAGTTCAGCTGTTGTGATAGCTGATGATCTAAATTTAAGGTTTGCACATGCTTGATTCTATTTAATACCAAGCGACATAACTGTACAGGAAAAAAAAGAACAGCTTTGGGGCTTGCACTTTGTAAATGAAGTATACACAAAGAATTGAAATATTTTTTCTCCTTTATGCTTAAATTTTTAATTGGCATGATCTGAAGACAAACCTTTTCTTTTAAGCATATATCATGCTGTGGGGTGCCCTAACTCTCCTGAGATATTGCCAGAGAAGTCACACTTATTAGTAATAGCTGGGTCTGTTCTCTTCTCCTTGGAATTCACAAGATCTCCTGTCACCCCTACAGAATTCCTCAAACTGCTCCCCCCCAATCTAGAATACAGCTCATTCTCATTCTTGTTGAATTTAAGATGTACATTAGGAGGGTTTTGGCTGGCATTAATTTCTTCATTGCTTCCAAAGGGAAAGAGAGAAGGAGGGGAGTATTATGGCTGCTTCTTCACAAGAGATATTCAAAGCAGCAGAGACCCATGCTAAATGTAGTTTGTTAATCATGGAGAGAATTGAGATGCTGCATTTAAGCAACATGCTTTCAACCTGAATATGGGCCAAAAAAGCCTTCTTTGCATTCTTCTCTGGCTCTGGCAAAGCACAGCAAACCATCCCACCACAAACATTTCATGGGCATTTGTTGAGTACTGATTGCAATAACAGAGAACTTGAAGGAGCCTTAAAGATGAAGTACATATTTTTTTTTGAAGTTGCTAACAGAATAAATGCTATCCTCCACATACATGAATATGACAATATGCCATGGTGCTGTCCACCCACAAATACTGAAGGACATTTGGATTACAAGAAAATCATGCTTCATATTACAAGCCATATTGCCATATTTTTCATACCTTTCTGGTACTGTATATTGTGACAAAATCAGGCCGGATAGCGATCAGAGGTTACCTCAGGTCAACAAGAGACACCTGAGTCCACTCCAATTAAGTGCTGCTTGTGACCTTTAAAAACCCCTCTTCTGATGTGCAAGAGAAAGAAGAGATGAGAGAGAGACTGCAGTACAGAGAAAAGGCTTCTTCTAGGTGGAAGGCTTCTCTCCATCCCATAGGGGAAGCAAGCAAGCTAACTGTGTTTGGGTAAGGGCTGGCACTCAGAAGCCAGCATAACAAGGCAACACCCTGGAGAGGAGGCAGGGAAAGTTATTCTTTTTTTGTGTTAGGAGTCTGTGTCTATGTTTGGCTGAAGATTACTACCCCAAGGCCCACTTTGAAAATACCAAAAAATAAAGCAGACTGAGGGAAAAAAACCCTCTGGAGTAGGACTGATTTACTCCAGGCCCCCCACCCACTAGAGGGGGGAGACGCTGAGGCTGACAAGTTGAAAGGGATGCCTTGCCATAATATAATATCCTTTAGAGACTTGTTCAGAAGTGAAATTCTGGCCCATTGAAATCAATGGCAGAATACCAATAGAATTCAATAGAGCCAAGATTTCACTGCAGTATTCGAGTTACTTTAAGTTCCCTTCACCCTCTGGTGTATATGTATGCTTGGGGATGTGTGTGTGCACAAAAACATATACACACGTTCTCAAATCACTAAAAAGAGGATAGGAAAGGGAAACGGAAGTAAAATGTACATGTCTTGTTTTATCTACATGCAGAGCAGAATGCAGAAAATGATAGATGGAATGGTCCCTGAACTCTAACAGCTTACAATAAAAACCTTAAAATGCAAAATTTGCCACTACTTTTAAAAATAAAATAAAACTGACATTTATTTTCAATTCACATAGTAATTATGTTCTGAAAATGGTACAATGTATATCACGCTTGGCATGCATCTCCTGAGAAACTGATTCTAGAGGGATTTTTGTTTTTTATAAACAAGGAGAGAGAGAGAGAGAAGAAAACGCTGCACAGCAGTGTCTTTGGGCAAGCGAATGTTTGCAGCATGTATAGTAAACAAGCAGGAGAAGGGATGGTGCCATGATGACTAGCTGGTTTAGGGGATCAGGTATTGTATGTCAACAGCACTGCAGTGTCAGAGCCAAGTTACAGTTGCAAGAATTTAGCACCTTGCAAACTCGTGACCCTGAAAAGGCCACGCCTGCATGTCACAAATGTATCACAATTGATTTTGTGGGGTGAGCAAGAGTAGAAGCCCCTATATGTACTAGGGATCATTTCATCATAGATATGTGGTTATAGGTCTCTGCCTTTATGCTCTTAGGACTGGATTGCTCAGAGTTATCAATGATTTTGTGTTTTGAGTCGAATAGCTAGATTGCTTTTCTATTTACTCGATTTAGAGAGATTTAAAGTGAACAGCTCTTCCTTTAAAGCTTAAGAAAAAAGGGTGTAAATAAAATTATATGTGCTGATCTGAGAAAGGTAATGAGTCTTTTGTGTTTTGTAAGTAAAAATTATGAGAATTTTACAGGGCTGTACAAATGGATTGATTGCTTTCTAGGAATAATTGTTTAGCACAATACAAAGTGATTTATTCATAATTAGTATATGTTATAATACCAGTCACAATGTTAGTGGTGATTTTTTAATGCAAAATGGAGTTGCCTGTTTAATCTGGCATGGGTGCTACTGAAAGGTTAGCTGCTTCTTTAACATACATTTCTGCTCATTTCAGTGGGAATTTTTTTTAAATGAGGTTTTGAGTAAGTAAACATAAACCAGCACTCTTCTGCTTCTTAGGTGTTTTGAATTATCTGCATGTATTTTGGTGACTCCTAGAGAGAAGGAGGAAGTTTGCATGTAGTTTGATGATAACTAGCGAGTACTCATCATCAGTCTATTGTGTGTCACAGCACAATATGAAGTGTTTTATACAAGTTATCATCGTCAATCTCCAATCACATTTCAGAATTTATCTGAACACCATCTCACATAGTCAGTCTTACCAACATGATACACAATGTACAAGGACTGGTCAGACAGTTTAAATGAATGCACTGTTTTTGTTATTATACTAACATGTGCCTCAAGTCTTGAATCCTTTTTGGTGAGTTAGGTATTTGAGAGACACCAACTGTCAACAACAATTAAATAAATAAGCGATGCAGCAATTACGGAACTATTGCAAATGTTAATTGGGCCACTGGCAGGAGTTTTGAAGTGTGTAACAAATATTCTGATGACTGGCCAAGTTTTCCCTTCCTTAATGTGCTTTTTCTCTGTTCACTCTTTGTTCTTCTACTTTTCACATGCATCTACTGAAGATTATAGACGAGAACATAGGAAATGTACTATATGTAACAAATAATTGCAGGTTTATGAGTATGAAAAAGACACTTCTCATTAATCTGCCTCACTCATTAATATATATTTATGCCTCTACTATGTAAGAAGGTTGAATGGTCCTAACATGTGATTTGAAAACTGTTCTCCAAGAACTATGGTGGGAAGGAGAAAAAGCATTGGACCAGGTGGCTCTTGAGATAGCGTGGAATGTTCCTAATGTGATAACTTCACCTCTTGCTTGCTGATTAAAATATGGCCTAATATTCAGTTCTACTGTGGGCCCAGCCCAGCAAACTGGGGAGCATCCTCAACTGCCCTTTAATTCAGGAGAAGCGCTGCACGTTGCAGGAGAGGGTGCATTGTTCCTCTTTGATAGCTGTTCTGTGGCCTCTGTGAAATGAGTTGATGGTCTCAGTTCCTTTGGACAGATGCCCACATAACCATAATACCACCCTTCTTGGTAGTATCAGCAAAGAGATCAAAGGCAGAATGGGCATAGGGAATAAACTATTTTCCTCCCAAAAGCTGGTGCATCCAGTAGAAGGGTGTGGAGGACAGTGGTACAAACTTATTAAACCAACTTCTGTGCATCTCCTACAAAGCGATCCTGTGGAATTTTATGACAAATCCAGAATTTTCCATAGTCTTCAGCTGAACAGTGCTTTGGTATGGACTTTGGTCAGAACTGTGGAGCTCAGAACCATTCCTTATTACTGTACTGCCTGGCACATCATCTCATACTAAGCAGAGTGACTGAGTAGATGGCATAGGGAAGAAGGCAGAAGAAACACACCACTGTGATGGGCCTTGAACAAATAGAGAAGTAGAGTGTCATCACTGGAATCAAAGTAAACTGCCTCGCATCCAGAAACTAAAAGATGGTAGGGGAAGGTACACTGAAAAAGGGTTTGCCCAAATGAGAAATAGTTAAATGAAGCCATTTTCCTTAAATAAAAGGAAATGTGTTGCACTCTCTCTTGGCAAGTTTAGAATTCATTGGATGCTACAGTATAGTAATGTGCCTAGGAATAAATATTATATAATTAAATATGTATCAGTAAAATTATATACTGCTGACAGGGTGATTCTTTTATCTCTAAATGTGGAAATTGCTTTGGGTACTTGAGTTCAATGAAGGTAACATTAAGTTGGTCCTGTCAGCTTGGTGTTTATTATGTTTCCACTCTGTTGCATTATTTGTGCCATTCTCCTTAACTTTAATGACCCAACAATTCACCTAATGTAACCTAGGAGATGGACAGTCCTATTGTCACCAGTTTAAAGAGATACCAGTTTTTAAAAGCAGTGCAGAACCTGTATTTATCTGCTGCAGCTGCTTCTGAGTATTTTGCTATTCCCTGCGAATAAAATCAGTGTAATTTATCCTAATAATCTCTATCTGGTGACTCCAAATGAGAGGTGTTTCTCCTCCCTTTCCCCGTGGCCCCAGGAAGCAAGTTGGCTTAAAAAAGAACACATAACTACTTAAAAACCCCCACAGAATATAAACTCCATTTTCAAATAGGCCCTTATTATTATTATTATATCATAGTAGCCTCCAGAGCTCCAATCAAGGCCTTATTGAGTTAGGGGCTATGTAAACTTAAAGATAGACATGGTCCCTGTCTCAAAGAGCTTACAAGCTAACTTTTATCATACAGAACAGACAAAAAAGGTTAATAATTGACAGTGATAGTGGTTTTAAGCAGTTGATCTCTAGTAAAAGCCATAATCCATTATCTGCTGTTTAAATATACCAGGTTTGTCTAGGTACAATAGAATCAGGCATGTCTTAACTTTCTATTGATTTATTTCACTCTTCCCATTTGATTGCCTGACACTTTTTTATGTTTCATATTTACAATCATAAGACATAGCCTGATTGCCATTTTCTTTAATGTATGTATGTGCTGTATAAGATGAAGAAAATATATTTTTTACCTTGATTTTTCCCTCTGTCATTGTGCCGTGTACAATCTCATGTGTCGAGTGATACGTCAATGCCCTCAGCTGGATGGATTATCAGATCAATTCAAGTGCTGATCAGTTTGCTAAACTATATGATGATGGAGCCCTGAGAAAAGGTTTAAGCCCTAATACTACTGACAAGTAATGGAGAGTCATCTTTTTTTTTTCTTTTTTCATTTTTTTCATTTTTTAGTACTTGAAAACGGTACTGGATACTCAACAGTGATACTGAAGTCTTAATTATCTGAGGATGGATACAGAAGATGGAAAGCTCCATTACACCACCCCACCAATGCTAAGTGGAGGTTGAAGGGACAATTAAATCTTCATGCCCTCTGTTCAGACTTTGGCTGCTCTTGAGTTTGAAAATGAGGGTGCTAATGTCAATGCTAAGTTTTGTGATATGGATACCTGTCTCCTGGAAACTGGACTGAACCCCCCTCCCCAAAAATAATTTCATGTAGGTGTTAAAATAGCCAATGGAAAAGTAACAATTCTAATGTTCTGGGCTGGATTACAGCTGGCAATATACATGTTGCTTTATCATTCCTTTTTAATATTCACCTAACTCAAATTATAGTCTTGTCTTGTCATAGCTAAAGTCATTAGTTTAATTTATGCACCCTGGAGGGAGGGAACATGTCTACCTCTCTGCACATCACTTGGCACAACAGGCTCCTGATGCTGACTATAGATAAATAATATAGCAATATTAATAATTAATGGAGAAGAGCTTTCTATTGCCCCAACTCTGCAAAAATATGTGCCACCCAGACTCTTGGTCCCAGGTATAGTTTCACTGACTTCAGTGGAATTCGGCATAGGCAGAGTCCAAATATTTATGCAACCCCATATCATGAAATGGTATTACATCTTTAACTTTAATTTTCACAATCCCTTATGAAAACTGTAGTTAAGCAATGAGACCCAACTAGGCATGAATCCTGCTGGGACAACAGCCATGCCTCATATGTTTGTATAAGACAAAAAGATGCAGGCAGGGTGTCACAACCAGCTAAGAATATACCAGGGGAACACACAGATGCCTGAGTGCGTTGATTATTCCAGGATGACATGTGAAATTATATCTATTAATGTGATTATAAAATAGCCCTAAATGATTTAATGATTTTGTTTTATTTATTTTTTAAATAAGGGATTAGGGGTGGGTGGGAAGGCTGATTTTACTATGTGTTCCCATTGACCTTTTAAAAAAAAAATCAAAAACATTGCACAGCAGCTCTTCCCCCTCCATCTTACATTCTCCTTCCTCTTTCTCTATTTATAATTTCCCAGGTTTTTAATACACCTCTTAGTAAGGTTCCAATAATGGTGGTGGAATGTCACCACTCTATCAAAATGGCAAAACAGAGTTTATTAACTTCATTTGATAATTCAATTCAAATAGGGAGACACTGTGGGTAAAATCTTGACCTCACTGAAGTAATTTGCATTCTCTTCAATAAAGGCAAGATTTTACCCTTTATTTGTAACCATTATATATTTTATAAAATACCTTGCTTGAATGAACCTTCTACCACACTGGTACTACTCCACACCATACCTGTTATCATTTAAAATAGTTTTAAAATGAAAGTTATACTAATAACAATATAGCATTAATAATGGGCTAGATCCTCAACACAGTTTTATTGACTTTCAACATAGCTACACCAATTTACACCTTCTGAGGATATGGCATAGTATATGTAATACTACATTTTTGTGGCCTAATATGTGACTTTGAAAGAACAGTTCTGTTTCAAAATATCAGCTTGGTTCCAATGAGATGTTAACTGAAATTTAAGGCTCAGTTTAGATCATAAAAATAATTTTGTGAATTCTAGAAGTAAATGTTTTGGTTTTGCAGGCAAGGTTATTTTCTAGTATCTAAACATTAAGAGGGGTGAAATTTTTTTGTCCAAACCTTTTTTTTCCACTGAAAAATGCAGAATCAGGTTGATTCAAATTGATTTCAACAAATGGTTTCAATCTAAAAAAAACCAAAATGGAAATGGTGAAACAGTTAATTTCAGCATTTCCAAAATGCAAAAATTTGACTTCTCAACACAGAACAAAGTTTTGTTTTGAAATTTCCCTCATTTCCCCCCCCCCAAAATTAAAACCATGTCTATTCTTAAAAAACAAAAAATCACCAGCCCTCAAAATCTAAATGAAACATTTTGTTTCCAGTTGACCAAAAAACAGTTTTTGGGGTGTGAGAAGTGGGGAGAGGAGTTTGCACCCAGACTGAATATTTAGTTATTCACATTGCATTGTTGGAGAGAGCTATGTGGCTGATGCCTATTGCTGAATTCTGAGCCAACTGCCTCCATCTATACCCTGGACCTAGACTACCTTTCCCTACTAAGAAGTTGATGCTAGGGGTTGGTTTGTTTGTTTTCTACTGACCTTATTCTGTTTCTTTTAATAGTTCCATATTTAGCAAGGAAAATTAATATGCAGTCATGACAAATATCCTGTTTGATTATTTATGATTATGGTTTCAGAGTGTGTTTGGTCTGTTTCCAAAACAAATAGTGACGTTTCATTCGTTGTGAGTAAAAATGTATTAGTAGGTTCCACAAGTTTGAGTCATCCACACTTCAACTTGCACCAGGAATTTGTGATCGATCCTCTTAAAGTTGTCATCTTAATGGGCCATGTTGTATGTCCAATATATTACTAAGCACCACCAAGTTCATTTTCCATCTTTTGAGACGATTCTTTGCGAGTCACAAGTAAAATCTTAACTAACAACTTCCTTGAGTTTTATGCACTTTTCTCAATTTGCAAATAATGAACTATGACTAACAAATGATATCATTACTCATTTTTACTAAAAAATGTAAAAATTAATAAATAAATCAAACATGGGAACCAGACACTACATCAATAGCAATAAACATTTAACTTGTCTTCACTCAACCCCAAACAAAAAATATTAAAATAGAAAGTGTCCAGTATAATGATGGCTTCACATAATTTAAAAACATAAAATGAATAAGGAATTTGATCTTGACTTCATCTTTTCTTACCTGCCTGCCTCTATTTCAGATAATTGAATTGGATTTAATTCAGGATTTCCACTAAGGATGGCATCAATGCTGTTCCACAAATTGCCCTGCTAGAAATGCTAAAGAGCAGTGCTGGCTGCATGTCACTTTCTCAAGTTGGACCAAATGTATTACCCCTGGGATAAGTTTTATCTCTACCAGGATGAGAAGGGAAGTCCCCAGCTGGCTGCCAGACCCAGGCACATATGACCCAGTGCTGTCAAGCCACCTAATAAAGCAATGCCTTTGTTTTCTTCCCAAATCTTTTCCAGCCTTTGTTCCTGTCCCAGATGTCCTTTTGCAGCTGCCCAATCCCACCCAATTCCTGTTTGCAATGCTCTCAATTAAAAAATTACTAATTAAAATGAAGTATTCTTTGCCCATATTACCGCAGCCTTTACAGTGTTCCATCTGCCCATTCCCAGTCCTATCCTTATTTTGAGAAGACTCATTTGTATGTGATCTAATCTCTGCCAGGAATTCCCTAGGCCCATCTGCTCCCTTTATGGGTGATCAGTCCCACCCAGACAACTATTTACCCTATTCTCAGCTCCAACTAATACTTAAAAAAAAAGTTTTGTTTTTTTGGAGAATTATTTTATAATTCTCTACCAAAATCAACTCCCATCAATCCCTTTCCACATCGTCTAGAGGCCACATTGATGACAATATGTCTCAGATGGGCCGATATACTGCCAGCTATGCAGCGGGGGGGAGGGGGCATTTTCTAAATAACATCAGTTTTTCACAGATTGTGCAGTTGCATTCTACCCACTCATTAGGCTAGGGATGGAGAGTTTTCCAAATTCAGTATCCTGCTTTTGGGAACACAGTTGTGGTCACCATTAAGCCTTACTCCCAGCCAACGTTTGAATTAAAACACTTAGCATTTTAAATAATGCTGTGTAAAATAAAACAAAGCGGATTCTCCATTTAAAGATACATAAATAAATGATTTTACATTTTCTTTTAAATTTGACAGTTATTGTCTCTTCCATCTTTCAGGCTTTCCATTGTCTCATTGATTTCTTCTTCAGCTGTAGATGTACATTTTAGAAAAGAATGATCGACCCTGATGCTATGGCACCCAGACACTGGGCTAGAAAATTAGATTGTGTTAAAACACAGCCTAGAGGAGTTGTGCCAATTACACAATGTTAAACATGACTTAACAGTCAGTGTACACAGGGGCAATATGTGTTTAACGTTGTTAGCTAGTCATGGTTAATCCTGTGGTTCGAAGCAATTGGAATGTTTGTCTGCTGAAGGGGCCAATCTCAGTTTCCTCTTCTTCCTGATCAGAGAAAAATCTTCCTAATATGAGGGCTGGACATCCAGTGGAAAAATCCAGTCCCTTAGGAGATGATTTGACATGCAGTCCAGTTTATACCTATTCACATTCTTATCCAAGTGCTAAATATCCTTGGTATTAAAACCAGGGCTGTGACCCAATTCAGGTAGATATTATTGTGCCTTAGTGGAGCTGCAAACTCCTGTACTTGTTTATCCTTTCAACTCTACCCCATTGTGTGTTCTACATAAATGTAGTGTTCTACATCAATACTGTGATTTAATGTATGCAGTGTTCTACATCAATACTGTGATTTAATGGACAGTCTCATCTTTTCTCCAGGAACTGACTTCCTAGTTAATTAATGAGGCCTTTTAAATCAGCATTTCTTTGGAAGGCATGCTCTGGATGTTAAAGAGCTCTATAATTCTGAGAAGGAGTAATTGTTTTTGGTCTTCTGATCATTGTTAGCCTTTTCCTTATGGGAAAGGCCAAGAAGGGGAGGTGAATTCCTGCCCTCTATCGTGGCACAGCTCCCATTTACTTCAGTGGGGCCAACATTTCACCCAAGACCTCTGAAGTTACAATTGCTTGCTGAACTAAAGCATTTATTGGTCTGAGGTGGCACCAAGTCTTCTTTAATGTTGGGGACCACTCCACTCTAGACATAGCCATGTGCTTGCTGAAAAGAGTTGAAGACTTGGTGAAAGATACATAAAGTTACAGTTTATCTTCTGTGTTCTTTTACCAGGAATACAGGATTGAGATGTACAGTAGAACTTCAGCGTTACGAACACCTTGGGAATGGAGGTTGTTTGTAACTCTGAACAAAACATTGTTGTTGTTCTTTCAAAAATTTACAACTGAACATTGACTTAATACAGCTTTGAAACTTTTCTATGCAGAAGAAAAATGTTGCTTTTAACTATCTTATTTTAAATGAAACAAGCCCAGAAACAGCTTCCTTTCCTTGTCAAAACTTTTTTATATACTTTCCCTTTTTTTAGTAGTTTACATTTAACACAGTACTGTACTGTATTTGCTTTCTCTTTTTTTTTGGTCTTTTTTGTCTTTGCTGCTACCTGATTGCGTACGTCCAGTTCCAAATGAGGTGTGTGGTTGACTGGTCAGTTTGTAACTCTGATGTTCATAACTCTGAGGTTCTACTGTACACACAGTGACTATACACTGATATTTCAGTGTCTCAGTGACTTTCATTTAATCAATCAGATGGTCTAGTTTTCTTTTATAACAATATAGTCATTCAAGACTCATTGCTAAAGTAGAATTTGCCAAGAACAAACAGATCAATAGGGACAAGTGTTCAGTGTGAAGAACCATACTTGGAGCGAAGAGAAACTTTTAATAGGATGTAGTCTCTCTCAAAGCTGCTCTTTTGCTCAAAGTGAATACTAGTAACACCTGTTCACTATTTCATGCCAAACTCACTCAGAACACTAAAGTTACTGGAATAACTCTTCCACTCCAAGAAATGTTGAGTCAGAAGTTGTTAGTAACATCAGCACAGATTTTTTTAAAAGGTGTACTTTTGCCTTTTCTATGACTCCTTAGTGACTGTAAAATACATCACCACAAAAGTGTCTAGTTTTTTATTTTGAAAGTGTTTGCTTTACCTTAGCAGATGAAGCCTTTGACCATGCAGAAGCTGAGAGAGGTTGTTTTCCCTGAAACCCTCCCTCCACACAAATGATTCTTAAGAGTCTATAAGACCAATATCAACTGAAGAAATCTTACCTCAGATTTGAGTATCTTCACTGCAGCCATCACTTGTTAGCCTCCTTGATATTGCTGCTATTGAAAGTAATGCATAGTTCATAGTGTTCATGTTACTATTAAACCTTATTGAACTTGGTAAATATTGTCCCTTCTGCTCTCTAATCAAACCTAATTTATATTTCTCTTAGAATTAAATATTTGTAAACCATCCCCTACCCTTCTTCAATATTCTTTGCTATTATTGAACTTGCACTCCTTTTTACTAGTTTGAACGGAAAGGAGAGGCTATGTCATTGACATGTAATCCTTCTCCTCCTACCATGTTTCAGGAAAAGGATTCACAACCATTTCCCACCCTGGAAACCAAAACCACCCACTTTTTTTCTCCTGGGATCCCCAAATTCATTTGAGTCTGTGCCACACAGTCTTTTGCACTGTTTCAGAAGAAATGATAGTACTCTAATACATAATAGGTTGTTGAGTTTTCTAAAGGTTCATTGCACCATATATGGCCAAAGTAGGCATTAGATTCAGTGCATATAAATTTGGTAATTTAACATTTAAGTAATATCTATGCATTCTTACAGGAAACGTCCATACAGTGCATATTCTCCAAAGAATATACTAAATTAGGCTAATTATTGCAGAAATTTATATGTGGAAGGTTATCACTGCAACCATAAAACCTAGGAACATAAATTTTTAAAAAAAAAGGAAATCTTAGATTCAGAAAATGCATTAAACCTCAGAAAATAACTTTGTGATCGACCTTGGAGTTATGATGTCAAGGCTGAAAACCACTGCTATGCAGTGATTCAGAAGGGAGTTACTTTTTTTAACGTAAGGTTTTTTTTTTTTTTGGTAAACATTTCAAAAACAAGCAGTTGTGATGCTTTTTTAAAAAGTTTACATGCATCTCCAGAGTTAATGACAAGGAATCTGATGTAGCATCTTATCTGAAGTACAGTGTGTAGCTGCATTCGAAAAAACCAGATAGACAAATAACCTTTATTCCTCTGCTTTTCTTTATAGACAAATAAGTCACTTATCACTGCATAGGTGAGGCCTACAAAGCACTGCCACCCTGACAACTGCAGATGGAGAGGTCTCATCTCACCTTAATATAAGAGAACTTGCTCACTTTACTGTTTCCTCCTCATCCACCTCCCCTTTGCCTATCTGTTTGTCTCTTCCACCTGTTGTATTTTGTCATAATCTAGATTGTGAACTCTCTGTGGCTGGGTCTGACTTTATACCACGTGGCTGTAGAGCGACTAGCACAGTGATCCTTGACTGGTGCCTCTAGGTGCAATTGCAATCCAAATAACTAACCAATGATGATGATATAGTTAAGTTATGCTTCCTATAATGACACAGCTTTCAGTCTTTGCCCATCTCAACAAAGGAGCCCTGCACTCCTATTCTGTTACATAGTGACACAAATGGAGCTATCTAACATTGCAGAAGCCTGACCTAAGAATGCTACCTGCACCAGCTGTTGCACATACATGTCTATGTATCACATTCCTTATGGTTAAATGTGAGCTAACCTGGTTTTGGAAGGCCTGCATACTTGGTCTAATGGCTTACAAACCTCATAGAATATGATCTCAGAGAAAAATGTGGTATTATGGCTCACAAGGTGAGGTTGCAATCTTTTAGTTCATACAAGACCCTTACTATCAATATTACAAAAAAACACTCAGAAAATGACAACTCTTTCATTATCCCATTTTTCCAAAGCTCATGTGAGATATGCATTTCTCTCATATACAGACTACATCCCCTAATAAAGTGGAGAGACTGCACCCTTCTTTTTTCTCTCTTTTGTATCATCTCCTTAGAAACATTGTGAGCCCATTTTTTAAAGATGTGTACATAACGTACAGTGCCTAGTTCTGCATTTCAGCATTCAAATCAGCATTTAAGTACTTAGAAAAGATATTCCGGTGCCTAAACACTGATCCGAATGCCCAAATGCAGAACTGAGCACTGATACTTTAACTTGGCTCCCAAGGTTGAAAACTTAGCCCTATATTTCTAATACTGTGTTTAGTATTGACCATTAATAGTGTGAACATATTGGGCAGATTTAATCTCTGGAGTTACTCCATCTATTTCAATTATGTCAATGTTATATGATAGGCCTGCTCCCATTGAGGCCAATGGAAGTCTTGCTAAGGCCATTTGTCTTTAAAAACCTAGACTACTTTAAGGTTAGCTAGTATAGAGGCAGAGGATGAAATTCACTCCTGGGCAGAGGTACAGCATTCAAGCTCGCAAAAGAGATTTTATATATATGTATATATATATGCAACTGTATCTTACTTTTCACTATGGACTGGACTCTAGTTCTGATACTTTGCCTGCACGCTGTACTATTTCATTATGAACATGATGCAATATTGTCCGCTTCAGCTGCTTACAGTAACAATCCTTTATCCACAGCAGTGATTCTTGGTGACGGGATGTTCTGTATCTGCACAAAGTCACTGCACTGAGTCTTCTGCTCAGTTAAACTTTAATTGATAGCACAGCAGCAAAAGCTGAAAGTTCAGTTGGGAAGTCCTGCAGTGTATTACAAAATCAATAGTCACCGCATAGTGTTTGCCTGTATTGAAGGACCATATAAGAGTGTCTTGCATTTCTCTGCAATATCATTTGGATTATTTGCACCCTTTGATAATTGATATTTTTAAAGTTTTGTGGATTTATTCTCCTAAACTAGTGGTTTTTAACTTTTTTGGGGCAACTGCAACAGTTCTAAGACTCTTCTAGGGCCACGGCCATATTAGCCAGTGTCAGCTGGCTCCCATTTATTTGAGTACGCTGCCACCTGCCCTGGATCCTGGGTTTCTCTGAATCCTAGGTTGGAGTTTGTATCCTAGGATGCATCCTGGTAAAGGTTTCTACATAGGAGCTGATCAGTATAGAAGGAAAAGGGAGGCTAGAATTCTAAGTAGTCCATCCCAGGAGAGTAATGTACCAATGTATGAAGCAATTTCTGGGAACCATGGTCCTAATTTATTGACATGGTTAATTCACCAGCATAATTGCTGGCAAATAAAAATTAAAAGCATAGTCTCACCTCCCGATATATAGGAGACTAGGATCATTTAAGGTTATTTGGTATAAGCAAAAATTTATAAGTAGCTAAACACAAAAATCCAGTGCAAATTACAGTTTCATCATTAGTAGGATAATGAAAAGAAGAGGAAGTGATGGAAATGATGGAAAACGGAGTGAAAGCTTCTAAAAAGAGGGGTAAATTGAAACCCAGAGAATATGCAATACAATGAAAGAGAGACAGTAATTGCAGGGAACCTTAATGTACTTGCCAGCTCTGCACACTGGTGACTAACTGTACCATGATTTACTGTGCAGCCTCGAGCACGAAGGGCAAATTGAATTCATCACCTACTTGCTGCTGTCATCATCATTTCTCGGTGTCTCAGAGAAAGGTGGGAAAGTGATTCATCGGGAAGCTGCTCAGTATGCTGTGGGAGTGCACAAATAACTTCATTGACCACAGAGGCAGAATTATCAAAATAAATTACAAAAACAATAATACAGATGTACTCCACTAAAGAAAAAATACATTAGGAGAACAGTAAGGCTTTGTCATACCGAATTCACAATTAAAATACGAACACCCTGTACTTTGGCACAACAGACGCAATAGGTGTGTATTAAGGTTACCCATTTTGCATACTTTTAAAGCCATTTTATGCTGAATACTAGGCATTATTCCTCTGTTTTTGTTTAAAGACAGAAACTTCATGAGCCTTCAATGAAGTTTTCGTGGACTTTCTGTAGGTCATTTAGATTAAAATCAAAAGTGAATTTAATGCTTGTGGAGTGAACATAGTGGAGACTGAAGTCCTCTGCTTGTCCACAGAGCAGGCACTACACAGGTAGCTGCTCTACAAGCTTTTTTACATTGTCTCATCAATGTGCCTCAGCCCTCTCTCTGCAAGAATCGTTTTAGGGGTAATAGGACAGTTCAACCTTCAACCACCACACTTGACAGCAAACTGCCATCACATAGTAAGAGCTTTTGGAAACCCAACCATTGTTAGAATTAGATGATGTGGAACTATTTCAACTGAAGATGGTTGTGGCTCATGCAGGTCTGAAGAAAATGCTTTTTACCATATGTATCAAACCCCATACATCTACATAGAGCTGTACAGTGAGGACTTATCCATAAATATTTCCACCACCAGCAGCAAATGGGGGGATTGTGTGAAAGATGTGTGAACAAATATCAAACTTTTGTGCTAAAATCAATATGCCCAGTTCTATATTTGGGTACTGAGTTGAGTAACAGCAGAATTTGCTGCTTTGGTTTGAAGGCTCAAATTTAAAAATTAGGCTGTGTAAGCTTGGATTCTGCAGATGCAGATGTTTATCTTTTAGATTTCTGCATTGTGATGTTGCATCATGCTCCTGTGATTAGAACTTGATGAACTATTTGCAGCGAACAATTTATTCAGTGATTTTAGCCCTTTTTTCTGTTTATGAATTGCCCATGAATAAATGGTGATTTTTACATTTCTTTTCTGTTTGCCATTGTTCAATGCAAGGGTCAAATTCACTCCTGTGCGCAGAGAGCCATCAAAGCATAAGGCCCATGCACCACTTAAACCCTATTTTGAGGACTTAAGTGGGACTTCAATAGTGTCTAGGCCTTGTGCTCGTCCTCTGCACAGCAGTGAATTTCATCCAGAATGGAGCTCTGGTGTGGCCTGATCAGTAATGAGGCCAGCCAGGCCAGCCTAGTAAACAGCATAGAGTGTCTTCATAGCCCTTCCATAGTCAGGTCATGTGGGAGCCCAGAGGAGCTCTCTGCCTTCTTCTCAGAGCTCTGCAAATCCTGATTCCCCCATGCAGGGTCCATGAAATTAATTACTCTCCAGGGGTAGGAGAACTGCCTGTGGACCTACCTATTCAGGAGAGACAGATGGGGAGCAGGGGATCCATGTCAGCCCCCAAGAACACATTCAGAGGGGAGGTCCCATGAGTTTCTGATACTGCGCCTGCTACTTCCTGTTTACATCCTCTATCAGCGATGACCCTCCAATTGTCAGCCAGCTCTGGTGCTGGGAGTAGAGATGGGGAAGGGCTTTCTTGGCTCCTTACTGTCTCCTTGGCTGTAGATCACCAAGCTATGCCCTTCCCCCATCTTTATTGATCTTTACTAAAAAAATTAACCTAGCTGCTAGGTATTTTTAAACTCAATTTTAAATTTTAATAGTTCATCCCATAAGTCCTATATATATATAAAGTAGACATCTGACTATCTTTGAAACTGCTGGCTAACAATCAGCAGTAATAGTCAATTGCAGTGCTTATATCTCACATTTACATTATATAATTTCCTTCTATTTATAGATTTTTGCGTCCTTTGAGCTTTTTAGTCATACACACAGACACCCAGACAATCAGGGGAAATTGAATTCGCTTCTATTCTATATAGGTTTTTATATCATGCTCATCAATGTAGTATACGGGTGCCTTCCAGTGGTACATTAAATAACATGACCACACAGCTGTCACGTGTTGTTTGCTCTCTTATCTTCTCCCCAGATGTCAAAGTGTGTATGCAGTGTTTTGTTTTGGTAGGGTGTGGGATTTTTAAAATATAGATATACCTGTTGCTATGTGTTTCTGTAAGAGAAGGCAAGATCAAAGAAATGTGCCCTGATGCCCTAGTCCTCTCTCTTTCTCTTCTGCACAGGTAGGTCCACAGACAGGTCTGGGACACAAATTGACTACAGAGCTCCTGCATGGTGGGATCAGGATTTGCAGAATTTGGAGAAAGACAAAACCCAGTGCCACTCCTCATGCTGGCAAATAAATGTGCTACTAAGCCAATTTATTCTCAACAGCATCCTAATAATAGAGTTGGGGTAATTCAGGTCTCAAAATTCCACATTTAAATCATGATCCCATATTGCTTGTGCATTTGAATTTGTGTTGATCTCCATGGGAATACTTTTTGTGCAAGGGATACAGATTAGTGCCCTTATCATAACTGTGTTGTTTGTTTTCAATCAAAGGAATAAATGCTGATAAAGTTAAGGACAAATCCACAATGTAGTAAGTAGTTTCCTACATTAAAAGTCCTTCAGAGTGAAGGAATATAAAGACGCTTTCTACAAGCAAAGATTGCACATCTTTGCTTGTAGAAAGCGTCTTTATATTCCTTCACTCTGAAGGACTTTTAAATGTGTGTGCAGAGGAAGACTGTGTCCAACTTTCTATGGATGTTCAAGAGGGCTTGAAAGGGTGCAAGAAATCTTCCCTCTCCTTATTTCCCTCTTTAACCCTAGAGCAGGGACTGGGCACAATGACAGTCCTGGTTCTTAGGGAGATAAGTAACAGTGCACAGCTAGTGAAGACAGCAGTGCTAGACTCTCCAGAGAAAAGAGGAGGGGGTAGCGTTGAGCTTATGGTCCCACACCCAGTTTACTCTGGCCAGGTCATATGGCCTCACACAGAAGAGACCTTATCCTGGATCTCTTTCAAAGCTACTCCTATCTGCACCCTCCCTAACATAGGGCTGTGCCTGTTTGAATCCTCTGTATCAATGCACTTTTATTTACATTTACCTCCAGGTTTAAACCTGGACACAGGAATAGTAATTCCTGATTTAACAGGAATAAATGCACAGGTTACCACTGATAAAGCTAGATAGAGTCTCTGCGTATGTGGATCAGGGCACAGGGGCGAAATATATAACCCGAATATGAAGGTGAAAAGAGTCTGATCACTCTCATCCATAACTGAGTGCTACAGATAGTAATTGGACTGGGGGAGAGGTTTATATGTGTGGATAATGTGCTGTGCTCACAATTTGAAGAAGGTATCAGGCATTAATGCCTACACATGACTTTTTCTGTCAGCTTTGATAGGACATGCTTCAGATTGCGCAAATGCATAAGATAGTTTCTCTTTTAATGTACATTCATTGCAAACAACATGTTGAATGCTAGTGCATATGAGTGTAACATACAAATTCCTAGTGAATTACTTAGGGAGGTTGACTCTTCACCGTTTTCTTGTTACGCCACATCTACACCAGCACATGTTGTGGCCATTATTTAGCTCCACAGCAGCTCTTCACTACAATGCTGCAGTGTAAACTGGCTTTGGTCATCAATACCACCATAAGCAGAGTTAAATGACACAGTGGTAAAAAATGCCTGAGGCCTGTCTACGTTATAGTTCCCACTACTGCTGCCAGTTAAGGCTCTACTGAAAATCAGAAACCTCACTGACAGTTTAGTTTGGAATGTGCTCAGGGCCGGTGCTACCATTTAGGCCAACTAGGCGGTTGCCTAGTGCGCCAAGATTTGGGGGCGCCAAAAAGCGGTGCTCCCAATTTTTTTTTTTTTTTAACAGCGGCCGCTGCGCTGGGAGGGAGAGGGAGTCTGAGCCGCTGCCAGCAGCCCAGGGGAACCCCTGGGTCAGAGCTGCCGCACGGATCCCCGGGCAAGGGGGTGGGGAGCTGCCGCGGGGGGGTGCCTCAGGGCGGGGGGGAGCTGCCGCACGGCCCCCCGTGCTGGGGGGGAGCTGCCGCAGGGGGGGTGCCTCAGGGCAGGGGGGGGAGCTGCCATGGGGAGGGGGCGCCTCAGGGTGGAGGGGGGGGCGGGGAGCTGCCACAGGGCTGGGGTGGGGGGGCGCAAGTTGGAAGTTTCGCCTAGGGCGCGAAACTTCCTTGCACCGGCCCTGAATGTGCTGTGCCTAACCTTAAATACGCACATAAAAGAGAGACAGTGTGAAGACCCTTCCCTTCCCTGCTGCCATGCACAGGGGCTGGACGCAAGCACAGTCCTTATACCCAGAGACTGAAAGGACTGTGTGAGTGAGGAAAGGTCCTACAGTGATGCTAGCCCCTGCAATGGCGTGGCTGTTTATTGAGCTCTAATTCCATGGATTTTCGGAGGTTGCTTGAAACTTGCACCACACAGAAAGCAGAAATACAGTATTTTAAATGAATTTCAAGGACTTTTCCATGTAATTAAAGCCCCTAATTAAAGACTGTCAGATAGTATTAAGAATTCAAGGCACTACCTCAATAAGGCTCAAGACAAGGGGAAGAATCAGGCCCTTTGTGTATTTGGCAGCATTTGTGAACAATCAATTGCCCTGTATGATGACCAAGTCCCTTTTCCCCTGTTGTGGGTCTTTTACATACCCACAAGGGGAGACAAAAATATTTTTTAAAAGAAAATCCTAAAACAGTAAAACTTGCTTAGAGAAGGATAAAAAATGTGCAGCGAGGAGAAAGGAGCAGGTTAGCTTCAGCAAAACCAAATTGGTTCTTTCTGGTAAAGTTGACCACATTTGAATTGACTGTGCCCCTTTAAATATGTTAGTGCTGTTCTGGCTGTTTCTTACCACATACAAATCACTATCTGATTTCATATGAAATCCCCAAAACTTCCACCCCTGCAGACTAAGCCTACGGCCTGGCACTGAAAGAAGTAGTTAATTGGTAGGGTTTCCCAGTAGGCCAGTATTAAAGGCATAAAAGTAGTAGACTACTGAGAAAAGCAGAAAACTTAGCAGGTCTGCCTGTGAAAAGTGTTGTACTTGTGGTATTTCTGGTCTAACCAGCAGCAGGAAGGAAAAGAAATAACACAAAAGAGCATATATGTATTTTTAAGCTAGTTTAGTAAGTCAAAGACATTTGGAAGAGTTTCTGATAAGCACCAGAAGATCATATGCTTATCTGAACTTCACCTCTGACACTTTGGAGGTTCCCCGTAGCTATCATAGTTGTGTAACTCACGTTGCTGAATGAACTGTTTTTGTGTGGTTTTAGAGCTCTGCTTCACTGATAAGGAGGTAGCTCATGAATATGTCACAGAGCTCAAGCTGTGGTGTACAAGCCATATAAGCTTTTCACTGCTTGTCGAGTTCTGTTTTACAGAAATAATACTTAGCACGTCTATAGTGTTTTATGTGTTCATAGCTCTGCACAAATATTGACTGATTTTCTAATTTGAAACATTTAGTTAAAAAGAAAAGCAGAAAAAACCCAAACCTTTTTCCAGACAAAATGTCTCTTGTTTTCTTTTTCACAGTGAATAAAAATCCACTCCAATGAGTGATCCAGTTGTTCATCCTGATCTCTGAAGTGACCACACCTGCCGAACCTATAGGGCATCCAAGGAGAAATATACAGACACGCCTTTTACACTTAGGAAATATGTTGTACACAGAGAGGTTTTAAAAAAAATGATAATAGAGATTGTTTATCTTAAATGGGGACAACTAGCATGCACAGTGGGCTTATGTGTTTATGGTGTGGTGTGTTTATGAGAAGAAGTCCTCCTTAGCAAAAGCAGGCCTCACACTCAGTGTAGCTGAGATACAAAGTATGACCTCAATCCTGCAGACACTTAGGTTTGTGAATATGACTGGCTATGGTCCCACTGAACACAAAGGAACTCCTTCATATGCATAAGGTTACACACATGCCTAGGTGGTTGCAGGATTTGGGTCTAAGTGCAAGTGCAAGAGAAGAATCAGATCTAGAAGTAGAGAGAAATCTGAGACTTCAGAAAGTGCATTGAGAGAAAGGCCTCACAACCTCATTTCTCCAGTCCTCAGATGTAACATTATTATTATGCAATAAAAGTTAATGCAACTCAGAGGAATGATGAGCAGGCTCTTTCCCTATTTGACTGCCCTGCCAGAAATCATATTGGATGGAAATTCTGCCTTCTGTGCAATATTAAGAATAACTTTGACACAACATAGCATTGTCTTTCTTTAGATAGAAAGGCAGGTTGCCAGAGTAACATCAATTCAGAGTGTTTCTTAAAAGCACTCCCTTCTGTCCCCCAACTGCTGCACATTAGACTCAACCTCATAAGCTGTGCTGTGAAATAACTTCAGTGTGAGGATGTTCTACAGTGCAAGCTATTTTAAAAGTTACTATGCACAAAGGATTGAATCAGTTTACTTCCTTAATTGAAATGTCAGGCTTCAATTTGGTATACCACTTTAAAAAGAGACTTTCTTAGCTCTTTAAATTAAACAAGACAGGGAGTTTCACTACTCCTTACTCAAATTGCCAAGTTTCACTTTATTGTGTCTTTAGGGCAGGACTGAATATAGTGTAACAAGGATGCAGTGTAACAAGGGGCTCCATCCACACATTTCCCCCTATTATTATCTATGATAAATATGCTATCTCAGGGATTTTGGTGCTATAGAGGAACGAGCTAAGGATCAGAGGAATCTATATTTAGTCATGAAGTGGCTTCTTTGTGTAGAGACAAGACTTTTGCTTAGACTGGCAAAGATTGGGAGCTCAAATCCTGGCCCTGCCATACCAGAGGGTGTTATCTTTGGATACCTTTAATTGTGGTGGATCCTCTGTCTCTTGAAGTCTTCATATCAAGACTGGATGCCTTTCCACATGTATGCTTTAGTCAACCAAAAGTTATTGGACTCGGTACAAAGAGTACTGAATGAAATTCTATCACCAGTGCTATTCAAATCCAATGGTCCTTTTTGGTTTCAAAACCTATGGATGTATTCCTTTTAACTGCCCTGCTTCCACCACTCTCCCTACCCCACCCCATTTTACTGCAAAAATACTTTATCAGCAATAAGCAAAGATGAAGGTAATACTATATGGAAAAAAGTATATCAATTACACTTCGTTGGAAATGCTTATTCTTTGCTTATCCTGAAATGAATATTGAGTACAGCATGCTGTTCAGCTTGCATAATTTGAATTGTGTGAGGGAAGGCAGATACCATTAGTCCAAACTTGCAGTGAACTCCATGTGTTAGGAGTTTTGTGCACAGGCAGAGCTCACTGCAGGATCAGGGTCTTTGAATATTGGGGTGGGGATATCCTCTGTGTAATGGAGCAGACAGAGCATGCCTAGGGCATGGCAAATAGGAGGTTAACTCCGTTAGGTAAGGAGGATCACAGCTGCTTGCATTGAGTGCAGGGATTTGAGAGGCAGCAGGACTGACCCAGCTGAGGGAAATAAGAGGGATATGCTGAAGGAAGCTGCTGGATGAGTCTGAATCAGAGCAGACAGGCTTATAGGAAGATTGATGAGGATGAAAAGGGAGCTAGTGTTTTCTTCTTCATGAAGTCAAGTAGGTGACCTCTGCTGGATATTGTTGCATTAGGGACTGTAGTTGTACAAATCTGCTCTTTAAAGCTTGCTTTTTGGATGCTGGTTGAAGAATGCTTAGGTCTATTTATGTCTGGCTTTTAAAAGGGTGGAATGGCTTTTATTTTACTTGGGGTTCTGTAAATTTCATCTTGCTGTTGTCCAGTCTTGTGCACAAGCTTTTCAGTGGACTGCTGATGGCCCTTATGGAAAGGGTTTGTTTCTAGCTTTTTTACTTATTGAGGGCTAGGCTGTGAGGGAGCCTTATAAATGTGTGTGCGGGGGGAGGAGTTGAGTTTCCTAAGGCTTCTATTTCCCCCCTGTAGCCCCGCAAAGGTGTGTTTATGCTAGTAGCTCCTGTGCTTGAGGGTTGCAGTGATGGGTATACTATATGTCCCCCAGAGAAAAGGATTAGATCATTCCCTGAGCTCCCCATTGGCCAATGTGGCTCCATGCCATTTCCTATTTGGGTTAGTGCCTAAATGCTTACCTTGTAGGCTCTTTGAGGCAGGCTCAGTTGCCTTGCTTTGTGTCTGTGCAACCTCCTGGTGGATGTGTGTTTATAAGTCCTCCTTTATGCCAATCTGCAGAGGGTATGAGTCTGTTTATAGCCCCAAGATACAGAGCTTTAGCTCAAACTGTAGTAGCTTGTGCCATTAGTTATGGAGACCTAGTTCAATCCTTAGTGTGTCAGCCAAAAGTCAGACTTGTACAGTGCCTGCCATAATGGGGCCCTGACACACTGGAACCTTATTATGCTACTGTAATACAACTAGTAAATGCTACACTTCAGCCTTTAGCATTTGAGAGACAAGGTGGGTAAGGTAATATCTATTACAGGGCCAACTTCCGTTGGTGGAAGGTACAAGCTTTGGAACTAGTGTTCTGTGCAGTTCAAAGCGTGTATCTTCCACCAACAGAAGCTGGTCCTGTAAAAGATATTACTGCACCTACCTTGTCTTTCTCTCATCCCAGGACCAACATGGCTGCAACAGTACTTCAAACAACTTTAGAATATAATGCATGGAGAAAGAACTGTTGGCTTGAAAACCCTGGAAATGGAAGTTCTGTACCTTCAGAATATGAGCAGGATGTCATCAAGAACTTTGGAAAAGATATTGCTCTGTTTAAAATAACACAAAGCTGGCACATCTTAATGCAATTGGTTTTCATGGTATTGAGAAGTCCTAGTTCAGTCTCCCATTTTCCCAGTAAAGGGAGATTTGAATTTCCTTGTCTGTTCCCCACCGCCAGGAAATCTCCTAACACTTTTTCAAGTAGCTAGCTCTAAGTCCAGTCTCTTGGAATGTTTCACTTTTATTTATAGCTGGTCCAAACTGCTTTATGAGCCAAAATCTTTGTCCAGTTTAAACACTTACTAAACACTTATAAAATATCAGACAATGAATATCCCAAGGTGGATACTGTGAGCTCTGTTAGAGCAGAAAAAAGTCTTAGTTCATGCCATTGGAAACATCATATCTAGTTCTCAAACTTGTCCTAATTTAAAAAAAAAATGGTATGGCTACTTCCCACCTAGTAACTGGGTGTAACTCACAGATAAAGTAGTACGTATCTGCTAAAATCAGAGAGTAGAGTATTTATCTTCACCAAAACACTCATAAAATCTAAAGCATGGACCTGATGATGCTACTGTAAATTGCCATACTAAGCATCCTTTTAATAGCATATTTCTCATTGTTTAGAACACTTATAGCTATCTGAGTTGAATATGCACAAACATAGGCCAGTTGGCTTTGGCCTATAGTTGAGGCATGGTTCTGTGTAATGCTGGGTGCCCCAGATTTAAGGGGGGGGGGCTTACTATTCTTACATTGATGCTGAGGAGAATTGAAAATGCTCAACAATTCACAGCAGTGAACCATTATCTGGAAAATCCAGTGTCTCTCCTCCTCCACTAAGGCTGTGTAGGAGGAGAGCATGCTACATCCAAAGTATAGCAAATTGGCCATGTCTTCTCCTTTCCACCAAACATACACTTCTGGGGGTTTTCAGGGTTGTTGTAGGTTATTTTCCAATTGCTCAGCAACTCAAACTGTGACAATCATGATCAGATTTCCGCCCCCGCCAGTAGCCTGGTATGCAACATGCTGAACTCTTCTGAATGTCTGCTTGAGGCACAAGGCCTCACAGAGCTCACACTGGGGCAGTGGGCCTTTGCAGTTCCCTTAATACAGGGCTGTTGCTTAAAGTCACACTTGAGCCCTTAATTAAAGCAAAACAAACCCCTGAAATAAAACCTTTTTCTCTTTTGTCCTGCAGAACTCTATACGGGAAGCATATTGTGACCTTGTTGCATCAAAAACAAGATTTTATTTATTTTAGTTCTGTTTCTCTCAGTGAAATATTGATGAGGTATACATGCTTTGGATTATTCCCTCCTCCCCACAGCTGTACTGGCTTGAATTTTTTCCAAGCAAAATCTTGTTTTATTTTCTGCCCGTTTCTGTCTTGTTTAGATTCCTTTGTGATATTTTTCTGGCCATGCTAGTGTTTTCAACTCTTTCCTGTTTAGTATCCTCAGCAAATGTCATTAGTGTGGTGTTCACTCTCTCTTTCAGATCACCGAGTGGTGATCCTGCTAAAGAATGAAGTTGGGGACAATGCGGTGGTCACCTCACAAATATCTTGAGGGGAGAGCAGTTGAAACAGTGGTGGGCAACTTGCGGCCTGTGGGCCACACATGGCCCATAAGGGTAATCCACTGGGGGCCCGCAAGACACTTTGTTTTCATTGACCATCTGCAGGCCTGGCCGCCTGCAGCAACCAGTGGCTGCGGTTCGCCATTCCCGGCCAATGGGAGCTGTGGGAAGTGGCGGCCAGCACGTCCCTGCTTCCTGCAGCTCCCATTGGCCGGGAATGGCGAACCGCAGCCACTGGGAGCTGCAGGCAGCCATGCCTGCAGATGGTCAATGAAAACAAAGTGTCTTGCGGGCCACCAGTGGATTACTTTGCCCACCACTGAGTTGAAAGTATCCAGATAATTCACAAAGACTTAAATGTAAGTCACTGTGGGGAAGACTTTGAGGGGCCTAGTGGTGAGCAAACTGAGGACTGGGACCATGGACATCTTGGGTGCTCCTCCAGCCTCCCTCTGGGTAATACCCCCTCTCCCCCAACAGACACTTCCAATGGAGGAGGTCTTTCTACTTTACTCCATGCCCCCTACCTGGGAGATGGATTCCTGACACCCACTTTGTCTAGACTCTTCTTCCCATCAATGCTGAGAGCATGGGGGGGTGGGGGGGGAGGGATAGCTCAGTGGGCATTTAGGGATCTGGGGCAAAAATCTGTCTGGGGATTGGTCCTGCTTTGAGCAGGGGGTTGGACTAGATGACCTCCTGAGGTCCCTTCCAACCCTGATATTCTATGATTCTATGATTAGTACGTGGACAGGAGAGGTAACCTTGCTTGGATCCCTTCATCTCTTCCCTTGGTCTCCCAGGAAAAGAGTTACTGCATGGTGTTCTTTCCTCCTTCAATCCAGGACATGGGGTCTGCCACTGGGTACTTCCCTCTATCCAAGAAGTTGACAATGGACAGGGATCCCTGGCTTATGGGTGCTTTTTATACATAGCATTGCAATATCAATGGTGGGTTGTGGCATGCTCTTATGTGAATTTTTGCTGCAGTATGTTGGGGCTGGTTTACTTTTGAGCACCATTTTTGCTGTGTTTAGGCAGTTTTCTTGCATACCTTTAGATGTATCTACATGCTGGATTGGTTTCCTTTGTGCTGGTGCAAAGTCTGTATATTGACAATGCTGGGGGATGGCTTTCAGAAGTTTGCTCCTATGTTTATTTTGGAAGTCTATAAAGATGGGCTAATTTTGCTGTATTTTTGTATATCTGTATTTATTGAATTTAGCCCACTGAGGGAGAGACTTGCAATGCTACCAATGTTATGTGTTCAGAAACTGAATCAGGTCTGAATCTTGACTTCTATTTATTTGCCTTCTGGTGTCAGAGCATCTGGTGTCAGAGCACTCATGTTCTCAAGCTGGGCTCCACAAAACTGAGAGAGAGACACTTAACTCTTTTTAGAAAGCTGAGGTTTTTCACATAATCCCATGACTCCAGGAACTGGAGCTTTTAGTAAAATGCCATATTGTGAGATTCTCCATAAAATCACGTGAGCTGAGAACACTAAATTGTTGTGGCACTTCTGCACAAAAAAAAAAATCAAGCTTTCTTGTACTGTTAATCTGGCACCATTGGTGAGGGGCAAAGAGGCTGATATTTGGATAGATGATATTCAGATCTCTGACTCAACACACCAGCCCACCATATGTTGCCCACAGCAGGTTTCAGGTACCCCTTCACTTATCAAATGTGTGCACATGTGCGTGGGCCTGCTGATCTTGTATCCATACCTTATGGAGTGGCCCCTAACTCATCTCCAGTATTTAGGGCATGGCAATGAACCTCTCTGTCCTGACCCCAAATCCATAGAAAGTTGTCATATGAGTGGGATGGTTGTCACCCCCTCCCCCAGCTTTGCAACATGGTGGTGGGGGTGGGGGCAAGGAAGGCTACTGCTTTTGCCACTACTTGAAGGACCGTAAATTTCCTCACAGAAAGAGACTAATGTTAGATACAACAATGCTCACACTATGCAGTAACTTTCTTCCCCTCGTTGAACTTCTCTAAGCAGAGTTCACATGAACCAACACTGCAATTTGCCTAAGGAAACAACTCGTCATTTTACTTGACTGTAAGAGTTTCTGGGTTCATCTCTTGATCTATCTCTTGACTTGCAGCAGTAATCTTTACAGTTCATTCTTCATTTCAATCTATTTTAGCTTCTTTGGCTGCACTCTTAAATTCATGTAGATATAAAAACTTATCATACTACTTGCTGTATGTATATTGAGAGAGTGGTAAAACACTTGAACTTGGTATCGAACTCAAACTGAGTTCACAGGTTAAAAAGGTAGTAATTACACTAACTATTTATAATTGTATAACAAGAAAGTATAACCCTTCAAGACCATGACTATGAAGTTGGAGCTCTTTAGCCCATGACGCGAGCATCATGGAAGAGATCCTTAAAACCTGTTCTTAGTTGTATCTCAGATCATCTGTGTTTGATGCTGAAGTTTTAAAAATTCCCAAGATTGTCCAAAACTTGAATTAGTCATGGAAGGGTCTTCCTTGCTCTCTGGGAACATGGTGCTAAACAAAGGGTGGGCAAACTTTTTGGGTGAAGGGCCACATCTGGGTGGGGAAATTGTATGCAGGGCTGGGGCAGAGGGTTGGGGTGCATGAGGGAGTGCGGGGTATGGGAGGGGGCTTAGGGCAGGGAGTTGGGGGGCAGGGTGGCAGCGGCGCGCACTGGGGCCAGGGCAGGCTCTGTGCATGCCTGCCCTGGCCCCATGCCGCGCCACTTCAGGAAGTGCTGCGATCCCTGGGGGAGGGAGGGTGGAGGGCTCCGCGTGCGCTGCCCTTGCTGCACCTCCAGGTACCTCCCCCGAAGCTCCCATTGGCCACGGTTCCCTGTTCCTGACCAATGGGAGCTGCGGGGGGCGGTGCCTGGAGGCCAGGGCAATGCACAGAGCCCTCTGGCCCCCCACCCGGGGGCCGCAGGGAAGTGATGCTGGCCGCTTCTGCAGAGTGGCGCAGGGCCCGCGGCGCCATTGGGGGCAATCCTGCGGGCCAGATCCAAAGCCCTGAGGGGCCGGACTTGGCCCATGGACCATAGTTTTCCCATCCCTGTGCTAACCCCATTGCCATCTGCAGCTTTTTGATTTCTACTGCTGAAAGTTTTTAACATAGGGTTAGTTCCCCACCCACCCCATACCTACTTTGCCAGAGAAATACTCTTCTTTACTTGGGACAACAGTACCTTCACATGACAGAGAAGTGAGAGGTTAAATCACTTAGGCCTGGTCTACACTACAAGTTTAGGTCGAATTTAGCAGCATTAAATCGAATTAAGCCTGGACACGTCCACACGACGAAGCCCTTTTTTCCGATTTAAAGGGCCCTTTAAACCGGTTTCTTTACTCCACCTCCGACGAGGGGATTAGCGCTGAAATCGGCCTTTCCGGGTCAGATTTGGGGTAGTGTGGACGGAATTCGACGTTATTGGCCTCCGGGAGCTATCCCAGAGTGCTTCATTGTGACCGCTCTGGACAGCACTCTCAACTCAGATGCACTGACCAGGTAGACAGGAAAAGCCCTGCGAACTTTTGAATTTCATTTCCTGTTTGCCCAGCATGGAGAGCACAGGTGACCATGCAGAGCTCATCAGCACAGGTAACCATGATGGAGTCCCAGGATCGCAAAAGAGCTCCAGCATGGACCCAACGGGAGGTACGGGATCTGCTCGCCATATGGGGAGACGAATCAGTGCTAGCTGAACTCCGTAGCAGTGAACAAAATGGCAAAATATTAGAAAAAGTCTCAAAGGCCATGAAGGACAGAGGCCATAACAGGGACGCACAGCAGTGCCGCGTGAAAATTAAGGAGCTAAGGCAAGCCTACCGCAAAGCCAGAGAGGCAAACGGAAGGTCCGGGGCAGAGCCGCAGACATGCTGCTTCTACGCGGAGCTGCATGCCATGCTAGGGGGTGCAGCCACCACTACCCCAACCCTGTGCTTTGACTCCATCAATGGAGAATCACGCAACAGGGAAGCGGGTTCGGGGTACGAGGAAGATGATGATGAAGACAATGAAGATAGCTCACAGCAAGGAAGCGGAGAAACCGGTTTCCCCAACAGCCAGGATATGTTTATCACCCTGGACCTGGAACCAGTAACCCCCGAACTCACCCAAGGCGTGCTCCCAGACCCTGAGGGCGCACAAGGTACCTCTGGTGAGTGTACCTTTGTAAATATTACACATGGTTTAAAAGCAAGCGTGTTTAATGATTAATGATTAATTTGTTCTGGCAATCGCGGCCAGCACAGCTACTGGAAAAGTCTGTTAACGTGTATGGGGATGGAGCGAAAATCCTCCAGGGACATCTCCAGAAAGCTCTCTTTGTTGTACTCCCAAAGCCTTTACAAAAGGTTTCTGGGGAGGGCTGCCTTATCCCGTCCGCCATGGTAGGACACTTTACCACGCCAGGCCAGTAGCATGTAGTCTGGAATCATTGCATAACAAAGCATGGCAGCGTATGGTCCCGGTGTTTGCTGGCATGCAGACAATATCCATTCCTTATCTCTCTTTGTTATCCTCAGGAGAGTGATATCATTCACGGTCACCTGGTTGAAATGGGGTGATTTTATTAAGGGGACATTCAGAGGTGCCCGTTCCTGCTCGGCTGAACAGAAATGTTCCCCGCTGTTAGCCATGCGGTGGGGGGAGGGGTGAAGTGATCATCCCAGAGAATTGGGTGTGTATGGGGGGGTAGTTGGGTTGGTGCTGCATGTTAACCCGGAAACCGCAGCCCCTCCTTTTACATTGCAAACCCATTTTAAATGGCCAACCCAACGGGTGCTTGGTATGGGAAATGAGGGCGCTGCTGTTTGAAACCATTCCCACATGTTAGGTTAAAAAAGCCAAAAGACTGTGGCTTACCATGGCTGCCTACAAGCCGAATTCTGTTGCCTGGCACTGCGTGAGTGATCTCTCACACCAAACCGGCAGTTCCTCTTTTCCTCAATATAAGAGGAAAAATGCGACCTTGTAACGAAAGCACATGTGCTATGTAATGTGAACAGCAACATTTAACGTGAAAGAGTGTACCCATTGTTCTCTAAAATATGTCTTTTTAACCACCTCTCCCTTCTCCTCCACCAGCTGCAAATGTTTCTCCTTCGGAGAGGCTAGTGAAGATTAGAAGGAGAAAACGGCGGACTCGGGATGATATGTTCTCGGAGCTCCAGATGTCCTCCCATGCTGACAGAGCACAGCAGAATGCGTGGAGGCAGTCAATGTCAGAGTGCAAAAAAGCACAATATGAACAAGAGGAGAGGTGGCGGGCTGAATCACGGGCTGAAGAGAGCAAGTGGCAGGCTGAAGAGGATAGGTGGCATCAGCTTGCTGACAGAAGGCAAGAGTCAATGCTCCGGCTGCTGGAGCATCAAACTGATATGCTCCAGCGTATGGTTGAGCTACAGGAAAGGCAGCAGGAGCAGAGACTGCCGCTACAGCCCCTGTGTAACCAACAGCCCTCCTCCCCAAGTTCCATAGCCTCCTCACCCAGACGCCCAAGAACGCGGTGCGGGGGCCTACGGCCACCCAGCCACTCCATCCCAAATGATTGCCCAAGCATCAGAAGGCTGGCCTTCAATAAGAGTTAAAGTTTTAAACTGCAGTGTGTCCTTGTCCTTCCCTCCTCCCCCACCCCTCCCAGGCTACCTTGGCAGTTATCCCTAGTTGTGTGATGAATTAATAAAGAATGCATGAATGTGAAGTAACAACGACTTTATTGCCTCTGCAAGCGGTGCTCGAAGGGGGGAGGGGAGGGTGGTTAGCTTACAAGGAAGTAGAGTGAACCCGGGGGGGGAAGGGTTCATCAAGGAGAAACAAACAGAAGTTTCACACTGTAGCCTGGCCAGTCACAAAACTGGTTTTCAAAGCTTCTCTGATGCGCACCACGCCCTGCTGTACTCTTCTAATCGCCCTGGTGTCTGGCTGCACGTAATCAGCGGCCAGGCGATTTGCCTCAACCTCCCACCCCGCCATAAATGTTTCCCCCTTACTCTCACAGATATTGTGGAGTGCACAGCAAGCAGTAATAATGATGGGAATTTTGGTTTCGCTGAGGTCTATCCGAGTCAGTATACTGTGCCAGCGCGCTTTTAAACGTCCAAATGCACATTCTACCACCATTCTGCACTTGCTCAGCCTATAGTTGAACAGGTCCTGACTACAGTCCAGGCTGCCTGTGTACGGCTTCATGAGCCATGGTATTAAGGGGTAGGCTGGGTCCCCAAGGATAACTATAGGCATTTCAACATCCCCAACGGTTATTTTCTGGTCCGGGAAGAAAGTCCCTTCCTCCAGCTTTTGAAACAGACCAGAGTTCCTGAAGACGCGAGCATCATGTACCTTTCCCGGCCATCCCACGTTGATATTAGTGAAACGTCTCTTGTGATCCACCAGGGCTTGCAGCAGCATTGAAAAGTACCCCTTCCAGTTTATGTACTCGGTGGCTTGGTACTTCGGTGACAAGATAGGGATATGGGTTCCGTCTATCGCCCCACCACAGTTTGGGAATCCCATTGCAGCAAAGCTATCCACTATGACCTGCACGTTTCCCAGAGTTACTACCCTTGATATCAGCAGGTCTTTGATTATGTTGGCTACTTGGATCACAGCAGCCCCCACAGTAGATTTGCCCACTCCAAATTGATTCCCGACTGACCGGTAGCTGTCTGGCGTTGCAAGCTTCCACAGGGCTATCGCCGCTCGCTTCTCAACTGTGAGGGCTGCTCTCATCCTAGTATTCTGGCGCTTCAGGGCAGGGGAAAGCAAGTCACAAAGTTCCATGAAAGTGCCCTTACGCATGCAAAAGTTTCGCAGCCACTGGGAATCGTCCCACACCTGCAACACTATGCGGTCCCACCAGTCTGGGCTTGTTTCTCGGGCCCAGAATCAGTGTTCCACGGCATGAACCTGCCCCAGTAACACCATAATTTGCACATTGCTGGGGCCCATACTTAGTGAGAGGTCTCTGTCCATGTCAATTTCTTCATCACTCTCGTCGCCGCGCTGCAATCGCCTCCTTGCCTGGTTTTGCTTTGGCATGTTCTGGCTCTGCATATACTCCAGGACAATGTGCGTGGTGTTCATAGTGCTCATAATTGCCGTGGTGATCTGAGCAGGCTCCATGATCCCAGTGCTATGGCGTCTGGGCTGAAAAAAGGCGCGAAACTATTGTCTGACGGAGGGAGGGAGGGGTGAGTGATGACATGGCTTACAGGGAATTAAAATCAACAAAGGTGGCTGTGCATCAGGGAGAAACACAAACAACTGTCACACAGAATGGCCCCCCCAAAGCTTGAACTCAAAACCCTGGGTTTAGCAGGCCATTGATTTCACGGAGGGAGGGGGAAGCAAATGAATACAGAACAAATCTGGTCCATCTATCTTTTACATCTTAGGCTGGCAGCAGACGGTGCAGCATGACTGATAGCCATCGGCATCTTCTGGGTGCTTGGCAGAAAATGCTGCATTACGACTGCTAGCCATCATCGTCAAGACGGTTCAATAGGACTGCCGGCAGGACTGAGTCTCCAGGAGACAAAACATGTCTGCCCAGGTGCCCCTGACTGAACTCACTGAGGAATATGACGATGATGGATACCAATTGTAATACACCATCTACTGCCAAAAGGCAAGGAGCTGCTGCTGTATAGCAATGCAGTCCCACGTCTGCCAGCACCCAGATAGCCGATGACGGCTACCAGTCATACTGCACCGTCTACTGCCAAAAGGCAATTAGCTGCTGCTGTGTAGCAATGCAGTACCACGTCTGCCGGCACCCAGATGACATATGGTGACGCTGAGCTGAGCTGAGCGGGCTCCATGCTTGCTGTGGTACGTCGTCTGCACAGGTAACCCAGGTAAAAAGGCGCGAATTGATTGTCTGCCGTTGCTCTTATGGAGGGGGAGGGACCTGACGACATGTACCCAGAACCCTCCGCGACACTGTTTTTGCATCATCAGGCATTGGGATCTCAACCCAGAATTCCAATGGGCGACAGAGACTGTGGGAACTGTGGGATAGCTACCCACAGTGCAATGCTCTGGAAGTCGAAGCTAGCCTCGGTACTGTGGACGCAGTCCGCCGACTTAATGCACTTAGAGCATTTTATGTGGGGACACACACAATCGACTGTATAAAAACGATTTCTATAAAACCGGCTTCTATAAATTTGACCTAATTTCGTAGTGTAGACATACCCTTACTTAGCACACTCAGGGCCGGCGCAACCCATTAGGCGACCTAGGCAGTCGCCTAGGGTGCTACAATTTGGGGGGCGGCGACCGCGGCGGTATTTCGGCGGCGGGACCTTCCGCTGCCTCTGTGGGGGGCGGCATTTCGGGGCGGGACCTTCTGCCGCCTAGGGCAGCAGAAAAGCTGGCGGCGCTCCTGAACACACTAGTCATCACAGTAGATTATTCCTATAACCAAGTATATACTGTATGAAATACATAGATTTTGAGAGCTTACACCAGATACATCTATGACTTCTGCTGCTATGACAGTATTCAGGAGGTAAGCCTGATAGTGATTACTTATCTTTGCATTTCTCTGGAGCGTAGGCATTTACCAGATCAGTCTTTGGGGCATTAGTTCTTTTGTTTAAGAGAATTGGTAACGTCTAGTGCCAAATTTTCTCTTGTACCACTTGTTCATTTTGGGGACCTTCCTTGGCAAAAAAGAGGGGAGGGGGAGGCAATCAGAAGCTACATTGATAATTGAAAAAACGTCCTGGGATAATTTATCCTGAGCAACACCACTGTAAAAATGGAGTGTTTCCAAATGAATATTGGCTCTCCCTGTTTCTTAAGACCTAACAATTAAGCAAGAATTGCACTGAACATGGAATAAATAATTGATGGAGCACTTGCAGCAAAGAAGGAGAGACACTTAATTTTCTGTGTAGTTAAAAAAAAAAATTCTCATTAATAGCACTAAAGCTAAAAGTTGAGTCCATCATTTCTCTACCTCCTCCTTAGAATGGCTGTACTGTTAGTCTGAGAAAAATCAATTAACTCCCTGAAACTGTGGTGCAGTGCCATCTGTTTCTCCCTGCTTTGTGTCTAAACACAGCATCTATATCTATATATCTCTTCATGGTAGGACAGAATGTTTAGCATAAAACATCTCAATTAAAGCATTATCCAAACAGTCTGGGCCTAACCATGCATTCCAAGCCAGGCACTGTGTGCTTAACATCTGCTAGCATCCACTTAAGTTATTATTGTCCATATGGTATGGGCATGAAAGAATGACATATCAGTGATGTAAGTGCCTGCAATAGCTGCTGATGCTTGCAGACTGCTTGGTAACTGAATGCAAGAGATAAGTGATTATTCAGAATCATGTTACCGAGAAGAAATCTCTTCAGTGAGCACTAGGTTAATTAATTTTCAAGTGTATTAATTATGTAGCTTTGCATGTGGTATCTGCTGTAATTCAGTGCAGGCTGTCTCTTGAATGTAGTAGGCAAAGAGAATTCAGTAAGGGATCAAACCATTTTTATACAAGCGAAGAACTCCAATTTGTGAGTTAGGAAGTATGCTCAAATTACAAACCTCTGATGCCACACTGCTCAATAAATACATGTTAGGATTGCAGCTCTCTTTGGTGTGCAGTAGAGATGAAGAGGAAAAGTTGGTAGCAGCTTCACATATTCTGGGACCTATATATTTTACAATCTAAAGATGTTATCTCTTGCTTTCTTGTAGTCTACAAAACATTAAGACACTTTACATTTTAGGGCTTGCTTATATTGTGGGATTTTCCATTGGTTCCACCCTGTACAGTGTAGATATGCTGTGCTGGTGTAAAGCAGGGCAGGTATTGATGCAATTTTTCCTGGCACAAATGTTTTACACTGGCATAGCTACATCAAGAGGAAAAAGGCCCTTTATAGGCCAGCCCTGAGTTTTGATTTCTTTACATGTATTATTCTTTCTCCTAGCTGGAAAGGTACTCGCTTTTCTTCCCAGGGATGGTATTCTCTTCTCCACTCTCATCTGACATATACTTCTCGGATTAGGGGCTCAACTTCTCAAAATGTTGTTAGTGGCCTCAAACTAATAATGTGGTGTAATCAGATTATTTTGGTTGCAGTTATTTGGGCCTATAAAAACTAAATGCACAACAACAGGGCCTGGTTAAGGCTAGGCTGGCGTTAACACTGTGACCAACACCGGAAAATGGAGCATGCCTGTGAGACTAATGGTTATTTTGAAAACCTAGTTCCTGATCCTGGGAACACTTGGGCATGCTCTTAATTTTACTTCTGTGAGTAATCCCATTTATTAAAGTTAAGCATATAAATTTGAAGGACAAAGTCGATGTGAATTGTCATCCTGGTTCATATCAGTAATTTGTTTAGTCCAGTATCCTGTATAAGCATTCTCCGGTTTCTACTCTGGAAAACTTAGGGTGTGTCTACACAAGTGGGGGAGGTATTAATTCAAAACTTTTTAATACACTTCAGATAACTTGCAGTATGCTAGTTGCACCAACAGTGTGCACACAAACACCTGTTTTTCAGTTTTCTATCATGTGAACACATGGCAGCAGTTCGCTGCAGATTCAGGGCATAACATTCTCTGGGGGGTATCCCATTGTCCCTCATTGCGCTGCTGAGCAATGTGTATCCAGGGAATGTTTTAGCTGTGAATTGGGGGAAGGCAGGTGACTCTGAATTTTTTTGTTGAATCCCATGTTTCTGCTGTCTCTGCCCCAGGCTTTTCTGGGCTGGCTCACATCACTTCCAAACTGCTGTCAGCCAGCATGACCCAACAGTGCTCCATGCTGCTATGGTGACAAGTGAAAATACATACAGGGTGCTTGGACTGTGTTACTGCACTGAGATGGATGAATTTGGCACTGGATTTTGCCCATTGCGCCACTGAGCAAATGTTACCGATCTATAGTCAACCAATTCAGCATGGGGAGAGCTATTGGGGCCATTCCCAGGCAGATCTGCTAGGCCATTGATACAGTGCTGTCTAACTGGCTCACAAAGCTGAGTAATGCTCAGAGAGTATTGATGGCCCTGCACACACAGTGTTCCCAAAATGTATTGGGGCAATTCATGGAACCCATCTGCTTATTGTTTGTGCTCTCCCTGCTGCTGGCAGGGCACAGAATTGATAAACAAAAGGTTTTTTCTCCACTGCGCTCCAAGGATTGGTGGCCCCCTATTGCAGGTTTACTGGCACAATTGTGGGGGGGGGGGGGGGAGGGAAGGAGGGGCGGGAGGGTCCCCAATGCTAGGATCTCTGGGAACTTGGTACTATTTAAATGAATAGAGAGAAAACTGCCTTCAGGAGTACTGGGAACATTAATGGTATGGAGGTTGGTCCAATTATTCTGGGAGACCCACACTGGCTGCTTGGACAGAAGGACAGAGCATTTTAACGATCACCTGAGCAGTTGTAGAATGGTAGCTGAGTGCATTTGGCTGTTTGAAAGCCACATGGTGCTGTTTGTGGACTAGGTTGGAAGCAGCAGAAAAAAATGTTCCAACCATTTTAACTGTAGGTTGTCTTGCACAACATTTGTGAGAGCAAGGGGGAAAGCCTTGCCAATGGGTGTGAGGCCAAGGTGCAGAGACTTGCTTGGAGGGTTTGAACAGTCAGCCAGCAAGATGTTCCACAGAGAAAACAAACAGCTGGGGGAATGCTGTCAGGGATGTCTACTGTTCACATTTTGAGTTGAATGCCTGACCATGTTAGCCAGTGGGGAGGATGTTGGGATCCAGACAATGAGAGCACTGGGCATTGTGTGGGTGGTTGAAGTTTAATGTTCCCTATGTGCTTTTGTCAAAACCCTATGAATTATTTTAGTTTTAACACAGAGAATCCTTCAAATAAATGCAATGAAGACCCATAATGGAAGTATTGTAAACAGTTTTATTATGAAACAACAATAAAAAATAAGGCGTCACTAAAAACAATGGAAAAATGTCTTTGATTCATTACATGTATTTCCAAATACAATTTTCTTAAGTAACCAGCTATAGACAAAGGTTTAATTACTGCAACAATGCAAACAAAACTCAAAGCGCAACAGTAACAACATTCCAAGTACAACAAAACGGGAGTGGGGGGAGCAGGAGATTGGCCATTCTGTCAGCAGCACATAGAGGCCCTGTCCTGGATGGTCTGGCTGTTGCAGGTGCTGTGGCTCTAAGAGAACTGGGGGGGGAGGGGGACATTTGCTTATTATTCATATCATGGGCAAGTCATGATAGCTTTTTTTTTTTTTTACTGTGTACACTGCAATTAGACCCCTGAGGCTGGCTTGGGCTGCGGGGCTGTTTAATTGCATTGCGGAGTGGACTTCTGGGTTAGGGCTGGAACCCAGGCTTTGGTACCCTGCGAGGTGGGAGGGTCCCAGAGTTTGGGCTGCAGCCTGAGTCCAGAAGTCCACACTGTGATTAAACAACCCGTTAGCCCAAGTCAGCTAGCACAGGCCAGTAGCAGGTTTTTAATTGCAGTTTAGAAGACACACCTTTAGCCGTCTTTCCTCCTTGAGACTTTTCCCATTCTTGAGGAAACATCAGAGGTTGTCTGTGTGTATGGCGGGTGCTGGGTGCATTTAGATATCAGTCTACTATGTCTACTTTCATGCTGTTAGCTCCAACCAACCACAGTCTGTTATAGCAGAGCAGGGCAGGACTGGGGCTGGCTTTCCAGATGGCTGTCATCAGGATCCTGCATCACAAAAAGCTCCTGGCTCTCAGGGGGCAGTTCCTCTCTGGCATCTTCCTGCTCATTCTACGATGGGTCTAGCCAGTTGTCCTCGGTGTAGGGAAGAGTTCAGGCAGTAGGCTCCGATAGTGCCTGGAACAGGTTATACTATAATTGTCTAGAATCCTGTCCAGTTCATCAAAAAATGCACAGATCACATGGCCCTTACCAGATTGTTTTTTTATCCCTTGTTTCTCCTGAGTGGCTTGCTCTTTACCTGGCACTGGTTGGTGTCCTGGTCATGACCCCTTGCAGACCTCTGTTTTACAATGTCCACAAAAAGGTTCTTATTTCGGTGGCTGGCTATAATAGTTTCCTGAATCAACATTTCTTCCCAGATGGCAATGAGATTCAGCATGACTCCATGCAGCTGCACAAGGTATGCTGTGGGGCTTCTATTGCCAAACTAATGATACACTGGGATCCGTGAGCAAATGGGCAATATCTGTCTCTGTGCACCTTTTAAAGAGGAGAAGGATCATCCTGAAAACTTGATGCCAGGACAGAGAGAGACGGCACACAGGTAAATGGACAGGTCAGTAATTGTCAACCTGCAAAGCCTTATGGGATAGTCATTGGCAGAATGCAAAAAGTGGTATGCAGCAATTGTGTGCACATGAACAAAAGACCAAACATAGTCCACTTTTCAAGAGGACTCCAGAGTTCCTGATAAAATGTGGAGTTGGTGCACAACGATGGGTTGCATTGTGCATCCACAAGCATTTTCAAAATGGATTAACTCAAGGGGATCTAGTTTGAAAACACCCGTGTAGACAAGCCTTTAGAAAGGTTCCTCTTCCCACATCTCTCTGCCTCTCACTTATATAGAGCAACACTGTAACTTGTATTTATTTACACAGAATCATAGATCTTCTTCACTCTGTCTCCTGTCAGGTCACTTAGGCCCTGACAGTGTTCAGGGGCGGCTCCAGGCACCAGTGCACCAAGCGTGTGCCTGGGGTGGCAAGCCGCAGGGGGCGGCCTGTTGGTCGCTGTGGAGGCGGCAGTCAGGGAGCCTTCGGCGGCATGCCTGCGGGAGGTCCGCCGGTCCTGCGGCTTCAGTGGCGGGTACGCCGAATCCGTGTGACCAGCGGACCTCCCGCAGGCATGCCACCAAAAGCCTCCTGACTGCCATGCTTGGGGCGGCAAAATACATAGAGCCGCCCCTGACAGTGCTAGATTGTTCCCTATGGTACATTTAACAGTGCTAGTTTAAAATGTCTCAAGCAGTGGAGCGTATGCTCTTTAGGAGGCCTATAAAATGTATGAAATAGACTATCAGGAGAGTTTCTGATGAACCATCCATCTTAACATTTCCTTTTAATATCATCCCATTACCACTACTTATACTCGTTTGTACTTAAATAGTTCCCCCCGCCGCTGCCCCAAACTGAGTGTTTACACCCTTCTGATGGTTTCTAGTTTGACTCCTGCGAGTCTTGGGTTATATTTGTGCCTAACAAATTGTGAAAGGTGCTTTCTCATTAATACATACTGTGAGAGTTTACAATGTGCTTCTGAGTGTCTGTTGGTGTTGGCATGGCATGGCATGCCTACTGCCACCTCAGAAGAGGGCTTGTAGCATGGCTGGATTATGACATTCTGAGGCCCTAAGCTATGTCAAGTGTGAGAGGCCCCATACCATAAAAAAAAGAAATTATTATTTTCACAGAAAGGACATTGCATATATAAACACGAAAGCTTTATATTTGCATATATATACTAATTGTGTATGTAAGTAAAGTAGAAGTAAACAATACAATAGAAAATAAAGACAGTAAATATAATTTACTAGAAGAGTTCTCAGGAAATTTTTCTTCTGTGTTGGAGCATCTAAATTGTGGAATTCCTTTTCTGAATATGCAATGAGACTCTTAGAGGATATAAGATGGCAATAGAGGATATAAGAGGCAATAGAGGATATAGGATGTGGATAACCCACAAGCTTAAAGCTCAACTATTAGTTATATTGATATGAATTACACCCAGGTAATAAGCCAACCATCAGAAAATTGTATGCTGGTTGTATTTTTCCAATAAATTGTTTTGTTTTGTAGAAAGTTATGCTGAATTACCTAATATTAGTAATAAAATAAGTATTAGAAAGCTTTTATTGAAACAGGTAAAAATAATTTTATATTATAAATATTGAGATTTATATATCTATGCAACAACAGAGAGAGAGAGAGAGAGAGAGAGAGAGAGAGAGAGAGAGAGAACCTGTTATTTTACCAGAATATTTCTGTGAAAGTTAGTGCTATTTTATCTATGTTCTCACAGGAAAACAAGAGTATATAATCTTTTTTACACCATGAATAAGGAAAATTCTCCTTTTTATATGAATAAATGAAAAAATGTTTAATTTTGTTAGGGAAATACAAAATTAATCTGGACTATATATAAATATATATTTACAAATGTTAATTCTGATTTAATTTTTGCTACAAAACAATGAATTGTTGGGACTTTTATTTTGCTATACTACAATGTATTATGCATATGAGATGTGATTTATAAATCTATATATGAATTTTTACATAGCATATTACGTATAATAAAATATTATCTTGCACGCTCCAAACCCGGTGAGCAAAAAATCCCAGTCTTTTTTCTAGGCAGACATCTCTTTGTGTTTGCTTCTCTATCCTCTGTCTCCCCCAGAACCACTAATTTAATCTTGAGTAAACATCTCGGACACATAGAGTGACAACAAGCTATATGCGCGAAAGAAAGAATTTTACCAGAAAAAAGATGAGTAATCTCTAGAGAGGTATTGAGAAAGTGAGAAAAACCAGCCTATATTCAAGCAAATATAATGAATATTATAGGCTTTAATAGCCTATAAATCATATATTCACATAGTCTGAAATAACTTGCTCACCAAGTACTCAGAATATTTTGATATATATGTACATCTTCCTTCACTTCTCTCAAAACCCTCTATTTATCCTTTCGTCAGCACTTTACTGTGAAGGTTCCCGAAACTGACAGAGGGAAGCCAACAAAAATGTATCCTCTTCAAGATCCACTCGACCCAAGTCCATAAGACGATCACCTGCAAACTCAATCATATGAAGCATGGATAGCCCATGAAGCAGAAAGTGGCATGCGCACTAAAATACACAATTGTATGTTTGTACCAATCAAAAGAAGAAAGAACACACTAACATACAAGTATGAGCTTGGCAGGATTGCTTCATGACACTGCTGTCTCCAACCTCACATTTTCCCCAATTTTTCTCCGTAATAAGATCTTTCTTTCTTGTTATGAAGGCATGTTCAGAATTTTACAGTAGCAGCTGGCCAACAAAACGCTGCCTTAGGAGACTGAGAGCAGACTTACTCATAGAAATACTAATTTTACAAGTGCAATTATCATTTTTTTCTCAGCCCTGGCCTCCTGCCTGTCAATAATGAACAATTAGTGAAGGGTAAGGGTAGAGAAAGGGTATTTGTGTAGCCAGATATGTATATTTTTGTTATATTTGAACAAAAATGTCTATATTTAGAGAGAATAGTCCTTTTCCCATCTCTTTTATCAACCGATTTTGATAAAATTTGAAATGGAGTCTTTTTACTTTTTTAGAGGCCCTTCATATTGCGAGGCCCTAAGCTGTAGTTTAGTTATCTTAGACCTTAATCCGGCACCAGTTTGTAGCATGAGGGGAGTGCACCACATAGCTGAAGTTTCAGCCACTGCTAATGATATGGTGTTGTCTGGCCAATATTACTTAGGTGGTTCTTGCTCTGTATGGTGGTAGATCAAATAACTTAGCAACACATAATTCAGAGGGACACTGAGCACTTGCTGATCTGGTGTACAATAATTAACTGAAATCCAGGATAGTTATGTAGCATGGTCTAGTGGCTTGTGTGTAATACCAGGAATTCTTACCCTGGTTCTGACATTGCTGTGCCTTTGCCTCTAGCTACTGACTAACCTTCTCTGACTCTTGCCCTATCTGTATAATGGAAGATAACAACTTAACTACCTTTTGAATGTTGTGAAGAATAATTACAAACATTAACTAAGGTGTCTTAAAGAAGAGAAGCATGAAGGACAAACCAATCTCTAGTTTTACATGCAACAGTACTCTTTTCCAGTATCTATGAAAGAACATTCAAAAATAGGCAGAGGCAATGGATATAATAGGCTAGGGGAGGCTAAGCTTCCCCTCGTGCAGCTATTGCCGAATGCCAGGGCCACTGCGGCCCAAGGGTCCAGCCTGCGCTCTGCCTCTTCCCTTACCTGCTCAGAACCTTCCTTGAGGCCTACACTGCCCGCCGCTGCCTGGTGAGTCTCTCATCTCGTATCATCTCATCTTCTCTACTCCACCCCCCTCCACCACGTCTCTCCACTCCGCACCCCCCCGGAGGTTGCTCGCCACATCCCTGCGAGCGGTGGAGGCCTCGTGGGGAGGGGGGGCGGAGAGGAGGACATGGGGAGCGGGCCTGGGATGGAGCAGGGATGGAGTGTGGGAGAGGCCATGGGTGGAAGAGGTGGGACAGGGAGCTAGCCTCCCCCTGGGGAAGCTTCACCTTCCATCCATGAAAAGAGGCCCCAAAGCTTAGGGCCCTTCATTTTATCAAAATACAATGAGTTATTTTTTTGGCCGTTAGTGTAAAATGATGTAACGGGAATTGGAAATATTTTTTTTCAAAACACCATTATGAAAAGTTTCAGCAGATACAGAAGCAGTTCTCTTCCTTGTTCTGGAGGCTAGCTTTCCATTACAGCAGTCAAAATCAATCTGACCCTACATGTGACAGTTAACTTAAATATAAAATATGGGAACTTTGAAAAATTGATCTTTTTGCCTCTAACATTCCTAGGTGGCTTGAAATGATGACCAATGTATTTGTACGCCTCTATTTCTTATTAAAGACAGGCTCATGTTGAAATATTTATTAACCAGAGGGGCTAGAAAAATGCCCACAGACAAATTAGATAACAGACCTGTTTAGTAGCAGTAATAATTACTAGTATGTAGACCTTTGTCTTCAGAATGCGTTACAAAAAGAAATAGGCCCAAACCAGACCTTCAATTGAACTTTAGCATTTTGGATAAAAGGGAACCTGGAGTTGAACTACTCCTGGATTTTCTGTTTTATTTTCACAAAATCAAGTTCAAGTCTTGCAGGACCATGACGCGGTCTATGCGTACTGACAATTTTTTGTCCTGTCTCATAATATGCAAATACTCATTTAAACTTAAGCTTTCAGTCACAATAAGGGCTGGTCAGAAAGCAAGAATTCTGTTTTGTGAAAAATTGAGGCTTTGAAACTCTTTCATTCCCCACCGGGAATTTTTCAAGAAAGTACATGACACACTCTCACCCTAGAATAACCAACAGTCAGTAGATAGGCCACTCACCTATGATGTAGGAGACTCAAGTCCCTGCTGTGGATTTGGAGTAGGGACTTGAGAACTTGGCTCTCCCAGTTTCCCAGGTGAGTTCTTTTATTACCAAGCTATTAACTATTCTTGGGAGGGGGTGGGAAGTTGAGCATGTGTGTGTGTGTCTGTTTTTCTTTCTCTCTCTCTGCAAAATTTCTGTTGAAATTGATACATTTCTGCAAAAAAAAAATCCATTTTGCTGAAACAGCTTTTTGCAACAGAAAGTTTTATCAAATTTTTCAATCAGCTCTAGGCATGATCACTCAGTGTCGCAGTAGTTTTGTACGTTTTTAGCAGTAACCTTAATTATTCCAACATTCTGGTTATTGTTTAGGACCGTGCCAGTAAACAGTGTTAAGTGACATACAAAGGAGGACTGTTCTGTTTGAAAAGCAGAATTCATGGATGAGAGACTTACAAGGTTGCTCATAATTCCAAATTGGTGCTGCAACATGCAGAAAGTTGACCCGTGTGTGGGGGGGAGGGGAAGGAGATGGCCTCTTTCAAAGACTGTCGCACTCAATTTGTAGATCTTGCTGGTTTGCAGTGCTGATCAAGCCAACACCCATAGAAAATTCTGATATTTTGCCCTTTTTTGTTTTTGCTTTGAATTGCTGAGTGAAAATAGCAAAAATGTTGTGGAATGAAAAATGCAGAATTTATTTTTTTCGCATGTTTTATTTTGTTTGTCTTCTGGACACACAATTCTATTGAAATCTGCCTTTTTCTGCAGACAACTTTGATTTCAACAAAACCCCATTTTATGGCAGGAAAATGCTTTGCTCAGTTTTTTGACCAGTCCCATTAGTTCACGGCTTTGTGCATTTTGTTCTACTTGTGATGTGATTTCTTCAGATCTCTTGAATCTGCAAGTTCTTATGAGTTTTCTTGTACTGTTTTCATTGGGTTGAAACTGTGATCAGAAATCTCATTCTTAGTGTATGACTGGGGGATGCAAAATGTTAGTTATCTGAGCTTCTGAATCTTAAAGATTTGACTAGTGTTTTGTTGCAACTTTTAGTAATGATGTTGAATAAAGTTGGTCTGGAGAGTGCTTGGGAGGGCTTGTGGTCCCTACCTCTAAACGTTGTATTCCATGCTGCTTTCTTTCCCTCTTAGCAACAGGCAGTCCTATTCCAAAAAGGGGGAGGGGGGAAGAACAAACCTGAACCTCCTCCAAATCTTGACCAAAAATTAACCTTAACCTTTTTTGAAGTAGTTCAAGTATGTACCATCCCACCCCATAACTTTGCTGAAATCCATTTTTGCTTGGAACAGGATTGTTGCTGTCTGGTTACCTTTTGCCTTCAGATTACTTGGGGGGAAAGGGGGCGTGGTCTGAGAGGCAGTATGGAAAATTTCTAACCATGGGGATCTTCAGTGCACACAACAGTTGAACAAAGCAGAACGTGACACAGAGTTGGGGTTGAAGACTCTAATGGGGGCCAGTGAGAGGGACTGGGAGGTTGAGGGTCAGTCTGAGATTGGGGAGCCTGCTTTCGGTCAGGGAGAGGGACTGAGCTGTGTGCTGCTCTTTGGGTATGTCTACACTGCAATTGGACACCCACAGCTGGCCCATGCCAGATAACTCCCAGGCTCAAGGGGGCTCAGGCTAAGGGGCAGTTTAATTGCAGTGTAGACATTTGAGCTCTGTCTGGAGCCCGGGCTCTAGAACCCTGTGAGGTGGGAGGGTCCCAGAGCTTGGCTGAAGCCTAAGCCTGAATGTCTATGATGCAGCCCATGGGCCACAGTCAGCTGGTTCAGGGTAGCTGTGGGTCTTTAACTGGAGTGTAGACATATCCTGTGAGGTCAAGGAGATGGTTGATACCCCTGGGAGCTGTGATTATGGCCGGCTCGGACAATAAGAGGAGGAAGGCAGACATCCAACGTTTTGGGAGTCGTAAGCAAATCTTTAGTGATAGCTGAATATCTAGGTCTCTAATCTGTAACGTATTGCTTTATCATGTCAGATACCTTAAAATCCAACCAGCGTTCAGGAGCCTGATTTCTAAACTGAATAATGTCACGCTGTCTTTAATGCAAAGTAGTGTTTTTAATCATTAAATGAATGAAAACATGTATTTCCTTCTCTAGCTGTTCCCTCTCACCTGTCCCCCCACCAAAAAAAAGATGGTGGATACCTTATCAGTAGGGCTCCAGTAAAGTACAGACCACCAAAGCAGACATAGCAGAGCTGCTAATCAAGAAATACTGGAGAATAACAATTGCATGAGCAACAATGTGACAGCAGAATTACCTCCCTAGGTCTTTTTTCCTTCCTCATTCATCTACCTGCAATCTCATTCACCAGGAAGGAAGCTTATGAGTTTAATATTAAATAGAGAACCCACAGTGAACAGTTTACAAAGACTGTCAAGTGTGATTCCATGTGCTTGTATTATCAGCTTTGAGCTTCCAAATGCAGACAGAGTGTGGAGTAACATGTGTTAAATCACAGTAAGCCACAGAGTAGACTACAGCTAGTAGTGGGGGAGATTCAGTTTATTGTTCAATGGAATGAATGCTATTGTACAGCGACAGCTGGTGCTCTGAGTGACACAGTGACTGCTTCACTGACTCACAACAATAATACCTGACGAGGTTTGCACATTAGTATGTCTCAGGGGAACGCAGAGCGGAGGATTCTGAAAAAGATCTACTCTCTCCTTTGAGTGTGGGCAAAATTTGATGAGAAATATATTCTTTAAAGCAGTAAAATCTGTTTGCTATAACAGACTTTCTCTCTAACTTCTATAAAGTCCTTTAATTATAATTATTTACCCCAGTATTGTTAGATATCCCTCTCCTTTCCTCCTTGACCTCTGAAGATTCAGGACTGGAGTTTTTTGAATCACTAAATTAATTGGTGTATGTCAGATTACCCCACTTTCTCTTCTTTTACACCTTTTTTTTCTACCTTTTTCTTAAGGATGGGAATGTCTGCTTAGCTGGCTGATATATATATCTGGGAGGTTACTGTACAACATTTAGGGCTTCTTGATCCATTGTCTCCTGAAACTTAGGCTTAATGTACTGCTCACCCATTATTCCCATTAATCACTAATAATTAATCATTGATCACTTGTAAACATACAGAAATGAGATCTACTGGGTTTTTTAAACTGCTTGTATTAGTATAGCTTCATCCACACCAGGGGCTTGCACCAGTTCACCTATCTTGGTTTCTAAATCAATGTAGTTAAAATCAGTACACAAACGGTGTTGGCAAGCCCTAAGCACCATTGCTTTCCCCATTCTCTCAACATTGCTATAATATGGGCAATTTTAAATACAAGTCCCCTTTTTAAAAGCACAACTAATATCCTTCCACCCTACCTCATCATAAATATCATAGAAAGAAAATTGTTCAAATTGGACTTTTTCTGTAAATAGCAAATTTTTAAGGATAATTGAGCTAAAATGAACCACTTTATCTGCCATTAGCGCTGTGAGGATTAAACAGAGGGATTGAGTGGGCTAACCTTTAGAGTATGTTCTGCAAGTATGCCAAGAATTGGGCTGGTAGACAGAGCTTTTTAGTTCCCATTGCTACTGACCAGAGTGACACTGCTTGATTCTTACAAAGATGTAACAGCTGTATGGGTGATGGGTGGTATTTTGCATCCGGCATCTGATTGGAGTTGTCAGATTCTTTAAGGGAAACTATCCCCTAACCAGAAATGAACTAGAATCCTTCATGATATCTGTCTCCACATAGCCTAAATATGAATGGCTTTCGCACCACCTCACATTTGCGACTTTAACTTTTCAAAACATTCAAGCTTTGAATTGACAATGCAACACACACCAGATTGGTCTGGGTTACAATGATTGGATTAGTTCTACGTAAAACAGTTGTCAAGTAACGATCATAATATCCACCAACATATCATGCTCTTAGCAACACCATTGTGAATGAGGAATAACTTTTGTGAAGGCAAAGGTGTTACTCCCAATTCATGCTTGTGTAGATGAATACAGTGTTAAACCCAGTGTTACTTAACTACAAAAGCATGAAGTAAAAAATGTCAGCCCTCTTGTCTTTTGTCTGACTCTTATAATTTCCAAACAAGTGGTGTTTTGTGGTGGTCATGATTTGTGTCCAGTTCCACCTGACTGGGTATGACAACAGGAGCTTCATAGCTCTCCACCCAGACTGTCTATCTGGGAAGCTCATCCCTTAAAGGCACAGCCCCCACTGCCATAATGTTGATTCTTCTGGTACAAGGTAGAGAGTATTTGCCTCAGAGACTGATTCTCCTTCTCTGGTCTGTGAACTTAGATAAAGTCTAACTTTTATGCAGGGAGAAAAAGTTCCAGCACAAGTGTCCATTTGTTCTGACACTCTCATAGCTCCAGCTTCTTTTGGAACTTAATATTGAGAGTCCTTCAGGGCAAGTACACTTTCTGCCCAGATAACCACTGGGTCCCAGTGATGTCATAGAGAAATGCTTCTATTGGGTTTGGCTGTTGCATTTGAGAGAAGATTTCATCTCTATTCTTTCATCTCCACCTGCTCCAGTTTTAAATCCTACAGCCACAATATGTAGCTGAACAGCATTATCACAAACACAATGCAGAGAGGGAACAAAATAAGGCAAGTATCTTCTTTATTTCACTATAAGAGCAAATTATTTCACAGGGGCATACATGGCCTATACTGTAATAAAGACTGTAAATTACCTATACAGTAGTTTGATAAATGTCTATGATACACACCTCTATAAAAATTACAAACAAAACCCCTCCTTTAAAAGTGGACAGATGGTGGAAAGTTTGTTTCAGTGGAGTCCAGCCAACACTCCAAAACAATGCAATTATTGACCAATTTCTGTACTTTCAAAAAACCAAACTAGTTAGTGTTTCTGGAAATCACCAGTCATCTGCTCCTCTGGGCGAATACTCCTTCCTTATCTCATTTCACCTCATCCAATTTAACTGCTCACTCCCCCTTAATGTTGGATGGTAAAGCATGCAAAACATCTACAAGGTTCCCAATAACCAATTCCTAGATGTCACACTCTAGCCCCTTTACTCCTCTGCCTCACAACGTAAAAGGGAGAGTAACCCTGTTTCCCCTTACCACTTTATTCCCCTGCTCAAGTGAATAAGGCCTGTTCAGATAGAGCAGGCAGGGACTCCTCATCCTATGTACCCTACTTGTGGGCAGGGTGGCTACAGATTGGGGAAGGGAGAGGAAGAAGTCTTGGCTCTACTCTCTCCCCACCCTCCTAATTTGCTGGCCAAAGTGTCTACCAGGTGCACAGGGTGAATAAGCTACACCACAAAAAACATCAAGGTAATCTTGCCCTCTCTTCCAGACCAGGGGAAGAATTGTGATTGAGTCACAATTCTCTTTCGTGGTCTGTTCCTGGGGGGGTATAGCTATGACTGTCCCTTCTCAAGGCAGACTGTAATGTTACAATCGATCCATAGGAGAATATAAAATCCCATTTTGTATTCTAGAGATCAGTTTCCCAAAATCTCCTAGTAACTTGCTATTTTCATCTTTTCACAAATTTTAGGTAGATGCATTAAGGTTGGATGGGTTGATGTGGCTGCTTACCAACAAGATGTATAAATATTCCCTGTTTGTTCCAGCCTCCCTTGAAAATCTTTGAAGTATCTTCCAGTGCTTTGTTTCTCCATGGCAGAAGGGAGGTATAATGCTGATAGAAGAAAGGTTATTTGAGCTGTGTGCAGTAAATACTACTTCCAAAGTACAGCCTGTTCCTGATCTCATTGAAATTAACAGGAATGTTAGCAGATTTTCAAAGGGTGCTGAATCAGGCCCATAGTATCCAATAAGGAATTGTGCTGGAGGGCTCATGGTATTGGTAATTGGCATGCTGGAGACTTTCACCTCTGTGTCATCATTTTAAAATTCTACCTTGACAGATACTGTTACCAGCCAGCTGTTTATTGGGCCATGTGATGTGAACATGTTCTCAGACCAACTTCCAGTGGATACTGCTATTTCTGAGAGATACCTAACTAGCACCCTTATTTGCAGTCTTAACAGTGGCTGAGGACTGCATGGGAATGGAGACCTTGGTCCTGGGGTGGTACCTATCAATCCTGAGCTGATGCCGACTGGTGGAACCATGTGAGGAAACCTGCACTTTTGTTTTTGCTTCCTGTTCCGAACCTATTCTGCACATCAACAAACGGCTGCAGTATCAGGGTACCAGGCTGGGACCTATTGGGAGTATGAAACATCTTTTTAAAATCTGATTGTATTAGACTGGTAGTAAGCAAATGAAAGAATGATCATACATCAATAGGCTATGACACACTTCTGTCTGTCATCTCCACACCAACCTCCTGCAACTCCTAACACCTGCCAGACTCATGTCACTGTCCACTGGAGTGACACAGGATAAGATAGTGTGTGCATATGTGCAAAGGCCAGAGCACACAGTCTAGGACTAAATTGTGGTGGTGGAACATCAGAACACTAGTAGAAGATATTTTATTGGGAGAATTAGCAATGAAGAAGTTCAATGGAGGCTAAAACTATATTTCTATTAAAAAATAATTTCCCCCCACCATGCTCACTGCCCATAGGGAGAGAGTGCCTCAGGTTGTTCTCAGGTGACCCTTTAAGACTAGTGCATACAAATAGGATCACCTTACTAATGGTTGACTTGATGCATGCGTTATATGTGGGATGTGTGAATATTCCAATAACTTTGTTTGTTTTTAATCTTTTTACATTCATGCATTTGCTCACTTGTGTGTTTGCTTTCAATAAATATTGTTAGTGAGCAAGCTTTGTTAGTATGAATGCTCATGGAAAATTAACTTTGAGCCTAAATAGTCACCAAAAGCAAACTTGAAATTTCATAGTCAAGTGTAAAATTTGCAGTTCAGACTTCACGGTTGATTGATAGAAGTTCTCCAGTTAGGGAACACAAACAAGCTCACGTGACACAATGTGATCTTTTGAATATTCACAATGAGCTGGTCATGAATAATCAAATAACTTAACATCATTCACTAAATACACTTGTGAATAACTGCAAATTAAGAAATTAGAGACTTTTGTATCTGTTCATGACCAGAAAAGAGGTGAAAATTGTAGAACAAACTGTATTCTATGAATTGTTTGCCCAATTCTACTTTATGGTAATATTTTATGAATAGTATTTGATGATTCCCAGAATTTAAAAGTATCTAGTATACACCTCTCTCTCTTCCCCCATAACTCTGCTTTCCGCTGAGTTACCAGCCAAAGCACTGTCCTGTCTTCCCATTGATAGTTACATCTAACTGTCGCACTGGTGTGCTACCTCTGCTCCCTTCTCTTGAGTGTTGCTCTCTGGCTCCATCTTCTGGGTTTCCAGCCCACATATGGGGTTTGTCAAAGTCTGCAGATTGTAACCACAGCCTGATAAGTTTGCAGCAGACAGGAGTTAGCAAGGGGCCATTGTAATTACATGAACATAGTGCAACCTGACCATAAGGGTGAGTGAATCTGATTGATTGGGGCCCCGATCAAATCAAGTTCCTTCATGTAGGACTCCACAAAACCTAGGGCCAGTCCTGCATTTCTATACACCACCTGGAGAATTGAAATAAGAGGGGAACGTTTTCTTCAGTGATATTAGGAGATGTAATTTTAAAATCCATTCATAGATGTTTATGTTCAAACACTGTTTCATTTGTGCATATGTTAATATCAGAGGGTGTCTGGATCATTGCTGCTAAAGTGTTTTAGTCATTACGTACATACCTTCTCTCATAGTGCAAAGCACCATAAAGTCACAATCACAATGAACAATAAACAGCACCCTGAAGTCATTGGCCAGCAACCTTCCTCTACATTTCAGTCTTCACCCAGCCTTGAGAAGCGTGGAGTACCATATCCCATCTCAGCCACAGCATCAAACCATACTTGCTGAAGGTGCCCCTGGTGCCTTGCACAAGTCCCTTGAAAACCTTTCTTCAGCAATCTTCCTCCACTCATCTGACCCATGCGTCCCACAAACTCAAGTTTTCTTTGTCTGATTATCTTGATATTACTTCCTTGTTAGTAATGTGTGAGGTATCGCTAATGCACAGCAATCACCTGTAGCATTTGAATTCAAAGGCAGAAAGCCTTTTAGGCAGTGGTTTTCAAACTTTTTGTATTGGTGACCCCTTTCACAAGCAAGCCTCTGAGTGTGAGCCCCCCTCTTATACATTAAAAAAAAGGGGGGGGGTAATTTAATGGGGGCTGGGAGTTGCCAGCTCCATGGAGCTGATACCTCATGACCCCCAGTTTGAGAACCCCTGCTCTGAGGGTACATCTACACTGGACTAAAAGATGCGCAGCATGGAGAGGCTGGCTTGAGTCACCTGACTCGGGCTCGCAGGGCTTGGGCTGCTGCAGGTAAAAGTTGCTGTGAAGACATTTGGACTTGGGCTGTAGCCCAGGCTCTGGGACACTTCCCCCTTGCAGGGTCCTAGAGCTTGGGCTCCACCCCAAGGCCGAATGTCTACACAGCAATTTTACAGTTCCATGAGCCTGATGCTGGCCCAGGCCAGCTTCAGGTGTTTGCTGTGTAGACATACCCTATGTGTCCTGTTTCCTTAGTGTCCATGTCTTGCATACATATAGCAAGATACTGAAGATGAGACAGCAGCAATTTTATTTTACCTTTTATGGTAACATCTTTTGCTTCTCCAAATATGGCTGAGTGTTGCTAGAGCAGCAGTTGAGTCCAGTTCTATGTCAGATCTCTAAGTGGTGTTTTAGCATCCCCTGTAATCAGACTGCACAGGTACTTGAAGTGCTCAACGCACTACAATGCCTCATCAAATTTGGGCAGGAGTATCTTTATCTCTGCAACAGACTTAGATGTCACCACTACCTTTGTCATTCGCCGATCTTGTTCTCCAGTAATGTTAGTGGGTTTGATGATTTTTCCTCCCTTCTCCCAATCACCCAAAAATCTAGTACAGCAGTCACTGCAGAATTTGTTCATATTGATTCCTATGTTCTCTACGATTGCACATAAAACTCACCCAAAGGCTTTGCATGTTAGATGCTGCTGTGAATTTTTTTTATTGTGAGACTTGTTTATCGCTTCCCAGTGCACTAAGTTAAGTGTGTATTAGACAGCCCCACCCCAAAGAATTTATAATCTAGAAGTTAGACATATAAAGTCTGATCCAGCTCTTATTGAAGTCAATGGCATACTTCCCCTTGATGTATATCAATGATGCCAGGATCAAAGCTATCGATAGCAAGGTGCACTAGGAAATCCAGAGTATCATGTGGTGGGTTTGTATTGTTGTGGGTCAGAGGTGTGTGTATTTTTAATAAACTAACATTTGCTTCTTAAGGGCATTGCAGAAAAAGTGGGCTTATAAATGGGATTTGGATGAAGAAAGTCTGGCAAGCTGTCACCAAGTTTGTAGAAGGGATTCTGTGCATTAAGAAAGGCAAGTGTCTGTATAACTAATTTTCCATAATTGTCACTTTATATCTATTGTGTGGAGTAAATGGATTTAGATATTTGGAAGCAGATACTTATAAATCCTATGTATTTTGGAGGGGGTTGACTCTTTTTTATGAATCTAATGAGAAAGGTTACGTACTTAGAATGTAAGAACTTTGGGGCAGGGACTGTCTGTGTCTGTACAGGGTGAAGCACGTGTTCCCTGATTGGGGCCTCTAGGCACTGTGATGGGGTGTGTATCCCACACTGGCCCTATGGTGATTATAAAGCCAGGAAGTTTGTAGCAAAAAGGAGTTGTAGGGATAGAGTCTGTAGTCATTCTTAGGGGGAACAGAAAACAGTCCAGGGAGGAAGCAAGGAGTCTGAGGGATTGGATCTTGGCTGCCAGTTAGAGGGTTCCTGCACAGAACCCAGAGGAAAGGGAGGGTCTGTGTTCCCCTATCAGCCACCAAGGAAGGGTGGGGGAAATCCCCTGAGGTGCAGGGTGTAAGGACCATGGAGCCCAGAGACCAATGAAAGGCCTGCTGCAAGGTCACTGGACTATAGCTTAGTTGTACTCTGTTACCCTGGAAGGGATGTACTAAAATGTGACCTGGCCCTAGGACCAAGTTGTGGGAAGAGACCCCACTGCAACAAGAGAGCAACTATCGGCAGGGGCGCCATATGAGGAGATGGCTGTGACTCCACGCCTGGCCATGAGGAGGTGATTCTGCAATGAATGAATCCCTTCACAGGCACTAGCACAATTCACATAATATATAATACTGTCTCTCTTGAAGTGACGTAGCGCTGAGGATAATAGGTCCATCTGAGTGTAACACGACACTGTAGATATTGGAATTTTTGGGATGTTCCATGGAACAACACACTTTACTGTTTAGCTGCTCTTTCCTTCAAACCCCCTTCCCCCTCAATATCATTGCCGGTGACAGGTGCTCTTTTTTTTTTTAAATCTAAATAAGGTAGGAGTTGAAACTCATGGAATTATACTCTGGATTTATCTGCTTTGTTTGAGTAACATTAGCATCCATTTGCATTCATGCAGAAAAAAAGTACACTACATTTTATATGCAATCTGTTATTTTATGCGTATCTTCCTTTGTAAGACTTACAACAAATGACTGAAATTAACAGTGGGATTCTTCTGCCATCCAGTGGAGAGACTGTTACACAAACTACTAAAAGGCAGTCAGCAAAGAGATTGACCATTTTTGCTAACTAAAAGACATGGGATGATAACCCATAGTCGATTCCACATCTTGGACCAATACTACACCTTGGTCCTAGTCCTTAATTATAAATTAATTCTTCAGTGATTTTTCTACAAACTTTTCTACAAAAATTTAACTTACCTGGCATGAGGGGAATAAAATTCTGGGATTCTCAATTGGTTCAATTTCCTCCCTCCTCCCCCCCCCCCATCTGGATGCAACTTGGAGCATCAGGGAACCCTTGGTTGTGAACTGGGAGAACAAATCCCTGCTGGTCAAAGGTGCTGAGCACCTGCTTAGTAGCATTTGATGCCAATAGAAGTTGCATATACTCAATACGTCCCAGGCTGTGGCCCATAGAGTTTTAGGTTCCCACCAGCCAGGCTATGATTTTCCCTCCCTCTTTCAGACTTAAAGGTGACATCTTTATCTCCTTTCAGCAATCCACTTTCTGCCAGAGAAATTAAAACAAACAAACAAACAAAAATCTGCAAGAAAAATGGAAAGTGAGAATCTTGCTCGCATGCTCGGGGTTCAGCTGATCGCCATATTTGGGGTCGGGAAGGAATTTTCCTCAAGGGTAGATTGGCAGAGGCCCTGGAGGTTTTTCGCCTTCCTCCGCAGCATGGGGCAGGGGTCACTTGCTGGAGGATTCTCTGCGACTTGAAGTCTTTAAATCATGATTTGGGGACTTCAACAGCTGAGTCAAGGGAGAGAATTATTCCAAGAGTGGGTGGGTCAGCTTTTGTGGCCTGCATCATGCAGGAGGTCAGACTAGATGATCATAATGGTCCCTTCTGACCTTAAAGTCTATGAGTCTATGAGTAACTTCTAATCCTGCCACGAGAAGGTACAGAAAAAGATAACAGGGTAGGGTGAGGTCTAATTTGCAGTCTGGGATAGTTCATCCTAAAATGAGTTTTTGTAATATAAAAACATGACTAGCGAGCATTCTTTTTCTCTAAATACTGTGGTGTTTTGCTTGAGGGTCCTGTAAAGAAAAAAACTCACGGGCTGAGATGAAGTTCTATTCTTGTCATTCTGATGTTGTTTTAATAAACATTTTCTTTTACTATAAGCCTCTCAAAGTTGAGACAGTGGTACCCCTCTGGCAACATCTAGTGTAAACTGGTCTTGCCACTCCTCCATATTAGTCTCCATTCCCTCCTGTTCCTCATTCACAGCTGCCATTTCAGCATTTTCAAAGATGCCAGGCTCTGCTGAGAAATTCCTTTCTGCAAAAGCAGCTTCAGCATCTTTTGTATGGACATGTCTCTGATATAGGCCTTCTGATTGGTCTTTAGTCCTGTGATGAGATGGATACTCCTACACTTGGGAGATAGGGGTAGAGAAACAACTTTTGGTTCAGGAAGCCCTGCCCAAGCAGGCCTACTGAACATGCTCCAGTTGAAGGAGGGGGCCTAAAAGGGAGGTATCTCAGCACAGCTGATTGGTGGAAGAAGGCAGACCTGTGCTCAACGCTAGTGGGACCACACCTGGAGGGTGCATCTCCAGGAATAGGACTGCTGCATGAAACATGGATTTTATAACTCGAGGAAGCCCATGCATTAGGTTGCAAGGGACAATTGCAAGCTGCAATGCACTTCATGGAGGGACAGAATGGTAGGAAAAGACCTGGGGTTCACTAGCCAGATCACAGGTAGCGAACACTGTCCTTATGGTGCTCAAGAGGGCAGGGGCCAAATATCTGGCTATGAGCCCTTAATGAACCATCTTGGGTTTAATTGTGCATGACGCTCCTGTTGCTCCTATGTCACCCTCTCTAGATACTGTGGGGGGAATATCTGATGATGAAACAATCTGAAGAGATGAGGCTATTACCAAATGATTAAGTAGTTCTGCCTTGCCAATGGGGAGAGTGGTTGCACCTCTGTGCTGATGTCTCTCAACTAATGGTGCCAGTTGTCATGGTGTCTCTTGTAATACAATTACCTGGGAATGGATAGAGATGAATGAACTCATTTCACGGAGGCTGCCAGAAAGCCTGTCAAATTATTAACAACTGTTGATTGCATTCACTATGAGTTTGGGATTAAATCAGGGCTGTGGCATGGAAGTGAGGGACTCTGCATCCCATCACCATTCCCTTGGAACATTTGGTCCTTTCTACCTATACTCCTCTCACAAAAATATAGCTTCATCTTTATGCACTGAAATTTGCTCATCATTAGTCATTGTGTTGACTAACCTTTTTATTAAATTGAACGCGTTGTTCATGTTTACTGAAAACCTTCCCTAGTAATGAACTCCAGCAGAGCACAGTGTGAGTTTACTGGATCTTGGGTGGCTTCCAGCAAACACCTACTTTCCTCTTGACTGATTCCTGAAATTATAATATATGCATTAGTGCTCCAGGAAGATGACTCTACTTCTGAGCTGACAATACTTGATACAGCACTCCACTCTTCCCCCCGCCTCCCCGTTCTTAGCAAGCTCTCTGAAAGAACACTGACTAAACAGTTGTGACTCAGGTTCCCAGCACAAACAAATCTTCCCAGCAGCAGTTACATTTTCAGACACTGCCAGGTATTACAGGACTGATGTTAGAGGAAAGGGGGCGGGGGGGAGGGGAGAGCATTTTTCCTCTGCTCTGCACAGTATTTCCAGCTGCATCATTTTTCAGCATCTCTTCCAGCAGCACTGTTTGCCATGCCTAACAGTACTTCACAGGAATGTCTTTTTAAAGGCAACAACATGACTTTCCTACTTATACTTTTAAAATCAGATTGAGTAAAAAATGATCGTATAGAGCTTTTCCCAGCTTTTAGGTCACTATTCCATTAATTAAAGAGCAAACAGGTTTTTAAAATAAACCAGCTTTTGGTCGGCTCTGCATTTTAGGTTGGAAAGGTGGAATGACATGTGACCTTGTTCTGTGTCGCAGAGATGAGGTGCTTCTATCTGATTGCTTTAGAAGCTTCTCTCACATCTTAGATGGAAAAATCCATTCCCAAAGGTATTATGTCTCATAAGGTGACACCCTTTTTCCAGAGCTGGAGTTTGACTCTGCCCCGCTCTTTGACTATACATGGCAATAAGAGTGCTCATGGGAATGAGTAAGTCCCTTGATGTCTCAGCTTGGAGATTGGGTTTGTCCCCAGATGACTGAAGTAGTACCAAAGCACGCTCTTCTTAGCTGTGTTTAAAGACAATCAAAAGGGCCAGATGAACAGAAGACTATACTACACCGTGTCAAATAGTGTGGGGAAAAAAGGAGGTTCCTTAATAGCTCTCAACAAAACTGGATATGGGGAAATGGAGTGTTCCCCTCCACCCAAGCTCTTTGGAAGTAGAACTCTTCCTTCCCTCCACCATCTCTCTCATGCACATGGGGTCTACAGAGCAACATTCTATAGATGTAGTTGTAGGTTCATAAGTCATTTCAAGGCCTCCTGTGATTTTATGGGTATCCTCCATTTCACCTTTGAATCTATATTTGGGGCATTGCTTTATGATGTGTTCAATGGTCTGGATGGTCTCACCACAGTTGCATAAAGGGAAGTGTTTGATTTTCCACTTGTACATCAAGTAGCAGCATCTTCAATGGTTTGTTCAGATGTAGTTTGTTCAGCCTGGTCCAAAGTCTGCGTGGCAGGTCAAAACTGGGAGGCCAGCTTGTTGGGTCAATGATAATGTGCTTGTTTGTCATTCCCTGGCTGGATCCAGGGACATGAAGTGGTTGCATGTCTGTAGTGCCTTTCACAATTTCAGGCAATATTGAGGTATATTGTCCAGAACCACCAGATGGGAAGTTTAGGTAGTCTTCAGCACATTTAAGTTCTCATGCTGTGGCTATATTTTGATGGATAGCTGGAGGTTCAGTGTTTGTTAATACAGAAAGCCACAGTAAAGGTGGTAGTTTTAAAGTTTCTCTGATGATTTGTGATGCTGTATGGAATCTGGGGGACACCTGAGAATATTATGATTATTAATATTGTAAAATGACAATGAGTTGTGCCAGATAGGCCATGTAAGATATCTGCAAAAATGTTATGATTTGCCAAATATGATCTCATTTATGTTTGTATCACTTTTGTATTATGAATTATAGATATTGTGGCAAACCCAGGACAAACAGCTACAAAGGGGGGGGTAGTAATCAGTCCCAGGGGGTTAAAAAGGCCTCTCCCAAGCTACTGAAGAGAGAGAACCATGGGGAAATAAGGTTCAGCTGGGCAAGGGGTTACTAGGGAACTAATTAGGTTCAGCTGGCTCTAACTGCTTGGGACCTTTTTAAACCCTCCCCGGCGTGGAAGGGGGGGGGAGAGAGTGAGAGAACCAGGGAAGCTGCCAGTAAGTTAGGAGCAGCAAGGCCCTGAACCCTTCCTGCAAGGAAGGCTGCACTCTGTCCCCAGAAGGGAAGATAAACAAGCACAAGGGGCTGACTGAGAAAAGGAATAGCCAAACCCTGTGCTACCTGCAAGGATTTGCCTTGCCCAAGCCTGTGTCTCCAAGGCTAAAAAGGACTGAGCCTGCTGAGGAGAAGAAGGTACTTTGCCACACTTGGTGTCAGGAGTGGGATCAAGTGAGGCGTTGTGGCAAGCCATCTCAGGGCAAGGTAAATCGCACACACACACACACAAAAAAAAAAAATGGAGGACGTAGTGAAGGCGTTGATTCAGGCCACTGCGGCCCAACAAGAGGCTACCAGAGTACAGATGACAGCCCAGCAAGAGTCAGTACGTGTCCAACAGGAGACAAACCAATTGCTGATGAACCAGGCGGCCCAAGATCGAGCCACCCTGAATGATGTAGTGAACCAGTTGAAAGCCCTGACCGCGCTGACGCATGGGCCCCAGGGGACCCGGCCACTACGCGCAAGCAACTATTTACAGAAGATGACAACGGATGACGATATAGAGGCGTATCTCCTTGCATTCGAGAGGACGGCACTGCGGGAGGCTTGACCCCAAGATCAGTGGGCAGGCCTCCTGGCTCCATTTCTGTGTGGGGAGGATCAGAAGGCCTATTTCGATATGACCATAGAAGCAGCTATGGATTACCCCCAGCTGAAGGCGGAAATCCTGGCGAGGTCAGGGGTGACGCCGGCCATAAGGGCCCAGCGCTTCCACGAGTGGAAGTACCGGGACGACAAAGCGCCGAGGTCCCAGCTATTTGACTTGATCCACCTCGCCCGGAAGTGGCTCCGCCCTGAGACCCATGGGCCGGAGAAGGTGGTGGAAATCCTGGTGTTGGACAGGTACATGAGGGGGTTACCGCCGGGCGTATGAGGGTGGGTCCGCCAAAATGATCCCTCCTCGTATGATGAGCTAGTTGCCCTTGTAGAGAGACACTTAGCAGCCCAAGAACTTTCTCGGACCCCCAGGGAAGGAAGGCGCCAGAATCGGAGACCAGTCTCTGCACCGAGGCCCCGGTTTGCCCTAGCGCCAGGCCGGACAATGGAGGGGAGGAAGGAGGCAGAAGAGCAGCCCGTGGTCCCGGAGAGACTTGAGGACTGGGGGAGAAAGATTCGAGAGATAAAGCCCAGCAGCCCAAAAAATAGGGGGCTGCCCCGAGCGGGGTACCGATGTTATGCCTGTGGCGAAACGGGGCATATCGCTGCCCAATGCCCGAATCTAGGAGAGCCTATGCAATGCGAACTGGGAGATATAGGGGGACCATGTGATCTAATAAGTCTAGTCGGGGTTGCGATGGTCCCTCATAGATACACTAGGCCAGTTAAGATGAATGGTATAAAGACCACAGCCTTAGTAGACTCGGGAAGTGCAATCACGTTAGTCTCGGGGAAGCTGGTCGGACAAGACCAACTATCCCGGGCCAAACGCTCGGGAATATCCTGTGTGCATGGGGATGTCAACTATTATCCAACCATCCCCGTAAAAATAAAAGTTCTCGGGAGCCCCACTAGGTTGACGGTGGGAGTAGTTCCAAAACTCCCCTACCCTGTCCTTATCGGACGAGACTTCCCGGGGTTTGATAGCCTACTCCCCGGGGAGGAGGTAGAAGAAAATAATGACCCTGGGACCCAGGGCGTGGCCCAGATCGTTAACCCTCCCCCGGCCTTCCATGAATTTAGCCAGGATTTGTTCTCCCCGCCGGGGAAGTCCAGGAAGACTAGGAGGGAACGGAGGGCGGATAAAAGGAGGGGGACGAGGGTCCTGACCTAGTGCCAGAAGTCTACGCTTGTAGGGGAAAGAAGGGGCTCGACTGACAGTGGGACTGGGTCGGCGATCAACAACCCTATCGCCGGACCTGGTTCCCCAGGGGCTTTCCCCGAGGGGGAGACGGAGGTAGACCCCCCCCCGAGTTTAGACAAATGGGGACCGCACGCGGGAATTTTGGTCAGGATCAGGCCAATGATCCCATATACCACAATATTCTCAAAGAAGTAGTCGAGGTAAATGGGGTACCCGTGGAGGGGAGAGTTAAGGGCGCAGGGCCATATTATATGATTAAGAATGACCTGCTATACAGAGTAGTCCGGGTCCAAGAGCAAGTCATACAACAACTCTTGGTCCCACGGAAGCATCAAAGAGCCGTAATGGAGCTGGCCCACAGCCATCTGTTCGGGGGCCATCTAGGGGTAGATAAGACCCTGGATCGGATTCTACAGAGGTTTTTTTGGCCTGGCGTTTATGCAGCGGTCCGGCGATATTGCACATCCTGTCCAGAATGCCAGATACATGGGCCCCGACCCCACTTAAGGGCCCCTCTGGTACCTCTGCCAATTATCGAGGTCCCATTTGAGCGTATAGCTATGGACATAGTAGGGCCATTGGAAAAGTCAGCCCGGGGCCATCAATACATTCTGGTAGTACTAGATTATGCCACCCGATACCCCGAGGCCGTACCCCTACGGAATACCACGTCCAAGACCATAGCCAAAGAATTAGTCCAGATTTTTTTCCAGAGTAGGAATACCTAAGAAGATCCTGACGGACCAAGGGACCCCCTTTGTGTCTAAGCTGATGAAGGACCTGTGTACAATGCTCCACATACGGACCCTTAGAACATCGGTCTACCATCCCCAGACCGATGGCCTGGTCGAACGCTTTAATAGGACATTGAAGAACCTGTTACGGAAAGTGATTAGTCGTGACGGGAAAGACTGGGACGCCCTGCTGCCTTACTTGCTGTTTGCCGTATGGGAGGTACCTCAGGCTTCCACTGGATTCTCCCCCTTCGAGCTGTTATACGGTCGCCACCCCAGGGGCATACTGGACTTGGCTAAAGAAGACTGGGAAGAACAGCCGAACCCTGGGAGAAACGTTGTTGAACATGTGTTGCAGATGAAAGACAGAATAGCCCAAGTCACCCCCCTTGTGCGCGAACACATGGAGAAGGCCCAAGGGGCACAACGGACAAACTACGATCGCCGAGCAACGACCCGGAAGTTCCAGGTGGGGGACCGGGTGATGGTGCTCATACCCACGGCCGAGAGCAAGCTCCTGGCCAGGTGGCAGGGGCCATACGAGGTAATAGAAGCGATAGGAGAAGTTGACTATAAGGTCCGACAGCCGGGCCGCCGGAAGCTGGAGCAGATCTACCATATAAATCTGCTGAAACCTTGGCACGATAGAGAAGCTCCGGTGGCTGCGCTGGGGGTGCCGTCCCCTAAAAGCAACCAGCCCGACCTGGTGGGGATATCCCCGGAGTTGACTCCGGAACAACGATCAGAAGTGATCAGCCTGATCAAACGCAACCAGGATGTGTTCTCCGAAAAGCCGGGCAGGACTACGGAGGTTCACCATCACATCCTCACGGAGCCTGGAGTGAAAGTGAACGTTAAGCCATACCGGATCCCAGAGGCCAAGAGAGAAGAGATTAGGACAGAGGTCAGGAAAATTCTGGCCTTAGGAGTCATTGAAGAATCTCATAGCCAATGGTCCAGCCCCGTGGTTTTAGTGCCTAAGCCGGACGGCAGTATGAGGTTCTGCAATGACTTCCGCAAACTCAATGAGGTGTCCCAATTTGATGCCTACCCTATACCCAGGATAGATGAGCTGATTGACAGATTGGGAAAGGCACGGTTTATGTCTACCCTTGACCTTACCAAGGGCTATTGGCAGATCCCCCTGGCCAAGGCCGACAAGGAGAAGACAGCCTTTGCAACGCCAGAAGGTCTATATCAGTACACTGTTCTCCCCTTTGGGTTGCATGGGGCCCCCGCTACTTTCCAACGGCTAATGGACAAACTGTTGCGACCCCATGGAAAGTACGCGGCAGCCTATCTCGATGACGTCATCATATATAGCCCCGACTGGGAGACTCATGTGGAGAAGGTGGAAGCGGTCCTGGACACCCTGAGGAAGGCAGGGCTGACTGCCAATCCCTCCAAATATTCGATCGGGTTAGCTGAGGCTAAGTACCTTGGGTATATAGTGGGGAGGGGCGTGGTGAAGCCCCAGCTCAACAAGTTAGAAGCTATACGGAAGTGGCCCCGACCACTCCGGAAGAAACAGGTCAGAGCATTCCTGGGACTAGTGGGGTACTATAGGCGGTTCATTCCCCACTTCGCCACCAGGGCATGCCCATTAACGGACCTAACAAAAGCTCGGGGCCCTGACATAGTAAAATGGTCCGCTGCGGCCGAGGGCGCTTTTGCGGATCTGAGGACGGCCCTCTGCACAGACCCTGTACTAGTAGCCCCAGACTGGGGGAAGGAGTTTATCCTACAAACCGACGCCTCTGAAGTAGGGCTGGGAGCGGTGCTTTCCCAAATGGTCGGAGATGATGAACACCCCGTCCTCTTCCTCAGTAGGAAGCTCCTACCTAGGGAACGGAAATACGCCGTGGTGGAGAAGGAATGCCTGGCTGTGAAATGGGCCATAGAGAGCCTCCGCTACTATCTACTTGGATGGAGATTTACCCTTGTCACGGACCATGCCCCTTTGCAGTGGATGCACCAAAACAAGGACAAAAACGCGAGAGTAACAAGATGGTTCCTGTCGCTTCAACCCTTCCACTTCACAGTACGACATAGGTCTGGGACCCGACATGGCAATGCGGATGGCCTGTCGAGAGTGCACTGCTTTCCGACCCAAGTAGCCCAACCCCATAGTGTTGAGCGGGGGGGGGGGGGGGGGGGATATGTGGCAAACCCAGGACAAACAGCTACAAAGGGGGTAGTAATCAGTCCCAGGGGGTTAAAAAGGCCTCTCCCAAGCCACTGAAGAGAGAGAACCATGGGGAAATAAGGTTCAGCTGGGCAAGGGGTTACTAGGGAACTAATTAGGTTCAGCTGGCTCTAACTGCTTGGGACCTTTTTAAACCCTCCCCGGCGTGGAAGGAGGGGGAAGAGAGAGTGAGAGAACCAGGGAAGCTGCCAGTAAGTTAGGAGCAGCAAGGCCCTGAACCCTTCCTGCAAGGAAGGCTGCACTCTGTCCCCAGAAGGGAAGATAAACAAGCACAAGGGGCTGACTGAGAAAAGGAATAGCCAAACCCTGTGCTACCTGCAAGGATTTGCCTTGCCCAAGCCTGTGTCTCCAAGGCTAAAAAGGACTGAGCCTGCTGAGGAGAAGAAGGTACTTTGCCACAATATGTATATATGTCTGTATTACAAAACTTGTGGTACGCTTCTGGGTGATGCCACCAGACAGTTTGGCAGCAGCACTGCCTAGCCTGTTTGATGGCCCAGTAAGGACAATCAGCTATACAATTGACCCATTGAGAGAAGGCAGAGGATACACCTCATGACTCAGCAAGGCATGCCTGAGCATGCCTATGGACAGAAAAGGTTTCCAAGCCATGTGCTGGGCAGCTTCTGTTTGAAACAAAGGGAGCACAGGCCACATGGCAAAAGACTATACAAAGCAGCAGTACCTTCTCCATTTTGTCTTCAGTCCTGCTTCTTACCTCTGGAGGAACTTTGCTACAAACTGAAGCTCTGAACAAAGGATGGAATGACCCATCCAAGCTGTGGATGTGTTCCAGAGGGACTTTCAAGCCAGAAAACTCACCAATACTGCTAGGAACCTGATATATGGACTTTGAAGTCTGTGTACGTATGTGACTGTTTTACCATTTAACATCTCTCTTCTTATTCTTTCTTTTTTCTTTATAATAAACCTTTAATTTTAGACACTAAAGGATTGGCTGGCAGCGTGGTATTTTGGGTAAGATCCAAACCTATACCGATCTGGTAACATGGCTGACCCTTTCAGGTCAGAAGAACATTTTGTATATGTGAGTAGAGTTTTAAAATAACTTCTCACTGTACTGGATCTAGGTGTTGATTGGGAGCCAGAGAACTGGAATGCAAAAAGGGGGCTGTGTGGTTTCTTTTTTTCCTTCTTGATAACCAGTGTCGGGAATCAGAAGCACAGTTTGTGACTGGTTGAGGAGAATAACTTCAGTGTTACTTCCCAGACTGGTGGATATCTGCTCTCCCTTTTGCAGCCTGCCCTGACCTTGGCATTTCCTGTGAGGGCTGCCCCAGGAACACACTGGTTCACAATTTGCATGGTTTGATTCAGCTGCCTATTCACAGATATGGCAGGTTCTTGTCTATACTGGTGCACAGCACTCTGCAACTGAATGTGCCAGGGCCAAGGCTGATATTTGTAGCACTGGGGCAGTTGACCCCAAGCTTGTTCCTGCTAACTTTTAGACAATGTTGACGCAAGTCTTCGTTTCGGAGGCTACTTTCTTGAGGTAGTCATGAAAGATGACTGTGCTGTCAAGAATGATACTGAGGTATGTTTTTCAATAGTACTAGCCCATAAGCTGAGCCCTTAAATATTCATTAGAATTGGTTGAAAACTTTCCCTTTAAACTTTTTTGATTAAAAAAATTTCTGCAGGGTGGAGGGCGGATTTCTCAACTAGCTCTATTATCCATCACTCCTCCACAAGGGCTGCATGTGCAGGTTGGTGGTGTTGAGGGGTGGAGGTTGTTCTCCCACTCTAGGGCTGAGTGGTGAGTCCAACAAGAATTGTGGCCCCAGTGAATATTCTCCTACATCTCCAGACCTGTTAAGTTTCCTGTTTTCCTCAGGAGATGCCGTTTTGAGACTCTGCTCATGAAGCCTCAACCACCTCCCAGGAAAATGGCAAGAATAGGGTTTGAGGTGTTTTTTTCCATATAGTGCTAGTAATTTGGTCTCTGTCAGGTTGCTTCATGGTGTGGCTGGAGCAACTTACATTGATGCTATAAAGTATAGAACTGTATGGGTAGGGTATATTGCCCCACTTCTTGTTAGACCTAAGAATTCAGAGAGACTGGAGTAGAATGCCTGGCACTTTCTGTATGCAGCAGGGATGCTTTCACAGTGCGAACTGTGGCTGTGGAGGAGGAATACCAGTAATGGCAGAGCAGACCCAGAAAATGGCATCAATGATTGTAGCTCTAAGGGACCTGGGCAGAGGGGTCTGAAGCAGCCCTGTAGATGGAGAGGAAGACAAACTCCCACTGAAGAAGCCATGAGTCTTAAGTCTCCTGCCTAGGACTTCTGTGGTGTTTGCAGTTTTATTAATGGCCCTTCACATTTAAGCATCCTTTTCTTCTTCAATGGCTCTCTTACTGTTGCACAGCTCTTTCCCTTTTCTCCTACGAGCTGATAATACTAGTTGACACTGTGTGATGCTGCACAATAGAATCCCCACATTTATGTGTGCTGTTTACGTTTTATTGGGTGGTGTAACTGACACTAGACTTTAGATTGCTTCTGACTTCTTTGCTGCACAGCCTGCAGGTTACCTAATGGTGTGGAGGAAAATAGACACTGAGACACTGCTAGAGCAAAGTGGAAATACTACTAAGCCTTAGATCTAGCTTATTAACTAGAGTGTGAAGGGTCAAACATTGCAGCCTTAATGTTCCCTCTTAACTAGCCCTTTCCTCTGTTGTTGTATCCTCTTCATGCCCCTTTGCCTTTGCCACATTTTTACACCAAAAATTTAACAAACTTTACTCTAGTTAAGACTTAAACTGTGAAATCTAATTCTATGATGTAGAGACCACCTGTGGTTTAGTGGAATTCTGAAAGCTGGTGGTTGGGGGGTCCTGACATATATTTTCAGCTCTGTTAGTGACTCACTGAGTGACCAGGGTGTTACCCCAAGGGGAGTAAGGTAAAGCTTCAGAGAGAAAATACTAGAAAAATGGTAGGGGGAAAGTTAGAAAAGGAAAGCCCCTTTTCTCAGAAGAGCAGACTTGGCTCCCTTCCGTGTCTGTCACCAGTGGATTTAGCTTACAATAAGAGTGTCCCTCCCTCCCTGTGTGATATAATAAAAATAAAGAGAGACAAGGTAATATGGTGTAAACGAAGGTAAGTATATTAAGGGTAAAGGTACAAAAAACTGGGAAAAATGGGGGGGAAGAAACACAAACGTAACCATACAGTGATTCAGTGACTGGCTTTAGGAGCTTGAAGCTCAGACCCACAAACCTCCCTTGGCATTTAGAAAAACAATAAAAGAAACCCCAATACAGAAACCTTTCCTGTGATTTAGGCGCAGTGGACACAGTGTGCAGGTGCGAAGCCCAGGACCTTCTACTCTCCGGCTGATGAGGACTACTGGGGAGTCCCGATGACGGCTGGACTTCGTCACAGGCGGGGAGACCCTCTGGGATGACGGGCACCAGGAAAGCAGGACCCTCCACAGGTAAAATGGATTCAGTTCGCTGTGGCAGGGATAGTGATGACTAGGGTGACCAGATCACAGGGATGAAATATCGGGACGCGGGGGGGGGGTGGGGGGAAGGGGGCGGAGCAAAAAAAATGGCAGCGGAGCAAAAAAAAAAAAGCAGTTTCGCAGGGGCGGGGGGCATTAGCAGGCCCCAGCCGCGCTGCCGGATCGTACACAGCGCCCCGGCCGCGCGTGCTGCCCACCCCAGGGCAAAAGGTGGCCCCGATGCAGAGGGGGCTGGGGATAAAGAGGGCATGGGGGGGACCGAGAGGAGGCGCTGGGAAGCACAGGAGTCCGGGTGGGCGAGGGCGTACGACTCCGGGCAGGGCACAGGCTGGATGGGCGCAAGGAGGCAGAGCCCCGTAGCGGGACCAGGCGGGGACAAAGCTGTCTCTCCCCTGGAAGTGGCTGCAGGAGCGCCCGGGGCTGGGCGCGGGGCAGCGGTGGTGCATGGGAGCTGGGGACCCCGACCGGCTCCTCGCCCCTGTCCGCCGGCTGCCCCGCCTGGGACAAGTCTCGCCCCCGCAGCCCCTCTCCGCCACGTGTCTCCGGCGGCCCAGGCCCCCGGGCCGCGCTGCCCACCTGGGCCAGAGCCAGCCCTGGCTGCTGCCTGCATGCAGCCCGGGCTATGCCCAGCTAGCCCCCGGCAACCGCGGCAACTTTTCCTTCCCCTCCTGCGCTCCTGGTAGATGCCCGACCCTCCTCCCTCCATCCCCCCTCCACACATCCCTCCTCCTAACCTCCTCCCTCCATCCCCCTTTCCTCCTCCCTCCATCCCCCTCACATCCCACGCAGCACCGCAAGCTGGTGTCCGGTGGCCTCCCTCCAGCGCTTGCGCAGCCGCCATACAGCTGATCAGCAGTGCGCAAGTCTGGGAGGGAGGGGAAATGCGGGTTGCGTGCTTGGGGAAGAGGCGGGGCCAGGGTGGGGATTTGGGGAGGGATCCAATGGGGGAAGGAGGAGGCGGAGTCAGGGCAGGGGGGGCGTGAGCGCCGGAGCAGAGGGCAAATGTGCTTTTTTGTCCAGTGTCCCGACCGAACATCGGTCGGGATGCGGGACAAAGAAGCAAATATCGGGACAGTCCCGATAAAATCGGGACGTCTGGTCACCTTAGTGATGACAGGCCTCTCCTTCCTCAACCTTGCTGCAGGATAGATGGTACTCTTCTCTCTAGCTCTGGAGCTGTAGGAAGACCCGACGGCGCACGTGCTGCCGCTGGAATGGACAGCCCCACGCAGGCACTGAGCAGGCTCTTATATAGACTTTTTGGAGGGAAAAGTTCTGAGGGAATAAAATGTTGGGGGTTGGTTTTGGCGGGAAAAACTGGTTCAGTCCAGTTTCAGCCAGGGAAATCCAGTGCCTTTAACAGTAAACAAGTCTGCTTACAGAGATGGAGTCCGAGAGTCACAGATGATATACTCCATATTGGATTTCATTAAAGCCAGTGATTTACATAACCTTTACCTTATACGCACTATTAAAACAGCTAATTAAACACCTTTAAACAATACCAACACAACATTTCTTACTAACAAGGGGGATATCACTGAACGTAGTGTGGTCCATGGAATACTTACTAGTTTTGTAGAAAGATGGTCACATGATGCTAACTCTCCTCGCTTTCCTGCTGCTTCTACTGGTAAAGATATGGGGTCTGGAGCATCTAGCAATGAAAGGGAGAGGAATGTCTATGAGGAAAAAGAACTAAGTGGCAGGGATGTATGTTCAGGGGAACAGAATTTTCCTGGCAACAAGGGAGGAGAGGAACTGGACAGGTCGAAGAGGGAGATGAAGTGAAAAGCAAAACTAGACTATCATTTCTTTTTTTTACCCAAAAGCCAAATATTCTTGCATTAAAGACAACTGAAATACATACTTTCCTTTTGCCTTCCATACAAAATCAACAGCAATAGTGAAGTCTCTAGTGGACCTCATGGAGTCTCTGGCATCTTTACCTTTTTGGGGTCAAAACTCTGCTTGTGGTAGGGTTTTGCTTTGTTTTAGGGGAGACTAGTAGGGGTGTGGGAATAGAGGGGGGTGTTCATATTGTGAGTATCTCTTCTGGTGGAAAGGCTTTCTCTAAGAGGAAGGTTTTGCAACATTTCCTAAAGATAGTCAAACTCTGGATTTGACTGATCTCCTCTGGAAGATGTTCCATAGTTGTTTCCCTTGATTGAGAATGGTTTGTCTCCACCTCTCTCTAATAGTGTGGTGTTTACCAGGGGGTTGTGAGGCACCTCACTACCACCTGCCCTTAGTGTGAGGAAGCCTTGTCTGTGCCTGCCAGGGGTCAGCTCCTTGACTGCACTGGCCATGGGCGGCACAGGCACTCCTCTCTAGGCTTACAAAACACTGCCGTTTCTTGACAGGTTAGCGATAGGCACACCCCAAGCCCTCTGAGCATCTTCCTGGCGTGTCCAGCCTCTGTTCTACTGGATGCTCAGGGTTTGTCTACACTTAAAATGCTTCAGTGGTGCAGCTGCCCCACTGCAGCACTTCAGTGAAGACTACCTATGCTGATGGGGGGGCTTCTCCTGTTGTAGGTACTCCACCTCCCTGAGAGGTGGCAGCTAGGTCGATGGGAATATTCTCCCACTGACCTAGTGCTGTCGACACCAGGGGTTAGGTCAGTTTAACTGTGTCACTCGGGGTGTAAAAAACAAACAAACAACAACTTAATTTCCTAGCATAGACTAGGCCTTACAGTAGTCACAGATTCACTGCTTCCAAAGAAGCAGTACACCCCAGCTTATCAGTTACACTCAGATCACCACTCCACTTAACACACAGCACTTGGATATGTTTATAGTGAAAACAAGTAAAAGTTTATCTAACAAAGTATAGTGATTCAAGTGATAGCAAGTAGAAGTATTGAAAACAAATGGTTACATGCAAAATAAAATCATAACACACATCTAGAGCCTAGACTTACTTAACTACATACTTTCCTGTCTTATACAGCAACTCACCCAAAGTCCTGCCGCATTTTACAGCCAGATCGGCTGTGATCCTCCGTTCATAAGACAAACATATCTTTGGCATTCCTCCTCAGAGAAGGATTCAGGGAGTACCTTTGCACCCCTATATATAAACCAACAATCCATTGTCTTTAGTCATAAACAGGATCCCCTTCTGCTGTTTTTTTCCTGTAAACTTCCTCTCTTGAAGATTTCACAATCTCTTGATTAACTAAGTATGCAAACAGGCATCTGTTGTGAGACATACAATGTCTGAAACACGTGACCAAATAGAGAGAGAAGAGTCTATGATCACCCTGACTGAAAGGAGCCTTCCTACAGTATGTTCCCTCCTTGTGACCTGCTTTAATCCCAAAATCTAATTAACATACTTTTCAGGATAAATAAGTAATTCCTTAAATATTATCCATGTGTACCTTTCACAAAGATTGACAACCAATGGGCTACTGGCTTTTGTTAGAGACATCACATGCCACTCTTTGATGGATTATTATGCATATCTGTATGAACCAGGGGATCTCTCTGTGAATCCCGTGTGCACTCTGCCAGTTGGCATCAAGAAGTTCCTGGATCACACACACTACTCTGTCATGTAAGGAATTGCTGTAGTTGACCCAGATGTTGTGATTGTTCGGTTTACCTCCCATTTCATTCACAATAGCAAATGGGAGGGAAAGCACCTACAAGAGTCTCTCTCTATTGGCATATAACCCACACTGGGAGAAGAACTGGGAATTCTTGACTTGACTTCTCTGTTTCATTATCTGTAAAAATGGGACTAATAATGCTTCCCCAGGCTTGTAAAATGCTTTAAGATCCATAGATGAAAATGCTGTGAAAGTGCAATGTGCTAACAAAATCTGAAAATGAAAGTCCTAGGTGTTAGATATAAGATGTCTCTCAGGCCGTCCCACCTTCATGAACATCTGGTGCTCACGTTGACTACCCAGTGTAAGACTCCATGGACTAGAACCCAAATTTGTAGAGCCTGTGATGGCTGACGTTCCCACTGTGCTACCAGAAGGCCATGCAGAGCCACACCCAGGGAGCACTGTGGAAAGTAGGCGCAGCAGGAAGTACCACCCAAGGGGAGCCAGAGTGACAGTATTCTGCAGCCCTCTGATTGGCCAAGCACCCTATTTAACCCTGTAGGGTACCCCAGGAAGTTGTCTGGGCAACCACACAGACTTCTGGCCTGCTGCAACTCAAGACATCACCTTGTTTTTTGATCTCTGGTCTTTGACCCCTGACTGACTCTTGTCTCCTGATTCCGGCCTGGTACACCTCTGATCACCAGTCTCCAACTCCAGCCTGATTTTTGACCTCAACTCTTGCTTATTGAACACAACTCTAGCAATCCCTCTGATCCCTGCTCACCGACTACCATCCCTGATGTGTGGACCCCAGCCCAGCTGTGATCACTAGGCCAGACTGCCTAAGCCCCAGTCCCTTACACCCAGAGTCAAAGGAACTACTATATTCAAAGATGTCTGCTGGTCCCCAATTCAGATCTCAGACAAGTATGTGACAGTTGATGGGAACTCACCAGTTCTTTGCAAAACCAAAATGCTGTATGGGTTCAACCATGAAGCTCAGTGGACACAAGATTACAAAAACAGAGAGCAGCTTTCATACAAATCTAGTATCAGAATTCATTAACCCAGAATAGATATATAATATTGTCCTCCACATTTGGATGACTTTATATCTTGGCTCTGACAGCATTCTCCAAGCAATGCATATCTTCTTCTGGGGAGCAAACGTAATGTAACAAAAATGAAATAAACACTTAGGTTTTAGATGAATGTATTCTCTTATGTAGGTCACATTTCATCCAGAAAGCATCTCAACTTCTTTACCAAAGATGCTATGGGTTAATTTACAGTTTACCTTTGTTGGGTAATCTTCAAATGATGATAGATGTACAGACAGCTTGCAGTACATATCTTTACTGGAGATTATTACTATCTTTCTCATGATCTAACTGCTCAATTTATTTCAGACTGGTGTGTGTGTGACATTGCCTACAACAACCCACTTGGTTTTTATTGTTTAACCCACTTAAAGAAGCCTGGATTAATTTTTCCATTCATAATTATCTCTTCCACTTCTAGTGAGTCTTCAGTTCGGTAAAGATCTCATACTGACCTCTCTCCCATATCTCATAAATGGGAACTGCATGGACAAATCAAAAGCATGTTCATGTTTAGCCAGAAAAATCAGCACAGAACAAAAGAGGGCTAATGTACAAAAAAAAGAATCACTATGAAGCATTGCATAGATTTCCAGACTGTAAAGTTTTCCAAATAATTATTTAATTTTAATATATGTTCTTTCTGAGACCTTAGTCCTCCATGAGACCTGATTTTCCCCGAAGTTTGCATCCTGGATTCCCTTATAAATTCAGTGGAGATACACTCATGCTCAAATGTGCTGGATATAGGGGCATACAATGAATGTTGCTTCTAAAATTCTACCTAGAAATCACTGTTGACAAATATGCTAGTTTCTCATGATCATGATGGTGGCATCATAGATCCCACTAGTGTTAAATTTACACTGCAGATTAAAAACACCTTCTCTAGGAACTTATTTCGTATACCAGCTTGGTGTCCTGAATATGTTGGTTAGTTTGGAATTGTATTTCACTAATGAGGGAGGTGAAAACCAAATTGGCTCTTTCGTTATGCTCAATTTGGTTCTGAAGATTGAATTCAAAGCATTGCTGGTGAAGAGATTAAATCTATTTATCTCCAGAACAAGTACAGTGTAGAAGTCAGCAGTGTAAGCTTCCTCACACTGTCCTGCCAATGTAGCTTCAGTAATATCCTGGGGGTACCAACTGCAGAGGTGAGAAAGTGGGTTAGATCTTCATAGTCTTTCCATATTGGGCTTCTCTGCTAAACAAGGATCAATGTAGTTCTAATTATTGTGTCTAAAATGTGGACTTTGTTTTGCTACAGATGTCACTGAGGCTATCAAACTCATTTCACAAAGGCCACAAAACAGTGATCTGGGAAACCCATGAACCAATTATCTTGTCTTGAAAGGCTTTCTGTCATCCTTGAATAATCCAAACTAATCACTAAGACTTCCAGTTTCTTTGCCTTCCCCCATTTTAAAATGTCAATAGGCCTAGCTTTCACAAAGTATTTTAAACCAAAATTTGCCTCCAATTTCATAAGAGCACAATTGCACATGCAAATGTCCGGGCAATACAGTTTTGTGCTTAAGCAAATAAACTGAGTAACAAGGTACCCAACTGCACATGCAAAAACTGATATGCATGTGCAAATGTGGTTAACAGGCATGCAGATAATGGAAACAACTAGTAGGTGTAATTTTAGAAGCTAGGTCAGGCATCTTTGAAAAATTGGCTTTATAAATCTGAGTTACTGGAGAATGTTTTGGTGGTTGGTTTGTCTCCCTAGGGCTTGTATTATATCACCATGCTTCCCAAAAACTATAACTCTCTATTTATATGAACTAGTTCTTACAGACTAATAGATGAGGCACATGTGAAACTCAGTGTAGCTGAATCCCAAATTATGCCCAGAAGCCCATGCAAAAATGTTTTATTAAGAAACATCAGTTATTTAAACTCTTCCATCTTGTTGTTCTGCATAAGGCCACTAGGCGTCAGCAAAGAACACAGCTGTGTTAGTCTACCTCAGTTAGAAATTACATTAGTAGAATATGCAACACTTGCAAAACAGGCAGAGGTGAAAGTAAGCCGGTATGGTCTGGTACGGTGTACCGGCAAGAGCCAGTACACCGTGCCGGACCAGACAGGCTTCCCCAGGCTGGCGATTTAAAGGGCCCGAGGCTCCCTGGAGCAGCCAGTGCCTCGGGCCCTTTAAATCACCTCCCAAGCCCCGCTGCTGGAGCCCCGGGGTAGCAGCGGCAGGGCTCCGGGGGTGATTTAAAGGGCCTGGGGCTCCAGCCACTGCAGGGAGCCCCGGGCCCTTTAAATCACCGCTGGAGCCCTGCCGCCGCTAACCCGGGGCTCTGGCAGCGGGGCTTGGGCGGCACTTTAAAGGGCCCGGAGCTCTGCTGCGGTAGCGGCAGCCAGAGCCCCAGGCCCTTTAAATTGCCCCTGAGCCCTGGGGCTCCCAGCTGCCTCTGCAGCTGGTAGCTCCGGGGGTGATGTAAAGGCCCCGGGGCTCCCAGCCGCAGCCGGGGCCCCTGGGCCTTTAAATCTTGATTTAAAAGGCCTGGGTATTTAAAGGCCCCGCCTCTTCCGGTTGAGACCACCCCACCGCTCAGGACTCCGGCGTACCGGTAAGTCCTTTAAGTTACTTTCATCCCTGAAAACAGGGGGAAAGAATCAAGTAATCCCTAAGACTTTTCAGAAATTTCACTGTGAACTTTGCATTGTTTTGGCTTAGAGACCAGATGCTGCTGCTATTGAACTTCCAGGCCATACTCTGTCAAAATGACAACCACAAGTATGTCTCTGACTTTGGCCTGTTAGCATTATTTGGATTCAGAGGTGCATCAGTCACTTATTTGTTGGCTTTCCTTTGGCACTCATCTCAGTAGGATCTGAGTGCCTCCCAATCATTAATGATTTTATCCTCATGGCATCCCTGCCCTATAAGGAAGTAAACATCACAGATGTTAGAAGACTTGCACAAATTTACAAGAATTCTGTAGTAGAGATAGGAACAGAAGACAGATCTCCAGATTCCCAGTGAAGTGCATTAATCAGAAGACTATTCTTCCTGGATAGCCTTTTTCCCTTAGAGGAGGAGGCTGTTTTTCTCATTTAAGTCAACTGATAGCTTGAATATACAATTAGGGTGCCCAAGCATTTCTCTCTCATTTAAATTATCCACAAGCCCCACAATAGATGCCACTACTACATATTGCCTACTGGGGAGTAGTTTGCTCTTAAGCCCCTTTCACTCATTCCCAATGTGGCTAACATTGGAGTCATTTACTAGTATGAAGGCAGAATCTGGCAAAGAGGGCTTCTCTTGCAATAGTCTGTACTTGGGGTGGTTGTTTTTTATCCTGTCTTCTAATTTAAAAAAGGTAGACGAGTTTTAAACCATATAAACATAGCTGCTAGTGGTACAATGCAGTTGTTATGTGCAGAAAACACATGCACGGAACTGCCTTGAATGCCACTTTTTCATGTTTGATTTAGGGATGTGTAAAGGCAATGATGGGTCAACCTTAAAAGGTTTGCTTCTTGTTTGCACCGAAAATTATGGTGCTTGAGAGCTTCATCCAAAACCTGTTTAATTTAGAAAACTGGGCTAGAAATCTTGGGTTGCAGTTCACTGTTTAGGTGTGGGGGGTTTGTTAGGCCATAGCCGTGCAGAGCTTGAATGTGCTTTGTATAACATTCACTGTATCCGAGTTCTTAAGTGACCATTACATCTGTTTGTTCTGTTCCATCCTGAGAAACTATTTATATCACGATCAGCTGAAATGGAGTCAGAGGACATGTTCCCTAGTAGAACAGTTTTTGATGGGACATCACTGTCTCCAAGTCTAGCGAAATCTTTCTGTGGAGTCTTCTCCATTCCTGTGGGGTTTTTTCGTTGTTGCTGTTGGAACTTCTCTTCCACGATCAACAGTAGCTAGGTTGATGGAAGCATTGTTCCATAGACTTAGCTGTGTCTACACCAGGAGTTATGTTGGCATATACGTAATTCAGGTATGGATTTTTCACACCCCTGAGCTGTGTAGGTACATCGACCTAAATTTTTTTAAACGTAAGACTGCAAATTGGCTACGTACTAGTAACCGACACACGGTGGGGTTTGCTCATCAATTATTTGTTTTTAATGTTTATATTAAAATGTTTGTAAAATAGGAAAGATCTATCATGGTCAGTTGGACTAGAGTCAGAGGGCTTTGAGGCACTGTTATTGAGGGGACACTAGTGGAACAGGGAACACAGGGAATTAGGCTGGAAACAACTCAGGCACCTAGCCAGAGCAGTGCACAGGGTTTAATAAAGTGCCACTAGTTCAACTTACACTGCATTCAGCTTCACTCTTCAAATGAAACACTGTTGTTGTAAGTTCTATGTATATATCTTGTTTTATGCCAATGCCCTAGGGTTCTTGAATGAAAGTGATTGTTAAAGGAATATGAGCTTATACTTAGTGTAGGAGGTGAAAAATGTAAACCCTCCAGGAAAAAGATCTTTACTGTGACATTAACTTGGAGAAGAAATGAATTAAGTATTGCATATATATAAAGTAGTGTTTTAATTTTAAATGTAGCTTAGGATTGGTCAATATCATCTTGCATCAGCAGAGTGACCATATTATTAACCATAACAGCCAATATAACTCTTCTTTTGTACCAATTGTGGGGGCAGCTTTCAGTCATGGGCTCCTTGTAGAGCATCCAAATTCCACCCTGAGTTCTCAACAGGTAAGTATACAAAATGGTAACTTATTCCTCTGACAACTGGCTTCTCCAGATGTGGGATTTGAATTTCCGTTGTGAGCTGCCCACATTTTGATAGTTGGGCTATTTTTTGTATTTGGATAAATTATTATTAATTGGAATACTATGGAAAAAAACTGGGGCTGTCAAATTAACACTCTCTGCCAAAACAAAACTCAAGAAATGTAAAAAGGGAAGTGACAGCAGATGGCACTCCAGTAGCAATAAATAAAAAGTCTAACTAGGATTCTTTCTTACCCATACCTTGCAATCTGTCAGATCATCATCTGTGCCAGAGCTCTAATCAGTGGAGATGGGGGAGGGGGAAAAGGTGGCTTTAAGTCATTTTTGTGCTTACCTGAGGGATTGTCAGGGGACAGCTCAGCTTGTGTCCTGTCTTTGAACAGCTTCAGGGAAAACTGTTAGAAGTAATAGGGTGTATGTAAAAGCTTCTCACCAAATACAAGAGAGGTATAAAAGGTCTGATTGTTTGGCTTATAAAGGAGAAAAGCAAGAAGAGAAATAATATTTATAGCCTGTTGAAGGCTGTCTTTTATTTTCTCTTAACTTCATTTGACCACCAGAGCTTTCAATGAAATTAAAGATAACAAATTTAAAAATGGTTAAATATTTTGGCTAAGACTTTAAACAGCATGTAAAGTTGGCCTCCTGCTCCATTAAGGACCTGATATTCAAAAGTGCTGGGCACCCCGGAGCTGCCACATGTTCAGCACTCTTGAAAATCAAGCCATTCAAGAGCCCAACATTGGGTACCCATTCCTTTTTAAATGTTGGTAGAAGTAGTCATCATTTTACAGAACACACTACTATGGAATATTAATGAAGCAAATAAGCACATCTAACAAATAGCATAGATTTAGTTGTATAGATGCATCAAAGTAATGCACAGCAGTCAATATGGATATTAAGAAGTTACTGGAGTATACAAATGATGCAGCTCATTTCAGGTGGTGTCCGCTGGAGAAGAAAACCAAAAGTAGTATAGGAAATCATACGTGAAATTACCATAACTAGTGTAAACCTGTGCTTAGATGGGTAAAAGGAGTCTGGAAACCTATGTTCCCAGGAAGTAAGATATTTATACAAATAGTCATAACATCTGCAGCTATAGCAGAGATGAATTTCAAGAGCTATCCAACCTTCTACCTATCTAACTTCACCAACTGATGTCAGATAGAATTTTCCCTGCTCCCTCCAATCCTGATTTATAATATAATGTTGCACAAATAGGTACATTATGCTTCTTTAGTAGCCTCCACCGGAGGCTACTTTAGAGAATGGATAATAGTCTGTTCCAGTGTGGCATATCCTGAGTTTCTGAGGATTTTGAACTTCAGTTCAACAGACCATGACCCATTGCTTTGCCCATGTCATGATGGATTTTGTTTGCTGTGTTTTCTTAGCTTGTTCTTGAGGGACCCGTGAAGTGCATTTGCCAGAACTGTGTTATGAAAATGGGAAATATAGCTTACATACTGTCATAAATCAGCATTTCATATGGAATTTAAGTAAGAGCCTCTTGTGCTGAAAAGGAGACCATTATAAATATCAGCATTTCATTTAAATCTGAGTGCCAAGTGATAAAATACTTTTCTAATATGGAGTAAAGGGTACATAGGCCAGCAATGCCACAAATCAATTGAAATCAACAGCCACCCTTCAAACAACTGAGATTGAGGGCTTTACTAGCATTTTTGTCCTTACAAGTACACATCACATATAATTTATAAGCAAAAGGTTCAGTTCTATCAGACTCCTCCTGAGAGTTCATCTGATTTTAGAAGGTATTTATAGAGGGGCTAGTTTTTAGGCAGAGTCAGCTGGGTAAAGGACTTGAAATCCACAAGTACAGCCTGGATGAAATTCTGGTGCAGAACTAGCAAGCAGAAGGCCTGGTTATAATTAACACAGGTGTCAAGTAGGATGTGCTCTAGTCTAGTCTATATACTTGGTGATGAATGAATACTTCCATATAGTGAGGGCACACGATTTTTTTCCTTAATGTGCTTATATGAAGGAAATTTGTGGGATAGGAACACATAATTAAGTTATGTTGGGATGGGATGGTATTAAGTATGATGGAGTTATGATGGTAAAGACATGGCAGCTACTTAATGGGCTGAAGAAGGGGTTAGCGTTCTTCTAGGCACAATCAGCCTCGCCCAAGCAGGACTGTGAGGCCTGTCAATTCCTGGTCAGTGCAAGATGGCACTCTGAAGGAGCAGGACTGCAACCGAGAGCTAACAAAATAACAATGTCTTACCTGAGTACGGTTTGCATTACTTTCTGATGTTGAAACAATATAGAAATTGCATCAAAAATCAGTTAGTCATTTGAAATAGAGCCGCCCAAGCCCAGCCTATTTAAACTACAACAGCCGTAAAGGTCTTATAAACAATTCCTTTTTCAGCCAGTCTCAATCCGTCCCCGTTTTAAAAGCACAGCTCACTTTGCCCATGAGTGGATGCGCACTCCTTTTCCCCCCCCCCCCCCCCCCAAAAACAAATAAGGCAGTTAGATGTCCTGGTTTTCCATGCTGTATGTGCAAAAATGGCTGCACAGTCACTGTTGTGTGAGAAATGCAAAATCAGAGTCTAGGGCTGGGAAAATATGGAAAAGTGATTTCGAAGAAAAGAATGCAAAGAAAACAACAAGGAAATTCAATGACTACTTTCCAGTTTCCAGGGGAAAAAAGTCCCATCTCTTCATCACCCTCTCTCCACCCTTACCTCTTCCAGAAAATGGCAACATTTGATTGCTGGAATTTCTCAATAAACCCACCTTCATTCACTGAAACTTCTGCAGTCAGTGTGAGGGGGCTGGAGGGATAGACACTACCTATGGGCTCAAACCACAGCTAAGTTACACTTTAACTTCTGAAGAGTTTGGAATCCAAATTGAAGCTTGACATTTCAGTCTCAATCTCTATAATGGGTTAAACTTCGTGGGTGGAGGGAGATGAGACCGATTCAATTTTGCAGCTCAAAATTGAACACCTTGTGCCCTCTGAAACATAAACAAGGAACGAGGGGCTTGTCTCTGCATAAGTGAATCCAATGGAAGTGTTACTGGAAGCAGAATCAGGCCCTAAATGAACAAAGGATGCATTGACCCCCAACACTTATGTCCAACCATCTAACAGTGCTCCAGCTTCCAGTGAAGAGAGAATTCACCATGCTACATTTTGCTGATAAACTTTATAAAGAACAAGGGGAAAAGAAACTATGGGTTTAATTGCAGACTTTTTCAGGCCTTTTTTTGGTTTTGTTTTGTCCTTTGTGAAACTTATTTGAGGAATGCTGACATGGCGAAATCCATCTCTGCTGCAATTCCTTCCTGGAGCCTCTGTTCTTAGTAGACACAATCTACCCAGAACACTTGGCAGCAGTTAAGAGAAAACGGAGCCAAAATGTGCCTGACTCTTTTTAAAGGTGTTTTCAGCCCTTGTGATATTTTGCAGTGGAGATGAGCTGTACTTTCAATTTCATCAAATTTTGAATACAGTGTCCCAGTTCAGGCCAATGTCTGCTTGTACATACTGTATATTATGTACACTTGATGCCAGATACTGCCCCATGATGTGCGATGCAATGACACAGGTGTAACTGAGAGCAGAAGCTTGCCATTTAACTGAGGCATGCTACATAACGTGGCAGTCTTTTTCTCTGTGCATGGCCTGCAGTAAGAGAAATACACCCAGCCTTCCTAAAACCATCCCTAATTGAGAACCTTCACTTTTTATTGGCACATGATTCATTTAGTCTTAAATTCCTTTTATTTTTGTTCGGAGATACCCATTCCTCTAGGTTTACACAAAAGCTATCTATATTATTGATAGTAAGAAACACTGTCAATTGCTGAATGTTTCTAGTAAAATCAGTGGTGATATTTTTAATGGTTTATTTATTGAACATACACAGCCACAGAACGGTACATTAAACAACCCAAAAAATCAGTTTTTTGCTAAACATTTGTTTTTACTTATCTCCAAATATACAGTCCAGCGAATACTAAATGGATTGTGAAATGAGTTTTTTTTCTTTTAATGCACTTTAGAAATGTGTATTGGGGAGTAGCACTTATCTCCTTTTGTTTGAATATATCGGGGCCCACTCTGTCCCTTGTGCAAATAACTCTGCTGATGTCAAAGCAGTTACAACAGGAATAAATGTGCTCCACTGACAGACTTACCTCAGATTAAATGTCTAATAAAATAGGATGTACCTGTGTGCATATTGGTTTATGTTCTTAGTCGTGCTAATTAAATCACAGGCTTGTTCAAACGGGTATCTTTTACAGTAGTTAGGCAAGCTGAAGGAAGGAATTTTTAATTTGTAAAAGTGGAGGAAAGTGCTAAAAGAGCCTTGGGAGAAGGAAGGCTAATCTTGTTCACTGAATAGAATTATACAAAACTCTTGCTAGAGTTGTGGAGCAGAAAAACTACGAGGACAACCATGACTTGATCACCTCAAAAAGTAATTTTTATTCTTACCTCCTAGGCTTGAAAGCCTGAGCCCCAATGTCTATACTGCTATTTTTAATGCTCTAGCTTAAGCCCCCAGCACAAATCTGTTTATCCAGGCTGGGAGTCTCGCTCCTGATTGCAGGGAAGACTTACCCTAAGAGAGTGAGATGCTGGTGAAAATGGTCACAAAACTATACTAAAGTTACTGTTCAGTACTAGAAATATCTTGAAAGGGATAGTAACCCTTGTGTCTTCAGTTATTGGGAGGTCCCTCAGGAAAGTTATTGAGATTACCTGATGAGATACAGAACTGCTTTTATTTACCACATCAGCACTGCATGAGTATTCACACAATACTGAAAAATGCCTAATCGCATGTTCTGAGACTGGTTCTTTGGGGGCCTCGAGTTTGGTTGTTCCAAAATCCTGGACCTGGATCTGCCATATCCTCAGGCCATTTGAGCATCTTCCAAGATGTTGGTTAACATCATGTCAGTGTGCTGTGACTTAAATGGAATATTTCCTAAAATATTTTTCTTTGTAAAGTACATAAAAATTGAGCATAAATAATGATTAACTAGTAGAACCGTTAGGGTCTACAGCTAGGTAATAACATTTTTTGTTGGTAATATTTCCATCCATAAAGAGCAATTACTTGTGTGCAGGCATAACCAAGTCTACTATGCACTAGGATAAAACTGTCAATCGAGGTAGTCTGTCAGGGTGATTTCATATATGATAGTCTATGACCTACAGGAAATCTTCTGCTGTGCATGTCTACATTCCAGCTGCTGATGATTTTACAAGGTAATATACTGTAATATGTTCATATTAAACTATCACTGTACACCCTATTGTCGCTTTGGTGCAGGCATCTAGCTACCATTAAAGTTAATCAAACTTACACAGAGAATTGAAGGAAAAATTATCCCCAAGGGTCTACTTCTCAGGAACAGATTCTAATTTTACATATGCTTCCACACCATGATGCACGTACTATCAATTGTGAATGCAAATGTTACCTGACTTGCAGGTGCAACTAATAATTGTATCTACAACTAAGAAATTTTAACTCTGTCATTTGTACCTTCTGTTGATTGCATTCATAAAATTTGAAGATGGCAAATTAGAGACCAGGTTTGAGGCCCCTTCAAAAATGAGTTCCCAAAGGTCTAAATGGAAGCTCAAAATGCTGGGATATTTGTTAAAAAGAGCAAAAATATATCAAGGTCAACATTCACATTCTCTTGTAAAAAGAGCTTTACAGTTCAACATGATGACCCAACAATTAAGAACATTGTTTGTAATACTATGTTAACTGACCAGCCAAAAACTACATTAAAAGACCATTATTGAAGTTGCAAAGTCAAGCACTCAGGAAATGCCGGAATTAGGGTTGCCCCTGAAACCTTAATTCAGTCCCCTTGTGCATTTGCATTATGATACAATCTTTAATTACATGATCCACAAGATTCTTGCCTCATTCAGTGCACTTAAAATATTGAATAGCTACTCATTATTTTCTCCTCATTGTTCAGAGGATGGCCCAATACCTTGTTTACTGCACACTATTCAAACTCAGCTTTGAAGACAAAAATATGAATTTTCTCATGGGATTTTCTGTGGGATTCATCACTATAGCATCTGCATGCTTCACAAATATTAATGAATTTATTTTCACAACACCCTTTTGAGGTAAGAGGGTAGTATTAGCCCCATTTTACAGAAGGGGAACTGAGGCACAGAGCTCAAGGCCAGAAATGTTCACTAATTTTGGGTGTTCAATTTGAGACACTTTGAGACCTGATGTTTCAGAGTACTTTGTATGCTCAGAGCACAGCTTCCATTGACTTCAGTTGCAGCTGTGAGTGCTCAGCACTTCTGCAAATCAGACTCAAGGTTCTCAAGTTGGCCACCCGGAAAATGAGGAACACACTTTTCATGACCTGCTGTGAAGAGTTTGGCTTAAGTGACTTGTCCAGCATCACACAGGGACTCTGTGGCAGTGGCAGGGATAGAATCCAGTTCCCTTGGACAGCATTCAACTGCCTTAATCCTGAGACCCTCACTTCTCTTCCTTTCAGAGTGGTAGCCGTGTTAGTCTGTATCAGCAAAAATGACGAGGAGTCCTTGTGGCACCTTAGAGACTAACAAATAAGCTTTTGTGGGCTAAAACCCCAGATGCATCTGATGAAGTGGGTTTTAGCCCATGAAAGCTTATGCCCATATAAATTTGTTAGTCTCTAAGGTGCCACAAGGACTTCTCTTCCTGAAATCTTCATTCATGACACACCTTCCAACTTCAGTAACAAATGAGGCAGGGGTGCACCAGACAACAACCTCCTTTACTATACAACTGTGATTCATCCACAGTGCAGGTCCATCCTGTGCACTGAAAGAGGCAGGGCTCCCGTGGAAAAACCGTATGTGATCATGTAATTGCAGACTGTCATAATGCTTGCTCACAAAGGGCCGAATAAAAGCAATTTTATGTCTGGCATTTCCTAAATTTTGAGTTCTTGACTTTGCAACCTTAATGTTCTTTTAATGTAATTGTGTGTGTAATAGGACGGGCCAAATTCAGCCAATTTTGTCTTACAGAAAAAAATGATTTTACAGCATGTCTAACTTATTTGCTACCATTATTATCTAAATTGGAAATAGTTTTATATCTAGCAACTACTGGGAAACACTAAAACAAGGAGCATTAATGGTTTCAAAAGATATGAGTTCTTGGAGAAGAACGAAATGCAGAGATGTGAGAGCGAGTCAGGAAACTGAAATGACAAGTAAGGGAAAAGAGCCAGCGTGAAGGGCAGGTGAATTTTTAATACTCTTCCTTAAAAAGGGATTTGATGCTGAGGGCATTCTCTTATTAAATATGACTCACCACTTGACATAGCCAAATATAGACTGATAGTATTGTATCTTAATCTTTATTCTCATTTGCCCATTCCCTCTTTTCTTTAAACAATCAATGTTTTGAAGCCTCCTTTTGTGCCTGCAACCTTTGCCTTGTGGCTGATGTCACTGCTAAAAGCTGCCTTTTTTTTTTTTTTTTTTTTTTTTAAATCTGGTGCAGTTCCACATGCGCTCTGCTCTGCAGGGTGGAGAGAGCGAGTGAGAGAGTGTGTGTATCTGTCCGTCTGTCTGAGGCTGTTGGGCAGGAGGAGATATGAGTGACTATTTCTGAATGCTCTGAAAATATACTATCACATTTCAAAAAATGCAAGGATTTAAAACACTAATAAAGATATGGCAAGTGGTTCAAAATCTCATCTTATAACAATACACTGCTCCTCGTCTACCACTTTCTCTGCTGTAAGGTGGTTTCTGTCCACTCTCCCTACATAGACACCTGCCGTACTGTTAACACTAAAAACATTGACATACTCTCTGTGTAACTTTTTATAATCTGGTTCCTCCATGGTAAATCTGTCCTCCCAAAGAATTTTTACTCTGCTTGCACTAACTTTCTCTTGCCCTCCTACTCAGTTAAATGGTGTCCTAAGAGAATAAAGCAGCTGGCTTCTCTGGTCTAGCCCAGTTTAAGATCAGAAAGGGGATTTAATGAGGTGCTCCCAAGGAGTTCCATAGGTGCCAGTCAACTAGTGTGAATTTGCATATTTTTCCTTCTAGCTAAATTGCTGTAACAGAGCACAGATAAAAATGTGTCACCTGTTTTGAAATGTGGTAGGACAGTAGTGGGAAACTGCATATATACTATATCACCCATCCCTTAAACATTCATTAATAATACTTTGTACTTTACAAATGGATGCCATTAACATGTCAATATTTATTCTGAGTAATTAGCATTATTAGGATATTACAGGTATTATTTCTATTATCTACTCCACTGTGGGCTACGGAACTCTGTATTTCCTGTGCTATAGTAGTAAACAAGATTAGAGAACCTGTAACACTAATTACTTTCAAATAGTAAATATCACCATTTTAACAATGTCTGCTGTATTATATTTGTATTTGTATTTCAGTAATACCCAAAGGTCTCAGTAGGAGTTGGGACCCCATTGTGCTAGGTCCTTATATACCCAGACCCTGATCCTGCAAACTGATGCTCTTCAGTGAGACTGTCCATGAGAACCAGGGTCCTCTCTTTCTGGAACAGCTTGCAGGTGCCCCCCCAAACCTTGTAATATAAATACACAAGACGGGAGGGGAAAGACAAGACATGTGAGCAGAGTGATGGTTAACAAATGTCATGTTCCCCTTTTTTTGTGGTGTTACATAGTGTACACCACAGAGCATGCACCACAATCCTAATTCCCTGAGGAATGCGAATGCCTCATCTCCCGACACAACCGAGTACTAGTGTTGGGGCTGAGGGATTGTGGGGAAAAACTGGTAAGTGTGTGTGTGGAGGGTAACAGTGGGGCAGAGTTAAGTGTATGGTGTGAGGTCTGTGGTGTCCAATAGATGTGGTAATGGTATAGGATGTGCTTGTTGGTGAAGGAGTAGAGGATATGTTCTGCTAGGGGGCTTAACTTTTCATTTCCTTGTTGCTGTGGGTTTGTGAGAGACGTATTTGTGTAGCAAACTGAACTGCTTCACAAGGAAGTTTTTGTGTGTTAATATAGTGGAGCATGAAGGAGTGGCAAAAGGGCCCAGTTAATAGGAGTGTGGCCATAGGGCAGGGAAGGGCCATATTGAGTGGAGGAGGAGTGATAGGAAGAGGAAAAGGATGGGGTGGAGAGGTGCAAGGATTGTGAGGCTGCAGTGGGGAGACTGTTCCAACTTCTCCCCTCACAATCAGCTAGTCAGCAGAGATAGCATGTCAGGTATCAAAACTGAAAGACTGAAGTCTGATGACCACGCATTGGAGGGCTCAGAATGAGTGCTCCCATTACGCACACGTATGCGTGTGCACGCACTTGCTTACTTGCTCCTGGGCTGACTCAGGAGTTTCTTCCTCCTTCAGCCCATGCGGTGGGAAATGTGGGTATATGCAACCTACTGCCCTGTATGTGGAGATTGACCTCCAACAGAAGGGTCAACCATGCTGGTTCCAGAGCAGAGGAATGAGGGGCCAGCCATCCCTCAGCAGCACCCCACTCCTCCATCCTGTGTTGTTCCTCAGCTCCATTCTCTCAGTATCCCCTGTGGGTCGGGTACCACTAAGTAAGAGGTCCACTTCCTAAATGAGTAAAATGAGACATGGAGAGATTAAGTGGCTTGCCCAAAGTCACACAGTGAGTTAGTGGCAGAGGTGAGAATAAAACACAGGAATCCTGTCTCCCACTTCCTTGCTGTAACCTCTAGACCAACTATAAATGTTCCCTGTAGCTGTGTGCTAATTTATTGCCTATGTTATCTAGAGTTGTAATGCAGTAATGTCTGAAAAAATGAGCATGCTCTTCCTCTTTAAACAAGATAAATCTTATCACAGAGCACTTACCAGCAGTAGAATCTCTCTAAGAAAAGATATGATTTTATCATCATGTCGTGGACATTTGTGCTTTCTTTAGCATTCCTCGCTGGATCTGTGATACACAGTATGATTTAAATATTAGAGAAAGCAACCATAACTGTTAGTTTTTTTTTTTTTTTTTTGCTTAAAAAAGCAAGTTAGCAAAAATAAACTCTAGATCAAACTTAAAGTGATTGTGCCTTCAATAGTCACAAGCTCCTCAATCACTGAAAGGTTGCTGTTCACTGGAAAAATACTTTTGCCAAATCTTAATCCTCTGGATTTTTGTAATAAAATGCAGCTAGCCTGTGCTACCTATGGTTGGTGATGGACTCTTCCACCTCTAAACTCTTTCCATGTGAACCCTCTGATTGACTTATTAACCTATAGGCCAGTTGTTTCCCCCTGATTTTACAAGAAGAAATAAGCAAAAACAAATGAAATCACTAGAATACTCTACGCTAGTGGTACAGAATACTGCATATTATAATATGTAGGTGCTAGCAGTCTATCCACACAAAATACTGACTTAAGCTTTCATTTCTCAGTCATCGTCCCAGGGTGCCATACACTGAGTGATCAGTGTCAGAATAAATCTTGAGCCATTAAGCTCAATACACTCAGGTTAATCCATCAAGGTCAAATTAATCAGAGGTGAAATCCACTCATTAGAAAACAGTTTGTGCAAGGCTTTCTGCACTGTGGCAGCCCTACAGTACCCTTGCTCGGGATGATACTGGCAATGGCTAGGAAGGGTACCCTGTTTGCCCTTTCCATGCTAAAGAGGTGGGTTCTGTGCTGGCTCTGAGTATGCTTCTACAGTAAGTTGGGAGGAAAGATCACTTGATTTACACATAGATGAAAATGACTTAACTCCACCTCCGCAGGGAGTGAAGAGCAGTAACCACTATATTAGCCTATAAGCTAAAGTGGAGGTCATAGAAGGACAAAGGTGCAGATCTGAGTGAATTTTCTTTCTCCCGCAACTCTTATGCTGGATAGTCTAATCTGGCTTTATGCAGTTTCCTTCCTCATGTTTTCCTATAGGCTCTTTGTGTTATTGAAATCCTGCACACTTCAAGTACATAGTAATGATGGACTGAATGGGATCTACTCGAGTCCTAGATGCTCGCCTGCATATATTCTTCCCCCTCACCATACAAACTTTAAAGTGCTCTGGTGGTGTGCACCCTGCACTGCAGAGGACCGAGAGAAGCTGTTCTTGGAAATAGTGCCACTGTCAGAAGGTCTGTGTTGATAAAGCAGACTTGTCAGATGATGTGAACTTTATTCTTACAGAGGTATTGGTACATCTAGGAGGAGTTTGCCAGTCTGGATGAGAATAAAGTAAACTAAAAGATGTTAGCTACACTTCTAATAACTACTGGAAGGGACAACTGATCCACATAGAATGAAAGTCTATAGATGGAACTGTCCATGAACAGTGGTCATGCAGTTACCACCAGGTGAATGTTTTGTGGTCTATGCAAAATAAGTTGGGGTGTCTCATTCCAGTTCATGGGCACATTGGGGGCTGGTGAGGGGAAGACCACCATCACAGATCACAGGTGGCACTTTGTTTTGCTATCTCAATAGAAAGCTAAGGATTAAATAAGCATGGTGAATAAAGAGCAAAATCTGCATAGTGCCAAGCACTCCTAGCTCCTACTGAAGTCCGTGCAGTCTGAGGTTGGAAGATGTTCAGTTTCAAATTGCTGGAAGTAGTTGAATCAGAACAAATTTTTAGGCAGATGCATGATCAATATGGGTGTGATGTCACCTGTCCTACAGCAGTGTCTGAGGCAGTCAATCCAGCTCCTTCCATGAGTTTAAATGTATATAGGACCTGAGTCTGAATTCACTTTGAAATGGAAGAGTTAGCTATTTACTCCCCCTCCCTTTCCACACTGCTGCACTTTCTGGTTTCTACTAGCACTAAAAGTACCATAATGTTGTGGAAAAGGCTATTGTGCCATGATATATTTAATTGGGAATCTCACGGGAGAGACCAGTCTTGCAAAATTTACAGCATAATTTCCAGGACAAAGAGATTGATATTGGAGCTGGTTGGAAATTTTCAAATGTTTTCCAACAAAAACACAGGGGAAAAAAAGTTCATGGAAAACTATCCAATTGTTTGACATTTCAGTTGATATGCATTGAAAAGTCAGTGGTGTACCTCTGAACTCCCAAACCTGGGGCCTGGTGCTGGGAAATGATGAGCTCCCTCAAATGAGGCCAAATAGAGGGTGTGTTGCACCTCTCAAGAGCTCATCTCTTTGCAGGTCTGGGCTCCTCTTTGACTTTGGATCATTAATTTTCTCCCTCATGTGACATTTTCCGGTAAAAGTATTCTATTTTGAGATTTGAAGCCTACAGTAAATTAAATTCATTCACTTGAGAGTGCCAGCACCATTTAAAATTTAACTATACAAAGATTCAATCAACCCCATGAAAGTGCAGTTGCAGATCAGCAATTATGGTAGGAAACAGCCCAGCTATGCTTCATGGCAGCGCACTAAAACATTGGCCAGCATGCGCATACTCATCTACTGCATGACAAACATCACTAACAAGAATCTGTTCCCAATATAAATTGGATTTTTACATGTCACTTTGTTAATGCCTTTGGTAGCTTCCATAGCTGCAACAGTGACTGAAGTGTGCATCAGGGAGTCTGCCACTTTGTACAGCTGCCACTTCTAGCTAGAGATGTTTTACCAGCTGGATCACCACAGATGATTTTACATTGGAGGCTCTGTATTCTCACATCTGCTTTGGCATGTATCCTGCATTAATCATGGACGGGACAGGCAGCAGGAAAGAATTTTATGCTCTTCAGCATTTAGAAAAATCATCTTTTCTGCAATAATAAAAGTCTAATAGGTCTTGATTACACACAACAGAAATGAATAATGCAGCTGAGACTCCCTAACATTTCTATGTCAAGAGGGCAGCATGTGAGTACAGTATGTCTTCAGTAACCAGTTTTGGTTAAATGCATTCATGTATTTCATCCAACTGCATTGTTTATAAAAGTTCATCACTTTTCTTAGTATAGGAGCTAGGTTGGAGAGGTGGTACTGAGCCTCACCCACTTTTTACAACATTCCACGGAGAAAAGGAGAAACATGTTTACATGACTGTTCTGATATTGCAGCTAGCATTCTATCCATGCATATACAGACTGACGTTCTGGTGCCTCCTCCAAACGCTTTTGTCCTACAACCTCTGCTCCTCCCTCTAAGTTCCATGCAGATTGCAACAGTGACCTTTAGCAAGCCATTTGCCAACAGACACCATCCAGTGGAATCTGAGGTATCAAACTTATTTCTCATTCCAAGTAGTGGGGGAATTGTGGTGTCTCAGATCCCATTGTGTGATAACTTGGCAAATATTTACTTCCTAATGTGGAAACCACTGTATAGGTTTGTTCACATCCAACTGCTTCAAAATAATTACCAAGTACAGTAAATACAGCACATACCACGCCATTACATTACACCAGAAAGAGAAACTTTTCACCATATTGTGTTTTGTGCTGGAATAATTCAGTGTTTTCATATTCATTGTGTCCCCTCTCAGCATTTCACTTTCCCTGTTCTTCTCTATCACTTATACCATTCCAGGAGCACATTAGAACAGAATGAAGCAATGTGTCTCATTTCGGTCCATCTAGTTCTGTTTGGTATTCTTTTGTTATTTTGAGCTTTCCTTTTTCAAGGACTAAAATGTTGAATGGGAGGGAAACCTATGACCATCCATGTCTTAAATGCTGCCAAACAAACGTAAGCTCTTTTTTCACCCGCATTGGAGCCCCTGCATCTCTAGTGACGTTGTCCTCATCCATCTGCTGAAAACAAAAGGGAAATTGGATTTGATCACAACTTCTTGCTTAGTTTATTAACTTGCAAAGTGTACACAAGTGCAAGGAACTTGTATTTCACATTTCATAATCCAAAATAATATATTTTAACAAGGAAAGAGAGCAAGATCATACATAATACACAAATTTATAAAAGCATGCAGACAAACTCAGTAGTCCTTGATTCTAGTAAAGCTTCTATTGAAATAAATGGGAGTTTTGCCTGAGTTAGGATTACAGAATTTGGTGCATCATAAATAACTGTGAAGAATATAAGGACAGGAGCAATGAGACTGAAGTAAGGAAGTTGAGATTTATGCATATATGTATTAAGACATTCAATGTTGCTCAATTTTTATCCTATATGTTCTACTTGTTACCCTCATTTCTTTCCCACTCCTCTTTTTTTTTTCCTTCAGGGAAACGACATGTGCTGCATTGTTTGTGCTTTTTAGCTACACATTGTTGCTACCTCTTCAGGTTTGTCAGCCTAGATTTAACAGGGAAGCTTATGATGGGATCTTGATTAACTTGTTGAAGTTCTTGGCCATTGTTCCTGCCAGAGAAAACAAAGGGCCCAGTTCTTGTTGTAGTACAAGTCATATTAAGTTAATGTCAATAAGTGTTTTATGCAGGCTAAGCATAGACTATGACCCTATGTATACTCCTTTGGCATTTGATGAAATGTCACATCAAAATTCATTTAAGAAAAAAGCTTATTTTTTAGAAAACTGACAGCAACATGTCAGTGGGGGGGGGGCGGGGAAATTGAGGTACACTTTTAGAGGAAAGGGAGAGAGGTAGGCTTATATGTAAAAGAAAGTTAGTAACATCCAACAAAGCTCGTAAGTACATATGTTGTCTCCTTGAAGTCAATGAACTACTTCAGTGCTTTGAGTTATATACATGCTTATATGTATTGCTGGATCAGGGCCTTAGTATGATTTTAAAAACCTTTGGAGACTTGTTAAGTGATTAGAAACATAATGACTCAAAATTAATATGGTAAAAGGAATTTCTTATAGATTGGTTGAACAGAAATGGAAACATAGTGAAGTGATGCTAACTGAAGCCAAGCAAGATTATGAAAAGACCACATTGGCAGTAGTGGGAGATTTCAGCTAAAGCTGCAGTGAATTGTCCCTTGAATAATAGGTTCATTCATCAGCACATGCCTCGATGTGCATAAGGTTTGCAATAAGGAGCTTCACCTTCCCAGAATTAAACCATGAAAAATCATACCATACAGTAGGTGGGAAATGATGAACACGTGGCAGCCAATGGAGTGGCTGAAAGGAAAGGTGAGTCTTGTTTTTACCATGTGTTTTTTCTTTTATTTCTTTGTTTATTTTGTCTAATGAACATTGTACCAAAACATTTCAAAATCAGCATTCTCAGGTTTGTATACATACACTCTGAAAGCAGTGAGATCAATATAAAAATGTGCTTGTGAATTTAGATTAATCAGCTGACTAATTTTCTAGACAGTAGAAATAAGATAAGAGAAAAATGTTACTTCATTAGTTCTTATTAATGTGCATTCTTGCTAACCTCATTTAACATTGACATTTTATATATGTAGACACACAAGATATTAGCATTGCTTTCCTACATACCCAAGACAGACCATGTGGAATCTCACTGAGTAATGAGTTCTAGAATCATCACTGACAGCAAGGTCTATGGCTGTGCTGGTCTTTAAAATAAATGAAAATGTAATGGCTTTTCTTCATCACATATTCCACATTGCAAATAGATATTGTCCTCCAGGAGCCTAGTTCAGACAAGTTGTTCAAAGGATTTTAAAAATGCCTATATCCTGCAATAATGTAATTGGCAGCAAGTCAGTAAATAACAAATTATCTTTTAGCTGTCATTTTTTGTTTGTTTGTTTCAGGATCTTGTATCCACAGTTTGGTTTAAGGTAGCATCTTGTCTTCCCACACCCACACTCCAACACTTTTGTGTCTTTTAATTCATACTTTAGCTGAATATTCTTAAGAATCTTTTTTTCAAAACTCCAAACTAATTGCTTGCTTGGTTATTTTTTCATTTATGTGCACCTCTGCCTTTCTGGGCTCCAGTAAGGAGAGAAACAAAATTGCAGAGAGGCTTCTGGAAAGCCATTCTTCTGGATTTCTGGCTTGATTACAAATAGGCAGCATCAGAAATCTGATGAGAGAACTTGTTGTGAGAGAGAAGTCCAAAACATTCAGGAGATTCCTATGCAAAAGTCCCCTAGAATTTAGTAGAGAACTCTGTTACATTTCAAGTATTTTTAAATTTCTATAGAAAGGACTTTATTCTCTATTAACTTCTATGCATTTTTGAGCAATTTCTATAGCAGTCAATTGGTATTATCAATACAAAATTCTATAAGACTTTTTCATATAGGAAACATCTGGACTTTTTGGTGCTGAACTGAATCAAGCCCAAACTCTAAAATTTTTGAGGTTCACCTATTACTAAAAGTGACTTTGGAGACCTCCTCCTGTAACTTATTCTTATGAGTAACCTGGAATCCTAGTCTTGAGAGTAGTCTATCGAGATTACTTCCATTAAAAGGATTGCAGTTTTTCCATGGATGAAAACAAATGTATGTTCATTAAAGGGATGTCTCTTGTAGGATTAGACCTATTCAAAAAATTAAACTAATATCCCACCCCCTGCAGCAATATTTTACAGATTTCTATTATATTCTCAAATGTCTTAAATTCCGCAGTAGATAGATGTCATATTAACTAACTATATATCTCTTTATGAAAGGCATCTACCAACTGTTTATAAATGACATCCCCTTCTGAAAGCAACATATTATCTTTGTGCTCTGTTTAATAATAACAAAAACCCAAAGCTGGTATGATGCCCCATGTCCTTGCAAAGGAGAACTGTAAATAATTGGAGAGAAACAGAGATGAACATCTGTCATGCATTCTCAGCCACTGACTTTCATTGGCACAGCTTGCTGCAGACCTGTTATAAATATACCTTCACATACAACAAAAATAATCTTATAATAGTCAGTTTGGTTTCTGGCAGCAAATCTGTCATGTGCTGCTTTATCTTGCATTCCCTTAGATAATGTGCTTCAGATTAGGAGTCTTTCTTGATTTGAAATTGAGTAAAACAATCATTTTATTAAATATTATGTTTTTGTAATTTAATATATTACTGAAAATGAGTTTAATCTTTAAATCTATTTCTCTTGAGATGTCAAATCTGGATGATAAGAAATAGGAATTTCCTTTTTCGTTTATCCTTTTCTTCATTTTAGATCACAAGATTTAGCTGAAACATCTAGTTTTGATTTTTTCCAACAGTCATTTCAGTTTACCAAAGGTCATAGCAAATATTGAAGTATATTATAGTCTCATAATGAGGCAAATTAATCTCTGCTGTAACTACCCCGAATCCAGTAGATTTGATTCCAGAGCTAAATTTGGCCTGTTGAACTTCATACTTGTTCTGCCATATTAGTTTTTCAACATTTTAAGTGCTACACAACACCAGAACTGTACAACATGAGATGTTTGGCTCCCACTTCAGAAGATCCAGGTTCAAATCTTGGTTGGTCAGAAATGACATGTCATTGTTTTAGGTTAATGGATAGTACAGTCCAAAATGCATGTACTATGATACGGTTCTGAATGATTTGTAATGTTCTGGGGAAGCCCTGTACTAACGATTATGGCTTCCTCCGGACTTGCACTGCATCATGCAGAGAAGCTTTGTACAGTGTGGGTCTGCAATATGTGGCTTTCTCTTCAACACATCTCCCACATTTAGAGGGAAGTCCCTGGTGTGTGATGCCTAATTTTCCATGACTCTAATCAATAAGGAATGATTGAAAAATGTGATCAGATGAACAGTGTGTTTTTACACAATTGTGCAAAGGACCATACAAGTGTTTTTGTGCCATGAAGAAACCAGTGAGGGGGATGGTCCTTAAAAGTTAGCTTGTTCTGAATTTTTCAGAAAAGTGCCCTTTATTTCCTTCCAAAAAATGCTAGCCAGTTCAATTCGCTTATCAATTTCATTAGCACCAAAATTAAGATGAGAACTTAAGTGTTGGGTCATATGACAGAAAGTATAATGCAGAAAGTCGCAGTGCATCCTTGGTTCCATCTGCAGCAGAATACAGGCATTGCAATATTCTTGCAAGAAATCTGCTTACAGTTTTCTCAACCATTTGATAGTGTTTCACATATGTCTACATTTAGCTTACTCGCTTAGGCTGCACGTACAGCCATCCTGCACTTTCAGTGCTCCACCAGCTGCGGGGAAAGAAACCAAATTAATATAGCATCCTTTTAGTGATCATGAAAAGTAAACTAAACTGATAAGAAACAGATTACTGTGCTTGACGCTTAATCAAATGGCTGAGCAATATTTCCATAAGGCTGGAAAGGATTTTGTAATTGAAGCAGCAGAGATTTCATAGCCTGTGCATGCCTCAGGCAATGTCAGCACACTTATTGCCTTTTTAAATGAAATGCTGCCTTCACCCCTTGTTTCAGCAGCATTTAACTAACTAAATTAGCATAGCAATTCTGCTATAAATGAGATCAGCATTGGATATTTAAAAGACCTGATACAGATTCATAATGTTGTATAGTTTATTTTCATGCATTTTAAGTGTCACAACAGAAAAATTCAAGGACTTGATTCTAAATCTTTTGTCATTGCTTTGGAGGAAATTTGACAGCTATGGTAATCAATTTTTAATTACCCTTTCTGGCACTGTAATAACATGATTCGTTTTCCTGACAGGAAGATAATTATGCAACCTGAATTATTCAGTAAAGTGAAGTACTGCTGGGGAAACCAGTAATAGATCCAGCATCTTTTCTCACCTGAACGTATCTTGAGGGAATCCCTGAGCTAGCATGTTCTGTGACACACAAAGATTTTTACTGCAGTCTCCTTGGATATCAAACATTGCACATGAGATTTCAAATAATAGATAATTTGAAGAGAATGGTGTGAAAAGACACTTCTTAGCTAAATATTTTAGAAACCTCTTTAATAATTAACCCACTGTCTTTTTTTAATTTATACTTTATTGATTTCCCCCCCCAAAAAATAAAGGGAGGAGAAAAAGAACAAAAAAGTAAAGAAATGGAAAGGAAGGAAAGGGGGTAGGAAGGAGACAGGAGAGTGACATTTTGGTTACCATCTACTAGGAATTAATCAAAGCTTTCTAAAATGTTGGATCAAATCTCTTCAAATTTGTCTGAGGTCTCTCTTCTCCAAAATATTACCCAATCTTTAACTGCCAGATCAGCCAAGTGGCTGTGCCAACATTGTGTCCTACTCTTCCCTCTATGCAATATGGGTTTCTTGGCTAGAGAATCAAGCTTTCCACAAGATGGAGAGTTTTCAAGCTGATGGGATACATCCCAAAACACACTTCTGGGCAATAATTTTTAAAACGGGGGGTCGAGTATCATGATGATCTTCCTGCCTATGTCTAGCCAAAGGAATTGGATTCTGGGGCAGTCCCAAAACCTATGAGAGAGAGAGAGTGGCTCTGGGGAGACCCATATTTCCAGCAGCAGTTTGCTTTGGAAGGTCCGTGCACTGTAACCTATGTGCGTACCAGTGTGAAAGAAATATAATTTTCTGCCGAATCAGCCTTAGCCACAAATCAGTAGTAGAATTTTTAATTTTTTTGGCAAGGCGCTTCCCCTTTGCCTAGGGTTCAAGGATATACACACATCTTTGTTCCAGGGCTGGCACAGGCAATCAATATTAGGGAGGGTCTTTTGGGCCATGGCATCATAACAGGCTACAGCTGGTTGGGTGAACCCATGGAGCATTCTCCACATCAGCAACAATTCTAGTGTGTGTGGTGCTCCCAGCACATCAGATCCAAATATGTCCTTCAAGAGATACTTAAGCTGCAGCTAATGCCATGCAGCTAGTCCAGGTAGGCTGTACTGTTGGAGTGCTTTATACTGGCAGAAACTGGTCCTCTGGGATCAATTGAGAGATCCAAATTATCTCCTTGTGCATCCTTTCTCTTCTCATTAATGATTTATTGTCAATTTTCAACAATGGGTTGCTCCAAAGTACAGCATTAATGTGTGAGAGGTGATGGAATTTAAATTTTATAGCCAGTGTCTGGTAGCCAATGTTGTATGGGACGTTTTATGATACAAACGGTTATAGTATGAACCCAGTATTCCTACCAATGGAAGGAGATGGGCCAACTCCCGTTCCATTAGCAGCCGGGCCCTGTTATGTTCTGGAGGCACACAGCTGCCTGGCTAAGGATAAAGGCTGTATGATAACCCTGCAAGTTGGGGAAATAGGAGTTGTAATTTACACAAAGCCAGTCTTGGCCTCCCAGCTCCCCACAGAGGAATATTTTAAAAATTTCATTAATTTTGCTAAAACAAAAATGAAGAATAGTAATTGGGGGACCACTCAGTATATACAATATTTGGGGAAGTACATTCATTTTGATAATATTAATTTTGCCCCAAAGGCTAAAGGTTCTCTCTGTCCACATCTCTCAGTATCTGGGGTAAAATGAGCTCTAGATTAATTTTGAACAGATTTTCTAACTCACTGGGGGATGAGTATTCCTAAATGTTGGAATTGTAGGTGGCAACCCAAACAATTACCATAGATACGCCTATGAGCATGTTTGGTTATGCCCAGAATTTCCAACTTTTCTCAAATGATTTTTTGGAGAGGGGTCCAAATTCATTAATTAGATTGAATAGGTTTGGAACAGAATCTTGAGGTTTAGGTATATGAACAAGAGTGTTGTCAGTATATCACATGAATCTGTGCTCTCTTTGGACTATCTTGTTGCCATTTATATGTTGATTTGTACAAATAGAAATAGTTAAAGGTTCTAGGGCTAGGTCAAACAGCAAAGGCAGAGGGTGGGGGACAGCAATTCAGTCCTGTAACCCTGTGAAGTGGAAATGGTTCTGAAATGATGCCCCAGGTGATGATCCTGGAAGAAGAGTTCATATAAAAAAGTTTAATCCAAGAAATAAATTGACTATCAAATCTGAATTTAGCAAGAACGTAAAGAAGGTAATCCTAGGATACACAGTCAAAGGATCCAAGAAGATAGTGACAGGAGGCTCCTTTGACTCCCTCAAAGTTGCAATGATGTCAGTCAGTGGGCACAAAATGTCAGATTCGTGTCAGAGACAGATACCCCCCACCTGATTGACCTGAATAATTTGGGACAGGATTTTATTCCAGCTTTTTGTTCTGATTCAGAACTAACTTTTTTCAAAATTGCAAATTTTTCCATGGAATGAAAATTTCAGTTCCTGCTCAATTTTAATTACAACCCACCTCTGCAAAAACTCAGGGACATGAGTTTTGGCACAGCCTGCTAAAAAAAAAGAGCCAACTGTACAATTCAGATCTAGGCTTCTCTGTTCAGACCATCACTAATATAAATACATGAGTCCTAGACTCCCATCTATACTAACTCAGGCTGAAAATGTTTTGAGATCCTAGCGTGGACAGGACAAATATTTTTACTATTGTTGTGTAAAGCAATCTTGACACTGTGACAGATTTATGTTACCAATTTGCCTGAGGCTTTAGGTGTTTAGGCTGAGGCCGCAGGATTTTTAGGGGAGGAGATGAAGGAGCACACCAAGTGACTAAGTTTAAAGCTTTATTATTTAATTAATAGCGGTGAGTTCTGGGTGCGCTCCACATTATTTAGAGGGAGTAAGAAAGTGTTAGTGCCCAAGCCCTAACCCACTTTCATACTTACACACGCACAACCCAAGGCTGGCTAAGCCTGGGTGTAACGAAAAGAAGAGGGGGGGGAGGGTAAATGAGAGTTTTGCCCTATGCACAGGTCGTTTAGGGTCCGCTGTAAATTTTCAGCTTGCTTCAGCTCTCGGGAGGGTTTTAAGCCCTGGATTCTTCCAGAGGCATTTTTGTCCAGGGACCCTTGTTTTCCGGGCTTTTGGTACCAGTTTGAACTAGCTTTTTGCAGTTTTTTTAGTTTCCCCAAAACACACCGGTTTCAGGGTTGCGAGATTGTTGTTTTTTAATTTATTGATTTTTGTAATTTTACTAGTTTTGTTTGGCTTAGGTTTTTTTTTTTTTTTTTTTTTTACGGCTGTCCAGGCTTATGGCTGTTTGGCTGCAGAGAGCTTGTTTGTGTGTGCTGGCCTTGGGCTGCAGTTTTGTTTTTTATATTTGGGCTTAGCTGGATTGTTGAGTTAATTTTTTGTTTGTTTGTTTGTTTTGTAACTTGCAAAGGAATTTTTTATTTTATATTTATATTTTTAATTTTTTTAAAGATATTTTTTAATGTCTATCAAGGCGTTAGCAATATATAATGCTGGTGCTGACCTAGGGGACCTCATTTTAGGGGGCATTTTATTGTGACAACACTTGGTGGGGCCAAGAATACTTTCTGAAATGGTGCTTCATAATGCTCTGTGAGCTCTGCTTATTACACTGATCATACTTGTCTCACTGTTATTTTGTGCTTCTCCTGTATCCATCTGCTTACGTGCTTACCTACCTCCGTAGGAATGTTTTGATGCAAAGTTAATATTTGTACAATACTTTGAAAGGGTAAAGTACTATATTGGTTTTGGTGTTGGTGGCATTAAACATCTAGACTAGAAGACCCAATGTTAGAAAAACAATCTGTTTTCATAAATGTTGGGGATTTCATCAAAACGTTAGTAACCCCCAAATTAAGCATTTTTTGGTGTTTTGGCAACCAAAAATTTTTGTAGGGGGAAAAATTACCTACCAGCTCTAACAAATGTATTTAGGTATTATATTTAGAAATATAAAATAGGGCATTACTAAAATATTACACACACAAATGTACTTCTCACTGCTTCTCTTGTATTACTCAGCCTAGAGCACTGAGCATCCTAGGAAATAACCTCAATTCTGTTGATGCTGCTGCCCTGATTGTAATAACTGTGAGATGGCATCAGAATTCCTTACTTCTAGTACCTTGAATAAGTCATTTACCATAACATGGGATATTTTGACAACAGAAAACCAGACAAGCCCCAGGAATAAGAAGTATGTCTCTCATTTGGTTATAATGGTAGATCTGGAGGGATGGCTATTTTCTTGACCATCAGTTTAAGTAAAATTTTAAATTAAAACCAAAGAGCTTGATCCTTAGTGGTGGGTGGAGATATGCAGAGGCCCAGCTTCTGCTTAGTTACTTTCCCTGCCAGGGGAGCCAGGGAATCTAAAAATTTGGCTTAACTTCTTGACAGTCTCTCTTTAACCAAATCATTATTTCAGCTTTGAACATTGTTGTTCACAGAATAACCACTTGTTTCGCTAACAAGGTAACTGACTTTGTTTATGGATATGGACAGATTGTAAATGTTGCAGTAAAATGAGGCCTTGGCTGTTTAGTTGACAAATATAATTGATAGGTCAAAGATGAAGGAAAGAATTAAATGCACTGATAGTTGTATACTGGATCAAGGATAAGAGGGAGCATCTCAATGGCATATTACAGATGAAACACACATTGTTTTAGATTTTAGCATTTCACATCAAGTGGGGAAGAGAAATAATAACAGTATAATGTCTTCTCAGTATTCATGTATTAAAAAGTAGATGACACAATTTGTGTATTACACACAAACCCAGTGACTAGAGGCTATTGCATGTAACTTTATTAATTCTGAAATAGCTTGCAGAGATCAGAACACACTTCTAATGCATCGCCTGGTGGTGGGGTTTATGGTTTGGTTTGGTTTTCATAAACTGAGGTCTTGATGGCACTGTGTTCACAGGTGAATCAGAGAAACATAGGAACACTCTCAATTTTGGAGGCCAGCTGACTTTTCTGAAAAAGTAAACACTTATTTTTAGGGGTGCTGTATAAAGCTTGAGTTGACAGTTGATTTCCTTGTTCACGTTTTGTGGTTTGTTCATGCATCATGGGGGAAAAAAACATAATTTCTAACACCACACAATAAGCACTTAACACTATACATATGTAGAGGCATTCCTCCATAAATAATTAACTCATTATCTGGTTTCAACAATTATTTAACTCCCAGAAAAAGCGTTCGTGTGTGTGTGTGTGTGTGTATATGCTCCCTCTCTCTGCCCTTAATGGCTAATGTGCTCTTAGCTGATTGAGAGGTACCCAGTCCGGACCTACTGAGCAGTAAGGGGCAAGATGGCAGTTGACTGGTCTGGGTGCAGTCCAGGAGATCTAAGGGGAATGAACTACTGTGGCTGTTTGGTGGCTTATTTAAAACAAAACAAAAATAAATCAACTCTCCCACCACCTCAAAGTGTGGGTCACCGGGCCCTGATGCAACTGCAATTTCAACTTCAGGCATCTCAATTTTATGACACAATTCAACCTACAAAGCTCCCTTAACACGTGTATAAAGATTCTAAACCACAGTGACTAGTCAATAATACCCAATGAGGATGCTCTTGGAGTGCAACGAGGGATCGTTACACAATTTCCATGGAAACCTAACAGTGGGAGACAAATAGTCACCCACAAGGCATGCCAAGTTAGTCGGATGGTCAAGACCACGAGCGCTTCTTTTTGTGGTGTTTGTGTTTGTCTACTATTTTCCCCTGGAAGGCATATCCTTCCCTCTATTGCAAAGTTAATCAGTTAAGAAAAGTAGAAGTAATATACCAGAGACAAAGAAACAGAAAAGAGAAACAGCTGAGGAAAAAGAAGTCATCCCTGGTGAGTTGCAGCATTTCTGACCGGCACTAAATTCTGACTGAGACATTAGTCAGATTTCAATTTAGATTTTACTGAAAATGAGTTCCTATCCTGGATAGGGAGGTTGGCCTTGTGCATCTCTTGGTGTCCCATCTGGGGTGCCAATCTGTAGCCTGATCTATAGATTATGTATTAACTATAATGATTATTTAAGAATCCCCAGTTATCACTTTGAGGGTTGACATGTTCTTGTTCCAAGATCAGGCCCAGTATTATTCAAATTATTATATAGTTAAGAACCCAGATGGGCACAGTTGCAACATTCAGACTATAGGAACTCTTCTATATTTACAAATAGTTTATTAATACATTTAGCACAGTCACAAACACCCCAACTCAGTAAGGTAGATAGAAATACTACAGAATGTGTATCTGCACCGCCATATACTTACGCCATCCCTTGTAGAACAATCTGAAATGTTAGCCATCATCTTCCTCATCACCATCACCTTCCCCCTGTATCATCAGTGGTCATCATTCTGGCACCTCCCAAGGACTACATCTCTTTCTACTACTGCCCCTAGTCTGGGATGCAACTTTTATAATATGATACGCTGATGCCCCTATGTTTGAAGCATATTCAGTATGGGTTTCCCCCCTTTTCCTTATTTGCATATCCTCACCTTACTAATGTTGGAATGTCTTTCTCTTATAGGTTAGTATATCAGTGATCTCAACTTATCATATACGTCAATTCGTTACCAGGGCCCTCTTCTGGTTAAATCACTGCTCTACAGCCAAAATGTTTCTGAAATAAATGTAGTCAAACTTTACTAATTCTGGGTCACTGAGAACAAAAATGATGCTTAAAATTGTTGATTGGCTCTAGTTTTCAAGATATGCTATTGGGTCAGTATATAGACCCTTGACTTGGGAATGGCGGAGGATAAGTGAGTTATAAAGGGAAGGGATCTCAATTTAAACCAGAAATGACTAAAATACATCTTTGACTGGATCTATGAATAAATCTATGACTGGGTTTGGACAGTACTTGCTTTTTAGGCAAAACAATGAATGATGCAATCTGAAGCTGGTATTGCGTCATACATGATATGAATTGCATCATGTTATTCCTAGAAGTCATGGATGATGCAATCATAACGAAGCTTACATCACTCTGCTGAACAAATTGCCCTATATCAGCTCTAGAAATCATACAGTGTCGTGCTCTCTTATTTGTCAGTGTTTGATTTTGCAAAGGGACACATTTCTGTTTAGCCAAAGTGAGCAGAGATGCCTCGTACTTGTGTGAACAGTGCAGATAACTTCTGCTATGTTTGTGGTGAAGTGACTTTTGCATCACAAAAGTGCAGTATAACCACTATGGTTAAGAAAGCCTATCACCTTTATTTTGGCTGCAAAATTGGAGATCAGGACAAGAGGTGGGCCCCACACATATGCTGCAACACTTGTGCAACAAATCTTCGCCAGTGGTTGAACAGGAAAAGGAAATCTATGGCTTTTGCAGTGCCAATGATTTGGAGAGAGCCAACAGATCATACCAGCAATTGTTACTTCTGCATGGTGCCTCCAGTTGGGAAAGGTGTGTCAAAGAAGAAAAAGTGGACTGTGCATTGTCCAAACATTCCATCAGCTATACGCCCAGTACCCCATGGAGAAGGACTGCCGGTTCCTGATGCACCAGAATCATTCTCACGTGAGTCAGACGAGGAAGAGCAAGAGGATGAAACTTCTGGTCCTGAACCATCAATGTCACAGGACCCACATTTTCTCCCATCCTCCTCCTCTGAACCACACCTCATAACACAAGGTGAACTGAATGACCTTGTCAGGGATTTGGAACTACCCAAGAGTAAGGCAGAGCTGTTGGGCTCCAGACTACAGCAGTGGAATCTCCTGGCAGTTGATGTTAGGGTTTCCATGTTCCGTGACCGTCAAAAGGGTCTTGTCCCATTCTTCTTCATGGAAGGTGATCTTGTAGCCTGCAACAACATCGATGGTGTGATGGCAGCCCTCAACGTCGTTCACGATCCAGATGAGTGGAGACTGTTCATTGATTCATCGAAGACGAGTCTTAAAGCTATTTTACTGCATAATGGCAATGTTTTGCCATCAATTCCAGTTGGTCATGCAGTCCATGTGAAGGAAACCTATGACAACATGAAACAACTTTTGAGGTGCATAAACTATGACCAACATCAGTGGCAGCTTTGTGGTGATTTGAAGGTTGTTGCTCTCTTGCTTGGTCTGCAGACTGGATACACAAAGTACTGCTGTTTTCTCTGCGAATGGGATAGTCGTGCAAGAGATTCCCACTACATCAAGAAAGTTTGGCCACTCCGACAGTCATTGGAGCCTGGGAGGAAAAGTGTTCAGCATTCACCACTTGTTGAATCAAGGAAGATTTTGTTACCACCCTTACACATCAAGCTGGGTCTCATGAAAAACTTTGTCAAGGCCATTGACAAAACACAAGCAGCTTTCAAGTACCTCCGTGGAAACTTTCCAAGGTTAAGTGAAGCTAAGATAAAGGAAGGTGTCTTTGTTGGTCCTCAGATTCGTGAACTTCTTCGAGATAATGCATTTGACCACGCACTGCGTGGCAAGGAAAAGACGGCATGGAAAGCCTTCCAGTTAGTGGCAATAAATTTTCTCAGAAACAACAAGGCAGACCAACTACAGGTTGTTGGTGGAAAACCTCCTCAAGGCATACAAAAGCCTTGGTTGCAACATGTCACTAAAGATACATTTTTTGCACTCTCATCTAGATTTTTTTCCACCGAACTGTGGAGCAGTGAGCGACGAGCACGGCGAGCGATTTCACCAGGACATTGCAACAATGGAGAAACGCTATCAGGGCAAATGGAGCCCATCAATGCTTGCAGACTATTGCTGGACAGTGACAAGAGATGCTCCATTTAATGAATACAAGAGACAAGCCAAGAAGCGCCGAGTAGACACTGAATAGGACTAAACTATGTACATAATAGTTTTTTGCCTTTTGTTTCATAATAAATTTTATTTATATAACCCTTTTGCTGATTTTTAAAGTGTTACATAAACAGGACAGGTGAAATATTATCATGTAAAGCAACCATAAACACATGAAAAGACCTAGGTTTACAATTTATGATTAAAACTCTACTATCTACACAATATACATAGACATAAAATGTAAACACTTAAATATCTTAGAAACAGTAGCCAATCAGTTGTTTTAGTTGTCATATTTGAATTCAGCACATCAAAATACATAATAAATAGCACATTTTATCTCTGAAGCAGACAACTTCTCAAAAATTGTAGACCAGTGATATCTGTGGCTGTAGCTCATGTACTTGTTATGGCCAGCTTCCAGAAAAAAGAAGGAAGTTATCTCTCTCTTTCACATGTGCAATTGGGACCTGTTGATGGAAACATTCACAGATGCAAAGAGGATTTCAGAAGGGGTGTTGGCTGGTCCTCATTCTTAACACATGTCAGAAGCAGTTTAAACCAGACAGCCTTTTAAGAAAGAAACAATCATTTACTTTGTACTTCCATTGCTCTAAATACAGAACTTTCATAAGAAACACAGTAACAATTTTAGATTTGTAGGAAGTGGGCTCAAACAAAAAAATGAAAGAAATAAGGATTGTCTGGTGTGGTTTTGTGAGATCGCATCCAGCTGTAAAATTCAGAACTGGATCTCATTTTGGGTTCTGAGCCCCTTTCCTAAATGTGGGAGGATTCAGATTTGGGGATTTAGTTCAGGGACTATGTTTCCTATAGTCATCTCCTAGCCCCTGAGAAACTTTAGGGGAATTCTAGAGACAATGAGGACCCAATGAGAAGTGGATGGCATGTGGAAATGGTTGTAGACTTGAAGTTAATTGGTTGGGTTTTAAATAACATTTCAGTCCTTTATAGAAGGGTAAGAACTGTAATTAGAATCCTAGAGGAATTGGTTTTTGATTTAAAAGATTAAAAGAGCCAAATATGTATAGCTTTGCTAAGCAACAACATGGTAAAGACATTATGAGAGTCTGAAGAATCAGAGCTTCAATTCCCAGCCATCTGCACCCTTTAAAATATTTGCAAAAACTTATGCACATGTTTAACTTTACATACTGTGAGTAATTCCATTTAAATAAATGGGACTATTTCATGTGTAAAATTAAGCACATTAATAAGTCTTAAGACTGGAGATTTAGCCCTGGTCTACACCACAGGCTTATGTTGGTATAACTACATCGCTCGGGGTGCGGAAAATCCACACCCCCTAAGCGATGTAGTTACACTGACCTAACCCCAGGTGTAGACAGCACTCCGTCGATGGAAGGGCTTCTCCCACTGACGTAGCTGCCACCTCTCAGGGGGGTGGAGTACCTAGGCAGAGAGGAGCAGCTTTCCTGTTGGCATAGGTAGCATCTTCCCTAAGCACTATAGCGGCGCAGCTGTGCAGCTGCAGCACTGTAAGTGTAGACAAGCCCTTAGTGTGGTACATGGCTGCAGAACATTAATTAGAATGGAATGAAATAAAGAAAAAGAAAATCCAGGTTGAATATCAGGAAGACTTTTCTGACAGTCTGACACTTTTCTGAGATCTCTGAGGTTGTGGAATCGTTTCCCAAGTTAACAATCTGGCATTGATAAGGATGGTCTTTTGGCTGAGTTCCATCCATGTTTATAGAATCTAATAACTTTTTTAAAATTTTTGTTTCTTTGCTGTCATGTTCTCATGTAAAATATCAGTGATGTCTGATGATCTCCTGGGTCTCTTTACAGTAAACTGAAAATATATGCAAGAACACTTTTTTCTAGGATTTTGAAAAGCATCTGAAATCAAATTTAAGTGAAACTCCATAGTACAGTGGTTCTCTAAGGGCTGCTCCTTATTGTGAAAATTATTGCTAGTTTAAAGTCTCATAATTTCTGCCAATGGGTTATAAAATTTCACCACAGAAGTTCTGCATGATACAAAAGCCAAATGATGGATTCCATAGAACTTAATGCCCTTCTGTATATTGCAGGGAGGCAAATAAATAGTGTAAACATGGAACATTTGCTTCCAGGCTAATGCAATTCTTATTAAAAACTCATCAGAGTACAAGTGCCCATGTGTGGTGTATGGGAACCAATGGTGCTCAATTTAATACTGGATTTCATATATAAACCACTTACTTTATAAGGGAAAAGAATGTAACTGCTGTAAGTTAATGCTGAATTGCATTTTAAAATTCACAAACCAACAGAAGTTTTTTGCCACTTTATTTTTAGCTCTTATGTTCATAACTGTTTCCAGAGGTGGTCAAATAATTCAGTGTGAATAATTTGTGCAACTAACATGGGTATTTTTGTTGAATAAATTGTAGGTATTAAAAATCAGACTACATTATTCAACAAATATTTATCCTATACATGTCGTCATTACTGGACCAGTTTGAACAGTCTCTTGTGTCTGTGTAATTATCCATTTTATTTTACAGTAGGAACTAGAAGCCGCAAACATTCAAGCTGGAACACTTCTAGAATACAGCAGGGTTTTTTCCCTCATAAAACAAAAAGGATTGAAATTCTAGGTGGCCTAGTAAGGCTGTATATAGACCATTGTCTCTGAAATTTGGGATCATAAATCCAGATATGAATGTATCCCAGAAATCAGACAATTTTTCATCAAGCCTCTCCCTTTCCATTGAAACCTTTATTGATTTTTATGAGCCAGACTTTTATTAAAATTATAATAAATTCAAAAAGTATAAAACAAATTCCCACAAGGGGCTTTGCACCCCATTCTTATGGTCCTACCAATCATCTGGAGGTGTCAAAATTAGCCTGTGGCCTGGTACTGCCTGTCTGGCCAGTAGTATAGAAGATAAATCCCTGCTAGCGTAGCAGATTTATAATGTATGGGAATAGGATAGTATCATTTTAAATAATTTGTGAGCCCTCTAATAATGGCTGGAAATAAGGTTCTATGGTTCTGGAAGCTGGCCAAAAAATTTCAGGGCGGTCTAAGCCCAAGAGTGGTTGGACTGCAGATTTCCCCCAGAGAGGGTGAAGGTAGCAAAACCTGTTCCCAGAGAGTGCACTAGAGAGACTAAAAGAGGTCTAAAGTGCAGCTCTCCCTGTAACTGTGACATCCTGCAATGCCCAGTTGGACTTTTCCAAAACTCTTTAGGAGGGGGGTAGGGGACTGTGTGAGTGTGTCTATGTTCAAGCTTCTATAATAGTGAATCAGTACCTGCTTCAGTAGCATAGTAAGTGACTGTAAATCTCTGAAACTGAATCCCTTATACTGCTGGCAAGAAGTGCTGCTTATGTGGTGCCTAATACTGCTTTCATCCATGGCAAATGTTTTAGCTGGCTTACTGTATGTGATTTTTTCATATTCCCAAGGGTGGAGCTCCCACAACAGACTTTAATAGACTATTCCCTATTAAAACAATCAAATGGGCATGGAGACTGAACTCTCTTGTCCCTATAACACTGTTCATTCAGGTCCACTGTAGAAAGGAGGGGGAAATAGTGTTCCTGATTTTGACTCTGCTTCCACAACTATAATGTTTCTACTAAGCAATTTCCTGTCCTCACTTTCTTAATGCTTCCCTTCAACACCCTGAACAGTTCATTTTTCTCCTCAAAATTCACAGCCTTTAGGTAAGTGTAGATGCTTAAGACACAAGTTTGGACACTCTTTTGCCCCAGCTATCCTTTACTTGTAAAGCTATCTTATGGAACAGTTGTCATTTCACACTAAGGACACTCTATTATTGTCTCTTACCCAGGACGGTAAGCAGATCCACTGCATTTGCAGGTATACCATTGAGTTCAGTTGGTATAGTGAAGAGTTATATTATGTCTTCCTCAATCATTTGAACTGCATGTTAAACAGGCCTTCACAATGCCTTCTTTCTTTCAAAATGCTGCCAGGTTTTTTGATCCAACGTTTTTCAAGCTACTCTACTTTGATTAGTTTTCATGCCTTCTCTACACTACAGCATGCATCTTTCATTAAGGAAAAGTTGTTCCTGGCATAAAGAAACCCTCCTGCTGTTGGCTGACTTGAAAGGCTTTTATAATGCTTTATTGCATACATTGGAACTTGGGTAAAAATTCATCCTTAATGTTCCTGCCATGTAGGTTCCATTCTTTTAAAAATGAAAGGTATTGGCCAACATCTTACTCATTAGAAAAACTAATATTTATTTATATAGTAATTACATAAAAATCATTGGATTTAGGGTGACAGTCATCCCTGTGCAGAAGGCCAGCACAAGGTTTATGGACCAATTAAGCTCTTGAGTGCCATGTAAGTAGTGCATGGGCCTTTGCTGGAGTTCTGCACAGGGGTGAATTTCAGGGCTTGGTCATCAACGCTTTCTTGTGAACAGATTGTTCTGTGAAGTGTTGATTTAGAGGCTTTGTAAGCTAGGCTGGTACAGAAACATACATTATACAATAATCTGCAAAAGCTAGCTGCGCAAATGGACTTTCCGGGGCAGATTGACTTTTGTTTGACAAAAGAAGGTATCAGCTTAAAGGCACATGATAAAAAAATCATTTGTAGAAGTTACAAATCCTAGGGGGACTCAGAGGAGGTATGAAAAGGTTATGGGTTTTTTTCCCCTCTTCTGTCACTGATTTAGTTCTAGCTGAGCTGGGTTGGTACATAAAGTTACCATTTCATAGCTCTTTGGAGACCTTTTCAATACGATTTAGTGGTCTTGGTGCATTTCCTAGTAGACAGCTGTGCACTGCTACAAATCTTAAAAATGAGGACAATTATGGAATGGATGAGGACCTGGTTTACCCTCATTAAACACAGTCCCTCTAGATCAGGTTGAGGCACAATGGGCAAGGCTGACCAAGCTCTACCTGACTTTGGAAATAGAAAAGACTGCAGTCTACAGGGCAACAACAGTTAACCCTAAATTCACTTTAAAGCTTAAAGGAGATCTCTCTTTAATAGTTGTAAAAATATTGAAATGTGTAGCCTGTGCTTGGTCTGGTATACTGAACAATACTCCACATCAGGGCCGGCTCTAGGTTTTTTGCCGCCCCGAGCAAAAAAAAAACAAAAAACCCTCTGAGAGTGCAAGTGCCGCCCCTAGAATTGTGCCGCCCCAAGCACGTGCTTGGTTTGCTGGTGCCTAGAGCCGGTCCTGCTCCACATGACTTAACTTTTTCTTGAGGGTCATGAAGTCACTAATTTCAGTATTTATATTTATGATTAATTGATCTGTGTGATGCTATTTGGAAGAGCCAGAGGACGGGGTCTTTGCCTTAAGGAGCTTATGCTGAAGCCCTAAGGAGAAATATCAACAAACTAGAAAGGGGTGGGGAGGAAAAAAGTAAAGACAACATAAAACAAATAAAAAGAAAAGTATTGTTAGAGTTTGCATGTAGGCCACATATTCTCAACCAGTAAACTGTGAACCCTAGCAGGGGCATGGGCGGCAAGTTTTGGGAAATCACCATCATCCTCCCTTTCTTTAGCTAGATGGGAGTGGGGACTGAAGCTTTTTGCCATCACCAGATGAGGTCATAATATGAAAAGCGCTGAGCACAGATGGCATAGGCCATTCATTTGGTTTGTATTTATTTTGGCATTTCAAACCCTACTTTGATGTTTAGAACTGCGAACAGGAAGTAGGAGGAGTATAGAGGGCCCCAGAGGAGAGGTCAGAGAGAGGAAACTAGTTGAAAGAGAAGGGATTGAAGGAGAAAAAGGAGATTTGTTGGCACACAAAATTTGAAGGACAGTGTGGAAAAGGGTGCAGAGTCAAAGGAAAGATATGGGGTAGAGCATAGGGTGTGAATGGGCAAGTAAGATAAGGGATTTGAAAGAGGGAAGCCAGTTTGAGAGGGGGAGGTAAGAACTGTGTGTGAAAAGAATGAGAAAGCAAAAAAAGTTATGTTTAGCTAAAATGGAGAGAGAGATGATGGTAGAAGACAGGAGACCAGGAAGGAAGAAAACAGATAAATTGATAGACTCCAGGAATGAATCAGGGTTTTAGCAGGGAGGAAAGGATAGGCTTTACAGATGTTACAAAGGAAGAAGTGATAAGATTTGGTGAAATCTCAGTGCGGTGGGGAAGGGAAAAAAATGGTTAAAGATGACCATGAGCCTGGGGGACATAGGGTAAAGCAGTGTTATGGATAGCAAAAAAGGGCAAATGAGGGATTATTCAAACAATTAAAAGGTTGTCAATTATCAACAATCCAGTCTAACAGAGACTCACAGAGTGCGAAATTTCACATAAAACAGGGCATGACTCAAATTACCAATCTCAGAAGCAAATCTTTCTGTCAAATGCTTGTCCCTTTAGATATCACAAATGATTGCAATTGCTGTTTACCAAGCCATTCAGTTCAGAATATTTATTTTGTTTTGTTTGCTTCTCTACAAATAAATGATTGAGGACTGTGGCTTGAAATATTTCTAACAAGGAGGAAACCACTACATTGTCTTCTAAAAGGAACTAATGTAGGAATTACTAGTATTGTCTGTTGTAACTAGCTGTAAATAACCCCCCTCCATATATTCCTCTTCCTCCCCCAAAAAGCCACCTCCACCAGGAGCAAATTGGCTTAGCAATATTATTATTATTAATGTTCAGACATGCCCCGTGTAGCCCAAGGTGGATGGTCCATAGAAGAAGGGGGCATTGCCTGAGATCCTCATGGGGATGGAGGAGGAGGTAGCATTAGTTCAAATGTGTGTTGAAAGCTCTGGTGGGGGAGAAGGAGGAACTCTGCCTCTACTTTCTGAAGAGGCTGGGGAGCTGTGCTTCCTCTTTCTTTAATCCCTGGTTGAGAGTTGAAAATGGTGGGGGTGGGTAGGTGTGATAGTGGCGAGAGGAGACAGTGGGTCTAGTAAATATCTTGGTGCTTGTGGTTTTTTTGTGTTAAGATGTTCCATAATAAAGAAAATATAGAAACCCTCTTTTACACCATTTTATTATTTTGTGAAGAATTTGAATAATAAAGGGACTTAGTTTCTTTTTTCTATTGCAGTAGAATTCACTCCTGTCCACGGGGCAAGCATTAGGCCTATGTGTCACTTAAAAGCTTGTCCCTTCCTCAGATTAGCTAGTGCCAGTTTATTTGCCTATTTTTCTTATTACTTTTTTTTTTTTTTATTTCCTCTTTAGCCTGAGGATTTAAGTGATGCCTGTGCCTTGTGCTAGCCCTCTGCATGGGGATGAATTTCACCCTGATGGCCCAAACCTGCTCCTGTTGAAGTGAATGAGACTCTTACCACTTGGCTGAAGACTGTAAGACTGTAGTGCCCAGCTACACTGGGACTGTGTTTCCCCCCCCTAGCTTTATATCTCTTTTGCAAAGTCTTCTGTTAAGCCAGGTGTTTTCAGCCTCAACAAGGGCTGTGTTCAAATAGCTTTATGAGGGACTGTAGCGGGGTGGTCACCCCGCTCCGGCCCTGAAGGGGTTAAAACAACCCTGGGAAAGGGCTGCCTTGGGGAGTCACTAGGAAAAGGCTTGGAGGCAGCCAATCAGGGCCAGGCTAGGCCCTATAAAAGAGCTGCAGGGCCAGCAGGCAGACAGTCTCACTCTAGCCCTGGAGTGAGAAGGGCTGGCTGCCTGAGAGCAAGGTATCTGAAGTAGAGCAGTGCTGGGGAAGGGCAAGAGGAGCTGGGGAGCTCCAGCCTGATAAACCCCCAGGCTGCAGGCCTTGGTGAAGGCCTACAAAGGTATTGGGGCTACAGAGGTGCAGCCTGGGAATAGGCAGAGGCAGCTGGTCCTAACCCCTTGCCAATGATGAGTGGCCATTACAGACTGCAGTCTGCCCCAGTGAGTGGGGGACAGATGATGACTGGCAGTAGCCACTGAGACAAGGTGGGTTTAGAGGGTCAGGGGTTCCCCTGGGAGGGGAAACCCAGAGTAAGGGGGTACTGCTGGGGGCAGAACCCTGAGGAAAGGGGCACCGGGGTCCGGTGGGACATGGGGCCTGAGGCAGGCAAGACATCGGCCAGCAGAGGGTGCTCTGAGGCTGAAGAGCTAATTCCCAAGACAACCAGCAGGAGGCGCCGTGCTGGTGAGTCTCCACGCTGCTACAGGGACCCCTAGCTGACAAACACCACTGGCTTGAACCCCTGCCCAGAATTTCTGAGCTCATTAAATACTTCCCTGGGTGGTATTAATAAGTAATAACTTCCTCACTCACAAGCTCTAAGTCTGTGTATGAAATAAGAAAAAATTATTAGGGGACGAGAGAACACCGTATCAACCAGGAAAACACACCAAGGATATGTCCATATCAATGCTAAATAAAACACTCTGCCATGGTAACTTTGGCACCAGTCCTTTAACTCTGTTCCCCTCCCACTGATGTGAATGTGCAACAGGTAGATGTCCCTTTGGCACATCACTTCCTTGTCCCAAACAACTAACCCTCCTCTGGCAGCTTGGTGTCAAGGCAGGCCTGCATCCACTCCCGAGGCTCCACCATTGGACCCAGTTATAGCAGTTACTGCTTTATCTAGTAGTTGCGTAGATGGGGTCTCACCAGAGTTCAATCAGCTCTGCTGCTGTCCTCTGCAAAGACCCATTTCTCAACAACACAAGAGGAAGGGAACCAGCAGTATACCAAGTCCTTGCCAAAAGATAGGAGTCCTCTTCCACCACCCAATGAACTCTGAGTCTCGGAGTCACTATTACTGTACAGTGTCACTGGAGAAATTCTGGGTAGAAAGCTTAGGCAAGTCAAACTCTATTAGCCATACTTCTCCCTGTTAGCCAATAGATGGAGAAAGAGAGCTTCTTCCTCTCTGAAGCTTCCATCCATCTGGTATTCCAGGTAAATACCTTATACAGACAAAGCAGGCGAGCAGGTTCTTCCCCCTGTTCACCAACAGATAGGAGCAGAGAACTCCTTACCTTCTTACTGCTACAAGTCACCAGGCTTATGTCAATATTTTCTTTCTCATTCTGCTAGCATTCTCATGTGTCTCTTCTAGACATGAACATAGTTTCCCCAAGGCTAATCAAAACTGAACATACAATGAAGAAACCCTTGCTTGCTAAACAGAAACTGAGAGTAGGTTACCACTTGCATACCTACACTGCAAGTAGAACTGTTTCAGAGCTATAGTCTGAGGTAGTGTCAGATCACACTGTTGATTCCTAGGAACCTTCTATCATAAACCTGCATTAGCAGGAAAAAGTCTTGGTCTAGGCCTAGGTTGGCAAGTGGAAGCTTTTCAGGAGCCTCAGGAGGAATTTGTCTGCATAAGGTATTTAGAGAAAGAGAAAAATTATGGTGATCAGGAAACTACTGCAATCATTTCCCATGGGGGTCAGTTTGTGAAACTTAGCAGAAGATCAAAAGTAAAATAAAGAACCAAGGAAGTCAAATAATAACGCTATTCCGTAATTTAGACTTTAAATTGCCACTTTAAATAGGCAATCTGAGGAGCCAGGAAAATCCCATTACAAATACTTAACTAGGACCATTAATTCAACCTAAAATTACATAAGAGAGGGGATAATTTGGTAACCCATGCATCAGATTTAATATACTTAAGATCTTCAGAATGGCCAGGAAGTGATACTGTATGTCTCTTATGGTTTATACTGACACTTGCCACCCAGTAGTTGAGAACCTTCCACATTAATTAAATTGGAAAAGCAAGGCCCTTGTGAACTTTTTGAAGTCTCCAGCTCTTCTTCTGCCTCTTTTTGCTGGGGATAAGGTGTGAGGGTGTGGGGTGGGGAGGGGAAAGGAGTTTGTCATTTTTCTGGGGAGGGGGAGGAAGGTAAATAGCATCAAAAGAGGGGAAACATTCTCTATGCCCTCTGCCCCTGTCAGTACAATTACTGCTTTGCTAAGCAGCAGAGACAGTATAGTCCCAAAAGACTAAGTGAGCAAATTAGGAAGCTATCTTTAGAGGGGTCAGCCTGTCCTCAGAAGTTAATAGGAGGTTGATCAAACCAACTTGCTCTTCTCCCCCAACAAAATTAGCAAAGATATAAGGGGCAGTCTCTGGAAGTCTTGGGGTACCACTTAGAGCAGTGGTGGGCAACCTGCAGCCCGTCAGGGTAATCCTCTGGTGGGCAGTGGGACAGCTTGTTTACATTTGCATGGCCACCCGCAGCTCCCATTGGCTGGGAATGGCGAACTGCGGGCGGCTGTGCAAATGTAAACAAACTGTCTGGCGGCCTGCCAGCGGGTTACCCTGACGGGCCGCAGGTTGCTCACCACTGACTTAGAGGCTCATGTTCCAGAACCCAAATCTGCAGGGTTAACGGAGATTCAGAAGGCAATCCTTGTGAGTGGACCCAGGAAAAGTCAGACTCTGCTGTGTTCACTCGGCACTTTCTCTGAGACAGCGTGCGCATGTGTGAGTGCACTCACCCATTCGAATGGATTCAGAAAATACCAGATTCAGCTGATATGGGATACAGGCACCTCTTTGCTATTGACGTCTCATTGTCCACAACTTTAACTTTCATTTAAAAGAAGAAGAAAGAAAGTCAGGCCTTGTCCATATGGGGAAGTTTTTTCAGGAATGTTTTTCTACCATAAGTTTCAGAGTAGCAGCCGTGTTAGTCTGTATCTGCAAAAATAACAGGAGTACTTGTGGCACCTTAGAGACTAACAAATTTATTAGAGCATAAGCTTTCGTGGGCTACAACCACTTATGCATCCGAAGAAGTGGGTTGTAGCCCACGAAAGCTTATGCTCTAATAAATTTGTTAGTCTCTAAGGTGCCACAAGTACTCCTGTTATTTCTACCATAAGGAAAGCAGTGGGAGGATGGCCAGAAGCAGAATATGTAATCTGAAATACGGATGCCTCCACACAAACCTTACTCAGATGTAACTCATTCTGGAGTTATTTCACTTTCAAAGTGTATTATTTAAAGTGAGATAAAATGCCAGATAAATATAAAATAATAATAATTGTATGTGAACTCTAGGCAGTTTAGGCTAATGCCTCCCCCCCCCCCCATCATATCAAACCAACTTACCCATGTAGACAAGGCCTAAGCCTCTAGCTGTTTTGGTTGCTGAGAGAGATTTGAAAGCATGAGCACAGTGTAGCCAATGCAGTGACATCTGCCTGCCTTTGCAGATCCTGAAACAACAATTCAGAGAAGTGTGAGCAGTCCCGTTCACCTCAGTGAAAGCTAACTCAGATGCCTAGTGATGACGATGTTGATGTTTAAGATGTAAACTATTTCATTGCTCATCACATAAGAAATGAGGAAGATCATATTAATAAAATCTATATAATATACTGTGAGTGACATCTTGTGAGTGGAGCTTGGTAGAATACCGTCACCTTCCTCCCTCATTCCTCCCCTCACAAACTGACCCCCATGGGAAATGATTGCAGTAGTTTCCTGATCACCGTCATTTTTCTCTTTCTCTAAAGAGTGTAGGCTGTTGGTAATCTAATTTTAGTGAAACAAACATGCATGTCTCTTTCACCAGCAGGACAGATTTAAAGTGTTAACATCAGAATTTGCTGTTAAAATTGGCAGGTGACAGCAATGATAAGATACATTTTTCTTACTCAAATGGGCTATTGATTCCCTTTATCTTCAGATAGTATTTGATGCACTGACAATGGTCAGCTGTCCTCTGTGCTCTCAGAGGTTGTAGTCACATGCTCCAGGAAAACAGACATCAAAAATGAGAAAACCACCTTTCTCAAGCATGGCATTTTTATTAATTGAATTCATGAGTCACTGCTGCCAAAGGGCTTTTGGATAGCAGTAACACTTTTAATCTACCAGAAGTGCAGATACTAGAAACATAATAGATTGTACCTTCAGCAGACAGAGGTGAAATAGAGAGGCTGCATAGCACCTGGAGTTTCCAGTCTTCCCAGAATTCCTCCTGGGGCTCCTGAAAAGCTTCCACTTGCCAACCTAGACCTATCAAAAATGGAACCACCCTTTACTGTCCAGCCTCCCAGTAAGTCAAGTCTTAGACTGAAAACTGACTGAACAGAATTAAACTATAAATGTTGCACATGCTTGGCATGGCATTTGATGCATCATGAGAAAGGGTGTTAAACTGTGGGCTTCTAAGGTAATGACAACACTTCTGGGTATTGACCTGTAGGTGGGGGTATTCACATACTTTTGATTAATCAGAAAAATAGAATTCCTTTTCTGGGATCTGAAACTTTATTGTCATAGTCACCTTTTGTGGCCCTCTTAGACATAATCTGCGGACCCCCCAGGGCCAGAGGTTGAAAACCACTGATCTACAATGATGGCAGCACAACAAAGTGCCATGGAAGATTATTAACAGGAAAGGTGCAACATAGGGCACTTTCACTGTATTCTACTTGACTGACTAACCTGTGAAGAGCCCACCAGTGTTAATGGTGCTCTGTAGCTATTTCCCTGTGTATCACACTATGAAACTAGTCCTGTGTCAAAGTTTTTATTGGTGGCATTGAAAAATTCAAGCAACATTTCCATCTGAATAAGAGAGATTTATGTAGCTAATCAGGCCTCCTTGTGAAAGCAGGAGATGGAATCTAGAGAGTGACATTCATTCAGAAATCAAAAACCTGGATGACTGCATTCAGACACAATACTTTTACATTTCAGAGCCTACCATACAAGTGTATAGATAATGATCAGAGGCTCTTCATAAATGCTGAATATAATGAAATGCAAAATCATAATTGCTGCTGGTTGTGCTATCATTAAATCTAGTTTATATTTAGAGAGAAGCCATTTTAAGAATGCAGAGCAGAATAACAGATCATTTACATGCCTGAAAGGAGTTTACTTAACACACAGCTGAACTCGCATTCAGTGAGCAGTACACAGCCTAAGGCAATTTCACAAACAGAAACCTAGAGGCACATGGACAGGCTGACTGGCAGTGCATACATATGACTGGCATTTAGAAGCTGTGACATAAAAGTAGTCTAAAAGCAAGTCATTCTTGGGAGCACAGCAAAATAAGATTCCAGAGTGTGTGTTCAGGTTAAATTTAATCCATTGCATGCCTTCAGGTGGCATTTGCTTCAGAGGCCATGCCACTTTATTTTGGCATCATTACTGTTCATTGTTTGTTTCTTGTATATTACAGGCCGAGGGAAACACTCTAAACTTTCAAACAAGCACCATCATGCTCTCCCCCATGTTGCCCTTCAAAAATGTCCACTAAGTCACCTCTGTCTTCCTTCAAATCCATCCTCAAAACTTTCCTTTGCTGTTTATACCTACTTGACAATGGTTAGTCAGTTAGTGGCTGAAACCACAGCCTATAATGCTGACCAGTATCATCTTATTGTTTCCTTGTGCTCTCCTGTGTCTGTTTTTCTCTCATCTTATACTTAGGTTGTGAGCTCTTTGGGGTAGGGGCTGTCTACAACACTATGTTTGTGCAGCACCTAGCACAAAGGGGTTACTGGTCCCTGACAGAGTTCCTAAGTGCTGCTGTAATACAAAGTGAATAGTAAAAGAAGAACACAGAAAAACAGCTGCTGTAGGAAGAATATACAAACTTTACAACGGCGTGCTACATGAACTGCAGGGTTTTCCATAGGAACATAGGAATTGCCATAGTGGATAAGGCCAGTGATCCACCTACTCACAAGTTCCACCTGCGGCAGTAGCCAGCACAAGGTGCTGCAGTAGAATAACAGGGGAATTTTTTCCTGTTGGCAGAGAATTAGTAATTTGCTTATGCCCTGAAGCAAGAATGTTACATCCCTTATACATTTTTATCCTACGTCTTCAGCCCAGCATAAAAAGACGAAGTATTTTGATTGCTAGGAAAAGGCTTTTTTCAGACCAGAAAGAAATAATTTGAAGACTATACACCATATAGGAAAACTAAACACCCTTGTGTGTTTAAAGTGGTGTCAATGTCTGATGATACCTCTATTACCAGTGTAATTGCCTGGCATCAATACTCAGTTAAGAAATGTAGGTGCTTTGGCTCAAGACTATGTGTATTTTATTGTAAATGCTATTTATCAGTGTGTTGGGGAGACATGGCTACAACAATACTGCGTTTATCAATGTAGAGAGACAAAGTAGATGAGATCCCTTTTATTGGACCAACTTCTGTTTTGTGAAAGGTACAAGCTTCGAGCTACACAGAGCTCTTCTTCAGGTCTGGGGAAGGAAGCGGGGTATCTGAGCTAAATACAAGTTGGGACAGATTAAGAAGAAGGGGTAACACATTCATTTTAGAGGTAACTAGGTGTCCAGATATCTATTTGTCTTGTCTAATTGGTTGTGTTATAATTAATTTGAACAGAATGCCAGGATACACATTGACAGAGCCATATGGGTGGCACTTTGCTGGGTAGTCATCAAATCTGTAACTCTTGAGCAGCTACTATGGTTATGGCTTTTGTTAATAGAATTATTTTATTGTTTCTATCTTCCCCTCCCTGCACTTTTACTCCCACTCATATAGGAAAGAACATTTGTCAAGTCTTATCCTTTGGCCAGGGGACATATAGTTTAGAATATTGTTTCTAAACAGGGTTATCATCACTGTTCACACAGGGAATTTGGGGCTTAGACTGAAAGCTACTCTGACATCTGTTATTTAGTGTCACATCATACCTACCATAAGCAAGCTGGCTCTGAGTGATACTGCCATGAACAACAATGTAAAGTGGCAAGACAAACAGTAACCTTGACAAAACTTACAATGCAATCAGAAATGATGTTCTCTTTTTCTTAACACTCCTTGTACATTTGTAATTTCTCAGTATCTTTTGGACAGTTAAAGGCACCTTCGTGAAGACCGCAGATCCCATCATAAAACAAATTCCAGTCATATAAACAACATTCAGTGTTGCACATGTGCCATTCCAGCTCCAATGGTAATAGCACTGCTAGTATTTGTTATTCACTAGACATGCCGCCTATTTCACTATGTGTGTAATTATTAGGTTGCTCTCTATGTTCTTGCATATTAATGTTCAGTGGTCACACTGTTTAAGCTGATTTGTAAGTGGGGAGTGGGGGAGACAATTTTATTTATAACAGATCCAGTGCATGGGAGATAGCCCTGTATTGCTATAGAAATGAAATGATGATCGTTTCGCCACAGTGAACCCTTCATTTATGCTGGAAAGTCATTTTTTATTTCCTTGTTCTTTTTAGCTTCTTGGTGTAGCTGATGGATATCTCAGAATATTTAACCTCCTTTAATATGCCTCTCCTGGGTGTTTCTGTACAGAACTCCTAGGGAAATAATCAAAAAGATTATACTGGTATAATACAATGAAGCACATAAACAAGATTACAAAAAGAGTACCTTTGATTTCTCCTTTGATAAAAGTGTTGTCAGGGTTAGAAAAATGACTGTTCAAGTATATGCTGGTGCTGCATATTAGCCATCTGTGACCTCCACATCAAATCAGTTTTTAGAGATAAGTAAATAATTCACAGCAAATAATTCACTCAACTAATATAACCTCCTTTTCTGCTCACAATATTCATGAACAGATTGTGATTTCTTCAAATTTATTAATTATTAGTAAATGTGGTATAAATATATAGTTCTTAATTTCCCCCACCCTCTGATAGCTTATTAACAGCATGTTGCCTGTAATTATTCTAGGTATTTATGCTACACTCATTTTGAAATTCAAACTGATTGGTAACCTAAGTCGCATCATAAATTTTCTGTTCCCTGATTGGAAGAGCCTCTCTCTCTTCATAATCGGGAGGGCTTGGGGAGGCTAAATTCAGAGATGACTTAAATGGTGGTTGTACAAGTTACAGGTTGGGATGCTGGTATAAATAAGTGTAAGATGGACCAGATTACACACTGCAGGAGTGAAAGAGGAGTATTATAGCTGGAAAAGAGATACGAGGAGTGGAGCAGGGCACGAAGAGTATTGCTGTTTGCTTTTTTTCTTGGTTGCATGTTCTGGTATAAACTACATTGGTATAAGCACTTTTAGACTACTATAACTGTGTCCACGCTAAAGGGTTTTACAAGCATAGCTATACCAGTATAACTCTCTTGGAAAAATCCTCCTAGAGTAGACAAGGCCCTACATTCACTTTCACTCATGCAACCTGATCACTGGGTACAGGTTGCTTCAAGTTTCCATACACACTTTATGTATTAGTAAAACTATTACCAATATGCATAGCTGTTCCTTAAACTTATGAAATATCCTATTTGCATTGCTAGATAAGGTAATAACACTACAGTAACTCCTCACTTAACGTTGTAGTTATGTTCCTGAAAAATGCAGCTTTAAGTGAAACAATGTTAAACGAATCCAATTGTCCCATAAGATTTAATGTAAATGCGGGGGGTTAGGTTCCAAGGAAATTTTTTGGGGGCAGACAAAAGGCATTGTACTGTATACTGTACAGTACTGTACTGTGGTTGGGAAGTGCCCCTGGCTTACCCCACACAGGCACAGCCCACTGCAGGCAAGGACGCTAGGAAGCACCATTGCAGCAGCAGCGGCAGCTTCCCCGGAGAAACAAGCTTGGATTTTGCCAGGAATGCTCCAGGCTCGCCTCTTCCTGTCCCAGCTCCACTCCAGGCCCACCTCTTCCCACCCCCACTCCACCTCCTCTCTGGAGCACGCCACATCCCTCCCCCCCTGCAAAGTCCTAAGCGCCGCCGAACAGCTGTTTGGCGGCGCTTAGGACTTTCTGGGAGGGAGGGGCAGGAGTGGGGAAGCGCCACTCCTGCCCCTCCCTCCCAGAAAGTCCTAAGCGCCGCCAAACAGCTGTTTGGCGGTGGGGGAAGCACTGGGAGGGAGGGGGAGGAGGCGGAGAAGCAGAACTTGTGCAATGCTCCCTTGTAAAGTCTCTGCTCTTCCACAGAATCTTACAAGCAGGCAGCCAAATGACATTATAAGGGAGCATTGCACAACTTTAAACGAGCATGTTCCCTAATTGAGCAGGGACATAACATTGAAACAACATTAAGTGGGACAACGTTAAATGAGGAGTTACTGTAATAAGTTAAAAGGAAACTTTTGAAGGACACCCACTTAAACTTTCATTATGTTGCCTCAGAATTTTGGCCATTAAGTGTAAACATCATCTGAATTTGGAACCTTTTATTCAAACTTACCCTCACTACCCTAGATTTTGGTGGTTCATGCCAGAAGGATCATGGATCCAAACTACCCTGTTTGGCTTTGGCTCCTATAAATGTTTGCAAAATTAAAAACAAAAAAATTGTCTTTTCAGTCCATCTTCCGTTAAGTAGGAATATGTCTGATGGTTTCCATGTATTATGGAATAATATCTATCGATCTGTGGCTTTTCTGTAAGAGACAGTGTGATTCCTCTCATGCTTCACAATGGCTACAGAGGTGATTCCCCCCCCCCCCCCCCACCGCCTCCGATGTATAGGATATATACATTTCTAAATTATTTAACATTTGTGTGCTGTGTTGTAGCCAGATCCAACCCCAAAACTTTTTTTAGTTGAAGTATTCCCATGGGTGGCAGTGTGTTTAATTCAGTTTTCTTGGCAATGAACCAAATAAATTCAAAAATCTGGGGGAGAAGGTGAACAATCTATTTTAAAAAAAATGTATATGCATATCTCAGTTAATGCTATATATAGTGGTGGCATCCCCAATTTGCATAAAGAACCTTAAGGAATTGTCTGCCTGAGAACATATTGCTGTCTCTTATTGTCCATTCTACAGCTATCTTACAAATATTTTTCTTTTTGTAAACTAGCAGCCTAGGAAGTCTCACATTCTTAGTGGCTCATAACACAGAAAGAACCTCTGTGGCTATGTTCTGTGCCAGAAGACTCTGACGTTTGTCAACACTTCTTACCAGTGTAGGTGCCACCCTTGTGAACGTGAATTAAAATGCTTTATCATTCAAAGGGGAAAAGCCTTTACTTTCATTAATACCCTTGAAAGCCACAGTCTAATAGTGGAAATAGATAAAAAGAGAGTTGATTTTTAAAAATACTTTAAAAAACCCATGCAAAATAATATATTGATGTATATCATAAATGAAATTCAGCACCTACAGCAACCTTTGTGTATGCTTTACAACCAGGTCTATTCTCCAGCAATGGGCTGGAACGGATACAACAGAATGAATTGGAACTGCACCACTTCCCATAATCTGAAATGCAGCTTACTGTGAGATCATCTAATCAGAGATTCTCTAATAAAGCATATGTGCAAGGAAGTAGTTAAGGTTGCTTTGGACACCTTGAGACAGAACTTCAGCTGGCTTAAATTGCCTTAGCTTCCTTGAAGTCAATGGAACTATGAACATTTATTTACTCCAGATGAAAGTTTGCCCCCTTATGTTTGAATTTCCTGAACTTTGTGCCATTTATAGTGCTTATCAAATGTGGTTATTTATTCATATTAGAGTATCCCCCGAGGTCCCCAACAAGATTGTTGTCTCTTTGTTCTGGGTGATGTACAAATGTAAGTCCCTGGCTCAAAGAGATTACCAGTTAAATAGATACATGACATGACAATATGACTAGACCATAGCAGGGGGAGGGGGTGACAAGAGTGAAAGTAGCAGGAAAACAATCTGAAGACTTCATAGTTCTCTTGTATTGCTGCTTGTTTGTTGTTTTTAAATAAGATGAGTGAGTAAGAGATGTTAATGAATCACTAACAGGCCATCTGCCTAGCCATCAGGGCCGGCTCCAGGCACCAGCGCAGGAAGCTGGTGCTTGGGGCAGCTAATGGAAAGGGGCTGCACGTCCGGGTCTTCGGCGGCAATTCAGCAGCGAGTCCCTCAGTACCTCTCAGAGGGAAGGACCGGCTGCCGAATTGCCGCCGAAGAATGAAGCGGCACGGTAGAGCAGCCGCCGAAGTGCTGCCGATCGCGGCTTTATCTTTTTTTTTTTCTTCGCCACTTGGGGCGGCAAAAAAGCTGGAGCCGGCCCTGCTAGCCATTATAACTGTGCAGCGTGTGAGGATATCACAGTAAACGTGGGTCTGAAGAGGAGAATAATGCTTATACAAATTGATTCAAGGAGGCCATTCTTCGCCTAAGGGACACAGTGGAAGAAGACACAAAGGTGGTTGTAGAAGAAGTGGCAATGGAAACTACACTCAGTGGTGGAATGAAAGGAGCAGGTAGCAATGTAGTGAAATAAGAGTACATTATAAATATGTAGTATCATCCTGAGGTTGGTAAGTATCATTCCCATTTTACAGATGGGGAAACTGAGGCATGAAGTTTATGTCCACAAAAGCTTCAGAACTTGCTATCCCAGTGAATGTTGTTGTGTTTCTGCTTTTCCTGCACCTGCAAATTCATTGTTGAAGATTTGTATACATTAAATATATTTTCTTTTAACAAAAAAAAAGTTTTTTCTGTGCCAATGAAAACCATCAACATCCGTATTGTGATACCTTACTCATTATTAATAATCTTTGTGATTAGAGATAGTAGCTTGTCTCCAATGGAGTGGCTATAACCAATGTGGTCATGTTTAAAGAGGCATTTAAAAAGAAGTTACTTCAGTCTTTCAGAAGAATACTTCATTCCCCGCTATTTAGATAAAAGTTAAATTTAAGTCTGAAAGTGCTTTCACACACGTAACATCTGCAAACAAAGCACCCCACTGAAGACTGAAGTCAAGAAGAGTAAATGTCACTATTAAATTTGTTTATTTTTCAGCAACCTTCTAGCAATCACATAGGAGCTAATATAAATACATTGCAGCACTGAAATATATGGGAAGTCATCTCACAACAAATGGGATTTTCAGAAATTGCCAAAATACCCCACCCTCAAGCATTCACTCTCATTTCCATGGCATGTCCACTGTCACAGGTAGAATAGAACTAGGCTGATTTCAAGAGAGTATGGGTGGCATGAGTCCTGGGCTGGGCCAGTGGTAGCTGCTTGGGAGTTTGCTAGCCAACCTATATACAATATAGAGTCCATTAGGTGGTTGTTCAGTGCCCACAGCTCCTCAAAGTAGCTAATGATCTGCCTTAGCTTCTACATTTGGATGGCCTCTTGAAATATAGCCCTCAGTTGTGTAGGACAAGTAGCTGTGTGGGAGCAGTTGCTGAGCTATATGCCACTGTGTACCCAGATATGGGGACAAATGGAACATCACAGTCCAACCTCCTTCCCTTATTTTACCTCCTCAATGACAAGAGACCTGCTCCCCACAGCCTTCTTTGCTGTCTGGTGCCCTTTTATTGCAAATGAGGAAGAAACAATGAGCAGCTGAGTCTGCACTGGTGGATTATGCATGAGTTTCCCTTCCCCCCAGTTATTATGATCTTTAATATCATCTAAAAGACTGTCAAACAGGGATTTCCTGCTAAAACATTTTACAGCGAAAGGGGACAAGCAATAAGAAATATTGTTAAAATGAAAGCCATTTTTAATATTTTCAAATGCAAGAACTGTGTTTTCCTTTTTTCTGTATCTTTAATTGAAAAAAGAAGGAAATGGGAGCAGGATCAAGGCCCTAGTATTGTTGTTTTCTCTGATCCAGAGAGACTTTTTAGAGCAGTACATCTCACTGCAAACAATGAAAGGGAACACTGATGCAAACTGATTCCTGGTTAGGAATATGTCTCAAAGGAAGTAGCTAATGATCCCAGGTTATTTCCTAATTCATAAGGGGATTAACTACCGCCATATATCTGAGAGTGTGTAAATAATGTAATGAGAAAAAAATAAACGGTAGAGACCTGAGCGGTATCTAACTGTTTTCACTGTATTGTATGGTGTATGATTCATCCCTCAATACAAGAGAAACCTTGAAACAAAATTACTCAAAGTAGATAAAAGCTATAAAATGATATCTGGACCATGGGAATATGCCTCTCTACTAAATCTGTAAAGTGTGTCTGCCTTAGTGTAGATAGCTGATTGCACTCCCACATGTAATATTTGTTGAGAATAAAAATTGTTCTCTTGGAAGAAAAGTAGTTTGGAAGACAAAACAACACGCAGTGGATGGGAAATAGAGGCTTGGTCTACACTAGCAACTGATGTTGATATAATGATGTCACTTGGGGGGGGGTGGATTACCTACACTGGTGGGAGAAGCCCTCCTGTCAGCGTAGGTAGTATCTTCAGTGAAGCGCTACAGATGCAGCTGCACCTCTGCAGTCTGTTAAGTATAGACAAGCCCAAATCTGTTAATGAGATTTTCTGCCTCTGTTATGAAATGTGCTGATATTTCTTCTAGAAAATATATTTCATCACTTAGGTTTATTGTCATATTTTGCACACACACAAAAAAGACCCCAGTAAGGACATAAGGCCTAGTGATTGGGGAGCCTCAACTTTTGGGTGCCTAGTTTGAGACACCTTAAACAGGCCTGCTCACTTTCAGCCCCTCAGAGGCAGGAACAGAATCCAGGAATAATGACATCCAATATTCTAGTACTGTCTTGCAGACTACCTCTACAAACTGGTTCACACAGGGTCCCAGTTTGCTTTTGTCACCAGTTGGTCTTACAGCTTAATTGGAAGTAGCCCATAGCTTCAGACCCTGCTGATAACTGACATGGGAGACAGAAATATATAATCAGCCTCTTAAATTAGTGTGAGGATCCTGAATAGTTGGAATGATTTTACCTTACACCACATTGTATTGGAAGTGAATTTGATCATTGTGTTAATATTTGTTGTATTTTTAGTGTTTGTGTGTTCCTTAATGGAAGCTGTTCCTTTAAGAATGGGGTGAATCACTTAATTACAGAGTGTTTTCACCCAGCAGTGTGTGAGAGTTTTGGCCTTTGTAGTCAGAGAGTGGAGGATGTGCCCTGTGTAAACTCAACAGGTCAGAACCTGATTTAATCAGCTTAACTTTTGGAATGGAGGCTGGCACTTAGTAGGAGACTGGGTGCCTAAAGAATGAGCTGCAGACTCTTTTGCCTATTGATCACCAGTCTAAGGCCATGTCTACACCAACACTTATGACTGCAAAACGTATGTTGCTCAGGGTGTGAAGCTCCCCCCCCCCCCAGGCTATATAAGTTTTGCTGGCATAAGTGGTAGTGTGCACAGCACTATGTCAGTGGGAGAGCTTCTCCGACCGACATAGCAACCACAGTTTGTTGGGGATGGTTTAATTATGTCAATGGGACAGCTCTCTCCTGTTGGCATAGAGCAGCTGTATGAGAGATCTTACAGCAGTGCAGCTGCATCACTATAGCCATGCAGCTGTAAGGTCTCTAGTGTAGACATAGCCTCAATCTAACACATGCCAGTAGGGATTCAAAGTTTTCCCCATCTAATAGATCTTGGATGGCCTATATGAGATTTGTTTTGGTCTCCGTTCCAGCTCCCATGGTGTAAACTCACCTCCATACTTTACAGTAGCTGGCAGTCTTAGTAGAGAGGCCAACAACTGCAAGGGCTACAGTGACCAAAGTGCCCGATTCACCCCGCAGCACACTTGAGGAACACACTGTGCCTGAGAAGCTTTGCCGTACTTCTGGTGATGAACCAAGGATGTCCTTTACCAGGGCAGAGCCAATGCCTTTTGCCAGCACTAATTTGCACTTTTTAAAAAAGCTGAATTTTGGGCTATATTCAAAATATTAATTCATTAATTTTGCATAATATCATGCCTGGTGAAAACTTTGCAGTTCTACAGATGGTATTTATAATACCTAATAATGTTTTAACCTGTTATGATTTTCCATACACAATGGCCATGCATGTAGGTTCAGTTTGAATTTTTATTTTAAGTTGGAGCACCCGATAAAACATAACAAAGGTCTTTGTGAGACGGAACAGTGTTTTGTCTCCTCGTGTTACATCAACTCTGTGTCAGAAAATAACAACTGCTCCTGCAAACACCTTAGAAACTTAAAGGTGCAGTACAGGGGAATGATGGTATAGCTGCAGCTACCGCACTTGATTATCCAGAATATGAAAACAAACAAACAAAAAGGCTGAAGGGATCAGCTATTCAACTTCAATGAGACACAAGATAAATGAGGTAATATCTCTTATTGGCCCTCACCCACCTGGTTTTTCTAATATCCTGGGACCATCACAACAACAATGCAAACGACTGCATTGAGGTCATTTACATTATATAACTTGTTTACAACTCCAGCAAGGCACGTATTCTTCACGAAAGCAGAATTAATAGGCTCGCTCTGGCTAAATTTTTCAAAGGGCTTCTCAAACTTTCTCATTCACACATGAGAAGTGCCACCTTCTCATTTGCACAGAAACTGAAGCTTAAGTGCACAGTTACCTGACTTGACTGCACATGTGCATGTGTAAATTTTATATGAATATATGTTTCAGAAGCCCTTTGGTAATAAAATTAAATGAAATAAAAATATCTGAGATCTCTATGAATCTCTGGAAATTTAGTGTGTAAAAAGTTGATGATGATGTGTGCTTTATCTGTAGTACTTAGTTGTAAAAAACAAAATGATCATGAGCAGGCTTTTTAAGTGGCAGAATTTCCTTTTGAATTGATTAGACTCATTCATTCTATGGGAGAGCTGGGTATACAAAAATGTCAATACTCAATCCTGCAGTTTTCATAGAGAGCACAAAAATATTTTAAATAAAGACCTGGATACAGCAGCGGCAACAGGATATTGCTTTGTCTAATCCCTTACTATATTTAAAGCTTAGCTGTCAGTGTGTGACTGTGTATCTCGGCAAAGAAAGCTTTTGAAATTATAGTAAATCTGAATGGATGGGAAATAGGTTGACCCTGAAAATCTCTGCTTAATCTTTTTTCAGCTTCCATCAACAAATAACACTCATCATTACGCAACAAGCCTCAAAAGCTATCAACTAGGATTTCAGTCAGCAGCGGCGTATATGCAATTTGGGCATAAAGAATTATTCAGTACATGATGCTTAGTTATTATTGTATTCTGTAAGTTCTATATTCTATTTTGTACATTGTACTTACATGTAGCACATGCACTCTAGATTCTTCTTGTCAATCTTCGCTGGAAATTTCCTTTTGGACTTACTCCCTGAATATTATTTCAGCCTTTCCACAATCCAGGGGGAAGTTTCTACACAGATTTATATTTTTTTGGATAAGGTAATCTTGTTTTTACTATTTGACGGCTTCCTATACCACTCCCCTTCTATGCTGTTACATATGTTTCTCCCTTCAAACTTTAGAGCAATGTCTTTCTAAATCAGACCCTCAGATGCATAAGGAGAAACTTTACATTTACAAGATGAAGTGGGGGAAACACAAGGTAATCGTTAATCAGTGAAGAGAACACAGCATGTGATCTGATGGACTATGCTTTCACAGACGAAAGAATAGATGTAAAATATTCTCGAGATTAAAAAAAACCAACTTAATTGTGAAAGAGTGCCTGAAGTCCCATTCCCCTGCCCCAAGGGATATTATTTAGAATTGCGATATCGAGCACCTCTCTTTCCTCTCTGACAATTTTTTAGTTATTGCTCTTAAAATGGGTACTAGTTATAAAACAGAATACTTGGCCAATTTGTGGGTCTAATAACCGTAGTCCTAAAACAGGCATATGCCTCGTAAGGTCAGATAAATTTTTTTGCACACTAGACAAAGAAATCCGGAGCTGGGGCAAGATCCTGCACCCCTGAACTCAGTGGCAAAACTCTAATGACTTTAGTGATGCAGGGTCAGGTGCCCTCGTATAGAACCCATTGTGTATCAAAATTTACAGTTCTTAGGTACAGAGAAACTTTAAACAGGGTGTCAAGGCTGTATCCCCACTTTGAACTCTAAGGTACCAGTGTGGGGGCCTGCATGAGGACTTCTAAGCTTAACTACCAGCTTAGTTCTGGTCCGCTGCCACCATTCCCTTCCCTGGGAAGCTTTGAGAAACCTTTCACCAATGCCCTGGTGAATACAGATCCAAACCCCTTGGATCTTAAAACAAGGAGAAATTGACCCTTCCCCCCTCCTTTCTTTCACCAACTCCTGGTGAATACAGATCCAAACCCCTTGGATCTTAAAACAAGGAGAAATTGACCCTTCCCCCCCCCCTCCTTCCTTTCACCAACTCCTGGTGAATACAGATCCAACTCCCTTGGATCTAAAAACAAGGAAAAATCAATCAGGTTCTTAAAAAGAAGGCTTTTAATTAAAGAAAAAGGTAAAAATCATCTCTGTAAAATCAGTATGGAAAATAACTTTACAGGGTAATCAAACTTAAAGAGCTCAGAGGACCCCCCCATCTAGCCCAGGTTCAAAGTATAGCAAACAAAGATAAACACTCTAGTAAAAGGTACATTTACAAGTTGAGAAAACAAAGTAAAACTAAGACGCCTTGCCTGGCTTTTTACTTACAAGTTTGAAATAGGAGAGACTTGTTTAGAAAGATGGGGAGAACCTGGATTGATGTCTGGTCCCTCTCAGCCCCAAGAGCGAACAACCCCTTAAACAAAGAGCACACACAAAAGCCTTCCCCACCCCCAAGATTTGAAAGTATCTTGTCCCCTTATTGGTCCTTTGGGTCAGGTGTCAGCCAGGTTACCCGAGCTTCTTAACCCTTTACAGGTAAAGGGATTTTGGAGTCTCTGGCCAGGAGGGATTTTATAGTACTGTACACAGGAGAGCTGTTACCCTTCCCTTTATAGTTATGACACGCCCCCCAAATCACAGATAGTGTTGGACGTCCGGTTCCACACTGGCTGTGATTTCTTCCTGGAGCTCTAGGAGAAAACAGAGTTAATAAGACACATGTACCTTTAGACATACTACTGATTATTAAAAAACTAACAATATGTTCCAGTTCAAGAACAATTTTTAACCAGTTGACTCCGGGAAACTTTCCCGGGAGAGTGCAAAGCTTGTGCACAGCTCCTTGATCTGCTATCGCTGCAGACGTCCAAGGGTCGTGGAGAGGTTCACCTCTTCCACGCCACCATCCTGTTTTCCTTCGTAGTAGACACCTTCAGGCCACTCCACGTCATCTGTTTCCTGGGCTGTAAACTGGCAAACGTTTAATTCTCTGGAATAAAAGGGCTTAAGATAATTAACATGGTATACCTTAGGCTTTATGTTGGAGGTGGGGGAGGCTATGAGATAGTTAACGGCTCCTAGGCGCTCCTGGACCGTGAATGGTCCTTCCCACGACGCTTCCATTTTATGGGCCTGGAGCGCCTTTAAGACCATGACTTGGTCTCCTACTTTGAAGGACCGTTCTCTGGAATGTTTAACATACCAGGCCTTTTGCTCTTCCTGAGCATCCTTTAGGTTTTCTTTAGCAAGGGCTAAAGAGTGTCGGAGGGTGCTTTGTAGGTTGCTTACAAAGTCTAGAATGTTAGTTCCTGGAGAAGGCGTAAACCCCTCCCATTGCTGCTTCACCAACTGTAATGGCCCCTTAACCTCGTGGCCATACACAAGTTCAAATGGTGAAAACCCTAAACTGGGATGTGGTACAGCCCTGTAGGCAAAAAGCAACTGCTGCAACACTAGGTCCCAATCATTGGAGTGTTCATTTACGAATTTACGTATCATGGCCCCCAAAGTTCCATTAAACCTCTCCACCAGACCATTGGTTTGATGGTGATGAGGGGTGGCAACCAAGTGATTCACCCCATGAGCTTCCCACAGGTTTTCCATGGTCCCTGCCAGGAAATTAGTTCCCGAATCTGTAAGGATGTAGGAGGGTCAACCTACCCTGGCAAAAATGTCTGCTAATGCCTGGCACACACTTTTAGCCCTGGTGTTCCTTAAGGGTACTGCTTCCGGCCATCAGGTAGCAAAATCCATGAAAGTCAGTACGTACTGCTTTCCTCTGGGTGTCTTCTTTGGGAAAGGACCCAGAATATCCACAGCTACTCGCTGAAATGGGACCTCAATTATGGGTAGTGGCTGGAGAGGGGCTTTAACCTGGTCTTGGGGCTTTCCCACTCGTTGGCACACCTCACAAGACCGGACATAATTAGCAACGTCCTTGCCCATTCCCTCCCAGTGGAAGGACTTCCCCAACCGGTCTTTGGTTCTGTTCACCCCAGAATGGCCACTGGGATGATCATGGGCTAAGCTCAAGAGCTTTACCCGATACTTAGTGGGAACTACCAACTGTCTTTGAGGATGCCAGTCTTCCTGGTGCCCACCAGAAAGAGTCTCCTTGTATAAAAGTCCTTGTTCTACAACAAACCGGGATCGGTTAGAAGAGCTGAGAGGCGGTGGGGTGCTCTGTGCCGCCGCCCAGGCTTTCTGAAGGCTGTCATCTGCTTCCTGCTCGGCCTGGAACTGTTCCCTTGATGCTGGAGACATCAGTTCCTCCTTGGACTGTGGACTTGGGCTTGGTCCCTCTGGAAGCGATGCAGGTGCTGGGGCTGTTTCCATTGACTGTGAACCGCTGTCCGCTGGTGCACTATGTGGTATCTCAGGCTCTGGCTGAGCCTCTTGGGTAGGGTTATCTGCTGCTTCCGCCAGTTCAGGCTCGCTGGTGCCCTCTGGCATTGGAGTTGTAGACGGGTTTGCAAGCGCTGGACTCAGTGCTGGCAATGGTTCTGGTGCTGGTTGCGTTGCCAGTTCCGGTTCTGGGACTGGCTTTGGCTGGGTCTCTGAGATTGGATCCACTACGGCTGTTGCAGTCATTGGCAGGGGATCCGGTTCCACCACCTTTGTTTGGGTCTCCGGTAACACAGACGGGGCCCTGGTGGACGGCTCAGGAACAGGGATGGGGGTGAAAGCTTGCTTAGCCTGGCTGCGGGTGACTATTCCCACCCTCTTGGCTAGCTTTACATGGTTGGCCAAGTCTTCCCCCAGTAGCATGGGAATGGGATAATTGTCATAGACTGCAAAAGTCCACATTCCTGACCAGCCCTTGTACTGGACATGCAACTTGGCTGTAGGCAAGGTTACAGACTGTGACACGAAGGGTTGAATGGTCACTGAAGCCTCCGGGTTGATGAGTTTGGGGTCCACTAGGGATTGGTGGATAGTTGACACTTGTGCCCCAGTGTCCCTCCAAGCGATAACCTTCTTTCCGCCCACTCTCAAGGTTTCCCTTCGCTCCGAGGGTAAGAGAGAGGCATCTGGGTCTGGGGATCTTTGGTGTGATTGGGGTGTAATGAACTGTAATCGGTTGGGGTTCTTGGGGCAGTGAGCCTTTATATGCCCCAGTTCATTACATTTAAAACATCGCCCTGCTAAGGTATCACCGGGGCGATGTTGGCTGATGGAGACTGGTGTGGTGGGGTGAGAAGGCGTCTGGGGTTTCCCTTGGGATGTGGGTGGGGCCTTGGGTTGTCCCCGGTGGTAAGGTTTTGTTTCGGCTTGCCCTTTCTGATATTCGCTCCAACTGCTACTAGTTTTTTTCTTTTCTGCCACCTCCACCCATTTGGCTCAAATCTCCCCCGCCTCGGTTACAGTTTTGGGCTTCCCATCTAGGATGTACCTTTCTATTTCCTCAGGAACACCCTCTAAAAACTGCTCCATTTGCATTAGGAAGGGCAACTCTTCCGTAGATTTAACATTTGCTCCTGATATCCAGGCATCCCAATTTTTCCCAATGTGGTAGGCATGTCGGGTAAATGACACATCAGGTTTCCACCTTAGGGCTCTGAACCGTCGACGGGCATGCTCGGGTGTTAGCCCCATTCTGAGTCTGGCCTTGTTTTTAAAAAGTTCATAACTGTTCATGTGTTCCTTAGGCATTTCAGCCGCCACCTCTGCTAAGGGTCCACTGAGCTGCGGCTTCAGCTCTACCATGTACTGGTTTGGAGTGATGCTGTATCCAAGGCAGGCCCTTTCAAAATTTTCTAAGAAGGCCTCAGTATCATCGCCTGCCTTGTAGGTGGGGAATTTTCTGGGATGGGAAGTGGTACCTGGAGAGGAGTTGCTAGGATGGGCTGGTGCATCCTGCCTAGCCCTTGCTACTTCCAGTTCATGCTACCTTTCTTTTTCTCTCTCCTCCATCTCTTTTTCTCTCGCCTCCTCTTTGGCTTTTTCCAGCTCCATAGTTCTCTTGTGAGCCTCCTCTTTGGCTTTTTCCAGCTCCATAGTTCTCTTGTGGGCCTCCTCTTTGGCTTTCTCCAGCTCCATAGTTCTCTTGTGGGCCTCCTCTTTGGCTTTCTCTTCTCTTTCTTTTAGCTCCATCTCTCTCTTGTGGGCCTCCTCTTTGCCTTTCTCTTCTCTTTCTCTCAGCTCCATAGCTCTCTTGTGGGCCTCCTCTTTGGCTTTTTCTTCTTTTGTAGTCATTTTCCTGTTTTCTTGTGCTGGGTCACACCCCTCTGCAGTTGACTGAAACTGGGATGCCCTTAGCTCAGGCTGCTGCTGAGTTAACAGAGACTTTCTAACTAGCTACTCCCAAGGATGTAAAACGAAAAAAAAAAAACAATTCAGCTTGTAAATTCCTTTTACCAGTCAAAGTTTGCTCATGATTGAACCCTTCTCTTAACAAAGGCCTTTGTTAAAAAAACTTAAAACCTCTGCCTTCAGGCAAGGAGAGATAAGATATGCATCTACCTTCAGCTCTGCTTTCCAAGCAGCTAGAAGGAAAAAAAAATCTCTTACTGGCTTTTGGGTTTAAAATGTTTCCCACCGCTATGCCACCATGTCAAGGCTGAATCCCCACTTTGAACTTTAGGGTACAAGTGTGGGGGCCTGCATGAGGACTTCTAAGCTTAACTACCAGCTTAGTTCTGGTCCGCTGCCACCATTCCCTTCCCTGGGAAGCTTTGAGAAACCTTTCACCAATGCCCTGGTGAATACAGATCCAAACCCCTTGGATCTTAAAACAAGGAGAAATTGACCCTTCCCCCCCCTCCTTCCTTTCACCAACTCCTGGTGAATACAGATCCAACTCCTTTGGATCTAAAAACAAGGAAAAATCAATCAGGTTCTTAAAAAGAAGGCTTTTAATTAAAGAAAAAGGTAAAAATCATCTCTGTAAAATCAGTATGGAAAATAACTTTACAGGGTAATCAAACTTAAAGAGCTCAGAGGACCCCCCCATCTAGCCCAGGTTCAAAGTATAGCAAACAAAGATAAACACTCTAGTAAAAGGTACATTTACAAGTTGAGAAAACAAAGTAAAACTAAGACGCCTTGCCTGGCTGTTTACTTACAAGTTTGAAATAGGAGAGACTTGTTTAGAAAGATGGGGAGAACCTGGATTGATGTCTGGTCCCTCTCAGCCCCAAGAGCGAACCACCCCTTAAAACAAAGAGCACACACAAAAGCCTTCCCCCCCCCCAAGATTTGAAAGTATCTTGTCCCCTTATTGGTCCTTTGGGTCAGGTGTCAGCCAGGTTACCCGAGCTTCTTAACCCTTTACAGGTAAAAGGATTTTGGAGTCTCTGGCCAGGAGGGATTTTATAGTCCTGTACACAGGAGAGCTGTCACCCTTCCCTTTATAGTTATGACACAGGGTCTCCCCAGGCATGGAGTCACTGGGGAAGAGAAACTTCATGTCAATCTGTCCATGTATCTGGGTATTTATATCATGTTCAGCACCATGCCATCTGAGCACCTAAAAAAGGAGCCTATCCCCACTCTGCCCTCCATGGAGCTCTGACCCACTCTCTTCCTAAGCAGGGGCCCCTGGAGTTCCTGGTGTCCTGGGACAGTGGTAGCCCTTGCAGAGCTGCCACAATGGATTCCTGTTTTATAAAGATAGAAAAGGAAATGATGTGTGAATGCAAGAATGTGGTGGTGGGGGATATATCTTCCTATCCCTGGTTAAGCTGGGCATTGGGAGGGGGGGACTATTTGACCCTGATGACACCCCTTCATTAACCAAATGACAACTCCATTCTTGAGCTGCTTTTGTTGTTTATTAACATTTCACTAATGCCTAGAAAGCTTCAACCAGGAACAGTTGATGAAGCAAGATATTTGGCAGTATGGTCTAGAAGATTGAGCCCTGGACTAGGACTCCAGAGAGGTAGGTTCAAATCGTGGCTCTGCTGGTGATCTTGGGCAACTCACTGCACCACTCAGTACCTCAGTTTCCCCATCTGTAAAATGGGGATAAGGTTACTGGCCTCCTTTGTAAAGCACTTTGAGATCTGCTGATGAAAAGTGTGGTGTAAGAGCTAGGTAGTAGTAGTACTTTATTATATTTGAGTGTATGTGTAAGGGTAGGTTAAAAAGTTACTGTATTCTTTTAATATTATATGGAAGAGCCTGTTCAAATGATGAAGGGTCAAATTACTACATATTAGGGGCTAGTCTTTGTCGTCTTGACACAAAACATGTTCTGTCGAAGTGTGGAATCTATATTATGGATGACCCTCGGCAAAAATACTGCCTAACATCTAGACAACTCTGTCAGTGTCTGGTGGGACATGGTAATCTCTTGTCCTTGATTTTCTTCCTAAACATCCTCTCCTCGCTTCCCTATGCCCTGGTGATCTGCAAGGGTAAATATTTGAAATGGAATTGCACCTGCAGTTATTTCTGAGTTCAAAATTTCTAAACACTTTTCCAAATCGGGCCCACAAACAGCCAAAAATTCAGTATCGTTTTGGAAAAATATGTACTGCATACACCATGAATAAGAGCGTAATGCATGCTCATTTAATAATACTTTAAATTGCTCTCGCTTGCCTTTTCCTCCTCACTGTTGCAAGCCTCTCCATGAAGAACTCTCACTGTGATGTCACAATTAGGATAGCAACAACTGCTGGTTGCCGAGAATATGTGAGAGATGGAGAGGCAGCCAGAGAAGGTGAGACTAAACAGATTGTGCTGACATATTCTGTTTACATTCCTTGATCACATATTAACCATTTTAATATATATGTGAACACTTCATTCATCCTCTTTAAGTGCCTCCCTTGTTCTCCAAGTATATGTCTACATTGCAGCTGGGAACGTGCCTCCCAGCCCAGGTAGAGAGACATGCACTAGCTCTGCTCAAGCTAGTGCACTAAAAATAGCGGTGGGATGTTGCAGCATGGGCAGCGGCACTGGCTAGCTGTCCAAGCTTGTACCCAGGGGTTTGAGTAGCCTTGTGCTCGGATGGCCAGTCTGTGATGCAGCCTACGCCACACTGCTATTTCTAGCAGGCTAGCTCGAGCAGAGCTAGCTCATGTCTTCTATCTGGGCTCCCAGCTGCACTGTCCCAAGAGACACTAGAAAAGGAGAATTGAAAAAATGCTTTCCAGGAGGTGTGTTTAACTTTACAGAGATGCCTAGTACTCAAAATTTGGGGCACACCATCAAGGATACTGCTGGTTCCTACCGCCAAGAGAGCTGTGTCTTAAAATGGGAGGGAAAGAATTTTCATCCAATCTCTCTCCCTCTAATGGTGGGACTTGCAGTTTCCCTGTTATCACTAGAGAGGTAAGAGAGCCCTGTGCCACTCTGAGATGATTTACTACCACAAAATGGGGTGAGAAAAGGGCAGGCTACATTGTCATGCATATCTCTTTTTCCTTTTTGGTGGTGGCAAACTCGCACCTCAAAGACCTTGTAAGGTCTTGCACAGGAGAGAGGAGACCCCAACTGGTTAAAAGTTGTGAGCAAGGTTCTGACAAACATCTGAACTTGTGGATGCTTTTCTAGGTCAGACCTTTAAACCTTGAACTACTAGTAGATGAATTCAGGTGTTTAATTGTGTACCTATATGGTTACCTCTATTTTTTTTTTTAAATTCAAGTAAGGCTAAACTGGCAGTGCCTCTGTCTTGGGCATTCTTAAACAATGGAGCCTGGAGTCATTGGCAGTGCTGCCAAATGTTGTGATTTCATCACAATTCTTGTGATATGCGGCATTTTTTTTAAAGTCCTAGCTGCTGCAAGTAAGAGACTGCATGAGAAAATTAGCTTTTTTTTTTTTTTTTTTTTTTTTTAAGTAAGTTTCTAGCTCTCATGGTTGTGGAGAAAAGTTTGAAAATATGAAGCAAATGCACCTTAAAGGCTCAGAAACCAGAAGGCAAATTGAAAGCATCCAATATTATTTTAAAAAAATCATATTGGTTTTTTTGGGGGGCGGGAGGTGCTGACCCATGATTTTTGAACATGGGGTTGGGGCTGGCCATGATACATTGGGGTGGCCTGGACAATGTTCTGGTGAGGCATGAAACTGTTGACTGGGTTATTTACAATGTTGAAAATAGGAAAATGCAAATCATTGGAAGAGATTTTCTGTTTCTGCTACAGCTAAGATTGTTTCTTGCATCCAGCAGGACTGCAGGGACTGAGCAGGGTTTCCTTTGCAAGGACCATTCCCAGCCACTGGTACTTGCATGGAGAGTTGGAAAACTCACTCTCTTCCTCTGGTTTCGGTGTTCACCCAGCTGGTGCTCAGCTAGTGTGATGTTACCAGGGAGTAAGAGGTAGCAGCACCAGCTACCTCTGGGTCTTGCCACCAGGATTTGGGGGAGAGAAAAGTGAGGGAAGGAGCTCACAGATGGACAGGCTAAGGGAACAGTCGGAACTGGTTCAAGGGGGAACTAGCTGGGGACAGAGCTCAAGGGGAAACAGGCTGGGGAGTGATTTGGGGGTTCAAATGGGAAACAGGAAACAGCGATGGAATGACCAAAGCTGTCACTTGATATGTCCCCCAAACACTCCCCAGGGTCCCAGGTTCCCACTGCTCCCCCACCCAAGCTGCCTTGACTCCCTCCCTTACTCTGCTCTCCCAACCCTACTCTTCTTCTGCTGGTGCCAGAATGAGACTCCTGCCTCTCTGGTGAGGGCTCTGTGAAGGAAAAATCTGTGTGTGAGAAAGTGTGTTTGTGATCTGGGAGGACAAACTTGTGCTCTGAATTATGCAGAGCAGGGACTTGAACCTGGATCTCCCAAATCCCAGGCCAGCTTGCTAACCACTGAGTTGTCTCACTCTCAGTTTAGCCAGAAATGACTTCCCAATTAAATTTTTCTCTAAACCAATATTTTTCTTCAAAACATTTCAATTTCCACAAAAAGACCTTTTTCAATAGAAAAAGGTTCAACTAGCTCTAGGTAGTACCCTACCTTAAATCTAAACTACTTTTCTCTTTATATTATAGATCCTTGTAGTTCCTTATCACTTGGCTTCTGGTAAGATTGTGTTCCAATTTTAAACTCCAAATTTGAACAAAAACACATCGTGTTCTACTTAAGATATTTCTACTGTTTTACATAATACAACTATGCAGGCAATGTAATCACACACACAACACATCAACGGCTCAAATGGAATGCAGAGTTATCCCATATACAGTGCAATATCACCTGACATCAACTGACTGAAAAAAGGGTGACTCCTCCAAAGAGAACATATCACCAGGTACTGATCCCCAAATCTCCTGAACTGGAATACAATATGTAGTAAAACATTAGGTGACCTAGCATGGAGCTTGCTTTCAGTAGATTTGAACATGGCAGAAAAGTCGTGAAACCTCACCCAGAATGCAATGTGACTTCACACAAACAACATCAGCCTGCACAAAACACATGGTATTTCACTGAGTACAACACTCAGCATTATTACCATATGTATACATATGTAACATTATATTAGCTGACACTGGAAACTGATGTCACCTCACACAAGCCAGTGTCACAGAACACACTGTTGTCTGGCATAGAATATGATGTGACCTGTCACTGTGGTCACTGAACATGTTTCATGGTACACAGAAAACAAAAGTGAGCAAAGACTTCTGGTAAAGTTTTCTTTCTTTCTTTCTTTCTTTCTTTCTTTCTTTCTTTCTTTCTTTCTTTCTTTCTTTCTTTCTTAAACAGTCTTGCATTGATATTTCATTTATTTTTTCAGTAATGTGTCTAAAATCAGTAAGCACTGTGACATTCTGGAGTCAGGGAGCCTGCATGTGTACGCTGGTTATGCTATCAACACTGAGCACAGGAATTGCGTTGCTTTGGTGTTGTGCCTTCCTTCTTCCCACATGTATGTGAGTGTGACATATTAACACTGAATAATACTGTAGGCGATTCTCAGTGGTGTGCTCGTTTACTGCACTTGCAGTATATCTGCTATGATACTAGCATTAGCATAGGTGCACTCTTTCTGTCCCTGCTGTTGATGGGTCAGGTTTGTCAGTAGCTCTGTGGCATGGGGAATGAGCATAGCAGCACTTTTGACAGTACAAAAGTTAGTTCTTTGCCTACATGGGGTAAGCTTTTCCTTTCAAAGGTTTAGAGGTTATTTACTCTTTTATTTTGTTGACAGATTTCTGGGTTTCAGAGGCAAACAGTATATTCCATTTCATAGACGGATAGAGTTATGGGCCAGAAGAGATCATCATGATCATCTAGTCCAGTGGTTTTCAAACTACGGGTCGCAACCCAGTACTGGGTTGCAGAATTTAAGGCACTGGGTCGCGATGGCTCTGATCAGACTGGGCTGTTAAAAGTCCTGTCAGCGGTGCTGCCTGGCTAAGGCAGGCTAGTCCCTACCTGTTCTGACACCGCGCTGCTCCCCGAAAGTGGCCAGCAGCAGGCCTGGCTCAGAGGTGGGGGGCCCACGGGGCTCCGTGCGCTGCCCCCACCCCAGCACTGGCTCCACACTCCCACTGGCCGGGAACCAGCAAATGGGAGCTGAGGGAGCGGTGCCTGTGGGCGAGAGCTGCGCGGAGCTGCTTGTGCGCCTCCACCTAGGAGCCAGATCTGCTGCTGGCCGCTTCTGGGGTGCAGCACAGTCCGCGGCATCAGGACAGGCAGGAAGCCTGCCTTAGCACCCGTGCTGCGCCGCTGACTGGGAGCCACCTGAGGTAAGCCCGTGCCCTAAGCCCCCCACCAAACCCAGAGCCCCTTCCTGCACTCCAAACCCCTCATTCCTGGCCCCACCCCAGGGCCTGCACCCCCCAAGCCAGAGCCCTGACTCCTTCCTGCACCCCAGCCCAGAGCCCCCTCCCATACCCTGAACCCCTCATCCCTGGCCCCACCCCAGGGCCTGCACCGCCCAGGCCTGAGCCCTGACTCCTTCCTGCACCCCAACCCCCAGTCCCGAGCCCCTCCAACACTCCGAACCCTTCATCCTCAGCTCCGTTGGCTTGTGGGCATCAACAATTTTCTTCAACTGGGTTGCCAGAAAAAAGTTTGAGAACCACTGATCTAGTCTGACTTCCTCCATAACACAGGCCATACAACCTCACGCAATAATTTCTCCATGAATCCAAATCTTTTGTTTGGGCTATAACATATCTTTAGAAAAATATCCAGTTATGTACTCTCCTGTATTTTAACATTGTGATTAGAAGCTTAATAGAATCTTTTGAATGTACTTAATAGAATCTTTTCTACTCTTATTGAGCACCAGATAACTCAAGGAGAATTCCTGTTACCAGTTAGCTGAACTCCTTTGTTTCAAGAACCAGTAACTAAACTGGAAAACTTAGTTACTACAGTCAATTTTTGTATTAGAGTTCTATCCATACATAATTTAGAAAATATTAATAAAAGTGTAACAGATGATTTAATAAATCGATTTTCATAGATTGCTGTAGAGTCCAACAGTTCAATAGGTTGTTTATAACTATAGATTGTAACCATCTATTAAAGCTTCTATTGATGTGTTTGCAATCATATAGAACATATACCGTTCATGTCTGTAATCTGATTATAACATTCATTGACCAGCTAGTAACCCTTTACAAACCATTAATGAAAAGGAACTTAATATAAATTAAGAGCATCAAAAAAGTACTTGTTTCCTTCAGAACTTCAGGAAATTCGTGTTTTTTTTTCTTGGAATCACAGTTATGATAATCACTAAATTCTACATATGAAACCCAACAAAAATGTTTTAAGGAGACTGAAACATTTATCAGTTTCTTAATCATTCAAGAATTTTAGGGGGAGATTTTTAAAAGTGTGTAGAGGGTTTAGGAGTACAAGTCCTATTTAAGATCAATGGGACTTGTGTTCCTAAATCCCTTGCGTGTTTTTGAAAATGCCCCCTTTAACATATTTATGAACAATAACATTTTGTTTCAGCTTTTAAAGAATTCACTTAATCAGTTTTGATCAGGTGGTTTTGAAACACCTTCATGATAAAGTATTTTTTATTTCACTTTCTTCAAGAAGAATTTTTAACAGCAATAGAATATTAATGTAGATTCTGGAAAGAGTCTCTGTTCTTAAATTATGTAATGTTTTCCCTTTTATGTTTGCATTGCCACCCTCCCTGGAATGGGATAATCCCACGTAAAATTACAACAGCATTTGATCCCTCCTGGAAAAGTCCTACCGAATTTAATAAAGAAGGAGAGCTTTTCTTTGGTTATCTTTTTGAATTATCCTATAAAATGTAATTGAAAATCAAATTGCTGCCATGGAATTCTATCAGCTAGTTTAAATAATAATAAACCTCTCTAGAACAGATGTAATCTATTAAACCATATAGATTTCAGAGTGATCTCTGTAGAGCCCTATTGGTTTAATCTCTCAAAGTGAATGTCTACACTTCTGGCTGGGGGCGTAATTCCCAGATCGAGAAGACATACCTGCACTAGTGCTGATTGAGCTGGCATGCTATAAATAGAGTGTAGCCACAGCGGTGCAAACGGCCCTGAGTGTGTGCCTAACATCTTGGATGGATACGTACTTGGGGTGGCTAGCCCCTCTGCAACAGTGGCTATGCTCTTTAGCAAACTATCTCCCCAAGCTGTAAATTACGCCTTCATACATACCCTAAGAATGAGTGGTCTTCCTAGAGTAGGACAGTGCTCTGTAAAGGTTTGTCTGATCCTGTATGTTATGATGTCGTCTTAAAATTTACTATTTAAAAAAAATTCATTTAATTTCTCCAGCTGCCATCAACTGCGTAGCTGGCAATACCATTGCCACACCCGCCGGCACCACCACAGCCACTAAGCCTACTACAGCTGGAGCCACCACTACGGCCACCACCGCTGGCAATTCACAAGACACAACCGCAAGAGTTACCAAGATCAGGACAGCAGCCATCCCTACTGCCGCAGCCACCACTATCAGTCCTTCCAGAGCTGCCACTATTACCACAGTAATCACCAGAAGGACAAACAAAGCCTAAGCAGGAAGTGAATGATTAAAAGCTCCCATACATGCCCTCCCTGATGCATGCAATTTAATTTTAAGGTTCTTTAATTAATATAAATTTCTGTGCACATTTCATTAAATTTTGTCTCTTCCTCTCTTTGAAATTCAAACTAAGAAAAAAGTCTTCACCAGGAAAGGTTTTAATGACATCTTTTCAGTTACTATGGCAATCTAAATGTTTTAGTGGTGACCCATTGTATTTCCATTAAAGAAAGAAGGAAGAAATTGAGAACCCAGGGCACTGATTGCACTGCATTTTTTCACAGCATCTGCATTGCAATAATCTTTTATAGAACAATTTTATTCCCAATCTAGAATAACCCACTTGCACCACTGTGGCATGCTGTCCCCTTTCCAAGGTATAGGAACATTAGATTTTCTATAGCTCCTTTTCTCTGTTCCACAATATGGTCTTCTAAGACCTCTTTCTCCACACAATCATGTCCCTTGATGTCACCACTTCCTTCTGTCCATCCTGTTCTTTACACCAAGCTCCCCTTCCCAATGGATTGAAATCTTCCCAGCATCCTTTTACTCTGCCAGCCCCATCAGGGCTTCCTCAGCCGATTCTGTGAATTAATTTCCTTCTTTTTCACAGCCCATCCACTCTGACTTCACAAGCTGCCTAATGCCAGGCAGTGTTAGCAGGGTGCTAGTTGGTGCTCGTTAGCAGGGTGCTAGTCAACCGTAGATCCCAGGATTTGCTAAAACTAAGCAGTGCTTTCACCAGCCAGGGCATTAATCTTTCACTGACCTGTGCACTGTGGCCATCACCAAAACTGCCCCAGCCATAGCCTCTCTGACAACTTAGTGATGGGTACTGTCATGTATACTACCTTTTCCTTGTAGTAGCAGTTCATATAAGGTGTTCATGTATGTATCCTTTTTTTAAAATGGTGCTTTGTGCTCCTGGCACCAGATTGTGAGCTGCAGGGGAGGCAGCTTGGCATAGCTCATGAAGGGTGTGTGGTCAAAGATGCCTTTTGTGTCCTGCCATTCTTCATCTAGCTCAGGTGCTGGCTGATTCCTCCAGCATAGATTAGAGCAGGCTGAAGGATACAGCAAACTGCAATGGCTGCCAGTGACCCCCAGAATATTAAATGCATAACACTTCCAAGGGGGTGCTTCCCCACAATCCCCACTGCCAGCTTTTAAGAGTTTCCAAGCCTCTAAGTCATTCAAACCTGTATTTTTTTTCAGGCCTGTAGTCTGATGGTCACAGGTTTAAAAAGATATGCAAAAAATAACTCTGCAAAGGGCCTAATTTCCTGCAGCACATCAGATTTTTCAGAGATTTCAGTGTGCCACTACATAACAAGATGTCTCATGGGTTTGTATTATGAGAGTCCCCCCATTATCTCCTTTTAATAACTGTAAACGTCAAATGGGATATTAAATAATAAAGTGGGATAAACAATGGGCTTGTTTAACAAAATATAGAACACATTTAGATACTGTACTCTACCTTATCTTTCAAATGAAAGTTCACCAAACAAGCAAAGTCTTTTAAAATCTGCATACTTATGAGTGAAACTCACAATTGGGATAAAATTAATTAGAAACCAATCAACCAAACAAAAAATGGACATGAATAAACTGATAAATCTCCTTTTGAGGTTTATTTAGGTTTATACATGAAAATCATCTATTTTTTTTCTCCTTTCTTTTACAGTTTTTTAACTCAGTTGTTATTAACCCTGTTTTAAGTTGTTCTTTTTCCTGCATGTAATGAGATTTTTTTTTACATTGTTTCAGTGGGTGACACAAGTGTTGAAGTAATTCAACTTAAATTAGTTTCATTCAGCACTTCTAGACTCACAGGACCAGATCCCATTTTTCTTGCTAACATCTTACTCCAGACTGGTAGAGTAAGTTACTCAATTGTAAGCTTCTTGGGGCAGGAACTGTCCTTTTGTTCAGTGTTTGTACAGCATCTAGGACAGTAGCGTCCTGGTCCATGACTAGGTGCTGTGGCAATACAAATAATAAATGATGATAGTAGCAAATGTTCATAAGGGTATCAACACTTTCTTCTATTTTGACTAAATTTTAGCAAACCCCTACTGACTGAAAACTATGAATGTGTGTGTGTGTGTTTTTAAAATATTAATAGTATCTTTAAATACATTATTTTAGCTGGAATTACCAGCAGCTTGTTTGTAAGAAAAGTGTACTTTTATTATGGAATAACATACTTTTAAAAGAGTTTATGCAGGACTTTTAAAAGAGTTTATGGAGGTGCTTAATCCTGCTATCCTAGTGTAAATCCAGTTTAGCCAGGATGCAATAACTCATCCAAAATTTCACCAGCAGTTTCAACCATAGCAGTTATTCTTCACTTATACAACAGTTATTGTAGAGTAACGTAGCTGCAGCAGAGTGGCTGATGTGGGTGACCATGGGTTTCAGCATTTCAAATGTACCCCATGTAACATAAGTATGATAAATTCAGCCTTCCAAGCATAGAGGCTGTTGTGATGTTGGCAGGCCAGGTGCCAGCTCTTGCCCAGGCTGCAGGCATTAGCTAAGAACTGACAAACTCATAGCTGGAGACCAGACCAGGTCAACTGTATGTTAGTTTTGCTCCAAATAGGTATTAGTCTTATAAGAATGTATTTAGTGTTTAGACTCTATGAAATGCTTGTAAGTTGCTGCATGCATTAATCTCACTTGTAATGTCTGTATTCCATGCTATAAGAAAATATGTAAGTTTTGCTTTATAACTTTGAAAATGTTTGCTCTGAACTTGTGAACTCGGGCACTGGAATCATCCCCTCCACCCATCCAGAAGGACTGTCAAAATCAGATGGACCATCAAGGATCAGTGCAATACAAAGGGTTGGTTAATGGCCCTATCGCATCCATGAAGGAGCATGGGCTAGTCTACACTAGAAGCACTACAGTGGCACAGCTGCATGGCTATAGCACATCTAGTGAAGGATACTCTTTGCCAACAAGGGAAAGCTCTCCCGTTAGCATAATAAAACCATCTCCCCAAGAGGTGGTAGCTATTTTGGAGGGAGAAGCTCTCCAGTTGACAAAACACTGTCCACACTAGCATTTAGGTTGCTGTAACTTATGTTGCTTGGAGAGGTGGATGGCTTATTCACACCCCTGAGCATGACCTAAGTTATCCTGACATAATCTGTAGTGTAGGCAAGCCCTAGGTGCAGAAGGCCTTATCCCATCCCTTTGAATGCTGGAAGAGGGAAATAGTTGATGTGAAAATTTTTCATCTTTTTGGCTGTTTGAACTCTGAAGGGCCAGAGACTCTAAATGGAAGCCAGAGATCCCTGGGGTGCCTCCTGGGTCTGCCTTGAAAGACACTTTGAATTGACATATTTCTACAACACCGTCACTCTTAGAATTTAGATGGTAACTTGTTTGTGTGCAACTGTTTGCTTGCTTTAACCTGTAAATAACTTATTCCTTTTTCCTAGTTAATAAACCTTTAGATAGTGTATTACAGGATTGGCTACAGGTGTTGTCTTTGGTATAAGATCTAGGGTACCACCAGCTGATCTGGGGTAAGTGACTGGTCTCAGCGTGACAGGTGTCGTATGAATTTCCTGCTTCAGTTTCACTCCTGGAAAGGAGGAAGAAGGAAGTGATTTCCAGGGGTGCTGGAACAATTTGTACAATGCTTAGAGCCATTGAACCAAACTGTAAACCCTGTATATAATGGAAACCACTTCAAGCTAGGGGGTGCTGCAGCACTCCCAGTGCCCCTCCAGTACCTATGGTGCTTTCTCCTTTCCTTTGGAAGCTCCCAAACTGCTTCATTTGCCATTCTAAATAACTGTATTGATAAATAGCTCTCTCTGGCATTCTCACCAAGCACATTATCCAGGCCAGGGTAGGTCTTCCGCCTGATTCCCTTGGAGTAAGATTATCCTTTTCTCTGACTTACTGTGGGGCCTGGAGTGTCTCAAGTGGGAAGAGCACTAGACTTGGATTTGGTGGACTGGCTTCAATTCCCAGCTGTGCCTCTGACTTGCTGCATGATATTGGGCAAGTCACCTCATCTCTCAATCTTGCCTATTTAAATTGTAATCCTTTTTGGCTGGGCTTCTCTTCCTATATGTTGTATAGTGCCTAGCACAGTGGAGCTTCTAGGAGCTACAATAATGCAATCAGTAATACACCCCAACACAATTGTCCACACACCTGTTTAACCATGTACATCCAGAATACCTATAACTATTCATCCCTCATGTGGTCACTCTCCTGGTAGCAATGTATACCATTCTTTTAGTACCCTGCCGTAATCTACTTACTTTTACTCCTGGGGGAATTCTGTGCCACTGCGTGTGTGCAGAATTCATGTACCCTGCAGATTTCTTTGCTCCCGGCAGAAAAATGACTTTCTGACAGAGAAGCAAAGGGAAGCTGCAAGAGTGGTTATGCACCCCTCCCTAGCAGTGCAGGTACATAATTTCAGGCATCTGGAGTAGCCAGTGGAGAGGTAAATCACCACAAGCCACTTGCTGTCCCCAGCCCCCTAACCTGAGCCAGGATCAGCTGCTAGTTCCAGCTGGGCTGGAGGCAGGGGAGGGCAGGACTTCCTCTTCCCCTGCAAGGAGCGACCAGTGCTGGGTCAGACTCACACCTAGAAACCTCCCCTGGCTGCAGGAAGCTCAGCATCCTCCCCTGTTTCCTCCCCATTGTTCCTCAGCCACAGGGGGAGGGATCACTGTATGGGGAGCTGCTCCCCCATCCATCCAACCCCCTGCATCTGGACCCTCCATACTCAGACCCCACCATACACCCAGAACCCCCTCCCCCCAGCCCTCCATACCCAAACCCCACCCCTCCATACCCAACCTCAACCCCTGCATCTGGAGTCTCCCTACACACAGATGACCTGTCTCTGGACCCCCACCTCTGCACCCAGACCACTTCCTGCACCTGGACCACCCCAAAGACCCCCACCCCACTGAGCCCCAGCTAGCAGCACCTGGGCCCCCACTCCCTAAGCCCCACTCCCCCAGCACCCAGACCCTCCTGCTGAGCCCTAACCACCTTCACCTGGAACACCCTACAGAGTCCCATTTCCCCTACACTTAGAACCCCCCCAACAAGCCTCTGTGCACCCAGATCCCCCCCGCACCTGAAACCCCCCCCCACACTGAGCTCTCTGCACCCAGATTGCCCCACATAGAACCCTCTCACCTCACCTGGATCCCCCCACACTGAGCCCCTCCACACTTGTATCCTGTTTGGGTGAGCCTGCCTGCCCTGGTGTGCCTGGCACAGAGGGGCAGTGCCCCGAGGTGTTTCTGGGAGCAAGCCCATCACTTGGGCTGTGTCAGGGTCAGATGCAGCCTCACTGCCGAGTCAGTGTTCCTGGAGGAGGCCAGGGGAGGCTGTAGGGTGATCTCCCACCTCTGTGCAGCCAGTGGCCTGTGCTTCCCACTGCCATGCTGGAGCCTCCACATTTATTTATTGACACATAAAACTGGTAGAATTTTGCAGAATTTTTAACTTTTTGATGCAGAATTTTTTATTTTTTGGTGCAGAATTCCCTCAGGAGTGTCACTTTGTTTTTATGAACTCTGAAAGCTTTCAGTAAATCGGGGTTGTATTGTGTTTATTTTCTCATCCTCTTGGAGGTATGTGATGCACTATACTGCTTTATTTAGCTTAATAAAACTAAGAAAGGTTATAAGATGAACTATAGTTCAGCTGCCATTGTTTTTATTTGTGTATTTACTGTGGGTGCTTATTAAAATGTCAGATAAACTTAGTAAGGTAAACAGCCCTGAGTATTTTGTAATGGCTCTTTATAGAAAAATGACATACAGTATTATAATCACCTTCTCCTCTAATAAACATCCTAGTTCATATTACGAGTGTCAGAGTGACATTGATCAAAGTGACCCATTGTAACTGGAATTCATGGAGCTTGCCAAATGGTGGCTTTCTAAACACAGAACTGTTGAGGTTTTCCTAGTGAAGTTTTGCTGCAATAAGAAAATTAAATGCATTAATTTTAGGTAACTGTCACTGACAAATTCTTAGACAATAGTTCATATTTATTAATCCAGATCTTTAACATGATGCCATATTGACAATAAAATGAAACTGATGGAATTTTCTACCCATTTCTGCAAAGGATATAAAACAAAGGTATCCCTTCTTTTCACTTTATTAATTTGTGAAACAGAGGGAATGGTAAGTTTTCACTAAACACTTGATAACTTTGAATACCTCAGTCAAATCCCTTCTAATGTTTAGCTAAATCTTTTTCAAAAGTAATATGCAAATCCGAGGATACTGCTGACTTCTTCTGTCTGTCTGTGGACATTTACAGTCTCTCTCTTATTTTCCAGGCCAGGGTATTCCAAATGAATTTAATATATGTTTGTGAAAGGTTTAGGTTAGAGTCAGAACTGGAAGAGAATTAGAATGGGTTTGGGCTGTTTCTTGATCAAGGAAAGAGGAATTGAAAGAGGGGGTTTGCTTGTTTTTTGGTAAAGGGATGACCTGATGGTTTGCAAAATTCAAACTCCAGGGTATTCATCCAGCTCTACAAAACTTCTCAAATTAATTTCAGAGTTTGCCAAACTAGGCAGAGTTGAAAACCTTCCCTCCATTCATCCCAACTCAAAAACTAGATCTATGGGTCCTCAACCCCTCCAGAAACCAAATATCTCTGATATTTGGGTTCTGAAGCGAAGCTCCAAATTACCACTATATTTTTCATATTCTTTCTTTGAATGCTCTTTCCTGTAGAGCTTCTGGGATACCGCAAGTATGGATTGCTTGACAGGATCAACTAAACCGGCTGGATTCCTTGTTATGTCTGATCATGTCATGTATTTTAAAACATGATAGCAGCGTCAAAGTAGAAATTCCTTTTCTAAATTAAACCACAGATTTCTCTGCTGTAGTAGTAGGAAAGTTCTTTTTATCTAACCTTCTAAAGGTCCAGAAATTCAAAAACAAAGTTCTCACTTCAATCCTGACTTCATATAGGATCCAATACTGCTCCCATCAAAGTCAATGGGAGCTGGATCAGGCCCACAAAGACCACTGGATGGAACTTTTCAAGAGAGCACGACTGGTCCTTAAATTTATCGTTTAGCCCTAGGAGACGGAGATCTTAACTGTAGCTTTTGTCAGAATAAATTTTAAAAAAGAAAGTTTCCAGGCCTTCACCACTCATTTATTGTGTTCTTAATTAATACAGCAGTGACACAGTAAATTTTATACCTGCTGAGGTATCCCTACTGCAGCAGCATGGGCAGTAACATGCTATTTGTATTGCAATACCTTCCAATGGAAGTGAAATGGTCTCTCATTACAGAAACTCAAGGATATTAGTGTTTAAAAAGTGGCTAATGATCATGCCAAGAGCACGAGCGAGAAATAATTTTCAGAGCTTTTCATCTTAAGTGGAACAAACATCAGAAGGAGCTGTTGCTATTGAGGGAAGAGATATAAAAACATTGAGGGGATTTGATGTTTACTCTATTCTGTTTCTTAATTTGTTTTTTGGTGTCTTTTGCTTTATGTTGGTGCTAAAGCAAAGGGGGATTCCCAATCTGTTGCTGGAGGGCCTGGAACCAGTGAACGATATGTTTTTGGACCATCTGGCTTGTCTGATTGGACATCCTGGAGTCAGCCCCTTGGAAATAATTTCTGATTATTCAAACTTTTTCTAGGGGTAAGATTTTGAAACTTTTGGAGGAAAAGGAAGGCAGGGTGATGGTTTATATTATTTCAGATAATTATCTGTAAATGTAGTAATTAATACTCAACATGTATTATAATTCAAGTCTGATATTTTATACTTTATCTTAATGTTTTCTGAAGACATAAAAATGTACTAATGGTCAGTTTAATTTTTTTAGTGCTGTTAATAAAGAATACAGTGTATTTTGTTTGTATTGTAATTCTGTAAATTATGATTTATATGTTAAGATTTTTGCAGTAGGAATATTTAAAAACTGAGATTTTGTAGAAAACCATTGATTTAATCTCCATTATAATTTAAATTATATAGGAGTGTTCTATAAGGATAGGCCTAGAAGTGAAAGTTTGCTATGCCCTTATTATTCCTCTGAGTTCCCTTCCATTCCCCTAGTTAGCTATTTTTAACACTGTATTTTTGGTTATGTACTATAGATGCAAAGGCGCAAAGGAAGCACAGATTAGCTGACAGCATTTATTCCCAGAAAGGAGGAAGATGACAACAAGAAGGAAACAAAATAATTGACTCAGATGTCATCACAATAAGTTTAACAAAATAGAAAGCAATTGATTTAGTCTTAACTTCTTTATTACAGTAATTAATTACTTTATTCACTATACTAATATTATGAAAAAATGAGCTTAATACCACTGCTTACTGATTAGTAGAGCTGGTCAGGAATTTTTTCTTGAAATGATTTTTTCAACAGAAAATGCAGTTTTCACAGAATTTAGATTTCCCTAGGAAAAAGTTCAGCTTTGCTGAGTTTTTGATTTTCTGTCAGGAAAACCAAAATGAAATACTTTGGTTTGAATTATTCAACCTGAATAGCAATATTTCAGTTTGTTGAATTGACCTGAAACATTTTGGTTAGAACCAGTTCAACATTAAACTGCATCACTTCTTGGGAGTTGATGTTTGGGTGTCTCATGCACCTATTCTCTCCTACTGCTTGGGCTCCCTGACTAGACTATATCTCCTAGGAGGCAATGCAGTCTACCCTCTGACCTAGCCTTTTGGTGCATCGTGGGAGTCATGTGACTGTCATAGCTTCATGGGAAATGTAATCTGACCAGGGAGCCCAGCCCTTAGGGAAAAATTGAGGCATGAGATACCTGAACTTCTTGTTCTGCAAAATAAAATTCTGTATTTCAACTTTTATCCCAATTTGGGATAAAAAAAATCATAATATTGGAATTTCTTGCACGAGGGAAACTCTGATTTTTGTTCAGCTCAGTAAGGTACCTGCAATTTAACATTTATTGATATTATTTTTCCTGTGTGACAGAGGTTGTGCTATTTCAGGAAGCTGCTGCTTACTGTGACGGGGCGCACTTGCCCTGCACTGGTACCGCGAGGGTTAACTCCACTTTCTGGGCAGAGGAGGCCATGCTCTGTGGCCCTGCTGGGCATGATCCGGCTGTAGACTAGGTATAAAAGGGTGCAGCTCAGCTCATTCAGGGCTGACCGCCGAGGAGAGAGGATGCACGCTGCGAGCTCCAGCCCAGGAACTGCAGAAGCCCCTGACAATGGAAGCCAGAGATGCTGAGATGCGGAGGATGCCCCAGGAGTGGTGGAGCAGTTGGAAGCCATACCGACTGATGAGCCCAGATCCCACGGAGACGCTGGAACCCCGGCATCAGAAACCGGGTAGGAAGTAGCACTGGGAGACTAGATGGGGTGCCAAATGGGGTCAGTGTGTTTCGGGTGGTTCTCTACTGACCGGAGGTGGGCATACTTGCCACTAGGCCATGCAGCCCCACAGAAGGGGCAGCCCTACTGACTCTGACCATTAGGCCACACAGCCCCGAGAGAAGGCGACCCTATTGACTCTGTCCATTGGGACACGCAGTGCTGAGAGTAGCCCTGAGAGAGGGCAGCCCTACTGACTTTTGCTGCTAGGCCATACTGTCTGGCTGAGCCAGGCGGCCACACTGACTCTGAACACTAGGCAAAAACCCAGCCGAACTGGGAAGCCATATTGATTCAGACCATTGGGTCCCTCAGCCCTGTGGGAAGGGGCTGACACCCTGACTCTGGCCATTAGGCCACACACCCTTGAAAGAGCGGGCAGCCATATTGACTTTTACCAATAGTCCACACTACCCCCAAGACAAGGAGTAGTTGTAAGGACGCGACCGTGGGGAAGTAATTACCCCGCCCCCACCCCAAGACGGGACAGGGCGCACTGGCCCCACGACAATTACATTAATATAACTTAGTGAAATAAATAGCAAGCTAAAATAATCTCTTAAAAGACCTACAAATACTCCAGAGATAGACAGACAACTCGGGCTAAATTCTGCTAACTCATATTGCATTGCTACATTGGTAAGAAGAGTCAGCTCTGTGTATTTACTTCTAAATTACTTGTGTCACCATAGTAGGGGAAACTGATTTTGGTCCTAACTAGAACAGGTCAGAAATTTTGACTGAACCATATTCCATAAGAACAGTTCTGTTGAATGCTAACTGCTTCACAAAATTGGATTCATTTTGCCTGAATTTTGTTTTGAAAGGTAGCCAGAAAAATATTCAGACTATATCAAAACATGTATGCAGTGTAGTTGTAACCATCTTTTCCCCAGGATATTAGAGAGACAAGGTGGGTGAGGTAATATCTTTCATTGGACCAACTTCTGTTGCTGAGAGAGACAAGCTTTCAAGCTTCTTCAGGTCTGGGAAAGGTACTCCCAGCATCACAGCAAAAAACAGACACTGGATTTATGGCTTATTGCAACAATCTGTATCCCACTAAATCCCCCCTTTTTGTTCTATGACTACAGGGGTGGGCCACTTCACCATGGGCCACTTCACAATATATGCTATTTATCCTAAACCAGTGTTTCCCAAACTTGGGACGCCGCTTGTTTAGGGAAAGCCCCTGGCGGGCCGGGCCGGTTTGTTTACCTGCCGCGTCCGCAGATCAGGCCGATCACGGCTCCCACTGGCCGCGGTTCGCTGCTCCAGGCCAATGGGAGTTGCTGGAAGCCGCCGCTTCCAGCAGCTGGGAGCCGCAATCGGCCCGACCTGCGGACATGGCAGGTAAACAAACCGGCCCGGCCTGCCAGGGGCTTTCCCTAAACAAGCAGCGTCCCAAGTTTGGGAAACACTGTCCTAAACAATCTGTTCCATCTTGCATTTTGCTGTGATGCTGGCTGTACCTTTCCCAGATCTGAAGAAGAGCTCTGTGTGGCTTGAAAGCTTCTCTCTCTCGCCAACAGAAGTTGGTCCGATAAAAGATATTACCTCACCCACCTTGTCTCTTTAATGGCAAAACATCTCATTCTCACATTTTTCAGAATGAAACGTTTTGACTTTTCATTTTCAAATGACTTTCATTTTGAATTTTTTGAATGTTGTAAATATATTGTTGTAATATAATACAAAAGAAAAGAAAATCAAAATGAAACATTTTGATTGACCTTAAATGAATGTTGGGGGGGATTTTTCCTTCATGGAGTATTTCAAAACTTTTGGTTTTTGTTCCCAGTTGGAACAAAGCCAAATTTCAGAATCCTTTGCAAATTGGAACTTCCATCATCTATATAGCTCTTGTCCTAATAATCTTTTCATCGTGCTATTGCTGTTTATCCATCGTTTCCCCCCCCCCCCAGCTATCCCTTATCTTCTCTCTCTCTCCATTTATCTCTTTAAGGTCTCATCATGAAATCTCTTTACATAAAATCAATAAGATTTGTTTAACCTGAACTAGCAAGGACCATAGGCCCTCTTGAATTGATTAGAGTGAATGTTACTTCAGTCCCGAGAACTAAAATTATAATGACAAGACTCTACTTCCATCTTTAAAAAATATAGGATCATTAAAAGGCAATATGGGCCTTGTACCTGCAAACACTTACTCATGTGAATAACTTTATGCATGTAAATAGTGTCACTGATTTTAATGATCAAAGGGGTAGCCGTGTTAGTCTGTATCCACAAAAACAATGAGGAGTCCGGTGGCACCTTAAAGACTAACAGATTTATTTGGGCATAAGCTTTCGTGTGTAAAAAACCCACTTCTTCAGATGATTTTAATGAGTGCACTGAGTTTAATGGAGTTGTGCATGTGCCTAAGTTCAAAGTTTTAGGATTAGTAAAATGATGGGAATGCCTGTATTTGAAAGGACTTTGAGATCCCTAGAAGAAAGGTGCTAGTACTAGGTGTTATTTGTCCATACTTCATGGATGTGATGCAGGGGCGGCTCTATGTATTTTGCCGCCCCAAGCACGGCAGTCAGGCAGCTTTTGGCGGTGCACCTGTGGGAGGTCCGCTGGTAAGGTGGCTTTCAGCGGCATGCCTGTGGGAGGTCCGCCGGTCCCGCGGCTTCGGCATACCCGCCGCCGAATTGCCGCTGAAGCCGCGGGACCGGCGGACTTCCTGCAGGCACGCCACCGAAGGCCGCCTGACTGCAGCCCTCACAGCGACCGGCAGGCCACCCCCTGCGGCTTGCCGCCCCAGGCACACGCTTGGTGTGCTGGTGCCTGGAGCTGTGATGTGATGGCACAGATACATTTGGTAATTTACCCAAGATTAATAGAGTAAGTCTACTGCAGATTCATGACTAGAACCCTGATCTCCTGATTCTTACTAGCAGCATGGGAAAAGTCAATATTTGGGGACAAATGTTCTTATAACAATAATCAAGTTGAAAACCCATGGCATAACTTTGAGCAACCCAGTTTTAACAGAGTGAAAAACTGCTTTGTATCCACCCTTGTTAGAAACAATAGTGTGTCAGTCAATAATTTCCATCACAAAACAAAATTTACCATAAAAGGTTGAAAGATTAACTGACAGTTTGAATTAACAGAAATGGCATTTGCAGCCTACAGAAACGTAAAGAAAAAAAAGCCAGTATGATAGCATTTCAGAATAGAAAAACATCACTATGGTAACACAATGTTTTCTCCAAGGGCTCTTTTCTCTAAGAAATGTTGTATGTGTGCATACAACAGAATTGCTTGAGCTCTTTATGTGTATACAAGGTGAGTTCTAGGGGCAGGCAAGCAGGGTGGCCATTTCTCCATCCTCCCACCACTGTGATTGGCCACTCAGGAGGGTGGGAAGAACAGTGTGTGTGTGTGTGTGAGAGAGAGAGAGAGAGAGAGATTAATTTGAATCAGGATTCACAAAGAAAACTTCCTGCACCATAACACCCTTAGCACATGTAGGTGGCTTCAGAATTGTTCCCTAAATTTCTAATGAAACAAACATCAGAAGGGATTCCTTTTTAAGCTTTCAAAGGGTCCATCCCATCTAATCTTAAGAATTGTGGTCTTATTCTGGAATGTGTATATAATCACTACTTTCCTCTGGCTCACGAGGACTGCTGTTGCTTGTAATCTAAATAGAGGGTGATTAAGGTTTTTTGCTTTTCTGGATAATGGTGGGGGGATACTATTGCTTATGAACATGGAAAAACTAACAGGACCACAACAATAAAGACATCCATCCAAAACATACCACTGGTTTCACTTATGCTGCAAAATGTGAGTTGAGCACTAATGGCATTAGGGTAAACACACAGTAACAAAACTGGAAAGACAAAAACAAGTGGAAAGCTAAAGAGGTTAATGGCAATACGAAGAAGTGTTTTCTATATCCACACACACATAAAGCATGAATCTGTATGTATCTATATTTACAGATATATACACACAAACATAGACAGCTAGATATTCTATCCAGGTGAGAATCTTATATTAATATAATCAGTTGATTAGAATACTTGGTAACAATGGCGCTTTGTCTTTGTCTTTCACAAAAATGTACAGTTAAATGGAATTTGGCTGAGTCAATAGAAGGGCTGAAAACTGACTATCTTAAGAATATTTTTCTGAACTGATCATCTATTAAAAAAATCAGCAAGACCAGATAATATGCGCTATAGGAACTTTTACCAATAGGCATCCAAGAATTCTTAAGTAGCTATGAAAGAAACATTGGAACAACCATAATGGATCAGACCTGAGGTCTGTCTAGTCTAGTATCCTCTCTCTGAAACTGGCCAGTACTAGGTGCTTCAGGAGGAAACAGCGTGGATTCATTTAAATCAAAGTCATTTAAATCACAGTATTAATTGAACAAATTGTTTCTGGTCACTATGTCCTTCAAGATTTTAGGCCTAGTAGATCTCATCCTCTCACACCTAGTCTCTATTCATAGATTGGAAGAGATAAACAAGTTTTCCTGCTTTTTCAACTCCCAATAGGTTTCTTAACTAGTCATTGAACTGAACTAATTGAATAAACTGAAATGAAGCAACTATTCTCTCCATAGCTGCAGAAGAGGCTACTGCTGTTAAAAATTGTTTAGTACAGCAACGGGCTCTGGTTCCAGGTGCTTGACCAGTGACTTCCACTAGTTCAGTTGTTTCACTTTCTTTAAAATTTGGTAGCAAACATGTAATGCTTAATAACATTTTTATAGTTAATTTAAATGATTTTAATAAATTGTAAGTAGCTTATTCCTTAACAGAGCTTGTCAATTACAAATTTAATTTTAATTAGGTTTATTTTTTTAAAGTCATTTTACAGAGGAGACTTTCCTGACAACTGGAAATAAGCTGTTATTTAAATACTCTTTACTTGTAGGTATTCCTAACATACTGACATTCCTGAAGGTATCTGCAATGAGATGTGTGGAATCTCCATCCATGGAGTAGTATCACAGCAGCCAATCAGAGTTTGTGAAACTGCAGGGAGACATCACGTTTGGGGACAGTACTTCAGCCTTTGGGGACAGTACTTCAGGAAAGTATGTCAGAATCACATTTTGAAAGGATGGTACCTTGGTAAAATGTATTCCCTCTGTACAGACCTAATACCCTGGTGTTTTTTGCATATGACAGGTACTTTCAAGACAGTGTAGGGAGTCAGTATTCTGTATGATGATGGAGGGATGCACACTGTTTCCATCAGTACTGAATTGAGGGGTGGAGGGATAGCTCAGTGGTTTGAGCATTGGCCTGCTAAACCCAGGGTTGTGAGTTCAATCCTTGAGGGGGCCACCTAGGGATCAGGGGCAAAATCAGTACTTGGTCCTGCTAGTGAAGGCAGGGGGCTGGACTCAATGACCTTTCAAGGTCCCTTCCAGTTCTACAAGATAGGATATCTCCATATATTTTATATATATATAAAAAAAAGAATGACTCTTAATTTGTAAAATTCAGTTCTGCTGAAATAAATTAGACCTTTTTTTAGAGTAAAAGTAACACCCAGATTGTCTCAGCCAGTGTCAGCACTCATTTGGCTTTTCACAAATAACTAATAATAATGGATTGCCATTTAAGTCTCCAAAATCTTGAAATCCATGGCTGCGATGAAACACCTGGTAATTATGGAAATGTACTGGTCACTGTTTCATGTTTAGCAACGTGAAATCCCTTCCACTATGTAAGAACAGCACTTGTAAATCTTCTACCTACTACTGGGGAAAGTTTTTAAAAGGGAATGTTGCTGGATTTCAAACACAAAAGCTACAATGTTAGCCACACAGTATCCTGTGGTTTCTGATACTTCATGGAAATACCAGTAAACAGGCAATCAATCTGCTTATACGTAAATATAATTGGCTTTCTAAAAAAAAACATTTCTATGTGGCTTTTTTTGTAAAATACACCCACAGCTAATCAAGCAATATTACAATCTAAGTGTCCTTATCTCAGTTCTGTACTATAGTGGCTGTGAGTAGGTTGCATGTATAATTAACCATTTACTTTCTCAAGCAGCTGAATTATAAATCAGACTATTTCCATCATAATGTTTTTAGGATAAGAATAATTGTCATATGAGACTGTTTTCTCAGGCTAGGTCTACACTACAGCGGGGGTCCGACCTAAGATACGCAACTTCAGCTACGTGAATACCGTAGCTGAAGTTGCGTATTTTAGGTCGGCTTACCTAGCGGTGAGGACGCGGGAAAGTCGACCGCTGCCGCGCTGCCGCCGACTCCGCTGCCGCCTCCTGCCGAGGTGGATTTCCGGAGTCGACGGCAGAGCGATCAGGGATCGATTTTACCGCGTCTTCACTAGACGCGGTAAGCCGATCCCCGATAAACCGATTGCTACCCGCCGGATCGGCGGGTAGTGAAGACAAAGCCTCAGAGGATCACCTACTGTTCCTGACTTCCTTTCAGCAGTGGGTAAACTAGTTCACAATATGGGGGCAATCTTGCCAATTTTGGAGTTTGTGGTCCTGGGTCTCAGTCTTATTTTGTGATGTAGCATTGCATCTTCTCCTGGTGATGGGACCTAGTAAAAGAAAGAGACTGGGAAAATAGAGGAAATGGATCTGAAAGGATTTCATGTTCTTAGGGAGACTTCTAGCATAGCCAGGTTAACAATAGCATGTGAGTAGGTGGCACTTGGAGCTGAGTGGAGTATATCCCACGTGCTCATCACCAACATTCTTACAAACACTGTTATTTAGGATTGACCAGAATGGACGATCTTTATTGATCTAAGAAAATTAATGAATGAAAAATGAAAAAAGGGATTCTTTTCTGAAAGATTGATTCCATTTTTCTGCTGTTTAGAAGATACACTTGGCATATATTTTGATATTTTATTTGTTTTGTATTATTTAAATCTTTCCTCCAGAGAGGAGGGGTAGCTAGCCACCGCAGTTTGATTTTCCTTCTTCCCCTGTCTGGGAAGGGGAGCTAGTGATAGGACAGATCTTCCTTTATAGGAGAGAAGATAGAGAAATCCTGCCTGGGACACTTTTTTCTCTTCCTGTGTTAGGTGGTGCTGGTGGTGTTTATTCCATGGCATAAACAAAAACATCACAGAAAGACAACTTCTGTATATAATACAGAAAACACAAAAAGGGCCTCCTGCCAAACTTCTTTGTAATACAGCTGTGGTTATAACAAAATAAAATAATGTCTAAACTCCAGCAGGAGAGAAAATACTCATGTAAAAGTATATCTATTGACAACAGGAATAAATCAGTGAAGAGAGGGCACTAGCATTTACATACAGTCACATTCCTGGGTCTTAGTTAAGCCGAGTGTGCAGCCGGTCTATTATTAGTGCTGGTGGGAGATTTACTGAATTTTAATCCCCAAACAGCATTAGATTCTAGGAGCAAAAAGACTTTGAATTCAACTAATAGTGAAATATTTAATCCTCAGAATCAAAGTTGTAGTACTTTTGCTTTCTTTTTCTTTTCATCTAGTTAACAAGCACATTTGGACTTTGACACATTAACAGTATTACATTATCATTTATACTTTGCAGATCTGTAATCTGTATTTGTTCTGATATTATGTGGAATGACTCCAGTTTTTGTTAGGTTGGTTTAGTTTTTGGTTTGGTCCAAGTTAAAAGGAACATTCCTAATGTGGGTCATGGCAGTATTAGCCCATCCACTCATATCACTCTAAATCTGAACACAAAAATAATATTACTTGACCATGAAAATAATCAAAATGGAGGCCGATTGCAATTAATAGTAATTTGCCAGAGTATGTGATTAGAATTAATTTTCACTTGTGACTGATATTGTCCGCTTAATCACAAGACTATCTGGCATTTTAGGGTCAAAATTTAGGTTTGTACCTTGTGATTCTGGTCCGTCACATGTTGCTGTTGTTGTGTCATAAATAACTTTTGCTACCGAAGTAGGCTATCTGTGAACTTTCTCCCTCACATTGACACACCGTGTCAGAGTTGTATCACTACCTACTAGCTTTTACAGGTTTTGTTGTTGTTGTTTTGGCTATTTCTGAGCCAGCATTCTGGAATTTAAAGCTGATTCCAGATTCATATGATGAGCATCCCCAAATCTGGATGTATTCAGATACAAGTCCTATTGTAAAAGTGGGAGCTAACTGTAAAATTCAGATCTCAATTTGAATTCCAAGTCCCTCTCCCTGACCCGCCCTATAGCCCCCAATCTTCAAAATGTAAATGTGTTCCAAGGTTTTGACTCTAGCTACTTTTAAAATTTTTATTTTCAATCTCAGGAAAATATATATTAATAGAGGAAGAGCTTTATGAAGGGATGTCTTTTTCTTCCTTTCTTTGCATCCTTGTGTCCTTGCTGGAATGCCCTAAAAATCAAAACAGTGTTAGCTACATTTGTGAACTAGAAATAGTTATTAATAATACTTTGCCCTTATATAGTGCCTTTCAACCAATAATCTCAAGGTCTTTTACAAACTAGGCAAGTAGTGCACAATCATTTCCATTTTAAAGACAGAGAAACTGAGGCACAGAGGTTAAGTGACTGTTCTCTCAGTGAGTCAAATACAAGGATGAGATAAGAATCCATAACTCCTCATTTCTAGTCCCACGCACTAACCACCAGAACATACTATATCTCATTTTTAGTGAACTATATCTGCAAAATGACCTAACTCCACCCTGTTGTGCCACAGAAGGCTATGTGCATACTACATAGGTGAAATTTACCCCACTGCAGAAGGGCAGCACCTACAAGGCCCATGTACTTCTTAAATCCTTCTTAAGCCCTTGTGATGGCCCTCTGCATGGAGCTATGGAGCTCCAAGGAACTACGCATGAGCGTAGTTACTCACATATATAAGTTTTAGCAAGATCAGAGCCTTTGTATAGAAAAACTGATGATTTGCTAGATGTAGTAAGATTCTGTATGGTGCTCCTTGAACAGGTATTTAAGGGATACCCCTGTGGTAGGTGTATGTTTGTATGTATGTTTGGAGATTATGTTGTCCTAATTCAGAGGCTAAAACAGCCTGGAGATGCAAGCAAGTTGCACTGCACATATGCTTTTCTCAGCTTTTTCAGGAAGCATTTGACAGCAAGGAAAGTTTTCTGATTGACATGAAAATGTGCTAAACAGCAGGTAGTGAAGGTAAATCTATTATTTTTTCAAAGTTGGATACAAGGTGAGTAATAAGAATGTAATCAGGAATCTGGCATGGCTTTTACTTATTTATATGGAGTAGGTGAAGATGGCATGAATGATAGCATTAAAAACAATTTGTAAGTCTTTTGTGTGATGATAAGCTAGGGAAGTGAGCATCAGTGAAACAACAATAGAATAAAGAACAGGAAAGGTATAGATCATCTACCCATTGTACCTCGATCAGTGCATCCCAAATAAGGCCTAATGTAAGTAACTGCAGACTGTTGTAAAAGATAAGGGTTTGTAGAAAAATCTGCAGTCCTTTAATCCATTGCAAAGATACAGTGAAAGTTAATATGGTTGGATTGTAGAATGAATACAGAGTAAATACATGATTTTCTTATCTAATTATATTAAACATTACTGAAATTCAGATATGAAGATTTGGCAACCAGATAGCCTATTTTGGACATTGGAAGCAGCATTGCAGAAATAGAGAAAGTTTCACAGATTTAGTGGTTGGGGGAGTAGGGTATTGGAATAAAAAATAATTTTGTTGGCTGTCACTATTACACCAGCATAGACAAGAAATAGTACTTTGTGGACACCACAAACTGAGCGTTATTCAACATCATTACTGAGCATTTATATAGTGCTTTGTATTTTCAGTGTTCCAATATTAAATAAATAATCCTCACAATATGCCTGTGGGGTTGACAATGTAAATAATAGAGCTGGCTGGAAAAATTGGAATAATTCAAAATTTTGATTAAAAACTTTTTTTTTGTTCTGACAATTGTTTGGTTGTTTTCTAACCAGCTGTGTAGCTACTTGGATTTTTTTTTTTTTGAGAAATCTTTAAGCAGTTTTATTATCTATTATTAATAATAATTAATATTTTAATAATAATAGTAGTTTTGGGGCATCTCTATTCAAGAAGTACCATCTTCCTCATTTTTCACATGGGAGACCTGAGACATAGAAATGCTGTGACAGAATGCATAGGTGGGAGAGCTAGGTCTGGCTTGGGTTCAGTTTGATCCATCTGAATGAGAAATAGACAGCAAGCTAATGCTGACATCTGGATGATTTGCCATACTGTACAATGACAAACATGTTTCTTTCTGAATTATAATCTTCGTAATCTTCCAGGGAGTAAATAGTACCTTTGTGATTACACATGTGCATTTTCAGTCTGTTTTAAAGTGTATTTGTACAAAATGGAAACATTAGTTATAGCAGCAGTTTGGAGGTCAAGACTCCTGGGTTCTATTCCCAACTTTGTGACTGATTCCTTCTGGAACCTTCAGAAAGTCTGCTTCATTATCCATCTGTATAAAAGGTAAATTAGGCAAGTGAACAACAATAGAATAAAGTATAGAAAGGATATAGCTCATTGTGATGGGATATATACCTCATCCTTGCTTTGAAAGTGTTAAAGTGGGCCTTGGAGACCAATTAAGCTATTTGGCTGCAACTGGAGGGTGGGCCAGGCTTAATTAAAGAGGAAGCCCTGTTGGGTAAGGAGCTGGGTGGTGACTATAAAGAAGGGAAGTGCAGCTTAGAAGGGGGCGGAGACGGCAGGAAGAAATTCTGTATTAACTCTTTGGGATAGAAGACACAGAAGACTGTGTGTCTTAATCAAGTTTCCAAAATAAATAATAAAATTACCTACAATTATTGTGTACTTCTATTAATAAACTGTAATTTCCTTCTTAATTAACACTTTAGGAAATAAGACACAATCTAAAGCAGCAGGAGTCAAACTGTGTTTTCAGTCTTAAAATAATGCTGAAGTAAGGCATAGTAAATTGCTATTTACAAATGAATAACTAAACAAAGAAATACATGAATTGCAACAGCTATTGCATGGCTGAGAGTCCTTACAAAATATCTCAGGCTACGCTAGTGTTTTTCTGTCGTGCAAAGGTAGTCCAGGTGGACAGTTAGGAAAACAAATGATATCTTTGTCAAGAGCTTAAACCACACTTTTTCCACAGGTCCACGTCGTGCCTTTGTTACTTGGTGCAGCAACACCCACTGAAACCATTAAAAAACATAAATCTATTTTGGAGCTGAGTTACTTGTACTATATCCAGTAGGCAAGTTTATAATCAACTTTGCTACGATAGCCAGGCAGAAAAATCTTATTTGTGACTGAATTGAGCTGCATTTGTAAATGCTTACGTTTGTTCATTTAAAAGTGAACAGGGTTTTTTTATGGTGAGTCATTTTCAAATGAATATTCTTACATACTGATGTAGATTTCAGATAAAATTGAGTATGAAAATACTGTACCTTACCTCTGCTAGGTATGATTACTAAATGGACAGCCAGTAGAATGTGGACCTCCACTTATAGCACATATCAACGTTTCTTTTTAGTGTCCCAAATGTAGCTTTTGAAGTACAAGTTCCATTTGTCCCGGAACAAGAGAGAGGTACTGAAAGCATGAGTGCACATGTCAGATTTTGTTGCATTTAGCTGATGAATTTGGGGCAGTTATTGGATTTGTGTAATTTATCTATGTTCTCTCAGTCTTTGATCTTTTAGGGCTGCCTATTCAAACTGACCACTTATAGTGTCTGTAAATAAAGGGCATAACTCTCATTAACTTCAGTGCTGATGGAGCTAGCTCATATAAGCCCCAATTCTTCAGTATGAGCCAGAAAGGTTGGACACTTCCACCGATGTAGAGCCTGATTAACTTAAATCTATAAATATATGCTTAATATTAGGCATGTGCTTAAGGTCTTTCCTATGTCAGGTACATGCTATAGGCATGATTTTCTGTTTATTACACGAGGGTTAACTTGAAGTAATTGCACTGTCATTGTCAGAATTCACACGAAAGTATGTGAAAGACATTGTCAGAATTCACACAAAGTACATAAGCTCTAAAAAGGTTGCTTGTCTGTATAAAGTCCTATACACCTTTGTACATTTGAAAATGGATATTTCTGTGTGTGCATTTTTGGACTTTCCCATATAGAACCTGGCTCTGTGCAGTGTTAAACACCTTCAACGCCAGTGTTATGCCCGGTTAGTGACCTTGCAAGATGAATCCCACATGTTGTTGCAAGAGCAATTTAGAAGTTTATTTTTGAAAATGTTAGGACCTGATTTAGCAAAACACATAAGCACATGCTTATCTTTAAGTCAATTGGGCTAGTCACATGTCTGGAGCTGAGCACGTGCTTAAGTGTTTCTCCATATCAGGCAAGAGAGCTTGTGGTGGGGTGGCTGCCCTACACAGGCAGAAGAAGGGTTAAAGCAATCTTGGGGAGGCTGTGCAGAACCCAGCCAATTAGAAGAGGGCTTATTGAACCAGCCAATAGGGAGAAGGCTTAGTAGAGCAGCCAATCAGGGCCAGGCTGGCCCATATAAGAAGGGCTGCTGAGCAGAACAGAGGAAGTCTCTCCCTGGAGGCCAAGGGAGAAGGATTGGCTGCCCTGTAGGAGGGACAGCCCCACAGACAGAGCAGTGCTGGGGAGCAAGGGGGAGCTCCAGCCTGACGGCTGCTAGACTGAGGCCCTAGTATAAGGGTGGAGAAGGTGCTAGGGCTGCGGGGAAGTGGCCCAGGGAAACAGACAGTGGAGTTGGAGGAGGGGCAGGCAGTATATGGTTTCTGGGCCGGAACCTGGAATAGCGGGCAGGCGGGCCTGGGTCCCCTCCTGCTTTGCCCCCCACTTGCCACCGAGGGGAGTGGCCAATACATGGACTGCAGTTTGCCACCGAGGCAAGTGGCTGGACTGAGGACTGTCAGGTCCCCCAGAAAGGGGGAGAGAACCGAGTGGGACACAGCTGGAGGGCTGTGTCCAGAAAAGGACGCTGCAGCCCAGGGAGCGATGTGAGTCCTAGAGGTGGAGGTGAGAGTGACAACGGGTGAGACACCACTAGACAAGAGCGCTGTGGCGAAATGAGAGCTAATTCCCAGGAAGGCTAGCAGGAGGTGCCATGATGGTGAGTCCCGCCCCACTACAGAGCTTAGTACCTGGCAGGATTGCAATCTAAGTACCTTGATGAATTGGGGCTTTACATAACAAGACCTGATGCTGATTCATGAGAAGCCGCTGCAGTTTCCATTAGATTCAGTGGAAGTTGCAGGGTCTCATCAGCTCTTAGGATCAGGATCCTGAACCTGTGAACCCGCATATGAGCAGACCTTTCAAGATGGGGCAAGTGAGGGTTGGCAGGGTCAGGCTAACACCCTGGATGGCCTTCATTCATAAATTGCAGTGTAAAATCTTTTGGAATTCTGCATACCTCCAGGACTACAGTAGTCTCAGAATCTTGTCCCTCTCTCTTTTCCTGCACCCAGTACAAAATGAACCAAACAACCCAGTGTCTTAAACAACTAAGAAATAAACAGTGGAGTTTGTCAGACCTGTCTGGACACATTGGACTGTAATACTGCTTTTTAATGTTTATGACTTACAATTATTCTGAAGGCTCCAGGACAATATAGCACAACTGGCAGTTTTCATTAATTAGTTTTAAGCAAGGCCCAAAGGGCCACCTGTTAAGAATATATTATGACACTCAACTTTATCTACTGCTTATGCTTAGTAGAGTAAATCTCAGAAGAAGAGTTGGGAAATGCCAATCAGGCAACTGTGGAAGTGAAAAAATGGTTCATACATCACTAAGATGTAGGAACAGTAATTTTACACTCCAGAGAATAGAAAAAATATAAGTACAGGCCAAAATTTTCAAATGTTTGAGCCCCTACATTTGTAATTACACTCCTTGGTATATGTATACATGTCACCTTAACAACTCAGCTGCTTGTTATAGTGCTTTACTCAACTTGCTCCGCTTTTCAGTGGTGTGTCAAAGATCTAGTAATGAGAGCACCTATTTATTATGAACTAAATCAAGACCAGTTATTTACTTCACTCATGCCACTGAACAGCCAACTTGTTAATGATGTTTAGTCAGGCAGGTGTCTATACGTGATCTGATCTGACCGAGAGGTGAAAGGAGCTTTTTGTTAATGTCCCCTGAGCCATCCAGTCATTAAAAATCCTCTATCATATATTTAGTCTTTTTTTCTAAAATAATTTAATTGGAATTATTCATGGATTGCTTAAATCTGCAGATAATTTAGTCTTCTTCCATCTGTAATGAAAATGCCTTTCCTAACACACATCTCTTCCTCAATAGTCCATAATGTAAACTTTAATTGAACCTAATTTCTTGACTAATTAGGTACTGACTTTTTTTACTTGCTTAGTTCTTTCTGCAATTGTGTCTTTTCATGATCCACTGCACTTCTTTACCCTCCTCACTGCCTTTCATATTTCCCTGCTTAGAAGGTCACTGCCTCTGGAGATTAGACACAAAGTAAACATTTATTATAGCTGGGATGTTTAAAGGGGCCTAAAGAAGTTAGGCTCCTGATTACTATTGACTTTCAGTGGGAATTGGGCACCTAATTCATTTAGGCCCTTAAAGCCCCAGCCGAAATCTCACTGTATATATGCATAGATATAAAATATAATAGCCAGGAAAAGCTGTGAGAATAATGACAGGACAGCAGTGCTATTTAAAAAGCCTTTATAAAAGTGACAGAAATTGTATCCCACACAAACTAATATGACAAATTCACAGTTCATTTAAAAAAGAAAATCCAGAATATAAGAGGTGAAATCCTGTCTCCATTGCAGTCAACATGAGTTTTGCCATTGATTTTGACGAGGCAATGATTTCATCCTCTATACTGGATAAGCATTTTTTTTGCACTGCAGAGTGAGAAGGCTCCATTCTCATTTCACCAGGATTATTGTGCTAGGATGCCAAGCTCCCTTGGAGGAATATAGTGATGCATCTTCAGCATTTCATAGTTTGCTGGTTTGCTGGCATTGTTACTATGGAGCCCCGTCCTAGGAAAATGAGAGGTAAGAAAACTGATTTCTAGGCTAAATAGCACTCATGCTTTTTGAATAGCATGAGCCAGGCACTTAATAACAAAGTTTCCTCCTATAATTTGTGTTTTAAATTACCTTTTGCAATTATAAGAGAAGCTGCCCTGGCTCTTGAAGAGTCATTGTGAAACAAGCAAAGAATTTCTAGGGATGAGGCAAACACAGTGAACATTGTGTGAACTATTTGAGAAATAAGAGTCGCATCAAATGTTTTAAAGTGCAAATCTTAGATGATTGCTATGTTGCCAAGTGACTGCAGTAGGAGGACATGTTAATAATGTGTCATGTACTGCTCTAGTAATTCACATCTAAGCATGCAATCCCATTTTAGTTTTGCAAGCAGAAGAAACACAATTATCTTGGAAAGTATGATTTTAGAAACTTTCAGAACCCCTTAGGCACTTATTCCCTTTTAAAAACTCCTTTGACATCATACCCATTATGTGAATTAGATCCATACTTCAAGAAGATAGCAATGCAAAGTAAGAAAGGACACTCACTCTCAGCTTCTCTAAAACTTAATGAGATGACAGATACAATAACCATGAAATCCTTGGGAATCAACTAGGTTTATTAGGGAATAAAACAAACAGAAAGCTGCAGCTCTAGTTCTTATATTACCTACAAAGGCTCCCAAGAACTTTCAACAGCTCAGTGTTTGATGGATGGAAGTAATTTTTACATCTGTCCAAGTCTGTTTTAGCATTTTTGGACAGGGGCTGTGAAGCAATTCTTCCCCCTGTGCCCACAGACAAGTCCTGTTTCTTGTGATCACTGCTATGCCAGGGGCCAACCTCGGGGATTTGTGGGAGTGCTAAGTATTCAAGTCTTTGGGGAATCTCAATGCCATCACTGGTTTCCTGCTTCAGGATACGTGTAGCCCAGCTGTTTATGCCAGAAACTCAGCATATTTGATCCGGGAGCCTGAGGACCACTACTTCAGTCATCACCCCTGGAGCATTTTGGTGAATTTTAAGGTGTACCTATATGTAGCACTCAAGCTGAAGAGTGAGAGAGAGAGAGAGAGAGAGAGAGAGAGAGCAGGCTGTAGGCTGACACTGCGCCTGACTGGAATTGAGGGATCTGCAGGAAACAAGCTGTAACTTGGTATCACCTGTTCTCTCTGGCTACCAAGGCTAAGTTATGTCAACCGAACGGCTTGAGAGGAATGCCAAGGTCTCTGATATTTTTAAATCCACATCTCTAAGTTCTATGTATCTCTTGGATAAAATAAGTCATACTTTTGTGACACTGCATCCCATATTCTTCATAGCTATATTATTATGATAGGATTATGGCATAATTATGATTCATTTTGTACAAGATAAGTCATGTGAGGTGTCATTGAAAAAGTTATTATTTGCATCATAATTATGCCATAATCCTATCATAATAATATAACTATGAAGAATATGGGGTGCAGTGTCACAATTTTGTGTTGAAGAACTGCTCCTGTGTCACTGCATAGTATTACTGCCCACAGATTCCCGAAGGAGAATTCTTGCAGGGTCAAGTGCAGTTGGATCTGCTGAATTAGTCATGGTTGGTACTAGGGAGCTGTAACCTAGGCCCTGGTCTGAGAGTGGGGCTATTGCAGAATTCCACCCCAGGAGAGGTAAAGACTTGTGGCTTGACACCTGTAGGGGTGCCCTTGATGAGACCCCCATAAAGGGACAGTGGTGCAGCTAGCCTGGTAACTGTGACACTTCTATTCCCCATCTGTAAAATAGGGATAGCAGCACTTCCCTCCCTCTCAGAGATGGTGTTGTGAGGATACATACATTGTCTTAGATACTACAGTAATGGGGACCATTTAAGTACCTCAGATAGAATCTGATTATACTACTTGTGGCTTATACCCTACTAGCTGTATACTCTCACCCCCTGTGTCTTCCTTTGTATCCTTGTTTCCTGTCAGATAGGGTATGTCTACACTGCCATTGAACACCCCTGGTTGGCTCATATCAGCTGACTTGGGCTCAGGCTACAGGGCTGTTTAATTGTGGTATACCCGGTGATCAGATGTGGAATCTGAAAGAACTCTCCCACTCACTTACTACCTTCCTCACTTACGCAAGTAGCCACTCAATAATGTTAACAAAATCCAGTTCCCTGTCTAGAGTTTTAGGTGCCACCATAACATAAACAACAATTTTAAAAGGTTATTTTCTAATGGATGACAGAAATGAACCTAATGTGGGATGTATAAAAGGGACTTTTAACATAGAGGAGCTTATGCAGCTGTTGCTGCTTTTGCCAGAAGGAGGAATCACTTTACTAGCTCAGCTAACAAATCATGTCAATGGAACCATGACTGTCCTCCTCAGAGGCACAGTAGAGCTGTTGTAGTAATGCCACACACATGCACTTTCACAACCTATAGGTGAAGAGGTTCTGTCTATTTTTCTAAGTATTTTTGTGTCCTTCTCTCCATCACTGTAGTATCTGAATATCTGCCATTATTGAATTATAAAAATAACAATGCGTCTCTTCCTTCCCAGCCTATAGGAGAATTAGGTTGATTCGTTTTTTGTAATTGTGTGTGAAGAACTTTTTGAGGGAAAGCTGAGGCCTTTGTAGTCTCCTAAATTGTATGCTATTTTCTCAGTGTACAAGGCAGTGGCAGGTACTTCACTGCTAGTGCTGCTGTTAGCACTAGAGACAGGGTGGGGTTTTTTTTTTGACTGTTACACTGAATAGATACCTTTTTATAGTGGACAGAGAGACAGCTCCTTTTTCTCTTCTCCTTTTTCTTCTGCACCAATGCAGATGGTGCTGCTGCACTATTAGGCGGGTGGCTGGAGGGCATTTCTTCTGCTGCTGCTGCTTTCATTGCCAATCCTGAATTGTGTAAATGTAAAAACTGAAGTGTGGCAAGCTGGTTCTCACTTAATCACTGATGCACATGTGCACCAACATCTGTACTGGTGTATTGAGGTCATTATTTTAGGGCATATAGCCTTGCGAAGTGGCTAAAACCTGTGTCTGATACAAAAACTGTGGGGCTCCACCTCATAGTTCCACTAGAGGTTGGCTTTATGACCCACAGAGTGGACAAAGAGGTGTAAGATTTAAACCCAGGGCTGTCTTGAAACCATTTGGATATTGGGACAGCCCCTGGAGGCCAGGTCCTCCAAATGCTTCACAGCTTCCCCCTCCTCCAGGTGGGAACACTTCCTTTGGAACCATTCTAGCATGGCGGGCCAGCTCGGTGGGGGCTGTTCCGAACACCACCCTCAAGGGAAGTGGATTTAATCAATGGAGGGATGATCCCATTAAGATAACAGTGACAATTTAGTATTCTCTTAAGTGGCCTTGGAAATCTATGGGGACTATAATGCTGTGGAGCGCATCCTTCATCCTGGCCTCTCCAGACCAGAAAATCCTTGATATCATAGAGTACCCAGTGTTGGGCTTCTGTGTGATCAGAGGAAGATAGTTATGATTCTGTAGGGCTGGCACTTGTGTTATCCTTTATATCCTCAAGACAGATTCACTAGATCAAGGAGCCATCTGCTCATTGATGTGGAAGGGACCACCTATCAGTACATTTTAAAAAAAAAAACATTTGTGAACTAGCAGAAGTACCCTGTGTACAGCTGCTTCATCTTACTTTACCTGTTCAATTGCTAATAATTTGTTTTAATAGTGTGGCTGAATTATCAACCCAAACTACTATGGCCTACTACCTATTCCTTCTGCCAGAAACACACTTCATTTCCCTGGCTGATGCTGTGGGGACAGAGGACTCTTGGGGACATTTTCCATTGAAAAGGACCTCAGAAATTAAACTTTTGGGGGCAAGGTTTGTCTTTTCACTTTGTATAGCGCTTAGTACAATGAGGCTTCATCCCTGATTGGGCTGCCTAGGCACTGTCCAAATATAATTATGAAATAATAAGTGTAGACTTGGCTTGATCTGAATAATTGGACATGGGTGATGCCTTGTTTTTCATAAGACAGGAATAAGGAGGTAAATGGGTCAATAGCCTGGAAATAAAATGTCTGTACTAGCTAAAAATAAGGGGGGACACCCAGGGAACGATTTACAATGGACAAAATAACAATGGATAAGATAAGCCATGAATATAAGATGAGATAAAGAGTAAGACATGCATGGACAGTGCATGCCGTACAGGGATTGTTTCCTACAAAGTGACCAAGCCAATCCTGAAATGTGGTGCTTCAGTGTGTAGTAAATGCAATGCAATGTGTACATTTGTGAAAAGGAACAGGTTTGCTGTGTGACTTTGAATGTGTGGTACACCCTATATTCACCCCCTATGCTTGAGTCTAATACACTCAGAGTAGCTTTGCTGCATCCCAAATAAAGGAACCTGAGTGGTGAGACTGGACTTGAAATGAGTTCTTGGGGAACTAAGTAGAAGAGGTCTTGGGGCAACCCCAACAACAAGGAAATAAATTTGAGGTCAGACAGATTTTTATGAAGTACTGACACAAATCTCAAAAATGGCACCGCAAATTCAGAGATTCATCTTTGGACTTGAATGTGCTAAGATTCATCACAGTTAAAGACTGGATCTATGAAGATCTCTGATCAATATCGAATATTTGTATCATTGTGCAATAGTATTTATACTCACAATGACTTGCTAGGAAGCTTTATATATATATATAATTGTAATTCATGCCTCTTCTGTGGTTTTAAAATAAAATGCTTAAACTGTAAAACTGTGCTGCTTTAATCTGGTTAAAGAATACTCTGCTGGGCATTAATATAGTTCTCACTTTGTAAATATAAATAATATTTTATTTACAAACTATTCTGAAAATTCTTGTATTAATGAGCAGCTCTTTAGGTATCTTTAAACATCTCCCTGGTATTGTAGTGAATCTTTCTGCAACAGATGGTGTTTGTTGAGACGAGAAGAGCAAAGTTTTTACAGCACCTCTGAGAATGGGTAAAAACATATTGCCCTATGATATCCATCTTCCCCCCCCCCCACCCACACACATACATGCTTTGATTGACAAACAAGTAGTAGGTACCAATATTATGGTTAAATGGCTGCAGAGGTGTGTTTTTATAAAAAAAGTTATTCCACAGTCTTTTGGGGCTTCAGTCTCATTTGCACAAAGGCACTGCCACAGTGGTGCCTTAGTGCGGTGGTTCTCAACCAGGGGTACACGTACCCCTGGGGATACACAGAGGTCTTCCGGGGGGGGGGGTACATCAACTCATCTAGATATTTGCCTAATTTTACAACAGGCTACATAAAAAGCAGTAGCGAAGTCAGTACAAACTGAAATTTCATACAACTTGTTTATACTGCTGTAAATGTTATACACTGAAATGTAAGTACACTATTTATATTCCAATAGATTTATTTAATAATTATATGGTAAAAATGAGAAAGTAGCAATTTTTCAGTAACAGTGCACAGTGACACTTTTGTATTTTATGTCTGATTTTGTAAGCAAGTAGTTTTTAAATGACATGAAACTTGGGGGATACACAAGACTAATCAGATTCCTGAAAGGAGTACAGTAGTCTGGAAAGGCTGAGAACCACTGCCTTAGTGTAGCTGAGAAGAAAGAAACCTTGAAGTTTATCCATTGCAAGAGACTTCACAGGTAAGCAGTTCCGACACAAGTAGACCCTTTGAAATCAATGGGGCTACTTTTATAGGTGGAGGTCTCAGGATTGTGAACCCAAAAGGACAACAAAACCCTGGGCCAGATTTTCTGGTAACTCTGGCAGCTTTTCACTGCTCCTGCAACTCAAAGCAGCCATAAACCCAGTTTAGTGGGCCTAATAAGCTGGTTTTACTGCTGTGTTACATCACCAGACTGGCACAAAGCAGCCAGTGCATACCAACAAATCTGGCCCAGTAATTTTGTATGTTCAATTTTTTAAGAATTTTAAAAATGCAAGTGCATTAATCAATGGACTAGCAATTAGAACTAAGAACTGATGTACTAGTAAGAGCACTTGGTTAATAGCACGAGAAATCTCATGCACAATCTAATTGTTTTTAAAAATGTGGGAACAACATGTAAAATCTGCAATCTGTTTATCTGTGCAGTATTTGTATGGCAAACAAGCATTGTTCTTTCCTGTACATAAAAGACTATTAAAGGGAATTCAAAATGTGCATTTATAATAGTCTGGGGCTTGTAATAGAGAACTAATTTTCTTCTTTGTACAGTGGCATCTTAAAAAACATAAAGCTAAAATACATGTCTAATCCTGTTCCATATTGCTTTTAAATATGTCAGCTGGCACTATGCTGAATTGGTTAAATCCACAGATATCTTCAGTAATTCTATTTTAAGGTCACTAGAAGACCATTGAAATGTACAGTGAAAGTAATTAGTGCTGTTTTTGTTCTTCCTAATAGCTGTGATCATCGAATTCTTTATAAATAGTGCTTAATCAACACTGTCTCATCACTTGCAACTAACAATCTGAATTGTGTCAGTGAATGTGTGAATCCATTTTGTCACGATTTCTAGCAAGTACAGGTAGGTGTTTGTATTTTTTCAAAAATACACCTCAGTGTGAAGTGCATGTGAATTAATCTCACATCTATTTTTGTTCTGTAAGTTAAATTCATTATATAGCCTTTTATATGTACTTTTCAGTTAAAAATAGAGTTAATGTTTTCCTCAATTTCAGCACAGGTTCCGTTTGCTGTTTAGGTACTTAGTTACCACAATGATTAACATAGTATAAGAACCTAGTTACAGAGAGAGCTGTCACGTGTGCCTTATTTGTTGAGAAGCAGTATTCTATATCTCTAGTACAGAGCATTTCTATATAAACTAGTTGTTGTTCTCCAGGGAGGCCAAAGAATGTGTTTGTTCAGCTCATCCTCTCAGCAGCTTCCACTAGCAGGGCTCCTATGGGGCTCCTGTTAAATGTTAAGTCTGCTCCAGCCTGGTGGAAAATCCCAAGGGAAGGTTGGAAGTAGCAACACCACCTGCCCTCCCTCGGGGTATATCTCCTGCCAGCGCAAACAGCCAGGCTGGTGCAGGGAGGCATAAACCACACATCCCTGCACCAGCTTCAAACAACCTAACACCATATATGCGATGGTCCGTCTCAATGCTGAGAAATCAATTCTGCATCCAGTGAGCTGATTTAATCTAACTTAATCATGAATCTGGTGCAACGTAATTAGTGCATTTATGTCACAAGGGACTCTAGGCCAAAAACTCTCATTGACTTCAATGAAAGGCCAAGGATGAGTACCACAATGTAACCTGATACCAGTAACTATTGAAACTTTGCTGTTTCCATCATACAAGGTAACAACAATTTAAAGAAACATCATTTGTTTTGAAGTAGGCTGTGATGGGTTGACAAACCCTGCACCAATCAGGCAAAGGTTAAGGAACTGCTATGGGCTCAAGCAGCCCTACCTCACCAAACCTGCAAGGCATGTCAGGCTTGGAAGAAGGGCTTAAAAGACTGGAAGCCCCAGCTCAGCAGCAGCTGGGTGCAGGGGTGCTGGGACAATTTTTATAGTGGGGATCCTGAGAGCCATTGAACCAAACTGCGAACCCTGTATAATGGAAACCACTTCAATCTAGGGAGTGCTGCAGCACCCCCTGCACTCCTAGTTCCAGCACCTATAGCTGGGTGGAGAATCATAGAATCATAGAATATCAGGGTTGGAAGGGACCTCAGGAGGTCATCTAGTCCAACCCCCTGTTCAAAGCAGGACCAATTCCCAACTAAATCATCCTAGCCAGGGCTTTGTCAAGCCTGACCTTAAAAACCTCTAAGGAAGGAGATTCCACCACCTCCCTAGGTAACCCATTCCAGTGCTGCACCACCCTCCTAGTGAAAAAGTCCTAATATCCAACCTAAACCTCCCCCACTGCAACTTGAGACCATTACTCCTTGTTCTGTCATCTGGTACCACTGAGAACAGTCTAGATCCATCCTCTTTGGAACCCCCTTTCAGGTAGTTGAAAGCAGCTATCAAATCCCCCCTCATTCTTCTCTTCTGCAGACTAAACAATCCCAGTTCCCTCAGCCTCTCCTCATAAGTCATGTGCTCCAGCCCCCTAATCATTTTTGTTGCCCTCTGCTGGACTCTTTCCATTTTTTCCACATCCTTCTTTTAGTGTGGGACACAGTACTACAGATGAGGACACAGTACTACAGATGAGGCCTCACCAATGTTGAATAGAGGGGAATGATCACGTTCCTCAATCTGCTGGCAATGCCCCTACTTATACAGCCCAAAATGCCGTTAGCCTTCTTGGCAACAAGGGCACACTGTTGACTCATATCCAGCTTCTCGTCCACTGTAACCCCTAGGTCCTTTTCTGCAGAACTGCTTCCTAGCCATTTGGTCCCTAGTCTGTAACAGGGAGTGGGATTCTTCCATCCTAAGTTCAGGACTCTGCACTTGTCCTTGTTGAACCTCACCAGATTTCTTTTGGCCCAATCCTCTAATTTGTCTAGGTCCCTCTGTATCCTATCCCGACCCTCCTGCGTATTGACCACTCCTCCCAGTTTAGTGTCATCTGCAAACTTGCTGAGAGTGCAGTCCATGCCATCCTCCAGATCATTAATGAAGATATTGAACAAAACTGGCCCTAGGACCGACCCTTGGGGCACTCCGCTTGAAACCGGCTGCCAACTAGACATGGAGTCATTGATCACTACCCATTGAGCCCGACGATCTAGCCAGCTTTCTATCCACCTTATAGTCCATTCATCTGGCCCATACTTCTTTGACTTCCTGGCAAGAATACTGTGGGAGACCGTATCAAAAGCTTTGCTAAAGTCAAGGAATAACACATCCACTGCTTTCCCCTCATCCACAGACCCAGTTATCGCCTCATAGAAGGCAATTAGGTTAGTCAGGCATGACTTGCCCTTGGTAAATCCATGCTGACTGTTCCTGATCACTTTCCTCTCCTCTAAGGGCTTCAGAATTGATTCCTTGAGGACCTGCTCCATGATTTTTCCAGGGACTGAGGTGAGGCTCACTGACCTGTAGTTCCCTGGAGAACAGACCTTCAATCCTCAGCACTTAGAGGAGAGCGTGGCTAAGAACAGGGACTGTTGCTACCTGTTCAAGCCCACTGAGGGGAAGGTAGGCTGGACTCAGAATACTAGTTACTTTGCAACTGTTACTATTGACTTGCCTGAGGGCATTACATGTCTGTTTTCTTCCCCCACCCCTTTGTTTTGAGATCTTTGGTAACACAGGAAGGCATGTACTCTGATGGGAGCTGAATCTCCTGAACCTGTATTGCCAACTGCCTGGACACTGAGGACTAGAGGATGTGTGAGTACAGGGCCATGTGAAACTCATAAAGAGTGCTGTATAAGACCAAGACTGTGACATAGGCCTATGCTGACAGTGATCCCAGGAACTTAAATTATCAGCGAGTGATTTAGTATTTCCTCTAATAGATGGATAATGTTTCATTTCATCTCAAATGAATAGAATAAAAGTGTCAAAATACACCTCAAATAATCAGGTAGGTGTTTGTATATGAGGTTGAATGGAAGAAGCATCTTGCACCTTCTCTGAAGCCAAAGCTTCTTGACATGTTATTTTTATGTGCCTTTGTGCTTCTTGGATTCAAAGAGGGCTAGCAGAAAAGTGTTTATATAGTATGGTTGCTACTTTTTGACCTGCACAGCAAGCAGAAGTTCTTTGGAATATACCAGTTGGAAGTAGAAATTGATGGGAGCCTGGTATTTTCTTTGATGCGGTCTTGTTCATTTTCAAAGAATGTATAAAGTTCTCTGTCTCTGAATGCAGAAGGAACCAAGAAAAAAGGAGCAGTTTCGTAGTTTACAGTCCCTAAGCCTCTTTAGCTAGCACCAGACCCATAAGCTCTCTCTCTAGCTCTTTCCAGTGTCTCTCTATGCTTTCTGCTTGGCTTTCTGTCTGCACTTGTCAGTTCTCAGTTTCAATTTGTGTGTGTGTGTGTGGGGGGGGGGGGTATCCATGCACTCTGTCTCTCACACACCCACACTTACCCACCAATATTCAGCCAAAAGCCCCTGGGTGGATTCACGCACACCTTTTGTCTTAGGTGGGGGCTTATGCATGCAGTTATATTAACTGAAGGGTGGGTTTATACCTATCAATCTCAATGGGTTTTAACTCAATCCATAACAAGGTTTGACCCAGCTCATAACAGTATTGATTGAAACCAGAAAGGACCAACAATCCCACAATAATAATTTCTCATGCAAGATTTTCCAAACAAAAAAGTTAGGAAAAACATTAACATTGTGGATGCTTATCTGGACCAAGTCTCCAAACTTTAGGAGATTGTTTAATCACTAGCTGCAAGTCATGTATATTATTATTTATTCATACAGAACTTAGGTGTAGATGGCAGTTTTCAGACAACTAAAAAACATGCTCTTTCTCCTGAAGATCTTGCAGTTCAGAGGAAATAAATTATGACATGACAACAGAGGGAGTTGGAATTGGAGGGAGAGTAAACAGGAGACAAAGTATATGGTTGTGATTCATATTAAATATTTTATGCTTGTATTGCACCAACTTTAGTCAATGAATATTTAAATATTTTATACAAAGAGAGAGACTGAGTGACTGACTCTATAGCCCAGTGATTAAGACACTTACCTACGAGAAGCATCACCTGGATTCTTGTTCCAATGATTATTTAAATATTTTATACAAAGAGGAACAGTTTCAACAGGGGTGACTGAGAGACACACACTCTATGGCCTGGTGGTTAGGGCACTTATGTGAGAGAGGGGATACTGGGATTCAAGTCCCTTTTCTGGAGCAAGGATTCAAACTGGGGTCTCCCCCAAGCCAGGTGACTACCTTAACCATTGAGTTATAGGATATAAAAGTGGCACCACCACCTGTTGTGTAGTTTTATGAATGCCAGTGGTGCCTAAGTCTCCTTGTGACTCTACCTGAAAAATCAAAATGGTTCATTTCTATGTTTCTGAATTTTCTTTTCCTTTTTGCCCAAAACAGTTTGTGCAAAACAGTTCACCCAAATCAACACAAATTCAAGATGTGTTTTGGTCAACCCATATCTGCATTTTTGGCAAAGAAGTTTCAGCAGAAAAATGTCACCCAACTCTAATAGTCAATTGCTCTTCATCCACCTGCTCTTCCTCTCCAGGCATGAGGCTATGCTGGTGATAGTGGGGAGGATGCTTTGGAAAAAAAGGATCTGTACAATTCAGTGACATTCATATACCAGCACAAGGTAGAAGTATTGAGCCTGTGGGATTCCATGTGTTAGAGTGACAAGGTGGGTGATAGACGGGGAATGAGGAACAGGTGCACATCAGATCTATTTGGGATATGTCTGACAAGAATAGTGGATCCAGCTAAGTGCCGCCCCATTTACTCCTGCAAGATCTCACATGCATATCACTATCACTGCTTTGAAGAGAGAGTGTTTGTTTTCTACCTAAAGCCAAATGTAAATTATTCATTAGCACCAGCAAGGCTCTTTCTGAGCCTTGTTCTTGTCTGAAACCTGATAAATGCTGTGGATTTTGGGTGCAACCATCTTCTCAATATCTTTGCCAAGAAAAGGGAGGATGAGAAGAGGGTAGTAATTGGTGAAGTTAAATTAAGTTAAATATAGACTCTTTCCAGGTCGGCCAGACTACTGTATTTTTCAGCATGCTTTCTTCAGAGGAAGCTTTGGTGATCTCTGTTATCACAGTAGCCAGATGTTTTTCAATGGACTTCACTAGCCACAAAGGGCAATGGCAGTTTCTGAGGATGTGGGACAGACTGTCTATAAAGCAGGGATCGGCAACCTTTCAGAAGTGGTGTGCCGACTCTTCATTTATGTGAAATAACCTAATTTAAGGTTTCGCGTGCCAGTAATACATTTTAACATTTTTAGAAGGTCTCTTTCTATAAGTCTATAGTATAGAACTAAACTATTGTTGTATGTAAAGTAAATAAGGTTTTTAAAATGTTTAAGAAGCTTCATTTAAAATTAAATTAAAATGCAGAGCCCCCAGACCAGTGGCCAGGACCTGGGCAGTGTGAGTGCCACTGAAAATCAGCTTGCGTGCCCGTCTTTGGCACATGTGCCATAGGTTGCTTACCCCTGCTATAAAGCCTAAGACTTCTGTTTGGGTGATTGATCCAAATTCCACCAGACAAATGGGGTGGGTGTCATTCTTGGTTCTGATGCATTTACTTGTCTTTCTGATTTTGTTCAATTTTTGTCAGCGAAGTAGGATGATCTCTCTTAGCAATGGATAAGGCTCAGATCTGTCCATCTTTCTGTGGACCTTCCAGACTGATTATCTGGATTAGTGTAAGGGGCAATTCTGTTGGCTTTGATTTGTCAGGCACAACTGTGTTTGAAAAGAGAGTTCTTTTCAAGATTCTTTATGGGAACAGCATATGGTAGCAACATATGTCTGTGTATGAGCCTCGAGCTATTAAGAGACCGTGGCTGAGTGAGTTTTGTGCTATAGGCACTCCAGTCTTATGCCACCTTGTTTCATTTTACCTAGTTAGTTGGAGAACTTTGACCTGTGGGAATGGTGGGAAGTCAAGAGTCATCTCAGGGCTAGTTCAATAGTGGCTTTGCTAAGCAGTTGTAGTGTTTCACTAGAAAAGCATCCCCTGAATTTAGAACAACAAATGAGCATACTGTTCTATTTACAGCTGCTGTCTGAACTTCACTTGGTTGTGAACTTGCTGTTTTAGTTGTACACACGGCATACCCTGCCAGCAAATTTAGCTCATAAAATGCAAATAATGACACTCATTTACATGGAATAATCCTTTACTGTATTTTTAACATGTAGGTATTCACAGACTATGCATATGACAAACACAGTACAGGTTTTAGTCACTAATAGCTGTATTTCCAAAGTGGTGTGTGCTTGTGTATGTGTGAGGTGCGTGGGAGGTAATGGACTAGCACTGTATCTCCCACTGATGTTAATAGCTATACCACAGTCTAACACTTTGTCTATCTATCCGTTAAAATTAAATATTGCCAAAAGGATCTCTTCTATTTTCAGATTTATTTTTGTTTTTATTTTGTTTTATATATGAGTTAATTAGAATTAGCCTGGAATTTTAAGATGTGTTTAAGGCATAGGAGCATTTGTGGTTATATACAGAGCTGTTAAAAATACCTTATCATGTGATGGCACCCAGGGAATATCAGCTCTTTTCCAATTTCAAAATTCTTTGTTAAATATGAGAAGTCAGGGAAAAGGCCAAAGGCAGCCTGTGGAGTCCTAAAACATGACCTATGGCTGCCTCCAGTATGCTATATTATGAATATGGGCATATGGCCCATGAAGACTAATGATTCAACTGGCCAGAGCCCATCTGCTGTTCCTTTCTAATGACTCTGAATACCTTGGGTTTTTTATTTTTCATTCTTGGTAAATGCAGCCAACAATCCATTTAAATTCTATCAAGGAAGTGCTGAGTAAAACATATAAGGAGCATTTATTATTTTGAAATGAAAACTGGGTGGAGCCCTTGGGTTCCTGGGAAATTGGAACTTTGATTGTCACTGTTGCAAAAATTGTCCACCTGCTATCAACTCCTCTCTACTACTAGCTACTGCTAAATGAATGCAGAGTGGTTGGACTCTGGAATATCTATGAAATAAAAAGTTGAAAAAGTCAAAATAAACCTTGAGCACTGCTAGAGTAATAAAAGTTTTGTATTGAATATAAAGCAGCCACAGTAGGTTACTGCAGTGTATTAAAAGAATCAGTCAAAAATCATTTCTCTCGGTTACCTGTTGGAGCTGTAAAGTGATGTGCTATTTTTAAAACTAAATGAAGTGTGGAATACTGTGAAAAGTTGAAGGATCCACAAAGATTAAATAAGACACATTTCCAAGGGTATAGCATGCTGAGTTTAGAACATCCAGAGATGCAGTGGACATCTCTAACAAAATTTTATGCTCCCAAATTTGATGCCAAAAGTATTCTTTTTACATGAGGACAATTTTCTCGCATAAAATGGATCTGATTATGCTTCAGAAAATATTGTAAAGCTTACATCAGAAATGAAAATCCAAAAGGAAATGATGAAATGAAATCTTGTTAAAATATACTTAATATATTTTATTGGAACACAATCTATCTCTTTCAATATGAATTTATAGGCTGATCTCTCCATACATAGAGGACCATTACAATCTTTGAATAAACACTGCAATATTTCTTTACCATAGAAATTCTGATATTTAGATTTGTGGTATTCCCTGTTGTATCCCTGTGATATTCCCTGTTGTTTATAGTACAATCATCACCGTGGTTTTAAAGTAAGCTGTAGTATTTAGGTGGTCTAACTACTGTACCATTCAGGGTAAATGAAAATATTTTAATAGCATCCATTATTGTCTGGAAGAATTTCTATTAATATTAATAGAAATTACATGTGTGCAGTAATATAGGAGACTTCCCCATCATATCAGGCATTTTAATAGCTTGTTTGGCTATTAAATTATTAGTAGATATTCTTCTTGCCCTTCAAAAACTTTTGAGATATCAAAAAACCTACCCACCTGAAATCAGGACTAAAAGTCAAAATCTCAAAAATGTTCACAAACTGGGAGGGGGGAGGTTTGATTTTGTCCTTTCCCCCCCCCCTTAATCTTTTCCTCGTCTAAGTCTACTAAAATTTCAAAACAAAAAGTCATTTCAACTCAAGCTAATTATTTTTAGTTCTAAATGGGACAGTCTGACAATTTTGAATTTTTTTCCCCAAAATTATTTTTGAGTTTGGAGCTTTGTTGAAGCCAACCCTGTTTTGCTAATCATTTTGTTTTTGATGAATCAGCATTTTCAGCAGGGGGGAGCGAGTGGGGGCATTTAAAAATGCCTGACTAGCTCTATTAGTAAAATCCAGTTCAAAGTTTACTTAGATTGTAAATTCTTTGGGAATGGGAACATCTTTTTGTTTTGTGTGTTTGTAAGAACTTAGCACAATTGGGGCCTGGTCCTTGACTTGGGCTCGTAGGAGCTATCACAATACAAATAATAAATAATAATGATATTAGAAAGGACTGGTATAGGTGTTAATTCTCCTTCAGATATAACACTAAACAGGTCTTCACTGTCCATCTTTACTCTCTCTATAGGGGGTAGGTAAAGATTTTATAAATTTAAAAAATAGAAAATAAGATAACTTGTGTCCTGACTAACATTTCTGCTCTCAAAGAAACCAAAGTCTCATTCCCCACTGAAACTCCGCCCCAAACCATAAAACAACAACAAAAAAATAAGCCCACCACAGTTGTAATGCCCAAAATTGCATTTCTGGGTAAATAATGGCTTCTGTTTGTCCTCTCAATTCACTGCACTGGAGCCGTATGAATACCTGAATGTTTGTTTTCTGCCAATAACTGCTTGAATACAAAACTGTGTTTGGTTTGCATATCTTTGCAATACTGTTCATGTTAACAGAAAATTTTAAACAAATATTACAAAATATTCCTGGAAATGGGATATTGAGTTTGTAAACATATGACAGTGCACTAGAATCCTGGTTCTGAGAGTTGCAGTCATCCAGTAAGTAAACTGAAATAATACCCATAAAAACTAACCAACTAGCTAACTAGCTTGAATTCTGATGATTATATACTAGCAATGAACTGCTCTTGAGCGATCCACAGACTGAAAATTATTTGAATAATGAATACATTCAAGAAATTTACATGCTGTTTATGGACAATTCATGAATGTCTATAGAAGCCAAATCCTTCAAACTATTTACTAGAAATTATTCAATGAGTTCTACAGGTCATATCCTCTTCTCAACATCAGGTAGTATTTTTTCCAGAATAAATTAACTAATCATGGAAGCCAATTTTAATACACAATTGGAGATGTATTGTTCATTTATTAGATACTTAATACCAAGTTATTCTACAAAAAGGAAACAAGGAGAAAAAAAAAGTAAATTAGCTCTTTAAATGCACCATTTCTCGCTATGAAAAGGGTCTGTTAGCTCTTGCCTTATGCATACTTATGCATATGTTTCAATACAGATGAAACATGCCTTTCCCCAAACCATAAGTGTATCTTTGTCTTGGGAGGAATGACCCTGTACTCCCAGAGATGCCAAATTGTGATCCCGTCACTCGCATTGGGTTATTCACATTAATTGTCCTATTGACTCCAATAGGACAATTCCTGTAAGAAAATATTAATATGAGTGAGGGGGTCATATTCTGATCCTTTCAGAATACACAAAGGAGCAACCAAAATTTATATAAATGTTTTTAATTTTCTTAAAAGGCATCTGTTTTTGACAAAGCTTTCTCTTTATTTAGAAATACAGTAGATAGTATCCTCACTTTATGTGGATGAATCACATCCACATCAATAATATAGATCTATCTCAAACAGTATTTGAATAGCATATATTTTCAAATTCTGTCCTTTCTCTGTCCCCTTGCTAGTTTTTAAATTTTCTAGTTACTGGAATCCTTGCCATTTGATTTTTTCCCCTTTTACGACTCTCCCCTGTGAAGTTGGCTGTCAAGTGAATTTTTAAGACATGGGATTGAATAGGACTGATTTGGCTATCACTTAGGCAAACAGCTCTCTAAAAATAATTAGCGTTCAAAGAAGTCTGTTAACCTCACAGGTCTCTATGCTGCATGGTCCTCTATGTATGGAGAGTAAGATAGATCTAGTATGAAATTCTAGTATCTCTCTCTCTCTCTGTGCATATATATATATATATATATATATATATATATATATATATATATATATATATATATATATATATATGTATCTTTCTTTATAGGCTATATATCTTTCAATATGAATATATAGGCTGATCTCTCCATACATATCTTCTATATAGATTAGATATGTATTTATTTTGGAGAGTTCTTGCATTGAAATTTTATTTTCACTCCTTAAGTTTGAAACCAGCCTGTAGTAGCTACACTGACAGCTAACCAGTGTGCAGAGGAGATCCATATGGAAACTGCACAAAGTGGTGGGTCCTGGATTCAAACTTTAACAAACAAGCTGGTGGTCTTTCTGTTTTTGTTTTAAGCATGTTTATCCCTCTGTTCATCCTTTTAATTCAAGTTTGGCTCATGTTAGTTCTTGAGCTACCAGCTCTTCATCATATCTGTAAAAAACAATCCAAGTTTGAGAAATCTTAATCAGCATCATTAGCTCACCTTTACATAAAAGTCTTCCATGTCAGTGCTACTGCATCTACCCACATTTCTGATCCAATACAGTGGCCACCATTTTTCTCTTGAACAGTGTAGTGAGTCGGTGTGGCTCCCCTCCTGCCCAGCAGAGGGAGCCCCCTTACAGACACCCAAATGGGCGGAGCCACCGCCGCCTGTTCCCGCCCCCCGGAAGTCAAGGGACAGGAAGTATAAAAGCCGGCCGCCAGAGCTCAGTGGGGCCCCAGCCACCACAGGGAGCAGACGTGTGGCCGGGAGCTCGCGGCCGGGAGACCTCCGAGGCCCGTGGCCATTGCCCTAACTGGCCGGAGCTGCCCCGTGCCCATTATGAGGAGGAGCCACCGGAGCCCGCCCGCTCCCGTCGTTGGGAGGAGCCGTTGGAACTCCCCCACACCCACCCCAAAGGCGAGACACCACCAGGGCCCCTCCGCCCCTGCTGTTACCTGGAGGAGCCGCCTGAGTCCAATTGGCCGGACTTCCCTGAGGAGCTGCCGGACCTGCCACCCAGCCCCGGCCGAGAGGAACCCATGCTGGTGGATTGGACTGGGCCCGGTGCCACGGACGAGGTAGGCCCTGAGGGGGAACCCGGAAGTAGCCCGGGGGTAGCCGACCCCGGTCAGGCTGGAGCCACGTATGAGCCGGTGTCAGTGTGTTTCAGTCAGGACACCCCACTGACCTGCAGCGGCAGTGGCCGCTGCTAGGGCCCTGGGCTGGGACGCAGTGGAGTGGGTGGGCCTGTGTCCCCCCCGCCAACCCCGCTCACGGGTGGCAGGCTTCCCCCTCTCCCAATGCTCAGCCCCTGCACCAAAGGGCCTGAGCTCTCTCACTGTTGTACTGTTGCTCAGCCCCTGCACCAGAGGGCCCAAGCTCCCTAAACTGTGTGTCACTTAGGCTAGGTCTACACTACAGCGGGGGTCCGACCTAAGATACGCAACTTCAGCTACGTGAATACCGTAGCTGAAGTTGCGTATTTTAGGTCGGCTTACCTAGCGGTGAGGACGCGGGAAAGTCGACCGCTGCCGCGCTGCCGCCGACTCCGCTGCCGCCTCCTGCCGAGGTGGATTTCCGGAGTCGACGGCAGAGCGATCAGGGATCGATTTTACCGCGTCTTCACTAGACGCGGTAAGCCGATCCCCGATAAACCGATTGCTACCCGCCGGATCGGCGGGTAGTGAAGACAAAGCCTCAGTCCTGTGCCAAAGGGTCAGAGCGCCGACCCAGCGAACTATACCACTGCCCCACTGGTAGTGAGTCGGTGTGGCTCCCCTCCTGCCCAGGAGGGTCGAGCCCCGGCACGAACCCTCCACAAACAGAATTTGAGGTCTGAGAGCATTTTGAGAGAAAAGTCAGATTACAAAATGCCTCTGTTTGTTTCAGCCCTGAAACTAAGTACTGATTCATCTCAGCATTTCTACTCATGCTTACCTTTAAACATGAGTGGTACTATCTGTTTCAGTTTGACTGCTCATATGCTTGAAGTTATACAGGTGCTTAAGTACCTTGCAGAATTAGGGCCATAATGTTTTTATTTCAAATACCAGTAAACTTTAGGACTCTTATTTTAATATATTCTCTTCCTCTTCACTGTTGCTGTTGGTTGCAGGGATTTCTAAAAGTAGACTCAAAGCGGGATTGTATATGTTCTGAGCTTTGATGTTTTAAGTTGTTTTTTTTTCAAAGGACACAATCCAATGGTGACTTATTCTGTAACATCCATTCCTACTCAATAAACTGTAAACCTAATGTTCATACTCAGAAAAATATTCCTTTGCTGAAAAGAGACCTCTGTTGGAGGAGGCTTCAGTGTGCATACTTGTGTGAATTAAATGAAACTTTATATTCTATAGAGAGATTAAAATCCATGGCAAAAAATCATGGAATTCCCAGAATTTGGAGGCACATAAATTTACAGTCTGGTGTTTATAATGATAGAATTTTATTCATTTTGACAGAAGGAAAAAATGACACAAATATGAATCAGTGAAATTATTATGGGCCAGATTGTCCCACTCTTACTGATGTTGATTTCACTGAGACTACTAGAGCGTGAGCAAAGATGGCACAATCTGGCCCTATATATATTGCAGGGCTGGGGGGGTTAGTGGAGTACACTTCTCTTGTTCGTTGTGTTAATGCAGTGACATTGCAATTTCAAGCTTTGTAAATTTGTCCAATGCTGAAAATTGATATCTGAGATTCTCAAATGCATGAATATGTAAATTTAATTTTTTCAGATTTTCACAAATAGGAAGAACATTTCCCCTCCAAAAATAATCTAATTAAAATGTAAGCGGCAAGTGCACAACATTTAATAGGGTTGGACAGTACATTATGCAATCAGAAGTTTTTTAAAATAGAAAAAAGCTGGCTAGGCAAAAGCTTGGCTGGTTAATATTCTTCTCTGTTTAATTGAAATCACATGCTGCTTTGTGCTGTTAGCAAGAATTGGGTTCCTCTAAGTGAGATTCAAACTCAGTCTCACTATGACAGGACACTAGACCTTGTATTACAATCCTGTAAATATTATTATGCCCAAGTATGTCTGGAACTATTGATCATATGGAGTCACAAATGCAACACATATGCCACTTTTGCTTTTTCTATCCTATAGAGCTTTCAGTACCAGTATTTAAATAAAAGAAATTTGATCCTCAAACTCATCCCCAAAATACAAATCTCCTTTCTGTTAAAATTTAGAAGCTCCACTATATGGAAAATTGAACAATAATGTGTCCTGGGAACTAGTCTTCAAGAATTTTGAAGTCTGCTGTTTCAAAACTTGACCAATACAGTAGGGTGCTGATTTTCCTGGACCTTTAACAGAAAAGCCTGTGCCTCAAGGGCATAGAATGAAAATAGTTGTAACTGGCAAACCCAAATTCTCACCTAGGATTAATGTTACTATTTAGAAAAAGGACATATTGAAATACTTGCTCAATTCCCCCCCCCCCCAAATGTAGTTTCAGCACAAATGAATCTCATTTATTCTGAGTTTACAGTGTTCTGAGAAATGTATCAATAGAGAACTCTGCAGTCTATGAGGTCTCTAGAAGCTCACAATCTGTCATCAAAGTGACATGAGCCTAACAAATGATCCTACCTCTTAGCAGGGCTGCCAATTTTTGCCAGCACAAAAGCAGACACCGTTCTGACAGAAACTCAGTATTGTATCTAGAAAGGGCCTTTTCTTTGTTACTTGGTATAGTCATTGAGTATCCTGTTGTTGTTCCCCAGAGCTCCCAGTATCAGAATGGCAGAGAAGAAAAAACAGTATACACTTCTTGTTCTGTCTTATTATTTATTTCTATTTTGGACTGTCTTGGAGCCTCAGTTATGGACCATGACCCCATTGTGCTAGGTGCTGTACAAACACAGGAGAAAAAGTTAGTCCCTGTGCCAAAGAGCTTGGAATCTATGTATAAGTAAGAAACAACAGGTGGATGCAGAGATACAGCTGATAGAGCATTAGGAATTAATGAGATACTATTGGTCAGCATGATCGGCAGTAGTCACAGAACACCAGCTGCCTAACCATTTTCAAGCTTTTGCTTTGCTACCTTAAGTGGACTAATATGACTAACAGCTGTCTATATAGCAAAAATGTGATTTACAAATAGAGGCTCTGATTCAGGAATGCATGTATGCTTAAATCCACCTATACTCAGGAAAGTATTTAAACACATGGACTTAAGTCTCATTGTGAGTTCAGTGGGAATTAACAGTGTACTTAAGGGTCATTCTGGATTTGGCCCATAAGCAACAAGTTCTGCTTGCTTTCATTAGCAAGGTCATGTTACTTCTCTTTTGTGAGTATTCAGACAGTGTCAGGTATTCATGAAAATGTTCAAGAATCCCCCAAATTTCATGACTCTTAGAACAAATTATTTTTAGAATGAATTTGAAAACTTAGATGCCAAGGGCATTGTTCACCAGTCATTGGTCATTTTTTGTTTAATAAAAGCTTCAGTCATCCAATCGGGGGCATAAACGAAGCTTATTTGATGTGAGTGACCACCCATATGCAACCAATAGAATCATTAGAAATGGAGAGAAGAGTTACATTTGTAGCAAATAATTCAGTCAGGTCTAATAACTACTTTTAAATTTAGAACAATATGAATTAATAGAAAATAAGCTTTCTGAAGAGCAAAGTAAAGAAATCTGGAGATTTGGATATATTTTAAGCCAGGCAGAATTAGGAGCTGAAATGAAGGAGGAGACTCAGGATTTATATGCTTCTAGAGATGGGATTTTTTTTTTCTTTCTCCAGAGACTTCATCCTAGCCTCTTGCTTGGCTACTATATTCAGCTGCGAAGACAGACACACACACTTTACATATCTAACTACTTGATTTAGAGCTACAAGTATCTTGTCCACAAACAGATAGATAGATATCTAAATTCTATTAGTTTCAGCCCCAAATAATTGTGCCCACACAATTCTAGGGTTGGAATTAGAGGCCACTTTAAAAAAAAAAGTGTTCCTAAAAAAATAAATGGCTAAAAAACCTTTAAAATTAAATGACACACATGACAACTGATACATTAAAATCCTGTTGGGTGAAGGCAACGCTTAGTTTCTACTACAGCAAACTTCTGAGTCTGGCTATAAAACTATGAGGCTGGAATTCATCTCTGCAGAGTCAAGAACCAATAATACTAAGAACTTTCATTGTGACTCTTGGAAAAATAGACATTAGTCTTCTCTTCAGTGGGGATGGAAGTAGTATATGTTCCTTTCCTTACCTAAAAAGTTAACCATATCATTTCCCTTTCTTCTCGCTCATTCCTTTTCTCCCCATTCCTGATAGGCATATGTAGATTTTTGCTCATTTTAGGATGACATAACCTTGTGTAGTCATAGGGATTTCTGCACATACGAGATTCCCCGTATGACCTGGTATCAAATGTTGCAGATGAGCTGCTGCTGAAGATGTTTAAGTGGAGAATGCAGAGATTGCCAGCTTAGATTGCTTTCCCTGTGATTGCAGTAGTCCGGGGGAATATTGGTATTTCCCACACTCTGATGCACGTTGTTCAGGAGCCGCCTTATTTTTTCCTCAGTCATCAGTTTTCCCAGCAATGCTGGTTCTTCCTGTTGCTACTCAGATGAGGGGGTGGAAATTCAGTGGATGGATGTGCCTGGAACTTGCTGGAGTAGCTGGGTGGGTGGCTGTGCCTGGGTTGTTGCTGGGGCAGCTAGTTGAGTGGGGAAATGATTATCTCTGCTGTGCCTCATCTACTGCCTTACCACGCTCACACTTGCTGCTGCATATAGTGGCTGCAACCCAGGAAGGGGAGCAGGGAGCAGGGGGAGGGATGCAATGAAAAAGTGCTGTTGAATCTGAGGTTTAGGGGATTGTTGGGTGTCTATAGAAGGTTCTTTCCTTTTTAATGGAGTGTATGAGGTCATTGTCTGCCAGGTTTGTGTCCTTGGGATATCCTTTGCATTAATCCCAATTTTCAGCCCATAAAATCTCTCTAAAATTGGGGGAGTGAAGAGGTTATTTACCTTTCTCTGAATCTCTGTTGAATTCATCTCTGCAATTCTAGTAATTACTTGTCATTGAGATGCTTTATTGTGAAGACATATAACTGAATACTCTCTCATACCCACTACAAAGGCATTACATAGCACAGACCATGGCTTGACTCATTGTACTTTGCAAGTCTGAAACTTGGTTCCCTTAGAGATCATTGAGAGCTGTTTGACATCAGTGGGAGAAGATATTCTGCTGGATGACACATCAGTGCAGTGACCCATTGTTCTGCCAGAGAGTCTCTAAAGAGAAGCTTTTACATTCAGCAGCTGTAGCCCTGACACCAGTTTGTCTCTCCAGCAGATGCATCAGCTGTGTATCTATTTTCTATACATTCCAATTTAAGCTAGTATTTGCTGCCTGTGATATGGCTTAGAAAAAGGATATTGTTAACTTGAAATCACATTTCTGTCTGAACTTTAAAGACCTACAGTAGTTACAAACAACACCTAGGATTACTATAGGCCAAGGAAGTTAGCGGGGAAAATTCTCTAATTTTTTTCAGTTTGTTTACTTTGTGCATTTGTTAGCACTTTGTGTTTCAGTGGCTAAGATTTTCAAAAATAGGAGCCTAACATTTGACTCTTAAGTGCATAATTAAGCTCCTACAAAAGTGCCAAGCATCCAACAGCGCCCAAAGAAACTGAATGGGAGCTGGTGGGTGTTCAACACTTTTGAAGATCAGGTCACTTACGTTGGAGCCTGTGTAAGGTTTAGGAGAATAATTTCAGGCACCCCATTCTGAAATGCCTGGCCACTGTTGGCATTGTACAGTCAGTCAGGGATCAGTCCTGCAAACACTTAATCATGAGTATAACTTACTTGTTTAAACATTTGTAGGAACTGGCCTTTAGACAGTTTCTCCCTTGATAAAAAGATCCTTTATAAATATCAACAGTGGAGTGTGAAAATCCCTTCCAAAAATATTTTAAAGATTTTTTTTTTAATGAAAAATGTCAAGTCACATCATTTAGAGAGAGCTCTGCCAAAATGGATTTTTTCCAAAAGAATTAGTTCATTAAAAAAAAAAATTCAGTTGACAGAATACCTTCAAAATACAGCGAGTATGTCATCTTTTCTTCTATTGGCTTATTCTGGTACAGTGCAAAAGCTAAAAATTCTGTGTTGCCACAGCACACTTGAGATTAAATGTTTGTAGGATGTATTTAAACAGTCTCCATGTTTAAATAGTGAGTGTGTGGATTTTTGACAAATCCCTTGTTCTCTCCCATCCTGCCACGACCCTTCCATATGCTTCTGAGAAGAGAGCCAATTAGAGACTGCTCTGTGACGTGCTAGGCTTATAGGTTCCCCTTACCTCATTCAGAACTGCAGCACCTTGTTATATTTTGGGTCCTTTGTATCCATGCAAGGAGACGGCAGGATTTCCTTCAAAGAAGATATATTTGCAACAATAGGGAAGACCACAAACAATATCTCACTATCTCTGACAATGTGCACAAGAGAATTGGAGAAAATATGATCAGTTGCTGTTGTCCCAGAGAATATGCTATATACATCATTTGATATCTGCTCATTATAATGTGTTGCAGTTGTGACAGAAGGTTTTCACAGGGTGGATGGTAGCGTGTGAAATCTAGAAACTGGTTGATGCACTGGTTGCCTCCTATCTAACCCTCTTTAATATCATTGGTTTGAAAGTTTGATTCTGGCTCAAATGTTTTTGAGTTTGTGTTCCACCTAGGCAAGACTGTGAAAAAGTAACAAAGAAGGAAATAGATGAAAGAAAGAAATGTGACGGGCCCAATTCAGGGATGGGAAAACAGCTGAATATTCCTGGCTGAGGATTCCATTGGCATGAGGGATTCACCAGCTGGCTCCTCCTGTACCAACCTCCCTTGCAGTCCTTGGTGACAGGGTATGTCCTAGAGTCATGAATATGTGTGTCACATTGACATGGCAATTATTGGCTTCCAGTTCCAGATGACCCCTAAATTATGCCAGGGCTGGTACAGTACTGACCCCAGAATCAGGGAGCTGCAACTAGCTTCTTCATAGTCTCCACTTTGAGCTCAGTTTGATATGGCTACAAAAATAAAGTGAATGCACTCTTGGTTAATACATGCGATTGCATCATATCACAAAACTAAACACTGGCTCAGATGTAATCACCACCTGGAATATTTTATGCAGTTCTGGGCAACTTTTTACTAGATAGATATAGACAAATTGGAGGAAATTCAGAGGTGAGCATCACAATTATCAGGAGGCTGAAGGCAATGACTTGTTAGGAAAAAAGATTACAAGAACAAAATTTGTCTTGGCTTGGGGATGGGGAGGCATAATGACGAGTGGTTGGCAGGCAATGTATTTTTTTCCCATCCAGTGAGAATTTTCAGGATTTTGAAATTATTTCCTGTCCCCAAAAATTCAAAATTTAAAATTTTTGCAAACCATTTTTTTAATCTGGTCAATTGAAGTGTTTTGTTTTGATAACTTCAAAATGTTTTGTTTTAATTTTTCTTACTTTTTTACATTTTAAAAAATTTGACCACCTCTAATAATAATTCATAGCATGTTGGGATAGCCCCTTTGTGCTACTACAGAAGGCAAAGGGCCTCTAATGCCATCTTGGCCGTGTCCCTGAAGATTCCCCCAGTGTAGGCGAGATCTTTGGATGGCACAGAGCCCGCAGTGTGTCTACACCACCTCTCCTCCTGTCCCCCAAAATGGGTTTTTAGAGAAAAGGGGAGATGGGCAGTGATGGCTGTACACTGGCTAAGTGGAATGGCCCCTTAAGGGCCATGGACATCTAGTTACAACTTGAAACAGCTCACACTGAACTGACTTTTGAGTGTCCCAAGGATCCACTGTGTGTAAAGGTGGTTTGGTGCCACCTTTGCCACCACATCCAATCTTACACTGAGTTCAGCTTGGCTGAACTGGAGGATGTGTCCTATGAGCCTACAAATATTTGAAGGATGTAAGCACCAAGGTGGGAGAGGAATTATTTTGGGTGGTATGAAAAGAACTTACTAAAAGTGATAAAATTACAGGGAAAATTTAGGCTAAATGTCAGGAGAAACATCCTGATAGTGAGATATGTTATGCTGCAGAATATTTGCCCTGTCATTTGACATTTAGACTCATAGACTCATAGACTTTAAGGTCAGAAGGGACCAATATGGTCATCTAGTCTGACCTCCCGCATGATGCAGGCCACAAAAGCTGACTCACCCACAACAGAATCTTCCAGCCTGCGACCCCTGCCCTATGCTGCGGAGGAAGGCGAAAAACCTCCAGGGCCTCTGCCAATCTACCCTGGAGGAAAATTCCTTCCCGACCCCAAATATGGCGATCAGCAGAACCCCGAGCATACAGGCAAGATTCTACAGCCGGACCCTCATTTTACCCGCGATGGCCCGTTAATGCCTATTTGACTAAAATCACATTATCCCATCAAACCATTCCCTCCATAAACTTATCAAGCCTAATCTTGAAGCCAGAGAGGTCCTTTGCCCCCACCGTTTCCCTCGGAAGGCTGTTCCAAAATTTTACCCCTCTGACGGTTAGAAACCTTCGTCTAATTTCAAGCCTAAACTTCCCCACGGCCAGTTTATATCCATTCGTTCTCGTATCCACATTACTACTAAGCTGAAATAATTCCTCTCCCTCCTTGGTATTAATCCCTTTGATATATTTAAAGAGAGCAATCATATCCCCCCTCAGCCTTCTTTTGGTTAGGCTAAACAAACCGAGCTCCTCGAGTCTCCTTTCATAGGAAAGGTTTTCCATTCCTCGGATCATCCTAGTGGCCCTTCTCTGTACCCGTTCCAGTTTGAGTTCATCCTTTTTAAACATAGGAGACCAAAACTGCACACAGTACTCCAAATGAGGTCTCACCAGCGCCTTGTATAACGGAAGCAGCACCTCCCTGTCCCTACTAGAAATACCTCGCCTAACGCATCCCAAGATCGCATTCGCTTTTTTCACAGCCACGTCACATTGCCGACTCATAGTCATCCTGCGATCAACCAGGACTCCGAGGTCCTTCTCCTCCTCCGTCACTTCCAACCTATGCGTCCCTAACTTATAACTAAAATTCTTGTTAGTCATCCCTAAATGCATCACCTTACACTTCCCACTATTAAATCTCATCCTATTATTGTTACTCCAATTTACAAGGTCATCCAAGTCTCCCTGCAAAATATCCCGATCCTTCTCTGAATTGGCAATACCTCCCAACTTTGTGTCATCCGCAAACTTTATCAGCCCACTCCTACATTCGGTTCCGAGGTCAGTAACGAATAGATTAAATAAAATCGGACCCAAAACCGAACCTTGAGGAACCCCACTGGTGACCTCCCTCCAACCCGACAGTTCCCCTTTCAGTATTACCCGCTGCAGTCTCCCCTTTAACCAGTTCTTTATCCACCTCTGGATTTTCATATCGATCCCCATCTTTTCTAATTTAACCAGTAATTCCTCGTGCGGCACAGTATCAAACGCTTTACTAAAATCTAGGTAAATTAGATCCACCGCATTTCCTTTATCTAGAAGGTCTGTTACTTTCTCAAAAAAGGAGATCAAGTTGGTTTGGCACGATCTTCCTTTCGTAAACCCATGTTGTAATTTGTCCCAATTGCCATTCACCTCAAGGTCCTTAACTACTTTTTCCTTCAAAATTTTTTCCAAGACCTTGCATACTACAGAAGTTAAACTAACAGGCCTGTAGTTACCCGGGTCACTTTTTATCCCCTTCTTGAAAATAGGAACCACATTAGCTATTTTCCAGTCCATCGGTACCTCCCCCGAGTTTACAGATTTATTAAAAATTATTGCCAAGGGGCTTGCAATTTCTCGCGCCAGCTCCTTCAATATTCTAGGATGAAGATCATCCGGTCCACCCGATTTAGTCCCATTTAGCTGGTCAAGTTTGGCTTCCACCTCTGATACTTTAATGTCAATTGCCCCTCCTTTATTCCCCTCTGTCCCGCTCCCTCTATTCCTAAGCCCTTCATTAGCCTTATTAAACACCGATGCAAAATATTCATTTAGATATTGTGCCATGCTTAGATTGTCCTTAATCTCCACTCCATCTGCAAGCTTCAGTGGCCCCACTTCCTCTTTCTTTGTTTTCTTCCTATTTATATGGCTATAAAACCTCTTACTATTAGATTTAATTCCCCTCGCGAGGTCCAACTCTACACGGCTTTTGGCCTTTCTCACCGCATCCCTACATGCTCTGACCTCAATAAGGTAGGTTTCTTTGCCGATCTCTCCTCTCTTCCATTCTTTGTACGCTTTCTGTTTTTTCTTAATCGCCCCTTTGAGACGCCCGCTCATCCAGCTGGGTCTAATTCCCCTGCCTACTGACCGTTTCCCCTTTCTCGGGATACAGGCCTCGGACAGCTCGTGCAACTTCAGCTTGAAATAATCCCAGGCCTCATCTGCCTTCAGCTCTCTAAGTATGTTAGCCCAATCCACTTCCCTAAGTAGTTGCCTTAATTTATTAAAGTTGGCCTTTTTGAAATCGTAAACCTTAGTCACAGTCATTGTTTTATTTCTGTTAACCCTTCCATTTAGTTTAAACCAAATTAGCTCATGGTCACTCGAGCCAAGGTTGTCCCCTACAACCATTTCCTCAACGAGGTCCTCACTACTCACCAGCACCAAATCTAAAATGGCATCCCCCCTCGTCGGTTCAGCTACTACTTGATGAAGGAATTCATCTGCTAGCACGTCTAGAAACATCTGAGCCCTATTATTGTTACTAGCATTTGTTCCCCAATCTATGTCTGGGAAGTTAAAGTCCCCCATGATCACACAGCTCTTATTAGTTTTTACTTCCTTAAAAACATTAAATAGTTCTCTGTCCGCATCCAGGCTAGATCCCGGCGGTCTATAGCACACCCCAAGCAGTATCTCAGGGGAGGCTCTAGTAGTTCTTTTACCCAGTGTAATCATTGCCCAGACAGACTCCGTCTTATCCATTCCATCACTTATTATTTCTTTACATTTTAGCTCATTATTGACATACAATGCCACACCCCCACCTTTACCTTTTTTCCGGTCATTCCTAAACAGCACATACCCTTCCATACCTGTACTCCAGTCATGACTACCATTCCACCATGTTTCGGTTATTCCTACGATATCAGGTTTCATTTCTTGGACCAGGAGCTCCAATTCCTCCATTTTGTTACCTAGGCTTCTCGCATTGGTGTATAAACATCTTACCGTATGCTGTCTATCCTTTCTCCCATTAGTTATGCACTTTGGTACGGACCCTGTAGTGTCCATCTGCCCCCTCCTTCTTATGTCCAATTCCCTACCCCTACCTATATCTGTGCTTTTCTCCTCGCCCTCTTTTTCAGTGTTGGAATCTGGCGTGGAGATCAACTGGACATCTCCCAACCGTCTCCCCCAAGTTCCTAGTTTAAAGCCCTTTTGATGAGATGAGCCAGCCTCCCTCCCAGAAGTCTATTTCCTTCCCTACTCAGGTGAAGTCCATCCCGCGAGAACAGCTGTCTGTCCCCGAAAGCCTCCCAGTGCCCATACATCCCAAAGCCCTCCTTATAGCACCACTCCCTTAGCCAGCTATTTATCCTCACAATCCTGTCTGCCCTTTGCTGTCCTTCTCTAGGAACAGGCAGAATCCCACTGAAGATAATCTGAGCCTCGACTTCCTTAAGCGTCTTCCCCAGCCTGGCATAATCTCCCTTGATTCTCTCTAGCGAGAACCTAGCCGTGTCATTCGTTCCTACATGAAGGATGATCAAGGGGTTCTTACCCGCTCCTTTTAGGATCCTTTTCAACCGCAGGTCCACATCCCGTATCTTAGCGCCCGGCAGACAGCACACCGTTCTGTTTTCCGGGTCCGCCCTGGTTACAGGCCTGTCTAACCTCCTCAGTAAGGAGTCCCCAATCACATAAACCTGCCTTTGCCTGGGGGCAGCGCAATCTACCAATCTATCCCCTGTTCCCTGCGGCCGTAACTCCTGTCTGTCTCTATTTTCCCTTATAGTCCCCCTATTGCCATCCTGTATCCTCCCGGGGCCAAGTGTTGATGCTACTTCCATCAACTCCTCCCCCCTGTGTATTGGACTAGCTGCCCTTCTTTTCTTCCTCTGCCTCCCACCATCAGGTACCACCTGCTGCGTCCCCTCCTCGTTAGCCAAACACCCAAACCTGTTCCTGAGTTCTATTTCCCCCTCACTAGCCCTCCTTTTCCTTGGCCTGCTTCTCACGGTCACATGCTTCCACTGCTCTTGTTCTCCCCCCGACATTCCCCCCTCACAGACCATAGCCCCCGCTTCCATCTGCACCCCCGAGCATGCCCCTTCAGCCACCCCTTGCCTTTGCTCCATTAGCTGCTCAAACCCCCTTCTAAACTCTACCAGGGTCTCTACCTGCATCTCCAACCCCCGAACCTTTTCCTCTAACAGGGCAAGTAGGCGGCATTTCATACAGACATACCTCTGATCAGGTGCACCTGCTAGGACTATATACATACCGCAGCTGTTACATGCTTTCATCTGCATTGTGTCCCCTGCTGCCTGGCTCATGGCTGCTGTGGTCTCTGCCTGCAGCCTCTGAGGGAACTAAGCACACCGACCACCGCGCCCACCTGCCTCCCCTTCCACCTCCCCCTGTAAACTCCCCTGTTAGCAGCCCTGTTGGCCGGCTCCTGGGGGCCGCTGCTCGCTGCTAGGGCCGCTGCTCGGCTGGGAGGCCTCTTTTATAGGCCCCCTAATCAGCCAAGCTCCGCCCCCTAATCAGGGCGGAGCCCCTACTCAGGGCTCGGGGCTCAGCACACTGCCCCTACAGGCCTCTACACATATAAGCACTAAAACTAGACTGAACAAAAATAGAAAATACTGTAGGGAACAACTCTGCACTAATATGGGATGGATTAGATGATCTAATATGTCTCTTCCCTTTATATTTTCCATGGTGTATAAATGTGTAAGGAACCTTTTTTGCTCCACTTTCTTTTGGGGAAAAATCTGATTAAATCCTTTGACTATAGAGCCTGCTATAGACTACTAGTTATCAATAGCAGAATACAACATTTGATAATTCTGATGACTCTTGAAGACAAACACATACTTAATGCATAAAAATAGCACATTGGCACATTAAAATACCTCCTCTGGAATGTGTTTGTCTCCGCTATGCTGGAATGAAGAACGCAATACGATTCATATTTAACACTGAGTCATGCAGAAACTAAGTGAGACTAAATGTTGTGTTTGAGTGTTGAAGATCAGGAAATCTACAACATAATGAAGACCTAGTGGAGAAATCAGCAAGATCAACTCCTTGTAAGTAAGGTCAGATAACATCTTGTCGGATAATAAAAATTAAGCAGGATTAGGCTTGGTGAGTAGTTGGACGCATATTATCCAACAGACAGCATAAGTCTTGCTGATCCAGTAGTTGTCACTCTGGGTCAGTATGGATGTAATTCACCTGCAAGGTATTAATGGACAATGTGCTAATGGAGGTACTGTCTTTCCAGTGAAACATAAAACTGAGATTCTGAGCTTTGTGGTCATAAAAATTCATATTAACTGAAATGTACCTATGCATGTATCTTTCTACCTGTCAAGGATAAAATTTAGAGGGACAAGAGAAATTGTGCAAAACATTTGGCATTCTTCCCTTTTTAGCATAAAAGTTTTTTTTACTATAGATTCTGCTTTTTAGATTTTAAATAATTCACAACTATCATGAGATAACAGCAGATTCCTTGTGTGGCAGATACATATTTGGGTCTAAAATGAGGACAGCTGGAGATGTGAGGCAGAAGCTTGCTATAATTTACTTACTGCCTAGAACCTTGACTATACAAGCAAAAATCCCTATCCAGTTCTTTCCTTTCTTTTAGCTGCTGATTTTTTTTTTTAAAGTCTTTCAGGAGTGCATGTTTTGAGACTCTGTGATAATTCTAGTCTAAAATCTTTGTCTTCAGGGACAGATCTGTAATGACAGTGGAGTGCATTCAAATTTCTCTCAGTTCATTATCACTAAAAAGCTGTTTTTTTCAGAGCCATATTTTATCTTACCTTATGAAGATGTTAATTAATCTTGACTAAAATTCCCAGTTAATTAGTAGGAAGGGCAGTTACATCTGTTGTGCCATTCAGGTTTCTGCTCTTACCAGAAAACATGTATATGATGATCCTTTACTATTTGTTTTTTAAATTAATAATATTCAGGAAACTTTGTAAAACGGAGTGAATGGTTGTACATTTTAAATCCCTTAGAGTTGAGTGGATAAAAGAAGCTCTTACCTTAACGCTATTATTATTAACACAATAACCATGATGGAGTATGAATGTCTGTGGAATTTAGCCTTCTTAAATATAGTTAGAACCATATTATTCCTATCTGTCCTTGCTCCTTCCACCAAGGAGCCTTACCTAAGCTGGCTAGACTACTCACTCTGTGCTTATCTCAGACAGTGATCTGGTGAATTGGACTGTTAACTGTAAGTCAGGAGATTTGTTTTTTTGTCATCAGCCACTGACGCCATGCCTGTCATGTTGGGTAACCTTGGTCAAATCATTTCCTTTGCTTCCCCTTCCCATCCTTTGCCTATTTGGAATCTAAGTTCTTTTGGGCAGGTTCTGCCTTTTATTATATGTTCATACATAAGAACATAACATAAAAACAGCCATAGTGGGTCAGACGAATGGTCCATCTAGCCCAGTATCCTGTCTTCAGACAGTGGCCAATGCCAGGTCCTTCAGCGAGAATGAACAGAACAGATAGTCAAAGTGATCCATCCTCTGCCACCGATTCCCAGCTTCTGGCAAACAGAGGTTAGAGACACTTCAGAGCATGACACACACACCACAGTGGGGCCCTGATCTCAGCTGGGGCATGTAAGGGTGTTTTCACAATACAAATAATTAAAAATAAATATTTTTGACTGAAATGAAGCTGAGGGTACTATTAGCATGGTGTGGTCTGTATCTGATCCCTGGACAGTTTGTGCTTTCATTATTGTCTTATTGTCCTACTAGAATTACTAACATATTATGTAGGTGCTTATAAGACTGCAGGCAACAGAGAGGTTGCTCTGATGGCAAGCTCCTACTGACCAAGGCAGACATTAACTTTGAGAAGTTTAATTCAATGAAGTGTGTCACCAGATAACACCTGTTTTGTTTGTATATTATGCTCACAGGCAAAAGTTACCTCACTGATTCCCCAGATATTGTTACAGTAGAGTAAAAAGGGGAATGGGAGATGTAGTTTGACCAGGCAGCCCAGCTTACAGGGGAGAATGAGAGCATGAGGCACTGAGTGACAACTGAGGAACTGCAGCAGCATTTCTCAATTGCATAATTAGGTATTTCAATTTTTATCAAAAATAGAAATTTTGACAAAAAATATTTTTCAGTTTTGTCAAATTTTCCACAGAGGGAAAAAACATTTCTGATGCCTCTTCTGATGACTCTTTCAGGGAACTTCCAATTTTCCCATGTTAATCATTCCCATAGTCTTAGGATGAAAAGGTTCACTAATGACTCCAACTTCTCTCTGGCTAGTGAGGATCTTCCAGCTTAGACATAATCTCTCTCTTCACCACATGGTAAGAGTGATAAACACATACCTTTCCTCTCCAGATTGCACAAGACATACCAATCAACTTTACCTTCCATCTGACTTACTCCTTGGAAAGCTCATAAAGTCCAGATTTATTATATAAATAAATCCAATGAGACTAACGTCCAAAAAACTAAAAATCAAAGAAGAGAAAAAATTAATGTAAATAGCTTATTTCTAGGTTTGTATGTGGCATGTATTGTAATTATGAATAATTTTGTATGCCTTGATGATTAAGCAGCAATACATGCCTGTTCCAAATCTGCTGATTAAATATTTCAGCCTATGATTTTGATTTTTATCAGTTTGAAGGAGAATTTTATTGCCCCATAGTCTGAAAAATGTTGACAAAATGGTCTACCTAGCATGTACATGAATAGAGGTTTGTTTCATGTTGTTAGACCTTCTCTTCTTTATTTTTATTTCATTAAATTAAATTTCATAAGGTTTTAGTACATTTATAAAGTATGACACAGGTACACTGATCAAAACAAATAAGTATCACATTGGAAAAATTGTATGTGTAGAACATGTATGTTAGTTCTGATTTAGTGGTATTATTAATTATAATTTTTCTCGCCCTCTGAGCTCTGTACAGATGGACTTCTGTGGTATTTAGTCACTGGCCAGAGTAGGGGGCAGTGTGGAGCTGCCCTGCCCTATCGGGATCTTAAGAGGGGATAGTGCTTCATGAAGGTATTGTATGTTGAGGATGATGCAATGATGAAGGAGCATATCAGGGCTCCATTGCTCTTCTGCCCCTTTAGGGTGCTCTGAGAACAGAACCAATGTGTTCAGGGTGAAATTGACACTGTGTGGAAGGCTGGTGCAAGACTCTAGTACTACTTAAGATGTGCACATAGGGATTGTGTGGGAGATCTGCCACTGAATGGCTGCCTAGTAGTGTCTGTGCACCTCTGCACATCTTGGGAAGGGTCTCCTTATGGCCCCACGTAGGCTGGTGTGGAAACAGTCCAGGGTCAGCCCCTGGGAAGGGCCACAAATAGGGTTTTTGTGGATCCAGTGGCCACAGGATACCATTTTTCTTGCACAAAGGAGCTGTGGTCACTATTCCTGCCCATAGATTAGAATAACAACTGATAGAGAGGAAAGAACGGTGCTATCACCCTACACCCTGGTCCTGGGCTAGGAATGGATTTTCCCTTCTCAACTACCCTGCACAGAGCTGGAGAGGCTGGAATTTGAGTGAATTTCACTTCAAAGGGAACTGCATGTTAAACACCTTTTAGTCTCTCTTGAATGCATCTCTCAGGAGAAAGGCCTGGCTTCCCGCACCTCACTCGGGGAGGCACCTCACAAGCCCATCACTCTTACTGGACCTCTGGACTGTAGCCCCCTTCTTTTATCAACCATGTTAATCTAACAGGCCCAACTGTCTTTGGCACCTGTAAACCCCTTTCCTTTGGGAGCCTGTGACAACAGCTGAATAAAGCGTTGCAGCAGTCTTTTAGTCATTCTGTTAGTATGGCACTCAGCCTCAGTCTGCTGGCAATGCTCTCAGCCCCCAGCCTTTTCCAGGACTGGCATCCTCCAATGTTTGATATCCACCTTTTGAGCTTAGGCTTAGCCTCCAGAAGAGTAAACCGATCTCAGCTTGCCTGGTGGTGGGTATTCCCAAATAGATAACTCTTCCATTGTTTCCTCCAGGGCTCTTATCTGTGGTGTTGTTTTTAATTTTCCTGCTTGGTCCCTTTAACAAGCCCTTTGGCTCTAACTCGATAGTAGGTGAGCAAATACGCACAGGCATACACAAAAAATAATACAGATATTTCCCAGTTCATCACACCCTCAATAGTGTTTTTGGCTTTTGCAAAATTTTGGTTGGGGCTTTGGTTTTCGAAACTATAATCAGAGTTCAGATCCATTTCCTATTAGATCTGAATCCTCAGAGATCTAAAGGTGAGAGAGGGCTCAAATCAATAGCTCTGAACTTTTCTTGCCTTCACCAGCAACCCTAGTTACGTGATATTGATGCCAAGCAAGGCTGGAGGCAATGGGGAAAGAAGGCAGCTTTCCATTGGATGTTTTCCTTTTACTTCTATTTGCCCCCGAAAAAGAACAGTTTTGTACATTTCTGAAAGGCATTAAAGCAAATGTTTTTGCATAACAATAATAAGTGATGTTGAAAGAGAGAATATTAGCTTACTTACTGATTGCAATATTTACAAAGCTTTCATTGTGTAACCTTCATTACAGGTAAAGTGCATTTTTAGTTCCTAAGATGGGTAATAAAACTAAAATACAGTCAAAGCCATCTCTGCAGTGGTTGTTTTCCATTAGCAAAAATGCTACAATTCCATTAATTATGAATAGCAATAAAATATATAATTCCAAGAATACATTTCATTTAAAAGGCTCTTCTAGCTAACTGCACCGCATGTTTTGAAAATACAGTTTTCACTCATTGCTGATGAGCAGAATGTCTTTAATGTTGCTGGGCGGCGGAAGGATGGAGGGGGAGAAAAATCCAGTTCATTTTTACAATTCAGAATGAGATTTGTGGGTGTTTTACTACCTGCTGCAAATATTAGGTAACACCCCTATCCTCCTTGATATTGAATCTCTTTGCTCTGGTTATTTCCAGCTACTGGAATGGCTCCCTAGGGACATAGATAGCTAGACATAAGTTAGAACAGTTATGAAGGTACTCTGTCTTATTCTGGGGGACAAAGTGGCCCCAGAATTGGGAAGCATGAAGTTGGCATAAAGTTACATTTTTCTCACTTCTCCCCACTCAGGTCCTGTGCTGAGTATAGCTAGGCCAGATGTGCAAACAGGGCATAGTGAGTATAGATGCAGTGACAACAGTCTATTACAAATAACAATTCATTCTAACATACTGGAATGATAAGCACTATCACTTTCACAAGGAAAAGATAATTCTACACAACAGACAGTATATTACATTGACTGTGTTTGCTATTGCTGTTTGGTAGGTGACCTAAATTGGTCCCTGAAGTTTAAGGGAGAGTTCCCTTAGGTAAGAAGAAAGGAGAATGACAAAGAGGAGAGTTGACAAACAGATATGTATGGATGTCTGGGGACAGAGGTGATATAGATGTATATTGGTAGGAGATATTTATGTTGTGTTCTGTAGAAGCTTCTTCTAGAAAAAAACAATTCAGCCAGGAGGTGATTGTCTCTGCCTTGGGACATCATCTGCATCTAATGATATAACAAGCCAGGGTCTTGATCTTCTCTGATTATGTAGTAAAGTTCTTTCAAAGGCCTTATTGGTGCTAAGCCTGATTTTTCTAATATAATTTAGGCCTAACAAGCATGGCTTGATCAATGAAGTGATGGTGAAATTTGGAGCTTAAAAAGCACATTTACAGATGTCATGCTACAGGGCATGAAGAAATTCAAATAACAAAAACAACAAATGTGATGTTTAGTAAACTTTGATTCCCTTGTATCTGCATTCCTTTTGTATTCAAATACTCTAGTGTTACAATCAAGAATACCTGAAATAAATATTAGGTGGGATTTTCAAAGCACTCAGTGTTGGCCTAACTCTGCTCCCCTTGAAGTCAATGAAGTTAGGCCAACAGTGAGTGCTTTGGAAAATCCTGCTCAAATATCTGTGACTTTCACAGATAATCCTTTCTAGTATTCACTAAATCCTATTTGAAAGGTCAATTCCAATCCAAAACAGACACCAATTTTCTTTCTTGTGGCTTCTGGTGTGATCATATTGTCCTCAAAAATAAAATAAAAAACTGTATGGCCCCATTAAGTGGATGATGCAACCCAGTCATATGCAGCTCTGTTTTCTTAGGGTATGTTTACACAACAAAAACTCCACATGGGGTAGCCTACCTGAGTTAGCTTCAATCCAGCTAGTGTGAGTTACAATAATAGCAGTAAAGACAGTGCTTTGTGGGTTTCAGTGCAGGTAACATAAATCCACATTGTACTGGTTTCACTGCTATTGTTGTAATCCGTGCTAGCTGGATTCAAGCTAGCCCAGGTAGGGTAGCCTATGCTCAACTTTTGCTGTGTAGACATACTCTTAGAGTTGAATTAAAGAAGGTTTGGGGTCATTCAAACATTTATGTCCCATTGGCAGTCATCAGAACTATTGTAGCTGGATTTAAATTTGTTGGCTTTACAGAATGGTAGATCTGCATATTGTCAGCATAAATATATATTAAACTTGACGCCATGTCAACAAAATGAATTGTATAAGGGTATTATATAAATATTAAACAACTATGAACCTAAGGTAGAATCTTGAGAGTCCCCTGAAGTAAATATTCTCTTTTAGAAGCAATGGCTGCAAAAAGAGACAAAATAGATATGAAAATTAACTCTATATAAGGTGGCCCCACTTTGATCTGGACAGAGCCTCATTTCTGTAAAAAAGGAATGGTCTTTTAATTAACTAAATTGTATGGTAAAATATGTTAACACTGTTTGTCTTTGATCCAACAATCAGCAAATCAGTGTAAGGAGAGAAGCAAGGTACCGTATTTGGTGGTGGTTGCACTAATCATAGAAATGTAGGTCTGGAAGGGCCCTCAAGTAGTTACCTAATCCAGTCCCCTGTGCTGAGGCAGGGTTAAGTATTATCTAGACCATCCTTGACAGGTGTTTGTCTTACCTGTACTTAAAAACCTCCAAGCACATGGATTCCACAACCTCCCTAGGTAACCTGTTCCAGTGCTTAACTATCCTTACAGTTAGAAAAATATTACTAATATTCAACCTAAATTTCCCTTGCTGCAATCTGAACTGATTATTTTTTGTCCTATCCTTGGTGGACATGAAGAATAATTGACCACTGTCCTCTTTATATCTTCAATGGATCCATCCTGGAAGATCTGTTCAACTAAAGGAGCTGTAAGCAATTTCTGCCAATGAACTTAATCAATGTGCAACTTACACCCTCCAGGCACTGTTAGGTCCACAGAATACACCAAAGGAAACGAGAAAAAATATATATGTTGCAACCTTCCACTGGCTTTTATTAGAGACCTCGCATGACACTCTTTTGGTGAACTAGAATGTAAACTAGAATGTAAATAACAGACCGAGGAACTCCTTATAGCCCCTTTGCACTCCCTCTGTGCCCCTTGCCAGTTGGCACTAAGAGGTTACCATGTGTAGCGGGGTGGTTACCCTGCTCCTGCCCTGAAGGGCTTAAAACAGCCCTGGGAGAGGGCTGTGGCAGGGGAAAAGCTGGGCTGATTGCACTGGCTACAGCTGTGGCTGCTTTCCCAATCAGGGCCCAGCTGGCCCTTATAAGAGGGCGGTGGGCCAGAAGGATGAAGACACCCTCTCTCTAGCCTTTTGAGAGGGAGGACCTGGCTGCTGGGAGCTGAGCAGGGTACCTAGACTGGAGCAGGGTTGGGAAAAGGCCAGAAGAGCTGGGGAGCTCTGGCCTGGAAAACCCCCAGGCTGCAGGCCTTGCTAAAGGCTGGAAAAGGTACTGGGGTTGCAGAGGGCAGCCCAGAGATAGGCAGAGGCACCTGGTCCAATCCCCCCTTGCCGATGATGAGTGGTTTATAGACTGCAGTCTGCCCCAGTGAGCGGGGGCTAGATGGTGACTGGCAGTAGCCACTGAGACAAGGTGGGGATAGAGGGTTGGGGGTTCCCCTGGGTGGGGAGACCTAGATTGTGGGTTACTGCTGGGGGCAGAACCCTGACGTAGAGGAGCACCGGGGTCCGGGAGGGACACGGGGGCCAGCGGCAGGCGAGAGACCGGCCTGCAGAGGGCGCTCCGGCTGGAAGAGCTAATTCCCAGGACGACCAGCAGGAGGTGCCGCAGCGGTGAGTCGGCGCCGCGCCACACCAGGCTTAATCACAGTTTAATATTGTGATTCTAAATAATCTCCTGGGGGCGAAGGGGGAAACCTCAGGCTGTTTCACAATCAAGTTTGGTTTTTGTGTTAATGAGAATAGTTTACAACTATTGTTTTGTCTGTTGAAAGCATAGTGTGTCAGATCACAGGCTGTGTTCCCTTCACTGGTTAACTAGTGCCTTATTTTTCCCAACTTCATCTTGTAAATGTGAGGTGATTTCTTGTGTATGTGAGATAGGCCTGATTTAGAAAGGCATGCTCTAAAGCCCGAAGAGACATGCTGCATATTTCCAGCACTATTTTCTAAACTAATTTCCTTGAGATTATTCTTCAGTACAATTTACATCTTGCTCTAGGGTTCCTGTGATATGGGTTGATAAAGGCTGCAGGTACATGAATGCAGTATTTATCCTAAAAAAAAAAAAAAAAATGCTCTGAAGAGCAAAACAGTAAGTGTTAAAAATCAACGGTTTTCATTTTCAGAATTACAGCTTTCATCTAGGCTTTCAGGGTATTCTTCATTGCAGTAGGAGACGCATTTCCTCGAGCAGTTGCAAAAAGGGAAGCACAGAGGATGAATTGATTAGAGATTCCAGGTCAAGCTGCTTGTGTATGCCAGTAAGTGGAGCACAGAGAAATTAGCTCATGAAATCTAATGCTAGACTGCAATTTTTTGTGTAATGAGAGGGTTCAGAGGCCCTTTCTGAGCACCAGCAGGCAGGAGATGCTCTTCCTGTTCAACTTTCCAGGGAACCGGGCGGGGGGGAGGGATAATGATGAGGCAGGACTCAGGACTGTAGACACTGTCCGGGAAGCCAGGAAACTCTATAAAAATGATTCCTTATGACCTAGGAGTTAAAGGTTTGGGTTGTATCCTAACATAAGGATTTATTTTCTGAACCTCTTATTTCTGCTGGACCAGTGGCCCACTCTGATGGATTTTATTTAGTCCTGTTTCCTGTAGATACTAATTTCTTTTTGGAATTAAGAGTAAATATGTTGCAGGCAAGAGTTTGCCACTGTGCAAGCAAATCACCTATGATGGTAGAGTTTATTTTTGCATCTCTTAAACTGAACGCATACTAAAGAGTGGAAGCCCCTGTAAATAAATGGCTTCTCCCATGAACTGACGTGTTGTGTCCCTGACATTCATATCTCTGCCTACGGATATGAACAGAATGTAGGACCTGATTCTCACTGTCTTGGCACAGGTGTAAATGATATCACTAGGTTCAAGTGTAGACTAAGTGTATGTAAAATGCTACCTTTCTGAAATGGAAATATTTCACACCCACTCTGCACAGTCATTATGCAAGTGTAAATTGTTATCTACAGTGCAAGGAAATGGACAATCAGGGCTCTAAATTGTATTCTTCCAAGGGAGTAACTTGTTAGTTGAAAGCTGCATGTTAATGAATAAGACGTACTGGATAATTACACTGTTGTGGTATGGTTTGGTCATACTTTGGACCAGAAACACTTTAGAAATGATCCTTCAACCAAATAATCAGATTTGTTTTTTACACTTGAAAGAAAGTAACTCTGCAACAAACTCACCAGCAAATTCTACAGTGTTTTCTGCTGTCATCCTGTTTTCTGTTACTCCAATAATGATCACAGTTGGAAGCCTTTGCTAAGGAGAGGACCTATGTTTAGATTAGCAGGGAAATTGCGGGTCAGGAGCGAAATAGATAGAGGGGACAGTATAAAGGAAATGTCCATAACATTTGTCCACAATGATCTTTGCTAAGTTGACTGCGTTAGTTTTTCCTCTCATTTTATCAGCACCACTCCCAGAACCAGGGCCGGCTCTGGCTATTTTGCCGCCCCAGGCAAAAAAGCCTCCGGCCGCCCCCCCCCCCCCCCCCGCGGGGGCGCGCGGCTGGAGCCCCGGGGCGAGGGTGGCGAGCCCCGGTGGGGGCTCCGCTCTCCCCCCGGCGGCCGGGGGCAGGGCACGGGGAGGAGGGCGGCGAGCCCCGGCGGGGGCTCGGCTCTCCCCCCGGCGGCCAGAGCGCCGGGGGCAGGGCAGCGAGAGGGCGGCGAGCCCTGGCTGGGGCTCGGCTCTCCCCCCGGCGGCCAGAGCGCCGGGGGCAGGGCGGCGAGAGGGCGGCGAGCCCCGGCTGGGGCTCGGCTCTCCCCCCGGCAGCCGGGGGGAGGGCGTGGGGGGAGGGCGGCCAGAGCGCCGGAGGGAGGGCGGCGAGCCCGGCTGTGGCCCCGCTGTCCCCGGCGGCCCGAGTGCCGCGCCGCCCCCCTCCAGGTGCCGCCCCAAGCACCAGCTTGGTTGCCTGGTGCCTGGAGCCGGCCCTGCCCAGAACCCACCATCAAAGTAGTATTCAAAAGAAGTTAACATATCAAACGGAGAGTCCCTCTTTTAAAATAAATGTTCTGGTTTTGAAAACTGCATATGTCTGTTATTTAAAGACATTTTCATCCCCTGAGAAGAATCTCCCTGTTTTCTAGAAATTATCAAAAGAATTTCTGTCTTGGCCTCACAGCCTGTTTGAAATACTACAATGGGGCAGAAAACTCCTGGCTAATTAAAAAAAAATTATATTGTAACTACACCCCCGGCTGCCACCACTTTATAGGGAAATTATCTTTCATTTATCTTGCCCATTTTTAAAAAATAATTAAATATTTGGGGGTGGGGGGGTGTTCTAACCTAGAAGAATGCTGAAACTAAATATGGTAAAAATTAGAACAAAGCCAGGTTGTAGCCCATCACCCACCCTCACACTGAATTGGTTTGAATAAACTAAACACAAATCTACACACCAGATCTGATTTTGGAATTTGTTGTGGGCATTGAAATGATCCATGATCTATAAAACACCTGGGTTTTTAATCAGCTGCATGTATGTGGCCCTGGGAAAAGAACTCAAGCTTCTACCTGGTAAGCATAAAGGATGTGTTTGCTAGTATGGCTTAACTTAAGGGTAAATCACCAGAATATGACTTAGTATGAACCCAGTATGGAAGTATATGAGGCCACTTGACATATTCCATTCATTAGTGATCAGTTGTACTAACACAGGCCCAAGCGGTGACGTTTAGGAGTTTGTTCTCTTCTGGGGTTTAGGCTTGGGTCATTAAATAGATAAGGGCTAGCCTTTAAATTGAGAACTAGTTCCAAACTTTTATCTCAAATCCAAGTCTCTTCAGAATTGGTACTTCTAGATTATTGTACTTCAGGGTGCCAAGTTTCTTGTAATTCAACACTGAGTCACCCAAAAAGTAACATAACTGTCACCATTCATAGGAGCACTCCTGCTAACATAGAACCTGGCTTTATGCTACTTGTCATTATCTCTCTTGTGTAAAAATCAAAATAATAATTCGGATAAACCTTGATTAATTTCAGCAGTGACATTACCACTTAACTGTGGCAGGTTTACACACTGTATAGTGTAACTCAGCGGTTCTCAAACTTTAACAACCTGAGGACCCCCATTTTGATCTAAACATTTTGGGGACCCCCAAGCCATCCCCACACCACTCCTTCCCCCAAGACTCCACCACCGCCCCACCTCTTCCCACCACCGCTCCACCCCTGACCCTCCTCTTCCAGCCGCTTTCCACCCCCTCCCCTGAGTGCATCCGGTCCCCACTCCTCTCACTCCCTCCCACCACCTCCTGCACACCGTTGAATAGCTGTTCCCTGACATGCAGGAGGTGGGAGGGAAGGGAAGGAGTTGATCAGCAGGGCCCATGGACCCCCTGGAGTATCCTCATGGACTCCCAGGGGTCTGCAGATCCCAGTTTTAGAAATGCTGCTGTAACTTAATACAGTAATAGGGAATATAATAAGGTAGCTTGTGGCAAAGATGTTCTACACTAGGGCTGTTCAAAAAATTTTCTGTTGAAACCACTTTTCAGTGGAAAATTGGATTTTTGACCTTTTTTTGCACAAAAAGTACCAGCTTTCTATGGATCCTTTTTGGGGGGTGGAGGAGGGGTGTATGGGGAAAACCATTTGGATATCCTACCACAGTGCTGCATGAGTGTTATAGTTCAGTTTTGTCATGCCCCGTTCTCTTCTGGGCCAGGCTCCCCACAGCCAGACTGTATCTCCCATGATTTGCCATAGCTAGGGACTCCCAATAATGCAACTGCCTCCCCTCACCATGAAGGGAGACTATGCATTCTCCTCTCTAGAACAGGCTCCATGTTCGCATCCCACCTCCTGTGGCACAGCAAACATGAGGCATTAAGGCAGCATTTCCGAATTTAAATATTCTGTTTTTGATTTTCACTGAAATGCTGAATTTTTCTGTGAGAATTTTTTTATTAAAATTAATTTTTGTTTTCACTGAATTTTTTCTTGGAGGGAAATGGCTATTTTCCAACCAGATCTTTTCTATACCAGTTCTCCACATTAATCAACACTATGGAACAAATCCTGGAGTCCCGATTCAGTTTTCACTTGGTCCTTGCCTGAGCAAAATTCCCATTTGCTCCAAAGGCTGTTATACCTGAATAAAGATTGAATAAAGATTTTTGTTGAGATTTTCAAAGCTATTAGATTGAGATTTAGCCAGACAACTGACAGTGCATTATCAGGAATTGTTTGACTAAATTCCCTAGTTGGCTTTGAATATCTCAGTCTTCAGGATTTGGTCCTATATCTGGAAGTTTTCTAATTACTCAACCAATGAAGTTGTTTACAAGAGAGGAAGGAATATGCTTTTCACAATATGTTTGTCACATCAACTTTCTTTTTATCTTGTTGCTTAGTATCCCAGATTAGCGTATTCTACTGAAAAAGTAATATTAGCTGTATTTCTCTGTATATTGGAATCGTCAAGATATAATCATTCTTGTACCATGTTTTGGTTCAGAAGGCCAGATTCTTTACCTACTCACTTATTATCTCAACCTGGCTCACCTTCTCATCTCTAAGAGCCACTGCACACCCGCTGGACCAAATCCTCAGCTGACTCCAGCTGAAGACAATGGAGCTGCATCGATTTACACTAGCTGAGGATCTGGCCCTCTGTCTTTTTGGCACCACTATCCCTCATTAAGTAATGGGTTAATAGAATGTAGGTATTGGGGGCATTCAGCATTCTGAATGATACCATGGCACTCCTGAATATTCATTTAATGATTTTAGAAGTCATTAAACTTGCTAGCATGGGTCTGTCAGCATTTCTATAACCAACACTGTGACTCCTACTTTGCCATCTCAGCGGTTTCTAATTTCATAATGCTGAACTTTCCCAGGCAAGTGCAAGTTTTTTCCCCAAAGATGATCAAAATCCACTAAACAAATTTTTATTTATAACAACTAATTTGGCCTTTGTGGCAGTTTCTAACACATTTTGCCAAATATGGACCATAGTAATTCTAAAATTAATAAATATATATATATATATAATATTCACAGCAGCAGATTTAATCCAAAGCTTTTTTAATGTTTTGAAATAAGAAATACTTTGAATTGATATTATTCATTCTTAACAAATAGCTGCTGAGCATGATGAATCACTACCAATGTGTGGGGTTTTTTAGTTCATATCAGTGGTATAGTGTCTATCCATATTGCAGGTGTGTGTACTTGATTAACTTGTAATAATGTGTAATTTACCATTTATTACACTAGGAATGCCTGAGCCTAAAAGGCTCTAAACACCCCGTACTCCAATGATAGTGAACCTCATCCAGGGCCTCACAGGATTGGAGTAGAAGAGTTGAGTCTTACTGAGGTCTGTGGGATTTACTATGCAAGTGCAACTGCCAATTGTGGTCATATGTAAATATAGACATCACAAATTGATGAGAAGATACCTCCCCATCACCTCACACCCAGAAAATAATATGCTAGCTGTCTTACTGCAGACATTGTTATTGTACAAACCTGAGGTCACATTTTTAAATACAACCTCCTATGTTGCACAAGCAAAAATGTGCAGATGCTTTTTGTGTATGTAACACCTGCAAGGAATTTTCTGGTACCAACTGGGTAATTGTTTGTGAAAATGGACCAAACCTGCCAAAATTTGTATCTCTGAGAAGCAAAGATTGCATGCAAATGATGTCTTATTGCACTGTTCCTGGGTCTTGGTCCATATTCCCTTCTGCTTAGAGGCCATTGATGAAGCAGCTTCATGCCCATCCTCTTCACCTGTTCTTTTCCTTCACAACATTTAGTTAAATAGAACTGTTAGGTGGTTGACAGCTACTTAAAACCTAAGGAATCTTTTTCATCATTCGTGGGTACAATCAATCAGAGCTAGATCAGGCTGGCTTCAGTTGTGTTGGCAGATACATGTCTGACTGGGAGAAATGCAATGCCATCTTTGGATAATTTCCAGTGGGATTTTTTCACTGGGATTCTAGAGGTACTGGAGCTTTAGCCTATATGCTGGAAGACCAGACTGCTAGCAACACTCAGGGCTAGACAATCACTCATCTTACCGAAGAAACCATCTGAATGCGAATAATGTCTTATTTCTAACTTTTTTTTCTTTTTTTGGTAAAAGATTGAGATGGATGTGACAAGACAACTCTGGGGCAATCTAGAATCTTCAGATTTCTTCGGTATTTTCAGTTCTGTGAATGGCATGAAAAAGTTGCTAGTCCCATTGGTGATTGATTTATTAATGATGGACAGTTTTCAAGTGTGCATGCTGATTCTTGGGAATACAAATAGTTTCAATTATTTTTACTAACAGAGTAACAAAGAGAAAACAAAATGCACATACAGTGCTGGCATTTGCATTCTGATTTTTTTGAGATCTTTAAACAGCTTTTGATACTGCTGACACAAACTAATAAAGCTACCTTCAGACCATGGCTGCAAAGGGTGATACTATTCTACAATAGTTCAATCTTTTTTGCTGTAAGATGTTGCAGAGGATGGTTTGGGACATTTACAAATCAACCCTGGCATCTTTCCTATTCAACATATATAAAGGCCACTGGGGAAGATTTGGAGGGGAGTTGTGCTACAGTACTCTCAGTATGGAACTGAATGAATGTTTCCATCAGACACACACACAGTATGTTATCAGTTTTTTCAGTGCCTAAGTGAGACTGGCAGGTGGATGGGAGCCAGATGGCTGAAACTGTCTCCAGAAAAGATGGAGGTGATGCTGCAGAACTGGGGAAAGAATGTTGAGGTTATGGCAAGAGCAGTTGCCACCCAAACTACTGAGGTCATACTTCATCCAAGAAATCTGTAACTTTTAGCCTTTCCAGACCCTTGATTGCCCCCAGAATCCCAGGTGGCATCAGTGGATGAGCACTTTTTTTCTACCTGCATCTGGCTAGTTCTTTGACTTCACCCCATAACCCAGCATAATTTTAAACCAAAAACCATACTTCAGGCTTGTGTGGTCACTAATCTCTGGTAGAGAACATCATAGAAAAAAAATCGTTGTGCTGCTGTCCCCTTAAACGTCTTCCCTATCTGATTTCTGCTCAGTCATCTGAGGAATAACCTGCCTCATGTTTTAGGGCCTTTGGTGGCAGTGGTGGTGTGGTGGTATTTGCTGAATACAGTTGAAGGATATCTTTCTCCTGCACCCAACCGTAAAAGTCAGAGGCTAAGCCTCAGGAAGGAGTGACACGGAATGCCATATTGCCACACTCTTTAGTTACTATGCATCCTGTGCAGCTGCTGAGCCTGGGAGAAGTTCTGTAACAGAACTTATGACACATAGTCTGAAAAAGCTATAAATGTCATATGTGTGGGCATCGCATTCAAGCACTGTAGAATTCTGATGCATAAATACATAAGGTCATACACATGCCACTCATATGGCCAAATACCCATCAGGCATTGAAAGGGTTGGAGCTAAAAATCAGTCCTTATGTCAACTTGATGTACTGAGATATTTCAGCTTGCTGCCTAAAGTATGAAAGTTACCATGAGAAAAGACCGGATTAGCTGAAATATTTATGCACTACAAAGTGAGCTAAGGGGAAAAAATTCTCAGCCTTAAATGTAACTTTCTTGGCTTTTGGCAGTTTAGATCAGACTCAATTTTATTTAATGTAGCTTTTTCATGTAATTTTTGCAAAGGAAGGGACTGAAAGAGAAATTCTTGTTAATTTACCTTGAGATTTTGCAAGGTGCTCACATACCCCAGTGAGGAGTTTGGTGTAAATAGGTTAGATTGAACAGGCAAGTCCTTGTTTAAAATGAAGAAAAGAATAAGGAAATGGGGATGTATGATAAGGCTTATACATCATGAAGTGAGAAAGGGATCAATGAAGATGCTAAGAAGCAGGAAGCTCCCCAGCTGGAATTGATTACAGACAGTATAAAGGCTGTCTCCAGAAATGCAAAGAATAGGAGGCTGGAGAAGATCTTGTCTCTGGAAGAAGCAGTTTTGGCCTGAGCAACCAGGTGGCCTTTCTGGGAGCGGAGTTCCTGGTCAGTAAATAGACCCAGGGTTAGCCTTACTATGAGGTGAACTGAGGCGGCCGCCTCAGGTGCCAGACAGGGGGGAGAGGGGGCGCCACTAGGACCTAGAGTGTAGAAAATTGTCTGCTGCTGGTGCATATGTATTCTCTCTGCTCTAGATGCACAGAGATGGTGGAGTGCTGTACTGGAGGAAGGAGGGCATGAGACATGGCAGGCAGAAGAAAAGGTGAGAGGGAATAACAGAAAGCAGCAGGAGCTGCAGGGAGAGAGGAGGAGGAGGAGCCTCTTATGTACCTCTCTAGCACCCCCAAGAGCCTGGACTGATTAACACCAGCTTCTCAGGGAGCTTCCTGTTGCCTGCTGCTTCCCTGAACCCACTTGAGGAGAACAGGCAGTCAAATGAAGTAGTAGGAGCCAGTTAGGCCCTTAAGACGCTGATATCTTCCCTCACTCAGGCCCTGCTACCAGCCTGCTTATTTGTCCCCTTCAACTGAGTGTTGAGAGCCACTATAGCTGGCACAGAACAGCTGTCATGAGTGAAAGAAGAAAACGCCCCTCTGGGGCAGCATTCAGAAAAAGAAAGAAAGCAAAGGAAGCTTTATTATCTAAACAGGAAGGAGCTCTCCTGAGATACATAGACACACATGTTCACGGTGAGCCTTCCAGCCCCAGTGAGGATGTGAGTGGTGAGGAGATGCCTGATCTTTCAGTTAGTCAGAGTGCAGGTGACCTGGGAGCTACTGCAGAATCCATATTTCCATCTCAAATGGATGTAACCATGCACATTCCTGAAGAAAAGTGTAGATCAGAGAAGAGTGTGGTGGAGGCGCAAGAAACAGCTGCTGCTGAGTTTAGTTCCTTAAGTCTAGATGATCCAGGACTGTGGACCCATTTGAGCAGTAGCCTGAGGGACTTCCTTGTACTGCATGGGCCACAGCAAGTGGAAAAACTTCATGTTCCCCAAAGACAATGAAAATAGAAGTTTCCATCCAACACTTTACTGGTGTGAAATCCCCAATGGTGACAAAGTGGAGAGGCCATGGCTTATGTACTCAAAAACCCAGAATGCTGCATACTATTTTTGTTGCAAACTCTTCCAGTCTAATGTTCCAGCCACATTGGGTTCTACAGGAACAAAGGACTGGAAAAATCTGGCTAGAAATCTGGCATGCCATGAGAAGGCAGCAAATCACCAGAGAGCATTCTATAGGTGGAAAGAGCTTGAGATGAGACTAAGGTTAAAGGCCACCATAGATGATCAGCATCAAGAGAAGATTGCATCCGAGTCTTTTTACTGGCAAAATGTACTGAAAAGGCTCATTGACATTGTGAGAATGCTTGCTACCCAAAACCTAGCACCGCATGGCACTTCAGATCAGCTGTATGTGCCAAACAATGGAAACTTCCTTAAAATTGTGGAATTGATGGCTGAGTTTGATGCTGTACTCCAGGAGTATCTAAGAAGAGTCACCACCCAAGAAATGTACACACACCACTACCTTGGAAAAACAATTCAAAATGAGATCATACAGTTACTGGCAACAAAAATCAAACAGAAGATTGTGGCAGATCTGAAGTCAGCAAGATATTACTCTGTTATTCTGGACTGCACATCTGACATCAGCCATATGGAACAAATTACTTTAATGGTGTGTTTTGTAACAACAACAGAACCTAGTGAAAATGTCCCTGTAATGGTGACTGTCAGAGCATTTTCTAGAATTTATTGACATTGATGGTACTACAGGAGCTGGTATGACAAATGTGCTTCTTAAAAAGCTGGAAGATACGGGAATTGCAATAGCTGACATGAGAGATCAGGGCTACAATAATGGTGCCAACATGAGAGGAAAGAACAGAGGAGTGCAGACACGGATCCGGGAGTTAAACCCTTGAGCTTTTTTTGTCCCATTCAGTTCTCATTCATTGAACTTGGTGGTCAGTGATGCAGCGTCAGCTTCTAGTGAGGCTGCTGAATTTTTTAATATAATTCAAAGCATCTATGTATTTTTCTCTGCATCAACTCATCGATGGCAAATTTTGAAGCAATATCTGGGAACATCCTCTCTGACACTGAAACCACTGAGTGCCACACGATGGGAAAGTCGAGTAGAGGCGATAAAGCCTATCAAACACCAAATCGGGAAGCTCGACGATACCGTAGTTGCCATTATGGAGGATAATGCTCTGACAGGAACTGTTCATGGGAGAACAGTGGCAGAGGGAAATGGAATCACCAGAAACATACGTAACTTCAAATTTCTGTGTAGCTTAGTGTTGTGGCATGACATACTGTTTGAAATAAATGCTGTAAGCATGAGACTCCAAGGTGTTGACCTTGATATATCTGGAGCAATGGAACAACTGGACAAAGCAAAGTCATACCTACAGTCTTACCGGTCAGATGAGGGATTTCAAAACGTTCTGAAGAGTGCACAGAAGTTGGCAGAGGAACTTCACACTGAAGCTATTTTTCCCACCCATTCAAGAATACAAGAGTCACCGAAGAAGAAGACGTTTTGATTATGAGGCATGGGATAATCCCATAAGAGACCCCAAACAATTCAAAGTTGAATTCTTTAACCAGGTGCTAGATTGTGCAATACAGTCAGTTGAAGAACATTTCATGCAGCTCAGGGAACACAGTAGTATATTTGGGATGTTGTTTGATATTCCAAAACTGCTCACTGTACCCGAAGAAGACCTACATCAGCAATGCAGGGCACTAGAAGACAGTGACACACGATGACATGTGCGATATTGATGCGAGTGATTTAGGTGATGAACTGAAAGCCCTTTCAAGATACATTTCAGCAGGATCAATTGCAAAGGTTGTTCTGGAATATATGTGCACAAATAAGATGACCACCCTCTTTCCAAATGCTTTTGTTGCTCTGCACATACTTCTAACACTTCCTGTAACAGTTGCAGTGGAGAATGCAGCTTCTCCAAGCTGAAGTTAATAAAAACACATCTACACAATGACACAGGAGAGGCTGGTCAGTCTTGCAACCATCTCAACAGAGCATGAGCTGGCCCAGACTGGACCTTCAGCAGGAAGCAGTTCAAATCTTTGCAACGAAGAAGGAACGGAAAGCACCACTTTGATTATTCAAACAGATAAAAATGCCAATGTTTACTATGCAGACAAGAAAAGTTACATTTGCTGTTCAGGTGTTTGAAAGTTAAGTGTTACTTAAAATTTTTGAACAAGGCATTTTAAGTTTAGTTCTCCTTTATTGGGGTAGGTAGCAGAGCAGTACCATGAGAGGAGTAGAACAGGAAGAAGGCAGAATTGAGACCTTTAAAGGTTTTGGCCCAAGCGAGGGGGAATGGGGGTGTCATTTGAGCACCTCGCCTCAGGCGGGCCCTGAATAGACCCAGTGAGAACTTGGTAGAAATGAGCCGGCCCTGTGATCTTCTTACTGTTTGAGGTTGGGTTGCACTCTTCTAGCTATTAGACATTTCTTTAGCCTCTTCAAGGGGTGATGTGGACTGAGCCACAGCCACTGTAGTTCGAACTTCCAAAGGCAGAGTCGCTAAAGCTGACACAGGGAGATGTAAATTATACTTCCTCACACCAGCAAGGTGCTTCTTACACCACACACAGTACAACAGGCCATTACCACCTCCTCATATGAGACCCAATTCTGCCATGACACCTAAACAAAAACCAGTCAACAATAACAATTATATATTAGAAGTTTTAAATATATAGAACTTGAGTATCCATGTAATCTATTGCTTCCACTACAACTCCCCACCCTCATAGTGCAAGGAGAGGCAGCAACTACTTGCTGCTACTGCAAATTCCTCCCAACAGACTATCAATCACAGAGGCCCTCTGCCAGGGTTTACATTGGTATAGGCTGGTGTAAACCCTTCAGAGACTTGGCCTAAGATGCATTGGTGATCAGATGTTAAAATCTAACCCATGACCCTAGGGCCCCAAAAAGTTGTTTTAATACAGAACCATTGGGTTTTATCTGGTAAATGCACATAAGTATAAAAGGTCTTTTTTTAAAAATATGTGTTTTACCAAAGAGGTGCAACCAAACTTCCATGCAAATCCTTTGCCATTGCAAAGTACTCTCTCTGTAGAGACACCTATTCACTGGCAAAGGGCTTGAACTGAAAGGTGTTGCAATTCCCTTTGAAATTAAAGGCAATTTCAGGTGTTCCTTATCTCTTGGGATCAGACCCTAATTGTTGCTTAATGTACCTGGCACAAGGGATCTCCTTGTAGGCCAATAAAATTGTATTAGTGTTTTATGCAATATCTATGCTTTAAAAACACAGTATCAAAATGATTGATTAAATTATTTCATATTGATCCTACTAGTTATACTGTCATGATATACCTTGCGTATGAAAACAGTAGTGATTAATATGTATACACATTTACTCATATGTTTTTAAAGCGATTAAAAACCTAGCTAAATAATTAATGGCATTGGCCTCCTTGACACTTGTTAAGACTCTAATCCTGCCAACTGATTTGCACAAATGGACACTTATGCCTACCTTGAGCCCCATTGAAGTTGAAGTTTCACCATCTGAGCACAGGGATTTGCTTGCACAGATCAGTTTGCAGGATCAGGTCCTTAGTTTGCTTCTGCAAACAGGAATACTCTGGGCATTTTGTGCTCTCTTTTTAGATCAATAACTTCTTTCAGAATATGCTAACAGGCTGCAAAATATATTTTAAAAACCAGACATTTTTGAATTATGAAAGTACAAAACAAAGCTCCCAAACAAGCTTTTTAAAAAATCTGTTCCTGTTTTTCTTCAAACAATTTGGATTGAAAATGTATCATCGCTATACAGCTCTGATAATTATTTTAACAGTTACAGCATGCTATGTGGCCAGATTTCAGTTTGCAAAATTGGGACAGTCGCCTGGGGTTATGAATCATCCTTGGGGGATTTGTGGATGTCTATCCAGCTGCTCCTGTTTTATATGCATGCCAAAGGATGTAAGTGTTGAGAAAGAGCTCTGTGCAGCAGTATCCTGTTAGTTCTTCATATTCGCAAATGGTGAGTAATATGTAGAAAAACCCTAATATGATGCATATAAAACTGAGTTATGAGTGCACAGTTTGAGCTTGATCTTTTTCTTATTTCTAAGAGTGAAGTTCCTGGTGTCATAATTCAGTGTTCATTTTAAAAACAGTTATTCTACAGAAAATTGTTCTGTTACCACATATAATTAAACTACAGTTTTACCTTAGTTAGAGAGAGAAAGAAATTACACTTTTGACCTGTGGCTCTATAAATTAACAGTGGCCCCTTCATACCATTGCAGTGACACATAGGTGCCATATAACCAAGAGACCCAACCCCCAGGGATTACCCATGGCACAAAGGGGGTGAAAAAAGCCAGTACAGCTTTGTGTGGCTCCTCTCTACACCAGAGATCTCTGGGGCATGTACAGTTGTTCTCATGCTATTCCCAGTTAGTATAATGGCTTACTAGCAGGTGCAACTTGGAATAGTCGTAAGGCTGCTCTAAGTTACACCAGAGTCCATATTGATGCCTGGAAAACCTCAGGATATGGGGAGTGCTGTGTGAGTATTATTAACTGATGATGATAATAATATGTTAAGACTTTTAGTAATGTCTGCTGTATTTATTTATTTATTTATTTATTTTACATTTTAGGTAAATGTAAAACTTATAGAAGTAGCTCGATCTAGCCACAACACAGCAGCTTCCCCACATGTCGGTCAATCCACACAACACCCTTGCAATTTCAGACTTTGGCCTTTTTGGATCAGCCTCTGTCAGTTGTGCTGAATTATGTATATATACATAATGTTTCGCAAACTTTGCTTGCATGAGTAGTCCTATTGACTTCAAAGGGAATGCAATACTCACTTAAGTAAAGGTTTAAGGAATTGATCCCTTCACTTGTACACAGACAAAATGCGGTGATTTGAAATGTGGTCTGCAAAGGTGAGTACAGTCACCCACTGGATCAATGCCATGGAATTTGGCCACTGCTCTTTTTGCTCAATGGTTAACACATTATAAATAGAACCTCACTAACACATGTAAAATGTTAGCTTCTCCAAAATGCAAGCTATGCCTAGGATATCACTTTAATTATAACTGCTATATTGCTGTAAGCCAGGTACATTATTGGTTACCAATAGAAAATCTCTATATGCCATGCCATTTTCAGTTAAGATGATTTACTATGGATCTCCTTTCATAACCATCTTAAATACTCTCAACATGGGCCAAAATGTACCTGGCCTTTCCAAGCCCTTTTTTTTTCTTTAAGTTGGTATTTGCACTGATCATGTTGCCACTCTATATGCCCACTCAGCAATATTTTGATCCACCCTGGGGACTCTGGAGTATAATACACTATACTTGATGTGATGAATAGGCTACTGAACTATTAGCTATGCTGAATATCCTCTTTCAGCCTGAATCAGACAATATTAGCAGGGGGTTAGCGAGCACTCTTTAGTATGTTACCTTTGTGAGACACACATCATAGTGACAAGGTACAGGTTTGACTGCCCAAATGCTTTATATTAGGAAGGAAATCCCTAAAGCACCTAAATTGTTTTGTGTACTATGCAGTATCTCCTGAAGTGAGCCCTCACAGCCATCATATAGGGGATGATTGTCTAAGTCATACAGTGTTATGCGGGTGTGATATTGGGTTTAAATCCCAACAGTGGTTCCAGACCAGTTCAGCAAAGGAAATTCAAGGACATTAGTAGTCACATTGAAGAGCTTTGCTTCAGTGATTTGCTGATTGATAACTTAGAGCTTGGCAGTGGGGGCTCATGGTGCTTATAAATAAAAATATATAGATCCCTGCCCTCAGGAGCTTAAAATTTAACTTAGACATAAAGCAAGGTGTCACTACAGCAAAAGTTCATGAAACATGCTTATTGATTGTTCTGTGTTGTCAGCGGGTCTATTCATGTGCTTAAATTGGGAACATATTTAAGTGCTTTGCTGACTTGGGGCTTAACTAAATATTAATGAGCAGTTGTGGTGGTATGTTGAATTCTGTTTCCTTTAGGTAACTAGACTATCAGTGAGTGTGCTGTTTTTGAAGTTGGTGTGAGTTATTTGGCTTCCCTTTATTCTAGAGTTAACTCATGCCAAATTAAATTGAGAAGAGGTGATGGCATCTTTGTTTTATATCCCTATAGAGGAAAAGATACTGTTTGTCTACGGAATTGGAGAGGCCATTATGTGATGTGTTTAGGTGATAAATCTTCCTAACAAAAATTTGCTAGGACAGCAAGTATATAGGTCCATTCAACAGGGCTGAATGCCTTTTTATAGTTTAAGAGGGTACCAGTTGATGCATATAACAGCTGGCCTTTGTTGCATGAGAAAAATAGCTTTTGAAATGTTGTTTAAGATCATCAGCTCATGCACAAAGCTCAACTGATACATATGAACAATACTATCAGAATAAAGTCTAGTGGATTAGCTTTTTTGCAGTGAGTTTGCTGTCAATGTTCTACGAGCAAATAAACTGGAAATAAGAACAATGGAGGCCTGGCATTTTCTTTTTAAGCAGAACTAAGATAATGGCTCCCTTTCTTTTCTTTTAAAAGCTTTGCTTTCCACAAATATCTGCATCTGAACTTGTCTATGTTGGTCTAAATATCCTGAAATGTCTTGAAGATCTCCATGTATGATGACTTCTGCAGAAAGATTTGCCCAAACTAGTAGTACACAAAATGGAGTAATAAAGTGGTGGCATGCTACCTTATAGAATCCCCAGTCAGCCTGAAGGCTCTCTTCCCACTGCCTTCCACAAACTTCAAGTACACTATTTCCCACACCTTCACCAAGAAGAGACAAAAAATCTAGGCACATAGGCAATAATGGCAAAGAAATAATTTCATAACCTTTCTTTATTCTCCTCTCTCTCTCTTTTCTCCAAGTCATTTGTCTCTTCCATCTGACGTTTATTTCTCTCCTTTTTACTGTTTTTCCTCCCCATGCATCATCTGATGGAATGCCAGTCTTTGAGGTCTTCTAGCTACCACCCTTTCCTTTTGAAGCAGTGCACTGTAGTTCATAGTGTTTAAGGCCAGAAAGCACAACCAGATCATCCAATATGAACTCCGGCACACCACAGGTCACTAAACCCCACCCAGGTTCTCATGCATTGAGCCCAATAATCTGGATTAGGATAAAGTATTACAGCCCTCAGAAGAATAAAATTTTGGGTGCCACAGATAGTGAATAGGACAGACCTCTTGTTCATGTGCTCTAGGAGGGGGTCTGAAGGGCAGAAAAGCTGTTTGTTTGTTTTTGTATTTTTTCTTCAGAGCTGGTGGGTTCTTTAAAATATGACATGGAATGGTGAACTCTGACATTCACAGCTGAATTCTTTACTGGTCCTTCTGCTACTTCAATGAAGAATTAGTTAATGATTCTCATTGCAGGCCTTAATATGGATTTTGCCATGCCCTCTTGATGTGATTGTGGTTCCTTTTCGTATGATCTATGTTCAAATGTATTGAAGTGTTTCTGTTTTACTGAAGAATTATGGTTGCCTATAACAACCACCCATCAGAGTGAATTACTGGAAACTATTTCCTTTTATTAATAAGACAAAACCAAATGCAATTGATAACTTCATGAAAAATGGCTCTATGTATTAGTACTGATCTTAATTCATTTTCTGCCAGTGACTCTCACACACTTCGTTAAATCTGTGAGACCTGTGTTAGTCTCCATTTTCTGTCACAAGTTCTGAGTCATTTCTTATAATGAAAGGCATGGTGCTTCTTTGATCCCTTTGGCTAACTTAATGCCAGCTTTCTCATCCTCCTTCACAGCAGTCATCCACTTCTACTGATGGTAAACTCTGTTCTGTAAACATATTATATTGATATTTTACTAATGTCACATTTGTGCCCATAATGGACTACACTGTCATTTCTATCCTGCATGTCATGGCTGCTCAGGCCTGCATGGGGGCAATGGTGATAGAACTCTGACCCTCTGTTCTAAGGCCCAGATCTTGCACCACAGAAATCAAAGGAAGAAGTTTTCCCATTAGCTTCAATGGTGCATAAGACTTTACCACTGAAATAAAAGAAGAAATATAGTGTGCAGTGCAGGGCCTGACAAACAGTTATGCCATTCTGATTCCATGTCCAATAGCCATACTACCAAAAGTTTTTTGTTCTTTTTAGAAGATAAGCACATTGTTTTATGAAAAAGTAATTGCTTCATGAGTCTAATCTGAGCAGTATTATCTGCTGTAGCTGAGAACAGTGATGTAGAACAAATTTCTTTAGCAAATCAAATAATGATACTTTGTAGAATAGTCCCTTTTAAAATTTCTGTCTTTTTTGTGAATTCAGTACTTGGGAAAGGGGTTGGATTTTCAGTCCCAGATGCTAGAGTCCTCTCCTGCTATTTTTGCCACACCTGTTTTCAGGAAAAGAAGTCCCAGCTTCTTCCTTGCCATTGTGCAATAGATACTCTTACCCTGGAGAGATCACTAATTGTGTGCATCACAGAAATGAAAACAGTCAGCAAACAGGTATTTGACACTATTTTCATTATTATGGGGCTGATCCTTCTCCCACTGGAGTTAATGGTCACAATGCTGTAGATTTCAATGAGAGCAGACTTGGGCTCTGTGTAATAAACAAGCAGTACAGTCCAAGCACAAATCAGTGGAATTCCAGCTGGATTGTCTTCCCTCAAGAACTAGAACAAGTTATGGTTAGGTAGCTAAGAAGAGAGCTACACTACAGCTTACACCTTTGGTCTGCTGTTCATTATCATAATGTGAACGAAGCTTTGGAAAGCCGGGTTTAAAAAAGAAAAAGAAACACAAAAAACCCACCTTGCTGCCACCCTGCAATCTGAATGCTGCCACAGTTTCAACTGTACCCATCTAATTTCTTTGCATTGCTATTGTAGTGCCTCATTTTTTTTTTTAAATGAAACTGATTATTTTCTAGGAAACACAATGGCCTTTAAAACGCCCTGATTTAGTTAATTACTCCCTCACCACATCCCATGGAGTAAACAAATTAAATAGCAGTCCCGTCCCCCCAACTGAAACCTGCATTTTTTTCCTGTTTCTTTGATCACTGTAATTTCCAGAAGGCCTAAATGCTTTCAGTGCTCTCAGTTTGCCTACTTTAAAAGCACCCACACATGGACCAGAAGGTCATTATAGTTATTCATTAGTTGCATAGATTAAATAACAGTGTTACTGGTTTTAAACACATTTTCTGTTTTGGAGGTCAACAGTTTCTTCCTTTAGCCTCGCGTTTAACCTCCTTGCCACATCTCAGATTCATGGTCTCGGTAGCTCTTTGTGCCTATTTATATTTGTATGTGTTTCTATAATATATGCAGTGACACATTTTCCACCCTGAGAACACTGCAGTTACCAGTATATTGTTGTTATATACTGGTATATAATGTTCAAAAAGATCTTGTATTAATTTACAAGCATAGGAGTAGCAGGAGTTAAATAACAGATCTTTGAGCTTGTCCGTCCTGTCACACAAAGTCCTTTTAAGAAAATATTGCTTCAACCATCGTAATCTATTGGTGGAAAGGGGTAGCTTCATTGGTTTTTCTGCAATTCTAGAATATTTGTTTTATTTCAGTGTTCATAAATGTAATTTGTTCTAGTTTGGTGCTACTGCAACCAACATAAGACTACTCATCAGCGGAGGATCCTCTGTTCTAGTAGTGGACTAGACTAAAAATGCTCACAGAATTTTCATTCTAGCTCATAGACAAAAGCGCTTTTTTCCATTGCATGTGGTAAGAAGAATGCAATCCTTTATAATGAATGTGGATCATTATCCATGTCTTTATCATTTTGAGACTAGATTACCATAATGCACTGTACAGAGGGTTACATATTGAGATCATTTGGTTATCAAAGCTATTGCCACCTACTCATTAAGGGGTGGGTAACATGGAGAGCATATAAGAGTAGTGCTCTGAAATTTGCACTGCTATCAATAGGTTTTGGGGTGGAATCCAAGCTGTTGGCTTTAAAACTAATACTATTCTTCAAAATGTCAATGAGCAAAATGCCTTTTAATTAGCCAAAATGAAGAGCAAGAAAATAAAATAACCAAAATGAATCCAGGTAGCACAGTGAAGGGGTCCATATTTATTGTAAAAGCTACTGTCAGCCATCATTCTTGACTTGCCCCATCTAACATCAGTTGAAACAGTTAGCAAGTGACAAGTCTTTTGAACTCTTCCACTGCGCATTAATTACTCAGCTAGATGTACACTTAAAGCTTCATCTACTGCACATAAATGGGCAGGGGTCTGGTCACCCAAGGAACCATCTCTCTCCCCTTAAAATACTAACACAAAATTGTGAGTGGCAGATGCTCAAGCTAGTGTCTTATTACATTAAAAGAGAGTAGGCGGTTGGCAGGGCATTCCCTGTGAATGTCCTTGGTTTTGAATTTGCACTCCGCTGTCACCTCCAATTTGGCCACTGCACCCCAAATTTGTCATCCTTTTCCAGGCACACTGCAAACTCTTGGACATCTGGGCCCTAATCCAACTCTCCTTAAGTCAAAGGGAGACCTATTATTTCACTGGGAGCTGGATCAGGCCCTGGGAAGATGGTTGGCTGAAAGAGATGTTTAGTTTGGGTGCTATTGTGATGGATATTGTATAGGTAATTCACTGAGCAAGTGTGTATTGTAAATTTTATTGCTTCAAAATTATCATAGATATTGTCAAGAATATTCTGGATAGACATTGAAAAAATAAAATAAAGACAGTTAAATGAATAGCCAACAAACTGAAAAATATAAACAGCAAATCCCTTATGCAAGACAATCTTGTAACAAGCACTACCCATGCTGTCTGCTGAATAGATATTTTGTCTTGTTCCCAGTAGCAGATTTCTGTAACAGCTGAGTAGATATTGTGGGCTCATTGCTGAATTGATACATAAAATAGGGACATGCTAGTATCACCATTGCTTTCTGTTCATTTTTATGCTTATTGGTAGTTATCCTACTTTCCTTTTTGGTTGTTGCATTTATTACAGAAAAGAGCCACTCTCTGACTCCATTACAAACCATATGGGAGTCTATGTACATCACCTTCTGAGGTGACTTGCTTAGTCAGGACCTCTTATTTTATTTCCTATTGCACAGTGCTTGTGACAAAGCACCTTGCTGGAGGATGCCAGATGTAGCTGAATTAAGTCAGTCCAGGCCCTAGGCCACCATGACAGGGACAATGGCATAGGTTTCCCTTGTCATCCTCTCAGGAGCAGCAACAGGGAACCCCTTCCCCTTGGGAGTGGCAGGGCTGGCAATAGGAATTCCTTTCTCCCCCACCACAGAGGTAGCAGTAGGGGCCACCCTTAAGTACTTACCCCCAGCAGCCTGGGTGTATATGCATGCTTGCCTTTGCTGCAGTTTTCTGCTATACATTACATACAGTCCTTTCCTGGGGTAGTGTTGATGAGGCCCCTACTTACAGGAGTGGGGCTATTTGTTAACACCTCATTGATTTGCATGGGGCTGAGATTCTGATGTAATCATGTGACTCTAGGAGCGGGGGCCCTAGTATCTATGCCTTAATCCAGCCACAGCTAAAACCCAACTTTATTGGTCTGGGAAGCATTCATGACATGTTATAAAAAAGATATTACTGTGTCCACCTGACGATGGAGTTACTTAAAGAGGGCCAAATTCATCTCCATGGTAACTCATTTGATCTTAGTGAAGCTCCACCAGTATGAAACCAGAATAGATTGATTAAAATGGATACCTTCTGACTTCCTCACAGAGCCAGGCTTAGAACTTCCATAGAGCTGCTGGTATGCCAAGTGACACTAATTTTATAGTGCTTCAAATGATGTTTGAGACTTTAGACTTTGTAAAAGCTCTTTTCCTTTGATGGCTCTCTACAGATGCTCATTTCAATTACCTCTAAAGCTGGCCTTTTCTTTTTGTCCATAATATTTCTATGTTAATTTCAGCATATTAAATCAGCTTTTGGTGGGGTTTTGACATGCAAAGTAGCTGCAAATTCTTCATGGAACCATCTTGTAAAAAATATCTGAACTTAGTGGGAGTTGCAGGGTACTGAGAACTTTTGGAAATCTGGCCAGTTATTTCAATGCCTAAATATGGATATAGGAGCCATGCATTTTTAAAAAAAATCTTGGCCTAAATTGCCATATATATATATATATATATAGCTTTGCATTTGCACTGGTAAATTGCAATTTCTATGGGAAAGATGATTGGCTGTTTTCCATATACAGGCTATTTTTATTTTGCCTTTTTATATTAAAAACTAAGCAAAAGTTCTGGCAAACTGGTTATCTGCCAGGATTCAATGTGTTTCCTTTTGTTCAGCCAAATTTTAGTTGCAGAGCACTCAAAGATCTGGTGATTCCACGTGAATTTTTGACAGCCCTAATTAAACTGGTTTTATTTTGAAGGAGATGCGAGATCTTATATGACACTTTTAATATTCCTTAAAATGAAGAAGGCAAGGATAGATGTAATATTTTCTCAAGGTTTTAAAATAAGGATGGGAGCTACTTTGGTGACACAGTGGTCGTCAATATTATTGAATCAACATCATGTTGACAACCCAATCTTCCCAAAGAAAAGTGCACTGCTCAGAAAAATAATTATTTATCTTTTCAACATAACATTTCAGCTGCCTTTTAAGTCTCATAAAAAGGGGCTCTTTACTTACAGGAATCCATTGAATTCTACATTTCAGCCACCATTGGTCTTTCAAAATACTGGTGTCACCAGAGAGAAGCCATAATATTGATTTTACATCCTAATGGATTCTGCATGTAAATAAAATTTCTGCTCTACAAAGCTTCAAGTATTAAAACATAATACTCAAGTAATTACTTTTCTGCAGAATCCATGCTTCTTTCGTTGTTCATTCTGAAAGCTGAGAATTTGCAGGCACTCAGGTCACCAAGTTTAGACTGCAGTGTCTTTGCATCCTGTTGAGGAAAAAAACCTGTCTTAAAAATACTACAGATTTCTGTGGTCCAAAACACCACAATTTCATGTTACTACAGCTGACCGCTCCAACCTCAATAACATTTGTGAAATTAAGATTTACAGCATACCCTGGACTTGCAGCTGAAGTAGCTGGATGGCTGAGTGGTTGCTGGCTAGGAGAACAGTTGGAGTTCATTTACCTTTAAAAGAACTAATAAATGCCATTTTGTCATTTGTTGCTGCCACTTTGAATTCAGCAGCCTAATAACCGTGGCAGTAATACAGTAGAGTAACTATACTGATGAAATGTGAGCAATAACAAAAAGATGAAAGGGAATACAGAGAAAACTATGAGGGATGCTCAAATGTTACAAAATTCTCAGCTTTAGTTGGCTTTAAAAAAAACAACATAATTTCTGGCTAAATTGCGGCTTGCTTTAAGCTCCGTTGGCCATGTCTTGCCATTTTCTGAGCCGCCCCCTCTGCGTACCCAGCTCAGCAGGTGAAGATCTGCGTCTGGGGGCACCGGGGCTAGAAAGAGGGCATGGTGTCGGGGGAGAAGATGAGCTAGCATGGTCTGTTATTGCCCGTCCACCCGAAAGTCGGGGGCCCATCGACATTTCCAGCTATGCCACTGCAGTAGAGCAGAAAATTTGCTACTCCAGGTATGGTGGCTTCTGCTGAAGGATATAGCAACTGTTGTCCTTCAGCACAGGGCCGGCTCCAGGGTTTTGGCCGCCCCAAGCAGCCAAACAAACAAACAAAAAAGCCGCGATCGCGATCTGCGGCGGCAATTCGGTGGGAGGTCCTTCGCTCCGAGAAGGAGTGAGTGACCGTCCGCCGAATTGCCGCCGAACAGCTGGACGTGCCACCCCTCTCCGAAGTGGCAGCCCCAAGCACCTGCTTGGTAAACTGGTGCCTGGAGCCGGCCCTGCTTCTGCAGAGTCCTCTGCCTCCAGTGGCCATTACATATTCAGCATAAAGATTTTCCTCATTGTTCTGGATCATTATGCTGTGTTCACAATAAGAGAGGACCAAATTCAGAAGTAGTGTAAGTGTATGTAGCTGCAACTCAGAGCGTAGATATCTGAAGGGCAGGCACACAGCTCCATCCTGGATTTCAAGTGCCTGAGTGACGCTTAGGGCTGATGTGGCAGCACTACACCCCTGCTCAGATTTGGGTGGGCCTGGATGATAAGCAGCACTACGGCCCCGCTCCGTTGGAGTAGAGAGGAAGCCAGAAATTGCCAGTGGCAGTACCCCTCCAGAGGAGGAGGAGGTGCTAGTTTTGACATGCATATCATTGGTCTGCTAGAGTACCTGAGAGCAGGCCAGTCAGGAAAAAGATGGGTGGTAAATAACAGCTGCTGGAATGACTATGTGGAGCAGGGATAAGAAATGGCTGGAGGAGAAACTTTTCTGGAAGCATTTCAAATCCTTGCACCCTTCTGTGATCAAAGTGTGCCACTTTGTGTGTATCATCTTGGTATTAAACTGGAAGAATATGGCAGCATGGTAAGTGTAATTACCAGGGCCGGCTCTAGGTTTTTTGCAGCCCCAAGCACTCCCCCCCACAAAACCCTCCGAGAGCGCAACTGCTGAACCAAAAAAAAGGTGGCCGGAATGCCGTCCCTGAAATTGTGCTGCCCCAAGCACGTGCTTGGTTTGCTGGTGACTAGAGCCGGTCCTGGTAATTACTCATTCTCCATCACCACATAATGGTAGAGACTTCCAAAATAAGAAACCTCAATGAAAAGCCAAGTGCTTATGACACGAAAGTACAGCTCCCACTCCCTGTCCCCAAGCTAACACCCTGTCTCCACAGAACTAACTTATCATATTTTCCTCTGTTACAATATTGTATTGCATAGACTATGATGAAGGGAGTCTATATTGTTAAATGTTGAATTAACTTGGACTACTGTGGAATTTGGATTTGTTGAGTTTCACCAAATCTTATCCATCTTCATAAAGATTTTTAAGATCTTAAGAAAAAATAAATACAAAATGTCATTATTCTTACAGCAGAATTGCAGTGACTGTTGCATTTTCTGTGTTTTCTGACAGTGATAATATCAAAAAGCTTTAAAATTTGGGGTTAGAATTTTCCAGGCCTGCTGTCTGCCAAATGGTGTATTATTTTATTTAGTTTTTTAACAAAGAAAGGAAGTTTGATGGAAAACAACAAGTCTTTCTTGCATGTAAGGACTTGGGTTATAAATTGTTGCCTTATAAAAGTAACCATTTTTTGAACAGCTGTAGAGCTGGGACTTTGATGATGAAATTTAGCAAATAAATAATAGCCCTCAGTGTAGTGCAGTGCCTTTCATTGTTCCAAGAGAAATTTATTTTGGTTTGACTGACTTATAAGCCTTTGAAAATTATGTGTTCAGCATATGCAGTACACTTTTTCTATGAATTGTGTAACATGCACTATTCTCAGAAGGAGGAATCCCTCAATGTGCATGTGTAGCTTATATGGCTACCTAGTAAAAAAAGAAAAATCTAGTCCCCTGCAGACTTTCTAAAGTGGGGACAACTGGGTTGAAAGTAAAATCAATGGGGCGAGGATTTCACCCCTCATCTCAGTTTTTGTAATCCTTTTAAGTTGTGAAGGGGCTGAGATGGGCTTTGTGGCCTTTGAGTAGTGCACAGTAAGGAGGCCAACATGGCTTCCTAGGGTGCAGAAAAATGTGATATTATATTGTATTTGAAAACTAGTATGAGACATATTTAAATATAATCAGAATATATAGACGGGGGGGGGGGGGGGTCAGAGTTAAGGTTGTAAGTGCAACCCCCACATTGGCATGTCCTGCTTTTTACATACTTAGCTATGCTACCTTTATACTATAGAGCTAACATACAGTATGTGGAAAAGTGAAATGGTCTAGGTGGGCCAAGAAAGAACATTAGTAGGTTTGCTTTGGTTGCTCTTAAACAGATCTATTCCCCTCCTGCTTCCTAAGACGCATGCCTGTACTGACCCCAGTAGCACTGGGGGTTGAGGAGGAAAAACACAACTGCCAAACACTATAAATATAGTGAAGAGTCATGGTTCTGTTTAGAATACCACAGAATAAACAGACCAGAGAAAAGACATCAGCTTTTTCCTTTTTTATTTAAACTCTACTAGTTCAAGAATGCAGCATTTTAGCATTTAAAAATACGTTGTAGTCACAACATACTGCATCTGAAACAAGAGCTGGGAAAACACTCTTTTTATCTTCAGCAGCTGTTCTCTGCAACTTCACACACCAGCATTTCACCGGACAAAACTCAAGCTGATTGCTTTGGATAGTCTGCCGGGGGTTTATGCAGTAGAAGCCACATGACTAGTCCCCTTTATGATGTAATGTGTGTTCTTCATTCGGCAGTGCTGTATATGTACATGTCAGTGTGCAGTAGCTGCGACTGGAAGGATAATCAATGGTTAGGGAACTAGCCTATGACTAGGAAAACCCATGTTCAATTCCCTGTTCTCCCATAGAGTTCCTGTGTGATTATGGGCAAGTCACCTAACACTAGGGGAATTTGCACATACACAATTTCCTATTTGTTGGACTCTCAAGCACTGGGCAATCATCACTGATTTACTTTCCTCAGAGACAGATGCAATGTCAAGTTTGCACTGAGTATGACATGCATCTCAAAAACCTCAGGTTTTAGAATCATACAAATGTAGCCTTATATTTTTGATTGGATCCTACTTCTTTAACAGCCTATTTAAATATTGCTTAGCATCAATTTCGACAGCATGATGATGATGTTGCCCTTTTATGTTTTTAGTATGATGGCAATACAACAAAATGCATCAATTCTTTATTTTTAAAATTTAATAGCAAACAGGATTAATAACCCCTACAAAAGCCAATAACTCTTAAAGGCCTTCTTAGGGCAACTCAACAGATGGAGGGAGATTAAGCTGAAGAGTTCGATCTGAAGACTTAATCACAAAGAGCTCAGGTTGGCATTGCATACAAGACACCAGATACTCACTACTGTAGTCATGCATGACAGACCTGACTCTTTTAAAATACAAGATCATACCTTTGAAGGTGACTATTGACTATATATTACATACGAAATTTTAAAATTTCACATACAATACATTATTGTAGAAGGATTCTTGAGGTGTCTTCGTAGAGATGAACAAGCAGATGGAAGTAAAATCTCAGTGCCTCTTCTCTGCCTACATTCAAGTAACCTGAGCTGAACCCAAATATGAGTTTGGATTCAATAGATTTAGCATTCTAGTTTGATATTTGCAATTATGGCACTAATGACCTGAGAAGAAGTAAAAGAGAGGATCTCAAAAGTAGGAGGAGTAAGAGACTGGATTGAGGCAGATTGTGTTTGCGTGGGGCCTGTCCTTTGCAGGGGTTTCTGTTTAGATTTGGACAGAATCTGCTTTGTGTTTGTTCGTTCTGAGAGACCAAGTTAATGAGCCTGGGCATGTAATTTATAATAGCAACAGAAAAGCAAAAACAAACACAACACCAAACCCCCCAAAAACAAACAAAAATCCCCAACCCCAAATAATTTCTTGGGATACTGCTGAGTAGTCCCCAAACCATTCAAAATAATGCTTGTATGCAAACTAAACAGTGAAATCCTAAAACAGAACAGATCAATTACCTGTAGTCACTTAGATATACTTTATTTTCTACTTATAACAAATAAAATGTCAGTGGCATCTGTCCTGCTTCTCATTTAGAGGCTACCACATTCATTAATATAGGAAAGATGCCCATGGTACATCACTCCTGTCTCTGTTCCTTGAGGCATCTCTAGTCTCCTGTGTGTTCTGCCTTCTGTGCTTCTTTTTAAAGATTGTTTTTTCTGCCTGTTTCTTTTAACCAATAACTAAATAAAATTAATTACAAACACACTAAAACCGACTCTAACTTGTGAGGACCACCATTAAGATTCCAGATAAATCTGATCTATCAGAGCCATCAAGTCAGAAACACAAAGGAAGTTTCTGAGACAGCACAGTCGGGAGCAGCATGTCACACAGATCAAGATGTAGGATCAAAGATACAAAGTTAGCATGATCTGTAGCCAGGAATCAGATCTCATTCAATTTTAAAATATTCTTATTAGTGTAATTATGAAAATTAGTTATTGTTTCATCTTTTACATTCACATATTGCCAACGTGCCAAAAAAAGGCCATATACTGCATTCTTGAGTGCTCTTTCCCCACCTAGAGAATGATTTGTGGTAAATAAATGAGTGGGGAAAATTCAATCACTTCCCATGAGAGATCCCACTGTTAAATATTTTCTGATATTCAGTCTAGTATTCATTCTTAGATCAAATTTTGATACTTAATTTTTCCACAAAACTAAGTCAACCCTTCCAGATCCCATTCAAAAACTCTGTGACAAATCTTTTCCAATCCTGTTAAGATCAAATGTCCACACTCTGGGCAGTGCCGGAGTCTGTCCTCTCAAATTTTACAAATTTTCATCCCTCAGAGTTTATTGCTTTGATTTGCTTCTTCTACAAAATTTACTTGATGTATAGAGATGATGAGCTGCTGGGGAAGGAGCATTTCCAGTTCTGCAAGGATCTATAGGTTTGTACTTGTACGTGGAGAGAATGTTCGAGCTGGCTGGAGAAATTTTTCAGCAGAACCATTTTCTGTCAGAATGCAGGTGTATCAAAATCAAAACACTTAGCAAAACTGATAATTTTTTCTGGAATTTCATTTCAGAAGAAAACCAGGAAGAAATTCCAAAGTGTAAAAAAATTTAATTTTTCATTTTGAAATGAATAGTCATTTTAAAAAAAAAACTAGTCTGTGATCTTAAATAGAATGCAAAATGTAAAAAAAAAGAAGAAAAGAAATCAAAATGGAGTCTGTCAAAACAAAATGTTTCGATCAACAGGAAAATTTCAGGGGAAGTAGCCCCAACTGCAGACTCTGTGCTTGGAAGAAATGGAACTTGGTGAGTGGCATTAGGTCTGTCTGTGGGTTTTGTTTTGTTGTTCTCTGTGTATGGGTTTTATAGCTGGGCCCTGGGTAAGCCCTTGGAGTTTTGATCAGTGCCTTGCTAAAGACCACAAGGCTTTAGCCCTTGGACTTGGATTAGCCCAGTTGTTTGAAGTCTGAGTGGTTAATTGCTTCCTGGTGGTGAGGGGTGGGGCTGAACTTAAGCAGGGAAGACTTCATATAAAAAAATCACTTGCTAGGCAAACTTGAGAGCCACAAACAAAGAAAGCTAACAGGAAAGTTTCAGGTGGAGTTTGGAGAGGGAGTGTGAGAGGCTCAATACTACGTGTGATATCAAGATGGCCTGCATTGGAACAGTGGTGGTGACCTGCAAGAGGTGTGGCATGTTCTTTTCTGCTTGAAGCCGCAAGGGATTTCTTATGCCTGAAATGCTAGTTGGTGACTGCTGGAGGAACTACAAAGAGTCCAAGAAGCTGAAGAGTGCCTAGACAACCAGATTCAGGAAACAAGTACCCTAGGTTCAAGGAAGAATGGAGCTGGCCACAAAGGAATTGATGAGAGAGGAAGTCAGAGAGGAGACCTGGCAGTTCTTAACCACTAGAGGCAAGAGATGACAGCAATATTCTACACAGTTGGAGATAACTGGCCACCAGAGAAAAGAGAAGCAGGAGGAATTCCACACAGCTAGAAGTTTCAAATCAATACCAGGCTTTCAATGGGGAAACTATGGAACATACCTCTCGAGATCCAGCAGGCCCAAGGGGACAAAGATGTACAGGACATGTATGTGGATGGCAGCTTGGCCCAACCTGTAAGAAAATCACACTTACTCTCAAAGAGTTCTCCAACCAGCCAAGGTAGACAGACAATTCTTGTTGGAGATTCAATACTCAGAAGAATCAACGGAAAAACCTGCAAGGGACAGGCAGATAGCAGGACATTGTGTTGCCTTCCTGCAGCCAAGACATGAGACATCACTTGAAGATCGGATAGGCTTCTGAAGCTGACAGGATCCATTGGTGATGGTTCATATCAGCACACATGACACTACACAAAGGGATATCTTGCAGATAGTAGATGACTTCAGGGAACTTGGAAGACTGCTGAAGAAGAAGAATGTCCAAGTGATCTTCTATGAGATCCTTCCTGTCCCTTGAGTAAAGGAAGATACAAGTCAAATGCTTCTGGAAGTGAATTGCTGGTTAGATAATAGGTGGAGGGCTTTGGTTTTTTGGGATATCGGTCCTCCTTCGGCTGAGGTGGAGGCCATCCAATCTATACAGCCCCCTCTCCCCACAAAAGTTGGTCAATCGTCTTGGGAATAGGGTGGATGGAATAGTTAGGAGGGAGTTAAACTAATAGCAAAAGAGGAGGGTAAAAATGGATGATATCAGCACTCAACAATAAATCAAGCTGTTGAGAACAAAATTAATCAAGGAACCAAAGGACATGAAGAAATTCTTTATTTGCCTAGGGGCCTGGGTAATAAACAAGACAAATTTGGAACTGATCATTTATAAGTATAAATTCAATATATTACCTAAACTTGGTGGGATGGTTTGCATAATTGGAAAGTTAAATGTTGTTTATATTTAGGAAGGATTGAGTCAGCAAAAATGGAGTAGGAGTGGCACTTTGTCAAAAACCTGTTTCTGAGTCACTGATAACTTGGAAGAAAATGATTTTGAATGCTTATGGATCAATGTGCTAACAGATAAAGCACAAGATGAGATACTAATTAGTGTCTTCTACAGACCACCAAATCACACTAGGGAACAGGATGACTGCTTCTTTACGCACACATCTACAATGTGTAGGAAAAAATGCTGTGTGATCATAGGGGACTTCAATTTGAGTGACATGTGCTGGCAGTCTCATACTGCCAGTACTGAAACATTTTTAGAATTTCTAAACATAATAGATGACAATTTCCTAACTCAAAAAGTGTTGCAGCCAACATGGGGGAATTCTATATTAGACTGTGTCCTAACAGTTAAAGAGGAACTGTTCACAGAAATAAAATTAATGGTACCTTAGTTAAAGTGATCATGAGTTGATAACATTTATAATGTGCAAGCAGAATAAAATCCAGACCAATGAAGAGTAATATATATACTTTGTGCTTTAAAATGGCCAATTTCAAATATCTGAGAACAATTTTATAATCCAAATCAGCTGGGAGAAATAATTTTAATTAAAAAAATGTGAATGATAACTGGGAATCATTTAAGAACACCTTACTACATGCCCCAAAAGCTACAATCCCACAACAACAACAAAAGGTTGTGGTGGTTTAAAAAAAGGCCTGGTTGAGAACGGAAGTGAAGGAATCTGGTTTTGTTTTTTGTTTTTTTGGAAAAAAAAGTGTGTGTGTGTGTGTGTGTGTGTGTGTGTGTATAATATATATATATATATATATATATATATATATATATATATATATATATATATATATATATATATATATATATATATATCAAAACACAAGGGGAAGTTGATAGTAATTAATATAAATCAGAATTTAGGAATGGTAAAAAATTGATAGTGTAAGCAAAGGGACTCAAAGAGAAATCTATGGCCAGCACAGTTAAGGACAATGAGTTTTTAAAAATTATATTAGAAATTAAAAGAATTCTGACAATGGTATTGGTCGATTACTAGATGAGTGGTAGCATTATCAACAGTAATGCACAAAAGGCAGAAGTGTTCAATAAATATTTCTGTTCTGTATTTGGGGGGGAAAAGAGTATGTGGTCTCATTATATGCTGATATTCTTTCCAATCCACTAATATCTCTGGAGGATGTTAATTAGAAGTTACTAAAGTTAGACATTTTTAAATCAGCAAGTCCATATAACTTGCATCTAAGAGTTTTAAAACAGCTGGCTGAGGAGCTTGCTGGACCATCAAAGTTGATTTTTCAAAACGTATCAGAGCACTGGGGAAGTTCCAGAAGACTGGAAGAAAGCTAATGTTGTGTCAATTTTTAAAAAGGGTAAAACTGGATGACCAGGGTAATTATAAGCCTGTCATCGATCCTAGGCAAGAGAATAAAGTGACTGATACAATCTTGATTAATAAAAAATTAAAAGAGAGTAATATTATTACCAATCAACATGGGTTTATGAAAATAGATCTTGTCAAACTAACTAGATATTTTTTTGGATGGGATTACAAATTTGGCTGACCAAGGTAAAAATGTTGACATAATATACTTAGACTTCTGTAAGCCATTTGACTTAGTACAGCACAACATTTTGATTTAAAAAAAACTAGAAAGATATAAAATTAACGTGGCACACATTAAAAACTGACGGGTCTCAAAATGTAAGTGTAAATGGGGAATTGTCATTTTGTAGGTCTTTTTCCAGTGGGGTCCTGCAAGGATCAGTCCTTGGCTATATGCTATTTAACATATTTATCAAGGACCTGGATGGAAAACATAAAATCATCACTGAAAGTTTGCAGATGACCCAACTTGGGGGAGTTGTAAATAATAAAGAGGACAGGTCACTCATCCAGAGTGATCTGGATCACTTGGTAAACTGGGTGCAAGCATAGAATGTGGATTTTAATACAGGTACGTGTAAATGTATGCATCTAGGACCAAATAATGTAGGCCATACTTACAAAGGGGGGACTCTATTCTGGGAAGCAGTGACTCTGAAAAAGATTTGGGGTTGGGATGGATAATCAGCTATAAGTGAGCTCCAGTGTGATGCTGTGGCCAAAAGAGCTAATGCGATCCTGGGATGCATAAACAGGGAAATCTTGAGTAGGAGTAGAGAGGTTATTTTACCTCTGTATTTGGCACTGGTGTGACTGCTGCTGGAATACTGTGTTCAGTTCTGGTTCCCACAGTTCAAGAAGATTGTTGATAGAGTGGAGAGGGTTCGGCGAAGATCCATTGGGACGATTAAAGGATTAGAAAATATGCCTTTTAGGGAGAGACTCAAGGAGCTAAGTCTATTAGCCTTTTCTTTGTTAAGCTAAAGTGATGACTTTATTACAATCTATAAATACCTACACGGGGAACAAATAGTTATTAATGTGACCTTGAAGCTAGCAGAGAAAGATGATCCAATGGCTGGCAGCTGAAACTAGACAAATTCAGACTGGAAATAAGGCATAGATTTTTAACAGTAAGAGCAGGGCCGGTGCAAGGAAGTTTCGCACCCTAGGCGAAACGTCCACCTTGCGCCACCCCCCCACCCAGCTAACCCAGCCTGCCACCCCCCCCACCTGGGGATCCTGCCGCCACCCTGGCCCGGGGAGCCTCCCCCCTGTCCCCCCCGCAGCAGCTACCCACCCTGTGCAGCAGCTAACCCTGCCCGGGGAGCCCGCCCCAGCTCACTTCCGCTCCGCCTCCTCCGCTGAGCATGCCGGCGCCGCTCTAATTCTCCTCCCCTCCCAGGCTTGCGACGCCGATTGGAGGAGAATTAGAGCGGGGGCTGTGTGCTCAGCGGAGGAGGCAGAGTTGAGGTGATCTGGGGCGGGGAGCGGTTCCCCTGTGCGCCTCCCCCCGTTACTGCGGGCAGCCCTCCCCACGCCCCCCCACCCCAGCTCACCTCCGCTCCACCTCCTTGCCTGAGCAGGCTTTTAGGTGCCCGCAACCACTAGGCGCCCTAGGTGGCCGCCTAGTTCACCTAGTGGTTGCACCGGCTCTGAGTAAGAGTAATTAACCATCGGAACAATTTACCAAGGGCTGTGGTGGATTCTCTATCATTGTTAGTTTTTAAATCAAGATTGGATGTTTTTCTAAAAAGATCTGCTCTAGGAATTATTTTGGGGAAGTTCTATGGTCTGTGTGGTACTTGGATGCTGTGGTGAATTGTGCCATGGAAATGTACATAATAGAATTACTTACCTATCTAAGGTAATTCTAGTGCATACATCACCATAGTATCTATGATTCAGGGGTGAAGGTTCTGCGTCCAATTGTACTTTCTGGCCACAAAATTATGGCATGTGGGAATGTGAAATAGTGTTGCAGCCAAAAGGGCTGATGGAGTGTACAGTAGATTCATGTGCAACAAGAGCCACAGAACAAAAAGGCGAGGCAAATAGATTGTACAAATAGCTTAATGCAATTGGTGAAGTATGTCTGCTTTGGTGGGAAAAATCTAACATTTAAGAAATGTTATATTTTTTGTAGGCTGATTGTTTATTTCTCTTTCTGCTGCTGAATTTATACATAATTTGAATAAAAAGATGTTTCCCTCCAATATCATACCAAGTTTCACAAGCAATATATAAGCAAATATTTGAATAAATCACATGCTTTGTTCATTTATACAGTGAGCTAATAATGGCTATAGGAAATGAGTTTACTCAGTCAATAGTCATCTGAGCTAAATGATAATTTTATAAAATGTAAATCTATGCAATCTGTCTGACTCAGCTTATCTCTAGCTGACAACACATGCTAATCAGTGCTGTCACCGTTGATATTAGTATGTGATGTTAACCCCCCTTTTTTCTTTTTACAGTATATTCTTAGTGTTTGAGGAAAAACACTGGTGGATCCATTGCTAATTGCTTATGCCTCAGGGAAGGGAGACATACCTTTAATTGTAACCAGCCAGCAGACAGAAAATGATGCTAGAGTTCATATTAAAAAACAGTCTGCTGGTCATATTGGTATGCAGGTGCTGGAGAGTGTTTGGCTGAACCTTTGCCTTCTCCACTGCTCTTAACTATTGTTGGGGAAGTCCTTGCTGCTCCTTGGGACAGGCAATAACCCGGGGAGGCCCTGCTCTGGTTCTTTCATTCCTTGTTGCTGATGCACCTGGACAGGAGGTTCTGAGGTAAGGGGCTCTTCCCTGCTAGCATCTGGTTTGGGAAGGGTGATGGGATTCTACTGGAGCCTAACCTGAACTAACTCACTAATGGGCTGGCAAGTAGTTCATGAGCTCCTGATTCCATCTCAATTTACCAAATATTACACATTTCACCTTTTTTTATTCTTTGGTTTAAAGAAAGGGGAAAAAAAGGGATGGGGCACTGAAAACTGTATGGCCCCTTAGCATTCTCATGCCAGAAGGAATGAAGGGGCTACCAGCACCATCTAGCAACAAGGAGAGAGTCAAGAGAAGAAACAGATTGTCCCGTCACAGGGTTCTTCAGTAATTTGTACAGCACTCTGGTTGTTTATTCATTTGTTCTTAATCTTGTCTGGTATAACAGCCGTCCCTCAGGAAAGTGTGATGTTGAAAGAGGTTGCAGAAAACATGTCTCGTAGAAATTATCAGACCAGTTGGGACTCTGAATCTAAAAACTTACTTTATAGCTGTCACTTTCAGTCTTTTTGTTGTTACAGCTGGGTGGAGTATCTTCTAGCACTTCACTTTAGTTTTAATTATTTAGTACCTGGCTTTAGCTGGTCTATCTGTTTTTGAGTTCTTGATGAGTTAAGTGTTTTAGCTCCAGGCTTTTTAAAATTGTACTTGCAAAAATTCAGGCACAATTAACATGATTGCATATGCAATAAAGGTAATAATGCATACAAGTTGTGCTCATACACTTTTTTGTATGTGTGTTGAAAAATCTGTGCAGAACCTGGTTGCAAAATATGCATGTTTTGGTAATGAGACATGTTTCCCAGAAATGCAGGTTAGAGCATTCATTTATTTGTATTCCAGTAGCCTTTTGAGTCCCTTCCTGAGATCAGGACTCCCCTGTGCCAGAAGCTGTTCCTACATACATTATAAAACATTCCCTTCCCCAAGAGTTACAGTCTAAATAGACAAGACATGCAGAGAGTGGAAGAGAGAAGTGTTATCATTATTTTGCAGATGGGAAACAGAAGCACAGTGAGATTAAGGCCCTACTTCAGCAAGTTACTTAAGGACATTATTAACTTTAGGCACACGAGAAGTCCCCCTGAAGTCAATGACTGCTGACGCCCAAGATTGCAAAGGAAGTCCCTGACAGAGCCAGAAACACAAGTCCCCATCTCTTGAGTTCCAGTCCAGTGCTTTAACCACAGGGTTATCCTGTCTTTCATTTAATAGTGAAAAGGGTCTACAGTGACATCTTGCTGAGCTTCAACTATTTATACAATATTTTTGTAATAAAGAATATAAACTAAAAACCCTGCCACTTAGGCCTACTCTCTTTTATTTGGAGGAACTGTAATACTGGTTTCTTTAGGGACAAATCTCCTGTATTTGGGATAGTGGTACAGGTAGAGTAGTAACAAACAGTAAGGCACAACTAATATAATGTATCCTAACAAAGTTGTTACGCTTTTGTCATGCTGTCATAATCTTGACCGTGAGTCCCATAGAGCTACATTCATTACTGACATAACTATGTGGAGATAGACTTCATTGTTTGCTTGATCCTGGATATAACATGGATAACATTCATTATGGAAGTGCCGCTTGTAGTTCCATAGTTAAGGTTGAGTTGAGCTATTTTTATATATTGATATACACAGTTGAGGAGCCCAAATATCATGAAATAAAATGGTTATGATTTAGATATTTAATGTTTGTGGTCCCAGATTAGATTAAACTGATTTTTAAAGAGACATTAATGTTTATCCATATTTTTCCCCTTACCCATATCACCTCTGAACAAGTTACGATTGTTTGGGGTCCTTAATTGAGCATTGCTTACCTTAACAAATTTTAATTTCTTTTAAATGTAACCAGCACTTCGCACTGCTGTAGCAAGGATAACATACAATTAAATACTATAAAAGGAAGAGTTGAGCAGAACCAATTAAAATTTTTATCAAAACATATTTTTAAACAAAAAATGGCTTTTTAACAAAATGGACATTTTTGTAAGAAAAACTTAGAAAACTGAAATCCAAAAAATGTTTTCACTTCCAGGTTTTTAGTTTTTTGACAAAAACATGAAAAATTCTGATGAAAATGACGTGTGTTTCGGGAAAGAAAAGATGGTTAGAGAGGGAAAGAAGGAACGATTTAGAATGTGAAATATGATTCAAGTTAATTGGATCACAGCAAAAAACACCTCTGCAACTCTACCAGTTTCCTATGTTGATCTGAGTCTAATAATAAGCAGAAGATGTAATCATTTTAAGGACTTAGGAGAAATTCTGGAAATTGTTGAACTAAGCCATTGCCAAAACACACAAACTCTCCTACTTGATACTAAGTATCAGAGGGGTAGCCGTGTTAGTCTATATCCACAAAAACAAGGAGGAGTCCGGTGGCACCTTAAAGACTAACAGATTTATTTGGGCATAAGCTATCAAGTATCTACTTGATACTGTATCGTTTACAGGTGAATTATCTCTACTCTTAGAAATATATAACTATCCAACATTATTCTATAGGAAATGTGGAAAAGGTCTTGAAAACTGGGATATAATTTCCTCCATCCTTTTCTCTTAAGGTCCTCCCAACACAGAAGAAAAGATGGGAAGTGTTGTGCCATGCTGATTGATAAAAGCTGATTTTTACCAGGATGCAAGAGAAAGCGCCAAGGAATGTCACAAGATCACATTCCAACCTTTGCATGTGGCTCTTACTAGTCAGTGTGTACTGAAGGAATAGTGGTTGAGCTACATACTACACATAACATAGCAAAAGAAAATGTAATAATGGAAGCAAAAACCTTTAACAAAACGTGTCTTAGGTCATTTCTTTAAGTCTGTTACAGTCACGTTATCGCCATCCTTAAATTACAGAAGAAATAGTGTACTAAACTGATATAACAGAAATAAGGCCATTTGACTTGCCAGCTATGTGAAAAATGAAATGACAGCAAGGTCAGAGGTGAATTATAAAGGCCCGACTATTAACCTTTATTATCCTTTCAGTTGTTCTGGCTCTGCTTCCAGGCTGAAATCCGAGACACATTAAGTGCAAGACAGTCCTTCAGGGTTCAGCAAGAGTAGAATTCAGCAGTTGGCTTTATTGATTTTGTTTCTGTAAGCATAGAAAGAAAATTCAATGAATATAAACTGTAAGCTGCAACACTGGGAAAAAAACTTTTTTGTTGCCATACTCACTTGTTCTACACCTCTTTTAATAAGCATTTGTAATTCTTCAAGTCTGCCTATTTTCTGAATTATTAAATTCAAATCAACCTAAAAAAACAGTTAATTTGGACTTAGACACCAGGTGCTGCTTTATGGTACTCACATGCAATAGGAATTGTATGGTAAACACATTGAAGATAGGTCTCTACCCTGAAGAGCCCAGGTTCTAAATGGTGGACTGGATAGGCAAACGAAGTTATACTGGGGTGATATCCAGTCCCATTGGAATCAGTGACAAAAATCTCAATGACTTCGGTGGAGGCAGGATTTCATCTCAAGAATGGAGAAGGGAAAGAATGTTGTGTTACAAAAATATGACATTATTTCATAGTTTAACCATTGTTGGGTTTTGGTTTTTTTGTAAATGTACTGTTCATTTTTTTTTTTTTAGCTGATGCTGCAGAAGTGAGTTTTCAGGAACAATCTGAATGAGGTGAACGTGGAAATTTGCTAAATGCATTTTAGAGGTGCAACATGGTAAACTTTCAAAATGTTAAGTTTTCAACAGAAACATTTGTATTCATTCCCAAAATATATTGTTGGAACAAATGACCTTTATTTTATATGGGCAGATCAGGTAATTTGGTTCTACTTCCACAATTTATGCAAAAATTGCAGATATAAACTTGTGGATGTAATTTTTGAATCTGGGCAGAGCCATCTTTGAAAATTTGGTCCCAAAATGTTAAGCCCCGCCCACCCCTCAAAATATATATATTGAAAATTCTTAGTTCTATTTGACCTTTTTTAAAACTGTAGGGACGATGTTATGAAACAAAAATCTGTATGGATTATAAACATGAAATTGAATCCTGATGGTACAACTGTGTGATATGTTCATGCCAGTTACATTGACCTACTCTAAAACAATACATCAAGTACATTGTTGGCATTCAGGACACAATGAATATTTCAGTGGAGAGTAAACTCAAGATACTTTGTTCCTCAAAACAATAAATGAGGCATGTGGTAGCTGGTGATTGCAGTACAAAGGAAAACAGAACCATGACAAAATAGATCAGAAACATTGAAATTATGTTGTTAGAAGTCCTGATCACACCATATGTTCAAATAACTGAGTGTGAAGTCAGCATGTTCCTTAATTCCCCTTTGGTGAAATAGTATCCTATGCTATAATCCAGTCTGAATGTCTTTAATAATCTCCTTTGTCTATCTCCTCCTCTTGAGAGAGAAATTTCCAAGCCAATTACAAATCTCCGTGATGCTGCTGAACCATACTTAACTTCACAATAATAGCTGGCTCTAGGATAAGTCATATTGTTTAGTCTAGTAGCTGCTTTATGCTCACTAATGACATCTTTCAAAACTCTCGTGTTTTTTTATTCTATCATAGGCCTTACTACAGCATATCAATATACTGTATAAATTACAATGCATGGAGTATCTAATTTCAAAGATTTCCTGATAAACAGCACACCTTCTCTTTTGGGATTTGACAGATAATCATCTGCAACCCTACTGTACTTCTGCTAACAAATACTAACTGACTGTTCTAGGTAAATGCCTCTTTATGGGACTACATCTAATCCACTGAAGTCAGTGGAAAGACTACCATTGACTTCAGTGGGATTTGAATCAGGCCCTGTTGTTCTATGTGTTGCTAATCCCACTTTCTGTGCATGTTACAAGCCTTATGGCAGTAACTAAAAAAAATATAGGGGCCTATTGTAAATGGGTTGGATTAGAAATAAGATCAGGATCTCGTGAGTAGAGCAGATTGGGAAATTTTTGATGAAATGTTTTTCATTGGAAAATGCCCATTTGTTAAAACCCAAGCTGTCAGGGCTGAATCCCCATTCTGTCATTCTGAGTGCAGGAAGTGGGGGCCCTCAAGGATTTTAAAAATTAATACTTGCCACTCCAGGCTTGTATTACACTCCCAAGGTTACAGCTTCTCTCTGACCGTGGCTTGGTAAATGCTGCCACCACCCAAATGCAAAAAAAATCCTTGGACCCAGAAAGGAGCACTTGGGAATTCCTCCCTGTGGAGTAACCTCAAGCCCTTTCACCCCGCTTCCCCCTTCGGGGAAGAGCTGAGAGAGAAACCAAAGGAAATTAGCTGTTGCCACCAGTTAATCAAACATCTGCACAAACCTCTTAGGACACCAAAAATCCAATCCTGTTCTTAAAGGTAAATTTTATTAAAAACAAAAAGAAAGAAAATACATCTGGAACTTAGGCTTTTGCTAGATTTTAAAAGACCAATTCCAAAAATCAAGCACCCAAAATAGCTTTCTTGGGGGTTCATCTTAAAGATTACAAGCAAACAAAAGCATCTAGGGTTAGAACAGAGGAGTCCACAAGCCAATAAGAAATAATCCCAATTGCGTCCTTTTAGACATTCCCTAATTTTACTTACTTGATGGAGCCTCAGATATGTAGGTTCGAGGTCTGAATTGATAATCTATAATCATACCTGGCTTAAAGCTGGTTACATCATTACTGCTCCATGTCCCTGCAGCCCAGAGAACAACAGACAAAGGGAAAGTTTCTTTCCCAATTTTTAAAAGTTCTACCTTCCCATTGGCTCTTTTGGTCAGGTGCGCATTCCTTTTCTTTTACCTGTGGGCTCATTAACCCTTTACAGGTAAAGCAAGCAGAGACCAGACCAAGAGGGATTTAACAGCTGGCTGGCTGAGTGTCCATCAAAGGGAGCTACTTCCCCCTCACCCACCCTTCATGTATCACGCAAGCTTTGTAGGAACATATCAGTTTTGACAAAACTTTTGTTGGGATGGCATCTCAGACAGGTGATGGGGAGTGCAGAGAGAGAGAGAGCAATCTACCCTGGAATAGCCAATAACCCACAAACGTTCAGCCTTACCAGAATTATCTAGGTCTGAAAAATTGTGCCAAAAATTGCATGAGAAAAAGCCTTTTTTGCTGTATGGGGTGAGGGGAGCAAAACTTGTTTACTATTCAAGCAAGAGATACTGTGAGAAGAGTCTGTCAGGGTATTTCATTTTCAGGCCTGGCCAAGGGTCTCTTTCATATAATGAGCAAGTTTGGTTAATTGTCTAGGCTTGGAGAGTTGTATGATGAGGGTTTACATGAGGCAGTATGGACTTTATGGATCAAGCCCACAGCATATTCAATAACTGTGCAGGAAATAAAAGGAAGTCACATTGGAATGAATGCTGTGTGCAGAGTATAAAAATTTGGAAGCCATGGAATCTGGGTATTATAGAAGTATTCAGTATTCATTGGATTGTAAGTGAGCAGCTGTGGCATTTATGAAACTTCATAAATTTTAGAGTCTGTACATAGTAATCTTAATAAAACAAGGAGACCAATAATAAGGCTTTGGTCTATCAAAGCTGTGATTTCAATGGATTAATCCTATTAGAATCTGTAGCTGAGATGTGAATTTATGTGATAATTTTCTATGTGACCTGGTCTTTGATATTGTGCTCTGTTTTACCCCTTATCAAACTGGTATATCCTGAATGTGAATTAAACAAATGTAAACTGTTCAGTTGGACAGATTAGTGCAGTTTAACACAAAAAGCCTAATTAGCTGTGCCAAACCAACAGAGGCGATGACAACTTGTTAAAAATGGTAGCTGACAGTGGTATATACATTGTCACCAAGCATAATAGCATGAGGAACAATCTCCTTTTAAAGTGCTGATTTGTGTGCGAGCAGGAGAAGGATTGCGGGGGAAGATAAAACAAAGAGGATTGCTCACATTTTATGTCTTACATTGTACAGTGTCTCTGTGAAGCAGCTTTAAGGAGGCCCTGTTTGGTATCCCCAACACCTTTCTGTAAGAACAAAGCAATTAGAAGAATTTGTAATGCATTACAGTATCTGCAGTCTGATGTATGGTTAATGACTTGGGCCAATGCTCATTTACTCACAAGTGATATCCGGCATTTTGTTTCATGCCCCTCTAAAAGTTTATCTTCCCAAATATAGGAAATTGGGCTGTGCAAATGTTTTAAAGTCAGCTAGACTTTATGAAAAATAGATTAGTGAAGTCTGAAGGGAATTACCTCAATGCACAGCTGATTTTTTTTTCACTCTTCACATATCATTATTTTAGACTTTTCAGTTTGCTATTAAATTTTGATATTTTTATCATAAAATATTAGATACTATTTTACAGAAGTATGTACTCCAGGACAATCTGTCCTAAGGAGCAATGCCATTAGGCAACCCCTTTTATTAAACTGTCCCTTTCGAAGCAACACCAAAGTTATGGTCCATTACAATTTTACTTTACTGTTAAAACAACTGCCCTTCACTGGGGTGCTGGGTGGTCACTTAAGACAGATGCCAACATTTATACATTCTGAGGCCAAGGAGGAATATAATGGTTGGGTGGAAACCAGTCACAACCCTTTTTTAGACAAGTTTTTTTCATTGGTGCTGTGAAAATTTACACCAGGAAAATCTTCCCATGAGCTTTGTCTCTGTTTAAGCTGTCTTAATATAACCTTGTAGATAAAAACCTTTTATACAGCATATTGTCTAACTTGTGTAACATAACAACTAGGGCTGTCAAGCAATTAAAAAAATTAATTGTGACTAATCGCACTGTTAAACAATAATAGAATACCATTTATTTAAATATTTTGGATGTTTTCTACATTTTCAAATATATTAATTTCAATTACATCACAGAATACAAAGTGGACACTGTTCACTTCATATTTTTTATTACAAATATTTTCACTGTAAAAAACAAAAATAGTATATTTCAATTCACCTAATACAAGTACTGTACTGCAATCTCTTTATAATGAAAGTTGAACTTACAAATGCAGAATTATGTATTAAAAAAAACTGCATTCAAAAATAAAACAATGTAAAACTTTAGAATCTGCAAGTCCACTCAGTCCTACTTCAGCCAATCGCTTAGACAAACAAGTTTGGTTACAATTTGCAGGAGATAATGCTGCCCACATCTTGTTTACAATGTCACCTGAAAGTGAGAAAAGACATTCGCATGGCACTGTTGTAGCCAGCATTGCAAGATATTTACGTGCTGGATGCGCTAAAGATTCATATGTCCCTTCATGCTTCAACCACCATTCCAGAGGACATGCATCCATGCTGATGACGGGTTCTGCTCGATAATGATCTAAAGCAGAGAGGACTGATGTATGTTCATTTTCATCATCTGGGGCAGATGCCACCAGCAGAAGGTTGATTTTCTTTTTTGGTGGTTTGGGTTCTGTAGTTTCTGCATCAGAGTGTTGCTCTTTTAATACATCTGAAAGCATTCTCCACTCCTCATCCATCTCAGATTTTGGAAGGCACTTCAGATTCTTAAACCTTGGGTCAAGTGCTGTATCTATCCTTAGAAATCTCACATTGGTGCCTTGTTTGCGTTTTGTCAAATCTGCTGTGAAAGTGTTCTTAAAATGAACATGTGCTGGGTCATCATCCAAGACTGCTATAACATAAAATATATGGCAGAATGTGGGTAAAACAGAACAGGAGACATACAATTCTCCCCAAGGAGTTCAGTCACAAATTTAATTAATGCATTATTTTTTTAACAAGCATCATCAGCATGGAAAGATGTCCTCTGGAATGGTGGCCGAAGCATGAAGGGGGATATGAATGTTTAGTATATCTGGCATGTAAATACCTTGCAATGCGGCTACAAAAGTACCATGTGAACGCCTGTTCTCACTTTCAGGTAACATTGTAAATAAGAAGCAGTCAGCAGTATCTCCTGTAAATGTAAACAAACTTGTTTCTTAGCAATTGTCTGAATAAGAAGTAGGACTGAGTAGACTTGTAGGCTCTAAAATTTTACATTGTCTTGTTTTTGAGTGCAGTTATGTAACACAAAAAGTCTACATTTGTAAGTTACACTTTCACAATAGAGAGATTGCACTACAGTACTTGTATGAGGTGAATTGAAAAATACTATTTATTTTGTTTACAAATTTGCATTGTAAAAATGATAATCAAAATTAATGATATAAAGTGAGCACTGTGCACTTTGTTTTCTGTGTTGCAATAGAAATCAATATATTTGAAAATGTAGAAAAAACATCCAAAATATTTAATAAATTTCAACTGGTATTCTATTATTTAACAGTACAATCAATCACAATTAATTTTTTTGAGTTAATTGCGTGAGTTAACTGTGATTAATCGACAGCCCTACTAATAACACAATCGCCAGAAAGGGCTTAACTACTTTGGTATTCACACTGATATTTCTTTGTTTACCTTCTAAGGCTGAAAGTTCATCAGGACTCCTATTCTGCTATAGAATTAGAAAGGAATGGCTGGCTGGCTCTCTGTGCAAATGGCTTATGATTGTTTTATCAGAGGTAGAAATAGGCAAAAATTAATAAATCCATTGATTTGACAAATGTATCCTCCTCCTCCATTTTCAAACTATCCACAATTTCCCCACATTTATTTGCTTGGTCATAATTCTTCACCAAATAATTCTGCAAACAAATGCCAGTTTGTAGCTTATCTACCAGTTGAGTGTGCTATAGTTATTCATTAATCTTCATGGTAATTGTTCACCTTAGTTGCAAATATTATTTCTGTTCTTTAATTAGAGGATGATGTAAGCTTTATATAATAAAGAACCATAACAAATCAATTGGAGCTTTAACTATCTCAGGTAGAAGAAGGAGCACCTCAGGGGGAGATAGACTTCAAGCCCAGGAATTTTAGGACTTTTGAAATTCATTCTGTTCTTTGTCACACACAGAACAGTATTTATTTGCCTGTCTATATGAAGAGAAGCCACATTTTAAAATTGATTCCTTCCCCCTTTTGAGAGAAAGATGTAAGCTAAATTCACTGTCTAGCAGACTTTACATTCAATTTGCTCTTGTTACAGTCACACCATGTAATTATTGTGACCCTTGTTTTCTCTCTAACTGGTGCTGCTTCATTAAACCTCATCCTCCCCATTTTCTCCTTAGTAACGGAACTCATGACTCTGGAACATCACACTGACATGTCTGTGTGGCCACTTGATCAAATCATATATGTGATCTGCCTTGCACAGAAACATAGCGCACATATGGCCCTACAAGGCTGACATAACATAAAGCAGCTCCATCAGAAAGTGAACTTTGCTCTCCTCCCTTATCCAGGCTGAGTTTCATGTGCTGTGTGTCCTAAGTGGTACAGCACAGAATCTGGTCCTTACTCTCTCTCTCTCCCACGCAGAGATATGCATGTCAGCACTTTTGGCACAAATGCTGTAGTTATGCATGAATATATTTTTTCACACACCTTTATCTGAGTGCACAAAAGCTCTTTCTTAAACATTCATGCAAACATAAACCAGTGCCTCAAATACTTGGGAGAAACCAAACAAATAAGGGGTATGAACATGCTCAAATCAAATTGCAAATTGGATTTCAATGAAAATGTTTGCAAATGTATTTTCCCAGAGTGTGCCCACCTTAAGTCAGACTTATGTGACTGGTAAAGACACTGTAACCTTATTATTTTAGTTGATAAAAAAAACCTTCCTACTAAAGTCTTGTCTTAGCTACATCCACTCAACATATTTTAAGTAGTAAATAGAACTCATATGAAGCCAAACTTCTAAAGGAGTTCCAGTTCAAACCTTCTGTTATTAATTTAAACTCTACTTGCAGATATCAAAGGATATAGATATTTCGGTACATTCAGATACCATTTCTGAGCTTCTGTTAATTGACAAATAGATATAAAGAGTAACTGAATTAAGACTGATATTATATTAATGGTAGATGGGTCTAAATTAGTTTTCTCAGTTAGGACAGTCTGTTATCAAATAACTGTATGTCCACAATAGAAAACTCTTTAGGAGAGGGCCCTTTTTTCTTTTTCTAATAAAGAGAACCAGTTACTTATTCCCTTTAACTTCAAATACAAATGCAATGGTTTAATGGAGCTAAGTGAATTTTTAAACACTATGTAAGTTGAAACAGAAAATGTACTGAATTATTGGAGTTCCCTGAGATAGTGGTCAGCTGTATCTACTAGGTCACTGGTAAACTATTCCATCTCTCACAGTGCTTCTTTCCTACATTCTGGTTACCATACAGTCTGCCTGATATATATGTTGCATAGTTATGGTATATGTTAGCATAGTAAATTAATTAGTTATATTTAACTCCAATACTTCAGGGAAAATGATCCATACCCTAATTAACTTTAAACAGTCATAACTCCTAACAGTGTATTTTATATGATAATCATGCTATGAAAATTTTAAATAATAAAATTCCAGTGTTACTCAAGTTAAAATGAAAATTTGCATCAGAGTGACTGCAAATAAGTTAATTCAAACTCAAGCATGTGTGAGAATATTGCATGTTGATATAGAACAGTGTGTGTTCTTTCTAAAACAAAGAAGCTTAATTATGATTCATAATGTAGCATAGGTTTGCAGCATAAGGAAGGAACATGGAATGATCAAAGCTTTGGTTACAATGCTAGATTACTTTGTGAAAATCCCCCCAAGATATGAGAGAAAGATTGAAATTAATGAGGTGGAATGATTTCCTTTCATCTAATTCTGCTCTAAAAGCAATGCATCCACTCAGCAGGCACTGCTTTATTTACTTTAAATGAATGTTCTCAGGGCTATATCCTCTACCATAAGGATTCGGGTAACTTTTTCATAAAAAGTATCCAAAATGCAAAACACAGTTGTTATGAGATTTGCCTTTTATTCATACTTCTTCAAAGTTCACTGAAATCTGTGAAGGATCATTAATTGAGGTATAGTGATCGGCATCATGTTAAAACCTAAATATCAGTTTATAGATTTAGGCAAAGATAAAAAGGGGAAGGGTGAAAAATCAGAGGAAAATCATGATCAATTTTTAAAAATTTGAAGTAATTTTAATTCAACAGATTTCAGAAAGGAATGATTGTGTAAAAGTGTATCTGAAATGTTTATTTTAGAAATGTTGAATTTTTCTGTTTATTTTCAGTTCTATTTATATTTATCCACCTATTTCTTCCTCTTTCCACCTCTTTTTTTCCATTTTTGCTTGAAAAAATGACTCCTTTTAATTCAGCCAGCTGTAGCCAGAAGACGTGGCCTTCTAGTCTCAGCTCTGCTATTGACTTACTGTGTGAACTTGGACACATCTTTTGATTTTACTTGGTTTTGAAGTTCAGATATTTTAACATTTAGTAAACAAACAAGGAAATGAAACCAAACAGAAATGATAAATGTTTATGATGTAGTTGCTGAGGTTAAAGAAAAAAGGAAGTCTCTTTAAAAATAATAAAGCCCCCACCAAACAAAATTAACTGTTTTAATTCTGTAATGGAGAGTTCCAATAAGACTTTTTACCATACTCTTCTCTTCTCTTACAAGATAGATCTCTTTGATTCAAGGTTTGACAATTCATTTGAGAATCTGATTCGAGACAAATCCCTTAACAATGAGGCTTATCATTCACCTAATTAGAATTGATGGTGAAATAAAAAGAAGTGAACTCAAATTGGAACACTTCAACTCAAGTGGAAAATGGATTATTACCCCATTTGTATACCCACATACCTAGAGACAGATCCCACCTTATTAATCAAATGGTAAACATAAAAGCCTAGTAAGTGTTGATTTGGTCAAGCCAAAATTTACCAAAAGAGTTTATTTGTGGTTTTATCTCAGGGAAATAGTTAATTAACTGATGACCCTCTATTGCTATGGTTACAAGTTTTCTCAGCCACTCCAGTTAAAAATTAACAGTTGATCTAAAACTGAGGCTATTTAAATGACTTTGCCTTGCCACAGTAGGCATGGCAGAACCAATGTATCACACTAGCAATTTCAGTCACATGTGTGGCCACCACTGCACCAAAACATCTCTTTTAATCAGGTTTAATGCTATATGAAAGGAAAGAATGAAACCTCGCCATGCTGTCTACATATTTTAGAGAAGGAATGGAAACCTTGGATATTTTGGTACTAGCTATACTACCATCATTTTCAACAGACCTGAAAGTGACATAGTGACATTTTTGTTGTGTTTTGTTTTTGTGTGTGGTGTCATAGTATCAAAATGAATTGATCAGGGGCAGCAGATTTGTATAATTTTTGGTGGTGCCCAGAATGGATCCTAGTCCTGCTCCCCTGCCCACACCTGCCTTGTAAGCCAATATATATATTTTTAAATAATATAAAAGTGTGAGAGCTCTGGGATGGGGATGGGGATGAGGGGTTTGGGATGTGGGAGGGGCTTGGGCAGAGGGTTGGGGTGCAGGGGTGAGGGCTACAGGGTGGGGCTAGGGATGAGGGGTTCATGGTGCAGGAGGAGGCTCAGGGCTGGGGAAGAGGGTTGAGGTACAAGGGGGTGAGGGCTCTGGGGTGGGGAGGGGCCAGGGATGAGGAGTTTGGGGTGCAGGCAGGCTGTCCCCAGCTGGGGCCAGAGAGGAGGACTCCCCCCAGCCCTCTCCCCACCAGCAGCAGCGAGCTCTGGGGGAGGGGCCCCTCTATCCCCCCTGGCAGTACACTCACCTCACACCACTGTCACTGCACGTGCTCCTAGGGCCCCTCTCAGGTCCAGGAAGCCCCCTCGCCTCCCCTGTGGTAGGTGCGGGAGGGGGCTGCCCCTCACTGTAGCCTCACTGAGGGTGGGGAAGGGGCTGCCCCTTGCCCAGCGTGGGGCAGGAGCGGTGACTGCGGCCTGGGGGCCCCCTGTGCTGGTGGAGGTCCCGCCGGAAAAGGGAAGAGTCCGTCTGTCCGAAGCGGAAGGGCAGGGGCAGGGTCAGCCTGGGTCAGCCTGCCCTGGCACTAGTGGTTGGGGGGCAATAGGACCCTGCGGCAGCAGTTGATGCTGGGAGCCGGCAGAGTGAAGTGCAGCATGGAACTGCAGGGGGCAGCCGCCCGCTGCCCAGGGCGCAAGCAGGGATGCTCGGGGGAGGTGCGTGGGGGCGGCAGGCGGGGCGGGGGGGAGACCCGGCCCCAAACACTGGTGGAGCCGGTCCCTGAATATTGCTGGAGCATGGGCACCACGGGCCCATATAACTTGCCACCCATGGAATTGATATAACTGGATTTAGTAAAAAGTGTAGTGCCACTGTACTGCAGAACTCACACACATTAAGTATTATGTGGTCAGTGTATCATCTGAGACACTCATCCTTTTCCCCCTTTGGAATAAAGTAAAAGATTTTTTTGGAAGAAAAATAGAAGAGTATATTAAAACAATGTTGGTGATACCACTTAACATGAAGGCCTGAGGCAGATTTTTATACTGCATGCAAATTTTTTTATCAATACTGAAGGCAAGATTTATTGGGGAAAATGTAGGCACAAGATTGGCCTTAGTTTTAAAACGAATCTGAAACTCAGATTTTATATGGGAAGAAAAGCCTATGGAATTCATTGTATTTAGTAGGTTCATATATAAGTATATAATTTGTTTTTAGGGTAGGGTTGTTGTTTTTCTTCTCTTACTAATTTATTGGATGCTTATCACTTTAAGGAATTTGCTAGTTTTTGCTTTGATGGTAGCAAAGTGCCACATTCAGTGTTTCTTGCAGTATCAGCAATTGCAGTACAAACAATTAGGGTTCATTTTAGTGGATGATGACAGGATGATGTCTTTTTGTAGATGTATAAGCAAGGCTATTCTATATTGCAGTACAAGCTTAGTTTTGCAGCTAGGTGTTCTTTGCCTAGCTCAGAGCCAGTTAGTAATGATATCCTGGCAAGATACCATGACTGCTCTGCTCCATTCTGTATGTCAGTGGCAAAGCAGTAACTGTTGCCATTTCAGAAATGGAGCAGGTGGGGAAGCTGCACAGAACTGAAGAAGCATAAGACCAGCAACAAAAAATGGAAAAGAATGGGCCAGATTCTCAGGTGCATGTATAAACCAAGCACAGGAGCAGGGAGTGTACTGAATAAAGCAAGTGTGATGACATGACCTATTCCACAGTGAGTCTTAAATCAATTTCTGTCATTCTAAGCCAACATTATGTCCCTTTCAAGGGAGACTTTCTATGTATGTCCCTTTCGGTCTGCCATGGGGGAAGATACATTCCACAGCCACAGCCCTTCAGCCTCCCATACTACATCATCCCAAGAAAAAGGTCCCTATTCTAAGATAAACCGTGTGCTTTCTCTGGACCCAAATGATACATCAGAGTTCCTTTTAGAGGGAGTTGAGGGTGGCTGGAGAGATTGCCATATTACACCTGATGGCTCCACACCCCATACTATTGATTCCTGTATAACCTCTCTCCACTTCGGCCCTCCACAGTGAAAAACACTTTACAAGTTTGGGGTCAGATCAGTCATTGGTATATTCATGCAGCTCCCATTCTGTAGCCAAAATATTATTCCCTATGTTACTTTGCCCATCATGGGTATGTAAAAGTTATTGAGGTGGAATGTAGTGTCTCTTTAATAGCACACAGCAGCAGCTGAGGACAGGAAATGAAACATACCATGTTCAAATGAAATACAGAGACAACTGAAGGAGGCAGATGTAATTACCCAGACTGGAATTTGGCCAGTCCTACAAAGTTAACATTTTTATATTAAACAATATGACTTAAAATAAGATGTGGCAAGGTGGTACACTGCTCTTCAATAGCTCTTTTTCTTCTCATTCCTTTTGATAATGCAGCTGCTGAAACCATTGTGACTTTTTAAAAATATATACATTTGTAGGAGCTGGGTAAATAACAGGAGTAAATGATATTTGATTTAAAAATTTCATCAAACAATTTGAATACTATTTAGCCAGCATTAATATTTCTACCTATTCAATATTTCTTCCTTTTTTATGGAGATATATGGTATGGTTCTCACAAACTTTAATAGTCTTATCCCATTGTATTTGCATTCATTTATGTACATTTTAGGCCAAGAGACTGGCGTCTCTTGAAAAAACTGGGATCTATAAAAATAGCAGCATTTCTCTGCATAGTAACCAATATATGGGGCTACAACTGTAATTTGGCACTACATCTTCTGATTGATTGTAGTATTCAGTTACACCCATTCCCCTTTCTTCTTAATCTGTTCCTGCTTTGGATTTGGCTGGTTGTGGTCACTTATTTGTGAGGTTCGCAGTATAGATGCCAGTACTCATTATACCATTCATTGAATTTTTTTCCAGTATCAGCTTGTCTTCCTGTTCTTGTCTCTAGTAAAGGTGTTGGTTTTTTTTGTTTTTTTTGTTTTTTTGGCAGATCCAGTCATGGCTATTAAGCTATTGCAGACAGAGTTGCTGACTCTTACTTCATTGCTGATGCACACTTTGAAATATCATATATTTTGATGACTATGTACAAAAGAAAAACCTAAGTGGAAAAATAGGACACTAGTCATATTCCCTATAAAATGCTAATATTTTACCACTTTCATTTTGCAAAAGGAATGCTTTCTTGTGTCTTATCAGTATTATCTTTTCCCATAAATCATCCTGCCTTTACATATTCTGTTTTTCAGTTTACTATTTTACTGTGTGCCCCATTCTCAAAAGACACCTTAAGAGGATGACCAGGGCCCATATTTGGATGCTCAAATAAGCACTTAAGCATGTAATTGGTAGACACTGAGGTAGATACAAGTTAAATTGTCATAATAAATAAAAAGTGCATTAGTTATCTATTAATTTGAACATACAAGTATGAGATCTGTCTGTCTTAGGTTTTTATTATTTTTCACTGTGTATTACTTTAGCTCCTAGAGAGCCCTCTGTGGTACCCAACATCTTGGGAACTAAGCACGGTCCCAATAAAGCACACATATTTGTAAGTTGAGTTCTCTGTGTTTACGTGCGTGGTGTGCACAAGCACAGTGTCATTTGTATTATTATATTGAGAAGATTTTGAAGTTCTGTTTAAAAATCTCTGTAAAGTTCAGCTGTTTATCCAAAGCTTCTCTGAACACCTTTGAACCTCTCTTTTCTGGGGATGAATCTGGAAATCTTGTAAAACGTGGCTTCCCAGGTGATTTTTCTAGTACTACCTGGTTTCAACTGTGCTGGAAACATCACAAGAATAACCCCTTCTGTGGGATTTTGTTTCACTGCTACAGTCCTGGCTGAAAATTAAATTGTCATGGGATAAGAGGGAAGATCCTTTCATGGATTGAGAACTGGTTAAAAGACAGGGAACAAAGGGTAGAAATAAATGGTAAATTTTCAGAATGGAGAGGGGTAACTAGTGGTGTTCCCCAAGGCTCAGTCCTAGGACCAATCCTATTCAACTTATTCATAAATGATCGGGAGAAAGGGGTAAACAGTGAAGTGGCAAAGTTTGCAGACGATACTAAACTGCTCAAGATAGTTAAGACCAAAGCCGACTGTGAAGAACTTCAGAAAGATCTCACAAAACTAAGTGATTGGGCAGCAAAATGGCAAATGAAATTTAATGTGGATAAATGTAAAGTAATGCACATTGGAAAAAATAACCCCAACTATACATACAATTTTGCTACAACTAATCAGGAAAGAGATCTTGGAGTCATCGTGGATAGTTCTCTGAAGACGTCCACGCAGTGTGCAGCGGCAGTCAAAAAAGCAAACAGGATGTTAGGAATCGTTAAAAAAGAGAGAGAGAGAGAATAAGACGGAGAATATCTTATTACCCTTATATAAATCCATGGTATGCCCACACCTTGAATACTGCATACAGATGTGGTCTCCTCATCTCAAAAAAGATATGCTGGCATTAGAAAAGGTTCAGGGAAGGGCAACTAAAATGATTAGGGGTTTGGAACGGGTCCCATATGAGGAGAGATTAAAGAAGCTAGGACTTTTCAGCTTGGAAAAGATGAGACTGGGGGGGATATGATAGAGGTACATAAAATCATGAGTGGTGTGGAGAAAGTGAATAAGGAAACGTTATTTACTTGTTCCTATAATATATGAACTAGGGGCCTCCAAATGAAATTAATGGGCAGCAGGTTTAAAACAAATAAAAGGAAGTTCTTCACACAGTCAACCTGTGGAACTCCTTGCCTAAGGAGGTTGTGAAGGCTAGGACTATAACAGGGTTTAAAAGAGAACTTCCATGAATATCTAGTTAAGTCCATTAATGGCTATTAGCCAAGATGGGTAAGGAATGGTGTCCCTAGCCTCTGTCAGAGGGTGGAGATGGATGGCCGGAGAAAGATCACTTGATCATTGCCTGTTAGGTTCACTCCCTCTGGGGCACCTAGCATTGGCCACTGTCGGCAGACAGGATGCTGGGCTGGATGGACCCTTGGTCTGACCCAGTATGGCCATTCTTATGTTCTAAACCAGGAAGTGCAATTATGTGAAAAAGAAAATAAAAATGGCCTCTAACAGCCGTGGTCTGAAAGATGGGTGTTGGCTGATGGTAGGGGAGAGGGACTCTCATGCAGAATTATAGAGCTTGCTGTACGGAACAGTCTTGAAGCCTGCAAGAGAAGGGCAGGGACTAGGCACAGAGAAAGAAGACAACCATTTGGGGGCAGACACTCATAGTTGATAGAAGAGAGAGTAAAGGGTCCTGGGTGTGTTGGGGGGGAGAGAGAAATCCTTGGCTGGGCCTAAGAAGCATACAGCACAACTTAGTTTGGAAAAGTTGCTTTTAAACCATCTTTGAACTCCTTCGCTCCTGGGCTGGGTGTGCAACAGGCCAACCCCCTTATGTAACGCTGCTGCTTTCACTTACACTGGCTGACAGTGGCCCCCAAAGGGACATGGGGATCAATAGGATGCAGAGACCCTGGCCAAGAGGAGCCAGTGCACCATCTCTATGCCACCAAAGGATCCCCCCACACAGCTACATTGGCTTTGGGGCCAGTATGCATTAAGGGAGTTGTATGAAGCAGCCATCACATTGGGGACAGTCTGGCCTGGATTCAGAGTTACACAAAATGGATTAAAAATGTGGGAGATACATCTAGCTGTAAGAGCAACAGTCTGAGAGCTTTCTTTTCTGTTTTCATGCCACTATTTTCTTGGATGGGTTGTCCCATCCCTAGATAAAATTAAGTTTCCACTTTTCTCTTTCCAGTGAGCTGTAACACATTCTAAGTAGACAGAATCATCCTCTGTTTAACAATGACAGCCATTAATCCTGAATAACATTTTTGCCTAATTATTCAAATAAGAAGTAACAGCTTATATGTAAGTGCCTACAGCACAGTCCAATCAGTAAAATCTACCCTTGTAAATAATTCTGTAATTGAACGGAGGGCAGTAATAGACCACGTTTAAAATAATAAAATGCTAGGGGAAGCTATTCAGCTCTCAATAAGTGAGTGAAAGCTAGCATTACTGAGACAGTCAAAAGAGGCTGTGTTTTGAAATGTGATCTTGGAAAAATCCATACTTTCTGGCTATGGGCAGGGATCCAATTGTACTTTAAGAAAGTCTCAGAATGATTATATGCTTTGTGGATATTGCTTTAATCTATACTGTGTATCTTGTTCTGAATTCTGTGCTGAAAATAAACCACACAGCAGTCAGGAGGCCTAAAAAATAACACTTACAGGATGTGTGATCACTTTAGTTGTTATGAAAGATCCACATAGACATGAGTAGCATAAAAATAATGTACAGTACAACGCAATTGATATGACACAGGAAGTGAGCAGCTCAGAGCAAACTTCTGTACACTATAATGAAAGAAGAATACATGTAGTTTGCCACATTAAAAGGGAAAGATTAAACTAAAAGCCCAAGCAGCTTCCATAATATGGCCCAAATCCAATTTGCATCATCCAGATGAAGTAATTTGGCTGGGTGAGTCCATCAGATAAGAGGAACAAATCCTTCCTTGTAAGTTACTGGTTCTAGTAGCTACTGTGGCCCTAGCATCCCCTTCACAAAGGGATTAGGAAAAGAACTAGTGAAGCCTCCAGCCCCATCACAACTTAGCCCACCTCATACAATGCTACTTGTCAGATCATGGGAAGGTCTGACAAAGGGTTAATTCCTTACAAATCACTTGTTTCTTCCTCTAGATGGCAGATGTTGCTTTGTGCCCCTAAAACTCTGTCCTCATCAGTAGCCATTAGGCATTACTTAGAGTCTAAGCTCTTTTGAGCAGAGACTGTCTTTTTAGTTGTATGTTTGTTCAGTACCTATCATGGTTGTGTCCTGATTCCTGATTAGTGGCTTCTATGTGCTACTGATAATGAATATAATTAATAATGGCTCACAGTTCTGTAGGCAATACAATTTATGGGAAAGGACTCCTTCAACTGCCCTTTTGACTGAAATTTGCAAATGTAGCAGACTCCAGGCAACCCTTCCTTTACTACCTCTTGTTAGAGGTTGAAATGTCCTTTCGCCTCTCCAGGCATTCATATGCTATGGGAATCGGTGGCATATTTATTATATCATTAGAACTGATTTTTAGATCAATGATGCTCAGTATGTTGAAGTGGTCTGCTTGTTTGTTTTAGGTTTTTTTCCTGGAACATTTAGTATTCCTCTCTATCTTTCTGTTTTCTTATAACATTGATATAAAATTTTATTCTTCTTCCTTATTTACTCCCTTCAGATCTGAACTGGAAGTCTGGACATTTTTTCCTCCAGGTTAACTCTTTGATGCCTGGTCTAACTGACATTTAAAATAAAATGTTACAGTATGGAACATCAACATCTACTAATCGGTAGGCATGCAATCTTCCCTTTAAGGTAGGGGAAAAAGCCCTAAAAATCATCCCCTTGTGGCATCATGTTTCTACAATACTTTTTTTTTAACTTATTTGGTTGCTTGTATAACTTTAGCATGAAGCCTAGTATATAGTGAGTGACTAAATGTCAGATTGCCATTGGCAAGATTTAGTGGAATACTTCCAAATATAATGTTAGAATTACAATGTTTTAGTGAGGGGTTATCAAAGATCCTGTCCCCCCTGCTACTCCCAGCCCCACCCCACCAGTCACCAGTGTACAATTTACTGACGAGTTGCTCCAGCACATATACCAACATCTTAGTGTCCAGTCTTCAGGCAATTCTAAAGAGAAATGTTGACCCAACTTTTATCTATTTTTTAAAAAAATCCCTACTGCATCTTTAATTCATTGTCTTATTGTAGAAAATAGCAAGATATCTCCAGTAATCTTATGCATGGGGAAGTGAAGTTATTTTGAAATGTAGTCAAAATCTCACCTAAGCTTATCTTAGAATCTATGAATTCTCAGCTAGGTTGACAATTTGTATAAGGAAACTTGTTAAATGAATTACTAAATTGCCGTTTGCAAGTGTATTGCTAGCAATTTATTGGGAGAGTCATAAATTGGTGAAAAACACATGAACTTGGTATCTCTTAGTCTTCTGTGTAACAAGCACTTTTTTACAACTTTATCAGCATTAGAGAATGACACTATTACTCCAACATTTATCTCCTGTGTGCCTACTTTCATGCACAATCCTGCAATCCAACATCTTTAACTCTCTGGAATTATGTGGATGTTTGATTAATAGGTTAATTGGTGATGGTAATGAATTCTGCTATGAAATATTTGTTTTCTCATTTACAATGAGGTTGCCTAATAGCTTTAAAGGGGAGCACTTAGGTTGATTACCATCACAGAATGAATGGAAGCTGCACTTGCCTATGAATGAACACTACTGCATGTTTAAAAATTGAAAACCTGAAGTCAAATGCATTAAAGAGGACAAGAGCAGTGCATATCTGAATTTTTATTGACTATGGATTCTTTTTTATTTTTCTTTCATAAATTGAGAAATGGGTGGGAAGACAGTTTTAATAAAGAACATGCATCTATGGGTCAGCCCACTCGCTCCTTTTTTGTATAAAAATTCTCTTAGTAACCATAAGATGAATAACGTGGAAGAAAATAGTCATTCACTTTTGCATTTCATCAAATTTTGGGTGTGTTTATGCTTGTAAAAATTACACCAAGTGGAACAAAATCAAGATTTCAAAGGAAAGGCATCATACCAACATATTCTACCCTTTAGGAAACAAATCAAACCTTCTTTTTCCATAACCATGTTTGCAAAAAGAGTCCTGTTAGCAGGTTGTTGGCTGTTCCAATTAAATGAAAAAAAAAATTGGGAGAAAATCATGTAAATGAGCTAAATTAGTCATCTCCAACTGAGCTAACTTTAATTAAGAAATAAGGGCCCAATTCAGTGTCCACTGAAATCAGGGAAAAGATGGCTATTGACTTTAATGAGCAGTAAATCAGGACATACTTTTTCAGTGCATGTCAAATGAGTCAGAGAGACAAAGTGGGTGAGGTAATATATTTTATTGAACCAACTTCTCTTGGTGAGAGATGCGAGTTTTTGAGCTTACACAGAGTTCTCAGGTCATGGAAATTTGTACATGGAAAGCTTGTACATTATTATTTCTGAAAATAGTTTTAAATGTTTGCATTTACAGTCCCCAACTCTTTCGAATATGTAAATCCATGGGCCAAAACTAGGAGCAAATATTGCACCTTAGTGAATGATTAAGTAGATTCACCCATTAGGGTGCATCAAAAGTTGGTTGTGCCTTTCAAAACAAAACAATAATTACAACCAATCAGACATGCACTCTTTATTCCATTTTCAGGTGCAACAACACATTTTGTGTGTAAATAAGTTCAAGTTTTTGAAAATTTAGACCCAAAAGTACAAATCTGCATACCTGTTTTCTATAATATTGTGTCATCCTCCCAGATGCAGTAGTGGTGAACTTTATTAGTGGACAGCAGAACAATGGATATGAAAGTTGTAGACTACTATATTTTGTATCATCATCATCATCTGTGTTTCCATTCATAGTGAGTTTGTGGCAAATTAAACATTTAAAAGGGTTGCCCCCCATCCAGGTTTTACCCAGACAGTCTGGTTTTTGGCTTCTGTGTCCAGGTGCCATCAGCTGTTTTGATTTTGACACGACAATGCAAATTATAGGAGAGGTATTAATAGTTGTATTCTGTCAGATCATCATAATGCATCTAAAAAGGTTTTGAAGAAACCAAACTTAAAATATATGGGTAATAGTTATTATGTACTTGTGATATACTTGCTAATCCTTTAAAAATAGTTGATTGGCTAATTTTGGGTGCTAATATTGGATTTCTGTGATATACAACAAATCTCTGATGGATCACATCTTTTGCCTGACATTTAGCATTATATTCTGGTGCTCACAACCCTCTGCGTATGTCAGATTGTATCAGATTTGCTTATGACACGATGCCATATAATTGAGTATGGCATGTCTTAAAGTGATGTTATTTTTCAGCCAACATTTGAAAAAATATATTCCCTCATCTGTCAGCAACAGGCTCTTGGAAAATCACAAGTGCTATAGAGTTATGGATTACATGATTTTCATACCTTACTTTAATTTAGAATTATTTGTATTACACTAGCAATAAGAGATTACAATTTAGATCATGGTCCCATTGTTCTGGGTGCTGTACATAATTAGAATAAGAGACAGTCCCTACGCCAATGTGCTTCGCACAGCCTTGAAGGCAAGGATCCTTTGGCAAGTGGGAAGAAAGGGGTCATGGCCTGTCCTTTAAAGGTCCCCCCTGTCCCTTAGGTTAGGAAGGGAAATGTGTTTCACCTGAGCTAGGGGTGACTGGAAGGGGCTCAGGTAGGCTACTGGCCACCAACATCTCTTCGCCATGGGGAGAGAGAGTATACATGCAGCTTCAATAGGAAGAGACTGAGAGAGCACCACCCCAGAATACCTTATTGCCCAGTGGTCAGGGCACTCACCTGCAATCTGGGAGACAGACATTTAAATCCCAGCTCATATTAGGCAGAGGCGGGATTTGAACCCAGGTATTCTAAGCTGGAGTGAGCCCTCTGCTTACTGGGCAGCACCACCACAACCTCTTCCAGCTGTACTTTGTGCTAGGCCCAATATGTTAGGTATCCTCTGAGAATGCCTACTAGACTGGGCCCTGCAGGTGAGATAGATAGGGCAATGTGTAGTTTGAGGATTCCACCGGGGCTTAGGTATGAGCAAGTTGCCTAGGTGTCTGAATTTAGGTGGCTGAGTGTATGCCCAGTGGTAAGCACCTAATGGACTTTATCAGTGGAAATGTAGGCACTGAGGGAATTTAGGCACCTACAGTTTTAGGTGGGGTTTTGAAGATCTAAATTTTGCATTTGGCAATTTAGAGTGGAAGTTAGGCACCTAAATCCCTTTGTTAATCCAGCCACAGAGACTAAGGCCATGTCTACACTACAGCCTATGTCGGCATAATTTATGTCACTCCGGGTGTGAAAAAACCACCCCCTGAGCGACATAAGTTACACCGACATAGGCGCTTGTGTGCACAGCGCTATGTTGGTGGGAGAGTTTCTCCCGTTGACATAGCTTCTGTCGTTCGCAAAGGTTTTATTATGCTGACGGGAGAGCTCTCTCTTGTTGGCATAGAGTATCTTCACCAGACGCCCTGCAGTGGCGCAGCTGCATTAGTACAGCTGTGCCACTGCAGTGCCGTACATGTAGACATGCCCTAAGTGACTTGCCCGAGGTGTCACACAGAGTCTGTGGTAGATCTAGGAATTGAACTGAATCACTGAGTCCAGATCTAGTGCTATAGAAGGCCATGCTTCCTCTCTAACTTATTCCGTGTCTGTGTTCTGGTTTCTACTAAAATACCAGCCCCTGTTGCATTGTATCAGCATTTCAGAAAGCAAAATCATTTTCAAGATTTAAAATCACTGTTCACAGGTAGGGATAATAAGGTTGTGTTTTGTTTTGTGTGTGCGCGCGCGTGTGCATCAGATCAGTACAGTAACAGAGAATAGCCCAGTTGTAGTGAGCAATTGGATGTCAAAAATGAATGTTGGCAACAATGAGAGAGGAAGGGCAGAAAGGGGAAAGAAGAAAAGAATTCTTATGCCTTTTAATGTGGTCTGTGTCTTCTGACTTATGTTACCAGAAAAGACCAAGCAGCTCAGACAGAAGCCATTATGACTAGGAAGATGGATGTATGTGGGCTGTGGGTAGTTGAAGGGAGGTAGCTGAGATTGGGAAGGGGAGCTGATGATTGAAGCATAGCTGAGCAATTGAATAATGTAACTATTTATTTCCTTGCTTTTTACAGTTTGCGTTGGTGGACTATGCATTGTAGCAATCCTAACTCAAACTCAGTGTTTTCTGTGTGAGAATAAATGTTCAAACGGGCACTTTAAAAGATGTTGTTAACACGTGATTCTTTCAGTAATGATGATAATTAATAATGTGTATTTGTAGATCATCTGTCATCTAGAATGATTCCAAAGACTATCACCTATGCACAGATGGTTCACTATACCTGCTATTGAAATTCCTTTCCTGGGTCTAAAAGTCAGCTACTTACAGTGCAGAGCAACTGCACAGTGAAGAAGTGAATTTAGATAGACAGATATAATTACTCCAGCTGCAATTTGTCTAGGATACCAGGGCTACTCTTGCAAAAAGTCCTGTAGGCTTTTCAGTGCCAAAGTACGCTGTATGCTTACGTCATATGTAGAAGGCGGCACTGGTAACAGCAGCGCTTTTTAGCACCAGTGTTGAAGCATTGGTTCCATACTAATTAAATGGCCACCTAATGCATCAGCAACATTGCGCCTTGATTTTTAAGTCTTTAGAAACATATTAATGAAACAGCATCTGATCATGGAATGTTGATCAATATTTACAGTTGTCTTTCTTTAAGACCAATACTGTTCTCAGAGTGCTGTATGCGATATTTGGTATTTGACTGGTATTTTACAAAATATTGCTCTGCTCTCTGAATCACTAGCCAAAACCACTGAATTAAAAGCACAGGTATGATTTATATGAGGTATTCTAAGAAAGTCAGATATTATAAAACCAGAAAAAAAGTAATTTCTGTTTTCCTAGGCACTCTGATGGTGCATATGAAAACTAGAACCTTTGAAAACTCTGTAAGAACTGTTTACATTCATCCTTTTGACCTGGAATACAGAATATCACATCAGCTTTGTGGTGGCATACAAAATTAGAAAGTGTTCTGGCAATATAAAAGAACACTGACACTAACTCCTTGTGAAACTCACAAGAGCTAATATTATGGATATTAAAAGCAATAGTAACTATAATAGTTAACACTGAGAAACCTCCAGGGTGGTCATCAGTTATAAAACTCATTTTACTGTCTCTTCAATGTCATATAAATAATCGCCTGCTTCTCTAAGCATCAATAATATTTAGTGGACTGTACATTGTAGATTTTCTGTGTTTCATTGCAAGTTAACAGAATGGTATTAGTCTATTCTTTCTTATAAAGAACTGATATAATATATTTAATCTGTTTCTAGGCAATGGATCATTGTATAATTAAGCATATGATTTCAGGCTATATGTATTTTACAGTTTTAAAAGACACTGGCAATTATATTTAATCATGCACAATAATTAAAAGTAAGGGGCATGCACAATAAACGTAGGCATGGGCAAGAATTTATGTATTGTACTAATTACGAGAGGTTAAAAAACAATCCATCTACTGTACCTGCTTTGGTGATATTTGAGCATTGTCCACCTGAAGATATTTGCCCAACAGCTACAACTTCTGTGGAATAGGGTACATTTGGAAAGTGAGTGCCCGTGATCGGAAGAGTAAGACTGTTTCAGAGTCCAACCCCTTCCTTTACACCAAACTGTGTTCCACTTCAAGCTTGCTTTTTCAAGAGTTTTCCTTTTAAAGCTTGGTTTGTTGTAGAATTAATAAAACCAATATTTGACTCAAATTCTTAATTTTCCAATTAACAAAGAAAAATATTAAATCTTGATGCCCTCCAGCTTTCCTGGTGTGTTTCCCATAGATATAGCTACGTTTTAAAAATGTTAAACTACTGGCAAGGAATAGTGGTGTAATTTTTCAACTTTCAATATAAATTACCTTTTAAAAAAATCTATTTATTGTTACCATTGAAGCGGCAGACCTCTGTAATGAAAGCCATGAGTTTTTCCTTTTTATCAGGCAAGGCACAGTGCTTACTCTTCCCTCTGAATCCTACCTATAATAATTATATTGTCAATATGACATTAATGTAATGTATAGAATGTTGAGGTTGTCCTTCATTTGATCATGCACTGTGTTTCAGGAAAAACTGCTCTTTTATCCATTCCAGCGTGTAACAAATTTGTATTAAATAAGATGTCCAAAGCCAGCTTATTTGCCCCCTAAGTGGCAGTACAGGAGATAACAAAAAGGTCGGAAAGGTAATCCTAGGCCAGATGCAGTTGGTCTGTGAAGATGATGAACTCAAGCATTAAAAATACAATGAATCACAGTTCCTCTTGCCCACACTGTTATCACCATAGCAACTAGTGTTGCCAGGTGGGGATTTTTCTCATACATCATAGTCACTATGTCCAGTTTAAGTAGGTCAGAAAAATGTCCCTAATGAAAGTCTGAACTATTTTTTTTTTCAGAAATGACTTCTAGTATTAATTATATAATATGCTATCATTGTTTTATATAAAAGAGACCACATCCTATAGAGTACCAAATATATGAAATGTTTGCCTTTTTAAAACCATATTTTGGAAGGTAACTTTTATAATACGAAGTGCTATAGCAATGGTTCAATACACTACATCTTACAATAATGATACTGCAGTGCTAAGGTCTAATGCTGTAGGATGCTATGGTACTTAAAGAAAATAATATTCAGGGTGTCATAGATAGAACTGTGCAAATAACTTATTTTTTGGTGAAACAAAAGTTGAAAAAATTGTTTCAGGTTGAATTAAGTGTTTTGTTCACCCAAAACTAAATATTTTATTTTATTTTTAAAAAATCTTTAATAAAATCAGGGTAATTGTGAAACAGGCATTTCAAATTGAAATATTTCCATTATGTCCCAATGAAACATTTCTATTTTTTGGAATGTTTTGTTGTCTTTTCAGCCAAAATAATTCAGTGAATTTGAGTTGACTTTAACTTGCATTTTTTTGGTTGAAAAAAATTTCATCTTGAAAAATTTCACCCAGCTTTAGTTATAAGGTATTAATCTTTTTATGGAAATCTCAGGAAATTTGGTCGAATGGTATGATATAAAATAACTATTGACTGTGCGCAATCTCAGATACAAGATAAGTGAAGCTGACCATGTCTATTGTACTTGAAATTTGTCTGGTATTCATTTCTAAGGATCAAATTTTCAAAGGTTGGCTTCCATTATGTCCTTATAATTTTATATGTACAGTTTTTGAGCACTGTTATTGGTATAATCCCTCACTGTTTTGCAGTCTCCAGAAATCACTGTTTTATCCATCTGTTGTCTGTAGCCTTACACTTAGATTGTAACCTCTTCAAAACAGGGCAGGTGCAGCTTGTTAGCCCAGGTGAGTGGGGCATGGCCTAACCAAGAATTCCCAAAAGCTACAAACTACATTTTGCATATTCTTTTTTATTTCATTGATAAATATATACAGATTTAGGGCAAACTGGGATTTGATTTGAATGTTACAATTCACTCTCTCCACTAGTGAAATACAACACCAGAAAGTTTGAAGAATGTAGTGCTGCATGAGGCTCAAAAATCTTGGGATAGCTAATAATGCCTCAAGAAGCTGCTTTGTTGCCATGGCAATTTACCACACCCAGGAGCCACTTTATAAAGGCGTTGCTGTGGTAACCCCTGCTTGGTGAGGCCAGGGCAGGATTTTAGCAAAGCAGAGGGATTACAGGGGACATAGGGGTACCGCCTTCCACTCCTCTACTGGTGCCAGCCTGGGTAGCAGTGGCAGTCGTGGCAGCGCCAGCTCCCAGGTCTGTCTGCTGTTTCTTCACTGTAAATAAGATTAGCTTTTAATAGCTATTCAATTATTCATTGGGCTGGGGCAGGAATAACTAATTTGTGCTTTGCACCTCACCTGTCAAAAAAGTAATGAGCTGTCACTGGGACAGAGACTGTCTATCTTGTTCTATGTCTTTCTTCTGTCTAGCACAATAGAGCCCTGACCATTAGGCACTACTGTTAAACAAATGATAATGAAGTGGGAGAACATAGATTTTTTTTCTCTAATCACATTGTTATAGCAATCAAGTGTTATTTGTATAAATAATAAATAGAAAATTTTAAGTTATGAGCATGATTTTTAATTTGTTCTGACTATTCTTCAAGTGTAAAACTTCTTCACATTTTGCTGTATGCTGAAGGGCAAACTTAAGACCTAAGCTCAGTAACTAACTCAGCAAGAAACGGACAGGAAACAAATTCATTGCAATGCATTTTGCAGTGCATTTAGCATGGGAAATGAAGCATAATTATCACCACTGATTTCACTCCAGTTCAAGTTAAGACAAGCAACAAAATACATCTCAAAGAACTACATCGAAATAAAGGGGAATAAAATACAAATCAAACAATTGATTTTGCAGAATGTACTTATATCACTTTTACACGCACAAATTGATTTTTTTCAGTTACTTTTTATGATGTAACTTGGGATCACCCATTTCTCGGCCATATTCCTTATTGTTCATTGTTAGCATTTCTCCTCTTAAAATAGATTGACACACTGTATTATATTGCTTTGACAAGCACCATCCCTTCAAATCAATGACTTAAAAAAAAAACGTTCAATGCACAGTATGTTTTGTTCCATTGCAATAGATCAATTATCGTTAACATATTAGGGTGCAGGTTTATAGCACTGTGGTTAAGGAACTATTTCCCCCCTCTCAGTTATGCCACCACAATCTGTTTTAAATTTGCAACTGCTTCCCTTTGTGATCTGTAAATTTGCAACTGTTTTGTCACTTATCAGTTGGCATTGACCATTGCCAAATGTATTTACTATCGTCGTCTGGTTCTACACTAGGTGGGCCATTCTGTAGCATTGTTTGTTCTGGATTCTTTTGGATTCATAATTATGGCCTCAAATGGATTTTATTGAATTATTATTAAACTAATGTTCTTGGATGAATTTTTTGATCAGTGAGAAAGAGGTCTGATTATGGTCAGCACCTTGAAATAAAAAGTCAATTCTCAATGCCGTACAAACTTACATTCTCCCACATATTCCAGATGAATTTGCATACCTGATCTGTGGAAGTAAGGATCCCAAAGTGTAAGTCAGAGAGAGAAGAAAGGTTTTTAAAAAAGTATCATACACTTTTCATTTAAACGCCTATGAGATACTGAAATAACTGTCTTGAGTTCTTGAAAGGGAGACACAGAAATGTATGTTTGGCACCACAGATTATCAAGTAAAATTTTTAAATGTCAACTATTGCTCAGAATTGCAAGAATCCATATGGATCTAGCTCATCTAAGCTGCAGTGCACATAACAGCACAAGCACCAATATACTGGTAAAATCAGGCAAATGGTAGAAGCCATAAGACTTTATGAAAGTGATGCATTTTCTGTATTATTCCCAAAATGCTGATTATAGGAATGGGTGAATCAATGCAGATAAGTTAAGAACCATCATAAACCACCTCCCAGGGAAGAAATATATAAAAACTTCTCTTTATTAGAGAGAAATTCCAAAAGCAAAAATAAACAACAACAACTTAGATTAATCTACAGACGAGAGCATTGAAAATACTGGTCTTGTGCTTGCTGTTAGACCTGGCTTTCTGCCTGTTGCTATCTTACCTTTAGCAATGCCCAAATTCTACTAGAAGAGGATGTCCTTGGACGTTGAAATGAGCTTGCATAATAGGATTATGTAAATAATAAACCCAACTCATCTGCTCAAGCATAATAATTACAGTCTTCCTCTTTATTACAACAGTCAGTATAATTTACCTCATATATGCCACAAACAATTGAGATAACTCATCACCGCTCTTTAATACAAAAATTGCATTAATAAAACATTACCTAATGTAACCAATGATCACTGCAAACAACACCTGCCACTAATTGGTCCACCAGTTACTAAGCTATATTCCCCTGAAGACTCTGGATCCTCTGGTCACTCTACTCCACCTGCTGGTCCTCAGCCAGTTTCTCCACTGTTCTGGATCTGAACTCTACTGGAAACCATATTGCATTGCAAATATATAATAAATTACCATAGTTTAATCATAGTGGTGAAATGCATTTTTTTCCTGGAGATTACAGTGTCAGAGTAATATATGCCTTGTGGGAAAAGTTGTACACTAATGGTCCAGTACTTTCTGATTATGGCTGTGCCAGGCACATCATGAAGTGCCATGAGTCCATCTGTGATGATTGTGGAGTATACTGCAGTCCTGTCACTTTACAGCTTAAATAATAGCTGTCTTTTCCAAAAGCAACAACTTTTTTATGTGTATTGATGGTCTTTTAAAGATGTTACCGCTTCAATAAACAATTAACACTTGTTCACTTTCAAAACACCACCTGTTACAAAAATTCTGGCATGAGCACAAGCTTTAATTCTATTATAAATCAACACATCTTAAAGCTCATGGGATAAATCTTATGGGAAGTGATTTGAAATCTATTGTTCAAAATCTCTACTAAAATGTTTCATTGCAAAGGGAGAGACTTTTTGCAAACAGTCCATGGCATGGGAGATGTGTAGGCCCCAATCCATTGCATGGGAGAAGCAGGGAGGAGCCTATAATTTTATGTTTGGGAGTGGGAGGAGTTGAAAGGGGGGAAATGGCTAGTTTTTGAGGTGATCACTGTAAATGTAGGCTTTAGGATCAACAAAATATAGACAAGAGGTTAAAGAAAGGACCAACAAAGGAATTCAGGTCTTTCCCCACATCCTTTAATCTTTATCTACTTAGACTGTAAATGTTATAGAAGGGACTTATCTTTATCATACAGCTTTGAGGTGCCCAACACACTTACGCACTAGATAAAAATAAATAATAGTAATAATTTGGGCTTTCTAACCATGCTACTTTTGCAACAAAATGTAATATTTACTATGTATCCCTTCTCCTAAACTTCAGACAAACTCAGTTTGATTTCCTTAAATTATTCATAGTAAAATGAGCTTGCATGTCAGATAAAACTATTAACATCTGCTCTGTAGACAGTTGTATCTTTTGCTAAGTGGGATATATATAGCTTATATATAGCTCATCTCTACTGGAAATACCTTGCCTGATGCATCCCAAGACCACATTAGCTTTTTTCATGGCCATATCACATTGGCAGCTCATAGTCATCCTGTGATGAACCAATACTCCGAGGTCCTTCTCCTCCTCTGTTACTTCCAACTGATGAGTCCCCAGCTTATAACCAAAATTCTTGTTATTAATCCCTAAATGCATGACCTTGCACTTTTCACTATTAAATTTCATCCTATTACTATTACTCCAGTTTACAAGGTCATCTAGATCTTCCTGTATGATATCCCGCTCCTTCTATATATTGGCAATACCTCCCAGCTTTGTGTCATCCACAAACTTTATTAGCACACTCCCACTTTTTGTGCCAAGGTCAGTAATAAAAAGATTAAATAAGATTGGTCCCAAAACCGATCCCTGAGGAACTCCACTAGTAACCTTCCTCCAGCCTGACAGTTCACCTTTCAGTATGACTTGTTGTCTCCCCTTTAACCAGTTCCTTATCCACCTTTTAATTTTCATATTGATCCCCATCTTTTCCAATTTAACTAATAATTCCCCATGTGGAACCATATCAAATGCCTTACTGAAATCGAGGTAAATTAGATCCACTGCGTTTCCTTTATCTAAAAAATCTGTTACCTTCTCAAAGAAGGAGATCAGGTTGGTTTGGCACGATCTACCTTTTGTAAAACTATATTGTATTTTGTCCCAATTACCATTGACCTCAATGTCCTTAACTACTTTCTCCTTCAAATTTTTTTCCAAGACCTCGCATACTACAGATGTCAAACTAACAGGCCTGTAGTTACCTGGATCACTTTTTTTCCTTTCTTAACAATAGGAACTATGTTAGCAATTCTCCAGTCATACGGTACAACCCCTGAGTTTACAGATTCATTAAAAATTCTTGCTAATGGGCTTGCAATTTCATGTGGATAGAAAGCTGGCTAGATTGTCGGGCTCAACGGGTAGTGATCAACAGCTCCATGTCTAGTTGGCAGCCGGTTTCAAGCGGAGTGCCCCAAGGGTCGGTCCTGGGGCCGGTTTTGTTCAATATCTTCATTAATGATCTGGAGGATGGCATGGACTGCACTCTCAGCAAGTTTGCAGATGACACTAAACTGGGAGGAGTGGTAGATACCCAGGAGGGTCGGGATAGGATACAGAGGGACCTAGACAAATTAGAGGATTGGGCCAAAAGAAATCTGGTGAGGTTCAACAAGGACAAGTGCAGAGTCCTGAACTTAGGATGGAAGAATCCCACTCCCTGTTACAGACTAGGGACCAAATGGCTAGGAAGCAGTTCTGCAGAAAAGGACCTAGGGGTTACAGTGGACGAGAAGCTGGATATGAGTCAACAGTGTGCCCTTGTTGCCAAGAAGGCTAATGGCATTTTGGGCTGTATAAGTAGGGGCATTGCCAGCAGATTGAGGAACGTGATCATTCCCCTCTATTCAACATTGGTGAGGCCTCATCTGTAGTACTGTGTCCTCATCTGTAGTACTGTGTCCCACACTAAAAGAAGGATGTGGAAAAAATGGAAAGAGTCCAGCAGAGGGCAACAAAAATGATTAGGGGGCTGGAGCACATGACTTATGAGGAGAGGCTGAGGGAACTGGGATTGTTTAGTCTGCAGAAGAGAAGAATGAGGGGGGATTTGATAGCTGCTTTCAACTACCTGAAAGGGGGTTCCAAAGAGGATGGATCTAGACTGTTCTCAGTGGTACCAGATGACAGAACAAGGAGTAATGGTCTCAAGTTGCAGTGTGGGAGGTTTAGGTTGGATATTAGGACTTTTTCACTAGGAGGGTGGTGAAGCACTGGAATGGGTTACCTAGGGAGGTGGTGGAATCTCCTTCCTTAGAGGTTTTTAAGGTCAGGCTTGACAAAGCCCTGGCTGGGATGATTTAGTTGGGAATTGGTCCTGCTTTGAACAGGGGGTTGGACTAGATGACCTCCTGAGGTCCCTTCCAACCCTGATATTCTATGATTCTATGATTCTCCACCCAGCTATAGGTGCTGGAACTAGGAGTGCAGGGGGTGCTGCAGCACTCCCTAGATTGAAGTGGTTTCCATTATACAGGGTTCGCAGTTTGGTTCAATGGCTCTCAGGATCCCCACTATAAAAATTGTCCCAGCACCCCTGCACCCAGCTGCTGCTGAGCTGGGGCTTCCAGTCTTTTAAGCCCTTCTTCCAAGCCTGACATGCCTTGCAGGTTTGGTGAGGTAGGGCTGCTTGAGCCCATAGCAGTTCCTTAACCTTTGCCTGATTGGTGCAGGGTTTGTCAACCCATCACAGCCTACTTCAAAACAAATGATGTTTCTTTAAATTGTTGTTACCTTGTATGATGGAAACAGCAAAGTTTCAATAGTTACTGGTATCAGGTTACATTGTGGTACTCATCCTTGGCCTTTCATTGAAGTCAATGAGAGTTTTTGGCCTAGAGTCCCTTGTGACATAAATGCACTAATTACGTTGCACCAGATTCATGATTAAGTTAGATTAAATCAGCTCACTGGATGCAGAATTGATTTCTCAGCATTGAGACGGACCATCGCATATATGGTGTTAGGTTGTTTGAAGCTGGTGCAGGGATGTGTGGTTTATGCCTCCCTGCACCAGCCTGGCTGTTTGCGCTGGCAGGAGATATACCCCGAGGGAGGGCAGGTGGTGTTGCTACTTCCAACCTTCCCTTGGGATTTTCCACCAGGCTGGAGCAGACTTAACATTTAACAGGAGCCCCATAGGAGCCCTGCTAGTGGAAGCTGCTGAGAGGATGAGCAATCCTCTAATTTGGCCCAATCCTCTAATTTGTCTAGGTCCCTCTGTATCCTATCCCTACCCTCCTGGGTATCTACCACTCCTCCCAGTTTAGTGTCATCTGCAAACTGATGAGGTTCAACAAGGACAAGTGCAAAGTCCTGCACTTAGGACGGAAGAATCCCATTCACTGTTACAGACTAGGGACCGAGTGGCTAGGCAGCAGTTCTGCAGAAAAGGACCTAGGGGTTACAGTGGATGAGAAGCTGGATATGAGTCAACAGTGTGCCCTTGTTGCCAAGAAGGCTAACGGCATTTTGGGCTGTATAAGTAGGGGCATTGCCAGCAGATCGAGGGATGTGATTGTTCCCCTCTATTCGACATTGGTGAGGCCTCACCTGGAGTACTGTGTCCAGTTTTGGGCCCCACACTACAAGAAGGATGTGGAAAAATTGGAAAGAGTCCAGCGGAGGGCAACAAAAATGATTAGGGGGCTGGAGCACATGACTTATGAGGAGAGGCTGAGGGAACTGGGATTGTTTAGTCTGCAGAAGAGAAGAATGAGGGGGGATTTGATAGCTGCTTTCAACTACCTGAAAGGGGGTTCCAAAGAGGATGGATCTAGACTGTTCTCAGTGGTACCAGATGATAGAACAAGGAGTAATGGTCTCAAGTTGCAGTGGGGAGGTTTAGGTTGGATATTAGGAAAAACTTTTTCACTACGAGGGTGGTGAAGCACTGGAATGGATTACTTAGGGAAGTGGTGGAATCTCCTTACTTAGAGGTTTTTAAGGTCAGGCTTGACAAAGCCCTGGCTGGGATGATTTAGTTGGGATGAGGTCCTGCTTTGAGCAGGGGGTTGGACTAGATGACCTCCTGAGGTCCCTTCCAACCCTGATATTCTATGATTCTATGTGCCAGTTCCTTTAATATTCTTGGATGAAGATTATCTGGACCCACCGATTTAGTCCCATTAAGCTGTTCGAGTTTGGCTTCTACCTCGCATGTGGTAATATCTATCTCCATATCCTCATTCCCATTTGTCATCCTGCCATTATCCCTAAGCTCCTCATCAAATCTAATATTGATGCTCTAGTTGATGCAAAACACTGCCGGCTAAGTAGCCAAAAATGAAATGACTGTCAAAATTAGCACTGACTTTTTGCATTACAGTTTTAAAAAAAGTTAATACATTGACTTTTAATAGCATACTATATTACTCTTCATTTTTTTTTCATTTTTGACTATACTTTTGTATCATTGTATGAGAAGGCTTCAGTGTTGTGGCCCTCAGGTCAATGTACTAGTCCTCATGTGGCCCTTGTGGTGATTTGAGTTTGAGATCCCTAGATTAGAGTTACCATGAGTGCATGAGCAAATTGGGTAACTACTGCCCAAATATCTAGTTTGGCAATAAGAATCTCAGGCCTCCATCTTTACAAAATTCGTTCCAAATATTTGTTATATGTGGGTAGAAGTAGTTCAGTAGAAGCCAGTTCAGCTATAAAGAAAGTTTTTTAAAAAGTATTTTTAAATCTATTAAAGGAATCCATTAACACCAATCTTGTTATTTTTATTATAATAGTATCTAGAGACCCCTACAGAAACTGGAGACCATTTGTATTAGGTGCTGTGCATACACATAGTTCCCAAAGAGCTTACAGTTTAGTACACAAGAAAGGCCCTGGGTGGGAAAAGGGAGTATTGTTATCCCTTTTTTACAGATGAGGACCTGAGGCACAGACATGTAAATAATATGTCCAAGTTAACAACAGACTTCTGCAGCAGAGCTGGGAGTAACCCACATCTCCTAATCCTTCTTGTCTTGACCTTGTCTTGATTTCCAAAATGTGCCATGTTTACACAACTCTTAGACCAGGTAAATATGTACCAAAGAATGTTCATTAGCAATTGAATTGTTTTAGAGTTGCAATTCCATGTTTTGTTGCTTTTAAAAAGCAGTGATTATGTTTGTCAATCTTCAGGACCATAAGGCTTCTTAAGATATTTGTGTCAAAAGAGATTGCAAATTTCATGTTTCTGATTCTCTTTTCTTTCAAAAAAGAAAATAGGAAAGTAAAGGGCAAAGAGAAAAGTGCTGTATATTGTTGAGTTCTGCAGAATTTTTATTTGAAGTTCATTATCCACTTTTATTTTTTAATTAGAGCTTTTGAGCATTTTTGCTGCTTCTTAAGAACATAGGAACATAAGATCAGCCATACTGGTCCATCCAGCCCAGTGTCCTGTCTTCCGACTGTGGCCAATGCCAGGTGCTACAGAGGGAATGAACAGAACAGGTAATTATCAAGTGATCCATCCCTTGTCGCCCATTCCCAGCTTCTGGCAAACAGTAAGTATTTGTCAAAGTTACTGGGTCAACATGATCACCATAGTTTGTGCTCCACTTCTGTCACGGGAGGACCAGTTCCCACCATTGTGATCTGCTGAGATCCTTTTGTTTCCTTTCACCATATATGCACCTTTGACTCAGCAATTATAGGAAAGATATTGTCTTCAGTCAATCAGTAGAATGTTTGCCTACTCTACCGTTGCCTTTTTATTTCTGTTCTACTTATGGCAGTTCCTGTGACATGTGTTTTGATTACTTCACAGTGAACATGTTAAAACATAAAAAACAAAACAAAACACATACACACACCCAAGAGCTGTAGGAATGCCACAAGATTCAGAGGCCTAGGTTTGTTTGGACAAAGATTCACATATCTGGATTCTTATTAGGAATGCAAACTATCTATGGCCATCTCCAGTAAGTCTGGTTCCACTGCCTGTGTTGGGCTTGATTCACCACTGTCTTGTACCTTACATATCCATACAGCAGTGCATTGTGCTGGTAAAATATTGTTAAATGAGAATGTTGAAGTTTTCAGCCCACTTTGCACTCCTTAGGCAAAGATGTAAATGATCCACCAAGTGCATAACAGTAGAGAATCAGTCCCTTTGTCTTCTTGCACAGACAATTTGTTGTCTCTTTGCCAGCAGGCTTCTTTTCTACTTAGGGTATGGGAAGTGCATGATGATGGAGAAATCAGTGGGACTGTTGGTGGCTCATAGGGATCATAGGAAAGAACAGGGGCCAAGTTATGACATCCCACATCTCCGTTCCTAGATGGAGCATTCTTATCCAAACTTTTTTGACGTTAATAAAAAGTTTTTGGTTTGGAGTTCAGTTGAATGGGTAGGCAAAGAGTTGGGTCAGTTCTTGTTTTAACCAACTACTTGGCCTAACCCTCATTATTTAGTATTAGGTAGTTGTTAAGCCTTCCTCAAATACTTTCAAATTAATAACCTACAGACTCTGACATTACCTGGGATGCTTAATTATCAATTATGCAGCAGCACAATTTTGGGCATAAGTTCATTTTAACTCCTTTTCTGCAGTGATATTAAATGCAATATACTATATATAGTAATAAAGGGATTCCTCTCTAGCCATATAAACACGTGCACCTGGTAGCATTTGTGCAGAATAATGCAGACTTTTGAACTGAAGGGAATAGTATATTAAATGTTTTGCTAGTGATGGGTAAATGTCAAATAGATCATTGGTTCACGTAAGGTCTCTAAAATTTCTCTTTATGCTGGCTGGAAGTCTCAAAGAACGCTGACATCTTTCTCATTAGATTTCTAGTTATTGTTATTTTCATCACAGTTGGAAATATGGTACTGCAAAACAAACAAGCAAACACCCAAGAAACCAGTTGTTCCCACTGCATTGCTCTATTTCCACTATTGATCTTGGCCAAAACCAAGAAATACAAAGAGAGGAGAAACTTAAAAAAAAAAGTTTGTTAGCCTTTGTCAAATCTCAGAGGAGCTCATATTCATTTGAGGTGAAGGTCCTAATCAACGTGAGCCTGATCAAAAACCCACTGAACTCAATGGGAGTCTTTTTGTTTATTTCTGTTGGCTTTGGCTTGGACCCTCTTTCATCCAAACCAGCCTGCTTATCTCTCTCTGGTATCACACTTATTTACAACTCTGAAAATCACTCTGATTTACAACATCATTCTAATTAATTATGGATTTTTTTTTCTAAATTCTCTTATGGAATTAACATTTATACTCTTGAAGCAAAGGAACGAATAGGAACATTTTTATTTTTACCTGCTACTTGAAGATAAAGGCAAAATCAATAGAAATGCCACCATTCCCTGCAGCTACCCTTTACCCCTGACTTGGATCCTACCTTTCTCATGCTGAGATGCAATTGAATACTTTTGTCAGCTTAGTGCTGTCCCCACTGAGCAAAGTTGAACAAGTCAATGAAAGCAAGGGGTGTATTTTTATGGTGTTGAATTACTGCTTCTCTAGGGACTGAGATGAAACCGCCAAATTTACTTTGCAGTCATGCAAGAAAAGCTGGTCCTAAACTAACACTCCAGCTTTCATATATCAAGGACCTCCTGTGTGAAAGTCATAATATAAAACCAACAACTGCAGAGTTTTGTGAAATAGAAAGAATCCCCTGTAAAACTGAGTTCTTTTTACACTGCAAATAATAATCAATCATCTTTGTCACATCTTACACATGATAAAAAAACCTACGAACCCCCCCACAAAATTTCTGGAAAGAGGTTCTATAACAATATTTATGTGCAGTGAGGAGGCCCACACTCCTTGTCCCTGTGCTGTTGTTTGTTTGTTTACAGTAGCTCCTAGAAGCCTCAACCAAGATTGGGACTACATTTTGCTAGGTGCTGTATGTTCACATAGCAACAGACTGTCCCTTCCCCAAATATAGGGGCAGCTGGTCATTGGAGTTAATGGGGCTAAGCCCCACCAATAATGCCACTGCTGTGTAATGTGGCTGATGTACAGGTAAGGGCAGTACCACCTGTGGGCACCAGAAACTCTGGCCCAGGCTGAAACTGCTTTACCCCAGCAGGATGCAGTGCACCTGGCTGCCACCAGGGAGTCTTACTGAGGATGGAACACATAAAGACTATTGTAGATGAGGGAGGGGGCATACAGCAAGCAATACAAGCTTCCATGGAACTAACTGAGATCTGAAGCAGAGTTACATGGCTGTCTGCATATGCTTCTTGGCCAGGCCCTAGAATCCTTGCAGCATGTGAGCTACAAAAAGCAAAAGAAAGAGACACAGAGCAGGGAATGCAGGTTTCTGTGGGGTAACATCAGAATGTAGGGCTCTGTTGCCATAGGGCTCCCTGCTGCTTCTTCTCCAGCTTCTTCAAGCCCAAAAATAAGTAAGGGGATGGGGGCTCTGATCTTGGTGTGGTGGTGGTGGATGGCAGGCAGGAGTGGAAAGGGTTCTGAGCCTGTAGATTTGTGTCACAGTGTGAATATGGGAGAAGGGGAGAAAGATGGGGGTGCTATTCTGAGCCTGGATGTATCTGATGGGAAAGGATTCAAAAGGGAAGGGGTTGGTTTCTGAGGTGTGGAGAGGTTACCTAGGAAGAGCATGGATTCTCCTCCTGACGTATAGTTATGTGGTGAGGATGGGGAGAGATTTCTAAGAATTTGGGGGTTGGGGAGGTTCTAGGCTGGAAGGGGAGAGCTTTGCACCGGCAGGGTTAAGTGCAGGTGGAATGGAGTCAATTACTGAACAAGGGTGTGGCTGAAATAGTGGCATTGAGCAGGGGATGGCAGGGTTAGTGCTAGATTGATTGAGTAGACTATGAGACAATAGTAAGGGTGCTACAGAGAGATAAATACAGTCATCTCCTGCCTTGTCCTTCACTATGCAACCCAGTGAGTGGGGATGGCATGGGGGGGGGCTCCTTTTCCTACTTGGCCAACAAGCTCCTTTACCTCCCACCCAAATAATTCTCTCAACAGTGTTCCAGGTTTTCCACTTTGAAAATAAGATAACCTTACAGGGGAGAGTAGGAGTTTTGGTGGGTTACCTGCAGCACCACCAGTTATTCTGGTAACTGTTCAAGGAGCATTCAATCTAAATAGACAAGACAAAAGGAGTATTATTTTTATCTCAGTTTTTCACATGAGGAACAGAGAGATTGTGATTTGCTCAAGGTCACACAAAGGTTGTGGCAGAACTGAGAAATTAACTTTGTTCATAGAGTGCCAGGCTAGTGACTTAACCACAAGCTCATCCTTCCTCTGGTTTAGTTTGATGTACCTACTCTCAAGCATATGTATCCATTCTGGAGAAGTTAAATACTTGTTTTGGAGAAATAATGTATTTTAAAATCAAAAGCCTATTATTTATTATCAAAGTAAAGGAATATATATGGATCATTTCTCTAAGCCAAAGCAAGAAACTTAGGGACAAATTTATTGAAGTTACATCTTGGATGAATTTGGTCTATGGGATTTTAAAAAAATATTTGAAAAGTTAAAATATAAGCAGCTCAGGATGTTCCTATTCAAATGCACACTTTGTGTGCTATTAAATACATATTTTAATTACATTTCAAAGCATAAAATATATTCACGGGGGAATGGATGAGTAATACTGCCTATACAAATGACTGAGTTGCATATTTTCTGTTGAACTTCCAATTTTAATTGCCATTGAATGTGCTTTAGAACTATTTTCAGCAAGAGATTTTAATGTTAAAGTTTTCTCTCTTAAACTAATTCAACTTGTAAGGTCCAATAAAACAACACTGATTTCTAGCTTCTAAGGAATCATAATTGAGTCTAAAGAAATGACACTGATAAAAGACAGTTATAACCATAACCATAGTTAAGAGTAGGTTAGATAAATGTCTATCAGGGATGGTCTAGACAGTATTTGGTCCTGCCATGCGGGCAGGGGACTGGACTCGATGACCTCTCGAGGTCCCTTCCAGTCCTAGAATCTATGAATCTATATATATATACACCTCTTAAATCTGTTTAATTCATACTTTCTTGATGGTAATGGAATATGCAGTTCTCTTTTTATTAAATAGTCTAACTTTGATTAAAAGCTTTAGGCAGCATTGTATAATTGGAGCACCTTATTTGTCTAGGGCTGCAGTAGCTTTTTCATTGAAGGGGATGGAAATGCAGGATTGTAACAAAAAAGCAGCCGGCCCAGGGTATAAAATAAAGCTTGCACTCGTGTTGGTTGCTTTTCACTCCAGCTTTCCAGTCTAGTAAAGTTTACCTGTTTTTCCCCACACCCATTTTATCCCACTTTATTAATATATATCATTTACATCTTCATTTGCTATCAGATTTTGATCCATTCTGTGCATCTCAAGGCTAAATCCATCACTGGTTTAAGTAGACATAACTCCACTAAAGTCATTGTAATTCTGTTTGTAGTACGGCTAAATGTGACTTATGTATGAAGAAAACCAACATTTCATCTAAGAAGATATGTTCCCTCTGTCCCTGTTGATTGTTTACCTGATAGATTCTTGTTCTTCATGTAATTTGTTCTTACTAGTAGCTACTACATCACTGCCATGACTGACAATTTTATTTGAAGCTGTCAGAGTTTCCATTACAAACTATATTTTTCATGTTTTCACTGAGCTGTGAAAATTCACTGCAGGCTTAAATTCTTCTTGTTGTTCCTCTTATTAACATCATGACATACAGAATCTGCCTGAGAGGAAAGTTATGTACTTGTTTTCAAAGTAATCATCTTTTTGTTGTGTAAGAGCTGGTGAATTTTTGAAGATAATGCAAACCCAATACTATGTTATGAATACCAAGAAATTAATTGGTTTTGTTTCTTTCTACACTGGAAAAATGCAACACAATTATTTTTTTTCTATTGGCTACATCATATTGTACACCCATCCTTGTAGGATGAAAATTCATCTCTGTGCACAGACCAAGCATCTGTACCAGTTAAGTCCCACTTATGCTTTCAAAACAGGATCAGAGCCAAAATCAGATACGAATTTTAAAGAAAGAAATTTGGAAAGCAATCAATGCCAAAGGCAGTTATAGAATCGGAAGGGGTGGGACTCTAAAATTATTTAGTCCACCTTCCATTCTTTGCGGGATTATTCCCTATTGCATATTTACTAGTGCTTGCTCCAATCTAGTTTTGAAGGTGCCAATGATGGGCTTTTACCACTTTCCTCAGGTATCTTTCATAACCTAATATTTTTTTTGTCAAGACAACAAAAAATCATGACATTCTGTTCAATTGTTTTTCCTTCTTTTATTTCATCCCTTTACTACAAGCTATGCCCCCTTGCACTACACTAAATAATTAATCTCCCTTCTCCCTGGTGAACATCCTTCCAGTAGTTGCAGACTGCTATCTTGTCATCGGGTAAGTGGCAGGCAGGGGGGGTGAAGAGGCGAGTGGCGGGTGGGCGAGCAAGCGGGCGGAGAGATGAGCAGTGGGGACTGAGGAGGGACGCAGCAAGCCAGCAGCAGGCCAGGGGATGAGGAAGGGTGCGGTGGGGGGGCCAAGCAAGGAGGGGGGTGGGACGTTGGGCAGAGTGGGGGAGGAGCCTGGGAGGAGCGGGAGTGGACTGTGGGTGGGGCTGATGGCACCCCAATGTGTTCCGATATTTTAGTGTGGTGATCTGGTCACCCTAGGTGGGTTTTGCCCCAGTAGGACCACCCCAAGAGGAGATTTGACCAATTGGGAGAAGTTCTGGGGTGGGGTGATCTGTTCGGAAGTGGGTCATCTCGTTCCAAGAACGTGTGTTTTAGAAATTGTGGAAATGCTGAGAGGAAACATGGACTTCTTGACCACCCCCATGAGAACTTCGGAGGAGGGAGCGGCCGAGGGGAGCCTTTGGCCCAGGCATTGATGGATACACCCCCCCCCCATCACCTGCCCCTTAGTTAATCAGCTTCCCAGGAAAGAAATATCAATACTTTTAAAAGACCTAGTATTTTCAGCTACATTCTCTATCTTATTTTTCTCTACCTTGCTCCTATGTAAGTTACTGATTCGAATCAGACCAAGACTGGTCCCTTAATGATAATCAGTCAGTTATGGTGGGGATGTGAGGGGGGTTCCAATTCTATTCTTCTCTCTTCTGTAATTTCTAATTAGTTGATAATTGATGTCTCCAATTATAATTGGAAGGTAGGCAGTTTTCATGTTGAATTTTGCCAAAGTTTTGTTGCTGTCAGACCACATGCATATTTCTTTTATCTTTTCAAAATTAAATAGATTCTATATAAATGGCTCCATGTGGATGGGTGCTTTACAGAAATAGCAATAAATAAATTGGGTGGCTGGCCCTTTAAGAGATGTTGGGTCTAGCTGTGACTAATCAGCTGCATCCCGGCTGAGGCCAGGGGTCAGGTGAGAGCTTGAAGATTGCCTGGTCCTCATAAAAGACAGCAAGTAAATTAGCTGAGTGGTGAGAATGAATTAATTAGCCCACCAACTTCTTCCTGAAAAGAAAGGGACTAAATCATGTGGCTGGAGAGTGTGGTTTTTGTGCATGTGCAATGGCTTACAGTCCCCTTTTGTAATCATTTTTGTGTGCTGACTATAACTCCCTGAGTAAATAACCCTTCCTCTTACCTATATCACATATGATGTCATGTTCTTATCATCGCAAACATTAGTGCAGTTTGGTCTGATGACTATTGATTTCCCCCCCCCCTTGAAAATAAAGTCAGCATCTTGATCTGTTCTCAGTGCTTCCTGAGGAAATAGTCATTGTAAGTAAAAATCTTTAACTGAGGGCATTGACCTTTTCTACTTATTTATTTATATCCTTCTACTGCTACCCAAGTCCCTGTCATATTATGGGCTGGTGGTTGGGAACCAAAGGGCTATTAGGGGCTGGATTTTAAAAGGCACCTAAAGATAGAGATGGTTGCCTAGTGTGATTTACAAAAACCCCTAAGCAGGTTAAGCACCACTGAGCTAGGCACCTATATACTTAAATATCTTTGAAAATCTCACTTTGGTTGACTAGCAGCAGGCATTGCACCAAATGAGGAAGGGAAGCAACAGTGGTGGCCAGTAATAGTGCCAAAAAACTTGCAGGTTGCCTGTGCTGCTGCTGTCAATCTAATTATAGTACTGGCTGGGGTGTTTAAAGTCAAAGGTAGGAAAATGCTGAACTGTGAGGTACTTGGGAGCTCATGTAAAAGCTAGAGATAGAAGAGCAGGTGCAGCTGGAGCTCATGCGTATGTTGTAGTGAGTGGTACTGTGGTATGATCTTAGTCTTTCTCAGGATAATCTAGCTGTGGATCATCTCTAGAGGAAACCCCTCTCCTCCAGATCCTCCTATGTATGGACAAGAATATTTGCCACATCCTCTGCACTCAAAATGGCACCTCCAGTTCCTGACATCCTGTTTTTTCCAGTCAAACTGTGAAAATTAAATGGAATTTTTTGTGTAGCAGTTTTCTGTAATCTTTCATTCTGTGAAGTGCCAGCTGGTGAGGCGAAAGCTGTGCTGGTGAGGGGATTGTTAGACCTGTCCTGCAGCATCTGAATGAGGCCTAAATATATCTTACTGGAAGGCAAGAAATCTTTTTACTTCCACTTCTACTATGAGTTCTTCATTTGTTCATTATATGCAGTGACGGACCAGTGCAAACACTTAATACAGCAGGGGCACGGTGATCTTTCAGAAAACCCTTTTGTACATAGGCTGTTATAGATATCTGGCTGCACCCTTAAAAGCCTGGCATTTAGATATTGGGTTGATGGATTGGATAGATACATAGCTAATAAGGAGCTGCTCACAAATATCTAATGTTAAGAACGATAGATAATGACAAGAAAAATAGAAAACCATGTATTAAATAAATGCACTTGACAGATTAGAAAATAGCATGCTTATGTATATGGAATGTCAGTGGGACACAGTTATGACAGCAATTAATTAAGAGAGACATAAATGTTCATGACCTTTACAATGAGGATAGAGCATGGTGGATTGATTTAAAACAAAGCAATTTAAGTCACCAATTTTAATCATGATTTAAATCAACAAGCAGAAAATCTTGATTTAAATAATTGATTTTAAATGTGATTTGTATTTGTACTTTTAGTATTTTACTAAAAAGAGGTTGCTTCTCATTGGTTGGTAATGATTTAAAACATGTTGATTTTGCTATTAAATATAGCTTTTATCCTAAATTTGGTGCTGCCTTTTGCTAACCAGAAGGACACACTACATCTACACACATTTATTTAAGCAATTATATAGCTTAACTCACATTTATCGAGATTCTTAATGTTTACATTTTTTTGTGTTAGAAAACGGTGAATCTTGTATAGATGGTCATTAATGTTTTACTTGTGATTGAGGTCAATATCTGTTTGGATGGAAATTCAAAATCAATTAGAAATGCACAAAGCAGCATTTTAATATTGTTAAATAAAATTACTATAAATGTGCTTGATACATAAGGAAAAAGTTTAGCAAAACATATTTGGTATTTAAAGCTAATTAATTTACAAAGGAAGTATTAACTGTAGTTAGTGAATTGAACTGATTGTTCCTGGTCAGCATGCCATTCAAGATTTTAGAACTAGTAGATCTCATCCTCTCACATCTAGTTTTTAGTCATAGATTGGAAGAGGAAAATAAGCTTTCTTGGTTTTTCAACTCCCAATCAGTTTCTTAACTTTGAGCTAGTCAGAGAACTGAATTAGTTGAATCAAATGAAATGAAGAAAATATTCTCTCTGCTTCCGCAGAAGAGGTTACTGCTATCAAAATCTGGTGTAGTTCTTCAAAAACTCGTTCCAGGTGATTAGCCAGTGATTTCTACCAGTTCAATGGTTTGACTTTCTTTAAAAAGTGGCAGGAAACACGTACTGCTTGGTTATTATTTTATATTTAATTTAAATGATTTTAATACATTTAGCCCTTAACATAAGTTGGAAATTCCAAATTTAATTTTAAATAGATATTTTTTAAAATGAACGTGTATTTAATTAGAACGAGGAGTATTTGTGGCACCTTAGAGACTAACCGGACAGTACACAAAAGAATAAATGGACACAAATCAGACGTCAAGAATTATAACATTCAAAAACCAGTCGGAGAACACTTCAACCTCCCTGGTCCTCAATTACAGACCTCAAAGTCGCAATACTCCAACAAAAAAACTTCAAAAACAGACTCCAATGAGAAACTGCAGAATCGGAATTAATTTGCAAACTGGACACCATTAAATTAGGCTTGAATAAAGACTGGGAGTGGATGGGTCATTACACAAAGTAAAACCTATTTCCTCATGCTAATTTTCCCCCCTCCTGTTACTCACACCTTCTTGTCAACTGTTGGTAATGGGTCATCCTGATTATCACTACAAAAGTTTTTTTTCTCCTGCTGATTATAGCCCACCTTAACTGATTACTCTTGTTATAGTTAGTATGGCAACACCCATTTTTTCATGTCCTCTGTGTATATATCTTCCTACTGTATTTTCCACTGCATGCATCTGATGAAGTGGGTTTTAGCCCATGAAAGCTTATGCTCAAATAAATGTGTTAGTCTGTAAGGTGCCACAAGTACTCCGCGTTCTTTTTGCTGATACAGACTAACACGGCTACCACTCTGAAACTTGTATTTAATTGAAATTTTAAAATTGATTTTTTTTTAAATTGGATTTTATCCATCCTGGGGCAGTGTGTACTCACACAAGTAGTATATGGTTTGACAGGAAATTAGAGTGGTAAATGGTGAGAGAAATGAGAGATTGGTAGGTATATGAAATATGGTTGCGCATGGAAACACTGTGGAACAAGTCTACCACATTGTGGGTGTTATCAGAAGCAAACATTAATAAGTAAGAAATTTAGGGATGATCCTTTCCTACGGATAAAATCATCTTAGTTTCCTTTCAAAATTAATTCACAGTGGTGTGATTTTTTTACCTTCAAAACTCAGCACTTGAACAACACATCAACTGTGCATTTTTGTTTACTGTTTTAAAATTGACACCTACACTTTAATCCTTTTGTCTTTTGTGTACTAAGGAATGCTTGTTTAGAAACTACATTTGCTTATTTAAATAATAAATATCTCTCATGAGGTAACTTAAGTGTTAGACTTCAAAGCAAGCATATTACTCTAATAAATAAAATAAGAAAATGCTGCAAATGCACTATACTGTAATTCATGCCACTAAAAAGTGATGTGGTTATATTTCCTTTGCCATGCCACGTTTCTTGGCACAGGTGGGGGGAGCACCATTACATAGGAGGGGAGGAGTAATAGTAGCATCCATGTTATATGTCTCAAAATTGTACACAGTCACTGGACATATGACTGATATTATGCAGGAGAGCCTTATGAGATGATTGAATGTAAAGAAGTTTCCAGAATTGCTCTGCTTTTAGATGACCTGGAGAGTGGCTCATTGAAGTCCACACAACCTGGTTGGGCTATGTGTAGGAAGTAAGTTGCTTAGAAATTATAGATCTGTCATTGTAAGAGGGAAAACTTTGGAGCAAATACCAGAGGCAGGGGATGTTTAGGACATGGGAAGAGAACAGGGAGGGAGGTAAGAGAGCAGTCACATGGTCATTGGCACATAATGCAAATAAAATAGTTGCCCTTATTCAGACATTTTCCAGGAGTCTGATTTGTACAGCTACAAATTTGGGGAAATTGCCAAATATTTGTATAAATCAATTTTACATCAGGGAATTTCACACTGCCCATTCTCAAGAAAAATTCATTCAAACTACAAATGAACCAAATCTATTAAAGTTAATAAAGAAGGCTATTTTCCAAGCATGTATTTGTAATTTAAAACTTTATTTTGTCTGGCTTATATTCAGAACATCACTGGAAACATAGAAACTTGTATGTTCAAATGACTTTATATTGGTAGTTTTGAATAAAATATATTAGATAATGAAGTGGCAATAAATACATTTGGATGATAACTATATATCTTAATATCTCACATACATATATAAAATTCATGCTTTGTGAATAGTTGACTTGTCCATATCATGTTTTCATGGTGCTGAAATTCACTGTAGATCTTACAGGTCTTGAATATGCTCAGGGTGGGTCTTATTGGACCAGCTTCTGTTGGGGTGAGAGACAAGTTTTTGAGATTACACAGAGCTCTTCTTCAGGTCTGGGAAAGGTACTCAGAGTGTCAAAGCTAAATACAAGATGGAACAGATTGTTTAGCATAAGTAAACAACACACATTTAAAGGGACCATTCAAGGTGAAGTGGCCCATTAATACCTCTCCAGTCATAGGGGAAGGATCGGGGAGGGTTAAATGGGTTATAGATTGCTGTAATAAGCAATAAACCCCCGCCTACTGTTCAACTCTAGTTGTCACCTGCCACCTCACACTGGAATCCATATGGAGTATCATCAGACAGTTACATCCCATTGTCAATGGGGATCACATCCTGAAAGAAATCTTTCCTGAACCCACTCTTCTGGCCTTCATAAAACCCTGCAACCTCTCCAAACTCATTATCAGAAGCAAGCTCCCTACAGACCAGGACACACCAAGTCAAAGCAGCACCAGACCCTGACAGAACATAAACAAAACCTGTAGACATCTCTCCACTGTTACGATGATCAACACTCTTCACAACACACTTTTCAAGATCCATGGGTCCTACACATGCTTATCACAATATGTGATGTACCTCATCCAGTGCACTGAGTGCCCCAATAACAACTATGTGGGTGAAACAAGACAATCACTATGCTGTAGAATGAACTCACACAGAAAAATGATAAAAGACAAAAACACCATAGCAACTGTGAGTGAACACTTTTCACAAAGCGATCACTGTGTATCTGACCTCTCAGTCCTCATCCTCAAAGGAAATCTGCACAACTCCTTCAAAAGATGAGCCTGGGAGTTTAAATTCATAACTTTGCTAGATATCAAAAATCATGGACTAAGTAGACACACTGACTTCATGGCTTATTACAACAATCTATAACCTACTCTAACCCTCCGCCCCCACTCCCACAGCTTTTTTTCTTTCCCACCCAAGACTGGAGGGGTGTTAAGGGGCCATTTCACCTTGAATGGTCCCTTGAAATGTATGTTTACTACTTATGCTAAATAATCTGTTCTACCTTGTATATAGCTGGGTTATATTTCCCAGACCTGAAGAAGAGCTCTGTATAAGCTCAAAAGCTTATCGCTCTCACCAACAGAAATTGGTCCAATCAAAGATATTACCTCACCCACCTTGTCTCTCTAATATCCTGGGACCAACAAAGCTACAATACTGCATTCAATATGCTCTGTTTATGTACATTTTCAGAGAGCTTCTGTATATCGGTATCACATTTCAAAGGAAAACACAAAATATAACAAAGCTGTATTTTCTCTTTATTTCCCCTATTTTTTTTTTTGGTTGTTCTATAAAGAAAAAGAACATCTGTATCAGTAATAGCAAAACAAATATTTTTGACCAGCTCACAGATATGAAAATTCTAGTATTATAAACTGCAATGGCAATGCAAGGGTATAAAATATGTTATTTTAGAGTCAGTGGTCCATGAATAATATTGCTTCTATACTGGCCTTGCTTTAATACACGCAAGAGCATGAAATAAATCATGGCTTATTATATTGTTGGAGAGGAATCAACTGGGAATCAAAGGAAATTGTCCTTAAGCCTAACAGAAACAGGTTTTACTTGTTTTATTTCTACTCTCACTGCAGAACTGCTAATCTCTGTTCGCCACTGAAGTCAAGGATGGTATTTGGTCCAATAATATTGATATAGTCATACCCTTTGAACCTGATTGAGATCTCATTTACTAGTGTAAATCATGAATAACTTCATCAAAGTAAAAGCAAGTAAGTAATATTGTAATAAGGCTCTTTGTCTTTAAGGTGACTTTTTAGTTTGTTTCTATACAGTTGTCATATAAATGTAGCATGCCAGAAAAAGTTCTCAGACACAAGTCAAACACAATAGTGCCTTTGACACATATTCACAAAGTCTATTAGCATCAATTGGAGTTCAATTACCAAACGGTTGAGCTCTGTCTATGGCCCATTTTTTTAATTTGTTGCTGGCTGCAACAATATTTCTTAAACATAATCATTCTTTTATTTTCCATTTTTGTTAATGAAGTCCAAAATTAGGAAGATGAGAATCTTTAACCACTTAAACTATTGGCTCACAAACAGAGTAAACATCTATGTAATTCCCACTAAATATACCATTGATAAATGCATCACATCACTGTTCTTCAAATACTGTTGGTTTTTTCAATAGCCTGTCTGCGAGAGAATCCACTCAGCAATATAAAACAATTCCAGAATCCTTTATATGTTTAGGAATTGATTAGAGAAACCTGAATTTCATTTTAATGTGAATATGAAAAGGTGAAGGAAGAGTCTAAGCCTGTTTGTTATACTCACTCCAGTTTTCTCATTTCTTTTCCTTATTCAGTCATATGTGATTATTTTAAGGATTAAAAGGAAAAACTGGCTCAGTAGCTCTTGCAGCTGGGAATTAGTAGCAGAGTTACAATTCTCTACATCTATTGCAATTAAATCAGAGGGTGAAATCCTGGCCCCACTGATGTCGGTGAGAGTTTTGCCATTGACTTCAGTGGAGCCAGGATTTTGCCTAGAGAGAATTACAACAGTTAAGGTCTCTCTTTGAGAAAAGCAGTGCTGGCAGCGGGCCTGCTACAATCCTTTTCTACCCATGCTATCCAGTAAGTGGTTGCATTTCTGTTTGGAAGTTGGAAGGTAAACAAGAAATCACTTTAAGAACAACAAGGTAATTATTTCTAAAGTGAATACTGCATTTAAACTGCTCTTATAAGACATTTATTATGTAACATGCATGCTAATTTTCCTAGTACCTGACTGCATTTTCCAATAATATGCTTTTGACATACACATTTGCGAAAAATACAGTGAACGCTTTTTGTTTTAAAGCAGAAAGGTGCAAACTGTAGAATATACAATTTCATATCCTTTAAAAAAGTTAATGTGCTTTTTTCATCTTTGATGGTCTTTGTTTTGCTTAGTTGTAGGATATAGAGCAAATCATTCATGTTGTGTATTTTTTAAAAAAAAAAACTTTCGAGAGATTTCAAAATAACTCACATTAAATACACTTTTTCTCCATCTTGGACTGCAAAAAAGCAGTTTCTCAACAAACAAAAAAAAAAAAAAAAAAAGGTCGTAACCTGTTTTCTCTATTGTGAACCTAGTATTGCATTGTAACTCACTTTTTGACTGAACTGTTAATGTGCCAAATCCTGTAGTCTTTACTTAGGCAAGTCTTCTATTAATGCCACTAGAGACGGGGCCAATAAAAGTTTTCTCTAAGTAAAGACTGCCAGATATGGTTCCCTGAATAGTCTCAGTTGTTCAGACCACAAATTTAAATAATAAATATAACCCCCTTTTGCTAATTTAAAGGCAATAAATCTAATAGTTTACTGTATGTTTATCATAAGATGCAGGCAAATTTCTAATTCAGATGCAGTAATTATACAGAAGTTTGATTTGGCAAATCTGGCAATATGAGCAAAATCATTCTCCTCTCTCTCACACACACCTGCCTGCAACTTCATAGACAATCTGTTCATTTACCAATCATATTGTGCTCTTATCAGCAATGTTTGAACTGAATAATTTCCACAGAGGCCTTTGTAGAGGGAGTCCAGAGTATGTCCCCCTGGGGGAAAATTTTTCTGTATCTGCACATATAAACTGACATGCTCCAAAGGCAAATATTTGCTCTTCGGAAATATCTTGGGGCCAGAGGTACAGGCCATCCCTGGAAATGATGGTTTAGCTGAGCCCAGAGAGGAGGGAATGATCTCCAGCTGACCCAAGGAGATTTTCCCCCCTCCCCATCCTTCAGTTCAAACACTGCTCATCAGCATAATACTAAGGAGGGACATAATATGGTAAGAGGAGAGAATCAATATCACATTTAGCTGCATAACCCCTTTATTTTCCCCAAATGTACAATAGTTCATAAATTGGTAGCTCCAGGGTTATCTTCTTCCCCATATCCTCCAACCCTGAACAGTCAGCACGAAGACTTGTACAGAAAAATATTTGTGTTATCTCCAGCGTTCTTGAAGGCTATGATAAGTTATCCAACATGCATTTATACATTCTAGATTTCTTCATTGGCATTTCTTTCTCTTCTAAATCTGCATTATGTAGATACATCACCTTCCATTACGGTTATATGCAAACAGCATAATAAAAATAAGTAATTGGCATCCAATCCTTCCATAGTGCAGTATATTGTTAATAAGGAATTAATTTGTTTTCTTCTATTTGCTTTAAAATTAGAAATCCTTTCCTACTTTTTTCATTCTTGGTTTTATTTTCTAACTATGATTTGAGTTGTTGGGAGTTTATTTTTCATAGCAAATAAACTCCTCTTTTAAAAAAATCTATTGTATTTCTTTCATAACAGCTACTAATAAATAGGGTTTCACATGGTTCCTCATTGTCTATAGGTTTCACATTGGGTTCTGTCAGAAAGAATGAGACTACATGGTTGCTTCATAACAGTGCAATTTTCACATGACTACACATTTGCCTTTCAGCTTCTCTTTCCTTTTCTGCTGTTTGCTTTTTTTACCATCAATTTGTAAACTCACAGTCCTGCGTTTCTCTAGGTTTAGCAGCTCTTGGAACAGCTCTTTCACATTGTGGTTCAACTTGGCAGAAGTCTCCATAAAGGCACACTTCCACTTCTTGGCCATGGCTTCTCCGTCACTGCTCTCCACCTCTCGGTTTTGGTTTTCATCACTTTTATTCCCCACTAACATAATTGGAATGCTTTCCACATCCCCTTTAATCTGACAGATTTGTTCATAGATGGGCTTGAGTTCCTCCAAGGACTGTCGGCTGGTGATTGAAAAAACCAAAATGAAAGCATGTCCTTTGGAAATAGACAGACGCTGCATGGCTGGAAACTGATGGCTCCCTGTAGTGTCGGTAATCTGCAAAGTGCATATGCTCTTATCACAGCTGATCACCTGCCTGTAGGTGTCTTCAATGGTAGGAATGTAGCTCTCTTTGAAAGTGCCTTTCACGAACCTCAAGACCAAGGAACTTTTGCCAACTCCTCCAGCTCCAAACACCACCACCCTGTAATCATTGCTTTGCTCAGGCATGCTTTTCACTGTATGTGATGCTCAACTAGGGGGAAAAAACCTAGGAAGGAAAATGTAACAAAATATTAATACAGCTTTCCATGGGGAAGATGCTTCTATGGTAAGAGACATGAGAAAATGACTGAAGTAATGGCATATCAATAATACATAATGACTCAAAAGGACTGATCATGGGTTATAGAGCAATTCATCTCAACACTGTTTCTAGATTCCAACCCAGTGCAGGTTGATAAAGCATGAAAATTACTGCTATTTTGTGCTTAACTGGTGGCCTTTGTAAATTGAATGCATAACTTGAAGTCCAGTTACTAGTGGGCAAATGTACATAGCCCCAAAAATACCCATCTGTTTGACATCCTTGTTGACAGTCTGTCTACCAAGAGACTGAATTGGCTAGGGAGCTGGAGCTACACTCTCACCCATAGAAGATGTACTTCAGGTCATTGTTGAAGCATATTGATGGGGAGACCAGTGTGTGTGAACTTATCCTTCTGCCCACGCTACACCTCTTCTGTGGATAGAGAATTTGTTTCCAGTGTGGTACAATTCATATCTTTCAGAAGCAAAACTTAAAACTAATGGATAAGTGCTAATATTTCATTGGAAGCACTAAGTGTTTCATAGTCTGCCTTTGGGGGTTTTCACCACTTTGGTTTTACCTCAAAAATATTGTTTTATTTCCTAAATGAGCATGCTCATTTATAATTCAAGATTTATAATTCTGATTTTATTTACTGCACATTGTAATTTTTGCATGCTAATATTTCTCTACATTTACCAGAAAAGAGATATCTGCATCTTCATAGAACTTTGAAAAGAATCATATTGTCAAATCTATCAAAGGGATGATAATGCACGGTATACTTGGTAGTGATTTCTCTGTCAACCTTGAAGTTCAGCAGGTTCAGCAAGATTACCTGTCACCAAAAATCTCTCCCTAAGCAATTAACTATAAATCTGGTCATAATAATAATAATGTATTCCATGTGTAAAGAGGGATCCAAGGTTCGGTTAACTAAGGTAGTTCTAGAATTAGAGAAAGTTTGGCTATAATCATGGGTTTATCTAAGGGCTAAATCTTGCTGACTTTGGAACTGACACAGTACCCATTTATAAAAAATGGAAAAATTCCCATTCACTTCAATGGATGTTTGTCAGGCCCTGAATGATACAAAATTTCTCTGTATTTCAGTGAGACTTATGCAGGCATAAGGGCTGACAATTTGGACCTTAAAAGAGGAAGCAGAGAAGAAAGGAAAGCTAGTTCATAGTTTAATTGAGTTTGAGGCCAGAAAGGGACCCTTAGATCATATAGTCTAACATCCTGTGTATTACAGGCCATTAAATTTCACCCAGTTACCCCTGCGTGGAGCCCAATAACTTGTTTGACTAAAGCATATAAGCCAGAAAGGCATGTCTCTAAGACATCAAGAGATGGAGAATTTGCTCCTTATTTCCAATTTGAATGTCTGGCTTCAGTTTCCATTATTGGTTTTTGTTATCCCTTTGATCAAAAAATTGAAGAGCTCTTTTGGTACTTGGTATTTTCTCCCATGCAAGTACTTACACACTGTAGACAAGTCACCTCTCAGTCTTCTCTTTGATAAACTAAACAGATGGAGCTCCTTAAGCTTCTCACTGCCAAGTACTTTCTCCAGCTCTCAAATCATGTTTGAGAGTTTTTTTTCACCCTCTCCAATTTTTCAACATCATTTAAAAAAATATATGCTGTTCTGGTATCCCCAGTATTCTAGTATTGGTCTCACCAATTTCACACACAGAGGTAAAATTGCCTCCCTATTCCTACTCACTACTCCCCTGTTTATACATCAAAAGATTGCATTAGCCCTGTTTGCCACAGCATTGCATTGGGAGCTCATGTTGAATTGCTTGCCCACTATGATCCATAACTCCTTTTCAGAGTCACGGCTTTCCCAGATACAGTCCCCCATTTTGTATGTCTGGCCTGCATTCTTTGTTCCTAGATCTCTGAGCCTAGTACAGTCCCTATGGATGATGATTCTCTATTGGACTTAATCCATTTAACATGTGCTTTATTGATACTTTATCATTCGAATTTTTAAATCAGAATGTTGCGTGGTCCTAAGTCAAATGTATTAAGAAAGTCTGTTTATTACATCTACACAGTTACCTTTATTAACCAAATTTGTAATCTCAAAGAATGAAACCAGGTTTGTTTGAAAAGACCTATTTCTATAAAGCCAGGTTGACTGGTATTAATTATATTCCTCTCCTTTAATTCTTTATTAGTCAAAATCCCGCATCAGCTTTTCCACTGATGTTAGACTAACAAGCCTTTAAGTATTCAAGCCATCCTGTTTTCCCTTTTTTTAATAGTGGCAGAATGATAGCACTCTTCCAGTCCTCTGGAATTTCCCCATGTGTTTTCTTAAAAATTAAGATCAGTGGGCCAGAGACCACCTCAGCCAGTTCTTTTAGGACTCTGGGGTGCAAATTATCTGGGTCTGCTGATTTTTAAAATGTTTATCCCTAGTAGATGTTGTTGTTTAACATCCTCCTTGGTTACTAATAGACTGGAAAGTACAAATGTGATCCAAGCACGTTATCCTCCTCCTGCTTTCCAAATACAGAACAGAAATATTTATTGAACACTTCTTCTGTCTCTGGATCATTATTAACAGTTATACAATCTCCATTTAGTAATGGACCTATACTACTTCTAAGATTTCTTGTGTTCCTAATATACTTTAAAAATCTCCTTATGTTCTTATTCCTGTTAGCCATGGACTTTTCCCTGATAAAAAAAAATTGGGTTTGTTTAGTCTGGAAAAGAGAAGACTAAGAGGGGACAGGATAACAGTTTTCAAATACATAAAAGGTTGTTACAAGGAGGAGGGAGAAAAATTATTATTCTTAACTGCTGAGGATAGGACAAGAAGCAATGGGCTTCAATTGCAGCAAGGGAGGTTTAGGTTGGACATTAGGAAAATCTTTCTAACTGTCAGGGTGCTTAAGCACTGGAATAAATTGCCAAGGAGGTTGTGGAATCTTCAACATTGGAGATTTTTAAGAGCAGGTCAGACAAACATCTGTCAGGAATGGTCTAGATAATACTTAGTCCTGCCTTGAGAGCAGGAGACTGGACTAGATGAGCTCTCAAAGTCCCTTCCAGTCCCATGATTCTATGTCTTCATCCTATTTTATCAATTATCTATACTTCATAACTTCTCATTTACATTGATTGCTATTCATTTCCCTATTTGTTATATATTCCTTTTTTATTTCTAATTACTGCCTTCACATTTCCACTGAACCAGGATGGGCTTTCAGTCAATGTTGTCTTCTTTCTTGATTGTGGAATTGTGGCTTTGGGACCATCTAGAACTCATGTTTTCAATTTTCATTAATATTTTCCTCCTAGTCAGTTTTTCCTCATATTTTTCCTCAGCTTTGGGAAATTAGCCCTTTTGGAGCTCTCTCTGTGTGTGTATACAATATATATAAAATGTGTGTGTTACTGGTTGGAAGGGTCCGGTGTTTGCCCATATTGAATGTAATCAGGTGATGATCACTGGGTCCTAGGCAACCATAAACTTCCAGTACAGTGATTAATTCACTTCCATCTGTCATAATGAGTTTAGCCCTATTCATCAGTTTCCAAATAGAATTTTAGAGATGGAATTATATAAAATGTGTGCTTAGTGAATAACTTTGCTTTCATAGTCTTTCTGATCTAGATGGGGACTAGAGAAGACATAGAAATTTTGCCTCAGTGGTAGGACAGCCACGGAGTGGTTGCATGTTTAAGGAATAGGCGGCCCAGAAAGTACAAGATGATTCCAAGGACTGTTCTTGACCATGAAATAAAATGTAACTAACACACTAGTCAGACATGCAGATACACTTGCTGAGACACAAATGCAGGTAGCTGAGAGAGAGCAGAGACCATTCTGGGTATACACCTGTCATATTGAGTTGCATGCTTAAAACAAGCACATATGTCACTAATCGGGCAGGCACTTCTGCTTGCCAGCACCTTAATATTTTCAGAAGGTGGCACTTCAGTGGATGTAAATAAGTAACCAGATTCTGCAAGCACTCTGCAAATGGAATTCTTATTGGCTTCTCCAGTTCTGTAGTCTGCACTCACACGAGTCATCCCATAGTCAATGAAGGCAAAGGTACTATTGACTCCCTTTTAGTGCCTAAGAATCTAAACAAAACTAAACATCTACCTTGGAGCACAAACATATGGGTAGATCTGAAGAGTGTGGCCTTTATCGTACTAGTAAAAATAGATCTACATATTTGTGCACGTAATTGTATGCTTAATTGTGCCTAACTGTACATTTATTATTTTAATGTAGCCATATCTGGATAGTGTCTTTTTGCTGTATTAAAATCCATTAGAAAAAAATCTAGCTGACAGGTTAAGGCAGAAAGGTAAAGAAAAGATACAGCAAATGGCCAAAACTATCTTAAAGTGGACCTCACTTGTGAGCAGTTATAAGCAGAGGTTTTCATGACCATTTGGTTGTTAAATAATAGGCAAAATTTCACCATATTTATCAGTGACCAGAAATTTCCATGACAAAAATGATATTTTTCTGCTCCTGTTTTCATGACAAAATAGTGAATTATAAAAATTTTTTGCCCCAGGTGGAAACATAACACTTTTAAAGGGAAAATGTAACAGCTAAAATAGTTTTTTTTTCTTGCAACCCAAAGATTCTGTGCCTGTCAAAAGCATCTTTAATTCTAGTGGTGGATAAAAAAATGTTTTGTAAATATATGGGACCTGATCCTCAGTGGGTTTAAATCGTCATAGCGCCATTGAAGTCAAACCACAGCTCCACTGCCAATTCATACCAGCTGAAGGTCTGGCAGAGGGATTGTTCATGCCATTTTTATCAGCAGAAAGAATATCTTCACAATGCTAATGGCAATGTAGTTGTATGTTAGAGCAGAAACTCCGCCAGGAGAAAATATTAACTCAAAATAACTTTTGTCTTTCTTCAGAGCATTTAAGTACAATACAAAGCTACTAGCGAAGTCACATCAGGTTGAGACATGGTGTGTAGTGTGCAAGACCTAATGAAAGTAATTAAAATTCTCTCATGCATTTAGTTTGCCTGAAAAGACAGAAAACAAAATTGTTGCCTGAGTGTTTTGTCATATTCAGCTCCTGCTTTGATTAGCTACTATGGCAAGTTGCCTTGTTTTTAGAATTGTTTTTTGTTAATCCATATATTGATATCTACCATGTTTTAAAGTTTTTCTCCATGATGGCAACTCCATGCTCTCCAGGAGGCTATTGGACAATGGATGTTAAAGGTATTTTTAAAAAGTCTCTTTTATTTATTATTAATATACCTTTGCAAAGTGTAGGTTTCATATGTATTTCAACTGTTTTGGAGCTAACCTTCTCTATAGTAAAGGAGGGGAATCTCCTGGTGTCTGACATTAAGTGTAACAAAATCCTTCATGTGGTGATGTGAAGAGGGACTTCAAAGCTATGGTATGATTGTGCTTTGGTCAGATCATTTAAGTGGTGCAAAAAAATCATTAAGCCAATTGACCTGTGATTTCTCTGGGTTTTCTTAATGCTTGCTATGCAATATAGAATTTAGAATGACGTGTATTCCAGGAACCTCTTAACGGTATTGCTGTGCATTCTCTTTGCCTGCAGCCATTCTACCTTATGCTGTCAGCTCTCACAAGCTAGTAAACAGGATCAGCAAGAGGATTGAAAACCTCTAGATGCAGCAGGAAAGGGAGCCGGTGACTTGTTAGGTGTCCTTTGAGCCAGTAGAGAATGACAGCGTGGTGAGAGGGGCATAATTTTTGGAGATGTCATCTTTCAGATCAGATGTAAAACAAAAACCCTGGTCATTAAAGATCCCCTGGTACTTTTCATAAGTACAGTTGTCAACCCCTATGTTCTCACCAATTCCAGCTTGAGTAATTACATTCTTTTGAGATATATTAATGCATGATTGGGATAACCACCGCAGCAGTGCTGATGTTTGGGTGGAAAGAGCATGTGGTTAGGCACCCTGGGAATGGGAGGATTAGTATCTTTAAAAATGCATTAGGTTTTAGAGTTTTGCCATTGGTCAATATTTGTTAATTTTTCTTTAAAAAAGTGATAGATCTCCCAAGTACATTTGTTTATGCAGGCACTCCTATGTATTATTCAATGGGCTAGGGAAAATGCACAGGAGTGTTAGTGTTCAGCTAAATTAAAGCCAGAGAATTCTACATTAATATCTTTAAGAATAATGGGCATGTTGTTTGATCAACTAATACCAAATCTTCTTTGTGTGTCCCAGAATTTAATAGCCTTTGATATTCTTGTTGGTGTATCATGGAGAGGAGGTAATGGACAGATGGTTGGTGCCCACAAAGTATTGATGTTATAGAAATAAAGAGAGAGTCTGTTCAAGAGATTTAGGTCCCAGGTCAGCAAAGCATTTAAGCAGTTGCAAAAGTGCTTTGCTGCATCGATATGGAAGTAAGTATGTGCTTACAAGTACTTTGTGAAATTAGAGCTATCACTTAGTCTGATTGAACATTGTTCCTGAATACTGGGTATAAGGCATGCATGTAGCAAAAAAGCTGTCAAGAGTGAAAAAAATATAATTAAAAAGGAAATCAGTGATTTTTGTCTAGGTCATTGGGTGCAGCGATTAGAAATTATGTGATTATTTCTGAATATGACAGGTTTCAGAGTAGCAGCCGTGTTAGTCTGTATCCGCAAAATTAACAGGTGCCACAAGTACTCCTGTTAATTTTTCTGAATATGCTGGGTCATGTTGACCGAATGGTGTTCTATTATTGGACACTGGAAAGATCATCATTAATTTGGGTTTAGAATTGCTTTGAAGTAGTCACAGGAAAAATTACCAAGTGTGTGGGATGAGGAAGGGAGTTACTAATTGGATCAGTGATTGGGTGGAGGTTTGTAGACCTTTTGTTCAGGGACCATGAGCAAAAGCAGGATTGGGGTTGGTCAGGGTTCATGATGAAAGGTAGTCACAATCAAATTGCAGTAAATGGGAGAGGAAATACTGACTAACTGGCTTGCGTGCGACTCCTGTCAGGAGGTAGTAAAATAATCTGGTTTCACAGTGGACAGCATTAATTTCTATACAGGGAAATCAAAATGATAAGGCTCTGGGCCCAAACATTCCATTTTCTGTCTGGGATGCTCTCTTCAATAATTTTTGCTTGGTTTTTGAGAATAAGTAATGTCTTCTACTCCACATATTTTATAAGATGCACAAACTCAAACCAACTCAGAAGGCTTACCTATGTTCTGAACTGCACACAATGCAAATTGAAAGGAAGGGGGTACAAAAGTTGCTTGAACTTCACTGATTTATGCGGCATTGGACCCCCTGTATTAAGTTAGAGCAGCCAAAGGGTTGATAACAGCCCCTTGGGGTCAAAACCACAGGTAGAAATATGTGTATTTTGCAGGAGATTGGACTAGATGAGCATAATCGCTTTAAATAAAACCTATGAATTGGAGTGGCCACACACACTCTTGTTCAGCTACCACCCATCTTCCTTGCTCTGATACCAGCAACGAAGGGGAGAACATAAAGCCTGTCCAAGCCACCAGAGCATCTCTCTTGAACTGGGATGATCTTTTCAGGCTGGATACACTGGCTTTATAGCGGATTCATCCACAATGCAAAATATAGTGGTTATACTGCAATGAAGAATCTGTCCCAAAATGTGCAAATAAAACAGTGACTTTAATATTGAAAGTATTTTTTTTAAGAACAGGAGCCCTACACTGCTGTCTCAAAGACAAATGAGCATTAAAAGGAGGCAGAACCCAGCAGCTATATCATCCATTGATTACAGAAGCTATGCTCTGATTTTGCAAAGTAACTGGCACGTTTTCAATGAGCAGTCATTAATTTCTAGGTTTTTTCAAGGATAAAATATCCACAGAACAATCAGTTCCAATTCATGACATTTCTCCTGAGGTTAGTTTAATTGTGTAGAAAAAAAGTTTGCACCTGTATGATTAAAAAAAGGTTCAAATAATATTCCAAATTAGTGTCTTTAAAATTGTTTGAACACCTATGAAATATTGTACAGAAGACATTTTCTGGGTGTGGTCCCTCAGTAAAATGCAAAAAGTATTCTAAATTGATATTGTTGTAATAATAAAATCTTGAGTAGTTATTAACCCAGGACCATGCCATTTGTGGTTATTGCTGTTACTTGTATTACCATCGCACCTAGGCGCCGCAGTCATGGACCAGGACCTCACTGTGCTAGGAAATGTAAAACCACAGAATGAAAAGACAGTCCCTTCCCCAAAGAGCTTACAATCTAAGTGTAAGACAAGAGACTAAGTCTAAGATGGAGAGAGATGGAAAAACAAGGAAACAAAGATGATATTGGTCAGCATGATAGGCTGCTGGTATGCTGAGACCACAGCCTATTTGTTGGCATTTTTATAGGCATTAAGGCAGAGGAGAGTTTTAAGGAGGGTTTTGAAGGAGGATAATGAGGTAGCTTTATGAATGTTTATGGGGAGCACCTCCTAAACATGAGGGGTAGCGTGAGAGAAAATATGAAGGTGATTGTTTGAAAGTGGGCAATAGAAGCTGGCCTTGTGGGCTGACGAGAGGTGGGAGTCAACATCTTGATGGTGAATCAGAGATGATAGGTAGGGTGGGGTGAGGCCATGCAGGGTCTTGAAAGTGAAAACAAGCAGCTTTTGGCTGATGTGATAGAGAAAGGGGAGCCAATGGAGGGATTCAAAGAGAGGGGTGACATGGTCAAAGCAACAGGGTAGGAAAATGATTTTTGCTCCAACATTCTGGATGAATGTGAGTGGGGCAAGATTATGTTTGCCAAGGCCAGAGAGAAACATGTATCAGTAATTGAGACTCAAGATGATTATAGCCTGGACAAGAGTTTTAGCTGTGTGGATGGATAGTAAAGGCCATATCTTAGAGATCTTATGCTGAAAGAATTGGCAAGATTTAGACATAGTCTGGATGTAAAGACCAAGAGAGGTCCAAGTCAAAGATGATACTCATGTTATGAGCATGAGACTTAAAGATAAGGACATGTTTAAGTGCTTTGTTAGATTGTGACCAGAGTGCACCATGCATTGGAGGATTGAGCACTAGAGAAATGCATATGTAAATATGAACAGATTTCATAAAATGACAAAACCAAAAGGCAAACTAATATTATCCAGAATAATGAGTACCAGTCCAATATCTGTTTAACAAACCCCATGTTCATTTTTAGTTTCTGAAGCTGGTAAATTAAAAAAAAAGATCTTTAATAGTTTTGGCTCTGATTTAGCAAGCTAGTTAAACTCAGGCTTAACTTTAATCACATGAGACGTGCTATTGATTTAATGGAACTACTCCTATTCTTAAAGTTACACACACATTTAAGTACCATGCTGAATCAGCACTTTAGTCCATTGAACACTTAGGGTACGTCTTCACTACCTGCCGTATCGGCGGGTAGCAATCGATTTATCCGGGATCGATATATTGCGTCTCATTAAGACGCGATATATCAATCCCCGAACGCGCTCACCGTCGACTCCGGAACTCCACCAGAGCGAGCGGCGGTAGCGCAGTCGATGGGGGAGCCACGGCCGTCGATCCCGCGCCGTCTGGACACCAGGTAATTCGATCCAAGATACTTCGACTTCAGCTACGCTATTCGCGTAGCTGAAGTTGCGTATCTTGGATCGATCCCCCCCTAGTGTAGACCAGCCCTTAGAGCCAAATCCTGCTTGCCTTTCTCTCAGGAGTAGTTCCAGTTAAACTTAAGTTGAGGTAAGTGAACAGGATTTGGCCCTTACAAAATCAAATACAATGCTGTTAAATTTATTTATTATATGCCAGTCTGTCAAATCCTACAATCCTTATTCAGTGGAAGTTTTGTCAGAGTAAGGACTGCAGGATTAGATTTTAGGCCCTGATGCTGCAAACACTTATGAATATGTGTAACTTTATGCATCTAGACAAATTGACTAGAGTGGGATAAATACCAAATATTGTGAAACTCATGATAAAATCACAAGAATTGGCAACTATGTACTGTTACACTATATATATAAAGATATATACATACTTCAGACTACTTTATTTTCCTTAGAGGGAATAGCAGAAAAACTACAAAAGTTTTGTTTATTCTAACCGCACAGTCCTTTAGTCCTGAATAGCTTAATTTTACTGTTACGACAAAAAACTATTGGTCCAAATCTTCAATGGAAGCAGAATAGTTAGAGATAGGACTACAGGATTTGGCTCATTCTTATGAAAAACCATAACAAATTTTATCTTCTATTGCTAGGAAGATAGTGATGACTATCATGAACACTGGGCCAGATTCTGATACCTTTACTCATGTTGAATAGAACCTTACACCAGAATAGTCCCATTAAAGTCAATTATACTATCTGTGTCATAAAGTATTGGAACCTGGCCTATTGTCTTAATATCTGAATTTCACAAGATAAAACCCCTGAACAAAATACCAAACAATCAATGCACTGATTTAAACTAGATTTTGAAGCTGTTTGTAAAACAAGGATTTAAGAGAAGATCTGGGTATAATTTGTAGACTGTTGTATAGCAATAATGGGTTTCTGAAGGGGTTTCTAATTGTTCATACAAATCTCTGCCAAACTGCAGGAGTGAACGGGCAAAGTTGAATTTGTTTTATAAGTTTATATTTTTCTTTACTTTAAAGCAAACACTTTCAACATTTATTTTCAAAACCCACAACTCTTCCTTTTGGCATCTCCTGAATTTCAGAAGACTGAAGACTATTTGTTTACTAAAAATAAAAAAATAATAAAAACCAGTTTGTTAGTTTAGACTTTGAGTGGTTTCTCTGTGTTTCAGGTAAATATTGTATACATATGTTTCATTATATTTTTTCTCATTTCGGCCAATGTTACCAAGAAAGAAGACACATGAATTAAGAGCAAAATAGTATCATTAAGACTAAATGATAAGTAAATATAAATAAGTAAATTAAATACAATGAAACATACTTATATATAAAAAAAAATCTTTTCCCAGTTACTCTCTGTTGAAGTTTTCAGTGTTTGGTTGAAGGAATTTGACAGATTTTAAGGAGACCATCTTTCTCCATTGGGACTTATTTTTAATATAGCAATATTTCAGTTATCAGCTGTAACTGATATTTGACTGTTGAAATTACCAACTTTTTCAAATAAGATAAAAACCTAGTTAGACTTGCTTGTAGAAGAAAAACATACAATTACATTATTTTATTTTATTTTTATCTCAACTGTGCATGACATTGATTTTTAAGTCAGAGTTACTGAACATTAAATGGAAGCACCTTGCACAACCCAGAAATGGATTTGCCTTTTGCATGCTGTTGCCTTGCTGCACATCCATCTTAAAGCAGGAATACAAAAAGATGTAAGCACTTCAGTGCCACCGATCCAGTCTCAACCAGAAACTATCCCATTAGCTGCAATAACTATTAGGTAGGCAGCATTTCACTGCTACAGGGTTTGGCAGCACTCCCACCCTTCAGGAAATCTGGGAGATTGATCTCTGTTACATCAGTTTTTCTCTGGTGTTAAATTCATTTGCTCCAGAGGAGCTGCTGCTGACTTTCATTGTGTGAGAGGAAAATTAGAGTCTTCATGTCACTAGTATAAGTTTCTTCTTCCTCATTTTAAGGTGCTGATGAACTTTGCTCTTCTCTTTTTCTTTACATCCTATTCAAGCGTTGTACAAGATCTGGGAAAGGGATTATTGTTTGGATTTTTTTTAAATTATCTCAAACAGAAAATAGATTAAGGTTCGATTTAGATTTAAAGACATGTTTTTACCTGGAAGTTCTTATTTGCTGTCTTTACAGTAATTAGAGTAAGATAATTTAATTGGTCCCTAGTTCCATGTGAAACTTTGATATAACCCCAGAAAACAGCTGTTTGCTGATCCCATTTTTTTTCTTGCTATGCTGAAACTGAAGATAACCAAATAGACTGAATTTGTTTTTTAAAAGGTGACATTTTGCTGTGGTCGAGGTGCCTTTTACTAGAATGTGTGTTTAAAAAGAAAGAGAAAAAGGGGGGGAAAGTCTATATTTCTAACATCATGTAACAGCCTTCACAAATGCACAGTGGTTGTTTTTCCTCATGGATCTAGTCTGTAATATTGATGCTTGCTTAATTACAGCACCATGAAAAGTATTAAAAGAAAAATATCTGGAGAACTGAATAGCATGTCAATATACAGTAAAGGCAGTAAACTATTGGACCAAATCTTCTGATGTGAGTGCAGTTCCGACTAAAGTGTGTAAATGCTGTGATGCATATATGCAAATTGGGGGTGAAGTGCACAAATGTGTACACTGATTTTAGAAGTTTCGCCCCTACTGCAAAAACATTCATGGAGATGCACAGCAAAATACAAACAAATACAGTATAATAAAATGATGCCCCTTTTGAATTATAAACACACACAACGAAGGGTCTTGTTAAAAATAAACTGATGGGGAGCGAATAAATAGAGACCCTCAAATGGTCATTGTAAAATCACATTTGAACAAGAAAATAGTGAGGTGCTTTTTAAAAGGGTGCTGGGAGGAAATGATAGAGATTTCAATGGGGAATGCATTCTGCATCATACCACAACAAAATTGTGGTCATCTGCTAGCTTTGGACACAATGGTGGGACCTTCAAATGGTCAGATGTGTCTGAGCACAAATATTTCTCACACAAAGCTCAATGAGCAGACAGGTCTTGAATGTATAGCCAGAGCCAACACCAACAAAAGCTTTAAAAACAAGCAGTACCAATTCATATTTGAATCCACTACTTTAAAGAACAGAAATGAAGAGAATACAGGTCAGATGTAATATAATCATGATAGCTCAAACTGGTGAGCAGTCATGCTACTGAACAAATTCCAAATGGTGGTGCATCTTTGCTGAGAGGTCTTTGAATAGATTATTACAGTGATTGAGCCTCAGGGTCACAAAGGCATGCATTTCTGCTATTAGACCATCTTGGAATAAACAAAAGTGCAGCATAACTGGGGGAAAATCACATCGGTTCTTGGCTTTCAATGCAGAGGACATGATTAAAAGTGATACCAAGGTTCTTAATCTTTGTGGCCACACGCCTACACAAATAGGGACACAAAGAAGAGACCTCCTGCTATCAATAACATCTACTGAACAGTAAGACTTCTGTCTTCCTAGGGTTGAGGATGAAATAGCTGGACGTATCATTCAAATGTTTTCCCAGACTTTAGGATTCTGTAGGGCAATAGAGTTACAGCTGAACCACTGAAATTCTCCTGTGGTTAGAAGTGACCACATACAATGGGAGATAGTGATACCACAAGATTCCATCCTCATTTAACAATCCTTAGCAATAACACACCTGTCAGTCCCCAAGGACTGATTAATAAAATGCAGTAAATGTAACTGGAACCCTGGGTGGCAGTTCCCTACACCCCAGAAAAAGCCGTCAATCAGTGAAGAAACACCAAAATGGCCAGTTGACCCAAATCTACAAACTGTAGGATCTGTAAATACTTTCAATTCAGTGAAATCTGTAAACCCTGGCAAAGGTAGCCATAAAGATCAACCATAAAAGTTTCATTTATCATTTCATGATATGTATGTATGTATGTATATAGTGTGCATACATGGACTATATATATAGTTTGTGTATATACATATAGGCAAATAAATATTTAGTGCATATAATTGTGTGTATGTGTGTGTATTTAAAAAAATACTTTTAAGGATATTACTTAAATCTTGTTGCTCTATCCTGAACTCACACACCATTGTGATTGTGTATTTCAGCATATATAGCAGCCCACATTTTACAGAGAAAACAGCAATAAGAGTAAGGTGAGCTGTTGAGTAAAAATAAAAATAGTCAGCCTGCAAGAGGAATACTCAAGAGTTGTCTAAAATTTAGTTCTATTGCTTTAGAAAAAGAGAAAATCTTTTTTATTATTTGATTCATTCTCAACATTTCCCCCCTCCCCATTTCCATCATATATGGTTAAATGTCTTCATTTAAACTAGAGCAACATCTTTTTAACCAATGGGTTGCATAAGTGTAAATGAGGGCAGAATTTAGCCCATCATATTTGAATGAAAATCTTTTTCAAATGTTGTTACAAAGCTATTACTGATATCCCAGTACACTAAGAAATATTTTTCCACAGATGGCCAGTACTCTTGTCACCAGCTCTGGTCTTTTTTCCCCCAACCATTACTTATAACATAACATGTCATCTGCATGAGACATGCAGTTAGGACAAAATCTTGGAATCTTCACTCACGCAAAATTCCCATTGACTTCAGTGGGACTTTTGCCTGAGGAAGGATAGCTGGATTTGGCTAAGAAAAAAAAAAACCCACCTACTGTTAATACATAAATCATTTTTCTACTCAGCATTGTATAAGAAACATTAGCTAAGAAGATTACCTGAGAAGGAACACAACTCCGTCAAATGCTCTTCAGTTTTTGCCTGTCATAGTACCAGCAGTACAGCCTTTCTGTTGTGGGTTTTCTCCGAGAGAAAGCTGTCTGTTTTTAAATAAAGGAGCTGGAACTCAGCCGGCTGCTTCTCTCTTGTGTCTTGTTGGTTGCTGCTGTCTGATCCTTGTTCTGTTGCCTGTGCTCTTGCTGCTCTGGTCCTAGTCTCTCTCTCTCTCTCTCTGGGTGCCTGGGCCGTGGTTAATGCTTTTGTTGGCTTGGTTGCAATCTCCCTAACTCCACACACACACACGCTCTGCTCTCAGAGATGGACTGACTTCAGCTTCAGCTGCTGCTGGTACCTAAATGGCGACTGCAAAGCTCATCTAAGCTTTTAAGTGCCACCTACTGAGTAACTGTGGAACATATATATATTTTTAAGGGCTGGAATTTTCTGGTCACTTTACCAATTGCAATGTTATTTGTACAATTAGTCTTGCATTTAATTATTTTAGTTCCTCCAAACATTTAGTATTTTGTAATATTAAAACTGCTGTATGTGTTTATCTATGCACAAACACCTCCCTGTCTCTAAGTAGCTAAATATGGAGCAAGCACTTTCCTTTTAGCTTTATAAAGCTCGCCAAGCTATGCTTGGACTTGTCCTCAGCTGGTGTAAATCAGTGTAGCACTATTCAGGTCACCTGAGCTGTGCTGATCTACACCAGGTGAGGAACTGGCCGCTTATGGCAAAGCTTTATTGGAAAAATGCAATGAAATAATTTATTGTAAATGAAATAAAAATCACTTTTTGGTCTAATGAGCTAACTCAGCCTTGCAAAATTCCACTCACTTGAAGCAAGTGAGGGTTTTTTGCTTGTTTGTTTTGGGGATTTTGGGGGGACAAGTAAAATAGTTTCATTTTTCTTTATGAATAGTCACCATATTAAAATGAATGAATAGATTTTAGGCCTGCACTGGTAAATCTTCATGATTAGTTGTGAAAATCTGATCTAAAGGCTATCACTCTCTTTCACTTCTATACTAATAAAATGCCCATTTTAGCATTCAGAAGAGTTTTTTTGTTCAGGGCCAAATCCCAGGCCCCATTGCAAAAGCCACCAAAAAAGCAGGCTGTCTGTGGAGTTTGGGGGTAGGAACCTCTCCATAACCCAGCGGCAGGGCTTGGAGCACCAGTATATTCTACCCTCAACCCTTCATTCAGAGCTTGTGATATGTAGGTGTGTGAAGTCTTGAAAGAACTGGCCTTGTGCCCATCCCTCCAATGAATGATGCCTGTGAATGTGCCGCTGTGGAGCACTGGTTCTGCAGGGTGCAGGTGGTGCTAAGTACACTGGAGCAGCCTTTCTGTGCTACGTCTGCCCCTCTCAATGGGTCTGCAGGTGTTTAGTTTTCAGGCCTTGCATGCCTGCTGAAGGGGGCAAAAGGTAAACTCACTGTGGCTGCACTGGCTGGTCTGATGTTTGGAATTCAATGACACATTTATTTCATGAGGTTTTGTTTTGCTTATTTTCAGCATGACTCCATGATTAATCTTAATGGGCACCAGCTGAACACAGATATGAAAGGTTTTTCCAGTAGATGTGTGTGTCACAGAAATTTAACCAGATTATGACCATTTTAATGTGTCTAGAGGAAGCAATCTGCACCGGATATAGGGTTGGTACAGATAACTTCCTACCTCCTTCCCCCACCTGCTTCCCAACAAGAGATTGTGACTCTGAGCCCCAGTGGTATTAGAGTAATCATCTCAGCAATAAGCACCCTTTCATAGCTAAGTATCGTACTCTAGGAGCTTTATAATACAGTGAGTCAACCTGGACTTTCAGTTCCACTGGTGCAATCCCGCCATAGTGTGAGAGTGAAATTTGGCCCTGCATGCTTGAATCAGACAGAGACGTGTATAGTACTTCTCCAGATTCAGCTTGGCTGTTTCTGTATTGGCATGCAGGCACAGCCTGTAATAAATAATTTTCCAGTTTACATATCTGAATTGTGATCCTGCTGTCATTGAAATCAATGGGAATTTGGCCATTCACTTCAAAGGGAGAAAGAGCAGGAGCAGGCCCTTCATGAGCTATGACTTTCTGTGAGTTTTTTGCACATTCAAACTTCAATCACGGCTTGGAGATTTAACTGTTGAACTACATTTCAGTGGATTTTTTTTTCTAATCAGAGTCATTTGCTTTTAAGAAAATGTCCTTTTTTTTAGATGCCCATTCTTTTCAATTTATTGCATGTCCAAAATATTCCCTTGGTCAATGTGTGTGATTCTCCCCTCCCCAAAAAATTAATCTTTCCTTTAGAGATGATTGATAAGTCCCTATACTGACATGCATGGGTTCTTGTCCTGGAATCCTTACTCAGGCTACATCCCTATTGAAATTATTAGGAGATTTGCCTGTATACAGGTCTGTCGCATCTTACGCGCATTTAACATGTGCGATTTCAACTTTACGCGGTCGGCAAAAACAAAAAACAAAAACAAAAAAAAGAGAAAAACAACAATTTTAATACTATACCTGTAGTGCGGGCGATTTCGCCCGCCATTGAACTCAATGGGATTTTGACTATACGCGGTTTTCGCTTTACGCGCTAACCGCGGAACAGAACCCCCGCGTAAGATGAGACAGACCTGTATACGTGGGCCATTAATCTTTGTACTGAAAGGGATACCACGTGTGACAAGGTGTCGATCCCACACAAACCCTGAGTGTATTAATGTGGACCAGAAGGGGCCAATTAATTTTATATGATGCAGCTGGAGCGAAGCCAGGGATTGATAAGCACTAATTGCACATGAAACCCAGCTGGGGGAGGAGCTGGAATAGGGAATATAAAAGCCAGGAAATGACAGCAGAAAGAGCTACTGGTACAAGAATATGTAGCTTAAGGCAGGAAAGACTATATAAGGAGAATAAATGAAAATGTAGTGCTTATAGGCAAAAATAAATTTACAACATTTATGATAGAATTGATTAATTGCACTTTACAGACAGGGAAGATTGAAAAATTAAAATTATAACAAAAGCAGCAGAAAAGTATTTGCATATAGGTAATCTCTCAATAGACTGCATTCAACACAATTTTAAATGGAAGTAATAGTGTTGTTTAAACATCATGGTTCTAACAGTTTTTTTGCTAGAATGCACATAGTTTAATAAGACATGGTCAGGAATTAAAGAAAACTGTTTTTGAAATGGAAGACAAACCTGACATGATATATCTACAAGAAACATGGTTAGTGAGAAAACGTAATTTAGACTTCCAGGATATGATGAATCAGACGTGAAAGAGAAGTAACAAGAGGAGGAGGGCTCTGTATATTTATAAAGAGAAGGTCTTAGTTACGTTGAAATAGATGTATAGAACTTAAGTGTTGAGTACAACACTGAGATTCTTCTGCAGAATAATAGTACCTTTATACGAATTTATATTGTTTACAACCCATGTGAAAAACTAGACAATCCAGAATTGGAGGAGTTAGTTAAGGATGTCAAAGGCCCATGTATTATTTGTGGAGACCTTAATAACCATAATGAATTGTAGGGAAGCAGGAAAGCTGATTATAATGGCAAACAGTTGATTGACATGCATAAGCTGGTAATGCTCAATAGTGGAGCACCTACTAGCTTTAATTAGGTGGATGGATGGAACCTTTTCATGTTTAGATCTGAGAATTGCAACAAGCAATACAGCAAGTAAATACAGCTGGGAAATCTATAAAAAAAATGGAATGGGAAGTGATCACTTCTCTATGCCAATTACATATCACGGCCAAGGTAATGTTGAAAATACTGAAGGAATTCATACCTGGAGCCTTAGAAAAGCAACTGGGGACTCTTAAGAGTAAGTGTGCTGAGTATCTAAGTACCAATTGTATAAGTGATAATTTAGAGGAATTTCATGATAATATAATAAAGGGAGTTGTAGCAGCAGTCAACCTAGCTATAAGCAAGATGTCAAATTGCCACAAACTCAGAAATCCAGTTTCCTCATGGAATTAATATCGTAAAGAAAGAAATAAGGTATACAAACAATCAAAAAGTACAATGAATAGCAAGGACTTAATGAGCTATAAAAGATGTAAAGCAGTGGTACAAAGAATTATTAAAAAGGCAAAGAAAGAGTTGGAGGAAGTATTGTGGAAAATGGACAAAGATTTCAACACTTCAGATATATATAAACAAGTTAAAAGAATAAAATGGTATATGGAGTTAAAACAAATTTATATCTGGTCTTATAGTAAATGATAAAGTTGAAAACTCTAACTTAGGAAAAGCAGACATTTTAGCAAGAGTTTCAAAAAGCTAGTAGTGACACAAATCAAAGTAAAGAGTTTTGTGAACAAAAAAAGTATGTTTGCTGAAGAAAACTGAGCTCTTACAGGGCTGGGTAGAATATAAGATGATGTACTGAATGAAAATTTCAGCATACAGGAACTCAGAAAGGCTATAGACAAAAGTAAAAATACAGCCCGAGGTAAAGAGAGCATATGTAATGCAATGCTCAAGCACCTACCAGCATTTTAATGAAATTATATAATAAAATATAGGGAAAAGCATACTACTCACAGTATGGAAGCAAGCAGTGGATATACCAATAGGAAAACCTGGCAAATTATGTGCAAAACTTGATGCATATAGACCTATTACCCTCACACAATGTGTGGGCAAAATTATGGAAAGAATCATAAATGAGAGATAAGTAGCATAGTAGGAAAAAATGAAATTATAAACTGTGTACAAAATGGTTTCAGGAAAGGAAGATGCAGTTGATCATATTGTAAGAGTAGAAAGAGAAATACAAAAAGCCATGAGGAACAGAGTTTGATAGCTATCTTTTTGGATTTTGCAAAAGCATATATGTCATCGTATGGAAGGAAGGCTTGCTATACAAACTAGCTGCAACTGGAATAAGAGGAAGAATGTTCTGGTGTGTAAGAGACTTCTGAAGTGATAGAACCATAGAAGACAGGGTGGGGGCAATTTTGTCTAATATTTATAAACTTACCAATGGCACTCCAGGGGGGAGTGTTATCAGCCCAATCCTGTTTAACATGATTAATGGTGCCCCAGAGAACATACAGGCAGGAACAGGTATTACCCCATTGCAGATGACTGGTATGCAGGCTAATGAGGCACTCAGCGGGAATTCAGAATGGGAAAATACTCAGGGATTGAAATTCTCACTGGCTAAAACAAAAGGAATTATCTTCACAAAAAGGAAGATTGGGAAAGAAAACAACATATCTTTATACAGAAAAAAGGCAGGTAGTTCAAAATTTTACATTCTTAGGAATTGTGTTTCATAACAAACTACCTTGGAAGGGTCATATAGATAATATCAAGACTAAATGTAAAGATAGGATGAATCTGCTTAAAAGTATTGCAGGAAGAATTGGAGTGCACATAAGAACATGTTGCTGATGCTGTATAGGACATCAATAAGACTAGCTATAAATTATGGATGCCAAGTCTTTAATTCAGCTTCTAAATCAACACTTAAAAAATCAGAGCCAATCCAAGCCCAAGCTCTGCAAATTGCATGCGGAATAAGTATTATAACACCATTTTGTGTGCTGCAGGTAGCAACTGGAGAAATGGCTATAAATTCAAGGATGAAAGTGTTAGATTTAACCTTTTGGGCTATGGTTAATAGAAACAGTGAAGACAAGAGCACTAAATGAATATACAAGGATTGTTGGGAATTAAATAAACAAGAAGTAACTGGGTGCCACGAACTCCCGCATGCTAACAGAGTCAACAGGTGGGTAAAATACTTGGGTGAAAATGAAGGACTGGAAGAAATTAAAATCTTTAGTAATGGAAAATCACACTACAGCTAGACAGTTGTCTCTCTAGTTGTGGATTTGGAATTATACGATTAAACAAAGGGAAGAGCAGGACCGTCAAATATGATTAAGATTTATGAGCTTATACATGGCAAATGAGGTCAGCATTGTCAAAACTATACTGATGGCTCTAGAGGTGATGACATAAGTAGAGTGGGAACGGCCTTTCGTATCCTTGAATTTGGAATTAAGAGATCTATGAAGCTATCTAATTTTGTGGTCATTATGACAGCTGAATTGATGGGCATACCATTGGCACTGACCTGGATACGGTATGTCCAACTGTGACTGCTATCCTATCTGACTCTTTATCAGGTATAACGGTAATCAGAAAGGGAGCCTCAGAAAGCCAGAATGACTTAATCAATGAAATACTGTTCTTAACTACGGAGATAGTACAATTAGGTGTACATATACTAACAGTGTGGATTCCGGCGCATGTCAGGATACTGGGCAATGAAATGGCAGATGCAAAAAATGCCTTAAAAATGAGGGTGCTGATATAGAGATCCTTCTGAGTAAACAGAACTTAAGAAGAAATGGCAAGAACTTTGGACCAAGGTTCTATGAATTATGTCCTAAACTGGAGGATAATGGTGTACTTAATAGATGTGAGAAAGGAAGTGAAGTAACTATATTTAGAGTGCTAATAAGACACTGTGACCTGAATGGTTACTTATATTTACTAAATAAGCACAAAGACAGGTTGCGTGACACATGAAAAGTCCAAGAAACAGTTGAGTAGCTGCTGTGGCAATGAAGGGAGCAAGATTCTGTATGAAAAATGGAGATGCCTTACAGTGAAAGTGTGTAGCCTGAAAATATTGATGAGAGTACTGGGAAGGTGGGATCGCATTTAAAAAGCATTACTTTGCTTTTTTAAGGATCCAGGACTGCATCAGAGGATATAGACTTTTACATATGCAAAAATTGCAGTAGGTGGTGGTGATAGCATCACAGGCTGAGGCTACTGTGCCATCATATGATAGGAAAAGAAAAAGAAGAGGCTGCAGGAGGACGTCTGCAGTTACACCATAGAGGGAAAAGGCGTTGGCTAGACCAAGGAGTATATTCAGGAGGAGAGTAAGCCCTGGGGCCCTGCCTTGGATTAGGGAGTCTTATAAGAGAGCTAGAGAAGTGAATCAGCCAGGGGAATGGAAGAAGCTCTGAGGGTAAATCCAGTGATAGGCAAAAAGAGAGAGGTGGGGTAGGAAGGAGCTCAGGCAACAGCAACAGGATCTGAGACTGAGCACACCTAGTTTCCTAGTCATAGGGTCCCAGGGCTGGAACCTGGAATAGCAGGAGGGCCTGGGTTGCCCTACCAGCAACTGTAAAAGTGGCACAGGACCTGGAGACATGCAATGGAAGACCATCTGAGGAAGCATCCGGACAGTTTGTCCAATGGGACTTTATTATCATGGAAGGGTGGGACTCTATAGTGACTTGGCCAGAGGGTCAAGTCATGAAGAGGGAGTGTCCCAATTCATGGAGAGAGAAAAGGGCCACAACATGAGCAACCAATGGCTGGGGGGCACCAGATGAGGTGAGAGCTAATTTGCAGACCAAGACACAAGAAGGCGCACCTGCAGTGAGTGGAATACCTGCATACTATGTGATAACATTTATCTATTGGTTCCTTGCAGGGGACTAAGGAGTCACAATGGGCCAAATTCTGCTCTCAATCATACTCATGCAGTCCCACTGAGTTCGGGGGAGGTTGCTGAGGTGTCTAGGAGGGCAGAACTTGCTCAGTGTTTGTAAAGAACATTCAGAATCTCAGGCACACATTACCACATAATAATTAAAAATACTTCATTAGTATAAATGTCCTACAGCAAATGTCACAAACCTAAATCCTGGTCAGCAGCATACAAGCTGGTAGTCAGGATGGAGGGTAGGAATTCTCCCTCTAGTTTGTGGTGCAGGCTGGACTGGTCTGAACGGCTCCACATGCTCTTTGTGTGGACAGGGAAGACCAGGTCTGCACAGCTGCAAAGAGAACCTGTGTGGTCACAGTGTCTGGATTTGCTCCTTAATGCCTAACCTAAAGCCTTTTTTTAAATTTACTAAGACTACAGGAATGGTGAAGGGAACAGCTGCCTTCTTCACTCTAGTGCACAGTGTTTGTTTTTTTTTAAATTCATGCTTCATATAACACTGACCTAGTTCTGTTATTCATTTTAAAGAATACCCCAAAAGGCACCAAGCAATATTGCTGTGAAATTTTAAAATATGTACATGTACATCTCATTCATTTCCAATTGACAGAGAGGCTTTAGGAGGCAGAGACACAAAGCCCTGGGAGAATCTTCCTATTAAAAGCCTCATACACAGAGGAAAGTCTTACGCAATCTGTGTGATCACTGTGCTGCTGAAAGCATAAACATTGTACTCCTGATTTAGAGAGAGAACTCAGGGAACAAGTGACCTGCTTAGAAAAATGTGGGCTGTCTAAAGCCTGTGCACACATTTAGAGAGTCAAACATGCAAGGTCCTGATAAAAGAGAGAGCTTCTTGGTCAACACTGAATCCATGTTACGTGTACGCTATGTAAAAATGAGCATATTTCCAGCTGGCTCTTGGGATCACAGTAGATAGAGCTTGAAAACCCCCATTAAATCGTTTGTCCGCCTAGTAAGGCAGGACAAAATTCCCACATAGAAGAGGCATCAAATTTTACATTCAGTTTTGTCTTGGGTGAGTGCATGAGGGAGAAGAATAGGGTACAGAAAGCTACACCGCCCTCACCAGCTCTATGCTGCTAGTCCAACTCTGCAGGAGCTGACAGAGTTGCCATTGGTGCTCGGAGCACTAGTAAATACACCGAGCGATACTCCACTGGGGCCTGATTTAAATCCCATTGAAGTCAATAGAAATGCTCTATTGACTTGGAGGGGCTTTGAATCAGTCCCATGAGTTCCTAAGCAGGCTTCATTTTCTCCCCAATTCATTCCTGCTGATATCCAGTACCAGACTTTGGGGAGTGTGTACATTGTTCATTATTACTATTGCTGTTTTACTTTATTATGTATCTGTATAGCTCACACAGAGCGTTTGACCCTTCACAGACAAGTAGGAAGACTGTAGCCCCGATTCTCTGGTCTGGCTAATCTGCCTTTGGCCCAGGCCTTAAGCAGATGTTGGGATTTTATGGCCCCTTTTTGGCTTGCCAGTTTTGGGGCTGGCCCATGTGCAAGAAATCAGTATCTGCCATTTGTAAGGCAACTTTTTTCTGTCCTTTTTATATTTGCACTTGCTGTGATTTGTGGAAAACAAAAGCCACTTAGAGCTTAGTACTCTAAATCTCGAAAATAAAATTATTAAGCAGATTATTAGCCATGCTGCTGCTGCCTTCTGCTGATACGGTGACGTGAAGCTGCTGCAACCCTACTAAATCCAGTCTCTGGTAGCATAGGGCTGTCATAGCTTCTCTTACACTCCCCCCCCCCCCCCCACTTGACCACTGTAAGGAACATGCCTGAAGAAAAGAAGGCATCTCCAGGCCAACTCTGCGCTCCAGTGGTCAATAGCTGTTGGAAAGATCTTTGGGGGCTTTGGGTAGCCATCTACTGTGGAACAGTCCTGAGGCTGCCTTACTTTATACAATGGATCAGAGGCACAAGAATTGGGGAGGGGGTGTGTAAAGATGGCTTTAATGCTACCTCTTCTCCCCCTGCTCTGGTCTGAGTGAAGCTTGAACCAAAGCCGAGAAGCTGGCCCAAGGCAGGTAATAGTTTTAGGATGCTAAGAAATAACTGCAGAGATTGACTTTCCAGAAACATTTACTAGTGTTTCCTTCAGATATATTTCAACCTTCTCCATCGGATGTGCAGGAGGCTGGAAGGAAGAATGCTTACCCAGGATAGCAGGGTGTCTCTGCTGCTGGTCTGTAGTGAAGGAAGATTCTCTGCAAACTTGCACCTTCTGCAGTCATTTATGCAAGTACATGGTGAGTGCAAAGTGGCCATAAAATGCTATCAAATCATATATTGTATTGATGTAAGTGACTGCACAAAGTGTATTGGCAGAAACTGAGCCCCAGGATTTTTTTTTTTAAATGTAGCTGCACCTACTGAACAGAGATCTATTTTTAGGAGGTTGGAAGACTAGGTGTGAGTAAGAAAAATCAGCAATGTGCTAATGCACGTGTGATCTGAAGAACTGTAGATGGGGTTGGTGCATGACCTGAGTAGAAGTTGACTTCTAATCCTTGCCTTATATCAGTTTTCCCATCTGTAAAACGTGGATAATACCTGCTTTACAGGATTGTTTAGTCTGATCCTGCAAGGTGCTGAGTTATCTCAACTTTTTCTTAAGTGAACATGAATTGAGGGACACACTTAGGCAACGTCCAGCATTTTGTCAATAGGCAAGGAGTTTGTACTTTCTTTTTATTGTTTATACAGTGCTTTGAACATGTAAAGCCCTATGTAAATGCGGATTATTAAGCCACTACTACTTCTACTTTAAAAAATGTCATTTTCCAAAATGTATTACTTTTAACTCAGATCAGACTGCATTATAATATATTAAAATGCATTAGAACAGTGGATTGCTTATTATTGAAATACATTACACTACATCAGAGGTATTAAACCAGTCTGATTACAAATTCATACTTGGGTGCATATCGAGCATTATAACAAGGCACTTGAAAAATATATAAAAATGCCATAGAATGATGGACCAAATTAATCTTAGGTATAACTCAGGGGAGCTAGATTCAGTTCTCCTTTGCATTAGCATTTACTCCAGAATAACTATTGACTGGAGTTCCAGGGATAGATTTTTATCTAGTGTGTTTTATATGCAGTATAACAACCTGATTGACAACCAGATACTTATCGAAATGCCAATGTCTCTTTGGAAGATATAGACAGACATCATCTCTGTCAGAGAAATGACACATTAATACGTCATTGATAAGCTTTTAAAAACTATTACTAATAAACATACAAGCTCTTTAATTCACCAACCATGCAGCAACCGATTCTAACTCCCTTTCACTGAACAGTATCTTACTCTGCAAATAGTCTCATTGAAGTCAGAGGGTGTGCTCATGGAAGAAAGTACCACTCAACGTGAATAGGGTTGTCAGAACTTGGTCCTAAATAAGTAGACTTACACATGGCATATTACCAACAGGTACATTTTGAAAAGGTACAAAGGGCAGGTCTACACTTACTTCCTGGTCCGGCCGTAAGCAATCGATCTTCTGGGATCGATTTATCGCGTCTTGTCTAGACGTGATAAATCGATCCCGGATCGATCCCGGAAGTGCTCGCCGTCGACGCCGGTACTCCAGCTCGGCGAGAGGAGTACGCGGCATCGACGGGGGAGCCTGCCTGCCGCGTCTGGACCCGCGGTAAGTTTGAACTAAGGTACTTCGAATTCAGCTACGTTATTAACGTAGCTGAATTTGCGTACCTTAGTTCGAAGTGGGGGGGTTAGTGTGGACCAGGCCAAAGAGGGAGTTAGTAGATCAGAGGGCTTAAAGGATCAAATTCAAAATAACTGAGAATTTTCTCCTCCTGATCCAAATCTCATTGAAGTAAATGGAAAAACTTCCTTTGATTTCAGTGGACTTTCTATCAGGAGGAGAAAATTCTGTTACTTTATACTACTCGCGCTACTTGCCCAGTCCTGTAATATGACATTTGTGTTGCAGTTGTGACTGGTATGAATTGATGAAGACTAGTAATTGGAGAACTTGTTGGTTGACTGTTTCATTGACTGTGCTGGTCAGAACCAAAAACCTCCAAATTTTGGGGCAGATCATATATGACCCTTGAGGAAATGGGCAGGCACCAGGAGCATTTTTATCACTAATCTCCCACACAAGAGCTGGCCAGAATCACAGGGCCTGATTCTGCACCATTGAGGGTTACGGGAGCTTTGCTATTGAGTTCAGTGGAAGCAGGATTAGGGCTATCATCCACTCTCGAGTGTAGGGACTGCTCCCTGCTTGTACCTCTAGGGCATTAGATACCACAAAGGTGATGAGGAAGAGACAGAGCCATGGCTCAGTCCCCACTACCCTGGCCTGCAGAGCTGGCCAAATGCACAAGGGAGAGCCTGCTGCCTCCCTGAAGAGATGTGGCAGTGGGAATACTCCCCTTGTGGTAACTGTGCCTCCCTGTAGCCCAGTGTCTCCTAGTGCCCTTGCTGGGATGCTGAGGCTTTGCACAACCATCATCACAGGGCGATAGCTAAAAATCACAATAGAACCCTTTAGGTATAGATGTAAGAGAATCAGCAGTTGGATTTCTATTTTGGCAAAACCCACATATTGTCTTTATTCCTAACCCTCCGTCAAATTTGTGACAATACAGAAATAAAATAAGGTATTTCTTGCTGAGCTTTGTATCCATTACATTTTACTGTGAAGTGAGGAGAAGTTTCTGAATAGAGTGTACTGCCATTTTTTTAACATACAGATTTCAGAACTTATAATAAACAGTAACCAAGCCATATTATAAAGCAGCTCATTTTGTAAGGAGCCCACAAAGAATTGGTTTGTGTTCCTTTCATCTCCCGAGGTCTGCATTATTAAAGAAAGAAAGAAGATAGTTTGATATTAGTAGATTATTAGAAAGAGGCCATTTAAATTTGCTTACTTTGCTATAAGACCTGAACTTCACTACTGTTTTACACAGTGGCTCACAATAACTATATGGATATTGTAAATATCTGATCCATTAGGAGCCCTTTTTTACCAGTATTTCTTAATTTATACAATCACTCATGCATTCGGCAGTGGATGATATTTTGAAAACAGTATAATAGAATAGGACCAGGAGCAGGCTCCTAATTTGCAAACCAAATATTCTACATGAAAAGGCTTGTGCAGCACTCAGCAATTTATAAAGCATAATCGCCCAGTCAGGCAAAAGTCTGAGAGAAGCCACACCAGTGGACTTTACAGCTGGAAGGTTAATTAACTTGAGGCCTGATCCAGGAAACACGTGGATAATATCAAGCATATATGTAGATCCACTGGGCTTAATGAGACTACTTGTGTGAGCAAATCTATGTGCATAAGTGTATTTGTGCACAAGGTGTTAGATGTTGGTAGAAAATAGGAGAAGCAAATTTCAGAGTTGAAGGTTCTAAAATTGCTCTGTCCCTCAATATTTAAGGACTATGAGTAAAAGCAGTCCCTCTAGCTACAAATGTCATGCCACACACTGGGAGAGACTGAGAGGTTCTCTCTCAGGTAGTCAGGAAACAAACTATATATATAGTTTTTTAACAATCAGTGTGAACTCCTTCTATTCCACCTGAAAGCAATGAGAGAATAGTGCAGTCTTCAGAGAACTGCTGGAATATAGTCCCTTTATCTCCCACCTCCAAGAAAGTGGGCAGCTGCATTCTAGAGCAGTTGTAACTTCCAGGTGGTTTTCAAGGACAGCTCCACAAAGAACATGAGGCAATAATCCAGTTTAGAGGTCACAAAGACAAGGTCTAGGTCAAACAGATAAATAGTTGTTATTACTTTACAGGATGCAGTTAAAAATGAGCTTTCATCCACCGGTGCCACCTGGGAATTCAGGAGCAATACTGGATCCAAAACCATACTTTGCTATATTTTATTTTTTACTTTATTATTTGAATAGCACCAGAAGTGTACAGATCAATACACATTCAAGTATGCTTAGAATTCATACAAACTGTAATAGAAAGCATATAAATATGTACTCTGTCTTATTACTGTACCACATTTCCAATACGGTGTAATAAAATGCAAATCACCATTCATTAAATACTCATTTGTTAGTAACATGATTACTTGTTGTATGGCTTTGTTTTATTGCTATTGTATAGTTTTCTGTCTCTTTAAAACTGCATTTTAGTGGATGCTTCATTCAGCTGATATACTCCAGTGATTGTTCCTGTGGACTCACCTTATAGATTCAGCTCAGCAACTCAGAGTGATGTGGTTACTTAGATGGCTGCACTGGAACTGCTCACAGCTCCTCTTAATATGGCTGTTTAGCTAAACTGGGTGCAGTCCTTAAAGGGACATATTCTCACATCTCCCCTGTAGTCTCTGAGGTGTTCTACAGTCTGGTTGATCTGCGTGACAACAGAACTGTCTCTGCATCAGTCAGCTGCTCTGTTGCATGCTCCACTTGTGCAGTGACCAAGTCATGTGACCTAGGAGCCACTGCTCAAGTAACTACTGTCTTTTGTTCCCATCAGTTTCCATCATATATACAATGGTATCCTGAGGCTGCGAAGGCTCTAGTTCTTGTCATAATACAGGTTTTGTTTTAGCTTATCAGCTTTCTTCAACCATTTTACATCCTGTTCATTCTTAAGATCATTTCTATAAAATGAGGCAGTCCGTTTTTAGTTTGCTGTTAAACAGAATCTCTGCAGAAGACAACCCCTGTCTCAAAGATGCTGTCCTATAGTTAATCAATGCCAAATAAGGTTCTGAGTTAGATTCTTTTGCTTTCTTCACTAGCCTTCTTATTATTTTTACACTATTCTCTACTAGACCATTTGACTCACTGTAATATGCTTGAACTACTAGTCTATTGCACACTTTTTGAATGTGCAAATATGCAAATTGTGGACTGCTGTCTGACATTACCACTGCAGGAATACCATGTCCAGTAGATATTGATTTAAATCATGCTATTACATGCTTTGCTGTGATATTTTCCATTAAAGCAATCTCTGCAAAGTGTGAGTAATAGTCTAAAATCAAAACATAATCTTTGCCAGCATAATAGAATAAATCAATAACAACTTTTATATCAGGCTTCTAAAGCTTCCTGATGTACCAGCACAGGTGCCTTTGCAGACTTAGTCTGGAATTTTTGCCATGTTTTACATTTCTTAACTGTTTTTTTCCACATCCTCATTCATTTGAGGTCAATACAACCTATCTCTGATCCTTTTTTTACATTTTTCAATTCCTAAATGTCCTTCATGAATTCTAATAAGCATGTCAGGCTGTAACACTTTAGGAACAATTGATCTTTTCCTGATAAGCAAAATGCCATCAATCACAGAAAGTTCTTTGCAGTGAAAATATGGACTAGGTATATTTTGGTGTCCAGGCCAACCAACAGTTATAAGTTTGATCACTCTTTGCAAGGTCTCACCTTGTGCTATGGCTGCTACAAACGCAGTGCACGATTTGTCAGAGACTGGGTAGTTTTTCTTTAACAGGTTCAAAGGCACTATATCAGATTCTGAATAATTTTCTGCTACAGTATTATGAAAAGCTATAGCCAGAATGTCCGCAACCTCTAAACCCCCTTCTGGTTTATATTCTATTTGCAAATCCATATAACTTCAATTTTAAAAAAAGTCCCTCTATTGAGATGGATATTAAAGGCTTATGGTCTGGTTCAGCAATAACTGGTTGCCCATAGGCAAACACATGAAATTTCTTGCAACCATGCACCAAAGCTAAGCCTCCTACTCAATTTGTGCATATTGAAACTCAGTTTTAGTGAGTGCCCTGCAAGCATATGCCACTGGTTTCCAGTGTTCATCATACATTTGTAGTAAAGTTGCCCCTATGCCTTCCTTTGAGGCATTTGTGGACACCTTAGTCTGCCTCTTGCAATCATAAAATCTAAGACAGGAGCCCACTTAATTAGCTTTTTCAGGTTTTCAAATTCCTTGTGTAGATTGGCATCCCATGACCATTGATAATCTTTGTGCCAGAGTGCTCTAAGTTTGCTGGTTTTAGCAGCCAAATTAGGTACAAACATTCCCATAAATCTGATTATTTCTAAGAATCTTTGCACTCCTCGTTTGACTACTGAGAGGTGAAGTATTTATAATTGTCTTAACTCTGTTGGGATTTATTTGGACTCCCTGTTCTGTAAGTTTTTCTCCCAGGTATGTGATATCTTGGACTGAACATTTTCATTTCTGCTTTTTTAAAATTTTAATCTTAGCCCTATCCCTTTCTAATGCTCTCTGTAACCTGTAGTCATATTCTTCTATTGTTCTTCCCCATATTAGAATGTTATCAAAATACCTTAGCTCCTTCTATATCTTCAACTATGTGTGGCACTATCCTATGACATACCTCTGGTGCAGATCTTACCTGAATGGCAGTCTGGAAAAGCAGTATCTATCATATGGTGTATTAAAATTACATAAACTTGTGCTACTCATCTAAGGGGATTTACCAAAATTCTGCTGATGCATCCAATGTGGAGAAATATTTAGCACCAGACATTTCTCCAAAAATTTCTTCCCTAGTGGACATGGGAAAATGTGCTCTCTTGACATATTTGTTTAGTTCTTTCAAGTCTAAGCATAACCTGAGGGTTCCATCTTTCTTTTCTACAATTACTAATGAATAAACGCATTCTGCAGGCGCTTCTACTTTCTTGATTATCTTTAGTGCCACTAATCTATCTAGTTTGTCTTTTGAGCTTTTTCCTCAGAGCTAAAGGAACATTCTTAGGACAATTAGGCTCTGACAATTCACTTTGATATTCTGTTTGCAATATTCCTATGACCTTATAGACATCCTGAAACTGCTCCTCAATACCTGAGTCCCCTTGTCCCTCTAATGAGCATAGTCTCTGTATAAACCTAGAGCTTGACTTGTTTAAGCCCAGTATAGGCATGGTTTTTTTCCCTGACATAATTACAGAATTTTTATTTCAATCTTATCTTTTAACTGCAGCTTTAGTTCACATGTACCCAGAGTAGAAAGGAGCTCTCCACTGTGAGCCCTTAATTTTACCTGTCTATTGTCAGTCTACCCAGTTTTTTTCATTAGAACCTTTAAAATATATTCTGTTACCACATTTGCTTGAAGTCTCAAGGTCCCAAAAGTTCCATTCATTTCCAATCATTTGGTACAGCTGCTTCATTCAAAGCTCCTTAACAAAATGCTAACGCTGTTCTCCTCCTGCTACACAGCATGCATACATTGTTTCTTTTTGTCCACCTGCAGTTCCTACTTGCACAGTCTTGCAAAATGAATGAATTCATTGTACTTGTTGCAACACTGCCCAAAGGCTGGCCAATGATGAAGTCGGTTTGCTTCCACACTGTGTGCAATTCTTTATCTTGTCCTCAACATACTCCTTATTTGTAAACTCACTTTTTGCATTTCTGATCTGCACTGCCTTTGTGCTTTCTCTTTGCATTCAGGGTGTGTGAGTCTATCCATCAAAGCAGTGTCTTGTTTTCCATCCATAAGTATCAATCTGTTCTGGATAACCTCTGCTGCTTGGCATATTCTTACTGCCTTGCCAGGTTCAAAGCTGAATCTTCCAACAGTCTTTTTCTAATCTTTGGATCTTGAATACCCATCACAATTTGATCTCTGATTATTGAATCTGTAAGCTGTCCATTATTACATGTTTGGTTCAGCAGTGTGAGATCCAACATAAATTCTTCAAATGACTCTCCCCGCTGAGTTCTCATGTGAAATTTGTATCTTTCAAAAGTTTCAATTGTCTTTGGTGTTTAGTAGTCTTCAAACTTCTGCATTACCATCTTTTAGCATGCCTTGCTCTGCCTGACACAGCTGCATTCTATAATAAACATCTACTGCTTCCTGCCCCGCAGTAATTTTAAAAAGATAGCTACCTTCTGCTCATCTTCTTTTTCATCTAAGCCACTCGCTTGCATGTACAGGCTGAATCTCTGTTCAAATGTCTTCCAGTTATCTGCTTCATTCCCAGATAACTTCAACTCTGGTGGAGCTCTCAGCTGCTCCACTTTCTTTATCCCTGTTGTCTGTCTGTCTGCAATCACTCTTATCAGTCTACTCCTGGCACCATGTAGTGTTTGGGAGTCTGCATAAGGAGACTCAGAATATATTGTTTTTTATAGATTCAGCTCAGCAGCTCAGAGTGATGTTACTGCCTAGGTGGCTGTATCAGAACTGCTCACAGCTCCGCCTAATGCAGGGGCAGGCAAACCTTTTGACCTGAGGGCTGTATCAGGTTTCATAAATTGTATGGAGGGCCAGTTAGGGGAGGGGGTGATGGCCCGGCCCCCACCTCCTATCTGCCTCCCCGCCCGGACTCCTGCCCCATCCCCGTTCCCTGACAGCCTCCCCGGGACCCCTGCCCCATCCACACAAACCCACTCCCTGTCCCCTGACCGCCCCCGGACCCCTGCCGCCCCATCCAATCTCTCCTCTCATTCCTGACTTGCCCACCCCCAGGACCCCTGCCTCATCCAACCACCCCTTCTCCCTGTCCCCTGACTGCCCCCTGCCACCCCATCCAAATCCCCCTCCTTCCTGACTGCCCCCCAGGACACCTGCCCCCATTCAACCCCCTGTTCTCCCCCGACCCCTATCCACACCCCTGCCCCCTGACCACCACCCCGAACTTCCCTACCCTCTATCCAACCCCCCCTGCTCCCTGTCTCCTTACCGTGCAGCCTGGGACACCGGTGGCTGGCGGCACTACAACCGCGCCACCCGGCTGGAGCCAGCCACGCCACTGCCGCCACCATGCAGCACAGAGACCGGGTCATGCCGGGCTCTGCAGCTGCGCTGCCCCAGGAGCTCACAGCCTCGCCGCCCAGAGCACTGCGCTGGCAGCGGAGCAAGCGAGCTGAGGCTGCGGGGAAAGGGGAACAGCGGGGGAGGGGCCGGGGCTAGCCTCCCGGGCCAGGAGCTCGGGGGCTGGGCAGGACGGTCCCGCAGGCCGGATGTGGCCTGCGGGCCGTAGTTTGCCCACCTCTGTCCTAATGTGTCTATTCAGCTAAGTAGGGTACAGCTTTTCCAGGGATGACATCTCACAACACCTAGCCTTAGCAGCTAGACTTGGCCCAGAGATTTTGTACTAAGGGAATTCTCTCCCTTAAGCTGCTGCATGATTGTGACTGTAGCCATAGATTGCTCCTGTACCTGTACTTCTTGGGAAGAGTGGGGGTGCACAATGAAGAGTAGAACTATTTAATTACAGGAAGGTTCAATGATGCATAGGGAGCCCTCTCATTCCCTTGGGCTGATTCCCCAAATCCTGCCCCCTCAGCTCTGCAGTGAAACCACACCAGTTCCATAGTAGGCAGGGAGGGCAGGATTTGATTTTGTATGCAAATATGTTGCTACCAGTGTGTAATCATAACCCAGTTGCTGAATTAGGAATCAAATACAAAATTGGCTTAAAAACATGTCCTTCCCTTGTTCACTGTCATCCATTATAGTGCTGAAATCATCTACTTCACTCTCCACAGCCCATTTTGTCAACCTTTCACTTTATCTGTTCAACCCTCATCAGCAGTTTTGCAGACAGAGGTCTTATATCTCTCTGGCAGTGTTTTAACAAGTAGTGCTCCATCACCTTGCTAAGAATAGCCCAGGATTTAATATTCTTTTGCTGCTGCTGTGAGAAACACTGACTCTCTTTTTTTTAGCTGATTAACACTCAGATTCTGCATTAGCAGACATGTTTTAAATAGCAGAACAGAATGCAATAACCAGCTGCATGCTTTTTTAGCAATTCTGGCTGACTCAGCTAGAATTTCCCCAGGGACCCTTGGGATGCAAAGGTTGGAGTGGCAGCTCTGCCGCTTTTGTGTGGATGAACTGCACACTCTCCTCTCCCTGCCCTATGTCAGCCTACTCAGTCTAGCTCTGCTTGTCAATGTGAAGGCTAGGCAGATCAATATTCCAGCCTTGTTTGAGGAGGCTAGCACTAGCAATGGCAACAACCAACAGATATCCTTACTTCCAGGGCCACACGGAGTCTTTCCCCACCCGTTGGAGCTCCTGTGAAGGGACCAACCACAATCTGGCCCAAAATGTGTTAACTGCATATGTTACATCTGATTAACAAGGACAAGCTGTAAATAATTGCTGGGTAGGAAAAGGCCTGCCTGCTAACTATGGTAGTCCCTTTTAGGCCATATCTTGCTGCCATTTATTTTTATGCAAAATTTCCATGCGCATCGCAATGGCAGGATAGGGCCCTTTGAGTGTATCTAAATCCCTGATTTGTCAGTATAACCCTTCAGCTATTGCCATTACAACATTTTTCATTCTGTTAAACTCTCTGATATTTTTCTCTTTGAAGGCCTTTTCTGGCAACCTACAGCATTTAAATCCTTCAGCTCAGATGCTCCCTTCCATTCAGAAGTAAGAGAGATGAAGCATGTTAGTCACATAAAACAGAGAGGTGTCATCGTGGAGGGAGAAGTCCTGATATGCTTTATTGCCTTTTCCTGAATTGTCACCTGCACCATCTAACATCTCTTGGGTACTAATTATTTTATAGGCAGGTGGTGCAGTTAAAACCTTCACTATGGTTGCAGAGATATTTTAGGCATATGGAATCTTTCTGAAAACATCAGAAATCAATGCAAGTCCATTGCAACTTGTAATCAACATATGCCAGCGGAGGTCAAACTTGCTGACATTGGGAGCCACATACAACAATCTTAAGAAGTTTGAGAGCTGGGGCTCGGGGCTTCAGCCCTGTGGGGAGGGGGTTTCAGGGCTTCAGCCCCATGGGAAGCACCTTCCTGGGCTCAGGGCTTCAGCCCCACTCCTGCTGAAGTGTCGAGCTCCAGCAGGCATGCCCTGTGGTGCTTAAGCCCTGAGACCCCCCTGCTCCTGGCAGAGGTGATGCATGGGGGGTCACATGCCGCCAGGGTTACCATATTTCCACAATCAAAAAAGAGGACACTGGGGGGGGGGAAGCCCCGCCCTAGCCCCGCCCCTCCCCCACCCCCATCCACTCCCTCCCACTTCCCACCCCCTGACTGCCCCCCTCCGAACCCCAACCCCCCCTGCTTCTTGTCCCCTGACTGCCCCCTGCTGAGAACCCCCCACCCTAACTGCCCCCCTAGGACCCTACCTGTCCCCTGACTGCCCCGACCCTTATCCACTCGCATGGGTGGCAGGGTTGTAGAAATTTTGGTGGTGCCCAGAACCCCCCCCCCACCTGCCTAAGGCTCTGGGAGGGGGGTTGGGTGGGAGGAGGAGGTCTGGGGTGCAGGTCCTGGGCTGGGATTAGGGTGCAGGAGGGATGCAGGGTGCAGGCTCTGGGATAGAGTTTGGGTGCTGGGTGCAGGCTCCGGGCTGGGGCAGAGGGTGGGTGTGCAGGAGGGGGTGAGGGGTGCAGGCTCTGGGATGGAGTTTGGGGGTGGGAGGCGGTGCAAAGGGAGGGGGTGCAGGCTTTGGGAGGAAGTTTGAGGGCAGGAGGGGGTGTGTGGGAAGGGGGAGGGGGTTTGGGAGGGAGTTTGGGGATAGGAGGGGATACAGGGGTGAGGGCTGTGGGTCTGAGGATAAGGGGTTCATGATGCAGGAGGGGGGTCAGGGATGGAGCAGAGGATTAGGGTGTGGGGGGATGAGGGCTCTGGCTGGGGCTGGGGATGAGGGGTTCATGATGCAGGAGGAGGCTCGGCTGGGGCAGAGGATTAGGGTGCGGGGGGATGAGGGCTGGGGATGAGGGGTTCATGATGCAGGAGGGGGCTCAGGGCTGGGGCAGAGGATTAGGGTGCGGGGGGATGAGGGCTCGGGATGGGGATGAGGGGTTTGGGGTGTTGGAGAGGCTCAGGGCTAGGGTGGAAGGGCAGGGTAAGGGCAGCCTGTCTTCTCATTAGTGGATGGGGGACGCTAGGACCCGGGGGCAGCAGACAGCAGTTTCTGCTGGCTCTGGCAGTACAAGCAGGCAAGGGAGAGGCAGGCAGGGAGGGGGGGCCCACGGAGGGGGGACGCGTGAAAGGGGGGTGGCAGGTGGAGGCCGGGGACCCATCCAACACTCCCCCGCTCCCTGACTGCCCCCCCGGACTCTCCTTACCATTCTGGCTCCACGTTTGCAAAACACGCTGCCTGGTGGGTTGGTTTGTGTGTTACACAGGGCTGCAGACAGAGGGAGGGGGGAGCAGGGGAGGGCTCTGGCTGCTGGAGGCCAATGGGAGCGGCTCAATCGGCCCAGCCGCCCAATCAGCAGCTGTACTCTGCATGGAAGGGAGGGAGGGAGGCGAGGGAGAAAAAAACCCCGGACATTTTAACCTTGTTACCAATTCCTTCCGGACGGCTATTTAGAGACGCAAAAGCCGGACATGTCCAGGGAAATACGGACGGATGGTAACCCTACATGCCACCCCCCGAGAGTTTTGACAGGGTTTGCTGGCCCCGCTCGGTCACATAGTGCCGTCAAGTCCCTTCCCTGCATGGCAGCTGCTGGAGCCGGCAAGCTGGGAGCTGCTGCCGTGGGGATGGTCAATGGCAAACAGCTGGGAGCTGCAGGGAAGGGCCACTGAGAGGAAGGTGGGGGTGTGCCTGAGGGGGCGTGACACCTTTAAATTATGCACCCCCCACTCTCCACAGGCACCAGTCATCTCTGGCAGAAGCCCCTAGCCCCACCACAGGGCAGAAGCCCTGAGCTCCCTGCCCTCCCAGTCAAGTAGGTGAGAATGGGGGAGGCCTGTGGGGCTCCACAAGTCGCACTTTAACTGTAAAAGAGCCACATGTGGCTCATGAGCCCCAGTTTGGCCACCCCGTCATATGCACTCTGTCCAGTGTGTCTATCCATCATGTAATTCACACAGCTTGACTTCCTGTTTTGCTGTCTCTCTGGCTGAGTCTAAAACAAATCATGTGCAATCAACAAACCTCTTATGTTCATTGATCTTCCTGAGAACATCAACCAGCCTCTCTAATTATGATATCTGATCCAAGTACCAAAACTAAATGGCAATGTTCACAAATGTGTCCTAACAAGCTAAGCATGCAGCAATAAAAGGGTAGAATGTTTAGTGTGCTTTACACAATTCAAAGCCACTCAAGGGTGCTTTTATTTTTCTAAACGATTCTAGCAGACGTGCATGAAGAGCAATTTTCTGAAGGGCATTTTTAAGATAAGTATGGCTTCTTGTCGGCAGCAGCAGCACCTCCGTTTTGCATACTCATTTGGATGAGGGTGGAAACCATCATTTACTCTTTTGAAAAACATTCTGGGTAGCTGACAATATCCATCTCTTTTTGGAATATTGCTCAAACTTGCATAGATTGTGGGCCGAAGTTGCAGGTACCCCATAAAGAGAAATTTATCAACAAATAATAATACCTCCTACATAGCACCTTTTCATCAGTAGATTTCAAATTAAGGTAAGTGTCTGACTCCTCATTTTACAAATGGTAGACACTGAAGTACAAACGTGAAGTGACTGGCTCAAGGTCACCCAGCAGGCCAATGGCAGAGCCAGGAATAGAAGCCAGCTCTCCTGAATGCCAATCTAGTGTTCTAGCCACGAGGCCACACTGCATAGCTATTCTCTATGACACTATAACTGTGGAATCGGGGGTAGGATTTTAAAAAGTACTTAAGTGACTTAAGGGCATAGGTCCCATTTAATCTCAATAGGATTTTTGCCTCTCAGTTACTTAGGGCCAGATTTACAAAGGTATTCAGGTGCCAAAAATGCAGATAGGCATCTAGCGGGATTTACAAAAACATAAATATTTTTGTAAGTCACAATAGGTTCTTATCTGCATCTTTAGACACCAGACTACATTTGAAAATCTGGCCCCGGACACTTCTGAAAATCCCACCTTTATTGTCCACAACCACATTATATTTTCATAGATTCCAATGCAAAAGGAGCCATTGTGATCATCTAGTCAGATCTCCTGCATAACACAGGCCATAGAATGTCCCCCAAAAAATTCCTAGAGCACATTTTAGAAAAACATCTGAATTTGATGTAACAATTTTCAGTGATAAAGACAAATTGTTCCAATGGTTAACAACTGTCACCGCTAAGAAGTTATGCCTCACTTCCAGTCTGAATTTGTCTAGCTTCAGCCTTTGGATTGTGTTATACATTTCTCTGCTAGATTGAAGAGCCCATTATTAAATATTTATTTACCATATAGGTACATATAGACTAATCAAGTCAGTCCTCAACCTTCTCTTTGTTAGACTCAAGGAGCTCAATCTATTTAGTTTATCAGTATCAGGCAGGTTTTCTATCCCTGTAGCCAGTGTTGTGGCTCTCCACTGAACCCTCTCCACTCTGTCAACATCTTTCTTGAATTGTGACTGCAAAACTGGACACACTATTCCAGCAATGATCATACGGGTGCCAAATACAAAGGTAAAATAACCTCTCCACGCCTACTCAAGATTCCCTTTTTATGCACCCAATGATTGTATTAGCCCTTTTTAGCTACAGCACTGAAGTGGGAGCTTAGGATCAGCTGATTACCCACCCTGTCTCCCAAATCTTTTTCAGTCACTACATCCCAGGACACAGTCCCTTATCCTGTGAGTATGACCCACATTCTTTGTTCTTAGATGTATACATTCACATTTAACCATATTAAAATGCAGATAGTTTGCTTGCAGCCAGCTTACTAAGTGATCCGGATCACTCTTTATCAGAGACCTGCCTTCTTCATTATTTACCACTCTTCCAATTTTTATGTCATCTGCAAACTTTATAAATGATGAGTTTATGTTTTCTTCTATATCATTAATGAAAATGTTGAATAGGGTAGGGCCTAGAACTGACCCCTGTGGGATCCCCTAGAAACATGCCCACTCAATGATGATTCCCCATTTACAGTTACATTTTGAGACTTGTCAATTAGCCGTCTTTTAATCCATTTAACTCGTGTTATGTTAACTTCATATCTTTCTAGTTTTTTAATCAAAATGTCATGCAGTACCAAGTCAAATGCCTTACAGTAGTCTGTTACATCAACACTATTATCTTTATCACCCAAATTTGATCTCTTTTTTTGGATGAGATTACAAGTTAATTTGACAGGTCTATTTTCCAGAAAGCCATGTTGATTGGCATTAATTATATTACCCTTGCTTAATTCTTTATTAATCAAGTCCCATATCAGCTGCTCCATTATCTTGCCAAGGACTGATATACTTATAATCACCAGGGTCATCCCTTTTAAAATATTTGCACAACATTTGTTTTCTTCCAGTCTTCTGGAACTTCCCCGGTGTTCTAAGACTTATTGAAAATCAACATTAATAGTCCAGTGAGCTCCTCAGCCAGCTCTTTTAAAACTTTTGGATGGTATTTGGGTCCTTTCTTTTTAGTGCTACCACACCCATGCTCTGAACATCTATGGTGCACAGCTGGGACCACATAACTGAAAAAAATGTAATCCCTATGACCTTTATATTGAATAGGTGGTGGTGATTGGGGGGGAAGGAAGTTACAGGTGAGAAAGCTAACAGGGGTAAGTGAACAATATCAGGCCTTTTATATGCAATTCATGCTATGGCTCTTGAGTACAAAATGTTTTTTTCTTGATGTACATCAGCAATACAAAGTTGAGATACCCAGGAGCAGTTTATGAATACAGGTATCTCAGAGACACCCACACAGCTAGTTGCCTCACTTGTTTAAGCTGGAAACAGAGTTTTTCTATCTACTGTAGCATGTTAGGGATGTAATTGTAATAAAAATGTTCCCTGTTTGAAATGTAATTGCCCCTTTGTGTTTAATTTGATTATCCATTGTTCATTTAAATTGCCCACTATGTGGGCTGTGTGCTATACTACTGTGCAAACACAACTGGAGTATATGCTATTTGCTTTTCCTACCTTGTAAGATAAAATAATGTAATTTTAAAAAGAAAATTCACTGAAAAAGACCCACTATACCACTAATGAAATACAGGCTAGTTACAAGGTCCCACAGGACTCTTTGTTGCTTTTTACTAAGGATACCGCAATTTTTACTGTATAGTAAAATAGTAACATGTAACAACATGGATATTTTTATGGAGTTAAATGACCACTAGGAAGTGGACTGTAAGTATTAAGTTATTTCGTATAGCTAACCAAACAGCCAGCTTGCTCAATCAAACTCACAATGTCACTGAACGTTTTTCTTGAAAAATAATTGCAGGATTAAGTACCAGTCATCATAAACTTTTGGTCATTAAGAATCCAAGTTGCAGTCATGACATAGAAGTGAAAGGCTCTATATTCCCAGGTCCTGGCATTTTTACAATGTAAGACTTTAAAGCACTGGATTTGCTATGCTAAAATCTGCTCATTTACACTGGTGTAAATTTGGCATAACTGCACTGGAACCAATGGAATCGCTCCAAAATTAAATGGTGATATCTGAGAGCAGAATTTGGCACACCAAGTCTACATAATTACTACAAAATCATAAACATGTTAATCTAAACAATTCTTCTAGGGTCAAATTCTGCTCGTTTGTACCCCCGTGCCATTGACTCCAAATACAACAGTACTTGGCGCGCAGTATAATAACACCAGTGATTAAGTGAAAATAAGAGCAGTTTTCCACCTTGTTGTTGTTCTAAACATGAACTGAAGCACCAGCAGCTTTATTTAAGATGACAAAACTTTTATGCCTCAGTGAGACATTTTATTTCCAATCTTACAGAACATCCTAGAACTGTCTCAAAGTCCACAGCTTCTGCTCTTTCCGGCACAGCTTTTGTACAGGAGGTAAGGCTGGAGACTTGGGGCCAATACTCAGCAGGTATAAATCGGCATAACTCCATTGAAGTCAAAGTTGGAGCTGGGCCAGTGCACACCAACTGAGAATCTGGCCCTTTTTGTTTGTGTGTGTTCTAACTAAATGGGAACATTCCAATCTGTAAAGCTGTTGATTTCCTGCAACAAGGATGAGTGCTGGTATATTGCACCTGAATCAATTTTGTTGGTATAGGCAGAGAGAATTAACTTGCATTAACTGCTGCCACTTCATCCTTCTGCAAGTACATGATCTCACTAAATCTAACAAATGTTCTTCCTCTGCTAAATTTGCTTACATTTCCCAGATAAACCTGACAACCCTATTCCATTTCTGTAGGGAAGTTAAATGTTTCCATTTATAAAATACTCTCAATATAACATAAATAATAAGAACTATGTTGATGCATAAAAACTGGAAATAGGGAAACTGTTTATTGAATTAAATTTTGAATGGGAAAAGAATGGCTGAAAAAGAGGTGTTTAGAATTGTTTTCTAACCTGGCCTTCTAACCTGCCCATTTATCAGAACTGAGCTCTGTACCAGCTCCACATGGAGAAGAAGTTTGAGGCATGCTGCAGAAGTATTGGGGGAATGTCTACATACACAAATGCAGTAGCCACATGCTCCGATATATAGGATACCCTGTTGCATCTCAGTGGCAGCAGCAGCAGCTGTGATGGAGCTGTATAATTCCTTTGGGCCAGGTTTTTTAAAGATACTTAGGTATTGCTGACTGAGTGGAGCAATATCTAACCCCTGGCTGGCCCATTGCTTAGTGGAATTTTAAGCCCTAAGTTAGGCTAGGTCTACACTACGTGGGGGGGGGGGGGGGGGGTCGACCTAAGATACGCAACTTCAGCTACGTGAATAGCATAGCTGAAGTTGCGTATTTTAGGTCGACTTACCTGGCTGTGAGGACGGCGGCGAGTCGACTGCTGCCGCACCGACGTCGACTCTGCTTCTGCCTCTTGCCGCGGTGGATTTCCGGAGTCGACGGCAGAGCGATCAGGGATCGATTTTATCGCGTCTTCACTAGACGCGATAAGTCGATCCCCAATAGATCGATTGCTACCCGCCGATCTGGCGGGTAGTGAAGACGTGCCCTTAGGCAGCTCTATGTCTCCTACGGCTGGTCTACACTGGGGGGGGGGGGGGGGAGGATTGATCCAAGATACGCAACTTCAGCTACGCGAATAGCATAGCTGAAGTCGAAGTATCTTGGATCGAATTACCTGGGGTCCACACGGTGCGGGATCGACGGCCGCGGCTCCCCCGTCGACTGCACTACCGCCGCTCACTCTGGTGGAGTTCCGGAGTCGACGGTGAGCGCGTTCGGGGATCGATATATCACGTCTTAACGAGACGTGATATATCGATCCCGGATAAATCGATTGCTACCCGCCGATACGGTGGGTAGTGAAGACGTACCCCTAGACTCCCTATAAAGAGCATGGGGATAGTTAAGCACCTAAGAAAGGGATTTTCAGAAGCTGGTCAGCTGAGCTAGCCCGGAGTGAAATGCCCAGGTGAACCTGACTGATGGGCTGAAAATGGGCACCTCCCTCCACTCAGGATCCTTAGCTTTGAATACTCTCCTGGAGTTAGGCAACTAAGCCAGGTCAGCCACTTAGGTACCCAATGCCTGAGCTACCCTTGCCCCACTTCTTCCTGCCCCCGCCCTGCCTCTTCCCCGCTTCTTTCTGCTCCCTCCCCTGAGTGTGCCCTGTCCCCACAGCAGGCAGGAGGCACTGGGAGGGAGGGAGAGGAGTTAATCAGTGGACTGCCAGCAGGCAAGAGGTGTTGGGGGGTGAGGGGGAGCTTGGCTGCCGGTGGGTGCTAAGCACCCACGAATTTTTTTCTGTAGGTACTCCAGCCCTGAAGCACCCACAGAGTCGGCGCCTCTGATGCTGTGTCATTCCCCCATCACCACCCCCATCCTTGGTCTTTGTCCAGCCTCCTGCTGTGGAGTCTGAGAGATATCAGGTTTTAGGCATGCTCAGAGCATACCTACAGAATTGGGCCCAGGGGTTCTCCTGCCTAGTTTAAAAATTCTGCTTAGGAGACTTCTGAGTTTCAGCTTGAGCTATGGCTCTGAGAAGCTTGTTAGCTGTGGGGCATCAGCAGCATTTAGGCTGCTTTAAAAATGCCAATCAGTGGAAATTTAGGCACATAGTGGACTTAGGACATGGGTCCAGAGCACAGGATGTGGCATAAACTTCCCTGTGACCTCATCTCTTTCGTGAAAAATATTACTCAAAACTAGCACAACAGACTTAGCATTTAGCTTGTCAAGCTGTTGCCCTTCCTTCCCAGATACAGACAGTTCAGACTGAATCTGAGTGATTTTTATCTATCAAATAACAAAATTTCCTCAACCGGAGGGACTTGACCCTGCGGCTAAGTAAAGACAATAAAGTTACCCCTTTGTTTTCAATACAATCTTTGTTTTCCTTTTATTTAAAGGTAAAGTCTGGCCAGTTTTGCTGAGTTTTTTGTGTGTGACTTTAGGTAGGTTTCACTGTACATCAAAGTTAATTATAAGTCAGTTCTACTGTACCTAAAGTAAAACTTGTACCAAGCCTTTCTGTAGTCTTCAGGCCAGATGCTCAGTTTCTTCCACCTTTTCTTCACAGTCTATGTTGCAAGCATTTTTAGTAAGTAGAATGTACAGTTCTACTTCTAACAAAGGAGAAAAGCAACTATTTCTCATTGGTTGCTTTAGACCGTATTTTCTTTGTGGGAATCAGCTTTTTTGGAAATTCATCACAGAAAGCTAAGAGAATGCTGTTACCAGAATAGGTTTTCCTCTCATCTGGCCAACTAAGAAAGCTGCAAAAGGAAGTTCGTGCCACATATGAGAAGTTGCCTTCTTAGAAGTGTGAAAAAACAAACTTTTTTTGTCTGTTCCCTTTTCTGCAGCTTTTCACAGTTTAACTAGCCAATAATAGCAATCCAGAATGTCCTCTGTTGCTGCAGCTCTGAAATCCTAAAAAAACACCCTACAATATGGCAAGCCTAGGGGGAAATAAACTAAAATTAACTGACAAATTAGAAGTGAAAACACTCATTCTAGTTGCTTCCTCTAATTCTTCAAGGAAGGGTTAGAAAGCAACATTCAGAGCATGTGTAAGCCGATAAAACTCCATTGAAATCAATGGAATTCAAATGACTTACACGAGGAAAGAATTTGGCCCAAAGGTGACATTTCACAGATTATTTTAAACTAGAACATAATCATGTGGGATGATGTAGTGATTCTTTAGCCATAGTTAGCAGATAGAATTAGTAAGGAGAATCTGGACCCATTACACATTACCGTCTCAGCAATCCTGGGAGATGTTCTCAAGTTAGACTCCAAAGTGTATATCAGAATAGCCTTCTCTCTCTCTCTCTCTCTCTCTCTCTTTCTAACACTGTCATAAAAAGCAAGCAGGTAAAAAAGCACATCAGGAAACTGACTTTAACCCAGAAAAGCATGGAAATTCAGTGCTAGTGTTGAAGTCCCACTGTGGTGAGACTCAGTAACATCAGGATCTGCAAACTTGACTGTGTGTCTTTCACATCAAAAGTGATACAGTCCCTGTGCATGATAGGATGAATAATGGGGTTATAAGTAATAGCCAGCATGGATTTATCGAGAACAAGTCATGCCAGACCAACCTACTTTCCGTCTTTGATAGGGTTACTGGCCTGTTGGATAGGGGAGAAGCAGTAGATGTAATATCTTGATTTTAGTAAGGCTTTTGACACAGTCCCATGTGACGTTCTCATAAGCCAGCCAGGGAAATGCTCTAATCAGCCCTAGTGAAGCATCAGATGGAGTCTGATGTACAATTCTGGGTGCCACACTTTAGGAAAGACGTGGACAATTGATGAGCATCAAGAGGAGAGCAACAAAAAATGATAAAAGGTTTAGGAGACCTGATATATGGGGCATGTTTATCTTGAGAAAAGAAGACTGAGGTGGGACCTGATAACCGTCTTCAAATATAGTAACGGCTTTAATATAGAAGACCACAAGCAATTGTTCTCCATGTCCACTGATGTTAGGACAAGAAGTAATGGCTGAATGTGCAGCAAGGGAGATTTCAATTAGATGTTAGGAAAATCTTTCTAACTATATGGATAGTTAAGCACGGAAATTCATTACCTAGAGAGGCTGTGGAATCCCTGTCAGTGGCAGATTTTAAGAACAGGTTGGACAAACACCTCTCAGGGATGGCTTAATTTACTTGGTCCTGCTTCAGTGCAGGGGGCTAAACTTGATGACTTCTTAAAGTCCCATCCAGCCCTGCATTTCTATGATGGAATTTAAGCTCCGTCTTTGAGTTTCTTGGTATTTAAGAATTAGTCAAACAACTGATATCATGATAACTTCATTAGAATATTCATATGTTGTATGAGCCTGGTTCTCCTTTTATTTACTCAAGAGTAAATCAGGAGTAACTCCATTTAAGTCAATCGAATTATATGGGCCCTGAGTCAGATCTCAGTTACATTAGGATAAATGAGGAAGCTCTCCTGTGTAAAGCCCAGGTGTAAGTGAGTGCTGAATCAGATTCACTGTATATACAACCAGCATGAGAGGAGAATGAGGCCCCATGCATCTTTTATTTGGAAGACTGAGGCCCCTTGATTCTGGCTGAGTTCTACTACTATCGCAGGACCCAGAGGGTGCAAAGGAGGTTTTATGTCATCTTTGCATGCCTCCAGTTCTGGGGCCACTGGAAGCTGAATCAGCCCCAAAGCAACAACAGACCCAGGAGCAGTACACACCAGGAAATGAACCAGCTGACTCCAATTGTGGTGCAGGCCTCATAACCTCAGAGAAGATGTAATAAGAGTCTGTTTGTTTGAACCTCCTGGATTGTGTCTGATATCTAACTGGGGATATTACTAGTATCAGATCTGCTGCAAATTGCATCTAGCTGCTCACAGACCCAATAGGCTATTCCAGCAGTTGTGGACTGCCGGGGCACAGCAGTGCTACGGCGCCACCCCATTTTCCCTGTCTATGCCCCTGTACACTGTGAGGGGAAAAACAGGGACATTATGGAGCTGACTATAATGGCTTTTCATCATCTGGAGATTCCCCCATGACACGAGACTCCTTAAGAGACTAGTTAAACAGGCTTTATGGCCCCTTTGTGCTGCCAGATTGGCACAAAAAGGCTGGAACAAGGCCACGTATATGGTCCTTAGTCTCTAGTACTATTTTTGTAGATTCTCCTTAGTTCTCCTTGTGAATATTCCTTAGTTAATTTTCTAATACCTTCCACCTCATTTGTACTAGAACTATGAAGGAAATGGCTTTTCTCTGTGCACTGGGTTCATGCTTTGGTTTTATTTCTCATTTGTCTGAACTAGAAATAGAGATGTGCTATATTGGAATCTGTTAGGTTATTGCAGACAGTCAAAACAGGTTTGCCACTAATTCAAAAATAGTGCAGGGTTTTTGGTTTTTTTTTTTAAATCATTGGTGGCAATAAATTGAATCAGCCAGTTCATTTTTGTGTTAAGAATAATTATCTGACATGTATGATTTTTGTTTGTTTCTTTTGACATACTGTGGCTTTTTCACTATAACTGTTGTTTCTTTTACTGTGTAAACCAAAAAATATGTGGCATGACAGAATACTACAATATGTATGGAGCAGTGCTGGAAATTCAAACTAAAGTATACTGTACTATGACTCAATGTTTTGTTTTGTGTCTTGGCAGGTAATTGAGAGCAGAAGCAGCTGAGGAAAGTGGGTAGTTATTAAGCTAAGGGCAATGGGTAATTTACTGCATACACTCTTGTTTAAATCAAGTGGTTTATATCTATAAACAGTGCTGCAGTTCATGTTGTGAAAGCTACAAGCATAATTTACAAACAGAAAGATCTTTCGAACTTCGGGCCTTTGACTGTTTATTAATAATCTTACACATTTCAGGAAACATTCTGACACTACAATATCAACCAGGTACAGTGAGACTGTAACTATTATTTTTGTTTTGGTGTTTTCATCCTATCCCTACCATATCTGAATGAACCAAATATTGTTTTCAGTGTTGTAGCCATGGGTCCCAGAATACCAGAAAGAGAAGGTGGGGGAGTTAATATCTTTTATTGGACCAACTTCTAGAAGGGGCAACCTTTCAAACTTCGCAGGCCTGAAGAAGAGCTCTATGAAGCTTGAAAGCTTGTCCCTTCCACCAACAAAAGTTGGTCCAATAAAAGATATCACTTGACCTACCGTGTCCCCCTAATGTTGTTGATAGTCTCAGGCCTTGTCTACACCCAGCCGCTAGTTCGGTGGCTGGGAATCGAAGTTCCGGGTTCGATTTATCGCGTCTGGTCTGGACGCGATAAATCGATCCCGGAAGCGCTCGCCGTCGACTGCGGTACTCCAGCTCGGCGAGAGGAGTACCGCGGAGTCAACGGGGAGCCTGCCTGCCGCGTGTGGACCGCGTCTGAACCGCGGTAAGTTCGAACTAAGGTATGTCGACTTCAGCTACGTTATTCACGTAGCTGAAGTTGCGTACCTTAGTTCGAAGTTGGGGGTTAGTGTAGACCAGGCCTCAGTTTCCCAATTGTCCCTTCATTTGCTGCTTTATTATACTACACTCTGCCCTTGATCAACAAACTAGAAACCAGGACAAAGCAAAGCAAACAAATTAGGCCTGCACCTCATTTACCTGTGGGAATAAGTTGCAGTTACAACCATTTTAAGGCCCATTTATATTGTCAGAGTATTGTAAAGGGGCCTTATTGTGAATGGGGCCCATTTTCTTTCCACGTGGATAACATGTAATCCCTGGATAACACATGCAATTACTTCTAGAACCAAATTCTTCCTTCACTTCTGCCAATTAACCCCTGTTGAATGATCCAAAGTTATTCAGGGTGGAGCATGTCCAATTTTCCTGCTTGTATATGGGTACATATCGACAGAAATATACATGAACATGAATTCATGTACGTATGAATTAAGTGCAGATGGGTTTCTGCTCTAGAGGACGAGGCAGGGGGGCTAGAAGGCAGTTGAAATCATTGAAGCCAAAGTAGAGCTAGCAGGTGCTTCCAGCTGCACAGGAACATTAGCCTAAAGGTAAGATCTAATAGTGGAAACACTATTAGATAGACTAGAAGACCTAATTATTCATCTTTATCTCTAGATTCTCTTCAGTTATTGTCTGGGTTGCCTGGCTGTAATTGAAGACAGAATTTAACCCAATGGGATTATGCTAGACCAGAAATCCGTGATTTGCCCCATAGATTTACTTTTGTGTTAGTGATTTTTAATGTTTTTCATATATGGGAGAATAATTTCACATATGCCTTTGCCCTTTTACAGATGTATTTACTTTGTGTTTAAAAATAATCTCAGGCCCCTCCCCCCTCAAATCTTATAAAACAAGGATATTTACTGAGATACCAATAAATGTGACAGAACTGTACTGCCCCAAAACAATAGTTAATTTAGAATTTGTGGGAGTGACTATCTTTTATTATTGCAGATATCCAAAGCATGATATTGAGCTGCTAATAATTAGCACTTCACATACTCAAAGCTATGTACAATCACTAACTTTTTAATCTTCACAGCCACCCTATCCCCATTTTAAAATTCAAGGGAAACTGAGACAGTTCAATTAAGGGATTTAGCCAATACTCCCAATGCCTTGTTTATTCATTGAATGCATACTGACTCTTGGCTCTTTGAGAACCTCACCCACAATAATGATCACTGTGTTAACTACTGGTTCCACATCAATGCTGCTTATCTCTGTACTGTGTTTTTACATGTTCAATTCCCACAGGTCAGTCAGCAAAAAAGCAACATTTTGAAAGGCTGGTTCATCCAGCTTTTGAAAATTATCAAGAAAATACAATTAGCACAGATCCTATAGCCTGTTTATCCTGTCAGAGTACGGTGATAGAATGAATAAAAATGCCTTGCAAAGCTTTTTAGGCTTAAAACAGTGTAACAAAATTGATATAATTAAATTTTAACCAAGTCACCTATTGCCAACCATATACTACTGAAATCTAGTCACATGAGAGTGCTTTTAGGAACTGAAACCTACATAAACTAACAGAGATGTTTAATTTCCTGACGGTCTGAAAATGTGTTTGCCAAAAAGAGCTGTACATAAATTGAACATATTCAAGGTATGTCCAAGTATTTTTAGGATCAAATGAAAGCAGAGATCATGGTCTCATAATCATGCTATATTGAAACGTAGTATTGAGTGCTATAGGGTGGATTGCTCTAGATGTACATGGCCTGGAAAAGCATAGGATGTCAGAATTAACTCCGAAGAAGGTGCTGCTTTAGATTATACATTCAACTAATTTATTTGCATGGCAAACTTTCATATAAAACATGTCTTTTGAACAGAAATATTAGTAAATCCAAAGGCATATAGCATTGTACATTTAAAATAATGCTATACCATAAATTATAAACAGAGCTTCATTCCAGCAACGTAAGGGTTGAGATACCCTCCTCATCCCATATTAAATCAACCTTGGCTTGCTAGTTGTAATTAAACTGGACAAATTAGTGTCAGAGATATTTTGTTGCATAAGAAAAGGATTATGTGGTACTGAAAATGTATTAAGGTGGCAAAACAAAATGCAGCAATTACAATTTTATGGATTCATTTACCTTCTATTTTCTAAACATTCTTCTCATCTCTTAATTAATCATAAAATATTCTTCTGATTATTGTACAATGCAGATTAGCAGTCTCCATTACCAAGTGCATAACCAGGGATGAATGAGATGTACAAAACGCCCTCCTTGAACTAAATGTTGAAGAGCTTAAAATCCAGATCAAGACATGAAAAATTAGCACTTTTGCAACAGCTCCTTTTACACACACAAAAATCAAGCTGCCAAAGTGTCACATCTGAAGATATTAATCACAACTCTTTGTCAGAGTCTTTCGTTTTCAAAACCACTTTGTTCTATTTATACAATAAAAGGTCAACTGTAATCTGGCAAAAATAAAATACAACCAGTTTTGTTCTGATGCAAAAGTGTATCCTTGGAAAATGTTAAAGAACAGTCATTAATATGTGATGGAACAAGACAATCCTTAGCTCACCTGCTTCTAAGTCAGTCTTAAAGGGAAAGAGCAGAAGTAAAATCTGCAAAAGGAATGAAAGTACCTATTATTTTCATGTATCATGGAGGCCTGCTATTGCTATTAGTATTTAATAATTCTATTATGATACTGCCCAGAAGCGCAGAATAGGATGGGTGCATCATTATACTTGATGCTGTACAGAGAGGTAAGCATTCCCCAAAAGAGATAGTATCTAAGAAACTATATTTTGTTCTGAAATGGTGTATTTAGCAGCAAGATGGATTTCTGAAAGTCACACTCCAGTTACCTAATCTGATGGTGTCTGGTTCCTGGTTAGAAAACTAGCTAATCACAAAATTTTTGCATCTGCAACAAAACTTTAATATAACTGACATCCAGCTCATTTGAACCCAGCTGTACACTACCAGAGAATTTCTTTGTGTCAGGTGAATCCCCAGCTACTCCTTGGATGGGGAGTAGAGAAATCTAGCCTATATATGTGTCCAATCACATAATTCATTTTCAACCTAGACTTCTGGTTCCAAGGATTATTCACTTTTCCTGTTTCCCATGGTGTTTGAGTTCTCTAATGCAGTTCTCCCTGCTGATTCTATGGCTATTATTAAAATGCAATCAATAGGTAAGTGGCATCACTGGGAGAGGTTTCTGAGATCTCATCAGTGGCTCTTAGAATTGTTATTCACACTTCATTATCCATTACCAGGCTATGCATTTAAACCTCGTCTACCCCTCAGGGATCATGCCTGGCTATGACTTAACAGACAGATATCAAATATTAGACCCCTAGCTGCATTTATCAGTGCTAGAGCTTTACAGTGCCTGCCTGGCTATTAAGGTCCATATAGGTTGCAGATGTGAATGACACAAGGGGTGGAATTCAAGTTTTCATAAGAAGTCAGAAGTTGGTATCACTGCTTTTCCAAGGCTCTAATCTGTTGAAGGAGGACCTCAAAAAGGTAAACCAAAGAGCCTTCATAGTCCCCAAAACTTTTAATCCTAGAGGCATTGAGTGCAGACCCATTCTTCAGTACACAGCTCTGTTAATAACTCTTCAGCATTCTCTTTTTTTCTTCAGTGGAAAGGGAGCATAGAACATTGAACCCTCAGCACTAGTTCAGCTTTCCAGCAGAAAGAAGGAAGTGTTAATGAACCCTCACTTCCTCAATGATTATTAGCTGTATGGGGAAAGGGCCTAGTTTGTAAAGGCATTTCTCTGTTTTTGACCTTCAGATAAGTAGCCTTGCCTGATTCCAACCCTATGGTTCTATGATTTTTAGAGGAAGTTCTGCTGCTTCTATTTCTCTGCTCTTCTTGCTGGTTCAGTCCCAGTGAGTCTGCAATTCATTGTTCCAATGAATGTGGTGATATCCCAGGAGATTAAGCTATATTCAGTGGCATACCTTCAGAGAGGGCTGCCTCAGATTAATGTTCAATTCCTGGTCCTGCTTTTGCCTAGGCCTTAGACTCAAATGTATCAGAGGACAAGCACAAAGATGAATGTGTGTGTTTTTGTAGCACACTTATGCCTGATGGCACAGATATACAGCACAGCACAGCAGAAGTTGTGGAGGCTGTGAAATAATTGTGCTCTCATCTTCCCTCAATGAACTGAATGAGCCAGATGCTTTACACAGTTGCATAAGCACAACTTCCTCATTCTGTAGGGATTGCATTACATCAGGACAACCAGCTAACCACTCTGGTGGAAGTTGCTTTTCTGACCTTTACATATGAATACTCTCTATATTATCTAAACAAATTGTTTTAATCACTTTTCATACCATCTATTTTGTGAAGTTCAAATGGATTAATTTTGTATCAAACCATGATGTTGACCTTTCAATCAAAATTGTTTTAAAAATCAAGAACACACTATTTATCTTGAATTTCAATTAGATTTATATAGTAGGTGCTGTTAAGAGTTTTATTGCCTCAGAGTTCAGAGACAAATTGAGGGTTTGTTCTCTAATTAAGTTTAGTGTTAAGAAATTACTTTTATTAATGCCCTGGCATGTTTTGTTTGCTTGTTTGTTTTCACTGCTGAAAGGTGGAGTTATTTATCCAGGCGGTCTTAAAATAATTGGAATGAATGAAACCAATGAAAAATATGTTTAGGTAGTCAATGACTCATAGGCCTCTCTGAATTTGAAGGCATTGAATTACCATTTATGTTTCAATATAGTTAGATAGTAGTTACCAAAAAAAAGTCCACATTTCTCTCTCCTTTTATATTTGGCTGAATCTGGGTATTTGTGGCATTTCCTGCTGCTAGAATAGTAAAGTTGTAAAATAATAATAAAAAAAACACAGCACACTTCAACAGGAAAGTAGCAACTGGAAACAGAGGGGAAAAACTGGCCAGATGGCAACCCTAGATCCCTGCCAATGGTAAGTAGTGTGCGTAACATGTAGGGCTGCGAGTGCCACTGGGTATAGCAGTGTACAAGTGGTTTTGCTGATATAGCTTATGTTGCTCAGAAAACTGGTATAAGCTATACTGGCAAAAGCACTTTTTCTGCTGATATAAGCTGTGTCTCCGGTAAGAAGGATTGGTGGTATAGCCAAGTGTAGTGATATTGGTAAAACTTATCTAGTGTAGACCTGGCCTAAGTGGAGCAACAGGCACCAACAGTGAGGTAAGCTGTGAGACGGTACATATACACCCTTGAGGCATGGAGCAGCCCCAAGAGAGGTTCAATCTGCCTGAGGCACAGTGTCCTCAGTGCTCCTGAAGCAATGAAGTTCCACGCTTCCCATCACACAGGGCAATGGCATATGTTCCACAATCTAGACCTGAGCAAATACTGAACAGTGAAGAGGTAAATATTAGGGGATTTTTTTTCAGTAGCACCAACTATATGAACATTTTTTACCTGACCCCAGTAGATACCATAGGTATTGTAGATGACATAGTCTTAGAAACGTATATTTTGCTGTCACTTGTGTATGAAGCAGATGGTGAGTAAATATAGGGAGGAGTGTTAGTACAGTGTTTGGAACCTTTGTGTTACAATACTAATATGTTTTAAAAGTGTGCTTGCTTGTCATCTATTGTCTGGCCATTGTTGGATAGCTGTTGAAAGAGCACATGTTAAGCATGTGTAGACATGCAAAAACTGCACCCCCAACATTTTGAGGTTATTTTCAGCAGTGTAGCCAAAGTCCCTATGGTAACTGTTTAATTATTAGAGCTGGTCAGGAACCAGAATTTTCATGCTGCGGGAATTCTGACATTTCAAATATTTTTTTCATTATGAATCAGAACTAAGAGCTGAAATTTCAAAATTTTCCATGATACAAAATATCTGAAAATTTTTTATTGGGGACTACGGAAATGCTTCATTTCAGCAGTGCTGAACAACATTGTCATTTCAATTAATTTCATTTTGACTATTATATTAAAATATTAATTTTAAGATTACATTATATTTATATATTGTATTCAATTTCATATTATGTACCTATAATATATATGGCATTTAATTTAATGCAAAATGAAAGTCAAAACAGAATGAATCGAAACAACACTATTAAAATTAATTTTTGACATTTTGGAACAAAATGTTTTGACTCTTGCCCATCTAAAAATATTGTCAAAATCCACATGTTCCCGCAAAACATTTCAATTTTGATTAAACTTTATTTTTTGACAGAAAACTGTTCTATTAACAATTTTTCAACAAGCTCTATTAATAATGCCATGGTTATATGTGCTATTTTGCGCCCTCATGTGCACTTTGGAAACTTAGCCCATTTCCCTTCCTCCCACTGAGAGAGAGGAGTCCCAGAGTAGGTTACACCCCCTTCCCTACCACACTTCTTGGGACAAAAGAAAGGATTTAACAACAAGGCAATGTTACAATGTATTGATATTATATCAGGATTTGCAAGATGATTACTTTGTGCCTGTGTGCTGTTCCATCTAATTATAAAAGGGCTTTTAAGTGTTGAGGACTAAGTATCAATGAGACAGAGATCTTCAGAAATGATCATCTATTTTGTGATTCTGAAATAACTGTGTTGTTCAGTAAGCCTGACTTGAACTTCCTTGATTAGGAAAAACTTGATGAAAATTAGAATGCAAATCCATTTAAATCAACATCTACATGATGAGACTCCTCTACAGTAATTGTCTCAGACTAATCATTTAATAATATTTCTAAATTACCAGCTATGAAACTCTTATTCTTTCTTTTATTTTGTAGCGGAGACATGCAAAATATGTTGATTCTGAGTAAATTAACCTTGGATGCCTTTATTTGCTCATGTCAAGAAGGCAAGTGCCTGTAACTAAATCAGTAACAGTCAGGGCTCCTGTGATGGGGTATATAAACCCCACACTGGGATAGCAGGGCCCAGGTGGCTCTGCCCTGCTGCACCTGCAGAGCCTGTGCCAGCTGGAGGAGGAGCTTAAAAGGGAGCGAGACAACTGAGAAGGGGGCAGACAGGATAGTAGCAGAGATTTATATTGGGAATTCCTGAATAAGGATCCAGCTAGACTCCTGGCTGCATTGGAGAGGGCTACAAGCAACAGCTAACCCAAGCCCTAGAGGAGGCACTATCCCTTCCCTAGAACTAGGGAACCATTCACTCCATCTTCTGGTGGATCATTTGTGAGACTTTTGATCACACCCTGGACTGGGTGGGTAAATGGTAGAAAGTGGTTTGGAAGGCAGCCCTGAAGAGCCTGTAGGTGTCTGAAATTGCTGCATCTTGGAGGACCCTGGACCAGAGCTCAGTGGTGAGGTTGGGCCTGGGCTCTTCTATGAACCCCCCCATCCTGCAAAGGGGGCACAAATCCCGTCCCTCCTGGAGCTAAGTGGAACAGATACACTGTAAGAGGTTAGGACGCACAGCCCACAGAGATCTGGACATGGGCTGAAGACTTTTGTGGGGAACATTGGACTTGCATATATATATTTTGGACTCCCTTATTCCTGCACCCTCAGAAGGGAGAAGACTGAACTGGTGACTTGGCCAGAGAGCCAAATCAGTATCTACTGGAAAGGAGATCACCATTGCACTGGAGTGACCACCAGCAAGGGTAGAGATGGAGAATCATGACCCACGCACCTAACCAGTATGTGGTACCATTGTTAAGCGCAGCCTGGCACAGCTCCAATGAATATTTCCTCCAAAAATTTTCTTATATCAACAACCTTCTTGGCAAAAGTTTTTCAATACATTGAAACAGATTAGACACTGGTTAGAGTTAGATGAAGGCAAATAATATCAAAACAGGTACTTGAAGCCATAGACTACAGTAGTTGCTCACATGTTTATTTTGGAATATACTTGCATACAGATAAAGGAAAATGAATTTTATAGGTTCAAAGAAATAGCTTGGTTTAGATAAATAGAACATCTGACCCTCTGCTCCTTTTCAATGTAGTAGTTAATAATTGGTATAGTATGTGGAGGGGGAGGGGAAGTCAGATTAGAGTTTAAGGAGAAGAGACAGTATAAATGATTGGTTTTGTACACAACATCAGGGACCTAACGAAGATACTTGAATAGACAGGAGAGACATGAAATTCGGACTCTGGGTCCAAATTGCAGATGCAGCAGTTAAAACAGACAGGGAAGACGAAGAGAGTCAGGAGTTACAAAGGGGATTCTGGCTGGTGAGAGAAGGGAAATAACAATAATGGAATTTCTTGCTGGCTTTCCCTAGTGCAGATCTTCTGTTATATTTTAGGCTCTTTTTTTTTTATTGTAAACCAAATGTGCACTTGTTCTCCACCCACAAAACTCCGTGTGTGATTTTTGTTGCTTACGAAAATCAAAAACTAGTTGCATAGCCTGGTGCATAAGCTATCCCCACACAGCTCTGCCAGTACATCTCAGTCCCAAATACACCACCTCCACTGTTCCTATCCTGAGCCTCTTGAGCAGAAACTGTTAGTCATGTCATATTGCGTGGGGAATTCGTGATGTGAGAAAACACCGCTATAAACTAGAATGAGATTATCAAATGCATTTTCACTTATGAGCTATAATGAGCTCCAAACTCAGGACTTTAGAAGTGCAAAACTAGTGTGTGAATATACTGCCCTGCCTGGACTCCCTTACCTCTTTTATTTTCGGCCACTTAAAAAGCTTGTTGATATCTTGCCATCAACTTATTTCAAGGGCTCAATTCTCAAGTGAGTTATGACCCATCTACTCCACTCAGGTGGCAGAAGTAGCTGTAATCTATCCACATATTCCCAGCAGAGAATTCCTCAGGCATAAATCTCTGCCTAGTGTAACTGTGTTAGATCTGGCACCCACCAGTGTAGGGATATGTTGGGGGGACACGGGAGATGATGGTGGGGAATTCTGCTATGCCAATCCTCCACTATCATGACAAGGACCATCTGTCAGTGGCAAAAATTAGAGTTGTTGGGCAAGTCTAAGGGGAGACTGAGTATGAGAGAGAGATGTAACCTGCTCCCTTATTGTCTTTCTTCATCTCCCTAAGAGCTGACTGGAGTTCTGGTGCAAGATAGGATCTGGACTAACATAGCTAAAACTGAACAATCTATTTGTCTGATCTATTTAGGTACTTATAAAGCCCTCTTCAACTTGGTATCTGGGAGTCTGAATAAGATTCCAACTTCCTCCACTCCCCCATTCTCTCTCACTATAGCTAACTCCACCACCATCAACTCTGTCTCTCAAGTCTGTACAGATCTTTGATTTCTCCCTCCTCCTTTTGATTTCTCACATCCAGATTGAGGATCCTATTGCGTCTTGCCCACAACATCTCCAAAATCTGATCTTTTCATTACTCCACATCAGCAAAAATTCTCATCCAATGCCCTTATCATTTCACATCTTGAAAACTGCAGCCTCCTTTCTAGTCTCCCTGACACCAGCATTTCCCTCTTCAGTCCATTCAAAATGTTGCCATTAAGATCTTGTTGTTTTGCCCCTTGATCTGACAACCTTTGAATTACTCCAGGGACAACGCCATCTTTGCTGTATCAAGTTTAAGCTTCCCCTCACTTTCAAGACCTTACATAATTATCCTCCCCCTATTAGTATTTGGATTACTTATGTCCCTGTTGTGCAAGGCACTGTACAAACAAATAAGAGAAATGGACTCTCAAAGACTTTTCAGTCTAAGAAATCGTACTCTTAGCTGACTTTGTTTTTTCGCATTACCCCTTTGGAATTGCTGGTGGAGCAGAAGGAATATTCTTGATAACTATTAATGATGGGACACGGGATGGGGAGGACTTTGAGTTACTACATAGAATTCTTTCCCAGTTGTCTGGCTGGTGGGTCTTGCCCACGTGCTCAGGGTCTAACTGATCACCATATTTGAGGTCATGAAGAAATTTTCCCCCAGGTCAGATTGGCAGAGACCCTGTTTTGTTTTGTTTTTGTTTTGCATTCCTCTGAAGCAGGGGGCACAGGTCACTTGCAGCTTTAAACTAGTGTAAATAGTGGATTCTCTGTTACTTGAAGTCTTTAGTGACTTAGCCAGAGGTTATGAGTCTATTACAGGAGTGGGTGGGCAAGGTTCTGTGAGCACCAACAGAAACAATAATAATACAAGAGGAATGGCAAATATTGGGAGAACTGTGGGTGTAACTCAGGCTGAATCCTATGGGGAGATAGGAGAGGCTATAAATGTGAATTGCTCACAGCCAGTTATGCTGCACTTTCTGTCACTTCCATTTACTGAAGGATGGCTTATGAAGGTTTTTCAAAATAAAAGTGCCCTCTGATATTGTGTTTGCAGTTGCAAGTTAAAAGACTTTTGGTAGCAGGTTTCAAAGGGTCTTTCAATTAACTCAGCTCTCCAGCATAGTGCATTTTGGGTCTGTGGGAAACCAAGGGACTGCCAACATCAATGACAATGACCATAATTTACCCACATGCTCTCTCCTATTGAGTCCGGTGCTGCCATCTAACCTCCCTAGGGAGATTTTCAAAGCAGTGAATGCACCTTCAAAAAATTTGTATGAGTTCGTTGTGTTCTCAGAAACAGGCATTCCTTTGCACTCTGCTTTGGAAATGTGTCATTTAGCTTGTGCCTTTTTTGTTCAGTCACCAGTTCCGCCTTTGTTTTAAGGCCACGGATCACTTGTAGAAGGATTACTTTTAGATAGAGCTGGTGGTAGGCATAAGCAGACTAAGCAATTACATAGGGCCCCAAGCAGCTCAAGGGAGGCCCCCTATTTGCTTTTTATTATAAGAACTTGCCTGTTTTAGTATTGGGGGGGGCAAAATACTCCTCATAAGTAGGGTGACTAGACAGCAAGTGTGAAAAATCGGGACAGGATGGGGGGTAGTAGGCGCCTATATAAGACAAAGCCCCAAATATCGGGACTGTCCCTATAAAATTGGGACATCTGGTCAGGCTACTCCTAAGAGCCCCCAGTGGGCTAGCACCAGCTCTGCTTTTAGATAATGTCTCTTTCAGTTAGAAAGCCCCTTCAAAATGGAGCCAGTTGCTGGCATAAATAATACAGCATGTATAATACAGTTTCATACAAAAACAAGGTTATAGCATACAACAGCAAAATGGTAACTTAAAAATATTTCCATAATAACCACATGACACAGGACTATTTCTAGCTTAAGCTTTTATCCTTAAGAGAATTAGCAATTACAGGAAAGAAATCGTAAGGTCAGCTCTTACCCCTCTGTTTGACCTATCTACAACAGCCAGATGAAACGAGAGCATCACTCTGTCTCAGAACCTACTTCTCATGCCTCTCTGACTAGCTTTACCATATATAAGAGCTTAACTTTTATAGTAAAAGATTCCTTTGAACTCCAGGACATGGAATTCTACAAACAAGCTAAGGACTGTGATTCTCCTCTGTCTATCTTGTCTTTTGTATAGTGTACATCACTGTAGCATCTGAACACCTGCTAAATATATAAACACATACAATATATACAGGGCTGGATTAACTCCGCACTGGACCCTAGGAAAAACCCCATCCTGTCTGCACCTCCCCCCCCCCCGCCCTTTCCTGGCTAGCTCCCCTGGGCAGGCACTCATTGCAGCTCTCCACACTTGTAGCAGACCTTTAGGATGTCTCTGAGCAAGTCTTATGGGTAAAGCAGAGGAGACATGGGCTGCTAAAAGTGGAGTGAGTCCTGCTATTGGAATTTCCCACAGGATGGAGATTCTGATTTTGTCTCTGCTCTACCATCAACAGGGCTGGCTCCAGCTTTTTTGCCACCCCAAGCGGCGGCGAAGAAAAAGAAAAACCTGATTGAGCGGCCGCCGAAGAAGAAGCGAAGGACTGATGGACCCGCCGCCAAATTGCCGCCACAGTCCCGGACATGCCTCCCCAACAACGGACGGCGGAGGGTCCCGCCACCCAAATACTGCCGCAGTCACTGCCCCCCAAATTGTAGCGCCCTAGGCGACCACCTAGGTCGCCTAATGGGTTGTGCCGGCCCTGGTAGTGCGAATGGGTCGTGGATTTCCTCTCTCTCAGCCAATCACGACAAATTCTATGAAGGCAGGTAGCATATAACCTGCCTCTTCTTCCCTGAAGGCAGATATGATGGAAGGAGCAGGGCTGGTTGCTAGTTTCTTCTAGGTACATGGGGAATGAGAGGAGACTGTTTGGACTATACTTCCAGGCTGAACATCACATCAGCTAGTCAGGGTTACCAATAGGATTCACCCTATAATGCTAACTTGTGTTTAGCATTGTGTTAGTAAATATGTTGTAATACACTTTAATGACCCAGTGTAGAAAAGCCCACTAGTTAGGGGATGCCAGCAGTTTATAGAGACACATATTGCAAGTGTTTACCTTTATAGGAGAATTGTGGCGGGAGGGAACTAGCAGCCTGATAGTGAGTACAATGTTGAATGCATCTAAGTGAACATCACCTTGGTGAGAAGGCTGTCTGGTGTGATGATAAACCAGACCATGAGGGGAAACACCCTTTCCTCCCTCCCACAACATGCTGGAGAAGAGAAATTCCGTATCCACCTTGAATATCAAAGGATTAGATGTGATTTAAGTAGCTGTAGAGTGGGTGTTCTGGGACACAGAAGGAAAATGTGTCCATGTCTAATGCTGCCTAGTAAAGCAGTGACTGGCTGAAGGATAGAGTAGAAGAGACTAGAAAAGGGAGTTCTCTCCAGGGAAATGTGAAGTATCTCTTATTCATAGTAACTTACTAAAGCTAAGATAAGCTTACCCTGCTGAGCTTTGCTCAGTATTCAAGCCAAGTATGTCATGCAGGCTGTTTGTTTTAATATGATTGTTTCTGTTTTCTTATGTCTAGGACTGCTCCTCTTTTGTCTTAAACTCCAAAGTCCTGAGTACAGCTTATTAATACTGATCTTTCAGTCAACCAAAAGTGGGGGAAGCTGAAAAATGACACAAGGTGCCACTCTCCCAGACAGTGACAATGCTGCCTTCATATTAGTTACAGCCTCTTGTGCAGGTAACAAGGAAACCATATTATTCTATCACTGGCCAATGATGCTGTAACTCAATACACCTCTACCCCTATATAACGCGACCCGATATAACACTAATTTGGATATAACGCGGTAAAGCAGTGCTCTGGGGGGGCAGGACTGTGCACTCCGGCGGATCAAAGCAAGTTCGATATAATGCGGTTTCACCTATAACACGGTAAGATTTTTTGGCTCCCGAAGACAGCGTTATATCGGGGTAGAGGTGTACTTAAATTTTCACTTAAATAACAACATTGACACCACCATCCAACCAACTACCCCTCTCCCTGCATCCCCCACCCCTTAAAAAAAAACCTGTACAAAACAATCGAAAAAATACCCCAAGCAGATGTTGTTTGTTTTTGGGTGTGTTTGTTTTTTTAAATGTGGAAGGTACTTAGATACTTCACTGATGGGTGGCACTATAAAACCCTAAGATGGATGGATAATGAGACTGTCTGAGTCTTAGACCATTGCTTGGTAAATTTCTTTCAAGCCACACCAAAGAGAAGAAATAACCCTCAGAACAGAGTTCTGAATGCTCATTCCATGTCTCAGTCAAAATGGAATGGATCAGCATCCTCTCCAATAAAGGTGTTGTGCAATAAGCTGCATTCTGATGGACACAGTGAGTAGCCTAAGGACCCTAGAGGAGACATGAATTTTAGGGTCTCAAACAAGTTCTAACGACAATGATAGTCTTGTATCCTCCTACTGGACTTCTTCCTAGAGTCTCTGATAGATATTACATTAATGTATCGAAAAAACATAGTATTAACTAAGACTTTGTACCGAGGATATTTATACTCTTTTTTTCCAACTCGTGCTATGTGTGTGCAGCTGTTTACTAGGAAGGCCAGATTTTATAGGGCCTAGTGTTTTGAGCATCTACAATGCAAACATTTCAGCTTGTAGGCCACACAGCACTGTATCAGGTATTTGAAAGGATTTGATGTACCATGCCAATCATGGGAACACTGTGCAGAGGAGTCTATTACAACACTAGCAACAACAGTAATTCTTTAAAGGATGCTGTCAAGGTGCTAGGCTTGCTTAAAACTGGATTTGCCGGTTGTTTGCCCCTTCTACTCTATTGGTTAAATCCTGGCCCTATTGAAGTCAATGGGAGTTTCCCTATTGATATCCATGGGAAGAGAAGTTAACCCCATGCACTCCGCTCTAATGATCAGGGTATTGAAGTGCATGAATCCTGCTTTCCAGTATTTCATGAGAGAGGACTCCGAATGCTCATAAAAACAGAACAGGCAGGCAGAATGAAGAATTAGCATGCTGTGGCACTCATCAAGAAACTGGGTTGGTTCTTGGTGATCCTCCTAGTTGAGAAGCTAGAATTATATCACGGTCGTAATCCTGGGGTCTAACTCTGCTCTGCAACACCTACACAACTACACTGCCTTCCTTTGGATTTCATGAGAGTAACCAAGAGCAGAATTTGACCTCTTGCTTTTAGGCAACCTCATAGCTTTTTAGGAGCTCAACAGAATAATTTGTTTCATTTTAAAAATAGGCTGCATACTTTGCTTTATAACCATGACAATATTTCTCTAAATAAATACTATGTGCATTTTTAATATGGTACTCTAGTAACCCTTAAACCTGGTTTATTATTAGAGATTTTCTAGACATTTAGAAAATAAACATGGTCATGGAACATTAATCACTGGAGAACATCCCCAGCATTTCACGTAGACTAAGGAATACATTCTGTTCTCACATCTGTGAAACCCACTGACTTCACTGGGCTAAAGCCTGTCCCAAATTATATATTCTTGATCACTCTTTTGCCTTAACAAGTCTGTCTGCAATAATTTAGCCCAAAACTCTCTTTCTGAGGAAATCATGTATGAAGTATAAGGAATCTCATTGTCTTGATCAAAGAGAGATGTATCTGCATCTTGTGAACCAAAGTGTGAAAAACTGATTTTTACAACTGATGTCTGCTGGTTTTGCTTGTCTTGTTTTTGCTTAGACATCTACATTGCACATGGAGAGGAGTCCTTTGTATTCTAAAAATCTGAGTGAATGTAGGACCTGTTTTTCAAAACTATATGCAAAATGTGTGACATTCCTCATCTTCACGTGTAATTTACCACACATATAAATAAGATCTATGTGCACATAAATGATAGGCTTTTAATCAGCTGATTTCACATAAATATGTGTTTTACTCAAATGGTAGTGCTAATTAGGTATGGAGTCATGTGCATTTTTACATGCAATTGTGCACACACTTTTGCATACAGTCCTAGTTCATGGATGGTTTGAAAAGCAGGCCTCAGTGCTGGGATAAAAGGATTTAAAGAACTTGCTTGAACTAGGCATAGTATTGCTTGGTCTTCAATTACCACAGCAATACAGTAAGTTCTTATACCTAAAGATAGATGTCAAATAGACTGGCAGGTTTTTCCACAAGAGTTCTGCCAATTTACTCTAGTCTTTACCTGCAGCACCTTTTTTCCAATCTTTGGCCTTTCTAGGGCAGAGGCTGCCAGTCACGTGGTGGCTTAGTGATGTACACAGTTGTGGACTAAGTTAAAACAGGAACATTAATGTTCACTTATTATAACCTACCAGTAAACTGGGATTTGAATTCAGGTCTCGTGTGTGTCAGGCTAATGCACTAATCTACTACTCTGTTCATCTGCTCCATTAGTCTTCCTCTCTAGAAAGCTGTTAGAACTGTATAGCAAACGAAGTGCAGTCTTTTTACTGTTACTATTTAGATCTATGCATTTAGGAGTTATCATGCAGTTCACTTTGCTAGTGCAGTATCATTCTACAGTGAACATACTGCTATGCACAGGAAGAAAAAGGTGCTTTCGTAGTCAGTGATAGACAAAATCATTCAAACGGTTTTGAAGTGAGTAACTAATTCTGTGCCTGTGCATTCAGCTTTGCAGCCATTTACACTGTGCTAATTTAACTGATTTTATTTTTTAGTTGTAAGTTTTCTCCATTTAGGGGCACTAATGACAATGGATTTCATTAGCATATGTAATATAGAATGCAAATGTGTTTGTATGTGTGCATAATTTCTGGGGCAACTGAATGGTACAATAATTGGTATAATAAATGGAATTTATAGGCTCACCAATTTGTGTCCAACCTAGTTTGGTACCAAAATTAAAGCAGTATCAACTGATGACTTTTCAGTGATCTGCATGAAATGTGGTGGTGGCTTCAATTTGGTTGTTAGTGGACAGGTGTTTATAGCATATAGCTTATTGCCCCATCTGGTGCCCTTGCTGGCAGTCTTAGAAGAAAAGCCAAGCAATGAATGGTGTTTGGAGAACAAATTATCCTGTCATATCAGCAGTGCTCCTTCTAAACAGGGTTGAGCCTTATAGTGTCTTCCACACATGGCACTGGAACTCTGTGAATGGAATGTGTTTTTAAATCCACACTGGCCAGGTAAACTCTTTAAACTATATTAGCCATAGACTACCAAGATGAGTGGGAAGGAGATGAGATAAACTGACTCTCAGATCTCAGTGAAGCCAGGATACTGCTCTCACACATCTTTGTTTTACTTTACCTCAAACTCCAAAGATTTTGTTTGCTTTTAAGAAAGATTCAGCCTGCAAGGGGCATGCTGGGTTCTAGAGCCAATGAGTAAGGCTAGCTGTGCAGTCTCGCTATACATATTTAGTTAGGGATTATTCTGTGTGTACTCCTGTAATTAAGACTTCGACCATGGGTATCTGGACCCTTTCCTTTCTTCCAGCTGTAATAAAAATCTCCTAATGTCCTGGATAAGAGTACAAGTGGGTAAGAATACCAGGTGCTAGGTACCATTGAATTTAACATCTGTAATGCTTTAGTGCTGGCCTTTAATATTATGTGACACCAGGTACTCTACAAGGTGAAACTGGAAGAGTTCATTGATATTTTGAATGCTAAACGGTCATCAGACTTTGAATATGACTGTCATTCAGCAATATGGCTCCACTGTTACAATGTGGTTGCAGTTCTTTAAAATCAAGGTACAGTACATTTCAGACAAAGAACTCTGCACAACTACTGTGATAAACTCTGATAAAAGTAACATACTACCTATGAAAAAGGCAAAGGTTTATTTGATTTGTTTTGTGCATTGAGATAATTTTATAAGAAATGGTTATTAAAAACTGTTTGACAGCATTGCACAGCTTGTACATTGAAATGAACAGTATGTGGCTTGTATTTCAGAAGCTGGGACAACCCAAAAGCTCATTCCAGGTGAAATCAACAAAAGCTGAGAATCATAACTATTTTGCTAATCTGTATTTAATATTTCCTGCAATACAGCTGCCACCTGCTGGAAACAGAAAATAAAGGAGCATGGAATTGCACTACCCTCTACAGGACATAGAGGGTAAATCAAAATGCACACAGTTTTATGACCATGAACTATCCATTTTCTAACAATATGGTAAAGCCTAAAGTTAGTTAAAACTCAATGGAAATTCACTTTATGTAAAGATTGCGGGATTTAGCCCAATATCTTTGTAGTGGTGGCATAAGAGTTTTAAAATAAATAAATAAATAAAACCAAAGGTATAAATTGAAAATTGCTAAAGCAGTTTTTGGTGGATTTTAAGTAAAAACTTTTGTTTGTCAAAATAAACAAATAGCCAACTCATACTTACAGTAATAGGCATGGACTGAAGTCTGACTATGTATACCAATCTGGGGAGAGGGGGGTCACTCAGCATGGGGGCTAGGCTACAGAGGCAGAGCCCTGGTTGGAGTGGGGTCTGTAGCCTAGGGGCCCAGGCTGCCATAATCCAGTCCTGCCTTGAACAGCATTTGCAGAATTTAGCTGGTGGATACAGAAATAGTACTAGCTGGGCTCCTACCAAAAATCAGTATTGAGAGACCTCAGAGAGCAATTCTCAAGGCTGCCTCTTAAAGGGAAAGTTCCTCTCCAGACTTATGGAGACTGCTGGGAGTGAGACCAGGTGATGGAAGTATAATCTTTAATGGTGGGACTCTCAGCCATTCTTAAAGGGGCAATAGATTTCAGCTGGAGATATCATTAACCCATGGTGAGACCACAAAGGGTCAGAAGTGGATAAGCCCAGTGACACAAGATTGGTGCTCAGAAAGGTTGTGGCTAACAGGGTCTACTGTAGGAGAGCTTCCAAAAGCACAGATTCATGGTGCTATCAGAAATAGCTGTCAAAGGAGAACCGCAGTTGGAAGCAGACATCGCCAGAATACCAGATGTCCTCTCAAATTTGGCCTGTAAGGCCAGAAACACACATGCATATGTGTACTCACACTTACAGGTGATTAGGCTTTGATAAGTAGCAGGCATCAGAAGTGATAGTTCATATACTTGACAGGAAACTATGCTGTTAGGGGTGAACAACTGATACAAGCTGTGTAGCTTAAACTTTCTAATGGGAAGATGTTGGTTAGCGATAGATAATGGGATTTTCTTGGCTGTTCAGACAGTCACCGTTCCAAGTTCACCCATCTCTCAGCTGGAAAAAACATACAAACTGGGGAGGCTATAGGGATAGGTATATGGGGCTGGAGGAGGAAAGGAAATTTATACTTGCATTGAATGATGATGTTGGCTATGCTTCATCTTTATGATCTTGTAGAATTCCATAAATATTTGGAGCATCATCCATCTATGTTTGTTGCAATTGCTGTGTCCATATACAGCACTTGTAACTGTCAATTACAGGCTGAGTTGCCTAAACGTCTACCATATGGCAAGATGTGACTGTTTCAGAATTTCTTGTTTGTACAGATTAGCTTTATCTTATTTTGTCCAAACTGTTTCTTTCTCAGTCCCAGCTGCCACATTTGATTGATAAAACAATAGCTTATAGAGGTTTACTGAGGTTTACTGTGTCATAAAAGCTCTCAGCCTTATTGGCATTTCTGAGGCAATCTTGTTCACACCAGAGCATATTTACAGAATGGTGTGCGGCAGTGAGAGGACAGCTATCATCTGTCGGAGCCTCTTGTAATGATCCTACAGAATAGGTGGAAGTGTCAGCAGGGTGTTCTAGTCTGAAAGGTACTTTCGGGTGCAACAACACCAGAAGTTCGCCGTAATCCACCTAGAGACAGAAGACCTCCTCAATGGCTGGATCTTTAGCTAGGGCGAACCCATGGTTATGGGGCAAAATAATCCCCGGGGTTTAGCCGGGAATGGAGGCAGTCTACCCTCCTTCTCTAGTTTAGTGTTTGTTTTATTTAGGGGGGAAGAATATGTTGTGTATTTGGTTGTCATGGTAATAGCACCTTGTTGTTGCTATGGCAACTGAGTTAGATTATTAGGGGATAGCCCAGCCAGTTTTGGCTGGTTTTGGTTAGTTCAGTGCATAGAAATAAATGGCTGCTTTTAAGGTTCACAGCTCTCTGTGTCTCAAGTGATTTCTTCCTAAAACTACTGCCCCCAAGGATACAACAACCACCTGTGAAAAGTTTGGGTTAAGTGACTTGTCTAGCATCACATAGGAATTTTGTGGTAGAAATAGAGAGGATCAAGTTCTCCAGTGTGTCATTCAACTGTAACCATGAGATCATCCTTTTACTTCATGAATGAGGCAAGGGATTTCAGGATGACACACCTTCCAACTCCTACATAGGCAGTGCTTGCTTCGGCAGCACATATACTAAAATTGGAACAATACAGAGAAGATTAGCATGGCCCCTGTGAAAGGATGACACGCAAATTCGTGAAGCATTCCATATTTTTGGAGGGGAGGGATAGCTCAGTGGTTTGAGCAGGGTTATGAGTTCAATCCTTGGGGGGACCATTTAGGGATCTAGGGCAAAAATCTGTCTGGGGATTGGCCCTGCTTTGAGCAGGGGGGTGGACTAGATGACCTCCTGAGGTCCCTTCCAACCCTGATATTCTATGATTCTAAGGCCAGTCTTACTTAGGAAATGCCCAAACATTTGAGTGCTAGACATTGCAACTTTAATATTGTGTGTGTAGCAACTTATATGCCTTTACAGAACAATATTCTCCCAAGAACAATACTGTGTTTTTGTGGGTGTTCTCTCCTTCTCTATGCACCTACTATAGTGTTTTGTTGTTCATTTGCTACTTGTGATATTTAGGTTTTATGCCCACCATCGCAGTGGTTTTGGCTTTGTATGTCTGTAAAGTGCCATACACCCCTGTAGAGCTGCATTAATAACAATGGTAATAGTTAGTAATAAAGTAAGCTTCTCTGGTTTACAGGCTCATATTATAATCCTCCTATGATCCACACAATTTCTGAATTAGTGAGGATCTTGCTGATTTGATGTTATAAAACTGCGAAAAGCCTAGATTTGCTTTTTGCTTAGCATTTTCTACACAATTCTTTAAGCAAATACAAAATAACCTTTTTGCTAGCCAGTCTAATGCAACATATGATGCTATTCGAGACAGAAGTTCTAAAGCAACAGTAGATGATACATGTAAAAGGAATGTAGTGAAGAGGATTGTACAGAAACATTTATTTATCCAGGCACTGAAATGTACAGTACTAGAGTATGGAAGTCACTCCTTTTGTGACACAGGTGTTACAATGGTGGCCAAGTTAAAAGTAGCAAGTTTGGGGGTGTAATATTCAGATTAGAAATACTGTGTGGCTCATACTATGTAAATGGGTCTTACCAAGATGGGACCCTTCTTGCAAAAGACACATTACTTACTTATATACACTAAAGGTCTTATATAATTTCCACTGTAATCAGTGGGAGATGTGCACACATCCAAGGGCAGAATTTAGCCACAAGATTTGCACCGAAATTAATTTACAAAGTGAAGGAAGAATTAACTGTAAGCCCCATGCATCTTCTCTTACAAAGCTAGGTTTTCCATGTTACACTTGAACTTTAACCCTTTACCCTAAATGGCAGGAAGGAAATTGTTGACTAATGTCTACAATTCTGCTAACCCTGTGGTAATGAATTACTGTTAGCCTTTGTGCTCAGTTTGAGGCATAGTGGGTAAATCTCTTCCCTTCTTTCAACTGGCCATGTCACTGCATAGCAGTACAAATACTGCATGAAGTCAGATTGCGATTTATCACCACGCCTTAACAAAATTCCAAAGGACAAGGTGTAACCCAGCTAGCAATCAATGACGCGCTGCAGGAAACAATATTTTATAGTTTATTAATAATAACCTGAAGCACAAATACTTGACTGAAATTCTTGTTGGCAGGACTCCTTCCAAAAAAACCATGGGAAATGTACTTCAATATGAAGCACGTTTCTCCTGATAAACAGTGAAAATTCTCAGTGGTGCCACTGAGATGGTCATAAATAGGCTAATATTACTTAAATAACAAAAAAGTCATTATGGAAAGCTGACATTGTTCTAGTTCTGATTTCCACTACTGTTGTGTACACTGACCAATTTCAAATCAGTCTGCATGGCCAGCTCTAGTTTGTATGGTAGCCCTATGTGCAGTAACGTGTGAGAGCCTATCCAACTCTCTCCTGCACTCCCACAGCCTCTCACTCTTAGGCTCTGATGACTGTCACCTCCTGCCTCATGGTGCCAAAACTCAACATTCAATCTAAAAATTAGCCGTGAGTTGAGGGGGGGTCAGCATTGGATGCTGAGGGGAAAAAACAAGTTTTCATAGGTGTATGCAGATAGAGGCAGCCACCAAAAAAAAAAAAAAAAAAACAGTTAATCAGCCATCTCTATTCTCATATTTCCAGTTTAACTTCACCACTGGCAGAAAGTATAGTAACACATGGTATCGTTACAGATACATACAGACAAAATTATCATATGTTAAGAGATGCTACTTGCAGCCTTGCAAACCTCCAGCTACAAGGGTGCCAAACTGAGTTAATGGTAAATGTAGCAATAGGAAAGTTACAGTGCTCTGTACTTACAGTAAATTAGGGCAGTGTTAGCACGGTGTTTGAGAACTACAAGGATGCAAGTTGCAAGGATGTTATTTTTTTTGGAACAATAACTGTCTCCGGGCCAGAGGCAGAGCTGGTTGAAAATTTTCTGCCTAAAATGCTGATTCAGTGGAATCAAAACATATTGTGGGAATGTGTAGATTCCATCAAAAATGTTGACAGAAATCAGGCAGGCTGAGCAGCCAGCCTATCTGCCTGCCTGAGATACCCGGCTCCTTAACGCTCCTTCCCTCCCACAGCGGACAGCTGGGTTGCTCAGCTCCCCTGCCCGCCTGGCATGCTGTTGGGAAGCCAGGACTCACAGGTTACTTGGGTCCCTGGCATCTCACCAGGTGGGCTCCCCAGGCTCTCCCTGGGCTGGCTGGCTTCCCAGGCACTCTCCTTGCAGTTATTCCTTATACATTCCTCTAGTTTTAAAAAAGACAGTGAATAAATTGGGTACAAAAATAGTAATTTTGCTGCAAATTTTGTAGCATACATAAGCATGAGTTTTTAATATAAAACAAAATTAAATTTTCCAAAAAAGAAAAAAAATAACATATTTGCAATTGGGTATGCAGTGGACATGAAACTACTTTGGAGCTGAATAAATTTACAGTGTGCACTGCTGTCGTTAATCCTGAGAATGTAACAAACAGTCGGTTCACACTAGCATACTATGTTCTAGGGGTGGCTGGTGCATCTTGCTTGCAGCTCTATCCTAAAATCCTGCAAATGCAAATTATTTTATCCTTCAGCATCTGTCTATTAACCTTTTCTTTTTTGGTCTCTGAATTTCATATTCTTTTAATTACTTTGAAAGCTATAGAATGGACGAGTGAGAGAATATAATCTAGGACAATGGGGTCAGTTTGCAGTATTCTAAATATAACCTTTTGAAATTCAGAGCAGTCTATTCTCCTTTAGATGTGAGGGGGGACATCAGAGTTAGTGAGTCTTGTAGCTATGTAGTCTAGTTGTTGGAACACTGAACAGAGTGTTAAAAATGGGCTCTAGGCTTGTCAAAGCCTGGCTGTGAGACCTTGGACAAGTGACTTATGCTAGCAGTTTTAAAGGACCCTAATGGAGTTAGGCACCCAACTCATTTGTAAATCATGAGATTTGGGCACCTAGACCCAGATTTTAAGAGGTATTCAAGTGCCTAGAGATGCAGATAAGTGCCTAGTGGGATTTTCAAACACACCTAGGCACTTAAGTCTGAGTTAAATGCCTAGGCACTCTTGAAAATTCTACTATGCACCTAAATACTTCTAAAAATGTAGCCTCTAGTTCCCTTAAACTCCTTTGAAAATCCCTGCCTCTCTGCTTCTGTTTCCCTATTTCTAAAATGGGAATAATAAAAATAACACTTACACACCTTTGTAGAGCCCTTTGGATAAAAAGCCCTATGTGAATGAAAAGTGTCATTACTAAGCACCGAATGTAACAACACATCCCCATATTAGGGACCAAACTAAAAAATTCAAATCTAGATTTTTAAATAACCCCAAAGTCCAGGGCAGTTCACATTCATCTTTAATTTGTATGTTTCTGTCACCCTTTTATTATCAAAAACAAGTGTTGAAGCATTTCTGTCTAAACCCCTTTGGAGGTTCTCTCTCTCTTGCAGGTTTGTAGCAGTGCTGTGGTGAGGACCCAAGCACACAGGAAAGGATATTCCTCACACGTGGTTAAGCTAGCTGGACATACCATAGACTGTGTTACTTCCTTTCTCACCAGGGCCTTCCGCAGTATAGTGTCCATCAGCCATGTGACTTTTTTTAACCTAGATTGATATTTTCTCTTGGACTTGCATAGTCCCTTTTATTGCTTATCTGTGCCAACAAAACACAAACTGCATCTTTTCATGCATGTCCCTTTATCATACACAGCAAAGAAAGCGGTTCTGTGTGTCTGAGGTACTTATATGATCCTCATGACTAAGCACCTCATAATCTTCAATGTATTTACCTCACAGCTCCCTGTGAAGTAGGAAAGTAGTAGTATCCTCGTTTTATAGAGGAGGAACTGAAACACAGAAGCTAAATGAATTGCTCAAGGTCACACAGGAAATCTGTGGTGGACCAGAGAATTTAATGTGTGTCGCCAGAGTCCCAATCTAGCATCCTAACCACCATCATTCCTCCTTGTTTGAAAATACTAGGGCTTCATCACCGAGTGAAGCAATAGCAGCAGAAGAAGAATGCCATTGCTGAGGATGAAAGAGGAATGAAGGAGGAAAGGGATTCAATGTTTGTTCCTTTCCCTTCCAGCACAGTGCCACGTTATATTTCAGCAGGTCAGATTGCCAGTGGATGGCAGATGTCATTTGCCCATTCATACTGCAATCAACTACTGTCCCAGTCTGAAAGGGCAAAACCTGATATTCCTTATGGTACCATTAATGTTGGTTATCATTTACTAACAGCGAGAGCTAGAGAGAGCCCTTCCTTCTAAGGTTTAGTGCTATATTTCATATCTGAACAACTTGTTCTTACTGAAGGCAGCACAGACAATTTTTGAAATACTTCTTATAGAAACAAGAGCTAGCATTATTGTCCTGTTACAGGTAGTAGAGATGGCTGTTCTAATCTCCTATATTACAGTCACTAAGTCTCCATGGAAATCAGAAGAAACTCCACTGAAGTCACAGTAGCTACACTTGTATAAAACCAATGTAAGTGAGATCAGAATCAGGCCTACTTTTGTTTCCTATTCAAGGGACACAGTAGTGGAGCTATGAGACTCTCAGCAGTTTTGGTTCTTAGGGAGCTAAGGAGATGTTTTATGCACGGGTTTGCACCTCCTTTGAGTGAAACTCTTCTGCAGTTTCAGATTTTAGTCAATTTCCCCAGCGCTCATGAAGTGAATAAAGAAAAAATTCACCCAGTACCTGACTCCAGTTCAAGGTTCACTCAAAATGTTTTTTAACTTTGTCATATTTGGGTCATGTTTTGAGCTAGAAATGACTCTTTCCTAGCTCCATTCTGGAGCCCTGTAGGGATAGCTTTGCATGTCTTTGACTCTTGCTCTTTCTCCATTGCTATTTATAATCACACAAGCAAGCCAGGACTAATCTCTAGTGCTAAAGAAAAAGGAAAAGCACCATCTTTCTAACTCCAGCTCTCTCTGTCTCTCATATGCACCAAACAGTTGAGCTGGCTGGCTATACAGGGGGAATAATTCCTCCCAAAGTTCCCCTACCTACTGCCAACAGCAAGCTATGCCTTAAAGGCACACTGAGCCCTAAATGATTTAGTCAGATAAAAGCTTAAAGTGTGTGCACCTACACACAGAGAAAAGCATGTTATAATTTACCATTTTTCTGTCCTCCTGTCTTTCTCTCTCGCTTTTATGGTGTGGAACAAAAAGCAAGCAGTGAAATGGACTAAAATTTCAGAGATAGTAACATTTGACTGGAATTAAAGTTTGGCCTTCTTTAAGACATCCCTTTTTTTAAATACACACTGTACACATTGTCCCTTTGGGAAGAATCTCAGTGACTCATCAAATGTGACTAAATGAATGACTCTGTATAATCAGCATACTCACCAGAACAGGCTTCTGACAGATTAACAAAGTATATTTTTCTGCCTCTCCCACAAATTGTAGGCATGTGTGGATTCATACAATATTTAATGGCAGGGGAAACCCAACAAACCAGTTCCACTACAGGGAAGAGATTGTAGTGTTCAAAGCACTCTTAATAGTAAGGAAGAAATTTATTGTTAAATAAACTTTAATATAACTTTATATATATAAACTTTAATATAACAGTTATAACTTAACTGTTTTTGGAAACTTCTGAGACTAGCTGTGAAGAACCAAATCAGTTGTTGTTCTTTCAGTACTGAATCAAGCTTCAGAAACCAAAATGCAGAAGAAAACTGCTATTTAATCAACTAAAAGACATAAATAGAACTTCACTTCTCAAGATCACAAAATTTCAGGTAACCATGCCTTCAGTTACCTGACAGCAGCAAGCAAACAAACCAAAACTGACAATGAAACCTTGAAATGATCTGTCTGGACTCTTACTACACCTCTACCCCAATATAATGCGACCCGATATAACACGAATTCGGATATAAAGCGGTAAAACAGTGCTCCGGGGGGAGGGAGGCGGGGCTGCGCACTCTGGTGGATCAAAGCAAGTTCGATATAATGCGGTTTTACCTATAATGCGGTAAGATTTTTTGGCTCCCGAGGACAGCATTATATTGAGGTAGAGGTGTATTATGAAAAATCCTATGCTGAATGTAAAAAGAAAACTAGTTCATGATGGTGGATTGACAAGATTTAAGTCAGTATGAAATAAACTCAGTGTGTGTGGAGTTTTAAAGCCTACTTCATATTTATAAATTAGTCAAGTCAATCATGTTTCACTTGAAAGTAAAAATAAGGATAAGAAGCTCCACATGTCATTAGTTATTTTAGATTGTGAAAACCATTGGTTGCATTCTTAGCTTACCTACTTCATCTTGGGTGTCTGTAGTTTTCTTCCAGCTATAGTAGTATTCACTGACTTCCTGACCCCAACATAACTGTGGATGTTCTCATTATCCATATAAATATCTAATCATTTTTGGAATCCTGCTAAAGTTTTGGCCTCAATGATACCTTGTGGCAATGAGTTCCATAGGCTAATACATTTTCCCCCACAATGCATTTCCTTTCATTAGTGTTTCTGCAACTTTTTTCTTTTAGAGATAGTCACCAGATCTGAAAACAGTATTTGCAGTGAAGATATATTGTTGAATTATATAATGGGACTAGTACTATTTTCAGTGTTATTTTTATTTCATTCTTCATGCATCCTAACAGTTTGCTTGCTTGACTTCTGCTGCTTATTGAGTAAAGGTTTTCATTGGGCAGTCCACAATGACACCTAGGTTTCTTTCCTCAGTGGTAACGCTAAATTTAGAACCCTGCAATATGCATGAGTAGTTGAAATGATTCCTTACAAAGTGTACGATCTGGCAATTGTCAACAGTACATTTCTGATGTCATTAATAGAGAGTGGCCTAGTGTCCAGCACACTGGACTGGGACCCAGGGACCTGAGTTCTATTTCTGGCTCTGCCACTGGCCTGCTGGGTGACCTTGGGAAAGTCACTTCACCTCTCCATGCCTCAATTTCCCCATCTGTAAAGTGGGGATAATGATACTGACATCCTTTGTAAAACACTTTGATTTCTACTGATGAAAAACTAAGAATTATTTTTATCATGATACAAATTCAGCTCTGTTAGGTCCTTCTCATTCTCCTCGCAGTCTTTTGCAGTTCTGATTATCCCAAATAACTTAGTTTCATCTGCAGATTTGTCACTTGATTGTTCATGCTTGTTTTCCAATCACCAAAATGTACCTTATACAACACCAGTTCTAGGAGGTAGAAAACTGGCTTAACCAGCCTGTTGAGGATTGTCCCAGCATAGGGGAATTCCCAAATGGAATAGGGCCAAGAAAATTAGCTCTACGCCACCTCCTTGCCATGCCCTAACGTAAGAGGAATGGCTGAGAGAAAAGGGGCATGGCTGGAATGCCTCTGTACTCAGGTAATCCCCAGCTAGTGGAATGGTTTCTTGGTCCCCAATGCTGCTCTACATTGTTCCTTGAGACCAGACCAGCCACCAGGAGTCTGAGGATCAGGAAGCCTTCACAGCTCCTATTCTACCCCCTAAGCAGTGCTAGGTGCAGAATAGGGACCTGAGAATCTGGCCCCTAGTAAGTATGTTGGAAAAACCCACCTTGTGACATGTTGAAAACTGATTATTTATTCTTTATTTTCTGTCTTTTAACCAACTTCTAATCAATGACTCCATAACTGCTTAGTTTTCTTAATAGCTTCTTGTTAGGGGCTTTGTCACAGACTTTTAAAGTCCAAGTATCTACCAGTTCCCCTTTATGTACATTTTTTTGACACACTCCAAAAATTCTACTAGATTACAGGCAGATAAACTCTGCTTGTTTGTCCTTATCATATCTTGTTTTTTTCTAATTATTTCACTCATTAATCTCAAGATATGCACCATATTTTGATCTTGTTTCAAATATTCTTATAATTGCTACAACCACATGAGTCAAATTGACAACTAGAAATAGGGATAGTGGACAAGCAGAGAAATAAAATAGGGACTGGCCCAAACTTTTTCCCTAACTTTGAATCAATTACTCCTGATGCTTTCTAAGATCAATAAGGTTTGGATAAATATACTTGAGGTTAGTCAAGAATGTTGTATGTTTTAAATGACCATAATTGTATGCAGTCAAAATAATGTAAATGTAAACTTAGCATTAGTTCTGAACCCATTCATTTCTATCTTGGTAAGTAGAAAATATGGGATTTTCAACCACGTTATACAGCAAGCAATATTGCCTCTGATGTGTTTTCCCACACACTATCAATTCACATCAGCAAATCTATATATACCCAAAGCAAGCATAATGCTAATAAAGTTTGCAGATGACACAAAGCTGGGAGGTATTGCCAATACAGAGAAGGACCAGGATATCATACAGGAAGATCTGGATGACCTTGTAAACTGGAGTAATAGTAATAGGATGAAATTTAATAGTGAAAAGTGCAAGGTCATGTATTTAGGGATTAATAACAAGAATTTTTGTTATAAGCTGGGGATGCATAAGTTGGAAGTAACAGAGGAGGAGAAGGACCTCAGAGTATTAGTTGATCACAGGATGACTATGAGCCGCCAATGTGATATGGCCATGAAAAAAGCTAATGTGGTCTTGGGATGCATCAGGCGAGGTATTTCCGGTAGAGATGAGGAGGTGTTAGTACCTTTATACAAGGCACTGGTGAGACCTCATCTGGAATACTGTGTGCCGTTCTGGTCTCCCATGTTTAAGCAGGATGAATTCAAACTGGAACAGGTTCAGAGAAGGGCTACTAGGATGATCCGAGGAATGGAAAACCTGTCTTATGAAAGGAGACTCAAAGAGCTTGGCATGTTTAGTCTAACCAAAAGAAGGCTGAGTGGAGATATGATTGCTCTCTGTAAATATATCAGAGGAATAAATACCAGGGAGGGAGAGGAATTACTTAAACTCAGTACCAATGTGGACACAAGAACAAATGGATATAAACTGGCCATCAGGAAGTTTAGACTTGAAATTAGATGAAGGTTTCTAACCATCAGAGGAGTGAAGTTCTGGAACAGCCTTCCAAGGGGAGCAGTGGGGGCAAAAGACATATCTGGCTTCAAGACTAAGCTTGATAAGTTTATGGAGGGGATGGTATGATGGGATAGCCTAATTTTGGCAATTAATTGGTCTTTGACTATTAGCGGTAAATATGCCCAATGGCCTGTGATGGGATGTTAGATGGGGTGGAATCTGAGTTACTACAGAGAATTCTTTCCTGGGTGTCTGGCTGGTGAGTCTTGCCTACATGCTCAGGGTTTAGCTGATCGCCATATTTGGGGATGGGAAGGAATTTTCCTCCAGGGCAGATTGGCAGAGGCCCTGGGGGTTTTTCGCCTTCCTCTGCAGCGTGGGGCACAGGTCACTTGCTGGAGGATTCTCTGCACCTTGAAGTCTTTAAATGATTTGAGGACTTCAAACGCTCAGACATAGATTAGGGGTTTGATACAGGACTGGGTGAGTGAGATTCTGTGGCCTGTGGTGTGCAGGATGTCAGACTAGATGATCAGTTCTAGGAAGCAGTTCTGCAGAAAAGGACCTAGGGGTTACAGTGGACAAGAAGCTGGATATGAGTCAACAGTGAGTGTGCCCTTGTTGCCAAGAAGGCTAACGGCATTTTGGGCTGTATAAGTAGGGGCATTGCCAGCAGATCGAGGGACGTGATCATTCCCCTCTATTCGACATTGGTGAGGCCTCATCTGGAGTACTGTGTCCAGTTTTGGGCCCCACACTACAACAAGGATGTGGAAAAATTGGAAAGAGTCCAGCAAAGGGCAACAGAAATTATTAGGGGGCTGGAACACATGACTTATGAGAAGAGGCTGAGGGAACTGGGATTGTTTAGTCTGCAGAAGAGAAGAATGAGGGGGGATTTGATAGCTGCTTTCAACTACCTGAAAGGGGGTTCCAAAGAGGATGGATCTAGACTGTTCTCAGTGATACCTGATGACAGAACAAGGAGTAATGGTCTCAAGTTGCAGTGGGGGAGGTTTAGGTTGGATATTAGAAAAAACTTTTTTACTAGGAGGGTGGTGAAGCACTGGAATGGGTTACCTAGGGAGGTGGTGGAATCTCCTTCCTTAGAGGCTTTTAAGGTCAGGCTTGACAAAGCCCTGGCTGAGATGATTTAGTTGGGAATTGGTCCTGCTTTGAGCAGGGGGTTGGACTAGATGACCTCCTAAGGTCCCTTCCAACCCTGATATTCTATGATTCTATGATCATAATGGTCCCATCCGACCTTAAAGTCTATGATTCTATGATTCTATAATCAACAGGCTTTCACACTGACAGTTAAATTTCCTATCTATCTTAGCAGGCTGAGGGATTCATTTTTTGTTTTTCCTCACTTTAATTCTTGTTTAACAGCATTTCATTTTCCCTTTAGACTGCCACCATTGTAGTCTCCTCACATCCAGCTATAGTAGGTGAAATCCCAATAGCAACATAAAAAGTTAGTACTTATATGTATGAAATCTCTTAGGGCCTGATACTTATTTACAGTTAGACTCTTTTATACTGCTCAGGCAGCATAAAGAAACCTTAGTGTAAATGAGAATCCAATCATTACTCTTTGCTCCTTGTGATCTAAGTCCAAAGCTCAGTTCATTCTGACTCTAATACAGCACACTTGTTTTTGTGCGACAATGTCCCTTTCAGGCTATCAGCTTTTAGTTTTCTCCAATTTTGTTTACCGTTGTTGTACTAACAGTGAATTACTGCTTCTTTCAGTAGTTAATAACTCTCAACTGACATATATATAGTACAGGATGTGACTGAATTCAATAAATTTTATTTAAATTTTCTTTTCCTTATCAAAATGAGTCGCTTCTCTCTTCCTCTGTACACTCAATGGAGCCCAATCCTACTGACATTTACTACTGGCATAGAGCTTCCTCCCATGAGTTGTTCCTTTGACTTAAATGGGGCTAGTCAGCACAGTAAGTGCTATACCAGATATGTTCACTTTCAAAATGAAATATTTCAAGGTTTCATTTCAAAAATTGCCTAATTTCTTAAATTCTTAAAAAAAAAAAAAAAAAAAAAAAGACACCCCAAACCAATTGTCTTGTTTCAGGTTGAACAACTTGTTTCAAGTTGAACAACAATAGCTTTGGCTCACCCAAAACAAACTTTGTTTTTGGTTTTGCCAGAGAGCCAAAAAATCAAGAAGCTGAGGAGATAAATGAGGAGCAGCCCTTTAATGGGGGGAGGGGGGTCCCCCCATTAAAGGAAGCCCTGCTTGTGTGCAGTAGCAGCTCCTAGGGAAGTTGAGGAAACTCAGTTTGGAGTAGGAGAAGCCATGGGGAGTAGGAGCAACTCCAGAAGAAATGGGAAGAACATCTCAAGACAATGCTAGAAGTGGGGTCTGGTGCAATGGGCAAATGAGGACACTGATGCCACTCCCATTATACTTGTATGTACTGAAGATAGGTTCTCTTCTCTAAGAAGCTCCACATTCTTGGCCAGGCTTATGTGGCTTTGGCCGCTCAATGTAGTGAATGAGGCTCAGCTAGCTGAGAGTTATCTCAAAGTGAAGAGCTGAGCAGGTGTTCTCTTAACTGTCTCTGCATTCCTGTGGGGGCATCTCCCAAGCTGGGGCCCACTGCAATCATAGGTGGTACAGCCTGATGGAATCAGCCCTGAGTGCTATGGTCTAATTGGATCAGGTTGCAAGGACAGAGGATTTTTGGGACTTCCTCCTGCAGATGAAATGTAATGAGAAATACAAAATTAATTACTGATTATGTTGTTATACTGGTGTCCCCTTTGTGCATTCACATTGAACTAGTTGGTCACAGATTCCTAACATCTATCAAATACTTTCAGAAGCACCATGCATACTGTGTTTTCTTTAGCAAGCTACACACTTTCCACAAAAAGACGAATGATTTGAATTGACTGATAGCTGGCATCCTTTGCACAGAGTATAAGAGTACATAGTAGAAAGAGTTTGTTGGTTAACAAATTTGAAGATTTTCCACTCCACCCACAAAAAAGTCAATATATTTGTATTTGAGGTACATCTTTACATTTACTTGCATTAAGTCTCATGTGAAATGCTAACAATGATTTTAAAAAATAGAGGGGTAAAAATGTAGACAGCCTCATGGAATTCCAATTTCCTTTGCTTGAATCCTCCTATGTTGCTCATACATAACCTGGGATCATGCTGTACCATATATTTCAATGTGGATTTCTGCTTAAAAGCTAATGGTACAATATGCCCCCTGATCTTGATAATGGTTTTCAAAAGCCATTTTAACCAGATTATGCTCCATTCACAGAGGGAGGGTGGGACTGTGCCATCCAAAATTATAATCAGGTTTTTTAAATGGTTTCTTGGAACAGTTTATTTATTTATTTATTTATTTATTTATTTTTGGGTATAGTTTAGGCAGAACCTATGGGCAATGGGCCTACAGTACAGTGAGTGCCAGAAGATTGCCCAATAGGAAAGAACCAGAAACAGAGGTATACTGCTCAGATAAATACCCTCCTTAGTATAGTTAGGACAGGGGCGAGCAAACTTTTTGGCCTGAGGGCTGCATTGGGTCTTGGAAATTGTATGGAGGGTCGGTTAGAGGAGGGAGTCGTGGCCCAGCCCCCACCTCCTATCTGCCCCCCCCCCGGGACTCCTGCCCCATCCAACCCCCCCGTTCCCTGATGCCCCCCCCGGGACCCCTGCCCCATCCAACCACCCCTTCTCCCTGTCCCCTGACAGCCCCCGGAACCCCTGTCCCTGACTTCCCCCTGCTGCCCCCATTCAACCCCCTATTCCTCCCCGACCGCCCTGAGCCCTATCTACACCCCCGTCCCCTGACCAACCCCCCGAACTCCCCTGCCCTCTATCCCAGAGGTCTCCAAAGTGGGGTGCGCACACCCCAAGGGGTGCGCAAGAGGATCCTTCGGGGTGCGCGTCAGGAGGAGTGCCTTTTTTTTTTTTCTTCGTCAGGCGGGAGTCCAAACGGCTTTCTTTTCTTTTTTTGCTGTGGCAAAAATGGTAGAGCCGGCACGGCAGGGGGTGCATGCTCAAATTTTTTTTACTGATGGGGTGCGCGATCAAAAAAGTTTGGAGACCACTGCTCTATCCAAACCCCCCTGCTCCCTTGCCCCCTTACTGCGATGCCTGGAGCACTGGTGGCTGGCGGCGCTACTGCTGCACCGCCGCCACCACGCAGCTCAGACCACGGCTCTGCAGCTGCGCTGCCCCCGAGCTGAGGCTGCGGGGGAGGAGGAACAGCGGGGGAGGGGCCGGGGGCTAGCCTCCCAGGCCAGGAGCTCGGGGGCCGTGCAGGACGGTCCCACGGGCCGGATGTGGGCCCACCCCTGAGTTAGGAGATGCCAGAATTTAGAACTTTCAGGCTCTAAGGTTTGTAAGGTTTTTCTTCCATGTTGTGATAAGAAAAGAGTTAGTAGATTCCTATATAGAAAATAAGAACCTGTTCCCTCCACTAGGCAGCAAGTGTGAAAGGTTGAAGAGACCTCTGAGCTTCCCAAGGAGCTTTCACCAGCGGGAAGGTTACTATTAGAGAGTGATCTGAATAGCCTAGTTAAATGGTCACCACTAAATGCAAGGTAATACATCTGGGAACAAGGAATGCAGGCTACACTTACAGGTGGGGAGGTTGTCTGGAGGTCATTGTACACAATGCCTGAGCATGAACTCAGTATAATATTAACGGAATCTTTAGATGTATAAAAAGGGGGATGAAGTAGGGGAATGATCTTGCTCTGTACATAGCATTGGTAAATCACTACTGGAAAACTGTGTCCAGTTCTGGTACCCCCATTTCAAGAAGGATATGGAAACACTGTAGAGAGTTCAAAGGAAGGCCACAAAAGAGATCTAAAGGTTGGAAATCAAGCCTCACATTACAAAGCTTGAAGAGTTCAACCTATTCAGCTTATCACAGAGAAGGTTGAGAGGTGACTTGATCGATGTGCCTAGACACTTACACATAAAACATATCTGATAGTGGGGGCGCTTCATTCTTGTTGACAAAGGCTTAACAAATTCAAGGGCTAGAAGCTGAAGTTAGACAAATTCAGCCTTGAAATAAGGTACAATTTCCTAGCTCTGAGGATAATTAAACATTGGAATAGCTCACCCAAAGAGGTGGTGGACTCACCATTGCTTGGAGTTCTCAAGACAAGAGTAGACAGTTTTAAAAGATATGATTTAATCCAGTTCTGCAATGCCATTGCCTAGCCAGTTATTCCCCATTTGGTATTTGGGTGTTTTTTTCTTAGTGCAGTACTTTGAACTTGTCTTTATTAAATCTCATTGATTTCAGACCAATTCTCCAATGTATCAAGGTCATTTTGAATTCTAATCCTGCAAAATATTTACAATTCCTCACACCTTTGTCATTTGCAAATTTTATAAGTGTACTCTCAACTTCATTATCCAAGTTGTTAATGCAAATATTGAATAGTAACAGACAGCCCCCACTGTACCCCATAACTACTCTTTGGGTACACTTTTCCAACTAGTTGTGCACCCATGTTATAATAATTTCATGTAGACCACATACAACACACATTGAATATGAATCAACAACATGATGCAGTTGCATAAAAGGCTAATATCATTCTGGGATGTCAGAATAGGAGTGTCATTTGTAAGTCCCAGGAGGTAATTGTTCCACTCTACTTGGCACTAGTGAAGCATCAGCTGGAGTATCATATTCAGTTTTTGGCACCACACCACACCTTCAGAAAGATGTGAACACTCTGGAGAGAGTCCAGAGGAAAGTAACAAAAAGGATAAGAGGTTTGGAAAACAGGAAAGACTGAAAGAATAGGGCATGTTTCTTCTAAAGAAGAAGAGGCTGGGGATGGACACCTGCTAAGAATCTTCAGATACATTAAGGGCAGTTATGAAGAGGCTGGTTATCAACTGTTCTCCATGTCCACTGAAGGTAAGATGAGGTAATGGGCTGGATGTCCAGTAAAAGAGAGTTAGGTTGGATATTAGGAAACACTTTCTAAGGATAAGGCTAGATAAGCACAGGAAAAGGTTATCTCAGGAGGTGGTGGAATCCCTCTCACTGGAGGTTTTTAAGAACAAGTTAGAAGACAGCTGTCAGGGATGGTCTAGGTTTACTTGGTGTTGCCTCTGTCAAGGGGGCTGGACTTGATAACCTCTCCACCTCCCTTCCAGTCTTTTTTTTTTTTTTTTTTTTTTTTTTTTTTGATTCTATGAAATCCAGTGTGGGTGGGTTCCCTTGAACTCTTTTGGACCAGAAAGGAAAGTGGGAAGGATTATTTTGCAGATCCCTAATGAAACTGGCCTGGGGGAAAGGCAAGAGAGGGAGGTGTGGAATTGCGGGAAGTGTTTCACTGGGGCGGATTAGAGGCTGCAGACAGGAAAGGGAGAAGAAGACAGCTGCGGCAAAGCCACCCAACGCCGAGCTGGTGCATCCTGGCTGGGGAAGCCGGTGGCCTCCCTGAACATGTCAAGGCTGTTAAGCAAATGAAGGGGGGAGCAGCTGCGGTCCTGCCCAATAAGGAAGTGTGTGAGCTGAAACCAGGCTAGGAGGAAGTAGCCGAGGCTGCCGCAGAAAATGAGGAAGCGAAGGTTTCGCTGAACTCAGGTCCGGGAGGCAGCGCGCTGGAGCCGAGCCGGGACCCCCGCAGCAGGGCACAGCGGCTGCTGCCTCCGCCCCTCCGCTTCCCTTTGTGCTGCTCCTGGGCTGGGGGTGTCCCCCCGGGGGACCCGCCCCGCTGAGGTGTGGACGCTCCGGCAGCCTCGCCGGGGGGGGGGGCTCAGCCGCAGCTTGCCCGCGGCCACCAGCCCGCTTCGCTCAGCCGGGGAAGGGCGCCGCACCCAGGGAGGTTTCCCTCCCCCCGTCCAGGATCCCTGCGGATTGATAGCCCGCGGCGCTCCCCATTCGCCGTGCCTAGGTAAGAGCCGCTGCCTGCTCCGGCAGGTGAGGGAGCCCTGGGGGAGACGCGCTGGCAGGGGCACGCTCGGGAGTCCGGTTGGCTCCGAAAGCAAAGACACGGGTTGTCCCTTTTGTGGCCCCGCAGCTAGTCCGTCACTCGCTGATCTGAGAGCGGGGAAGCTTCGCGTCTAGACTGGGCTGCAGTTGTCAGTAACACGTTAGGAAAGGGACACGCACGGGATGAACAAACCCATAGCATGGATCGATTTCTTTCGCCTTCGCTTTCCAGGTGCTTTATAACTAACTGCTCATCGCATCTCCTTACACCCTTTAAATACAGCTTGGGAGGATATTTTGCCCTGTTCCAAGCACGTTTGGGTTGCATCAAGTAACAACATTTAGTAGAGAGGGACCCCAAGTTGCAAAATTCACATTCTTCGCCCCCCCCCCCCCCCCCGCCAAGTTCTGAGGTGTTCAAATCTGCAATTTTGTTTGGGCCCATCCCTAAAATAACGTTTACATTTCCTTCACACCTAAAAGCCAAGTTTGCCCAACTAGGTTTCCTTGTTACATCCTATGCTTACTTTTTATGTATAATTTGAAAAACAGTGGAGTAAATGATATAGGGAAAAATACACACCATACCACGGCAAATCAAAAATACAAGTTAGTCAGTCAAAATTATTACTGACACTTTAAAAAAATACTTTAACACCAAAAAGCAATATAAGGAGGCATATTCCACTAAACTGCTTACTATGAAAACAAATAAAATGTACCAGTTTGAAAGCAAACAAAAAACTCTGTAAATTACAACTGTCTTTAAAATTGACACAAACCAGTATTTAAGTAAATGAGCATAGTTAGATACATGAATGTGAAACTGATTTGTTCAGTGAACATAACAAACAATGCTCACGGTTTGCATGGGATGAAGTTACAGGGATGCTAAATATAATATATTAATTCAGGGTTTTAAAGCCTAACAATTTTTTTTTTGTCAAATGTTTTTGATGATTTTTTTCCAAGAAAAAAAAATTGCAGAATATTATTAGGCACACTGAAATGAGTTGGATGCAGTCACCACTATTTTTTTCAGTTTTACAAAAGTGAAACTCCATTGACTTTAATAGAGTCACAGGTACATAAAACTGGCGGAGTATAGCAAGTGGTATGTCAGGCCAATTTTGGGTCCAATCCAGCATTTCCTTTCTTAGGCACAAATACTACCGACTTCAGTGGAGCAGGATCAAGCCCAAAATCACATTCCCTAATTTGGTTTAATTATAAGGTAATTTTGGAAAGAATCTCCCTCTTATGACAATTTTTCCCCATAATTCAACAAGCCATTTACATTTTCACTCATAATTTTTGTTAATATCTTTTATTTTGGGCTTTGTCTTGCAAGCCCTCCATGTACAAAGTATTTAAATTTCCTGGACCTTTGGACCCAAATGTGCAGTCTGATCCACATGCATTGACCCTGCACAGATCTGATAAGAAGATCAGGGCCATAAACTGTTACAGCCTGAGAGCACTTGGAGTGGGTACTTTTACAGGAACTATGACGCTTTCCTTTCTCAGCCATTCGTTAAGCTTAAGACTGATAAATGAAGAAATAAGGAAGCTTGAGACATGAGTGTTTTTATTTTCTGACAGTTTTTTTGGTGGAGAGGAAGGTTAGGAGGAAGGCCTCATCTTGAATAGATAAAACAACTTGGAATAAATGTTTTAAAACCATTTTAGGAAGATCAGAATGACTAAACTAATGATTAATATTTGCTCTTATTTTCATGTTCAGTTGAAGGAATCATTAAAATCCATAATTGTATTTTATAAAGCTTTCAGGTTTTGTTTCTACTAAAAATATTAAAGCCCAGTAAAATCAAAAATGTAAATTTTACTCGGTTACATTTCTATTTTTAAGTCATCATGGTTGTACTAATGTAACTGAGAGCAGAATTTGATCTAAAGTCGGGGGGGGGGAGTTATTTTTGGAAGCAGTTAATAGGTGTCTTTTAAAAAGTACTAGGAGCCAAAAAAAAAAAAAAAAATTAAGAGTGGTACTAACATTATAATGTTTTTAATTTTAGTGACTACACTATAATGGCACTGATGCATTTGATTCCTTTTTTCTCTTTGTATGAGTCTGATGCTGTTTGAGAATGTTATTTGTTAATTTTGATTTTTGTAAGTGTGCCTAATTAGTTGATCTACAGACTGATTCAAAACCTAATAAAGTTATTAGAAAGACTCCCACTGATGTCACCGGGCTTTGGATCAGGCCCTAGAGGCAGAGGAACACAGGGAGTGACTAAGCCAAATACTTCCTCCATTTGCATTTGTTTAAATTCAGAGTAACCCCAGTGAAGTAAAGAAAATGAATCAAGCTACTATCGTAACCGAGAGAGCAAAATTTGGCCCTTAGAAAATATGTGAATGTGAATGTTAATGGAATATTATAGATCCATTTCCCTCATTTGACTGAAGTAACTCCACTAATAGCAATGGAATATTCCATATTTACACACTGGTGTAACTGAGCAAAGAACTGAGCCCTGCATAATTAATTAGCCAAGGATTTCAATGAGGCTACTCAAGTACTTTGTGAATTGGGGCCAAAGTGCTTAAAACCTCTCAGGATCAGGCCCTAGAAACTTATCAAGTCTAGCTCAAATGATCATTTATTCAGTTTTTGGCCTGATCCTGTAATATCTTATCAGTGTGAGTTGTTGATCCCACGTAAGTCAATGGATCCAGTCATGTGAGTAAAGACTTCTCTCACATGGACAAGGGTTTGCAGTCAGGTCCTTTAGTTGTAAACTGAAAAATATTGTTTTATTATAAGAAAAGAAATTTCACATTACAAATCCTATTTTCATTTGAAATAACAAGAACATCTTTTTAAATGTATCACCTTACAGTTATTGAAAATCCTCTCTTCTCTTTTGGTATATGAGTAGTCCCACTGATTACGCCCATAAGTAAAGACAAATCATGTGATTAAGCTTTGCAGGATCAGACCCTGCACACTATCTGCATAGGGGAACACTTGAGGAATACACTGAGCAATTATTACTGGTTTTGTTAGTAGTATAATTTTGGAAATGCAAACAGATATTTTGTTGCAAAGGTATAGTTAAAATTACAGAAATAAAATGCTGAAGTTAAGCTTCCAACAACGTTAACTTGCTCATATGGTATATGTTTTTATGATTTACACCTTACAACACAAAGAAGATATGCATTTAATGAGAAAAAAAAGACAAAATACTATGTGTGCTTTATAGCTGAATTAATGTTGCACTTGGACCCCTCATTTTTGCATTCCCAGACTTTTTGTAATTTTAAGTGAGGAATTGCAACACTTCATTATCGTGATGTTTTAACCTTAGTGGAAACTAAAATTCGCCTCCTTGGGGGTGAATCCACTAAGAGTATACGAGGCATTGTTGTTGCAGGGAGGTGCAAGTTTTGCTTCTGTAGGGCAGAGAGATCAATCCAGATCTCACTGTAAGATTATGGAGAAATATACATACATTTGATACAAAATATCTCCTACTGCAGTGGAATGAAGTTACGTTATAAAGTTTTTAGCCTCTCTTTTGATTATTGTTCACATTCCAAAGTTAAAAATAGGTTATAACTTCCTGTCCATATAGTCAAATTGACTAGATGAGCGCTGCAAAAAAGCATAGAGAAGAAAAAGTGTTTTAACTTTATGGTTTGCATTTTTGTATAACTGCACATGATTTCATTTGGCTTCCACTTTTGCCGCTGTATGTTTTTATCCTTTTGTAAAGCGGTGAGATTTGTAGCATTGCAATATGAAAATTCAGCCTGTTGTGAAGCAGCTCTTAGGTTGGTAATGCAGTTTACCCTGTCACGAACCCCCAGTGTGGGTGGGGATAGGTTGGGGAAGCAGGTGCAATAATGGCAGGAAGTGTAAGAATAAAAAGTGTACCAGGGAAATAAGTATTATAGAATTATACAAATACTTAAGCATTATAAAGCACAGAAGCATTTTCTAAACCTTTTAAAAAACTGCATTAAAACCTTTACCTCACAGTACAGATTCATCACAATTAGCAGTGCTTTCTTTCCCCCACATATACACATTCTTTTTTAATCCCCTTGGTTACGTGTTGTTTTAAGTTGCTGGGGTAAGTGAGATAAGACTACGATCAAGATCCATATTCTGACCTCATCTACACAGTCGTTTGGAAGTCAGTGGAGTTCCTCTCCACTTAAAATTATGTAACTGAGAGCAGAATCAGACTTTAAGGTAGTTAATTTAAAATTACACCACTGAGTAAAGCAATCAGATTCTGCTCTCATTTACACAAATTTAAATCAAGAGGGACTCTATTGACTTTGATGGAATTACTGTCAATTTAAAATGATGTCACAGAGGGAAACTGACTCTCTAGAGTTACTTTTAATTTAAATTAGTGAACTGAGAGTAGAATTTGGCACAAAGTACAGATGGTTTTTCAGAGTTGTACTATATTCTGATATAGCAACATTTAAATTAAAAATCCAGTGTTTTATGTGTAAAGATCAGGAAAATGTGCAGTAGTTTGATTTGCACCCACCAGTGCAGGTACATCCTCTTAGAGCTCTTGTGCATTTCAGTACTCCCACTTTTGAAAATGTGGCCCTTGATCATTGATGTGTGAACTGAGACCGTTTATTTCACTCAATTAAAAGGATGATTTTGACATGGTGGGAAGAACTTTTGAATATAAAATCTCCTCCAACATCTAAGCCTTGTTACATATGATACATTTTAAAGAAGATAATGGGTAATTAATGCAGTATATGCTTGAGTTAAAAGGGAAAATTTTACTGCACATCAAAGCAATATGTGAATTCAATAGGATGCCTTTTGCTAGGAGGTCTGTAAAACAGATAGTAGCATGTGGCAATTATTTTTGTAAATCAGATAACTGGGTTAGCTGTCTTTTAGATCAAGGGAATGTCCAATACATTGACAGGAAATATGTCATTTTTATCCAAACTATGACCAATTTTTGTTTAAAATAGAGTCCTGGTCTGAGGTGGTCAGGGTGCCAGGAAGCCATGTATGGAAAAAGTGATTGGTAAAGAGGGAACTCTTTTGGAGTGACAGGTAAATCTTTTATTCTCAGTTCTGACGCGGGCTTTGTGTGTCATGCAATGCCTGGGTAAACTGGACTTGATGAGTGGACAGAAAGAATAGTAAGGGTCTGATGGACATAAAAATCCCCACAGAAGTGATACAGAAAAATATGCCAAAAGAGGAGGGCACAGTTTCCACTATAATATCCACTGGATATTTTTATGTGTAGCAGCAACAGTAGGTATGAATACTGTTTAGTAGAGGCATCCCATGCCCAAACAAAGGCAAACGGCCATAACATCAGTACTCTAGAAGCAAATTCCTATATTGGCTTTTTTCTGGCAAGTGTCAAGCTGCACTGACAGTGAAGTCAGCAAGTAACCAGACCTGGTGTTCCAGCAACTCTCAATGACCTCAAGGGCAGGCAACCAAAAGAACCATCATAAGCCCAGGAGAAAGAAAAGGCAAGTGACCAGCTAATCAGTGGTGAAGATGTTCTGAGTGGCATGGATTAGAGGATGAGGGAACAAGAGCAGCTTTGAAAACAAGAGCAGCCGGTATCATAGATATTAGAGAATATTTTAGAAGCTAAGGGATATGGAGATCTAACGGGTATCAGGTAATCATAATACTCTGATCCAGATCCAGCAGCTAGGATATAATGAACCTCAGTGGTACCAGTATTAGTCATTCTTCCATACCTGATGTAGTGGGCACTGTACAGTCATTTACATTCAGATCACTTTGCAATACAATAGCTAATATTGCGGAGAAGACAGCACAAGAGAACACTTTTGGCTACCAAATATTTTCCCAATCTGGCAGCTTCTTATAGCAACAGCAATGCAAAAACTAGAGACATATTGCCCATTGGCCCAGAACACTCTGGGGCCAGGTGCATCCTCTTTCTGCCGAGAATGAGAAAGGGGCCTTTATCAAGAGAAATTTTCCTCCCATTGTGAGACTATTTTTGATTGCCTCATAAAATAAAGCGAATAAATTTCAGCAGTTTTAGCTGAGCTGTTTGTTCTGTGGATACAGAATGGTGTCTGGAGGACACAAAGCTAGATCTTCTCTAGAATAGTTTAGACTAGTGACATACTGAAGTACTAGGAGTGGTTAGAAGCCTTTTATTCCACAACATGTCCTTCAGATATGTGTCCTGGTTGGTTGAAGGCCAGCCAGGAAGAACTGGCTCCACTGTTGGAGGAAAGTGTAAATGCCTCTTTTAGGGAGGCAGGTTGATGGCTTCTCTTACGGAAGCCATTATGTGGGCTTTGCTTAAGAAACCAACCCTTAATGTTCACAATCTGACTAACTGTTAGCCAGTATAACATCCTCTATTAGCAACATTTTTATTATTATTTTTTCTTTGGCTCTTTCTTGGCGGAACCTTTTCCTTTGGGTCTGAACTTGTCTGCCAGCATGACTGTCTGCATGGACACAGGGGAAATGTAAATCGCACCCTTTCTATACCAGTGAGGGTTAATCTCACCTGTTTCCTGTTGATACCTTAATCTTAGAAAAATTAGACTAACTCAGTATACTTCAGCAAAGTTTACCAGGAATATTGATGGAGAAGCTTTTTTCAGTGTACTGTAATCCCTTCTGTCCTAGGAGATGAGAAGGCTGACTAACTTGTTCGTGAAAGTCCCATCTTAGTTTTGCACTTACTTTTAAATAAGATACTGCAAATTGTGTTTATCAGTATAGATCTTGTGTCCAGTGACATCTGTCTGAATGAGGAAAGGGCCTGATTCTGCCACTTGTATTTGCATTGAGTTGCATCTTAGTCGAATATGACTATTCACAGAGCAAGGTAATTCTCAGTGTAAGGACAGTGAAATGGGCCCAAAGTGAGCAAAGTGCCCATTTAGATGTCTGTCTAGTTTAGTATTAATCTCGCTTGATGTGATCTGAGAGACTACCCAAAGAAGAAAAATACCTGGAGAGACGCGACACTTTAGAAAATAGTTTAACAGCAAGTTTCAGTGCAATGAATGAAATAGTGTATGATTTAAGCCTTCTTACTTTAAGAATACATGGTTATGGTGGTTGATAATAGCTCTTTATTTAAGGTGAACACTATTATTTATGTTATAGTTTTTAGAACTGAATTTAAGGCTGGGATGTTCAAAGTTGAGTAGGGGAATGGGAGTCAAAATTCTTTAGGCAACTTTGAACATCTCAGCTTGAAACTACTAGTTTAAAAGATGCTGTGAAACCCTTTGCTGAGCCAGATAGGACAGTGTATTATTATAAGGAATGTGATTGTTATTCCAACCAAATTTTTCTAAATGATCCTTGTAGCACTGAATAATTTTAAATGATACACCACTAATTTTGCCCTCGGCCTACATTTAAATAAGGCGGTGCATGCATGTCACCCACTGTGATGCCCTTGCACAATTCTTTTTCAAGTAAGCAGATGTTCAGCTTTTGCTGGAGCACCTCTCATTTTGAGGGAGGGCTTGTATTTTCTCCCATCTCCTGTTTTGTTTCTGGTGAGAGCCTCCTTTACTAGGAAGCCTCAGCTTCCAGAGTTGATACATTTGAGTTCAGAGGGGTAGCTAGTCTCCTGGAGCCCATGCTAGAATGTCATAAACAGGGATGAGTCAAACCCAGTGTTTGAAGGGATGGTGTGCATACATATCCAACTGTAGGGCCTGTGCCTGCAAGATGCTGAGTCGATCCTGAATGAGGCCAAGCAGCCACAACACCAGTTGCAATCTGTGGGAGTTAAGGATGCATAGCACTATAAGGAGGTGCTCAGCATTGTGGCTATTTCTTTTGTTTGGGAATCAGGCTGAAAATCTCCAAGGTTAGCCTTTCTGGAAACTGAGTGTTCCTCTCCTACAGCATTCCAGTACTTCAGATTCTTCTCCTGCATGAACCCAGGAAGCACAGGGGTACATCAAACAATTTTCTTTAGAGTTAACCTTAATAAAAGATTTTGGGTGAAAGTTTGATTTGTATTTTATCCTTATTGGTTTGTCATAATGGCCTCAGGATTACAATCCTGATCTCCTCTAAAAGGAGAATAAACTCCATCTGGAAATGTGCTTCACTGACATATTTACTGCCACTGCATGACTGATCCTGAAAATATCCAGGGCATTGGATAGACAGTTATGGTTATTTTTAGTGTTTCTCCTTGAAAATGTACTGAGAAAGTTCTTGTTTAATTCCTAAACTGCTTTTCCCAATTCTGCAAGTTCATTTCACAGTTCACCCCGCTCTGCTGTAATGGCTTCTTTTTGTTTCTATGTTTAGCATCCCAGCTATGTTGTTTTATTTTCACTTTTTATGTGTTAGCATTTCTCTTTACTTGTATCTTTTTCAGTTGCTGCTTTTTTTTTCTTTTCTGTACTACTGTACTTTACATTTTTGATAAATTGTGCCTAAACATAAGGCATAGAAAACAGCAGAGGACAAACTTCACTTTATACCAAAGTATGACCAGAAATCAAGTGGGTTCAAACATGGCAAACTAGGCATCATTAAACATACTAGAAGGGGTGCAAAGAGGCCATACAGCATCCAGAGCATCCAGGATAAAATCTAGTCAGCAAGATTTCTTCTTGAGGGTTCTCAGGGAGCACACACCAGTGTGGCAACGACCCCACCCCTGAGAATGATGCAGCATACTTCCTTCTCTACATGTAGATGGCTCTGCTGGACAGTGCAATGATGGAACTTTGGTTCTACCTCTTTTCAAGCGACCAGTGGGCACAGGGGGCATGAGAATGGAGACAGGACTATGCTTCCCCATGGAATGCTGATTAGCCCCTTAGTAAGCCGCAGAAAAGCTCCTTGTATTGTCTCCTCCTATCATGTGCAACTTCATCTGGGCTATATCTGGTCCATGCAAAGTAATGCACATTGGAAAACATAATCCCAACTATACATATAAAATGGTGGGGTCTAAATTAGCTGTTACCACTCAAGAAAGAGATCTTGGAGTCACTGTGAATAATTCTCTGAAAACATCCACTCAATGTGATGAGGCAGTAAAAAAGCAAATAGAATGTTGGGAATCGTTAAGAAAGGGATAGCTAATAAGACAGAAAACATCATATTGCCTCTGTATAAATTCATGGTACACCCACATCTTGAATACTGCATGCAGATGTGGTCACTCCATCTCAAAAAAGATATATTGGAATTGGAAAAGGTTCAGAAAAGGGCAACAAAAATTATTAGGGTTATGGAATGGCTGCTGTATGAGGAGAGGTTAATAAGACTGGGACTTTTCCACTTGGAAAAGAGACGACTAAGGGAGGATATGATAGAGATCTATAAAATCATGACTGGTGTGGAGAAAGTAAATAAGGAAGTGTTGTTTACTCCTTCTCATAACACAAGAACTGGGGGCCACCAAATGAAATTAATAGGCAGCAGGTTTAAAATAAACAAAAGGAATTCTCTTTTTTTCACACAATGCATAGTCAACCTGTGGAACTCCTTGTCAGAGGATGTTGTGAAGGCCAAGACTATAAAAGGGTTAAAAAAACAACTAGATAAATTTGTGGAGGATGGGTCCATCAATGGTTATTAGCCAGGATGGGCAGGAATGGTGTCCCTAGCCTCTGTTTGCCAGAAGCTGGGAATGGGCGACTGGGGATGGATCACTTGATGATTACTTGTCCTGTTCATTCCCTCTGGGGCACCTGGCTTTGGTCACTGTTGGAAGACAGGATACTGGGCTAGATGGACCTTTGGTTTGACCCAGTATGGCCGTTCTTATGTTTTTATGTTCATATTATTTTTGTACAGTTCTCTACAGTGTTCTGCCTCCAAGTGCTTGCTGTATCATAGAATTAATTGTATTAAACTAAACTTGGCTTGAAAAGTTCTCTCTGGAACTATGGTATATTATATATTCAGATTCAGCCTTGGGCAAACATTTATGTCTTTGTTATTTAAAATCTTAAAATATGAGTTTATGCCACAAATACTCACTATGGGTTTACATGAGATTTTGGATCAGGCCCAGTCAGCCTGAACTTGCTCTTTTTGAAGTCAGTGGTAGCTCTCCCTATGACTTTGACCAGAGCAAAATTGGGCCCATAATTGTATGTATATTCTCAGACTTTACAATACACATGTAATTATGCTCATTACATTATACACCTCTACCCCGATATAACGCGACCCGATATAACACGAATTCGGATATAACACGGTAAAGCAGCGCTCCGGGGGAGGCGGGGCTGCGCGCTCCGGCAGATCAAAGGAAGTTCGATATAACGCAGTTTCACCTATAACGCGGTAAGATTTTTTGGCTCCCGAGGACAGCGTTATATCTGGGTAGAGGTGTATAGTATTATTATTCCGTGTATGAAATTAACAATTTTAGAAAACACGTTTTTTTTCCTACAGTGGAACTGAATTCATAACAAAAAATGGACACAAGGTACCATAAAAATCCTTGCTTGCATATACAGTGAAACCCCGCTATACTGCGATGTTTGGGGTCCAAAAAATTACATTGTGCTAAATGCGGGGTCGCGGTATAGCGGGGTTTCAAGCCCATCAGTGGTCCCCAAGGCGGTGCATTGATGTGCGCCGCCTAGGGCCCAGCAGGGGAGAGAAGCTGTGGCCCCGCGCATGCCGGGGACAGTGAGCACCGGCGCCCGCAGCCCTATTGTTCTCTGTCCCCAGCAGGTGCGGGGCCACGGCTTCTCTCCGGCTTCAAGAGGAGCTGCGGCCCCGCGCCTGCCGGGGACAGAGAGCTCCAGGGCTGCGGGCTCCTCCGCGCCCACGGTTCCACCCCTTTCTGCTCCTTCCCTGGGGTGCCACTCAGGGTCCCCCCCATTCCACCCCCCCCCACTGCAGCTCCTCAACCCGTTTGCTACTTTATGTCCTCCCCACCCCCCACTGCGGCCCCAAGACCGGAGATGCCCTGTCCCCCCGTCACAGCCTGAGGCCGCAGTGGGGAGTGAGTGCCCCCACAACCCCCCAAGCTGTGAGGCTGCCTCCCGGGGCTGCAGTGGGGGGGGGGGTCCCAGTGCTCGGGCTTCCCCCGCCACCCCCTGCGCTTCTGCCGGGGATGGGTTGGAGCGCTGGGGGCTTCCCCTGCCCCCTCCCCACCTTCTGCTAGGGACACCGTCAGGGAGGCGCGGGGGGCCCCCAGTTGACCACTGCCCCTGGGCGCTTCGGTGGCGCTCCGGCTGCTTTTTTTCTTTTTTCTTTTTTTGTCTGTTTTGCGCTTCGGCGGTGCTTCGCCCCCCCCCCCCCTTTTTTTTTTTTGCTTGGGGCAGCTGGAGCCACCTTATGACCGCGTTACATCCGAATTCGCGTTATCGCAGGGCGCGTTATACCGGGGTTTCCCTGTACTGTAATTTAGTTCAATAATTCTTTAAGCATCAAGGTTGGCTGTTGGTGCCATGAACTGATTATATTACTGTGCTCCCCCATACAGGCTTTGTCAGTATTGTCAGCTTGATAATAGAATAAGAGTTAATAAACATTATTACTATTCTGTAATCATTGTGAACACACAACATCAGTTGGAGTCAATAGGAGTTCAGTGTGTGCAAGTAGAGGCAAATCCTGTTCCTTTTCCACCCCATTTACTCAAGCTGTGCACTGGGTCTAGTATCAAACCCATTACACATCTCTGTGGTACTGGGATATTTGATATGCTTGTTTAATTGTCAGTGCACAGGAAAATCTCATTCATGTGCAAGTTTTGAGGAGTAGCCAGTCTACAGGACAGTCCACCAAAAATAACTCAAATGCTTTGCATTCAGCATTAACAAATCCCCATCAGGTCCTAATTTTGGAAGCTGGCAGAGTGGGTACCATGCATTGAAAATCAGTTTGCCTATAAGGGATCATCCTTCTATCCAAATGATGCAATTTATGTCACAGATGAAATGTTTGCTTTCATAGAGGGCATCTTTCTGCCAGAGGCACTGGCTGCTTCATGGCAGCATAAGTATTCTCTAGGCAGGTGGCAAAAAGATGATTTAATAACCACTAAATATGTGATTTGTTTTTTAAAAATCAGAAGTAATATTTTAAACTAAATGTAAAAGGAAATGTAGGGCCCTACTCCCGCCCCACTGAAAAAAGATATAATCAAGGGGACACTCACTATGTGAGGCACAAATGCCAGGCAATTTTTCAGTAACTTATTTTTCTTAAAGGACCTGATTAGGATGACCCGATTTTCAAACCAACAGCTGTCAAAGGGTTGCGGGAGATGGGAAGAGTCCAACAGTCATGGTCTTGTTGGGAAGGTGAAGATTCAAGTGGAAGAATTTTGGGATCAAACGAGGGGGGAAGGTTCTGCTCCTCTCTCTCCTCTCCCCAGCCTCAGCACAGAAGCACTAGGAGTGGTACTGAAGCAGCTTTATAAATGTCAAAACCAGTCCCATTTTTTATAACCCAAACTGGGATGCCAGGAGAGCTCTCAAAAAAACGGGAAATTCTTGTTTTTTTCAAGGTATCTACTCACCCTGTTGGGGGAGGGGCAGTGTTGTCAACTCTTCTGATATGTGCTATTTCTTTTTAAATCCCCATCTCCTGGAGTCATCTGATTGCATGAGAATCTCAACTTTCACTTAAAATAAAAAGGAAGTTTCTAGCCCATGTGCTTGCAGAGAAAAGCTTGACAATGTGAACGCAAAAGGCTCAAAGACCAGAAGGCAAATACAAAAGAAACCATTTTCTTTAACATATCATTATTTTTAAGCCAATTTCAAGGTTACCTTAAACTCATTCCTGCTCTTAATGATGTCAATGGCAAAGCTCCCATTGATATCAGTAAAGAGGAACTTTGGCTCCAAGATATGGCTAGTGGTTCTAAGATAGGGTGACCAGATGCCCCGATTTTTATAGGGACAGTCCCGATATTTGGGGCTTTTTCTTATATAGGCTCCTATTACTCCCCACCCCCGTCTTGATTTTTCACACTTGCTGTCTGGTCACCCTATTCAAAGATCTCCTTCTGTATAAGAGTCAGCATATAGTATGTCCTGTTCCCAGACCAAAACTTAATTAAATTGGAGTTATGTTTAAGAATCCACATCAGTATCTTAACTGATTTTTTTTTTAAAGGCTTATAGGAACATTTACAGCTTAGAAACAACCACAAGAAATCCAAGCAATTCAAAGTTAAGGGCAAATGTAATGAAACTCAACTACTTTAAAATGTGAAAATGCACAGGAAGAGTACCCCTCAAACAAGATGATTTTTATCTCAAAAGTATGGAAGCAGAGTAAGTGTTGAGGCACTGGTGAAAATGGAACTTGCTGTAAGGGTTATCAATAGACTTTCAGAATGTAACAATCAGAGGCGCAAAAGACAGCATGCTGTGCAATAAGGAAAGTTTTCGGTACCCAAGAAAGGAGTATCTTAGAGTTTGAAGTACAATCAACGGCAGAGACAAATAAAGAGTAATTAGACATTTGCAATAGAAGTTAGGTGCTACTGGAGTCAGAAACAACAGCATAGTAGTTAAAGTGATCAAAGAGGATGGAAGTGGTCTGGAGCTATGTTGGGTCAAGAGTAAGATCTCTATCTACCACCTAATAAAGCTACCTTCATTGCCAGTGAGAGCAGGGAAACCAGACTTGGGCGGGCAGGCAGGGGCCGGGGGGGAGGGGTGAAGGTGACTGCAGGCTGTGAGGTGGGTGGAGAAGCCTTGGGTGAAGTCTGCAGACATACTGCCTTAGGCTTTCATACATAATGCTGTCAGCTAGAGTGACCAGATGTCCCGATTTTATAGGGACAGTTCAGATTTTTGGGTCTTTTTCTTATATAGGCTCCTATTACCCCCCACCCCCGTCCCGATTTTTCACACTTGCTGTCTGGTCACCCTACTGTCAGCCCTCCAAGGAAAGCCCAGTATGCTACACGAAATGTATTGTGGATTCTATGGAGCTCACTCTTTCCCCTGAATCAGTACTGAACTATGTTCCAGCATGATGTTAAGGGGCATTGTGAGGAAGTGCCATCTGTTGGATTAGATATAAAATCAAACTCTTGACCATTTGTGATCATTAAGGATCCCAGGGATTTTGTGTAATAAATAGAAAAAATAGTCATTCTAGTTTGCATGACTGAGTTTCAATTACTCTCCTAAACTGCATATTATTAAACAGCTACTATGTTCTTCAACTTCTGGATAATTTTCCCTTTTTCCTTATTGTGAATAAAAACTCACTTTTATAGTAGACCGTGAAAACAAAGGTAATCCTGAATGAAATTAACAATATAATCTAAATGCCTAGGCACAGGAAAGTTACTAGCAATCATATGTCATGTGTCAAAAATATGAAGATGAGAAATGAGAATTGACTTACTGATATTTGAAATCCATCATACTTGTTAAAAATACTGTAAAAATGTAAGATTTTGCTTTCAAAGTGGAAAAAAGTAAGTATGGATTTATAGCACCTCTGTAACTACCCCAATTTACAATAAATTTATAACAGCATCAAAGATAGTATTAAAGAATTCTATGGACTAGATAGTAACCTCAATCCACACACAACTCACAGATATAGATATCTAATGGCTAGAAATATTTGGACGTTGTTATCCTTGTGTGTTATAAATGTTATATTGCGGGTGCTCCCTTGCATGCTAATCTTACTACACCTTTTCTGTCCATGGATCAAGAGCAGTCTATGGACTTTAACGTATTAACCAGGTTGTTCTGATGTGAGGCCAGAGTGATGTGTAATATCTGTGTATTTCATGTTGGTCCAGATCCTCAGCTGGTGTCTGCTGAAGTAGCTTTATTGATTTCAACAGAGCTATTAATTTACACTAGCTGAGAATCTGGCTCCTTTTACTTACAAATAGCAAAGTGCTATCACTTCTGTTTTTTTAATTAACTGTCACACCAGTTCACTACAGAATAGAGGCTGATGCAGAGCAGGTATGAAACTTGCACAGCTGGATCAGCTAGTCTTGAAACTGCCACCAAGTATATATTCTCCTTTAGAAGCACGCTTAACTCCTTTTAGTATTAATGGGTATTATATAAGGAGAAAATATACACCTAGTTGTTAGACCAAAAATTGGAGTACTCTTTGCAGATTAGCTAATTTTGCTTAAAAGAATATTAACTTGGCCCAAATCCTACATATACTGACTTATCATTTAGAGTACAAAGGAATTCCTCAAAATCAGTATCTAATTCGTTTGGAAGAGCAATATAGGAGGCAGTCATTGTGCATAAAATATTTCAGGAAAAAGTTGTACACTAATGTTGTTCAAATTTCTCTTCAATATGTAATCAGATAATTGTGAAAGTTAAAGGTGTAAAAGATCTATTGAATGATGTTTTTGCAAAAATAGGCTTGTCCCTGTCAGCATATATTCATTTTGTCCAGTCTAGTTTTAAATGTTCCAAACTATAAGGGTTCCCACTACTTCCTTGGAAGACCATTGCAGCATGCTACATCTTGTTGGTAGGAAGTTTTTGTTTTTGTTTTTTTTTAATGATATTCAGCCTACATCTTCCTTTTTCTTAATTTCATCCTATTACTCCCAGCTGTATCCTTGTGCATTACACTAAATTCCTCTACACCCTTGTTTTCCACGCTATTCAAATATTTACAGATTTTATCAAGCAAAACCCCACTTTATTGCCAGTTAGCCATGTTTTTTATATTCCCTCACAATTCAGTTCCTTTACTCCTGAGATTATGGTTGCAAGAATAGACTAACTTGCTGTCCCCAGGTTTCTTTCAGCATTATTGTTTCTCCTCCTTACTGATTTTCATATTATTTGTATTCTGGTAGCATCTATAGGTGCCAGACCTGTTGTGCTGGTTACTATATAAACATATCACAAAAAGATGGTCCCTAAGTAGAAGAGGCAATAGGTGAACATAATGGATGTCATAATGGGGAGGGAACACAGACATAGCTCCCCTGTAACTTCTTCCAAATTAGTCTTATCTGTGACTAATTAATGTGCCACTAAACTCTAGTATAATTTATGTTTTGTATTTCTGCTTTTTGGATGTGTATATGATCTCAGTCTGTGTGGAAAGACCTACTTCCCTGATGTTATGCTGTTTGCCATATAGCAGGGGTACAGCAACACTGACTGCCTTACTGGCAACTTTGCCAGCCACCTGTGGTGGCACCTAATTTGCTTATATATTTACATTTTAAAAAAATTAAACCAACCATAATATTCGTGTATACGTCTATCTTCTTTGCTAGATCACTGTCACAGTTACAGCGCAAGGTGTACCTTAGACCTCTTTGCTATCCCGCTTAAGCTCAGACCTCTGGTAACAGGCTTCATTTCCTTCACCTCTCATCCTGTGATTCAGTCTGAAGAAGTGAGGTTCTTACCCACGAAAGCTTATGCTCCCAATACTTCTGTTAGTCTTAAAGGTGCCACAGGACCCTCTGTTGCTAGTCACTCTTAGACTGGATCTTAGGGCTGCAGTCCCCTATTTCCCAACTGTGTTAACCTGACAGACCTAACTGTATTTGGCAGCTGCAAGAAATTTTCTTGCAGAGCCTGTGACCAGCAGCTGATTAAAGTGATTCACAATAGCTTTTTCAAAATCAATGTATTGTTTGTTCACCCAAACAATATAACAAGCGAGCAAAGAGTTAAAATAACAAAAGGCCTATAAGCCTGGGTCTTTTCCTTTCCTTGCACATTTTGGTAAGTGCCACTTAGCCCAGGTACCCCCACTTCTGGGCTGAAGGTGCGGGGGCAGACTGCCCTGCTGCAGTTTCTCTGTCCTAGTTTCTCTGTTTCTAGTGTCTCTCCTGCACTGTCTGCCCTGAGTAGCTGCTGCTCACTTGCAAACTCCTCCCCCTCCCTGGCAGGGGTTTTTACAGTTCAGTTTCCTTTGGATTTTAGGCCCCAGCCTGGAAATATAAGCCTGCTAATCTTAAAGGAGCAAGGCCTGGGGTGGGTAGGCACTTTCCAATTAATAGCCCACTCATTTTTTTTCTTAAGGACTTTTGAATTATTTTTCCTGCTTCACCCCCCTCACCCCCAATATCTTATTTATAATCATTGTTTTGTTTCCCAACAGGCCAATACTGGCTACTGAATTGACCCAGTCTAGTCACACATTCCAATAGCCAATGCAGAGCCAGATGGGGTTATCTTAATAGCTAGGTCACACATTTATAAAATTGTTACAGATTAACTCTGTTCTCCACAATAATCGATACTCCTTGTTGTCTGGGTGACCATAAGTAAAACACCACACTTGATAGCTTGGTCCTCACTATGCTGTTTCATAGGTAGGGCAGTTTAGGGGTCATGGACTGCAGCTAGCTCTAAAGTCACACATTATGTATTCCTGCCCTCTGTTATGGTGCTTTTTTCTCCTTCTCACTTTGGCTGAAATACTTTCCCCTGTGAAAAGACTGATAGGATTATGGCACACTTACTCATGCTGAGTAGTGCCTAATGCCATGAGTAGATCATTGAAATAAATGGGACTACTTGTGGATTAAGGTACTACTCCATGTGAGTAAGAGTGCCAGAATCCGTCCCTAAGTAAATGGACTTTGCACAGTATAGTTCCCTGGGGACTGGGGAAGACAGATCTTCTCTGGCTCTCCTCCACATTTGCCTGTGCACCTCTGCATGGAGTTCTGGTCTGGTGTATCTACATTGTTATGCATTCCCTGGCCATTCCCTCACACCTCTCCTAGCCTGTCCTGGCATTGCCCATTACCCCCACTCCACATTAGTCTGGATGGAATCTTGGTGGGGTGCCAAGCAATGATTTCAAGGGAAACACACTGGCCTCCTACTGTGGTTTAGGAGGAGGGGTGAGATTTGTGCCATAATCAACTTCTCTTAGTTGCTACTGGATTGTTGATCCTACCACTGTGTTTGAATCCCAGAAAGAAAGGCAAGTCAGTTATGTAGGAAACCACTATACAAGGAACAACTCCAGAGAGAGAAGTTGTCTAGAGCTTTGCATGTGTGTTTTTGTACCAGTGCATATCTATGTGCCATTATATCAAACGTTTAAAAATTGTCACTTGACCTGAATATTCCCAACAATTCTTGAAGAAGAATTCAGGCAAACCGAAGAAACTTTCACTGAACTCTGTCACCTTGCAAACTCATGTCTAATTTGTGATTCTATGCTATAGTTATGAATAAATGGATTATAAATATTAAAGAGGCCTATAAGGATTCTTGCTGTTGTGACTGAGAAATCTTCAGCTTTTGTTTAATGGAGCTTCTTATTTTTGTGTGCTTTAACAATCTTTATTTCATCTTCTAAAAAATTAAGAACTAATGCTATGTCCCTGAGGTCAGTCCTAGTATTCTGTCTTCAGCCATTCACAGTGCAGCTGTGCAGAGTATGTAGCTGTCTCTTGGTTAAATTATGTGGCTTTTGAGTGTCCACCAGCTGCAGTGAGAAATGGAAAGGTCTGTGAGATTGTTACATCTATGGACAGATAAACATCTAAATGCAGAAAGGCAATGCACTGGTGACATTATGTGAGTAACCAATCAAATCTCAATAGGGTATTTCACAGAAACTGTTATAAGAAACTTCCTGTTTCAAATATTATCTACATTAAACTTATGCATTTACTCATATAGAAAGCCTATCCAGAATGTAATTTTCATGGCTTTCCACGCTATCCAGGTTATAGAAGGTTAAGGATACTGGATCCACACTGGACCAACTTATTCAGGGGAAATATTAGCTTGCTGGAGAGAAGTGGCTGTAGAGCTGCCTGGGAGGAGAAGAGAGCTCATGTGAATGAGCTCCTTGTCTCTTGTACTTTTCACCTCCTAACCTGTGAGTGGCCTGTCTTCCTCATTCTGTGACCATGAAATCCTTGGGAGTTTCCACAGATCTGAGTCATAATTGAATGGGGAGACAGATCATCACATCTTGGCCTAAAGAATGAGACATAATTTTTACCTGGGAAGAGGGTTCTCCCTGCCCCAGTCTCATTTGTATAGTATTAATATTCCTCATTCTTTCCCGGCTATACTTCTGGATGGAGCTGTCACTGAGGAGATCTAGAGCCAGACCCTCATCTGATATAAATTGGCATAGCTCTGTTAAAGTCAGTGGAGCTATATGAATATTCAATAGCTGAGAATCTGGCCTGTAATCCTGCAACCAATTCATAATTCTTCCCTGCCTCACTGGTGCTCCCTCACACTACTGGGGGAGATACACAGGGCTTAACTTTAACTCAAAGCCACATTCCTCCATGGATGGCATGTGAGGGACTCCTCAAGAGGAATTCTGGTAGACATTCCCATAATTCACCCTTGCCCCAGCTCTGACACCCCAAGGGAGGGTTTAGCATATGCTCATTTCCATGCCCAGCATCTGTGCTAACTAGTCCTGAGGGAGGTGGCAGGGGCACTGCCTCTTGGGGAGTCCTGTGCCACAGATAAGGTTTAGCTCTGCACAGTGCCTACTTTCTCTAGCCATTCAATGACTGGCTCTTGCACAGCTACACAAAGCTGGGGGGAAGGCTTCTTGCACCCTCTTTTCTCTTTGCACATCTGCACTGGGCCAGTCACAGTCTGATCCTAAGTATTCACTGGGAGGTTGCAAGAGGAAAGACAAACCAAAGAGCATTCAGTGCATCCTTCAACACCATTCCCCTGAGCTCAGTTGCCATATGATATTTGAGCCAGCTGGAATTCGTGACTCTGTGCTGGGAATGGGGCTGCCACAGGCCCTTTTCTAATACTTAATGTGCATGATAAAAATGCTATACAAGGGCTAGGTAATATTATTCCAAGGTCAGTGCCCAGGCGGAAGTACCCCTTTAGAAGTAGCATATAGCTGCATAGCCCGAGAGCTTCTGCTCTCCAGTAGATGTGAAGCCTGTTTGATGGCTCTTGTGAGTTGTTCTCCTTCCAGAGCAAGGAGAAGAATGTTTCCTTTCTCACCTCCTTTGAAAGATGCTTCTTGATGGAATGATATAGGTTTAAATATAACTTTAAATATTCCCTCCACCCTGCAAAAAACCCAACAAGCTAGCAAAGTCTTGTGTTTCGTTTGTAGGTATAGCAGAAGGGATGAGTCCTGGTTCTGAACTTATCGTACATACTCGTTCATAAGCTGAATTTTTTTAGTAAAAAAGGCAAGCACCAGAGAAGGGGGTCGGCTTATGAACGGGTATCGAGAGGGAGAGGTGGGACACAGCCCCTCCCCCCAACAGAGGGAGCAAGGATAGGCAGCACAGCCAGCAGAGCCAGAAGGGAAGAGGCGGGGCCAGAGTCTCTCCGCTTCTGGCCACGCTGCTCTCTCCCCAGCCTCCGAAACAGCTGCAGCTCCGGGGCTGGCAGGCTGCAGCCGTGCCACTCGGCCCCGCCCCCCAGAGCAGGCTGTGGCCACGCTGCCCGGCCCGCCGGAGCACACTGCGGCCGTGCCGCCCGGCCCAGCCCACTGGAACATGCTGCGGCCACGCTGCCCGGTGTGGCCTGCCGGAGCAGGCTGCGGCCGCGCTGCCCAGCTTGCCGGAGCAGCTCCAGCCAGGCCAGAGACATCCTCCCCTGGCCCTCCCTAGATAAGGTGGGAAGGGATGGGATGGGGAGAGTGTGGGGGTCCTGGGCTAGAGGTGGGGTCATGTGGGAGTGGTAACAGGGGTTACTCCCCTGACTCCTAGCTTCTCCCCCCCTTAAAAATTTCCCCACCAGTTGCTGTCCCAGACTGTCAGGGTAAGCAGCTGGCGCACTGGGACACTTTGTTTACTTGGGTTTACCTCTGTGCCTGCGGACGCTCGAGGTAAACAAACCATCTCAGCCCACCAGCGGCTTATCCTGATGGCTTGGGAGCCAAAGTTTGCTGACTCCTGAATTATAGGGTCGGCTTATGAACGGGTCATACACATTTTCCATTTTTACTTATCCATCTTGGGAGGGTCGGCTCATAAATGAACCGGCTTATGATCGAGTATATACGGTAGTTTCCTTTCGATTCATACTTTTTTCCTTCATTTGAATTCCAACTCAGTCTTTTGTTTTATGTTGGGCTTTAACCACACTAGTGAAAGTGACCTGGAGAATCTCCCATTCTTCAATTTTTATGTTTAAAATGCACCTATTACTAAATTGTATTAAACACATGTACTTCATTTTCTAAAAAGAAACCAATTCAGTGATTAATTTAGAGTAGGAACTATACTGTGATTGTACAGCCAATCACTTCCTTTGCCAGCAACAGTACTCATCTTCACAGCATATAGCACCTTCACTGAAAGGAGATCTCTCTTTTATAAGATACTAAAATCAGACAGGTAAGATCTGACTAAATCCTGGGAAAATTACCAGAGATGAATTTTCATAGAGATGGGGTTTCATAAATTCAGAATACTGACTCCTGTCTTATAGCTAAAAGTCTTACGAGCTAAGAAATGTCAGTAACTGAAATACTGCAGCACTAATAGATTTGTTTATTAATCCTGTGTGTTATCTGAAATTTCTGATGGATACCAAGAAAATACTGCCTTTATTTTTATTTAATTTTAGAACACCTTTATTGATTTTAAAACAGTAACATGGTAATGGCAAATGCAAAATAAATAAAACAAGTTGCAGTTACTTTCATCAAATAATTCTGTCACTATTCTATATCTATGGCAATTATATGAGAGAATATATAGCAGATATTTGCTGTGTTCTGGATGTGTTTTAGTAGCCAGGTGACATTTGGACATGTTTAGCTTTTCCTGAGCCACTGTGAAAGTTATCACTTAAACGTGCCTATGTGAAATCCACTGCTTTGGGATTATATGTTTTTAGTTTTTGCTGAACCTAATCTGGCAGAATTGGTTTACCTAGGTTCATATTTCTGGAAGTTTGCTTGGAGTTTTCAGGTCCATATGAACACAGGAATTCCAAATGAACCTTCCAGTGAAACATGTCAGTTTAGTAAGAGAGAATATGTGGGGGGGCTCATTGGCCCCAGAATAAAGTAAAGAGCGTTTCACAAATAGCAGCAGAACAAAAGGATCATTTCCCAGTGCTTGTGGAAATGGGCACGCTACCTGATCTATACTTAGAGATATTTCTTATGCCAGTATATCGCACAAGGCAGATGGCTGATAGTGTCTGCTGGCTGAAAGAGTCCAGGCAGATTGAGAGAAGGTTCTGGGTCTGCCCATGTCTTTAATAATGTTCCCCAAACCTTCGTGAATTTCAAGGTCATGTGAAATCCCAAACCATGTACGTTTCAGCTGGTTTGTTTCAAAGAGAGAGTTCTTGCCTTCCTTTTTGACCCTTGGCTTTGGTTCCTAATGCCCACCCTGACCACTAGACTAGACTGCTCACATCCTGGTCAGCTGACACTCTATCCCGGGGTCGACAACCTTTCAGAAGTGGTGTGCCAAGTCTTCGTTTATTCACTCTAATTTAAGGTTTCGTGTGCCAGTAATACATTTTAACGTTTTTAGAAGGTCTCTTTCTATAAGTCTATAATATATAACTAAACTATTGTTGTATGTAAAGTAAATAAGGTTTTTAAAATGTTTAAGAAGCTTCATTTAAAATTAAATTAAAATGCAGAGCCCCCCGAACTGGTGGCCAGGACCCGGGCAGTGTGAGTGCCACTGAAAATCACCTCGCGTGCCTCCTTTGGCACGCATGCCATAGGTTGCCTACCCCTGCTCTAGCCACTCAGTTGAAACTCCTTTTGTCTTAGATGGGGCCGTGTGATTAACCTAGCCTTAGTTAGTTAATTGAAGGGTGAGATCAGAGCAACCGAGAGGTCTCCCATTCATCCAGTCATTAGTACCTCTCAGTTTAACAGTACAAGGCAGCAAAAGGAAACTAGGGCTTTCGGGGTGGGCTGTAACTTGAGAACCCCTTGGTGAAATTACCCAAAATTTGGATGTCTAGCACTCCCCCGTGAGGCACATCAAATTTCATAGCAGTCCAGTTAACCATTTGGATTTTAGAGCACGTGCAAGAGTTGGGTTTTAAAGCATATAAAATGGTGGGAATGGGAAACCCTCTAGCTGTTTTTCTGTATTGGTACAAGTGCAATATAAAAAAAGTATATTTTCTTAAATACTGTTTTCAGCTGTAATAATTTGTCAACCTTTATACAAAAGTGGAATTGCACAAAATTAATGAAAGTTACAACACATATTACCTAGGTGTGTTTTGGAAGCTATGTTGAGGAAGGCTTTAGGTACATGGTCTGGTATGTTTTCTTGGGTAATACAGAAGACAGTGTTCTGAAATGAAAGAATGCAGAAATAAAGCTGTGCACAGGAAGATGCAGCCTTAAATGCTGATTATGCCCTGTGGTATCCTTTCCCTCTCAATTGTTTTACCTTCTACAAAGTTATATATTCATTAATCTTTTAATAACTTGCATTCCAAAGCTTCTAAGAATGATGTATTTAAACAGCTAGTACAATGATATGTAATTTAATTGCCCACAATGGTAGATGAAATTCTTTGCAGCTTGTTTCACATATCATTTTGCTTGGTTTTGATTATGTTGACATAATCCCCTATGTTGCCCGAGAGATTTCTTTAAAAGTCTTGAACTTTTGTTTGAATTATAAAGCTGATGAATTTGGGCCTTCATTTCCTTCTGATGAGCAGACATGATACCAGTCCTTACAGTCAATTAAATTACTTTTCCCCTTCTTTGCAAAAGAAAAGACAAGAAAAGGAGGCATCTATCTCCTTCTTAATTAATGAATTTTTTTATATTCACTTGTATACAGTGATATTATCTGTTCACTGCAAAATACTAAGCAGCATTTCCTCTGGTTCTTGTTTCTTAGACTCCAAGTACCCAATAGAAATGCAGCGTGTATAATGATTTTTCTTTGCAGTAGAGACAAGTTAAACTGGACGAATAAGAGTTTATTTTGTTGAAAACCCAGGACTGAGCACAAGTAGTTCCAGGACCCAGCCAGGGGTGCTGGAACAATCTGTATAGTGGGGGTGCCGAGAGCCATTGAACCAAACTAGGGGGAGGGATAGCTCAGTGGGGGGGAGGGATAGCTCAGTGGTTTGAGCATTGGCCTGGTAAGCCCAGGGTTGTGAGTTCAATCCTTGAGGGGGCCACTTAGCGATCTGGGGCAAAATCAGTACTTGGTCCTGCTAGTGAAGGCAGGGGGCTGGACTCGATGACCTTTCAAGGTCCCTTCCAGTTCTAGGAGATAGGATATCTCCATTAATTAATAATTAATAAAAACTGTAAACCCTGTATATGATGGAAAGCACTTCAAGCCAGGGGGTGCAGAAGCACCCCCTGCACCACTAGTTCCTGCAACTATGGGCCCAGTATACTATCTGGCCTCATCTACAGACGCACATGTGCTTAACTTTATGTAGGTGAGTCGTTCCATGGATTTCAGTAGAACTATTCCTGGGCATGTTTGCGGGACTGACTCCACTGGGAGTTGCTCTTGTTCCCCTGATCCAGCAAAGCACTTATACACAAACTTACCTTTAGGCATGGGATTTATCCCATTTACAGTACTTTGGTATCCTCATTTGCTTAAAGTTGAGTATGTGCATATGTACTTTGCAGGGTCATGGTCATGCAGTGACTGGAGAGTTGAGCCATAGTTTGTATGAGTATATAGTGGTATTTCATTTAACTTGTACTGGGATGAAACTGAAAGTGTAACATTTTGTATCTGAAACTAATACCATGGTTCAAAAAGTGATATAAGGACTAGTTTGAATGTTTAATTGGAAAACTTCATTACATTTCAATAAGGTAAATTATGATATATACAACATAAATGGTTGAGTGTATTAAAGTTAAACTTATAAAATGTATCTTATGGTGTATCAGCAGCTAATTTAGATTTTTGGAGAGCAGGTGTAAATAAATTCTTCATTCCTATTCTAAGATGTATGGCCCCAGTTCGGCAAAGTATACAAACAAGTGCTTAAGTCCATCCCTCTTCATCAAAGCACTTCAGCACATGCTCTAGTCTTCTTAGTGGGACTTAAGCACATGCCTGAAGTTAATGACCTATGTACGGGCTTTGCTGAATAGGGATGGCCTGCTGAAGAAGGGCCTTGAGAAATAAGTGAGCTGCTGTATTCTGCAACTGTTGTAGACCCTTTTATCAATTTCAAGCAAAACCCAATTAGAAACACATGACAATAGCATACCCTGGATAAAATAGAGAGATAAATGGCTGGTGAGATGTGTATCAGAGAGAAGCAGGTGGAGCTTCTGGTTAAGAAATATAAGGCAATAAGCATTCTTGACCGTTATTGCATCACTGGCCTCCATTCTGAGAAAGGTAGTCAAGGGTGACCCGCAAATTCAGGCAGTCTCAAAAGTAACAGCTGTACTTCCTGAATAATAAGCATGCACAAGCCACCAGCTAGATTCTCAAAATATTTTCTTCTACCCACAAGTAGCACCTCTATCTTGTTTGAGTTGAGTCTTAACTAGCTGTTTCTCATTCAGATAATAAAACATCTAGATAGACGGTCCATAATGGATTTATTTAAAAGGAAGCTAATGGTGTTATGTGTCATCAGCACTGAAGGGAGAACAGACAGCAGCAAATTTATATTTTTAGTGATACTTAAAGTAACAGTTGCTTAAGCGTTTGTTGAACAAAGTTCCAAGATATTTTTCTTCTTTTTCCTTTAGTAGAAAATTGCTTTTACAAATTGTACTGTATGTTCTTTGATTGCATAATGAATTTAAATAAGATTACATATATATGGATATAAAAACATACTTGCTAGGCAGAATATTGAGTGGTCCCTATAATTTTTCCATATACAAAAAATCCCTTTGGACTTTGATACCAGAAATCTATTCAGGCAGCTAAAATAAAAAGCCATTGTTTTTACTGGAAAAAAATGTGTTTTTAATCATTCTAGAATCTTGGTCTTTATGAAGTTCACCCTACATTTCCATATCTAGATATGCTGAAGGCAGTGTCTGTTGTAACCAGCATATTGTATTTGCATTTAGTACTGACTTTCACTGAGACTTAGGCTTCTAAACCACTTAGGCATTCTTGAAAATTTTGGCCCTGTGACTGCTACACACTTAATGTGACTGACTTCAGAATTCTTTACTACTTTTTAAGAGTAAAATGAGTTTTCTGAAGCTTTGTTTTCATTAGGTTTCTGAATTAACAGCAACATAGAAACTTGACATCATAGTGTCAGGCAGCCTTGACTTCTGTAGCCATTGGATCATACCCTTAATTAACCAGGAAGCTCAGCATTGTCCATTCCCACGCTAGGGTATTTTTTTGTTCTTTTCAAACATGATGCTACTAGAAATGGTGCTGTAATGAATGCATGTAAGATGAGGCAAAGACACTGGAAACAAGGTTTATGTATATTTCAGCTTGGAAATAAATCCTTATAAAATATACTAGAGTGTTCTACTTTGATTGTCCCCAAACGCTACAGCTGGCAATAATGTTACTGCAGTGTTTTGAGCTATCACTGCAGAACACCACACCATTCTTAACAAGGGAATCACATGGGCTTATTTTGGTTAGTCTTCTGATTTGTGAATGCTTGGAGTTAGCAGTAGCACTGTTTGGCAGTGGGGAAGTGCCATGTCAGATTCTGCTACATCACCACTCTGTCCGTTTCTCAGCTAACCACTGAGCGGCAGTGCTCTGTGAAGGGATCAAGTGGTTTGAAGAGTGGGAGGGGGATCAGAGCTGGGGCCAGGAGTTGGGGCGTGGGAAGAGGCTCAGGGTTGCAGGCTCTGAGCGATGCTTACCTCAAGCGGCTCCTGGAAGCAGTGGCATGTCCCTTCTCTGGCTCCTACACGTGGAGCAGCCCTGACCCTGCTAGAGCGCTGGAGTGAGGCCATGCCGCTGCTTCCAAGAGCAGCGTGTTGCGGCCCCTGACCATGCGCCCCAGAGCAGGTTCATACCGCGGCACCCCGGTGCCTCGGCTGGAGCGCTGGAGCAGGGCTGAGCCACGTGGTGCCTCAGCTGGAGCGCCGGAGCAGGGCCGAGCCACATGGTGCGGCCCCTGACTTGGCACCCCGGCTGGAGCTCACAGGCCGGTTTAAAATGGCTCGCGGGCCGGATCCGACCCGTGGGCCGTAGTTTGCTCACCCCTGCCCTAGGTCCTTGAATGATTGTCCTACCTAACAGCCTGCTAATTATGGTCTGCTTATTTTGGTGCCTATAGGCAGAGACAAGGGTCACTCAAGGGTCTTTGGCTGAACCAGCTCTTGGAAGAGTGCATTGCTGGCTGTCTTACCTCTGTTAGTTCTATTTAGTTAAGTAGACTTATATCTGACACCTTCTGGGGACATTTCCCTTTCGTTTTTCTCATTCCTCTGACAAGTCTGTAACTCACTGTTTTGGGAGTATGGTATGTTTTTGATGCTATTACTGTTCTTTGTATTTAGTTTAATCATATAAACAGTTGAAATAAATATTATGATTTATTCCTGGAAATTCTTATTAGTGCTAATGGGTGTTCATCCAATTTTTCAGTTTAGAGCATTTTTAATGTAAAATAGTTACAGCTTTGTTTTAGATAATTAATTATTTTTAAGAAATGAAATTTTGCCCTTCAACACTTCAGAATAGTTATAAATCCTAGTGTGTTTATTCTAACACAAAATTCTTTATAACAAGCAAATAATGGATTATATACATTTGTTTGGCTTATATTTGTCTGCTGTAGCCTGTTATAACGAAAACAACTATGTCTGTGGATCAGAGACCACTCGAGACAATCTGGTGCTCCAGCAGTTCGGACCCACCCCCAGTCCAGAGAGCCTATATTGTGCAACAGTGTGTGATGACAGCTGCAGCATTCACCAGCAGTGTGGGAGGTTGAGGGTGGAGGGTGTCTGGGAGAAGCAGGGGGTGCATGATGGGTGCTTGCAGGAGACTGGGGGGATTGTGTGGGAGGTAGGGGTATTTGGAGGAAGCACGTGGTGCATGGTGGGTGCCTATAGGAGGCTGGGTTGTGTGGGAGGTGGAGAAGCAGAGTTATCCCTGATTCATTCTCACCTCCTCCCCTGCACACATCCCTGTCAGGAGCAATTACCAGGTGCCCAGCTGCCCCTGCCTCATAGCTGCTGAGCCCAGAAAAATTGGAGGCACGTCCCCATTGCTGCTTTCCGCCCTCAAATCTAGCACTTTGCAGTGTGTGTGTGCAGGGGCCTTTCCAGTTTGACAGACATGGGGCCATTAAAGCGCTATGTGTTAAGGTGCTCTGCAATTCATATCTCCATAGACCGGTTTGTGGCACCCCGTAAAATCACTTCTCCCAGAAATCTGCTACCTGAGGCAGCGGCCTAGTTTGCCTATAGCTAGAGTGGTCTCTGGTGTAGATAGCAAGAAAGAAACTCTTCATATACTTTAAAGCACAAGATAAAATTCAAATTTACTTTTGCTCTATTTTATTTACCCTACATTTCCTTTCATTTTTTCATCCTAATTTGTTTTGTTATTTTTCCATGTTGTGTATATCCTGTTTCCCAGAACATAACTGTATTTTAATAACTGCACAGTGAATTCAGAAAGCAGGCTCTGACACTGGTCTAATGAACCCGAAGTATAACAAATAGAGCAAGAGTGGGAAGCAAATATATTGTTGAAATGATAAATCACAAAAAAAATCAACTTTTAAGCATCTATTAACCTAAATGTCTGTTTACTGAATGCATTATATGAGAGTGACTTCACATATTCAATGTTAGGAGCTTTGGGTCTATCATTAGATGCCCAATGGATTCAATTCCTTGAAGAAAAGCCTTCATAGTTTTCATCTTGTGCAGACAGTCTTAGCCTTGTGAATAGTTATTTTGTATGAAATCAATGTTTGATACCCCTTATACATCACCATTTATTTTGGTCTTAACTCAATTCTCAATTTTCATTGGTGATTTTATGCCATTTTAATTTCTTTTAATTTTTTTTTCATATTTAATGCATAAAAACTGCATTGATAGATTAAGATTAAGAACATAAATGTCCAGACACCAGGCTATTCAGAAGTGTAGGGAACCTGTCAGCACTGTGGGTGACCAAAAATCCCAGGCAAGGTTTAAGTAGAGATGTGTAGCAAGTGATTCTCTTAAACCACAGATTTTTGTTTCAGACCAACCAGGGTAGTAAATACTGCGCTGCATGTCACTATGCTGTGTGGGGCTGCAGTAGCTCTGTAGCTCCAACGTGCCCCTTTCCTGGCACAAAGTGAAGACAAGAAGATTCACATAGCAACAGATCTCCTGGCCCTGGCCCCAGTCCCATATGTGTCCTGAACCCTGTTAAGCAAGGGCTGCAGACCCCCTGTATAGACTCCCTAGAATCCTACCCCTTCCCTTTGACACTGAAACTGCACTAGTTCTGCTGCTGGGGATCCTGCACAGCAACAGAGTCAGGAATTGCCCTTCTCTGAGGCCTGGTCTACATGTAAAAATTAGATGGAACTAGCTACATCACTCAGGACTGTGAAAAATTTTGTGCCCTGACCACATAGGTCAACCTAATCCCCCGGTATATATGTGGCTAGGTCAACAGGAGAGTTCATCCATCAACCTAGTTACTGTCTCTTGGAGAGTTGGATTAACTAAATTGACAGAAAAACACTTTCTGTAGTGTAGACATAGGAAGCACCTATAACAGCTTCATGCGGCACTATAACAGCACAGCTTCAGGGATGTGGCTGTGATGCTGTAGTGGCTGTACTATAGACACGGCCTAAAGAAAAGGATGTACTGCATTCATGTAGCATGCTATCACCAGTAAATTATAACCGCTTCATTTCACAGCTGTTTTTTTCAGACTTAACAAAACATCCCTTCTTCACTGAGGCTGTAGTCTCTAAACAAAATCATTTTCTTACTAATGAATGTGGGAAAATACGTGGGGAAAATTTTCTTAATAAGTTCCTCTCTTCGTGCTGGGCTATCTCAGAAGCAGTCACACTACATTTCTATATCTCACATTTGGGCTGAAAATAAATATATAAAAATTAGCTCAAAGGATATATTTTATCTGAAATTTGTAAGCACCTGAAAATAGGAACTTGGATGAAAAAGTCTCATGAAATCATAACCACAGCTGCAGTGCTATAAAAAGACATGTTTGGTCATGTCATATATAGTCTACTGCTAGTTTTAAAAGTGCAACACCTAGTTTTTGGTCCCTCATAGTGGAACAAAGTGGAAGTGAAAAGTGGGAGGTGTCTTTCTGCATCTGTAATCTTGAATATTCTTCTGTAGATGTCACAGTCCAGTGGGATCCATAGATGGTATCTTTGAACTGGCCAGAAATAACCTGGCACAGCAGGGTCCAAAGTAATGCAATAGGCTGGTCTACCTTAGCCTATAAAATCCACTGTTTATTTGTAGACAGACTAGTAAAGCTGTAAAACAGCATCCCAGTGTAAGTACTATGGATTAAACATGGAGTCAAATTCTCAGTTGGTGTACGTTTGTCAGCATTACTCCATCAACTTCAGCATGGCCCATTGTTTCTACTTCTAACAAAACACTAGCTTTTAAAAACTGAAACATTGTATCAAATGAATATTATTAATAAATTGTTTAAACATCAAGAACCAAAATCTGCCCTCAGTTACATGCATACAACACCAGTTTAAAACTATGGGGGTCACACAAATATGTCTCAGGGCAGAATTTGGTCCTTTGTTATTATGAGTGTCCTTTGGCTTATTTTAAGAAAAAATATTACTGCTTTAATTAAAAATCAAATAAATCATGATTCTGTCAATACAGATTTGAAGTATTTGCATTTGATATGCAAAAGGGAAACAGTTATTCAAATGTAATGTCTGTATGTTGCTATATATAAACATATGTTGTCCCCCATATTCAGTAATCTTGTACTCTAAAACTCAAAGTGCTCAGCTTTCTTTCAGATGATGAGTTCATGATGCATGTGCAAGACTTAGCAGTTTCAATGTAGTCACTTTATAAAAAAAAAAAAAAACCCAAAACTAAATATACAAAATTGCATCCTTCATGCAGGTTCAGGGGCCAGACAAAATTGTTCTGAGGGCCTAGCCACTCCCAGGGCATGCAATGCACGCATTGCATACATGGACTGCATGCCATTGGTTCTAGGGTATGTTCTGCCATCATCCCATATGCAGACTGCCCTTTGAGTTCGATGGGAGGTTTGCATGAAACATTGCAGGAAATGGCCTTATGCCTTTTTGGTCCAAAAAATGGTAATCTCATGTCTGTGTAGTACAGTGACAAAACAGTTAGGACCCCATCCTGCTCCTGTTGAAGCCAATGGCAAAACTCCCTTTGACTTAAATGGGGAAGGATTATTACCAAATTCCTCAAAGTGTCGTCTTTTGTTTTTTCCAGTGGATGCTTATTTTTCCTTCTTTCCTTTCAGGTACAAAACATTAGTCCTTGCTGATCAAAAGGAAAAGCCATGGCCACCAACATGGCTAACAGTGCTAACCATCTGCCCTACTTTTTTGGCAATATTACACGTGAAGAAGCAGAAGATTACCTGCTGCAAGGAGGGCTGAGTGATGGACTATATCTGTTGCGCCAGAGTCGAAACTACCTTGGTGGTTTTGCTTTGTCCCTGGCACATGGAAGGAAGGTTCATCACTACACAATTGAAAGAGAGCTGAGTGGATCTTATGCCATTGCAGGAGGGAAGTCACATATGAGTCCTGCTGAACTCATTAGCTATCACTCAGACGAAGCTGATGGTCTTGTTTGTCTACTGAGGAGACCTTGCAACCGGCCACCAGGTGTTGAGCCAAAAACAGGACCATTTGAGGATTTAAAAGAGACCCTTATCAGGGAATATGTCAAACAAACTTGGAACCTACAGGTAAATGCAATCCCATTTCTGCAATAGAGATGCTTCACTCTGAAATTTTTAAAAAGTCAGTATTATATGGGTTCCAACCCACTGCTACTGCTATGTGGTAGTTAGGTTTGTGTTAATGCTGCTATATTTGCTTGTGATTTACGAGCCTTTTTTTTTTTCAGTACATTGTATTAACTTGGCCATAAATGTATTCTTTCCTGAAATGTGGCATAGTTTATCATTTATTTTTTTAAGTGTTATAAGACCAAGTCTCTCATTGCATCTCTCTACGCCAATCAGGATTGAAAACAAACCAAAAAAGGAAAATAGGTAATAGTTAACTGTTAAACACGCACACTTTTTTTTTTTTTTTTTAAGGAAAGTTGTTGTATACAGAGTGTATGTTTGTGCTTGGCGCGCAAGTTATTTTGTGTGCATCCTCCCCTCCTGGCCTGCTTTGTTTGTATGTCTATTTAGATTGTATGCAATTTAGAACAGGAACTTGTCTTCCTACATAGCTGTGAGTTTAAGCACAGCATTTTTATAGCAAAAGCCTTAGTCTGTTGGTCTGTGAAAACCCATTTGAACCAGTATAGGCAAGCCACCCTAAGGGGCAGTACACCACTAGAGGAGTTTACAGGTTCAGTGACTAGCCTTAATCATGCGGCATGCCCTACAGTTTTAGTTTCTAGGGGAGCTGTGGTAACTCTCCACCTACTGGAGTTCCAAAGAATCCCTAGCTCAAAATGATACGTAAACCATTCATAAACATATACAATACGGTCTCCCAAAGATACCCATTGCAATATCTATCACAAACATAAACCCCAGATATCTGAATTTCAGAGTGTCTGTCTGAATTTAGTTTCTGCCCTATGAGTCCAAAACTTGTATAGTAACCAAATTAATTTTATCTAAAACTCTGATTATTCACAGAGTTTGGATGTGTCTCACACAGTCCAGTAATTAGCATTTAATATAATGTTGTGTTTGTTGGGTTTTGTTTTGTTTTTTGCACTGTAACAGAAAACAGTATAACTGACCCTTCTGTGCTTTGCCCACTCTGCAGGGTAATGCCCTCGAACAAGCTATTATTAGTCAAAAACCACAGCTGGAGAAGCTGATTGCCACTACTGCCCATGAGAAGATGCCTTGGTTCCATGGGAAGATCTCTAGGGAAGAATCAGAGCACCGTGTTCTTTTAGGGACAAAGACCAATGGAAAATTTTTGTGAGTACTTTCATCTCTGGTAGTAGTCGTTGCCACCATGGTTGCTGCACCTTTTCCATAACTAAATCATGAATGAGACTGTGAGAAAGGAGTTGGGTCATTCACTGTGGGAAAGCCCAATGCAGTGTGACATTCATTGCTGCTAACCATTCCAAAGCTAAGCAGATGTCTTTGAGATTAGTTTTTCACCTTTACTCAAATGAAAATATAGAGTGAAAGCAAGGATCATGTTTTGTTCAAGCAGACATTGAGGTTAAATCTGTATGAAGCAGCAGAGGAATTCAGAGTGTCAAGAAAATTCCATTCAGCTTTATATTATGAGTGAAGGTATAGTACTTAATGTGATATCAAAGAAATACAAAATACTAGTAAACTATGTTAACATTTAGTGTCCATAATTATTATTTGTTTTTCAAGGAGGCAATGACAATACTTTGTTCTGCAACTAAGTGGTAGCAAGAATGTAATTAAATAATGCTACTTTTACTTTATCATTCCATTCTGTGTCTATTTCTCTATCCACTCATATGACCCCTCTACTGTTTACCTGATCACAAACAAGACATTTTGGGTAATAATTAATCAGAGCCAGTTTGTCAGGAGAAGAAGTGGGCTGAAAATTTTCCAGTGGGACAGTTTTCTCTTGGAAAATGCTAATTTGACTCAATCAAAACATTTTGTGGGTTGAATTCAATCCGGAATTACAAATTGTTCTGGCGCCTCAGAAAATGCATTTTCAGATTAATTTACTATTCATCGAACAAATTTTGCCTAGCTGTAGTCACAGTTCCCTCCCTGGTCTGCTCCTGGACCAATGCAGCTACACACTGTAAACTGGACAAGGGGCAAAGTGACAATCTAGCCCTGAGTCATTTTCCTGGTTCCTGTAATAATTTGCCCAATATGTGTTTTCCACGGTAGAAGTTGGGAAATAAACCACTCCTTTATTAAACAGGAACAAGAACTCCAAAACTTATGTGAGTGATAGAAAGGAAACAAAGCTTTAGGTTACAGGTCACGCACGTCACATAAATACTCCTTACAAACAACAATGTATAGCAATGTGTATGATAAGACTCTACCATGTATTTATAGACTAAGTACTGTATGCTCTTGTTTCTGTGACAGTAGCTGCTCTGAAACAGATTACATGGTTTTTTCTCTTGCTGGTACAGACAGGCAAGCTTGGCAGCTACCTGGAATGTAGAATTTCTGTGCCTTCTCAATAGGCGTTCTCATCTTCCCGCTATTTCTTGGAATTTACTTCATATGTGGTCTGAGTTAAGACATGCAACTGAGCATCTCCAGCAGCCTGCTTGTGGCAGGTGTCTTTGTTTTCTGGAATCTGTACACACATCATGGAAGCAGCTTCCAAAGCAGAAGAAGCCTAAGAACAAATAGAAGAAGGTGCAAGAGCTGTCCTTCCTGAAACACTTCTTTGCCTTCTGTGGAGATAAGTGCTTTCTGGTCACTGTGAACATCTGCTATTCCCAGTAGGTGTTGGGCAGTTATGGCTTCAGCTTGCTTGAGATGGTTCTCAGTGGCTTTATGGGAGAACCTGGACTCAGTACGCAGCTTAGTGTAATGGGGTCACTCACCATTCTGGCGCCTCCTGCTGTCTATCATGTGAATTAGCTCTGCATGTCAGTGCACTCTCTTCAGGTGGTGCCTCGCCCCCGTCACTCCTGCTCTAGGACCCACGTCTCTCCAAGGACCGCAGCCGTGCCACACACTGTGCTTCCCCCCATTCTGGGGGACCTGCAGTCCGCTGTTCAGCCACTTCCCTTAGTGGCTACTGCAGTGAATTGTCTGGCCCAGCATTCTTTTTGCCTTTGCCTCAAGGCCTCAGCCTGCAAACCCCAGCAGCCAGCCAGGAGCTGTCTCTCGCTTCCCGGGTCCCTGCTTGCAGCACTGCTCTGTCTAGGGTACTGGCAGTTCTCTCAGCCCTCCAGAGACAGTCCTTCCTCCTTGGGCTCTCCGCATAGAACTGCCTTCCTCTGCCCTGCAGCCCCTGATTTGCTGCCTCCTGAGCAGCCTCCCTAGGGCTCTATTAATCCCTTAGAGCCAGAGTGGGGCAAGCACCCCATCACACTTAGCAAGGAGGGAGCTCACTTGGTGTGGCAGAGACCTGTAGTCTACATGAAATTAGAAGAGACTGAGGTTGAAGAAAGCTAGGGTTTGGTAGAAGTAAGGTATGCCAAGGGTTTCCAGCACACTATCCCATTCAGTAGTAGGCTTGAGTCAATTGCTGTCATCTGATTTCTCAAACCATTCTGGCCTTTCCCTTTAAAAAAAAAAAAAAAGTAGCTAAGATTGGAGGATTCCTAGTGCTGCTACATGCTCTTCTGCAACTGTCTCTAGAGCTTATTCACCCAAGAAATCTGACAGAGTCCTGACCAACTTTGCACTTTCTACTTTTCCTACTTCTCTTGATTCAGTGTCCAATAAAAGGGTCTGAGTCTGAATAAACACCTAGATCCCTTCAGGAGTATCTCATGGGAGGACTGGTGTTATCAAACCTGAAAAGTTTTCATTGCTATGAAATGTGAAGATAATCAGGAAAGAAGATTTTAAAGGGCTCCCCTTAGTATTGAGGAATGACAGGTGAGAGAAGGCTCTCCTATCCCGTTTAAATTCAGAAGATTATAGATACCACCAGAACTCAAATACTCTGCCCCCAGAACAAGCAGATAAGTGCATAAATAGCTGTGGGTAGTTTGGGTTAGGAATTCTCAAAGGTCATTTTATGTTCCTATCTGTTTGGAAAATGTAATCACATACTTAGGTGCACAGATACTGCAGGCTTTGTCTTCAGAAGCTGAGTGGAAGAAGATTCGTATGCTCTAGAAAGGAAACAGTCTGTCCAGTGATTTGTTGCTGGAGTAGTTTAGCGCTACTCTGGTTCTTTGTGTGTATTTTGCAGTCAAGGTTCCTGCTTCCCTGATGGACAGAACAGAATTAACCATGGTGAGAAAATTCCCTAGTGAATGAGACCTCCTCTCACAGGTCTGCTCTTCTTCTTTTCCTTGGGACACTTTGGTCTGATGGCAGAACACTGAGGAGTGCTGGTTCAAAGATGAGGGTTTTTTGAAAGAGTTTGCTGACTGTCACACAGAGGATTGCACTTGACTTCCCTTGCCTATTCCTGGATTAGCAATACCTTTTTCAGTGAGAAGTTCTGAACGTGGCTGGATGTGTATTCCTGCTCCTCCCAGAATGTTCTTGTTTTTTTTCCTGGCTGGTTTCTAAAGAGGTCTCTGAATCAAGTTTCTGCAAGTCCACCTCAGCCATTTCAAGACAGAGAAATTGATTCTCCTCCCTATATCCAAAAGCTTCTTTGTCCTCTTCTTTTGAGGAGACCTAGGCATTGACCATTGGTTCTTCAGTACACCCTACCATATATTTTCCAGGTGTTTGTAGAACCCATTCAAAGCTTTAGGAGCCATATCTTTAGAAACTGTAAGTACCTAAGGCCTGGTCTACACTGGGGAGATGGGGGGGCAGGGATCGATCTAAGTTACGCAACTTCAGCTACGTGAATAACGGCGGTTGATTTATCGCGTCTTCACTAGATGCGATAAATCGACCCCAGCTGGCTCGATCGCTCCGGAGGTAAGTGTAGACATGCCTTGAGAGTGATACATAAGGACTTCTTTCTCTTTAGGGAGAATTTTCAGTTACTGTCAATGTAGCTTGCAGAATGGGGGAAGATGTGTCCTGCTCATTTCTTATCTTCAGTTCTGAGGTTTGGGGGAGCGGGGGAGGGTTCCCCTGCATCCTCTACCCCAAGGCAATCCATTTAGTGTCAATTAACCTCTTGTTTTAAATATGTTATGTTGCAATGTCTCTTTGCAGCAGAGATGAGTGAGATCAGAAATTTTACATAAATCATGCTCATAATTTATAAAAAGTTAACAATTTTTTTGAGATTATAACAAGGGAAAGAAGGCTACTAGTGGCTTAAAGATTATTTCCCATTACCTTAAGGCCAGGCCACACAGCTACATCCAAAACTGTGAAGTCCCACATAAATATAGTGATTTCATGGGCTCAGTGGATAGGAGGTTCTGCCTCTGGAATTTGTAAAGTGACTACCCAGCATCTCCGGGTTTTTTCACATGCACTTTTAGGCTATTTCTACACTAGAGACTTTACAGTAGCATGGATCTCCCGTGAGCCACTGTAAGGTCTTCCATGTAGTTGCTCTATGCCAACGGGAGAGAGCTCTTTCACTTTGGTATAATTAAACAACCCACAATGAGCAGCGGTAGCTATGTCAGTGTGAGATGCTGTCCCGCCGACATAGTGCTGTCACACTGACAGAAGCACTGGTGTTAATTTATGTTGCTCAGGGGTGTGTGTTTTTCACATCCCTGACTGACAAAAGTGCTAGTGCAGACATAGTCTTAGTTGGCTTTGTCATTCCCTTCTGAAACTTATTGGCCATTAGGTGCTCCAAATGCCATAAGGCATGCTTACCTTCTTTGCCTCATTGCTTGTAGCATCCACTGTCTATAACTTCTGTTAGTGGATAGGATGGTCGAAGAGAACTATAAGAAACAGAATTACTAGTGAGTAATTTTCTGATGCTTAAGTGATATTTATGTGCAGTAAAATAGTTTCACTAAAAGTGGTAATTTCTGGCAACTTGCTGTGAATTTCTTCTGTGAGGTTCTTCATGATTTGAAACCCTCCCTGACTGACTGATCTGCCTGTTCTAAAAAAGAAACTGAGTTAGGTATGTAATGTGATGTATGTCACTAGAAAACTGCTTCATTACCCCCTCAGCTTCATGCAGATCATTTTTCAGTTCCTAACAGTGTGGCTGGTTGTGTCAGTACTTTGTCCCAGATGCAGAGAGATGTAGTTTCTACTCCTAGATGATGTACTGGCAGGGGGTAGAAGATCAAATCAGGGTTTGTTTTTTTTCCATTTATCGCAGAAATAGCCTTACCAGCTAGCGTTTTCGTATTCTCCATTTCAGAACATGGAAACATATGTTTTCTTTGCAACAAAAGAGGTCTGGGAAATGTTACACCCCCATCACCACCCCAACAGGTGGCATTCATTAAATGAGCTGAAGAATAGACTGAAAGTTCATTGAGATATTGTTGTAAAGTACTTGTCAACTTTCTTATTATTTCATTCTTCTCTCTGCAGGGCTCTAAAATGTTATTGAAACTCTATGAATTTTCCAATAAACTCTCTTTTTGGGTGCATAATATTAGAATGTGATTATAAGCAATGATTATTACAAATACAGGTTTGTGCATGGGCACAGTAAAATCCCATTAAGAAGTAAAATAAACATTTGCCAACAATTACAAACCAGCCATATCTAAAATGCCAGTTTTCTCCTGCACTTCAAATGGGAAATAACTATGGTATCTGTTTGTCTGTTGCTGCTGTTGTTAGTGTTGGCCAGCAGTGCTTAATTAGTGGTTTGGCAGTTCATAGCCCCGGTACCTCTGGGCTTTCCACGTCAGTTATGAATGTGCAAAAATTGCTTGTGCTCCAGCACCTAATTAAGCAATGGTAGCCAGTATACACCTGACTTTGAATTTGTAAATTTAGTTTTATAAGCATGTGTTTAGAAGATGAATTCCTGCAAGACATAAAGGCTAGATTTAGAAATTTAGATATACAGCTTCAAATCTTGCAGTTTGAAATGAGATATATAGTTTCTAACACATTTATAAACTTTTAAATTCAGCATTAGATACAAACACATACAGCTTCTCTAATTTATTTGTAATTACATACAATCGTGTACATGTTATCAGAAGGTTCACAGCCACATATAGTTTGAATATAACTTGATCACCCATGTAGAAGTACCAGGAAGGAACCAAAACATAATTTTAATATCACAAGGATGTCTACAGTACCTGTTGAGCTTGCCAAGGCCGAGCAAAGCTAGTCTAGTCCATTAAAGTGACTAATGGCATCCTGTCCAGCATTATTTTGTGTGATATCACACCTGATGACACTAAATGCTTTTCTCATGTACTGGAAAAATTGATGCTGTTTTTTTAAAGTAGGAATCTAGTCTCAGAAGTCTGCTTTTCTTTTTAAATACTGCCTGACCAAACTACATGGTGCCGAATTGTGTAATTCACATCTGCATTATTTTTATTAGCTCTGTATCTATAAATAGGACTGGTAACTGCTGACATAGGCTATCATGAAAATAAAAATATCTATGATACTTTAATTAAGGAACTGGAAAATCCTATCCAACTATTCCGCTGATAAAGGTATTACAGGCTCATATTAGTTGTTGACTGTGGGCCAGATTGCTCTCTCTATTCTATGGCCAGGGGTAGGACACACATACACGTGAGCATGAAAAGGGGATGAGTAACTACACTATGTGTTTCCTCCTCTCTTCTCACTTTCCACCAGACTTACTGGCAGCCCTTTTTTGGCTACACTTCCATGGGTGTTGGACCCAATGGAAAGTAGGGAGGACTTGTCCCCACCAATATTTAACTGGGGAGGAGGGACTTTCCTCCCCCCCCAAAATTACCAGCCCCTTTTAGTGCTAAATATAGCCTTCAAAATGTAAACAGATTGCCAGGATTGGAAGTTGGTGTCAGTGATGTTTTTTTTTCTATAAATTATAGCTTGCTTACAATCCCTGTAATGTCTTCACATGGTTGTTCTTTAGGGGTCTGCAAAGACCCACCAAGTACCCCAATATTTTGAGAGGGCCTCTGATCAATTCACAGTTGAAGAGGGCTGCAATTCTTCAAGCATCCTTGAGTTCCACAGCATTCCAAAACCAAGCCTTTTGCCACTAACTTCTTCCAAACTTCCCCAATGGTAGAATGTCATGAATTTTCCACATTATATTTACAACATTTTTTCCTCAAAAGAATTTTGTTTTTACAGAGGGGATAATTTGGCTTTGTTTGCAAGTAAAAGGTACTGAGTTAAAATCGAGATTTTATCCAAGAAAATGTTTAAATGAGCCTACAGGATTTACATTTATCCTTGAAACAGCTATCAATTGTCATTTAACCTTACAGTTGTAAGGACCTAAGAAACCCAAGGGACAGACTGAGTGGAAGAATTCCAACCAATGGAATGAATAAATTCTGTTTTCACTGCACCACTCACTACTTAATTTTCAGTTGTGAATTCATTGTAACGTGGGTGTTTAAAATATAACTAATATAAAAACCAAAACATTTGGACACCAGTGTGGTTCCACCTATTATTGCTATCTATGGGAGTTGACTTCAGTAGGAATAGGAGCACACTCTTGTTTCCAGGCATAAACGGTTATATTTTACTTCTGTGGGTGTATGCAAGTGTTGGGATGGAGGAGCAGGTAGTATTCTACTACTGGTTTCTTTAATAGATCTTGATTTAAATTTTTTTTTTTAAATATACAATGCCCACAGAAAACCATTTGGACAAGGTTTTTATTATTGTATCGTTTGAACTTCTACATGGGAATCTATTGAAGATTCATAAATGGTGTGGTGCATTGTACAGCACAGTTAGAACACACAGTCTAATCAGTTGCTTTGTTTTTGCAGTTCTCAAAATTACTAAACAAAAACTTCTGTGTATGCAAAATAATGTAGGTGAACCCCAAATCCAACATGGCAACACTGAAACTGTATCGCCCTGCCACAATGAGAGCTATGCAAAACTTGTTGATTTCACTTATGGAGCCTTTCAGAAAATGTCATTTTCAGTTTAGGTAGTTCTCTCTTCGTTAGTTTCACTTTAATTTTTAAGTTTGTTCAAACTCCATGGGCAAAGGAGACACACTAAGTGGTGACGTTTATTAAGTGCTAAGCAGTATATACTTATCAAGAGTTCCTTAGGATTAGCTTAACCTAGAAAACCATGATCAGTTTCACAAGTTACCATTTCAAAACCAAAATGAAATTGTGAAACCTAGCTTCTAAGAACACTTCCCTTCCCACTGTCTTGCAAAGGCAGCAAGCATTTAGTTTTGAGCTGTGACAACAGGTTTGAAGGCCATCTGAAAGTGTGCAGGCTCTTAATTGCATCATATTGCTAGCATCTGCACATCACAATGCTATGTGATATAGTAACAATGGGTGTGATATAATGTTTTGATTTGATTCCTTGAATTCAAATAGGACTTGTTTAAGCTTGTTCATGGGTTGTTCTGAACTGCTCATTCAGCCATATTGCATGCAAAGTTATATTTGTTGGTTAAAATTTAAATGTACAGAACATAAATATGATTGGAACACTGACTTGCAGAAAAGGGAAATAGAATAAGATATTTTTTTCTGAAACCAAAATAGCTTGCCTATCACTTTAAAAGAAACCTGAACCATATTGTTTGTGGTTTTTCTTAACATACAGGTACTTAGCACACTGACTTCCTGTACTGACTGACCAGTCAAGAGCAGCAAGGTTTCTGCTAAAATAGAGAATGACTTGCAGTTTGTTGTCCTGTGTATCGTTCTTAATAATTCAAAGAACTAGAAATACATGTTCAGAGTGGAGGGCATTGTCTCCAAAATAGATATGCAATTTTGCATTACATTCCATAGCATTTAGACCTCCATTCAGAAAGTAACTTGCACCATATTAGGAAATACAATCTATTATCTCCCAATAACATGGAAAGCAATCGTGTATCCAGTATATTGATCTGCTCTACTGAGGCTGACATTTTACATGTGCAGAGATTATTATTGTTAATGAGTTACCTTCATACATCCTCTCAAGACCAGACATCAACGAGAGAGTAGACTCCGATTATAGTAAATTTTTTAAGGATCACAGATGTAAAGGAAAATGTTCTGAAGTAGGATACAGCTCTTCAGGGCCCGACATGTGCCTCTTACTTAGTCTCCTGCCCTGGTTCACACTTTGCTGCTTCTACATGAAATGCAGGCAGAGATTAAAAAGACAGAATCACAAAACTGTGTCTCAGGCATTTGAGAGTGTGCTGAACAAACTCATCCATATAGATCCCACTGGAAACTTGGTATTTTCTGTCCAGGCATGAGGAGGAGAGAAAGGTACTGAGACTCCTACCTGCCAAGAGATGGTGGGTGAGAGGAAAGGAGAGACTCTTTCCATTTTACATGTAGGAGAAGAGGGGAAACAAACACACACATCAGGAACCAGGAAGAGGAAAGAGAATTAAACCCCTTTCCTTCACAGCAGCCAGGAAATGAGGAAAGCATTACAAAGCCCAGTGGAGTTACAGGAACATGACCTAATTGTGTATTAATAAATACAACACCAACAAAAGCATCTCAGTACCATGTCTGGGTTTCATGCCATATATTTACCTCTACGTTATTTGAGAAACTATTTGTCAATGATTAAGGATAAGATTATGTCACGGAGGTCACAGAACTCACGGATTCTGTGACTTTCAGAGACCTCTGTGACATTTTCTGCTTCAGCCCCAGGACGGTGGGGACCCGGCGCTCTTAGCCACCATTGGCTTTGGGGAGACCTGTAGTTCCCAGCGGTCATGGTGGGGCCTCGGAGCTGTTAGCTGTAGCGGTCTTGAAAGCCGCTGGACCCATCCTACCCCCGCTTGGGCTTCAGTCACCCCCCGCCCCCCCATCAGCCCATTATTTTTAGTAAAAGTCACAGACAGGTCACAGGCTTCCATGAATTTTTGTTTATTACCCACAACCTGTCCACGACTTTTACTAAAAATAACTGTGACGAAATCTTAACCTTAACAATGATTCGGCTTTTCAGTTCTTTAATACTGTGAACCACCGTTGTGTATATACTGATAACTCATTTCAATATCATTTAAACTCTGAAAGCTGTTTGATATATAGACCTGGCTGAGAAACAATTTTTCCCGCCCATGAAAAAATTTGAATTTCGGGGGTGGGGAGGTGGACAACCAAAAAACCCTTTGTCTCGAATTTGGAGAAAAAGGTCAAAACACTGAAATTTTTGACAGGCAAGAGAACCAAAAATGGATTTTTTTGGCATGTTTTCTTGGCTGCCTGACTCCCGTTACAGGCAATTGCCCTGGGAGTTGGGCCACTTGCCTGAGTCGGGCAGCCTAGCCAGCCAAGGATCCTAGGGAGCCTGGCAGTCTGACAAATGGGCTGCTAAGGAGCCCAGGAAGGCATGTGGATGAGCTGGCAGGAAACCAGGCAGGTTTCAGTCTAAAGTTTAGTCAAAATTGACACATCCCTTCAGAAGGTTTCATTGTAGTTGAAGCTGCATTTTCCAGTGGGAAGACGTTACATCAGAAAACATACGGACCAATTCAGATGACAGCCTCCTACCAGCTGTGTTTGAACCTGGGACCTCTGGATCTAAAATCAAAAGTCTACTTTTTCTGCTAAAGGACCAGTGTGACAGCATAAAGGCAGTAGCATGCTCAAACCATTTCCTGGGATCAGCCACTGAAGGGAGACAAACCCATACTGGGCTAATGTGACTACAATGCGCAGTATAGTTTTAAAAGCAGCACTACTGAATGCAGGCACTTCATATATTGTTTTTAGATTTCCTGTTTGGCCAGTATCCTGGCTGAATGTGAATAGTACACATTTTTCTTGCACTATATTCCATGGTCTCCTAGATAACTTTTGATTTTCCTTATCTTACCAATGAAGATAATGGGGAGAGAACATGGATCATCTTCATAACCTGATATTATGTAAAATAAATAAGAATTGCATGTGAATTCCAAACACTTAAGAACACAGAACCAGGATTTGACTTTTTGCCACAGGTCCATTAAGATGAGCACTCTGTCTGGGGCAGTAGCCAGAAAGAGATACTTCAGAGAGAGAAAATAATTGCTTGTGTGCAATGCTCTATGTATCCACTGCAGACCTTGCACCTTGAAGCATAAGATCTAATTTGCTTAACAAATATTAACATAATTAATACGATTAGACTGCTTTGTAAAATCCTGCTACGTTGCTTGAACATGACTTATAGTTAAGGTTAAGATTTTGTCACAGTTATTTTTAATAAAGTCACGGACAGGTCACAGGCAATAAACAAAAATTCAGAGAACCTCCTAACCCGTCTGTGACTTTTACTAAAAATTAAGGGGAGGTTTGATGGGGGGGGGAGACAACTGAAGCTCGAGCCCCGCTGTGTGGGAGGGGGTCCAGCAACCACCACCATGGCTGAGAGCTCTGGGGTTCCCTCTCCACCCGCAGAAGCAGACAGCTCCGGGGCACTCCTGCCATCCACGGTGGCTCATAGCTCCGGTGTCCCCATCCCAAGGCTGAAGTGGAAAATGTCACAGAGGTCTCAGAAAGTCACAGAATCCATGACCTCCATGACATAATTTTATCCTTACGTATAGTAGTGTGGAAGTAGAGTAGTAAACACCACAAGCTAATTCAATGTTTTGCTTTTTATTTATGCTTATCTTAACCTGCTATTAATTTCAGATATCCCCCCCCCCCCCCGCACCCAAATCTTTGTATTAGGATATAGGATAAAAGAGTGAATAGTCAGTTTTCACTATATCTACCTGAGGTACCAGAGAGATGTAAATACAACTATCAAAGGGGTAGCCGTGTTAGTCTGGATCTGTAAAAGCAGCAAAGAATCCTGTGTCACCTTCTAGACTAACAGACATATAGGAGCATGAGCTTTCGTGGGTGAATACGTGGGTCATGCATCCGAAGTGGGGGTATTCACCCACGAAAGCTCATGCTCCTATACGTCTGTTAGTCTATAAGGTGCCACAGGACTCTTTGCTGTAAATACAACTGTTATGTACAAGAGTCCTGTCTCTGACTTCAGCCCTGCAATGCACAAAAGTGCATGCATTCAGAGCCCTTGACTCACTGAGGGCAGGTATACACTAGTGCTTAATTTGATCTAACTTACTTCGCTCAGAGGTGTGAAAAAGACACCTCTCTGAGCAAGGCAAGTAACAACAACCTAAGTGCTGTCCACACCGGCGTTATGTCGGTGGCAGACACCCGCCCGCTGACATAGCTTCCACCTCTTGCGAGGTGGAGTAATTATGCTGACAGGAAAGCACTCTCCTCTTGCCATAGAGCGTCTTCACCAGAAGCGCCACAGCAGCCAGCTGCATCGGTGCAGCTGTGCCGATGTAGCGCTTCTAGTGTAGACCTGCCCATAGTATGCATGTTATGCAGAACACAGGATTCTGCTGCTCCGTAGGAAATAGCTCCACATGTTGGAACTTCCTTCCTCTCCCCCCCTTCCCCTCCCAAAGGAAAATGATAAAACAAACTTCAGAAAATTGCATTTTATAAAATTTACACTAAAAGTACATGAGGGTTTTCAAGGGAAGGCCTCAAAAGCTGGGATACAGATTTAGCCCTATTTCCTTTTGGAAAGCTTGTAGAAAATATGATTTTTTTTCCAAAATACAGGTGCTCGCTACTAGTTGAGAATAACCTTTGATATTTCTCTTGTCATTTCAGAATCAGGGAAAGGGACAACAATGGATCCTATGCTCTCTGTGTGTTCAGTGAAGGGAAAGTACTGCATTATCGTATTGACAGAGACAAGACAGGAAAGCTCTCTATACCAGATGGAAAAAAGTTTGACACCCTCTGGCAGGTCTGTTAAATTAATCAGTTGGACAACTCTCTTTATGTTTTTATAGCACCAAATAAGGCAGTTTCTGTTTTACTTTACCATGCATCTGCAATCTCTAGCTAATTGGCCACATAATTCTAACTTAATTTTTAGTGATTTTCATCCTTTGGGGGAAAAGAGGGAAGTATCTTTTATTATAGAAAGCTATGTAAGTGGTACAGTTTTTTATAGTGTTTTTTTTAAATATGTTGGCTTAATTTAAAAATTCTCTAGTTATTATTTAAAGAATTGTACATTTCCTTTAATGAAAAGGCATTTTCATTTGTAAAAGCAAGATTAAATAATAGCTCTGTGGCATTTCTGTAATGTCCCTTGTGACAAGCAAAAGACAGAACTCTGGTGTGGTAACCACAAAGGGAATAGTTTAGGATGCTAGGCACACACCGTCCTCTTTAGCTCTGTGACTCTCTAGCTGGCAAACTGAGAAATACAGCCTGCCCAGCATTACCAACACTGTCTAAATCCTGACCCAGATTAAGTAATCATGGAATGGATTGCTGATTATACTGTAGTCTGTAATAAAGATGAGGCACTGCAAGGAATAAATGTGGGTAAATTGAAAACACTAAAGGAAATGTAGCAGATTTCTGCTGCCGCCTATTGTTTAAAATTATATTAACACAAATTGTTATAACTGTATGTGTATAATGTAAGTCTATAGTTTATATAATAATTGTTAGCCTTTCCCTTAACTATGCATGTCCTTCCTGCTTAATGCAAAGCTGAAAAAATGGTGATTTACTAGTGTTCTCCAATGTTGATGAGGAGAGCTATATGGGCAAAGGAAATTCTTCCACCACAGACAGATACCGGTGGGAGGCAGGATTTGCCTGTGATCCTAGAGCTGTGTAAAATAAATAAGTGTGTGTGTGTGTGTGTGTGTGTGTGTGTGTGTGCGCACACACACACACTCTCTTCCCACTCTTCCCCCCCCCCCCCCATGAATATCTGCCATAGATGCTGTGCACACACAGGCACAATTTAGAAAGATAGGATTGAGAGCAAGTACAATGACTCAGTGTGGTCTCTGAACACAGCTGCAAATCCTGCCTGCATCCCCTACCCCACCCCACAATAGACAGTAGAATGACTGTGATTCCACAGTCTGTGTACAGGTAAAGTCATCCAAAAATGCAAAGGCCAGTTCTAATAACAATACATGTCTTATTATTAACATCACAGTAGTGTCTACAGGCCCAGCCAAGGCACTGTACAGGCATACAGTGAGAGGCAGTGCCTGCCCTGAAGCGTGTGGGCATGACAGAGACAGAGTAGGACGGGAAGCAGAGGCACAGAAAGGTGAAATGACTTGTCAAGAACACACAGCCGGTATTATTGCCCAATATTACCTTCTGACATTCTCTCTCTTCTTTTTTGTCCTGGTAGTTAGTTGAACATTATTCATACAAACCAGATGGGCTGCAAAGGGTCCTCACAATTCCATGTGCACGACTTGGCTCAGAAAATGGTAAGTTATTCAGATGACTGTAAAACTCTAATGTTCCTGCTAAAGATAAGAAGAGGTGTGTGCATTTTCTTCGTCAGAGGAATAGGAACATGCAGACTATTATAAAGAATTGCTCTGGGTAGTGTGAGAAGGTGGGGGGGGGATTCTGTATTATATAGCGCCATATTCTTGCCTCCAATGATTGCTAATCTTGATGGCAATTAGTCCCTTGCTATCCTCAAATATTTTAATTCTTCTTGGGATGGTTTCTCTTTTTCAGGCAGTGAAGTATTGTCTGCAAGCTTTTCAAGGCCAATAGGCCTGGCAAGTATTCTATCTAGTCCAGAAAGCAGAAAGAAATTCTGGTCCAGGTTCTAAGGCTGGTTTATATAACAACAAGGGATGAAAGTCTCAACAGGTCATAAAAATGGCTTTTTCTTCACTTGAAAATTAGTTCTCATAAGAATACAATATTGTAGCAATGTGATAACTAACATGGTGTTGAACGTGACTTATCAATCAGTGTAGCCGGTGATTGTTGTGTTTAATATCTTGTCAATTGGTCATGAATAAAACCTACTGGAACCATAGTATGTAAAATCAGTAGTTTGATAAGAGGCCATCCACCTGTTTTTTTCCCGCTGCTATATTCCCCACTCTTGGTAAGAATGGCAGCAATCTGTATGCTTACAAAGTAATTCTTATGTTTGATTCCCTTATAGCTAACATTATTTTTGACACCCGTCCACCTCCACTTCCCGGAACCCATCCTAAGGTAAGAGTAAGCAGTAGCAGCAATGCTTATGTTTAAGAAAAGCAAGTGAGATCCTTAGTATTTCTTAGCATTTTAGGAACTTTAATGAATGCATGCCACTACAGTAGTGAATTAATTTTCTTATGATTGCTGTATATAGACCTTGGAGTCGGCAACCTTTGGCATGTGGCTCGCCAGGGTAAGCACCCTGGTGGGCTGGGCCAGTTTATTTATCTGCTGACGCTGCAGGTTCAGCCCATCTAGTGCCCGCTATTCCACAAAAAACATTCACAGTCAATAGACTCATCTGAATGGAATTCTTCCCAAATACATGCATCAATGACTACCCTAAACATGACTCTACAGTCAGAGATCTCATCCTTTGCTTCTTAGACTTGGCTATTGCCTGAGCTAGACTGATTAGGGGTAGAGTGGGAAAAACTTTTCAGCTGAAACTATTTTCAGCCAAAATAGGCAGATTTGGATCCACCAAAAACACTTAATGAATTTGTGTCCATTTTGCAATTGTTTCTGTGAAAAAACAAATCAAAACAAAAAAACGGAAGAAAAATCTGTTTTGTCAGATGTTTTGTTTTGACATTTTCAAAATTAAATACTTTGGGGAAAAAATAAAAAGGAAAAAACTCATTTGATCCAAAATGAAGTTTCATTTTAGATCAAACAAAATGTTTAGTTTGACCCAAAATGATTTTTTTAACTTTTTGACTTGCTGAAAACTTCCAAAAAATTGTTTTCACGTCAACCTGAAAAAATATTTTTATTGCCAGTGAACCAAAAAAAATCTATTATTCAAATATTTCTGATTAAGAGGCTCCAGCTTTGGAAAAGGCACCCAGAAATAAAGTTGTGTGGAATATAAGGAGATAGATAACCAGTGCAGGAAGAAAAGATGGAATAGCCATTGCTGTGTTCACAAGACAAGCCTCTAGTAGTCCCAATATTTCTTAGCTCATGAGAGTGAAGATCACAATTTATAGATTCATAGATTCTAGGACTGGAAGGGACCTCGAGAGGTCATCGAGTCCAGTCCCCTGCCCGCATGGCAGGATCAAATACTGTCTAGACCATCCCTGATAGACATTTATCTAACCTACTCTTAAATATCTCCAGAGATGGAGATTCCACAACCTCCCTAGGCAATTTATTCCAGTGTTTAACCACCCTGACAGTTAGGAACTTTTTCCTAGTGTCCAACCTAGACCTCCCTTGCTGCAGTTTAAGCCCATTGCTTCTTGTTCTATCCTCAGAGGCTAAGGTGAACAAGTTTTCTCCCTCCTCCTTATGACACCCTTTTAGATACCTGAAAACTGCTATCATGTCCCCTCTCAGTCTTCTCTTTTCCAAACTAAACAAACCCAATTCTTTCAGCCTTCCTTCATAGGTCATGTTCTCAAGACCTTTAATCATTCTTGTTGCTCTTCTCTGGACCCTTTCCAATTTCTCCACATCTTTCTTGAAATGCGGTGCCCAGAACTGGACACAGTACTCCAGCTGAGGCCTAACCAGAGCAGAGTAGAGCGGAAGAATGACTTCTCGTGTCTTGCTCACAACACACCTGTTAATACATCCCAGAATCATGTTTGCTTTTTTTGCAACAGCATCACACTGTTGACTCATATTTAGCTTGTGGTCCACTATAACCCCTAGATCCCTTTCTGCCGTACTCCTTCCTAGACAGTCTCTTCCCATTCTGTATGTGTGAAACTGATTTTTTCTTCCTAAGTGGAGCACTTTGCATTTGTCTTTGTTAAACTTAATCCTGTTTAACTCAGACCATTTCTCCAATTTGTCCAGATCATTTTGAATTATGACCCTGTCCTCCAAAGCAGTTGCAATCCCTCCCAGTTTGGTATCATCCGCAAACTTAATAAGCGTACTTTCTATGCCAATATCTAAGTCGTTAATGAAGATATTGAACAGAGCCGGTCCCAAAACAGACCCCTGCGGAACCCCACTCGTTATGCCTTTCCAGCAGGATTGGGAACCTTCTTATGTTTCAGAGAAGCTACTTGTGTTTATAGTTCACCCTCTGGAGCATCAATGACTAACAGAGCAGTAGGGTCTCCTGTAACGTTATCACTAGGCCACCAGACAAGATGTCAAAATCCAGTCCCCTCTTCTGCCACACTGAGGTCTCCTTTGCAGTGAAACCAGAGCAGAAAGGGGAGACAGGGTGTTGGAAGGCTGTACAAGAGGTGCATATACCACACAGAGCACGAAGCCCTGCTCATCATCCCCATATATAGCAGTACTCCACCGAAGAGTTGGGCAGGGTAGAGACATTTCCTTCCCATCATGTAAAGGGACCCCAAGTAAACTTCTTCAGCCACTGGCTCTACCACCTTGGGGATGATTCCTTCACCCTGAGCATCTTCCCAAAACCTTGATCAAGGATTTAGGCCAGGAGATGAGTTTAGGATTTGAGCCTGAGATCAGTCACTAACAATACAGAGAAGCAACAAGTCTAGAGCATCCAGATTTCAGCAACGGTCATCTGTCCAAGTATTGTTATATTTATATAGTAGTTACCATGCACTAGGCATGTAAGTTCTAGGTCCAAACCTAATTAGTTTTTAAATTTTTATGAGTGCCAGCTTATTTAGACTGGTACTGCCATCCTCCTTCAACTTCTACAAAATATTCATCTTAGGATGCATTTTTATGTCTGCAGTACTATCATGTGAGTTAGTTATTATTAGCTCTAAAGCCTTACAAACTGCTGCACAGGCATTGGGTCAAAAGTTAAGGAATGACTGTTACAGGAAAAGTGTGATGAACAGTGCTCACCCTACACAAAAACTCTAAACGCTTTAGAAGATAAATTCATTTGTTGCAGGATAACTAGAAAGTTCCCAAAGGTTTTTGATCCCATATGGAAAGAGAACATTGTCAGATTAAGGAAAATAACTGATTCAATATGCAATTTTTAAAATCTTGGAACTTTGGTATTTCAATCCTAAAATTTGTCTCACACCATACAGCACCCATTCCTGAAATAGGAATATGTACATGTAGGCCGAGTTTGATGTTTTAAAACAAAACTGCTTTTTTAGTTGTTTGAAAGCAAATGATTCTTTTAAAAAGAAAGCTTTGGGGAAAATACAGCTGACAGACTCTTTTTAAATAATAAGATAACTCAAAATAATGTCCAAATTAATTATTTGAAAAGTTCTAAACCTTCAACGTCAAAAGTAAGTTCTGAGACTGTTTTACGTGACTGAAAAGAGGAGTCAAAGTGCCATATCAACTGTAAGTTCGTAATTGTTAGGACAACACAGTACTATTTCAAAAATTTAAATGTGTGCTCTTTGTCCCTGTTTATTTCTTAGAGAGAGCCATTTAGGGCTAATCAACTCATATAACATACTTGCCGAACAACATATTTGCTTTTGTTTTCAATTTAATTTATATAGGCACGACTGCATCTGTGGAAATCAAAATCTATTGGTTTTTTATGTTTTGTTTTGTTTTTCAAAATACTGTTTTGAGTTCAATTCAGCTTATGTAGTTTTTTTTTAAAAATAACCATCTTATGTTAATTCTAAAACCAAGTGTGCTTCAAATTGATAGCTGTATTAACCTTAATACATTATAGGTGGAGTATTATCTGCTTCACATTGGTAAATCCTGTTTATTTAGGGAATAAGAATTTCACAATAGTAGTGAAAGAGGTTTACTGTGTGAATGACTGGGAGAAGAGCCTTGTTGTCTTTGATTTATAACTGTAGTCAAATTTGCCTTTTGTATTTCTGCAAAGTATGGTGTATTTTCCAACTTTGGAAATTCTATACAATACTAAGGACTAAATTTTGCTCTACACGCATGGAACCTCACTAAAATCAGTGGGATTGCAAGAGTGTAACTGGAAGCAGAATTTATCCCAACGATGCTAGTCAACATGTAACAGTTGTGTTTCTCTCCTTTATGTTGGGATATAATGATTTCTAAAGGAGAGACTTGGAAGGGGAGGGAGTGATATGGTTTAGGGAAGATCTGTTGGAGATTTCACATGTTACTTTTGCATACTTTTTGATTCAGCGTAATAATTTAAAAGTATACTTAGAGGCAGAGTAGAGAAAATACCAGGAATGTTTTGGAAGGTTGTTCTTGTAAAAGTACATCTGTTTATAAATTACCGTTAGATATTTTCCTGACACATTTACTGTTCCTCTTTGACATTATGGTTTCTAGACTTGGTCAACAGGTGGAATTATCTCAAGACTCAAATCGTACACCTTTCCAAAGCCTGGCAGCAAAAAGGTGCATAATATAGTCTTTGTAGGTTTTTGAATGAGTGAAAAGACTTACCCACACTTGGCTAACCTCACTTCTTTTCTGGCTTGCTGATACTAAGCATGTGTCTGGCTACTAACAATTTGTTCGTGTAGATTTGATAATCTTTTTGCTTCTAATCCTTGTTTTATCTAATCACAAATCATATGCACAAATGTGGTCTTGGTTAATTGAATTAAACCAATGCCTGATCCTTAGCAACGGTAAAAGATTTTTTTTGTATTTTTAGATAACTTAATTCCTCACATCCAGAAATGTTAGCACTGTTTTCAGTATGCCTGAGATACAATACAAGGGAGATACTTTAAAAAATAATAAATTATACCAGTACAAAATTATATTTCTAATGTAAATAATTACTAGCCATCAGAAAATTGGCTTGCTTTATGTATTAGTGAGTACATTTAGGGTCAAATATTCAAACAACCACTAAAATGCTTCTACAGAACTTATGTGCACAGATCATGTTGTTATGTCTTGGGGTTGGTCATGCATTGTGCAAGTGCAGTGTTGCAAGAATAAGCACAATAAGTAGGTAGGGGGTGCCGGAGAACTCAATCCTGCATTAAAGAGAATACTCCTACATGGCCAATAAATTATCGCTGCACACTGATAGGTATAGAGGCAAAGCCTCAAGCACATACCTAATAGCTTCATTGCATATTGAGAATAACACTTATGTCCTTTCTTTCACCCACACGTCACCCTTTTTTAACCCTATGTTCTTGAGAGTAAAGAAGCAGACACAAAAGATTGTTTGAGATTTACTCCTGGTCAGTGTGGAGAACTATGCTTAGTGCTTACCTTATTTGTCATGCTGGAGCACGAACAACCTTTGCTCTCTGCTGGGCACCATGTGAAGACTTGCAGAAGAAGGCCTTGTTGTAAATGCCCCATTTGCATGCACATGTGCTTGTTTGTGTGCACAATACTTATGGACACAGATTTTAAAGCCCATCTGAAAATTTGCCCATGATGTTGTATATGAGGAGTGTAGGTGTGTTTGTTTGGTTTTCTTATTACGCTGTTGTTGGTTAATAAGTTCCTTGGGGTCTGAATTCTTGCCAGGTATAGATGGGAAAAAAGCCATCTTGGTCACTGCTGCTATCTAGTCATCTAGTATTAGATGGGCATCAAAGCAGACCCCAGATTATGCACCCACATCACAAAAAACGCCTCTGTAAGAGAAGTTATAATGTTTCACAAATCTTCCAGTTACTTCCCCAAACTTAACATCCCATAAATCTTCTCCAGATTGAGCCTCAGCAAGCTCACCCTCCCCTAGACTCCAATCTCTGGTAGACACAGACAAGTGTTTGCCTATATGCACTGGATCAGAGGGACCTAGAGGTGGATTGTTAGCATGCTGGCAACACCATTTATCCTCAATATTTGCCACCCACCTGTCATCCACCTCCCCAATAGACTCACATGCACACTGGATCATAGTGGATGTAGAATGGAACTCTGTGGAGAGCACCATCAGGAAATAACAGTAGTTGCTGGACATCACCAGGTCTATAAACACTCAGCAACAAAAGACTGTAGCCAACCAACAGCATCCTTATCTGTTCCTTCTTCAGCAAGTCAATTCACCTCCTAATCAGTGGTATTGCAGGTGGATTACGCTACCATCATTGACTCCTGACCTTCATTCATTTTTAGGTGAATATGAACCATCCTAACCAATGCATTAATAGTGTTTTCATAAGACAAAGTATTGTATTATCTTATATTTCATAGAAAAGTCTGTGTCCAGGAATTTAAGAAGGAGATTTTCAAAGGCAGAAATGGGAGTTAGATGCACCAAACTCCTGTTGGCTTTCAGTGGAAGTTGGACATATAACTCTCATTTCTGCCTTTGAAAATTTCTCCTTGAAAAATTTCCTTCAACATGCAGTCCCTTAAAAGGCTAACGACATTCTTATTTTGCCACATTTATTCTTTCAGAACTAAACTTCTAGCACCAATGGCTAATACACAACAGTTCAGGATTTCTTCTCACTCCTTCAGAAACAAATGTGTGTGTGGTTATCAGGCGGGATCTCGCCAGTTTACAGATTGACAGCCCAGAATCAAACTACCTTGTGAGATTTGAGCTGAAAATGTGGACTGTTTCAGGGAAACTACAACTCTGTTCACTGTGGCAATATAATACACGTTAAATGCTTTTGGGGAGCATAGAAATTACAGATAGAGAAAACCTCTCCTCTAAACTACCTGCCTTTCAATGCTATTATATATTTACTAGTGTTTTCTCTAGTCTACTGTTAAAAGTTCTAAGTGATAGTGCTTCCACTACTTTCCTTGGAAGACTGTTCCCCCAGTGGGATACATCTATTGTGAGAAAGCTTTTCCTTCTGGCTAAATTTCCCTTTCTCAGTTTCATGCCATAACTCCTGGTGATCCCAGTAAGAACCAGCATTTGATGGAAGATTATGGAATCCTAGTGGTATGATCAGGAGCAGCACCAGGGTTTTTGGCGCCCTAGGCGGGGGTCCTTCCGCGCTCCCGGTCGTCGTCGGCAATTCTGCGGCGGGGGGGTCCTTCCGCACTCCCGGTCTTCGGGGCACTTTGGCGGTGGGTCCCGGAGCGAGTGAAGGACCTGCCGCAGAATTGCCGCCGAAAACCCGGAGCGCGGAAGGACCCCCCCGCCGCCGAATTGCCGCCAATGGCGGCAAAATACCGCCCCCCCAAATCCTGGCACCCTAGGCGACTGCCTAGGTCGCCTAAATGGAAGCGCCGGCCCTGGGTATGATCATACATTGATCTAAGACTCCAGAAGCTGACACATGGCAGCTACAACCATATTAATTACTGTAGTCCAGTCTCTCTCATGCACTTTGTGACAGTGGAAGGTAAATATTGTGGAAAAAATGGGGTAGAATTAAATAATAAGACTTCTGTTGTCTTCAAAAGGTGCAGGTCATAGGCCCAAATGTGCAAAGTGAGTGGATCTCAAGTGAGTGCTAGTAAAGGCAGCCTTGTCTTGTGACACATATGGATTGCAGAATCGCATTTTGAGAGGCTGCTGTGCAGCAAAATAATGTCTGGTGGCTGCAGTATAGCATCATACCAAATAGTCTGTACTTTTGTGTGGATGTTGTGAAGACAATTGCAGTCCTGGAGAGCAGTTTTTGTTATTACGCACATATTTGTAAGGAAAGCCTGATATTTTTAGGAAATGGGAGGTAGCTTTTGAAACCTGATTTGATAGCCATTTAACGTTACGTGTCTGAGTACTCAACAATAATGCAGGTTTTAAGATAATGCAAAATTATAACCCATGCTCAAAAATTAACATACTGAGCTGGAGGTCAAAGTTTATTTTGACTTCATTAATTAGGAAGATTATTATTTCTCCTTAATTACAGCCAGAAGTTTCTAGAATGTGCATTTTAAAAAGCTCAAAAATAGATCATGTTGATTTTATATCTTAATGTCAAACCAAAATGTTTCCTGGTAGCTTCTTCAGTGACTCAAAATAAACAGCTCAAACATTCCTTTAGAGTCAAGTTTAGACAAAGGAAGTCCAAGTCACCTGCCAAAAAAGAAAATTTAAATCAACTAGTGCCATCTAGTGGGGGCTAAAATGTCTTAGACGTGTCAGGTGTTTGCTTAGCTAGTAAGGTCTGAGTGCTAACCTACTGGATTTTTGGTTATGAATATTAGTAAATGAAAGAGGCAGAATACTTCCATATATAAATTTGGATCAGGTATAAATCAGAATATCTTACTAATTATCAAAATGCAAAAAGAATTACTTTTTGATCTTTCATAACTTTACCTCTTTATGATTTAGGCTCCAGATTTGTATTACTATCAAGTATGTATTTGGCTCATAGTTTCAATCAGCAAATTCCAGTCCACTAGAAATTCTGAGTTTATTATTTTTTAAGCCCTTTCCCCATTTATATCACATTTCTCCTGAGCTTCTGTTTGAGAAAAAAAATTGTGCATAAAATCTTTGCTCATCTAAAAAGCAAAGAGGTCTGCTGAATTTAGCAGCAGCAATAACTCCCTTTTATGCAAGCACAGTAATTGTACAAGCTCTAGAGAACATTCAGCCAATCATGAAAAGAAATAAAATGAGAATGTCATGCTGCATTGGTTATCTGGGAGCTACAGCTATGGCAAAAGGGCTTTACTTAATCTGGTTTCCTGCGTAGGCTTTTAAAGTAAGCATCAGGGAACATTTCAAGGCATTGGGTTCACAACTTCCCATGCTTAGCACAATCGTACAAATCCAAGTACTTTTGGTGTAGTACTGGGCACCCTCAACTCCCACTGAACAACTTCCAACTGTAAGTTGTGGGCATGTGGCAATGGCAACCTCGCCCAAGGTAGTCTGCAACCCATGGTCCCCAGACAATTTGGCCGGACCCACACATCTTTGGGTAAATGTTTTATTTGCTGTGCTAAGTAACAATTCCTAGTGTAAGCAGGATGAAAGGGAGCTATTTTTTACAATGCCACTGTTTCTCTGAAATTGAAGAGCCCACCTCTGCTATGCATTTCAGAACTCCTCGCTTCCAACTTTGCTGCAAATGCTGCACTGCCAAAAGAAGAAACATCCTTTACAAGCAGCCTCTCAACTTTTCTGGGCATTCGCCCCCTTTTTTCCATCCTTCACTTCCATGCCTCTTTTGACTGGATCATTTATAGCCCGTTGTAACTGACAGTAAAAGGAATACTAGAAGAAATTAGGACTGACCTTCTATGCTCTGACACTCTGTCCCTAAATCAACCAAACAGCCTCTCTCCAATCTCTTTCACTTCACCATTCCCCCAGATCTCCCATTTCTCATCTGTAGCCTCATCATTTTTTTTTTTTAACCTTCCTTTCAATCTCTTTTCTTCCCCCTTGGTCACATCATTTCATTTCTTCCTCCTGGCTTCCCCATCTTTCTTCTTCCTAGCCTTCCAGCCCCTGTCTCCCTTCCTCTTCTCCCCTAAAAATGGGGGATACTGCTTTCCCTCATGGCTAGTCTCCTCCCCTAGCTCATGCTCCCATGGATGGGCTCCTAGAGCACAATCTTTTAGGTGAACAGTTGAAATGAGAGACCAGTAAATCATATTCTATTTACTTTTTAATTTTGTCCCTCTTTTCTCTTTGTGGAATGTCTAATATTAACTCTCTCCTTTTGCTTTGCTGAATTTGTTGTCAGGATGCTTTTAGTAAAACTCTATGACCTAGATAAAAATGTGACCCCATAAAGTGAAGTGACATATGCCAAGGAAACATAGGCCTTAATTCCTGGGTCTGGAAGGGCTCACTCGCCCTAGGACCCAAAGTTAAGGTTGGAGAAGAGGGACAAATGTGGTTTTATACTATCTTTCTGGCTTCACGATTCTGGAGCTGGCCAAGGGCCAGTTTGGCCCCTGCAATATGTCAGAGCAGCCTCAGGAATGCTCTAATTTATGCTTGTTTGCATATGGTCCTAAGGGGACACTCCAGCCACCTGGACAAACCAGAGTGTGAAATGTTCTGGGCATTTCCGATGTAGCCTACCATGCTCCAGCACCACGGGGGGGAGGGAGGGCTATAGACCCACTATGCCAGTACAGTGGCACAAATGGACCATGGTAGACCTGAGGAGATCAAGCTAGCCCATTATTTGGCGCTTGCTCTAAAATTTTATGTAGTAAAACCTTTTCTGTATACCCGATTGGGCAAAATTATTTCTTTAGGTTTTGGCTGGAAATACCTCCTGAACGATGGCTTCTTTTCTTAGGAAATGCTATGACTGAGAGGTATAAAAGATAGCGTACCAAATAATTGATCAGAAATACTAAGGAGTTCAGAAGTTCTGTTTATCCTAACTTGAAAACTATGGCTGTTTTGTTTGTGCCATCAAAAATAAAAGTTGCAGATATAAAGAAAGCTTTTAAAAACAGTAATAGAATCCAATATGTACAAAACAAGCCATCTACTGTCTTTCAAGTACAATATGTTTGTTATATATTGGATCCTTGCAAACATTTCTTGGTGTCTGAGTATTTATAGCTGAATAACTCACTTCTAAGAATGTGAATTCCATTGGTTGGCTTATACCATTCAAAGCCATCTTTCATATTATTGCTACAACATCAGCTATGATCTTTTCAGAGAACAGAAGAAATCTAGGGCTCAGCTGCAAAGTAACTGGTTGTGGCTCCCGGATCCTGAAGCTGGTTCTATAACAGTCCCAGAATAGATTTAGAGGAGTCTGGGGATTTATCTAATCTAGATTGGCTGCCTATGGTCCCAAAGGGCCATCTACCAACCAGGGATCACTGGAACACCCTTCACACCAGCCATATTCTCTCCCTGCCCTAGCACTCCCCTACAGCAAAGTTTGCAGTGGGGGTAGCGTAACTGGCTCTACATGCTGGAGAGGTAGGGTGAGTTTCTGGCCCCTTTATGCAACGAGACAAGCACAAAGGGGACTGGGTAGGGCACAGAATCTGGCCCATAATCTTTGATTGTCTAAGAGTATTAAAGTCATCTCTATCTACCTTTGTTTTCCTCAAAATAGTGGAATTGGAGCCATTTCTACAATATGTGCATTGACAATAGATATATATATATTGTGCTCAGAATTTCTGTATGGCCTGGGTTTGGAGAGACTAAATTAGGGGGTAAAAAAATTAAAGAAAAATACTGAGGACTTCCAGTGTTACACTGAAATAGGATTTGAAAACTGCATGTAAATTAAAATGACCACAGGATAAGATTTGTGCATAAACCATTAAAGTTAATTCTCTCAGAATCAATGCTCTGAAATATTTGCAGTATCTTGTTCTGCTTTAGCAGCATATGTTTTATTTGGCCTGCATATTTACTCAAGCAATAACCTGAAGAATGAGATATGTTTGGTTTGACCCCTTTCTTACTCTCTAATTCTCCACCTACGTCTTTCTAGCATTCATTATGCCATAATCCCCTGAAAAAAAAAAAACTTTCAAAGGCACCATTTCTTAAGCAAACTGAAAAATTCTATTTGTGTGCTGCAGTTCCATCCATCCATGCCTCATGATGATTCAGCATCTTTTAATCCTTATGTGCTGCAGAGGACGAGAGCTCTAATGGGAGCTGAACAAGGTAGGCAGAGATATGTTGTGTCAATACCAAAACCTTTCCCTTTCCCTGCCAATAATAATCGCTACCAAGCCCAGACATACAGAGAAGGATCCTTCCTTCTTCTCTCCCTTTCCCATGGCTCCTTGACACAGAGTTTGAGGTTGTATGGAACCCCACTACATTCTCAGCTCTCTTCCCGTGAGCAGCACCACATTGACACAGCATCCTGGTCAGAGGAGTTGGTACAATATGAATAACAATATGTGGGTGATTTAGGGTTTGCCTGTTTTCCCCCTTTGGGCAGTAATAGCATAAGGCTCAGTGCTGGCATAATGCCCTTTACATATGGATAAGAGCTCAGACAGATAATTCAGTGTTTGTTCAGTAACAATGTTGCTGTCAACTTTTAAAATTTGTGAACATTTCAACAAATGTAGACATTTCAAACCATTTAAAAATGATTACTACTTATGGGCTAGATTCTACCACATGCATCTTCAGGCATGTTAGACAGATGGAGAGGGGCCCTGCAGCATCTGGAAGCTGCAGGGAAGTTTCCCCAGCAGTGCTCCTGCACATGTCTGCTGTACCACTCTTGAAAAAGAGTGCAGAATACACACACATACACACACCCCTAAATTTTGAGACCTCAGGTTGTAGAGGTACAAGTGGTCGCCTAATTTGGTTTCCAGAATCTTCATCACCAGTCATGATGTTAGAGAAGGAAAGAACCCAATTTGGATTTTCGGGTGCCAGGTTGATCGGGGCTGGCAGGTAGTAAAAAATCATGTTCCTTTTAAACAGAGAAAATTAGATCTGGAAATCATTCTGACAATAAACACAGAAGTGCATGATGCCAGTTTTACCAGAGTCACTTTTCAGAAAAGCATTGTGCTTTTAAGTTGATGACTGTGGATATTTATGCGGAATGGAAAGGGTAAGGGCATACAAATAAGATGTCACCATATAAATGAACTTTTCCCCAAGATTACACAATCTATCAGAATATGAGCACATGCTAACATTTACAATGACACACACAGCAGAGAACTTCCACAAACATTGTCTCGGAAAGCCTTCACTTAATTGTAACATTCTATTTATTTTTCAAGTATACAAGGCTGAAAAAAAAATTGCACATCAGTGTACCAACAAGGACAATGCAGGTAGTGATGACAAATGCTACACTTTCCGCTGCTGGTGGTAGTAGAAAGGAAAATAAGTTGATAAAAAGATGAGGTAGATTACCATTCTTACCCCCAATGCGAGTAGCGCCATGTGTGTATGAAGCTTTCAGTAGCTGGACTTTTTTTAAGCAAATACTCATACAGCTAAACCAAAGGTATGAGTGACCATTCTGATCACCTACACTGTGAATACAGTAGGTGTGAAAGCACGAACTACCATAAGTAACGGACATACTTCCTGTAATTTGATAACTTGTTCATTGGTTGAAATGCAGGAGATCAGAGGGATGCCTTGCCCATGGACACAGAAGTCTATGAAAGTCCATATGCAGATCCAGAGGAGATAAAACCCAAAAATGTCTCACTAGACAGAAAAATGCTGTCTCTGGATGAAGAAGAACTTGGCTCTGGTAACTTTGGTACTGTAAAGAAAGGGCTCTATATGATGAAAAAGTAAGTTTTTACTACCATTTCATTTAGTGTGACCCAATGTTTTACATACAGTAACTGAGGGTGAAATTCACACACACTTCTCCCTCTGTGTCCAAATATATAAGCTTCATGTACTCCCTAGCCATTATTTTAGCCCATACGGTGGAAATGTGCCCACTACATCTATGTAGTGAAATCTGATCTCTCCCATGAAATCTGGCTATGGGGGTGGGGGGGTGCGGTCATGGTATTGCCACCTTACTTCTGTGCTTCTTTCAGAGCTGGGCAGCTGGAGAGTGGCAGCTGTTGGCCGGGCACCCAACTTTGAAGGCAGTGCCACTGTCATTAGCAGCATAGAAGTGAGGTTGGCATGCTATGGGGGGGAGGGGTCATTGCTTTTTGTGGGGGGCCAGGACCGGCCTTATGGGTGGGCGATGTGGGTGACCTTCCAGGGTGCCATGGTCAAGTGAGTGACATGGTCACTCCACACACACACACACACACACACACACACAGCGCAAGGTCCCTTTAACCCCCATGTCCTGGGCTCAGAGCCAGGGAGGGGCAGGGCTGGGGGCACCCCAGCTGGGAGCTCCCACCTTGTGCCAGGCTCCAGCAGTTAGTCCTAGCTGGGCTGGGTAGGGACAGTACTTCCTCTGCCCCTGCACAGGCTGCTCCTGGGGCTGGGTCAGACCCAACTCCAGGAAGCTCCATGGCTGCTGGCTGGGAGCCCAGCTCTGAAGGCAGTGCTGCCACCAGCACCAGCAGCGCAGAAACGAGCGTGGCAATACCGCGTCCCCCCCCACAGTAGCCTTGCAACTGCCCCCCACAACCCTCTTTCGGGTCGGGACCAGTGTTTCCTCTAATTTTTCCCGCCCATGTGAAGAATTAATTTTGTTATGTGCACCAATATGGAGGTGATGTGACACATCCCCTTCATATTGGTGCACAGAACAAAATTCATGTGGTGGGGGTGGGGCCGAGGGGTTTGGAGTGTGGGAGGGGGTGCAGGGGTGTGATGGCTCTGGCTGAGGGTGCGGGCTCTGGGGTGGGGCTGGGGATGAAGGGTTTGTGGTGCAGGAGGGTGCTCCGGGGCTATGGTAGAGAGAGAGGACTCTTTCTCCCCCCCCCCCTCTCTCTCCCTGCAGCAGCACCTGGGCTGGGGTGGGAGGGGAAGGAGCCTCTCCCTGCTGCAGCAGCTCCAGGGTTGGAACCGCAGGATAGGCGCCTCTCCCCCGGCAGGCCAGGTCGGAGCTGGGTTCATGCCGGGGAGGGGTGCCGCAGCAGTCCAAGTTGGGGCTGGGTTCAGGCTGGGAGAGGGGCACCACGGCAGATTGGGGGCTAGGCTAGGTTGGGGCCAGGGGAGGGGCGCCCCTCCCCCGGCCCCAGCAGGTCCCCGGGCGGGTTCCCTGAGCGCCTGCATGGCGCAAAGAAGGCTGCTGCGCAACTGCGCAGATTACAGGGAATTTAGGTCGGGACCCCAAAGGTTACAACATTGTGAAATTTCAGATTTAAATATCTGGAACTGTGAAATTTACAATTTTAAAAATCCTATATTCGTCAAATTTATCAAAATGGACAATGAATTTGTTGGGCCCAAATTATGACCATTCACCACTGTTCTCCAGACAATGACTTTCCCATTCAATTGCACGTGCTCTAAGTTACAGCAGCCTTCTCTGACTGCCCTATCTGCCACCGTGCTGACTAGAGTCTCTGGAGTGCTACATACTCCTGCCTTGCCCTCAACACATCAGTCCTACTCACCCACAACACCATATCAACATGCTCCTTTACCAGGGCTTATGAAGTGGTCCTTGGAAGGCAGCCTTATAGCTATTTTCCATTTGCCTGCACCAGGGAAATACTCCCCCAGCCAGACACATGGCTTTCAGGGCCCCTTCATGCTGCTTCAGGCCTTTTAAAGGGGCCAAAGTGGGAATGAGGATCTTGGGGTTGTTTACAAGACCCTTCTCTTGGATGTGTGTGCATTTTTCCTATGATTCCTTCAATTCTATCTTTCATTCAGCTGTCTTCACCCATTGTAAGAGATACTCTTGTTACACTTTTTTGCCTTTCAGTGCCAAAAAAAATTCAAAAGTCCCAATTGTATCACCACTTCTAATCTCCGCTACAAACCTAGAAGTGTCAAAGTTGGTGCACAGTAACACTTGAGAAATTTGTGTGTATGTGCAAGTTAGAATTTTTGTTACAAGTAATCCCATAACTGGACTTTCTTTTATAGGGGTGCCAAGCCAGTAGCTGTAAAAATTCTTAAGAATGAGAATAATGATCCAGCCGTAAAGGATGAATTACTGAGAGAAGCCAATGTAATGCAGCAACTGGATAACCCATACATTGTCAGAATGATAGGCATATGTGAAGCTGAGTCCTGGATGTTAGTAATGGAGATGGCGGAACTTGGACCATTAAATAAATTTTTGCAGAAAAACCGGTATGTTGGCTTTGAGTATGTTTTATATGGTTTTGTCAAAAAAGGAAATGAGATTGGTATGTTCTTTTAAAAAAAAAAAATACTAATGAAAAGGGTTCCTTTCTTAAATCTACAGTTGGAAGGCTATTGTAAGACTCCTAGGTATCAAACATTTTCTGATGAAACTGCCACATTTTTGAATAAATTAAACATTTCCAAATGCCCCACTATCAATGGCCTGTTGATCTGAGCATACAACTCTTATTTTTGTTCAGGAGCAACTTCTGTCATCAGTTCTAATTAAAGTTTAGTAAAACATAAATGAACATGATGACCCATACGATGCGTGGAAGGTCATTTAATGAATTTGTACAGTAGCTCCATTAAAAGTCATGAAAATGAACTACTGACCTCTTACAGACCCAATTATGACTTTCAGACATGTCAAGGAAAAGAATATAACAGAGCTGGTGCATCAGGTTTCCATGGGGATGAAATACTTGGAAGAAAACAATTTTGTGCACAGGGATTTGGCTGCAAGAAATGTGTTGCTAGTTACCCAACATTATGCCAAAATTAGTGACTTTGGACTTTCCAAAGCTCTTGCTTCTGATGAGAATTATTACAAGGTAAGATTAGTACAAGGTATATGACTTTGATAGTGATGTGATTTTTTTTTTTTTTTTAATGGAATGATTTTCAGCTGAAGTAGTTATTCTGAAAGTTGAAATACAGAACATATTTTATTATTTTGTTGCCTGTTAGTCGGTAATTAAAACAAAGGAATGGCCTTACTGAAATGGATGGAGCTGGTGGGGGGGAAAAAAAATTCCATGGAATTTTTTTACTATTTTTCACAAAAAAGGGGGGACTGGGGAATTTTCAGCCAAAAAGTTGTTTTTGGCCTAAAGGCAAAAACTTGTCAGATTTTGTTTTTTGATTACAAGTCAAAGTTTTCCACGGAAAGCAGACGCTTTCCTTGTTTCTTTTGTTTAGTCAAAAGCCCAATTTACTGTTGAAAAACAGTTTCAACTAAAAATGTTTGACCAGCCCTAGAAATGGACTCTACTACAGAATAGTGTCAATCCATGTTCATATATTTTGCACCCAAACTCTTTCAACATCATCAACCAAAACTAAACCTAACACTGTTCATATTATTGAAATATGATGATTCATTTTGGGAGGGGGTTGAATGAAAACAGTTTGGTCAAATGATGGCTAAATAAATCCTTCTCTAGAGGAACTGTTCAGTTCAGTTTTAAGTGAATTATACTGCCTGCATCCAAAGGAAAGGAAACGACTGCCAAGTTTCATAAAAATATAACAGTCCTTGGGAGTCAAGGGAGACCTTTGGGCCCATGATGTCTTCTTTTAATTCCAGGGCTGCCCAGAGGATTCAGGGGGCCTGGGGCAAAGCAATTTTGGGGGCCCCTTCCATTAAAAAAAAGTTGCAATACTATAGAATACTATATTCTCATGGGGGCCCCCGTGGGGCCCAGGGCCTGGGGCAAATTGCCCCACTTGCCCCTCCCTCCCCCCCGGGCAGCCCTGTTTAATTCCCTTATCTTATATTCTGATTTTTGCTCCCCCTGTTCCCAACACAAGAAGGTTTTATCTTTTTTAAGCTGGAGCTGGTCTGTTGTATTTCCTGAAGAGCAGATTATCTAGGGCTAAAATGAGATCCAACACCCCTGTGGAAGCATTTTCGGATGAACTTATGATACCAGCTTCTCCCCATGCTTTTCACTGCTCTGTCTTCCTTGTCAAAACATCTCCAGGGCTAGGTGAATAGCCAGATATGCATGTGAGGCCTTGCAATTCAAATCATTCCTTGCCCCTGCCCTCTCCTCCTCTTCTTCCTACTCGATTGATTTATCATCATAGGTAAGTTAGAGGCCAACATGCATGAAGGCAGGTGTTTCTCACACATGAGCAGTAGCATTAAGAAAAGTGTGAGGATGCTCATTATGATTGGTGTTGGGGAGCCACAAACAGTAGAAATATGTTTTTAATTACAATTAAAATGTTTGGGATCAGGATGAGCTCTTTAAAAGCACAGTTTGTCTCAAGTGAAGAGGGGATCTTAACTGAGGGCATGTCTACACTACATCGGCATAATTACTCCACCTCTGCGAGAGGCCGCCATAGCAAGGTGTGGACAGCACTTTAAGCCGATGTAACTTATGTCGCTCAAGGGGATGTCGTTTTCACACCCCTAAGTGACATAAGTTACATCGACTTATGCAGTAGTGTAGACCAGCCCTGAGAGTCGATGACAAAGGTGCATTCCTCTTTCCCACTGAAAAGCAGAGTGGAGTTTCACAGTGACATTGCCTTGTGATAACTTGGTATTGCCACAGAATAGAGTTAAGAAACAATCAGAGTGCAACTCAGTATCATATTGCAATACTATCAGTCCCTATGCTGTTTTGAGGCAAAAGGGAATCTCTGCTTGAGACCAAGTTCTGCCTTGAAGCAAGTATGAGCCTCAGGTTAATTGGGTATGTCTCAGGTTGTGCGAATGAGACTTGATATGAAAACCTTTATTTTTAAAAGAGTGACAAAAGGATTGAATGTTAAATAAAAGAACAGCATGCAGTAGATGCCATTAAAAACATGACCAAAAATCATTTGCAGGTAAATTTACCTTTACTGTGGTATTCATGGTATTCCTATGCTAGAACATAGTGTGGAATACTGTGAATAGCACAATAACAACTCCACAGATGCTACTACAAAATGTCTCTTTTATAGCAAATATGCCATCTATTGTGTGTGTGTGTGTGTGTGTGTGTGTGTGTGTGTGTAAGCAGTTTGATGGCATTGGTTTACATTTCTTCAGTTAACATGGCGTATTTGAATTTTGATGAGAACTATAATTGTTTCCACTGCCTGCTTTTTCTTTTGTGACTCATTTTTAGGCACAAAGTCATGGGAAATGGCCAGTCAAGTGGTATGCTCCAGAATGTATGAACTTCTACAAATTTTCTAGCAAGAGTGATGTTTGGAGCTTTGGGGTTCTAATGTGGGAAGCTTTTTCCTATGGGCAAAAGCCATATAAGGTGAGTATTTTTTTTTCAATTATGTTTTTGTTAAAGTTAGTGAAAAGTAATGACCTCACCCATGTATATGTGCCCGTGCATGCGCACACACATATCTGATAGATCCATTCTTCTGCAATAAGTGATTCTCCCATGCCAGGGCAATCCCCAGCTACCCATTTGTGGAAGCTTGATGAAGCACATGAGCTATAGTGTGGCTCAGATGTTTGCTGCGTCTACACCTCTCATATTTTAAGCACAGATGATGTACTCTATCTGCAACTGAGGCGTTATCATTCTGTTTTAGGGAATGAAAGGAAGTGAGGTTGCCCAGATGATTGAAAGAGGAGAGCGAATGGAATCTCCTGAGGCTTGTCCAACTGAGGTCTATGACTTGATGAAACTGTGTTGGACATACAAGTAAGTATAATGTGACATTTTACCTCCTGTTGATATTTCTTAGGCAGATAAGCTAATATGTAGAAAGAAAACAAAAGACATTTGAAAACATATACTTTCAGCTGATGTTTTAATTAGAAACAATAAGCTGTAATCTTCAGGCAGTCCATCATGCTTTCAAATAACCACAAGTTGCTGTGGAACTATATGCACTTACCGTCTACCTATCAAACAAAAAATGTATCTGATTTCAAATGTGGTATTTTCCACACTGCTTAAACAAGAATAAGGCCTAAAAATGTTTTGGCCAAAAAATAGGGTTTCATCAAAATCAAAATTGTTCAAAGGCAAATGTCACTTTTGATGATATTTTTAACAGATTTTTTTTTATTCCATTTCAATTTTTGAAAACAAGAAAATTTCCAACTATCAGATATTTTCCCACCTCCCCCCCCCCCCACCTGAATGCAATAGAATGACTGATGTCTAGATTTTTTTTCTATATTTTATTTCCCCACTCTATCTTTTCAAAACACCCTCAACTTTGGAAAAGTTATTAAGAGGCAAAAGGAAAAAAAAAACTAACTTTTTTAAGATTGAAGTTTTGAAAAGTTACAGAATGGCTGAGTTAGTTTCATTTTCCACTCTATAGTTTTTCCAAAGTTGAAGAAATTTGGAAAATTTAAAGCACAAAGCTCACCCTAGCCTGGACATTCCTTTTATTGCACTGTGTGATAAATATTCAAAAATTTGACATTTGAAATATTTTCATTTTGGAAAAAAGTTTTTTAAAAAGTTCTTCATTTAGAACTCTGTGAAATGGGAACAACATGCAAAATATTTCAAAATTTTGATGTTTTGTCTACCTCCTATAAAATAAATATTGGACTGTGTGTGGACTACAATGGCCATGCAGTCTTTTGGTATCTTCAAATTCAAACTCAAATTATTTAAATTTATGCTTTTAACGCTTCAAAATCAGCCATGGTGAGAAGGCGGGTTCCTAAACAACTACTACAAAGTCAGTGTTCCCACAAGACAATACAAAAATAATATTGTATGCATCACAGGTACATTTCAAAAAGATACATTCTTCTACAAATGAAAGCAATGGGCCAAACTCTGCTTTCAGTTACATTGGCATAAACTGGGAGAAGTTCCTTTTAATTTACATCAGTAAATAACTGAAAGCAGAATTTGGTGGATGGTATGTCATGGCGGGAACACAGTCCTCGTGAGCACAGTGCTTCTAGAAATAACAACAAACATAATGCGCTTCACAGAAATATAGATTCTTTCTTATAATAAGCCTGACTTTCTTCCCTGTTTAATTCAATGAATGCCATAAACAGTTGTTGATCACATCAGAATCACTTCTGTCAGGATTAATTGCAAAGTCTTAAACACTTAATTATGACATAATTGAATAAATATATTATGAGAAAGCTGATTATTATATCCGTGAAATAAATGTACTGGGGAAAATGCTAAGGACAGTGCACCTGTGCTTGAAAAGGAATTCTATAGCCATATGAAGTAAATGGATCCATGTATAATGTAAATTTCACAAGGACTTGTTCTCAATTTAATCAGTTGCCTGAATTAATAGTGGGTAAAAGAAACGCATTCTAGCCACATATCCAGGACAATTCTCAGAGATGATCAGAAGCAACTCCAAGGCTGTGGTCATAGCTCTCATTACGAGTCAGATGGTGCACTGTATGGACTATCTTCCACACCTTACATCTGAAATAAATGAGGTAGAAGATAAAGGGGAGCAGTGTTATCCTTTCACGCACAGGTGTATCACTGACTCTGGCTACATATAGTAATGGGTAATATATTGCATTGTCTATATGATGGGTTAGTTGATCTGGATGTATTTTAGTGTGACAATCACCATTCAGTGTTCTCTCTGGTGGTAATTCTAATAAAATAATCTTGGCCATTTACATGAACCTTCAGCAAAGTCTGGAGCTATAAGGAGATGGAACAGTGGTCCAAAGACCATTCCTTTCACAGCTTTCCAATTACTGTACAGTCATATCTCTCTTCCTCTTACAGGATTGATGAGCGACCAGGATTTTCTGCTGTTGAGCTCAGACTACGTAACTACTATTATGACATTTCACATTAACAATGTGGATACTATGGACCTTATGCACACTTTGGTCTGCTGCAAGCCCCCTTCTGCAAATGAAAGCCAAAAGTTTTAGCTTTAGAAAACATCATGACTTCAGTTTGGTACTGCTGAAGCTCTTTATGTTGTCAAAGTTCAAAGCAAAGCCCTTTGTAATAGATGCCTTTACTTGCTTTCAGTGCAATTTCTGGCCCTTAAATATCTTTTAAAAAGCAGACATTGCTACACTGTGTGCAGCAAAGACAGCACAATAGATCTTTAGAATTCTACTAAATTAAGTTTATTTTATTTTACATACAGCCTTCTTGTCTTTGGAGGGAGGGGTGTGTATTGCAAATTCTATTTTCTCTCTTTCATCTCTCTTCCTCTCATGCCTATATTTGAATGTAGAGCCAGCATAAAAGCCTTGCTACTAATTTTCTCACTACTGGTATTTACCCTAAAAATTGCTCAGAAGTTCCTAAGCTTTGATAAAGCTTTTTCTCCCAGTGACAGTTTAATTCTTAGTTTATATCCTAATGTACTCTACCTAGACCACTGAAATCCCCTCAAAGTAAAAAGCCCTACACTCCCCTGCAGTAATGCAAGTAGAGAGGAAACAGAATTTGTGAATCCCTGCCATGTGGCAAGGAAGCATCCATTCCCCTCTGAATTCTCCTCTCTCTTCCCCGCCCCTCACAAACCTCTTCCTATTCAGGACTCCCCCAGCTTGTCTAGGGGCATAGTCATGTATGCAGGAGGAGTTCTTCGGCCATACTCCCTTCTAGAAGAGGGGGTAACAATGCCTCAGTTAATGTTGCTCAGTATTAAACTTATTGTCTGTGCCTGCATTAGCTGAGAGAGCATTGGTTGGCCAATGGAAGCATCTCCTTTTCTGTCTTACCTTTGTCCTCTTCCTCCGATGTCTTTTATGGATTATGTCTTTTAACAGATTCCCTATGTTGTATGCCAAACAGTCACCACCCCCTCTTTCAAATACCTCCTCTTCCACAACACCCATCCATCCAACTTCCACAGATTCCAAGGCCAGAAGGGACCATTGTGATCATCTAGTCAGAGCTCCAACACAGGCCATACAACTTCCCCAAAATTCCTAGAGCATACCTTTTACAGAGATCCAGTCTTGATTTAAAAATTGTCACTGATTAGAGGATCCACCATGACCATTGGTAAAGTGTTCCAATGGTAATTACTCCCTCTGTCAAAAAATGACAGCTTATTTCCATTCTGAATTTGTCTATCTTTAACTTCCAGCCATTAGATTGTTTTACACCTTCCTCTGCTGGATTGACAAGCCCATTATTAAATATTTGTTCCCCATCTAGATACTTAATCGAGTCACCTCTTAACCTCTTTGTTAAACTAAATAGATTGAGCTAGAAGGCATGTTTTCTATCCTTAAATCATTCTCATGGCTCTTCTCTGAACCCTCTTCAGTTTATCACTATCTTCCTTGAATTGTAGGCACCAGCACTCTTAATATTTTATAATAACGACATTGCATAAAAAGGGAACTCAAAAGGCATTTGAAATGCAACCAGTTTTTCACTTCTCACTCTGCAGGAATCAGAGCATCCCCCACCCCCAATCCCTTTATCCCAAGGGATGCATCTGCCTCAATTTCATTACCTTTGCCCTTCCCATAATGTTAGTGTGTGTGCTACCATTATAGCTTTCATCTTGCATTAGACTGTAAACCCTTCAGGAAGAAGTCTTTGTCTTTCTGTTTGTTTGCAATGCCCCAAAATATCTCTGGCACTGTATAAAGATAACAAATCATAGAATTCCCCTCATTGTTCCCTATTGTACACTTTTCTCCAGTCTCATTTTAAATATTCCAAGTTTATCCTGATATGTAGCCTAAATTTTCATTCTGTTTCTTAATTACAGCCCTGTACTCCAATATTAATTTTGAGCCCTGTATTCAATCCTAAATAATTCTTGGTGTTTACACCTTCCAAATATATGTAGACTATTCTTATAAGATAACTAGTTCCCAAAATTAATTTATTGGCATGCACATAAATTGATGCACATTTTATTATTACAGGAAATACGGGTATGTAAAGGTACTGAAGAATAATGTTTAAGGCTTGATATATTTATTTCTGTGTCTTTTCAGAACATATGTATTTTACCATGGAATTAACTGGGTATTTTAAAAGTTAGTTTAGATGGTATTTTTGTCCTTTGAAAAAGAAATTGGTTAAACAGTGCCAATGTTTCAAACATAGAAATGGGTTATAGAAGTTTGGTTTCCATTGTGAAATATTTGTAGGTACTGTAGATCTAATGTAAGATAATTTGTTTCTTTTTACTAAATTAAGGATAAATGGCCTACATTTTCAAAAGTGACTAGTGATTTTTCAATGCCTTAGTTTTGAGGTGTCCAATGGAAGACATTGTAAAGGTACCTGATATTTAAAGACACTCAAAACCACGAGTTGCTTTTGAAAATGAAGGCCATTTATCTTTATCCAAGTGGGACCAGTATGTAAATTGGTTGGTTTGAAAAGTTAGATATCTCAGCATCTGTTTTTCTGCATGGCCACATTGTCCAGAAGTGGCCTCTGTTTGATTTTTGAGCACTCACTTTCGCACAGACAATTTAGACTCTCCATGTGCGGTAATCCACATGTGCATGTAAATTGGATGTAAATCAAGAACAAGTAAGATTTGAGTATAAATCCCATCACCAAGCAAGTGCTATAATTCCACATGCTCTCGGTCCTTCTGAGAGCATGGCCTAATGTGACAAAGTTGGGGAGGACCAACCTCCTCCAATTTCTTTTTTAAAACATTTTTAAAAGTGAAGAAAGATCCTGATTAGTAGTATTTTATTGTTTTTTAGCTTTGCTATAAAAGCCTGCAGTGTATGAATACAACATTTTGTGACCTAAATGAATATATTATTAAACTGAAATTAAAGGTATTCTTTTGTAAAAGGTTTGGTTGTAATAAGAATCCTTTTAAAAATATATTTGACCATGATATAATTATTTTCATTTACTGTTTTCTAACCATTACTGATACAAGGTAGAGAATATGTATTTTTCAAATTACTGTGATTGTTTATTTTGAGCCAGATTGTGATTCCTTTACTCAGGCCTGGTCTACACCTAAAATTTAGGTTGACCTAGCTGCATTGCTCAGGGCCAAAATTTTGCACCCTGAGAGACATAGTTAGGTCAACCTAACCCCCACTGTTCATGCCGATAGGTTGCTGGAGGAATTCTTCCTTGCACTTAGTTACCACCTCTCGGAGAAGTGTATTTATTACATTGATGGAAAAGTATAATCTCTAAGATTATGATTTATATAAAGTATTCAATATCATGTCAGTTACCATCTGTTTTAATCATTTGCATCGTTGTACTTAGTTGTATTCTGGTCCCACTCACTCATCACCCTTCATTGCTTACTTAAAGAAACTGAAAAGAACCAGTGTGTAGATAAACTCTAAATATACCAAGTGAAGATTTTTTTTAAACTAGGAACCAAAAATAATACCCATAAATTTCATCAACTAAAATAATTACAGCTAGAACTGGTAACAGGTGCAGACTAAACATCTGAAACTGTCTCTTTTTATTTTTAAATGGTCAATAATGATATTCCTCAATCCATTAGTCACTTGGAATTGTGCTGATCCAGCTGTAAGACACACATCTTGCCAGCAGATGGCAGTGATTGAATAGATTTAATGCTGTTAATACTCTTTTATTCTCTAAACACCTTACCTTTTATTTTCTGTAACTACCTTTAATTTAATTTGCATTTTCACTTTGATTATATATTTATAAAAAAGTAAGTAATTAAATAAATCCATCACTTCCCCCACCATTCAAATGCAGCCAACTCTGGGATAAAACATGACAGTTGTTGAAGAGCACACAGTAACACACTGCACACGTTAGGGCAAGAAGAAAAGAATATTGTAACCAAATGAATGAGAGTGGAAATCTTAGGCTAGCTGTATGTAATTTCCTGCAATAAATTTTGTCCAGGAAAATGCACCTCTAATTCTTGCAAAAAATATCCTGGGCTATTTTAATGACCACAGCGAAGGAAAGCATCTCAAGGAGTACAGCTAGCATTCAGAGCTTGAGTACTGACTCAGAGGGATGCATGCCACCTGTTAAATCAATACCTCCCTGCCTGGAGCATCCAGTCATTCCATGGAAGTCTCCCATCCCATCCAAGCACTATCCAATGTTGCTTCGCTCGTGAATTTTAACAAAACTGTGGCCTGTTAGTCTGGGGTAGTTTAGCTTGCCTCTAGAAACATAAATGAAAGCAACGGTATTAAATAACATTCTATCAATTTAGTATAGCTATCTCAGGTTAGGGTAATAGTTATAGCAATCACCCACATTTCCCCTGAGCCTTAGCCCTACCTAGTCCTTGCCTTTTTGAATGGCTGAGAGGTTCACCATTTCCTTCAGTCACCTCAGCTTTTCCACAGAGTGCCACACCTTGATGGACCATCACACTCCTAGCTCTCATTTCAGTGAACTCCTTTACAGCCAGCAGGTATAAATATACAGATACCAAAGGCTGCCCATCATATTAGATGCTTTACATTGCCATACGAGTAACCGGCTTCAATGGCAGCTTGTCCCTGCAAGAGTGAGAATGGGTGCAAGACTCCCTCTGCCTGGCACCTCTGCACGAAGGCCAGCCACATTCACTCTCCTTGAACGTCCCTCAGGGCCAGAGGAATGCCCTGAGGGAGAGGATGCAGCACTAGCCTCCCAGTGCTTCTGCCCAGCGCCAGATGGTGGGGAAGGGGCATGGAAGAGGTGTTGCAATGGCTGCCTTCCCCTTTTCAAAACAAAGGTTCAAAAGCACAGCAAGTAATTTGGCACACAGACAAAAACTACAATATTAGGAGTGCAGTTGCTTCTTTGAATGCATATTTACATGTCTATTTTGAAGACATGACTGCTCTACTGTGAGTGAACATAAATGGTTTTCTTTTCCACATTTGGAATAAAATATTGCTAGTTTGTGCAATATTCCTTCTCTACAACAGCAATATCACTAAAACCATTACGCTCACGCTGAGTGGAAAACCTGGTAAAAGGAAACTTTTCAATTGTGCCCACCGTGTATTTGAAAAGTTGCTCCCCCCCCCCAAAAAAAAAACCCCAGCCAAAACCTTGCTCTTCTATTTTGCCCTCTTGCATTTAGTAACCACTTTTCTTAAAATGAAATTCAAGTGAACATGTCTCTGGTTCTTCTTCTTTTGTTTATGTGCCAGTTTTATCAATGCCACCAGGACGCAGGGCAGTTCTAGCAAACCCATTTGTTGTGCTCCTCCTGCAGGCTCTGCAGAGACAAGCGAGAAACACTATGCAGCCTACAAAACAATGGCTATTGTGTCTTGATTTTTTATTTCTTGGAGAAGCAAGAAAGTGAGGGGTAGGAATGGGCTTATGAGCGAGAGCAATGTATTACAGAAATAGAGCATCATTTAAGCTTTCCCTTATCCTCTTTCAGATTATAACAATTGTAAAACAGGGCATGTGGAGCGTGCCTGGTGTGGGTCACAGCTGAGAATGCCAAACTCAGGATGGACTGATAAAACAGGCCAGTCACACCCCCAAAGCTGGTGGCTTATTCTATAATTAGCTTTACCAAACCAGTAACAACATGAGCTTCTATAGCACAACACTGGTTAACATGAAGCCAAAACACAGTCCCCTTAGGCAATCCAGACCACCAAGGCACCTGGACTTTATGATGAAAGGTTACTGAAAAACAGATTCCTCATCTATAAAGTTCTTCCAATCCCAGAGGATCAGCCACTTCCCCAGGTCAAGATATAACTCAGATCTTACCCCAAAACTACGCTTGTATCCAATCCTTTAGCACCTAAAAACTAAAGGTTTAATAATATAAAAAGAAAAGAGAGTTATTAAATGGTTAAGGAGTCATATACATTACCATTGATTTTCAGAGTTTACAGGTCAGGATAATAGCACTGATGTAAAATCTGCTAACTTTTTATAGTGCTTCCTGTCTTACCCGAGTACTTAATTGGGTTTTCAGATCCCAGTTCTACTTTATTACTCCACTCCTTGATGTCTGAGTAGGTAGGCACACGCCTTGTTTGCTGGAAATCAGGTAGGGGTTCTGCACACTGCAATACACAGCTACTGTACGACATTGGCAATGTAATTGTAAAAACCCAGGCCAAACAAGATATTGCATATTGCATGGCTGCTCCTGTCTTTTTAGAATGCTAGTACAGCCCTTTTTTCTTTATACATTCAATTGTAGGCTCTACCCTTGCTGTGCTATTGCAGAACCCTGTGTGGTTCAGGTACTATTTTTAAATTCTTCAATAGACCGTGACTCTGTCCATCCACTCACAGAAAGTGAAAGGGCTTAGACACTATGGATTGTAAGTCTGGCATTCTTGACGCATTCATAGTTTTTGCATATATTGAGCGAGTAGAACAAGTACTGATTCTTCTTAGTGATACAGCGCTGCACAATTTAGGTTAAAGGATGAAGTATTGAGTAAGTCATGCCTCAGAAAGTCACCCTCAATTGTCTGATTGTGTCCATTTTAATGCAAAACAGAACTTGCAGTACACACAAACCCAAGTACAAAGCTCGCAATTTGTTCCCAAAGCTCCCACAGCTGCTTCTGTGCCAGCTTTTTTTTTTTACAAAAAAACCCCTCTTGTATTAGTTTACATAACTTTATACCAGGAAATTATTGTGCAATTCTTTTTAGTTACATCCAAACTGTTCCTTTCAAAAATCTGACAATTTTATACCTGTATATTAAATTCCTAGCTGTTCAATTTGTTCAGCAGATACTTTGTTACAGTATACAATGCATGCAGGCTGTAAAGTAATCCTGAAATCAAGCCTCTGATTTATATTTCTGGAAATCTAATAGCTGATCTGAACTCCATCTGTTATGTACTTGCTCTGTTCAGCAGAACTGGGGGGAAAGTTAAATGTTTTCTATAGGAGTCAAAATTTGTAGCTTTCTTCTGCTTTGAGACAAAAGAAGATACTGTTTCTTATGATCAGCTTTTTTTATTCACAAGTTTATTTCAGGGCCCTGAGGGCCATTGCCACCGTAAGCTGAGACAAAAAGAGACGTTTTCTGTGACGTGTGGAGTTAAATCTTAGTTACCAACAATACTAGAATATGAAGATTATCCTCAGAATGCTGGTTTGGGGGGTGAGGGTTCTGCAAGAGCAAAGAGTTTTTGCACGGCCATCTTTTAAGAAATCCAGACGAGCTGGAACACCTGGGGTTCTAGTGTTGCTCTTTTCCCTTGACATTAATAGAATTTTGTCCAAATGGTTTTACCAGTCCAGCTGGTAGAAGGTCTGTGTGATGCTAGAAGAGTCTCTATCACTTTGGAAGAGTGACAGTTCACGGGCAGGGAGCAATTATGCCCGAACTTCCCTCTGTAGTTCCTGAAAGGATCTCCTCACAGACAAGGCACCTCATAGTCTTCGGCTTGGTCTGCTCCACCATAATGGGAGAGGAGAGCACAAACTGAGAGGTCATTTGTCAAGGCTCCCATACACAGAACACTCTGCTGGAGTGGCAGGAGGGCGTACTCACACATCGTTTTGTGCTTGTGTGTGAAGGGGGGATCGAGGCCTCTCTCCTCCTGGATGGCTGTCAGCCCATTGAAAGAAAGGAAGCACTGGGCTGGAAAGGAAGGAGGCCTCAGCCCTCCCAACGAGCACTGAGGGCATGCCCTATGGGGATGGCTCCTACCATTACCACACAGAATGGGGCAATGGTGGGAGTATACTATTACCCTTATTAGTCCCGCAGCCTCTGAGTCACATTGATTCCTGAACACTAAGTACAATATCAGGCAAGCAAAGCTATTTCGGGAAGCAAATAAGAGAGCCGACAAGGAGGAATAAGTAGCTATGAAATATACTGTTGCAGTTGCCTGCTGACTGTATAAACAAAACACGGGTTTGCCCTGGAAAAGAGAGTGACAAGAGAATGTTCTATGATTGTTTCATCTAGTGCAATAGCTGTTTTGGATAATGTCCTCTTCTCGCTTAATGTACATGTACTTTGCTTGCAGTATTGTACAGGACATAACGTACTAAAACAAGAAGCAGTGAGGACAGATGCTGTGTGTTGACTATTCAGAGTTCTGCCATAAAATGCAAGGATGAGGCTTGTATTTTCCTCCATATGTTCTTAGTTTATTTCCCCTACTATTTTGAAATATTGTTCGTGTTTCTTGCTTCTCCAAGAAAAATACATGGGTCTTCTCCTCTTTGCACTCAGGTATCTCAAAGCACTTTACAAACATAAGTTAATTAACCCTAACTACATAGGTTAGGATTATATTAAATAGTTAATGCTTCTACAGTGGCTGAAAATGTAACTGATAAGTATTTAATATATTTAAACATACAATATTTAAAATTCATATTCTAGTTGCAGACAAATACTGTGTAAAGATGGAGTTAAAAGTGAGAGTATATAAATTATAAGCTCTTTGGGTAGGGGCTGGTTTTTGCTCTGTTTGTGAAGGGTCTAGCCCAATGCGGTCCTGTGACTAGGGATGCTACCGTAATACAAATTAATAATAATAATAGGTATCAGTCATGGAGGCTGAAATCTATTACAGAGATGTGGCAATTATTCCCAAACCAAACATCATAAACCTGTGAAATTCTGAGTTAAGCTTTGACATTAAAAGATATCCAAATGTGTTAAGGTATGGAAATACAGTGGAATAGAGGGCAGAGAGCAGTGACAACCCCATGGGAAATCCTCCCCACAACCCCTTCAGGGCCCCACTGCCTCCCTAATTGAAGGTTTTACCCCCTCCCCTCATATCCAGGGCACCTTCCCCCAGTTTAGGAGAGGAAGTCATATAGGGATATAGTCAACTGTCATGCCAGAGGGTGAATGTGAGTAATGAAGGAGGCTATTCAAGGGAGGTTGGTACATGCTATAGCCCATGCCCTAGCTGAAGTATTTGAAGCCTCCAGAGCTGCCTGCACTGAGGGACAGGAAAAAATGGCAATAAGCCTCCTTTGTACCCTGGTCATGCCTTGTCTCACCAGCATGGTTGCGAAGGGGCACTATATAGCTGGGCATGCCACCATACCCTGGCTGTGCCCTGTCACCACAAGGGGGCATTGTGAAGCTGCAGGTGCCACCCTCATTACCTTGGCAGTGCTCAATCTGTCAAACCTCATACCAGGGAGTGCTGTGCTGCATGCGTTACTCCCCTCCCTACCCACTCATGTTGCTTCTCCCTCGACAGACACTAGGGGGTGCTGTGATTCCACGGCTGCATCACTTCATACCCTGGTCATCCCTGCCTTCCTAGATTACTACTAGCGGGTTCTGTGATTTGGCTCTCCCTCATAGGCAGTGGGTAGCATAGGCAGGGGAAGGCTGTGCCTCCCCAAACAGCCTGGCATGGCTCCACCCACACTCTGCCCCGCCCCCATGCTCCCTCCTGCCTGCTTCAGTTCCCTTCCCGCTCTTCTGTGGCTGAGGGGCTGGGGCCCATGCACATAAGGCCCAGGGGGCTGGGAGCATGCTCCCCATCCAGCACTCTGGAGGTGGGGGTGCTCCCACCACACCACCTGCCTGGGACTGGAGGGTGTTCCGGCTGCACCGCCCGCCGAGTGCTAGGGGCATGCGCCGGGGGCCAGCAGCCCTGGCCGTGGGTTCTGGGCTCCAGCAGGGAAGGGGGGGGCAGGGCCTTGTGCAGAGGCGGAGGGGCCAGGGGCTAGCCTCCCCCAACAGCACATTCACCGGCCGCCCATACGCTCCCTTCTTGTTCTAGGGCACTGGTTCTCAAACTGTGGGTCAGGACCCAAAGCGGGAGTCACCAGGGCTGGTTGGGCTCAGGTTATAGCCCCTGCGTGGAACTGAAGCCCTTGGTCTCTGGCTCTCCCCCACCTGGAATCATGTAGTAATTTTTGTTGTCAGAAGGGGGTTGTGATGCAATGAAGTTTGAGAACCTTTGTTCTACGGAGTGCATAAGTATGTGTAGGGGAGGAATGCATTCATAATCTAAATAGACATGATAGACTAAGGGCCAGTTTTTCTGCTCAATTACTGATGTGTAAACTTGGAGTAACTCCATTAAATTGAGTTGAGTTACTCCACATTTACAGTGGCATAACTGAGCTTGGATTTGGTCTATTGGGTGGGAGAAAATAAGATTAGCCCAATTTTACACATGGGGAAACTGAGGCACAAAGCTGAAGTGATTTGCTTGAGGTCATACAGGAAGTGTGTGGCATAACAGCTGAAGGAGTCCTGACTTACCCTCTTAGTTATCATGTAAGAGCCCGTTCCCCATAAACAGCTGAGACTAGAACCCAGGAGTCCTGCCTCCTGGCTTCCTGCCTGTTCTAACTACTAAATCACACCAAAGGGTGGAATCAGGACTACCCCTCCATGTTTCATAAGGCCTATATTGCTAATCATCTGAAAAACTCAGCCATAGCAACCCCTCCCCTCTTTTTCCTCTTAGAACAGAACCCAGCTGTATTGACAACCCAGCTCAGCAGCTCCTCCCATTGGTTTTCTGCCATTCTCTGCAGCACGCTAGAACTGGCTGCATTCCTGTTCCTTTTCTCTCCATACCTAGTGGGAGCTTTGATAAACATGAGCCTGAAAATAGAGCTGAGAATTCCACCAGACAGCAGCCAAAACTGTCTGGATCCTGCCATAGTGTCAGGATCCTGCATTGAGCTGGCCTGGGCCTGTTCATATTTGGATTGGACACTTCCAGTCCCACATCCAGGTATTTACCAGCTGTTCTGGGCCGTGCAATCCTAGATTTGGGAGTAGGGTTGCCAACTTTCTAACTGCAGAAAACCGAACACCCTTGCCCCAAGGTCCCGCCCATTCTCCAAGGCCCTGCCCCCGATCACACCATTCCCCCTCCCTCCATTGCTTGCTCGCACACACACCCCCTACTCACTTTCACCAGGCTGGGGCAGGGGGAGGTGAGGGCTCTGACTGAGCGTGCGGGCTCTGGGGAAGAGGGGTTTGGGGCTCAGGAGGGGGGGTCTGAGCTGGGGCTAAGGGGTTTGGAGTGTGGGAGGCGGCTCCAGGCTGTGGCAGGGGGTTGGGGGTGTGGGAGGAGATGAGGGATCCAGCTGGGGGTGCAGGTTCTGGGGTGGGGCTAGGGATGAGGGGTTTGGGGTGCAGGCGTGGGCTCCGGGCTGGGGCTGAGGGTGGGAGGGGGTTTCAGGCTGGGGCAGGGGCATGGGAGAGGGGTTGGGGGTGCAGGCTCTGGGCGGCTCTGGCTGGGGCGGCTTGGGGGGGGGCCTTAAATAGCAGCCACACCAGCACTGCCCTGGCATTTCCCAGAGCTCAGAGGCTGCTCTATCTGCCATGAATCCTGGACACATGGCTTGGCCAGTGCACCAAGAACAAAAGTTAATCCTGTTCTCTGGAATGTGGGCGGGGGGGGGGAGAGGGGGAGCAACTTCCCCACAAGTGCCACACATACATACTCCACTGCTGCCCCTGGCTTGCTGCGCCGCCCCCCCCCCTTCCTCCCAGTGTAGCCCAAATCACAGCAGCTCTAGGGAGAACTCTGCTGCAGGTCCCCTCCTCATCCCCCCACCATTTGCAGTGATCCCCAGCCCCTCTCCTTTGTCCCCCCAGTCTGGCCACTGGTTGGGGTCTCCACACCCAGCTGCTGCCTGACTCTGCTCGGATCCATTCGCAGGGAGAGCAGCCCAACTTTAGCCCCATGCTTCCGTGCATTGGGGAGGAGACTGACAAGTCCACAGCCCCTTAGCTGCTGGTTGCATGGTCCCGAGACAAGGCTGGAGCAGCAGCCCCCAGGAGCAGGCTACAGGACAGCCACTGGCAGCTCGCCCTGGCCCCCTGCCCTCGCACCAGCTTCATGTAATCTGTGGGGAGCCGGGCTGGCTCCTCTTTCTGCTCCTGCTGGCCGGGGAGCATTCATCGCGGCAGCGAGGGGGCCACCGCGGCAGCTACTGTCTTTCCCAGCCCCTCTGCTGGGATCCACCCCTTGCCCGCCGGGGCTCACACCACTCCTGAGCTCCACAGCAAGAGCTGCTGCAGGCCCCCGCCTCATGCCCCAACCAGCAATCAGACTTTTAACAGCCTGGTCAGCAGTGCTGACTGGAGCTGCCAGGGTCCCTTTTTGACCGGAAACGAGGCATCCCTATTTGGGAGTCAAACACACACACTACGCCTGAGGGAATTCTGTGCCCAAAAAAAAAAAAAAAAAAAAAATTCTGCACATTTTATTTGTCCATAAATAAATGTGGAGGCTTCAGCACTGCAGTGGGGTGAGAGATCACCCTGTAGTTGCCCCGAATACAGAGTTGGCGGGGAGGCTGCACCCAACGCTGATAAAGCGCAAGGGCCAGGCCTGTCCCAGAAACACCCCAGGGCCCTGCCCCTTCACGCCAGGTGCACCAAGATAGCAAGTAAAAGGAACAGAGTTTCAGATGCACACCCACCCCTGGCCCTCGATCCAGGTGTAGGCAGGCAGGCAGGCTCAGCCCGGATCCAAGTGCAGAAGGGCTTAGTGTGAGGGAAGCCAGATGAGAGGGTTCTGTATGGGGAAATCTGGCTGTGGGTGGCCTGGAGGGGGTCTGGGTGTGGGGGGGTCCAGATGCACATGGGCTTGTTGGGCAGTTCCGGGTGCAGGGGGATGGGACTCTGTAGCGAGGTCCAGGTGAAGGTGGTTGGGGCTCAGCGGGGGGGGGGGGGTCTGGATTTGGGGGAGATAGGGCTCAGCTGGGGTGGGGCTGGGTGTGGGTGGCTTAGTGGGGGAGCCAGGTGCAGGGGAGGCTCATTGGGGTTGGGGGTTAAGTGCAGGGGGCTCAGCGGGGGCTGGTCTGGGTGGGCTCCGGATGCAGGAGATGAGGCTCAGCGGGGTGGGGGTTTAGGTGTAGAGGGGCTCAGTGGGGAGGATCTGGGTATGGGCTGGATGCATGGGGGTTAGGCGGATGGGGGAGCAGCTCCCTGTACAGTGACCTCTCCCCCATGGCTGAGGAACGATGGGGGCAGACAGTGGAGGGGAGGGGGCAGAGCTTTCTGCAGCCAGGGGAGGTTTCTGGGGGTAGGTCTGACCCAACCCCAGCCCAGCTGCCCTGTGCAAGGGAAGAGTAAGTCCCATCCTTCCCCAATCCAGACGGAACTTGCAGCTGAGCTCAGCACAGGGTAGGAGCCTCCAGCTAGGTCATCCCCAGCTTCCCCCACCACCACAGTAATTTATCTCTCTGCCCATTGTTCTGGGTGCCCGAACTGACACACCTGTGGTGCTGGGGAGGGGCACATGACTATTCTTGAGACTTCCCTTTGCTTCCCTTTGGGGGGCGGGAGGAATAGCTCAGTGGTTTGAGCACTGGCCTGCTAAACCCAGGGTTGTGAGTTCAATCCTTGAGGGGGCCACTTAGGGATTTGGGGCAAAATCAGTACTTGGTCCTGCTAGTGAAGGCAGGGGGCTGGACTCGATGACCTTTCAGGGTCCCTTCCAGTTCTATGAGATAGGTATATCTCCATATATTATTATGGGGGGAGGGATAGCTCAGTGGTTTGAGCATTGGCCTGCTAAACCCAGGGTTGTGAGTTCAATCCTTGCGGGGGCCACTTAGGGATCTGGGGCAAAATCAGTACTTGGTCCTGCTAGTGAAGGCAGGGGGCTGGACTCGATGACCTTTCAGGGTCCCTTCCAGTTCTAGGAGATAGGATATCTCCATTAATTTATGTATTTATTTATTTATTTATTCCCTGTCAGAAGTCATTTTTTCTGCAGGGAAGCAAAGACATCTGTGGGGGACATAAATTGTGTGTGCACGGAGTGGTGCAGTATTCCCCCAGAAATAACACACACACGCACAAAGAAGCCAAGGTGCAATGAGCATGAGATGTTTAATGGCCTCCCTCCTAGGTTACAGGAGAGGACAGGGTGTAGGCCTCCCTAAGGTACAGTGCCAGCTCTAGTGTGTCTTGTCATAGGTGCCAGCTCCCTTGTAGGCCCCAACATAGCCACTGCCATCGGTCACGTCTTCACGGCCAGCTATCCCTTTCCCCTTGCCGCTCTCATCAAACCGTTCCTTGTGGGAGCCTGTGTATTTGCTGGTGTCTGTCAGTCTATCAACCCCACCAGCTGTGGTGGTTTTCTGTAAGAGATGGGGCCCAGCAAAAGTCAGCAGAATTGAGGTTGGATCTCACAATAGTTTCAGGCCTACCCCAAAGGGTGGGGCCTGTGTGTGGGTTGTATTGGGCTCATTCCTGCCTCCAGGGGGATATAGTATCTCCATGAAGCTCATATTAGGTTAGTTCCTGCCCTGAGTGAGGTGTTATCTCTCTATGGTGGGATGCCTCACATTATGCTCATTCTTTCCCTGAGTGAAGTGGGATCTTGGGCAGGTGGAAGGGAAGAAGAGTCCTCATAGCGGGTTCATTCCTGCTCCAAGTGGGGTCTGTACAGATGGCAGGGAGATCTGGTGCTGGGGTAGGGAAGTGAGGGGTGCCGGGTTTGGGACACCTTAGAGAGAGCTGATACTCACCGTTACACCCACGTTGGCTGGTTCCTTGCCCTCCATCAATGCATACACAGCCTGCAGGGCCTCCTCAGGAGACTTGCCCTTGAACCGCTTGCCACACAGCTCCTTCATGGCCTGCTGGAACTCAGCAAAGTTGATGGTGCGAGCGCCTTTGGTCCTGCAGTGAGAGGGGAACAGACATGGGAAGTTACTGCAGCTCCCTGACCCAGTGGTGGCAGCAAAAAGTCCAGAACATCCCCACTGCACTCATCACACTGGGGAACCAGCTCTTCTCCCCTCTTTGTTTTCCCCTCCCGTCCCTTATCTGTTGCTCCCATCTCTTCTCCATTGCCCACGCACTTGACTTTGTTGAACACAATATCGACATCGGTGCTGGTCACGGCCTTCCCGTCCATCACGCCACAATCCTTCAACATCTTGGAGAAGTTCTTGCCCGTCATATCGTTGCCAGTGGCAGCCGTGTCACCATACATGGCAAATTTACGGAAGGCTTTCTCCAACTCCGACATCTTCGGGCTAGGGGAAAAGGAAGACTGTTAGGATGGGCCTCCCCACCAAGACATCACCACTACAACCCTTCACCCTGAGACTATGTTGTTGGGGGTCATAATGATATTTGCACAAATACAACCGGAATTAAGGAGTGGGGTGTCTGAGGAGAGAAGAGAAATGGGTGGAGGTTATTTCTACAGAGTTGGGATTTCGGGAGAGGGTGTATGTCAGTCTTATTCTATTAAAATGTGTAAATTTGGTACCTAAATCCTCTGGACAGCTTTGGAAACCACATCCATAGTCAGAGCTCCAGCATCACACAAACCTTGGGATTCCACCCAAAGATTCCTGCATGGTCTGCTTTCTCCACCCCCTCCCACCCCCCAGTGAATGACATTGGGAGGTCAGACCATAGCTACCTATTTAGGCCCCTATTACCATAGTATCTGAGCCTCACACATCCCTGAATTTAGCCTCTGAGGGAGGGAATTATTCCCATTTTATAGATGGGGAACTAAGGGATGGAGAAATGAAGTCTGAGATTTTGAAAGCTGTCTAAGCAATTAGGACAGCCAATTCCCATTAAAATTAAATGGAGACTGGTTGTCAAATCCCCTTAGGCAGATCTGAAAATCCTAGTTTAAGTTTTGGGCTGAATTTAGAATCAAACCCAAAATCAATCAAACTCTCCTTCTCATTAACTCCCCAGATATAGCTCTTTAGCCTCTTCTGGCCCTTTGTCAATATTCCATTAATTGTCAATTGATTCAGACTCAGGACTATTGTATTTAGGCTTGAGAGAGAAAATGTATGAACCATGCCAGGATTTTCAAAGCAGTACAAGGGAGCTGGGCAAACCAATTCTGTTGATTTTTAAAGGGATTTGAGTGTCTAACCCCCTTAGGCTTCTTGGAAATTTCCATCATGTCCTATTGACACCCACGTCCCTTCACCCACTGGTTCTGTCCTTCAAGTTTCTTCAGGGCTGATAGGGTTTTTAAAGTACTCCCAATGCTTCTGGAACTCTAAAGGAAGAACCAGATTGCTCACCTGGGTAAATCCAGAGGCACTCATCTGAAATCCCAATGTAGTGTCTCTGGATTTAGTCCAGGGGATTACTAAAATCAGAATCGATCCCTTTCCCCTCTAATATTGACTCCTTATCCAGAGGCTGGGCTAACCTGCGTGGGCAGATATTCCTGGCCCTTTGTCTGTTTGTTGCGTGTTTCTCCTGGGAGGAGGTCAAATACTTTAAGCCAGCAGCACCAAAGACTGGGGATTCAGGCTGAGCCACCTATTGTAACCTCATCAGTTACTTGTGATGTCATCACTTGCTCCACCCACCTGAGCGCTGACATCAGTGTCACAGGGAGAAAGCTAAAAGCAGTGATGGTATTTGGGGAGTTGGGTTGAAGGGTGAGAAATTTTTATACCCTACTACACATTATTTTACAACATTATTTCGGGAAAAATAAAGAAACGGATTCCCCACCCAGGAGCATTCCCTAATGCCAAAACACTCGGCCTGAAAGCCTGGCTCCACTGAAGTCAACAGAAAAACTCCCATTGTCTTCAGTGGAGCCAGGATGTCCACCTCGCACACTTTGTCTTCTAACCTCAAAACCACCATAACTCATTCCTAAACACACAGAGGAGCTTATCACTGCTCTTCACAGCCCAAACAGTTGGTAGAAATCAATCAAAGGGTGATTTTCCTTGTGCGTCTGGCTCCAGCACTTACTGTCCTAGAAAAAGTTGGATGAATTTCCAGAACTGCAACTTTGTAGAATAAAGCAGCTCTCTGAGCTGAAAGACTAAAAACAAGAGACAGATTTTTGCCTTTCTAAAGTCACATGGACATATGACTCATTTCACCCATCTATGCGTGTGTTTTATTCCTACTAATGTTAATGGAAATCATTGGTGTGTAACAAAAGGAGAATCAATCCATTAAAGTTTATTCTACTCTGAAAAAGGAATTTATATTAAAACTGGGAAAATAATTTTTTTGCTTCATTGGCAATTTTGAAAAGTAAACAAAAAAAGGGTTCTGTTCACCGGCAAAAAACATAGAGCCGCCCCTGGATAGTACCATGTAATGAACTTAGTAATATATTTGGGTTAACCTACACCTGATTGCTTAGATCTAGTGTCACCAGCATTCATCCATTTTAAGGCCAGAAGGGACCATTAGATCACCTAGTCTGACCTCCTATGTAACACTGAGTAGAGATTTTCACCCACTTTACCCTGTATTGAGCTCAATAACTTGACACTGATTAACACACATTTTCCAGAAAGAGATCCAGTCTTGCTTTGAAGATATCAAGAGGTAGAGAACCCATCATTCCCCTTGGTAGTTTGTCCAATAGTTAATCACCCTTACTGTTAAGTGTTGCCTTATTTTTTATTTGAATTTGTCTGACTTTAACTTCCAGCCATTGCTTTTTGTTTTGTTTTTGTTTTCTTTGTTAGGCCTTTCTCTGCTAGATTAGATTAATGAGCCCTTTAGGTCCTTATATTTTCTCCCTACTAAGCTACTTACACACAGTAATCAAGCAAGCTCTCATTCTTCTTTTTGATAAACTATGTAGATTGAGCTCTTCAAATCTCTCAATGTCAGGCATTTTTTTCAACCCTCAAACCATTTTTGTGCCTCTTTTCTGCATCCGCTCCAATTTTTCAATATCATTTTTAAAATGTGGACGCCAGAACAGGTCACAGTATTCCAGAATTGGCCTCACCGCTCGGCTCCTATTCCCTCTTTCCGTGTTTATACGTCCAAGGATCACATTAGCTCTTTTTGTCACAGCGTCACACTGGGAACTCATGTTCTGTTGTTTGTCCGCTGTGAGCCTAAAATCCTTTTTGGAATCACTGCTTTCCAAGATACAGTTGCCCACTCTGTAGGTATGGCCTGCATTCTTTGTTCCTAAATGTATAACCTTGCATTTGGCTGTATTAAAACTCATTTTGTTTGACTAGGCCCAGCTTACCAAGCAATCCAAATTGCTCTGTATAACTGCCCTCCTCTCCTCATTATTTACTATTCTCCCAATCTTTGTGTCATCTGTAAATTTTTATCAGCATTGGTTTTATATTTACTTCCACCTCATTGATCAAAATGTTGACTAGTACCTGGTCTAGTACCAATCCCTACAGAATCCCACCAGCAACACACCCAACTTAATGATGATTCTGCATTGACAACTATTTTTCACGCCTGTCAGTCAGTCTGTTTGTTCTTAATCCATTTAACATGGAGGACCTAGCTGTAAAGAGCTTCTTTTCTTGTCTAAAGTAGACAGATCACATGGCACAATAGTTTTCAAAATGTTCCAGGCACATTGCTTCAATGAAGTTACAGCACATCCAGGGCTTTCAACAAAGTCTATACAAGAGATTGCCAAATTTGGTACCATGTAACTAGTTAAGTATTGAGCTGCTACCAGTCTCTTACAAACTCAGTTTAGTGAGGTTTGAGATGAGAATCTCATGTGGACAGACACTGAAGACACCAGGGTGAGAACAAGTTAATGCTCTATTTCTGCCACTGAGAAGGGTTACAAAAAAAGGCCCTCCTTTGTGGGTTCTTTAAAGAAATCCCACAAGGTCCACATCTCTGCTTTCCAAAGCAAAAAAAAAAAAAAAAAAATGGACATTTTTTTCAAAACTTCACAAATTATGAATTATGAAGGATGCAGAAGGTTGCCCAAACCTTCAGCCCTAGGTAAGGGGATGAATCTGCAGTAGTAAAACACTTAGCTACTAAATAAACAGAATAATTCAGGATTCTGTTCAAACACTTACATAGTTATTCAGGAAAGTTGGAGGACAGCTTTGATATCATCGTGAGGATTCTGAATAATCTATTTAAAGGAGACCCAAACATTTTGTAGAGCCTAAAAAAGAAAAAAGTTAGGGCACTTACAATGCTAAAATAATGCAGAACACCAGAAATTTAGGAAGAGAAAGATTAAAGTATCAAAATCTTTAGTAGGCAAGAAGAAAATTTATTCATAACAGCAGAAAAAACAAATTCCAAATTACTATGTAGCTTCTATATTTTATGAATTATGATCATAATCACATAAACCTCTCTTTTCACATGCAGCTGTTTATAGCATACATTCTTTTTTAGTGCCATGATCACAGAAATTGTTTGAATGAAGGCATTAACACATTGACAATCCCAAGAACTGTATTAAACATTTGAAATCAATCAAAATGAGCTGTTCAAATTACAGATGGACCAAAATCAAAAGTGCAGATCCAAACACCTGTGAACTATGGAGAAGTCTGAAATCATGATGCAGATGTGGATGTAAGTTTTGTGTCTTGAGCCTGTCTCTTGTTGAGGTCAACAGTACTGTATTTTGAGATTGAACCTTAGACTTTTTGAACTGTAATCAGAAACTCCATTTACATAGTGTTTTATTTTTAATCAAAGTGCAGTACAGTGGAGTAATATGCTGTCCTCTTTTGAAAGTCAATGATCACATCTGCCTAGCTAAACAAATATACTATGTTTGATGCAAATGTGTAGGAGTAAAAGCAAGATCCTGAGTAGGGCAGAATTACCCATTTTTATAGGAAAGCATTTACAGAGTTTTAGGAAGAGAAAATCCTAGTCTTAGAAATGTGACAAACAGCTTGTCAGAAATTAAGATAAGGCAAAATAGATTAAACACTTAGCTGCTCCTAATATTTTATTTTATGGTTTTACAATTTAATTCTCATAATGAATTTTCCATTTATGTTACAGAAAATGAATCCTTTCTCACGCTCACAAGTTAGATTTTAATTCAGAGGGGAAATTTATCATCACCGGGTTTGTAGTCCCTAAACATATGAAATTATAATTACAGTGTTTTAGTAGAAATTTTAAATCTGGATATAGCCATACTTCATGGGCCAATCCCCAGGCAAAACTCTTAAAGACAGTCTTTCCTGGGGCTCTTTCTGGGTAGGAAAGCACTCCTCTGCCGTCAATGTAATGATACAGTGTAAATGCCACAAGATAGCCCACAGTGAGCAAAAAAGCCCCAGCCCATCATTTGAAAACCAGTGTGTGGTACATGACCTTCTCTTGCTGTCCTTGGGTCCTGGAGGTGCCCCCTCCAATTAACTTTCAGAAATAAATCAGAAATTGTCCATTCTCGCCTGTGTATTAAGGACACTGACCTTAGTATGTGCATTCCCCTCCATAAAAAAATAAAAATATTTTTTCCAATGACCAATTTCCTGAGACTAGCTCCCCGACAAGTCTATTAAAATCACTGATCTGTAGTATCAGACATTGAGAACATAGAGAGGGGGCTGATTTTTGCTTCGACTTTTGGTCAAATAGAATCTGTAAAGGACTCTGTAGTTTGCTTCAGAGAGAATGCACTTTAACTGGCCACAAATAGGCTGAACTTTCACACAGGGCACTGAGTTTCATTTAAAGTGAGATTCTGCTTACCTCTGGCAAGGGGAAAGATTTTTTTATTAAAAAGAACATTTCATCATTTATAACTAGGACTCCATGTCTGTCACAGAGGTTGTGGAAGTCATGGAGTCCATGACTTTCTGTGACCTCCGTGACTTCTGCATGGGCCAGTGTGGTTGACCCCAGGGCCGCCCATGCAGCGGGCTCTGGGGCCAGCTGCTCAGGTGGCCCTGGGACAGCCACACCAGCCACTGCTGGAGCAGCCCCAGGGACAGCCATACTGCTCCCGTGGCCCTGGCAATGGTCCCCAGGCAGCCAGCCAGAGCAGCCGCGATCCATGACCCCAGGCAGCAGTCCCTGGCCAGCTGGAGCAGCCGCAGTCCACCAGCCCCAGCTGCAGTCCCCGGGTGGCCAGCTGGAGCAGCCGCTGTCTGTGGCCCCAATCAGCGGTCCCCCGCCAGCCAGCAGCTGATGCCCGGGGCGGCTCTATGTTTTTTGGCACCCCAAGCACAGCAGTCAGGCGTCCTTCAGCGGCGTGCTTGAGGGCAGTCCGTGGTCACGCGGATTCTGTGGCGTTTCTGCGGGTGATCTGCCGGTGCCGCGTACCTGCCGCCGAATTATGGCTGAATTATGGTCTAAACCGTGGGACCGGCGGACCTCCCGCAGGCACACTGCCGAAGGCCGCCTGACTGCTGCCCTCACAGCAACTGGCAGGCCGCCCCCCGCGGCTTGTCACCCCAGGCACGCGCTTGCTGCGCTGGTGCCTGGAGCCGCCCCTGCTGATGCCGCTGGCCCCGGGTACCCCCCCCTTGTGGGGTCCTCCCACGCTCCCCCAGCGTTTCCCCCCCAGATTGAATCACAGGTATTTTTAGTATATCATGAACAGGTCATGGGCCGTGAATTTTTATTTATTTCCCGTGACCTGTCCCTGACTTTTACTAAAAATACCCGTAGCCTTATTTATAAACTGTAAAAAAAAAAATTGATGATCCCAGTACAAAGAGGAGTGCAAATATTATTCAAGCTTCCACTTGGTGAACCAGTGTGCCTAAAAACATAATCAATATTCATTAAATATGAATCAGGGTCCAATGAATAATAATTCAGAAAAGATTCCAGTGGCCAGGGTCTGTAAAGTGTGCTCTTAGTACCAATAAATGAAAAACATTAGACGTGTTTAACAGTATCAGAAAGTTAGACTTCTCTGATCAAAAAGGAACCCGATGATCTGTAAGTGCTGGAATGAAGGCTAAAGTTAACTACATGCGGTGTGAAGATGTATTTGCATTTTTTGTTTGTTTGTTTGTTTCACAGACATCAATGTCAACAAGGGACCGCCTTGTACTCTTATTATGGAACATGACCAAAATAAAACAATAATCAGTTTTCACTGTACAGTTCTTAATTCTGAACACTTAAATGAAGTTCCCTTTTATTCTTCCCATTATTTTTGGCAGTGGTAGTTTTACTATGATACCCCCTAGAGGCCCTAATGAACATCAGGGTCTCATTGTGCTGGACAGCAACAGAAAAGTAGTAAGTGAAATTGTTCTTAAGAACCTTGGTTTTACAATTTCTCAAACTGTGTAGATTCTATAATACTTCTCAAAGTGTCTTCTCTGCCTTGTCTAAATGCAGCCTGGAGGCCTCGGACCTAACAAACTGAGCCTAGGGTTAGCAGCCCTCATGTACTTATCAACACTCCTTATACTGCTTCCTTCTCTTCCTACTCACTTGAATGGAATACTGGTTTTGGTTTGCATTGGTTATATTGGGGAGCAGGAAGAATTCTTTTACCCAGGAACCTGCCCACAAGGGAAAAAAGGTAAAAGTTTCTTTCAGGCTGAGAGGCCCATAGTAAATATTTTGCAGTTGGATGATAGATCCTGAAGACACAGGATGAGGAGGCAGGACAATATCTGCACCCTGCATCTCTATTGTTTTGAATGGGATAGCATGGGCATAAGTCAGAGTCGAACTTGGTCTATGGTGTCTAATCAATATGCTGGCCATTAACTACTCAAGTGCTAAGTGGACATGCCTTTTGTTGAAAATCTACTGAGGTACAGAGAAACTATTAAATAATTCCAGACTGGCCTTCACAAGGCTGTAGCTAACCTCTTAAGAAAGATGGCATACAATAATGTATCACAGTAATAAAAAAACATGCTATGATGTTAGTAATATTCATCCCTAGTATAATCCTGCTTCCCTGGAGTTACATCAGGAATTAATTTAGCTCCTGAAGTCTATTTTCTTGTTTTGATATAGTGACCTTATATTAGCTCCCTCGATAATCAAAACTGCACTTGCCTCAAACTTGATTTGATGAAATCATCTGGTAATGAGTGATTTGGTTTGGACTTGTTTCAACAAGTCCAGCCATGTGCATGTTGTTCCAACAACATTTTTCTGTATGCACAAGACCCTTGGCAGTTTTTCAACACTAATCTAAAAGAAGCATATCTTAAACTCTTCATGCCGTTTGTACTGTACTTACCGTACTAGTACAGACACTGATGTTTTATCAGCAGTCATTGAAGCTTGATTTTCGTGTACAAAAAATATGTTAATATTGTTTTAATGCTTACATTCTTGTTTACAAAAACAAGCACTTTAACAAAAATGATACGAGGTAAAAATTACAGAAGTGCCTAAGGAGCCCAGGTCCAATTGACTTTCAGTGGGATTTTGAAGTTTACCCACAGTCAAGCAGTTTAGACCCAACACTTAAGCCTATGGAAAATTTAGATGCTTTCAAGCTTTTGGAGACCTATCTGTAGTGTGAACAGGTTGCCACCCAATGTCCTTACAGGCAAATGTGCAGGACCACAACAGAGATACACCCACATGACATGAAACTGGTCCTTAATGTCCTTTTTATAGCTAGTGTTTTTTCTCCTTTTCCCATTGACTGGACTGACTTGTTTGAACCCTGAAGAATGTTATTTTGAGCTTCTTAAGATGTATGTCAAATCTGTTAACTTTTCCTCTCTATTCTATGGAGGAACAACAACATTCTCTAATGTCAATGCATAAAGATCAAGGCTCAATTAATATATGAAAACAGAGCTTTGACCTTGCTTAGGTAGCTATTAAGCAATGTTATTGTAAAAGTTTATATCTGCAGTCTGTATTACATTATCCTTGTGCTATATCATCTCACCTCGCACTCCATGAAAAGTAAAAAAAATCCCAATTAATAAGCCTTGAGCGTAGCATGGCTTAGACAACACAAGGCGATTTAGCTCGCATTTTAGAACTCCCTGTCTGCAGCGTGTAGACTCCTTGTACTGTGTGTAGGAAATAATATTACTTTGTTAACCATTTGTTGTGAGTTCCAAAAGCAGAAGTAATGCTCATTTAGTCATTAGGGGGATTTTAAAACACAAATATGTTTCCATCAAGAAATATCAATGAAAAAATAAAACAGAGATTCCGTTGTTTCCATCAGTGGTAGGAAAAATCATGACCTATTTGAAAATAAACTGTGTTTTGCAAATGAAAAGGCTGCAGCTGCCATCAAACAGAGACTGAGACTGTAAACTTTTCAGAAAGAGAGAGAGACGTGAATGAGCACAGAGTCTGAAATTCTCCCACCTCTAGGGGGACCCAATGCTGAAGCAAACTGGTGGGCAAATGGAGGGAACCTTGCATTGCTACTACCATTCTGCACGGGGACTGTGTATTAGCAGAGGGCTTCAGTCTTCACAGCTATCAATCCAGCACCTTCTATGAATACCACATGCACTGAAAATTCTTTATAAAAATCACTAAAGGGGAAGACAAGAAGGAAATCATTGTCTCACTGCTGCCTCTGGTCACTTGTTGTCTCTCTGCCACTTGTTGTCTCTCATTGTATTCTTAAATTGTAAGCTCCCTGGGGCAGAGTCTTTTCATTATGTGTGTACAGCACCTAGCAAAATGTGGGCCACATCTTGGCTGGGGCCTCAGAGCAATAAAATTAATAACTAATAATAATTTCCAAAAACTTGATTACTGATATACATACAGCTGGATTATGCAACTAGACCCACCCCCCATCCACCTCTGTGCATAGGATTGAGGCCAATATTAAATGTATTGCAATATCACAGTCAGCTCTACTTCACCCATCCTCACAGCCGACAGCCTAGCAGGAGCAGGTGGTAGGACCTTTGCAGCAGAGTGAGAAGTTAGAGCACACCAATGATATTCTAATTTACATTAATAGCCAAATTGGCCCCCAGATTGCCCAAGAATATGTGGAGATGCCAAGATATGATAAAATCCCCTCTACGCTCCTGCCCCCCTCCACTCCTGAACCAAGTACAACTGAGGCAAAATTGAAACTCACCCCTGGTTTGAGATGTCCTGAGAGAAAAGAGCTTGAGATCTGTGTAATACTCTCTGTTTAAGGTTGGCTGGAGGAAGGCAGTTTAAAAAACTATGCACTTCCACAGACAGGGAGCCAAATCAGCTCCAACTGGAATTTGGCCCAGGGAAAGAGATGAGTTTAACCGCATGGAGAAAAATTAGCAGAGTTCTGGAAACATAACAGCAAGAGAGGAAGATGGGAGGAAATAAGCCTTGTATCCCGTGGAGTCATTTATACTTTGTGCAGTCTAATTTGCACCTATGTAAATGACATCATATGGTGCAAGGCAGTGGCGAATGAGACCCTAGGCAACAGAGATGAGTTCTGAAATTCAGATAAAGGGAGATAAAATATAGTAAGCAGAATGGAAAGCCTTGTCCACATTAGGAGCAGAATATTTGTTGAACAGCCGGGGTCTAATACATTTTCACTGACCAATGTGAATAAGGATTTTTCTGTGCATTTGGGGATAATTGGTAGCATGATTTGGACAGAAAGGTGCTCAGAGTTCCTAGGAAATCCATGTTAGTCTAACACAGTCCTGCTCCCAGCAAAGACAAGACAAAGAGGCATAAGATTAGAAACAGGGCAGTGAAGAGAAAAAAGCAATGTTAAAGAGAATCAGCAGTGTTCTAGCTCCAAGAAATCTGTCCAGCTCAGGGGGCTGAATCTTTGCTATCACTTCTTATCTCCTCGTTATTTCATGACATACAATGCAAAATACTCTGCTTAATTTTAAAAATTCTTCCTGGGCCAGATCCTCAGAGGGTGAAAATCAGCACAGCTACACACAATTAGGAACACGGACCCCAATTTTTAAAAGCTTAACATTAAAAGGGGCCAGGGAACCACACATCCTCTCCCTTTCTCATTCTTACAGATAGGCATTTTGCTGCACCATGAAGAGAGGTTTACTGGACACAAGCCACAGCTCATTCTGGATATTTCCACAAGCCCAGCTAAGCGGAACAGTCCCATCACTGTCAGGTCAGAGAGAACTCACAATATTTTACGCAACTATTTTTGTGGTGGAATTGAATGGCCTGGTATCTGGGACATCTGCCGGAAGCAAGACACCCTTTGTGGGAGTCTACACAACTCAGCTGGCCTCACTCTGCCGGTTGCTGAAGCCACAGCCTGGGACTGCTTTACAGGTCTGGTTAAGGGGGGGGAAAAAACCAAAACCCAGCTTGTTTAAAGCTGATATCAATCAAGCCCTGTGCTTCCATCTTAGGTGAATCGTGTACAAAAACAGAGAACCTGAGGTGAAATATATATATATACACACACACACACATATATATATATATATATATATATTCCTATTTTTGTGAAAGGAACAGGTGTGAACCCATGCTTGTGGTACACAATGCTCAGGACCTCACCACCTGCTACTCCTAATTATAGGGGAATGCTGGTTTTATTAGCAGAAATACACACACACACACTCACATGTTCTATGTGAGCACAACGGTTCAACTGTCAATTTCAGCCGCTGGTTCCTTCATGGAAACAGGATATAAATATAAACTTCTCTGCCCTTGAAGTATCTTTTGCTTCTTTGACACTTGGATTTTTAGTATCAATTTTCAAGATAAATAATTCAGTATTTAGAGACACCTATTACCTTTGATCCAGGCCTTCAGTCCTCTTTAGCATCAATGGGAGTGTCAGGGTATGGCTGGAGGGTAGCAGATTTTAGGGGTAGGGGTTATATCAACTCCTCCATCCTGAATTAAATTAAAAACCTCATTGTGGTGCTAACATCATCTCCTAATTGGTAGGAGAAAGCACCTGGCATTTGGGGAAAACAGGACTTCTTTTCCACACACAGCCATTTTATACTCATAACTGCACATGGCTTGAAAGCATAAAAATATATATGAGCTGGGATCAAGATTTATAAATGGGGCCAAATCCTTCTTGCTTTATTCATGGTATGCATTCAAACTTGATGTCAGTGGGACTATTTGTATGAATAAATGGCAGCCGAGGTTAGCCCCAAGCTATATGGGTACCTATGTATGCACAAACACTATAGATATTAATGGGAAATATGTGCACATGTGGAAGACAGAATAGCTTTGAAAATTTTAATGCTCTAGAATATTTTTCCCCCGAAGAATTTCAGAAATCTCAATACAAAAGAATTGCTCTTGATGAATACCTCTGGCTTGTATAATGCATGGCAGACTAGATGATCATAATGGTCCCTTCCAGCCTTAAAAATCTATGGAAGAACCTCTTTAAACTGTATTAATGAAGGGAAGGCTCATTGCAAGTGACCAAATGTTGTGGTTTACTAACTATACAAACAAATAATCACTAAGCCCTCCTTCCCCTCACCCAGTGAGGATTTGTACAGTCTGCAGCTTAGTGAGCACTGGAAATGGGGAGGAGTTCCAGTACTTCTGGCCTATTATTAATACCCTAGTCATGTTCCAAGACATTACTGAGTGCCACAGGTGGTGGCTTGGTGCTCTCCTACTGGCATAAGATTAAGCACACTGCCTCTTTCCCTGGCACAGCAACAGAATATCATCAGTTTGGTTTTTGCCAATCTCCAAATCCAAAAATGGATTCTAAATTCTGATTTTGGATTAAAAACTACATACTAAATAGTTTTCTTGGATCCAAATTCACTCTTGTGTGTGTGAAGCTGGCAGAGCCCTCTGCTTCATCACATGTGCAAAAAGTGCCAGTAACAGTAAACCCCTGACAGGATGGGCAGTAACATCTAGAATTCCCCTTCAGGTTCCACTACATGGACTAAAATCTGTTGCTGCTGGAGGCTCTGAGTCAGCAGGGCTTGTCTTGGCAATATACTCAGCCCCTCCAATCCTCACAGCTGGCACAGCAGGGGCAGGGATGAGCTGCTCAGATGGCGTCAGCAAAAGAGCTCTTCAAGCATCGCCCAACTCTGCCAGCAAGGGCAAACACACGGGTAGTGTGGGGTCCCAGGCGGAGATGATAAAGCACACGACCAATGTGGTTGCAAGCTGAATCGAATCCTGTTTATTACAAGCTTTCTTTTATAGTTTTTCTCAACATTACATAACACAATTAGGCTATAATCACACATCTACCGATTGGACAAGAAGGAGAATCATGTGTTTATCACATGTATAGCCCCACACCGATTGGTTCAACCGTTCCTTACATAAGGCCATGATTTATTACCTTGTTTACCTCATCTTATATAATCCCTAGACCACCAGGGGGCCTTACATAAGGCCATGATTTATTACCTTGTTTACCTCATCTTATATAATCCCTAGACCACCAGGGGGCCTTACATAAGGCCATGATTTATTACCTTGTTTACCTCATTTTATATAATCCCTAGACCACCAGGGGGCCTTACATAAGGCCATGATTTATTACCTTGTTTACCTCATTTTATATAATCCCTAGACCACCAGGGGGCGCCTTTGTTTTACAAGGCCATGAGCCATTGCCTGGCAAGTGTCCCATCATGACCCTTACTTTCTCATGGAACTTTCCATTAGGTTGGCGTAAGGATGATACATCCCCACAGGGTAGCCCGGGAATGATCAGTGCCTGGCTTGTGGGCATTCAGGGTGGGATTTTCAAAAGTGACAGCCTAACTGAATTCAATGGTAAAACTCCATTGACAGCAGACTTAGGCCAACACTGAACACTTTTGAAAATCCCATCCTGAAGTGATAAAATGATTAAGGTACTAGAATAAAGTGCTACCCACCTAACTACTTGGAAAACATTTGGTATGTCTAATCCCTCCACATGACATTCCAATGCCACAATTCCTGTGAAGTGCATCATTCTCAGAAGTAACATTTTTGGGAGACGTCTGTATGGTATTTCCATGGAATGATAGGAATCAGCATGGTCCACCTAATGAGGGGCAGGCAGTTGGAAACAAAAACAATCACTCTGGCCATCAGGCCTTCAAACATTCAGGGGCAAGCTCATTTTTCTGAGTACATTCAGTTTGTCCCTCATTCCACTTAAATACATGTATAAAGGCCAAGGGGCAGATTCTCCGCTGGTGTAGACTGTTAAAGCTCCACTTTTTCAGTTGAGACAATTTTGGCCTCAAGTACCTCCATGCCTGGTTTCTTTATTCTTTTATACAAATATGTTTAAACAAAAGTCAGACTAAATCTTTGAAAAAAACCTCTAACGCCACATTGGTCTCCTCTGGAGAGAGATTTCAGTGGATGATTTCACAAGGATGTTATGGCTACTTGAATAGGCCTCAGCAATTCCCTATAATGTGTCTTCAACTAAGCGTGATATCAGTCAGTACCGTACTTCCTATAAGGATACAGAATGATTATATTTTTAGATACTATGAATGAAAAACACTGCTCTAAAAATAGGTCAGTCCAGGTTTTCAAATAAATAATTATTGTGATTTGATACAATTGGAACAAAAATATTGTGATGCAGATAGATTTAGCCACAAGAATGGAAATTAGCAACAAAATCCCCAGCAACTCACACAGATGCTGTTGAACTCTTACCCACAAAACAATGGAACAGTAATATAATTTATATATACAGCACCTCTCTTGCCAGCATTCTAGTCACCTTACTTAAAAACACAGCCTTAAAAGACTTCAGATCATTACAGGCATGGAAAATCATATCTAAATATAAAACTAAATCACAACAGCTGAAAACTAAATCACTTATTACTTAAAAAATAACCTGCATAATGATTTTAAGATTCTCTTTGAAAAGTTAAAGGGCCAGCTCCTCAGGTATATGCACTGACATCATGATGCACAAAAATGTGCCTGCAGGCAGGAGCAGTAATACATGTAATCTCTGCATCTGTGGATTTGGGATGGCAGGGCAGCAGAAATATCTAAGAGCCACACAGACCCTGTATGCACCTATATGGTCCTGATCTAACCTGAGGCTTCTGAAGCAGTGAGGTCTGAATCAGACTGACCTCTCTATCATGAGCATTTATACAGTTGCTTCAATGCAGAGGAATCCTGCCATCCGCTGCTGGTTACATCACAGATCTCCCACCGAGGCCCACTGAAGGAATTCTTCCCATATCTCCTATTTCCACTGGCAAAGTGAAAAAGGGAGGCCTGAGAAAAGGGACCCCCTGCCACATTTACTATAGGGCCTATATTGTAAATACTTATACGTCTGCATAACTCTGCTAATTTGAGCAGGCTCATTGAAGTTAACAGGTCTGCTCACGTGAGCAAACTTCTGCCTGTGCTTAAGTGTTTGCAAGATCAGTTATATTTTTCTTGCTTATAAATTGAATAAGTCAATCACTTGCAGTGCACAATATTTCCCATGAACTGAAGGGTAGAAGTGTAAAACTACAGAAATGCTGCAACTGCAGCAACAATTCCAGCCATGTGCACACAGACAGATTTCCTGGTGCTTCCTTCAAACTCTTCCCCCTCATGCAACCTGTACTCCTCCCTCCGAATTCCATGCAAGTTGCTACACTCTGGAAATATAAATACTTCATCCAGAGGAACAAGGCTGCACTGTAGTGAATAAGCCCTTCACCGCCATGCCATGCCACTCCCAAATCCCAGCCAACAGTCTCAGATGTCAGCATAATGCACTGCTGCCATGTTACCTTGCAAACTATAGTGACCTTGTGTTAAATTACCTTTAATTTGCTATTGGGGATATCAGACATTTTCTAAATGTAATCAGTGCTCTCTTCAAAAGAGTGAAATTAATTAGGTTCACTATTCATGTAAGAAGTTTTCTAATTAACCTACTGTGTTGAATGATAAAACACCCTTCACATTCAGTTCCTGCCACACTTGCTCAATAGGACACAGACAGCATTTTAAACTGTTAGAGTAAGGTAAAGACATCAAATGGCTCATTATAATAATGACAGTTGAATTGGAGATCTCTGCCTAATAGCATTAGCCACACCACTCAGAACAACAAATACATGAAGGAACAGCATAAAGTCTGGCCCAGGAAAATATTTCTTTTTAAATAACGTTGCCTATTTACTGAGCAGAGGCAGAATTTGAGGGCCTCAAGATCAGTTTCCTGTTTGGAAGAGAAATCCGTGATGTGGAGTCACATAGTTTCTTAATGTCATTTGTTAATTTAAGAATGTGCACAAATCCTGTTCCCTGGAACGGGGTGATAACAGATGGTGCATGGGAAATTCCCTTCTTGGAGAAGCTTAGGCCAGGTCTACACTACAGACTCATATCGGTATAACTACGTTGCTCAGGGATGTGAAAAATACACCCCCCCAAGCAACATAGTAATACACCAGGGATCGGCAACCTTTGGCACGGGGCCCACCAGGGTAAGCATCCTGGTGGGCCGGGCCAATTTGTTTACCTGCCGTGTCCGCAGGTTCAGCCGATCGCAGCTCCCACTGGTTGCGGTTCGCCGTAGACATGGCTACCACTTCTTGGGGAAGTGGATTAACAACACTGACTGTGCCTTTGGCCAGCTCTTTGACAAGGAACCTCTGCCCTGTCCCCTGAAGCAGTTATCTTGCACCTCTGTCTCTGCCTTCCACAAGCACCACTACTTAACACACAGGGTCCTCTTTCTTATTCAGTCCCCTGAGTTTTACACAAGGGAAACCCTTAGGGCTGATCTACACTGACAAGTTATATCAGCATAGCTGTGTCTCTGAGGAGTATGAAAAACCCACACCCTTGGGGGGCATAGTTAAGATGACCTAAATCCCCATGTAGACAGCGCTAGGTCGACGGAAGAATTCTTCTGTTGACCTAGCTACCGCCTGTTGGCGTAGGAACCCCTCCTGTTGGTGTAGGTAGTGTCTACACTGAAGCGCTATAGCGCTGCAGCAGTGCCACTGTAGCATTTTAAATGTAGACATGCCTATAGTCTTAGTCCAAGGCTACTCATGGAGATAACAGTCTGGAAAGGTCAGCCTGGACATATATCCTCCCTTAATGAAGCTGCTCTACAACCAAAGGAATCTCAGAGCTTCAGCTGCCATACAAAGGAGAGTGATTTAATCCACATAATATCCTTAACAACTCTGGATGTGGCTACTGCATTGGTTCTTTAATTATGTCTGTGGGGAGTTCAACACTTAATATTTATACATCAATGATCCCAATGGTTTAAACCATAAACACTTTTCCATAACAGTAATTCGGAAGTATACTTGGTTTCAAAACAATTGAGAAAATAAGTTTCTTCTTTATTGTTATGTAGAGAACGAGAGAAACAAGGCTAATTTGGCACATTTTTAAAGATCTTTTTGATACTTTACCACAGATGTTTGTAACATTAAAAAAAGATCAGATAATTTTGCTCTCAGTTATACCAGTGCAAATCCAAAGCAATTTAGCTGAAGTTAGTGGAATTACTCTGGATTTATATCAGTGTTGATGAGGGGAGAAATTTTCCCTTTACTTCTGATTCTTTTAAATTTTGTTATGCAAAAATCTATCGCTGGAAACTATACCAGAAATTATATTACCTGCATATTAAGTAATCTTAAAAAAAAATATTAGTAACCTATGTGGTTGAAGTTTAATGGTATTATGCACTGAAGCAGCTGTTACATCAAACCACCGGAAATTTATTGGAAGTCTTTGTCCCCTTCCATGGGTCCTGTGTGGTTTGTCTGCGGTCAGCCTTAGTAACTTACACTTGAATAGTTGCACAGGGGCTTCAGGGCTGTTTGTAGGAGAAGATTAGCCCTTGTGATAGGAGGACTGCAGCCATATACTGCAGTGTATAGGGAACAGTGTATAGGGAACATATACTGCAGCTCTGTTGAGGGAGGGATTACTGGTGCACTTTGTTCAGTATGTTCAGGGTCAGCAAATCCTTTAAAAAATTGTACCTGGAAGGGGAGGGGAGGAGGAATAATGCTAACGGACTGATAATTTTTACAGTGCCTTGCTAGATTCCTCTGTGCACATACATACCAGTTACATTTTTCTACCCATCTATTTGCAGCAGTAGACAAAACAGAGCTCACCTCATGTGAACCGTACATCACCTCAACAATGCATTTCAGGCTAGTACTGCGGTCAGCATGTGGTTATTTCAATTTAGAATTCCTCCTCTCTATTATTTACAAATTCTTTTTCTCGTTAAATCTTCCGTTTGTGGCTCTGCTCGCCCTTCATTACAAACAAAAGAAACAGCTAGTTCTCCTTCCTGCTGTGGTATTTGTAACTGACGACAATTAACGCCTTTTTGGAACACGCTTTGTTCATATCCAAAACTGTAAATACCACGCGGAATGAAGAAGAAACAGGTTTTGCTTTTCATGCTGCTTTAAGGCCTATTTGAGTTCACAATTTGTGGTCAGAAAGGAATCAGAAAGTAGGAAGATTACCCAGCTAATATTGATATGGCAAGCCTAAGCCTTCCTGGTGACCAAAGTGAACAGTTCGTTCTTAAATTGGAGGATTTAATAGAAATTTGAAAGAGAAATGAACATTTTCACCCTCTTTCTAAAGCAATGTTATTTTGAAAATAAGATTAACCAATGAATAAGTAATGTACTACAAACAACTTCTTACATACCTAGGAAAGCAATGTGATATAACATAAGGGACAGCTCACGAGGAGTCAGAAGACCTGGGTTATATACCTGGCTGTGCTATTGGCTTGGTATGTAACCTTGGGCAAACTACCTCACCTCTGTTCCTCAGTTTCCCCATTGGGACCATAATGGTCACCCACTTTTGTCAAGTGCTTTGAGATCTCTGGATGAAAAGAACTGTATGAGGGTTAAGCATTATTTTAGATAGACACCTCTACCTCCATATAACGCTGTCCTCGGGAGCCAAAAAATCTTACCGTGTTATAGGTGAAACCACATTATATTGAAATTGCTTTGATCCACCAGAGTGCGCAGCCCCTCCCTCCCCCCCAGAGCACTGCTTTACTGCGTTATATCCGAATTCGTGTTATATCAGGTGCCGTTATATCGAGGTAGCGGTGTATCACTGTAGTGTTCAAGTTTTAGCTGAACAGTCCAATGCTACACACATAGCTTTGTCAATGTAGTTCAGCCTTGACCTTTGTAATACTCCTTCAGCTTCTTTCCTGAGTAGACTGCCAGTCCTAAACTAGTTTCTGTGCATTAATGTCAGAACTCAGGTTTTATGCAGGCTTAATATTTCCCTGAAAACCAAACATGGTCACAACTGGAGTCTCTAGCACAACTATAGGTGAAATGCTTTTCACTGGACTGCATTTGTCACTATTTGTAAAGCTAGAATGTTGGAAGGAACAGTAGAGTTTGCACAAGGTTTACATGTTGCTGCATGAACTCCATCTTTACGTCATGTGTTACCTATATAAATGAAGTGATGTGTGTGTGCATATTATCCTATATGATATGACTAAAGCCATTAGTGTGTCCTCAAGAAAATTATATATTCTGCTGTGTAGTGACTCAGCCGAGTTATGCTGCAGAGCAAAAAGATCCCGGGACTGAAATTAATCCTTTTAATTAGTTAGGGTACGTATTGTGAGTGGCTCAACTACACATTCCTGGTTTCTGAGCTAAGAATTGGATGAGAATTGTATTTAATCCTTGACACAGGAAACCACTTTAATTAATATTACAGTAAATAAATTGTTCTAAAACCTGAATATATAGGGTGTGGCACTGATCTTTCTGACAGAGAACAGCTACAATAAGCATGTGACTGCAATTTCTAACAGACACTGAGTTTTCTTCTTTTCAGGGATTTTATGATGGTCACTCAGCTTCCTTTGAGGACCATTGAAATTCAGCGTGCACTCATTCCTGGCTAAAGCTCTGCATACGGGTTACACACATTAATGTGAATCACTTGAAGAGCTAGGATGGAATGCAAACTGGATGGAGGAGGAAAATGAAGAACCAGAGACAGAGGAATTCTAGGGCAGTGGTTCCCAAACTTTTTTCTAAGGCAACCCACCAACTGCAGTGTGTCTTTTTTGTGATCCACCATTACATATATGCACCCTCCACCCCAACACCACAACCCTAATCCCTGCCCAGTGCAGAGGGCAGGTTCTGAGGGGGAGGGGCTTTGGAGAGCAAGTCCACCCTGCACTCACTCCGCAACAGCATCTCCTGTCCTGCAGGGCTGGGCCCTTCTCCCCACTCCAGGCATTCCAACCTGATGCAAGGGGTCACAGCATCACTCAGGTCAGGCCCAGCCACCCCTCTGTCATGATGGAGGGGGGCCAGGCTGAATTTAACTGAGTTGCCTGGTGACCTGGCGCATGGGGTTGCAATGCCACTCACTCAGATTTGGTGGAAAAGCAGCCATGCTAAACCTGAGTGACACTGCAACCCTGCACACCAGGTCACAACACTCAGAGCAGGAAGGATAGGACATGCCACTGCAGGGTAATTGCATGACAGGCTTGCTCTCTACCCCCACCCCAACCTGCCCTGGGGCATCCGCTCTGCACTGAGCCAGGAGAATTGTATCTCTGCTGGCCAGGGTTCAGATTCATCAGGCCCTGGATGTGGCAACCTATCTAGAAACTTCCCGTGATCCACTGGTGGGTTGGGACCCACCACATGGAAACAGCTGTTCTAGGGTCTTCAAATAAAAAACAGCACTTGAAGGAAAAGAGACGGTCCTTAATATACCACCTCAGAGGACTGTCAGTCTGTCTGCATCATGAGGTCAGTAGACTGGTGGAACGAACCACCCTGAAGGGATGGTTCAGAACAGGATGGCCTTACTTTTATCTGGGTGCATGCTTCTAGTAATTACCCACAACGTGAATCTGAGGGCAAACAGGAGATTAATACGTGAAGCATTTCCCTATACTATCAGACCTGCATACAAAATATAGGAAAAAATTAGTCCTGATCCTCCTTGGACTAGAACACATTTGATTTCCTCACAATCACAATAAACCCCTAGAATTGTAATGGTCTTTGTGTCAGAAAGCCCGGAGAAGGAACACAGAGAGCTAATCTTCAACATCCCACACAAAAAGAGTGTCAGTAGTAAGGTATATACCCAACAGGGAGCAACACTGTGAGTGTGAGAAAAAGACTAAGAGCTACAGTATTTGTAGAGAGGCACTACTCAAATTACTGGTGTAAACTAAGGGAGGAATTGCAACATATAAAAATAAATATGCATACAAATTAGCACTGTACAACTTAATTTATACCCGTGATGCTTTCAATAACTAAATATTTAGTGCTAGATTCTGCCACCCTTACACACATTGAGGAGTATCTCGCTGCATGAGTAGGGGCATTAGTAATGAACTGTGGAATTAGGTCACTAGTTCAAATTTGATCCAGAATGCTAGGGAGCCATGGTGAAAATGATCTGCGGCCAATTTGAACTAGTGACCTATGATGGCTTCTCTTAGACATTCCTAATGCACCCTAATGCACATTAGTATCTAGGCATGAAAATTGGAAACTGGAGGTGAAATTCTGGCCCCTCTGAAATCAGTGGGAGTTTTGTGTAGCCAGGATTTCACCCCAGGGATAGGAGGAGGTGGGAGAAGGATCCACACTTTTAACATATGTAGTATATTACTCCTCCCTCAATACAACCATAAGTTGCTCCTTCACAGCACCCATTTCTATGGCCTTTCCGTAAAAAGTATAATGCTGTTCCTAATCACAAGAACACATGCTGGAAAAGAGATGGGAATGGGGTTTTAAACGGGCATCTGAGGAGAGACAGAATTAAGTATGATCCTCAGCATGAAAGCAAGGTGATTAGCTACATGTTCCCTTTGGCCTTCATCCTCCTACCAGTCAGGAATAACTTAGTAGTTACACAATAGTACTGTCATTTATCCTGGGCTGGGCTGCCCTGATCTCTCTGTCTTGCTCATCCCATTTCCTCACATGTACATGTGCAACACTGGTGTTATGCAAGAACACACCCATAGTGCATGTGGATACACTCACACTTACTACTTTGATTAGCTACACTGTTCAAAAACCCCTCTGTTTTCCCAAGTACTAAGCATAAATTAAATATTCAGATCCCTTAAAAAGCAATTAAATTTTACTGTCAAGTAATTTGCAAATCCAAAGAGCAAATGTACAAAAAATAATTAGCATAGTAAGAAATCAGTTATTTCTAAGCTCATAAGCCCTTTTAATTAAAATCACAATATTTTTAATTGCCAAAGGGGATATTTTGTTTATAATAGAGAACATTTCTAAGTTTTAATTTAAGTTTCACTCTGATATTGTGATAATTGAGAATTGCCCTCCAGGGGGCAACAGTATCCATCAAACAAAATAATGGGCTTCCCATCTCCACCAAAGGATTATCATGCATGAAAACTTACCATCCTGGAATACAGGCAAGGAAAATTAACCTACATCAGCTCTGACAAGTCTCCTGAGAACATATACTGAGAGAAATATCTCCTTTCAGAATAAATGGCAAATTATTTAAATAATCTATTTAAAATAATTGTACTCATACAAACAATACATGACTTCTAATCTAGTATATACAATTGCTGCACATTGGAAACCTTTAGACATATCAGGTTTTTATAATCTAATAAATATCTTAAAATTGTACCTTGTTCATGGCTAAATGTACTACAGACTCATCCAGCAATATCTAAATGATTTAAGAATACTGCTTAATTGGGGGAATGGATGACTCAAAGTCATGGCAATGGGTATAGAGCCTTCCACGACTAGCTTGCCAGTATGAAGTTGTCCAGGTGTAAAAATATAGAATGTGTATACATGATGTAGGCATTTTTGAAAATAGGACTTGTTTAGTGACCTCGGGGAAATGAGTTTTTGGTCTTGATCCAGTTTTGAATGGATAAGTGTCCTCACTTTTGCCACAGTGGAAAAATCCTATAAGTCAAGCTAGTTATTATTAAGAAATATTTGTATTACAATTACACCCAGGGGCCTCAGCCAGGATCAGGGTCCCATTACCCTGAAGATGCAATGCAGTTGCCTATCACAAAGAGTCTAAAATCTAAAAAGACAAGTGACACAAGAAAGGGTTGGAAATACTATCAAATATATACAATTTCATATAAATATATATTTGGAATTTTTAAAAAAATCTTAGTATAGTTAAGATAATGTGCCAACTATCCTTCATTAGCCCCACAGTCTATCCATCATTAATTGGCTGTTGTTTTGTTTAATATGCAGCAAGACAGGTGTGGATTCTGAGGAGAGATTTGAGATGAAGGATGGTAGTTGAAGCTATATACATGGATGAGATCAGACAGGGTACAAAGGAAGGAGAAGAGGAGTTAAGGATGGCACCCTGTGGAATTGCCCAGGAGAAAGAAAGTGAGGAGAAGAAACAGTCTGAGAGGTAGAAGCAGGGGCATAGCCACAGGAGGGCCACCCACTTAGCATCCATGCCCAGCACCCCAGTCCCAGCTCTGCTCTGGCCCCAGCGCTTGCCCCACTCCGCCCACCTGCCCACACTCTTTCTGGACAGTGGGGTTGGGGCACGGAGGCTTGTCCCACTCTGCATGCCCAGCACTTCAACTGGGAAGCGGGGCGTGGGAGCTTGCTCCACTCCACCCACCTGGTGCTCCTGCCGGGACTGGGCGGGCTGAGTGGGGCAAGCCCCCACATCCCAACCCCACACTCTTGCTGGAGCACCAGGTGGGCAGGTGGAGCGAGGCAAGACCCCACGCCCTGACCCCATTTCCAGGCTGGAGTGCCGGTGGGGTGAGCGGAGTGGAGCAAGCCCCCACACTCCCACCCTGCTCCCTGGCAGGAGCACCAGGCGGGCAGAGCAAATGAGGGTGTGGGAGTGCCAATTTTTTCTGGGGCCCCGGGTTGGCCCAGTGGCGGATTAGCCACTGGGAGGAGGGCGAGTGAGCGGACGGATGGCGGCGGTAGAGGAGATCTTAAAAAAAGGTAGGCCCGCTGCCTGGGGGAGCCAGGCCCAGCGTGGGGCAGGGCAGTGGGCTCTGGAAGGGAGCCAGGAGCCATGTGCGCTGGAAAGCAACATGTCCTCCCAGAGCTGGATGCATGCCTGGGGCTCCAAGGAGTCCCTGGCAAGAGAGTCTATCCATCGCCCCCACAAGGCCGGCTGCAGGGGGATGCCAGCCCTCTATCCTTCCTGCCTTCCCATAATTGTTCACCTATCCGAAGTTGAGGCCCAACCAAATCTCCCATCCTGGCTACGCCACTGGGTAGAAGAAGATCCAAGAGAGAATGAAGTCAAGGAAGCCAAGGATTAAATCTTCTCAGAAACTTAACTGTGCTCTTCTCTCTAAATGTAGTCCATGCAGAACCAGACTGAGGCACATTGGAATCAAAACCATATAGGCCACTTATTCTGAGAAATGTTCTGCTCTCCTAAATCATGCCTGATTATCTTTATTCCAGTTCATTTAATTGTTGGCAGGTTAAGTTCCCTGGATCCAGAGATGATAAATAGACTGGCCAAGTTTTCATAAAAAGAAATATTTGGGAATCAAACATTAAAGAACTGGCTTGTAGCATTTCTAAACTTTTATACCCTAAGAATAAAACAGTCTTTGATAAATTATATGAATTGCTGAAACGTACTTAATTAGATTATTAAGAAACAAGGTAAAGTCACAGTCAGCAACTGATTGCCATATTTAGGAATACAACTCAGTAGAATTTTGGAAAGGATAATGGAAACAAATAAATCATCTGAAATTGAATGTATTAAGAAATACATATTTGGGATTAGCTAAAAAACATTGAGGTAGCTTTTTACCACCAATTTAAGCTACTTCAATTGGACGCTGAGAATATCATTTGCTATAAACAACAGGGATTGACTTAGCTCTGTCCTGTCCTGTGGTGCATGTCTGCATATATCACACATCAGTTGTCATAACAGCATGAATTCTTCTTGCCTCAAAGTGGACCGTTAATGTGGGTTTTCCACCTGATGTTCATCAATAGAGCATGTCCAATCAACTGTGCAGCTTGTTTAAGTGATTCTCTGCTGAATCTATTACAGTGGAAGATTTGTTGGAAGTTCAGAGCCCTGTCTCCTCCAGAGCTGTCCGGTTATATCATTGTTTATAAATTCTTATTCTTATTTATTATTAACAGTATTTAATCCTGATTATTTATACCTCCTTATTCAATACTACTACTATTGTTTCATCTGGTAATAGAAAATGTCTTACCTGATCATTTCCTTCTGGGTGTGTCTCCTCTTCATAGAATCAGGAAGCATCTGAAATCTGTTTCTTAGCAACCTTCTTCAGAAGGCCATACCCTTTTCTTCAGCTCCCCGGTGAGTGCTTCCAAAGCTGTACTCATGAGCTCTTCAGATACAGCTGTTCATTATCTTCCATCTTTATGGATAGAAACAATGGGAACATGTCAGGTTTTCACAGCCTTAGATATTAGGTTGGATATTAGGAAAAACTTTTTCACTAGGAGGGTGGTGAAGCACTGGAATGGGTTACCTAGGGAGGGGGTAGAATCTCCTTCCTTAGAGGTTTTTAAGGTCAGGCTTGACAAAGCCCTGGCTGGGATAATTTAGTTGGGAATTGGTCCTGCTTTGAGCAGGGGGTTGGACTAGATGGCCTCCTGAGGTCCCTTCCAACCCTGATATTCTATGATTCTATGATATATTCTTAAATATATTAAAAATTGTGACATCATTAAAATGATAAATTGTAGAAGACGACACAAAATTTGTTGAAGAATTTATGGATTGTGTCTGCAAGACGAATGCATCCGAAGTACAGAATACTGGATGATATTGACAACTACTTATTGGCTGTAGTTTTGCTACAGATTAATGATGGTGATGGGCAAACCTCAGAAGTTTTGAAGGTTTACTTTGGCAAAAGAATCTCAAAGTTTAGTTACTTCTCTGAATCTACAGGGACTCCTCTCACCTGGCGTGCACAAAGTTAACATGCTGCCCCATCTAATCACTCATGCATGTTGATGCAATTGTTTTCAGATACCTACTGATCAGTTCCACACATCAATTAAACTATGTGTTGCATATTTGCAAATAATGTATCTGTTTTATATGTTGCATGAATTATATCAAGAAACTGGTCCCTTTCAAATGCTACAGTTCACACACAAAGAAAACAGATGACACTGTATCACAAATATGAAACATACATGTCCTTTTCACATAGTTCTGGAATACTACAATAGTTCATACCTCCTACCATGAACACCTCTCTGGTCTCCAGCTCTCGCCTAAATTTAAAGATGAGTTGCACCGTGTTTTAAAAGTAAGCATTTTACAAAACACTAAATATTAGTAAACCTGACTCATCTAGTGAATTTATAGCAGGGCAGGAAACCTATCTGAACTGAACAAAGGACTCTCCACAGGAAATTTATGCTAGTAAAGGTCCATTCACCCATTACCTCCTGTAAAAAGGCTTTAAGATAGACAATAGGCTGCTCATTAAACAGACCAAGTGTGCATTTCATTGTTTGTATACTCATTGAAATGCACTGCACTCACTCTGTTCCCTGGCACTTCTCCCCATTAAGCGGGTGTGCCATTTACCAGCTGATTAGTTCATCTAGATATAACCATATTCCACTAGAAATGTCAAAATTCTGCATATGTCTTTCAACACACTTTGTTAACTAACACATTTACACCCCCTCTGAGTAGTTGCACCACTCAGCATGCTCAAAAGTAGTTTTTTAGGTCCTCATCCCAGTCTAACTCCAAGTTTTCATAGCTTCCAAGGCCAAAAGGGACCATTTGGGATCCTCTAGTCAGACCTCCCTTGTCACACAGGCCATAAAACCTCCCACAAAAAACTTGTCAAACATATCTTTTGGTTTTGCTGTTCCAGTGGTACAAGGAAGACTTAAAGGGACACCTGGGATTCCTCTGCCATAGGAGAATCACCCAAGTAAAGCTTGTTCTATGCCCCCACTCCCCAGCCACCTCTGTGTAGCGTGGATGTTGGGGCAGGCAGAGACATGGGTTTGTGTGGCTGTAATGCACTATACTTCGGCAGTCCTGAATGGCTGAAATGGCTCCTAAGGGGCTGTTACAAATCAGAGTAACTTAAAGCAGCCCTGTGGGTGCTAGAGGCTGCCCCCAAGGTTGGGGACAGAGAAGTCCCAGTGGAGTTTTAGAGCACCTGAGGATTCAGTTCTTAGCGTCATCTGATTTTCAGTGAATGATAAAGATTAGAGATATATTAATGTAAAATTTTCCTACTTATAATAGCACTTCTGTACTTTGCCTTAATAGAAAACACACATATCTGTGTGTGGCTTGGGGAGAAGCAAACATGAAAAACCTGTCCTTTCTAATTAGGTAGCATAGCTGAAAACAATCATTAGAGGGGTAGCCGTGCTAGTCTGTACCATCTTTTCATGTGCTGTATATCTATACCTGCTTACTGTATTTTTCACTCCATGCATCGTGGATTATAGCCCACGAAAGCTTATGCCCAAATAAATTGATTAGTCTCTAAGGTGCCACAAGGACTCCTTGTTGTTTTAATCATTATACTGTGTCTGCTTCCGTATACTAGTCCTACTCCCACTAAACATCCAGTCCTACTCCCACTAAAGTCCCTGATGAAACTCTCACTGAGTTGATTAGAAGCAGAAGCAAGGCCAAAACGAATAGGTGAAGTGCATCCAAAAATGTCATTTATTTGACCTGGTACGATGCCTTGTGATACACATCTGCTGTGCTCTTGGTCCAGTAAAAGATACTTCTTCACCCGCCTTGTGCTGGGATAATATCAGGTTACATCATCCTATCACATGACATGATGTAACACAGTAATACATGACACACTATAAACAGATGCTGTGCCAATCAGTCAAAGGAAACACCATCTTGTTTGGAAAACAGATGGCTGGCCATAGTTACATGTGTATTTGCACCTACAGAGAGGACAGCAGATATTTCACAACTGGAAGCTCTCCAGAGATTGATATTGACTTGTAGTGGGACATTAATTACAAGTCTGTCACTCTCACTCTCCAACTACAAAAGCAGTTTCTCCTCCCTTGGTGTTCACACCTCAACTGCTAAAAGAGGGCCTCATCCTCCCTGATTGAACTAACCTCATTATCTCTAGACTGATTCTTGCCTGCATATTTATACCTGCCTCTGGAAATTTCCACCACATGCGTCTGACGAAGTGGGTATTCACCCATGAAAGCTTATGCTCCAATACGTCTGTTAGTCTAGAAGGTGCCACAGGACTCTTTGTCACTCTCACAGCATTTACTTTCTCTGTGATGTCCCTTTCAAAATTACAGATCTTTGTGATCAACTATTAATTTCCTCCACTTACAGTGTTTCTGACCCCAAGCCACGAGAGGAGGTTTTTGAGGAGTTATTTGGCTCTCAAATACAACAAAAGAACACTTGGTGGCACTCATTCAACATCATTTTTGCCTCCTCACCCCCACCATTGCAGCTTCTGTGGAATCTGAGAATTAGTTTTTAGTTGATGGTTCCAGATAGTTGAGACACGTAAATCAGTCTCCTTAAATTAAATTAACGCCAGTACTTTGTCACTGTGGACCAATTCCTGAAGTCTCTACTCAGCTTTCAATCAACCCTTATTCAAGTCAGCTTAAACAGAAGGAATTTTGCCGCTGTATTGTTTGAGTAAAAGCTGAGTAAGGACTTCGGGATTTGGCCATATAATAATAATATAGTAAAGTAATATTCGGCTAGCGCTTGCAAACTGTGTAGAACAACATTAAACATTTCCATGCATAAAATGCTTTGAAATCTCTTTTAATATTGCACCTGGTATTTCACCCAGCCCCTTCCATCACTCCATTTAATGGTTTTGTTGCCCTCCCTCAGTTCCACCCTCCACACTTCTCTTTGCCTCGACTCCATCCTGTCTTGACCACAGTTGCAACCCTGATGCTGAAGGAGCAATTAAGATTGACACCCGAAGTTTCACACCACCAATGGCCATATTTCCTAAATAATGGTTATATCCCAACCAACATCATGCATCTCAGAATGCTTCTCCCTACCCAGGAATACCGCACCCTGATAAAAAGAGAGGATAGCAAGTAAACGCCATGGCACTACTCACAATGGAACAATTGAAAAGGAGGTAGAGAGTTGTGCATCATCAATATACTGAGGATATCCCAAGCTATGCCTGTGGGTGACTCCCCTTTGTGGGTTTGTACGCATATTGAACTATAGGGATTAGATAAGCATTTGCCCATAACTACTCCAAAAACCCTCTTATTCCAGGAATGAGTACAGTACTCATGAACTAAGACCCCCACCAAGGACCACAGCTTCATCACGTCAGAGACTGTTGAAAGAGTTGACAATCAGCAAGGAACTTCTTTACTGACCCTTACAAGCAGGACACCATCACATTAGCCAGGCATGATAGGATGCCATTAGATAGTCTAAAATCTGATTGAAGAGGGTGAGGGGTTTAAAGCTCAAGTCAAGATGTCCCTGGAACTATTCATTTATTATACTCTCAATATAACACATATTGCACAAAACAAGGAAGTTTGAAACAGATCAGTAGTTACTAGTAGGTGTTCATATTAAGAAAGGGTTTTAAGAAATTGAGCACAGCTAAGCATAGAAGGCATCCTGCCTTCAGAAAACTGTCCCATAAGTGATCTGAGGTCACATCACTTCATGTAACTTTGTCACTGTGTAGATTGCCACTGGCTCTGCATCTATTAAGCATTTATTCCTTTCTCAATAGTTATTCCCCTTGTTCGTCTTAAAAACCTTCACCAGCTGCACCATTGGAGCTTGTAAGTTCTTTGAACCAAGTAAACATTTAATTGGCTGCGTATTTGACTAGCTATGCCTGCGTGGACTCTGCATCTATGTTTAGATGTAAACCCATAGACTTAAGAAAATGTTCTACTGCAGATGTTCACTATACTGTTTTAAAATAGTCAATTACTTTTCAAACCAAACGATGGCAGTGGTTCTCCGAGAGACGGTGGCCTATGCCCAAACCAAGTTTCAAACTTCAGAGGTTTTTGCAGTCTAAAAAAGTGGGGTCTAAATATTTTTAAATGGGGAATGTTGGGGGTTTGATATTTTTTTCTCTCTTGTCAAACGCTAAAATGGCTGAAAGGTTTTTTCTCCAACCTCTTAAAAAAAGTAAAAACAATTAGCATTAGGCAGAGACACAGCAAAGAAAATTTTAGCAAAACGGTGACTGTCTTGGAAAGTTAAAAGTGTGTGACAGCAGACCTTCCAATAATGGAAATTATTTTATGACCTTAAATATAGAGAGTGCTATAAAGCACCTGCTACATAGCAGTAAAAAGAAGAGAGACAAATATAATGTATTGAAAGGCACAATGTATATTTTACTGCAACTATGGAGACAAATATTATGAAAATGTGCTTTTCATATCAACAGAATACACCGTACACACTGGTATTGTACACAGTTCACTTGCAATAATCAAATAACCTTTCACAAAAAAGGACTAGACAATGAGTCATGAAGGGCAGTGCCTCAATGAACAGCTTTGATGAGCTTTCCCCTCACAAGAAGGTGGGGTCATTTTGTACATGAGCTCCCACTGTCATCAGCTCTGCTTGTACAAAGAATTTAAATTACATCATGCTTTATTGTGGATATTATTAATTTTGCTAAAGATTAATGACTGAGGGATGATGGCCAGATGCAAACCAATACCATCGGAGCTTAGAATGGAAAAAAAAGGTTTTCTTAATATTAAGGAGGCAGGTAATTGCAATGAGCTCCCCAATAGATTGCACTGCTGGGATAAGTTATTTTGTGACCCAGTGTGCAAATCAGCTCCGAGAACAGACTCTTAGGACATACCTTATATATAGTTTATAGACTTCACCATCAGAATTCTGGCATTTTCCAGACTCTCAGCCAAACAAATGCTTGGTGAGATATACACAGCTTATGTCTCCACAATTTCCAAAGGGTTAAAAAGGGCTTAATAACTTGGAGCGTGGGAGGTGTTTGAGCTATATTTGGGGAAAGTGCTGAAAAATAGGTCAGGTGCCACAAATGTAGCCAGACGGGCTACTGGAAGGGGGAAATCAGCTGTTCTAGGCATTGTAAGTTTAGGCCTGGGCAGTTGCTATGTAATTAGGAGCCCTAAGCCTTCAAACAGAGTAAACCCTCTTACTGTAAATTAACGAGTCTTTCTGATAATTTGCTCTTTGTCATTAGTAGACTCTGACATAGCATCAGAGGGGTAGCCGTATTAGTCTGGATCTGTAAAAAGCAACAGAGAGTCCTGTGGCACCTTTAAGACTAACAGATGTATTGGAGCATAAGCTTTCGTGGGTGAATGTCCACTTCGTCGGATGCATCTGACGAAGTGGGCATTCACCCACGAAAGCTTATGCTCCAATACATCTGTTAGTCTTAAAGGTGCCACAGGACTCTCTGTTGCTTCTGACATAGCAGTTACAATTTGATAGATCTACCTCGCTATACACATCTGGACTTTTACACAGCTCACTCAAGGAATTGGAAAAACAGGCACTTAAAATGACAAGTGAAGCACAGTTTAAAGCCCTGCATGCACTACAACTTTAAACTGATTTTATAACCAGCTCATGACATGGTTGGCTCTACACACAGTTTATGTCAACAAACAACACAGTTAATAGCAGATTAGTAATTGTGGCCACCAGCCATGTGCATAGGCTGGCATATGGGTATCTTCCTTTAACCAATCAAGCACAAGGCAAGGCCAGCTCAAGCACATTTGGCACTAGTTTAACTGGGGCCTCCCTCCAAAGCAGCATTCAGTGTCCCCAATGCAGGACAGATGGAGGAAGCCAGAAAGCAAGAAGAGGTGATCCAGAGACCTTTTCCACCTGAGACACCCTGCAACAAGTTTCACAGCCTGTCTAAATCAGATCTAACGTTTGGGATCCCTTACTTCTGCCTGTATAACTAATTTGGCCAGTCCTCCTTCCTCCAATCTCTCCGTGCAGTAGAACATCCCAGTATGTTTTGCCCCACCTGCTGCTTGCTGTGTTTGTTTTCTACACCCTATCTCATCTGCTGAAACCCTGTGGGATTGCCGTCCAGATTACCCCCGAACACACTTACATAAACATGATTAGGCAGTGTGGTAAGTGCAGATATGTAAACATGACCGACACATGGGTGTGTTTTGCAAAAAGCTTCTGTTTGGACACAACTTAATCATGTTGCAATGGAGTCAGATGAGTGTCATTAACTGGTTACAAAACCACAGCTGTACTGGCAGGGCATGAATTGAGTTTTTAAATGTTATTTGTATAAAGTTCAAAAGCTCTATAAATTGTTTTGGACAAGAGCCCCAGGTTTCCTTGAATACCCAGAGAGAGCAAACCCTGGGGGACACATTTTGGAACACTGGGTACCTCTATTGTGCCTTCAAATCATGTGTCTGCACCCAACAGGATTGACACTAGAGTGGCCACTCATGCATCCCCAGAATACCAGACATTCCAGTTCTTCTGGGAAAAGTGTGCATGCACCCCCATCTGCGTGACCCCGCCCCTGCCAGTGTGACCTTGTATGCACAATGTATGCAAGATCACGCCACAGGAAGAAGCCACTATGAAGAGCACCCTGTCCTGTCCTCTCCAGCATGATGATGCGAGGTCAAATCCTGGAGGATGCCATTTTGAAGAGCACAGCACCCCACCCCTAACAGCATAACCTCACATGCATGGTCATGCCAGCTGAGGCAGGGCGGTGCACTCTTCAAAATGGTGTCCTCCATCTGATACCATACAAAAATCACATCTGGTTTTGTCTCAGTATCAGATGGGGGACATATCTTAGAAAAGCAGGACTTGTCCCATTTAAAACCAGATGAATGGCCTGCCTAGCTGAGGCCTGGTCTACACTAGGAGTTTATGTCGAATTTAGCACCGTTACATCGAATTAACTCTGCACCCGTCCACACCACGAAGCTATTTAGTTCGACATAGAGGGCTCTTAAATTCGACTTCTGTACTCCTCCCCAACGAGGGGAGTAGCGCTAAATTCGACATGGCCATGTCGAATTAGGCTAGGTGTGGATGGAAATCGACGGTAATAGCTCCGGGAGCTATCCCACAGTGCACCACTCTGTTGACGCTCTGGACAGCAGTCCGAGCTCGGATGCTCTGACCAGCCACACAGGAAAAGCCCTGGGAAAATTTGAATTCCTTTTCCTGTCTGGGCAGTTTGAATCTCATTTCCTGTTTGGACATCGTGGCGAGCTCAGCAGCACTGGCAACAATGCAGAGCTCTCCAGCAGAGATGGCCATGCCATCTCAGAATAGAAAGAAGGCCACAGCATGGACTGATCGGGAAGTCTTGGATCTGATCGCTGTGTGGGGCGATGAGTCCGTGCTTTCCGAGCTGCGATCGAAAAGACGGAATGCAAAGTTCTACGAGAAGATCTCTAAAGCCATGGCAGAGAGAGGATACAGCCCGGATGCAACGCAGTGCCGCGTGAAAATCAAGGAGCTGAGACAAGGCTACCAGAAGACCAAAGAGGCAAACGGACGCTCCGGATCCCAGCCCCAGACATCCCGTTTCTACGAGGCACTGCATTCCATCCTAGGTGCGGCCGCCACCACTACCCCACCACTGACCGTGGACTCTGAGGATGGGATATTGTCGACGGCCGGTTCCTCGGACATGTTAGCGGACGGGGAAGATGAGGAAGGAGATGAGGAGGACGAGGCAGTCGACAGCGCTTACAACGCTGATTTCCCCGACAGCCAGGATCTCTTCATCACCCTTACAGAGATCCCCTACCAACCGTCCCCAGGCGTTAACCCGTACACAGAATCAGGGGAAGGATCAGTCAGTAAGTGTTTTAAACATGTAAACATTTATTTTTAACAGAACAGGAATATTAACAATATTAACAATGGCTTTTTCATGATTACTTTGCCCTAGGCGCTTAACGTTTCAGTCCTTGACAGTGCAACTACTGAAAAAAAAATCTAACAATGTCCGGTTTAGCATGATTGTTTTGCCCTAGGCGCTCTACTGTTTAGTCCCTGCCAGTGCAGCTACAGTAAAATCCGGTCTATATGTCCGGGGATAGAGCAGAAATCCTCCTGGGATATCTCCACGAAGCTCTCCTGGAGGTAATTGGAAAGCCTTTGCATCAGGTTCCTGGGGAGAGCGGCCTTATTGGGTCCTCCGTGGTAGGAAACGTTTCCGCGCCAGGAGACAAGCAAGTACTCGGGGATCATTGCCTTGCAGAGCATGGCGGCATACGGCCCTGGTCTTTGCAGGCTTTCCCGAAGCATCCTTTCTTTCTCCGTCTCTGAAATCCTCATCAGAGTGATGTCGCTCATGGTGACCTGCTTTGAATTAGGTAGGGGAATGTTAGTATTGGGACTGCTTGCCTGTTCCTTTACAAAACTGTAACTGGCGGTTTACAGCCACGCGGTGGAGGCGGGAGAGGAGCAGCATACAGGGATCTTTCCCTGGGACAGCCGCGAGGGGGTGAGACAGGGGCAGAGTTCATGCTTGCCGGATTGCTGGCAGCAGGGACTGGCATTGCTTTGAACGTGAAAGGAGGCCAGTGCTATTATTAAAGTTTTAAGCAGCCACAAGTCTACGGCTTACCATGTCAGCCTGTTACCCAAATTCCGCTGTCCTGTCCCGCTTGTCTGATCTCCACTGCAAGACCCCAGGCACTGAATGCAAAGGCCGAAAATTCGACCTTGTCCTGAGTGCGCATGTGATAGGTGCTGTGCATGGTCTTGTTCACAGAGAAAGACTATGTTCTTTGTTCAACCAAAAATTTATCTTTCTGAGGAATTCACTCCCTTTTTCCCATCCCACAGCTGCGACTGTCTTCCGAACTACCCTGGCATCACACTCCCAGAGGCTAGCGCAGATTAGGCGTAGGAAGAAGAGGACAAGGGAGGACATGTTCTCGGAACTTATGGGCTGCTCCCGAGCCCAGGCAGCCCAGCAGACCCAGTGGAGGGAGAACTTGTCCCAAATGCACCGATCACACATGGGACGGGAGGAGAGGTGGCGGCAGGAAGACCAGCAGGCGACTCAAACGCTGCTTGGACTAATGAGGGAGCAAACGGACACGCTCCGGCGCCTTGTGGATGTTCTGCAGGACCGGAGGCAGGAGGACAGAGCCCCGCTGCAGTCTATCTCTAACCGCCCTCCCCCGCCACAAAGTCCCATACCCCCCTCACCCAAAGTCCCAAGAAGGAGGGGCGGCAGAGTCCGTGAAAACTCTCACTCCACCCCTGCAGACTGCTCAAGTACCAGAAGGCTCTCATTCCCCAAAATTTGATAAGTCCTTTCCTTCCCGCCTCACCCAAACCCCCGTCCCAGTTTCATCCCCCAGTTTCATATGTAGTTGCTAATAAAAAATACGTTTCTGTTAATTACTGTTTCCATCATGTTCTTTTAGAGGAGAGTCTGTTTGAAGGGGGGGAAGGGGGTTGGTAATTGGACAGGACAGTCACCTTTACCAGGGTACAGACGCGGGGGCAGGTTCAGCAGCAGGGCACACACACATTGCATTCACTAGTTGCCCTGGTCAGTCTGGGAGGTGGTTTTCATGTTCTGTGTGTGTGTGTGGGGGGGTGGCTATGTGACTTTGTGGCGGGGGAGGGCGGTTAGAGATCTTATGCAGCGGTCCTTATCCTGGATCACAGAGCCACGCAGCAGGGGATCTGTAACCGTCCTCCCCCTGCCACAAAGTCACATAGCCCCCACACACAGAGTCCCGAACAGGAGGGGTGGCAGGCTCCGTTGAAACAACCAGTCCACCAGTGCGGAGCCTGTCATTCCTGGAGTTTAGAAGCGTCCTTTGCATCACTACACTACACCCGCTCCCCACCACAGTCTGCGTCCCAGGTTCAACACTTTCCCGCGAAAACAGTAATAAAGAAAACGGTGTTCATTAACAAATTTCCAGTGATTTTATTTTTAAACATGTGTTGGAAGGGGGGGAACGGGGTGAACGGGGTATGTAACTGGAGAGGATAGTGAACATTTACTGGGTAAAGAAACGGGGGCAGGTTCAGCTTCTCTGTAAACAAACTTAATAGTCACAGGTTACCCTGCTCACTCAGGAACCTAGCTTTCAAAGCCTCCCGGATGCACAGCGCGTCCCGCTGGGCTCTTCTAATCGCCCGGCTGTCTGGCTGGGCGTAATCAGCAGCCAGGCTATTTGCCTCAACCTCCCACCCCGCCATAAAGGTCTCCCCCTTGCTCTCACACAGATTGTGGAGCACACAGCAAGCTGCAATAACAATGGGGATATTGGTTTCGCTGAGATCAGAGCGAGTCAGTAAGGTTCTCCATCTCCCCTTGAGACATCCAAAAGCACACTCCACCACCATTCTGCACTTGCTCAGACGGTAGTTGAAGAGTTCTTTTTCAGTGTCCAGGGCGCCTGTATAGGGCTTCATGAGCCAGGGCATTAGCGGGTAGGCTGGGTCCCCGAGGATGACTATAGGCATCTCCACATCCCCAACAGTTATTTTGTGGTCCGGGAAGTAAATACCTTCCTGCAGCCATCTAAACAGACCAGAGTTCCTGAAAACACGAGCGTCATGAACCTTGCCCAGCCATCCGACGTTGATGTTTGTAAAACGTCCCCTATGGTCCACCAGTGCTTGCAGCACCATTGAAAAGTAGCCCTTTCGGTTAATGTACTGGCTGGCCTGGTGGTCCGGTCCCAGGATAGGGATGTGAGTTCCATCTATAGCCCCACCGCAGTTTGGGAATCCCATCGCGGTGAAGCCATCTATGATGACCTCCATGTTTCCCAGGGTCACTACCTTTGAGAGCAGTAGCTCAACGATTGCGTTGGCTACTTGCATCACAACAACCCCCACGGTAGATTTGCCCACGCCAAAGTGGTTCGCGACTGACCGGTAGCTGTCCGGCGTTGCAAGCTTCCAGAGGGCTATGGCCACTCGCTTCTGGACACTCAGGGCTGCTCGCATCCGGGTGTCCTTGCGCTTCAGGGCAGGGGACAGCAACTCACAAAGTTCCAGGAAAGTTCCCTTCCGCATGCGAAAGTTTCGCAGCCACTGTGATTCATCCCAGACCTGCAGCACTATGCGGTCCCACCAGTCCGTGCTTGTTTCCCGGGCCCAGAATCGCCGTTCCACAACATCAACATGACCCATTGCCACCATGATGTCCTCGGCGCGGGGTCCCGTGCTTTGTGACAGGTCTGTGCCACTCTCAGACTTCAGGTCCTCACCGCGCTGCCGTAGCCTCCTCGCCCGATTTCTCAGCAACTGCCTCTGGGAAAGGTGGATGATAAGGTGCGAGGTGTTGATAACGGCCATAACTGCAGCGATGGTCGCAGCGGACTCCATGCTCGCAGTGCTGTGGCGTCCGCGCTGTCACTGACCAGAAAAGTGCGCGAACTGATTTCCCGCCGGCGCTTTCAGGGAGGGAGGGCGGGAGTGACTGTTGGATGACGACAGTTACCCAAAACCACCCTCGACACATTTTTTTCCCCAGAAGGCATTGGGGGCTCGACCCAGAATTCCAATGGGCAGCGGGGACTGCGGGAACTGTGGGATAGCTGCCCACACTGCACCGCTTCCAGTGTCGACGCTTTCCCCGTTAGTGTGGACTCACAAAGTCGAATTACTGTGCTTAGTGTGGACACACACGTTCGACTTTGTAATATCGATTCCACATATTCGATTTAAGTAAAATCGAACTACTCTCGTAGTGTAGACATACCCTGATACACAACTCACTAACAGAATTACCAAATGGAACTTAGTACACAGGGCAAGCCAAATCACAACACCATAACAGTCTATTTTTGTTCTAGTCTATGTAGCTTCTTATATTATGCTCCATACTTCAGTATCTGAGCACCTTGCAGTAGTGCATTAGGCAACATGATAACATTTACAATGTGACAACTCAATCACATTTATAACGTGCAATCAGAATAAAGCCCAGACCAATTATATATATAGTTAGTTAGTTAGTTAGTTAGTTAGTTAGTTAATGTTTTTAATAGGGCCAGTTTCACAAAGCTGCAAACAATTATGAGCCATATCAGCTGGGAGGAATTATAAATGGGAATAATTTAAGAACATCTTACTCAAGGCTGAAAAAGCTACCATCCCACAATTGAGGGAAATGACCATAGTGGTTAAAAAACTAAACTGGTTTAGAGGGGAAGTAAAGGCAGCTAAAATAAACAAATCAATAAAACATATAAAGGGAAATTTGATAGAAATCAAAAGTTAGGAATTGTAGAAAATTGATAAGGGAAGCAAAGGGACACAAGGAGACTTCTATGGCCTGCAGATTTAAGGACAATAAGAAGGAATTTTAAAAATATATTAGGATAAAAAGAATCCTGACAGTGGTATTGGTCCATTACTAATTGGAAATGGTAAAATTATCAATAATAATGCATAAAAGGCAAAAATGCTTAATAAACATTTCTGTTCTGTATTTGGGAGAAAAAACAGATGATACAGTCTCACCATATGGTGATGATTACAGATTTTCCATTCCATTAGTATCTCTGGAGAATGTTAAGCAGACGCTACTAAAGTTAGACATTTTAAATCAGCAAGTCTAGATAATTTGCACCAAGAGTTTTAAAAGAGCTATCTGAGGAGCTCATTAATGTCGATTTGCAATAAGTCTTGGAACACTGGGGGTGTTCAATAAGAACGGAAGAAAGCTAATGTTATGCCATTTTTTAAAAAGGATAAATGTGATGACTTGGGTCATTATAGACCTGTCAAGCCTGCTGTCAATCCTGGGCAAGATAGTGGACTTGCTGATATATGATTGGATTAATAAAGAAGTAAAGGAGTGTAATGTAAGAATGCAAATCAATATGGGTTTATGAAAAACAGAATTCTGTCAAACTAATGATATCTTTTTTGATGAAATTACAAGTTTAGTTGACAGAGGTGTTGCTGTAATAGACTTAGACATCTGTAAGCCATTTGACTTGATACTGCATGCCATTTTAATTAAAAAACGAGAGCAAAATACACATTAAATGGACTAAAAACTGGCTAACTGATAGGCCTCAAAATGTAAATGTAAATGGGGAATCACAATCGAGTGGCTGTGTTGCCATGCAGTACCACAGGGATCAGTTCTTGGCCCAAAGCCATTTAATATTTGTATCAATTACCTGGAAGAAAACATAAAATCATCACTGATAAATTTTGCGGATGACACAAAAATTGGGGGATTGATAAATAATGAAGAGGACAGGTCACTGATTCAGAGCATGCTGGACCGCAAGGTAAACTGAGCACAAACAAACAATATGTGTTTTAATATGGCTAAATGTAAATCTGTACAGCTAGGAACAAAGCATGTAGGCCATACTTACAGGACGTCAAGTATCAGAGGGGTAGCCGTGTTAGTCTGGATCTGTAAAAGCAGCAAAGAGTCCTGTGGCACCTTATAGACTAACAGACGTATGGAGCATGAGCTTTCATGGGTGAATACCCACTTCGTTGGATGCACCCACGAAAGCTCATGCTCCAATACGTCTGTTAGTCTATAAGGTGCCACAGGACTCTTTGCTGCACTTACAGGATGGGCCACTCTATCTTGGTAAACAGTGACTCTGAAAAAGATTTTGGGGTCCTGGTGGATAATCAGCTGAGCATGAACTCCCTGATTCTGTGGCCAAAAGAGGTAATATGTTCCTGGGATGCATAAACAGTAGAATCTCAAGTATGAGTAGAGATGTTACCTCTGTATTTGCACTGGTGCAATCACTGCTGGAATACTATGTCCAGTTCTGGTGCCCACAACTGAAGAAGGATGCTGATAAATTGGAGAGGGTTCAGAGAAGAGCCACAATGATTAAAGGCTTAGAAAAAATGATAAACTCCAAGAGCTCAATCTATTTAGTTTAACAAAGAGACGGTTAAGGAGTGGCTTGATTACAGTCTATAAGTATCTTCCCGTGGAACAAATATTTAATAATGGGCTCCTCAATCTATCAGAGAAAGAGGTGTAACATGATCTAATGGCTGGAAGCTCAATCTAGACAAATTCTGACTGGAAATAAGGCATACATTTTTTTTGAGAGAGAGAGAGAGAGAGAGAGTAATTAACCACTGAAACAATTTACCAAGGGTTGTGGTGGATTCTCTATCACTGACAATTTTTAAATCAAGTTTGGATGTTTTTCTAAAAGATCTGTTCTGGAATTATTTTGAGTCAGTTCCATGGCCTGTATTACAGAGAAGGTCTGGATAGATGATCACAGTGGTCCCTTTTAGCCTTGGAATCTATGAATCTACACAACATCTGTCACATGTTCCCTCATCTTCTCCCCAGGGGGAAAAGTGCGTAATGGAGTGTCTTGTTTTGGAACTTTTAAAAAAATAATACACACGCACACGTTGATACATGTTTATGTTAGAGAAGTCAAGGTCAAAGATATGCGCCTTGCACTTAGAACAGAAGGTGGTGAGGTTTGTGATGGTCCTTTAGTTCCTGGGGGAGTTCATTCCATAGTCTCAGACTAGTCCTCAATAAAGTCCTGCCTCCTGCACAGATGAGCTTTACCTTTATTGTAGAGAGTTCTATTGGGACAGAGGAGCAAAGTTGTCAACCACAGCTTCCATCCCACAGCTTTAGCTATCTTTAGCTCTCCTGGGAGGGCCTGTCATGTTAAACCATGCCTCCCTCCATCCCCCCGACAAGATAACATTTATAGACAAGGCCCACATTTTCTTGTGTTCACCAGTCTCTGGTGGGTGAGCTGTGGGAAGGCATCTTTATCAATCCATTTTATACAACTGAATTATTAGGATCCTCTCTCTTCATGTTAAACTGTCTTTCTACCTGCTTAGAAAACTTAGAGGAGCCAACATATTGTGGGTGCAGGGAGGGAAAAGATATAGCTTTCCCACACTGTTAACTCCCTTCATAATCTCTTGTCTAATTCCATTCAGACACACCTGTACTTGATATATTGCTTTTTCATCCACTGTAAGCCATTAGCAAGAGGGTAGAAATGTATTTTGACATGTACTTAAAAAGGCCTCTCTCTCTCCCCTTCCTCTTCTGTTTCAAAGTTTTAGAAGCATTTTTTACATTAAATTTTCCAAATTGGTAAGGTTCAAAGAGGTGGCTTTTATAAAAAAAAAAATGAAATCAATTACCTATCTCCATTGAAAATGATTTTCAATGCAAGCACTTTTTACTTTAGCCTGATTAAATACCAAGGAATTAACAGTTCGTATGCATAACAAAAGGGTCACACATTCACCAGCAACTGAGAAAATCACCTAGCAATGGAAAAACATAAGTGTATGGAAGAGGATTGTGCCCAAACAATGGGAGGATTATGAGAAAAGAAACTTCAAAATCTAGCAAAGGGAAACTGCATTCTATCCATGGTGCAATCTCTGGATGTATTACAGCACCATATGTCTAGCTGTCTCTATGAATGCTGCAGCAGGGTAACTATTCCTGTCCCCATCTCTATTAAGAGAAGTACCCTTTTCCTTCTCCATCATTTCCATATCATATTTGTGAAATGTGGGAGAAGAGAAAAGATAGAGGCCCCCCATCTCATTTGGCTTTCTGAACTTCAATGGAGTAGTCAACAAGGGAGACAATTAAAGGGTGATCCCTCCTCCCCCTCCACACCTTTAAAAATGTCTTCTCTAGCCAATTGTCAATCAAGCAGAGTCTGGATTCATTAGTATTCCAGACACGCTGCAAAGATTCACTTTTCCTGATTATTTGAGGAGGAGATGGGCTGAAGGCATTTTATTGAGATGTATACTGTAGAGGGGATTTTATTTATAAGTTGGTATTTATTAGATCCAGATGAGTTGTTCATTGTGTGACATTATCAAACGCAAGTGATGTAAAATCACCCCGCATATAAAGTGGATGTGCTTTGTGCGAGGTTTTACAATCAAATTACTAACTGTGTTAGTGAGACTAGGTAATATCTTTTATTGGACTAACTTTTGTAAGAGAGAGGGACAAGCTTTTGCGCCACACAGAGCTCTTTTTCAGGTCCAGGAAAAGTATGCCGAGCTTCACAACTAAATGCAAGATAGAACAGATTGTTTAGCATAAGCAGCTAGAATCTGTGCTAAGGGAACATTCAAGGTAGAGTGTGTCAGTATCGTTACAGCACTAATGGGAACACTCAGCTTTGCTCCATTATCTGCAGTTTGATGGCCACTGGTTCTAGATGGCATTGCCTAGAAAGATTCCATGTGGAAGAAAATACATGATAAACCTGATCCCATGATAACTCAAGACACTGTTTAACAGTATTGAAATAATGGTGCTTAAACAGCAATAATGTTATTTTAATTTATAATGGAACCTGGAAGTCAGTCAGTAGCACACATTTGCTTGTTCAAAAATGAAACATTTCTCTCTGCTCTAGTGAATGTAAATAAGATGCTTCACTCTCTAACAGCTAGTTCAGGAAGTGCCACTGATTGGCAGGCTAAGATAAAGGACTGGTGTGCACCGACAATGATAAAATAGGGAGAATCCACCATGAAGGATAACAACATTAGCACACACGGTCAGATTACACAAATGTTGGCATAGGAGATGCTTCAGGGAGGTGAGTGAGGACTCTTTCTGAAGTCAGTTAGGAGAATAAGTACCCAAGGCCAACTACTTGCTGTCAAAATAGCAAAAACAGAGAAAAAAGTATTTTAGCACATCAGCCATTTTAAACCCACTGAAAAAAACAGAGTTTCTTATAGCTGTAAGTATGCATAGCTCCATTAGCTAGTCATATCACTGGCCATCACCACACACTGTGTGGTGTAAAGCTTACTGCAGTGTTTCCTCACATAATTGGTTGGCTGACACAATGTTCATGATCACCTGATGTTAGTTCCAGTGCAAATGTTTTTGGTATTGCTGTTGCATCAGCGTCAGAGGGCAAAATATTTCGAGTTTTTCTACTTTGCTTTAATATCTTTCTGGAAGGCACCAACATGAAATGCTCCATACACATCCAGCGTTGAAAGAAACGGCTTCTTCTAAAACAAAGACACATCTGTCACTGCTATACAGTATATGGGTTTCCACAGTCTGCAGAGTGGAAAAAGCACTTTCTGAAAGCAGTTTAAGTTGAGGGAGGCAGTAAAAGAACAGCATGAAGCACTCTATACAATGTCAACAATAATTAACAGAGCGTTTTAAAGTCTGCCAGTGCTTCCCACCAGAAGGCACTGTCAGGTGCTGGTTATGAACATTCTGACTTTACATTCCCAAGCCCCTGACTTCTAGTGCCGTATGCATATGCTTTTAACTCACCAGCTATAAATAACTCTCTTAAATTATGGACATTAAGAAACATTTTCCCTCAGCGTGATTTGCTATCAATAGAAAAATGGAGTGGGGAGAGAAAGGAAGCATAGGAGGTGAAGTGAAGCATAGATGCAGGAAGACTGGGTTCTGCTACAGACTTGCTGGGTTACAATGGGCAAATCCCACATGTCTTGATTTTCGGGGGTGGTGGGAGCATCCGCTGCTCCCATTGACTTTAGCAGAGTGGTTGGTGCTTAGCATCCCTGAAAAAACATCACATTAAGCTCTGTGCCTCAGCTTCCCCATGACTGAAATGGCAATAGCTTACCTCCTTATCTCACTGGGGTATTCCGAAGCTTTATGCATGCCTGCAAAGCTATTTGAAACCCTATTATGGAAGATGCTTTAGGAGTGCCCCCGGGATGAGCTGATGACATTTTCCCTTCCTCTTCTGTCCACAAAACCCAGGGGTGAATTCAGCCCACTACATATGACTCTGCACTGCTATGGATCTTCACTCTAAGGATCTCAGACAGCTTTATAAGCATTAATGAATTAAATCTACCAATATTCCTGTGAAGCAGGAAAATATTGTTCTCCCCTTTTCACAGGTGGCAAAATTCTAGCCTGGTCTACAGCAGAGAAATCTCCACTGATTGGTCCCTCTCGACTGATTGAAAAGCACCTTGTACCAAAGTACTTCAAATGGTTCTCAGGAGGCAGCAACTGGTGCAACTTATCGTTGAAATGTGTAGGGTTAAGCCTGGAGTCTCAGTTAGCTGAGTGTCAGTGGCTTGCATGCAAATGCAGATGCAGCGCACTGGCAATCAGTGCACTGTCAACGCTGATAGCTCCTTCTCCCAGTGAATCTCCTTCATTCACTAGCTAAGAGATCCCTCTCTGCTGCCCACATCCCCAACAACATTCCCCCTCAGCCCACCAATCCCCCTCGCTATAGCTCCGCCCGCTAGCTATGCCTCCACCTACATTATCCCACCTTAGAAATTCCTTCTTCTTCAGCTCTGCAGGCCCTTGGCTAGTGATCCTGATGAAATATAGATCAAGGAGGGGCACTACCCATCTGAATTGGTGTAAGGTGACTGGCCCTATGGCAGATGCAAGGGCAAACCTTACACTAACTGGGGTTTTTAGTGCATATGCCATCAGTCATTTGTACTTAATCTATGCAAAATAACTGCTAGAAGCACAAATGACTGAGTGCTGCTGTGTAGACAAGGCCGGAGGCACAGAGCAGTTAAATGACTAGCCCAGTATGCCAATGGCAGAGGTCAGAATAGAACTCCGGAGTCCTATCTCTAGACCACATTGTGATCTCCTTTTAACAGCAGAGAGTAAAACCCCTCTGTGCAAGATATATGTCATCACAGAAATTACTCTTGAGTCAGAGGCTCCCCATTATCACATCACAGCACGATCAAACAAAAAGGAGATGATGAGCACTAACAGAAAAAGAATGGTTACTTTGTGTCATTTACTTCTATGGTCTGCTAGACAAAGCCACAAAGGGCAAACATTTTTTTCAGGCAGATGCCCTTTACCCAGACATCAAACGCTTCTCATGGGTGTCTGTCACAGACATCTTCCTATCAAAGGCTTTGCATTTGTTAGATGTTTGTTTGGATTTTCCATTACAAAGTTCAAGATGATCGAACTGGGCCATGCCAGAATAGCAGCAGAAGCAAGCCAAAGTAGCCAAAATCCAAAATGGTTTTAGTGAAACTAATGCAATAGGTTAACGCGGCCCCTGACTAACACAAAGGAAAAGTAGAGTTTCTGCAGCGTCAGCAGACATCACAAAGGAAGGAACCACAGATCACTTTGAGGCAAGCCTAGCTCTGATACCACTGAACTGTAGGAAAACCAGGGTTAGGAGGTGGGTGCATTCCCTAATGGATTTTACTGTTTTTAAAAGCTATGTTTCCCATGAACAAGGCGTGTAGGAGAACACCTTTTCATCTTTACTATTCATTCACAGCATTCTGTGTAGCTATTTTTACATGTATACAAAATGTTCAAATGTGTTTCAACATAAACATATTTTATAAGCAGCCAAAGGAGCAAGGTCAATAATGAAAAATGCCTGGAAGTTAATAAACTTAACATCCTGTTACATACTACCCCCACCCCTAGAGCAATGTCCATAATGTGGTCACATATTTTTTCCCTCTGTGCACCACATTTGGGACCCAACACCCAAAGTACCCTGGCTGGTCTCCTCATTGCCTGAGACATTTTCCTTTCAGGGCCACAAGCAAGTTCCATGGCCAGGGACTAGGAAAGTGCTTCCAGTACCTACCAAGGCCACAGTCCATGGTAAGGAGAGAGATACCTCCACTGAGAGTTAAACTCCACAGAAAGTTAGCCTATCTGATTCTCTTACTCATAGGGAGAGGGAAGCCAAAGGTTATGTTGTAGGAGTAGGTCAGCTTTCCAGAGCTCTCCAGCACTAACATTTGGGAGCATCCAAGTCCCCCAGGCATGATATCACCACCCCTTCTATTTGAGCTGGCACAGAACATCCCATAGGAGCTCAGGGCCTTGTGATTTCAGTAAGTCCAAATATTTCCTTTTAGTCACATTCCATCATGAGACAGGGAGATTTAACATATCCCTATACTCAACAATGGAAACAGATGGTAGGTGGAGCTGGTATATCCTTCCTGGATTCTGAATGGGCATCCTTGTCCTTTATGGTTCCTCCTTAGTGTCCTAAAGTGTCTTCATTCTTCGTTGTGGTGGCTCTTCCATCTGTCCACATAGGGTCTCGTCATGATGGTTCCTCATGTGACTGAGCCTCCAGATTCTCATCCAGTAATTGCATGGCCTTTACCAGTTTATTTTGCTGATGCTGGCATACCCAAGTCCGCACTCTCCCAGGCAGACTTTCCAAGTATTGTTCCAACATCAGTATGTCCATTAGTTCCTCTACTGTCTCAATCTTGAGTTTGAGCCTATAAATTGCCCAGTCTATCAGGCACCAACAAAGGAGTGTAGTACATACCCAAAGACCTTTCAAAACCTCCACCAGTACTACTTCTAACACCATTAATCAGTCCAAACTAACAATATCCTCACTCAGGCCCCAATTCAGGGCTGCCAAATGGGTAACTCAGGATACCACTTCTCACTGAGCTGCAGTAGTTGCCTGTATGAAAACAATCAAGTAAAGCCATGGTTCATTTTCCAGTTCCGTGTGGATAGGAAACAGCTACATATAAAGTAGAGTTTGCTGGCAAATTTCTGAGCCTCTAAAAACTGTCGCTCCTCCTTTTTCATATATTGCAATAAGCCTCATCAGCAACAGCCTGGGTTTGATGCTGCTGTTGTCTCTGCTGTCCCATTCTAATTTCAGGACCAATACAGTTTTACCCACTTTGTGCAGAAAGTGTTCAGTCCCACCTCAACATCAGCTGTAAGCAGGTGGAGTTCTACCTGCTCTTAACACAGTATGCACACTGGCTAGCTTTCAAATTTACCCCTTCTGGTGTTTGTATTTGTTGCTAATTTTAAACCACAGCAAACACCCCCACACCCACCCCGCAACAAAACTTCTCCTGAATCTGACTGTCCTATTTCCTTTCAGGGCCCTTCTATCCATGCCCCTACTTCCCTCTGTCTCTGCCTCAAGAGAACTCACACACTTTTACATTCTTGGGTTTGAGCTAATAGGACCAATTTAATCTGACATCAGGTTGAATCAGAAAAGAGCTCTGTATCTCTATGCAGTGCCCTAAAATCTAACTCCCTACAGGTAGTTACACTAATATTTAAATATAGCCCCGTAGAGATGCTTTCCACAGTGAGGAAGTCACTGTTACACAGGTTTTACAATTTAACATTGAGCATTTAGTACAATGTATAGCCCAAACCACTCTCTGCCCCAAAACAGTGCACTTGGCTTCTATCCTCCACTGTAGTGATTCTGACCTGCATGTTACAGAAATAAAGAAACTCAGCACAAACTGTCCTTACTTTACCTGGGGAAAGCAAAAGGATTTTTAACCATCTTTTTCCCAGAGATTCCAAAAGGAAAGATCAAGAGAGCTGGAAAGAATGTGTGGCATGCTGGGAAAATTAGCTTATCCCATCATAAGATTATTAAACTCTATCTGGATTTTTTCTGAGAGTTTTTTTTGTCAGTTTTGTTTTTTATCTTTTCCACATAATCTGGTGGTTAGTTGGCATATTTTCAGAAAGAACTTTTAAATGTGAAAGTGCTATAGTTGTGACTGAAATAAGAGCTTGTTATGCTCAGAAAACCCCTTGGCGAAGTGCCTTCCTGTTGATAGAAAATGCAGCTCATTACAGAAGTAACAGTAATGGGAAACTAGTGCAAAGGAGAAAAAGAAAAAAAAAATAGATAAACATTTCATTCTGGATGTTTTTTCCCCTGTGGGACAATATGGCCTCTTGGACCCGTGATGTCACCCCAGTGTTTAAGTAATGTAGGGCTGGTCTACACTAAAGCGCTACAGCCACTGTAGTGTGTCTGGTGAAGACGTTCTAAGCCGATGGGAGAGACTTCGCCCGTCGATTTAATTACTCCACCTCCGCCAGAGGCGATAGCTATGTCACATCACTTTGTCTACATTGGAATTTAGGTTGGTGTAACTTACGTCATTCAGGGTGTGTGAATTATTCACCCCGAGTGACGAAAGTTATACTAAAGTAAGTGGTAGTGCAGCCAAGCCCCTAATCTCCAAACAAATGAGCGTGAAAAGATTTGAAGAAAATATGTTTATAATTAATGGTAGAGATTGGAAGAAACCCAACAATGAAAGCAATTCTTGTTTTTTAACCTGGAGAACAAGCTTTCTATAAACACACACAAGGAAAGAAATTACCACATAATGTAGCAAAGCAATGAAGTGAAACAGGATACACATCCTATACTTGAAAAGGTTTCAGCATTTCAGCTATTCTCAGCCAAGATGCAAGCTATCTAACACAGATATATTTGGGATGTAATGTCACAGTAAGTCTGTGGAGATTCATAGATTCCACGGCCAGAGTCTGACCTCCAGTATAACAGGCCAGAAAACTTCCCCAAAATAATTCCTAGACCCCTGCCATTTGATTGTTATAATCTGATAGTGTGTGCTTCCAAAACAGGCCTGCTTGTTTCCATAGGTTTCCTGAATGGAAACATCTATCTCATTTGTATTATCTTTCTAGTCTCTTATAAGTCAGCAGTTGCATAATGTTACCATATCAAACCTAATCTTTTTTTAGAACTGGATTCTTAAATTGCATAGGTACTTTTTAAAGTATGTTGTTTTTGCACTTTCACTTCTAGTTCTCTGACTTAGCCTTTAGTTTAGATATGGGGGTAGGAGTGGGGGTGGAAGTGTAGTTTGGGTTTTATAGAAACCAAACTAGGGGTGGTTTACATTCAGGTCCAATTTTTTTCTGAACCCTAAAAGTTAAAGGCTGGGTGGTTTGAATAAATGGTTCCCATTTTTGGCCCATGTCTATATAAAATATGAGGCAGGGGGTTATTTTAAGAAACTAAAACCAGGATGGTCTGGATATAGGTCTCCAAACAAAAAGTTTCAGAGGATTCAAATACACAGTTCCAGTTTTTCCTCATTCTATTTCTGGCTAGTTTTTATCCTACCTATTCTGTGATTTTCCATTCTCAGACATTGTTTGCTTCCCTGTGTTTTCAATGGAGCTTAAAATTAAATTAGATTAGTTTTACTTCCTTGTTTGCAAACAAAGGTCCAAAGTCCCATACCCAGGTGTAGGTCAACTCCCAGGCTGAGTCAATGAAGTTAGTCTACATCTGTGTATATGTACTACTTTACATCTGTGTACCTGCAATCAGAATCCCTGGCTTCATTTCTCTTTGGAAAGACACAAATGGTACTCTGTGGAATAAATTCTGAACTCAGACTGGTGTGTAGCTATTTGATTTTAATGGATTTCTTCTGGATTTATGACAGTGTAACTAGAAACAGAATTTGGCCCACAGTCTCTCTCTCTCTCTCTTTCTTTCTATGCAAACAGTCTTCATGGTCAAAATACGGAACTTCATCAAGAGGCAAGTTGGGATCTGCAAGCTGGCAGCAATACTTCTTAAAATTACTGCAAACTTTCTTTCCATTGTGTATGTTGATACTGGCAAAATGCTTGTTTTGGTTTTCCTCAGGCGGCAGTCATTTGTGCAGTACAGTGCAGCCACTCTCAGCAGATATACGTTTGAGAAAGTCATTTTTATTCAAGACTATGTACTGGAAACCTAAACAAACAAACAAATGAATTAAATATGTCAGTGGGCCCACTCTTCCATCCATGCCAAATTATGAATTCTATAGCACTTGTCATTTCAATTAGAGGAAAGAGTCAAACCATGAGTATCTCAGTTGGAAGAAAGAGGATATTGCATTTTCTTCTTAATGGGGAAGACATGGAATGCTGCTACCTTATAATGGCCAAACACATCCTTGAACTTCAAGATATTCAAAGGCAAGATAGAAAATAGACATAACAAAAGCAGCTCTGAATATTAGGTTCACTTTTGCACATCATACTCAGGCAAAATGCCTATTAATTACACTGGGAGTTTTGCATGAGTAGGGCATGCAGGATCAGGCCCATTATTTTGTGCAAGATAGACATTCATAACTATTTAGAGTGTGCCTTATTACTTTTCATAAAGTAGAGTATGACTACATGCTGCGCTTAAAAGTGATATTACAGGGTAAGAAAGTGTGTTTTTAATTTTGCAGGTTTGAAATGTAAAAAGTTACAAAACAAGTCACTTTTGTGAAGTATTTGTCTTTTACACTCATTAGATTGCAATCCAGTGATGACTGAACATGATATTTAAACAGTGGTGATTTGCCAATGAGTTACATGATCAACAAGAACTGTGAATGTTTTTTATTCTAAACCTTCTCAAAATGTCAAGTGTTCTTGTCAGCTGCGTGGAAGTGGCATAAAAGTAACTTTTGAAGATGCTGTTGATGAGTTACGCTGGGGAACACAGTATATAGACACTAAAATCATATTCACAATATGTTCTAATCTCTCACTGATGCAAAAGGATTTTGCACTTAACTCACATTCCCATTAATGGCAGTGCAGTATAGTTTTTCCTTACATAAAAGACACTGGACACTCTTAGTTAACACCAAATCCTACCCACTTCTTGCATCTATTCAGGCCCTAAGAAAATAAAAATATAGGCCACACCAAGGACATCTCTCTCTACGCCCCTGGTCCTGGTGATCACAGTCCTCATAATAGCAGCATTTTTAAAATCTTCTCTGTGCAATTCCAGGGAGCTCCTTCTTATAGAAGTTCACCATATGGTCCCTTATGGGTTAATTCAGAGGAAGGATGGTACAGTGGTTAAGGCATTGGTCTAGGACTCAGGAGATGTAGATTCAATTCTCTGCCCACTACAGAATTTCTGTGTGACCTTAGGTAAGTCACTTAGTGACTCTGTTCCCCATCTGCAAGATGAGGATAATAGTGCTTCTCTACCTCACAGGGGTGTTGTGAGGATAGCCACATTAAAAAGTCAGAGGTTTTAGAAGTACCTAAGACATAGACTTACCTAAGACAGAGCAAGAGCCTCTACCCAAGCAAACCCTATTGTTTAATCCCTACTGGTCCTGGTCCACCAGCAGTAGATACATGGGATAGGCAAAGTGTTGTTGGCCCAGAAGGATACCTCCTGAAGCCCTATGATCCAGTACACCCAATCACAGGAGTTTGTCTTTGCCCAGCTTGTCCTCGTCCATCCCTTCACGAATGCAAGTCAACACCACACCATTCTGTTTTGTTACGAGCATGTTCTTTCCATTACTGGCCTCAATGTTTTGTCATGGGATCGCCCAGCGTGTTTTCTAGCTGCCCAGCGGTCGCTTGTGGTCTCTGGGATCCAGTCATTGATGTGGGTTGTCCACCTTGTGTCTTGCCTGTGGACTACATGACCCATCTCCGCTTTGCGTCGTACATTGCCTGCACCACATCGGTTACCTCTGTACGCCCTTCTGATCTTCTCATTCGTTGTATGATCACAGGAGTTTAGGCACATAAATCTCCCGTGCCTATTATACACATGTAAACATAACCCTAGAGACTCCATTTTTCACTCAGCTTTTCCTGAAGCTGATATTTAAATCGATGGGTGCTTGTTAATGGGAGTAAAAAAGGAATTAGAACTCAGAGCTAGATCATACCTCTATATAAAAATAGGGGCAGGAAACACCACAAGGCTCTTCACAGAGTTTCTTCTCGATTCTTCCTTTGATACAGTGGACTTTCTCTCCCACATCCTGTGGAAGAAAGTAGTGGTCCACCCCACAAACGCTATAGACCTCAGGCATCCACAAGGAAACACAGGGCTATCCTTGTGAAAGCTCTGTGGCTCCTTGGCAGAACTGTGCTCCATGCTGGACTCACATTTCCAGGAACTCCTAGGTCATAGGTGCCCCTGAAAGTCCCATGTGCAGAGGAGCTCAAGGGAAAGTCAATACACCTACTGGTTGTATTTACTTTCCTTCCTGATTTCCACTGGGTGTGGGGCAGAAGGTTGAGGGAAGACACGGAAAATGCACATGCTCCTCCTTGGTCTGCACATTCTGTCTTTAGTCCTTCTACTCCTCCACTCCATCCATATGGGCCCCTGGACCCACGAGGGACCAGGAGAAAAGGAAAAGCTGCCACAAAGGCAGCTGTCCCCATTTCTGTGCAGAGCAAGAGAGGTCCACGTGAAGATCCAAAAAGCATGAACAGGCCCTGTGCAAGTTATTCAGGATACAGCTTCTAATGAAACAAACGTTTTGCCCTGAATGACATTTCAGTAGACATTGAAATATAGACTTCATAATTCAAAATAAACTCAAATCAAAACTCCAGATCCAAACACTCCTAAATTCTGGGGAGGGATGTGAAAAACCAGATCCAGAGCCAGTCCTGAAATCTGCAAATGCATCTTCCCTATCATGATACTAGGCTGAATCAGGACCTTGGCTTAAAACCCCCCAGGAACTTTGGTATATTAACAATCCAGATCTGGAACTGAACTTTGCTGCTTAGACGTATCTCTAATCAAAATAGATTAGGTCCGATTCTGTAGCATGCCTCCAGGAGGACCTTGCACCTCTGAGCTGCTCTAAGGGCTCCAACAGCTCTGTTGTATTTCATAGAGCAGCTTCCACCCCTGAACCACCTTGACATGTGTCCTATCCCAGGGCTTGTGAGGGGGGTAGTGCAGGGCAACTTACGGTGACCTTGGTGGGGGAATTCTCCCCTCTCACCGCCTGCAGCTCTTTTATGAGGGGCTGGAGTGGGGAACAGAATCTGTCACAGTACATGTGCAGAACTATGTACTGCAAATGCTCTAGACACAAAAGTTCTATGGCATAAGGAAGAAAGATAACACTGTGTGACCACACAGAATTTTAATTTCTAAATCCTATTGATTTCATTTTTTCCAGGCATCATCATTTTTATTTTATTTTATTTTATTTATTTATTTTCTGGTGTAACACCACTAACTTCAGTGGATATACTTCTGATTTATACAAGTGTGAACAGAGCAAGGAAAAAAACCCTTGTCTTTGCAGTATGATTGTCCTGTGTCAGTCTTCCCACTCACACAGGCTCCACTCTCCTGTGACCAGCAGCATCAAGACATTTGGTTGAGCCCATTTACAAAAGTGAAATATGCTGTGGTGATGGTGTGCATTAGGCTGCTGAAAGCTACAGTCAGAAGACAAGAACCTGCTTCTGAAGTCTTACGAGACAATACCCCCACTGATGTCATGGTCCAAGCATTACAGCTACAGTCTTAGGCCAGAAGGGCAAGATAAGGCTTCCACCAGAGCCTATTAAAATATCTTTCTTGACTAACGAGCAAGGTTTTTCCCTCAAAGAGTTTCCTAAAGATCCCTGTGTTAAATACTGGATCTTTTGAGACATGTGGCAATGTGGTTGTGTGCCAGAGATCTGAATTTGACAGTTTCGTCACACATCACAAGATCCATCCTTATAAAGAAACACATGTTTGAGCCAAAAATGTCTGCATGCCTCTATGCACTACCAGCAGAACTACTACTTGAGGCTTCCCTTTCACAAACAAAGATCTGGTTGTGGGAGTGGTTTGTGTATCTACACCTTAGACATATATGGAGCTAAATTCATCCTTCAGTTATACCACCAGCAATCCTGCGTAACTCCATAGACACATAGATTTGGCCACAATTTGGCCCAGAGCATATGTGCCAGTGTGTTCACAAAGATGAGCTTTATACATAACTGCACTTCAAGGATATTCTGCAAACAAGCATAAAAATCTGGCTGCAGTATGATATTTGATGTCTATTTTTAGTATATGTAATTTTTGTCTACATCTTTTCATGTGACCTGTAGCAAATATTACTGCGGGTATTGTTTCCATTAAGTAAGTCTTTCAGAATTTGATTACTTTCAAGTAGCTAACCACTCCTTTGAAATCAGTTAGCAACACCGGTAGCTTCTCCAGAGCAAGGAATCCATGTCCGATCTACTTACTGTTATTTAATCTAAACATAAAGACAGTTACACAAATATAGCAAATATTTTCATAAACATTGGAAGAACCAGTAAGCCACCAATATTTTCTGTGCTTCAAGGTCATTATGTATATTTGATGACTTCTGCTTTTGTAAACATGATGTGCATTATTTGGTTTAAAACCAAATGTGCCATCAGTTAGTTATGATACTTTATAGAATTACAGATTCATTTACAGACAGAGATATATACAGCACATGGATTGACAGACATACAAGTATATGCAGCATCTAGGTTAACCCACATCCAAGAGTACACAGTGTGTGGATTAAGTATAAGTGAAACAGTTAGAGCTGCCACATCCAGGTTAATGAGATGCTTCTAGGTTCCCAGTCCATCATCACTTCTTCTGGTTTCTCGTGTAAATGGGGCAACTGAGCCAGTTAGTGAGGTTGCTTAGCAGCATACTGTACAGCAGACCATGGTCACCATGCACATTTTTCCCTCCTGTCAACCACACCTAACTAATGCTATCCAGACCATAATAATTTTTGGCAGTTTGAATCTTCAACTAATTAACCAGAGGGATTGAAATAATCCTTTAAAGCATCAAAACAAAGCAGCACCTCTCTACCATCATAATAGGGTTCACAATAAACTTCATGAACGACCAAGCCACTTACCCCGCAAAAAGAAAACCCAACAACAGGACATGTTAGCTGACTTGAGCAGTTATTTCCTTTGACCGAGGACAGGTCAGAAGCAAGAAGCTTCTCCCAATGATGAAGAATAATAATACTTACTTAGCATTCATACCTTTATCTTCAGATACTTTAATTAATCCTCACACATACTGTGGAAGAGAGAATAAGTAACATGGCCAAAGCTGCAGAAGACGTTAATGTCAAAACTGGGATTAAAATTCAGGAATGTCTGATCCCATGCTGAAACTACACCTCTCTGTTTATAATGACAACAACTGCCTGTCACATGCCAATCACGTTTGTTCTCTGGTGCTTTTAAAGGACTCAGTCCTGCTCCCACTGAAGTCAATGCCCCAAATCTGTTGACTCCAGCAGGAGCACAATGGGGCCTAGATGTCCTGAGAGGGACCCAGTTTTCCCTGAAGAAACCCAGAGAGAACATGGTTGCTATTCAAAGCCATAATTACCACCTGCAATTTAAGTAACTGATTTGACTTATCAGGGAAATGTGCACATGAGAGGAAGGATGGCTTTGCATTTAGGCACTGGAAGGCATGGATTCAGTTCCTTGTTTTGCCACAATCATTCTGCATAACTTTGGGCAAGACATATCATTGCTCTGCACCTCAGCTCCATGTTGATAATACCTCCTATATCTCACCCTTTGGTAGCCTGAGGGACAGGGACGGTCTCTCTGTGTATGCAGAGTGTTTAGCATAATGGGCTCCCTGTCTCAACTGGGGCTTCTATACGCTACAGTAATACAAACAAAATAATAACGTGGCAGCCAGCATAAAACTGATGTCTGGAAGAGGCCATCTTGCAATCTACAATTATCTGGGTTAATATTTAAAGCCCAAGCACCTGCCAGTTAATAATGTGGTCAATTCAATCATAAAGTAAACTAAAATAAATATTACAGTTTAATAGTATTTTTAATGTAAATGCAAACTTTAAAAAATAAGACATGAAGATAATTATCAATTTCAGCTGTTGCCTGACTGACTAGTTCCTGGAGATTTTGTCATGTAGGGCCCAGTTTTCAAAAGAGAGCTCAAGTGCAAATGCAGAAATCCACAGCTGTACATAATGGGCAGTTGTGCATTACAATTGGGGATGTCCATGTTTAACTTACATATATGTGCTATTGCCCAGTTTCTATGTGAAAAGTCTGGGATTATTTATCTATTTTACCATATATACATTAAAAGATAGAAAGGTTAATGGCCTAGTTTGCAAAGGGACTGATCACAGGCAGTTCATTTACTTCATCTGGAGTATGAAAAACAAGCCCTAAGTGACTTGCCCAAGCTCATATAGTGAGTCACTGTCAGTGCAAGGAAGGCAACCCAGAAACTCTCCCAGTCCCTGGGTCCAAACACTAAACACGCTCACCTGTACAATAGGCTGACCCCTCCCTTATTTCTACCTTTATGTAATTTACTCATAAAGTTAAAAAAATAGGGCATACAAACAACTCCACCATCTTTAATGAATAGCAAATAATGCCAACTAGGGCAAGTAAACATGTGTGAAGCACCACTTGCACACCCAGTAACTTGCATGTGTGTCACAGATGGTTTTATTGAAGAGCCGAGAGAGAGAGAGAGAGAAAAGAAAAGAAAAAACAAGTTACAATCCACATGAAAAGAGGCAAAAAGAATTTTGTGGTATAAGAAATTAAAAGAAAAATACAAAGCCATTCCCTCTCCTTGATAACATATAGACTAATTTCTACATAAATAGAAATAACAGCTCTTTGAAATGGCAATGATTTGCTTGGAAAACATTCATTAAAAACGTCCTGCAATTATTGACTCTATCATTATTTCTTGGCAACATCTGAGTCTTGATGCATCTTGTGTTTTCCATGAAAAGCAAAGCATTGTTTCGGGGCGGAGGAGGAGCCAAGGACACTATATTTGAAATATGTGCTTGGTGACATGAAACTGATTGCCCAAAGGAATCAGGATAAATATATTTGTGTTTTTGTACACGTGAGTAGCTTGAATCATGTACTGCTCTCTCTCTTTGTTTGGATTATGCAGCTCGCCTGGGCAGTCATCCAAAAGATTCACATTAAATTCTAGCTATATTCAGCACAAAAGTCATCTAGCATCAGAGGATCAAAGTTACATCAACCAACAAGCACTAAGGAATTGATAAGCCGCTAAAATTAGGTCATCTCCTAGCAGCTGCTTTTGATGGATGAAGTGGAATTTAGCCTCAGGTTTTCTATTTAAAGATCTGTTACAGCATCTTTTCCTGCAGCTACAATGAGAACACAACAAAGTATAAAGCTTCTGATTAAATGTTTAATCATTTCTATTTACTCTTCTGATTGTGTCTGCCATGCCACAGATTTACAGCACTCTGTAGCTGCAGTTTTGCTAGACATTTTAAACCCACACTGCAATATTTAGAAAGCTTTAAATTCCTAACAGCAAAGGCTAACAGAGGATATTTTTCTTCTATTTGGAGTAAATTTTGCAAACAAGTTTACTTATTTTAAAGGAGTATATTGGCAAATAATGGTCTTAAAATGAATCTTTAATTGTCTTAATATTGTGTTCCATTACAAAAAAAATCTATCACTTCATCATTAGGAAATTTTTCAAATACTAATTTACTAGGACCTACAGGAAGTTTTTTGGTGGTTTTATGCTCCTCTTTTCTGATCCCTTCAGAAGTTAGCTAATGAAATCTTATTGTGAAAACTGGTTACCTTATCAGTGATGGTGATTCTCAGACAAAATGGATTCATGCTGACTTCTGCTCCATTAGAAAAAAGAAGGAGGAAATCCAAATGGCTAATAGGGACTTGTTATAGGATCTAGTGCTAGCCATTCTCTAAAGCAGTGATTCTCAAACTTTTGTACTGGTGACACCTTTCACACAACAAGCCTCTGAGTGTGACCCCCCCCCCCACCCTATAAATTTAAAACACTTTTTTAAATATTTAACACTATTATAAAAGCTGGAGGTGAAGTGGGGTTTGGGGTGGAGGCTGACAGCTTGTGACCCCCCAGGTAATAACTTCGACCCCCTGAGAGGTCACGACCCCCAGTTTGAGAACCTCTGCTCTAGAGCACAGGCTCAAAGAGGAGCCTAAATTGTTAGTGGCTGAAAATTGTTAATGTGATAACAGTGTCCTACATGCGTTAGTGATTTCAATCTAGTACCAAGACCTCACTATAACCTCAACCTGCAATTGGCAGCATCATTAGTGTCTTAGCAGAGAGATCAGGGAGGAAATGACCATGAAAACTGAAACGAGTCACTTATCAGTAAGAAAAGAAAGCCATGATTACTTGACCTACTGAGACAGGAGGATCTGCTTCACTTAGACTTCCTTTTCTACATGAGAGTAATTGGACTGTCATGCTCATGTCTTCTCTGAAGAGCAGTCTGTCTCATTTCTCTCTTTGAGGGTTTGGCAGGGAATGTCCTGCTCTTCTAAGAGAGAACAAATGCCATTGCAAGACCACTTGACAAATATTTCATTAGATTGTGTGCTTCTCTACGTGTCAGTTTAAAAATCTGAACCAGATAATCACCATTTCCTGGTGATGATTGTGAGTTTATATGACCCCATTAGTTAGGCAATTTGTATTACAGAATACCATCCGATTATAAAAATCAAGTAATGAAAGAACAAAGGTGTCTAGGAGACCATTTGGTTTATGGCAGTGTGCTTTGTGGAATCAACATTATTTGCTGGTCTTTGAGAAAAGAGCTACAGTAATATAAACTAAAAAAAAAAAAAAAAGTGAAAAGTTACAGAAGTCAAGCGCTCAAGAGTTAGGACATGCCAGAACTAAGGTTGCCTGTGCAACTTTAATCCACCCCCCTTGTGCATACGCATTATGACACTGTTTTTAAGGCTACATGATCACACACTATTTTTTTTGGTAGGATCTCCTGCCTCATTCAGTGAGAGGGAAGCTATTAAATATTTATTTTTACCCTCATCATTCAATGTGTGTCCCCGGGCCTTATTTACTGTACACCATTCAAAGCCTGTACTGAATGCAGAATTATTATTAATTATTATTATTTGGCTTTTCTATGGTTCTTTCATCATAATATCTTGTTCTTTACAAACATTAATGAATTTATTTTCACAACACGCCAGCAAGGTATCTCATTTTTAACACACGGGGAACTGAGGCACAGAGCAATTAAGGCCAGAGTTCTCAAAAATGTAAACTAATTTTGAGTGCTTAATTTGAGATTCCTGTGTACTGATTTTACAGAGATCTTAGTGTTTTATAGCACTTTATATGTGCAGAGCCAAGCTCCCATTGAACTCACTTGCCACTCTGAGGGCTCAGCACTTCTGCAAATCAGACAGACCCCAGGGTCTCAAATTGGATACCCATGGAATGAGGAATGTTACACTGGTCACATATAAAAACTTTGGTTGATGTAACTTGGTTGATGAGCATCACACAGAAACTCTGTGGCAGTGACAGGGATAGAATCCAATTCTCTGGGATAGCATTCAGCTGCCTTAATCATGAGACCACCCTTTCTCTTCTTGCAATCCCCTGCCTCATTCACAACACACTTTCCAACTTCTGCAACAAATGAGGCAGGGGTCTTACAGACAACATTCTCCTTCACTACACAACCCTGATTCATACCCAGAGTAGGTCCCTCTTGTTCACTGAAAAAGGCAGGGGTCCTGTGGGAAAACTAACATGTGATCATGTAATTAAAGACTGTATCATAAGGAATACACAGAAGGGAATCTAATTAAGGGTACACAAGCAACCTCAATTCTGGCATTTCCTAACTTTTAAGTGATTGCCTTTGCAACATTCATGTTCTTGGAACATATTTATTTTTATGAAAATTCCTATGTTTAAAAATATACATGTAAAAAAAATTCTATCATGTGGAACCATATTGACACCCTGCATGGGTCATCATCAGGGTTGGGACCTTTAAATCCATAGCACTCTACCACTCAAGCTAACAGAGTAACTGGCAGTAGAAGGCTATTACCTTGTGTGTGGATCTACCACTATAGAGGGATGGTCACAGACTTTGCTAGACAGCAAGGGACTGTCAAGACATGGGAATAAGGGGTTCAATATCAGGTTTTGTAGGGGAAAGTGCTCAGTGATTACAGATCAGTGTATCTTTGTCTTCCCCAACCTCTCCTTCTACTATAATCCACAGCCTCTCCCAATCTCCTGCCCTTTTGTCCCCTTTGTTTCCATCTCCCATCTTCTGCCTTCTCTCCTTTTGCCCCTGTCCCCTACTTTCCCCCCGCTCCCCCTGCCCTGCCCTACATCTGTTCCCCTCACCTCCAGTTTCTCAGCCTTTTAAACTTTGGGTCAGGTTGCTTCCACCTTCTCCTCCACATGAGGAGACACTAGCAAGGGGAGCACTGAAAGTACAGAAGAGACAGTCTCCTTGCTCTTAGTTCTGGAGCCTAGCGCCACAACAGCCAGGAGCAGGAACTGCAGGGAAAGTCTGAAATACAAGTTCTCCCCTTTCGGGGTTCAAGAAGGAAAGTACCATTTCCTCCTTTCTTTCACCTGTCTTGCCTACAATTCCTCCTTTGAAAAGTGTGCAAGTGTATGGAGCCCACACCCCCTAACTTCCCCCCCCCCATCTGCTTCAACACCCTTGCAGAGCTGACAGAAAGGAAAGGGTTGGGTTGGCATTGCCCAGTTTGAATCAAACCCATAATATAGAGAAAATGTTGGTTGAATATGAGGGAGAAAAATCTTAGTGTCAGGAAGTTATTAGATTTTGGACCAAACCTCCAAGTGAAATGCTAAAAGCCCCCTTGCTTGACAACCTTGAAACTAGACTGGACAAAACACTGATCTTGCATGGACTCCCAGGGGTTGGCCTAAAGAGATGTATCCTAACAGATCTTTTTCAACTCAGATTTCTGGATTCAGACTGATTCTTGTATAGGACAGTTGGCAACATTACAATGATCAGTTATGCTTGGCCATAGTGGTCAAAGAACAGAACATACACAGCTACCACTGTGATGCCTTTCACACCTCTTTGCAATGGTAATAGCAGAATATGTGAAGTATCTGACACCCCCTCTCCCTTGCCATAGATAGGAGTTATTCCAGCATTTATCAAATGTACACAAATTCCTTTTCATATGCAAATGTACCATTTGCCTCAGAGCTCTAGCCAAACAGTTGTGCTGTGCTTTGTTATGAAGATAATATCTTTAATCACAGAGTCCTTTGTTTCCATTCTATTGAACAGGTGTTGCATAATGTCAAAGCTATTGTAACATCATATTCATTTGTTAACAGAGTGTAATGAATATGTTGTAAGGACATGAATGTGTCAGTCTCATGGTTAGGGTTAGTGGTTTCATGTGATGTGGTATGTGTAGGATAGTGGCATAGACTCAGAGATGCAGGAGTACATTACAGCAAATTTAACTGATGTGGCCTGTTTTAGCTCTTCTCATTTTCTGGAAAGAAAATAATACATGAAAGACTTCACTGCAAATGAATACGTTGTTCAATGTGGTTAATGTCGTTGTTCAATGTGGTTAATTCTACACTGACTTCACTCCCATCCCCTTTATAGGTGGTGTGTGTGTGTGACACTTTTCAAAATAGCATAATCTACATGCAACAGATTTATGCCATATCAGAACAGATATATGGGTCCACCTTATCTGGTATCTTGTTTCACACAATGGTCTATCATCAGATGTGGCAGAGAAAGTTGACTACCTCTCATCTTCAGCCTCTAATTTTTAAAATGTGGGTATTTATGGGGAAAGTAAAAAAAGCCTAGCATCTATAATTACACTAGCAAAGGCAAGCATTGCAAGATCAATCTGTCCTTATGCTTCATGGCATAAGCTGCTCCCAGGCCAGGGGTAGTCACCTTCCTCTGAAAGATCTGATGATAGACTATTGTGTGAAACAGGATACTGTAGTAGGTGGACCATGTACTTTTTCTGATATGTCATGTATGCACCTATAGCTGTATGCACTATAACCAGTGCTGTTATCACGGTCCACTTCACCCCTTTCCCACACTCAACAATACCAGCTTAACGGTCCTTTTCATTTCCTTCTTTCTCCCCCCCTATATTCATGTCTTCTCCTATGAAGCCACCCCCCAACCCGGGCTATGGAATGACCTCCAAAAACCCAGGGCAGCAGACCGTACCCTCTCTCATCATTTAAATTCCATCTAAAGACCTACTTCTTCCACAAGACTCAGAGATAACAGAACTATGATAAATATTCATTATTATCCATTATTTTATTTATTCTTCCAAATAATTCCAACAGGTTAGAGAGGCATTGGGAAAAGTCATGCAGGCTTGGTTTATATCATACTTTGCTTATCTACTATAGGTGCTGTATAACTAGAGTTTATAACAATATTGATATTATAGTAGTGCTTAAAGGCTCCAACTCAGATCAAGGCCTTATTGTGCACTGTGGGAACACACTCTGAGACAGTCTCTGCCCATAGCTAATAGTCAAAAATATGAAATGGGAAGTCATTTGCCCAGGATCACATAGCAGCTCATTGATGACAGAGTCAGCAGTAGAACTCAGGTCTCCTGGCTTCCAGTCCAGTCCAGTGCCCTCTCCTCTAGGCCATGTTACCTCCCCAGTTGTCTCTCTCCCTCTCTCTACCAAACTATTTATCAACCTTGATAATTGGTCATCATCTAGTTCTCCAGCAGAATAAATGTAATGGTAAACTAAACATTTTTGTTGGTGGTTTAACTATTGATAATTAGTACCCTCAGAACATGTGAATGAATGTTCTTAGGACCTAATGCTTTAATGCAATTTAATTGCATAAGTTGTTACCTTTTTCTCTGATAATGCCTCAGGTTTATTACCTGTAAAGCATAATCTCAGGATAGATATTTAAAGTATGTCAGTTACATAAGTCACATGAAAAAAATCTCACAGTGTGCAACTAACAGCAGAATCAGGCTAAAGCTGAAGAACAAATGAAATGCAACCCTTGCTTCAAAGGTAGGGATGCCATGGGTTGCTTAGTGAATACATGGCCCTGAGCAGACTTGGATCTTGGCTATAGCACATGGAGGCTAATTAAAACCCATTTTCTACCAGAGGTGTATCGACAAGCAGGACAGAGGTGGTTCTCAAACCTCTCCCTTCCTAAAGAAAGTGAAAAACACTAAACAGAGTCCGACCAACTGATAGTCCTGTTGAACTCATAGACAACCCAAGTTTTTTCCATTCCTTGCAATTTTGACACATGTGAGGTATCTGTGGTCAATATTCATTTTCTGTCAGATTGTCCAGCTCATCCAAACCATGAAATGGTTGTATTATTAGCTCCAAGAGAAGTCACTCATAATTGGTGGGCAAAAATGCTTTGACAACAGCACATAGCAGGGGAATAATACCGATTGTATGTGAAAACACAAAACAAAAATATAAACAGATTGATAGAAACGGGGCAAATTCTATTCCCAATTATATGTGTGTAGATTACTCCAGTTGAATTATCCTGGATCTACACCAGTGTAACTGAGACCAAAATTTGCCCAGTAAGTATAGTGTATCTTATCTTATTATAAACAGTCAATAATATGCTTACTGATATCCACCAACTGTTACATTAAAATAGTATAGCAGCTAGAAGGATAGGAGGCTTGGCTGATGGTAGGTTTTCCAGAAACATTTTCCCCTGCAGAAATAGGCTGCACAACATGTTCTAATAGTAAAATCAGTATCTTCCCTCTATTAATTTAGAAACAATATTTTTCATTCATGGGATTAACCTATTAGGATTGCACTGCATCATTTAAATGATGATGGGGGCAACACCCCATTTTATGAGGCAATAATCCAGGTCCAAAGCCAACCTGTCTTTTATCCTTAATTGGAAAGAAAAACTGGGAATATTATTGGAAAGAGTAAGACCATGCCCTTCTTTTTCAGTTGTTTCACTAGGAACCTTTTAACATTTGTTTTCAAATAAAATGATTAAGATTAAAGTCAGTCTAAGTAAATCTGCAGTGGAACAAGAAGCCATATAGCAAGAGAAGGCACAGAAAGCTCAGCCAGTGTAACTCTGGCTTTATGAAAATTCACGTATGTCTGAAGGTTTGGGAATCTACATGTACCTAATGCAACTATGGAAGGTCCCTGGCCTTTTAAAGTGAGGAGACAGTAAAATTATGTGAGTGCTGAAATGATGTGACCCACACACACAGATGATAAATTATTTTAAGAAGTCTTAACATCAAGGAAGAATCTTACTGGCAACAAGTGACTGGATTGGTTGAGAGAGTCTAATTGCAGTGTAATTCAGGGCAGAGACACTCTAGCCATTGCGTATAACCCTTAAAATAAGCAGAAATAGAGCCAGGATTCCAAAATTATTTTTTTAAAAAGTTCCATAACAATAGTCTCCACTAAGCTAGCTATTAACTGCTCCATAACACTCACTGATAACTCTTAAGGTTTTGCTATCAAGAGCTCATCCTCAATTCTCATTATATAATAGACTAAGAGTCAGCTTATCATGCTGGAAAAACTGAGTCCCTAAATTCAAAGAGCATTTACAGCATAAAGATATTAGCTTCCATTGTGTCCCCAAAGCTGTGTTTACTTGCTAAGAAACCTTGGAGCTTGCTCTTTTCTTCTGTAATACCATACAGGTTAAAATCAGACCTAATGTAATAACTAGCATGATGAGAATCTCCACATTTGTAAGGCAATATTACTCCTGAAATGCTCAGACACTTAGAGCAGTGTTATGTGCTGTGTTCACATGCAAGATAGACTTGGTAACAGATAGGATTCCAGAAACAGGACCACAAAACCGAGTTGTTTATTTGAAACATCTGTTGTTACCTGAGGCTGGTTTAACTAACATGTCATTCGTGAGAAAGTGTTAAAATGACTCTAAAGGAGTTTCTTTAATGATATTTACCCATCAGGTTTTATTTATCCATCCTCAGTCAAACACTCCCCAAACTTGTAGCTAATGAGCTATTATTTCATTCAAATTATGCAGTGTTTCCACAAGAGCTTTCAGATTATAAATGGATTTTGTCCAGACAACATACTTCCATGTGTCCCCAAATTATCAGCTGACCTGTATTAATCCAGAATTTGTGAAAAGTTATTAGGCAAAGCAGCAACAGAGCTACAGGAGCAGAAGTTACACATTACTGCACCCAAGCAGAAGTGACAGCACTAAATTTGCATTACGGACGTATTTCAAAAGGCTACACCTACTGGGTGTAAGTAAAGAACCCAGATGAAGTGTTAATTGAAAGTCAGAGAGGTAACAAGCTATGAAAATAAGATTAGAAGAAGAGTTCCAAAGAAAAAGACAGGCTCAACAAATGACAGAGAAATTATTCATAAGACCAACCACTGTACTTGGAAAAACTCCATAAGCAACTGATTATATCTTAATAGATTTATGCTAAATTCAGAACTGTGAAAGACAATTATTGAAGATGCTAAATCCACATACTGTAAAAGCCACATGGGGACAGATTGACCCTGCCTGAAATTCAGGATAAGTCCAGAGAGCTTCTACTATTTCCTTTTACTTGCCCACTATGCTCCATTTTGACTAGTGCTAGTATGGTCAGTGCCAGCAGAAAGACTCACTGCAACTTGATATACCCTCAGGGTACGTCTTCACTACCCGCCGTATCGGCGGGTAGCAATCGATTTATCTGGGATCGATATATCGCGTCTCATTAAGACACGATATATCGATCCCCGAACGCGCTCACCATCGACTCCGGAACTCCACCAGAGCGAGCGGCGGTAGCGCAGTCGACGGGGGAGCCGCGGCCGTCGATCCCGCGCCGTGTGGACCCCAGGTAATTCAATCCAAGATACTTCGACTTCAGCTACATATCTTGGATTGATCCCCCACCCCAGTGTAGACCACCCCTAAGTAGCCATTGTTTGAGTGCTATTATGCAAGGCAGGCGTATCTAACTTATAGGTTTTCAATTTTATTTTTAGTTAGTGCCCCTAGTGGTCATGTGATAAAAGAATCTAAAAAACAACAAACAGATGAAGAACGTTACATCATCTTCAACCATGCATAGTTTAGTGAGGACCATTGTGACTGCCAGAGTGACCACGGTTGATGGCGTTGCACCAAGTATTGTGTAGTGAAGTTCCCAGATCTGGCTTGCTCCTGCGAATTCATGAATCTCTGGAGTGGCCCCGCAAGTGACACCAGATAGGGTCAGAGGGTATGACCTTTGCACATGAATGCAGAGCTTGAGAGCGCAGTATGCTGTGGTAATTTTGTCCATCCTGGTGACATGGCTGAAGAACATGCAACACCGCTTTTGAATATAATGAGCGATTGAAGGAGGCCAGATCGTTGTGAGATTGTGACATTTTGCACAAAGTCAAATCATTTTATCCTTAGGTTTTGCTGCTGCCAGCAAATATGGAATGCCTCTAGCTGATCCAAGTCTGCCTGTAAAAGCGTCCAGGATTCTGACCCAGATGGCAGTTCAGGCAGTTCACAAGTTTAATGGATCTTGAAGTTTGTTTCAGCGCAAAGATATTTTGTGTCCATAAGTGAGACATAGACTTCATGAAGGAAGCGGCAAGACCTATTCATCGAATAACATCCAGTTTGCTGTGATTATTTGAACTCTGCTTGCAGCCTAGGCAGAGGAACTTATCAGTGGTCTCCATGGTACTCGACACCACCTGCACTGAGGGTTCTGGTGGCCCAGCTCCAGGGTTCTTCTTGGTCTTCTATGGGATGTTCAACCCCATTGTGAGGGCAGCATCTTAAAGACCTCGGAGGGCAGAGCTAAAATTCTCTGACTTTTCTACAAGCAAGGCAGCAACATTGGCATAGTCTTGGTTGGTGAACATTTCTTAACCAACCTTGATTCTGACACATGGAATGGCAAGTCCTAATGTCTGGTCGATAGCTTGACACAATGCATCCCTGCCACATACCTGAGGTTGTGTAGAAAAGCAGCAAAAGCCATGAAGCAACATGCACTCTTGCACCAGTACTGGTGTGAAGATCGTGCACCAGATTTAGCAGGACATCTGGAATACCACCTCCTTTCAGACTCGAAAGGTTCTTTGATGTTGACATATGCCGCATGAAGCAAGCCGTTAAATTCTCGGTGCAGCTCATCAAGAAGCTGGAGGATAAGGACAGCTTTCATAGTTGACCACCCAACAGTGAAACCTGGTTGCTATGGATGACAATATTTTTTAAAGAGCAGCTGCATCCTACCAAGCAGAACACAAGCAAAGACATTTTCAGGGACTGATAACAATGAGATCAGACTGTAGTTGCCACACTGCAAGATTCTTTGCCCTTGTACAGAGATACTATGATGCCATCTTTCCATTTTGCTGGTACTTTGCCTGATGCACACACTATTAATAGCTGATGCAGGCTGATGTTCACTGGTTCCAAGGCACCTTTGAGCTACTAGGGTGGAATACCATCAGGTGCAGCAGCACGTCCATTCTATAGCTTTTGGATTGTGTTTGTACTTACTCGAGTGATAGAGGACATTACAGAAGCAGCAAATACATGATGATAATAAATTTCTAAATAATAAATTGTTCTATTTGTTTTAAGTTTTTTTGATAGTGCCCATCACAGGAGTATGTAAGTAGTGACCACTGACATTAATATCCTCTGATCATTCAGGAAAGAACTAATTTGATATATTATTAGTGTCTCTCACAGGAAGATTTGCGATGACTGGAATTCACAATACTAAATACGGCACCATCCATTTGCACAGTGCTATCGCATTAAATATGTCCAATGCTGCCATGGTGTTGAGAATATTCTTTGCTCTTTTTCTCCCCTCCCCATACTACCAACACTGTATTCTGGTGGACCCTTCTTGCCCTCCCCATTAGTTTTGCTGGAGCAGTAAGATTAACAACAGTTCTGCAGCACTAGGGGTGAAATCCTAGCCCCATTGAAATCAATCTAAAAACTCCCATTGACTTCCCAGCAGGCAGGATTTCACTCCACTGCTAGTATGTAGTGCAGCAGCCTTTTGTACAGCTAGGTGGACAGTTCAATTCCTATTTCAGATATATTTTAGTTGTAAACCTACTCCAGAAGCTATGGAAGGCCCTGACACCCAGGAGGCCATTTGGCGGTTGGGCCTGCTGTGCTGCCACCAAAAGCAAAAGTGTCAGGTTCCAAGAACTGCCTCCTTCCCTGCAGGCAAATCAAGGACAAAGGAGAGGGACAAGGCAAGAAGTAGTGAGAACAACATAAAAGAGCAGTGGCCAGCAGAGGTGGGGAAAAGCTGCCAAATCCCAGTCTCACTGTAGGTATCTCCTCTTGTTTCTGGGAAGAGGTGAAAACAGATGGTGGTTTCCTGCACACTCTTTGTCTGTCTGGCCCCAAACTCCAGTGGCGGCCCTCTGGAGTGGCACTTGTGGAAGGCAGACACTCACCCAGGGGATGATCAGGCAATGTTCTTTTTTGGCAGCCACCAGGAAAAAATGGGGAAAAGGCACTGAAGAGTGATCAAGGGTCTGAGAATGGGGAGTGGTATTGGAGAAAATCAGCGGGTCAGGGCCACCAAAGACTTGTGCCTTGAGAGAGTGGTGTGGGTTACAATGAACATGTTGGGTGGGTACCACAAAGGGTAGGGCATGTGAACAGTGCATTTCAAAGGTGTGTATGGGTGCCCTATTTACATATGGCCTTGGGGTACCATCTGAATATCGTTACACCCAACTGGTCTTGAGTTAGTCAGTGGTTTTAAGCAAATCAATTAAACTGGCTGTGTCTCAGTTCCTCCACTTATAAAATGGGGATAATATTTACTTATCTGCCTCACAGAGGTGTTATGAGGTTTCCTTAATTAAATATTTTCAGAGTTCTTTGAAGATGTAAGGCACTATAAAAGAATCATTTGACTATGCACAGTCACACAAGGTGTGCTTTCACTTTTCCCTTCTCTCATTTTATATGCATAATGGTCAGGAAATTCAAAGTTATGCTCTCCACAGCATGTGCGATTTAGCCACAAAACACACATATAATAGAAAATGCTACATGTGAGCAAGGAGGACTGAATTATAGTTGATGTGGGAATCATAATCTTGAATATTTGTCTTGGGTTTATATATATATATTCTATATATGGGTTTATACAACTTCTCAACCATAACATTGTAGGGGGTTCTCAGCAGTTAAGAATCATGCAGTCTTGTTGCTAGTAGTCTCATAATTTTGATATATCCTCCCCTGGTTAAGAAGTCAATTGAGTCATGCTGATTTACACCAGTCAAGGTTCTGGCCCAATTAGCCCAGCTGCTTAAATTGAAGACTGATTCTTATAAGCTGTATTTTCATTTTACTTACACACATGTTAAGGTGATACTTCTAAATTGAAGGCTCTGTAGTACAGTTCTCATGAATTTACCATGTATTTAGCAACAGCAAATACACTAGATGGAAATGGAGTTACTCGTTCTATTTGTTGTTATCAAAGTACTTAACCTTGTTTAAAAGCCCAGCTTTACTTAGCATTGAATAGTTGCCTTTCAGTATTGAAGCCTATGCATTTCTGTGGACCTGTATCCAGCCATTTTAAGTCAACAAACATGTCTTTTCCCTGACCCTTTTGAGCTTTTGTTCAAAAGTTTGAAGGCTGCTTACTGACAAGTGATTTGTTTCCATTAGAACATGCCTCATTCCAGCCATCCGTGACCATTTTGTACTTAGGGCTTTATAAGCAGCACGTCTCAACATTCCTAAAATCCCAGAGAGGATCTGAAAATAGAATAAGAAATGAGCATTTAAATTAAAAGCAACAGCCCTTGCATGAAGCTGCCAGGTTTTTATGGTAGATAGTGTCTTTCTGCTCCCCTTCTTCACAGGATTGTAAGCCGCATTTTCCATAATATTTTGCAATGCCATGGAGGTTTGCATTCACTCATCTATTTATAGGAGTCTGTTTTAAAGTGAAACAGGTGTCGAGTTGAATGAGGTTGTTGCTGTTGCCTGCATACATGTCCTTTCGGGGGCGGGGGGGAGTTTTACTACTTTCTGCACTTGGGGGATTTACAGTTCATTTGCTAATCTCTCGGTGCAGTAGAAAGTGGGGGAAGGGGAACTTAGTTTTCTACTAAGGAGATGAAATGTTCTCACTCCTCACACCACAGGGCCTTTAAAGTAAATTTAGTGCTTGAGAAAGATGCCAGATGGCCTATCCTGAGGAATTAAATCCTCTATATAGCCACAGAACAGGTTTACCATAGGTAGTGGGAATACATGTTCCCACCCAATCCTTGTGCCACTCAACCTTGTTCTAAGGGGCTCATCTCTAAAACACAAATGTTAGTCCAATCGCCATGCATCTTCAATCCATGGGTTCTCTTATGTTATTTGTGGTATGGTAGCACCACCGAGGACTTGTCAGGGATCAGGGCCCCATTGTGCTAGATGCTGTACAGGCAAATAACAAAGACCAGCTCTTGATCACAGTCTACATGACCAACAGGATGCAACCAGTGTATGAAGCAGACAATTGGATTGGAGGTGGGGTAGGAGAATGAGGTAAGCACATGTCTCAGCTTGATACTTGCTCTGATTGCTGTGCTAGCAGTTTTTATTATATGAACACTAATATCCCAGGAACTGGAGTGAGGCTGCAGACTCATTTCACTTAGGCCAATGAACAGACCTGTTAATCACGACCTGTATCAAACTGAGTTTCTCATCAGTCATTACCATTTTACCAGTGCTCAAGAGCCTGCCAGGCACTTCACAGTACAGATAAGGAGATGTTACTCCTGCCCCAAGGAGCTTCCATGATAAATTCAAACTTGAGTTGACGAGGGGAGGAAGGACAGGGGTAACATCAAGAAGGTTATGCACAGCTCAATAGACTAAAGAAATTCTTTGTTTAGGGAGGCTGAATTTTTTCTTTTAAATAAGCTAAATAAGTAGGGACAGTCTGTTAAGGTTCATGCAGGTCTTCAGGGGGGATTTGAAAGAGAAGGGAGTGAGTATTGGTGCACTCCATGTACATGGAGAAGCAGGGAGGAAAGTACACAGATAGGTGTGGGTGGTGCATTAAGGCTGGCATCACTGGTGGGGAGTGGAGAGGAGAGGGTTGTGGGGCTGAGATAAGGGATGTGGTTGGATAAGTAGGGCCTTGAAAGCAAGGACAAGAAGCTTGAATGCAATGCTGGTTTTGAACTGTGACTTTGAGGTGAAAGGCCCCATCTGCCACTATCAGTCTGCTTCTCCAGTCAGTATCACTTGTGGTGGTAGGATTTTGTGATGTTCACATTTATTTACCAAGACCCGGACTGGTAAATCTGATAGTCCTCTAAAATATATATACGTGTTTAATTACTATTAAAGAGTAATTCAAAAAAGATAAAATATTTAGGTTTACCACAAGAATGTTGGCCCATCCAAGAATAATGGACAGTGATTTGTGGTTCCTTGAAAGAGAAAATCCACAGGGGGCCATCAATGCTACAACAAGGACTAATTTTTCATTAAATTAGAAGTGTAAAAATGCTAGTGTATTGCTTGCATGTGCAGTTACTGTGATTCATCATGCATTTATAGTAACTGAATATACAAATGACTACTTAACTTTTGAACTAGCTATTTGCATTTGTAATGACCATGATTGCACAAGCAATCATGCCCTAAAACCATATCACTGCTGTTCCTGAATCAATAAATAAAGTAAGTTTGAAGTAGGGTCTAGTAAGAATGACATATAATAAAAAAAAACATTTTCATCATAAACTGGCACACTGCAAAAAACAAAGAATACAAAATGATTAAAGTAAACATTATATAGTAGGTGGGGCAGGATGGGTGGGGACATAAATCTAGCAGCTGAGTAAACCAGGAATCACTAAATTCATAGAATTGGATGTTGCCACTCTATAAACAAAATTTAATTATTCAGGCTTCATTTTCTAATATTCCCCAAAAGATCCTTGTAGGCTGCAGATACCTCACAGACTAGGGCCTGTTGATGGTTACATTGTTTTCCAATGAGTAGCACAACTCTTTCTCACTCGTCCCATTTCCACCATCCCTCAGGCTGTATTATACATGACAAAGTTCCCACTCTGAGAAGGATTTAAGGCTTATGTTTTAAACTAGAAAGACTGAAACAGCTTGGGACCCGGTGATCTGAAAGGATAACAGTGCAGTTGCCTTTCGTGGTGAAGCCTGAGTATGAGCATCCCCAGGAACTGAACTGCTGGCAGGGTGTTTTCCATGACTCTCCCTCCTGAGTCCATCAAAGCCCAAATTCGTTAGCCTCCTGAACCCTCAAAACTCATATTTTAGACTGTATATTTTTATCTTGTACATTGCCTGAAGCTTAAGAGAAGCACTAAATAAACTGAAATGAACAGACATATCACGGCTACCTGTTGTTTATCTGTTAACATACAAACAGACAACTCAGTTAGTCTCCATCAGAACAGGTACACTAGTTACAGACATTGGATCATAGAAATGTAGGGCTGGAAGAGACCTCGAGAGACCATCAGATTTATCCCCCTGCACTGAGACAGGATCAAGTAAACCTAGATCATACCCGACAGGTATTTGTCTAACCCAGGGGTCAGCAACGTTCGGCACGCGGCTCGCCAGGGTAAGCACCCTAGCGGGCCGGGCCAGTTTATTTACCTGCTGACGCGGCAGGTTCGGCCAATCACGGCCCCCACTCGCCACGGTTCGCTGTCCCGGTCCAATGGGGGTGGCGGGAAGCGGCGCGGGCCGAGGGATGTGCTGGCCGTGGCTTCCCACCGCCCCCATTGGCCCGGGACGGCGAACCGTGGCCAGTGGGGGCCGCGATCGGCCAAACCTGCCGCGTCAGCAGGTAAATAAACTGGCCCGGCCTGCTAGGGTGCTTACCCTGGCGAGCCGCGTGCTGAACATTGCCGACCCCTGGTCTAACCCAATGACAGGGATTCCACAACCTCTCTTGGAAGCCTGTTCCAGAGCTCAACTACCCTTATAGTTAGAAAGTTTTTCCTAATATATAAACTAAATTTCCCTTGCTGAAGATTGAGATGATATCTTCTTCACCTTCCTTCAGTGGACCTGGAGAACAATTGATTACTACCTTCTTTATAACAACTTTAAACATATCTGAAGACTGTTATCAGTCTTTTTTACCCTTTCCCTCATAGGTGAGCTTTTCTAAACCTTTTACATTTTTGTAGCTCTCTTCTGGACTCTCTCCAATTTGTCCACATCTTTCCTAAAGTGTGGCTCCCAGAACTGGACACAATACTCCAGCCGAGGTCTCACCACTGCAAAGTAGAGCAGAAAAATTACTTCCCTGGTCTTTACAGATGACATTCTTGTTAATACACCTCAGAATTATATTAGCATCTTTTGCAAATGTATGATTTTTTCTGGAGAAATCCATGTTGGCTATTACCTATTATCCTGTAGTTGCTCACAAATGGATTGTTTAATAATTTGTTCCAGTATTTTTCCAGGTTTTGAAGTTAGGCTGACTGGTCTATAGTTCCCCTTGTCCTCTTTGTTCCCCTTTTGAACTATGTTTGCCCTTCTCTAGCCCTCTGGGACCTCATCCATCCTCCATGAGTTCTATGATAATCACGAACAGGGCCAAAATTACTTCAGCTAATTCCTTAAGTATCCTAGGATGAATTTCACCAGGCCCTTCTGACTTGACTACATCCAAGTTTATCTAAATATTCTGGTTTATGTTCTTTCCCCTTTGTTGTTAATACTAATTGTGTTAAGTATCTGGTCACAATTAATTTTTCTAGTGAAGACTGAAGCAAAATAGGCATCAAGCACTTCAGCCTTTTTGATGTCCTCTGTGGTTAGTTCTCCTTCCCAGCTAAGCAGTGGACTTACACTTGCCTTCATCTTTCTCTTGCTCCTAATATATATTTATAAAACTTCTCCTTATTTCCTTTTATGTCCCTTGTAAGATGTAAACTTATTTTGTGCCCTAGCCTTTCTGTTTTTGTCCTGATATGTTTGTGCTATTCTTTTGTACCCATCCTTAGCAATTTATCCATGTTTCTACTTTTTGTAGGATTCCTTTTTGATCTTCAGATCTGTAAAGTGGTTCTGATGGAGGCTTTTTGGTAGGCTTTGTGGAATTCAATTTTTTATATATATTTGATGGATAATATCAATGTTTATTTTTAAGCTTTTTTATTTTTGTGAATTTATATTTTACAGTTACACAAAATTATTGAGGTTTTTTTTTCATTTTTTGTCGATTTAAAATGTTCGCAGCTGCTGAAATTATGGTGGTCAGTCAGACAATAATATTTTAATGATAGTAGATGTTCAGATTCAAAAAGTTAGTTTTATAACTGTTAAAACCAAAATTGTCAACATCAGATGTTAAAATGCACAAAGCAACTATCCTTAAAACAAATTCAAACAAGGTCTGAAACAGCATTTTTCTTATTTTGCCTACCTGTACTTTCCATCATCTATGGAAATATTTTTTTCATCAGTTTGTGTGTGTATAATAAAATTGATGTTTACCGATATTTACCGATAAAAATCTCATCCTTCCAAGCCTACATATTAGCCCCTTACTATTCTTTCTACCTTTCTTTCACATTGTAGTTTGCTGTTGTGCCTTTAATACTGTCTCTTTGAGAAACTGCCAGCTCTCCTAAATTCATTTTTCCCTTAGATTTTTTTCCCCAGGGGACCTTACCTACCAGTTCTCTGAGTTTCTCAGTCTGCTTTTTTGAAGTCCATTATCTTTATTCTGCTGCTCTCAGAACTTCCTTTCCTTAGCATCATCGAGTCTATCATTTCATGATCATTTTCACGCAAATTGCCTTCTACTTTCAGAATTGCAACCAATTCCTCCCATTATTCAGAATCAATGGCTGTTCCTCTCGTTACTTCTTCCACCTTCTGAAACAAGAAGTTGCCCCCACTACATTACAAGAACTTATTGAACATTTTCCAACAGATGTCTGGGTAGTTTCTGTTATTTGTTCTAGAGACATTCCTCATCTACATCCTCCTCCTGATGTGATGGTCTATACTAGACCCCTACCATGTCGTCACCCCTGTTTTTTTCTCCTTTTATTTTCACACAAAATTTTCACCTCCTTCTGGACCTCAGAACAAGTGTATATATTCTTGATGTATATTGCAACATCTCCTCCTTTTTTCTCTGCCAGTCCTTGCTGAACAAGCTATACCTATATACCTCTATATCTGTATTCCAGTCATGAGATTTGTCCCGCCAAGTCTCAATGATGCTACTTAAGTCATAATTTAGTTTATGTACTAACACTTCCAGTTCTTCCTGCTTATTCCCCATACTCTTCTAGGAGTTGCCCAGAGACCTCTTTCACTTGGTCCCCCAGAGACTCAGTCTTACTCCAGTTTTGTAACTCAGGTTCCTTTATTTGGCATACGGCAAAGCTACGTTGAGTTGATCAGACTCAAGCATGGGGTGGGTACAGTGTGTAGCACATATCCAAAGTTACAAAGCAAACCTCTTCCTTCATGTACATTTACATATTACATTATATTGCATTTACTATACATTGCATCAAACGTTTTGATATTGGCTTGGTCACCTTGTCGGAACCAATCCCTGTACAACATGCACTATCCATTCAAGATTTACTCTTTACCTCATTTTACATTCCAGGGTTATTTTACCATTGTTATCTTGTCCTTTGCAAATGGTTCCTGGATGTTTCCCCTTTTCTTAACTAGAACAACATTCTGCTTCCACTCTGCTGATCCATTAACCTCCCTAATCCTGTCTCCAAAAAAAAAAAAAGGTCTCACCCATGTCAAATTACTCATGTCTAGCCAAGACTACAACTCTATGCATTTTTTTATGGACACCTAAGATGTTGAGCCGATTCCCCACTATTTTCCCTCTTGTTGCTCCTATTACCCTATTGTAATTTTCCATCTAATGCTCTGTTAAGGTCACTTTTAAATACTTACCTGTGGGCTTTTATCACCTATCCCCTTTGAAACCATTTTAAAGCCCTCCTCACTAGGTTGGGAAGTCTGTGTCCAAAGAAGAGGTGGACCCCGTCTCTTTCCAGCAGTACTCTTTCCCAGAACAGCATCCCATTGACATCATTGGTACAGCCATGCATTCATCTCCAGGATGTATGTGTTCCTGCATGGGCTCTGGCACTCAACTGGGAGGTTGGACAAGACCACCACCTGCACCCGAATCCTTCATCCTTACTCCGAGAGTGCTAGTCACTACTGGTCTGCTCAGGGTCAAACCTGGCAGTATTATTAGAGCCCACATGGATGAACAACATGAGGTAGTGGTCAGAGGGACAGATGACCCTTGGCAACCCATCTTTCTCTAACATCTTGGATGCAGGCTTTAGACATCAGGTCAGGTCAGCAGATGAATGTCTCCATCCACATCAGGAGAGAGTCCCCAAGCACCACACCCTACCTCTCCTCCTCTTGATAGCCATGAACCTCCCATGGGGGCAGGTGGTTCCTCTTCTTCAGCTACTGGGGATCTCCTGTTGCCAGTACAGCATACCGGTTTTTGGCCTCAATAGATGGGTGGAGGATGGAGTACTGTCTACTGCCTGAGGTGGCCAGAAGCTAGTTTCCTCCCCCAGTTCCCTCCCTGGTCAAAACCAGGATCTGGGTTGAAGTCTTCAGGGTCAGGATGCCTGTTTGACCAGGGCCCCTAAGGGTGCAAGCAGAGGAAGAGCTAGCAGCATCAACAACTATCCCACGCTTCAGACTGGATAGGGACTCAATCCTCAGTTGTAGCTAACATTTCCCATTTCCCAGGACAGCAACAGACAATCTGTGCCACCACTCCTATGCAACATTTCCATCTGCTGATATCCAAGCAAACTCCTCTAGCTCGGATTAAATGAATTGGAACAGAAACAAATACAGTCCCTGGTGGCTGTAATGTTACTGCTGCCCATTTTTAGGGCTCCATTCCTGACACCCTCTCAACCTGACCATTAAAAACCAAGCCCCAAAAGGATCAATTTCTTTGTCACTAATTGCACCCACTGGTCCATATCTAGGGCTTCCCCCCCCCCATCTCCTACTCACAGTGGTGCCTCTTATACTGGCTCATCCCAGCCTACACTTCTATGCCGATTACAGAGATTCTGCCTGTTAACCTCTGCCAAATTTCCTCACCACCTTAAGCTTGAGTGTGACGTATGTCTACACTGTTCTTTCCATTCATGATGTATTTTCAGTGTCTGAAGTACAATGTGTCTCAAGGGTGGCAGAACTAGACTGAGAGTTCCTTGACACTGGGGCAGTAATTTGAACAGTGCTGAGCACACTGTTGGTGCTCAATAAATAACAAAATAATAAGTGCCATAAAAGCAAGTAACGTGCAGCTAAGGCTGCACACTCACCTTTCAAAGATGTGTCACCCTTAGGGAGTTCATTTACATTAACATAAATATTCCATTAGTGGAACCGTTTATAACGTACTTCTCTCTCAAGAGGCATTCTGCAACATGATTCTTCAACCACTTCTGACTGACTAATGTGTATCACATTTGAATAATATAATAAGACAACTGAGTTAAGTGATTGACTGCCTGGTGAAAAACAGTGTTAATTTTCATTAAAAGCAAGCAGCAGTCTCTTAATTTTCTAGAAAAATTACTGCAGTATTTGGCTTACAAATAAAAATATTTCAAGAAAAAAATTCAAATGCTATATTTGTTTTTTAATTAAAATCTTTGGAATTACCACTTGTATATCATTTCCAAGTTATTTTCATGATCCAGAGCCAAGAATAGCAAAGTTCTTTATGTTTGATCATTACCATGTTAACATTACCTAGCAGCAGTTTGTGAATGGAATAGTTTCTACACACCAGGTTAAATCCACCTCTAAAAAAAAATTGGAAAAATGTATTGGGAAAAACATGCTCTTCCTCATGAAATCCTGCATTGATCTCTAAGAGCTGGAAGAGACTTGTTAAGAAAGAGTGAGTAGAATATTAGAGATGGGCTGAGACGAAGTATCTGTTCTGTCTGGGCTACTTGCTGGTGTAATACTTCAGGAACCATTAGTAATAACGATAGTAACAAGCTGTGGCTATCTGGTTAGATCAAAAATATACTATGACTAATAAGAAACTCTGCCCACCAGTACCCAAAATAGAGTATCTTCCCCCCTGTAGGGGAATGTCAGTAAGTAAAGACTATATTACAATTTAAGTTTAACAGGGCTGCTAGGCCAAGCCTCCTACAGAGAAGCTTCGAACACACTCAGCTAGTGTAAAGTGGCAAAGCTCCACTGACTTCCATTGAGCTATGTCAATTTATTACATCAGAGGACCCGGCCCTTGAGATGCACCAATATTCTGATGTTTTACATTAGCTTACTGAAGTAGTGACACCAGATTTCCACTCCAGGCAGATGGAAATCTGACATAAGGGTCATTTAAAGTGTAATTATTCCCACTGTATCACAGTTGCAGAACGTTTATTTGCTCTGTGCTGATTTACTGTAAAATTTCAAAAGCTTGACTTCTGCTAAAAATTTACCTCTAGTGAGGTTCCAGCAGTTTTGTGGAGATGCAATAAAATATAAATATATAGGAACATTAATTCAAAGCTCCACAAAGAAGTTTTTGCTCTTTACTTAAGGCTTGCTACCTGCAAATGTGTCTTCATTTCTTTTCTCATCAGAGTAAGTCTTTGCTTTTGCATAAATTAATTTTTAAAATGCCTAAAATGAAAAAGCTAGGAAGAGACATTTTCATTTTAAATCAAATTTAACAATTTCTTCTGTACTGTAACAGTTTTAAAGCCAAAAGGTGCGTTTACTGAATAAATCACATAATTTCTTATGCTCACAGCTGATGATGTTTCCACAGAATTTCTCCATTGTATCCAGAAAGGTAAACTTCAAAAAAATTACCTGTTTTTAAGTAGTTTCTTTGCCAGTCATATAATCTCACTAGAGAACCTTCTTTTAATACAATTAGACCTTCGACTACTAATGGAGAGCCTTTTTTTTTTTTTTTTTTTTTACAACACACTTATAGCTGACTTTATTTATTTATTTTTTTTAAAGAGAGGCCCACTCACTTCTCACATCCCTATTTGTGATTACAATTATTGCAACTGGGTGCACAACCTGAGTGTTCACTCATGCTAATGGCCATTTGACATGGTCATGGACATTGTTCTGTCCAATCTCTGCACATGCATATAAATGCATAATTACATGTAAAAGGGGACATCCACTTAAACAAAAACCAAAAAAAAATTGGCTCTTAAAAGTTACACACAAGGCAAAAAACAAGTTAGGAGTGTATAGTGTATATATATGAGATTTTTCTATGTATAGAGTATAAGTTAAGTGATCTCTACTATCTCTGAGAGTCCTGCCGATTACAGTCTATTGAGAGTAGGAGTTTTCTTGGCAACAGCTGCTGCAGGAAATTATTTTAGTTTATGTGACCAAGGGTCCAATATTTTCAACTGTGTGTATATAAATTCCCTTTGTTGGCTGAACTACTGGAGCTGCTCTTTCAGGCACCACTTCAGCAAAGTACCTATGCATATACCTAACTTTAAGCATGCAAGTATGTCACATCCTTAAAGCTAGGCAAATGCTTAAGTTTCTTATTGAATCAGGGCCTTAGTAAAGATAGATTTACTTACCTTACAATGACTGGAGATCTTTGAAATGCTTATGTCCATATAGAGCTCACTGTAGGTATGTGCACAAGACCAGAATGGTTTAGCCAGCAATGTCCTTTGGGCTGAGCATGCACCATATGCTCCCTCACACCCCCTTCAGCGAGAGTAATAAAGGTAGAGTGGCCCCAACTGCCACTCAATTCCTTCACTAATACAGACTACCTAGGTAAGGACTCCGTGTCAGTAGGACAGGTTGTGGGATCAATGTGGAGAAAGTCATCTCCAGGAACTCCAGTTACTCTAAGTTAAGAAACCTCTCTTTCATCTTTGCACATTTGTCCATATGGCTCCCACTGTAGGTGAATGACTAGCAATTGCCTTTCCAGGAGGGATGAGACAGGAGTCCTATTGAAATAACAATTTTAGGACACCCCCGCCAAGTTGGGCATCTGATCCAAAAGCTGGCACACTGGAATAGAGACTGGTAAACATATGAACAGAACTCCAAGTAGCTGCCCTACAAATCTCAGAAAGAGGGTCTCCCCTGAAACAAGCTACAGCTGTTAACTGAGCCCTAACTCGAGGTGTGTGTGCGGAGTATGTAATTTATTTAAAGTATAGAAAATCTTAACACAATCTGTTTCCTGCTTAGAGAAGTTTTGAGAGGAAACAGCCTGCCCTCTAGACTTATCACTAAAACCTACAAAAAGTCCGGATGATTTATGAAATGGCTTTATTGCATACAGGTAAAAGAAAATGAGGCCTGTGGAGTTTAGCCTCATAAGGATCAGGAACAAGTACTGTAAGTGGATTTTCACAAATAAATTTATACAAAATCACATTTTGGTAAACATTTTTAATGTGGCCTGAGTGTAATTCTGTCTTCACGAAATACAGCCTATGGAGGGCCAACCATCAAAGACTGAATATCGCTCACCCTGTGAACAGAGTTGATAGTTACCAAAAATGTGGTAGTAACAGAGAAGTGATCTAATGAACGTGACGACATGAGTACAAAGAAAGGGACCATCAAAGACCACATTCAAGTTCCAGGAAGGAAATGGCTCCTTAACTAGTGGCTCCTTAACCATGAATCAGGCCTTTTAAAAATTCAGAGCGGGGAGAAGTGGGGGAGAGAGAGGAATGGCCCTCAGCAGGTTGGTCATATGCAGATATAGCAGACAGATGAACTCTAACAATGCTGATAAAGAGTCCTGAATGTGTCAAAGACAGCAAGTAGTCCAAGATAGTTGCAATCGAAGAGTCCAAGGACTGAATGTGTCTCTGAATGGAACACAATGAAAAAAACTTCCATTTAGCTTTATATGTCCTTCTAGCAGAGGCCTTTCTGCTCTGGATCAAAATCTCTTGTACCGCCAGTGAATAGCTTCTGTCCACAAAATGTAGTCAGCTAATCTCCATGCTGTCAGATGTAGACATGCCAGGTCTGGACGTAGCACCAGGTTTTAGTTCTGTGAAATGACACCTGGGAGGTTCAGAAGTGGAAGAGGTGGTCTGATTACCAGATGCATTTGGTTGGAGTACCACAACTAATGTGCCCAAGCAGAAACTATCATTACCTGGGCTTTATCCTGACTTATCTTTCTGAGGCCTCTGGGAATTAGCAGAATGGGGAGAAAGGCATAAAGCCTTCTTTTCCCAACAAAATGTATCTGCCAGAGATCATGGACTTACTCCTCCTTTACAGCCGAACGCTGGACACTTTGTATTCACATTGGTAGCAAACAGGTCCATTGAGGAAACCTCCCAATTTAGGAAGGCTTGATCTAGAACCAAGTCTCATGAATGATGGAGCTTTTTCTGCTTAGTTCATCTGCCAAATGGTTTGGGGTACACAGAAGATGGAGGGCTATCAGGCTGATCTGATGCAGGTGTACCACCTTGTGACATAAAAGGGAGATGATCTCACTCACCCTTGAATATTTAAAGCATAGCCATTGTATTGTCCATTAGGATCTGAGTGAAGGAGAGGTTAGACAAACAACCCTGAGCTCTAATATATTTATGTGTAACCAAGATTCTGCTCAGGACCACATGCCTTGTATTTGGAAAGAGTCCAAATATGCATCCTAGTCTCATTTGGATGCATCCATCACCAGAGTCTTGGAGTGGGTGATGGATGAAAAATAACATCCTGGCTGATGTTCTGAGGGTCCAGTCACCAAAGCAGAGATGTCAGGACTTTTGGAGGAACTTCTACATGATGTTTTTGATTGGTTGATAAACCAATCTTAACCATCCTTTAAGAGGCTAGAGGCGTAATCTTGGATATGGAGTCATGTACAAGCTGCCATATGAACCAGTAAACTGAGGCAGACTATCACTGAGATTTTTGGAGGAGACCAAAGGCATGAAATGAGGTGTTTCATCATGGAAAGTCTTCCATGAGGAACATATGCTCTTGCCAATATGGAGTCCAGCACGGCCTCTAGAAATTCAGTGGGTTGAGTATGAGTGAATGTGGACTTGTCCTGAATGATCATAAGGCCTAGTCTGGAAAACAGCTGGAGAACTGTGTAAACATCCTTGGGAACCTGTTGAAATCAGCCAGTCAGTGTAATAGATATACACTTGAGGCCCTTGATTCCTTAGGTGAGCCATTACCACAGCCAGGCATTTGATGAATGCCTTTGGAGCTTGTTGAGAGGCCAAATGGTAGGACTCTGAACCGGTAGTTAAGTCCATTGACCATGAAATGCAGGTACTTCCTGTGAATTGGGTGGATTGTCATATGGGAATATGCATCCTGCAAGACAATGGGATCTAAGGAAGAGATTACAGAAGAAAGAGTGATCATCCAAAACTTGAAGATTTTGTTGAGATGTCAGAGATCCAGTATAAGATGCCATCCACCTTTCTTGTTCTGAAAGCATGCAGCTGAAGAAGACTGTATCTCTAAATGCAGTAGGATGTCATAAGAAGAATCTCTGAAGGGAGACTGTGTAGGGTGATGCAGATTTGGTAGAGCCTGAAATTGGATTGCATATCTTTTCTGAATAATTTCTAAGACTCACTGGTCATTGCAGTCCATGCATCAGCAAAAATGCAAGACGCTTGCCAAAGGGAGGACAGAAGGGTTAAAAATCCTCTAAAACTGGTCCAGGACTCTTGAGCACAGTCTCAAATATGTGATCCTTCACTTGAAGTATTCACAGCACTATCACAGGAGATGATGAAAGCCGTCTTTTCTTCTGGTAGTAAAGCTTTGGTAGGGAGTAGGAAAAACAATGCTGCCTGAAGGAACATTACACCAGGGTGGATTAATTTAAATCATTTTGATTTAAATCAGTTTTAAGCATGATTGAATCAGCAAGCAGAAAACCTTGATTTAAATCATCACTATTAATCTTGTTTGCATTTGTACTTTTTTTAGGAAAATAACTATTGATTCTCATTTGCTTGGTATAATTTTATTTTAGCTAGCCAAGAAGATAAATAAATATGTGTAAGCACAGTGTAAGAAATTATATAATTTAGCTGACATTTATTTATATTCTTAATTTTTATATTTTTTAATGTTAGAAAATGGTGAATGATGTTTATTATTTACTAGATGAGAAATAATTATTACTCAAACTGCATTTGGATTGAAATTGGAATTCAATTAAAAGTGCACAAAAACAGCATTTTAAAATGTTTTCTATTAGTTAAATAAAATAGTTTAAATGTGCAGGATGTGACAGAGAGGGCAATTTCCTCCAATATGCCGGACAAACCTTATTGAATTAAGTTAAAGTTTATTGAATTAAGCTTAAGTATTTTAGGAACTCATTGAATTAAAACACAAATGTTTGTGTGTTGTTGTGGCATTGTATGCAACTTGCCTAGGATTTATAACTAATGTAAACGTTAGGAGGTGTTATGAACTTCAGTGGACTGTTTAAACAATGGGTTAAGAACAAGGATGAACTGTTAGTTGAGCAGGTTTTCTGGGACATGTTTAGGAGGAGGGGGATACAAATCCTCCAGATCCACCCTTGTGAAGCTGTGCCTTGAGCAGGAAACCATTGTCTGGCTGACTACCTATTTAGGGTCTCTTCAAACATCCGAACTGGATAAAAGAGTGACTCTCAGTTTCAGAAGGGTGCTTGTTCTGAGCTAACAGATGTTATGGACTTGTGACCATGGAAAAACTCCAGGGTGGGAATTGAAGGACCTTTGTTGGAATCAAGGGGTGATTCTCTGGTAAGCTTATTGGCATGTGTGTCCATGGTAGCCAACAGGGAGGGAAAGGAGGAAGGGGATGATTGCTATTGATTTCAGTGAGAACCGGATTAAGCCCTATTGCAAAAGAAGAGGATTTGGATCTGGTTTAAAAAAATAACAAGCCATAGGGAGGGATGTAGAGAAAAACTGCCATGGGAAGCTTCATGTGAAGGCAAGGGCGTGTGGAATAACCACAGGAAGTGGCTCCTGGGAGAGGGTAACTCTTATGAGACGCAGGAAAGATGAAGGGAAGTGGATTGACAGGCATGGGGGTGGGGTGTCAATATGCACGGAAGGTAAAGGATCTGGTCCAAACCACCCCTTGCATGCTGTAAACATTTCTAAGAGCAACACTGGGCTCCCTGTGGCAGACAGTTCCAGAAACATCCTGGAGCACTAAGAGTTAATATGCAAGATGCTGTTTAAGCTTCACATGTCAAAAGAAAAGCAGCTGAAACATATAAAAAACAAAACAAAACAGAAATTCCAGCACTTGTTAAACCATACAGACACTTAATGCCTGCAACTCGGTTTAAAGCAATAAACTCCAAACAGCTGAACGTTCAGGGGACATTTGATCACATACAGTTACAAAAGTATGTCAGAAAATATGAAGCTTATCAGAGAACTTAGCTTGTGAACTTGCCTGGGGGAAGATGCTCACCAGTTACGTCTGCTAGCTACACGAAGTACTTATGCTAAGCAGTGTTTGTAGTAATGGGCTGAGCCAGTTTAAAATCCCGCAGGTGCTGCTGAATTTAGGCAAGCTGGGCAGCCTGTGGGGAGGTCAGGGGCCTTTGCTGTACATGCCTGGAGAGAGCGGCACTAACTTTTTACAAGGTTCCAATGCAGCTATGTAATACCTATGAGTAACAAACAAAAGCCTATACTGCAACTGTAGTGAGCTCTTCTCTGAAGATAATTAAATCCAGCATCATGCAAAACGGAATTCAAACAGGGAAGGGTTTATAGTGCAAAAACATTCTTCATGAACAGTCATTCCATTTACAAATGGCTGTTCAGTTTAACTGTATTTGTGCCTCTTTTTATTTGCTAGTCATGTTCTCAGAAATATGCAGGAAATGAGCTGTTCTTGTACAAGTACCCTTATTCATATGCAAACAAGGCTGTTCGTGCACGAATAAGCATGTTCACTTTTATTATTCCTGCGTAAAACATTTTAGCCATCCTTTCAAGAAGCAGAAATGCCATGTGACTTAGGTGACCTATTACATTATAAAATTAGGTCTTGTCTACACTACAGCTTCTTCCCTAACAATTCTCACTATCATTATCAACATAGCAACAACTGTGGGATCTCTAGTGTAAACGGGGACACCAGCTGCCAGCGTTTTAACCACCATATCTAAACTAGCTGTAAACAGGGTTAGACGACACAGCAGTAAACATTGGTGCTACAAGCTAGTAGCACGGGTGGTAGCATCTTTAGACAATTTTTCCTAAAATTTTCCAGCATAGTCACAGTAATAGTGATTACATAAAGTGAACAGTTAGCAAACAGCCCAAAGACTGAAAATTGTTTGTCCATGCTGTGTCAGATACCAGGCTAACTGCACGGTTTACCTCTCCTGGTCTCTTCAAGTACACCCTGGCTTTGGTCTCAGGCCATCAGCTTTCTCAGGATGAAATCATGCCGTTCTCCTACTCTCAGACTCAGTGCCGAGTTGCAGTCCCCTGTTTATCAACCATGATTTACCTCAGCAGGCCTGGCTTAGGCTCCGACTCTGCAGTTCTGTTCCCTTCTCCGAGAGCAATGACAATGATACCCAGTGACCAGACAGCCTCCTTCAAGCAGAGTATTATTTATTAGAACAAAAGGATTTCAGAGAAAACTATCTTAACATCAAATAAACCAGCCTATACTCATGCCTGCTTTTCCCTGAGGATTACCATTCCCTGGAGCTGGGAAGGACCAGTTCCTTCAAACTCCCTCTGCAGAGCCTTTCCCTGTGTCAGTTTGCCTCCCTGGATAGCTTCGGACAACTGACCCTCCTCCTTTTCCCGAGAAGGGTGTTTTAACTATTTAGTGTTCTTTTGACCTCCAGGCTCCCAACTTCAGCAAAACAATGCTTGCAATTTGTTGGAGACAGGATCCTTGAAGTTAACAGTTTGCCCCATTGTCTTTCAATTCTGTGCCTGAGTGTTCTTATCAGGAAAGTGATTGTGTTGCTTTCATGCATAGACCCCATTCAGTAACAGCATTATAGGCATATAATAAATATTCCATTACTCCCAATGTAAGTTAGGTCAATACAGTCATAAAGAAAATTTTAACAACCCACTCTAATTATACAGTGCCTTTACTTCCCTGACCAGCAAAAAGAACAGGAGTACTTGTGGCACCTTAGAGACTAACAAATTTATTAGAGCATAAGCTTTCGTGGGCTACAGCCCACTTCTTCGGATGCATATAGAGTGAAACATATGCTGAGAGACTGTGTCACACACTCTCAAAGAAACTGCGAAACCACCTGATCAGCATCCTATACAGCAAACAGGGAAAGATATGCAAACTAGACACAATCAACTCAGGATTGAATAAGGACTGGGAATGGCTGAGCCATTACAAACATTGAATCTATCTCCCCTTGTAAGTATTCTCACACTTCTTATCAAACTGTCTGTACTGAGCTATCTTGATTATCACTTCAAAAGTTTTTTTCTCTTACTTAATTGGCCTCTCAGAGTTGGTAAGACAACTCCCACCTGTTCATGCTCTCTGTATGTGTGTATATACATCTCCTCAATATATGTTTCACTCTATATGCATCTGAAGAAGTGGGCTGTAGCCCACGAAAGCTTATGCTCTAATAAATTTGTTAGTCTCTAAGGTGCCACAAGTACTCCTTTTCTTTTTGCGGATACAGACTAACACGGCTGCTACTCTGTTCCCTGACCAGGTCACACAGTGTTCATAAAATTATTATATCTCAGTCTTCTTAGATTGTGTAGCAGTTCCACAACCATGACAAATGCTATTTGGTGAATACTTATGAATATCTGTGAAAGTATTAAGATGATTTGTGCACTGCAAGAATTATCGATTGCATAATTTATTCACAATGAATAATTCAAACATCAGTAGATGCAAATAATATAATCAGGTAGCATAGGTCCAGCACAACTGCACGTCAAGCAATTATTGTATGCATACATAAAAAGTGTAAACTTTTTCCTGATGTTTAGCTTGTAATAGCAATAATGAATTTAGGGGTACAAGGTTTTTAAAGGACTAACCTCTTCTCCCCTAGCTAGTCATTAGTCCCATTAGTATCATTTTTTCAACTGTTCCTTATTTAATTTCCTTACTTAAAAATTGGTTTGACAAGGTCTTTCTTTTTAAGTCATTTTAACTGACCTCTATAGTCATTTTTACTCCTGGTGAGCATGGCTTAGCATCCTTGATCATGTTACCTCATAGATCCTCCTCAACTTATGGGACTTGATTCTCAGAAATGCAGAACTGCCGCTCTCATTGAAGTCAACAGGAACTGAGTGCACTCTGTACTTTTGAAGTTAGGGTTCATACTCATTTAGGTAGAGATGATTATTTGCTTACATTTCAAATTACTGTGCTAATGTACAGTTCAGAAACATCTTTCCACTATTGTGGTAGTTTCAGTTGACTGCAGTGATTTTGCTACCTAACTTGAATTCCTGATGCGGAGGTCTTGACTTTGGAATTCGCTCCCTGTTGCAATGTGCAAGAACTGGAGTTTTGTAACCTATGGGCCTGGTGCTAGACACACACGTTCACCTAGCCCTTTGATTTGGGTTGGTAACTGGGTAAACATTAGTCCACAAAGGAGTGGAAAAAGTGGTGATCTGCTTAAATTGCAATAGTTATTTATTGTTTTACATATTTTAGATGCACCCAGATAGTGACCGATATTGCACCCATCAAACAAAACGTTAAACTACATTTTCCCCCCACCCCCCCTTTTTTTTTTAAACATTACATGAATCTAGTTTTGCTGACGGGTAGCTCTGAAGATTGAAGATCTCTATTTAGGAACAGAACTCCTATAGCACAGTCAGCACCAGTGTGACTTTCTCCACAGTGTCTCCCCAATGGACACAAGCCTGAACTGACCTCTCAGGGTCAGTACTGGTAAATCCCCAGCAGTGATGGTGTGATTATAATAAACATCATTCAAATCTAAATAGTTTTGAAGTTCAAAAAAGTTCCATTCACCCCTTAATGGTAAAATCCTGAACTAATACCCCAGGCACCATAATCCAAAAACCAGAGCATGCCTAAAAAACCTCCTAAATGTCAGATATGCCGGGGTTCCCCATGTATGCTGTGCATTCAAAAACAACTCTACTGGGCAGCCCCAGAGCCTGTGTAAAATCAAAGCAGTGGGGGTGGAACCCTTAACCCCTGCTGCTGCTGGCCGTGTGTTGGAGTTCCCCACTGCTGTTAATACTAGGAGAGCAGGGTAGGGCTACTACTCCTTCCTCTTATACATTTGACTCCAATGTGAGTTTGGTTTGTGTAAGGCCTGAAGCCCCAGTGAAAATGAGCAAAATTCATTTCTGCTGTAAGCCTGTGGAGTTGTACCTGGACCTAATATGTGGGACGATCTGTTTAGCGACCACCTTTTTTTAAAATATTATTATACAGACAAAATATGTTCATCATTCCATGTTCAATCAAAAATGGGGGTTATGTAAAGTGATATAACACACACCACACCAAAGATGTGGATGACTCACTGCCCTTATGCAAACTAAGTTGTATAAGCCTGTTTTTCACAGCAGTTTAAAAAACCCCATAAACAATGCGTTGAAGTTCTCAGTTATGAAAGTTAAAAATGTTTAATAAAAGCAGAACTCACTCAGCTTTTTCAGGGTCCTTCACACCCACATCTGGTGCAGTGTTTACTAACTACTTAAAATAGAAAGTTGGAACTTAATACACCCTTACATTTATCATAGTATTTGTGAATCTATCCAAACACCAAGCATCACTGAGTTGGAATTCACTTCAAACAGAACAGCCCTGTAAATAGTCAGATCATCAGTTTTACATTTGCGGAGAATGTAATTGTATCCACTGAGATTCCACACCTACTCCAGCTAACAGAGGCAGGGTGGAAAGAGAGAGAGAGAAAGAAAATTTCACTTTATAGAATATTCCATCCAAATTACCAAATTCAGGCCAGTTTTAAGATGACAGTTATTATGGGGGTTGTTTCTTTGTAACAAAGATAAAGTGTTTTTCTGTACTTTTTATTAATAATTATTATTAATAAACATTTCTAAGGGACTGATCCCCATAGTATCTGGGTGGCCCAACTTAAGGAGATTAATTCAGCAGTTAATGAATGTGTAACACAAATTGGGCTTCCCAGTAGGTTGTCAGAAGTGTGATCTACAGTAATTAAACAGAGGTTCAAGAAAGATGATTACAAATAAAGTAAACAATGTTTTTAATTGCAGTGGTTACTTCGGAATTATCAGAATTAACAAAATCTACTGACCATATTAATAGGATGGCATTAGACCAAAAAATTACAAGCGTCAATCAACCTGCTACTATAGGTTCCAATTCTAACTCCCTTACGTCCATGAATAGTCCCATTGATTTGAAATCAGGCCTTACAGGTGCAGGTTCTTTGAATGGAATGTGAAATCAATGGAACTGCTCATAGAGTAAGTTTCTGCTCAGCATGACCAAGGGACATGGATCTGTCCTCATCACTAGCAGCACTATTCCAGTGACATTGAGCAAACAGCCAAAGCATAGGCATCAGAGCAATATGTAAAGTTCCTCTGATCATGCTTATCATAGACCTGTTCTTGAGGTAAGTAAAGTGACATTGGAAACAAGGGGCAGGAAGAGAGCAGGGCAAGCAAGAACACCAAGAAAAAGGGTAGAGACGGGGGTAACAGGAGCCTTGAGAGCCTGGGGAAAGGAACAGGGAACTTGAGAGGAGAGAAGAAAACATGGTTTAAAAACTCAGCTCTGTGGATTATATAAAATAAAACAGGCACATTTTGAATTACTGGCTACAATTCTGTCTCAGGGTTCTCATGCTTAAGTATGCCTTGTTGAGGTTTGCTTCTGGTTTTTGACATCAGAAGAACCCCCTGATGAAATTCTAGCCCCATACTTCAAAGGCTGCCTGTTTTGTTTTATATAATACACAGACATGAATTCTGGTTCCATGCCCACTGCCTGTTATTTATTCAACATGACAGCCGCACAGAAAGAAGTACAGAATATATTTAGAGGGAATAAAAGCCTAGACACCAAGGCCACAAGCCACAGCTCTATGGGTGCAGGAGATATTTTTAGCAAAGCAGTGTTCAATGTTGTGGTAAATCAACATTCTTGATTTGAATAAAAGCATTAGTTTGTGAGCCGCAGAGTTCAAGTCACAGATTGTAAAAACCAAGATCTTGCTCTGTCAGTACAGGAGAGTTGGACCAAAATTCATTTCCAGATATTTCATTGCTAACCAGACTTCAGGTTTCAGCTCATCTCAGTTTATCACCTTTGAAGAATAGGTTTAGAGTACACTAATAACCTGACAGCATGACTGCATTTCCAGCTACAGACACAGAGCTGTTTTGCTATAATTCAGGGACCACTTCTGATCTCACCAACACTGATTCTACACCAGAGTAACTCCATCGGCTGCAATAGTTACTCCTGATTACTACCAGTGCAACAGAGAGGAATCAGGCCCTCAGATGTTAAAAAAATTCCAAGCACAGGTCTCTGTTTGCCCCTTAACCTTACATCAGGCTCATCTAATCCTAGATTGGGAGAAAAAAATCCTTCAGAATTCAAAAACACCCTAGGTTTGAGCTCAGTGAGCAATGTAATGCCTAATAGTATGTATAGTCACAGAGGATCTTTACCCTCAGTTTTAAGTATAGGTCAGTGTAGGACAAGACTGAACAGGAAAAAGTACAATAGATAGCAACATCAACAAGAAAATGTCTCTGAAGAGCTAATGCCACCCAAAAAGACAAAGCAGCTTGGTGAAAAGTGTTCCAATAAGAGAAATAATACTAAAAATTAAGCCAATTAGTTTTAGTCACCCAAAAATTTTCAGGAAATTTATAAAGTCCGGTTGAATAATCAGATATGAAGTCAATTTGGCTGACACAAAAACCAGCATGGCTGAGGAGGACACAAAGGGGCTGGAAGCCACAAAATGGAATAAATCTAAGGTCTAGCGTTAATTTAATCCTTTCACTAATTGTGCAAAGTAAGTCCAAGATCTTCAAATACTTTGCAAAAAGCAGTGAAAGGACCAGGTTGTATGTAAAATATTTCTTAGGCCCAGATCCTGTGAAGGCTTACATATGCTTAACTTTACACGAGAGTAGTACCAATGAAGCCATGTAAGATTGGGCACACATACAAGTCTTTGCAAATTAGTGACCTTAGATTATAAGGTCTTTGGAACAGGGAATGTGTCTTTCCTGAATGTGTGAGTGCTCAGTATAGTATGTGTGATACCAGAGTATGAATAATAATACTATTTCAACATATTAAACTTTCCATTGGAATATTGTCATTTGGAGGCACATCTGATAAAAAATCTTCATGCATTCCATTCTTTCTGAGATAAACCGGAAACACTAAGTCAGAAATGTTTGACATTTCATTTTTTGGATGATTTCATTTTACTAAAATTAATTTTGCTAAGAAGAGATATAAAAAAATCCTTGTGACTATAGTTTTAAGGCCTGAAAAAGCAAGAGGAGTTTCATGTGCTCAGCATGTCTCAGGATCATGTTCTCCATGATGATATTCCCGATAAGCATATTCGCTACTTATACTTTATCTTTAGAAAGAACAGAATCTAGGCTCTCTGTTACCCCAGACTTGAGGTACTATTTCAAGTATATAAGTACTTGTATATAAGTACATTCAAGTACTATTTCAAGATATAAGAATTAAAACAGAATTCAATTATTTAATGAATGCAAAGTTGCATTTGATGATTTAGCTCTGAACTCTCCACTGATTCTTAAAATCTGTTATGCTGTAAATGTCTTACTGTTTGGTGACTAGAGAATATAGGGCAAAACTGTTACTCTACTCACACTGTGTGTGTGACCAGAAAAAGGAAGGAGGGAGTGAGCATGGGCTTTTCTGTTACTCTATTGACAGTATAACTAAGGACATGAATGTGTGTTCTGCAGACATGATGGTCCAAATGCCAAACTACACATAACCCTGCTAGGATGATATCATGATACTTTTTTAAATAGGTGTTTTCTGCATGCCCTCACTCAGAAAATGAACATTTAGGTCTTACAAGACACCAGGTATTCACCGTCTGAAGTTGGATGTCCCTGATACGGTGACTTTTCTACACAAGCAATTTGTTAAGGAAACAAATTAGCTGAGTTTTTTGTTGTTGTTGTTGTTTTTAAATCTCAGGAGTGATGGCTGTATGGTGGCACATGTAAAATGAGTTTTTGATGTTAATACAGTCAGAGTGGACAAGTGACTACATAATTAAAAACCATCATTATGGGCATCCATTTTCAGCAGAATAGCCAAAAGATGAGGACCATGGAGACTGAACCAGCCTTTCAACCCTAGAGGTCTTTCCTGTGTAAATGCTGCTTGGGAGCATCCACTTGAACTATACATGAATAGAAATAGTATAAAAGCAGCATGGTCCTGTATCAGTCTTTCCAAATAGGGCTTTGTAAACCAGAGCTCCTTTTACTGGCACAGTTTAAAGAGCACATGCTATACTTTTAATTGAAGTTATGCCATTACAGACATTAAAATCATGTTGAGCCCATGTAACTGACAATGAATTTATTCCACATCTAAAACCAGAGCCTTTAACTAAAGGGAATATTAACAACAAACCTCAGGTCTCCTGAGTCAGGTGTGCATTGTGCATGAGGCTGCTTTTGAGGACACTGCTAAACATCAACAATTCAAGCAGCCCTCTGTGAACATTTTTAAAATATTAATAAAGGAAAAAGTTAGGACCTGATCCAAAATTTATGGAAGTCTTTCTAGAGTTTTCAGTGGGCTTTGGATCAGGCACTCAAGGAGTAAGGGATGCCTCTCCCCCACAATGGATGGATAATCCTAATGATAGTATTACTGGTAATGGGGAATACAAGGCTTATAAATAAGTTGACTGGAGCACTGGTGAGAACTGAGAACAGAGGTGCAGTTTAATGGAACTCTTTGCTGACCCAGTGTTTGCTTTGTTGAATCCTGAGAATGGACATTTGTTAATTTTAGCATGTGCCTTTAGCAAGTACGCATAGGGGTTTACATTTTTGCTAAGCCAGCCTAGTTCAGTAATAAAAATGTAGTCATGTACAGCAGTGAACTGGCGTTTGAGGAACTCAACCCATTTTGTAATCTTTGGACACAACTGAAGCTGTGAGTTCATTTGAATTCCAATATAAAATGTTTTGGTGAGCAAGACAATACTACTCTGCAATTTTCTACTTTACATACTTATTAGATAAACATATTTGAACTGCTACTGTATATTGCTGCTTCTGATAAAAATTGTCACACGTGCATACACCACCTCTTTTAAACTCATTTTCAAGGATAACTGCAAACTCTCATCGTCTACATAGTTGGAAGCATAAGTAACAGAATATCTCACTACTGAAATATGCAAGACTTGCAGCCCTACAAGTAGGTCCAATGGATATTTTAAGAGAACACTGATGTGAAAAAGGTAATAAAGGGGGAAGAGTGGATAATCATGGCTGGCAAGTCACACATGCTGTGTGGGTAAGACCTGCCTGTCAGTGGCTTCATCCACAGATCCCATTAGTCACCTGCAATCTAAGCCCAGATGGTTGTTGGCTGGAGTTGGAGATGAGTTTCTTATCAAGGCTTAGGCATACTTCTATCACCATCTAAGGGAGTCCTGACCACAGAACTCTGCCTTCCTCTTGGCCTACAGCCCTAAGATAACATTAGGGAAGAGAAGAGGGAGAGAAAGTGAGAGATGGGATAACATATCCCCAAATATACATTGCAACAAGCCCATTTAATGTGCTGCAGAAATATGGCGCCAGGGTAGAAATGGACTATTTCAGACCTCAGGTCTGTAGAAGTAGAACAACTACTACGCTTTTCAGAGGATCTCAAAGAGATTTAAAATCATTAAACCTTTCACATCACCCTTCTGAAACAAGTATTATCTCCATTTACATATGGGGAAAATGAGGCACAGAGCAATTGACTTACCCAAATTTACACAGCGGCTCAGTGTCAAATTCAGAAGTAGAGCCCAAGAGTCCTTACTGACAGGCCTACTCTCCAAACCACTAGGCCACATTCTTTCCCCAAAGTACATGTGTATGTCTGGCTGACCCCTCCATTATTCCTGTTAATAAAAAGACACACACTTCTAGCAGGACAGGTGGAATTTTAAGGGCACCAGGACCGTACAAAGCAGGTCAGAGACCGGCAATGAGATGGGGCTTTCCATCTGCACAACCCAAGACTGGCTTTTGCCCTGCAGAATCTTAATTGCTGGTGATGATGTGCAAGAAGGAAAAATAAATTCTGTAATCTGGGCTTATGTTCATATAGCTGCTTGTTAGAAAAGAAATATCTTTGTGCTTGGAGTTTGAGCATAGTTGCACTGGAATCACTGAGACAAGAAATAAGGAGCCCCACAAAGCCATTTATGAAGTTATTTTTCAGGGTCAGAGCCACATTTTAACTCAAAACACCTACTAGAGGCTCCATTGCTGTGGTGAGTGCTCCCAACATCCTTCTGTGGGAGAGTGCTCCGCACCTCACAGGATCAGGCCTAGAATTTCCAGCCTCATGTGCATTGAAAAGTTGAGAAATATGCCCTTTATCCAGGAGTCAATTAGGGCTAAATGTTTTGCATGTACCAAAACTGAACAAATTTATGGCCTATCTTACCTCTGGCAGACACTTACAATCTTCCCCTGAGTTAGGCTCCTCAGCTCAGTTCTCTCCCCACCCCACCACACCCCCGCCAAGATGCCCAGGTTATCCTCTCAAGTAAGGTGGCCCATCTCATCCCAATAAGCACACAGCAACCAGCTCTGATGATATGTTTATTTAGCCTTTGACACACTCTTCTGTTGAAGCCCATCTGACCATGGGGCCTAGATGTTTTTACACACACACACTCTTCTCTGTGTTTATAATCATTAGCAGTTTTCCTTTAAGGGTAAAATGTAGAACAACTGCTCCTTGTTATGAAATAATGTAAACGCTGTTGATGTGGTAACATTTTGTAACAGTGTTGTGTTATGCAATTAAGGCTGTGTAGTTCACATAGATTACAGTGCACCTGAAGACACCAGTAATGTCCTGAAGGCTTGGAACAGTCAATAATATATTTACTTATAAAAAAAACGATCCAACCCCTAGCACCTGCCTACATCCTTTTACAAGGAGTAATTAATTAGGAAAATTGAGCTCCATGTAGTTTCCCTAACTATAATTATCCACCTGGCTCCACAAACGTACTTTTCCCTTTTATTTCCCATTGTTCCCTTCCCCCATTACCTTGTAAATCTTAAAAAAATAAAATTAGGACAAAGGACAGTTGTTCCTTTTCCCCTCTTTTCCTTTAGGTGGTGGGGCTGGATTCTCCAACCTTCACCCGTGCTAAGAAGTACTTGCTTACACAAGCAATCCAGACTGTACACATGAATAAGTGCTACTCAGGACAAGGGTCATAGAACTGGGCTCTGTTCTTTCAGGCTCCTTTGCTTTGCTTTAGCGTCTCTTCCTCAGTCCTGCAGCTGAGAATGTAGAAACTTGCCAAATGCTCATGTTAGCAAAATGAGTCCTATTGCCAGGAACATTATATTTTATTTATTTAACAAGGGGGTATTTTTAAGGCAGTCATTGGGATAAACCTGGGCAGCAGCATGAATGAAATAATTATACAGTATAGAACATCTTTTCACCTCTTTGTTTAATTCCAACAAAGAACAGAACTGTTCATGGCTAATTTTACAATTAGCAAAACCAACACTTCCATTAAGCACACTGCAGACCATACAGCTGTACCTGCATGAACACAGTTGGCTCTAGGCTGCAGCCTATCCCATCACATCAAATATTGGCACTATGACTGCCTGGGGATCCCATCTCCAGACAGAATATGGGCTTCAATCCCACAGTAACCACGTCTCCATCCGGGAGAAGTATAGCCAGTTATTCAGCCACCTCAATGTGCCTCCTGTTTTCATAGTGTCAGAAGGCCAGAAGAGATAATTAGATCTAGTCTAACCTCCTATATTATCACAGGCCAGAAGATTTCACCCAGATACTCCTATATTAAGCCCAAAGATTTTAGTAGACCAAAGCATTTCAATCCTCAGGAGATTTAATTGTGTGCCACAGGCAGAGAACAGGAGAGTACAGTGCCACCAATGCCCATGACCCCTGCAATGGCAGGGAATTCATTAGATGAGATATGCCTATGAGATCCAAGAAGGTGAATCGCATATGCTACAGAAGGCGAAAAAATCCAGAGGCGCTTGCCAATCTGACCTGGGCAAAAATTCCTTCCTGACCCCAAATCTGATTATCAGTTTGACCCTGAGCAAGTGAACAAGACACTCCAGTCAGGCATCTAGAAAAAGGATTCTCTGAACCATCTAAGAGCACTAGTCCATCCCATCCAATGACCCATCTCCAGTGGTGTCCAATCTCTGATGCTTCAGAGCAGGGTGAAACCCCTCTCCCTCCCTCAGAATATATCTTTTCAAATGTGCATGGGCGGGGATTCCTCCTTGACCGCCCCAGGTGATTGACTGAAACCGTGAAGCATGAGATTTGATTATAGTCATTATCTTAATGTAGAGCTGCAAGTGTTACAAGAATGTTGTGGGTTATGTTGCCAATCCTGTTCTCCCCATAGCCCATGAAGGAAGGAATGAACTGGAAACTCAGATTCACAGATTCCAAGGCCAGAGGGGATCATTAAGACCTGCCAGCCTGTCCCTTCTCCCTCCTCCTCCCCCCACACTCACAGACCACAGGATTTCTCCCAGAAGCCGGATTAAAGCATATTGTTTAAAAAGATATCACTCTTTTCTTAAAGACTCCAAGCGATGGTCAGTCTACCACTTCCCCTGTTTCAATGCTTAAACACTCTCACAGCTAAGAAACTACATCGTATTTCAAGATTGGATTTATCTAACTTTAACTTCAACTGTCTTGGCTAGGGAGTTCCATTACCAGGCCCTTCTTATCTCAGGTTTTGGGACTGGTGACATCACTGCAGTATCCAAGTGCTCCTACCAGAAAAACCTGCTGCTAGTGGGAGAGTTGTTTGGAGGCTCTCCAGACAACCATGCATTACTGCAGCGTTCCAGGGTGATCAGTGCTCGGAGAGTAAAAGTGTTGCAGGTTGGAGCAGGAGCAGGTCTTACAAAGGAGATAAGTCAGGGATAGATGGGACTTGTGGTGGGAAAGAATGAGACATATGTGGAGCTGGCAGGCTAACAAAAGTTTTTTGTTTGTTTGTTTTTTGATATAAAACTCTACTAACATCTCACCATTGAAATATAAAACTGGAATCTCTTTGTATATCAAATTATTTTAATTCTGCACTTCTTTTCTTTGCTACTTTTTGTGAAAATGAAGGTTCTTCTATGCCATCTTGTCACTTAATCACATGGAACCACGTAATCCACCTATGCTTTCTCCTTCCACTCTCTAAAGAGCAATGGAAAAGATCAGAACTGCCTGAAACACCTTCAGAAAGATGTTAAGAAATACTATTTTCTGCATTCTGAGACTAAATATTCTGTAAAAATAATCTGTTTCTTTGGCTTAAAAAATGCTACAGCTTGTCCTCAATAATTATCTAACTGGTACAGACAGTGTGATGTGTCCATTTTCCCTCCTCCTTCCTCACTGCTACTGACGTAAAAGCTGTTGGTTCCTCTCATATGTATCATTCTCTCATCCTCAAGCTAATGTCTGGCCTGCATCCTTCCCTTATTATTATTTATTTGTATTACAAATACAATAGGCACGCCATTGCGCTTGGAGCTGTACAAACATTACAAAACAATCATGCCTCTTTAGATTTCATAGTCTGCTGCTGCTGCCATCGTCTGTCTTCTGTTCGTATTCATTTCCTCTTCCAATCCCAGCTTTGCTCCGTGCTTCATATCAGAACCCAAATCCATTATCACTTTGACCTCCCCTCCTTGATTACTTCCATGGCCCTTACTACTGGATCATTCTTCCACCAGGACCCAGGAACACCAGGGGAGGGAAAGGAGAGCTGACAGAGTCAGCAGGGGGAGTCAAAGCTTACTAGTATTGTTGTGTGGCTGTAGTCCCTGGCAGAGCCATCGATGGGTTGCACTAGGCGCACAGCTTCCAAAGTTTAGTTATGCAGCTGGACTAGGTTTGCAGTAGCTAGAGCGAATGTGCAAGTCTACAGCCATATACCCCAACCCTTGGGTGGCTTACTGAGGGCTCAGGATTACTAACAAAATTTAAACACACACACACACACGAAAAACAAAGGATGCTGAATAGAAATCAGGAATTATGTTTTGGAGCATAATGTGTTGAACTCTTGTCTTTTAAATAGCTTATAAATGATGAGGCAAAATAAATGCCTGATCCTGACAACTGCTGAGCTCCCTAGACTCCAGTACGGATGCTCTGCACTTACAAGATCTGGCCTTGAGGAATTGAGGTCTGTTGATATAATACTGCCTGATTATATAACAATCAGTATATTTATATTTTTTACAATAGCAACACCCTACCCCAAGGTGACCCAAGAACCTGTTGTTTGTTCAGCACCCTGCACCTATTGTTCAGGGCTATCTTCACCAATGGTACTGTATAGATAACAATACTTATTCATTTCTTTTACCTGAAAGGCTTACATTTGATTCCTCTCTGCACAGGAACTGCCCAGAGTGACAACTATCAAGAACTGAGGTAATAGTGCTACACAGTTGACCTATAGGTACTTCTGAAAAATAGTATATTCTCTTACTGTTATGTAAGCCGACTAAAAGCACAGCCAACCTCCCCCCTTTCTCTGTCATCCAGTAGCTACTTCATCAAACCACAGCTCTACTCCAACAAATGATTTTAAAAGAGAAGTAAAAGCCCTAGTTGAATAAGACCTATTATGAAGGCTTTACCCACACACATAACTCACACTCCCATTTTAGTTTTCATAGCTACACATAACTGGGTGTGTCTGAATGTCTATTCAGCAGAGCTGAAGCTGTTGATTTCAGGCTCATTCAGACTTTAAAGTGTAATTCATGCAGTTGCTCCACGACATTAATGGAAGAGAAGGTCTCATCAATCTGATAAAGTGTCTTTACAACAACAGACAGTAATTTGTTGACACTTAAAGCTTTAAATGGACTCTCTTACAAAATCACTTAAAAAGCTTTCTTTAAAAAAAAAAAAAATCACAAGTGTACAGATACTTTAACCCAAAGAAATTGCTGACAGATTTGTTTTCAGCCCAGCAGAGTAAAGAGCTGACAACATATTTTTGCAGGGTATGGTAACTTAGGTCTATTTTTAGGCTTCTTTTCCTTTAAAAAACGCACACCAAAATAGCAGTGGGTTTAAAAATCACCATCTGCTTCTAGCAATGAAATAATTCTCAGAGGAATGGATGGGAGGCATAACAAACTGATATTCCCCACAGTAAGTCTTAAAAGTCACAATTTTGTATTTCTAAATGGTGTTTATCTAATTACACAATAAAGGAGAGTCATAGTTCTATTAGCATTTAAAAAGTCTATTGAGCTATTAATTCTTCACCATTATATAAGCTGACTGGCAAAAGCCACTGTTATTATTTTATAAGGTCAAATAGCCTGGAACTGTTGACCTTTAGGGCACACAGCAGAGTCCATCTCTTCTCCCTGACTTTAACAGATGTGGTGAGTGGTGGTGATTTTTTTATTTTATTGTCTATGTTCTGCCAATATTCTTTTGGTTCTGGGGTTTGGGTGAAATTGACGGAGTTGCAATTTGTAATAATTGTATCTTTAAATAATTTAAAGGGAACAGAACCATAGTTAGGCACTCTTTTCTGTATAAATTGAAATGAAATGTCAATAATAAACAAGATATAAATTTTCTTCTACTGTACTTCATGAAAATCAATCTATTTTTTCAGGTATTAACATTAATGATTTTAAACTTTGGAAAACACAGAAAACTACAATGAACTGTTTTAAACATTATACTGCATGGTTTAAAAAACAACCACCCTTTTTAACCCAGTGAACATCAGGAAGAAGCATTTCTGTTTATCTAGCTTGTAGTATCATTTAGTTTAAACTTCACACTCCAGTGCAAAGAGATGGCACAAGCATAGGCCCAGAGGTCCATGTAATTTATTATCCTATCTGATGGTAGCAACTACCAGATTCTTCAGAGGAATGTGCACGAAAACAATTATGGAATAAACTGCCCATAGGGAAAGTTTCTTAATCTTTATCAGTCAGTGATTGACTAACATCCTGAGGCATAAGATTATATCCCTTCTAAAAACTAAAATTAAACTTAAATGTTACAGTCAATACGGCTTTTGTAAAAGGAAACCATGCTTCTCCAATCTATTAGAATTATTTGAGGGGGTGGGAGGGGCAACAAACAAGTGGACAAGGGTGATCCAGTGGATATAGTGTACTTGGACTTTCAGAAAGCTTTTGACAAGACCCCTTACCAAAGGCTCTTAAGCAAAGTAGGCAGTCATGGGATAAGAAAGAAGGCCCTCTCATGGATTAGAAACTGGTTAAAAGATAGCAAGGATCTGTACGGGGACTGATGCTGTTCCACACATATTTATAAATGATCAGGAAAAGGGGGTAAACAATGACGTGGCAAAGTTTGCTGTGCTGGGTCCAGTTCTTTTCAATATCTTCATCAATGATTTAGATAATGGCATTGAGAGTAACTTATAAAGATTGTGGCCAATACCAAGTTGAGAGGAGTTGCAAGTGCTTTGGGGGCTAGGATTGAAATTCAAAATGATCTGGACTAACTGGAGAAATGGTCTGAAGTAAATAGGATGAAATTCAATAAGGACAAATGCAAAGTACTCCAGTTAGGAAGGAACAATAAGTTGCACACATACAAAATGGGAAATGACTGCCTAGGAAGGAGGACTGCGGAAGGGATCTGGGGGTCAGAGTGAATGATAAGCTAAATGAGAGTCAACACTGTAACACTGTTGCAAAAAAAGCAAACATCGTTCTGGGATGTATTAGCAGGAGTGTTTTAAGCAAGACAGGAGAAGTAATTCTTCTGCTCTACTCCACACTGATTTGGTCTGAACTGGAGTACTGTGTCCAGTTCTGGGTGCCACATTTCAGGAAAGATGTGGACAAATTGGAGAAAGTCCAGAGAAGAGCAACAAAAATGATCTAGAAAATATGATCTAGGTCTAGAAAATATGAGCTATAAGAGAAGATTGAAAAACTTGGGTTTGTTTAGTCTGGAGAAGAGAAGACAGAGGGGTCATGACAACAGTTTTCAAGTACATAAAAAGTTGTTACAAGAAGGAGGGAGGAAAATTGCTGCTGTTAACCTCTGAGAATAGAACAAGAAACAATGAGCTTAAATTGCAGCAAGGGCGGTTTAGGTTGGACATTAGGAAAAACTTCATAACTATCAGGTTGGTTAAGCAGTGCAATAAATTGCCTAGGGAGGTTGTGGAATCTCCATCATTGGAGATTAAGAGCAGGCTAGACAAAACACCTGTCAGGGATGGTCTAGATAATACTTGTCCTGCCATGAGTGCAGGGGACTGGACTAGATGACCTCTTGAGGTCCCTTCCAGTCCTATGATTCTATGAAAATTACTCAAGATAAGTAAGTCCAAAGCTGACTGCAAAGAGTTACAAAGGGACCTTACAAAACTGGGTGAGTGGGTGACAAAATGGCAGATGAGAAACAATATTAGTATGTGCAAAGTAATGCAGTTGGAAAACATAATCCCAACTATACATACAAAATGATCGGGTCTAAATTATCTGTTACCACTGAAGAAAGAGCTTGGAGTCATTGTAGACAGTTCTCTAAAAACATCTGCTCAATGTGCAGCAGCAGTCAAAAAAGCTAACTGAATGTTAGGAGCCATTGGGAAAGGGATAGATAATAAAACAGAAAATATCATACTTTTACTATATAAATCCATTGTGCGCCCACACCTTGAATATTGTGTGCAATTCTGTCGACCACATCTCAAAAAAGAGACAGATTAGAATTGGAAAAAAATACAGAGAATGACTAGAGGGATGGAACATTTTTCATATGAGGAGAGATTAAAAAGACTGGGGCTGTTCAACTTAGAAAAGTGACGACTAAGGAGGGATATGATAGAGGTCTGTAAAATCATGAATCGTGTGGTGAAAATGAATAAGGAAGTGTTATTCACCCCTTTAGATAACACAAGAATCAGGGATCACCCAATGAAATTAAAAAGCAGCAGGTTTAAAACAAACATAAGGAAGAACTTCTGCACACAATGCACAGTCAAGCTGTTGAACTCATTGCCAGGTGATATTGTGAAGACTAACTGGGTTCAAAAAAGAATTAGATACGTTAGCAAGAATGGTCAGGGATGCAACCTCATGCTCTGGATGTCTCTAGACCTCTGACTTCCAGAAGCTGAGACTGGATGATAGGGGATGGATCACTTAATACATTGCTGTGTTCTGTTCATTCCCTCTGAAGCCTCTGGCACTGGCCACTGTGGAAAGACAGGATACGGAGCTAGATAGAACATTGGTCTGACCAGAATGGCCATTCTTGTATTCTTATGTTAGCTTAAATGGTACATAGGGCCTTCTGTGGGATCTCTGCAGAGGGGTCAAGTTCACTCTAAGTTCACTAAGAGTTGCAGAGAACTAAGAATCAGTCCTTTACAGCCAAGATTCCCAGTGACCTCACTGGGGATTGCATATGCATTAGGAATGCATGACCGGAATAATATTAGTGATGTTAAGTGTGATCCAGCTCCCATTATGTGAATGGAAAAAAAACTCTTACTGGCTTCAATGGGAATTAGATTGAAATCTTAGTTTTAAATATTCCCAGGTTATAGGATATTAATTACTGAGGATAATTTGATTTTTATGTATGTACTTATTTATTTAGCATATTCACCATTAATGAATGGAGTGAAAATCAAATCACATCACAGATTAAAGATAATGTCTATAAAAAGGAAAAAAACCACCCTGAAAACCAACAACAAACAAAAACACACCCAAGTACTCTGCTCTAGTCATATAGATCAGTGATTCTCAAACTTTTTTTTCCGCTGACCACTTGAAAATTGCTGAGGTTCTCAGCGGACAACTTAATGATCTTTCCAAATGTTGTTTGTACCGTTAGCTAACTATTGTAAAGTGCTTTGGATAAATAATAATAATAGTTTTTTTTCTACAAATAAAAGTACACAACTCATATTTTAGTATCAGTAGCCTTACCTTTCTAATGTGATGGATGTGCCCTCTCTCCCGACACAGTAGCCCCCAAGCTGGGGCTGGGACGGAGGGGGGTCTCTCCCTCTCTCCCCCACCGCAGCAGCCCCTGAGCTGGGGCTGGGAAGGAGGGGGGTCTCTCCCCTGCCACAGAGTTGAGGCTGGGAAGGAGGGCCGTCTCTCTGCGGCAGCCACAGCCCTGGAGCTGGGGAAAGTCGCCTTTCTCTGGCCGCCGCAGCCCTGCACATTCCAAATTCCCCCCACCCCCTATTCTCACCCCACTGCCCACTCCCACCTACCCCATATTCCCCCCAAGGCCACCACCTCACCTTACATGTGCGTCTTCTCCAGCGTCCAGGCACCGCGGCTCCACTAATTAGGTGGGTGGCCCTTCATTCTCTTGTGTGCGGCTGCTCAGGCATGCACCTTAGAGGGAACTATCCGCGGACCACCTGAATGGAGCACCCACGGACCACAATTTGAGAACCTTTGATATAGATTTTTCCAGGTAATAAATCCCCCACTCCCAAATTATGTAAATCATCATTACTAATTGCAGTACCTCTCTTTGAAACAATATATCATGCAGTAACAGTATTCTGCCCTCCTCTTACTCTACATTACAAGCTTCTATGGTTTAAAAGTGATGCTTCCAGGGCTGATTTTGTTAATTACATGGGATCACAGAATGAGACCCTGATTCTGCAATCTGATCCTCACAGGCGGAACCTTACACCCACATGGGGTTCCACTGAAGTCAACTGGGTTCTGCACAGGTACTTGTAGCCTGAACTAAACTGCAAGAATCAGGCTGAATGCCTTCTCCTTCTGTTGAACTTAGTGGGTGTTCAGGGCACTCAGCTACTCACGGGAGTTGCTCAGCAACTTGCACAATTGGATCTTTATAATGGCACATTAGAGCCATAAGATTTCCTTCATCATTCATGGATAATAAATAATTTGGACTTCATGATGTGAACAAATCTGTTTTGATCTTTTTAAAAAAAATTAGTACATGTAGGTTATGTATACATTGATTCTCCATAGTCATTTCCTGCAAGGGTTTAAACAGTGAAATCCCAAGGGTAAATAAACTAACATTTCTTCCCTTTTTATCTTAAAAGTGTCTACAATGAATTGGTTGCTAAAGAAACCTGATACACTTATGACACACTGTTTTGAAATCCTTAGTGGAGTTCATCTGAAACCCCAGCATAAGTGGCATCTTATCTTCGTACTATTCCAGGAAGAAATGCATGGCATTTCGTCATCACAGCTGAAAGACTAGCTGGCTCTGCACGTAGGCTCCGGGAGAACAAGGGCCCTTAGCTATAATGAGACCATGCTGGTAGCTAATGCTTAGTCAGAGTCTGCTTTCTTGAGCATTTGCTACTGCTTGTAGTAATTGGAATGCAGGAAAAGGCACAAATTAGAGCACACACAAAAAGTCAATGTTTAACTTCTTTATTTGCTTTCAGTTAAGATTATATTCTAAGGAACAGAACACAGGTGGTAATATTCCTAAACCATCCCTCCTAGTAGACTATTAGTCCTAGAGCCCTTACTCATGCATGCAGTTGTACTTAATGTAACTGGACTATTTGCAAGAGTAAGGATTACTCACATAACTGAAACAACGAGGAGCCCGGTGGCACCTTAAAGACTAATAGATTTATTTGGGCATAAGCTTTAATATGACTGAATAAAGGGATTATAATAAACAGTGCTCTCCTTGTGATGAAAAAACAGCATTTTAAAGAAATTCAAAGTGCAAGTTGATCTTGTGGGCTGAATTTCTAAGCACGCAAAACAACTTTTTCCTTAACAAAGCTATGGAACATTATGAACACATAGCAATCAACACCAGGCGTAGAAAATAAGGTATTTTGGATGGATCTTCATGTTTGAGGGAGAGTGGGAAAGGGACAAAATCTTTATTTTTACAAGTTTATGACCTATAGCAAAAGGGAATGGAAAGCCATGGTCATTCAAGGATTAAACATTCACAACCTCTGCTTGGTAATGAAAACAGGAGGAAAAGCATGGAGTATTATTTAGGAGACCTAATTAGCCATTAACAGATTAGACAACAATGCCCTGCCTATATAGCTGCTTAGAAATATCATATTGGTAGGGAAAGGGTGAGAGAAGGGGACTGAGAAATTATGGAGATTTTTTTTAAAATGTGCTCAGTTTTAGCTATGAAAATTCAAATGTAATATTTAGGAAGAATCAACTAATTTGTGGCCAAATCCTTGTGGTCTTACTGAGTAAAAACTGAGTCTATACTCTGGATGTTTGCTTGAGTAAAAAGTTACCTCAGCATATTGCCGCTAGACTCAAAACATGTTCTTTTTATTTGTATGTATTTGTGAACTATAATCTTATGTAGGGGAGTAGAACCCAGGAATTAACACCAGAGTTGCTTCATTTAGGACCAGTGTTCTCTCATAGCAGAATAAATACAGAGCAACTTCGGCATCTTCAGTGGGGCTATTCTGGATTTACCCTGCTATAATGGAGAGCTGAATTAGGCCCACACTGGACCAAATGCTGACCTCATTTATATCTGTTTAGCGGCAATGATTTAAATAGGGCTTCATAGATCTAATAAGGGCAGCTTAGCTCATTTGCTGAATACTGGAAAGAGTTGGCCAAGATTTTCTTAGGAAATTCAAACTTACACAAGCAAAGGAAAAACACTGTCAATGAGATGCTGCTGTGTCCAAAATTAATCTTGAGTGGAACTTTAACACCTAAAAATAAATCTAGTTTTCAGTTCCCCCAAACAGGCTTCTCTATTCCACTCTGAAGCTTTAAAGCAGTAGTTAATCATGTACAGTACACAATATTAAGCAGTAAAGAGTTCAGTTATTCCTGAAACATATTATTTTGAGGCTATGTTTGAGTCTTCCATATTTATGTGATGAGAGTTATGTCACAAAGTTAATCATTCCCAGGACGCTAGCATTCAGGGTAATGAAAAACTTCTTGTGCAAGCAGTCATTAATCAGTGAGTATAACATTGCATAATGTTTCCGAAGCATGTGTTATGTGATCAGAGTACAAGGCTGCATAATACAGCGAAGTGTTTGTGCCATATGCTGACCTTTTCTAAAACAGAAATGGAGCCATGTGATGCGTCGCTCTTGCCAGCAGTCGTTTATTGCCAATAATTAAGTTTGATGATATGAAGAAACACAAATTTGTATTCCTTTGGAGTTCTGAAAGGAAGAAGCTTTGAAGTTCTGGTTTCTGGCACAGAGTGGAGTATAAATATGGTCAAGTTGGCTTGGATATATTACTGTTGTCCATTATGAACACCACCCCGTTAAACTGGAATCATGCACTCAGTTCAAGTGGTTACTGGCATTTACATTAGAGAGAACACATGCCACTTTGCTTTGTGATCCAGAAGAGCATAAAGGTTGTAGGAACAAAACAGCCAAATGTATGAATGCTACCTCAAATCTCAATACATCACAATAACATTTGATGTTCTTGAGCAATAATTTAGTAAGAACATATTACTTAATCTCCCCTACCAGTATTACACAAAAGAACACTTGTGAAACATTCCAGACAAATATGCTGTAATTACAAGAAATAAAAAAAAATCTTATGTAGTACAAGATGTTTTTGTTACTCTGAATACACATATCCATGGAGGTACAGTTTTAATTAGCTATTTTAATAATGGAAACAATGCTTTAGAAGCTTCAATGAGCAATCTTAAACCTAAGCGTAGCAGATATAGTGTGCATATATACGTATATATCATAGATACATGTACGCATTACACAAAATGATCCAGATCCTCAGGTATGCTGCAGCTGCTTTGTGCTTCATTGCTGGTGAAATCTGGCTATGGAGCTGGAATAACCATCTCCAAATGATCACCCTAGCAAAGAGCTATCCTTAGATTGTGTCAGCACATCATGGAATCTCCCTATGCAATTTCCTGCCCCCGGTGTATAGTTGGGGCTTCCTTGCACCTCACTGATCCACTGCTCCTGTTTTGGCCCTTTAGGACTGTTGGCAGCATAAGCCCCGACTCCGTGGGAGCACCCATGGAAAAAAAATAGTGGGTGCTCAGTACCCACCGGCAGCCCGCCAATCAGCTCCTCCCCCTCCCCCACATTGCCTCCCGCCGGCCAGCAGGCTCTGCCGATCAGCTCCTCCCTTCCCCCCACTCCCCAGCTCCTCCTGCCTACCAGTGGTCAATGGCATGCAGGAGGTGCTGGGGGGAAGGGGAAGGAGTGAGGGTGGGGCACGCTCCGGGGAAGGGATGGGGTGGGGACTTAGGGGAGGGGTGGAGTTGGAGCAGAGCTTGGGGCACAGTGGGAGTTGAGCACCCTCTATCAAATCACAAAGTCGGTGCCTCTGGTTGGCAGCTGGTGTAACTAGGGAGACCAGATCAACACTTCCAGTCTGTAGGCATTAATATGTGTTAAATAGCTCCTATTCTATTCTATTCTATTCTATTCTATTCAGGTTCTAACATTGTGATCATCACCATAGTATTTGAACACCTTCCAGCAGTGCATGTTCCATCCCAGAGTTGACTGCATTTTGGTGATTGGGAAATTGATTTTTGATATATCTTACCTGTGGCAGAGTTGTTTTGAACTTAATTAACATTTCTAAGATGTAAGAAACTCCAAAAGTACAAAGCATTCTAAACACAGGCACACAGACCGGCATCAAGTGAAAATATTAGAAGGGGGTCTGTAGAAGTGTATTAAAAGTGTAGAAGCTAGAAACTTTGTATAACCCCAAAACTAAATAGGTTACTTGAAACCTCTGCTTAGATCCACTTCTCCACTCCTCCTTGCAAGACATATTTGCTACTGGGTTTCTACTGCTCCTTCCACGGGGCTGGAGATGAAGTTGTGCCAAGAAAGCAAGACCAAAGGTTTCATAAAAGTTGCTCTTAGTTTTCCATGCTTCCATGACACCAGCCATTGGGGAACTTTTCATTTTTACTTATTTAATTTAATTTATTATTTATTTATATTTAATTGATTTTTTTTTAAACAAAAAATAAAATAAAAATAAAAATGTGGACTTCATAACTAGCACTAATGCTCATCTCACATCTGTATTGTGGGGTGGAAGGCGCTGGATTCACAAAGGTGCTTAGGTGCCCTGCTACCCAGTGGAATTCTGAGCCCTAAGTTAGACACCCAGACTCCCCATGCATTGTATGCGGAGAGTTAGGCACCTAAGAAAGATGTTTTTAAAAGTCAGCAGGCTGAGCAAGAGCAGCCTAAGCTAGCCAGAGGAAAGAGGCAGGGCATAGGGCTTGCACCCTCACAGGTATTCAGGTGTCAAACTGACGGGCTGGAGGAAGGAGACTGTCTCTGTTTGGTATCCTTAGACATGAACCTTCCCCTGGAGTTAGGCACCTAAGCCAGGTCAGCCCTTTCTTGCAGCAAACCAGACACAAAGAGAGACACCCTCACCCCATTATAGCCAATACTTCTCTGGTCAGAGCACTCACCTGGGGGGTGGGGGGGGTGGAAAATCCAGATTCAAATCCCTGCTCTGCCTGATTTGGAGCAGGAAGTGAACCTAGGTCTCCCACATGCCAGATGAGTGCCTTACCTACCAGGCTATTGTGTATTCTACTCAGCGAACACCTATGGGATCAGGCCCCACAAGCAAGATAGGTGTGAGAATGCCAAGTTTGAGAATCCCACTTTGGGGCCACAGGTGCTTGGGCTTCCACTATGGCTCCAAGCTGCTTGCTAGCTTTGGGGCGGCATCATACTTAGGCGACTGCGCGCAGGCCCATTAGTGGAAACTTAGATATCTATGGGATTAGGTGGCAGCTGAGTAGTGGTTTTGGAATGTCAGTATCACCTACAGAGGCAGTTAGTGGCCTAAGTACCATTGTAAATCTGGCCCCTGGTACCTATGACATGTCAGGTGCAACTGTATGCTGCGACTCTAAGTGGTGCAGCACACAATTCAGGGTGAGGGGATTAAGATGGCCTGGTTCTGGCTATTCCGGGGGACAGCAGTATACGAGGGCCAGACTGGGGTGCAAGGAAATTCCCTCCCTTATCTACTCTAGACTCTGCCTATAGCTCTGACAATTAGCATGGTAACTCAGGGCTTGTCTACATTAGCTGTTGGATCGACGGGCAGCGATTGATCTAGCGGGGGTCGATTTATCGCGGCTCTTCTAGACGCGATAAATCGACGAGTGCTCTCCCATCGACTCCGGTACTCCACCAGGGCAAGTAGCGCAGGTGGAGTCGACGGGAGAGCGTCAGCTGTCGACTTACCGCAATGAAGACACCGTGGTAAGTAGATCTAAGTATGTCAACTTCAGCTACGTTATTCACATAGCTGAAGCTGCATAACTTAGATTGATCCACCCCCCCCCCCCAATGTAGACCAGGCCTCAGCTAATAAAATTCAATCCTAGAGTCCTATTGTGGGTAAACAACAGCTATAGGACACTGGTTCCACACAATGTTTAAAAAAATTCCTACTTTCCTAGCATTTCTACTTTTTAGAATGACGGACTTGCAGTTCTTACAAGAATATACAAGTAATATACAAGGAATATACAAGTAACAACACTGGAGTATGGAATATACAAGTAACAACATTATGTAACACGAAACACAGCCCCTACCTTATTAAAGAGTCTGATACTGCAGACGCTACTGTGAATAGTACTTGCTACTGTGAATAATTCCATCAGAGTCAATGGGGCTGTTCTTTTAAGTGCTATCCCACATGACTAAGGATTGGGCCAACAGTAGCTCCAATCTTGCAGTCTTTACAATGAATTAAACCAATTTATAGAAATAGTTCGACAAGTGTTCAATTTTAGGAAGCCAGTGGAACTGCTCCTTGGAGCAAGAATTCATCACATGAGTAAGGGATGCAGAACAACGCTCTATCTACAAGAGCACTCAGATGTGTTTATTTATATTCAGCTGTAATGAAAGCACAGCAAACTTTTCCCATACCATTTAAATATTAAATTTTGTCTTCTTGAGATATACTATGCAGATGATCCACAAGTAGTTTTTTTGCAGAACTTGTACCACTGGCATTTGATTTTTTTAAATATGTTATGAAAATTTGAGCCAAAGATGATATCACAAAGTCCCTTATGTTTAAAGGAAAATGTTAAATCAATTAGAGATAGCTGAAATAAAAGAACGATAATTTTTTGTTTCACACCAGTTTGCAGTGTAAGTTCTTTAAATATAAAACAAAACTTGTTCATGTTCTTTGGAAAGTGATTGTATTATGCAGTGTGAAAGCTGGAATGTACTCATTTCTTTAACACAAATATGATGTTATAAACATTTTACTAATTAACACACACTTTAGAAATGATAAACAGAGTTGGAATCACTAATCAGGACTTTGAAGTGTTTTGTGCACACACGCAAAAGCAATGAAACTTGTAACATTCAAAACACAAACTTGCATGGGGAATTCTTTACCAAGTCAAAGGTTTTTCATTTGAGTACTTTACATGGAACCCAACAGAAACTTAGTACAATACAAATTGCATTCAAGATCAGGGTATTGAAAGTATCTGCTCCAGTCTGACAGGCCAAACAATTTGTATGTATGCATAATGAATTCTGTAAGATTAACAAATCTACATTGAGTTCTATTCAGAAGCTGAAACTGAATGTAATTTGAGGCTATAATTTTATATATATATAACTGATAGTTTCAGATTCAGTCTTTCTGTAGAAAATAAATAAACCATTTTTGTGAATTTGTTAAAACTATCCTATTAACGCTTTTTTAAAGTTTTGTGTTAACGGTGATTAAACTAATCTCTTCAGGTTCTCATATCACACCCATCACCATGGTACCTGTGCATCTAGAAGATAATACATGTCCAAAGAAACAAAACCAAAAAACAGTAAAATGTACAGGACGAAAAAGGAGTCCTTTAAGAGAGTCATGCATGGAGGAGACTCATGACTTTTTACTTTTTGTTACTGTTTAGCTAAACATACCTCTCATTTGGTTTATCTGCTTATTATTCTATCTCTTCTGATCGTTTAGGGGTAGCCGTCTCTTTTTAAAATTATTGGTAAAAGTATGTATGACAAGCACACCTTGGAACAAACATATCATCACTCACCCTCCCCCATATAGTAACTTCATCATTCCCATTATATGGTGTACCCCTGTGTCTTGTTGATGGTGTTATTAGGTGTAATGTTTGAGAGATTCAGGCTTACTGCCCAAAAGAAAGAAATGAAAGCACAACAGATTTGATCATGGGTGAATGTACAGCAAAAAAACATCTTACAAACAAAAATAAGAAGTGGCTGTGCATGATGTATAGTAGTGCTTATTATTTTGAGTGCAGTTGGTTAAGAGCTCCTCTGGACAGGCTACAGTAAGAATCCTGGAGTAGAACTATGAACAAGTATCATCGCTTGAAGACTGACTGACATTTTACTGATTTGATAGAAACACAGACAACACAGAAATGCTCCATAAACCAACACATTCAAAGTGATCTTTAACTAGCTCATTAATCTCCACAGAATCTGAAACATTTTGACAGCGGGGAAAAAATTGTAAAGCGACAGAATGACTTAAGTCATTTAGACACTTTTGAAATTTTTACCCAGCAAGTCAATAAAGGTTATTTAGAAAAGATGTTAGTAGAATAGTAATTGAGAAAAGTCAGTGCTTTAAGATTAATTCATTCATGGATTTTAAGGCTAGAATGGACCATTATGATTATCTAGTAAGACCAGCAGCAAACTAGGGTATGTTTACACTGCAGCTGGGAGCAGGCCTCCCAGCTCAGGCAGACAGACTCATGCTAGCAGGACTGAAGCTAACATGCTAAAAATAGCTGTGTGGACATTGCAGCTCTGGCGGAGACTCAAGCTAACCACCCAAGCTCAAGCCTGCTTCTGAAGTATTATAAATGAGAGTTTGGTGAGAGAGAGAGGATGAAAGCTGCTTATGCCCCCCCCCCCCCCCCCCGGGAAAGCTAAAGAGTGCATATAAGGCACTTATTCTGCAGCTAAAAAAGGAGAGACAGAGTGTATGTACAGGAAGACAGAATTCTGCCAGAAACTGACAGAGCTAAGCCCCAGTATTTGAAGGAGTGACAGATAGCAAGTATAATGAGCAGAGGTCGGACTTGTGAGAGAATTTTTTGCCCCAGTACCCCAATTCAGGAAGCAGAATTCTAATATTGACATTAATTAATCAAGATGAAGTCATCATGATGTTATTTCACTTATAATTTATACATACACAGAGGTCTCTTGTATATCTTTTGCTGAATAATTTCCCCTCAAAACTATTCCAGTACCATGACTTACAAGTACTTTGGAAAAAAGTCTCCATCTTATACTCACTTTGCAATATTATTCAAACTGCTGACTTCAAGAGAAGGACCTCAAAATGCCACAGCATGGCCACATCTTTCCCTGAGAAAAAGGAATGTTGTAACTATTGCGATAGCAAAATATTTTACTTAAATCAAAACTCCTAGCCTAAATCAAGAATTTACACAGTGGGTTGAGCAGACTATTTTTTCTGCCATAGTATTTCAAGTCAATAAAATGTTTTCATATACATGTACTGAAGTTATTTAATCAGTGCTTGTTAGAAAACTAAAGGAAGCTCAATAACCAGACTATATATCATAGTTATGAGACACAAACCATTCAGCATAGACTTACTATTTTTTCTCCCATTAACATAATTATTTAATACTCAGTAAAAATGAAAATGACATTTTAGCATTTTGAAAATATGAGAAAATGACCTTAAAGGCTTTATATGACTATAAAAACAAGCACCAGTGCTTTATTTGCAAATTATCATGCATGAAATGATCAACTCAGCAAGTTTATCACTCAGTAAAGTGCGTGGTCCACCAGATATAATCAATTTACATGTAAAGATATGGCTAAATATGAATTTTAATGAGTTCTTGTCATTTCATGTTGATCAGCTGCTATATCACCATAGTTCTGGAGAGTGACCATAGCTAATGTTGCAGAAACAGCAGTGCATGCAGAAGCTTCACAAAGACAATGCAAATCAAACATGAAGGAGGTTGTTTCCATATAAATAAGTTAACATCTGATTGCTAAGCCACATTTACTTACCAGTAAGTTGACAGAATATTTTAAAGAGGCCATTTTCCATGGCACCTCCAACACACATAGTACAGTAGTTTCTTCACTTCAAAGCCCAGAGGTTTATGTTCCAACAAAGGAAAAGAGCATTTCAATTCAGAGCAGCTGTATATAAGTACAGTATTATTAGAACCTGAAAAATGGTCACACAAAGATCCAGCATTTTGGGGCATAAGGAAACTTTCTAGCTTTAAGAATGTGTTTAACCACAGCTCCGCAATAAGTTTAATACAGCCTGGAAATAAAAAACAAAAAGAAATGGAGCAAGTGAATTAAAAGTTACTCCCTAGTAGATAGTGTTAGTGAGATGATGTTTTGGAGGAATCTGGGATGAGAGGTAAGGTTTACCATATAGCCTTGTGTGACTGAAGGCTGAACATGAACACAGAGTAATACAGAACACCACTGTATAGTAGTCTCAAAATGAAGTTAATCTTACTTATTACAGTATGAGACAAGTAAATAAAGTTTATAATCTTCCAAACAATCATTCTTCTGATTTCCACTAACTTTATTAATAATTTACATATTCAGCTAGAATAGATAGTGAATCATTTAGAAATCATATTTGGTATAATTTTACATTTTTGGTGCGTAGAAATCACTTATTTTGATAAAATGGAACAACAGACAAACATTCCATATTACTTTATAGGCTTTGTCTATTAAAAGAATTTACTTTTTTTTTTTTTTTTTTTTTTAAATTGTGGTATGGTTAGTTTCATACAAATGAAATAAAAGAAATGCTTATGAACCTGTGACCTTGCAAATATACAGAGCAACCTTCATAAACCATGCTGAGTATGACTTGATACATATTCTTGGGCCAGGCACATGTCTGGACACATTCCAGATGTTGTAATGTAGGTAGGGTTTGCTTTTACTTTGGTGGTTGTGATATTCCATGCGCTGAGGCAAAGTGCAGCTGAAAGGTCCTTCCAGCCATGTTTATCTCATTTGTATTTTCAAGGCATCAGTTTCTCCTATTCTCCCTTGTAGCGAGGGGGCCTCTTTTCTTTAAAAGCAAGAAGACCTTCAATTCTGTCTTTTGTTGGAATAGTCTACAAAGAACAGATTAACTTTGTATTATCAATACCAAAATTTAAAAAATAAGGTATACTGTCACCTTTCTTTAATGGATGCGATCTGCAGACTATAGTAGGGTAACCATATTTCAGTCCTGCAAAAAGAGGACACTCCAAGGGGGGCCCGGCCCCGCCCCTTCCCCGCCCCCGCCCCAACTCCGCCCCTTCTCCTAAGTCCCTGCCCCAACTCCACCCCCAGGGTGACCAGAGCAAAAAAAAAAAAACAACGGCGGCAGAGGGAGGCCCCGGAGACGCAGGGGGAGCGCGGGGCCGGGGTGAGTACCTGGAGGGAGAGTAGGGGGGCAGCCCGCGGGGCCAGGCGGCGGCTGTTCCTTCTCCCCACCTGGGCATCCGGACTCGGGAGCAGCCGCTGATGCAGTTCCCATTGCCGTGGGGGAGGAAGCGGCCGATGGCCAAGCTCAGCGGCTGCGGCTCTAGCGCCCAGGCCCGAACCCGGGCCTGTTGCGGGGACCCAGCAGCGCGCACGCTGCGCCCAGCCCCTGGCCAGTCGCATCTGGGCTGGCTGCCCAGCTGGTGCAATCCTGCGGGCGGCCCCGGGGTGGAGGCATCGGCAGCTCCGTTCGTTCCCCTGTGGGACCCGAGCGGGACGGGGGGGCTGGGGCCTGCTGCCCCCACTCCGGGGCCGCCCGCGGGATAGCACCAGCTGGGTCCCCGCAGCAGGCCCGGGCTCAGGGGGTTCACGCCCCGGGCGCCAGAGCCGCAGCTGCGGAGCGCCACATGCTTGGCCGCTTCCCCCCGCGGTAGTGGGAGCTGCAGCAGCGGCTGCTCCCGAGTCCGGCTGCCCAGGTGGGGAGAACGAACAGCCGCCGCCTGGCCCCAGAAAGTTGGAGCCCGGGGAGGAGGCGGTCCCCTTGCCATGCCTCCCTATTTTCCCGGACATGTCCTGCTTTTTGGAAATTCCTCCCGGATGGGGATTTGAGGACCAAAAAGCCGGACATGTCTGGGAAAATCCGGACGTATGGTAACCCTAGACTATAGTGTAATACAGAAATTACAAAAGAGTGTGAAAACACTCTACACACAGGTTTCAGAGTAGCAGCCGTGTTAGTCTGTATCCGCAAAAATAACAGGAGTACTTGTGGCACCTTAGAGACTAACAAATTTATTAGAGCATAAGCTTTCGTGGGCTACAACCCACTTCTTCGGATGCATATGAAGAAGTTATGCATCCGAAGAAGTGGGTTGTAGCCCACGAAAGCTTATGCTCTAATAAATTTGTTAGTCTCTAAGGTGCCACAAGTACTCCTGTTATTTTTACTCTACACACAACTGATTTACAGCCTGTGGGCCAGATCTTCAGCTGGTATAAATCAGTATCACTCCACAGAAGTTACTTCAGCCATGCTGACTTATACCAGTTGGAGATCTGGCCTTCTGGGTTTTAAGATAATTATTAAACACACTTCTTTTAGTACAGAAAGAACATTTTATCATTAAAGCTGTAAAATAAGAAGACCATAAAAACTTCATTATTTTACACCCAGTTATACTTTCCCAGGTGGTTTAACACTGCTGACAGTGGATGCACCCAGAACTACTGGTGGGGGGTAGGGGGGAGTTAAAATTATCACAAGTTCTTGAACCATCAGCTATAGTGCCTCCAGTATTTCCTTATGTAACATGTAAATACCTCCTTTGGAAGGGATATGGCAATGGTTTGAAGGGATTAAAAAAATGAAGTGATGGGCATATTTAAAATTCCTCAAACAGAGTAGTCAGATAACAAAACAGGCTCTTGTTCAACTGTCTAATTGATCAAGCCTCATATCACTTTAGGTCGTCATCAAAAATTTACTCTTTAGTTTGAAACCCTGCTCACACCTACAAAATTAAAACTACATAAAACTAACCATGCACTGTACGCTTACTTCTAACCATGCACTTCTACTCACAAATTTCAATCTGACCTCCTGCATATCAGAGCAATAGGACTTCCATGTTTCAAGTTCAATAGCTGTACTTGATCTAAAGCAGCCAATCCTGATTTTAAAATTTCCAGTGATGAAGAATCCATCACAACACTCTAAGTTTTTTCAATGATTAATTACCCTCCTGTTAAACAACTGCATCATATTTTTAGTTCGCATTTGTCTAGCTTCAACTTCCAGCCACGGGTTCCTATTATACCTAGATTGAAGAGCCCTCTATTATCAACTTTCAGTTCCCATTGAGATACTTACAGACTTGGATCAAGTCACCCCTTAACCTTCTCTTTGATACACTAAACAGATTGAGCTCCTAAAATCTTTCACTGTAAGACATATTTTCCAATAATTTAATCATTCTTGTGGCTCTTATCTGAACCCCCTCCAATTTTTCAACATCTTTCTTGAAGTGTGGAAACTAGAACTGAACACAGTATTACAGTAGGGGTCATACCAATGCCAAATACAGAAGTAATATAATGGCTCTATTCTTACTTAATTACTTACTACTCTTTTTAAGGGGTTGGGGTAAAACATGCAGGGAATCTCTTCCCTCTGTGTAGGCAGCAAGGCAGAATCTCTCTAGTTTATAGACCAGATCCTCAGGCATTATATATCAGTATATCTCCACTGAAGTCAACAAGGATACGCAAATTTACACCATCTGAAGATCTGGCTCTATGTCCAATTTCCCCTCCCTAAATAGCCCTATACAAAGGGATGATTTTGTCTTAAACTCCACTTCCTTTTTTAAGATTTCCATGTAAAAAAAATAGAAATGGCTAAGAGAAAGGGTTAAATTTGTTATCTGAAATGCTGCTGGGAGAAAATATAAATTACTTTCGAGCTGCGTTTCTGTATGATTTTCAATGCAATCTTTAACTGAGGGGTTTTGGGTTTTTTTGCATAATTGTGTTACATACCTGAGCATAACAGGCTTCTTCAATTGCTAAGCCTGTTACTAAATCCACCTGGGAAACAAAAATTAAATATTGTAAGACTGAATAACTTTCTGTACATTGCACACACACTATTTTCTGACAGTTAACACAAATACTGTATTCCTATATCCCAAACATTAAAGCAGTCCAGCAAAGTCCCTCTTCACAGTATCTTTATGCAGAAATTCTTCACTACCCTGTGGTTATGGGTTGGTCAGTATTTCTGTAATCAGTTTCCTTATTCTGTGATGTAATCACTATTCAATAGATTGTCAGAAATAATAGGTGAATGCACAAGGTATTGTCTTACTACAAATTGTCTTTGGCTAAAATCCATTAATTAGCTGAATATTTTAATTGTTTCAGCTATTACTGGTCAGAAACCTAGACTGCATATAAATCAGTCATTAATTACGTTTTAACAAACAAGTTTTGAAACAAGTATCAGGGGGTAGCCGTGTTAGTCTGTATCTACAAAAACAACAAGGAGTCTGGTGGCACCTTAAAGACTAACAGATTTATTTGGGCATAAGCTTTCGTGAGTAAAAACCTCACTTCTTCGGATGCATAAGAAAGCTTATGGCCAAATAAGTTTTGAAACAGATATCTTCCAGGACGAGACTGTCTTTCAGTATGTAAGGAAAGCACCTAGGACATGACGAGGGCTACTGAAATACAAATAATAAGTTGAGATACTTAATTTGAAAAACTAATTACACCTAAGAAGAAGTTACTCACCACCATACAGTATAAAAAGTTGTACTTCCTGAAAAGCAGGCCAGATGCTATTTATGTCAATGTTTATTATGGAACTTTATCTTACATCTGCATCACAGTAGATATCCCTAACACTTCCAGAAGTGCTCATAAAGCCCACCCATTGTTTTGAGAAAACATGTTTGACCCAACTGCAATTTCAACACTTCAAAAGGGTCAAATTCATGATCTTTTCATACTTCAATATATAGTACATAGTGAAAAAACAGCAATCATATACTCAGACATGTTTTTATGAAATATGGTAATACATTGATAAGGTACATATATTCCTGATGTGATATACTATTTCTCCTTCCATTATTTTATTACATAATCTTAGTATATTTTACCTATATAAATTGTATAATTTTTACATGTCCTTTATTTGCTTTATCAATAATATGCATTGATATATATATATATATATATATATATATAAACTTGACAATAAATACATTTATATTCATGCATTTTACCTATTATGATTCCAATGTTATACAATTTAAAATATACTTCAATTTTAACAAAATATTGTAATAAATTAACTGATATATATATATATTAAAATATGTATGGAAGTCCAACGAATTGCAAAGTGTGTTTCTCAAGAAATGCTATTACACAACCAGCAATCACATGATCAACAAAAGCTTTGGTGATGCAATAAGACTGCCAATGATGACTAGACTGAATACCCGCCCAGACCATCTTAAGGACCTATCTAGAGACTGATCTGTAGGAGCTTGATCTGCCAGGAAGCTCTCTCTCTTAAGGATTTGTCTTGATGATTAGGAAAATATATATTTCTCCCACATATAAGGATGAAACCAATTGTGATCTTGGACTTCCTCTGGGACCCTCTGAGATTTCTTTGTGTGGTGGCCAAAACAGCTGAAAGGGCTTATTTTCCTCCTCCATTATTTCCTCTTTGTTTAGCTACCTGCTTTTCATAAGTGCTATCTATTTAATCAGTGGGCAGTTTTTCTACTAGCCTCTGAAAGCTGGGACCTTGTGTACCACATGGGGTTTGTCAACAAGGTCATTTTGACTCACCTACCTACTGTGTCTGGAATTTAGAATTTTTCTTACAAACGTTTCTACCTTGTGTACCACTGAATTCAACCTTGGATTTATACTCTTAAAAACTAATTTGTATTTGTGAGCTTAATTTACACCCTTTGTGTACTTTTACTTCTGAAAAGTACTTTTACTTTTCATCATTAATGTAACCCTACTCAACTCAGGTGTCTGAGTAGTTGTATGTCAACCTTTAAAACAAACAAACAAAAAACCTGAAACAGAATACATCCTTAACTTATCCTGTTATATTGAGGTTTTACATTGCAAATGAGCTGTGATCACACTCTTCTCTGGGCCAGACTGTGCTCTAAGTTGTGATGCTGCAAAGATTCATGCCCATGCTTAACTTTAAGTATCTGAGTAGTCCCACTGAGTTCAGCAGGAGACTCAGAGGCTTAAAGTTAAGCACAAGTGTGAGTCTGCTCAGATCTTAATGAACTCTAGAGCTCGATCAATAGAGAACACTCAGGAGTGGCTACTTGTCATGTCTTTTTGTATTTAAATCAGATTCTTGATATTATGTTAACACTATTCTATTCTATACTAAATTATTATAAGCAGCAATGTCCTTTTTGGCCTTCAGTTTTACTGGCAAATCTTTATCCTGTTGATTTTCATATCATTTGGTTTTAAAACAACCCTAGTCTTTACAGCATGCTGTACATGAATTTAGGAAAGCTTTTCCCCCACACCCTTTGACATGAACTACTATTAAACAAGTTGTATGTTTACTTTCTAACATTAATAACTCATGCACATTGTAGCAGTTATAGCAAGTTTTGGTACTGTAGTGCCCCGTCAGCATCAACCATATCTTCAGGAGCAGGATGAAATCAATATGAAGTCACAAAAATAAGAACCATTGCTTTACTTTAGACTGGATTCAACTAACTAGGTTTTGAAAGACTATATGGTTTGAAATTTAAAACAAGTCTAGAAAAAACATTAATTAACTTTTAACCCTCTATTTTAGGAACTGTTCCCCGCCCTCCAGGCTTTCACTCACTGTTACCAACAAAAAAATATCCTTACCTCCATCCCTTGATTGATGGCCAATTTTGCAACTCTTATTGCTAGAGGTCCCTAAAATTAAAAATAAATCAGACAGATCTACATGTCAGCAGATACAGCAAAATAGTGGTTCAAAGTGTCTACATATGAATGCTATCATATTAGCACTTTGTAGGCTTTGTCTGTTCTTTTTAATAAGTAATATGACCATGATACACATTTTCTTCCAAATATATGTTTCTAGAACTAAAAAAAACTAAAAGCAGCATATAATTTTCAAAAATGACATGGTACCAAAACAACATAAAAAACCTAAATTTTAGAGGTGCTGAACACCAGCAGCTCCAATGGATTTCAACTTGAGTTGTGGGTGCTCAACATCTTTGGAAATTAGGTTCAAAGTAACCAAATAATGACAGTACTATAGGACTCTATGTGATCTACTATATTATGTCCTAATAAGCGTATAATAAAAAGACATGGAAGCACCTCAACAAAAAGAGAATAAATCAATGCTAGCCTCAAAACTAAAATGCATGAGCTGCAAAACCAAGATGCAAAAGTCAGATGTTTGACCTCTGTCAAACCGTGCAAGGGAGAGAGGGAGACAATGCAAGGAGCTCAGTCTCCCACAGAAGGGACAGGAATGATAGGAATCCTTTCATCAGGGGGTGCAAGTACTTTGCATAGCTAGAGCCACGACAGGCACTAGCTTCTACAAACACATGTATTGGCCAAAAGAGCTAGTAGGATGCAGAGGGGAGAGGCTAATGCATCCTCTTCAATGTTTATATAGAATTGTACCTGCATGAGGCACAATGCCGTCAGAGCTCCTATTAGAGCAGTTAACCTCTGCACTGTCTCCAGTGTGAATCTGTGGCTACAAATCATAATCCAGGCCCTCTTTCATTTAAAATGTATATTTTTTCATATGTTGTTTGATAATAGGGTTTTAAAAACAAAAATCAATAGTTCTTTTCAACGTTAGTTACATTTACTGTATAATTTGCAGTATTTTCCACCCTAAGAGAGGGATTTCTGAAGTTACTATGGAAAGCCAAATAAAGTGGTGAAGTAAATGAGGATTTTATTTTAAATGACATTCAATATAGACCAGGATCTGGAAGGGATTAATCTTCCTGCAGAGCTTTCAACAGGGAAGAGGATTTATCAACAGCTCCCCCCAAACTGAATCATATTCTGGACACACTGGTGATTCCCCCAAAAATCTTCTCTAGTGCCAGTGTGCAAAGTCTCCTGAAATGTTCCCCTGAAGATATTCCATTTCTGTTGTGAGCTCAGTATCAACCTACAATGTTCAAGGACTGATCATTTCTCAAGGGCCGTGAAGCACAGCAAAAGATTATAAATTTGTTAAGTGCTGACAATGAGGTATCAAATAAATATCAAAACAGTTCCTAACACAAAGAATTTATGGTCTACAAGATAGATATAGAAAAACAAGATACACCTGGGAGATCCAATGGAGTCATTGTTGTTTACTTAAAATACGTATGTGTATGATTATATATATTTTCATTTAAAAAAATTAAAACATCTAGAATCTCAGACAACTGAGCTCAAGGGGGAGAAGCGGCATCTTTTGTGGATTGCTGGGAGGAAGAAGAAAGATACAGATTAGGCCATGATCAGTTTTCTCATGGATACTGGGGTGGGGAGGAGGGAAGGGAGGTTGGTGAAGACTGATGTCTATGGCAGAAAGGGGGCATGTCGCAATCAATCACCACCAAGGCTCCTGCAGCTTTTTCCAGAAGGTCATGCTGATTTCTTCCTAGAGTTCTGGTGTTTTGGGGATGGAAACCAGTCTAGTTCCCTCACGTTTGCATGCCACGGTGAGGGAGGATGACAAATTGGTGTTTTGGTTGATGGTACAGAAGAAAACAACTATTGGATGAGCGGCAAGCAGAAACACTGATATGTGTGCACTTTCTTGTGAGTGAGAGAGAATGGTCAGCTACATAAATAGAGATGGATTAAGAGTTATTGAGGCCCTGGGCACAAAGAACATTTGGGCCCCACACACCTCAGAGGCCCAGGGGCGCCGGAAGCGGAGGGATCCAGGGAGGCCATGCCCACTCACTTTTTAACATGGGCATAGTAGCCTCGGGCAGGTGCTGAGTGGTGGTGGCAGGGGTTTCACTTTGTAGTGGGGGAGCTGATAAGACTCGCCTAGGGCAGGTGGAGGGTCTGGGGCTCCCCACAGTGTCCTTGGCTCCTTGAGCAGCTCTTACCATGGCCCAGCTCCAGCTTCTGCCTTGGCAGGGGTTGGGCCTTGGGGGAAGAATAGGAGCAGGGGGTGGATCCCCAGGGGGAAGAATAGGAGCAGGGGGTGGGGCCACAGTTCCAGCGCCAATGGTCCCCCACTTCTACACTGGTTCCGGTGCTCCTGTGGGGGCCCCCAAATTGTCCAGAGCCCCTGGGCACAGGACCTGTAGATTAATTCTCCACTGTACAGAAAAGTTCCCCCACCATGCTCCCTGACTTATTGCCATGAAAAATCAGACAGCAGGTTCTCTAGTCAAGGAGAAGCCAATAGTGAAAGTTCAAAGTAAGGCAACCCATAATTAACTTATATGCAGTTCTCCAACGTTGAATATTTGGAGTATGGCTGTCTGAAAGTAGTCATATTTCAGGTCTCTCTGCCACGGTTACATCAAGTGAAAGGAAAAGAGGGCATGTAACCTAGAGCAGTGCATGAGAATGATGACATCCCTGTGCTGGTGTATGTAGTCCAGAAAGCAAACAAATGAACATTCCAGTAAAAACAATATGTTGCATAAATGGAAAAAGACATTAATTTTGGAAATAAATTTCACTGTTACGTTTCCAAGGGTATGTTAGTAACAAATGTAATTATGAAAAAGAATGAGGATTTAAATAGTCACAGTGTTCACTTAATGGATTTTGTACATGCAGAGAATCTGTACATTTTACTATGGCAAATCATACTGAGAAATCCAGACTCCCTGAACCAAAGGATTAAAAGAAAACTTCATATGGCTAGAATAGTAAGGAAGAGGACCAGTCTCTATTTTCACTTGACCTTTTTGTCTTTCTCCTATCCTCAACTGTTTCCCAAAGTGCTCAATGTTATTTCAATAGTAATATTGTAGTCTCTAGAATGTTTTACTTGGTAAAAAAATCATCTACAATGTTAATTTGAAAGTAAATAGGAACACAAACCTTAACAGTGCAGACAATAAATCAAGATAATGGTAATTTTCTTCTTGGTTTACCTGGTTCCTTTGCATATTTACTATTTAACCACTGTACTATACTACAGTGAACTAACCCACCCAAAACAAAATCAAAATACGACTCCATTATGTTGTACCTGAGGTAAAAATTCTTGTGCTAGGGCTAAAGCTCTTCTGTAGGCTGCATCCCCTGAGTCATTCTGTTCCACCACATGACTGATCAATCCTATTGATTTTGCTTCTTCGCCATCTACAATACGTGCAGAGAAGAGGAGTTCTTTTGCTAGCGATACACCAATCGTACGAGGTAACCTCTGTGTCCCACCTGTAATTTGCAGGAAACAGAAAATGCAAGCATACGTTTTATGGCAGTTTAGTCTAAACACTAGATGCTCTGCTTTAAATTGCCTGAATTAAACATTGCCATGTTTAAATACATAACAGTTTTTTTTGTGTATACACACACAATTTTACTATACTATGATATATGTGAACATAGTAAGATTTTGCTAAGTGCCTGAATCACTTTTGAAAATGGGGCTTAGGCTCCTAAGTCGCTTAGGCACTTTTGAAACTTTAACCATATAAAATCAACTTTTCAGCTTCTTAGAAAGAGGTTTCTTATTTACTGATTACAGTTAATATAAATACAGTTTCCATTAATCAGAAGCCCATTTATTCATAATAAACCATAACTTAAAAGGACAGCTACTTACTAGTAACTGGTTTTCTCCAAGCATTTTTCCTATTTAATCTGTGTATTTATATGGCATCCATAACCACAATACGACCACTTTTGCAGATCTATACTCTAGGTAACATGCCACAAGACTCCAAACTGCATCCACTGTGGCCAGACATCGATTCTACCCACAGACTCAAGCACAGTAGGCAACATCTATAAAAAGACTACGTCTAGTGTTGCCACCTGGTCGGGTTTTGTACTGCCTTGCTGGTGAAAAGATTAATATACCTTTTTTATTTTTCTCACTTGGCTTACATTAGCGTGCTCTACAATTGACAACCCTGGTAGCCTGGACCACAGTACCATGTTAGGATAAGGTAAGAAAAGTGATAAAATAACATAACACATATTGTGTTACTGGTTTGGTTTGGTTTTTAAATGAGTCTCTAAAACATTTTAGTAATAATTAGCTATAGTCAGTGCTAGGACCCTTTTTGTTGTTGGTGATGGGGTGGCCATTGGTAGGGCTGTAGCCAGTGGCCGTTTTGTCTGCGTCTTGGAGGTGGCAACCTTATCGATGGCCCACACTTTTCCACTTCCATCCTGCTGTTTGAAATCTAACACAGGACTACAAAGAAACAAGGACATAGTGTGACAAGCATGGATCTGTAGAAATAACATTCTCAGAGAGCTTTAGTTAGTGGTAGTTAGCTTTCCTTTCTACTTCAAGAATTACTTCTGTGAATTCCCGCTTTTGGGTGATTAACAAGCAGAAACAATTTCCAGAGGGTGGCTGAAGAGTGCTTAATTGTTCAGAGAATAACAAATTTCCCCAAACAAGCATGCAATATGAATGAGAGCATAACACTGAGTAAGGCTCTGAACAGAACTCCACATGGAAGCCTTACAACATCTTAGAAATAGATGTGTCTTTTAAGGCTAACTGTAGAAGTTACCTTTGCTCTAGTAGAATGGGCTCTAAAACTATCTGGGATTGGGACTCCTGCTTTGACATGGCAGGTCTGAATCAAGTATCTGAGCCATTTAGGCAAATTTTAAATAGAGATTTCTTCCCATCCAGGATTATTTCCACAAACACATGAGAGCACAGGGCAAGAGAGAAAAAGTATGTGTGATGGGGTACTTATGGGGGAAATCCAGGGAGGCAAGTCTGCACTAACTGAATTAACAGGTGTTCAACCAATATAAAATGGATGTCCTTTCAATTTTAAAAATGGCAGACTAAATCAGTATTTAATTAAAGCCAATCTGTTTCCTTTACTGCTGTTTTCGAAAGTATTTAAATATGTCTCTGGAACAAAATAAGCTAATTGGAAATAAATCAAAAGCTTTTATGATTCAACTTTCATTTATTTTTATTAAGTGCAACCAGCTTTAGCACTACTGTGTTCATTTTCATAAAAACATACCTGGTTTTCAGTGTATTACCCAATACTAAGATGTGGTTGGCAGATTAAAAAATAGTGGCTTGTTTGTTACAAAAATTGAGATATGGGCTTTAGCAAAGCGTGGCTATAGCTGCAATAAACATCATTTTTAAAATGTCTACAATAGCAGTGAAAGTGGTTGACATCCCCTTTTCGAAAAAAATTGACTTGCTAACACAAGAGAATTTCAATCAAATGATCCCAGTGGTAACCCTAGTCTAGATAAAGCTCCAGCAGCTTTCTGAGCTTTTACCACCACGTCAGTTAAATCTGATCAGAGCAGCCATTCTATGTTTGTACTTCCAACTTAAGTCAGGGGGAGTTTTTATACAAAAAGAATATAGTATCTGTGCACAGAGCAGGTTTAACTGACACAGTGGTAAAAATGCTAGCAGCTGCTGGAGTACATGAGATCTCCTACTAGTGTTACCAAAGATGCAGCTGAACCAGTCGTAGAATTTTTTTTTGCTAAAATTATTTTATATCAGCAGGAGTAAAGAATCAAAATAAATCCTCCTCTCTTGAGGTAAGGTTTATTAACAAAAGGTACTTCCACAACTCTTTGAGGAGATTACTAGAATTCTTTGAGGGGGTCAACAAGCATGTGGACAAGGGTGATCCAGTGCATATAGTGTATTTAGATTTTCAGAAAGCCTTTGACAAAGTCCATCACCAAAGGCTCTTAAGCAAAGTAAGCTGTCATGGGATAAGAGAGAAAGTCCTCTCCTGGATCAGTAACTGTTTAAAAGATAGAGACTGGGAGTGGCTAGGTCATTACACAAATTGAATCTATTTCCCCATGTTAAGTATCCTCACACCTTCTTGTCAACTGTCTGGAATGGGCCATCTTGATTATCACTACAAAATTTTTTTTCTCCTGCTGATAATAGCTCATCTTAATTAATTAGCCGCTTAAGAGTTGGTATGGCAACTTCCACCTTTGCATGTTCTCTGTATGTATACATATCTTCTTACTATATGTTCCATTCTATGCATCTGATGAAGTGGGCGGTAGCCCACGAAAGCTTATGCTCAAATAAATGTTAGTCTCTAAGGTGCCACAAGTACTCCTGTTCTTTTTGCAGATAATACAACAGTACTCAAGATAGTTAAGTCCAAAGCAGACCCTGAAGAGTTACAAAGGGATCTCACAAAACTGGGTGACTGAGCAACAAAATGGCAGATGAAATTCAATGTTGATAAATTGAAAGTAATGCACATTGGAAAACATAATCCCTACCATACATATAAAATGATGGGGTCTAAATTAGCTGTTACCACTCAAGAAATAGATCTTGGATTCATTGTGGATAGTTCTCTGAATATATCCACTCAATGTGCAGCGGCAGTCAAAAAAGCGAACAGAATGTTGGGAATCATTAGGAAAGGGGTAGATCATAAAACAGAAAATATCATATTGCCTCTATATAAATCCATGGTACACCCACATCTTGATATTGCATGCTGATGTGGTTGCCCCATCTCAAACAAGATATATTGGAATTGGAAAAGGTGCAGAAAAGGGCAACAAAAATTATTAGGGTTATGGAACAGCTTCCATATGAGGAGAGATTAATAAGACTGGGAGTTTTCAGCTTGGAAAAAAGAGATGACTGAGGGAGGATATGATAAAGGTTTATAAAATTATAACTGGTGTGGAGAAAGTAAATAAGGAAGTGTTATTCATGCCTTCAGATTACACAAGAATCATGGGTCACTCAATGAAATAAATAAACAGCAGGTTTAAAACAAACATAAGGAAGTACTTCTGCACCCAATGCACAGTCAATCTGTGGAACTCTTTGCCAGAGCATATTGTGAAGGGCAAGACTATAACAGAGTTCAAAAAAGACCTACATAAGTTCATGGAGGATAGGTCCAACAATGGCTATTAGCCAGGATGGGCAGGGATGCAAAACCCGGCTCTGAAATGTCCCTAGTCTCTGTTTGCCAGAAGCTGGGAATGGGCAACAGGGGGTGGATCACTTGATGAATACCTGTTCTGTTCATTCCCTCTGAAGCACCTGGCATTGGACAGGATACTGGGCTAGATGGATCGTTGATCTGTCCCAGTATGGCCGTTCTTACTTTCTTATGTATGTATGTTCCAAAATAATACAAACCCCACAGAGTAAGCCATCTCATCAGACTTGGCTACCTCTTCAGTGGGAGTTAGACATTGAATACACACAGGATCAGGCTCAAGATGAGTTAGCATGTCTCTCCAAACCTCATCTCTGTGCCAAAAAATGGGAAGATGCTCTTTCAAAAGGATTGCTTAATATACTGCTGTTCTACCACCATCTTGTAAGTTAACTAACATTTTTGCATTCCAACTGTATATGTCTTTTCATTTTTCACCCAAAGAAACTGTCACACTTTAATTGATGTCTATCCTTGTGCACAATCTAAGTGTGCATCAGTACAGAGCTGATGTCTGTTAGAGAAGAATAGGTTCCTCAGAAGTCAACCTTTTTACCACAGCCTGTACCAGAAATACAATCTTGAACTACATCAGATTCAGCTTTTGATAAAAGACAAACTCTTTGTCCAAATCTGAAGGTCAGGATTCTTATATCTACTGACTGCACCTCTTCTGTTCCTTCCTTGTTCACTCGTGCTTAATATATTTCCCTACTTATCTATCTTTTCTTCCTTTAGAGTTTTATCTTCTCTGTTACTGCCTCTACCAGGAAATGTTGAAAACAAAATTTAATTGAGCAACAATATTTCATAACGTTGACCAAACAATGGATATGTTTAAGCATGAAACAATGCTTATGGATGAAAAATGTTCTCTTGCCAGTATCTTGCACAATAAGGATTAAAGAGCAATAAAACAGTCCACACTGCAAGGCCGTTAAGCAAACGAGCATGTTCTCTGGTTAACATTCACAGAACATTAGCCAACAGTTCAGTGCATCATTCACATATTCAGCAGTAAGCACAGCATATATTCAAAAAAGTGTCACATTCGATCAAAGATGTACATAAGTTACATAAATCTGCAGGGGAAACAGCAAGAGTATACTGTAGAAAGATGTTCTTTTTTGATAATACATACAAAACATATAGTTCCTGCCAACTGCAATCAGAACTAAAGGAAGTAACACCCAATTTTCAAAGCCACTACTTAAACTAGTCATTTCATCTAAAAGTAGAACACTACTTGATGGAAGAGGTATTGTTGCATTTTTTCAAATTTAGTGTCACATTATTTCATGGACTAGTATTCTGGAATTTACTGACTGTGCTGATACAAAATAACTGATCTGTAGCTGCACTATAAATGCATTCTTATCAGAGGTACTGCCATTTAATGCAATTGTAAACATCAGGTTTGGATGACACTCCATTTGATGTGAAAACCAACACTGGAAAAGACATCTAACTACTGGTATGAAAATGATTAAACAATGTCATTATTCAACAAAATCTTGATTTTCTAGAGAGATATATTAAGTATCAGTAATTTATCAATTAAAAAATATAGTACATAACTGGTTTGGATTAAGGGAATTACAAGAACAGTTCCCAAAAGCATATCCAGAATGATGAAGTAACTAGCTTACTGGAAATAGATTCATCATTCTGGCAAAAGAGATCTAAAACCAGTAGTTTCTCAAAGTTCAAGGCTCCATCACAACATACTGAGAAAAATCCTGTGGTGACAAAAAATCCAATATTTAATTCAATCATACTGTCATTCATTAAGCCAAATAAAAATAATGTTATCTTATTTACACCAACTTTTTTTACTTACATTAGGTTGGCTTAATTGTGATGCATTTAAATTTTTCTTGTAAAAAACCCACTACATATTTATAATATTTTATTAATAACTAATGGTGAGCCAAAGTTCATCAGCCACAGACTTTCCAGTTATTCGAGTCAGCCAAGAAATGTCTGGAATCTCTACTTCATGGTTCCCATACAAAAGGAAAGGGGAGTAACAGACTTTCTCCTACTCATTAAGACTATTATAACAGTGTGAAATACATACATCTACGGGTTTCAGAGTAGCAGCCGTGTTAGTCTGTATCCGCAAAAATAACAGGAGTACTTGTGGCACCTTAGAGACTAACAAATTTATTAGAGCATAAGCTTTCGTGGGCCGAAGAAGTGGGTTGTAGCCCACGAAAGCTTATGCTCTAATAAATTTATACATCTACGGTAAATTATTTTCGATCTTCCCTCAACACACAAATATTTGAACTCATAAATAAGCTACATAGATAAAAGTAATGATAGATTAGATAGAAATATAATGCCATTTTTAACCATGTTGCTTGTTTTGTTATATATACACACACAGATTTTTTTTTATTTTGATTTAAATGTATCTGCCATCTATTCACAATTCAAGATAGCTCTCCAAATTTAAACATTAAAAATCTAAAATGTATCAACAGAATATTTAGGTTTAAATTTCCAATTACACAACTACCAGTTTACGCCTTGATCCTGCAAAGATTTATGCACATTACTTAAGTTTCTGTTTAAGTCTTTGCAGGATCAGAGCTCCCCACAAAAGAAAAACTAAAGATCCAACTCAAGTTATATAGCCTAGATCCCAGAAACAGGCCTCACTGGATTCAAAACTCCTCCTGCTCAAAGGTCGCTGAAACCTGTAGGCCATAGGTGGGCAAACTACGGCCCGCGGGCCACATCCGGCCCACTGGACCGTTCTCCCCAGCCCCTGACCTCCTGTCCTGGGAGTCTAGCCCCCAGCCCCTCCCCTGCAGCCTCAGTCACTGCGCCACTGGCACAATGCTCTGGGTGGCGGGGCTGTGAGCTCCTGGGGCAGCGCAGCTGCAGAGCCCGGCCTGACCCGGTGCTCTGCATTGCGCGGTGCGTGGCTGGCTCCAGCCGGGCGGTGCAGCCGCGCCACCAGCCACTGGTGCTCCAGGCAGCATGGTAAGGGGGCAGGGAGCGAGGGAGGGGGGTTGGCTAGAGGGCAGAGGAGTTCGGGGAGTGGTCAGGGGCCGGGGGTGTGGATAGGGGTCGGGGCGGTCAGAGGGCGGGGAACAGGGGGGTTGAATGGGGGCAGGAGTTCCAGGGGTGGTCAGGGAGAAGGGGTGGTTGGATGGGGCGGCGGGAGGCAGTCAGGGGCGGGGATTCTGGGGGCTGTCAAGGAGAAGGGGTGGTTGGATAGGGCAGGGTCCGGGGGGAGCAGTCAGGAAGGAGAGGAGGGGTTGGATGGGGCGGCGGGAGGCAGTCAGGGGCAGGGGTTCCGGGGCGGTCAGGGAGAAGGGGTGGTTGGATGGGGCAGGGGTCCTGGGGGGGGGAAGAGTTAGGAAGGAGGGGGGGTTGGATGGGGCAGTGGGGGGCAGTCAGGGGTGGGAGTTCCGGGGGCGGTCGGGGACAGGGAGAAGGGGTGGTTGGATGAGGCAGAGGTCCCGGGGGGCAGTCAGGGAGAAGGGGTGGTTGGATGGGGCAGGTGTCCGGGGGGTAATTAGGAAAGGGGGGGGTTGGATGGGGCGGCGGGGGGGCAGTTATGGGCAGAGGTTCATTCCAGGGGTGGTCAGGGGACAGAGAGCAGGGGGGATGGATGGGGCAGGGGTCCGGGTGGGCTGTCAGGGAGCAGGGGGGTTGGATAGGGTAGGAGTCCCGGGGGGCCGTCAGGGGCGAGAAGCACGGAGGATCAGATGGGGGCGGGGGCCGGGCCACATCTGCCAGTTTGGGGAGGCACAGCCTCCCCTAACTGGCCCTCCATACCATTTCTGAAACCCGATGCGGCCCTCAGTCCAAAAAGTTTGCCCGCCCCTGCTGTAGGCACCTAAACTCACTTGGTGCCTAAATTTCTGTTGTAACAGTTCCCTAGGCACCTATGTTTCTCCCTCTGGGCATGTGCACTGCTGTCCCACTGTTGGAATCCGGACACCTAAGCTGCAGTATACTTTTTACAATACTCTTTACAACAGTTCTGGACAGGCAGCCCAATATATATTCCCGCAGCTCCAATTGGCTGGGAACGGCGAACTGCGGCCCCTGGAGCTGCAGGCGGTCGTGCCTGCGGATGGTCAATGTAAACACTATCTTGTGGCCCGCCAGCAGATTACCCTGATGGGCCACATGTGGCCTGCAGGCCGCAGGTTGCCCACCACTGCTCTATGGGTATGTCTACACTGCAATTAGACACCCGTGGTTGGCATGTGCCAGCTGACTTGGGCTCGTGGGGCTGTTTAATTGCAGCATACACGTTTGGGCTTGGGCTAGAACCCAAGCTCTGAGACCCTTTGCCCTCTCCCCACAGGGTCCCAAAGACTGGGCTCCAGCCTGAGTCCGAATGCCTACACTGCGATAAAAAAGGCCCTCAGCCTGAGCCTCATGAGTACGAATCAGCTGGCATAGGCCAGCCACAAGTTTTTAATTGCTGTGTAGACATATCCTGTAACATTTTGTAGCAGTCTTTCACTGCAAATTCTACTCTTGCTAAAAGACCAGCCAGTTTAATTTGCAAATCATACCTTGACTTTCACACACAGTTTTAATCACATATATTTAACAACTACATAGACTTGGTTGATTTAAACATCATAGAACACTTCAAATCTTCCCTCTTGGTGGTTTTTTTTTTTTTTTTTTTTTTGAGGTGGTGTGTGTGTGTGTGTTTTTTTTAAAAAGCTAGCAGATTGAATCAGTAGAGGATAATATCTGGCCTAAGAATATGAGAAAGCTTACAAAATGACAAAAGCTTATGTGATTTGTTAACATGAGAAACTCAGATGTAAAGATGTAAATACACTTTTTAGAATTCACTGGAAGTTAAATATTCATAGGCTTCATATCAGACAGATTAAATGTTTTGAGTAATTTGTAAAAAAAAGATGAGACGTTTCTGATAAAAGCAATCAATTTTTAAGGGGGTGTAAGACTAAGAATGGATTCCCTATATGCAGACATCTGCCCACGTGAAATGCATGAAAACAGAAAATGAATCTGAAAGCTTGTACTTAGAGATAGCAGATTTGAAGGGGTAAAAATTTCTGTGGGGTAAATGAGTCTTCAAAGTTATAGCTGGGGAACAATCAGATCTGTTTGCCTGACATTATTAAACATTTGATTCATCAGCTACAGTAGTTACCATTCATATAGTTTTAAATACTTTGACTCCAGGTAGTGACCTAGTGATACAATAATAATTAGCTCATCATGACAATGTAGAAATTGACAATGCAAGACCACTTTACAAAGAAATTGAGTGAGGAACAAAATTATACTTAAACATATTTAAATACAATAAATGAGAGTGCCCATGCATATTTCACAAGCTACCTGCCTTACAATACATATAGCTCTTGGTGGAAATATTGTTTATATTGTTCTGAAGTACTGCAGTGATAGAAAGTGAACTTAAAAGAAGCCCCCCCCCCACCACCACCACCACCATCACACACACACACACACACACACACACTAAAGCACAATCCCCAACTGGGTGCAGATATAAGTGAATGGCCCAAGAGAAAGCGCTTTCTAGCCTTATTAGAGCTATGCCCACATATTTGTTAACAGAATCAGCTCTTGGCAGCAACAGTAAGCAGGCCTAATGGAGGACCAGTCAACTGTTATTTTGTATATCTAGATTTCCAATCACAGGGACTTTAGTCCTAAAATTATTTAAGTATTAGAATTTTTACCTGAATTTTAAATAACTGATTTCATACCTTCTATTATCTCAGTCTCAGACTGGTGAGTGACAGTGATAAAAACAAGAGAGAATAGAAATGCGAAAGTCTTGCACAATAATTTAAAATAGAACAAGCAAAATGCAGAAAAATGCAGTTAGATTATCACAGTTGGAAAGGTATTTCATTTTGATTTACCTGAGAGGATGAACCCACAACCCAAAACTGTGGCATTGTTTTAAAATCAGATAATCGGAAGTCTTAGCTGTCTGTGAACTAGTCAGAAATTTTTCCCTCCCTCAGCCTGACCTCCTCCTCACAGCAATCTATCACTTTCCCTCACACCCGCCATACAAATAAATTTATCATTTTGCTGAACCCCACAAAAATACAGAAAAGTTAATCATTTTCTTCCACCCCAAGTTTCATCAAATCCATCTGCTCTCAATCCTCCCCACCGAGAAGTCCATCTGCTCCCAATCCTCCAAAATTAATCTGTAAACACCCACCCCTGAAATTCTCTGACTCATGTGGGGCTACAGAAGGAGGATTTGCTGACTCTTGTGACTATTGATAGCAGAAGTCCCGGGGAACAGTAAAGCAGCAGGCCGTAGCTAGGACTAAAGCTGTGTGCTTCAGCAGCCAAGCACCTTGAGCAGCAGCAAATCTGTGGAGAAGGAGAAGTTCTGTAGCTAAGACAATCAGCACAAATGAATGAGGAGGAAACAGACCAGACCAGTATCCCAAAGAAGGAACCATCAGGCAGGTCAGTCAAAGCCTGTGTCCAACTACCCGTGTTACTCAACTCATGCTGCTAAAGACCAATAATTATTATGGAGAGACTAGCTGCATCACTCACAATAGTTCAGGCTGAAACAAGATTTGTGTTACAAGGGCATTTCTGACCACCACCACCCCTCCAGTCTCTCTAACTTAATCAAAAATTAGCTGAATACCTTCAAAATTGGTATGTACTATTCTACAAACTTTGTGGTAAATCAGAAAACTGGATTTTGAGAAATCACGTCTGATATTTTTAACTAATCTTTTGTTTTGAAATCCTAACTTTATTTTGTTTGCTCTATTTCACTTATTCCTGTATCTAAAAACTCCCAAATGACCTTCTGTTCTTTGTCTCCATGAAGAGTGCTCCAGGCTTCAGCTATTGGGCTGGATGGGGGGGGGGGGGGAGGGCGGGCTCCAGGCTTTGAAAATATTTACTGGAGTTCTGCTCCGGATAGCTCCAGAGGAATTTAAGCCCCGAGTGGAACTGAGTATCTATTGACTTTAGCTGTAGTTGTGAACGCGCAACACTTCTGAAAATCAGGCCCTGTCTCAAACTGTGCACCAAAGTAACAGAAACCCACAATTCATGGCCACCTTCAAAAAATTTAATGTAAAGGACATGCCAAGCATCACATATACATTTTATGGCACAGCCAGGGATTGAACCGAGTTTTCCCAAGTCAGTCAATTGTCTTAACCACAAACCATCTTAAGAACATAAGAATGGCCACACTGGGTCAGACCAAAGGTCCATCCACCCCAGTATCCTGTCTACTGACAGTGGCCAATGCCAGGTGCCCCAGAGGGAGTGAACTTAACAGGTAATGATCAAGCAATCTCTGTCCTGACATCCATCTCCACCCTCTGACAAACAGAGGCTAGGGACACTATTCCTTACCCATCCTGGCTAATAGCCATTAATGGACTTACCCTCCATGAATTTATTTAGTTCTCTTTTAAACCCTGTTATAGTCCTAGCCTTCACAACCTCCTCAGGCAAGGAGTTCCACAAGTTGACTGTGCACTGTGTGAAGAACTTCCTTTTATTTGTTTTAAACCTGCTGACCATTAATTTCACGAAGACTGAAGCAAAGAATTCATTTAGTTTCTCCGCAATGACTTTATCGTCTTTAAGTGCTCCTTTTGTATCTCGATTGTCCGGGGGCCCCACTGGTTGTTTAGCAGGCTTCCTGCTTCTGATGTACTTAAAAAACATTTTGTTATTACCGTTTGAGTATTTGGCTATCTGTTCTTCAAACTCCTTTTTGGCTTTTCTTATTACATTTTTACACTTAATTTGGCAGTGTTTATGCTCCTTTCTATTTACCTCAATAGGAATTGACTTCCACTTTTTATCTCTCGCTGCTTCCTTTACATGGTTGTTAAGCCACGGTGGCTCTTTTTTAGTTCTTTTACTGTGTTTTGTAATTTGGGGTATACATTTAAGTTGGGCCTCTATTATGATGTCTTTGAAAAGTGTCCATGCAGCTTGCAGGGATTTCACTCTAGTCACTGTACCTTTTAATTTCTGTTTAACTAACCTCCTCATTTTTGCATAGTTCCTTCTCCTTTCCTATGTAGGTCTAACAGACAACACCTTTACTCACTACACAAATATGAATCATTCACCCATCTAATGCACGAAATGAATCAGAGCACCTGTGGGAAATAGTATATGATCATGTAATTAAAGACTGGAAGAAAAAGAAGCAGCAGCCGAGGAGCCATTTTGTCTGTGTCCTGATAGGAGGTTCCATTCTATGAACCTCTGATAGGAGGTTCCATTCAGAGTACACTCTTTAACTCACTGACCGTCCTGCATCACTCTGAAGCAGGACAGTCAGTGAGTTAAAGAGTGTACTCTGAACAAACAATGTTCCAAGAATTTAGGAGCAAGACTGTAAAAAGTTCTACTGTGCATGCCATAATGGTGATGTTTGCGGTTTATAATTTAGCCAAATCTTGATGGATTTTCATGGGAACAGAGAAGGCACCTCTCTGATCCCGGCTGAATTTTAAGTTCCTGAACCAAGCTCCTGAGGTGCAAGAGCTCTTCAAAAATACAGAAAAATTAATTAACATTAGCAAAACTGCCTATAATAGTTCACATTTCTCATTCTTAGAAACCACAGCACCAGTTCTATGGAAATTTTTTTATAAGATCAACCCAAGGCAGACAACAAGCATGGTAAATTTCAGCGCAAATGGTTATAGTCTGGTAAAGTTATAAGAAAATGAAAAGGGGGATGGGGTTGAATGGTAAAAGTTAGTCAAACTTAATATAAAGGTGCCACCAATATCTACTAAATAAAGCATGAATACTGCCTGTTTTGATTACTACAAATGAAGCCACTTCATGGCAATTTTTTTTTAATTTACTTACACATTCTGTTGAGGTATAATACTATAATAAGGTTTTAGTACATTTGGTGCATTTACAATGGTATCCTTTGTCCTGCACTCATTCTGCTGAAATAGTCTGTTATTTTACTTTATTCACATTGGTAACACATGTTTTAAGAAATGGATTTCACTGATTTCACTGTTTCCCAATTAAAATATGTAAAAGGTCTCACTTGAAATTATATAAACATTTTTTTAATTGTATCCTCAGCAGGCACAAAGCAGTATAGTTCCATTGACTTCAATGGAGCTAAGCCAATTTACACAAACTGAGACTCTGTCCCTACTGTTTATTGCTTCAGAACATTGACATGATTTTCTTCAATAATACTGCTCTTCCACTGTCTTCCTTAGTCTATGTCACCTTCTATCCAATTTATAACACCTACAAAAAATAAAGTTGTCCACTTACAGGAAATCAAAAAGAAAGAGCTGAAACAAGCAATTGTTTCTACGCAGTTGCCGTCCAGCTGTTGGGGTGCAAAGGGGAAAGTGACCTCTGTTAGTCAGCCTACCTGCTACTGTGACATAATAATGGAGAGTTAAAGTCAGTGACTACCACATAAAATAGAATCCAAGAGGTATGTAGATAACGAACATTTCCCTTCCTGAACCCTCCGAAAGGGAGAAGTGTCAGGATCTGCTTGGTGAGACTAGGGGTAGGGTTGCCATGCAGATGCCCTTGTCACTTCTTCTCCAGAACAGGAGGGTGGGCACCTTTAGATACTTAGAACATTAACATTCCATTAACATATATTTTATTTTTTCTTTAAACTCTAGATCCACGATACAAGAGAGGGGTTATTTGGAAGTACACACGCCAGGCATCAAAAAGTGGTGAATTTATGTCAGTTTAGCACAAATAGCTAGCATGGTAATTGGGGGCAAATTAATATTAAATAAATATTTAAATATTTAAAAAGATCTGTTAGACAGTAGATGCCGTTGGGCATAGTTTATATAAACCAAACAGGCACCCACACAGCACATGCCTATCACAACACTGATCAATTTGCTTGTACATTAGAACCTTTTTACCCATTATAACCTGGCTCTAGCACCGCATCCCCCTCTCTAGATGAACACCAATCTGTTGTGAGTTGACTTCCTAAGCTTCTAAGCCCCCTGGGTATGGGTAGTGACTCATCAATGTTCCAGCTCTAGGTCTGTGAAGCACTCTCCAGAGTACAGACCCTGTGTCTGACATCTTACTTGACAGTGGGACACTGCAGTCTGGCCGCCTTAGACTCTGGAACAAGTCAGCCCTCCTGAGCTCCCTGTTGCTTTAGACACGTTCCCCCTCTGTTCACCTGATTGTGGGAGCTCTGGTTTCTAGTTAAATCCTTCAGGGACAACATGGCAGGCCCTCATGGAATACAGATTTAGGAAAGGAATTTCTTAATCACAATTACTTTACTGTTGAAAGCACACTAGAGAGTTACAGATATTGGAAAATAACAGTTATGAATGCAGCCCCCTTGAGTCTGATCACACCCCTCTCACGAATTCTGGCTTTAGTCAGCAAACATATGCCAGGAACCTTCTTGGACTGGTCTGCTCACATGTGGTGTTGGTCAGCGCCAGTTGAGAGAAGCAGTCACCTTTTAAAAACGTGTATTTCCCCTTCTTTGTCGTGCTCAGGGCTGAGGACCTGCAGCACATTTTCTCAGCTAGCCTTCTATGTAGAGTGTTCTTGTGGGTTACTGTTATTAATTAAGATTACTTTAGTGCTTCCTAGTCATGGACCAGGACTCCATTATGCTAGGCACTGTACAAACACAAAACAAAAAGATGGGGGATGATAGTAGAGAGAGAATCAGAGCTGTCGTCTCTCTCATTGTCAGCCCTCACTAAAGTGTTCCACACTGTAGCACGAACACAATGTCCAGAACAGACTGACCTGGACAAGATTAGACTGGTTTTCTACACCACATGGGTATTTAATCCAACATGAAGGTTACAATGCAAAGTGAAGTTTGTAATGAAGGTTAAAATCACAAAATGGCATTCACAAAACAAAATGCAATTTACAATTGGACACAGACATCCCCCCAATCTGTCATATCACCCTTAAGTTGTCTGTCTTTTTAGATGTAAACTCATCAGGGTAGGGATCATGCCTTTCTCTTTGTTTGGAAAGCACCTTAGATACAAAGGGTGTTACTGCAATATCATAGACTATCAGGGTTGGAAGGGACCTCAGGAGGTCATCTAGTCCAACCCCCTGCTCAAAGCAGGACCAATTCCCAACTAAATCATCCCAGCCAGGGCTTTGTCAAGCCGGACTTTAAAAAACCTCTAAGGAAGGCGATTCCACCACCTCCCTAGGTAACCCTAGGTAACCCATTCCAGTGCTTCACCACCCTCTTAGTGAAAAAGTTTTCCTAATATCCAACCTAAACCTCCCCCACTACAACTTGAGACCATTACTCCTTGTTCTGTCATCTGCTACTACTGAGAACAGTCTAGATCCATCCTCTTTGGAACCCCCTTTCAGGTAGTTGAAAGCAGCTATCAAATCCTCCCTCATTCTTCTCTTCTGCAGACTAAACAATCCCAGTTCCCTCAGCCTCTCCTCATAAGTCATGTGCTCCAGCCACCTAATCATTTTTGTTGCCCTCCGCTGGACTCTTTCCAATTTTTCCACATCCTTCTTGTAGTGTGGGGCCCAAAACTGGACACAGTACTCCAGATGAGGCCTCACCAACGTTGAATAGAGGGGAATGATCACGTCCCTCAATCTGCTGGCAATGCCCCTACTTATACAGCCCCAAATGGCGTTGGCCTTCTTGGCAACAAGGGCACACTGTCGACTCATATCCAGCTTCAAGTAGACTGTAAGTCTTAGGTCCTTTTCTGCAGAACTGCTGCCTAGCCATTCGGTCCCTAGTCTGTAGCAGTGCATGGGATTCTTCCATCCTAAGTGCAGGACTCTGCATTTGTCCTTGTTGAACCTCATCAGATTTCTTTTGGCCCAATCCTCTAATTTGTCTAGGTCCCCCTTCTGTAGCCTATCCCTACCCTCCAGTGTATCTACCACTCCTCCCAGTTTAGTGTCATCTGCAAACTTGCTGAGGGTGCAGTCCACGCCATCCTCCAGATCATTGATGAAGATATTGAACAAAACCGGCCCAGGACCAACTCTTGGGGCACTCCGCTTGAAACCGGCTGCCAACTAGACATGGAGCCATTGATAACTACATGTTGAGCACGATGATCTAGCCAGCTTTCTATCCACCTTATAGTCCATTCATCCAGCCCATACTTCTTTAACTTGCTGGCAAGAATACTGTGGGAGACCATATCAAAAGCTTTGCTAAAGTCAAATCCACTGCTTTCCCCTCATCCACAGAGCCAGTTATCTCAACATAGAAGGCAATTAGGTTAGTCAGGCATGACTTGCCCTTGGTGAATCCATGCTGACTGTTCCTGATCACTTTCCTCTCCTCTAAGTGCTTCAGAATTGATTCCTTGAGGTCCTGCTCCATGATTTTTCCAGGGACTGAGGTGAGGCTGACTGGTCTGTAGTTCCCCGGATCCTCCTCCTTCCCTTTTTTAAAGATGGGCACTACATTAGCCTTTTTCCAGTCATCGGGGACCTCCCCCGATCGGCCATGAGTTTTCAAAGATAATGGCCAATGGCTCTGCAATCACATCCACCAACTCCTTCAGCATCCTCGGATCCGGCCCCATGGACTTGTGCTCATCCAGCTTTTCTAAATAATCCCGAACCACTTCTTTCTCAAGTCAGCCATCAAGTCAGAGGGCTAGTCACCTCCTCCCCATGCTGTGCTGCCCAGTGCAGCAGTCTGGGAGCTGAACTTGTTCATGAAGACAGAGGCAAAAAAAGCATTGAGTACGTTAGCTTTTTCCACAGCCTCTGTCACTAGGTTGTGTCCCTCATTCAGTAAGGGGCCCACACTTTCCTTGACTTTCTTCTTGTTGCTAACATACCTGAAGAAACCCTTCTTGTTACTCTTAACATCTCTTGCTAGCTGCAACTCCAAGTGTGATTTGGCCTTCATGATTTCACTCCTGCATGCCTGAGCAATATTTTTATATTCCTCCCTGGTCATTTGTCCAATCTTCCACTTCTTGTAAGCTTCTTTTTTGTGTTTAAGATCAGCCAGGATTTCACTGTTAAGCCAAGCTGGTTGCCTGCCATATTTACTATTCTTTCTACACATTGGGATGGTTTGTTCCTGCAACCTCAATAAGGATTCTTTAAAATACAGCCAGCTCTCCTGGACTCCTTTCCCGCTCATGTTATTATCCCAGGGGATCCTGCCCATCAGTTCCCTGAGGGAGTCAAAGTCTGCTTTTCTGAAGTCCAGGGTCTGTATTCTGCTGCTCTCCTTTCTTCCTTGTGTCAGGATCCTGAACTCGACCATCTCATGGTCACTGCCTCCCAGGTTCCCATCCACTTTTGTTTCCCCTACTAATTCTTCCTGGTTTGTGAGCAGCAGGTCAAGAAGAGGTCTGCCCCTAGTTGGTTCCTCCAGTAGCTGCACCAGGAAATTGTCCCCTACACTTTCCAAAAACTTCCTGGATTGTCTGTGCACCGCTGTATTGCTCTCCCAGCAGATATCAGGGTGATTGAAGTCTCCCATGAGAACCAGGGCCTGTGATCTAGTAACTTCTGTTAGTTGCTGGAAGAAAGCCTCGTCCACCTCATCCCCCTGGTCTGGTGGTCTATAGCAGCCTCCTACCACGACATCACCCTTGTTGCTCACACTTCTAAACTTAATCCAGAGACTCTCAGGTTTTTCTGCAGTTTCATAACGGAGCTCTGAGCAGTCATACTGTTCTCTTACATACAATGCAACTCCCCCCCGCTTTTCTGCCCTGCCTGTCCTTCCTGAACAGTTTATATCCATCCATGACAGTACTCCAGTCATGTGAGTTATCCCACCAAGTCTCTGTTATTCCAATCACATCATAGTTCCTTGACGGTGCCAGGACTTCCAGTTCTCCTTGCTTGTTTCCCAGGCTTCTTGCATTTATGTATAGGCACTTAAGATAACTCGCTGATCGTCCCGCTTTCTCAGTATGAGACAGGAGTCCTCCCCTCTTGGGTTCTCCTGCTCGTGCTTCCTCCCGGTATCCCATTTCCCCACTTACCTCAGGGCTTTGGTCTCCTTCCCCCGGTGAAAGGGGGAAGGAGTTTAAAGCCCTATTCACCAGGTTAGCCAGCCTGCTTGCGAAGATGCTCTTCCCTCTCTTCGTTAGGTGGAGCCCGTCTCTGCCTAGCACTCCTCCTTCTTGCAAAACCATCCCATGGTCAAAGAATCCAAAGCCTTCTCTCCGACACCACCTGCGTAGCCATTCATTGACTTCCACAATTCGACGGTCTCTAACCGGGCCTTTTCCTTCCACAGGGAGGATGGATGAGACCGCCACTTGTGCCTCAAACTCCTTTATCCTTCTTCCCAGAGCCACGTAGTATTAATAATAAAGATACACCTCTACCCCGATATAATGCGACCCGATATAACACAAATTCTGATATAAAGCGGTAAAAGCAGTGCTCCGGGGGAGGGAGGACGGGGCTGCGCATTCCAGCAGATCAAAGCAAGTGCGATATAATGCGGTTTCACCTATAACGCGGTAAGATTTTTTTGGCTCCCGAGGACAGCGTTATATCGAGGTAGAGGTGTATGTATTTTGTGGGTCACTTCATTCCCAGCTGACTTCAATGAAGATAGACTGGGTATGAATTTTGGCCAATATATTGATAGCCTATAAGCTGGATCCTTAGGTACATCAGCGTTCCACTTGATACTATTGAGATAGAAAGGGTGGGCAGAGATGTAAGAGACCTTTTATTTTCTCTGATCCTGGGATAGCCAGGAGCTAATTAAGACCACCTGCAAGTTACTACAGCCGCAAGTCTGCTTCAAATTTGTGACAGAATAGCTCCCAGCAGTCAACACGGACAACCGGAGTTCAGTGTGTTCCTGCCATGCCTCCTCCCAGGTCCTATGTAAATAGGGGCAATTTTAAGTCCCTTATCTGCTGCTGGAGCAGCACAAAAGGCCTTACCCTGGATCAAGGATTTGGCCTTTTTTATACAAAAGATGCACATAATTCTGTACGTTTACAAACACTATACTTCACTGTTTCAGTATACATCAACATTTCAGACATACCAACATTTTAAGGTATATCAAGCCACTTTTCCCTCTAAATCTCACTTGAAGCCCTCCTTCTTTTTAGCTGATGTTTAATTTTTGGTGTAAACTATTTTGTGATTCTATGAATAAAGACTATTGTATTGCATGGAGCATATAGTACATGACAGTTTACAAGCAGTTTTTGAGGTTGCAATGGACCTTTGCTAGCAGCTCTCATTATTAGTGTAACAAGGACTAAAACTTTCAGACTAGCATCAGCTGCACTTAAAGGCCACTCAGATGGACAATTTTTGGTTATCAGCATGCTGTAATTCTTTAGAACTTGAAGTCAATATTGATAAGGACATATAAACTAGGACTAAGGAACACTAACCAACTGCTTAATAACCTAAATTAATGTTTTAACTTTAAAAAAAATAATAAAAGACCAAAAGAGTAAATTTAATTGGAAAAAGCGTACTTCATGCACACAAGCAGAAAATACTGCCTTTTTGGAGCATCTTTAGCACTAAAATATCATTTTATATAATACACTGGATACTTATGACCTAATCTGGTACTCATTCCTAAATTTCTATTGTGAATAGTGAAATATGTGTGATCATCAGGCCATCTGCTCTTAGATGCTCTTATGGCTGCATAAGGTTGGATCAAGGGATGAATAGGTCTTCATTTTTCATTATGTATTAGCCTGTAGGAATACCCAGAAATCTAATTAGATTAAATAACAATATTATAGCAACCCACAGTGCATGTATTCTGATAATAAAAAGATTTTTCAAAAACATGAGACTATGGACCAGATTTTCAAAGAGCTTCAAATTGGCTTCTAATTTTGTACATCCAAATGCCAATTGCATGTGCAATTTTTAAACATTTGTACATATAAAAGCTATGTTTAAAATATAATACAAAATAGTAAAATAAAATAGACATTTTACTTTTGCTTGGATTTCAGCTTCTCTCTCAATACATAAATTACATGCTTTAAATTTCATGTCAACACCATCTTCATTCAAACAATACTACAATATAAAAATCATGGATAATGGGGCATAAAATAGGGTATTAAAATGTTTGATGTAATATTGAATAACAAATCAACATTTTTATTGGTGATTATATTAATAGTAATTACCATTAGAGCTGTCAAGCAATTAAAATTAATTGTGATTAATTGCACTGTTAAACAATAATAGAATACTATTTATTTAAATATTTTTGGATGTTTTCTACATTTTCAAATATATTGATTTCAATTACAACACAGAATACAAAGTGTACAGTGCTCAATTTATATTTATTTTTGATTACAAGTATTTGCACTGTAAAAAAAACAAAATAAATAGTATTTTTCAATTCACCTAGTACAAGTACTGTAGTGCAATCTCTTTATCATGAAAGTTGAACTTACAAATGTAGAATTATGTACAAAAACCCCTACATTCAAAAATAAAAAAAATGTAAAATTTTGGAGCCTGCAAGTCCACTCAGTCCTACTTCTTGTTCAGCCAATCACTCAGACAAACAAGTTTGTTTACATTTGCAGGAGATAATGCTGCCCGCTTCTTGTTTACAATGTCACCTGAAAGTGAGAACAGGTGTTTTCATGGCACTATTGTAGCCAGTGTCACAAGATATTTACGTTCCAGATGCACTAAATGTCCCTTCATGCTTCAACCACCATTCTAGGGGACATGGTTCCATGCTGATGATGTGTTCTGCTCGATAACAATCCAAAGCAGTGCAGACTGACGCAAGTTCATTTTCATCATCTGAGTCAGATGCCACCAGCAGAAGGTTGATTTTCTTTTTTGGTGGTTCAGGTTCTGTAGTTTCTGCATTGGAGTGTTGCTCTTTCAAGACTTCTGAAAGCATGCTCCACACCTTGTTCCTGTCAGATTTTGGAAGGCACTTCAGATTCTTAAAGCTTGGGTCAAGCACTGTAGCTCTCTTTAGAAATCTGACATTGGTACCTTCTTTGCGTTTTGTGAAATCTACAGTGAAAGTGTTCTTAAAATGAACAACATCATGTGCTGGGTCATCATCTGAGATTGCAATAACATGAAATATGTGGCAGAATGCGGGTAAAACACAGAGCTGGAGATATACAATTTCCCCCCAAAAGTTCAGTCACAAATTTAATTAACAAATTTTTTTAACGAGCATCATTAGCATGGAAGCATGTCCTCTGGAATGGTGGCCAAAGCATGAAGGAGCATATGAATGTTTAGCATATCTGGCACGTAAATACCTTGCAATGCCAGCTACAAAAGTGCCATGCAAATGCCTATTCTCACTTTCTGGTGACATTGTGAATAAGAAGAGGGCAGCATTATCGTATATAAATGTAAACAAATTTGTTTGTCTTAGCGATTGGCTGAACAAGAAGTAGGACTGAGTGGACTTGGAGGCTCTGAAGGTTTACATTGTTTTGTTTTTGAGTGTAGTTATGTAACAAAAAAATCTACAATCTAGCATGGAGGATAGATCCATCAATGGCTATTAGCCAGAATGGACAGGGACAGTGTCCCTAGCCTCTGTCTGCCAGAAACTGGGAATGGGCTACAGGGGATGGATCGCTTGATGATTACCTATTCTTTTCATTCCCTCTGGGGCACCTGGCATTGGCCACTGGCGGAAGACAGGATACTGGGCTAGATGGACCTTTGGTCTGACCCAGTATGGCCGTTCTTATGTTCTTATTTGTAATTGCACTTTCACGACAAAGAGATTGCACTGCAGTGCTTGTATGAGGTGAATTGAAAAATACTACTTCTTTTGTTTATCATTTTTACAGTGAAAATATTTGTAATAAAAAAATATACACTCTGATTTCAATGACAACACAGAAGATAATATATATGAAAATGTAGAAAAACATTCAAAATATTTAATAAATTTCAATTGGTATTCTATTGTTTAACAGTGCGATTAAAAGAGCAATTAATCGCAATTATTTTAATCACAATTAATTTTTTGAGTTAATCGCGTGAGTTAACTGCGATTAATTGACAGTCCTAATTATCATTTCTCAGTTCATAATAACAGTAATGGACGACTGGCCCAGACAGCTTGCAAGCTAAAAGACAGATACACAGAAGATGAGAAACTGGGATGTGCTTGTTTCCCTCCTACACAAAAATTATAAACTCACTTCTTGTGTGCTCACAGAAGTGGGTTTTTAAGCAGCACGTGAATGAGAAGAATGTAGAATTGGTGTTCAGAGGCAAGTTAACTGTGGCACAGAGAGGGTTAGTGAATTGCCCAAAGACACAAATGATCTTGCCTTTTCTCTATTCCTCCCTGCCTCTTCCACTCTCATCTGTGGCTTCTTCTATGCAAACCTGTAAGTCTGGAACACTCTCTTTGACCTTGTTTTCCTTGATTCCTTCCTCAAACCTCTCTGTGGGCACGTGGAATGCTGACACAGAAAAGCAAAGACTACTTCAGCTATTTTGTAACCATTTTAAAAATAAAAAAGTACTTAAAACTTGAAAAAAGTAGCAAAAGCAAAACAATCTATGCAATTCAATCTTATCGATTGAGCATTCTCTCTCACCTACTACTTACCTTCTCTACTACTGAAGTCATACTCTGAAGCTTCTAAGGCATTTTTTAGCTAACACAACTTCTACCTGCTCTCGGATTAGAAAACTGAGGATTCAGCCTGCCCCAGACAGTACATAGTGCTGCTTCAAGTGCAGCATTCAGGCCCCGCAGCAGCAGACTGAGGCTCCAGCATAAACTACATTCACACAAATAAAGCAAAAACGTAATGTTCTGTGCACTTCCAACTACCACACCCTCTTTGAAAGAGTCTATTTGTTCCCTGATGACATTACAACACAGTCCTCTCCTATCAATCAACAACAAAAATCAACCCTCCACAATGGATATGTATTAAATATCACTGCCCAATATATTTGCCTTTTTCTTACATCCCATTATTATTTTTCACCTATATACTATCTACATACATCCCAATTCTGCAGACTTACGCATGTGGTGAACTTTAAGCAAGTGAGTAGTTTCATTGATTTCCCTGGGAGTACTCACATGCTCAATCTTTGCAGGGCCCTACTAATAAACTCTTTTGGGCAGAGATAGATGTTCTTTATATTTCTCTGTAAAGGCCACTGCTCATGTTTGATACTAAGTAAATAATTTCTATTAAATTGATAGTTATGTAATAAAGCCTAGGTGTCCTGTCACTCGTGTGTGTTAGCCAGAAACTCATCCTACCTCCCACTACACAAACAGTGAAGTCTAATAGTGAATAATATAAATTCATGTATTTTATGGAGTTGCAGAAATATTCAGAATTTCATTTGCCACATTATTCAATCTATTTGGGTTTCATAAGTTTGCAATTGTGAAATGTTATACTAACAATTCTTACTATGTAAGTAAAAATTAAATAAAATAAATTACAAGCACAGCCATATTGTGACAACAATCCTAACTGCTATCAGTATGGTACGCGATGTGTATTCATTCATGGGCTGGCCATGACAGTAGTGTTATTCCTCCTGGCAGGACAGCCCTAAAACCAAAATGCATTTCACACACACGTCCCCATACTTCTTGCCCTACCTTATCAGACCATGGAGTGATAAAGCAGCTTAAAGGGGTAGGTTCAAATATACAGGAGACCTTTTTTCTATTTCTGAGAATGGAGACAGTTGTGGCTCTCCTTCAACATTCTGTTCTGGATTTGTTCCTCCACTTTTACCTACCATTGGGACCAGAGAATGGTGTGGTTTTATTTAAGTGTATAGGATCACAAGGATGTAAGTACTTCCCCCCCCCCTAAGACTGAAGCAGCATTTTCTGTAAGTGCAAGTTGTATGTGCATGGTATGCTATGCCTGAACAAGTAGAGGCTGGGTAGTGACAATCTCTTTCCCTTAATACCTATTAATTGGAGAAAAATAAGATGGCTGTAGACTGAGCAAACAGCTAAAACTTTTGTGTTGGGAACCATCCTGCTTTGGTCAGAGCTTTTCAAGTGACTCACCATGTTAGCAGATGTCAGAACCCTGCATAAAGCTGAAGTTCTGCTCACTCTGTGGTAACTGCATTTCCAATCTTTACATAAGGTACATGAGAGAGGCTTTCTAGAGAGGGAACTAGGACAGAGCAGGAATTTAGCACATTCACAATGAGCTATTAGGCCTCTTCCTTTTATAACAGTATTAGCTATACACTTATCCCATTACAGCAAAAAGATCCAAATTAACTCAATGCTCTGCCCACCTCTTTTAATTTAGATAATTTAAACTTCGAAACCATTTCTTAATCTTCAAATGCAAAATAGACCTGCTTTTTTGTTGAAGCAGCATCAGAAGAAGAATATGACTTATCAAAAAAACATTTAAGAATATTTAGCTTATCCACCAAATACACACATTTATATCATGTATATTAGTGTGTGCTCCTATTTTTCTTTATAGGCACCCAAACCTTTAGGAGTAAGATTTAGTTGTCAACAGAAAACTGAGACAAAAAAGCGTTATCAGCCATCTGGATAAAGTTGATTTGTCTGCTTTCACAGATTAAAATGTAGACAACATTAAGATAAACTCTTGCACAGCTAGGCATTGATATCTCTTTTGGCAATCTTTACTTTTTAAAATAAGTTTGTTTTTGATTATGGTTGACAACTGAAAAATAAATCCTTTGTTGTGGATACCAGAATATAGATGATGAAAGAGGGAGCAAGGCAAGAAGGGAAGCTAATGTTTCTGAATACTGACACAGAGTTTTGTAATAGCTGGCTCGAATAAGTCTCTGGAGCCACAGTGGTTCTGTGACATAACTCAGGAAACAATATTTCATAAATCATTTTGTCAAACTTCTTTTTACTGTGAACTAACTAACCCATGCAGCTGTTCTTTTAAGGTGGACTACATAAATGCCAGTTAATCTGTTGAAATTTCCAGAAGCTCAAGAAAAACACAGAGAGACAAACACACACACACACACACACACACGAGGATGAGTAAACAGTGGCCATGAGAAGCCATTTTACTTCCTGTCTTATTACACTTGTAACTGAATATGAAAAAAGTGAATAGCAACTATTATATATTGATGGCAGATCTCAAAATGGGTAAACTATTACACCAAATTACCTAAACAAGATTTCATAAGATTTAATTTTAATGTATTTCAGGTTTAGTGCTGGAGATAAAAAGAATGGATTTTATATTTGTATATTATGTTGGTCTAATGGAGAGCTCCTGAATACTCCCAACTCCTCTACTACCTACCAGCAAAAACCAGAAGCCCAGCAAAGTGTCAACACTTCAAATTTGGAAAAGGGAAGTGTAGGGTGCCTAACTCCTCCTAGCCACCAACCTTCATGAGAGTTCAGGAGTAGGGTCGATGGGCTGTGGTGAGAACCCCACCAGAGCTCTTCAGTTGGAACATGGTGACCATTCAATATAATTAAGATATTGAAGATGAACTGAAGTCCATTTGTCATTTGTGGCATAAATCAGGGGCTATATTATCTTCTCTGACTATCCTACCTTATATCACTAATTTCTGGAGAAACTCCCCTTTATTTAATTTGTCCTTCTTGGCAAAAGTACTTAAAAGGTGTGTGTGTGTGTGTGTGTGTGTGTGTGTGTGTGTGTGTGTGTGTGTGTGTGTGTGTGTGTGTGTGTGTGTGAGAGGGGGGGGCGGTATGGGCTCCAGCTGGGGCCAGAAATGAGGAGTTCAGCGTGCGGGAGAGGGCTCTGGGCTGGGACAGGGGGGTTAGGGTGTGCGGGGGGGAGGAGGAAAGAGGGCTCCGGCTGGGGGTGCGGGCTCTGGGGTGGAGCCGGTGATGATGGGTTTGGGGTGCAAGAGGGGGCTCAGGGCTAGGACAGGGTGTTGGGGGGTGCGGGCTCCGGGAGGGAGTTGGGTGCGGGAGAGGACTCCGAGCTGGGGCAGGGGGTTGGGGTGAGGGAGAGGGTTTGGGGGGGTGGGCTCACAACGGCACTTACCGCGGTTCCAGGGACCTGGTGGCCACTTCTGGGAGCCGCCCAGAGCTAGGGAAGGCAGGGAGCCTGCCTTAGCCCCAGGCTCCCGCTGCTCCGTCGACCAGACTTTAACAGCCCGGTCGGTCCCTTTTCGACCAGGCGTTCTGGTCGAAAATTGGATGACCATGAGCTCAATTCTCCCCTACTTCCAATCTCCACTTACAGATCCCTGGTTCTGTGCCAGCATTGATACAGCATGAGTTACAGCGGCCTAGAGCAGGGGTTGGAAAAGAGGAGACTAAGGGGGGATATGTGTGAGGTCCCATGCGGAGCGGATAAAGCACACGACCAATGTGGTTGCAAGCTGAATCTGAATCCTGTTTATTACAAGCTTTCTTTTATAGTTTTTCTCAACATTACATAACACAATTAGGCTATAATCACACATCTACCGATTGGACAAGAAGGAGAATCATGTGTTTATCACATGTATAGCCCCACACCGATTGGTTCAACCGTTCCTTACATAAGGCCATGATTTATTACCTTGTTTACCTCATCTTATATAATCCCTAGACCACCAGGGGGCCTTACATAAGGCCATGATTTATTACCTTGTTTACCTCATCTTATATAATCCCTAGACCACCAAGGGGCCTTACATAAGGCCATGATTTATTACCTTGTTTACCTCATCTTATATAATCCCTAGACCACCAGGGGGCGCCTTTGTTTTACAAGGCCATGAGCCATTGCCTGGCAAGTGTCCCATCGTGACCCTTACCTTCTCATGGAACTTTCCATTAGGTTGGCGTAAGGATGATACATCCCCACAGATATGATAGAGGTATATAAAATCATGAGTGGTGTGGAGAAAGTGAATAAGGAAGTTATTTACTTGTTCCCATAATATAAGAACTAGGGGCCACCAAATGAAATTAATGGGCAGCAGGTTTAAAACAAATAAAAGGAAGTTCTTCACACAGCGCACAGTCAACTTGTGGAACTCCTTGCCTGAGGAGGTTGTGAAGGCTAGGACTATAACAGGGTTTAAAAGAGAACTAGAAAAATTCATGGAGGTTAAGTCCATTAATGGCTATTAGCCCGGAAGGGTAAGGAATGGTGTTCCCAGCCTCTGTTTGTCAGAGGGTGGAGTTGGATGTCAGGACAGAGATCACTTGATCATTACCTGTTAGGTTCACTCCCTCTGGGGCACCTGGCATTGGCCACAGTTGGTAGACAGGATACTGAGCTGGATGGACCTTTGGTCTGACCCAGTATGGCCATTCATATGTTCTTATGGGTTTATTTAACTTATGCTACTGGCATCAAGCTGAGTACCCACGTAGTTAAGCAGAGCTCCATTTGCCCTCTTGTACAACCCTCCCCGCCCCTTGGGATGCTCTCTAAGTTATGGGGAGCTGGAGAACTCTCTGCTGGCCATTTACAGCCACAATCTGGCCCCTTTACTTCACCTGACAAGTACAAAGAAGCTGGTATACAAAGAATCTGGCCCCATATCACATTGTAATCTTTGACCTGATGCAGCTGAGGAAATCTTGGTTTGTGGCTTCCAGTAGAAGCTACTCTGTGCAGACAGGATTGATGTTGCATATCCTATTTGGACTTAAATATAGTATGATCTTTATTCTGTGATGTAAATTGGCTAGGAACACAATTTTGACTACCTACTTTAAGAATTCACCAGCCTTCCCAGTTGTCATCATAACTTACTACTTTGCAATTACGGATATTACAAATCTATTTTAAAATTAACACCAATAAAACTAAAATTTTGATCATTGGTTTTTGTAATTTGATTCTGGACAAAGTTTGGTAGGACGATAATCAGACTCTCCTCTTTCCTAAATGACTAGGGGGTTGGAGTGTTAATGGATTTCGCTCAAGGCTCATGTTCTCTTTCTTTTCCAAAATGCTTGATTTCTACCTGTCATTTAACACTGTCAAATTTTCATGCATATTTTTGTAAAATATACATAAAATATAGATATGATTATTTTAAACATTGGTCTTCTTACTGTTAAGCCTTTCACCACTGTTCATTTAACCTAGAGTGGATATTTGAGAATATAATATTGCATTTATCTCACTGGGATCTTGATAAACAACATTTAAACTATGAGGCTGCATTACAGACTAAAAAGTTATTGCAAGCTTTCCTGCTCCTATTAAACTTTCACGTTTTCACCATATAATATTGAACTATCTGAGAATGACAACTATTGGACTTCTATTTTATTTTTACAAAACTTAATCTGAATGTTAGCAGACCTGGTAGTAACACTGGTGGGATTTTTTTTGTAAAATTCACTAGTGTAGCCAAAAGCCACATACACTAATAATGATAGGCTGTGCGCCCAAATGCTTACATAAGTAACAGTAAAAGTTTGGATTTAGTGTTTTTTCATCTGTACATTTCTAAGTGTGTTATACAGATTGGTAGGCATTACCGCTTCACAGAATTCGTAATTAAGCACAGAAATTTTAAGCAATTTGCTGGGGGACACTATAATCTATTGTATGCATCTAGCAAGCTGGAGAGCTGGACTGTGTTTCCCAGCTCTGCCACAACTTTATATGTGACTTTAGGCAAACTGATTAATCTCTCTGTGTCTCAGTTGGCAGGGGCGGCTCCAGGCACCAGCGCACCAAGCACTTGCCTGGGGTGGCAAGCCTTCGGCGGCGCGCCTGCGGGAGGTCCGCCAGTCCCGCAGCTTCGGCGGCAATTCGGCAGCGGGTACTCCGAAGCCGCGGGACCGGCGGACCTCCTGCAGGCGCACCGCCGAAAGCCGCCTGACTGCCGTGCTTGGGGCGGCAAAATACGTAGAGCCGCCCTGTCAGTTGGCCCATCTGTAAAATGGAGGTGATAATATTTGACTGTCCCATGGGGTGGGTATGAGGCCTCACTAAATAAGGTTTGTAAAATGTAAAGCATTAACATGGCCACATTGGAAAAACAGACAACGGAATTTCTGGCTTCGAGAACTCTGTTCCTTTCTGCAGGTCAAAGCGGACATTTTGGTGAGCTGGTAACAGCAGATATCCTAAAACTCTGACCTGTCCTGGGAAGAAAAGTGTCAAGGTCAGTTTGGAATCAGGGCTGAGAGAGGGGGCAGGCAGCAACAAACAGCAAGGGCAGAGTAAGCGGCAACCAACAGTAAAGGGGAGGAAGGTAATAAACAGTGAAGGGGGGAGGGCAGGGGAAGCAGGCAGCAAACAGTGATGGGGGACTCAGGTAGGGCAGGAGAGGCAGGCAACAAAATGTGGGAGAGAGGAAATCCACAAGGGGGAGGGGGCCATGCAAGATAATGGTGGTGGGAGCTAACCTGTCTCTTTCCCACTCTAGCTCCTCATCCCAGCCAGTCTTCTCACCCAGCCAGTCCTAGTTTCCAATCCCATTTTCTCATCCCAGTCCCAGCCTCCTTGTCCAGTCAGTCCCAGTCCCCCTCTTCCCCCAGCTCTTCATCCGATTTCTCCTCTCCCTCAGTCCTGGCCTCCAGTTGCTCTCCTTCCTATACACACACATTCCCCATCCCCACTGGCTTCCAATCCTAGTTTCCCTCCCTGGGATCCTCATCCAATTTCAGTGCCCCCGCTCCTCCCCATGACTCCTTTTTCCAGTCTCTTTGGGCAGCCAATTCCAGTTCTCTCTCCATAACCTGGCTCATCATCACATATCTCCTCACTCCTCACCTCCTTCACCCTGTCCCACTGGTTCTCAGTCCCATTCTCCTTGCCCAAATAATCCCTGTCTCCACCCCCCACTAGCCAATCATAGCCACCCCCTCATTTACTGGCTCCCAATTCTCCCCCTTTCCCTTCGCAATTCCCAGTCACAGTCTCCTTGCCCAGCCAGTCACAGTCCTCTCACTCTGGGTTTGAGTCTGAATTGCACTGCCCAGCCAATGGGTCCCACCCAGCTCCCTGTCCTAGTCTTCTTGTTCAGGCAAATCCAGTCACCCCCTCTCACCTCAACTCCTAGTTTCTACCCCCCTCCCCCAGGCTCTTTGTCCCAATCTACTCATCCCGCAAGTCCAGGTCTTGTCCCCTTGAATCAGGCAGCTTCCTCCTCCATGCTGCCTGGGCCCAGCATGTCATTGAGAGAACAGGGTAGACAGGCTCCCTGTTCTCAGTTCAGATGTCTAGCTCTGGCATGGCCTACAACAGCCTGGAACTCCAACTGCAGGGAAATTTCTGCTCAGTCCTGGGCTGCAGCATGCTTAGTGAGGATGGAATTTAGCTGCTAACATTGAGCTCTGTATTGAACACGTGCAAACTGTGATTTTGCAAAAGCTTGTAACTTGGACAAAACTGGGCAGATTTTCATGGTGATGGCCAAAGGCCCATTCCTGACACAAAGGTCATTCCATACAAAATTTCAAGTTCCTGCTCCAAAGCATGGGGGTCCTTGACCTTCTCAAAGGAAAGGCATCAGAATTTTTTAATATGGCCAAACAACATATTTTTCCCTTCCTTTGTTCTCAGAAATAGTTGAACTGTTTTGGCTGACTTTTTTTTTTTTTTTAATTTCAGCCTGAGGCAGACACTCAGTCATGAAAATTTTAGCTCAAATGATTAAAGTTTGCCAAAGTTATAAGTAACCGAAAACAGGGTCTTATAATGGAAAGGCAACCTTAATAACAGGCATTGCTACCAACCCCCACTATAAATAAGCATAAATTTGTTTTGCGTAGCTGGAATAGCACAAATTAATTTCAATGAAGAAATAATATTATGTCGCAAAATTAATGTGAATTTTGAAATGTGTTTCTAAAAACTATAGGAATTTAGTTTTCTATATATATCACCTTTGATTTGAGAAAAAGCAGGAGTACAGTAGGCACAGAAGAAGAGATACGTTAGAACCATTACAATTAAAATGATATACCATACTACAAAAACAATGTAATGTGTTTACACTGCCATGTCGTATAACACAATGTGATATGGATACATCATCAGAACTCATTACAATGTCATATGAAGTGCAATGAGATTATGTGATGCTCTAAGAATGAAATGAAATGTAACCAAGTAATGCAGTGAGTTGATGAAATTTCATCTCCACTTTAAATATTTTAGAGATTTTTCTTTTTACATCCCCAATTGCCATCATGAAGTTATTTTGTACCTCATCTTAAATACTTCGGTGCTCCAGTTTATCCTCATGACCAGAATGGTACAAGGAGGTCAGGACAACCTGCTCTGGATGACAGGAAGCACAAAAATAACACTGATGGCTAAATATAATATCAATAATAATAATAGATACTGCAGTAATATCAACAAGATACTATCAGTTTGCTGAAATTTAGGAGTTGGGGTGAAATCTATTCAGAACTCCCTTTGGTATTCTCTTCACACAGAAGCCTAGAAACTATTTTATTAAATATTAATAACAACATAAAAGATATTTGGTCTTATTTTCATTTTAATTAGCCAGGATATATATGCCATTCACTTTGAAGCCAAATGCTGCTCCTTTGAATTAACCTGCAGGGGGTACTGGAAAAGTGAGGCAACTAGCATTTAGATATTTCTCCTCTCTCCAAGAGATAATTAACATCTAATCTTTGCAAACCATTCTAACATTACCTGATCCCCATATATGAATCTTATATTGATTCCTAGAATTTAAGCATTATTGGTCTATTATAGCACCAGGTCAGCCGTTTCTTATAATCCAGCAGAACTCAGTAATTGAATAAAGGTACTAACACTGCATCCAACTACTGACCCTGCAGAGGGAACAAGAATTCATACTGGATGGACAAAATTTACAGTAATCACTGAGGAAGGAAACTAAACAAGCATATATAGAGCCAGTTACGTTTTTCAGGGAAAGATCAGGGCAGCCAAAGCACAATGACTTAATGCTAGCCAAAGCAGCCCAGGGGAATAAGAAGGGTTTTGGCAAATAATACTGGGGTAAAAGAATGAGAAAGTTAGATAATCAAAACATGGAAGAAGAAATCGGTGATAAATTATAAAGAGGCTGAGATACTTATTTGAATCTATCTTTAATAAGAAAAAATAAAGAAAAACAGATATAAACTATTAGAAAGTAATGAAGACTTTTCATTATAACTTATGAGCAAAACAACAGATTTTTCACTAGCCTTATTCTCAAACAATTGAAGCATTTTGGCTTAACTGCCCCTCTCCCCACACCCCCAAAAAATCAGTCTGAGACAGACGTGGCATGGAAAATTTCAGCCCAAATTGTTGAAGGTTGTCAAAGTTATAAGCAACTAAAAACAGGGTTTTATAATGGGAAGTGTCAAGCAAAGGCAGTGCCATGAGCTCTCCCTATAACTAACTATATACACACACACACACGGACAGTGGAAGAGTTTCTCACCTCCGCTCTGGCCCCTTTAAGCCATATAAAAGGTCCAGAGTGGCATAAAAGCCTCCTAAGAGCCTCATGTCCAGATGTGGAAGATTCCTTTGGTGTCAGCACTGTGAAAGACAGCCATAAGTCTGCCTTTCAAGAACTCTCAAGGCCTGATGTAGGGCAAGTGCTGGGGAGCATGTCAAGAGTGAGGCCACAGCATACAGCACTGCAGAAATTCTGGACAGCGCTATGGCCTATAGAACAGCCCAGGGAGCTTGCCATAAGGTAGACAGGCACTCAGGGCTGTCTATATTACACAAGGGGCTGCAGAGCAGGTCAGAATTGTAAGGATGCAATGGTGGCTTAAAGCCCCTGTCACAAACTTCCCTAAAAACCATGTTCAATCCAGTGCTTATGATACAGAATTTTATGTTTCATAATCTATCATATGTAAGAAAAATGGGATAGACCTGACAAGTTGAAATTGACAAATGAGTGTCAGGGTTGTTCATATAGCAGTCAAGGACTAAGCAGTTTGTAGGTTTGGATACAAGTAAGTGACTGGCTACACCTAAGTAATTTTTGAGAACCTTTTCCATCCACTTTCACTACAATTTCAGTTAATGGAAAACAGCAATTCAATATTAAAGACTATCAGTAACACTGTGAAAAAGATTTCATAAGATCTAATTACAAAGAATCTATTTTTACAAGTTAAAGCACAGTAAATACAATAAAAAGGAATAATTAACAAAAGACAATTAACAGAGAGCAGGCAACTTGCAGTCTGATGATGTAGGTTAGGACAAAGGAAACAGCTCACCTTGGAATAAATGAAACATTGGATAATTTCAAAGTTGTTGTAAGGCAATTACTATTTTTTTAAAATCTGGTTAATTTAACAGTAGTTAAACCCTTTAATAATAATAATAAAAAAGCATTAAGAACTTACCTTACAACAACTTTGAAAAAATCTGATTTCCCATCCATTCCACTGCAATGGTGAAATGCATTTCTTTATCTCAATCTACTTAACTGGAATGGACTTCTTGCTGGGAAGTATCAGAAAAACATCAGACCCCACAGAGAATGACTCCATCACTATTCACTGAATGGAGATATGGAAAATGACAAGTATTTCTAAAATCTTTTGAAAAATATTTTTGATATATAAAACCTTATGTAGTATGTACTGAATTTAACTACCCATCATAGTTTTCCTTTAACAAAAACGTTGCTTGGATCTCTGTAGGCCCAAACATTAAAAAAAAAAAAAAAAAAAAACTAAGAAAAAAATGCATCACAGGACTTATGAATACCTTTAGGTATTAAATTTATTTAAAAGCTTAGGCAAAAAGAGAATGTCCCTTTATTGTAACATATGTCTTTTTAATATTGGTTCATAGAATATTAAAATTATCACATACTGCTATCAGAACTAAATGAGCACAAGAGTTTGAAATAGATGAGAATCTGAGAACACTTTCCTCTGTTACAATAAAAGGCAGTTATCTAACAGTTCTACATACAAGAAGAAATTCACCTCACTGAAGAAGGCCTGCCCTCAGAACTTGTCACCACCTAAACCTACTTAAAACTTCAATATGGTGCTTCATTGGGGCTTAAGTGGATGCACAAGGATTTTGCAGGCCATCTGCGCTAGAATGAATTTCATCCAAAGGGCTCTGGTGGTACCAAGGGGCATGCACAACAGTCTTATGCACGGAGGTGAATTTCACCCTTTTCAGTATATCTGCTGACTAGAGAGGTGTTCTGAACAGCACAAACTCTTAACTTTGCTCCTGTAACACATTATTTCTCAAATCAAACATATTATACATGCAAAACTCTCTGACAAGAGCATTTCTAATAGACTCTCTCTCGCTCTCTCTCTCACACATACACACTTAATGCTTCCAAACTACAGAACCATTTAAAGCATTTTATCAAATAAATTTGGTTAAAATTAATCTTTGTATGTTTGTTTATTATACACATCAGTGTATAATATGAACTGCAAATCAAGCCTATTTTAAATATAGTCTTGTTAAAACTACAATGATGAAATTAGGGGGGGTTGTTTTTTGTTTTAGTTAAATACAGAATCCAGCTTAGTAGTCAACCAAGACAGTAAATAATTTTTAGATGACTGGTGATTATATTATTGGTTAATAAAGTCAAAACTGCAGATAAGACCTAGATGTACAAAACTAACACTAAAAGTTTCATGAAAACACAAAAATGTTTAATACGGTAAATGCACCATCATTTTAAACATTAGCAAGCTTAGATTAAACATTCAATAATGATCTTCAAGTAGTATACTACTGGCTTCCCACTGACTTCAATGGGCTCTGGATCAGGCCCCAAATGGCTCTCCCCATAGACAGACAGCAGACAGATGACATTTTAAACAGCAAATACTCAGAAAGTGCCCTAGCATCTCAAACCACATTGCAAGTAGGAAACCTTAATTCAAACCATCACAAAAGCAAAATACCAGATAAAAGAAAGTTGATGAAGCAACTGGGTATTGATTGTCTACGTCAGAATTCACTATGGAAATATTAGCTCTTTTTTTCCAACTTGTGTTTCTCTTCTAGTTTTTGTTTATGGGATGAACTATATGTTTTCATATGCTAGAGTACCTTCTGAACATTTGCTGTTTGAGCTTCTTCTTCTTCTTTTTTTTTTTTAAGTACCCAAGCAGCAGACTGGTTACCCAAATTTTTAAAACAGTTTGCCTTCCAAGCCACTTCTTTTTACTGGATTTGTTTTAAAAATTAAACAGCTGAGGTTTACTCTCGTTTACATTGATCATAGAAGTATGATATTTCACATTTCTTTGCATTTATTTTTTAAAAATGTGCTTAGACAGAAGTCACCTCCTGCAAATGCTTGGCTCATAAGGGAAGTTCCACAGATGTACTTACACTGACTAAAAGTTTCTATAGCAACAGGTTATCTTCATTACTTAAAGTTCTGACATCATTTCCATTACAAGCACCTATGATTTCAAGGGTCTAGGAAACAATCATGAACATTTATGCTGAAATTTGATGTAGAAAATCTAAGGCCAATAGTAATTGTTTTTAAATCAACTTTTTGATTCCAGATACACAGGGTGGGGGAGGTAAAAAAAAAAAAAAGTATATTCAAGTTTATTGCAGAAAGGAAAGGAAAAAGGAGAAAGGAAAAAAGACCTCCATGGTAGCACTCTCTGAAATGCTCCCATTCCATGCCTGTGGCCAGTTAAACATGCAGCCAGGTAAACATGCACTACTGCAGGGCCTGAATGCGTGGACAAGATGATGGTGCTTTGAGGAGGGATTGTGTGGTTTATCAGTAACTGGAAAACTTTTTGGGAAAGGAGGCGCCTATACAGGATGGAGGTTGCTCCACCTAAACCAAAACGAGCAGATTTTGACCAGCAGAGGAGTTTTTGAATTAATGACTGGGGGAAAGCTGACAAGTGTGGACGAACACACACATCAGACAGAGAAATCCTTTAGGGGACGCTTTATTTAAGTGGATAATCTATATCCTAGTAAAAGGGGGTAGAAGCTGATGAAGTACAGGTAGGAACTAAAGAGAAATAGTTAAATGAAAAAGAGTCCCATTCAGTTACATCACATGAAAGCAGACAACTAAATATTGACAAATTCTATAAATACTTCTATACAAATTCTAGCAGTCTAAATAATAAGATGGGTGAACTTTTATACCTGGTATTAAATGAGGATACAGATATAATAAGCATTCCAGAATTTGGTAGAATGATGATAATCAATGGGACATGGTAACACCAGGGTACAAAATATTCAGGAATGACAAAGTAGGTCATGCTAGTGAGGGAGTGGCACTATATGTGAAAGAAAGCACAGAATCAAATATAGTAAAAATCTTAAATGAATCAAACTGTACCATAAAATCTCTATGGAAAGAAATTTCATGCTTGAATAATAAGAGTATAGCAGTATGAATATACTACTGACCACCTGACCAGAATGGTGATGGTGAGTGTGAAATGCTCAGGGAGGCTACAAAAGGGGGGGGGATAGCTCAGTGGTTTGAGCATTAACCTGCTAAACCCAGGGTTGTGAGTTCAATCCTTGAGGGGGCCACTTAGGGATCTGGGGCAAAATCAGTACTTGGTCCTGCTAATGAAGGCAGGGGGCTGGACTCGATGACCTTTCAAGGTCCCTTCCAGTTCTAGGTGATGGGATATCTCCATTAATTAATTAATTTTAAAAAAAGAGACAACACATTAATAATAGAGGATTTCAACTATCCCCATATTGACTGGGTATATGTCACCTCAGGATAGGGTGCAGAGATAAAATTTCTAGACACCATTATGACTGCTTCTTGGAGCAGCTAGCCCTGAAACTCACAAGGGAAGAAGCAATTATTGATTTAGTCCTAAGTGGAACACAGGATCTGGTCCAAGAGAAGCATATAGCTGAACTGCACAGTAATAGTCACCATAACATAATTAAATTTAACCTACTTGAAAGGGGAAAATACCAAAGAAACCAACCAGAATAGCATTTAACTTCAAAAAGGGGAATTACACAAAAATGAGGAAGCCAGCTAAATGGAAATAGAAAGGAACAGTCACAAGAATGAAATGCCTGCAAGCTGCATGGAAACTATTTTAAAACACCATAATAGAGGCCCAAATTATATGCATAGTCCAAGTTAAAAAAAACAGTAAGAGGACAAAAAAATGACACCATGGCTAAACAACAGAGTAAAGGAGGTAATTAGAAGCAAAAAGACATATTTTAAAAATTGGAAGTCAAATGCTACTGAAGAAAATAGAAAGGCGCATAAACTCTGCCAAATCAAGTGTAAAAATATAATTAGGCAGGCCAAAAAAGAATTTGAAGAGAAATTAGCAAAAAACACAAAAACTAACAGCAAAATTTTTTGAAGTACATCAGAAGCAGGAAGTCTGCCAAACAATCAATGAGGCCATTGGATGATCGAGGTGTTAAAGGAACACTCAAAGACGACCAAGGCCATTGCACAGAAGCTAATGAATTCTTTGCATCAGTCTTCACTGCAGAGGATGTGAGGGAGATTGCCACACTCGAGCCATTCTTTTCAAGTGACAGAATGTGGGACTGTCCCACACTGAAGTGTCAATATAGGGGGTTTTGGAACAAATTGAAAAATTAAACAGTAATAAGTCACCAGGACCAGATGGGATTCACCCAAAAATTCTGAAGAAACTCAGATATGAAACTGCTCAAGTACTAACTGTGGTTATGTAATCTATTGCTTAAAAATTAGCCTCTGTTCCATATGACTGGAAGATCGCTAATGTCATGCTTATTTTTAAAAAGGCTCAAGAGGTGATCCTGGCAATTACAGTCTACTAAACCTAACTTCAGTACCAGGCAAATTGGTTGAAACCATAGCAAAGACCAGAATTATCAGGCACATAGATGAACACGGTATATTGGGGAAGAGTCAACATGTAAAGAGAAATCATGCCTGACCAATCTAAGAGAATTCTTTGAGGTGGGTCAAAAAGCATGTGGACAAGGGTGATCCAGTATTAGTAACTGGTTAAAAGGTAGGAAACAAAGGGTAGGAATAAACGGTCAGTTTTCATGGTGGAGAGAAGTAAACAGAGGGATCCCCCAAGGATCTATACTAGGACCAGTTCTGTTCCACATATTAATAAATGAGCTGGAAAAAGAGGTAAACAGTGAGGTGGCAAAGTTCGCAGGGGATACAAAATTACTCAAGATAGTTACATTCAGTGTTGACTGTGAAGAGTTACAAAGGGATCTCACAAAATTGGGTAAGTGGGTGACAAAAACGGCAGATGAAATTCAATGTTGGTAAGTACAAAATAATATACATTGGAAAACATAATCCCAACTGTACATACGAAATGATGGGGTCTAAATTACCTGTTACCATCCAAGAAAGAGTGTCATTGTGGATAGTTTTGCTCAATGTGGCAGTGGCAGTCAAAAATGCTAACACAATGTTAGGAACCATAAGGAAAAGGATATCTAATAAGACAGAAAATATCATAATGCCACTATATAAATACATGGTACTTCCACACCTTGAATACTGCTTGCAGTTCTAATCACCCCATTTCAAAAAAGATTAGAGTTGGAAAAGGTGCAGAGAAGGACAACAAAAATGATTAGGGATATAGAGTGTCTTCCGTACATGAAGAGATTAAAAAGACTGGGACTGTTCCACTTAGAAAAGAGATGACTAAGCAGGGATATGATAGAGAGCTATAAAATCATGAGTGGTATGGAGAAAGTGAATAAGGAAGTATTATTTACCATTTCACATAACACAAGAAACAGGGGTCATCCAATGAAATTAATAGGCAAAAGGTTTAAAACACAAATAAGGAAGCACTTCACACAACATACAGTCAAGCTGTGGAACTCATTGCCAGGGGATGTTGTGAAGGTTGAAAGTATAACTGGGTTCAAAATAGAATTTGGTAAGTTTATGGAGGACAGGTCCATTAATGGTTATTAACCAAGATGGTCAAGGATGCAACCACATGCTCTGGGTGTCTATAAATCTGTTTGCCAGAAGCTGGGAATGAGCAAGAGGAAATGGATCACTTGATGATTACCTGTTCTGTTCATTCCCTCTGAAGCATCTAGCATTGGCCACTGTCGGAAGACAGGATACTGGGCTAGATGGACCATTAGTCTGACCCAATATGGCCATTATTATGTTCTTGTGTTAAGTGATCTATCATCTCTTCCTTTAGGAAAAAAATCTTGCAAGAGAGGAAAACTTACTGATGGTAGCTCATTACACACAACTTTGTAGCTCTCATCACTTCTGAGGGGAGGTTTTTGAGATAGAGCTGGGTGAATTTTTTTGGACAAAGTTTATTCACCAAAAAATGCAGTTTCAGATAGATCAAAACTGTTCGCAAATTCAATGCAAATTTGATAGTTTTGGCCCACAATTTTTGAGGGGTTGGAAGGGGGAAGGGGGTTGCCCTTATGCCCAACAGTTCAATGTTAAGGGCACTTTTTTGGGATGTGGGAGACCCAGGTTTGCATTCCTACTCTGGAACGGGAATTCACACAGCTCTAATTTGAAGGCATGGAGTGTGGCCTGCCAACAGCGTATATTACTCATGGGAATTCCTATCTCCTAATCTGCGGATATCAAGGTATCCATATGCAGGGATTGCCCCCCCCCCTTTTGGTTTCCCCGGCTTAGAGCATTGCTACCTTAGCCCCTCATACATACCTTTACCCATCGCTATGGCCTAGATCCTTCTCTCACACCCCCCCAAAAATGGGTGCGTGAGTGGATGGTGGAAGACATGGATCAGAAGTTAATGTTGTAACAACATGCAACAAATAACACTAACTATGTTTACTGTTTAGATATAATCTCCAAAACCTCCCCTCCCACCTCCTCCACCCAAAGCATACCATAGCACACCTGCATGGTTGTTGCACTGAAGGACTTTTTTGGTCATGGAGGGAGGTGGGGTAACAATGCCATGTAGGTTTCCTGCCACTTCATCTGACAGCTTTTGGGGCAATATTTCTACTTCTTTAATCACCTGATTAAATGCACAGCAGCTACTTTTCATAAAGGTTTTTAGTTTCTATGATTTTTCTAAACATATATTTAGCACATATCCTAAATATTATGAACTGTTAAATGAGACCATCAAATAAATAATTGTATGTATCTATATGCTCAGTTGGGATGTATCTAATACATAGTATCTGGTTTTTAAAATTCAGAATATATATTTGGACATAATGATCTCAAATGAATATATCTCCACTAGTATTCCATGGAATATTTTTCCTCTTGCATCTTTAGCAACTTCATTGGAAACTGAATTTAAGTGGATCTTAAAATATATTCCTCGTTCTTAGCCAGGGAGCACTGAATCTAGCACATACAGTATGAAACCCATCATGCACTATTCTGAGATACATGGAGAATTAAAAAACAAATTGAACAGGAAAATTTCTATTTTTAGTACAACCAATCACAAAACCACAGCATTCATAAAACAGATTATATCCCCAGCTCTGGTTCCTTTGCACCACACCAGCTATCCCAGGCTTTTATTTACTAGCTATATAAAGTCAGATTTTCAAAGTCAGGCAGAACTGCCCACATACACTTGTATGTACATAATTTATGTGCCCAGATAGGGGCTTAATGTGAAATGCAAGTACCTGATTTGTATAAAATGTGACCCCTAATATGGTTTTTACAGGTTTTAGTGGCAATATATGCAGTCCTTCCCATTTTCATGAAGTCAAAAATCAGATTCTTGAGATACATCATGAGTTATTTTCTTCGCAATTGCTACTCCCTCTCTCAGAGTCTATGGTTTATGCTTAAAGCACCCAGAGTCATCGCATAGAAAAATTACTTATCCCATTTTGCTGGCTGGGAATGTACGCTTGTCCATTAACCCCCTGATTCATCAAACACTTTAAGTATGTGCTTAAGTTCCACTGAAGTCAATGGGAGTCAAACACTTGCTTAAGTGATTTCCTGAACTGAGATCTTAAGAATAAACATAGATCAAGCCATTGGTATGATACTGCTGTATATATTAGTTAGGATGACCTTTTTTTTGCTTAAATTAGATACTTGTCACAGAAGCCCAGAGTTTTCAGCATGGGGGCTTTCCAGGTTATTAAAGCTAACGGAAATAGAAAGTATTTTAAAAGGGCAAGCTCAAGATGACTCTTGGCACAATGACAATTGTATTATTGAGATATTTTAAAAAAAATCTACTAGAACAAGCAATACAGTTGTTTTCCCTATTAAATGCAAACTCTGCAGTAATAAAATCTGATGGTAAAAATATGTCAGCTTCTACTGTGTGGTGCAAATCCTCTGTCAAACACCATCGTTTATCCAGAATTCTGAACTGCTGCGGACACTTCATGAGAGAAAATTCTGAAAACAATTTTGTTATGAGACTGCTTTTACAATCCTCTATAGGTTTTAGAAATGAAAGCATTTACATTCCATCTTCTCCATCTCATTTAATATTGCCCTGACTGAGCTAAGTATGGGCCCCAACAGACACTCCTTGAATGCTAATTAACTTCAGTGAGAATTCTGGACGATCAAGAAATGCAGGGTAGGTCCCTAATGCAAGTGGCCCGCGCTATGGAGTACACTTCTCAGATTGCAGAGGCTAGTGGAGGCTTTAACATGCTGCATATGGAAAATATGAGTCATGAGTTCAAAAGCAGCAGTTATTTTTTTCCTTCTAACTGCTAGCTCATAATCAGTATTAGGGAAAGCTTAGTGGTCCTGAAAGCATTTGCAGTCATCTGGCAAAGCGTTTCTATCCATGGAGGGTCAGCATATTGGACCATCTTGTTTAGTCTCCCACTTCCATTCCAATACGATTTCAGCAACCTATAGCTCACTAGCAAGATAAGACTAGAGAGAGAGAGACTAAGGGCTTGTCTACACTTACAGTGCTGCAGTAGTGCTTTTTGAAGATGCCACCTATAGGCATCTGATAAAGCAATATCAGGTAAGCAATCTCTATTTAGGAACTTCATGATTAAATGGCTTTGGGTTCCAGTATTTTAAATTTCTTATTTAAAAAATATTACAGTTGTCTAATTTAAGACGTCAGCTAAAAAAAAAAAATTTGAGCTTTTTCATATAATGTGAAGATGAAAAATACAAAATAACTGTCTGCAGTAAGTGAAACAAACATGATCAATGTTACGATAGGAATTTTGACTAGCTCATTAAATTGGTTAGTGAGGCTTAAATTGTGTTAAACATATGTCTATTGCATCTACCCAGACTGCTGTAATTAAACTTGCTAGGGTTTATTGCCATAAAATAACTCCACATGAACAGTGCAATATTTTGTAATTTCCTTGTATTGAAATTAAATATACATTTAATAATAAAACTAATAAAAGTACCATAAAAAGGACATGAACTGCTATTTTTACAATTCTTCTCTGAATTAGTGTTAGATACAAATTTAATCAACAGAGTTCATAATTCACTGATAAAAATGTTAGCCATCAGTCATGTATTCAGCAGTGTGGTTTTTTGAATGCAATGTTTCCTATACAAAAAAAAAAAATCCTAATTAAAAATTCTAAAACTATTTGTGTACATTTTAAAAACATCTCAATGCCACTCAATGTTTTTAAGCTCTGACAACAGAAAAATTAACTGGCATTGTGCAGTTTCATACATTTGGTCAGAGCCAGATACTACTCCAACTGAAAGCAATGGGAATTCTTGCAGTAAGTTCCACAAAAAAGAACTGAGACTGAAGAAGGCATATTGATAAGTTCCTACTGCAGCTAGGAGAACAGTGAATTCAATATAGGGCCTCAAAGGAAATCAAGTAATAGTAGGGAGAAAATGGTAGAGTCTTATGGTATGTCTACAACAGAGAAATAAATCGTTTGTACTTTAACGAGTCTAATATAACCAATTAAATTCAAACAATTCAGTGCACCCATATTGGCCATGTGGAGCTGGTTTAAGAAGCATTAATGACAGCCCCACATCCACACTATTATCATCTAAATCAATTCAGATGCAGTACATCCTAGGTACCTATTCAATAATACACTGGCCAGTCTAGGAATGGAAGGTTGCAGGGTCAGGGGGAGTGTGAAAACCAGAGCCCCCAGCTTCACTTAACTGGCAGCTGCTTTCAGTGAAGCACCTATAGTTCATCTACTGATGATCTCCTTTCTGCATACCTCATCCACACACCTTCTATGCTCCCACGTAATCTCTCTCTCGCACACAAGCACACAGATGGCATCTCCACTAATGCTTTCGTTCAAAATGTCCTCCGCTGGTGAACTAAAGTTGGTTTACTACAGGTGCCCTCTTCTTAGTGTTTCCCCATCCATACTAGCCCTCACCCCCTTTGCTTCAATTCACCTCCAGGCCCAGGGAAAGTATTTATACCTTCTGCACTATCAGACCAGGACTTGCAGTCAGCAAAGCAATTGAAGTGTGTCAGCCACACGTAGAGTCAAATGAATTAATGGAGGATGGAGTGAGAGTATGAAGGGCATGGACTGGGGACCCTCAACTGGCACAATATGGAAATTTGATCAACTGAACCAGTTGCTTCTCAGCCCCTTGCCCTGCTCCCTTTGTGACCAGAGAGGCTACATCTATATTAACTGGTACACTGTGGAATGATTCTTGGTAGACTACACTCTCCTTCCACTCTGGCACCTAAATAGTTCAAACCAAACTACTTAGGCTTTAACCAATTCTTCAACTTGCCAAGAGGTAGTCCATTCAAACAATTTGGGCTTTTGCGTTGGAAATGAATCAGTTTACACATGTTCAGAGGGCTTTAACCAGCCATGGAAAACTGAATTACTCTGAAAATGATAAGGCCATTCCTTTTGTCAGGAATGTAAAGAAAAGCTACCACACATACTGGGGGCAATGGAGGGAGGTGAGAAACAACTACATAGCCTATACAAATTAAAGGCCTGATTCTTCAGAAGTGCTGGGTGCCAATAACATATTGAAGTTGAAGGTGAAGCTAGATAGGAAACTGCTTTCCTGTCCCAGGAAAAATTTTGAGATTTAAAATTTTTTTCTCATCCTCAGTCACCACAAGATGTTGAAATCTAGAAATTCTTTGTAAACTGTTCAGGTGAATCAAAATGACAGGGTACACAGTTAGGTAATCCACGCACACTTTGGGTGTGTTGAGACACAAGGCTGTTTAAGCTTCATTTAAGAAGCCTGCCTGTCCTGTTAGTGCTATTTTTTCTTCAAAGAGTTATTTTGTTATCACAGCTGCTCATTTCTGTGACAGACTGTGAAACAGAGTTACAACAATTTCAAAGGGTTCTGCTTCCGTCAGAGTTACCAGCATTTCTTAAAGCACTTGTTTGTTAAAATTAATTCTACAGTCTTAAACCCATCTAATTATTTATAGCTTTGCTAAATGCTCTTTGCAGAGCAACTTCAATTTCAAAATCTTCCTCTACCTGTGCAGAATAGAGAGTAATGAAACACTGAATTACTCTCCTGTGCACAGTAGTGTTTATTGGGGGATAGTGAGACAGAAGTGTATTGAGAGGAGAAGATCATGAGTCATGAAGTCCTCAGTTCTAATCCTAAAATGTGAACACTATTCAAAGGCCCCAACTGATGTAAAATGTATCTGCCCACCTCCATGGCTCAGGACAACTGTAGTACATCAAATTTATGCTCTATTCCCTTCACTGGCTCTTCTTCTAATGCTGCTCCAAGTTCAAGGCCTTGGTCCTAATCTTCATAGCCATACTGTAGCAGGTCCCAACTACATTAGAGACTGCATATCCATCTATGAAGCTTTAAAATAGCTGTGCTTCAGTGGAATAGTGCAGATCACAAAGCCCTACACAGAGTGCATGAGTGCTTGAGAAAATGAATTATTAGTCAAGGTATCCCAATTGTGGATAAATTTCCATAATAATTTAGAGGATTCCAGATTCTGATCACTTATAGAAAATACTGCAAAACTTGCCTCTTCAATACAGCTTTTCCACCAGAAACAGAATGATTTTCAAAATAACAACAAAAACAACCCCCACATACAACTCTGCCCTCTATATAAGATGCAAAAGATGTATAAGATGTAGTTCGTGTAATTATATACCTAGTCCATTGTTTTCACTGAGCATTTACCGAAATACTGCACTACTGTCCCTGTTTAAAGAAATTCAAACCTGCAAGTACAGTAAATGATACTGTGTAAATGTATATATATATGCCCCAAGCAAAGATTTCTCCAACAGAAAAAGGGAGAAGAACCAGAGACTCCATAAAGGCCACTAGGTATGTTGCTACTGCAAGTATACTTAATGTGCTCAGATACATAGGATTCCACCGGTAGCATGGAAAATTTGGCCCTTCTTCTGCTATGACAGCTACAGAACTGTTACATCCTCCAAAGCTTCCCCAGCTTGAATTAATGTTGAAAGCAATACTGATAAAAGGCCTTGTTACTACTGCTATTACTAGGCTGGAGATCTTCAATCAGATCATAGCTTCCATCCAACCCATTTTATAAAAGCAAAGTAAGATCTACACCAATAAAATCAACAATTCATATATTTATTTTTATACAACCTGGATTTATCTGTGCACATTCTATAGTAATGGAAAACTGAATATTCACCTATTACTATTACAGTGTTTATATTCCAGTTGATCAAACTTATAACATTGCTTTTCTTATAGTGTTAATACACCAAAAAACTCAGCAGGTAATGAAAAGCTAACAATTAAAAATGTATACTTAAAGATCTTCTGCAAAGGACATTATACAAATTAGGCTTGTGCCCTCATTTGTTTCCTTATGACGTACAATGAAGGCCTGAAAAGTTCCCCCCACTGCCCCCCCCACCCCCCCAAATAAAGAGGACAGGATCTACGTTATAAACATGTTTCCCTCTGATTTTTCACCTTGGATATATCTGGAATGTCAACTATGTTTTCCCCTATTTTTGTTGAAGGACTTGTTGAGTGCTTCTATGATGTATATTGTTAACTTTCCCACCTTCATAGAAGGGGTGAAATATTGAATCTTCAACAAAGGCTTCCTTTCTCCAAAATACCAATTAGTCATTGAAGTAAATAGATGTTAACATAACCAAACAAAAAACAGGTTGTAACAAATCCCTTCCCCTCTCAACTGCTCAGCTTTTAGTCTCTTGCCTCTTGTGATGTTATCATTGCACTAGTTTCTAAAACAAAGAAAACTCATAAAATCAACCCCTACAGGACTTTATACTTCAAAGAAATAAAATAATGCACAAAATCAATTTTGCCTTTCTTGAAAGTCACCTTTAAAATTGTAGCATAAGTCCCAACTTAGAAGTGCACATGATAGCTGGAAAAAATATTATTATTTTTAAATTACTTCTGTAACTTCATTACAAACCAGTTGTCCAAGTACAGATACATCATATTTTCCTACACAACAAAATTGCCAAGTTCTACTGCACTGTTAACTATATTGATATACAATACCTGAGTGCTGATTCGTAAGACTATAAAACAGGAGGCTGATGATGAGGACCACACTTCAACCAGTCTTTACCCCAGTGAGACAGTGTGATTCATATAATAGACATTTTCTAAATGTCTGAGAAACTATTCCACAAACTCCCCCATAAAAGAAGGATTAAAGTATAATACAAAACCTTAACTGGCCAGAAGACCTGACGCACAGAGACCTGAGAGTTGATGGGGTCAAGCAAACAGTGATCTAATGCAAAAACTATTTAGTTACAGAGACCTATATGTGAACATTAAAATGTCCATCTTATTTGCACATAAACACTGAGTAGAATCGCAATAGAAGAGTTATTTTAGTATGTTATATACAGGTATTCTCATTTTATGATTAATTTATTTATCTTGTATTAATTCCACTTGTAGTTCTGACAGTCTCCAGGAAACATTCATTTCAGAAATTTGGGTTCTGCTGAAATCAACGCTCTGGAAAGGCCACAAGCTACCACAAATTTTAACTCTGTCACCCATGTTTTTTGTAAGTGAATATACAGAAGGTGTCATAGTTCAGAACGACAAAAGTTGAAAAAATTAATAAAAAAGATCTTGAAAAAACCCTCAGTGAACGTGGTTCTCTTTCCCTCCCACAAAATAATCTTGGGTTTATCACAACCCTACCCAAATTTAATAATAATATAATTAATAATATAATTAATATAATTAATAATGATATCCCATCTCCTAGAACTGGAAGGGACCTTGAAAGGTCATCGAGTCCAGCCCCCTGCCTTCACTAGCAGGACCAAGTACTGATTTTTGCCCCAGATCCCTAAGTGGCCCCCTCAAGGATTGAACTCACAACCCTGGGTTTAGCAGGCCAATGCTCAAACCACTGAGCTATCCCTCCCCCCAATTTAAAACAAAAATGTAGAAACTGACACAACACCATTTTTGCAAATAGAAAAATCTTATTTAATGCATAAAATCTGCTCATAACTCTCCATTTTTTTGTAGTAAGGGTATTCCAGAACACCAAGTATCCAGTAGTAGCAAAATCAGCCCTATTAAAATGCCTTGTAATTGAGCTATTTCTAAAACTTTTACATAACCAGTGATATATAAAGGATCAGAGATTCTGTAACAGCAACCAGAAAAACTAAGCAAATGTTGATACAACTATCTGCTCTTCAAAATGATCTCAACTTTATATATCTTAATACATTATGTGCTGCTTAGGTGCACATAACATCTTAATGTAGTTCATGTAATTATATACCTAGTTCATTGCTTTCACTGAGCATTCACCAAAATACTGCACTACTGTCCCTGTTTAAAGAAATTCAAATCTGCAAGTACCATAAATGATACTGTGTAAAAAGAGTCACATGTCTTTCGTTAGGTACTTGAAGTTTCAGTATAAATGATGGAAATACTTTTATCTCTAGACTAAATGCATGTACTATATAAAAGCACACAAATATTTCAGGTGCAATGTGGCATTATTCAATCTCTACTATATGGTCACTTAGTCTATGTATACAACCTCAACTACCTAGCTTCGGTAAAGCATTCACAAATGAGTACTGTACCAGCTTACATGAATATAACCCATGTTATGTACCTCACTAAGTTAGATTTCCAAGTATATGGTAAAGCCCACTGCTGTGTGAAATTACAGTCTAATCATCCTGAATCAATCATGTCTACCAACCATCATGCAAAAGTTCAAGCAATTGAAGCTCTCTGATACAGAGTGGAAATACACAGTAGGGACTCAAGGCAAGGGATATTATCCTTGATCTTAATATCTCCAAATCTTTTCTGGCAAACTACATTCAAACTAGACAAGTCTGCTATTGAAATATGAGAAAAGCAAAGATTGAGTAGATTACAAAAATGTTGGTTTTTGTTATCCTTTTTTTAAATTCTGAAAGTAAAAAAAGTATGATTAGATAGAAAAAGTTTCAACATCTCTCTGATATCTTGGCACTGCTTATTGAGGATTATTATAATTTTGGTTATTTGCTTCCATCATCTTAAACTATATTTACCAAAACATGGCATTATAAGATTGCTTTTCAAAGATATGTTACATAGGAGTTCACATACTAATAGACTACAAAGCAAGAAGGGACCATCATGATCATCTAGTAGTCTGACCTCCTGCACATTGCAGGCCACAGAACCTAACCCACCCACTCCTGTATATAGACACATCACATCTGACTGAGTTACTGAAGTTCTCATATCATGATTTAAAGACTTCAAGTTACATAAAATCCACCATTTACTCTAGTTTAAACCTGCAAGTGGCCTGTGCCCCATGCTGCAGGGGAAGGGGAAAAACAAAAACAAAACAAAAAAAACAGCGTCTCTGTCAATCTGACCTCGGGGATAATTCCTTCCCAATTCCATATATGGAGAGCAGTTGGACCCTGAATATGTTGGCAAGGCCCACTACACAGACACCTGGGAAAAAATTCTCTGTAGTAACTCAGAGTACTCCCCATCTAGTGTCTTATCTCCAGCCATTGAAAGTATTTGCTACTAGCATTTGCAGATGGGCCACATGCCATTGTTGGCAATCTCATCATACCATCCCCTCCATATACTTATCAAGCTCAGTCTTGAAGCCAGTTAGGTTTTTTTGCCCCACACTGCTTCCTGTGGAAGGGTATTCCAGAACTGCACTCCTCTGATGGTTAGAAACCTTTGTCTAATTTCAAGCCTCAACTTGTTGATGACCAGTTAATGTCCATTTGTTCTTATGTCCACATTGGCACTTAAATTAAATAACTCTTCTCCCTCCCTGGTGTTTATCCCCCTGATGTATTTATAGAGAGCAATCATATCTCCCCTCAGCCTTCGTTTTGTTGGGCTAGACAAGACAAGCTCCTTAGGTCTCCTCTCATAAGGTTGGTTTTCCATTCCTCTGATCATCCTAGTAGCCCTTCTCTGCAACTGTTCCAGTCTGAATTCACTTTTCTTAAACATGGGAGACCAGAATTGCACATGGTATTCCACATGAGGTCTCACCAGTGCCTTGTATAATGATACTAACACTGCCCTGTTTCTACTGGAAATACCTCTCCCAATGCATCCTAGGACTGTATTAGCCTTTTTCATGGCCGCATCACATTAGCAGCTCATAGTCATCCTGTGACCAACCAGTACACCCAGCTCTTTCTCCTCCTCCTATCTCTTCCAACTGGTAAATCCCCAGATTATAGCAAAAATTCTTGCTGTGAGTCCCTACGTGCATGACCGTGCACTTTGCACTATTAAATTTCATCCCATTTCTACTACTCCAGTTTTCAAGGTCCTTTGGATCTTCTTGTATGATATTCTGGTCTTCCTCCATATTGTCAATATCTCCCAAGTGTGTGTCATCAGCAAATTTTATTGGCACACTCCCACTTCTTGGGCCAAGGTCATTAATGAAACTGTTAAATAAGATTAGTCCCAAGACCGATCCCTGAGGAACTCCTCTAGTAACCTCCCTCCAGCCTGGCAGCCTTTCAGTATGACCCATTGTAGTCTCCCCTTTAACCAATTCCTTATCCACCTTTCAATCCTCATATTAATCCCTATCTTCTCCAATTTAACTGTATCAAATGCCTTACTGAAATCCAGATAGATTAGATCTGCTGCATTTCCTTTGTCTAAAAAAGCAGTTATCTTATCAAAGAAAGTGTTGAGATTGGTCTGGCACCATCTAACCTTTTGTAAAACCATATTGTACTTTATCCCAATTACCGTTTATCTCTATGTCCTTAATTACTTTCTCTTTCAAAGTTTGTTCCAATATCTTGCATACAATTGATGTCAAACTAACAGGTCAATAGTTTCATGGATCATTTTTTTCCCTTTCTTAAATATAGGTACTATATTAGCAATTCTCCAGTCATAGGGTACAACACCCAAGTTTATGGATTCATTAAAAATCCTTGCTATTGAGCTTGCAAGTTCATGTGATAGTTCCTTTAATATACTTGGATAAAGGTTATCTGGGCTCCCAGATTAGGTCCTATTAAACCTTTTGAGTTTGACTTCCACCTTGGATGTGGTAATTTCTGCTTCCATATCCTCATTTCCATTAGCCACCTTGCCACTACCCCTAAACTCCTCATTACTCTTATTAAAAACTGAGGGAAAGTATTCATTTGGGTATTGGCCCGCGCCTAAGATTATCTTTAACCTCCACCCCAACCTCAGTGTTTAGTGGTCCCACTTCTTCTTTCCTTGTTTTCTTTTTATTTCTATGGCTATAGAACCTTTTACTACTGGTTTAAATTTGATTTGCAAGGTCCAACTCTGCTTGGCTTTTGGCAGTTCTCACTTTATTCTTACACTTTCTGACCTTCAAGAGGTAGCTTTCCTAGTTGATCCATCGCATCTTCCATACCTCACAGGCTTTCTGATTTTTCTTAATCACCTGTCTGAGATGTTTGCTCATCCTGTTTGGTCTGCAACCCTTCCCTATGAAATTTTTCCACCTTGCTTAGGGTGCAAGTTCAGATATCTTCTGCAACTTTGATGTAACGTAATTCCAAGCCTCCTCCACATTCAGATCCTTGAGTTCTTCAATCTAATCCACTTCTCTAACTAATTCCTTTAATTTCATAAAATTTTCCCTTTTGAAATAAAGGACCCTAGTTGCAGACCTATTTTTGTTTATCCTTCCATCTAGTTTAACCTGAATTAGCTTATGATCACTCACACCAAAGTGGTCTTCTGCAACCAGTTCTTCAGTGAGGTCCGCATTACTTACCAATACAAAATCTAAAATGGTATCACCTTTTGTTGGTTCAGTGACTATTTGGTAAAGAAATCTATCAGCTATACTGTATCAGGCCAGTGGTCTATCTAGTCCAGTTTCGTGTGTCTGACAATGCTCAGTACCAGAAGCTTCAGAGGAATGTGAGACAAATTCTGCAATAGGCAGTTTTAGAATAATCTGCCTATAGGGAAAGTTTTTCCCTAACTCCATTTAGTTAGAGTTTGGCTTATTTATTTCCTTTCCATTTGTTTAATTATTTTTTTTATTCCTTACTATAACAACTTGATTTTTTTTATACTGTATAAATGACCAATCTTTAATTAATCTTGCTAACCTCTTAGCCTTAAAATCTATCTATCTGGAGGGAATGAGTTCCTCAGCTAATTGTGAGTTGTGTTACAAATCATTTTAAATCATTTTTAAAGTTGCTGAGTTTCAGTTTCATTTATCAAATTAAATCAACCAACTATTTGATTTTGCTGCAAAGCAATATGTCTAATGGCCTTTCTCACAAGGAAAGTGGCTGAGTAAATGGCACTAAAAATTGAAGTAAAAGAAGGGAGATTGATAACCACTAAAGAAATTTGTTTGACTGTTTGGTGGAATATGCCATTTGAAGCGCAGAGTGATATATATAGATATAGATATAAAATTTTTAACAAGTTAAGTTTTGTTTCTGTAAATGAAAGTAAGGCAAGTTTTCACAACACTGATAAAAACCACAAGTAACTTTTGACAAAAAGTGTCTCAATCATTACTAAAAATGAAAATATTAGTCATATGGATGTGTCTAGCATTTAGATGAACTGATATTCTAATGTAGTTCTTGGAAAACATTTTTCTCCTACACACATTCTTATAGCTGATTTTTTTTTCATTATGGAAATGATTACTACTATTACACCACTTCCATATTTCTGCAATGACTAATATAATTTACTTAAATCAGATGCACGCACAGATGAAGCTGCATGCAAATGACAAATATCCCAGTGTCACTATTCCCATAGTTACATAAAATTAGTTTATGGATTAGTTTGGATTTGTAAATCGTTTAGAAATTTCCTTACTGTTAATCTATTTTGTATATGACTAGGTGTTACAAATCATCGAATTTTTTTATAGTATCTTTCATGCAAAACTGAATATCCAAACTCTTTTTCACAATACACAACAGTCTATGTCTGACTCTAAATTATATTCACTTCCAAAATCTTCATTAATGCAGAGTTAAAGTTCACCAGCAAGGCCTCGTATCCTTCCAGAATGTTGAGTGCACGTAATATTGAAACCTCTACAATGAGGAAGGGAAAGTATAACATACATTTATGAAAACTGGAAAATGCAAAGGTAAGGTACGTAACACTTTGACTTCACATCCTTAACTCTTTCCTCTGCGTGCCACCCCACTTCACCTAAACACACATCATACAACACTCTATCCTTCCAAATGATTTGGAGCACTGCAGAAAAGAGCCCAAATACAGTAGAAGAAACTTGTTTTCACCAAGGTAAAAGTTGTGTTTAGGGCAGGTTAAGGAAACACCAGCTAGCTACTATTAGGGTTACCATACGTCCGGTTTTTCCCGGACATGTCCGGCTTTTTGGTAATCAAACCCCCGTCCGGGGGGAATTTCCAAAAAGCCGAACATGTCCGGGAAAAATACCGCCGGCCGGGCACTTCCCCTCCCGGGCTCCGGGGGCGCAGGGTCCAGAGGCATGGGGGCTGCCCAAAGCCGGTAGCTTTCGGGCAGCTCGGCGCTTACAGAGCCCAGGAGTTCAGGGAGCACAGCAGCCGCCAGAGCCCGGGAGGGGAAGTGCCCGGCCGGGGGCGCAGGGTCCGGAGGCATGGGGGCTGCCCGAAGCCCGAGCGCTACCGGCTTCACGGTTTGCCGGGCAGCCTCCAGACTCTGCGCCCCCAGCTGGGCGCTTCCCCTCCCGGGCTCCAGCTGCGCTGGGGAAGCGCCGGCCGGGGACACAGGGTCTGGGGGCTGCCCAGCAAACCGTGAAGCCGGTAGCGCTCGGGCAGCCCCTTTTGCGTGGCTGGGAGGGAGGAGGGGGAATGCGGGGCGCTCAGGGGAGGGGGCGGAGTTAGGGCGGGGACTTTGGGGAAGGGGCGGAGTTGGGGCGGGGAAGGGGTGGAGTTGGGGTGGGGGCGGGGGTGGGAAAGGGGCGGGGCCAGGGCCCCGTGGAGTGTCCTCTTTTTTTATTTTTTAAATATGGTAACCCTAGCTACTATATCTGATCACCACTTCGTGTACTTCACAAAAACCACACCAGCACTGCCAGATATTACCCACCCTCAATTGTTGTCTCATGAATTCCCTCTGGAATATCACCTGTACTTGCCTGTGAATAAGTCCTTTAATACATCACAGTGCACATGCAGAATGCTAGACACTGGATTTATGGCTTATTACAACAATCTGTATCTCACTAACCCCCACTTTTTGTCCTATGACTGCAGAGATGTTAACAGGACACTCTACCTTGAATGGTCTGTTAGAATATGTGCTAACTGCTTATGCTAAACTATCTGTTCCATCTTGCATTTAGCTGTGACACTCAGAGTACCTTTCCCAGACCTCAAAAGCTTTCCTCTCATCAACAGAAGTTGCCCCAATAAAAGATATTATCTCACCCATTTTGTCTTTCTAATAGCCTGAGACTGACACGGCTACAACTACACTGCATGCAGAAATCCCAATGGGAAGAACAGACTATTGTGCACATCTACTTGCACTATCAACATAATTAAGCACAGAGAAGATGGTTCCATGATCTCTCTGGGTGTAGAAAACCCTCTCCTCATATTGCTGAGAGTGCTGTGGCTATGCGCTGCAGGTAGCCCCTGTAACCAGTCAATACAGCTATCCCTAACACTATGAACAGCAGCTGAGAATATAATTCTGTGGGACACAACACACAAAATAGCTCATTTTGTTAGTCATTCCTCATGTATGCTTATTATTGGACATCACTGGCTGGACCATTTTATTCCCAGTGACTATTGTCACCCCATAGTTCAGGTATATCCCACCCTTATCCAGCAGCCTTACCTTTGTGTTGCCTTGTTTTCAGAGGTTTTGGTTTATTTTACTGCAACTCTATTTCCTGCATTTTAGATCTTTAAACATTGGTGCACTTGGCATCACAAAGACTTGGTTGAATAAACCTCATGATTGCAATATTGGTACAGAGGGGCATAGCTTGTTCAGTAAGGATAGGCAGGGGGGAAAAGGAGGAGGTGTTGCCTTATACATCATGAATACGTACACTTGTTATGAGATTCATAAAGAGGTGAAAGGCAGAACAGTTGAAAGTTTTTGGGTGAAGATAAAAGGGGAAAACACAGGGACAATATCATGGTAGGGGTCTATTATAGACCACGATATCAGGAGTAGGAGGTGGATGAGCCATTTCTAGAATAAACAACAGAAATATTCAAAACAGAAGACCTGGTAGTAATAGGGGACTTTACCCAGACATCTGTCGGAAAAATAATATGGAAAAAACACAATAAGTTCTTGGATTGCATAGAAGACAACTTCTTGTTTCAAAAAGTGGAGGTAGTAACCAAGGGTACAGCATTTTAGCCATGATTCTGACCAACAGGGAGTAATTGGTTGCAAATCTGAAGGTAGAAGGCAATTTTGGTTGAAGTAATAAGACTTCATGATTCTAAGGAAAGGAAGGAGTGAGAGCAGCAGAATAAGGACAAAGGATTTCAAAAAAGCAGACGTTAACAAATGCAGAGAACTGATAGGTAAGGTCCCATGGGAAGAAAACCTAAGGGGAAAAGGAGTCCAGGAGAGCTGGACAATATTAAAGGCAAAACAGCAAACCATCCTGATGTGAAGGAAAGATAGGAAAAATAATAAGAAGCCAATATGGTTCCATCAGGAGCTCTTTAATTATCTGTAAATAAAAAAGGAATCCCACAAAAGAGGAAACATGGACAAATTGCTAAGGATGAGTACAAAAGAATAGTACAAGCCTGTAGGGACAAAATCAAAAAAGCTAAGGCACAAAATGAGTTACATCTAGCAAGGGACACAAAAGGCAATATGAAGAGGTTCTATAAAAACATTAGGAGCAAGAGAAAGACAAAGGGGTAGGTCCTCTACTTAGCAGGTAAGGAGAGCTAATAATGGATGATATCAAAAAAGCTAATGTGGTTAATGCCTGTTTTCCTTCAGTCTTCACTAAAAAGATAAATTGTGACCAGATACTTAAACACAATCAATATTAACAACAAGGGGAAGGAGTGCAATCCAAAATAGGGAAAGAACAGGTTGAAGAATATTTACATAATTTATATGCATTCAACTCATCAGGGCCTGATGAAATTCATCCAAGAGTACTTAAAGAACTAGCTGAAGTAAACTTGGAACAGTGAGTGATTTTCTTTGAGAACTCCTGGAGGACAGATGAGGTTCCAGAGGACTGCAGAAGGGCAAACATAGTACCTATCTTTAAAAAGGGGAACAAAGAGGATCTGAGAATTATAGACCAGTCAGCCTAACTTGGATACCTGGAAAGATACTGGAACACATTATTAAAAAATCAATTTGTAAGTACTGTGACGGGGCAAGGCCAGATGGCTATAGTAAAGTAGTGAGGAACAGGTATGTTAGTCCCAGGCTAAACAAATCCCTTGTACCATGGTAACCAAATGGCAGTTGCTCCAGGTTAATCAAGACACTTGGGTCAATTAAGATCCTTCTAGAAAGCAGTGGAGATAGCTAGGTGGATTGGGACACCTGAAGCCAATCAAGGGCTGGCTGGAACTAGTTAAAAGCCTACCAGTTAGTTGTGAGTGTCAGGAGCTGTAGGAGGAAGCTGCGCTGTTGGAGGAACTAAGCAGTACAAATCCATATCAGGTGCAAGGAAGGAGGCCGTGAGGTAATGGTGAAGGAGATATTGAGTGGGGGCTGCTGTGGGGAAGTGGCCCAGGGAATTATACATGTCCTATTTCCAAAAAGTCAGCTACCATAGCTGCTACTATTAGGGTCCCTGGACTGGAGCTTGGAGTAGAGGGCGGGCCTGGGCTCCCCCCTCCCCTCCTTGATTAATCATTGAGACTGGGAGACAACAGAGACTGTGTGAGGGAGGGTTGCTTTTCCTCACCTCCCTTGCTGGCTTATGATGAAAATGGCTCAGTAAGCTGTGACCCTTGCCTCTAGAGAGAGAAGGGCTACGTGGAGGGTCACAGTGAGCCTCTGAGGCTAGTGAAATCCTCCAGGAAACCCGGGACCCATGGAGACAAGGACAGAGCTTTGTCACAGTACCTACAGGATAATAAAGTTATAAGTAACAGCCAACATACATTTGTCAAGAACAAATCATGTCAGACCTACTTTCCTTCTCTGATGGAGTTACTGGCCTAGTGGATGGGGAGGAAGCTGTAGATGTGATTATATATCTTGATTTTAGTAAGGCTTTTGACACAGTCTCACATGACATTTTCCCAAGCAAACTAGGTAAATGTGGTCTAGATTAAACTGCTATAAGGTGAATGCAAAACTGGTTGAAAGACCAGGCTCAGAGCATAGTCATCAATAGTTTGCTGTCAGTCTGGGGGGATTTTTCTAGTGGGAGTCTCACGGAGGTCTATCCTGTGTCTGGTACCATTCAAGATTTTCATTGCTCACTTGCAGATAAGGAGTGCAGATTATGCTTATAAAATCTGAGGATGACACTAAGCTAGGAGTAGTTGCTGGCACTATGAAGGACAGGATTAGAATTCAAAATGACCTTGACAAATTGGAGAATTGGTCTGAAATCAGCAAGATGAAATTCAATAAAGACAAGGAAGGAAAAATCAAATGTACAACAACAAAATGAGGAATAACTGGTTAGGCAGTAGTACTGCTGAAAAGGATCTGGAGGTTACAGTGGATCACAAATTGAATATGTGGTATATTAACAGGAGTGTCATATGTAAGACATGGGAGGTAATTGTTCTACTCTACTTAGCACTAGTAAGGCCTCAGCTGGAGTATTATGTCCAGTTCTTGGCACCACACTTTCAAAAAGATGGGGACAAATTGGAGTGTGTTCAGAGGAGAGCAACAAAAATTCTAAAAGGTTTAGAACCTGACCTATAAGGAAAGGTTAAAAAAACTGGGCATATTTAGTCTTGAGAAAAGAAGACTGAGAGGTGACCTGATAAGAGACTCTTCAAATATGTTACGGGCTATTATAAGAGGATGGTGATTAACTGTTCTCCATGTCCACTGAAAACAGGACAAGAAATAATGGGCTTAATCTGCTGCAAGGGAGATTTAGGTTAGATATTAGGAAAAACTTTCTAATTATAAGGATAATTAAGCTCTGGAATAGGCTTCCAAGGGAGGTTGTGGAATCCCCATCATTGGAAATTTTTAAGAACAGCTTAGACAAACTCCTGTCAGGGATGGTCTAGGAATACTTGGTCCTGCCTCAGCACAAGGGGCTGGACTAGATGACCTCTTGAGGTCCCTTCCAGACCTACATTTCTATTATTCTGTGACATTCTGGAAAGGTAAGAGGCACTGCTGGTCCTTAACTCGATATTAATTGTGGTTCTGACAGTCAATTTCCCTTGTTTAAGAAAGTGATAGTAGGGAGAGGCATGATTTCAGAGCCCTTGTTGGGGGGACGGGACACAAGGGGTCTTAGTAAACACAGGTTGTTAACTGTGTTACCTATATTTTGTCTTGCTTTATGGTGGACTGAAGCAAAATAGGCATTAGAAACCTCACCATCAAAAAGGCTGAGGTTGACAGGTTTTGGGAGCTCACATCAGAAGTCCAACAGTTCCTTACACCAACCGTGGACACTATTTGGCCCTATGATAGTTCTGAGATACATGAAATTTTCCTTCGTTCATTGTTTTTCTTTCAGAATGTATTTGAAGGGGCAAGACAGTTCCCTCATAAGAACATACATAAGAATGGCCATACTGGATCAGACCAAAGGTCCATCTAGCCCAGTATCCTGTCTTCTGACAGTGGCCAAAGCCAATGCTTCAGAGGAAATGAACAGAACAGGTAATCATCAAGTGATCCTATAGCGCATTTATTAACTTGTTATTCTTTGCTCTCCGAGTGCTGAGCAACATGCGGCTTTGTGGCCACAGCATTCTGTACTAGGTGATCTAGCATTCCAAGGAACAGAGTAACAGCTGCCAGGACATTTGGCACTTTCAAGTCCATAGTGTAACTGTCCAAGGGGCTTTCTATTGCATAAGTGGTAATAAACCTGGCTGGGAACAAGTTTCAAGGCTGCAACCACACCAGCAAAATTCTGACCCATAATTCTTCACTTGTGGTAGCAAGTGGGAGCTCCATTGTGGATAAGGTGCTAGTATTTTTACCACTGTGGATCCAGTTCTCTAAAAGACGGACTGGTTTTAGGTCCAGTGTATTTAGGTCTAGTGTAGGGTACCCTAGTGTATTGTTTGCTCATTCTATAAAATCTGCAGCAAATTTGACCTACAAGCCATGTATCATCTTATTCATAGCCAACTTTTCAGCAATTAATTTATGCATCTGGTGTCAAACTTCAGCAGATTTAAATCAACACCCGACAGCTACCAGTGCTTTTTCAGACAGAGTAATTATAGCAAACAGCATTTAGTCTTAATCTTTCTGCATTTTTTTCTATCCAGAGTGCAATCAACAGGATCTGAAATAAGTTCTGGTTTGTTTTCCTCCTTTGATTTTTCTTTTGTATTAAGCAAAATTAAAGTTCAATAAGAACACACAATTTAAATTCAGAAGACATGGATGGAAATTCACTTTGTTTTTATATTTTATTTCCTATTATAACAAGTGTTGCTCTGATCCCTGCTGCGGCTTTTCTATGACAAACTTCTATGGAAATTGCTAGCTAAGTCCACAGAATTTCTATGTTGATTGCTCATATCAAAAAAGATGAAGCTACTGCATACACATCTATGCTATATGTGCTGGGCCAGATTTTTAGAATTGCACTCAGATTCATTGTGACTGTGCATGCAATCTGGGTTACTGCATAAACAAATGGCCAGATGATCAACTGATTCTTTGTGTACACAAAAACTATGACTGCATACGTTTGTTGTTACCAGCATAAATTACACATACAAATATAAAAAAATCTTGCCATGTTTGTTTTCTATTACTCCAAAAATAGAAAGTTCAGCAAAAAAGCAGGCAGTTACTTCTGAAACAATATGACATTAGGAGCATGAGCTATGCTGTTATATTTTGTATGTGTACAAAAAGTGCCTTTATATAATAAATTCCTCCTTTTTCATTCAAGGACATTAAAACATTCTATAGACTATAAGGCTTATAACACAGATTATGTCTTCTAATTGAAGGGTGAAGGTAAGGGATCCTAGAGAGAATGGGTGACCCTTGGCTCCAGTGTGTCATCTTGGTGCCAGTGTCAATATTTACATCTGAGTCCAGGTCCGGGGAGAAGAGTCCCCTTGCCAGACTGTCTGGAGAGATTTGAAGTTGTCCTAGCAAGCTCCTGGAGTCCACAGGAAGAAGGGTATAGTTGTCCAGTTCAGAGCCACTCTGGGCCATATTTGGGCCTGGTTATGGCAGTATTGCGTAATACTGAGGCAGGAGGTGGGTTGAAGAAAATGGTCGGTAGAATAGACCAGCTACCAAAAGTTGTAGGGGAGAGGCAAAAGAGAAGCATTTTTTGCCATCCTTCCCCAGCTCCTTCTGAGAGGAAGCTTCCCTTGTGCACCCAAATCCTCATCCGTGTCATTCTGTAGCTTTGAGGAGGCCTGGGGAAAAAAAGATGATTTCTGAAAAAGGTTACAGCTGCTTCTAGGAAGGCAAGAAAATATCTAGAGAAGTCTGTATATTTGGAGTTGGAAAAAGTGAATATGAAAATTGTGCATTTGGATCACCAACACCGGCCTGACTTAAGAGATGAAGAAGGCTCACATTTATTCATCTATGCGGGCAGAACCCACATCACATAATGTGTTGTTTTTTTCCCCAGTTTAGACAACATATACACCCACTCCAATTTTAGCTGTAGTTGAGACTGAGGCAGCAAGGTTCCCCAAGGGAACATCAAATTGATCCTATGATACCATAACTTGTTTCTGCTACAGAGGCTGCGGAGCAGAGAAAGCTTTGGATTTATGAGATCTCAGAATCAATAGGGCTGAGGTGGATATACTACCCTCACATCCTAAGGGTTACCTCTGCAAGTAACTTGAAACCCTAAGGGAACCTATGATCCAGGCATCAGTTCTTAGCCTGTCAGATCCTCATCAGCTATATTCTTGTGAACTGAGTCCTGGATGCCTGAATTTCTGTTACACAACTTAGCCCATAGGTATAGGATGGAAGCCCAAGAGAACCTCAACAGGCACTATGCAGAATCAAGGGAACTGAGAGCTCTGGAACCATGCAAATTGGCTTCTAAGATTTCTAACAGTAAAAGTCTACGAATGGTTCCACCCTTTTCTACTCACCTACAAGGTGAGAGTCTCATAAATAGAGCTTTGGAAGGAAGGAAAACCCTCTCCCAAAAGCAGGGTATCAAGTTTTTGCATCTGAAAATGCCCAAACAGGAAGCATGATGTAAAAACACTATCCTGGAACAGAGAATCACCATCCCGGATCTGATCAAAAGCTTGTAATAGGAAATACATTACATCTCAGTGTTCTGAGGAACTCCACACCAGATCTGTTTGCTCAGACCCCTATGTTGGGCACAGAATCAGTAAGGCAAGTAGTTCTGCAAAGATCATGGTGATGGAAGTGCAGTACTGGACTCCATTGACCTGGGTGGATCTGGGGCCTCAGTGGAACAGAACCACAAGACAAGTGACTCAACAGTTAAAGGTGCTAGATCCTCATGTTGGCTGGATCCCTTCTTGGCAATTGTGCTTGGTAATCTTTCATGTCGAGCTGTCAAATCTGGATTCAGGTTCTCACCCTAAATCCATGTTTGGCTGCTAGATCCCAAAGCAGGCTTGATTTCTGGTTCCATATCCATACTTGTCAGCTTGCTTTTGAGGCTTTTATTTTTGTAGCTCTGTCTCTGTGCTCTTTTGTGGTTTTGCAGCTACCAGATCCATGCTTCATTGTTTCATCTGGATTTTGCAGCCCCAGATCTGTTTGGCTGCCAGATCCAGATCCAGGCTGTGCAGCCCAAGATCTGTGCTTGTCTGCAGGTTCTGATCTGTGTGGTTCTAGATCCCTTGGAAACCAGCTCCAACAACCATAAAATCATTTTAGGCACACAGGTCTCCAAGATCAACCTGGACAGAGCCAGGGACCTTGACAGTGACCAGATTGAGGAGCCTCCCTCACCAGCAGAGTTGTGTGAGACAGCCAAACTCTAGAGGACTATCTTTGAAGCCAATACTGGATTTATTCAGTGACAGTTTAGCTGACTGGGCCTAAGGAGCTTCCCATATTAGCAGGGATGTTTGAAGCAACCCTCCCACTCCTGCAGGTTCAGACATAGTCTGTGCTGGACAGGCATCTCTTTTCTTTTAAACAAAAAACCTGACAAGCTATAAACAACATTTGCCCCAAAAGGGCAGAATGAGAGAGGGGAAAAAACCACTGAGGAAAGTGTTGAGGATGCTGTGAACAATCCAAGCTCACCTCACCTTTGGCAGTTCGAAGGAACAGAGGGGCAGATTGGGGCCGTTTCCCCTGCTTTTATACATTCAGAATCCTCCAGGATGTGAAGGGGAAGAGGGGCGAGTGGCCCTAGTAGACACTGCTGTCCAGAAGCTCGCAGTGCAGGCATCTTGGATGCACAAGTGGGAATATGCAAAGGCCACTCAAAGAAGAAACCCAAATACCCTGAGACTTTTGATAAAAATCACAAGAGTTGGCAACTCTGCCACTGAAGAAGAGATAGGTCAGCGTTGAACACTTTGAAAATCCCAGCACTGGCACATTAAGATATTCTTTAATGTTATCTGGCCTGCCTTCACTCCATAGACCAAGAACTATGCAGAGACTAGGCCAACAAAATAACAAGTCTTCTCGTTAAGATGGAATAATATACTTCCCCTTCTAAACCTAACCCCCGATTAGTAGTCTTACCAGAAGAACCAATAGTGCATGACACAAATGAACATGTACTGTACATTAACCATACTTTATACAACTGTACTCGAATAAATGCCTTGAAGAAAATTCTGCTATGTAACACAAAATTCCAGCAACTATATTTTTCTTAAGTTCACAACAGTGAAATTATAATGCATTTTAAAAACATCAGATTCTTAAAATAATCTTATATGCCTTAAAATTACTGCCTTCAGATTTTCCCCCCAAAAGTTATCCAGAATGTGTAACTAAGATATCCACTAGAAAAAAGTTCTAGAAAGCAACCACTTGAGGTTGCTTATCCCCTCAAGATATTTATCAACTACAAATATTTTTCTCTGCTTAAGTAGCTAGTTGGTTTTCGTAAGCAGCTAGGCTCTTCAACATGATCAAAACCAAAATACTACAGTGTATGGAAATCCTGTAACTAATCATCTAATAGAGTGACCATGACTATTTCCAGACGTTTCCTCTGCCTCTGTAAACTAGTGACGGATTGCAGTTATTAACAGGTCAGTGAATAAATTAATTCCAGGGCACTGGAAATTATGTTCGTGAAATGAAAAGTGGCCTTGCTGACATTGCATCACTATTTCTAGACAGTGCGCTTGAACACCAAATAAATCTCACAACTTGGATGAGTGCCAAAAGCCAGTGACCTAGTTTCATTAGGGTGGGAAAAGAATAGCAAGTAGTCCTATGAGAGGAGATTATCAGAATAACTCTCTATGGGAGAACAGTTACATCCCATAATTTGATTTTATTTTTACATCACAAATTATCCATTCTGACAGATCACTGAGAATCCCCTCCCCACAAAAAAGCCAGGGACTTTGTGAGATCTCTTAGAATTAAAGTTACTTTAACATTACACTACTCACACTGACATCTCTGTACTGCATTCACATCCACTGTATTAGAAGATTTTTTTAGAATTACTTTTACATTTCATTCATATCTTAATATTGTTTTAAATCAAATTATTTTTGATTTTCCAGTGAAAATGTAACACTTCATGCTTAAACCAAAGAGAGCTTTACTAATAAAAGTATGTCTATTTTTAAATTTTCAGCATACAGTAATCTGCTCAGTAATCTTTCTTGATTAAAAATTCCTTGGCTTCTCTTCAAAAAACACACAGAGTGTGGATGAGCTCAACAGCTGCCAACATAATTTTTTCAAGAACTTACCAAGCATTACTGCCTCTATAAAAGGCCCCATTTATAGAATGAAGCATATACTGTAGAAATCACCACCACCCCTCCCATCTCACAACCACCATTTATATTGAGATGAAGACATATTGGCAAGAAGTATCGTAACAATAATATGTAGCAAACATCACTTCATCTTAGATTGATCATCTTTCGACAACCTCTTACTGTCCTCTGCAAATTGCTTTCCATTCACCATCAAAGTAAAGTACAGAAGATAAATTGGTATACTATGTAAAAAAGACTGTTCTTGAAAAACTAAAACATTTGTGGGACTTTTTTACTAACCAAATTGGGAATATGACATAATTAACGCAAGGTATTGCTTTCAAAGAGGTGTCACTTGCAGCCCAACCCAGCAAATCCTACTCATGCAAGAGGTCCTTAATTACCTGAGTATGCCATTGACTAAAGTGCAACTATTATCTCTATGCTTAAGAGTTACTTGTGTGAAGAAAAGACAGGTCCAAATTTTGAAAAACGGAAGCATACTATTCTTATTATCCCACTATGATTTACATTACCAGATACACTGCTACTGGACAAAAATCAAAAATGTTATTCAATTTTTATACAGCCTTTACTCAGGCAAGTTCTCACAGACTTTAATGTGAATTTTGACTGAGTAATGACTTCAGGATTTGTGCTCAGTTTTAGAGGGACATTTAGGTACTCGGTGATGGGTTTTGGGATTCTGAAAAAGAAGCAACACTATATTATGTATACATTTATAACTACTTTTTTAAAAAGCTTTTTTAAAGGAAATTAAATTGGGAAGTTTTAGCATTTTGTCTTTGTCCCTTTTATCTATATCCCATGGGACAACACAGGTGGATAAGGCAAGCACAATTTGTCCCCATATTGACAACTTTCTGAATAACAAATGTAAGTTTCTTCACTCTTTCTCCTTTACCTCTTGCTTCTTCCATGTTATATTTTCATGTCTGTGCTAAAGAAAGCTAATATTGATTATTAATATAGCAAAATATTTAATTATCCATAACTTTGCAATAAAAACACTGAAGACAGACAAACAAACAAAAACCCACATCTCCCCAAACAAGGCATCTCCCCAAAAACCCTGCATGGGATTCACCTTCCAATTTTGGGGTCTAACAAACTAATAAGAAACTAGCAGAAAGGACATTTGGTCCTATTTCCAAGTGTTAATGGCTAGCCTTGAAAGAGTAATTTAAAGAACTTTCAATATGTGCATAACCACCCCCCCCCCTTTTTTTTAAGTAAGACTTGTCCACACTATTTGCTAAGTTGTGTTTAACACTGTGTGAGTTAAAACATTTTCTAACACTATGTATTTTTCCAGTGTAGATAAGGCCTAAGAACTGGTGGTTGGCAACAACAAATTTCTGCTAGCTTCTGTTCCTAAAACAAAGGTGGGTTCAAGCCTTCCCCTGACCATCTCAGTGGAAGAGGAGAAGTAAACATTTTCCATCTGGGTAGATCCACTCCTGGCTTTTCATCTTCATAGGGATTAATCAGTATCTCTACAAGACACTCTCTTCAGCCCGCCTGCATTCTCTCTGCCTGTCCTGCCACTAATAAGTACAGCTCACTCTCTCTTTAGTGCCTCTGTTACCATAGAGACAAGAAAAGTTAAACAGAGCTGTGCTCACTAGCAATCAGTCTGCCAGGAAAACAGAAAGGGAGGGTTGTGGGGAAAAGGGCATTGCAAAGATACTGCTTAATACTTGCAAGGCTGGTGAACAGGGACTGAGCCTCTTCATAAAGAAATGGAACCAGAATGGAAAGATTATTTTAAATCTTCACCAGTTCCAGAAAGAGTAAAGGATGCTATGGCTGACAATACTTGAACCTGTATTTTTCTGATTTTCTTTGTGTCCTGTCCCATTTCACTAGAGCGGGGTCTTGGAGTGCCCCAAATACATAAGAAATGTATTAAGCTATTGTGAATTGTCTCCACATAGTTTGCACTCTGCCTAAACGTGGATTTCTATTCAACGTCCCAGACACTCCTATGCTTCATTATAGAATTGAATTATAAATACAGAAGTTTGGCCTTGCTTCATTTTTCAAACATTTACCCTTTAGTCATCAGTGTCATGGAAAACTACAATGAAACAATCTAAAAAAGAAACCAGTGACATGGTGCAACCCACACTCACTGAGGTAGAACTTGAATGGGACCTAAAGCTGTAGGTGTTATGGAGGAGGGAACAGGCCACACCTTCTATTAGTTATTCACGTAAAGTGAGCAACACATTAGTTTCATACTGACCAATACAATTTTTGAATGATATGAGGAGAACTGTGTGAAGGGGAAACAGCTGATATTTCCCTTTGGTTGTGTAGTTGAGATCACCTCTTTTTAACAAATGTGGTGAAAGGAAGAGATTGTAACACAATGGATTCAAGATCCCAAACTTTTGGGTTTAAAATTCTAGCTCAGGTCACAAAAAAACAAGACTTTGGAGTTCTAATTCTAACCCTTAGGGTAGACCGTAAAAATAATAATAATAATAAAGTCATTGCAGCAAGTCTCAGAGCCCGAGTCAACTGACTTGGACTTGCAGGCCTAAAAATCAGGCACCGACTCCGTGGGTGCTCCAAAGTGGGAGCACCCATGGAGAAAAAAAATAGTGGGTGCTCAGCACCCACCAGCCACAGCTGTTCAGCCATGCTGTCAATTGGCAGCTCAGGGAGGGAGCACTCCCCAAGAAAACTAGACATTGGCGCGCCTATGCTAAAAATAGCAGCTTGGGTTAGAGTCTGAGCTCTGAAATCCAGCAGGGGGAAAGGGCTCTGACCCTGGACTCTAGCCCCAGCCCAAACATCTACACCACTATTTTAGCCCTTCAGAGTGAGTCTGAGTCAGTTGACCCAGGGTCTAAAATTCACTGCATGTTTTTTTTCCCCCTGTGTAGATGTACCCTATTTGAACACAGCACGATGAACTCTGATTCTCTATAAGGAGCAGGTCATTGCACTACCAATAGTTTGGTGAAACATTCTCAGTTTATACATAAAGATGTTGCTATTGTATAACTGTATTTATAATTTGGTAAACAGATTTTGAATATTAGCATCGTGTGACATTTTAAAACTCTGCCTCCACACCAACATCATTAGAACTGCTCAGAAAGCCAAGTATAAAATGATTCATTTGGTGAAAGTCAGCTTATTTTTATTTAAGAAAAAAGAACAAATCATATGAACCATAATTCTCCATAACCTACAGGGGCAGAACTAATTTACCTCCCGCCATTAGCATTCCTCATATTTTGTTTAATTACTTTGAGACAAGAGTGGATGTTCAAACATCTGTTTTCAACAGTATTAGCATTTTTTTTTACTTGAGGCCATTTATTTAACTTGATACATAAAATAAACATTACAAAATATTAACATGCAAATAAGGCTCTATAGATTTACGTTAATTGAAAAAGAAAAAGCCGATAAACGTTCATATACCAAGTTACTTGTCTTATTACAATACCAAATCATGATAGCTATCATGAATGCTCAACATTGGGACCAACGTGAGATCTATTTTAGAGACAAGATGCGTGAAGTAATATCTTTTATCGGACCAACTTCTGTTGGTGCAAGGTGCAAGCATTCGAGCTTCACAGAGCTCTTCTTCAGGTCAGCTCTGTGAAGCTCCAAAGCTACTTAAACGAATCTAAAGCAAAACAGATCCACCTTTTATTTGCTTTCTTTTTTCATAGTATTTACTAAGGACAGAATTCAATACTTTAAACAACAACTTCTAATCTGGCTCTTCATTCCAGGAGGATTAAGATGTTAAATTTCTATTTTAGAAATTTGAAAGTTTTTCCCCTAAAAAATTTCCTTTTCTTGTTACATTTAGTCTATCATTGTATCATAGAAATTAGAGGTGAAAAAGAGCAATCAAGTCTTCTATTCCATCAGCCTGCCAATGCAGGAGTAGTCTCAGCAGTAAATAAATGATATTTTTAATTATATGGAAGGCAAAATGTTATTTTTTGTTTCAAATATTTTTTAAATTAGCATCTAAGCAGAGAAAAATTACAAATTGTTTTTGATGTTATGAGTCCTGTTTCCCTCCCCTCTCTGCCATTACCAAATTGTACAATACTTTTCTACTTTAGTAGAAGCTACAATATTTACAGCAAGAAGATATTCTACCATTAAAATGTGGGTCAAATTTCAGGCTCAAAGTATCACAGTCTTTCTTTAACCCTTTACACCTGTGTAGATTGTACAACTGCTGTTTGCATGAATGTATTTTGCATGAGTGTCACATCTGGAAATTCCCCTCGTATCTTACTCATCACAAAAGGAGTATTTTTTCAATTTTCAAGCAAATCCATTAATACAGAATTTTATTCTGGTTTTAACTGTGAAAAGGGAATAATTTAAGGGATGTTGAAGATTCACAAAGATCTACTAAGACCAACTGGCACACTTTCCTTCATTTTCTTTTCATGCAAAAAATAAGAACTACTCATGTTCTTGCTCTATATTCTTGGAATCCACAATCTGATAGCTCTGACTTTCTAAAACAGGTTGTCAAATCAGCAAAAATGGTTGGAAAAAAATGAACTGTAAAGTTTTCTTAGGTAACAGTTACCAAACTGGAGAGAAACAAATGAACTTTAAAAGCTTCAATTAATTTTTCATTTGCTCTACATCTGCACCACACATTCAAGAGATAATCAGTCCTATGCATCTAGGTACATATGCTGTATACAGAAGCGGCTGGCACCACGTTTCTACAGCCCTGGAGGGGCGGGGGAGGGCAGAGTGCTCCGCGCGCTGCCCTCACCTGCTGGCCCCGCCCCCCCACAGCTCCCATTGGCCGGGAATGGGGAACAGCAGCCAATGGGAGCTTCGGGGGAGGTACCCACAGGTGAGGGCAGTGCATGGAGCCCTCTGCTCCTCCTCACCCAGGGGCCACAGGGACATGGCGCCAGTGGCTTCCAGGAATGGCGTGGGGCCAAGGCAGGCAGGGAGCCTGTCTTAGTCCCGCTGCATGCCGCTGCCACCCCGGAGACACTCCAGGTAAGCGGCGCCGGGCTGGAGCCCGCACCCCGAACCCGTTCTGTACCTCAACCCCCTGCCCTGAGCCCCCTCCCTCACCTCAACCCCCTGTCCTGAGCCCCCTCGTACATCCCACACCCCTCCTGTGCCTCAACCCCTTGCCCTGAGCCCCTTCCTGCACACCGCACTCCCTCCCACACCCCACACTCCCTTCCGCATCCCAACCCCCTGCTCCAGCCCTACATACATGGCCCTGCATGCAATTTCCTCACCCAGATGTGGCCCTTGGGCCAAAAAGTTTGCCCACCCCTGGGTTAAAGAAAGCCTTTAGGGTGAAATATTTATCTTCATTGCAAAAAATGTCAAGAGTTAATGTACAGAAGAATTTTTTTTAAGACACCATTGTTCAAGACTTTGTGGCAGACAGCTGCATAATGAAATAATTCTATTTGAACTAGAGGAAGCAATGGTAAAATTTGTTTTGGAGGACCTTTGATGAAATATTGCAAATTAAAATGCCTTTTTTTAAAAGGTTTAGAAAGCTGTAAGTTGCAACTCCAGTACTAGGATTTCATCTAATTTGGTCAAATTCTCTGTTGACATAACTCCATTGACTTTACTGCAGTTATGCAAGAGCATAATTTGTGTCTATCACTGTCAATTTTTCCAAAGAACTCAACACCGCATATGCAATCACACCAAGAATATTCGGGTAGTTCCAGAAAGTACCTCCTGCTTTTATCACAACAGTATCCTTACTCTATCATTTCCTATTAGCCCAGTAAAGTATTTGCAAGTCTACCAGAATTACAAACTAACCAACCACACACTATGTTACTCATGTTATGGTCCCTCAGTTATGTTCTTTATTAGCACTTTCGTGTTCTCATGACACAGCTAAAATCCAGAGCTTCTTAAGTAATGTACTATACAAATGGAGGCAGTTCTGCTGACAAGGAACCCTCCAAACATTACAGCTCCCAAAATAAGTTTACAATGCTAAGCAAGAGAGAAATAATAGCAATAAACTATAAATCAAAATAATCCAAAACAGCAACAAACTAGAAAAGGGAGAAGTGTTCATATACATGTTCTGAGAAGGAAATTTCCAGATAAGAACAAAATTACCATATTCTCATATATAGTTTCTGCCTAAGTCAAGAGGTACTACTGGAAATGACTTCCAGATACTGAAAATGTATTTTTCTGTGCTTAGTTTAGGGTATAGCCATAGGACAGAGATGACTTATGTGGAATGGAGAGATGAGTTTTTTAGTAAATCTAAATCCACAAAAAGTACAACTTTTTCTTGATAAAGCTGAAAAATGGCTTTGAGACAGAGAGGCCAAAATGCTCCTCAGTCCTCTTAGCAGCAGTAACAGACTTGAGAAAAGGTTACTCTCACTGATACAAAGTGACGTTATCTCATGAGATTCAAAGAGGGGGATTTCATGGGGGTATAGACCAACTAAGTTCAAGTTCCAGCTCGTTATAGGTTGTCAGATAGCAAGTCAAAGTCTGGTGATTGCCTGAGGAAAATCTTGCACTGTGGTTATCACAGACTAGATTCCCTTGCCATTGTAAGACCTTGGTAACCCTTAACATTGTGATATGAACCTAGAGAGAGATCAGGTCCAGACCCTTGTGAAGTCACCCAGATTAAATTTTAGATATTCTCCTTTTCTAGGAGTTGGTGTTTAAACTAGCAAAGAGTTTTTAAATACATGAAGAATACTAGAAACAGATCTTGACTGCACAAGACTGTCCGCCGGTAGAGATGAGTAGCCAAAACCCAAACATTTTAGCCTTCCACCGTGTCTGTTTCACCAATGAAAATATCCCTGGGTCAGAACACAAGATTAGCCGCTGTAACAGAAGGACCTTGTGTGACTGACTGACAATATCCTGTAATATCACAAATGAAATTTACTGAATTAAGTTAAACCTTATTGAATTGGGTTTGATGCTTTAGGGGTCAATCATATTGAAAATTAAATTGTTTCTGTGTTATTGGAGGACTGCACTAATGTAAGGTCTTCACTAATGTAAATGTTAGGAACTTCAAAGGACTTTTTGGGACAATGTGTGTAAAGTGGATTTCCTAGAAAGTACCTGGGGCATAAGGGGACTGCAAATGACCCATTTCAAATCCACCCTTTAGAAACTATGCCCTGGGGAAGAAATCCCATTGTCTACTAATTACCTGCTCCTGGAGTTACCCCTGAACTGTGTAAAGGGTGAACTAAACACGTTATGAGTGTGCTAGTTCTAAGCTGAGGCTGTGATGAACTTGTGACCACAAAGGAAACCCAAAGGACTGCTACTGACAGAGCCCATGTTGGAGTTGGGGTGATGTCTAATTAGCACGCGTGTAGGTTCTTTTATTGTTTTTAATGTTTTCTCAGTACCTTAAGAATAAAGTAGGTTTGCATAGGAAGTGCTGTGTGGTACCAGCTGGTGTCCTTGGGCAACCTGTCTGTGCTGCGAATAACACAATGAAAGCTGGGAACTGTGCAGCCTGGAAATGCACCAGTCAGACACACAAGTCTCCACCCACGAAAGGCAATGAGGCTGGGGTGCTGGAAGCCTGAGAGTGGGTGCCTTTGCTGGACCACTGAAGGGAAACACAGGTGCAGTGCCAGTTGCCCTGAACTGTAACACCTTGCATGTGGGCAGTATCCATGTAAACAGAAGAATATATCTCTACTATATGGTAAACCATGTCCTGCTAGGCTAATATGGAGCTATTAGCACTATGAAGATTTGTCATTCTGATCTTTATGGCTACCTTGGAAAGGACAGAGACAAGGCATAAAGAGCCTGATGCTCAATTACAGGAAGGGCCATTTACAACTGCCAGACCAGTGTAAATAAGGGTATGTCTACACTACGAGAGTATTTCGATTTTACTTAAATCGAATATGTGGAATCGATATTACGAAGTCGAACGTGTGTATCCACACTAAGGACAGTAATTCGACTTTGTGAGTCCACACTAACGGGGCAAGCGTCGACATTGGAAGCGGTGCACTGTGGGCAGCTATACCACAGTTCCTGCAGTCCCCGCTGCCCATTGGAATTCTGGGTCGAGCCCCCAATGCCTGCTGGGGAAAAAAATGTGTCGAGGGTGGTTTTGGGTAACTGTCGTCGTCCAACCGTCACTCCCGCCGGCGGGCAATCAGTTCGCGCACTTTTCTGGTGAGTGACAGTGCAGACACCACAGCACTGCGAGCATGGAGCCCGCTGCGACCATCGCTGCAGTTATGGCCGTTGTCAACACCTCGCACCTTATTGTCCACCTTTTCCAGAGGCAGATACTGAGAAATCGGGCGAAGAGGCTACGGCAGCGCGGTGAGGACATGAAGTCTGAGAGTGGCACAGACCTCTCACAAAGCACGGGACCCCGCGCCGTGAACATCATGGTGGCAATGGGTCTTGTTGATGCTATGGAACGGCGATTCTGGGCCCGGGAAACAAGCACGGACTGGTGGGACCGCATAGTGCTGCAGGTCTGGGATGAATCACAGTGGCTGCGAAACTTTCGGATGCGGAAGGGAACTTTCCTGGAACTTTGTGAGTTGCTGTCCCCTGCCCTGAAGCGCAAGGACACCCAGATGCGAGCAGCCCTGACTGTCCAGAAGCGAGTGGCCATAGCTCTCTGGAAGCTTGCAACGCCAGACAGCTACCGGTCAGTCGCGAACCACTTTGGCGTGGGCAAATCTACCGTGGGGGTTGCTGTGATGCAAGTAGCCAACGCAATCATTGAGCTACTCCTGTCAAAGGTAGTGACCCTTGGAAATGTGCAGGTCATCATAGATGGCTTCGCCGCGATGGGATTCCCAAACTGCGGTGGGGCTATAGATGGAACTCACATCCCTATCCTGGGACCGGACCACCAGGCCAGCCAGTACATCAACCGAAAGGGCTACTTTTCAATGGTGCTGCAAGCACTGGTGGACCATAGGGGACGTTTTACAAACATCGACGTCGGATGGCCGGGCAAGGTTCATGACGCTCGTGTTTTCAGGAACTCTGGTCTGTTTAGACGGCTGCAGGAAGGTATTTACTTCCCGGACCACAAAATAACTCTTGGGGATGTGGAGATGCCTATAGTGATCCTTGGGGACCCAGCCTACCCGCTAATGCCCTGGCTCATGAAGCCCTATACAGGCGCCCTGGACACTGAAAAAGAACTCTTCAACTACCGTCTGAGCAAGTGCAGAATGGTGGTGGAGTGTGCTTTTGGACGTCTCAAGGGGAGATGGAGAAGCTTACTGACTCGCTCTGATCTCAGCGAAACCAATATCCCCATTGTTATTGCAGCTTGCTGTGTGCTCCACAATCTCTGTGAGAGCAAGGGGGAGACCTTTATGGCGGGGTGGGAGGTTGAGGCAAATAGCCTGGCTGCTGATTATGCCCAGCCAGACAGCCGTGCGATTAGAAGACCCAGCGGGACGCGCTGTGCATCCGGGAGGCTTTGAAAGCTAGGTTCCTCAGTGAGCAGGGTAACCTGTGACTATTAAGTTTGTTTAAAGAGAAGCTGAACCTGCCCCCGTTTCTTTACCCGGTTAATGTTGACTATCCTCTCCAGTTACATACCCCGTTCACCCCGTTCCCCCCCTTCCAACACACGTTTAAAAATAAAATAAATGGAACTTTGTTAATGAACCCCGTTTTCTTTATTACGGGTTTCGCGGTAAAGTGTTGAAACTGGGACGCAGACTGTGGTGGGGAGCGGGCGTAGTGATGGAAAGAATGCTTCTAAACTCGAGGAATGACAGGCTCCTGCTCCTAGAGCGGTCCGCAGTGGTGGACTGGTTGTTTCAACGGAGCCTGCCACCCCCCCTTTTCGGGACTCTGTGTGTGGGGGCTATGTGACTTTGTGGCGGGGGAGGACGGTTACAGATCCCCTGCTGCGTGGCTCTGTGATCCAGGATAAGGACCGCTGCATAAGATCTCTAACCGCCCTCCCCCGCCACAAAGTCACATAGCCCCCCCCCCCCACACACAGAACATGAAAACCACCTCCCAGACTGACCAGGGTGCCTAGTGACTGCAATGTGTGTGTGACCTGCTGCTGAACCTGCCCCCGTGTCTGTACCCTGGTAAAGGTGACTGTCCTCTCCAATTACCAACCCCCTTCCACCCTTCAAACACACTCTCCTCTAAAAGAACATGATGCAAACAGTAATTAACAGAAACGTATTTTTTATTAGCAACTACACAGTTAGGGGATGAAACTGGGACTGGGGTTTGGGTGAGGCGGGAAGGAAAGGACTTATCAAATTTTTGGGAAAGAGAGCCTTCTGGTACTTGAGCAGGCTGCAGGGGTGGAGTGACAGTTTTCACGGCCCCTGCCGCCCCTCCTTCTTGGGACTTTGGGTGAGGGGGGTATGGGACTTTGTGGCGGGGGAGGGCGGTTAGAGAGAGACTGCAGCGGGGCTCTGTCCTCCTGCCTCCGGTCCTGCAGAACATCCACAAGGCGCCAGAGCGTGTCCGTTTGCTCCCTCATTAGTCCAACCAGCATTTGAGTCGCCTGCTGGTCTTCCTGCCTCCACCTCTCCTCCCGTTCAATGTGTGATCGATGGTATTGCGACATGTTCTCCGTCCACTGGGTCTGCTGGGCCGCCTCGGCTCGGGAGCAGCCCATAAGTTCTGAGAACATGTCGTCCTGTGTCCTTTTCTTTCTCCGCCTAATCTGCGCCAGCCTCTGGGAGGGGGATGCCAGGGTAGGTCGGGAGACAGTCGCAGCTGTGGGATGGGGAAAAGGGAGTGAATTCCTCAAAAAGATATTTTTTTGTGAACAATGAACATAGTCTTTCTCTGTGAACAAGACCATGCACAGCACCTATCACATGCGCACTCAGGACAAGGTCGAATTTTCGGCCTTCGCATTCAGTGCCTGGGGTCTTGCAGTGGAGATCAGACAAGCGGGGCAGGACAGCGGAATTCGGGTAGCAGGCTGACATGGTAAGCCGTAGACTTTTGGCTGCTTAAAACTTAAATTATAGCAGTGCCCTCCTTTCACGTTCAAAGCAATGCTCCTAGCGTTGGCCAGTTCCTGCTGACGGCAATCCGGCAAGCATGAACTCTGCCCCTGTCCCATCCCCTCGCGGCTGTCCCTGGGAAAGATCCCTGTATGCAGCCCCTCTCCCGCCTCCACCACGTGGCTGTAAACCGCCGGTTACAGTTCTGTAAAGGAACAGGCAAGCAGTCCCAATAGTAACATTCCCCTAATTCTAAGCAGGTCACCATGAGCGACATCACTCTGCTGAGGATTTCTGAGACAGAGAAAGAACGCATGCTGCGTGAAAGCCAGCAAAAACCAGGGCCATATGCCGCCATGCTCTGCAAGGCAATGATCCCAGAGTACTTGATGATAGCCTGGCGCGGAAAAGTTTCCTACCACGGAGGACACAATAAGGCCGCTCTCCCCAGGAACCTCATGCAAAGGCTTTCCAATTACCTCCAGGAGAGCTTCGTGGAGATGTCCCATGAGGATTTCAGCTCTATCCCCGGACATATAGACCTTATTTTCCAGTAGCTGCACTGGCAAGGACTAAAAAGTAGAGCGCCTCGGGCAAACTAATCATGAAAAACCCATTGTTAATATTCCTGTTCTTTTCAAAATAAATGTTTACATGTTTAAAACACTTACCGACTGATCCTTCCCCTGATTCAGGGTCCGGGTTAACGCCTGGGGATGGTTGGTAGGGGATCTCTGTGAGGGTGATGAAGAGATCCTGGCTGTCGGGGAAATCAGCGTTGTAAGCGCTGTCGACTGCCTCATCCTCATCTCCTTCCTCAGCTTCCCCGTCCGCTAACATCTCCGAGGAACCGGCCATCGACAATATCCCATCCTCAGAGTCCACGGTCAGTGGTGGGGTAGTGGTGGCGGCCGCACCTAGAATGGAATGCAGTGCCTCGTAGAAACGGCATGTCTGGGGCTGGGATCCGGAGCGTCCGTTTGCCTCTTTGGTCTTCTGGTACCCTTGTCTCAGCTCCTTGATTTTCACACGGCACTGCGTTGCATCCCGGCTGTATCCTCTCTCTGTCATGGCTTTTGAGATCTTCTCGTAGATCTTTGCATTCCGTCTTTTTGATCGCAGCTCCGAAAGCACGGACTCATCGCCCCACACAGCGATCAGATCCAAGACTTCTCGATCAGTCAATGCTGGGGCCCTCTTTCTATTCTGAGATTGCATGGTCACCTCTGCTGGAGAGCTCTGCATCGTTGCCAGTGCTGATGAGCTCGCCACGATGTCCAAACAGGAAATGAGACTCAAACTGCCCAGACAGGAAAAGGAATTCAAATTTTCCCGGGGCTTTTCCTGTGTGGCTGGTCAGAGCATCCGAGCTCGGACTGCTGTCCAGAGCGTCAACAGAGTGGTGCACTGTGGGATAGCTCCCAGAGCTATCAGCGTCGATTTCCATCCACACCTAGCCTAATTCGACATGGCCATGTCGAATTTAGCGCTACTCCCCTCGTTGGGGAGGAGTACAGAAATCGAATTGAAGAGACCTCTATGTCGAACTAAATAGCTTCGTTGTGTGGACGGGTGCAGGGTTAATTCGATTTAACGCTGCTAAATTCGACATAACCTCCTAGTGTAGACCAGTGTAGAATCAGGCCTCAAACAGAGTTCTGACACTCAAAGGAGAATGCATCCACCTTACATGTCTTGTTTTCCAGGTGTGTAAAGCAGAGAAAGCTTATTGTTGATGAAAGATGGAAAGAGGCCAAGCACCTGGCATTCCCATTTGAAAAGACAAAGTGCAAAACTTGTTGATTCTTTTTACATTCACCCAGAGATATTCACGAGTTTTCTTGTCACCTTAGGTATAAGGAGCCAAATTCACCCAATGGAGTTACACAATGAATCTGACCAGGAAGTTGGGACTGTCAGATTATCGTTGCCATGCAGTGAAGAATTTGCAGTGCTTTTGACCTAAGAGGGACTCTGTTCCTCTTCGCTTCTTTATGTAAGTGAGGAATTTACAGTTGTCACTTAGTATTAACAGAGAGTTGGATACAGAAGCATTGTTAACATCCTAAGGGCACTTCCTGTGACTCTGAATTCCAATCAGTTACTACTGTGCCGCTCTTGTGAGGACCATTAGCTCTGGTGTGTGGTTGCTCACGTAAGCTCCACAAACCCGATGGGTGTCTATTATGATTTGGGTTAGTACTGGTTCAGTACTGATACTCATGTTGAGAGCCCACCACTTAATGAATCATGAATCTCTGGGGATGAGCAGTCCAGGAATTAATTGCATCTTTTTGGTAATCCTAGACAAAAGGGGAAGAAGAAGAAGAAGAAGGTGGATGACAGCTCATTGTATACAGCCATTAGAATAGTTTGTTGGAGGATCTGACAAATAGTAATGTTTCTGTGGGAAGGAATAGATATTTGGCCAGAGACTTGATTCTGGATACTTCCTTTTGAGAAAAGAAGCCATGTATAGGGCTATGCAGAACCTGGAACATAGGTCACAAGAGATCTTATCCCTATTCATCACAAATCCACAAGTCTAAAAAACAAGGGGAGGCATGAAATGTGCTACTTTGATCCATGGTGATTAACTAGTCTCCCATGTATTTTTTGTGAAACACCTGACACACTAATGGGTGCTTAAACAATAATGTTGTCCAAATAATGGAAGACATGGAGTCCCTCTTCTCTCATAGAAACCACCATGGCTGACAATGAGCATGGAGAACATACATGAGTCTGATGAAAGATCAAATGGCAAGGCAACAGATTGGCAGCAAAGACAATCCATTGAGAAGCAGAGGATTCTGAAGTGTACCAGTGAGAGGGCAGGGCACAGGAAGATACAAATTCATGATGTCAACTGAACACAGAATATATTCCATCCCACAATAAATCTCTGTTTATAGCATAGGGAGTTTTCCCACATGGAAGAACCTGGTTCATTTGACATATAAAGGGACATCATATCCCGAAATGGTCAAATACCCTATTCTTCATTGGAACTAGGAAGAACCAAATACAAATCCCTGAAACCTTCTCCTAAATTGGGGTGCAGATGATAGCTCTCATACAGCATAGTTTCTGTTTTTATTCCCAAATACTGTATCTTGTCTTGTTTGAACTATTCTCATAAAAAGGAAGAGAATATTGGTAGGGGTGTTAAGTTTATTAGGTGATCTCATTTTGTGTTTTCGAAGTTGAGAATCCCATGCGGGACATACATACTTTTTCAGCCTGTCCCCTTTTAGACTACCGTCTGAATCACCATGCCCTGCTTCTGTCTGCTGGTGGAGGGGCCAGCCCTGATCATTTAATGACTTTTGAGAGATGAAGAGAGACAATATTTTTGGCCTTAGTGGCATGAAAGATTGATTCCTGCTTTTTTCCTGAAGTGTCTCTCTTCTGGCATGAGCAACTTATCACAGTCAATTGCCTTTTGAACACCAATATCCAAGGCTCTTCTAGACAGCTTTTGCCCATCAAAAGCAGTGTGAATCAATTGAGACCTGAAGACAGACTCTATGTGCTAGAAACCAAGCCACTCTGGAGATGGCAGAGCATAGAAGAGAGCAAGTTAGGAACCTAACTTATGTTTTAGGTATATAAGAATGAAACAAAAACAATTCTAGATGGTTCAGACTCTCTGATATGGACTGTATGCAGGGTTTATACCCTGAACCAAACAGCAGTGTGGCTGAGCTGATAAGACTTGGGTCTACATATGAGATACCACGATTCTATTTCCAGCTCTTCCTGACGTGACTTTTTACCTTTTTTGTAATTAACTTGCCAAAAACTTTATTAACACAGAGTTAATGTTGCCCAGTGCTGCCTCATGACCATCCAGAATGTGGAGAGCTGGCTCCACTTCTCTTCCCCACCTAGTATATCGCTGGAGGAAAAGGTGTCCAACTTTCCCACTCCCTGGCTCCCCTTATCATTCTGCTATTTCAGGGCATCTGAGCTCCCAGAAAGCAAAGGTTTCTCTGATGAAAATCCCTTATTCATCAAAGGATCTTAGGAAAAACTGCTTTTGGAAAGTCAGTTCTTCCTCAAAGCTCATGTCAATGATCCGGGTTTTCAGAACCAATGTCTGAATGGTCATTTACACCCCCACAACACTGCTCCAACCACTCCAACATTCCTTCTAGCATTCCCATTGCTCTGAGCCCCTCCCATGCCCTCACTGCACTGAGCCCATTTCCCCACACACACACCCACACACCAGCTCCACCCTGCTCTGTTCAATATCTTCATTAACGACTTAGATATTGGCATAGAAAGTACGCTTATTAAGTTTGCGGATGATACCAAACTGGGAGGGATTGCAACTGCTTTGGAGGACAGGGTCATAATTCAAAATGATCTGGACAAATTGGAGAAATGGTCTGAGTTAAACAGGATGAAGTTTAACAAAGACAAATGCAAAGTGCTCCACTTAGGAAGAAAAAATCAGTTTCACACATACAGAATGGGAAGAGACTGTCTAGGAAGGAGTACGGCAGAAAGGGATCTAGGGGTTATAGTGGACCACAAGCTAAATATGAGTCAACAGTGTGATGCTGTTGCAAAAAAAGCAAACATGATTCTGGGATGTATTAACAGGTGTGTTGTGAGCAAGACACGAGAAGTCATTCTTCCGCTCTACTCTGCTCTGGTTAGGCCTCAGCTGGAGTATTGTGTCCAGTTCTGGGCACCGCATTTCAAAAAAGATGTGGAGAAATTGGAAAGGGTCCAGAGAAGAGCAACAAGAATGATTAAAGGTCTTGAGAACATGACCTATGAAGGAAGGCTGAAAGAATTGGGTTTGTTTAGTTTGGAAAAGAGAAGACTGAGAGGGGACATGATAGCAGTTTTCAGGTATTTAAAAGGGGGTCATAAGGAGGAGGGAGAAAACTTGTTCACCTTAGCCTCTAAGGATAGAACAAGAAGCAATGGGCTTAAACTGCAGCAAGGGAGGTCTAGGTTGGACATTAGGAAAAAGTTCCTAACTGTCAGGGTGGTTAAACACTGGAATAAATTGCCTAGGGAGGTTGTGGAATCTCCATCTCTGGAGATATTTAAGAGTAGGCTTGATAAATGTCTATCAGGGATGGTCTAGACAGTATTTGGTCCTGCCATGCAGGCAGGGGACTGGACTCGATGACCTCTCGAGGTCCCTTCCAGTCCTAGAATTTATGAATCTATGAATCCTTCCCACTCCATGCACCTGTTAACTTGGAGGGACCCTGGGGAGAAGGAAAGGTGGTATGGTTGTGAAGAATGCATGTACCAGTTGGAGGCAGGAAAGGGAAGGAAAGTAGAGATACAGTGTCCCTGTCTGGGCAGAGTGTATGAGGAAGGGGCTCTGTGCATTCATCTGAAGTATAGGAGGCTCAGAAAGGTGTGAAGTGGACCATTCATCTCAATAAGATGTTCTCAGCTGAATGAGAGTACACCATAGAGATGAATACGCTCTGGAATGATAACTCTGAGATGTGTGAACTGCTCCACTCATCTCACCCCAACCCTATCCCTGCAGTTTCAGCACTTGTGCGCATAATGTGCATAGCACACAAATCACCTAAGTAGAGGATTCAACCTCGCTGTCCTTGGGATAGCACTTGTACCCTTAAACCACCAAGGGAGTACACTGATCAGTGTGTGTCACTCACTAAAGTTTCAGAGGAAGCAACAGCTCGCACAGATGTTTTAAGCAGAGGTAGTAAATGTTTTGTAGTGCAATAATATTTGAAATATTTCTAAACTGGTCCTTAGTCCCATTCAATAGCTGATCTCAGGGACTGTCCATGCTATAAACTAAATGAAATGAAATAAAATGAATCCTAAACTAAATTTAGGATTTTCCCTTAGTCTACACTAAAAAAGTTGTAAGAATATGAAAGTGTTATAAGCAGTTCATTTTAGGGGGGCTGACTCAATAACTCACTTTTCTTTAATCATACTCAGTCCCACTGTTCAGGAAATGGTTGAGGAGCATAAGTCATGATTACATTACCCTAACTGCTTCCTAGAGTCTCATCTTTCCTCTATTTAATTAATGCTAATTTTCTTGATAATATTTCTCAAGTAAAATCAGAATCTGTGTGTGGATTTTAGAACACTTTGAAATATCAGCTGTGAAAGCAGATTTTGGGCAGGGAGCATGAACAACATACATTCTCCAAGGGAAGGATGTGAACTCAGAGCACCTGGGTGTTGCTCAGGTTCAATGGGCATTGCATGTTGCCTTGAGCCACGTTGCTACTCTGACATTGGGCTGCCTGCACATGTTCTTGAAGGAACATGTGCATTTCACTTTCTGTGGCGTGTCAGTTTAGCTTGAACCAGCCTGCAGTTACAATTTAACCCTCAATATCTTACTCAATATTGCTTCTTCAAAAGGGCAGTGGGTGCCATGAACTCACTGAAACGAATCTTGAGCATGTGATATCAGGTTGGAGAGGATTAAAACTATAATTTGAGCCACAGGAGTACACAAACCAGATGATTTTGTAAACACATGATTTATTTCGGGGGTCTATGTCTGAGGAACCACCCACTTGTTTAAATTACTCAAAATCTAAACCATTAACCCTACCCCGTATCCCATGAAGTGGAGCAAATTTCAAGACAAGCAAAGTCAGCATGAGAATTTTAGAACTCTTAGAGTATTCAATTTTTTAAATACTAAGTGACTCTACTTTAACTGTAGCAGTCTCAGGGGAGCTGGAATAATTTTTATAGCGGGGGTACTGATGATGAAAACCATGTATTTCGTGTTTGTTATTACTACTTCGAGCCAGGCAGTGCGGCAGCACCCCCAGCACCCCTAGTTCCAGCACCACTGAGCAGAGCGCCTATAAAATGTGGGAATGACACTTGTTTTCCTTCTAGGGGAGAGTATGAGGCCTTGTGTAATGTTAAGAGCTCTGAAGTTCACAGAAGGCTTCCAACATTAATCACCTTCCTCGGGCTACAAGGTATTTGTGCGGGGAGTCTCTCTCTCACTCTCTAATAATACAACACACACATACACTTTATAGCTAGATAGATTACACACAAAAACACTACTTTAAAGATAAAAAAACATTATTAAGGTGCAAACTCAAGCACTCAAAAGTAGGAAATGCCAGAATTAGGATTCACTGTGCAACCTTAACTCACCCTCCTTGCATTATGATACAATCATTAATTACATGATCACATACTATTTTTATCCATTCAGTGTACAGGATGGATGGTGCTCGATATTTTTGTTTTCTCCTCATTATTCAATGTGGCCCCGTGCCTTATTTACAATATACGATTCAAACCCTGCTCTCCAGATAGCTATATTAAACTTCCTCATGAGTTTTCCTATGGTGCTCATCACAATAGTATCTGAGTGCTTCAGAAACGTTAATCAATCTATTTTCACAACACTTCTGCGAGGTGAGGCAGTGATATTTATTCCCATTTTACAGATGAGGAGCTGAGGGACAGAGAGAATAAGATCAAAAGTTTTCACTAATTTTGGGTGACTAATCTGATATGCCTAGGACCTGATTTTTCAGTCATCATTTTCTTTGATTCCCATCCATCAGTTCAGAAGCTACAATGGGGCTGAATGAAGTCTTTCCACCACTTTCCATCTGGTACCAGCTTCACAGCTTCGTTCATCTTTAAATCATTTATTTTTAAATCATTATCTTCATTCTTCACTATGTCAATTGATGCATCCTTGGTCTTCCTCTATTTCTAGTTCCTTGCACTCTGGTATTTATTGCCATGCATGGTATCCTTTTCGAGTCCATTCCTGACACATGTCCAAATCATCATAGTTGTCTTTCTTGAATTTTCTGTAACAGTGTTGTTTGTTGCCCTACCCATTTTCTTATCAACTTCATTTTTTATTTTCTGCAGTCTTGGAACTCTTGATATTGGCCTCAGCAAATATCTTTCATTCATGGACTTTCCTCACTCCAGTATTCCGACCCATACAGCAGTACAGGCACAACAGTTGTCTCATACATGTTGATTTTCATTTTAATCAAAATGTCTTTAGCCTTCCAGATCTTGCAGGTTTTTTTTTTAATGCCATAGCGGCTAGTCTGATTCTTCTTTTTATGTCATTTTCACAATTCCCATTCTTCAATACTAGTCCTCCAAGGTACAACAAATTTTCCCACCTGTTCTAGTTCTTTGTCTTCGACTTTAATCTTTACCTCTTTCTCTTGTCCTGCAATTGCCATAAATTTTGTCTTCTCCATGCTGATCTTCAGTCTGAATTTTCTGATTTCTTGATCTCTCGTCAGTTATTCTCTGTAAATCCTCCTTGGTCAATGCTATGAGGCCAGTATCATTTGCAAATCTAAAGTTATTTACTGTCCTCCTACATAAAATGACTCTTCCCATTTAATCTCTGAGTGTTACCGCCATTACTGCTTCCAGTACCACGTTGAACAAAGCTGGCAACAGCGTGAATCCTTGTCTCACTCCTACAGTTATCCTGAACCATTCCATCAGCTTCTTGTCTATTCTCACTTCTCTCATCAACTTGCTATAGATATTCTCTATCAGCTTGATCAATTTCTTGGGGTGCCAAACATTCTCAAAACTTGCCATAGCCCTTTCTGCCAGATGCTATCAAAAGCCTTTATGAAGTCTATAAAGTTGTATAGAAGGTTTGGTTGTGTTCGATATACTTCTGATACCTATTTTATCACAAATACTGATACTACTGTAACAGACCCTGGTCTAAATCTAGCCTGCTCCTCTGCAAGCACCAATTTCACATACCTCTTCATTCTCTGCAATGTGTTGGCAAATGATGATTTTCTGGGCACACACAATAAGCTAATTCCTCTGTATAAAAAAAGTCATCTCTTTTTTTTATATATAAACAGTACTATTATCACTTTTCCCCATTCACTAATTTAATAGCTTTTCTCCTCAATTATTTTTGCACAAGGATCGAATGAAAGAGGATTTTTTCAGAGTATTTAGCATAATACAGTACTTTATATGTTTAAAGCACCGCTCCCGTTGACTTCAGTTGTAGCAGTAAGTGATCAGCACTTCTGCAAATCAGATCCCAGCATGATCATGTAATTAAAGATCATCATAATGTATATACAATGGGGCTGAATTTAAGGTTGCCAGGGCAGTATTTATTCTAGCATTTCCTAACTTTTCAAGACTTGACTATTCAATCTTAATCTTGTTTTTTCAACTTACTTTGTGTGGGTGTCTTTAATTTCCTAGGTTTTAAAAAAAGCTGACTGGAAACACAGAAATCCCACCATGTGTCATCATTCTACATCTTGGTCATCAGCGAGGTTAGAACCTTTAGATTAATCACACAAACCTCCACTACTTGAGCTAACTGAGTAACTGATAGCAATAGTATGTTTTCCTCCTCTATTTGGAGCAGCACTAGAGGGAAGATGAGACACTCACTTTGCCAGTGGGTTTCACAGCTACTTGCAGACAGCAAAGGAATGGAGAGACTCGGGAATCTTGGGTTCTATTCCAAGCTCTGTAGGTGTATGACCCTAGTGGGCTAGGCTCCCTACTATCAGGCTAGGTCTACACTAGCGGGGGGGGGTCGACCTAAGATACGCAACTTCAGCTACGCGAATAGTGTAGCTGAAGTCAGGGTATCTTAGGTTGACTTACCTGGCCGTGAGGACGGCGGCGAGTCGACCGCTGCTGCTCCCCCGTTGACTCCGCTTCCACCTCTCGCCACAGTGGAGTTCCGGAGTCGACAGCAGAGCGATCAGGGATCGATTTTATTACGTCTACATTAGACGCGATAAATAGATCCCTGATAGATCGATCACTACCCACCGATCCAGCGGGTAGTGTAGATGTACCCTCAGTTACAGCCCCACCTGTCCTGAAGCAACTAGGAGCAGCCATTACTGGGAAGAGTCTGGCTTTGCCCCTGTAGCACACAGACTCAGACTTTAAGGCCAGAAGGGACCATCATGATCATCTAGTCTGACCGCCTGCACATTGCAGGCAAGAGAGCCTAACCACTCCTGTAAAAGACCCATAATCTCTGCCTGAGTTACTGAAGTCCTCAAATAATGATTTAAAGACTTCAAGTTACAGAGAATTCATCATTTACTCTAGTTTAAACCTGCAAGTGACCTGTACCCCATGCTGCATCGAAAGGCAAAAAGCTCCCAGGGTCTCTGCCAATGTTCCCTCTAATTTTTTCTATCCATGTGCAGAATGAATTTTGTTATGTGCACCAATATTGAGGTAATGTGTGCATGTGTGCCACCAGTAGACACAAAAAACCTAGATATAATATATATTTTTTAAAAGTTACCATAGAGATAATTACTCCAGGCAAGACAGGTTAGGCATTTTAGAACTCACTACTCAAAGAATTATATTTAAGTGAAAGAAAGAAATAAAAATTCTGAAATGCACAGACCAGTCAAAAAACTAAAATAGCAGCACTTTGAAAGAACAAAATTACAGAGAATATATGTGCATTGCAGGAAGTATCACGAATAATACAAGTAAAGAAAGAATAGCAAATATGGCAGGTGACCAGCTTAGCTTAATAGTGAAATATTCGGTGAGCTTAAACTCAAAAAGGAAGCCTACAAGAAGTGGAAATTTGGACAGATGACTAGGGAGGAGTATAAAAATATTGCAGGGGTGTAATCAGGAAGGCCAAGTCACAGCTGGAGTTGCAGCTAGCAAGGGATGTAAAAGGTAACAAGAAGATATGTTAGCAACAAGAAGGTGGTCAGGAAAAGTGTGGGACCCTTACTGAATGGGGGAGACAACATAGTGACAGATGATGTGGAAAAAGCTGAAGTACTCAATGCTTTTTTTGCCTCTGTCTTCACAGACAAGGTCAGCTCCCAGACTGCTGGGCAACACACTGGGCAACAGAGTATGGGGAGGAGGTGAGCAGCCTTCAGTGGTGAAAGAACAGGTTAAGGACTATTTAGAAAAGCTGGACATGCACAAGTCCATAGGTCCAGATCTAATGCATCCAAGGGTGCTGAGGGAGTTGGCTGATGTGATTGCAGAGCCATTGGCCATTATCGTTGAAAATTCGTGGTTATCTGGGGAGGTCCCGGACGACTGGAAAAAGGCAAATACAGTGCCCATATTTTAAAAAAGGAAGAAAGAGAACCCCAGGAACTACAGACCGGTCAGCCTCACTTCAGTCCCCAGCAAAATCATCTAGCAGGTCCTCAAGGAATCCATTTTGAAGCACTTGAAGGAGAGGAAGGTGATCAGGAACAGTCAACATGGATTCACCAAGGGCAAGTCATGCCTGACCAACCTGATTGCCTTCTATGATGAGATAACTGGCTCTGTGGATATGGGGAAAGCGGTGGATGTGATATATCTTGATTTTAGCAAAGCTTTTGATATGGTCTCTCACAGCATTCTTGCCAGCAAGTTAAAAAAGTATGGATTGGATAAATGGACTATAAGGTGGATAGAAAGCTGGCTAGATTGTCGGGCTCAGCGGGTAGTGATCAATAGCTCGATGTCTAGTTGGCAGCCGGTATCAAGTGGAGTGCCCCAGGGGTCGGTCCTGGGGCCGGTTTTGTTCAACATCTTTATTAATCATCTGGATGATGGGATTAATTGCACCCTCAGCAAGTTCGCAGATGACACTAAACTGGGGGGCGAGGTAGATATGCTGGAGGGTAGGGATAGGGTCCAGAGTGACCTAGAAAAATTGGAGGATTGGGCCAAAAGAAATCTGATGAGGTTCAACAAGGACAAGTGCAGAGTCCTGCACTTAGGAAGGAAGAATCCCATGCACTGCTACAGGCTGGGGACTGACTGGCTAAGCAGCAGCTCTGCAGAAAAGGACTTGGGGATTACAGTGGACGATAAGCTGGATATGAGTCAGCAGTGTGCCCTTGTTGCCAAGAAGGCCAACGGCATATTGGGCTGTATTAGTAGGAGCGTTGCAAGCAGATTGAGGGAAGTGATTATTCCCCTCTATTCGGCACTGGTGAGGCCACACCTGGAGTATTGCATCCAGTTTTGGTCCCCCCAATACAGAAGGGATGTGGACAAATTGGAGAGAGTACAGCAGAAGGCAACAAAAATAATTAGGGGGCTGGGGCACATGACTTTCGAGGAGAGGCTGAGGGAACTGGGGTTATTTAGTCTGCAGAAGAGAAGAGTGAGGGGGGATTTGATAGCAGCCTTCAACTACCTGAAGGGGGGTTCCAAAGAGGATGGAGCTCGGCTGTTCTCAGTGGTGGCAGATGACAGAACAAGAAGCAATGGTCTCAAGTTGCAGTGGGGGAGGTCTAGGTTGGATATTAGGAAACACTATTTCACTAGGAGGGTGGTGAAGCACTGGAATGGATTACCTAGGGAGGTGGTGGAATCTCCATCCTTAGAAGTTTTTAAGGCCCAGCTTTGATAAAGTCCTGGCTGGGATGATTTAGTTGGTGTTGGTCCTGCTTTGAGCAGGGGATTGGACTATATGACCTCCTGAGGTCTCTTCCAACCCTAATATTCTATGATTCTATGTGTTGGGAGGGAAGTGTGTGAGAGACAGTGAGTGTGTGTGTGAGTGAGAGAGAGACACATACAGAGACAGCGTGTGAATGAGAGACAGAGAGAGTGTGTGTGCTGGCTGCTGGGGAAGTGTATGAGAGACCGTGCACTTTCTCTTTAAGCACAGCCGCACTCACCAGTCTGAAGGCTCATTCAGACCGCAGCAGCCACCAGCAGCTCAGTCTACCTCATGAGCCTTGCCCTCCTCCCCCACTCTACAGAAATGGGGTACATGGGCAGAGAGAGGCAGGGGGAGAGGAACACCCTGACATCAGTGTCCCCTCCCCCCAACTCTGCACAGCAAGCAGGAGGGTCCCAGGAGCTCCAAGGCAGAGGGCAGGAGCAGTGGAGTGGAGGGGCATCTGAACACAAGTTGCCGGATGTGCGCAGCTCTACTAATCAAATGCATGGCACTCAATTGACTCTTGTGTGGCCATGCAGTCACGCAGCTTAGAGGGAACACTGGTCTCTGCCAATCTGACCCAGGAGAAAATTCCTTATCAACTCCAAATATGGCAAATCAGTTAGACTCTGAGCATGTGGGCAAGACCTACCAGCCAGACACCTGGGAAGGATTCTCTGTACTAACTCAGAACCCGCCCCTTCTAGTGTCCCATCACTGGCCATTGAAGATATTTGCTGCTACCATTCACACATCAGCTACATACCATTGTATGCAGTCTCATCATAATGTCCCCTCCATAAATTTATCAAGCCTAGTCTTGAAGCCACTTAGGATTTTTTTGTCCCCACTGCTCCCCTTGGAAGGCCGTGCCACAACTTCACTCCCCTAATGGTTAGAAACCTTTGTCTAATTTCAAGCTTAAACTTGTTGATGACCAGTTTATATCCATTTGTTCTTGTGTCCACATTGGCGCTTAACTTAAATAACTCCTCTCCCTCCCTGATATTTATCCTTCTGATGTACTTATGGAGAGCAGTCATATCTCCCCTCAGCCTTCTTTTGGTTAAGCTAAACAAGCCAAACTCTTTGATTCCCCTCTCATAAAGTAGGTTTTCCATTCCTCTGATCATCCTAGTAACCCTTCTCTGCAACTGTTCCAGTTTAAATTCATTTTTTGTTAAACATGGGAGCCCAGAACTGCACACACTATTCCAGATGAGGTCTCACCAGTGCCTTGTATAATGGTACTAACACTTCCCTGTCTCTACTGGAAATACCTTGCCTGATGCATCCTAGGACTGTATTAGCCTTTTTCACAGCCGCATCACATTAGCAGCTCATAGTCATCCTGTGGCCAACCAATATATCCAGGTCTTTCTCCTCCTCTGTTGCTTCCAACTGGAAGTCCCCAGATTATAGCAAAACGTCTTGATGATAGTCCCTTTGCACTATTAAATTTCATTCCATTTCTATTACTCCAGTTTTCAAAGTCCTTTGGATCTTCTTGTATGATATTCCGGTCTTCCTCCATATTGGCAATACCTCCCAAGTGTGTGTCATCTGCAAATTTTATTGGCTCACTCCCACTTCTTGGGCCAAGGTCATTAATGAAACTGTTAAATAAGATTGGTCCCAAGACCGATCCCTGAGGAACTCCTCCAGTAACCTCCCTCCAGCCTGGCAGCCTTTCAGTATGACCCATTGTAGTCTCCCCTTTAACCAATTCCTTATCCACCTTTCAATCCTTATATTAATTCCCATCTTCTCCAATTTAACTGTATCAGATGCCTGACTGAAATCCAGGTAGATTAGATATACCCGTATTTCCTTTGTCTAAAAAACCAGTTGTCTTATCAAAGAAGGAAATCCATCTACATTTTGTAAAACCATGTTATATTTTATCCCAATTACTATTTACTTCTATGTCATTAGCTACTTTCTCTTTCAACATTTGTTCCAAGACCTTGCATACAACTGAAGTAAAACTAACAGGCCTGTCATCTCCTGGATCACTTTTTCCCCCTTTCTTAAAAATAGGATATCTATTAGTAATTCTCCAGTCATAGGGTATAACCCCCGAGTTTACAGATTCATTAAAAATCATGGCTATTGGGCTTGCAATTTCATGTGCCAGTTCCTTTAATATTCTTGGAGGGAGATTATCCAGGCCCCCAGATTTAATCCCATTAAGCTGTTGCAGTTTGACTTCCAACGTGGATATTGTAATTTCTACTTCCATATTCTTGTTCCCATTAGCCACCCTGCCATGACCCCTAAACTCTTCATTACCCTTATTAAAAACTGAGGCAACGTATTTGTTGTGGTGTTGGTCCATGCCTAGATTATCTTTAATCTCCACCCCATCTTCAGTGCTTAGTGGTCCCATTTTTTCTTTCCTTGTTTTCTTTTTATTTATATGGCTATCAAATCTTTTACTATTGGTTTTAATTTCCTTTGCAAGACCCAACTCTGCTTGGCTTTTGGCAGTTCTCACTTTATCCCCACACTCCAAGAGGTAGCTCTCCTTGCTGATCTATCCCATCTTCCATTCTTGTAGGCTTTCTGCTTTCTCTTAATCACTGTTTGAGATGCTTGCTCATCCAACTTGGTCTGCAATCCTTCCCTACAGTCACAGTCCAATCACAAATAGGAGATGAGAACATATGGAGCATGTTCAGTCACTCTGTAGGGGTTGTGTAAGTGCAGTGTGATCAACACTAGGAATTGTGAGAGGTTTGAGCAAGCTCAATGAGGATGGAATCTTTGGAGATTTTAGCTGGTAAAATCAAAGAAGTCTCTACCGAGCTTGCACAAACTACAATTTTTCAAAGGCTTATAACCCGGCCAGATTTGGGACAGAATCCACATCTCCATTGCAGACACATCCCTGACAGAAAGTCATGGGGGCACAAGAGCTGTTCAAATAAAAGCTCACTAGAATTTAACATGGCCAAAACAACATGTTTTTCCATAGTCTCATTCTTGAAATAACTGAACATCGACCAGCCACTGCCTATACTATCTTTGGTTTTCTGCCTCTAGGATGCCACCATCCTCAACAGCACCCTATGGGAGCTCTCTGAAATAAAAGAACATAGGTAATCAACTGCACCTTCATCTACTCCCACTAGGATCAATTGGCAAGGCAATAATATATCACGATCAAAGACACCACAAGCAACTGACAGACCTAAAAATATATGTATGAATACCTCATCTTCACCCATGGCTAAGAAGGGATCAACCATCAGGATAACCCAGTGCTGTACCCATGCCAAACAAAGGTCTGAACTCAAACTGAGAATAAACTAGGAGATCTGAAACACCTAATTAAGATATTGTGAGATGTCTCATCATAACTTCCTCAATAATCTTAACCAATAATGGAAAATTTGAAACAGGACAAAAAGCATCCAGACTGTCAAATTCAAGTGGTTGTTTCTTATCCAGAGGTTGCACCAATGTTTCCTTAAGGACAGTTGGCACCCTGCTCTTCCTGCTACAAGCATTGACAATCTCCATTAGCAACAAACCTAGTATTTCCCCAACAGCCTTCACCAATCAGAAAGAACATTACTCCAAAGCTGAGGTATAAAATTCTCACAACACTTCTAGCAACATCAGCTAAAGCCCTAGCAGAGAAGTTTTGTTTCCTCAAGATATTGTTCTTCCATCACAAAGGCAAATAGTTTGGTTCAAATCAGTGTGCTTTTATCTGGAAAACAAAAATAAATGCCCTTCACAGTAGAAGGGACTCAAATCAAACATCATTATTACCCCTTTATTCTTTTCAGCCACCCTGAATCCAGAGTAGGGCCAACTGTCCTTCCAAGTGGAAGAAGGTATTAAAATAAAATAGTAGTCTCTGTCCTCTGAAAATACCAAAAAAATTCTGAATGAGATAGAGTGATACATACACCACACTTTCACAGTCAGTATCTTCATATAACTGACTAAAAAGCAATACAAAAGTTGAATTGGTGTCCTAAAGGAACAGATTTAGGAACAGATTGATTTAGTTGGGGTTGGTCCTGCTTTGAGCAGGGGGTTGGACCAGATGACTTCCTCAGGTCTCTTCCAATGCTAATCTTCTATGATTCTAAGATGGTATACGGTGTTGGATCATCAAATTAAATTACCATTTCTGCTATACTAATAGTTACAAATTAATGTTTTTGCACATGCCCCTACACAAATGACATCAGCCTTCAAAGACATTAACCCTATTTACATAACCGTTAAGGCGGGCATCCATTAAAAAAAACCAATCCTACATAACTCATTTCTTTAAAGAAAAAAACTTTTTACTAATTTTCAGTAGGAAATATGGTTTAAAACTATGTTAATAACACTTAAAACATACAAAGTTAAACATAAAATGTATAACCAACAATGCAAAATCACAAGCACCAAGGCCACTGGTTAGCAGTTGGATTATCTTCAGTATTGTACAAGACTAAAATTCATACCTGCACCCGGAATGATTGCCAGCTTTGTTTCAACTAGACCCATTTTAGCAGAAGAGGCTTGAAAAGAAGCATAAAATGTAATGAGTTCTTGATATAATCTATACTAAATAATAATTTGAAAAAGTTTATACAAAAGAAGATTCTTTACAACAATCTGTTAATTTATTAAACTTGTCTTCCAAACAACAAACCATCACTTAAAAAAGCATTTGCCTATGGAAATACAGAAAGACACCAAATTGAGCTGCAATTTATTAAAAGAACAAAGAAGCTATTCCTGTCAAGACAGGCTCTGTACCTCATTAATTTTCACACAGGAAGATTGCTGATGCAAGTAAGTTATTTAGATCCAATAATGCACAGAATTATTTGTACATTTTAAAGCACTAAAAGAAAGTGGCAATGTTATTATTTAACAACTTGAAATGGTGGGGAAGTCTGTTTCTGATGATTATGAATTCTTTAGCTGACTGACTACTCCCTCAGGGTCAAACAGCTTAATATACTATGAGTATGCTGGCAAGTGCTCAAGAGCAAGTTTCCATTTACTTTCCAACAAATGGTTTTGCAGTTCTGACAGCTGGATAGATCAAGGTTCCTCTTTTCATGTGCTGTTGTCACTTTTATTTTATAAGAGCTTAATTACTTATTTAATAATACACTCACAAACTAGTTTGGCCTATTTCCTGCAACCTGTTTGTATAGTAACAAATTTTGACGACAAGAGCATTTTAATTATAAAAAAAATTCTCAATCTCTGCCCTAGCCTTCTGGGATCACTGCTAATGATATAGTGAAGACTGCTAACGATAAAATGAAGATCATAAGAATAAATTAAAACAGGCAACAAAAATGCTCTATCTATCAACAGTAAATGGTATGAAATTAAACATCAGCAATTATTTCAGTCAAGTTTCTGCTAAATCACATAGAAATAATTGAGCGTATGCAATGTCAGAATATAAAATCAGTTTTATAAGGACTGTTGCCAAGGCAAGGATTAGTCAAGCCTTCTATAATGCTAATAATCTCCTGATCATTTAATAGGATTCAGTCTTACCTGCCACTCTTATGTCACAGGCTAATGCCAGTTCTAGGCCACCACCTAATGCAGTCCCATCTATCGCAGCAATTGTTGGTACTGGAAGATTAGCTGAAAGAGAAAGTATCAGTTAATACCTGCTCACAATGAACATTTGTGAGTCATTCCTGTATTATCTCTTGTTCAAATTACAATCAGATGAGGAAAAACAGTAACATATCTTCTTCGATGACGATGCCTATCTTAAAATCAATTGTTCAGAATGATTGTTCAGTGAACACATGACACTCAATCTTTCTGCAACCAAATTGTGTTGCAAACTGTCCCTTCAGCAGCTGCTCAGTTCTGCCCTTAATTTAGATTGTAAACTCTGAAGGCACAGTCCATGGCATTACAGAAATAACAAAACATTTAAAATTCCAGTACATGTAGACTTGCCAGAGTGCAGTTGAAACATACATGTAATTAGCAGCAGCTGTAACCAGGTTAGAGCTGGCAGCTCTGTGCATCTGAGCATTGCTAAGTATGGTATCCCCATATCATGATGGGTCTTTTCCAATGTACTTGACCATGTGGGAACAGCTACTAGATGGCTGAGTAGGGTGAAGTGCGGGAAGGAATTCTCAGTCTGGTGATACCAATCTCGCCAAACATATCTAACAGGTTGTATGGTCACCAGGGAACTGTGAAATCATGATATTGTTTGCATATCATTTTTATTATAATAGTCTTACATATGTAATTGTGATAAAAATATAAGCATCCATCCTCATCTTTATTGATTTTAGGTTCTTTCCTTTCATGTTCACAGTGCACTAAATGAAGACTGAAGGAGAACACTATTCCAGGGTTTCCTACTTTCTTCAATGTGTGGATCACAACTTAACAGAGAGATAGTTGAGAAGACAACCTCTGACCAGCTCCCCTCCTATTGATGAGTGCATAATATCCCTTTGGAAAATACAGCAATTGGTTACAGAGAAAAGAAGTATCAGGAAACTAATTCATTTGTAGCTGTCTTTATTGCAAAAATAACAAAAACAAGAAGGAAAGCCAGCACAATTTGGACAGCCAGCTGTCTTTAGACCACCGATAAGCGGTCCATAGATCACCTCTAGTTCAGGACTGAGGGTTTTGAAAGTTCTGCACTATTCTATATTACACTTATGCTATTATAGCAATATGGTAAAGAATCAAATTGATTGGTTGAAATTATCTGTAAGTAGTCTTTTACTGCCAATAAAAACTGGTGCCAATAAAGCACCCTAAAAAATATTTGTCACTCCAGGCATCAGAAGTTACTTGCAAGGCTCCAGAATAGCTAGTACACACCCCAGCTACCAGATAGCGTATAGGGAGTAAAGGATCAGGAACCAGACCTACCCAGCTCCTATTCTTTGTTCGTCCACTTTTCCCATATATTGTATGTGAAGATAGGAAAGATAGACTGCTCTAACTCCCTTCAGGACCTGAGCTGGCAGCCTGATAATCAGGAAACCATATCCATGCCCTCGTGTACTAAGCATGAGGTAATCTGGCTTCAAAAGTTAACAGAGATAGGTAACTGAAAAATAACTCCTGGAGCATTGAAAGCTTAATTGCTAGTAATCACAGTTTTTAGTGATTAATACCTACGTTACTCTGAGGGGAATTCTGTGCCACTGTGCGTGCACATAATTTATGAGCCTCACACATTTTTATTTTTGCGCAGAAAAAGCTTCTGCTGAAAAGTTGCTACGGTTCTGCCTTTTGCCCACCAGAGGGCGCTGTGGCGATAGAACACAGCAGCTGCTCCCAGCCAGCTAGGGAAGAGAAAGAGCCTGCTGAGCCTTCTTCACAGTACCTTTAGGGTCAAGTCAGGAGACCGGGGGCTATGGAGAGACAGACAGTTCAGGGCTGCTGGGGGAGTCAGACAGGGGCTCATAAGGGCTAGTGGGGGAGGCCAGACTGGGCAGGGGCTCAATGGGAGATGAGGCTCTGGGCCACAGGGGGAAGGGAGGTGCAGGGCCACATAGGGACGGGAGAATGGCTGAGAGGGGGCATGGAGACACATTGGGACCGAGGGAGGTGGTGCAGGGCCACATGGAGATGCAGGAGTGGGTGTCTGGGTGAAGATGGAGCAACACATGTGGACAGGGGGTGTAAGGACACATGGGGATGGGGAGTGGGTGTCTGAGTGGGGGTGGAGGGACATGTGTGCCTGACTGAATGGGAGAGGCGAGGGGTCAGCCAGGGTCTGCATGGGGGGGAGCTCCCTAACAGTCCCTCCCTGCCCCCCCAAAAAACATACTTCCCCCCCCATACCCAACAACCATTCAAGTTCACACCCAGGATCCTTCCCAGCAATTATTTCCCTCTCCCTCAGCTCCTCCGTTACCCAAGACTACCCCCCAGCCTTTGCACCGCTTATGGGGTGTGTGGGAAATATGGTTCTGTATTGTAGTTTAAATGAATTATTGCTCAGAGTTCTGTATTAATATGTCTACTAAGGAATCTATTTGTCAAACAACATTTTCTGATTTTGTTGTTGTCTGTATTGTTACAGACATACTTGCTGACAGGTATTTTGAAATGAAGGACCAAAAATACTTGAAACTGGTATGATTATATTTGAATTGTTTATTTTAACAAATAAAATATGCAGAATTTTGCAGAATTTGAAAATATTGTGCACAGATTTTTTAATTTTTTGTTGCAGAATTTTTTATTTTTTGGCGCAGAATTCTCCCAGGACTACTACGTGGATTCCACACTCTTGAGAGGATAGCAAATAATCACAGCCTTCATGGATAATGTTCTGAGTACTAATTAAATAATGACTGCAGGACTGAAAGCTAGGCTGCTTCATCTGGTGGTAAAGTAGATTAGTCATTTAGAATGTTAGTTACAGTGCAAACCAAACACACTATCACATAAGGAAATGAAGTCTCAGGAGTAGAAAAATATTATAAAATCAACTTGTTTTAAAGAATTACAGTTACAGTTCCTAATAAGCAGTTCTAAAATTCAAAACTCAGAAAAAAAAAAAAAGCAGTTTGGTTTTCTTTACTATGTGTTAGCATGCTATGCCATCACTTCACAATGAGTTTAATTCTAAAGAGCCAATTGCAAACTGGCAGTTGACTGAGTGACACTTTGAAACGTAGTCTTTCAATTCTCCATAGATGCTCTGTGCTAATGTGGGACATGCACATATCAAAAGAACAGTAGAATTATCCATTTTAACATCCTTTCACATAACAGAAAAAAAATAAACATAAATGTAAAAATATAATTGTTTTGGATAAAAAAAATTGTGTTCCAAAGTAGTAAAAATTAACATCAAGGGTACAGCCTGTTGGAATATTCATAGATTGCTCGTGTTTATCTTCATTTTTGAAATACTGTATGCATAAAACAGTCCAGTTCAAAACAAATTCTGATCAAACATTTGAAGATCAAGTCCTGCAGATTCAGTTGATTTTGATGCACTCAAATTTGAAGAATGCTAAATTGAGCAGATAGACATGTCAGTCTCAACAATGATTTTACATGGCAAGACTCAGTTGCCAAATGGTGAGTGACAGACAAAATCTATTTAAAGCCTTTTCCAGCAGCTTGATCGTTTTATTCCAGAACATTCCACAATTTTTAGTCACTCTCTGGAATGGTTTTGACACACTGTAAATAAAGGCATGCCACATTAAGGCATGTTTTGCATATCCTAGTCAGCAGCTGGGCAATAGGAATAGATTTCAAATGTGATTAGTATTTATCAATGCAGAATCACAAGCTGCAAGGTGCAAGTCTACAGAAGGAATTAAAAATATGGTTGGGTGGGCAGATTAATGAATAATTTAACAGAAAAATAGAGAGTGCAAAATACAGCCGAGATAGGTAAAGTAATCTATGCTAGTATAGAGCTGAAAGTTGTCTTTAGAGGGAGTAGTAGTAAAAAATAAAAAGTCTAGGTAATAATGTAACACATTAAAATATATACAGAACTAAGAGTTGTGTCAAAGTATAGTAAAGCATCAGAATAATGAATCAAGGCAAAATAAGCCAGGTCATATAATGAATTTCTGAAGGATTATTTCACACATCAAATACACTGAGTCACAAAGCAAAAAAGGGCAAGGAATTTCAGTCATCTAAGAGAAACAATAATTCACCAAAAATACAATTCAATTAGCATTTCTAAACAAAAACTTGATGGGAAAGGTAATTCCCTCCATTTATTTTTTATTACTGGCAAAGATACAACATTAAGGAACAAAGACACCACAATAGTGGATACAATAAAAACCTAGGTAGGTAGATCACACAGTCAATCAGAAAACTTAAAAAGCTGTGTCCAGAATTTAGGATTCATAACACTGCAGATTATTATAACAACACTGGTATGTATATCAAAGTGCACTGTGGAACTTCTAGTGCGTGGTAGCAGGGTCACACAACCAGTTAACATGTGGCAAGCTAGTGTGCTGTAGATTTACACCCTGGCTTTCCACCCACAAAGCATCCACATAAACAAGCCCTAAAATAATTGTCTGTCTGATTGGAGGTGGATAGTAGGAGTCCTTCTTAAACAATAATTGCAGACAGTCCTACTAAAGTTGGCATCTGGTCTGGAAGCCTCGACTTAAGAGCAGTGTTTTGTAAATGTGTGGACCAAGCTCCACTTAGCTGCCCTACAAATTTCAGAAATAGGGCCTCTCATCAAACAGGCCACATAGGCTGCCTGAGCTCTAGTGCAGCAGTTTTCAAACTGTGAATCGGGACCCCAAAGTGGGTCATGATCACATTTTAATGGGGTCACCAGGGTTGGCTTAGACTTGCTGGGGCCTGGGGCCAAAGCCCAAGGCTCACCACCCAGGGGCTGAAGTCCAAGGGCTTCAGCTCTGGGCAGCAAGGCTCAGGTTACAGGCTCCCTGCCTCAGGCTGAAGCCCTTGGGCTTCGGCTTTGAACCCACCCCCGCTCCCCAACCAGAGCGCTGGGGCTCGGGCTTTGGCTCTGGCCCTCCCACCTAGGGCAGCAGGACTCGGGCAGCCTCAGGCTTTGGTCCCACCCTGGGATCGTGTACTAATTTTTGTTGTCAGAAGGGGGTTGCAGTGCAATGAAGTTTGAGAACCCCTGCTCTAATGGAATGAGCTCCAATGTAACTCTAACCAGGCTAACTTGTAACATGCCTTTAAACAGTTGAAGACCCATTTATATAATCTCCAGGAGACTATTGCCTTCCCCTTAACCTTTTCTGCAAAAGCCACAAACAGTCTAGGTGTGTTCCTGAATAGTTTTGTCCTGTCAATGTAAAAAAAGATAGTGCCCTTACCACATCAAGTGTTTGAAGGTTAGCTTCCCCAGAGATCGAGTGAGGCATGGGGATGAAAACTGGGAGACAAACTGGTTCACATGGAATCCTGAAAAAAAAAAAACTTTGGGCAGGAACTTGGATGAGGACTAAGTGACTCTGTCTTTATGAAACACTGTATAAGAGGGGCCCATCATTAGGGCCTGAATCTCCCTTACCCTTCAAGATGATGTAATGGCCAATAAAAAGGCAGTCTTTGTAGATCTATGGTAAAGGGAAAAAGGCCTCTAGGGGATTAAAGGCAGGACCCACCAACCCTGCTAATACTATACTGAGGTCCCAAGAAGGAGGGGGATCCTAAACTGGGAGAATATATGAATAAGGTCCTTAAGGAATACTACCATTGCACAGTGGGAAATACAGTATGGCCCTGGATAGAAGGATGATGTGCCGATACTGCTGCAAGATGGATCATTATGGTCCACCAGCTGTTAGAAAGTCCATTTTGTTTCATAGCTAGTAAATAGATCAATATTGCTGAAACTGGTAATGTCAAGGGTGACAACTGGTGCTGAGATGCCTAAATAGAAAACCTCTTCTGTTTAGCTTTATAAGTCAGACAGTCTGGTTGAGGATTCCTGCTTTGGAGCAGAACATTCTGAACTTCAATGAAACAGCTTCTTTCAGTGGATGTCATCAAGACAGCTTCCAGGCTAACAAATGTAATAAAGGTGGGTCTGGATCTGATGGTTGTTCCACGAGACTATGTCGGCTATGGCACGTACAGTCATGGGGGGCTGTGTTGAGCGGTTCATCAGATCTGAATACCAGAACTGCCTGGCCCATGCTGAGGTTATTATAACCATCAGTCCAGAGTCTTGCCTCAATTTCTTCAGAACCTTCGGTATCATGGGATCAGCAGAAAAGCATATATTAGCCCCAGTGACCAAAGGATGAGAAAAGTGTCTGCCAGGAGCCTGAACTCAACCTTTCTCTGGAACAAAATGTTTGAAACTTGTGGTTTTGGCTTGTAATAACCAGGTCTATTTCTAGGAATCCTCACTTGCAAAAGATGTTCTGGATATTTGACAGACTACTCAGGGTTGTATGAGAATTACTGCTGAATGGTCTGGTAAGGCGTTCCGAAGGTCAGAAAGATGCAGAGCCACTGGTGTGATTTGATTTGGAATGCACCACGTCCAGAGCCAGATGGACTCCAGACAGAGTGGAGATGACTTGGTTCCTCCTTGTCTGTTCATGTAATGCATAGCTGAGATGTTGTCTGTCAGCACCTGGATTGTGGCTCTTCAGAGTAAAGGCAGAAATACATTGCATGCCAAGTGGAAGGCTCTAAGTTCCATACGTTTATATGCAAATGAGCTCCCTGAGGGGACTACATGCCTTGAGTTGTTAAGTAAATCTAGATGCGCTCCCCATCTCCATTGTGAGTGTAGATATACATCATTAGTGCCTTAGTAGGTAGAGGCGCAGAGAAACTTATTCCTTTGCACACCTGAAGAGGGGCTTTCCACCAGTTTAACATGACAACTTCTTGACCAACATGTCTATGTGGTTTCTCCTGGGTATATACACTGTTTTCAACCATCCCTGCATGGAACATAGGTAAAGTCTTACAAACTGCATCATATAGGTGTATGAGGCCATGTGTCCCAGATACCTAAAGTATGTTCTTACTGATGGTTTTGGGTGAGCTTGAAGTTGGTTAATGAGGTTTACTGTCACCTGGAATGATTCCTACAGAAGATCAGATCTCAATGACCTGGAATCTAACAGTACTCTAGTGAATTCTATGCTTTGTTCTACATGGAACAAGTTTGGATTTCTCTGTTGACTTTGAGTTCCAGGTTGTGAAGAGCTTTAATAGTCACCTGTTGGAGTGATCTTCCTCAAACCAGCCAGTTGCTGAGGTATAAGCAGTCCTGGACTTCTTGTCTTCTTAGATCATCCTCATAACTTGTCACTCCAAAACTGCAGCCAACACCTGGTGTTGTCACTTGTCTCAAATAGTTCCTCGGGGTTGGATGTTGACTGGGGGCACAGGATCAGGAAGTGTTCAAGTGTTTGCTTAGGCTCATCACTTTTGGGGTCATTCCTCAGCTTCCACTTGATCATATTGTCTACAGTCTTTGCCATTCTAGCTGACACTCAATTTAAGGTACAGCAGTATTTTCATTCAAGATCAGTGAGGGGGGGGGGGGAATCATTCTGAAGAAGGTTCTCCAGGATCATTGGCATTTCTTGCCATTTTGTTACTCTGTTGCCTTCCACAGAGGTATTTTGGGATAAAGGATTTTCAGAGGCAAAGTTTTTTGTGGACTTTAGCCTCTTGCATGGTCAAATGTGCCCATATAATGGGTGTCTCAGATTTTATGCACCTGTTTTTTGTCCCTCCTTTCTACTGAAGGCATCCTGCCTCACTGATGATGGTGTAATCCCTGTGAGGCAGTGTAGAGACAGCATCCAGGTCAATTTCAAAGTCCCTGTGATGATCCTATAGGCTTGATTGAGTGCAGTATCAATTTAGTGAGCATGGCTCGAACATGACCATACCAAAGCCCAGTTCTCCACAGCTGAGTAACACAAGTCAAGACTGGTTGCTCTATGTATTTTAAAGTCAGCTCCCCATTTTGTATTGTGTACTCCTGAGCTAGTGCAAGTCTATCAACCAACATTGGGAATCACACCTCCCAGCTGCAGTGTAGTCATACCCTTTGTGTCTTTCTCCCAAGGTGTAGATTTGGGAGGCCCTGGCTGCTGCAACCTCTCAGACAAATAATCCTGGTAACTACATGGAAAAAGTACTCAAATCCCTTGGAAGAGACTTTGTACCTCCTGTCAGCTCACTTGGACATGGCCAGAATAAATGCTGGTATGTGCCACAGGCCTTTCACAGGCTCCAGCAGTCCTTCGTTTATAAGTATGAAGAGCCCCTCCCCGGGCATGGAAAGGTGCAAGATGTCCAGGAGTTTGTGAGGATGCTCCTGCACCACTTCCAGAGGTACATCTAGAGTCTTTGCCATTAGCTTAATGAAGTTATCAACTGAAGAAACGGTTGAGGGATTTACTGCTTCATTGGGAGATGAGGAGGAGATTGGAGCAGGAATAAATTGTTCTTCCCATGCAGATGTAATTCCTCATCACTTTCTCCTGCCTTTGCAGGATCTGAGGCTGCACTAGCTAATCTGGCTGTGTGGGTTTATAGTGCCTCTTTGGAAAGGGTGATCTAGGCCTAGAGTGGGCTGAAGATACAGGCCATGAATTGTGAATATGTCTGCTCCCCTAGGGCATTCAGTAGGGCCAAAGCTGATACAGGTATTGGTACTGGGATGGGGGACGCATGAGGGGAGAGGGAGTACCAAAAGGAATGCTCCCTATGAGCCATGGGTTCTTTCCTGCTGTCCCTTACAGATCCGTCCTCAAAAATCTCTTCCTGACTCCCACTTTGCCACCCTAGGGGGAGGAGGAGGAGGTGGCGGTGGCTATGTAGGAGAAGAGTCCCAACTACCTACCAGTGGGGATGAAGAAAAAAAGTACACCATTTTCAAGACAGGCACTGTCCTGTGAGGAATTCTTTGTTTCTGCTAGGCTCTCACTAACTAGGTAGGGCATGAAGTCTGTATCAGAGATATCTCCGTTACCTACCATGTCAATAGACTTAGTGACGCTTAGTTATTACCTCTTTCATTCAGGAAACCCCAGTACAGGGACCACTGTTAAATCACTTAGTACCATATATTCCCTGGGTACCAAACCACTAGGTACCAATGTGCTGGGCACAAAGGAACAGAGTTCCAATGTTGCCTGTACAGAAGCATCATTTGCCAACATGCTGGGTTGAAGAACCAGTACTGAGGTAGTCACAGTCTGGAGGGTTAGTGGGTGTCATCAGTGCTCTCTTAACAGTTGGGACCAGGGCATCAGAGGGACTCTTCCAAGGCCAGTGGCTGCCTTGACTGTTGAGCCCCAGTCACCATGACTTATGAATCTTAAACCTCAACTTAGTAGGCACCAGACAACATGACCTCTGGCTTGGCTCAACTCTGGAGCATTGCTCCTTTCTAACCTTGCCAGAGGTCAAAACTGGAATGGAAATGTATGACAGGGACTTCTTGGTTGAAGTAGCCAGGGAGCTCAGGGTGGAATCTCAACTTATTAGAGAGCTCGAGGACAGGGACTGACAGAGGACTGAGGGTCCAGCTGCATCGTTCCTTTTGATGTCCAAGGTAGCTTGCATAAAAAGATCCAGGAGGAACAATTTTAAGTGAGCTTGTCCACCTTTCTGAATCCATTCAGAGGAGGAGTGACATATGGTAAATTGCTAAGGAATATGTCATTCTCCTAAGTGAAACTGGTATCTAGAGTATTTATCATTAAAGTATTGAAGATTAACAGAAGGAGCATGTTTTAAACCGCACAGATTTTGCTTCTACCATTTTGCTAGAGCTCTTGTATGGGGAGAAAGGGTATGGGTCCTAGTCTAAAAAACAGAACCTGACTAAAATGGTTGTTTGTGTTTGTGTTGGTAACAGACAACAAAACTAACAACTAGCACATTGAACAGAGAAGCAGGCAGACACTGCAAGAGTTCCATCTCATTGCCATGGGCAGTAAGAAGGAAGTGAGTGGTGGTTGGGCCCTCTCTGCCCTTTATGCCTTCAGGTGGGGGACAGGACAGGCATGGTCCCAACAGACACTGCTGGCTAAGAGAATCTGATTAAGCACACGAGGTGCATACGAACAGGAGTGGACTCCACGTGGATAATCACTTGAAGAACACTATAGACATTTGTCCTATGTAAGAGTATGTCTACACAGCAAATAAAAACCCATGGCTGGCCCGTGCCAGCTAACTTGGACTCACAGGTCTTGGGCTGCACGGCTGTTTCACTGCTGTGTAGACTTCCAGGCTTGGGCTGGAGCCCGGGCTCTATGACCCAGCAGGGTTGGAGATTCCAGAGCTCTGGCTGCAGCCTGAGCCTGGAAGTCTACATAGCAATGTAACAGGCCCTCAGCCTGAGTAGGCTGGCATGGGTCAGCCGCCAGTTTTTCTTTGCTGTGTAGACATACTCTAAGAGGGCAATTTATGAAGTCCACTCATCTTCAGAATGTTGGAAGCTGTCCCCGGTGAGTTTCAGAAATTTCTGAAGAATTTAAGTTTTCACTTATGAGCAAGATTTTCAAAATTAACTAGTGATTTTTGGTACCTCAATTTATGAATGCTCATCTTCAGACACCCACTGAGGCTTGATTTTCAGAAAGTGCTGAGCTCCCACCTCACAGAAAATTCACTAGGATTGACCATGATCAGCTAGCACATTTTTAAAGGTGTTAAGTCTATAACAGGTGCTAAGTGGTGTTTAAAATACGTTAATTAAAACATGCTAGCTATAATACAAGCAAATTTCCTAATCTATACAGGGCCATGATCTCACAGGTATTTTTCACTTTGGCTCAAAGACTTAGGCCATGTCTACATTAGCACTTACATCGGCAAAACTTCTGTCGCTCAAGGGTGCAAAAAAAAACATAAGCCTCGTGCGCACAGTGCTATGTCGGCAGGAGACGCTCTCCCACTACCATAGCTACCGCTGCTCGCTGAGATGGTAATAAAACACAGTGTATTGGCACAGCTGTGTCACTGTAAGCTTGTAAGTGTAGATATGGCCTTAGGTATCATGCTAGCATGTGTCAAGTAAATGTTTTCAGGCCCTGAAAATAAAGTCTCTACAGCCTTATCTACACCAGAAAATTGTATTGATTTAACTAAAAGCTGGTCTACACAGAGTGAAATTGATACAAACACTATTAATTTAGAAACAGATAGATATAGTTAAATTGGTGCAACCCCCTAGTGCAGTCACAGTTATACTGGTATAAAGGGGATTATATCAATATGGTTTATTTCTGTAAATTTACAAGAGTGTAAAAAAAGTTGTGCGTAGACAAGTCCTAAGTCGACTGAGAAACCAATTTAGTTAAATTGGTTCAACCTCTTTGTGGAGACATTCTTAAAACCAAACTAAATTCTCACAGAGATATGGCATATGTGTCTGAGGACTGTAGTCAGACATTGCTCTGATCTTTGTTTTGCTGGATGAGTTTGCTGAGGAGTGACAAATACATGCTGCAGTAATCATTGTTACTTGACAGTGTTTATATTGCTAATAGCCTTGCAAAGGAAAAATTATAAAGTCAATAACACACATTAAAAATGCATATGCAGATCAGGAAGAACTGTAAAGTATTTTGATTATGGATTCCCAAGAATTTCAGTTATTCAAATACGGACTGGAATAACAATGGTGAAAAATCACTGAATGGATATACATGACATGGCAGTGCACAACAATTTCCTTACACAGTCTGTTGAGCAACTAACAATATCAGACGGTATTTCTGACTTTATAGTGGCAATTAAAGCAAGTATGACAAATAATATAGCACTCTTAAAGGCTCGCTGTTTCTACAGCTACTAATAACATTGCATTTTAAATGCTTCTGAGACCATATTAAACAGCAATTATCAACAGTTGAAAGAAAACATTTCAAAACAATGTGCAATGAGTTTTTCTTTAAAACAAAACAAAAAAAGTGTGTTATCTGTTGTCTGGATCAACGGCTACATTTAAGTTAATCAGACTGACACAGAAGGTGCAAATCTAAGGTCATCATGATAGCATCTAGTTCAGAGAGATGGGCAGAAGAAGAAGAATATAACAAATCTCACAATTGAACATTGTCCTGGCTCTAAAATTGCAAATGTTCTGGCTCCATTTCTGAAAAACGTATGGCTGGCATAGTTTCCAACTGAGATACTAGAGGCAACTGACTTCAGTATTGGTGACACTGCAACTCAGTACTAATCTGAAGACTGGAGTGTGGATCAGAATAGGAACAAAATACTTTTCTAGTGTATTGCTTAGTTGAATACTAGTCCCAGAAAAACTAGGAGGCTATAATCCTACTAATTCCACACCTACTCTTCTGGTCACTTTTAAATATTGTACAAAGTGAAAAGAGAGGAAGGAATGCTGCAGCTGGAATGCATTTGCAGCTTGTTTTCTATCTTGAATAATGGATTTTGAACTATGTAAAGACATCAGGGTCATCTGATTAAAAATGGGTTGCATCTGTCAATGATCTATGCAGTACTGGAGAGCCATGCACTGTAGACTGATAGATATATAGAAAGTGCTGCAATTCATTATGAGGTTAAAGATATAAGGAAACAGTGACAGATGTACTACATACGTATGCCTGAGGCACAAGTGAAGAGGGAGAGACTTCTAATATTACCATGTTCAAAAGACATCTCCCTCTCTAATATCTTTCCAAGTATATTTATCAAGAAGGCCTAAGGAACAATGGTGCTTTCTAGATAACTGATTGCCCAAAATTTGATTAAGTAGAGCTAGTCATGTGTCACAGTAAATTATACAAAGTGATGGTCTTATCACTGGGAGAATGAGAAGGAAGAGATAAAAATTACAATATTCAGTAAAAATGTCAAATTATGACTTTCTTCAAATGTTATTGTATTTATTAATAATGTTAAAAGGCATGTTTATCAATATATTATTTATTTCATACTGAAGACTGCTTGTAACCACTTAACATTTAAATATAGCTTAAAACTGCAACTTCCACCCTGCAACTTCATTCCCACAACAGTTGCAGTGAAGAAAGATCAGTAGAAGAGGCTGCTTCTTTAGTGCTGCTTCATTACTTCAACCTCTGCAAATCTTCTGGTTGCAATTAGCAAAATATTTTCAATAGGCCACAGATTTACATAAGCGTTTTGACTCTAGACTGGTGATGATTTAAAACCAAATATTAAATTAATGTAAAATTGCTATAACCACTAGGGTTTTGGCTTTAAGGTAATTTAGTTTGTGTCTAAATATTCATATTCCACCATTCAAGGTTACTTGCATGAAGAGGCTTCTCTTAAATATGTTCATTAAACAAGCCTATGCACTCAGGAGCAACAGCTCAACAAGAGGTTACCTTAAACTGAGATTTTAGCCTGACAAAATATAATCTACTTTAGTGAGTGGCAAGCGCTGACAGTTAAAACAACTTAAATGGACCTCATATTAGGAACACTTTAATCAGAAATATGCATTATGTCCTGAAAAAAACACAAATACTTTTTAATCTTTTTACAGGAAATCAGAAAAATTGAAATATCCCAAGAGACAGAATTTTAACCATTAATTCATTTTCTTCATTCTCAAAAATGACAATATCAAATGCCAATGCACAATGAAGAATTAGATGTTGTGTACACTATGGTTATCAAAAAATGAAAGGTAAATTTACAAACCTAATAAGGGCTTAACAACACTAAAATGCATATAACTTCACAAAAAGAATATGCTGGATTCTCTTTCATGGAGAGTAAGAAGGTCAGGGATATCCCAAAAGAAAAATCAGAATACAGCTGCAACTAGTACAATAACAAGGCTAATGCCAACAGCGTGAACAGGGAGCGAGTTTGTGATTTTCCTGTTGTCATACATAGCATAAACAAAGAGGAGAAATCTACCTTTTACCAGTCCAAAAGCAAACAACATTCAAATCTATGGAGTTAGCTTGCATGAGAATTCACTCACTGGCCAATTAAAAATAAAGGACATCCTGATATAAACAAGAACTTCTTTTCAGAACGGGAGGGTTAGTTTCTTCTTCCTTTACCTTGAAAACAAGGTCTGGAATGAAAGTCTGAAAAAGATTCCCTCCTGGAGGCCCAATCCAAGTAAGAATGCTCTTAAAATGCTAGAGAAAGAAGACAATATAGCTACTTTGCAGAAGTCTGTGATGCAAACATCTCGGAAGTAGACCTATAGTAGCAATCTTGCCACAAATCCAGCAAATCTATTTTCAGGTTAGCCAGGCCATAACAATACAAAGTGCAACCAGATATCCATTTAACACAGTCCACATTGCTCAGCAAACTGATGCTAAAAGAAACAAAAACTTGAAAAGAAGAAAAAGAAGCTTTATATTAAGGGCTTAGTCCATTCCAAATAGAACTCTAACAATATTTGACACCGAGACTATGGAAAGGAGCTTAGGATGGGAAGAATATTGGCAAGACAATTTAAGGCAACACACCAACCCCAACTTAAAGAGGAATGTCAGCTGAGTTTGCAGTACCACCTTCACCTTGTAAAATCTGGTATAAAGCTCAGTCGGTCACTAAAGAGTGACACTTACTCAGATTCTGAGCTGCAGTCACTGCCACCAGGAAAAGTTATATCCATGGTCACTATAAGGTGGTGTTTGGAAGTCCTTTCATAATTGCTAATTGTCACTGCACTGCCACCAAGTCAGAAAGACCTGTTAGAAAACTGTGTAAAAATTATGTTACTCAAATAAACATACTAAATAATGTTAGAGAAATTATATATATTCTTAGCTTACTATATATATATATATATATATATATATATATATATATATATATATATATATAGTATTATAAAAAAGTATAAAGGACGTTTTGCTTTTGTATGTGTCTTTGCTGATGTAGCATTTCAGAATTTAGCTGAAACTGCTTCAGGATTGTGTAAACCATGAAAGCTGGTTTATGTGTCTTAGCTGTAAAACCTTGTCCTATGTAAACAGCAGAGTGAAAAAGTGTCCTGAAGCAATTGTTAACTTCAGGTTCCCCCCAAGACAAGCTAACCAGCAAAAAAACAAGGCCACAAAACCAGACCAATAAGATAAGACCTGGATGAAGCCAGTGAGGTTAGCAACAAAGAATAGCTGGTATAAGTAGACAGATAAAAGTAACTTTAAGCAGGATAAGCAAAAATGTATTAATTTAGGTTACTGGGATTTATGCATGAGTGTTTTAATTAGGGGTTTAGAATAGATAGGTACATAGATGAGGTAACTGAGTAAACAGTCTGTGCAAAGTTACAGAACAAGGGATAAAAGATAGGTGATTGACAGTAGGAGAATGGAGAAGACAGAGGGAAGAACATAAAGACCAGATATTTGAAAAGAATTGCCCTGTCCCCAGGAGAGGTAACTTGCTCAATTATCTTTCTTGTATTATCTGTTTCTGCATGTTTATGTAATTCATAGTACTGTCTTAAAATGAACAAAAATAAAGGCTAAAAAACTGTTTAAGCCTAAATGGAAGTGGATCTCATTTGTCATCCCACAGATATGAGATTATCCATTACTCAGGTACAATGCGAGAGTCCCGGTATTTCACTGCTCTTCTAGAGCAGAATTATTCCCCCTTTTAAAAACAGCACAAATCTTCATATCTTTTCCATTAAAAAGAGATACATATCTTGAGAGTTTTAACATCATGCTCCGTGGACTTGACACTTTTAGAAACAGTTAGCATCCTTTGGGTATATCTACATTGCAATTAAAAAACGCAGGTGACGCATGCCAGTTGACTCAGGCTTGCGGGGCTGTTTCATTGCAGTGTACACTTCCAGACTCAGGCTGGAGCTCAGGCGCTAGGACCCTGTGATATGACACGGGCCAGCCATGGGTTTTTAATTTCAAGGTAGACATATCTTTAGTCAATAAAGAAGCCTAATGGCACAGAGATCCCACTTATTTTTTAAAATGTAGGAGAAGATATATATATATGCCCATATAAGTCCTTTTTACTACCCATTATTGTACTTGGAATCACTAGTATCTCGTCAATCTTCATTTTTCTGTATTGATACCTATGAAAATTACGTCCATAGACTAGCATTCATATAGACTCTGATACAGTTACATCAAGAGTCAAGAGCTGTAAACATTTCTATTGCTGAGCAACTCAGATTACAAAAGATGCAACAGGGCAAGAGGATCAAGATATGCAGCACCAAGCACAAGATGGTACACAACTCAAAGGGTGAGTTTCCATAGATTACTGAAGAAACTTCAGTTACTGGTAACTATACCAAAACAGAACCTAAGTTAATCAGATCATCTGGATACTGTACAGTAGGCAAAAACCTGCACTTCGATTTGTACTCACAACTTGCCATGTGCTAATAAAGATGGCTGTTTCAACTTCTTGCTTCACTAGATGACAGAAGAAAAGATAATTCAAATATATCTCAAAAAGTAGATATTTACTATGATAATTTGAGGGCTCTTCCTCTTAACTCTATAATATGCATATCTTGAGCTAACACACCTTGGCCTTATGATTTAACCTAGTGTGACGTTGTGTAGTCTATACGGTTTTATAAAAACATGATAAGTGAATATAATGTAACTGGGATAGTTTTATAAAGATTTGATAATAAGTGAATATAATGCAACTGGGATATACTTCGTGCAAAAGGTCTCTTGTAAGGTATCATTACAAAGCTTATAATCTACTGAGTGTGATCATCCTATTTGTAGAAATGTACCACTCTTGTATCTAAAACTAGAAATATAAAATATAACTCTGAGGGCCTATTGTAATTATGTAAAGTGTGGGCCATTAATGATGGATTGGACTCGATGACTCCCATTAACCAGGACCATTGTCTGCAGATGGCTGTGTTTACCTGTTAGTCTTCCTGTATGTGTGTGTGCTGGCAAGTGGGTAATGAAGTATTGCAGTGACATGTGATCGTGTCACCTGAACTGGAATCCATCTTTAACCTGGTGCTTTTCCAGTGGGAGGCGGGGGGGGTGGAAACCCAGAGGAACCATCATGAAGAATCCCCTAGCTATCACCTGAGCTGGAACGAGAGCTGTACCAGGGGAAAGAATTGTGCCCAGGCCTGGAAGGTGTCCAGTCTGAGAAAAAAAACTTACTGAAGCATCTCTGAGGGTGAGATTATCTGTGTTCAGTTTGATTAGACATAGATTTGCGCATTTTATTTTATTTTGCTTGGTGACTTACTTTGTTCTGTCTGTTACTACTTGGAACCACTTTAATCCTACTATCTGTATTTAATAAAGTCACTTTCTACTTAGTAATTTACTCAGAGTATGTATTAATACCTGGGGGAGCAAACAGCTGTGCATATCTCTCTATCAGTGTTATAGAGGGCGAACAATTTATGAGTTTACCCTGTATAAGCTTTATACAGGGTAAAACGGATTTATTTGGGTTTAGACCCCATTGGGAGTTGGGCATCTGAGTGCTAGAGACAAGCACACTTCTGTGAGCTGTTTTCAGGTAAACTTGCAGCTTTGGGGCAAGTGATTCAGACCCTGTGTCTGTGTTGGAGCAGACGGGAGTGTCTGGTCCAGCAAGACAGGGTGCTGGAGTCCTGAGCTGGCAGGGAAAACAGGAGCAGGGGTAGTCTTTGCACATCGGGTGGCAGCTCCCAAGGGGGTTTCTGTGATCCAACCCGTCACACCTAGTTCAGTGTATGTTCTAGCTCAGAATCAAAAAGCTCCCTCAAATACCGAAATAACCTTTTCAAAGAGGGCTCTGTCAGAAGTCTCACCATTTAAAAAGCAAAAGAAAGGCTGTTCCTGCAAATTGTTAATATCTTAAATTAAAAAGTAAGTTCTTGCCAAATACACAAAGAGAACTCTGCATCCAAAAGCATGCCCAGGCAAATAACCTGTAATGAGTAAGAGTATGCACGTGCATACTTTATTTTCTCTGTAAATGATAGAGAGAAGCCTTGCTGTTTGATGAAGAAGGTAGATACTGTAGATTGTTTCTAGCTGAGAGAATATCAGACAAACTATTACCCAGTTAGGTTTCTCCTCTATGCATCAGAAGCTACTAGTGAAAGAGGATGTCCTCAAGATACAGTGTTTTTCCTTCTCTTCTACAAATTTCCATCATCGATGGAAGAATACAGATTTTATTAGCAGCTTTTAATGTTACATATGAGTGTCTTCTATACCAATGTAGAAACATTCATATAGGTCATGTATGAGAATGAATTAATCAAAATAGAAAATCAAGGAATTGATGGAATTAAGATGGATGTTTAAAGAAGACCCTCTAGCTACAAATATTGAACATATTCATTTAACCTGGCTGACACGTATAGACTGCAACAAGAACCCAACGTGCATCCATATTTACTAACCCTGGGCTCCGATTCCTAGCTTTCTATTTTTGTTCTAACCCCTATCCCTGACTCCTGTTCAGGCTACCTTGCATGACAGCCCACATCTGGGTCACATGATAGTGGGGTACCTGAACTGTGGTAGGGCAATAGCAGGAACACTTATCCCTATTCCGACACCATCCAGTCTTGCTAGTGAATACATAAGACAAAAGGGTACTTTTCCATGGTTATGCAAGTGCTAGTGGATCACCAGACATGCTTCACTGACATCAATGTGGGCTGGTCAGGGACATAGGTGCTGGAACTATAGGTGCTGGGTGTGCAGCAGCATCCCCTGGCTTGAAGTGGTTTCCATGATATGGAAGGTTTACAGTTTGGTTCCATGGTTCTCAGCAGCCCCATTATACAAATTGTTCCAGCACTCCATGTCAGGAAAGGTGCATGCTGCTTGCATCTTTAAGAACATGGGACTTTTTCTAAAAGATGCAAGCAGGAACATTCTTCCCTGGCTGGCACATTCTCATTGACGATGTTGAAATGTCAACTGATTCTGGGGGACCCAGCTTATGCCTTGCCCCCCCCCCGCTCAGCTGAGCAGGTACAAGATGACTGTTGAATATGCTTTTGGTAGATTAAAATATCATTGGTGATCTTTAGAGATTAAGTTGGATCTCAGCAAGGCAAACATTCCTATCGTTTTTGCTGCATGTTGTGTATTATATAATATTTGTGAGGTAAAGGGGGAAAGACTACTGTAAGATCGAAGGGTAAGGTGGACTGGCTATCTGCTGAATTTGAACAGCCACACACAAGGGCTATTAGAAGAGAGAACGGTGGAGGTACATACAGCAGAAGGAGGCCTTAAAATAATATTTTAGCAGTCAGACATCGGATTATTGTGCCATGCTTTTGAACTTGTTGCCTTCATGTGCAAAGACTTTAAATATGAGTGGGTTACTGACTCCCATTATGGATTTTATAATGTGGCATGCATGCTTGCTGCAAACCTATAAATATACTCTGAGTTTCACAAAATAAAACTTTATTGTGTGCAAATAAACAGGAAACAAAGTGAAAATAAACATTTTAAAATAGTTTAGTAGTGCTGTAAGAGGGTAACCCAAACTTATAAAAAACATGTAAACAATAACATACATGCTTACATATTAAAACACAAAGTTTTATTCATGATAAAAACTAGTGCACTTTACTTGGAGGCTCACCCTGCAGTTATTGCAGGTCAGTGAGTGTAGGTACAGTCAAGGTTCTCCTTGTTTTCCCTTGACGTGGAGTGACAGAAGTAAGAGTTCATGCCATGCTGCCACCTCTTATGCTGGAGGGGAAGTGGGGCGGGGGAGGGGGTATAAGAGGCAGCAACCATGAATTTTCCATGGGTTGGAAAGTCTGCTGTGCATGAGGTCTGTGGGCATTCAGTTCAAACATATTCTCCAACATCTGTGTTTGTTTCCTGAGCCACAATATCCTGGTGCACTTCCCATGCACCTCTCTGTCCTTTTCCCTCTCCTCCAGCAACTGTTCTCCCCCCACTCCTCCAAAACATCATTAGATTTACAATCACAATGGAAAGATAAGTCCCAAAACTCCCTTATATTATTCCCATAAGACCTTTAATAAAAAATACTAATTGTAACTTTAGTTTTGGAGGACCTCATTACGCAACCGCTTTCCAACTCAAGCCATGGTGAGCATGTACTAGCTGGGACGAGGCAGGGGTGGGGACTGTTGCATGAGAGGCTTAGAAGCTGGGTGCCTCTGGGTGCCTCTGAGTATAGGGAAAGTGCAGTAAATAGTGCCAATATTTTCACAGGCAGTGTGATTTGGCTGATCTCTCACTCATGAGGGTGACAGAGGCCCACAGAACACAGCTGTTACTTGCATCCTGATCCTGCCCAGGCCTATATGCTGCTGCCGATTTACTGTAGTGGTGCCTGTGGAAATCATAGCAGGGGCATGGGAATGTCTCCTATCATGGGGGAAGACAAAGCAGCCATCCCTAGAAATGTTCGGGAAACAACTGTATAGTACCTCCATGAAAATTTCACTGAGATTGTTCAAGAGGATAAAAGGGATGTCCCTATTCAGATAAACTAAGTACTCTGCTTGGGGTAGAATTGTGGACTCCTTTCCCTCTGCCCCACCCAGTCCAACAAGCCAAAGAAAGGAAAAGCAAACTCCTCTTTTACTTTTTTCTTCTAACCTCTACCAGATCACAGGGCAATGATCTGATGAGGACTGTGTAATTAGGCTGGCCACACTAATTTTTTTTAATTTATTTTCTAACATATATTAGTTGATTGAAGTGGCAACTGCATAAGCACTCCAAAGCATTAACTTTAATTATATTCCCGGGGGTGGTTTTACAAATAAAATGAGGAATCAAAAGTTGACACTTTTGTTCTCTAAACATATGGATGGGATGGTCGCCATTTTAAATAGGGAAGAAGGGAGGGAGGGAGGGACGGACGGACGGGAGGTATCAGGCAACAAAAAGAGAGGGAAATTATTATAAGGAATAATGTATCCACACACTTACCTCAGCTCCCTTCCCCTCCTCATCTGTGCTTGCCTGGCAGGACTGGCTTGACTCCAACTGAGTTTTGAATACCTCCTGGTTCACTGCATGGTTTGCATGCCCCTCTGTCTCCACCCGTCACCTGCCCCAGACACTGTAGCTGTTTCAGCATCCAGCTCTCACCAAGTGTCCACAGACACAGTCACGGTGCTGATGCGGTCCCTGCCAAGTAAGGCAGCGGAAGCAGCAGGTCTGCAGGGGACAGCTCCAGATTTGTTGCTACTCTCCTTTGCCTTCTGATGGGCCTGCTAAAGTTTCTTGGCTTTCACCAAGAATTGCTGCTCATCCCTGTCATGCCCCAGATTTAGCATCACCTGCACAATCTGAAAGTAGTTGTCTATATTTCTTTGGGTGCACCTTAGCTGGTCTTGCACAGCCACTTTTCCCCACAGGCAAAGGAGATCCGTGACTTCTTTCCTGCTCCAGGCAAGAGCACATCTACTAGCTCTCTGTCTGTGTGGATCTGGCATGGTTGGATGCTCGCAATGGTGGACAATCAGGAAAAGGCATTTCAAAAACAAGCTGGAGGATTTAAGGTGTAGGCAGACTTAAGGTATCGGTGACCCCTGGGCAATGGAGTTCAAAATTGTGACCTGAGTGACCACTTTTGCAGGGACAGGGGCATTGTGGGACAGCTCCTGGAGAATAGTTAGGATCGACACAGGTAATGCTGTGTCTACACTTGACCTACTTCTGTTGACGTAGTGCAACTTTAGCTCTGTGTCATCTCAGGAGGTCGTGTTATTACATCAGTGAAACAGGGAACTTATGTCAGTGAAAGGCAAATTAAGATGCGGACCCATGCAGAGTTATATAGAACATGTTAGGTCAACCTAACTTTAATGTAGACCAGGCCTTAGATCCTACAATTCTGGATCTGGAAGATTTGGGACATTAGAATCTACAAACATTTCCTTACCCATCCTTACAACAAATTTTAGAGTCTTATTAGGAAAGGGAAAAAAGTATAACAAAAATCCTGTAAGCAATGTTGTTATGTAAATGGATAATAAACATCTTGGATGGAGAAGTTTAATGCTGCATTCATTGGCATTATCAAACTTTATAACTCCGTTTTTTAATTAAAAACAATCCAATGAAATTTGACAAAGCACATAATTTCAGCTCTGCAGGGACAGCACTGTCTACTTAGTTAACTGACAATACTTAGTTATTTCTTATATAAAGAGTAATTTAAATTAATTCAACATTAAAAGAAGCAGTAAATCAAAGCTACTGCTGGAAAACAACCAAGAACTCAGCAATGTGTTTCAGCCTACTAGCAAGTCTGACTACATTAGCCTTGCTCTATAACTCTGCTGAACAGGCACTGAACTATCTATAGCTGGAAACACACTGGGCAAAATCCTCCCCCCTTAACATTGAGCAATAATGAGAGAGATGGTGAGCCAGGGTAGTTTCAGATATGAGCCTGTTATGGTTCGGGGTGAGCAGTATCTATGATCTTCTTCATTCTTCTGTGGGTACTCTTAAGTAATAGGCCTACACCTGCACTTGAAAAAGTGCCCACAGAAAGAGTGGAACCCTGCAATTCACTACACTTTAGACTGGATCACCCCAGGCTACAGCACCCCCTGTTTACCAACCATGTTCCACCTCTCTGGAACTGTGATCAGCTGATAAAAGCAATGCCCCCCTGCAGAGTTTAGCCATTAGTCATGTTTTTAGCCTTCACGATATAAGCACCAAACCCACAGATACATATTTAACATTCATAGAAATTAATGCATATTATTCCCATGTTCTTCACAGAGCCCCAAACTAGATAAACAACATTCTGATAGGATAATGTATTATAGTGTTTAATATTTTATTTATTTTCTTACCATTGGTCATTATACCAAAATTGTGTTATTTCCCAGTGAGAGAGACTGGAGGGTGCGAGGGAGGAGGCAGGGGGGGAGGCAACAGATTTATAGCATGACTATTATAGAATTCACTTTGATGGGTTTAATTGTACATTAAAATTCATTTCAAGGTCTTGACCTGGAACCAATTTTACATCCCTCTTTGAGAGATATTTTATGTCCTTGATTAAAACCTATGGATCATTTCTCATACCTCACCCACTTTCCATACAAATACCTTTGTTCTAAAAACCTACAATCTTCCAGCTGATTGGAACAGATCTCTGAATGTTAACAGCTTTTAATCATCCAGATAGATCATTGCTGGGCAAAGGAAAGTAAGCCCTCAGGTCTGGGTCACTGCATCCACAGTGTATACACTATGTATTATAAAAGTAGCATCAGTAGATGTACTACAGCCAAGATGAAGGATGTAGAGTACAATGGTTACGTTTCAGGCAGAATGAGTGTAGTTAGAGTCTCAAAAAGCATAATTTAATTGGTATTCGTCTATTCTAGTACTGCTCTGACCATGTAACTCCCTTCTTCACATTCTTTCACTGGCTTCCTCTTGCCTCCTCCTTCAAGGCGCTTCATCAACACCCAATCTCGGTGTGTATTACCTCTTAGTTCTCCTTCTACTGCCTACGCTATCAAATCCATTTTGCATAACCTTTTACTGCCTTCTTCTCCCACTCCTGTTTTTGTGGTTTCTTATGTTTGGAACTCTCTTCCTTTCCATGCTGTAGCTCTCTTCATTCAAATCACTCCTTTCAAAAAGAAAAGAAAAGAAAAGAAAAACCACTTTTACGGAGTCTTTCAGCAATAATCCCACAAGGATTATCTTCATTGTTTCAAGACTGAATGTTATTAACATTATTTTATGTGTCTGAAACTACTGTACCATCTAAGTTAAGACAGTACATTCCTTGAAACAGAGACCATTTATTTTTGTTTCCTTAGTATCAAGCACACTATAGGCAATCAAAAATATTGTCAAAGATATTTACAAACAATAATCCACAAAACACCACCAGTACTGCCACTACCCTCTCCTGGAGGTTCCATCACCATGGAAGCTGGTCTTTTAACCTTCAAATCAGGGCCCCAAAAGAACCCCACCGGCTGAAACACTAAATTAGGGCATCACCTGGCCAGGCTGAATCTGACCCTACCCAGGTTGGCTCTGCCTACTTTTGAGGCTGCGCCAGTCAGTTTCATAAATTGAGAAGTGGTGGTCAATGGCTGGTAAAGCAGGTATCAGGGCAATTTACATGGCTGTGAATTCTTGGGGGCTAAGGGACCAAGTTCTGCTGGCCAGTGCAAATAAGAATTTATGGCATTAATTTGGCATAGTATCTCTTTCTATGCGTGAAGGACGTAGAAGATTACCCTTTTGGGGTAAGTGACTGTCTGTAGTGTGTGTTTGGGGGTTACTTGCTGTGTGCTGAGCTTGTGTTTGTCAGTCTGTTTGTTTGGTTGGTTGTTTGAAGGACTGTGTGCTGTGGCTGGCAGTTGGAAGCTGTGAGCTTCAAAGGAAGGTTTGAAACCTAGAAGCCTCTGGTAATTGGCTGAGGCTTAATCAGTGGGCGGGGCATTCATACAGGCCAGGGCTTTATAAAGCAGCGCACAAGCGACCAGGGAGCTTTTGTGAACAGGGGCTGCTAACAGGGAGTTTCGCAAGGGAGTTGGGAAGGGGAGTGGGAAGGGGCGAGGGTCCCTTGCCAGTTCTATCTGTTTTCCCTTTATTCCCCTTAAAACCTAAAACTTCTTGCTTAAACAACCCTTTCAGCGGACAGGGGGCTGCAGACGGGAGTTTGACAGAGGGAGGCTTACGATGGTTAGGAAGACCCACAACACCTGTGCCAGCACTGCTTCTGTCTCCTCCACCTGCGCCTGTAGCCAGACAGAGCGCCTGAGCATGGATGCTTCTACCCAGATCCTGGTGTGGTTTTGCAGAGACTGTAACTTGCAATTTCCACTTACTGATATCCAGGCTGGGGGGACCATCCAATGTGAAAGGTGCCTGCTGGTGGAATCTCTCAGGCAGCAGGTGGGAGAGCTACAGGAGGAGGTGGCTAGGTTGAGAAGCATCCGAATCCACGAGCAATTCCTGGACAGTGTCCATGTGGAGACAGCTGAGGTAGCTGTCCCAGTACACAGGACTGCTGATACACCACTGGTGGAGGAGGAGATGGCTCAGGGTGGACACTGGCAGCTGGTTACTTCTGGCAGCAGGCAGTGCTCCACCCCTGCTCCGAACCCTCCCGCTGTGGTAATAGGTAACCGTTATGCTCTTCTTGATACAGGAAAGAAGGCATCACCCCCTACAGTAAAGGAGGAGAAGCCTCGTACCCCTAAGGCTGGGAGGTCTGCTGCCACCACTGCGAATAGGAAACGTAGGGTAGTGGTGGTCGGAGACTCTCTGCTGAGGGGGACGGAGGCGCCCATCTGTCGCCCTGACATTTCATCTTGGGAGGTATGCTGCCTGCCGGGAGCCCGTATCCGAGACGTTACGGAGGCATTGTCGAGGATTATCCAGCCCTCTGACTACTACCCCATGCTACTCATCCATGTGGGCACAAATTATACTGCGCGGTGTGACACTGAGCAGATCAAGAGTGACTACAGGGCTCTGGGAGTACGGGTGAAGGAGTTTGGAGCGCAGGTGGTATTCTCTTCGATTCTTCCTGTCAAAGGTAGGGGCCCGGGCAGAGACAGATGCATCATGGAGGTGAATGCCTGGCTGCGAAGATGGTGTCGCCAGGAGGGCTTTGGCTTCCTAGACCACGGGATGCTATTTGAGGAAGGACTGCTAGGCAGAGATGGCGTTCACCTTTCGAGGAGGGGAAAGACCCTATTTGGACACAGACTGGCTAACCTAGTGAGGAGGGCTTTAAACTAGGTTCGACGGGGACAGGTGAGCAAAGCCTGCAGGTAAGTGGGGAACATGGAGACCTGGGAGATGGGTCGGAAACGAGAGGGAGTGTGGGCTATATTGGCAGAGAGAAAGGAGGGTCAGGACAAAACTGGGAGGAAAGATCAAACCAGTATCTTAGATGCCTATATACAAATGCGAGAAGTATGGGTAATAAGCAGGAAGAACTGGAAGTGCTAATAAATAAATACAACTATGACATTGTTGGCATCACTGAAACTTGGTGGGATAATACACATGATTGGAATGTTGGTGTGGATGGATACAGCTTGCTCAGGAAGGATAGACAGGGGAAAAAGGGAGGAGGTGTTGCCTTATATATTAAAAATGTACACACTTGGACTGAGGTAGAGATGGACATAGGAGATGGAAGTGTTGAGAGTCTCTGGGTTAGGCTAAAAGGGGTAAAAAACAAGGGTGATGTCATGCTAGGAGTCTACTACAGGCCACCTAACCAGGTGGAAGAGGTGGATGAGGCTTTTTTTAAACAACTAACAAAATCATCCAAAGCCCAAGATTTGGTGGTGATGGGGGACTTCAACTATCCGGATATATGTTGGGAAAATAACACAGCGGGGCACAGACTATCCAACAAATTCTTGGACTGCATTGCAGACAACTTTTTATTTCAGAAGGTTGAAAAAGCTACTAGGGGGGAAGCTGTTCTAGACTTGATTTTAACAAATAGGGAGGAACTCGTTGAGAATTTGAAAGTAGAAGGCAGCTTGGGTGAAAGTGATCATGAAATCATAGAGTTTGCAATTCTAAGGAAGGGTAGAAGGGAGAACAGCAAAATAGAGACAATGGATTTCAGGAAGGCGGATTTTGGTAAGCTCAGAGAGCTGATAGGTAAGGTCCCATGGGAATCAAGACTGAGGGGGAAAACAACTGAGGAGAGTTGGCAGTTTTTCAAAGGGACACTATTAAGGGCCCAAAAGCAAGCTATTCCGCTGGTTAGGAAAGATAGAAAATGTGGCAAAAGACCACCTTGGCTTAACCACGAGATCTTGCATGATCTAAAAAATAAAAAGGAGTCATACAAAAAATGGAAACTAGGACAGATTACAAAGGATGAATATAGGCAAACAACACAGGAATGCAGGGGCAAGATTAGAAAGGCAAAGGCACAAAATGAGCTCAAACTAGCTACGGGAATAAAGGGGAACAAGAAGACTTTTTATCAATACATTAGAAGCAAGAGGAAGACCAAAGACAGGGTAGGCCCACTGCTTAGTGAAGAGGGAGAAACAGTAACAGGAAACGTGGAAATGGCAGAGATGCTTAATGACTTCTTTGTTTCGGTCTTCACCGAGAAGTCTGAAGGAATGCCTAACATAGTGAATGCTAATGGGAAGGGGGTAGGTTTAGCAGATAAAATAAAAAAAGAACAAGTTAAAAATCACTTAGAAAAGTTAGATGCCTGCAAGTCACCAGGGCCTGATGAAATGCATCCTAGAATACTCAAGGAGCTAATAGAGGAGGTATCTGAGCCTCTAGCTATTATCTTTGGAAAATCATGGGAGATGGGAGAGATTCCAGAAGACTGGAAAAAGGCAAATATAGTGCCCATCTATAAAAAGGGAAATAAAAACAACCCAGGAAACTACAGACCAGTTAGTTTAACTTCTGTGCCAGGGAAGATAATGGAGCAAGTAATTAAGGAAATCATCTGCAAACACTTGGAAGGTGGTAAGGTGATAGGGAACAGCCAGCATGGATTTGTAAAGAACAAATCATGTCAAACCAATCTGATAGCTTTCTTTGATAGGATAACGAGTCTTGTGGATAAGGGAGAAGCTGTGGATGTGGTATACCTAGACTTTAGTAAGGCATTTGATACGGTCTCGCATGATATTCTTATCGACAAACTTGGCAAAATACAATTTAGATGGGGCTACTATAAGGTGGGTGCATAACTGGCTGGATAACCGTACTCAGAGAGTTGTTATTAATGGTTCCCAATCCTGCTGGAAAGGCATAACGAGTGGGGTTCCGCAGGGGTCTGTTTTGGGACCAGCTCTGTTCAATATCTTCATTAACGACTTAGATATTGGCATAGAAAGTACGCTTATTAAGTTTGCGGATGATACCAAACTGGGAGGGATTGCAACTGCTTTGGAGGACAGGGTCATAATTCAAAATGATCTGGACAAATTGGAGAAATGGTCTGAGTTAAACAGGATGAAGTTTAACAAAGACAAATGCAAAGTGCTCCACTTAGGAAGAAAAAATCAGTTTCACACATACAGAATGGGAAGAGACTGTCTAGGAAGGAGTACGGCAGAAAGGGATCTAGGGGTTATAGTGGACCACAAGCTAAATATGAGTCAACAGTGTGATGCTGTTGCAAAAAAAGCAAACATGATTCTGGGATGTATTAACAGGTGTGTTGTGAGCAAGACACGAGAAGTCATTCTTCCGCTCTACTCTGCTCTGGTTAGGCCTCAGCTGGAGTACTGTGTCCAGTTCTGGGCACCGCATTTCAAGAAAGATGTGGAGAAATTGGAAAGGGTCCAGAGAAGAGCAACAAGAATGATTAAAGGTCTTGAGAGCATGACCTATGAAGGAAGGCTGAAAGAACTGGGTTTGTTTAGTTTGGAAAAGAGAAGACTGAGAGGGGACATGATAGCAGTTTTCAGGTATCTAAAAGGGTGTCATAAGGAGGAGGGAGAAACTTGTTCACCTTAGCCTCTGAGGATAGAACAAGAAGCAATGGGCTTAAACTGCAGCAAGGGAGGTCTAGGTTGGACATTAGGAAAAAGTTCCTAACTGTCAGGGTGGTTAAACACTGGAATAAATTGCCTAGGGAGGTTGTGGAATCTCCATCTCTGGAGATATTTAAGAGTAGGTTAGATAAATGTCTATCAGGGATGGTCTAGACAGTATTTGGTCCTGCCATGCGGGCAGGGGACTGGACTCGATGACCTCTCGAGGTCCCTTCCAGTCCTAGAATCTATGAATCTATGAAAAGAAGACTTCAGAGATGAGTGATTTTTTCCAAAGTCTGAGCAAGGACTTAAGTTTGGAGGTGACACTTGGGAAATCCTTAAAGAAACAGGGATGATAGACGGAAATTAAGGGAGAATAAAAATGTGCCTTTCAGGAAGTTCTCTAGAAGCAACTATTTGCTTAGGCTGTTGTTCAGGGAAAGTAAATGAAAATAACCAAATGTATGGCCTTTTTATCTGGGAAGGTCATAGTCAAAGAATAAATTAAAAAATAATTGAGGAATGTGAAAGCTATCTCCAAACAAAATAACTGGATATTACCCACTGCCTACAGCCATAACAACCACCTCAGGGTAAAAATTAAATAGCGCTTATAAGCCAAACAGAGTAAGGCCTATTTGGTATTTAGATGGACGATGTAAATCAAAAACAAAAAACAAAAAACCACCAGTTACTTACAATAATATGAAAATTTGGTAGCTCTCTCCATTGAGTTGGTACTGAATCAATGATCCAGCATGGTGCCAGGAAGCAATGTGCTGCTGTAACCCACACACCTCCTGGGTGTGGTGCGCTGTCCCATGTAGTAGCACTGAGACTACTTAGAGAGTGATTAATGAATCTGCTCTACAACTTTAGCCAAGAGCCATATGGCTTTTAGCTCATGCAATAGAGGCTTGTGTATTTAGCTTCAGAGGTCCCAGGTTCGATCCCGCCGGACGACGACCGGGGTCTGTCAGTGTTATACTGCTTTCAGACAGAATATAAAATCAAGGCTGACCACTCTTGGGCTGGGATTTTCAAAGGGAATAAGAGAGTTAGACATCCAAATCCCACTGAAATTCAATGGGATTGGACACCCAATCCTTAGGGATTTTTGCACATATATAAAGGATGTGGCCAAACTCCAGCTGGAGTAATTACATATAATACTGCCAAAAATGAATTCTTGTTATTTCAATTTTTCATTCTCCCTTCTAAACAAAGTGTTTTGCTGGCACAGAATGGCTACCATGTTCCACCCCACAAGAAGTTACAGTTTATTTTGTAGCTAAAATCTCACTGGATGAACTGCACTGTGTAGATATAAAGGGACAGATCCACAGTTGGCATACGCAGACATAGCACCATTGACTTCATTGTAACTATTTCAGTTTACACCAGCTGAGGATCTGGCACAAGGTATTATTTATTCCCAAAGCATCAAAAAAGTGATGCATGTGTGTGTGCCAATGAGACTTTGCTTTAGTTTAGCCAGAAACCCTTTTGAAACTGTATACAACTAGGCAGATCTACTAATGTTTTCCCCTCGGAGAACTTTCAGCGTAAAAGCAGCCTTACGTCAGTAATGCAGAGTCTCAAGGTAGAATATAGTAATGGACAAGTAGTCTTATGTTCCTGCCCTATAAAAACAACCCACACAACTCTGGTATAATTTTAGCAAAAGCAACTAGTGCTAAAAATAGCAGTATGCTTTGATTTTTTCCCCCTCAACTTTAAGCATTCAGAGCTACGACAAATAGCTCAGTACAATTTCTTCTGCTCTTTTTTCAAATGCTTATTTTTATACCAAGTGATATTTAATGTAATCTTAATACTTCCCCCAAATTTAGCATGAAGTCATAAATTAATCCCACATACAATTATATCTAAAAACTGTAGCAAACAAGTGCAGTATGATTTTAATTTATAGAAAAATCTTTTCTGTTGTTACATTCCTAATTAATGATGCTGCATCTTTAAAAAAATAATAATAAAGAACTGGTACGAGAACAAAAAATATAATCAAATTGTCAATAACTGCGAAAAGCTAAGACATACCAATGCAAAAGGCTGATTTTTAATAGTTAAAGTCTTAAGCAATATTTATCTTTCATCTATTTTGGCTACACAGTTAAATAAGTTATTTTTCTTAAGGGCTCTGAAGACACTCTTTTCTTTAAAAGTATCTCCTTACTAAGTCAAACATCTGAATATAAACACTGTTTTCATAATGTGTTCTATTTCTGAAGAGCAGAAAGTAGTGCATATTTGAAACTGGTTTTCATCATTAATGTTGTATGGTAAAGGGACAAAAACAGGAAATTGAAAATATGTTTCTACAGCATTTGTACAATGACAAATAAATAATTGTTGGAGGATATTTTCCCCTTCGTGAAGCGTCTCTTGACATTATGGTTGCTTCTGGGCAGAAAAAAAATATCTTCATTTGCTTGTTTTCAGTATACGGATTGCCAGGAATCCAATGCAAATACACTGTCCCACTTGCTCTACTAAAATTAGTTTTTGTAATGCTAGACTACTCCTTCGGAAGAAAAAAAGAAGAACTGAAAACCTGACTTGTTAAAAGATTAATGCTCACTTCCATTTGTAAAGGCATCACATACCTCACAACACATTGATCTCCAATTTCTGACGTATACTTTTTTTATATATTCTTCATCAGGTTCGTGATGGAGAAGACAAAGCGCAAACTACTTTGCAGAAATGTTTCAGAATAAGTTATATTAATACTGTCATGGCATGTACCGTTGGCATTGAACATTCATTCAGGCACTGTCAAAATTGTGTATGATTGGATTCTTTAACCCCATACTAGTAATTTTTGTAGCTTAAATTTATAAAAGGGATTGCTCCAGAGATGCTATGTTAGACTGACCTTCCTTTTTATAAAAATACATTAACAATATCCTGTCAAAACCAATCAGATACAATCTACAAAAATGTCACTTTTGGATGGAGATTTCATATTCCAAAATGCACAGGCAAATTATTAAGAACTAAAAGGAGTACTTACCACAAAATGGAATTTAAAACCAAAGCTATCATTACCAAAAGGCACCACTATAACAGTAGATACAGATTTAACAATATTTTGCAATGTCATAAAACCACATTTTCCATCAACAGTACATGTTTAAAACATTTATACGATGTATCAAATGCTGTATTAAATGTATATCCAATAGAAGAAGGGGACAATAAAAATAAACCCCACGCCATTGAGGGGGCACAGAACTACAATTCTTCCTCCATGAAAATATGATTCCAAACCACTTGGCTATATTGTTAATCAGTCTGTGAAACAGCACCTTAATTTATTCTATAAGAAGTCAAACACTATTGCGCACATTTTAAAACACAATGTGCCAGTGACTCATAATTATCTCATCGACATAAGTAGTTTTGGATATCCCATCGCGTAGCAAGAATTAATCATACATGTTTATGTTACTTCTTTGATCTGACCTTTAGAGATTAAAGAAGTTTGAGCTCTGCAACTATTCAACAGTGAGTTTATTTTACTTACCCATTTCATTAATAGTTGCTCTTGCTTTTGAGACAAAAGAACTAACTTCACTGGAGTGCATTTTGGCTCTTTCATGAAGGTCAGCACCTGTAAGTGACATTTTATACATATATTAGTAAACTAACTGCAATACGGTAAATCGTATTCAAAGTTAGAATATTATTATCTTGTGCCAATAAGATTCAAGTGCACTTTGAAATACAGCTAGTTCAAATAAATCAGTTATTCTCAGTCTATATTTTTCTTGAACTATGAGAAGAACTGAATGTGTACAGTGAAAAAACAGTGAAATTCAGACTATCCACTTTGATCAATTTTGCTCCAACTGAGACTTCTCCCGCAACTTAAGGGCTTAATGACAAATCTTGATAGACAACACAGCTGCAATATATTAATTCAACTGTTGTGCTTGTGTTCACTTTTCTCAACTGTGTCTCAAAGCCAGGACTCTGTATTTTTTCATGTTACTAAACACATGAATAGAAATTCTTTGTTTCTTTCTTCAAGTATATACTAAAACACTTCTAACAGCTTACTTATACAAAATTGTGGTCATTACAATATGTGTTATAAAATTTAAATGTCCTTTGAAGCTTGCTCTATGAAAAATTGCCCTTTTTTTCCTTATGGAAAAGAGAGATTATAGACTTAATCACAGTATCTAGATATAGAAAAAAACTATTAAATAGAGTCCATACCCCTGCAACAGTACAATATCATGTAAATGGAACAGACACAAGCAGTCAACCCATGTGCATGTATTCTCCAGACAACATGCATGTCATTCCCACTAGGACGAATAGAATATTTTTCTCTGATTTGTAAAAATGCTACTATCAAATTAGTATTTTGGCACATATATATCTTGTTTTTAACCTTTATGTACAACTAACGATACAAACTGAACAGATTTGCATCTAAAAATAAAATTATTCCCCACAATCAGCACCTCACTCCTGCCCTTTCAGGTAAAAGCATCAGACTCTGATCCAACAAAGCTCTTAAAACACATGCTTGAGTACTTTACTGGATCAGAACAAGATTGAACAGATGTTCTTACTGGGCTCTATTCTTGGCCTCCTCCTCTTCTCCTCCTATACTCTCTCTCTCTCTGGGCTCCTTCATACAAAAGCACGGCTTCAGCTATCATTTTTCTACTAACAAAACACAGGTTTACCTCTTCCCTCTCTGACCTTGTCTCTTCCCATGCAAACTAAAACAAATTCAACGAGGCCAAAAATTAGCTCTTCATCTTCCACTGTACCAAAGATGCCAACCTTTGCCACCCAACAATCAAATTTCCCCTCAAGGTACTTCACATTTTCTCCCACGCTGCCCGTTATGCAGTGGGGAAAGAGTGCAGGTGTCTCTCTGTACAAAAAACAAAAAAGCCACTACATTGCTCTCCTCTAAACCTATTCTTAAAGTCCACCTATGCCATGAGGCATACAACACTCAACAGCTGCAGTAATACAACTACGGCTTATAATACTAATCATAATTGTTTCACTGTTCCTTTGACCTCCATCTGTTCACTCTATTTGTTGTGTCTAGTCATATTTATGCTGTAACCTTTTGGGGCAGAAACTCTTTTCATTATCTGCATGTTCAGTGCCAAACAGAATGGGGCATCGATCCTGACTACTGCCTCTAGTCTACATAATACAAATAAATAATAATATATTATCTACAGCTAGCACTGTTAAGTTTAAGTAGCACTATTAGATACAGTTTCCAAGTGTAAGGATAGTCCCATATTGACAACAGTGAAATAAACTAATTGGGTAGTCATGAAAAGTGGGGATTACTGTGGTCAAATCTGTATTGGAGAGAAATGGCTGCAATTATCTACCCCAGTAATACACAGACTTTGCATACCAAAAACTTACCAGGAATCTGTGAGTCAAACAAAATTTGCATGTGAATGCGCATAAATTTGGGTAGGCTTTAAATCATAGACACATGCATACAACTATTCTTTTTATTTATAAAGCTCTAACTGAATAGAGTGCTTTACAAGACACCAAAAGGCAAAATATGCTTTGAAAGCTGAAGAGGAAATGGTGTGAATAAAAACAGTAGCACTGTTGCTTTGACACCAACTTATTAATGTCTGGCTTTAACTCTATAATTGTATCTAAAAGCAATTTACAATAGTCACAATAGAAAAAAATCCTATACTTTACAGACTGAAAAAAGCATATGATCACTTAGTTAAAAATCTGACTCAAAACTTTCATCTACCATACAAACTGAAATATACTATTTACTTCACACACACGCACACACACTTAAAAAATGCATAGAGCCAACTTTAAAATGAGCACAACCAATGACCCTATGACTGCATCAGACATTATAGAATATAGTGTCATTATGAGTCTGAGAGGCAATTGTAGGGTTTTTGTTGTTGTTGTTGTTTTTAAGATTTATAACAAACGGTTTCCAGCATAAATATAAGAACTTTCAAAGAGACCTGCATGAATTGCAGGCTTCTTACTTCACAAAGAATATTTGTCTTTTGGGACAGACAAGGGGGATGAGGTAATCTCTTTTATTGGACCAACTTCTGTTGGTGAAAGAGACAAGGTTTTGAGCTTGCACATAGCTCTTCTCCAGGTCCTTTGGGAGACATTCATAGAAAGTCAATCAATTTTTTTCACAAAACTTGGATAAGAGCAGATAAAAGGATTGTAAGTGTATTAAAAGGGCCATTGTCAACCTGAAATGTAATTGTTAAAAAAATAGTTCAAAGTCATTTCAGGTACTATATTTGCTCTTGAGTACCCCCAGCCAATTTCTGTGGTTTTACAATTACATTTTCCTATTTAAAAAAATTTCTCTGCTCTATTGACACAAAATGGTATCAAATTCCCACAGCAGACAAACTGAAAAAATAGTGGTTTTTTTCTAATCTCTTCCTTTTTTAGTAATCTTAAAGTTTAGCTACTATTGTTACAACATCTTTCAGAGAGAAGTGTGAGTTTTAAGTAGACGGTGTTCCTTTAACTTCAGCTTCAGCGTCTTTTAGTTCAGGAGAGAGTTGGACTGCCAACAATTTAATATTTTTGTCCTCTTTAAAAGAATCAGCCATTGATCAAACAATTGTTAAAGTGTCTTGATCCATTTTGCAAAGGAACTACTCAGAGACAACAAGGAGTCTGGTGGCACCTTAAAGACTAACAGATTTATTTGGGCATAAGCTTTCGTGGGTAAAAACCTCACTTCTTCGGATGCATAGAGTGAAAGTTACAGATGCAGGCATTCTATACTGACACATGGAGAGCAGGGAGTTACTTCGCAAGTGGAGAACCAGTGTTGACAGGGCCAATTCAATCAGGGTGGATGTAGTCCACTCCCAGTAATAGATGAGGAGGTGTCAATTCCAGGAGAGGAAAAGCTGATTCTGTAATGAGCCAGCCACTCCCAGTCCCTATTCAAGCCCAGATTAATGGTGTTAAATTTGCAAATGAATTTTAGTTCTGATGTTTCTCTTTGAAGTCTGTTTCTGAAGTTTTTTTGTTCAATGATAGTGACTTTTAAATCTGTAATAGAATGACCAGGGAGATTGAAGTGTTCACTTACTGGCTTATATATGGTACCATTCCTGATGTCCGATTTGTGTCCATTTATTCTTTTGCGGAGGGACTGTCCGGTTTGGCCAATGTACAATGGACTGGGAGTGGCTAGCTCATTACAGAAGCAGCTTTTCCTCTCCTGGAATTGACACCTCCTCATCTATTATTGGGAGTGGACTACATCCACCCTGATTGAATTGGCCCTGTCAACACTGGTTCTCCACTTGCGAAGTAACTCCCTGCTCTCCATGTGTCAGTATATAATGCCTGCATCTGTAACTTTCACTCTATGCATCCGAAGAAGTGAGGTTTTTACCCACGAAAGCTTATGCCCAAATAAATCTGTTAGTCTTTAAGGTGCCACCAGACTCCTTGTTGTTTTTGTAGATACAGACTAACACGGCTACCCCCTGATACTTGAACTACTCAGAGATATTTCTCGGGAATTTGCTCACAAGTCATAAAGTGGCAATGGCTATGTTAACAGACTGGCAGAGCCAGAAGAGTACCCAGAAGTCACCTACTACAGGACAGGACCAACAAAGAAAGTAACAGAACGCCACTAGCCATCACCTTCAGTCCCCAACTAAAACCACTCCAGCGCATCATCAAGGATCTACAACCTATCCTGAAGGACGATCCATCACTCTCACAGATCTTGGGAGACAGGCCAGTCCTTGCTTACAGACAGCCCCCAAACCTGAAGCAAATACTCACCAGCAACCACACACCACACAACAAAAACACTAACCCAGGAACCTATCCTTGCAACAAAGCTCATTGCCAACTATGTCCACATATCTAGTCAGGGGATACCATCATAGGACCTAATCACATCAGCCACACTATCAGAGGCTCGTTCACCTGCACATCTACCAATGTGATATGTTCCATCATGTGCCAGCAATGCCCCTCTGCCATGTACATTGGCCAAACCTGACGGTCTCTACGTAAAAGGATAAATGGACACAAATCAGACGTCAAGAATTATAACATTCAAAAACCAGTTGGAGAACACTTCAATCTTCCTGGCCACTCAATCACAGACCTAAAAGTCACAATATTACAACAAAAAAACTTCAAAAAAACAGACTCCAACGAGGGACTGCTGAATTGGAATTAATTTGCAAATTGGACACCATTAAATTAGGCTTGAATAAAGACTGGGAGTGGATGGGCCATTACACAAAGTAAAACTATTTCCCCATGCTTATTCCCCCCCCCCCCCCCTTACAGTTCCTCATATCTCCTTGTCAATTGCTGGAAATGGGCCATTTTCATTATCACTACAAACAGTTCTTTTTCTCTCCTGCTGCTAATAGCTCACCTTAACTGATCACTCTCCTTATAGTGTGTATGGTAGCACCCATTGTTTCATGTTCTCTGTGTATATATATATCTTCCTACTGTATTTTCCACTACATGCATCCGATGAAGTGGGCTGTAGCCCACGAAAGCTTATGCTCAAATAAATTTGTTAGTCTGTAAGGTGCCACAAGTACTCCTGTTCTTTATGTTACCAAAGGCTGTCATGAAAAAGATTGCAGCTACAAGCAAAGGCCTCCATTCCCTTAAAAGTTTAATATTTTAAAGCATCTGAAAACAATACTTTGTCAACCGCTCAGAGTCAAGAAGTAGCTTCAGATTTTCAGACAACAGATAGCCTTGCAGAATGAGCCTTCACAAGTTTCCTCAGTGGATTGCAGCTGAAGCCCCGGGTTCTGTTTAGCCTAATCCTTCCAACACCCACTCTCAACATACCTCCAGAGGTTGCAGATTGTGAACTAGAGGTCACGGGCAGCGGGTATTGTAGACAGGGAAAGGCTGTGCCTCCCCAAACAGCCTGGCGTAGCCCCGCCCACGCCCCACCCCCAGACTCCCTCCTGCCTGCTGTTCCCTTCTGTGGTCCAGAGGCTGGGGCAGGCAGGCTGATGGCCACAGTGCATACAAGATGGCTGGGGCCATGCTGTCCTGTCCGCCCGCCCAACGCTGAGGGTGCTCCAGCCACACTGCTTACCCAGCGCGCTGGGAGCATGGGGGGGGGGGGGGGGAGGGGAGAGCGGCTGTGGTGGGGGGGTGCTCCGGCGGGGGAGGGGTGAAAAAGGGGGCAGGGCCTCGGGCAGAGGGGGAGGGACCGGGGGCTAGCCAAGGGTGCGTTCACCCACTGCCCATGCTAGAGGTCATATACTCTGAATAGGCCTTTTCCTTCTCTTACTTATGATACCAAACTACAACAGAGAAGCACAAGACCAACTTTAATACAGTTATAGCTCTATCCTAAACATTAAACACATTTTGTAGTTCCCCTGTAAATATCTTTGCCCTCAGATACATGTGCAACTCCCACTAAAGTCAATGGGTGAAATCTTGGCTCCACTGAAGTCAATGGCAAAACTCCCATTGATTTCAACAGGATCACGATTTTACCAATCGGAGTTGTCCATACATATTTAAGGGAAAAATTTATAGGCTGCATACAATCAAACTTGGGAAACAAACATTTAGTAATAACTTATTCCCTGCTTTGACAGTAATTTTTTGTATTTTCTAATATATGGGTCTTATAAAAGTTCTATCAAAACGAAGCTTCTTTTGCTTCATCCTGCAATGAATTCATAACCTTGCACAGAAACTACACCAGGGATCGGCAACCTTTGGCACGCGGCACACCAGGGTAAGCACCCTGGCGGGCCGGGCGGTTTGTTTACCTGCCGTGTCTGCAGGTTCGGCCGATCATGGCTCCCACTGGTCGCGGTTTGCCGCTCCAGGCCAATGGGGGCTGCGGGAAGCGGCGCGGGCCGAGGGATATGCTGGCCGCCTCTTCCCGCAGCCCCCATTGGCCTGGAACGGCGAACCGCAGCCAGTGGGAACCACGATTGGCCGAACCTGCAGATGCGGCAGGTAAATAAACCGGCCCGGCCTGCCAGGGTGCTTATCCTGGCGGGCCGCATGCCAAAGGTTGCCGATACCTGAACTATACTATTATAATGTAACACATACATTTTACTGAAAGATCAAGAAAGAATAGACAGACTGGGGAGGAATAAAGCCTTGTTTAAACAGAAATAGCCTGTTTGTTAATTATACAAGTCACAAAACTAAATAAAAGTTATGATTATTATTCTACAAAGTAAACAGATTGTGCTTCAATTTAAAGCCCATAAAAGTTTCCCCCAGTAAAAAAAATCTCATTTCAAGCTGCTGCTGGCAGTGCCACAATGTAGATTGATGAAATAACTTAAAATCATTTAGCAGTCTTCTACACTGACAGCCATTTGCTTGACAAACCACCATAAAAATCAAAGCCAAGCACTATTGAAATCTTTACCATTGTGCCTAAAACCACTTGCAGGAATGAAAGGAAAAACTCTTATGCTTTGTAGACCAAATACACGTGTTTGCATAATTAAAATGTGACTCAAAACTTTCATATACCACACAGAACATCCCACTCGCTTTACAGAAATAGCTAATTTATACATTCAGAATAAACCTTAAAAGGACAATAAATCAGGAAGGTACAGAATATACTTACCAAAAGAAATGTATCAAGTAAATTAAAGAATTAAAGTAAAATCAAAATAACCTAGTTTTATGTTGAATTCAAAGTGAAAAAAAAAATGTAAAGAGGACTTCATTGATAGTCACTTATATACTGCACAAAATTGCATTTAAAGAAAAGTGACCAGTGGCAGGTAAAGTAAAAATAAAGGTCATTTTTATACCTGTTAAAAAGCATATATACAAGAAATATTGAATAGAGAGACAGACTGAAGTGATTTCTAAAAACTATTACCATTTAACTCCGTGGCTACCAAAACAGTAGTTGAATAAACCTTTCATATATAAAATGTATTTTTTTCAAGTCAGAAAATGGAAGCCACCAATAAGATTAAATGAATAATGACAGTAGTTATAGCTTAATATATCAATAGAATTTTCTGTACTATTTCAGGATTAGTAACATATTTTGTTTTTAATTTTGGTGTGTGCGCGTTTTGTCGTAATGTTTAGAAGTTCATGGGTAAATATTTACCCCCTCTTAACATTTCAGTAATGTGTAACCATTTCATCTCCAACTTTTGTCACACACAAAATGTTTCTAGTACAGAAAATTGTAGTTGTTAAATCCTGTGTGTTGATTTTCATTCTTACTAATATTAGGAAACAACATCAAGAGTTCACTTAAAGTGCAGTTTTACTCTCAAAAGTAACTGTTTGAACCCCATAATGTTATTTTTAGAGTTTATTGTCCCTCAGTGACTTCAGATCAATTATGACTAATATATACTAGTAAAAAAAAAAGATGGTTTTGCTAATTGCTAGCTTTGCAAATTCAACATAGGGTCTAAACGGCAAATTGTGTTCTTTCTAATACTAGTGATGATGCATGAGCAAATCAGGCTCTCAGGCCATGTCTACAGTACAGAAACTATAGCCACATAGCTGCAGCAGGTATAACTCTGTTGCGTAGACACAGCCTATGGCGATGGAAGTGGTTTTTCAGCAAATACCAAGATCTGTTGAGTAAAAAAACGTTACTTACCTTTACAATAACTGGAGTTCTTTGAGATGCATTGGCCAGAGAGAGAGAGAGAGCGAGAGAGCGCATTTTTGATGCACATGAACACCTCGTGCCCTCGAGTCAGAGTCTTTGGGCCAGTAGCGTCAGTTGGGGGCACGCACATGCCTTGACTGTCCTTGTGCTCCTGTACCAAGGGCATAAAGAGCAGTGCAGACCCAACTGCCACTCAGTCAGTTCCTTTGCCACCACAGAATGCTAGTGTAATAGGACTCCATAGTAACAAGAAAAAAGGGTGGTTTGTGGAATTTATGTACATGCACAACACATTTCAAAGAACCCTATGATGATATGGGAATCTATATGTATAATTTATTAATTCTGTGTGAAATTATGAACTATCTGTATGTACCTTTACCAAGATGCAGACTCCATTTTGAATGTGAAGCTTGTTTGTCTTTTCTGTGGCGTCTCTGCCTCCATTTTCGACTGAGTCCAACAGGGGTAGTGATCAAGGCCTAACAACAAAGTAATTAAACGCTGACAATTGTGCTTGTAAATTACAAAGAGATGGCTGCTGCCCAAGGCAAGCAGGGTTTTCAAGTCTGAAGTGGGGTGGGGGGATTGCCTTGGTAAAGTCACTTGGTAGGGGTCTCTGATCACCTGAGGAGGCTGAGCAGGACATCACCTTACAAAGAGGGCACAAGGTATAAGCAGGCAGGGGCTGCTCTACTCAAGGGGCCATTTTTCTCCAGCTCAAGATGAGGGAGAAGCAACCAGCATGTAGGAGCCTGGTGAGGCAGGAGATCCTGCCTACCATCCTGAACAGATGGTCCCTTAAGGACTCCCAAGGGTAAGAGTGAGCTAGTGAAGGGCACTGCAGTTAGGTTATTGCTTTCTAAATGATCTGTACTTTCATGGGCTTTATCTGTAAAAGAGAAATGGTGTTAGAATCTGTGCAAAGTATTGAGAGTTATATGCTTTACACTTACTATGTGCCTCCTGAGAGAGTTAAACTGTAACCTAGAAGGCTCACACCTTTGAGTGGAATTGTTGAAGATGTTATGTTGAAGCTACAGGGCACTTAAACGGTTAGCACTAACCATAGGGACTAAGCAGCTGCACAGCGAGTTCCAACTCTGCTAGAAGGCGTGTTAGGCAGAGGGCCTGCACCCCAAGGGTGCATCTAGGGACTCCAAAGACTTGGGCAGTGACTGGACTCCAGTCACGCGTGAAGGCTTTAAACCCCCAGGGATCGGGTTTCCCCCCCACACACAGCAATATAGTAAGTGGCAAATAGGGGGCACTCAACTGAGGCCTGTGACAAACCCCAATTACACCTCTCCCTCGGTATAATTCTGTCCTCGGGAGCCAAAAAATCTTACCGCGTTATAGGTGAAACCGCGTTATATCGAACTTGCTTCGATCCGCCGGAGTGCGCAGCCCCGCCCCCCCGGAGTACTGTTTTACCGCATTATATCAGAATTTGTGTTATATCGGGTCACGTTATGTCGGGGTAGAGGTGTATTATAAAGGTAAATAACCTTTCTTTTTTTAAAGTGTTTGCCATTTATCTATTTCCCTTTTGGTGATTCCCAACCAGTGATCTAATATAAGGAGGTGGGTACTCAGGGTCTACTTAAAGATTGCAGCACTGCTCTGCCAAAAGAAGCATCAGACAGATGTTTCCCCTATGGAAAAGTTCTTAGTATGCATTGAATCCCAAACAGTTTCCTTACAGATGACCAAAATGGGAATGCTTTACAAGGAAGCAACCGAGGTGGTCTGTACCTGATAGAGTTGGCTCTAATAATAGCTGGGGTACTGAACTACCTAACTCACAACAAAGTTTAATACAGCCAATAACCCATTTAGCTAATCACTGGGATGAAGCCAATTGACCCTTCATTCTTTCAGTAAAATACTGCAAATGATTTTGGGGAAGATCTGAAGGGCTTGGTACTTTGCAGTAAAATAAAAAGTCAAAGCCTTACAACCACCTAGGGTATGCAATTTAGCATCTCCTTGATTAGAATGAGGCATTGACAGCACTTCTCTTGAAAAGCCAGACCTTTGTAGCCAGGATGCCTGTCTCAACTATGGAGTTGTCATAGACCGCGAAATTATATACTCCGTGTCTAGAGCTGCCTGTAAAGGCATTCTAGTGATCAATGGTCCCTTATATAACTAAAGATTTAAATCCACTCTGCTTTCCTGAGAAAAATAAGATCAAAACATTTAATGCAATTCAAGAAATCATAACAGGCCAACAATGCTTCAGTTTGAAATTCTGAATTGCGAGCTGGCAGAGGAGTAACATTACAACCGAGTAAGTCAAGACATTTTGGTTCCCTTTCACCTGGAGTTGTTCTTGGTTAATGCTGTGTTTTTTTTCATTAGCTGCCAATAGTACCAACATGTCAGATACTGGATATATATAAAAATATTCTGGTACAGTAGATGGCACCTGGCATCTTTTATTTGCTCTCAGAGATGGGGTGACCATCACAGAACTTTGCCAAATGTGCGTGGCAGAATCCAATAGAGCCTCATTAATGGGGAATGCCACATGCCCAGGAATCCAAGCCTGGAGTTTGAATGGAGTTTTCTGCTATGCATATGAGCAGCTCTTGGAGCTCTTGTAGTCACTCGGGTGAGACAATGCAGCTGGGATTGCTGCCTCATCCAGGGATGATGCCAATATAGTTACAGGTATCTGTAAATCTTCAGTCTGAGGGTGTTCATCCCCCAAAACTTTCTCCATTGACTGAGAATCATGTGTTGCCAGGTAAGGCACCGTAGATTTTTGGTTTGGAATAGGGGAAGAGGTATGCAGCCTAGGGGTTAATCAGGGGAATGATGCCTTGCTCCCTATGGATCCCAGGATTCCAATATGACAAACGTTGGCAGATTATAAGGACCCAGGGGGCACAGAGAAAGGGAGGGTATGTCCTTATCCTCATAATTCCTATGAGAACTAGATCAATGTGAATTTCTTGACACCCTCTGAGAGTCACAGAATTCATAATAGGAGTCCTTGGGGAATAAGTAAAGGGTCTCCTCAATGTGTTGACATTCAGATGATGAGATATGTGCATTCTATCTCTAAGGAAGGGGCTGCTGATGCTGGACAACCAGGTTGTAAGATGCGTCTAGAGATAGCCAGTCCTGGGCAGGGACTCAGTACTGGCAAAACAGAATTGGCCATCTGTACTGTGGACTGGATGTCAGCCCTAACAAAAGTAGATTCCAGCTCATAACATCTAGTGCCATACATTTCCCCGTTACTGAGCCCAGTCCCACAAATGTAGGTGAAGGCGTACAGTGCACTGGGGCTGATAGAACATAAGAATGGCCATACTGGGTCAGACCAAAGGTCCATCTAGCCCAGTATCCTGTCTACCGACAGTGACCAATGCCAGGTGCCCCAGAGGGAATGAACAGAACAGGTTATCATCAAGTGATCCATCCCTTGTTGCCCATTTCCAGCTTCTGGCAAACTGATAGTGTTGATATGCCCCGTACTGATCCACTCTGAGCCAAGGACCGAGCTTCAGAAGTGCCAAGGAAGCTGGCACTGTAATAATCAGTGCCAAAGCACTCTGTGCCAAACTAGGCTCCACCAGAGCTCTAGCCTTTGTACTGGAGGCAGCTAGTTTTGGATCTCGAGGTCTTAGTACTCCCACAGTACACAATCCCATGGAGTCTTTTCAATGTGGGTGATAAGGTGACTTAGACCTCCTTTTAACAGAAGTTCCCCTCAGGGATCTGCCCTTCACTTTAGCAGAGGAGTGATGCTCCTTTTCTTCTAAGGACTTAACATTACCCATCTTATCAGACTCTAAAGCTGGGGCTTTCACAGATGAAATCCAGGAGCTAACGGAACCAGATCTCACACGGGCACTTCTGGAGTCTGGCAAAACTTCCCCAGGGAGGTCTGCCATGCCCAGATCAGAGGGCAGCCACATGGAACAGCCTAATAAACGCATTTTAAGGTGCACCTCCCTAACTTCTATGGTCCATTTTTTAAAAGAACTTGCACACTGAGCATTTACTGGAGATATGGGATTCCCCAAAACAAAAAAGGCATCTAGGATGCCCAACATTGATAGGAATTGTCATTTCACAAGAGGGTCAGTATTTAAAACCAGGTGATTTAGGATGAGACATCCTAATCTCTGGTACAAGAAAAGATCCTAATGCAGGGAAGAGAAAAAATAATAATGGAGGAAGGTAAAAACATCCTACACTATTAAAAACAGGCAACTAGCAACTCTCTAATGCAAATATATATAGTATTAAGCTTAAAGTTTGGGAAAGAAGTGATGTGACTAGATATGGACACTGGAAGCTTTGTCTTCCAGGCTCAGGAGACGAGAAAGAACTGAGTTGCAGTAGGGCTTCTACCTCCCTTTTTGTCCTCTGTGCAACAGCTCACGGACACTGAAGGCACATGTACAGCTTCAATGGACAATGCCAACCACACAATTCTGATTTTGAGTGCATGGGGAATCTGCGCACAACAAGTGGAATATATACATGGACAAAAACTCAAAGAAGGTACCATTTTTACATTCAACCTTTCAGAGAGAATCTACATTTTAAACAATAAGTCACAACAGGCTGTTCATTCTTGAGTCACTGATGAACAATCACACAAAAATCAAACCATAAATTAAATAAAATGTGGGGGGGAGGGAACAAAGAAAAAATTTGTGTAACATTCTTTCACTATGAAAGGAAGGATTTGTTGAAGGATAAAAATAAAGGAGAAGGTATTTATCTTCTCTCTTTTGAATACAATTAATTATAAATTTTAAAAAATTGGTGGGGGAGAGCATGGTCTTTAGGCATCTTCTTCCTTAGTCCCCTTTTGGTCACCCTCTCAGTAGTAGTGCCCAACAGCCCATTTTGAAGCTTACTTTCTATTGCAACAATCTACATTTGAAGGGTTAACCTGGCACTCCAGCTCCTGTTCTCCCACTCACTGCTACCTCAGGCTTGCCTCTTTAGTTCCTCCTTCATCCCCACCAGCTAGCATGCAACTGTATAGCTCCTCCCCCAGGGCAGGAGGGCCAGCCAACTACACTCAGTCTACAGACTCCCATGTCCCCATAAGAAGGGGGTTGCGGGGTGAGAGACTTACCCTACAGTAACTGTGGTTGTTCAAAAAGTGTTCACATGGATTCTACTCTTGGTGTACATATTCCCGAGCCTGCCTTTTCCACTACCTTACTGCACTGGAGACGTTCTGCCATGGCTTACCACAAAACTCACTTGACTCTCACGCCACTAATTCTCAACACTAATACCAATTCCAAATTTAAAAAACAAAAACAAAAATCACGTTGTTAAGCAGATTCATATTTAGCTTTTACAACAGAAAATGAGATTTAAAAGTGGCTTATGAGCTACAAACACCTCCTCTTGAAAGGCAGGCAGTGGGCACTTTTAAGAATTTAATTTTACTCAAAAAACTAGTTTGGGAATCTGAAATAAGCCCTCAATTCAGGATTTTATTAAATGTTAGCTTTTAATTCCCAACTATGTAAAACCGTGCATGAAAATTAGAAAGAAAAAATGCAGTCTTTCTGTGAAATAAATCTTTTCAAGGGCAAGCAGAACATCACAGCAACCTAGTGGCCAGTCACACATGATACTCTAGCTGAGGAAGTGGGAAACATACCCCAGCTGCTTTCTTTGAAGTTTGGCCACCAGCACTACTCAATGGTCAGTTAGAGTTGCTATTTTGGATTTCAAATATAGTTTCTTTTCATTTCCACTTCAGCCCACGCAAATTCTAATCAGCCCACTTTACGGCAGAAAAGAAAATCAATTTCTCTTTTGAAGGAACACAAAAAGTACTATGCTAGACAAGAGTATTGGACAATGTGGCCTGGTATCTTGCTTGCAACAGTAACTCATCCCTTCAAAGACGGCAAAAGATATCACTCCCAAAATGTACTTCAACAACTGTGCATTGCTGTACACCACCAGGGGTGACCAACCTGTGGCTCCGGAGCCACATGAGGCTCTTAAGGAATTAATATGAGGCTCCTTGTATAGGCACCGACTCCGGGGCTGGAGCTACAGGCACCAACTTTCCAATGTGCCGGGGGGCGTGGGTGCTCACTGGTCAATCCCTGGCTCTGCCACAGGCCCTGCCTCCACCCCTTCCTGCACCCTCCCCTCAGCCTGCAGTGCCTTCGCTCCTCCCCTCTTCCCCCCAGAGCCTCCTGCACGCCACGAAACAGCTGATCAGGAGGTGCGGGGAGGGAGGGGGAGGTGCTGATCGGTGCGGCTGCAAGTGGGTGGGAGGCGATGGGAGCAGGATGGGGGAGCTGATGGGGGGCTGCTGACGTATTACTGTGGCTCTTTGGCAATGTACATTGGTAAATTCTGGCTCCTTTTCAGACTCAGGTTGGCCACCCCTGCTGTACACTGTGGCAAACTCCTCCCTATCCCCTGCTGGGGATTTTACACCTCTAACATGGGATGAGATTTCCCTTATTGTTTTGGTGTACATAGCTAAAAGTGACACTAAGGATCATAAAATCAAACAGTCCTTTTTTAAATCCAGCCACAATATTTGCCTTGACAACCTCTTGAGCCAGTGCATTTCACTAGTTAACTATATGTCATGAAAAGTAGCATTTCCTATTATTGGTTCTAAATTTATTGCTCTAATTTAATCCAGTTCCTCTTCCACCATGACCACACACTGCATTTCTTCTTGTTTTATATATGACCTGGTAAACAAAACAAAAACCAAAACCACAATGGCCTTTACAAACATTTAGTCAACCTTAGCCAAGACCTATTTGTCATGTGCTCTCTCTCGGCTCCGTACAATGTCTGGGAGGAACTCCCTTCAGTGCGACAGCCCTTCTCAGAAGTCCATTCTCAGGAGTTAAGCTGTAGACCCCTCCGCCTCCTGGAACTGCATGTCCCTGAGACTTCAGCATGCCTGTCTCTCGCCATGGCCCCCCTCAGGAAGTCCACTCGCTCTGGACCACCAGCACCTTCACGCCCAGAGGGAATAATAAAACCCTGATCTCTAGATTGGAGTGACTCTCAGCCAGTGTAAAGCAGAATGGTTTATTCAGCATCTGAACCCAGCACAGAAAACTCTCCAGGCCCTCAGGCCTAACAACCCTCAGCACAGTGCATCTAGGTCTCTCTTGCATCCAGGGGGGCTTCTGAACTGCTCCATTTAAGTATCGGGGGTAGCCGTGTTAGTCTGTATCTACAAAAACAACAAGGAGTCTGGTGGCACCTTAAAGACTAACAGATTTATTTGGGCATAAGCCTTCGTGGGTAAAAATCTCACTTCTTCGGATGCATAGAGTGAAAGTTACAGATGCAGGCATTATATACTGACACATGGAGAGAAAGGAGTTACTTCACAAGTGGAGAACCAGTGTTGACAGGGCCAATTCAATCAGGGTGGATGTAGTCCACTCCCAATAATAGATGAGGAGGTGTCAATTCCAGGAGAGGAAAAGCTGATTCTGTAATGAGCCAGCCACTCCCAGTCCCTATTCAAGCCCAGATTAATGGTGTTAAATTTGCAAATGAATTTTAGTTCTGCTGTTTCTCTTTGAAGTCTGTTTCTGAAGTTTTTTTGTTCAATGATAGTGACTTTTAAATCTGTAATAGAATGACCAGGGAGATTTAAGTGTTCACTTACTGGCTTTTGTATGTTTCCATTCCTGATGTCCGATTTGTGTCCATTTATTCTTTTGCGGAGGGACAACTTAATCATAGTTCCTGTAATTTCCTATCCCACTATACTACCAAACACTAATCACTTCTCTCTGTACCCTTTTCATCTCAGCTACATTTTTAAGACAAAGAAAAAAAAAATCTTACTTATCGTACAGGAATTGCAGTTGTTCAAGAAGTATCCACATTGTTTCTACTCTTGGTGTACATACTCCCCATGCATCTGAGATCAGATTCTTTTGGCCAGCAGAGTCCGTTGAGGCTGCAGCTTCACCTTAGAGATCCTCACCATATATGCCTTGGACTGGTGGTGGGGAGATAAAGAGTAGAGCAGGCACAACAATCCTTCAGGTCTTTTACCAATACAGAATCCCAAAGGAGCAAGACTCCTTGGTAATGGGAAAAGAGATCAGGTCACAGAATCCCTGGGGCAACACATCTCAAAAGAACCAGTTACTCTAGGGTGATTGTTCACATGGATTCCACTCTTGGTTACTATCAAACAATTGTCTGTTTGCTTCCCCAAAGATTGATGTGGCTTGGAGGAAAAGACTTTGAAATGAATAAACAGGTTGATATGAAATTCCAAAAGAACTCTGGGCAGGAATGTGGGGTGAGGCCTGAGAATGAGCCAGGTCTTCTAAAACACTGTATAAAGGGGAATATAACCTTCCATAAGGGCCTGAATGTCCCCTACCCTTCGAGCTGATAAAATGGTTAATAAAAAGTCTTCATTGACAAGTGGTATAGGGGGCAGGTTGTTAAGGACTCAAAGGGGGGCACTCATCAACCCTGCTAATACTACATTGAGGTCCCAAGAAGGAGGGTGATCCTGAATTGGGGGAAAAACTTGAATAAGGTCCTGAAGGAATCTTCACTGTAGGATGAAAAAACACAGTGTGGTCCTGAAAAGGAGGGTGGTATGCAGATATTGCTGCAAGATAGACCCTTCTGGAACTGATAGAAGATCTAGATTGTTTTAGGACTACTCAATAGTCCAATATTATTGAAATTTGTGTTACAAAGGGAGACAGCTGGTACCAAGATACTTAAATAGAAAAATCTTGTACGTTTAGCATAATAAGTCAATATGGTTGAGGTTATCCTGCTTTGGAGCAAAATGTGCTGATCTTCAGCAGAACATCATCTTCTGATGGATTTCAGCATACAGGCTGTCAGATGTTACGAGCCTGGGTCCAGGTGTAGGATCTGACTGTTCGAGACTATGTCAAAACAGGCAAAATGATTGAGGACTACATTAAGAGGTTCACCAAATCAGAGTTCCAGAACTGACTGGCCCATGCCGGGGCTATCAATCCAGCATCTTGCCTCAGTTTCCTCAAAACCTTCAGTATCAGGGGGATCAATGGAAGGCATACCTTATTCCTAGTGTCTAGGGGATGCGAAAGACATGCAACAGGAAACCCAGAGTGGAGCCCCCTCTGGAAAAGAACACTTGGCTTTTCTTTTTCTAGTCTGTAGCAAACTACAGGTCAATAGGTCAATAGACCTATTTGCGAAAGATGGTCTGCAACACTGGGACCTAGATCAACTCAGCTGGTAGAGGTGCAGAGAAAGGTACTCCCTCACACACCCAAAGTGGGTCTTTCTGCCAGTTTAATGAGGAAAAGACTTCCTGTGGACCAGTGATCAACAGGCCCATGCAGTCTGCTGGTTAACCACATGGAACACTGGTGAAGTCTGGCAAACTGTATCACATGAGGCCATATGTCCCAGAATTCTGAGGCAGGCTCTTAGTGATGTCTTTGGGTAATCTTGAAGTTAGCTCATGAGGTCCACTATAGTTTAGAATCTTTCTTGTGGAACATAAACACTCACTGACCTGAAATTTAAGATGGTCCCTATGAACTCTATGCTAACAATAAGAATAAGTGTGGATTTCTCTCTATTGACTTTAAGGTCCAATGTGTTGAAGAGTTTCAAGGTTATGATCTTCACTGGATCCCATGAAGAGGATATGGGAGACTCAACTGAGCTACTACTGAGAAGTCAGTTCTCAAGGAAAGGGAGTTAGCAGATTTAGCTGGTACGGCATGCACTGTTTTCATCGCAATATGGAGGCACCAGAAAAATCCAACTGAGGCCATTAGCTGTCCTTAGGCTGCAGAGCTTGAGACAAGTCTAACATGTCAACTCTTCTGCCTTGGTTGCAAGGGTCCCAGAGCAAAAGACCTACATCTTGGCTCATCTCTGGAGTGATACTCCTTCCTACCCTTTCTTGAAGGGATTGACAAATAGATTGAAGTCAACCACTGGGGTCTCCTTAGACCTCTTAGCCCTGGAATCACAGCTCACTGGGGCACTAGCCTAGAGAGAATAGAGGGAGGACTAAGAGAGCCTTAGCTATGTTTCTTCTTCATATCCAAGGAGGTTTTCACGAAGCACACCAGAGGAAATAACTTTAACCCATTATTCCTAGCCTTCTGAGTCCACTTACAAAAAGAGTGACAGATGGCGCAACGGTCAGGGATATGCCTTTCACCTAAACCAAAAAGGCACTTAGGGGGCCCATCACTGAGTGGCATAGTGAGGGATGGAGGGGGACACAAAGTCTACTAACAATTGAAAGTTAGTAAAAAAAAAAAAATCTTTAAAAAAAAAAAATTTTTTTTTAAAAGCCAACAAGCAACCTAAATTTTACTACCTACCTAACAACTACACTAACTGCACCAGAGTCACAGAGAAGCAGGCAGACACTGCCAGGTTCTGTTTCACTGCCACAGGAAGTAAGGAGGACGGTTAGGTCCCCTCCACCCTATATGCCCTCGAGTGGGAGGGCATAAGGTCATCTAGGTACAGACTTACCCCAAACAGACACTGCTGGCTAAAAGAATCTGATTTCACATCTGTGGATGGAAATCATGTGGGCAATCATTTGAATAGGAAACCAAAATTAGACTAAGATTATAAAATTATACCTCAGATAAGGTATACCATTGTGATTTATAGTCACATATTCCACTCTTAACAATTCATTCAAGTATCTCTTCTTTAAAAAACAAAACAAAAAAAACCTCTTGCTGTGTGCTCGGCAGACATCTACTTTGAGCTGTCCACTATAGTTTCTAAGTCAACATGTGATACTAAATTTAGAGGCGCTTGTATTTCTATTTGCAAACAGTTATATTTTCACAGGGTAAAGAACAAATTAAATCACAAGAATCTCCTGAACATATGATATCAGCACAAATTTAAATAGGTGTAACAGACTGAATCTGGGCCCAGAACATTATTTAATACCAACAATTTACAGAAAGTTTTAGATGCGGCATCCCCCTATCCAGCTGAAATTTAGACAGGCTCTGGAAGCACTTCTCATTGTGTGCCAAAAGGACATCTTAAATTCAAATATCATCAGTTTTTGAATGGTCACAATAGTTTCACTTTTTTATATTTCAAATTAATTTAACTTGTATGGAAGGTATGGGTAGGCCACTGGACTAATGTGTCATTTGAGAAAATAGGTCTCCCAATGTGATTCGACCACTGATGCAGTACTAACAGATACAACAAAAAAGCACATTTATTTTGTTCTCAGCCAACCTCTTCCACTTCCCTTCAGGAAATAAACAATGAACTAAATAATTCTGAAATAGGATCAAGGTACAAAGTTATTCAAATACAGTGTGAAATGTTGGCTATAAACCATTTAGCATCAGAATGATAAATAACTATAGTAAATATGGGTTCAAGTTGAGCCAAAGGTTCAGTTAGATATTCTAAAGTACAGTTATCAAATAACGTAAATCAGTTATATAAATCTTAATTTTACTTCACTATTGAAACAAGTTTAAAAATATCTGGAAAATTGGAACTACACTGTAGTTTTATAGACAGCAAGGTAACTACAATCAAAGGATGAAATCCCAGCCCCACTGGCTTCAGTGGACATATTGCCACTGACTTTAAGCAGGCCAGAAATTCACCCCAAATAAACGTTCTTCCTAGACTTGCCATTCCATTCCATTCCAGACACTTCAAAGTGCATCTGGAAATTAAAATAAATTAAGGATTTTTTATACACAAAAAACAAAACCCCAATGTTCTTTAGAGACCCATTAAATTGGAAAGGATGGCAGGTCTAAACATTAAAGTTTCTTGTCAATCAACGTCTTAGATAAGGCACCCCCACATCCAGGAGTAACTCAGACATGCTCCGGAAGAAACTGTTACATATTTTATATTGATTTACTTTGAAATGAGTCTTCAAGATGGTCTGTGCATGTGGATCCCACTTATGGTGTGTTGGTGCCCCTGCCCAGGAACTTGGAAGTTTTTCTCTACTAGTTTTCTTTAAGGGTCATACATGTGTGTCTCATGTTCTCATAGTCCTCCACCCGAGAGCTTAAGGGGCAGAGTGAACCCAACCAGTTCCTTGGCTACCCAGAGCATTAGTGACAAGGCTCCAAGCTGTGGGAATGGAAGGCGGGTCATGGGATCCACGTGCACAAACCATCTCAAAAAATCAGTTATTGTAAGGTAAGCAACCATTTTTTCTTTTTCAACTTCATGTGCATGTGGATCCCACTCATGGTGGCTACCAAGCATTGTAATTCCTTCAAGGTGGGAGAGAGGAATTTATCAGAACAAAGATTGTAGGACTGCTCTTCCAACTTGAGCATCTGCTCGTGATGAAGCCTCTAACAAGTAGTTCCTAATGAACATATTAACTGAAGACCATGCAGCAGTTCTACATATTTTTATCAGAGGGATCTTGCTGAAATATGCTGTTGAAATATGCCCTGGTAGAATGAGCTGAAATGTTTGATGGAGGGTTTATCTTATTACTCTCACAGGCTGTACTTATATAGCTCACAATCCACTTAGCCTTTGGGACTACACAGATGTACACTTAGCTCTGCCACTAAATGCTACAAACTATCTAAAAGTTTTTTTTAAAAGGTCTCATTCTGTTCAAGTAATAGAAAAGTTCTTTTAACATCTGAGGTAAGAAGTTTAGATTATGCTGGAAAACTATGGGATCAAGGGAAGAAAACTGGTAGGTGCATATACTGGTTAATATAAAAATCCTAAACCATCTTCGGTGGAACTTAGGTTGTGACTCCATCAGCATGAAAAACAGTACATGGAGGGTTAGACAGGAGAGCTTGGATTTTACTAACTCTATGGGTAAAAGTAACAGCTGCTAAAAACGCAGCCTTCATTCATAAATGGTGAATAGTGCAGTATGATAAACAGTTCAAAGGGTAGTTCCATCACACCCCAAAGCACTAAATTCAAGTCTCATGAAGGAGAATTTTGCTAAGTGGAGGAAACATGAAATTTGATTATTTTTTTTAATCTGATGTCCATTTGATAACAGGTTTCTCAGTTTTTCCCTATTGGTGGGTAATAAGCCAAAATTGCCACCAAATGAATTTTAATAGAGCTTAAATTCAACCCAAGTGTTTTAAAAATAAAAGGTAATCTAAAATAAGTGGAACAGAAGAGGAGGTAGGAACACATCCTTTTGTTTTCACCCAAATTAAAAATCCCTTCCATTTTGTCATGCATGTTTTCCTAATGGAGGGTTTTCTACTCTAACAGTATAGAATGTACTTCTAGCAAGCATTCCTTATCCACTGGTGTTAGCCAAAAGTCTTCCATGCTGTCAAATTCAGAGACACAGGGTCTGGATGAAGCACTAGATCCAAGTTTCAAGAACTGATGTCCTTTTGAGGAAGGATTATTAGATGATTCCTTGAAAGCTTGAGAAGATCTAAAAACCAGAACTGACAAGGCCATGCTGGAGCTATGTGGTCGACCTGAGCTCTGCCTTGCCTCACTTTCCTTAATACTCTTGGGTTTAGAGGAAACAGGAAAAAAGCATACATCTGACATGCCCAAGGAATCAGAAAGGCATATTCCAGAAAACCTAGATTCATCTCTGCTCAAGAGCAGAAAATGGAATACTTTCTGTTGATCTTGATTGTGAACAGGTCTATATGTAGAAATCCGAATCTAATGAAGAATCACATCTTTCAGTGACCATTCATGGGATGAAAAATTCTTTCTGCTTAACTGATCTGCTGGAACACTGATCTCTCCTGGTAAGTGCAGTGCTATGATGTCGGCATGATTCAGGATGCCCCATTCCCATATTATGGCTTCTTGACAAAGAGGGCCTGATCTTGCTCTCCCTTGTCTGTTTATATAATACATCGCTGTGGAACTGTCCGTCAACACCTGAACATACAGTCCTTTTATTATTGGAAGAAAGATTTGCAGTCTTAATGAACTGCTCTTAGCTCCAAGACATTTTTGTGATCATACATTCAGACTTGATTTTGTGAGCTCTCTTAAGACCTCGGTGGCTCAAAGAGATCTTCCTCATCTCCAGAGCACTTGAGGCATGACTGAAGACCCCTCTTCCTTCAAAGTCTCCTTATTGGAAGCTGATCTCAGACCTTCCACAAGAAACAGCTTGAGTCTTGATTCTCTAGCCTTCTTTGTGCATTCCTTAAAAGCCTGACAAACTGCATACTTCAGTTATATGACTAAGTTACATAACTCAGATGTTATTTCAAACAGCTAACAAACAGAACTGTGGGAGAGAACTAATATTGTTTTAAATTCCTAGCTACCAGGGAACTGGGTAAAAGGATACATTCTCACAGATACAGCTAAGTACTTGATCAATGGGGACAAAGAAAAATATTATCTTCCTAAAGACATAGGGAAAAGATATTACAGAAATGCCTGTGAAGAGGAATTGTAATCAATTAGATCTTTTGAATCAACTTCTTTTACAGATGCCATTCTAAAGGAAAATCCCATCAGACAATTCTAGGATTTATTCTCTGCCTTGGCTTTAATCCGAAACATCCAAAGTGACATAAATTGTAAATCAGAAAGACAACATATTGTCAACTTGTGGGCATGGGTGTCCAAATAATCGGTGAAGTTTACATGAAAATAGCTTGTCCTCAGAGATGAGTTATGGCACTGTGCCAACAGTACATTGCTGGCAAAACAAGCACCTAGACCAGTACTTGATGTTCAATGGATTTGTTTCACTTTTCTTCTTCATCATAACAAGTTCTGGTCTACACTAGAAAATTAGGCCAGTTTAACTATGTTGGTTAGGGATGTGAAAAATCCACACTGCTGAGCAGCATTGTTAAGCTGACATAAAACGCTGGGAAGGTAGATTACCTATCCCAACAGGAGAACCCCTGCACTGACAGGATTTAAAGTGTAGACATACCACAAGCGACCTCCTATTCCTTAGTGATTTTCACTTTTTTTATTCCTTAAAAAGGAGTTATGAACTCAAGGTTTCTGTTAACACACAAACACGAGCACACAGTCTCAAGAATATCTCAGCGCTTTTCTTCTTTTTTAAACTGACAAAGAGTTCCCAGGGGATCTCAGTTTTGTCTCACTCCCCAACTTCAAGTTCAAGCCAGGGTTCTAAATCCCCATTATAGTTTACTTTGTCCTATTTGTTTACATTTAATTTGATGATAGAGATTATCAGTGCTCCTTGAGAGACTAGTATGAATTTTATTTGCAATACAAATTTTAGTGCATGTATAAATATAATGCTATCAGACAAATTAAATGGAAAACAGACCATTAGGATGAAGAAATCATTAACATACTTAAAGATGCTTCCAAAAGCAAAATATTTTCTCATACATTATGGGGACGAGACATTTTGAAAGGTATTTGTAAGTATTCTGTATTCCTTAATTGGTTGTATGTATGTAAGGTTTCTAAATTCAATTTACAGACTAATACTTACACAGGTTCAGAGTACTTTGAAATGAGTAAAAATAATTTTATATGCATTCACAAAAATTAGGAGGAAGTATTATGTATCCGGAGGCATAGACTAAGGGAACTTAAATGCACATTTATAGTATACGTGTTTAAGTCTGAGCTGAAGAATGAGTTAATATTCAACATGTTAATAAAGACTTAAAACCTGGACTCATTAAGCCCAAAAGCGCTATAAACAAAAGATCACTGGTTAAACAGGGAGATCTTGACCCTGGGCCTAGTTTGTTGGGTCATGTCACAAATTTCCAGACAGAGATACTGAAACACAAAGAAGGTATGGCTGTTGGGGGGTAGGGGGGGAGACTTTGTTATGTGAGGTTTTCATTTGCCTAAGCAAGGGTCAGGCCTAACCAGCAATGCTTATCACAGTGTTTTACCCTAAGTATCTGTTTAGCATAACTTGTTAATTACTTTCTCTTTATTTTCTCTAGTAAATGTGGTTTTTATTTAAGACAATAATCATTAAGTCCAATTGAGGCTAAGCATTCGAGTACTACTCAGAAAAGGACTCTAAATTATTACTTCAAAAGGGAAGATATCTCAACGTGGATATATTAAGACAGTCAGACTTTTGGCCTTGCTCAACCACAGAAACCTGACCCAAATCCCATTGATATTGCTCACAATAGATGTGGTTCTGTTTCACTGGGTCACAGGGATAATTTGGACACCTGCATATGGCATGGGCATCCCCTCTGTGTCATAAAGATAAGCTCCTGCACACAGTCAAACAGCAAGAAACAAACAAGAGTTTGGAAGGGATATAAACAGAGCCTAAATCACCTATAACTACAGGAGATTAGGAGGAATCTTTCTCTGGAGACGGTTCTCTCAGAACTACCAACTGCAGGGTTTCTTGCACATTACTCTGGAGCATCTGGTCCTGGCCACTGCTCATGACAAGATACCGGGACATATGAATCACCAGTACAATCCAATAATGCAAATCCTGCCATCTCCAGCTAACGACCCAGCTTTTTGGGTAGTGCATTGAAGTGGGTTTTGAGGATTATACTCCATGTCACTCCATGGTATCTGTGGGTAAATGTTGACATTTAATGGAACACAGGATATATTGCAAGTACTGTATGTTAAAGGGATAAAAAGAGTTGAGCCAGTTCCCACAGTATTTGTATTTTAAAGTTATTTGCACAATGAGCTGTATTAAGGAAGTATTTCTTTAAAGAACTGCAATGCCTGGATTAAAAACTCAGCTTCCTCTATATCATTTTTAACTTTCAAATTCACTCCTCACTGAGAAAAAACTCTTACAAAATTACTGTAATATTAGGCATAATATTGTTTCATTTGATGAAAACAGGAATGAAATTTTCTATCCTTATCATTTCTTTGATAGAGTAATCTTGTTTAGATTATACATTTTAAATGATTATTTTCCCTACTAATTGGACAGTTAAGTTTTCCTACTATGGAAAAATATGATTTTTGTTTATCCTATAATCTGGATGTCAAAATTCTCAAGAAAATCTAACCCTGACTGTTTCAATACCTTAAGTTTAGACCTAAAGAAAGACATGACACAATATATTAACTATATATAATTATTTTAGCACTATCTTACTGAATAACCCGCATTAATGTAACACTGCCTCTCAATTATAGCACTTGCACTATTTTTGCTGTTCCACATAGTGACAGAACTGCAGACATCATTTTCTGATTTTAATTAGAGTCAACATTCCTGAAGTTTACCAACGATGAGGTTCTTTCCCTTCCCCTTTTAACATTAAAATTTGTGTAAGACTGCAAGGTGGTATTCAGAATATGTGTTCTTAGTAACTGGTACTGAAACCCTGCAATTCAGAGAAATGAGTGCATTTAAAATTCTGTGTAACTCACTGGGTTTGTTCCTCTTTGATTTCTAGTAAATCATGTAATTACTACAAACAGACCTTTCACTGAAATGATGCAGATGATTGCTTGAAGTGTTTTGCATATACTGTACATTTAGCTACTACAAAAGTGAGTTTAAAAACAATATACTGTTACTAGGAATTAATACCTCTTGGTATACCTATTTTGGATTAGTAATGACTAAAAAAAAAAAAAAAAAAAAAATTTACAAACAGCATGCGTAGCTTGTTTTTAAAAATCAGATTATGAGCTGCAATCACAGAGGAAGAAGTTATGTGGTATGAAAAGGAAAGTCAAAATCTCTCCTAGCAAAATCCTAAAATCTTTATTCAGTCACAAATCCCAAAGAAGCTTTGATTGAATTAAGTCTGCATAATTTGGTCCTGAAACATTTAGTCTTCTAAAAAGTGCTAATGACAAGATGTTGAAGGGAAGAGTTAAAACCACCATTTTGTTCCTTTTTACATTTAAAAAAAAAAAAAAAAGTTAATTCCATCACTGATATTTGCAACTTAAAACACTACAGTGCAAACATTCACACTGAGTGTGCTCCAATTTACCCAAAAACCAAGTAGGCTAGAAGGAATAGGTGTGTTGAAAGCGATGCCCCCTCCAATACTGACCCCCTGCCTCAGAGAGAGAATATCACTGGGTTCCTGCTTACCCCATTTATTTATTACTATTATAATTTGACATTGATATTGTGGTAGCGTCTAGAAGCCTCAAGCAGGTCCAGGCCCAATGTGCCAGGCACCGTTCAAAGACATACCAAATGACAGCCTCTGTACCAAAAACCTGACCATCTAAAGAAGACAAGACATAAGAGATAGATGAAACAAACAAGTGGTCATGAGAAGGAAAGAGGCAGCAGTAATAAGAAGATGCTTTAGCACAGACTGTGTGCCTATTTCTTAGCCAATCAGTAAACACAACTCATCACTTGATTATTCATATCAGATAGCTGTTTTCTGTATACACGGCAGAGGTGAGCTTTGAGGAGAAGCTTGAGAAATACTGTAAAGTATTAGCTTTAGAGATTTTGACTGGAAATTTTTCAAATGTATAATTGATGACGTGAGAAAGCACACAGACATTTGTGTGTGACACGGGATAGATAAAGGCAAGACTTCAGGAAAAAGATCAGCTTTGGTCGTGTTAAGTTTCAGTGGACAGCAAGACATTCATAAGAAGATGCCAGATATGCATAAGATCTCATTCTAGACCTAAATTTACTTTCATCCCACAAAAACCTTCTGGTACTTCAAAATTTATGTAAACTACTGACAGCAGAAATGAGAAATCCTGAAACCAAAGTTACAGAAAACTACATTCTGAACATGTTAATCATGCAAATAATCTCCTTGAAAGCAATGGGACTACACACTGATCTGTATTTATGGAGGTAGTTATTAAAATAAACCCTGGGTCAGAGCCTCAGTGGGTATAAGTCTGAATAGCTCCACTGAAGACAAAACAACTAATATAAAACTGTTCAAAAGTGCTACATTTTCACAGCATATGCTTTTTGTGTGTGTGCGCGCACATGAGGAGAGGAATACATGTGACAATCACTTGAAGAATCTACACTAGTTTATACCTAATCCAATGCCACTGACTTTCCTGGGTGAGTTAGATAATACAGCGAAAGTGTAGTTTTCCTAATTATTTACCAAAAAGCAAACAGAGCACACTAATTATGGTCCACTTACTAGTAATACAGAAGGTCAGACTAGGCAATCACAATGGTTCCCCTACCAGCTTTATAATCTATTAAAAGTATATTCCAATTCTGTGGTACAGACTATACTCCTAGGCATCCTGGTAGAGCAAGCGGAACTCTGAGAGGCTACGTGTCCTACACAATCCAACCTGTCATGGAGGGGCCAATAGGAAAGGTACCCATTTATTACACACAAGCTGATCAACTCCAAAAACTTAGGTACAAGCAGAAAAATGCTCTTACAGCTGCTTAGGACCTGCAGAAAGGGTCCCCATAATAAGAGAAACATTTTCAATATCTATTCAGAATATACAATATATTGTAACACTTTTATTGTTGACAAAACAGGTGGATTTCTTAGACACCCCCCAATCAGGCTGAAGATGAGGATATGGGATGTAGACAACAATTTGCTTATCTATAGCTAAAGAATTAACAATTGCTCTAATAGTGGTACGTTCATTGATAACTATACAGCCTGCTGACTGTGCAGTGTTGATGACTTGACATAGCAGGGTGAAATTAAATTACATCAAGCATGCTTTGCTCATTTCATCATAGAGATCCAATGGGGACAGTTTCCATAAGTAAGATCTCCTGGGAAAGAGAAGAGTCAGGGTTCAGTCCTGTCTCTAAGGGTATGTCTACACTATGAGAGTAGTTAGATTTTAGTTAAATCGAATATGTGGAATCGATATTACAAAGTCGAACGTGTGTGTCCACACTAAGGACAGTAATTCGACTTTGTCAGTCCACACTAACGGGGCAAGCGTCGACATTGGAAGCGGTGCACTGTGGGCAGCTATCCCACAGTTCCCGCAGTCCCCGCTGCCCATTGGAATTCTGGGTCGAGCCGCCATTGCCTTCTGGGTAAAAAAATTTGTCGAGGGTGCTTCTGGGTAACTGTCCTCATCCGTCCGTCACTACCGCCCTCCCTCCCTCCCTGAAAGCGCCGGCGGGAAATCAGTTCGCGCACTTTTCTGTTCAGTGACAGCGCGGACGCCACAGCACTGCGAGCATGGATCCCGCTGCGACCATCGCTGCAGTTGTGGCCGTTGTCAACGCATCGCAGCTCATCATCGACCTTTCCCAGAGGCAGATAGAGAGAAATGAGGCGAGGAGGCTACGGCAGCGGGGTGAGGACCTGAACTCCGAGAGTAGCACACGCCTGTCTGAAACCACGACACCCAGTGCCGAGGACATCACGGTGGCAATGGGTCTTGTGGATACTGTGGAACGGCGATTCTGGGCCCGTGAAACAAGCACGGACTGGTGGGACCGCATAGTGCTTCAGGTCTGGGATGAATCCCAGTGGCTGCGAAACTTTCGCATGCGGAAGGGGACTTTCATCGAACTTTGTGAGTTGCTGTCCCCTGCCCTGAAGCGCAAGGACACCCGGATGCGAGCAGCCCTGACTGTCCAGAAGCGAGTGGCCATAGCCCTCTGGAAGCTTGCAACGCCGGACAGCTACCGGTCAGTCGCGAACCAGTTTGGCGTGGGCAAATCTACCGTGGGGGTTGTTGTCATGCAAGTAGCCAAGGCAATCGTGAAGGTACTGCTGTCAAAGGTAGTGACCCTGGGAAACGCGCAGGCCATCATAGATGGCTTCGCCGCGATGGGATTCCCAAACTGCGGTGGGGCTATAGATGGGACTCACATCCCTATCCTGGGACCGGACCAGCAGGCCAGCCAGTACATCAACCGAAAGGGCTACTTTTCAATGGTGCTGCAAGCACTGGTGGACCATAAGGGACGTTTTACTAACATCAACGTTGGATGGCCGGGCAAGGTTCATGACGCTCGCGTGTTCAGGAACTCTGGTCTGTTTAGACGGCTGCAGGAAGGTATTTACTTCCCGGACCACAAAATAACTCTTGGGGATGTGGAGATGCCTACAGTGATCCTCGGGGACCCAGCATACCCGCTAATGCCCTGGCTCATGAAGCCCTATACTGGCGCCCTGGACACAGAAAAAGAACTGTTCAACTACCGGCTGAGCAAGTGCAGAATGGTGGTGGAGTGTGCTTTTGGACGTCTCAAGGGGAGATGGAGAAGCTTACTGACTCGCTGTGATCTCAGCGAAACCAATATCCCCATTGTTATTACAGCTTGCTGTGTGCTCCACAATCTCTGTGAGAGCAAGGGGGAGACCTTTATGGCGGGGTGGGAGGTTGAGGCAAATCGCCTGGCTGCTGATTACTCCCAGCCAGACAGCCGGGAGATTAGAAGAGCCCAGCGGGACGCACTGTGCATCCGGGAGGCTTTGAAAGACAGTTTCCAGACTGAGCAGGGTCACCAGTGAATTTTAAGTTTGTGGACACAGAAGCTGAACTTGCCACCGTTTCTTTACCCAGTTACCGTTGACTGTCCTCTCCAGTTACATACCCCCTTCACCCCCTTCCCAAAAAATAAAATCTGTTCTGTTTTGTTAATGAACACCGTTGTCTTTATTACTGTTTTCGCGGGAATGTTTTAAACCTGGGACGCAGACTGTGGCGGGGTGCGGGTTTAGTGTTGTGATGCAAATGATGCTTCTAAACTCCAGGAATGACAGGTTCCGCAGTGGTGGACTGGTTGTTTCAACAGAGCCTGCCAGCCCTCCTGGGCGGGACAGCGTGTATGTGTCGGCTATGTGACTGTCTGGCAGGGGGAGGAGGGTTACAGCTCCCCTGCTGCGCGGCTCTGTGATGCATTAGATCTGTAACTGCCCTCCCCCGCCACAAAGTCACAGAGCAACCCCCCCCGCCCCCCCCAGAACATGAAAACCACCTCCCAGATTGACCAGGGTCACTAGTCACTGCACTGGGTATGTGTCCTGATGCTGGACCTGACCCCGCCTCTGTACCCTGGTAAAGGTGACTGTCCTGTCCAATTACCAAGCCCCTTCCCCTCCTTCAGACAGACTGTCCTCCAAAAGAAAATCATGGAAACAGTAATTAACAGAAACGAATATTTTATTATGAACCACACAGGAAACGTGGGGGTTGAAACTTGCACGGGGGCTTCTGTGAGGTGTGTAGGAAAGGACTTTTAAAATTTTGGGGAATGAGAGCCTTCTAGTGCTAGAGCAGTCTGCAGGGGTTGACTGAAAGTTTTAACGGCCCTTGCCGCCCCTCCTTCTTTGTACTTTGGGTGAGGGGAGTGTGGGACTTGGTGGCGGGGGAGGGCGGTTAGAGATAGACTGCAGCAGGGCTCTGTCCTCCTGCCTCCGGTCTTGCAGAACATCCACAAGGCGCCGGAGCGTGTCCGTTTGCTCCCTCATTAGTCCAAGCAGCTTTTCAGTAGCCTGCTGGTCCTCCTGACGCCACCTCTCCTCCCGTTCCATGACTGCTCGGTGCATTTGTGACAAGTTCTCCCTCCACTGTGTCTGCTGGGCTGCCTGGGCTCGGGAGCAGCTCATTAGTTCTGAGAACATGTCCTCCCGCGTCTTCTTCTTCCTCCTCCTAATCTGCGCTAGCCTCTGGGAGTGTGCTGACAGGCTGGGTTGGGAGACAATCGCAGATGTGTCTGTGTGAATGGGAAAAATGGAGTGAATTCCTGAGACAGATAAATGAAGTTGTGTACAAAGAACCTAGTCTTTCTCTGTGAACAAGACCATGCACTGCACCTCTCACATGCGCACTCAGGACAAGGTCGAATTTTCGGCCCTCACCTTCAGTGCCTGGGGTCTTGCAGTGGTCTTGCAGTTATCTGAGAAGCGTGGCAGGACACCTGAACTTCTGTAGCGTGCAATCATGGTAAGCCGTAGACTTCTGGCTGCTTAACACTGTACTAGTAGCACTGGCCTCCTTTCACATTGAAAGCAATGCCAGTCTCTGCTGCCAGCAATCAGGACAGCATGAACTATGCCCCTGTCCCACCCCCTCGCAGCTGTCCCAGGGAAAGATCCCTGTATGCTGCCCCTCTCCCTCCACCGCGTGGCTGTAAAGCAGTCCCAATACTAACATTCCCCTCCCTAATTCAAAGCAGGGCGTCATGAGCGACATCACCCTGCTGAGGATCTCGGAGTCCCAGAGGGAAAGGATGCTTCGAGAAAGCCTTCAGAAACCAGGGCCGTTTGCCGCCATGCTCTGCAGGGCAATGATACCAGAGTACCTGATGGTGTCGTGGCGCGGTAACGTGTCCTACCACGGAGGGCCCAATAAGATCACCCTACCCAGGAACCTGATGAACAGGCTGGAAATGTACCTTCATGAGACCTACGAGGAGTTCTCCTATGAGGATTTCGCCTCTATCCCCGGCCATATTGACCGGATTTTCGCGTAGGTGCACTGGGACTAAAGAGTGGAGCGTCTTGGGCAGCATAATCATGACTTACCCGACATTGTAAAAAAATTTTTAAATACTTGGGACTAAATTGTGAAGAGCCTAAGGCAGACAAATCATGAAAAACCCTTTGTTACTATTGTAATTATTCCACTTTTTTTGCAGATAATAGTTTACATGTTTAAGCACTTTAGGAAAAAGCCATTGTTAATATTATAAATATTTCAGTTCTTGTAAAAATAAATGTTTAGATATTTAAAGCACTTACTGCTTGATCCTTCCCCTGATTCTGTCTCCGGGGTAAAGGATGGGGACGGTTGGTAGGGGATCTCGGTAAGGGTGATGAAGAGCTCCTGGCTGTCGGGGAAATCAGCGGTGCCAGCGCTGTCGACTGCCTCGTCCTCCTCATCTCCTTCATCTTCCCCGTCCGCTAACATGTCCGACGAGGAACCTGCCGCAGACAATATCCCATCCTCAGAGTCCACGGTCAGTGGTGGGGTAGTGGTGGCGGACGCACCTAGGATGGAATGCAGTGCCTCGTAGAAACGGGATGTGTGGGGCTGGGATCCGGAGCGTCCGTTTGCCTCTTTGGTTTTTTGGTAGCCTTGTCTCAGCTCCTTGATTTTCACGCGGCACTGCGTTGCATCCCGGCTGTATCCTCTCTCTGCCATGGCTTTAGAGATCTTCTCGTAGATCTTTGCATTCCGTCCTTGGAGCGCAGCTCGGAAAGCACGGACTCATCGCCCCACATAGCGATGAGATCCAAGACTTCCCGATCAGTCCATGCTGGGGCCCTCCTTCTATTAGATTGCACGGCCATCTCTGCTGGAGAGCTCTGCATCGTTGCCAGTGCTGCTGAGCTCGCCACGCTGTCCAAACAGGGAATGAGATTCAAACTGCCCAGACAGGAAAAGGAATTCAAATTTTCCCGGGGCTTTTCCTGTGTGGCTGATCAGAGCATCCGAGCTCGGACTGCTGTCGAGAGCGTCAACAGAGTGGTGCACTGTGGGATAGCTCCCGGAGCTATTACCGTCGATTTCCATCCACACCTAGCCTAATTCGATATGGCCATTTCGAATTTAGCGCTACTCCTCTCGTTGGGGAGGAGTACAGAAGTCGAATTTAAGAGAGCTCTATGTCGAACTAAATAGCTTCGTGGTGTGGATGGGTGCAGGGTTAATTCGATGTAACGGCGCTAAATTCGACATAAAAGCCTAGTGTAGACCAGGCCTAAGTTTCCAACTTCTATGGGAGACTAAAAAATGCTGTGGATTTTAGTCCAAAACTACGACGCCCTGCTCTACTTCTTTCTCATCAGAGCAGACAAACATCCAATTACCTAAGTTCATGAAAAAAAATAAGTTATCAGGATGAAAACAAATTAGAAAGAGATTAACCCGGGTAAGGCAACAGTGGTGAAAAGAGAAACTCTGCAAATCAGCCACAGAGGGTATCTGCTCCTGGTAGTCAAGTTTGATACAACCTTTGGAGTCATACTAGATACAGTGCTGCTCCAACACATCTATGTAGCAGCAAGAGTAATAATAATAAAAAAATACCCACCATGCATATTTCTCCTTCCAATCATCAGAAGTGGGAGTTGTGCCCTTTCCTTTCACACATGGTCCAGCCTATGGTGATACTAGTTAATTACATCATAGAAATAGGGTCATAAGTATCTAGATATATCCAAGCAATCATGCCCTGCAGGGCTGACTGCTAGAATGCCCTCTTTGGAGAAGAGCTCTGTGACTCCTGGAAGCACAGGTTGGGTTCAGCACATATTAGCTCACCTATTCTGCAAAAAAAAATTAACAAGTTGCACATCTTATCAGTGATTTCATATGACACTGGCTCCTTTTACAATTATGGATTAATTTCCAGATATTGGTTCTAATCTTTACAGCCTACAACAGCTTAGTGCCTAGTTATTGCATAGACACAGTGAAGGTTCTGCCATTGTGGCCCCTGAGGCACTAACCAACTTGGAAAAAGGAGAAAATAAATTGAAAGTAAAATAAACATATGCTGATCCCAATCTATACTATTATAGCTGTTCATCTGAAGGAGCTATTCCATACCAGTGGGACAGCTGTTCCAGTGCATCACATTTTATAGTACATGTGCATATATTCCTGTAAGAGGCTTCAAATAGGAGAAGGATTTCATTGGAGAAGAGTTCAATAAAGTCTTAAAATAGTGAACACAAGTCAAGCCAAATCAAGTTAGTGCCCACAATAAAAATGGCCTCAAGCCACCACTGCATAGAACACTATGTCTTTCAACTTACCACAACAGATGCAAACAATAGGGAGATGGTCTCTCACAGAGCCCAGGAGAAAACTCTCAAAGGTCAGGGACATGACATTCACTGGAGAGTTCCCTTGCCTGTATGATTATCTACCACTAGAGAGGAGCTTATGCCCAAGTCTTTCAACCTTTATGGCAGAATGCAAGACTCGTAATCGCACAAGCTTTTGCGCAACAGTAGTGACTGCACAATAAAAAAAAAGTTAAGACCATGGTCCTCAGCCAGACACATGCCTTCTTTATTTTGTGCTTGATGCTAGGGTAGTGGAAGCCTTAAAAATGCAATTATAATAAAGGTGGAACTCCTGTAATATAGAAAATATAGAGAGGATATTGAAAATATATTTTATATGCTACCACCAGTGTAGCAATTGGCATCATACGATACGAAAGATGCAACAGTCACTCTCTCTCTAGAAATAATTTTCTTTCTTCCTCCTCAGCAGATTTTTTTCAATGATCAGGTGCCAGTGTTTGACTTCCCGAGAGGTGAGTTACACATCTTAGGATGCTATTTGGGGGAAAACTAGCTTTAAAGTCCAAATTTACAATTTTGTAAAAATAAGCTTTTTATAAAACTTAAGGCCAAGAGAAATGTTTCCACAAGTTTAAGTGTTAGAGTGTAAAAACGGTTTGTACACAAACATTCCCCTGAAATGTTTGAAACAGAAGCTCTAAGAAAATGAAAGTGTAACTAGCTAAAGTCAAGTGTGAAAATTTATTTATATTGTCCAATAAGAGACATACAGACAATAAAGACTATAAATACGTAAACTGTTCAAAAAAAGAACTAGACAAGTTCATGGAGAATAGGTCCATCAATGGCTATTAGCCAGCATGGGCAGGGATGGTGTCCCTAGCCTGTTTGCCAGAAGCTGGGAATGGGCCACAGGGTATAGATCACTTGATGATTACTTGTTCTGTTCATTCCCTCTGGGGCACCTGGCATTGGCCACTGTCGGAAGACAGGATACTGGGTAGATGGACCTTTGATCTGACCTTGTATGGCTGTTCTTATGTATTTTTAAAATTTGTATATGGTAAGGAGTTTTTAATAGAAGACGTAAAGGAATTTGTCAACTCAAACATACATTGTAAACAAGCAATGTCCTTTCAAAAAGATGCACCTTATATTGTGTTCTTAAGGAAGTGAAATTCAGGCTCAGCCTTATCTCCCATAAAAATGAATCCTATAGTCATGAGCCCTCCACTAAAAATACTTTGTTCTGAGCATCAACATCTCAAATCTTGGCTCTGTCTCTAAAAACATCGACAGCACAGCAGCCACGGAAAAGAGCAGAGAGAGTCACTGATACAGCTAGGCCCTAATTCACTGAAACCTTTGCAAAGTATGATTCATTCATATCAGTTCACTGTGTTTAGGAGGTGAAACACTGCACACCCTGCTAGCAACAGCTTTCAAGTGCCTATAGGGTCACCACGACATAATACATGTTGACAGATACATGGATGACAGATACATGGACCAACTCAGTGACTCATATATCCAGCCACACTTCTGATACATTAATCGTATATAAACCTGATAAAAATAAATTTGATAGTTATATATCAAAGTAAATTATAGCATCATGTGTCTATATGATTATAATCAGTAGTATAAACATATGATCTTGATGTATTGAAAATACATTTTCAAAGGTTAGCTAATGTATAGTAAAACTATATGTGTTTCTGCCATATAGGCCTGTAACATGAAAGGGGAGCAAAGCTAATGCGGTGACGTCAGTGTTCAAAGCGTGAATGCCCACATGTAAGTTGCTTGCATCACCACAGGTAGATGAGTGAGATACTTTCTCCTACTGCACACACTTTTTTTTTCAGCCAGCCATGGAACCATTTTTTGCTCCACTCAGCTCTCCTATCCTCTCTGTGAATGAAGTAGATTTAACATGCTCAAATTACTACTTTAATACTTACATCTGTTTTCAGATCATCTTGTATGCAGCAACTTACACCACTGTTTAAGGGCTTGCCTATATGGGGAAGGCTTTCTGGTATACCTTTAGCTTTTACAGCATAAGCTGCCTTACGACCACATGCACAAAAATTCTTTTTTCTATTTCTCTGGTGTTTTATCCCACTTTAATCAGTATGCTTTGGAAGTGACATGACTCTTATTTTGGAATGAATTATACCACTATAAAGTTTGTGTGAATGCTTCCAGTTTCTGAATTCAGTATACTGCTTCAGGCAGTCCTCCCACTGCTATTGTATGCTGCATTGCTTCACATCTGGATGAAGCGGTCTTGTTAACTGTCTGCCCTCCACTGCTCCAGGTCATCTTGACCAGATGTCATTTCCCTGTCTAAATCCTGGCAGCTCAAGGCAAGTTCACATATCCCAAGCACTATAAAATTTTGCCCAGGACATATATCACTTATCACTGATAATCTTTTGAAGATAATTTGCACGATGTTAATTTCAAATATTCCAAAAGGCTGTAGTAACAGTCCAACTGCTCAGGATCACATGTAACTGTGCTACTTTCAAGTTTGCTAATATAGCTGTATGCATTCATTCTTATGAAGCTGAAATTTCACAGCCATATTTTCATAACTGAGTGCCTAAAGTTAAGCTTCTAAACCTATATTTTGGGAAACTAAAAATAAATGGCTTTATTTTCAGAAGTGATGAGCACCCACAAAGCCCACTGAAGTTTATGGAAGGTTAGAGGTGCTCAAGAGCATTGGAAACACAAAACAAAACAGAAAGTCCACTTTTTTCAATGTTGATAAATGCAAAGTAATGCACATTGGAAAACATAATCCCAACTATACATATAAAATGATGGTGTCTAAATGAGCTGTTATCACTCACTTGGATCTTGGAGTCATTGTGGATAGTTCTCTGAAAACATCCACTCAATGTGCAGCGGCAGTCAAAAAAGCAAACAGAACGTTGGGAATCATTAAGAACAGAATAGATAAGACAGAAAATATCATATTGCCTTTATATAAATCCATGGTATGCCCACATCTTGAATACTGTGTGCAGATGTGGTCGCCCCATCTCAAAAAAGATATATTGGAATTGGAAAAGGTTCAGAAAAGGGCAACAAAAATGATTAGGGGTGTGGAACGGCTGCCATATGAGGAGAGATTAATAAGAATGGGACTTTTCAGCCTGGAAAAGAGATGACTAACGGGGGATACGATAGAGGTCTATAAAATCATGACTGGTATGGAGAAAGTAAATAAGGAAGTGTTATTCACTCCTACTCATAACACAAGAGCTAAGGGTCATCAAATGAAATTAATAGGCAGCAGGTTTGAAACAAACAAAAAGTAGTATTTTTTTCACACAATGCACAGTCAACCTGTGGAACTCCTTGCCAGAGGATGTTGTGAAGGCGAAAACTATAACAGGATTCAAAAAAAGAACTAGATAAATTCATGGAGGATAGGTCCATCAATGGCTATTAGCCAGGATGGGCAGAGATGGTGTCCCTAGCCTCTGTTTGCCAGAAGCTGGGAATGAGCGACAGGGGATGGATCACTTGATGATTACCTGTTCTGTTCATTCTTTCTGGGGCACCTGGCATTGGTCAATGTCGGCAGACAGGATACTTTGGTCTGACCCAGTTTAGCTGTTCTTATGTTTTTAGGTGCCTAACATGAATTTAAGAACATAACTTTAGGCATTCATGTATGAAAATTTTGGTCTACTTTTGCAATAATTAAAAAAAAAAAAAACCCAAATCTATACATAAACAGGCCATATAAACAAACAAATAATAGATGGTGTGTAAGAAGGGTGGAAAGTTCTTGTTTACAGAAGGATAATGTCTAATTAGCTACAAAAAGAAGATTGTTGAGTTTGGGGGGGTTGTTTTTGTTTTACTCATAAAATTATTTATAGTACTATGGAATGATAACGTGAAAAATATTAAAATGTGAAAAAACACCTTCTTAGTATTTTATCAGTAATTCAAACTTTTAAAAACTATCATGGTGTTATTCAATTGCCAAAGGATATAAAGTATATGTCTTTTCAAAAATTCTGTTCTCAGAAGATCCAGTGTAACTCACAGAAGCTAATGAAAACTCACTAGTGTTAACATATGTTACCAGGTGGGTTCATGGTTCAGCATGAAGTGAGAAAGGATTAGGAAAGTGGTGTCTCTGAGCTATTTGCATTCAATCTTAAATATAGGACTCCTACTACTCCAAAGCTAGACCTGAAAAAGTATGTCCATTATATGTACAAAATGGAAATATGACTCTACTATAAACCAATACTAATCCTACCCATTGCACTGCAGAGTTTACCCTTGAGCTAAGAGTTCCATCATGCATCAGTACAGGAGTCACCAAGCCAGACTGTTCTTGGTAAGTTAAATGTCCGTACAGATGTACACTGTTCTAGATTAGCTCACGTTTTTTATGGTCACCAGGACAACCATAGAACCATTCCAGGTGGTTTCTGGCTCAACTTAGCAACAGCCTGGATCTCATTTCTGAGCTAAAAAGAAGGGGAGAGAAGGGTCATTCTTTTGTGATGGATCAACCATTGTCTTCTCCAGTCTGAGGGTCAGGGCACACGTTTCTCACAAGGGAAGTGATGAATAATGAGTCTATTTAAATGGTCTGCACTCAAAGACTAAGACAGACAGTGTAATTTTAAGTCTGTTGAGGGAAAATATTGTCAAGCCAAGAGATCACTCAATAGGTCATCTGGTAGAACTCCATAATTTATCTTTATCCTTGATTAAAAATAGGCTGACCCCTAAACTCCCTATTCACCAGCACCATGAACTATGGTATACAACTAGCCTGAGACAGATGAAGCAAGAAAGAAAACAGCACAAGATACCCCCACTGTCACTCTACCCAATCCAACTGATTAACAAAAGCACCTTTTTGAAGCTTTATGCCAGGGTTATAAAAGGAATGAAAACAGATTTTTTTTACTTCTGCAACAGCCTATGGGAAGCTCTAAATGAGGAGGGAAGTTCAATGTAGTGGGCAATGTCATTCATCCAGCTGTCTTCAAAACAGTTACAGTGTGGAGTTTCTCTCACCATGAGGAAATTTCATGATATTTTACAGCGGCTCCTTAGAGCTCAATAACTGCAAGATACTAATACTTCTTCCCAGTGGATCTTAGAACATCTTGTATACTAGCTCTTGTGAGACGTTGAAAAACTTTATATACCCGATGCAATTTTCAATTTCATAATTCTTTACAGGCCACAAGCTGATCTGTTACACTGGTTAAAATCCACAACAATTCATTAAATTTGCCTCATTTACTACATGACATGAAGAGCTGAAAAATATACAAATGCTTTCTTAAGATTACATTCCCATGTAAACAGTTTCTATTTCCCACAAGGATATTATGTAATCACACATGAAAAAGCAGATAGACTAAAAGAATCTCTCTTTAAGATGTGGCTCAGGTTATGAAAAAAGTTTAGATGCCCTAGGGTAGTGTGAGCAGTCCAGAATACAGTTGGAACAATTCCATCTGCCTCCTGAGTAAGCAGAGTCTCTTCTGTTGTATCAAAGTTGAAAAAAATAAAATAGAAGCAATGTTTCCTCTTGATGGTAGGAACCTTGTATCCTAAACACTGCCTCATCCAAGGATTCCCTATACAATTTACCTCTTGTGTATTTTATGTAGCTAGCAAATAATTTACGTGGTTACTGCATTGGCAGGCACTGATCTGGCTAAAGACAGGGTTTCCATTGACTTGCTTCAGGGAACTAGCTGCTGGCCAACAGACAATTATGAAACTTACTATTAGTGATACCTTGTCAGGAGGTTGTCAAAGTAAACATGAGCAAGATATACACACAGTTATACATCATTTGGTAATGGGGGCTCATTTTAATGCAGCAAAATGCAAAGCCACACATACACCTAGGAACAAAGAACGCAGGTTACACTTATTAGGTAGAGGTCTAAATCCTGGAGTGCAGCAACACTGAAAAGGATTTATAGGTTATGGTAAAAAATGAACTGAACATCAGCTCCTAATGCAATGATGTAGCTAGAGTAACTAATGTGATCCTGGCATCAACAGAATATCATCAAGTAAGAGTAAAAAGATGGCATTACATCTGCATATGACATTAGTGAGACCATTACTGGAATACTGCATCCAGTCCTGGAGCTCCCACTTCAAAAAGGATGTTGACAAATTGGAAAAGGTTCAAAAAAACCATACACCAAAATGATCTGAGATCTGGAAAACATGCCTTATAGCAAGAGATTTAAGAAGCTTCATCTATTTAGTTTATACAAGAGAAGGATAAGAGGTGACTTAATCATGGTCTACAAGTATCTTCATTGGGAAAAGATTTCTGATAGATGACTCTTTAATCTAGCAGAAAAAGACATAACTATGATCCAACATCTGTAACATGAAGCTAAAATTCAGACTAGCAATTAAATTAGCCATAGAAATAACTTATGCAGGGACCTAACAATTATCCATCCTCTGAAGTCTTTAAATCAAGATTGGATTTGTTCTAAACCTCTTCTATAGCTCAAACAGAACTTTGATCTTGAATTTGATGCAAAACTATTGGATGAGATTCTATGGCTTGTGTCACGCAGGAGTCAGATTACAGGATCATAATGGTTCCTTCTGGTCTTAAATATTTATGAATCTTTTTATTCCATCTTCATCCCACAACGCTACTGTGCTGCACCACAAAATGCTACAACAAGCCTCCTTAAACACAAGGTTTTTCTCCACACACACACACACACACTTAGGGACAAAGTTTTTAACAAACAACAACAAAAATCCTCAAGATCTATGCACAAAAATGTGTATACATGCAATCACCGCAACAATCTATCAATCTACATAATTAGGCTTGGGAGAATTCAATTTTTATATCATTTTGACAAAACAGCAATGTTTATTTTAAAGCTTTTTTTAAATCAATTTAAGTTCACTATTGTGCAAAATTATGGGATTTATTTATTTTGATTTAAATTTTCAGTTGGGGTAATTAAGGGGGGGTCAGACTTATGTAATGACAGTAGATATTGAGATTCACAAAGACAGAGCTTTATAATGGTCAAAACACAAATTGTCAACATCACGTCATATATACAAAGTAAATATCCTTAAATCAAATTCTAATACGCTCTCATGCAGCACTTTTCTCTTACTTTGCCTTTCTGTAAATTTCAGTTATCATCAATGGAAATACTTTTCATCCATTTGTGTGGGTACAATGAAACTGACATTTACCAATAAAAATCTAATCCTTCCAACCCTATATATAAATAGTATTAAGGTTACAAATTCAAGCACTCAAATTTGGAAATGGCAGATTAAGGTTGCTTGGACAACCTTAATTTGCCCTCCATGTGCATATGCATTATGATCCAGTATTTAATTACACAGTCATGTACTTTTTCTACAGAATCCCTGCCTCTTTCAATGTCCAATAGGAACCTGCTCTGAATATGAATCAGAGTTGTGTAGTGAAGAAAGCTGTTGTTTGTAGGACCCTTGTTTTACTTGTTGCAGAAGTTGAAAGGTGTATAGTGAATGTGGCAGGTGATTGCAGGAAGAGAAAGGAGGGTCTCATTATTAAAGTAGTTGAATGCTGCCCTCAAGAACTGGATTCTATCCCTGAATCTGCCACAGAGTTCTTATAATGCTAAGCAAGTCACTCAAGCCAAACTATTGAGAGATGGTCTTTAATTGTGCGTTCCCCATTTTCTGGGTCCCTGACTTGAGAGACTGGAGTCGGATTTATAGAAGTGCTGAGCACTCACAGCTGCAACTCAAGTCAATGGGAGCTGTGCTTTGAACACAATGTGCTAAATCCTCTGAAAAACAAGCTCTTGGGCATCTCAAACTGGGCACTCAAAATTAGTGGATTTTTTTTTTTTTTTAACCTTAATCTCTCAGTGCTCAGTTCCCTGTCAGTAAAATAGAGATAATGCCGTTACTGCTCCACCTCTCAGAGGTAGCGTGAAAGTAAAATTAATGCTTGTGAAACATTTAGATACTATAATGATGAGTGCCACAGAAAAAAACAGAAGGAAATTAATAATTCTGTCTTCAGAGCAGGGTTTGAACAGTGTGCACTACATAACTTATGGGCTATGCTTTGAAAAATGAGAAGAAAACAAAATATTAATAGCTGTTCATTAAGTGAGTACCATCCATTGTGTGCCGTGACTATGATAATACGTATGCATAAAAGGGCCCAATTAAAGTTGCACAGGCAACTTTCTGGTATTTCCTAACGTTCCAATGCTTGACTATTCCTTAATATTGATATTTTAATTTAGTTTGTGTGTAATTTTCCAGGTTTTAAAAAAAAGAGCAAACTGAAAAACAGGAATTCCACCTTGTGGCAGGTAGACACCCATGTGGGTTATCAGCAGGCCTGGACCCTTTAGATCCACACCAGAGACCACTGCTATCTGAGCTAACATATAGCAGCAGTAAATATACATCCTCTATGTGGACCAGCACAAGACGGGGATTGGACATTTTGCCAGTGGGTTTCACAGATATTTGCTGAAAGTAGAGGAATGGCAAGGAATCTTGGGTCCCATTCCAGGCTCTGGAGAGAAGTGTGCTCTAGTGAGCACAAACTCTTCTGCCCAATTCCACACATGACCACTTCTGCCCAGTCCCCTCCAACCTGCCCCATCCCAGTCCAATCTCTCTCTCCCCTCCTCCCCAGTCCCAGTTTCCACACAGGCTTTTCATCCCATCTCCTTGCCCAGAAGTCCTACCCTCATCTCTCTACATCCCAGTCCCCCACTCAACCCACTAGCGCCTTGTCCTGTTTCTTTGCCCAGGCAGTCCCTCCCCACCAGCATTCAGTTGCCACTCCTTCCCATATTCCCCAGTCCCACCGGCTCCTAATCCTACTATTGCCTCTTTTCAACCCTGGCTCCCAGTCCCCTTGCTCAGCCAGTCCCAGTCTTGCCACCACCACCCTGCCTCCAGTTTCCCTCCCCCCAGGTCTGGCTCTTGTCCCCTCTACATTTGAATCAAGTAGCTTCCTCTTCCACACTGTCTGGGCCCAAAGGGAGGGGTGGGATGTCACTGAAAGCACAGGAGAGACACCTGCTCTCAATTCAGGTGCCTGGATCCGGACTTGACACAGCCCAGAGTTACAACTGTAGGGAAAGTTCTGCTCAGTCTGGGCTGAAGCATTCCCAACATGGACGGAACTTCAAAGAACTTAACCGAGAAGGTCTAGCAAGTCTGAGCACCTGCAAACTGACATTTTCCAAAGACCAAAATAACTTGGCCAAATCTGAGCCAATTTGCACGGAGGATGTGCCAAAAAGCACATTTCTGATACAAAAATCCACTCCCCAGTGAGGTTTCAAGTCCCTACTCCAAGGCATGGGGGGAGGGCAGGCTTTTTCAGTAAAAAGGTCACCAGAATTTTTTTTTTTTTAAATGGGTAAAACACATTTTTCCTCTAGCCTTGTTCTCAGAAACAGCTGAACTGTTTTCACTGAAATTTTTTAAAAACGCAGATACCCAGTTACAATTTGGCAAAGTTATAAGCACCTGAAAATAGGGTCTTAGAATGGGAAGTGTTGCAATTTTAATAGGTTGTGCTGTCAGCCCCACCTATAATAAAAATGACATCTCAGATAATCTCTATCCCAGGGGTCTCAAACACACGGCACGCAGAGCTATTTCCTGCGGCCCGCCATAGCTCCCCTCACCCCCCGCGCAAGCCATTTCCCTGCTTCCCCGCTCCCCCGCCTACCTCCCAGCGCTTCTCACCACCAAACAGCCGTTCGGCGCCGCTTAGGACTTTCCAGGAGGGAGGAGGGGGGACGCGGCGCGCTCAGGGGAGGAGGTGGACAAGAGGCGGGGCCAGGGCAGGGATTTGGGGAAGGGGCTGGGAGGGTTGGGGCAGGGACTTTGGGGAAGGGGTTGGAATGGGGGCAGGGAAAGGGTGGGAAGAGGCAGGACAGGGGCGGGGCCTCATGGAAGGGGTGGAGTGGGGGGCTTTTGTATCTTTGTATGAAAAGGTGTCAGTGATGTGGCCCTTGGGCCAATGTACTAGTCCTCATGTGGCCCTCGTGGTGATTTGAGTTTGAGATCCCTGCTCTATCCTAAGCTACGAAATAGAAACAAGGGAGCTAAAATGAATCATGAATAAGTGTAAACCCCAGGTCATAACAAACCTAAAGACAAACAAAATTACTGGTGTATATATCAATGCCCCCATTACATCACTCAAGTTTGGAAACGATGGTTATTATTGGATCTTTAGCAACTTCTGTAAGTCCAGATAGCAACAATGGCCCAGGCAGCCTATTTTCCCAGCTTCACCTATCTCATATCACAAGATCTTTTCTCTGAGAAGTAAACCTTGATATAGTTCTTTGTACCTTTCTCACCTGCATACTGGATTATATGCAATGCCATTTACTTGACATTACCCTTAAAGCTACTCAATTTTTAGCTACTGCAGGATGTGCCTGCTGCCTTAGTAATGCATCTCATATGGATATACATTAATTTGAGGAACATAAGCTGTATTTGCTTTCCAACTAGTTTCAAGGGCGATTTGAGGTTTATCACCTCTAACTCCTTTTGATTTGGGGGCTCTATTTCAAAGAGAGTGAGTGAGAGTGAGATGATACCTCCTTATACATATTCTTACCCAGCAGTCAAAATCAAGGGGGACAAATCAGCTGACAATGTCATTATTTGCATGGCTAGGGAAAGGACATCTCTTAAATATTAGAATCTAAGCTCCCGCCCTAGCACAAATTTGTTAGCCCTTGAGGACACCAATAACTTACTCATGGTTTTCCTGAAAATTTGAGTTTCCATTATTTTAATTTTGGGTGTTTTTGTGGGGGGTGAAAGAGAAGCAAGGAAGAGTCGCCATATTTCTGAGATTATTGACATATCAGCATAGACTTAGGACTGTTCTATGTGGTTTTAAAAATTGAGTTGAGACATTCCTATTGGTGCATTATATACACTAAAATAAAATAAGCAGTAGCAATTTAGGTATAGGTCAACAGGATTTTATTAATATAATACACAGATTTCAGGACTCGTGTTTAAGCATTCTTTTAAAAGTAGATTTCATTGTTGTTTTGCAGGTAAAATGCCCACAATCTATACACACACAGCCCCTCCTCCAGAAATATAAGCAGTGCTTCTCTTTAGATATTTTATAGCACCTGAGAGTGTGCTACACATTTTATAGAAAAACATGATCCCTGCCCTGAAGAGCTTACAATCTAATTTTACGCTTCACGCAGTTAGTGGGAGGTAACAGTATAAGAAGATGGAAGTGAGTGATGATGATACTTGCCACTCCAGGCTTGTATTACACTCCCAAGGTTATAGCTTTTCTCTTGGTCTTGGCTTGGTAAACACTGCCACCACCCAAATGCAAAAAAAAACCCCACCTTTTAACCCAGGAAGGTGCACTTGGGAATTCCTCCCTGTGGGGTACCCTCAAGCCCTTTCACCCTTGATACTGGAGACAGTTTCTCGCTGTGTTGTGGACTTGGGTTTGGTCCCACTGGAAGCGATGCAGGTGATGGGGTTGTTTCCGTTGACTGTGAACCGCTCCCCACTGGTGCACTAGGTGGTATTTCAGGCTCCAGTTGAGCCTCTTGCACCAGTTTAGCTGCTGCTGCAGGTGCAGGCTCTGTGGCGCCCTTTGGTGCTGGCTCCCCTGACTCTGGTGGGGTTGTAAGACGGGCTTTGGTACTGACTGCTCCGCCAGTTCTGATCCTTGGGCTGGTTCTGGCTGAGTCCCAGGAACTGGATCTACAACTGCAGCCATAGACTCTGGTCTGGAGTCTCGTTCCACCACCTCTGGCTGGGTTCCTGTAGGAGGCTCAGGAACTGAGTTAGGTGTGGAGGCCTGTTTAGCCTGGCCACAGGTGAACATCCCCACCCTTTTTGTTAGCCTCACATGGTTGGCTAAGTCTTCTCCCAGTAGCATGGGAGTGGGATAATCGTCATAGACTGCAAAAGTCCATATTCCTGATCAGCCCTCGTACTGGACAGGCAACCTGGCTGTAGGCAAATTTAAAAAAGTTGGCCTTAAAGGGTTGCACCGTCATTTGGGCCTCTGGGTCGATGAATTTGGGGTCCACCAGGGATTAGTGGATAGCTGACACCTGTGTTCCAGTGTCTCTCCATGCAGTAATCTTCCTCCCGCCCACACTCAGAGTTTCCCTTCACTCTAGGGGTATTTGCGAGACATCTGGGCCTGAAGGCTCTTGGTGGGAGTCTGGGGTGATGAGTTGTAGTCAGCTGGTGCTCTTGGGGCACTTGGCCTTCACATGCCCCATTCTAATTCTGGCCTTTTGTTTAAAAAGTTCATACTCTTGTGTGTTCTTTAGGCATTTTAGCTGCCACCTCTGCCAACGGTCCACTGAGCTGCGGCCTCAGCTCCACCATATACTGGTCTATAGGGGTGTTGTACCCAAGGCAGGCCCTTTCAAAATTTTCTAAGGCGGCCTCTATATCATCGCCTACCTTGTATGTGGGAAATTTCTTGGAATGGGGAGCAGTACCTGGAGAAGGACTGTTAGGGTTACCTGCTGGACCCAGCTTAACCCTTTCCAGCTCTAAGCGCTTCAGCTCTAACTCTGCCTCCAAGCGCTTCGCCTGTCTCCTCTCCTCCGCTTCTGCCTCCAAGCACTTCGCCTGCATTTCTGCCTCCAAATGCTTCGCCTGTCTCCTCTCCTTCCGACTCCAAGCACTTTGCCTCTTTTGTCCTCCACTTCCAAACGCATCATCTGTAGGAAGAAATCCCTGTCTTCCGCAGTCAGAACTCGGTGTGGGTTAAAGGCATCCCTCCAGCTTGGCACCTGGATCTTGGTCGGGGGAGGGATGACCCTTCCCTCCTGGGAAGTTCCCGGTCCCCCATCTCCTCCCTTCATTTCCGTCATGGAGCTGAATGTCTGGGCTTGATCTGGGCCTGTCTTCTCCGTGGCGTGCTGCTTTGGGAAGACTGTTTTTTCTAAGGTTTCGATGCCTGACCTCAACCTCATGCACAGGCTGCCCCACTCTTAGCCTAACTATTTAGTTGCCACGAAGCTAGAAAAGAAAAGAAAAAAATTGCTTGTTTGACTCCCTGGCTTCTTTGGTGTGCCTGTTCCCCCTCAGGCAGCAAAGAAAAGAAAAGAAGGAAAAAAACCTCCCTGGCTTTCAAGCAGCCAAGAGGAAAAATGTGTCCTTTTAAAATCCTGAGGTCTGTGCTTCTGGTTCAAAACTATCCCACCACTCCGCCACCATGTCATGGCTGAATCCCCACTCTGTTACTCCGAGTGCAGAAGTGGGGGACCGCAAAGATTTTAAAAAATTAATACTTGCCACTCCACGCTTGTATTACACTCCCAAGGTTACAGCTTTTCTCTTGGTCTTGGCTTAGTAAACGCTGCCACCACCCAAATGCAAAAAACCTTTTAACCCAGAAAGTAGCACTTGGGAATTCCTCCCTGTGGGGTACCCTCAAGCCCTTTCACCCCCGAGAAAGAAACAAAGGAAATTAGCTACCAGCTAATCAAACAACATGCACAAACCTTTTAGGACACCAAAAATCCAATTCTGTTCTTTAAAAAGGTAAATTTTATTAAAAACAAAAAGGAAAACATTACATCTGGAACTTAGGCTTTTTCCTAGATCTGAAAAGAAAATTCCAAAAATTAAGCACCCAAACTAGCTTTTTGGGGGGTTCAGCTTAAAGGTTACGAGCAAACAAAAGCATCAGGGGTTAGCACAAAGGAGATCCACAAGCCAAAATAAAAAATAAACCTGACTGTGTCTAACTAAACATTCCCTATCCAAATAATTTCTTCTAGGTATGAAAAATGAATTTTCATACTTGGTTCAAGCCTTACACAGCATTGCTGCTCCGTCCCTGCAGCCCAGAGAACAACAGGCAAAGGGAAAGCTTCCCACTGGCTCTTTTGGTCAGGTGCCCACTCCTTTTCTTTTATCTGTGGGCTTGTTAATCCTTTACAGGTAAAGCAAGCAGAGAACAGCTACCAAGAGGGATTTTACAGCTAACTGGCTGGCTGGGTGTCTATCAAAGGGAGCTACCCTCCCCCCCGCCCTTCATTTTTCACAGAAGGATTAGGGTTACAACGAGATCACTTGGGTTTCTCACCTTTTAGACGTGCACATTTTGGTGGTTCTGTTAGGTATACATACAAAAGTATTGCCTCATTTCCTGTAGTCATTGCAAAATAAGAAACCTGAGATTTGAATGAAGTGTAAGAAATAGCTTGGTGGATCTCACCTCTCCTTGGTTCTGACCCAAACAGCACATCGGTGTTACCCATAGTGGTCTCACTATTCTGGGACGAACTTACTCCTGTTCTCTCTCCACTGTCATCACTGACCTACTTTTCCAGCAAGGAGGATAGGCAATAAGCCTATTCAAAGACAGAGACCAATGCAGCTCTCTAAACTTGACAACAAGGGGTACTGGCACAGCGAATAGAACCAGATGTCCTTGAAGCCACAGTGCAACAATTCAGTGTCATATCTGGGGCTTTTTAAGGGAGTAAAACAACTGATATTTGTGAACTCATGTTTCTCATATCACAGCCATCAAGATAGCCACTTAAATATTTCACTTAAGAGAAATAGGCTTTTGAAAACCTTGATTTGGTAACCAATCCCACCTAATGGCTTCATATACCCAAATCAGCCATCCCACACATTACAGTGCATTTGTATGTATTACTGGTGAAGGCACAGGATCACATTCTTTAATAAATTATCCACATTTAAGGGAATAGCCAGTTAAAGTTTGCTATCTATTTTTAATGCCATATAGCAGGGATTGGCAACCTTTGGCACGTGGCCCATCAGGGTAAGCCCATGGCAGGCTGGGCTGGTTTGTTTACCTGCAGCATCTGCAGGTTTGGCCAATCGCAGCTCCCACTGGCTGCGGTTCGTCATCCCAGGCCAATGGGAGCTGTGGGAAGCAGCGCGAGCTGAGGGGTGTATTGGCCGTCCTTCCCCGCAGCCCCCATTGGCTGGGGACGGCGAACTGCAGCCAGTGGGAGCTGCGATCGGCCAAACCTGCGGACTCTGCGGGTAAACAAAGCAGCCCGGCCCGCCATGGGCTTACCCTGACGGGACACATGCCAAAGGTTGCCGATCCCTGCCATATAGTTTGCCTAGTTTCACAAGTTGTTTTAATGGATTTTATACCTCCAAGTTGAAAGTAAAGACAGCATCCTTCTCGATTTACCATTCATACTCTACCAGTCCCATTAACCACTTAGCAATATTAGGCTCTCATTCCAGAATATAAGCAAGTCTTTTAAGAGTTCAACAGAATGCATTTATCCATTACTTTGAAAAAATCTACTGCATATTGGGAAATGTTCTTTATGATGCAGAAAGAAGAAAACAGAATGAAGCAGATGTTTCTTTCTTGTTAAAAAATCAAGGAAAATCATATGAAGAGGTTTTGCTTACAACTGAGATGAATGTGACAAGGTACAATGCTTCCTTGGAATCTGGGCCATTTCTACTACAATGCTAGATTACAGATATCCAACTTCACAGTAAAATTAAGTTTGCATACCAGCACAGAATATCCCAGGGACTTCACTTCGGAATATAACAGTTCGTACTTTCTTATCAGATTTCAGAGCATCCACAGCTTTTGACATCTACAGAAAAAGAAGGGGAAAGGGAATTTTTTTTTTTCAAAATATTTAATTCCAATACATTGCCTTCAAATTAGAAGCCGTTAGTTTTTCTCCCTTACCATTTTTATAAGATTTTTATTAAGTGCATTTTTGGCACGAGATCTGTTTAATCCAAGTACCACAATTCCTAGAGGAAAAAAGAAGAGTTTGAATCAGTGTCATATTAAAAATATAAATTAAGTACATACTTGTGTCCATGTTATTTTGACTATAAACAGATATCAAGTTAGGACTGTAAGAAAATTGATGTGTGTAATTATTTTGACTCACTTGTTTTGAATATATTCTTGTTAGTTTGTTTCCTTTTTCAGAGTGTTTCAATAGCCATTAGAAATGACAATCACTTTAAGGACAGACTCAGAACTCATGACCTGATACACATGAAATTACCACATCTGTGCACACAACCTGACTAGGCCAAATTCGCGAAAGCAAATAATCATAATATTTGCCTGAACAATTAAGCATGTGTCTTGGTACTTAAATGTAGTCTTCAGATATTTTTCCATAAAGCATTTTAAAAAGAAAAAGAAAAAAAAACACAAAGGCACTGCCAGGTCCAAACTTTTGACCTTTTGGGGGGGGGGGGGGTGTAGATGCATATTTTAGCATAGCACCCTCTTGGTCTTGACAACTCAGTCGCCACACAAAAAAGCATGGTTCATGTTAGTTACAACAAGAACAAAAAACCCACCACCAGCGAGGTACAGGTACTTTGCATGTAGCACTTTTCCTTAGCCGTATCCCAATATATTCCTTATTTCAAAATTATTTCAGACAAATACTCAGCTTGGTCATAGAATCATACGACTGAAAGGGACCTCGAGAGGTCATCTAGTCCAGTCTCCTACACTGATGGCAGGATTAAGTACTATCTATGCCATCCCTGACAGGTGTTTGTCTAACCTGCTCTTAAAAATCTCCAATGATGGAGATTCCACAACCTCCCCTGGCAATTTATTCTAGTGCTCAACAACCCTGACAGTTGGGAAATTTTTCCCAATGTCCAACCTAAACTGCCCTTGCTGCAATTTAAGCCCATTGCTTCTTGTCCTATCCTCAGAGGTTAAGGAGAACAGATTAAACATACACAGCTGTGTGTACACGTAGTGAACAGAGTGGGCCTAGAGCTCTGATTTTAGGTTTAAAGGTATGCTGCAATTCTTGTTATGGAAAGGTTCAAAGATTTGGATGATACTATAAAAAAAAATGAAGGAACCTGCGTGACCTTTTCAACCTTTGTGACATCCTTTTAAGTAAAACATGTACTTTTTATCTCCAAATAAGGATGATCATTGTTTTCTAAATTCAGTAATAGTAATACAATACTGGAAAAGATCCCCTAAATAGCCGTAATGAAGCATTTCTACTCTGCCATGTCATGCACACGTCAATAAAGCAGCTACAGTTCTTGTGGACAGCTGAATTTTCCCTGTGTGTTTTTCTGTGCTTGTCATTGGATTTATACATCTTGCTAGGAACTATGTAGTTAATCTGACAACATCCACACCAATAGAATCAGAAAATTCTCTAAGATGTTCACATCAGCCTTCTTTCTTCCTTTTGTGCATTTACAATAGGTTTTTCACATAGTGCCTGAGAAGCCCTAGAGCAAGAAAAACTTGAGATTTTTTTTTTTCAGGTATGCCATGTACTCTAGTTCTAGTATGTGTTACTAACAAGGCACTATAGTAAATTTCATTGCTTAGCACAAAGGTATAGGAAAGAGTTGACAAATATGGTCCAGAACCTTACAAAGGTTTTTTGTTTGTATTGGTAGTACGGAATAGTTTTGACTGTACTGGATTGCCCATTTTGACCATAATAGACACACACTAGGGAGAAAATTAATATTCATGTTAGCACCTTAATTAAGAATGTTCCAACATAAGGATTAAAGTTGTTAAACGCAAACTATAACAAGTTCTCTGCAAGGGGAAAATCCCTAAAGAGAAAAAACACAAGTGTATACGCCAATTCCTCCTACTACTCCCACCAGTTTCACAACAAGTCATAACCCTACCACTTCCTTCCCCCAAATGCTCAGCAGCCCTCTACCCAACTTTCCAACCTTCCTATTTATGGAAAAAAGTGGTGTGAGAATTGTAATCAGAAATGTGTGAAAATATTAACATAACAGGCATAGAATGTGCAGTCAAGTGTATAGAAGAATCTTCCATGGATTCTCCACCGCACCCCTTTTTCTTTTTTTAAATATAGCCATATCACCATAGTATCAGATCACCTCTGAAGATAAATTTTCAGGTTTATCTTTATAGTGGCAGTATGAGATAAGGAATGTATTAAATTGGTGTCTGAAGTATAAAAAGTTAAATGATTTGCCTGAGGTTGCATAGGATGTCTGTGGCAAACCAGGAATTGAATATAGTCCTCCTGAGTCCCAGTCCAGTGGCTTACCCACAAGATGATCCTTTCTCCTTTTTTCTCTCTTAAATAGCTCCTACTCAAATACCGATCAGATCAAATGTTGACTGTTTTAGGAGATATGACAAGATTATAGCCATTGGCAATATGGATACAATGTAACCATTTTATCTGCTGTCAAAATTCAAGGAAGTGAGATAACAGGAGCAGAAATAACTGGGTTTCCCTCATACCACTATACGGCAACACTATTAAGCTACAAGGGGGAAAAAAACTACAGTAAAACCTGCCAAGAGTGACTCATGAAAGTGGCGATGTTACGGAGCTGATGCCCAGCAAAGCACACTGGAGGCAAGGGGTAACTGAGTGACTCACGGTCGTGATATCCCAATAACGGTCACAATAAGGTAAAATTGTTTCCTGTTTTTTTAGTTATGGCCAAAACAAACTTGGTTTCTTGGCTTCAGGGCCCAAAAAATTAAATTCTGCACATTAAAATAACATATGGTGAATGTTGTAGTACAGCATTGTCTATAAACGCCATAGGGAATGAGCCTTGGGAGTGGAAGGAGTCAACTTCTCTGCCACACTCCACGACCTGCATGCACTGGTGGAGAATAAGAGAAATCTTTTGTCCTGCTGGATGATTTGTCAAGAACTGGTAAAGTATATAGCAGTGTTGATTTTGTCATCATTAGACTTCAGGATTAGTATTTCTTGGACATGAATAGGGCCCTACCAAATTCACGGCCATGAAAAACGCGTCACGGACCATGAAATCTGTATGGTATAGGGTAAAAGCACACAAAAGACCAGATTTCACGGGGGGAGACCAGCATTTCTCAAATTGGCAGCCCTGACCCAAAAGGAAGTTGCAGGGGGGTTGCAAGGTTATTTTAGGGGGTGTCACGGTATTGCCACCCTTACTTCAGGGGAAATTAGGGTAAATTATGAAGGATGAATATTTATTTAAAAAAAAGAAAGAAAAAGAAAACAAGCATATAGGGACAAAATAAGAAAGGCCAAGGCACAAAATGAGATTAAACTAGCTAATAAATAAATGGTAACAAGAAAACATTTTCTAAACACATTTAAAGCAAGAGGAAGACCAGGGACAGAGTAAGCCCATTACCCAAGGAGGAGGGAAAGACAACAAGAGAAAACGCAGCAGTGGCTGAAGAGGAAAGAACAAGGTAGATGTCTTCAAGTTGGTAGGGCCTGACTAGGACCATCCCGATATTTAGGTGTTTGTCCCGCGTCCCAACCGATCTTCGGTCGGGACGCAATTTGTCTCGATATTTCGCTCCACCGGCCGTTATTTTTCTCCGCCGGCGGACCCCCCCATGTGTCCCGATATCTTCTTCCTCTCATCTGGTCACCCTAGGCCTGACAAAATACATCCTAGAATTATTAAGGAACTTGCTCAAGAGATCGCTGAATCATTAGTAATTATCTTTGAGAATTAATGGAGGACGGGAGCTATCCCAGAGGATTGGAAAGGGAAAATATAGTACCTATCTATAAAAGGGGGGATTAGACCAGTCAGCTTAACTTCAGTATCCAGAAAGATAATGAAACAAATAATCAACCAACCAATTTGTAAGCACCTAGAATAAAAGAAGATGGTAAGTAAGTCAATATGGATTTTCCAAGAAAAAATCATGTCAACACAACCTAAAATCTTTCTCTTTGGATGATGTTTTACATGACCTTCTCATAAGCAAACTAAGGAACTATAGCCTAGATGACCTACTACATGGCAGGTGCACAATTGGTGGGAAAATCATACCCAGAGAGTAGTTATCAATAGTTCACAGTCAAGCTGGAAGTATATATTGATGTAATAGTGTTGCAAAACAAACCAACAACATTCTGGGATGTATTAGCTGAAGTGTTGTAAACAAAACACAAGAAAACACATTCTACTCAGCACTTACAAGGCCTGATTTAGAATAGTATGTCCAGTTCTGGGCACCACACTTCAGGAAAGATATAGACAAATTGGAGAAAGTCCAGAGGAAAGAAACAGAAATGATTAAAGGTCTGGAAAACATGACCTATGAGAAAAGATTGAAAAAATTGGGTTTGTTCAGTCTAGAGAAGAGAAAACTGAGGGAGGATGTGATAAGTTTTCAAGTACGTAAAAGGTTGTTATAAAGAGGAGGGCAATAAATTGGTCTCTTTAACCACTGAGGACAGACAAGAAGTAATGGGCTTAAATTGCAGCCAGGGAGATTTAGGTTAGACATTAGAAAGAGCTTCCTAAGTGTAAGAGTAGTTAAGCATTGGAGCAAATTACTAAGGGAGGTTGTGGAATCTCCATCATTGTCTAACCCGTTCTTAAAAACCTCCAAACATCTGTCAGGGATGGTCTAGATAATATTTAGTCCTGCCTCAGTGCAAGGAACTAGACTGGATGACATATTGAGGTCCCTTCCAATCCTACATTTCTATTATTCTATTTTGTTTTGACTAACAGGGATGCTGGGAAGGAGGAAACCATTTAAAAATAAAAAATAAAAACCACCACCACTCTTCAGCAGGAAATAACCACCCTCCCCACTGCAGGGATTCCCCCAGATCTCTGAATGGTGGTAACCTTACCATGTTTTATTTTTCTACCCCCACATTTCTTTCCCCGAAAGTCTCCACCAACCCACTGTATAATGCAATCTACAGTACACCAAATCACATGCACTCAAGAATAAATTGAAGGTAAATGCAGTATGTCATGTATCTTGTTCATCTGACTCACATTACATTCTAACCAGTAATCCAACTTTGCTGAAAGTACAGGATTCTGTTAACACTGTCAGCCACTGAGCAGCTTCAAATAGTCACTATTTCAAGCACTATTCAATCATGTGCCAGTGAACAATTTAAGGTCAAATATTTCACAACCCCACAAGTCTACAGATGGGTGTTTTATAACATTAAAAAGAGGGGATTCTCAGTTTCCCAACACGGCACAGGATGTACTTCTAGCAATGCACTGTCACAATATTAAAACCATAACCTTTTGTAGGTATAGTTATTATATAATGTTTACAGCTGGCTAAACAGGAAACATTTCACCAACACTTTGCCGAGATCTTTACCCCTTTCTGCCCCATAATTCAAAATTTCACTGAAATTTTTAAATTTGAAAAATTTCAACCCTTTTATAGCTGATTACAAAACAGAGACTGTAGCAGCAAGGATCATCATGGTATTGGAAGAAGACGAGAGCAGGCGCATCAGTGGCCAGATTAAGCCATTGGCACAATAGGTCCATACCTAGAGCCCCAACTCCTGAAGTCTGGGGATGAGGTCAGAATCTTAGCTTTCATTTAAGGAAAACACGTATCTAATGTTCATAGTTAAGAAAAGCATGAAAAAACAACCCATGCATAACTAATGTAGTGATGTTTGCCTGAGCCTGCAGAAAGCTTGAAACAACTAGTGAGAGGTGTAAATTGCACCACCAATCTCAATATAACTAACTCCAAGACCTGCTGCTCTAGCGATCTTTGCCAACCCTATCCCAGCAAACGGCTTCATCTGGGGCAGAAAAAGGGAATAGCAGGCTAGGACCACCACTCAATGTAGACACACCCCTACTTTCATCCCTGCTGCTCCCCGGGTGTGGGAGCTCCTGAGACTTCTCAGACGCTCCAAGAAGAGGGTGGGGATGATAAAGTGCCCCCCGCCCCACCACTGTAGGTGCGGGGGCAGGAGGCACCATATCATGGCATGGCATATAGGGGGCCCCTGATTCGGAGTAGCAGCGGGTAGGAGTACAGACGGGCTAATTCAGAGGGGGCTGGCAGCCTAAAGGGCAGCTACTCCTACTCCATCGCCCAGCCATGCGCCCCTGGGGACGCACTGCGCATGGGCAACGTGTGGAGGCGGAGCAGGCACTCTTCTCCCCCCCAACCCTCATGCATTTAAAGGGCCAGCCCCATTCATCAGCTGCCCCAAGCTCGCAGAGCTGCGCCGGGAGGGGGACACCACGGGCCTCCGGCGGATCGCACCGCTGCACCAAGCGAATGGGGCGGGGGGTGACACCAGTCCCGGGGCTCTCTCTGCAGAGTCCAGCGCGCCGTGATGGGCAGCTGCACCCCCGGCCCGCAGCTCTCGGCGGAGCAGCCTCCCCCCGGCCCGGGCTGCCGTTACCTTGGTTCTCCTCATCCAGGTACCGGACCCGCAGCTCCTCCTCCCCCTTCGCCTCCGAGCTGTAGCCCTTCCCGGTTGGAGAACAAGCGGCCCCTCCCCGCACCAGCCCCCGCGGACCCGGCCGGCGGAGAGGCGAGAAGGCAGAAGCTGCCGCAGCCAACTTGACTCTGCCCTGCAGGAGGCCCAGCCCGCCCAGCGACGCCGCCATGCTGCTGCCTCTTCCCACCGCGCCGGCCCCGGCTTCGTGCCGCGGAGCCACCCCTCCCCCCACGTTCACACACACCACGTGACCCTACGGCACGCACCGCTTCCTCCCACGCGCGACCCCAGGCAGCGGGAGGCACAGTAACGCTCACCCTGGGAGCGCGAGGTCCCCCCAGTCGCCACGCGCAACGTCAGCCTCGCCTCGCGGTCTGGGCCCCTGCTCCCCTCTCCCTTCATGCCAGGAGCCTTCCAGCCATGCCCCCTGTGGCACCAGGTACCTAGCTAATGATGGGTGCCCGCTGCCCAGGGCCAGTGCGCGGGGACCATTCCCGGTGACCCCTTGGCTGCTTAGAGGAACCCTGCCCCCACCATTGCCCCTCCCCACTTGCATACAGAGCAAGAGCCAGCCTCCCTGCAGTCACCGGGCACATGCTGGGGCCGAGGCTTGGCTCAAATAATAATTGGACCTAGATTTTGTAGAGCACTTTTCATCAGTAATACACTGAATGCACTTCACAATCCTTAATAGAGTTAGCCTCCCAGCACCGCTCCCCCTGGCAGGTAGCGAAATATTCTATTGCCAGTTTTTTAGAGGGCTAAATGACTTGTCCAAGGTCATTAAGAGAGACAAGGTAGGTGAGGTAAAACTTCTGTTGGTGAGAGAGACAAGCTTTTGAGCTACACAGAGCTCTTCAAGTCTCGGAAACTAACTCGGGCCTGGTCTACACTACAGTGCTAGGTCGATGTAAGACCGCTTATGTCAACCAACTCTGTAAGTGTCTACACTACAATGGTGCATATGCTGATGTGAGTCACTCACTACATCAACTTAATAACTATGTGCACGAGAGGCATAGCGCTTAGATTGATGTAGTTAGGGCAACGCAGTGTCTGTGTAGACACTGAGTTACTTACATCACCTGTTGGTTGTCAGCCCTGCCCAGAGCTCACAACTGTAGCCCTCCCAGCCCCAGGGCTGACAGCCAGAGAGGAAATGAGAAATAATAGCAGCCATGAAACTGACAAGAATGTAAATTTCCCTGCTGTGAAATTGAGCCCTGTGCTGGGCTCAGGCTGTCAGCCCCCACTGTGGGGAGGCTGCAGCAGTCGGCCCTGCACAGCTGTCGGTGCCCCACAATGCCCCACTTCAGTCAGTGCAAGCGCTGCTGGTGAGGATGCGCAATACCAGCAGAAAGAGGTTAGTGTGGACACCAACAGCTGATTCAATGACTGCGGTGGCCTAACTTAAGTCGACCTAATTTTGTAGTGTAGACAAGCTCTCTGAGTGTCATTGCTAAATACTAAGTGAAACAGATTTTTTTAGCACACGTAGTTAACACATTTCAAGATACCATTCAAGGTGAATTGTCCAAGGTTCCATGGGGGCCTTGTGGCGGAACTGGGAATTCAACTTGTGTTTCCCAAGTTCTAAGGGTAAGGTCCCGACTGCTGAACCATCTTTCCCCTCCAGTGATGCCATGTTAAAATGTTTTTGAACCAGTTTTTAGTGTGTTATTCCACTAGTACAGACAGAGCCTTTGACAGTACACCTCATTTCTATGTCTGATTTTCCTCTTGTCTCCTAAACTTTGAGTGACTTAGAAATACGTCTGGTTTTTTCATGTGAATGGTTAAACTAAAAGATTTTAATTCTGGAGAACAGTTTTGTAACCAAGTTGTAGTCAGACCTCTGGCTTGCCTAATGCATTATGTCTCTTTTGTCTGTCTTCTAGGTTCTGATCTTGTAACTTGTTCCATGCAGGTGCAGAGTTCCAGCCACATGGAACAAGTTGAAGGATATGAGCCTGAGAATGTAAGCTCTGCAGGCACAAACCATCTTGTACAGTGCCAAGCACTTTGCTGACACTTTATAAATCAATAATTACAATCAAATCACTGTAGATAGGAGCTATTTTTGAAGTGGTTTCTAACCACATCTCTCTAGGTAGATAGAGAAAAAGGCTGAGCTACCTTCCTTGATTCTAATGCAAATTCATAATTTTACAGGTTTTAAGGCCAGAAAGGACCATTATGATCATTTAGTCTGACCTCCTATATAAAAAAACACTGGCCAGAGAATTTGCATCAAGCCCATAACTTCGCTAAAGCGCATCTTTTTAGATCTGAAAAAAATAAATTCAATTCAGAATTGCTTCATACTCCTAGGAGCTAAGGAAAGTTGTTAGAGCTGTAATTAGTGTACAGTGGTGTGACCCTCAAGGGGGACTTGAGAAGAAAATTAGTATTTGATTATGGATTGAAAATGTATCCCCGAAGCCACACCATGTGATTTTTAAACTGAAGTGTTTTAATCAGATCTGTCCCTATATGGAGGAAGTAAGTAGTACTGTACCACCACCCACTGAGGTCCTGATACGAGGCGTAGTCCTAGTATGAACCAGAAACTCTTGGAGCAGCTGCAGTCCTTTCCCTGATGCAGATGCTCAGTAGTGCCCCCGCTGGCTGCTTTCTGATGAAAGCAAAATTCTGTAAAATAGTGCAGTGATTTTCAATCTTTTTTCATGTGTACCCTTAAAAAGTTTCAAATGGAGGTGCGGACCCCTTTGGAAATCTTAGGGTATGTCTACACTACGAGAGTAGTTCGATTTTACTTAAATCGAATATGTGGAATCGATATTACAAAGTCGAACGTGTGTATCCACACTAAGGACAGTAATTCGACTTAGTGAGTCCACACTAACGGGGCAAGCGTCGACATTGGAAGCGGTGCACTGTGGGCAGCTATCCCACAGTTCCCGCAGTCCCTGCTGCCTATTGGAATTCTGGGTCGAGCCGCCAATGCCTTCTGGGTAAAAAAATGTGTCGAGGGTGGTTTTGGGTAACTGTCGTCATCCAACCGTCACTCCCGCCCTCCCTCCCTGAAAGCGCCGGCGGGAAATCAGTTCGCGCACTTTTCTGTTCAGTGACAGCGCGGACGCCACAGCACTGCGAGCATGGAGCCCGCTGCGACCATCGCTGCAGTTATGGCCGTTATCAACACCTCGCACCTTATCATCCACCTTTCCCAGAGGCAGATGCTGAGAAATCGGGCGAGGAGGCTATGGCAGCGCGGTGAGGACCTGAAGTCTGAGAGTGGCACAGACCTGTCACAAAGCACGGGACCCCGCGCCGAGGACATCATGGTGGCAATGGGTCATGTTGATGCTGTGGAACGGCGATTCTGGGCCCGGGAAACAAGCACGGACTGGTGGGACCGCATAGTGCTGCAGGTCTGGGATGAATCACAGTGGCTGCGAAACTTTCGCCTGCGGAAGGGAACTTTCCTGGAACTTTGTGAGTTGCTGTCCCCTGCCCTGAAGCGCAAGGACACCCGGATGCGAGCAGCCCTGAGTGTCCAGAAGCGAGTGGCCATAGCCCTCTGGAAGCTTGCAACGCCAGACAGCTACCGGTCAGTCGCGAACCACTTTGGCGTGGGCAAATCTACCGTGGGGGTTGCTGTGATGCAAGTAGCCAACGCAATCGTTGGGCTACTGCTCTCAAAGGTAGTGACCCTGGGAAACGTGGAGGTCATCATAGATGGCTTCGCCGCGATGGGATTCCCAAACTGCGGTGGGGCTATAGATGGAACTCACATCCCTATCCTGGGACCGGACCACCAGGCCAGCCAGTACATTAACCGAAAGGGCTACTTTTCAATGGTGCTGCAAGCACTGGTGGACCATAGGGGACGTTTTACAAACATCAACGTCGGATGGCCGGGCAAGGTTCATGACGCTCGTGTTTTCAGGAACTCTGGTCTGTTTAGATGGCTGCAGGAAGGTATTTACTTCCCGGACCACAAAATAACTCTTGGGGATGTGGAGATGCCTATAGTCATCCTCGGGGACCCAGCCTACCCACTAATGCCCTGGCTCATGAAGCCCTATACTGGCGCCCTGGACACTGAAAAAGAACTCTTCAACTACCGTCTGAGCAAGTGCAGAATGGTGGTGGAGTGTGCTTTTGGACGTCTCAAGGGGAGATGGAGAACCTTACTGACTTGCTGTGATCTCAGCGAAACCAGTATCCCCATTGTTATTGCAGCTTGCTGTGTGCTCCACAATCTCTGTGAGAGCAAGGGGGAGACCTTTATGGCGGGGTGGGAGGTTGAGGCAAATAGCCTGGCTGCTGATTACGCCCAGCCAGACAGCCGGGCGATTAGAAGAGCCCAGCGGGACGCGCTGTGCATCCGGGAGGCTTTGAAAGCTAGGTTCCTCAGTGAGCAGGGTAACCTGTGACTATTAAGTTTGTTTACAGAGAAGCTGAACCTGCCCCCGTTTCTTTACCCAGTAAATGTTCACTATCCTCTCCTGTTACATACCCCGTTCACCCCGTTCCTCCCCTTCCAACACACGTTTAAAAATAAAATCACTTCAATTTTGTTAATGAACACCGTTTTCTTTATTACTGTTTTCTCGGTAAAGTGTTGAACCTGGGACGCAGACTGTGGTGGGGAGCGGGTGTAGTGTAGTGATGCAAAGGACGCTTCTAAACTCCAGGAATGACAGGCTCCGCACTGGTGGACTGGTTGTTTCAACGGAGCCTGCCACCCCTCCTGTTCGGGACTCTGTGTGTGGGGGCTATGTGACTTTGTGGCAGGGGGAGGACGGTTACAGATCCCCTGCTGCGTGGCTCTGTGATCCAGGATAAGGACCGCTGCATAAGATCTCTAACCGCCCTCCCCCGCCACAAAGTCACATAGCCCACTCCCCCCCCCACACATAACATGAAAACCACCTCCCAGACTGACCAGGGTAACTAGTGACTGCAATGTGTGTGTGCCCTGCTGCTGAACCTGCCCCCGCCTCTGTACCCTGGTAAAGGTGACTGTCCTGTCCAATTACCAACCCCCTTCCCCCCCTTCAGACAGACTCTCCTCTAAAAGAACATGATGGAAACAGTAATTAACAGAAACGTCTTTTTTATTAGCAACTACACATGAAACTGGGGGATGAAACTTGGATGGGGGCTTGGGTGAGGTGGGAAGGAAAGGACTTATCAAATTTTGGGGAATGAGAGCCTTCTGGTACTTGAGCAGTCTTCAGGGGTGGAGTGAGAGTTTTCACGGACTCTGCCGCCCCTCCTTCTTGGGACTTTGGGTGAGGGGGGTATGGGACTTTGTGGCGGGGGAGGGCGGTTAGAGATAGACTGCAGCGGGGCTCTGTCCTCCTGCCTCCGGTCCTGCAGAACATCCACAAGGCGCCGGAGCGTGTCCGTTTGCTCCCTCATTAGTCCAAGCAGTGTTTGAGTCGCCTGCTGGTCTTCCTGCCGCCACCTCTCCTCCCGTTCCATGTGTGATTGGTGCATTTGGGACAAGTTCTCCCTCCAGTGGGTCTGCTGGGCTGCCTGGGCTCGGGAGCAGCCCATAAGTGCCGAGAACATGTCCTCCCGTGTCCTCTTCTTCCTACGCCTAATGTGCACTAGCCTCTGGGAGTGTGATGCCAGGCTAGGTCGGGAGACAGTCGCAGCTGTGGGATGGGAAAAAGGGAGTGAATTCCTCAGAAAGATAAATTTAGTTGTGAACAAAGAACATAGTCTTTCTCTGTGAACAAGACCATGCACAGCACCTATCACATGCGCACTCAGGACAAGGTCGAATTTTCGGCCTTCGCATTCAGTGCCTGGGGTCTTGCAGTGCAGATCAGAGAAGCGGGGCAGGACACCGGAATTTGTGTAGCAGGCTGACATGGTAAGCCGTAGACTTGTGGCTGCTTAAAACTTTAATAATAGCACTGGCCTCCTTTCACGTTCAAAGCAATGCCAGTCCCTGCTGCCAGCAATCCGGCAAGCATGAACTCTGCCCCTGTCCCACCCCCTCGCGGCTGTCCCAGGGAAAGATCCCTGTATGCTGCCCCTCTCCCGCCTCCACCGCGTGGCTGTAAACCGCCGGTTACAGTTCTGTAAAGGAACAGGCAAGCAGTCCCAATACTAACATTCCCCTACCTAATTCAAAGCAGGTCACCATGAGCGACATCACTCTGATGAGGATTTCAGAGACGGAGAAAGAAAGGATGCTTCGGGAAAGCCTGCAAAGACCAGGGCCGTATGCCGCCATGCTCTGCAAGGCAATGATCCCGGAGTACTTGCTTGTCTCCTGACGCGGAAACATTTCCTACTACGGAGGACCCAATAAGGCCGCTCTCCCCAGGAATCTGATGCAAAGGCTTTCCAATTACCTCCAGGAGAGCTTTGTGGAGATGTCCCTGGAGGATTTCAGCTCTATCCCCGGACATATAGACCGGATTTTACAGTAGCTGCACTGGCAGGGACTAAACAGTAGAGCGCCTAGGGCAGAACAATCATGCTAAACTGGACATTGTTCGATTTTTTTTCAGTAGTTGCACTGCCAAGGACTGAAACGTTAAGCGCCTAGGGCAAAGTAATCATGCAAAACCCATTGTTAATATTGTTAATATTCCTGTTCTGTTAAAAATAAATGTTTACATGTTTAAAACACTTACTGATTGATCCTTCCCCTGATTCTGTGTCCGGGTTAACGCCTTCGGACGGTTGGTAGGGGATCTCTGTAAGGGTGATGAAGAGATCCTGCCTGTCGGGGAAATCAGCGTTGTAAGCGCTGTCGACTGCCTCGTCCTCCTCATCTCCTTCCTCATCTTCCCCGTCCGCTAACATCTCCGAGGAACCGGCCGTCGACAATATCCCATCCTCAGAGTCCACGGTCAGTGGTGGGGTAGTGGTGGCGGACGCACCTAGGATGGAATGCAGTGCCTCGTAGAAACGGGATGTCTGGGGCTGGGATCCGGAGCGTCCGTTTGCCTCTTTGGTCTTCTGGTAGCCTTGTCTCAGCTCCTTGATTTTCACGCGGCACTGCGTTGCATCCCGGCTGTATCCTCTCTCTGCCATGGCTTTAGAGATCTTCTCGTAGATCTTTGCATGCCGTCTTTTCGATCGCAGCTCGGAAAGCACGGACTCATCGCCCCACACAGCGATCAGATCCAAGACTTCCCGATCAGTCCATGCTGGGGCCCTCTTTCTATTCTGAGATTGCATGGCCATCTCTGCTGGAGAGCTCTGCATCGTTGCCAGTGCTGCTGAGCTCGCCACGATGTCCAAACAGGAAATGAGATTCAAACTGCCCAGACAGGAAAAGGAATTCAAATTTTCCCGGGGCTTTTCCTGTGTGGCTGGTCAGAGCATCCGAGCTCGGACTGCTGTCCAGAGCGTCAACAGAGTGGTGCACTGTGGGATAGCTCCCGGAGCTATTACCATCGATTTCCATCCACACCTAGCCTAATTCGACATGGCCATGTCGAATTTAGCGCTACTCCCCTCATTGGGGAGGAGTACAGAAGTCGAATTTAAGAGACCTCTATGTCGAACTAAATAGCTTCGTGGTGTGGACGGGTGCAGAGTTAATTCGATATAACGGCGCTAAATTCGACATAAACTCCTAGTGTAGACCAGGCCTTAGACTCATATCTTTATGATATAACAAAATCTTTAAGATTTATTTTTCAATAATTTGTGTAAAGTTAAAAAAGAAATATGTAATTATTAACAAGAGAAACTAATCATGCATGGTTTCAGAGTGGTAGCTGTGTTAGTCTGTATCAACCAAAACAACGAGGAGTCCTTGTGGCACCTTAGAGACTAACAAATTTATTTGGGCATAAGCTTTCGTGGGATATAGCCAACTTCATCAGATGCATGGAATGGAAAATACAGAAAGCAGTATATATATTACAGCACATGAAAAGATGGGAGTTGCCTTACCAAGTGGGGGGTTAGTGCTAACTAGTACCCAAATACATTTTACTCTCTAAGGTGCCACAAGGACTCATCGCTGTTTAAGCATGCATGCTTCCTAAAGTAATTTAGAAGCATTCCCCTCTTTGTATTATATCCCCTTTTACCAACCGCGTGACATTCATATAACTGTTTTCTTTTGTTTTTGTGCCACAATGCAGTTTATCCAATTCCTCCCTTTAGATTGGCATTTTAAGCATGAGTCAGAAGATTTGGATGGAAACACTTTTCCATGTATTCTAGTTCCCTGATTGTTCACTGTGGTTTAGTTCTTCCCACACAGTGTTAAAGTAAGAGTAGCAAATGGAAGACAAGTTTAGTTCCAGAAGGATTAAAAAAAAAACCACATACTTTTATTTGTAAAGAATTTCTGAAAATATAGACACTGATGCTCCTCATTAGTGAAATAATTTCTTTATATAAACTCCAATTATGGAGGAAGAAGTTATAGTACATGGAAAATCTCTCTAAGAGCTTCACTAATGAGTTAACACTACGTAGAGCTTAAGTGTTCCTATTAACTGGACTCCATCCACACACCAAAACCCAAACATTTCTGTCTGTTGGTGGTAGTAACAAATGTTGACTGGCACAAGTCAACTGAGCCTCTCATTAGCTATTAACATGACCTATCTGTAAGCGTGGACATAGGTTAGCACTGCTACACAACAATCAAGAGCAACTTGCCTGCCAGTGACTTCTCAAAATCCCCCAGGGTGTCCCACCTCTTATTCTTTTATTGCCATGTATCTGTTTCCTGACTAGAAGTCACTTACCTCTGCATATAGTTCTGCTCAGCCTTAGTTCCACATATTCATATCTGGCTTCCATTACCAGCAATTTCACTCATACAGCTATGATACAGAGATCCTTTTTTTGAGGCCAACCCCCCAAAAGACACCATTTCAGCAGGCTGCCACCTGGCCAGATATCTCTACCAAAAGTACTGGTGGATTTCTGGTGTGATTCTGGCATGGCCTACAATTTCAGGAGCTGAAACATGGGTCTGAGCACGGCATTCAGCAAAAGGACCTCAGTGCTGGGAGAAAAAGCAAAGGGATTAAAATGTTCTACTGGAAGATCAAGAACCATATTTTCCAGTCTGGGAATTCTCTGACAACATGCTCATACGACAATGAGATGGATCACATTATTAGCAGCACTCCAGTCATGGACCCTGCTTTCACAATGGACAGTTTAAGGGCTCCAGGCAGGGTCATTGGGAAAGGAGAAAACATACAGTCCCAGACGATAGTGGGTTGGACCAAGAGGAGCTGGCATCTCATCTTTCTCTGCCTAGCCAGTTAGACCTTGGTTGGAGTCTCCGGACCTGTTTGGGGATGAGACCAAGGTGACAGAATAGCCCAAGACAGACATATCAGAAAACTGGCATTGCAGCCTGGTCAAAAACACACCACCACTCTCATTGTTATTGAGAATATTATGCCATGTTGAGGTGGGGGCAGGGGGAGGTTTACATGTTAATGGCCATTCTTGTAGTCATTTTTGCAGTAGTGGCAGTTTCTTCCTCTTTTCCCTGCCACCCCTTTTACTCCCTACACCCCATGACCCTCATGCTTCCTGGATACATTGATCAAACTCAGGGGGGTGAAGGCATCCTCCATTTCTGAAATCAAAACAATAACAAAATCCTTAACATGGTTTCATGTGTATTTCTATTAATATTAGAGTTTTCAGGTAATGTGGCAAATTGCCAGCACTACTATGATGGGTCTCGCGCTGTCTCTTCTTGGGGGGCGGGGGGTTCAGGGCGCCATTTCTTGCCCCTGAACTGGAATATTAATTGGCCCACTAGTGTCCTAGAGGAGGGGAGTGGAGAGGGAGGGACCCGGGCCTGCCCTCTACTCCGGGTCCCAGCCCAGGGGCCCTAGGGATAGCGATAAACCACTTGAACTAGCAGTTCCTTCCCCTGGGCTACTTCCCTCTCCTGCCCTTCAGCTTGTGGGGGTTTCTGCCCTCCCTCTGCACAAACCAGGTGCCCTTTTACCTAGGGTCTTCTTAGCCCACCGCAGCACTTCTCCAAACTTTCCTCTGCTTCCCTCCAAACTGCTCTCTGCTCCAACACCAATCCACTCTGTTTCTACTCCTTCAAACTGTTCTCTGCTCCAACTCCTCCCCTGTCTGATTGAAGTAGGGGGGGGTTTAATCAGGTGACTGGCTTCAGGTGCTCTAATTGGCTTCAGGTGCTTTAATTAATCTATAGCAAACTTTTTTCCCTGTACAGGGAATAAGGCTCCCTTCTAACCCTCTCCTCCTGCCCTCTGGCCATGCTGTATCACATATCTCCCCCCTCCCCCCGCTCAACACCATGGGGTTGGGCTACTTGGGACGAGAGGCAGTGCTGTCATGATAGGCCATCAGCGTTGCCATGTTGGCTTCCAGCCCTATGCTGTACCCGGAAATGGAAGGGCTGCAGGGATAGGAACCACCTAGTGACTCTTGCGTTCCTCTCCTTGTTTCTGTGCATCCACTGGAGTGGGGCATGGTCTGTCACGAGGGTAAACCGCCGCCCCAGTAGGTAGTAGCGGAGAGTCTCCATAGCCCATTTTACCGCCAGACATTCCTTTTCAACGACAGCATACTTTTGTTCCCTGGGGAGGAGTTTCCGGCTGAGGTACAAGATTGGGTGTTCCTCCTCCCCTACCATCTGCGAAAGGATGGCTCCTAGCCCTACCTCCGAGGCATCTGTTTGTAGAATGAATTCCTTCTTGAAGTCTGGGGCTATGAGTACTGGATGGCAGCAGAGGGCTGTCCTTAAATCTGCAAATGCTTCGTCTGCCCTATCAGTCCACTTTACTATCTCGGGGCCCCGAGCCTTTATCAGATCCGTCAATTGCCCTGCTCTTGTGGCGAAATGAGGGATGAATCTCCGATAGTATCCTACTATCCCTAGAAATGTTCTGACCTGCTTTTTGCGGACTGGTCGAGGCCAACCTTGTATTGCCTCCACTTTGTTCCATTGGGGTTTCACCAAACCTCTCCCTACTGCATACCAGAGGTATCTGGCCTCAGCTAGTCCTATCACGCACTTGAGAGGGTTAGCAGTGAGGCCGGCCTTCTGCAGGGCGTCTAGCACTGCTTCTACTTTTCCTAGGTGCGTTTCCCAGTCAGGGCTATGGATGACTATGTCATCTAGATAGGCGGCGGCATACTTGGCATGGGGTCGCAGCAATTTATCCATAAGTCGTTGGAATGTTGCAGGGGCCCCATAGAGTCCGAAAGGGAAGACAGTGTATTGGAACAGGCCATCGGGTGTAGAGAAGGCAGTCTTTTCCTTGGCATTCTCGGCCAGGGGAATTTGCCAATATCCTTTGGTCAGATCCAGAGTGGTTAGGTATCGGGCCTTGCCTAACTGATCAACTAGCTCGTCATTGCGTGGTATCGGATAGGCATCGAATTGGGATACTTCATTCAGTTCCCGGAAGTCGTTGCAAAACCTCAGGGTGCCATCAGGCTTGGGGACTAGGACGATAGGGCTGGACCACTGACTGTGGGATTCTTCAATAACCCCGAGTTCCAGCATCTTCTTCACTTCCGGCCTAATTTCTTCCCTTTTAGCTTCCGGTATTCGGTACAGTCTTATCGTCACCCTTACTCCGGGGCTGGTGACAATATGATGTTGGACCAGTGTCGTATGGCCCGGCTGTGTACAGAACACGTCCCGGTTCCGTTGGATCATATCAATGACCTCTGTTCGTTGTTCTGGGGTTAATTCAGGAGATATCTTCACCTGCCCCTGTGGGTCGTCTGTCTGGGGTGGAGCTCCCCGAATGACTAGGCACGTCTCTTGGTCACGCCAGGGCTTCAGTAAGTTGATGTGGTAGATTTGCTCTGGCTTTCGGCAGTCTGGTTGTCTGACCTTATAGTCCACCTCCCCAATGGCTTCCACTATCTCATATGGTCCATGCCAGCTGGCTAGGAGTTTGCTTTCTGCTGTCGGCACTAGCACCATCACCCATTCCCCCAGCTGAAATCTCCGTACTTTCACCCAACGGTTGTAATATGTCCGGTGGGCCTCTTGTGCTTTTTCCAAATGTTCTCGTACTATAGGGTGAGAGTTATTCGCTCTCTCATCTGTGTCACGTGCTCAATGACATTCTTTCCTGGGTTGGGTTGTTCTTCCCAATCTTCCTTGGTGATATCTAAAATTCCGCATGGGTGGCGTCCGTATAGTAGTTCAAAGAGAGAGAAACCAGTGGACGCCTGGGGGACTTCCCATATAGCAAACATTAGATACGGTAGAAGTGTATCCCAGTCTTTTCCGTCCTGTGTTACCACCTTCCGGATCATACTTTTAAGGGTACGGTTAAACCGCCCGACCAGTCCATCTGTTTGTGGATGGTAGACTGAGGTCCGTATGGCCTGGATGCGGAGTAGGGCACATAAGTCCTTCATTAATTTTGACATGAAAGGGGTTCCTTGGTCTGTCAGGATCTCCTTAGGGATGCCCACTCTGGCAAAAACATGGAGAAGTTCTTTCGCTATTGCCTTGGATGTGGGGTTTCTTAAAGGAATGGCTTCTGGATACCGCGTGGCGTAGTCAAGGATGACTAGTACATTTCAGTGGCCCCGTGCCGATCTTTCCAGTGGGCCCACTATGTCCATGGCTATCCTCTCGAAAGGGACTTCAATAATAGGCAAAGGTACTAATGGGGCCCGCAAGGAAGGTCGGGGGCTATGCAACTGGCATTCAGGGCAGGAGGCACAATAGTGCTGGACTTCTGCGCGTATTCCTGTCCAATAAAACCTTCTTAGGACTCTATCCAGTGTCTTGTCTACTCCTAGATGTCCCCCAAATAGATGACTGTGAGCTAACTCTAGTACTGCCCTTGTGTGTTTCCGTGGGACTAAGAGTTGCTCTACTTCTTCCCCTCGTATTTGCTCTATCCTGTATAACAGATCGTGTTTGAGCACATAATATGGCCTTGGACCTTTGATCTTTCCTTCCACGGGTATGCCATTTACTTCCACTACCTCCTCCCTTACATTCGCATATAGCGGGTCATTGGCTTGGTCCTGCCCGAAATTCTCACGTGCAGTACCGATCTGACCTAATTCTAGGGGGCCTATTTCTACTCCGCCCTCTGGGTTGCTCCTACTTGGGCTAGGAACTGCCTCTGAGTCCTCACTGGCCTGAATTATCTCCTGGCCTCCTGAACGGGTTCGCCTACCCACAAGGGAGGTTTTTTGGTTCTCTGCTAGAATCCTGGTCCCTAATCTTTTATCTGCCCTCCTTTCCCGCCTAGACTTTCGGGGTTTCCCGGTGGATGAGAATAACTCTGGGGCAAATTCGGGAAACATTGGGGTGAGACTATCTGTAGGTGCCTCCGTCTCAGCCCGGGGGTTGCTACCCTCCCCTGGCTCTATTGGGTGGAGAAAGCTCAAACCCGGGGAAGTCCCTACCAATTAAGACAGGGTAGGGGAGCTTGGGGGCCACCCCTGCAGTCACCCTGGTAGTATTCCCCTGGATCTCAATCCATACCAGGATTGTGGGGTAGAAATTTACGGTGCCATGAACGCACGTTACCCCTGTGTTTTTGGCCTGGGTTAGTTGGTCTTGCCCCACCAACTTCCCTGAGACCAGCATGACAGCACTCCCGGAATCTATTAATGCTATGGTCTTAATACCATTCATTTTTACTGATCTTGAATACCCATGCGAGGTCATTGTGACCCCTACCAGGCCGATCAGGCCACATTGCTCCCCATGATCCCCCAGATTACACTGCATAGGGTCTTCCCTGTTGGGGCATTGGGCTGCTATATGCCCCAATTCCCCACACTCATAACACTGCCCCCTTATTCCGGTTGTCACCCTCTGCCTGGGGCTATTTGGCCGGCCCCCCCAGCCTTCTCTTCCGGGTGGGGGGGCATTGCTGATAATCACATGCTTATAAGACAGGTTTCAGAGTAGCAGCCGTGTTAGTCTGCCATCATGTGCCAGCAATGCCCCTCTGCCACGTACATTGGCCAAACCGGACAGTCTCTACGTAAAAGAATAAATGGACACAAATCAGACGTCAAGAATTATAACATTCAAAAACTAGTTGGAGAACACTTCAATCTCCCTGGCCATTCGATTACAGACCTAAAAGTCGCAATATTACAACAACAAATCTTCAAAAACAGACTCCAACGAGAGACTGCTGAATTGGAATTAATTTGCAAATTGGACACCATTAAATTAGGCTTGAATAAAGACTGGGAGTGGATGGGCCATTACACAAAGTAAAACTATTTCCCCATGCTTATATCTCCCTCCCCCAGTTCCTCATATCTCCTTGTCAATTGCCGGAAATGGGCCATTTTCATTACCACTACAAACAGTTCTTTTTCTCTCCTGCTGATAATAGCTCACCTTAACTGATCACTCTCCTTATCGTGTGTACGGTAACACCCATTGTTTCATGTTCTCTGTGTATATATATATATATATCTTCCTACTGTATTTTCCACTACATGCATCCAATGAAGTGGGCTGTAGCCCACGAAAGCTTATGCTCAAATACATTTGTTAGTCTCTAAGGTGCCACAAGTACTCCTGTTCTTTATGCTTATAAGAGAATGGTTTCTTTGCACAATGATCAGAGATATCTTACTAGAACCCTCAATAACACTGTTTAAATATCATTAGCATGGTTTCAACCATAGTATGGACAGGGCCTCTGACACAAGATCTGACAATACAAACATTGTTGAGGGCACAAGCTTGTCCAAGAAACTGCTGTACTGGACAAAGGCAATAGATTTATCTTGAGATTCAGGTTCAGACTAGGAGTTAGGAAAAACATGGTCTTTTATGGTTAGGTTATAAAATGTTATAGAAAATCAGCTGTGCTTTATAGACTGTTTGTTGGACATAATTCTTTATTACTGCTCATGAGCAAGCAAGGAGTTACGCTGTATGTTAAACAGTTGAATGACATAATTATATTTCCCTTCTGTTCAGCTAATTTTTTTCTTGATTTTAAGGTGGCTTATGCCTAAAGACATTTACTAAGCTCACAGTAGATGGGCTGTAGATGATATGTGATGTTTAAGACATTATTTACCCTTTTGCTAAAGCTGTTGCATTTTTAAAGGAAATCAGTTGCACAGTTACTGTTTAATTAATGTTATATTATTACTCACAAATCACTCAGAAGATAAATTTTAAGTTGTTATAATGTAAAAAGTATTTATGCTCATCTCTTTTCCTTTTAGGTCTATTGTGATACACAGTTTGTAATACAAAGATCTTCTGAACATATTCTATCCTTTGTGGAAACTGTCCCCCAGTCATTCTGACTTCATGTGGGGAAAATACTTACAATTGGTTAAGTTTTTGTTCATAATATGAATAATATGTCTTTCACCTGCCCAGCTGAACTTTTTGCCAGCATCCCCTCCCCTCTAAGCACTTATGCAATGAAGACAGAGTCTGAGTATATGTCTACACTACAAGCACTACAGCAGCACAGCTGCTGCCATGACACTGTAGTGTAGGCATTGCAATAACAGAAGGAGTTTGTCCATCCTCACTCCAGTAAATCCACACACACCCCGGTAGATCTACAATGGGACTGACTGGGAATTTTTCATGGACCTGAGTGATGTAGCTAGGTTGACCTAAGCTTTAGGTGTAGACTACAGGTGAGAAACTGCAATGGAGCAAAAAACTCTTGGCTAAATTCTATTCTCATACCTGTAAATACTCATTTTATATCAAAGAATCAGAATAATTATCTTCATTTCCAGAAGGAAAGCAAAAGCTAAAACTAGTGCAGTCCTTATGTCAGGGGTGGCCAAACTGCGGCTCGCGAGCCACATGTGGCTCTTTTATAGTTAAAGTGCAGCTCTCAGACCCCACCCTCCCCCATCCCCCTTCTCCGCCTAACAGACTGGCAGGGTGGGGAGCTCAGGGCTTCTGCCCTGTGGTGGGGCTCAGGGCTTTAGGTCCGCGGGGTGCACCTGCTGGGGCCCCGAGCCTTGGCAAGTGCCTCCCCTGGGGCAGAAGCCTCAAGTCCCACCACACTGCTGCAGGGCAGAAGCCCCGAGCCCCACAGGACTGAAGCCCCAAGCCCCTGCAGGCACGCCCAGCTCTTGAAGTTATGAAGATTATCGTATGCGGCTCAGAGAGTCAGTAAATTTGGCCACCCCTGCTCTATATCATATCCAAATGTAAAACTAGATTGACTTGATCTAGGAAAACTGAGGACTCCATGTATTGCTAGAGTTATATGACCACAACCTTTTCTCTAATCATCCCCCTCACCCCAAAGGGAGAGACTGTCCATGTGGAAGGAAAAAAACAGTTTCTTGAGCAGTCATCAAACAGCCAATTCTTTAAGAAATGTGGGCACTGCTTCCCTGAGGGTAATATTGGCAGTCTCCTCCAGTGATGAACCTAATGTCTCACCATCCAAGAGGCTCATAGCTTTGGGGAGAGAGGGAGGAAGGAAAAAGAAATAACTTTCTCCCAGCAGGCCTGCCACAAAATGTCTGTATCTACTGCGGGCAGATTTGTGGTTCCAGGATCAGACTCCTGAGTCATCTGAGGACCCATATGTAAATCAGTGGTAGAGATCATCCTCGAATCTAGGGATTGCCAATCAATCAATCAGCTTGTAACTCCCACAGCACCTCAGTGAAAAACATTGTCTGGAACTCATGCAGGGAAGACCTCGTATTTATCCTTACTACATATGATTTGCTACTGTGGCAGCAGTACTGTAGTTCAATCCAAATCCACGTGATTTTTATCTGTGAAGTAGCTTGAAAACTGCATAGCTGAACTCTTTTACCAAATGGAGACAGTAAGGATCAACCAGACTGTGTACCACTAGAAATACTTCAGTTGACTGGAACTTCACGGAGGTTATAATGGGGGGGGGGGGGAGAGGGGGAAGCAAAAACAAACAAAAAACCCACCTCCTCACAACTCCATTTACTTAGTCTCCTGCACAGCCACAGTATAAATTTTCAAGGAATTTTCATGCAGCAGTTGGTTAGACACTGAATGAGATCGCCACTAGCAGCTCTACAAGTTTTTCATCCTGCTTCAGCTATTGCAGGTAATTGTATACCATGATGACTTGGATGACAAAGCCAAGGAACAGCGTCTAAACAGAGTGATCTCTTGGCTGAATAGTATTGTTTCCTTAGACTCATCTCAAATCTAACTGGTTCCAAGAACAGACCGATTATATAGGTAATTTTCCCAGATGAAAAAAGGGCTTACCCTGGGATCAAAAACAAAAGAGCTAATCGTTGTATAATTTGTGTATGAAAAAAATCAGGGGAAAAAATACAAAATGGCCAGCCATTTATCTGCCTAGTTTCTTAATTTGCATGAACAGTCAAGCTAATTATATGTATTGGTGCACATTTTCTCCAGGGCCTTCAACTTTTGGGTGCTCAGCACTCTTAAAATCAGGCCACTTATTTAGATCCCCAAACTTAGGCTCCTGTATCCTTATTTTGGCACCAGTTTTTAAAAATCTTGGCCAGTATTATGTATCAACTAGGGAAAAATTGTTTGCAAAAATGAACACTGATTTTCAGTGTCAAAGTCATGGACAAGTTAATGGTAAATGAAATATTTACCTTCCAAATAGCATCTGTTTATATGTGTCACTGTTGTATAGTGTGGAGTCAAACTTCTGCCTGGAAGTTGCCCCAACTGGAAGGAGGAAAGTCTATCTGCCTAGGAAGAAATAAGATACTGTGTTTTGTCAGAGATGGCAGCAGTTGTCAAATAAGATTTACATGTCCAAACTCTTCATTAAAGTTAATAAGTAATAACACTAAATTAGTAGGTTCTTAGCATATTGCTCTCTGCAGGCTTTTCCTTTCAAAGTGCCCTGTTATATATAAAACATATAATGCTTTGCACATGTTTTTAATATACTTAAAAATGAGTGAGGAATGTAGTTTTCTCTTAAATGAAGTCTGCAGAAGTGGCCACCTTCCTGTGATATGTGATGTCCAACAATAGGTGGAAGAAGTAAAATATCGAAGGATGTTATGTTTCTGTGTTCTGGAAGAATATTTAAAGAAAAAATATTTGGTGAAAAAGGTGCTCAAGATGAGATGTTCAGAACAGCTAATAAACTGTGAACATTTAATACGGTTGCCGTTAAAACATACTGGGACAATTCCTGAATTTCTTACTCATTAACTTTTTACTTGGGATCTGATTGTACCTTCTAGATTGCCATACCATGCTGAAGGGATAGGGAGTGTCCTTAGCATCCATCTCTTTTTCCAGATGCAGCCGATGACACATTATACATCATGGGATCCAGGAGAGGGTGCCATGGGCAGTCAAGGATTGGGATGCACAGTGCTTACATTATTAATAATAAAATGTGTTTATTGTGTCTATCTGCCATTATATTTGAGACACCTTCCAACTGTAAAATTCAGTGAAAATATATACTAGATAAAAAATAAAGGACTTTTTGTTTTTTTACAAAAATCACATTAAATAGTTAAAGTTAAATCATTATTCTGGATTAAAACTATTTAAAAATAAAAGTAATTTTCTACCTCTCTTAAATTGAATCAGTGGTGAATACCATACTTAGGTAATTTCACCAGTTTTGCAGGAAGGTTCACTTATTTCTAACAATGATAGATTACAAACATTGAATCTATCTCCCCTTGTAAGTATTCTCACACTTGCTTCTTATCAAACTGTCTGTACTGGGCTATCTTGATTATCACTTCAAAAGTTTTTTTTTTTTTTCTCTCTCTCTCTTACTTAATTGGCCTCTCAGACTTGGTAAGACAACTCCCACCTGTTCATGCTCTCTGTATGTGTGTATATATATCTCCTCAATATATGTTTCACTCTATATGCATCCGAAGAAGTGGGTTGTAGCCCACGAAAGCTTATGCTCTAATAAATTTGTTAGTCTCTAAGGTGCCACAAGTACTCCTGTTATTTTTGCGGATACAGACTAACACGGCTGCTACTCTGAAATCTGTCACTTATTTCTTGTGCATCAGTTTTTAGGTGCCCAACTTGAAATACCTTGAACTGAATTTTCAGAGGTGCTGAGGTCCTGCAGCTTCATTGGCTTCATTTGTACTTGCAAGTGTTCAGCACTTTTGAAGATTCCGGCTCTTGGTGTCTCAAATTCTGCGCCCAAAAACTGAGGAAACAATGCTAGTGAACACATCTGAAAGTTTGGCCAGAACCATGACTAGAGATGTTACATCACAAATAGAGAACACCTAGAAATACCCGTACAAGGGACCTTCATATTGAAAATAGAGAATGTTAACAAAGAGAAATGTATTCAGCCATTATTATCCTTTTTCTACCTTTTTATTAAAACGCAAATGCCTTTAGTTAAAATCTCTCCCCCTCTGGCTTCTCCCTCTAATTGATCCAGCACTGAAGGCATCATAATTCTGTTTAAAATATCAGTCTGTTGTCATGAAAATGACTCTGATGTCACAAATTCAACATTAGAACTTAGCTACAGGATCAAATATATTGAGAGAATGGGGTTGTGAGAAGGAAGCCATTGTTTAAACATATACCTTTGGTAACAAGCTAAAAGGGAAAAAATATAAGTTAATATATTAAGAGTAAGTGGTTTATTGTTTAAGCCTGATATAGGAAAGTCCATCTTAATATATTATTAAAACATGCAGAAACAATCGTATATACTCTCACCAGTTTTCAGACTCAACTAACAAAGCGTATTGTGAAGTCCAATATTACTGGCTTTATATCTGAGTCAATAATATGTTCAAAAAATAGGGGTGTAGGGAGCCGGTGTGGTCTCCCTCCGAACCAGAGGGTGAGGAGTCACCCTCTCAGCCTGATTGGGCGGAACCCGGACAAGTTTACTCTACCCCCCGGAAGGGGAGGAACAGGAGATACAAAAGGCGGGGCCCTTAGCCCAGTGAGGGCAGCACCAGAGATGGAGACAGACACAGGCTGCTGGCTGCTCCCTGTGGACCCTGCTGCCAAACCAGGGGATGCCCTGGACCAGGGGAAACCTGACCCAGAGGAAGGATTCGGGCTACCAGGACTGCTGGCCGCAGAGTACCCCAAGGAACTGGAGGAGCCAGGCAGCAACCTGAGCCTGAGTGAGCCCGATGCTGAGGGTGAGCTGGAGCTACCAGGGCTACTGGCGGCTGAATACCCTGATGAGTTGGAGGAACCAGAGGAACCCACTCGAGAGACCAGGTAGGAAGTAGCTCAGGGGCAGAACTGGACAGTGAGGTGAGTTGGTGTTTGGTCAGCGTGTTGCGGACAGATACCCGCTGACCCAGTGGCAGGACCCCTCTGCCCCCACCACTGTCAGGGCCCTGGGCTGATAAAGTGCCAAGGACTCTTGTCGGTGCTCCCCTACCTGAGGGGCGCGCCATGGACTCTTGCCGGTACTCCCATGTCGCGCCAACTGCGATGGCACACCTCCCTCCACTAAGTCCCCGTCGACAGAGAGGTGTGACCAGGGCCTTTTGGCAAGGCAGTAGTTCCCCGCCGCCCCCCAGCAGCTCGGCGGACCAACTGAGACCTTGCTACACGGGGTAATAAAGAACACAATAGTAAATATAGAAAAAGGAATGAGGAGATGTGTTTTCTTAACAGGAAGGATAGGAAAGGGGAATGCTACTTTTCATTAATAAGTTACTTTTGCCAGTAATGTAGATGATGGGACTTAAGCACTGGAGTGAGAGTGTATCCAAATGGATAAATGGCATATGCCCAGTATAGCACTCCTTTTCTTTGCCACCAGATATTCACCTTCCTGGCAGTTTGTTTTGATTATTCAATTTATCCAAAGCTGCTCATAGATTTCAATATTATGTGCTGAATACAGGTGTATTTTCTTAACTGGACTAGGCTTCCTCCCTAATGCAAAGGTTATACAAGATATTTTTTGCAAATAGCTTTTAACATTCACATTTTATGATTGAATCACCAAGAGCAGTTTAATACACAGATTGTTTGAGAAGTCACTTCACTTGCATGTTTTAATGTCTGAGGCCCTAATCCAATGTCCATTGAAGCCAATGGAAAGACTCCTGTTGACTTTATTGGGCATTGGTTAATGCCTGAATGATTAAAAAATAATGTTACAGAAAAGAAAGGCCTAGTCAGGGTAAATGAAAACAGTCTTGTGCTTATTTTTTTTTGGTTAAGCAGTTTTACCTGCTCTTAGGTTCCATGCTGCCAACCTGTTCCGTCTCATTCCCTAACTAACAAGGAATGGCTTTATGCTACCTGACTGAGATCAGCTTTTTAATATCTAATTTGAGGCCAGGCATGTACCCTGTTCTTTCAATTAGGAGTCTTAATTACATATACAAACATTCCTAAACATTCAAGTGTGGAAAACAGAATAGATTAGACAGAATAAACTACTTTATTCACACAGATCTATTCACCCTGCCCCAATAATGTCTTGTATATCTGAACGACAAAGGCAGAAAAACATTTTATATTTTAAGTGGGTGCCACCTATAGTTAAGGTTATCCAACACTTTACATTATAGACAGTGTTTTCAGTTGCTTATAACTTTAATAAATTTTACATGTTTGGGCTAAAATTTCCCATGCCAGGTATCTGCCTTGGGATTAAATTTTGGGGTAAATTTAAACTAAAATGACTAGCCATTTCTGAGAATGAGTTTATGGAAAAATACATTGTTTTCTCCATGTTAAAAACATTCTTTCAACCATTTTTCTGTAGGTTCATCTAGTGCAGGGGTCGGCAACCTCTGGCACGCGGCTCGCCAGGGTAAGCACCCTGGTGGGCCAGACCAGTTTGTTTACCTGCCGCGTCTGCAGGTTCAGCCGATCGCGGTTCCCACTGGCCGCAGTTCACCGCTCCAGGTCAATGGGGGCTGTGGGAAGCAGCACGGGCTGAGGGATGTGCTGGCCGCAGCCTCCCGCCGCCCCCATTGGCCTGGAGCAGCGAACTCCACCTCCTCCTCCAAGTGGTTTTAATAAAATATATACACTCAGTAAAGCCCCGCCACTGCACTGGGCTGCACCATCACTCCACCCCTGCTCTGCCTCTTCCAGGGGTGGCAGGTTTGTAGAAATTTTGGTGGTGCCCAGAACCTGCCCCCCCAAAACTCCGCCCCCACCTGCCTAAGGCTCTGGGAGGGAGTTTGGATGGGGGAGGGGGTCGGGGTGCAGACTCTGGGATGGAGTTTGGGTGCTGGGTGCAGGCTCCGGGCTGGGGCAGGGGGTGGGGGTGCACGCTCTGGGATGGAGTTTGGGGATAGGAGGGGGTGCAGGGGTGAGGGCTGTGGGGCTGGGGATGAGGGGTTTGGGGCATTGGAGAGGCTCGGGGCATTGGAGAGGCTCAGGACTAGGGCAGAAGGGCAGGGGAAGGGAAGCCTGCCCTAGCGGAGGGGGGCACTAGGACCCTGCGGCAGCAGGTGATGCCGGAAGCCCGCAGAGCAGAGTCAGCATGAGCTGCAGGCTCCGGGCGGTGAGGGGGCAGCAAGTGAGGCCGGGGGACACTCGGGGGAGGTGTGTGGGGGTGGCAGGCGGGGGCGGGGCCGGGGGAGAGACCTGGCCCCAAACATTGGGGAGCAGCACCCGGGGAGCTTAGCTAGGGTTACCATATTTAAAAAATAAAAAAAGAGGACACTCCACGGGGCCCTGGCCCTGCCCCTTTCCCACCCCTGGCCCCGCCCCAACTCCACTCATTCCCCGCCCCAACTCCGCCCATTCCCTGCCCATTCCCCAAAGTCCTCGCCCTAACTCCGCCCCCTCCCCTGAGCGCCCCGCATTCCCCCTCCTCCCTCCCAGCCACGCGAAAAGGGCTGCCCGAACGCTACCGGCTTCACGGTTTGCCGGGCAGCCTCCAGACCCTGCGCCCCCGGCCGGCGCTTCCCCAGCGCAGCTGGAGCCCAGGAGGGGAAGCGCCCAGCCAGGGGCGCAGGGTCTGGAGGCTGCCTGGCAAACCGTGAAGCCGGTAGCGCTCGGGCTTCGGGCAGCCCCTATGCCTCCGGACTCTGCGCCCCCGGCCAGGCACTTCCCCTCCCGGGCTCCGGCTGCTGTGCTCCTCCCCTGACTCTTCGGCTATGTTTAAGAGCTGAGCTGTCCGAGCGCTACCGGCTTCGGGCAGCCCCCTTGCCTCTGGACCCTGCGCCCCCAGAGCCCGGGAGGGGAAGTGCCCGGCCGGCGGCTCAGGGTCCGGAAGCATAGGGGCTGCCCGAAGCCGGTAGCGCTCGGGCAGCTCGGCTTTAAACAGAGCAGAAGAGTCAAGATAGGGAGCACAGCAGCCACGGGAGGGGAAGTGCCCGGCCGGCGGTATTTTTCCCGGACACGTTCGGCTTTTTGGCAATTCCCCCCGGCTGGGGGTTTGATTACCAAAAAGCCGGATGTGTCCGGGAAAAAACGGACGTATGGTAACCCTAGCTTAGCTGCTACATAAAATAACTCGGGGGGGGGGGGAGGGGGGAGGAGAGTTTGGCGGTGACAGGAAGTAACTGGGGGGGGGGCACAGGGAGCTTGGCGTGCCACAGGGAAAAGCTCCGCGGGCCGCGTGTTTGAGACCCCTGGTCTAAACTATAAGTACTGCTGCAGCTATGTCACTGTAGCACTTGCTATCGCAATGGACGGGGGTTTTCTGTTGCTGTAGTAAATCCACCTCTCCAATACCTGTGTCTACAATGCGAGTTAGATCAATCTAATTATGTTACACAGGACGTGTAGACCAGCCCTAAATCTCTACAAAACCCTGCAGAAACCCCGCTCTGTTAAATCGTATGCAAAGGGGCTTCCATAGAGTCAAAATATGCCACATTGTCTCAACAACTCCACCACCACTGAAAGACTTCAGTACAAAAGAGGTGTTATTCCTTTCATCCCTTCCCAGAGAAATACCAGAAGGAATGACAAGTCCCATAGTTTTTCCTTACATTAACCACCAAAAATGCTGAAAAGTACATTTTTGTTAATTTAAACTTTAACCTCTGTCCTAGAGATGGATTTTTTTTCCTCTTCATGATAAATTGTACGAGCAAAATAACATGCTTTCATAGTTCATTTTTTCCCCTTAAATGGCTTCCTTCCATGCTTTCATTCTATTCCCCACTTATGCCTGAATTTTTTTATTTTTTTTTTGCCAGAGTTCTGATTGTGCTGTAATGCAACTAGATCATTTTCTCCTATTCACTCATAAGTTTCTAGAGTTTTCCAAAAGAATGTTACTATTTCAATAAGAAGTAGATGAAAAAGATAACGCAATTGTGGCAAAAATCTGCTTCTCAGACGGACAAGTCCGAAAATCTATATTCAACTTTTGTTTAACTGGAAGTTCATACTTTAGCATAGATCGTCATTCAAAGTAAAACTACTGATTAATTTTGGATATTAAGTTTAATTAAAGTAAATCAAAACAAGGAAGTTATGTACATGTGTAAATAAACTCAAACTATTGGGATTAAATTATTTATCAGACAGCACCACATATGGGGTTAAAACAGTTCTTTTTGTTCATCCAGCCCAATTCCCCATGTCAAAGTAGAAAGAAATCTATACTATACTTTCAAGTAGGCATATCTAGTCTTAACTTCAATGTCTTTAAGCTTGTTACAACTACCTCAACAGATAAACTGCTTATTCTTACCATTACAATGTTCCAAATATCCAAATTGCATTTTTACTTTAACTTAATCCTACTTCTCCTTTTATTTAAAAAAACGGATGGTGTTCAGTGTAAATTTCTCTTTTGCATACATTATTCCCTGGAAATATTTATTATGTCTCCCTATAAATATCCTAGGTGAAAGCCTGGCCCATTAAAATCAATAACAAAACTCCAATTGACTTCAATGGAGCCAGAATTTCACTCCATTTCTTTAGAAAATCTGTTTCCTTAATTTTCCCTGTATTTTTTGGCTGGACTTCTGTGAACCTTTTCTTCCGTCTTAATCTGTTAGATTAAGTAATATTTTTAAAAAATAAATTACTAGAAGTAGACAAAAATAGTCACCATGGCCTAAATTTTCAACATGACTAGTGATTTTTGATGCCTTCATTTTTGATTATCCAAATGACACCTAAAAGAAGCCTGATTTTCAGAAAATACTGATTACCTATTCTCTGAAAACCAGGCCCATGCAAGTTGTCTCAAATTGGGCAACCAAAAACAGTCACCCAAAATCACTAGTCCCTTTGAAAATGTAGGCAAACATTTTTAAAATTAGAAACCAGTTAGCTCCTGTAATGTTTTAAATGGCAAAAAAATCAAACAAAACATAAAAAAAAACCCTGAAGACATTCAATCCTATTTTATTTTCTTAAACAGATTGCATTCGTAGTATACCACTGAAAGTATTATGTTTAGCCATATTTTAAACTTTTTATTAAGGGCCTTATCCAAAGCCCATTGAAGTCAATTGAAGACTTCCATTGGCTTCAATGGAATTTGAACCAGGCCCTAATTTCTCTTAAAAGGTAGTATGCAGTAAGAGCCAAATTCCCCTCCATTCCAACTCCAACAAGGAAGTTATTCAAGTGGTTAATTGATCCCATAATAAATTATATTTAAAGATAATATTAAATTGTGTCAGGTGTTGCAACACAAAGTGGGAAGGAAAATTATACAAAGGGAGTGAGAAGTATGAATGAAAATAAATTTAAATTCATCTGGGAAAAACATATAATAATACATCTAAGGGACAATAATCTGAAACACAGATGTTGAATGGGACAGAAGAACTTGAAGACAATGATGCTGACAGAGTCCTAAGGGTCATAGTGGCCAGCAAATTTGACATGAACATGCAATACAATACTCACACCTTGGCAGAAGTTGCCCTTACTTTCCCCCCTCCTTCCTTCCATGGAGAAAAGAAATGGCTGGTGGATCCATCTACCAGTAAGTCATCGCCTCCTCAGTGGTATAAAGAGTGTGCTGACCTTCTTTGACATTGCTTCCTCTGAATCTGGAGCCCTCCATGGTCATAAATGAGAGGGCTGAATTTGGCCCTTGACAGTTGTATTCAGTTCTAGGCATTTCAATACCATGGCTGAACCCTGACTCCACTGAAGTCAATAGGAGTTTTGTCATTGACTTTAATAGGGGTAGGATTTCACCACATACATATTCCAAGTGGAGGGAAGAGTAACAAAAATTATGACTCAACTGGAGCGAATAACTGATGAAAAATGACTAAAATATGTATAGCTAAATAATGGCTTAGGAAGTGACAGAGGAGTTGAGATATACACACACACATACGCATGTACATAAACAAACATACGTAAGTGTACATGGTTTACACCAAGAAGGGGGAGGAATTGTTTAGGATGGTTTAAGGAGGCATAACTAGCCATAATGGGGCAAAATTAAGAAAACATCAGTTTAAGTTGACTATCAGGGGAAAAAACCTAATTTCTATGACTCATTCTGTGAAATCTCAACTATTTGGCAAAGATAGACTCCTATCAAAACAGAAAAGGAATGAGCTCAGAAAATCTCATATGTTTAGTCAAAAAATGGAAAAAAATATTTTTAAACTGAACGTCCATCCCAGTTTAAGAATATGAGATAATTCCCATATTATTACAACTGTGGTTCAGTTATCTGTTTTAAAAAACACTGTCAGGCTATTCAGCTTTTCCACCTTATAGATCTCTCTTAAAACTATCAAATTCATATCCATAATGTACATGACCAGATGATAGGGCCCTTGGTCTATGACTATTTTAAGATATACATTATTTTTAATATATTCAGGCAGGGTGGATTTGATTTAAATCACTAAATCAGGAAGACTCGATTTAATCATGGATTTCTACATAAAAGTGCATTCTTGTTGGTTGTTATAACCTTAATACATATTCTTCACAACTCAGAGATAGATGTAGGTTTCATTTTTAGAAGGTACACACTATACATTTTTAAAATGATTTATTTTGAAAACTTTTCAGATTAGTTTTACAGTTATATCAGAAAACGAATGATTGTTTGGTTATTTCATTTACCAAAAGTAATTGAAGCAGATATTGGGAGGTGAACTATCATTAATATTTGGAGGATTTTCTTGCCATGCTGTATTAGGAGGAGAATATCACCAGACAGACATTAAAATTGTTTTATTTAACTAAAACAACAATGTTATGTATTCTGGATTTTTTTTCTTCAACAGCAAACATATAATATTTTAACAAAACAAGCATATGAATTTTTGAATGTAGTTAAACATTCAAGATTTTTAAAATCATGTTTGTTTTTGTTAAAATTGTTTTTAACTAAAATAGTTAAATGAAATATTTTTTTAAAAATTAAATCGACTATGTCAGCCAGGTCAACATGAGAAACTTAAAATATTGGCTTCTGCAGCTAACTCACTTGTCTTCACCTTCATTTTCCTGTTTGTTCATAATCTGCAACAGAAAAACAAGCTTTCCTACTTTTTCAGGTCCCAAATGATTTCTCAATTTGGAATGGATTAGTCCAAAGGAAGAAAATATTCTTTCTACACTGGCAGAAGAAGCTACTTCTGTTAAAAGTGAGATTATCACTTCAACAGTCTCTGAATCCAAGTGCTTAAGTGACTTCCACCAGTTCACTGGTGTGACTTTCTTTAAAACATCATCAGCAAACATATATTTCTTGAATGATTCTTATTCCCAAACTGGGTCTCTTTTATGGCCTGCTGCCATTATAGGTTTTCCCTTCTAGTGAGAGAATGGTATGGTGGATCTCAAATCAACGAAGGCTACACTCAGAAAGACCTCAGACTTTTGGAACATGCTGCTTAAACAGTTTCACTTTTGTTTCTACTGCCTGTCCCTCCCTTCTCACATTTATCTCAAGACTTCTCCTTGTCCAGATCTGTTCCGCCCCCAACAATCTTCTATTCATTGAACTTTTTGAAACTTTGCACTTTTAGAGAGAGGTAAGGGATTGACTCTGTGTACACAAATTTGCGGAGGGACAATAGGGTTGAGGTCTATTATTTCTCACCTCTATATATTATTTATTTATTTAAAAAAAAAAAACATTTTTGCTGTGAACAAGCATGTTATCTCTGGAGACACAAATCCACGGTTTGAGAACTGCAAAACTAAGCATCTCTGATGGTATCTTCTAGACTGAGCACTGAGTCCCATTGGGTAGATAGAAAGATTAACTTAAATAATCCATCCAGAAGCCCCTGGAACCCCATAAAATTGGGTCCCTAATCCATGAACTATTGGAACTCATCTACAAAACTTTTCTTAAACATTACATGAATATATTGTCTCATACTATAGAATTAGAATTTATAATCCCTATTCCATGTTGAGATAGTTTTATTTAAGATACATTATAGCTCAAAGATATCTTTAGATACTTTTTTTCCTCAAAAAGCATTTTATAAAAAAAATCCAATTTTTTTGATTTTTAAAAAAAAAATCATTGATTTTTATCCACCCTGCATTCAGGCTTAAAATTTAATTTTGGGTTTCTAATGGATAAATGAGTGAGCCAAACCCTCTAGTGAAATACGACCTTATTTTATTACATACATTTGGTGATACCTGAATATTTACATTATGATTAAAATGCTTCTTGATAATAATACATGCTGTTCTATCTAATTTCCTTCTCTTCCAGAAACATCTGTGAAGCATAAGGAATGAGACTTTCTCTTAAAGATTGTGGGAACACATAAAATATACAGTACACTTCCTGTTTTAGAAGGTTATTTATTAGTTTAAATATTTGTGCAATATTTGGCAGATGATCAAAACCAGTTTCTCCTGATGTGTTTACAATGTTCTAAATTAAAAGCAAAGCCTGTTTTCAAGTGACATTCGTCATACAAAGCTAAATTCTTCTCTCATGCTGCATATGGTTGTGGTTTCTGCTAGACAGGATCAGCTCCAAATGTTGCGTACAGAAGTTTATAACAAAGTTCTTGTGAGAATTAAAACTGGTATCTAATAATTCATATGTAAAGGAGCCTTTTTCTCCAGTTTAGAATTTTTTTTCTATGACTTTATATTTACTTAATTGTCAGCCTTATGCTATAGTTAATCTCTACACTGAGAGAAATTCTTTTGATTTCACTCTGTATTCTGTTGCTCTTTACCCCCATTTTAATGTTAGTTCCCATAACCCTTTGAGTAGTAAAGTGGTCAAACACAAGAACGAGGAGCTCCCATTTCTCTAGTGAATGCTATAGAAATGTGTTTGGGCAAGGGTTCTCAAACTTCATTGCACCACGACCCCCTTCTGATAACAAAATTACTATATGACCAAAGGACGGGGGGACGGAGGTGGAGCCCGAGCTCCACCACCCTGGGTGGGGGGAGAGGGACTGCAACCCGAGTCCCACTGCCATGGGTGGGGGTGGAGCTTGGGCTTCAGTTTCAGTCCTGGGTCCCAACAAGTCTAATGCTGGTCCTGGCTGGGGTTGCGATCCACTTTGGGGTCCTGACCCACAGTTTGAGAGCCGCTATATTAGGGCATAAAACTGCTGAAAGTTTTAAACAGTGAATGTGTTGTGTACTTTGCTGGGACAAAATAGCTTGCAGTGCTAGGGAAATACACTTCAAGCATTATCCATTGGCTCATCTATAAAACATTTTACATCCAGTGCATAAAAAACATTATGTAAATGCATATTTATTAACTAAGATAATCATTAGGATTTCCTAAAGATTCTTTACAAGTCTTAAAAAAAAGTGTTTGGATCTTTCATTCATGTTTAATTACCATCATCTTAAATGTTAAATAGCTGCTTTTAAGCACATTTTACTGTTATATATATATATATATATTCACAGTCCAGATGACACTTCCCATGTTCAACAAGAAAAACTTGCTTCGGTCATGTTTCATGTTATAAATAGACAGATAGGCAAACATGTACACTGTATCATTTCCAAGAAAAACACTTCATATTCCAGTAACCTGTCCCTCTTCTCACATCTAACACTTTGTATTCTCTTTACTGAGACGCAAACAGTCCATCCCTTAGTCATCATGGCTTTTAAATAGTAATTACTAGCATCTGCAATTTTGTTTCATTTTTCCTTTACCCAAACACTTTAATAACCACTCTGTATACTAACAGTGAATGGTCCTCATTGAAATTCAGTTGTGAGAGTCTGCTGTTGTTCAGGAAAACCACTGCTCACCACATGCAAGCAACCACATTGTGGGTGTTTTAGTACCGTATGTAGGGGCTGACTCTGGGATATTAGGGAAGGGTGGATAAAAATGTGCTCATGTGCATTTTTTGAAAAAAGTGGATTGTCTTGTATCCCAATATTTGTCTACATCTAAGGAGCATAGTTTGCTTCCTGTTTTGTAACTGTCCAAATCACAAGAAAAAAGTTTTTCAAGACCTATTTTTCTCCATGCAGGAAGAATAATTACCACATCTTTGGGAGCCAAGCATTTGTAGTGACAATGAAGGAAGGTATTCAATGTAGCTGAGACTGTAGATGAATTGACATTGTACCAGAAAGCAGTTATCACAGAACATCCTGTAAAGAGAGAGGAGAAGAGTATAATAAACAATAAACATTGGCTGAGCTATCAAAACTGCAGAGTGAACAAGAATTCACTAACTGCTGTTGCTTTTCCTTTTTATACCCTCCCCATTGCTAGCCCCAGCACGTACATTACAATAGTGTAGCCAAAAAATATTGTCATACTCAAATCAGATCTTTGATAAGGACCAGATTCTGCTCTCTTGCACTGGTGTAAATCTGAAGTAGCTCCTATGTCTTCAGGAGATTTACATCAGTGTAAGAGAGCAGAATTGGGCCTGTAGTGTTTATAATGCTATACTACAAATGTTGTGAAAGAAAGAAAGAAAGAAAGAAAGAATCATACCATGCAAGCAGAACATATCATAATACTCAAAATATATATCAAAGGCCAAATTCTGGAGTATAGTATTACACTGTTTAGAGGATCAGGTTTCTTTAGGCTCAACTGACTAATTTTGATTTTTTTTCTGTGCATTTTCTTAATATTTTCTTTTTAAATTTGTCACGTTATTCCCAGTTACACTCCATTTTACCATGCTCAGTAATTCCCTTCCCTCCTTACAGCCCTCAAATATTTATAGATGATTATCATATTCCCTTTAATTGTCTCTTAGTCAAGCAATCTATATTTAGCTCTTTTAATTTTTATTCATTCATGAGTCAACTCTCCAGCTCCTAATTTATTTTTGTTGCTCTCATCTGAACTTCTAGTTTATCAGCATCTTTCTGGTAACAAAGTGCCCAGAACTGTGCATGCTCTGTTCTGCTGCGATGGCTCTCAAGGTATTTTATCACATTTTCAGTTATTTTTTATAATACAGTATGCTGAGGTGTTTTCAGTCAAATTTTTATGTAGGCCATTAATAGCCATTTTCAGAGGCACTGAATACAGCTCCCATGGAAATCAATGGGAGTTGTCATGCTTCGCATCTCTGAAAATGAGACTATAAGTATATTTGTATACTAGATTGAGGACAGTTTTTAGGGGACCAAACAGTTAGAGACAGAGGTTCAAGGTCCACTCTCAAAAATGCACACATCATTGTGTGCCTAAATTAGCACACACAGCAACTAAGACTGCATGCACGTATTTAGAAATGTTTATTTAGATGCCTAATTAGCCATTAGCACACCCAAGTATTTGATTAATATAGAAAAGCAACTGTGCATGCAAAGGTAAGCACATGCATTTTTTCACATGGGCTTCTTTCTGAAAATTTGACCATGGTTTCTGAGTGTGAGTATGTCTACGCTGCAGCTTGCTCCATGTTGTGCTGAGTATTAGTGCCTAACTACCCGTCCACACACCCCTATCCACACTCGAAGCCCTTACATATGTGTATATAAGCATGTTGAACTCATGCTGATGTGCCTGGGACAAAGCGTGTGCTATCTGGGAGCCATGCCCTTACCTGCCTACTTTGCAGCATGTGGGGAAAAAGTGCAGGTACCTGTGCCGATGTCTAGATAGTCCTCCAGTGCCATTTCAACACTTCCCTCTGCCTGTGGCTCAATGGCACAGTAAGCAGTGATAATTAGAGGTTCTGGTGGCTGAGCAATGACCAAAGTGCTGACTGCTGAGCTCATTTTAGTAAAGATTCACTGTCACACTGCTCAGTCTCTAGCAGACACCGCCTGACTGCTTCTCACTCCACTCAGCAGCACAGCCGAGCCCACCAGCACAGCTGCAGTCACACTCCGGCAGGATATGTGGGAACAGCAAATTCCGGCAGGGCAGGGGATCTCAGGTGGTGGACACCAGTGCTCACTCTGGCTAGTTTGGAGCTAGCTCCAGCCTGGATGGTGCTGCCTTTGTGAGTGGCTTTGCTTGGGCTCGCTGCAATTCTACCACAGAGTGATGATAGGGTTCCATTTCTGGAGTTGGTGCAGAGCAAGGTGCCAGGGTATCCCTTGTGTGGCATCTGTGCTGGCATCCTCTGCACTGCTGAGCTGAGCCGAGTCCAGATGCAGCAAGACTGCCTTCTCCCCTATGCCCTTACCTGCCCCCTGCCTGCCTCTTCCCCCACTCATAATTCCCCTTTCTGCACCCACCACAGCACACCTTCTGCTCAGGACTACCCCTTACAACCCTGTCTATCTTTTGCCCCTGGCCCTACCCCTGACTCCACACAGCCTTCTGCATTCATCCAACACCCCCTGTTCCATTCTTGCTACCCATGTATAATACCACTTCTGCCTTTCCTAATCCTGCCCCTGCCCCCCATCTCTGTAGCCTCTTCCATTCTGACTCCCCTCAACCCCACAAACCCCCCTTCTCCCCAGTGTGGAGCTCCTCGAAAGAGCAGGGCTGGGTCTTTGCCCCTTTCATCTCCCAGGTCCCCTGTTCTCTGCCCTCTTTAACATTTGTAGGTCCCGTGGTCCTTGACCCCTCCCAACCCTCTTCTGCTCCCAGCTCCTCCAATCACTGACCCCAAGCTCCCTCAGTCTCCAACCCCCACTTCCCCTGGTTCCCTTGATCCTCAACCCCCCTGGTTTCTGACCCTCTTTCCTGTCTCTCTCCCCAAACCATCCACAGAGGAGTGGGCAGGACTAGATACAGAAGGACTGAGCTGATCTCTGTTGAGAAGGTGGCCAGGCTGCCAGGCAGTACTTCCTTCCTTCCGGGATTAAGATGTTTCTCCAGAGCTGGGCATTGGAGCCTGGGATCCACCAGGGAAGCACCAAGCCATGCAGCAGCACCTACTGTGGTCAGGGGACCAACCCTGCAATGAAGCCGCAGCACCAGAGCCCTGATTACTCCTGGCAACCTCCCCCTCTCTCTGCAGTCCATCCTCTCATGGCACCCTGGCTCCCCATTACCCTGGGGGGGGGGCATCTGCTGCTGCTGCTCTTCCTGCACCGCCTTACCCTGCTGCTGGCCATGCAGGTGGAGGCCCCAGGCAAGGGCATTTGAATCCAGGGGGCAGTGACATCCCAGCGGATCCCTGAGCTAGTCAAAGAGCTCAACCACATGCTGGCTCAGTTTCTACATTCACACAGGCTAAGATTTAGCTTTCTGTGTGGCTACCCCCTGCTGTATCTTCCAGACTTTCTACCAACTTACTTCCCTCTCACCCTCTGTACATCAGAAAATACCTGCTAGTTTACATACACTTACGTGTCATTTAACCTTTCATTTCCAGGTGGCTTCAGTTTCTGTGGAGTTCAGCCCAACTCTTCCAAACAGCAAGATGCTCACCATTCACCGTGCTGCCAACTGGCTGGAGGAGCACTCCAGGGTGCTGGCTTATCTCCTGTGTGAGTACAGCAGAGATAATGATTTTGGGAAAAGCACCCGAAATATCCACTTATATGAAACCATCTTGAAGAGTGGGCATCAACCATACTGGTGTGCAGTTCAGGGAGTGCATCAAGCACCTAAAGACCTTCTACCACAAGGCTTAGGATGGCAACAGCAGGTTTGGCAACTTCCCATCTCCACACCCCTTCTACAATGAGTTTGACCAAGCACTTACCACTGCCCCAAGACTATAGCCTGCTGTTCTCCATGACATAGTTCTGAACACAGTCACATATTCAGACCAGTTGGAGAAGGGACAGCAACAGCACAGTAGGAGAACAAGCCAGAGCAGGGGCTGGTGTCCCAGGAACAGGCTGCAGAGATGGAAGCCCAGAATCAATCCACACATCCAGATGGGCTAGTGGGTGTCATATGTGTAAGCCACTGTAATGATCACCTCACAAACCTCCACCACCACAGCACCAACAGTTGACTTGCCAACACCAAATTGGAAAGCCTTGGATCTGTAGCCATCTGGGGTAGTCAGCTTCCAGAGGCACTTGCAACTCACTCTTGGACAGGTATGGACTCCCTCATTTGTCATCAGTGTCCTGGCACTGGATGATCAGGCAAACTCCTCACACAGCTCCATAAAGGTACTTCCTCATGAGGAAGCTCTGGAGCCACTGCTGGCCATCCCAGGTCTGCCTGTCTATATGGTTCCACCATGCTGTGCTAGTTGTCCTGTACCAGAGGTGCCAGGCTATCTATGGGGAAGCCTCAGTGATTGCTGCAAACCTCATGGCTTTCCAGGCTGCCATGTATGAAACCCCCTCAGAGTCCCAATGCCACCTTCTGCAGTTCAGAAAAAAATGCTGAAATGTCATCCAGAATCTCACAAAAGGTCTACATAAACACTTCATCCAACACTGACAGATCCGTGGTCCCCTGTCTGGAAGGGAAGCAAGGAGAATGCAGAGTCAGCTGTGCCTCAGCTAAGTCTGATCTTCCACAACACACCATGAACCAATTTCTTGAGCAGCTCAAGCTCGTGAGGTGCTAAAGAACCCTGGGATAAACACCCAGAAACATATGTCAACTAGTGTCAATCATATGTAACTGCAGCACTGGTGTGTACAAGGATACATAGGCACGGGCATGTTCGACTCTCCAGTGTAGACCTTTGGAGGCAGGCTTGGATAGCATGTGCCCATATGTGCATAAGCCAGGACACTGGTGAACACTGTAGACATACCCTGTGTGTCTACTAGATGGCCAGTTGATGTCCTCATTAACACTGAAGTTGCTTAAGGATTCCCCCTGATTAGCCCCATTTATCTTTAGTCCCTTAACCAGGGCCGTAGTCTGCCTGTTCCTTTAGTGGAGTGCAGTGAAGGAAGGGAAGGGTGCAAGAGGCCTTTATGTCTCTTGCATGACCTATATAAAATCCTGGCAGAATTGCAGCCCCTGTGTGCAGAGCATCACACAGATTTCTCCATCTGTACTCTCATGGAGGTGCATAGTGCCCCAAGGGGAGTGGTGAGGAGGAGGCAGTACCATCCTTTCATACTAGTGTGTGGAGTGAGACCGGCATGCAGGTGGCAGCTGGCTGAATCATAAATGATGTAGTAGCAAAACTGGAAAGCCTTGGATCTGAATCTTACCCTCTGCAGGTATTCCACACCTTGGAGCTCAAAAACAAAAATATCTGCAGGTATTCCATACCTTGGAGCTCAAAGACAAAAATCTCTCTTTCCTTGGCATGGAGGAAAGGTGGCTCCACACGACCTTGTACTCTGAGCTATAGCTCATGTTTTACTCAGTCCTTTTACAGCTTCCAGTGAAGAAATAATAATAGCAAGCCTGCTTCTCCTCTCTTACATGATTGTAAATGATGTGTAGCTCTAGTGAAATCAATTTAGTTACTCTGTTGTAAATTTGGTATCAGAGAAGACTTAGCTCTAGCATTTCTGAGGATCTATGGGAGTTTGCCTGAGTAAGGAATGAGTCAACAGTGAGGACCAGATTCTGCTATTCTTATTCAGAATGATAAAATTGCTTATTCCACACATGAATAGTTCCATTGAGTAAGGATAGCAGAATCTGGCACTGAGTAAGGAACCCAGGGTTTGGCCTAGTATTTTTATCTTTGGACTTGGCATTCTATACTGGAACACGTGTTATTTACTCTTTGGCAATTCATCCTGAAAGTTGTTTTGTTGTATTCATGTGGTTACCAAGTTTATGTTGTGCAATAAACTGTAAACATATTTTTAAAACAATATGGTGTTAATAAAAGCCATACTTTAACAGGGTTCTCTGTAGATGTTCTACTCAGTTCATTGGGTGTTTCCTGTTTTCAAATGCATATTCACTTATCAGCAAGTAGAAATGATTTGTAGCATTTTGAATTTTAATGCACTTTCAGCAATGGTGACTAGGAAAAATACCTTATAAGGCTAAGGTACAATTGTAAGTTTATATTCAGGATAAGTTCAATGGAAGATGCATGCTGTGTTTTTAAGAACAACACCTGTGGACTCACTTATTTTCACAGAAGACAAGTAAGAGGGCACATGATACAGACTTAAAATAATAAATGGTATAGAGAAGATACATCAGGCATTCCCCATTAATTCAAGAACAAGGGGATGTTCAATTACACTGAAAGGCAACAAGTTTAGAACTAATAAAAGAAACGACATGTTTACACAATATAGAATTAACCGCTGGAACTCCTAACCCTCATTGAGGCCAAAAGTTTATGAGGATTCAGAAAAGGATTAGATATGTATATGAGTAATGAGTCCAGCTACAGTTACTTTAGAAAGAGAGAGATAGAGATGTTTCTGGGCATCAGTCAACCATTAACTGATGGGTTTAAGAAGACTCTTATCCTCTGCAGGTATTCCACAACTATCCTCTACAAGCATCTGGTACTGACAACTATCAGAGACTGGACTAGATTGTCTCCTCTGGTGTGGCATTTCTAAGTTCCAATGTAAAATAAGGATTCTTCTGTTGATAATACTATTGTTTCTAGTTTTCAAATGTGAATTTTCTTAAATTTTCTTATTTTAAAGCATACAAATAATTTTCTGTGGTATTTTCAGTTACTCTATATCAGTTTATGTCAATTCAACCAAAATAAGGATTTGCAGCTTCTAGGATGCAATTATTTCCCACTGGATTTGATAGTGTATAAGAGCACACATGCTGTGTTCTGTTTCCAAACTTAGCATCCTCTCCTCCCCCACATAAACCCTCAATCATCCACCTTTTTTTTTTAAAAAAAAGATTTCTCTTGGCCATACAAAAACCCTTATCTTTCTTTTTATGTCACGCGGTATATCCTGATAGACTAACAGTGTAAGTCTTCACATGACCACACCCCTCAATAAGAGGTTTCAGTAGGGCTGTATATTTATACTGTAGTTTATGTTTATGTCCTGTTTCACTCATTATTACTGCAACTGTGTATATTTCCACTTATGAATTTCAAATACCACTGTACATCAATGAATCCTATTTTTTCAGTGGTCATGTTCAGTTGTGACTCAAAAGCTTAACAGCTTGAATTCCATTGTTGTCAGGACCTTAGGATACAAAACTGTAATTGTCGTGTATTGCTACACAAATTTCTAATATTACCTGGCTGAGCTATTTGCCTAGAAATAAAAGTTGGCCATGGACAGCTATATCCATTCTTGTTTTTTTAAATGAGTCAGTTTTTGGAAAGTACTATCTGCACATTTGAACAATCCATTTATTCCTTAACAAACCCTGTCCTCAAAGTGACCTTCTTTCCCTTTATCTGAGCAGGGATCCATCTTCAGCATACATTAATATTGCTCTTTGAGTTGATCACAGAGGTCACTAGAGAGCACTCTCCCTTCCCCACCCTTCCTACTCTGTCATGAGTGTAAGACCAAGCTCAAAACCAAACTCAGGGCTTGTCTACTCACAGGATTGCACTGTTTCAACTAATGGCGTGATTTTAAGTTGATATAGTTAAACCGGTGCAAAAGACTGCGTGGGACACTCTTATTTCCATTTAAACCAAGATTATTCAGTTTAGTTTAAGTTGATTTGGAACTTAAGCCAAATCCAAATAAGCCACTCAAACTGAAATAAGGGTATCCATACAAGGATTTGCACTGCTTTAGTTGAAGTGTGTTTATGCACAAACAAGGCCTCAGAACCCCAACATGGGGATTAATGGACCAGCCATTGCAACTCTTTTAATGTAGGTCAGATTTTCTCCTGTGCCAGGAAACACTCAGCGCAGGAAAGGGGATGTGGGGGGATTAGGGCTGTCAGGGACCATATGCCAGCTGCAAATTGCTGTATGGGACTGGAGTTCCACTCCGCCCTTCTCCTGTCCAAGTTAACCTCCTCCCTCCCCTGACATGCTCCTGTGCGGGGGGGAGGGAAGTCGGTGTAGAACTCAGCTATGCTTTATATCAGTTGAGAGTTCTCAGCTGGCCAGTTTTGGCCAGATTCTGGTGCAAAAGGGACAGAATTACGGTTGAGAACCTGGCTCTGTATGTGCAACCTCCTCCCTGCCTCTTATAATGTAATTTTATGTGAGCTGCACTACATTACTCACATGGAAAAAAAAATCTGTCATCACCTTCAGAGCTGATGAGATAACGCCTATAGACCAGGCTCGTATAATGCACTAATATTTATAGTGATTTTAGCAAACAACATATTATTTCTTTTAAAGGAAGCAAAAAGCTAAGATGCATGGGAGAATATATATAACACAAGATCCTGTTTCTAAGCCGGGTGCTATGGCTGATTTCCAGTGAGACTCCCCAACAATCATTGCTATCAAACTGTAGTTGCACAAAATAGAAACATACAAAATAGTGTAAAAATATAACCATCTAGAAAGGAGGGCAGTATTTATCCATTACAACAGACAACTATAAGTAACAAGAGCTAAAATAACCAAACAGAGGAACAGCTAAAGATGTAGGTCAGCTTACACATATGTCATTACTCATTGTTTTAAATCATCCCATTGAACACATTTTGTTACACAAAGAGATAAATAATATCTAAAATATTTAAAGATTTCTGTGGTTTCTTACAGATGTTTTTCAAGCAAACAGCTAGTAGCAATCATCTTCTAGTGTTTCCAATCCTACTCATTCACTTGCAGTTCCCTTAGTTTTATGTGATAATCCTGGACTCATTTTCAGAAATGTTCAAGTGTGTTCCTTCTATTACTTGCCAAATGTACACAAATCCTAACTATAGTGTCTATTGCATTATTAGGACATGAAATAAGAGCAATGGGTGATTTAAGAGAATGGTATACTTCTGTTAGCAGCTCTGAACATTATGGTTGCAGTTCAGCAATTAACAGGCTTTGTGAATGCAAAGAAATGTGGAAAATCACCAGTTGCTTCTATGACAAGGCCCATACATAGAACACAACCATGGTTCATCAGCCACAGAAAAGACAAGGTGTGAAATCCTGGCTCCACTGAAGTCAGTGGGAGTTTTGCCATTGACTTTAGTGGGCACAGGATTTCACCCAGGTTCCACAGCTATAGAAAGTTGCTTCAGATGTTCCTCTTCACCCAACATTCCCCCCACCTCCAACTAATTTAAATCTGCCTATCATTCTTAGTGAAGTATGAAATTAATATCACTGACTCCAGTTTTTTAAAATCAATGCTGACAAAGTAGGGCTCACTATGGATCATGGCAATTAATCGTGATTTTCTCCAGGAAACCGTAAGGTGTTTATTAATATTTTTTTTAAAATGATGGCAAATTGTCTAGAAAAAGAACCCTGCCAAACACAGATACTATTTTAAAAAAGATTTAATATTTTAAAATGTGAGAATTTGGCCAGCCAAAGTGATAGGAGTATGATTTAGCAGGAAGTCTTCATGCCCTAATGGCTCCTCACAAAGAGAAAAAATACCCACTCTAGCCCAGCCAAACACAGCGTGAAACACTTGTTGCCTGTGCAAAGATCAAGGGGAGCTGAACTGCACAGAAGATCTGAGTCTCTGTATTTTGTCTTCTTTACACTTAAAACTCTTGATGCAACATCCAGGGACATTTGTTGTCAGCTCACTAAAGCAGATGAGAAAATTTCAACAGAATGTTTTTTGACAAAAAATGGAAATTACATTTGTTTTAGAACTTTCCCCCCCTCTTTTTCATCCAGATCTAGAGCTTCTGGGGATCTCGTATAAACCTTATTTCATTCCTATAACTGTTCTGGGCCTTGGTATGTGAACCCAGGTGTCAGCAGGGACCCTGCAACTTCACTGGTGATACCATAGTCTGCTTTGTAAGGGTTTTTAACCTGCGGATGTCCCTAGCCAAGCCACAATTCTCCACCATATTGCTATGGAGAGAACTACTACATCCAGGAGATGCAGTCCTTTTGCATGGCCAGTCTGTAGATAGCCTACCCCACACCTACACAGTGGAAATTATGCAGATCCACTGTATTTCAGGCCTGGAACACTGATTAAGGGCAGAGGGGCTGCAGCAGGATTTACCTATTACTCCAGCTTCATGATTCTGCAAATTACGAAGATCCACAATCTTAATTTTATAAGGAGAATCAAGCTATACAAGATAAATGTCTCAGTATCTGTCTCAATAAGCTGCACTGAAAGCCAGATATGCTTTCATTTGAGACAGTAGTAGAAAAATTTCCTTAATATTATTATTTTGGTATATCTACTGTAATAAATAAGGTAAGAAAGCTAGATCTTCATATTTACATCTTTTAATACATCAAGCCAGTTTCTATTCTCTTATAAAAGGGCCGTAAGAAAAAAATGTGACCGAGGATTTTTTCCAAGCATGTATGTCATAAATTTCAATTTGGTTTATTTAGGCTGTAAAACTCAAGTATATGGGTGAACTGAAATACATTTTGGAAGACTTCTTACTTGATAATTAACAAAATATTTACATGTTTATAGAAATCAAATGACCTGGAGTAGATGTTCTGTGTTTGTCACCAATATTTTATTGTAACTGGTAACTTGCACACTTTATAATAGAACAACAACAACAAGAAAAAGAAAAGGTTCACTATATACAGCCCCCATACAGGCTACTTGACTATACACAAGGCATAGTGATCATAACACAACCTAGTCTTCATAATAATTTGTGCACAAAAAGACACCATCAATCAGACATTATATGAACATTACAGTGAAATGACATCACAAGTCCAGTGAAAATTCAGCATAATACAAAACATATTGATCTACTGCAAATGACATCCTTTAAAACAATAAGCCTTTATTCAGTAGTAACTTAACCAGAGTCTGAAGCAGAGATTTGTTGTGTAGTTATAAGTCTTTTAAGTGAAGCAACCTCTGCAGATAAGTTTGCTATGCCCTGCTTCAAATACAAGTTCTCTGACTCAGATACTTTGTAGACATTGTCTTTAATTTCAACAACTCCAGTTTTGCAACCACTCTGAATTTTTACATTGAGTTCCTTTGGGTGCCAATGTTCTGGTTTGAGAGACCAGTCTTGGATATTAGTCACTTGAACAGAGAAAGGAGTGTGAGAAGAATGTACCAATGTTTGTGCATTGTGCTTTTCAATCTCGAAATGTCTTTTAGATGTCATGTCAACTGGTGATGATAGTTTCTGTGTGGCATCATAGTCATTATCCATTGCTTCCACTTTGACTTGCATGGCTTTGGCCTTAATTCGAAGCTTGTGAGGCAGTGCAGAAGAGTTCACCTCTGGAACTTTAACTGTTGCGTGAACATTTTTAAGTTCAACTGGGGAATGAATTGGACCTTTAGGGACCTGCTGCTCATCTTCTCCATCAGATGACTTTCCTATGACCACATCATCAGCTTCTGAAGTTCTTGGAGAATTACTGGAGGACCTATTAACTTGCAGCAGAGGAGGGGAATGTGAGTACCCATTAAAGGTATTTACTATGTAGTTTGGAAACATGGATGCTGCATAGGAGCCTCTATCATCTCTTGACTCTCTTGCATAGTTCTCCAATTCCATAGGCTCCTGCTTTATAACTTGAAACTTATTTTCAGGACTTCTGCAATTGTTCTGTATAGGACTTGCTTGAATATGCTCTACTGAGGATACTTCAGACACATCAGATAAAGAGCTTTGTGGAGAGTGTTTGATGACAGAAATACAACTACTACCCACCATAGATGGTTCATGTTCATCCACAAATGAGTTAATATTTGATTTGGAAGTTTGATAGTCCTGGAAATACACAGCTGTTGAATTACTGAGCTTCTGTATCTCTTGGGCATATGCTGCAGAGCTAATTAAACCGAACTTTAGCTTCAATGAAAGCAGCTCAGCCTTTAACGTGGCATTCTCCTCTCCTAATGCAATTAGTTTGTTCTCTAAGACAAGGTCATTCAGTCGTCGTTTTTCACGAGATCTTTTGGCAGCTTCGTTATTTTTTCGTCTTTTTTCCCAATACATAGCATCTTTCTTTTCATCTGGAATGAATTCCCGCTTTCTCCGACATGATGAAGATTTGTTTTTTCCACTATTTCCTTCATTAAGTATTATGTCTTCATTTGTAGCCAAGTCTTCAGACACTTCTGCTAAAGTAGAATTAAGTACCATGATTTTGTCCACATTGCTACTTGTGTCAACAGGTGCCTGTTCCTTTTTAATGGTCTGCATTTTTCTCAGCTGCATCAGAAACAATTTTTAGTAGATCTATGATGAGTAACAGAGTGAGCTGTTTTTCCAGTGCTTCACAAACCATAACTACCTAATAAATACAGTACTTTTAAATCCATATGCATTATTCCTTTTGTTTCATATTATCAAACAGAAGAATGTTCAGATCCAATTTACTTCTTGAGAGATGTAATGGGAACCTTCTAAGTAACCTGTAATAAATAAAAAGCACCAATTATTATTCGATTATTGCTGATTTTCTGCTTTAAAATGCTACTTTCAAAATACATAATTTAGAATAATGATTGATTGATTCATAAACCTACAAGACTACAAAAGAAGCTCAACACTTACAATGATCCAGTTCACTTTATGTAACCAGCTAGCAGCTTTTCTCCCTCCCCCATGCAATTAAAAAAATTAAAAATAATGGTTCCTGTTTTTAAAACAAGTAAAGTATGATCCAAAGAAAAGCAGTAAAAATAACATTTGTTTTTGATTCGACAATAATGTTGTCATAGAACTTTCCATTACATCGTTGACCGACTTAAGCCTCTACACTAACAGATGACTAGACATGTTGATTAGCAGCACTGGAAAATATCTTATCCCTCCATATAAAGATATCTCTTCCAAAAGCAGCTGTGGCGTGTGATTTAGAAATGTTATATATTTGGGTCCATTACAGATTAAAAATAACCCAGGCTGATTTAAAGAAGTTAGAATACTTTTTTCATTGCCTTAAAATAATGACAGAACCACATTTCAGCTACACAGCACATAAAAATAATTAACTTTTAAAACATATATTATTTTTACATTTAGTATAGAGATCACATGACATTTAAGAACCCTTTTTGCCTGGTCATATCAATATAATTTAGTTTAAGCACAAGTTATATAAGTCTGACAAATGTCACTCTTTTTCAAAAATCAACGATGAAGAAAAATATTATATTACATAAGGTTGATCTCATATATCTAAAAGAAAAAACTATTGAGTAATTAGTGAAATTACATTAGGATAACAACATTTACTAACATCATTCTCATTTGAAAAATGTTTTTACTATACCACAGTACAATTTAGCAACATTTAAGGATGCATAACTGCAGCAAAACACTGCACAAATTAGAATAGAAGTTTAAATCTGAAATGGGATCATCAACTAAAGAAAACTAGCTTAACCTTTAACTCCAGACATTTTGTCATTAAAATTTGACTTAGCATTTAAGCTGGCATTTTGTATTATTTAATTCATATCAATACAAAAATACTTTGTTCTCATGACAAAATTTCTTTTTGTTCCTAGACATAGTTTCCCTCCATACCAAATTTTCCATGGTTAATCATGTTCCCGATAAAATAAATTTAGCAGGACAACTGCTTTTACACGACTGACTATCCACATAGCAATGACTCTGTATGCTGCCTGTATATTTAAAAAAATAAATATATCAGTGACTTTAGCTTAATGTCACTACTTATTGGGCATGTGTTTACAATGACTAATGAAACTAATTTTAACTTTATCAGCTGGGAAAGTTACAAAAGAATAAATGAGTTGTATACTGCCTGTTTCTCTTGTCTTTTCCAGAAGGCAAAGTGGAGTGAGTGATGTAATAACAATTAATCAGGGATCATAAAGACTTGGGTTTCAAGCTGGGTTCTGTTTCATCAAACCATGCCAACTCCTCTGTCATGAAAAATTAACACATTTAATAGAACAGCTAAGCAGACTTTTCTAAAATCCATGGTTAATTACTGGCTTATAACTATTTATCTTTGGTAATGCAACCTTAATGGGACATGAAGTCAAGAGCTAACCACTCCATAGACAACATTAACTATTTACAGCAACAGCAGCACCACAAATTACTGTGCTTGCAAAACAGAAATGTAACTAATATACAAATAACTACACAATTAGACCTGATCTAAAGCCCATGGTGAAGTCAATGGGAGTCATTCCATTAAGTTAAACATGCTTTGCATCAGGCCTTTAAAGAAAGAAGATCTCCACCACATATCCCCACAACTTCATATAAAATCCACTATAGTTTGTTTTCCTGAAGTACCATTACAGCAATACTGGTTATTACAATGCTGTATTTTAGCATTAGTATAACTGAATGCAGTATAATACTGTTAAAATTCACTGCTGAACATATTAATTTTAATGTACATTTATTTAAATGAGTCAGAACACTTGCAATACAGGTGAAATGTGTAAATGCATCACCATGTTGTGCTACAGTAACAAAAAATATAATTAATCTGGTCAACTGGAAATTGAAGTCATTTCCAGAATGTTCATCCTTTGACTTATGTCATGTAAAATACAATGCACAGGTTATATTTACATTATTCTGTAGCACTGGAATTACTGGATCAAAAGAATACTGACCAGTAACTATCTTGGTACATTATGTACACTGGCAATCATATTTATTCAAGTCATTAAATAATTTTTGGCTTTCCAATGAGGAAATGTATCCACTTTCTAAAGTACATAATGTGAAACAGTACACCTTTTCTATCAAATATCTATGAAAACATATCTTTACCAGAAGTTATGTATTTATTCTTTAAGACTCTGATCCAATTCTTACTGAAGTCAGTGGGATACACAGTGGGCCTTCAGTGGGAGTTGGCTCAGACCCGAATGACACAGAGATTTGAGTAAAATATAAAATGTAGTAGATAACTGAAATCAAAATCAGATACTAGATATTGATACTCCTTGAAGAGGGGATACTTATATACATACAGGCTTATATCCTATACATTTATGTGCTGTGCTGTACAGGTTGGAACGTCAAGGTCTTTTTAAAGTTATTAGTCATTGAAAATAAATACTCAACAGCGATAGAGATTTGATGATAATTAGTTAGTTGTACATATTTTTAAAATATTTACATTATTTGGAACTTTCAAGCTACATACAAGCCAGCTTAAGTAGCAACATGATCTTATTACAATTATTCTCATCTTCCATCCCCCTTTCTTTCCTAGTGTGGTATTTTGTCTTTCAATTAGATTGTGTTTCAAGGCAAGGACCATGTCTTTGTATGTTTTTGTACGGCATTCAGCATGAGACCCCAGTCCATCCTGAATGAAGCTTTTGGGCACTACCATTATACATATAATTAGGAACAATAATAATAAAATAATACTAATAGTAATAAAAATAATAATAGACAGATAATTGGTAGGATCAGAATTATTACAAACCAATCCAAACACCAAATACTCAAAATTCAGTTATTTACCACCAATCTTCTCTCAGTCACTGGGAGTTTTGAGTATGCAGTGATTCCAAATTCATATGTAGTTTCCCAGGGCAATATTCAGGCCTAAGGTTGCACTTAAGCAAAAAAATACAACCAGGATGAGCTGTAATATTTTGATTACTGCAGAGTTCATGAGCCACAGAACTTCTGCAGATTGGGCATTCCAAGGAAGCATGGTCTGCTTGTTTCAGCAAACATATCTCCTGTTTTAGCCACGCTACATCTTGTGCATATTATTGGTGCCCTTAACATGAATAACCTGAATGAGGGAGGGATTGTACACGAGACCATGGCTCATCTAAATATGTGTTCAAAACAACAGTGCTTTGCAAGCAACATTCATATGCGCTCCCTTGCCTGTATCCATGTGAGAAGTGCATAAGGTCTAAATTTGGCCGATGATTTTTATGTCAACCTTATATAATTGCCACTTATGTCAAAAGCTTTGACATTATGCTTTTGGTAAATCATTAAAGCACCAGCAAACTATTGGCTCTATCAGTGTCTTCCTTGAACATTTGTATCATCTTAATGAAAACTGCAGTTATACAAACAGAGAACTAAAACCCCTTGTCTGTTAATGGTTTTCCTTGTGGATCAGCTCAATACAGAGTCTGTAAACAAATTAAATTCCATCTGATGATAATGGCAAAATGCCTTCAATAAAAACAGCCATTTCACTTCAATTGTATTTTATAATTCCACTGGAAAACATGAGCATTTACACATAAACTAATGAACTGTAATGATTCCTCTGACTACATTTCAAATTCCAATATTTTCCCTTATGATTAATTTTGCAATTACTTTATCACTCCCTCATAAAGTATTCTAAAACCAACATTTAATACTGCTGTACATTAGTCACTGCTGAAGGTTTTTATTTATTTAATTATTTATTGGGTTGGTTGACGTTAATGGCATTGAGTGCCAATTCAACAATGTAATAGCACTCAACCCTATTAACTTAATTACAGACCCAATCCTGCTCCACTGCAATTTTGCCATTGACTTCAATAGGAGCAGAGTCCGACCTCAGATTCAAGAGCTAATATGACTGTTCTCTAAAATTCATACTAATGAAACAAGAAATGATGTACACAGAAGTCATGAGATGTTAATTTATCCATGGATTTTAAAATATTGAAGCACGCAGATAGTCTCAAGATATTATAAAAAGGTCCCGATCATGCAGCTCTTACTCACATGTTCACATTATATACTTAAATGAGCAAAAGTATTATAGGACTGGGTCATAATTTTGACTCTCTTTGTTCTTTCTAATGTAATCATGTAGGTCAATTGTGTGTTGGAATACGCACATGTGGTTCCCACATACACGTGTGTTTCTCAAGCCAAAATATGACCCATAATGTTTTATTGAACAAGATTTATGTTCCTTAGCAAAGAATGATTCTATATTTATCAAAAATAATTTGCATTATATCCATGGTTAAATTCTTCAAAAATGTTTTATGCAACTCTGTACAGTGGATTTGGGGGGCCTAAAGCAACATTTGAAACAGAGCCTTCCCCTCTCCCTCCCCATCCTTCCAAAAAATTATCCTGGAAACAAAAGAATTTAAGAAGAGGAGAGGGGATAGGGGTCAGAGAGGCCCCAGGTCCATAGGATCACTGCCCTCCCTATGGAGATGGGGGGAGGGGCTCTGCCCTGTGTGAGACCAGGGGGCTGCTCCCAGTCCCACCTCTCCCTGAGTTCCAGCCCTACTACTCGTGGGAGTGGTATTCCCAATTCCACTCCCACGTCCAGGCTCTCGGCCTGGTGGGTGGCCTTGGGCCCAGTGTGATGATGCCAGTGGCGGTAATGGTGGGATGTGGGCCCCGCTGGGGCAGGCAAGTCACTCCCCGCACTATTGATGGCTGCCCCAAACCTGCCCCCCAGATCCAACACCTCTCACTCAAACTTGGCCCAGTTGCCCCTCCATCATTTTGGGGTGACTGGGAGAAACTCTCCCCTTCCCCCCATTCCTGCCTCTCTCCCCTCCCACCCAGCCCCCGGCAGCCCTGGTAATTATTTCTGTTCCCTTAACATTCTGGTGATGATTGCAGTGGACTAAATGAAATACAGTTTCAAGACCACTGCAAATATTCATTTCTAATATTTCTAAAGTGAGAACCATGTATTCTGTCACTGTGACTTCTCAGCACCCATTTAAATAAACACTGTCAAGTATAATATAAACAATTTGCTAAACCAACCAACCAAACTAAATGTAAGTATATATATTTAGATTTCCAATTGTTGTTTTCAATGTTTTGCATAGTTATCATTAGATATGTTATCGTTAGCATCCTGTCACAGGGCAATTTAACTAAAGTCTCTTCACGAACCAGAAACACTGGCATTCATGGGCACCCAACAACCATTTTGCACTCAACAATTCTAAAAAATTAAGAATATACTTAGTACTTTCCATCTTCAAAGCACTTTACAAATATTTGCTGACTATCTGACCCCAACACCTTGATAAGGTGAAGATGTATTATCAGCCCCATTTTCCAGCTGGGGAAACTGAGGGTGCAATTTTGAAAGTAAGCATGCAGCCAAATACTACATCTAGACTAAGAGCTAGGGATGTGATTCTCCTGTTCATGCACCCATACTCATGCCAGCTCTCATAGAGGTAGCACACATATAAATAGCAGTTGTAGCACAGGTAATGGCAGCAGTGGCACGGCTGAGCCATGCTGAGTACGAATATGCCTGAACCTGGTGAATATGTACTTGACTCAGCTCAGCTATGCCTCCACTGCCACCACCCATACTACACTACTATTTATACTCATGCTAGCTCAATCAGAGTTAGCCCGAGTATATGTACTCAAGCAGGGGGAATCACAGCCCTAGCTTGTAGCGTGGATGTAACCTAAATTAACAGGTGAGTCTGAGGAACCAAATCTCTTCCACAATTTGGAGCCTGTCTACAACTACTCCTTGCAGATTATAGGCAAATGCAGTGCCATGAATTTCTCCTGCTCTGGGGACAGATCTTCACCCTGTGTAAACTGTCATAATTCCATTGAAGTTAATTCAGTTATGACACACTGAAGTTAATGAAGCTATGACAATTTACCCCAGCTGAGGATCTGGCCCCTATGGTCTGAGCCAAACCCCACTGAAGGCATTCAAAATAATCCCATTTATTTTGAAGGGCCTTAGATCTGGCTCCACACAGGATCAATGGGAGTTTCGCCACTGGCTTGAGTGGTTCCAGAATGCCAACCCTAATGCAGGTTTGTGGGTCAGCCAACCCATGCAGTTTAGATCAGACGAAGTTTAGCCTTTCTGGGACCACACTGGTGAACAGGATTACATGGTATGACTGAGTGGCTACTCAAGGTTACAGAGGAAACATGATAAAATTAGGATTAGAATTCTGATATTATCTACTATTTTTAATCCTGTGCACATAAGACACCTCTCTCAAACCAATGAGCATCTTAAGCGTTTAAAGACTGAAGGATCAATCCACAATTAAATTATAGACCAGTGTAATAGTCATTATGATGTTTAAACACAAGATGAAACATTTTGGATAAAACTTCTTTATTTTACTTTTTTTAAAGGTAATAAAAAGAGGAATCTACTTGATACAATTAATGTGAATGTAAGAGAATCATTAATTTATTAGATTCTCCACAGTCGCACAAATACAGTAAAGCTTATCAAGGCAATTGAAATATTATAGTACTTCCATATTGTCAAACTTGAAGCTGTACCCAGAAGGTTGAAGTCTTATGAAAGGCCTTCATTGTTAGGAAACACTTCTGTTACTGTTTATCTTAATAATTATAGATTAACTCATTAAAGTATAGTTTGCTTCTCAAAGGTTAATAACACAAATTATGCAAATAAAATTATCATCTGGAGAGAACTAAATATGTGTTAAAAATAGCTGTTGCTCAAAAGATCAGTCAAGGTTAGTAGCCCACATTTGACCTATATTTTCTTCCGATTTGTTTGGAAAGCCTGTGTAATTCTCTATTGATTTTTTTCATTATTTTTCCAAAACAAATGCTTCAGTGCTTTGTTTTAGAAAAATCTGTGTCATTAATTCAGAGTACTAAGGAGCAAACTTAATGACAAGCTGGTAGTGTAAAGGTGCACAGGAAGACACACTCAGGTAAAGAAACAAATGGCATTGTTATTGTTCTAATGGCTTATTATAAAAAATATTAAACTGAGCTAAAAATAATTCTTAAAGTTATGAAGAATATAACAGGAAGATTTTTTTCTATTTCACTAGCTGTTTCTTAATAAACATTTTAGATTATACAAGACCACTATTTTCATATTAAAAGGTTTCCACAAACAAAATCACAGCCTAGCTAATTTCAAACACTCAAAATATTCTTTTGTTTTGTTTTCCCCTCAATTAAAGGCCACAAGACAAAAATACAAAAATGATTAAGGAATGTTGTTTCCATTATACCTAAAACAAATAACATTCTTATGTATTAATTGTATTGTATTCTCACCAATTCAAAATATGAGCCAGATCCTCAGCTGGTGTAAACTAGTGTTGTTCTATTGAAGGCAATGGTACTATGTCAATGTACATCAGCTGAGGATTTGTCCCTGTATCTCTGACATAAGAAATGATGTGCAAAAATGTGAAACATCATGATGTAATAGACAATATGTGTAATAATTTCTAACACACACTACAAATGAAACAGAAATAGCAATATATGTAGGCCCCAATCCTGCAAGATGATCCAGATGCATGGACCACTGTGTCCATACAAAGCCATGGACTTTGCTTGGGCTCCATGCAAATGTAGGGGTGGGTCCATCCCCACAGAGCCAGTTGCAGGACTGGGCCTACATTGAACTGCTTGTGATGCAAACTCCATGGGAGGTTGAATTTGGTCATTCAGTCAGGAACCCTCATCAACAAACTCAGCAACAGAACAGAAAACTGAGTCAAAGCTGTATGATAACCCTGCAAGATATGGTAACTAAAACAGGATACATGCAAAAAAAAAACAAAAAAAAACCCAGAAAATATTCCAGCACAGAATGACAAGGAGTGAAAGCTTTAAAAGCACATTCCATTTAATCTTCTATTTACTACCACTGAGATGTGATTTCTTCCTAAACTTGTTAAAACAATGAAGAGTCTATGCTCTGATGAGTGTGGGCTTCCTTGACAAAACATATTATGAACAAACACAAAAAAGAAGAATCTAAGCATGTGTTAATAATAAACGATATATGCTAAAAAAAATGAACTTAGTTTTATTATAACAGTATTTTTACTCCATAATCAAATTATATAATTTTCCTACAGACAGATCATTGTCTCTGTTTTTATACTGTAAGTTCACGTCAGAGAAAACTAAAAAAAAGTTGTAAAAAAAGGTATTTCTTTCCAATCAAAAAGAAAATCTCTTACGTAATATCAACGCTCAGAATTTACAAAGTCTTTCAGTATTCCTATGTTATGCTAATTTGGACAAGCACCAACTCAAGTGTAAGTTAGGAAGGAAAAAACACAGGATATCAAACAATATATTAATGCTAATAAATTTCAGGCACACTTTTTTAAAAATAGAGAAACAAAGAAGGAGTTTTCAAAGGCATTGTTTCTATCACATTTTGAATCAAATTCAATGTCTTCATTTTTCAAGTTATTTTTGACAGTCAAGCTCACCCCACCACTATCAGTTTAAATTACAAATATTTCAATGAAAATGTTTAACTAAATGGGTTTTTAACTCTGAAAAATAATTTAACATTTAAATCAATTGATATTTTGCTTGGGAAGGGACCGCAGGATATGGCCATATATTTGCATCTTTTTTTATTACATATCCTAAGCACATTTATATCTCATAACTGGCTGTAATTATCATGGCAAGGTCACCTGGAAGAATCTATTAAGCTGATGACTCAGACACATTGCTTAACTGTGTGTAGTAAGACTCAAACAAAGGATTTTATTGTTCGAGTTATTGCATCATAGTGATGTTATAACTGCAGCTCACAAAAATATGGTAACAGGGTTGCTGTCTGGAAAAACAAACTGCATAAATGTTGTTTGCATAACCATTTGCTAAAGTAAGTCAGCTTAAAATGAGCAAAAGATGTCTTGAAATAAAAAAAGACAAGTGCTTGAACAAGTAGAACAACGATTGATATATTTTGTTGACTATACACTCATGCTATAATCAGCAAAAGCAATATCGCGTGTTCCACAATTTTCAGCCAAAGTATGGTAAATACTGTTTCTTCATAGGCTAAGATACGCTGTGGGGAGGTCGTGTAAGTTCATATTGCTTTTGGGAAGTCTGTAAACTTTTTGACACCTTTTAAATCATTTCCTTAGAAAATCAATTCCAACAGAAATGTGAAGCTCTGAGGGCAAATCCAGGAAGCTGGATATTTTGAACGCTAGTTAACAATTCTTTAGAGAATAAGACAAGTTAAAAATAGAAGATAACTAAAAATGGAAAGTGAAGACAGATAATTCTGAAAAATGTTAACACATTAACAGTCAAATAAAGATATCTATAATGTGACAATTTTTATAGTAGTTTCTGCTAGTGCCAATAATGTGAAGGAGCATTACTCAGTGTTCCTTGATTTTGCTGGTTTAAATCATGTCTTGGGACAAACCTGCAGACCTTATTCAGTGAAAATTCCTATTGAAGTCAATGTTTTGACTGAGGACAATAAGAATAATGCCCCTAGCATTATTTTAATGTAGGCTTAGTGTAGCATGAATTACTGAGTGGGGCAAGGTAAATTCAAAATAGATTGTATATACAGATAACTATAATATACTTGAATTTGATAATTCAAGCTGAAAGGATAAGGAATAATCACAGGATATTTTTTGAACATATTTATCAATAGCGCCAAATAGATACATTGTCACATTGTTTTGAGTCAAATTCAGCAAAAGGCATAAACCCACTTAAATAATATCAATTTGCATGGCTGTGACTGTTTCCACTTCTGTAAAATGGGGATCTTAATACAGGATGCATTCGAATGTCTCACCTGCAGCACAAGGTGTTGTAAGAGTAAATTACTTAATAGTGTAGTGCTTGGAACAAGTGAAGTTCTAATTATTACCAGACTCAGGACTGCAAGTGTGTGTGTGGGGGGGGGGGGGGGGGGGAAACGGCACAGTCCTGCCCTGTAGCGTGCTTGTCTCTAACGTCAAGAGAAGTAAAATTCTCTCTCTGTATAAAATTCAAAGACATGAGCAGGCGATTAAACTATGCGAGCCGCCCTAGAAAGCCCAATATTGTACGCGTGGCTGCCAAGCCTAGGCACAAAGGCTGCTGAAGCAGGGCGCTCTGGTTGGTGCAGGAGAGAACGTGGGAGCAGGCTGAATTGCTTAACATATTTCCATTCTCAACACAGAAGGAGAGACGCTTCCTTTCCCTCCCCCCTTCGGCTCCGTGTTAATGAACAGCGAGTACACACACTACGTGACTGGAGACGCATCCCTCCCACTGCCGTGCCTGTTCTTCTCTCGCTCGCTCCCTGTCAGTACAAAACAACCGAGTATTATTATCTTGCCTTATTTACTCCGCTTTCCTTAACGCTCGTGCTCAGCCCAGGCTGCCCTCCCCAAGCACTCGCCTCCTCCCGCCCTCCCCGGGGCTCAGGGCTGCCTCCCATCCGCCCCCAGCTCCAGAACAAAGGAATGCGGAGCAGCAGCAGCGCCATCCGCCTCCCCAGTCACAATAACCAACGCCTAGTTCTGCGGCCCCTCCCTGTGCAAACCCCCCCCAGCCCCACCCCGCCCCGGGTAAGACAGCTACCCTGGGAAGGGGCTGCTGCTCTCCGCCAGGCAGTAGGAGGTCCTCCGACCTGCACCAGCACTCCCTCCCAATGGACTAAGCCCACGGCCCTTAAGCCTACACCCCCCCCCCAAAAATACACATCCACCCGCCTACCTATGCACCAGCTACATTGACTCCACACGGGCCGCAGGGAATAATGTGCAACAACAATAAACACTGTAAACTGGGGGCCGTTGCTAAAACCAGGTTCGGTTCCTGGAAAGAGCTTGACCTTAATTATCTTACTTACTTAATTCATCTAAGAAAGGAGTCCAATCTTCTCAATAAGGGCACATGTAAAGACTTTGCATCCCCGCCTTCAGCCATTGAAACCAGTGGCAGTTCTGGCTCCACAAGGAATGCAGGATCGGGGCCATTAATTGTTTTTAACATATAAGGGAAATCTTATTTGCTCATTAAGCATCATCATCATTATTCTGTGTACATTTTATTGTGATCACAGGCAGAGAATAATCAAAAACTCGTTTCATATAAAATGTAATACTAACCTACATCAGCTTTTCTCATGTTACATTCTAAAACACCACTACTTAATGTGAATGGGATACCCTTTTACATCTTCACCCCCTCCCCCCGAGTTTTACTTCGTCAGGGTTCATTACGATCATGAAGGGAGGTGACAGACTATCTTGCTTCTTCGGTGCTGTTGGCTTGATCTAAAATTTGTATCGACCTCTTTAATATTTTTTTTTTAAATTAAAGTCAATGCCTAGCAAAATGCTTAGCGTCTAGGAGAAATACCTCCCTAAAATGCAGCCTTATCAAAACGTGGGGTTAAAAACTCAGCCAAATGGCCTTGAACGTCTATTTGCCCAGCTCTGGCGAAAAGACCGAAATAGCACATGAAGCCACAATTGCTAAAATGTGATAGGGCTAAATATAGATTAACACAAATTTCATTATAAGGGTATATACCACATTCAGCAACCACGAGTTACCTCCCTACTTACCATTTGACTACTTTCCTTGTTAAACACACTTTTAAAAAAAGCTGTTACAGTGACATTTTTTTAGCCTGAGATTGTCCTAGTTTCTTTGTATCGAGATTATAAAATCGCGTAATTAGGTCCCTCTTCCTACCCTGACTGCCAGCAAATTGTGTGGTTACATAATGCAACATTTCCAAGAACTATTAATGATCAGTATTGCAGTGTCTGAAAAACAGTGAGCAAAGTGAGGGAAAAGGCACAGACAAATACAAACTAATATAATATAAGAGAACTGAATGCTACATGTACTCTTTTCCGTGTATAAAAACAAGATCCCTGAGCGCAAAGTGAAAATGTAAACTCGCCGACAGTCACTGACAATCGGCATAAAAACTCCTTATTTGATGTGAAATACACAAAAAATTGGTGCATTTAATGATCTAATTCTCTAAATCTGCACCAAAATTATCAAAAGTATTGCACACTCAACGCACACACATCACATCCAAATGCTTGCCAGTACACAGTGAACAGATTATGCAATGTGCGAAAGAACAAGACCCACAAACCTTCCCTCGGGCTTGTTACACAGTCAGAGGACAAAAAGGGTCTGAGGTATGTTTTTTTTTTTAAATCTAAAATAGGTAAATATTTAAACAAGCATTTTCTAAATTCCTTCTCCTGTTTATTCCTTCAACGAACCTTCTTTTAGCAGGCAAAACCAGTATTTTTAATCAGCTATTTCCCCACTCCCCCAAATATACCCTTTCCCCACCCAGAGTGAGATGGATCAGCGTCAGATCAAACCTCCCTGGCGCTTTTCTCTATGAAAACATCAATTTTCCTCAAACAAGGAGACATATTATGCAACAACAACGTATCCAAAGCCAGCAAACAAGCAGCAGCAGCAGCTCCAAGTCTACGTGCTGTCGAGAGGGCGCTGCAATCAAAGCGGCCACCTTAAGGTGGCGAGTCCCAGTACTGACATGCTAGCAAAAGTTTTATATATATACATACACACACAAATACACACACGCACGCACACATACATATAGCGTACACGCGTCTATATCCAGCTACATGGAGCCATCGAGAGAGATTTATACACACACCGATAAGTGTGTAAGACAAGGTAGGGGAGCACCACACCGAAGGATCCAGTGTAGACTACAAGCCATTACAATGTTACCATACCTTCATAATCGCCACTGGCAGAATGAAATAAGCTGTATCCTTCCAGCAAACCGCTGGCATTTGCCTCTGTTCTTCTCCCGATCGCTATGGGGAGCGGGACGAGAGAACTCGGTGTGAGTGGCTGTGAAGCCCGGGAAGCCCCTTGCACCAGTCCTGGGAGTGGAGCAGCTTCTGTCTCAGCGAGGGAGCGAACGTGTCTGCTGGTGGTACCGCCGCCGCCGTTGGAGAGGGATCTGTGTTAGTAGGTCAGTCCTGTACACTCTCACAACGCACAGTCCTCATGCCAGCCTTTGCTGTGACTGGCAGCGGCCCGCCCCCAATCAGAGCTCAGCGCTCTCGGGGTGCAGCCAATGGATGCCTCCCTTAGGGGAGTAATAGGGCAGGACCAGACTTGAATTGAACCCCCTTTCCTCCTCCCTTAACACTCCCCCCCCGCCCTATGGGAGCTGTGTGTGGTACAGTAGATATATGCGCTGGGTATTGCATAACCAGCCGAAGGGGGGCACGGGGGGGCTGCTGACATTTACGTAATTACCCAAAGGAGAGCCAGAGGCCAGAGTTAAGGTGGAGACTTTCTCTGTGTTTCTCGCTTATTGACTCTGGAACACTTTCAGCCGCAATTTAGTTACCCTGTAGCTTTTACAGAGCTCCAGTGCAAACAGATGTTGTGGCGCAGGCGTGAAGGAGCACCGAGAAGAGGCGAAATATGCCCTGCTGGCTGTCTGCATTGGACAGCACAAATAAACACGCCGCCTGCTTGTCCTACCCCAGCAGCCCCGGGAGAAGCGGGGAGGGTGGCAGAAACTACGCACACGCACACTGCAAGAAGCCTGCCAAACACGTAGGGAGCCCCGAGTCTCTTCCCTGCGACTGTAGGCTGTAGTCCTTGCAGTAGCAGCGAGGTGAAGAACTTTGAAGCCTTTGTAGGAAATGAAAGAGAAAGATGTGCAGGGGAGTGAGGCATGTGAGTATGGGTAGAACTGGGGGGAAGGACAGTCTATGGATGTGCAGTGTGGAAGTGCATGTTTGCAGTGTGAAAGTCCCTACTGTGTGTTTGTGGGGCTGTGGAGTGAGGGTGTGTAGTGAACAGGGGTGTGTGTCTAGAGTGTGCCGGAGAGCCTTTGCCGAGTGTAGCTCGGTGTGGCAGTGTATTTATGGTGACTGGGCGTGTATGGTGACTGGGTGAGGGGGGCTGACTTTCTGATGTTCACGGGACTGAGAACCTCTTTCTGTAGGGAGGAGTTTTGTCTCATGTTCGGAGGAAGATTTACCCGAACATCTGAACAAAAACAAAGCCCTTGTTCTTATAGTCAGTGATAAATATACCTGAAATAGAACATAAAACACTGCAACTTTATAGTTTGTTTGATCTGCAGCGTGATTAGGTGGAGTGTAACTGCTAAGAAATTAAAAATAAAAACTCTTGCAAGTGGCTAGAAGTATTATAGTTTCTAAGCAGGGCCGGCTCTAGGCACCAGCAAAACAAGCTGGTGCTTGGGGTGGCACATTTTTAGGGGCGGCATGGCCGGCGCCAGAATGCTGCCCCTAAAAATGTGCCGCGGCCACCCTAGCTCACCTCCGCTGCTGCTGCCTGGGAGGGAGGGGGAGATCCCGAGCGGCCGCAGCGCGCGAAACAGCTGTTTTGCGTGCCGCTGCTCCCCCTCCCTCCCAGGCTTGAGAGCCTGGGAGGGAGGGGGAGACTCCGAGTGGCCGCGGCGCGGGCGCCGCTTCTCCCCCTCCCTCCTAGGCTTGAGAGCCTGGGGGGAGGAGGCAGGGCTGGGGATTTGGGGAAGGGGCGGAGTTGAGGCGGGGCCGGGGGTGGGGTAATTAAAAAACGGGGGGGGGGGGCAGCCAAAATTGTTTTTGCTTTGGGCGGCAAAAATCCTAGAGCCGACCCTGTTTCTAAGTCATTGCACAACTGTTTTTAGGTACATATCTGTCACCTAGTCCCAGTATGGATAATCCTCCAATGAATTATACTTAATCGTTGGCTAGCAAAAAGCCTGCTGAAGCTACCCTGGTTCCTTAATGGGTGTGTTCCCTGCTGTTAGCCAGTTGACATTTTGTGCTACAGGCTACAGAGCATATACTGTATGCATGAGAGTACAGCTAGTGTTTTCTTTCCCTGAACTTCAAGGACAATGTAAGTATTTCTTCCACTGACTTAAATTTCTCCTCTCATCCCAGTCATAAAATCCCCCAAAATAAGGAAATATTGTATAGAGCTAATCATCACACATTTATTTATTTTCTAGTTGAATGGCCCCCTCTCACCCTTTAAGAGCAGCTCACAAAGGTTCAGAAGGGGTGCTTGCCTACAGTCTAACATTTGTCATACCTCTACTTTTCTTCCCAGGGTACTAAAAAAAGAACACTAAATAAATTAGGCCATGTCTACACTAGCACTTATGTCAGCAAAACTTTTGTCACTCAGGAGTGTGAAAAAACACACCCCTGAGTGATACAAATTTTGCTGGCTTGAGCACTCATGTTCATAGCGCTGTCTGCGGGAGATGCTCTCCTGCCAACATAGCTACTGCCGCTCGTTGAGCTGGTTTTATTATATCGATGGGAGAGCTCTCTCCCATCAGCATAACGTAGCTACACAAGCACTCTCACAGCAGCACAGCTGTATCGGTATAGCTGTGCCAGTGTAAGCGTGTAAGTATATACAAGGCCTTAGTCTGGTGTTGGTATGACTTTTGTTTAACCTCCATGTTAGAACATGACACGTGGTCAGCTAGAAATCCAGTTCTCCTCTCAGAATGTGTTTGAATGTACAGAGACAAGGTGGAGCAAGTATCAGAGGGGTAGCCGTGTTAGTCTGAATCTGTAAAAAGCAACAGAGGGTCCTGTGGCACCTTTAAGACTAACAGAAGTATTGGGAGCATAAGCTTTCGTGGGTAAGAACCTCACTGCAGATTGTTTAGCACATATTTCAAGGGACCATTCAAGGTGAAGTGACATTTGATTGTCTGACATGTGAGAGAGAAGGTGAGTGAAATAATATCTTTTATTGGACTGACTTCTGTTGGTGGAAGAAACAGAGGCCTGGGTCTACACTAGATAATTAGGTTCATTTAACTACATTACTCCCCATGTAGACTACACTAGGTCAATGGAAGAATTCTTCCGTTAACCTAGTTACCACCTTTCGGGGAGGTGGATTACATACACCAATGGAAGAACCCCTCCTACTTCAGTGCCTACACTGAAGTGCTGTGCTGCTGTAGCGTTTTAAGTATAGACATATCCAGAGACAAACTGTTGACCTACATAGAGGTAGGTGGAACAGAATGTTAAGCATAGGAGTTAACATGTTGCAAGGCACCATTCAAATGAACTGGGCCATTAGCACCTCTGCAAGACATAGGACAAAGGACCATTAGTTGGTTACCCATTGTTGTAAAGAGACATAAAACCAGTATCTCTATGAAGTGCATGATTTTTAGGCTATGTCTACACTGTGCACTTTACCACGGTGCTCTCCCAGTGACAAAATAAAACCACCCCCAATGAGGGGCGGTAGCTTCTCTCCCGTTGACGAAGCGCCATCCACCCCGGCGCTTTTCATCGCTAAAACTTTTGTCATTCAAGGGAGTGTTTTTTCACACCTGAGTTACAAAAGTTTTAGCAAACAAAGTGCCAGTATAGAAATAGCCTTAGTATCTAGCAAAAGTGTGAATTTAAGCTTCCAGGGTCATCTTTTGAAGGTATTGTCAGGTGTTGTATGACATGTTTTCCCTTCTTTTACTCACAATGGGTTTGAAACTCTTTTTGCCTTTTTCCCCAACAAAAGCTAAATTCCCTCAAGACAACAAAGATAAGATTATTTTAAAAATTCTATGTCCAGAGTAAAAATGATTTTTGATTTCATTGTTAAGATTCTTATTAAAATATTATAATCCTGACTAGATTCCTGTTATCTTATTCTGCCATCCTAAATTTGTATTTGTCAGCAGTTAGGTCTGATGCAAAACATTCTTAACATTGTGCAAATTTAGGAAAGTGAATTGTGAATCAGCATTTTATCTTAATTCCACCTCTCATCATATTCATTCATGCCCTCCCTCAGAAGTGAAACAAGGTGTCTTGAGTTCTTTTACATTTACATCCCCAGTAATTTATGTCACATGCTTATTAATCTTTGTGCTAACTGTTTTTGTTCAAGTTTCTTTTATTCCCAGTTTTCTAACTTCTAGGGTCTGTGGTCAGGGTGTTGCAACTAAATATAAAGCCTTCCCATTTCTAGACAACCAGTTTACAAACAGCCAAGGCCAATGGAGACCAAACATTGCTATCACCTGGTGGCTGTATAAAAAGTTTGGTTGTTTCAGTTCCAATTGCCAGTGGGTCACAAAAACCACCAAGATAATTGACATCCTGTTGGAAGTCTCAGAAGAGAGATCTAGCATTGAACATGAAGATTGAACATGAAGATGGAACTACTTATATTTAGAGTTGGTTTGTCTAGGTCAAGTCTGGGGCACTGTGGTAGAGCTGTGTGGGGAAGTTTGCATGGCCAACATTACTCTCCATGCTATGCATGTTGTGCTGATAAGAAATAGTTGAGCTTCAGGTGTGTGAAATCCAGCATCTTTCACAAAAACTAAAACTACACAGAGCTTTTTGCTAAAAAGGATAGCCCTTTTTCACTGTGAAAAAATGTATCCCTGTGAATCCTGGACATTTCATAGTTTTAACAATTTAAGATTTTCTCTTTTCTAAGGAGGATGAAGCCAGTGCTTTAATCTTCCTTTGTAACTTAGATTCTTGAGATCTGGAGATCAGTCTCCAAGGCAATAATATCCTTCTGTGTGGGTGGGGAATACTGGATATAGTATTCCAAATGGAGTTTAGTTTCCTATTTCCTCATATTTTTTTAACACTAGTTATAATCACCTACCAATTTGTACCTGGATCTTTCCCCAAGATCCACACACAAAGGGGAATCTCTGGTATGTAGAACTCAACCCTCCTGCTTGAAAGAGGATGCAGGGAGCCACTTCCACAGCACCTTTCCCTTCTACAAACCCTGTGAAGGGTACTCTGTGGGTCTGGAGTCCATACAAGGGGAAGGAGTTGACAGAATGGGGCTATGACTGAGAAGACACACATCATCTCCCCTCCTTTCCTGACCCACAGGGCATAAAAAAACCCAAAATTCAATACAACATGAAGCTGTAGTAAATATACTGCACAAAAACCCCTCTCCTCAGGGAATCCTAAACAGTACTATGATTTTAGGGGAGGACTTGACTTTGGAACTTCAAAGGAGCCATGATGCTAGGGACTGAGTGGGCCAGAGACAGTAGGAATTAGAGTTGGTACAGAGGTACCAGGCCAGTGAATAAATGTCCCTGGTTTTCTACAGATGCCTCAAGATGCACCAGTTTTGGGGTGAGCACCACAACAAATCCCTTGGGGGCAGACAAACACACACACATGCTCGCCCTCTCCCCTCATTGGAATGACTGGTGAGGAACTCTATGAAGTGAACCTTGCCGAAATTATCTCTCAGATTTTTCTATGGGAAGAGATGAACTGGGTCAGGAAATCTTAAGCTAAATTCACAGGTGAGTCAAAGTTATATGACTTACACCCTCTTCTGGACATCTTTAGTGTGTAAATTATACCAACTTCAATTCCCACTTACCAGCATGTAACTTATACCCCTTTATATATTACTTCTGAATTTGGCCTAAAGAGTTTAACTGAACTAAATTGATGTAACTTACCCAGAGAGAGGCTGGAAGAGAGGAGATGTAGCAGAAAATGCAATTAACAAGAGGATGTAAGATGGTAATTTACACTTTCTGGCACCATCTTAAACTTCCTTTGACACCTTTACACCCACTTGCAGACATGTAATTTACACCTCCTCTCATTTAACCTCCAAATCTGACTTTCTAGGGGACATCCTGACTCCATTGACATCAATGACAAAATTCCTGTTGACTTCAATAGGGGCAGGATTTCATCCCTTGCCTTTAATTGTGCCCATTAAACAGCACAAAATAATATTACAAATATTCATTAGCTTGGAGGGCAATAGTAGTAAAATAATTCTCAGGATTGTGAAATATTGTAAAATTGAATTAATTATTTTAAATTAAGGGCTACATTTTTACAAAATTAATAAAATCTGGGGATATAACTACTAGTTGTTTTACTATCACCTTTGCTTTCTATTCACTACAGTCTTTGTATCCATAAGAGTGTAAGTGCATAAAGATCCATACACAGAAAAACACCCTGTATGTGCTGATATCCTTGATGCCTTAGGAGTTCAGCGCATAAAAATGATTCATGCTGACCAACTGTTTCAATGTCTCTTTCTCAAAAGAAGCAGTTACTGGAATTACATATGCCCATAGCATATATGATTATAAGTAAAATATTATAAAGTTCAAAGAACTAAGCCAGTAAAAAGAAGTATGTTAAAGAAAGCAGCAAATCATTTCACTGAAAGAACTGTGAATCAAAGTATTAATCAAAATAGTTCCCTTCATCTGGGAACATTTGTGGGAACTGCACTGGAAAAACATTTGTGCTGTAATGTACTCTAGCTAAGTGAAAACTCAAGGAATAGATGTTCACATTGTAACTGAGGCAAACATAAATGAGGCAATGTTTATTGGAGCTGTTGAGTGTGAAGAAATAACAAAAGTTGCACAATAAGTGCACGGAATAAGTGCAAGGAAAATTTGCATGATACTATTTACACAGCAGCAGCCATCTTAGGTTAATGGATCATTCATAACCTTTACACTGCACACAAGTGCAAAAGCAAATTTGACAACTGTGAATGACTTTCAAAGACTGAAGTACAGATATAAGGCAAAAATAAGCTTGTACTATAGGCATATATATTAGTTGAGCAAATGAAACAAAAAGAGGTGTGCAGAATTAATAGGACCAAAACCATTAGTGATCTACCACTAGAGCAACTTAGGGTACTGCCCTACTCAGAAAATAATGAGAAAGTAAAATCAGAGTAAAAGAAATCTACCTTCCTCTGATTTTGTGTGTCACTCACAGATGCTAATTTATTCAAAATCTCTCTTCAATATGAAGGCCCCATGTAGTGCACATTTCATTAGGATTCTGCAAAACAGCAGAAGCAGCAGAAGTTTAGTGAGGTATCTGTATTTCACTGGATAGTTTGATAACCACAGTAACCACAGTAAAGGACTGAAGTATTTTCAAAGGCTCCAAATTAATGAGCACATGTGCAGCTAATGCAAATAACATTGCACCACCTAAGATTTTGACCTACTATTGCCAGTGACATTGAAAGCAGAAATATGTTTTACTGTTTATTGTTAATATCAGACAGAATAATCTCTGGAAGACCCTGAAGCATGTGAAAATGTTCCAAATTAAAGAGTGCATAAACATATAGACACAAGCTGTGACACTTAGCCAGCTATGAATGCCTCCACACTACCAGAATCCCCCGTACATATTATTGAGCAGGAGGAATAACAAGATGGAGCCCTGTGGAATACTAAATAAAAACTCCTTTGGAAAAAATGATTCAGAAAACTACCCTCAGAGAGAAAGAGATAAACCACCTGTGGACATCTCCTTCCACTCCTCCAAGAGTCCACAGGTGAATCAGCAATACCTCATGGTCAATAGTACAGAAGGCAGCAAATTGATCTGATAATATCATCATGGATACCTGATATTCATCCACTGTCAGGAAGAAATCATCAACTAATGCAACAAGTACAGTCTTCCTGCCCTGTTATCAGACCCTGATCTGTGTACAGCCTGACAAAGCTCAAGGAGATTTGAAGCATCTAGTTATAGTTGTCTCACTTCAACCCTCTGAATGATGTTAACAAAAAATAGATGATAAGACACAGGACAATAATTTGCAAGATTGGCAATGCCAAGTGAGAACGGGGGGAACAATTGTTTCCCCTCAGGGAAGTGATAATCTCTGCTTATAATGAACACAATACTTTCCTCGTGGCCTTCATGCACAGGTCGTAGTATTAAGGGCTCCTAGTGCCTCCATGAATGAAACTGTCTAAAATTCAAGCTGAAAAGACATTAACCAGGATTAAATGAGTTATTCACCACCTGAACAAGATTTTGCAGAGCTATGATAAAGCCAAAAAACCCTCTCTTCTTTGTCTCCAGCGAAGACACAACATGAGAACTGGAAGGTGTTAGATGCTATCATTTAGATTTGGCCCAAGACTTCTGCCATTACTGTTCCAGACATCTACTTTCTTGCTTCATGTGTCACAGGTTCCCCATACACCAAAGTGAGTTAAGAGGGGGAAGCCTGAGCAGAGGACCCTTAAGAACAACAAAATCAATGGCTGAGGACAAAAGTTCATTATAAAGTCCTATCAACCCCTCTGTCAAGTGGTGTCAAGTATCAGGGGGTAGCCGTGTTAGTCTGTATCTACAAAAACAACAAGGAGTCTGGTGGCACCTTAGTCTTTAAGGTGCCACCAGACTCCTTGTTGTTTTTGTCAAGTGGTGTGTTAGAGAAACCATACTTTCTCTAATAGCAATCTGAGAACACTCAAGTTCCATTAAGCTTCAAAGGTGGACCATCAAAACTGGTCACTCACCTAACAAAAATGTAGTTCTGCCATTGGTAACTTCCATTGCGGTTCAGACCATGTTCATAGGAGATCTGAGAGAAACCTGAGGCTGCATTATGTTAAATCTTTTTACCCTGTTTATGGGCATGATGACTGAAAGACCTATTTGATTGTTAAACCTATGTATTTCATCATATTTTTCAATTTATTTTCTGATAGCCTTATTTTCTGAGCTCTGGACATATTTTGGCACTTACCACTATTTTTCTTCTGTATCTATCAGGACTGATCTTGCCAATCTTTACTCACATGAGTCATCCCATTGGCTTTAATGATATTATGTGTGAGAATAAGAATTACTCGAGTGATTAAGAATTATTCATGTGAATAAAGGTTTATAGTACAGAACCCATAGTAAATAAATGTGTTTTCATTTGCACCAAAATGTTTGGATGCTTTTTATCCCTGACCATTGAAGTAAGGCGGAGAGACAGCTTGTCTAACAACATTATGTTCTGGGAAATATTGGTTAGAGACAATATTTTCTAGTGCTTCCGTACATCAGTCATACCAACTAAGAAAAGTAAAACAGGTATTAAAATATCAAGACATTTGATTTTCTGCTACAGTAATTGTTGATGAGTCATTTGTTGAAGCCTCTGTACTTTGCAAAATAGTTTGTAAATGTGTTCCAATGAAGTGAAAATTTAGTAGTAACCTTAAAGACATTAAGAGCTATAAAAAGGTTGTCACGCAGCAATGGTTAACAGAAAGACAAGAAGCTATTGTTTTGTGCAGCACATCTCTGTGGTACTGTTTCATTGTTATTGTGTTAAAGCTTCATGTGAGTATTGGCCAGCCTAGCTAAAGCCTTGTGAAATATCTGACTCTCTAGCATTGTGGACTGTCGAGAATATTACTGGCAGACAGTCCCTAGCGTGGTAGATACTGGAAGGAATGCTTTCTATTGCTCAACAGTAACCTCTCTTATTAAGTATCAGAGGGGTAGCCGTGTTAGTCTGGATCTGTAAAAAGCAACAGAGGGTCCTGTGGCACCCTTAAGACTAACAGATGTATTGGAGCATAAGCTTTCGTGGGTGAATGCCCACTTCGTCAGACGCATGTAATGGAAATTTCCAGAGGCAGACATAAATATGCAGGCAAGAATCAGTATGGAGATAACAAGGTTAGTTCAATCAGGGAGGTTGAGGTCCTCTGCTAGCAGTTGAGGTGTGAACACCAAGGGAGGAGAAACTGCTTCTGTAGTTTCTGTAGCTACTACATCACTGGTTCATTCACCTGCACGCCCACCAATGTTATATATGCCATCATGTGCCAGCAATGCCCCTCTGCTATGTACATTGGCCAAACTGGACAGACACTATGTAAGAGGATAAATGGACACAAGTCAGATATCAGGAATGGCAATATACAAAAACCTGTAGGAGAACACTTCAACCTCCCTGGCCACACAATAGCAGATGTAAAGGTAGCAATCTTACAGCAAAAAATCTTCAGGACCAGACTCCAAAGAGAAACTGCTGAGCTTCAGTTCATTTGCAAATTTGACACCATCAGATCAGGATTAAACAAAGACTGTGAATGGCTATCCAACTACAGAAGCAGTTTCTCCTCCCTTGGTGTTCACACCTCAACTGCTAGCAGAGGACCTCACCCTCCCTGATTGAACTAACCTCGTTACCTCCATACTGATTCTTGCCTGCATATTTATGCCTGCCTCTGAAATTTCCATTACATGCGTCTGACGAAGTGGGCATTCACCCACGAAAGCTTATGCTCCAATACATCTGTTAGTCTTAAAGGTGCCACAGGACCCTCTCTTATTAAGGAAATCCCATTGAGTCAAGGTCACAAGTATGCAAAAATGTGGGGCTCCAAACCTCTAAACTCTTTCACCTTTCACTGTTCTCCCTCCCACCCCCCATCCAATGCAAGCATTGGGTCAGATTTCCCTCCAATTTTTTCAATTCAGTTAAACTCAATGAGACTTTACTGCCATGACAAATGTTGCCAAAGTGTAAGAAAAAGGCAGCTTTCTCAGTTATCTGACTCACCCAGGCTACCAGACTCTCTTGAAATGCACCCTGGCTTGTCTAGGTGAACACATAGCTATCATATATTTGTTCAAAGACATAGCTCAGTTTGTTCACTGTGTCCCAAGCAGACCTGCTCCACACACACACACACACACACACACACACACACACACACACACACACACACACACACACACACACACACACACACAGTCCTATAACCTAAAATGTACCCAGTAGTAATTATTAGCTAAACCACAGAAAAGAGCTCTAGAAAAATAATCACTACAGAGACTTACTTGAGAATTTATCCATTGTTCTTCCACTAAATGTCACTCGAGAGACAAATGACAAACGCATAAGAGATTTGCACAGCACCAGGGAATGAGAATGAGACTATGTAGTCCAATGTAGTTAGTTATCCTCAGCACACTGTACTCAAAGCTACTTTAGAAGCATCCTATTTATTCAGACTTCTTCCTTTCTTTCAGTGAGGAGACAAAATACAAGACCAGGAGGAAAAGTCTTTGAGAAAGATTAGGGATGGATGAACCAAGGTTCCCCAACAGGTCTTCCAATCTGAGATATTCTAACTTGTCTTCACTGCAAAGTTAACTCAGGTTTTTACTTGACTGTTTCCCTTAACTCATTTCTCACCCCTGCACAAAATCCCTTAACTCAAGTGTGGTGATGCTTTTAGTTTGAGTTGTTTGGCACATCAGGGGGTATAGACTGAAGTTCAAGTTAGGACAACTCATCAGCTGCTAACTTGACCACTCTTTGGAGTGTATGTAGGTTAACTCTACTCAAGTCATCCAATACCTTCTCATAATTCCCCGCCCCCGCTCCCATGTGCACAGAAAGGACAGACAAGTTCTCCCGTAATTCACAGGGGAAGAATGCATAGAGCAGCTCAACTTACTGCAGTGCAAAGTACCATGGGATATTTCCCCAGAAGTCCTTGTGCCACACATGCTTGAGTGCAGTACCACTGTGTACATAGCAGCTTGAGTGAAAAATGCAGCATGGCCACTATCATTCAAGCTAGGCTAAATTGAAAGAAGTAACAGGAAAACATTATGGTGACTTGTCAAGGTATGCCACCAGGATGCATTTCCTAAAATTTACACGGAGGAGGAGGAGTCAGCTGGAGAGAAGGATTCATCTGAGAGTTGTGTTTGCCTGTTGCTCAAGGCCAGGGAGGTGTCACAGTGGGATTGTGTTTTGAGATAAGGGACTCAAAGATAAACCTTCTTGGAGAGTGGGGGGAGGGAGAGCAGTAACGATCTACGGTGAAATTCTGGCTACTTTGAAATCAATGGGAATTTTGCCATTGACTTCAGTGGAGCCACAATTTCACACCTGGTGTTCATTAATCCTAAAGAGACCCAGAAAGGGCATATTCTCCCAAACACAAGACCAAGAGGAAAAGTCTGTCAGAAAGACAAGGAATGGATGAACCAAGATTCCCTGAGACACATTTAACATGGAATAAATGTGGAAGGAATAAGAATGGAGTTTATTTCTTATTAAAGGACCAAATTCTGTCCACTGATCTGATGTTGTTCAAAGTGTAAGTCAGCACAGAATTTGGCTCTGTAGCGTTTAGACAGTTCTAAGGGCACAGCTGTGTTTTTCTATATTTAATACTAGGTTTTAGGTATACACGTTGCTCCTTATTTTAATACTTTAAAAGTATTCTGTATTCTTGGGCTTTTAATGCTTTTATTTTAGTTCTCAGACAATATAACAAAGTATGGCTACAATTAGAAAAAAAAGCACTCTGAGAAATAGTAGAGTCAGCAATCAAACAGTTCCCACATTTTATACTTTTCCTGGAATATGGCTAAAGGGGTTTTTAATGGGAAAAGTTCACTTTATAGGTACAGAGAGAACTTAATCAAATTTGAGCCTTTTTCAGTGTGACTGGTAGGAAGTTTTCAAGTGTTATAAGATTTGGGATAAAGAATCCTTTACATAAGAGGGGTCATGTTGTTTTCAATCTGCCCTGAAACTGAAACCCAAAGAGTGAGCAGAGGCTGTATAAACTAACAAAACCTACTTAGAATCTGTCTCATCACAGATGGATTCTCCTGGTGAAGAGATTCCCTGATACATGCACATATTCCATAGATGCCCTCTTTTAAGCAATAATGCAGATTGTAATGTGGTATCATGAGATAATGGACCATATTGTGAGTTATTGGTTCTAGGCCTGGAGCAATGATTCCTCCAGATCAATTTCCTCCTGTTAGGCCCAGAATAAAAGGAAAACAATTAACCTATGTTAAAAAAAATTCAGAAATATTTAACAGGACTAAATTCTGGCTGTGACAGCCAGAGCTGCATAGGGGTGTGGAGGTTCAGCAACAAAGTGGTAATGACTAGAGCCTTCATGCCTGCAAAAGGCAAAGATAGGCAACAATGCTTCTCGGGTGCTGCAGCAAGTGCACTCAGATGCTGCAAGTAATGCACCTTAGAAAGGAATAGCATGCTCCACTGCTACTTCCCTTGTGATGACCATGAGTGTACAGGGTTCTGGTCATGTTCCCCATTTGCCAGACCAATCTCCCTTTGTGGTGTTGAGTACTGCCTATTGTGCTAGCCACTCCTCCTTGTGATCAGGGGTCACAAGCAGTCCCACTGTGGCTATCTCCTGAGCAACCCGTTGAGTTTTTCCTGAGTGGGGAGCAAGTAAAAACTGAGTAAGGATTTCAGGATTTGGCACATTACTTATGAAGTAGTTCAGGAAATAACTGATAGAAAATGGCACGGTTAAAATGGACCATATTGCATCATCTTCAATGAGACCTCAGTGTTTCAAATTCAAAAGGCATGCATAGATGGAGGAATGATTGATACTGATTCTTGCCACCAAAGTGTTGGTTTTTTGGTGGTGGTGGTTGTTTTTTTGCTACCTCAAAATGCAAAATTCCAGTGAGTTTCTTGTATGTAAGGACTGAATATAACCCAATTAAAAAATAATTCCATACACTAAAGTGCCTTGCAAATGTTCATGATAATGAGTTGCATCATTCATTTTAGTCCACTCATATTAGACCTATCATCAGGCCACTGATTATTAGTAGTATGAATTACTGATATAAAAAATCCTTAATCAGAAAAATGAGATTATGGAAAACATTATACGTGTTAAAGAACTGAAATTCATATCATTCTAAGCTTCCTTCTCTGCTCTTGGGTGTTTGTCTATTTTTTTAAGTCTTTGTCAGACATTTTAAAAACCAGCATTTGATCCCTGTCAGGTTGAGAGCCACAATAAGGTTCTGCTAACCCTGACAAACTGAACTTATTCATGGGGTGTCAGACATGGTATTTCAAAACAAGATTTGGTAAACAGGAAACCCAACAGAGAAGTCTGTCACGATTTTTTTAACTTTCAAGATTTCATAGGCAATGTAATGACTCTTCACTTGAATTTTATTATTACTATTAATCATGTCTATTATAGTAGTGGTTAAACACCAATGAGAAATAGGCTCCCACTGTGCTAGGCACTGTACAAACACAGAGTAGTAGACAGTGCCTGCCTAAAGCGCATGCAATCTAAATAGACAAGAGAGACACAGGGTGGGGAAAGGGGTAGAACACACAAGCAAGGTGAATAATGTACTGGCAGCAAACAGCATGTTCGTTCCAAATTTTATATATACACACATACATACACACACACACACACAGTGGGTTCAGTTAGCAGGGTATCACCTAAATTGAAAGAAAAGTGAAAGGCCGGGGGGGGGATGAGGGGGACAGGGCATGGAAGAAAAGGCTAAGAGGTGCAGGTGTGCATGAAGCTGAGGTGAAGAGACTGAAGGAGGGAGATGGTTGGTGCAAACAACCAATCAGCATAGGCCAGAGAAATTTCAATCAACTGTAGAAAGTTCCCTCCTTTGGCTGCTTCTGACCCTACTGGCCAGAGTCTCAGACTGGGCTCTTCTCTGCAATTCTCCCCCGGGCCACATGGCAGGAGGGCACTACCTCAGCTCTACTGCCCCTAGAGTGAGGGGGGGTGGGTCTCCTCTGCACAGTGCTGGGTCCAGGGGAGCGTTGGGGGAGGGGTGGACCCATCCCAGTGCAACGAGCCCTGCATTGGCTACTTCTGGGTAGGCAGGGAATTAGAGAGAGTCCTAAATCACAAAGTTCACATACAGGTTCATATTTTCCAAGGTCTGAGAGAGTTCAGATATCAGGTTTTGGTTCTGGCCCATTTTTACTCGGAATATACATTAGTTTTCTCTTCAATCTAAGTAATTCAATATAGTTCTCTCTCCCTTCTCCGTTATTATTTTGGATTGTATATCCAGTTGCTGGAGTTGCTTGTGACTAATTCACTAGAAAAGCATCACTGTTTCATGGACTCTTAGCTGAGGGGGCAGAGATCCTCCATGGTGTGGCAACTACATTTCACATGCATCCAATCTTCCACGGCTATCTATCTATCTTAGGGTTTTATACTGCTGCCCATCACTGTTGTATCTGAGTGCCTTCCATGTAAAAGCAATAGCAATGGCAAAGTACCTAATGGACTTCATGGAGTCTCTGGCACTTCTCACTTTTCAGGGTCAAAACTCTGGTTGGGGTTGGGGGTTTTATTTTATTTTATATTCTATTTGCATGTGTCCATATGGAGTTTGTAGGAGTATGAGAATAAAAGGGGTGTTCAAAATGTGATAATCACCTATAGTGAAAAGGATCTCTCAAAGCTGAAGACGTTGCAATGTTTCCAAAAGAAGGCCAGACTCTAGATTTACCTGTTCTTCTCCTTTGGAAGATTGTTCCCCAGCCAAACAGCTCAACAGAGAATGCTTTGCTCTTCACTCTCACATGTTTCATCCTGGGCTTTGAGATCTGCATTGTCCCACAGGAGCACAGCTGTTGTAGTGTTTTATAGATCTAATCTGACATAGTAGACCACAACTACGAGCATGCTTACATGTCACAGCAGGAGTACAGTGGCTCCAATCATTCCTCCCCAGCAGAACTCTGAAAATGGGGACAGATAACTACTGCTCTCCAAAGACTCTCCTCACTTGTGGAGGCCTGCCAGGATCCATACTATCTCCTTTTCTCTTCAGTAACTACATGAGACCATTGGGGGAGATAGGGAAATTAGCTCTTGGATGAGGAGCAGTTGGCTCCACCTGAACCCAAGTAAGACCAAAGTGATGCTGGTCAGAAAGGGAAAATTCTTCAAAGAGTTGGCCAATATGTTGTCTCCAGCATCTACTGAAGGTATACACCTCCCATTTATCAAAGCAGTGCAAAGTCCTGGGGTCCTGTTTAACTCCTTAATAAGGCTGGATGACCAGTTAGCATCAGTTTCAAAAATGCCTTCTTTCACTTCCAACTTGCTAGGAAAGAAGCAGTAAAGACCTGGCCACAGTATTCCATGCCACATCTCACCTCCAGGCTAGATTACTGTAATTCATTGTATATGAAGCTACAGTGAAGACGATGCACAGTCTCCAATTGGTACAGAATGTGGCTTCCCATCTTCTCCATGGCTCAGGCCACTGGGGGTACATCAGATCTGTGCTCTCTCCACTGGCTCCCAGTCAACTTTTGGCACCAGTTTGGTCCTAATTTTCAAAGCAATTAATGGATCAAGCTTCATCTACTTCAAAGACCGAATTTCGATCTATGACTAAATCCCTTCTGCTTCTCCCCATATTTAGTTATGTTGTGCAATAAGAATACAGAATCATAAGTCATTGTTTTATGTGCAGCTGCTGCTGGTCTTTCACCCATGTCTTTCATTATCATAGAATCATAGAACTGGAAGGGACCTCAAGAGGTCATCTAGTCCAGTCCCCCGCACTTATGGCAGGACTAAGTACAGTAGAACCTCAGAGTTACGAACACCAGAGTTACAAACTGACCAGTCACAACCACATACCTTATTTTGGAATCAGAAGTACACAATCAGGCAGCAGCAAAGACGGGAAAAAAAGGGAAAAAAAGGCAAATACAGTACAGTGTTAAACATAAACTACTAAAAACATAAAGGGAAAGTTAAAAAGATTTGACAAGGTAAGGAAATTGTTTCTGTGCTCGTTTCATTTAAATCAAGATGGTTAAAAGCAGCATTTTTCTTCTGCATAGTAAAGTTTCAAAGCCGCATTAAGACAATGTTCAGTTGTAAACTTTTGAAAGAACAACCACAATGTTTTGTTCAAAGTTATGGACATTTCAGAGTTACGAGCAACCTCCATTCCAGAGGTGTTCATAACTCTGAGATTCAATTGTATGTTCTAGCTCCATAATCTCCTAACCAATCAATTTTCCCTACTAGTAATATGTTTGCAAGCATTCTTTGTAAAATTGGATTGATCTTCTACAGAATTTAGTATTGAAAAAAGGGACAAATTTTGAGGAATATCTAGTTTTCCATGAAATTTGGACATTTTCCCCATCCTCCAATTTTTGTATTCATTTTTATAGCTGTGCTTCATGACTTGTCCCCATTAAATTCAGTCAGTTTATTCCAATCATAAATCTTACTTGCACTCTTCTTTGAAAAGAATTAGCTACAGGCAATTTTGAAAGAAAAACAAATCTAGTAATAAAGCACAACAATAGATGTAGAAATACCATTTGTCGTACGATTATACCGATGCTTAAAGATCAACAGATTTCTTTCCCCAGTTTTATTTCCTCTTCTTCTTCCCTTTTTAAAAATATTTGCAGTAAATAAAAATAAAGCTATTTTAGTAAACAAGTGTGATGTTTGTCACTGGATAGTTTTGTTATTTAAAAAAAATGGCAACAAGCCAAATATACCTGGCTTATGCTAGGAGTGAATCAGCCCCAGTCTGTCTAGTTTTTGTTAACTAAATATGCTTTTAAACCCCCCCTCCCCACATGCCCTGTGGTGTGTCAGGTGCATTGGAGAAAAGAAAAGATACAGGGCATTTCTTCCACCACACAATGCAACCACCCAGAAACAGGTCAGAATACATTTCTAGTGCTCAAGAGTGCACTTTACATGGAACTTCATTACCATGCCCACTGTGGTCTGCTGGTTAGGGGTATCACCAGGTACCCAGCTGGTTGACTTGTACGCTGCATTGTGCGGCACCTGCTAGCATGTGCTACACTGCACTACAGTTCAAAGCAGAAAATAAGTGTCCCCCACCAAATCATCCTACTGTGCAGGATATCTTTAGTGTCAGACATGCAGCTGTCACTGTTCTCCTGACCTCCCAAGAGTAAGAGCAGGAATTTCCCTTGTGGGAGAACTGAAATACCTCTGTGTCATGGTACACATGAAGGCATAATTCCATTAACGCATCAGGGGTTTAACAGAAAAGGATGCTCTTTTTCAGGTTCATATATTACTTCTTCACAGCTTAGTCCAATAACAGTGATAGTTATTTTTGTGTTGACGAGGTACAGTTTAAGGTCCTGACCACTCTTCATCTTGAACCATGTTTGGCTTCTCCACACTATATCTTGAACCTTGTTTGCAACACCCATGGTGACAAAATCTTGCCAGCATGGTACTGTCATAGTGTTAATAGGGATTTTTGGAGGGAAAACTGTGCTAGCCCACACTGTGCTATAGGCTACAAGTTGTAATCATGCTAGATATGAATACAAACTGTTATCATAGTGCTAATTCATACCTATGTTTGAAAATAGTTACCACTCACAGTAAGGACAAGGCCTTGCCTACTTCAAAAATGTGTGTTTAATGCTCTTTGGGTGCTGTAACAGTGGGTGTTTCACATTTGAAGGGAATGAGCTCCAGTTTTCCTTTGAGAAACCTAGCACCAAAGTTTTTATTATGGACTCCTGAGAGCAGATGCTAAATGGGTTGGGCAGTCATAAACTGTTTCTCGATTATTGTTACCTCACTGTTTGTTCAGTTGGGATTCTTATTATTCTTATTTACTGTAGACTGAACTTTGAACCAGAGTCAATTTGGTATTCAAATATTTCTTCCAACTAATTACCCTTTTTTCTCTACCTCTTTTCCTGATGTTCCTATCACAAACTCAGCACATATTGATCTTTTTTAGACATGGATTTTTATTTCCTTCACCAGGAAGTCCACGTGAGATTGCCAGTCACCTACAGGTTTGATATTTATCTTGTACATCTTTTTTTTTAAAAACAGCACCACCACATTACCCCAGATCTCAGGGAACTACACCTGTATACAGCTTCCTATAATTTTCACAACAAACCTCTTCAAGCTCTTACAATCACTGAAGTCAGTAGGATCCATTCTGTTGACTTTAGTGGGCATTGGACCAAGTCACCTACACAAAAACCTATGTAGCACTGTACCCAGCTTAGTCCAACAGCATATACCATCTGGCTATCTCTGCTCTGGTAACATGAAATATTTCTATGTCCTGTTCATTTGTACCACACATACATTCCTATAGATGACAGGCGTTTATATTTCTGAATTTAAAAACTGTTAAAAGTTCTTCATAGCATTGTCTCATAGGTATTTTCATTTTCTCCACATGAAATCTATTTTAAAATTATAGCTATTACCCATATATGAATTTTGAAGTTTTCCATTTCCTTTTGCATGATGTTCTAAGACATACATTTGTACAGCTGAGTTTAGGTTTGTTTGTTATTGAAACTGCAGCAAGTTGGGCTAAAACAATTTTACATTACTGGCTCAAGAAATCTTCAGAAATAGGCCCCTCCTTGTGAAGGATTGATTACAAAATTCTTAAAATCATGTGGGATTCCCTCTCTAAATAATAGTGGGTACGACAGCAGATGTCAGAGCTGCTATTGAGTGGGCAACCATAGAGAGTTTTCTGCCTGGACTTACTAGGAGGCCTTAACTGCCTGCCAAATGTAAGATGAACTAGCCAGAAAATGATATAATTATTTATTTATATATAATTTTAAAAATTGAGCTACTTACAGTCTTTGACGCATATAAGCAGTGTCAGGAGTCACGTGGCTTTCTGTTCTATGCCACATTGCACTTTGGATGTGGTACATCAGAAATCTAGGGCAATATGATGCTGCCATGCACTATCCTCTTATACAGTACAATTTTAGTACAGCACAGAGTGAGTGTGGAGCACTATGGTGAGACTCCTAGCTGGGAAAAGACAACATTTGCTCAGTACCTTTGGCTTCAGGTGACTGATCGAGAAGGGTCACTTCTAGATCTTGTTGCTGGCCTCTCCTTCCTGCTGTCCCTATCTCAGTGCCTCACCTGTCTGATCTGTTTCCCCCGGTTCTGTCATCTTCCCTGGAGATCCCCAAGTGAGTACCTGATAAATAACAACAATAAAAAATCAGTGTTACTGCTTACAGAACTGCCACAAAGTAAAGTAAAATTTAAATTTTTGTTAAAAGTAAACAAGTTGGTAAAAAATAGAGGAGGCTGGGGAGCGGGTGAGAAAGAAAATGATGGAGAAAAAAAAGACAGGAGGAGAGGGTGTTTTTTTTTCTACATCTGGTTGCAAGGCCTATAAATCCTTATTACAGCTAGGCAGATCTATGCCTTGTCTACACTAGATAAATTTATCATTCTATCAAAACTTTGGCTCCCTAGCACACTTGTAAAACACCTCATGTCTACATACAAAAGAACTCCAAACAGAATAGATACATGCCAAATACCATTCAGTCTACACTATTTTAGTGCCAGTGTGGCTGGAAGCCACTGGTGTAATGGTACCAATGGTTCATGAACTGCTTGCAGTGTGAAATTTGTATGTTTTGTACATCTCCAATCATAAGCTGGGCACAGTAATGTAAGATGACAGAAATGAAGCCTGAAATCTGAGTGAATATTATAGAAAGCATTGTTTCATGACAGAGCAATATCACAATGTACTACAGACACAAAATGTGCTACCATCTCCACAACAAAGAACATGTCAATAATCTTGACCTTCATCACCCCATGCTATTTAGTGTTTCTAGGTGTCTGTGTTTCTTAATCATAGCCTCGTTGCTGATCATAGTTTCCTATGAACATTGCTCTATTAGTAGAGTAACAAGATATGTGCAGAGTTACTGTGTTTTCACAGAGAGTGACAACAAAGCAAATAATTTCTACTCGCTCACACAGACCAAACAAAGACTTTAAGTTGTCTTGTGATTCCTGTAGTTTTACTTTTCTTTAAACATGCATTTAGAGTAACTGCTTCCCTAAGAAATTTAATTGAATTGGCATTAGAAAAACAAGTTGAATTTTCCTTTGCCAGTTTGGCAGAAAATGTTTTGTCTTTATAATTTTCAGTTTTTAATGTTTTAAACAGTAGGAAGTTAGGAAAAATAAAGTAATTAAAGAAAATGATTAAAGCACTAATCATAAAGCTAACAACGGTCTTTTTATGATTATACTAAGAGTTACAAAGATAGGGTTTAAAAAAAAAGAATTCAGCCTGAAATTGGGGCATAAAAAACATACTGGTTAAAGACAGGAAAGATCACGATTGTATCTTCAGTGCTCTACTTTCCCAATCTAAAAAATATGCAGTCAAGAAGTGATGATTCAGTGCTGGAGAAAAAAAATCCATGTGTCTGATTGGGGAGTATACTCGCCCCATATATGAAATCATCTACATTGCGTGGCTGGGTGAACATCTGCTGCATAAACTCAGAGCTGGTTTCAGTTGCCACAAAACAGTTTTTCCTTTCCTTTTTGTCTGAGGAAGGGCAGGGGAAGGATGAGCACTATACACGGGTAACTAATATTATACCATTTAAAATAACACCTGTGAGCAAGCAACACTAATATAATTGAGTATCTTTATCTGAAATGTGTTGTTAATCCAACATGATTCATAAATGGATGAAGGAGGGTGGGAGAGTAATCAAGCATACTTGTTTATATTATTCCCTCCTTTATTCTTTATCAAGGAAGCTAAATGCCGGCATGCAATCAGTTGACTAACTCCAGAATGCAGACTGTTTGCAAGGGTTGTTTTAACAGACTGTTGAACTGACAGCAGCATGATGAAGATCATCCAATAAATGCAGTATGTACATGTAATATACATCTGGCCTGTATTTCTCAGTGATTGATGGAGACAAAGAGAGTAGATCATCCAATAAGTACAATACACTACGTGCGCCAGATCCTCAGCTGGTATAAATCAGTGAAGCTTAATTGAAGTAATACTAGTACAGTAATAGCATAGGTGCTGTGTTTGATGCAAGTTCATGTGTTACATTTTATGACAATTATTTAATAAGCTGATTTGAATATAACCACATACTCTCTTTAAATAAAAGCTGTGTGTAGATTTTGTGCTGGTGAAAGGCAGCTATGGTGAATGAACCCTCACTTTATCTACAGGGAAGCAGCAGGGCAAGCTTCTCATACACACTGTCTGCAGGCATCAGCTCTGATCTGGAAAGGAACTATTTTTAGGGGTAAGTTCAGTCTACATGGGCCATGATGTGTTGGCCTCTCTGCTGAGTCTGACATTTAGTGCAAAGCATGGTGGTGAATTTACAGTGTGGAAGCTGGAACTGAGACCCACCAAACTCATTTCATATACTGGCTACCAAAAAGGTGGGAACAACTTTTAAACCCTACTGACTTCATACTGGCAATCTACAGGCAAAAGACTCTGAAGCTCATTAGCAATGTCCTGAAGCATCTAATCCCCTAATAAGTGCTAATGTTACACCTTTAAAGGTGACATTTGTTTTCTGGAAAGTTAAGTTTGTTCAAATAAGTTCTGACCTTTTGGAGCTGTCACAGGAGCTTTATGCTATCTGGACATAATCTCCCAAAAATTGCACTCAGTCTCCAACACACTCAGACTCTGCCATATCGGAGGGACAGCTCCCATTCACTAAAATATAAACTAAATCAAATATTAACACTACAGAGAGGGCGACACTATTTGTGAATGAGTATTAGAAAGTTGGGTATCAGGATTCATAGGTCTGAGAACAGAGTATTGTCTAGTGGTTAGAAAAACGACAGCCAAAAGAAACAACTCTGTTTGGGTTGTCTGCAAGGACTCAACTCAGGATCTATGAGCATAAGGTTCTACCACTTGAGATACAAGATTACGTACATTAACATGGAGATAGTAGCAGACTTATGAACCTCTATATGTGGTCTAACCATTATAGGGACAAAGACCCACACTGTGTTAGCATGGGTTAAATGTGCATAATTTTGACCTTTTCCTCCAAAAGGCAGAATGGCAAAAGTGAATGAGATTTAGAGAAATAAATTCTATTTCCAATTCTGGCCACAGTGCTCTTGTCCAACATCTCTTTATAAAACAGATGAATGATAGCTGCCTCCCCCAAGGCTGGGGTAGGAGGCCTTGCTTAACAAGGTCCTGAAATACACAGAAATATCAGAACTGTGCATAGAAAACCTGAGATTAAAAACCATACATATGCTCTTGGCTTGTAGCTGAGTGCACCTTCCCTGGCTACAGGGCATTGTGTGGGAAAAGAGTCAGCACAAAGGAAGTTTCAAAGTAGCAGCCGTGTGAGTCTGTATCCGCAAAAAGAACAGGAGTACTTGTGGCAAATTTGTTAGTCTTTAAGGTGCCACAAGTACTCCTGTTCTTTTCACAAAGGAAGTGACATTTTACCACTTGTGCAGAAACATGTGACAGACCTGTGAAATGTGTGAGTGACATAAGAGCTGCGTGACATTTGGCAGGTCCGTATTATGGACCAGATTGTGATGTACTACTCAGGAAGTAAGGGTATCACAATCTGGCCTAGAAAATAAGCTGGTCTGGAGAGCATACAAAAGTGGTGGTGAAATCCCAGTACAATTTATTACAACCACATATACACCATATTGTAATCTGCAGCATCTTTAGTGAAGGGTCTTTTTGTTTTTTTTTAAATGGCACTGAAGGTAGCAGGGACTTATCAGCCCTGATGTTAGGCACGTCTGCTGCCTTAGTTTCTGCCTCTTAGACTTTCCATAAACTCACGCAAGTTTTCATGTGTCAAATAATTCCTCTTCTTAGGGTCTGGTTGATCATTTCCTTCTCTCTTAGTTTTCCCTCATTCTGGATCTTCACTCATTTCAAAGGCCAATATCAACCCTTTTCAGTTCTTGACTATGCAAAGAAGTGCACAAAGTGCATTCAACTTTGCACTGGAATTCCCAGCACCAAAGTTGCCAGTATCATTCACAGTGATCAAAGAACTTAAAAACAAACTACAATATACACAACCTTAATGACAACTTGTTAATTGGTTACTTCATTATACAACATATTAGTCCAGGAAAAAAAATTGTTGAATTAAGATTGAGGGTATGTTGAGAAATTTAGAAAAGATAAATATTACAAGGATGTTGTAATTATCCCCCAAACAAGCATTATAAACCCAGGAAATTCAGAGCTAAAGTTAAACTTAAAGAAACCCAAACAGGATAGGGCAAGGAAATTCACTTTTGGGGCACACAGACAACCTTAACTCTGGTAGTGATACCATGCAACAAACATGCAATTTTGCTTAATGCATAATGCATTTGTAGTCCCAGATAAGATTAAACTGATTTTTAAAGACAGATTTTTTTCCTTTTTCTCCACCATATAAATTTACATATGAAATGTAAATGTGTATGGTTTTTATTATATTGTAGAAATGATTTGATTATTTTAAAATCATAAGGTAAATATAGAAAGGAAACTTGTCTGTTCTTGTGACAGCAAAATATTTTGAATATGTAATCAATTTTGAACCAAAACCATGGATCTCAATACCATGAGACTGTTAGTGAAGTTCAGTCCTGGATTCAGATTTGGTTTAAACCTTTGCTTCTTCCGTCCACTTTGACTTAAAAAAACCCAGCTGAAATATAATTGGATCACCTGTTTGTACACTGTATATTTTATCCTGGAATCACAGAGATTATGGCTAAAAAATAACACGTCTTCAGAACATAATTACCTGATATAAATGCCTATAGTATAAATAATACACCCTTTAAAACAGTTATGAATGTATAATTAACTAATGAAATTATTCAAGTATGTTGCCTACATACCAGTAATAGTCATTACAGAATTGCCTACATATAAGTTTAACGTGTTTACAGCCCTTTTTATTTACGTTATTTGTCATCCTAATATTTGTATCTGTTTTAGGAAAACAAACATCCCCCACCCCACCAAAAACATAATACAAAATAGAGAGAAAAATAATTGACACTCAGGGCAAAATACAGGCTTTGTTTCTTAAGCCAGGTGAGGTTATGAGAGAAGAGAGTATAGCAGGTCAAGCTGTAGGGCGGGTCCCTGAGCAATCTTGACAGTACAAACCAGGTTGGCTTGGAGGAAGCTGTGGGGGCACACACATTCTGGAACACACCCTGTAACACAGCTATTTTAAAAGGGAGCTGCATGCTCTTGCTCCCCTTTGAGTCCTTCTGTAAAAGGCAGCATATGCAGAAGGGGAATAGGAGTCTGACTTCATCCCAAGCCACATTAGCATTCCCCATAGCCTAGCACCTAAGGGAGTACTAGGTTGGAATCTTGTGCAGTTGCTGTGTATGTTGCCCTCTTTCAAAATTAAGGCTGGTATTTTTTTCTTCATTAACACCCAAGTCTCAGCAATGTGAGTTCAACCCTAAGACTGAATTTCCTGTGTTTACATCAATTTAAGTAAAACCCTCTTAATCTCTTGGCATAATTTAAACATATTGTAATGGTAACATGGGTGTGACATCACTGACATCAGTGGATTTGAATTTACTAACACCAGGGCTGAATTTGTTCCAATATTTTTGCATTTAAGGGCAATGTGTAATATCAGGGCAATGCACACTTTCTGGAACTGTATCACTGTTATTAGCACAGATGCAATTGATATTAAGTATTTCTGAGTGATTTTTTCTTGCCAGCTTTCTATCTGTAACTTTGGACTCCAGGTGATATTTAGTGGAGGCATCTACCCAGCAGCTTTTAAGATTCATTCTAAATGTAGGTCAGTGGTTAAAGTTTATCAAAATAAGAAATGTTAGTGTCTATTGTAATAGGTATCAATGTCATTTTAAGATCACAGTTTGTGCCATAATAAACTGTATATTTTGTGTGTTTCCATACACACACACACACACACACACACGTACGGAAAGAGAGAGAGAGAGAGAGAGAGAGAATGACTCCATAACCTGGTGGTTAGGGCACTCATCTGGGGTGGCAGGGGACCTCTGTTTCAGTCCCTATACCAATGAATATTTCAATATTTATACAAAGTTGAACAACTTCAAAAGGAGAGATTTAAAGAGCCAGACCACAGAATAACCTATCATCCAGTGTTTAGGGCATTCAAGTACAATGTGTGAGATCTAAATTCAAATCCCTGTTCTGAATCAGACATATTGGGGACTTGAATCCCAGTCTCCCACATCCCAGGTGAATGCTCTAACCATTGGGCTAAGGCTACATCTACACTACAGGGGGGGTCGATTTAAGATACGCAAATTTCGCGTAGCTGAATTCGACGTATCAGATCCGACTTACCCTGTTGTGAGGACGGCGGCAAAATCGACTGCCGCGGCTCCCAGTCGACGGCGCTTACTCCCACCTCCGCTGGTGGAGTAAGCGCGTCAATTCGGGGATCGATTGTCGCGTCCTGACGAGACGCGATAAGTCGATCCCCAAGAGATCGATTTCTACCCGCCGATTCAGGCGGGTAGTGTAGACCTAGCCTAAAAGATATAAGGGGGGCAGTAGCACTCCTCTTCCTCCTATTTTGTGAATGGTGTTTCCAAATTTCCTTGCTTGTAATAAAATGACTGAAAACAAAGTGAAATGTTTAGTTTGACCGAAAACTAATTTTTTCAGGGGGAGTGGGTGTGGGGGCTATTGTTGGTTGGTTGTTTTTTCTCCCCAATCAAACAAGCAAACATTCATTTTGGGTCAATCCAAAATTTTTATTTTATTTTTCAGTTTGGCCACTGAACTGAAAAATTAATTATTCGCACAGCTCTACTTGCCAGTTGCAAATTATGCTCTATGAAAACATCAACAAACATGAACTGGAGTGTGGATTTAAAACCAAAACAGTTAATCTCCTCCCCTTATATGTGGAAATACCAAGATCCTTTGTTTATCGCCCATCCATAACCAGGTCTCTCAACCTCCCTTCCTCCTGCACACTCATGTTCTAAATCAAGCGTTAATGTGCAGGACTTTCTACAGTATGCAACAAATAACAAGGCCTTCTCAAGCTTGCCAGCATACAGTAGGAGGGTGGGTGCTGCACCACCATTAAAATAGTGTAGCATGTGCCCCTTTCTATAGCTGGCCAACATCTGGTGTGGTGGGTGGGAGTAGGGGAGGGAGGTAGGATTTTGTTCCATCTCCGCAGACTAGGGACATTACTTCCCCCAGTCCTTGTGCTCAGTGAGTGCACGGACTGTGATTATGTTTGGCTCTGGCACAGGACCATAGATGGGAAAACTCCTTGCACCTTAAGTATCAGAGGGGTAGCCGTGTTAGTCTGGATCTGTAAAAAGCAACAAAGAGTCCTGTGGCACCTTATAGACGAACAGACGTATTGGAGCATAAGCTTTCGTGGGTGAATACTCACTTCGTCAGATGCATGTCGAAGTGATGAAGTGGGTATTCACCCACAAATGCTTATGCTCCAATACGTCTCTTAGTCTATAAGGTGCCACAGGACTCTCTGTCACTCATTGCACCTTATATCCCCCATGAGCACCTTTGCAGGCCCAGGGTACAATCTCATCCACAATGTTTATAAAGCTCTTTGAAGAAATAGAGAGCTCCATAAGTGCTAAGTTTTATTATGATTCGTAGCTGTAATTGGCACCTACATTAGCAAAGAGGCCAGGGAGGCTGAACAACCATCTAATCTCTTGAGGTGGTCATTCAAATTTAGAGCTAAAAAACCCTGGCAAGGTGGGGTAGGGAAACTTGCATTGCTACTGATCACACTGTATCCAATCTACGGAGAAAGAACAGACTCGGCTCTGCAGGGCTGTCAATCCAGCACCTTTCCCCAGCCAACGTTAAATTCACTTAAGCCACGATGACTAATTTTGTAATTACAAAGTGATGCCGTAAATGCTACACCTGGGTGAGGCTATTTTTTGAATGACTACATTTCTCTTCAGCCTGCCCTACTTCTTAAAGTTTGTTGATATGCTATAATAAAAGAGGTGTAAATGTTTTATAATAAAAAAACAACTAAATAAATAAAAGTTTCAGGATTTTTGAAAATTGTGAGTACTCACTCACGGCTTGATCTTGTGATCTCAGCACTTCAATGGTTTGGGGCTTTAAAAAAGGCCCAGGAATGTTGGTTCCCCCCCCCCCCTTTAACCTACTTGTATGTCCTGTATTTTCTGAGTCCAGAATGTTCTTTGTGTGTGAGATTGTAATCTTGGATGAATTGCTGTGTACCTGGACAAGTCTGTGGAGATACATGGTAATGCGTGCTGCAAGCCTGAGATTAGAATTTGGCTCAATACCAGAAATGAAGAAACCAGACTCTACCTCAGCAGTTAAGAAACTTGGTCACATTTATTGTGAACTATTGTATAAGAATAAAGAGAAAAACACTCTTCATTGATCCTTATTGATGTGGAAAATCATACTAAGATACCTATTTATGTTTCTCAATGTTTAAGAGTATACATAACTTTAAAATGACAAGGTGGATGAGGTAATATCTTTAGTCCAATAAAATATATTACCTCACCCATCTTGTCTCTGTAATATCCTGGGACTGTCACAGTTACAACTACACCGCACTCTTTAAAATGACAGTCACACAAGACAGTGCACTGAAGATTTATAAGTACTTCTGCAAACTCATGTTCTCAGCTGCTAAATGAACTTATGCCTCTATCACATTTACCACATCAGGTTCATCTATAACACTAAAATATTCTGGGACATTGCTCCTACTGTACTTATTATTATTGTTGTTCAGAAAAATTATATACATCAAGTAAAGACTGACTATTATTGTAAGTAAAGGGGACTAACCCTTTTTGTTAAGACACTCAGGCCCAAAGTCCTGAGCCAACTCCCTTTGAAGTGATTGGGACAGGGAGTCTTCCTATTGACTTTAGTGAGAGGCGGAGGAGGCCTCAAATTTCTAAAAGTGGTCTTTAAATTTGGGTGCCCAACTTTAGGGAGATTTTCAAAGGCACATAGGGCAGTTAGGTCCCCATCTCCTATTAAAAGTCAAAGGAACTTCGGCACCTGACTGTCATTTATGTCTTTGAAACCCTACTCTCTGAAATAGGGTTAAGAGTGTCCAACCTAGGTGCCTAAACTTAGGCTTTTAAAGCCATAGTTCAGTGCTTATATAAGTGGCCTGATTTTTCAAAAGTGCTGAGCACTCAGTAGCTCCCACTGACTTCAGTTAGAGCTGCTGGCTGCTCAGCAGTTTTGGAAACCAGGCCATGCATTTAGATGTCTAAATATGGGTTTGGGCTTTAGGTACCCAATCATGCAGTTCTTCGCCATAGTGTGTCTAAAAGTGAGAAAACCCCAAATGTAAGTAACCAGAATTAAAGGCCTCTTCTGAAAATTTAAGTCTTTCAATCTCTGTATGATTTGTATCCTTTTTATTGGCTAGATTCAGCTATTTATTAATTATTTTTTTATGTAAAATAAAGACAGCCCGCATACAGTAAAGAGAACAATAATAAATAAAGAGATTAATAGGCAGTGGTGATTACTGAAGCATTCTCTGTATTTTCTGTAAGACTTTTCCCTCAATAGAAAGCAATGTTTGGTGTGACTAGGAGTAAAAGACTTCAAAAAGTTCTGATATGCACCAAAAGATTTAACCAAACTGTGTGAAGTTTCTGTTTCCTGTGTCTTTGTAATGCTTAGTAAGAATCCAGGAATCAGGTTGGTGAGCAGAGAAAGCATAGCACTTTTATAAATGTACTAGTGCTTGGTTCAGTCTGCGTCTGCTCAGGTTTCTGTGAGGACTTAATTTACATTAGACCTCCTTACAGATTTAACACAAACATTTGCACTGTTGTTCCTTCACGGGGAACTTGTTATTTATCCTTACACTACCAGTTTTCTCTACAGCTTCCACTCACTCCACTTTCAACCTCTGCTGATCAAGGAAGTGTGAGAATGGATTTTTGAATCAACTCAGGTTGTTTGCATGCAGTGCAGAACACTCTTGCTAGCCACTGGACACAATCTAAATTTTTTATCTGAATCCCCAAAGACCAGACATTAAATGAATTACTAATATTGGCTTACAGCAAATTTATTTGAAGGCTTGTACATTGATTATTCTGCTGGCGGGATCTCTTCATGATGGGAAAATATCTTTACATATTTTAATAATATGTAACACGTACAGAGAGCATGACACAGTGTGGAAAATAAGCTAATTTTTATTTGTATAACTGATAGAGTCACATAACTACATACTTGCCCATAACCTGTTCACATGCTGGTACCTGTCCTTGTAATTTTAATGTAATTATGTAGAATCTGCACCATGACTCACATAGAAAACTTCAAAGACAATGAAACTCATCATTTGTGTACTGTGTATTTCCTGAATTTGAACAGACAAATTAATATCACAGCATCAGTCCAACAGATAACAGTTGCCTTCTTCCCTTTTACTGTAAGCACTGTTTGGAAAATTTGGTAACTTCCTTGTGAACATTCCACAGAAGTTAATCTATAACCTACACATTTACAGGAGGCAAAGGTGCTCCCCCCTCCACTTTGTTTAACAGATTTCCATTGAGTAAAGAGAAGTATTGACTTTGAGCTGACAGGAGGGCTCTGCATCCTGTAATAGAAATTCATATAAATATCAGTTTGTTCAATGCCTTCTCCATTACATGTGTATACAGGAGAGCTGCCTCTGGTAAATTCACATACAATTTCAATCTTCCCTTGTGTCCTGTAGATAATGTAGTTTGCAACATTCTTTCTTCCATTCCTCCTCTCCCTTTTTTTTTTTTAAACTCACCAAAGATCTAAAAGACCAATTCAGGCAGGTGTTACTTTTTAAAGTGCTTTCCAGAAGCTGGCCTAAGTAAAATTTAGCTCCATTGGAAAGATTGGTATGTTCAGATCCTCATTCCCCACGTTGGAAAGGATTCAAGGTACTGGAGAGGGAACAGCCCTATGGATTGATCAGACGACCTGTTAGAAGGGCTTTGGAAGCTTTGAACAGGTATTGAGGTTAAAGGAAAGTCAATTCTCTGAGTTCTGTGAGTGTCAGTGCAGAGAAGATATCATCTTCTGATCAGCAGACTTCCCACCTTTCCCTCAGTTCCTTTGTCCCCTTCTCCACCAATGGGTTCAAGACACAGATTTAATGTCTGATATCTTGTGCCTCATCAATGGCAGAAACAAGAGCTTTTCATTAGGAGAAAAGGGAGATTCCCAAGCCTCCAAATGGACCCAGCAATTGGACTGTAAACTTGGAAGGTTCAGAGATATCACTCTTCACAGTAATTTCATTCTTATATTAAGTGATGGCCCCCAGGTGAGTCATCTGTGGGGATTGACACTGCAACCTCTGAACCCAAAACCATGACCCATGACTGCCTGAGCTAAAAAAAATTGCAGGTCTGTTAGCTCAAAGGCTGTAACAGACTCAAAATTCTATGATCCAGCCACTTTGGGGGACAGAGTCACATTGTGAAAGTGTGTGTTGCACTGATATATAGAAAAGCTTTTTTCCAGTCATATTCTGAAGTGCTAAAAATGTTACATATTTCTTGACTGTCCAACTCCTGCACAGTTAGACCTAGTTAATCAAGGCTTCTAACTTCATAAACAAAGGAACTAAATATGATCCCAATTATTCACTATTAATGAATAATGAAGCCATTCCAAATGCATAGCAATAAAATCTTTGTAGTCATATATTCGCTCTCTCTCTCCTTATATTATGCATGGATCACATACAAAAACAACATCAACACTATGTTAAAAGAACATTATTAAATTGCAAAGTCAAGCACTCAAAAGTTAGTTGCCTGGGTAACCTTAATCCAGCCCCCTTGTGCATATGCATTATGATATACTTTTTAGTTACATGATCTCAGACTGTTTTTTTCCCAGAGGATCCCAGCCTCACTGAGTGTTCTCTTAGTGAGCAGCTGTTCAATATTTTGTTTTCTCCTCATTGTCTAATGTGTAGCCCCTTGTTGACTGCACACTATTCAAACTTCGCTGTGAAAAGACACAAATATTAATTTCCTCATGGGCTTTTCTATGGCATTCATCAATATAACGAGTGCTTCACAAATATAGATTAATTTATTTTCACAATGTCCCTGTGAAATGATGGGGTAGTATTATCTCCATTTTACAGATAGAGAATGGAAGCAGAGATAAAGCTCCAAAATATCCCCTAATTCTAGGTGCCCAGTTTGAGAAACTTGGAACTTGATTTTTCCAATTACTTAGCACTATATAGCACTTAAAATGTTCAAAGCACTGCTCCCACTGACTTCAGTTGAAGCTGAGAGTGCTCAGCACTTCTGCAAAACAGACCCCAGAATTTCAAGTCAGGCACCCAGAAAAGGAGGAACACACAATTAAAGACCCCCTCTGAAAAGTCTGACTTAAGGGACTTGTCTAGCATCACATAGGAGCTCTGTGATGGAGGCAGCAATAGAATCCAGTTCTCTGGTGCAGCACTCAGCTTCCTTAACCCTGACACCATCCTCTCTCTTCTCTTCAGTCACCTGCCACATTCACTATACACCTTCCAACTTCTGCAACCAATGAAGCAAGGGTCCTACAGAGAAATCTCCTTTATTGCACAACCCTGATTCATCCCCAAAGCAGGTCCAGAGGCTCTGTGTAAATAATAGTATGTGATCATGTAATTAAAGACTGCATCATAATGAATATACAGAAGGGTGCTGAATGGAGGTTGCACAGCGAACCTTAATTCCGGCATTTCCTAACTTCTGAGTGCTTGTCTTTGCAACATGAAAAATGTTGTGTATATACACACACAGTATATCATATATTCAATGAATACTTATTTCCATTTATATACCAGGTGATCATTGCACAATCCTCTTAATTCTAACATATTTGTTTTTCTTAATTAGGGTATGAAACTGGTCACAGCTGCAGTTTAGACTAGTGGATCTTGCTATTCAAAGATCCATCAGCACTTTTGCAGTGCTTAGAGCGTTAAACAAATCCATAACAATTGAGAGAATGACTAGACTTCCAAAATATTTCTGCATTCATGTTGCTGCTGCACTATGTGCAGCTCTGGACTGACTTCTGAGTCACTTCTTCATTCAGGAGGGGTTTTACTTTGGTGGGGAGACAGCGTTTGTAATGAGAATATGGTAATACTTTTACTGTAGATGTTATTCAAAAAGAATTTTAATAAAACCACCAATTGTATTACATCAGTACATCCCCTTAAATCCCATGGAGATTTTCCTAAACCGAGCTAAACCATTTGCCTCAAACATCTTATCTATTTCTGCTACTACACAAATCCCCTAAATATTTCAGTCACTGCAGGGCCAACTGAAATGGTAAATTACCTAGTCTACTAACAGAACAATTATTGAAAAGCATTATGCCTGGGTCCTGCTGAAAATGAGGTTGCTGGGATTGAAGATGACTGCAGAGAAATCAGAATTATAAGATTATCACCCACGAGCCAATAATTTATATTGTTGCCAGTTTGTAACATTCCCATATGTTTCTTTCTGCCTTTTTGTGCCTGATCAGATGTTCTGCTATTTCCATAACTACACATTTAAAAAGCTCACAAAGGATGGTCTCACCTGTTATTCTTTGCAATGGAAATAGTTTGCAATTGGGTCACCAGAGGCTACTACAGCTTTTGGAAAAGTCGATGGTAATACAATGAAAACATTTCTGAAAGCTAATACTTTACTTTTACATCTCTATTTTATATGCTTTCCTTAGTCTGAAATCGCTAGTGCTGGACCCAGTGACTTTCATTAGACTGGAGATTTTACTTCGGAATAATGCTAGAAGCACCACAGGACAAGCTCAGGAGATTCAGATAACGTTCAGATTTACTGACAAACTTATTCATAAAGTTCTACCATGAAGGACAAATCCAAAGAACAATTAGCTTCTGCCACTACATGAATTATTTGTCTAACAAAACCACCAGAGCGTTAGCTATGATCCCAGGAACTGACAATTCATAATGATGACATCAGCTTACAAAGAGAAGAGAGAAAGAAACCCATAGAAAGGATTATTATCCCCTAGGATTATTATTTGTGGTTTGTGGCATTGTAGAGCTTGTGACACAGCTATTCAATTGTAAACGTCACCACTGGCTTTTATTTTAGACACTCTTATCGGAAAGAGACAGAAGCATTCTATTTTCAGAAAAAAACCTGAGTTCTGTGGGGTTTGCCAGAGGTTTTTCTACAGGCTTCTATAGACTGTTCTGCAGCTTAATTGTGAGTCAGGAACCAAAAATGTCAGAACTTTACTGATGGAGCTTAGACCTGCAATTTATTTAATTTACATTTATTTTAAAAACACCCATTCAAGGCTCTAGGGCTATTCCCTATAAAAATATACAAAAAAGGATTCTAATAGCTGTAACAGAAGGACTAATTGGTCTTCTGCATATCTGACCCCATCTAAACAAATATACAAGTTGCTTATTCTAGCAGTTCCATGCAAAACAGGCTCCATCACCAAACCATCCTATATCCCTCATCTGCCCCTTTCAGGAAAAGCCCAGGAAAATATATAAGCCTAACAATATACCATAAAGATAAACAAGTCAGGACCATCAGACCAAGACTTGCCATGAGCAGGGGCGGCCCGTCCATATAGGCGAACTAGGCAGTTGCCTAGGGTGCCAAGTTAAAGGGGGCACCAAACTCAAGGAAAAAAATCAAATTTAAAAAAAAAAAATGAAAGAAAAATGAAAAAGATGAAAAAAATACAAATAAAATAATGAAGATGTCATTATTTCAATTCCCGTGCACTATGGAGGGAATATGAATTATAATTCATTTATCTGCGTTTCTGATAATTTATTAATATGTCAAATCTTTTATTTACTGCAAAAAATAAATATTTTAGCAAAAAAAAATTTCAATTTGCGACATAGGATCAAGATGACCACTCCGCAATTTTGCTAAGCAATAACTCAGCCACAATGAAACACATCCGCCAGTGGCAAGAGCTGCAATGCTAGTGACACCTAACTCGAATATACATCAAGGTCGCGTAGCCAGAAATTCATGTAGAGCGGAGATCTCATGAGTTGATACAAGTCAAACGGTGATTTTAACACACGTCGCAGGTACATGATTAAGAATCCAGCGAATACTGTGGAAAATTGTGTTTCTTGGTGCCAAAGAATAAAGAATAACATCTTTCAGTATTATAAATCCAAAATCCAAAAAGCGTTATTAAACCTTAGCGTTATTATCAGGCTGTATAATTATGAACTTTTCTTTGTTATAACTGGTTCACATGTAATAAATAAGGTCCATAAAAGAAAAGTAACAGCGTTAACACTTAATAGACTACGAAAATGATGATGTCACACTCCAAGCGGGTAACCGTGAGGAAGGGGATTACGTTCCAAACAACCAGTGTCAGGTTATAACATATAAAAAGGTCATTTTATTTCCGTGTAAATGCTGTAACTAACTGTTTTAATAGGTAAGTGAGTGTATGTTACTAATCATTGAACCTTTAAGCAGTGAAAAGATGTGTTGCGATGGCTGCAATGTGGTTTAAATTGCCAACCATGTGATATGTCAGCTATCCTTAACACTATAATGCTTGCAGTCGGGAGCACAGTACAAAACAATATTCAAATGCCCCATGGCAGAAAGACGAAAAAGAAAACCCTCGGGAGCTGAGTATCATAAACGAAAGGCTGAGAAGGAAAAGGACCAAGCAAAACAGCAGGGATCCTTCCTGAAATATTTTCTCTTTAATCCAAATAAAGCTGGAAGCAGTTCACAGCATCCAGATGAAGGAATTTTACTTGGAGAGGAGGTTAGCTCACATCTGCATGGAAACAGTTTGGAACATCAAGATGAAGGTATATTACTTTGAGATGAGGGTAGCTCACATCCACAAAAAAGCAGTTTGGAAACTCATGATGATGGAAAATTACTTCTAGATGAAGGCAGCTCACAGCATCAGAATGATATGGAAGTGGAGAAAATTTATTCACTTTCAGAGAGACATGCAGAAATTGAAGTAAATGAAGTAGAAGGAAGAAAGGATGAGGACTTTACAAACAAGTTACACTATGGGGACCCAGCTTCATGGCCCAGATGTGATGACAGTGTGTGGCAAATTCTTGTGGAACATGGACTCGAACAAGTTCATGAATTTCCCTTCCCTAAGGATGGAAATAAAAGAAAATTCTCTGCTCAGCATTACAAGAGGAAACTCATTAATGGGGAAGAAATTCATCGAAACTGGTTACAATATTCAGTGTCGAAGGACTCTGTGTTTTGCTTTTGCTGCAAGTTAGAAATCAAGCAATTGGTACATCACTTACTGAAAATGGTTCGAAGGACTGGAAAAACATATCTTCAATTCTCTCTTCACATGAAAGAAGTACAGAACATTTGGAATGTTTTCAAAATTGGAAAGAATTTGAATTATGATTGAAAAAAGGCAAAACTATCGATGAAGAAAATTTACATGTGATCAAGGAAAAAAAAGAATATTGGCCACAAATATTAGAGCGTCTGATTGCTTTAGTGAGAGTTCTTGGTGGGCAAAATTTAGCATTCTGCAGCAGAAATGAAAAATTATACACTCCAGGTAATGGAAACCTTTTAAAATTTGTTGAATACCTAGCTTTGTTTGATCCAGTCATGAAGGAGCATCTACGTAAAATAACTTATCATGAAACACAGGTTCATTACTTAGGAAAAAATATGCAGAATGAACTGATTCAAATCCTAGCAAACTCCATAAAAAAAAAATTGTAGAAGCTGCCCATTCAGCAAAATACTTTTCAATAATACTGGACTGTACACCAGATGTGAGGCATGTTGAACAAATGACGATGATCATTCATTTTGGGGATATGGAAAAGTCTGCAGATGAAGATAATGTTGAAGTGCTCATAAAGGAACATTTTTTGGGTTTCATACCACTGAAGGAGATGACTGGAGCATTTATGACTGAAACTATTCTACAAGAGCTTGAAACAATGTCATTATCTGTTGAAAACTTACGTGGATGGGCTATGATAATGGGAGTAATATGAAGGATAAAGACAATGGTGTGCAAAGGAGAATGATGGAAATCAATCCTAGGGCCTTTTTCGTTCCTTGCAGTGCACATTCTCTCAATTTGGTTGTCAGTGATGCTGCTAGATGCTGTTTGGAGGCAAGCAGTTTCTGAGACCCGGTGCAATGTGTTTGTGTGTTTTTCTCAGGCTCAACATGCTGTTGGGACATTCTGACTCGCCACGTGAATTCTCTAACTGTGAAATCACTTAGTCAGACAAGATGGGAGAGTCGCAGTGATGCTCTTAGTCTTCGCTATGAACTTGGAAACATTTATGATGCCCTAATTGAAATTTCTGATGATACTACCTTTACTGGATCATCTGGCAATACGGCACGTTCAGATGCAGAAGCTTTTGCAAATGGCCTTTCCAAGTTCAAATTTGTGACTTCACTCATTTTGTGGTATAATATCCTTTTTGAGATTAACCTCACTAGTAAGCAGCTTCAGGAAAATAACTTGAACATACATTCTGCTATTCAAAAACTGCAGCAAACTAAAAATATTCTGGAGGAATTCAGAAGTGATGAAGGGTTCAAAAGAACACTGGTAGATTCTCTCGAGCTTGCTGAAGAAATAGACTTTCCGACAGAATTTGAACCAGAGCCAGTTTGCATTCGGCAAAAGAAACAGCAGTTTTCATATGAAGGATGAGACACACCCATTCAGAACCCAAAACAAAGGTTCAAAGTAAATTTCTACTTCGCAGTCCTTGATACTGATATTCACTCGGTTAACAAAAGATTTCAACAGATGCAGCAGCTAGAGTCAGTATTTGGCTTTCTATATGATATCCACAGCTTGCAAAAGAAAACAGCAAAATAGATAAGAGAATTTTGTATAAAACTGAAGTCAGCATTGACTCATGAAAATTCAAAAGACATTGATGCTACAGATTTGTGTAGTGAGCTTCAGGCTTTTTCAAGACGACGTAAGAAACATTCCACTCCTGAAGAAGTACTGAAGTTTGTTTGTGAAAATAAACTCAGACAGTTTTCCAAACATTTTTATAGCTCTATGCATTCTTTTAACTTTGCCAGTTTCCGTAGCTAGTGGGGAACGTAGCTTCTCAAAGTTAAAATTGATAAAAACATATCTGTGTTCAGCAATGGTGCAAGAGAGACTTGTTGGACTTGCCACAATGTCAATCGAGCATGAAATAGCTGGAAAATTGGATCTAAAAGAAGTAGGGACTGAATTTTCAAAACTTAAAGCAAGAAAAGTCATGTTTTAAGAGCACGGAGCGTTTTTTATTCGGAGTGTTTTGCAAATACAGGTTAAAGTTCATTGAAGAGTTTTCTTATTTCTTTCTATATTGGATGTGGTGGTAATGGCAGTTAAAGCAGGATAGTGTAATAGATTATTTTGGATTTGTAATAATAAAAATTATAATTCACATTTTTAATGCATTTTTATTTGAAATCGGACTGAAATATCATCTAGCTGTCATGTACAAATTTATTCTGAAAATTTTGGCTCTCTATTTTATCTGATCTCAGAAACATTGGTTGGACAGATGGACGGACAAACTGAATAATTAAGCCTCTGTTTTAAAAAAAATGCTTAAACATTAAAAGGAAAAAAAGGGGCAAAATGTTTCCCAGTTTACCAAAAACCTCAGCCCAGATCTGCCCTGGAGGTTTGGGGGTAGGGGACGCTGATTGCATGGTTTGCCTAGGGCGCCAGTTGCTGGCAGCTAGTCTAGGGCCTCCCCTTGCCATAAGCTTACTATCTTTCTAGACCAGGGGGCTGATAGCTCTTGCACCCCCTACTGATCACAATTATGACTGCATCACATTTATTTTGCCTAGGTTAGTCTTCCCTCTGCCCTCAAGAAGATGTAAAATCACAAAAGCACTTTCTTGTGACCTTACAGTGATAACCTCTGGAACGGACCATGTGCCAAGAGATGGCTACAATCAATATATAAGTGATGGAATTTTCCCAAAGTAGATTGACAATAAACCAATAGCCAGCTGCGACAAGCAGAAAATACCTATTAGGCCCCATCTGAGCTTTGCTACAAGGCAAAAGTGTTGATCTGGTTCAACCAACAGCTTGATTTCTGGTTCAGGGAATTGGCCTCTCTCCTCCAACATATCATGCATGCAAACTCTTTTGTTTTGACATTTGCCAACACTAAAGAACCATCAAACTCTTGGCTGAGTTTAATACAACTGTGGTGTGTTGCCTACCTCTCACAATAAGTGGATGACTAGATGGATAGCAAGAGTCTCTCCTTGGCTTTACTGTGACCAAGCTTGCCCACTGTTTACCCAGGACTTGCCCCCAAGGTCGCTGGGCCTGAGCTATAGTCACTCTTATTGTCAGACCCAGTGCCACATCTTTGCTTCCAGTGCCATTCAGGTATATTTTAGGCATCACACTGTGATCAGATGTGATCAAGTGTAGAACAGTAAGTGACATCAGTGTGGCATTAATGTCTCAGGGGAGGGACTTCTTGCAGAAGAAAAATACTTATTTAAAACTTACATATTACCCAGAAGCCCCAGTCAGGATTGGGGCATTAAGTGTGCTAAGTGTTGTATAGACAGAGACCTACACCTGGCTCTTTCCCTGAAGGGCTAACAACCTAAGAAACAGGCAGCATGTGTCAGATGCCTAAGTATTTGCTTGCTTCACACCTATACTTTAAGAACCAGAAAATTATGCTAACAGAAAGGCATAAAATGTTTCCAGTAAAATGACCACATGATTATGTCATATATGTATGTGGAGTGCAGAATTCCCCACCAGGCATGTTAAAGAGACTGTCATGTTTACATCCCTGAGATGGAAGTTCACAAATTAAAAATAGCTTTTTTTTGGTAGAATATTAAAATGGTAATATAGGATTTTGTCTATTCTGAATCAAGATTCAATGGGAAAGGCAAGAGACCCACACAGTGCAGCCTTCATTGTTTTTTGGCTCTCTGTTGAAGGCTTACCAAGAATAGACTAAAATGTGGTTACATGGATGGGCATATTTTTGCTGAAATAGGTCAAAAGGGTGAAATGCCATATTCCTCTGCCTTCCTAGTGAAAAGAGGCCACAGCATGTTTTTACTGAATTGGGTGGAAATGTATATTTTTTTGCTTGGGAAATTCCTTTTTTTTTTTTTTTTTTTAAACAATTCATGAAGCTCTCTAAGAAGCAAGAGTTGCAACATGCTGCGTGCCAACAATTTACGATGACTGAAGTTTGCTGTGTCCTCTATATTAATGTTTTGTATTTTGTAGTGTAGCAAATGGCCAACACTACTGTGGTGGGTCCCACGTTTTTCTTGATGTGGTGGTTAAGGGTGCTGCCCCTTGCCCCTATTCTTGGGCATTGTGGGCTCTTCTAGTGCCCTGGTGGGAAAGAGAGGGGAGCAGGGAAGGGACCCAGGTCCACTTTCCTACTCCAGGTCCCAGCCCCTTCAGCTCTGCGGGCTGCTTACCCTCTCCCCCCTTGGGTAGGGTTTCCCTTAGTCCTCTGCGCCGGGGCAGTCCCTCTGCTCAGGCAGGATTTCCCTTCCCTGGCTAACAGCAATACTCCTCCAAACTCTAGTCAGCTCTCCTTCCCTCTCTCTGTCTGACTGAAGCAGGGGGAGTTTATTAGGTCTTGGGCGGGGCCTTAATTGGCTCCAGGCACTCCAATTACCCTGTAGGAACCTTTCCCTAGTCCCCAAGGAATAAGGCCTTGATCACCCTAGGGCAGGGGTCGGCAACCTTTCAGAAGTGGTGTGCCGCGTCTTCATTTATTCACTCTAATTTAAGGTTTCGCGTGCCAGTAATGCATTTTGACGTTCTTAGAAGGTCTTTTTCTATAAGTTTATAATACATAACTAAACTATTGTTGTATGTAAAGTAAATAAGGTTTTTAAAATGTTTAAGAAACTTCATTTAAAATTAAATTAAAATGCAGAGGCCCCCGGACCAGTGGCCAGGACCCAGGCATTGTGAGTGCCACTGAAAATCAGCTCGTGTGCCGCCTTCGGCACGCGTGCCATAGGTTGCCTACCCTTGCCCTAGGGTTTATATTCCTCCCATCTACCACTCTCCTGCTGCTCTCTTGCACTGCTGTACCACAGTAATTTATTTGAAAAATGACTATCACAGACATTTAACCAAAGAACTGAGTACAAAAAGGATGAAGAAAGGATCGTGTTTGTATATATGTACACATACATACAGTGTACATTTTATATACAAAAATGAAATGTATTCTTGCAGACATGTGGCTAGCCAGTCCATGCACTCCCCATAGTACAAGGGATACTCCAGACCAACACTGCTAGTAACACTAGCCACTCCAAAAGGGAAAAGGAGGAAGAAGGATCTGGGACTGGTCAGTTGCAGAGAGAAGCGCACACTACACCCTGTTGAGGGGTTCCACAGTGGGGGAATATGGCTCTGCAGCATCTCTAGCATGGGGCTGTTGCTTCACACCATAGCTGAGTATGGAAAACAAAGCTATAACTGCTAAAAGCTGCAACATAATGTTGTTGCCAAGTACTGCTCAAAGACACTTTAAATTAGACACTACAGAAAATGTTGCTGTTTGTTTGAAAATGTAAAAAACTAATTGAAGCAATCAGTAAAAGAAGGATTAGCTACTCCGTAAAGTATTTACTGAACTCCCCTAGCTACAGAATACAGTTTCCTTGAATTTAATTGCAGCCACAATTTCTTAGAGCACTAGTGTGCATGATGAAGTCAGCTGAGTCAGTTTGCTTTCTATCTCCTGATCTAAGCCTGATAGTACAAAATAGTTCTGAGATACATAAGAAGTCAGGAAATGCATTATTTATACTTTGACATTGTGCACTAAGTTTCAACTGAAGCAATTCAGGTAGTATCACAGGAGGGAGGTACAACTGACAGCTCCACTTTCAGAACCTCTTCTCTAATATTTTCCATGCTTACTTCCCTTCCTGCTCACATTTTCAAATCCCTTGTTTACTACTATGTTGTCTTTGTACTCTCCTTCCTCCCTCTTTTCTTGGCAGGTGCTTTGACAGGGATAATCATATGAATGCAGGATTCTCTACACAGTGGTTTGGAAAATTAGAATATTAAAACACTAGGACAAATCTGCAAAATCCATGTAGTTGCATTTGGACTGCTGGTTTCTGCTGTTGCCTTTGGCTAGTTACACCATTATTTTATAATGAGAAAAAGTCAATTTTTACTTCACAGTGAAGTAAATGGAATTTTACCTGGATAAGCAAAAACAGAATAAAACTCTGATGTAATCCAATATTAATACTTTGCATTCTTATAGCATCTTTCATCCAATTTAAAATGCTAATTAATTGAATTAGTCTCACAATTAACTGGGAGGTAATTATCCCCCATTCCACAGATGGAGAAAGTGAGGCAAATAGATAGTAAGTTACTTGCCCATGGTCAGGAATTCTGCCTGAAATGGTGATGGGCTTGTCCTCTCCAGAATCTGTCACCCAAGCTTACTTGTTCTTGAATTAATTTAACTCATTATTGACAGCCCTCACTGTTCCTCTTTCAGGTTCTTATGTATAATTTTATAAAGCTATCCCTCCATCTCAACTGATTCGTCCTCTGTGTTATGCTCTGCTTTAGACAATCGTCCCCATAGTTATTTTTAGCTACCAACTGTATTACCCAGCATTGTGTTTCAAATGATACCACTACCAGCTGTATTACGTAAAATATGCCATTCAGCCATTTGATTGGGGTGATGAACCTGAAAAACTTTCTGAGTAAAATTGGTAACAACAATATGAGGGGAAATGAACAGAGATTAATAAAAGAGAGTACCTCATCCATCTCACAGAGAGATTTCTTAGAAAAACTAGTAAAGCAGACAGAACATTGATTTCATAGTTGTGGAAGCAACTGTGGTAGATAGAACTAATGAATATACAGACAAAGCAAAGACTCATCTAGCTAATATGAAGGCCATTATACCTAAATTATAGATTTTTTTTTTAAACAAAAGTTACATTCCTCCACCAAACCAAATGCCTCAGTTGTAGCACTCTTGAAGGGGAAACCCCTTACTAAATTAGATACAGCAGCTTAGATAGTGGCAGAAATTCTGCCTCAGGAAATTAGCCAGATAATTAAATTTGTATCAATAGGAAAAGCCACAGGCACAGATGGATTCCTAGCTGAGCTTTTTAAGCTATTAGTAGATACACCTTCTTCTGTGCTATTTAGACTCTTTAATGATGTTTTTAAGTCAAGGGCAGCTAAAACAGAGTACATCTGATGCAAATATTATTGTCATCTTGAAGAAAGGTAAACCAGGAAATCTGCACACCAGTTGCCATGCCATCTCAATATTAAAATATTTTCAGTTTGGCAAACAGATTGGAAAAGTGCATAAAGTTCTTGATTAGTGGGGATCAAGTAGGTTTTATTACTGGCCGGCCCCTGACATACCATCTGACAGGTCAAGGATGCAGTCAGTGGAAGAATGATAGTGACATTGTCAGATGACACAACAGCCTGTGTCATGTCAATAGGGACAAAGGTAAGGTCAAAAGTGTGAAAGGCAATGGGGTTTGGAATCTGACTTCTAGAATTGCATTTGTGCCAGGTGTGGAACTGAGATCACAATTTTTCATAAACAAAGGAAGATCACTCTCCCCCCACCTCCCGACACCCATTTTCCCCTTGGGAAAAGGACCCAGACAAGGTTGAACTCTTTCCCCAGTACTTTTTAACCTTCCTGTTTGGGAAAGATACACGTACAAGGAATGCGACAGAGAGATATAGCCAAATATGCTGAAATGGTTGCTATCTCTGGCTAATGCAATAGAATCAGTAAATGTATCCATATAGGCATAGGAATGTAGGAAAACAGAGATTAAAAGTGAACTTTGAAAAATTTGCTGCCATGATCATAGCTGAGAGAAAGGTTTCAAAATAAAGATTAAGAGCAACCTGCCCTTTCAGAGTACCAGTGAAAGACATGCATACCTGGGCATAATCCTTACACCTGACCCAGCTCATCTTTTACACATTTTTTTTTAACCTGATCAGATAAAATACAGAAAGACCTTTCAAACTGGTTAGGCTTAATGAGTAGCTGGCTGGAACATATCAGCATAATGCAGATGATGACCCTACCCTTTGTCCAGTCAAACCCCCAATCTTTTAAAGAGGTTACATGCAGCTTTAAAAGATTATAATTGGTAAAAGAAAACACCAAAAGTTCACTGAGCTAAACACCAAAAGTTCACTGTCAGTGAGGCCCAGAATGGCAGAAGGCTTTGGATTGTCTCCCTTTAAAACCAAACCATACTACTGGGAAATGGAATACAGATGGAATAAAGCAAGTCATCCCAAAAATCCTTAAAAAATGGCAAGACTGGCTGGGCAAAAAATCTTGCTATCAAGTGTATAGAGGCTCGTATTACCTTCAAGCTGGGTACGTTATTATAGGCAGTGGAGCTAGTGCAGGGGTCTCAAACTCAAATGACCACGAGGGCCACATGAGGACTAGTACATTGGCCGAGGGCCGCATTACTGACACCTCCCCCCGCCACCCTTGGCCCCGCCCCCACTCCACCCCTTCCATGAGGCTCTGCCCCCATTCCAACCCCTTCCCTGAAATCCCCACCCCAACTCTGCCCCCTTCCTGCCCCCAGGGAGGGCAGGAGGGGTGTGGTGGTGGCTCAGGGCAGGAAGTTGGGGTGTGGGGTGCAGGAGGGGTGTGGGGTATAGCAGGGGGTTGGGCTGCAGGAGGGGCTCAGGGGGCGGGCTCCGGACCAACACGCACTGGGGGCAGGGCAGGACGCCTGTCTGCCTGTCCCCGCACCGCTCCGGGAAGTGGCCAGAACCTGGGGGAGGAGGGGCACAGGGGTCTGTGTGTTGCTGTTGCTTCAGGCACCACCCCCAGCAGCTCCCATTGGTCGGGAACGGGGAACTGCGGCCAATGGGAGCTGCTGGGGGTGCTGCCTGAAGCAAGAGCAACATACAGAGCCCTGTGCCCTCCCTTCTCCATGTTCCGGCCTCTTCCTGGAGCGGCAGGGAGCAGGGCAGGCAGGGAGCCTGCCCTTCCCCCGGTGCGCGTCGGGCTGGAGCCGCTCTAGGTAAACGCTGGGGGGGGGGGGCCGCGAGGAGCTCGCAGGCCACAGAAAACAACCCCGCGGGCCGCGTGTTTGAGACCCCTGAGCCACCTATAGTTGAGGTTGCCAGACACTTCCCATTAAAAGACCTGGTTTTCAATTGCTTATAACTCTGTCAAACTGTAACCATTTAGGATACAAACTATGTACCTTTATTATAAACACTTTAGGGAGATTTAATAATATGGGACAAACTACAATACTGATTGGGATTTTCAAAGTAGCCTAAAGATTTTCAATGGGTGTTGGGTGCCTAACTCCCTTAGACTCCTTTAAACATCCCAGCAATTGTGGATTTGTAGAATCACAGCAGTGACAAATAACCTCTCTCTCTATCCAGGAATTACAGTCTCATTTCAAACACTTCCAATGCTAATCCCACTCAAAGGATAAAAAGAGTTTTACAGTCATTCATTTACTTTTGATTTGGTGCAATAAGATCCCTAGGGTTCATCAAAAATATTATATAGACTAGAATTGGCTCCATTCTTCAGGGGAACTATTGATGATCATAGCAAGATGTAATGGGGATAGCAATGAACACTAAATAAGGAGGAAGAAAGGAGATTTCACTAGGGTAAATGTTTTTTTATTTACCAAAGTACCTGACACTTACTCCAAAGAGCTCCCCTCTGATCTTTTCCCTTACTTTAACAATCTGGAACAAAGTAAAAATGAAAGCAAGACCTGTCTCTCCCACTCTAACAACAATTGGGTACAATCCAAACTTCCCTCCAAGAGACACCTATCCTGCTATTTGAAAATGGAAAAGTGCAGGCCTTCAAAGAGTAAAGCAGCTAATTAAAAGGGGAGGAAATGGTTGGACACAGGCACATTACAAAGGACTTCCAATACAGGAAAAACACAAATATTTAAATTTAATTTAATTTTGCAAGTTATATTTCAAACCTCTGAGGGAAAGGTGGAAGTCAACAGGCCATGTACAGAGACCCAAAAGGTGATAATGAACTCTATAGAGGCTCCAAGGGCATCATTTCAAAATGCAATAGTGAACTTATTAAACCTGATACAGAGAACAAAGTTAATTACAGAAGTAAGCAGGAAAGGCAATTTAGATACAGAAATTCCCACTGACCCCTTATTTGACATATGGCAACTTCCTCTTCTATATATTTGTATAATAAAATACAATTATAAGTTACTATTTCAGTGATCACATAACCTCTTATGTAGAGATAATTTACAAAGATGTGTCAGATGGCTGCTGGAGAGAGTGTGGAATGAAAGTACCTTTATACATATTTGGAAGTATCAACTAGAGCACAGGAACATTGGTTAAGTGTTTAAAATATCATGATGCATATAACAAAAGTGAGATTACCAATGCTTCCATTAGGACTGCGGTGGGGTCTTCTGTATGAAAAAAGCTGTACACTCCATAACACAAAGTTGTTCTCATACCAATAGGGAGTAACATGCATAAATGTCTCTAATTCTATGAAGTTATGAAGACACAAATGAAACCTTAGAAGAAATACGATCTCTCTGTAGATTTCTTTTATGTCAGAAATTGTCTGCTTCCTGTATTAGACAGGGTATGGGAAACAAGGCTCATTTATAGATTCATGTCTGCAATTTCAAATCTTTTGGAGTATAATTCAATAATTCATTTTGGGTATTAACTTTGCAACTCCCTCTTGAACCCACTATTTACTTGTTAGGACAATACCCTAAGTTGTCAATATTGTCTTTCTACTGGGACTTGTGCAATTACCTGATATTAGCAGGAAAATTTTTATAACATCAGGTGTGGAAACTACCTATTTTGCCATGGGAGGAGGAATGGATACAACAGAAGCTGCATGTTATAGTAATGTCCAAATTATCCAAATCACCAAACAACAGATATTGAGACCTGGGGATGACCTGGCAGACTTACCATGACTATGTAATGAAGCTTAATGCAAACATAGAAAATTTTCAATATTTATCTGACTCTTGCAAATGGGCTGGAGAGGTATGTAGGAACTACACAAACAAAGCCTTGCAATTCACAAAAATGTTATGGAGATACATTTATTTTTAAAGGCACTGGGAGGTAATTTTTGTTCTTTTGCTTTTGAGAGGATTTTTTTTTAAAGGGAAGTGAAAGATATAAGAAAAGCCCAGGACAAAGAGATCAAAATACTGTATTCAATATAAAACACTGCTTTTTAAGAGTTACTACTCTTTTTCTCTGTGATATAGTACTTTGCGTTTTGTCTTCTCAATAAAAGTATTTGAATTTTTGAAACAAGCCAAAGCTTTGCTTCACTTCTGCCAGCCAATTTAGTAATGTATTCAGAGAACTCCTGCAGATTCATCAGGCATAATGTTTGTTTCAGACATCCATACAAATTGTATTTTACACATTGAAATATTTCTAAATGCTGCACAGTCCTGGTCTTAATGTTTTCACTTTCCCTACTTCTAAGATATTCAAATATGCAGCAGGAGACAACATGAAAAGCAAAAGTAGATCACACAGAATTCTCCTGATAAAGTCATTCTGTCATTCACACAGCAGAGTATATTAGCGGGAGGGATACGAACTGAAGTAAATGGTAACTGTTCCTGTGATTCACAGATTTGGATCTATTTAACTTTTGAGTGCATAGGATTCACAAGCCTCCTCTTTAGCAGTGTGCTGCGTTTGAGAGTGATGTACAAGCTCTCTTACGCTTTTTTCTCAATCAGAGAATGTATTAAGAGGGGATTAGAATGGAGATTTTGGAGATGCTGTGGACGTTGCTCGGACATAAACAACAGCCAGTCCAGCAACACAGGCTGACTGCTAATATGTGCATTTGCTTCACAATCACAAGCTACTTCTTTCAAGTGGTAACACACCTTACAACCCATGATACTATCCTCCATCGCCCATTCATTAAATTTTTAAACAAGAACCTTTGTGCTTTCCCCCATGCTGTCCCAAAGGAGCTCCCCTTAGACATCTGCAAAGCCTCTTCCTTCTCCTTAAAACAACCCTTTGCCATGATGCCTACAAAAAAGCTTGATAACAGTGAGGTTGCTAATGTGCTGAGACCACAGCCTATCCTGCTGACCAATATTGTCTCATTGTTTCTTTGTGCTCTGTCTGTATCCATCTGTTTTCTCTTGTCTTATGGTCAGATTTGAAGTTTTTTGAGGCAGAGACCCTCTTTTTGTTCTTCTACAGTGCCTGGCATAGAGGGGTCCAGGTCCATGGCCAAGGATCCTGGGTGCTCTAGTAGTACAAATAATAAATAATAATAATAGTTCACAAAAAGTATTTAAGTGCTCTCCAGACACAGAGTAAAGCATCTTTATATGACCCAGCTATTCAGTTCTTTGAATAGCTCTCTTACAATGGGAAATACATCCACCCTCTCCCACCTAAAAGCACTACCTCATAGTTCCTCTTTAAAATAGAGGAAGACATTGCTTATAAATATGACTTCTGGCAGTAGCATTTTTATTATTGCCCTTTTCATTGTGAGAGATGCCACATTCTGAGTGACCCTATACTTGTCTGCACCCACAAACATCATTGTGTGAGGAATCTTGGCCTACCGTGGGACTCTCACAAACTCTGTAGAAGCTCTAGTCAGTCTGAGCACCCACAGATCCTGGAATCTATGAGCCCACATAGAACAACAGAGTTGGACTGTGCTGCTATCTCTACTGAGCCAAACCTGGTCTGTGTGAGGTGGAGATGAGGGGCTTTCAGTATGCTTTCTGGGAGAGATGAATGAAGAGGAGTCCTCACCTGCTGACCCTGTTTGGCTTTGTATCTTGAACGTGAAGCCTTTCTTCTGACGTATCAGGTAGATCCTCAAGGGACAAGCAAGGGAAAGATGATGAAGGCAGCTTCAGTCTGCAGTTGCCTCCAGAGTCTTGATTTACTTTGGTAGTTCCTTATTTTTGGTGGCTCTATTACTTTGTCAAAAAACCCTGTTGCTGGATAAACTCTTTTGATGACACCTTGGGAGATATCTAGGGGTAAATTCCTTGACAGGATCTGAAGGCCAAGTCAACCTCTTCACAGGGGTACTTGCCTGGGTGGATAGCACCTAATGGCTTGCTCTCCTGCAGGCAAAAAAAATTTCTTCTCTTCTGTCCTTTGGAATCTGCTCCTCAGTTCATTCAGTTAATTGAGATGAAATGATCTTATTGGGGAAAGGGGTGGGTGGTGAGAAATCCAAAGTAGCTTCTGGTTCTTGATATAAAAGAGGCCTTCAAAAGTTAAACAAACCTTGCTTCTTTCCCAAAAAGACATCCTTACATTGAAAGGGTATGAACATATACACACACAAAAATGAGACTAAAAGAAAACATTATTTTACATGATTAATTATTTTACTTTAATTATTTAACTCTTTCCACTACAAGCCCATATACACACAAATACATAACACACTTAAAAGTGAATAACCAGGCCTAAACCTAAACTGGGTATTTGCAGAATGCTTTTCTTATCTAGGCTGTAGGGGGCATTAAGCAGAGAAATATGCTGCAACTAAACATCAAGAAACATTCTTTTTAGTCTCTATGTTACTTGCTCTTCCAAATTTGCTTGAAATGCCCCAGAAGTCATCACTGGGTGTCATGGCTACCAAGGAGGAAGTTTTTCAAAGTAAGGTGCATGCCAATATCTATCTGATAGAAAGATTAGACTAGGTCTTAAATCTATATTTCTTTTTTTTTACCAGGCAATAATGACACAGCCAGCTTAGGCATCACAGAGCACATGGACATTAAAGGTATCACACTTTAAAGAATACAAGTAATGACTAAGCAGAAAAAAAAGGGGGGGGGGGTAAGGAGAAGATAGAAAAATGTAGTTATACTAACTAAAACAGCCCAAAACAATTAAAAACAATCCTTTCACTAAGCTGAAATGTAGGCCACAAAAATGTACTTCTGGATGGCATTTTCAAAGGAAACATTGTTTAAAACAGCTAACTTTGCTGTAGGATACAACAATTTTATTTCATGGGCTTAATGACACAGTAAAACATACTATGTGTGAACTATAAAACAGAGAACAACTGCAGGGTCTTAAAAAGAAGCAAAATCAGCAAACTGAAGTATCTCAGCTGTATGTTTGGCTATGAAAGCAATCCTCAAACAATATTAAATAAAGAAGAATGTACCTATATTTCACCAAGATCCTTAAAATCTATTTGATTTGTTTTGTTTCACAGATTAAATTATCTATAACCAAGAAAGCAGAAGTTTTGGGGTTTGTAGTTAAGATAATGACATGAAACATGTAATGGTGAACAGTTAGACACAGTTAAACAAGGAAGACATGATTAATTAACATGATTGGATAGAACATTTCTTTACACACAGTAAAGGGCAACTGTGCTTTAACTGTAGCTTTGAGAGAGTATGTCTTTCAAATGCTAAATCATCATGTTTGGTACCTCAACAATCTTTTCTTAAATCCTCATATCAAAATTCTTCAGGCAATACTTGATGAAAGATACTGGAGGACAATTTATTTAGAAATATCTTGTCTCTGGTTAGACTGATAAATAATATATATGGGGAAAAACAAAAAACAACCTAAAGTGGGAACCATGACTTAAAATGACTGTTTCTTAGAACAACAAACAGTGAGTCATCATAATAGAGAAAGAATTAGTCATACATTGCAGTGCTGCTACTAATACATCCTCTGCATGAGTTACATCAGAAGGCATGCAGAATATGGACTCGACTCTAAATCAGGACTTAAATGGTTGCTCACTGATTTTGAGCAAGGAGCCAAGGAACAGTCAATCAAAGCCAGAAACCTCCCTGCATTATAGCATACTGTATACTGCAGCATCAACTAATCAACAGAATATAAACTGGATCCAGTCAGACCAACTAAGAGAGAAAATTTATTTTCACAGAGCCCTATCAAAACATCTTTATTCAGCCAGAGTTAACATGGACTGTAGGGGGAGATTTTGCCTGAGTAAGGATGACAGGATTTGATCCATAACATTTCAAGGTGGATTACTGAGGATTCTCTACTGAAGGGCAGCCTCATTTTTATAGACAATGGGCACCACCCATTTGGGATTACATCAAGGATGCAAGAGTAAAGTGAGCAAGATTTGGCCCAAATTACTTAGCTTCCAGTGACAATGTACCTGGTTTAATTCCTAAAATAAAAAGGATGATGATTGTTGATAACAGTAATACATTAAAACTATAGTTGGATAATTTTGGTTTAAATTAAAAAAATTCAGAAGAAGAAAGAAGAGAAGTAATTCATCACTCTTAGTTGAAGAAGCAGGCTAATCCAGCTGTGGACTTCATATTTCACCTTACATTACAGGCTGGGTTCCTTAAACACAGTAAAGAAACATTAAAAAAAAAAAAACAGTTGTGGGTACATGATGGACAAAAAGTCATCGCTGAAAACAATATATACCAGCCTGAAATCTTCTCACCAGAAGAAAACTAGTTATCAAAGCATCCTTGAAAAAATATGTTGATAACTTTTGGTTTACTGTACTTTTACATCTGAAATACCTAGATTATTTCTCCTCACCACTCTCTCTGTTTATGTGCAAGTGGTTTCTATTTGCTTCTACTAGAATTACTAACACTGTCAATAGACCAAATTTGCAGCTGACTCACTCTGACCAGGAGTGCGCTTTCCAAATTATTTTTGCACTTACTGCATGATCAGGTTTATGCTGTACACGATCTGTTCCAAAACATTTCAAATGTTAAAAGAGTCAAGTTAGACACAAGAACAGTTTATCTGTATAAAAAAATAATACTAGAAAAATGGCCAAGTAGGAGAAAGGTCAGTCATTTAAATAAACAGTCAAGTTTAAACAACTATGTCTGGCCTTGCCAATTCAAAGCCCCCACAAGTGAGTCTATGAATCTAAGGAGGAGCAAGTTAGCTCTAGATGTGGCTTGTTTAATGTGACCGTTTACACAACTAACTTTCTCTATCACTGCTCTTTTTATAGCCAACACATTTTATTTTTAATGCCTGAAATGTTTCATTTTCTAACTTGGCTTTTCCAACTTGTGAATTTTAAAAAAAACCTGTTTATTTGAATTAATCTATAATCACCAAGATAAAAGAAAAGAGTTTGTAGAGTTCAAACAAAGTGTGTTTCCCTAGTTCACATCAAGAGCTATGAAAAGAGAAAATCCCTTGCAAATCAGACTTTCCTTTGGCGTAAAATTGTTAAAGCATCCAGATCTGAATTGCATTTTCAAAACATCTGATGGGCCAGACCTGGTGTAAATTGTTGTAGCTTCATTGACTTCAATGGACTTATACTGATTCACACCATCTAGGATCTACCCTGATAGACATGGAAATATGTAAGTCAGGTTTTGATATGGACATCTGTCCAGCCTGTATTTTGCATCTTCAATAAAAAAGCAGGATGTGATAAAGAAGGAAAACAGCAATAATTTTCTTTCATTTTAGTTATGCATGTGTCTGTAAATAGGGCTCTTATTTAAAATGATTTTTTTCTCTGTGATATTAAAGTGTGTGGGGAAATAGAGCAGGGTGGCCTTCTTTCTGATAACCAAGATCCTGGGCCTGAAGACCCTGAAACATCTCCCCTAGAAATCTGCCATACTGAGGACTTTCGTGGGTAATGGGGTAGGCCTAAAAGCCTGAACCAAACTGCTCAAATCAGTTTGTAAGGTTAGGCCCAGTCAAAAGTAGCAACAAAGAAGGAAAAATACAAAGTTTAAGGGCTAAAAGTTTAAGGGCTAAAAGCTAAAGAAACCGCAAAGCTTTAGAAATATGATAACCGCAAGCTACGGAAATAACGTAATATGCTCGATATTAAGAAATTGTTTTGCAGACAGTTAATCATCCTTGCTGCTTGAAAAATTTTCCATAGTCCAGCTATCTGCAAATTAGCCCCCCCCTTAAGCCCTTACCGAAATCCCCCGGAAAATGACATAGTCCGAGTCTTGAGAAATGTACCCAAACAAACACCCACTCCTCGGAAATTAAGTCAGAGGGTAGGGAGGGGGGTGAGAGGACTGACCCCAACCCCAACACCCTAGCTCGTGATCACCCCAAACCCAGCCTGTGATTTGCCCCCGAGCTCGTGTTCACCCCATGCCCAGCTTATAATTGGTCCCCAATTTCTTAACTCATGACGTATTGTTTGTACCCTGCTTGTGGTTTAATGGAATAAAAGCAGCTTGTGAGATGTTTTAGGTGTGTGAGTTTGAAAAAACTACACCCCAACGCGTTTGGTATGTATTGCAATAAAGGCCTCAGGCTCTGAGTCTGTGAACTAAAATCACTGCGTGGGTGATTCTTTCCACGACAAGTGGTTAGATGTATAGAATCACATACAAAAGTGGTTGCTACTGTCAGGGTAACATTCCAGATTCAGCATCAAATTCAATCTTGTATAGTCAATCTCAAAGAAAGAGGGAAACTGACGATTAAAAACAGGTGCCCAGGGGAAAATATAATATTTCCTTTTCACCAAAACAAACTTTTCTGAAAAAAAAATTATGGAAACCAGTAGCCTATTACACTTGGTCTTTCACTTTAATTTATGAGCATTACATTCACTAAGGTCTGATTCAGCAAGGTACATAAATACCTGCCTAACTTCAACCGTGTGAGTAGTCCCACAAAAGTCAAAATAGTCATAATGAGATTACTCACTTGCTAATGTACCTTGTTGAACTGGGGAGTAAAATTCTAACCAAAAATTTAGAAATGTATATTAAAAATTAAAATGATCCCTGCTATTTTTGGTTTTCTGTGATTTATATTCAACATGCAGATATGGAAAGATGTTTTCTTTTTCAAAAACATGACTAGATTTTGTTGATTGTTGAAAATTAGCTTCATGAATATTTCAATAAGGAAAAACCATTTAATCAAATATTCACTGACTTTACAGACCCAGTATGCAAAGACTTAAAATATCTTCTGTTTACAAGACTGTATTACATGGGGAAAAAAATCACAATTTGGTTGGCTCAAAGCAAAATATTGCTTGGCCCAGACATTACATTCAAATCCTAGGCACATCCTTTGTGCTAGGTAGGAAAAAAATAAAAGTTGTCAACATTGAAAATGACATTTCCCCCATGTATAAAAGTTTTCAGTTGAAGTTAAATACTTAAGCCAAAGTTTTCCAAAATGGATGCCTAAAGTTAGGCTCCTAGATCCATTTTTAGGCACCTAACTAAGTGGTCTGATTTGCAGAAGTACTGAACCTTCTGTAGCTCCCATTGACATCAGTGAGAACTGTTAGAAGCTCCACAGTTTGGAAAATAAAGTCACTTATTCAGGTGCCTAAAAATGGATTTAGAAACCTAACTTTATGCAACTGTTTTTGAAAAACTTGGCCTTAAGTTGTTTTATTGATATATAATAAAGGTCTGATAAAATATAGTGTTCTCTTTCTGCAGAAAACTTGAACAGAGATAAATACATTCTTTGAAATAGTTTTTTCCATGCCAAAGATGAATGTGCCATTACACAGAGAGACAGTCTGAAAAATAAGTGCCTAATTGCATCTGCAAAATATATGCATGCGGGTGCAAAAAGGTACTTGTGTGTGCAAAATGGGCATGGGTGATAATATCTATTTTGGATCTCCCTCCAACTGCATATTTTGCATGTGCAATTATCTGTTTGTGAATTTGCATGCTGTAAAGGGGTGGCCTTCTGCTGGCTGTTTCCCTTTTCCCTGGGTTTTCAGTGACTCAGCCCTCCGGCCGAGTAACATGCAGTCTGTATATAAAACAAGCGGAAAACAAACCCCTTCTGGGGTAACACTGTCTAATGAAAGGTTGGCCCCTCCACAAAGTCCTCAGTCCTGTCTCTGGGTCTGTTTAAGCACTTGCCCCCTACTCAGGCTTCAAACGAAACTTGTTGCTGCCTCAGCCCTTGGCTACTTTGCCTGTGGCTGGTGGGGGAGGGGAGACTCCAGGTCCCAACCCAGGGTCCCTACAACTAGCAGCCATCTGCTGCTTCCTCTGCTAGTATCTATTGTTGCATTCCCTGGGCTGCTTCCCACTCTGTCCCATCAGCTTCTTGGGTCCTCAGCCTGTTCCCTGTTTAAGCAGAGTTTCTCCCAGGTCTCCTTGCCTAAAGAGTCTGTAACAATATCTGCCCTGTTCTCTCAAGGTTCTTTCTCACAGGCCCCTTCACCTGGTGAGCTTCTAAAAAGTCTCTGGCCCTTCTTGTCAGGGCTCTCTCTCCCAGGCCTCTGTGCCTGGAGAACTTCACAGTCCTACCCTGCTTAGGCAGGGTTTCTCGCCAATCTCTGTACCTGTGGAGTCTCCCAGCCTGCAACTGCTCTGTCCAGATGCTGCAGCTTCCTCAGTCAGCCAGGAACAGCATCCTTCCTCCTCTGGCTCCAGCCAGCAACTAAGCTGTCTAGTCCCTGCAACTCATTTTATATGAGCCTTCTAGGCTCTGATTGGCTGCCTCCCCTGCAGCCTCTCTAGGTTTGAAGGATCCCACTCTACTGCCTTTTTCTGGGGCTGGGTGTTGTAGGACCACAGGATTGTCCAGAGGGCCTCAAAGGGTCTGGTACACCCTGTCACACATGCCTATTTTATGGACACAATTAAGGTGACTATATTTGAAAATCCTCCCATAATACCTGGATAAAGTGACTTGCACACTATTCTCTTGATATTTAGCCCTGAATATATTAATACACGAACAATTACCCCTGGGGGGTTCGCAGAACGTTACAGGGGGTTCGCAAGAAAAAATTCTTTAATGGTGGCCAGAGGACCCCGGCATTGGAGGCAGCAGGTGGGACCTGGTTGCAGGGCAGACAACCAGAGCCCCAGGGAGAGCAGGGCCGTGCAGTTGGGGCTGGCAGCCCAAGCCCTGCCCCCGTCAGCGGGGGAGCCGGCAGCCCGAGCCCCAGTGCTCCGGTGGGGCTGGCAGCCCCGAGCGCCTTGAGAATGGGGCCGGGCAATTGGGGCCGGCAGCCCGAGCCCTGCCCCCGTCAGCGGGGGAGCCGGCAGCCCTGAGCCCCAGCCCTCCGGCGGAGCTGGGAGCCCCGAGCCCCAGGGAAAGCGGGGCCGGGCACTTGGGGCTGGCAGCCCAAGCCCTGCCCCTGTCAGCAGGGGAGCCGGCAGCCCGAGCCCCAGCGCTCCGGCGGGGCCGGCAGCCCCGAGCCCCTTGAGAGCGGGGCCAGGCAGTTGGGGCCGGCAGCCCAAGCCCTGCCCCCGTCAGCGGGGGAGCCGGCAGCCCGAGCCTCAGGGAGAGCGGGGCCGGGCAGTTGGGGCCGGCAGCCCGAGCCCCAGCGGTCAGCGGGACCTGCAGCACAAGCTCAGTGGAGCTCAGTTGACTGGGGCGGTCAATGGGGTCCAGCAGGAGCCCCAGGGAGTGTGGATCCAGCAGCCCAGGCCCTGGTGCGGGGCCAGTAGCCTGAGCCCTGTGGTGGGCAGGTTGGCAGCTGAGACCCCCAGACCTGCAGGTGGCAGCTCGGACTCCTGTCTTTGTCAGACAGGGGAAGTTGGCATGGAGGGCAGAGTTAGCAGGAGCAATGCTGTACGTGGGGGGTGGTCCAAGCTAATTTGTCCCTCGCAGGACACCCTCCTAGGGAGAAACCTCGTGGCGGAAGAAAAGCTGTTTGGGAGCCAAACCAGCCGGAAGCACGTTGTAGCCAGTGTAGCAGTGTTAAGGTACCTCTGTAATTGTCATTCTCTCTGGAGTGCTGTTTTGCTTCAGTGAGACTTGAGTGAATCTTCTCATTTTCTAGTTTGTTGGTTGTTAGCAGTCTCTCTGTGTTGTTTTTATTAGAACTTTTGTACACAAGTTCAATGGATAAGTGGCTGAAAAAGGAAAGTGTAAAGACGCAAGAATCAGCTAGTGTTTCCTCAAGTCCACACTGTGGAAAATCTATGTCTAATGATCATGATGGTCCTGCAAAGTCACTTACAAAGAAAAGAAAATATGATGATGATTATATAAAATATGGCTTTACATGCATTGGTGATCAAGAATGTCCAAAACCACTGTGTGCGATTTGTGGTGATGTTCTAGCAAACAGCAGCCTCAAACCTTCTCTATTTCGGCGCCATTTAGAAACTAGGCATCCTGCACAACTCGACAAGCCTGTTGATTTTTTCAAGCGAAAATTAGCTGAGAGGAAAAGTGACATTACCAGTTTTATATCCAAAGCAAGTACTGATAATGAAAATGCACTTGAAGCATCATACCGCGTGAGCTACCGAGTAGCTAAAGCATCAGAAGCCCATACCATAGCAGAGAGCTTGATTGGTCCATGTATAAAAGACGTAGTTCATTGCATGCTCGGAGAAAAGGCTGCAAAAAGGATTGATATGGTACCTTTGTCCAATAATACGTTATCACGAAGAATTAATGACATGTCAAATAACGTAGAGACCACAATTGTACAGAGAGTGAAAAATAGTCCATATTATGCTATACAGTTGGATGAATCAACTGGTGTAGCTAATCTAGCTATTTTGCTACTGTTTGTACGTTATGTGAATGAAGGTCTGGTTGAAGAAGACTTGTTGTTTTGCCGACCACTGGAAGAACGTACAACTGGAGAAGATATCTTCAATCTGACTAATGCATATTTTCAAGAAAAGGAAATAGATTGGTCCCGTTGCCTAGGCATTTGCACTGATGGGGCCACATCAATGACGGGGAAGTATACTGGATTTGTAGCTCGAACAAAAAAGGTTGCATCAAAAGTCTCTTGGACTCATTGCAGCATCCATAGACAAGCCCTCGCAACAAAACACATGCCTGAGGGACTGAAGGAAGTGCTGGACAATGCAGTGAAAATGGTGAATTTCATAAAATCACGGCCAACAAATTCCAGAATATTTCACGTACTTTGTGAAGAAATGGGTAGTATACACGATAGTCTGTTGACCCATACTGAAGTTAGATGGCTCTCACGGGGCAAAATCCTGGTGCGCTTGTTTGAGCTTAGAACGGAAATCCTAGTTTTTTTCAACAGCCACCCTTTCCACCTTGCCAGCTGTATGGAAAATAATGTCTTGCTCCAGAGCCTAGCTTATTTAGCAGATATTTTCTCAAGAATTAATGACCTAAATTTATCTCTTCAAGGTCTCAATATAACAGTTTTCAATGTGCAAGACCGAGTTGAATCCATGATAAAGAAGTTGCAGTTCTGGGAAAGTTGTTTGGAAAACAATCAAACTGAGTGTTTCAGTAATCTTCATGACTTCCTGGCAGAACATAAACTTCAGTTGGATCAGTGCACTAAAACCAATATAACTGCACACCTAAAAGGACTTTGCACAACATTCAGGGATTACTTTCCAGCTATATCAGGCGATAATGACTGGATTCGCAACCCTTTTGATGATACCACTTTCTCAACACAGATATTGAACACTGAGGAAAAAGAGAAATTGATTGAGATCTCCTGTGATTACGAACTGAGAAGGAGTTTCAGAAATCTGTCATTGATCAACTTTTGGCTGAGTTTAAGAAACGAGTACCCCCTTCTGGCAGAAAAAGCTGCTGCAGTTTTGTTACCTTTTTCAACAACATACTTATGCGAGAAAGTGTTTTCCTCGTATGCACATCTGAAAACGAAATACAGAAACAGACTTGATGCCGAACCAGACCTGAGACTTTATCTTTCTCCAAAGGTTCCGGACTTCAAAGAGCTATGCAGAGCAAAGCAAGCGCATCCATCACACTGAGGAAATTTAAATTTAAAATCCTGGAAATATTCATTTTTAGAAGGGGGTTCACGAGATTTCACAATTTAGAGAAAGGGGTTGGCGGGCTGTTAAAGTTTGGGAACCACTGCTTTACTAGCATGTGTAACCAAAATAGTGTCAACTAGGATTGCTCTTAAGATTGTCTGTACCAACAGTACAGTACCAACCAAAACTGTGGGCAAAAAAGTCAAGGGCACTAGAATAAATGGAGTTGATATCTAGCTCTTAAATGTGTATAATACGTGGCAAGCTTTCTTTGAGATGCCGAGAGCCAGAAAAAAATGGCTGTCAAAGCTAAACGTGTGATCAGTAAGCACAAACTCTGGCCAACTGGCTGGCAACCCATTTGCTGAAATTTGCCACCATCTGCATGTTGACTTGCTGCATACAAGGTGATGAAAAACTTGTGAGGCACATTTGAACTCACATTTCAAATCTAAGGTGTGTTCAATGCAGATTTCAAACACAAACTGCACTGTCATAGAGCTAGTGGTATTTTAAAGGATCTCTTTATAAAGTGATCATTCATCAGTAGTACGTGCTTTGCTTACAGAAGCTAGACATTATTAGAAATACAGGGCCATCCATATTGAAGAGGCAACATTTATAACTGAGTTCCAGTAACTAAGACTCAAGAATCACTAGCTTAATATTAGCTGTGGCTTTCTAAAAAGATCTCTCATTCTTACACATTTATATTTAATTTTTGCTTGCAGTTAACATCCTAGCTTCTTTAAACAATAATGATGTCATAGAGACTTACCACCTCAGAGTTTTAGTTCATTGGATTTCATAAACTAAGCAAGGCTGGGCCTGATCAGTATTTATATGGGAGACTCCCCCCAAGGAAAGCCCAGCAAGACAGACCAACTAAGTTCTGTGCAGATCTACAGAAGGTCACAGCTAGGATTAGGTTAGAGACCAAATCAAGGCTAGAATTATTTTTAGGATTTATGGTTGCTGTAATCATGTAAGTTTTTCCACTCAAAATCTCATGAGACCATCTGATCTCACAATACTGTTGCCATCTTAAATAAAAAAAATAAAAAAAAAAAAAACCTGTGAGCAAAGCTGTTCTTACAAGATTTCCACCATCTTGGGTGGAAGTCTCATAAGAATAGCTGTTCCCCCCAACTTCTATTCTTATTTAAACTGACACTGGAAAATAGTTTTCCATCTGACACAACCCAAACTCTAGGGGAAAGTGCAATTCCAGGCATTTATGTTGAATCTCACCCCGACCCTTCAATTTGAAGGAGTTTGGCTTCCAGGTTCCGGTTTTGGCTCAACTGTAATTTAAACTGGAAAAAACCTATACATTGTTAGACACATTTGTAATATCCAAGTTACGATATGTCACATTTAATAAATACCAATAAAAACAATAAAAACTTCACATTTATCATTTAGTTGATGTTTGATACAACTAAATATATGTTTAAGTGCTTTGCTGGATCAGGGTCCCAATACCTATGTGAGCAACTGTTTGTACGACTGGACCTTATATTGCTGAGATTTGCAAAACTTCAGCAAAGAGTTATTTTGATCTTTGCCTAAACTATTTTATTTCAGTCTTATTTGTTTATTGAATTCAAACACAGCCTTGGGGAAGCATTGCAATTCTTAGTGCATAATTTGCATAGCAAGAGAAACATCCCCAAATATATTTCACAGTTGGGACACGAGCCTTGATAAGAAGGGTATGCATGGTTTTATCTGGATTCAACAGTGAAACAGTGTCACAGCAGGAGGGAAAGTACATACAACCTGCACTGACAATCTACAACAGAGTCCCAGATATACATGTGCTACCTGAAAAGATCAGACTGTTGCACTTTGTGTCAGCAGAGACTTGTAGTTAATGTGAATGTCGAGTTTTTTTCAGACTGAAAGAATGCAATTATGCTCTGAAATGGTGCTGATTTGAGATACCATTGACTAGTTTGTGCCACACAGTTTCATAATGAAAATCAGTTTCCTTCATAGAAAGCCCAAAATGTTATCAATCAAAACCAAGTTGCCTCTGGGTGAGGTATCCTTTGAAATAATATGCTATCAGGATAAATAAGGACACTCTTATTTCTCAGTGCCAATGGAAAAGTTCTCAAAGCTTTAGACTGTCTGTTTATGAATTTTAATGAGGCCTGGATTTGTCTCAGAAGGATGCAGTGTTAGTCTTCAAAGTGATTCAGACAAGTCAGTACAATATTAGAAAATAATAGAAAAGCATGAGATAATATAGTAAAATACTTTGATGAAACTATGCTGGGTGGGGAGAGAAAAAAAACTTACTTATATAAAATTACCACTGCTATTTCCCCTCCTAAACCACAAAACTACCGACTCCAGCTCTCGGTTTCTAATGTTATTTTCACCTTTGGCTGCTGAATAGTTTGTCATATGGAATGCACAGTAACAATAGAGGTTGATTGTTATATTTCAGTCTCAAACACAGAATGATTCCACTCTTCTCAGACATCAAACAATTACAGGGCAGTCTCAAGTTAATTTTGGTTTTAGAACCTGTTCGCTTACTTGGATTATTTTACAAGGGCTTTTATAACCAAAATATGACTTACCTTTAAAATACTGTAATCCATTTGGAATTCCCTCCAGATTCTAAATCTATGCCTGATTTTTTAAATCATCCCCCTCATCTCTCTCTCTCTCTCTCTCTCTCACACACACACACACACTTAACATTTATTTCTATATTTCAAAACAGCTGTTAATGTAATGACCCTTCAATATTTTTGTTCTACTGCTGTAGATGAACACAGAAGGAAAAAGTGGTCCATGTGTATACAGCATAGGCCTTGGTGCACAGAGATCTCGATTCTATTCCAAGCTCTTCTTCATGTTCATTTTGTGACCTTGTGCAATTTAACTTCCTCTGGGAGGCTGTGAGGTTCAAGTCATTGTTTCTAAAGTATTTTGAAATCCTAGGATAGAAGGCACTTTAGAAGTGCAAAGTATTACTATTGTGCCAGAAGAGGAAGTATAAATTCACTAGTAAACCCTGGGTCAGAGTCTCAGCCCTGCTTCTAGCTATTTTACTCTATTCTGCTGATATAGAACTACTATAGAGTCAGTGGGACTTTGAGGATTTCCCTTGAAATGGTGGGGTGTGGCTCCTAGTTCACCTAATTTGGGAGGCATGGTCAGGGAAAGAAGGTGTGAATGGGGCATCCCTATGTGCCAGTCATCAAATACCTGCCATAGTGTCCCTTTAGGACTATGGGCAGCTGGGGCTAATTTACACTGGGACCAGGCCAGACTCAGGATTAGGAGAGCATAAAAGATGCTTAAAGCCCTCCTTGTCCCTGCTTCCAGTTCACTCTCGTACTGAGTGCAGCTTGCCTGGACCAAAGATCTGTTTCCCTATTCCCAGAACTTTGCTAACATAATCAGTAGTATCATGATTCCTTTCACAGACAGGCTCTCACAAATAATCCTTGGCTATGCTGGGCTGGGCTCTGGAAGAAACAGTAGGTGGGGAAAAAATTAATATTTGCTGACTAGAACAGACTCGTTCCAACAGAGACGATGCGGAACTGTTGAGGGGGCTGGGGACACAATTGGTGATATGCAGCAGGGCTCAGGTATGGCATATAAACTCATACATAAATCTGGGGGGGGATATGTCCCCCCCATACCACCTCTGCATTCCAATGTAAGATTTCCATAGCTTAATAAGTCATGCAGACTAAGGACAGTTGCGAATACCGGCTCCATAAAAGGCTGATTTATTTAGGATAATGTCTAGTTTACTGCAAAAGGCCAAAGCGTTAAATAAAGTGCCAGCTCCCAAGTGGCTGTCATTTGCATTCTGGCTAATTTTCTGTGTTATTCTGCAGCCCTTAAAGAGCCACGAGCTGGGGAATGAGAAAGGGTCTGTGGATGCTGTGAGGAAAGGCCAAGTCAGGATTCTTTCTACTAATTAGCACCAACTGATCCCCACCTTCCCCACTCCACCAACCTCTCTCCCAGTCTGTACTCTCAGAACTTGTCTACACTTACAGTGCTGAAGTAGCATAGCTGCACCGGTGCAGCTGCACTGCTGTAGTGCTCAGTGAAAATGCTACCTAGAGCTTCTCCTGTCAGTGTAGGTACTTCACCTCCCCGAGAGGCGGTACCTACGTCGACAGAAGAAGCTCTCCCATTGACATAGAGCTGTCTACACCCCTGTGTGATGTAGTTATATCAACGTAAATTTGTAATGTAGACCAGGGCTCAGTGTGCACTGCTATGTGCCCCTCCTACTACTGCCATGTCCCCTTTTCACTACTGGGAAGCATTAACTTCTTGGCAAGAGCATCATCAGCTCAAAAGTTTGACTTCTTGGAAAGACGTCTGTGCTGAAGAGCTGCTTCTGTGTGGGACCAAGTAGGGAGAGTAAGTGAAGCTGTCTGCCCACTTGCTGGTGCTCAAACTGCTTGCAATAGCTCTGTTTTGTGTCCAGTTCCAACTATCCATGCATAACTACAAGAGCTTCACGGCTCCCCATCCAGACTCTCTGTCTGGGAAGCTCAGCCCTTAAAAGTACAGTTCCCAATATCACATCTGCCCTTTCAAGCCAAAACTTAACAACACTACCACTTAAAAGTAACATTAATATATCACACAGTCACAAACACTTCTAACCAATCTAGTAACTGAGCTTACTAGCAATGGTCATTTAGTCTTTGGGGTGCCCTGTGCTGGTGCTTGGAACATCAGCACTATTGCTGTCAGGAGCCAGCATGTCCACTTTTTCAGGTTGTTCAGTCGTGAGGCTCCATTGTCTCAACCTGTTGTGGTTGTTGCTTTTCTGAGACCCTCTCTGGCAAAATGGCAGATTCAGTTCCTCTTACCTACCTTCTTTCTGAGATTTGATGAAGGAGTCACCTATACCTCCATAGTATTTGTCCGTCTGGATCGACAGTCACATAGGGCTGCAAGGTTACCTCTTGACATATCACTGCTGTTTGCAACCATTGTTTCCCATCATTGCATCTCATGAAGTTGTGCACTGCATCTGCATTTCATGAATTGGTGGCAGCTCCCGGGAATCCAAATCATATTGATTTTTGTTTGTGTTTTGTTTTGCTTTGCTTTGCTTATATGTCTCTCTGTAAATCTGCAAGGCCCCAGTGACTCTGACATCAGTTTCTAATAGTGCAGGTATACATCTCAGTTTCTGCTCAACAAATTGTCAGCAGATGCAATCCACACTTCATTGGTGCGGTTACATGATCGGAGAGTGCTAAATATGAATCAGAGTCCGACTTTGCATCCTTTTTCAGGAGGTGCTTTATTATTTTGATACTGTTTCCCACCAACCTCTTGGACTGGGGATAATGGAGACATGTCTAAACCTGTATTTTGCTGCAAACTGCTTCAGCTCAGGTTCACGCCCACTAAACTGTGGCTCATTGTCAGACATTACTATGTCAGGTATACCAAGGTTAGCAAAAATAGATTTGATATGCACAATCACCTATTTAACTGTAGTATCTTTTAGTGAGGCTATCTCAGGGAAGAGAGAATAATAGTCTAGAACAAGTTTTTTTCCAGACAACAAACAAATCTATGCCTACTTTGTTCCAGGAGGCCAATTTTCCCCATGCCACCAACATGGGCTCTTTCACGTGACTTGGCCTGTATTTTTGGCATATGCAACAAGCCTTAACCGTTTCCTCAATTTTGCTGTTTATTTGAGGCCAGTATAAATTGTCCCTGGCCCTTCTTAGATTTTTTTATCCCTAAATGACCTCTTTATATCCCTAACAACATTTCCTGGTGCCTTTAAATAAAATCCCATATAGGACTGAGAGCTCCTCTTTAAATTCATAGAATCATATAAATAGAGGGCTGGAAGGTCCTCGAAGTCATCAAGTCCAGCCCCCTGCACTGGGCAGTGCCAAGTAAACCTAAACCGTCTCTGAAAGGTGTTTGTCCAACCTACTTTTTAAAAACTCCCAATGATAGAGATTCCACAACCTCCCTTGGAAGCCTATTCCAGAGTTAAACTACCCTAATATCTAACCTAAATCTCCCCTGCTGCAGATTAAGACCATTACTTCTTGTCCTACTTTCAGTAGTCATGGAGAACAACTGATCACTGTCCTCTTTATAACAGCCCTTTACATATTTGAACTCTTAACGGGTTACTCTTGCCATCTTCTTTTCTCAAGACTAAACATGCCCAGTTTTGTCATTTTTGTTGCTCTCCTCTGGACTTCCTCCAACTTGTCCACATTTTTCCTAAACTGTGGCACCCAGATTTGGACACAGTTCTCCAGCTGAGGCTTCACCAGTGCCAAGTGGAGTGCAACAATTACCTCCCATGTCATACATACAGTACAACTCCTGTTAATAACCCCCAGAATTATTTTAGACCTTTTCACCTCTGCATCACATTGCTGACTCATTTTCGGAGTGTGATCAAATACAATCTCTAAATCCTTTTCAGCATTACTACAACTAAGACAGTTATTCCCCATTTTGTAGCTGTGCATTTCTTTTTTTCCTTCCTAAGTGAACTACTTTGCATTTGTCGTTATTGTATTCCTGCTTGTTTAATTCAGACCAATTCTACAATTTATCAAGGTCATTCTGAATTCTAATTCAATCCTCCAAAGTGCTTGCAACCTTTCCCAGATTGGTATCATCTGAAAATGTTATGAGCATACTCTCCACTCCATTACCCAAGTCAATAGTTTAATATTGAATAGTACCAGACCCACAGCTGACCCCTACAGGACCACACTAGATATGCCCTCCCAGTTTCACAGTGAACCACTGATAACTACTCTGAGTACAGTCTTTCAACCAATTGTATGCCCACTTTATAGTAGTTTCAAATAGACCACATTTCCCTAGTTTGCTTATGAGAATGTCATGGAATCATAGACTTTAAGGTCAGAAGGGACCATTATGATCATCTAGTCCAGGGGTAGTCAACCTTTCAGAAGTGGTGTGCCGAGTCTTCATTTATTCACTTTAATTTAAGGTTTCGCGTGCCGGTAATACATGTTAACGTTTTTTAGAAGGTGTCTCTCTCTCTAAGTCTATATTATATAACTAAACTATTGTTGTATGTAAAGTAAACAAGGTTTTCAAAATGTTTAAGAAGCTTCATTTAAAATTAAATTAAAATGCTGATCTTATGCCGCCAGCCTGCTCAGCCCGCTGGGTGTGGGGGGGGGTTCAGGGCAGAGGGCTGGGTGTTGGGGGGGGGACTTGAGGTCAGGGCAGAGGACTGGGGGTGTGTGGAGGTGCAGGGCACAAGGCTGGGTGTGGGGGGGTTCACGGCAGAGGGCTGGGGTGTGTGGGGGTGCAGGGCAGAAGGCTGGGTGTGGGGGGTGCAGGGCAGAGGGCTGGGTGTTGGGGGGGGACTCGAGGTCAGGACACAGGGCTGGGGGTGTGTGGAGGTGCAGGGCAGAAGGCTGGGTGTGGAGGTGCAGGGCAGAGGGCTGGGGTGCTCAGCTTGTGGGGGTGCTCCCAGCCCCCTGCCCTGAGCGGCTCATGGCAGGGGGCTGGAAGGGATATGCCCTGTTCCACCCCCTTCCCCAAGGCCCCGTCCCTACCTCTCTCTGCCTGCTCTACGGAGCAGCGAGCACGCTGCCGCTCGGCTCTGCTCCGCTCCCCCTCCCCCTCACAAGGGCCATCGCCGGCAGGGAGAGGGAGGGGGAGGAGGAGGAGGAGGGGCCAGAATGCACCAAGCTGTGGGAAGAAACGGGGGAGGGGGGAAGCTTGGCTGCCGCAGGACCAAGCTTCTGCCTCCTGCCCCCTCAGGGGAGAGCAGTGGGCGGGGGGGCTGAGTGGGGCTGGGGGCCGGGACCCCCCGCCACCGCTCGCCCCTGCGGGGGCAGGAGGCAGAAACTTGGTCCTGCGGCAGCCAAGCTTCCCCCCCTCCCCCGCTTCTTCCCACAGCGTGGTGCTTTCCTGCCCCTCCGCCTCCTCCTCTCACCGGGCAGGCAGCGTGCCACTCAAAATCGGCTCGCGTACCGTGTTTGGCACGCGTGCCGTAGGTTGCCGACCCCTGATCTAGTCTGACCTCCTGCACAACGCAGGCAACAGAATCTCACCCACCCACTCCTGTATCAAACCTCTAACCTATGTCTGAGCTATTCAAGTCCTCAAATCGTGGTTTAAAGACTTCAAAGTGCAGAGAATCCTCCAGCAAGTGACCCGTGCCCCACGCTGCAGAGGAAGGCGAAAAAACCCCAGGCCCTCTGCCAATCTTCCCTGGAGGAAAATTCCTTCCCAACCCCAAATATGGCGATCAGCTAAACCCTGAGCATGTGGGCAAGATCACCAGCCAGACACCCAGGAAAGAATTCTCTGTAGTAACTCAGATCCCACCCCATCTAACATCCCATCACAGGCCATTGGACATATTTACTGCTAATAGTCAAAGATCAATTAATTGCCAAAATTAGGCTATCCCATCATACCATCCCCTCCATATACTTATGAAGGGTATAAACATCAAAGAGAAAGGAGTTACTTAGATCAGGAACAAGTAGGGAGGGCAATATCTTGGAGTAATGGAATTAAAATAAGAAAATCTCTGGCTGAATTTGAGAAAAGTTTCTGGATGGGGAGCTGTATTAATCTTGACCTTCAGAAGAAAGTGGTAGAAGCTCCATTGCAGATACATTCAAACTAGACTAAACAAAGCACTAGAAAAAAAATCCCTTCTATGATTTGAAAAAGAAAAATCCACAACCGATTACACTTTTAATTGTCTATGCAGTGCCAGAACAGATGAATTTAATTACTTGCTGCCTGTCAGTGTGCTGACCTGTATTTACAAATCCTGAATGCACTTAATGATCACTCTTTGTAAATGCCAAGGAATGGATGATTTTACCCACCTGGCCTTCTTCACTGCTAATTGCTCCTGCAAATTTGCTAGCAAGTTGCACCCCAAGATGTATGCTCAGAAGAGAGCCCATAGCCAAATTATATCTGGCTTAAAATGTATATGTATGTTTCTGGACAGTGTCAAAAGCCTTACTAAAATCAAGATACATTACATCTACTGCTTCCTCTCCCCTTCCCTCCCCCCCCCCCCAATCCACTAGGCCAGTAATCCTGTCAAAGAAGGAAATTAGGTTGGTTTGGCACAGACTCTTGACAAATCCATGCTGGCTATTCATTATAACCCTAACATCTTCCAGGTGCTTACAAACTGACTGTTTAATAACGTGTTCCAGTATTTTCCCAGGTATCAAAGTTAGGCTAACTGGTCTATAATTCCCTGGGTTATCTTTGTTCCCCTTTTTAAAGATAGGTACTATCTTTGCCCTTTTCCATTCTTCAGGGACCTGATCTGTCCTCCGGGAGTTCTTAAAGATAATTGCTAGTGGTTCCGTGATTGCATAGGTCACCATTCCCAAGAATCTTTATAACTTCTCATTGTCTGTTGGGGCAGGCATGTTAGGGATGGCCTCAGTCTTACTGGGATACTTGCTGGGATAACTTCTCTCCCACATGTTATTTCTGTTACATAGAATTTACATTTTTGTTTGTTTAGCTTTGGTTCTTTCCAAAGCTGCTCAGATGCCTCTGGTCATGCTCTTTTACTGTTTTTTCCAGGGTCAAAATGTCATATAAATCATAGTATCCGCTAAGTTTATACAATTGAAAATTATTGTATTTACCATGAAATACCTCAGGTGCTAAACACAACCCAAATGACACTCTGAGGAAACTGTCTCCTAAAGGGGTGCTGAGTGTGCACAAAGTTGTAGTCTGTTTTCCTAAGGGCATCTGCCAAAACCCTACTGACACATCAAGTGTAGAAAAATATTTGGAATCAGCCAACTCCCTTCAATTTTTTCCCCTTGTAGGTAATGGAAAGTGATCCCTTCCTACATATTGATTTAATTCTTCTACAGAGACAAATGAGTATACCCACTCTGTTGGTTCTTCTATTTGCTCTGTAATTCTCAGACCAATGAGCCTATCTATATCTTTTTTTAGCCTCTGCCTGAGGGCAATGGAAACTTTCCTAGGGGCATGAATAATGGGCTGGTTAGCCTTTTTCATCTCTATTCTATACTCTGTTAAGAGCAGTGCCTATCCCTTGGGATATGTCCTCAAACTCACCCTCAATTGTTTTGGTTCTCTGCCCTTCCAAACAGTGCACGCTCTTGATGAGACCAAGGGCTTGACAGACTTTTAATCCAACAATGGATATAAACACACACTGAAGTCAAACTCAAAAGCTTGTGAGGTTGACACCACCAACTATGAAACAACAGCCCACTAAAGAGCAAGGTGGTGGCAGATTTGCCATGTTGTCATTAACCACTTCGAAGCAAGGTGCATTATCATATACACATTCACCTATAGTGTCTGCTAAATCCTTGTACATCGACATCAACGTAAGACTCCATTGTCAACTCTATCAACCCAACAATGGATGCTCTTTTCCCTGGTAATTACAAATTGGGTCTTTTCCAATTCATTATTTACCCTTACATCTAGTTTGCATATTCCTTCCTCCTCACCTCAGATTTGCAAGACTGGCTCTTCAGCCTTAGATCAGTTACAAACTCTTTTATGGATTCACTTTCTTTTTGTATGCTGCTTAAAATCATTTCTTATGATTCCATCTAATTTTTACATGGAGTACATTACTCCTCAAGTTTCTGTAGTACAATTGCATAATTAGCCTCCTCTGCCGGAGTTAACTGAAAACTATTAAACACCTCAAGTACTTCAGAACCAGCTGTTGTCAGAAATCAGACAACCTCTGAGTACCTTCCTTTTCACTGGCACCCATTGCTTACAGATACAGAATGAAATGCTGTTTAAACTTTCACCAGTCCACATTTCTAGATTCAGCTCTGGTCAGGGCTTCTAACTACTTCATTTTTCCCCTCAAGACACATTCTTAGCTCCTTTTTACTCCTGGTATCACATGGTGTTCAGTGATCATTCAGTGCTTCCAAGTGCTGCTTTTAATCTGTGTTAGGTTCCTGTTGATTGTCCATAACAACCTGAGCTTAATAAAAAGAACAGGAGTACTTGTGGCACCTTAGAGACTAACAAATGCTTAATAGTGCTCCACCCAGACTCTCTGGGTACATCTACACTTCCAGCTGGAAGTGTGATTTCCAGCTCGAGCAGACGTCACCGCACTAGCTGTGATCAAGCTAGCAGGCTAAAAATAACAGTGTAGCCACTGCAGCACAAGTGGTGGGAGGGGCTAGCCACCTCACGTACGATCCCATACGAGATGCTAGGTATGCATCCGAGCAGCTAGCCCCTCCCTCTGCTCACAGCACCACAGCTACACGTCTACTTTTAGCACACTAGCTTGATCAGAGCTTGGTAGGGTCTGTCTCCTTGAGTTGGGAATCAAGTCTGTCTAGGAAGCTCAGCGCTTAAAGGCCCAGTCCCCAGTACCACAGTGGGGAGGAGCTTATGTGGTTATGAGAGCTTGCAAGGTGAATCGGAGCTCATTTGAAGAGAAAGAGAGAGGGGCAAAGGGATTAGGCCCTTGTGTTTAGTGTCATAGGGAGGCCAAAGTTACCCAGGATGATTATATTCCTCTTCATTAGCTTTGTCCAGTTTTCTGAAGGTAAATATATCAGAATTATCAGAATTTCAAGGGTTAGGTGATGGGAATAAATCCCAGGCCTGTCATGGGCCTATGTGGATTTTCACTTGTTCTCTCAGTTCCTTTTTTTTTTTTTTTTTTGGTCAGGAATACACAATAAAAATGTAGCACCATGAATACAGAAAGAAAAATGAACTAACCTCAACATTGTGTTAATATCTCTGTTATTCTCACTCTTTCCTCATGTCTTTACCCTCTTCTCTTTCTCCTTCCATCTCCCAGTTTTATTCTCACCTTCTAATATCATAATTTTCTTTTTTCCTCAGTTCTGTCTTGTTTCCTATATTCCTGTCTCTCCTTTTTCCTCTACTGTCCAAAGACAGCATCTCTCATTTTTATTATCTCCTTACCATTTATTCCCTCTCATCCATCCTTCAATCTATTCCTTACCCCTGGGGGTCCATTTTCCCCTCAAATCTATTTCATTTCCTTGCACTCCTTCTTGGTCTCATCATCTCACTTTTTCTCCACCAGCAACCTAATATTCGTTATCCTACTGCATTTCCCATGCCCTCTCAATCGTAAAGAGGATGCTGGCTTTTTTAGTATGGAAAAAAATATGAACAAAACTAATGTGTATTTAAAACTCACTTGCCTGTAACCTGGGATCACAGACCTGAAAATATATTGATCATAATTTTATTGATATTACATGGTATCACTACAGCATAGAGTTAAAAGTTTTTTGTAGGTCTTACCTGAAAACTTCCATATCTTAATGTGTTTGGATTTCTTTTAAGTTTATCTTTAACTCAATTTCCTGGCTTTGTAATGGGGATAACTGCAGCACCCTGTTAGAGGACTTATTCCTTCACCCTCCCACTTCCCTGGTCCCTCTCGCATGAACAGAGACCAACAATACCCGAAGTCTGATGGTGCAAACAATTCGATGTTTATTGGGGTGAACTTCCAGCAAGCTTAAATCCAAGTTCCTTTTTCCTTATTTTCGAATCCCAACTAACTTTATTGCTAATAGCGCAAGATTTGTAGAAGCGGGACTTGTGCTCGGCGGCTGGGAAAATTGTCAGAAATGCTGGTTTTTGACCTTGCTTTAATAAAAATAAAATGTAAACTGTGGCAAAACTTATTAAAAAAATAAAATAGGCAAAAATATGTATAAAGTTACTTCCTGTTTGCCCCTAATTTATATAGTAATATTCTTAGCTATACCTTAACCAATCATTTTACTGAAATTTACCTAACCAATCCTAACATATTGTAACATGATTAGCTAACCAATTATATCACACCACCTTAATTAGTTACACCCAGCAAAATTAATTATACAGCAGACAGAAACAATCACAGAACCAGACAGAGACCATGCAAATAAACAATAGCAAAGTGGGAACTGTAATGACAAAACAATACAGAAGTGAGGATTTCACAACTACATCTATAAAGACACAAGGGTTTCCCAACGATGTCTATTGACAACTATCAAACTAAATTTCCTTTTGCATCTTCTAGGCTCTTCCTTTTATCTGGAGGTGATAATAGGATCACCTTTCTAACAGCCCCAGATTGCCTTATCTCAATATGACTGGTTTGAAATGTGTAAAGACGTGACCGTACGCTTTCCAGCTTATGGCTGCTCCCGCTGCTTAGCCAAATGCCTTAGCTTAAGAACAGGGCCTCAAACTGTCACAGTGAGAAAAGGCCCTTACACAGGCAGACAGTGATTTTGATTCTTTCTTTTATACTTCTATAACTAGCTAAATGATAAACATATACCTAAATTCTTAAAGTATAGGCCTTTACTGACAGGCCTGAATATCTATATCCTAACACTCCCTATCATTTTATTATCCCTACTTATTATTTGGTTGCAGTAGTGCCTAGGAGAGTCATGGATCAGGACTTGTGCTTGGCACTGTAACAAGAACAGTCCCTGCCCCATGGAGCTTACGGTCAAAGTATAAGCACATGTACCTCACTCTTAACCTTATCTTAATGTAGTCTATTTTCTGGGAATACATATTATATGTGGCCAAATGAACATATTTGATTACCAAAAGCAAAAAAGCGATAAACATTAAGTGGTGAGCAGAAAAACCCACCTTATATTGAAACCTAGCTAGTGAAAATGGCCAATCTAAGGCCACCTGGAAAGACTGCAAATTCATAAAGAAGACAATTAGTAGAATTTCTTTTTAAGAGACCCTTTTGCTCAGAATAACCAATCCTTTGAGGGAAAAGGATTGCTTCAGAATGCAGTAAAGATTCTAAAACCAGATACGAATGTACCAGGACTTTAACAAGGGTTATAAAATTAATGGTCTTTTGTAAGGACCATGTCATATTTCTGAGGGCACTCAGCTCAGGGAGAACAATCAAAACATTTAGTAAGTATGTGAATTCAGCATTCTAGTACTCACTTAGCTATGTTAACCAAACAATTACATTTATTACCCAGTATTAAAAAAATATATATCATGTTCAAAATGCTTGGCAGACATTAATTAATTAAACTTTTTAATGGAGTATTGTGCATATGTTACCAATGGAGAAACTGACGCAGAGAAGTTAAGTGACATGCTCAAGCTAGAGAGAGAGAGAGAGAGAGAGAGAGAGAGAGACTGACTGTCACAGGATTTACTGGCTCCTAAATCAAACCACTAGACCATGCTTCTCAGTACATACTAAACAGACAAAAAAAAACTTTACCAATAAAAAAGTTTGAAAATCAAACACACTAGCAGGCTTTAACACCATCAGGTGGGAATGACTTTCAAGACAGGAAAGTATAAAGCAGTATAAGCCTTAAAGTCATATTCTGTTTCTTGAGATAGAAATTATGGACCAAAAAAAAAAAAACGGCATCAGCACATTATAGAACATGGTAAGCAGACAGGGAATAAAGAGATCATCAAAAATAGGATGAACTAAACCAATGACATACAATCCTGCAATTGATATGCTGTTAAACAGATGCCAACACAGAGCTTTCAACACTGGAGACACATGTTTGAAACATTTAATGGGAGTGAGAAACCCTGCCCCTGCATATTGAACCTGCTTCTGGAGCGTCTGTCATGCAGGATTTCAAATAGCAACCAAGTACAGGCCATAATGTATAAAGTTGCCATTCTAGTTCTTATGTCCGTATGTTAAATTTTTTTAACCAGCTGGCACCAGAAATGTGTAGAAGCACAGCAGCTTCAATAAGAACAATATAACTTTTTTATTGTTGTTGAGGAAGTGAATTTATGTACTGGGTATGCATTACTACATTAATATTAGTGTCGTATATTGGCCAGGCCTACTTACCCAAGTAATCCCTCACCTCTCCTAGGTCTATACATTAATTATAGAGAATACTAGTGATCAATATTTTCTAATCATTGTACAAATAATTAATCTTGACAACATCCCTTACAATACTGGATGGCAGTATTACTGACATCTCATTTTTCAGAAAGGGAAACTGAGAACATATTTAGTCTTATTCTCAAGTTTTATTTGTTGAACTTGTTGTAATTTACACCTATGCTCTAGGACAGAGAGGAATCTTGCATTAGAAAAGTTAGCCCTTTCCTGGTTGTTAATTGGCTCTTAATCTAATCTAGAGTCTCAACCAGTTTTGGTCCATGTGATACTTTCAAAACTTTCCAGTGGGAGCAGGGCCATGCTGAACACTATGGTCTAGATTTTCAGATGTTGCAAATAAACATAGTTTGAGTTCAATGGAGCTATGCAAATTATATCACCTGATGATCTGGTCCTAATTTTCTATTTTAAGAGAAGCTGGAAAGATTGATCTTTCTAAGGCTTGGTCTACACTAAACCCCCAAATCGAACTAAGGTACGCAACTTCAGCTACGTGAATAACGTAGCTGAAGTTCGAAGTACCTTAGTTCGAACTTACCTCGGTCCACACGCGGCAGGCAGGCTCCCCCGTCGACTCCGCGGTACTCCTCTCGTCTAGCTGGAGTACCGCAGTCGACGGCGAGCACTTCCTGGTTCGACTTATCGCGTCCAGACAAGACGCGATAAGTCGAACCCAGAACTTCGATTGCCAGCCGCCGAACTAGCGACTGGGTGTAGACATACCCTTACTTAGTAGATCAAAATGGCCCAGCTGCTAGAGACGTGTCAAAAGGGGGAACAGAAAAGCATTAGACAATGAATTTAGCTACATCAGCATTTTTAGGGTACATCTACATTGTGTTTTACAACCCACAGCAGGGAGTCTCAGAGCCCATGTCTATAGACTCGTGCTTGCTTTATAGCGTTAAAAACAGTAACATAGACATTGCAGCTCAGCCTGGAGCTCAGGCTCTGAAGGGCTGAGCTTTAATGTCTATAATGAAAAGAACAGGGGGCCTTGTGGCACCTTAGAGACTAACAAATTTATTTGAGCATAAGCTTTCGTGAGCTACAGCCCACTTCTTTGGATGCATAGAATGGAACACACTGAAAGAAGATATTTATACATACAGAGAACATGAAAGGGTGGAAGTAGCAGTAAAACACATGCACATTACTGGTCTCACAGACCTTGGGAGACAGGCCAGTCCTCGATTACAGACAGCCTCCCAACCTGAAGCAAATACTCACCAGCAACCGCACACCATACAACATAAACACTAACCCAGGAACCTATCCTTGCAACAAACCCGATGCCAACTCTGTCCACATATCTATTCAAGTGACACTATCAAAGGACCTAATCACATCAGCCACACCATCAGGGGCTCGTTCACCTGCACATCTACCAATGTGATATATGCCATCATGTGCCAGCAATGCCCCTCTGCCATATACATTGGCCAAACCGGACAATCTCTACGCAAAAGAATAAATGGACACAAATCTGACATCAGGAATCATAACATTCAAAAACCAGTGGGAGAACACTTCAACCTCTCTAACCACTCAGTGACAGACTTGAAGGTGGCAATTTTGCAACAAAAAACTTCAAAAACTGATTCCAAAGAGAGACTGCTGAACTTGAATTAATATGTAAATTAGATACAATTAACTTAGGTTTAAACAGAGACTGGGAATGGTTGGGTCATTACACTAATTGAATCTATTTTCCCATGTTAAGTATCCTCAAACCTTCTATGGGTCTTCTCGATTATCACTTCAAAAGTTTTTTTTCTCCTGCTGATGATAGCTCATCTCAATTGATTGGCCTCTTACAGTTGGTATGGCTACTTCCACTCTTTCATGTTCTCTGTATGTATAAATATCTTCTTTCAGTGTGTTCCATTCTATACATCCGATGAAGTGGGCTGTAGCCCACGAAAGCTTATGCTCAAATAAATTTGTTAGTCTCTAAGGTGCCACAAGTACTCCTGTTCTTTTTGCGGATACAGACTAACACGGCTGCTACTCTGAAATGTCTATAGTGCGGTTTTTAGTACCGTAGCATGAGCCCCACAAGCCCGAGTTTGTAGATCTGGCCTCTGAGACTCACTGCATCAGATTTTAAAATGTAATGTAGACATACCCTTCGTGACCAGTAATGTGCATGTGTTTTACTGCTTATCATAGTTGTTTTATTAAAACAATGCTCTCCTTTCTTCCTATTTTAAAGATTCTCTGTTCCTCAATTATACGCAAGTGTTTCCAGATAAAGCACTAGATCCTGCACCCATAGAAATGAAAATTAAAACTTCCATTGGCTGTAATTAGAGCAGGACTGGACTCAAGAACGTCTGTCCTTTGGCTGCAATACTGTACTTATAAAGTCTGAGTCTGCTCCCACTGAGTTTTGCCATCAACTGCCTTGGGCCTGTGACACAATAGAAAACATAAAAAACAGCCAAACAATGCATGTCACCTGTCTCTGGGTCAGTTATTCAAATTGCAATGCTGGCCTTTCTGTGTAGGTTCCAAGATATTTTAGGGATACTCGCACACCAGCTCAGGGAAACTGGAAAAATACATTTTCCTTTTCACAGGATTTGTATTTTGGATTCCGAAAAGCAGAATTTCTCTAGCAAATAGCCCATCAACATTTCTGCGTTTTGCTGAGTCCCAAATGGAAAAGGCCCAGCTAGAAAGAAAAATGTACTGATCCACCTTGTCCATATCCAAAATACCCAATAGCACCTGTGAAAAAAGAATCACAGAAGTTAGAGATGGAAAAGGCCCTACTAGTTCTTCTTGGCTAGCCCAAAGATAGCAATGCAGGATTATTTACCCAGTATATTCACCAGTGTTATGTACAGTCCAGTTTTAAATGTTAGGAAGTGACAAACTTGTCAGGGGTATACATAATGGAATCTGGGAAACCCTTCATTGGCTGATTTCTTTGATATTTGAAAAAGTGTCTAGAGATAAAAGGATTTACTCACACAAGGATGATAATCTCTGCTGAGTCAAAATGATTTTTCAAGCTTCCAAAAGCCTTTTTGGCCTCCCACATTTAATGTGGACACAGAGGCAAAAGGAGGAGACACACGTGCATGGTATAAGTGGCAGGCCGCTACTTTTATTCAACTTAAACACAGGGGAGGGGCACTACCCACCCATCACCCCATCTCTCTTATACCAGGCAATTAATAGGTTCCAGTGTGGGGGTTACAGGGCTCCTTACCATTGAGCTCATAACATGGGTTAGGCTCTCTACAATCTATACCCCTCTTCCCCAGGACTCAGCTCTCTCTGAGTCCTAGCACCCTTTCCCCTGTGAGGGGGACAGAGGGTGCAGCAGGGTAGGGACCTCAGCCTGCGAAGGCCACAAGATCTCATCCGATCACTTGCACCCAAGGCCAATCACCAAAATCCCAGATCTTTTACTCTGGGAACCATTCATTTTAGTCATAGAATCATAGAAGTGTATGACTAGAAGGGACCTCGAAAGGTCATCTAGTCCAGTCCCCTGCACTCAAGGCAGGACTAAGTAATAACTAGACTATTCCTGACAGGTGTTTGTCTAACTTGTTCTTAAAAATCTCCAATGACAGAGATTCCACAACCTCCCTATGCAATTTGTTCTAGTGCTTACCTACCCTGACAGTTAAGAAAGTTTTTCTAATGTCCAACCGAAACCGCCCTTGCTACAATTTAAGCCCATTGCTTCTTGTTCTATCCTCAGAGGTTAATGAGAACAATTTTTCACTCTCCATTTTGTAACAACCTTTTATGTACTTGAAAACTGTTATGTCCCCCCTCAGTCTTCTCTTCTCCAGACTAAACACACCTAATTGTTTCAATCTTCCCTCCTAGGTCATATTTTCTAGACCTTTAATAATTTTTGTTGCTCTCCTCTGGACTTTCTCCAAATTGTCCACATCTTTCCTGAAATGTGGCACCCAGAACTGGACACACTGCTGCAGCGGAGGCCTTATCTGTTTAGAGTAGAATGGAAGAATTACTTCTTGACTCTTGCTTACAGCACTCCTGCTAATACATCCTAGAATGATGGTCACCTTTTTTGCAACAGTGTTATACTGTTGACTCATATTTAGCTTGTGATCCACTATAACCATCATATCTCTTTCCACAGTGACAGTACTCCTTATTAGGCAGTCATTTCCCAATTTGTACGTGTGCAATTAATTGTTCCTACCTAAGTGGAGTACTTAGCATTTGTCCCTATTAAATTTCATCCTATTTATTTCAGATCATTTTGAATTTCAATCCTATCCCCTGTGATGAGGTTCAACTCAGCATTGTGGCACCTCCTGCTGGCAGTCCTGGGAATTAGCTTAGGTCACCAGTGCGCCCTCATCTAGTGATGTCTTGCCGCTGTCATGTCTGCTCCAGGAAGCACGTTGTCCCCAAAGAACACAGCGTCCTCTTCAGGACACAGCCCTCTGGCTGTGTCATATTGTGTTCTCCCCCCTTCCGGGGGAACCATAGTCCACTGTCCAGCCACTTCCTCTGTGGTGAGTAGGGGTAAGGCAGGGACCCGGGCCTGCCTACTACTCCGGGTCCCTGCCCAGGAACCCTGTAGATGGCAGCCACGTGCTGCGTCCCCTCTGACCCCAGAGTCTACTTCCCTGGGCCACTTCCCCAGACCCCTTCCCCACAGTCCGAGCACCTTCTCCGCCCTTGTCTCAGGGCCCCAGCATGTCAGCAATCAGCAAAAGCTCACTCTCGCTCCCCTGATCCTGCCCAGCACTGCTCTATGCAAGGTGTTAGATGCCCTCTGCCTGCAAGGCTGCCAGTCCTCCTCCCTCCCCAAGGTCCAGGGAGTGACTGCCCTGCAGCTCTTCTTATATGGGCCTGCCCAGCCCTGATTGGCTGCTCCTCGTAGCCCTCTCCAATTGGCTGTCTCCTGCACAGCCTCCCTAGGGTCCTCTCCAATTGGCTGCCTGTTGCACCGCCTCCCTGGGGTTCTATTAACCCTTTATTGGCTAGTGTGGGGTAGACGCTCCATCACATCCCCCAAAGCACTTGCAACCTCTCCCAGCTTGGTATTGTCCGCAAATAAAACTGGACTCAGAACCAAGCCCTGCGGGACCCCACTTGATATGCCCTTTCAGTTTGACTGTGAACACTAATAACTACTCTCTGGGAATGGTTTTCCAACCAATTATGCAACCACTCCATGGTAGCTCCATCTAGGGTGTGTTTTGCTAGTTTATTTATGGGAAGGTCATGCGAGACAGTATCAAAAGCCTTATTAAAGTCAAGATATACCACATCTACTGCTTCCCTCTATCCAAAAGGCTTGTTACACTGTTAAAGAAAGCTATTAGGTTGGTTTGACATGATTTGTTCTTGACAAATCCATGTTGACTGTTTCTTATAACCTTATTATCTTCTAGGTGTTTGCAAATTGATTGCTTGATTATTTGCTACATTATCTTTCCAGGTACAAAAGTTAAGCTGAGTGGTCTGTAATTCCCCGGGTTGTCTTTATTTTCCTTTTTATAGATTGGCACTATGTTTGCCCTCTTCCAATCCTCTGGAATCCCTCCCATCTTTCATGAGTCTTTGAATATAATTGTTAATTGTTCAGATATCTCCTCAGTCAGCTCCTTGAGTATTCTAGATGTATTTCATCAGGCCCTGCTGACCTGAAGACATCTAGCTTGTCTAGGCAATTTTTAACTTGTTCTTTCCCTATTTTAGCCTCAGATCCTACCTTATTTTCACTGGCATTTACAGACGTTCAATCGCTACTAGCCATTCTGGTGAAAACAGGAACAAAAAAGTCATTTAGCACTACTGCCATTTCCACATTTTCTGTTATTGGCTTTCCCCCCCTTTCCCTGTGCCTCAGTGGTTCACAGATGAGTATGTCAGATTCAAGACAAACTGCTGAGAAAAAGGGCAGACTCACCCCAAAGTGGTGGTTATTTTATCATTAGATCTACCAAGCCAGTAACAAAAATAAACTTCTATCTCACCACACTGGTTAACAAAAAGTCAAAAAATGCAGTCTCCTTGGGCATTCCAGCATGTATTTCACTACCCAGACACTAGACTTGATGAGGAGTAGTTATTGAAAATGAATTTCATCAAAGAGTTCTTCTGATCTCAAGAGGTCAGCCACACAGTTAGGTCAATATATAACTCAGATCTTACCCAATAATCATGCTGTTGCCAATCCTTTAATTGCTAAACTCTAAAGGTTTATTTTTAAGAGAAAAGAAATAAAGAGATAAAATGGTTAATAGATCATATAGTACAATCATTGCAAAGTTCTTATATCAGGTTTGTAGCAGTGATGGAATAAACTGCTAGTTTGCAAAAGTCTATCTGGAAATTACCCAAACAGCTGGGGGTTCTTAAGTTCTTGTTTTGAGCTTCCTTGTTAGAAATCCATTCCAGAGAAATGAAGCAGGAAATGAAGACAAAATGGAGATGTTTCTAGGGTCTTTTATACCCTCTCCTATGTGGAGGGAATTTTACAATCCTAAACAAAGCTCCCTGGCACAGTTTGTGGAATAGTACAGGCACAAGATGGAGTCCAAGGTCACATGAGCAAGTCACACCCCCTTACATGGCTTGCTGACTCACAAGGGCAAGCCATTGGCCACTTGGAGGCTAAGGCATCTGCAGGAAGTGCCACCTGGGTGGAATGAGTTTTGTCTATGGCCCATTGTGAGAGTCAATCGCCTTTGATGGGCCATCAACACAAAGCTGTCTGGCTTCAATGTAGATTTTACCTGGTGGGTGTTACCCAGGAATAGAGCACATATGTAGGATGCCAGTACATAGTCAATATTTATAACTTCAGATACAAAAATGACACATGCATATAAACAGGAGAACAACGAGGAGTCTGGTGGCACCTTAAAGACTAACAGATTTATCTGGGCATAAGCTTTTGTGGGTAAAAAACCCACTTCTTCAGATGCAAAACAGGAGAATCATTCTCAGCAAATCATAACTTTTCCATTGACACCTTACATGACATACTTTGTACAAGATCTGTTGCAATTGTCTAACAGTGGCAATATTGGTGTTATACATGGTCATATTTCAATCATACAGCATCACACCCCTTCACTAAATAATGGGCCTACCCTGTCCTTGATCTTCCTCTTGCTTCTAATGTATTATTTTAACCACACTGGAAACCAGCTGCAAGTTGCAACAAATAAACAACACTACCCCAGCCCCTCAGTTAGGTATAAAGTGTGTTCTTACTTAACCTACTGTGGCTTGAAAGTGCTGTGAGGAAGGCAAAAACCTCTCTGGTCCTCTGCCAATTGGCCCCTGGGAGAAAAAAATCCTTCTTGATCCCCTAAATAGGCAATCAGCTAGACCTGCAGCATCTGTCAGGCTGAGATCCCATTCCTATTTCAGGTGGACAGGGTGGGTTGCTGGAAAGGATCTGAAAGAGGATTCACATGGCACCTGCACTGAGCTAAATCCCGGGAGCTGGGGAATGTTGGCCAATCAGTACCCCGCCCCCAGCTGGCCAACGGGTGCCAGAGAGTCCTGGGGGGGTTACCTATTGTCTCTTGGTGAGCATTTCCCTCCCTTGCTACCGGCAAAGTCCCCATTTCACTGGCAGCCCCATATACGGAGATATACCTATCTCATAGAACTGGAAGGGACCCTAAAAGGTCATTGAGTCCAGCCCCCTGCCTTCACTAGCAGGACCAAGTACTGATTTTTGCCCCAGATCCCTATGTGGCCCCCTCAAGGATTGAACTCACAACCCTGAGTTTAGCAGGCCAATGCTCAAACCACTGAGTTATCCCTCCCCATCCCCATCCCCATCCCCATCCCCATCCCCATCCCCAAATCCAGGTCCCCCATCCACTGATGCAGGTGGGTGGCATTTCTCCAATTTTATGATTCTAGCCTAAAATCATCATTCTTTTTTCCCTTAAAAGCTGAAATCATGTGTCAGATTGTCTCAGTTTTTTTCCCCATTTCAGACAAATAATTAGACTTTTCTCATCTCAAACATTCCCTTCTCCAGTAATCTACTTCTTCCAGTCTAATAGTAGGATAAAAATCTGGTATTACACCAACGTGTTGGACACTGCTATATTTAGTGGAATCTCCAAGCACTAGGGAATTAGCATGGGCTCTTTTTGTACTTTACATCAGTGCTAATAAAACATAATTGCATGAAGAAATTTTCTTCTTTGTAATCAGTGGCAATTGAACATTTTTTACTACATGGTCAGTGTGAGCCTGAATCACAATCATATGCGAGCTTTTAGGTGTGGGTGGGAAATAACAGCTTAAATTTAAAAAATAAAAACCAGTGATACAATAAACACTGAGCCATTTTAGTACATTTCTGGAAAACCTTGACAAGAGCTATGCAGTACAAATCAATATTAAAGCTCTGTAACAAATTAATACCATTTAAAAACTCACTGGGATTCAAATTCAGACAAAGATTTTTAAGTGGTAAAGAAATAACCAAATTATTGCTGTAATTATAAATTCAGGGCTCTCGTATCCAATATGAAAAGGAAATAAGAGTGCTGAGATGAATATTAAACTTATAGACAACAGGCACTTAGGAGAAAGTTTTTAGAAAGCTGTGTAAGATTTTCCACTACACAACTTCCATTGTATAATGGGAATCAGAGAGAGAAATCCACCACAAAGCTATCCTTTTGTGTTAATCATTTCATTTCACAGCAGTAACTTTGCCTACTTTAGCCATCTTTGGACCCAGGAAACCATTCACATTATATTACAGACAGGATTGAACAGCAAACAGTTTGGATCGGATAGTCAGATCTGGCGTTTGAATCAATCCATTACAGGGCTAGCAGGGAGCGGCGAAATTTGGATTAATGAAATAAGTTGGGATCTTATTCTAAGCATCAGCTATACAACAGGGTTTGAAAAATAATGACATGAAAGAGCAAACTATGGCAAATATAGCTCATGAAAACAAAATTTCAAAATTAAAAAAATCAAACTTTTTAAAAATGTGATATTTGGATAATTCTTCTGATCTTTAATGGATGATGAGACATTCATGCAAGACTCTGAAGTTTACACAAAATTCACATAACCAAAAGCTTTATTAAAGGAATGTCATTACAATTGAGACAAGAAGCAAGCAAACAAACAAAAAACAAACACAAAATACAGCCCATATGTAGGGTTACCATACATCCTGTTTTGGCCGGGATGGTCCCCTTTTTAAGCCTTGTCCCGGCCGTCTCAACTTTTTTTGGCACAGGTGGACATTTGTCCCATTTGCTTTTGCTGACTTGATCAGGTGGCAAGAGCAAATGGGACAAATGCCCACTTTTGTCAAAAAAGTGGAGTGGGGTGGGGTGGGGTGCGGAAGAAAGTGCCGGGGGCAAGGGGTGATGCCAGCCTCTTATGGTGGGGGAGCTGGGGCTCGTGCAGAGAAGGGGAGCCAAGCAGAGTTCCAGCGACCAGTGACAGCCTCTTGCGGGGGACAGGCAGAGTTCCAGCAACCTCAGCTTCGCACAAGGGACTTGGGGGGAGGCCCTTGGGGGAGCGGCTCAAGCCAGCCCTGTGCGGGGGTGAAGGGAGAGCAGGGCCAGCCCCATGGGGGCAGGAGAGGGCTCAGGCCAGCCCCACGCAGGGTTCCGTTTTCTCTTTGGGAAATATGGTCACCCTACCCATAAGCTATCACAGGTGAAACATGTAAAACCTCCAACTCCTATGCACAATGTGGAATATTGCCATCATGAAACTAAAGGGCCATTCTATTAGAGTGTGAGTAGATGTTAAAGGGTACATGTTTCAAAACAAGCACAAATATCCTGATCATTTAATATTTTGTGGTGCAAGTTTTCACCCTTTACATTTTGTTGTGTGAATTCCATTTTGATGTTTATGGATTAGTTTTGGTCTGCAGACTACAATTTATCGCATGGATGAAAATGAGAGAGAAAAATCTAATTCACAATATAAAATGCAGCTGGATGGACTACAGTCCAGCTGGTGTTCCCAAGCATGGAGCTGTCTGGTGGTTAAAATGTTAGGAACAATATAACTGAGCATTTCAAAAAGCACTGAGCATTATACATACTAAGTTTTTAAACATGAAACCACATCTTAATTTATTTGTTCCTCCCCAGTCTACTTTGAGGAATAAAGGGTAGTAAAATCTGTTATCAAACACTCCTGGTTTTGACTTATACATCACAGTGTGCCTTACACAATTCACATTGAAAAATGACTAAAGTGATAGTCTTGAAATTTTATTTATATAAAAAGAAAAACTATATATCTATCTATCTATCTATCTATCTATCTATATATATATATATATAAAGAAATTTAATCTTCCGCTGAGACTTTATACTCCAAGTTCCTGTCCAGAGCAATTTTTATGACCAAGAAGTAAATATTCCAAAATATGAATTTACTATACAAAGAGTGACACATTAACCATAGAAGTGTAAGAAGGTATTTGGAACTATGATCAGCTGCAGTGAATTGTACATAACTGTGCTGTTGAAGTGCTGAGCACACCTGAACAGCTGAGGCATTTTCACAGGAAGGTGTGTGTATACAGAAATGTTCATTCTGTGAGCAGATAAAGTATAGGGTTTTGTCTTTGTTTTCTTGCTATTTATAAGGTACACGGTGGGGGTTGGAAAAAAGTTAAACACATTGTAAAGAGAGATGAGTATATAAAATTAATCAAAGCTGTACTTTAATCTTGTTTTACACTGAAAATGACATTTTTATTTAGCATGAATACAGAATGCATAAATATTTTCTCATTTGGATCCTGAGGTGGAGGTGACTGGAAAAAATTGTTTCTACAACTAAAATTTCATATAAATAGTTCTGAGAGTTATTCATAGCATTACAGTCCAGGTACAATGCTAGTATACTTTTCATAGACTATCAGGGTTGGAAGGGACCTCAGGAGGTCATCTAGTCCAACCCCCTGCTCAAAGCAGGACCAATCCCCAGACAGATATTTACCCCAGATCCCTTAAATGGCCCCCTCAAGGATTGAACTCACAACCCTGGGTTTAACAGGCCAATGCTCAAACCACTGAGTTATCCCTCCCCCCACTTTTACTTGCTATTGATACGTTTTTCAACAGTTTTGAGAGTGTCTTAGGGGGAAAAGACTTAAGAATCTTTATCCTAACTCTTTACATAAAGAGGCACTATAAAAACAGATAGAGATGAATCTAACTGTGGTTTAGATAGCAGGCTTGCACCTCCACCAGCAACTCAATCTGCAGGATTCTTATATCCCAGCAGGTGGTTACTGGACTGGGAGGAAGGAGCTACCTCTCTGTTGCTAAGTGTGCTGGGGAAGCCAGAGTAAAAAGAGGTGGCACAAAAAGGAACCCTATGGGGAAAAGAAGAAGATTCAATCCCTCTCCTCCCCCCCGCCCCACAGCACAAGAGGGGGAAGCAGTAGAGCTGATTGACATTTTATGTTCAATTGTATTTATTTATTAACTCATACAAAATTTGCCCATTTTCCCCAAACATTAGAATTTTAGTGAAAATATATCCATTTCCTCAAAATGTTCCGTTTTTCAAATTTATTAAAACTCCTCCAGTTATTATTTTTGGATCTCTTCCCCAGCTCCCCAACCTCACCCCGCCCCCATCAGTTTTGATTGATCAGTTTAGACACTTGGTGGAATTTTTCAAAACTGAAACATTTCACTTAATAAAATTAAGATTTTCAAAAACAAAGAAAATTTCTATAAAAAAATCTTTTAATTTTAATCAGTTCATGAAAGAAGCCATGGGGGAGAACCCACAGGCCAGCAGACAAGAAAAAGGGGAAACCCTAAGGAGTGGCAAATAGAATAGGTTAATTCCCTACAAGAAGTACTCATGGAGTAGCACTGCCATCATCCCCCTGAAGATGCTGGAATGGGAGTAGGCCTGCATGCCAGACAATCATGCCAGATGGGTTGAGCAGGCCATCCAATGTCCTCTTCAAGAAGACAACAAATAGGAGAAGGTGGGATCTGTTGGGTAAGAAAGGACTATGTAGGAAAGTTTGAGTTCTGGTGGAGCTTCCATAAGTAACAACTTCCTGAAAACAATCAGAGTCCCTAATAACTAATTCATATACAAAATAACCTAAACTTCACCAGAATGCACACACAATGCTCCTGTAGCTTTCAGAGCCTCCCCACCTTACCTATAGAGTCGCTCTGGACACTTTTTTTTTTTTTTTAAATAAAGTTAGCCACTATGTAATCTGCTCCAAAACATTGCAGGTGGAAAAAGAGCAGTTCATCCATATAGCAGTTAAACTTCCATGAACATTTTAGTATCCAAAAGATGCCAAGTCCACTTTGGGGTAATATCCTAGCGCTTAAGTTTTGTTTTTCAGTAGACTCAAAGACTGAATATCAACATTTTTACTTTTAAAACAAAACAAAAGACTTACTTTTGATGCATTGGTTCTCCTCATTTCCAGATCTCTTTTACCTTCAGACCACCAAATACAGATACTAGGAGTTTCCTTAAAACTTCAAAAATGGTTTCCTGAACCATTAGATTAAATAATTAAATTACAGAGACAATACCACACAACATAAATTTCCATGAATTTATGCAATGCAAACAACCTCTTATGGAATCCAGATCATATCAAGCATTTTTCCTATTCATGTGTAAAAGTTTCATGGCCTGCAGATCTGAGACAATTAAGAGTCTTTAAAGTTAATGACTTATTCTGAAGGCCCAATTTTCAAACTTGAATACCTAAGTAAGTGGAAGCAGTACTATACTGAGGTACTCAAATCAACACTGAGGTGACATATTTGGGTGCCTCAGTGTTGATTACAGCAGCCAAGTGTGGTACTGGTCTCTCTTCTTTACACGTGAAGGTCTGAAACTGAGTTTAAATGTAGATGAGCACTCCTGGAGCATGAATTTTCTACCTGAGGATTGTGACTCGCCCTGCCTTTTTATGACTAGATGAGAGTTAGATCCCAAAACTAATGGAGAAGGATACCCAAACTTTTTATTGTAACTTTTTGTTGTGCCTATAACAGGGTTCAAAAAAGAACTAGATAAGTTCATGGAGGATAGGTCCATCAAAGGCTATTAACCAGGATGGGCAGGGATGGTGTCCCTAGCCTCTGTTTGCCAGAAGCTGGGAATGGGCAACAGGGGATGGATTACTTGGTGATTATCTGTTCTGTTCATTCCCTCTGGGGCACCTGGCATTGGCCACTGTTGGAAGACAGGATACTGGGCTAGATGGACCTTTGCTCTAACCCAGTATGGCCGCTCTTATGTTCTTATGTTAACTTAGGTTCAACGGTATGAAAAAGGTTGGGAACCACTGTCTCAGTGAACTCAATTCCAAGTTACAAAAGTACACTCAATAAATCATCTAAAATATGGGGGAAGCTGTCACTGAGGTACCTATAATATTTTTTCAGAAAGGTTTTAATTCAAATAGTAAGTATACCAGAGTAATAGACAACATACAGAAGTCTTAAGGAAGATAGAGATTAAAAAAACAGCTCTGAAAATGTGCCCATATGCATCTCATTGAGGGATAATCCAGCCAAACCTTCTCTCCTCTAGTGAAGCAGCAGGCTAATGAACTTAACCTCCAATGAAGCATCAGAGCTATACCTAGGCACACTCATTATTGTAAATATTTTAAAAATAAACCAAACTCATGGAGAAATTGCACACAAAAAGAGAGACAGTGGCTATGGTAGTAAATGTCATATTCAATATAGTATGGAAAATAATTATAGCTTTCAGGAATACCTAAATGACGGCAATGAAACAAGTCTTTGTTATAAATGCCTTGTAGAGGAAAATTTGCATTGCATGATTGCTATGTGCTGTCTAATGTTTTATTAGTCAGATATAGGTATTTAGCTGATAAAGATCACATTGAGTGATCAGTTAATGGGCATCCATTGGGGATGAGAATTTTAGCTTATCACAGAGGTGATCTTTACTCTTGTCTTCTAATTTGGTTATTGTTTGACTTCTCTCCCAATCTTTTTAAAAAAGGTTCTATGAGGGAAAGAAAAAAAATGGTTACTTCCCTGTAACTATTGTTCTTCGAGTTGTAATGCTGATGTGTATTGCATGTGGGTGTGTGCGACTCGTGCACTAGAGCTGGACAGCTTTGCCTAACAGTACCCATAGGAGTGGTGCTCATGCCCTGAGGCCATAGCTCCTCCGCTGGCCAGATAAGGGTGGTGCCATCACGACTCCCTCAGTTCCTTCACACCAAACATCAGAAGTACAGACTCCAATACAGAGAGGATGGAGGGTGGATCATGGAAGACACATCTGCATCACATCTCAAAGAACTGTTACAGGTAGATAATTATTTTTTTTCTTCTTCAAATAGATGCAGCCCTGTATTCCACGTGGTTAACTTGCAAGCAGTACACACAGGAGGTGGGGCTTGGAGTCTGTTTAAAGAAGGACCCCTCCCAAAGTTTGCATCTGATCTAGACACAGCCATAATGGCACAGTGGTTTGTGAAAGTATACACAGAGGACCAAGTAGCTGCCCTGCAAAAGTTCAATATAGTAATGTATGCTGTGTTGTTGTAGCTGTGTTGGTCCCAGGATATTAGGGACAAAGTGGGTGAGATAATATCTTTTATTGGACCAACTTCTATTGGTGAGAGATAAGCTTTCGAGTTTACACAGAGCTCTTCCTCAGGCCTGAAGAAGCTTGAAAGCTTGTCTCTCTTACCAACAGAAGTTGGTCCAATAAAAGTAGTAACTTGGTCCAATAAAAGTAGTAACTTGGTCCAATAAAAGCGAGTAACTCCTCGCTTAACGTTGTAGTTATGTTCCTGAAAAATGCGACTTTAAGCGAAATGATGTTAAGCGAATCCAATTTCCCCATAAGAATTAATATAAATGGGGGGGTTAGGTTCCAGGGAAATTTTTTTCACCAGACAAAAAACTATATATTATATAGATATACACACAGTATACATTTTAAACAAACAATGTAATACTGTTCACAGCTATGATGATTGTGAAGCTTGGTTGAGGTGGTGAAGTTAGAGGGTGGAAGAGGGAGGGATATTTCCCAGGGAATGCCTTGCTGCTAAATGATGAACTAGCACTTGGCTGAGCCCTCCAGGGTTAACACATTGTTGTTAATGTAGCCTCTCACACAAGGCAGCACGAACACGAGGGAGGGGAGACAGTATAGAAAACAGAGACAGACACACACCTTGTGTGTGGGAGAGAGAGAGAGATGCGCACTGCCCCTTTAAGTAAGCTGACCTACTCTTAAGTGCATTGTCTTTTTAAGTGGATCAGGAAGTTGAGACAGGAGCTCCTGCCCCAGGCTCTGTCTCTCTCCATCCGTGTCCCCTCCCTGCTCTATATGGAGAAGGGGTAAGCGGGGTGCAGGAGCAGGGGGGAGGGGGACACCCTGACATTAGTGCAGCCGTCCCCCCCCCCCCGCATAGCAAGCAGGAGTCTCTGGGAGCAGCTCCCAAGGCAGAGGGCAGGAGCAGCACATGGCAGTGGGGGGAGGGACAGCTGAACTGCCAATTGATAGCCTGCTGGGCAGCTGCAGCACAGGGAACTTAGGGGAGCGGGGAGCTGATGGGGGGCTGCCGGTCCACCCTGATTACAAGCCCCCACCAGCTAGCTGCAATGGGCTGCTCTTCCTGCAAGCAGTGGACAAAGCAGGCGGCTGCCAAACGATGTTAGAAGGGAGCATTGCACAACTTTAAATGAGCATGTTCACTAATTGATCAGCAACGTAACAAAGAAACAATATTAACCAGGACGACTTTAAGTGAGGAGTTACTGTACCTCATCCACATTGTCTCTCCAATATAGAAATGTCATTTAGAAATGTCATTGATGTTGCCTGAACTGTCCTAAAATGAGCCCATACCCCTTGAGGAGGCATAGCCTGGGCTACTTCGTATGCTATCATCATGCAAGAAGTTATGGACTTGGAAATTGTCTCTGAAGAGACCACTTGACCCTTCATTGGGTCCACATATGAAACAAACAGACGAGGTGATGAAATGAAAGGGTTCGTTCTATCCAGATAAAGAACTAGACATCACCTGACATCCAATGTGTTAAGAAGCTGTTCCTCTGGGGTTGAATGTGGCTTAGGGAAGAACACTGGCAGATACGTAACTTGGTTCAAGAGAAACTGGGAAACCACCTTTGATAAAAACTGAGGGTGCATGTAAGAAGGCTCCACCATCAAAGCCTGGAACTTGTACTCTCTCCTTGCAGATATTATCACTACAAAGGTGGCAGTTTTCTGATAAAGAAGGGAAAAGATGTCACCAGAGGCACAGAGGTCCCATAAGGGCCACTAAGAGAGTATTAAGGTCCCACAAAGGAACGAGCTTTTTAATCGGTGGGTGAAGATGAGTGACTCCTTTCAAGAACCCCACTGCCATGGAATTTGAAAATCCCAACTGCCCATGGATGGGAGGATGCAACAGGTACTCCAAGATGTCCAGGATACAAGCTATCATCAGCTGAACTCCTCAGGCTAACGAGCACATCAAGAATTTTTTCCACTTGGCTGAATAGGCTGCCCTGTTGGAGGGTTTCCTACTGTTAATCCTCCTGCTCATCTAGCCATGCAGCATCCACCTTGCAAGATGCAGGGAGCTGAGTGCTGGATGCAAAACCTCACCACGATACTGACTCAGGAGGTTGGGATGAAGAGGAAGGGATATGGGAGGCTAAACCACTCATGTGAAGAGGTTGGAGACAAACATTGTTTTGGCCACGCTGGAACAATAAGAATGAGCTTGGTATGATCCAATTTCAGCTTGAGAATGACCTGTGGGACAATCAGAATTGCAGGAAATGCATACAGGAGTGCTGATTCCAGCTCAGGTGAAAAGCATCGGTCAAGGAGCCTGACTTAGATCCCCTCAGGAGCAGAACATCTGGCATTTCTTGTTTTCTTTCATGGTGAACAGTTCACCATCAGGATGCCCCAAACTGCAAAGCTGGACTGCAGGGAGCTGGGCTTCAGAGACCACTCATGAGTCAGGGAGAAAATCCTGCTGAGGTGGTCCACCAGGTGATTGTGTATCCCAGGCACAAGGGTAATGTTTTCCCCAAGTCGAAACTGCCAGAGCCGGATTGCCACCGGACAATGCACATTGAATGTGCACCCCCACCCCGTCTGTTCACAAAATACTTCACAGTGGTACTGTCGCAGTGTATGAAAACCTCTGAGCCCCTGATGTGATCCTGAAAAGCCTGACAGCCACTGTAGATGGCACAAGGCTCCAGGACATGGACAGGCAGAGAAGCTTCTCATTCTGACAACAGGCCTTAAACTTTCATCAATTCCACATGCGCTCCCCAACCTATTAAGGAGGCATCAGTGACTGTAGTCCTGGTTGGTGGGGGCCAAACGAAAGCAATGCCCTTTCGCACGTTATCCTGAACCATTCACCACTATATGGAGCCTAGAATCAGTGGGGAGACTCAGACCAGTGTGCCAAAAAACAGTGGTTTGGGTGATAGACTGACTTCAGCCACATCTGAAGAGGATGCAGGCACAGTATGGAATATCAAACTGCCTGTGTGCATGCAGCCATATGGCCTACAAACCTCAGGTATACTTGGGCTGTGATTGAGGGTTAAGACTGCAGCTCCCAACACAGGTGGTGGAATCTCTCAGTTGATAGAAGCACTCTCAAACTCAGAGTCCATCAGGGCCCCAATGAACTCGATTCTTTGAGTTGGAACCAAAGTTGTTGGTTTGGTTTCTGCTGTTTAGGATGAGACCTAGCTGAGTAAGCGTAGTGTGAAGTAAACATGAGAAGGAAGGTAAAAGCAGGTTAGATAAACACCTGTCAGGGGTGGTCTAGATAACACTTAGTCTTGCCATGAGTGCAGTGGACTGGACTAGAAGACCTCTCAAGGTCCTTTCCAGTCCTATGATTCTATAAGAACTTGGTAAAACCCTGAGAAGCGGGTGACGGGCCAAAAGGCAACATGTGTACTGGTAATACCAACCAGCCACAACAAATCTGAGGAACCTCCTGTAGCTCAGGAGGATAGCTATGTGGAAATGCATCCTGCAGGTCCAGGGAACCAAACCAGTCATAATGATTTAAGGTGGGAAAGATAGTTGTTAGGGTGGTTTCTTCACCCTCACCTCTTCATTTGACCTGCAGCCCTGATTCAACTGTCCCATTCACCAAGAGCCATTCACTTGACTTGGTCTTCACCAAGTACTCTATCTCTCATCTGTGCTGCTGAGATTCCTCTCGCCGACTATCACTTGGACTCCTTCAACACTGCCCAGCAGCCCCCTCCTTCACACCATCACTCGACTTTTCCATGACTTCTATCTGCTCTGAGCCCTCTCTTCCCTGCCTTCTGTTCCCTTTTTTCCATCAATATGGTTGTTAATTCTTGGCATTCCTCACTCTCCTGTACACTTAACTCTTCTGTCCTTCTTTTCCACCACAAGGTCTGCCCTGCCAAGCCCCTGGTCCTGGCTCTCCCCCAACATCTACTTCCTGTGTTCCTGCTCTCATACTTCAGCATGCATCTGGCAGGGATCTTGTAACCAGGCCAGCTTCTTCTATTACAAACTCATTCTCTCCTTCTTCACTTCTACCACCTTCCATGCTAAATGAGTCTACTTCTCCACTTAATTGAATCTCATGCCTACAACCCCAGCTGCTTTCATGCCACATTTGACTTACCCCTCACCCCACCCCTTCCTCCTACCTCCACTTCTTTCTCTGCGCAGGATCTCACTTATTTCTTTCAAGAGAAAATATGAGGTGATCTTCCTCCTCCCCGGCTCTGCCTTCACTTTCCCTTCCCCTTCTACAACATTTCCTCCTTCTCTCCAGTCACAGATGCAGAAGTTTCTCATCTGCTCTCCTCCTGTAATCCCTTCACTTGTCCTAGTGACTCCTTTCCATCCCAACCCCTGATCTACCTCGTGCCCACTCTCATCCTCTCCTTTACACTTCTCTTTAACCATTCTGTGACTCTTTCCCTTCACAATAAAAACATGTTTAACTTTCTCCCTTCTTAAAAGAACACCCTTTACCCCACTTTCCTCTCTAACTACTGCCCCTTCTCCTTTCTCTCTCTTTCATCTCTAAGCTTATTGATCACACTGTTTACAATCACTCTTTGGAGTTCTTTTCCAATTCCATCCTAGAACAACTCCCATCTGGCTTCCGCCCCTTGCACTCAATTGAAACTGCTCTTGCCAAAGTCTCTGAAACCCTCTTATCCAAATCTCAGGACCAGTACTCCATTTTCACCCTCTTTGATCTGTTAGTCACTTTTGATGCAGTCAGCCATGCTCCTCCTCTTAAAAACTTGCCTTCCTTTGGTTTCTGTAATTCTGTCCTCTCCTCCTTCTCCTCTTACCTCTAAATCACTCCTTCAGCATGTCATTTGGAGGTAGGGTGACCAGATGTCCCGATTTTATAGGGACAGTCCCAATATTTGGAGCTTTTTCTTATATAGTCACCTATTACCCCCCACCCCCATCCCGATTTTTCACACTTGCTATCTGGTCACCCTATTTGGAGGATTCTCCTCATGTCTCCACTAGATGTCTGTGTGGGTTTGTAAGGGAGTTCCCATTCACTGCTAGTGTGTCTCCTGGTAGCTAGGTCTGGGAAAGTACTGTAGCTCTCGCAGCACTGGGTGCCCCCTTGTGCTCGCTGCTCGCTTTGCAATGATCTCTCGTCTGTAACTCAGCCCTTCGGCCAGGTCACCAATTAATCAATCCCTTCCGGGATTGAAAAGTCCAACAGGCTCACTGTCCAAATGCTTCTCTGGATGCTGTCAGCCCCAGCTTTAGGCTCCATGCCACTATACCAGTGGCTGTTAGGGGAACCTGGGCCCACCTGCTACACTGGGTTCCAGCCTAGGAACCCTCTAAACAGCAGTCCAGGTCTGTTCAGTTTCAGTCCCTGTTGCTGTTTGTTTCCCTGGACTCCTTTCTACCAAACCTCTCTATCTTCTCTTTCCTGTTTCTGGGTTTACCATGGAGCCTACACTACTCCTCATGGCTATTTCACCCCTTTCTAGCCTCTTGCCAGATTCCTTTCTCCAGGGAAGGGTCATAGGGCTTCGTCTCCCTCTGGACTTCCTCCTTGTCCCTAATGGCTTTCCTTCTCACACGGAGTAACTACAGACTCCTTCCCCTGCACCCCCCTTTCTGCCTTCATCTTCCTGGCTTTATAATACTGTCCCAGCCCTTCCCCAGTTGGGCCTCACTTTCAATTAACCTTGGACCTTCCTCTCTTATGTGATGCTAGGTAACCTAATTGGCCTCTCGGATATGTGTACACTGCAATTAGACGCTCGCACGACTTGGGCTGTGGGGCTGTTTAATTGTGATGTAGACATTCTGGCTTGGGTTACAGCCCAAGCTCTGGGACCTTCCCTCCTCGCAGGGTCCTAGAGCCCGGGCTCCAGCCTGAGCCGAAACGTCTACACTGCAATTAAACAGACCCGCAGCTTGAGCCCTGCGAGCCCAAGTTAGCTGACACAGGCCAGCCGCGGGCTTTTAATTGCAGTGTAGACATACCCTCAGCCCCTCATTAACCCTATCAGGACTGGTGTAGGGTGCACACCTTACCACAAGGTTCCACAGGGTTCTGTCTATGGTCCACTTCTCTTCTCCCTTTACAACTTGTCTCTGGATAATCACATCTGAAAACACAAATTCAACTATCATCTCTATGTTGATGACTCTCAGATCTACCTCTACTTCAGACCTGTCTCTTTCTGTCCAAACTAAAATCTTAGTCTGTCTCTCTGACATCTCCTCATGGATGTTGAGCCTTTGGCTCAAGATCAACATGGCTAAAAGAGAGCTCTCAATCTTCCCTCTCCAATCCCTCCCCACTACCTCCTTTCTTGATCACTGTGGACAACATCACCATTGCGCCTGTCACTCATGCCTGGAATGTGGGTGTCATTTTCAGCTCAGACCTCTCTCTAGGCCCTCACATCTTGGGTATTGCAGATTCTTTCTGTATATCATCTGTAAGCTATGACCCTTTCCATCCATCATCACAGTTAAAACTCTCATCCAGGCTCTTGGTATCTCACATCTCAATTACTACAACATCCTTCTTTCTGGCCTTGACAAATGCAATCTTACCCTACTCATATTTATTCAGAATGCTGCTACAAAGATCATTTTCTGAGCCTTTTGCTTTGACCATTCACCCCTCTTTTTGACCTCAACCGGCTCCCTCTTCTCTACTGTATCAAACATAAGCTATTTGTCTTCATCCCAAGACCCTTCACGGCCTATCCCCATCCTACCTATCATCTCTCATTCAATATCAAAAGGTCAACTCCCACCACTGATCAACCCATGAGGTCAGCCTCCAACGCCCACTTGTTAAATTTTCAAACAAACACCTTAATGCTTTCTCCTCATGCTTGGGAGGTGCTCCCCAGGAACATTCGCAAAGCTACCTCATTATCCTCCTTCAAAGCCCTCCTCAAAACTCTCCTTTGCCATGATTTCAAGTCTTCTTTGCTGAAATGCCTACAAAAAAAACACCTCACAGTAGGCTGCCAGTGTGCTGAGAATACAGCCTATCACGCTGACCAATACTGGCTCATTGCTTCTTTGTACTCCTCTGTCAGTATTCATCTTGCCTTAGACTGTAAGGTCCTTGGGGCAAGGATTCTTTTTTGTTCTGTGTTTGGACAGTACCTAGCACAGTGGGGTCCTAGCCTATAACTGTATGATAATACAAATAAATAGTAATAATAATTTAAAGGGTCTCAAGAGACTCACCATTCTCTGGCATGGAAGATACTAATTTTCAGAGTCCCCAGAAACATACATCTGTTGTTCTCTAGGTGCAGAGAAAGGGCATCTGTGAGCCATCTCCTGTATCTTTGACTAGTCTAAAATAGGCTGCTATTTTCTAGGTTTTCTAATATGTAACTGTTTGTAGATGAATCATAACTTGATGCTGGAAACTTGGCAATTACATCAATAATTCTGCACTGTGCATTGTACATGACCTGCATTCTAAGGAAGGGGAGTAGGAAAGAAAGCTTTTGCAGTTCCTGAAACTCACCTCATCTCATTATATCAGTTGTGTGCACAGTCTGAGTTGCTTAGAAGACAGATGTAAAAGCAGCAGCATCCTACAATTCATGTATTACTTGCTATAGCTGCTGAAGTTCCCCTGGAACAATAAAATAGCAACCAATTATTCTGAGATTTGAGTCTGGAAAAAGTATAGAAAAAATATCCTGCAACAGAGTCCTATTTGTAGCATCCCTCACAAAGAGCTTTAAGAGATCCAAACCACAATTTTCAAATAAGTGTACCTGCAGCGAAGCACCTAAATCCTTATTCAGGCACCTAAATAAGTGTGGCCTGATTTTCAGAGGGGCTGAGCACTTATAGCACTCATAGTTTACCACTAAGATTATACAAGATCACCTTGCATAATCTACACCCTGGAAAGAAAAGTCCTCCTGTGAAAACTCAGAAGAATCTTGGCAGATAAATGTGGTTAGTACAAAATAAACTGTCTTTCTTTCCTGGAAGTAAGTGCCATGGGTTCGATAGATTTTTCCAAACACACTCTAACAAGCATTTTGTTCTATGAAGAGGCAACTGCCAACAACTCTTTTGACTGAATTTTCTCTTAACACACAATTTATTTCTACATGGAGGCTTTCACCCAAATTATCCCAAAATGCTTTATGGAGAGAGGATGCTTTACAGAAAAGGGAATAGCGACTGCCATACAGAAAGGAAAACAACATGGGAAAGGAGAAGAGGAAAAGAATAACTAGGAGTTTATATTCATTCAAAAGCTGATTATTTATTTATAATATGGAGAAATAAAGATGCCACTGCATCGAATAGGAGCCCACAAAGAATTAACAAGATTTTTAATTGAGTGTATCGGTCTCTACATGAAATGCCCACAGTGTTGTTTCAATATTTTACATACAGCATTTTCCCTTGAACACAGGCCATGGACAAAGTATTTAAAGAAAATGCCTGCACTCTTTTTCTTCTACATTCATTGTCATTGGGAAATGAGTGAAGTAAGGACCCCAGAGTACAGTTCTGAAAACTCAAGCAATCTGTGCCTATTTTCTTCCTCAGACATGCACTATTAATTAAGGTGACAGTGAATAAGAATGACATCCAGTGGTTCTGTTTTTCCTAAGAAACAAGTCTATTTCCCATTATTGTTTTCAATACCCCTTCTTTCATTGTGCAGTGCAAATATATATTGGCTTTCTGTTGTGAAGATAGTTATGAACATTCAACTACTTTAGTTTTACCCGTTGAGAAAAACAAGGTCTAAATAGCTTCGTGTAAAATGATTGTCATGATCCACATCTTTACAATACAGTGTAATTCTTAGTAAATGTTCCCATGATGACCCATACAGTTTCCACAAAACAGTATTTTCTGCAAACCATAAGGGTAATATGAACAATATCTTTTTTTCTGTTCAATCAGATTCAGTTGTAGTCCAAAAGATTCTACTTGTATACTGACTAGCTATACATGCGGAAAGATGCCCATAGAGTTTCTTCTGTCAGCTGTTGGGCTAAATTCTGGCCTAATTTGAACCCATGCAACTTTCTTTATTTCATTATGGTTGCACAGGGTGTCAGTCAAAGAATCCATCCCTTTGTAATGAATATCTACACAACTGGGACATTCTAAAGGATGGTCATAAGGAGCTGGATCTAGGTTTCTGTTCTATTTTAAAATGACAGGATGAAGTGAGTCAGGTAGAGCTGGGGGAAGCTGTATTTGCCCTCTGCTCAAATAGAGTTCTTCCACCTTCCCACAGAAGAACTGTTTCAACCCACCTTCCAAAGCAGGTTATCAACTGAGAAAATTGCCAGTAGAAAGTAGTAAAGCATCAAAGTAAGGTATGAAATTCCCTAGATGGAAACTGTATGATAGAAGAGAACATTTAAGAAGTGAGTATAATGGTAGCTCAGTCTGAAATTGCCCTAGATGTTTACAATTCCACATGGCATTTGCCCAGTTGTTAAGACATCTAGTCCAGGGGTAGGCAACCTATGGTTCTGGCCACCGGTCCGGGAGGCTCTGAATTTTAATTTAATTTTAAATGAAGCTTCTTAAACATTTTTAAAACCTTATTTACTTTACATACAACAATAGTTTAGTTATATATTATAGAATTATAGAAAGAGACCTTCTAAAAATGTTAAAATGTATTACTGGCACACAAAACCTTAAATTAGAGTGAATGAATGAAGACTCGGCACACCGCTTCTGAAAGGTTGCCGACCCGTGATCTAGTCTGTTGTCTTTGAATGAAAACTTTGACCAAGCAGAATGTACTCCTATCCTGGTTTTAGGGTGACCAGATGTCCCAATTTTATAGGGACAGTCCCGATTTTTGGGTCTTTTTCTTATATAGGCTCCTATTACCCCGCACCCCTGTCCCGATTTTTCACATTTGCTGTCTGGTCACCATACCTGGTATCTTACATTAGGTATGTTCAGGAGCACCGCCAGCTTTTCTGCCGCCCTAGGCGGCGGAAGGTCCCGCCCCAAAATGCCGCCCCCCACAGCGGCGGCGGAAGGTCCCGCCGCCGAAATACCGCCGCGGTCGCCATCCCCCAAATTGTCGCGCCCTAGGTGACCGCCTAGGTCGCCTAATGGGTTGCGCCGGCCCTGGGTATGTTTGCCAGTTAAAAGTATACAAGCTAATGTTTAGCACTTATCTTTATAGGTCCTTACAAATATTAATCAATCAATCCTCATGACACCCATATGAGGTAGCTAAGAGAAAATTACTTAATTCTGTTTCACCAGAGATATCACCATGCAGGATTCTCACTCCAGAATCTCAGCTCCATAGCATGAGACAGGCAGAACACCCTAAACTCTTATGATTTTTTTATTCCAAAGGCAGTGGCAGCAGATCAGACTGTGAGCAGCCCTCTACCATCCCAGCTACTCATTGCATGTCACCTTCTGAGCTTAACTGCTGCTCTTGGAGCCTTCTGCTCGGTTCCTTATTGAACAGGATGCAAAAGAAATGTGATGGAAAATTATTGGGGGGGAAAATGAAAGATGTCTCAAAATATAAATAATACAACAGAGGTATAAAGCCTAAAACTACCTCAAACAATTCCCCTCCAGGTTCAGAGGGGAGGATCCTGACTGATATATTCAGAAAAGCAGAATGAAAAGTAAATAATGTTCCATTGTCTGAAGATATCATCTGGCAGGAATCTCAATCCTGGAGAGTAGGACATTTGAGGGATTTCCAAAAGAAAATGTTTAACATTCACAAAGTGCAAACAGGCAACACAGCAAAGACAATTCCAACAGAAATAAAATATGTATTTTTAAATTTTTAACCATGTAATAAAAAGTAAGATAAAGTAAGATAACGCCTCAAAAATTAGATTTAACTCTTTGAGAGCCTGAAATCCAAAAAGAAGTTAAACCTTTTAGCAAACTCATATAACAGGCATCCCAAAAGGAACAAAATTCTAAGAAGCAAGAGAACTGGGCTCTCCTTTTTGAGAAAGCAGTTCTGCAGGAGCAAGAGACTGAAGCAAGATTCCATCCTAAAAAACATATCTAGGTAAAAGTGCATGTAAATGTCCAGAGTAAGGATAACGTAAATACTTTGCATGTCAGTGACACAACATTCGTAATGCAGGTAGTGGAGGCTGCCTTGCCAAGAACCTAGAGTGTCTGGATGTTGGTCATCCATGGCTCAGGACAGCCAGATCATTGCAATGGGACATGCATTGAAATTTCATTTCAGATGTGGTGCTCTTGGAAACAGTACTGTCTGGTGAATTGGTGTCAAATGAAACAAAAAGTTGGGTGGATTTTCTAAGGACTTAAAATCATTCCAAGTAGAAATACTTCACATCAAGTTTACAGAGAAGGGCCAGGGGATGTGCATGGCAAAAATGTTTACAGGATAATAGATTCACTAAGGTGGAACTCCATCACTACCTAAGAGAGGAATCTTGAACAAGCCCATCCCAACACCACAGTGCTGTAAAATTTGGATAAGGTGGATCAGTCACAAAGGTACCTTGTTCACTGCCACCAAGAAAATGGTCCTCTATGTATGAAACTTCAGATCTCAGACACTAAGTGGTTCAAAAAGAGTTTTCATCAGCTTTGGCAAGACTACACTAACATCACATGACACACAAGACTTTTTAATGAGGAGTTTCAAAAGAGTCAAGTCCCTCCTGAACCTCATGACAAAGGGCGCAGAGATACTGGTTTCTCTCAAAATTGGGTGACTGGGCAACAAAATGGCAGATGAAATTCAATATTGATAAATGCAAAGTAATGGGGTCTAAATTAGCGTGTCATGGGAGATGTAGTCTGTCCAGAGAGCTTGGCCTATAGAGGAGATTGGGAGCGCTGAGCACCTGAAGTTCATCTCCCATGAGGCAGCGTCGTGCCATTTGGAATCAAAATATTTTGGTGTTTTGGTTTGGTTTTTTTTTTTTTTTTTTAGCAAAATATCAAAATTTTCTGAGAAAGGCAGAACTTTTTGCACACAAAAAAAGATTAATTGTAATTTTAATGCAATTTTTCAACCAGTTCTATTTTTGACCATGCACAACAGAGCTGAGAACCATATTTGTTTGTGCCACTATGGGGCTATTAAGATAATTGAACCCTTTGTCTCTCCTGAAGTTTGCCGAGAGTTTTGCTACTAGAGAAACTGATAAAAAGGCATACAAAAAGCCTCCTTAACCAAAGAATGGAGATGATGTCCCTGGACAGACTGGTTTCTTCTTGTGGAAAGAGCAGAAGACTGTTATCTCATCTTGTTTCAGTGAGTGGCAAAGTGCTGCCTGGAAGAGATTAAAAGCAGAGATTGCTTAAGATCACAGGGTGCTGTTGGGAGCAAAGGCATATTTAAGCCTGATAAGGAGACTACCATGATTTTTAAGAGTCTGTTCTGATAAAAGTTAAGAGTTTAAGTATAATAGAACTGCGCATGTGTAAGAAATTGCCGAGTAATCATGTTTGTGAGGAAAAATAAAAGATAAAGAAACTACAAAGCTAGAAAAGACCTGTTTAAGTTAACACAAAACCTATACTTGATGGGGAGGAGAGTTAACATGGAAATGAAAGACTAATACATATGTATAAGAAAAGATTACAAAAGTTATAAATAAGTCAGATTAACAACAGGAAGCTGAAACTGTGTATTGTGTGGTGCTGGAAGTGACCGTGTGGTGAGATGACCGTCCTGATGAGCTTCCCACTTATGATTAACTGATCATTACTTGCTAATGTTTTCCCTTAATAAAGATTTATTAGACCCATCAGCTGAGTAGTGAATCTTTCAGTCCAGCTGGTGCTACATACACCAGTATTGGGGCGGGGGGGGGGGGGAAGAGGGGCGGGAGAGGAGGCCTGGTTCACTTTTCAACCTGCTACCACCACACTTAGCATCCTAAAACCCTAGGAGCTTGCAGGGTTCCCCCCCTTTTTCAGGCTAGGGGGTCCAACATTCAGGAGTGAGAACTGTGCACAAAGATTATACTATTTTACAGATGGGGAAACTGAAATAGAGGGTTAAGTTACTTGCCTAAGGCTATAAAGGAAATCATTGTCAATGCCAGAATTGGAACTCAGTAGTTCCTGGATCTCTGTTCTTTGCTCAGACCCTTAGAATATAACTTTATCTTAATTTAAACAAAAATCATTCTCACTGTAACACAGTATAAAAGCCTTAAAATCAGGCTGCATTCTTTTTAATTGTTTAGAAACACTATTAATAAGGATAGAGAGAGAGATTGGGTGGCAGCTGTTAATGATTAGAACCTTCCTGAGCACAGGATATACTGTACTTGCCAAAGCAACGCACAGCTCTTGGTGATGTAGGATTGTGAAAAATAGACAGAATTAATACAGCTAACATATGCTTATTCATGCAGTCACTTCTGAATAAAATAAACTTTTAATGGAATGAACCTGGAGCACTAGATAGGGAGAATAAGATTTCCTTAATGTCTACTTTCAATCTTTGTTTACATCATCAAAAAAAAATGTGATTCAATAATTTATCTACCCATTATTTATTTATTCACCTAGTAGTATCTCAGGCCTGGTCTACACTACGAGTTTAGGTCGACTTTAGCAGCGTTAAATCGAATTAAGCCTGGACACGTCCACACGACGAAGCCCTTTTTTTTTTTACTTAAAGGGCCCTTTAAACCGGTTTCTTTACTCCACCTCCGACGAGGGGATTAGCACTAAAATCGGCCTTTGCGGGTCGGATTTGGGGTAGTGTGGACGGAATTCGACGTTATTGGCCTCCGTGAGCTATCCCACAGTGCTTCATTGTGACCGCTCTGGACAGCACTCTCAACTCAGATCCACTGACCAGGTAGACAGGAAAAGCCCCGTGAACTTTTGAATTTCATTTCCTGTTTGCCCAGCATGGAGAGCACAGGTGACAACGCAGAGCTCATCAGCACAGGTAACAATGATGGAGTCCCAGGATCACAAAAGAGCTCCAGCATGGACAGAACGGGAGGTACGGGATCTGCTCACCATATGGGGAGACGAATCAGTGCTAGCTGAACTCCGTAGCAGTAAACGAAATGGCAAAATATTAGAAAAGGTCTCAAAGGCCATGAAGGACAGAGGCCATAACAGGGACACACAGCAGTGCCGCGTGAAAATTAAGGAGCTAAGGCAAGCCTACCACAAAGCCAGAGAGGCAAACGGAAGGTCCAGGGCAGAGCCGCAAACATGCCAATTCTACGCGGAGCTGCATGCGATGCTAGGGGGTGCAGCCACCACTACCCCAACCGTGTGCTTTGACTCCATCAATGGAGAAACACGCAACAGGGAAGCAGGTTCGGGGTACAAGGAAGATGATGATGAAGACAATGAAGATAGCTCACAGCAAGGAAGCGGAGAAACCGGTTTCCCCAACAGCCAGGATATGTTTATCACCCTGGACCTGGAACCAGTAACCCCCGAACTCACCCAAGGCGTGCTCCCAGACCCTGAGGGCACACAAGGGACCTCTGGTGAGTGTACCTTTGTAAATATTACACATGGTTTAAAAGCAAGCGTGTTTAATGATTAATGATTAATTTGCCCTGGCAATCGCGGCCAATACAGCTACTGGAAAAGTCTGTTAACGTGTATGGGGATGGAGTGGAAATCCTCCAGGGACATCTCCAGAAAGCTCTCCTTCATGTACTCCCAAAGCCTTTGCAAAAGGTTTCTGGGGAGGGCTGCCTTATCCCGTCCGCCATGGTAGGACACTTTACCACGCCAGGCCAGTAGCACGTAGTCTGGAATCATTGCATAACAAAGCATGGCAGCGTATGGTCCCAGTGATTGCTGGCATGCAGACAACATCCATTCCTTATCTCTCTTTGTTATCCTCAGGAGAGTGATATCATTCATGGTCACCTGGTTGAAATGGGGTGATTTTATTAAGGGGACATTCAGAGGTGCCCGTTCCTGCTCGGCTGAACAGAAATGTTCCCCGCTGTTAGCCACGCAGTGGGGGGGAGGGGTGAAGTGATCATCCCAGAGAATTGGGTGTGTGTGTGGGGGGGGGGGGGTAGTTGGGTTTGTGCTGCATGTTAACCCGGAAACCCCAGCCCCTCCTTTTACATTGCAAACCCATTTTAAATGGCCAACCCAATGGGTCCTTGGTATGGGAAATGAGGGCGCTGCTGTTTGAAACCATTCCCACACGTTACGAAGGTTAAAAAGCCAAAAGACTGTGGCTTACCATGGCTGCCTGCAAGCCAAATTCTGTTGCCTGGCACTGCGTGAGTGATCTCTTACACCAAACCGGCAGGCCCTCAATATAAGAGGAAAAATGCGACCTTGTAACGAAAGCACATGTGTTGTGTAATGTGAACAGCAAAATTTAATGTGAAAGAGTGTACCCATTGTTCTCTAAAATGTGTCTTTTTTAACCACTTCTCCCTTCTCCTCCACAAGCTGCAATTGTTTCTCCTTCGCAGAGGCTAGCGAAGATTAGAAGGAGAAAACGGCGGACTCAGGATGATATGTTCACGGAGCTCCAGATGTCCTCCCACGCTGACAGAGCACAGCAGAATGCGTGGAGGCAGTCAATGTCAGAGTGCAAAAAAGCACAATATGAACGAGAGGAGAGGTGGCGGGATGAATCGCGGGCTGAACAGAGCAAGTGGTGGGCTGAAGATGATAGGTGGCGTCAGCTTGCAGACAGAAGGCAAGAGTCGATGCTCCGGCTGCTGGAGCATCAAACTGATATGCTCCAGTGTATGGTTGAGCTGCAGGAGCAGAGACCGCTGCTACAGCCCCTGTGTAACCAACAGCCCTCCTCCCCAAGTCCCATTGCCTCCTCACCCAGACGCCCAAGAACACGGTGGGGGGGCCTCCGGCCACCCAGTCACTCCATCCCAGATGATTGCCCGAGCATCGGAAGTCTGGCCTTCAATAAGTGTTAAAGTTTTAAAGTTTTAAACTGCAGTGTGTCCTTTTCCTTCCCTCCTCCCCCACCCATCCCAGGCTACCTTGGCAATTATCCCCCTAGTTGTGTGAGGAATTAATAAAGAATGCATGAATGAGAAGTAACAATGACTTTATTGCCTCTGCAAGCGGTGCTCGAAGGGGGGAGCGGAGGGTGGGGTGGTTGGTTTACAGGGAAGTAGAGTGAACGGGGGGCGGGGGGCGGAGGGTTCATCAAGGAGAAACAAACAGAAGTTTCACACCGTAACCTGGCCAGTCACAAAACTGGTTTTCAAAGCTTCTCTGATTCGCACCGTGCCCTGCTGTACTCTTCTAACCACCCTGGTGTCTGGCTGCGCGTAATCAGCGGCCAGGCGATTTGCCTCAACCTCCCACCCCGCCATAAATGTCTCCCCCTTACTCTCACAGATATTGTGGAGCGCACAGCAAGCAGCAATAACAATGGGGATATTGGTTTCGCTGAGGTCTATCCGAGTCAGTAAGCTGCGCCAGCGCGCTTTTAAACGTCCAAATGCACATTCCACCACCATTCGGCACTTGCTCAGCCTATAGTTGAACAGGTCCTGACTACTGTCCAGGCTGCCTGTGTACAGCTTCATGAGCCATGGCATTAAGGGGTAGGCTGGGTCCCCAAGGATAACTATAGGCATTTCAACATCCCCAACGGTTATTTTCTGGTCCGGGAAGAAAGTCCCTTCCTCCAGCTTTTGAAACAGACCAGAGTGCCTGAAGACGCGAGCATCATGTACCTTTCCCGGCCATCCCATGTTGATGTTGGTGAAACATCCCTTGTGATCCACCAGGGCTTGCAGCAGCATTGAAAAGTACCCCTTGCGGTTTATGTACTCGGTGGCTTGGTGCTCCGGTGACAAGATAGGGATATGGGTTCAGTCTATCGCCCCACCACAGTTTGGGAATCCAATTGCAGCAAAGCCATCCACTATGACCTGCACGTTTCCCAGAGTCACTACCCTTGATATCACCAGGTCTTTCATTGCCCTGGCAACTTGGATCACAGCAGCCCCCACAGTAGATTTGCCCACTCCAAATTGATTCCCGACTGACCGGTAGCTGTCTGGCGTTGCAAGCTTCCACAGGGCTATCGCCACTCGCTTCTCAACTGTGAGGGCTGCTCTCATCCTGGTATTCTGGCGCTTCAGGGCAGGGGAAAGCAAGTCACAAAGTTCCATGAAATGCCCTTACGCATGCGAAAGTTTCACAGCCACTGGGAATCGTCCCACACCTGCAACACGATGCGGTCCCACTAGTCTGTGCTTGTTTCCCGGGCCCAGAATCGGCGTTCCACACCATGAACCTGCCCCAGTAACACCATGATTTGCACATTGCTGGGGCCTGTATTTTGTGAGAGGTCTATGTCCATGTCAATTTCCTCATCACTCTCGTCGCTGCGCTGCAATCGCCTCCTCGGCTGGTCCTGGTTTTGCTTTGGCATGTCCTGGCTCTGCATATACTCCAGGACAATGCACGTGGTGTTCATAGTGCTCATAATTGCCGCAGTGATCTGAGCGGGCTCCATGATCCCAGTGCTATGGCGTCTGGGCTGAAAAAAGGCGCGAAACTGACAGCGGGAGGGAGGGGCAACTGACGACATGGCATACAGGTACAGGGAATTAAAATCAACAAAGGTGGCTGTGCATCAGGGAGAAACACAAACAACTGTCACACAGAATGGCCCCCCCAAAGATTGAACTCAAAACCCTGGGTTTAGCAGGCCGTTGATTTCACGGAGGGAGGGGGAAGCAAATGAATACAGAACAAATCTGGTCCATCTATTTTTTACATCTTAAGCTGGCAGCAGACAGTGCAGCATGACTGATAGCCATCGGCATCTTCTGGGTGCTTGGCAGAAAATGATGTACTACGACTGATAACCATCATCGTCAAGAATCAGATGCCCAGAGTGGAAAGTTTGGTGAAGTATTTCTTAGAGGAATCTGCTGAAGAACTTTCCCGGGTGCCTCTGATTGAATTCACTGAGGAGTACGATGACGACGGATACCAATCGTAATATACCATCCACTGCCAAAAGGCAAGGAGCTGCTGCTGTGTAGCAATGCAGCCCCACGTCTTCCAGCACCCAGATAGCCGATGATGGCTACCAGTCATACTGCACCGTCTACTGCCAAAAGGCAATTAGCTGCTGCTGTGTAGCAATGCAGTACCACGTCTGCCGGCACCCAGATGACATATGGTGACGGTGAGCTGAGCTGAGCGGGCTCCATGCTTGCCGTGGTATGTTGTCTGCACAGGTAACCCAGGTAAAAAGGCGCGAATCGATTGTCTGCCGTTGTTCTGACGGAGGGGGAGGGGCCTGATGACGTACCCAGAACCCCCCGCGACACTGTTTTTGCATCATCAGGCATTGGGATCTCAACCCAGAATTCCAATGGGCGGCGGAGACTGCGGGAACTGTGGGATAGCTACCCACAGTGCAACGCTCCGGAAGTCGACGCTAGCCTCGGTACTGTGGACGCGGTCCACCGACTTCATGCACTTAGAGCATTTTATGTGGGGACACACACAATCGACTGTATAAAACCGATATCTATAAAACCGGCTTCTATAAATTCGACCTAATTTCGTAGTGTAGACATACCCTCAGTAAACTAGCATGTGGTTTGGTTTCCCAGTTTTCCTCTAAGAATTCTGGCCAAGCACTCCTTCACAAAGGAAAACCAAGGAGCATTTTTATTTGAAAATGTACAGAAAGATATTTGAGTGTAAAGGAGGAGAGTATATATACTCAACCTACCTTATCAAATCTCTTTCATTACAACTAACTGATGAGGGACAAATCACAAAAGGTCTGGAGGTTCAGCTTAGCTAAAGCCTCCAGGTGCTCAGAGACATATCTGATCCTATGGAGTATCTCACCCCAAATGAGGCCCACTCAAAGCAACTCCCACAACACAGTTCCTCCTAAACTTTCCCCATCCCTGTTTTGAGTTTCAAGTGCCATGCAGTCTGGAAAGCCCCAAGCCCTTGAATGTGCTGAAGAACTTGATTTATCATGTGTCAAATACAGGGGGAAACAGACATGCACAAGTTCTCATAACAAAACTACCATTTTACTAGAGCCACTTACATGGGTCCCTTAGACGACACTTGTTATTCTCTCAACATGTAGCTCACAACTCTTGCAGTTTCCTTTCACTTCCTACTTCTCCTTTCCTGCCTCCTGCCGTAGAGCCCCAATTCTCCCTCACAGGCTGTAAGTTACAGCTATGCAAGCCTTGCCACTTTCAGTTTACATGCCTCCCATTCTCCCCTTTTTCATGGGGTTTCACACTCTTTAGTGAACAAATCTGAAAACTCATAAGCAAAACTCAGCAAGAAACAAAACATTGTCAGGTTTCAGGTCTAAACCCTGTAAAACCTAACACAAAATCCATAAATCCTTCTCTGTATCTCATGGAGAAGAATGAGGTTTGTTCATATTTGACCAGGTTCGCACCACAAGTTTCAGCAAATGTGGGCGAAGTTTCATCATGAAAGCATAGCATAGCTCTACTCCCAATCATGCCACTCTGTAAATATAGCAATAGTATTTCTCCTGTTATTGGATACAACTGATAATTGTGCAATAATTTAGTATGGAGAAACTGGAGCTCAAAGGTAGCTACTAGTTCCTGCAACATATCTTTAAAAAGGAGGGGCTCTGAGAGCTGGGGGAAGACTCATGGCAAGGAAAGTGGAATTGGGAGGGGCTGACAGGCAGAGAGGTGCCTTAGAGGGAATCAGGAAGCTAGGGAGCAGGGACGTCTCTAGAAGACCATCCACCACAGAGAGTCAGAGGCCTCCTTAACCAAACTAATCTGCAAAAAGATACAGGTTTGGGATGGGAGTCAAGCTGTATTGGACCACTCATTAACTGGTTCCTAATTTTAACACACTAATATATTGTATGGTGAAGGATTAGAGCTCACTTAGTTTTATATTTATAGCTAGCTAACTCTAAAGTGCAAACTGTAAAACTTGAGACAGTCTCTTATCATTTTTGTCTAACAACGGGGTGAAAAACCGGATTAAACTCAGATATCAGAAATGAAAGTCTTGTGTTCATACTGTATGCGTGAAGAAAGAAACCATATTGTAGACTATCAATTAATGTGTCTTAAATGATTTCCCCTATTTAGAAGTGAGGAGAGGCTATTCAGTCTCCAAGACCACTTTAGGCTTGGCATTTTCCTCTTCAGAGATGCTCTGTATTTTTGTGAAAATGCACATGGAGAACTTGTGAAGTGTACAAAGCTGAATAAACCCACCTTACCTTAACAGTGCAGCCTGGAACTAAACCCATATTTACTTCACCTCTTGATTGTAAGGATTATTTGTATAGCTCTTCAAAATCCTAGGAGGAAAGGTGCAAGTGACCCTAATACAAATGGATTATTTTCAGACTGTATCCAGGTATAAATTCACCCCTGTGCACAGTAGCCTATGGGCAATTTAGGTCCCACTTAAATCCTCAAAATAGGATTTACAAGGTACATAAACTTTGTCCTGGCATTCTGCTCAGGGATGAAATTTACCCTTACTGAATATTTACCTATAGTGCCATGTTCAAAGAATTCTAAGTGATAAAGCAAATTGTTGTGACTGTGTCAAAGTGCTATAATTCAGGGATCTAACTGGTCAGGATATTTCAAGAAACTTCTTAAACACTTCATGACATTCACTCTTGGTTCAGACATGTACTGTACTTACCTTCCTCATCTAATCCTCTTTAGACAGTGCCTTGGAACAATGAACTCTAGGGTAATATAGCGAAGTATAGTAATAACAATGCATATGGTAATATGCCTAACTCGAAAATTTGTGCACATCCAATTTTATTTTTGGTTTTAAAAGGACCATAACAACTAAATTATAGTATTGTGCAGGAGTCTTAGTATTTGTATCAGACTCATCAGGACAGAATTTGATATCATGGTATTCAGGTACCAAATGATCAGCATGGCATAATTCCTAGACAAATCTTGGCACTATACACAAATCATCTAACTAATAGCATGAAGACACCTAAATGGTCTGCAGTCAATGGATCTTCTACTCCTAAATACCTAAAATGTTTTGAAAATGTTACCGCAGTCTACATTTTACCCATTACACTGTAACAGTGCAGCTGGTCAAATAAGTTGTTGCACGGAAGCTCAGTTAAGAGACTGTGCAAACATAGTCCACCCTCCTGCGATTCCTGTCCATGTGGGATGTCAGCCTTAATCACAAGCAAACAAGCAGCTTCTTACAGGCCTGCACCCATTCAACCTCTGCAACTCACATACTGGCACTGGCCCCCTTCTCCAGCACTGAACCTGGCAGGGAAAGAAGTAACTTGCCATTGAATCCCTCCTGCAGCAGGACAAGAAAGGGAAGCCCGATTTTCCCCATTTCCAGCCAGGTGCTTCAACTGAAAGGCCAGCCATGACTAGGGGGGAGGGATAACTCAGTGGTTTGAGCATTGGCCTGCTTAAACCCAGGGTTGTGAGTTCAATCCTTGAGGGGGCCACTTAGGGATCTTGGGCAAAATCAGTACTTGGTCCTGCTAATGAAGGCAGGGGGCTGGACTCAATGACCTTTGGATCCCTTCCAGTTCTAGGAGATAGGATATCTCCATTTATTTATTTAAGAATGATGCATTTATTTTTCAACAGCATAGTAGTGCTTTCTCTCTTTCTGTGAAATGATGAGGTAATCTCAGACACAAACCTACCTACAAATTGGCTAGTGGAAAATTCAGATGCAAACATCAACATGTCAGACATCCATGGCTGCAGAGGTACCATCACTGAACCATCTTCAAAAATAAGCCACAGACTAGTTGTTTCACTTTAGGAACAGGGCTTGAGAAAGCCCACATCATAGTTAGACTTAGTTCCGTCTCACCGATCCCCTTTTAGGCCTTCCCTACACTTCTCTTTGTTGTTCTTTCTAAGTGTAAGACAGTGGTCCTGACTGCCACTGAGGCGGTACGCTATGCTACCCCAGGCAGTCATGTTTCCAGTACTTCTTCAAACACCAAATTAATATGCTGCATATTTTAGTTTCACAAGAGCTGCAAGATCCAATTATCAAGGGGGTATTTCAGTGGCACTTGCAGGCACCTAGATAGGTAGGCTATTTCATATTGAGAATTTCAATGCCTATCCATTTTTACTTAAAAGCTTATAATGCTTAATGCTTCAGTCAACGCCAAAAGGGATTTATCATGAAGTTTAGTATCTCATACAGATGAGTTCTTTTTGGATGTTCTTGTTTTCCAGTTGAGTAGCAAGTGCCCATTGTAGCAGTAAGTCCCTCATGGAGTAACAGATGCATTTATAATTTAATTCATGGTTGTTCCTTGAATACTTATGTGTATTAGTTGAAAATTATATCAGTAGTTGTCACACTGTTCTATGTCCAGTAGTCTACAAATAGGAAGAAATACCTATCCTTGCCAAATGTTTATCTGTTACTAATGTACAATAACAAATGTCATACTCTCTTCTGGGAACATTATATTGTAATTGCTTTGTTATTGCTTAGTAGGCTATTAGGGCATACCTGTCTATCAGAATGCAGAAAATAATGTTGCTGTTGTACATTGATTGATTTCTTGTGCCATCTAGTGGAAATAATATTAACTGCAATACAGTCTCTGCACTACTTCAGTGTTCATCAACATTCCACACAAAGATGGACTACAAGCAATCAGGAACAGTATCCCCGATAATGTCACAGCAAACCTGGTGGCTGAACTTTGTGACTTTACTCATAGACTCATAGACTTTAAGGTCAGAAGGGACCATTATGATCATGTAGTCTGACCTCCCGCATGATGCAGGCCACAAAAGCTGACCCACCCACTCCTGGAATAATTCTCTCCCTTGACTCAGCTGTTGAAGTCCCCAAATCATGATTTAAAGACTTCAAGTCGCAGAGAATCCTCCAGCAAGTGACCCCTGCCCCATGCTGCGGAGGAAGGCGAAAAACCTCCAGGGCCTCTGCCAATCTACCCTGGAGGAAAATTCCTTCCCGACCCCAAATATGGCGATCAGCAGAATCCCGAGCATGCGGGCAAGATTCTCCAGCCAGACCCACATTGACCATTGATACTAATTACCAGCGATGGCATGTTATTGACCTATTGACTAAAATCACGTTATCCCATCAAACCATCCCCTCCATAAACTTATCAAGCTTAATCTTAAAGCCAGAGAGGTCTTTCGCCCCCACTGTTTCCCTCGGAAGGCTGTCCTCACCCACAACTATTTCACATTTGGGGACAATATATACCTTCAAGTCAGCGGCACTGCTATGGGTACTCGCATGGCCCCACAGTATGCCAACGGTTTTATGGCTGACTTAGAACAACGCTTTCTTAGCTCTCCTCCCCTAACACCCCTACTCTACTTGCGCTACATTGATGACATCTTCATCATCTGAACCCCTGGAAAAGAAGCCCTTGAGGAATTCCACCATGATTTCAACAATTTCCATCTTACCATCAACCTCAGCCTAGACCAATCCACACAAGCGGTCCATTTCCTGGACACTACTGTGCTAATAAGTGATGGTCACATAAATACCACCCTATACCGGAAACCTACTGACCGCTATACTTACCTACATGCCTCCAGCTTCCATCCAGGACACACCACACGATCCATTGTCTACAGCCAAGCCCTAAGATACAACCGAATTTGCTCCAATCCCTCAGACAGAGACAAGCATCTATAAGATCTCTATCAAGCATGCTTATAACTACAGTACCCACCTGCTGAAGTGAAAAAACAGATTGCCAGAGCCAGAAGAGTACCCAGAAGTCACCTACTACAGGACAGGACCAACAAAGAAAATAACAGACCACCACTAGCCATCACCTTCAGCCCCCAACTAAAACCTCTCCAGCGTATCCAAGATCTACAACCTATCCTGAAAGATGATCCCTCACTCTCACCGATCTTGGGAGACAGACCTGTCCTCGCTTACAGACAGCCCCCCAACCTGAAGCAAATACTCACCAGCAACCACACACCATACAACAAAAACACTGACCCAGGAACCTATCCTTGCAACAAAGCCCGATGCCAACTCTGTCCACATATCTATTCAAGTGACATCATCATAGGACCTAATCACATCAGCCACGCCATCAGGGGCTCGTTCACCTGCACATCTACCAATGTGATATATACCATCATGTGCCAGCAATGCCCCTCTGCCATGTACATTGGCCAAACCGGACAGTCTCTACGTAAAAGAATAAATGGACACAAATCTGACATCAGGAATCATAACATTCAAAACCCAGTAGGAGAACACTTCAACCTCTCTGGTCACTCAGTTACAGACTTAAAGGTGGCAATTTTGCAACAGAAAAGCGTCAAAACAGACTCCAACGAGAAACTGCTGAACTTGAATTAATATGCAAACTAGATACCATCAATTTAGGCTTGAATACAGACTGGGAATGGCTGAGCCATTACACACATTGAATCTATTTCCCCATGTTAAGTATCCTCACACCTTCTTGTCAAACTGTCTGAAATGGGCCATCTTGATTATCACTATAGAAGTGTTTTTTCTCCTGCTGATAATTGCTCATCTTAATTAATTAGCCTCTTAGAGTTGGTAGGGCAACACCCAACTTTCCATGTTCTCTGTATGTGTATATATACTCCTTACTATATGTTCCAGTCTATGCATCCGATGAAGTGGGCTGTAGCCCACGAAAGCTTATGCTCAAATAAATTTGTTAGTCTCTAAGGTGCCACAAGTACTCCTGTTCAGAGTTCTGTGTAGATCTGAATTATGTCTCACTAAACCACACAATGAAAAATCTGTTTGTCTATTCAACAAACTAGATACTTTTCATTATAATACACTCAAAAATATTTTTCTTGATTATTCCCATTTTACCTGAGTCATACCTTTTTGTACGCTCTCTGAATGGTTCAGAGAATTAGTTGTTTAGCTCTAATTTGAACCATTGTCCTTGTTACAAACTATTTTTGATCTTCCTCTTTGTTAACTTACTGGAAAACTTATTGTACATATTTTTCCCATTATGCAACAGCGATTTATTTATTTGAGCTACTAGTCAGAATCAAGTGACACTTTTCAGAGCAACAGAAATCGTTAATTCTTACAATACAGGTTCAGTAATTGCTTAATTATACTTATGAAATGAAAAAAAATTACTAAAGCCAGCAGGACATTAGACAGTAGCATTTTGCAAGAGGTTATGGTCATCTTTCCATTCTAAATCCATTTTCAGTCACTCAGAATTCATAACAGAGTTCTTTTCTGTTCTGTCCCCTTTAACCAGCTGTAAGCAAACTAAACTAAATCCCGTATCTCTAATCTATAGGCAATCACTAAGCTATATTCATGTAAGGATACAAATGATAAGCGCTCAGAAACCACAAAGAGAGCATTGTAGAAAAACAGCAAGAGGTAAGTTTTCAAAGCAATGCTTGAGGGATTTAATTGTGCAGCTCTTTTTAGCATGAATGTGAGTCAAGAAACTTAATCTTCATGTTCCTCTTTGAAAATATATCTGAGAGTTGGAATGATTTTCCCTTTTTTATGGTTATCCGTATATAATATATCACAACGTGTGAACAACATCAAACGACAAAATGATTGGAAGCTCTCTGAAATATCTACTCGCCGCAAGGCAAATAAGACCAAGTTTCACAAGCACAATCTAACCAGGCAAAAACTACATAAACTTTTCCCTACAGTTTTGACATCCTCGCACCTTAATTCAGATGTGAAACTTCCTTACTATCCCATTTCTGGGCTCTCTAGAGTAGAGCCTTCAATCATATAAATTATAAAAAATATATGGTGGTTCATCAAATATCCTCTAAGAACTAGTTTGAGACCAAAAAACTCATTTTCTTTTATGACTTATAGATGATTTAAATAGAGTGTCTTGACATAACAAGCAAATGCAATAACGCACGGCATCACATAGCTGCTCCAAACTGTACTATTGTAAATTAATTCCTCTGATCTTGCAAATACCTTTCTTTGTTCTCTACTGTAGCAGGAGCTTTTTTCAGTTAAGCTTACTGAACCTGCCTGCAGGGATGTGAATGCTTGTGGAGAATAGAGGATATTCTTTGATTGCGTCAGTCTCTAATCATATGAGGGTCAATCAAGATAGGTAAAACATCAAGGCATCTATGGCTTGTGGTAAAACGATAGCTCTGACAGGTTCCTTGCTACAGTTCCATCATTGCATTAGTGCTCTGAGTGCTGAATCAGTGATAAAGAAGTCCTTCCCTCACAGTCTTTCTTGCCCTCTGATCATTACTAAACCTGCCAGAAGACACACAAAACAAGAAAACGAAAATTACCCCAATTTCCTAAACTAGAACTGTAGATCCATCACTTTTATAAGGGCTTGTCCACACAGAGGAAGTGAAGAAACAGATTGACAGAGCCAGAAGGGTACCAAGAAGTCACCTACTACAAGACAGGCCCAACAAAGAAAGTAACAGAACGCCACTAGCCATCACCTACAGCCCCTAACTAAAACCTCTCCAGCGCATCATCAAGGATCTACAACCTATCCTGAAGGATGATCCCTCACTCTCACAGACTTTGGGAGACAGGCCAGTCCTCACCTACAGACAGCCCCCCAACCTGAAGGAAATACTCACCAGCAACCACACACCACACAACAAAATACCAACCCAGGAACCATCTGCTACCAACTCTGTCCACATATCTATTCAAGGGACACCATCATAGGACCTAACCACATCAGCCACACCATCTGGGGCTCGTTCACCTGCACATCTACCAATGTGATATATGCCATCATGTGCGAGCAATGCCCCACTGCCATGTACATTGGCCAGACTGGACAGTCTATACGCAAAAGAATAAATGGACACAAATCTGACATCAGGAATCATAACATTCAAAACCCAGTAGGAGAACACTTCAATCTCTCTGGTCACTCAATAACAGATCTAAAAGTGGCAATTCTTCAACAAAAAAACTTCAAAAACAGACTCCAATGTGAAGCTGCAGAACTGGAATTAATTTGCAAACTGGACACCATCAGATTAGGCCTGAATAAAGACTGGGAGTGGTTGGGTCATTAAAAAACCTAAACCTAATTTCCCCAATACTAATTTCCCCTACTGTATTTTTCACTTCATGCATGTGATAAAGTGGGTTCTAGCCCACGAAAGCTTATGCCCAAATAAATTTGTTAGTCTCTAAGGTGCCACAAGGACTCCTCGTTGTTTTTACTGCATAAAAGCTATTCTGCACTAGCTCTCCATGTGGGCACTCTTATTCAGGGATGCTGGAACAATTTGTATAGTGGGGGTGCTGAGAGCCATTGAACCAAACTGTAAACCCTGTATATGAAACCACTTCAAGCCAGAGGGTGTGGCAGCTCCCCCAGCACTCCTAGTTCCAGCACCTATGCTCTTATTATGCAATAAGTCTCCATACAGGGAGTTAGTGCAGAATGGCTTTTGCACCTTAAATGTACACCCTAGCTTATCCTTGCATAATTCAAGCCTGGTTTCCAGATTCAAGCCTGCAGTGTAAAATCCCTATATAGCAGGACATCATACAAGTGCTGATGTTCTTTGTGATCCCTTCTCTGCCCACTACCTCTGATACACATCCATATTTCCATCTGTTTTTAGAACCTGAATACCAACCTCGCTGTGCAATATCCCCAAGGTGGAATAAGAATTCTGGTTATTGGTGCAATCCATTCCAAATTGCTTCTAACATTCCCATATCCAGATAATTGTACTGCCAAATACACTGGAACTCCTTATACTGAAGCCGAATTTATCCACTCTGTACTTTACAATTTAACACGTTGAAGGTTTCACTCCAATGTTATCCTTCATATCTGCTATGTTCAAAACAAAAAGTATTTACAGTGCTGAGTTATAGTTTTAAAAAAAGAGGAGCACATCTACACTTACATATTTAGTCACATTTCAACAAGTGTCAATTAACAGGATTGTAAAATTCTAGTGCTGACAGGGTGCAAATCTTGTCTGAATTAGAATTTATTTTGTTTGTACCATGATGAACAATTCAAGCATAGCAGTTCCCTCCAATTTAGTTTTGCTGCTGCTATTCACCTACAGCAAAGTAGTCTGCGCCATGAATCTAAGTTATTTCTCCATTTTGTAAATGCTAAAATATTACAAGTGGACTTGTGCATTAGTTACCAATTCTGCAGTCAAAACTTTCCATTGTGTTACTCTCAATTTATGCTAATGTAACTGAGAGCAGAATTTGATCCTTTGTCTCGCTCTGGAACACTTCCCATTCTTCCCTCATTGACCCAGATCCTCCTCCTCAGATCTCCATGTGGTGAGGACCTCTGGCACCATTTCCCACCTCTATCCCCCTGCTTTAGATGGAGCAGGACAGATCACAGACTGGATAGACCACGTTGAATGCTCCAGTATTGCCACCCTCAAGCATTCAAAGAAGCATGAGTCACACTCCCCCGCCCCAAAAAAATCATCAGATTGACGTAAAAAATCATTATTAAAAGAAAACCAATAGAATTATATTTGCCTTCCGGCTTTTGAGCCTCTATGGTTTACTCAGGTCATATTTTCCAGGTTCTCTCTGCAGCCATGAAGGGCCAGAATTCTTTTAAAAAAGAAAGCTAAAATAGTCATGTCATCACATGACTCCAAGAGCTGGGGCTTTAAGAAAAAATAAAATATCATGGACTATTGTGATAAAATCATGAGAGTTGGTAACACTGCATCCTCTTTTAGCCTAATGAAGATTCCCCTGAAAAGAATAATGCTGTTTGAAGCAAAGTACTGCACAATGGGTTCTGATATTTGCCATGGTCATAGGAGGTCCTTTGTAGCCATGCTTCTAGATCTGAGACATATTATCACCAGTAATAAAGGTTCTGCAGCTCAAATTAGGCATTTGGTAACACCTGTGCAAACTCAGAGTCTTCTGATTATCCATTGCCTTCAGCAGGATTGCAACTGACTGGAACTTGGCAAACAATTATGTTGATGAGGCATAAAAGGAATAAAATCCATTTCCCTCCTTCTCAGCTGTGTTGGCTCTGCAGGATTAATTGGAGTAAAATGTGGTAAGAATTTATTTTGTCACTACAGTGAGCAACCGAGGTGTAGGGAGTAGATACGAGAAGTATAAAAACCTGCCATTTTTCCATAATGACTTTTCAGAGAAGAACTTCACTTTTTCCTTTTTTTCCCTTTCACTCATTGTGAGACACTCCCTCCTCAATATTCCCTTTAATTGCTGTTTTAGAAGCCTTGTTCTGCCTCATATCACCTTCCTGAGCACAAGGTCTGTTGCAGTAGAGGGCATACTTATTAACCTCCCGTGTTAGAGATTCTTGTTAATGTCAGTTTGTATACCCAAGAACCATAATGCATATTTACAAAATGTTTTGTGATTCTTTGACATACTGTTGTAAATGATTTCTTAGAAAAGAGCTTTTTTACAGTTGATGAATAGTTGTTGATTGTCTTACTTTACTGCTTCATTTTAAATTAATTTGAAGTATAATTCACCAACTATAAAGTGTTCCGAGACTACTGAGAAATGAGTCACATTAAATGAACTTCATTATAAATCATCTTCTTTACATGATATTCAAATGTGTGTTAGGAGAAAAGTGGAAGGTAGAAATTAATGCATCAAAGCACGATTCCCAATGTTTCACTTAAACAGAAAATTTGTTTCCGAATTAATTAAAATGAACAGCACTAGGTGAGTATTTAAGTTGTTTGTGGGAAGTTGCTATCCCAGAGTTGGGAAACTAAGCTTGCATCTAGTAATTATTGATAAATCTGTAAACTTTTGGTGATTACTACTAAGGGGAAAATTTTCTGCTACATTTTACACTCACTAACCAGCAGATTTTTCAACTGTTTCACGTCATTCAGAAAGCAAAAGATTCAAAACTACTATACAGGATCTGAAGAAGAAACAATGGCCAATGGAATTACACCAGGGATGAGTTTGGCCTTGTATATTTAAGAACAATAAAATCTATTACAACAATAAGGAGAATATAAAATCCTTGTACTATATTTTCAAAATAAATCCAAGATATCCTTATATCAACATTCAAATAAAGGCTTCAAACTATTAATAAGATCAACTATTTACAAAGTAATTCAAAGAGAGTCACTGAGAGAGATAGTCCTGGATGAATAATGATCCAAATGCTGGAACCTGCATTTTTGTAAGAGCACAGATTGTTCCATTGTCTCAACATTGGTCCCTTGGTGACACTTGCTTGTTTGGAACAAGAAAGGAAAACACAGAGGTAGACTGAACCAGTTTGAAAATTACCATGTAATTCTACACATGTGTGTGTTTGAAGGCCTAAAGTGCATGCACATAGGCAACTAGATCAGATACTCAAACAATTAGTCTGAACTAGCCATAAAAGATATTTACAATGGAACAAAACACTTCTCTGATGAAGAAAACATAGCACTGAACATTGCAAATGGATTTAAAAAGTTTTTTTTAATCATTTACGTAAGAGGGATTTGAATTCTTATAGGAAGTTAATTGTGTGTGTTTGTGCACTGCCTAATGACATGCCAGTTTGATGCATTGTATTTAACCTTTTAATGGCACACTACACAGTTAACAACCACCAGCTGGCTACCAAGACCACTGTTATGGTTAATTTATGAATACACATCAGCTTTGACTCCCATTTCTTGTTCCAAGACCAAGCATGTGGAAAAATTCAGCCTGAATGGTTAAAGTTTGGCAAAATCATGAGCAACTGCTGAGAATGGGAAGCGTAGGGACCTTACATTTAGGTGTTGCTACCCACTCCACCTGTAATTATAAGGATTTTTTTTTTTAAGGCAGACACTTGAATCTGCATAGTGAAAGTTGAGTTTGTAGCCATAATATTGAATTTCTTGATTTTTGAATGCTTGATATTTTAATATACATTACATTCTCCTCTCCAGTGGCAACACATGGAGGGGCATGCAGGGTCATGTGCCCCCCTCCCCCGATTTGCTGCTTGGCTTGGCAGGCACAGGTCATCTCCGCGCCTCTCTACTGCTATCTAAAATAGATACATAAAATATTGAAAGAAGAGAAAAGAGGAAATGAGAATTAGAACATTGGAGCCACAGTAGGAAGTTTATCAGAGATTCAAACTTGATACAGAGGCCTTTTCAAAATTGCAAACTAGCTCTTAAGCTTGGATGGAATACGAGTGAAGAGTTTAAAACCATGCAACTGGTCCAACAAATTCCAGGAAAATTTCAAGCAGAGTTGCTGCAATCATAAACTAATGACTACTCCAAATGGAATCATGGAGTCATAACCTCACTCTAGCTAGCATTCCACTTTTTTAGTCTATGTATGAGCAGACACTTGAGTATCAAAAACTGAGAGCCAGAGGGAATACGGACAGAATCCAGACAGAACACTTTTAAATGGCCTATTTTTCTTACCCATTTTATGGTGACTAGGCAAAGGTCTACAAATCAAACTCTTTATAATCATAGGACAAACCCCCCTAAAAATTGTGGCACAGGGAGGAAGGGATGCGTGTGTGTGTGTGTGTGTGTGTGCGCGCGCACGCGCGTGTGGTGTGTGTGTGCGCGCGCGCGAGTGAGAGCAACACAAGAGATCTATTTTACTTGTTTTTAAGTATCTGATGCCAATGGGCAAGGGAAAGAGAAACTAGGTTAAGGGAGCCTAAAACAAAACTAAACTAGTGTGTTAAGTGCTTAAATATGTTCTTCCTTGGAGATTTTTCTTGGTTTAAAATCAGAGGTCAGCCATGGAGAATGGAAAAATTAAAAGCTTTGTGAATGTATGCATGAAAAATAGTATCTTGTAAAAACTACAGTAACTAGTGATGAGCAAACCTCCAAAGATTTGAAAACTGAGTATATTATGAGAAATGCAGGTCTTCTCCCAAATCTGAATCTTTGGAAGTTAACTCTCCTACCTCCATGTTTTCCCACCTGCAACTGGCTCCCGGAACTCTGCACCCCTATGTAGGAGTGAAACTCTGTACTGAAAACTAAAAGATACAAAAGTCATTCTGGAGCATTGGGAAAATTCTTCTCAGTTCAATACTGATCATTAGATACATTCCATACATACCATTCACATTTAAATAAAATGTACATTGGAAACATTCAAGAATAATACAGAATTGTTAGTGACTTTTTTCTTAAACTGAAATGGGCATGAATGTGATGGACCAAATTCACTAGCACACTCCACATGTTCTATCTACTGGTGAGTCTGACCCTATAATTACAAATGTGTGTTGTAATTTGTAGTTACTGGACATTATAACGGTGTCGTGTGTGTATATAGGTATCCCTTTTTCTGTTTCCTCTTTGGATTTGGTTTGCTTTTCCTCAATTATATTTGCCATTTTGTTAAATCTAAAAAAAACCCCAACTTTTTTTGTATTTAAATGAATAGTCCTTTGTATCAGCTGAAAAAGTCACTACTGCACAGTGTGTGTGTGTGTGTGTGTGTGCGTGCACGCATGCACACGCGCGCACACACACAAAACCTCTCTTCCTCAATAAATCAAAAGCAGTAGGAGGTAATGGTGGAGAAGCCACACCTTACATAATACACCTGCAGGGTGTACAAAAAAATCTGCAAATGTCAAATGCACAAAAAAGTAACAGAATTCAGAAGGAAACATGGAATAATTGTAAGATAAACCCAGGGGGGAATAACACAAAGGCAGAAAAACCTATGATCCTAAGGTGTCATCTGCAGTAGAAGCAGCACTACACTAACATATGAGAGAGGATGCAAAGGAGAAAACTCAGGAGACTACTATATCAGTAATGAAGTGACTGCCAGGACAATGTATTACCCAAGCAAAGAGTTCTGTTTTAAGGGAGACTTACTAGACAGCTAACTACCCGCACAATTATCCAGTTTCCCATAAGATTGTCAATGCCAAGATATTTTTCTGCATAACAAAGCATTCAAATAAATTAATGGCTATAGCAGTATCCTGGGGAACACATCTTGATCATATTTTGCTACTGAAATGCTGCATTCATACAATACTTTAACCAAATCAATAAAAAGCTTCGAGAAAGCATGAACAAACATTCATAATACTATCATAGGACTAAAACTGCCTGCATGTCACGCCACTCTGGGTTATTCCAAAAAGCATCCGACTCATTCAATAGCCATGACTTTAAAAAACACACTCCACTTTGTGCCTCTAGGTTTAACCAAGTTTGCAGAACTTATCAGTCAATACTTGCATGTCTTTCTCCAGGTTTAATATCACTGAGAACAGAGTCAGTATTGTAAGAACAATGTAAAATTTCACATATGCCACATTCTACACAAAGTCTGGATATACTTTCTGGGGTGCATGATTTCCTAACAGTGACCATCTAATATAACTGAACATGTTCTGACAGACCTTTGTAGTTCTCAATTCTGTGGATGCAGATCTGTGGCTGTTCTCAAAATATCTCATCTATATTTCTGTGGAAAAGCATTTTCTGTGAAGTGACAATTATTTTTACCTACAACCTCATGTTCTAGGAAGGTCCATTTAAATAGACACACATTGATTTGATTTGATAGGGAAAATGCAATTTTCCAAACACACGTATTCAAGTTCCACTTCGGAAAGTAAAAATCTGGTTCACGTTCCACTGGAGAGATCCCAAAACAAAGGTGAAATGTTGGTAATATGGAAAGTTCTGATTAAACATTTTTGTATCTAGTCTGCTTATGTGACTAATGCCAATATAGGGTCTGATGGAAGCCACTGGAGTTTGGCCATTAGCTTTAAAGACCCATATTTTCTGCCACTGACAGTAATAATAAGCAGTAAAGAAGGTGGGTTCAATGTGGGTAATAGGTTAAGAAAGAAAATAAATCACAAACATGAATCTGATGACATCCTTGTGTCACATGACAACCCATTCGATTATTTAGGCCTTGATTCAGCAAAACATTTAAATACGTGCTTAAAATTAAGCACATGAGAAGTCCCACAGAAGTTAATGGGATTATTTTTGTACTTAATGTCAAGCACATACTTAGATGCTTTACTAGATCAGGTCTTACACAGAGACTGAATAGCAAAGAGTCAGTGTCAAACTCCTAAAAGGTATCCCTTTCCTCCACACTCATGCAAAATAAAAAATACACTATACAGTCATGTCCACTTAATATCTATTCATTTAATGGAAAATCCCACTCACTGGAAACATTTCTCCATACATCAAACCTTTTAGCTTTAGTATAGCCCTTATGTGCTCATATAATACCAATTGCTATCAAATTATTTCCTGTTTAATGTCAATTGAAAGTCACTGGCTTCCTGATCCAAACAGCACTTGTATGTGAGGGCACCAAATGCAAAATGTCTTAAGACTTACTTAAAAGCTTATGATCGTATTTAAAGATCTGAAGCTCATTTTTATTAAAGTTTTTTCTATTAACTATGATTATTGAAAATGAGCAATGAGAGCTCACCAAATTCAGAAACTGACAGTGCACCAGTTATGGCGATTTGATTTTCAGCTGGAGGAAGATTAGATAGTTTATTGGAACATAAATTACAGTAAAGTGAAGTTAGTTAAGTATGCTTGTCTGCACTTTGTTCTAGTGCAGCAGCAGTCAAAAAAGCTAACGGAATGTTAGGAACCATTAGGAAAGAGGTAGATAAGACAGAAAATATCATATTGACTCTGTGTAAATCCATGGTATGCCCACATCTTGAATACTGTGTTCAGATTTGGTCGCACCATCTCAAAAAAGATATATTGGAGTTGGAAAAGGTGCAGAGAAGAGCAACAAAAATGATTAGGGGTATGGAACAGCTTATATTGAGGAGAGAATAAAAAGACTGGGACTCTTCAGCTTGGAAAAGAGATGACTAAGGAGGGATATGATAGAGGTCTATAAAATCATGAGTGGTGTGGAGAAAGTGAATAAGGAAAAGTTATTTACTTCTTCTCATAATACAAGAACTAGGGGTCACCAAATGAAGTTAATAGGCAAAAAAAAAAATTAAAACTAACAAAAGGAAGTACTTCTTCAAACAACACAGAGTCAATCTGTGGAAATCTTTGCCAGGGGATGTTGTGAAGGCCAAAATTATAACAGGGTTCAAAAAGAACTAGATACGTTCATGGAGGATAGGCCCATCAATGGCTATTAGTCAGGATGAGCAGGGATGCAACACCATGCTCTGAGTGTCCCTAGCCTCTGTTTGCCAGAAGCTGGGAGTGGACAACAGGGTATGGATCACTTGATGATTGCCTGTTCTGTTCATTCCCTTGAAGCACCTGGCATTGGCCACTATTGGAAGACAGGATACTGGGCTAGATGGATCATTAGTCTGACCCACTATGGCCATTCTTATGTTCTAGTTAGGATGACCAGATAGCAAGTATGAAAAATTGGGATGGGGGGTGTGGGGGGGTAATAGGTACTTATATAAGAAAAAGCCCCCAAAATTGGGACTGTCCCTATAAAATCGGGACATCTGGTCACCCTAGTTCTAGTCTAAGGGAAAGACAGTTGTGAGTAGAGGAAAACTTTTAAATTATGTCTACAACAGGCAAATAGTGTAATATAGTGTGGGGTAACTTCATAAGGGCTGATCCTGCAATGAGCTCTGTAGGGGCAGATGCCTATGCCCACATTAAGCCCCACTGAAATCAACAGGGATTCAGCCATATGGAGCTAATTCTAAAGGATGGGCACTATTCTGCAAAGGGTTGCAGGATACAGCACACAGAAACAAGAGACCAAGCTCTCCCTTTATAACTTGTATACCCTGCTCCTACAGAATGCAAGGTTGATACTCACACTAATTCCCAAGATATATGAAATTCCTTTTCATTGGCTTACCGCATCCCAACCTTTGAAGCAGTGATACGTTATCACTCACTTTTCTTGGACTGGTTTCAAGATCTAGTACTTTAAGTTTATTCCTAAGAGCCTTAGATTTTTTTTTCCATTTTAAATTCCTATTGACTTTAAATGACCTTTCCCCAGACTTCTGCAAATGTTTTAAAAAGCAATCTCACCATTGCTGCCTTTTCTCCAGTTTTACCTACACAAAACTACCTCCGATTGCACTAGATAAATGGCTTAAACTAAGATTTTTATACACAGAGAAATAATGGCCCAGTCCCATCAGTGGGACAACTCCCATGTGTAAAGTTAAGCACATACATGTTTGAAGGACCTGAACCTAATAAATAAAATTCTGTTACTGTGTGGAATCCAGTTAGAACCCAAACCTGAAAGCATTCTGCAAGAGAAACTGCTACTAGCTTCAGTGGGAATTCTGAGAGAGAAGAACTTGAAGAGTCAGGCCCATCATTTCCTCAGAGGAATGATCACTAAAAATTTTCATATGACAATATCAGACCATAATTACTTTAATATTGCAGTACAATTTTTCATAAAAAAAAGTTTTACTTTCTTTCAACGCCAAGCCTGAAAAGTAATTTAATGTGTGCAGCCCTACATTCACAGGAAAATGATTCAAGGAGAAATACAGGAAACAAAAAATAAAATAAGAATGTAGGAAAATACTGATTACAAAGACTTGAAGAATGCCAAATTAATGCAAAGCAAATATGTAAAAATGTGATATATACACTGTTAACACTTAATGCATCTATTTGGTATCACAATAAAACCTAAGTATTAAATCTCTATGAAGGATGGGCAAAATTTCTCTTTAAAAAAGAGCTTAATCTAAAACATGAACTAGAGCTGAATGCAATTTTTTCTGATATTCGAAACAGTTTCTCCTTAATTATATTTTCATGCATCTCCACATTTTTGGGGGTCCAGACAAAACTGGAAGTGCTGAAATAGCACAGGACAGGATGCTGTATTTCTACCCTAAGTAGAAGTAAGTAGTACTGGAAATCTTGTTTGAAAGTCTGTTTTCCACTCCACTTTTGCTGACACAGGAAGCTCTGACAAGGTTGAGATAAATATCTAATTCTAGGTGCTTATTCTGAACTGCAAGTATTTTAACTTCTCCTTTTCACTAATATTAGTTGGAAGTTTAAAACAAACTCTGAACCCAACACTATGCAACTCTTGTTTGCTTAATGCTTATTATTATTATTTGTATCACAGTAGTCCTCAGAAGCCACAATTAGGATTGGGGCCTTCCTGTGCTCAGAGCTGTACAGCTGAACAAAAGACAACTCCTGCCCCAAAGATTAAGCTCATGGAGAAAAAAAAAATCAGCGACAATGCAAATGGACAGTTATAGAAACAAAAATCCCATCAGGATGAGCACTAAAGTATTCTGCGTATTCTACCCTAGGGCTTAAGGTGGCATGGAGAGAACATACACAGCATGACCGCCAGCATGGCTATAAATAGTGTAGACAGTGTGACACTGCTTAGGCTAGTAGATTACAGATATGCCAGAACCCTAAGGTATGTATCCTACAGATCTCTCTACACACCCAAGCAGTGCCTCCCATAGCTACACTGCCATTTGTAGCAATGTCGTGTCCCTGCTGCCAGAGCCTTTCATTGCTGCATGTAGCTACACACTGCAGTGTGGACGCAGACTGACTTTCACATGGCTGCTACTCTGAAACCTTTCACTGTGGTCTGAGCTACCTATATTCTACATGCCAACGCCAGTGTAGGCAATGCCTGAGATACAGTCTTAATTGGCCACAACTTTAAGACTGTGCCTTAGATCCCGGTCTTTAGTACTATGCCCCAGCACTATGCCTCATGGCATGGTGATGGCAAACCTGGCAGCTGCAAGGAGAGTCTGGTGCAATAGTGCTAGAAGGGCCAAGCAGAAGGGACTGTATGGAGACTCTTTTCAGCCAGTCAAGCCAGAAGGCTGCAATGGCTCCATCCTGTACAAGTAGGATTTGGGGTGTGCTCATGTGTGGAACCTGCCCCAGGGGCTGGCCCCTTGGTGGTTGTGGGGGAGCTGCAGGAGGATGGGTGCACATGTGTTGGTGGGTTCTCTCTGCCCTAAGGGATGCGTAGACTAGAGTTTGGTGTCCATTAACGAGTTAATTGATTGCCAAATAACCAGCGTTAACCAAGCAACCTTAGATCAGGGTTAGATAATGTCACAGCCACGGGGCCCTCTCTGAGTCCTTAAGTACAGACCAGACCACTTTGGTAGGGTGACCAGATGTCCCGATTTTATAGGGACAGTCCCGATATTTGGGGCTTTGTCTTACGTAGGCGCCTATTACTCTCCATCCCCGTCTCGATTTTTCACACTTGCTGTGTGATCACCCTACACTTCGGTCTCCTTCATCACCACCATGTTTTAGTATATTCTTTCAATAGGCCTCTGCCTGTAGTGCTATTTGCATATATTTACAAATGCCAGTGAGCTCCCGCACATGCTTCAGGCTGTCTACCTCTGCCTTCCTTCAGGCTCCCACTTCTCCCTCCTTCCAGGGCTTCCCCCTCTAGTTACCCCCTCAGCTGTAGCGCCACTTGTTAATTGAACTTCCAGTTAGTCCCAGTTAAACTATATTGGTGGGAATTTAAGTGACAGGGTGCTGAGTCAACTCCTGCCTCAACACACCCTATTACATTCACCTTGCCAGGACTGCTTCCAAGTCCCCCTTCTGCCCTTCCCTATACAGTTCATTATTAGGATTTTAATCTCTACTACTGGACAGATTTTCACTTGTACTGCATTTCTGCTGTTGTGAGCAGACTTCATTGGCCCACCCAAGTGACCCTCAGAACATTCTCTCACACTGGCCCAATGACTATTTAAATATTTTTGTAAAATAAGTGAAACAGCTTCAACAGGAGAGACAGCAGTTCCTCAGAGCCCCATAGCAAAGTGGTCCAGGCTCCCATCTGGAAGATCGGAGACCTGTGTTCAAGTCCCTGCTCTGAGTCAGGCAGGTGAGTGCTCTAACCATTAGGCTATGGGGTAAAGGGGGGCACCACCACCTTCTTGTTTTTTGGTGAGAAAGGGCTGGCCTGGCTTAGTCCAGGTAACTCCAGGAGAGTCACAGTGGCTGTGAATCCTAAGCAGAGGAAAACACCACCTTCAAGCCCAGAATTCGGTGCCTAACTTCCTTTAAAAGACAGGGCTTAAGCCACCTCGCTCTCCTCAACATTTCCTACTGGCTAGTTTAGGTGGCTCCTTGCTCAGAGTGCTGGCTTTCATAAATCCCATTCCTAGCTCTCCCCGTGCGTTGTATAAGGAGCCTGGATGCCTAAGTCAGGGCCAATGATTCCAATGGGTGGCCGGGCACCTAAAGATAGTTCTTGCAATACCGAGTTTAAGTCCCTTCTGTGGATCTAACCCTGACTGACTTCACTAGAGGACTGAGACAGCCAGTTCCAGTGTAGGATACCAGTATGATCCTTTGGACCATATTTGTAAATCATTGCCTCTTGTTTATCCCAACCCTTTAGCAACTCTGGAACCTGTATACGAGCACTGAGTGCCTCAGGCTCCTTGTTTTGTGTAAGTACCTGTGACACTTGATCAAATAACACTAACTCTGTGGTTGGTTGCTTTCAAAATACCGCACTGAAAAAACAAAGTTTTGCTCCCACCTGTTATTGTCGCTCTGTCCTCTTGGCTCAGGATCAAACACTGGTACGTCATCCGAAAGGAGTAGTGAGACCTTTTTCAGGGCACTTTGGTGTAACCACAAATGCCTTTAACAAAAACATAGCCAATCTCATCAAATATGTGATCAGTTTTAGACTATATATATTCAACAATTTCCAGAACCAGGAAGTTATAAATCTTTGTAAGAATATAATGTTTCACTCACAATTAAATTTATAACTGTATTTTCAAAATAAATGTATTAACTGCTGTTTATTAAAAGCAGACCCTTGCTAATATATGCATGCTAGTTTCCATGCACAAACCAAGAGATTAGGTTTTCCTGCTAGGTTATTTTGGCAAAAATCATGCTCATGGGCATAATCAAGTTAATGAAAGCCATTAAAGAAAATACAGTATGTTCTATGAATATATATGGTATCCACAGAACAAATTAAGGTGTTAGTATGGCACATTACCACGTAAAATAAACGTTTGGAAGTGCTTTCTGGAGAAAGGAAATGTAACATTTGGTTTATGTTAATAGCATATATGCTGGAAACTATTTTAAGAAACCAGAATTCTACACCATAATTTTAATAGTACAATGATTACAACATAGTGAGAACTTATCTAACAAAACAAAAATGGTGGTTCATTATGGCCTTGATCCAAAGTCCATTGAAGTCTATGGAAATCTTTTCATTGACTTCAGAGGGCTTTGGTTCATGCCCCATAAGAACATTTGTCTTTATAAGATGCATCTTTTTACTTCAGACCATTTTTCAGAAGTAAAGTGCCCTTTGTCCATTCAATGGTGTCTATGTAGGTGGGTGCTTGCACATCATAGTAGTAACTAAAAGTACCTCATAGCCAACTTAAACTATAAGCATCTGGAGGCAGGGATTGGCTTTGTTATGTGCTTATACAGTGCCTAGCATGATGGGGGTCTATAACTGGGGTTAGTAGGTGCTATATATAAAAATGATTAATGAATTTACCCCCATGATACCCATGTAAGTTAGGGAAATATTACCTCCATTTTACAGATGGGGAAATGAGACCAATTGTAAGTGACTACCCAGAGTCACACAAGACAACTGTGGCTATACTGAAAATTGAAAGCAGCACCCACGTCCCAATCCAGTCTCTTGTATAATGTATTTTAATTTTTGATGGGAATTATGTGCATATTAGGAAAAGTCTAGATGTCCCCAAGACTACCAGGGGGGAATAAGAAGTTAAAAGGACAATCTCCATTTTGTGCATAATTTTGTCCATGCAGACAGTTAAATGGACAGTTTGAACACTCACTTATGTATGCAACTGAGAGCATTTACCCAGACCAAATCATCACTTAGGAGGAGAACTATGCACATGGAACTATGAGAGAAGGTGCAGGGGGACCCCACTACATCTCTTGTACAGAGCAGCCTCTCTGGCTGAAATGGAGCTATCGGTACGGGAAATGTAGGTGTTGTTTTCATTAGGACACATGACCCAGCTGTCGTGCCATCACCCAGGAAAGAGTGTGCCTGAGAGGCCTGTGATGCTTCTACAAAAATGCATCCACAAATACATTGCTAGTCACATTAGCATTGTTACAGATTCCAGCATATTGTTGGATTCGACATGTGACAATTCATGGTTCACATTACACATTTGATCCTGGAGTTATAAAACAAAAACGTTGCTAAGAGCTGAAGAAAAGACAGCATTCATGTTTTACAAGGTTTACATGTAGAGGCCATAACAAGATTAGAGATGAGCTCAAACTGCAAAATAAGGATCTGGGTTTCAGATAGACACCCTAAGGTTGTTTGGATGTGGGTAGGATCCATCAATAAACCACAAAATGAAAGACATTTATTTTGTGCTTTTGTTATTGTTGGTGCGTGTTTTTCAGCATTCAGAGATCTTTTATATCTGTAAGTATATATTTGAAATAGAAAGAGTCTTGTAGGTTGTCTCTAGTGAACACTATTCCAAGTTGTAGAAAATACATTAATGAATGCTGTTGCTCTCCTTTGAGAAATGTGTCAGGGAGTAAAGGTCAGGAATAGGTTATAGGATGGGGAAATAGAGGGAGGAAAGGTAGAATGCAAGTTACCTACTCCACAACAAGAAATGAACTTGTAGTCCCAAGTATTAAACAGTTAATTGTGAGGAGTCTAAATTATTCCACCATTACTTTATAGAGAAATAATCATTCAGCTGTGGTGGGACTTAAGCAAGGCGAGCAGAGATACATGAAGGAGAGGCATACCCTGGCTGGGGAAATGAGACACATTGTGGGAACAGACACAATGTGCGAAGCCTGTAGCCAAATCTACTTTACAAGCCTTTTCTCTAACCTTTTCAGGTGGCATCTCAAATACATATTTAATTAAAATTTGATATGACAGTAATGGAATGGTAAACAGACAATATCAGATTCATAACTATGTCTTTCATAGTATTAACAGTTTTGTAAGATATTTATCTTTATCATAATTGTAAAACCTCAGAATATGTTTGGGAATAACCAGACCCTATTTAATGTAAGTCATATTAAAACTAAATTAAATTCACGTCTGACACTGAAAGTCTTACCATTTTTAAGGCCCCGGAGACTACCTCAGCTTAGTCAGCTGCTGCTCTAGCCTGCGATCAAGTTTCTTAGATATGCTCCATAAATTAGTAAAACAGTTTGTGATTCTGAAAGGAATTCATTTAATTTGTTAATGATAGTTCATGTCCAGTTCACACAAAGTGGTAAGTAACAGGGTTAAAAATTCCTATAATTTTACAAACCTAGTTTCATTCCAGTAACCTCCCAATAAACAGCCAGGAGAGATTTTGGCAGCTGTTATTGCTTGAAAATTAATTTTGATTCTGGACAGTCAATAGTTCCAGTCTCATAAAGTACTTCAAAACTACTTCCCTGGACTATTTTAGAAGTAATTGTTTTCAAATTTAATTTGAAATTAGACTATGAGGCAGAGCGTCTAACTGAGCAAATATATCTTTCAGCCACAGAAACACAGTATGCAGCAACCAAAGCACATTTATATCATCAAACCCTCTGGTGATTAATGCTTATTCAGTGCACAGGGACAAACATATGATTTCATTAAAAGGTGGTAAATTCAATCCTTAAGTCTTTCCTAATTATTCTGTATTTAGAGTTAACAAAAAACCCAGTGAGCAGATGTATTATTTCCCATTTTAGTCTCAGGTCTTAAAAAGGACAGTTAAACCATCAGGTCCGCTGTATTTGAGATAAAGTAAAGTTCCTCTTTCAGATCAATGGAAATGAGAAGTAACTATATCTGACCACGAGTTCCTTTAATATTGTATTATTTTAAATTCTGACTCTCCTGGAGATTTATAACCTGTGAACTCCATACAAGTTCCAGTTCCTGCCATAACCTCAGTTATATTACTTCCCTCTGCTTGTGCAATGTGCCACTGCTCTGCTAAGATTTAAAGTTATGTTTTCAATGTGTTCCATTTAAAGAAAAAGTGACTTAGTTCTTCTTCTCTAGTTAATGTTTTGCATATACCCTGTTCTACCTCACATGCGTATCTTGTGTTAGGACAAAAAGTTAAAGTTAAGTTGCTTGTGTATTGAAGAAATGACGGGGGGGGGGGGGAAGCATGAGGGAGATACTAACATACATAGAATCATCTACAAGGATTTACTCACAAATAAAACAAAGACTAAAATAGTCTATGCCAGTTGCAGCAGATATTAGGTGAATGAGAGTCACAATTACTTAGGCCTAGAGTTTGACAGATGCTTATACAGATCTGCACAAGAAAGGCCTTTCACAGGGAGTTAGATTGTAAACTCTTCAGGGCAGAGACCATTTCTTTTTATGCTTTTGCAGCACCTAGCACAATGGGGCCCTTATTAGAGCATCTTGGTGCTACTGTAATAGAAATATCATAAAAATAATAATTGGCCTTCATTATCTCAAAGATTGGATGTTTTTCTAAAAGATCCACTCTAGGAATTATTTTGGGGGTAGCTCTCTGACCTGTGTTATACAGGAGATCAGATGAGATGATCACAATGGTCACTTCTGGCCTTGGAATCTATGAATCTCCTTGTGTCTCACATGAAAGGGCCCTCAGAATTGAAGTGCCTGCACTATGAGTTGCACAGGAATTGCTTCCTCAGTGTACCCTAAAGTTGGTTGGGGCCATAGTCCACCCCCTCCCACTCAGCACTAGCCCACATAGAGGCAATATGCTGTACCCCATGACTGCATGAGGGATGATCTAGAAGAAATTCTGCCACCTTGTGCCAGAATCCCCCCTGGAGCTTATTGTGAAGTGGTGTAGCTGTTCCCAAAGTGCACCTAAATCATTAAAGGAAATAGAAGTTTGCTTACTACTGCTAGCAGAAACTCTTTGGTTTCAGACTTGCAAAATGTCTCACCTGACACTCATGCCTAGAATCAGACCTGGTGCCCCCTTGGCTTGTTCACATAAGACATCACTGTGGAGTTGTCAGTGAGTAGCTGGACAATCCTGCCCTGAATGTGAGGCAGGAACTGCTGAGCTAGTGTGCGCAACTTGAGTATGTTTATGTGAAGCCCAGCCTCGTTGACAGTCCACAAACCCTGAGCCTGAAGGGTGCCCAGATGTTCCCTCCCAGTCCCACCCCATGGCTAAGACATCCCTTATCCGAATCATGGGTGGGGATGTGGGGAGAGACAGGAACTCCCTACAAGTCTTGGCTCTTCCATCAGTCCAGCAAGGACAATATCCTGTCTGGGATACATACCAGCCTGTCTAGATGGTGAAACTGAGGATGATAGACTGCCTTGAGCCATGCCTGTAGAGCCCCAAGATGCATCCTGACATAAGAGATCAAATATGTACATGCAGCCATGTGACTTAAAACTTGAGGCAATTGCTGACAGTGGTCTGAGGATGGCCTTGAGGAGGGACGCAAAGAGATCCCATTGAGTTTGAAACCTGGAAAGAGGCAGGAATGCTTTGGCAGATATTGAATCCAAAACCGCACCAATGAATTCTATTCTTTGCAGAGTGATCTCAACTTCTCTTTGCTTATTTTCAGGCCCAGGATGTTGAACAGACACATTGTTTGATGGACTGTGGCCTGTACATTTCTGTATTGAGAAGCAGAGCTCAAAAATCAGATCACTAGTGAGAATGGGAGTGACTGCTACAGTGAAGCAAATTTTCCTTAGAGTATTAGAACTATAATGTGCCCAACCCTTGCAGATCCAGGAAGCTCAGTACAAATGTTCTCAGGGAGGGGTGTACATGTGACCACTTAGAATTGTGGGTCAGGCTTTATGCCCATTATTAGTGTCAAATATTAAACAGTGTGATTTAAGTGATGCTCAAAGCTCAGAAAAATAGGATACATCTGTATTTATAAATTTGTGTTATTTATGAAATTGTATCTCTGCTTTCAAATTAGTTGTTTTTCCCCACATGAGTCACAGCCTGCAATGCTCTGGGAGTGGTATGGTAGAGTGACTTTTGAGGGACTGTTTTAAATCCACATGAACTGAGGCACTGAATTCATTGGCTGGGAAACTCTTACCTCTTACAGATGTATCACAGAATCATAGAAGGGCTGGAAGGGACCTTGAGAGATTATCAAGTCCAGCCCCCGATGCTGAGGCAGGACCAAGTAAACCTAGACCATCCCTGACAGGTGTTTGGCTAACCTGTTCTTAAAAACTTCCAATGACAGGGATTCCACAACCTCCCTTGGAAGCCTATTCCAGAGTTTAACCACACTTATAGTTAGAAAGCTTTTCCTAATATCTAACCTAAATCTACCAGATTAAGCGCATTACTTCTTGTCCACTGGAGATGGTACATGAAGAACAACTGATCAGTCCTCTTTATAACAGCTCTTAACATATTTGAAGACTTGTCAGTTTTCCTTCCATCTTCTTTTTCCAAGGCTAAACATGCCCAGTTTTTTAACCTTTCTTCATAACTCAGGTTTTCTAGACCTTTTATCATTTTTGTTGCTCTCCTCTGCACTCTCCCCAATTTGTCCACATCTTTCCTAAAGACTGGCAGCTGTAATTTGACACAGTACTACAGCTGAGGCCTCACCAGTGCCAAGTAAAGCCAGACAATGACCTCCCATGTCTTACATACTACACTCCTCGTACTACACTAGAGTGATATTAGCTTTTTGCAACTGCATCACGTTGTTGTTGTATTCAATTTGTGATCCACTATAGCCCCCAGATCTTTTTCAGCAGTACTACCACTTAGCCAGTTACTTCCATTTTGTAGTTGTGCTTTTGATTTTTCCTTCCTAAGTGCAGTACTTTGCACTTGTCTTTATTGAATTTTATCATGGTGATTTCAGACTAATGCTCCAATTTGTCAAGGTCATTTTGAATTCTAATCGTGTCCTCCAAAGTGCATGCAACCCCTCCCTGCTTGGTGTCATCTGCAAATTTTATAAGCATGCTCTCCACTCCATTACCCAAGTCAATAACGAAAATATTGAATATTACCGGATCCACGACTGACCTTACGTACAGTTTTTCAACAAGTTGAGCACCCCTTATTTACAGAATCTTCATCTAGACAACATTTCCCTGGCTTGTTTATGATTATCATGGTTTCTCAAAAGCCCAGGGGTATATTTTGTACTACCCTCTTTCTTCTGCTCCGTAGTAAAAGCAACTAAAGTAGCTGGAAAAACTTGAAGCAACATCCCACCACTATGTAATGGGAACTCTGATTTTATATGCTTCCTTTAGTTGAGAGCAGCATTTTGCAATTCAGATAATTGAAGTATTTATATTTTTCCATGTCTCACCTGATTTTACAATGTTTAGAATATTCAAAGGCCTGGAAATTAGCAGAGCACAAATGGGATAAATGGGGAAACAAATGCCTAAAAAATTCCCTTACATTTGCCCTCTTCCACCATCAGTTGGGTCAAGAGATCATTTAGGCTTCATATAAGGAGCAAACGAAAACTGATAATAAAACGCTGGATTTTTTTTCTCATTGTACTGATACACTAAATTTATGAGGCGTGAGGATGCAGATTAGGAAAATTTATAAAACCAAAAATTGTAAAGATGTTGGACTGTATTAACTGCGGTAAACATTAGGATATATTGTTCAGAAGTGGTTCCACTGTGCATCAATAATTAATATTTGATTTCTCTTACTGGAGAATTTTGGACATCACTTGGCCAGTCTTGCCTCTAATTCTTTGTCAGTAAATAAAAAAGTAAGCAAAAGAGCACATGACAAGTGGAATATGCTGTTACATGTCAAAGCCAAAATAATTTAAAAAAAGACAAAAGTAGTAACTTCAAAAATATTTATAATGTTTTATTAATAGCATCCAAAGCCGCCTTACATTAACAAAAAGCAATAGAGCTTTTTCATTGTTTTCCTACCAGTGCATTTCCAAGTCCAGGTGAAAAGCGAGAAACCAGTAAAGCTGCCACACCAGTGACATAGGCTATCGGTTACAATGATGCACACCTTGTAAGTAAATCCAAATTGAGTATAATAGTAGTTCATAATTAAGTGTAGTAGTTCATACAAAAGCTGTAACCATGAGGAACTTTGGCCATTTCCACTTCTACAGTGTACTTCATTTCACAAAGTGTTATAACAAAAATAACTTCTGTAGGAACTGTAATGATAACTTACTTAATCAAACGTTTTGCATCACTTTATTGGATATTCCATGTTGAATTTACAATTTATTACTATACTGTGTGTTGGCTATTACAATACTACAGTGTGTGTGTGTGTGTGTGTGTGTGTGTGTGTGTATTACAGAAACAGTCATGAAATGTATGGACCTGCTTATATATTTTACAAAATGAACAAAAAAAAAAATACAATAAAACTGCATCCCAAGTGGATAATGTAAACGATTAAATTATAAAGCCTTTTCTTCAAAGATCAAAATACTTAAATGAAAAAGGTATATAAAATGTAATAAAACATAAATTACATTTAAAGATCTGTACATGATTCATCTTGCAAGAAGAAGCACAAAAACAGCATCCTGTACAATACTGCTTATTTTGGTCTTCTAAAATTCAAAAATCCATTTTCACTAAGAAGGCAGGAAACTAACAAGGTTTTACATGCAATCTAGCACTATCCTCACTAAAATCAGGTGAGTTCATAACCCTGCAAAAAACTTTTTAAATGTAGAAATGTGTATCTTAAGCCCTTTTCTGTACTTGACAACCAACATGCAACATAAGTTGGATTGTTAAGTTAGTGCACAGCCTCCCATGTGTCTGCTTTTGGTTAACAATGTATTACGGCTAGTTGCTGCTAAAAATATGCAGCAGTGAAGGAACTCATTCACAGAGGAAATCAACTGATCTCATTGGAAGTTTCTGCCATAGTCATGGGAGTAATGTAAGAAAGACATTCTCTCTTTTCTCACGTTATGTCCCGTTTCCCTAATTTTCTGCCTATTGTAATACAAACATGGAACAATATTCTTAACTTTTTTTTCCGATTTAAAAAATAAACATACAATCTCTTGTTCATTATATCAAAGAGATAAATACTATATGCTCAGCTGTCCATCACATCCAGGGCACTTCTTCACACTCAGAGCAATCCTGCGTGCTACTGCAGTTTGATTCCTTTTTCTGTTATTGACTTAAGCATAATTCACTAAAATTACAATCACAGATCATGATATACATGATGTGCAATGCTACTCCGCAATATGTTGCACAGCAACAGTACATTATAGTAAAGCAGCCTCCCTCAAGAACGGTAGTCAATAAAAAAATTAGAAACAGCAATTCTATACCATCATGTTTGTTGCCATCAGATTTTTGCAACCATCAATAAACTTGGTATATCATTACTGCTGCATTTTATTTTATTTTTAAGTTTGGTCAATTGTGGCTAAAAAGTCAGATCAAAATGACTGATCTTAAGTCAAAGGGACTACAGTCTCCAACTGCACTGAAGTGATGTGAAACTTTCTCTTAGTAGTGAGTCCAATTTCATTAGGCTTCTGATTGAATCTCTGCTTCATCCATCTGAAGAGTGTCATTATCCCCCAGTAATTCTGTTTCTGGTACAGAACCCTCCTCCTCCTCTTCTTCCTGGACAGGTTTCTGGGCTATATCTTCTGCTCCATTATGTGTATCATCTGTACCCTCTGAGAGCAGAGCAGCCCTGTCTGCCACAGATGCATTGGAGGGTGCTGTTGTTACATAGCCTGTGCTGGTAGAACCACTCCCACTGTGATGGGAGCCCGGTTTTGGAATCATCTGTGGAGGCATTTGCTGTGGAGCCATTTGCATTGGGATTTGGACCGGGTAAAAATTTGGCAAGTAGGCGCCATACGCTGGCATTGGTTGATAACCATTGACAGGAATGTAGAGCTGAGGAGGTGGGACCATTGGTCTGATCTGCCCTTTCATTGGTATGAACTGTGGTTGAGGGAACGCTTGAGTTTTCTGCTTTGGTCCAATGTACCTAGCATTGCTGATATTACTAACGGGACTTGTGCTGAGAGAACTTGTTTGTGTGGTGTTGCTTGCCCCAGAGGTTTGTGCTGAGCTGTTGTAATTAGAAATGTTTCCCCATGTTCTTAGTCTATTGTGAATATCTTTAAATCTTGGTCTTCTGTTGGGGAATTCATTCCAACATTCCAACATCAAAGTGTATATCCATGTGGGGCAGTCGTCTGGACATGGCAAAACCTGTCGATTCCTTATCATTTCAATGACATCCTGGTTAGAATAACCACAGTAAGGCTGCAGGCCATAGCTGAAAATTTCCCACAGCACAACTCCATAGGACCAAATATCTGAATCAACAGAAAATTTGCCATACATGATAGCCTCAGGGGACATCCATCGGATAGGAAGAAGGGAATTTCCCATGAGTTTATAGTAATCAGCAGAGTAAACTTCCCTGAAAAGGCCTAAATCAGATATTTTCACATTAAGCTTATCAAATACCAATATATTTCTGGTGGCTAAGTCCTTGTGAACGATATGATGACTTGAGAGGTATTCCATTCCCGCAGCTACCTGAGTCACAATGTGAAAAAAATCTGCTGGTTCCAGAGCTGATTTTACTGTCTTGTCATCATCAGTGCTGCCAACATCAGAATGGGGAGATCTCATAACTAAAAACTCATGGAGATCACTGTGGGAACAATAACTAAAAATCATGCTGATGGGCTGTTCTTTTGTCACTATTCCCAGCAAGCAGACAATATTTGGGTGCTGTAAACGTGATCTCATCATTGCTTCATGTTTGAATTCTTCCCGAAGAGCCAATTCTGCTTTGTCTTTGAGTGTTTTGATGGCAATAGCTTGTGTCTGTTCACCGGGCGTTGTACCAAAGAGATGCCCCTTGTAGACTTTTCCAAACCTCTCTTCCCCTAGCTCTTCCATAAACCTCACAGTAGACAGATTGATCTCTTTAAGTTTAGTCTGGAAAAAAAAAATCAAGGTAATTCCTAGTGTTTTATAACACTACAATTCTCTATTAAAAGACAAAACTAATGATTACATGCTACCACAGGATGATGGTTTTGTCAAAATTAATTTTCCATTTATATCGTTGTATATTCAACTAGATCTTAATTTTACTCATAGCCCTGAAATGGATGATACCATTATCAGAAGTCCAAATTTAATTGTGTTGGAAGGTAAGCATGATTATTTCAATCGATAGATACAAAAGAGCAACCATATTTCTGCAAGTTGAAAAGATTATCAATTCTGGGCAAAATTGGCAGCTTTAGAAACAAGGGAGTACTTGTTTAACCATAGGACAATCAGACACTGTGTAGACTCCCCATACAGCTCTGCCATTAAACCTCATTCATTAATGGATTCATAAAATTAATACACAGTTTGGTTCAACTGGCAATGTCTATTCTTTCAGCTGACAGTTTTCTGAACAGGTGTTGCCAACTGTACCAAATTGTGTATTGTCTTTTTGAACTAACATCAAGTAAATACTAGGATAAAAATTCTACTTTAGATCTGAACAGAATTCTAACATGGAGACCTTTTAATTAGCCAGAAAATCATTCATATTCTGGAGGTTAAACTATAGACATTTATCAAAAATTTTAAAAAGTCATTTTGATTGTACTGTCTTCTGAGTTACCCAGGCTTAGAAGAATATTGTACATAGACTCTTCCATATCCTCTTCCCCCAGTCCAATGAAGACTTCAGCATATTGGAAACCAAAGTAGAGTAATTTGGAAGGAAAATTGTTGCATGTACTGCTTAAAACAAGCAAAACTACAAGCCATTACCAGGGCAAAATTAAGAATGAATCAGAAATATCAAGATTTCTAGTCACCGAAGTAAGAAGTCAAAGCAAAGAATGACTAGGAGTACCAGTTACACACACAAATACAAATTACATAGAAATATTTTGGTATTGAAAGCTGTATTGACTGTTGATTTGGGTGCTCAACTTTGAGAGATACCCCAAAGGACCTGATTTTCATAAGTTGGGTGCTTTGTAAACACTCTGAAAATCAGGCCTTTTACAGATGCCTCAATTTGGCCAAAATGTGAGGCATTCAAAACCATGACATTTTTCACAATCTTGGCCTTTAAAAAGTCTGCAAAAAATACCTGTTTGTGCTGATTAATAAGTGGCATTTCCATGTCCTGGCTAGGAGATGCCATCAACTGGCGACGTTGGGGTGTAGCAGCAGATGCCTTTTGTTTGTTCCTACACATGCAGACCAAGAAGAAAAGGCAGGCAATAACCAAAGGAATGGCTATGCTGGGAACCAGAATGTAGAGGATCCCCATTTTGCTGTTGTCACGTGGACCTGTCGGGATTTAAATATTTATTGTTTTCAGGTGATGTTTTTTAAAGTATTCAAAAACAAAGTAAATTAAAAACACTAGTGTGAATATTGAGACTAATCTTTAAACAAAAGAAGCAAATCACATGATTTTAAAACAGAAGTTACATTCTAAGTACAGGCTTTTAATTCCATCAGCCACAAACTAATTTTCTGTCAAATATTTCTGAGAATTAATGTTGAGTGGACATGGCAACTAGTGGGTTCAAGGATACGTTATGAAACCACTGGATCAATTTCATTTATAGTTTATTTTACATCTGAAACACTATTATTGAACTTTCCCAGTACAGAAACTGCAGAATACAGACTGTTGTGCAATTGCATTAACTTGCTTACTGGATGAAGTACAGTGATTAGTCTTCATCATTATACATGCAGGCATGCACGCACGAGTGATCTGAATGTGATAAACTGCAGAGCCATATGACAAACAGTCCTTATCATCCAACTTTAACCCTTTCATCAGCACTTTGCCCACTAATTTAACTCTGCCAACACTACTGTGTTGGCCCATAAAATGTGGAATTCTCTCCTCACCTCCAAATTATTTAGATACCATTGAACATTTTGGTATCAAGGCAGTCTCATTTCTCAGGCAGACGAAGATGAAAAATAGTGTCAATATATTTAATAAAGGCTCTCTAAAGCATTTCTAAAATATTTTTCTGTAAGATGTGTGGCATATACAGAGTACAGGACAGCATGGTATGGTACAAAAGGTTTTATTGGCACTCCTTTGGGATGCCTTATGAAATTTGTGACTATGCCATTTCTGAGTGCTTCCCTCCCAAACTCATACCAATAAAATCTTGATAACACATCATGTAATATACATTTTTTTCTTTTTAAGTCAAATCAAGAAAAAGTATTAAAGTGAGGTAAACCAGAATTTTTACATTTTACTGTTTTAATTTTTTAAGTACTGCCTGTCTGTACTGAAGCAACGTTTGTAAGGCTTATACTTCACACCTGTTGCAGCAGGGATTGCGCCTTTCTCCTTGTTCTGCACAGTACTGAGCTCACCTTTGGCACTCAAACGAACAGTAATGGCTCTAGACTGAATTCTATGCTAATGCGGTGAAGCTAAAGGGACTGTACTAATGTGTCATAGGCAGGACTCCATTGGGTTAACTAGGATGGCTTCTTGCTAATACTAATGCAATACTGATTCATGAGCATTTTCACTACTTGGTATTTAGTCTAGATGATTTATTTTAAAATCATGATCTGTATGGTGCCTTTGATTCTATGCTTTTGATTTTGTTTCCTATAACCAAGTATAATGCTTTATCTCCCTCTACAGGATATGTGAATTATCATCTCTATTTTCCAATGCCAAAGTTGGGTAAAGCCGACTTTTGTTGGTTTCTTGGCTTAGTACATAGATTGCCATCCACCTCAAGACCAGATTGAGAATCTATGTTCTCCAAACTAAGATGCCTTAGATAGAAACAGTGGCATAATGCTGAATGGTGTTACATAAAACCAAAATATTTCTTAATGTATATTCAGAGCAATCTCAACTATATTAACCAAATCAGAAACCAAACTGTATACGGAAATATGATATACTAAATGCATGTAATATCGTTAATTGTCTCTGTTTTTTGCTCCAGAAATACAATAAATAGACAGTACAGGGGTCCAGGCAACAAACTTTGGTCTGAAAACAACATTACAAACGTGTAACAAGAAACAATGGTGCCACACTAGAAGCAATGAAAACCTTAGAATTGTAATTTTCTCAATGAGTAATACTCTAACAATAAGCAATATTTAAAACTGTTAAACCTTTAGGACAGTAGTAAGGGGGAAAAAAGAGAATACATACTACAAGACGGTACTTCACACAGTTCCATGCGTACGTTTTTATTCTGTGTAAAACACCAGGGACCATCCATCTGACTTCCAGGATTTCGGCAATATGCATGTCCACCTCCTAGCTCTGGAAACTGTGTGCTTGTCAGATCATGGTTATGAGGATGCTGGGAATTCCAATGCTGACAGTTGTGGCCTGATTTGGTGACACTAATGGTCCCTCTATAATCAGCTCCAGAGCCATTGTAACACTGGTGATCTGTAACAAGGGATTTCACATAAAATTAAAATAAATGAAGAGAACACTTTATTGCTGCTGCTCTCACATGCAGAACTTCACCCATTAGAGGGAGTGCCATGGACCCTAAGAAGCATGGGAAATTATGCTTGCTATTAGCCCCTGGAGCCAGATTTGATTGGCTGACTTCTTCCCTTGCTTGGTTACTCTCTTTCCCCTGATCCCAGTTGCTTTTGTTTTCTCCATGCCCTCTGGCTGGTATCTTTTCCAACTCCCTGGCTGATTTTGTCTCCCTCTTCCCCCACAAACACACCTCTTTGACTGATTCTGCTTCTCAGCTCCCTTGGACTAATCAGCTCCTAAGTACCTCTGTATTGCAATTCAAATGGTTACATTTCATCCTAATTGACCCCAACCAGCTCTACTCCACTGCCCCTGCTGCTCAATTCTGCTGATTGCTAGAAGAGGAGGCTGTACTGAGAGGATGGGAATTCAGAGTAAGCTTAGCCGACTGTGAATCTTGCCAGCTATCTACATATAGTCATGTTAGTCTAATGTAGCTGAGAGGTAAAACAGCATGTGAGTATGGTGATCAGTTACAGAGGAATGGAGTAGGTAGAGAAAAATAGCAGTATATAATAATAACAACGAATCTAACCCTTGGATGCAAATATAACACCCACAGATGCATGCATCCAGTATAGCAAGGATAATTACACTCCCAGCTTGATTTGCAGGATTAATAGTCCATATAAAAAGAATGAAAGTAAATTATCCTCAAATGTATCATTTCTTAACAGCCATTTCAAGTGAAGCTTTTGTGACCTACTTAAAGATTACTGAAATTCAAACAAAACCTACACATAGATGGATACAGAGTCTCAGCCAAGAGGCCGAGGACTGAACAGGACAGGTGAGTGAACTCCACTCTCCCGACACAGGGATCCTACAGAACAGAGTTGTGGTATACTGACAGTGGAGTGGGGAAACTTTCACTTGTTTCTGGTGTACTTCTTGTGTGGATACAGGCCTTTAGCTTCCAGAGTTGTAATTCAGCAGCTTTCATGATCATTCAATTCCTCTAAGCTTCCCATCTAGCTCTATATTTTGCAACACTGCAGGTTATGATCAATATTATGTATTACAAAAGGCAATCAGTTCTCCTTATGAAAACATTCAGTATGACAATAAGTTTATGTAGCTAGAGTCACTGAAGACCATCTCATTTCAAAATATTGTCAGTGACAAGAGAAATAAAAAAAGCTCAAAGCTTGAAAGATTAAACCTTACATCTGTTGAGCCGTTCTATAGGGATCCCAATTCTTATACAGTTGGCAGCCTCCAGAGTTTCAGGCAGTGGCAGGTCCTCACACTTGGGCAGTTGTAGTTGCATCAGAATGAGGGGATTGGACCTAGCAATGTTATATTCCTGCCTACAGAGGTCATTCTCCAGAACTTCACATTCATCCCGACACAGCTCCCTTGGCTTGGGGGTCCGAGAGCGCTCATCACACAGTGGAAACACAAAGTGGCAGAATGATGGGATGGCAAACTGCGAGCACTGATCAGATAAATGGGTAGAAGTGCCAATCATGGTAAATGCGGCTGGAAATAAACAAAAATTACTGGATGAGCACTAGTACATAATAAACTAAACAAAACAAATAAAATAGTTTTTATGTTAAGACAGCACCTTGTGTCTTGAAGGATCTCAAAGCCTATCTACATTCAGTATCGGTGAGGTGGAGTGTGGGAGCTGGGCAGACAAACAATGCACAGAACAATAGTGGAAACGAAATATTGGCTAGACTTAATGGGGCAAACCCAAGTGCTGTTGTATCTTTAATGTCCATGCAGAGTGCACAGGACCTCAGTTTCTATGGTGTGAGTCAAGACACCCTTACAGAGTAAACAGAGTACTTTATTTATTTGTCTTAGAAGACTGAAGGACTGAGCCAACCCTGTCAGGACTTGAATCTGTAGCGTCAAGGTTTCTAGTTAGGTCAAACCTGAGTTTAGATCACTAAGTCTCCTGCTTTCTCCAGACATTTTCATCAATAAACCAGACAATATCTATTTTCAATCCTTGCTAGACAAAAGGAAGGACTTTGTTAACATTTGATGAGATTTTGCAATGAGAAGCCCGATTGCAGGTGCTGAGGAGAACTGCATATTGATAATCCCAAAGCACCAATCCTATTAAGACACGTTTCATAACTCACTAAGGACTTGATCCTCCCCTCAGGCACTGAACGCCTACACACTGCTATTTATCTGGGAGTTTTCTTCAACATTTTAAAGAAGAGATAAATAATGATGTGCATCATGTATCCGAGGGATGAATCAAGCCCTAAATATAGAAATATTCCCCCACAAAAAAATTAACTTTGAGTTAGGGTTGTCAGACTGCTTATTCCACCAACGCAAGCCATAAAAAGCAAGGAAATAAGCCGTTAAATCATTCAACGCCCCGTCTATGATCCACTTATTAGTTCCTCTCTTCAGCTTCACTACCATCCTTCCACCACCTATGCCAACATATCTCTTCCTGAACAGACAATGTGCTGCTGCTTCAACGTGAACCCTGTTTACTGGTTACATGTTCAGGTGCTTTGATTATTAACATAGGCTTTCATCAGTTCTATTGTAAGTAGTTCTGTAAGTGTCTTTGTACTGGAGTGTGCAAGTAAGCGAGGTATTGTTTTCAGACTGCAAAACAGCTGTAAGATTGTCTGTAAATTTTAGAAGAAAATGTCAATGTAAATGGGTGATCTAACTGTTAGTGACTGTTCAAAATTTGGTAGAGACAAGGTGGGAGAAGGAATATCTTTTACTGCACAACTTCAGTAACAGGTATTACCTCAGTCACCTTGTCTCTCTAATATCCTGGGACGAACACAGCTAAAATTCTGCGAACAACTACATTTGGTAGTCATTTTTATGTAGATATTACAGATTTCAGCTCTGCATACATGAGTGATAGGTGTATTATGATCAGGACTTGGTATTGTTGGGGTGCTTGAAGAGAACAGGGTTGGGGGTGGAGACAGCAGGGGGTGAAGTATACCTCACAGATGTGCAGGAACATCAGGAACGTGAGGGAGGCATGTGCTTAATGGTGCACCAGAGAGCCAAGGCAGCAGTGCTGGGGAGCAGAGTATCTGCACAGAGGTCTTGGCTCTTGAAGGACTTTCTTATCAGCACTGCTGCCTTGGTGAACTGGGGCAACCTTCCAGGCCTAATGCCTTGGCACAGAGACACTGGTGCTCCTCCACTCCAGGCCTACTGCACAAAAAGGCTCTTCCCTCTATCCTAGTGGTTTTCAAACTGTGGGTCGCGACCCAGTACTGGGACACAGAATGTAAGGCGCTGGGTCACGGCGCCTCTGGTCAGCATCACTGAGTGGGCCGTTAAAAGTCCCGTCAGCGCTGCTGGCTGGCTAAGGCAGGCTAGTCCCTACCTGTCCCGGCTCCGTGCTGCGCCCCGGAAGCAGCCAGCAGCAGGTCCGGCTCCTAAGTGGGGGGCCACAGAGCTCTGCGTGCTACCCCCAACCCGAGCACTGGCTCCGCACTTCCATTGGCCAGGAACCAGCCAATGGGAGCTGGGGGATAGGGGCGCGGTGACTGTGGGTGAGAGCAGCGCACCTCCGCCTAGGAGCCAGACCTGCTGCTGGCCGCTTCCGGGGCACAGCACGGTCCGCAGTGCCAGGAGAGGCAGGAAGCCTGTCTTAGCACCCCTGCTGTGCCACTAACCGGGAGCCACCTGAAGTAAGCCCAGGCCCCAATCCCCTGCCCCAGCCCTGAGCCCTCCCCCCCAAACTGGAGCCCTCTCCTGCACCCCAAACCCCTCATCCCCAGCCCCACTCCAGAGCCCGCACCCCTAGCTCAGATCCCTGGCCCCCTACCGCACCCCAACCTCCTGCCCAGAGCCTCCTCCCACACTCCAAACCACTCATCCCCAGCTCCATTGGGTCGTGGACATCCATTTTCTTCAACTGAGTCGCCAGAAAAAAAGTTTGAAAACCACTGATCTATCCCCTGCACATCCCTGATAAACCCTCATCTCCCCAAAGACCCACTCAACCCTTCATGTTTCTCAATCTGCCTACTCCCACAAAGTCTCCCTAAAAGCCATCCTCATATCCCCTAGCCTCTAGCCTACTTCCCTTATTCACCAGGTATACTTATCTAATTCTTTTTTGAACCCAGTTATACTTTTGGCCTTCACAACATCCCCTGGCAACGAGTTCCACAGCTTGACTATGTGTTGTGTGAAGTACTTCCTTATGTTTATTTTACACCAGCTGCCTATTAATTTCATTGGGCCATCCCCAGTTCTTGTGTTATGTGAAGGGATAAATAACACTTCCCTATTCACTTTCTGCACACCATTCATGATTTTATAGACTATTATATCCCCTCCTTCATCGTCTCTCTTTTCTACAATGAGCCAGTCTTTGTAATCTCACCTCATATAGAAGCTGGCCCAAACCCCAAATCATTTCTGTTGCCCTTCTCCGTACTTTTTCCAATTCTAATATATCTTTTTGAAATGGGGTGACCAGAACTGCATGCAGTATTCAAGGTGAGGGCATACCATTGTGACATTATGATATTTTCTATCTGATTATCTATCCCTTTCCTAATGGCTGCTAACATTCTGTTAGCTTTTTTGGCTGTTGCTGCATATTGAGCAGATGTTTGCAGAGAATTATCTAAGAAGACTCCAAGATCTCTTTCTTGAGTGGTAACAGCTAATTTAGACTCCCATCATTTTGTATGTATCATGGCATTATGTTTTCCAATGTGCATTACTTTGCATTTAACAACACTGAATTTTCATTGGCCATTTTTTTGCCCAGTCACCCAGTTTAGTGAGACCACATTGTGACTCTTCACAGTCAGCTTTGGACTTAATTAACTGGAGTAATTTTGTATGATCAGCAAATTTCGCCACCTCACTGTTTACCCTCTTTTCTAGATCATTTATGAAAATATGTTGAACAGCACTGGTCCCAGTACAGATCCCTGGTGGGCTACCTCTCTCCATTGTGAAACTGACCATTTATTCCTACTCTTTGTTGCCTATTTTTTAACTATTTAGTGATCCAGGAGAGGTCTTTCCCTCTTATCCCATGACTGCCTACTATGCTTAAGAGACTTTGGTTAGGGATCTTGTCAAAGGCTTTCTGAAAGTTCAAGTGCACTGTATCGACTGGATCACCCTTGTCCACCTACTTGCAGACCCCCCTGCCAAAGAATTCTAATAGATTGGTGAGGCATGATTTCCCTTTACAAAAGCTCTTCCCCAACATATTGTGTTTCTCTAGATGTCTGATAATTCTGTTCTTTACTATAGTTGCAACCAATTTGCCTGGTACTGAAGTTAGGCTTACCAGCCTGTAACTGCCAGGATCGCCTCTGGAGGCTTTAAAAAAAATTGGTGTTACCTGAGCTACCCTCCAGTCATCTGGTACAGAGGGTGATTTACTGTGACAGAGAGCTGAGGCCTAGCTCTTGAGACAGCACTCTGGTCACCGTTAGTACTAATTACTATGGCTGTCGATTAATCGCAGTTAACTCACACGATTAACTCAAAGAAATTAATCGTGATTAATCACAGCTTTAATTGCGCTGTTAAACAATAGAATACCAATTGAAATTTATTAACTATTTTGGATGTTTTTCTACATTTTCATATATATTGTATTCTGTGTTGCTATTGAAATCAAAGTCTATATTATTTTTTATGATAGATATTTGCACTGTAAAAATGATAAAAAGAAACTGTATTTTTCAGTTCACCTCAGACAAGAACTGTAGTGCAATCTCTTTGTCGTGAAAGTGCAACTTACAAATGTAGATTTCTTTTTGTTATATAACTGCACTCAAAAACAGTGTAAAACTTCAGAGCCTACAAGTCTAGTATGGGACTAGATCTGGGGAGAAGGATTGGAACACCTACAGCCAGAAAGGGCCCCAAGAAGATGAAGGAGGAGCCCGACAGAACTCTGGCAGGAGCTTGGGCCACAGTGTATTTCCAATGTGGATGTGACAGACATATACATGGACTGTGGGTTTTCATGGTTTTGTGGGTAGGCTGAGACCCCCAGGCAGGGAAGAAAAAAGAAAGTACTGTGCCTACCATCTTAGTAATGGTAAGAAGGAGGCACCAAGATAGAAAGGAGGCGCCAAATGGATCTAGTGGACATGGCTTCATTCCTTTTGCTAATAAGGTGGGAGTTAATGAAACCACAGAGGATACTTCCTGGAGGTAGGGTCAAAACTGAATGTGTACATGGAGACATGAAATTCTGCCCTATGGCACAGTTGTCCCTGGAAGTCAAGGGGACATGAAGGTGGAAACATATAGAGGTAGTAGATGGATTGCCCCACTACCTTGTAGTGGGCTCAGAGGCCCAGGAGGGAAGAAATACAACCCGCAGAGCAAGGAAAAAATGTAGAGGAAATAAATGAAATTATAAGCCACAGACAAGGTGCGAACAGAGAAGTCCCCCCATTGAGGTCAAACAGTTATCAGACTCCTTATCCCCAGAATTTTGGGAGGAGGCATCCCTAAAACACTTTGAAGGGATGTGGGAAACAGAGGCCCAGGATAACCAGGAGACTGAGGAGCAAGAATGGACCCCACCAGTGTTCCCTCTAATTTTTCCCACACAAGTGCAGAATGAATTTTGTTATGTGCACCAATATGGAGGTGATTGGTGACATCACCTTCATATTGCTGCACATAACAAAATTCATGGGGTGGGGGCAGGGCCAAGAGGTTCAGAGTGTGGGAGGGGGCTCAGGGCTGGGGCAGAGAGTTGGAGTGCAGGGATATGAGGGCTCTGGCTGGGGGTGCGGGCTCCGGGCCAGCGATGAGGGGCTCAGGGCTGGGGCAGAGGGTTGGGGTGCAGGGGGAGAGGGCTCTGTATGGGGGTGCAGGCTCTGGGTTGGGGCCAGGGATGAGGGGTTGGGGTGCAGGCTGCCTCGGGACTACGGCAGGGAGAGAGGACTCCCCCCAGCAGCACCTGGGCAGGGGGGAGAGAGGTTCCTCTCCCCGCTGTGGCAGCTCCAGGGCTGGGGCCATGGGATAGGACCGCTACCCCAGGGCTGGGCCAGGGCTGGGTTTGGGCTCCCCATCCCCTGGCTGCGGCAGTGCCAGGGCTGGTTGGGGCCAGGGGAAGGGCGCCCCGGCCACAGCAGGTCTGGGCCGGGGCTGGGCTGCCCCTCCCCGGGCCGTGGCAGGTTGGGGGCCGGGCTGGGTTGGGGCCAGGGAAGGGACGCAGGTTCCCTGAGCGTCTGTGTGGCACTTAATAGGCTGCTGCACGGCCGCGCAGTTTACATGGAACTTAGGACCCCCCCTCCATTAACAAAGAGGGCACAGGTAGGGAGAACAGCTCAACAGGCTGCCCTTGGTATGATGACAGATGGGCAGAGACATAATTATGAGGACAACCTTCATCCACCAAATGCAATTTTTGTGGGTGGAGAATGGATGGACCCTATAATAGGACCCAAAATGAACAACCTGAGGGCTAGGAGGGGCAGAAGCCTGATAGATCCTCCTGTAAAAGAGGAAGAGTATGGGGGAAGAAACTCCTAAGAACATAAGAACAGCCATACTGGGTCAGACCAAAGGTCCATCTAGCCCAGTATCCTGTCTTCTGACAGTGGTCAATATGAGCTGCTTCAGAGGGAATGAATGGAACAGGTAAACTCCATTCTGTTGGGAAAGGGGAGGAGGTACGTGGCAGAGTACTGAGGGCTAGCACTTGAGCAATCACTCTAGTCACTATTAGTACTAATTAGGTTTCCCCAGGGAAGGTTTCACTGGACAGTGGTGTGTATCTGGTTACCATGCTAGATTGGCACTAGTGAGCTAATGAGCTGATTAACAGGGAAGCTGTATAAAAGGGCACAAGAAGGCGTGCTCAAGGGGAAGAGAAGAAGAGAAACAAAAAGCTAGGATAACCTGACAAACGGAATCCTCTGAGTAGAGACGCCTTATCCTCCACCCCCTCCTTTTGGAGAAGGGGTTAGAAAGTTGAGCTACTGTGTAAAAGCGTGGAAAGGATTAAAACACTGTAAATAAAATACATGATGGAGTTTACAAGCCAGAAGGTCTCAGAACACTCTGTGTTCATGGAAGAGGCGGGAGAGCAGCACGCCACCCCATCATCACACTGCATACCACGGTTAGTAGTTCTGCAGTTTGGTATTTGAGTTCCTTTGGAACTCTTGGGCAAATATCATCTGGTCCTGAGGACTTATTACTGTTTAATGTATTAATTTGTTCCAAAAGATCCTCTGTTGACACCTCAATCTGGGACAGTTCCTCAGATTTGTCACCTAAAAAGAATGAGCAAGAATGCATGTGAATGCACACGCACAAAAGAAGTTTGGAGTTCTTGGGGACTGGAGTTGTTTAGCTAGAGAAACCCAAAGAAAGGTGAAGAAAATGGCAACTGTCAAGAAGGGTAAATTAAAAAAAAAAAAAAAAAAAAAAGCACAGCACATCAGCTGTATTTTCTTTAAATTACAAGAGTTGGCAACACTGTGAATAACTGAATACTTCACACCACCACAAAATGTCAGACCACCACAGGTAAAATTTGCTCTTCAGTCCCTGAACAAGAGTATTTTATTCTTCAGTGAAGTAAAAATGCCTGCAAAGACCACATTGTTTACTTCAGTGAAAAAACAAAAACTTATTTTTCAGTGTTAAATGATACAACAATATTGCTAATCCTGAGCATTCAAAAATCATGAGTCAGATCTCCAAAAATCATGAGATTGGCATAAAATCATAAAAATTATAAATTTGGGGCTCTGTTTATTTGCCTTCTGACTTTTGAGTCTCTAGAGGTCATGTTTACAAGCTTTTCTCCAGAGCCATAAAGGCTGGAAAAAATTTTTTTTAATGAAAGCTGAGATTCTCAGATAATCACATGACTTTAGGAGATAAGATTTTAATTAAAAATACCAAATATCAGCTGGCTTTTGTTTAAAGTACAAGAGTTGGCAACCCTGAGCTAAATACTTCACAACACCACAAAATGTCAGACCACCATAGGTAAATTTTACTCTTCAGTCCCTGAACAAAAATTTCATGTAGGTATGGTTTTAATTGTCAGTTTTAGCTTTTGACAGTAGGTGTCCCTACTACCCACTCACAAAGGGCCACAGTCTTCGCTATACACTATACACCTCTATGCAAGTACAAATGGAGAGGTTTGGTTTTTTTTAAAAAAGAGATTGCTTATTAGTTGAGAAACAGCTAACTAGCTCAATCCCCAAAATACTAAGATATTTGCTTAAAGGCTTTCCATATACACTGAATCTTCACAACAACTGAGCACATTGCAAAATCTATAGCAATTAGTCCACAGGGCATTTGGTAAACGTTTCTCAAAATTCATATACTTTAAAAATACTATTTGGTCATGCCTTCTCATTACCACCTATATATGCACTAAGGCCCCAATCCTGCAGTTGTCTCTGCACGGTGGATCCCTGCTCCTGCACACAGCCACATGGAAATCAGTGGCACTCCGGGCAGGCACAGGGCTAACGCCTGCACTGATCTATTTGCAGGATCTGGGTGTAAGTGCTGTATCAAACTTACTAATAAATAAAACTGACATCAACTCCCCAAAAAACATAATTCCAACCCCAGGCCTGCATACAAAACACTCTCCCCCCACCCCCTCCAACACCAATATTACTCAATCAGCATGCGGAAGGCTACATATATATGGGAACAAATTTAACTTGATCAAAAAGTAATTTTCTGGAAAACCTCACTGCAGCAAACATGTTAATCCTTTTCTTAAGAGATCAAATATACAGTGATGATGGTGAGCTAAATGGTAATAACTAGAATTATGTCTGGTTTGCTTTGCTCCTTAGAGATGTATGGATTTATCTGACTGCTCTAGCAAAGGGGCATTAGAATTAACTGCTGCTAATATCACTGATCACTCTGGTGTGGTTCTGTGAAGAAACTGAATGTTCATCTACTGTGCCGGAAAAGTAATTAAACTTTTGAACACCAAATGTTGCTGAGCGTGTACCAAAATGGTGTTCAGAGAAAGAATTAGCAGGGGCAGAGCATGGAAATTACTTAATTTATATAAATCAATGTTAAATCAGAACTCTACTGGGATTTTGCAGTAAAAGGGAGGAAGCCCAAGGACAAAGTCACCACAACAGTTTTTCATTACATTAGAATGCACTTGGACTTTTAAAAATGTACTTCCATTTCAATCTATCATTTAAAACGCTCCAATATAAATTACAAGCTGTTAAAGAGTCAAGCCTTTGACACTTCACTTAAGGTGAAAAATGTTTTTAACATGATAGCAGATTTTTGGCCTGTAAAACAATGTTTTCTGAATACAAGAGAGAGAAAAGGGATTGCTTGTTCAAACCTTATTATAAGGGTAACTTGGCCATTACACTTATCAATTATGTGGTAATAAAACTAGTACTGTTGGCACTTGAAAGGGATACTGGAACAAATTATTATTGTCCTACTAGAGGCATATAATCCTACCAGTAATTCGGTTTTCAATTTCTCCTTGCATCTGGAGGGAGTCCACGTAAATGGTCCTGTTTCCAATGATTCGTGCACATGCAATTCCCCTGTAAGGCTGACAGAACCCGTCTTCATGGTAATCTTCTCTGCAAAAGACAAGGGGATTCTATAAGTGCATCTGCAGATGTCCAGCTGTCCCCAATGAATTTTTAAGAAATATATTCTTAAAATGACTTAAATCTGAAACTCTTCAATACTCCAGGTGCTACTGCCTCCACTCTGCCTACCTTCACACCACTTTGAAAGTATTTATGGGGGCACCACTGCAAACATCTAATTCAAGAAAGAAAGTAAAAACCAAGAATAATCTCAAAGTTATATGCTAATGGTAATAGGATTTGACATATGAACCTATTAAAAAGCTGTTAGACTGAGACAGTAATATAGATCATGTTACACATCCTCATGCATTTCTGGCATCTGACTGCACTGAATACAATTAGGCAAGCAGTTGGTTCTCGTCTCCCACCTCCTTCTACAATTCTTTATTTCCTTAAGCAAATAGCAAAATAGGACTTGCTCAAAATTCATTTAAAATACGGCATAATTCTGAACCAAGAGTTGGATAAACAGAATGAAAAGTAATCAGTGGTTAACTTCTTTTCTCCTCCCTTTGTTTACATTCAGTGTTAAATTCCCCCCTCCACTCTTCAGCCAAATTCTGATCTTCCTTACACTAATATATCATTATTATTAATTATTTGTATTATTGTAGCACCTAGACTAAATATATTAACTTGAATGTAGTTGCTCTAGATTAACACTGGTATAATCAAAAGCATAAATTGGTTCTTTTAACTAAGAACACTTTAAAAACATGGGATACACCTATATTTCCCCTGTTCCCCCATTTTTTAAAAGTGATACTTCAAAGCTCTCCACAATTTAGCCCTGCCCTGTCAATCTGTCTCATTTATTATCTTATTGTGAGGTCACCAGCTGTTTTTGCTCTGCCAGTAATGCCAGCCTAGATCACCCACCTGTTTGCTTCTTCCACAAACATCTTCCCTCTTTTTCCCATGCCGCCTTCTTATAGGTGGAAGAAATTCCCAGTCAAAATATGTAATGCCACAAACTTATCTTCCTTAAAACTCATTCCTGTCATAATATGTTCAGAAAGCTGCCATCTAATAATGGCTAGGTGTGGTGAGCTGTGACCATTACTCTGATTGGCTAAGAACTGCACACAGAGCTACTCTGTGCCAAAAACAGTCCATTGTTTTTGTTACCCAATCCTACAGATAATGAGTCAGGAGGGGAGGTGAGAGCTACCTGAGAACAGAGGAGAGGCAGAAAGCTCAGCAGAGACTTCCCTGAGCTCCTCACGTTCCTCATCACAGTCCACAGATTCCTCATGGTAAAAACAGTACATCTCAAAACCCCAAAGTCAAACAGTGTCACAACAGAGCAGATATTCAGTCCCTTAGGAATGAGGGGAAGAACCAGTATGATAAGTATAAGTTAGGCTCAGAAGCAAGGGCTTGACTAGAGGGAGGTAGCCATGAGCTAGGGTAGGACTCTGAGGGAAGCAGGCCTGGTTGAATGATATTCTGCAGAGAGCCCTTTTGTGGGAGACCTGACTTGGGGCTATGGAAGAAGACTCATGGGAGATAAGCAGATATCTTGGAACTCTCAGGCAGATGGCCTGGAAAGTGGGAACCTGGAACAGAGACTAATGGTACTGGGACAGAGTGGTTAATGAGAGTTGGTAACCTGTGAACGGTGACATGTGAATGGGACTGAAGAGCTTCTTCATTGTAAACTTGTTTTACTTTAGGGTTTTGAGACTAGTAGAAAAAATTCCAATGGCCTGGGATGGGGCACTAGATGGGGAGGGCTCTGACTTGCTACAGAAAATTCTTTCCCAGATGTCTGGCTAGTGGATCTTGCCAACATGCTCAGAGTTCAAACTCATTGCCATATGGGGTTGGAAGGAATTTTCTCCCAGGTCAGACTGGCAGAGACTCTGGATTTTATTTTTATTTTGCCTTCCTCTGCAACATGGGGTATGGGTCACTTGCTGTCTCAAACTAGAGTAAATGATGGATTCTCTATAACTTTTAAGTTTTTAAATCTTTTAGTTTTTAAATCATGATTTGAGGACTTCAGTAACCCTGCCAAAGGTTATGGGTCTTTTACAGGAGTGGGTGGGTGAGGTTCTGTGGCCTGCGATGTGCAGGAAGTCAGATTAGATTATCACAATGGTCCCTTTTGGCCTTAAAGTCTCTGAGTTTAACTGTTTTTACCATATGGAATCTGTGGACTGTGGTACCTTATGTGAATAAAAGGATTTGAACTTGCTCCTGAGACAGACACTCCTTTGCATGGGTGAATAAAGGGGAAATTTAGGGAAGCAAACCTGTCGCACTGTGGTCTCCCACAGGAGGGGCCACCTTATTATAGGCTGCCATTTATTACATATTTGCCAAGTGCCTAACATAATGGAGCTCTGACCTGGTTGAAGCTGCTAAGCCCTACCACAGTATACATGTTAAACATTAATAAAATAATAATTCATCCACAAATGCTGAATGAAGATTAACTACCACAAAGACATTTTACTTTTCTCCAATGGGAACAAACGACAGGTGGAGTCAGAAGCTTTCAGGACAAGTTAATTGCTACAATGAACAGCTTTCAGCTGTACACTCATTATCGTATTAAAACCTCATTTTCTAACAATTCCTAAATATTCCGAGAGTCCAAAAAAATCAAAGTGTTGCACAAGCTGCACAGTCAGTCAGCCCAGACCACCCCAATAGGAAGTCAATGATCTCCATAATGAGCTGCATGAATATGAAACACCTGTTTGACCTCTTTCACTCAGGCAAAGTTCAAACACTGATCATGAGGAACAAAGTCAGTTAAAAGAGCTATGTGTAACCATATCTCACCCTCCTGCTCTACCTCTCTGCCAGCATAAAGAATCTGAAAAAATAAGTAATCTAATTAACAAGGTTTTGGTGACAAGAGCAGTATGATCACTCAGGTTCAGTTTATTTATTTCTGTCAGAACTTGCAAATACAGTTCAGATATGGTGTATATACACATGCTAATACAGATTTTCTCTGTGGAATGTTATAGTCAACTACTGATTAAACTGAAATATGGTCATTATCTTGGATGGGCACAAAAATTAACAGCAATCTGATGTCAGAGGTTCTGACAGAAGCAAGACTCTTGTTATTCAAATGCCATGTTCCACATGAATCCTTTATAACTCGCTAATATAGTCCAGGCAGAGCACTAAAATGAGTCTGGCTAGTCTGGCTGACAACTTCAAAGAAAACGATCTCAAATGCTTATGGGTCAATATACTAAGAGATAAAGTGCAAGATGGACTATTAGCTGGTGTCTGCTACACACCACCAAATAAAACTAGGGAAAAGGATGACCGGCTCCTTACGCACCTACCTATAAGGTGTAGGGGAAAAAGCTGCATGATCACAGGGGACTTCAGTTTGAGTGACACATGCTTGAGGTATCATGTTGCCAGTGCTAAAATATTATTGGAATTTCTATATATTATACCTGACATTTTCCTAACTCAAAACATGTTGCAATCAACACAGGAGAATTGTATATTAGACCTAATCTTGACATATAAAGAGGTACTGATCACAGAATTAAAAATTAGTGGTAGATTAGGTACAAGTGCTCATGACTTGATATTTATAATATGCAAACAGAATAAAGTCCAAACCAGTAATATTAATATATATATATATATATATATATATATATACATATATATATATATATATATATATAAAATACACACACACACACACACACACACACACACACACAGTGCTTTAAAAAGGCCAATTTCACAAAGCTGAAAACAATTCTGAGCCAAATCAGCTGCAAGGAAGAATTTAATCAGAAAAATGTGGAAGATAATTGGGAATAGTTTAAGAACATTTTACTACTCTCTCTCACATATACACACACAAAATAAATAAAAGAATGGGGAAGTTGAATGTAATGAATATAAATCAGAAGCTAGGAATTATAGAAAATTGATAAGGCAAGCAAAGAGACGCAAGGAGAACTCTATGGCCAGCAGAGTTAAGGACAATAAAAAAGCATTTTTAAAAGTATATTGGGAACAAAAAGAATCCTAACAATGGTATTGGTCCATTGCTAGACGGAAAAGATAGAATTATCAATAATAATGCAGAAAAGAAAGAATTGTTCAATAAATATTTATGTTCTGTACTTGGGAAAAACAGATGATATAGTCTTATCATATGATGATGATAACAATTTCCGTTTCACTGGTGTCTCAGGAGGATGTTAAACAGCAGCTACTAAAGTTCGACATTTTTAAATCATCAGGTCCAGATAACTTGCATCCAACAGTTTTAAAAGAGCTGGCTGAGGAGCTTACTTGACTGCTAACATTGACTTTCAATAAGCCTTGGAACAATGGGAAGTTCCAGAAGACTGGAAGCAAGCTAATATGTGCCCATATTTAAAAAGGATAAAAACAGGATGACCTGGGTAATTATAGGCCTGTCATCTAGCACTGATCCAGGGCAAGACAATGAGGTGGCTGATATGGGACTTGATTAATAAAGAATTAAAGGAGGTGTAATATAATTAATACCAATCAATGTGGATTTATGGAAAATAGATCCTGTTAAACTAGTTTATCTTTGGTAGACGAGATTACTAGTATAGTTCATAAAGGTAACAGTGTTGATGTATATACTTAGATTTCTGTAAGACATTCTGTAAGACTTGATACTGCACAACTTTTTGACTAAAAAACTACGATATAGAAATTAACATGGCACATTAAATGGACTAAAAGCTGGCTGACATCAAATGGGTGTGTTTCTAGTACAGTTCTGGCAGGAATTGGTCCTTGTCCCTATAGTATTTAACGTTTTTATCAATGCCCTGAAAGAAAATATAAAATCTTCACTGATAAAGTTTGCAGACGACACAAAAATTGGGGGAGTGGTAAATAATGAAGACAAGTCACAGAGTGATCTGGATTGCTTAGTAAACTGGGCACAAGCAAACAATATGCGTTTTAATACATTTAAACATAAATGTATATTCATCTAGGAACAAAGAATGTAGGCCACACTTATAGGACGGGGACTCTGGGAAGCAGTGATTCTGAAAAAAGATTTGGAGCTCATGCGGGATAATCAGCTGAACATGAGCTTCCACTGTGATGCTGTAGCCAGAGAGCTAATGCAATCCTGGGAGGCATAAACAGGGGAATCTTGAGCAGCAGAAGTTATTTTACCTCTGATTTTGACACTGGTTTGACTGGTGCTGGAGTACAGTGTCCAGTTCAGGTGTCCACAATTCAAGAAGGATGTTGATACATTGGAGAGGGTTTAGAGAAGAGCCAAAAGAATGATTAAAGGATTAGAAAACATGCCTTATAGACTCAAGCAAAATCTATTTAGCTTAACAAAGAGAAGGTTAAGGGTGATTTGATCAGTCTATAAGTACATACACAGAGAAAATCTACATTAATAATGAGCTTTTCAGTCTAGCAGAGAAAGCTGTAACATGATCAAATGGCTGGAAGTTGAAGCTAGACAAATTCAGACTGGATATAAGACATACATTTTTAATAGTGAGTAATTAACCACTGGAACAATTTATCAAGGGTTGTGGTGGATTTTCCATCACTGACAATCTTTAAATCAAAACTGGATGTTTTTTCTAAAAGATCTGCGCTAGGAATTATTTTGGGGAAGTTCTCTGGCCTGTGTTACACCGGAAGTCAGAGTTGATCATCACAATGGTCCTTTCTGGCCTTGGAATCTATGAATCTATGTAGTAGTGACTTCAAGTACTATGCTACATTTAATCCTTTTGACAAAGGTAGTCATGTTCAACAAAGTTACAGAAATGGCAGCACAAATAGCCTCCTCCATGACTAATATTCAATTAATTTCACCCATCTGCGCATATACGCAGCATGAGGCATAACACATGGAGCAAAAGTACAGGGGGAATTGTTGAAAGAAAACAAGAGGGGCTTCATTCTCCATTCAAGCAGAAAGAACAGGAATACTTGTGGCACCTTACAGACTAACAAATTTATTTGAGCATAAGCTTTCGTGGGCTACAGCCCACTTCATCGGATGCATGCAGTGGAAAATACAGTAGGAAGATAGATATATACACAGAGAACATGAAACAATGGGTGTTACCATACACACTATAACGAGAGTGATCAGTTAAGGTGAGCTATTATCAGCAGGAGAGAAAAAGAACTGTTTGTAGTGGTAATGAAAATGGCCCATTTCCAGCAATTGACAAGCAGAGTTCTTTGGAGTCGCATGAAGCTTTTGATATTTGTCCCAAACCAGTTGCCAGTAACTGAATTTCTGAATGAAGCAGAAGTTAGAGTGGCTGAAAATAGGCAGAAACACAGCCTTTTCAATTTTCTGCTGCTTGAGCTGAAAAGGTTGCTCTGATCAGTGTTACAAGAGCAAATCTTAAACTTAACTCAACAGTACATGACAGCTCAGTTTGTCCCAGGCTACTGAGGTCCTAAAGATGAACTGCAAACAAAAAACTTTTTTGCTTTTGTCTTTTACTAATTCTTTATGTATGTTTAAAGATTACCTCACTTTTCCCAGGTTGTTACTGTTGGGGTTATGTTATTGTTGCTCTTTTTTGCTTTCTACTTGTTTTTAACAGAGAGGTATCAAGAAGACTAAAAGTCTTTACTTCCTGCTTTGTATGACTTTTTTGCTTAAAAAACTCTCTCAAAGTCTGCAGACCTGGAGCAGGAATTTCTTAGTCCTGGTCTACACTACACTGTTAGGTCGACATATGCTGCCTTGCATTGACCTAGCTGTGGAAGAGTTTTCATTTGTATTTGGTTCCCATCGACATTAAGTGCCTCTCTACACCAATTTAGTAATGCCACTGCCATGAGGTACATAGAGTCATGGTCGATGTAATAAGATCATCGTGCTGTCAGTGTAGATGCTGCTTTGCTTACGTCGACTCCTGAATGCCAGCAACAGTCATCCCACAATGCCTGACACTGACAATACAATTGATACAAGCGCTCCTGGTGAAGACACGCACTGCCAACACAAGGAGCCAAGTGTGCACACATACAAGCAATTTAATAACTGCAGTGGCTGTACGCCAACATAAGTTCAGTCGACACAGTTTTGTAGTGCAGACATGGCCTTAGTGTTTCATCAAAGTGGAGATGCAATGCAATTTTTCTTCAAAGAGAATTATTCTCCCAAGTGTTTGTCACTAGTTTTAAACAAACAATCTGACTGAACATTCCCATTTCTCTTAACACCCAATTTCAGTCTCTGGTGATGAGGGAGGACAACCTTTTGTGGGGAAAAGGTGGGGGGTGGGAAATAAAAACCAAGAAACACCAAGGTTTGTCTTTATGCATCGTAAGAAAAGAAAATGGCCTTTTTAACTTTTTCAGCTGATGTTCAACTCATGCCAGGCTCACAGGGCCTGTCAGAGAGTAAAGAGGGCTCAGCACTGATAAGGGAGTGCGGGGGGTGGAGTTAGCTCCTTATCACACATACATTACAACCTGGTTAAACACAATCTCTCTTCCAACTGCTATCCTACAACTTTGAATCTGTGAAAGGAAGGAAACATATATGCAATATGGGGAAAGCAAAACAATAAACAAAGCCCTAGATTCCTTTTCTCTATAATGCAAAACACACTAGAGTGCCATCTTCCCACTGGGGTGGCATGTCAGGCCCCAAAAAACCTTTTGTGTTCTATGGAAACAGGAATTTTATAAGAGATCTTTTGAAATAATTTGTTATCCAGAACTGAAAATATCCTCAATTACTGTTGTTTTGTTAAACATTTATTACTTCCATATAAATAATCACATTGCAATCACGTAATATCAACTGTACTTAAAAGGTTATAGAACCATATAGCTTCATGCAAACATACACCTAATTTGAAATATTTACAATATATAAAATCCTGTATGTACTACAGGCATTGCATAAATATATTGAACCCACTATTACATACTATTTCCACTATTATTAATATTAATCATGTTTATTATGTAGTGCCTAAGGATCAAATCAAGAACAGGGCCTATTGCGCTAGGGACTGTACAAACACAGAGTAGCAGAGCCCTGATGAGCTCACAATCTAACTAGACAAGACAGGCAGGGCGGAGGAAGGGGAATAACACACTGTGATGGCAACAAGCAGCAGGTTAGTGCCACAATTCCTTTTTTGGGAGGGAGAAAGGGGTTTAGTAAAGAGGGGATCAGCTAAACAGGCAGAAAAGGGAAGGGAGAGGGGACACTGAAGGGAAGGGGAGTGAGGGAACAGGGCAGGGGAGAAGGGAGCCTGAGCAACAGGTGTGGAGTGAAGAGACTGCGAGAAGGGGAAGGAGAAGGTTGCAGCAAACAGCCAATCAGCATAGTGCGGTGGCGGTGTTTTCCTCATGGTGGCCCCCTGCAAAGCTCAATTCTGGGGCCCCTACCAGTGTTGCTGCCAGACATGCTGGGTGGGGTGTGTGTCCCTGCATCATCATGCTGGGCAGTGTTTGTGATTCACTTTGGCTTTCATTTTGTCACCAGGGACAAGTAACTGAGTCACCTTAGCGGGAGCCAACTCACTGCCTCAGACCCCCTGCGATTCCATGGGTTGCAGGTGCCTAATGCTGCCACTGAGCATAGAGCAGAGACAATCCAGTCAAAACTGCAGCAAGTTCTCTGAATGTCCAAAGATCCCTGCTTTGGCTGCAGCTGCTCCTCTGGGCTGGAGTCTCTGGCTGGCTCCTCTTCAGTTTTTCTGAAGCCAGGAGCAGGAGAGGCAGCAGGAGAGGGGAGGCAACACCTGGGTTCTAGTGCCCCCAAAGTGCTGCACTGTTCTGGAGCCAGAGGTGCTGAGGGGAGGGGTAGCGCCACCTGGGCCCCATTTTACCCTCTTCCCCCAGTGCAGCAGTCCCTGCTTCTAGAACTGTTCTTACCGTCTAGAGTCTCTAAATATTACTTTAACTGTATAGATGATATACCACCACTAGACAAAGACATCAAAGAAAAGACCTACAAAACAAAGGGGCCTTTCTTAATGGAAAAGCTGAAATGGTGACAAGAATAAATATGGACAGAATGCAACACATGATAACTGTAACACAATCTATTGTACACAACTGTCACAGCTGAACAGGCTGGAGGGCATATTAGAGGAAAATGTCCTAACAACTGAAGAGTGACTCATGGAAACCTCATTCTACATTAAATTCCTTTCCTGGAGGTAAATAGGAATAGAGAAACCAATTAGAGCCTAAAGTAGGCATGCACTTGGTGTTCCTGACAATAAAGAGGATCAGACTCAGTGGCTGTTGTTGAAAAATGTAGAATATTCCTGGTTTAAATTTGGATGTTAAAGACATTTCATATGTTAATACATGTTACAAAATCCCAGCCAGAACTTCAGGCAACAGGAACACACATAATGGCAAACAGGTTTTACATAGATGTTTCACAGAATCATGATGATTTAGAGATTTTTAACTATCAAACAGAAGGGTTCATTGAACGCATTTTGAAAGCAGGCACTGCTAAGTGGGACCTAATATTTGCTAATGAGAGCTTTTCTTCTTTCTGTCTTGGTCCCACAAACTCAAGCTAGAATAGAAGGAAAACTTATACGTTAAAATTACTTTCTTTAAGAAAGATACCATACTCTTTCCTGCAAAGCTGTGTGTCAGCAATAAACAGGAATTCTCCTATCTTGAACATTTATCAATTGACTAACAAATTGTTAGCTAAGGCAAACTAAGAATATGAATTGTTATCCATTAGGTATGTATCCAGAACTCCTGTTTATATCCTGTTCAACTGCTATCAGTAACTCATGTCATTTATGTATTGTTCATGAATAATCTAGTATTTTACTTTAAATCAAAGATGTCTGTGACAGTAGGAGAGAGAGAATCTTCATTGTTATAGGAGCAGAGAAATGAATCAACATTATTACTAAGAACACGTAACAGATTGAACTTTAAGTAACTAGGAGCCCAATCCTGCCAGAGGAGTGAACTGGAGTTAAGGGAACTCAGCAACTTGCAGGATCTTAAACCTTAATGGAAAAAAGCATTTAAGAATGTGCGTAAATCCATGCCGATTTAGGAAAACACAGAGGCACAAGCTCATGTGTTTTCCTGAATCAGAGCCTAAGAGATTAAATAGTAAAGAGCCTGATGGAGTTTGCATTTCTCCTGATTTATACACAAAATAAAAATGTAATTGTACAAATATTTGGTCTACAGGATTGTTAGATCGGGTCTGGTTTAAGTTTTAAAAATAAATATCCCATTAACCTATTGTACCATATGTAAGTAACACAAAAGGATTATTTAAAATAATTTGAGGGGGATTTCTCTTATAATGTAATAAATGGATAAATAGATTCAGGGCCCCATATGATTATCAAATTAGTAGAAAGAACCCTCAAATTATCTAACAATCATTTAAAGCAACCTATAGAACATAATAGATATCTATAGTTAGTTTAAAAATTCTGTAGAAAGGATATCATTAAAGAAACTGGTCAGTGCCTTTAAAGATTTCCATCCATATGTCCACAATAAGTATGTCTACCTCAACTTCTGACTCTCTCCCTACCTTACTGACCTCACCTACTCCCAGATAAGAAATATTATTTAATTAAAAAATATTTAATGTGGGAAGAGGAGATTTAAGCCATCCCTAAGGACAAGTAGGAGTGGAGTTGCAAAGATATTGAGAAGACTAGAGTTGGCTAGTGCAACAGGCTCAGTAGAGTGCCTAAACCTAAACAGATGGGACCAGATCTTCAACTTGTATAAACAGTCACAGTTCAAGCAAAGTCAATGGTGCTATGACAATTTATATAAGCTGAGGATATGGCCCATGAATTTTGGCAGCACACACTCATTCAGTATTGGAGCACCCCAGAATATAGTTGTTACAATATTTAATATTTCAGTCCTTTAATCTAAATAAAGTGAAATGGGATGTTATCAGGCTTTCACTGGCATTTTATTGGTTGACGATTAACATTTATTTAATTTTGTTAAGAAAAAATTAATTAGAAAGAATTCCCTGAAAAAAAAAAGGGACTTCAACTAATAAAATGCCCCTTGCTTGAAGCTCCAGAATCAATGTCTAAAAATATCTAAAAAAACAAAGACTGTCCTTTACCCCTCCAAAACAGCATCAGGCATGTTTAATTTGTTACTGTTAATTAGATCATGTGATGTAATGTATTAAACCAAGTATTCAGTATGCATCCAAACATGCTCATGGTATTCCTATTTGTTGAAATGGTCATACTGAAATTTTATTGGCTCAGCTTGCGAAGGCCTTACGCTTAATTCGACCGCATTTCTCTGTTTCTACGTCTGTAACATGATAACGTGCTGCATCCAATCAATTCTGAAATTTCAGGGAATGTTCTACAGAAGGTGGGTGAGGTATTATCTTTTATTGGACCAACTTTGGTTAGTGAGAGAGACAAGCTTTCAAGCTTACCCAGAGCTCCTCAGGTACACAGCCGCTGGGAGATGTGATTCCCTCCTAGGGTAGACATTTACAGGCTAGCTCTGCTCGACCTAGTGCCTAAAAATAGCAGCGTGGCTGTGGTGGCTGGACAGCTGGGGATTGTACTTGGGCATCTAGTCCTAGCGACCACCTCTGCTGCTGCAGCCACACTGCTACTTTTAGGTGCTAGCTTGATGAGAGCTAGCATGCATCTGTGCTTAAATTTCCCTTAAATTTTCTCTTTGCCTTAAGATGATGATTTTTTTGAAAGTTTCAGCAACGGTGGCTCAGTCATTTCTAAGAACGAGGTTAGGATAAAATACATGTTTTGCTCATGATAAAAAAAATTACAACCATTTTATTGAGAAGCTTTGGCACCTTCGTCCTTCATGAAATTAGCCGGGGAATCAGCTTGGTGTCAGGAACGTGCCTTTTGCTGTTCCCATGAAAAACTGCCCAAATTTGGCCAAATTATAAGCCTTTTTAAAATCTCAGTTCACACACAGAGTAGAGACTTGACAGAATTTGCCAGTCAGTTCTCCAAAGAGTCTTCCTGCAGCTACTGCTTCTGGCTACTGCAAGCTGCTGGGGTGCTGGGACCTAGAATTGAGGGCAGGGAGACTCTCTCCTGCACTCTCAATGACTGCCCCTGCCGGCACCCAGGGAGTATGGAGGAGAAAGCCACCTGACAGAAATTCAGAAGGGACAAGAACCGGACTTGTGTGGTGGTGGAAGGAGCAGACTGGGACAAGGAACCTGGCTGCGGGAGGAGTAGGAGAGACTAGGACTGAGAATAGATGAGGAACCTTGGACAGGGAGCCTGGGAGTGATGGGGAAGCAGGGCCGGCTCTAGGCACCAGCTAAACAAGCTGGTGCTTGGGGCGGCACATTTTTAGGGGCGGCATGGCCGGCGCCAGAATGCCGCCCCTAAAAATGTGCCCTGGCCGCCCTAGCTCACCTCCGCTGCTGCTGCCGCTCGCGCACCGCTGCTCCCCCTCCCTCCCAGACTTGAGAGCCTGGGAGGGAGGGAGGGGGAGAAGCGGCGCCCGCGCCGTGGCCACTCGGAGTCTCCCCCTCCCTCCCAGGCTCTCAAACCTGGGAGGGAGGGGGAGATCCCGAGCGGCCGTTTCGCGTGCCGCTGCTCTCCCTCCCAGGCTTGAGAGCCTGGGGGGAGGAGGCAGGGCTGGGGATTTGGGGAAGGGGCGGAGTTGAGGCGGGGCCGGGGGTGGGGGTAATTAAAAAACGGGGGGGCGGCCAAAATTGTTTTTGCCTTGGGCGGCAAAAATCCTAGAGTCGGCCCTGGGGGGAAGACTGAGACTGCAACAAGGAGTTTGGTGGGAGTGGAAAAGGACAGACTGGGACAAGAAGCTGGAGGATGGGGAAGAGATACGGTACTTGGACAGAGGTAGAAGGATCTAACTACTAGAGAACACTCCCCTCCAGAGCCTGGAATGGAAACCAAGTTCCTGAATCTCACCATTCCTCTTCTGTCAGCAAATATCTGTGACAGATTGGCAAATTGCATCTCTCATCCCCTCTAGTGCTGGTCCACACAGAGGATGAAAACCTGCTATGGCTATCAGTTACTCAGTTAAGTTCAAGAGGCAGAGATCTGTGTAGTGGAGCTAAAGTTTCCAACCCTGATGAGCCATGCAGATGTCAATATAATTCCACATGTTTGCTATTTTTTCAGTTTGCTATTTTAAAAAGCTCAGAATGACACACCAATCTCAACCAATGCCTCTGGAATTCAAGGGAAGTTTAGATCAAACAGCTCCCAACTACTACATTTACTGAAAGGGTGCAATATGCGTAATCCTAAATGATCATTTTCTTCTAGTTTTTGTTCCTTTCGATTCAAAACCAATTTCTGGGCATCAATTATCATTTATTTCTAAAGCATTCTGTTTTTTTCCAACCTCCTTAGAATTCATACTTCAATGCAACATCTATTCATATCAACTCCGCTACTATATTATAAAAATTAGTGGAAACTATCGTACAAAGCTCTGGTAAAGCAAAATGGCTTATGTTCAAAAGTTGCTAACTTATTGGTTATAAGCAATGGTACATGGCAGCTGCATAAATTCAACTAATCATATGTAAAGTTAATAATCAATCAATAAAAATACTTAGAAATTCAATTAAGAAAACAAATATTGTTCCTAAACTTAGTACGGAAGCACTTAGCTCTTCATGCCTCACACTAATGTCCTGCGTGCATTGAGATTTCTGTCAGCTTGGGTAATGGAGATATGAATGTACAATGACCATTGTTTTGCTCCCTTCCCCCCCAAAAAACAACAACAACAACTAATAATGGAAGAAAAACACATTATTTTAATAGCAGCACCTGGTAACCTCCTAAAGCTTTTACACACTAATATCAAACATGCTGCTGACAGCAATCGGCGAGATTGTGAGAGGGTGAGAGCCACTGGGCTGTAAACGGTCAACTGAGCATACCACAACCACTTCAGACTATCTCGGATCATATTTAAAAAGCAGCTACAGTATTTCAACCCTGCAAGAACAGAATACAACCTCCAAAGAATGTTTTCTTCTCTAATTTCAGATTTCTGTTTAATTTAACAGATTTGGCAGTTATAATTATGCTTTAGTGTAACATGTAATAAACCGTAGTACGTTGCAACAGGGGAGAGAATGGAAAGATAGACTCTGATCTTAAAAAAAACCCAGGAGTTACCTTCATATTAAACAATTTCCTAATACCATTGACAGCTCAGCCAGGTTTTTCCCACTTGCTGGGAAACCTGCTGTAGTAACATTACACACACTTCATGCACTTCTTTTAGCCTTTTGAGTATTGCAAAACAATGAGCCATTCTATTGACACTTAGGGTATGTCTACACTACGAAATTAGGTCGAATTTATAGAAGCCGGTTTTATAGATATCGGTTTTATACAGTCGATTGTGTGTGTCCCCACATAAAATGCTCTAAGTGCATTAAGTCGGCGGATCGCATCCACAGTACCGAGGCTAGCGTCGACTTCCGGAGCGTTGCACTGTGGGTAGCTATCCCACAGTTCCCGCAGTCTCCGCCGCCCATTGGAATTCTGGGTTGAGATCCCAATGCCTGATGAAGCAAAAACAGTGTCGCGGGGGGTTCTGGGTACATGTCGTCAGGCCCCTCCCCCTCCGTCAGAGCAACGGCAGACAATCGATTCGCGCCTTTTTACCTGGGTTACCTGTGCAGACGATGTACCATGGCAAGCTTGGAGCCCGCTCAGCTCAGCTCACCGTCACCATATGTCATCTGGGTGCCGGCAGACATGGTACTGCATTGCTACACAGCAGCAGCTAATTGCCTTTTGGCAGTAGACGGTGCAGTATGACTGGTAGCCGTCATCGGCTATCTGGGTGCTGGCAGATGTGGGGCTGCGTTGCTATACAGCAGCAGCTCCTTGCCTTTTGGCAGTAGATGGTGTATTACGATTGGTATCCATCGTCGTCGTACTCCTTTGTGAGTTCGGTCAGAGGCACCTGGGCAGACATGTTTTGTCTCCTGGAGACTCAGTCCTGCCGGCAGTCCTATTGAACCATTTTGACGATGATGGCTAGCAATCGTAATGCAGCATCTTCTGCCAAGCACCCAGAAGATGCCGATGGCTATCAGTCATGCTGCACCGTCTGCTGCCAGCCTAAGATGTACAAGATAGATGGACCAGATTTGTTCTGTATTCATGTGCTTCCCCCTCCCTCCGTGAAATCAACGGCCTGCTAAACCCAGGGTTTTGAGTTCAATCTCTGGGGGCGCCATTCTGTGTGACAGTTGTTTGTGTTTCTCCCTGATGCACAGCCACCTTTGTTGATTTTAATTCCCTGGAAGCCATGTCGTCACTCGCCCCTCCCTCCCTCCGTCAGACAATAGTTTCGCACCTTTTTTCAGCCCAGACGCCATAGCACTGGGATCATGGAGCCCGCTCAGATCACCGCGGCAATTATGAGCACTATGAACACCACGCGCATCGTTCTGGAGTATATGCAGAGCCAGAACATGCCAAAGCAAAACCAGGCGAGGAGGCGATTGCAGCGCGGCGACGAGTGATGAAGAAATTGACATGGACATAGACCTCTCACTAAGTATGGGTCCCAGCAATGTGCAAATCATGGTGTTACTGGGGCAGGTTCATGCCGTGGAACACCGATTCTGGGCCCAGGAAACAAGCCCAGACTGGTGGGACCGCATCGTGTTGCAGGTGTGGGACGATTCCCAGTGGCTGCGAAACTTTCGCATGCGTAAGGGCACTTTCATGAAACTTTGTGAATGCTTTCCCCTGCCCTGAAGCGCCAGAATACCAGGATGAGAGCAGCCCTCACAGTTGAGAAGCGAGTGGCGATACCCCTGTGGAAGCTTGCAACGCCAGACAGCTACCGGTCAGTCGGGAATCAATTTGGAGTGGGCAAATCTACTGTGGGGGCTGCTGTGATCCAAGTAGCCAACGCAACCAAAGACCTGCTGATATCAAGGGTAGTGACTCTGGGAAACGTGCAGGTCATACTGGATGGCTTTGCTGCAATGGGATTCCCAAACTGTGGTGGGGTGATAGACGGAACCCATATCCCTATCTTGTCACCGGAGCACCAAGCCACCGAGTACATAAACCGCAAGGGGTACTTTTCAATGCTGCTGCAAGCCCTGGTGGATCACAAGAGATGTTTTACTAACATCAACGTGGGATGGCCGGGAAAGGTACATGATGCTCGTGTCTTCAGGAACTCTGGTCTGTTTCAAAAGCTGGAGGAAGGGACTTTCTTCCCGGACCAGAATATAACCATTGGGGATGTTGAAATGCCTATAGTTATCCTTGGGGACCCAGCCTACCCCTTAATGCCATGGCTCATGAAGCCATACACAGGTAGCCTGGACAGTAGTCAGGACCTGTTCAACTATAGGCTAAGCAAGTGCAGAATGGTGGTAGAATGTGCATTTGGACGTTTAAAAGCGCGCTGGCGCAGTTTACTGACTCGGATAGACCTCAGCGAAACCAATGCTTGCTGTGCGCTCCACAATATCTGTGAGAGTAAGGGGGAGACATTTATGGCCGGGTGGGAGGTTGAGGCAAATCGCCTGGCCGCTGATTACGCGCAGCCAGACACCAGGGAGGTTAGAAGAGTACAGCAGGGCGCGGTGCGCATCAGAGAAGCTTTGAAAACCAGTTTTGTGACTGGCCAGGCTACGGTGTGAAACTTCTGTTTGTTTCTCCTTGATGAACCCCCCCACCCCCCGGTTCACTCTATTTCCCTGTAAGCTAACCACCCTCCCCTCCCCCCTTCAAGCACTGCTTGCAGAGGCAATAAAGTCATTGTTACTTCACATTCAAGCATTCTTTATTAATTCATCACACAACTAGGGGGATAACTGCCAAGGTAGCCCGGGAGGGGTGGGGGAGGAGTGAAGGACAAGGACACACTGCAGTTTAAAACTTTGAAACTTTAACTCTTATTGAAGGCCAGCCTTCTGATGCTTGGGCAATCATCTGGGGTGGAGTGGCTGGGTGGCCGGAGGCCACCCCATCACGTTCTTGGGCGTCTGGGTGAGGAGACTATAGAACTTGGGGAGGAGGACTGTTGGTTACACAGGGGCTGTAGCGGCAGTCTCTGCTCCTGCTGCCTTTCCTGCAGCTCAGCCATATGCTGGAGCATATCAGTTTGATGCTCCAGCAGCCGGAGCATCGACTCTTGCCTTCTGTCAGCAAGCTGACGCCACCTATCCTCTTCAGCCCGCCACTTGCTCTCTTCAGCCCACGATTCAGCCCGCCACCTCTCCTCTCGTTCATATTGTGCTTTTCTGCACTCTGACACTGACTGCCTCCATGCATTATGCTGTGCTCTGTCAGCGTGGGAGGACATCTGGAGCTCCGAGAACATATCATCCCGAGTCCGCCATTTTCTCCTTCTAATCTTCACTAGCCTCTGCGAAGGAGAAACATTTGCAGCTGGTGGAGGAGAAGGGAGAGGTGGTTAAAAAAGACACTTTTTAGAGAACAATGGGTACATGCTTTCACGTTAAATTTTGTTGTTCACATTACACAGCACATGTGCTTTCGTTACAAGGTCGCATTTTTCCTCTTATATTGAGGGCCTGCCGGTTTGGTGTGAGAGATCACTCATGCAGTGCCAGGCAACAGAATTCGGCTTGCAGGCAGCCATGGTAAGCCACAGTCTTTTGGCTTTTTTAACCTTCATAACATGTGGGAATGGTTTCAAACAGCAGCACCCTCATTTCCCATACCAAGCACCCGTTGGGTTGGCCATTTAAAATGGGTTTTCAATGTAAAAGGAGGGCCTGCGGTTTCCGGGTTAACATGCAGCACAAACCCAACTAACCCTCCTCCCCCTCCCACACCCAATTCCCTGGGATGATCACTTCACCCCTCCCCCCCACCGTGTGGCTAACAGTGGGGAATATTTCTGTTCAGCCGAGTAGGAACGGGCACCTCTGAATGTCCCCTTAATAAAATCACCCCATTTCAACCAGGTGACCGTGAATGATATCACTCTCCTGAGGATAACAAAGAGAGATAAGGAATGGATGTTGTCTGCATGCCAGCAAACACCGGGACCATACGCTGCCATGCTTTGTTATGCAATGATTCCAGACTACGTGCTACTGGCCTGGCATGGCCAAGTGTCCTACCATGGCAGACGGGATAAGGCAGCCCTCCCCAGAAACCTTTTGCAAAGGCTTTGGGAGTACATCAAGGAGAGCTTTCTGGAGATGTCCCTGGAGGATTTCCGCTCCATCCCCATACATGTTAACAGACTTTTCCAGTAGCTGTACTGGCCGCGATTGCCAGGGCAAATTAATCATTAATCATTCAACACGCTTGCTTTTAAATCATGTATAATATTTACAAAGGTACACTCACCAGAGGTCCCTTGTGTGCCCTCAGGGTCTGGGAGCACGCCTTGGGTGAGTTCGGGGGTTACTGGTTCCAGGTCCAGGGTGATATCCTGGCTGTTGGGGAAACCGGTTTCTCCGTTTCCTTGCTGTGAGTTATCTTCATTGTCTTCATCATCATCTTCCTCGTACCCCGAACCTGCTTCCCTGTTGCGTGATTCTCCATTGATGGAGTCAAAGCACAGGGTTGGGGTAGTGGTGGCTGCACCCCCTAACATGGCATGCAGCTCTGCGTAGAAGCGGCATGTCTGTGGCTTTGCCCCGGACCTTCCGTTTGCCTCTCTGGCTTTGTGGTAGGCTTGCCTTAGCTCCTTAATTTTCACGCGGCGCTGCTGTGCGTCCCTGTCATGGCCTTTGAGACCTTTTCTAATATTTTGCCATTTCGTTTACTGCTACGGAGTTCAGCTAGCACTGATTCGTCTCCCCACATGGTGAGCAGATCCCGTACCTCCCGTTCGGTCCATGCTGGAGCTCTTTTGCGATCCTGGGACTCCACCATGGTTACCTGTGCTGATGAGCTCTGCGTGGTCACCTGAGCTCTCCACGCTGGGCAAACAGGAAATGAAATTCAAAAGTTCGCGGGGCTTTTCCTGTCTACCTGGTCAGTGCATCTGAGTTGAGAGTGCTGTCCAGAGCGGTCACAATGAAGCACTCTGGGATAGCTCCCGGAGGCCAATACCGTCAAATTCTGACCACACTACCCCAAATCCGACCCGGAAAGGCCGATTTCAGCGCTAATCCCCTCATCGGAGGTGGAGTAAAGAAATCGGTTTAAAGGGCCCTTTAAGTCGAAAAAAAGGGCTTCGTCGTGTGGACGTGTCCAGGCTTAATTCGATTTAACACTGCTAAATTCGACCTAAACTCGTAGTGTAGACCAGGCCTCAGTGTGTCAAAAGGGGAACTTTTCAAAGCTGATTTTGTAGAATAATGTAGGCTGAAAGTGTCAAAATTTCGGTAGTTCAACATATCGAGAGAACAGTTTCACAAATATACAGAAGGGCTGTGAATGCAGCAGGAGAAAGTTTACCTCCCATTCTGAATTTGGAAGATACTGATTTTCCAACTCTAAAGTGGGGGAGATATATCTCAGGCTTGTGAATTTCACTTGTAAACCAAAAATTTAACCAAAACGAAGTTTGAAACTACTTCTTTGATGCTTGCAGCTATATAAACCAAAACTGACAAAAATGTGGCTCTGAAATAACTAACCCTTTGTTTCATATTTCTATCAGACGTAATAAAATGTCAAAAAAGACACTGGTTAGTAATCTTTTTTTTGGGGGGCTGATAAATGTTTTACATTATTTAATTTTTAGAGATATATTTCCTATGTCACCTCATATTTTAGACTTAAGAGAGAATTAGAAACTTTAAAAAAAAAATCACACTTCTGTTGGAATTTTTAACCTATTTTTGTTACAAACACCAACTAAGATAATTTAGTTTAATTAAAAAGTAAATAGTCGTCTTTTTTCAGTTTGTTTACTTTGTACTGTCTTTCACTTTTTCTCAAATAACAGTCAATTAGATGAGTGTCACATATTGTTTGTGTGGTTCTATCCAAGAGCAAAAGGGGAGAAAAAAGCGTTTAAAAATAGGAAAGCGTGATTATGAAACCATAAAAATTGGCACGATGCCTTACGGGCAGATGCAATACCTGAAATTACTTTTAACTCATTTTTTTTAAATTGACTAGATTTTATAACAGTGTCCCCTCTATCTTCTTGCCTTCCCCCACCCATGCATACCTTTCACCCACTTTAAGGCCAGTATGCATCCTAAGGCACTCTAATTAAACTCAATGTGGCATAAAAAGCTGCACAGGAAGTCACAGGAACAAACAACTACCCTTTTGTAGGGGACACAATAAATACTTTTAAAGCCATTTAAGTTACTGAACAGTTGGGGTTAAAAGTAAATTCAAAACAAACTAAAGATCACCAGGGATGTCCAACAGCTGCGGTAGTGGAATAAGCCCAAGAGCTGTCACTAATTCGCATATCAATTTACATATACACATTGTTTAAAAATAACAAATGCACAAACAAGCTCTACTTGTAACTTCTTTGACAGAATAATTCAAATTGTTTCTTTGATCTTACCAAAAATAAGTACCTGCTGCTGATCAGCTCTCTTACCAGCCTGTGTTCACTGGGAGAGGGCATCTGGGAGTCAAATTTTATGAGGTCAGAGCTGCATTTGGCCTTTAGCTGTATGCTGTGCACCCTGAGTTACTGCTTCCCACTTGACCAATGTGATAGCATGCTGACTGTACTAAAAAACTGCAGCTCTCTAACCAAAAAGATACATTCTGACCTCTACTGCATATGAGGGAGGCGCCTGTGGAACACTCATACAAGTTGTGTGTCAAACCTCCCACATGGTGACATTAGACAGTGCGTTTATATCTGTTGGCAAGTTACATTTTAAACTTTAAATATGGGATTTATAGGAAAACAAACATTTATCACATTTTTATACTTTTATCTTTCATCGAATATGTTACAGGACTGTATGCTGTAGCCTATGTGAAGCAGGGTTGCAAGTAATACGTCCAAACCCTTCAGACAATCTTAAATATTCTGAAGTATTTTCTAGAAACAGATGGCAGTTTTCCCACTTAGCTATGCTTATAGCAATAAAAACAGATACATACTTCACAAGATGTGACAAAAGAGATTAAACTTTTAAGGATAAATAAACTAGAGACAGATGCTCTATCTCCTGACCAAAGTCAACAAATAGATTTAGAAGAGTCATGTTACAGGAAAGAACAATGGCCCAGATCTTCAGTTGTGGACAATGAGAACACAGCACAATTAAGGAAGAGGAGGAGAGGCACCCTTTGCATTTCCCCCAACCCTGGATTAGCTATGTGTCAGCTATATCCACCATAACATGAATTTAGTACAGCTTGAAGTATGCTTTAAATTATGCCAGCTACCCATGTCCAGTAGGGGCCAATCTGACAGCTGGAGCTCTGCAGAGCATAGGGAAGCTCTGACCACAGACCCTTCTTTCTATGTCAACAGCAGGGTGCAGGAGCATAGGAGCCCCGATGTTACTGTAAGATTTGTCTCACAATAAATGACCCTCCTATAGCTGATATTCCTGTTTTGGGGCCAGGATCTGCCAGTGGTGCAATGCAAAGCAGCTGCACTGTACCCAAGATCTGGGGTATCATGTTTAGACAATGGTATGGAAGAAGGTAAAGTCCCATTATACGACTTCATTTTTATATTTGGGTATTTGTTTTAAGAATCCAAACCGCGTGTATTAATAGCAACAACCTCTATTAGCCTATTTTTCAACTTTTCCCATCCAACCCTTTCTTTATGAAGTCCAAGGCCATTTTTTATAGGAAGGGAAAAATCCAGCCAGTTACAGTCCTGCTACCAATGCCACTCATATGATCAAATTGTATGCGTAGTAACTAACATTTATTGAAACTAGTATATGTAGCATTAACTCTGAGCATTTTTTAAAAGGAACTCTGAATGAAACCAGAAAGGATCAGACACCCCAAAGAACCTAAAATTGTTACTGCCTATGACCCTGTCTCCTTGGCCTTGACCTCCCCATTCCCCAAACAAGGGGCGAGGGACATGGTGGAAGAATCTGTTCTGGGGGACAAATGGGTCATCTCCTGAGCAGGGTTTGGGGGCCAGACACATGCTGGTCTTCAGGCACAGACTCAGGCTCATTGTTCCCCTCCTGCATGGTCACAGGGCTCCCCAGGAGGGATTTTGGGTGCCAGTCCATGATGTCGTGCAAGAAGTCCTGTGGCTACTCCACCGTCATGGGGTAGGTGGTTGGGTCCTATGTCTCAGTATTGATACTTTTCAGCATTTCAGGAATGCAATTGTTCAGCATCCTTCAGTATCACAGACAATTTCTGCACACACACACCCCCACTCCCACAAGGGAGTTGAAAATGGAAGGGAGCATGAACTAATGGTTTTAAAATTGTAATGTATTGATGTGTATGTATTTCTTCTTTGAAGGCTGGTCATCGATTGGAGAATATAGCAATTTTGAAAGTACCAGACTGGAAAAGGGCATGATGTGGGGATCCGGCAGTCTATGCCAGAGAGATGTTTGTGCTACTTGTCACCCCTCTACATATTGCTGAATGGAGGGGTCTGGAGAGCTATGAAGGTGGACCAAGCAAATTGGCACTGCCGTTGAACCTTAAGAACCAGCTTGAGTTTCTGCTGTACCAGAAATTTGCTGACATGTGCTTACAGGACTGGCAGGCAATTTGCATGGAAAGAGACTGTATTCCAAGCTAGCAGATGGAGCCTGCATGGAGAGGGAGATGCAAACCACTGCAAATGCCCACCCATCCCCAAGCCTCCCCCTGCAGCGTCAGGAAACCCGGTCCCTTCATCCAGCAAAGACTGGAGAAAGGAACAGGGGGGAATAAAGAGTTGCATTCCGTGAACTTTCCAATCAAGACCGCAAACCGCTCGCCTCCCCATTGCAAAGAGACACCGCAGGGTGTCTGTGCAGCTGCGGGAGCGGATCCCTCACCCACCCTCCTTTCTCCTGACTTGTGCGGCCTGGCTCCAAGCGGGGAGATGCTGGACACTAGGGACTGGCAATGCTTGAGAACATTCATACTGTGACAGAGGGCCGCTGTCACATTCCTCTGAGAAACAAAGGTTCCCCTTCTCTGTCCCGACCCTGATACTAAACCGACCCTTCCTTTTGCATAGCTCCCATTTGTAGAGCTGTGGGGGGATTACTGTACTGAAAGTCTGTGATCTTGAAAGGAGCAGAAAACAGCTGTAACTTTGGAGAACCATTAATCACATACAAATGTCCTGTCCCCGAACCTGACCTTTCCCCCCCTTCCCTCTCCTGCTGTCAGACTGTTGGCCAACAAATGCACAGACCCATGAGCAACATGGTAGTTCGCTGATAATCTGTTCTATAACTTCTGCCAAAAGCTTCATAGTGGTTCATGGTAATTCAATAAAATGTTGAATTTAAGTTGTGTCTTGGTTGGGGACCATTGTATGTGTTGACAGAAGGGGTGGATGGCCTTCCAGTCCTTCATGCAGACCCGGAGAATGAGGGAGGGGATGGTGGTGGGGAGAGTAGAGTTTTAGCTTACTTGTCTTGGGTTCTGGTTCTTGCGGAGTCTCAGGGCCTCCCTCCTTGTCAGAAGGGAGACAAGGGTCTGTTTGCAGAACCAGCTCCTCCAAGCAGAGGTGCAGGATAACATGCTCCTCTTCCTCTGGGTCTTCTGGGGCCTCCTCCTCCCCAGTCCCTCCTGCTTCCACACCCTGGTCTTCTTCAGCACCCTGTCAGACAATTAGGCTGGCGGGTTTGAGGAGAGGGGTCATGTGTCCCTCAGGCTCAGTACTGGGAGCACTGGAGAGTACCCAGTCCAGCTCCTTGAGAATGGTCATGTTGGAGGCCCCTCCCAGAGCAACTGCTGGAGTCCTTTTAACCTGCGGAACTGGAACCTTAGGTGCTTTATCTGTCCCTGGCACTGGGCTGGAGTACAGTGAATGAGACCGGCGCCAGCCTCTCCCAAACTTCCCAGTACAAGTGTAAGTTCCTTGTGCTGCGGGAGAAGTCGTGGAGTACAGTGAACTCAGACCACACACTGATGAGCACCCAGGTGTGCTCAGCTGATCAGATGGCTGCTCTCGGAGCATGTTCATGTGTGCTGGTGCAGTGAAAACTGTTGTGAAGTGGTCAGTGCAGCTTGCTATTATGGGTGAGAATGATGGGACAGGGACCTTTATAGGTTTCGGTAAGGGTCAAACAGGAAAGGGTTTGGCGCATTGTGAGAACAGGGCTGGAGGACTTTTGAACGTGGGACTCAGGACATGCCCCTTGCCCCTGTCCACACTACAAACTGGCACTAGTAGAGGGCTATGTCATTGCCCAAGGCATGTTCATACCCACACCGCTCAGGTGTGCTAGTGCTCTTGCCCTACATATGCCTTGAAACCCATATTTCTGGATGGGTATGTCTACACTGAAGCTGGAGATATAATTTCCAGATTGGGTAGACATACCCAGTGCCAGCTCTGATCCAGCTGTCACACTAAAAATAGAATGTAGCCACGGTGATGTGAGCAGCAGAACATGCTAGCCACTCCAAGTACAATCCCACCCAGAACCCTACGTATTCTCAGCCTGTCCCACCACTTGGGCTGTTGCAACTACACTTCTATTTTTAGTGCACAGCTATGTCTACCCAAGCTGAAAATTACACTTCCAGCAACAGTGTAGACATATCTTAAGTCTGGTGCTTCTGCATGGGAGCTCAGGAAGGAACCTTTTGTGTCCTGAAGTCCCTGGGGGATGGGATCAATGTCCTTTACAAATAAGTAAGGTCCGACTAGTGGATCATTGCCTATTCTCCCAGGCTACACTTTGTAATGGCTTAATTTACCATCTACATGTCCCTCCTGGCACTAGCTGCTGTGCCCTCCCCCCACTTTCTACTCACTATCGAGGCCCTAACAACTTTCCACAAGCCCCAGAGCCAGCAGACATCTGGAAAAATACCCTCCACCCCAAGTCCCTACTAGCTGCAGCATTGATGTGAGGTTGAGAGAAATGCTCCTTTCCCACAAAAGCAAGTCCTGTTAGAGAACTCTGGCCACTGCCTCAATCAGAAACCCGAGCCATAGGCTGGGATTTCAAATTTCCATCTAAATAATTAACTTTAAAAAAAATTAAATGAACCCCCCCCCCCACACACACACACAATTTTGATTAAAGAATATGTAGTCTTTAAAACAATTATTTTTTGCATGAACCACATTTTAAAAAGGGGAAGAGAGCAGTTTTCAGCCATCACTTTAGGACTGAGAGACTGAAATCTATCATTTTATAAGTACCTAAATGGGAACAAATATTTAATAAATGGGCTCCTCATTCTAGCAGAGAAAGGTTTAACATGATCCAATGGCTGGAAGCTGAAGCTAGACAAATTCAGACCGGAAATAAGCTGCACGTTTTTAACAGTGAGAGTAATTAACCATTGGAACAATTTACCAAGGGTCATGGCGGATTATCCATCATTGACAATTTTTAAATCAAAATTGGATGTTTCTTCTAAAAGATCTGCTCTACGAATTATTCTCAGGAAGTTCTATGTCGTATGCTATACAGGAGGTCAGAGTTGAGGATCACAATGGTCACTTCTGGCCTTGGAATCTATTAATTTGACTTTAAGTTTTGCTAAAATTGCATTTTCTAAGGTTTGTCTGATATTTGCTTCCTGTCTACTTTAAAACATAAATAGTAACTAACAAACCTGTGTTTTTCTGAATGGCAGAAATATCGCCTCTTCTGAGAGAAGGGCAAATTGCAATTCCTTTTCAGAAGTGGGTAACATTTATTGTACAAGATAACAAGCTTACACAGTAAAACAGAAAGGAATGAGTTTGTGTCAAACCATTCCTCTACTGCTGTATTATGAAATGGAAAATGTGACAACCTTCATACGACAGCGAAGGATGGTCAGACACTTTTTAAAACAAACAAACAAAAAACCAACGTTCCATTACAGATCTGAAAGTGTGCTTTTACCGTGGCCATCAGCCAGGGAATTAAAAGGTAATGGTTGGATAAGACAAATCACCAAACTAGAATTGATTTACAAACCAAATGTGGTAATTTTGATAAATCTGTATTTTTACACCTTTCTAGAAACATCCTCCAGAATTTTACAGATAATGAATAAACCTTTATGGAAAATTTTTAGACCAGCCTCTCTAGAAACAACTTTAAAGGAAAATTAAAATCTGTATGTCTACAGTGTAATTGTTATACAACCTTACTTAGGTTTTTATGAAACCCTATTGACTTAATCCTTATTGAAGTCTAGAGTCCTTTTTTATATGGCAAATCTGACTCTTAATGTGTATGACAATCCTTGATTGTTACACAGTCTTCTAGAAGCCCCGTTTAGCACATGGCCTCAACATAAGCATATGGATTAAATGAAAATGTACATGATAGATGATATCAAACAGATAAAGGTTGATATTCTTTAAGAATTAGGCATTGTTTTAAACTGAGGTACAATTGACTTCAGTGTTCTCACTGAAGTGTACCTTTTTGAAAAACATTAATGCCAAGAGGCACGGAACTTTGTGCTTCAGAGGGAAACTGGACTGGATGGCTAATGAATAAAATGAGCCCTTTGTTCCACACCAATTCCTTCTGTACTCTATAGTCCTGCTGGCAGTTCAGAAGGCCATCTCTCTCCTCCTCTTCCCTCGTTCTCCGCTCCCTCCCGCCCACCCATGCATACATGCTTGGTTGCATAATTTTTTTTAAAAAAATCACTGGCAGCGAAAACAAAAATAAATTCTTGACAAAATACAAGACCCCAAAATACAATGAAAAAGACATGCGTACTGACTGGATATACCTGGAAAAAACAGATATTTTCAACCAGAAGACAAGCAAATAAGGAGCACCAAGATTCTGGGCTGTGTCAAAGTTACATTCAGCAAGCCTCAGAGAGGGGCAAAAGTGGTGAAATGCAACTGGATTCTCCAGCTAGCAAGGCTACTTTAACCTACGCCTAGCAGCTTATGTCCTTGATGGACTGTTCTGACTGCTAGGAATAGTTGGATCACCCCAGTCGCATCCCATTTTTCCCAGCCATGTCCACTATGCAAAGCTTCTGGAATGGGAGCCTGAATCTGGCTCAAATACTTCTTAAATACACATATTAATTCCTGAAAACAAAAAATTAATTCGAAGCCATTTAAAGATTGCTAAAGTGATAATACTACCACCAAACATAAAAAGCCAAGAAATCATTAAAGTGCTCACCCAACCATTGCAACTTCTTCCTCCATATCCACCAGCCAAAGCGCACAAGTCTTCCCATTTTCACACAAAATGTGCAGTCTTCAGTTCGGACACTAGAGTCATCAGGGATGGATGCTTTCTAATTGTTTGGGATGACAATCTTATATTGTGTTGAAGGAGAAGGCTAGTGTGTATAGTCAGGTGAGGATTGAGTTGATGGTGACATTTAAGACTGGTGTGCTAGATTATTTTTCATGGAATGTTTAGCACTTTGGGAAGTTATTGTTTGTAACATTCCCAGGAATGTTATTTAGGTGATGTAATGAGGATGTACAATGCTGTGCACTGTTTTTCAATAGTTGATATTTGGTAATGAAGTTAAAGTTCCTCCTTTTGTGTGAAGATGAAGAGAGGAGGCGTGTGGCTCTGGGTGGTGGATGTAGTCAAGTTACAGTAATGCTGAGAAACCAAAATCATAGTTGTAAGTTGCAACTGTGGTGATTTCCTTGCTCTTTTATGCTTATTTTCGTGGTATATGCACTTGAACGAGCACCTATGTAGAAGGAATTTCTGAGCTTTCTAATGAAGTCTGTATCAGTGGAGTTTAGTCTAATAGTTATCAACATTGTTAGCTATCAGTGGTGACATGTATTCTCCTCCCTATGTCTCCCCATATCCCCACTCCTCAACATCTCTCTCCATACCCACATCCATTATTCCCTACCCACATCCCAGGTCCCCCTATTTCCCTACCACATTCAGATTTTAAACATTGACTGTAGGTGGTATATGCAAAGAAATCTGTATTTCAAGTTGCCCAATAATTTCCATGATAAGATCCTGTTGCCAACTGCTAAATTTAAACCATTCATGCTGAAATTTTCCATGTTAGGTGTCTGCCAATGGCCACTTTTTTGTGTAGAACATTTCAGGTCAAATGATTCAGCCATTTCCAGAAATAAGGTTAGGGGAAAATATGTTGTTTTGCCCATGTTAAAAAAAAAAAAATCTTACAACTGTTTCTCTGAAAAGCTCTAGTGCCTCCATGCTTTGGAGAAAGGACTTAAATTTGGCAAGGGACTGGAGGGGGAGGAGCTGGGGCAAGTCATCCTGGTGTCAGGGCTTTTGCCATACCTGTGAAAATGTGCCTAAACTGGCCCAGTTATAAGACTCTGAACAATCTAAGTTTGCGCAAATTCAGTAGAAACTTGTTAGACTTTGGCAGACAAATTCTCTGAGTATTTCATCTGCACTGAACATGCCCCATGCTTTCAGTTCCTATCAGCTGATTGGACTGCACATATACCATTTCCACACAGTGACTAAATGTGCTCCAAACAGAGGCTGCACCGGCTGAGCAGTTGCTCCTACTGACTGCCCAGAGCCGCTGTGGTATGTGCAGGTGGAGAAACAAACCACCTAACAGGAATACAGAGGAGTGGGGGAGTGGGGAAAGATATGCAGGGCATGGGTACAGGGGCAGAAACCTGGGAGGAGGAAGGATAAGAGTCTTGGGGGAAATGGGCTAGGAGCAGGGGGGTGATAAGGGCAGGAGCAGAGGAATGAGGGAGGATAAGAGCAACGGGGGGGGGGTCATGTGGGCAGGAGCGAGGGGTGGGACATGGGCCAGAGGCAAAAGCTAGGGAGGTAGGGAAGGACAGAAGATGGGAGGGGACAGGCAGGAGCTAGGTAGGAATGGGGAACAGGGGCAGAAGAATCACTAGAATTCCTGGATTGCACTTGCAGGGTCCCAGAACACTCCCCTACTGAACCTAGAATTGAACCTATTATTCCTGAGTCTCAGCATTCCTCTGCAGTCCAGCAAATAGCTGTGATACCCACTGGCAAAGTGTGTCTCATCCCCCCTGCAGTGGCGGGTCCGCATAGAAGACAGCCTCTACTGCTATTAGATATTCCATTAGCTCAAGTGGTAGAGGACTTTGCCATGGATCTAAATATCCCTGCTCTGCTGACAATCTACATGGGAGGAGGTCACTATGGTTCTACAATGATGGAATTATTTTTAAATTTTTAATTTTTTTTAATTTAGGAAATTATAGTAAAAATATACATTAAAATAAAGTTAAGGTTGCAACATCAAGAACTCAAAAGTTAGGAAATACCAGGTTTAAGGTTGCTTGTGTAACCTTAATTTGGCCCTCTGTATATATGTATTATGATACAGTATTTAGTATGTGACCACAATTATTTTTTCCCACTTACAACACTTAGAATTTTTCACTTTCCAAACATCAATTTAACTAATCATTACAAGGCCCTTATGAGATTGGGAAATATTACAGAATGAGGGAGAGAGAGACTGAATGACTTGCTCACCATTATAAAGGGAATCAGTGTAAAAATGGAATTGGAAGTTCCTGGCTCTTTGTTCTGTGCTCAGATCAAACCCACATCTATGTAAGTCATAAGAATGTATGCTTTGAAATCAAATCAGTGCTTCACTGTTCATTTCTTAATTTCCTGTCTCCCATGCTATTCCCTCCCAGAACTCTATTCTGACCTCCTTTGCTAGTTAGAAATTCATATCCTTCAGAAACCTGCATATTATTGAATTGGCAGAACAGATTCATAGTGTTCTTCTGATGTAAAATGAAGTACACACAGCATGTATGTAGGGTTCAGAATGGTTACTAAAATGCACATTTCTTCATATACAGTCCTGTGAACATCCATGTGTCACCCTTAATGGACATAGCCCAATTTTATTTAGGAGAGATATACTTATGAAATTTAAACTGGTTTAACAACAAAGTACCCTTTGAAGGCTCAAGTCTCATCTTTCAGTTTGTAAAATTATGAAAATCCTTTCCTTCATGTACATGTTCTGAGCATATAAAAAGAAGAGAATTGGAGTGTCTCTTCTGCTACTCTTTTTTCCTAGGGATTTTATATTTGTATGCATATAAGTAACAGTATCAGGATTGCTGTGTGAAAGAACATACAAGGAGGATGCAGGACTTGTGGTTAGTGCATTTCCGTTATTTAAAATGTTCAAAGTTTTAATACAAGTGTAAAATTACTGGGTGGGATTTTCAAAATCACTCAGCATTGGTCTAATTCTACTCCCATTGAAGTTAATGAGAGTTTTAGCACTGACTTCAATGGAAGCAGATTTAGGCCAAGGCTTGTGAATACTTTTGAAAATCCCACCCTGTGTATACAAGTTTGTCCTTGGTAGACTATGACATTTGTCCTCCCACCACACACCCTTATTATCTTAATATATGAGAACACACACGTCCCAAAATGTACTAATTCCACTACTGAACACCAGCGTCACAGAATTTACATGAACAAATGATACAATAAAGCTTACTTAAATTTATGCAAACAAATGCAACAGTAATGGCAAAACAAAGCCAATCTTCTTTCTTTCTTTTTTTGTAATTTGGTTAGCCCACCAACTCCAGGCAGCTGACAGAAATAAGGAAGCCATCATGAAACATTCATGTCTAAATTACATTACATTACAGAACAGAGGTTTCCTAATTGCTCAGAGACAAATACCTGAACTAATTTTACTTGATTTTTCAAGTTACAGTAATATAACATGCATAAAGTTACAACCGCAGTGACCTAAAATTTGACCTGTTCATTTCTGACCACCAGTGTTGCTCATACTTGTCCTGTAAATGATTACTGTCCAAACATCACAGTTTTGCGGTATTTTGCTTCTCTAAAATATGAAATATGCACGCAGAAGTTGCTTAAGAAAATTCTGTCAAACCAAAACTAACTGTAATACAATGCTATCGTTGTTTGAAAAGACTTAAGCCATTCTGAGGGTTTTCAATCAAGCTAAATATTTTTAGCAAAGACATGTGGTGACTGCCAACAGTGTTTGCAGGATTTATGACCCAAATTCTTTCACAGCAAAATCATTAAGGATGCAGTAAATTATTTCCAAAAAATACTTACTGAAAATTGTGATTCGGGCTGTTTGTTGGGCCTATAAACATAAAACAAATAAAAATTATTGACAAATTCAGCTCATGACTGTAGCATTAAAAAGCTAGTAGCAGGCTAAATAGAACTCCATAGATTTCTTTAAGGAAGGCTTGCAAAGCATCAAACAAAAGGCTTTGCGTTCTTGCACATAAATACGGTTATTTTCAAAACCACAAATAAAAATCACATGAATCTTCTGTCTACTCAGGCAGAAACCTGAGCGGACTTCATTTTTGTTAGAATGCATCTCATGATATAGAAACATACAACCTCAAAAATACAAAGCATTATCTTGGCACATCACTTATCTCTTACTAAGCCCAATTAAATTCATTTGAGGCTTAATATCAGAGCTGTTAGGATGTGTCAGAGGCATGCCTGTAACCTGTGTCACAATAGGAACAGGATATGAAACCCTAGTATTTAATACATCTCTCCAAGGCAAATAGTGGAGTTAGACATTACCATAACAATATTAAACAGTATCTAGGAAATGGAGTGTCCCTAGAATTTTGTGCCACCACCTCAGGGACTTTTAAAAACCACCCAAATAAAAGTTCTGGTTGCAGACTAAGTGACAAATCCCTCAAAAGGGATGAGCACCTCCTGCCAGGTGCTGTGTGCCCTCAACTTCCATTAATTTCACCCATTTAAGGGCATTCGGTATCTCACAAGGATTGGGCTCCAAACTATGAACACCAGTGAACACTATGAACTGTTATTCATTCCCCTTTTCCTTTCAAAAGCTCTTTTTTACAGAATGAGTTCAGCAATATTGTGATAATTTGACGCAATTAAACTTACCATTTTTGTACCTTGCACTGGGCCTTATTTAACATTTGTGATTTTCTTTGAGATGTATATTTACAGACCATTCCATCTGTATTTGCTTTCTTTTATTACAAATAAATGGGTATCAGGTTTCGCTAAGAGCTCTTGTGCGAAAAGAGAGGCCTCAGGCAACAACTTTTATTTATTTCTTTTAATGTTTGGGGGGGAGGGGTTAAACAGCAAATTAATTTCTCATTTTGCTATTGTGAAAACTAAGAACTAGTCTATAAACCAATTAAAGTAGTCATAAAAGCCACATTTTAACGCAAAATGACTCACCAAGCCTTACAAAAAGAACTCCTGTCGCAGTTATTGTCTTCATTCCATTAGTAGCTACACACTGATAGTACCCAGTGTCAGTAGTGTCGAGATCTTGGATTCTTAACCGTGAACCATAATCTGTTTTTCTTATGATGATCCTTCTTGGCTCCTGAACCACTGGTGCATCGTTTTTTAACCATCTGACGTTGGGGGAAGGATTTCCTGCTACCTTGCAATGGAGAATTGCTGTCTGGCCCTGGACGATGGTGATATTGTTGACTGGTTCCAGAAAGGTCAGAAAGTAACCTGTAAAGGTGGAAGTTCAGAAAAGATCAAACTTCAGTGGGATTTGGATAAGAGACTGCCCAAGGGCACATTTTTATTAACAGCTCTTTAAAATGGTTTCAGTTTTCTTTCAAATATATGCTATGCAGAAACACAATTCTCAGCACCCTGGATTTGGAACAGTATCATCCTTCCAATTTCTGTCTCATGAAGCAGGGCTTACCTACACAGCAAGTTACACAGAGATAAGGCAAGATGTAAATTTATACAGCTATAACTGCCTGTGTGGAATTCTGGAATAAGATTTCCCCCCCTCTATTTAGCTTGTTTCATAAGAATGGCCATACTGGGTCAGACCAATGGTCCATTTAGCCAAGTATCCTGTCTGCCAGTGATGGCCAATGCCAGATACTTCAGAGGGAATGAACAGAACCGGACAATTTTTAAGTGATCCATCTCCAATTTTTGACAATCAGAGGTTTAAGGACACCCAGAGCATGGGGTTGCATCCCTGACCTTCTTGGATAATAGCCACTAGTGGACCTATCCTCTTTGAATGTATCTAATTATTTTGTGAACACAGTTATATTTTTGGCTTTCACAACATCCCCTGGCAACGAGTTCCACACCTTGACTGTGCATTGTGTGAAAAGCTTCCTTATGTTTGTTTTAAACCTGCTGCCTATTAATTTCATTGGGTGACCCCAGGTTCTTGTGTTATGTGGAAGAGTAAAGAACATTTCCTTATTCACTTTCTCCACACCATTCATAATTTCATAGATGTCTACCATGTCCTCCCTTAGTAATCTCTTTTCCAAGCTGAGCAGTTCCAGGCTTTTTATTCTCTCCTCACAGGGAAGCTGTTCCATATGCCTAATCATTTCTGTTGCCATTTCTGTATTTTTTCCAATTCTAAAATACCAGTGAGACCTACTCTCTTCTAGGGAAGTTGTGGAAGCCTCATGACTTGGGACTAGAGTGGACAAAAGCACTAGAAAATGTACTGTATTTGTAGAAAGATGGACCAATTTATTTATTTTAATACTAACTTCTGATTAGTGAGTCACTACTATATTATTTAGAAGTCTACACACTTGGATGGCACAAGCCTCTTCAAATGGTTTGCAAAATGGAGTGAATATGTATTCAATGTGTTGTTGAAAAGCATCTCACCAATGAAGCAAGGTATAACTTAGATGAGTTGGTGTTATCACTGAACTAAACAGTATTTAATAAATAAAGACAAGCTGTTTAACATTCATGTCAGTATCAGCAGTTTTGGGCTGAAGAATGGCTGTTGTATATGTAGAAGCAGCAGCACCAGTAGGACCTGAAGTAAGGTCAGAGATCTGGGAGAACCTTAGGGGAATGAAAAGAAACCAAGTGGGAAGAGGAGGAGGAGAAATACAGGTGGGGACAGAAGGAGAAGGAAAACAAGGGGAAGAAAATGAAAGAAGAAAAGAGAAAAACTTAAGGGAAAGATGAAGGGAGGAGATAAAAGAGAAATGTAAAAGACAAACTAAGACAAAGGAGAGAAGACTGACAAAACATGGATATGGGAGAAGCTATGCTGTTGGCTCACTGGCAGTTTTGTCGCTAGGCCACAAAGGGTAGAAGCACTGCACAAATAGGATATTCAGCCATGGTTTTGGTCAGGTGGGCAGAGATAGGGAAGACAGAGAAAACAGGCTACGAGAAATCAATGAGGCACTCTCCTGGAAGGAGGAGCATTAAGAAGGAAACATGTCCAGACTCTTCAAAAGAAGTGGAAGTATCACCTTGATGTGGGGCCTTTTTGAGGGAAGCAGTCAAAGATGGTAAATAAGAGATCCTGAAAAACCTCTTCAAAAATTAAATTTTTCAAAAAATAAGAGAGGAAGGGAAAGGAGGGAAGCAAAGAGCAATACAAAAGGGAAAGAGCATAGAAATGAGGGAGACAATGAGAAAATGGAGCATGGGAGAATAACAAAAAATACAAGCAAAAACAAAACAAAACAAAAAAAATTAGGAGTCCTTGTGGCACCTTAGAGACTAACAAATTTATTTGGGCATAAACTTTCGTGGGCTAGAACTCACCTCATCAGATGTATGAAGTAAAAAATACAGGAGCAGGTATAAATACATGAAAGGATGGGGGTTGCTTTACCAAGTGTTAGGTCAGTCTAATGAGATAAATCAATTAACAGCAGGATACCAAGGGAGGAAAAATAACTTCTGAAGTGCTAAGAAAGTGGCCCATTACAGACAGTTAAATAATAATATATGGAGATATACCTATCTCATAGAACTGGAAGGGACCCTGAGAGGTCATTGAGTCTAGCCCCCTGCCTTCATTAGCAGAACCAAGTACTGATTTTGCCCCAGATCCCTAAGTGGACCCCCTCAAGGATTGAACTCATAACCCTAGGTTTAGCAAGCCAATACTCAAACCTCTGAGCTATCCCTCCCCTCCCAAGAAGAGGTGTGAGTAATAGTATGGAGAAATTAGTATTGGGAAAATTAAGTTTAGGTTTTGTAATGACCCAACCACTCCCAGTCTCTATTCAGGCCTAATCTGATGGTATCTAGTTTGCAAATTAATTCCAGTTCTGCAGCTTCACGTTGGAGTCTGTTTTTGAAGTTTTTTTGTTGAAGAATTGCCACTTTGAGGTCTGTTATTGAGTGACCAGAGAGATTGAAGTGTTCTCCTACTGGTTTTTGAACGTTAGGATTCCTGATGTCAGATTTGTGTCCATTCGTTCTTTTGCGTAGAGACTGTCCGGTTTGGCCAATGTACGTGGCAGAGGGGCATTGCTGGCACATGATGGCATATATCACATTGGTAGATGTGCAGGTGAACGAGCCCCGGATGGTGTGGCTGATGTGGTTAGGTCCTATGATGGCATCCCTTAAATAGATATGCGGACCGAGTTGGCACCGGGGTTTGTAACAGGGTTTGGTTCCTGGGTTGGTGTTTTTGTTGTGTGGTGTGTAGTTGCTGGTGAGTATTTGCTTCAGGTTGGGGGGCTGTCTGTAAGCGAGGACTGGCCTGTCTCCCAAGGTCTGTGAGAGTGAGGGATCATCCTTCAGGATAAGTTGTAGATCCTTGATGATGCGCTGGAGAGGTTTTAGTTGGAAGCTGTAGGTGACGGCTAGTGGCGTTCTGTTACTTTCTTTGTTGGGCCTGTCTTGTAGCAGGTGACTTCTCGGTACCCTTCTGGCTCTGTCAATCTGTTTCTTCACTTCCCCAGGTGGGTATTGCAGTTTTAAGAACGCTTGACAGAGATTCTGTCGGTGTTTGTCTCTGTCTGAAGGATCGGAACCAAACCCTGCTACAAACCCCGGTGCCAACTCTGTCTGTATATCTATTCAATGGAGGATTTGATCATTAGAAATATATACAATTGGGTTTGTGATGACCAGGAGAACCTCATGGAGAATTGCGTGTCAGATGCAAAGGTTGCAGACCTCTCGAGTCACCTAGACAGACTTATGTGCAGTACTGGGGAGGCATTGGTGGTCGTGGTACATGTAGGTACCAATGACATAGGGAAAGATAGGAGAGAATCCTGGAGGCCAAATTTAGGCTGCTAGGTCAAAGATTAAACTCTAGGACCTCCATGATAACATTCTCTGAAATGCTTCCAGTTCCATGTGCAGGGCCATTTAGGCAGGCAGAACTGCAAGGCCTCAAGGTGTAGATGAGCCTATCGTGTTTGAAGGAGGGATTTTGGTTTATTAGGAACTGGGGAACCTTGTGGGAAAGGAGCAAGCTATACAGGAAGGATGGGCTGCACCTAAACCAAAATGGAACCAGACTGCTTGCATGTAAAATTGAAAAGGTTGAAGAGGAGTTTTTAAACTAAGGGAAAGCTGACAAGTGCAGAGGAGCACAAGGTTCAGACACAGACATCCTTTAGGGAAGGATTTATTAAAAGGGATACCCCATATCCTAATAAAGAGGAGAGGATAGAAGTTGAAAAGTACAGGTAGGAACTAAAGAAAAACAATCAAATGAAAAAGAGGCCCATTCAGTTACATTACATGAAGACAGACAAATATTGACAACTTTTATAAGTACTTCTATATAAATTCTAGGTCTAAATGCTAAGATGGGTTAACTTGAGTACCTGGTATTAAACGAGGATACTGATATAATAGGCATCATAGAAACTTGGTGGAATGATGATAATTGATGGGGCATGGTAATAAGAGTACAAAATACATAGGAATGGCAGAGTAGGTCACAGTGGTGGTGAAGTGGCACTGTATGTGAAAGAAACCATACAGTGAAATATAGTAAAAATCTTAAATGAATCAAACTGTACCATAGAATAGCTATGGATAGAATTCCATGCTTGAATAATAACAATATACCAGTAGGAACATACTACTGACCACCTCACCAGGATGGTGGCAGGGATTGTACAATACTCAGATTGAGATTAGAGAGGCTACAAAAATAGAACACCCAATAACAATGGGAGATTTCAACTATCCCCGTATTGACTGGGAACATGTCACCTCAGAACAGGACACAGAGGTAAAATTTCTAGACACCATTAATGCCTGCTTCTTGAAGCAGCTAGTTCTGTAACCTACGAGGGGAGAGGCAATTCTTGATTTAGTGCTAAATTGCGCACAGGATCTGGTCCAAGAGATTAATATAGCTGAACCACTCGGTAACAGCAACCACAATGTAATTAAATTTAACATCCTGGTGTGTGTGTGTGTGTGTGTGTGGGAGAATACTAAAAAAACCCACCACAATAGCATTTAACTTCAAAAAGGGGAATTACACAAAAATGAGGAGGCTATTTAACCAGAAATTAAAAGGAACAATCACAAGAGTGAAATGCCAGCAAGTTGCATGGAATCTTCTAAAAACCACCAAAATATAAGCTCAAATTAAATGTATAACCCAAATTAAAAAAACAAAACAAAAAACCAATTAAGAGGATGAAAAAAATAACACCATGGCTAAATAGAGTAAAAGAGGTGGTTAGAGACAAAAAGACATCATTTAAAAATTGGAAGTCAAATCCTGCTTAGGAAAATAGAAAGGAGCATAAACTCTGGCAAGTCAAGTGTAAAAGTATAGTTAAGCAGGCCAAAAAAGATTTTGAAGAGCACGTAGCAAAAGGCAAAAACTAACAGCAAAAAAAATTTTTTAAGTACATCAGAAGCCCTGGACAATAGTGGTGCTAAAGGAGCACTCAAGGAAAACAAGGCTATTGTGGAGAAGCTAAATTAATTCTTTGCATTAGTCTTCACTGCAGAGGATTTGAGGGTGATTCCCACACCTGAGCTATTCTTTTTAGGTGACAAATCTGAGGGACTGTACCTGACTGAGGTGTCAACAGAGAAAATTTGGGAACAAACTGATAAATTAAACAGTAATAAGTCACCAGATGGTATTCACTCAAGTTCTGAAGGAACTCAGATATGAAATTAAAGAATTTCTAACTGTGGTACGTAATCTATCACTTAAATCACATTCTGTAACAGATGACTGGAGGATAGCTAATGTGATGCCAATTTTTTTTAAAAGGTTCCAGAGGTGATCCTGGCAATTACAGGCTGGTAAGCCTAACTTCAGTACTAGGCAAATTGGTTGCAACTATAGTAAAGAACAGAGTTATCAGACACACAGATGAAGATGATATGTTGGGGAAGAGTCAACACAACTTTTGTAAAGGGAAATCATACCTATCAATGTATTAGAATTTTTTGGAGGGGTCAACAAACATGTGGACATGGGTGATCCTGTTGATTAGGGTGACCAGATGAGAGGAAGAAAATATCGGGACACATTTGGGGGGGGGGGGGTGTCTGCCGGCGGAGGGGGGTGGGGGGAAAGCCAAGTGCTGCCGGCGGAGCGAAATATCGGGACAAACACCTAAATATCGGGACAGTCCTGATTTTATCAGGACGTCTGGTCACCCTAATGTTGATACAGTGTACCTGGACTTTTGGACAGGGTCCCTTAAAAAAGGCTCCTAAGCAAAGTAGGCACACATGGGATAAGGTGGAAGGTCTTATCATGTATCAGTAACTGGTTAAAAGATAGGAAACACAGGGTAGAAATCAATGTTCAGTTGTCCCAGTGGAGAGAGATAAATAGCAGGATCCCCCAAAGATCGGTACAAGGATCTGTGCTATTCAGCATAGTCAAAGATCTGGAAAAAGGGGTAAACAGTGAGGTGGGAAAGTTTGGAGAGGATACAAAATTACTCAATAAATTAATAGGCAGCAAGTTTAAAACAAACATAAGGAAGTACTTCTTCACACAACGTACAGTGAAGCTGTGGAACTAATTGCCAGGGGAAGTTGTGAAGGCCCAAATTATAATTGGTTCAAAAAAGAATTAGATAAGTTCTTGGAGAATAGGTCCATCAATGGTCAGGGATGCAACCCCATGCTCTGGGTGTCCCTAAACTTCTGTCAGAAGTTGGGACAGGAGGACAGGGGATAGATCACTCGATAAATTACCCTGTTCTGTTTATGGCCTCTGAATCATCTGGCACTGGACACTTTTGGAAGACAAGATACTGGGCTAGATGGACCACTGGTCTGACGCAGTATGCCCATTGTTATATTCTTAAGTTCTTAGAAAATCACCAATTGACTTTTCTGTATCTTTTGATACCTTCTTTATTGGAAGGGGTACAAGTAACTAATTTCTAACTATTATTTGAATTTAACATTTCTGAAGAACACACACACACACACACCAGTATTTCAATTAGCAACAGAGAACACACATTCATCCCACCACAAATTAGAATAGCAATTTCCAAGATGAACATCCTTAACTTAGTATTTAAAAATTCCAAAACTGGTATTGCCACTTTTGCAGAGACAGTAATAACAACGTAGTTTACTTTCACTTTGGGTTGTCAAGACAGAGATGGGAGGAGGAAGATGAATAGATTGCAATAATTCAATATATTTGTCAAAGTATGGGTTTCCAATGATACACCTTATGTCAGAAAAAATATTTCATGAAAAGAAACAAAAATAAAGTTCTGCTCTCCAATTCTGACAAAATCATCAAGCCCTAACTTTTTGAGGCCCAGTGTAAAGACATACAGTAGACAGCTGTAGTGTGGTAGCTATCTAAATGGAAGAGGAGTGGAACCATAATTCTTGTGACTACTCGTGGGGGCACAAGTTTAAACAGGCAGTTTAGCACTGATTGGGCCAGGCTTAATACGTTAATCACAGGAGATGGGGCAGGAAGGTTTGGCAGAAAAGATGTGGATGAGATTGAGGTCTATATCATCGTGTGTGTTTGTGTGGGGGGTGGTTTTGGCCGCCAGAGAATGTTTTGCACACAAGAGGGAGAGAAACTAGGATGCAGCAGCACCTTGTGTATTTTGCCAGTTTTACCCCACAATGGGATCCTCAAAAGCAGAGGCGCTTGCAAACGGGGTGAGCAATGGAGGCAGTAAGGGAACAGCTGAGTCTCTGTTAAAGGGCACCTGATACAAAACTATTAAAAGTTTGGAACTCAGTTTCAGAGACTGCTCACATTATTTATTCATCCTTAATGTCATCAGTGAGAATGCTCTTTGAATTTGTTGCTGTTTCATGGCAGCGTCTTTACCTGAGGACAGTGAAAGCCTGGGAGTGATAATTACAGCACATAGTTCTATCACGTACATAGGGCAGGCTCTAACATAGTGGTACCCAACCTTTTCAATCCCAGGACCCAACTTTATTCCAAAAGGGTTAAGGGGCAACAATTGATAGCTTGGGTCATTTCTTCTCATTTCCTCCACTACAGTTGTGCCACCCAAACAGCAATCAGGGAGAAGAAGCCACCCACAAGTCCCTTGTCTGGATTCCTCAGGAATAGGGGATTTTCGAGGGGCCAGCATATTTGGCTATTATATTCTCTCTCTGCTACCTCTGGCTGTTCCCAGGCTGTTATGACCTGAACCAGGTCAGAGAGTCAGGGAGCTGTAACTGGTTGCTGGTGCTTTTCCCTTTCCCTCCTCTCCTGGGCATTGTGCATGGCTGTATGGAGGAGAGGAGCTATCCTTTACTAGGTCCTTCCGTAGGCTCAGGCAGAACCAGTTGAATTCCCATCCTTGAACTACCCAGAGTTACTCTCTTCTCTCTTTCCTGTGATATAGCAGATGGCCAGATGAGAAGCTACTCCACAGCTGTAGCCGGGAAACAACAGCTGCTACTCAGAGCATTCCCAGGTCATATCAGAACTTTTTCTGGTTCTGCCAGGCAAGTGGCAGAAGGCAATTGGGATCACTGTGCTCCATACCACCTCTCTGCAGTGAAGGGGCTGCTTTAAGCACTTCTGTTTGAAAACCACAGGGTGCAGTCAGGAAGCACTCTTTCAATTCATAATTAAAAACTTTTTCTTCTTAATATGGTTACCCTTGAGAGCCGTAAATTGGCCTCCAGCTCACAGGCTGTACACCACCTGCTTCAATACTTTTTACTATTGGCTATTTAAAATCTTGACTTGGAGTGAATTTGGCTAAATCAGCCCAGTCACAGACATTCCCTTGTAAATTAAAATTTATTCAACTGCAGAATGGTATTTAATTCAGCAAGATAGGATGCATGAGAGGTAATTATTACAGATCAAAACCTCAACCACAAAGGATTACCAGACAAATTGGCTCAAATTCATTTCTGCTGTAATCTCAGTGAAACCAGTTACTCTAAGAATGAATTTGCTCCACAGCTTTTAAGTGATCCAGAATATGTGATCTGAACTTAAGACCAGATACCAAAAGTGACAGGAACAAAACTGCTATCAGAGAAAGAAACACCAATATTCTATGGCCAAATTCAGATATGGTGTGACCAGATGCCATTTCCCTGAAGTCAATGAAATGGAATCCACTTTCAGAAACTCTGACTTTGGCTCAAGTTCATTTTTTTCTCCTGCCATTTTTACAAACATGTTGAATAATATTTTAAGTTACTTTGTTACTACAAATCAAGTAATAACTACCCTGGCACCAATGTTTTCCTACCAACATCCTACAGAAAAAGTTAGAATCATAAGCGCAATGCACTACAGCTACCCCATTTCTGTATCACCCCTGAAGCACTCATTCTTTATTTGGTAGTTTCATTTCTTCTGAGAAATGATACATAGAATTATAGAATCATAGAATAACAGGGTTGGAAGGGACCTCAGAAGGTCATCTAGTCCAACCCCCTGCTCAAAGCAGGACCAATCCCCAACTAAATCATCCCAGCCAGGGCTTTGTCAAGCCTGACCTTAAAAACCTCTAAGGAAGGAGATTCCACCACCTCCCTAGGTAACCCATTCCAGTGCTTCACCACCCTCCTAGTGAAAAAGTTCTTCTCCAATATCCAACCTAAACCTCCCCCACTGCAACTTGAGATCATTACTCCGTGTTCTGTCATCTGGTACCACTGGGAACAGTCTAGATCCATCTTATTTGGAACCCCCTTTCAGGTAGTTGAAAGCAGCTATCAAATCCCCCCTCATTCTTCTCTTCTGGAGACTAAACAATCCCAGTTCCCTCAGCCTCTCCTCATAAGTCATGTGCTCCAGCCCCCTAATCATTTTTGTTGCCCTCCGCTGGACTCTTTCCAATTTTTCCACATCCTTCTTGTAGTGTGGGGCCCAAAACTGGACACAGTACTCCAGATGAGGCCTCACCAATGTCAAATAGAGGGGGAAGCCTGCTGTTTACAGAACTTACTAAATCTGAAGTAATTGTATGACAGTGCAGCCAGCCATTTGTTATGCTGCCCTGTTATTTGAAGTTCTTTTCAGATAACCTATAATTGCAAATCTTCCAAACAAAGTGGAAAATTTAACCAGCTATATTGTTAAGAATGTTTTCTTTATTTAATTTCTGTGGTGATAATGAACAGTTACTTTTTATGGTGCATGGTATGCCACAAATATTGTGTGGATTCCACTTAGATGCAATGATTTGGGGTAAGAAACTGCTCTCTTTCATTAATTGTGCATCTCATGATTCCCCAAAAATGTGGTGCTCTCTCCTTACAAATATTCTATTTCCCATAAATGTATGAAAAAGTGAAATGCAATGTAACAGAACTTGAATTATGTTTATGTATTTAAATTGTGTTTTGTGAGCAATACTTCAAATACTGTGCCTGCCAACTGAGACTTTGTTAACTCAAACAGATTTAGTAATCTGGTATAGCAGTGGCATATTTTATGAAACAAGGAAAGAAAACCCCCTACAAAAATGGCTAAGGTTCACTATGTTCAAATAGTATTACTGCAGTTATAAATATATGTTATGTTCCGACAATTACATTTGCTTTGGGATACATATATTCAAATAGAAAACTTTTATTTTTAAAAGTCCTGTTATATTGCAAACTAATTTGCTCCATTATATACAAGTTATTGTTAGGGAATCTTTGCTTTACTCTGACTTTGATCCAAAGCCCATTGAAATCAAAGATAAAACTCCCATTGCCTTCAATAGGCTTTGGATCTGCTGTCTGAATGCCAAGGATTCAGACAGAAAAATCTATCTGCTAGATATTTCTGTATTTGCCATAGGCACAGTAGTTTTAAATTAAACTTCTCACTTGTTATGATTTATAAAATGTCTTACAATCAATTCTAATATTCCATCTTGCCTGGACAAATGCAAAACTGTTCTGTCAAGAGTTTAGAGGTTAGCAAAATTTAGTCTACATATCAAATTATGATGGCCCTGGCATCCCACATATACACTAGGCTACAGAAACAACTAACACTGCAATATAGTCAGAACTCTTTTGTATATTGAATTGCCTCTGTTGGATTGCCAGTTCCTCATCTTTTAAGATGGAATGAAAATAATATAAAATATAGCAAAGAGAATCTCACAGTAAACAGATTAAGATGGAGCAGTGATTCTTGTGAGTGTTGGAAAGATGGTAGAAATAAGGAAACTTCTTTCACGGATTATGGGAATATCAACTGCTACCAAATTCTCAAGAACAGTTATTAAACAGGTTAAAAAACAAAGGATACAACTACTACTAGATTGATAATACTTTTGGGCTTCCCAATGAAGAAAACATGTATTGTTTAAATAATATCCATCTTGGAATACTGACTGCAGCAAGGAGTGAAATCACTGCTACATGCAAAACTTAACCTAAAATGTCTTCCTTTGTGAGTGAAGATCTCAAAACAACATTTTGGAAAGAGGCCCTACCCAGGTCAATGATAAAAAATGCATGTGCAATGCCATAGCCTGAATGTGTGCATGTAATCACCATGAAAGCATATTTGTATACACACATAGGGTAGTTGCTTCATGTAAGTGTAGGCACACAATTGTGGGAGCATTTGTCAGGTTAGATGTTCAGGCACACACATAGGCCTGGTCCACACTAACCCCCCACTTCGAACTAAGGTACGCAAATTCAGCTACGTTAATAACGTAGCTGAATTCGAAGTACCTTAGTTCGAACTTACCGCGGGTCCAGACGCTGCAGGCAGGCTCCCCCGTCGATGCCGCATACTCCTCTCGCTGAGCTGGAGTACCGGCGTCGACGGCAAGCACTTCCGGGATCGATCCGGGATCGATTTATCGCGTCTAGACAAGACGCGATAAATCGATCCCAGAAGATCGATCGCTTACATCCGGACCAGGAAGTAAGTATAGACGTACCCTTTGATGGCCCAATTTTCAAAAGCACTGAGCTCCCAGAAACTCATGGGTGCTAGTTGGCCAGAAATTTCAAAGGCATCTAAGAGAGTTACTTCAAATTCCAAAGAATTTCATTGGGTCTTGGACAACTAACTCCCTTAGGGTGGAATTTTCAGAAGAACCCAAGTGTCTAAATATTTATTTGGAGCCAAACTTTAGGCTTCTATTTTTTTTAAATCTTGGCTGTCATTCTTCCATTTTTTCCAGCTTTTCTGTTTGCTGAATATTTCCCAAAAATTTGTTTTTAGTTTGACCTGAAATGAATTATATTTTCCAATTTTTCAGAGTTGCCAGCAAACCAAAATATAAAACAGTTACTAACCTTTCATAACTCTTGTTCTTCGAGATGTGTTGCTCATGTCCATTCCATGATAGATGTGTGCACGCCGCATGCATAGTTACTGGAAATTTTTCCCTCAGTGGTATCAGTAGGGCCGACTCTAGCACCCTCTGGAGTCACACACGTATGTGCCTGTATAAGGGTGCCACCGTCCCCATACACACTGAGTTCCTTCTTGCCAGTAACTTCGACAGAGGGGTAGGAGGGTGGGTCATGGAATGGATATGAGCAACACATCTCGAAAAAGAACAGTTATGAAAGGTTAGTAACCGTTTTTGACTTCTTCGAGTGCTTGCTCATGTCCATTTCATGCTAGGTGACTCACAAGCAATAACCCCAGAGGTCAGCTCATGGATGTGGTCTCCCAAAACTGGCATCGTCCTGGGCCTATTGGCTGATGGCATAGTGGGACGCAAAGGTATGAACAGATGACCATGTGGCAGCTCTGCAGATATCCTGGATTAGTACCTGTGTGAGAAAGCCTGCTGATGAAGCCTGGACTCTCATTGAATGTGCAGTCATGATGGCCAGAGGTGGAACCTTCGCCTGCTCGTAGCAAGCTCGGATACAGGCGGTTATCCAGGACGAGATTCTTTGGGATGACACAGGTAGTTCGCTCATCCTTTCCGTTACTGCTACAAAGAGTTGTGTGGACTTGTGGAAGAGCTTGGTACTCTCAATATATAAGGCGAGGGCACGCCTAGCATCCAGTGTACAAAACTGATGTTCCTCCACGGTCTTGTGAGGATTTGGAAAGAAGAAAGGAAGAAAAAGGTCCTAGTTGTTGTGGAACTGCGACACCACCTTTGGTAGGAAGGTCAGATGGGGGCACAGCTAGACCTTGTCCTTGAAGAACACCATATAAGGGGGTTCTGACATCAGGACTTTGATCTCAGAGACCCTCTGGCCAAGGTGATGGCCATCAGGAAGGCGACCTTCCAAGAGAGAAGCAGTATGGGGCATGATGCTAATGGCTCAAAGGGAGACCCAGTGAGCCTCAACAGGACCAAGTTTAAGTCCCATGAGGCGATCGGATCACGAACCTGAGGCTAGAGACTTTTGGAACAGAGCAGAGGCAGGAACAAAGGGGGCCTTGCTACGCTCTGTTACATGAACCAATGCTGGCGTGACCACACAGGAGCTATTGGGGAGGAGGGATAGCTCAGTGGTTTGAGCATTGGCCTGCTAAACCCAGCGTTGTGAGTTCAATCCTTGAGGAGGCCACTTAGGGATCTGGGGCAAAATCAGTACTTGGTCCTGCTAGTGAAGGCAGGGGGCTGGACTTGATGACCTTTCAAGGTCCCTTCCAGTTCTAGGAGATAGGATATCTCCATTAATTTAATTTTTTAATTTTAATTTTTGATAACCTTCGCATTGTCCCGTTTGATCTTTAGGAAAACCTTGTGAACCAAGGGAATAGGTGGGAAGGCATATAGTAGGCAATCTGGCCACAAGAGCAGGAAGACATTGGAGGGGGAGCCCATGCTGTACCTATGCAGTGAACAGAACTGATGGCATCTCCTGTTCTGTCTGGTGATGAACAGGTCCACCTGGGGGATCCCCACTTCTCGAAGATGACACTGACTAGCACTGGGTAAAGACACCATTCGTGGTGAGAGGAAAAGGATCTGCTGAGGCTATCCGCCAGCATGTTTCAGACTCCTGGGAGATGTGACGCCTCAAGATAAATAGCGTGTTTCACAATGAAGCCCCACAGCCTGAGGGCCTCCTTGCACAGGGCTGAAGATTGAGTCCCTCCCTGCTTGTTGATGTAAAACAGCGGTCTCCAACCTTTTTATGCACAAGATCACTTTTTGAAGCCCCGCCCTGCTCACTCCATTCCCCCTCTCCCTCTGTCGCTCACTCTCCCTCACTCACTTTCACCGGGTTGAGGGTGTGGGCTCTGGGCTGGGGCCAAGGGGTTTGGCGTGTGGGAGGGGGCTCTGGACTGATCCTGGGGCAGGGGGTTGGGATGCAGGAGGGGATGAGGGGTGCAAGCTCTGGGAGGGAGTTTGGATGCAGGAGGGGGCTCCGGGCTGGGGCAGAGTGTTGGGGTGCAGGAGGGGATATGGGGCTCAGGGCTGGAGATTGGGGTGCGGGCTCCCACCGGGCGGCACTTACCTCAAGTGGCTCCCGGTGGCAGCGCAGCAAGGCTAAGGCAGGCTCCCTGCCTGCCCCAGCCCCATGCCGCTCCTGGAAGGGGCCAACGCACCCCTGCAGCCCCGGGGGTGCATTTCCCTGTTCCTGGCCAATGGGAGCTGCAGGAGTGGTGCTTGCAGGCAGGAGCAGCATTTGGCGACCATTGATGTAAAACATTGATGCCGTGTTGTCTGTCAAGACCTGCACCACTTTGCCTGAGATCTGGGGAAAGAACACCTGCCAAGCCAAACGTACCGCAGAGTTCCCTGACATTTAGATGCAGGGAGAGTTCTTCCTGGGACTAGAGGCCCTGGGTCCTGAGACTGCCAAGGTGGGCTCCACACCCCAGATCTGACGCATCTGAGACCAAGGTTACTGATGGATGAGAGGCAGCAAAAGGCACCCTTTCATTACAGATCCTGAGTCTCTCCACCAGGTCAGTGAAGCGAGGACCGGAGGTGAAATCATAAGTATCGAGTCCAGAAGGTGTCTGCTAGGGGAGTAAACTGACGCCAGCCACATCTGAAGGTGTCCGAGGCACAGCCTTGCGTGCTGCACCATGTAGGTGCATGCCGCCATGTGACCCAACAGCTTGAGGCAGACCCGAGTTGTCGTTAGTGGGTGGATCATGACTTTGGAAATCTGGTCCAACATAGCTTGGAAATGGGCAGCTGGTAGGGAGGCTATGGCCTGGGTTGAATCGAGCACTGCCCCGATGAACACTATTCTCTGAACCGGGACCAGGGTTGACTTCTGCTCATTTATCAATAGACTCAGTTCCTGCAAGGTGACCCGTACTGTGCTGATGCTGTGCCGCAGCTGAGCCAGTGACCGACCTATGATCAACCTGTCATCAAGGTATGGGTAGACTTGCATGCCTCGATGCCTGAGGAACGCTGCCATCACCACCAGACACTTCATCAAAACCCATGGGGCTGCCGACAGACAGAAGGGAAGGGCAGTGTATTGGTAGTGGCGTTATCCCACTATGAACCTGAGGAATCTTCTGTGGCTGCAGAAGATAGAGATGTGGAAATAGGCATCCTTTAAGTCAAGGATGGTGTATCAGTCTCCTGGATCCAGTGAGGGAATGATGGAGGCCAGAGAGACCATGAAGAACCTCAGTTTCTTGAGATATTTGTTGAGGCCATTCAGGTCCACGATAGGCCGTAGACCACTTTGGGCCTTCGGGATCAGGTCTCAGGCCTTGAGGAACCTCCTCCACCGCCCCCATGCATCGGAGGGCTTGCACCTCCTAGATGAGAAGCTGCTCGTGAGGGGTGGATGAAAACTGAAGAGTGTAACCAACTGTTACTGTACTCAATATCCAACCGTCTGATGTTATATAGGACCACGCTGGGCTGAAGGGTGACAGGTGGTCCAAAAACAAAAGAGGAGGTGGATCCAGAGCTGAGACTGGTATAATGCCCTTGGGCATACCTTCAAAAGGCCTGCTGGCCCCACCGGAGTATCTGTGAGAGCCTGACTGGGAGGCAGAGGTATAAGGGAAGGGTTGTCGTTGTTTATAACCCTTCCCCTTTCTTCTGTAGGCCTCCAGCCTGGAAGGTGCACGAACCTGGAAGGCTACTGGGGCCTAAAGAGCTTCCTGGAGGCTGGTAGCTTATAAAGGCCTAAGGAACGAAGTGTAGTTCTTGAGTCCTTGAGGCTGTGGAGCTTCAAGTCTGGCTGCTCAGAAACCAGGGAGGAGCCTTCAAAGGGGAAGTCCTGGACAGTCTGCTAAACCCCATGAGGAAGGCCAGAGAACTGAAGCCACGAACAGTGCCTCATGGCGACAGTTGAAGCCACAGTCCTGGCTGCTGAGTCGGCCACATCCAGAGCCGCCTAAAGGGAAGTTCTGGCCACAGTCTTGCCCTCCTCCAAGATGGCCACAAATTCCTGCCTCGATTCCTGTCGGAGGGAGTCTTTACATTTGGACAGCGAGTCCCACAGATTAAAATTGTACCTCTCCAGTAGAGCCTACTGGTTGGAGATACATAGTTGGAAACTGCCCATTGAATAAACCTTCTGTCCAAAGAAGTCAAGTCTCTTAGCATCTTTATTTTTGGGAGTAGCACTTGACTGCCCCTGTCTATCCTAAAAAGCGACAAAGAGTCATGTGGCACCTTATAGACTAACAGATGTATTGGAGCATAAGCTTTCGTGGGTGAATACCCACTTCGTCAGATGCATGTGGTGTCTATCCTGTTCATTCACCGCTGACACTACCAGGGATCCCGGGGGAAGTGAGAGTAAAGGAAGTCAAACCTGCTTGCTGGGAGGTAGTATTTCTTCTCTGCCTTCTTTGAGGTGGGGGGCAGAGAAGAAGAGGTCTGCCACAGTGTCTTAACGGGCCCCAACACTACCTCATTTACGGCTAAGGCCATGCTGGAGGGAGGAGAGGCAGCCAGTATGTCCATCAGGCTTTGGGCGAACTCCTTAAGCTCTTCCACCTCCAGACCCAAGGTCTCCACAAACCTTTTCAGGAGGTCCTGGTGGGCCCTTAAGTTGTCTTGACGAGCAGGGTACTAGGGCCTGAAAATGCCTCATCCGGGGATGAGGAGGAGGAGGCCTGTGCTGGAGGAGAGGCTCCCTCCTCTTCCTCTGCTTCCACTACATCCATTGCAACCACCTACTAAACATCGGCACCGGGATCGATGTTGGAGTCCGATGCCGGGTGGATGAGGTAGTGGCACGCCTTTCTGACACCACCAAATCTGAGAGGTGGGAAGGGGGCCCTGGTATCAGGGGAACCCCCCAGAGTTCCAGTACTGCCAGTGCATCGGCCAGTAGTGGCCTGGTGGCTAGATGCCGGCACCGAAATCTGGAGGCTGGGTATCGATAGGTCTTGGACGGAGCGAAGGAGTCCCCTTCAGACTCCTAAGAGGATTCTTCCCTTGTAGACCATGGCGGTGCAGTACCTGCTTTCACCACTGGGCAGTGCTGACAGACTGGGGACCGGTGTCAGGACGGTGACCAATGCATTGGTACCATGGAGGGCTTGCCTCTGGACAGTGCCTCGTACTGAGACGGAGCTTGACGGACTTCTTCCCTTCTGACCCTGGTTGCCCTAGCTGGCAGGGGTCCTCAGGAGTCAGTGGGATCAGGAGGGACAGCAGATCCTTCACCGCCTGAAAAACCTCCGGTGCCAAGGAGGCCAGGAACCATCTGGCTCCATGCCTGCTCCTGGGATTCTGTGGTGAGCACTCTAGGTGGAGTCTGGAGCCATCAGTGGCTCGGGGGAGGACAAGTGGCCCGATGCAGGTCTCACTATGCCAGCTCCTCCCCGCTTGTCTCTCTTCAGCACCGGGGATGGAGAATGGTGCTGGAGGAGTGCTTGGTGCCGATTCGGAGAGGCTTGGTTCTCAGGCTGGTCTGAGGGCCGTCTCCATAAGAATGGCTTTCATTTGAATGTCCCTGTCTTTTCTGGTATGGGGTTTGAAGTCCCTACAGATCTAGCCCTTCTCTTTGACATGAGACTCCCCAGCCACTTTAGACAGCTAGTGTACGGCATCAGCTTGCTGCAAGAGGCACATGGCTTGAAGCCTGGGGAACAGGGCATGTCCAGCCCCTGGGGCGAACAGTCCCTTGATGACAGAGACAACTACTATATACACTAAGTCTAAGAACTATGTACACTAACTATGACAACTATACAGAATATGACCAAGAAAATCCAACCATTGGGAAAGAAAACCTTGCCACAGCAAGTAGGAGGGGGAGAGGGGAGAGAGAGAGAGAGAGAGAGGGTATTGTTGCACAAAAAGAAAATTAACTCAACACACAATATGAAATAAGACTCTCCCCCAACAAGAGAAAAAAAGAAGAGATAAATAGCAGCTTTGCTGAAAAATATGCTTGTTAGTCCCCAAGATGCAATAATTTCAAAAGGGCCATATGATTCTGTCCCCATCTCCTCCTCAAATTCTTGCTCTGTAATATTGTCAGTAGTATGGTGTTTAATGATACTACATCTTGACCATTATTCTAGTCAATTAATAGTATTTTGCTTGTTTATAGCATTCTTTATATAGTGGTAGTTCTGGGGTTTTTTCACTATATTCCTTTCCCCACTGTGACCTTGCTTTAGTATTGTATGTGGTAAGGGAGCTGGCAGGAAGACATTATCAAAAACAGTCATGTCAAAATACAGGTAAGTAATGCAAACATGCATTTCCTGAGATTGTATCCAAACTGGAATGTAGCATCTCATAGGTATGTCACTTTTTATGCTGTCTATTGAGAAACGTAATGATATGGTTTTACTGAGTACGTAACAGAAACTACTTTTTTGTTTTTGTTTTTTTGTGGTTCAGTCATCAAATTACCCAGCACATTTCTGAAGGAAAGTTTAAACAAAAATTAATCATGAGACTCCTGGAATCTAGATGAGATCACTGGTGAGGGTATTTTCCATACCAATATTAAGTCACATTTGGGACACAACAGGGGCATGTCTACGCAAGCCCTGTGATACAGCAGTATATCTATGCACACTACGGAACTTTTAGTGCACATCAGTAGGGTCCACACAGACAGTTAGCGCACAGCATGCTGGCGTGCTGTAGATTTACACCCCGGCTTGTCAGGCAGTAAGTGTTTGTGTAGGCATGCCCTATCTTTCTCACAACATATTGATGCCTGGGTAAATAAAGGAAGTACATAACAAAAATGACTCCTTTGCACAGTACATTTAAAAATACACTTTTACTCAAAAAAAAAGAAAAAGAAAATAATTGAAATCATTCTTATTTTTACCTTTAGGTGTTGGAATTTGCCTGTCATGTCCATCCACTTGACTCAGAGGATCATTGGAATCTGGTATCTCCATTTCACCTAAGTGAAAAATAAACCATTAAAATTTTAAGCCAGTTGAGATTGAGTTGATCTTTCTCTTCTTAAGCAGAATTAAGATGTTGGGTATTTAAATTCACTTGGGGCCAAAACCTGGTCCCACTGAAGCCTGTGGCAAAATTCTCTTTGACTTCAAGGGGATCAGGAATTAGCCCTTATTGACTAAAAAATTTATCCAGCACAACAAATTGAAGGTATTGTGCTTTACACAGAGACAGCATTAAAAAGTGTGTTACAGTTCTATCCACACAAAAAATAAAATTCAAATACTTTCTGCAAACCTCCTTTGTCATATCAGATTAATCAGTAGTGGAACTCTGACATTCTCAAGCAAAACATGGCATAAGATTTACTTTTGAGAATATATTACATTGATTTAAATTCTATTTTCACAGGTCAAACCCACCCCTGATGCCTTATGCTTCCCAACCCCAACACCACCGTTTGAATGATGATCTAACTACCGACCAAGGCACTGAAAGACAGCAAAAGAAGTAAAATCAGAGTGTTTTATAATTACACATTATTTGCTATTTGTAAAAGTCTCTTAGAACTGGGGGCTTGAAAATCTAATATTTTCTCCAGCCAGTTCTATCATTTTACCGTTAGTGCACACTCATAGACTTTAAGGCCAGAAGGGACCATCATGATCATCTAGTCTGACCTCCTGCACATCACAGGCCACAAACCCGCCCACTTCTGAAATAAACCCATAACCTCTGGCTTAGTTACTGAAGTCCTCAAATCTTGATTTAAAGACTTCAAGTTACAGAGAATCCACCATTTACTCTAGGTCAAACCAGCACACTGAACTCTCTTCCCCCCATCCCAGTATTCCTAATGGTGTTGAAATTAATATCTTTTTGTTCAACTTTTTGTTTACGCACCAGTATACAATATCACAGCACAGCACTGGAAACTGTTAGTTGGCTGCTCCTGAAGAGCAGTAGGGACAGCATCCACAGGCTTTTATTTTTATGGTTTTTGCAAAAATTATGACTACTGTTGCAGGTTTTTGACAGCTTTTTTGTTTTAGAACATTCTTTCAGCAACAGGGAGGGGGTGGATTTATAAGAGATACAGTTATAGGGCTGCTTTCACTAAAACTACTTCTCGCAAGAAATGGCTCAGCCACTAACTCCACCAGAGGGGTTCCCAGCTCAAGCAGAGATAGGTGCCTCCCTGCAGCTCAGATGTTGGGCATTGAACTCCGTGAGGGGGTGCGGCTTGGGAATACCCCTCACTGGCATCTCCCATTGGCTAGCGTGCTGGTTGTTATGGCTCCCATTCTCAAGCACCTCTCTCTCCCCACACATTGTATTGGGAGCCTAGGCACCTAACTCAGGCTTTGAGGATTCCATTGTCTTTCACTGTGCCCAAGTCCCTTTGTGGATCCAAGCCAAAGTACTTCATAAACCTATACTCTCTCCTGTGGTTCACTTCACCTAGCTACTTAGGTAAAATTACACTGTCTTATCTCCACTAGGATTTTTTCAGTGGGACAGCTAATGTATGCTAATTATTCTGCTGTAAAAATACACGCCCCCCCCTTTTTTTTTTTGGCGCAGTGAAGCCAAAGCCAAGGTCTCATACCAAGAGTTGGAGGGGAAGGCAGAGTGTAACAATCCTGATGAGGCGGTCTTTGAGTCACATGTGCATAAACCCAGCCTACTCTCAACGTTATGCTCTCAACTGATGACTTCAAGTGATCGGAGTACACTGGGAATTACAAAAGAACAGGACAAAATGTTATTTATAAAACTGCACAGGCTCAGTTATGATACATGATTACCTACACTCACACTCCTCTATGTAATTTTCAATGCTCATGCAATGATTTAAGTGTCCTTGACTATTTTCTTTTATGTTAATGATCTATGCTCAACTTTATTTCCTGTGTTTTCCATCTGTTTATCAGTTAAGTGAGATTCTCAAAAGGGACAAACATGAGAAGCCTATAGAGAGAGAGAGAGAGCACAGCAGTCTCTCTCTTCCCACACCCACATCCCTAGTTGGTGTTTTTTAACTCTTACATTAGAATGAAACAAGACAAAAGCATCTGCTGATTTTAAAACGCTTTAATAATAGTTTTATGTAATTCCTCCTTGTGCTTGGTATGTTTATGTCTGGCAAAAACATTTGTCTCCAGATGTGCCTTATCAGAATATAATTACAAACTACAGACAGTCTATACCAGCAAAGTCTCCATGACTAAGCAATGTTAAAACTGAAAAATCCTGTGTGGGCTGTAAATTATAAGTCCAAAACAGATCTGCCGTTTTCAACTGTCGCTTTAATGAAAGAAACATTTTATCTTTTAAATATTCTAATCTGAAAGTTTTCTTTTTTAAACCACATTTATTATGAACGCTTAATTTTAACTAGGGCTGTCAAGCGATTAAAACAATCACAATTAATCGCAAGATAAAAATAGTCACAATTAATCACTGTTTTAATCACACTGCTAATAACAGAATACCAATTTAAATTTATTATAAATAGTTTTGGATGTTTTTCTACATTTTCAAATATGTTGATTTCAATTACAACATAGAATACAAAGTGTACAGTGCCTCACAGTGGAAGGGAGGACAGTGTAGAGGATGGGAGGGAGAAATTATTATGCTTTATTACAAATATTTACACTGTAAAAAACAAAAATAGTATTTTTCAGTTCACCTCATAAAAGCACTGCAGTGCAACCTCTATCATGAAAGTGCAACTTACAAATGTAGACTTTTTTTTAACACAACTGCACTCAAAAAACAAAACAATGTAAAACTTTAGAGTCTAGAAGTCGAAGCATGAAGAGGCATATGAATGTCTAACATATCTGGTACGTGAATACCTTGCAAGGCCAGCTACAACAGTGCCTGCGAACACCTGTTCTCACTTTCAGGTAACATTGTAAATCAGAAATGGGCAGTATTATCTCTTGTAAATGTAAACAAACTTGTTTGTCTTAGCTACTGGCTGAACAAGTAGGACTGAGTGGACTTGTAGGCTCTAAAGTTTTACATTGTTTTGTTTTTTAGTGCAGTTATGTAAAAAAATAATTCTACATTTGTAAGTTGCTTTTTCACGATAAAGAGATTTCACTACAGTACTCACATGAGGTGAGATGAAAAATACTATTTCTTTTGTTTTTTTACAGTGCAAATATTTTAATCAAAAATAATAATATAAAGTGAGCACTGTACACTTTGTATTCTGTTGTAATTGAAAGCAATATATTTGAAAATATAGAAAAACATCCAAAATATTTATAATAAATTTAAATTGGTATTCTACTATTGTTTAAGAGTATGTTAATTGACAGCCCTAATTCTAACCCTGACATTTCTGAACTAAGAGTTAAAGCAACGCAGAGCTGTGTTCAACATGAAATATTCCAAAGATTTTACATTGTACATGCCTCTGGATCAGACCTGCCAATAAGTCATTTTGCACATGGAAAGCTTTTTCCCTTTAAATTAAACAATATGAGAGAACCACAGATTCAAAAGTGCCGAGAGCCTCTCAGAGGAAGAGTTCATGCACCCGCTTCTCCATTCCTGTTGACTGCTTCTCTCAATTCTTCATAATTTTACATTCCTGTTGTCTTAATACATTCTCTTCTGCTAGAACTGGATTCACAGTGCTGAGCTAAAACAGATAATGATCCTTATGTATCCCCCACCCATTCACTCTCTGGATTGCTATGGCAGAGGGAGCCAGCTTCCTGGTGATCTCTGCATCAAGTCTACACTGCTGGTAGTCCTTTCGAGACCTCACACATCTCTTCTTCAGCCTACATCTCAGACCTTGAGTGTCATTGCATACCTTCCCCACTCTGCTGTGTCAAAATCCCAGCTCCAATGTCCCATTTGCCCCTTCCTCTTTGCTACTCTTCCATTTTTCCCTTTCTTCCCATGCATTTTTCACACCATCATTCACACATGAACTGAACAAAAAGCCTCCAGTTTACTTCCTTCCAGGGCCTTCTGTTTGACCATTCTAGACCGTAAATTCCTTGAGGCAGCTAAGATCTTCACTGATTTCTTGCAGAGTGCACAGTGTATTTATTACTAAGCATATGAACAATAATTACAAATAAAAATAAAAGTAACAGTGATAATGATATATCGTATCTGTGTTCCTAAACATTAATTTGCTTGGGAGTCTGGAAAATAAAAGGTTTTAAAACTTAAAGGATCAAGCTGTTCCTCATATTGTAAAGAGAATTTAAAATATTATGCATTTAAGGCCATGGTTTAGATATTCCTGCTATTACAACTGGGGGGAGAATCTGTGAACTGGGTGGCTGCCACGCTACTGAATACTTTAATTGGTAGCGATAGAGGAGCAGACCTACTGGATCTTTTCAGATGCATGACTTTGTGCTACAGTGTCTTTACAAGTAGATAACTGTTGGTAGATAAGACCTAACTGCATATTATTACATTCATTTCAGATGTGACAAAAACACCAGACTTCATGAAGTGTAGAGTTCCAGCAGTGTTGCTCAACCTTACCAAAAAATGCCACTCATTCACTTCAATGGGTGGAAGACTCGATGGGGCTGGCACGGAAGAGGGAAAAGTCCCCAACAGCAAGGAAGGAAGATACTCACTGAGGGATACCAGGTAGCTCCTCCCTCCCCTACGGAAGTCTTGATCCCCCATTAGCCAGCTGGGGGGACAAGGGTGCTGATTAGCCAGCATGCTCCAGCTCCTAGGATTTAACCTAGTACAGGGGCCATGTGGAGCCGCTTTCAGATCCATTCCAGCAGCCCTACTCTACCCATACTGACCTAGGAATGGGAAGCCAACCTGACAGATGCTGCGGTCTAGCCCATTGCCCATTTGGGGGTCAGGAAGGAATTTGACAGAGGACCATGGAGTTTTTTGCCTTTCTCACAGTATCTACAAGCCACAGAGGGTTAAGCAGGAATGCATTTAGTACCTAGCTGAGGTATTCAGGTTGAGTTATTAATTCATCACAACTTGCAGTTGGTTTCCAGTGCATTAAAAGAAAAATGAATGGTTCCCAGAGGTAAAATATTTTGGTGATGGGCCTGGGGCTCATGGGATAAAGTAAGACCTTATGGCTCTCGTGGGCCAAGGTCCCCCTCGCAGGGAGGAGGATGCCAGAACTCAGAGTGAGTTAAATCCTGGTAGGTAGGCTGAGGAGAACCAACCCCGAGTTACGGGTTATATGGTAAGGCGCATGTAACCGCCTCACTGTAACCTATTTAAATAGTTGCTATAAAAAAGTATGGGTGATGGACAGGTAGTGCCCCTCCACTGTGTTAAAATATATTAAAAGTTGTGACCTGCTGTTTATTCCATGAATGTGTCTGTCCTCGTTTTGCCACTGTGTCCGCATCAAAACTTAAGTACGTCAACTAGCAAAGGATGGATACGCAAATGAGCAACCAGGATTACAGATATGAAAGAACAGATGGAGGATGAACTGCCCTCACGTTAACTGTATGCAAACAGCTATTATTAAATAATTTACTTGGAGAGAAATGCTCATGATATGAAGCCTAGCTGTGATAGTATCAACTCCCATTGCTAAAATGTTAGCTGAGTAGCATGCTGGTATGTAAATATGTAGTTAACTGAAGTCAGACAAACCACCATGGCTACTGTGGAGCACTCAGTAACCAGAGTGTCAATAGTCCCCTTTGAAAATGCTGACCGACAGAAAAAAGGAGCCATTAATCTCTCAGGCCAAGAGAACAGATCCTCAGGAAACCACAAACAGAAGAAAGAGACTGACATAATTTCATCTTTAATGCTTTATCTGAAAGATAGCACCATCGGATAGTACTGCTCTCTCTTTGGATTGGTTGAATTATACATTGGTCATAAAGTGTAAGACTACAGAGACAGGTGTGTGAACTGAACTCCTAACCTTTTGGTACTAAGCAATTAAAGTATACTGATAAAATCTGAAAGAGCAGTAAGTCTCATCACTAGATTCTAGCGGTTTGGTTAGTTCATTGTGTGTGCTACATTTGTTGGTTGCATAGATAAGAAATCTCTTCGTTCCATAAGAGCTTGTATGCCTTAAGCTAGTTAGGAAGATTTTATTTAAAAAAAAATCTATTCATTATTCAATAAAAGGAAACATAAGAGAACAGCCTGTGTTTTTGCACATACTTTGCAAGAATGTAGCAATCATTGCAAATTTCAGAAAGAAAAACAGTAGTGTAAAAATCACTGTCCTTGCCCAATTTGGATACAAAAACCAACCCTCTACACTAAGAATGGTATTATCCCTTCCTCTGTCAATTCCATCCCTTTCAGAATGTACTCTTTTGTCATAGAACATGAGGAAAAGTGGCCAACTTGATAGGGATTTGGGAAGTAGACAGTTTAGGCCGCCTTTTATAAAAATTCTTGGGACTCCTTCTCATGAACTGGCACAGAAATAAACATCCTGTAAGGCAGAGGCAAGATTGCCCTAGCACAAGTACCAACACAGAATTGGTGATTTCTCAGTTGAATAAAAAGTCTAATCACATGGCATATGCTACTGGTAAAGTAATAGCTAAATAATGATTTCAGAATTTAACTATTTCTTTAGTTCAGGGATCTCAGTATATGCAAATAAGTTGTAATAAATAGAGTTGATAATGTTTAATGATGTAATCCTATTAAAATATTACATGGCATGTTTATCAGCCATACCAAAAAAAACCCAACCCAAACAGATTACATGTAAACTCCCACTGCTTAAATACTAACCATTTTTATATTTAAAAAGAATTATTTTTAAATTATAGTTGAGGAGCAAACCTTAGATCTTAGTTCTGTCCAGTCCTTCCACTTATCAATATATACTAATCCAGGAGCTGAAATTATTTTCTAGATTTAAAACAGTAACACACCCCCTTTACCACTCACTATGTCAACCTTTGACTTAGGTTCTAACTTTATTTCAATAATATAAAACTCCCAAAAGAATAAAAACCCTTCCGTTTAATACCCCCTAATATTCTGTTCTTTTCTTCATAAAACTTTGTTGACCTTCTGTCAATCACTAACCTCTAGAACTCTCCAAACAAAGGACCCACTGTTGGCTTTGATTTAGCTGCCAATCTGATTACTTTGGATTTGGGAAGCAGGCTATTTAGGTTGCTGAATCAGGGCCTTTCATTGAAATTCCTTTTCCAACATCTTCAGCCCCTGGCAACCAATTGCAAACTGGGCTTGGCAAACCTGTAAAGGGCGGTGAACAGTCCACAAAAGATGCAGTTAGTACTACATGATCAGTACACTGCTTTTATAGTTACAGAAGATTAGGAGCTCTACTTTTTCTGTGACAGTTGTCATTTCACATAAAAATACAAAAGAGGGAAAATGTCTTTTTGTTTCAGTTGTTTGGTGCCAGATGCATTACATACAGTTCTTAGAACACACACACAACACACTGTGAAGTTATCTAAACAATTATTTCATTGTAAACGTTGATTTTTTGACTCCTTAGGGAAAGTATATTTTTACGTGATCTCAAGCTAAATTGACAGCAATAGGAGCTTTCACTATTAAAATGTTAGAATTTGAGACAGCCTTTCTACATCTGCTCTAACTTCAACAAGAGGTAACCAGCAAATTCACATGATAAAGGAATGTTGAACCTAAGGCCTGGTCTACACTATGACTTTAATTCGGATTTAGCAGCATTAAATCGAATTAACCCTGCACCCGTCCACACAACGGAGCCATTTATTTCGAAATAAAGGGCTCTTAAAATCGATTTCTGTACTCCACCCCGACGAGCGGAGTAGCGCCAAAATCGATTTTGTCATTTTGAATTAGGGTTAGTGTGGCCGCAATTCGATGGTATTGGCCTCCGGGAGCTGTCCCAGAGTGCACCATTGTGACCGCTCTGGACAGCAATCTGAACTCGCATGCACTGGCCAGGTAGACAGGAAAAGCCCCAGGAAAATTTGAATTTCATTTCCTGTTTGCCCAGCGTGGAGAGCACAGGTGACCACAGATAGCTCAGCTCATCAGCACAGGTAACCATGCAGGCCGATAATCGAAAAAGAGCACCAGCATGGACCGTACGGGAGGTACTGGATCTGATCGCTATATGGGGAGAGGATTCAGTGCTAGCAGAACTTCGTTCGAAAAGACGAAATGCCAAAACTTTTGAAAAAATCTCCAAGGGCATGATGGAGAGAGGCCACAATAGGGACTCAGATCAGTGCCGCGTGAAAGTCAAGGAGCTCAGACAAGCCTATCAAAAAACAAAGGAGGCAAACGGTCGCTCCGGGTCAGAGCCGCGGACATGCCGCTTCTACGCCGAGCTGCATGCAATTCTAGGGGGGGCCGCCACCACTACCCCACCTGTGACCGTGGATTCCGGGTCGGGGATAGTCTCATCAGCTACAGCTGAGGATTCTGCGGATGGGGAAGAGGAGGAGGAGGAGGAGGAGGACGAGCTTGCAGAGAGCACCCAGCACTCCGTTCTCCCCAACAGCCAGGATCTTTTTCTCAGCCTGACTGAAGTACCCTCCCAACCCTCCCAAGCCAGTATCCAAGACCATGACCCCATGGAAGGGACCTCAGGTGAGTTTACCTTTTAAAATACAAAACTTGTTTTAAAAGCAAGCGTTTTTTAATGATTACTTTGCCCTGAGGACTTGGGATGCATTCGCGGCCAGTACAGCTACTGGAAAAGTCTGTTAACGTGTCTGGGGATGGAGCGGAAATCCTCCAGGGACATCTCCATGAAGCTCTCCTGGAGGTACTCCAAAAGCCTTGCCACAAGGTTTCTGGGCAGTGCAGCCTTATTCCGTCCTCCATGGTAGGACACTTGACCACGCCATGCTTGCAGCAAGTAATCTGGTATCATTGCCTGACAAAGCCTGGCAACGTATGGTCCCGGTGTTTGCTGGCATTCAAGCAACATCCGTTCTTTATCTTGCTGTGTAATCCTCAGGAGAGTGATATCGCTCATGGTAACCTGGTTGAAATACGGGAATTTAATTAAGGGGACAGAGGTGGCCGTTCCTACTGGGCTGTTTGCCTGTGGCTGAAAAGAAATCCTTCCCTGCAGTTAGCCAAGCGCAGGCGGGGGAATTGGCCCTGAGCTTTTCGCGTTTGGCTAGCAGGGATGTTCCCTGTTACCAGCCACGCGGTCGGGGGAGGGGTACATTGATCATCCCAGGGAATTCATGGCGGGAGGAGGGGGGTGGGGGGGTTAGTTTGGTTTCTGCAGGGATCTTCCCTGATACCTGCCACGCGGTGGGGGGAGGGATAAAGCGATCATCCCAGAGAATTGGATGGGGGGGGTTAGTTTGTTTTCTGCTGCTGAAGGTTAACAGGAAAACCGCAGCAGTCAACAGGCTTTGCTTGGTATGTGGGAAAGGAGGGCGCAGAAGCCGAAAGACAATGGCTTACCATGGCTGCCTGCAAGGTGAATTCTGTTGCCCGGACCTGCGTCTGTGATCTCTAACACCAAAGCCACAGGCACTCAATATTAAGATGGAAAATGCGACCTTGTACTGAAATCACATGTGCTATGTAATGTGAATAGTGTTTTTCACTATGAAAGAGTGTAAGCATTGTTCTGTAAAATGTATCAGTTTAAAAACTTCTCTCCTTTTTTTCAACCCTCCCTCCAGCAGCTGCAAATTTTTCAAGCCTCCCTCCTCCATCCCGAAGGCTATCTCAGATAAGGCGGCATAGAAAGAGGACGTGAGACGACATGTTCACGGAAATAATGGAATGCACCCGCAATGAAAGATCTCATTTGAATGAGTGGAAGGACACTGTATCTAAATTTAGGAAAGATGCCAGTGAACGTTAGGTCATGAGGGACGCTCGAGATGAGAGGTGGCAGGCTGCAACGCTGGGGCTGCTGCGTGAGCAAACGGACATGCTCCGGCGTCTGGTGGAGCTTCAGGAACGGCAGCAGGATGACAGAGTGCCGCTGCAGCTGCTGTATAACCTCCCTCCCCCCTCACCATGTTCCATATCCTCCTCACCCAGACGTGTAAGAACACGGGAGGGAGGCTCCGTGCACCCTCCCCCTCCACCCCAGTGGACAGCCCAACCAAAAGGCTGTCGTTATATTGAATTTGTTCAGTGGCCTTTTACTTCCCTCCTATCCTCCTCCCAAACCTCACCCAGATTACCTTGTTGGTTCTCTCCCTATGTTTATAATCACTTAATAAAGAATACATGATTTTTAAACGATAGTGACTTTATTTCCTTTGAAAGAAAGCTGGGGGAACGGGGAGGGTGAGTTCCTTACAGAGAATGAATGAGTCAATAAAGGGGGCGGGTTTTCATGAAGGAGAAACAAACAGAAATTTCACACTGTAGCCTGGCCAGTCATGAAACTGGTTTTCAAAGCTTCTCTGATGCACAGCGCTTCCTGGTGTGCTCTTCTAATCGCCCTGGTGTCTGGCTGCGCGTAATCAGCAGCCAGGCGATTTGCCTTAGCCTCCCACCCTGCCATAAAGGTCTCCCCCTTACTTTCACAGAGATTGTGGAGCACACAGCAAGCAGAAATAACAATGGGGAGATTTCTTTGGCTGAGGTCAGAGCGAGTCAGTAGCGATCGCCAGCGACCTTTTAAACGGCCAAATGCACATTCTACCACCATTCTGCACTTGCTCAGCCTGTAGTTAAACAGCTCCTGACTCCTGTCCAGGCTGCCTGTGTATGGCTTCATGAGCCATGGCATTAAGGGGTAGGCTGGGTCCCCAAGAATAACTATTGGCATTTCAACATCCCCAATGGTTATTTTCTGGTCCGGGAAGTAAGTCCCTTGCTGCAGTCCTTTAAACAGAGTAGTGTTCCTGAAGACGCGAGCATCATGAACCCTTCCCGGCCAGCCCACGTTGATGTTGGTGAAACGTCCCTTGTGATCCACAAGTGCTTGCAGCACCATTGAAAAGTACCCCTTGCGGTTTATGTACTGGGTACCCTGGTGCTCCGGTGCCAAGATAGGGATGTGGGTTCCATCTATCGCCCCACCACAGTTAGGGAATCCCATTGCAGCAAAGCCATCCACTATGACCTGCACATCTCCCAGAGTCACTAGCTTTCGTAGCAGCACCTCAGTGATTGCTTTGGCTACTTGCATCACAGCAGCCCCCACAGTAGATTTGCCCACTCCAAATTGATTCCCGACTGACCGGTAGCTGTCTGGCGTTGCAAGCTTCCACAGGGCTATTGCCACTCGCTTCTCAACTGTGAGGGCTGCTCTCATCTTGGTATTCTGGTGCTTCAGGGCAGGGGAAAGCAAGTCACAAAGTTCCAAGAAAGTGCCCTTACGCATGCGAAAGTTTCGCAGCCACTGGGAATCGTCCCACACCTGCAACACTATGCGGTCCCACCAGTCTGTGCTTGTTTCCCGGGCCCAGAATTGGCGTTCCACGGCTATAACCTGCCCCATTAACAGCATGATCTCCAAAGCACTGGGTCCCGCGGTTCGATAGAATTCCATGTCCATATCCTCATCACTCTCGCTGCCGCGCTGCCGTAGCCTGCTCCTTGCCGCCTGGTTTTCCAGGTTCTTGTTCAGCATAAACTGCACGATAAGGCGCGAGGTATTTACAATGTTCATGACTGCTGTCTTGAGCTGAGCGGGCTCCATGTTTGCCGTGGTATGGCATCTGCACTGTTCACCCAGGAAAAAGGCGCGAAACGGTTGTCTGCCGATGCTTCCTGGAGAGGGGGGAGGATATACCCAGAACCACCCGCGACAATGTTTTTGGCCCCATCAGGCATTGGGATCTCAACCCAGAATTCCAATGGGCGGAGGAGACTGCGGGAACTATGGGATAGCTACCCACAGTGCAACGCTCCAGAAATCGACGGTAGCCCCGGTACATGGACGCACACCGCCGAATTACTGTGCTTAGTGTGGTTGCATACATTCGACTTTATACAATCTGTTTTACAAATTCAAATTATATAAATTCCGATTAATCCCGTAGTGTAGACATACCCTAAGAGAAATGCCAACCTTACAACTAACTAAACCTCAAGTTGGCACAACACACATCTAAATAAGAAGCCATTTTACAAGGGTCAGGGCTCAGATATATATATATATAAAGTTGTTCTCATTATTTATAAGCATCTCTCTTGGAATCATGAAACTTATTTCCTTAACATAAGTCTTCCTTCACTAAATTTGTTCTGTTTTTCATGACTGCTGGACTGAAATGGTTCATTTTTAGAAAAATAAGAAAAAAACATTGAAGTAAAAACTAGAGGGCTAGCTTACATTTGGGGCCAATCAACCTTGACAGTGGCTAATTCATTCACTTTTTTGGTCAGAAATTTTTGCATAAAATTAAAATAAGTTTTCAAGCAATGCATGCTATATCACCTTCATGCAACCCTCTCCTGTATTATCTACAAACAAGATTTCCAGGGTGGATTTCTGTATGGGGTGCCCAATTTTCAAATGAGTGCATTTTAATAGGATTTCAAAATCCCATAAACTGACACTCAGTTGACACTTAGGCACTCAAAAAAGGAATTTGCACACATATACTAATCTGAATGTTTGTGCTCATATGCTTATTACGATATATTAATTTTCCTAAGTTTGAAAACTGATCCTCAAATATCAAATGCATGTCCCCAAAAAGAGATAAAACATGTTATTCAGTGTAGCATCAGTTTTTTAAAAAAGCTGAATCTACGTAAAGCTGGAATGATCTTGATCTCCACAGGAAACCCTATCCCACTTCCAAAAAGAAAAACCTTACAATGAAGATTTGTAGTATATCTACTTTTTACACATCTTCCAGGTGCCTCTACATGTACCATCAGGTCAATGTTAAATGCAGAACCAATCCAGCCATCTAAAATAATACTACTAGAGATTCATACACAGAGTTCAGCAAATCATCTGATTCATTCAGACTCCTCATATCATTTATGCATGTTCTATACCATACAGCATTTCCAACTCCCTATTAAACTTTTGCCCTTCCATTTACACAGCTCACATTTTGTGAGTTAAGCTATTAAATGACTTACATTCTTCTCTCTGTATATCATATTTGCATCTTAAAAATGAAAGGTCAAATGAGAGAGACACACGGAATAAATATTTATTCAGATCTCCTTCAGAGTAAAAACCTCATTGAGAAACTATTATAACATTATTGTAGCAACAGTGTAGTTATGGTTTCATTTTTAAGATAAGACAGCGGAAAGATCCAGGCATGAAAATAGGGGAGTGTTCAGCAGTTAACATAATTTTCACAGTTTTAACTGTAAAACAAGTCCTGATTTGCCAGGGACTTACTCCTCAATGAAACATTTAAAGGAGTTTGGTTTAGAAATAATGAAGCTATAAAAGCAAAGAGAAGGACATGAATTAAGGTGAAAGCACACTTGCTAGAGCAAAGGACAGCAGGGGACTCCATCAGGAGTCCATAAACTTTGTCTACTAATAGAGGACATATTTTTCTATACTAAATGGAGAAACTATATTGTCTATATACCCATAATAGAAAGGGGCAAGGAAAACAGTCTTTGTGATTATTAATAAAGAGATGGCCAGGGCCAAATAAAACCATTTTCAAATAGTTAATAATAAAACTCTGGTATTTATGGCATAAAACACTTGAGTCCTTTAAGCCATGAAGACACTTCAAAGTCATATGAACCACTAAATTGACTAGGTATCACAAATACACACCATTTCATACGTAGAAACTATATCTATGTTAAACAGTTCTGAAGCAAAAACACACACCACTAAGTCAATACATTCAGGAACATGTAAAAACCCTTAAACTATTTTTTTTTTTTAAGAGAGAGAAAGACATGGAACTCAAGCTGGCTTTCATAACAGACAGTAATTATTGGTTAAGTGTTATACTAAAAAAATCCTTTTGGAAAACACGGACACATTCCAAAGCTCTTCTCCACCTCAGCTGTAAAATCTTAACTTAAAAAGCACTCAACAACAGCACTGAACACACCTGCAGCTCAAAGAACATCAAGTTAACATGACAATCATTCATGACATTATTACATGATTGATTATTTTACTGCTTCTGGCTGTGAAAATAAAACAGTCTCAACCAAAAGACTAAAAATAATCATGATTTATGAGTATAACACTCCACCAATTAGGAGAAAACAATTTTCATAGTGCTCGTTTCTAAAAAATCATTTAAAATCCAAAAATACCAGTCCTGTGTGCAGCCTTGGGCTGAAATCTTTAAAGGCCCCAGTTGAGAAAAACATCCCTATTCAAGGAAGACACTTAAGCATGTGCTTAAGTACTTTCTTGTATTATGACCAAAGTAATAACATTAGACCCTCTGTTATAGGAAGTAGGCTAAAAACAATATAGGTCACAGTTGAGTCTGACAAAGAAAAAATATTTTATCCTAAAAGTCATTTTCACATTTTGATGGTTGATTACCATAAATTATGATGCTACAATAATGTTAAACCTTTGGAATATCAACTAGGTCTGTTGACTAATCGCAGTTAACTCATGCGATTAACTCAAAAAAATTAATCGTGATTAATTGCACTGTTAAACAATAGAATACCAATTGAATTTTATTAAGTATTTTTATATGTTTTTCTACATTTTCAAATATATTGACTTCAATTACAACACAGAATACAAAGTGTACAGTGCTCACTTTATATTATTTTGACTACAAATATTTGCACTGTAAAAATGATAAACAAAAGAAATAGTATTTTTCAATTCACCTCATACAAGTACTGTTGTGCAATCTCTTTATCATGAAAGTGCAACTTACAAATGTAGGTGTTTTTGTTACGTAACTGCACTCAAAAATAAAACAATATAAAACTTTAGAGCCTACCAGTCCACTCAGACAAACAAGTTTGTTTACATTTGCAGAAGATAATGCTGCCTGCTTCTTGTTTACAATGTCACCTGAAAGTGAGAACAGGCATACGCATGGCACTTTTGTAGCTGACGTCGCAAGATATTTACATGCCGGATGCACTAAAGATTCATATGCCTCTTTATGCTTTGACCATCGTTCCAGAGGACATGCTTCCATGCTGATGACACTCGTTAAAAAAATAATGCATTAATTAAATTTGTGACTGAACTCGTTGGGGGAGAATTGTATGTCTCCTGCTCTGTTTTACCTGCATTCTGCCATATATTTCATGTTATAGCAGTCTCGGATGATGACCCAGCACATGTTGTTCGTTTTAAGAACACTTTCACTGCAAATTTGACAAAATGCAAAGAAGGTACCAATGTGAGATTTCTAAAGATAGCTACAGCACTCAACCCAAGATTTAAGAATCTGAAGTGCCTTCCAAAATCTGAGAGGGATGAGGAATGGAGCATGCTTTCAAAAGTCTTAAAAGAGCAACACACTGATGCAGAAACTACAGAACCGAACCACCAAAAAAGAAAAATTAACCTTCTGCTGGTGGCATCTGACTCAGATGATGAAAATGAATATACTCTGCTTTGGATCGTTGTCGAGCAGAACCTGTCATCAGCACGGACGCATGTCCTCTAGAATGGTGGTTGAAACATCAAGGGACATTGAATCTTTAGTGCATCAGGAACCGGCCATGGACAATATCCCATCCTCAGAGTCCACGGTCAGTGGTGGGGTAGTGGTGGCGGCCGCACCAAGGATGGAATGCAGTGCCTCGTAGAAATGGGATCTGTGGGGCTGGGATCCGGAGCGTCCGTTTGCCTCTTTGGTCTTCTGGTAGCCTTGTCTCAGCTCCTTGATTTTCACGCGGCACTGCGTTGCATCCCGGCTGTATCCTCTCTCTGCCATGGCTTTAGAGATCTTCTCATAGATCTTTGCGTTCCGTCTTTTGGAGCGCAGCTCGGAAAGCACGGACTCATCGCCCCACACAGCGATGAGATCCAAGACTTCCCGATCAGTCCATGCTGGGGCCCTCTTTCTATTCTGGGATTGCACGGCCATCTCTGCTGGAGAGCTCTGCATCGTTGCCAGTGCTGCTGAGCTCGCCACGCTGTCCAAACAGGAAATGAGATTCAAACTGCCCAGACAGGAAAAGGAATTCAAATTTTCCCGGGGCTTTTCCTGTGTGGCTGGTCAGAGCATCCGAGCTCGGACTGCTGTCCAGAGCGTCAACAGAGTGGTGCACTGTGGGATAGCTCCCGGAGCTATTAGCGTCGATTTCCATCCACACCAAGCCTAATTCGATATGGCCATGTCGAATTTAGCGCTACTCCCCTCGTTGGGGAGGAGTACAGAAGTCGAATTTAAGAGACCTCTATGTCGAACTAAATAGCTTCGTGGTGTGGACGGGTGCAGGGTTAATTCGATGTAACGGCGCTAAATTCGACATAAACGCCTAGTGTAGACCAGGCCTTAGTGCACATACCACAATCCTGCACATACATATTGGGGCACCAGGGCTAGTGGTATTATCTTGAGAAATTAAAAACAAGGACCTTGCAGCTTCACTCCCTGTTCAGGCATAGTCAGTGCTGCATTTCCTATTTGCCAATCTTTGAGTGCTGCTTTGTAGACTGCCACACGGCACCTCTCTCAAGCAACCAAACCACCTCTATGTTTTCTGGGGAGCTATAGGGGGATGAGTTTTTAACTCAACACAGCACAGCCTACTTTCAGCACTGAGCTTAGGTTCACATGCTGTTTAACTGTTCTAGGCAGGACAAGAGCTTCCTTCTCTCACTGAAGAGCCTGTCTGAGCTCTCTGATTAAAACTGAGAAAGGATAAACAATCCCCAAAAGAGAAATTCTTGTTTCTCCTCCTCCTCTCCTTCATAAGCCTCCCTTAAAAGCAACAGGAATGATTCATAGCTCAGCAGCCTAAAACGGAGCTGCTGCCAGTTACTCTTAATATATTTATTTTAATTAGTAAAGCTATAACAAAAACCCTTTTTACACTACAAAAAGACAAAATTTACTGAGCTTTATTCTTTCCTCAAAATAAAACACTGAAGCAAGTAACTGAATGGTGGGAGTGCACCCAGCTGGAAACACTTGCAGCTTTCAGTGGGTGGACAGCATGCAACCAAAACTAAAATCTGGTCACAGTTCCACAGATACTAGCCAACAAGCTCATTTTCAACAACATACTGATGTACAGAAAATGCCTTCTGCTGAGCTTGCCTGAATGCAAAGGGCACGGTTTCCTAAATCAGCATGTGGGCACGTGCATGCACACGCACTTGTGGGTGGGATTTTAAAAGAGTTGGCAGTTTGAGCTGAACTGCTACATTTTTCCTAAATCAGGCAGGGATTTCCTCAACCCCTATAATCATTCATTATCCAGTTACACGACTGCAACTCATGTTAATCACAAGCAGTTCAACTGTAATCACATTATGATGATCTAGTGTTAATAGCATCATTTAAGGAAGTCACCACACTGTCACATTAATGAATTGGCAAAGTAAATGGCTATCCAGAAAGTGACAGCTACTGAAAGTGCAGTTCAACTCAGAAAATGATTGTAAAACCGGCACCTTCTTATTCAAGAGGTCTGTTTCCTGTGCATACTTATATCTGTTTCCTTTACTGTGTAAAACACTATTTACTATTTTAAATTCCTATTACCACTGTAGAGGCAACACAACTTTAGAACAGTGAGCTTCATAAAATAATTTATGAAGTTTTGATCACAGAATTTCCATTGTTGGTGAAACATAAGCCAGAAAGAACACATCTTGACCTTTAGATTCCAAGGTGAGGACTGAAAATCGGGGGTGGGAGAGGGGGGGTTGGGAATCTAATAAACTGAGTAAATTTGATCTTGAAGTCAATCACATTCAAAAATGGAACATCATATTCATGTTTTAACACTCATTTCCATTGTATTACTATAGTTTAATTAAGGCCACTTAATTTCAACAAATGCAACGAAAACTGATGTCCATGGAAAAAAGTGTTCTAAACATATTCATATGCAGAAGTGGAACAAGCTGTGCTCTATTATAACCCAGCAGTATTTACTCATGTAAAATTGATTGGTTCCACCCTTAAATTATGAAGTCCACAAAAGTAGACAGCTAGGCCAAGCAACTGCCAGATACATCCAACAGTACTCCTAACAGTTCTGAAATATGACGCAGTTTCACTCATCTTTGGCATTTGAATGGGATTTTGTTTTCAAGACATTTGTGAAACAGAATATTATCCACAGTGAGAATACAAAATGAGCAAAGATATGCATTTCATCTTAATGCATTTAAATAAAATGTCTACATTTCAAAATATAGATATCATGTATATTACAGGCGCTTTACAGTCCCACAGGTATTCATGTGCACATATTAATTGTCACTTTTAGATTTGATCCATTTACTCACAACCACTGTTTACCTAATCAAAAAGGACAGGTGTGGTTTTCATTATCCTTAAGCAAATATTTGCACAAGTAATACTTATTTCTGTGATACATTACAATAAAGTTATGCAAGTAAGAGTCAGAAAACGCCAACCCATCTCTCTTGCAAACGAATATTTTATAACAGCTATAGGCAACTGCCAAAGGAATTGTTCCAAGTATGTAAGCAATCGAGTTCCTTTACATTAGTTATAGTTAACTTTTAAAATCCTGGATATAGAAAAGGGTACAGATTGGTAGACCTAATATTCAGGAAAGCATACGAGAACCAGTAGCACTTCTTTATATCCAGGCACTAAACCGACCATATTATGTGACTGTAGGTCCTTAGAGGAGATGCTAATACCTCTGCTGGTAATGAGGCTTCACGTGGATTGGCCCACTCCATGTATCTGATATTTGTAGAAGCAGCATGGTTATCTTATGCAATGGAAAGTGAGAAAGCTTAGGGGATTAGGATGCAGCAAAGGTTTCAACAGCAAATTATCTCAGGTGTTATAAAACACCTAGGAATATGAATCCAGTCAGGTTACTCAATTAACTAAACATTTCAAATCCTTTCTTGGGAGAGTGATGTCAAGGGAGGAGATTACTGAATGGCTCAGGGTATTAACGAAATACAACAGACTTCTAGTTAGGGTGGCCAGACATCCCAATTCACCAGGGCTGTTCAAGTCAATTCTGTGAAACTGGGGGTTTGTCCTGGTTTGTACATATCACCTGGTCACCTTCTCTGTGCTTCGTGAGTGGTCTCAGGCCCAGCTGTCCTTGTTTCTATCTGACTGTGAATTATGGTGCATCCCCAAGTGAGTTCCATAATCTATAGTGTGGCAGTGCAGCAGAATCAGTGAGGAGTTTGCCGGAAGGCAGAAAGATGACACGTTGGGGTTAGCATACACACACAGAGCTGAGGCTCAGATAAGGAACATGAAGAAGGAGATCATAGCAGCAGCACCCAAACTCCATAAAGGTAGTGGAAAGGGTGGATCATAAGAGAGTGGGAGGATAGCTGGCTGACAAGAGAGGCTAAAAAGCAATGGACTCTTCCTCCCAATGTCAGAAAACTTTGCAACTCACCACCAACACGCCAGTAATACGTTTCTCATTTTAAAAACCTGTTCACTAGCTGAGGTTGGGAATAAAAAGTAGGCAGCTGATGGCTGCTATGGGAGCTCAGGCCACCTCCTGGTAAACAAGAGTTTGCATCACAAAAGACTACCATCAAAACTAGCAATAACTGGCACTCATTAGCAGCCTCGTAGAGATGCCAACAATTTAGCAGTCAGAAATGATCCCTCAGAGAGATGCAAGGTTGAATTATACTGTCAAGGCAGAAGGGGTGAGGGAGCTTTACTATACCTGCCACCCAAAAAATAACTGTTTTATTAACACAAAACTTGTCTCTAAGGCTGTCATATTCCAATTTCTCAGCACCGAAGGGTTTTTTTAAGTGATGTTATTTTTATTCATTTTGTGAACTTGCAAACTATTTCGTTGTCCCTAATTGGGGGATGGACAGATATAAACAATAAACCTTAGCCAAATTATGAAGATCTTTTTGGTGGTAGAGACTGTAATTTGTTGCACTGGGTATTTGCTGGCATTGTAACAAAGATATGAGGGCATTTCTGCCATGTAATTTGTGTACTTTGGGAAAATATTTGAAAAATGCTGTTCAAAGCATTAAACAAAAACATACCATGTTAATCAGTGTTATGTGTTGTGGGACTGACTAAATGCATGTCTGAAAAGATCAGAATGACTATTTGTGTGCACTGCATTTTCTGCCATGAGATAAGACGTTATGATGCACTAGAAAAGCTCCTCTGGACTTTCCATTACACGGAGGTTCTCAGATTTTCTACAAAGCAGCTGACATGAAAGAGACTTTGTGATTTACAATACTGCTGTATGGATGTAGATAAGATCTGGCCAAAGATCTAACTCCAAGAACTCTGTACTACTCCTAGAATGGGTTCTCAAATATTTAAACGACTATGATCTAGAAATCCAAAAGATGGATATATTCCCCTCTGACCTTGTTTTATTCTTTTGCTGGCTCTGTTCTGCTTCTGTGCCCCTTTTGTGTAGATTAATCTGAAATAGCTAACCTGATTTGCTTGACAGAATAAGCATTGTATTTCTAATAAATTAAGAAGTGCTCTGCTCAATTATGTGTTTGTCCATTAGTGTCTCTTGGCTTCATAGCCTGGGTTCGATAAATGAGGCATCTCTTTTGCTCATGTGATGATTCATCTAAGAAAAACATCAGTGGGAGAAGCTATTAAGATACTTAAGAGTCTAATGACAAGTAATACTGCAAACATTTTAAAAAGGGTAGTTAATTTCAGATTATATTAAAATGCAAAAGGTGCTATCTGCACTGACCTCTTGTAAAGCTAAGACTCTCACATAAGTAAAAAGCTGGACACTACATGGCTGTATGCATCAAAATGACTGGAATCGCCATGTTCTAATGAACTTCTTCAATTACCTGCAATAAAGCTGAAGGCGGTCACAATTTTTAGCTTGCTTCCCTCAAGAAATAATTTGATAAAATAAAGGCAAATTCATTCCTTTATATATTTTTTTCTGTATAGGCAGATTATTGATAAAATATAGGCAAAACTTTGTACCAGAAATAAGTAACTGTCACTTTGAACATACAGACACAACTTATACGTTTTACAAAAATGAAAGGAACCCAAACATGTTCACTCATATACAGGTAACAAAAATGACTGCACAATATCATGTAATTATTCAGCATTTATGTTTACTTACACACACACCCACACACACACACACACACACACACAGCTAAGTGAAAAAAATTATCAAATTACCTAAAGTTTACAGCTGCTGTATAAGCCCAAAAAAGATGCTAAAAATAAAATGGCCTGGCCCTGCAATTCCTACACATTCAAAATTTGCATTGATTTGAATAGAAGTTTGAGTACAGAACAATAACAGATTGAGTCCTTGATTGGACTAAATCCCCTTCCAGGAATAGGTATACAAAACGGGCAAAGTAGAATGAAATAATGACAATGAGTTCAATACCATGTAATAGTTGAGTTTGAGACATATCCTATCCCAGCCACACCATCACAACTCAAGTCTTAATGGGCAATAGAAGAGTTGAATTCCTTTATCAGGATCCAATTTTATCTTCTTTACCAATTACCGTTTCATGGGACAAAAGGTCAGAGGAATTGTTCTCCAGTCATATTAACTTATTAAACCACTGCATAAACAAAAGAAGCAATGTATACACGGTCTTATGTTACTGCACCAAGGCCTTTAAGGAGATTACAAATGACCTTATTGATCTGAGTCATGAAAAAGTGATTCTTGGTGCACTCATAATTTATGGTCAAACTTAATTCATTTGAAATGGTTCTTTGTGGCTTTAGTTTAGCACATAAAATTAAATCTCCTTCTACTTTATTAAATTTTAATCTGCATGTTTTTTGTTGATTTAAAGCAAATGGAGCCATGATAGGCTGGCTATTAATAGAGCTCCAGCATGCTATTAATAATCAAGTCACTAATCAAAGTGGAATTAAATGTATGTATGCATTTTGCTACTCATTAAAAGAAACAGACTCAACATCAATACCAAGGCCTAAGCTACACAGTTTTTGCACCAATGTAATTATATTGATATAAAACCTAAAATTGTTAGATCAGTGTAACAACATGTAGAATAAGTTATATTTATTTAAAGTATTAATTATAGGCAGGTTCTGTAGGGTCTAGACCCAAGGATACCCCAAGATCTATGGGATTTCCCCCTGGATAAACAGTTCCTATTTTACATCAAAGAGGAACTACATTGGTGCAGTGAGGTTAAACAAAGCCTGATATTAGCTTTACCTACCTTCCTAAGTCTGATATTTTCTCCCCTTGACTTCATTGAATTTATAGCTACACTAGTATAGAAACACCATAGCGAACATACTGAAAAATATTACATGATACACTGGTGAGGTCCAATATTCAATACAAATACTTTCATCACCAATAAACTTTCTTTTGTAAAGATCCTGGACCAAAAGCATAATGATTTTACTCTTTCTCAAAATGATATTTGGAAGGGGAGATGAAGTTAGAGGCCCAGGCAAGTTATAACAGACCAAAGAGCCAATGATGAAGCAGAGATTTGCATATGCAGCCAGTCTAGCTGCATGAACTCAGGGTGAACTATCATTAAGTGCAGATAACCCAATCAGAATGTAGGCATTTTCACTGAAATAAATTAGGACTGTAAATTTGATTGACAAAAAATTAGGACCTTCTGAGGGGAATACTCATGGAGTAAGGTATTCAATTGGTGCACTTCTCTCTCTCCAATGTTTGCCTGTGGCACATAACAGACTAGTCATCTATGGTTTAATTTTGGTTGTTGGGTTTAGTGCGTTGGTGGCTTGTGATATATAAGCAGTCACACTATATGTTCTGGTGGACTCTTCTGGCTTTTAAGTCTGTGAACATGAATAAAGGTGGCTGAAGCTAGCCCAGAGGTTTTAATCCAGCCCTCGAACTCCTGCCAGGGAGCGGGGCTTGCTCCGCTCCAGTGCTCTAGTTGGGGAGCGGGGTCTGGGTCTTGCCCCACTCCACGTGGCTCCCGGAAGCAGCGGCATGTCCCACTGCTGGCTTCTATGCGTGGGGGCAGTCGGGGGCTCTGCACGCTGCCCCCGCCCCAAGCGCCGCCCCTGCAGCTCCCATTGGCTGCGCAGGCAGCACGCAGAGCCGCCTGGGCACGCCTCCGCGTAGGAGCCAGAGGGGAGACATGCCGCTGCTTCTGGGAGCTGCTTGAGGTAAGCTGCCCGGAGCCTGCACCGCTGACCCCTTCCCGCACCCCAACCTCCTGCCCCAGCCCTGATCCCCCCGGTCCCAGCCTAGAACACCCTCCTGCATCCCCAACCCCTCACCCCCAGCCCTCCAGAGCCCGTACGCCTCCCCCCCCCCGGAGCCCTAACCCCCAATGTTGTGAGCATTCATGGCCCACCATACAATTTCCATACCCAGATGTGGCACTCGGGCCAAAAGGTTTGCTCACCCCTGATCTAGCCCATCATTTTATTTCAGAGTTTTTTATTTTGTACTATTAAAATGTTACAGGTTTTGATCTTGGTTACACATAGGATTTGTGCCTGTGAGAGGTAAAAAAACATTATACTACACACCATACTTAAAAACTAGAGTTCATCAGAACTCAAGAAGAAAAACAAATTAGAGTCCCACTGGAAACTAATGTATTAATTCCTCTGTTCTATGCTGTTGATGGTCTATACAAGTAAGCTTTTAAGACAGGTGGAAAAAAAGCTCTGCATTGATTGTGTGACTGACAAATCTCTTTACACTTTATATTTCATCTAGTTGTTTGAAAATGTGCTTCTTGATATTAAAGCGCAGGTGGTTGTTGCTACAGTTAAGAATGTGCTTATATTTTATGATGATTAAGGCTAAGTTTTTGTCACAGATATTATTAGTAAGTCATGGAGAGGTCACGGACAATAAACAAAAATTCATGGAAGCCCGGGACCTTTCCCTGACTTTCACTAAAAATATCCCTTACAAAATGGGGAGGCGGATTCAGCACCCACTGCTGCTGGGGGTCCTGCCCCCCACCCCCCGCTGCACTGAGTGGTCACTCCAGGGTCCCCCTGTTCATGGGGGCTGGGCTGCTGTGGGGTCCCCTCACCCACCGCTGTGGCTGGGCAGCTGCAGGGTCCTCCCACCAGGGTGATGGCTGAGAGCTGCAGGGAGGGAGTGGGGGCGTGCTGGCTGGGAGCTCCAGCCCTGGGGCAGAAAATGTCAGGGAGATCAATGGAAGTCACAGATTCCATGACTTCTGTGACCTATGTGATATAATCATAGCCTTAATTATGAACACAGTTTTTGCACCCAGAGGTTTAAACCCAGGCCATTTTAACCCACATCAAGCTGAGGCTTGTCAGGAGATCGGGGTGCAATTCCCAGCTTTGCCACTGACTTCCTGTGTGACCATGGACAAGTCAGCAAATCTCTATGTGCCTCATTTCCCCATCTGTAAAATAGAGATAATACTTCCTTACTCCTGCTCTTTGTCTGTCTTGTCTATTTGTATTGTAAGCTCTTAGGAACAGGGAAACCATCTCTTATGATGTGTTTGTATAGTGGCTAACACAGTGAGTCCTAAACTTGGTTGGGGCCCCAAAGTGCACCTAGGATACAAATAATAAATAATCACAATAGTCAAAATATTCCATAAAATGGGCCACTAATTTCCAGTAGGAGTTGTAATACTTCATACTTCATAAACATAAATGTTTTTCAGCAAGGTGGAAGAGTTAGCAGACAAGATTATATAACTGAAGACCAATTTTAGTTCCAATTCCAAAGTGCAGAGAATGTCTCAAAATCCCCCAATGGACACCAAATTAAGAATATACTTAGTAGCAGTGTCAGAAGTTGCTCCAGAATAGCTACCACTAGGGCCGTCCCTAGGGGGATGCGAGGCCCGGGGCAGAAGTGACGGATTCTTCTCTTCTGGGACCGACCGCACCAGCCAATTGCACTGGCCCGCCGGACCCCTCAAGCACGAGGCCCGGAGCAGTTGCCCCAATTCACCCTACCGAAGGGATGGCTCTGGCTACCACAAAGATGTAAATATATCAGACATCAAAGAATAGGTGACTTTTACTTGAAATAAGCAAGAGTGTTCTTTGAAGCATAAATAAAGTACTTAAATACAAAAGGAAGAGAATCTGACAAATAAGATCTATTAGTGCCCTTTGCCAGGTTTCCTGCTCCTGTGAACAGAAGGAAGCCTGGTCTAGCATATGTTGGTGAAACTGATTTAAGACCTGGGATCAGAACTATTGAACAAAGAACAGGACCACCTATGTATCAGTCTGATTTAGCTCCCAAAGACATCAATTGGAATTGGATCAAGTGCTATTTGAGCACAAAGTTTGGCCACAACTCTGCCAGTAGTCCGCCGTGTAAGTCAGATTTATCGTCCTATAAGAGTGGGTAACCATATGACTGACTGAATAAACTGAAGGAAAGTGCCTGGGTTTTGCGACACATCATGATTATTTTTCTTAAAATGGATCCCTAGATACAAATCTAATCCTCTTATCAACATAAGACCCAGATAAGTATTCCATTCAACTAAAGGTTCATATTCATCATTTATACGTTTGTTATTAATGAGGTCCTAGCAAAATCAGAGAGGAGCTTTGCTCTGCCTCTTCTCTCCCTGCCCCCTCCCCCGAGTTAGTTCCAATCATTAGCCCAGGAATAAACAGCCCCTTTCCAGCAAGTCTACGAAGCTGGAAAAATACAAGGACTAAAACCTGAGCTTGGGCATTGTTACACAGATGGAACTTTTGTTCTTGGGTCTGGTCTAAAACAAGTTAGTTCATTTAAAACTGGGTTCTGTTTTGGTTTTTTTTATTTAAAAGATGAGAAAAAAGCTATTATTTTCAAAGCCTTACACCACCTTCTCTCCCTTCATCCCCAATACATACATGCACTCACCCCTACCTACATCACAAATGACTTAATTTAGAAATTAAGGTCCTTAAAGGCCTTTAAGGTTGACCTTTTAATTTTGGCAGTCAGAACTTAAAAGAGAATGTCTTGACATTACTAGGATACTTACATTTAAAAGAAGAAAGATCATAAGAATGATATTTACATAGCTTTTTAAAAAATTACCACAGGAATTAGAACCTGCACCAGAGCCACTCTGGAACAAGGGCCTGCAGCAAAACCAGTCTCAGGGCAATCTAATGCACAATGCTATCCTGTAGTAGGCTGCCTGACTGCCTCCACTGCCTAATTAGTTGGAAGAGTCCGCAGACCAGCTCTTAAGCCCAGCAGTTGTTCAGCAGCTGCTCAATGCATTTGCCCATGGCTCTGCCTGCTCCCTGCCTAGGACCCAGCCTTGCCTCACTGCAGGTAACCCAATCCTGACCCTCAGCTCCGATTCCTGGCTCCTGTGCCTGGCTTCTGACTCCAGCTTTGATTCCGGACTATTGACTCCTGCTCTATCCACTAGGCACAACCACCCATATCCCAGTCACTGACAATTCTTATCAACATACTGCTTTATATTCATAATGAGACCAATCCGTCTCTTAAAATCAATCCCTTTACACCAGGTATTAACTTCAGGTGTTTTTTATATATACGTATTGTCACAAGCTATATCACTACAGCACCTCAGTACCTCCCTCATCCCCAACATCCCTCTCTGGCTGACTCTTTGGAGCAGTCTCCTGGGTGTAAGTCCTAGGGAGGCAATTCCCTCACTTTAAGGCATGACCTCAGTCCAAGATGAAAACAAAGGCAAACAAAATAATCCTGCAGCCCACAAAATGGACCAGGATAGCTGTGCTGTTCCTCACAAGGCAGCATCTGTGAAGGGCATTCCTACCCTCCTTTGTGTCTAATAGGCCCAGGCTGAGCACCCTGGCTCTAATGAAAAGGAAGCAAAACAAAGATAAGATGACCCCTCTACCTCTCCAGTGGAACCAGGTAGCAGAGGCTTGTCAGCAGCTTGCTGGGTAGGCAGCCCTGCTCTAGGGGGCTAGGAAGCTTTGTGCTGTAAATCTGCTTCCCTCTGAGTACTGCCCTCCACTGGGCTTAGACTCTCCCTTTTAAGGCTCTGCCCCTCTCCAGGTGCCACAGACCTCATAGGTGCACCAGGCTGGGGCTCATTATGCCCAGAGGAGCTCTTTAACTCCTTCCTGACCAGGGTGGGAAACCTGTCCCACTACATAAACCTGCCCCTCAAGATGGAACTCTGGTTCCCCTCACCCCATGTTCATTGCCTCACTTCCCACAAAAAGACATCTGTATTGTTGTGTTTTGCTCTATCACAATGTTGCACCCTAAAACTATAGTGCTGAAGAACTAAGTGCCATTGCATAATGCAGGAATATGTTGCTTTCATTGTGTTTAGCCACCGGAATAGGCATGGTCTGTAATGAAGGAAAAGGGTTACCAAGTAAATAATACCTAAGGGACTCTATGGTTCATTTGACTGCAAGTGCCTCCTTTTCAATCACAGAGTAGGCCTTCTCCTTGGGGAAGACCTTCCTATTCAGAAACAAAACTGGATGCTGCTTAGCATTCATCTCCTGCAACAATACCACACCAGGTCTACCTCTGAGGCATCCATCTGTAAAATAACTCCTTTGAGAAATTTGGATTGAAAAGATAACGAGGAGTCCTTGTGGCACCTTAGAGACTAACACATTTATTTGGGCATAAGCTTTTGTGGGATATAACCCACTTCATCAGATGCATGGAGTGGAAAATACAGTAAGCAGGTATAAATATACAGCACATGAAAAGATGGGAGTTGCCTTACCAAGTGTGTGTGTGGGGGAGGGGGGTCAGTGCTAACGAGGCCAATTCAATTAGGATGGAAGTGGCCCATTCCCAACAGTTGACAAGAAGGTGTGAATATACACTGCTCTACAGCCAAAATGCTTCTGAAATAAATGTAGTCGAACTTTACTAATTCTGGGTCACTGAGAACGAAAATGATGCTTAAAATTGTTGATTGGCTCTAGTTTTCAAGATATGCTATTGGGTCAGTATATACGACCCTTGACTTGGGAATGGCGGAGGATAAGTGAGTTATAAAGGGAAGGGATCTCAATTTAAACCAGAAATGACTAAAATACATCTTTGACTGGATCTATGAATAAATCTATGACTGGGTTTGGACAGTACTTGCTTTTTAGGCAAAACAATGAATGATGCAATCTGAAGCTGGTATTGCGTCATACATGATATGAATTGCATCATGTTATTCCTAGAAGTCATGGATGATGCAATCATAACGAAGCTTACATCACTCAGCTGAACAAATTGCCCTATATCAGCTCTAGAAATCATACAGTGTCGTGCTCTCTTATTTGTCAGTGTTTGATTTTGCAAAGGGACACATTTCTGTTTAGCCAAAGTGAGCAGAGATGCCTCGTACTTGTGTGAACAGTGCAGATAACTTCTGCTATGTTTGTGGTGAAGTGACTTTTGCATCACAAAAGCGCAGTATAACCACTATGGTTAAGAAAGCCTATCACCTTTATTTTGGCTGCAAAATTGGAGATCAGGACAAGAGGTGGGCCCCACACATATGCTGCAACACTTGTGCAACAAATCTTCGCCAGTGGTTGAACAGGAAAAGGAAATCTATGCCTTTTGCAGTGCCAATGATTTGGAGAGAGCCAACAGATCATACCAGCAATTGTTACTTCTGCATGGTGCCTCCAGTTGGGAAAGGTGTGTCAAAGAAGAAAAAGTGGACTGTGCATTATTCAAACATTCCATCAGCTATACGCCCAGTACCCCACGGAGAAGGACTGCCGGTTCCTGATGCACCAGAATCATTCTCACTTGAGTCAGACGAGGAAGAGGATGAAACTTCTGGTCCTGAACCATCAATGTCACAGGACCCACATTTTCTCCCATCCTCCTCCTCTGAACCACACCTCATAACACAAGGTGAACTGAATGACCTTGTCAGGGATTTGGAACTACCCAAGAGTAAGGCAGAGCTGTTGGGCTCCAGACTACAGCAGTGGAATCTCCTGGCAGGTGATATTAGGGTTTCCATGTTCCGTGACCGTCAAAAGGATCTTGTCCCATTCTTCTTCATGGAAGGTGATCTTGTAGCCTGCAACAACATTGATGGTGTGATGGCAGCCCTCAACATCGTTCACGATCCAGATGAGTGGAGACTGTTCATTGATTCATCGAAGACGAGTCTTAAAGCTGTTTTACTGCATAATGGCAATGTTTTGCCATCAATTCCAGTTGGTCATGCAGTCCATATGAAGGAAACCTATGACAACATGAAACAATTTTTGAGGTGCATAAACTATGACCAACATCAGTGGCAGCTTTGTGGCGATTTGAAGGTTGTTGCTCTCTTGCTTGGTCTGCAGACTGGATACACAAAGTACTGCTGTTTTCTCTGCGAATGGGATAGTCGTGCAAGAGATTCCCACTACATCAAGAAAGATTGGCCACTCCGACAGTCATTGGAGCCTGGGAGGAAAAATGTTCAGCATCCACCACTTGTTGAATCAAGGAAGATTTTGTTACCACCCTTACACATCAAGCTGGGTCTGATGAAGAACTTTGTCAAGGCCATTGACAAAACACAAGCAGCTTTCAAGTACCTCCATGGAAAATTTCCAAGGTTAAGTGAAGCTAAGATAAAGGAAGGTGTCTTTGTTGGTCCTCAGATTCGTGAACTTCTTCGAGATGATGCATTTGACCATGCACTGCGTGGCAAGGAAAAGACGGCATGGAAAGCCTTCCAGTTAGTGGCAATCAATTTTCTCGGAAACAACAAGGCAGACAACTACAGGTTGTTGGTGGAAAACCTCCTCAAGGCATACAAAAGCCTTGGTTGCAACATGTCACTAAAGATACATTTTTTGCACTCTCATCTAGATTTTTTTCCACCGAACTGCGGAGCAGTGAGCGACGAGCACGGCGAGCAATTTCACCAGGACATTGCAACAATGGAGAAACGCTATCAGGGCAAATGGAGCCCATCAATGCTTGCAGACTATTGCTGGACAGTGACAAGAGATGCTCCATTTAATGAATACAAGAGAAAAGCCAAGAAGCGCCGAGTAGACACTGAATAGGACTAAACTATGTACAGAATAGTTTTTTGCCTTTTGTTTCATAATAAATTTTATTTATATAACCCTTTTGCTGATTTTTAAAGTGTTACATAAACAGGACAGGTGAAATATTATCATGTAAAGCAACCATAAACACATGAAAAGACCTAGGTTTACAATTTATGATTAAAACTCTACTATCTACCCAATATACATAGACATAAAATGTAAAAACTTAAATATCTTAGAAACAGTAGCCAATCAGTTGTTTTAATTGTCATATTTGAATTCAGCACATCAAAATACATAATAAATAGCACATTTTATCTCTGAAGCAGACGACTTCTCAAAAATTGTAGACCAGTGATATCAAAAGGAAAATTACTTTTTGTAGTGACCCACCCACTCCCAGTCTTTATTGAGGCCTAATTTGATGGTGTCAAGTTTGCAAATTAATTCCAGTTCTGCAGTTTCTCGTTGAAGTCTGTTTTTGATTTTTTTGTTGTTGTTGTTGTTGAAGAATGGCAACTCTTAAGTGTGTTATTGAGTGTCCAGGGAGATTGAAGTGCTCTCCTACTGGTTTTTGAAGGTTACAATTCTTGATGCCTGATTTGTGTCCATTTATTCTTTTGCGTAGAGACTGTCCGGTTTGGCCAATGTACATGGCAGAGGGGCATTGCTGGCACATGATGGCATATATCACATTGGTAGATGTGCAGGTGAACAAGATCTTGATGGTGTGGCTAATGTGGTTGGGTCCTATGATGGTGTCCCTTGAATAGATATGCAGAGTTGGCAATGGGGTTTGTTGCAGGGGTTGGTTCCTGGGGTAGTGTTTCTGTGGTGTGATGTGAGGTTGCTGGTGAATATTTGCTTCAGGTCGGCAGGCTGTCTGTAAGCAAGGACTGGCCTATCTCTCAAGGTCTGTGAGAGTGAAGGATCGTCCTTCAGGATAGGTTGTAGATCCTTGATGATGCGCTGGAGAACTTTTAGTTGGGGACTGTAGGTGATGGCTAATGGCGTTCTGTTACTTTCTTTGTTGGGTCTGTCCTGTAGTAGGTGACTTCTGGGTACCCTTCTGGCTCTGTCAATCTGTTTCTTCACTTCCCCAGGTGGTTATTGTAGTTTTAAGAACATCTGATAGAGATCCTGTAAGTGTTTGTCTCTGTCTGAGGGACTGGAGCAAACGCGGTTGTATCTGAGGGCTTGGCTGTAGACAATGGATCGTGTAATGTGTCCTGGATGGAAACTGGATGCATGTAGGTAAGTATAGCGGTCAGTAGGTTTCCGGTATAGGGTGGTGTTTATGTAACCATCACTTATTTGCACTGCAGTGTCCAGGAAGTGAATCTCTTGTATGGACTGATCCAGGCTGAGGTTGATGGTGAGGTAGAAATTGTTGAAATCCAGGTGGAATTCCTCAAGGGCCTCCTTCCCATAGGTCCAGATGATGATGATGTCATCATCAATGTAGCGCAAGTAGAGTAGGGGTGCTAGGGGACGAGAGCTGAGGAAGCGTTGTTCTAAGTCAGCCATAAAAATGTTGGCATACTGTGGGGCCATGGGGGTACCCATACCAGTGCCGCTGACTTGAAGGTATAAATCGTCCCCAAATCTGAAATAGTTGTGGGTGAGGACAAAGTCACAAAGCTCAGCCACCAGGTTTGCCGTCACATTATCAGGGATATGGTTTGTGACTGAAAAGGATTCACTCCTGGCACAACCGGTTCTTCAAGGAGTTATAGGCCTTTTCACAGTGGTCACTCCAATGGATCTTCCTCACACTACAACCCTTTATTAGGTCGCTAGAAGGGTTGCCATGGTGGTGAAACAGGGACAGGTCGCCTGTAATAGGCGGGCAACTGAAGAATGTGTCTTATCTGTTTCTTTTTTTGAAGAACGGGATGTGCCAACAATGCCTGCACTTTGCTAACTAGCAGCCTAAGGTGGCCTCCTCCTACATAAAAACCCAGGTAGGTAACTTATTTGCCAATTTTCATTTGACCAGATTGGCTGAGAGACCCGTTTCAACCAAGCACTGGAGAACAGTTTGTACTTGTTGCATGTGATCACCACAGTTGGCACTATATATAGCTTTATTGTCCAAATATGCGGTGGTGTAGTGCTGAGGAGGCCTGAGCACCATTAAACGTTGAAACATTGTGGCTGCTCAAATGTAAGCCAAAGAGCATTGACCTGAAGTGGAAGAAATCAAAGGTTCAGAAGGCTGTTTTCTCTTGCAATGCGGGTGACAAAGGGATCTGCACTTTTGTAAGATCTGAAGTACTGATATATCTGGCAGCCCCTAGACACTCCAATACGTCATCCATTTGTGGCATTGAGTACACCTCACACTTAGATGTCGTATTAACTTTTTGGAAGCATGCAGGAGCATGTTGAGCCATCAGTTTTGGGTGATATACAGTGGGACTTAGTCATTTCAGGACTCCTCGACTACTCCTTAATCCAGGATAGCCTACAACTCCTCGCAGAGAGTCTTCCACATCTTCCAAGGTAAGGGCTGAGGATTCTCTCCAACCCGCAGTCCTGGGACTGTCTTGAGGTGATAGTATATGAGTTGGCTCTGATCAGCTACAGAGAATACATTGGGGAAGGAGCAATGAGATATAAAACTTGGGCTCTTTGTTCTGGTGGAAGTTCAGCACCCATCTGCACTTGTGCTGACTCTTGGTGAATGGGTGCTTGAGGCACCTTACCTGCCAGAACTGGAGTTAATAATATCCCCTCTCTGGTTTTCGAAGGCTTGAGCAGGTTCACATGGTACAGCCTAGTTTCTTTCCACCTCCCAGACAAATAGATCTCGCTTTCTTTAGGGCAAAACTGATGAATCTGCAAGCAATTTAGATTCTATCCTGGGAAGCAATAATAGTACTAGGTCCCTAGGCTGGAAGGCCCATAGGTGTACACCTTGGTTGTAAGTTTGTTTTTGCACCTGCTGGGCCTTCAACGGGTTTTCATAAGTAAAAACTCCCCAACTTCTTGAGACGCTCCCTGCGTTGGATAATGTTCTACTCTGTACTGGTCACCGTCACCCTGCTCTTCCCAGCCTTCATGTAGAAATTCTAATATTCTTCCGGGCTGTTACCCAAACAACAGTTCAAAGGGAGAGAACCTGATGGAAGCTTGTGATACCTCCCTTATGGCGAACAAAAAGGGGAGTAAATAGTTGACCCCAATGCATAGGATTGGAGGCCACAACCCTTTTTAGCATCTCCTTCAGGGTTTTGTTGAATCCCCCAACTAAGACATCCACTTGAGGATGATAGATGGAAGTTTTTAGTGGCTTGATCTTCAATAGGAAGCATAGCTCCTGCATTACCTGAGATGTAAAGTTGGTCATCCATCAACTGGACTGTGAGCGTTAAAGTCCCTAGGTGGTGCCTCAGTACCCATTCCCATCCCCCACTGGGGATTATTTGTACTATGCTCCATCAGTATTGACTAGGTCACTTGAGTTCCAGTCTGCTCCTCCCGCTGTAACCACTGCTAGCAATAGTCCTTAGTTTTTGTGCTACCACTTATGGCCAGGCTCCCGGGATACATTTCCATCTGGAAGCAGAGGCAGTGGTGTATCTGATATTGAGAAAGTCCAGAATGGCAGCCTTAAGCAGGGCAGAATCATGTACAGACACAGGATCAAGCCCCTGCCTGGACTGGGCCAGTAAAGTAGGGCCAGCACAAGGGATCAATGCTCTGGAAGACATTGCCAGCCACTCAAAAGAAGTCAGAAAGTGGGGTCAGCATTAGGCCCCAGATTAGTCAGCTTCATGGGTACTGGTGGGAGTACAGGCCCTGGGCTCACAGCTCCAGCCACTGGATCCTGGGCTGCCTCGGCCAGATGTAGCCTCATCAGTAACTGCTGTACCTGATTTTGTTGCAGGTCTTTCGGCTGGGTCACCATCTCATGTAGCAGCTGTTGGGTCACTTGCCACTATTCTTGAGTGGCCCACAGTTGCAACAGTTGCTGCTGGCACTGCTCTACTGGGTTGCCTGCTGTCGCTGGCTCTCTCTTAGCTACTTGCACCCTGGATCTATGCTGTTTAGGTTCTTTCATGCATGGGCTTTCAATCTGCCTTTGATATTCTCTTGCATGAGGAATGGGAAGTGAATGCCTGCATTCTCCAACATGTGTCACAGGCTGTCCCTCTCTAGAGAGCCTCTCTCATCCTGTTCTCACTTTCTGGTGAAATTGTAAATAAGAAGTGGGCAGCATTATCTCCCGTAAATGTAAATAAACTTGTTTGTCTTGGCGACTGGCTGAACGAGAAGTAGGACTGAGTGGATTGTAGGCTCTAAAGTTTTGCATTGTTTTGTTTTTGAGTGCAGTTGTGTAACCAAAAAAACCCCTACATTTGTAAGTTGCACTTTCACAATAAAGAGATTGCACTATAGTACTTGTATAAGGTGAATTGAAAATACTTTCTTTAGTTTATCATTTTTACAGTGCAAATATTTGTTATCAAAAATAATATAAAGTGAGCACTGAACACTTTGATCTGTGTTGTAATTGAAGTCAATATATTTGAAAACATAGAAAAACATCCAAAAATATTTAATAGATTTCAATTGGTATTCTATTGTTTAACAATGTGAATAAAACTGCAATTAATCACAATTAATTTTTTTGAGTTAATTGCGTGAGTTAACTGTGATTAATCGACAGCCCTAGTAAATTGCCATAGGTATGTTTGGGTGGGGGAGAGAAGGGAAAGAACGCCCTGGGGGGTGTAGAGCCCTGCAAATCTGCGGAATCCGCTTTATATCCAAGGATATCCACATCCACGGACTATGTTTGCGGATCATGGATCAGATGCAGATACGGATGCGGATACAGATGTATCCATGCAGGGCTCTAGAGATATGGGCATCCTCTTAGGTCCCTCCTATCCTCTGTCTCTAGAGCCATAATGTCATTATTTATCCACAGAAAGGTTTCTACAAGATTGCTGCAAGAAGAAGAAATGGTTCCACCAAGCTTCTGCTCTCTCATACACATGGGGGCCTGCTGTTGCTGCATTTGGATCTCCTCCTTGTGAAGTAGCAGAGGGGAGTATAGCACCTGCATGTTAAGTATTGAACAGCCAAATGAACTCTGGTTTGGTAGACCCTTAATGTCACTGGAATGTAGTCCATTTAGCATTTAAAATACTTCTACCTGTTTCTTATTTTTCTTGAATTAACTTGGTCTTTTCTTCAAGGTGGAAAAGAATTCTTCCATAAACCTGTGCAGCTCTTAGAGGAGCAACCTCACGCTACAGACTTGAGTTCAGGGTTTATTTTGCACATCAGGTGTTATTGCTTTGAAAAATGTTGCTGTATTATAAATAAAAACAGAACATTAACCAGGCTAATCAAAACAGGGGGGCTAAAAAGAAAGTTAACACATCTGTGAAAAAAATCCTATGAAGTAATTTAACAATCCAAGATCCCCACTATTAATGATTCCGAAACATGCCAGTTAAAACCAATAACTAACTTTAATTCTGTGTCCCCGCTCACTAACGTAATAGCACATGGGCAATTTACGATTACTTGTGTGGTCACAATCTCAGACTAACTGGCGGTACATACTGTGGTGCTTCTGTACATATTCTGGACTTAGGCCATAGAATATGAACCATGCTCTGTTTAACAAAAATTCCCTGAACCAGTGACACATTACACCTTACCCTTTTGTCTGTTAAGGAAAACTCTTAACTTTACCCATGTTGTCATTTTTTACAATCTCATCCAAAAGACTATATTCACCATGGCCAAAATATTCAAACCTGGATGTTTAAAATTAGGCTTTAAAATGTCAGGGACTTAAAGAAAAGAGGCCTGATTTTCTGAAGTCTAGATCAACCCCAGATCCTACTAAAGTGTATTGCAGATGCAAGTGCTTCGTACTTTTGGAAAAATCAGGCTACTTTCACTTTGGTGCTTTAATATGGATTAAAGCATTTATTTTAAGCACCTAGGTTTGAAATTTTGGGCTCCTATTTCTTTAGCCAAAAGAGGATCACACTTTTAAACTTCATGTTCTAATTTCTGAAGCATATTTCTGGATTGAAATAGTTTTTTCAAAATTACCTTTTAATGTTATTTAAATTTTACATATTGGCAAATACTGTATGTAAATAAGTGTAATTTAGTGAATACTTGTTTTCCTGATTCTCTCTCTCTTCTTAATTTCATCCAGTTAGGAAATGTTTTCTAAAAACAGACTTTTCTAAAATGAAGATTTATTACTAATAATGTATTGAAGTGCTATATTCTGTTTACAGCAAGATGTAGCTTAATTCATTTTGTGGAATTCTTTGCTGCCAGATGTTGCCCTATTCAAACCTTGTACCCACCAGAAGAAACATAACGGTGAAATCTTGCCTGTTGGCAAAGTGACAAAATATACATACACTAAATGTCGACTTTCTATAGTTTACATCACTCACACCCTCCGTCTACAAGGACCTACAAATTACAGCTGTTGAAGTTTTTGCATAACCTAAACTTTCAGCTCCAGAGAACTCTTACTTGTCTAAATTTATTTATATTCTCGGTAATGGAGTGGTTCATTATTTATACTAGTTGTTTAAACAGTAACAGGGTTGTTTTAAGGATTGTGCATTTGTGTAGACATGGGGTATAACTTTTTATGCATCTAAAGAAAATCAAGTTTCAGTAATCATAATAAGTTAACCTAAATCTGAATGCTCACCAAAGTAGTAGAAATTTTCCCCTAAATTGTTTAACAATATTTTTTTAGCAAGGAAATTGTATATGGATTAAATCCTTGCTATCTCTGTAGCCCCACTGTTTAGATTTATCATTGTTGAAAATTAAGTAAAAGCTATAAATAAAAAGCACTGCATTTTAGAGTATCCTTTATAATTAACATTACACATTAAAAAATAAAATATGTCAGCAACTACTCTGAGGAAATGTGGTATCAGAGAGTTATTACCTATGCAATAAACAATCCCCTACCTGAACCCAACCCAAATTCAAGTTTGGCACTCTACAAATATTCAAAGATATGGATGGTGAAGCTTGTTGAATTAGAAGAGTTTCAAGGCTCAAACAAGTTTTTGGTGGTGGTGGGGGGGGGGGGTTGCAGCGTTCATTGCAGTAGTTGGAATTCACACATCTTTTAACCGCCAGTGTTTTAAATCCATATTTCTTTTCAAGGCTGATACCATTAAAATATTTAGTCATGATTTGTAGTTAAATAGAAATCTATGCTAAGTATTAACAAAAGATAAATGGTACCTCAAAATGTAGGTTGGCATAAGCAGACATACTGTGTGCATGTATGTGTGCATCCCCTTCCCACCATTTTATTATTATTTTTTCCCTCTGCTGTTTCCCCTCATACACTGCATTTCAAGCAGAGTGGAAACCCAATAATGTAGGAATGAGTGTCTCATATTTGAAACCTATGAAGTTTAGCGGGTTCAATATAGGTAAAAATTAGTTTGCTCATACCCCAAGAAAACTTTCTAAATCTACTCTTCAAGAATTCTAAAACATACCATCAACATATTTTGGATCTCATTTCCCAGACCTTAAATCCACCTAACAAAGATGTTACAGAATTAGTAGTGACCATGTACCAGCACAAAGGTGAGTGTTTATGACCTTAGTGAGATGGGATTTCCATTTCCTTTAATGAGTCAAGACATCAGAGCAGCACTCAACTCACTCTTATACAGAAGCTCCCCCTGGGACAATACATCTGTTTTAGTGGAAGCAAAGCAAAGTAGTAGTGGAGAATGGGGGAGGGGAGCTGCCTAAGAAATATTTGGGCAATGAGGCTCTTTGGGTGGGCAATCTTTTTCAGGACACTTGTTCATAAAAGGTGAAAACACAGAGCATACAGTGATGAAAATTCTCACCTAACTGAGAAGGCCTCCGTGGCTCATAGTACTCCCTGCTCTAGGTAAGCGGTGCCTCATCATCAGTTAACTTTTCGCTCTCAATGTACACTCCAACAATGGCACATATCAATGTTAAATACTTCTTTTTTAACTCTCATTACCCTGATCTAAGTGTCAATTGACTCACTCTGTACATTTCCCACTGCCAGAATGATGACCTGAGCTGATGGAGTGGAGAGTTTTCTCACAGCAGCATGGCCTTTGATATGATGGAGTCTTGTCCTTCATGCCTGGCTTGTTATCATATACCATTTAGTGTTGGCTAGGAAAGACAGAGTGCCAACTAGGCCAGAAGTGGTGCATGGCATTTTGGAGTTTATGGTGTCATTCTGCCGTTCACTCTTTCCTTCCCACTGTAAATGCATGTATCTCCTCCAACTAATACACCTAAACTCTCCATATTTGGCATGTATGGTCAAATATACTTAACCCAAGGCAGTTCAACAAAGCGAAGATTAAAAAACCCAACTACCTTGGAAAGCTCTTTGGAGGTGTAAAATGGGGGGGGGGGGAGGAAGAGAGATGCACTTTAGTAAGCCAAATTAGTTAAGACTTAGGCTAGGTCTACACTACAGCGGGGGTCCGACCTAAGATACGCAACTTCAGCTACGTGAATACCGTAGCTGAAGTTGCGTATTTTAGGTCGGCTTACCTGGCGGTGAGGACGCGGGAAAGTCGACCGCTGCCGCGCTGCTGCCGACTCCGCTGCCGCCTCTTGCCGAGGTGGATTTCCGGAGTCGACGGCAGAGCGATCAGGGATCGATTTTACCGCGTCTTCACTAGACGCGGTAAGTCGATCCCCGATAGACCGATTGCTACCCGCCGGATCGGCGGGTAGTGAAGACATAGCCTTAGATATGCTGGATATATGATGCACAAGTGCTCAAGCAAATTACTAGCAGATGTTTCATACCCTGAAATGCTTTGATTTACTTTTATATCATTTGCAATATTTAAGGAGAAGCTGATACAGCAGACTATATAATCTTGCATGACCAAAAATAATGAGTTTATTTTTAGAAGAAAGCATTATCAAAGTATCTAGTTGGTCTCTGGACAAATATATTTTATAAATATGTCTACTGCTAGGTTTGGAGTTCTTAGAGAATGAAATCGAGAGTTGCTCTTTGATAGTTGTGAGAACTTAGTCTAATTCACAATTTTAACCAAAAGATGAGTTGGTATCTAATCAATATTTCTCAGATTCCTCAAATTTAGGGTTCCACTTGCTGAACTCTTACTTTTTTTGGGGTGCATTTTTGTAACCCACACACTGTGGTTCCTTGAAGTTTATGAGTCTGAAGTCAACTGACCTGGTTCTTTACCTCATGCAGTAGAGACTTACACTTTTAAATCTAGGAGTGTGACTGGTTCCCTCCGGGGTGCCAACTGGAACTGGAGTACCACTGAGCACTCTGACCCACCAACCTGGGCTCCCTCTCACCCTGTGCTGCTGTGACAAGCTGCAGACAGGCTGCCGGTCTTACACTTCCACTAGCATACACACAAGTAGAGACACACCCAGCTGCAGTTACATGCAGGCTCTCTGACCAGTCACTGCATGTGAACCAACAATAGAGAGGCTAAAGCCAAGGTAACTTTCAGCTCCCCAGGCACGCACCCCCTCTGGAGCATAAACCCAAAATTATACTGTCTTGTGCTGCACAGGGAACTGTACAGCATAAGCTCAGAGTTCGCCCTTCCCGCCCCCAATGTGGAGAGGAATATGCAACAGCCTTTCTGAGCTAAGATTCTCATGCACTTCATTCCAAACTCACTGGTTTAGATTAAAACATAAAATAAAATCTATCTTTTGTAATTAAGAAATTTAAGTGATTATAAATGATAGCAAACAGATCAAAGCAAATTACCTAGCAAATAAACAAAAACGCAAACTGAGCTTAATATACTAGATAGACTGGATATGAATTAGCAGATTCTCACCCTAACTGATGGTACAGGAAGACTTGTAGATTCTTAAGGCACAAGCTGCATTAGCTTTACAGCTTGGGTTTCTGAGGTCTTTCATACAAAAGCTAGAAATCCCTTTAGCCTGGGTCCAGCACTTCCCCCAGTTCAGACTTTGTTCCTCAGGTGTTTCCAGGAGTCTTCTTGTGTGGGGAGTGAAGAACAACAGATGATGTCACTCCCTGCCTTATATAGTTTTAGCACATGGCGGGAACCCTTTGTTTCAAAACTTAGTTCCCAGACCAATTTGTGGGGAAAAATACTGACATCCCAAGATGGAGTCCAGAATCATGTGGCTTGGTCACATGTCCTTGCAGTGTTATAGCAGCCATTGCTTACAGGCTGGCCAAAACGCCCACAGGAAGGTTAAGCTATTCCACAGACCATTGTCTTTGCTGATAGGCCATCAGCACTGTCTGGCTTCTTCAGTGTTGTACCAGAAAGGCTAGTTGTGGGTGTCATCCAGAGTAGAGTTACATAGTCAATATTCCTAACTTTATATACAAAAAAGATACATGCATACAAATAGGATAATCATATTCAGCAAATCATAACTTTTTCAATGACATGACTTATCTTATACAAAATTAATCATAATTATGCCATAATCATATCATAATAATATTACTATGACAAATATGGGGTGCAGTGTCACACAGAGGGCCTGAGTTCATTCCCTCTAGAGGACCCAACCAGGGGTGTCATTACACAAACTACAGGGAACACAGAACCTTAGGAGGAGGAACAGGGTAATAAAAAAAAAGTAAGTGTTGGCTAACTTTTTAGCCAATTTTCAAAAAGGCAATGAAGTCCATACATGCAGCTGGTGAAGGGTCTAGTCAAAGAAAGTTTCCATAGAGATTTGCCTCTAATTTCCACCAGGAATAAGATATGACTCACTATCTTATAATTTCCACTTGATTGAATTCTTCCACAAGGGGAATAATGGGGCCCCTGACATATTTCCTGTAGATGAAATGAATAGTGGCTCAGGGCACAAAAGGTGTAAGAGGAGCAACACCGAAAGGTCTACTAGCTGTGAAGGTACAATGATTGTGCAACGGAATGCCAGAAGAGCATGGATGACAACAATGTGTGCGGTAGAGCCCAATGTTAAAGCAGTAATGCAAAACTCTTTTTGGTCCATTTTGCCTAATAGTAGATTGAGGCAGCAAACAGAAGGTCCAATTGTGTGATGGATCTAAGAAATCAAATTATAAATTTAGACATTTAATTTCCTACTTAAAATAGGCCAACCAACATTAAATATCCCATATTACATACACTACTGTATGTGGGTAAATAAGTTATAGACCCATGTCATTTATTATAACAGTATAGTGCAAGTTATTTTCCTCTGAAGAATAGTTTTATAAATAGGCAGTGCATTTTATCTCAGTAGCAATGTATTACAAAGCATTTTCATTTGTTAATATGATTTGTCATTTCAAAAGTGAAACTTTAAGGCAACTGGAATATGACATGAAGCTACAAAGTAGTACTTGAAACAGAACATTAAACGTTTAAGGAAAAATGTGTACATTTTAATACAGAATGAGGTACTAAATCAACTAAAACCTACTTCTGACAGACTAGTGATGAATTATGGGATTTTCACTAATCCTCAGCTAAACAAAGTGAATACTGTTCTTGATGCAGAAATTGCCTGTTAAATCATACACAGCATAGTTCCGGTATTGCTGGAAAATATGACATTACCTTGATTGTCAGACAGCCTTCTAGAACCACTCAATTTTCCAGCTGCCCTCTGTATAAGCATACAGATTAAAAGAAAATTTATGTAATAGAAGGTATAAACACATAAAACACTACCTAGCAATGTAGATGTTTAAAAGAGCTTTCTATACTCATGATCAAGGGAGAAAAACTCCTTTAAAATGTACTAAGAAAGCAGTAAAAGGGAATAGATGTAGTTGGAATTATTTTGTCTAAGAAAATGAAGCCCTGTCATCCCTCACCAACTAAAAGGCTCTGAAGGTACTCAGTGTCTATATCAGTTTGTTACAGACAAGAGGTAAAATACTGCATGTTTGATTTCATGTCTGCACTACAAAGATAATCCACATCTATGTTTGGTGGTGAGACTCTAACATTGCAATTCATGACAAAACTATATTTGTGTGCAATGCATTGGATTATAGAATCACTAATAAAACATATTTGTTTCAAAGAAATACCCAGTGAGTAAATGCAACATATGTAGGGCTCTACATTGCAAACTGAAGATTAGCCAAGGCAGGATTTGCTAATGGAGTCTTTCCAGTTTAAGCATTTTATTTTAATGTTTGTCAAGTACTTTTGGTTAAAAATTTAACAAGTGTAAATGGCAGATCAACAGAATTAGATATCCTCCTCCATCAGTCTTCCTTACTAACAGACAAATAATATTATGTTTTGTTGAATAGGAAAATTTATGCATGCTTTCCTCAAAAATTTCTTTTCTTCAGGTACTCAGGTCCACAGATCCCACAGTGGATATTCAACCAGCCTGAAGTTTGGAAACACAGACCTGTTACAGTCTCTGGAACTGGCTTAGCCCTTCAATATTTCTGCTATTAAAAAACCTGCAGAAATAAACACATTAAGAAAGTTCAAGGAAAAGAAGTAAACAAAGTTTATTTGCAGCTCATCCTTTAAATATCTTCAACCAAGAGTTACGGATGATGCAGCAATGGAGGCAGAGCTAGATTAACCAGTTCCAGAAGTGCCAAATCACTCATGACACTGGCTTGCAGATGATTTAATGGGTTCTGGCTTCTAGTCCTTAAGTCTGTATCTCAAGCAGGCAGCCTCAGTAAATCCACCAATGCTATCAGGTCCTGTAGGTATAGTCCTCTTTCCTTTAAAAGTGGAGATGATGACTTTCCCCCGTGCAGTACACCATAGCGGTGCAACCTCACTGTTCCGGAGCCAAAACACAGCACTAACTCATTTTTTCCGGTTACACAAATAACTTACGTTACCTTTTAAAAAAACTGGTTTCCTTGTCTTCTGTTGCTTCATGCTAAATTCTCATCTGTTTTCCTGTTTTAATGTTTACTGGCATGCATTTAATTTTTTTTCCCCCCAGAGAGTTTAAGGGTGACCTGCACATTGCAGGCCACAGAACCTCACCCACCCATGTCTGTAACAGACCCCTAATCTCTCGCTGAGTTCTGAAGTCCTCAAATCATGATCTATAGACTTCAAGTTACCGAGAATCCACCATTTACACTAGTTTATACCTGCATGTGACCTGTGACCCATGCTGCAAAAGAAGGTGAAAAACCCCAGGGTCTCTGCCAGTCTAACCTGGGGGGAAATTCCTTCCTAACCCAAAATATTGTGATCCATCTGCAATCAGCCTCTGGCTTTAGGTGGTTCACATAAAGTCTCCTCATCTCCAGTGAGCATCTTCAAAACCTTTTGAGATAAGGTTTAATTACCATGCAAATGGAGGAAAGTCCTAATATAGAAAACTAAACATTAACATTACCAAGATTTATATAGTAGATACAGTTCATATTATACAGGCTCATCATTGTCTATGACAGTTACATATGCATTCTTATTATTACTTTATTTAACTTCTGTTTTATTTATCCTGGTGAAACTAAACACTTGTGGTACCCACTGACTTTTCTACTAGGTCCTGGTCTACATACAAAGGGGCATCCTTTTAACAAAAAGTGTGAAGCGGAACTGATTTGGTTAAACTACTGGACCTTTAGGCTGGCTTTTACACAGGTTTTTAGGGTATGTCTACAATGGTAGAGTTACAGCGCCGGCAGTTAAGCACAGCTCACAGCACGCTGAAGGGAAACCGCTGTTGTGTTTTCACACTATCAGCTGACTGCACAATAGCGTGTTCACACTTGCGGCACTTGTAACGCTATTCGGAGCAGTGCACCCTGGGCAGCTGTCCCACAGAGCATCTCTTCCTCTTCTGCCACTAAGAGTTATGGGAAGGTGAAGAGGGTTGCAGGGCATCCTGGGTCCTGTCCCAAAACCCTGTGATGCATTGCTTCGCATCCCAGCAATCCCTGTGCTTCTATCCACATTTGGCGCCCTCTTTCAACGGTTTGTGTACTGCTCACTCTGCCTCTTCGGTTTGCAGGAATGGATCCTGCACTGTTGACCAGTACGCTGCTCGCATGCCACACATAGTAGGTACAACACGAGATTGCTTGTGACATTCATGGAGGTGCTGACCACAGTGGAATGCCACTTTTGCGCTTGGGAAACAAGCACAGTGGTGGGATCACATCGTCATGCATGTCTGGGATGACGAGCAGTGGCTGCAGAACTTTCGGATGAGGAAAGCCACATTCATGGGACTCTGTGATGAGCTCTCCCCAGCCCTGCAGCGCAAGAACACAAGAATGAGAGCTGCCCTGCCATTGGAGAAGCGTGTGGCGATTGCACTGTGGAAGCTGGCTACTCCAGACTGCTACTGATCAGTTGTTAACCAGTTCGGAGTGGGAAAGTCGACCGTTGGATTTGTGTTGACAGAAGTGTGCAGGGCCATTAATTGCATTCTGCTCCGAAAGACCATGACTCTGGGCAACATCCGTGACATTATGGATGTCTTTTCACAAATAGGCTGCCCTAACCGCAGAGGGGCGATAGATGGCACGCATATTCCAATTCTGGCACCAGACCACCTAGCCACCGAGTACGTTAATCGGAAGGGATATTTCTCTATGGTTCTCCAGGTGTTTGTGGATCACTGTGCGTGTTTCACGGACATTAACGCAGGCTGGTCCGGAAAGGTGCATGACGCACACATCTTTCAGAACACTGGCCTGTTCAGGAAGCTGCAAGCAAGGACTTTCTTCCCAGACCACAAGATCACCGACAGGGAAGTCCAAATGCCCATTGTGATCCTGGGAGACCCTGCCTACCCCTTAATGCCGTGGCTTATGAAGCCATACATGGGGCATCTTGACAGCAGGAAGGAGCGGTTCAACAACAGGCTGAGCAAGTGCAGAATGACTGTTGAGTGTGCTTTTGGTCATTTAAAGACTCGCTGGCGCTGCCTATATGGGAGGCTGGACCTGGCCGATGACAATATTCCTGTGCTTATAGCCGCATGCTGTATGCTCTATAATATTTGTGAAGGGAAGGGTGAAAGCTTCACTCAGGGCTGGACCGCTGAGGCGCAGCGCCTGAAGGCTGAATTTGAACAGCCAGAGACCAGGGCTATTAGAGGGGTGCAGCATGGGGCCATAAGGATCAGGGATGCCTTGAGGCAGCAATTTGAAGCTGAAAGCCACTAATATTTGTTGCTATGCTTGGGAGTGTAGGGCTTGTAATGCTAGGAGGTGATTGTTGCAGACGATACACTATGAAGGTTTAAGAAAATTGCCTGTTGCTTTGCAGGGCTCTGTTTGCTTTCAATTAACGGAATAAAGATTGCTTTCAAACCAACACAATTCTTTTATTAAAAAACAACTGGAGGAGAGAGAGAGAAACAAAAAAACCACATCAGCAGTGACGGGGATGGAGGAAGGGAGGGTCCCAGGAGGAGGTGGGGTCCCAGGACAGTTAAAGATTTGTGTATGTCCAGGTATTATATCCAACCTTCTCCTTTGGAGTACAGTGCAGCAGGTACTGTACTTCAGCCGGACTAAACTGCAGAGGGATGGGTGTTGAGTGAAGTGTGTACCGGGAGTCCGCAGTGCTGGACGGTGACAGGGAGGAGTGGATTGCCACGGGTACAGATTGGAGCCAGGAGGTTGATAAGAGTGTGTTGGCAGTGTCTCGGGGGGGGCATGGAAAAGAGTTTTGCGACAGTAGCTGCAGGGGAAGGTGGGCATGGAGCTGCTCGGTTTGCAGTGCTGGTAGGGCCTGGAGCGTGTCTGCGTGGCACTCTATAATGTTTAAGAGCCTCTCCGTGGCTTCATTCTGGCGTGCCACATTCTCCTTTCGGTCCCTCTTCTCACTGTCCCACCTCTCCTTCAATTCTTGTTTTTTGGCCGTGGAGTGCATCATGACCTCACACAGAAAGTCCTCTTCAATTCTTTGGCAAATTTCTAATTCTGCGCAGCCATTCAGACGCCGATAACAAAGAGGGAGGCTGGGCTCCCAAGGTCACATTTGTGAAGCCAAAATGCAACATTTTACAGAAGCCGTATTGTTCGCAACACAGAGACCACTGATTCAGTGATTTAAAACACAGCCACTATTCACATACCTGTCACTAGCTGGCTGACCCCAGGCAAGCACACATGAGACACAAACCCCCGAAAATGGTGAATAACCACAGGGGCAGGGGAAATCAGTGTTCCAGGACCGTACTGTACACTGGGCACATGGCTCTTGGGAAGAGCCAGCACTGTCTGTGTGTGTGTGTGTGTGTGGGGGGGTGATAATCATTCCTGTCCCCACATTTTCCAAAGGCTGTGTTCATTATGGAAGATATCTCGCTGCTAAGGGTGAGCAGGGAATCAAGGGAACGTCTTCTCCAAGACTGCGGCTTCCTCCCTGGCCCCTATGCGGCTCACCTGTGTGCCGCAATGGTCTCCCCCCTGCCCCACGTGACGGCAGAGTGGCGCAGAAAAGTTACCCTTAATGGGGCAAGAAACAAAGCAGCTCTACCAAAGAACCTGCGGCAGTGGATTGCCCAGTATCTCCATGGAGTCAATCAACATCCTGTTCCACCGCTCAGACTAGGCATGTGGTGGTACGCGCATCATACAGACACAAGTCTGCTTTCTGCAACCCTCCTGCCCCCAACAACTCGCTTCAGCGATTCCCCAAATCAGCCATTTTTCAGGGGCCTCCTCTCCTGTTTGTGCTTCGCCAAGCTCCAACAGCTGTGATTTGCTAGCTTCCTCTGGGGCAGAGAAGAGCTCCTGATTGCATGCATCTCTGACCTCCGAGTCATCCTTTGCTGCTGGTTCCCCCTCCCCATCCTCGTCCAAGATTTCCTCCTCCTGGCTCGGTCCACCCTTGACTGGCACGCGAACCACTGAAGTAGCCACAGTTGCCTTCGCAATGGAGGTGGGGTCGCCACCGAGTATCACATCCAGCTTTTTGTAGAACTGGCAGCTCGTGGGCGTAGCACCGGAGTGGTGGTTTACCTCCCGCGCCTTGTGATAGGCATTCCACAGCTCCTTCACTTTGACCCTGAACTGCAGTGTGTCCTGGTCATGGCCCCTTTCTGTCATGCATCATGACATCTGTCCATAGGTATAATTCCTACGGCTGGAGCGCAGCTGGGACTGGACAGCCTCCTCTCCCCAAATGCTGATGAGATCCAGCAGCTCAGCATTGCTCCAAGCGGGGGATCGCCTGGTGCATGGAGCAGGTATGGCCACCTGGAAAGATGTGCTGAGACCACTGCATGCGTCACTGAGCAAACAGGAAGGGGACTTTCAAAATTCCCAAGGAATTTAAGGGGTGGGGATCACGGTTGGTCACCTGAGGGCAGGGCAGTAGAGTTCAAACTGATGACCAGAGAGGCAAGAACAGGCATTGTGGGACACCTCCCGGAGGCCAATCGCAGTGCTGTAATCGACCACGGTGTCTACACTGGCACCGCAGTGCTGTAGCCCTGGCGCAGAAAGCTCTACGCCTCTCATCGGGGTGGGTTTTTTTACAGCGCTGCAACTGCACAGTTTCTGCGCACTAAGCAGCTTAGCAGTGTGTACATCTCGGGAGTTACAACGCAGAAAGCTGCTTTACTGTGCAGAAACTTGCTAGTGTAGACAAGGCCTTAGACCAATTTACCTATATCTGTTCAGCAACTGATTTAGGGCTTGTCTATACTTAAAATGCTACAGCGGTACAACCACAAAACTGCAGCTGCACTGGTGTAGCACTTCAGTGTAGACACTCCCAACGTTGATGGGAGGGATTCTCACATCGACATAGGTAACCCACCTCCCTGAGAGATGGTAGCTAGGTTGACAAAAGAATTCCATCTGTCTACACAGGGATTTAGGTCAGCTTAACTATACTGCTCAGGGGCGTGGCTTTTTCATACCACTGACAGACATAGTTAAACTGATCTAATTTTCTAGTGTAGACCAGGCCTTAGTTAAAGTGATACCAACCCCCTAGTAAGGACACAGTTATGCTAATATAAAGGTGCTTATATTGGGATACACCGCTACCTTGATATAACGCGGCCCGATAGAACACAAATTTGGATATAACGTGGTAAAGCAGTGCTCCGGGGGGGCGGGGCTGCGCAGTCCGGTGGATCAAAGCAAGTTCAATATAACGCGGTTTCACCTATAACACGGTACGATTTTTTGGCTCCCTAGGACAGCATTATATCGAGGTAGAGGTGTAGTTTGTTTCTGTTCCTCTATAGCTTCTGAATTGATGTAGTTAAAGAAATACAAGAACTGGATGTGGGCCAGCCCTTTACGTCTGGATACTCTTACACTGGTTTAAACCAGGCTTACATCAGCTTAATTTACCACAGTTAAATAAAGCCACTTTTATACACGATAGTTGCACCAGTTTAACTTACATTGATTTTCAAACTACTTTGGGGAGGGGAAGTGGTAGTAAAGAAGACATCAGCAATTAATGAAATAAAAAAATATAGACAAAAGCAAGTTAGGGAACAAAGTATAGGTCCAATTTGTTGTTTCATCTCAGCGGAGAATGGAATAGCACTCTGTGACAGACTATACCCATGTTCATACACTACACACTATTGTAATAATGTTCGTACAAGGTTGTGAGGTATCATTTAAAAACTCATCTGCTGATCAATAATATAATGGAAACTGCATGTAGCAGCATTACATGTGACGTTATAAACAAACTGATGATATGACTAAAAATATGTTTTCCAGAGAAGTCTTGGGAGTGGCCAAACAGTTCCTCAGAGAAAAAGGGTAAGCTGAAACCTCAGCTAGGCATAAATAAGGCTGATGTATCATTACATGCTAAGTGGCCATTCTTTGGTAGGAAATGGGGCAGAGGCAAAAAAAATCTGCATCTCAGCAAAGAAACATGGAGTTCCCTTCCACCCAGACCGCCTTGCTCCCAGCTGGAAATGCTTCTCAAAGAGGGGACAGGACTATAAAAAGAAGGGGCAGACCCACCCACTTTCCCCCCCTCCCCCCCACTGCATTCACTGCACCTGAAGCAACAAAGGAAGCATTCGTTGGACTCTGGGGAAGGGGTCCTGACCAACAAGGTTTGGTCTGTAAGGCTGCTGGAAAACTTTTCTTGAATCTGATATAGTTATTAAGTTAGGTATTAGTAAACATCTTATCTTTATTTTTCTTGTAACCATTTCTGACTTTTATGCCTCATTACTTGTACTCACTTAAAATTTCTCGTTGTAGTTAATAAACTTGTTTTACTGTTTTATGTCATCCAGTGTGTTTAAATTGAAGTATCTGAATAACTATCTGAAATAATACACTGGCATATTGTTCCCTTAAAGCAGTGGTTCCCAAACTTTAACAGCCTGTGAACCCCTTTCACTAAAATGTCAAGTTTCGTGAACCCCTTCCTAAAAATGAATATTTCCAGGGATTTTCTCCTTTACCGGAGTATAAATTATAAAAGCAGTGATCTTGGAAATATAAAATTTGTTTTTATGACATGCTTATTACACACTATTTTTTATTATTTATCATTACAGTATTTTTATTACATTATGAAAATGGCAACACTCTTCCAAGATCTCACTTTCATAGCTTGTATCACTTTGAATAAGTCTGTTATAAGACAAGGCTCCTATGTTTCATCAAGGAGTATCAGATGTGAAACAGCATGAAGGTATTTAGGAAGCCAACTCAGAGTTCCTCCTACACAAGCATTCAGGTCTTGAGCAGTCCAGGCAAACAACGCACGTTACAACAAAGCTTACACTGGTTCTTCATAATAATTTTAAATACTAGCTGCCTATTTAATTTTAAAAACAGCAAAAAATATCCACCTCCCTTTCCATTTCTTATAGGGAGTCTTGAAGTTTAAATCTCCTCAGTGTGATAGATATGCTTGCTTTGATCTGCTTAGCTCTTGGAAGTCCAGGGGCTCCAGGCTGCTGGCCACGTGCTGCCCGGAGTCCCTAGGGACAGCTCTGTCCGCCATTAGGGAATTTTTTCTTGAGAACCCCCTGTAACATTTCGCGAACCCCAGTTTGGGAACTACTGCCTTAAAGAAATAATGAACTTAAAATATTTTGAACTTCCCAGGAGAGGGCTGGGCAGCACAGGACATACATTTCTGGGGGAAATCTGTGTGTTGGGTTCTCCCTGCAGTATAACCCAGGCTGGTGAGAGCCAGATTGTAACCTAAGTGCAGCTGGCAGGCTGCAGTTACTCAGGGTGTGGCTTGCATGCTGGCAGGCTGTTTGTGATCAGCCCAGATGGGAGCTACTACAGCAAGGCATTAAGGCACCCACAGTTGCAGGGCAGGGGTGACACAACTGCTCATTAGTCTGTACCCTGATATGTCTCACACTCCAGAAGATCTCAGTACAGGAGTACTATTAAAGTATTCAGAACTGGCCAAAAGACCCCAAACAGGTTTAGTAATTACATTTTTCTAACTTAATAAACAGAGATTCTCTCTCTCTATTTAAATAGTGATTAATCTCAAGAGAAAAATCCCTACAATATCCAGCCAACTGAAGAGTGTTCCAAAATACAGATTAAAAGCTCAAAGCCAGATTTTCAATAGAACTCATCACCCCAGAGCTCCCACTGAGAACAGAAGCAGCTGCTGGGTGCCAAGCACTTTTGAAAGTCTGGTCCTAAGAGTTAGATTTCCATTTCTAAAAACTGCATGCCACTTTGTTAATTCTTTCAATTAAGAAAAATACAGGGAATTAACTCCATTTCAGGCCAAACTCATTTATACATAAAGAGATAAACCTTACTAATAAGGTTTGTTAGGCACTATGAATTTAAATACCACACCTTTTTTTAAAAATAGCCAACAGGAAACTAATTTGTTTGCAGCAAAAAAGTATAAAGTTATGTTTGTGACTGAATTCTAGTGAGCAGAATTACCTGAATTCTGATTAATCATTTCTAAATCTCAAGAAATCCCCATCAGTTAGAATCTGACAGGGTATAACATATTTACCTTCATGTCTAAACAATTTTCAAAAATCTTTCATTAAGATTTTTAAAACAAATATTTAAAATAGGTAATAGGCCTTCTAACAGGTAATTAATCCAAGTGAGAATAGTAATTTAGCCAACAAATTTCATTATTCTCAACTTATTATGTTAATTTACTTTTTTTAAATGTCTACAATTATGGAAACTCATAGAAACTATCTTCAGTCATGGGTTCACACATTTTCCCGTGTTTCTTAAAGGCCTAACAAAACATTGGGAACCTTGTGCTATACCAGCTTTGAAAGTAGGCTGAAGACACATAAACCTGCTAAACTAGCATGCACTTGAGCAAACATTTTCACCCCCCACACCCAGAAGAAATGTCAAAATAGTTCTCTAGAGTCACATGAAGAGAGACAGCCTTACTAGGCACGCTATTAAACCAGCTTTCTTAGTTCCTGTACACTTCACACACCACTGAAGATGCCTCAAAAACAAAGATATAATTAAATTTGCAGTCTCAACCAATTCCTCATGGGGACTGGGAGGGGAAGAAGCTTTAAAGGAACGGAGTTAGAAAAGAATTAATGGAATGCATATCTTCATATCATTATTACGAATTTATTTTCTGTTCCAAAGAGTTACTGTGCATAATTCCATTTGCAATAAAAAGGTGCAAGACAATGGAAAGCAATTACTTAAAACAAGGAAAACCAAAGCAGTAGTTTGTTTTTCCCACCACATTAAAACAGACAGACACTACCTTGCTTACAAAATATCATCTAAACATCCTGAAGAATTCCAATAAATCTTTATAACACGAAGGATGCAATAACCATCGTCAGCATCTCTCCTTCCAACGTATGTGTTCCCTCCCATCCTCCTGTGAGTAAAACAGAAACACTCATCTCCCTTACCTCACATCAAGTACTAAACACCTCCACAGACTAGCCCAGAAAGCAGAACCTCCATGCCTTGCTGACCCTGCTCTTTTATGCTGTAGACTCCATGACTGAGTCTTCCCTGCCTCAATTTTGACATCCTACTGTAACATGCCTCTCTCTCTCTCTCCCCCCCCCCCTTTCCCAGATAAAAAAGGAAGGGAGCAGCAGGAGACATCAACACTGCAGAGAAGTGAGGCAAAAGGGAGGCTGGGAGTATCCAAAACCTCCCTGGCACAGCACACAATAGCACCCTAGAAAAACAGCCAGCTCCCAGGAAACCTAGGGATTAGCCAGTTTTGTAAGGGTTAACAATTTAGTTTCTGTCCTTTCTTTATAGCTGTTCCAGACAACATGAAATGGGAGGGGGAGAGGGGGCCACAGAGAATGAACTTTTGTGAATTATGCGATTTTTAGAATCATTTCCTTTTCTCTAGGGCCAAAAATTGGGTTCACTTCACTCTTTGCTTTTCTAAAATACATAATTGTTTTGTAGTTTCTGCCAACCTAAATCAATTCTGCTTGTGACAACCTTTAAAGAATCATAATTTGCTCGGTCACACTTAAAGTTTGACTTTTTTTCCAAGAATGTCAACATAATTTAACTAAGTTTTACATGTTTTACTATTAATGCCCCTAATTATTCAGATCTGTGTCACATAACTGTAAATTAGTTAATTGCAAAGTGACATCACTGAACTTTGAGCTCTAAACACATTTTTTCACTCAATAATTAGGACAGTAATAGCTTATTTCTTCTGCAATCACACAACCCATATTTAATGAACTCTTTTGTTAAAATCAGCCCCACAATACAAAGTACTGAACACCGACCAAACTGCCTGACAATGAGGAACACTGGCTACCAGATTTTATTAAGAACATTTGCTAAATATGTATTAGGGAGAAGCTTTCCTTACTGAATACCACAAAGTTAAAGTCACTCTGAAGTACTCCAATTATCTGACTATGCAGATAAGTGGATTGTTGGGTATGTCAGTTATTTAAAACTACAAAGGGAAAAGGAAGGAATATAGGTAGGGCCCTACCAAATTCATGGTCCATTTTGCTCAATTTCACGGTTATAGGATTTTTTAAATCATACGTTTCATGATTTCAGATATTTAAATCTGAAATTTCATGGTGTAACTGTAGGGGTCTTGACTCAAAAGCAGGTTGGTGGGGGGGTTGTAAGGGGGTAGCAATATTGCCACCCTTACTTCTATGCTGCTGCCTTCAGAGCTGGGCTGTCGGCTAGCAGCCGCCGCTCTCCAGCCCCCACAGCAGTGCAGAAGTAGGGTAGCAATATCACGACCCCCCTACAATAACCCTGCAACCCCCCCCTCCCATAATCCCCTTTTGGGTAGATCCCCAGTTTGAGAAACACCTGTCTCTCCCGTTAAATCCGTATAGCGTAGGGTAAAAGTATACAAAAAACCAGATTTCATGGGGGAGACCAGATTTCACAGTCCATGACGTGTTTTTCACAGCCGTGAATTTGGTAGGGCCCTAAATATAGGTAACTGGGGCTCCAATACATATTTTCTAACCCATTTTAATGAGCTCTAAAACTCAAAACAAAGCAGAACATTATGTCATTTCTTTTCCAGGTACACTATAGCTCATAAGGCCTCACGGTAAGAAAAGGGAGGAATTTCACAAAGCAATGAACATCCCTTCCCACCCAATTTGTTAGGTGGGATTATAACAGGAAGATGTGGTCTAAAAATGAAAAATTAGTTTCACAAAATTTCAGTTGTTTTCAAAGAACAGAGAAATCTAGTGCAGAACAGTAAAATCAAAGGAATATTGGCAGATGGTAGAGATAAGATTTTAAGGTCTTCTGTGCAGGGATTGTGTGTTCCTGTGTCTAACAGTGCACACTGTAGGTACTAACAGAATACTAATAATTAAACTGATAATGATAATTAATAATAGTCAACTGGATTGTAATATGGGCCCACAGGAGGAGGAAGTCAGACTATCATGTTACTGCATGGTTCTGAATACAAAGAAGGCATTTGGCAGAGTGAATGGGAATCTCTCTTACCAGATGCAACAAAGATCCATGCTTTTTCAGACAGATAGGTCATCTCAATCCCAGAGCATTAGTGCTCTGCAATTGTCCAGGTTTTTCCTCTTCTTCATTTTCTTAAGGTTTAAAATATAATCTACTGCGCTAGTATGTTTGCAGTGCATTGAGGAATATGCAAATTTAGCCCCAGGCTTCCGTTGTTTTGTCTCTTTATGACACATCTTCTTGTAGGTTATTTATTTATTTTTCTGTCTATACAATATGACTGATTTGCTTAATCATTTTATATTTATGTATCCAAGAGTGGAAGGCAAAATAAAGAGAAAACGTTTTTAGAAGATTGGTTCAGTCTCAGCTTATTTGCACTCATTTATGAAGTCTCCACTGCCAGCACCATAATAAAAACCCTGCAGATCTGTTAGGTCAATACAAATTCCAATATACTATTTATGCAAAGCAAGAGTCTGATGCAAAGCCCATTGAAGTCACTGGGAACCTTTCCATTGACTTCAATGGACTTTGCATCTAGGGTGACTAGATGTCCCAATATTATCGGGACAGTCCCGATTTTAAGACATTTGTCCCACGTCCCGACCGCACATCTGTCGGGATGCCCTTTGTCCTGATATCGGGGACCGCTCACCGCACACACCTGAAGTCGCGGGGCTGGCGGCGCTTCCTGGTGGGGCAGCTCCCGGCACCTGCCCGCAGACAGGAACCTGCAATGCGGCCCCTAGGCACAGAGTTGGAGGGGGTCTCCGCGTGCTGCACCGACTCCCTCCTGGCCAATCAGAGCTGCGGGGGCGAGGCTTACAGGCGCTGGCAGCGGGCAGAGAGCCCTCCGCCCCCCCCCCGACCCTACCCTAGGAGCCAGATGGACCTGCCGGATGCTTCCCGGGAGCAGCCCCAGGTAAGCACCGCCGAGACTCCCCACCTCACCCCCTGGCAGGTCCCTCAGGCTCTTAGGGTCAGGGCAGAGGGGTAGGGGGCTCTCTGCGCGCTGCCGGAGCCTGCAAGCCCCGCTCCCTGGCTCCGGCCGCTCCCATTGGCGCTTTTCCCGGCCAATGGGAGCCACGGAGCTTGAGCTTGTGGCGGGCACAGCACGTGGCGACGCCTCGGCCGCCCCTGATCCTAGGAGCCAGAGGGACCTGCCAGATACTTCCCAGGAGCAGCCGCCCCAGGTAGGCACCGCCAGGACCTCCCACCCCCGGCAGGTCCCTCTGGCTCTTAGGGTCGGGGGTGGAGGGGTAGGGGGCTCTGCGGGCTGCTCCCGCCTGCAAGCCCCACTCCGCGGCTCTGGCAGCTCCCATTGGTGCTTTTCTCGGCCAATTTGTGGCAGGTGCAGCACGTGGAGAGTCTGGAGACCCCCCTCGCCGCTCTCACCCTAGGAGCCAGAGACCTCCCAGCAGGGCTGGTGAGTGCGGCCAGGGAAGGGGGCAGGGTGTTACGGAGTGAGTGTCTGGGAGGTGTGTGTGGGGTGCTGGGCTGTGAGGGTGTGGAGGGCGCTGGGCAGTGGGGGAGGTTTGTGTGTTTTGGGGTGCTAGGCAGTGGGGGCCTGTTGGGGGGCGCTGGGCAGTGGGGGAGATCTGTGTGTGTCAGGGCACTGGGCAGTCTGTGTAGGGCATTGTTTAGTTGTGGTGGTGGGGCTGTCAGGAAGGGCACTGGGAGGGAGGGAGGGAGAAGTGTGTGTGTATTGGGAAACTAGCGAGTGGGGGATTCTGTGTGGGGTGCTGGGCAGCTGTGGCTCTCCCCCCCCCCCCCAATGTGTCCTGATATTTCACTCTTGTGATCTGGTCACCCCGTTTGCATCAAACCTCAATAGCAAAAACGAGATATGTAAGCAAGTTACTTAATATTTACAAGAAAACACCTTTAAATTATTAGGTACTCACATAACTATTGTGCTCACATATGTGCTCACATAACTATTCCAGGCAAAGCTGCCACATTAGGCCCGTACACTCCAATTACTCATACATTAATCTCAGTTCATCTGTAATTAGAGTTTAAACAAATTTCTATTACTGTAGAAATATTCTACCAATTTGAGCAACCTATTGTCCCTTTCAATACACCCACAGTAATAGAAAAACGATTTCACAGGTCAACAAGAAAAGCAGATTGTACATTTTACATCTGATGACGACAGAAAAAAGAGAAGAGGTGAGATTTAATCGACACCAAGCTTGTAGCCAAATACACAAAGATCCCAGAGATCTATCCTACCAAAGAAAATAGTTTATGAAGTCCTGGCAAAATAATTTGTACCTTAGGCCTTGTCTACACTACGAGAGTACTTCGATTTTAGTTAATTCGACTATGTGGAATCGATATTACTAAGTCGAACGTGTGTGTCCACACTAAGGACAGTAATTCGACTTTGTGAGACTTTGTGAGTCCACACTAACGGGGCAAGCGTCGACATTGGAAGCGGTGCACTGTGGGCAGCTATCCCACAGTTCCCGCAGTCCCCGCTGCCCATTGGAATTCTGGGTCGAGCCCCAAATGCCTTCTGGGTAAAAAAATGTGTCGAGGGTGCTTTTGGGCGCCTGTCGTCATCCGTCCGTCACTCACGCCCTCCCTCCCTCCCTCCCTGAAAGCGCCGGCAGGAAATCAGTTCGCGTGCTTTTCTGATTACTGACAGCGCGGACGCCACAGCAGTGCGAGCATGGATCCCGCTGCGACCATCGCTGCAGTTGTGGCAGTTCTCAACGCCTCGCAGCTTCTCCTCCACCTGTACCAGAGGCAGCTGCAGATCAATCATGAGAGGAGGCTACGGCACCACCGTGACGGCATGAAGTCGGACACTAGCTCCGACCTCTCTGAGAACATGAGACCCAGCGCCCAGGACATCTCGCTGTCACTGGGTCTTGTTGATACTGTTGAACGGCGATTCTGGGCCCGTGAAACAAGCACAGAATGGTGGGACCACATAGTGCTGCAGGTCTGGGATGAATCCCAGTGGCTGCGCAACTTTCGCATGCGGAAGGGGACTTTCCTCGAACTGTGTGAGTTGCTGTCCCCTGCCCTGAAGCGAAAGGACACCCGGATGCGGGCAGCCCTGACTGTCCAGAAGCGAGTGGCCATAGCCCTCTGGAAGCTCGCAACGCCAGACAGCTACCGGTCCGTCGCTAACCACTTTGGTGTGGGCAAGTCTACCGTGGGGGTTGCTGTTATGCAAGTAGCCAGGGCAATCGTCAAGCTACTGCTATCTAAGGTAGTGACCCTGGGAAACGTGGAGCTCATCAGAGATGGCTTTGCCGAGATGGGATTCCCAAACTGCGGTGGGGCTATAGATGGGACTCACATCCCTATCCTGGCACCGGACCACCAGGCCAGCCAGTACATCAACAGAAAGGGGTACTTTTCCATGGTGCTGCAAGCACTGGTGGACCATCGGGGACGTTTTACCAATATCTACGTTGGATGGCCTGGCAAGGTTCATGACGCTAGGGTGTTCAGGAACTCTGGTCTGTGTAGACGGCTGCAGGAAGGTCTTTACTTCCCGGACCACAAAGTAACTGTTGGGGATGTGGAGATGCCTACAGTCATCCTCGGGGACCCTGCATACCCGCTAATGCCCTGGCTCATGAAGCCCTACACTGGCGCACTGGACTCAGGGAAAGAACTATTCAACTACCGGCTCAGCAAGTGCAGAATGGTGGTGGAGTGTGCTTTTGGCCGTCTCAAGGGGAGATGGAGAAGCCTACTCACTCGCTGTGATCTCAGCGAGACCAATATCCCCATTGTGATAGCTGCTTTCTGTGTGCTCCACAATTTGTGTGAGAGCAAGGGGGAGACCTTTATGGCGGGGTGGGAGCTTGAGGCAAATAGCCTGGCTTCTGATTACGTCCAGCCAGACAGCCGGGCGATTAGAAGATCCCAGCGGGACGCGCTGTGCATCAGGGAGGCTTTGAAAGCCAGGTTCCTGACTGAGCAGGGTCTCCAGTGACTGTTCACTTTGTGGACACAGATACTGAACCTGCCCCCGTTTCTTTACCCAGTTACTGTTGACTATCCTTCCAAGTTACATACCCCCTTCCCCACCTTCCCAACAAATAAAATCTGTTCCGTTTTGTTACTGAACAAGGTTCTCTTTCTTACTGTTTTCGCGGGAATTTTTTAAACCGGGGACGCAGACTGTGGCGGGGGGCTGGTTTATTGTTTTGATGCAAATGATGCTTCTAAACTCCGGGAATGACAGGCTCCGCAGTGCTGGATTGGTTGTTTCAACGCAGCCTGCCAGCAGTCCTGGGCGGGACTGCATGTATGTGTCGGCCAAGTGACTTTCTGGCAGGGGGCGGAGGGTAACAGATCCCCTGCTGCGTGGCTCTGTGATCCAGGATAAGGACCGCGGCAGAAGATCTGTAACTGCCCTCCCCCGCCACAAAGTCACAGATCAACCCCCTCGCACCCCAGAACATGAAAACCGCCTCCCAGACTGACCAGGGTAACTGGTGACTGTACTGTGTATGTGTCCTGATGCTGGACCTGCCCCCGCCTCTGTAGCCTGCTACAGGTGACTGTCCTGTCCAAGTAACAAACCCCTTCCCCCCCTTTAGACAGAATCCCCTCTAAAAGACACTCTCGGAAACAGTACTTAACAGAAACAGATGTTTTATTATGAACCGCACATGAAAAGGGGGGGAGGAAACTTGGACGTGGGCTATTGTGAGATGGGTAGGAAAGGGCTTTTCAAACTTTAGAACGAGAGCCTTCCATTGCTGCAGCAGTGTGCAGGGGCCGACTGAAAGTTTTAACGGCCCTTGCCGCCCCTCCTTCTTTGGACTTTTGGTGAGGGGGGTGTGGGACTTGGTGGCGGGGGAGGGCGGTTAGAGATAGACAGCAGCAGGGCTCTGTCCTCCTGCCTCCGGTCTTGCAGAACATCCACTAGGCGCCGGAGCGTCTCCGTTTGCTCCCTCATTAGTCCAAGCAGGGGTCGAGTAGCCTGCTGGTCCTCCTGGCGCCACCTCTCCTCCCGTTCCATGACTGCTCTGTGCATTTGTGACAAGTTCTCCCTCCACTGTGTCGTCTGGGCTGCCTGCTCTCGTGAGCACTCCATAAGTTCATAAAACATGTCTTCACGCGTCTTTCTCTTCCTTCTCCTAATCTGCGCTAGCCTCTGGGAGTGTGATGCCAGGCTGGGTTGGGAGACAGTCGCAGATGTGTCTGTGGGAATGGGAAAAGGGGAGTAAATTCCTGAGACAGATAAATGAAGTTGCTAACAAAGAACATAGTCTTTCTCTGTGAACAACACCATGCACTGGACCTTTCACATGCGCACTCAGGACAAGGTCGAATTTTCGGCCCTCGCCTTCAGTGCCTGGGGTCTTGCAGTTGCGATCAGAGAAGCGTGGCAGGACACCTCTACTTTTGTTGCAGGAAAACATGGTAAGCCGTAGACTTGTGGCAGCTTAAAAATGTAATAGTAGCACTGGGCTCCTTTCGCACTGAATGCAAGGCCACTCTCTGCTGGCAGCAATCAGGGAAGCATGAGCTCTGCCCCTGTCCCACCACCTCACGGCTGTCCCCGGGAAAGATCACTGTATGCTGCCCCTCTGCCGCCTCCACCGCGTGGCTGTAAAGCAGTCCCAATACTAACATTCCCCTCCCTAATTTAAAGCAGGGCGTCATGTGCGATATAACTCTAATGAGGATCTTGGAGAGCGAGAGGGGAAGAATGCTTCGGGAGACCATGCAGAGGCCAGGGCCGTATGCCGCCATGCTGTGCCGTGCCATGATCCCGGACTACTTACTGGACTCATGGCGTGGGAACGTGTGTTACCACGGTGGACCAGTTATGTTAAAATTACATGTTTAGATGTTTAAAGCACTCACTGCTTGATCCTTCCCCTGATTCGGTGTCCGGGGTAACGGCTGTGGACGGTTGGTAGGGGATCTCGGTAAGGGTGATGAAGAGCTCCTGGCTGTCGGGGAAATCAGCGGTGCAAGCGCTGTCGACTGCCTCGTCCTCCTCATCTCCTTCCTCATCTTCCCCGTCCGCTAACATTTCCGACGAGGAACCGGCCGTGGACAGTATCCCATCCTCTGAGTCCACGGTCACTGGTGGGGTAGTGGTGGCGGCCGCACCTAGGATGGAATGCAGTGCCTCGTAGAAACGGGATGTGTGGGGCTGGGATCCGGAGCGTCGGTTTGCCTCTTTGGTTTTTTGGTAGCCTTGTCTCAGCTCCTTGATTTTCACGCGGCACTGTGTTGCATCCCGGCTGTATCCTCTCTCTGCCATGGCTTTAGAGATCTTCTCGTAGATCTTTGCATTCCTTCTTTTGGAGCGCAGCTCTGAAAGCACGGACTCATCGCCCCACACAGTGATGAGATCCAAGACTTCCCGATCAGTCCATGCTGGGGCCCTCTTTCTATTAGATTGCACGGCCATCTCTGCTGGAGAGCTCTGCATCGTTGCCAGTGCTGCTGAGCTCGCCACGCTGTCCAAACAGAAAATGAGATTCAAACTGCCCAGACAGGAAAAGGAATTCAAATTTTCCCGGGGCTTTTCCTGTGTGGCTGGTCAGAGCATCCGAGCTCGAAGTGCTGTCCAGAGCGTCAACAGAGTGGTGCACTGTGGGATAGCTCCCGGAGCTATTACCGTCGATTTCCATCCACACCTAGCCTAATTCGATATTGCCATTTCGAATTTAGCGCTACTCCCCTCGTTGGGGAGGAGTACAGAAGTCGAATTTAAGACAGCTCTATGTCGAATTAAATAGCTTCGTGGTGTGGACGGGTGCGGGGTTAATTCGATGTAACGGCGCTAAATTCGATATAAACTCCTAGTGTAGACCAGGCCTTAGAAACCTCAAGTACAGGCGAACTTACAGACCAGGTGCATGGGAGCCAGTGTAAACATTTAACTTCTCTGAACCTCAGAGGTTCATATCAGCACTGAAATGACCAGCTTTCCGGAGCTATTGATATTTTAAATCATAATTTGGGGCCCAAACCTGTAGCCACTATGCAAACAGAACTCCATTTGACTTCATTGGGAGTTCCAGGTTTAGAGTGGTTGCAGAACTGGGCCTATAAATTGAACTGGAAAAATTCAATTTCCAATTCTTAAGACATTTAACAGAATTAAATCAGAAGTTCTAAAAGTCACCTACTTTAGGTACACATAGTTTGTGTTCAAGGGGCTTGTCTCTTCTAAAATTCTCACTTCTAGTTTTGCTTGCAGTAAATTAAACACATTAGCAGTGCAATAACACCTTTTTGACTACCATAAGTCTCTCTTTCTCTGTAGGTATGGCTCACTGACAATATGGAGGTATACAAACTCAGAAGAAATTTCAGTAATAGCCAAAACATTCCAGTTTATCAGATTTAGGGTAAAGTAAATACCAACCATAACTCCAACCAAATTTGAGCTCCTACTCCACAACCCTATTGCTATTATTAATCCATTACTTTCATGTACTTCTGCACTTTGTGGTGATGGCAGGAGTTGGCAGTAGAAGTGTCAAATTAAGCAAGATAGCCAGTTCTGTACATCCCAAAGAACTGATAAGGCTCAGGTAAACACCCAAAATTTTGCACACTTATCCAAAATTATCCTCTGAACTTTGGTTTGTCCAAAAACAAGTGAAAATAATAGGGAAAGAAATGTTTAGCAACAACCTGCATGGTTGCATTATTCAGAACTTGATCAGATCACCATTAGAATTACAGTTATTTAAAAACATACGTAGAAGAAGAAGAATAATTATTATAGACCTGCAATATGATAGCCATTTTACATAAAAAGGACAGGTCCCTGCACAACACAAACTAATATTTGAATCGCAAAAATTAGAACCTTGACATAGTCTTTTCTCCTTATAGACTACTTATACTAAAAAGGAACCTTTTAGAAGAGCACAGAGAAGGGGGGGGGGGGAAATACATGAAGAGGAACCAAACTTCTGAGGTTTAAAAGCTTTCACGTCCAGGCTCTGCTGTTGGGAAGCCGGCATTTGTATTGCCACAGTTACTTTTGATAAAGAGCTTACATAACTGGAGAGATAAGGAGAGTGGAAAACTGGAGATTTTCAAGCTCTCTTCAACTTCCCAAAGACAGGCTATGAGTCAATGATGGAAGTTAGTTAAAAACCAACCAACTTCTATCATCGATCAATAGAGTAACTAATTTTCAAAACCTGTTACCTTAAACAGTCTTTTATTGTTGAAATATTTCGGGGTGCTTAGTGCCTACAGAGCAGCTGTTCTTTGTCACTAACTGATGAACCAGACTTGCGCTGACATGGAACAGGACTGCAAATGGCTGTCATACATACACACTGAACCAGAACATATGATCAGTCACTTTTTGAGCCCAGTGACCTGCTCTTTGTAAATACTCCCATGTGTTTGCAATTAGCTAGTGAGCTACTTTGGCACAAAAAGAGGGGTTTGCTGAAGTCCGTTTTCCAGAAAGTTTTTTTTCTGCACAACCAAGACTCAGCCTTAGCATGGTTAATAACACCACAGCCAAACAGTAGGCTCCTTCCTGCACATGTATAATCTCACTGAGAAAATTAAACGGAAGGATTCATCTGCTTTCTTCTGCAAAAATCGGTGATGCTGTAAATCATAAGGACCACAGATGGACTTGTGCAGCTCTCAGAAGCTGATGACAAACAGACGTCTAGGAAAGTATAGTGAAATATTTTGAAAACTCACATCTGTTTTTATCCATTTCAATAAGGTCTTAATGCACAGAAGCTCAAATTTTTAGGATTCTGACTATCACAGATATAGAGGAAAGCATAGGATAGTTTGTGAAGGATTCAAATATCTGCTGATCTGAATCTCATAGTGGAAGTGGTTTAATTACTGCATTCAGTTAGGTGCCTGTTTCCCATTGATTTTTCCAAGCATCTGCCCAATGAAAGAACTGTAGGTTGTATCTCAAGAAATATATGCATTTATTCTTTGGAGGAAAGCACAAAGGTGGAGGCCCTTCATTTCCAGGAATTTACATAAGACAGAGGCCTGGTCTACACTATGACTTTAAATCGGATTTAGCCGCGTTAAATCGAATTAACCGTGCACCCGTCCACACAACGGAGCCATTTATTTTGAAATAAAGGGCTCTTAAAATCGATTTCTGTACTCCACCCCGACGAGCGGAGTAGCGCCAAAATCGATTTTGTCATTTCGAATTAGGGTTAGTGTGGCCGCAATTCGATGGTATTGGCCTCCGGGAGCTGTCCCAGAGTGCACCATTGTGACCGCTCTGGACAGCAATCTGAACTCGCATGCACTGGCCAGGTAGACAGGAAAAGCCACAGGAAAATTTGAATTTCATTTCCTGTTTGCCCAGCGTGGAGAGCACAGGTGACCACAGAGAGCTCAGCTCATCAGCACAGGTAACCATGCAGGCTGATAATCGAAAAAGAGCACCAGCATGGACCGTACGGGAGGTACTGGATCTGATTGCTATATGGGGAGAGGATTCAGTGCTAGCAGAACTTCGTTCAAAGAGATGAAATGCCAAAACTTTTGAAAAAATCTCCAAGGGCATGATGGAGAGAGGCCACAATAGGGACTCAGATCAGTGCCGCGTGAAAGTCAAGGAGCTCAGACAAGCCTATCAAAAAACAAAGGAGGCAAACGGTCGCTCCGGGTCAGACCCGCGGACATGCCGCTTCTACGCTGAGCTGCATACAATTCTAGGGGGGGCCGCCACCACTACCCCACCTGTGACCGTGGATTCCGGGTCGGGGATAGTCTCATCAGCTACAGCTGAGGATTCTGCGGATGGGGAAGAGGAGGAGGAGGAGGACGACGAGCTTGCAGAGAGCACCCAGCACTCCGTTCTCCCCAACAGCCAGGATCTTTTTCTCAGCCTGACTGAAGTACCCTCCCAAGCCAGTATCCAAGACCATGACCCCATGGAAGGGACCTCAGGTGAGTTTACCTTTTAAAATATAAAACATGGTTTAAAAGCAAGCGTTTTTTAATGATTACTTTGCCCTGAGGACTTGGGATGCATTCGCGGCCAGTACAGCTACTGGAAAAGTCTGTTAACGTGTCTGGGGATGGAGCGGAAATCCTCCAGGGACATCTCCATGAAGCTCTCCTGGAGGTACTCCAAAAGCCTTGCCACAAGGTTTCTGGGCAGTGCAGCCTTATTCCGTCCTCCATGGTAGGACACTTGACCACGCCATGCTTGCAGCAAGTAATCTGGTATCATTGCCTGACAAAGCCTGGCAGCGTATGGTCCCGGTGTTTGCTGGCATTCAAGCAACATCCGTTCTTTATCTTGCTGTGTAATCCTCAGGAGAGTGATATCGCTCATGGTAACCTGGTTGATATACGGGAACTTAATTAAGGGGACAGAGGTGGCCGTTTCAATCTGGGCTGTTTGCCTGTGGCTGAAAAGAAATCCTTCCCTGCAGTTAGCCAAGCACAGGCGGGGGAATTGGCCCTGAGCTTTTCGCGTTTGGCTAGCAGGGATGTTCCCTGTTACCAGCCACGCGGTCGGGGGAGGGGTATATTGATCATCCCAGGGAATTCATGGCGGGAGGAGGGGGGTGGGGGGGTTAGTTTGGTTTCTGCAGGGATCTTCCCTGATACCTGCCACGCGGTGGGGGGAGGGATAAAGCGATCATCCCAGAGAATTGGATGGGGGGGGTTAGTTTGTTTTCTGCTGCTGAAGGTTAACAGGAAAACCGCAGCAGTCAACAGGCTTTGCTTGGTATGTGGGAAAGGAGGGCGCAGAAGCCGAAAGACAATGGCTTACCATGGCTGCCTGCAAGCTGAATTCTGTTGCCCGGACCTGCGTCTGTGATCTCTTAACACCAAAGCCACAGGCACTCAATATGAAGATGGAAAATGCGACCTTGTACTGAAATCACATGTGCTATGTAATGTGAATAGTGTTTTTCACCATGAAAGAGTATAAGCATTGTTCTGTAAAATGTATCATTTTAAAAACTCCTCTCCTTTCTTTCAACCCTCCCTCCAGCAGCTGCAAATTTTTCAAGCCTCCCTCCTCCGTCCCGAAGGCTATCTCAGATAAGGCGCCGTAGAAAGAGGACGCGAGACGACATGTTCACAGAAATAATGGAATCCACCCGCAATGAAAGAGCTCATTTGAATGAGTGGAAGGACACTGTATCTAAAGTTAGGAAAGATGCCAGTGAACGTGAGGTCTTGAGGGACGCTCGAGATGAGAGGTGGCAGGCTGCAACGCTGGGGCTGCTGCGTGAGCAAACGGACATGCTCCGACGTCTGGTGGAGCTTCAGGAACGGCAGCAGGAGGATGACAGAGTGCCGCTGCAGCCGCTGTATAACCTCCCTCCCCCCTCACCATGTTCCATATCCCCCTCACCCAGACGTGTAAGAACGCGGGGCGGGAGGCTCCATGCACCCTCCCACTCCACCCCGGTGGACAGCCCAACCAAAAGGCTGTCATTATATTGAATTTGTTCAGTGGCCTTTTACTTCCCTCCTTTCCTCCTCCCAAACCTCACCCAGATTACCTTCTTGGTTCTCTCCCTATGTTTATAATCACTTAATAAAGAATACATGATTTTTAAACGGGGAGTGTGGGTTCCTTACAGAGAATGAATGAGTCAATAAAGGGGGCTGGTTTTCATAACAGAGTGCCGCTACAGCCCCTGTATAACCCCCCTCCCCCCTCACCATGTTCCATAGCCTCCTCACCCAGACATGTAAGAACGCGGGGGGGGAGGCTCCGTACACCTTCCCATTCCACCCCAGTGGACAGACCAAGCAAAAGGCTGTCATTTTTTTAACCATTTTTTAATGGCCTTTTCCTTCCCTCCTCCCAAACCCCACCCGGGTTCCCTCCCTCTTTTTATAATCTATGAATAAAGAATAAATGATTTTTAAACGATAGTGACTTTATTTTGGTTTGAAAGCAAGCTGGGGGAAGGGGGAGGGTGGGTTCCTTACAGAGAATGAGTCAATAAAGGGGGCGTGTTTTCATGAAGGAGAAACAAACTGAAATTTCACACTGTAGCTTGGCCAGTCATGAAACTGGTTTTCAAAGCTTCTCTGATGCACACTGCTTCCTGGTGTGCTCTTCTAATCGCCCTGGTGTCTGGCTGCGCGTAGTCAGCAGCCAGGCGATTTGCCTCAGCCTCCCACCCTGCCATAAAGGTCTCCCCCTTACTCTCACCGAGATTGTGGAGCACACAGCAAGCAGAAATAACAATGGGGAGATTTCTTTGGCTGAGGTCAGAGCGAGTCAGTAGCGATCGCCAGCGACCTTTTAAACGGCCAAATGCACATTCTACCACCATTCTGCACTTGCTCAGCCTGTAGTTAAACAGCTTCTGACTCCTGTCCAGGCTGCCTGTGTATGGCTTCATGAGCCATGGCATTAAGGGGTAGGCTGGGTCCCCAAGAATAACAATTGGCATTTCAACATCCCCAACGGTCATTTTCTGGTCCGGGAAGTAAGTCCCTTGCTGCAGCCCTTTAAACAGAGTAGTGTTCCTGAAGACGCGAGCATCATGAACCCTTCCCGGCCAGCCCGCGTTGATGTTGGTGAAACGTCCCCTGTGATCCACAAGTGCTTGCAGCACCATTGAAAAGTACCCCTTGCGGTTTATGTACTGGGTACCCTGGTGCTCCGGTGCCAAGATAGGGATGTGGGTTCCATCTATCGCCCCACCACAGTTAGGGAATCCCATTGCAGCAAAGCCATCCACTATGACCTGCACATCTCCCAGAGTCACTAGCTTTTGTAGCAGCACCTCAGTGATTGCTTTGGCTACTTGCATCACAGCAGCCCCCACAGTAGATTTGCCCACTCCAAATTGATTCCCGACTGACCGGTAGCTGTCTGGCGTTGCAAGCTTCCACAGGGCTATTGCCACTCGCTTCTCAACTGTGAGGGCTGCTCTCATCTTGGTATTCTGGCGCTTCAGGGCAGGGGAAAGCAAGTCAAAGTTCCATGAAAATGCCCTTACGCATGCGAAAGTTCCGCAGCCACTGGGAATCGTCCCACACCTGCAACACTATGCGGTCCCACCAGTCTGTGCTTGTTTCCCGGGCCCAGAATCGGCGTTCCATGCCTATAACCTGCCCCATTAACAGCATGATCTCCAAAGCACCGGGTCCCGCGGTTCGATAGAATTCCATGTCCATATCCTCATCACTCTCGTCGCCGCGCTGCTGTAGCCTGCTCCTCGCCGCCTGGTTTTCCAGGTTCTTGTTCAGCATAAACTGCACGATAAGGCGCGAGGTATTTACAATGTTCATGACTGCTGTCTTGAGCTGAGCGGGCTCCATGCTTGCCGTGGTATGGAGTCTGCAGTGTTCACCCAGGAAAAAAGGCGCGAAATGGTTGTCTGCCGTCCGTTGCTTTCATGCAGGGAGGGAGGGAGCGAGGGAGGGGTGAGGCTGTACCCAGAACCACCTGCGACAATGTTTTTGGTCCCATCAGGCACTGGGATCTCAACCCAGAATTCCAATGGGCAGGGGAGACTGCGGTAACTATGGGATAGCTATGGGATAGCTACCCACAGTGCAACGCTCCAGAAATCGACGCTAGCCCCGGTACATGGACGCACACCGCCGAATTAATGTGCTTAGTGTGGCCGCATACAATCGAATTTATACAATCTGTTTCCCAAATTCGAATTATATAAATTCGGATTAATCCTGTAGTGTAGACGTACCCAGAGATGCAACCAACACATTACTGGAGTAAAACACCATAGCCTTGAAACATGCATGTTGATGTATATTGGTGACGTGCATCATCTTCTGAGTTACCTCACAATATATCGAGACATGACATCCATTTTATTGCTTTTATATCACAAGATAACTCAGATGTTAACACGTCACCACTGTATTCAGTAATTATGAGATGCTGTGATAAGAGTAGAAGTCAAATAGTCCATGTGTTGTAATATCTTGAGATAGCTCAATAAACACAGATGTTAACTCAGGTCATTAATGGGATTGTATGCTTAATTACTCTCATGGAGAGTGCAAATTTCAAGATGTGGATAAGCAAATAAAGAGGAAACATACAAGATTTAAGTGATACATTGTAAACAATGTTCAAATTTCGAAAGCCTATCTGAGTTACTGACTGAGATTTAAACTGTAGCACTTAAACTAAGAAGCACAACAGCATACAAATAATTAAACTGCAGATTCAAGTTGCATATATCCCAGGAAAAGTGCTTAGCATGGTTAGTAATGTATCAGCCACCCAACTACAAGGAGAATTTCCAGACACCTTTTTAAATGTCAGGGCAGCTACTCAAGCTTTAAGAAACAAAATTAAAAACCCAAATTTGGCACCTGTGTCCGGAGTCTCATCGGATTTGGTGATTCTGTTTCCTGCACAGTATTTTCATTACAATGGGCAAAAAGAGTGCCCAAACAAACACAAGAACATACTTTGCTCCACACATGATTACAAGCCATTTTCTCTTCTTTAGGTCATCCCATTGCTACACTGTCTGGTGACTGCTCAATGCATCCCAAACACAGGCAATCCAGCTGAGTCAACAGCAAGCATCAGTGGCTACAGTCAAGACCAGCACAGTTAACTTGGGTACAATTCTATATTACAAGAACGATTTCATTCTACAGTGGAACTCACCAATTACATTTACTAGTGAAATCAGCAATAATTTAGAAAAATATGGAACTAGGGAAAGCAAACACTGTGTAAAGTTGGGATTAAAAGTATTTTTTCCTCCTTCATTTTATTGTATTACATACAGTAAGTTTGTTGATTAGGCAGAGAATAGGTAAGATGCAAAAATATTCCAAGTACCTCCTAAAACAAAAGGAGAAAGTATCCCTGAAGTAGACCTTATTTTACCAATGATTTTAAAATTTGTATTTAGTTGTCACAAATTACATTTTCTCTGTTAGCATATAACATCAGTTTATTAAGCGTTGAATCCAGAAACATACTCTCAAGGAAAGCAGACAGAATATTATTTATACTGACATACATGACATTTTACAGAACAATTAAAGTTCCAAAAAGCGTACAGGCAGGAGGCTGATTCTGCAAAAGACAATTACACTGAGTTCCCATCAGTGGGATTACTCAACAGAGTAAATGTTACTCATTATCAGAGTTGCAGAATCAAGCTCTAAATTAAGATAAGAACAAGAGAAGTAGATAATACTGGTAAAGGATGAAAAATGGGCAGGACAGAGGTAAGGACAAAAAAAAAAAATTATGCTGTCTCTTGGGAGGCTCTTGACTTACATGTCTGTGTAAAAGAAAATTATACTGAAATTCCATATCTGGTCAACAACAACAAAAATCAAAAATATATAGTTTGAGTTAATTAATGTATTTTATTATATATTTAATACAGATGGGTCAAAAAACAGAACCAAAAATCTGAACCCCTGCAGTTTCTTGGAGGAAATGGGAGCCCAATCTAGGTTAGATCCAAAAACCAGATGGGATGGAATTTTCCAGTACTGATTCAGATGCCGACAATCTCACAAGGTAATCTGATCTCATATTCTTACCATTTGGGGATGAAATGCTCTGATAAACTGTTCCCAGGAATTTGGCATGATTGAAGCCAGACCCACATCACAGCCAGGATTCGGGCTTGAACCCAAACCCTAGGTGAAAATTAGCCCACATCCAAATACTGCCTCCTCAGGCATCTCTAATAATTAGAACTATTAGAAATGCAAGAAAAACAAACCAGAGTAGAACAATAACATCATTAGGGGAATTTGTACTATTCTATGGTAATGGATATGATCAATATTTACAGTTGCCTATTTAAAAACAGCTACAAATGAAAACTAGATATATGTCTCATAAGGCAACCTTCTTGCATACTTCACGCTCCCCTTGCCTGTCTACTCTGTTATTGTGAGCAGAGTGGAGGAATAAAACATGCAGGGTCATAAAGGCAAAGTAACTCAGCACCCTGCCTTTGTTGTGAGTAGACTGTTAATTTCCCAGTACATTTAGTGAGGCAGTAGTTACAAACCTTGTTTTTGAGAGCACATTTTAAAATTTTAAAAATTATAATAAAGATGAAATTTTATGTTTTACCTTTACAACATCCCTTTGAAAAAAAGAAAAAGAGAATTAAAGAGCATAAGCTTTGTAATAGCTTCTTTATAGGCACTATTACATGTCACAGATATCAGGGAAAAAATCTGTCAGCAATTTACACCCCCGATTTATCAAAACTGATCACCATTGTACTACATATAGAGCAGTGGTCCCCAACCTTTCTGTTGCAATAGCATATTCATGTTCCCAGAAGAGCGTGGCGGGCGCTGGACGACCAGCTGCCGAAATGCCGCCGAGAACCAGGGTCATCGAGAAGTGTCGCCACCGAAATGCCGCCGAGAACCGGCGGCCAGTTGTCCGGCGGCCGCACTCCTCGGCGGTGGGTTGTCCGACGGAAGCGCTCCCCTGTCAGTAGGCGGGCGCACATAAATGCCCACCACTAATATAGAGGATGAACAATTGTAATGTGGGTCCAGTGGAGGGTTTCACTTTATATACTTCATCCACTTTATTTTTATTTTATTTTTTTGTTATAAACCTTTTCATCACTGTGTAGGAAATTAGTTGGAAATTTCTGCCACTGAACACTCAGTATTTTCAGATCATCATCATCTCTGTTTATACGGAATGTTTCCCTTTATAAGCGGATGGCGTAGCTTGATGTTGTTACAACATAGTGACCTCTGATGTCAATGGCTTTCCAGAGTTTACAAGCCTAAGGCTTCACTGGAATCCAGCACAGTATCTCATTTACAGTTGATTATAGTTAAGGAATGTTTGCCGTATGAAGGAACCAGCAGGCAGATAAAGAAATAAGTGTGGCCAATAATATGACTCTGCAGAGAGTCTAATATCTACATTCATTTTGCATTTTTTATTCAAAATGTATTAGTCATGAACAATATTTTGCACTTATGATTCAGAAGTGCTAACAAATGTTAAAATATACAATAGATCACCTACTTTTCTCCCTGCCAGTAAAAAGTATATTTTTTAGTGTTTTACCCAGTCTAGTTCTTCAAGTCTTAAGTAATGGGACTCCCACCACCTCCCTTGAGAAACAGTTCCTGAGAGCAAAATATATTGACAGTGAAATTGAAAAAATGTTGTCTTAGTGTCATCCCATTATTATTCCTGATTATATTCTGCCCGTGTACCACTATATCTCTGTATACACCCTCCAAATATTTGTAAATGTAAGTCTCTCTCCATGTAGCCATCATTTAGCCAAGCTATTCACATTTAGCCCTTTCAACCTTTCTTCATAATTCCATATCTCCATCCCCTGATCATACTTGTTGACCTCTTCTCAACTCTCTCCAATTTGTGACCTTCTTTCCAGTAATATGGTACACAGATCTGAACAAGATATTCACTTCCTCAATCCACTCAAGAAGGGTCCACTTGTCAATCCACATGTTCACTGGCTTAAGTGAACATGACAGTTCCACCTCTAAAGAGGAAGAATCAGTTATAACCAGTATCATATGAAGGACTGTTTTTTTGTGTTGTTTTTTTTTATTGATGAATCAATCAGCACTGTTTAAAGGGTAAGGTCACTATGTTCCCAAACACTCTAGACCAAAGAAACTGCTGACAAAACCAAGATCTTAAAAAAATCAAGAGGCATAAGGAGAAGCTATCCCACTGCCTCAATAAAATATACATGCTGATCGACAGCATAATTAAGGTTCAACTGTGTATTTATGATATAAATCACATCCGAGATGAAGCTCTGGGAGGGATTGTGCTTCATGAAGTCACAATGCATTCTGGAGCCCCTGAGAACACAGGTAGAATACTTCCATTGCACCATGCTGTTAGAAGGTGTGGCATCTGCTTACGTTGTACCTCATCTCTTTGGCAGATGAGAATGCAAGGACTTGAATCATCCACACCAACTCAAAATATTCAAAAATCTTGAGTTGGGGGAACTCAAAGTCACAAGATTTTAAAATAATAAATCACATAGGGTATATCTACACTGCAACCAAACCACCAAGGCTGCCCATGCCAACTGTCTTGGGCTCACAGGGCTGGGGCTACGGGATTTCAGTGTAGGTCCTGCAAGGTCCCAGGGCTTAGGCTAGAGCTCGAGTCTGAGCCTCTACTCTGCAATTTTGTAGGCCCGCAGTCCTGGCCCCGCAAGCCTAAGTGAGGTGACATGGTCTATAGCCACAGGTATTTTACTGCAATGTAGACATACCCAGAGTTCTTACCTATGTTTTGAATTCTCACGTTTGGGGGGAAGCCATTGATTCTCTACTTGTGTGCTATCACCCCCTCAGGGTAAAAATACCACCCTTAAATACACAAAAATGTTACCCCTCTATTCACTGATTGAAGAGAATTCTACCCATCCACTTTTGCCCCTGGGGTATGGAGAGTATCCCTCACTTATCTCACACTACCTAGCCAGGAAAGACTGTTGCGCCATGCATATCCTCCCTACATACCCCCCCAACTCTTGTCCCACATGCACCCCCTAAATTCCCCTCCTTTTCACCTTACAGTCTCCTATTCATCATATTCTCCCTTTCTATCATGCCACATTCCCCTGCACCACCAGTTTCCTGCCCAGGTCCCTAACACATCCTCTTCCCCACAGTCCAATTCCAACACCTGTTCCACATTCTCTTGACTCGTCTGACATACAGTGACTAAGGGGTCACCCTCTTCTCTGAGGACAGCTTGGCTTCAGCCTCTTTGGAAACAAGGATCCATCTTTGCTGGTGGCACTTCATTGCAATTGTTAAAGAGACAGAGGCCATTTTGCTAAGGGAAGTCTGTGGCTCTCGTCCCATGACAGGAATGGGAGATGGTTGCTATTTTGGATCAGAGCAATGTGGGAGATTCAAGTCAGAAATTCACAGATCCCGCCCCCCCCCCCCCCCAAAAACAACAACAACCCCAAACCCAAGTATCATAAGACTTATAATAAAGTTACGGGAGATGGCAACATTGAATTATGCCCAACCATCCAGTAGTTGGAAGTTTCTTGTCCCTCAGACTTCATACAATGTCCAACCAGGCCCTCAATATCCAACATGTGCATTTCACATCTCCCTTCCTCCTCCTGTATGAAATTTAAAATGTCATTTTTATAAGAACAAATGCATATTTTGCTCCATAAAATATAAATTAGTTCGCTATTATCTAGACCAATTTTGTATCATTATCACATTTCCTTTTGCTTGTAAATTTAAGTAACATATATGAAAGTTAGAAGATGGCCTGAAATATTCTCCTTCTGATGTGCGCATACTTAATATTGTTGCCCATTGGAAAAGAAATACAATAATTGAAGGATTGTGATGTTTCTGTAATTTGTGATAGTATTATAATTGTTTTGGATGATGGATGAAATAACCAGCCAAGATGACTGTTTGAAATGCTTCAAACATGTTAGAGATCAAAGGTTTAGGACTCTCTCTCTTTCACCTCTCTCCTCAAGACAAGAAAGCATATTTCTTACCACCTCTGATACAGAGATACAGGGAAAGGAACAGTTGATCTGATAGAAAACAAGAAAGAATAGGACCGCTATTGCCACAAAGTATTTATAAAATATCTATCACTGTAGTACCTTATTGCACTATATAAAGGTCAGAACAGTACCAAACTTTTACTCCAATGTAGAAAACATTTCCTTTACACTTCCAGGAGATGACCCAGCCTCACTTAAGAATATACATGATGGCAGATAGTAGCCAGTAAAGAAAATCTCAGGAGGCTCTATATTCTGCAGTTAGTGGAAAGCCTGAACAAAGAGGACTCTTACACCTTGCACTGAAAAATGGACAGGTTCAAGAGCCTGTCTCTGAGAGTACTCTGCCTCCTGTTTCTGCAAGTTTCATCTCTGGGACAGATATCCAACGCCTTGCTTCTGAAAACAGATGTCATAAGTGGTCCAAGACAACTGGCGCCTGGATCAGTAAGGACTGTATTTAACAGCATCTTCAGATCCACCCTGAAGTGCACTGGCAGCCAGTGAAGAATCAATAGCACAGGTGTAATAGCTCTTCTTCTGTCTGTTTTGCCTCAAAAGTGAACAACCACATTTTGCACTAACTGAAGCAATATTCAAGGCTAATACCAGGCAAAGCACACCGCAATGGCCTACCCTCAAAGTATAAAGGCATGATTGATATTTGAGAGGAATGGTGCCATCTCTCAGCCAGCCAAAGATGAAAGGATATTAAGGAAAACCAAGCAAGAATACCATAAAAATATGCTTCTGCTTGTTGCAAGGCTCTGCTGAATTATGTTCAAGGTGAACACTATGGTGCCAGGTGAGTTAGTCAGACAATACAGATCTAAATATAAAAATGCTGCCAATTTAGGATGAAATGAGGTTGTAAAGGCTTCACCGCCTTTGATCCAGGGGGTGAATTAGCTTTATCCCTCTCCTTTTGTGCTACAGGTTCCATGGCTGTAGTTTGATAATGTTCCTGAGAAAACAAGTAAGCTCCCATTCTACATGGCCTCTGACTGAGATACCAGACTTCTTTCCCCCTTAGGGTAACAGCTGCCTTGGTGCAATTAGCACAAATTGACCCCGCAATTGTAGGCTGATGGTGTTGCCTACATTCCAGACGTTTTCTTTCCTTTCTGTGTGCACAGTCTGACATTTGAGAGGGAGAAAGAAAAACAGCAATTCAACAATTAGGAGGTCAAGTTACTGGGACTCTCTCATAAGGCAGAACAATTGTAGAGGAAGTGTCACAGCAGGACAAAACAGCCCCTGTGGTACCAAAGTATGTTTGGTGGTGATCAGCGGTACTGCTGCCTGTTTGAAAAAAGGAGGAGCTACAACCCTTCAGTTCCAAAACTAGCATACTAAGAGTACTCACAATGCTTTTCTGCTTTATATGGACATCTGTCTTAGTTAATTATGGGGTATCAGTCACCAGTATCTAGGCACAATATACAATGTAAAGATAAGCCTAACAAGATTTGAATTTTACTTTTTCTACCCTAGCAGTTTAAATGAGCTTTTGGTTTCTAATCTGTTCTTCCTGCTTCTGCCTCTTATTGCAGGTCAGCTATAAAAACAGGCAGCTTTAAGTTCATTCTGATACCTGCCAGCAGGGTGTTCAAAAATCTAGGACCCACAATTAATGCTGAGCCCTAAGCATTTATACTTCACACATCCCTGATGAGGGAATTTGCGGCTGATGAAGCAGTCCCTGAGACACCATGGTACAAGAACAATATGAGCTTTGAAAATTAACCCCACAACTAGAAGGAAATGAGCCAGTAGTGTGCACCATTTTCCACCCTCAATATGTGGGCTGTAGTGTGCTGTACCATATATGGAGTTTTTGGACTGGCTTTGACTGACACAGGAAGTTACAGTAGTCCAGTCTTGAAGTGACTAATGTGTAGATCATGCTTACTAGATCTTCATCCAAATTTCAAACATGATTTATGTCAGAAGTCCATGTCCTGCAAATTTAAGTAGGAGATGAGCATTTGGTGATGTATTCATATTTCGGCCCAAATACAAAAACACAGTTGTTCTAGCCAATGCCTTATTTATACTTCATTATTCACTTTCCTTTCCCTGCAAGCAGAGTCAAGCAGCGCATAAATCTCTTCAGGCCCATGTTAAATATTATGAATAAGCATTTATTTTAAAAAGGGGAGGAGATTTTAAAAATACATCCCATCAAGGAAAATACTGTTAAAATGTGTGCAGATGTTATGCATCTCTGTCTTTTAAGCCTCTGGCTTTAAGAGTTTTCAGCTCTGTGAAAGTGATTTTCTGACCCTTCTCAGTCCATAGGAAAATATTCCATTTCATGTAACAGGACAATGCTTTGCAACCATCATCTTCAAGAAGTGCTAGCTCTCAAATCAGCTGCAGAAATCCTGATCTAGCTTTTAGAATCTCAGTCATGACATGTGGATACAGTTCCTTTCTAATCTACCAAAATTATCTGGGATGGAAAGAGCAAAATGAGTTCCACAACACATATCTCAGCCACTTCAATGAATTAAAAAATGATTCAATACTTCTAACTCAGAGGAGGCTCAAATAAGATCTATTCTTCAATGATTTTAGTATTATTCAGTTAAGAATCAGGATTTACAAGGTGTTTTTCCACAGCTCAAATCTTCCCTTCCAAAATTATCTGTTTTAGAGTATATCTTTATATTCACAAGTGTTACGATAATTAAAAGTGCATGGGGGGGGGTGTTTTTAACCACATTTCCTATGTTTTTTCCTCAGTGATTACTATGTGCGGCTCAAAGGTAAACAATACTGCCCTCATTAGCCAAGACAAACACAGTTTAGTGTAAGTCACTGAAAAAGTCATCTGAATACTAAGAATTTGCTAGGCAGGGCTGCTAGTCTCAAGGAAAAAAACAAGACAATGAATAGCATTATTTATGTCAACATACTCATTGTCTAAAACCAAGTAGATTTAACAGATTAAGTTTATAGTCCAACTAAAGGTAATGCAGACTATACATGGCTGCATTTACATTTATTTTTAAAACAATACAAAAAAATATTTTCAAGGCATACGGTCTAGTCAAAATACCAGCATTATATAACCTCACAGCCACATCTATCAAAACAGTAGAACTCTCTGGAAATATAAAAATATGTTTTGTTTATGTTATTTTTTTTAAATGAGTCATTTTCACAAAAGGTAATTTTCAAAACTGAAAAGTGATTTCAGAGTTAAATAAAACTTTTCCTCAATCCTGTATTTCATACAGACATGACCCATTAGATGCAGCCCAAAGGTTTACCTAAAAGTTCTATTTAAACAACTTCTTTTAACTCCCACAAGGCCCAAGATAAACAGGACCCTAATAAAAGTTGATAGCATGGGCTCTGTTCACGTGAAACCACTTTATAACTTGACCAACTGTGTTCTCTGCCAGGAAATGATTGCTTTTCCAGTTCAGCCCAAGAATGTTGCTCTGCCTTATGTCTGCTGGCAACAATGTCTCTGTTTATGGGTGGGCTAAAGAGGGAGGATTCAGAGGCTAAGTTTAGGCCTTAGATAATGGTGGCAGAATTAAGATTTGGTCCTAGATTTTACGGTTCTGTCATACTGCTCTTGTTAGAAGCAGCTAACATATAAGGAAGGCACTGTAAGGTATTACGTAGTTTGCTAAGCATCTGTTTTTCTTCCTCTTAATTTATACTTAACCAGTACTTCATCGTTCAAATCAGAACAAGGTTTACAATAATAAAACCACAAACATGCATTATTTATTTAACTTACTATACAACATTAAAAGATATCATGTACTCTCTTGTCTAAATTGTTATAAACTCAATGTAGTTCTTTGTAAGAAACATTGTATCTGACAGCAACTTCCTTTTTGCTTGAAGATCTTTCCATGATATGGCACTAACCCTGCAGCAGAAACAGCCCTGTCTCTTTCCCTACTAAATACTGCAGCACCATCCTCTTAGTGAAGACAGAAAATAGTCTTCTTCCAGAGCAGATTCCCATACATATTAGCCATGAGGTGTTGCCAGGGTATAAAACAAAGCATTCTCACCCACTAAGATTGAAAGCATCACATCAACAATACTACCACCGTCTCTAGCAGAGGCAGTGAAAGACAAGCTATGGATTATCTAAATTTTCATTCTGTCAGCAAAATGCCTTACCATTAAGCTACCCACTTCAAATAAATACGGAATTTCCATCCATGACCATTAGGCATAATATTTAACATCTGTCATGACATTAAATTGAAAGAATTATGTTTTAACTACCCAGTGACAATCTGTGTAGCTGTCAAATAGTCTCCAATATTGAGTATTTTGGGATAGATATGTTTCATTTCTTTGTTAGGTTTGCAACCTACAGTTTCAACTGATCCCTTTACAGTGGGCTGGATGCCATGCCTTCCTTAATAAATGTTGTGCAGCACAAAAGGGCTTCAGTGTTGGGCCCTTTTGAAAGGAAAGCCAGAAAGGTAACAAAGCAGAATGACTGTATCAGAGAGGAGTAAGGCAAATGAAGAAGAGGGTCAGCCCAGGCGCACTCTAGTCAAGAAGAGCAGAGGAGAGGGAGAGAACTTAAAGGAACTGCCCCTAAGAAAAAACACAGTGGGAACATCCATCTCCCAATGTCCCAATTTTTTTAAATTAAAAAGTGTGTTGAACCTAGGTAGGCCCTGCAGTAATGCTTCTGTATTTTTCTCTGAGAATACTGAGATACTTTTGGACCATTTTGCCGGTTCCTGTCAAGGGAGTGCAAAAAATCTCTCTTTATGATGCTTACACTACTGTGCTGCCTGCAATACCTGCTACTCTTTTCTCCTTTTTGGCTCTCCAGTCTTGAGTGTAACATGTACAGAGTTGGAAAATGAGTGAATTCAGTAGCATGGGATCAGCACTCCTGCTGAGAGAAGAGAGCATGAGATCACAAAGTTAATGGATCAGGATTATGCAGGAAATAGAGGTGGTCACAAAACTAACGTTCCCACAATTTTTGTATGCCGGGCAATCAAGGAGGGAAATGAGGAACACAGCAAGATGGGAGATAAAAGGGGCAGAAGAAGGAGCAATATGCAAGGACCATACCACCCGACACTGTCATTGGTGGATGCAAGTTTATTATGTTCCGCTATGCCATCAGGAAAGCAATTATATTACTAGGCCTCCATTTCCCAGGCCTACTCTGAAGGTTAGATCTAGAGTATGCGGGCTTGCATGACTTTACCTAGCAGCTGCTAAAGTAACTGCATGGTTGTAATGCAGGCCTTGAGATCCCTAGCAAAAATACAAGAGTTATTAATGGACCCAGCAAGAATTCAATTAGCTCAGGCAGTCATCTAAGAAAGTAATGAGGTGATCTTTACACCACCACAATTCCTAAATTAAGGTTTCCCACTACTCAGACCAAGCACACACAAATTCATTTTTGGAATGGGGTGCCTCCTACAATTCAGGCCTCGTGTAAAAGGACATGACCACACCCCATTCATGAGTTTGTGCTAAACGGAGTATTTTACAGCAGATGGCACAGCCAAAGAGGGTGAGAATATTGTTAAGCCAGAGTAAATAATGAAAATAAGGTGCAAAATCTCATGGAAAACTAATGAACTAGCACTGGCAGGAAGCTAGACTCCTTGTATATTATTATCTCAGAGTTATGTCCACAGTTGACATAAGAGATGCTGGGAGATACGTGTTTAACACAATTTAATCTGATTAGTAACCTCTTTGAATCTTGTTTTCCCAGGTCCATCATTACAAATATTTGAAGACCCCAAAACTATTTCTTTCCAAGTCCTCCAAATACTCAGAAACTGGTAACGCAGATTAAACTATTTTGGCCATCCTAACCTGGCCTTTGAAGAAGAGGCCCATCTGTTTAAAATGGGGTCCCAAGAGATGGACTACAAATTATGCTCTTCTTGGACATCTGAAAGAACACACTTCACTTCCTTCTGCCTGCTACCATCTGAGTGGTCTTTGGCCTGTTTTTGTTTCAACTTGCTCCCCATTAGAAGTGAATAAGAGGGCAGAAATTAGTTCTGGATAAAATATTGCCATCTTTTAAAAATAACCCTTTAATTTAGCCTGCTTCTCTCTTTTCCAAATTTCACTTGCCAGAATTTCAAATATCCAAAAGTGATATCTTAATGAGCACACATATAGATAATACAGCAAGCTGTGTTATTTCTTCCCTCCCCACCTCAAATCAGACTCAACCCAAATTTCATCCATAATTTTCAGTAATTTTATAGAATAATTATTGTAACGCTATTGGTTTAATTCTCATCAAATTCTGTAAGACTTTTCCAGAAAAGTCAGAGTCACAACATTCCATGGAAATAACTTGAACATTTAATTACATATTAAAAGAATAATATTGCATGATGGACTTCTTTGTATCACTGTAACTATTCACAAAAGGCTTGAAGAAAACTGTCTACTAACTTACAGGTGAACAGAAACATTAAGTAACAAATTGTCATTTTATTACTATTAATTGGTGAATGCCCTAGGGAACAAAAATATCTTTAAACATTTGAACCGTCTCATAAGCATGCACAATGTTTTACAAGACTTAGAATTAAGACAGTCGTGCCCTGGGGACTTTATAATTCAAGACCAGAAGACTAGTGCATGAAAACCAGTGTGCAGAGACATAACTGAGGACAAAAATGTCAGAGAATTAATAAAAAGTGAGGAGGAACTTGCAGTGGTAGGCAAAAGAAATAGGAGACTTCCAAGCATAGTGGGTAGCAAGATCAAATGTAAAAAGATTACCTTGGGGAAAGGAAACAATGAAGTAATAGAACAGGAGGAATGTGAAGGAGTGAAAGGAAAATGAGGGTGAAGTGGAAGGAACTGGAGCGGAGATATAGGTAGGGGAGATATTATGTGGGACGAACGAGACAGAGAAGGAGGAGATGAAGAGTGAGTTCAGAGTGATACAGTAACAGACAGGAAGCCAATAAAGGAGTGGAGCAGGAGAGGAAAAGAGCAGCTGGAGAGCAAAATGATTTTAGCATCACTATTTTAGATATAGTTTGGATATAACGAAGAAGGTTACTGTAACCAACGTGAGAGTCAATATGTGGACAAGGATACAATGAGGCAAGCATTTCTGCTGGTTGATTTATTTGGGCTCATCACCTCACTATCCAAGAGCAAAACGTAATGTGAGGGGACAGAACTTAAAAAGATTCTTGTTGAAAAGTGTAAGAGGAGGAAGAGAGAGAAATCAAAGACAATCCCAAAAGTTGAAAGCTGGAGTGAAAGAATGGGAATGTCAGCAGTAAGCAAAGGGAGGAAGTGGAGCAATATTAGTAGGGAGGAGAGTTTGGGGCAGATGGTGTTTGAGATGGACATCCAAGAAAAGATGTCTGAAACTCAGTTCAAGATGCAATATTGACGATAGGATGAGTTGTCAGCACACTGTCAATTAATATAATAATAGATTTGGGTGTGGTAGTTGAAACCCGTAGAGTAAAAGAGGTTTTCAAAGGAGAAAGTATATAGAGTGAAAACAAGAAGGGTCTAAAAACACTGATGGGGACGTTTTTCCTTATTTAAAAAGGTATCGAGTTTAATGGATGGAATTTGTATGGATGGAATTTTCAAAAAAGTACTCAGCATTGGCTTAACTCCATCGAAGTCAATGCCAAGTGAATACCACAGCTATTGTATAGTATGGGCCAACTGGTTTGGACAAGGCTCACAAATCCATACTTACACTTCTTGATCCCTCAATAACCTTCTACACAGTTGTTCAGATCATGATGTACTGATGGTCATGTGTGGATGGAGAAGAAAATTTTAAAAAAGGCTGAAATGCTGAAAATAGCTTGAATTCCATGAATACAGAAAACAACGTTTCATTAAGTATCAAGTGAATATCCATAGTGAGACCCATATGCTGAAAATGGTTATTCACAAATGTGAAGTTACTAAAGATCAGGGTTTGTAGGATCAGGACCTAATTCTGCCCGTGAATTTGTTTAATGTAATTATATTTTTCCATCATTAAAACAAACTGTCCAGAGCCTGGAAAAGAGACCAAATGACAAAAGATGGAGATTGTATTCAAATCACTGTCAGTTATGCATACCACAGCAGTGGCAACAGAGCCTAATACTAATCAATCACATCAATACCATTGAAACCATTACAAATTAAAAGCACAAGAAAGCCAGAATGGAATACAGGCAGTCCTCAGACTTATGACACAATTGGTTCCTGAAAATTGTGTCGCAACTCGGAACCACAATATACTCCATTGTGGGACCGAGCGTCGTAAAGTCAAAACCAATTGTCGTAAGTCGAATCAGGGTGTCAATTCAGAAACGTCATAAGTGCCGTTCGTTGCAAGTCGAAAGTCGCAAAGTCGAGGACTGCCTGTACCTTTGTCATTGTCAAAAGTTGTTCAAGCTATTCATAACAAAACTGAACACACTGAAAAAGGGGACACCTTTTTGAGCTCACAGGTTTTTTTGAAAATGTAGTTTTAGACAATTTCTGGTAAAAAAAAAAAATGTAGAAGTTTAATACGGATTCCCCATCCCACAGACTCACTATGTGAACCACACACCTGGGGAACTCTCAAAGCCGCTATTCTTGCTGGACCCCTCATTACCAATAACTTATCATAAAAAGCCTAAGATTGAAACTTGCTCTAGTACTCCCAGTTGTTTTATCGTCTTTCTATTTAGGGATAGATTATGCCATGCAAGTACAGCACAGAATAAGCAGTGGTACACAGCTGCATTGTACCAACAGGAGTACCAGCAAGCCTCCTAGAGTGTTTGCTGGGGTTCCTTGTTGTGATGGGGTGCACTTGCTGCTACATCTTGTTATGAAGTACAGCCTTTTCCCCTCTGCATGCTTATCCTGATTCATGTGCCTATGCAGAGGGTTACTGAAATATGATCCTGCCTTCTCTTTATCCACACTGGGATGCTGTATCCCAGTAACACAGGGACGGTTATCCTCCCTGGCCTTCAAGGAGGGACTGAGAGGGATGGGAAAGACTTCTTATGCTCTCCCACTACTGCCACCTGCATAAAGACTAGGAAAAATTGCAGCCCCAGCACTCAACATTTAAAAAATTGGCCCTTAGATTGTAAACTCCTCTGGGGAGTTAAAATGTCTTCTTCTGTGACATTTCTTGGTACTTAGTACCAAGTACACAGTCAGCCCTTAGAAAACAGTAGAGGATCCATTTTGAAGTTTTGTGATGGATTCTTTTGGATAATGCAAATAAAAATCATATTGTACTGGTTCCGTTTCCTCATCTGAGCCTTCCCATGTGAGTGGAGGCCATTTTGACTAACTACAGTCTCTCTCTGAAAAAGATAGAAGTACAGCTCTGCCCTAAATGTAGACATATAAAAATGGCCATTTTTTACCCAACAGCTCTGTCCCCTGTGTGATTCAGAGTAAGGCCCCTCACTTTAAAGACAACAATAAGCAATTTTCACTACATTTTACTTCCATTATCCCTGAAAGGCCAAGACAGTCAAGAGGGAGTAAAATAGATTTTCTTCTTTTTTGATCATCAATATGATCATTTACCGCCTTCCAAACAGTAAAACCTGCATAACCACATTGAAGGCAGTGGTGTTACACAGCTATAGGTAAAGGCACAATGTGTTATCCATGATGGTTCATGAGATTAAAAAGACTCCAGCTTCACTTCTTCTCACAACACTCAGTCGACCTGTGGAACTCCTTGCCAGAGGATGTTGTGAAGGCCAAAACTGTAAGAGGGATCAAAAAAGAACTAGATAAATTCATGGAGGATAGGTCCATCAATGGCTATTAGCCAGGATGGGCAGGAATGGTGTCCCTAGCTTCTGATTGCCTGAAGCTGGCAATGAGCGACAGGAGATGGATCACTTGATGATTACCTGTTCTGTTCATTCCCTCTGGGGCACCTGGCACTGGCAACTGTCGGAAGACAGGATACTGGGCTAGATGGACCTTTGGTCTGACCCAGTAGGGCCATTCTTATGTTCTTATGACTCTCAGAACCCAGGCTGAGTTTGCAAGGCTGGCAGTTAGAAAAATATATTTTAGTCCAATTGAGCATTTATTATATAAAATTTGAGACAGGACTCCATGATGTTATTTGTACAGTCACTTTTCAGCAGAACTATGTTTACAGCTTATTTGAGACCATGATTTTTCTGACTACCTGTGCTTTTACTTTATCACAAACTAAATAACTATATACTCAGAGAACAGATTACTATTCAAGCTCTGAATCCATAGATCTCCCAAAGTTACTGATTTTGTTTTATAAGGAGAACATGAGCAGCCCACCTTCTGAGGGGGCTGGGAAGCCTATATTCCTCAAGGCTTATTGCCTTGTGTAATTCTCTGATTTCCCCATCTATGTACCACATGACTGAGGCCTGACTCAAACAACAAGTTTAGGCAATTGCTTTGTTTAATCTTCCCTTGGCTATACAGCCAGAGAATTGACTGGATTTTAATCCATTTGATATTAGAACTAAGCCTTGCATTTTATCTCACTTTTAGACCTGGAACACAGAGGCATTTTCTGGTTGAGTGAGGCATAAGTGTGTTTCAACGCATAGAAAATATGAGCAGTAGCAGCACCTTTAGCAACAGAGGTCATTAACACATCTAGAAAAAAAGACAGAAAGACACATCTCCAAAAGATGCATTACCAATGCCAAAATTTTCAACGGGATGAAAATCAGAGCACCCAACATTGGAAACACACATTAGTTAACTTCTGAAAATCTGACTACAAGACTCTACTGCAAGAAGTGAGAGAAGCTTCCCTATAACTCCCAGATAGTTCTATTTACATCTTCTTGACAGCTAGCAAAATAAATGTCTACACTAAAAAGTGTAATTGGTATGAGCAGGTAAACAAGGACTGGAGGGTGGAGAAAGGGAATATGCGCCATCTTTTGCTGTGCATACTGCTACTAAGTTGTGAGTCAGTGAGGATAAGGACAGGATGTTTAGCTCAGCCTCTAGCACCTGCAACCACTTTAACTAGTCTAACTTCATGGCATCATTGTAAGGACCTCCAGGTGCCAAGTGATCTTTATTGTCACAGGAGGCAGTGACACAGTCAAATTTCATGCTGTACATGGTACAATGGCTGTATGAGCAATCCACAGAAATATAACAGCTTTACTTGTGTTCCATCCAAACCTAGAAGACATGAACCAGTCATCTCTCTGCACGTTACTGATTTTTCAGTTACTCTGAAAACAACAAGTAAAACTATTGCATTTCCACGGACCCCTCATATAGCCACTGCAGCATGTAAAGCATGGGATTTTACTTCGGCACTACCTCCTGTGGCAAGAAAGATCACTTGGCACCTGGAGGTCCTTACAACAATGCCATGAAGTTAGACTAGTTAAAGTGGTTGCAGGTGCTAGAGGCTGAGCTAAACATCCTGTCCATATCCTCATTCACTCACGAGGAACTGTCTCACAACTAAATTCAAGCAATATGCAAAAGCAAAGGACAGTGAGTGTAATAGTGCCATTTTATCATTTGCCAATTTATACTTATGGGTAATGGATCTGAGGCTCTGATTCTGAGATATATGTTTAAGTGTTTTCCTAAACAGGGGACTAACTTGTAATGTAAAAAAGAAACATGTCAACACCATTACTACAGGCAGGAAAAAAATCAACACAATGCACTTTTGGGAGGGCAGAGCAAGGAAAGAGGCTTTCTTCAAACATAATAAAGAAGCAAAGGGGAGGCACAAAGCCAGTATTTTATTTCTCTTCACATGTCACTCTGAAGTCTAAAAATCTGTGTGGCTACAAGCATTAGCCATGATGTGTGGCCTTGAGTTTGAGAAGCAAAGAGTGGTAGGGACAAGACATACAATGAGATCTTCAGGGATGGAAAGGACCACCCTTCTCCTCCAACTGGAACACACACAACATGCTCCCTAGTAAAAGTTATCTGAATATAAACTGTTTAAGTTGAATGTTAAAAAACGAAATATTTACAGTACAACCGGTAAAGTTTAACAGGCTTTAAAATGTCCATTATAAAATAGAATACTAGTAGATAAATGACAAAACTGCATATGCATGGAAAGATATTAGGAATGGGTAAACATAAAATCTCCATTCAGTCTTCTTTATCTACACAAAGTAAAATTAAGAGACCAAGACACATTTTTCTAGCCAATTAAAAGAAAATGAAAGGAAATTTTAAAAAGGTAACTTCATCTTGCCTCATTCCTGAGAGCCCCTCTGCCATCCAATTTTACAGGTGGTATGTCCAACATTACTCTGTTTGCAAGCTATACAGCTCCTGCCATATATTGTCTTTATTGCCTTTTCTGCATTAAATTAAAATGTGTTCAGTGCCTTACAAACAAAAAGGAAAACCACACTGCACTGAAGAGCTTCTATGACCCCAATCCTGCACAAAGATGCGTATAGGCTGATTCTCGCCTCCACAAGACCACTGAAGTAAAACATAATTATATCTTCAGTGGAGCTCTGTTCACGTACACAGGTTAGGGTTGCCATCCCTTCCGTATTGGCCGGGAGTCTTCTGGAATTGGCCTCAATCGCTTGGTTGCTATTGAAAGCAATCCGGGAGTGCCAAATAACAGGCCAAAAGTCCAGTCGGTGGCGCAGCGGGACTAAGGCAGGCTCCCTACCTGCCCTGGCTCCGTGTGGCTCCCGGAAGCAGCCAGCATGTCCCTGCGGCCCCTAGGCGCATGGACGATCAAGAAAGCTCCGTGCGCTGCTGGCTCCACAGCTCCCATTGACCAGAAACCACAGCCAATGGGAGCTGTGGGGCTGGTGCCTGTAGGCAGGGGCAGCACACAGAGCCGCCTGGCCACCCCTGAACCTAGGAGCTGCAGGGACATGCCAGCCGCTTCCAGAAGCCACCTGAGGTAAGCACCACCCAGCCGGAGCCTGCACCCCAACCCCCTGCCCCAGCCCTGAGCCCCCTCCCACACCCAAACTCCCTCCCAGAGCCCGCATCCTACACCCCCTCCTGCACCCCAACCCGGAGCCCCCTCCCATACTCCAAACCTCTAGGCCTCACCCCCAGCCCAGAGCCCACACCTCCTCCCACACCCGAACCCTCTGCCAGTGAAAATGAGTGAGGGTGGGGAAGAGCGAGTGATGGAGGGAGGCGGGATGGAGTGAGAAGGGGCGGGGACGCTTGGGTTTGTGCAATTAGACAGTTGACAACCCTAGCACAGGTCCATCCGTGTGCATCCTAGTGCAGGACTGGGGCCTAAACGTATAGCTTATTCCCTTTGAGGTCATTGATATATAGCTGATATAAAAGGCAGTATCAAAAATAAATCTGTTTTCTATTATTTTGACTAAATATTGAGAAAAAGTAAGATATATTGACTTTAATGTATCTTAAAATATGAAGAAAAAATGAAAGTGAAGTAGATGATCAATGGGAAATGTCATCCCCGTATAATCATTCATGCTACATCTTTTTAAGTCATTTTCATGAAATAGACAGATGTTCTGTTCTTATTCCTGTATACACTTTTTTAGCTAAGAATACAGACTTTTGCTGCATACAGTAAAACTGTACTTCACTAAAACTGAAAAAAAAGGCTTCTTTGTGCACTCTAAGGGGAAAACTAGATTAATTTCTGTTTTACCAGAGAGGAAAACCTAATAACCAAATCCTGGGCAGAGTGTCAAAAATGACATTAAAATAAAGATACAGAAAATACACACTTCACAGGATCCTGATGACATCCATACTTATTAAGGGCAAGGCATACCTCAAAGCCTTTAATGATCCAAATATGGAACAATAGCACTTAAAAACTTAATCATGTAACAAAATATGAAGTAACATTTACACAAAAAACCCAAACCTTTGGACCAATTCCTGGCGCCGCTGGTTGAGCAGGGAACCACAAGCACAATGTATTTACAGCAAGTTTTTCAGATCACACTGCAAGAGCCAGGAGCTGTTTCTGTACACTGGAAGCCTCACCCCACCCCAAGCAGTCACTTCACATCAGAGCTGTGTTCATTTAATAAAGCTTCTCAGTCACATTTTTGTATTTTCATGTCACATTGTTTATATTACTCTGCATTAATTTCCTCTTTGTAAAATTCCTCTAAACTGCTTAAAACTGTCTTGTAAAACTGCCTAAAAAAGGAAGAAAAGTATCCGGGTTGGGAATCAAGGAGGAGAAACGAGGCTATTGTTCAGTGGAGCTGCAGAGAACAAAAGTGAAAGGAAAAATAATTTAGAACCGATTGCTGTACAGGTCTTTCCAGCATATCTCAATCATGGATCCGAACCCACACTGTGTGCTTCTGAGTGGTGCTGAGCATCCTCGCTTTCATTCATTTCACTGGAGGCCCTCAGGGCCAGACCAAGGTATTTAGGCCCCAAAGATGCAGATAAGCACCAGTGGGTTTTCAAAAGTGCCTAGGTGCCTAACTCCCATTGATTACAAAGAGAGCAGTGGTGTAGTTGAATTGGAGCATACTGAACACTGTTTTGGTACTACTGCAGCAGCCCTGCTCAGCCCCCTGATCCCCGCCCAGCTGCACTGCCCGCTACTGCTCCACTCAGTGTTTCTGCCAACTGGTGGCAGCTCAGATCTCCCAGGGGCAGGAGTAGGGTAACCAGACAGCAAATGTGAAAAATCGGGACAGGGGTGGGGGGTAATAGGTGCCTATATGTCTGCAGTGAATGTCTGAGCGATGGCAAGGCCAGCTCCAGCATAAGCTGCTGCATTGGCGAAGAAGCCCCAATCTGACCCTCCCCTATCCCCTACTGACTCCTCTACTGAGCTCCAACCATCTCCCTGAGCCCCCATACCTCTAAGGGACAGGCAAGGGGGCAGGAAGGGGTGTCTCTGGGCAGCGGCAAAAATTGGAGTCAGGAGCTGGAGGCACCACTTCCCAGGAGTGAACAGGAAAAGCTTCTGTGGGATTCTGGGTCTCTCTGCTTAGACCCTCTACACTAGACACTCCTGGCCTGAGCCCTAACAGCCACTATTCCCCCCCCCATAATAGCCCCCTCCCCCGTTCTTTCTGTGCCCACCCCCCAAGTCTCACCCCCATTCTCTGTTCCTTTTAGTGAGTGGCATTCCGGAACCTTCGGATTTAGGACTACACCACTGAATGGGAGCTAGGCATTTTTTGAAAATCCCACTAGGCACCTATCTGCATCATTAGGGGGCCTAAATACCTTTACAAATCTGGCCCACTGTTCCTTGCAGGATTAAGCTGTCTAAGCTTCACTGCCTGCTGCAAGAAAAAGACCACTCACATGAAGAATGAGGCAAAGCAATGGTAGGCAAAAGTTGCTGAAAATTAACTGTCACAATCCAAGAATAAGAAGGAAAATCTTAAGACCCACCTTTGTCATGATGGAGTACATAGGTAACCATGATAATTATTTCCAGCTGCTATCTTATAAAGAGACATCCTTAAATTCCCACTTTCATAAATCTTCACTAATAAGAAATATTTATTGCTGTTGAAAAGTGTCATTGAGTTACTACAAATGTTGCAAAGTTTCCCTTACTTTCTCTTTTTATTTTTTTAAAAGGACCAATATAGTCTATTTCTGTTTTCATTTAAGTAATCACTTACAGGTTTCATGTAGACCCATCCCTCTGAGTAGGGCTGCATGTCTGCCATTGGGAGCTAAGGGGATAAAACTGTCCTTTAGCAGCACTATTACTTTTGTGCTATCGGTCATTTTGATTTCCACTGTTTCCTTCATTGGACTCCATTCTACCACTCCAATTATATTCACATCAGACCCCTACCACACACCAACCCCTCCCAGTGGAGAAGAGTAGGAAGAGGAGCAACGAAATCCTGTATTTTGGGTTCCTATGTTGTGCAGCAAACAAGCCACAATATGGTTTTGAGTCAGCAGAAAAGCAGTAGGCAATGACTGCATGTTTCCTAGCAACCTCCGAGCTCTGATGTGAGGACAAGAGATAAAATATTATCTAAAGTGCTTTGGCTTCTTTGATTCTCCTCCAAGGACAACTCAATGTGTAAGTTTCACAGGAATATTGTGAACTACTGTTTGTCACCCAAAGTTTGGGAAAGATGTCACAGGGCACAAGTCATCCAATTAGAATCTAAATTATATTTAGAGCAAGTAATTACTAAAATAATTCATTGTTAAGATTCCAGCATTTGTCTCCATACTGAGTCCCACTAAACATGCATTTATCATACATTTGGATTCTCTGTCTATTCGAAAGCCATAATTGTTTGACTAGAAACTAAAACAATATTTAAAAATAGCCAAGATCTGGCTAAAGTTCAATATAGACTTAGGGCCAAAAGTTTCAAAACTGACTAATGATTTTGACTGCCTCCATTTTTTTGGTATCCAACTTGAGACAGCTTAAAGGAGCCTGATTTCAAGTGGCACAGTGCTTAGCACTTTCTCAAAATTGGATCCTTTTAAGGTGTCTCAAGTTGAGCACCCAAAAATCATTAGATTTCTAGATCAAGATTTTCAAAAATGATTCATTTTATGCTTAATTTTTTTAAAATCTTGCCTCACTTCATTGTGGTTTCTCTCCCCCAACCAAAATCCTTGCAATCTACCTACACTTTTTAATTTTAAAGAAGTGATTACAGATTCAGCTCCTTATATTAATATTTTCTATTCCAACCAAACTTCTGACAGGCTATAATGATAGCTAGACACTTTCTCTGCCAAGGAGCCAGCTTGTCAGAAGTACGACTCGGTCTCTCTCTCTCGCTCTCTCTGCTGTTGAGAGCACAAGCCTGCGAGGCACTAAACAATGGCATCACAAGCAAGGTAGAGGCCACAGAACTTCTAACAAGCTGGGTGTCTGGAAGGACTGGTGGATAATTCTAAGGAGCCGCCATATTGGAGGGAGGGAAGGAGTGTCATCTCCGAGCTGGCTCTTGAATACTCAGCGCTGCCAACTCTCAAAATATTATTGCAAATCTCACAGTATTTGTTTTTTTCTTAAAACCCCAGTTCCTGGAGGAATGTGTATAGTTGAGAATCTTAGTTTTTATTTAACAAATAAATTAAGTTTTCTGGCCATAGTGGTAAAAGCTTGAATACAGGAGCTTAAACACTCAAATACTAGAACCCCAAATTATTACTTTTTTAAAATCTGATGATTTTTAAGCTTTTTTTTTTTAAACCTAACTCATTACTTTTGAAATCTTGTGCCTAGCAATGCTGGATACTCCCAGGCGATGTCTTTCTCCAACAGCAACACCGGTGGCTGTGCCCACAGCCACTCTGACTCTCCTCAAAAGAGCACATGAATATGCAACTGCCACATCAGGAAACCAGCAGGTGAGCATAAGCAAGGAAGAAAGCAGCTCCTGGCCATAGTCCAGGATTTAATTTAAAGGGGGAAATTTTCCTAAAGTTACTTTTTAGATTTTCATCTTTGCAATGAAAAGGAGGTGAAGGCTGGAACTTTTCATAATGTGGATGAACTGACTGGAAACCAGGATTAAGCAAAAACCAAGCAGCCAATCTTAAACTGTAAATCTAAATAAATTAGAGAAAAAAATCACCACTAAATTTCTCACAAGCAGAAAGTGGAGAGCTAAAACAGGTTATCCTCAAAGTTTTGCAGGACAACATTTCAATGATCATAAATTGATTACCAAGGTAACATAATAATAGTAAACCATCAACAACATTTAAGCACTGATTTCTTGTGGATAAGTTGTTGGGAGTTCTGCACAGTTGAATGCAATATATAAATTAACTATCCAATACCTAAATTTTAAAAGCTACTTAACGATCTTATTTAACAGAAGTGACATATTGCCATTCTGGTCTCCCTCCCTCATTCAAAATTGTTAAATAGTTTAAATAAACTAATTCTGGTGTAACAGTGATTGTGGGACAAATTCTGCAGTTGTCAATCTGGAGTTTTACTCAAGTAAAGAAGGAAGCCCAAAGTCATTTAATTTCAGTCTTAACATCATGTGTCATAAATCCTCTTTCAGATGCCAATGTACTTCCATTATCTATTTTCTAGCACTGAGATTCCTCCACAAGCTACCTTAAGTACTTCAACAACTGTAAAACATGCAGAATGTAAATCAGAGTACATTTTAGTATTTCTGGATATATAAGATCTTTCTTCAACTAAATCCCTATCTAAAGTTATTATCTTGATTTAAACCTTTGCTAGGAAACAGACTATGCTGGTACTTATTTTAGGAGGTTTGTCCTAACAGATTTCAAACATAAAGGAATCCATACTCCCTTTGTGTCCTACCAGCATGCTTTCCACACATTGAATTGTTCACTGGGTGGTCTAGCTCAGGGGTTCTCAGACTTTTGTACTGGTGATCCCTTTCACACAGCAAGCCTCTGAGTGCGACCCCCCTTATACACTAAAAACACTTTTTAATATATTTAACACCATTATAAATGCTGGAGGCAAAACGGGGTTTGGGGTGGAGGGTGACAGCCCACGACCCCCCCCCCCCCCCATGTAATAACCTCGCGACCCCCTGAGGGGTCCCGACCCCCAGTTTGAGAACCCCTGGTCTAGCTGTTGGATAGCTTATTTCCACAACTGACAGTTCACTGTCTGGAAGGTGGAATGTCAGAACTGGGAGGATGTGACCTGACCCCTGCTATTCAGTACTTTCTTACAAATTATTTCTGCTCAGTCCTGAAACACCCTTTGTAATATTTAGCGATGATTGTTTCCAAAGAAAACCATCAACATTTCTAAAGAGTGCACAGGTCTCCTTCAGAAAACACTTCCTAGAAGCATATTAAATTCTTAGAAGTGCAGAAAGAAAGCCAGGGCTAACATGAACTTCAGGATACAAAGGACAGAATTTTGAAGGAATTCTGTTTGCACAAAACAGAATTGAAAAAATGATAGTTTTACACTATTGAAAGGAAAAAGACTGGTATGAAGATGTATACATGGCAATTTAAATTAGTGATAGGAGAAACATGAAAAGATTTAGCCTCCAAGAGTGATTCCCTTTCTGACCTGACTTTTTTCTACCTTCTTACAGTGCCTCACATCCAATTCCAAACTATCAAGGCCCAGCTGCCCTATGTATAAAACTATTCCCCTTTCCAATCAAGGCTGTCCTAATTCTCTCCCCTAACTAGTTATCCTTATCCTTGAAGACCCAACCCCTGTGATTCTGAATAGACTATTGTACCTTCAAATGTTTCTACAGCCATTCATCAGCGGGGTAGCCATGTTACTCTGTATCCACAAAAACAACAAGGAGTCCGGTGGCTAAAGACTAACAGATTTATTTGGGCATAAGCTTTCGTGGGTAAAAAACCCACTTCTTGAGAGTCAAGGAGTGAAAATTACAGATACAGGCATTAATATATTGGCACATGAAGAGAAGGGAGTTACCTAACAAGTGGAGAACCAGTGTTGACAAGGTCAATTCAGTCAGGGTGGATGTGGTCCACTCCTAATAATTAATGAGGAGGTGTCAATATCAAGAGAGAGAAAATTGCTTTTGTAGTGAGCCAGCCACTCCCAGTCCTTATTCAAGCTCAAATTAATGGTGTTAAGTTTGCAAATGAATTGTGCCAGGGGACTCCTTGTTGTTTTTTACAGCCATTCATGACTTTCTTTAATCTCTAATTTAGAACAAATGTCTTTAGCTCCAAAGCCAGGTACTTTGGATCCCAGACCAGTATAGAGGATCAAACCATCAGTGCCAAACCAGTGACCCACACTGTTTCCTTATCTCAGTCATTCCACAATGCAAAAGTACTCAAAATAAAAGCACAAGGTAGTAAGGGCAGTAAAAGTAACAGTACTGGGTCAGGTGATTCACTTCAGAAGGGTGTGGAGGGTGGAAAGGGAGACAGGAGAAGATCATGTCAGATATTTGCATGGTTTGCGCTATAAATTGTGAAGAATGCCCTGATGACTGAGTAACATAGAAGCTGCCAGATGAAACTAGAAGTTATGTATCCAAATGCCTCAGGAATTAGCCAATATGCTACAAAGAAAGGTTTAAAAACCCATAATGCCTGGTTTTAGGTTATACTAGACATGAGGAAAGAGAAACTCCTTCGTGGCCCCTTCAGGTGTTCAGTTTACACTCAGAAGCTTGGGGTTAAGTGACCACAACAGTATCTTCAACCACAGAGCGGCAAATGTTTACCACTCTTTTTCATAAAACAATCCAGCAATAATATTTGCCTTGTTAACATCCACTGGTGGTGAACAGCACAGATCAGCTAGCTGTACATTGCATAAAGCATCACAGTATTTCCTCTTATTGATTCTCATTTACTGCCTTTAAATTTAGCTTTTAGTGTTTTCATATTATGCAACGAAATAAAAAAGGAGTGATTGATCATTCCCACCCCATGTCTTTGCCTCACAGCACCACTGTTACAATGAATTGTGCCAATTTAAGAATCTAAATAGATAAATCTACATTCTTCAGTCCCAGTCCCATCTAACTACTCTTTTCCATGCCAAATAATTCTAGACTATAATGGAATGAACGTCACTTAGATTTTTTTTTACTTGAACTGACCTAAACCTTTTTTAAAAAGAGCTTTTGTTTACACAGGTGGATGTGCCAAAGATGTGAGCCAGCTCTGATTTTTCCCCCAAAGTGATTTGTTTTAATATATCTGATCATGACAGTGTCTGAGAAAATAAATTCATTAAAAAAATTCCTTAACAATTCAAGTATATAAAGAAAAACAACAGCAGGATATTATCTTTCATTGCTTCATAGTTACCACAAGATATATTCCACATTGAGCAAATGAGCCTCTCTATAGTTCAGCGTTCTCCTTTTGATGTTGATGGAAACCTGCTTTCTGATTAATTTACAAAGTGAAACATACATATTTCCATTGCAACTCCAATGCTAACATCTCAAGGTAGTATAGAAACTCCATGTTAAATGCAAAACAGATGACCCTAAAAAGAAAGTTATTTATATCATGGAATCTTTCAGTTAAATTAGGAACTAAGGGTGACTTATCACCTATGGCTCACCACTAATGATACTTCAGTATGGATATTAAAACTATGCATATGTTGAAGAGAAGAGGGAGGGAGAAAATGAATTTTTCACTAAACCACAAACTTTTATAAACTGATGAAACTTCTAATCTATAAGTTTTGGCAGGACAAATTAATAAAAAGAGGTTAATAAGTGAGGGTTAAAAAGGCAAAGATTTATTATTTAAAACTTCCCATTTTAATACTAAGCACAGCTCTACTCTGAAAAGCTGCTTTCTAAAATGGCATCATGGGGTTCCATGTTTATTGCCTCTCAGTCTTTTCCAGAGTAAATGTGCTCAATTAACAAGTTTTTTTCCTCCCCTCATATGACAATTCTACAAATTCAACCTGGATATTGAGAATCAAGCTGGGCTCTTTCCTTATTGTGTATGAAGATAGGATAGGATGGAATTAAAATTCAAAATTATCTGGACAAAATTAGAGAAATGGTCTGAAGTAAATGGGATGAAATTCGATACGGACAAATGCAAAATACTCCACTTAGGAAGAAACAATCAGTTGCACACATATGAAATGGGAAACGACTGCCTAGGAAGGAGTTCTGAGGAAAGGGATCTGGGAGTTATAGTGGATCACAAGGTAAATATGAGTATACAATGTAACACTTAGCTGCAAAAATATATATACCAAACATCATTCTGGGATGCATCAGCAGAAGTGTTGGAAGCAAAACACAAGTAGTAATTCTTCCACTCTGCTCCATGCTGATAAGGCCTCAACTGGAGTATTGTGTCCAGTCCTGGATGCCACGTTTCAGGAAAGATGTGGACAAATTAGGAGAACAACAAAAATGATTAAAGGTCTAGAAAACATGACCCATGAGGAAAAATTGGAAAAAAAGGGGGGGGGGTTGTTTAGTCTGGAGAAGAGAAGACTAGGGAGCGGGGGAGAACATAAGTACAGTTTTCAAGTACATAAAAGGTTGTTACAAGACGGAGGGTGAAAAAATGTTCTCCTTAACCTCAGAGGACAAGCAAGGGGCTTAAATTGCAACAAGAGAGGTTTAGGTTGGACATTAGGAAAAACTTCTTAACTGTCAGGGTAACTAAGCACTAGAACAAATTGTCTAGGGAGGTTGTGGAATCTCTGTCATTGCAGGGTTAGCCACACCTGTCAGGAATGGTCTAGTTATTACTTAGATCTGCTTTGAGTGCAGGAGACTGGACTAGATTACCTATTAAGGACCCTTCCAGTTCTACACTTCTATGATCAGCAATAATGAAGGCCAAATCCTGCCCTCTGTGACACCTCTGCAACTCCACTGTCTTCAATGGGGTTGTACAGAGTGTAATTGATTGCCCTGTAATTGGAGTTTAGTAAACTATTCCATACATGGTGCACAAGGAGGAATAGAATCCAGCTCACTCTCTTAGTTGTGCTGACTGCAGGGTCAACATTATTAAAAGGGAGTACACATTTATTTTAGTCACTGAAGTCCACAAATATACCTCTAAATACACACAGTTGAACAAGAAGTTGCCATTCTTACATGGTTACTTTTCAGATTAGATCCACACTTTGAGCATTTTAATTTTAATATTGCTAAACTAAAAAAATATATAGTGCAGTGATAGATGTGAGTAATTCCAATGAAATCAATGCGACTACACATGTGCATAAAGTGAAACAGTTATATAAATGTCTGCAGGGTCAGGGCCTTAAGTAGTATCACATGGAGACACCATATATGAAATGCCAGCATACATTAATTTAGTTCTGGATCTAGTAAATGGACAGAAATTCAAGAGTCAGATAGTCATCCCAAATACAGGAAAAATAAATACATTCAGCTACAGAGAATATTGTAGTTTGGGGTATATATTAGATACAATGATTTATAAGAGGATATACCTCTCCCTTGCCCACACATTCTCAAAATGAGACTTAGCACCTGTAAAAGTTTCTACATTTTGGATACATCATGCTGGACCCATGGGTTAGTAATTGACATGCATCATGTAACTGACATGTAGTGGTGCCAAGCAAACTGTGCCAGGTATTGTTGTACAAAGATCTTGTCATCTTCCTTTCTCCTTTTTCCCTCCCTCAGTTAAGGTTTCTATATCACAGAGAACAAGAAGGGAATATTCAACAGAATCTGATTACTTTTCCCACTAGAGCATCTTAGGTACAGCAAACAGATCCTTGTTCACCTAAAAGCAGTGCACTTTCATGAGCAAGCAAGCATAGTATGTTATTCTCAGCAAAGTCTTACAGTGCCTGTTTTAATGGTTCCTCAGAAAAGTTCTCTCCTCCCACTCATTATACAGGTTGAACTTGAGTTAAGTAGCAAGATCTCCACCCATCCCTGAACATATACTGGAAATGTTATTTGGTTATGGACAGAGGCACAAAGATGACTCTGCCTCCCCTCCCTTGACAGGGTCAGAGGAGATTCTTGACGTTGCACTGAAGACAAGAGATATGGGTTGATCATTCCTTTATGGCTAAGGTCTTTGACTTAACATTTCAGACTCTGAACTGAGACAAAGTGACAATTTTAGACAAAGGAACAACAACTAAGGCTTTGGACACACAAGCAGATTGCTAAGTCTCTTTTGAAATAAAATAAGCTAAAGGGGCTCCTAGGCACTACCACAATACAAATACATACATACATACATACATACATAAAGTCTGGTTGGGCACTATGCAGGTATTTCATAGCACCTGCCAGAAATACCAAGTATACAAAGTTTCCTATACCTTCTATAGTTTTCTATGCTGTGGGGACAAGCTTGTCAGAACTGATGATGAATCACAAACTTGAAGGTCCCTAGCTAACAGCTGTAGCAGACACCATCTCACTTAATGGCTAAATACGCTTGAGAACAGAGGCAAATAGATCCCCAAAGAGGCAGGTTGAAGCAAGACCCCATTTGCAAGGCACTTCTTGCCCTTGTTTCTCAGTTCTTCAGTTTTTCTGATTCATTTCCTTTCATACAACAGGAATTGCTACTGTGACCAACTAATCAAGGCAGAGTATGAGGTTGGGAAAACAGGGGGGGGAAAGTGACACTATGATGTATTCTTTAGTATAATTTTATTGGCATTTCTGTCACTCTCAGAATGAAAAATTATAAAGTTTTGAACACAAATCTGAGTTGATAAGTACAGAAAAATATATTCTTCTAATACCCTCCTTTATCAACTCAATAATTTCTGACCATATCTTTGTTCATATTATTGAGAGGGACATGGCATAATTACTAGCATATCATTAGGAGCCAATAAAACTTGGATTCCAATTCAGACATTGACACCAGCTCCCTCTATTGCCTTGGTCGGAGCACCTCTGTTTCTATTACAATAGAAGATAATTGTATCACTTTAATAAAACTAAAATATTTAAAGCTTTAAAAATGAAAAAAGAAAGAAAATGTATCAAAATGTAACACTGAAGCACAAAACAACAACAATACAGCCAAAGCCGAAGACAATTTCATCTGCAGCTTATTCACATGTGTTTTCATTTAAAATTTGGAAACTAAATTATCTAGGTAAAACTTTACACTTCTATAGTACATTAAATAACTGTAGTATGTCAAGTTTCTTGAATGCCCCAAAACAAATTCTAATCCACCACAAGTTAGCAATAAGTCAGTAGAACAGAAGTAAAAACACAAACACAGTTTTTCAACAAATATCTGCATAAAAAGAATAGCAATTGGTTTATTTTGTTTACCTTGCAGTGTTCTACCACAGTTTTTATAGTTGTGTTATTCATTGCAGGTAACTGTAACTAGCTGGAAGCTGAGAACAACAGTGGAATTAAGTCAGCCAGAAATATACATTTAAAAAATTGCAAGCAGGCTTCGTTATTTAAAATGAGACTCTGAGGCACCATAAGGAGAAGCCCTTTATAAATCAAGAGCACTGTGTACACAGTAATTCACTTATCGTACTAAAGAGAGATATTGTTAAAATCAACCAACCCTTTTTTGGCATGACCTGCAAACGGGCAAGATGGTTTACAAATACAGGTTATAAGCACTATGCTAGGGCTGCCATTCCTATGATCTCAGTCTAACTCTGCAGCATGCAGCTTCCTTTCTGAAAAGTTTAAATATGCTCTCCTTCCTCCTCGCCCCCCAGCTCAGGACAGTTGAATCATTCTCACAGTAGATAAATCTTTCTGACTGCTGATTATTCAGAAAAAGGAGGCAAAGTGTGTGACAGGGTCCCTTTTGTTTCACTACAGGCCCAACAATCTGTTTTTCATTTAAAAGAGTTTTTAGTTCAATCTCCACAACATTTTTCTTTAATTATGATAAAAGACAGTAACTTAATCAAGCATAAATCCTTTTCAAGTGAAATAAGAAAATAAAGGGGTTAACTTTGGAAGGAAAAAGGTTATGCATGGGGACTTCTCTCAATTACAACTGCAGGTAATATACCCCATACGCACTGTCAAGTGAAAAACTGTTTGTGCTCAAAATATTGCAGTAATGTCAGAGACTGGAAGAATTAATTAAACAAACCCAAGTTCATGGTAGTTGTAATTAATATGCTCCACATAGAATGTAACTATTCAGTTAAGAAGTAATCTTTACTCTCACTCCAAAAGTGTAGCATTATGCATTGTTGCTCCCAGACACACGAATTTCCCTTGTCAATGTGTTGTTTGCTACAGAGAACTTGGGGACTAGCACCTCAATATGCCTATTTACCTGATGCAAGGAAGGAAAAAATTGGAACAGAGGACTGGCGAGAGAGAGAATATGCACTTATATTTATGCTAGCTACTGCATAAAATCCTTACAGAAATGCATAGGTAAGTTAGAATAAGGGTAATCAGAAAAAGAATATTAGTGAATTGTTTATGGCAGCTTTTATATGCTAGGTGATGGCCAAACAGACAAGAAGGAATGGTCCATGTGCTAAAGGAGCTCAAAAATCTAAAGGTAGACAGATCTAAGGGATAATAAGAAACAGAATATTTTCCCCCTTTATTACTACTTAATATACATGTCATCTCAATACATTGGAGGCAGCATGGGAAAAATAAGTGGACTTATATGTGGAAGCCCCTAAAAACAAGCTCAGGAAGGTGGGGCCATGAATAGGAGCAAGAGGGAAGAAGGCACAGAGGAGCTTATGGGTAAATCTGCACTAGGGAAAAGGTTTGTTTTTACAAGGTGATGGCTGACATGTTATAAGATCCTAGAGTAGATGAGGCAAGCTGTACTTTTACCTCAATTTAGCAGGTTAATTTAGCAAGGGATCACCTCGATCAGCTAAATAATGGTAAAACTACAACTTGCCCTATCTACACTAGGATTTTTCATTTCGGTTTTCACATTGTAAAATACACACTTTTTTCCCTAATGTAAGCAATACCCTGTGTGAGAAGTTTAAAAGCAAACAGTCACGGGTGGAGACAACGGCTGAGCAGAGAGGAGGGGAGAACAGACACAAATTTTGATAATCTGGGAGGGGTGAAATTATATACAATTATTTAATAACAATACGAACAATATGGAGATGCAGTCGAATAGAAATCTATCATTTCCCCTCTTTACTATACTTTATAATAATTTCTCAAAGACTTGAAATAAAATTTGCTATGTGATGTATTCAGCTATATAATTTCTATGCCTTTGCTTCCTGTAGACATTACTGCTAAATTTCTTAGGACCCTGATGCCTGCAGAGACAGACAGGTATATATTCAGTCCAGTGCAGACTATCAGAGATAATCTGATAAACAGTTACCCAATATGATCTCTCATTGGGACTTTACTTTTGTTCTTTTCTGTTTTTCCTCTTATTCTAAAGAGGAGGTAAATTTGACTGAAAGTATCTTTTTGTGCTTCATGTCTGGAAAAAAATACATCATAGCTGGTACAGTGGTACTTGCCTTTTACATCTGGAGCTCTCAGTCATATCCCAGCTCTGACAAGTGAGTACGTTTAGTGGTCTAAGCTTAATTGTCCATTTGTGACCACCATAAAACCACACCATTTCTCATGATTGGGGTTTTTCTTGACCAGAGACAGCCAAACAGAAAAGTAGGGGTGCCAATATGAAGGCACGCTTGTTTTCCAAACTGTCCACACACATTTGCATGCCGTCACAGAGAGTGTGCGTACAAATGCACCCAAAATTTTGCATACACAATTCTGAATATCTGGGCCGAAGTATTACAGAATCTGAATCTTCAGGCCTATAGATTGAAATAATAGCTCTGAGAGCTGTACCCTGTTGCCATTCAAATGTCACAGTTCATCTCAATGAAGTATTCATTCTGAAGTACCGTGTGGACATTATAACTATTTACTGCTCATCAATTTAGCTATGATTCTGTATTGTTAGATGTCAGAAGATTGAGATGGAGAGGATGTACTCAATCATCTCATCCCCTTGCCAGTCATGACTGTATTTATAGCACTTTCTCTCATGTTTTGTCCCCTTCTGCTACCAAGGAAGTGGGAGAAGGAAAAAGGAAAGCAGCAAGCACCAATGGGGTGAGGATAGAAAAGAAGGGCAGCAGCTATCAGAAGAGGGTGCAAGAGGGCAAAGGGGAACCACCACGGGAAACAACATGATGAATGGGCCATGATTAAGACTTCCACCACTTTTCATCTTCCCTTTGACCACTGACTGACACCTGCAACATCACTCTGCATTAGCTCACCCAACATTTGAAGATAGCGAGGGACAAAGGAAGAGGAGAAAGGAAAGGAGGAGAGTTCACTAAACATTGAAAACAGAGTGGGGAAAAGTCAGAAAGACACCATTTCTAGGTGAACAAAGATTTGACCAAAAAAGAGGCCTTTTGAAAGGATAAAGAATTAGAGAGAGAAAGAGGGAGGGGAAAGGATGTTAGAAAATGCTGCAGGAAAAGAGAAAAACAAGAAATACAACAGGTGATTTTCTAATTTTTATAGAAAATTTGCTTTATTTGTTTTTAATTTAATTTATGATTTAACATTGACTTGGCTGTTTCTAGCAAAGACAGCATTATTACTAGTTCTATTATTTCCTCACTTTAGCTAAAGTTACTTTTTAAAATAGGTAAAAAATTCAATCTGTGAACTTTGACAGTGTTTGGTACAAGTAATGTGGGTACACATTTCACTTACAACCAACCATATTTTTTGGATATACCTGTAGCTGAAACTAATGGTATGTTAACTCTAAGGCCAAAGTTACTCAAATGCATAGTTTGCAGAATTGTGCCTCTAGACTGCATACTTTCAACACCAATCCGCTCTATCAGTTAATAAGCTGGCAGATGAATACTCTCAGTCTTGTTTAGAGTGACCAGGTAGCAACTGTGAAAAATCGGGACAGGGAGCAGGCGAGTAATAGGTGCCTATATAAAACAAAGCCCTGAATATCAGGATTGTTCCTATGAAATCTGGACATCTGGTCACCCTAGTCTTCTTCCCATTGATTATACTTGTGTTAATGCCTGTCCTAGTCATACTGTGAACTGAAAAAACCTTCCAAAAGTAATACTGTTAAGGACTTGATGAAGCCATGGGGATTTTACTTTAGAGTCAAACTGGCCCTAATATTATCATGCAAGTAATCATTACATTTGCCTACAGAATTTAGCTTCTTTTTAATTTAAAGAAGATGAGATTTTGCTCTGAAAATTAACTGTCAGCCATGATGCCTCGTTTACATAAAAATCACAGAATAAATATGTATATGCAGCAGCCTCTATTCTGGCAAGAACAGTTTAATACATTTTGTGAATGAGATGGACTGCCATTCACATGAATGGAAAGGTCCCACCAGTCACTACACTGAGCTTTCCCATCAAGACTTTCAGGATCACCTATTTTGTAGTAACACCTTCTCAGCATTTAATCTATTTAAAGAACAGTTTTAAAGATGCTATTTATATAAACAATATGTTTGGTTTCTTAAACGAAAGACTTTTCTTACTTAAAGCTGAATAAAACATTAAATGCTTAAGCTGCAGATGTCAAAAGGAAGAGAAATTCTTTTGTTTTTTAACAATCTGGAATACATTATTTCAGGCAGCCTGGAATTGCCTCCGGCTACAGTTATGGAATTGATTTTAAATGAAAACTGATGTTGGTGTGCATAACATTTTGTGCACCTGGGGAAAATATTTATCCAGGCTACATTCAGATCTGAGGCCACCAAACCTGCAGAGGATTTTCTTGAAGTGCCTACAATGGGATTGTCTAAATTACCTGTAGTTTTGGATTATTTCAATTTTAGTTTCTATTTAATGTTAATGATTCAAAGTTATTATTAATTACTTTTTTGTAAGACCTGTTTTATTGTGCTAATTAGCATTGAGGCTATAAATACAATGAGGTCAAATTTGGTACATGGCTCATTTCATGGTATGATATGTTTTAGAAGTACCAATATCTTTGCATTTATACAATTGGTTGTGGGAAGTTTAAAAAAAGAATTAATGCTATATTTCCAACCAGTAGACTTCTCCCTCATTCCGTTTCTGTTGTTCCCTATTGCATTGGATTGTATCATGTCAAGGGAGAAGATATGGAATGTGTCATAATATGCTGCATCTTTTCCCATATGCATGAGACAAAACCTATATAGATTAAATACTCAAAGTCTCTTTGGGTAATCTTTCAGTGGCCTAATTTTAACTAAAGCCAATTCAATCAGTTTCCTTTTATACTACAGGATGTAGGCTGTTTCCTTTTCTTGGGATGAAATCACAGATTCTCCAACAACATATAAATCAAAATTGTGGTGCGTGCCTCCTTATAAAGAGATTACATATACATTTATACATATACATATATCCACCATTCTGAAATACTGAAAATATGCCAAAAGGAAATAAAGTTCTACAGAGTTCACTGAAGTACTCAAAACTGCATCTGCAGTGTGTGTGTTCACTGGGGTGCATAGGCATTTTTCCTAACCAGTAAAATATTTTATCATAACTGTAAAGACTGAACTGTTGACAGAACTGTGATTTATGTGCTGCAGTACAGCTGGATCAAGCCATGTCAGAAAGCATCCAAGGCACATCATCAGTGTTGGCCTGCACTTTAGCCACATGCTCCTTGGAGCAATCCCCTTTTCAAAAGCTTCAAGCTATAAATTACCTCTGACAAATTGACTTTCATTTTGCCTTCTGAGATAACAAGACCAGGGATGCTACTCAAGACTATATTAAAGAGAGTCTTTTCTGACTCCCAATGTGCATGTTGCATTCAACCATTACCAACCCTGGCTCCAAACCTTTTGTTCTTATGACCTGCAATTTATTTTACATCAATGGGTAGGGGAACATGACAGAAGCCACCTGGAAAGGTAAGTCAACAAGCCCCCTGCAGTACAAACTGCCTTGAGGTTCCATGAAACCCCCATGTAGATAAAACTACAGGGGGAAAATATCAAGGGGGGGCGGGGAGAAATCTAGTTAATTTTGAGGAAGTGTGAAACAGAAACAGATTCATTCTGGGATTATCTCAGTGTGAAATATGTAATGTTGCAAATGAAATGAGTTTATAAATGTTATTATCCAAGAGTTTTTATATTATTTTATGTTAACTAAAAAGGCCTTTAGTCAAAGTAGTTGCATTGTATATTGAGTTTTGGCTATAATAGCCAATTCAAATTCTAATTTAGAAAACATTTAGAAAACATTATATTTATGTAACGACCTTCATACCAATGCATCTCTGAAGGTACATGACCAGTTTATTTAAAAACAGCTGCTTTTACAAACCTAAAACTAAGCCAAATGAATAACCTTAAATTTTTATTTAAAAAAACAAAACAAAACAAAAATAGTGACTTTGTATGACAAGTCTTCACAAAATAGGAGGGCTGGGCATCTCAGTCAAAGCTTTCTGCCTTCATTGAGTGGATGTGTATTGCTAGACCACAAACATGAGATCAAGGAACACAGGAGTGGACATGATTTAAATCAGCAAGCAGGAAACCTTGATTTAAATTATCAGCTGTAATCGGGTTTCACATTTACACTATGTTCCTAAAGAAAGGTTGATTTCCATTGGTTGGTGTCATGTTTTGGGGGTGCAATCCAGACCAGTAAGGGGTTGTGCCACTACTTGCCTGGTAACCCTGGGTGCCTTAAATGCTCTGCTGCTGTGACTGACAGCCTCAGTAGCCAGCAAACAAGCATGCAACATCCTGAGTGTCTTTGTGCTGTGCAGCCATGGTTCAGTGTTCTCATTCCAACTGGTTCACCCTGGTTTCCACCAGTTTTGGTTATATCTGGCAAGATGATCCAAACCCATTTCCAGTCCCGAATTCCCTCAAAAGCATCTGACCTGAAGCATCCAGCCCTCTGCTGGCCCACTAAGAGAAATAGTAATAGTAATAGAAATAGTAAGGTTTGTTCCTTTAGTACCAAGCAGCTTGCCACCTTAACTGAAGTTAACAATTACTTCAATTCAAACATAGTACTGGGTTGGTTTAGATAAAAATAAAACAAGTTAATTAACAACAGGATATAGGTTAAATGATGCCAAGTAAGAGATGGTTACAAGCAAACAAAAGTAAAAAACTTAACCTAGCAAGATAAAAGAGTCTTGGTGAGAGATACCATCTTAAGCAAAGTATACTTTGTCCAGCAGGGCTGACTATCTCTCAGTCAAGACCGGCCACAGAAGTGTTGATTTTCCCTGACTTCTTAGTGAAAGAAAAAGACACAGTCTCCCTCCGTCCATTATAGTCCCAACAAATCATCTTTGTTCTCAAAGTTAGGAAGGCCTTCTGGGGATTCAGTCTCCTCTGTCTCCAGGGTGCAAGAGCCACATTTTCAGTCTCTTGAGTTGAGGCTCAAGACAACCTCCACTGGTTTAGCTTGGTGGCTTTGTTTTTGAATATATAAATTGAGGTAAACCCACATTCCTTTCTACAGGACAGACCTGCTTATCACCTTTATCTAGGGTAGGCTGTCTTTCTCTTTAACATGTTCCAGTAACATTATACAGAGAGAATTCATAACTTCACATATAACGTTACATATGCGTTTTACAAAGCTATTAATGACAAAGTGTGTTGTTAGTTTCAAATGATACCTTACAAGCTATAATTTGTTCAAACATTATTACAATAGTGTGTAGGGTGTGAATCCAGGGGTGCTTAATATCACAGTTGGTAACCATTAAAACATGTAGATCTGCAATTAACTATAGCATTAACACTAAATTTGGTGCTTATTTTTACTACCCAGAAGGATACTCTATTTATACACATTTAAGGTAATATATAGTTGTTGTTTTTTAAACATGTGACCTGCATCAAATTCTGTTTGGACAGAAATTCAAATTCAACTAAAAATGCACAAAAAACAGAACTTTTTTTAAATTAACTAATAATGACCTTAAATGTGCTGGATATTTAAGGAAAAAAGTTTGTCCAAACATGTTTTGCATTAAAAACTAATTTATTGAGCAAAGGAAACAATATCTAGTTAGAACTGATTGTTTCTAGCTAACATGTCCTTCAAGATTTTAGAAAAAGAAGCTCTCATCCTCTCACACCTAATTTTTCTTCATAGATTGGAAGAGGAAGTTAAGCTTTCCTACCTTTTCAACTCCCAATTTAATTTTTATTTTTGAATAATCTAATCACTGAACTGAACTAGTTGAACAAACATAAGTGAAAAAAATACTGCTGTCAAAAGCTGGTTTAGCACTTCAACAAACTTTGATTCCAGGTACTTAGCCGTGACTTCCAGCAGTTTGACTTTCTTTAGAACTTGGCAGCAAACATATACTGCTTAATTTTTTTTAATCAGTTTAAATTATTTTAATAGATTATACTAAATTTAAGCCTTAAGGTAGGTTTTCAATTTCAAGTTTAATTTTTTTTAAAACTATTTAAATTTTTTAAAAATCTGATTTACATTAAAAGAATCTGATTTTTTTTTAATAAATTATTTTTATCCATCCAGAGAAACAGACATCTATAAGTGCAATGGGAAAAGAAATGGCAGGTGTTCCCTGTATGATATATTCTATGTGATGGGATGAGTGGTCATGTAATTAGATTTACTATCTAATAAAAGTTCATGTTTTATTGTGTATTGGAATGTACTGCATCTGGGGAGTACACTGGCGTCAAAAAGTGAAGCACCAAGTATTAGTGAACATGTGAAAACATAGGCCTTAAGGTTTGCTCTCATGCAGCCTGGAAGCATTCAGGTTTGACTGAGTAACTGTAGGTGCCGCCTACATAAAAGTGAAAAGTAGTCAACAATACATACTGTGACAACTCATTAGCTCACAGCAATATCAGAAAACTGGCACAGAAGAAACAAATAATAAAAAACCCACAAACATACACAGGCAATATACAAAATCATATCCACAAAGGCCATGATATGAGATAGCTACTTGAAGAAACCTCCTTCAAGTCCACAATATAAAACCACCTCAGTCCACAATACAAAACACTATTGAAAGACCAAGAATTTACAATTGATAGTGTACCAGAATCCTAACTTCACAATCTTTCCTATCAATTTGGCTTTAACAGAAGATAGTTGAAATAGGTCACAATTCAGAATAGGCTGTAGAGCATTCAACTCAAAGCTGCCTTGATAGTAAAGACAGTGTTGCAAATTTTCACAAATATTTGACACTTCTCACAAATTACTCATGCTTCTGAAACATCAGTTAGTATTTTTATGTTAATAGATCTTTGAAAATGTTTGTAGATGTCCCTTATTTCATTGTTTAGTTGGAAAACACATAATAAACATTAAAATAACGGTTAGATTTGCTAGTTTATTTACCCGCTGAGCATAGGTGCTGGAACTAGGGGTGCTGACCCACCCCTTTACTTGAAGTGGTTTCTATTATATACAGGGTTTACAGTTTGGTTAAATGGCTCTCAGCACCACCACTAAAAAAACTGTTCCAACACCCCTGCTGCTGAGATATAGTTGGATCTAGCAACAACCAGAGCTTTTCTATACCGAGTCCTTTCTCCTCTCCCCACCCATCCCCAATAACTCATTTGGCACAAGCTTTGATTGCTGGCAATGTTTGGGAATCCAGTTGTACCTACAAGACAACATCCATCTCAGTAATGGAAAGTACAAAAGGGCCATTCCAAAAAGCAATAAAACAAGAAAAGCAACCCATGAAATTCAATAAAGCAGTGAGTCACACATCTTCTGTCCTGTAAAGTCTCTAAACAAGAAATGGTTACTTACGATAACTGTGGGTCTTTGAGATGCGATGCAGACGTATATTCCACTTAGGTGTGTGCGCGCCCAGCGTACCTGAACCGGAGAAACGTGCCTAGCAGTAACCATAGAGGGATAGCACTTGCACCTCATGGCCATAGGTCCTCCCTTGGCTACATGAAGCAGTGCCACCCCGACTCTCCCTCAATTCCTTCGCACCGCAGGCACGGAAATCTGACTCTGATGCAGAGGGAGTGGAGGGTGCGTCGTGGAATACATGTCTGCATCACATCGCAAGGAACCACAATTACAGTCAGTAACAGTTTCTTATTCTTCAAGTAGATGCACCCGTGCATGCCACTTAGGTGACTCATCTTGAACCATCTTCCAATAACACCACATTTTTTAATGTGGGCCCCACTGAGATAGAGTAAGCACCACGTGTAGGGAGCGCTGTTGGGGATCACTCCCCCACACAAAAGACAATGTTAAAATCCCAGTGAGGGCATCACCAAGTAAAACTAAACTAATCCAACTAACACTAAGGATACTAACTATATACACAACAAGAGAACGCTATGCTAGTTGAGAGGTTAAGGCCACACAGAGCTGCGACTCCAGTCATGGGTGGTAAGAAGGAACTGAGGGAAGGTTGGGGCAGCACCTGGGGGGGGGGGGGAGGGATAGCTCAGTGGTTTGACCATTGGCCTGCTAAACCCAGCATTGTGAGTTCAATCTTTGAGGGGGCCATTTAGGGAACTGGGGTAAAAATCTGTCTGGGGACTGGTCCTGCTTTGAGCAGGGGGTTGGACTAGGTGACCTCCTGAGGTCCCATCCAACCCTGATATTCTATGATATAGCCAGGAGAAAGGCTACGGCCACGAGGTGTGAGTGCTGCCCCTCTACAGGTTCAGCTAGGCAAATTTCTCCAGCTCCAATGTGCTGGGCGCACACACACCTAAGTGGAATACACAGCTGCATCTACTCAAAGACAACCTCCACACCAGTAAAAAAAAAATCAAGGCTTTAAAATTCTATGCACCCACTTACGAATATCAAGTGGGAACTTTCCCTGGCAAGTGTGGGAGAATGAAAAATATATTTCTTCAGATTTAAGACATCAATTTAAAAAAAATAGAAGTATTTATCCCTTGTGGTTGTACAAACAACATTTCCGTATAAACCAAGCAGTGTTTTCATCTAAAGTTTGCAAACAGATAGAAGCAGAGTGACACTAAGTCACTGGTCTGGTTTACAGATGTTCTTTGCAACCCTGTGGGAATCAATGAAACTGTCACAAATCAAGTCAATTTCACACTGCCTAGAAAAGCTCTAAAGAACAGCAGAAGCAGACACTAGAGCTATTCACTGGGGAGAAGGACCCAAAATATGTAGGTTTTGGGACATGTAGAGTAATCAGATCTCTTCTCTGCAACCTCTCCATCATCTCACAGCAGCTAGTTGCCTCTGGGGGAGCAGTAAAGATCCTTACACTTTGCAAGAGGCAGAACATACAAAAGCGTCTTCTGACTCTTAGCAGATATAAGGGGGTGGCAATGCAAAATTTATCATTCAGAGACTGAAACAAATGGTGGTGCCCCCAGTGTCCAGATATAGCACACTAATAGAAATCTCAACTCCATTCCAGTTCCCAGCAACAGAAAAGTGCTTTTCAGCAGGGCATTGCCTCTGCTGCCCCAAAAACCAGCTTTTAGTACCCTCCATTCTTGTCACATTAATTCAAGTTTCATTTCTGGTTCCTTATGAGGCAACATTAATTCAAAGTATTTTCTGTTGGGTCCAGCTACTTGTGCCCCTCATTATTCAAAAATTTAAAATATTCTTCTGAAAGTAGGTATCCTAAAAACTACTTAATTAACTTTGAATCAAATGTTATTCATATCTCAAAGCTCTCAGTTATGCGAATAAGATGTTCACTTAAAATAAAGGCAATTACTTAAAATAAAAAGCAAATAGATGCATTAGAAAAGACTACTGCTTCTAGATAAACTAATTAAGCTGATTTTAAAAGTATTTCAAAAAAGTAGGAAAATAAAACAATTTAGAGGCTGACTCATTTGCAGCCAGCTATTAATCAATTAAAGTTCTTTTATAAGCCAGTCTTAGACCATAGAAAGATGGTATTAAAATTTAAGCATCTCCCTATATTAAATAAATGCTACATCTTCTGTGTCAAAACATGAAGCCAATTTATCACAACTCACCAGACTGCAACTATAGATATACAGCAGAACCTCAGAGTTATGAACACCAGAGTTACGAACTGACTGATCAACCACACATCTCTCATTTGGAACTGGAAGTACACAATCAGGCAGCAGCAGAGGCAAAATAAATAAATAAATAAATAAATAAATAAAAACAAGAAAAAAGCAAATACAGTACAGTACTGTGTTAAATATACTTAAAATAAAGGGAAGTTTTAAAAAAAGATTTGACAAGATAAGCAAACTGTTTCTGTGCTCGTTTCATTTAAATTAAGATGGTTAAAAGCAGCATTTTCCTCCTGCATAGTAAAGTTTCAAAGCTGTATTAAGTCAATGTTCAGTTGTAAACTTTTGAAAGAGCAACCACCATGTTTTGTTCAGGATAACGAACAACCTCCATTCCCAAGATGTTTGTAACTCTGAGATTCAACTGTATTGAGGGTGGAGGATGGGAGTAATGTCCCAAATAAAACTTTCATAAGCCATAACTGTTCAAGATTTTTTTTAAACTGCCAAAAATCACAGGAGGCTACATTATTACTGTTACTGGCATCTCCTTAACACAGCTTCATCCAAAAGGTTTCCAAACCATTAATCTTATCCTTCCTAATTTGAAAACATGATAAAATGAAGTAAATATAGTATAAAAATATAGTAAAACCTATTACTAGAATGAATCTGATTGGAAGATTCTTTTGATCACTCAGTGAAATCTTGAGTGGGTTCCAAGAACAAGACTTCATATGGATCATGTCAGCCATTGTTAGGTTATTTCCAGGGAAAAGAAAAAACAAGTCTGGGAATGTATTGCCTTTCAAAAAAAATTAAACTGTCATAGTTTAGATACACACATGAGAAACTCAAGAAATTAGTTAAGTTTCTAGCAATGACCATGTATCCATACCCTCCTTCCACCTCTGTGGATGAAGGAGTCCTTAAAGTTGGGAGGATAGAGGATCAAAGAAGAAATTAAGAAAAGATATTTTGGAAAAATTATGGTGAAAGTAACCCAGAACTTAGGAGGCAGGATCGGCAACCTTTGGCACCCGGCCCACCAGGTTAAGCACCCTGGCAGGCCGGGCTGCTTTGTTTACCTGCCACATCCGCAGGTTTGGCCGATCGCGGCTCCCACTGGCCACGGTTCGCCACTCCAGGCTAATAGGGGCAGCGGAAAGCGGCGGCCAGCACATCCCTCGGCCCGCGCCGTTTCCCACAGCCCCCATTGACCTGGTACAGTGAACCGCAGCCAGTGGGAGCCGCGATTGGCCAAATCTGCGGACACGGCAGGTAAACAAACTGGCCCAGCCCGCCAGAGTGCTTACCCTGGTGGGCTGCGTGCCAAAGGTTGCCAATCCCTGTTATAAGGGAAACAAAGGAGTGTAGCAATGTGATGGTGTGCTTATCCCACAGAAGCCCTGAGCAAGTTTATGTGGGCCAGAATGGGCAAAATTAACCTTATATGCTGCATCTGAAGGATAGCCAAGGACTGATAAAGCCTAATTGCAGATGAAGCCCAGCTGGGTAGGAGCTGGGCTAGGATTATAAAAAGACAGGAAGTGAGCACAGGAAGAGGCTACAGGGTGGGAACCTGCAGTCCATTCCCTAGAGGGAAAAGGAGTTAGCTGTCAGGGATAAGGAGGAAGTCCAGGAGGAGAATAAGCCCTGGGATCCTGCCCTGGACTAGAGTCTGACAAGAGAGTGAAGTAGCCAGGATGGGCAGAGGAAGCTCTGGTGGTAAACCCAGAGTTAGACCAGGAGATAGAGCAGTTGGGTAGGGAGGAGCCCAGGGAAACAAACAAGGTCTGAGACTGAGCAGACCAGGATCCCTAGTCACAGGGTCCTGGAGTTGTGAGTGGGCCTAGATTCCAATACCAGCCACTTACAAGACCTAGAAGTGGAATGAAAGGCTCTCTCAGATGACATCTGGACAGCTTGTCTACCCCAGAAGGGGGAGACTGTACAGTGACCTGTCTGAAGGGTTGAGCACCTTGGAGTCACAAACAGAGAACGGAACCACAGTGTGAGCAACTGATGACAGCGGTGACATATGGGGCAAAAGCTAATCCCCAGACGTAGTCATAAGGAGATGCACCTGAAGTGACCAGAGCCCTTTAGAGGTTAACATACATATCTAATGAGGTATTTTTGGTATTTATTTTTTTTAATAAAACAGAACTTAGATTACATGAAGTAGAGTAACATTTGCCACATCTCTCTTGGAAGTTATAACACATTATAATATTACTTCTAATAATTTAAGACTATTGCACTTCCACTTCATAACAAAATAGTCCTTGTGCACTAGTTCTCACTTAAGTTTTTACATCAAGTCATTTTGAATAGAAAAACAGTAGAACAATTTATTGAAAAAAATAATGTGTTTTCATTTACTCAAAACCAACATATCTGAATAACCCCAAACTTCCCAAAATAAAATCTTCTCCAAACAAAGATTACATGACAAATTTTAATCAGAAAAAGGATTTTATAAAAAAGCTGAATGGGGTCAAAATTAGTCGCGTTAGCTATGGGATCATGTGACTCCATAATGGTTCCTGTTCACATCAAAGAGATCATTTCAACACCTTTAAAAGGATACAGCTGATCTGCCCAAGTGCTTTTTAAGAATGTTAAGTTTGTTTGGTTTTAGCTCTATGTCAAGAGTTCATTTAAAATGAAAACAACACATATTAGAAGCTCTAGATCAAACATTATTGACCTCTGTTAACTTGTATCCCAGATACAATTTAATATTTACTTTTATAGCAATATAAAGTGAGTTAATCACTCTTCAACTGAATGAATACTGGTAATAGCATACAAACCTCTATAGTTAGTTATCTGCCCATCAGTACACAAGTATGCGTTGGAGACTTTTTAATACAAACCCTTCAGACTGGCATAGTCCCATTTTTAAAAAAAAAAAACGAAGTAAATTGAACTGCAGAATATTCATAAACCCTTTTTCCAGGTTTGGTTTATTTTCTGAAATAACTTGCAAATTATAATGGCATTATTTAGGAATGCTCCTTCTCAAGCCATCTCCTGTTGTATTTTAAATCCTGCCACAGTAGTGTTTCAAGGCAGAACACAGGATGAAAGCTTCCAATGGAAAGTTCACTGCAAACTTCCAGAGTCATAGAAGTAGACACCACGAGAAGTCCTTGTGGCACCTTAGAGACTAACAAATTTATTTGGGCATAAGCTTTCATGGGCTAAAACCCACTTCATCAGATGCATCAAGTAGAAGCAGACATGCTTGCTTAAAAATGAAAGGTTGTGAAATTAATTGAAAAAAGTTAATAAGGTAAACTGGGGATCAACAAGTAGCCCTGAAAGTGTCCCTTCAGCTTTTGATTTTTTTTTTCTTTTTTTAAAATAAAAGTGTGTCCATTTCAAACCTGAGGGGATTGGCACTAAACACAAGAACAGTTCCAGCATCTGTCTCCTTTCACCAGGCTTCATTCCTTAATCTCTTGGGTAGAACAATTTTTGGTAGTTCTTTAAGTAAAGTTTATTGTGGCTCTTGAATTACTTGAGATTTGGGCCCAAAATAGGGCCCGATCCTGTTCCCAAAGCTGCCAGTGGGAGATTTGCCATAGACTTTAAACAGGAGCAGGAACAGGCCCTAAGAATAGACCTGTCTGAGTCCAAAGCTCAGAACAGATTGATCTGAGAATCTATTCTTGTTTAGAAGTTAGATGTGCTCTGCAATTCATTTACAGAACTGGGAACACAAAACCCGTTAAAGCTGTCCACATAGCACAAATAAGAGGAGATGGTAATCCATGTACGATTGTGATTCCCCTGATTTTTTTGAAATTCTGATGGCGTTTTCTCTGTAAATATTTGTGTGTTTAACTGAGCACCTATAAGCATGTAACTAAGGGCTCAATCCTGCAAAGTGCTGAAATTCTAAATGCTCAGACACACAAGGCAAAATCCTGTATTTCCAATTGGACTCAGCATTTAAATTGGCCTTCATGATAAAAAAAAAAAGGGTCTGCAGGTTTGGGACAATCTGAAGGATGACCGGGGTGGGGAGAGGGAGAAGGGGAAGAATGGAGTAGAGATGGGAAGAAAGAGTTGCCAATGTAATTGTGTTTCTGTATGGGTTTAAAGTGCTAGGAAGAAGTCACTTTGAAGGAGACTCAAAGAACATTACTCAAAGAACATTGTGTTTCAGACTACAGCTGATGGGATTGTGTTTTGAATGTAGAATTCATTGAGACTACGTCTCAAAAGGAGAAGTCGTATTCAGTAAAAGGATGAGAGACGCACGGCTACAGTCACACAGAGGAGACATTTTTCTTCTTCCAAATATAAAACCAAGATATCAGGAAGGGAAGCATGGGCTGAAAGGACCAGATTATCTGTAACACAATGTTTTGCCAGCATGGAAGAAGACGCAAGTGGATGTTTTGTCCCTTACATTACTTAGGCAGTGCTGAGAATGTGCGTCTTTTCATACAGTTAATATCAAGTTATCATGCTCTTTTGTTTTGTTCTGAAATATATAGTGTTCCTGGATTTCTTAATTATGTCTTATTCCTCAAACTTCATGTTTAGACTACATAAGTAAATCCAGCTTTTGTTTCACCTTACTTTTGCACACTGTTATGAATAGTTAAAATGAATATAGATAGGGAAAGAATTAGCCTAAATTTGATCTGTCTTTGAATCTATGCTACATTTAAAAAAATACATAAAAGGGACTAAGGAGCTTTCACCAACAACTTAACTAATGAGGTCAAGGCAATGCAAATTATTGAAACCTCTTAAAAAAGTGCTTTATTACAAATGGATTGTATAATAAGGGAGGGAGGCACATGGCATCCTGTTTATTTGTATACACAATCAAATACTTAATTGCAATTTGCTACATACCTAAAATGCTTGAATGGAAAAGAGATACCAGTTTAACACAGATACACATTTTCATATATTTATAACATGACTATTTTGTAGCCAAAATTAAGTTAACATTCATTGAATTACAATTTCAGTGAGAGTTGCTGGCAATGTTCCCTCTAATTTTTTCCATCCGTGTGCGGAATTAATTTTGTTATGTGCACCAATATCGAGGTCATATGCGGATGTGCGCCACCAGTAGAAACAAAAAACCTATATATATATATATTTTTTTTTTTTTAAAGTTATCTTAGGGATAATTACTCCAGCCAGGACAGGTTAGGCATTTTAGAACTACTACTCAAAGAATTAAATTTAAGCGCAAGAGAAGTAAAAATTATGAAATGCACAGACTAGTCAAAAATCTAAAATAACAGCATTTTGAAAGAATAAAATAAAATTACAGAGAATATATGTGCATTACAGAAACTATCAAGAAGTAACAATAATACAAGTATGTGCTGGGAGGCATGTGAGAGAGAGAGAGAGAGAGAGAGAGAGAGAGAGAGAGACAGAGACATACACACACACCCTTTTAAGTAGATCTGGCACTACCAGTCTGAAGCCTGCTTGTTCAGACACAGCAGCAGCCACCAGCAAGCTCCGTCCCACTCCTGAGCCCTGTCATGTCCCACGCCCCCCATCCCCGCTCTATGGAGATGGGGTACAGGGACAGGGGACACCCTGACATCAGGGCCCCAGCTCTGCACAGAAAGCAGGAGGGTCCCAGGAGCAGCTGGCCAGGGGCTCCAAGGCAGAGGGGAGGAGCAGCACGGCAGCGGGGGGGAGAGGCACCTGAAGTACACAGCACCTGACAGACTGCTGGGCGGCCACGCAGCTTAGGGGGAAACTTAGAAAGAAAAAAGAAAAGTTGTGCACCCAGCAGCCTCTTTTTTTTTTTTAATAAATCAAGCGAGTGTTTACAAGGGCTTTGGAGGATTGGATTAAAATTCAAAATGATCGGGACAAACTGAAGAAATGGTCTGACGTAAACAGGATGAAATTCAATAAGGACAAATGCAAAGTACTCCACTTAGGAGGGAACAATCAGTTGCACACATACAAAATGGGAAATGACTGCCTAGGAAGGAGTTACTGCGGAAAGGGATCTGGGGGTCACAGTGGATCACAAGCTACATATAAAGTCAACAGTGTAACACCGTTGCAAAAAAAAAAAAAAAAAAAAAAATTAAAGCAAACATAATTCTGTGATGTATTAGTAGGTGTGCTGTAAGTAAGACACAAGAAGTAATTCTTCCTCTTTACTCTGCACTGATTAGGTCTCAACTGGAGTATTGTGTCCAGTTCTGGGCACCACATTTCAGGAAAGATGTGGACAAACTGAAGAAAGTCCAAAGAAGAGCAACAAAAATGATTAAAGGTCTAAAAATATGATCTATGAGGGAAGATTGAAAAAATTGGGTTTGTTTAGTCTGGAGAAGAAAAGACTGAGAGGGGACATAACAGTTTTCAAGTACATAAAAGGTTGTTACAAGGAGGAGGGAGAAAAATTATTCTCCTTAACCTCTGAGGATAGGACGATAAGAAAAATGGGCTTAAATTGCAGCAAGGGCAGTTTAGATTGGACACTAGGAAAAACTTCCTAACTGTCAGGGAGGTTAAGCACTGAAATAAATTGCCTAGAAAGGTTGTGGAATCTCTGTCATCAGAGATTTTTAAGAGCAGGTTAGACAAACATCAGTCAGGGACTGTCTTAATACTTAGTCCTGCCATGAGTGCAGGGGACTGGACTAGATGACCTCTCAAGGTCCCTTCCAGTCCTATGATTCTATGATCATCAGACAGCTATCCCTGTTCCTAAGCAACAAGAGTGAAAATGCTTCTGACCTCGGCTATGTTCTAGGTCCAAGAATGTTTGGGGTTGGTTTTTTTTTTTTAGGTAGTAGAGGGCAGAGGAAGCCCATAGCCTGTTTGGTGGAGACAGAAACACAGCCCCAAAGCTTCATACAAATTTAGTATTATGCTAGGGCTTGTGCTGTTGAGGCCTGATCCCAAGTGCACTGAAGTCAGTTGAAGTTTTTTTAATGGGCTGTTGTGGATCAAGCCTATTGTGCCTATGAAACCAATAAGCATCAACATGCTCTGGGATGGGGACCATAATTAAAAGACAAAGATGACTTCTTATTTTAGAGGACTTGCTGCAGCAAATATTGTTTAGGGTGGTTTTGTTTTGTTTTACATTAGCAACAGGAATCTCCCTATTGCTGTCTTACCATTTCTGTAATGTATGCAGAAACAGAAATTCTTCTTCATGAATATACACTGAACATTTTTTTTACTGCTGTTTGTGCTGAATTGTGAGTTTCAAGAGTAAAGTGCCAAGACCTTTGGATATCAATGATCAGTAAACATAAGGCATATTCTAAAACTGAGTTAGAGCACTCTCTCCCTCCCACCCCCGCCAACTTTGCAGTGTATTCAGAGTGATATTCTTGCTTTTTGGGAAAGCATTTTTCACGTCTTATTGTAGCACCAGTGGGGCAGTATTTGGCATCCACATTGTGCCCCCTCACCATGAGACAGCAGTTGTTCATTTTAGAATATGGTGGCAAATCTTCTCTCTCAGACTTGAGTATTTCTACAGCACCCATCACAATGTTATGTAGAGAAGTGGTTCCCAAACTGCGGTATGTGTACTACTGGTGATCTGTGAACTTGATGTTCCATCAATTCATTCACAACAATTTTTTAAGAAGGTTGTACACACACCAATTAAGTTTGGGAACCGCTGACCTAGGGCAGTCTTTTAACCTGTGATGTTCTGGAAAGCAATAGATGAGGACCATTGTACAAACTTCCTCTTTCACCATGGAAGTGCAGGCAGTTTGGTAAGAGAGCACAAGAATATTGTTTAGATTTGCAGCTGGTTTGGCTAAGTTTAAGGTCAAAAAGGCCTTAACTACTGTATGTTCAGTAGTATTTGTGGGCCTAAATGAGATCCTACTCATGCACCAAATATTCTACTTCTAGATTAATCCTTACAGATGTGTAGGCCCTCTTCATGTGGCAAGAGGTAAGTACTGAAATGAGGTATGTTACCCAAAGGAAAAAGGGAGGTTATGGAAAGAAATGATGTGTAGTAGAGCACGACTGTGTTTGCTGGGGCCAGGACAAATGGAAAGTGGATGCATGTCAGGACTGATTAAAGAAATCTGCATTGTAAAAATACGGTACTTGATGATGGTGGTGGAATGATTGGAAAGTAATAAGAAAAATGCAGGTTTGGACACAGCATTGTTTTGTTTTAATCAGTTCTAAATCTTAAAAAAAATATGCTTAGAAGTAACTTAAGAGGATTAAAACATACAATTTTAAAAAATGCTCTCATTTAGTTAGCAAGTTTAAACTTACAAAATCTTAGACAAAAATAGTATAGTATAACAATACTTCTCTTTACTCTTGCATGAAAATGAAACAGTAGTAGGGATGACAGGAATACATTTTGGGGCGTATATGAAAAGCATAGATGCTGAATTTTTCATAGTTATAACTTCTCAATAATACAGAAATAAATATTAATAATGTGAAAAGCTCTCTGTCTTTAGAATTCAATGCAGTTTTTACAAATAAGTTCCTTTTAAAACCCGCATGAGAAGCATTATTCAAACCATATTTTTTAGAAGAAACTAAAACAATATTTTCCTTATCAAGTGATTACCAAGCTAAGCCTATAATACAATGATGTTCAGTGGTTCAGGAATCAAATTAACATCAGCATTACCCAAAAGAGCCACAGTAGTGTGAATTTATTATTTACTACTACTACTATATATCACATATACACACACACAACTATATATATATTCTCACAGCAAAATGACTCACCAAGTATTCTACAATTGGTTAATAACATAATAAAAGCATCCTGATTGGTTAATAATTAAATTACACAGTGTTTTAATATTAGGTGCTGCAAAGAGACACAGTAGACACATTAAAGAATCACTTGTCTCTCCAGAGACTCAGTCTGAGTATCACTGCTATAATATGAAGAGAAGACTACTAATTAAGAGAAATCAGCATTGACCGGTAACTAATAATAGAAGCATATTTGATTTAATATCTGCAGCCAATTCCACACCTGTCTCAGAAGATTTTTTTTCATATAATTTGTTCTCACCTTTAAATGACTTGCTCCTGAGAAGCAGAAATTAGTCACTAATAAAAATATTTATTTATTACTATTTAATGTATTACTATTCAATACAGTTCAGTACAACAAAATCAAATCTAATAGAAATCTTCCAGAAAAGCTGCAGCAAAAGGCACAACTCAGCACAGTGTTACTTTCCCTGCCAATTGCCCATTACCCTCTTCACACACTCACTTAACCTGCTATAGGGTTCTCTGGAACTGAAGTGTTTTGCATAGCACTACAAAATGCTAAGCATCCTCCAACTTAAAGGTTCAAAAATTAGTATTCCTCCCTCCTACTTCTACATCTGCATGGATATACTGGATATCAAAGTTATGAGATATTTCTGTTTTTATTTTAGTGCATTCAGTTTTATTTCTCTGATTCAAAAGGCTTTTTAAAAGATCCATTTTTGTAAGTGGGTTCCTTCTGACTATTTTAATGTGCTGATGGTGAGAGTTGCTATTTATTTATTTAAATTAAAAACACAGAAAGGATCGTAGTACCAAGAATGATACATTCAACTGCAGTGGTATCTTGTCCCTACAAAATATATATTGGTATAAATAAATATTAATGAATTAGAGAGATTTCACATTGAGATTGAGGTGGGTTTTTTTTAAATAATCTATTTTGTTGAATGAAAGAAAAAATAATTGGGGAAGGATGGACATTAATTTGCCATAGTCTTTAGTTTCAGCCGCAAGTCAGCTGAAGCTACAGCATATTAACCATGGAACCTGCATGATGTTTTATAAATAATATAACAAACAGATGGACAAAACTGGCAAAGTTATTGACATTTAAGCTATTGCTAACTCCAGGCAATATGGACTAAAATTAAGAGCTTCCTTGTTTCAGCTGTGTCTACCCTCTTAGGTTTCATCCTCTCTGATACAGGTTGGCAGCACCAAATATCTTCATTGGCATATGAGACACAGTAGCCAGTTGAACAAGCCACAAGGCAATGTTGAGTCAGAGAAATAAACATTCATCTGCTTGTGCCTGAGAACTGGGTCTTTTAAACAAATTAGGTTTGAACAAGAAAACACGGAACTTGCCATATTTACAAAGCAGTGTACTTTTAAAGTACAACTTTAAAAAAAAAAGTCAGGCTTTATGTTTGATAAGCCAAATCTTAGCCTGTTGCCTAACTGAAATATCTTCTGATCATGACCTTTGTAGTAGTAGCTGCTGAATTATGGGTTCTGTTTAAAAATGCAAAAAGTACGATAAGAACTTTTCACCTTGAGAAGTCAATAAAAACAATCTTATCATGGATTTTATTAAACAACTGTAAATATTTAAGAACCCGGGCAAAAGAGGAATTAGTGTTTCAATCAATTATATAAACAGAGATTGTGGCACATTTTTATTCTTTTGTATAGAGAAAAAAGCTTGCATGCTTCTTGGTTTTTGTTTGTTTGTTTTGTTTTCAGAGATAACACTTTTCAACAAGGTTAAAGAGATAACTATTTCAATTCTTGTTGAGATAAACTATCAAAATCCCCCAACCTGATGTTTGACTTGTATCACTAGGATTAGCAATGGAACGTAGATGTAATATTTCAGGATGTTAATTTGTGATTCACACTTCCAATGAAGTTGACAACAGAAGACCTACTACTATATCTGCACCAAAGTAAATCAAATACAGAGAGACCCCTGATAAAAGAAGCATTCTTTTAGTGCACCCAAACGTAAAGAAAAAGGAACTGGCGTTAAGTATGCATTTGTTATTTTGGATGAAAATATAGAAAATCCATTTAAGTTTTGTAACAAACAGCAAAGCTCTATTAAACTCCTGTTGTAAAACAATCTGAGGCAACAAGTTATGCACTTTACAGGTTCTTCCTGTAATATTTTAAAATCCCAGCAGGAGATTCTTCCCTCTGGCGATCTGTGTGAAAAACTGACTCCAAAACATTTCCTTCATGAAGATACAAATTTTGCTCCCATATTTAAAAAAAAAAAAACACCACAACAAAAAGACTCAAACCTTTTCCTTATTTTGTTTCAACCATCATTGGAACACAAATACTGAAGCAGGCCTCTATGCATTTTCAATTACTATAATAATAATTAGTAATAAATGTTTGTTATTGTAGGTGAAATGGTACAATTACCATCACAAGCATTCAGTGCAACTCATGACTTCCTTTCTTCTTAAAAGGAAAAATAAATCCAGAAACCAAAAATTGTTTCCCCCCAAAAAAACTCCAAGGTTAACTTTGGTTTGTTTTTAACACTTTGGAATTTAAAATGCTAATATTAGGTGCTTCTCACTAATTAAACAACATTAAACACAAAAATTAAGATAATTAATAAGCTTATCAAATTGTCATTATTCCAACATTTAACAAAAGTTCACTAGATATTCACAAAAGCTACTCTAATTCAACCTTGTTGTATCTTTCCCCTCAACACTTTTCCCACAGGCCTGTGGAGGACAAGAGATGGGCTTTGCAGCATTCGGAGGAGGTTAACGAATATGGGCTCTGGTGGGCAAATGGAGGAAAACAAGTTCCAAAACCAAGGACCCTTTCATAAAGAAAGCAATGCTACCATTTAAAGCCCCTGCCCATTTAAATCCCATTTAAACAGAACATCCTTTTTTTCGATGACCTCTGGGGATTGCAACAGTAATGTCATTGGGTGGGGGATGGGGAGAGAGAGATTCTGTTGTAACCTCAATTTTCAAACAATTAGGGTTTCACAGGTGAAAACCAACATCTTGACCACCAGAGAATTGCAGAGAGCCAGGGCAGTTCCCAGAGCACTTCTGTGATGTACCTCACGCATAGAAGGTCTACTTAATAAGTAGACATCTGCATTCTGCATTGGCTTCAATTTCCAAATGAGTCTCAAAAGCTAGCCCTTGTCCAGACTCTAATCTTAGCAAAACATTGGATTATTTGTTCCACTACAGTAGCCAGGTCTAGAGCAGGGTTCATGAACATCAAATCCCATGTCATTTCACTAACCCTCCTAATAACATATATATATATACACACATATATACACACACACACAGGAAATATAGAGAAATCGTATTTGGAAAGCTCCTAACAGTATAGACTCTACTGAAATACAAATAATAACCATGATCACAATAAAACAGAACCTTGTTATACCTCACAAAAGAGATCCCACAAGGCAGAGAAGCAATGGCCCAACGTTATCCTCAGAGACTTCCCTGAAAAGAGTAGAGTAGAGCAACTCCATCCACACCTATTAAAGGACTCAAATGTGCCAACAGAATCTCATTGTTGAAGTCTGCATATCCAAGGCAACTAACAGGGCCAAAAGACTTAGCATGGATAATCTTCATCTCTCAGAAGGAGATCAAGCAATACCACCAGTTCAGTTAAAGTTAAGCCCAAAACCAGGCCTAAAAATTGACTGACAGATGCCATGGAAATTTGATGACCTAGAAAAAGCCAGAGTTATCAGGCTACCACCTTCTCAATTACTTTCCCCCAAAATGTGAAACTGAGTACAGATCACAAGTTAGCAAAACTGCCAGCATAGAAAAATTGTTTACTGAGCAAAAGATAGGGGGCATCTGCCATCCACCACATTCCCAATCGGAAGATGTTGACAAGCTCCACCAACAATCGAACCATATTTCCTCAATAACCTCCATCCCGAAAGGGATGTGAATACAAGCCCAGAGATCTATTGCCCAGATTGCCTCAGCACCTCACAGAATAACACTAGCCAAAATTCAAGCAAAGGTGAATTGTTTACCCAGGACACGGTCAGCCCACTTCAATAGAATTTTCTCCGTAAAGAAAAACAAATTCTGCATAGCAAGTAGGATTCTATAACCAAGGGGAGGCAGCCTGATTATCCAGGACAGAGGTCGGTAGCCTTTGGCACACAGCTCGCCAGGGTAAGCACCCTGGTGGGCCGGGCCAGTTTGTTTCCCTGCCGCATCCGCAAGTTCGGCCAATCACAGCTCCCACTGGCCGTGGTTCACCGCTCCAGGCCAATGGGGGCGGCGGGAAGTAGCGCAGACCAAGAGATGTGCTGGCCGCCACTTCCCGCCGCCCCCATTGGCCTGGGACGGCGAACCGTGGCCAGTGGGAGCCGCGATCGGCCAAACCTGCGGACGCGGCAGGTAAACAAACCGGCCCGGCCCGCCAGGGTCCTTACCCTGGCGAGCCGCGTGCCAAAGGTTGCTGACCCCTGATCTAGGAGATAAATGACTCAGCACAATTCTACTGAGGGACAACTTTTTCTAAAGGCTACAGAGGTGAAAATAAGCCGGTATGATCCGGTACGGTGTACCGGTAAGAAAGTGCTGACCGTACCAGCAGGGCTGCTGATGGGGGGCGGGCGCAAAAGGGGCAGCTGCCCCAGGGCCCGGCGATTTAAAAGGGCCCCGGGCTCCCAGCCCCCGCCGCCGCTACCCCAGGGCTCCAGCGGCAATTTAAAGGGCCCACAGCTCCCAGCCACAGCTGTGCCTGCGGCTGGAGCCCTTGGCCCTTTAAATCGCCGCTGAAGCCCTGGGCGGTGCAGGCTGGGCAGCGCTGAAGGGCTAGCTGGGGGATTTTGGCCCCAGCCCCACCCCTTTCATCCAAGGCCCCGCCCCTTCCAAGGGCCCAGAGCCGCCACCCCTTCCCCCCCTTGCCCAGGACCCCGGCCACCCTGCATACCAGTAAGTAATTTAAGTTACTTTGACCCCTGAAAGGCTAGCGCCATCAAAAGTTTTAAAAAGGGGGTTAGCTGGATTTCTGACATGTCATGATCCATTTATGCCTCGTGAATGGTCAATAAATCTCCCTTTGAGACATTTTTGTGCTACAAACAAACAACTAATCATTTTTAAATGAAGTCACAACTTCATGAATTCTTCTACTCATTATCATACTCTGTCTAAATATATCAGGGGTCGGCAACGTTCGGCACGCGGCTCGCCAGGGTAAGCACCCTGGCGGGCCGGGCCAGTTTTATTTACCTGCTGACGCGGCAGGTTCGGCCGATCGCGGCCCCCACTGGCCGCGGTTCGCCGTCCCGGACCAATGGGGGCGGCGAGAAGCGGCACGGGCGAGCGATGTGCTGGCCGCGGCTTCTCGCCACCCCCATTGGCCCGGGACGGCGAACCGCGGCCAGTGGGGGCCGCGATCGGCCGAACCTGCCGCGTCAGCAGGTAAATAAACTGGCCCGGCCCGCCAGGGTGCTTACCCTGGCGAGCCGCGTGCCGAACGTTGCCAACCCCTGAAATATATGGTTCTTGTATGTGGCCCATCACCTTAGCATCTCAGTACTTGTGTACAGTGATGATAAATATAGCGCCACGGTTAATAAACAATGGCCAGCAGTGCCTTATTTCTTGATTTGAAGTATAGGTAGTAGTTAGCAAAAGAACACATAGATGTTTAGGTCTTCTTTGACGTTTACCTTAATGAAAAAACTAATTTGTAAAAGTGACTTAACTAGTGAGGGTAAATATCAAACTTTAGATATCACCTTGTGTTACAACTAAGTACAAAAGCAACACAAAATGCTGGAAACTTACACTTATAGGGACACATCTCGTATTAGGAGCACAAAGAAAAAGTGAAGAAGCCAACATGGAGGTAAAGGAGTAAACACAATACAGAAGAGATACAAGTAACCAACCTTATCACTAGAGCAGAGCTTAAGCCATATTTGGTTCAGGCTCGTTTTTATTTGTTACTTTAATTCTCAAGCTGTCAATTAATCACAGTTCATGCATGCAATTAACAGAAAACAAATTAACTAGATTTAAAAAAGTCACAATTAATCACAGCTTTAACCACACTGTTAAACAGTAATAGAATACCAATTTAAATTTATTATAAATTTACATTTTCAAATATATTGATATTAATTACAACATAGAATACAAAGTGTACAGCGCTCACTTTATACTATTATTTTTCATTATAAATATTTGCCCTGTAAAAAAGATAAAAATATAGTATTTTTCAATTCACCTCATAAAAGTCCACTCCGTCCTACTTCTTGTTCAGCCAATCTCTAAGGCAAACAAGTTTGTTTACATTTATGAGAGATAATGTTGCCCACTTCTTATCTGCAAGTGAGAACAGGCATTCACATGGCACTCTGGTAGCCAGCATTGAAAGGTATTTACATGCCAGCTATTCTAAACATTTGTATGCCCCATCATGCTTTGTTTTTGAGTGCAGTTATGTTAAAAAAAATGTAGAACTTTAGAGTCAGAGCATGAAGGGGCATACAAAACAAAGTAATAATTCTACATTTGTAAGTTGCACTTCTACGATAAAGAGATTGCACTGCAGTACTTGTATGAGGTGAATTGAAAAATACTATTTCTTTTATCTTTTTTACCGTGCAAATATTTGTAATCAAAAATAATAATATTAAGTGAGCACTGTACATTTTGTATTCTGTGTTGTAATTGAAATCAACATATTTGAAAATGTAGAAAAAATCCAAAAATACCTATAATAAATTTAAATTGGTATTCTATTATTGTTTAACAGTGTGGTTAAAACAGTGATTAATTTTTTTAAGCTTGCGATAAATTGTGATTTTTTTTTTTAATCGTTTGACAGCCCTGCTTAATTCTGGAAGTCAAATCTGAGACTGCAACTCCGACGGATGAGAGCTCCTCCAGAATCCCTCCTGAAATCTTGAGGGACTGAACACAAATTTCATATTGACAGCTCAAGATTTATTGGATACTTAACTGGAAAATGGAATTTTGCTATAATCTCAATGTGGAAAGGGAACTCCAAGAGACCACACGCTCAACAGGTCACAGACTTGGAATCAAAGTGAAATAAACTATTGCTTCCAAAATCAAAAGACAAAATCAGCAGTGCAGGCCAGAAGAAAAGGAGTCCAAAAGACTCATCTTCTGCAACTTCTTCTTTTAACACTTTAAATCTCCCTTTCAAAATACAACTTCCTTCCACCCTTGAATATTAAATAAGGTCCATAAGACTGGCAGTTGAAAATACCTCATGGTAAAATACTGTTCTTCAAATGGAGATGAAGGTATCAGGGATGCTTAAAAATCCCCCCTTGATAGATCAAAGAATTAAAGCCTTGTGTTTCTGGGAATGATGGCAGTTGCAGGAAGAAATACGTAGTACAAAGAGTATTTTTTAGATTCCATTTGCTATGTATATTTTGCTTTTGGCTAGGAAACTTTGGGTAACTGCTGAAGACTGCATATTAAATGGAATTTAGAAAATTATAGGATAGATTTACATGCAAGTATGCATGGTTAATTTTTTAAAAATATTACAAACTTCAGCAAGAGCATGAGAGAGAGATCACTTACAAAAAAACCTGTAAATTATATTGAATGGTATGTGGCCTCTGTAGAACTGTTTCAGCAGGAGAAATTGAAATCATTACAGCAGCTGTGGAAGCCATGCCCTATCTAGCAACAGTTGATTGACAAGACAAGCATGCTATATCTAGCTAACTAAGAATTGGCTGGCCATTTTGAGGAGGGAAGCCAGGCCATTGTGGGGAGGGGGGTGGAGAAGAGAGAGAAGAGGAGAGACAAGGGACTGAGCCAAAATGTCAACAGTCTGATAAAGTGCGTGGGACTAAATGGCTGACTCAGGGCAATACATGCACACTGACGCTCCGACTCCCTTAACTCCTCACACCATCAATCACAACTCAGATGGCGTCTCTATTTACCCACATCTGAAACATATATGGCCTTAAAGGTTGTAAATGGGGGTGGGGGGGTTATGTTAAATCACATTTGATTTGTGAATGTACTGCTCATGAATGGTACCAGTCTCGGATGGTGGACAAAGTCGATCAAGCAATAAAAGGCTCACCCCCTCAGATGAGGGAGGGGCCACAGAACCCAGAATTTAATGCATTACAGGGAACAAAAATGAAAAACAGGAATGGGGTTGCAGGTCACAGTATCAAAACAAGGAAACCACCAGAGGAACTGAGACTGCTCCCACAAGGAGTTAGAGGATGCTGTGCAGAGGATCTCTGCTTGGATGCATGCATGGATGACAGATTGGAGAAGCCCCCATCCAGCTTCCTTTTCCTGGAATGAAGACGATGATGAAGACAGAAGTCCTCCATCACAAAGTACAGGTAGTGGCAGTACAAACTTCCAAACACTGCCCCACAATGTGCCTCCACCCTGACCACCTGTAAGAATATGGTTCTGTGTCTTTATACAATAAACCATAGATCATTCTACCTGGGACGGCCAAAAATGCTGCCAACCACAAGGACAGTTTATGTAATGTGGACAACAGTCCACTGGGAACTGGACCTAAATCAGGTACCCCATCTTAAATAACGTAGAAAAAACATAGAACCCTAATTGTGAAGGAAAGGTACCCAGATTATTTTGGCAAATGGCTTTAGATTTATGAGGGCAATCTCAATAAGAATGAGTTCCAGCACACAACACAGACAAGCTTTTCAAAGAGCACCTTACTGAACCTCATGGTGAATAGACGCTCATATGGTTAAAGCTAGGCAGCGTTACGCCATGTTGTCATTACATTCGATAGAGAAACAATAACTGAGTATAATTTAAAACAGCTAATAGATCACAATGCAGTGCTTAGCTTTCAGCTCTGCAATGCCTGAAGAGATTCTGAATTGCAAAAATAAGAGGATTCTTGTCGTCCTCCCCCAATAATTAAATATGTTACAGAGTCCAGGAACAGAACAGTGGAGAGCAATCTAGAAGTTCTCAGTACCATTAAATAATCTCACTTTTATAAGGTGTTTAAATAATATTCCAGAACAGACATCTTTATTGTGCACTACATTCCTGCCATTCCAACCTGTCTACAGGTTCCTGTTCATGTTCTATCTTTTTTTTTCCCCTGTAGAGGGTCTCCTTCCATGAAAACATATTGCATTGGTAAATTTTACAGCAACCTACATTTTCAGATGACATGCCTGAAGTTTAAAATATTACTTGAAAAATACTTTTTATCCTTAAAAAAAAAAAAACCTTGAGACATAGACCAGATGGTATGGAAGGCAAATCAAAGCAGCACAAGGGTTATTAAATTGCATCCACTTGGAACTCTTAACTGGCTGACAACCAATGCAGATGGAGTTCCAAGTAAGCCTAAACATGCAGGGATAGAGTTCTACGCCCTGATTTAACAGCAGCAACTCAAAATAGAAAAATACCATTGTAAATTTAATGAGGAAAGATACAATATAGTTTTTTACTGCAACAAGCAAAAAAAGTTAAAACAAAAGTTTACTTTAATACAACTTACAACTACCCCCTTGATGGGGAGAATCTGAAGACAGGACACTATCCACAGTAATCTCCTTAAACAGAAAGATTCTTCCCACTATAATGTGGAGTGGGAGGGAAATTTAGAAGCCCTAAAAATAGGATACTTCCTGAAATTCTCTCACATGTATTTTTTCCAACAGAAGACAAAGGTGCTCAGTAAGTCTGAAAATCAGGACACTTTTATTTAAAAGTTTAACCCTACTGCATAATGCACAGGCTTAAGGATTTCAAGAGTGTAAAAATTAGCAAGAGTTTTTCCATTGCATTTTGTAACTGTATCGGAATATCTCATCTTTTATAGGAATAGAGAGACATAGCATCTCCTTGTTGCTCTTCAACTCAGGTCCACAACTCTTCAGACACTGTCCACTGAGAACAGAATAGAAAAAAGAAAGAAAAAAAAACCTCACGTGAACAAACTCCTTTCTTGTGTAGAGCCAAAGATTAGTGTAATTACACCACAATACATCATCAATTTGGCTACCCATCTAAAAGTAGCTAGTTGGCTAAGAAGGTGCTTGCTCATATTCTGTAAGGGGCATCATGACAGCTCAAGTCAGAGTGTTCCAGGGCAATTAACAGAACAGAGCAATTAGTAAGAGGGGAGGAAGACTCAAGAATAAGTACTTCTATTTCGCAACATGTAATTAAGAAGTACCCTAGGAAACTTAGAAAGAGAAATCAGAATTGAAGGAAAAAAGGCAAATGGGCCAGTTGAGGAGGAAAGGGAATTACAGACAGTCTGGAGAAATGATTATTAATAATATCTAACAAAACTTTTTTCATCTTCAAAGCACTTCACAATCAATCTCCTCCTGCTGACGTTAAGGAAGCATTATCCCTATTTTGCAGATGGTGAAACTGAGGCACAGGTGGCTTGCCCAAGGCTGCAGAGTCATTCAGTATCAAACCCAGCACCAGCAGTCAGGAATTTCTGGCTCACAGGGGATTTTAAGTTTAAAACAAAAGAACAACTCTTGACTGGAAAGAAAAAAGAAAGAAAGAGACCAAAGCAATAACTATCAGTAACTGGTGATGAACAAAAAGAGCCACACTCTGTTTTTGTTTTTGGTGTTTAAATTGAGGGACAAAAACAGTGACTGGTAAAAATGTCCAAAGCTGAAAGGAAACAAGAGACAGCTGCACTAGCCCAGAGCCTTGGAAGCAGAAGAAAGGTGAGAAAACTTGTATGTGTTTAATTATTTCTTTATTTATTTCTCCTAGTAATCCAAGAGGCTAGGAGAGGGAGAGACACTAAAGACTGTTTTGGAACTGAACTTTTTCTTGGACTCCAGAAATTATGGATAACTTCTGCCTTTAGAGACTTTAGAGACTGTCAGACTGAGTGCTGCCTGGTGACACCATATCCCAGAACACAGAGACAGCTGGGAGTGAACATCTCAGAACTAGACTGGCTTCTTAAATGGTATTGAGCGTTTGAGGATTTTCTTTTTTTTATACAAATAGCACATACCTGCCACTTGATTAATCAGTTCTTTGACTAATACACCTGTTTTCTGGTATCTGTAAATCTACTTTTGTTGTAACTTTTACAACTGTTTTGTTTCAAATCTGGATGGCAAGATAAGCCACATGAGGCTTCAGGTCGTATACATGCATTGCAACAAGGGCGTCTCATAGATCAAAATCCATTTCTCTTTAGCTCATCTGCCATTTTGGAATACAGTCCATCAAAAATCATGAGGTATATGAAGAAACACTCCATATATGGTCATTGACAGGAATTTAAGTTTAAATGCTAACAAGGCTCTCCAAAATAATTTACTCATCAAAAATGTAAAGACTGAAATTTGAATATGAGCTCATTGTTGAAATTTAAATATACTTTAAAGCAGGAATTATTTGTCATCCCTGCTGCACTGGGCCAAAACCAAAAGCTTAATCTGGCTTTAAGCACTGTGCACAGTATTCTCACAGTTAATAACAACCGTGAAAGTGAGAGCTATTCAAAACAATATATCCAACAATCAAAATTAGAATCTGTCATGTTTTGGGGTTCTAACCAGACAAGAGGTTCTGTCACCACCTGCCCTGTAAATGCGAATGGCAAACCATGGCCATTGGGAGCTGCGGGCGGCTGTGCCTGCAGACGGTCAATGTAAACACTGTTTCACGGCCTGCCAGAGGATTACCCTGACAGGCCACAGGTTGCCCACCACTGGTCTATGTGCTGTGCAGCCCTGGTTCAGAACTCTGACCCCAGCAACCTCCCTTCAACACAACAGTACTACCCTGGTCTTCACCAGCCAGGATTACTACTTTCAGGGTTGACCCCAACATACTCTCAGTCCTGAATTTCCCCAAAACCATCTGCCCTGAAGAGTCGAGCCCTTTCCTAGAACACTGAGAAGTAATAAGGTTCATTGCTCATTTAAAGAGACAAAAGCATAATTTATTATTTTAACTAGAGTTAACAATCACTTTAGTTCAAACACAGCACTGAGTTGGGTATAGATTAAAAGGAAAACAAGTTTATTTAATCAAAAAGAGAGCCAAAAAAGAGATGTTTTAAGTGAGTTCAAGTACACGGGATAAAGACAAAAATGGTTACAAGCAAATAGAAGAAAAATTATGCTTTATAATGGCTAAGACCCTACTTAACAAACCACAGTCTTTGTTCAAGTTAGATTTCTTACCAATCTTTCTTTTTTCCAAAATGGCTGACTTTCTGCCAGTGAGGACCTTCCACAGAAGTACAAGGTGCTGGTTTCCCTTGTCTTCCTAAGTGAAAGATAAAGATGGTGTCTCTCTCTCTCTGTTACTTATATCCCCAAAGGGATGTCTTTGTCTTACAAGTCAGGAACACCTGATTGGGATTCAGTTTCCTGTGTCTCTCTGACATGCAGGAACCATGTTCAGTCTCCATTTCTTGAGTTGAGGAACAGGAGTGTCCCCACTGGTTTATCTTGATAGCTTTGTTTACTGCTAATACATAAAATGAGGTAAACCCACATTCTTTTGTCTAGGACAGACTTGTTCATCATATTTTGCACAAGTGTCTTTGCAGTAGTGTATAGGGTATAAATACCAGGGTGCCTTGGGTCACACAGTCCATTATGCAGAAAAAAAATCAATGGGTGAAATCCTGGTTCTGTTGAAGTCAATGGAAAAAAATACTCTCATTGACTTCAGTGGGATCAGGATTTTACTCTGTGTGTTTACAAAAACTTACAATCTGAGTCAAAGTCGTAGGTAATTCTATACAAGATAAAGACGCACCATCCAAATTTTTACAAATTATCTTTCATATTCGAAAGCTTTGCTTTAGTATTAAACATTATCTATGGGCTGTTAGGAGTTATCTTCTTTCTTTATCTTCCCACACTCTCAAATGCACAGGGTGTTCACCAGAGTTTCTACCATTTATTTTGTTCGGTCTTGTGCTGGTCTGCTCGTACTTCTGAGTGTCATGTTGATGGATTTTGCTTCTTTCTCTATTGCTCTGCGCAGTGTTTCTCTAGGTCACCCTCTTTTTCTCTTTCCAGGTGGTATCCACAACATCACTTGACATGAAAGTCATCATGGTGGAATCCTTAAAGTATGTCCTAAATATGTCCATCATCTTAGAATTTCTGATGTTGCAAGAAATTCTTTCCAATTGACTCTGAAGATCTGCTGCAGCATTTGCTTTGGAATAAACTGATTTTCTTATCTTATTCTTGGGCATTTAAAATATCTTATTTTTCTAATATTCAACTGCAAAGAACTGAGCAAATGGTGAACAGTTAGACTGTAAATAAGCAAACCAAATGGTATCATCTGCACACCTCTCAATTAAATGTTAATAGAATGACAACAAAGCAGGTACAATGGAGGACTATTAATAGGCAATTTCAAAAGGACACAAAAAAAGCTTGAGATTAAAATCAGTCACTTTACCTTGGTCCACAGCTAAAAGAATGTTATTTACTATGTTACTGATAACTCCTGGGGATGTGAGTTGGCCTAAAGTCAAACCTTATTATCTAAAACATTCTCAGCAATGAGAAAAGTCATCTGTCAACTTTATAAGGCTCAAAATTTAACTTTTTTTTATTTAGTGATAGATCCTCAGATGGAGTAGATCAGTGCAACTCCATTGACTTCAATGGAACCATACTAAGCATTAATCTACACCAGCTGAAGATCCAGCCCATATTTTTTAAAATGTCATTCTGAACCCATAAAACATACATCTTGTAAAGGAACAGCTTTCACGCTCTAGCTATGTCCATCGAGACAGAACAAAAATGGAAAACTGAAGGGTGAATTTTCTATTGTAGTCAGCAGTATAAAAAGCCATGTATCATGGTGAGTGAATGAAATGGCAGAGCAATTCTGTAAAAGTGTGTCTGTTGCTTGGCTCTACAATAAAGGCACAACCTGCCACCTACCTCCTGTAAGCCTGTCAGAAAAATATTCCATCTCATTTTGAGCAAGTTTTTCCTTCAGGATATATCCAGGGTAGTCATGATTCCATTATGCTGAAGGTACTCAAAACATTTGTACTGTAACTGACCTCACTGCAGGGTGCTTCTGTGGTACACCAATCCCTTGTGCTGACTGGTAATGTGCTCTGTGAGCTCAGAGATAGGCTCTGGAGGCACTCCAAATGCTAGATTCTATAGACTAGCCCCTGGTGAATTCCCATAAACATTTATGCTTTGAATAACAAAGAGTTGTTTTACTAGAGATGGCAAAACAGAGGGTGCAAACACCCTAATGCTTACTGTAAACAATCAGAACAGTTCCTAATTCAGCCACAAGGCAGTCCAGTACGTGAGTATAAAAGCAAGAGGGCAACCAGATGGGATGGGAGGTGGGGAGAGGCGGTGACGGTATGTGAACTTTGGGGCAATTTACCAACTCAGCAGAGAGGAGTTGGGAGGTGCTGGGAGGAAGATAGAGGCAGTGAGGGAGCTGGGAGTGACCCAAGAGAACAGGCAGTGACTCCCTGTCCCATTTCCCCTCTATCTGTGGCCAAGCTCCTGCTCCCCACAGGGGACTCCACTGTCTGGGTGGCCACGCTACCCAGCTCCCCACATCATCCAACTCTGCCTAGGACTCCAGGTGGCTCCAGCCCTCCTCACATCCCTCCCCAGTTTTAATTCCAGCTGCAGTACCCCAGGTCCCTCAGCAATAACCCACTGGCAAGCGCCCCCAGCTGGATCTGGCACCTGCCAGCTTGGAGGACACTCTGAGGTCCAGGAGGGAAAGAGGACACCTGGCCCAGGACCATCTGCCCTTCCAGGCACTAGTGCCAGGCCCTGCTTGCCTCTGTAGCTAGAGCCTCCCAGGCAGTGGCCTATTGCCAAGGGGATCACCCTGACCTCATCCCTCCATAGTCCCAGGTTCATCCTGCTCTGGGGTCTTGCCCCAGAAGCTGGAGGGGGGCAGAGAGCACCCTCAGCTGCAGAGCCTGGGGCACACACTGCACAGGGATACATATTGTGGCTAAGGAGAGCAGGGAGACTGGGGGCCCAACCCTACACCTCCACCTCTTTGCCTCTGGTACAAATGTGACAATTTCAGTGTAACTCCTCCAGGCTACTCTCCTACCTACCGGCCGCTTCTATATCTTCCTGCTGCAGCTACTGATTGCCCTCTGCCAGCAACAAGGTGAATTTCTTTGGCTTTCTCGCTTCCAGTCCCAGCACTCGGGCTACAGTTCATAGTCTCGTGCAGCCTCTGGCTATCTCCTGAGCCTAGAACCCTCTTCCCTCAGATTGTACTTCCTTTTCTGATTCACTGGGGATTATGGAGCCCTCTACTGGCAGGATGTTGAGTGAGGAAGTTGAAGTACCCAATAACTAGCTAGTACAAGGGTTTTCAACCTTTTTTTCATTTGCAAACCCCTAAAAAAATTTCTAACGGAGGTGCAGACCCCTTTAGAAACCTTAGTTATAGTCTGTGGACCCTCAGGGGTGTGCGGACCACAGACTGAAAACCACTGAACTAGTAGGTTCTATTGCTTTTCTAGAGATGGAAGTTAGAATTACCAGCATTGTTCTGTTTTCAGGGGGGAGGGAGGGAAATCAGTACCACAATGCTTTTCCCTGACTTGCATGACTTGAAGCAATTAGGTCAGGGACATACTAACTGCTAACAACTATCATAGTCTGGAAAATATTCAGCTTTTCCAACTATTCCAATTCAACTATAATTACACATTTTTCATTATTTTCTAATTGTTTTTATTTATTTTCCAATTTTTCTTGTTAAAAAACAGATTTAAAAGAACAGTTCAGTGGCTGAGCCACTTTAGAACGATTTCAAGTATCATGGGGTAGCCGTGTTAGTCTGTATCCATAAAAACAACAAGGAGTCCGGTGGCACCTTAAAGACTAACAGATTTATTAGGGCATTAGCTTTCGTGGGTAAGAAACCTCACTTCTTCAGGTTTTTTACCCACGAAAGGTTATGCCCAAATAAATCTGTTAGTCTTTAAGGTGCCACCGGACTCCTTGTTGTTTTAGAATGATTGTTGATTTCAACTCTATTTATGAGTAGGCCTACTTTTGCTCTAGTATTTCTGTTTTCCCCCAATAAAGCAGTTTTTCATCGGTTGTTAGCATTAATTTATTCTGCAGGCATAAAAACTCTGGATATCTGTGACTGGATCCCTCTCCCCTTTTTCATTCCCAGTACTACATTTCCATTACCAGTGCATCAATCCTGGTCAAGATAATGGAATGGCTGATATGGGACCCGATTAATAAAGAATTACGGTAATATAATCAATGCCAATCAACATGGGTTTATGAAAAATAGATCCTGTCAACCTAGCTTCATATCTTTTTTTGATGAGACTACAAGTTTGTTTGATAAAGATAATAATGTTGACATAACAGACTTACGTAAGGCATGTGATTTGGTACGCCACAACATTTTGACTAAAAACCTAAAAGGATATAAATAGCAACTATGTGGGTGAAACCATACAATCACTATGGTCTCGAATGAACTCACACAGGAAAATGATAAAAGACAAACACCACATCACCTGTGGGTGAACACTTGTCACAAAACAATCACTCTATATCTGGCCTATGTCCATCCTCATCCTCAAAGGAAACCTCCATAACACTTTCAAAAGATGAGTCTGGGAGCTTAAATTCATTACTCTGCTAGACATTAAAAATCATGGACTGAAAAGAGACACTGGATTTATGGCTTATTACAACAATCTGTAACATTGTTACAGGAGGGACAGATAGCTCAGTGGTTTGAGCATTGGCCTGCTGAACTCAAGGTTGTGAGTTCAATCCTTGAGGGGGCCACTTAGGGATCTGGGGCAAAATCAGTAGTTGGTCCTGCTAGTGAAGGCAGGGGGCTGGACTCAATGACCTTTCAAGGTCCCTTCCAGATCTAGGAGAGAGGACATCTCCATTAATTTATTTACTAAGAACCTCCCCAGCTGCTTTTCCCCACCCCTTCCTTTCCTCCCTATGGCTGGAGGGGTGTTAATGGGCCACTTCACATTGAATAGTCCCTTAAAATGTGTTAATTACTTATGCAAACAATCTTTTCTACCTTGTATTTAGGTGTGACACTCATTTCCCAGGCCTTGTCTACACTGCCACTTTACAGCGCTGAAACTTTCTCGCCCATGGGATGTGCAAAACCACCCCTGAGCGATGCAAGTTTCAGCGCTGTCAAGTGGCAGTGTAGACAGTGCACCAGCACTGTGAGCCACGCTCCTAGCGCTGGTAGCTACTCCCATCGTGGGGGGTGGTGTTTTTACAGAGCAGGGAGAGCGCTGGTGCCGCAACTACACTTCAGCCCTGGGTGGTGGAGCTCAGGTTACAGGCCCCCTGCCTGGGGCTGAAGACCTTGGGCTTCGGCTCTGGACCCCCCCTGCCCGGGGTGGTGGGACTCGGGCTTTTGCTTTGCCCGCGCCCGCCCCCAGGGCAAGGGGGCTCAGGAAGGCTCAGGCTTCAGTTCCCCCTCCTGGGGTTGTGTAGTAATTTTTGTTGTCAGAAGGGGGTGCAATGAACTTTGCGAACCCCTGCCTTATAGCTATTGAGCTTCTTGAGTTCATCCATTTAACTTAACAAAGAAAAGGTTAAATGGTGACTTGGTGTATGTCTACATGGCAATAATCCGCAGCACAACTGCTACTGGCCTGGGTCAGGAGATTCAGGCTTGGATTGCAGGGCTATAAAATTGCAGTATAGACATCCAGACTCAGGCTGGAGTCCAGGCTCTGAGACCTCACAATGGGGGAAAGCGTCTCACAGCCTGGACTCCAGCCCAAGCCTGAATGCCTACTCTGCATTTTTAGCCCCGCAGCCCAATCCCCGCCAGTCCGAGTCGGCTGACCTGGCACTCAGACTCAGTGCTGCAGGTTTTTTAGTGCAGTGTAGACAAACCTTTGATTTCAATCTACATGGGTAACAAATATTTGATAATGACCTCTTCAATCTGGCAGAGAAAGGTATAACAGTTGAACAACTGGAAGCTGAAGCTAGACTGAGGCCTGGTCTACACTATGAGTTTAATTCGAATTTAGCAGCGTTAAATCGAATTAACCCTGCACCCGTCCACACAATGAAGCCATTTATTTCGAAATAAAGGGCTCTTAAAATCGATTTCTGTACTCCTCCCCGACGAGCGGAGTAGCACCGAAATCGATATTGTCATTTCGAATTAGGGTTAGTGTGGCCATAATTCGATGGTATTGACCTCCGGGAGCTATCCCACAGTGCACCATTGTGACCGCTCTGGACAGCAGTCTGAACTCGGATGCACTGGTCAGGTAGACAGGAAAAGCCCCGCGAACATTTGAATTTTATTTCCTGTTTGCCCAGCACAGGAGGGCACAGGTGGCCACAGAGAGCTCATCAGCACAGGTAACCATGCAGGCCGATAATCGAAAAAGAGCACCAGCATGGACCATACAGGAGGTACTGGCTCTGATCGCTATATGGGGAGAGGATTCAGTGCTAGCAGAACTTCGTTCGAAAAGAAGAAATGCCAAAACTTTTGAAAAAATCTCCAAGGGCATGATGGAGAGAGGCCACAATAGGGACTCAGATCAGTGCCGCGTGAAAGTCAAGGAGCTCAGACAAGCCTATCAAAAAACAAAGGAGGCAAACGGTCGCTCCGGGTCAGAGCCGCGGACATGCCGCTTCTACGCCGAGCTGCATGCAATTCTAGGGGGGGCCGCCACCACTACCCCACCTGTGACCGTGGATTCCGGGTCGGGGATAGTCTCATCAGCTACACCTGAGGATTCTGCGGATGGGAAAGAGGAGGAGGAGGAGGAGGACGAGCTTGCAGAGAGCACCCAGCACTCCGTTCTCCCCAACAGCCAGGATCTTTTTCTCAGCCTGACTGAAGTACCCTCCCAAGCCTCCCAAGCCAGTATCCAAGACCATGACCCCATGGAAGGGACCTCAGGTGAGTTTACCTTTTAAAATATAAAACTTGTTTTAAAAGCAAGCGTTTTTTAATGATTACTTTGCCCTGAGGACTTGGGATGCATTCGCGGCCAGTACAGCTACTGGAAAAGTCTGTTAACGTGTCTGGGGATGGAGCGGAAATCCTCCAGGGACATCTCCATGAAGCTCTCCTGGAGGTACTCCAAAAGCCTTTGCAGAAGGTTTCTGGGCAGTGCAGCCTTATTCCGTTCTCCATGGTAGGACACTTGACCACGCCATGCTAGTAGCAAGTAATCTGGTATCATTGCCTGACAAAGCCTGGCAGCGTATGGTCCCGGTGTTTGCTGGCATTCAAGCAACATCCGTTCTTTATCTCACTGTGTAATCCTCAGGAGAATGATATCGCTCATGGTAACCTGGTTGAAATACGAGAATTTAATTAAGGGGACAGAGATGGCCGTTCCTACTGGGCTGTTTGCCTGTGGCTGAAAAGAAATCCTTCCCTGCAGTTAGCCAAGCGCGGGGGGTGGGGAAGGGGGAATTGGCACTGAGCTTTTCGCGTTTGGCTAGCAGGGACCTTCCCTGATACCAGCCCCGTGGTGGGGGGAGGGGTACAGCGATCATCCCAGAGAATTGGATGGGGGTGGGGGTTTAGTTTGTTTTCTGCTGCTGAAGGTTAACAGGAAAACCACAGCACTCAACGGGCTTTGCTTGGTATGTGGGAAAGGAGGGCGCAGAAGCTGAAAGACAATGGCTTACCATGGCCGCATGCAAGCCGAATTCTGTTGCCCGGACCTGCGTCTGTGTTCTCTAACACCAAAGCCACAGGCACTCAACATTAAGATGCAAAATGCGACCTTGTACTGAAATCACATGTGCTATGTAATGTGAATAGTGTTGTTCACCGTGAAAGAGTATAAGCATTGTTCTGTAAAATGTATCTTTTTAAAAACTTCTCTCCTTTTTTCCATCCCTCCAGCAGCTGCAAATTTTTCAAGCCTCCCTCCTCCGTCCCGAAGGCTATCTCAGATAAGGCGGCGGAGAAAGAGGACGCGAGATGAGATGTTCTCGGAAATAATGGAATGCACCCGCAATGAAAGAGCTCATTTGAATGAGTGGAAGGACACGATATCTAAGTACAGGAAAGATGCCAGTGAACGTGAGGTCATGAGGGATGCTCCAGATGAGAGGTGGCAGGCTACAACACTGGGGCTGCTGCGTGATCAAACGGACATGCTCCGGCATCTGGTGGAGCTTCAGGAACGGCAGCAGGAGCACAGAGTGCCGCTGCAGCCGCTGTATAACCTCCCTCCCCCCTCACCATGTTCCATAGCCTCCTCACCCAGACGTGTAAGAACACGGGGAGGGGGGGAGTCTCCGTGCACCCTCCCAGTCCACCCCAGTGGACAGCCCAACCAAAAGGCTGTCATCATATTGAACTTTTTCACTGACCTTTTACTTCCCTCCTATCCTCCTCCCAAACCCCACCCGGGCTACCTTGTCGGTTCTCTCCCTATGTTTATAATCAATTAATAAAGAATACATGATTTTTAAACGATAGTGACTTTATTTCCTTTAAAAGCAAGCTGTGATTTAAGGGGGGAGGGTGGTTTGCTTACAGGGAATGAGACAATCAAGGGGGCGGGTTTTCAACAAACAGAACTTTCACACCGTAGCCTGGCCAGTCATGAAACTGGTTTTCAAAGCTTCTCTGATGCGCAGCGCTTCCTGGTGTGAAGCGTTCTATCGCCCTGGTGTCTGGCTGCACATAATCAGCAGCCAGGCGATTTGCCTCAACCTCCCACCCCGCCATAAAGGTCTCCCCCTTACTCTCACAGAGATTGTGGAGCACACAGCAAGCAGCAATAACAATGGGGATATTGGTTTGGCTGAGGTCTGACCGAGTCAGTAACGAGCGCCAGCGACCTTTTAAACGGCCAAATGCACATTCTACCACCATTCTGCACTTGCTCAGCCTGTAGTTGAACAGCTCCTGACTCCTGTTCAGGCTGCCTGTGTATGGCTTCATGAGCCATGGCATTAAGGGATAGGCTGGGTCCCCAAGGATAACTATAGGCATTTCAACATCCCCAACGGTTATTTTCTGGTCCGGGAAGTAAGTCCCTTGCTGCAGCCGTTTAAACAGAGTAGTGTTCCTGAAGACGCGAGCGTCATGAACCCTTCCCGGCCATCCCACATTGATGTTGGTGAAACGTCCCTTGTGATCCACAAGTGCTTGCAGCACCATTGAAAAGTACCCTTTGCGGTTTATGTACTGGCTGCCCTGGTGCTCCGGTGCCAAGATAGGGATATGGGTTCCATCTATCGCCCCACCACAGTTAGGGAATCCCATTGCAGCAAAGCCATCCACTATGACCTGCACATTTCCCAGAGTCACTACCTTTCGTAGCAGCAGCTCAGCGATTGCTTTGGCTACTTGCATCACAGCAGCCCCCACAGTAGATTTGCCCACTCCAAATTGATTCCCGACTGACCGGTAGCTGTCTGGCGTTGCAAGCTTCCACAGGGCTATCGCCACTCGCTTCTCAACTGTGAGGGCTGCTCTCATCTTGGTATTCTGGCGCTTCAGGGCAGGGGAAAGCAAGTCACAAAGTTCCATGAAAGTGCCCTTACGCATGCAAAAGTTTCACAGCCACTGGGAATCGTCCCACACCTGCAACACTATGCGGTCCCACCAGTCTGTGCTTGTTTCCCGGGCCCAGAATCAGCATTCCATGGCTATAACCTGCCCCATTAACAGCATGATCTCCAAAGCACCGGGGCCCGCGGTTTGATAGAATTCCATGTCCATATCCTCATCACTCTCGCTGCCGTAGCCTACTCCTCACCGCCTGGTTTTGCAGGTTCTGGTTCAGCATAAACTGCACGATAACGCGCGAGGTGTTTACAATGTTCATGACTGCTGTCTTGAACTGAGCGGGCTCCATGCTTGCCGTGGTATGGCGTCTGCACTGTTCACCCAGGAAAAAGGCGCGAAACGGTTGTCTGCCATTGCTTCCCTGGAGAGAGGGGGAGGATGTACCCAGAACCACCCGCGACAATGTTTTTGGCCCCATCAGGCATTGGGATCTCAACCCAGAATTCCAATGGGCGGAGGAGACTGCGGGAACTATGGGATAGCTATGGGATAGCTACCCACAGTGCAACGCTCCGGAAATCGACGCTAGCCCCGGTACATGGACGCACACTGCCAAATTAATGTGCTTAGTGTGGCCGCATACATTCGACTTTATACAATCTGTTTCCAAAATTCGAATTCTGTAAATTCGGATTAATCCCGTAGTGTAGACATACCCTAATTCAGACTGGAAATAAGGAGTAAATTTTAACAGTAAGGATAATTCACCACTGGAACAATTTACCAAGGGATGTGGTGAATTCTCCATTAATGGCCATTTTTAAATCAAGATTCAATGTTTACTAAAAGTATGCTCTAGGAATTATTTTGGGGACATTATCTGCTCTGTGTTACGCAGGGGATCAAACTAGATTATCACAATGATCCCTTCTGGCTTGGAATCTATTAACCCTCATTAAGAATTGTAGTGCTACAAGGCTTAAATTCAGCAAGATTTTTTAAATTTCTCACTTTCCGTGATCAAAATCTTCATGAAATAAAGTCAGCATTATCTGCACCAGTTATTTTTTTTCTTCTTCCCTCTAAGTTAAAACAACAGGAACTTCTAGTTCAGGATTTTTATTTTAGCATTTTGGTTGGTTCTTCTCTCTTTTTGTAACTCTTACAGGCTCATCCGTTAATATATTATGAGCCTATGCACGCACATAAGAGGCTACATTATATCAAATAATGCTTAAATAGGCCCTACATTTCCCTTGCTATATTTAAGTGCAAGATTATTTGCAAAATTTGTCAAAGGAGACTAGAAGATTTATGACCTTCCAACATTATCCTCTGCCCAAGTCATTAACAGTATTAAAGTCTCTGGGGGTCATTTACAGTTTTATTAGTCTTATTAACTTTTTTCCTACTTATCAAATGCATGCAATGGTTTCTATAACACCTATACAGTTGCCAATCTCCGATCAAATTGTTTCTTTTGGCTTTTTTTCCCTTACTACCTTTATTAATTTATTATAACAATCCATGGCAATCCACAGGGTCACAGTACACTCCTTTTTTGGGACATGTCTGACACAAAAGCATATTCATTCTCCATGCAGAAATTGCCAAACTGAATTAACCAGGCTCAAAGCCAATCTTTTCAGTTCTGTAATAGCAAAAAATCAAATAAAAATACATTGTTTTATTTAAAGTTGAAAACAGTTTAAGAAAAAAATCACATTGTGAACTTGTGATTTTGTCTTCGTGGACTAAGCAAGTGTTTGTGGGCCCAAGCAATAGTGAACTTTGTACATAGTAGGCCTACACTGGACAACAGAAACCATGTCAAAAAAAGGAGGCTGGCAGAAATTGAAGGAGGCCAAAGAAAGACGGCAAAGACAAGATGTAGTGCTGAAAGGAACTCCTTCTCTCCTAACATTTTTTCCTCCTACTAAGTCTGGTGGTGAGGAAGTCCAGGCAAATACCAGCCCAAGTGAACCTGCTTCGCCTGCGCCTGATGAAAAGGAGCAGCCTCCTGTGACTTCTCTAGCTGCAGTCTCACTCCTCTCTTCTGAAGACTTTCCCAGATAATAATACAAAAATATCCTTCTCCAACGATCCAGGCGAGTGGGACACGACTTCTCAAGATCTCATTGCATATTGGACTGAGAAAGGGCCACAGAAATGGCAGAATCTAGATGCTGACTTTTTATTGACAAAGCAAGAGTACACCAGTCAGAATCGTTATCTGACCAAATCAATGTTTGAATATGTGAAACCTAACAAACAGTTTGGCAAGTGAGAATGGCTCATCTATTTGCCTTCCAAGAAGAAAATGTACTGTTTTTATTGCTGCCTATTTTCTGATACCAAAAAGTAGGGAAAGTTCGGCAAAGGCTTCAGTGATTGGAAGAATACTGCATACATTACCAATCATGCACGAGTGAGCAGCATACGTTGTCCATTAGCAGCTACCATGCCCAAAAGAAAGTTAGTGGCAGAATTGATACCCAACTGGAAAACCAGTTTTTGGAAGCTCATGCTTATTGGAAGAACATCCTCAGACGCGTAGCTGAAACCATAGTTTTTCTTGCTGAGCGTGGTCTGCCATTCCATGGCTCATATAAGACTGTTGGATCGAAACCCAATGGCAATTACCTTGGCGTTCTAGAGCTCATCGCTAAATTTGACCCTTTCTTAGCTCAACACATCAATGAACATGCAAATCATGGAAAAGGCCACACATCATATCTATGTGATGAATTCATTGCACTGCTGGCAAAGAAGATGCTATCAGCCATTGTAGAGGAGATCAAAAATGTGGGATTTTTTCAGGGTCCATCGCCTCAACACTGGATGTGTCACATGTAGATCAGTTGACTGTCATCTTGCGTAATGTGCTACCCAGAGGACCAGTTGAGCATTTCATGACCTTCATAACATCACCAGCCACAGGGGAGAAACTTGCCTGATACCTACTCAATTACCAAAAATGGGATTGACATCAGCCTTTGTCATGACCAAAGCTATGACAATGCAAGTAATATGAGCGGCAAATATTCCGGGATGCAGGCAAAGAAAAAAAGAGCGCAAGGCTTTGGTTGATTACATACCATGTGCTGCTCACTCACTCAACCTTGTTGGCCAGTCTGCCGTAGATTGTTGTGTTGAAGCAGTTTGGATTTGTCCAAGAATTGTACAATTTCTTCTCTGCATTAACCAGTTGATGCAACCAAATGCCACAAAAGACAGAAGACATGCGACAATGCAACTGCCCACTCAGTGGCAAGGAGGCTTTCAGAGTTAACACCTTCATCACAATCATCGACAAACTGAAGAGTTCATTAGAACATTGGATTGAGGCTTATGAAAATATTAACAAAACCGTTAGTGTGCTGACAAATTTTTCACCTAACATTTCAAGTTCCAAGGTCAGTGAAAGTATCAAACGTCTGTGTCAGAAGTACCCAGATGATCTCCCGATCTCCCAGTAGATTTTACTAAAGAATTTCTTCAGTTTGTTGAATTCACATCACTCTCAGATATAGAGAGAAAAGATGATGAAAGCAAATCTATTTGGATGTACCGAGTTATCACTGAATCCAATGTGATAGAACGTTTCCCAAATGTTGTAACTGCATTACGGCTGTTTGTGTCACTAATGATCACTAACTGTAGTGGAGAACATTCCTTCTCCTCTAACAAGGGTCAAAAATGCCCTCTGATCCACCATGACTCAAGAGGATCTCAGTGCTTTGTCACTGTTGAGCACTGAGAATGAAATAGTCTTTGAATTACGATGACATCATTCATGACTTTGCCACAGCTAAAGCAAGGGAAAAAATGTTTGTTTGAAGAATTGAGTGTAATGAGAGTAGAATAAACTTGTTAATTTTACATAAATAATAGGTAAATATGTATGTAGACAAATGTTTGATGACATCATAATTTTTTTTGCAATATGTAATTCATACTTAGGCCCTTCCCTCCCATTAGCCCCTCATAACCTTAATCTGACCCTGGACAAAGCTACATTATTTATGGCACTAATAATACAGGACCAGATGTATGGGATGTTAACTATAGGTGATAAGTAGTTTACAGGCAAAATATGAACTCAAAACATGTTTATGGAGTCATGTCTTTCAAGTTCAGTTCAATGGGGGGAGGGGGTTGTCAGGGACAAATTTCTGTCAGAAATTATTCCTGGGTCCCGAAGTTTGAAAAAGGTCCACGTTCAAACAAATGCACTTTCCTCCCCATGGCCAGATCTTGTGAATCTACAAGCAAGGTTTAGCTTCAGGGACATTCTCACCACTTTGCTGGCTCACTGAAGCTGGAAATTGAATAAGATCTCATCCCTATTGCAAAAACAGAACTTAGTCTCAGAAAAACAAATTTCCTCTTTTAAGTCTAATCTATAATTAAGTGAGCCAAAATATAAAATAAAATTGATCTACACCTCTACCTCGATATAACACGACCCGATATAACACGAATTCGGGTATAACGTGGTAAAGCAGTGCTCCGGGGGGCGGGGCTGCGCACTCCAGTGGATCAAAGCAAGTTCAATATAACGCGGTTTCACCTATAACGCGGTAAGATTTTTTGGCTCCCGAGGACAGCGTTATATCAAGGTAGAGGTGTATTTCCCAATAACTGGAGGAACTGCACTACAGAAAGTATTCATACAGGAGGCCACTACCTGACAGAGTCAGACAGAAACAGGGACTACAAGAAAATAGTTTTTTCCACCTGAACTGGAACTCGGCTAACTTACAGCCTCTCTCAGAGAAACCAATCAAGAATCACTTCTGCTGAGCTGACACTCAAGAGGCACATTTGATATGCCCAGCTAATTAATGACACAGGTGAAATACTGTGCAAGTTCCCCCACATGATGTATTACAATAAACACTACTCAAAATTCAATGTATCATAGAATAGCAGTCTGATAAAGTTTGCCAATATACAAAAAGGGAGAGGAAAGTTTGCAAAAAGCTTCTCCAGGCCACTCATAGATGTGAACAATATTTAGAGAAACCACTGCTGGTTCATGGATGCAACTGGAATTCAAACCAAGATTAATTTTCAATACTTTTGCTGGCAAGTCAAAAAACCTCTCACTATTTACACAGAACAAACTTTCTGGGGAGCAGACCATCTTTTCATGACGGGTGGATACAACGCCTAGCACAATGAGACCCCTATTTCTAACTAGGCCTTAGGTACTACCACAATACAAAACAACAACAGTAACTAGACAAAGATGAAAGAAACATACTGCTGGTATCACAAATGTTACTTAACCACCAACACCCAAAAACACACACAAAAAACCTACCACCACTAGCAGTTGATCAGAAATGCTAATTGTAAGTCAACATTTCAGGTCCATTATTAGGCAAATCTCATGTAAGTCAGTCAATGGGAGCTTTGTCAGAGAAAGGAGTTCAAGAATGGGCCCTTATTTTCAAATACATTTCAGAGTTTATATACAGCATAAAGGTATGAATTTAAATTGTTCTGTAAATCAGAAATTTTGCTCCCTGGGACAGCCTTGTGCGCTACTCATCTAACTGAAATGGTTTCAACCTTTCCTATTGCAAAGATCAGCTTACAATAGTCCTGAGCAGTTTCCAGAAATTTAACTGATTTAAGTGGTTCTAAAAGTTTAAAATTAAATGCAATAGTTTTAACATATAATTTGAAAGTGTATTTATTTTATTTGCTAAACAGCCAACTTTTTGCCCTACTCCAGAGGCTAAATTCACCACAGAGTAGAGAAATTTTACCACTTCATAAATATCTTGTTAACAGCTAAACTATGACCTAGGCAGGATACTTCATCACAAAACAGAACATTAAATCAACTGAACTCATTTTTGTTAAAAAGGCAATGTAAACCATAGCCCCTGCACAGTGAAAAAAAAATCCCCTATGCAGGGAGGAATGATGACTAAGTAGTAAAAATGAAAGCACTGGTCTTTTACCCCTGGGACCTATGGTTCCAGTCCAAATTACATTTTTAAATTAAAGACATTTGGTAGTTTCAATTCTTAGTCTATTTTGGACAGTCATCCAGATCACAAAACCACCACACATTTCAGTATAACTTGGCAGCCCCTGCACAGAAAAGCCCAAGTCTGACCTAACTGACTCAGAATTACCAAAGAGGGTGGGCTTGCTAGTTCAAAGATAAAAGTCACTGGGAGAAAAGTATGAAGGAACTCATACAGAATGCATACATTATATGTACCAAAAGGAGAAAGGAGTTCACAATTTCCACTTTTTCATAACCAACAGTATTAATTTACAGAAAAAAAGAATGTTGACTTCTCTCAAATAGTTAAAAGCCAAGCCCATTATTTTTACTGTAGCATTGTAACTCTCAAAATAAAATGGAGGAATTCATCTCTCCATCACCGTTTCAAATGTAACCATCTGACAGCAGTTCAGTGACTTGAGGTGCCTACCCATCACAAGAGCCATGACAACAAGTGGCAGGTAGACCAAGATCTGGACACAAACTCCACTCTCTTCTAATCCTTAGGGTGGGGCCCATACTGGTGGAGATGCATGTATTGACGGTGCTATACCTGTTGACTGTGGCAAATTAAGAATCTAGTGTTGTAGGAGATTGGGAGAAAAGGGCCAGAATGAAATTGAATCTGGGCAGAGAACAACATACCTAATAGGATGGAAATAGAAAATATGTAAAGAGAAGGGAGAAGTTAGAATGAAGGAACAGGACGTACAAAGATGGGGGTTAAAGGAAATGGACAGGGAAGGAGAGAATGCATGATACACGGCAAACATTTATGAAATGCATATTTTTATAGTATTAACTGGCTTTAGTTCCAAGCTTGAACATTTATTTAAATTAGTCTATGGACTCAAGTTTACTACGATGATGAAGTTATATGTTCTGAACTGTGCAGTAATGCTAATTAACCAAATAGTCATGTCACATATTTAGCCACACAAAAAGTTAAGGATTTCTAAACACTTTATCCCACAGCAGAGAGGAACAAGAAAACATAAACCACTAAGGATTGTGGTTAATCCCTTAAAATGTTGTAAACGTGCATTTCTAAAAAATTAAGAGACCAAATTTTGAAAAAATTCTCAGTAAACCTCATCTGAACCCAGGAAAAAAAAAATGTGCAAAACCTTTACCATTTAGTAGTTCTGTCTTACCTCTGCCTTGCAAAACAATTAATTTCCTTCTCTGGTTAAAAGCTATGATGATATACTGTACTTTATTACAGAAAGGCAAATAGTTTAAGCAGAACTCACAGGAGCATAGAATAATGAGAGTTTCTACTGTAGGGTGAATTTATGGTCTTGGGGCCAAACTTTGACACTTGGCTCCTGGCTTGCACTGAGGGATGGTGTGGAGCCAAGTCATCCCAAAGGGAGCTGAGGGAGAGATTGGTCCTAAGGAGGAACAATCCCTCCCATATCTCTCTGGCACATAGTCGGAGCAGTCAGCCTGCAAAGTCTGTATATCCATGTTGCCTAAAGTGTGGGTGACATCCCTCAACAGTGAGAGTAGTGCACAAATGACTGGTGGGGCAAGGGGTGCAGACAGACCTCAATTCTTCTCCGGAGTCTCAGCTTTCACTTTTTTAAGTCTTTAGCTGTTATGGTTACAAAAAAAATAAAAAAATAAACCAACAACCACCACCTCAGACTGTTAAGCAAGTGTAACAGATTCAAAGACGCTTTACTGAGATTGCAGAGAGCCTAAAATCATAGCTCTGAGGTATGAACTGCCCCATTCATTTCAATAGATGGTACTCCTCCAGAGTAATCTGGACCTCCAGGAGTGCACAGAGAGTGTAGTCCCTGAGCTCTCCGAAGTTCTCAGAATTGTTCCTTGCCATTGGATGGGGCACAATGTTATAGGAAAGAATCAGTCCTGGAACTTTCGCTCCCTCTCCCTACACAAGGGCCTGGGGAGTCTGGTCCTTGATGAGTAAGACCACATTCAAAATTATTTCTGTATGGCAAATCCATTGCCTACCGTTGAGGTAGATTTGCCATATCACCTCAATGAGATGTGCAAGTTTTCTTCAAAAAATGATATGATCAGAAATTATCTAGAGTAGACAGAACATTCGTAAGACATTTTTCATCTAACATTTTTAGAAATCCATGCACACTGCATGCAACAGCAATTACTACAGATTCCCCATTCCATAAAATTGTTCATTCATCAGCATCCCATTCCTAACTTTGTGAATGATTCCCAGAATCCTTCTGTATGATGCCCCTATGGGCACCTATTAAAATGTTTTAGTAATATTATGATCACAACTCATTTCTTTATATCTTCATTATGTTGGAAGGTTTAGTAAAGGAAAAATGTCTAATCTATATGCCCTAAATTTAAAAAAAAATAAATCATGAAACTCTAGCGCAGGGTAGGCAACCTATGGCACACGTGCCGAAGGCAGCACGCGAGCTGATTTTCAGTGGCACTCACACTGCCTGGGTCCTGGCCTCTGGTCCGGGGAGCTCTGCATTTTAATTTAATTTTAAATGAAGCTTCTTAAACATTTTTAAAAAATCTTATTTACTTACATACAACAATAGTTTAGTTACATATTATAGACTTATAGAAAGAGACCTTCTAAAAACATTAAAATGTATAACTGGCACACGAAACCTTAAATTAGAGTGAATAAATGAAGACTCGGCACACCACTTCTGAAAGATTGCTGACCCCTGCTCTAGCTAGTTTGACATACTTAAAGTATCAGGATTTAAAGAGATTCAGTAAGTCTTTTACAGCACTATGCTGACAAAAACAGGACAAGGCAAATGAGAGAGGAGCCTCAGAAGGTTATACAGGTTGGATAAGTATCCAAAAATTCACATATTAATGTCCAAACCAACTGAGTCTGCAAAACTGGATTACAACTCTAGCAAGAACAGACACAGTTTTTCCAAGACATCTAGTACTGCTTCTGGTCTGGCTGGAAATACCTCAAGATTATTCACCCTTGCAGCATTAAATTGCTTCCAGCCAGAACTAGGAAGTGGAGTTATTAAAAAAATTAAAACAGCAAAGTTATCCTCAAATAGGTTTGGTTCAGATCCTGTTCAAGCTTGTAATTTTATCCAAGCCAGATCACCTATCCTTATGCAAGGGATTTTGGTCAAAGAGAAGAGAATTTGCCATCAGTCACCACAGTAACCACAGAATATCTTAAATTTTCAAGGTCTCAAATAGTGGCAACTTCAGCTATCAGGGTTCCCAGGGTACTAGTCTAGGTGATGTCTTTATTTCTTGTTCCCCAGTAAAGGTATTCCCCACAAGGTTAGTATGTTTTTGGCTTGTCAAAAGATTCTTTTTGTTTCTTCAGTTTTATTTTAAAACATCCCTTCAAAACGATGCATGTATGGTCTACATCACTTCTTTCAACACACTGTCCTAATACTTATGGGGTAATTATGAATAGACACAACTTCTTCCTTGATACTTTGAATTCAGACTTACCCTAATATATATATTCCAACTGCTCAATTATATTTAAAATACAAAATTAATGTTTTAATAGGAAGGTATAAACTTCCTCTAACTTACCTCTAGTCCATATATCATTTTTATGTCATAACAATAATTATGGCAGAAGACTCTCCTACCTGACACATTCAGTTTAAAAATGATCATTCATTTTTACCTACTGCGATGCAAGGCTTAGGATGAAGGTCCTAAAACTCAGCTAAGCAGCATTTGCTGGAGTTTACAATCCAAGGGGGTTTTTGAGGTTCATTACCTTCCTCATTCTGGTAATAGAAGAAGTGCTTTGGGGCATTTGTCTTTAACCAACAACTACCTAGAAGTTTGCCTCAAGACAGGACACTTGGAGGCCAATGATGTCCTATGTGGACATTACAGAAGAAGCTCAGGAGTGTAAGATTTACAGACATTTGAATCGTAAGTGGCAATCAGCTGTGAGAATATCCTGAAAAGGTCTGTAATAAAATCAAGCCCAAGCTATTAGAAAACATAAGGGGCACACAAAAATATTACATCTCTTAGGTTGTTTTAAGTATAAGATAAAGGAGAATATGTGAATTTTATTTTAAAATTTATTTGAAAGTCCCAATTCAAGTTTTGTTACTGAGCAGGGCCGGCTCTAACTTTTTTGCCGCCTCAAGCAAAAAAAAAAAAAAAAAAAAGCCCCGCCGAACCAAAAACAACCCCCCTCCGAGCGCCGCCCCGCCGAACCAAAAATAACACACCCCCCCGAGCGCCGCCCCGCCGAACCAAAAATAACACCCCCCCGAGCGCCACCCCGCCGAACCAAAAACAACACCCCCCCCGAGCACCGCCCCGCCGAACCAAAAACAACAACAAACCACCGAGCGCCGCCCCGCCGAAACAAAACAAATAAACAAAAAAAAACCCCAAGCACCGCCTCGCCACCCCAAGATTGGCCGCCCCTTACAAGGTGCCGCCCCAAGCACGTGCTTGGTCGTCTGGTGCCTGGAGCCGGCCCTGTTACTGAGACAGGTTATAAATTAGAACCGCACAGATAAGAGATTATTACTTGTAACCTACTTGTAGAGCATCTAAGGCCTTGTCTACACTACACAGTTTTGTCAACAAAAGTCAGGTTTCGTTGACAAAACAGTGAAGGTGTACACACTGAAATGCTTCTCCTGCTAACGTAACTCCCCTGCTATGCCGACATGCTAAAACATGGGTGGCCAAACTGTGGCTCGCAAGCCGCATGCGGCTCTTTAACACTTAAAGTGCAGCTTGCGGAGCTCCCCCCTCCCCACCTACCAGACTGGGAGAAGGGGGGAGCTCTGGGCTTTTATCCTGCAGCGGTGTGGTGGGGCTAGCAGCTTCTGCCAAAGATAACTTGCCTACTGAGAGTAGGGGGAAGAATTTAAAGGTTCATCTCCCCCAACAGCTTTAGTCATACACCCCAGGCATGTCCCCCCCCGTACCCTCACCAACCCCTCCCTACAGCTCCTAGGTGTTAGCTCCACCTGGAGAGGCAGCAGCAAAGAGCTGGGAGCTGCAGGGAGGGGCCACTGTTTTAGCTCCACGAGGAGAGGCTTGTTTTGTGAGCCAGCGGACTCTGAGGGGGGTGCTCTAGGCTCTCCCCCCGCAGATGTGGCGTGCCAGCTGGATGTCCTTGGGCATGATGGTGACTCTCTTGGCGTGGATGGTGCACTGGTTGGTGTCCTCGAAGAGCCCCATGAAATAGGCCTTGCTCACCTCCTGCAGGGCCATGACAGCTGAGCTCTGGAAGTGCAGATCGGTCTTGAAGTCCTGGGCGATCTCCCGCACCAGGTGCTGGAAGGGCAGCTTGCGGATCAGCAGCTCGGTGAATTTCCCGCAGGGCCACGGTGCCGGGGCGGTAGCAATGGGGCTTCTTCACCCCACCCGTGGTGGGGGCGCTTTTCAGGGCAGCCTTAGCGGCGAGCTGCTCTTTGCCACCTGTGGATTCATGAGCTGTCTGCTTGGTACAGACCATCCTCACTGAGCGTGCTACCAACCTCTCTCCGGTCCAGCAAAAACAGCAGCACTCTCTGCAGCTCCCAGCTGTTTGCCGCTGCCTCTCCCCATGGTCACAGCTCCCAGCTTGGCTCTCAGTCCCCCACCCTGCCCCTCTTCAGTTGACAGAAGTGCTCCTGGTAAGGACACGCACCACCGACAGAAGAAGGGTAGTGAGGACATCAGCCACCAGACTAATTATTGTGGTGGCTGTAAGTGCACCCAGCATAGTTTAACTTAAGATTGTAGTGTAGACATAGCCTAAAGCAAACGTTTGAGTATAAATAAGTGACCCTTCAATATAAACAATTAAAGGGACTATAGATATAAAATCCACCATCCATTTGGTTAAAAAAAAAAAAAAAGAATTTTTCTTTGATGACAGTCCACTGGAAGAAGATATTTAAGATATGGGGATACAGACAAGAAAAGCTGTGATCTTTCTAAACCTCTCTAATGAATCAAAATTACCTTACAGCTCAAATGGAAGAATAATGTTGGGAAATTACAAATTTAAAACATTTTTAAAAAAGAAATTCTAGAGGAGAAATTCTAGAAATGTATTTTATGGAATTCTCTGGCTTTTAGTTAGAAAATGCACATTTATTAAAGTACTGAAAATACTACTGATAGGGCCATATCAGAAGATAAAAAGGGAATTTCTGATTGGCACATCCTTTCATGGACACAGTACTACCATAAGGGTAAATTATTTTAAAATTATGTACTACTGGGATCTCATGCCAACTAGACTAAATTTAGAGGAGAGAAAGTCTAATATGTGTTGGGGGTGATGCAGGAAATTCTCTACATATTTGGTGGGAATGCCCAAAGGTAGTAAAATTTTAGAAGCAAATAGTTATAGAGCTTAAAGAGATTACAGGTCATGACCTCCCTCTTGAGCCACCAATATTATATTTGCATGTCCCAAATGAGAAAGTATATATTTTAGAAAAACAAATTAATGAAACAATTTACTGGTGGCAGCCAGATGTGCAAGTGTTGACTGCTGGAAGAGGAAGGAAGTAACTAGTTTAAAAATGCAGTATGGCGGAATTTGTATTGATCATGGAAAAACTAGCCTAACAGACGTAATAATAAGGAAATGGTATTTCCACGTGCATTACCGTTCATCAATTCTTAAAATTTCTTATCAAATAAAGTCAAACTCCTTATTTCATATACTAAACAGTATAGATCAAGAAATTCTAGATATTTGACCCAAGTCCTGATGTGCAGTATGATGTTGTCTTATTTCAGACAGTAGGATTCTTTGATATTCTGATTTGGATGAATGTTGCTTTATACATTTTGTGGACATGTTATTGTATTACTGAAGCATTTTCAGGGGTGGGAGAGAGTTGAAGAAGAAAACGAGGGTTCGCACTGTCTCTTTTGTTTGCATATTTCTGTATGGTTGATCATTTTAATGTGCGGATATGCATAACTCTGGTATGTGCATATGTTGAATTATTAATTCAATATTTTACAGATGCAGATATATGTAAACAGGTGCTGTTCCCATTTTGCTACCAAGTATATACATAATACAGAGGTCTTGGTCTACATTTGCCCCTTTCCTCACATTTGTCTTTAACTTAAAACAAGAAAATATGAACCTTAGCCTAAGCTTTTTCCGGAGTTAGATTGTTCCTAAGGTTTTCTCTTCTAGACCTCTCTTTCTCTGTCCCTGGCTCTGTAATCCTCTGAAAAACATTCAAGCCCTTTTCTACACCTGAGCTGGTGCTAACCACCTGGTCTGGCTGTCAGGTGAGTCAGCAAAATAATTTTCTGAGATTCTCCCCATATAGTAACCTTATTTAAATGTCCTAGGTTGTAGTTTATGTTGTGATAGAAATTTATTTTTCTTTAAACTAAAATTTAAGAAGAGAAGATATGTATTTGGCTAGTAACAAACAATATTGATATCTCTATGCAATTTCACTTTTCACTGTTTTTCTTGGGAAATTGAGTTTAAAAATTTTTAATCTCTTTTCCTCTAAGTTACATGGTACGCCAATCACTCTAAACAAAAATGTGATATTGTATGATCTTTACAATGTTAAAATAAAATATTATCCTTATAGTTCAGTTTATGATTCAGTTGGACAGTTACGTATGTTGTGTTGAAAAGTTAGTTTGAATTAATTGAGTGTGAAAGCTAACTTGTAGCAGAACCATGACTGAATTTATCTTTTCTTTATACAACAAAGGAAAGTCATTCTAGTTAAATACACAAAAGTATAGAAAAATAACATTAAGGCATTAAGCTGGCAAAAGGAAGGAAAAATCAGTTAAAGAAGCCACTTCATCCTGAAATAATACTTACCAGATGAGCTGTTAATGAACCGCCTAAAACAATTTTAAACCGGACAAGGAGCAGTGACCTAAAGTTATGGGAGAAAATGTTTAGGCTATAGATATCAGGAGAAGTTTTTAACAGTCAGAGCAATTGGAAGCCAGAAATCTAAGTTCAGTAGGGTTCATAGGTCTCCCCAGGTTTCTCAGTGAGTTTTTTCCAATAGGAGAGAACACCAATTAATATTAAGACCACTAAGTCATCTAGTCTGACTTCTGTATATCACAGGACATGAAATTTCATTCAGATACTTTATATTAAGCCTCAAAGACTTTAGTTAGACTAAAGCATTTCAGTCCTCAGGGGACTTAACTGTGTGCCACAGGCAGAGAACAGGAGAGGCCCAATGTCACCAATGCCCAAAGCTTGTGCAAAGGCAGTGAACTGATTAGATGAGATATGCCCAGATGATCCTAGCTGGCAAATCACGTTCCATATAGCAGAGGAAGGCAAAAAAAAACCACCATAAAACCGTGTTGATGAGAGAGAGAAGCTTACACAGAGCTCTTTTTTAGGTCCTTAAGACCTTGTTTGTCATCAGTACTTTCATTGGCTGACTGTCTGCTGAGTGTCTGTATAATTGATTACAACTGGTAGTATCTTTCTTAAAAGTTGGTTTCAGCGAATACAACCTTAATTGCTGATTGGGTAATACCAAAGCTAGGAACATGCCAGCCCAAAGGACTCGGTCAGTGGACACAAAGGGACTTAGGTTCAGCATTGCAATGTCTAACTTTAGGTGCCCTGCTGCCACTCTAGTGGAATCTCCTGTTGAAACTTTTCCACTTTGTTTAAAATACTTGAATATTCATTGGGGCAAGGACTTGAACCTGACTCTCCCATTTCCTAGGAGATTTCCCTAAATACTGGAATATAGATGCTGTCCCTATTCCCTCCCACCCCCAGAATATTTCAGTATTTTGTACAAAGTGGAACTGCTTCAATAGGAGAGAGCTCTGCTGAAAAATACTCTATAGGCCAGTCAGCTAAGAAGTGGAAGACCTGGATTCAAGTACCTGCACCAAATCAGGCAGAATGGGGATTTGAACCCCAGTCTCCTGAATTGTGGGAAAGTATTCTAATGACTTGGGGGAATGTGTGATGCCACCTCCTCTGGCTGTGCATTATACAGGGCCTGATCCGATAGGTGTGCTCTGAACCTAGTCTGTGACTCCCACTGAGGCTTAGGCATAAAATAGGCATTGGGCATCAGGATTTAAGCAGCTGTGTGCATGCCCATTGGCAGAAACTCAGGCACCATGGGAATTTTGGCACCTACAGGGTTAGGCAGAATCTGAGCATCTAACTATTGAACTAAGGCACCTAAAGTAACAGACATCTAAATGCTTTGTGGATCTAGTCCAAGGATTTTAAGGCATAGAAAGCATATCCACTCAAAAAATTGGGATCCCCTAGCAAACCTAAATAATGCAAAAGCAACTCCTTGGCTATGCAGTATGACCTTGGTAATACTGAAGTAGTCACCTATGTGGTAAAAACCTCACATCATATGTAATGCAAAATATGACCATATCAGGGAAAGAGAAGAATATACACCGCTACCTCGATATAACGCGACCCAATATAACACAAATTCGGATATAACGCGGTAAAGCAGTGCTCCGGGGGGGGGGGGGCTGCGCACTCCGGTGGATCAAAGCAAGTTCAATATAACGCGGTTTCACCTATAACGCTGTAAGATTTTTTGGCTCCCGAGGACAGCGTTATATCTAGGTAGAGGTGAAATGCTTAAAAGGATTCAGACCACTACTTTACTTTTTGCAGTCTGCATTTAATATAGATTGAGACAAGGGTTAAATTAATGTCCTTTACATGCAGGCATGGTGTAATCTATCTCTAATAGATATATGCACTGCCTTCCCCTCTAGAACTAGAATACCCAGTATGAGTCAATTGGAATCAATTGCTGCTGGGTTCTACATTAACTGTAACTACTAGGAAAAAGAGCTGAACCTTTCTGTAGATAGCTCAATTAAAAACAAAGGCAACAAAACACTGGTATGTGTAAAGAATGGGATAGAAAATAATGAAAATATTATAATACCATTATATAAATCAGTGGCTCACTCTCACCTGGAATATTATCTATAGGTCTGGGGGCGACCCCATCTCAAAAAAGATATGAAAGAGAAAGGAGTCTAAACACCACTGGCCAGAATGATTAGCGAAATGGAAGGATTTCCACACAGAATATGAAAAAGATTGAAACGACTTAGTTTAGAGAGGAGACAAATGTAGTGAATGGTATAGAGAAAGTAAACCAGTTTCATCTGTTCAGCCTTTCCTAATACAAGAACAAGGGGACACTAATTTCAATTGAGAAGGCAATAGATTTAAAAATAAGAGGAAATATTTTTTACAGAATCTATAATTGACTTGTGGAACTCACTTCCACAACATATCACACCTAAAAATTTAGTGGTATTCATTTGTATGCGGCAGAAGACATTTATATGGATGAGAATCTCCACAGTTATATCAGACAGAATAAAACTTTTTAGAAGAGATAGAAACTCACCTGGGGTAAGAAAGAATCTCTCCTTCCTTGGTGTTCACACCTCAACTGCTAGAAGAGGGCCTTACCCTCCCTGATTGAACTAACCTCGGTTATCTCCAGACTGATTCTTGCCTGCATATTTATACCTGCCCCTGGAAATTTCCATTACATGCATCTGACGAAGTGGGTATTCACGCACGAAAGCTTATGCTCCAATACATCTGTTAGTCTATAAGGTGCCACAGGACTCTTTGTTGCTCTCTATGGGCAGTTATTCCATAACTGTCCACTACAGAGTTTCCTGCACCTTTCTGTGATGTCAGAGAGAGGATACTAGGCTAAATGATTCAGAGCATTCAGTGGTTCAATCTGTCAATTCCTAATTTGGGCCTTTAATTGACTTTTTAAAGTTTGCAAGAATTACTTACATTGTTCTCTCTTGGCCACTTGTAACAGTTCTAAATAAGCTGGGTACCAAAACACAGTTTGTACTCACAACACAAAAGTGAAAGTTCTTGGATTCATAATTTCCAAATTCGCAAATTATAAGAAACAAAAAAAAGGTACTAGGAATTGATAGATATGATCATCTTATTAAGTTTTGTGAAGCTAATGAACAATAAGCTAATTGTATCTGTCCAAACTGTTTAGATTTCATTTTGAAACGGAAACATCATTGAAGAGAACTATTTTCTAGAATGCTTTCTGCAACAGAACTAATATTGAGCCAACAGCTCAAAAGGCTTGCACAAAAGTAAATTGGTAAGGGACATTTGACTTCAAACTTCACAGAGGAAAGAATCGTTTAAGTTACATTGTTATTTGTCCCAAATGACTATGCTGCAGGAGCCTGCAGTATTAGTAACAATAAAAAAAATAGGATTAACAAACAATGCATCTTCTTTCAGTGCAGCAAAATCCTGTCGTTACTTTTCTTTGAAGCTTTAACTACTTTGTAGTCACTGGATTAGAAGACTTGAGCACTTGCCTACTTTCCAGACATGCTGAGCCGAATGACAACTTCCTTTACAAAGCAACAGCTCCAGACAGAATAAACAAGCCTAAATAGCAAGCCATCCTTCACACAGGGAGCCTAGTTACAAGAATATTACAAACTAAGTGAAATATTGTAAGCAGCATTTCTTTCCTGTTAAGAGAAACACCACACCGCGCTTCTATAAACATACTAAGCTGATGCATAACAAAGGTGGTTTGCTTTCTTTGACATGACTGCTGAGCAGTCAGACAATATATGAACTATGAAAAGGGGACTCGGAAAAAAAAACTTGACTACTGACTGATAAGTTGTTTCCAACATGTACAGATGCTAAATGCATCTACCTATCATTTTAACTGACTACAACATTTCACTTGATAATAGAGGTTCTGTGAAGGTACAGTCTGAAAAAGACACTAACAAATCTTTATTTAGAACTCATAGTTATCAATGAAGTCTCAATGCATATTGCAACAAGACCCTTTACTTTTTAATTTCATACCAACCAGTATGTGTGCGCTAAGGCTGTTAGTTTCGTAATTAATGAACAAGTACATTTCCATACAAATGACAATACTCAGTACTATTAACACCTTGCCCAAAAGTGCAGTGAATTTAAAAAGAGATCAGCTTTCCTGCAAACAACTGAAAGCTCACTAAATAGGATTAAAAGAACAGGAGTACTTGTGGCACCTTAGAGACTAACAAAGTGGGTTGTAGCCCACGAAAGCTTATGCTCTAATAAATTTGTTAGTCTCTAAGGTGCCACAAGTACTCTTGTTCTTTTTGCGAATACAGACTAACACGGCTGCTACTCTGAAACCTAAATAGGATTAATTCACCCAGCCTGTCAATCTGCCTTTTTCTCCCCATGAAGTTGCATTTCTGTCCTATTTACAGCAGAAGAGAGATTATGGAGAAAAGCATTTGTGATGGAATTGCTATTAACAAAATCAAGACACTCCAGGGGGGAAAGTTTCAGTGGAAACTTCATTTACCTTTTGACTCAAAGACAAACTGAATTGCTATACAACTAGCATTGTAATTATAACAACAAAGATTTGTGTCTTGTATGTGGAAAAAAGCTTGCCATAGAAAATCTTCGTATTTAGTGAAATGTATTACTAACTGTATTAAGATTCCTCCATTTTCAGAGCTGCATGGGAATTAGCCAAATAATCTGCATTGGATTTAATGGGAAGTCTCTGGCTAAATCCCATTTATTAAAGTCAAGGGGGACAGGAGGAGGTTGGTAGCTAAATCCAATGAAACTTTAGAAATTCAAGGTTTTTACTACATCTAGTAATATATTTAAAGGCATTTAGATGTAATCTGTACTATAATAACTTTAATAATACTGTACTCAAAGAAATGTGTTCTCTTCATTAGTAGCACCTACAATTTTATAAAGTGCAGTATTTGTAAAATCATAACATTTCAGTTTTGATTTCTCTGCAAGTATGCATTTTGTTAACAGAAAAGAAATCTTGCACCAATGTCCTGCATCCTTTCTAAGGCACATAAATGGTTGCTATAGGGTCATTAAAATGTGCAGGTGTTGCACCTAATATTAAATAAATAACATTTTTAGAGCTCTGCAAATCTGCGGATATCTGCTTTATATCCACGGGTATCTGCATCCGCAGATATCCAAGGATCATTTTTGCAAATCGGATGTGGATACAAATTTTGTATAATATGAGTTCTAACCACATACATACTAATATTTTCAGATTAATGTATGATTCAGCCAACCTATCTATAGGAAAAATAAATAGAGGAAAAACATTCCCAACATTTTTAATTGCATTTTTTTATTCTATTTTTAGGACCATTCCACCAGGACCAAGTCATACTGCCTACAAAGGCAACTAGAGAAATAAAACTAGTATTATCAATACAATCTCAGAACAACAACAAAATTAAGATTGTGCGTGCACAGTTTATATCACTCTACAATATCACTCAGAATATTTTGTCTTATACTCAGTGCTTTTGTCCCCACAAAAAAAGACATTCCACTACTAACTCCCAGTAGAGACAACTGCTGTTCACGGGAGATGTAGAGAACTGTTTGGCATGTCTTTGTTTTTGCAGTCAATTATGCGGAGCTATGTCACTAGCAAACGTTGTGTGACTACACCCTGCGAATAATACTTAAGGGGTCACCCATCAAAGACATCCGCAAGGGAGGGGGCGGGGAGGGTTCTTCTGCCAGCACATGAAGGGAAGGAGTGAGCCGGGAATGCTAGATAATCAATGAATATGCAGATTTGGGTAACAGGCAGCCAAATGTTTGGAGTATTTTGCTTAGTTACTATGCCACTCAACTGTGATTTCACTGCTAAAGCCATCAAGAGTTTTACAAGAGTACAGAAATCATCACACCAAAATCAAATTAAGCATGTAAGGCAGTTTAAGACTTTGCCTAGAGAGACTCTTTGTTGAAAGGGGAGGGAGGCGTCCCGTCTTGCAGAGAAGGGTAGAGTAAAACTCTCTGGAAATCCTGTGCACGTCCTTCATGTTGGTCCCTAAAAACAGATCCAGCTGTTTTGAGAAATTGGAAGAAAATGGTGGGGAAGGGGGATGGTATCTGCCATTCGAGCTGGAACGACAGCACACACCGAAGGATCGCCATCTCCACAGCCAAGACTCCGGGAGGCTTTTAAAGGCACCCACTGAACATCTGCCACCGGCTAACACCCCGCACCGCTAGAGGCTTGCGCTTGTGAAATTCCTGCCCCGATGTACACCGAGGCTGTGGCTGAAGTTCCCTGCAGGAAAGCCAGGGCAGCGGTAGGGCCCTGCAATTTGTTAGCGCTGCCCCCAGGCCCTTCAAAGGTAGCAATAAAAGCCTCAAGAAAAGACGCGCAATGGGAACTGACCCCACGTCCCTGAGGTGTAACATGCTCCCCTCCTACCCCACCGCCTCCCCCCAAACCTTCCACCTTTCTCGTGCCCCCCTCCCTCCATGCTAATGCAGCAAATGGCACGATCGAGGAGCCCAGAGCTGACTAACAGGAAATATAGGCATCTGTCACCTCCCGGGGAGAGGTAAATGGATTACGAAACCAACAAAGGGAAGAAAACCCCTTTCAAACATTAACAAATCCCCTCCAATCTGCAGCATCACTGTTATTCCGTACAGGCATCGTCGGGCTCCTCATGCACATCAGGGCAATTAAGTTAAAGCCTCTTACAAAGAAATGAAGATTCACTAGTTATCGGCCAAACTATCCCGTCGCAAAATTGACCCAGGACGGACCGGTTACAAACCTGAAATGCAAATGACGACTCAGTGTCATCTCCTCCCCGGGATCACTGGGCAAAACGCCCCAGGGAAGGGGTTTAGGGAGCAAAGTTTATCAGCTGCAGGGGGGGGGGGGCAATTTTCCAGAGAACGGTTTTGAGAGAGATCAAAGAGTGTCGGACTGAAGCCAGCAGAAGCTCCTATCGCCCCTTCCCACTCCACAACCTAGGGGCAAGGAAAAGTTAGACCTCTCCCTGCTTGCTTCAAGGGGAGGGCCACACAGCTTAGCTGGCCATGAAACACACCGTTCATGGATGGAGCTTCTTTTACAGGCACTAAAGCTTACACCAGAGCAGCTCTCCCGCCCCACACGCTCCCAGAGCTCTCTGTAAATCCTGGCGTTGTTGGACCAGGGAGATAACTGGCAACGTTTCAGCAGCCGCAGCCAGTCTGCCACGGCGCGAGGTCAGATGTTAATAGGGCCAGTTTATTCAGCTCTCCAAACAATCGCAGTGCTTGGTGAACCGAGTCCGGACGTTTCCTGATCCCCAGGGCTGCCCCCTCGGCTCTCTGCGGCTCAGCCAGGTACACACAGGAAATGGGACCCTCCAAAACACACACACACACACAGAAAGAGGCTCAATTAAGCCTCCATCAACGCCAAGCACCGCTGCTCCCCCCTCCCCCCCCCCAATTCCTGCAATCAACCTTAATCCCCACCCCCACCGAGACTCTGGCAACACTCAACAGCCCAAGTAATAACACATTATTATAGCCACTCGGAGGGGGTGGGGAGACATCCACCCTGAGCTCCCCATCAGGGCCTCTGACTGCAACAAACGTCCCCCGTCCTCTTCTTTGCTGCCCCCCCCCCCCATCAAAAAAAACAACAAACTCCATGCGGGGCACCCACTGCTGAAACAGCTGGGGGTGAGGAAGAAGAGACGGTGATGGATCGCGGGAAGGGGAAGCCTCAAAAGCTTTTTCTCAGCAGTCACCCTCCCCCCCCCCTTCCAAGCTCCGCGCCTCTCCTGCACAACATGTAACATCAGGTTTCTATTTGGCCCCCAAAGACAACAACAAACAAACGGGCTCCGCCAGCCCCGGCTCGGAAGGAAGGCGGGGAGGCTTTGCACAGCTAGTTTTGACCAAGAACATCCCCCTCAGCCCCCCCACCCCCCAAAAAAAGAAAGTAGCATCCTCCCTCCGGCCGGGTGTGCAAGGCGGGCAACCAGCGAAAAAGGACCATGCCCAACCGGGGGGGGGGGGAAGCACCCACGGCTGAAGTAGCCGCCCCCCCAGCCCACTGAGGGTGTCCCAGAGCCTCTTACCTGCTGCATAGAGGGGCAGGAGCGAGGAAGCCGCCAGCAGGGCGAGCAGGGAGCTCGCCGCGCCCCGCCGCTGCGCTGGTGCCCCCCTGACCGCCCCGGTGCGGACCATGCTGCCCGCGGGGCTCCCTCCGGTTCTGCTTCGCCTGCGAGGGAGGCGGGAGGCGGGCGCCCGGCCGCCGCACAAAGAGCCCTTTGTGGTTCAGCCGCGCTGGTCCCCGCGGCGGCTGCCCCCTCGCAGAGGCGACCGGGGCTGGAAGTGGAGGCGCTGCCCGGGGCTCGCTGCGCCCGGTGACAGCCCGGGGCTGGGGGGATTTCACCTCCTCGCTTCAGCGCTGCGCAGCTCGCCTCTGCTCTCCCTCCTGGCTCCTCCAGCGCCGTCCCAGTGCCCAGCAGGCGGGGGCGCCCGGACTCCAGCCAGTTCTCACTGTAACGGGCCGTCCCGGACTGAGCGAGGAGCGAGCCTCGCCGCCTCCTCCGGCATCCCAGCGTCACTGGGGGAAACCTCACCCAGGGAGGGGGGACGTGCAAAGCCCGCAGCTCAGCCGCCGAGCGGCGCAGAGGGGAAGGAAAAGCCCTGCCCTTCGGCCCCCTCTACCGGCAACCCAGCAAACGCCAAGAGTGGGGAGGAGAGCGGGTCCTCAGCCGCTTTCTGGCAGCTTGAGAAGGCCCCTCGGGAGGGGCTTTTCCTGCTCAGTTCAGGGGCGGCTGGCTCAGGTGGAGTCCGATCTCTGGCTCTGCCATGAACTGGCCAGGAGTCTGCGTTTGGCAATTTACTCCCGTTTTCTGGTGGCAAAACAGTCGCTGCTGGGAGAGCTGAGCCTGAAGTAAGGGGTGTTAGGGAAAAGAGGCCGCAATTAAGGAATGACTTAAGTGGGCAATATAATATTTGCAGAGGACCAAGCACATTTAGACCGTGCAACAAGCGAGTCCCGCAGGGGAAAGCTCCAGTATTCTTCAAGATACCAAAGAAAAACGTGAGGGAAGAAACAATACACCGCTTGATGGGACTTGCCTCCCTTTCCCCAGCAGCAGAAAGAGCAGCTTTTTCACTTTCATGCAGTGTCAGGTGATCACAAACTATTACTCTTTCCGAGGAAACGTCCAGCCTCATTAGCATTGCAACACACACAATAAGATGAGAGTACCCCGAGAACGCGAGCCTGCCTTGAAAGCACAGTGGAACTCTTTAGTTGTAATGTTAAAAGTAAATCGTCTAATTTTACCCAGTAAGGGCAGAAAACGATTTGTCCCCTTAAAGCTGCAAGGCACTTAAACCGTAATTTATTACAGTTAGTGCTAAATATTTTGAGCACAATTTAAACTATTTTTTTGCTTTCTCAAATTTCTTTATTTTACGCATACAAAGAGGTCTTGACTATGAAGAAATCATTCCCTAACGATAATGCAGAAAACAGAGTAGGGACTTGTTCATTCCATGATATAAAATCTACAGGCCCGGTATATTATTTGCAGCTGAAATAGTATTTATAGATATGTATTTGATTTGTTGGAATAAAAAAAAAAGTAATAATGTGATAGTGAAAACTCATCAAATAATTGAGGCTATAAATATATAAGATCTTACAAATATTGTTATTCTTTGTTATAGGTATTGTGTGTAAAGGCCTGATACTGATTAGTGCTGAATACACACAACTCTCATTGATTTCAACGCCCCTCAGAATCAGGCCCTGAATGTACATTTCTTTCAAAAAATATTATTTTGCCCAAAATTTTCTACTTACCATAAACAAAGACAAACACAGCAACATAGTCCTTTATGTCTTTGTGGCCAGTTTCTTTCCTTTAAGTTTTCCAGTCCCAAGCTGAAGATTTCTATTGCACCTCATCATGAAAAAGGAATGAGACTGGAATAGTCATAATTTCCTCTCTGACCACTGCTTTGTTAATGCTAACTAACACCAGATCATCATTAGGCAAAGAGGCCTTGATTCAGGAAAGCAGTTAGGCACTTTTCTGAACAGGGATGCTTTCTTGAATTGGGGCCAGTAATGCTAGGACTACATTGAATCTGTTTCCAGCTCCAGCCATCCTCAGGAAACTTTTACCACCAAAGGCAACCTACTCAGCCAGTATGCCTGAGACACAGTTTAAGGGGCCCCGTCAAGATGAAAAAATTATTCTTGAGATTTTCCAAGTAATGTAGGGATTTCCGTAACTTCCATTAATTTTAAAGGAAGCTATGTATCCAGCAGTGTTTTCCCCAGGAATTGAAATTAGGGGGGGGGGGTTCAAATTTACAGGGGTGGGGGGTCAGGGCCAATGAGGGGTGAGACCATGAGGGTGAAGGTGGGCTGTATGGCACCATAGTAAAAACTGAAAACTGTTTCATGACTATTTTATTAGATTTAACTCATGTTTTGAAATCATCACAAATTAAAGTTGGCTACTCACGCATTCAATGAAGCACGACATCTACATCCTTCTTGGTTTCTTGTTATAATTTTGCACAACTCTGTTAATGAACTTCTTGAATGCAACACATTCATCTTTGGTGGCTTCTCGTGTGTCCAGTACTTCCATTCCTTCAATTGATATGCTCATTAGTTCATTCACATGATCAGGCAGAAGGCAACTTCTTTTAGAACACAAAATTCTATTCAATGATGAAAAAGAACACTCAACTGTAGCTGTTGTGACTGGGAGTAGCAAGAGATTAATTCCTACTTCTTTCATCCCAGGAAAGATGAAAGCATAAAGATCGAGCCAATAGTGATGATAAAAAAGAAGTTGAAGTCAAATCGTCATTCATTCATCGTATGATATTCCACTCTGTGTTCAAATTTTCTATTCTGTCCTGAGCACATGGCAGCCCCATTGCTGGTAGTGCCTCACTTCACTCAACTGTCAGTGTTTTATAGGACAGGGATCTGTAAAAGCTACGTAAAGGTTGAGTAGAATCTAGAAGTTGCTGTTGTAGATTTTTAAGAATAAAGTCTGTGTACTTTTTCAGTTGTCTTAAACACTTCTTGTCCTCTTCACTTAAGGATTCAATATAAATGCCTTCATTAATCAACTTCTGGACTGAAGTCTTTGCTTCTTCCAGTACTTTTTCAATGGATAGCTCTCTGATTGATCCAAATGTAGCTTCTATTGCTGGACAAAGAACTACTACTGTTGTAGCAGATGCCTGGATGGCATTGTTTAATGACCCAAGTGGTTTCAACAGTAGACTTACAAGAGAGAGAATGGCAATAGTCTTCTCTGAACGTAGTAGCAAAAGTAATCCACCAGCCTCGGTACTTAAATCCATCCCATCTTGGTAGATACTTTCCAAAGTCAGTAATAATGGCTGGAGTAATTTTAAGACAACAGCCAAGGATCATTCATGAGAAAGCCAGATGGTTTTCCCAGGTTGGACCAATTTGAACTTCAGTCCCAGTGTATCTTCTATATTTTCCAAGATATTCAGTCTTTTTTGGATTCTTGCTGAAAAAAGAATATAATGAAGACAGCAAATTTTTAATTTAGCTTTTTAAATGTCTTTTCAAGAGTCTGCAGCTTGTACTAGTGCTAGTTGGAGTAGATGGCCTCTGCAGTGTGTATAGGAGAGATTAGAGTTACACTTTTCTCTGAGCAAAGCTTGTACTCAAGCATGTCTTCCAGAGAAGTTTGCAGCTCCATCAAATGCATCTGTTTGGGGTCCAATTGACAAGCATTTAACTCAGGGGTAGGCAACCTATGGCACGTGTTCCAAAGACGGCACACAAGCTGATTTTCAGTGGCACTCACACTACCCGGGTCCTGGCCACTGGTCCGGGGGGCTCTGCATTTTAATTTAATTTTAAATGAAGCCTCTTAAACATTTTAAAAACCTTATTTACTTTACATACAACAATAATTTAGTTATATATTATAGACTTGCAGAAAGAGACCTTCTAAAAACATTAAAATGTATTACTGGCACACGAAACCTTAAATCAGAGTGAATAAATGAAGACTCGGCACACCACTTCTGAAAGGTTGTCGACCCCTGATTTAACTCTTCTAAGATGTGGGTTGTCACAGATGCAGCCGATGTGTCTTCTATAACTTGACCATCTAGAAATGCATCTACTGGCCTACCACTGACATCAAGATAACATACACAATGACTTAAGACTTGCCCATTTGAATGTGGTGAGAGAGGTCTTCACTTTTTCAACTGTTGAGTCTTTCACTGTTGCACAATATGCTTCTAGCCAGTCAGTTGAGTTTCTTGCAGAAAGATAGTGAGCATTTGCTGGTCTTGTTTAGAACCAGTGTTCAACTTCAGGATGAACACATGACAATGCACTTAACATAGGCCTCCAGTTTGTAGTGTGTGGTATCTCTTGCTTAAATAGAAAGTATGATGCCACACCCATGTTTGTTAGCATGTCTCTTGAGGTTCCACCCAGCTCACAGTGATTTCAACTCAGCTCTCAATGGGGGAAACCTTGCTGCTAGTGCAGACTGGGCCAAATAGTACTTGTGACTCAGGCAGACCATCAAGCAAAACACCTGTCCCCACCCTCTCTCTTGAAGCCCTCAATCAGCACAGGCTAAGTACAGTTCTACTGCCCTTTACTCATACAATAAGAATAACAACATTTCATTCCCTCCGTTCGCTCCCCCTCCCCCCGCATTCAAGTGATTTGAAACCCAACCCCAGCCAAAATCTATCACTTGGGCAACACAGCTCTGTTTGCTGGGTACCTAGGTAGATTAGGTGTGAATGTAAATACAATCTGTAGCCTTTCCCCCCAGCCCCCAGCTCATCATTAGCTATCAGGGAGAGCTCATTTAGACTTTGCTTACAAATCATAATTTGGCCAACATCACCAAAATGAATGCACTGACATTGTCATAAAAACAAAAGCTGTATAAGGAAGCTAGTCTATGTTCATACTTTTCAAATCTATTATACTTTTTCAAATACACGTATTTTATCATACAATTTATATGCTTTTAAAGTATGTATTAATGTTTCAATTTCAATTCAAATTTCCAAACAATCACTAAATTGGCAACACTGCATGTAACTAATTCACAAAACTGAGGGGGGGGGGGTGTTGGGGAAATTCAGGGGGAGTGTATGGGGTGTGTAGGGCCCTGGTATCCAGATTGTCTAACCTGCTCTGAAAATGTATATTTATTATAAAAAAATCTTATTTTAAAGGAATTATTATTACTAACAACAACTCTGATTAAATTATAATGTTAAAATCAAATTTATTGTTAACATTTTATGTTAAATGTTGTCAGGGCACACAGCTTGGACAGGAAAAGTAACTAGATTGGTCTATTTCACTTTCTAATTAGTAAATTTCACAATTTTTAAGTACTAGCACACACCCACTGCTGCATTTAGGATTCCAACACAACATTCCAACTTATATCTACTGACTATAAAGACAAGAATAAGACTTTACCACTTTTTTGCTCCTGTTTGTACAGTAGAGCTAATATAGTCATGAGAGAATAAGGTAGACTTGATTATTCTTTATTATGTTGTTATGTCTTTAACAAAACGTTCCATTGTAAAAATCTTTTTTTCCATGCATAAATAAGTAATTAAAAATAGTTGAAGTAACTATCCTTTCAGTTACTTAAAAGAAAAAGCTAGAGAAACACTGTAGTTGTCTCAAAAATAAAAGGATTCTAAAATATCCTTTAGTGGGGGAGGGATAGCTCAGTGGTTTGAGCATTGGCCTGTTAAACCCAGGGTTGTGAGTTCAATCCTTGAGGGGGCCACTTAGGGATCTGGGGCAAAATCAGAACTTGGTCCTGCTAGTGAAGGCAGGGGGCTGGACTTGATGACCTTTCAAGGTCCCTTCCAGTTCTAGGAGATAGGATAGGATATGGAAATGTGCAGTGAGCATTATCCAAGCAACCTTAACTCTTTTCCTGTCCCCTTGCAGATCTCACACTAAACCCATCTTGCTTATAAGATGGAGACATATTCTGAAGCCTGTCAAGTCACTCTGGTGTAAATTAGATCAGAATCTGGTCCAAAGACTGTTAGACAAAACAGTGTAGAAAAATTTCCTAACTGCATTCTAGCAGAGAGTTTTTTTCCCAGAACCTCCTCCCATGGGTTTTACTGCAGGAGAAGTTAATTTTTCCACACACATACCAATCTCCTCTCCCCCTCCCCCCTCAATTACACTTTACAGAATTAGATGCAGTGACTGTTATGTAGACAGTAATTATGGATAATATATTTACTGAATTTATCAATTAATTTATCAAGGAACAGTCAATAGTGAGAATGAACTACCTCTAAAGAAAATTGCACCAGTTTAACTAAAAATTGTGTTTTAAACTGATTTTGTTAAACCAGTACAAAAGGCTGTGTGGACACTCTTATTTCAGTTTAAACTGAAATTTCAGGATTAATTTAATCTTTAAATTGATTAAGATTCAGTTTAAACTAAGTCACTCTTAAACTAAGTATCTACATAGGAATTTGCACTGGTTTAACTAAATCATTTTTAAACCCAATTTAAGTTAAACCAGTCAACTGAAGGCCTATAAAACCTAAATCCCCCTATATTTTATGCTTGTGCAGCTTAGCTTTCTTTGTTATATACACTATGAAGGAGAAAATCCAAACATGTTTACTTTCATGTATAACTGGTTTTCATTATGCACATGTCCCCATAATAAATAAAATAATAACATAAATAAACAATACTTTGCCTTTATTGAGTGCCTTTCATCTGCGGATCTCAAAGCACCTTGCAAAGTAATTAGGATATGGGCCTGAAACAAGGTCCTGTATCCAAATAACTCTGAATTTAGCGATTGATCAGATTCTAATGGAAACCTAAATGAAATATCATTATTCCCATCTCACACAGGAAACTGAAGCACAGGGAAACTTGACCAATTAATGCAACAAGCATTTGTGTCTCATTCAGAGGCATATACAACTAGGTCTCTTTGATTCCAAAGACATGGTTTCATAATATTCCACTTATGAGCATGCTGCATGCTCAGGGAGAATCAGTTGGCAGAGCCTAAGCATAAGAAACCACAGTATAAATTCCTTCTCTGTATAGCAAGAAATATGTGCAGCAAGCACAAAATGGTAGACAATTGTACATTTTTTCTGGGTTTGCTCACCTTACTAATTTAAAGTATTAGAGAGTTCACTTGTGTTCTTTAGCATATGGTCCCAAACTGTTCTCTTGCTATTTGATGAAGAACGATCTGTGCATGGATTTATTTGCATGACCAAATGGTTTGAAAATGTTCCTGATAGGAGCAGTTTAAAGCAGTAGGTGGGGCTAGTTGGTGATACTTATTTGAGAATCTGATAAAAAATTGAACAGATTCCTTTTACCATGTGACTTCTACATCCCATATTAACTATGTTTTAAGGAGGCTTATGAGCTCTGGTGTGGCTCGGGCTTTAGTTCATAAAGTTTCAATGATCCCATAATCACTTCCAAAATCCGGAGAAAATCTAATTCATGCACTAAATCTACTACATAAATCAATGCCTGGTTAGGAGCCCGATATTTATGCTCACGTAATTAGGCCCACTGAAGGCAATGAGACTACTTGCACAGGAAAGGATTGCTTCTATGCCTCAGGCTTGGTGAATCAACCCCTAGCTCTTCATTTGTAGTTTTCATTAAACAGTTGGCAAGTACCTGCCACATAATTCAACTAAATCAATGAAGTTTCACTAGAGATGAATTTGGCCCCTCATTCCTAAACACAACCTGTCCCCACCCCCACTAAGCATGTATGACCTCCAAAATAAAAGTTGTATAAAGCTATAAAAATATAAGGGCAGTATTATGTACTAATATATTTTAAACATACGCCACATACAAAAACAAAACTCTAGTTTTATGTTAAAGTGTTCAGAAGACTCTACTAGTGGTAGTAAAACTCAGAGATGTGACTTTCTTACTACATTGGAAATGGAAATATTTTTAACTTTACAAACTTCAGTCTAACAAACTGAGTGAAATTCTTCCCTTTGCAGAGGGTCAGCTCAAGGTCTAAATACCAGTTAAGTGCCACTTAAGACCTCAGCATAGGACTTGAGTGCTATATAGGCCTTGTGAATTTCACCCACTATGAACTATGCTCTATGTAAGGTCCCTATTATTCCAAGCCAATTTGCAGGTTTCCCACATTTTTTAAAGAGACATAGAAATTATAGTTCTCAATAGCAACCAAAATATGAGACTGGAAAAATTATGTTAATTAGAAAGCATTTTTCTTACATAAGTGGTAATAGTGATATATATATTAGATAACTACATATTTTATAGAGGATTAAACATATTGTACATTAAATATTACACACACACACACACTTGCACTAATTAGTAAGTTAGCACAAAAGAAATAATGAAAAAAAATGGCAGGAATCTCTCGCCTTCTCTCTCTTCCACCCTCTCTTTCAAGTGCACACACAGGGCAACTGTCTCCATGTTTCTTTCACCTATGTAAATATACCACACTGACCACAGATGTTGGTCAGTCTCACGCAGCCAACAGATGCTGACAAGCATTCATGTCATCATAAGTAATATGTTTAAAAGTGAACACATTATATGTCTGGCATTTCCCCTTCCTAAAAAATAAAATAAAACAAATACAATTTTTTATTATTTTTTAAAGTATGCTCCAGAAATGTTCAAAGAGACAGAGCTGACCCCCATAATTCGTAGGTGATCTGGATTATGAAGCTCTGAGTAGTATTTTGCCATCTGAACCTCATAAAACCAGAAAAATTGAAAAAGGGTGAAAAGCTTCATTCCATCTCCTCAGTGTCAGTTATTACTACAAACAATGCAAACAAAGAATTCTTTGCTGATGCTCAAAACTGAACACAGTGTAAGATCAAGCTTCTTTAATGAGGGCAAATAAAAAATTGAAGTGCCCCAACCTGGAAAAAAATTTCCATTTAGGGCCAAAGTCAACCCTGGTACTCCTGTGATTTCACTGAAGAATGAGTTTGTCTGTTTTAATCCTCCTCCCTCCAAATAAAAATAACTAAGATACTCTTTTTAATGTGATTCCCACTATAATTAGTTGTTGATTGTACTGAAAGACTCCTATGAATCTTAGGTACTTCCATGGCCCCCATTACCATAGTATCTCAGTCTTTAGTGTATTTATCCTCACACAACCCCTGTGATGTAGGGGAGTGCTCTTTAGCCCCATTTTCCAGATGGGGAACTGAGGCACAGAGAGGCTAAGTGACTTGCCCAAGGTTCTACAGGAAGGATATGGCAGAGCAGGAACTTGCATCCCAAGTCCTAGGCTAGTGCCCTAATGATTTGATCATCTTGTTTCTCTCACCAAGAAAACTGAAATATAAAAATAACTTTTGTTGTTCCTAACTTAGATGGGTACAGGGTCAGGACTGTTAGAGGTCTAGATACCATGGAACGATATACAAGAGAGATGGTAAAACTAACTAAAATTGTATTGACAAATGCACAGGAGCTCTACAACTTAACGATCACACAGAACCAGATTTTCAAAGGAGCTCAAGGCCAGATTTTAAGTGCTCAGCACCCACATTTAGAGCTAAAGTTTCAAAGGAACCTTCCCCATTGCGGGGTTTCAGAACCTAGGCTCCAGACGGAGCCTGAACCTCTACATTGCAATTTTATAGTCCCGCAGCCCAAGTCAGCTGATCTGGGCCGGCTCCAGGCACCAGCGAAGGAAGCAGGTGCCTGGGGCGGCCAATAGAAAGGGGCAGCATTCCGTCCGTTATTGGAGCGGCACGTCCGGGTCTTCGACGGCAATTCGGCGGCAGGTCCTTCATTCCCTCTCTTCCTCTTCGGTGGCACTTTGGCGGCAGCTTAATCGGGTTTTTGTTTTGTTTTGCTTTTCTTCGCCGCTTGGGGCAGCAAAAAAGCTGGAGTTGGCCCTAGCCACAGGTGTTTTATTGCAGTGTCGACCTACTCTTATTTTGGTGCCTAAAGTCTGGCATCAGTTGTGGATGATGGGCACTTTTGAAAATCTGTTCCCCTGTGACTCCGGACCACATCAAACAGGAATAAGAAGTTGTCTGCTCCCAAGAGTTAGAGAGAGGTCTCCAGATAACAGACCTAACATGACCAGTCTTGTAAAGGTGTATCAAAGTAGACCACAGATTTGGAAAAAATAGCTTGTGATATCTAGCTAACTGACATTCCCAAAAAGTTGTACAAGTGGCAAAGTGCAGGAGAAAATAAAATAAAAAACAAGAATTGCAACCTAATATTGATCATGCCACAGAAAGCAAGTTTGTAGTAACTTTTAATGGGTGTGGTGGCCTGGAAGTGATCAGAACATGTGACAAGCCCAGCCAAACAAAGAGAAGTTAAATATGTGGATTTGTCAATCAGAGATCAGTTGGATGGTAAAGAGGAATTTCCCCTGCTCCCTGGGGCACACATGGTATGCACACATAAGACAGCAAAAGCAACATGGATAAACATCAAAGAAGACACAGAAGACATAGCAATGGGAACATCCACACAAACTAAAGCTGGCCATAGTTGTTGCTTTCTGTGGCAATTAAGTGCTGTTGGATTTGAGTCTATTTTCTGATGTGCTTTTTCTTGGGTTTTGTGATGTTTTTGAGGAAGCCATGCTACATTTTCTTCCTCTCTCATCTTATTCCACCCACTTTTATCTAGCCCACAGCCTCCTCTACTCCTACTATTTATTGTTCAAACTTGAATTTTAGTTAAACAGTCCTCTCAAATTGACGAGAATAGATATATGTGCAGAAATAAAGCTGACTAATCTTTTTTCACTGTCCAAGGAGAAATGCAAAAAGTAAACAAGCAGCATCAGTAATGAAAATTAATTGTGCAGCTGGTTACCCCCACTGACATCAAGGGGATTAGGACTTCCCTTAAAAGTAAATGGAAGTCGAGTGACTAACTCCCATTTGTGCCTTTGAAAATCTCCCCTCTGAAGTGCTATATCTAACAGGTTTTTTTAAGTAAATAAATAACTAAATATATTTTACATGTTTTTGGAAATGTTAAGGTTTTTATTGTATGTGGATCTGCTGGCTACTGGTTCTCCTCTTGCAGTTTTACCTAGAGCATATTATTTTGTCCATTTTCATCTTCTTTGTCTTACTATATTACTTTCCCCTTGTCTATGCACAATGCAATCCACATAAGCATATGGCTCAGAGAGAACAGATATGTGAGAGGAAACCATAAATTTCAGTTCACTTAAAGATACACTCTGTCTTCTTCTTGTTTCCCTTCCCAATCGTGGAGTCAGAACAATCTGAACAGCTATTTTAAATTACTTTGTACAGAGACTAAGGTGAAAGAGCAACTGCAGACAAAAACAGTCAGCTTTATGCCTGCTGATATGCCATTGATTTTAATGGAATTACACCAGCAATTAATTTAGTCCCAAATATCTAAATATTATCATTTCTTGTATATTAAAATTATGCAGTTAGTAAACATACAGTTCTGTTCTAAGATCTCCCTTCTCTAAGGATACCTCTGCCATTCACATTCCCTTCTGTTGCTCCTTTTACATCTTTGCCCCTCTTTCATTCACTAAGTGGCAAGACCAGAGACAAGCAGCAGTTACAGAAATGATGCGTATTGTCTATCAGGGCTAAATTGTGACTTCACAATCTGCCCTGAGTAAGGGAAGGCAGCAGCTGCATCATCTGAGAAGATCAGACAATAAATTGTCACTCAGAGTCACAAACTGTCCCCTGCTGCCTCCTTTCTCTGCAAGAGGTCAGGCAAGAGTGGAGGGGAAGTATATTACTTCACCCCTTTTTGTGGAGCAGTTTATCCTTCCCTGAGACCTGACCAGCTACTTTGGTGGGCAAGTGTGTGTGGAGTGGGGGCAAAGTTAGGGCTCCTCTCACTCTATTCCCCTCTGCATCCTCTCTTTGTTCACAGCCGGGACTATTGGGCAAGTCGCTCCTGTTCTCCCATTACAACAAGAATCACAATCTGAGCAAGACCAAGCAGGGGAGGAAACCTGGCCTTATCCCTTTACTCCTTTCACGATTGAGTAAAGACTCTGACAACTAAACCCTCAGTGGTTTTAGTTGCTGCTGGTGAGGCCCTAGTTAATGTTGTAAAAATGTTTCCATTGTAACCCTCTTGTCACAGAGTCACCGGGCGATGCTCTGGAACTACTCCATATGAAGCCAGTCAGGACTCTGGGGGAGCATGCCTCCTCTCTCTGAGCATACTGTCTCCAGGGCAAGAAGCTTACACAGCTTCAACCTTCCTGGATCTGACCTTAGAGCATTCAGCATCCCCTTCCACACTGTGCACTTCCCACAGCGAGTCTGCCCGGGCGGAGCTCCTGGGGAAGCCAGAGGGCCCTGCACCCCAGATCCACGCTCAGACGTGACTCAGCCAGGCAGTAAAACAAAAGGTTTATTATTCGACAGGAACACAGCATAGGACAGAACTTGTTAGCACAGTTGCTCCTCCTCCTTCTCTTTGTCTCACTTCCCGGGCAAAGAGTCACCTGGTTGCATCCCTCTCCTGGGTCTCAGGTTGCAAAAGGCACTGGTCATAGCATACGTGCAGGCAGCTGGAGCAGCCTCACCTGCTCCAGAGGTCTCAGCCAAGGTCGCACACCCTTATTCCCACCACCGAGGTATTGGTGCAGCACACAGGGAAACTGAGGCACACACAGTATTTATGCAAAACAGTAAAACTCACATAGGCTCAACAGTAAGACGTACATAGGCTCACATACAACATAACAAGAGAAAATCCCCACTTCGTCACACCTTTTTTGCCACATGTTCATATCTTTCCTGAACTTTCACCTTCTGGGTTGACTTTTTTAATGCTTGGTCACAGCCTGAACATGATTTTTGTATGTATGGGAAGCAAGATATCATCATCTGTGTATGAGTAATAAGTGAATGGAGGGAAAAAATCACTTTTCCCATCAGAAAATAGATATATATGCAGATGAAGTAATATTATTTTAATCTGTACCAAATATTTCCCTAAAATTAGTATCTAAAGAAATCCATCACTTTGGGAAAGCATCTGGATTTAAAGTAAATTATGCAAAATCTAGCTATAAATTTACCAGACTCTGATAATTCCCCCAGAAAACTGTTGTCTAATGAGACAGGGTGCCTTGCTCCTTTAAGGGGAATGGTACCTAGTGGTCAGCTCATAACTTTAGGATGATAAAGGGAATGGCCTCTTTAAGAGTCTGAAGTGAGCTGATGTACAAAGGCTGAGAATATAGGGGGAGAGAAGAACTGGTCCTGGGAATAAGTAGTGCTTGGAAGGAATCCTGCTTCTGTATGTTTAAGGGTCTGGGACTAGGAACCTTGCCAAGTGAGTAGGGCAAGGTTCCCTTCTCCCAACCAATTGGGATGAGCTTTGGGAAGGGGACCAGCATATACGCTGCCTCTTCCCTCAGAGCAAGACAGACATCATCAGAAGAAGGTTCCAAGCTGGAGAATGAATTGGAAAAAGGGGCTCTGCTGAAGGTGAAGCTGGTTAAAACTTTGCAGCTGGCCTGTGGTGGGGGAAACTCCTGCCTTAAAGAGGAAAATTATAAGTACAGTTTGAACTATAGCCCAGTGTGTGCCAGAGAAGCTGAGGAAATACCAAGAGCAGAGATTCTCAGTAGTAACTGGCTGTGAGTAATCATCCAGGAAACCAGGACCTTGGAGGAGACGATTAGAGGATTGAACCAGAGGAACAGCCAGGGACACGTTAAAGGGCTGTGGGGAGATTGCACCAATGACTTTATACAGGGTCCTGGTCCGGAACCGGAGAATGGGTGGGCATGGGTTCCCCAACCAAACCCAACAAGAGAATTTTCTTAAGGCCTTGAACAAGTGGGCCACACATAAAGGGAACAGGCACTATTTGCCATTCAGCTAGGGCTACAGGTCTCCTAAATCATTGAACTCTTTAGTACCCTGAAAGAGGAAAGGACTATCAGTAACCCAGCCATAGGGCTAAGGTCAGGACAAAAGCCTAATAATAAGTGAGCTAGATGGCGAGAGGTCCATCAGAGGATGTAAAATGCTGTGGTGCTTGGTTTTGCTGCAAGCAGGCACCCAAACCAGAAGCCAACCAGTTAATGGGTACAAATGAGCAACAAATTCTATAAGATATCTGGGAATTCAAATATCAAACAACCTAGAAGAGCTCTATGATTTAAATGTCAAACCACTCCTTCATCAATTGAAACAGATCTGGAGTGTTGGGGGAAGTATGTAATTTCTTGGTTGGGAATAATAGCCACAGTCAAAATGAACACTTTGCCAAGGACATTTTTCTTGTTTCAAAATCTTTCTGTAATCACCCCAGATAATCCTCTAGCAGGAATACAGAGGATGTTGTTAGAATTTATATGGAATTAGAAAAGACTGAGTGAGTGCAGACACTTTATACAGACCCAGGATGGACTAGCTGTTCCAAATATTCTATGGTGCTATCAAGCCAGCCAGCTCAACATACTAGGGGATTGGGGGCACTTAACCCACCCAAAGACTGGATCGTTATTGAACAAGCAAATGATAGCAGTATAAACATGCATAGGCTACTATGGATTAATAATAAAAAAACACTCCAGAAATTTATACACCATCTTTAGCACACACAAAAATTCTCTATGTACAAAGAGGCTGAGTTAATGCCATTGGTGAAATCTTTGATTTTTTTTAACTGCCACCTTACTTTTTCTTTAACATAACAAATAATAGCAACATACATCTCTATAGTGCTTTCCAGCTTGAAGAATCCCAGTATTTACTATAGTACATATTGGACTACTAAAATGCAGACATCTCTTTCTGCAAACTGGCATACAGAACATTTCCCAGCAGGAGTGAGGAAGAGGCAATTATTGCCAGAGACTCTGGACCAAATCCCTTTAACAAAGAGTCATAAGATGTTCAGCATTCATAATAGTGCGTACAGGATAATGACATTTAAAGTCTTAGCCAAAAGACACCTCCACTTCCTCCCGTTTCCCTTCTCTTCCCATCATAAATGAAATGGGACTAATTTATTTGCCTTCAATAGGATGAAAAGTCAATATAACCCTGCCAGGTTTTGAACCTCTGGTTCCAGTAAGTCTGTTTAATACTAATGGGAGTTACATGCCTGCATCAATGGAAGGATATAGCCCCCAAAGAATCCATTTAAAATCAAGAAGCTGCTTTAAAGATGGAGATTTGTATCAGAGTATTCTACAATAACTATGCAAGGATTTCAACTTGAACCACACTTGATGACGTGTCTCTGTCATTCAAACCATGTGTTATCTGCTTGGCATGTAAAGTCTAACACTGTTGCTCTCTGCATTTATTTTAAACTCCGATGAAATATATTATAAAGAAGACTTGAACAATGACAACTAAAATTTGTTGTGAAGACTTGAAACAAAGAGTTGAATAAAGTTGAAAACTTATGGAAATAATATAAATCTGAAATGTTATAAAGAGAAATTTAGTATCCACATGGGAAATACCATACAATCTTCTTGGCAAATTCTAATCAGACATGTCTAACAAAAGTAATATAACTAGCTTCTATATAAACAAAAACATGCATACCTTCCACCAAAAGGATTAAACAATGAAGTTAATATATTTTTAGGACTACCATATATAGAAATTTCATGGCAGTGAGCTTTATAAAGAATGTGCAGTAAAGGAATGGAACTATTTCCAATACACATCTATTTTGCTGGTCATCTCTTACTTTATTTTCCATGTGGAGAATGCATTTATATTAATATTTGCAATGTAATTCTATCAGTTTTGCTCCATGCAGCAACTATTTTAGTCTTTTTAAACTTTAGGAGATACTTTTCTGTCCAAGACATATACTGACAACTATATACGCCTCTCAAGAACCTGCCATATTTAAACTCCTATAAAGTTTTATTAGTAATGCCTACGTATGTTATCATAATTTCCTATTTAGACAGGCCTGTCAGAACCCATGGAGGAGTTCAGATGCAGTCATTTATTTTCCAGAGTGATCTAAAGAGCTACTTAAATTACACAGCACAGACAGTGCATGAAGAGCTAACTAAAGACACAAAACTTGGCAATAGAGTCCTATTTCATAACAATCATTTGCACTTATACAGCTCTTTGCTTCTGAAGTTCTCATAGTGTTTTAGAAACATGTATGAATGAAACCTCAAAACCTATTATGTAAGGAAGCATTATTACCATTGAGGAAACTGAGGTATAGGCATGTTTAAAAAAACTTGCCCAACCTCTCATAGAAAGGCTATGGCAGACTCAGAAATAGAATCCACATCACCTGTCTTGTGCCTTAATTGGAAGATCAGCTGTACTCTCTAGGAAAATCCTTCCTTCTTTCAGCAGAAGGAGAAGCCTCCTCCATGCCTTAGAACTACACCTGATCTCATTCTGATTAGCTTTAACAACTTGAGAGCCACAATATGGGAGCGGGGAGGCAGGGAGAAATATATGGAACCAAGTAACAGTTCAATGCAGTATATTTCATAAACTGTATCCCAAAAATGCTTAATAGAATTAAATACAAGACAGGGAATACAGTTACTGCAAAACAGTTGTGTCAAGGCACTGGGTAAGATTCTGTGCTCTGCATCTTAGAGGCAGAGCAGGGGTTAAGGTGGCTTTAAATTATTTTTGCATAATCTCATTCCTGGGCAGTGGCTGGCATACTAACAAAATCATCCAAAGCCCAAGATTTGGTGGTGATGGGGGACTTCAACTATCCAAATATATGTTGGGAAAATAACACAGCGGGGCACAGACTATACAACAAATTCTTGGATTGCATTGCAGACAACTTTTTATTTCAGAAGGTTGAAAAAGCTACTAGGGGGGAAGCTGTTCTAGACTTGATTTTAACAAATAGGGAGGAACTCGTTGAGAATTTGAAAGTAGAAGGCAGCTTGGGTGAAAGTGATCATGAAATCATAGAGTTTGCAATTCTAAGGAAGGGTAGAAGGGAGAACAGCAAAATAGAGACAATGGATTTCAGGAAGGTGGATTTTGGTAAGCTCAGAGAGCTGATAGGTAAGGTCCCATGGGAATCAAGACTGAGGGGAAAAACAACTGAGGAGAGTTGGCAGTTTTTCAAAGGGACACTATTAAGGGCCCAAAAGCAAGCTATTCTGCTGGTTAGGAAAGATAGAAAATGTGGCAAAAGACCACCTTGGCTTAACCACGAGATCTTGCATGATCTAAAAAATAAAAAGGAGTCATATAAAAAATGGAAACTAGGACAGATTACAAAGGATGAATATAGGCAAACAACACAGGAATGCAGGGGCAAGATTAGAAAGGCAAAGGCACAAAATGAGCTCAAACTAGCTACGGGAATAAAGGGAAACAAGAAGACTTTTTATCAATACATTAGAAGCAAGAGGAAGACCAAAGACAGGGTAGGCCCACTGCTCAGTGAAGAGGGAGAAACAGTAACAGGAAACTTGGAAATGGCAGAGATGCTTAATGACTTCTTTGTTTCGGTCTTCACCGAGAAGTCTGAAGGAATGCCTAACATAGTGAATGCTAATGGGAAGGGGGTAGGTTTAGCAGATAAAATAAAAAAAGAACAAGTTAAAAATCATTTAGAAAAGTTAGATGCCTGCAAGTCACAAGGGCATGATGAAATGCATCCTAGAATAATCAAGGAGCTAATAGAGGAGGTATCTGAGCCTCTAGCTATTATCTCTGGAAAATCATGGGAGATGGGAGAGATTCCAGAAGACTGGAAAAGGGCAAATATAGTGCCCATCTATAAAAAGGGAAATAAAAACAACCCAGGAAACTACAGACCAGTTAGTTTAACTTCTGTGCCAGGGAAGATAATGGAGCAAGTAATTAAGGAAATCATCTGCAAACACTTGGAAGGTGGTAGGGTGATAGGGAATAGCCAGCATGGATTTGTAAAGAACAAATCGTGTCAAACCAATCTGATAGCTTTCTTTGATAGGATAACGAGTCTTGTGGATAAGGGAGAAGCTGTGGATGTGGTATACCTAGACTTTAGTAAGGCATTTGATACGGTCTCGCATGATATTCTTATCGATAAACTAGGCAAATACAATTTAGATGGGGCTACTATAAGGTGGGTGCATAACTGGCTGGATAACCATACTCAGAGAGTTGTTATTAATGGTTCCCAATCCTGCTGGAAAGGCATAACAAGTGGGGTTCCGCAGGAGTCTGTTTTGGGACCGGATCTGTTCAATATCTTCATTAATGACTTAGATATTGGCATAGAAAGTACGCTTATTAAGTTTGCGGATAATACCAAACTGGGAGGGATTGCAACTGCTTTGGAGGACAGGGTCATAATTCAAAATGATCTGGACAAATTGGAGAAATGGTCTGAGTTAAACAGGATGAAGTTTAACACAGACAAATGCAAAGTGCTCCACTTAGGAAGAAAAAATCAGTTTCACACATACAGAATGGGAAGAACATGTCTAGGAAGGAGTACGGCAGAAAGGGATCTAGGGGTTATAGTGGACCACAAGCTAAATATGAGTCAACAGTGTGATGCTGTTGCAAAAAAAGCAAACATTATTCTGGGATGTATTAACAGGTGTGTTGTGAGCAAGACACGAGAAGTCATTCTTCCACTCTACTCTGCTCTGGTTAGGCCTCAGCTGGAGTATTGTGTCCAGTTCTGGGCACCGCATTTCAAGAAAGATGTGGAGAAATTGGAGAGGGTCCAGAGAAGAGCAACAAGAATGATTAAAGGTCTTGAGAACATGACCTATGAAGGAAGGCTGAAAGAACTGGGTTTATTTAGTTTGGAAAAGAGAAGACTGAGAGGGGACATGATAGCAGTTTTCAGGGATCTAAAAGGGTGTCATAAGGAGGAGGGAGAAAACTTGTTCACCTTAGCCTCTAAGAATAGAACAAGAAGCAATGGGCTTAAACTGCAGCAAGGGAGGTCTAGGTTGGACATTAGGAAAAAGTTCCTGTCAGGGTGGTTAAACACTGGAATAAATTGCCTAGGGAGGTTGTGGAATCTCCATCTCTGGAGATATTTAAGAGTAGGTTAGATAAATGTCTATCAGGGATGGTCTAGACAGTATTTGGTCCTGCCATGCGGGCAGGGGACTCGACTCAATGACCTCTCGAGGTCCCTTCCAGTCCTAGAATCTATGAATCTATGAATCTATAATTTAGACAGTACTTAGGAGCTAAATTACAGCAGCCTCCCAGGCTGTCCTAGGGGTGGCAGAAGAACTGACTATAATCTCGACAACACTGTATACTGTAGCTCCACCCTGCCTGCTATGCCAGGGCTTGCAAGGGAGTGCTTGGAGGTTAGCCTGGAGTTGTCTTCTGCAGCCCAGGCACTGGGGGAATCATTCCCAAATCAGAATTTGGGCTTTTAGGTGAACTTGGTGAAAAAGGAGCAAAGTGGGGTAAGGATCTCACTCATTGTGTGATGAATTAAAACAAAGCATTCATAAGGCCATTAGTGAGAGGCAAAGAAAAATAGAGAATGATGAGCAAGGAGGAAAATATGTTTGGGGATAAAATTTGATAAAAAACAGAGATGAGATATAAGAAGACTGTTGCAGATGGTAGAAGAGAACACTTTTGCATTAACTCTGTGGGGAGGTTATCAGAAAAGAAAGAAAGGGGACCAATGTTATAGGGACCTGACATAAATGCCACTGAAATCAGTAAAAGTCTTTCCATTGACTTCACTGGGCTTTGGATCAAACCCTTAGTGAGTAGAAGGAACGGAAGGGGAATAGTACAGGGATACTTCAACCTGCCATCAAATCTGGGACACATTGTGATACAAAGACCCAACACAGAAGATCTGTGTGGAATGTAAGTAACTTTGTGATTAACAGTAGGGACATGAGAGAGGTATGGGGACATGCTCTTTGGGATAGGTTGGAGCAAAGCCATGGAAAGGTTTGGAAACAAGGAAAGCAACTTTGGATCCTAAAATGAATGGGAAACCAGAAGAATAATATGAGGCTGCAGGTGATGTGGTCATGCTTCTTGTAAGTGTGAGAGGACAAGCAGTAGCAATTGGCACATGCTGGAGTCCAGAGAGCTGGCACTTCAGGAGATCATAGTTTCAGTAATAATGAAAAAGGGAATGGAAAGTAAGGCATGGATTTCAGCAGATGTAGAGATGAAATTGTGGCACACAGGGGCAGTGATTTGAAATGTATGACAGCTGTATCTGAAGACATAGGAGAGGTGAAAGGAGGAGTGTTCTGGGTGACCGTTGGTATCCGATTAAACGGCAATGGAGGCAAATAGGAGGTCCTCATTGAGGAGTGAGATAGACGACATGGAGTGTTGTTAGAAGATGCTTCTTCCCTCACTCCTGCGCTCCAAGAGAGGCACTTCTGTTTTCAAGACATCTAACTGAAAGAAGTTGAAACCAAGGACCTAATTCTGCCTCATTTAAATCAATGGTAAAAGTTCTATAGATTTCAGTAGGATCAGGATTTGATCCCAAGCCACAAGTTTACATGGTCAAGAGAGACACAAATAGTGACAGAGACATGCACAGTTGAGTGTGATCAGTATAAAACTGGTAGTTAAATGTAGAGATTAAATGAAGGAAGAGATAAAGAATGAGGAGGGCTCGGAATTGAAGACTGGTGGCAGTGTTAGCACAGATATGGTGCTGCCATCAGAGAAAGAGTGCTTTACTAGGCGGCAGTAGAACCACAACAAAGGAGATCAGAGGCTCCCCAGCATAGATATGGAGGAGAATGGAATGCTTCGTAGTGCAAAGGTTGCATAGACGATTAAGCAGAGTGAGGAAGAAATAGCATGCTATTGTCAGCAGGCTATTAATAAACATAGTGTTTGAATTTTTCAGTTGCATAGGCACAGGGTACTGAACTATCCAAATCTGTATATGAAAATGCATGCAAACAATGGAGGCTGGGTTGAGAGCCTTCTGAAAATTGGGGCCAAAATTCCTTCTATTATATTTTATTGTGGTCTTTCTCTATCTTTCATCATAAAGACCAAACATCCTATTTGCAGGCACATACTAGTATCCAGACAAAGATAAAGCATATGGCAACAGTATGTTCATTTATCGTCATAGTTTCTAGGGGCAGGAGGACAATGCACGTGGGCCATGCCGTTATCACATTATAAACCACTCCTTCACATGCATTATTACTAATTTCTTCTTCCTTGTTTTAGCTCCAACATCCATGGCTTTGCTCCATCGCTCTATTAATTGGCCAAATTCATCCCCGGTGTGCCAAATGGATTTGTACTCAAAGGCTTTACATCAGCAGTGTATTTTACCCAATTTTCTCTATCATAAGGGGATTTGTATAGATTTGTACTTTTAAATTCTCTCCATTTCCTCATGTATCATTTCTGGGAAAGATAATCAAATAATAAATAACAATTAACAACAGTATAGTTTACCTGAGTTTTACCTAATGCTTTGTCTTCTGCTTCAGGAATCTGGAAGGTAAAAGGTTGCTGACAAGCTTTCATGTGTTCTGGACTGCTGCATTCTTCCTCCAATCTTTTTGAAGAAACATTTCCCCTGTTTGCTGTGTTTATACCATGTATACCACAATATGGTAATTCATTTTGGCTGCAGCATAAGGATCCTTAAAGAACAGTTCAGTGGGGCTCTCTACCTGGCCACAAAGCACAGCACCTCCACACATTGCCCCAGGTTGGACATGTGCCAGAGCAGGATTAATGTGAACTAACATCTCCATGTTAGATGAAGACAGTGATACTGCTTTTGCATCAATGGATGTTGCATCATTCCTGGATAAAGGCGGTGGAGGGTTAGCTTCAAGGTATGGTAACTGGCACTAATATGTTAATATTTGCCAACAGACACCACATTGTTTTCATCGTTACTTTCTGTTCCAAGTAACTGTTGGCCTCCACACTGAAATATAAAGCAATGTCTATTCCAGGCTGATCTTTTTCATACCTAGTTTAACACTGAGAACAGCCACTGACTCCAAAGAAAAATAGCATAAACTGAAATGACTACTGCTGTTTAAAACACTGTTCAAAATTCACAAGTAACACAGATAAAAAAATATCTGTACTGCTGATTGGAAACATAATGCCCCTAAACAATTGAAAAGTTGTGCTGTGCCTTCAAAATCCATTAGGAACTAATAGCTGATTTTTCTCATTTCCTAGCTTTGAGGGTCCCATGCCATATTCTAATGCTTTAAAGTCCTTATGATCATGATTTAGAAAAGCATCCTCTCTATTGATCATTATCTTCAGCACATCAATATTTTTACTATCAGTTCCTGCAATCTCAGTTCAAAAAATTTCAAATGATATAGCCTTGGCACTTATTGGATCCTGATTCTCATCCAGCCACTTCTCAAAGTCCTCTTGAGTCTTTCAGACACTGTTTGAGCCTAATCTATACACTGGGATGGAATGGATGCGAAGCATGAGAGGCTTTGTGGGAGCTTGTGACAGACTTGCTGAATCTTTAGCATGTCCATGTTTTCTAGTCAGGCATTATACAGCATACCTCTGTCTCGCCAACTACTACCATCATCAATACAAGTTGCTAACAAAGACATCTTTAAAAATCAGGACAAATATCAGTTGCATGCCATCTACCAACATGGCCTACCTGTGTAACCTTCAGCCCCATACTTTCTTTTATGATCACAGACTTTCTTGCTATCCAGGACTTTTCAATGTCTGCGTGGGAGACTTTGGACCACACTGAACTGCATCTGAACAAACCACAGAGGATGCAGCTACTTGATGCACAAAGGCTTCCATCATATAACTGTGGTGAGAAAATCGAATGCATCATAACATTGCCCCAAATATGGATTCTACGGTGAAATGGATGATATCCATAGCACCACAGAGGAGGCCTTGAAATGCCTTGTGGACCTACAACTGCAGCTACAGAATGTTGCTCTACAGATGTCATGCACGCGTGAGAGAACTTTTCAGTTTTTCACCACAGGCATTGGAGGAAAAAGTACAATTGAAGATATAGTTTGGGTATGAATAATGACTTGTAGACAACTGTTTTTTATTTTCATTTTTGTTTTCACTGACTGAGAATGTAAATTGAACGTCAGTGCTATTGTGCTTTGTTCTCGCTCTCTATGTGGAAATGTGTTCTGCATTACAGTGCATGGATAAACTAGAACAGTCCCAAATATCACCCTTCAGCTTTTGTATAGCACAAAAGCCAAGAAAAGATAGAGAATGTGGTTTTATGACCAACAGATGGTGTAATTGGTATCATAGATGTTTTTATGTTAAGGGGTCAGAGGTTCAGCCTCCATCTGGAGCCTTCTCAAATCCACTGTATATCTAAATGATTAAAGAAGTTATACTGGGTCAAAACATAACCATCTGCCCACAGGGGAGAAATGTGTCTCTCTCAGTTTTAGCTGTTAGACTAGTTAGGCTTTTTGCACTCCCTGTTGTACACTTTACGCTGATCAATATACTGATGATATACTGGCCTTCTGTTCAGCAGAATCATCCAACATCCATTATTTCTCCATATCCTCAAAGATTAATTCTCAGTTATCCGTGACACACCTTCTGAAGAGTAAAAAGTGCAGCTTTCATTACCTTTATTCTGATTTGAACTAATGAGTGAACAGAAAGTAATGGGCTAAAATCAAAGAAACATTACAATTATATTTGCAATTGTATGTAGAAGTTAATTTTGATGCTCACCTGAGTCAGCCTTGTCTAGTGAACTACATATGTGTCTAGGACCCAGCAACTCCCAGCTTTCTAAAGAGAATCTTTTTCTGGGTCTTGGTTTTCTCATCTGTAAAGAAGATAGACCCCAGCTGCAAAGTCTGGCTTAGAATCAGAACATCCTCAAAGGTGATCAGATACTATGGAGGGGGTGGATGGATGGATAAATAGATCTGTGGCTTAGGTTCAGACACAGCTCTTAATTTATTTCTCTCTCAGGGGGCTTGTGAGGTTAGTCTGTTAGCTAACTACTACAGTTTTGAAGATGTAAAACCCTACAAGGGCTAAGTACAGAAGGTGGGTGAATTTCTGGCCTCAGCAAAGTAAATGGCAAAACTCTGATTCCAGTGGGCCAGGATTTCACCTGTTTTTCTTCACTTCTTGCCTTATACTGTTACGTAGTTTTGCCGTGTCGTTAAATGGTTGTCACATTTTACCCCAGGAGCAGACGCATTTCAATGGTGATTGAAGTGATTCCTATACGTATAGCTTGTGGAATTATTTTGCAAAGGTCTTTAGGATCTCTTTGAATGAAAGATGATGAATACACTTGACATTATTAATGCTAAATTACAAATTAAATGACCCCTTACTGTTTTTAATTTGTTGGGTTACACCAATGATGCTATTTGTTATTCCTAGAGACGGTACATATACACACAGCTACTATAGGAAAGCATGATTTGGAAATTTTATGTCCAGTTGTCCAGAAGTAGTAATAACTTGATGTATTTTTGGTGAAAAGGGACATGAACGCTTAACCTCCAGGAGAATGTTGTGAGGCAAGCAGTGGATGAATTTAAAATGGCAGAATCCAGCATCTTTTAAATATAACTTCACTAGGTATTAGAAATGTATTAAAATGGGATTTGTTATGAAAGCTTAGTGGTCACTTATTACTTGTTTTCTGCCTGAGTTACAGGTGTAGACAGTATTTTCAAAACAACAGTTTAGTCAGAAACTACCTCTGAAGCAACAACAGACTAGGATTTATATTTTTTTTCAGAATATTAACAAGAAATGTAAAGTTGCCATCTCATAAAAATCCTGTGACTTGAATGTGATGCACCTACTTGATTTTAGTTTGCACTGAATAAAACAAGAGATCCTACTCCATTTGGTCACAACCTTAATACAATAAGACTATATTAAGAAAACCTTGAATAGTTATTTTAAAACTGACCAAAAAACTGGACAAAGGGGAGTGGGAAATGGAAACAAGGATCCGCTATTTCAAAATAAATGACAGAATTATTCCTACTGTATTGTTTTGTATCCAGCTGCTATTATTTAATGCCCACCATTACTTAGATTTAGGTATGTTGTGGGTGGGAGGGAATGTAGATGTGCATATTCTTATCATACTTTCAATTTAAAAAAAGTGTGTGCGCATGTGTACCATTATGCCAAATATAATAAAATGGAAGCAGCAACTTTAGGTGTCCATACTTGAATCTTGGCCTTCAATACATTTCTTTTTCTCTAGCTTTATTTTTATTTATTTATTTTAAAAGGCAACAAACATCCTTCTTTCCTTCCCCCTCTTTTGCTCTGTCTCTCCCTCTCTGTTCCCTCTGTGAAGAAAGCTCATGCTGTAGGGGCTGGGGAACATCCAGTGTTGGTTGGCTTCATGAGCCAGATGGCATATGGTTTTACAGCATAGCTAAGTGCCACAGAAGCAGAGGAGAGAAGCTTAGGCCTGCAGGCTGTTTCCTGAGATAGACTGTAGCCCAGTATGTGAGAGCTGTTTTTGTGGCCAGTTGCAGTCAACTCTCCCAAGTCCCAACCAACCCCCTAGGCCTAAGCTCAAGTGGCTCACCTGAGTCTCCACTGCAGCCACAACATCCATGCTATTTTTAGAGTGCTTGCTAGAGCCCCGCTATTGTAAGTCTGTCTACCTGAGCTGGGAGGTTCATTCTTGTGGAAGCAGGGTCAGAAATCAGATGCCTTTGAAGGAGCAACCCATCACTTAATCTACACTAGCACATTTGCATAGGGTGATCACAGATCCAGATCCATCCAACTTTCTGCAATTCCACTGCTCCCCTTTGCTCCAGGCCACCCAGACAAATGTGGGCCCTGCCAAGGTGGCCTGCCTCCAAAGCTGGGAAGTAGGGATATAATCACTGAATACCAATTTAAATATGCCTTAATGTCTTCCAAATATTTTTGTTTTGCTTAACATCTTCTAGACATTTAACTTTTTTTAGTGCCTACCCTGGAAAGTTCTCATAAAGGGAAGAGGGGGAAAGACTTTGAAAAGGAAAGAAGGAAAAAATAAGATTCAGAAATATCACATTACTCAGCATAGACAATTTGATTGTGTTGAGAAGGGAAAGTTTTGTTCAGGTGTGTGTATTCGCATGGAGTTACATGATATAATGTATTATAAATACAAAGACCTACACTTCCAAACTCATAAGAGTAGTTTGGAAAAAAAGTTCACAATCTATACAGTTGGAACTAAACTGCTGTAGTGTTCACAGATCTGTGTCTAATGTGCATAGAATTAGTGTTCAAACAATCAATACAGAATGACAGAGAGGTAAGAAGCAGAAGGTGGTTTACAAAAATGAACAGACTTAGTTAACTTCTCTCAGATTATTTTTCACGTTGACATTTTAAAAATGCAAAATAATAACAAACAATAAAAGAAAAACAAATTGTAACGAGGAGCACAAGAACTGACAAGACAGATTAGAACAGTTTTCAAATCTACCATACAAATGCCTATTCAGAAAATTTTAAAACTTGCTATCATGAGAACCCATGTATGTATTTAGAGACTGCTTACTAAAAACCTTTTTGAAAAGTAGCAGTATAGATATGGGGGAATGATTGTCATAACATAGTTTCTTTGCTCACCTCTTTCTGTTCACCAAATATCTGCAAACAGCTTAGGACTATTTTCTGAATAATTTCTAACAGTTTGTGATGTGTAGCTTGTCTCTGAACATTCTGAGGGTTTGCTCTAAAAATCTGAGTTATTTTGATTGGACACAAGTCACATGGTATGTTTCTGTTCTCTGAAAATAACTCTTACAAATCAGAGTCCCCATGCGAATACTCAGGAATCTGAAGTTTGCTTTCTGTGAATATTCTCCAATATTTATGGTTTCCAAGGTTATTAGAATATTCACTGGGGGCAAAATTCACTCTCATGCAGAGGGCCAGCAGCAGGCTAAAAAGTCCTACGTAAATCCTATTAAAACCCTCAAATTAGGGCTTAAATAAGATGTAAGTAAAGCATGGGCTTTGCGCTCACCCTCCACTTTGAGGTGAATTTCACCCAAAATGAACACAAAGTACATACGGCTTGTCTACACTTACATTTTATAGCACTCTAACTTGCTGGCTCAGGGGGATGAAAAATCACCCCCCTGAGCGCAGCAAGTCTGAGCGCTTTAAAGCGCTAGTGTAGACAGGCTCTCCCAGCACTCGGACCTAAACCCCTCGTGGAGGTGGATTACCAGGAGCACTGTAAGAGCTCTCTCCCAGCGCTCACGTGCGACTACACTCGCACTTCAAAGCGCTGCCACAGGAGCTAATTCATTTACAAATTCTAACGTAAATCATGGCAGAATATTTTTAAGCATTCATCCAGATCTTATAATGACTGGCTGTACTTAGTAGCCATTCCATCATCTTACCTCATCACACCCAAACCTAGCAAAATTATTAAAGGGAATCAAATCATTGAGAAGTTTGTCTCAGAGTAACCCTTCAGGCTTATAATTGTCATCCTTGCCTTCCTCGCCTCTCCCCACACCCTTCAATGTCTGTCTGTCTGTCTGTAACACATGTTTGTAGCCTCATGTTGAAGTTGGATTGAGCGTTTTTCAGAGCAGGAACAATGATTTCACTTTATAGCATGAGATAGCTAGCACATTTTTGGATGCTTGAATAATAGTAAAATACTTGTTCTGATGGAAGACGTATTTTGAAATTCAAGTCTGCCTTTGCAGCAAGTGCTGTGTCCAAAAGAAGCTATCTTTCTTCTTCCTCCCAGGGCCACAGTCATCCACTGTTTTATTTGCTTGATGCCTCACAGACTCACAGCTGCAAACAATGAATCCCTAGCTCCTGCATTTTATGATCAAGCCCAGGGAAAGTCCTCAGTCTACACAGTTTAGCCTATGTTTGGCCTTGTCATGTGACCTTTTGCCTTGGGCAGTGGCTCATTATTGTTTCCAGCTATCACTACATAAGACATTTAATTGCTTCCATTTAGCTTAAAAGAAAGGTGCTTAGCACCCTCATCAACTTTAACAAAGTCTGAGATTGTCTATTGTTAGCCATCAACACCTCCCAGTCTAAAAAATACAGCTTACCCTGACACTGTTTAGAAATAGATTTGCAGTCTTTGCATGCCAAGTTTCAGCCTGCATTGAATGTGCATGTACTTTGGTAAATACTATTTCTAGTGGAAATATGCATCTGACCAAAACACTGGCAGTGTAATGAGACAGTACTATAATATGCTCTTGAGGTGCTAGGGGAGATGTATCTTTTAAGATGCAGTCTACTCTTACTGTGCTGGGTAACTGAAGGCCTCCAAACTTATTTTTCTTGTAGTCTTATTATATAAATTACAGAAGCATCTAGAAATCCCAACTGAGATTGGGACCCATTGTGTTAGGCTTCATGCATACATGTAGTAAGAGACAGTCTTTGCCTCCCAAGAGATTTTAGTCTAAATATGGTGGCATTCACCCAGATCTAAATAGATCTCTTCAAGAGTTTATAATCTAAATGGATATCTTAAGTTTGAATTTTACCTCTTCCCAAGTTTTAGGCCTACACAGCCACCCAGATCTCCATGCTTGTGGTGGTTCTGTGTCCAATACCCACTCCAGGTGTCATAGTGCCATTCCAATTCTACCTCCTCATTTGGCTCCAACATCAGTGGGCTACAGCAGAAAAAACTGCCTTCCCCTGCTTGGAAGGGTGACTTCAGTTCTACCTCTTGGCTTTCCAGTGTGCACACATGCCTAAGTGGGGTGTGTTTAGCCCCATAAACAGATGAGGTGGGAAGGTTTTGTAACACCCTCATGGGTGTTGGACGGTGGATCATGAGTACAAGAAGATGGGGAGATGTGATCACAGCTGGCAAGAAAGTTGGGTGCAGGTCCATGCTACATTTTCAAAGGGCCCCTCAAATGGTTGCTTTGTTACTGAGTATCTATGATTTCTATTATGCATATTTTAGAATGATTCTAGCATAGAGGCCAGGAAACTAATGTTTGAACAATCCAGTTAGTATCAAGACAGAGTAGACCTATTTTTTATTAGCACAAAAACTGCCAATGAACATAAAACACAACAAGACATGTTCCCCCAAATGTTTCCTTTTATTGGAACACAAACAGTTTAATGCTCAAATGCTTTGGGTTAACCCTAAATATTATCTTTTTTAAGGAGCTTTCACAGCTCGTGTACATTTCTTGTATCTTAGGATGCAAAATACTTTTGCAGTAGCAGCTTCATAGATCAGTGAATGCCAACACCCCGCAACCTAGTTTAAAATAATTAAGTCCAGATGGAGTGACAGAAAGGAGACAGTACACCATTCTCTGCAGTGACCTAGATCATATTTCAAAAGTGTAAAATCAAAGCTACTCAGCCATACCTTCACTTCTTTCTTAATATTTTCCTTATGTATTTCACCTCCCATCCAAAAAATAATGATCTCTACCATAAACAGAAAAGGGAATTGCAGATTTCCTTAAAAAAAATGAAACTAAATACAATCACTTATTTTCAAATGTTGAAGTAAATAATCTTCTTTGGGTTTATAATCTTTGAGAAACTAATGGCATTAGGTAGCATGGAATTATGGCATTAGGTAGCATGGAATTATGAATTTTATAATGTAAATATAATTTTGCAAAGGAAATTATCTGGTTGCCATCAAAAAAACACCCAATCTATATTATTGATCACTAGCCGCTTTAAGAGGACAACTTCAATAACTCATTATTGAATTAAGGTGTGTTTTCCCTAGAAACCAGATGCTAAATTTTACTAAAAGTGTTGATGCAAGTTATTCTAGATCAGCTACTTTTAACCTATTTTTATGGAGCATCAACCTGCTATCCCTATTGAGGTGAAACCCTCAGGGACAGAACATTAGGTGCTGTAAAAAAATCAACATATCTTCAAGAATCTGGACCTTTAGCTTCAAAAGCAGCATTGAAATTTAGGATGAGACTCACGTGGATTTCACCTTAATCCCACCTGAATTTGATGAATGCTTTTCCATGTACTTTAATGGGAACAAGACTGGGTCCTATGTATGTTACTTGAAGAAATATGCCTTATGATGAAATACATGAACAAACTGATTTCATGCAAATATAACAACAAAACACCTTTGCCCATAAAATTGTCTGTATATGGTTCATGCAAGCCTAAAGTACTGAAATGTAAAGTGTCCCAACTAAATCTTGCAATCTGTTAACTTCGTAGTGTCAAAAGCTTAAACAGACTCCCCAACCATCATTATCACCATCCCCTTGCCCTGGCCTATATAAAGAAACCGGGCTAGAGTCAAAAGAGGGACTTAAGAAGCCTGTTGCCTAATGGAATTCACAAGCCAAGTCAGGGGCCCAAGCATAGTATGGGGAGAGTTAGGCACCTAAAAGGGGATTCATAGAAGCCAGCTCACTGACTAGGGAGCTGCCTAACCTACCCAATAGGAAATGCCAAGAAGAGGGATGGGTCTCACAATTATTTTTCTAAAAGATCTGCTCTAGGAATTATTTTCAGGAAGTTCTATGGCCTGTGCTATACAGGAGGTCAGAGTAAACTAGAATGGTCCCTTCTGAACTTAAAAATCTATGAGTCAAAGGGAATTAGGCACCTAATTCTAGCCCAGAGGGAGTTGCCTCCCTCCCTTCAGGATTCACAACTACCCTGAAGTTAGGACTGACCTGGGTTAGGCACCTTTCTCATAGCCAGCAGTGCACCGCCCCTCACACCCAAGAGCCCTATGGTTAGAGCACTCAGACAGAATGTGGGATACACAGGTTCAAATCTCCACTCTTCCTGATCCAGAGCAGGGACTTGAATCCAGGTCTCCCACATCCTGTGGGAATCCCTTAACTAGTGGTCTTTTGGGTGTGGGGAGGCACTGGTGGTAGCAGCAGCACCACCATCTCTGCCTGTGACAAAAAACGGACCCAGTGAACATTTAAGTGTTTCATACAAAGTGGAACAGCTTCAACAGGGGAGAGTCCCACACTAGAATACCCTCCATTAGGCCAATGGTCAGGGTTCATCGCAAAGAAAAAACGGGTAATTGAATGGACATGAGCAACACATCTCAAAGAACAAGAGTGACGAAAGGTAGGTAACCATTTTTTCTTCTTTGAGTGCTTACTCATGTCAATTCCATTCTAGGTGACTCACAAGTAGTATCCATGGAGGTGGACTGGGAGTTCATAGTCGTGCGGCTTGCAACACTGCTCTACTGAAGCCAGCATCATCATGGGCCTGCTGGGTAAGTGCATAATGAGACGTAAACATGCGGATGGATGGCCAGGTAGCAGCCCTGCAGATATCTTGAATCGGCACTTGGGCCAGGAAGGCCGACAACGAGGCTTGCACCTTAGTTGAGTGGGTAGTTACAATTGCTGGTGGAGGCACTTTTGCCAGATCATAGCAGAAACGGATGCAGGCAGTGATTCTCTAGGCGGACACTGGAAGACCTTTCATCCTGTCTGCCACAGTGACAAACAACTGCATCAATTTATGGAACGTCTTGTTCTTTTCGATGTAAAAGGCTAGTGCTCTCCTGACGTCCAGAGAGTGTAATTTGCATTCCTCTACTGACTTATGAGGTTTTGGAAAGAAGACAAGTAAGTATATGTCCTGCCTTGTATGAAACTGTGAAACTACCTTGGACAGGAAAGCCAAATGCAGTCTCAGCTGGACCTTGTCCTTGTAGAACACTGTATAGAGTGGCTCCGAGGTAAGCACCCTAATCTCAGAGACCCAGCGGGCAGACGTTATTGCGACCAAGAAAGAAACCTTCCAGGAGAGGAGGAGAAGGGAACGGGAAGCCAGAGGCTCGAAGGGGGAACCTATGAGCCGCAACAGCACAAGATTCAGGTCCCAAGAAGGGATGGGGTCCCAGATGTGGGGATAGAGTCATTCCAGACCCTTCAAAAAAAAAAAAAAAAATGAACCATCATATCATGAGCAAAGACCGACCTGCCCTGGAACAGAGGATGGAAAGCTGAAATAGTGGCCAAGTGGACCTTAACTGATGAAAGGGACACGCCCTGGAGCTTGAGATGTAGAAGATAGTCCAAGATCGACTGAAGCGAGGCCTGCTGAAACCGGATACCCTGATCCGAGGCCCAGCACATGAACCTTTTCCATTTGACCAGGTAGGTTGCCCCAGTGGAGGACTTTCTGTTAGCCAAAAGGACCTGCTGAACAAGGGCCGAGCACTTCCTGCTCTTCCGCATTCAACCACGCAGCAGTGAAGCCATCAGGTACAGTGCTGCCAAGTTCGGGTGTAGCAGACCACCGTGGTTATGGGACAGCAAGTCCGGCCAGAGAGGCAGCTGCAGCAGGGCAGCCACCAAAAGGTCTGGCAGTGTGCTGAACCAGTGCTGACGAGGCCATCAGGATTACATTGGCCTTGTCCTGTTAGATCTTCATGGGGACTCTGTGGATTAGTTGCACTGGCAGGAAGGCGTACACTAGAGCCCTGACCACAGGAGCAAAAAGGAGTCTGACAGGGAGCCTCTGTCAATCCCCTGAATTGAGCAGAACGCATGGCACTTCCTGTTCTCTTGGGACGCAAACAAGTCCACCCGGGGAGTCCTCCACCGCACCTTTGGAAGATCACACTGACCACCTCCGGATGGAGTGGCCATTCATGGCGAGAAGAGAAGGACCTGCTGAGGTGATCCGCTAACACGTTCCTGGCCCCAGGGAGGTGCCCGGCCACGAGATGAATGGCATGCTGCACACAGAAGTCCCAGAGACGGACAGCTTCTCGGCAAAGGGCTGACGACCTGGCTCTGCCCCGCTTGTTGATACAAAACGTTGCGGCGATGTTGTCTGTCAGGATCTGTACCACCTTGCCTTTCAGGTGGGTTAGGAAAGCCTGGTAGGTCAAGCGAACCGCTTTGAGCTCTCTGACGTTTACGTGGAGGGAGCAATCGTCCTGCGACCAGCGGCCTTGTGTGCTGAGATCGCCCAGGTGGGATCCCCAGCCCAGGTCCAAGGCATCGGAGAGCACAGTCAGCGACAGGGATGGGGCCACAAATGGATCTCCCTCCAACACGGAGCCAGGGTCCAGCCACCATTCCCGGGATGACCATATGTGATCCAGCACCTGACTACCAGGTCTCGACTGTGCCTGTTGGGGATGTAGACCGACACCAACCACGCTTGCAGTGGTCGGAGATGGAGCCAGCCATGACAGACCACGTAAGTACATGCTGCCATGTGGCCTAACAACCTCAGGCAGGTGCAAGCAGTGGTGAGCAGGTGGGCCCTCACATGAGAGATCAAGTCTGACATGGCTTGGAAACGGGCCTCTGGAAGGAAGGCTCTGGCCTGCATGGAATCAAGGACCGCCCCATGAACTCTCTCTGTTGCACCAGTATTAGCGTGGATTTCTTTTTGTTTATTAACAGGCCCATATTGTGGCAGATAGAACATACCAGATTGAGGCTCCTCTGCACTTGATCCCGAGATCTGCCCTGGATGAGCTAGTTGTCGAGATACAGATAGACGTGGACATTTTGGCGCCTCAGGTAAGCGGCCACTGGTGACATGCATTTTGTAAACACTCGCAGGGCCGATGAAAGTCCAAAGTGGAACGCTGTGAATTGGAAGTGGCGCCAGCCGAGGAACCGTCTGTGACCTTGGAAGATGGGAGATATGAAAATATGCATCCTTCAAGTTGAGAGCGGCGAACTAGTCTCCCGGATCCAGGGAGGGAATGATGGAGGCTAGGGAGACCATGCGAAACTTCAACTTCTTGAGATATTTGTTGAGGCATCACAGGTGGTCGAGGATGGGTTTTAGACCCCCTTTTGCTTTCGGGATTAGGAAATAGTGGGAGTAGAATCCCTTCCGCCTCGTTTCCCAAGGGACCTCCTCCACCACTCCCAGCTGTAGGAGGCTTTCCACTTCCTGAGCGAGGAGTTGCTCCTGAGAAGGGCCCCTGAAAAGGGACAGGGAAGGGGGGTGGGAGGGAAGGGCAGCCGAGAATTGCAGGGTGTATCCCAGAGATATAATGCCGAGCACCTAACAGTCCAAGGTTACTCGCAACCAGGCCGACTGGAAGGGATGTAGGCGGTTGAGGAAAGAGTAGGGTGGATCTGGGAAATTCACTGGGGCGTCACTCTCGAGCACACCCTTAAAACGAGCACTTCTGGTCCCCATGGTGTTTCGCCGGGCCAGGCTGAGCTGTGAACAGGAGGTGGAAGGGCAGCGATGACTAAAACCTGTGTCTCTGTCTCTTCTTCTAGAGAAGCCCTGCCAAGGAGGCCAAGGCCTAGTAGGAGGGGGCAGCCTGAACTGCTTCCTTGCTGTTTGCGGCGTATGCAGGCCCAGTGAGCGGAGGGTGGCTCGAGTGTCCTTGAGTCCATGCAGCCTCACATCTGTCTGCTCAGAGAAGAGTTTGCTCCCATCAAATGGGAGGTCTTGGATGGAGGACTGCATCTCCTGGGACAGACCCGCGGTTTGAAGCCAGGAGCTGCGCCTCATTACCACGGCCGAGGCGATGACTCTGGCCATCAAATTGGCTGCGTCCCAGGGCATCTGGAGGAAGCTCCTGGCCGCTGCTGTACCCTCCTCTATGATGGTAGTGAACTTTTGGACCAAGTCCTGGGCAGAGAATCTTTGAACTTCCTGAGGGAGTCCCACAGATTAAAGTTATACGTCCCCAATAAAGCTTGGTGGTTTGCTACCCTAAACTGAAGGCTGGCCATTAAATAAACTTTCCTCCCAAAAAGGTCCAGCCTCTTGGCATCTTTATTTTTGGGGTAGAACTTGCTTGCCTTTATCTGTCTCTCTCATTGGCCGCAGATACTACCAGCGACCCTGGGGCAGATGGGTATATAGGTATTCGAACACTTTAGCAGGGACAAAATACTTCTTTTCTGCCCGCTTGGAGGTGGATGGGATAGAGGATGGGATTTGCCAGAGGGCCTTAGCTATTTTTAGAACCCCATCATGCATAGGCAACACGACTTGCAAGGGGGCTGCCACCATGAGCACGTTGAATAAAGTGTCCAACTGTTCTGCCATTTCTTTCACCTCCAGGCCCAAGTTCACAGCCACCCTTCGGAGGAGGGCTTGGTGTTCCTTAAAGTCATCAGGTGGGCTGGCATGAGAAGGCCATGCTTCTGCCTCGTCTGATAATGAAGATGAGGATTAGACCACCAGGGAAAGGCCTCGGTGGGGGGACGTTCTTTGGAGCGGGCATCCACACCTCTGCCCCAGGATCCGATTCTGCTCCGCACTCTGAGCCCAGTGCCATCAGTTGCTTCTCCGAGGCAGCAACGGAGAAGTGGTGCAAGAAGGGCATCAGCATAACCGATATGCTCCACACATTCCAATGTGGCCACTGGCCTTGCTGCCAGGTCAGCACTGTGAAAGCTGAGGTGGTCTCAGGTGCCCACAAGGGCCACTGCTGTTGTGGCAAGAAGCTGAATTCCCGTTCCAATCCAGACGAGTCCCCTTCCGGTGACCAGGATGGGGCCGTCAAAGCTTTTGTCTGGCAGCTGACCGTAGCCAGGGGAGAGTGATACCTTGAACAAGAGGACCGTTTTTCCAGAAACCGGTGCTGGGAAAGGGAGATCGTTGCCATGCCAGTGACTGGTCCTGTAGTCAAGAGGAACGATGCACCAATGGAGATCTAGGCCGAGGGATCAGCTGGCGGGAGGACGATCGGTGCCGGACGTATGGAGCCCGACGTCTCCCTATAGATGAGCCGTGCCGATGGTGACCGCAAGCACGGTGCCAGCACCCTGGGTCGTCTAATGGGCGACCTAGGCTGCGGAGCCAGGGAACACTACCTCTTCTCTGGCAACTTATGGTGTTCAACTGCCCTCTGCGGCAGTCTCATGGCTGGCTTACCCCCATGGGTAGCCTTAGCCGGATCCAACACCGTGAGCAGTACCGGCAGTGCCAGGAGAGCTCTCTGATCCCTGGATGCTGGGAGAGCCTCAGATGTTGACAGCCCCGCCAAATGTCTGAGTCCCCACCACTCCTGGGAGGTGGAGACGGATCCCTAGGAGGATCTGGGGGGGCTGGCCGGAGAGGTATTGTGGCTCCGGAGAGGGCGGGCGGCCCAAACTTGGTCCCTTGCCCAACGCCCCTTTGATCTTTCTTGCTTGTGCCGGGGAGTACTTGCTTCTTCAGCTGTTTCTGGGCCACCGGCATAGGGGAGCAGTGCAGTGCACTGTGCACCGAGGCACTGTGCTGGGCGTGGAATCAGAGTGGGAAGATTCCAACGCCGGGTGAAGTGCGCCCTCCATGAGGAGGGCCCTTAGACGAATATCACTCTCCTTCTGATTTCTAGGACGAAAGTTCTTGCAAATACAACACTTGTCCTTCACATGCGACTCCCCCAATCACTTTAGACAGCTGCTATGGGGGGCCGCTAACAGGCATAGGCCTATTGCAGGCAGAACAAGTCTTAAAACCCAGGGACCAGGGCATGCCCCGCCTTGGGGCTAAGTCCTTGCTGGAACTCTAGTTCACTGACTAACACTACTTAACCCCTACTTAGGGGTGGTCTACACTAGGTGGGGGGCTCGATGCAAGATACGCAACTTCAGCTATGGGAATAGCGTAGCTGAAGTCGACATATCTTATTTCGACTTACCTTGGGTCCTCACGGCACGGGATCGACGGCCGCAGCTCCCCCGTCGACTCCGCTACCACCGCTCCCCCGGTGGAGTTCCGGAGTCGACGGGAGCGCGTTCGGGGATCGATATATCGCGTCTAGACGAGACGCGATATATCGATCCCCGATAGATCCCCGATAGATCGATTACTACCCGCCGATTCGGCGGGTAGTCTGGACGTACCCTTACTGACTAACTACTGTAAACAAACTTTATATAAAGCTAACAATGATGAGAGAAAACTGCTATCCACTTCCAAGGCGAGGGGAAGGTGCTCCGACTGTCACAGGTGGTAAGAAGGGACTGAGAGGGCATAGGGCTGGCGACGCCTAAAATACCGATGCATGAACGCGCACTCCAGAGGGTGCCACTGCCAACCCTATGGATACTGCTAAGGCAAAAATCTCCGATGACTGTGCACGTGGGAGAGGAACCCCTTATTACATCCTGGATGAGCACTCTAAAACGCTAGACTATTGGGAGCTCCACCACCACCACCATCTTTTGTACATGTCACACATACTCAGAGCATGCCTATAGATTGAGCCTCAAAGGCAAGATAGGTAGGGGAATGCCTAGTTTGTAAATCCCATAGGGGCTAACATGAATTTAGGTGCAAAGTAGTTGGGTAGCGTCAGGACTCAGGTGGCTTTGTGTATGCCCACTGCCTGGAATGTAGGCACCTATACGATTAGATGGTAGCGGAGCAGTGGTTATGAGAATGTCAGTGGCATCTAAAAGTTGGACTTAGAAGTCTAAAGGAGGAGTTAGGCACCTAAGTTCTCTGTGAATCTAGCCCATAATGCTTTTTAATAAATAAATAATTAAATAAATAAAAGCTAAGATGCAGCAGGCCAGATCTGCCTAAACTGGCACAGGAACATCTATTCCGGTGACAGCTAAAGCCCCTATACCTTGGGGAAGAATTTACTTGAACAGTAAGTGGCTTTGTAGCCTGTCTGTAGTAACATTCAGTACCAAATACCTCAATTAATGCTAGCTGTAACAATTCTACTTTACATCAACAAACCACAGGTGAACTATTTTCTTATTACACACTATCACTACTGGAAAAAGGATGGTCTGATGATCTCAAAAATAGTAATGTCAGGTTTTCAGTTGAGAAGAGAAATTTTACTTTTTTAAATAGCATGCAGAAGTGAGCAAAATGGGCCGACTTTTAATGCACATTAAAAAGAGGGAGAAATAACCCATGATTAAGTCCAGGTGTATTCCTGGACTTGGAATTTGTGGTGGAATTCCCTCACTTACTACCAAATGATGCTTCAGAATCTGAGCTTTAATTATATATTTTTTTAAAAATGTTCCTAGCCCTTCTAATTGCAAGGAAAAACCTTCCAAAGGTGAACAGAACATAAATCAATAGTAACCTTTGAGTGTGCAGATAGCCCGAAATAAAAAGTGTGAGAAGTGAATGGGGTATTGACTTGGATACCTAATATTTCAACATTGGTCAGTATTATGCTTACATGTTAATGTGTTTATTCTGAACTCCCAAACCATTTCCTACCTGCCCTTGGTGTCAAATGCCTCACATGTCCCCCACCTACTGTCAAATGCTTAACTTTGCCCCTGACAAGTTTAACAATTCAGTTGTGTGTTAATACAAAAATATGGCACACTGAAAACTGAAAGCCTAGTGGCAGGATAAAATTAACTTAAAAAGAATACTGTGTGCTTATTCATTTGTACATTTAAGTCAGGAATGCGTTCCCAGAATGGTATAGCATTTGGGTCTAGCTTGTTGCACAGTAGAAGGGCCTTTTATTCTGGTGCTCTGCCAGAGAGATTTGGGAGGTAGGATGCTCATATGATTTAGACATAGACATTGTCTCAAGAGAGCTGGGTTCTATTCCCAGCTGTGTCACAGGATTTTTCTGTGAGAGCCTGGGGTCTGTGCCTCAGCTCCCATCTTGAAAGTGGGGATAATACTCCCTTCCTCACAGCCAGGCCTATTCAGATTGTCATCTCTTCAGAGTCTTTTACTGTTTGTCCAATACCTAGCACAATGGGGTCTTCAGTAGTTAGGGATCCCTGGAGTGCTACTGTAATACAAATACTTAAGCCATCCCTTCATATTTGTGTGAAGGCCTCTATATGCAGTCAACTTCAGGTTACTATTCTTGTTGCCAGCAGCAAATAGTGTCAGTCATGAAGGTGTGCTAAACCATACAGTGTACTAAAACGCTTCTTATAAAATCGATTGCCCTTGTAAAACACACTACAGTGGGATTCACCCTCTTTTGGGCCAATGGTTTTCTTTGAAAGGGTTGCATTAGAAGTAGATGTTGACCTAGCTACAAGATGTGCAGAAACAGATTCTCCCATATCTGACTGCACAACAGAAGGTAAAGCACATGCACTGAATTAAGAGGGAGCAGATGAGGGATAGTGAAGTTGCAAGCTTGTTTCCCAGTGGCTGGACACCTCTGATATATAATGGAAGCATGTATCCTGAATGATGTGGTGAAACCTTAGAGAAAGCTCACTTGTGGGAGGAAATTCTTGTGGTGTTAGGCTACGTCTACAATATGAGCTAAGGGAGTCATTCCCCGGCTTGTGTACACATGTTAATGCTAGCTCAAGTATAAATAACAATGTAGCCATGGCAGCATAGGTAGCAGCAGCACTGCTTAGGCACGTCATGTACAAGCCTGCCTGAAACGGTGGGTACCAACTTAGGACAGCTAAGCCATGCCTTTGCTGACGCCACCTGTGCTACCATGGCTATGCTGGTATTTATACTTGCACTAGCTCAGTGAGAACTAGCGTATGTATACACGAGCAAGGGAATCACACAGTCTGAGCTCGCAGTGTAGGCACAACTGAAGCCCAAATTTAATTACTGCACACACAAACTGCTCCTATGACCACACCAAATGGCATGTCAATTGCATAAGCAGAAATTCTCTAACCAGTTAACCCCTGCTTATTTGCAAGTCTTCCCCATTCAAAGTGGTTTGTTTGGCAGTTGAAAAAATAAGATGCAGGACCTGAGTATCACAAAGGTTTTGGAGTCTAACAATGTAGAGTAATTGACAAGCAGCATTTTTGGATTAAGTTTTTTTTGAGGTTTTTAGCACAGTGTTTTCATCCCGTGCAAGTTTATTGTTGGGAGCACACAGGCACTGTTCTTAGAGCATGCTCCATTCACATCCTTAAAAAATATCTATGTGAGCTACCTTTCCATGTTATACAGTTTCCTGTAACCCAAGGCCTGTAGTCAAAAAAGGAGAGAATCTGTCCTTGTTCTGAATCAGGATTTTGGCAATAGCTGCGGATAAAATATACTGTCAACACTTGCAGAAGTAGGGCTCTGAATGACTATAAAATATTCCAAGCAGAACACAAACACCACACGACTTTGGTGGTGTATCTGAATGCAAATATCTTGATATACTTGGAAAGGCAGCACACAGACAACCTCACTATGTACTGAAAAATTTGACTAAAAAGTGTCTGATGTAGAACATTCCACACGAAAATTTAAATTTTGTAGTAATTTAACTGTGACACATGAAGTTTTGAATCAAATATTTTTAACTTTATTTAAACAAGGTTCTTTCCCAAATATAGCACTGTAGTCTTTGTAGCAGCAACCAAAAAAAGGCATTATAAAACAACCCAGAATACAAAAAAAGTGTTTTCAAAACACAATTAGCCTTTCTAAAAAGTCCTGGAGTACACAGTAATGGTTCAAATGTTATAAAAAAGTTACAATAAATTATGTCACCCTCCCTCAGTTGTTGTGTTCCAAGTGATTGGTGTTATGTTTGTACCCTCATCTGTGTTTACTGCAAACCTGCACATAACTTTAAGGTGGAGATTTTCAAAAGCTCCTAGGGGAATTTAAGTACATACGTTCAGTTGTATCTCAATGGGACTTGTACAACTAAAATCCTTTAAGCATTTCTGAAAATCAAAGTTTAAATTATAGTAATTGATAAGTAAACCAATAGCATAATTTAGAGATCAGAACTTTCACGTTGTTATTGTTGGTATACGGTGGGGGAGAAGGGGTCAAAATTTTGGTTAGTTTCCCCCCCGCTATTTAAAATCTCTCCTAGATCTCTTCAAACTAGTAGTTTTTAGCCCAGTGGTGGGAAACCTGCAGCCCGTCAGGGTAATCCGCTGGTGGGCCGCGTGACAGTTTATTTACATTGTTTACATAGCACATCCCTGAGGCCCGTGCTGCTTCCTGCAGCTCCCATTGGCCAGGAACGGCGAACCGTGGCCACTGGGAGGTGCGGGCGGCTGTGCCTGCGGATGGTCAATGTAAACAAACTGTCTCGCGGGCCGCCAGCGGATTACCCTGACGGGCTGCAGGTTGCCCACCACTGCTTTAGCCCCTTGGCTGCATACAGTATGTGAAAGGTAGCAAATTCTAAAACGAGATGTGAATTAATCATAAGAAAAACCTCATCCATAACAGTCAAACCTACATATACTTACAGATCGAATGCATTAATCAAACTGTATTTGGAGGCGAATCTCTCTTTTTGGAAAATGGACTATTAAGGGACAACGATTAAGAATTGGTTTCAAGGAATGGTTAACCAAAGAAATTTTTAGTATATAAATATAGGATGTACTTAATTATTTTAATAATAAGTACTTAGTATAGCTCAAAACCAAGAATTCCTTAATACATTAACTATTTAGCTTTTAAATATATTAGAAATATCTTGAAAGAGGTAATATTTTAAACAAAATTAAATTTACTTTATCGAGATTATATTAAAAAGTTCCTACATTCTCATAATGCTCAGCAATCTTTTGAGAGAAATGGAGTGATTTTCAGGGGACTGAGGAAAGTAAGGCCTTTACGAAAGAGGGGGGGGGGAAATCAATATAAAATACTGCTGTACAATAATGATATTCAATTTAAAACAGTACTAATAAGTAGAGTTTGTACTCTTTACATATGGTGTATGTCATTTAGTAATTCCAAAATTCATCATTCTTCCCCTCACCAGAGCTACATGATTCTGGAATGACCGTGTTAATAATCAAAGTTTCAAATCCATCAATAGTTGAGCCATAAACAGCTGGAACCTTTGGAGTGGATGCCAAGACACCATACAGTGGAAAACATTTTTTTCATAATGTCAGGATACAAATATCCAAATCAGCAGTTTAATTCAGTACAGACTGTGCAGCTTCCCTGATAATCGATGCAGCTTTATCCAATTCTTCTTCTGTTTGTTCCACTGTTACCACTACTCGAATACTGAAAAAAGAAAACCAGAAGAGTTGGCTCTTGTAATGGCAATGACACTTATTCCTTGCTTTGTTTCTTCTGTACCAGTTTTAATTTATATCAGAATTGTTGGGTGGAAAACTTGGTTCACACCAATTTAACAAGCTTTAATGTAAGAATTTTAGAATATACTACCACCTTAATTAAAACATAGTATAAATGCGTAAATAAAACAAAGAAGAAAAGGGCAGTGATCAGTTACCTGATCATTGGGTGCAGGAAGGCTGTTTCTTTCATTACCAGATCCAGACTGGTTTGAGAGAGTGAGAGTGTGAGTCTGTCTGTCTGGAGTTGCTTTGATTTTTTTTTAACGCTTATATAACCTGTACATTTGTGCATGCTCATACCTAACCACTTATTTCCCTTGTCATAGCTTATATATTTCATGCTATGTACATACTACATTTTTATATAAAAACACCCTTCTAATTGTTCCTTCATATCAATTACATGCAGATCACGCATATCAACAGTATCATTTTGCCCATTCACCCTATTCATATGTTTGCTATTTTTCCTCAACTTATCTACTTTGCTGTCTGGAGTACTTGTTCCTGACGTTTGGGGTCTAAGGTACTTTGTTCTTCTTAAAACAACCTGTTTAACTTTTAGCAAGCATCTGTTTTTCTTAACTTTTAGTTAAGACCAGGGCCGACGAGGGGGAGAGCTGGTACAAATTACCGGGACCCGGCGGTCCAGAAGGGGGCCCGGCTCCCCCTCCTTTGTCGGCCCTGTTTAGCTGGTCCGCCCTTGCTGGGGGGCCCGAAAAAATTCCAGGCCCGGCTTCCCCCCCCGCCCTAGTCAGCCCTGTTTAGCCGGTCTGCCCTTGCTGGGGGGCCCGAAAATTTTTTTTCACGGGGGCCCGAACCCACTCTCGGCGGCCCTGGTTAAGACACAATCTGACAGTTTAGAACATCTGGTCTAATAAACAAGATTATGTTGAACTGAGTAACTAAATTTTCCATTATTAATAAATGTTACATAAATTATTCAAGGTTGCTAAGGGTTTGGTTCATTTAATGATAAGTCCTTAACTTAACAGGCCCCTCATCCTAATAGACTAAAGCCTAGCCTTAACTCTTACTCAATTTATGTAACTAATATAGGGTAACCAGATGTCCTGATTTTATAGGAACAGTCCCAATATTCAGGGCTTTTTCTTATATTAGGCACCTGTTACCCCCCACCCCTTGTCCCGATTTTTCACACTTGCTATCTGGTCTCATCCTAAACTAATATGACCCTCACTCAATATTTTGATTCTCCAGCAGAGTGAAGGCAATGTTTGGGCCATGAACTCAGGCACAACGACAAGTAAGATATATGGCAAGATAGAGAACTTGTGAAGCAATGGCTCTCTAGCAAAGCAAATAGTCATACTATCTCTTTCCAATTAGGCATTGAGCATGTCACTTGCCTACCACACACCATCTTATTCCCACATTTAGATGTACTTTCAAGTTCAATGGGCCTCTTATGAAAACCTGCGTGATAAGCAGCCAGGGTAGTAGTGAAAACAATACAATGCTGATATTGAAGATTCAGTTTACTTTGATACATTATCTTGTAAATAAACCATTATAACATGCCATAATACCCATTTAAAGTTTATTGTAAGCAGCATATTTCCCATTCCTCACCTGGCAAACTATTAAAAGGCCTAAAACAGACAACTTTGTTTTTATAAAAGTCAGGTGGTTTTCCTCATGCAAGAGGGATAAAAAGAAACAGAGGTTTCTGAATTTCCACTCACCTCGGCGGCGGAAGACATTTCTCTTCCTTCTCCAGATAGCGGGCCTGAGTTAATGCAATACTTCTATTCATACACTGCAGACATATAAATAAGCAGTTATGCAACTGGGAACTTCAATACCACATTACCATTACATTCTATGAACAGTGGTTATTTAATGTCTGGAAGACAAACGTGGCAGAATCTCATACAGCACAGTCGGAGCAGAAAGAGAAGTATACATCAAAACCAACACCAAGTCCAGTATCAGAAGAGAATTATTAGCATTTCCCTAATTGGCTGTCATTAAGAAACATTCCTGCACACAATGCATCCTTTAAAAGTTTAAAATTTTAGAAACTCATTTGAGGCTTTTTAAAATATAGGTGGCTGTGTTATACTAGAAGAATAGAGATAAGGGGGGAGGTTTGACATTTCCTTCTACAGCTTCTGACCAGCTTTTGGGAGTGGTGAAGTTGTTTTTTAGAGAAGGAGGCCTGAAATGGAGTATGATGATGACTGCTCTCCTAGGTATTTTATAAGTCAGTAGGAGTTCTTACATATACATATAACAAACAGGGAAGGCTAAGGATAAGCTTCTTTAATTTCACATTTGTCCAAGTTGAGCTCAAAAATGTTACTTCAAATACGATTACATTGCCTATTTACAGAATAGTGATATTTAAAATAAAAAGGACTAAAGCAATCCAACTAAGTCTGTTGAGTATCTCTGCTTTGCTTCTATGGACCAGCATTTCTCTCTATCCTAGGATGCTTCATAAATTGTTGACCTTGGTTAATATATGCTGACTACACGTCAGTATATAGTAACCCTGTCTGTAGAAGTCGTTGCTGCTGGAAGTCAATACAACTATTGTGTCTAGATTTAAGAGAGGACTGATTAACTTTATGACTTAACATTTGTAGCTATGCTGGCAGAGAATAAGGTAACTGCAGTCTTTAAGGAATAAAAAGTTATTGTAGGTTATATATACCATGAGCATTATCTTATTCTTTAATAAAGACTCCCATGGAAAACAGAAGAGCGAGATCCTCAGCATAATGGCTCTACATTATTCAACTTGTACTAAAACCACCAAGGCAGGCAGTTACTGGGCACATATAGAAAACTGTTTTTTAAGAAACCTTTTAAATGTCACCGTTCATATTACAGAAGAGCACCTCTTTCAAAGAGTTACATTCTTCAAATTTGGATGAGTTAGATGAGCTCAAGCACAAAACAAGTACTATCATCCTCCCCTCACCCCAAAATGCACAAGACACATCACTCATCTATAACATACTTATACACTTCTCAAATTGGGTGTCTTGAGAAGTAGTGTATACTGATGATGGAAAGTACTTTAAGTGCTAAACATTATAACAGTCTGCCAAATAAGAATATGTTCATGGACTCAAATGTAAAATTCCATCCTGTAAAAACAAACACTTTATAAAAAAATACAGCAGCTGAAGCTCAAGTGGTTCAGTACAGCAACAGAACTCTACTCAAAGAATAACCTGCATTTCTATAAATCTCAGAAAAGTCCCCTCTAATCTGTTCATACACATCCATTCTCTTAAGTTAAAGAGAAACTTGTGTTTTAATGTGTCTATGACATGGATTAATGTTGTCCAGTATCAAGGTCAAATATTTTATTGATGATCAAAATCAAAGGAAGATGGGGAGGGAGACTGCCACTGTGGGGTGGATGATAAAGGAGACTTTTGCAGCTGGGGAAGTGAGTTTTTAAAAATAGAGAGATATATCTATCTCATAGAACTGGAAGGGACCCTGAAAGGTCATTGAGTCCAGCCGCCTGCCTTCACAAGCAGGACCAAGTGCTGATTTTGCCCCAGATCCCTAAGTGGCCCCCTCAAGGACTGAACTCACAACCCCTAGGTTTAGCACGCCAATGCTCAAACTATTGAGCTATCTTCCTCACCCCACTCCTGTGATGGTGTAAAAAAACAAACAAACAAAAAAACAATTTCCTCTATATTACCATCTCACTTACATTTTCAAAAAGTGAACACAGGCCTCTGCTGTTTTCCCTATTCAATTTCTATTTTCCAAATGGGGTCTGGAACACTCCAGTACAGTAATTCACCCAACTACCATGCCAGGACTTTGCACAAAATTATTGCTTTTCTAATAATTAAAGGGCAGATATGCTTTAATTGCAAAAGGGACACTTACATAATCTACAATTCTCTTGAGTAACTTCATATCATTCTCTCGAGATCCACTGGTCTCTTCCAACTGAAGGTGTAATGCTGGAGAAAATAAGTCTCCCACAACTATTAGACCAGAGATTCTGAAACAAATCAAATAGTTTCAGTGTACATCTGATCAGAATAAAGAAGCAAAGTGTATAAACAGACAGTGAAAAGATGCTATTTAAAGGCTTGCTCATTTTTTGGTGGTATTTCAGGAAAACTTACTCCCAATGTAAAACAATTTAGAATTTGTTACAAAACAAATTTGGACTCAAACAAAGCTTTACACCTTTGAACTTCTGTATACCAGCAATCACAATACAAAATTTAAACTATGTAGCCATGAATTACTCATGAGAACATTTATTATTGACCAAATCAAACAACCCACTCCACATTGTTTCTTTCACATAGAATGCTTACTCCTGGTGAATCTGGGCAAGATAGAGGATTTATTTTAATTCAGTTTTATTGCTTTATACAATTCCTATCCGTATATTCTTCATCTGCGTTCCTCTGCTTTCCCCCCTCCATAATTTTAACTTTAATAGCTTGTCCTGCTCAAAAAGAAAATTTACAAATCAAATGGGGAATCAGTTGTCTGCTATAGCCAATGTTAATTTTTAAATAAGATTTCATATCAATTGAATGCCCTTCCTTTAGAGTTCCTTAAGGTTTGTAATACACAAACTTAACATAACTCATTCCTTGATTTTCAAGACTCTGATCCTTTCAAGTCTTAACCCCTCCCCCCGCCCAAAAAATTCCACTTGAGGCAAGATGTTTAAGTGCAATATGTTTTACCAATAAAGAAGAAGACACCTAGACACCCAAATCATAATTTAGAATCAGTAGGGGGAGGGGGGAAGAATCACCTTCTCTGATGCAGAGTTGTAAATTCCCTATCAAGAAAGGTAATCAATATTGAGATAGGATGAAAAAAGCCAATCCTTTGCTCCCAAATATTAACAGCATATCACGTACATGCACTATTCTGCTGCTGTCAACCTTAACTTAGATTTCCTGACTTTGGTCAGTTTGTATTACACACAATGTGTTGTAAATGTATAAAGTATTTTTTATCCCCATATCAGTTTCCTATAAAAAAAAGGAAGCAAAAAGTTAGGGTCTCTTCAGAAAACACAAGTTGTCAAATCCATGGGAAAAAACAGAGTGCCACAGACATAATGAATAATGGAAAGAGATGTTTTAAGGTCTGAAATATGCCTTGTATTTCCACAAAGCTCTACTGATTTAGAGCCCAGTTCTGAAAGGGAACTGAAACTGGCCTTCAATCTTTGCAGCAACAAAACTGCACTCACAATTGGTGTCATGTAGATATAAAATCTGAGGTTGCTTCTAAAAAGAGAGTCATGCAGTTAAAGAGCAAATGTTTAAATATTGGCATATATCTTTAGAAATCATGGGGAAGACAATATGTGGCAACATATGGAGCCATGAGAAGCAGTCTGAGGTCATTCTGCATGTAGAATCACAAATGGAATATATAGCATGACAGATGTCAGTCATTAAGTATGTTCCATGTTAGTGACCTGACATTATAGAAGCACAATTCTAGAAATTAACAGGCAGGCACTGTAGTCAGACATGTTACCATACAGCTTAAATTAATAGATAAAAAGGTTTCCTTGCAGCAAATAATATTCTCTTCGTTTTAAGACAAAGTATATATCTGCTAGAACTTAATGAACAATACTTGCTACTAACGAGATTTTCTTTTTAAAGGATGTGCATCAATATATTAATGATATCAGTAGCTAATTACATAATATGAAGTCATTTTAATTTAAACTAGGTAAAGCATTCATGAACAGCCCCAAAAAGAAAGGAGGGGAGGGCAGGAGAGGTTGGGTAAGAGTTCATGTATTTTAAACCAGGAAATAGCCTTTGTATCACTGTCAATTCAAACTTTGAATCTCACTGACTTTGTCCAGACAACAATGCTTTGTATTAACTATACACCCTCCACTTAGAGGCTGCTTTGCAAAGCCCAAATTGATGTCTAATTTGAAGTTCTGTCAGTTACAACTCTAGTTAAATAAACCCTAATCTGACTCAAGCAGCTGTCTAACCAAGGATAAACAATAAGAAATGCAAAAGAGCCAGTTCAGCATAGCTTTGTCAGAGAAAGGGACATTCAGTGTGTGAAAGAAACAAAGGTTGGCTCTGCTTTTCTTGCAAGCTTTAGTTAAGTGAAATAACATTTGCGAGTCCACAGCATGCACAGAGTAGTAACATCCCACCCTCCCCACCCCCGATCTTAACTTTTCCAGTGAAGAGGCTAAATTATGGAACCTTGCATAAAAGTGTTTTCCACCTCTAATCACTGCCATTCATCCATTTTTTAAATAGGATAAAAATGCATACTATTTAAAGACAATATTGCATAGGAATCTCATCCAATGTCTTGTCTGTTACCTCAAGAAAAGGCAAAAGAAACTTTGGAGCAGAGAGTGATGGAATAACTTTACTATAGGGTTTAGGAAGAATTACATCCTCCTCCACTCATTAGCTAATGGTTGGCTTGTGCCCTGAAGCATGAGGCCTTATATATACTTACCTCCATATTTTATCATAAATAAAGGTAAATGTGGATTTTCTCATTATCCTTATGAAGATCTAAACCTATTCTGAATTCTATTAAGCTCTTGGTATCAGTGGTATCTTGTGACACTGAATTTCAAAGTGCCTACTTGTGCACTGTGTAAAAAAGGATTTTTTGCTGGTTTTAAATTTGCTGCCTTTCAATTTGCTTGTTTTTGTGTTGTGAAAAGGAGGAAAATCACACACTCCTTTTACCTTTCATTATTTTAAACAGTTCTATTGTACTTTTCACCTCTAAAAACTTATATCAATTCTTTTTAATCTTAGTTAAACTGTGCTTAATATGAGAGAGAGAGAGAGAGAGAGAGAGAGAGAGAGAGAGAGAGAGAGGGGAAAATCAGAAGTAAATACCATATTCCAGACGAAGGCACTATTGATTTATAATGGCAGAATACATTCTGCATTTTCTATACACTTTTTTTTTTTATTTTTTTTAAATTAAAAACATCCTTTTTTTTTTTTTGCGCTATTTTGGCAGTCACTGCATGTTTTCTAAAGTGATTATTAATTTAAAATCCAGCAATATGCAAGAGTAGTTCAAATTATTCCTTCTAATGTGCTTTTACGTTTGTCAGGGAATTTTACCTACCATTGAGTTGCCCACAACTAGCACCAGTCTTTCAGTCTTCTCTAGTGCTGCCAAACTTAAATAACTGTGTCCTCTACAAGTTTTGCCATCAGACACTTGCTCAAGCACTTATCAAGAAGATAAGAATGTAAGAAAGGCCATACCGGGTCAGACCAATGGTCCATCTAGCCCAGTATCCTGTCTTCCATAAATTGCAGGTGCCAGATGCTTCAGATGGAATGAACAGAACAGGGTAATTTCAATTGATCCACTGCCTGTCATCCAGTCCCAGCTTCTGGCAGTTAGGGACACCAAGAGCATGGAATTGCGTCCCTGACCATCTTGGCTAATAGCCATTGATGGGCCTATCCTTCATGAACTTATTAAATTCTTTTTTGAATCCACTTCTACTTTTGGCCAACACAACATCCCTTGGCAATGAGTTTGACAGCTTGACTGTGTGTTGTGTGAAGTAGTACTTCCTTATGTTTGTTTTAAACCTGCTGCCTATTAATATCATTGGGTGAGCCCTGGCTCTTGTGTTATCTGAAGGGGTAAATAACACTTCTCTATTCACTTTCTCTGCACCATTCATGTTTTTATAGATCATCATATACTGTCTCCTCCACACATACACACCCATCGTCTCTCTTTTCTAAGCGGAACAGACCCTGTCTTTTTAAAACTTTTTTTCATACCGAGGCGGTTCCATTCCCCTAATAATTTTTGTTGACATTCTCTGTACTTTTTCCAATTCTATTATATTTTTTTGAGATTGGGTGACCAGAATGCCATGCAGTATTCAAGGTGTGGGTGTACCATGGATTAATATAGTGACACACACACTTTGAATACTGCTGGCATGCTCTCTCTCTCTCTCTCTCTCTATATTATATATATATATATATATATATATATATATATATATATATATATATATATACATACATATATATATATATATATACATACACACACACACACACACACACACACACATATATACACACACACACAAATGGTTCCAAACATTGTTAGCTTTTTTGACAGGGATATTAAATACCAGTCCTAGTACAGAATCTTGAGGCACCCCACTGTTATCCATTTGTCAGATTGAAACTTGACCATTTGTTAATCCTACTCATTTTCAATTTTGCCCAGTTTCTAAACCATGACAGTACTTGTCTCACCCTGTGCTTAATTTTCCATAACGTCCTCTTTTGACGATTCTGTCCAAGGCATTTTGATAGTTAAAATAAATTGATATCCAGCTCTTAGACACTTGTTGTAGACACCAAGAGTTCTAATAAATTAGAGGTGCACATTTTCTCCTTACACATGGTTTGTCCCTATCACTTTCATCTACGTTTGTAAATATCTTTATAACCAATTTTCCTCAATACTGAAGTAAGGCGCTTGTCTGTATTTCTCAAGATTATTACTAACAGCTTTTTAAAAGGTAAATTCAAAGTTTCCAGTATAGTAGCTGATTTTAATGAGATTTTGTTACTAACAGTTTATCTATGTGACATTCAAACTTCTAGTATGTTCAGAGTGAATCTGTTTGAGTCTGCTATTGTTCCTTTACCTACACTCAATTTCTTAAAGAAAAAGTTTATATGGACCCTACATTAATACCTAAAAATATACTACAGAAGAATAGCACAGTTACATATCTGCTACGACCATTTTAACCTCAGTTACAAGTTTCAATCATCAATTATTTAGTGCCCCTCCCTTAAACTTAAATACTCTTACAACTAATTATATCAAGCAACTAGACATTGAGACCAAACAAACATCGTTATTGGCACAGAATGCACAATTCAAGAAGACCAGACTGTTCTGGACTACTTACATCACCTTACAATGAAAGCCTTAAGCAACAACTAACTTCATTTCTTTATCAGAACCATTAGGGGGGAAAAAAAAAAAAAAAAAAAAACTTTCTAGATTACAAAACTAACCACTAAAAGGCTACCAGAAAGAATACAGATAAAGCAAATACTTTTGTGAAATAAAAAGACGATTGTAATTGTTTGACCACTGCTAAAAATTAGTTGTCATTAAAACTGGTTTATAGATTACTGCAATAACTGACAATTTTAAGAAACTTTAATTTGAAATAGAAACTGAATTGGAACTATAGGAGCAGGTACGTATTTATTCTGAAAAATTAGTCAATTGACTATAAACACAAAGTATTGAATCTAAAACACTTACTGTATTATCAAAAATCTGTTGCCAGAAAAATTATATTAAAAACTCAATGTACAGACGCTCCTCGGGTTACGCAAGACCCGACTTACGCAAATTTGCACTTATGGAAATTCGCACTTACAGAAAAAGTTCATAAGCCAGAAATAGGATTCTCGAGTTGCGGAAATTTTTGCGTAACGTACAGGTATACGTTTCCGACGTACGCAAAATTGGAGTTATGCAAAGCTTTCCGGAACTAAACAGGGCGTCTGTAACTATAGAGGATATTATATTCGTGATACGGATCTATAAAAAGCTGAGCAAGTTGACAGTAGTCAAGATCAAATAGTTTACCTTCGTAAAGCTTTGTGAATCCGTTTGCATTTCTCTCGTAAAATCTGAAAAATGTCTAGACAAAAGAAAAAAGAGCCTCAGTCTCTTGCTGCATATTTCTATAAATCCCAAATAAACTTTGAGCCTCTCTACCTCTTCTTACAATGATCCTCATTCCTAAGAGAATACCATTTCCATCATGAAGTGACAAATGTGTTCTTTCCCCCCATACTGTTATTCCAGTGGAGTAGTTTCTGTTTAGAACTCTTTTTTGTGAGAGCCAATAAAAGGACAACACATGGAGAATCAAGAAACTATAGGCTGAAGGAATAGAATTGCAAAGTAAGAAGGGGCTTCAACCTTTGATAACTATGTCCCCCTTTTTTCCTTACTTTACCTTGAAAATTACCAAATATGTTCTGGTCAAATGGGAGGAAGGAAAATCAGTAGGACATTTGTTTGTAGTGAACAACAACAGTTTTTAATGAAGTGTTCAGTGTCTCCCTTCTCTGGCTCTTTCGATCTCCACTTCTCTTTCACTGTGTGTGAAAAAGGAAGGGGGGGGTGGGCAAGAGATGTATGGTGGGAAGAGACAGTGGGAGGGAAAGTTAAAGGGAGAATGAGTGAAAAGGAGATAATGAATGTAAGATGTGGAAAGAGTCAGTGGAAAGGGAGCAGAGAGAATCAACGAATGAAAGGAAAAAGTAAATGAGGAAGCGCTAGACTAAGAGGGTGAGGGATGGAAGTGGGGGAAATTATGCCCACAGGCTTTAATCTTGAGCTCAAACAGTTAGTGTTCCCTCTGAGCAGAATAACTTGTCACATTACAAAGTATTTGATTTTTCAGAATGAAATACCTGGATTCTCTTCCATGATATTGAGGGCCTCAATAGCAGCAGCAGCTAGTAGGGGAGGCAGAGAGGCTGAAAAGCAGTAACCCTGACCTGACAATCTCTGAGAAAGAAAATGAAAAGTCATAAACAAAGCTGAAAAGTTTTTATATCAGTTTTGCTTGTTCACGATAGTACAGAAAAAAATCTTTAAAGTCATTTGGTTTAAATTAAGCAAAAATCATAACTGAACAACAGTCTCTAACTCATCCACATAATCTTTTTGAAGTGGTCTTCTAAATGGAATAAATTCCTATGTAAATCATTTATATCAAGATGCAGCTTGTAAACAGAAGTCAAGTCACTGTCATTTCTTAGTAATTCAGTCTGCTACTCCATTTAAAAATAAGAGATGGCATACCTGATGGTCAATAACAAAAGATCTTCCACAGCAAAATCCTCCAACAGAAGCCAGGGAATTCTCCATGTTTGCACTAATCAGATCTATATCGTCAACCTGCCATTCAATTAACAGAATATATTATGAGAGAGGAACGAGGTGGATGGAAGTGAAGTGAAGCTTAATTAAATCAAGATCATTTACAATATATAAACTACGCTTCAAATTAACATGTGTACTAGGGCAAAATACACCAGGTTACACTCCCCCCCCCCCCCCACACACACAGTTTTAAAGCTCCTTGTTTGTATCACTTTAACACAGTTATGGCTGAACTGCCTCCATTTTAATTTTAAACTATGTTTATAAGGATCCAAATATATTTCACTTAAATGTTTTCAGGTATTGCAACATATGCAGCATGTAAAAATAAAATTATGCATTTGTAGGCCTCAATCTAGCAAAGTACTTTGGTACCTGATCTATTTTAAGCATGTGAGTTGTCCCAATTAAGTCAATGGGACTGAATGTGATTTAAGTTACTCCTGGGGGGATTCTGTGCCGATGCGGGGGTGCAGAATTCATATGGCCCGCATTTTTCTGTGCCCCCCGTGCAGAAAAATGCAAAAAAAATCTGCCAGGGGACACGTGCCTCTTCCCCAGCAGCCCAAGCAGCGCGTTTGTTCCAGCATGCCTGGAGCAGGCTCTGAGATGGGGGCTTGGTATATGTGCATGCGTGCCTGCGTGATCATCGTGGGGGGGGGGGGGGGGAGGGGAGGGGACGGGCCTGAGTGCACGTGTGTGCTAGTGACTATACTCCTGGGGGGATTCTGCAGGACTGCGTGCCTGCACCAGAAAACACCCCGCCACACACACACTTCCTGCTTTTCCCTGCAGAAAATGGCAAGGAAGCCTCACAGGGTGCATGACCATGTGTGCAGTTTTTTTGTTTTTTTTGGGGGGGGGGGGGGAGGGGGGAAGGAAGAGAGATTGTCCCCCAAACAGAAGCGAGGCATGGGGGGGGCACACAAGGTTATATGCCACTGCCCCCCTCGGAGGCGGTCTCGGGCTCTGCAGCTGAATGCAGCCTCCTGGGTCCTGGGCCAGTTGTGCTTCCCTTCTGTGTTCTGGGAGCCTTCCTATTTTCTGTGGAACAGTGAGTTCCCATGGTGGGGGTGGGGAAGGAAGAGGGGTGGAATAGGGCGGGGGGGGGGGGGAATGTGGGAGTGAGGGGAGGGGGATGGAGAAGAAAAAGGGATAGGGGAATCACGGGGGGGAGGGGGGGAGCAGGATCCCAGCAGGTGGCATCCCCACAGCAGCAGCTGGGGCTCCCCCATTAAGCAGGCCCATCGAACCCTCACCCTGACAAGCCCTACCCCCCCCTACACCTGGATCCCTCTGACAAGCCCCCCAGCACCCAGACCCCCCCACAGCCAGACCCTCCCGCCAAGCCCTATCTACCCTCACCCCCGGCTGAGACCAACCACTATCACCTGAATCCCCTGCAGAGTCCCATTGCACTTGCACCCAGAACCCCGAGTCCGTGCATCCAAATCTCCCACTGAGCTGCCTACATCCAGATTGCCCCACACAGAACCTCTCACCCCACACCTGGATCCCCCCACACTAAGCCCCTCCACACTTGAATCCTGCTGGCTGAGCCTGCCTACCCACACCTGGTGCACCTGGCCCAGAGGGGCAGGGTCCCGGGTGTTTCTGCGGCAGGCCCAGCCCTTGCACTGCCAGGGTCAGATGCAGCCTCACTGCCGAGTTCCTGTACTGGGGGAGGTTGGGGGCTTCAGGGTGATCTCCCACCTCAGTGCAGCCAGTGGCCTGTGCTCTCCACTGCCATGTTGGAGCCACATGTATTTATTGACAAATAAAATTTGCAGAATTTTAAAATATTGGGTGCATAATTTTTTATTTTTTGGCACATAATTCCCTCAGGAGTATTTAAGTACATGCTTAACTGGAGTTGGCTTTGGATCCTAGAAATACCTAATTGTCCCATTAACTCATTGGTTGCAAACAAGTTCTCTTTTTGTGAAGTGTGCAATGCAGCACATAGAAAGAAATGGTCTTTACCACAAAGAGCTTTAATTCTAAATAGACAAGACAGACAAAGACCCGGGATGGGCAAAGGGATTTTACAATAAGCCAAGCAATCAAATGATGCTTGGCAAACGTCATGGTAGTTCCACTTGCACTTTGTTTCTTCAAATTGGTTTTTTGTTTTGTTCCAAATATATTATGTGGGTTGGAGGAGTTAGAGCAAATGAGCAGGAAACAAAGGCAGGAGAAGTGGAGAAGAGATGGGAGCATGGAAGGCAGGGAGTGCAATGCTGGCCGGGGAGGGAGAGATCAGCGGAGAAAAAAGGATGCCAGAAGTCAGATAGAAGGAGACAGAATTTGACATTTCCAATGATCAGGAGGTTGTGAAAGTCGCTTCTGCTGAGGAACCACTGCCTCCAATGTGCACTTTTCTTCCTTCCCCAGCCCATGGCAGATAAAGAAAAGGGCCCCTTGTGGCATCACTATACAGGTCATGCCAAACCAATGTTCCCAAGCATAGGGAACCTGCTGAATCTGTGAGCACCGGGAAGTCCGACCACAACGAGCAGGGCTATGGCTAAAACCTATCTATAGAAAGTCTGACTCCATATGCCAACCACCCTGTGCCCCACCGAAGGAGAGTGAGGAATGGGGGAACAGCACATGGAGAGGGACTTTTGTGACCTTCCCCACCAGAATATTTTTGTGTTAATGTAAAATTTTGAGTTTGTGGTGGTGTAGGTACAGGGAGCAAAAAAGTGCCTGGGCCCAATTTATAAACTGAATGGACTTAATTTATCTTGAAAAAAATGGAAAGTATTTTTAGAGACTAAATTCAGTGAACTGTCAAATAGAGAGAAGTAAATTATGCTTTCAGTGAAAACTGAAATGCAACCTTAACTGTGGAGACACCTCCACAGTACTTTTCACTTTAGCTTTAAGATATCCTCTTTCAAGTCCATGTCTTGGTGTACTGAAGTGTGCCATGCCTGAGTACAGGCTAAAACAGAGATATTGGTACCTAAACACAGTATGATACAAATGTCTTCGGAGAAGTTACAATAAGTTGTCCTCATCTGTAGCATGGTGATATTTAATATTCATGCACTTTAAAAACATTCTTTCATGTAAGCAGGATTGATTATTTTTAAACAGCATTTCTTTCCCACTTAACATTTTGTTTAAGAGCAAAAGTATTCTACTGCATTTAAAATTAAGACATCTCTACTATCACACATGCAGGCTCACATTACTATGTAAACTGAAGAGTCTGTTGCCACATGTGTGTGAGCAGAGTATTGGACTAAAGACTCCCCAGTGCCAAATGTATTCCACCTCCAACCCCAAGTACAATGTCCTCATAGGAAAAAAATAGCATATCATATTCACTATTTCTCCCCTCCAGTCTAACAAGAGATGTAAATAAACCAGTTTTTATTAAGACTTTTCCTAAAAGTTGTTCACTCTTCAGAGAACTTTGTGCAAAATTCAAATCCAAAGTGAATGTTAATGGCAGATGATAAAAGAGGTCTTGTAAAGAGGAACAGTGCCAACTCCACCCACTCCCAATGTTGCTATTTAAACTAAAAAATTAAGTGGTTGTGTTTTCTATTAAACAAAAAGATCAGTATAGTAATTGGATAGCCAAATTGACTTAAAATTCCTACCATACACAGATGAACACTCTTAAAATCTGTAGTACTGTCATTGCCAAAAATATACAAGAAAACCAGTATCAGAACTTGCCCCAGTCTACAACTCTCTTGCTAACACATAATAGTCCCAATGAAAGAAAAAAAAAAGCCTGGCACTTACATTTATTCCAAAGTGTTCCGTAACACCTCGTCCATGTTCTCCAAGGACTCCAAAAGAAAGACTTTCCTCCAAAAAAATCCTCACTTTATATTTATATTTCAATTTTATCTGCAGATTTAATAGTATAAATGATACAAGACAATCTAATATTACTGACATTTTTGCAAAGAAATAAGTACAAGGTACATGTACAAAAGATTGAAAAATCACATGAAAAATCTTATAAAGTATCCTGAATAATGTAAGACTGTTAATCCCACTATAATACTCAGCCATTTTGTGTGTTTTAGAGTCCTGAACACCATTGCCACTGTTTAACGCTTAAAATAAGTATAGGAAATCTAAAATGCCCATAGTCATTTATGAGACCTAACTTGGCTTTTCTTTTTAAGAAACAGGCTATAAAATACTTTAAAATATTACATAAGATATTCACAGCATTCTCCCCATCATCATCAGGAACAGTGTTGTACACAAAATCTATGTTTAATAGATAAGGTTGTACTCCCTGTAGTCAAGCGTACTGTTTTCATTATTTAAGAGACCAGCCTCAATTTTTAAACTAAAACAAAAAAGTGATTTTAGTCTAAACCTATTAAGCAGGTATACTCTGTAAAAACAGATCATTGCTATATGATAGGATATGTATATTACAGAACTGCAAAATTCGGAACCTGATTATGAATACCTCAAAAATGTCAATGCCAACAATCCACTTTGTAGCTAACACAAAAGGGGATATAATATTCTATTCTATTTTAGAAATGTGATCATGAATGAAGGGAAGGTATAAGGTTTCGTGCAAAGCATTCACTGCCTTTGGCATTTCCTTACTTTTAAGGTTCAAAGATGCAATATTAATATTTTATTAATTAGTAATGTGTGTACATAACACACACAGCTTAAACAAAACTGAAACCACTTACCAATTCTGGAAGAGGACAAATATCTCCAGTATTCATATATAGCCCTTCCACCAGAATAAACCTTCGAGTTACACAGGCCTTACGAGGATTCTTCAGAGAAAATGTATGTTTCAGTATGTATGAAGTGTTCAACAACAAAAAAATACAAACTTCTATTAAGATAACTATTTGTTTTGGGGGGGGAAAAAAACAAACTTTTATATCCTAGTTGGAACTTAGCATTTCTGCTTTTATAACCATATTAAGTGTCTTACAGTTGGCTGACTATTTGGCTTTATTATTTTTAAAGTTGCCGTATTTAAGATTCTGTGCCATTGTGTAACAAATCAGGGACTGAATACCACCGATTCAGCTAAACTGCACACTTACACTAAGGGAATAATATTCAGGAATGTATATTTTGAGACCAGGTCTCTATCACAGAGAGTAGAAATGCTCCCTTAGCTGTCAACAGCGTTCAGGGTGTACTTCCTCTTTGTCACGAAAAGAGAAGTGGAAACAGCGTAATTTAAAGACTTTAAGGCTTTTCAGCATAAGGTTACCACAGTCAGTTTCAACTCAACAGAATCCTGTTACAAGGGCTCTTTTATAACATACCTCAAATATATTCTTATAGATTATAAGGCCAGAAGGGACCACTGTGATCATCTAGTCTGACGTCCTGAGTAATAAGGGCCCTAGGACTTCCCTGAATTAGTTCCGGTTTGAACTCTCTCTTTTAGAAAGACATCCATTCTTGATTTACAAATTTCCAGTGATGGAAGAATCCATCACAACGCTCAGTAAATTGCTCCAATGGTAGATATATCCTCACTGTCAGATCTGGGGGGGCACTTACCTTGGACGGCTCCCCACAAGCAGCGACATGTCCCAACTGCTCCTAGGTGGAGGTGCAGCAGCACGCAGAGTTGCCTGCCGTGCCTCCGCTTAGGAACAGAAGGACAGGTTGCTGCTTGCCGGGAGCCGCATGAGGTGAGTACCCCCTAGATCTGGCACCTCACATCCCCTCCCACTCCCCAACCCCCTGCCCAGAGCCCCCCCTCCCACACCTAAACTCCCTCCCAGAGCCCACGCCCCACACCCTCTCCCGTGCCCCAACCCCCAGCCCCACACCCAAACTCCCTCCCAGAGACCGTGCCCCGCACCCAAACTCCCTCCCTCTTAGTTAACCGGCATTCTTCATTTACCAGGACCCCCCATTTCCCCAACATGCGAGATAAAAAAAGCTTTTACTGTACTTATAGACCGATCAAGTTACCCCTTAAATTTCTCTTTGATAAGCTAAACAGATCAAGCTCCTTGAGTCTTGCCTATAAGGCATGTTTTCCAATTCTTTAATCATTTTCCTGGCCCTTTTCTGAATCCTTTCCAATTTATCCACATGCTTCTAGAAGTGTGTACATCAGAACCAGACAGTATTCCAGCAGTGGTCACACCAGTGCCAAAAGCAGAGGCTACATATCCTCTTTACTCCTACTCATGATTCCCCAGTTTATACATCCAAGGTTTGCATTAGCCCTTTTGGCCACAGCATCACATTGGAAACTAACATTTAGCTGATTATCCACAAGGACCCTCAAGTCTTTTCAGCGTCACTGCTTCTCAGGATAGAATCACTCATCCTAGAAGCATGGCCTGCATTCTTTTTTCCTAGATGTAGGATGTTCTATTTGGCTGTATTGAACAGGGCCGGCTCTAACTTTTTTGCTGCCCCAAGCAGCAAAAAAAAGCGCCGCCCCCAAGCCCCCCCGCCGAGCGCCGCGCCGCCGGAACCACCCCCCTCCCGAGCGCCGCGCCGCCCCCCCGCCGGAACCCCCCCAACGCCGCGCCCCGCGCCGCCCCCCCACCGAGCGCCACGCCGCCGGAGCGCCCCCGCGGAATGCCACGCCGCGCTGCCCCCCGCCACCCCAAGATTGGCCGCCCCTTACCAGGTGCCGCCCCAAGCATGTGCTTGGTTGCCTGGTGCCGGCCCTGGTATTGAAACACACAGTTTGCTTGGGTCCAGCTTACTAAGTGATCCATGTTGCCTCTGTATCAATGACCTGTCCTCTTCATTATTTACTACTCCCCCAATCTAGGTATCATCCGCAAACTTTATCACTCAAAGCTATATTTTCTTCCAGATTATTGATAAAAACGTTACATAGCATAGGGCCAAGAACTGATCCTTGTGGGACCTGACATATTTACTCAATGATTTCCCATTTACAGTTACATGTTGACACCTATCAGCCATTTTTAAATCAATTTTGTGTGCCATGTAAATTTTGCATTTTTCTAGTTTCTTAATCAAAATGTCATGCAGCCCAAGTCAAATACAGAAGCTTTAGATTATTATATCAACAGTATTTCCTCTATCAACTAAACTTGTAACCTCAAAAAAGGTTAAAAGATTTTTCCATAAACCCATATTGATAATAATTAATTGCCGTATATACACTCAATCATAAGCTGGTTCGTTTATAAGCCGATCCCCCAAGATGGATAAGTAAAATGGAAAATTGTTATGACCCATTCATAAGCCGACCCTATAATTCAGGGGTCAGCAAAGTTTGGCTCCCAGGCCAGCAGGATAAGCCAGTGGTGGGCCGAGATGGTTTGTTTACCTTGAGCGTCCGCAGGCATGGAGGTAAACTTAAGTAAACAAAGTGTCCCGGCGCGCCAGCTGCTTATCCTGATGGTCCGGGACAGCAACTGGTGGGGAATTTTTTTTGGGGGGCAGAAACTGGGGGTCAGGGGGTAACCCATGTGACCACCCCCATGACCCCACCCTTAGCCTGGGACCCCCACATTCTCCCCATCCCATCCCTTCCCACCTTATCTGGGGAGGGCCAGGGGAAGATGTCTCTGGCCTGGCTGGAGCTGCTCCGGCAGGCTGGGCAGCATGGCCACAGCCTGCTCTGCGGGGCGGGGCCGAGCACCATGGCCACAGCCTGCCAGCCCCGGAGCTGCAGCTGCTTTGGAGGCTGGGGGGAGAGCAGCGTGGCCAGAAGCGGAGAGACTCTGGCCCCGCCTCTTCCCTTCTGGCTCTGCTGGCCCGGGGGGAGAGGCTGTGTCCCACCTCTCCCTCTCTATACCCGTTCATAAGCCGACCCCCTTCTCTGGTGCTTCCCTTTTTTACTAAAAAAATTCAGCTTATGAACGAGTATATACGGTATATTACTCTCCTTTAATTCTTCGGGATCAAACAGACGGACTGGCCTATAATTACCCAAGTCTTCCTGTTTACCCTTTAATATTGGCACATTAACTTTCTTCCAGACTTCCGGAATTTCATCAGTATTCCAAGACTTATTAAACAAAACAAAAAAACCAACCCCAACATCAACAGTCTAAAGAGCTCTTTGGCCAGCTCTTTTAAAACTCTCAGATGAAAGTTACTGGACCTGCTGATTTAAAGAGGTCTAGCTTTAGCAGTTGCTGTTTAATATCCTCCCAAGTTACTGCTGGAATGGAAGTATTTCATCATCATATTTGGCTCCAATGATAGTTTTTATAAAGAGGGAATATGTGAAGAGTACATGAGGAGAATCATCTCACCTCTTCTATAGTTTTCTGGTCTATACTTATTTATTTATAATGTTAGGGCTGTTCTAACAGTTTTGGTACAGATTTACTTATAGCGGTTTAGAAACTGACAGGTAATCAGTGTCACCCCTAGGATGGGGGCAGTTACACAGATTTCAAAATAAGTGTATAGGTACAAAAAACTGTGTTTAAAACACAAGCCCTTAGTGACCACCCCCATCACCTACTCTTGACAATGACAATACAATTATGGCAAGCGAACACAGCAGCCAAATCCAGTTTAACTATATAAGCAAAATTAAGCATTCAGCAGTGATTTATATAAAACAACAACAGACTACGAGTACTGGATCTATTCAAATATATAACCTACTTAAGAAGGGCAAAAGACTACAAAGAAATTTTACCTTTTGATCTTCAATCTCTTGTTCTTTCAGAAGTTGCTCAAGGTCAGCCATATCATTATGTTTAAATAACTTAATGTTACTTCGCGATGCCTGTAATCCTTTCTGAATAGCAAAGCAGGCAGCTTCATCTCTATAAACACAAAATACTCTTTCATTTTGCGCTTGGTTTGTTAATCACTTTTAAATAACAGCATAGGTCAGTTACCTTTTTAGGCCTGCTTTGCTTTTAAACTGCCTTGTATACTTATGTGTATAAATAAAATCTATGTTTTATTACACAATTTTAAATAATTTAAAATTGGTTTCTAACACCTGTTACCCTCTGCGGCTATGTGGAGACATCTGTACACTTTAATCGTGAAATGTACAATTTAGAGTTTTTCTCTAAAGCAAGGACCAGTGCACAGAAGTCATACTAAAGTATTTTCTGGTTTCCAAAATACACTGAACTGTTCATATGAAACCACTACAAATATATGTAATTAATTATTTTCATTGAGAAGCCATTTTACTGTCTTTGCATCTAGGATGACTATCAGGCTTATTCTGTGGTTACCTATTTTTCATTGTGGCAGTTAAGGCCGACATAATTCCCGGGCCGAGACCAACATTCCATAAATAGGGGTATTATACTCCTACAATTACCCGTTGGTTCTTCTCTTTCTACCTGCCTCAGTTTTAAAGCACAGCAAGTCTGAGAATGTGCTTGACCTCTCTTACCAGTCTTAAGAGTACTCATACTCATTCTTCCTCTTTTATTCCACTTCATGGTGAGCATTTGTCCCAGTTTTCCAGGCCTGATAAGCCATTTCTTCAGACTTAAAGATGCATATGTAATTTCCCCACCACTAAATTACGTTTTTTGGTAATTTCTTAATTGGATATACTCAGAATTCCTTTTGAAGTTGCAAATCCCTCCTTCTGCACATACTGAACAACAGTAATTTAATTTTCAAACATCAAATCTCTAACATGATGCCATGATACACCTTTTTTGACAGTGATAAATACGGTGTGCTACTGAAGCAGAGACTCTTAGGGTACATTTACACTTAAGGCAACATGCAAGGTACAGACACCACATGCCCAGGTAGCATGAGTATAAACAGCAATGTAGATGGTGAGACACAGCTTAGGCAAGTAGGGTGCCCTACATGCCTGAAGCCTTAGGCCATATGTCCTACATTGGCTCTCTACATGCCCAAGCAGTGCCTCTCCTGGCTGCAATGAAAGGCTCTGGCAGCTCTGCAGCACGTAGCTACATGCTGCAGTGACAAACAGGGATGCAGCCTGACTCTCACTGCAGCGTGTAGGTACACATATGGTGCCCATACTTTATACACCACAGTAAGTGTAGATATAGCCTTACTGCAAAAAACTAAAAATACAAGTGTACAGGTAATAAATATGCTGAATTCAGCATATCAAGCTTAAAATATTCTGGCCACTCAATGCAGTACATTTTAATTTGCTTTAATTTAAAATGTGAATACACAAACTGCAGCTCTTACTAAAAAGTCAAGAGAAACAGGTTAGAGAATGCAGCCTTAACCTGCTATTTATTGCATGGGTATATGTTCTCGCAGAAAATAATCTAACTTAAACACAGCCTATTTTCTCATCACAAAGTGGGATACATTTCTTTGGAGGAAAGAGGTTAAGTCTGAAGCTTTTCTGTTTATCCAGCAGAACCTTTCTATTGTAGCTTTGTGGTTGCAGAAGCATTTTGCATGATAGGAGAGGCAAGATTTACTAACTCCCAAAGAAAGCACTCTTTCTTCATTAACTTTGAAGTGTTTAGTTTTGTTATTTTAGAGACATTTGATACCAATTTTGTCAACTGCTCTCCATACTATTGCAATAATTGCTTGTCAGATTGTCATCAACTCATTTTTATTGACAGTGTGAGTGAGGTAATTTGAGAGTAACCATAAGTTGCCAACAGTACTTAATACAATAACTTCCAAAGATTTCTATAAACTAGTTATTTTTGCCCATAACAAGAACAAATGTTATCACTTACAAGCTTAGACTCTCTACACATCAACTTAATGCATTTTTAAGCATGCTAGAATCACATATATAGTACATTTGGGTCCTGATTTCTTATCAGATGCAGTTAGCTCTATAACTAAAGTTTCAAATTTTTTGCAACATACCAGGTTTAAAGATTTAGGTTTTCTAGACTATCTAGATATTTTTCTTCCTTTAAGCACTGTGTGCAAACCACTATGCATCAGGAATCACTGCTTCAAAGCCATGTTTAAAAAGCATACCAGAGTATAAAGCACTATTTTAAAATAGTTTACCTAGTAAATGGGGACCAGACATAACTATGCAAACTATGTTAATAGTTGAACGTTTTCTATTAAGATAGTAATTCCAATGTTGACTGGGCCAGTATTAGAGAAAAATAGTAAGACTGCTACCCTATTTTAAAGGGAGCCAGATTTGGATACCATAGAGAATATTCATTTACTCAGCACAGGCCCAAACCAATAAGATTCCATGTCACCCCAAATATATCGTCTTCCTAAATGCATAAATTTATATGCAACTCCCATTAACAATAAAGGGAGTTTCTCACAGACAAAAAGTGATCATACCTCATGGTATGTAACATGTCCTGGCCCAATCTTAATATTCTTACAGCACTTTAAAAATGGTACAAATACTATTTACAGGTATTTTTATATTTTAGCACAAAATAGGTTATAGTGCCCAGTGCTAGTCTTCAAAATAGGTGTGTAAAAATGGCACCTTAATTATTATAGCCATTCCTTGTGAGTATAAAATTGTTGGCTAACATTAACAACAGTTTATTCCTGTACGCCTGGTGGAGCTAATACAACTAGAAGGGAGTGAGAGTATTCTTTTCCCTTTCACATTGATACAACTGTTCATTAAGTTGTAATTTACTGATATCAGAAGGCATAATCAAATGATTATACACATATAGGTTATATGTGTATAACTGAGGGCACAATTTGTCCTGCAGAAACTTTTGATCTTGTGCAAGAAAAAACCCAACTTGACTTGCAGATCCTAGGCTGACTTTGCAGGGCTGGCAGTTAAAACAGGGTTGCCAAGTGTCCAGTTTTCGACCAGAACGCCGGGTTGAAAAGGGACCCTGGCAGCTCCGGTCAGCACAGGACCAGCCCACTAAAAGACCCATTGGAGCCCCCACCCCATGCCCCAGCCCGGAGCCCCCTCCCACCCTGAACCCCTCAGCCCCAGCCCAGAGCCACTTCCTGCACCTCAAGCCCCTCATCCCTGGCCCCACCCCAGGGCCTGCATCCCCCACCCCCTCCCACACCCCAACCCCCTGATCCAGCCTAGTGAAAATGAGCAAATGAGCGAGGGTGGGGAAGAGCAAGTGACGGAGGTAGGTGGGGATGGAGTGGGCAGGGCCTCAGGGAAGGGGCAGGGCAAGGGTGCTCGGTTTTCTGCAATTAGAAAGTTGGCAACCCTAAGTTAAAAGTAAAAGTTGTTTTTTCTGAAGTTGAATATGTTTTAGGTGGAAATTAAGATAGACAATTAGGCATGGAACTGGTTACTTTTAAAAAGTGTGTCAGTCGATTTTTAGAGTAGAACTAATTTTTGAAGTTAAAATTGAAGCTGATTTTGTTTTAGAAGATAAAGACTGCAAACACCTTGAGATTTTACAGAGAAATAAGATGAGTACATTACATCACACCCCACAATGGTGATCCGCAAATAATTTTGTAAGTTTCTATCAGAAGTGTAGTTTGTGGTACAACCCTCTTACTTTCCTCTTTTTTTTTTGGTAAAAAGTGATTGCCATATAGGTAAGTGTAGCGCGAAATGTCACAGGGTAACCAGAAGGCAGTAGAAATATTTCTGAAAATGATTTTATTTTATTTTTATTTATTATTCAAGTCTCTTCAGAATGAGTTCAGTACCTCACAGAAGCTTGCCCTCAAGCTCTAGCTGCTCCATTCAATCTTGCTTATGATTAAAATTCTTACTATGTCACAGTGTTAGTTCTTTCAAAGATAATATTAGTCTTATGATATTTTTGGCATGACAGAGCATATCTGCATATCTAAGTATAAAGTGACCTATAGCCCCACTAGCTCAGAGAGCAAGTACCTCGGAGTTCTCACCTTCCATAGACAATTCAGGATTTAGACTGGCATGAGTGCTGTCAGATTTAAATTGTCAATCTGGGCTGGCCTCTCTCCCCTGACCCTTCTAACAGTTACGAAGGCATCAGTGCCCTGCAGGCAAGACAGAAAAGCCTGCCCATCTCAAATTAGCTGCCAACAACACTGCACAATGTCTGATACAGGAAAATTAACCGCTGTACCCTTGCTATTCCTTGCATACAAGGGGACTTGTTTTTCCCTCCTTAGGTGGCAATTACTGCCAAAGTCTGATTTTCTTGGGTAACAGCAACAACTGAAAGCTAGCACATTTGGTCTGAAGAACAAATCAGAAGAGATAGGAGTTTTAGGCCCATTGATCAGCTTACATGTTAAATATAATTATACAAACAAGGTTAAATTGCTCTAAAAAATGGTTTTATAAAAGTTTTCCTTTTATTCTTAGGACATTACACTTTTTCATTTTAATCCAATCTGACTTTCAACCTACTGATCAAGCTTAAGCCATTTCATGACAACTTCTATTCATTGTAGACATTCAACTTTAGAAAATATGTCCCAGATTCTCCTCTCCGTTCAGGCTGCTTTGCAGTGTGCAGCTGACCAGAAGTGGCTCTCCTGAAGTTGGCTATGCCATATTTAGGATCATCTCAGTGGGGCACAAGACCGTGTCTAGTGGCACAGAGTTGTTTTACGGCTTCCCCACCACAACCCATTGAGTTCACCAGTAGGTGATACAAGTTAAAGTGAGTTTCAAAATATTCTAATTTAAGCCACGGGAATTACCTAATACACAGCCAACACACATAGCCATCTTTGCACCCCTCCTCCTAAACTGCACTGTATGCTCCTCAGGCACAACTGAACATTAAATGTACAAATTTATGTGGAGATGCAGTTATCTGGCTAGAGAATATCAGACTTTTGAACACACACAATCAAGGAGTTCTTCAGGATCAGAGTAATATTCTAACCCCTCCCCCGAAATTTTACTCTGGGATCTCTGAAAGGTAAGTGTTACTTACACAAACACTATGTCCCCTCGCTTTGAATATGCTGGAATAGCACTGGCAATTGTGGCAAATCCATATGAGTATATAATAGATTCCTCTGTCCTCATAAATTTTGCTAGTCGATCTTCCAATTCCAAGTGTACATCTGAGAAAAAAAAAATTTAAAATTCTTAGGCAAGTTTAATTGTTCTGCTTTTATTGCAGAATGGCTTAACAGTTTGTACTCAGAAATTAACACAGCCATGTACTGAAACAGGAATTTGCTAAGGAAGAGTGGGGCCTCATCAGCTGTTACCTGTGGTAACAGTGTCACAGAAAATGAATCATTAAACACCAAAGCTGATGCATCCATCCTTGATGGGCACTGAGTGGTGTTTGTCAAATTCAAGCATCAGAAGTTCTAATAGTTGCCAAACCATATGCATATTTGTAAAACTAATATGCTTGTGTACTCAGAACAGCAGTGAGAATTTCCTTACATTTAGACTAAGTACCTTAGGGCAGGGACTGTCTTTTTGTTCTGTTTGTACAGTGCCTAGTGCAATGAGGCCCTGGTCCATGACTGGAGTTCCTAGCTGCTACTGCAGTGCAAACAGTAACAAGCAATGCAATTTCCAGCAATTAACTAAATCCTGGCTGGCTGAACTTCTGTCCATCCTAACTCAGAAAATCAAAACAACCCAATATAATTGCCCAACACAGCTCATGCCTTATTGCTTTGTTTTCATATGAACTGAGAAGAAGCGAAAAAAGGTAGACCATTCAGTAGTCTACAAACATTCTACTGCCCCAAGACTGATGTGTCTGTTATGGTATCAACGTTAAAGATGCATGTTTTCATATTTAAGGGGGGGGGGGGGGGCGGCCCTGGGAACAACACAGGAATTACAGCAATTCCTGGATTTGACCCATGATCTCCACATTATGTGAATCAAACATATACCATTCCCCAGAAGTATATTTCTACTAGATTTGTGTGTACATATTACTCTTTGATCCAGATCAAGTGGATGAAGGTTATAGTGGGAAGACCTATTATATTCAATTTTATCCAGTCCTTTCCATATTTTAAAAACTGGAAGCCTTGGTCTACCCCACCTTAATTTGCCTAGAGTATCACAGTGCAAAGAACTGGCTTTCAATCTTAAAATTCAATTTTTAACCACAAACCCTTTGCCAAAAAAATATTATTTCTGGCGCTTAGAACCTACACTGATCAACATCTTCCAAATGGAGACAGCTGGAGTACCTCCCTAAGTACTTAAAGGGTGAATACTGGTTGTGGTCTTTGGAAACACACTCAGAATGTAGACTTTGTAGAGGTTTAGGAGTTTGTTTTCAGAAACTCTGATAACAGTTTTCCTTGTTTTCAAATAATTGCTGATCTACCAGACTCAATCCCCCAGACAGTCTGGAAGCTGGATGAACTTTGACTCAACTAGTAAAAGAGGAGCATGGGTAGGATCTGTTATCTGGCAATGAACACCCAAAGGAGAGGCCACATGAAATATATAATATAGCATTCAAAAACAAACTTCCTCATGGGGCCTCATCAGCTGAAGTGTGCAGGATATGGAGAAAAGCTAGAGCTTTGAGTATCAGCTATGAATTGCCTAGAGCAGTGGTTCTCAACCAGGGGTCCGGGGGGGTGGGGGGGGGGGGATATGAGCAGGTTTCAGCAGATCCGCCCAGCAGGGCAGCATTAGACTTGGGTCCCAGGGCAGAAAGCCAAAGCCCCACTGCATGGGGCTAAATCCCAGGGCCATGAACCCTGCCACCCATACAAAGCATGTGCAACTTAACTTTGCAGGGCCCCCTGTGGCACGGGGCCCTGGGCAGCTGCCCTGCTTGCCACCCCCTAATGCTGGTCCTGGCTTTTCTATGCAGAAAAACAGTTGTTGTGGCACACATGGGCTGTGGAGTTTTTATAGCATGTTGGTGGGGGCTTCAGAAAGAGAACGGTTGAGAACCCCTGGCCTGGAGGGGGAAAAAAGAAAGCTTTCTAGAGAGGAGTATGTGGATGACTTAAGCCTTTCAATAAAAATACTTGATCTTAAAGCTCAGAACATCAGGCAGCTATCTGGGGAATAAGTGAGAGAAGAGGATGTGACGGGTTGGATCACAGAAACCCCCTTGGGAGCTGCCACCTGATGTGCAAAGACTACCTCTGCTCCTGTTTTCCCTGCCAGCTCAGGACTCCAGCACCCTGTCTTGCTGAGCCAGACACTCCCGTCTGGCTCCAACACAGACCTTGGGTCTGAATAACTTGCCCCAAAGCTGCAAGTTTACCTGAAAACAGCTCACAGAAGTGTGCTTGTCTTTAGCACTCAGATGCCCAACTCCCAATGGGGTCTAAACCCAGATAAATCCGTTTTACCCTGCATAAAGCTTATGCAGAGTAAACTCATAAATTGTTCGCCCTCTATAACACTGATAGAGAGATATGCACAGTTGTTTGCTCCCCCAGGTATTAATACATACTCTGAGTAAATTACTAAATAAAAAGTGATTTTATTAAATACAGAAAATAGGATTTAAGTGGTTCCAAGTAGTAACAGACAGAACAAAGTAAGTCACAAGCAAAATAAAATAAAAATGCGCAAATCTATGTCTAATCAAACTGAATACAGATAATCTCACCCTCAGAGATGCTTCAGTAAGCTTTTTCTCAGACTGGACACCTTCCAGGCCTGGGCACAATTCTTTCCCCTGGTACAGCTCTTGTTCCAGCTTAGGTGTTAGCTAGGGGATTCTTCATGACGGCTCCTCTCTCTCTCTGTTCTCTTCCACCCCTTTATATATCTTTTGCATAAGGCGGGAACCCTTTGTCCCTCTGGGTTTCCACCCCCCGCCCACTGGAAAAGCACCAGGTTAAAGATGGATTCCAGTTCAGGTGACATGATCACATGTCACTGCAAGACTTCATTGCCCACTTGCCAGCACACACATATACAGGAAGACTAACAGGTAAACACAGCCATCTGCAGACAATGGTCCTGGTTAATGGGAGTCATCAAGAGTCCAATCCATCATTAATGGCTCACACTTTACATAATTACAATAGGCCCTCAGAGTTATATTTCATATTTCTAGTTTTAGATACAAGAGTGGTACATTTCTACAAATAGGATGATCACACTCAGTAGATTATGAGCTTTGCAATACCTTACAAGAGACCTTTTGCAGGAAGCATATCCCAGTTACATTATATTCACTTATTATCATGTTTTTATAAAACCATATAGACTGCACAACGTCACAGAGGACATCTAGCTCTATAGATTAACTGAACTTTAACTTACAGATACAAATACCACACACAGTGAAGGGGCTCTATATACAGAAAGCATTGTTGTTTGCAGCAACCAGCAATAAATTTCTCATTAAAAATTTAATACTTGACAACCATGATAAATTACAAAAGTGTTGCCAACACGTAAGAGTCCGAACACTCAGGTCTGCTCACTAATAACTATTATTAGCTGGCTATCACCTTGGATGGAGAGGAAGACCAGGTATGTCGTGACATCAATGAACAAAGTCTGCAGGATTAAGTCTAAAAGGCTGCAATAAAACAATCGTGCTCTGGCAGATATGAAATATTTATCAAATTTAAACATGTAAGGTGATTGCCTGATCACTCAATAGGGCTGACCTGACTAAATGAAATACCTAAGCCGGCCTTCTGGAGAAAGCAAACATATGGTTGATGCCAAGGGAGATCTCTACAACCATCTGGGTTAACAAAAGAATCCATGACTCCCAGGGAGTGACATGAAAGCTCACAAGAAGAGAAGACAACATTTTAAGCCTGTAACTATCCTGCCTTTTACGTCTCCTGAGTGGAGACAGCAAAGGAATAATAAATGCCATAATTCTGTAATGAAATATTAGAGAGGCTAGTTTCACAACTAAGCCGATTATAAAAAAAATCCTTCATATTGAGTTTTGTCACAACTAGAACTCTTCCCACCACAAAAAAAGTCTTAATGTTTCTTGTAGAGGATATTTCATTCTGAATACAGTATTATACAAATAAGACAACAAGTTTCATCATTAGAATTTTACAAATATACAGAAGTCAGACTGCCCTCTTGTGGTCTATTTAGCATTTAATGAAGGAATTTTAAGTGCATTTCTACTTCAACCATTTTAAACACACTTCCCAGTATGACAAATTCCACGGCATTGTAAACAAGTGAAATTTTGAAACATAAGGAAGCTTCTAAAAAGAAAAGTATACTAAACAATTTACTTAGCAAGGGCATATAGAAATTACTTGCCGTTACTGACGGTATGTATTAGAAGGCAGTTTTACCTAGTGGACAGAGCAGGGACTAAGTCTAAATTGTGGGTCCTAGATTATCACTGACTGATCTAGGACAAGTCCAGTTAAACACTATACCTATGACTTAAAGTAAATATATGCATTTTTATCAAGCTACCATACTTGAATTGATAGCCTTTGCTATTGTTTAATCAATCTCAATTAAGTTTTTTATCATTTAATTTGTGTTGATTAAACAAAACAGGGTAACTAGTAGTAATGAAAATAGCTACTTTATTACATCTTTTAAAACACTTAAATATGTCTCAGTCTTGACTGGATTGTGCATATTCCCTCTTTTAGACTCAAACCCATTATCATTTAATTGTACTTATTTGGACTCTAGTTTATCCACATTCTCCCTATGGTGCCCTAAATGCAATAGGTCAAATTCAGCATTATGACTTGGCTAAAGGATCTATGTTAGCTGGATTACGCAAGAAGCGCCTTTTGTTTAAACACTTGTTTAAATTTAATTTTAGCAATGATAAGCACCACACCAAAAAGTCTGTTGTGTGTCAGCCATTCCCTGCATTGAAAAACTGAGACAGTGTACAGAGCAAATATTTTGGAAATACCCACTACCTCAATATGAAAATCTTATTTTAAAGATGAACTAAAAGTATGTTAGTAACAGTAAAGCAAAGTTATACTTACCAAAAGTGCCGTAAAACCCTCTAGGTCCACAAGTGCCAACTCCGTACTTCCTCAAAGATGCCTGGGCTGCATTCTTTAGTGAAAACATTACATGAGAAACATTTAGCTTATTTCTACAATAATATTATCTGCACAATTCAGATTGTCAATTTTACATAATTGTCAACATTGCTATTCTTGTTCCATATAATTTATATAGCCATAGAACCAAATGCAATTAAAATGTTGTACAATAACTTAACTAATTTTGTAAACTCATTTGCCAATGAGACTTCACTATTTTAATCAGGTATTTAAGCTTAGTTTACTGTATAAAAATACTATACCGATGGTGCACTGAGGAAAAGAGTACCTAGTAGGTACTAATAATGTAACTTTAAAATCAAGCAACTGTATATGATTCCATGCCTATTGAAATATTGGCCATTTCAGTAGTACTGTTCTAGCTGAAGGACAAATTTATATTTCACAAAAAGGCAAAGATTACATTCTACTTCCACCTCAGAATTGTATTTACTTTTTCCTTTATTTCCTTCACACAAAGAGGACCAAGGGAAGGATTTTCAAAAGCACATAATGGAGTTGGCACCACTGCAAATCTCAGTGAGACAACAGTTGCCTTGAGATGTTTAATTTAATAATAATTTAATGGTCACCTACTAATTTAAGAACTTTCATTTTGATGACAACCTATAGTAAATGTCACCCTATATATTTATGTGAAATACCAAAGTAAAATATATTCCTTAAAACTTCAGGTGCATGAAGAGAACTAGCTGAACTCTCTCTCAAAATAAAGTTTTCAAGCTGACACCATCCACCAATGACTGCACTATACACAGCTATAAACTATTTATAGTCTTCTCTGTTTTTATCAATATCAGTTGGGGAGAGCGCCCCAAAGTGCCTCTTCTACACTTGAGGAGAAGGAGGAAGTCACTTCTATCAGATTACCTCCTTTTTAGTAAGAAAAGGAACATTAGATTAAACATTAATTGAAAAAATATATATATATTCTGGTCTTGCAGTGGGTGTGCAACAAGATTATATATAGTTCTGAATACAACCTGAACAAGTTATAAAAACTGACTTGACTTTATCTTCTTATACAGAAAGCAGTTTGAATGGAATACTCAGGGCCATGAAAAGATCAAATTTTAAGTGCATCGCTCCCTTTCCTGCAAAGCATGGGTATGATCCTGTTAACACCTCACTATTTGGCACAATGCTTACTACCATGAGTAGTCTCACTGAAGTCGGTGAGCGTACTGAGAGTAGCAAGCACTATGCCACAAAGTAAGATGTCCATAAACTCCACTATCAGATGCCACTTAGAATCTCAAAGTTTGTGACTACACTTTTCTAGAAGATACCTCTTGAAATGTTTTTAAACAATTCTCTTTGTAGTCTTCATTTTTGGTTACAAATTTAAACTTTGTCACTTTTTCTAATCAGAAAGAATGACAGGGTAGAAGAGGCTGTTTATTTCCCACAGAATTCTGTTTGGTTGTGCAAAAATTGCTAGGCCCGTATAAAAGCAAGGATAATCAAAGAAGGGGAAAATGTTAATCATCTACCCAAACTTTGGAAGAACTTACATATAGGGAATTGTCCTTTTCAAACCTATAAATGCCTCAGAATTGAACACAATTATGGATACAATTTTGTCACAGTAAAATCAGGCAAAATTCATGGAACAGTCATGGTAAAAAATGTACAAAATCAGTGTATGGTCACAGCAGGGCTGAAGCCTGAGCCTGGCCACCCACTGCTGAAGTCTGAGCCCCACCACCCGAGACTGAAGCCCCAGAAGTCACGGACATCTGTTAAAGTCACGGAATCTCTGACCAAATTGTATCCTTACTTATAATACACAAACTACAATGATGCATATACTGCCATATTTAAATGCTGGTTAACGTTTTGCCATTTAAATTCCTAGCACTTTCACACTTCCAGTATACACTGGAAATAACTGAGGCATAACACAAGTTATTGCAATCCCTTTATTTCATGTTGTTACTGGACTGCACTCATGTGGAAACACCTCACCCAAGAACACTTATTTAATATTTGCATAAGGCTTTGAATATGTCTAAATATAAGTGCTAAATGTTTTTAATTTTGGTAATTCCTATGAAGTAGGTATGTAAAGATCTTTTCTTTATAAATAAAGAAATGTAAACAGAGGTGAAGTGACTTGCTCAAGGTCACATGGTAAGTCAACAGCAGAACCAGGCTTAGGACGTGATGTGGATGAAGACTACTACTGTGCTAAGTGTTTGTGAGGTTCACATATTTTTAAGTCATCCCCAAACACAAGGTAAAATGCAATAGCACATTTTAAAAAAATCCCTTTGTATATAACTATCTATGTGCAATCATATAACCTACTCACCTTCACTCTTTCGTTATCCAGAAGTCCAAGAAAGTTAAATGATGCAAAATTTATACATTCCTTGCCATTCACTATGATTTTATGACTTGGGGAGCTACAAAAATATAAAAACAGTGCTATAGTTAAAAGTTAAATATTTGTCACTTTCATAACGGTCAAACAGTACACTGACTGTGTTTTAAAACATATTAAGATATTAATTAAAACGTTGATTTCCCCCCCCTATTCTGCCATGTTTTCAAAGTCATAATTTTACTCTGAACCTAAAGCCATGTCTACACTACCACTTATATCGGCAAAACTTATGTCACTCGGGGGGGGGGGGGGGGAGGAGCACAGGCGGTTTCACACCCCCGAGTGACATAAGTTTTGCAAGCATAAGTGGTAGTGTGCACAGTGCTATGTCGGCGGGAGAGCTTCTCCCACCAACATAGCTACTGCTGCTTGTTGGGGGTGGTTTAATTATGTCGAAGGGAGAGCTCTCTCCTGTTGGCAGAGTGGCTACACGAGATCTTACAACAGTGCAGCTGCATCGGTACAGCTGTGCTGGTGTAAGCGCTCTAGTGCGGACATAGCCTAAATACAATACAAACAGATATACTAACCACAGCATCTTGTCAAATTCCAGTTTGGATAATTACATTCTGCCTACCTAAAATCCCCTGTCCCTTAAACTAAATGCAGTATTCTCCAAAGTTCTGTTCCGAACTGTTTAGGATTGCTGCTTGTTGTTTAAATAATTGCTGGTTCACGCCACAAAGGTGATGTATTTAAGTAGTGGTTAAAACTTCTCCTTTGTATAATTTGCAAAGTGCATTTGGGATCCCTGGGATCCCCCCACTTCGGACCCCTAGGATCCTCCCACTTCGCTAACAAGAGTTAACTAAAAAAAACAATAGTTTTGTCATAAAGCAAGATCACCTTTGCAAACACCTATGGAAAAAAATTATAAAAATAAAAAAGGCACCAAGTTTATGCAGACACTCAACACAAGATGCTTTAGAATGCTTGGGAAATCTGACATGCTAGATTTCATTCTGTTTAATTCATAGAAGTTACAGTAATTCCAGGAACAGTTTTTGCTAGGAGTCAGCCAGCCAAAGAACCAGGATTTGGAAGTAAAAATCAAGCGATGACGACAAAAAATAGTTGTGGAGACGAAAATGTGACCAGAGCAAAATGTTCAGCAAAGTTTAGAACACGCAGCCTGTAACCAGGAGAATAATGAAATCTTTTACACTGCAAGCATTTTACCAAACACCGTTACTGAAGCAATGAAAAATCTGACTATTTAAGAGCTTGCATTAGCACTAGCTAACTCAGTTTGACTCGCTTTTCCTAAATTTAGGCATCAGGCCAGAAACCCTCAATGTCTAGCCTACAAATTAATCAGACCTCTGTGTTCTGTACTTTAGAACAGTTATTACAAAATGCTAAAGACACTACTAACTCAACATTAAAGTTTCACTTACTAACAAAGTGACAGGAAGTGAAGTACTGACGTTATGATTGAAAAACACTAGTTCTTCCTATTTATGCACATGCTGTACAATATGATCCTATACTATATGAATATAAAATATCATTGCTCCAAGCTTGTCTAACCAGGGAACAAACAATAATATATGACCTATACATACACAATCAAAACCAACCAAGGCAGCTCAAATATCCTCAGATAGTTGCTTCAAAACTGTTTTCTGACCCTAATTCACCAAACAATGTTTATACATTTTGAATGAAAAAGTTTGGAGAACGTTTTAAGTTGGACAAACCAGAAACACAAAAAAGAGGCTAAATTTGAATTCACTACAAATTGTAAGAAAAGTTTCAGCTTACTGCACACAAGCGTTCATAACTTTGAAAAAAACATGGATTCAGTTTTCTTCAAAACTTGTTAATTCAGAAGATTAAAACAATGAGAAAAGTCAGCAAAACAGTTTTGAAAAGTGTTCATTTAACTCGCTGTATGTCCATCTGAAATGCAACTCTAAGGTCCTGGCCATTTAAACATGCCCACAAGTAACCAGACAGGTTTTAGTAGTCCCATTGAGGTCAAAGGAGTTTTCATGTACATAAGTTTTTGCAAGATCAGGGCGTAACTGTGCAGGTATAGGCTTACTGCAATGATCAGTACATTCCCAGATGCAATTTTTAAATGCTATTAACTTTGTAAATCAAAAATAATTCCCCATCACTCCCCAACCCGTCAGGCCCAGTAAAGACACACACTGTTCATTGAGAGCTTGCCATGGACAGTCTCAAAACTGTAGCCCTACCGAAGAAAGGTATGGTCAGATTCCTCTCTCTCATATTTTAGATTGATAAGATTTTGTTCAAGCTTCTAAAGAAGCAATATCCTTGCTTGGGCAAAGACCAAACATGGAAAACTTCAGTCTAAATGTAATTTCACTGCAAAGTTATAAGCATATGGAAACAGGATACTGCATTCTGTAAACTACTTTGCAACCTCAGTTATAGCAAGTGCTACAAGACAAAAATTTCACAAAGAAGTGTGGGGATGTGGAGCAGCCTTAAAGCATTAGGGGTTTTTTTATGCTCCACAGTTCCTACAGTATCATCTATAGGACCACTAGTTATAATCAGACATTGAGTGGCCCACATTCTTACTTTATATAAAAACAAAGAATTCCAAGTGATGTTCATGGAATCTACGTGTATATTGATTGGATAATGTCTTTTAGGGTCCTAAGATTCCAAATCTGTGCTTAGGGCTTTCACCGATATTTACGGGAGTTGCATGTACAGACAAAGGCAAATACTGAATTTCATCTTCAACATAAAATACAAAGATATATCAAAAGTTATAAGAAAACAAGTAATAACATTTTATTAAAGTTAACGTAGAACAAGTACTAAAGTCTATAAAGTTTATTGTGGACTTTTTTGTTTCAGGGATATACTTCATTTTTAGCATTTGTGTTTCCAACATTTCATTATTTTTCCCTTAATCATTAAGGTGCACATTTGCTGAATGATAATTCAGCATGATCCTGTCTAAATAGGCTATCTTGCAATTAGTTTCCCTACAAAGCATAGTCTATTATATTTCATGAATCAGTTAATTCAACATAGATGCTCTTAAAGTGGTCTTTACACAGCTTTAAACAATAATTAATTTAAAATTGGTTGTTCTTTGTTAGGAAAATGCTCTGCATCGCTGGTTTTGCTATCATTAACAATATTAGCTGCTGGAACTTTTGGTTAAGTAACAAACTCATCTGTTCAGGTCAGACAAGAATCTATGTAATCAAACTGAATATGGCATTAACACGAGGTATAGAACTGTCTTCCACAAAGGAGAATACCCCCACCATAATGTGTGTTAGACTAAATCAAGAGGTTTTCATTCTACTTTTAGCAGACAATATTTCATACTTCCTAAGGTACTGTCGGCTACATATGCGTCAAATCCACAAGCTATATTAAATATGGCAATAAAGAACCCCCACCACATACCATTATAATTAAGAGATGCATTACAGACACTTTTGTGGAAGACTAACATCAAAATCACAGAAGGAAGACTGCCATTACTGTCAACAGGATACCTGAATCACTAATTTAGCAGGGAACAAGATGGCTCTTGAACTGCCAATAGGATATGGAAATTTTCACTTGTATATTAATTCTGAGATGTGAACTAGGCTGACAGCCCAAGTTACAATCCAATGGCTGTTCAATGGCTCATGGAAAGGTAGCTAGTTGGTGGTCTTAGTGTTACCAGGAAGGTGCCAGGATTCTCCCTCCTCATCCCCTAACTATTAAGTGTAGCAGCCCTAAAAGGTTTTGAATAGTTTATTTTGGCATTTTTTAACTCAAGTGAAAGATTTTCAAACACTGAATATTTTCCTTCACTCCATACCCACCGAGATATTTTGATTGTTTCCCCACACCCTTTCCCAACGTCTTTAAAAACAGCTCTGGACAGGGAAAAAGTGACCAAAAGTATCCACATCACAGAAGCCACAATTAAACTTGGCCCCCATTTTTTTTTTTTTCCTTTTAAAAGCAGAGCTGCTTCCTCTTTGACAAGTAAGCGGCACATTGCCAGGCCAGCAAGCGAAAGCAATCACTGTGCTGCTTGTGCCACACTTGTTTCATGAGTGGATGATTTTAAAATTACTAGTGTTGTTAACCTGGCATCTTTCGTGAGCACTAAAATATACAGGGAAACCCCAATATAACGCACCCCGCGATAACGCGAATTTGGATGTAACGCGGTCATAAGGTGGCTCCGGCTGCCCCAAGCAAAAAAAAAAAAAAAAAAAAAAGAAAAGGGGGGGGGGGGCGGAGCACCGCCGAAGTGCAAAAAAGAAAAAAGAAAAAACCGCCAGAGCGCCGCCGAAGCGCCCCCTGCCCCAAAAGCAGCATCCGGAGCGCCACGGAAGCGCCCAGGGGCAGTGGTCAACTGGGGGCCCCCTGCGCCTCCCTGACTGTGTCCCCAGCAGAAGCGCAGGGGGTGGAATGGGGGGACCCTGAGTGCCATCCCAGGGAAGGAGCAGAAAGGGGTGGAACCATGGGCGGGGCAGAATGGGGGGCAGGCTAGCAGGTGGAAGGGGCGGGGGGGCACTTGCTTTGTCCCAGGGCCCCAGGAAACCTTAATCTGCCTCTGGCCCTGAAGTGTTGCACCAAATCGCCCCAAATGTTGAGAGGCTCAGGGCCAAATCGCCAGCTTGACAGCCCCTATTAGCCTCGCTGTCCAAGTAACACCTGAAGGCTCTACAAATCTAACCAGGCTGCCCTTGCTGAGATGCAGGACACCCCTACCAGCATCAGTGACTCAGGCACAAACTAACCCCCTCACACACACACAGAGCGCAAAAAAGAAAAAAGAAAAAAAAGAAAAAAACAGCCAGAGCGCCGCCGAAGCACCAAAATAAAAATAATAATAATAAAAAAAAAACGGCAGGAGCGCTGCGGAAGCGCAAAAAAGAAAAAAAAAAAAGGGGGCTGCAGCGCCGCCGAAGGGAAAGAAAAAAAAAATGGAATGTGCCTTCCCCACTGCCTCTTCCCCCCTACCCCCGCGTCTCCTTTTGGCGAGAAGAGCCATTCTCCTCCCCAGCTGCTCCTTGCTCTTCCTCTGCCCCTTGCACGTCTCCCCTGCTCTCCCCAAGTGTTTCCCTCTCTCGCTGCATGGCTGAGAGCCCCCGCTGCTGGAGCTGCATCCTTTCAGTTACTGTTATGGGCAGTTCCCAAAGGCAAGTCCTTTTCTGCCCAAGAGAAATTGACCGGCTTGAAACTGACCGGCTTGAAATGGTAAACCTCGCTATACTGCGACCCCGCATTTAGCGCGATCGAATTTTTTGGAGCCCAATCATCGCGTTATAGCGGGGTTTCACTGTACCTTTATTTTTAAATGCTACCAACATAAAAGTTAAAACAAAAAATGTACCATTCCTGCAATACTATGATGTACACTGTAGAAGTGCACTTATGTTTGAATTGCATCTGTGTTGCAACACATATGGGAAATATCGTGAATCAGTATCACTCTTATGAGAGCTTTTCTGTCTACACGGTGCATTAGTCCGCACCAGGGTGTGTCACACTAATTGGCTAGTGCACATTGGTGTAGTCCCATTTCAAATTTATAGACAAGCCCTAAGATGTTATAGCCAAGATTTCAAATGACTCCACTTTTGAGAGCCCAGCTTGAGATACCTTAAAGTAGTCTAATTTTAAGAAAGTGCCAATCCTCTAAAAAAATCAGGTCCCTCCAGTTGGAAACCCAAAAATTACTAGTCGCTTTTGGAGATTTAGGCCTATACCTTTACAAAATTTGCTTCATTTTGGTTATTAGTTGTCAAACAGAAAAGGATCCTGAATAAGATACCAAGATGAAGCCCAATTACCTAATACTTTACCATCAGTGATTAAAAAGAGAATTAGATACAATAGTATAGAGAATCTCCTCAGAAGTTAATTCTGTTTCAACAAAGATATAATGAACTTTGATAGGAGGTTTCAGAGTAACAGCCGTGTTAGTCTGTATCCGCAAAAAGAATAGGAGTACTTGTGGCACCTTAGAGACTAACAAATGTATTTAAGCATAAGCTTTCGTGGGCTACAGCCCACTTCTTCGGATGCAATTATGATAGGAGGCTTTAGCATCAGTGACAAACCCAGTCCTGTAATCCTAACATGCAACTCACTCACAAAGATATTCCAGGAACATTAAAATCCTCATATGTTTAAAAACAGAGACATTTGAAAAGAGATTTATATTGAAGTTGAACACAAGACTATTTTGTGCTAAATTTACCCTGAAACAACACTGTAGTTGAGAGCTGGATGATCTTTTGATACAGGAGGAACAAGAGGTTCTGGTTGCCACTCTTCAATCAATTCTTCCTTTTCCTGAAAGGATCAGAAGTCAAAATACCCAACATTTAGTATCTTTCAAATATGATTTCCATTATAGCAGATTATGGTATGATAAGCAGATGGGTATAGTTCTAGCCAAAAGAACTATATCAACATGTGGCACCCTTCCAAGTCAATGCTGAACTACACCTCTACCCCAATATAATGCTGTCCTTGGCAGCCAAAAAATCTTACCGCGTTATAGGTGAAACCACGTTATATTGAACTTGCTTTGATCCGCCACAGCACGCAGCCCCCCCCCGGAACGCTGCTTTACTGCGTTATATCTGAATTCGTGTTATATCAGGTCGCGTTATATCGGGGTAGAGGTGGGTGTATTACGACCAAATACTATACAGAGGGGCTCTGCACTACTTGGGGTGACTTTGAAATGAGAGATCCTGGCCAGATCTGTTCATTAAAGATCTCATGGCATGCTTTGTAAAAGAAAAGGTGTTGACTCAGCATCCTGGTCAAAATTTTAACTAAGGCAATTTCTTCCTGATTACCAACTAGCAAAATTACCCTCTAATTTAATATTAGATACAGCATTCCTCACTTCCTGTCCTCAACCATTCTATAGAACTATTAAACAAACAGTTCTTGCATTAGAGTGCTAAGTGAAGTGACACAATAGAAGCAACAATTACTAATCAAATTAGCACAATCTGCACATTGGGTAACATCAATAGAATAGCATGTCATAACTACTAATCCTCACAACACATGCAAGGTAGGCAAGTGTTCCTGTCCATTTTTCAGATGGAGTAACAGAGGTCATGTCACTTGCACAAGGATACACAGTGAATCAGAGTCAGAACCAGCATTAGACTTCAGGAGTTGCTTAGTTCCACCTAGTCCTATACGCTCTAACCCCTGAACCACAATGACACTAAGTAGAGCTATGATATAAGCATTAGCTATAAAAGGGATGTTAAGTTTGAAACTACTTTTAACTTATTTTAAAAGACTAACTAAATTTGTAGATACTGAGACTAGAACTGACAACCTCCACTCTTTGGTTTTATAATTTAAGTAATTCTCTTGCAATGAACGATCCCCATACACAGGATACGGGAAATTAACTAAGGCTACATTTACACTAGGATTGATGTTGCCAATATATCCTATTATTGTTCTTAGCACTAGTGCAGAAAAGGCTCCAGAGGGCTGCTGGCATTTTAAGTACCACGCTGTCTAGCCCAGCTACACAATGCTTAAAACGTCAGCAGCCACTAGGGCCATGAGTTCTAAAATGTAACACCTCCCTTAACACTGTTGAAGAGTAACATTTCCTAAGAGTTATTTTCCAGGTATAATAAAATCCCATCCTTGCAAAAAGACAAAGAAAACGAGACACTCCTGATGATCTATTCACAAATGCAAAACAAAAAAGCTTTAGGATATTGGATTTTCACATTATTATTGTAATTAAATGTCAATATAAACTGTAAGGCTAACGGAATATTTAAAAACTACATTACCTACTTATTGATACTTATTACAGGATTACTATTTAAGAAAATCCATTATTTCAGTAACTTCAATTTTTGTATGAAGATTCTGATGCAGAAAACTCATACTTATATTTAAAGAAAAAATTTCAGTCTAAATGACAAAAAAGATTAGAAATTGGAAAGGGAAGTGTACACAATTATAAGTTTATTTTGTTGTAGTTTCAATATTTTCTTTTTATTTAGACGATGAATGACTTTGTTTTTGAACTGTGACTGTTTATAGAATACATTTCATATTTGAAGAGGACAAGACCTTCTGTATCAAAATATAAATGGCCCTATGTTTCAGAAGAGATTTTCTTAAAATTGCTTTAAGAAAATGTTTAGATAAAACATTTGATCTTGTACATGTTGTATTTCTTATTGGAACTATGCCCAATTGCCCTATATTTGAAAGGAAATAAACTGACATAAATGTGTGCAACAACATTAAGTCTAAATATTTGTTTAATATTTAGAAATAGCTACAATCATGTTAGAATGTGTGCTTGGCTACTACTGAGATTAAAAGCTAGTGTGCTCATGAATGTAATTATAGCACATGCATTAGATTTCTTCAGCAGTATGCAAGGTTTTAAGAATTCTTATGAAGTTTCATCAAGTATTTAGCTAGTGTCAATGCTGCTAGCCTAGCATGTTAAGGGTGATATGCTATGGATTTTTTTTAAACTAAATATCATAGTTTTAATACTGATCTCTCTGTTCTCAAACTTTCAATACAGTTTATTGCTGTGCAGCATTGTCTAGCAATATCCATATTCACCATTAACACATAAGCAGACCTGGAAGATGATGCCTGAAGGGTAAAGGCAGTGTCATAGTGGTGGACAGAAGGTGAATATTTAAAATTATAAAATAAAATTATATTGGTTAAAAATCTCAGGAACCCATGACCCTCAATACAATAGCCTATTCGTGGCAACACTTCTAGCCTAAGCAGATCCACTAAGGCCTCTCAGCCCCTTATTGACTACTAGGCCTGGTCTACACTGGGGGCGGAGGGGATCGATTGAAGTTACGCAACTTCAGCTACATGAATAACGTAGCTGAAGTCGATGTACTTAGATCTACTTACCGCGGTGTCTTCACTACGGTGAGTCGACTGCTCCTGCTCCCCTGTCGACTCTGCCTGCACCTCTCGCTGAGCTGGAGTACAGGAGTCAACAGGAGAGCGCTTGGGGATCGATTCATCGCATTTAGACTAGACGCGATAAATCGAGCCCCGCTGGATTGATCGCTGCCCGCCGATCCAGCCAGTAGTGAAGACATACCCTTAGATACCAGTACAGAAGAAGTCATGAGGTCCTCCCCACCATTATCACTAGTTTTTAGAATATAATGGCTTTGAGTACCAGGTGAAGTAGGAGAACCAAGAAAGAGAAAAATGAAGTACTGATGTTTAATTCTGATACTTACACATGCTTAACTTACGTACATGTGTAGTCCAACTAGAGTCAATGGGACTACTAGTGTTTAGAGTTAAGCAAGAGTACAACTGTTTGCAGGAATGAGTTTAAAAGTTAAACAGAATTTTATCCCCACTGATGTATAAAGTTCTCAATCCTCTCTTAAACTTGCTAATATCTGAAGTGTTAGGTGCCAGTATTTTATGCTGACATTCTATTTCCAGACTGATTATTTAGCAATTGCTTTCCAGGACAGCAAAATTCAGCATGAATTTCTCCAATATTGTGTTTTTTTGTTTTTGTTTTTTTTTAAATCTACCTGAAGTTTCCATTGTTAAAACAACTCTGTTCACAAAGTAGAGCTGATGCCAATTTCATCTCTCTAGAAATTTAACAATTAATTCAATTCCTTCAAATTTCTGATTTGTAACTTTCTAAAAATTAAGTTTTCCTCTAATTGGTGTAATATTATTTCTGATCAATTATTTTTCCTGCCCAAAACAAAACGCATATTGAAAGATCTCTTACTCCATTTTGGAGTCACTAGAAATATCGCCTTATCCCAGTGGTTTCAATTTGTGAGGTGATCACACCACATTCCGAGTGTCACAACAGACAAATGTATTAGCACTATAAATTGTTGCTATAAGGAAAAAATCTGCATATTGTGAAGAATGTTATTACAATATACCTTAGGTGTGAGGTCAGACCGTTCTTGAAGTTTATAGGTTTTAGAGAAAAGAAGTCTGATTATCCACAGTATTAGAATTCCTTCCAAAATAAGATGGTAAGCAGGAGCCTAGAAATTAAAAAGAGTCCATATAAGATTCAGTTTTAATTAGCTGGTATTTTTCCTTTCCATTATTATATTTCTAAAAGAAACAAAGTTGCCTTGTATCAACTAGAACTGTTCATATATACCTCCTTTATTTAATATATATATATATATATATATATATAGTGTTTTATGAAAGTTCAAGGCTTTGCAGATCCTGCCTACTGAGTGTTAAAGTGAACACGGATGGTCTTATCCTATGTGATAGTGGAAGACATAATAAGCTGCTCTCAAAGTTGATATGTTAGGCAGTTTCAGTTCTAGAAAGGTGCATGAGAGGATTAGCAAGTACATCGCAGGTTAGCCTAAATTACACTGGCAAAGCTGTGGATAGGGAGTTTGTATGGAAGTGAATAGCATACTTTACTGGCTCAGGGTCACTTTTAACTGCATTAAATTAATACAAATATTTAAAACAGTATACAGACTCACCGCTAGACAGACTACATTTGATTAAATCTGTAGCCGAATTAATAGAAATTGCATGAGGCTAAAGCCTGCCCATGTAAGGAACAAGTTCATACTAGACATAAACCTAATTCTAAAACATATCAACGCTTGATAGCTCGTTTAGAACATGGGTTTAGCTATGTTTAGCTGATGTTGTGAAGGCCAAGACTATAATAGGGTTCAAAAAAGAACTAGATAAATTCATGGAGGATAGGTCCATCAATGGTTATTAGCCAGGATGGGCTGGGATGGTGTCCCTAGTCTATGTTTGCCAGAAGCTGGGAATGGGCGACAGAGGATGCATCACTTGATGATTACCTGTTCTGTTCATTCCCTCTGGGGCACCTAGCATTGGCCACTGTTGGAAGACAGGATACTGGGCTAGATGGACCTGTGGTCTGACCCAGTATGGCTGTTCTTATGTTCTATTTTAACAAGGGTCCAGTATACAAAGTGGACATCAGTTATTTTTCAAGAACCTGATACATCTATCCAATCCATATAGGAATATAATTGTGAGAAGCTATTTCCAAAAACAGTTTAGTATTTTGTTAGTGTAGGGCCTACAGAAATGGAGGAATTGGAATACAGATGCACTGAGAAACAAAAGTAGTAACAACTATCAGTACAGATATTTCGATAGCCACAATAAAGGTGGTAATAAGGACATATGCAACACATCACTTCACGTGATAACAGAAGGTGGCATTTGAAGAGCACTTTTCATTTAACCAACATGAAAACTAAGGCAGAAATTTCCCCAAGGTCACACGTTAGTAGAAGAGTTGGAGATGAACCCCAGATCTCCCGATTTACAGCTCCATACTTAACCTCCAACACTCCTGTTCAGTTCTACCAGTGATAATATCTAGGGCCCTACAAAATTCACGGCCATGAAAAATGTGTCACAGACCGTGAAATCTGGTCTTTTGTGTGCTTAGGTGATCAATGCATCGGCAGTTGATTTAGCGGGTCTAGCGATAGCTCTCCCGTCGACGCCTGTACTCCACCGGATCGAGAAGAGTAGGGGGAGTCGACGGGAGAGCGTCTCCAGTCGACATCGCGTAGTGTGGACCTCGCAGTAAGTAGATCTAAGCTATGCCAATTTGAGTTACACTATTCATGTAACTCAAATTACGTAGCTTAGATCGAATTTCCCCTGTAGTGTAGACAAGGTCTTAGTAAACAGGGAACTGAGAAGAGAAGCATTCTGAAGATACTCTTCTGTATTTCACTGTTCAACTTCTCTATTAGCAGTTGGCTCTGAAAGTGATCAAATGAAATCCAAAACCCACTAGCCATGGGGCAGGTTGTACTACCTAAACAATTACCTAACTTATTTTGGCTCACTTACAAACAGAGTGCTGACTGAAAGAACTGTAGATTCAAGAAAATAGCAACTTTGTACTGAAGTAAGAATGGGAGACACTGAAGCGAGCTTCGATTTTAATACATGCTGCAGCTTTCCCCTCCCCAACATATTTTGTGTGCATGTATTTGTTTAAACCCTTTTTGCCAGCATCTTCTGCAAATTCTTCATATCAAGTCTCATTCTGATGACATCAGGTTAAAACTTACCTAAACTATTTTTTTTTTCCTTCAGAGATGGTGCTGGAGGAAGGTTCTAAACTCAGATGTTTTTAAAACATCTGGACCATGGGCAGCCAGTGACCCAGCTGACCGGGGACGTTAACTCCCGGCCCTGCCCCTTTTGCCTGAGGCCCCGCCCTGTGTACGCCTTCCCCTCACCCGCAGGAGCCCAAAGAACCTCCACTGCAGCCCCCCGGCCCCAGCACTGGATGGCCGGTGGGCAAGACCCCAGAACGCTGCAGCCTCAGCGCCCACAGCCCCTGGGCAGTGCGGCCACAGCGCCCCCAGCCTCGGTGCTGCAGGCGGCCAGACAGCGCAGTCGCTGTGCCCCCAGCCTCGGTGCTGCAGGTGGCCGGACAGAGTGGTCCCCGTGCCCCCAATCCCGCTGCTCGGGCGGCTGGGTGACGCAGTCACCGCGCCCCCAGCGCTGGGGGTCAGGCGGCTGGGTAGCATGGTTTCTGCCCCCCTGGAGCACAGGGCAGGCAGCGCGGCCCAGCACCAGCCATCCCAAGTCCCTGCAGGAGGCATGCTGGCCTGGGGGCGGGGCCACAGTAGGCTATTTGGGGAGGCACAGCCTCCCCTTGCCTATGATACCAGACGCCCATGATCTGGACATGTCACTTAAAAAGGATGAGCTTTACAACCAGCCATTTACAAATGAAACGTGTTACAGTAACTCCTCACTTAAAGTCGTCCTGGTTAACATTGTTTCGTTGCTGATCAATTAGAGAACGTGCTCGGTTAAAGTTGCACAATGCTCCCTTATAACGTTGTTTGGCAGCTGCCTGCTTTGTCCACTGCTTGCAGAAAAACAGCCTGTTGGAGCTAGCTGGTGGAGGCTTGGAACCAGGGTGGACTGGCAGCCCCCCCATCAGCTCCCCTAAGTTCTCTGTGCGGCAGACGCCCAGCAGGCTATCAGTTGCTGGGCAGTTCAGCTGTCCCTTCCCCCACTGCTGTGTGCTGCTCCTGCCCTCTGCCTTGGAGCTGTTCCCAGGAGCCTCCTGCTTGCTGTGCGGGGGGGCGGGGGAGAGAGAAGAGGGGTGCTAATGTCAGGGTGTCCCCGGCCCCTCCTGCCCCCCAGTCCTTTACCCCATCTCCGCAGAGTAGGGGCTCAGGACGGAGGGAGCTTGTGGCAGCAGCTGCTGTCTCAACTTGCTGGTCTACTTAAAAAGGCAGTGTACTTAGAGTAGGGTCTGCGTACTTAAAGGGGCAATGCTCGTCTCTCTCTCTCAAACACGGGGTGTCTCTCTCTCTCTACCATGCTGTCTCCCCTCTCTCCATTCATGCTGCCTTGTAGAGTATGAGGCTACATTAACAACGTGTTAAGCCTTGAGGGCTCAGCTGAGTGCTAGTTCATCATTTAGCAGCAAGGCATTCCACCCTCTGACTTTACCACCTCAACCAAGCTCCACAATCATTATTGCTATGTACAATATTAAATTGTTTGTTTAAAACTTATACCATGTGTGCGCGTGTGTGTGTGTAGTCTTTTGTCTGATGAAAAAAATTTCCCTGGAACCTAAACCCACCCTATTTACATTAATTCTTACGGGGAAATTGGATTCGCTTAACATAGTTTTGCTTAAAGTAGCATTTTTCAGGAACATAACTACAACATTAAGGGAGGAGTTACTGTATACAGTGCACATCGCTGGCAATGTATCTTTCACTTGTAATCTGCTGGTCTTTTAAGAACCATGTTAAATGACCAAGCTGTAGCAACAACTGGGGGAAGAGAGAGACCAACCAAAAATGCCATTAATGTTAGAGTTGCTGCTTCTTCTGTGAGCAGTACTTTTCATTGCATGACCTGCTAGGTAACTCAAACAAGATTCCTTTACATGGAAGTAGGTCACCACCTAGATTGTGTGTGGGATAGAAGAGATTAGAGCAACACCTTTACCTATGAAGTGGCAACCAGGTCATCAGTTTGTTTCTAACACAGAAATGCCTGTTTCTAACCGTCTGGAAATAATTACCCATTTCCCAATTAGCATAAAATGACAATAGAGTCCCTTTTAAGGGAAAATAAATTCAGAGTTTGAATTCATAAATCTTTGCCTTTCAATAATCGTAACAAAGTGTAAACTAAAGTCTCTTGTCTTATTGCCTCGACTCTCTTACCAAAATGGTAGATTTTGCCTCAAAAAAATAAACGTGGCAAAAACAGTGTGTACCAAAATATAGCACAGAGTTTAACAGCAGAAACATCTTCACAATATGGAACAAACTGCCTCTAAGTTAGAAGTGGCCTATAATGCTGACTAGCACATGGCATAAATTCTCAAGGTGAATGTGAAGCCCCACCACAGATGGATACTAGATTTACCTTGAGACACACAAATGTCACCATACTTTAACTTTGACCAAAAAATGCATAGCATATGTCAATATAGGAACTGCTATTAAGGACCAGACCCAATGTCCATCTAGTCCAGCGTCCTGTCTCTGACAGTGGTTGGTACCAAACGCTTCAGAGAAAGGTGCAAGAACCTCACAATAAGCAGACAGGAAGTAATCTATCCCCCACATTAGGACTCATGTTAGTGTCTAATAGTTGGAAGTTGGTTCATACATGATGCATGAGGTTTAATATACCATCCAAAACTTGATAATAAATTATGACAACTAAGGATTCCCAGGAGTCATATAAATGTTCAATCTCTTTATGAATCTTTTTTTTTTAATTCTTGGCCTCAATGATGTCCTGTGGCAGCAAGTTCCAGAGTCAAATGACAGGTCATGTAAAAGACTAAGTCCTTTTATCAGTTGCAAATTTCCCACTTTTTATTTTGGCCAAACATCCCCTTGTACTTGGATTAAGGCACAGGGAGACACTCCCGCTCTACTGTCACTACTGCATTTGTTATTTTTTATACTGTGATCCCCTCCCCTCCTCTGCAAGGTCAGCAATCCCCCTTCCTCACACCCTGAAGTATCCAGACCACTAAGTCATTCTCCTTGTTCTTCTCTGAGCCCCTCTTAGGTCTTTGAGAAGTGACCAGTCAGTGCTGCCTGCTCCAGTGGTCTTATCATCAGCTCTATCATACCCTGCTGGACCGATTCACTGCCCCGCTCCTTGTGCGGCCAGTACAGCCTGGTGCTTGGCTCCTGCTGGAATCACCAATGCCACAGGGTCCCCCAACCCCCCGCCAGTGCCCGCCCCGGCGCGGCCCGGCCCGCCAGTGCTACAGGTACCCCCCGCCCCAAAGCAGCCCCTCACTAGTGCCATCAGCGCGACACAACACCTCCCCCTCCCCCCGCGAGCTGGTGTCACCAGGCGGGGCCGTCACCCAGCGCCCCTCTCCCTCATCGCCCCGGCCCCGCTGAAGGAGAAGGGGGCGGGGGATGCCGGACCCGTCTCGAGCGGGGATGGGGGAAGTCTCACCTCATAGAAGGCCTGCACCATCTCCACCAGCACCCACTGCTGCCCCATCCCCACCGCAGCCGCCATCGCCAACCGCCGCTTCCGGGCCCCCTGAGCGCTCACTGACGTCAGCCGGCGTGGACAGGAGAGAGCGAGCGGCTGATACGTCACCAGGCCGTGGCCACGCCCCTCCCCGCCCCGGCAGTCCGCGTGTTCTAGACCAGTGAGAGGGAGCTGGGGGTTGGCAACAGCTGTGGAGCGAGAGGCGCGCGCGGCGCTTGCCGCGGGATTCAGGGCGTCCTCTGACGGCTGAGGCGGGACTGCGGGGGGAGCGCAGAGCAGAACAGACCAGCAGGCGGGTGGCTGGTCTGGCCGGAGCCACGAAGCGGGGACTGCGGGGGGAGCACCACACGGGCACGCAAGATCGAGAGCTCAGTTCATAACTGGCACATTGTCAAAGCCCCGTGTCAGCAGTGAGGTCAGGGAGGCAGATGGGTTGGAAGCCCATGATGAATATTCCTCAAGGAAACACACTTTAGTATTAATTACAAAGAGAAGGGCACAACTAACCGGCCATTTTTGCTAACCTGCACTAGATATTGGCCCAGGTTCACACAGGGTATATTCCAGCTGGGACAGAGGGTTTTAGAGGGAAAGTCCCCCTGGGGGTGGGTATAAATAGTTTTCCTGTATATAAGGACAGTGTTTTCCCCTTTTGGAATAGGTGAATATAGACTGTATACCTTGTGTTATTTTTACTTAGTACATTGTTTTAAGCATTACAAATCGCAGTATGCCTCTTTTTAACTTCCATGTCCTTGTGCCTGTTGATTTATACAATAATTATAAGGATCATACAGCAGGAGAAATTTAGTTTACCACTTATTCTGATTTAATGGTGTCTTACGCTTGACAGAAGCAGAAGTGGATAATCAAGCTTGACCTATAACTATGCCAAACACAGGTACAGAATTCCAATTTCTGCTGTAGATCAATGAAAGGACAGCATACAGGGGAGATACTGAGCAGTGATAAGGGAAATATTAAGCATTGAAAGAACAAAACACAACTTTAAACATTCTTTGATCCCAGAACTGGAGGAAAGAGATAGTCATGCTAAGTAACCTTTCCAGGATGAAAATATAACAGCCATGCTAATCTCAGGGTCATCGGAGAAGAATAAGAGTACTTGTTTTGGCACATTGACCCTGTTAAAGTTGCTGGACAACACAACACTTAGTTGCTTCTAGAATCATAGGAGAAGAGCTCTAATACCCCTCAGCTTCTTACTTAGGTTTTGAGATGCCAGTTTATAAACCTGAACACTATTCATTTGTTTCTTTTTCATGATGTTGGGGCCACATGCTTGAAACTTGCTTTAAAACAGTCTCTGAGGTTAGTTTTGTTTGTTGTCACTAATTTTTTTTATTTAGAACATATTGGGCTTGGTCATTGCATGAGTGACTTTATCCTGGAAATACCCTGTAATTACTAAACGTCCTAAAAAAGTTATATGAAATTATATGATTGGTTCTTGAGTACATTATTTGGCACGATGGCTAGTAGGATGTTGCTGTGTAGAATCTTTCCATTTCTGTTTTTCTATAACAGTTTTGATAAATGTGTCAGATGTTTCTAAACAAGCACTTACAAATCAAAATTTGCTTATTACCTCCCTTCACCCTTCCCATGGCCCTCCTCACAGTTCAACGTCTCTTTATCCCAACTTAACCAGTTCTGAATAGTAGAATGATTTTATTGTACTTTAAGATACTGCTTAGTGAAGAGGGAGAAACAGTAACAGGAAACTTGGAAATGGCAGAGATGCTTAATGACTTCTTTGTTTCGGTCTTCACCGAGAAGTCTGAAGGAATGCCTAACATAGTGAATGCTAATGGGAAGGGGGTAGGTTTAGCAGATAAAATAAAAAAAGAACAAGTTAAAAATCATTTAGAAAAGTTAGATGCCTGCAAGTCACAAGGGCATGATGAAATGCATCCTAGAATACTCAAGGAGCTAATAGAGGAGGTATCTGAGCCTCTAGCTATTATCTCTGGAAAATCATGGGAGATGGGAGAGATTCCAGAAGACTGGAAAAGGGCAAATATAGTGCCCATCTATAAAAAGGGAAATAAAAACAACCCAGGAAACTACAGACCAGTTAGTTTAACTTCTGTGCCAGGGAAGATAATGGAGCAAGTAATTAAGGAAATCATCTGCAAACACTTGGAAGGTGGTAGGGTGATAGGGAATAGCCAGCATGGATTTGTAAAGAACAAATCGTGTCAAACCAATCTGATAGCTTTCTTTGATAGGATAACGAGTCTTGTGGATAAGGGAGAAGCTGTGGATGTGGTATACCTAGACTTTAGTAAGGCATTTGATACGGTCTCGCATGATATTCTTATCGACAAACTAGGCAAATACAATTTAGATGGGGCTACTATAAGGTGGGTGCATAACTGGCTGGATAACCGTACTCAGAGAGTTGTTATTAATGGTTCCCAATCCTGCTGGAAAGGCATAACGAGTGGGGTTCCGCAGGGGTCTGTTTTGGGACCGGCTCTGTTCAATATCTTCATTAACGACTTAGATATTGGCATAGAAAGTACGCTTATTAAGTTTGCGGATGATACCAAACTGGGAGGGATTGCAACTGCTTTGGAGGACAGGGTCATAATTCAAAATGATCTGGACAAATTGGAGAAATGGTCTGAGTTAAACAGAATGAAGTTTAACAAAGACAAATGCAAAGTGCTCCACTTAGGAAGAAAAAATCAGTTTCACACATACAGAATGGGAAGAGACTGTCTAGGAAGGAGTACGGCAGAAAGGGATCTAGGGGTTATAGTGGACCACAAGCTAAATATGAGTCAACAGTGTGATGCTGTTGCAAAAAAAGCAAACATGATTCTGGGATGTATTAACAGGTGTGTTGTGAGCAAGACACGAGAAGTCATTCTTCCGCTCTACTCTGCTCTGGTTAGGCCTCAGCTGGAGTATTGTGTCCAGTTTTGGGCACCGCATTTCAAGAAAGATGTGGAGAAATTGGAAAGGGTCCAGAGAAGAGCAACAAGAATGATTAAAGGTCTTGAGAACATGACCTATGAAGGAAGACTGAAAGAATTGGGTTTGTTTAGTTTGGAAAAGAGAAGACTGAGAGGGGACATGATAGCAGTTTTCAGGGATCTAAAAGGGTGTCATAAGGAGGAGGGAGAAAACTTGTTCACCTTAGCCTCTAAGGATAGAGCAAGAAGCAATGGGCTTAAACTGCAGCAAGGGAGGTCTAGGTTGGACATTAGGAAAAAGTTCCTAACTGTCAGGGTGGTTAAACACTGGAATAAATTGCCTAGGGAGGTTGTGGAATCTCCATCTCTGGAGATATTTAAGAGTAGGTTAGATAGACATTTATCAGGGATGGTCTAGACAGTATTTGGTCCTGCCATGCGGGCAGGGGACTGGACTCGATGACCTCTCGAGGTCCCTTCCAGTCCTAGAATCTATGAATCTATGAATCTATAAGATATTAATGATACTTATTATGCTATGTATTCGCTAATGCCATCTTTGCTATTATAATAGTCTTTTAAAATTATATAGTTATTTAAATTCTATATCTATATAGCTGGATAATAATGCAACACCTGTTAAAAGTGACAGTAGGAATAACTTCTCAAGGTGAACTGAATAAACAGATAAAGAGACAAAATAACTTTAAATATAGGAATTTTGAACGTAAATGCAAGTAAAGGCTAAGTGCTGCATAGCCAACTGTTAAAAGTCAACAAATGAGTTTCACAATAAAGGCTGTTCAGGAAATATGGAATGTGCTAGATTCTGGTCTTAATTACAGCTGTGTTCTGGACTTTGCAAGATAACATGGCAGCAAAAAGGGGGAATGATGTAGTTGTGGGCTGCATACACAAAGGCATCAGGAACAGGAAGGTAATTGTCCCCTCTCTGTGTACAGCTCTGAGGCAACTGTATCTAGACTATTATATTAATTTGTAGGTACCTCATTAACCAACAGATGGTGACAAATTATAGGGTGTGAACCCACAAAAAAAGAAAAATAATTAGTGACAGGAAAGAATGATGTGAGAAGAGATGAGAGAGAAATAAGTATAGCTTTTCTAAATGATGACTATAGGGGGGAATATGATAAGAGTGTACAAATATTGAAGGTTGTAAACACCATAGAAGGAAATGAATTTTTTAGCATAATTAAAAAAGGAGTGTAAATAGGAGAGGTCAATTATAATTAAGAAATGGATATTTTGTTATTTGGTTCAGGTTTTTAGAGCCCTTTCCATGATACTATCTGAGCACCTCTTGTGAGTTAAAAGATGACATTGTTCCCTCTTCCCTGTCATCAAGAATCCAGCTTAAGTGGTGTGCTTTGGTTTGGTTTTTAAATGCGTCTGGCAGAATGAGGGTACTATTTTGTGAAACATTTGGTTAAAAGGCAGGTTTTGTTTTTAACTCTGACTTCAGCAAGATTAGAGATGTTCTTAATGCTTCTGGCAGTGAATCCCACATCCTTGGTTCTGTCTCTCATAGTCATGTGCCTATCCCAGTTGTTTGACAGTTTCATTGTTCCAGTGGAATACAGTTGTTATGGGAGGTCATGGTCACAGAAGCAGAGGCAATCACTCTGGTATCTAGAACTAACTTCCTTTAGACTGAGTATCAGTTAAATCTTCCAGAGTGTGGGATTCATTGGGCCATATAAGAATGGCTATATTGGGTCAATCAATGGTCCATCTACCCCAGTATCCTGTCTTCCGAAAGTGACCAGTGCCAGACGTTTCAGAGGGAATTAACAGAACAGGGCAATTATTGAGTGATCCATCCCGTGTTGTCAAATTACAGCTTCTGACAGTTAGAGGTTTAGGGTCACCCAGAGCCTAGGGTTGCATCCCTGACCATCTTGGCTAATAGTCATTGATGGACCCATCCTCCATGAACTTATCTAATTCTTTTTTGAACCCAGTTATACTTTTGACCTTCACAACATCCCCCGGCAATGAATTCCACAGGTTGACTGCATTGTATGAAGAAGTACTTCCTTATGTTTGTTTAAAACCTGCTGCCTATTATTTTCATTGGGTGACCCCGGGTTCTTGTGTCATGTGAAGTGGTAAATAACACTTCTGTATTCATTTTCTCCACACCATTTATCATTTCGTATCTCCCTTTAGTTGTATCTTTTCTGAGATGAACAGTCCCAGTCCTCATACAGAAACTCATCCATATCCTTAATCATTATTTTGCCTCTCTCTGTACCCTTTCCAATTCTCTTATATCTTTTTTAAAATGGGGCCAATCAGAACTGCACCCAGCATTTAAGTTGTGGGCGTACCATGGATTTATAAAGTGGCATTATGATATCTATCCTTTTTCTAATAGCTCCTAACATTCTGTTAGAAATCTCCCAGAAGTGGTAGAAAGCACATCAGATGTGACTTTTAGAACTAAACTCGATAAAGCACTAAAAGAACAGGGAACAATCCTGTACTGGCAGGAAGAAGGACTGGATGATCTAATTGGTTTCCTATAAATTCTATGACCAAGTTCAGCTGGGAGTTTGGCATTCAGCCAAGAAAATATCAGCATCAAGCAAAGAAGGTGTCCTAACTCAGTTGAGAGCTTAGCCTCAAGCCAAGCAGGCATGCCCCAACACATAGTAACAATGGAAGGCTATTCTGTGGGAAGAACGTGTAAGCCTCAAGAAATAAGAGTACTAGAATCTCAGGTTCCACAACTCTTGCCTGATGATACCAGGAAGGAAAGGAAGGTGACTGTTTACATTGTTATTTAGACTGATCTAGCATGATCTGAGACTACAAGCTACTGCATATTACAGAGTTATAAGTAAAGAACTGAGCCTACCCTCTGATAAAGCCACTTTGAGCTATTTCAGTGGCACAAAGCAACCTTAAAGAAAGCTGCCGTAACCAGTCAACTGCTTTTTTTCATGGCTCTACACCCCCTCTACCAGTCCCTCTGGTATTGGGGAAAGTGTTGGGCCAGGAGGCGTAGTAGTCACAATATGCTGCATTCTAGTTATCCCTGACCAGTGTCATGGCTCCTTGGGGATAGTTGCAAACTGGCATAAATTAGAGCAGCCTTGATCCTGTTCTAATTTATAATGGGGGCTGAACTGACCCCCAGTTGCTTCTGGTGCTGAGGGAGTGCAATGGTTGTGTACACCTACCTTTGTCCCCTTCTAAGATCCTGCACTAACAAGAGCTTAGCTGGACCCAAAGATCAGGAACTAAGTGCTTATTTACAAGATTATATATTTTTAATAGCTGTACTATAGACTATATTTACTTTCTACTTCTGTTTGGATACAGTGCGTATTTTACATACCCTATCCTTCTGAGCATTAAAAATAGTAATAGATCACTTTTTAATCCCGATAACTATTAACCACCAAAAACAACAAGGAGTCTGGTGGCACCTTAAAGACTAACAGATTTATTTGGGCATAAGCTTTCGTGGGTAAAAACCTCACTTCTTCGGATGCGAAGTGAGGTTTTTACCCACGAAAGCTTATGCCCAAATAAATCTGTTAGTCTTTAAGGTGCCACCAGACTCCTTGTTATTTTTGTAGATACAGACTAACACGGCTACCCCCTGATACTATTAACCAACAGTTATAAGGTTATGAGGAATTATAACTGAGGAAGGATTCATCCTCAAATCTATACAAAGCTAGTCTGTTGATTAAATATAGAGGTATCAAAAAGACAACTCTTTGGCCTAAGTAATTTATTTGGAAAGCCTCTCCAAGCTGTGGGTCTTTGGCTTCTATGTAAATCAAGCCTATGGTGTCCCGAGTTGAGTACCTAAAACTTGAAGCTTAAAAATTAGTGACCACTTTTGAAAATTTGGTCATAATTTGTTCAGAAGCAACTTTGGTCTAAGTCAAGCTTTTCTGATACTAAGCCATCCCGCAGCTGGTTTAGATAGAAAATGAGACGCTACAAATCTTGCTGTCTTCTTTGGTTGTTACCGGAGGCAACATTGATAAAATATTCTGCATTGTAGGAAGTAAAAGAAAAAGAGTCAGAAAAATATTTTCCCTTTTTTATTTGTTTAACAGATGTCTTTAACATTAATACATCTTTTATGCTTAAGAATTTATTTTTCCAAAAGTATCATCAGTAATGCTCCCCATCCAGCAAAGATATATAAAACTCAAACACTTTGAAAAAAAAATTCATGCTCAGCTGGATTTATATCTCCATCATCTCCTGTCTTTTTTGATTTCTCTGAAGTGATGAGACTTGGAAGGAACTTATCATCTGATAACTGGGTTGGACCTTTGACATATCCCCTTTTTCCTTTTGATGTTTTCACTGCTTTAAAACAAGCTGTCAATGAAAACTTGGGCAAAATCTGTTTTACAAATGCCTGTGCTAAATCACATAACACAAGGAAGTTCAAATGGAAGGAGTTATTTAATCCATTAATACCAGCTGTTGGAATTTCCTAAAGCTTGCAGTAAGGGTTGTAATGCTAGTAGGTTAGATGGCATCATGAGTGCTTAAGATTCACAGCCACTAGTATAAATGAAGCAAAGGATGGTGATACAATCATGTTTATCATAACAAGCACATGTAGGAATTTAGACTTGATGCCATCTCCAAGATAGCATCGAAGTTTCATAGTATTGCTTTCCTACTGTTAAAGTCTTTTCTGAACCTGATCTGTGATGTGCTGAGTCATTTCAGCTTGCAATGAAATTAATGGGAATCACAGAAGCTGTGCATTTGCAAGATCAGGGCCCTGAGAGAGAGAGGCATTCTATGACATTACAGACAACTGGTCTGTATACAGCCAAAAAAAGAGAAATTATCATATACTGTTAGTCAAATTAGTATTCTAATATACTATAGAAACATGTTATAAGTGATTATTTACTTAGCTCTCTTTCACAAAGTGTGCACACCCAATGCAGTGGGCACATATATAAACTATAAACTATAAACAATTAGTACCCATGTCTGATTAACTGAAACCCACCTAAAAAAAACCTGTAAGATGCTTCCAGACTTAGAACTCTCCTACCATTTCCATTAACAACAGGTTCTTTGAGTACTTCAGAATTTGATAACGGGTGTCATGCCAGAAAACTTCAGAAAGAGGGGAGGAATCTATGGCACTTGTATGTTTCTGAACTATTCCGTTTTAGAAGAAAGAATACTCAGCCTCCTGGAGTAAATGGATTAAAGTTGTACATCCTGGAATTAAAAAGAAGTGAACATGTTTTTTGGAGAAAGGAGCTTAAAGGGAATGAAAGGAGCTTTGACAATGATCCATAACACTAAGAACAATCCATATCCATTTAATGGCATTACTGGAATATAAAGGGAAAACGTGCCCAGCTGTAAAAATATATAAGAATGGGGCAACACCGGGAATAGTCAGTTTTCATTGGATTAAAGGATTCTATTTCATATTCTACAGTTTTTACAGCTTATGAAATTTCTCATTTGGTTCATGTCTCCCTCTTTTTTTTTTTTTGCCCTAGTTAGTGTAACCTGTGTCCTAAATCCCTTCTTCGTGTTTCAGTGGCAACACCAGTGTTGGGTGTGATGCAGATGACTAAGGAACAGAAAGGGACAGATTGCACAAACTTCTCTACTGTGTCGTGCACTCACATAGCTACTCCCAGAATACCTCTCCCCCTCCCCCCCCCATGCCCAGTGATTACCTCTACACACAAGGAGAAAAATTTTGCACTCCTGTATGATGATGTCTGTCTGAAGTAACTCCATTGATTTAGTGCCACAGTGGAAGCCAGTGTTACTTCAGAACAAGTTTTGGCACAAGGTACAGTTCAGTTATTCAATGGACTAATATAGTGTAGTCAAGTACACTATCACTCTTTAAGCCAAGATTTTCAAAAGTGACTAGTAATTTTGGATAGTAGTTTTAGGATGCCCAGCCTGAAACATCAAGAAGGGGTGTGTTTATTTGGGATTTAAGGTATTAACTCAGATCTGGTGTTACAGGCTCCTCTACATTCTTAAGAATAACCTCCCCCTAGCATTATTAGTAAAGAGAGAGATTAATGGGACCAAACCTAATATTATCGTGGTTGTTAAATTCAGACAGTACAGTAGTTGAAGATTACTAGTTACTCTTTTTAAAAAATGTCAATCAATGACATACTGTAGATTCAGTGATTTGCAATAACAGTGTGGGAAGCAAAAAGGAGAACTGCAAAAGTTGTAAATCTTATCTGATGCCTGGGAGCAAAACAAGAAGAAGCCCAAAATGCTGGCTTTGTAGAATCAGAGATGCTACACCCTGCCTGGGCTGCCATGCTGGCCTAATTGCTTCACAAGAATGAAATTTGAAGGGGAGCAGCGGGGAAGTATCATATGCACACCCTAAGCTGTGATCCTAAGAAACCCAGGACTTTTTCTCTCAACTCATCAACCAGGATTTTAGGTGTGTTGCAGCCCTTGTGGGTTGGCTGATACATGACAAATATTTATTAGGGCTGACTGCTATACCAAGGATATAGATTTATCAGAGCTGTGCAAATCAGACAGGGTCTGGTTGCTGGGGTTGGCAGTGGTAGCTGTGATATTCACTTGAAGATTCAGGTTCTAAATTAAATCAAACCTCCAAAAGTCCCATTCCAAAAGTGTCTTTTGTACCCAGACTCCAGAGACACCCTCCTTCTTATCTTGGTGACTTCAGGGAGGGCTTCATGGCCTGTTCCCCTCCTGGAACTGAGTGGCCCTCTTCATTTTCTCCTGAATGTTGATGGGACCCAAACATCCACTACCCTCCACAGAGTTTTCAGGGGCCACTTGAAATAAATTCATATAGTGAATGCATTTAATTAATATTATGGGGTGCAGGCAGACATGGCCCCTTCTCACGGAGCTTGCAATGAAGGTTAATACTGGACAATTCTGAGCATGATAAGTAGGGATGTGCTCTAGGGAAATGAACCCCCATAATCAATAGAACAGTCATCAAGACCATAAATTTCAAAAGTGATCATTGATTTTGGATGCCTAACTTGAGACACTTGAGGCCTATTTTTCAGAGGTGTTCAGCACCCACCCAGAACGCCAATAGACGTAAACAAACACTGAGGGTGCACAGCACTTCTCAAAATCAGACTCAAGTTATGCACCCAAAAAAATCCAAGCTATCCAAAATCACTGGCGACTTGTAAAAATCTGGTCTGAATGTCTATGCACATAAATGATTGCAGATGGGAGTGGAGTGCAAGGGAAAGAGAAGCAAATGTGGAGCTTTCAAGCTTGATCATGTCTAACAAATAAAGATTGAAGCAATGTGAAAGAGAATTTAAAACATAATCTGTCTCTCTGCTTGTGGTCAAACATCTGTACAGGAAGGAAAACGTTCAGTGTTTTCTTTGGAGACTTGATCCCATGAACCTCTCTAATGGAATCATGAGTAAACTCTCCAGTATGCTGGTTGACAATTTCTGGAGGTTTGTTTTATTTAAGTTCACCCTAGAAATAAAACTCTTTTGACCTTTACATGGCTGGGAGGTCACATCATTATGATGACTCTCACTGCATTTACAGTAACATCATCCACTAGCTATTCATTGCAGACTCCAGTGTGTGTGCTTTTACCACAGCAGGTACTAAGGCTAATATTTGTGAGGCTAAATTCAGCCCAGGGTCTGCTGCAGGGCCCCAAAGCATACTCTAAAAGAGAATAAGGTTCCAGCAGCAGAAGCCAACCACAGCCTCCTTACTGCCAAGGATTGGGGAGCTGTGGGACAGCAGTGATGCCCAAAACGCATATGGCTATGGCCAGGGTGTAGTCTGAATGGATAGATGAGGGATACTCTGAGACATCGTCTCCATGAAAAGCCTGTGCTTCTGTGGGCCTGCTAATGGATTTTAAAGTTGCTTTCTCCAAGTTAAAATACCAGGAGGTGAGAAGCAGCAGCAACACCGAGTGACCAAGCTGGTGCAAGGGAGTGGAAGTTATACCACCCTGCACCTAACTTAGTGAATTTGGACAATAAACTGGTAGCACATACATTCATTTTCTATCCTTTCTGACTCAGCTTCACTGAATATGTGCGCAACATGCTTAGTGAGCTGCAATAAATTCCTTGTGTTGCTCAACCTGGACTTGCCTCCTGAAGCACTCTGATTAGCTTGATTTTCCACAGTTTTTTCTAAATTCCACTTCTTCACCATTCAGGTGGTTCCTTGTTTTAATGGTAACAGATGGTCTGCAATGCATGCCCTTTAAATTCTTATTGACATGTTTGAACTTCAGAAATACTTACTCAGACAGATTTATCAGCACTGCCAGGGAAATATAAAAAGCCATAATGACTATGGCATTTAAAGATATTACTATTACTTTCATCCTGGAGGAACTGAGGAGCAAGGCCTGTGGCCTATTCCCTTGAAAGACATTTATAATATGAAGAGGCAACCAAACTTCAGCCAGATAAACCCTAAGTAACCAGTTGCCAATCTGTCAATCTCACCAGTATACCTGCGTTCAGAAGGGCATTGCACTGCTTACAGTGCCACATAATGCAGCCCAGAACACACCACACAACTTGGAATTCATTGTGGTTATAGATAAAATGTGTATGAATGTGTTCGCAGAGCTATTCAAGACTGACAGGCAACACCTTGCATGTATTTGCTATCCAGAGAGCCACAATATAACAACTGCTGTGAATCTGGAACAGCTGGGGCTGAAGAATATTTTGAATAGACAGAACATGGTTTTCCAATCTCTGGGATTCTTACTTAGTTTTTACCCAGGTAATAAGGCCACAAAAGGACCTAAGGAATCACAGGAACATAGCAATCCACAAAGCCTGAGTTAGGTGTATAGTATATACCTGTATAATACCTGGGGAGAGAGGTGTGTCCTAGAATATGATCCACAAACCCAGCACACACTAGGTAGGGAGCTGCCTACTCTGGCCCTTAGGAGATGCTAATGTGGGGGTTTGTTCTAAGCCCCACACCTCTCTCGGAGTTTGGCGCCAAGTTTGGGATGCAGGAAAGTACCTATCTCTGCTTGTGAGTCAGGAAGCAGGGGAAGATAGGTGTTTGGCTGCCTATATTGCATGCAGGGCCTGATCCACTAGGTGTGCTGAGAGGCTGCTACTGTATCTGGTCCCTCAGGCAAGTTCACACAAAATAGCTAGGGGTGGAGGGTAAGGGGGCTCCTAGAGTGAGGCACTAGTGAGCATGCTCAGAGGCAGAAACATAGGCACCTAGAGAACTTTCACTGCAAAAACTTAGGCACCGAGCAACTTTAGTCTCCTGCAGGTTTAGGTGGCAGCTGAGTGGGAGTTTTGTGGATTGTAGTGGCTCCTAAAAACAGGACTTAGGTGCCTGAATACCCTTTTGGAACCCATGCTAGGAGTTTCTGAGCAAAAACTGAGTAACCATTTCCAACTCTGTGTTTGGGATCACCACCAATTAGTGAAACTCAAATTGAATGCTAATTATTATTATTTGTTAGGTGTCAACAGTTGTTCTGGGTATTGTATGAGATACAAAATTAAGACATTCACTATCTAGAGCTTCCAAGACAAAAACAGACAGGATGCACTGAGAAGCTCGGAAGAAATGTTAACTTGGAAGCATCTTCTTTAAAAAAAAAAAAAGTCCAGTGGGTGGTGCAGAATTCAATCTTTCAGAAGGACATGAATACAATAGGGTTGCTTGGGAAATTGAGACAGGAAGGGTATTCAGTTAAAGTTAGCACTTTAATAAAATCTGTCTTACTTTAGAACAAATGTCAGTAGGTTTATAGCTAGATTCTGATCTTATTGACATCACTGTTGAAATCACTGTTACTCTACTGAAATCAAAGAAGAAAGAAAAGTGTGTCTCATGAAGCTTTTTCACAAAGGTCACATCTGAGCACTTTTCTCATTACTTTCTCCAGCAGCATGGAACATTTATTGTTTTTACAGCTTAGCTCCTGTGAGATGTTTGTGTTGGAAGACAAGTCTGCCACACACATTTGTTTATGTCATCCATTAATGTGAATGGGCAATTTTGACTGGCAAAGTTGGTGCATTGTAGCTTGTGCTCATTCTGAAAACTGCACTCGAAATATCCTGATCGTTTTGTTCTCCTCTCTTGAGAAACAGGGAAGTGACTGCAGTCTTGTGGATGGAATGGTATGAGGTTTAGGATACAAGTGCCTATGTCACCTGCATGCTGCTTCAATGCATAGCATACTGCTATTTTAATTACTTCCATCAAATTTACTTTATAGTTTACAGTAAGATAAGAAATTCAATGTTTTAAATTATAACAAGCCAGCCTGCCTGAAATAATGAAGCCCTGAAATTTGAGATTTTTCTAGTTTCTGTTTTAAAAAAAAAATCTAGTTTAAGTTTCATCTCGTTTTTTTCTTTGTGATTTTATATCCCCTGAAAACTCATAATGTGACCTATTGTTTCAATACCCGGTACTGGTCTTACATTTACTTAACACCATTAAAGACCCCAAAGCACCTTAAGACCACTAAAAAGCAGCCACCTCTGTGCTGAAACATAGCAACAGTACACACAGTACTTCACAGCTGCGTAAGATGGGAATTAAAATCCAGACCTTGTGTCAGTGGGCTCAACCTGTGATTTTAGTGGAGGTGCACCTGATTACACATTCTCTAAATTTGGCCCAAGGGGTAGAAAATACCATAAGCAATTGAAATACATAATTATAAGGATGCAGTTGCATTAGTACTGTTACTGCTCCAGTTGGAGTCACTGAAGCAGGCCTATTAGCTGTCATAAATGTTCTGTTTCACACATGTTCTTTGCTAAGCTGCAAACACTGCCACATATGCAAAGAAACACATTTTGCTCAGTACCTACCATGCCCTTTATCCCACTGTTACAAAGACACTGACAATTGTTTGCGAAAGTAGCTCACAGGTCACCCAGCTCTAGACTTGATGGAATAATGGCCTGAGCCAATACAACATGAATCCCACCCACATATCTCTTCTACGTAAGTGGAGTTGGTGGCATTTTGCTGATAACCTGTGGGTTATTCCCAGTTGGATTTTCATAGGTGACACCTTCCAGCATTTGCCTATTTTTTTTCTAGAAAAGAGGAAAGGACAGAAATATACAAATTCTCTTAGCAATCAGATTAATCATTATAGCAGGGAAAACAGGAGGTTACGTTCCCATAGAAGTATTGGTAACAGAGACCATTAGCTAAAGTAAACAGGAATTCACAATAACTTGACCTCTAGTCATTTTTTTCCATTGCCAGGGATGAAAAGCACTAAAAAGAGTTGCAAAAAAATTCACTATTATTTTCAAAATTTTATAGGTTTTTGCAAAAGTTTTCATGTTTAAAGAATGGGCATTTTTCAAGTAGAAACATTTAGCTTGAAAAATTTCAACCACCTGTAATCCATTGTGCAAATCATTGTCTAGACTATTAATCTATTGACATTCCCTTGGTTTGTTAGTATTGGGATATAATTGCTAAAATAACATTTATAAGTAATTCAGCCAAAAGAGTGATCTGCCTAGAACATCATGTAAAGATATAGCAAAGTCTAGCAAATTTTGATCCTTAAATCAAGACTGGTTTGGAAAGTTTTGGCTCAGGCTTTGGTTCAGGTAGGTGTCTATATTAAAGAGAAGAAAGAAGGAAAGTGTTAAGTGGAGACTCTGTTGTACTTTTTATTCAATACTTCTACCTCCTTATCGTCTCTTGTGTTCTGCTCTGGATTCTGCAACATTACATGAGTTTTCTTCACATTCTGCGCACTGTTAGGAGCAGGAGACAAATAATGTCTTTTGAATTGTCCAGCAGCCTTACCTTGAGTTAAATGGCTTGAGCAACAGAAACACTGCAGTTTCTACATGTTGTAGCTTTTTTGTGTAAGGATCTCATCGGGAAGTGAGTGAGTCAACAAGAATTTGGAGTTACAGTACCAACATTCCCAGACACATTTTGTTACTTCATTTTGGGAAACAAATGTATAAAAATCATTACAAAATTACAATGCACTGTCTAAATGATTTGCTGATAAAAATTTTGTAATGAAAATGGAACATATGTGGCTGGTTACAAAAATAACAGGTATTTTTCTTAACCACACCAGCACACACAGTCGTAAAGCAGTGAAAAAAATCCAAGGAGCAGATTCCCTGCTGGTGTCAATTAGTGTCAATTTATACCAGCGGGAGATCTGCCCCTAGTATTTTTATCACTGCTTTAAGTGAAAGCAGGAGCAGGCCTTTTATTTGAGAGTGATAAAACTCCTAGGGGCAGATCCCCTGCTGGAAGCCAGTGTCATGTATATTAAAGTAGAATGTTTCACTTTTTAAAGTTACAAGCTGAAATTGTGGAGCCAATATTCAAACTTGGGTGTCTCGAGTTAGACATCCATTTATTTGGGTGCCATTTTATTTAGATCCCTTATATTTAGGTACATAAGGTGCCCAAATCAGCACAAAAGAGATTGACCTGGGTACCTAAGTATGGCTACTTAGGCATCCAACTTTGAAAATTGAGTTCTGTAATAAAACAGGGAAATAAACTGAAATACAGAGGTGAAAGTAAGCTGGTCCGGTCCGGCGTACTGCCAAGAGCCGGTACACAGGTGACTGTACCAGCAGGGGGCAGCTTCCCCAGGTGGGCAATTTAAAAGGGCCCTGGGCTCCCGGCAGCAGCCAGACCCCCGGGCCCTTTAAATTGCCGCCAGAGCCCCGCTGTCAGAGCCCTGGGGTAGTGGCGGCGCCTGGGAGCCCCTGGGCTCTGGCGGCAATTTAAAGGTCCCGGGGCTCCCGGCAGCGGCCGGAGCCCTTGGCCCTTTATATCACCACTAGAGCCCTGGGGCTCCTGGCTGCCGCAGCAGCTACAGCTACCATGGGGCTCCGGTAGTGATTTAAAGGGCCTTGGGCTCCCGGCCGCCGCTACCGCAGCCGGAGCCCTGGGCCCTTTAAATCGCAGCCGGAGCCCCGGCCTAGCAGCGGCGATTTAAAGGCCCCACCCCTTCCACCTGAGGCCCCACCCCTTCCACCCGAGCGGCCTCCCCCGCTCAGGACCCCGGCCCTGCATATCGGTAAGTCCCTTAAGTTACTTTCACCCCTGCTGAAATACTAGTCAAAACCTCATAAAACACTTTTCCATAGACTGACTCATGATTTTACAGGAAATAGGAAAAACTAATTTAAAAATAATCAGGCCAGTTTATTTCTTTACTTTTTGAAAGCGTGCAATGAAAAATAATACATTGAGTTGTAGGAGTTAATGTTCATGCCATTCTCCTTATTCCATCAGCCCTACATGTAACCACCAAAAACACAGGGCCAATATGTTCTATATTTTGCAGTGCGCAGCACCATGCACACTGGTGCTGCTCAGTATATAAAAATCAATCAATAAAAATTACATGAATGGTTTTTGATGTCTGCTACAAGACATGAATCTGTGTTGGTGTGCGACTGGTAGCCTCTCATACAGTGTTAAATGATGTGCACAAGTGGATACCTAGAGGTGAAGTAGTAGCACTGCACTCAGTTTACTCCAACTAGTTCATTGTATGCCATTACAGCGGGAAAGTCAACTATAAATCCTAATGTGCTCAGCTTTTAACTTAGTATTTGATACCAGGAAAGTCTGGTGAAGTATTTTGATTTTGGAAAACCAAGATTGTATTTCTGTGCATGAACTTGGACACTTCAGATCAGGAATATGGGCCTGCTCACCTCCCAGTGAGTCCATTGCTGCCTGTTTGTTCTTGTATGGATAATAACAATGGTTAGGATTGGCAGGGCTGCAGCAGTTATACCAAGCAAGCTGGGGGGTTCATCATGCATTGTTTATCATCAGGAAACCCACAAACACTAGGAATTAATGTTTTAGGGGATTAATAATAGAAGGTTGGAAGCCTTCCAACTATTGCTTACCTGTCTGAATCAGCCCAGCCTGGTAGTAACTGAATGTTGGCTTCCCCACAACCATTTTTTTACCATAGGCAGCCTATGCAAGATGACCAGGGCAGAGGCAGCCAGGCCAGTAACATCCACTGGGCTGGGGTCAAAGGTAGGAGCCAAGACTAGTTACCAAGTCGAGTCAGGAAACTGGTACCAAGGTCAGGCCATGGAAAAAGGCAGGAGTCAGGAGCTAGACAGGGCAAAAAGACAAGATCAATAGAAAGGAAGAGTCTGTATGGTTGCTTAGCATCTCCCTGGGCAGACTTTGTGGTTTAAATAGTTAGTGTGGACCAATCAGGTGGCCTCAGGGTTTTATTGCTCTGGCCTCTTTGGGTGGTACTGCCTGCGGAGCCTAACCATCCAGTAATTGTTGGGTGGTGCTTCAGCTGACTCCCCAGTGGCAACATAAAGGCATCGGTCACCCAGACCCCTATGCTCCCGGGTTCTAGATCTGTGGTTCCTTACATCAAGATTGCAGAAAGCACCATCAGAAAAGGCAGGTTGTTAGCAGTATCTTCACAGAGGCTATGAACTGTACAGGGAGGAAGAATCCTCTTATTGTTAGAGGTGATTTCAAAGCAGGGATGAGGCACATGAATAGATCATGGGCATGTACTACTATGGTAGGGTGACCAGATTTTATAGGGATAGTCCCGATTTTTGTGTATTTTTCTTATGTAGGCTCCTATTACCCCCCACCCTCTGTCCCGATTTTTCACACTTGCTGTCTGATCACCCTATACTATGGCCTATTCTCTTTCTTCTGTGTTTAATTAGAGGACTTTCAAAAGACTTAGAAAAGTTGAAAATCACTTTCCATATGATAATTCTGTATGTACATGTAAACCCTAAGATTTATCTTTTGGAAAGAGATCAGAAAAGTGGAAAGATGCATTTTTGTCTTTTGTTAATTTGTGCATTGGACAGCACTTTGTGTGTAGATGTTTTCACTGCTTTGTTGATAGTGAATGTCCTTTCCCAGGCCCCACAAATGAGTGTTACCCTCAATTAGGGCAGCAGCAGAGCTGAAACTGAAAGTAAGCAGGCAGTCGTATGCACAGATTAAAAGGGCAAGTGGGAAGAACGATGATGAAGATTCTTCTCAATATGTAAGAGTCTTTCTGCTCCCTTGTATAACTGATTTTCAGTGTGTTCTAAGTTATATATGTTTCCTTTACTGATTCAAACCTGGCGCTCAGGGTCTGATTGAGGGTCTAGCTGGCTGAAGCGAAATCCAGATAAGACCGAGGTAATATTTATAGAGTGGGGGAAGCAGCAATAATTGTGGAAATTACATCAACATCCCAGACTGCGTATGGCTTCCATTGGTAAAAAAAGTTCTGCAGTTTGGGAGTACGTTTGGCTCCAAGACTCCTGCTAGATGATCAGGTAGCAGCCACCGCTAAAAATGCATTTTCCATCTGTGCTTGGTGAGGCAAGTGGGAGGGTGTTGTTGGGATAAATTGGAGGTGGAAGGGAGATTTTTGAACATGTAATGTTTTTAGATGGCTGCTATTTTAATGTGGAAAGAGCAATCTGTCATCTGGTTTTATCATCTCAGCCATGGGATGCCCAGATCAGCACTCATATGCTATTTAATTAATCTAAATAAATAAGTACATAAAACTTAAATGTTTTAGGTATTTTTCCTGTTAGCACTGCAGAGCCAACACCAATCAGGGAAAGCGAATTGGATTCAATTTGGAGGACTTCACCAGACCTTGTATATTTTGCTGCTTAGTCTCCACAACAAATATTGATTTATTTAAGAATGATTGAAGGTCAAATGCCCTAATAATTAAATTAAATGAAATTAGCGATTTCAGATTGTGGGGTTGACCATGCATTCGTTTATTATATAATACTTTTTGGAGATGTCTAATACTAATACTTAGTCCTGCCTTAAGTGCAGGGAACTGGACTAGAAGACCTGTTGAGGTCCGGTCAGTCCTATGATTCTACATCTAGGCTCAGGTCTGAATTTGGCTAACACTTCTTGGTGGACTCACTCCAGTCCAGTTGTGGAGTAGTCCACATCACAGAACTCTCTGATAATTTAACATAATCAGCACCCTTTCTTCAGGGGAGATTTGGATGTGGAGTAGCATGGATGTTTTACAATAGGTTAGATTGAGGTGTATGGGCATTAATGCACAGGGCAGCTTGCAAAGCATCTTCCTGGAGCATGCCTGGCTCCAGCAAGGTCTAGCAGTCATTTTCCAAAGGATTCAGTCTCTCAAAATGAAGGGGGGAGGGGGAAGAGATCAAGTTATTGCAATATTGGACTGATGCAAAATACTCTGGGCCAATTTTTTTTAAAAGTGACCAGAGCTGTGTGTGCAACTACCTGCACAAATCAGGAAACTGAAAGTACAAATACAGGTAATTAAAAAAAAAATTGTGTGTGGAGCTCCCTATAAACATTCACAAAGCCACCTCATTGTTCTCCTTGAAAGCTTTCATTAAGATTTTCCACTCCTGTAATGTCTGCAGAATTTTTTGCAGAGGCTAGGTAGCTGCTGTGCTGTGACTGTTGCTTATCATAATGATGATAGACCAGTAGCCAAATGCAAGTTCTTTGGCAGTACCTTATTTTAGCGGTATCCATGTAATTTTTTTGTGTGGATTCTAAATTTCAAGATGAGAGAACAACACACAGCGCTGTTTATCACTATGACTGCAAACTGGAAACCAGCAAACCATGTGATAACCTGTTGTGTGAATAACACTCCTCCTATATATTGATATTTACAAAAGATTGTCTTTATTGTGAGCCACAGAAAATCTATTCAACAAGGTTAACTCAGATTGTTATGGTTTTCTTCATATTCAGTACCATAAATTTAATGAGAAACAGTTGTAAGGCTGCTATACAATGTGCTCATCTCTATTACCACAAGTTTGTCTTCAAGAGATACTTAGAGTTTACAGGGTTTACAAATGTGAAATGATTAAACTATAAAAAAGTTCAATTGTCCAATATTGTATCCTGGCTATTGAACAATAAGCCTTTAGATCTGATTATATTGCTCAATGCCTTTTAAATCTTTCAATCTGGCATTTAATAATTATAGAAAGGGTATATTCTTTACTGATTTTCTTAGTTTCTCTGACTTTTGCAAGCAAAACTACAGTGTGTATTACAAACAAAATATGACGTATTTTAGCAATTTTAAAAAATATTTAAGGAAACAAACCTAGCAAGGGAATGGTTTGAATGTCCCAATACAGAATTCCAATCTCCAATTTCTATAATTATGTGTGAGTTAAAAGGGGAAGAAACTTTACTGACTAGTAGCAATCTGCACTTTCTAGCATTCCCAGCTTCCAGGCAACCATTTAAGCCCACTTACACCAGCACTGAATTTAGCTCCTAATTTGTCAAGATAACTGATAATCACCAAAAACATGTACCAGTCCCCATGAAGTACAGGTATACGAACTAAGCTGTACTGCAGAGATCAATTCTGCACTGTCAGGGAGCTAGGCTAAATGAACTATTCTATCTCACTTTCCTGCAGCCCAATCCTGAAGTCTTTACAGTGTTTTTACTCACTCCTTATCCCAGCAAAATTGTTGAATTATCTGGACTGGGTAAGGATTTGGCTTAAAGATGATTCTATGATTAATCTGCAGTGATAGGTCTCTACCACTAGAGAGCAGTTCTGCATTATGTAGAACAAAACATCACAGGGTTTGCAAAGGCTTCAGTAAATGACACCTTTCAAGTTTCAGCCTCCCACTTAGGGTGACCAAATGTCCCGATTTTATAGGGACAGTCCCGATTTTTGAGTCTTTTTCTTATATAGGCTCCTATAACCCCTCACCCCCTGTACCGATTTTTCACATTGGCTGTCTGGTCACCCTTCTCCCACTACATATGTACCGCTCACTTTTTCGCCTCAGAGATCCAATAGGGCCTTGAGCTATGGATTTTTTATTACTGTAAACTATTTACCTCAGAAAGGGTAATGATGAAACGAATAAAGAACTTTCCCATTATTTTCAGGACACTTAACCTTTCTGAAATTCTGAATACTCAAAGAATATCAGAACATTCAAGAGAGATGAGGTAAACCTGCTATATTAATAGGTCTTATTACATTTTCAAATATACATAGCAGTTATGAATATTTTTGCATAATATAGCCAAAAGCTGGCTGGAAGCTGATCAGTTCTTGTAATTAATTTGTATCTAGTTCTTATAATGTGTTTCCTTTCTGTAAAATCAACCTTCCTTTATGGAAGTTTCCTATCTGACTTGAAAAATCAAATCTGCCACTAACGCCCTGTTTAGAAGCACCCTGAACATATTACTTGCCTGCTTTTGGAATTGATTTTTACAGTATTTGGATGGTCATAATTTACTGAACAATATGGCCAATGTGAGCAGTGACAAATATTATCCACTATCAGACATCTGCAGCATGGCAGGGTGCAGTGGCCCAACCCCATAACTCCCTGCTCAGACCTCATACATGGAGTCAAGATCAAAGGACTGAAGGCCCATTTAGGAAACCTCTATAAGATGATAAGATCTACCTACCTAACAAGTGTCATGGGGATAAGCCCCCTGAGAAAGGAGGAGGTGTTTCCAGTGCTATACAGTACTTCCCTTGCATGTTCTCAGCATGTACCCAATAGCAACTCAGATGTATCTGTTTTCTTGGGGTGAAATCCTGGGCCCATTAAAGTCAATGGCACGCCTGGTGCTTTGCTCTAGTTAGCAGTGGTGCTGGAACATTTTTAATAATGGGGGTGCTGAAAGCCAGCCCCCTTACCCCTATCCTCCCCCCGACCTCCACCCCCTAGAGCTGGGGCTGGGAGCAGGGCCATGTCTCCAGGAGTGGGGGATATGGACAGGGATAAGGGGATCCCCACGTAAAATCTGCAGCATCCCCCACATCCCTAGTTCCCACGCCTATGCTAGTTAGCAGCAAACACAAACTTTGCTATCAGACAGTTTCCCCTGACCTGGATGTATCTGCCATATCATATAATTGAGATTAACATTATTTGTAGCACATTTATGTATTGTAAAGCCAGTGCCACATCTGTTCCTCCAAGAGATTGGTTTTTTTGATCATACCAGACAATGGTAATGCATATCACAACAACAACACTTTGTATTTATAAGTGAGTGTCTTTCCTTCAAAGATCTCAAAGCATTTTCCAAAGTTAAGTAAGTATTATTGGAGGAACTGAGGTATAGAGAGATGAATAGACCTACGTGACCAGAGTCACCCAGTGAGTTAGAGACAGGACTAGAATCCACATTTTCTGGTACTCAGTGCCCAACATCAAACAATATTTACTATCACCATGCAGCGAGGTTTCAAGAGAGAGCAGCAGGGACCTGCAGTATTTTGTGCTGAGTTCCATATATGCCAGTGAAGTGAAAAGTACAGGAGAAATGCAATGTATGTTTATGAAATGCCAACCACGCTGAACCATGTCATATATTAAAAGCAGCATGGTAAATGTAACAACTAGGCCTCATGGGACAGTCACAAATTGGATCTGTTATATTCCTTTCATTTCAGTAACATATTCTACAAGCTCTTCACTTGCAGGGTTTATAAACTCTGGCAAGAGCATAACATGTAACCTGCTGAGTTTAAAAGCATTGAAGGAAATTTCTCAAATTCTTAAGGTCTTCAGCAAATGAACTTTTCTATGCTAAGAAATTTTCTGCTTTGGACTATGTTATTTTAATTGGTTCTTATCTTATCTTTAATTGGTTCTTATTTTTTAAAGAACAAAACAAAAACGTTCTGCCTCCTTAGAAGCTTGAAAACAAAGAGATCCTAATGACATCCTTCTCCACTGATTTCTTCTCCAACTGGTTCAGATCATGCCATGATTTCACCAACAATAGCCCCTGACTTTGATAACCAGTGATAACAAATGGGGTTCCATACATGAACTCCAGGATTGGGGGTTTTAAAAGAGCAGAGACTGATGAAGCCTTGCCTACAGAAAAAAGTTGTACCACTTTTCCTATACTGGTATTGTTAAAGCTGTGGAACCCCTCTAGTGCAGGCACAGTCATATCAGTAAAAGGTGCTTATATTGGTATAGATTAATCACATATGGATAGGGGATAATCTGTATCAGTATAAGGCACCCTTATACCAGTATAACTGAGTCCACACTAGGGGCTGGTCTACAACAAAAAATTATATTGGCAGAACTATGTTGGTCAGTGGTATGGTTTTTTCACACCCCTGACCAAGATATTTATGAGGCTATAAGGCTAGTTTAGATGCAGCCAAGTTGACGGAAGAAGGCTTCCATTGACATAGTTAACTTCATTCAGGAGGTGGTGTTCCGACTGACAGAAAACTGTCAGTGTAGGCTGCATCTACACTACGGGGTTATGCTGATCTACCTATGCTGCAACAGCCTTCATAGTGTAGACATAGACATACCCTGGGAGTTGTACCAGTATAACTAAATCAGTAAAAAAAAAAATCAAAAAAAAATCAGTCTCCTAACTAAAATAATTATATCAGCACAAAAACTGTAGACTAGGCCTAATATGATTCTCTTATACTTACTTCTGTTTGTGCACCAATATCATCAATAACAACTGCAGCTGCTCAGCGCAGCTGCAGGCCTCGTATAGTTAATTGCTATAGGAGGAGTCTACACATTTTGTTTTTATGTCAGCCAGACAAAAAATGGGAGGGAGAGACAGACATGGTCTAGTGAGAGGGAGCACGTATAAGGTTTGGGGCTGTATGATTGGGACATTTGGGTTCTATTCCTGGCTCTGGCTCTGGGCAAATCTCAATTTCTGTGCCTCAGTTTTTCTATCTGTAATATAAAGATAGTGACCTCCTTACAGGGGCATTGTGAGGCTTAATTCATATAATGTTTGTAAACTGCTTTGAGATCCCTTGATGAAAGGCACTATAAAAGTGAATGTGCAAAGTACTGTTATTAATGCAGGTTCTTATTGCTTTGGTGTTTTTAAAGGATTTTTGTGATACAGAGTGTTGACATTTTTAAAGACTGATAGAATTTGGAAGGAATTCCCCACTAGTAAGTGGAATTGTCAGCCTAAATTACTTGACTGTTTAAAAAAATAGAGCAACACGTTGGGTGAGATAATATCTTTTATTGAACAAACTACTGTAGGTGAAAGATACAAGCTTTCAAGTTACACAGCGCCCTACAATGTACATCTATACCTAGTTGTAGGTATGGATAGATATTCAGGGATCAATGGAAAGTGAGATGGTCATGTCACTCCACTTCTTAATGTACAGGAGTCCACATCTCATTTACTTTGTCCACATTTGGCACTAACTGGCATTTTTTGTGTCAATCTTGTCAGAACTTTCCTTTTCATTTGTAGAAATAACCTTTTCAAGCAAGTTAACTTAGTATTTGGGGAAGCTGACAGACTAAAGCGATACTAGAGATTGACCCAGACCAAAAATATCAGATCCAAAACACCTCCAAACTTTAGGAAAATTTGGATTTGTAACCAAAGTTTGCAGTTCCTGCCTATCTCCTCTAGCAAGTATCATTATCCCCATCTCTGAAATGCAGATAATGAGACTTACCCACCTTTACGATCTTTGAGATGCAAGATAAAATATTCTATATTACTGTTACACTGTTTTTAGCATTAATCCACAGAACAAATACAGCATGGGCAATGACAATGAAAGATTCTCTGCAATGCCCAGTTAATTTCTCTCAATCCAGACCTGAAGAGATCACAGGTAGAAATGATAAGAGATTAAATCTATTTAAGGACATGGCTTTTCTGCTGAGAATGCCAACAAAAGTGCAAATTAGTGTCAAGCATCCATTGGTTTGCATTGTTGATGATGGTCCATCAGGATGTGAACTAAGACCACCAAACACATTTAGGTTAAGACATTGAACTGACATTAGCTGGTATCAACTTTGAATCAAAACCAACTTGAGCAGGATTTTAAGTAATGATCCAGGTTAAAGGCTATGTTTCCTACTAGCCAACCTCTTAGCCAATCAGTCTTCCTAGCTAAATGGCTACTTCTAGGTGGGATATAGATGGAGCAATATAGAATAGGATATCTGGTTCCTTCTAACATCTGTTTTGCAACACATAAATTAAGCAGCATTTGGGGATATTAATGAATTTCCCATTTTTTAATTTGTCACAGCATCTGTTTTTGATTCTATGTATATGCACGTCCTTGTATGGCTATACAGTGTGAAATAAAGTGTTACTGAGTCAGTGTGCCTCCTGGTATAGGTGGAGATTCAATGCAGATGACAGGTCTGATTTTCTTCCTACATTGTTAGACTCTTTAAGGATTGCGTCAAATGATGATTAATATTAGAATCATCACAATGGGATATTTCTTCAGAAATATTGCTATTGTTAAAATGCCAAGCTGCAGGTATGTATTAACACCCACTTGCCCCCCCCCCTCTGGGCGGCCCTGTGTAGAGGAAGGCAAAAAGCCCACAGTCTTTGCCAATCTCGCCTGCGGGAAAATTCCTTCCTGACACCAAATATGGTGATCAGTTAGACCCTGAGCATGTCAGCAAGACCCAGCAGCCATCTCATCAAGGGGTTTGGAGGCTTGGCCCTCTAATTGGGGGATTGTCCTGAGACCTGTGGGGAAATCCAGTAGCTCTCAGGACATTTGTGAAGATATCCAGCCCCTCAGAGGGTATGTCTACAGTGCACTCCTGGGGGATGTTTGCACCTCGTGTAGACATATCCATGCTAGCTTTAATCTAGTTAGCTCAGGTACTGGAGCTGTGAAGCCACGGGAGCATGGGTTTCGGCGTGGGCAGTAGAAGCCTGCCCAGAACCCGGAGTAATTACTCACGTGGCTAGCCAGAGCTGACGTGTGTGCTGCTGCAGATTCACTACGCCAGTATCTGAGCTAGCTAGATTAAAGCTAGTTTGGTGGTGTCTACATGAGCTGCAATCACACCCTGTGACTGCAGTATAGACATACCCTGAGTTACTTTCTGAGCCCTCCTCCCCGTCAACAGCCATGCTGCCATTGCCATCCTGCCCCTCAAGAGAATGGATAATATGGAGAGGAATCTGCTTGGGAGTGCAGACAGAATTATCTTTATAGTAATGGCTACATGCATTTTACTTGAGTTTGCTGGGGGCTGATACTAGATAGAATGACAGTCCCTTAGTTCTGCTCCACTCCTCTGGCCAGCCATCCCACCCTTAAACTCAGAAAAGAAAGATGGTCTTGTGGTTAAAGTTCTAGCCTGGGCAACAGGAAATCTGGGGTCAGCTCTGCAACAGACTCCCCGTGTGACCTTTGGTAAATCACTTAATCTCTCTCTGTTCCCCATCTGTAAAATGGAGGTAATTATAATTCTCTACCTCACAAGGCTTTTGAGAGAACGCATTCATTAGATGTTTGTGATGAGCTCAGCTGCTATGGCAATGGATGCCATATAAGTACATAGATATAGAGCTTGGAATGCATGATGTTCACAAAAAGGGAAGGCAAATGCCACCTCTTTTGCTTTACTCAGATATAGACTTGGGATACTGGAATATGTTTTTACTCTTCTCAACTCTGAGCTGTATTAAGGGTGGGGAGAGGAAGGAATGATGATATATCTCACAAGTTCTCTTTTAATCCATATTTCCTTAGTATTAAAAGAGCGAGAAAACTTACTGGTATGTTAGATAAATAAAACTGTCTCTAAATAAAATACCTTTTGAAGCTTACCAGAAGGCATCAGTAAATCAGACAATGTTCTAAAGACAATACTGTCCCAGGGCAAATTCAACTAAATTCAAATAATATTGTTGTCTGCCTTCCCTGGTGCCAATATCTGTAGCATATTTTCTCTTTGATATCATTATTAGTTTTCTTTTTGTGAGCTCAAATGGAGATGTCTGAGTTGCCCTGCACAAAGACTAAATGCTATCAAACCCCTCATCCCCAGCCCCACCCCAGAGCCCACACCCCCAGCCAGAGCTCTCACACACACCCCGCACCCCAACTCCCTGCCTCAGCCCCGATCCCCCTCCCTCCCTCCCTCCAAACCCCTTGATCCCAGCCCAGAGCACCCTCCTGCACCCCAAACTCCTCATCCCCAGTCCTACCCCAGAGCCCACACCCCAGCTGGAGCCCTCACCCCCCAACCCCCTAGCCTAGCTCGGAGCCCCCCCCTCCCACACCCTGAACTCGTCATTTCTGGCCCCACCCCAGAGCCCACACCCCCAGCCGGAGCCCTCACCCTAACCCCCAATTTTGTGAGGAATCATGGCCCGCCATAGAATTTTTATACCCAGATGTGGCCCTCAGGCCAAAAACTTTGCCCACCCCGATCTAGTGAATTGGTCAGGATTCTTGGCTGTTTTCTCTTAATACTAATAGAATCATTTCATTGATCAAGAAGATATCAGGATTTTGAAAGACATTATGGACCAGAGAGGATTTCAGAGCCAATTGAACCTGATTATATAGCTTCAATATTATCACTGAGGCATGTAGAATTCAGTACCATGATATACATGCCTAATTCTTTTTTGAACATGGACACAAAAGGTTCATGGAGGCTGTAGTGAGGCAGAGTGCTTACATGATTGAAGAGAGTCCTGGAGGCCAAATTTAGGCTGCTAGGTAAGAGATTGAAGTCCAGGACCTCCATGGTAGCATTCTCTGAAATGCTTCCAGTTCCATGCACAGGGCCAGTTAGGCAGAACTGCAGGGTCTCAATGAGTGGATGAGACGATGATGTAGGGAGGAGGAGTTTAGATTTATTAGGAACTGGGGAAACTTTTGGGAAAGGGAAAGTCTATATAGGAAAGATGGGTTCCACATAAAACCAAAATGGAACCAGATTACTGGTGCTTAAAATTAAAAAGGTCGTAGAGCAGTTTTAAAACTAAGGACTGGGGGAAAGCCGACAGGTGCAAAGGAGCACATGGTTCGGACATCCCTTAGGGGAGGATCTATAAATGGAGATTCCCTATGTCCTAATAAGGGGGAGAGGCTGGAAGATGATAAAATACAGATAGGGTCTGATGAGAAACAGTCAAAAGAAAAAAAGTCCCATTCAGTTACATCATGTAATGGCAGAGTGCTTATATACCAATGCTAGAAGTCTAAATAATAAGATGGGCGAACTAGAGTGCCTCGTATTAAATGAGGATATTGATATAATAGGCATCACAGAAACCTGGTGGAATGAGGATAATCAATGGGATGCAGTAATACCAGGTACAAAATATATCAGAAGGGCAGAACACGTCGTGCTAGTGGGCAGGGCCAGCTCCAGCTTTTTTGCTGCCCCAAGCGGCGAAGCCGGGGAAAAAAAAAAAAAAAAAAAGATAAAGCCGCGATCGGCGGCACTTCGGCGGCAGCTCTACCGCGCCGCTTCATTCTTCGGTGGCAATTCGGCGGCGGGTCCTTCCCTCCGAGAGGGACTGAGGGACCCGCCACCGAATTGCCATCGAAGACCCGGACGTGCTGCTCCTTTCCATTGGCCGCCCCAGGCACCTGCTTCCTTTGCTGGTGCCTGGAGCCGGCCCTGCTAGTGGGAGAGTGGCACTATATGTGAAAGAAAGCATAGAATCAAATGAAGTAAAAATCTTAAATGAACCAAACTGTACCACAGAATCTCTATGGATAGCAATTCCTTCCTTGAATAATAAGAATATAGCAGTAGGGATACAAGAACATAAGAGATATATTACAGACCACCTGACTAGGATGGTGATAGTGACTGTGAAATGCTCTGGGAGATTAGAGAGGCTATTAAAATAAAAAACTCAATAATAATGGGGGGTTTCAACTATCCCCATATTGACTGGGTACATATCACCTCAGGAAGGGATGTGAGATAAAGTTGCTTGACACCTTAAATGACTGTTTCTTGGAGCAGCTAGTCCTGGAACCCACAAGAGGAGAGGCAATTCTTGATTTAGTCTTAACTGGAGCACAGGATTAGGGCCAAGAGGTGAATATAGCTGGACCGCTTGGTAATAGTAACCATAATATAATTAAATTATGGGGGGAATAGCTCAGTGGTTTGAGCATTGGCCTGCTAAACCCAGAGTTGTGAGTTCAATCCTTAAGGGGGCCACTTAGGGATCTGGGGCAAAATCAGTACTTGGTCCTGCTAGTGAAGACAGGGGGCTGGACTTGATGACCTTTCAAGGTCCCTTCCAGTTCTAGGAGATAGGATATCTCCATTAATTTAATTTAAATTTAACATCCCTGTGGTAGGGAAAACACCACAGCAGCCCAACACTGTAGCATTTAATTTCAGAAAGGGGAACAACACAAAAATGAGGAGGTTAAACAGAAATTAAAAGGTACAGCACCAAAAGGAAAATCCCTACAAGCTGCATGGAAACTTTTTAAAGCCACCATAATATAGGCTCAACTTAAATGAAAAAACATGGTAAGAGAACCAGAAAAGAGCCACCATGGCTAAACAACAAAGTAAAAGAAGCAGTGAGAGGCAAAAAGGCATCCTTTAAAAAGTGGAAGTTAAATCCTAATGAGGAAAATAGAAAGGAGCATAAACTCTGGCAAATGAAGTGTAAAAATATAATTAGGAAGGCCAAAAAAGAATTTGAAGAACAGCTAGCCAAAGTAATAGCAAAAATTTGTTTAAGTACATCAAAAGCAGGAAGCCTGCTAAACAACCAGTGGGGCCACTGGACGATTGAGATGCTAAAGGAGTACTCAAGGATGATAAGGCCATTGTGGAGAAACTAAATGAATTCTCTGCATCAGTCTTCATGGCTGAGGATGTGAGGGAGATTCCAAAACCTGAGGCATTCTTCTTAGGTGACAAATCTGAGGAACTGTCCCAGATTGAGGTGTCATTAGAGGTGGTTTTGGAATAAATTGATAAACTAAACAGTAATAAGTCACCAGGACCAGATGGTATTCACCCAAGAGTTCTGAAGGAACTCAAATGTGAAATTGCAGGACTACTAACTGTCATATGTAATCTATCATTTAAATCAGCTTCTGTACCAAATGACTGGAGGATAACTAATGTGATGCCAATTTTTAAAAAAGGCTCCAGAGGTGACCCCAGCAATGACAGGCCAGTACGCCTGACTTCAGTACCGGGCAAACTGGTTGAAACTATAGGAAAGAACAAAATTGTCTGACACATACAGGAACATAATTTGCTGGGGAATAGTCCACATGGTTTTTGTAAAGGGAAATCATGCCTTACCAATCTACTAGAATTCTTTGAGGGGGTCAACAAGCATGTGGACAAGGGGGATCCAGTGGATATAGTGTATTTAGATTTTCAGAAAGCCTTTGACAAGGTCCCTCACCAAAGGCTCTTAAGCAAAGTAAGCAGTCATGGGATAAGAGGGAAGGTTCTCTCATGGTTTGGTAACTGGTTAAAAGATAGGAAACAAAGGGTAGGAATAAATGGTCAGTTTTCAGAATGGACAGAGGTAAATAGTGATGTCCCCCAGGGGTCTGTACTGGGACCAGTTCTATTCAACATATTCATAAATGATCTGGAAAAAGGGGTAAACAGTGAGGTGGCAAAATTTGCAGATGATACAAAACTACTCAAGATAGTTAAGTCCCAGGCAGACTGCGAAGAGCTACAAGAGGATCTCTCAAAACTGGGTGACTGGGCAACAAAATGGCAGATGAAATTCAATGCTGATAAATGCAAAGTAATGCACATTGGAAAACATAATCCCAACTATACATATAAAATGATGGGGTCTAAATTGGCTGTTACCACTCAGTAAAGATCTTGGAGTCATTGTGGATAGTTCTCTGAAAACATCCACTCAATGTGCAGTGGCAGTCAAAAAAGCAAACAGAATGTTGGGGAACCATTAAGAAAGGGATAGATAATAGGACAGAAGATATCATATTGCCTCCTTATAAATCCATGGTACACCCACATCTTGAATACTGCGTGTAGATGTGGTCGCTCATCTCAAAAAAGATATATTGGACTTGGAAAGGTTCAGAAAAGGGCAACAAAAATTATTAGGGGTATGTAACGGCTGCCGTATGAGGAGAGACTAATAAGACTGGGACTTTTCAGCTTGGAAAAGAGACGACTAAGTGAGGGATATGATAGAGGTCTATAAAATCATGACTGGTGTGGAGAAAGTAAATAAGGAAGTGTTATTTACTCCTTCTCACAACACAAGAACTAGGGGTCACCAAATGAAATTAATAGGTAGCAGGTTTAAAACAAACAAAAGGAAGTATTTTTTCGCACAACGCATAGTCAACCTGTGGAACTCCTTGCCAGAGGATGTTGTGAAGGCCAAGACTATAACAGTTGTTCAGAGAACTAGATAAATTCATGGAGGATAGGGCTATCAATGGCTATTAGCCAGGACGGGCAGGGATGGTGTCCCTAGCCTCTGTTTGCCAGAAGCTGGGAATGGGCAACAGGGGATGGATCACTTGATGATTACCTGTTCTGTTCATTCCCTCTGGGGCACCTGGCATTGGCCACTGTCGGAAGACAGGATACTGGGCTAGATGGACCTTTGGTCTGATCCAATATGGCTGTTCTTATGTTCATGAAATATAAAACCAAGTTCGGTGCTCAACTTCTGGATGCACTCAAGTTTTAGAAGCTGCAAAATATGTTAATTTTATTTGTCTGTTATTAATATTTCATTTTAGACCCTTAACCTAGTTCTGAGAAATTTTTAGCTTGCCTGGGTTACTAAGCTAGTAAGTAGCATATTGTTAGGATTACAAATATGCAGGGCCGGCTCCAGGCACCAGGCAACCAAGCACATGCTTGGGGCGGCACCTGGTAAGGGGGGGCCAATCTTGGGGTGGCGGGGGGCAGCGCGGCGCGGCATTCCGCGGGGGGGGGGCGCTCCGGCAGCACGGCATTCCGCGGGGGGGGGGGGCGCTCTGGCGGCGCGGTGCTTGGCGGGGGGGGGGCGGGCTCCGGCGGCGCTCGGCGGGGGGGCGGCACGGGGCACGGCGCTCGGGGGGGGGGGTTCCGGTGGTGCGGCGCGGCGCTCGGCAGGGGGGGCGGGCTCTGGCGGCGCGGCGCTCGGCGGGGGGGGCTCGGGGGGCGGCGCTTTTTTTTGCTGCTTGGGGCAGCAAAAAAGTTAGAGCCGGCCCTGCAAATATGGATGGGTGAACCACCTCAGGTATGAGCCAAACTGACTTTTTCACACTCAATTTTTTGAGGTTCAGAAAACTTCAGATATTTGTTTTTTAGCCATTTTAGCCTGAAGCAGGAGCACTGAAATGCCATGAGAGAGACTGCTCCTTCAATGTTGAATTGAATTAGATGTAATAATAACTAGAAGTCACAGGATACAATTTGTGCTTAGTTTCTAACTGAGTCTCAATAGGCTAAAGTGGTTCAATAAAAGATTCAGATTACTGTATGTGTCTATGAACTGCACCATTTGCAGTTCTCCCATCACCTACAGTGTCAAATTCAATATAAAACTGCCAAAGAGTCTAAATTTGATCTGATTCATTGATAGGCAACTAACCTGCTTAGGTGCTTTTTAAACTGCCATTAGGCACCTATCTGCATCTTTAGGTACCTAAACACCTCTGAAAACCTGGCCCTCAGGGACTGTTTCTTCTTTCACACATACCTGTTTTACATTTGTGCAATGTCATTGACTTCAGTAGGGTTACTCTGATTTATACTAGCATAAGTGAAAGGAGAATCAGACCCTTAGGGTATGTCTACACTACGAGAGTAGTTCAATTTCACTTAAATCGAATATGTGGAATCGATATTACAAAGTCGAACGTGTGTGTCCACACTGAGGACAGTAATTCGACTTTGTGAGTCCACACTAACGGGGCAAGCGTCGACATTGGAAGCGGTGCACTGTGGGCAGCTATCCCACAGTTCCCGCAGTCCCCGCTGCCCATTGGAATTCTGGGTCGAGCCCCCAATGCCTTCTGGGGAAAAAAGTGTGTCGAGGGTGCTTTTGGGTAACTGTCGTCATCCGTCCGTCACTACCGCCCTCCCTCCCTCCCTGAAAGCGCCGGCGGGAAATCAGTTTGCGCACTTTTCTGATCAGTGACAGCGCGGACGCCACAGCACTGCGAGCATGGATCCCGCTGCGACCATCGCTGCAGTTGTGGCCGTTCTCAACGCCTCGCAGCTTATCATACACCTTTCCCTGAGGCAGATGCAGAGAAATCAGGAGAGGAGGCTACGGCACCGCCGTGAGGGCCTGAAGTCGGAGAGTAGCACAGAGCTGTCAGAAACCACGAGACCCAGCGCCCAGGACATCACGGTGGCAATGGGTCTTGTGGATATTGTGGAACGGCGATTCTGGGCCCTGGAAACAAGCACGGACTGGTGGGACCGCATAGTGCTTCAGGTCTGGGATGAATCCCAGTGGCTGCGAAACTTTCGCATGCGGAAGGGGACTTTCCTCGAACTTTGTGAGTTGCTGTCCCCTGCCCTGAGGCGCAAGGACACCCGGATGCGAGCAGCCCTGACTGTCCAGAAGCGAGTGGCCATAGCCCTCTGGAAGCTTGCAACGCCGGACAGCTACCGGTCAGTCGCGAACCACTTTGGTGTGGGCAAATCTACCGTGGGGGTTGTTGTCATGCAAGTAGCCAAGGCAATCGTCAAGGTACTGCTCTCAAAGGTAGTGACCCTGGGAAACGTGGAGGTCATCATAGATGGCTTCGCCGCGATGGGATTCCCAAACTGCGGTGGGGCTATAGATGGGACTCACATCCCTATCCTGGGACCGGACCACCAGGCCAGCCAGTACATTAACAGAAAGGGCTACTTTTCAATGGTGCTGCAAGCACTGGTGGACCACAGGGGACGTTTTACAAACATCAACGTCGGATGGCCGGGCAAGGTTCATGACGCTCGCGTGTTCAGGAACTCTGGTCTGTTTAGACGGCTGCAGGAAGGTATTTACTTCCCGGACCACAAAATAAGTCTTGGGGATGTGGAGATGCCTACAGTGATCCTCGGGGACCCTGCATACCCGCTAATGCCCTGGCTCATTAAGCCCTATATTGGCGCCCTGGACTCAGAAAAAGAACTGTTCAACTACCGTCTGAGCAAGTGCAGAATGGTGGTGGAGTGTGCTTTTGGCCGTCTCAAGGGGAGATGGAGAAGCTTACTGACTCGCTGTGATCTCAGCGAAACCAATATCCCCATTGTTATAGCAGCTTGCTGTGTGCTCCACAATCTCTGTGAGAGCAAGGGGGAGACCTTTATGGCGGGGTGGGAGGTTGAGGCAAATAGCCTGGCTGCTGATTACGCCCAGCCAGACAGCCGGGCGATTAGAAGATCCCAGCGGGACGCGCTGTGCATCCGGGAGGCTTTGAAAGCTAGGTTCTAGACTGAGCAGGGTAACCAGTGACTGTTAAGTTTGTGGACACAGAAGCTGAACCTGCCCCCGTTTCTTTACCCACTTAATGTTGACTATCCTTCCAAGTTACATACCCCCTTCACCACCTTCCCAAAAAATAAAATCTGTTCTGTTTTGTTAATGAACACCGTTGTCTTTATTACTGTTTTCGCGGGAATGTTTTAAACCGGGGACGCAGACTGTGGCGGGGGGCGGGTTTAGTGTTCTGATGCAAATGATGCTTCTAAACTCCAGGAATGACAGGCTCCGCAGTGGTGGACTGGTTGTTTCAACGGAGCCTGCCAGCACTCCTGGGCGGGACTGCGTGTATGTGTCGGCTATGTGACTTTCTGGCAGGGGGAGGAGGGTTACAGATCCCCTGCTGCGTGGCTCTGTGATCCAGGATAAGGACCACGGCATAAGATCTGTAACTGCCCTCCCCCGCCACAAAGTCACAGATCGACCCCCCCCCCCCCGAACATGAAAACCACCTCCCAGACTGACCAGGGTAACTGGTGACTGCACTGTGTATGTGTCCTGATGCTGGACCTGCCCCCGCCTCTGTACCCTGCTAAAGGTGACTGTCCTGTCCAATTACCAAGCACCTTCCCCCCCTTCAGACAGAGTCTCCTCCAAAAGAAAATCATGGAAACAGTACTTAACAGAAACGAATATTTTATTATGAACCACACATGAAACGGGGGGGGGGGGCGGTGAAACTTGGACGGGGGCTTGTGTGAGGTGGGTAGGAAAGGACTTTTCAAATTTTGGGGAATGACAGCCTTCTAGTGCTAGAGCAGTCTGCAGGGGTTGACTGAAAGTTTTAACGGCCCTTGCCGCCCCTCCTTCTTTGGACTTTGGGTGAGGGGGGTGTGGGACTTGGTGGCGGGGGAGGGCGGTTAGAGATAGACTGCAGCGGGGCTCTGTCCTCCTGCCTCCGGTCTTGCAGAACATCCACAAGGCGCCGGAGCGTGTCCGTTTGCTCCCTCATTAGTCCAATCAGTGTTTGAGTCGCCTGCTGGTCTTCCTGACGCCACCTCTCCTCCCGTTCCATGATTGCTCGGTGCATTTGGGACAAGTTCTCCCTCCACTGTGTCTGCTGGGCTGCCTGGGCTCTGGAGCAGTCCATTAGTTCTGAGAACATGTCCTCACGCGTCTTCTTCTTCCTCCGCCTAATCTGCGCTAGCCTCTGGGAGTGTGATGCCAGGCTGGGTTGGGAGACAGTCGCAGATGTGTCTGTGGGAATGGGAAAAAGGGAGTGAATTCCTGAGACAGATAAATGAAGTTGTGAACAAAGAACATAGTCTTTCTCTGTAAACAAGACCATGCACTGCACCTCTCACATGCGCACTCAGGACAAGGTCGAATTTTCGGCCCTCGCCTTCAGTGCCTGGGGTCTTGCAGTGGCGATCTGAGAAGCGGGGCAGGACACCTGAACTTGTGTAGCAGGCAAACATGGTAAGCCGTAGACTTGTGGCTGCTTAAAACTTTAATAGTAGCACTGGGCTCCTTTCGCATTGAAAGCAATGCCAGTCTCTGCTGGCAGCAATCAGGGAAGCATGAGCTCTGCCCCTGTCCCACCCCCTCGCGGCTGTCCCAGGGAAAGATCCCTGTATGCTGCCCCTCTCCCGCCTCCACCGCGTGGCTGTAAAGCAGTCCCAATACTAACATTCCCCTCCCTAATTCAAAGCAGGGCATCATGAGCGACATCACCCTGATGAGGATCTCGGAGAGCGACAGGGAACGGATGCTTAGGGAAAGCATGCAAAAACCAGGGCTGTATGCCGCCATGCTCTGCCGTGCAATGATCCCAGAGTACTTGATAGACTCCTGGCGCGGAAACGTCTCGTACCATGGAGGACCCAATAAGATCGCTCTGCCAAGGAACCTGATGCACAGGCTTGAACATTACCTCCAGGAGAGCTACGTTGAGATCTCCCATGAGGATTTCGTGTCAATCCCCGGACATATAGACCGGATTTTGGTGTAGCTGTACTGGCAGGGACTACAGAGTGGAGCGTCTTGGGCAGCAGAATCATGAAAATCCGGACATTGTTAGATTTTTTTTAAATAGTTGGGACTAAATAGTTAAGCGCCTAAGGCAAAGAAATCATGAAAAACCCATTGTTAATATTATAAATATTCCAGTTCTGTTAAAAATAAAAGTTTATATGTTTAAATCACTTAATGAAAAACCCATTGTTAATATTATAAATATTCCAGTTCTGTTAAAAATAAATGTTTAGATGTTTAAAGCACTTACTGCTTGATCCTTCCCCTGATTCTGTGTCCGGGGTAACGGATGGGGACGGTTGGTAGGGGATCTCGGTAAGGGTGATGAAGAGCTCCTGGCTGTCGGGGAAATCAGCGGTGCAAGCGCTGTCGACTGCCTCGTCCTCCTCATCTCCTTCCTCATCTTCCCCGTCCGCTAACATTTCCGACGAGGAACCGGCCGCGGACAATATCCCATCCTCAGAGTCCACGGTCAGTGGTGGGGTAGTGGTGGCGGCCGCACCTAGGATGGAATGCAGTGCCTCGTAGAAACGGGATGTGTGGGGCTGGGATCCGGCGCGTCCGTTTGCCTCTTTGGTTTTTTGGTAGCCTTGTCTCAGCTCCTTGATTTTCACGCGGCACTGCGTTGCATCCCGGCTGTATCCTCTCTCTGCCATGGCTTTAGAGATCTTCTCGTAGATCTTTGCATTCCTTCTTTTGGAGCGCAGCTCGGAAAGCACGGACTCATCGCCCCACACAGCGATGAGATCCAAGACTTCCCGATCAGTCCATGCTGGGGCCCTCTTTCTATTCTGGGATTGTATGGCCGTCTCTGCTGGAGAGCTCTGCATCGTTGCCAGTGCTGCTCAGCTCACCACGGTGTCCAAACAGGAAATGAGATTCAAACTGGCCAGACAGGAAAAGGAATTCAAATTTTCCCGGGGCTTTTCCTGTGTGGCTGGTCAGAGCATCCGAGCTCGGACTGCTGTCCAGAGCGTCAACAGAGTGGTGCACTGTGGGATAGCTCCCGGAGCTATTACCGTCGATTTCCATCCACACCTAGCCTAATTCGACATGGCCATGTCGAATTTAGTGCTACTCCCCTCGTTGGGGAGGAGTACAGAAGTCGAATTTAAGAGACCTCTATGTCGAACTAAATAGCTTCGTTGTGTGGACGGGTGCAGAGTTAATTCGATTTAACGCTGCTAAATTCGACATAACCTCCTAGTGTAGACCAGGCCTAAGTATCATTAAGTTGAGGTATCAGCATCAGTTGGAAGATAGCTGCTAGGTCACAGGCAAGGCTGAGCCTGGCTTTCCTTAAAGAGCCAGCCAGCCCTGACACTACTGACAAACTACAAAAAGGATGTGGTCACATGACCATCATGCTTGCTTTATTTTTAGACAATGAACCATGACACTTGATCTGTAAGATAGGCAGATGTGTGTGTTATCTAGCAATAATATTTTTCTTTACAGAGGCCACCATACAAACTGTTAAAATATAATAAGCAACAACATTAAAGAGTGCACGGGTGCAGGGTTAATTCGATGTAACGGCGCTAAATTCGACATAAAAGCCTAGTGTAGACCAGGCCTTAGTCTTTTGGGCCTATGCCTGTTTGAATTGGAAGCCTGAAATATCCTAACCTAAGAGGACCAAGTGTTTAATATGGTGTTTTTTTTAATCAAATATAGTTACCCTACACCCAGAACAAAAGCTTGGAGTCACTTGCTAGCGATTCATAGACAAAGTTTTGTTTTGTTAATAAATTGTTTATCCGGCACTCCTAGATGCAAATGTTTAGGAAGAAGACTCCAGGCTCCTTTGTAGATATAGAAAAAACAGGAATTAAACTGCCAATACTCAAGTACCAGGTATACTCTGTAATTAAACAACATATGGATCTACTCAGCATGCATTTTCATTAGATGAATAAAATTGATTTTTGTCAGAAATGGCTAGTTAAAAATCTGCACTCAGTTTTAGTCTGCATTATAAAACCTTTTACAAGACAGTGGTTATCGGTAAGTATTTTAAATACCCAGCCATCTGGAAAAACCAAGAAGGAATTAATAAATCCTGTCACTGGTCTTCAGTAGTTTATGAACCATTACAGAGAAAGCTACAGGAGATTAGAGTCTTCATTCTATCCTCTGACTTATTCCTATGTAAGGAGCCACAAACAAGTCTTTCTATTGCAATGTTAACCTGGAGGGTTAGGTGAGAAGGGCACTTGCCAGATAATTGTGTGTTTTGTTTGGCAACCTTCTGCTCTACTTTGCTTTCCAGAAGAGACCAACCTAAATCTGAATCATATCTCATTGCAGTTATTAGTGAGGTCACGTCCTGAGATTCTAGTTAAAGCTTAATAATTTGGGTTGGATCATTAGCTACACTTTCACAAAATCATCCGTTATGCAGAGCTCAACTTGTCTTTAATAAATTGGTTTTAAATTGTTTTCCCAATAAAATGAATTAAACAACTTGTCAGCTATTTTAGAAATGCAGAATTCAATGTAATTCAACTAAGGCAACAACATACGCAACAACTGTTAATAACTTACTGCAACACATCTTGCACTCAGTCTGTCCTGATGAGGCAAACTCTTCTCCTGTCCAGTATGAAATCAGGATTATTAGCCTAGCCGCATATCCCTTTCCCTATAAGGTAATGCACTGTACACCCATATTATTTTAAGTGACTGTTTAATCCAGTATTTTATGTGGTTTTGGCCAAGAAACATATGAAGAAGGAGAAGATCATGTACATAAGAAGACAGAGTCTTGTCCTTTGAATTGTTTATGACCCATGGACTCTGTGCACGTTAAACAGCTTGATTATGAGTTATTCTCAAACATTGTCACTGTTGTATGGTATTTCACTGTAACAGCAATGACAAGTCAGCATTTCTAAGGCTACATCTACACTACAGGGGGGGGGTCGATTTAAGATACGCAAATTCAGCTATGCGACTAGCGTAGCTGAATTCAACGTATCGCAGCCGACTTACCCCGCTGTGAGGACGGCGGCAAAATCGACCTCCGCGGCTTCCCGTCGACGGCTCTTAGGCTACATCTACACTACAGGGGGGGGTCGATTTAAGATACGCAAATTCAGCTACGCGAATAGCGTAGCTGAATTCGACGTATCGCAGCCGACTTACCCCGCTGTGAGGACGGCGGCAAAATCGACCTCTGCGGCTTCCCGTCGACGGCTCTTACTCCCACCTTCGCTGGTGGAGTAAGAGCGTCGATTCGGGGATCGATTGTCACGTCCTGACGGGACGCGATAAATCGATCCCCGAGAGGTCGATTTCTACCCGCCGATTCCGGCGGGTAGTGTAGACCAGGCCTATGAGTGATTTCATTCCTAAAATTACAGTTCTGCTATAGTGACACAGTATGCCCAGAAATTACATTAAAATGGCATTACCATGCTTATTTGTCCTTCTTATGAATGCCCAAACTTGTCTGTTAATGAAAATTAACAGTTTATTTATTAATAAAATAACCTGATTCTTAATAGTCCACATCTAGCATCTCTCTCACAAGAATTTTGAGGCCATGGTCCATATCCTGATCTCAGTGATAAGGTAGTACATCAGTGGTGGGCCGCAGGTTGCCCACCACTGTAGTACATCCAGAATGACTTCATTTGCATCAGCTTCAGAGTGGTGGGACAGCTCAGAACCTGGCCCAAGACTGTATCTCTCTTTTCTTCTGATCATTTGTACTTGCCATGCATTTTACATAAAGACAATTCTTGCCCCAAAAGGGTAATTGGGTTAGACATTAGTGTACAAGGCCAGGTAAGGGTTAAAGGACCAAGTTTTCCCCACAATTATACCAGTTGAACCCCATTGCCTAGTATAAATGGAAGGAGAAATTGGCTCAGAAAGTCTTTTTAAAAACAAGGTTTGAGTGATGATTAAAGATAGCAATGCAGTTGTGAGCAACATCTCAGTGCTAACTAATCAGTGTTAATACACGCTACAGTCTCCTGCCCTTCTCCACAGGCATGCAGGGACCAAAAGGCAGCAAAATCAGGGCAGTTTCTCTGTGTGCCGGGGCAGCAAGCCACACCCCCATCAGAGACCTTCTTAGAATCATAAGGTTAGAAGGGATGGCAAGGGTCATCTCTAGACTAACCCCCTGCCAAGATGCAAGACAGATGGCTATCCAGCCTCCACTAATCTGTCACTGGCCCCAATCTGGCCTGGTAATCAGGTACACACCTCTGCCCAATTAGACCTTCTTTAGGGGAACCTAATTAGTACTCATAGCGACTAGAGTGCTAATTCCAGTGTTAGCCTTCAGCACTCTGTTATACACTGCATGAGGTGCTCATTCCTGATCACCATGAAGTAATGTTCCATGAGGCTCTTTGCATGGTAGCATGGAAGGCTGTTTGTGGGGTGAGATGGTAGAGGAAAGGCCACTATGACTACACAGATTCACTGGGCAATCCATCTGGGGGCTAAGGAGGACACAAGCTGGTGCAGAGGCTACTGAGGTGAAGGGAGAAGACTGAGGGAGAATTCCATCCCTATGGAGCACCTTGCCCAAAGCTTAATTGTTTGGGCTTTGCACAAAAGAATGGGGCAGTCCCCATCAAAATTGCCTGATCCCACAGGGAGTCCCGACGACTGTGAGATAGGGTGTACCAACCCCACACTGGTCAATGGGCAGGGCAGAGCAGAGCAAACAGTCTATGGCCCCTGAGCCTCCTGGCTGGGGCCAGCAACAGCAGTTGGGAGCTCTGACCCTCTGGGCAGAGCAGAGCAAACAATCAGTCAGTAGCTGTAGCTCCCAGTAGCCACATCTAGTGGTAAGTGGAGGGGGGGTAGGGGACCCAGGCCCACCCTACTTCACTGAGGGCATGGACCAGCATTCATGTTGCATTCCCCATCAGTACCCAGCCTAATCCAGGAAAGCTAATGATCGAACTAGTGGACCAAATTTGGTGATGGATCCTGGTCACATGCCACCTGAGGCACATTGCACATATGCTAAGAAGTTATCACTGGAAAATTTTAAATTTTGATTGGATGTTTGTCTAGAAGATATGCTGTAGTTCAACTAGAACTATTGGACTTGAAGCAGGAATTAATTCAGGGAAGTCTTACGGCCGGCATTATATATGAGATCTGATCTGATGATCACAATGGTCCCTTTTGGCCTTAACAGCTATGAATCTATGAGCCAATCATACTGAGCTAAATCTATGAACCAATCATACTGAGCTGAGTCAATCACATTGAGCTATGCTAATGACATTGGAATACATCTCACTGTAATATATCACAGTGTCAGGGCAATTTGCACACATACGCTGGGTCAAATTCTGTGTAGAGGTGCCCCTCTGTCAGCCAATTAACTTCAGTGAACTTGCAGGGGGTGTGTAAGTCACGTAGAATTACATATGTTGTTTGAAAATATGGCTATATAAACTCTGTGTTTTGTGAACAAATTAGGTGCTTAGTTGCACATCCAATATGTGCAGACATTTACCATAAGTATGTGTGCAAGTTAAGCAATTATGCACACAAATGACAAGCATGATCATTTGAGTCTAATCTGCCTGAACAATTGCTGTATTTGCATGTGCAAGTTGTGTATGGAATTCCATACACATTTTGAACACACACAACTGCATTATTATTAGTTGCAATATTACTTTAGCTACTGTTAGGCCTGGTCTACACTTACCCCCCAAGTCGAAGTAAGGTACGCAAATTCAGCTACGTGAATAACGTAGCTGAATTCGACATACCTTACTTCGAATTTACCGCGGTCCACACGCGGCAGGCAGGCTCCCCGTCGACTCCGCGGTACTCCTCTCGTCTAGCTGGAGTACCGCAGTCGACGGGGATCACTTCCTGGTTCGATTTATCGCGTCCACACCAGACGCGATAAATCGAACTCGGAACTTCGATCCGCAGCCGTCGAACTACCGGGTAAGTGTAGACTAGCCCTTAGAGACCCCCAATTAGTATCAGGGCCCCATTGTGCTATCTTATTTGAAAATCTGACCTGGAAAATTATATATTTGTGTGTGCATATGGGTGTGATATTTTCTATATATGCACTACACACAGTATAAGTACATTAATATAAAAAGGAAAAATTAAAACTTGCAGCTTTACTTTTTGCTCATATTTTTCTTTTTTCATGATTATTATGGATTGAATATTTTCATCTCTACTGTTTTCACCTTTTGCCAAGGACACATTATTATAGCACTTAAGCTGACAGTACATTTTTACATTACAAACTTAGACTTTCCTTTCCTGAAATTCATATTTAAATATAGAAAACCCATAACTAGCTCCCAAATTCATTATCTACCAGCTGCAAAGATGAATAATCACAATTTACATCTTTCATTTACAATTATTTCTGGTTCTTAGGAACCCACATGAATCTTATGGATCTTCAAAATCTTGGATGCTAAATTTGTGAGGAAGCTCATATGACTTACCTCAATTATATAAATGGGTTTCATCTTCCACATGAATAATATGTTGAAAAACGTTTAAAGAAAACTTTTTCTGTATCGGTGCCTTACATTCAACCTTTATCACCATCAAAGAAAATATAAAACATTATTTGTGCCACCAGTTCTCCTATCTATTTAGGCTTTTTGACATTTTAAATATATATTTCAATAGGGACATATAACATACAGGAAATGATGTGTAAGCAGTGTCCATATAAAATGCCAACAATTTGTACCTCCATCTGTAATGCAGCATGGAAGGACTCCCCGGCTAATTTGTGGGCCAACTTTAATAGTATGTTTCACATGGAACAAATGCCCTCCCCCCAAATTAATGGTTTCAGTAATGAGAACCAGGAGTCTTTTTGCTAACTGTTGTTTAAATCAGCATGTTTCCAGTATTCTGATGATCATAAACTGCCCATTTTTACTGTAGAAAGAATTCATATATTCAACAGTGCAACATAATAGGTGTCTTGAAATGACCACACAATGGTGAAGATCTTCAAAAGTGACAGGTGGTTTTGGGTACCTAACCTGAGAAATTGTAAAGGGGCCTGATTTCGAAAAAACTCAGCACTTTCTGGTGTAATTCCACGACAGCTTCAGTGGAGCCACACCAGGGATGAATGAATCCCATTGGACCCAATCCTGCAGTCCTTAGTCAGGCAAAACTCTGAGGTTTGGATAGCCAGAAAACACCCAGCTATTTAGATAGACACACAGATATTTGGTTGCTTATCCAAACTGAGACATGCCAGCTTCAGTCATCTCTAATTAGAAGTAGATTCTAGCTCTGCAATGTATAACATGCTACATCTCTTCCTCATCTCAGGTCACAAATGGAGTTGGAATGATGTAAAGTCCTATTCACATGTTCTCTCCCACTCTCTCAGTTATCAGATAACTTGAATTTTAAAATAATCAATAATCTACCTGAAAGCTGCAAGGAGATCTGGATCTGACCAGACTCATAATTCTGTTATGTGATTTTCTGCACCTTGTGGCCTCAGTTCAGCAAGGTAGTGATACTTAAGCAAATGCCTAATTTTAAGCATGTGAGTCATTCTGTTTACTTCAATGAGACTGCTCCTGTGTTTAAAGTCAGTCATACGTTTCAGATGGCATTCACCCAAGAGTTCTGAAAGAACTCAAATGTGAAATTGCGGAACTATTAACTATGGTTTGTAACCTGTCCTTTAAATCAGCTTCTGTACCCAGTGACTGGAAGATAGCTAATGGAACACTAATATTTAAAAAGGGCTCTAGAGGTGATCCCAGCAATTACAGACTGGTAAGTCTAACGTCAGAACCGGGCAAATTAGGTGAAACAATAGTAAAGAATAAAATTGTCAGACACATAGAAGAACGTAACTTGTTGGGCAAAAGTCAACATGGTTTCTGTAAGGGGAAATCATGTCTTACTAATCTATTAGAGTTCTTTGAAGGGGCCAACAATCAGGTGGACAAGGAGGATCCAGTGGACATAGTGTACTTAGATTTCCAGAAAGTCTTTGACAAGGTCCCTCACCAAAGGCTCTTACGTAAATTAAGTTGTCATGGGATAAAAGGGAAGATCCTTTCATGGATTGAGAACTGGTTAAAAGACAGGAAACAAAGGGTAGGAATAAATGGTAGATTTTCAGAATGGAGAGGGGTAGCTAGTGGTGTTCCCCAAGGGTCAGTCCTAGGACCAATCCTATTCAACTTATTCATAAATGATCTGGAGAAAGGGGTAAATAGTAAGGTGGCAAAGTTTGCAGATGATACTAAACTGCTCAAGATAGTTAAGACCAAAGCAGACTGTGAAGAACTTCAAAAAGGTCTCACAAAACTAAGCGATTGGGCAACAAAATGGCAAATGAAATTTAATGTGGATAAATGTAAATTAATGCACATTGGATAAAATAACCCCAACTATACATACAATATCATGGGGGATAATTTAGCTACAACTAATCCGGAAAGAGATCTTGGAGTCATCGTGGATAGTTCTCTGAAGATGTCCACGCAGTGTGCAGCGACAGTCAAAAAAGCAAATAGGATGTTAGGAATCATTCAAAAAGGGATAGAGAATAAGACAGAGAATATCTTATTGCCCTTATATAAATCCATGGTATGCCCACATCTTGAATACTGCGTACAGATGTGGCCTCCTCATCTCAAAAAAGATATACTGGCATTAGAAAAAGTTCAGAAAAGGGCAACTAAAATGATTAGGGGTTTGGAACGGGTCCCATATGAGGAGAGATTAAAGAGGCTAGGACTTTTCAGCTTGGAAAAGAGGAGACTAAGGGGGGATATGATAGGGGTATATAAAATCATTAGTGGTGTGGAGACAGTGAATGAGGAAAAGTTATTTACTTGTTCCCATAATATAAGAACTAGGGGCCACCAAATGAAATTAATGGGCAGCAGGTTTAAAACAAATAAAAGGAAGTTCTTCACACAGTGCACAGTCAACCCGTGGAACTCCTTGTCTGAGGAGGTTGTGAAGGCTAGGACTATAACAGGGTTTAAAAGAGAACTGGATAAATTCATGGAGGTTAAGTCCATTAATGCCTATTAGCCAGGATGGGTAAGGAATGGTGTCCCTAGCCACTGTTTGTCAGAGGGTGGAGATGGATGGCAGGAGAGAGATCACTTGTTCATTACCTGTTAGATTCACTCCCTCTGGGGCACCTGGCATTGGCCACTGTCGGGAGACAAGATACTGGGCTGGATGGACCTTTGGTCTGACCCAGTATGGCCATTCCTATGTTCTTTGCTGAATAGAGCCTAAATGGAATAGGTCCTACATGTATTGGTGGCTCACTGTAACAAATATGCCAATACCTCCCAAGGAGCAGTTACTTCTAAACTATTTCTGTCACGGCATGTTTCTACTGATAACTTGTAAACTTCACATCTGTCATGAGGAATGTGTCTGAAGTCATCATCTTGAAGATAAGGGTTCTCTATTCTAGTATTTATGTCTTGCATATTTCACATTTTTACACCATTTGAACAAAGCAATGTTTCTGGTAGCCCTCTTGTTCACATTACCACATCTTGGGAAGGTTGCCAGCTACATGGCAGTGGGAGGTACATGTTGAAGAGAAGCAGAGACTGTGTAAAAAAGGATGTAACTTACACTAAAGAGTAAGTAGAAGATCTCCTTGCAGCTTTCTCGTGTATTAAATTATTTACAGAAATCACTATTTAAATTACAGAAGACGGGGGCCAGATTTCATGTGCTTGTTATAGTTTGGTTTGCAACTCTCATTCTGAGTTACAAGCATTAGCATGAAGAGGAACATTGGCATGAAGTGAACATAGAAGTGTAACATCTAGGGAAAAAATACAGATAGATCCCTGAATAAGAGCCAGTGTACCCAATTTTTCAGAAGACTACAGAGAATCACTTTCAGGATAATGAGTGTTCTCTCTGTGACCAAGCATTCTGAAGTGATCTAAGAGATGTAGGCCTGCTTCTCTTCTCATACCAGTTTTTCTCTCTTGACCAGAATCACACTAGTGTGAGTGAGGAATTGGACTAAAATTTGATACTTGGGTGTCTAAATTTAGGCATCTACACCCATATTTAGTTACCTAAAGAAGTTGCCTGATTTTCAGAGATGTTGAGCACCAACAATTCCCACTGGTTTTAGCTAAAAACTGCAAATGCTCAGCACCTTTGAAAGTCAGCCCCCTTATTTAGATGATTAAATATGGATTCAGTGGCCTAATTTTCCAAAAACGTTGTGCATGCACAATGATCATAGATATCAGTGGGAGCTCTTAGGTCTTCAGCACTTTTGAAAGTCAAGTCATAAAAGCCTAACTTTAGACACTCAAGTTTAGCCATTGTATCGCTTGAACTTGTCTGCTTCAGCCTTTCTTTATTTGACAGTAAGGCTGGGCAAATTGGCTTCTGATCTGGCCACAGCTGTGATGGCATAGCGGTTTGCAAAAGGATGCACAGAGGACCAAGTGGCCACCCTGCAAATGTCCAATATAGGAATGTCACTTGGAACATCACCCAAGCTCTCATGGATTGAGCTTGTACCCCTTGAGGAGGCGGAGCCTAGGCTACTTCGTATGCTGTCATGATACAGGAAGTTATCCACTTGGATATTGTCTGTGAAGAGACCACTAGAGCCCTGCAAATCCATGGGTATCCACTTTATAGCCATGGACCATTTCTGCAGATAGCAGCGCAGATGCGGATACAAATTTTGTAACTGCACAGGGCTGTGACAGTAAGAGCCGGGTGGGCAGCTGTGAGGAATCGCGGCATGGATCCTCCACCTGTCCTGGGCGGGGGGCCTGGGGAGCACAGACACTGGGAAGGGGGCTGCTTGGGCCCCACGCCCAGGGCAGGTGAAGGGTCTGCCGCGGCTCCCAACAGCTGCCAGCGCTGCTCTCCCCAACCTGGCTCTGGCCGGGGAGAGGGGTGGCTTGGAGCCGCAGCCAGGCCATGGTAAGAGACAGGCGGGCAGCTGTGGGGAGCCGCAGCGGACCCTCCACCTGCCTTAGGCGGGGGGCCCAAGCACCGCTGTCTCCCCCCTCACCCCAGCATGGCCAGCATGGAGCTCAGCTGGAGAGCCGTGGGGAGCTGGGGCGGACCTTCCACCTGCCTGCAGTGCGGCAGAGGGGGGGAGAGCAGCCCCCAGGTGTGTCCCCGCATCCCAGGCTCCCCTCCTGGCCGAGGGCAGGTGGAGGGTCCACGACTCCACACAGGCTCCCCACAGCTGCCCACAGTTCTCCCCGACTGGGCTCTGGCGGGGGAGATACCTTGGAGCCTCAGCCCGGCTCCCAGTGTAGAGCCCTGCAATCCGTGGATATCTGCGGATATCCACAGATAATTTTTGCAGATTGGATGCAGATACACATTTGTGTATCTGCGCAGGGCTCTAGAGACCACTTGACCCTGTCCACATGTCATGGGGTAGGTGCACCACGTCACAGAGTGTCTGGTCACAAGAAAGGGAAGAGGCTGTACCGCAGCCGGTTAGGTCTTATGTTAATGACCCTTACTATGGAACCTGTTAATACGGCCTAGTGGCCTGAGTTAATAAAGTTGCCCTTCCACACAGCGCTGTGTGGCCCAATGGCTAGAGTCAATAAAGTGGCCCTTCTGTTCAGGGCAGCGTGGCCTAATGGCCAGAGTTAATAAAGTCGCACCCCTCCATGGGGTTGTGTGGCCTATTGGCCCATTGGGGAGGTGGGGCACCACTCAGGAGTGTGTGGCGCCCAGGGTAGGGGGACTTGGGCCCTCCCTGCTCCTCCGAACCCCAGCCCAGGGCCCTGGCAGTTGCCAGGTTACTTGCTATCGAGTCAGCGGGGATCCTCCCAAAACATGCTGACTGGTTCTCCAATTCAGTCACTGGAGCAAAGTCTAAGTCCCCTGGGCTGCTTCCTACCTTGTCTTCGCCAGCGAGGGTCCACGGGTCCCTGGGGTTCTCAGGTGGCGTAGCTCCGGACAGCGCAGCCTCCTTTCTTTTGTCAGGCAGCCTGGAATCCGTCTGGAGCTCTGCGTGCCTTGACTCTGGGGTCAGCGCTTGTGGCAGCTCCCTGGAGAGAGCCAGCAGTCTGCATCCTCTCCCTTCAGCAGCCTGCCCAGACTGAGCTGGGCTGCTTCCTTTTATACCTTGCCTCCAGGCAGAGCATGCCCCACAGAGGTGAAGGGGCGTGGCATCCTCAGCCTGCAATGCAGAGTTAACCCCTGCAGAGCCAAGGCGGGGTAGATGCACCCCGTCACACCACACGTGAAACAAACACGCAAAGTGAGGAACAGAAAGGTTTACTTCTACCCTGATAAAAAGCTAAACATCGCCTGACATCCAATGTGTTAATATGCTGTTCCTCTGGGGTTGCATGTGGCTTAAGGAAGAACACTGGCAGATATACAACTGGGTTCAAGTGAAACTGGGAAATCACCTTTGATAAAAACTTAGGGTGAATGTAAGGAGGCTCCGCCATCAAAGTCTGCAGCTTGCACACTCTCCTTGCACGATGTTATCGTCATAAGGAAGGCAGTTTTCTGACACAGAATGGGGAAAGAAGATGTTGCCAGAGGCTCGAATGGAGTTACCATATGAGCTGCTAAGACAATATTAAGGTCCCACAAAGGAACTGCCTCTTTAACGGGTGGGTGGAGATGACTGACTCCTTTCAAGAATCTCACTGCCATGGAGTTTGAAAACACTGACTTCCCATGGATGGGAGGATGAAATCGCTGTCAGGTGGACTCTCAGTAAACTAAGTGCAATATCAGAAGACTAAAGGTGTAACAGGTATTCCAACATGTCCTGGATATAAGCCAGCATCAGTTGAACTTTCCGGGCTAACATCACATCATATCACATCACAAAAAGCCCGCATACACTTGGCTGCATAGGCTGACCTGATGGAGGGCTTCCTACTTTTAAGCAAGTTCTGCCTGACCACCTCCAAATAACATTCCTTTTCCTCACCTAACCATGCAGCATTCATGGTGTGAGATGCAGAGAGCTGAGTGCTGGATGTGAAACCTCACTGTGATGCTGAGTCAGGAAGTCAGAATGAAAAGGAAGGGATATGGGAGGCCGAACCGATAACGTGAGGAGGTCGGAGAACCAGCATTGCCTCAGAGCCACTGACGCAATGAGAATGCACTTGGCACAGTCCAATTTCAGCTTGAGAATGACCTGCGGGATGATCGGTATTGGAGAAAAGGCAAACAGGGATGTCAATTCTCAGCTCACGTGAAAAGCATTGATCAAGGAAGCTGGACTGAGATACCTCTAGGAGCAAAACAACTGGCATTTCTTGTTGTCTCTCATGGTAAACAGGTCAATCATCGAGATGCCCCAAACTGCAAAAATGGATGGCAGTACTCTGGGTTTCAGAGATCACTTGTGATTCAGGGAGAATTTTCTGCTAAGTTGATCTGCCAGGTCATTGTGGATCACAGGCAAGTGATCAGCCACAGGGGTAATGTTTTCCCTGATGCAAAACTGCCAGAGCCTGATCGCCTTCTGACAAAGCATGTTCAAGTGTGCACCCCCTGTCTGTTTACATAATACATCATGGTGCTATTGCCAGTGAGCATGAGAACCGTTACATCTCTGATGTGATCTTGAAAGGTCTGTCAGGCATTGTAGATGGCACAAAACTCCAGGACATTGATAGGCAGAGAAGCTTCCTGCTCTGACCACAGGCCTTGAACTTTCAGTGAGTCCAGACGCGTTCCCCTACCTATTGAGGAGGGCTCTCAGAAAAGGGACCAGAGCAGCACACGGGAATGAGCTGGGCATGGGACTTCCTGAAGAGCTACTTGGGACTATCACGTGCTCAGCAGAAAGGAATGCACTATCAGGGGAAGAGTGGCATTTGGCTAAATGCCCTGCAGAGGCCCAAGCTCCAGACAGGGAATTCAGCCTGAGAGTGTTCCGTGGCTAGAGGGGCGAGACATAATATTGATTAACTCAGAGGTGGAGAGTTTCTGATGGAGTAGCTGACTGAAGCTTTCATTTATGTTTTTGTGTTGTCCTTTCTGTTAAATAAGTGAGACCATCCAAAGACAGCACTCTTTAATGCTAGAAAGGCCTGCATGGAATTGTTTAAACCAGTGGTTCTCAAACTTTTGTACTGGTGACCCCTTTCACATTGCAAGCTTCTGAGTGTGACCCACCCCCCCTAATAAATTAAAAAACCACTTTTAAATATATTTAATACCATTATAAATGCTGGAGGCAAAGTGGGGTTTGGGGTGGAGGCTGACAGCTCATGACCCCCTCATGTAATAATCTCATGACCCCCAGTTTGAGAACCCCTGGTTTAAACTCTGGGGAGGGGAAACCAAGGCCTGAGTTTACCTGCAGTGCCAAATCTGACCACCAGGGAGTGCATCGAAATGATCTCCTCACTATAACAGGAGATAAAAGGGACAGAAAGAGGGAAGAGAGAAGAAAATTGGATGAATACTGAAGACTTATGTGGTACCAAAAAAACCCACTTTAAAGTTACAGAATATTTAAATTGTATGTATGTAAGAAATACATACTCTCTGAATCTGCTTGTGGTTGGTGAGACAATCCCTAGCTTTAATCCAGGTCTCTTCAGCCTATACAGGGAAATAGCTGTGCCATGGTTTTATGAAAAGCACAGCATATGTAAGTATTGCAAATAGCAATCAAAGAATGACCACGTGTTATCAGTTAACATTGTACCTTCTGCTGCATATGAAAGAGATAAACCTGGCTTGCAGTGATTGTGTGCCTAGATGAATCAGTGTTCAAGGCAGGAAACAGTAGGCATGCTGGGCCAAAAATAAAGAACGTTTTTATATGACACTATTTCCACCTTGAGGAAAACACTAGCTGATGTGCAATGTGTACAATGTTTCATGCATAAAAGGGTTTTACTAACAAATGTAGGCCAGCAATGTACTGTGGCATTTTCCCTGTCTTATAACATCTACAACAAATTCACTATTTGGTGTTGTGCCAGGGGTTTAGGTCAGCCATAATTAGTGAAGTAAAGAATGAGTCAGAAAAGGAAAGAGTATAAAAAAAATTCTGCTAACAGAAAAAATGCCAGATGCTTTTACAGCCCAGCTAAAATGATGTCATTTTAGAAATGGTCCTCATGATCATTAAAAAAACAAGGTGTGGGGGATTTGTTTTGTTTTTTCCTTCAGAAGAACAACAGATTAAGTTATGATTTCTCATCAGAATGCTTGAAAGGTAACTTGAAAGTGTGCTGAGTGTTCACAAGACAGACCAAATTCCTTATAAGGATCTATTTCTTACAGCAAATATTCATATGGAGTAGCAATTTAAAAATTAGACTGAAGTCTCTACATAGCTTTTAAAAAAATAGACACATTGAGGGGTTTATTTTAGTCTGGTAGCATTTAAATGCTGATAAAAATGTAGAGCTTTTTCCAAAGATGTGAGGGGGTTTTTTTGTTTGTTTGTTTGTTTTTCCATTTTTCAAGACACACATATGGAGCAAGATGCAAAACTGAATCCAAAATGCCTGATATTGGTGGTTTTAAGTAAAATGGATAAAATTAACTGACAAAAGTGAAAATTATAAAGACAGTTTAAAAAAATAAAAGAGAATCAAAAAAATAACACAGCATATCCCCATTATCAGTCAATATGGGAGCACCTGGATTTCATAATTTCATCAGTTACCTCCCAACTTACATCAGCTTTGGTTATCAGAAAACCCATTCCATATTAGTGTTACAGAGAGGCTTTTTTTCTTCCTGGTGTGTTGTATGGATGTGTGTGTGTGGATTTTTTTACTTTTTTACATTTAACATGATTCCAAAGAAACTCAATTTGATTGAGATACGGGAATTATGAAGACCTGTAATGACCCTTTATTTGCAGAAAATGGCCTGTTAAGAGCAGAGGCTGTAACATTTTCCCTCCCTTCTCTTCCCACCCTCTGAATACAGCATCAAGATTGTGAGCCAATGGAAGAGAAAAGCTCCCAGCCCTCAAGAGGCACAGGCTTTCCATTTGAGTCTGATGAGGGGATCTGCTGTGCAGTTGACTTCTTTGCGAGGAGAATTGATAGGGAACAGATAGTGACCATAATGAATAGTTTATGAGCCAGTTGTACCAAATGATGTAATAACATTTAAAAAAAATCTGCACTGGAGAAGTGACATGTAAGTACATTAATAAAGAGGCAGTGTCCAGCTGCCCGAGCAGATAAAAGAAACCGTGACTGTGAGAGAAAGGATACTTGAAGAACAAGGATTTAACTTAAGGACAACTGCTGGGCTAGACCACATGGCCCAACTGAGCAGGCTGTAAGCTCAGACAAATACCCCCCTCCATCATTAGTTCATATTAAATTTAGTTTAATAGACTAGGATACACAGAGGGGTGTAGTTTACTGGTTTAAGCACAGACCTGGGAATTAGAATGTCCTGAGTTGTAGTCCTAGCTATGCTATTGCTGCTCACTATAATCTTGGATGGCCTCAGTCAAATCATTTAACTTCTTTGCGTCAGTTTCCTCCATCTGTATGAGAGAGTTCATACTACTTACCTACCTCATAGGGCTATTAACCAGCTAGTATTTGCTGATGATTTTGTGGAACTTTAATTTAAAATAGGATTGGAATGTCTGGAAATGTTTTATGCATTTTGATAGACGCAAATAGCCATTGTGAAACATTCAGACAGTATGGAGTCCGATCCTTGGCCCAGATATTGCTGCTTTGCCTACTCAACAGCACAGGGAGACCAACTGGCTTTCAGGGGTTTCCCTTAGTGGCATAAGACATCCTACATCAGCCCTAAACTACCCCCTTGCAGCCCTTGTGTAGCGTGTATGTTGAAGACCTGGGTGGGGGACAGGGAATATGGTGGCCAGCCCCAGGAGTGGGTGGGCATAAAGGTGTGAAAGCACCTTTGCTTCCCCCTTCTTAGCTGCCCTGTGCCCTATAGCTCCCCAGTGGCTTTAAATGTATGCAATTATCAAAGAAAAGAAATAAAATCAGCATAAATCCTTCATGTTTTTCTGTTATGAAAAAAATGTCACAAATGCTTCCCTTGTCTTGTTGACTTGGTCTCTAAAATAATGTATCTCAGCTTATTTTGGCTCCGAGTTGTATTGTTCAATGAGCCAAAACTGTTTAAATGAATTCCAGCCTAAAGGAAAGTAAACATTTATCAATGTAAAAGCAAAGACATCTTTTTTTTGGTAAATATCACCACTTTTGCCTCTTCAGAATGAGGATGTCTCAAACTTATAGTGCAGTTTATTAGAAATATGCTGTTATCCAAAGGGATTATTTGTGCTGTTTGGAGAGCAAGTTTTAGATTTAAGTTATGTATCCATCATTAACTAAGCAATAAAATGAGACAAGCAATGCATATCTTGGTGGTTATTACAAGAAATATTTCAAGTTGATGTTATGAAGCAAGTGGCAGCAGGCAAGTAACTTGAACCACCTGAGAGGTGTAGTAATCCACGAGAAATCCACTGCCTGGAGTGTCTGGTAGCTCCTTTCAAAAAACGGAGGAAATTGTCCCATTTGTTCATTGGAGAGCTAAATCCTGCTCCTGCTGACTTAAATGAGAGCTGAACTGGGCATTACAGAACGTTATTAGTGTTGATAGTTGCATCTCAGAAGGTTCTAGAAGGTTTAGCCAATCCCTCAAAATATGAATCCTTATCTGAACTTTGTATTTCCTCTATGCAAAGACCGGGTCCAATTATTAGCCTCCTTTCTTTCCCACACCATGTCCATGATTGACTCTCCCTTCCTCGAGAATCAATGGTTGTACCAACCCTTCTCATTCTTCCCAGGGGCTCTTCCCAGGGGCCTCCTCCACTTTACCTAAAATACAGCTATCCTGAGTTTCCTGACCAATCTTCTCCATTTTTTCTGATCTATCATGTCTTTGGCTGTTAACTGTGGTGGCAATTCTGGTGTCTTGTCATCAGCTAGTTGTGTTTGTTGTTGCAATTGCTGCCTTGAGTTCTTGCTGTGGGATACTGTGCTTCCACATACTACCTCTGCTCAGAGTGCCCCAAAAAGGAGCATGTGCCTAAAGGAAACAGTGCAAAGAACAAGATCACTGAATGGGAACTGAAGGGAGAAACAGCAGTGGTGGACTGCAGTAGCAGAATCATCAAAGGTAGTCAGGAGAGGAACTGGCAGGTGAGTGGAGTTAGGGGGAAAGGAGAGAAGAGGGATGAGCAAGTTCAGTGTGTGGAACGCCAGAGGGTAAGGACAGCTGACTGGTGTAAAAACCCTATTGAAATTTAATTTTTCCTATGAGAATTGATCACATAATCTTAATGAATTTTGGTGATTGGTCTATGGAATTACCCTACACTGTTTAACTAGGTCCAATAATCAAAATTAATGAGCTGGATACACCACAATACAAGTCACATAGGGCCAGATTCTACTCACATTTAAGCCTGTCATTTAGACTGTGAGCTCCCCAGAGCAGGGACTGTCGTTTTATTTCTGTAAAAATGTGGTGTAAATACTTTCAGATAGTAATTTTCAGTCTGGTCTTTTACTTCTTTGACTAGCAGGGGATAGAAGTGCTTGGGAAACCACATGTTCAGCTTTTGGACAAGGAGAGTCTTGGCCTTTCCTTGTTCAGTCTGGACCTTGCATTGCTCAACAACAGTGATTCCTCCAGTTACAGGGTGGAGTTGATGGGCTCTGAAGAGAGCTCTGTTCTGTCCAATCTACCTTGGCTTCAAGGATCATGAATGATATAGGGTCTTGAGGGTGTGAAGCAGATAAAAGCTGGGAAATCCTGAGAAGCCAAACAGAAAAAATATCGATCCCTAAGAAAACTAGCTTTCCATTTGGGCTAGAGACAAGAGCACTAATGGTTGATGTAGTTAATATTTTTTCCCAAGACTGATGCCTATTCCAAACTTTTGAACACGAATATGGGCTGGTGGCACTGGCAACCATACAGTCATCTCCATTTCTGCCCAAATTTCCAAAGCCATCTAACAACTATGCACCAAATGTATGTGGGTTTAAAATTTTGTTTCAGATTTCATCATGTTAATGTGCATCAAGCTGATTCACTGAGAAGTTCATTTCTCTCTTTATAGGAAGTACAAGTTGGGTCAGCTAGTCTGTGAGAATCAGGCAGGCAAAAACTCAGAGATTGCTTGATAACCAGGGTCTATTTAAATGGCAGCATGTGATTAACTTTATGAGCTTTAAGAGCTAGAAATCCCCAAACATATGTTTTGGGTTAGGTTAGGGAGTTTGCCATAGCTGCCAAATTTCATAAAAATCCATGCATTATTATTTTAATCAATGGAGTTGAAAACCCAAATTATAATGTCAGTTAGAAACTCTGGTGGGAAAGCAACTGCTTGCCACAAGGTTTAGAGAAGTTGAAAATTGACAGCATCCATGGATTTTTTCTGAATTATTTTTTTATTAAAACTAGTAAAAATAATAAAAAAAGTAAACCTCAGGGGTTTCAACCAACCACAATTCAGAATTTCAGCCAATTGTTCCTGTAGTTCTTAGTTTATTAGGGAACTTCCATTGCATGCTGAGGTTGGCTGCATACCTAGGGCTCAGGGCTTGATATTCTGAAATCAATTCTGGCTTACATTTCCCAAGGAAACATTAATGCAGATCTCTGCTTTCCCTTCCCCATTGAGTCTTTTGCAAACTCAGTGGGGGTAAACTCTGCTTTCGCTTACTCCTACCCAATCAGATTAACATGCTGGAATGTAAAAGTTCTGTCCAGAAACATGGTATTTTCTTTTTTCAATGAGATTTAATTTAAAAAGGAAGCTCTGGACTTCAGAATGGGACTTAAGCTCAAGAACAATATTTGAATCTAGAAGACATAGCTCCCCACAGAGGCACCTTTAGAAAAGGTTCAGCTTGAGAAGTCCCGTGTATGGGATTTTTAACAAAAAAGCACCTGGAGAAATAACCCATCCAGACCCTCACAAACAAATACTTCAACAAAGAAAAATCTAGAAAAGTTTAAAGCTCCAAATACATTGGTAAAACACCCATAGCTCATGGCAACACCATTGTAATTTAGAGGTGGTGGGAGGGAATTGATAAAGTTTGGTCCTGATTTGTAAAGGGCAACCACAGACCAGTCCTCGCTTACAGACAGCCTCCCAACCTTAAGCAAATACTCACCAGCAACCACACACCATACAACAAAAACACTAACCCAGGAACCTATCCTTGCAACAAAGCCCGATGCCAGCTCTGTCCACATATCTATTCAAGTGACACCATCATAGGACCTAACCACGTCAGCCACACCATCAGGGGCTCGTTCACCTGCACATCTACCAACGTGATATATGCCATCATGTGCCAGCAATGCCCCACTGCCATGTACATTGGCCAAACTGGACAGTCTCTATGCAAAAGAATAAATGGACACAAATCTGACATCAGGAATCATAACATTCAAAACCAGTGGGAGAACACTTCAACCTCTCTAATCACTCAGTGACAGACTTGAAGGTGTCAGTTTTGCAACAAAAAACCTTCAAAAACAGACTCCAAAGAGAGACTGCTGAACTCGAATTAATATGCAAATTAGACACAATTAATTTAGGCCTAAACAGAGACTGGGAATGGTTGGGTCATTACACTAATTGAATTTTTTCCCCCCCATGTTAAGTTCTCCTCACACCTTCTATGGGTCATCTTGATTATCACTTCAAAGTTTTTTTTTTTCCTTCTGCTGCTACTGATAGCTCATCTCAATTGATTGGCCTCTTACAATTGGTATGCGTACTTCCACCTTTTCATGTTCTCTGTATGTATAAATATCTTCTGTCTGTGTGTTCCACTCTATGCATCTGAAGAAGTGAGCTGTAGCCCACGAAAGCTTATGCTGAAATAAATTTGTTAGTCTCTAAGGTGCCACAAGTACTCCTGTTCTTTTTTTGTTGGAACAAACTCTCAAAAATTGTGCCTGCATTTCTGTGTTCCATTTGAAAAAGGCTTAGTATCTGATTGCAGGTACAAATCAAGCACTAGAGCTGTATGCTTGATGCCTGCAATTAACTGCAGAGGACGAAAAATGTGGGCATAATTTTTGTGGATACGTTTTATAAGGAGGCTATATAGAAACCACTTTAAAATCTGATCCTTTGTTCCTTAGGTAAGATTTAAAAACCTCTCCAAATGGAAGACAGAGCTTCCACTCCACTGTCTGAAAAGAACAAAGGATAATCCTACTATTTTCTGTCTCAATAAAGTCCCTTTTCTGAAAGGTACTTAAGAACGTGAGTAGTCTCATTGACATTAATAGGACTGCTCATGACTTTAAAATAAGGCCCGTGTTTAAGTACCTTGCTAAATGAGACCCTAATGCAGGTTCTAATATTCAAAAATGGTTCTGTGCTACTCTTCAGTGTATAATATCTGGCACATTTGTCTACCTGGCCACTTGGAAAATACTTAGGAATATTTTGAGGGGGGGAAATATGACATACAATCAAGTTTTACTTTTTTTCTTTTTACTTATTATGCCTGAAAGCTGAATTATTCTGGGAAATGGAAAAAGATACGTATGTCTGCCAGATTGCTGATATGACATTGTTTTCAGAAAGGGTCATCTCATTTTGACTGTTCTGATAATGTATAAAAGATCTGCCTGGATATGATGGTGAGATTTTCTTGAAGCAAGCGATTAAATCTAGAAAATTATTATACAGCATCTAAAGAAAGGAAGGACCATAAGTTTAGGTAACAGAAATGCACATCCACCATGTTAGAGTTGGGCATGAACTGTGAAGTTTGGATCTGGAGCTAAAATGCATTTTTTTTCTGGTGTCAGGGGCTGAATTGGATTTGGTTTTGTGGCTCTGGCACAGCTCTACTAAGAAGCAAAACAAAGTATATCATTTCTGAATAAAGTAGTGGTTTAAATGTCCCAATGCATAGATTCCTCTGAAAGCAGGACCCAAAAGGTATATAATTAACTGGAGAAAAGACAGGGCATTTTTTCTGCCTGTCTCATTGCAGTTGAAGTGAAGAGAAAATAAGGGGTGATTCTCCCTCTCTCTGACACTGGTGCAAACCAAGAGCAACTCCACAGAAATTAGTGAAGTTATTCTGGTGTAAAAGTAGGGTGAGAAGAGAAGCAGGCCCATACTACATACATTACATTCTCAGGCAGTGGTAACTAGAACTAAGCAGGTTATTAAAGCTAATCCAATTTACATCTTTTTATGCATACGTCATGAATATTGATATAGATATCTGCATGCCTTTTATGATTCTGGGAAGTAAAGCAACTTCTCTCTTTGCAGCTGGGTTCATGCATCCTTGATGTTACACTGGGCATCTGAGTGTGCAATAACTGCTAACATTCACCTTATGGTCTGTGGAAATTTTATGTGCTGTATTCTAGCAATTTTAAAGCTTAGCTAGAAAATGGCACCCATGAAAGCTGCACCAGCTGAATACTCATTCCCACTGGCCTCTGCAAAGATTATTCTTGTCAGGAGCAAGTATAATCTTGTGTGGGGTGAGGCTAAGAGGGGGTGAGTCTATACTTTATTAGAGACTAGAGCAAAATGATCTGCTGGAGGACCTATAGAAAGACCTCTTGGAGGGTGTGACAGCCCCATATTTCCATCTCTGGTTGTGGTTTTTGGATGTATGTATAAATTACAGGCAGAATTTGGCACAAAGACTAAATTTTCAGGAGTGGCTTCTAATTTTGTAGGCACAGTCTTTTACTCTGAAATATGTCCACATTTTCAGCAGCAATGAACACAAGGAGCTGTTTAACTATAGACTTGCACTTCTCTCACATTCCTCCAAACTCTCTTTCCTGCATCATATCCGCAACAGGAAGACATAGACTCTGTAAAGACCTGACACATTGATAGAGAAGGCTAAATCAAGTGTGCAGACCACTCTAGAGTGTGCAAGGGTTTAAACTAACACCACAAGGGCTGCTTCAGCCAACACAGGGAATGGGGAATCCTGGAGCCAAATTTGCCACTTGATAAAGCAAGCATAACTCAATGAAAGTCCAAGTTATTATTACTAAAGTTGTGAAGGGAGAAATTATGACAGGAAACCCTTTCATATTATCAAGACACTTTGGATACTAAACACATTCAAAAAATCTGTTTGAGGGATGGGGAGATTGCTGGGTTTTTTTGCCAGTTTCCTTTTCACTGGAGTCTTGAGTCTTAAATGCAGTGAGACAATGACAATGTAGGATCTGGAAGTTGTGCTGGAAATTGATGTCTTGAGCAAAAAGATTGCAAAATTGTGCTTTTCGGATCATCATTGGATTGCATATTCTGGATTTGTTCCCTTTCTGGAACTCCCATTCAGGTCAATGGAATTGCACTAGGGGTTTGAGGAAAGGATATACGACAGCTCCACAGTACAAACCTGAAGAATATTTTGCTTGGAATACAGATTTTCATCCAAAATGCTGGGTTTAGTTTATCCACTGCTGTTTTACTCCAGTCTGGATACTGGTTACCAAGTTATCAAACAGAAGCAAATGTCATTGTCTCTCTCACTTGTGCTCTATATTCTCTTTCACAGATTCACACACACGTGTATCTATATATACACATACACACACATACCATATATATTATATATATAAATAAATAAAATTCACAGGTAAAAACTTTCCCATTTGTATTCACTAAACACTGATAGTGTTTTCTCTCTTTTAAATGTGTGGGCCTGATCCAATGCCCACTGATGTCAATGAAAAGACTCCCTTTTTAATCCATCTATGCACAGGCTTTCTGTTGTGTTGGTGAACATACATGTTCATCCATCCATGATTTGATAAACTGATAGCATGCTCTGCCCCATTCAAAATACACAAGAAGAGCTAGGCTCTTCCCTGAGAAGCCTACAATTAAGGAACTGGTCTTTCAAGCTGAACTATGAATCCTCTGTGCAATGGTGGAACCCCTTTGAACTCATTGGGTCAATAACCATCAACCCCCACAAGAGCTATTTGAATAACAGAATCTGTGAGGGGGGTCTATCAAGCCTTTTCCGCTGCCTGCTGGAGGCGTCAGCCCCCTACTCAAGGAAAACCCACTCAGTTGGACTTCCAACAAGACAGTCCTCCAGAGGTCTAGAAGGGACAGGAGGAGACACTGACCAATTAGGAGCCAGAAAGCCAGTTAAGAAGGCTTGTCTGATTTGGGGGTGGGGAGGGGTGTGCTGGGTGAAACTGGGATAGAGGAAGAGCTCCTCCGTGCTAGCACAGGGACGGGTCAGGGCTTTGCCTTCCAATGCTACAACTGAGCACTTACCTTCAAGATTTGTTTGTTTAAAGATGCAGACACCCACATTCTGAGTTTGTTATTCTTATTTAACTGTGTACAGACTGATGCTGAGTTTATGGCACAGACTGCCCTTCACCCAGCAGGCCAGCCACAACTTGTGGATTAAGGTAGGGAGATTCCCACAGGGGGTGCTGTGGAGCAGCCCCACCTGTGACAAACATTTATCAATCAGTTGGAAGTGGGGAGGAAGAACTGTGCTGAATAAACAATGTGAATATTCTTCAGCTAGCTGGCATAGGATCTTCCCAGCTAAATGCTTTTTAAAAAGATGGTCTTAAACACCCAACACACATGACGGGAGATGTTTTTCCTTCTGAAGTAAATCCAGACATCTATAGCAGTTCAGCACTGAATAAAAATACTGGGACTCAGGAGACTTAAGTTCAGATAACTGAGAATATCTAAATCATCTCCTTAATGAGAACAATGTACATCTGAATGGAGATGGAATTGCAATAATTTTTATAGCCTTTTGAAAAGCTACATTATGCCTAGTACAGAGATAAAGCATTTCCCTTTAGGAGGGTTTTTGGTCTCTGTGTAAAGCTTTCAAGCATGCTGAGGCATCAGAAGGAAACAAAGGGGGAAATCACTTCTCTTCTCCTGAGGATGGAGCAGAGGCTGTGAGCTAAAGATGAGAAGTAACAACTTATGGTTTTATGATTGATCAAATCAGTCTCCTCCCCGATGGAGAAATTTATCTTTTTCTTCTTTCTTCTTCTAGGCTCTTCAGTGCAACAGAGTTTGGCAATTTTAACTACCTGTCATTTCAAGGTCCCTGGCCATGCAGAGCCTTCTGCAATTTTGAAGAAGCAACATGCTTCTTCAATGTTGTTTTAACAGCATTGTATTTTCTAAAACATTGTACAATTCCAATAAGAGTTATGTCACTGACATACATTTGGAGGAAAGTGTGGTACCTTTTAACAAGTGCATTACCTGCAACCCATGTATTCTGGTTCCCAGGACTGCAATCACCTGCCAAAATTTATAATAGAGTTTTGATTATCTGCATCATTTTCAAAGAATAGTGAGTTACAAAAAGTACTAGCATCCTTTTCCCACACAAGAACAATTGGTTCAATAACTATCACCTAACACCCCCTGCCCCCAAGAGCTAGGGTAAGACATTCTATATGTTACAGTCAGTGAAAGAGCTAACAGTGTTTACCCTTAAATTGCCATTATTTGTTTTCAGAGTAACTCATATGTTAATGTTCAGTAAGATTAATAGGAGCAGGTCAAATCTCTCAGTTTTTGTTTCAGGTTGCTTGCAGATGCAAGGTGACAGAATCTGGTCAGAATTAATACACATGTATTTCACCCATTTTAAAATTTGTTTTTAAATTATTCAGTTACTGGATAGCAGTACAAAGACAGCTCTTACTCACTGCTCAGTGAGTTAACAAATGGCATAGACTGATATATGCTGTCAATTTAGGACCCTAATTCTCATTTTCAGAAGTGAGTTGGGCACTTAGGAGACTAAATCCGGGATGTTGGCTCGTAAATACCTAAAACCCTTTTGAAAGTGAGATCTAGGTTCCTACATTAGTTAGGTGTTGCACAGCAACACCTAAATAGCTTTAAAAATCTGGGCCTAAGTCCCAATAGCATGTGTAAGAGAGAAATTATCTCCATGTACTGAGATTGGTTTGCTTATTAGATTAACATATTGACAAAGCCTTTTCAATTTGCTTTCATTTCTCCTTCATCAACTCAAATTATAAAAGGCAAAGCAAATTAATTTGCTCAGTTAGATTCTGCAGGATGCACCTGTATAGGATTAGAACTGAGTGAAATTTTGCAACAGATAATTTGATTACTTTAGCATCATTTTCTGCTTTTGGACTATCTGCAAACTCAGCATGATTTACTGAAATGTATTTGAGACTAACAGAAGTATTGGGAGCATAAGCTTTTGTGGGTAAGAACCTCACTTCTTCAGTCTTGCGTCTGAAGAAGTGAGGTTCTTACCCATGAAAGCTTATGCTCCCAATACTTCTGTTAGTCTTAAAGGTGCCACAGGACCCACTGTTGCTTTTTACAGATTCAGACTAACACGGCTACCCCTCTGATACTTGAAGTGTATTTATTCATTAAACAAATTTGGATAATGAATCTCTTTTCTAATTTTGTATTACATGAACGGGCCTGCAAGTATTCAAACTCAAGCTGTGTTATTTATTTGGCTATAAAAGCATATGATACAAGACCATCTTGAGCTCCAGGTGACCTTCCATTAAATAGAAACAATACAGAAATAACTACAAAAGCAAAACAAAAGAGGCCCTTTTCTTCTCCACTCACACCACTAAATAATAATCACTCGTCTGCAAACATTGCAAATCAAAGCTGCCACCCAAATGTCCACTCGAACAGTTGGGCTTTGCAGCATGCCTGGAAATCAACAGATTCAGACTATTTCACACTATAGGTAGTGCGGGGATGGGTCAGGAGGGAGAGCAAGGGAAGCTACAGAGACTCACAGGGGCAGCCCAGCAGTTCCTGGACTGTTGGCACTCTGTGGTCCCCACCACCTCCTCAGCAGCAGGTTCCTTATGTATTGACACCACCCTCCCCCGCCACCCAGCTGCCAGTGCTCTGTACCATCCCTCACCAGGGCAGCTGGCACATGTGCTCCTTCCCCTTCCCTGGGCTGGAGGATGGGGAGTGGAGTGCTGTTCGTACTGCATGCACGTGGGGATGGAAACATAGCCAGGTCCCACTCTTGTCTCTGAGCTATTGGGGAGGATGGAAACATGAATCAGTCCCCCACCAATATTTCTATTGCAGGGATGCTAGTCTCCCTGCTTCTGCCACCTGGGAATGTATGCCAAGGAAAAGGGGCCCTCACAGAGAATCCCCTACCCACTCTTTACAGCCAGGGCAGGGGACAATCCAGCTTGAACCTTTTCTGTGAGCTCAGTTATGTGATAGTATGAACCAGGGAGAGAAGTGGTCTCTGTGATAGAGAATTCCCAGTCTATTTAGAGCTTTGTACGTCAAAGGTCTAACATCTTCAACTCCACCCAGAAGCCAGTTGGGAGCCAATGCAAATTTTAGAGCACATGTGTCACACCTGGCAAGAACTATGATTCACCTGGTAAGTCACATGTTATTATTTCTAACCCCTGAGTGGATAAATATGGGAGCACAAATATTTGTGTAAACAAATTTAAAACTTGACTTTTGCAAGTATTCAGAGGACTTTCAAATTCACTTTCCACAAATATTTTTGCAAGTAAAACTTGATCACTTGTATTTTGAATGTCATCCTGAAGACAACACAACAGGGACATGACCTTGGCTGAGACAAAACTAATTTAAAAACTCAAAAATATGCTCAGGTTTTTTTTTAATTATTCATCCAGATGTAAGTGGGATGATGAAATTCTACTTCCCACATGCCACAGTGTCTCCTAGAATACAAAGCAACAGTAAAAGAATGTCCTAGCTGAGTAGCTTTAAACAGGAATCCAAATGAGACCTGGTTTTCCAATGTACACAGTCAAGCAGACTTTGAAATGCAAGCAGAAGCCAGACATTTGTAGGGTACTATGCTTAACTTGTAGCTGACGGTGTACTACAGCATTCTTAGGTAGGAAATGACTTGCAGTCTGCTAGCAGAAACATTCTGGGACCTAATTATTGTACATCAGACATAACAGAAAACATAGATAGCATTTTATAGTGTCCACTAAAAGCATGTAGCACTAAACACTACTAAGGAAAATCCAGCTGGAGACACACGAAGATTCTACAGACTTGATTTTTAGAAACAATAGAGTCATGTGATTCTCTATGGACATGCCATGGGATTTGGTAATGCTTTCGGTTCCTTTCTTTTCTTATTCAGGTTCTTTTGACTGTAGGACTAAGGACTTGTCTATATGAAGTTAGTGCATGGCAAACTGGGGTGTCATATACCTTGTACTAGCTGGCCAAGCACTAATTGTCTTTGGGCTTGTCTATACTTACGCGCTGGTTCGGCGGCAGGCAATCAAACTTCTGGGTTCGATTTATCGCGTCTTGTCTGGACGCGATAAATCGAACCCAGAAGTGCTCGCCGTCGACTCCGGTAATCCTGCTTGGCGCGAGGAGTACGTGGAGTCGACAGGGGAGCCTGCCTGCCGCGTCTGGACCGCGGTAAGTTCGAACTAAGGTACGTCAACTTCAGCTACGTTATTCACGTAGTTGAAGTTGCGTACCTTAGTTCGAATTGGGGGGTTAGTGTAGACCAGGCCTTTGTGAACTCCCTTAGCATGCTTTGATCTACCACACTTTGAAATTGGAGTAGATCAAAGGACATTATGGAACTTTTAGTTCACAGCAGCAGGGTCCATATGGACAGTTAGTGTGTGACAGGGCTAGTGTGAGGTAGATGCACACCCCAGTTTGCCATGCACTATTTGTACAGACAAACCCTAAAGACACTGACGTCTGTAATAGCATGCCCTCACCTCAAGGGCACCCCCTCATACCTGGATGCAGCACTGCAAGAGCTCCTCATCTCTGTCGCCCCCTCACAGACACTGCTTCAGCTCCACGATGGCCTTTCCTAGCTTGTGTCTTCTCCCAAGTCTCTGTCTGAGTGTTCTGTGGCCTAGCTCTCCAGCAAAGTCACATACAAGTTCAGGCCCCCTTCCAGGGTAAGAAAAAGGTGGTAACTGAAAGTCCAAGCAGATATCCAGATAATAATTCTTGTGCTCCTTTCGAGATCCACTGAAGTTCTCTCTTTCTTGGCCCCTGCTCGTGGTCTCTGTAGAACTTCTCTGATGCTGATGCTTCCTCCCAGCCAGTTTTCCCCCACTGCCTCCTCTCTCTGGGGAATTCTGGCAACTTCCCCCAGGCATCTCCATGCTCCTAGTTCAAGGCTTCCCACACAAAGTAGAAAGTAGCTTCCCGCCTACTTTGTTTCCTGTGAGTCTCTTCCAGCCTAACTTCCCCAGGCATTTCCCACAGAGTGAACTCCCTTTGCTCCTCTCTCCTGAGTCTGCTCCCAAACTGCTGTCAGCTCTGTTTAGGTAGTCCTCTGTCCTGACCCTGTCATAGCTAAGGTCACTAAGGGTATGTCTACACTACGAGAGTAGTTCGATTTTACTTAAATCGAATATGTGGAATCGATATTACAAAGTCGAACGTGTGTATCCACACTAAGGACAGTAATTCAACTTTGTGAGTCCACACTAACGGGGCAAGCGTCGACATTGGAAGCGGTGCACTGCGGGCAGCTATCCCACAGTTCCCGCAGTCCCCGCTGCCCATTGGAATTCTGGGTCGAGCCCCCAATGCCTTCTGGGGGAAAAAATGTGTCGAGGGTGGTTTTGGGTAACTGTCGTCATCCAACCGTCACTCCCGCCCTCCCTCCCTGAAAGCGCCGGCGGGCAATCAGTTCGCGCACTTTTCTGGTGAGTGACAGCGCGGACGCCACAGCACTGCGAGCATGGAGCCCGCTGCGACCATCGCTGCAGTTATGGCCGTTGTCAACACCTCGCACCTTATCATCCACCTTTTCCAGAGGCAGATGCTGAGAAATCGGGCGAGGAGGCTATGGCAGCGCGGTGAGGACATGAAGTCTGAGAGTGGCACAGACCTGTCACAAAGCACGGGACCCCGCGCCGTGGACATCATGGTGGCAACGGGTCATGTTGATGCTGTGGAACGGCGATTCTGGGCCCGGGAAACAAGCATGGACTGGTGGGACCGCATAGTGCTGCAGGTCTGGGATGAATCCCAGTGGCTGCGAAACTTTCGCATGCGGAAGGGAACTTTCCTGGAACTTTGTGAGTTGCTGTCCCCTGCCCTGAAGCGCAAGGACACCCGGATGCGAGCAGCCCTGAGTGTCCAGAAGCGAGTGGCCATAGCCCTCTGGAAGCTTGCAATGCCAGACAGCTACCGGTCAGTCGCGAACCACTTTGGCGTGGGCAAATCTACCGTGGGGGTTGCTGTGATGCAAGTAGCCAACGCAATCGTTGAGCTACTGCTCTCAAAGGTAGTGACCCTGGGAAACGTGGAGGTCATCATAGATGGCTTCGCCGCGATGGGATTCCCAAACTGCGGTGGGGCTATAGATGGAACTCACATCCCTATCCTGGGACCGGACAACCAGGCCAGCCAGTACATTAACCGAAAGGGCTACTTTTCAATGTTGCTGCAAGCACTGGTGGACCATAGGGGACGTTTTACCAACATCAACGTCGGATGGCCGGGCAAGGTTCATGACGCTCGTGTTTTCAGGAACTCTGGTCTGTTTAGACGGCTGCAGGAAGGTATTTACTTCCCGGACCACAAAATAACTGTTGGGGATGTGGAGATGCCTATAGTCATCCTCGGGGACCCAGCCTACCCGCTAATGCCCTGGCTCATGAAGCCCTATACAGGCGCCCTGGACACTGAAAAAGAACTCTTCAACTACCGTCTGAGCAAGTGCAGAATGGTGGTGGAGTGTGCTTTTGGACGTCTCAAGGGGAGATGGAGAAGCTTACTGACTTGCTCAGATCTCAGCGAAACCAATATCCCCATTGTTATTGCAGCTTGCTGTGTGCTCCACAATCTCTGTGAGAGCAAGGGGGAGACCTTTATGGCAGGGTGGGAGGTTGAGGCAAATAGCCTGGCTGCTGATTACGCCCAGCCAGACAGCCGTGCGATTAGAAGAGCCCAGCGGGACGCGCTGTGCATCCGGGAGGCTTTGAAAGCTAGGTTCCACAGTGAGCAGGGTAACCTGTGACTATCAAGTTTGTTTACAGAGAAGCTGAACCTGCCCACGTTTTCTTACCCAGTGAATGTTCACTATCCTCTCCAGTCACATACCCCGTTCACCCCGTTCCCCCCCTTCCAACACACGTTTAAAAATAAAATCACTGGAAATTTGTTAATGAACACAGTTTTCTTTATTACTGTTTTCGCGGTAAAGTGTTGAAACTGGGACACAGACTGTGGTGGGGAGCGGGTGTAGTGTAGTGATGCAAAGGACGCTTCTAAACTCGAGGAATGACAGGCTCCTGCTCCTAGAGTGGTCCGCACTGGTGGACTGGTTGTTTCAACGGAGCCTGCCACCCCTCCTGTTTGGGACTCTGTGTGTGGGGGCTGTGTGACTTTGTGGCAGGGGGAGGACGGTTACAGATCCCCTGCTGCGTGGCTCTGTGATCCAGGTTAAGGACCGCTGCATAAGATCTCTAACCGCCCTCCCCCGCCACAAAGTCACATAGCCCCCCCCCACACAGAACATGAAAACCACCTCCCAGACTGACCAGGGTGCCTAGTGACTGCAATGTGTGTGTGACCTGCTGCTGAACCTGCCCCCGCGTCTGTACCCTGGTAAAGGTGACTGTCCTGTCCAATTACCAACCCCCTTCCCCCCCTTCAAACAGACTCTCCTCTAAAAGAACATGATGGAAACAGTAATTAACAGAAACATATTTTTTATTAGCAACTACACACTTAGGGGATGAAACTGGGACCGGGGCTTGGGTGAGGCGGGAAGGAAAGGACTTATAAAATTTTGGGGAATGACAGCCTTCTGGTACTTGAGCGGTCTGCAGGGGTGGAGTGAGAGTTTTCACGGACTCTGCCGCCCCTCCTTCTTGGGACTTTGCGTGAGGGGGGTATGGGACTTTGTGGCGGGGGAGGGCGGTTACAGATAGACTGCAGCGGGGCTCTGTCCTCCTGCCTCCGGTCCTGCAGAACATCCACAAGGCGCCGGAGCATGTCTGTTTGCTCCCTCATTAGTCCAAGCAGCGTTTGAGTCGCCTGCTGGTCTTCCTGCCGCCACCTCTCCTCCCGTTCCATGTGTGATCGATGGATTTGGGACATGTTCTCCCTCCACTGGGCCTGCTGGGCTGCCTCGGCTCGGGAGCAGCCCATAAATTCCGAGAACATGTCGTCCCGTGTCCTTTTCTTTCTACGCCTAATCTGCGCTAGTCTCTGGGAGTGTGATGCCAGGGTAGGTCAGGAGACAGTCGCAGCTGTGGGATGGGAAAAAGGGAGTGAATTCCTCGGAAAGATAAATTTTGTTGTGAACAAAGAACATAGTCTTTCTCTGTGAACAAGACCATGCACAGCACCTATCACATGCGCACTCAGGACAAGGTCGAATTTTCGGCCTTCGCATTCAGTGCCTGGGGTCTTGCAGTGCAGATCAGACAAGCGGGACAGGACAGCGGAATTTGGGTAACAGGCTGACATGGTAAGCCGTAGACTTGTGGCTGCTTAAAACTTTAATAATAGCACTGGCCTCCTTTCACGTTCAAAGCAATGCTCCTAGCGTTGGCCAGTTCCTGCTGCCAGCAATCCGGCAAGCATGAACTCTGCCCCTGTCCCACCCCCTCGCGGCTGTCCCAGGGAAAGATCCCTGTATGCTGCCCCTCTCCCGCCTCCACCGCGTGGCTGTAAACCGCCGGTTACAGTTCTGTAAAGGAACAGGCAAGCAGTCCCAATACTAACATTCCCCTACCTAATTCAAAGCAGGTCACCATGAGCGACATCACTCTGATGAGGATTTCAGAGACCGAGAAAGAATGGATGCTTCGTGAAAGCCTGCAAAGACCAGGGCCGTATGCCGCCATGCTCTGCAAGGCAATGATCCCGGAGTACTTGCTGATAGCCTGGCGCGGAAACGTTTCCTACTACGGAGGACACAATAAGGCCGCTCTCCCAAGGAACCTCATGCAAAGGCTTTCCAATTACCTCCAGGAGAGCTTCATGGAGATGTCCCATGAGGATTTCAGCTCTATCCCCGGACATATAGACCGAATTTTACTGTAGCTGCACTGGCAAGGACTAAACAGTAGAGCGCCTAGGGCAAACCAATCATGATAAACCGGACATTGTTAGATTTTTTGCAGTAGTTGCACTGCCAAGGACTGAAACGTTAAGCGCCTAGGGCAAACAAAACATGAAAAACACACTGTTAATAGTAATGTTCTGTTCAAAATAAATGTTTACATGTTTAAAACACTTACTGACTGATCCTTCCCCTGATTCTGGGTCCGGGTTAACGCCTGGGGACGGTTGGTAGAGGATCTCTGTGAGGGTGATGAAGAGATCCTGGCTGTCGGGGAAATCAGCGTTGTAAGCGCTGTCGACTGCCTCGTCCTCCTCATCTCCTTCCTCATCTTCCCCGTCCGCTAACATCTCCGAGGAACTGGCCGTCGACAATATCCCATCCTCAGAGTCCACGGTCACTGGTGGGGTAGTGGTGGCGGCCGCACCTAGGATGGAATGCAGTGCCTCATAGAAACGGGATGTCTGGGGCTGGGATCCGGAGCGTCCGTTTGCCTCTTTGGTCTTCTGGTAGCCTTGTCTCAGCTCCTTGATTTTCACGCGGCACTGCGTTGCATCCCGGCTGTATCCTCTCTCTGTCATGGCTTTTGAGATCTTCTCGTAGATCTTTGCGTTCCGTCTTTTCGATCGCAGCTCCGAAAGCACGGACTCATCGCCCCACACAGCGATCAGATCCAAGACTTCCCGATCAGTCCATGCTGGGGCCCTCTTTCTATTCTGAGATTGTATGGCCGTCTCTGCTGGAGAGCTCTGCATCGTTGCCAGTGCTGCTCAGCTCACCACGGTGTCCAAACAGGAAATGAGATTCAAACTGGCCAGACAGGAAAAGGAATTCAAATTTTCCCGGGGCTTTTCCTGTGTGGCTGGTCAGAGCATCCGAGCTCGGACTGCTGTCCAGAGCGTCAACAGAGTGGTGCACTGTGGGATAGCTCCCGGAGCTATTACCGTCGATTTCCATCCACACCTAGCCTAATTCGACATGGCCATGTCGAATTTAGTGCTACTCCCCTCGTTGGGGAGGAGTACAGAAGTCGAATTTAAGAGACCTCTATGTCGAACTAAATAGCTTCGTTGTGTGGACGGGTGCAGAGTTAATTCGATTTAACGCTGCTAAATTCGACATAACCTCCTAGTGTAGACCAGGCCTAAGTATCATTAAGTTGAGGTATCAGCATCAGTTGGAAGATAGCTGCTAGGTCACAGGCAAGGCTGAGCCTGGCTTTCCTTAAAGAGCCAGCCAGCCCTGACACTACTGACAAACTACAAAAAGGATGTGGTCACATGACCATCATGCTTGCTTTATTTTTAGACAATGAACCATGACACTTGATCTGTAAGATAGGCAGATGTGTGTGTTATCTAGCAATAATATTTTTCTTTACAGAGGCCACCATACAAACTGTTAAAATATAATAAGCAACAACATTAAAGAGGAAACTGGATGCCCTATCAGATTGGCAGTGGAATATAGTGCCTTGTTGGCGGTTAGCATGAACCCAGCTCAGGCTGATAGTGATTGAACTTGTTTATGATCTGATGGCCAATGTGAAATGACTGGTTGGTGTCAGTCCAATTTCCACTGGACAAAACCCACCATCACATTGCAAAAAACTCACCATCACAACCGTCAACTTTCTGAGCAGACTTAGCAGTGAGATCAAGAGCAGAATGAGTCACAGAGGCTGAACTAACCTCATCACAACTAGAAATGGTCCTTTCTGGTCAGCATTGAATCACAAAATACACAAACCCAAACCTACCAAATACATCATATAAAATCCAAACATGTTAAATCCCAAACGAAGTAGCATCATTAAATGTAACCGAAACTTGAAAGCTAAATTTTAAAAAGGCGTGGAGGAGCTCTAACATAGGAACTGGCAGAAAACGCTATCCAGAAAGAGGGTTTTCTGTCTACAGTGATGTAACCCTATAGTATGCTTAAAAACAGGGAAGGCTAAGCTGAGCTGTGAGGCCTGAAGGAGTGAGTGCCACACGCTACACCAAATACAGTCGTTCTTCAGACACCATTAACAAGGTGCTCTCACATTCACAATAAGATGCAACAACAGAGAGAAGAAATAATGACAGTAAGTATATGAAATAAATGCTATCTGAGAAACATAAGTGAAACTACAGTAGCTGGGCCAAATCCTGCTTGCCTTACTCACATGAGTAGTTCCAGTTATTTAAAAATAAATTAAATGTAAAAGAAGGCAATATGGCCCAGTGACTAGTGCAATACCCTGGGGCTCAAGAGACATGGGTTCTGTTCCTAGCTCTGCCCCTAATTTTCTGGGTTATATGGGGCAAATCACATCATCGCCTTGTGCCTCAGTTTCCCCATCTCAATAAACTCAGATTTATGGACAAAAAGCTCTACATATGAGCCCTTTGTGTGGCTTCCTTTACAATACAAAGTAGCTAATACTCTAAACTGTTTTGAGAAGGCTATTATGAAAGTGACTGTACAGAGGAGGACTGGGCCAGGCCATTTGAATCTGATCCTGCAAGCATGGGGCTGTTCACTATAGCAAGGGTTCTCAACCTTTTCCTTTCTGAGGCCTTCCCAACCTGCTATAAAAACTTCACGGCCCACCTGTGCCGCAATAACTGGTATTCTGCATATAAAAGCCAGGGCCGGCGTTAGGGGGTAGCAAATAGGGCAATTGCCCGGGGCCCCATGTCACAGGGGGCCTTGCAAAGCTAAGTTGCTCAGGTTTTGGCTTGATTCCCAGGTGGCTGGGATCGGCGCCCCGGACTTCAGCCCCATGCAGTGGGGCTTCAGCTTTCTGCCCTGGGCCCCAGTGAGTCTGATGCTGGCTCTGCTTGGCAGCACCCCAGAAACCTGCTCGTGGCCCCGCAGGGGACCTCAGACTCCTGGTTGAGAACCACTGCACTATAGTAAGCACTATAGTTATTTGCAAGGCCTTAAATTTTGATCTGGATTCAGATCCAAACTTCCTCAAAATTTGTATGTGTTTGGGGATCCAAGTCCTTTCAAGAAAGCATTCTTTGGCTGCAGTACTAGGGCAGAACAGAAAGACAATGCTAGAAGGATGCTAAAAGAAAGAAAATATTTATCTCCCTGTTTCTATACAACAAACGGGAGAAAGAAGATTATGTGGAACAGACTCAAAAATATAACATGACAAAATATGTTACTCCTTTGGTAAAAATAGATATATTTATAGTGCTTAATTTATTAGGCAACAAATTATTTTTACCCAGGTTCTGTCCAAAGTCGTAATTCCTTTGCGCTGTTCTGATGGCACAAAGAGGCCATAAAGTTGTTCTAAGCAGGCAGCTGTAGAGCTGGCTATGCTGGCACTATGCCCTATTGCAGGGGAGAGCAAACTACGTCCCGCGGGCTGGATCCGGCCTGTCAGGGCTTTCAATCGGGCCCACAGGATTGCCAGCCCCATGGCGCAGCGGGGCTAAGGCAGCCTCCCTGCCTGTCCTGGCCCCGCGCCGCTCCCAGAAGCGGTCAGCACCACGTCCCTGCGGCCCCTGGGGGATGGGGGGGCCAGAGGGCTCCGAGCGCTGCCCTCACCTGCAGACACCGCCCCCCACAGTTCCCATTGGCCGGGAACGGGGAACCGCAGCCAATGGGAGCTTTGGGGGTGGTACCCACAGTCGAGGGCAGAGCGCAGTGGAGCCGCCTGCCCCACCCCACCCCCAGGAGCCACTGCCGGACATGCTGGCCACTTCCGGGAGCGGCGTGGGGACAGTGCAGGCAGGGAGCCTGCCTTAGCCCCGCTGCACACTGCTGCCACCTTGGACCCACTCGAGGTAAGTAGCGCCGGGCCAGAGCCTGCACCCTGAACCACTCCTGCACCCCAACCCCCTGCCCTGAGCCCCCTCCTGCACCACAACCCTTGCCCTGAGCCCTTTCCTGCACCCCTCCTGTACCCCAACCCCCTACCCTGAGCCCCCTAACCCCCTGCCTTGAGACCCCGGCTGCACCCAATCCCTTGCCCTGAGCCCCCAACCCCCTGCCTGAGGCCCCTGCCACATACCTCCTTCACCCCAACCCTCTTCCCTGAGTCCCCTCCTGCACCCTAACCCCCTGCCCTGAGCCCCCTTACCCCGTCTTGAGCCCCCTGCCCTGATCCCCCTCCTGTACCCCAACCCCCTGCCCTGAGCCCCCTCCTTCACCCCGCACCCCTCCTGCACCCCACGCCCCTTGTCCTGAGCCCCTTCCTGCATACTGCACCCCCTCCCATACCCCGCACTCCCTTCCTGCATACTGCACCCCAACCCCCTGTCCCTCATAAAATTTCCCCACCCAGATGTGGCCCTTGGGCCAAAAAGTTTGCCCACCCCTGCCCTATTAGCTACCCTTTCTCCTGGCCCCCATACGTAAAGCAATGTCTTCTAGCATAACAGCCCCTTGGGAATGTTACAAGCCAGTCTAATTAGACCAGCCTTGAGGCTGAATTGATCCCCAACAGCCTCAAGGACTGAGGGATCACAAAGGTGGCATCCAGCCACCTTTGCCTCCACTCTCTTCAATTGCACTAGAGTAGAGCAGGATCTAGCCTGCTGAAATTATAGCTGCAGTAGTTTTTTGATGTCTACTAATATCATCTTCTTGTTGTACCAGTTAGTGAGTTACTTTCAATGGAAACAAAGTCAGAGTCACTACTTACTGATGTCAGCTTCTGCCAGTGTAAACATGAGTACAGGGCCCTCAGAGCAGGTAAGTGTGCTGGGGGGAGGATGGGTCTGTGGCCATGTAAGGTGTCCTAAACCTGCCTTCTACTGGTGGTGGGGAAAGCCAGAGGCTGCCAGTGCAATAAAAATAACATGGGCAGCATGTCCATAGCACTAGCATATATGTGGATTCAGCATGTCTCTGCTGAAGCCTACAGTTCAGCTGTTGGAAGAACCTAAAGCTGTCTCCAAACACTAGAACTTTTGAGGAAGGGTGGGTGTCAGCACAAGGAGTCAGACTGGTACACGGAGGTGTGGTCTGAATTCCTCCATGCCTGCTGTGATGAATTTGGCCCAAAGAACCTATACAAATTAGCCAATTAGCTTTCCGTACATTCTGGAGAGCTAAGATGACAAAGGCCATTTAATTGGACTGTGTTTGTGTCCCCTTCAAGCTGATTATTTGTGCACTTCTGCCCATGCCCTGTGAGTATAGAGAGTTACAACACAGCTTTCCTAAACATAAGAGGGAGGGATAGCTCAGTGGTTTGAGCATTGGCCTGCTAAACCCAGGGTTGCGAGCTCAATCCTTGAGGGGGCCATCCAGGGATCTGGGGCAAAAATCTCTCTGGGGATTGGTCCTGCTTTGAGCAGGGGGTTGGACTAGATGACCTCCTGAGGTCCCTTCTAACCCTGATATTCTATAAAGAAGCAACATTCACTAAAAAGCTATTTTGAATAGGCTATGTGCAGGTTTATTTCTAGTGTGCAACACCATCACATTACCAGCAGAGGGAAATCTAAAAACATTAACAACACGTTTGTGTGCAGAAAAGATTTTTTTACTGTAGTATACAGGCAGCTTGCTGACATGTATATTCTGGAATTACAAGTTAGTAAAGAGGTTTTATTTTTAATTATGACTACAGAGAACAATTAACATTTGCTGTTGCTGAGTGTGTTTTAAAGTATGTGTGTGCTTGCTAAACTATGTTCCCCAGAATCTAGGGCATTAATACAGTAGTGGCATCATTTGTTTTCCTTATGAAAATGAAGTTGTTTTTGACAAGTTACTAAAACTTTTGAGTTTTATCTAGTAACAAATGATAATATTTGGGATTTTTCCATTTTCAACCTTTTTGTATATGCCTGAAGTAATTTACCAGCTCCTTAATACTCTCAGTGACACTTAGGGATTGACATTAGAAGCAAATGGATTAAAGAAAGAAAATAAATGTTAATAAGACACTGACCATATCAACATTAGCATGTCTTAATGAAGAGTTTGCATGCTACTGAATGAAAATTCTTCTGGTGCTTAACAAAACTTATGGAAAATATGATTCAGAGATTATTCTAATTTTTTCCAGTTTCCACATGTAACACTGAGAAAGCAGAGGCATCTGGTAAGTTCAGGAAGTATTTTTTTTTAATATACAAAAAGGAACCAAAAGCAGAAAGTATTGGGGATCTAGGATGAAGTTTGTTTTTATGTTCTGAAGTGGATGCCTGGCAAAATTGCTCAGCAAAATGCTAGAATTATCCCAAGTGGTAGGAAAAAAAACATTTTCAGTAGAAAACAACCACAGGCCCTAGCACAACTTACTGGACAAAACTTCTTTGACTTTCTGCACAATCCATTCCTTGCTGTGGAATTGAGCTCCAGAATTTGAACTTTCATTTTAAAATGATGTTTCTAGCCCTTAGGGTTTCAAAGAAAAGCTAAAATTGTTGAGCCAGGGATACACTGATGCAATCCTGAATCTGAGATAATCAAACAAACCCTCTAGGAGGGATGTGACCTGTCCATTCCTCTCAATAGTGTATTAACTCTGAAGTGTAATAATTAAGGCCTTACTTAATTTGCGATATTGCAGAAATTGCAGATCCTGCAATATGAGGCTTCCACTGCAATTTTGACAATGTCCCTGCTCTCAGCACTGGGTGGTTGCTGTTAGCCCCAGGCTCCTGCTATCAGCCCCAAGCCCCTGCTCTCAGTCCCAGGCAGCCGACAGCGGGAGCCCCCGCTCTCAACTCAGCTTTCAGCGGCCGACAGTGGAAAAGCATGGAAAAATAATAATGGACCTTGTTACTGCAAGTAATAAGGTACATTATTACTTTTCTATGATTTTCCATGGCTTGTCTGAAACTCAGCCGCAATTTTTTGACCATCATCCCGTGATTCAAGTAGGGCCATAGTAATAATGACATCTGAGTTCTCAATACTGTTAACGATTTCACAGCAGATCATTTTAACAGGAACATTCAGCTCATATCCCTGTCCCATAATCTCAAGCTGCCACCTATGTGCGTGCCAAAGTCTTCACCTGCACCCTGCCCAGCTTTCCCCGGATAATTCCTATGATTAAGTTATGTGTTGTCAGTACAAAAATCTGCACCATATTGAACATTTAGAAGCAGAGTAAAACAAACTACCCCCAGGGACACTTTCTGAATGTATGTTACATTTTCCAGTTGAATTCAATAAAAACCTCTGTATTTCAATTCACCTGAATTTCCACTCAGCCACACCAGAGTGCCACAGTGCCTTTCTGGGCCCAGCTTGCTGCAGAGGTCTTGATGGTAACCATTATACCAGAGCTGGCCCTAAGTTTTGCAGAGCTCTGTGCAAAGTCAGATCTCCATAACCCGGTGCATCGGGGAGGTTTGGCTGCTGGCCAATCTGGGGGTGCTTGGCGTGTGAAAATGGGCTATCTGAATGGGTTCCCATTCTCTGGAATCCCCTACCAAGCCATGCCCTAGGTGTCAGGTGACCATTGTGCAGACCCCTCTGCAGCTGTGCTACTGGCAGGTGTCTAGGACTGGTCTTGCACTATCTGGCATGAAATAGCCATTAAATAATTTAAAATGAGGGCAATAAAAAAAATCAGGCTATAACAGGCATCTTGCACCTTTTAAAAAAATAGCTCCACAGCTAAATCAATAAAGTGTCATTCCATTCCTGACCCCTGGCCTTTTTCAATGGAATAATGAAGCCTGCTAGGGTTTATTTTGAGGGAGGTAATTTGCTCACTCCACATTTGTTGGCAGAAAATGTGCTCTGCTATTCCTTACAACCTCAGCAGTAAAGCTGCACAGGTACTTTAGACACCTGGGAAAACCTAGATAATAAAAATCCTCCTTGACTGGAAATGCTGCCCCAGACCTTTGATTTATCTGTGTGGAGAATGAAGGGCGTGTTATCACTGACACCTACAGGTGGTTCCACAAGATAACTGTCTACTCTGCTAGACAAAGACTTTGTTATCTGATCAGCAGTACTGTCCTATCTGCAAGTGCTGGGTCAACAGGTTAATTGGGAATTTGTGACTGGTTGGACCATAGGGGAAAACTGATGTGATATCCCACAGGTTTGTATGGGAAGCCCAGAAATATGTAGGGGTCAGGAAGTCAAAGGGCTCAAGGAAGCATCACTGAATTGTTTCAATTCCTCTGTCAGCAGAGAGCTGCAACTGTTTAGCACTGTGAGATTTATTGTCAGTTGCAAACTTTTAAAGTAAGGATCCTGGAGGCTGGTGATTTCATAATTCTAAACTGGCAGCATGCTGATTTTCACATCTTTTATGACTCTTTCCTGTGGGGAGCCAAGGGATGCAGCCTCAAGATCCCTACTTTTCTCAAAATGATTTTCAACACATTCATATGGTTTGGTGGGTCTGATAGAGGTGCTCAGATGCCATGGGGCTTGGCGACTTTATACAACCTAGATAGATAAGAATGATGTGGCTTAGATTGGCATGTTCAGAATCCACAACATTATGGGTGGCTGTCTCAATGGGAGTGAAAAAGAATTGGGCAGACAGTCTATTGTTGCCCATTGTTGAGATGTCACTATTATCCTGTCTGAACCAATAAGTTCCAATCTGTATTGCGTTTTGCTGTTCCAGTAGCTTAGCTTCTCTAAGACCATCTAGTAAACTTTCAACACTGTGGCGTTTTTTATCAAAGACTTTAAACATAGTTGTAGTCATTTTCTGCAGTTACCTGTCTTGTGGTGTGTATGTGGTGGTAGGGAAGCTGTCCACAGGGTAGTAAAACTGAAACATCAGTTGTTTGGGGACTGGTTCACATGTGAAAGCAGTATGTAACTCTACTTTCTGCTGCCATAAGTAACTGCTTCATTTTAGGCCAAATTCTTTTCTTTTTTTTAAATAAAGTGTGTATGGGGGTGTGGAATTCATGTGCATAACCAAGTATACATTGATGGATTGGACCTGGTGCTTCTTTAGCCCACTCTGGCAGTGCAAAAGAGTCTTAAAGTGAGAATAAATTATATTTGCACCCACTTTAAGGCCTTTTTACACTGCCAGAGTGGTATAAAGTGGTATTAACAGAAAGGAAAATCTGGTCCCTTCTTTCTAAACCTGTTTAGTATGGTAGCCACAGTGGAAAAATATTTACAGAGTGGCATATTGTAGCATAACTACATTCTGTGGCATGCTGTAGGAACCTCGTCTTTCCATAACCGAATGTAGAAGAAGATTTACTGCAATCATTCTTGGTATCTGCTGAGCTAGCTCTGTGGCCTTCGGCTGTTTTGGAGTAAATGTGTTATTTTCTCTCTGTTTCAAGAATTGTCAGCTGTTTGCTGACAGTTCTTACTGTTGTGCCCCCATTTTGTTAATAACAGAGAAAGTAGACTAGATTTAATTGCTCTGAGTATATTAAGATTAGCTCTTCACAAACACTGTAATATGCATGGGTATAGAAATGAAAGATCCACCTTCATTGCTATCACTGACTGGTACTTCTATTTAGGGTAGCTCAGACACTTGAAGGGGAAAAGAGACTTGAAAAGAAAGAAAAGACACTTGAAGGGAAATTGTTGTTGTTCCATTACCAGATCCACTACCTGCTGTGTCTGATCTTACCCAAAGAGGTGAAGGCTTCAGCCACTGATGCAGTATTAAGTGTAACAGTACTGCTTGGGTTATCAGACTCAGATCACTCCTATTGTTCTGCTGCCCAGTGATCACTAACCTCTCATTTTCGTGGTCACAAGCAGATGATTGATTTCCTGCTTGTTTCTTTGTCAGATTCCACAGCCCCGCTTCTCACCAACACTGCAACAAAATTAGTAATTTCCTGTGTTGTGGTACTTCCAGCATCTTCTCTCTCTCTGTTTTTAATACACAACTAGTTTGGAAGAAATATTTGTTCAATTTGCTTCCACCAGAATTAGGGAGGGAAGTTTATTTTCTATATTTCTTTTTCTTTTAACCATAGAAGGGATTTGGAAGAAGTCTGGTTTGGAGGAACTGTCCATTTTCTAAATACACCTCTACCCCGATATAACACTGTCCTTGGGAACCAAAAAATCTTAACACGTTATAGGTGAAACCACGTTATATCGAACTTGCTTTGATCCGCCGGAGTGCGCAGCCCCGCCCCCCTCGAGTGCTGCTTTCACTCTCACTCACTCATGCCCGTCACCCCAATCGGGGTATGGGCCGCCAACCACAGATCTCCAGAGTCCTTTATCCTGGGCCATTTGCTCTAGCTGGTTCCAGGTATAGCCCATTTTTATGCTATCAGCCTGAAGGTTGCGTCGCCAGGTGTTTCTTGGACGGCCTCTTTTCCGCTTGCCTTGGGGGTTCCACCGCAATGCCTGTCTAGTGATGTTGGTTGGCTGCTTGCGTAGTGTGTGTCCTATCCAACCCCACCTTCTCCTTCTAATTTCTTCCTCTGCTGGAAGTTGACGGGTCCTCTCCAAGAGGTAGATGTTGCTGATGGTGTCTGGCCAGCGGATCTGGAGAATCCTTCTAAGGCAACTATTTATGAAGGTCTGGATCTTCCTGGTGGTTGTTTTAGTTATCCTCCAGGTTTCAGCTCCATACAATAAGACTGATTTCACGTTGGAGTTGAACAGTCTAATCTTTGTTGCCAAAGACAGCTCTCTAGAGCTCCAGATGTTCTTGAGCTGTAAGAAAGCTGCTCTTGCCTTACTGATCCTTGCTTTGATGTCTGCGTCCGTGCCACCCTGTTGGTCGATGCTGCTGCTTAGGTAGGTGAAGGACTGCACTTCTTCCAGAGGGCTTCCATTCAGTGTGACTGGGTCATTACTGATGGAGTTAATCTTGAGGATCTTGGTCTTGTCCTTGTGGATGTTGAGGCCAACCTGTGATGACGTGGCTGCCACTACGTTGGTCTTCTCTTACATCTGCCTTATATCCAAATTCATGTTATATCGGGTCGTGTTATATCGGGGTAGAGGTGAGCTTGCAATAATTTATTAATCCTATGTATCTTGTCAATTGGTTAAAAACTGGAAAAGTAGCAGGTCTGGACAACATCCCAATGGATCTAGTTAAGGCACACTCAAAGAACGCAGTAGTTATTTGGATAGGCCTATTACAAAAGATATGGGAAGAAGAAAAATACCAAACGAATGGAGAAATGGCCATATAGTGAAACTGCCAAAGAAAGGAGATGTCAGTGAAAAGCCTGAAGGGGCATTCAATTGCTGTCCATCCCAAGTAAAATACTTACATGCATTATCCTAGACAGACTAAAGAAAGCAGTGGATTCAAGGATACCTCAAGAACAACCAGGGTGAAAGACAGAAGAAAATGCATGGACCAAATAGTAACCAATTTATCATTATAGAACTGTTGATCACCGGTCTACATGAATTTCTTAGACTTCCAAAAAGCCTTTGACACAGTAGACGGAACAGTTTTTGGAAGCTGATATGCCACTATGGAGCTCCCCAGAAATTTGTGAATATTATTTAGAACTTCTATGAAAACACAACATGCCAACATGTAATACATAACAAACTGACTAAGCCATTCAAAGTAACTACTGCGATCAGACAAGGATGTCTTATGTCACCCATGACCCTCTTACTGGAAACAGATTGGATCATGAGAAAAGAGCCCAGAATAACAAAGTGGTTCACACAAGAGCTAGAGGATCTTGACTTCGAAGATGACATCAACCTGCTGTCCCATACCCACAGAGATATGCAAGCTAACACAAATGCACTCCAGATCTTTGCACAGTTAGAGATGAAAATCGACCTGTAGAAAACCAACCATGGGAATCAACACACAAAAAGAAACACCAATAACACTGTCTGGATTGACATAGAAAGTGGTCTGATATTTCACATAATTTGGCAGTTTTGTAATCGAAACAGGTGGAACAGATGAAGATATTAAATCCCAGAATAGCAAAAGCCAGATGTGCTTTTGCAACCCTAAAGCCAATCTGCCTTCTGAACTAAACTTCAAATATTTAACGTTTGTAAAGTTTGTCTTACTATATAGCACTGAAACTTGAAGACTTATCAAGGCCTTACTATCTAAACTCCAAGTTCTATAAACAGCTGCCTTAGACAAATCCTCAAAATCAGATGGCCAGAAAAAAAATCAGATGAAGAGCTTTGGAGGAGGATGAATCATAAACTGATAAGACAGGAAATTGTGGAATGAAAATGGACATGGCTAGGACACACATGGAAGAAAGAACTGAATCCTGGACTGGACTGGAATCCTCAGAGCAAGAGGTGACAGGGTAGACTAAGGAGAACTTGGAAAAGCACAGCAGAACTGAAAGCTACCAAAATGACATGAGAAGACTGCAGCAAGAGACCACCAGAGATGAAGCAGTGGTGAAGACCCTATGCTGTGCTTGGAATAAAGAGGCATAAGTCAAGTCATGTATGATTCATAGATTCCAAGGCCAGAAGGTACCATTGTGATCATCTAGTTTGACCTCCTGCATAACACAGGCCATAGAACTTCCCCAAAATAATTCCTAATACATATCTTTTAGAAAAACATCCAATTAAAAATTGTCAGTAATGAAGACTCCACCATGATCCTTGGTAAGTTGTTCCAATGGTTAATTACTCTCACTGTTAAAAATTTACACCTTATTTCCTGTCTGAATTTGTCTAGCTTCAACTTTGTGTTATACCTTTCTTCTGCTAGATTGAAGAGCCTATTATTAGTTGGTTTCTGTAGTGTAGTGGTTATCACATTTGCCTAACAGGCAAAAGGTCATAGGGGGGAGGGATAGCTCAGTGGTTTGAGCATTGGCCTGCTAAACCCAGGGTTGTGAGTTCAATCCTTGAGGAGGCCACTTAGGGATCTGGGGCAAAATCTGTACTTGGTCCTGCTAGTGAAAGCAGGGGGCTGGACTCGATGACCTTTCAAGGTCCCTTCCAGTTCTAGGAGATGGGATATCTTAATTTATTTAAATAGTTGTTCCCCACATAGGTACTTATAGACTGTGATGAAGTCACCCCTTAACCTTCTCTTTGTTAAGCTAACAACTCCTTAAGTCTATCTTTATAAGACACATTTTCTAATCCTTTAATCATTCTTGTCCTTAATATGTATGCTCATCCCTCTTCCTGAGAAAGGAAATCAATTCTTGAGTCCAAACTCTCCTGATCACTCCAAAGTTCATGGATATGTTTGTGTGCCTGGGCACATATGAACACACACATTTGAACATTTGCAGAACCTTGGGTGGGATCCATGAAGCGGCTTAGGCATTGCAATGCTGAGTGTCATGGTGCCTAATGTTTAGGCACCTAGAAAATCACAGGAACAATGCTGTGATCCACAAAGTGGAGTTAAACATCTAGGCTCCCTATACAATGAATGGTATCCACAAAAGCCAGCATGCTAGGTGGGGAGTGGCCTAAACTAGCCAATGGGAGATGCCAACAAGAGGGTGTGTCCTACACCTGCCCCTCTCTTGGAGATAGGCACCTATCTTTGCTTAGCAATCCATGAACGGGAATCCACCACCTGGATTCAGGCAGCTTAGGCACATAAGCCTTTTATTTTTTTGCAGGAATGAATTAGGCTCCTGCTCACACCACACAAAACCCAGGGAGTGCTTGGGGGTGGAGGAAGGTTCCCACATCTTTAACTTTTAGCCCAGTGGTTAGAGCACTCTCAAGGGATGTCGGAGATCCAGGTTCAATTCTCCCCCTCTGCCAGAGAAGGAGGAAGGATTTGAACAGGGATCTCTCCTCTCTCAGGAGAGTTCTCTAATCACTGAGCTATAGGATTTTCTGATCTGGGTCATCCTCAATCTCCCATGTTGAAGCTGTTCCACTGTGGACAAATAATGAAAGAGTCATTGGAGCTGAGGGAATGGACCAAGGGTCTCCCACAACAAATTTTCTCTCTCACTCTTTCTATGAGGGCTTTTAAAGTATGACTTTTAAAGTATTTATCCACAATGTAACAGTCAGAGAGAGAAAGTCCCAAAACGGGGATGTAGGTGCCTAATTCTGGGCTTTGTGGAGCCCTCCCCTTGTGTTTAAATAGTCTAGTCTGACTGTACTTTTGTCAGATATTTTACTACATGCACTGTAGTGGTTTTGATTTCAGTAGCTTTATTTTCCTCTTTGCCGAATGGTATTTAACATCGTCACTGGCTGGCGTAGGCTTGTCTAAACTAATTCAGACAGTTGACTGAAGGCACACAATAAACGAAACATTTAATAAAGTGAAGGATTTCTATCCTCCACAGACACTGTCTCCATTTCTTGAGAAATATTCCACATTATGACTTCTGCTCCTGAGGCCATCCTAAGCCTTTCTTCAATCTAACTGACATCCCTAGACCTCCCAATAGAAAGCCCCACAGGCTACTATTTCCAGCTTCTTTCATATAGCAAAAGTGCACTTATTGCCTCACTTCCTGCTAACTGCTGGTTGCCACACCTGACATGCTCTAAATTAACTAGCTGGACTGGCCAGGGCCTTGTGAAGGGTGTGCCAAAAGGAATCTACCTGCTTTGGATGAAACTGCTGCTAATTCCTCTTCAGATAATATATTGCAGCCCTTTTGATAGGGAAAGGAGAGGGGAAAAGAAAATAGGATTAGTTTCTTCTTTGCTTTGAAGAGGGTTGAAAAGACATAACTTTGCACCAATTTAGTAAAGAGAAGGTAGTAAAGTACCACTCATATTCCATTTGTGTCATTCACACATGCACACACAGAAAATATGTCTGAAAAGGTTCCCAGTGTAGGAAACATTAAATGGGACCAAGTATCTTGGAGAGGTCATTTCCCATTTTAATCTCAACTTCCTCCTTTCAGACACTCTACTTTCAGACCCCTAGACAGAAAACATTTCTTTGCCATACATGTTCCCTAACCTTATTACAACCCCAGAGGACTAAAGGCAGGAAAAAAATCATTAAAAGGATAAACCACCTTGGCCTCAGGTTAGTTCATTTAGCTTAGTGGGTTTTTTAATTAAAGCTGATGCCATCTACAAATGAAACAGTCTTTTTCAGTTAATCTACTGTGCTCCTATAATGCAGAGTTAGAATACAGGCAAATTATCATACAGACAGAAAGGAAATTGTCTCCACAAACTAGAAGATGAATCATTGTTTTAAAGCACAGGGTTACGTGCTACCCTCCCCTTTGATAAACCTGTGGGACAGTAAAATTTGCTGAGATAGCTCTGCAAGAGTTATAGTTCATGAAGTTCCCCTCCAGTGAGGAGGCATTTGTGGTACGGTGAAGTGACTGCAGCTTGTGAATGAAGTATACCCCAGGATCGCAGAACATGAGTTGTAGGCCATCACTGCAGAGAGCCTTCTCCTCAGCTCAAACAGCTGCCCAGCCTTCCCTTCCTCCTACAAAATAGCTTCCTCAGTACCTGTGCCACCCTTGGATGCCACGCAACTCCATCACTGTCTCACAATTGGAGCTGCAGAGGGAACTCAGCATGAGTATGTTGCATTTAGTCACACTAGCCCAGACTCTCAAACCATTAGCACCCTTTAAGTCTTGCATGAATTTCCACTCAGAGATTCCTGGGGTCCTGAGGGAAGTATGCCTTGGAGAATAACTCTTCTCTGGCTCCACTCCTCCTGTCTCTGTCTCAGCATATGATACAGAGACGGAAATAATATGAAAATCAAAACTTCATCTGAGATCCATGAAAACAAACATATGGAGATTTCAATACCTTCTTAATTTACTGTATTAACAGGAAGAACAGTTACAATAATAAGATTTGAAAAAACAAACAAAACCCACTGAACCCAGACTTTTAAACATTCCTCAGAATTGGGGCTCAGTAAACAATTGCTAATATTATTGGGTTTTTTTACAAATATATTTAAAGTGGAGACTAAAATTAAGCATAATTAAACAAGTTTGTAGATTATCTAAGTATTTCTAGTTCACCTATTGCCTTTGTAGCTAATCACTTTGTGCATAATTTAGGAAACATCAAAGGTCATTAATGGTGCAAAACTCTCCTCTCCTCCCTCATTTTAGGCTGCTCCTTAAGGTGAATAAGCTTCACTTCCTGACTTCCAGGAGGAAGGGCTTCACTTTAGCTTCATTAAGCCCTGGTAAAGAAAGGGCTGTCTAGTATCACTCTCTGAAGGTGGCTAGGTGTCAGAACCTTCTGCTCCACAAACAGAGGCTTCTAGTACCACTTGAAGTAAGCTATAATCACTAGTAGCAATCAATATCACTGGGGCTTACTCCTCTCTGCAGACCAGACAGTCACAAGAAGGCAAGACAAACACTTAGACAACTCCTATTCTGTCTAGTAGAGGACAGTGAACGCAAGAAGTCAGTGCATTACACTCTGTGACTAGTTTGAAATTCAAGGGGAATCATTTATATTTTGCCAGATTCTTGTTATTTAGAAACTTTGAAGATACAATCTCAGAGAGTCATCAAGATATTAAAAGGCCCCTTCCCATTCCCACTAAGTAAATGGATAAATTCCAAATGACTTCAATAGAAGCAGGATAAGAATCTTAAAATATCGCCTTCTTCTCCTTTTTGTTTGTCTTGCTGATTCACGATGACCCTTCATTCACAATGTTTTCTCTAGTACCAATATCAAACATAAGATTCTCTATGAAAGTAGAGAGGTTGGAAACAAGTTTCTCTCAAAACTTTTGATTTTAGAGGTGAACTGGATTAAGTCCTTTAATCTCTCTCAGTTTTAATGATCAGCATATTTAGATGGGGAACTATGTTCTTTTCCCCTTTGTCTATTCATATTGTAAGTTCTTTGGAGGAGGCACTGTCTATTACTGTTTGTCCAGTGCCTAGCACAATGGGGTCTCAAGCTAACCTAGAGCCTCTAAATTCTTATTATCATTATCAAATCCCAAAGTGATGTAGTCTCCTTGCAGACCAAGTGCCACCCAGTTCAATATCTAGCTGGGTCCTTAAGATGACCTAGCTGGATGTTCAGTTTAGGTCAGTCATAGTTGATCTTGTCACACCACCAAAGCTTGTGGTGACCATGTGATCAATGATGTGTAGCAGCATTCCTTGGTAAATGCACTTCATAATTCATTAGTCTTCCATCCCAATAACATGTCTGAAGCAAAAAATGCCACCGAATCTGAATCAGTGCTGATGGAGTAGTTTCTGGGTTCAGCTATGGATATCCTCATTGCTAATCTTGTCCTGCCTCTAGGGATTGTTTGTAATAGAAATAGTTACTAAACTTATTTTTTGTAAGTGCTCTTCCAAGCATCCTAAAGCACTTGTTCTCCCCTCACAGAGGCGTTTTAAGAGATATTTGTTTTTTAATAAACAAAGGCAAGTCCTAAAGACTACGGCTCAGTAATATCCTTTGTTGTACCTCATCCCATACCCTTGAGTCATTCATTGTCTGTGTAGACTATAAACTGTTAAGGGGAGGGATCAAATCCTATTAATCTATAAAGTAACTAGAACACTTTTGGTACTATATGAAAACTGGCCTAGCCACTAGGAGAGATTTATACAGGAGCCAAAATCTTCATAAACATAGCAGTGTCTAGGCCCTTTATTAAGTTTTGACACCAAAGTAAAGTTGCTGTGTGTGTTGGGCTTGCACTAAAATGAGAAGAAATGGAAAAAATGAGAAAATGACCTGGCCAGGCAATGAGCTGCATTTAAGGAGCCAGATACAGCCCCTATTCCCTCTTTCTCCATACACACCCCTTCTTGCCTACCCTCCTTTCCCCCTCCCACCAAAAACTCCACACACCCAGAGTTCAAACATAAACACAGACTGACTGAGTTAACTTGAGAGGGGATGGTTTGCCTTAGAGCCAACAAGCTCTGTCCCTGCCTGTGTTTTATAACTGATGATGTTCTAATATTTTAGTTTGCATGTTTCGCTGATTTCTGCAGTCTAAGATTAATGATCGGTTTTAGGTATTTAATGAGCAGATGTTGGTCGAAGGTAAAAGTTCCTCTCTTCATTATTTTGGAAGGTCTTTTGTTTTCCTGAACTTGTGGCTCCTTGTTTGACACTTTTAGGTATTTATGAAGCTGTGTATGTTCATCACTCTGTCCAAAAACTACACAGACATGGAAAGTCCTGAGAACTTTACACATATTATATCATCCTCTATTCATCTGTTTTAGTTGTTATCCACACCAGATTGCATAGGGATCATATATATATCAGTTTCTGTTCTGCCATTGTCACTATGCTATTGGAGCACCCATTCATCCCTTTCTCACCCACACCATATATAGCCCAACTATATTTTCCTGGTCCACAGGGCTGCTAATTGCTGGCTAATGCCATGAGGAGTCCAGTGAATCAATCCTTAAAGCTTGTGAGCTTCAATTGTAATGCTTCTGTGTCATTCAATTGGTAGGCTTATTCACAATCTCAAGTCTCAATCAACATGCCTACATGAAATTGGAGATGGAGCTGAAAGGACTTGAATAATGACTAGTGTATGAAGTCTACGTGTGACTTCTGCCTGTTGAACATGCTGTTATCATCTCCCTTCACCTAAGTGCTGCTCCCTGTAGTTCCCAAGCAGAACCTGTGTAGCACTGGTAGATAGAGCCAAAGTGCCCAGGACAACTGGTCCTGGCAAAGAGATGGAGAATCTCTACTGGGTTAAATAGAGAGGGATGGAGAGGCAGGGAGAGAGAGAGAGAGAGAGAGGGGAAACCATAAGGAGCAACACACACGATAAAAGGAGAATAAAAAAAAATACACAGCAGAAAACATTAGAGGGGAGAAGGGGCAAAACTGGAAAGGACAGGAGAGACAAGGGAGGAGACAGAAAAGTTGTGAGACAGTGGCAAAACCACCAAGGTATGGGGCAAGAGGAGAAGTGGTTGGGGCACCAATTTATCACGGGGGCCTGGAGAGAAAGAGGTGGCTGGAGATAGGCTTGAACTTGGACACCCAAGCTGAACCCTCTTAAAGCTTTGATAAGGTCTGGATCCTGACCACTCAGCTTGAGCCCATCACTGTTGGGAATTGGTCTTTCTATAGCTGTATTCTGCGACAGATATAGCTATGTAACAGAAGAGATATTCTCATGATTTTTTATGTGTCCACCACCTTTGAATGTAGGAGGAGCCTTCCTGCCTAGTGGGTGGTTTGTGAAAAGCTGATTCTGCTTATGCTGCACATATTGTATAGCTTTTAAAATAGCTTTTTACAGTTGTGGACAGTATGGCCAGCTCTATACTACAGACCTATATCAGTATAACTACGTTGCTTGGGGTGTGAAAAGTCCACATAGTTATAGTGGATAGTTATACTGACCTAACCGCCCATGTAGACAGAAAGCAGGAGAACGTCTCCCACCAACATAGCTATCACCCATTAGGGAGGTGGATTAACTACACCGATGGGAGTGGTGCTGCTGCACTGGTAAGAGTCTTTCCTTTGCTATAGATTGGTACAAGTGAAGGCTTTATAGGAAGATTAAATGAGTGTATGGCATAAATTGTTTTTAATATTCCATCACCCTGAAGCTAGAGTAGGTGCATCTTTCTGGTTGTTATTTTATGAAAACACTTGTCTTCATTTGCACTTCCCTGTATGGAACTCTAGTCTCGTTTGTTTGATAAATGTATCTGCTAGAAGAAGCTAATTTTAGGTCTAATAGCAATGGGAAAACTGAACAAAGTGCAGACTTCTGGAAAATCTTGCAGGGCAATAGCAGCAGCAGCACATCCAGTGAAAAGGAATCCAGACTGAATACCAAAGCAATACAGAGTAAAGGGAGACTAAGAAAATAAAGGAGGGTTAAATTCATCCACAAAAACATTCACTAGAGGTGCCTTAAGGAATGAGACATAGGCATCCCAAATGTCTTAAGTATCAAGAGATGAACCACCTTGGCACCCCCATGAATGAGGCAGTCATGAGAGAGGTATAATTAACTAGTGTTACAGTTCACCTCGCTAGAAAGAGCTTTTGTAATAAAATGCGTTTTCTCTCAGCAAAAATGTTTATATAGATTGTTCAGGTCAGTCTGTAGAAAAAAATAGTATCAAGGAAAGATGTTTAGGGCCTTAGCAAAACTGCTGCCTTACCCATGTAGACAGGATAGCAGATTATGAAGTTGTATCATATCCCTTTAAAGAACAGGGCTATTTCACTATTTGGTATCCTGGCTACCACACAGCATAGAGAAGATCAAACTGTGTTGTAACATGGTCACAAGCCTATAATACAATCACCAATACAGTCATTTGGCTAGTGTAGATTAATCCCTAGGCAAGGAAGTTTTAAGATATTGTGAGAAATGTCAAAAGAACAGAAGGGAAAAAATCCTGATCCATTTTGAAATCTTATTCATTCACAGCCAATAACATTGGCACATTTAATTGACCAGCACATACTGCAATGCTCACTGTGTGAAATAGGGCAGGAGGAGGAGGAGGAGTGGAAACCTGTATGAGAGCTTCTCTCTGTTCTTTCCTCTCCTTAATGTAGCAACTTTCCAAGTTCAAGGTTTTATTGTGTAACCTCTCCAAGACAGCATAGAGCAGGGCAATCCAGGAAACAGTTGCCTTTTTGTTTTTTAGCAAAAGGAAACATCAGTCAATGTAAGTTACTACATTAAATTTTTGTCTTGGGTATTGGCTTTTCCTGATGCATTTCCAGCAAAAACACATATGGTGCATTGTGCTGCTTTTACTATTTTAAATTATATTAATTATTGCACAAAATTATTTAGCTAGTACAGGTTGAAATAAAACTTCCATTATAACCTTCCCTACATACTACTCCTTTCAGATATTTACAGGTTTGGTAAATAAACTACAAGTAAGGAAAAATGTTCCATGCCTGATCTCAGCCTCGTTGTGAATGTTCTGGGGAAGGTTGGGCAAAATCTGCTTAGCCATTTTCTGAGTTTCGGCTACAAAATTGGTGGTTCATCAGTTGGAAGCAAGAGAGGAGGAGTGGGGGAATCACAGGAAGACTGTGAGCCCCCAATGTGATGCAGCCATGCAAAAGGCAAATGAAATCCAAGGATGTATTAGTAGAGAGAGAAGGGTTAATGGCATTGTACAAGGCATTGGTAAGACCTGATCTGGAATGCTGTGCACAATTCTGGGCAACCATATTCCAGAAAGATTAGTTTAAACTGAAACAGATGCAGAGAGGAGCTATTAGGATGATCAGGGGAACGGAGAGCCTAATCTTATGAGATTGGAAGAGCTTGCTTGTTCAGGCTAGCAAAAAGAGAGCTGTGAGGGGATGTGATTGCTCTCTATAAATGCATTATCAGGAGAGTGAAGAGCTGTTTGACCTAAAGGACAATATTGGCACAAGAACAAATGGATCTAAACTGGCCACAAACAAATTCAAGCTGGAAATTAGAAGAAGGTTTCTAATCAGGGCCGGCTCTAGGCATCAGCGCAGCAAGCAGGTACTTGGGGCGGCCAACGGAAAGGGGCGGCATGTCCGGGTCTTCGGCGGCAATTCGGCGGTGGGTCCCTCTCGGTCCCTGCTGCCGAATTGCCGCCGAAGAATGAAGCGGCGGCGGTAGAGCTGCCGCCGAAGTACCGCCGATCGCGGCTTTTTTTTTTTTCCCCCCTCCCGCCACTTGGAGTGGCAAAAACGCTGGAGCCAGCCCTGTTTCTAATCATCAGATGGGTGAGGTTCTGGAACAACCTCCCAATATGAATTGTGAGGGCAAGCAATGTAATTTGTTTTAAGAGGGAGCTGGACAAATGTATGAGTTGATTTTATGGCAAAGTTGCTTGTGATGGTAGGGCACAGGGCTCAACTGCCCTGGGGTTCACTTCTGGTTTATGTCTTATCTTCCTAAAGCCCATACTTTAGGATTTCAGATGACCATCTGCAGGCACCAGGAAAGGATTTCCCCACCCCTCCCAATGTATTCTGGGAGGTATTTTTTAATCTCCTTCCACTGAAGCATCAGGGATGGCCACAGCTTGAGATGGGACCCAGGATACGGTAGGCCAGAGCTCTGAGGTGGCACTGAGCATTTTCTCTCTCAAGTGCTTGGCTGGCTGGTTCTTGCTCACATTCTCAGGGTCTAACTGATCAGCAAATGTGGGGTCCAGAAGGAATTTTCCCCCAGGTCAGATTGGCAGTGACTCTGGGGGTTTTCCTCCTTCCTCTGCAGCATGTAGGTGCGGGTCACTTGCCAGGGTTATCTGGGTATATCTCATTTAATCATTTCCCTGCCAATGCAGGGGCCTAAAGCATTGGTGCACCTCAGTCCCTCCTATTCTCTGCCTGTGGCACATAGTAGTCCAGTGAGTCCACAGACTCCTGTGGGTCTTATTTACTTTGGTCTAATTACAGTTGTTGAGTTTAGTGTGCGGGTGCTGGGTGGTGTTGGTGGCCAGTGCTAGACAGGAGATCAGACTGGATCATCCAGTGTTCCCTTCTGACCTTAATCTCTATGAATCTGCGTTTGTAAATAACACACCTATTCCATTCAGAAATTTTGGAAATCCTTAACTGAAACACCAATTTTGAGATCCAGGGAACAGACCAAGCTTGAAGGAAATTGTTTCAGTGGTTTTTGAAGTTATGTGAGTTTGCAGTTTTTCATGCACACGCATTTGGATCTTCAGTCTGGTTTCTTTGTTCACTCTCAGGCTCTAGAATGCTGGGGTTGCATATGCCCAACAGACTTCTGCAGGATTTCTGCGCAGAATAAAGGAGATCTGGATGATGGGGCACTGCAGCTTAATATGAACTTGCAAGGGTTTTAGAAGTCCAAAAATCTTACAAAGATTTTGAGACGTTCACAGCACATATCATCATGAAGGCAGAAAATAAGACTAACAGGATAGGCAGCATACAGTGGGTGAGCACAAGGCTGGGAGCCCAGAATGCCTGAATTCTCTCCCCACTTCTACAACAATAGCACTTTGCTGATTTAGTTATGCCTTACACCACCTCTAATAAAGTGAGTAGATAACACTATGCCCATTTTATAGATGGGAAAACAGAGGCTCAGAGAGTTTAAGTGAATTGTTCAAGTTCACACAGCAAGACAGTATCAGAATCTCAGGTTTAGAACCCAGGTCTCCTGCCTAATCAGGCCCATCAATACATAATGTACTAGACTAGAGTACCCCTCTCCTTCTCTTCTATTTACCTCCTCTGTTTCACGGTCTGTAGAACAGGGATACTACTCTTTAGAAAGTGACTCACATCACAGATAATTGTGTTAGCAGCTTTTCTAGCTGCTGTCCCAATGATCCATGCACGTCTAGTGAGCTGGTTCCCCTCCTTTTGTGATATTCCAGAGGAGCAGAATTCAAAGGAAGCCCTGTAGCTTTACAAGTTAGTGTATGCATATGTTGACAGGCTGCAGATGATTCTTTTTCTTCAGTATGGGTGTGTGTGTGGGGGGTGTCTCCTCTCCCCACCACCACTTGTACAGCAAGGCATGGAAGAGCAGGGGAAAGGGTTTGAGGAGCACAGTGGACAAAGATTTGACAGGGAGTCAATATGGTGAGCAAGCCCTTCCCTACTTTTGCTGCCAATGATGCCTGGCAGTTGGGAGTTTTCACTATTCCACAGTACTAGAACTGAGAGCTAGTGTCCTGGGCTCTATCACAGATAAATGAAACTGAATACTTATGACTTCAGATGGATACCCACTCCATGGCACTAAATTGGAATAGACCTAAAAATGCATGCAGATCTTGGGCCTCCACTTCTTTAAAATCAGGCCCTCTGAGTGAGCTCAACTACTGGATCAGCTTTGGGAAAGAAAACCTGGAGAGGGAGAGGGAGACGGGAGATCAGGACTACAGCAGCATCCATCCATTAGTTTGTTCAATTTCCAGTTCAGCAAAAAAAGCTCCATTCATCACTCACTCATCAACATAACTTCCTGCCACTTCTATCTATATGGAGGTCTCCCATGCAAACACTGTGAACATCCATGAAGATCTCAAATGTTTACTGATATAAACTGGAGTCTAAGCTATGGGAACAAACTGAAAGGCTTGGATATGCTTGAACATGTATGGTTTAGTTTTGTATGGTTTGTAACTTTGAAATACAGTGCTAAAGAATACCATGTATACTTCATTATGTCTATTGACAGGCTCTTTCAGTTTCACTCATTCAGAGTAAAGGCAGCTATTGTATACTGACAGTTTTGTGCAGTTTGAGGTGGGGAAGTGACAGACGTAGAAAAAAAAATCCAAAGAAATCCCCAAACTGGATGACTCAACAGTGGGAATTTAGTCTGTGCCAGCTCTGGGAAGAGGAAAGGGGGAGAGAGAATCAGCAAGGGTCTGAGTTACCTGTTTTCTCCCACTATAGTTAAAGCTCACTTTAAAGCATACAGCATGAAACATGTAGCTCTTCTCTTGGATTTGTTGGCACTTGATCATTTTCCATCTGAAAAGAGAACACAGCCTCTATGTATTTCTCCAGTAAGGCCTTAAGAGTTATGGATTGGTCCACAGAGAAATACAGTGGGCCTGTTATTTCTGATTCAATAAACAGGTCAAATATTTCAACTACCTGCTTTGTGCACCTGGATGATAAATTATTAGGTTACAAAGCCTGGCCTGACCTGGATTCTAAAATACCAACCCCCACTCTCCCCATCCCAAATATTGCATATAAATAAATAAATACAGGCGGCTAAACTGGCTTAGTGCCTCTAATTCTCTCTCAGAGCCCCACAAAGAAAAATGAATAGATAAGAGCACAGTCAAGTTTTAGCCGTTTGGCTGGTATTACCTAAGATGTTCTGTTTCTAGTGTTGCCACCTCTGAAGTACAAAAAACTGGGACACCCAGGATGATTCTGAGCCCCTAAAACTGGGCACTGGCAGTGTGTAATGAGCATCCTTGCAGATTTCCCAGGACAGCTACCTCAAAAAAAGGGAGAATCCTGCAAAAACCTGGATAAGTGGCAACCTTAATCTATTGCAGTCGGAGTAAATGAATACTCCAGAGAGTAATAAGTTATGTGAAAGTAACCACTGCCTCCCCATCCTGTGCAAAAAATGTCCAAGACTTTTACTACCCATACTATGTCCTTTGACTAAGAGGAATCATATAGCTACCATCCTGTACAGCTCTTTGAAAATACAGTGATTAGTATCTGAAGACAGTGGAGAAATGGAAAGTTTTCATAATGCCTAAACCATCTCTTGTACATGAAAGAATGGAAAGTTTGCTCACTACAGCCTTTGTACTATATTATAAACATATGTATATATGTATATACATACACACACAGTTGTTTATAGTGATATTATAATGGATGGAATGATGCCAGAAAGCTACTGGTTTGTCCATCTTGAGAACTAGACAGGGAACAAAACCAAAAGCCTCAAATCAGACACTGCTCTCCACCCCAAAAGTTTGGTGGTGAGATGCCAATTCTGCCAATCCAAATCTGAACTGTCCCTTATGCTTTTGACTAGTCTTCTGATTCTTAGTCAACAAGAACCTCATATTATTAAGTTTTTCTTGAGAGAGAAAAGAAGGAAGGGAGATGAGGAAGAAAGAAAGTTATCCTTTTTCCATTTCACAGGGGATCATTCAGAGAGATGTTGGTCCTCAAATTTACACAGGGAAACCAATTCCTGTAATGAGCCATAGAATCTGTTACACAAAGAATTTCCCAAGTACTCATTGTGGATACTGGGTGTCATTCAGTTCAGTTGCTACTTCAGCACCATCACCCCTCTGGCATTTACCTCTTTCTGAGTTGTGGTTCAGCAGTGTCTACAGAGCTAGCTTTTGTTCCTTTCTTTCCAGCTGCAATTAATTCACACATTTCATCTTATATTGTTCCTTGAACTGCAAGATTAAATCATCAATCTACTTCTAAGAAGTTCCATTCTCTTTCATATAGTACCTGTTGGAGGCAGCTTGGGGGCTCTAATTGCTTCCTATAGTCCATGAATGCAAAAAACAATGCCTCTTTCCTCCCTTCCCCCCAATAAAACACAAACAAAAACAAAAACCAGGATTCATTTTGTTTTCAGCTACAAAACTAAAATGTCATGCACTGAGTTTTTGCCAAAATCCAAAGCCTTTTGGGTTTATGCCATTTCGAACTAAAATATAGTGAGACTCCAAATAACTGGAGTTCTTAAATGAACTGCACAGTGTATGAGCAAATATATATATGATTCTATGTTTTTGACCTCAAACTGCCAGAGGTAATTTTATTCATCAGAACAATACATCATCAGCATGGAAACATGTCATCTCAATGGGGCTGAATGACTGGTGTTATGAATGTTGTTTGTGCAGGTACCAGGGTGAGAGAAATTGTGTTTTATAACAAACGTTTGTTGAAACTGGGCAAGGTCATGTTTACAGCTGTGGATAGCACAAAATATAAAATGTCTATAGCGTTCTACAAGACTGAGAACAAGGGTGAGCATATATGGATAAATATGGGTTGTTTTTTATTTTTTGAATGTACATGTACATTAGTGGCCTGATTTTCAGAGGTACTGATCACTTGCCACTCCCATTGGTTTAAGTAGAAGTTGTGGGTTCTCAACAGCTCTGCAAATCAGGCCCTTACTTCAGATTAGCAACCTTGCAGACTGAAGTCCTATTAGGTACATCACACCTGACAGTGACAGTGCAAACTTCCTCAAACTGTTCTGCCACCTTAACCTGGTGGCACCATAAGGGATGTGGCCATGTGAGAAAACAATGCATTCTTTCTGGTGTACTCGTGTCTCTTGGTCTTTTCCCAATTAATACCAGTTGGAGGTGGCTTTGTGATATGGACACCAGTATCCCGGAAACTGGACGGAGACCACAGAACTCATTTCTTCTTGCTATCATATCATAGCTGCTCAGGTTAGTAGTGACCAAAAGTTGGATTTGAACCAGTGACCTAGAACTGAAAGGTTTATGTTCCATTATCTATCCCTTGGTCCAATCAATCCTAAGGGTTTTTACTATTTAATACATTAGAAGGGGAAAATATTGCAAAAGCAAATTGTAAATCAGACTGTCATGTGGCTGTATGAGCTGAGCTCTCAGGGCTAAGATCCTGCAGCCCTTATTCAGGCAGGTAGTCTCATTAAAACAAATGGATGTGGCTCTTACTTGCCTCTGACAATCCAGTTTTGGAAGTTTCCATTACAGTTTTTCACACCTTGTTGTGATGGCCTGAAGCAAGTTGCTATATGGTTCCTGATTTCTCTTATCCTGCTGGGTTTCATCAGATAGCGTACAAGCAGCTAAAGGTTTTACTTTTTTAATGTATCTTTTGCACATTGGGTGTGTATAGGTTTGACTCATTAGAAGACTGTGCAGTAACATGTCAAATAAGTTATATTGAACTAGGAAGAATGTCTAAGGATACCAACTATTTGGTATAATTCTATAGAAGAAAAATGCTTCATAGATGTTATCCCTTTGAAGAATTTGGCCTATAGACCAAGTTTTTGAAAAACTATTAATGCTGTAACCAAATCACTGAAAAATCAGTCTAGTAGATTTTTTCTGTATTATATTTCATTTCGCTTCCCACTTTTATTGCTATGCTCATTTGCATGAAAAGAGTTTTTTTCATTTTTAAGTTCATTAGTGCTTGCTTAGTCCTGATAATCCCTTGTTAATATGTCTGTGAGGCCATTCAGAATGAGAGGATTAGGGAGACTTCAGGTGGAAACAAGCAACATCACCAGCAGATGAATTCTTAAATAGTTTTTTAAAAAACCATCAGCATCCTTAAGTAATAAGCAGTGGGGGGAACAAAAATGCAGAAAATATGGTACCTCCACAGAACTGAAAGAAAGTGCAAGAAAGCTTCTCAGCAGCCCTTCAAAAGGAAAGGCCAAGTTGTGAAATTTGGATTCACACAACTACATCTAAACTTTTGTAAAATATTTGAAATTTGTTTGCAGCCCTCCAGCTCCCAGATCTTTTCTGGTTCAAGCTGGTGCAGTTCAGGAGAAGCGGTAATACGCACTCATTCTCTTGCCTGAAAATTCATTTGAGATACAACTGTGTGATGTTTCATTCAGGCAACAGCTAATAACTGGCAGCCTAGTCCATTATGCAACCTTGGGCATCACCTTAGGCCCTTAATTACCTGGTGCAATCAGCTATTGATGATTGCTTTTGACTGGTTTAAATATTTATCATCAATTGTTTAATGTCTTGTGCTAAAAAACATGAAGGCTACAACTATTTTGGGTTCTTTACTGAATACAGTGAGGGCTTTGACTGTCTCCTTAAGGGGAGGAGGCATACACTTAGTAGGGCTGTCAAATCCACAGGATTCCCCACACAACCTCCTGCTGAACAGCAGCGCAAATTAGATGGTAGTGTTTTCATGAACAGGAATGATATTGATCAGTAAAGTGAGAAAAGCCAACTAAAATCCAAGCAAATTGGCAAGATCCCTCTAAAGTATCATCTGCCAAATGGTATGCTTGTTTGGGGATGTGAACTAGTGTCCACTGTACCATTGGCAGGCTGATTGCTTGAAACACCTGTGAACTGCAGAAGCAAGTTCCACCCTCTCTTTCCAGGGATCTGCTCTGTTGTCAGAAGTAGGCCGACATTCAGGAAAAATGGGCCAGAAGGTGTATGTGTCTCAGCTAGAGCTGCCTGCTGTTAGCTCAGTCAACTGGGGGAGATGATGCTGGGAGAGAAGGTGAATACTAAAATTTCCTCTTCCAATTGAACATCTCCTGTCTGGGGGTGATAGTGAGGGAGGAACACTACTCACCAGTATCAAAAATCGTAGGGTAGACCTACTTGAGACCCTAGGTGCACACTCAGGGCAGCTAGCCCCTCCTGCTGCTTGCTCTGCTGCGGCTTCACTTCTATTTCTAGCAGGGTAGCGCGGATCAGAGCTAGTGTGGATATGTCTATCGAGTTGGAAATGAACCTTTCAGCTCCAGTGCGGACACGCCCTTAGTTAGAGAGGATACTGTGATATACATGTTTTATCAGCATGATCTTGAGATGGCCATACAAATCTCAAGTGGTAAAGCCACCTAAAATAAATTCTAGAAAAACCTTTCATCTGCTATCAAGGATTTAGGGCCTTGGCTATGCGCATGTTAGCCCCTGAATTTAAAAGTGAAGCTGACTCATTAACACTGGAGTATAATGCCCAGACAGTGGAAGATCCTAGGTTTAAGTTCTGCACCTGCTTTCTAAGGGATATGTCTTCCCAGCAATTGGAAGAGGGATTGCAAGAGGGAGGCAATACCTCAGATAGTTTTGATTGAGCTGGCTCTCTGGACATAGCAGCAAAACCACAGTTTAGGCTAGCTGCTTAAGTATATATCCAGGGTCCAGAGTGGATTTGTACTCAGCTGGCTAGCCTGTGTCACTCCCCATGCTGCTGCAGCTTCACTGCTATTGATAGCAAGCTAGCTCAAGTAATGCTGCAATCCCACCTCCCGATGGCTGTGTAGACATCTACCAGAGCAGGCGTCCGGTAATTTGGTGACTCACGTATAATTAGCATCAAGTAAGTACCTCACGAAGGCCGAAGTAAGATCTCGGTGGGATGAAATAAAGATGGCATTCCCTGAATCAAAACAGCTTCATTTTGCTCTAGGAGTGGCCGGGCAGAGGACACTTGTCTGAATTACTGCCCAGGGCCAGAAGAATGGTTGGCCTCAAAGGAGCTAAAGAAGAGTTTTTGTGCTCTGTAGGAGTACACTGCACACTCTTCTCCCCCTGAAGAGAAGGTGAGAGAACAAACAACCCAGGACAGATGTTAGGCACGTTAAAGGACTGAAAATCCCTCTCTGAGATTAAGTTTTAGTAAATTGTTTTCTCACAGCAACTTTGTGAAATTCTAGGCTTTACAGAACTGCTGCATTGGCCACAGTTTTCTTACATCACATATTTCCATTGCCCTAGTTACGGTTCAGGAAATGAATGAAGAGGCAACTAACCAGAACACATAGCAAAGGGCATCTATTTAACTCCCATCTAAGCTAGACTTTGCTTCAGCCGTAGTTAATATCGCTTCCAGCAAAGAGACAGACAGTTTAACCGCACACCACATTGTTGCATTGCTTTTGTAAGTTACGAATTGAAGATACTTTAAGTTTCAGCATGCTGCACAGTGTGGTAATCTGTGTGCACAATAACAACGTCCATATAAATGATGTTCTTTGGTGGACGTAAATAGGTAGCCATAGAATGGTTTCCGTGGTAAAGGTGGGCAGTTGCATTCAAGTAGAGGCAGTATATGAGAGGCTGGCCAATGCTGAGCACCTGCAACTGCTATCAACTTTAATAAGAACTCTGGGTACTCAGCACCTCTGGAAAGTAGGCCCTCTGTGTTCACTAAGAAGAAAAGTGGGGTGTGCACTAAATGTCTGTATATAGCAGTCAGGAAATCTCATTTCATAGCTGTGCTCACCACAGAACCTAGTGACGTACGCTTGGCAGTTTGACTCTAAATTACTCTTAGTAAGGCATCTTTAGTCTCTTGAGTTGCTCATTTCTCTGCTACTAGGGTTTCCCCTTTCTATGACATTTTGCGAACAAGTGCCCACACTTCCTTACTACAATATAAGGACAGGACAGCGTCTAGCTAGGCATCCGCTACTTAAACCAGTGAAAAAGTAAACAAACCAAAAATACCTTGCTGAGCTAGACTCTGTGGTTTTGTGCTTGTAGCCAGAAACTGCTTTTTTGAACTCCATGGATACGGCCCGTTCCAGGGCACAGTGCTGGGGCATCTGCAGGAGCCTTTCCATTTAGCCTTATCTAACAGGGGCTGCCCTCAAGCACACCCTCCTGTGGCTCTAGATGGCCCTTGGCTCTCTCTTGGTGTTTGCAATCCTTTTTTCAGTCCTGAGTACTTCAAACAGATACCTCCTTTGTGGGGTCTCATTTATTAACCTTTCCTATTCTACATAGGTTCTTATATCACATAGTCACGTTGCTTGCATTAACATCTGAAATGGGTTATTTGTTCTCTCATTCTCAAGCCCACGGGCGAAATGTGTGAGTGTACAGAACACAGAAGCTCTTCTTTAGCCCCTTTGAGTCTAACCCTTCTTCTGGGCCTGGGCAGTAATTTAGACAAGTATCTTCTCCCCAGATTCAGGAAATACCAGCCCTTCTTCCTGAAGTAGAGTTACATTTCAAACAGGCTCAGATTAGGAGTACACAGCTCTCCCTCTGGAGCTGGGCTATGATCCAGGTCAACTGCAGCCCTGTCATCTTCTCCCCCAGCTGGCCCCCTTTTACTTAGTCCTTTCATCTGTTGACTTGGAGAAGTTAGCGGGCAACAATCTTCTTCTTGCTAGTCTCCATTATGATGGAGGAGGTGGCAGCAGCAGCATATATGCTGCCCTCCTTCCCAGGGCACATCCTGATTGGCTGGGACAGACAGGAGCTTTGTCACACTCTGCACTACAAGGCTCCAGGTCCTGGGCCCTTAAAGGAATAGTAGCATGGCTTCCCCCAAACATTATTCCCCCAGGACCATTTCCTCTCTCCCAGTATCTACTTCTGCAACTCCTTAGGCCCATGTATATATCCCAGCTCCCAGGAACAGGGGTTGGCTGATCCCTAGTCTCTATTACCTTTAAAGGGGACAGACCACCCCATTACACCCTCCCTTCTTTTCCACACACATGACCTATATGATTCCTCTCTCATTTTCTACTCTACCTCAATCACATCCTTAGCATTGCTCTCCTTGGCACAATCATTGACTCTGCTCTCCAATTCTATATTCCAAAACAATTCTCTTTTTCACAAGTGTGAAAAGAAGTGCCACCTCAAACCCACAAACACTGCCCTTCACATTATCCCAGTTATTTAATTAATGCATGGCACTTTGAGTTGCTAGAGGATTATGGTATTGCTCCAATTGGATGAATGATGTTTTGTGGAGAAAGCCATTCCTGTCATCAGGCGCTTTCTGATGCACAGTGCCAAAACTTCTAATAACGTTAGCCACCTGAAGAGTGCAATTCTCTCCAAGGCCTATGCATTTTAAAATGTTTTATTGCTAAGACAGAATTTTTTTTTAATAAAAAGGAAAACTATTTCAAAATAGTGTATTCACTAGGGACTGTCACAGCATTTCTGAGTTCAGAGTTTTAAAACTATCCCATAAAAGTAATTACCTGTATCCTCCCTGGTGTGGTGTTTTGAGATTAGTATATATTCAATAGTCTATTTTATAATTTTGGTGAGTAATTTCATACTGAGACCAGGAGAAGTGAGCAGGGTCCAAATGAAACACTAAAGCTATCTCATGCCTTTGTTTAAGAGCACAAGTCACTCAGTTCACTCTGCCAGCTGCCACTTCCTTCTGTGACACACAAATGCAAAATGCATTTACACCTCAGGGAAGGTATTTCAGGATAATTATTGCTAAAGGGTAAATTCATCATCATCTGAGTAGCTGTGTTTAGCGTGGTTAACCCTTTGAAAGCTGGGCGTTAAGATTTGTCAGTCAACATTGGCTGTTACCCAGAAAGCTTGATTGCTGGAGTGATAGTATCCCTATTTACTCTTCCTCAGTGGCCTCTTCTTGAAACTCTCTTAGTACCAGCTAATTTTCCTCTATCTTGTTTTACATTTCAAATTTATTGAAAGAAAAAAAGTCAACAAGCAATTTACAGATTTTAGAAAAAACTACAACTGCCCCTCTGCCATATACATTGGCCAAACCGGACAGTCTCTACGCATAAGAATAAATGGACACAAATCAGACATCAAGAATTGTAACATTCAAAAGCCAGTAGGAGAGCACTTCAATCTCCCTGGACACTCAATAACAGACTTAAAAGTCGCCATTCTTCAACAAAAAAACTTCAAAAACAGACTCCAACAAGAAACTGCAGAACTGGAATTAATTTGCAAACTTGACACCATCAATTAGGCCTGAATAAAGACTGGGAGTGGCTGGGTCACTACAAAAAATAATTTCCCCTCTGTTGATACTCACACCTTCTTGTCAACTGTTGGGAATGGGGCACATCCACCCTAATCGAATTGGTCTCATTAGCACTGACCCCCCCACTTAGAAAGGCAACTCCTATCTTTTCATGTGCTGTATATTTATACCCGCTACTGTAGTTTCCACTCCATGCATCTGATGAAGTGGGTTATAAGCCCACGAAAGCTATGTTATGCCCAAATAAATGTGTTAGTTTAAGGTGCCACAAGGACTCCTTGTTTTTACTATCTTTAATATCTTCGGGTCTAACAACCTTCTGACTTTCTAGCCTTCTTGTAGGTGATAATAATTGTGTTTCCTGTAGAAGTGCTTTTTCTTTACTCCTACAGTATGGATTTCATAGGGGAAAGGGATATATCAAACAGGATAGGAAGTGGTGAGTTGGGGCTGCAAACTCAAGTTCTCACCTGAAGACTCAGACGCATATCCTGTTCACTGCTGCAGATGTACAGCCATGGATGTATCACCAGTTCTCTGCAGACTCGGATGGAGACTTTATTTTTCTGTTGCAGCTGCTGGTTCATTTGTGCTTCTTCACAAAGCAAATGAGGTATATTTGTTTGTTGCTGGAATAGCTGGCACATATTCCTCCCAGTTTGAATTAGAAGTTGCAATATGCCTCTTTTTTATATCACTGAAAAGCAGGTTTTTGTAAGGATTATGTGCTTTAAGAAGTTAGAGCTCTTTTAACAAAGCTTCTTTTGAATTATGAGTGCTCCAAAAAATTAGACCGTTCAGAAAATTAGAAATATGGTAAATATTTGCTCCCAGAAATTAAAAGTCGGCCTGGGTGATTGTACAGAACATCCACCTTGAGACATGGCAGGAGAATTTTCAGGACAAAAGATTTTATCATCTGCTTTTTTGTGAAAAAAGTGGAAGGGGGTTAAGAATAGGTGTTGTGACTTTAACCAAGAAATTGGGCATTTATACGGATATCAAGAATACCCGAAGTCATCATAATTAATTATACAAATTTTGGAAGTGATATTAAACCTTATGCTTTAGGGTTTAAGCCAATCTCTTATTATCAGACACCAGAATGAGACCTAATATGGGGTGGGGCAGAGTATCACATCTGCCTACTACTACTGAAGTATCTGGTTCTAGCCACTGTCTAAGACAGGACACTGGACTAGATGAATTTTGGGTCTGATCCAGTATGACAGTTCCTATGCATGGATCCACAATCATGGTCCCTCCATCATGCTTGTGCATTGCAATTAGACGTGGCAAAATACTATTAAACAATTTATGCATTATGTCGTTATTTCTTGAATATATTATTTAAAATGTTGCATTATTCAAGCCACTGTATGCTGACTGAGTAACATCAGTCAAGTAATATAGTCAGCAAGTGATGCATTATTCATCAAATGTTATTTGACAAACAATGTTATCTGATATTCATGTAACTGCAATATACTTTGGATCACACTGCAAAAATAGTGAAACTAAATACATCTTCTTCTGAGAATCAAGGACATGCAAAATTATTCTGCTTCATTTAGCTATATCTGCTTATCACCTCCAACACACTTTAATGAGTTTAAGTGACCATATCAAATTCACTTACTGTTGTTCCAGTGCCCAGATTATTATTGGGGGACAAAAATTAAATTTTAATTACTTCCTGCTCTGGGATGTGTGTGTCGTAGTTAGTACTTTGGGAATGCCCTCATTTAACCATGCTCAGCAGCTCCTCAACCGCCAAGGACTCATGGTGCAACTGCCATCTTTCTAGTCCAAGATGGCTTGACATGACTCCCTCTGAAACAAGTTATTGCTCACCTTCATTTTTAAGTGCTTTGCTGAATAGGGATTTATTCATATGTTTAAGTGCTTTGCTGAATCAGGCTCTATGGCTGCAACCAGCGTCCTATTATCACTTTGATCCCATTTATAACTCAAAAACAAAACAAAAAAAATCCATCTACTTTGTGTTCTGAAGATTTTGAGTAAACTGAGCAAGTACTTTGAGATCAAGACTCTAAAATGGCTCCATCTGAGATTTTTGCAAATTGTCATTTCTTTGTGTCCCTGTATCTGTCCAATGAAATCACATTATAGCACAAAATCTGAAACATGGACAAGATGTTCACATTGAAAGCGGCAGTTTTCAAGGTCAGGAATAATAGAATGTTTAAGAAATTGCCTTTACATGAAAACTAGACACCATATTCCATTGGTGAAGCTGATTGAGAAAGTGACATGGCAACAGAGAAGCCTCTTGTCATTGACCTCCAAACCAGCCGGGGAATTTTCCAAATGTGAATGGAAACTCCAGGATCCTGCAAAATGACCACTTCCTCCTGCAGTCCCTGCCAAAGGTCTCTTTGACTAGGGGAACAGGTACTAGTTCTGAGTTTTAGGCCCAAGTTTTCCACTGAAGAGCCTTAGTAAATATCTGAATGTGATAACCCTTGTTTAGTGAGACCTCACACCACACTGGGTTGGTGTTACAGAGGGGTAGTCTCATTACCTCCATTTTCCAGATGACAGGCACCAGGAAGTTTGTGTCAAAGCTGGGAGTAGCCCTCTGATCTCTGAAGCACTAGACTGATGTCTTAGAACAGTGCTTCAATACTTCATACTTAGGCTAACTGGCCTAAGAATGCTTACTCACCCTTCTAAAGCACTTTGATATCTACAGATGAAAAATGTGAAGCACCAGAATAGCCATATTTTTCAAATGGAGTATTAAGATAGAGTGAGTTTCAGGGACTTCAGTGGAAGGCACTAGTGGACTAGGTATTTCCTATGGAACCCAGAGACCTGGCTCTGACATTTAACTCATTGCAGTTTTCCTCCCAAAACAGTATTTTTTACTATTGCTTGGAGTGAAAGCAGTTAACTTAGCTGCATAATAAATGTGCATATCTTGCCAGGTATGTCTCAGCTTGTTTATTTGGTAAGATGCATAGTACAGGAGTTCATTACCTCCTTATGGCTGGGTGATGGAGGATGTTTTAAAAAAATCCCTGGGAAATTCCTTAAAGAAGAATGTTTCAATAACCAGTAAATGTTGCTAAGAGACAGCAATGTACTTAACTATGACAAATTTACAAAACCCAATTGCTGAAAAAGCAAGGAAATGAATAACTACGGAAATTCATAAATCTTACACTGACCACATAAGACACATGCACATGATTTTCATCCAGAACAAAGAAATACATATTTTATCAAAAGAGAATATTCTTTCATTAAAAATCTCAAAATATAAGCATAACACAAACCTCTTATGAAAAAGCAACCAAGTTCTTCTCTGTTTACACATACAGTGATGCCAGTTCTTGCAATTGTATCACAAGTCTTGGGATATTTAAGTGTTTTCCTTAAAGCTCCAGCTTTTGGAGTCATGGCATATGAGACTATTAGCCTTCATTTTTTTTTTTTTAAAGTAAGTTTCTAGGCCCTTATGGTCGTGGAGAAAACTTGAAAAATGTGACAACCTATGGATTCCGAACCAGAAGGCAATTTAAAAAGTAAATAAATAGATCTCCTGATTTTTAACCAAATCTTATATGTTTGGGGGGCATGACTTGTAATTCTGACTGCTTGTGGATGATAATACTATATTCATAAACACGTTGATTAGCCTCAATCCAAGTCAACATACATAAGTAATTGTAACAGGAATCATCTTTATGTACTTTTTCTAGTAACAAATAATTTTGTCATGAAACAGCAATCATAAGTCCTATTAAAAATGCTGTTGTCAATGAATTATATTAATTTCCCATTTATTTTATCCCTAAAAGAAAATACTTAGATCCTGAAATCAAGATAAAATGTGTCATGATGAAAGCTATGTGTCTTTGTACTGGGAAAGAATAATGGGTTTATGTTTATTATGTAGACAGTGTAAGATTTATGAATTTTCTTAATTATTAATTTTCTTGCTTTTAAGTGACTGGGTTTTATAAACTATGTGATGGTTCCGTATGTTTTTGTCACATAGCAACCATAATAAGGCTTAGAAACAAGCCTTTTGTTTATAAAATTAAAATAGTTTTATATGGGTCTCACAGCTGCAGTTCTGACTTTATTTTGTGATACATATTACAGAGCTAAAATGTAATGCTTTCCCATTTCAAAAATGGAATGGGCCTGTCAAACTGGTTGATTTTTTTAAAAATGGTGTTTAGATCCAGTGCTAAACAACTAAACAGTCTTAATTAGTCCTTAAGAGTGAGATGACCTTTGTGAAGAGACCAAGTAAAAGCAGTTCCCTCCACACCCCAGTTTAAGTAGTACCAAAAAAATCCCTTTTTCAGGCAAGCCTTAGGCTTTGATCCTTTTGGATATTTTAGTGGGTCTTTGCTGTTGCTCTCTTTCTTTCTGAGTTTTATATTAAAATATATCTAGTAATTCAGTCTTAGCTATTCCAATCCTATTACTTTGACTAAAATAAGCAGTTAACTTGGTTATTTACGTGGCAACCAGGGAACATATGACACCCCAGACACCTTCTTGAGACGTGTACAAATTAGTGTGTTTTATGTTTAAATATAATTCTATCTGCTGATCACCACAATAATATGCATAGAATCTTATATGACAACTAAAATTCTACAACAGGCTTAAGGGACATAGAGTAAAACCTGTTCGAGAGACCACCCCCTCATTATGCAACCGCCTGTCTTTACAGTCCTCTCCCAAGTGTCCGCACAAAGAGGGACTGATCCTACTCCCACAGAAGTCAATGGCAAAATTCCCATGGGCTTCTGTGGTGCAGGATCAGGGCCATAATGAGTACAGCTGTGCTCCTCTTTTATTAGAAGGCAACCTCCGCTAATATACTCTCTCTTTTTTTTTTTTTTTTTTTTTTTTTTTAAGTCCTTTGAAAAATTTCTCTGTATTTTCTTCTCCCTCTATGTTTGTCTATGTAATGTATCCTGTTTTAAAAGGTCTAAAGATGATAATATTAATAAATATATTTAGATGCATCTATCTTGAGGCAGCTTAATGTTACTTTTAAAACATTTTTTGAAAGATCCTTTGAAAAATCTGAAATGTAAACCTAGACCAAAATATTCAAATCCAGGTGCCTAAAGTTCAACTCTTTTGTACGGAGAACATTTAGATATGTAGCTTGATTTCCAAAGGTACTGATCATCCTCTACTTATACACATTTCCATAAATGTTGTCTATACCTAGTGACTCTAAAAATCAGGCCACTTATTTAGATGCCTACATACGGATTTTAACTCCTTAACTTAAAAGCTCCAATGTTCAAAAATTTTGGCCGCAAGGCTCGAATCACTGGAATCTTGAACCCAGATTATGTGAAAGGTGACATCTTCAGATCAGTAAGTGTTTGCACCAAGTTGTTTGCAAAGTGTGTAGGTTTTTGCTTTTTGGATTAAGAACCAGCCACCGCTTGGTAAGAGAAAACATTACGAGGAATTCCATTTTTAAAGAATTCTCCTGTGTTACTGGCTCCTCACTATATGCTTGTTTCCCTTCTCCCAGTAAATGCCCATTCATTCTGTTCTTTGGATTAGCCTAGATAGCTCCAATCACGCTTCAATCCCACCTTAGAACATTTCAATTCCGTAACTGCCTCATCCACTCTCTACCCACTAATTCTCCAACCAGCTTGCCTGTCTCCCCCGTCATTCCCCCTCACTCCCAGTCTCTAATCACTACTCAAATCCAAGGAGCCTAATTCTCACACCACCTCCACACCTTCTGTCTTTGCTCAGGCTTATTCTTCTCCAAATTTTCATTAGAACAAAATCTCACCTTGGACATTTCCTCTTTTTTGAAACCTGCTTTGTACCTCATCATACTGTTTGCTCTCATAGGCTCCTGTCCCTGGATTCTATTTGCTTGAATTCAATTGGTCATATTGGTAGGAATGAAAGACTGGTACTTCATCAATACACAACTGAGAAGTATTTGATGTGTAACATGTAAGCATAATAAAATCCAGCTTGTAGTATTTCTTCCACACTTCCTGTACTGAAGTTATTAACCCATTCATTATTTATCAATTTTACCAGGCTTGGAGTTTCAGTAACATTTTTTTTTTTAAAAGTCTATACAATAGGAGAAATCCTGGCACCACTGAGGTCAATGGCAAAATTCCCATTGACTTCAATGGGGCCAGGATTTTTTTTTATTATTAATCTGACCCAGTGGTGAATGTGGCTTTTTAGCTCTTTGACACTCTAGGAATGGGAGCTATAGAAATGCCCTCAGGTATGCTTATGCAGCGGCTGGGAGGTGTGAATCCCAACTCAGGCAGACGTACAAACACTAGGTCTACTTGAGCTAGTGCCTCAAAATCAGCATAGCTGTGGCACATGGGCAGCAATCCTGCTCTAGAGAGATCATTGTGGTGTCTGGGAATGCAGAAATCCAATTAATATGTAAACATTCTCATTATTGCACTTCCTGTCACCAAATTTAATTTTAATAGTTGGGATCTGTCCAGCAGTCCCATAAGACTGACAACTATGTCCCACATTTCTAAAAGTGCATTTGTTTACATGCACAGATATGAATAGATGTATGTAAATCCCTGATTTGCTCTTGCATAGCTGGTGTTTAGAACAATTTCCTGGGTTAAACATCAAGATCATGACACCACTCTAGATTAATGTTATCTTTGTGGTACTCAGATTCTGTCTTCCCCTCTTTCTAAACTTTGTTCAGGAGGGCCATTAGCCCAGGCTCAAGAGGGCCTGTTAGAAAGTGCAGGAGGAGGGCATCATCAGCAACTTACCTGCTCTAAAGAGAACAATTAATAACTGTCCCAACTCTGTGCTGGGGCAGGAAAGAAGCAGTAACTTTCTAGTATGAGTGCTCATGTGGCAGTCCTATCCTCTCTCTGTGTGGGTTAGATGATGGGGGTAGGGCAGGAGGGGAACAGAAGCAAGGCTGAGGAGAGCTGGTACAGTCAGCTGATTCCTTCACAGACTGGCCTCAGCATCTGCCTTCAGAGCATATGGTCCCTTTATGTCTTTAGGGAAGGCAGAGGAAAAACTGGGAAGCATAGAAGAGGGAAGAATCCAAGCTTCAAAAGGCATCCAAAAGCAAGTGGTTGGCTCTGCTGTTTGTAGTTGTTAGGAGAAGTGAACAGTAATGAATCAGTGTCTGGAAGGGCAAAACCACTTTTGCACCCCAGTGTTTCAGCAGATCCCAAGCAGACCTATTACTGGAACAAAATTCATTATAAAATAAGGGTCAAAACTCCATTTGGCAAAATAAGGTGACATGGCATGAGAAATCAAATATTAAACCTGAACAATACTAGCTTTCTCTGTTATAGTAAAGGGTTGATACTCAGATAGCACTGGTCTACAATTTTTGAGAAGTCGTCTGCTTTAGAGATAAAATGTGCTATTTATTATGTATTTTGATGTGCTGAATTCAAATATGACAATTAAAACAACTGATTGGCTACTGTTTCTAAGATATTTAAGTTTTTACATTTTATGTCTATGTATATTGTGTAGATAGTAGAGTTAATCATCAATTGTAAACCTAGGTCTTTTCATGTGTTTATGGTTGCTTTACATGATAATATTTCACCTGTCCTGTTTATGTAACACTTTAAAAATCAGCAAAAGGGTTATATAAATAAAATTTATTATGAAACAAAAGGCAAAAAACTATTATGTACAGAGTTTAGTCCTATTCAGTGTCTACTCGGCGCTTCTTGGCTTGTCTCTTGTATTCATGAAATGGAGCATCTCTTGTCACTGTCCAGCAATAGTCTGCAAGCATTGATGGGCTCCATTTGCCCTGATAGCGTTTCTCCATTGTTGCAATGTCCTGGTGAAATCGCTCGCCGTGCTCGTCGCTCACTGCTCCACAGTTCGGTGGGAAAAAATCTAGATGAGAGTGGAAAAAATGTATCTTTAGTGACATGTTGCAACCAAGGCTTTTGTATGCCTTGAGGAGGTTTTCCACCAACAACCTGTAGTTGTCTGCCTTGTTGTTTCCGAGAAAATTGATTGCCACTAACTGGAAGGCTTTCCATGCCGTCTTTTCCTTGCCACGCAGTGCATGGTCAAATGCATCATCTCGAAGAAGTTCACGAATCTGAGGACCAACAAAGACACCTTCCTTTATCTTAGCTTCACTTAACCTTGGAAATTTTCCACGGAGGTACTTGAAAGCTGCTTGGGTTTTGTCAATGGCCTTGACAAAGTTCTTCATCAGACCCAGCTTGATGTGTAAGGGTGGTAACAAAATCTTCCTTGATTCAACAAGTGGTGGATGCTGAACACTTTTCCTCCCAGGCTCCAATGACTGTCGGAGTGGCCAATCTTTCTTGATGTAGTGGGAATCGCTTGCACGACTATCCCATTCGCAGAGAAAACAGCAGTACTTTGTGGATCCAGTCTGCAGACCAAGCAAGAGAGCAACAACCTTCAAATCGCCACAAAGCTGCCACTGATGTTGGTCATAGTTTATGCACCTCAAAAGTTGTTTCATGTTGTCATAGGTTTCCTTCATATGGACTGCATGACCAACTGGAATTGATGGCAAAACATTGCCATTATGCAGTAAAACAGCTTTAAGACTCGTCTTCGATGAATCAATGAACAGTCTCCACTCATCTGGATCGTGAACGATGTTGAGGGCTGCCATCACACCATCGATGTTGTTGCAGGCTACAAGATCACCTTCCATGAAGAAGAATGGGACAAGATCCTTTTGACGGTCACGGAACATGGAAACCCTAACATCACCTGCCAGGAGATTCCACTGCTGTAGTCTGGATCCCAACAGCTCTGCCTTACTCTTGGGTAGTTCCAAATCCATGACAAGGTCATTCAGTTCACCTTGTGTTATGAGGTGTGGTTCAGAGGAGGAGGATGGGAGAAAATGTGGGTCCTGTGACATTGATGGTTCAGGACCAGAAGTTTCATCCTCTTCCTCTTCCTCGTCTGACTCAAGTGAGAATGATTCTGGTGCATCAGGAACCGGCAGTCCTTCTCCGTGGGGTACTGGGCGTATAGCTGATGGAATGTTTGAATAATGCACAGTCCACTTTTTCTTCTTTGACACACCTTTCCCAACTGGAGGCACCGTGCAGAAGTAACAATTGCTGGTATGATCTGTTGGCTCTCTCCAAATCATTGGCACTGCAAAAGGCATAGATTTCCTTTTCCTGTTCAACCACTGGCGAAGATTTGTTGCACAAGTGTTGCAGCATATGTGTGGGGCCCACCTCTTGTCCTGATCTCCAATTTTGCAGCCAAAATAAAGGTGATAGGCTTTCTTAACCATAGTGGTTATACTGCGCTTTTGTGATGCAAAAGTCACTTCACCACAAACATAGCAGAAGTTATCTGCACTGTTCACACAAGTACGAGGCATCTCTGCTCACTTTGGCTAAACAGAAATGTGTCCCTTTGCAAAATCAAACACTGACAAATAAGAGAGCACGACACTTTATGATTTCTAGAGCTGATATAGGGCAATTTGTTCAGCTGAGTGATGTAAGCTTCGTTATGATTGCATCATCCATGACTTCTAGGAATAACATGATGCAATTCATATCATGTATGACGCAATACCAGCTTCAGATTGCATCATTCATTGTTTTGCCTAAAAAGCAAGTACTGTCCAAACCCAGTCATAGATTTATTCATAGATCCAGTCAAAGATGTATTTTAGTCATTTCTGGTTTAAATTGAGATCCCTTCCCTTTATAACTCACTTATCCTCCGCCATTCCCAAGTCAAGGGTCGTATATACTGACCCAATAGCATATCTTGAAAACTAGAGCCAATCAACAATTTTAAGCATCATTTTCGTTCTCAGTGACCCAGAATTAGTAAAGTTTGACTACATTTATTTCAGAAGCATTTTGGCTGTAGAGCAGTGTAATAATATCACCATGAAATTGTCTACAGAACACAAGTGTTTTCCTAATGTAAGTATTACTGTTATATTATTTCTGAAAAAGAAAAAGGTCAACCAGCAACTGAAAGAAAACATTTATTGAATCAAAGTCAATACTTTCCTTTTAATATCTACAAGTCAACACTGAACTGACTTTATTCAAGAATGAACACAATGTACAAAAAAAGTATGTTTGTTATAAAAATATGTCAATTTTTTTTCTGGCTACTGAGCTGAAGACATTTGACAAGTGCAAGGTAAACCTGCTCACTAAAATTAATTCGTAGAGTGATAACAAAAAGTGAAAATCATTTTGTAAGCCTAGAGTATTTAAAGGCTCATTGATAAAGATGCATTTGAAATGCTGACCCCAAATCACCGTGCTGTCATGTTTATGCACTCCAGACAACTGAACAGATCTGAATCCTGTGGCATCATGAATCAGTACCTCCAGCGGTGAAGACTATCCAAGTTTACCAGAACTATCCAACCAGATAATTTACGTCTACCATCGGATTACAACTTTAATACTCCTGAAGAGAGTCAATGGCCTCAATATCCAGTATATTTGTGTGAATATGACTTTTTGTTTAGTACCAGGAAAAAAAGCAGATGTGTATGTGTTTATACCAATCTGGGGTCTGTTTCAACACAAAATGGAAATGGAAATTAGGAGAGGGGCTAGAAAGGAGAGGACAATAATTGTTAAGTGTATCACATTTACGTTTTTATGTATATTTATTTTAGCTTTCATCTGATTAGGCTCAGTTATGCCCAGTTTGCTAGTTAAAATGTTAAATGTAGTTGAGGATGATTTTTCACATAATTTTTTGAAGTCAGTTAGAATTCAAACCATTGACTTCTGTTTCATATCACCAACAAGGAGGAAAAAAAGGAAAGGACCATTTACAGAAAAATCTGAGAACAGTGCAATATTAAAATACAATTTTCACAACATGTGAAAGAAGAACATGCTTTGGAACCTGAGCAAAAGGCTTCTTACTGACATAGTAAAAAGTCACCCTGTATGTTGTTTTCCCTGGCATCTGTTCTGCCAGATCAGTATGTTGCTCTTAGCAACTTACATGGCCCCTAAATATTTAGTACACAGAAACTGCCAACTACTTAGAGAGGTCAACTAAACTTCAGCTAATATCGCAGGCAGTTTGACATGCTGCTACTAGAAATGACCATATAACCTAAAAATTAAGCAAAATTAAAAAAGGAAAAAGAAAAAGAAAGCAGCCAAACATGATGATGCTTGTTTAAACAGACAAAAAGCTCTACCACAACACTTAGATACGGTACTACACTGGTTTACAATCTCGAGGTCAGCTCTTTCAAAATAAATATACTAAACATTTACAACAAAATGCCTTATGAATGCAAGCTCACTCTTTATTATTTCAAGACCAGTTGGATGAAAACTTAAGACATAACTCTGAAGCAGCTAAGTTACAAGTCCTTCTTCAGAGCCTGCCATGACCCAGTGCCACAGCTAAACTTTTAATCAGCAACAGTATCATCAGTCCGCAGTAACAAACATTTTTTTTTCTGGCACTAAACAGGCCACCATACAAAGCAACTTCACAAAGCATGCGGTCATCTACTCTGCTGATTTTCAAATGTATGAAATGATCATTGTGCTTGCAGGTCCCAGACCTTTCAAAAACATATATAAACAATGACAGATTAAAAACATTAATAGGAACTCACTCACATTAATAGGAACAGAGGGGGAGCGGGAAATTAAGAGACCCAGCAAAAGAAGAATGCTGCACATTAGCACTTTCAGAAAGAAAAGAAAAAGATGACCAAGCTGAAATTGGAGCATTAATTTGCTTAATATTGAAAAATGTAAAAAAGGAAAACAAAACAAACAAACAAAACTCCCCAAACCCTAAACAGCTATATGTCCATGGTTTTGATAGAGGCCAAATGTGTGCATGCCACTGAAAGGCACGGTAGGACCAATCTGACAAATGATATCATCAGAGCAGAACAGCAACTTTCACTGGAATAATCACAAGGGGTGAACAATGAGCCATCACTTCTCTCTTGTCATGAACACAGAAAGCAGTCACCAGGGCAAAAGGGGGAACACAGGAAAGAAGATACAGAAATTCACAAGAACCTGTGAAACAAAGAGAAAATCAAAGTTAAACAAAAGCAAGACTTTTGAAAATATGATCATGACAGCTTTCTAAACACTATATAACATTAATCTGTTTAATAGCCTTCATATTATGTTTATTTTAGTATGCAGCACTCCTGCAACATTCCTCTTAAATGTGCTATTTAATTATACCACTCACAGTTATAATGAAAATTAGTATGCAATCTGCATCTGCTGCTAAGACATCCAACATACAAAGAAGCCCAACTCCCTACAGTAATATCTTGATAGATGGGTGTAAAATCAGTTTAATTAAACATGTTTGTAATCAGTATTGAATTATTAAACATATCGCTCATCACATAATACAAAATACGTTGTTATATAAATACTCTCCTTGTATGGAGCCCACTACCCAGAAACATGCTTAAAATAATGCATCATAAGGGTAGAGTTATTTATAGAGAATTGTTTATGTTACATTGTAGGATATTCTCCTTTAGCATTCTGTGTCAGTGATAAAAAGGCCATACCAGACTGCGTAACACAACATTGGAATGTCTGTAATACTCACTGGAAATGTTTCCCCAAGGTTATCCTGCTTTTGTATCTACAAGTTGCATCTGAACATTTGCAGACATGCCACCTCCATAGCCTCCCTTGGACTGCATTTGGTTCTGAATTGAACTCACCTATAGAAACAGGAAAGGAATGGCGATAGCAAATGATAAGGCAGATCAAACGTGAACTGGTGCTTTTTAAAGTGCCCTCTCCCTATTACAGCGGCATTATGTTTGTTTGAGGACATTTCCGGAAGTAGGTTTGCTGGAATTTTCACATCTTGCACTTAGGCAAGCAGGAGAGATGAAGGAAGAACTGGTACTCATTGATTATTTTTTTTCCTGGTCCACTAGGAAACTGGTTGTTTCAGTCTTTCATCAACCAGTCTTGATTAGTCTCAAGAAAACTAATCAAATCTCTTACTGCTCTCCAATTCTAATCCAAGTGCTTCAGTATATCAAGATGAAAATTTGGCTTCAGATTAGAATTAGGCAGGGATTCTTTGCTGTGCAACAATGAATTTAACAATACTGTACTGTTAAAAAAAGATGATGTTTTTATACAGAATATTGCACTGTAATATAGATTCCATAGATATAGTTGTATAAGCCTATCCAACAGTTCATTGCCTAGAGATTCCTAAACTACTAGAGACCCTTTGGAAGGATTTTTTCTGGTGATGTAGTCTGGAGCACAGATTTATTTTTCCTTCAACTGATCCTATTTCTTCAATAAACAGAGGATTTATTTAAATGAGGCTTCAACGTATCAACTTCTCTGGCGAGGATTTATTTGAAGGTACTTTTTAGGCTGACACAAATAAATACGTGAAGAAAAAAAGGTTTCATAGCCTATATCCGTAAAAAGCTAGTGAGACCACAATTCTCATGTGCTCATGCAGTATAAATCAAAATAATCACATCTCTCTGAATGCCTTAGGGCAGATCATTTCAATGTTAAGAATGGTTGGAAAAAGCTCTTTATGTCCGTCCCCCCCAGCCGCCCCCTACACTTATTTCAGTCTCCATCTTTTGAAATGGGGCTCATAGCAATAAGGCCCTGTCCTCAAGTGTGATACTTACAATAATTTCACATGTATCCTCCCACAGAGAACTCAAAAACGTCAGTAAAAAAAAAACACATTAAAACTATGTTAGTGACCCAACCCCTAAGCTAAGACTGGGCAATAGCACTTTTTTTTTTCTGTTCACACAGACAAATGTTTTATAATGTAGACACCCATAGTTGAAAACCACATTTAACATGGCTCTCTCCTATGTGTAGAAGTTTCCATAAGCAACATGAAGAGATCCTATGCTAGAACTCAGCTGGCAACAACCATGTTTAAACAAGACTTTAGACAGCATGGTTCTGATACCAGGGGGAGCAGGACAAAAATTAACATCTGAAGAAAACATGATGGCTGTTTCCCACATCAACCCAAGGAAATAAATTGTTCAATTTCACTGAACAGTGCTCTTCACCACAGCATCTTCTCTTGAGCCTAGGAGCAAAGGGATTGCAGGTGGTCAACCCACTTCAGAAACTTTCAGTGTATGGGCAGGAGTGACTACAAAAGACTTAAAAGGATGGCACACTTCTTTCATTTCTGATTAACCTTGCCTTAACTAGCCTGGAAATAGATTATTCCTCCAAACACAGGTCTTCAGTATAGGTCTTCCTATGCATATCCCTGGCGGCATGCTCACCTGGTGGCCTTGTAAAACTTTGATATGTTGCTTTATTTTAAAACAGCATACAAATAACAAGTCACACTGCTGAACAAACCAAGAGTAAACTTTCAACAGTGGCCACCTCTGAAGTCTTGCCAGGTGCCGTTGTTAATAAAATAAACTGTCTCAATATTTGGGTCTCTCTGGCATAGGTGTTGCAGTTAGCAAGTGTCGGGAAGTTAGGGTATCAGTACAGATGCTGAAGTAACCATATCTATTCACCTAAGGCAAAAATCAGCAAGTTTTAAAGGCTTACCACCATAACTCTACAATGGGGCATCCTGTATGAAAATCTATGTAAGTGATATACAACTGTCAAGAACATTGACTGAAAATCAGGTCTATTAAAATGTTGCCCTGGTAATACTCATTTGGAAGTATCATCCTTCTGAGTCTATCAAAAAATGTTAGAGTGAGTGCAGTGAAGTGCAATTAAGGCCATATTTCTTAAAGGCACTATGTGTCCCTACGATGCTGTACACGTAAGACCAGGTTGCTCTCCTGAGGTGCTTACTATCTAACTGAGACATAACACGCAGAGGGATAAAACAGGCAATTGGGGAGGGGGGGGGGAAGAAGAGGAAAGAAAAAAGAGGGTCAGGATTACAGCAAATAAAGATTACATGAGCTGTTGTGTTGCATATGTGTCTTGGTAATTTCTATTTAGTTTTGTTAGCATAAGGGAGCAGGGCAGATGGCACTGAAGTGGAAGATAACAGTGGAAGGCTACTCAGCAAAATGAGTTTTGAGGAGGAATTTGTAGATGTGGGAGAGTGTTTGGCACCCTCGAATAGGGTGGTCATTTGGTAAAAAGGCAGGGAGTGACAAGTGGGAGTAACAGACAGAGGGACAAGGGAAAGCAGAGCTTAGGATGCAAAAGAGGGATTGGGGGAAATATGGACTGAGGTGTAGGTGAGACCAGCGTTGTGCACAAGAGAAGACAGTTTGAACTACACATAGAAAAAATAAGGGATTCATAAAGCGATTCAAGTACTAAGAAATACAAATAGGTGGTGCAGGTGTTTGAAGCAAAAAAAAAATAAAAAAAATCAAATCCTGGGAGGCCTCACAGAGGACACAGAGGTAAAGGAGGACAGAGTCAAAAGAAGGAGGTGGTAATGTGGAATGATGGGGAGCAGGGATAGAGAGCTCCAACTGAATACTGTCAATTTTGTCTTTGCGAAAACAGCTAGCTCCTATGCAGAGAATGAAGAGAAAGACAATTAGACCCACAGTTTGTACTATGGGGGTGTGAATGTAAAAGTCCCTAATTTGCACTACTATACTACAAGTTCACGCCTGCAGCATCCACACAAGGGAGCTACAGCACAGCACTTTGTTGTGTACCGTCATTCACGCCCAAGTAGTTCAAACTGTGGGGCAGTGCAGACATGCCCTAAAGTGACAAAGAGTTGCCAGGTACTGGGAACATAGGAATGGATAAGTATTGCTGGGCAAGCATGGGGGACAGCTGAATGAAGAAAGGAACTTATATGATGAGGTAACAGGAATTCCTTCAAAGTTGTTAAGCAGAACAAAAGCAACAGCAAAGGAAAGAGCAGGAAAGTTAGATGAATAGTTGGTGCAATGGGCAGAGTATTAAGTGTGGCAGATAGGGTGGATATATAGTTGTGACCTTGTAATATACGCTGTGGAGGATGGGTAAGAAAAGGAGAAGAGGGCTGGGAGGAGAAAGAAGTCAGAGGCTAGAGAACTGAATATTACAGAAGGAGTGAGCGGCTGAGCAAGAGAGAGAAGAATGGGCAATGTCAATAATATAAATAGGTGAATCAAGAATGGAGAAATCAGTGTTTCTCAAAGGCGAGAGTGGAAAAAAAAAAAAAAAAAAGACCAAAGCTGAGTGGGCGAGTCCATCCTGACCTGGGGACCAGAGGAGAGAAGAGGCAGATGAATCATATTGGCCACAGATATGATTTTACTCAAAATAAAGGAAGGAGACTGGGGAGATAGAAAGAAGGACAACCAGTCAATGTTCAAGACGAAGGCAGAAGCAGGTTAAGGGGTAGTAAATAATGACCATCTGGAGAGAAAGAAGAGCTGTATCATATGTAGTTTAAAGATGAAGAAATAGAGAAAGGGTCTTTGTAGTCTTTCCTCATCTGGAGAGCTGAGTGCAATTCTGGTCTCCCATGTTTAAAATAGATGAATTCAAACTGGAACAGGTTCAGAGGACTACTAGGATGAACAGAGAAATGGAGAACCTACATAGCAAGAGGAGACTTAAGGAGCCTGGCTTGTTTAGCCTAACAAAAACAAAGGCTGAGGGGGAGATATAATGGCTCTCTATAAATACATCAGAGGGATAAACACCAGGAAGGGAGAGGAGTTATTTAAGTTAAGGGCCAATGTTGGCACAAAACCAAAAGGATATAAACTGGCCATCAATAAGTTTAGGCTTGAAATTAGATGAAGGTTTCTAATCATTAGAAGAATAAAGTTCTGGAACTGCCTTCCAAGGGGAGCAGTGGGAGCAAAAAACCTAAGTTGTTTTACGACTGGGCTTGATAAGTTTATGGAGGGGATGTCATGATGAGATTGCCCACAAGGGCATATGGCCATCTGCAACTACTATAACCAAATGTCTCCAATGGCCAATGATGGGACACTAGATGGGGAGGGCTCTGACTTACTGCAGAAATTTTTTCCCAGGCATCTGGCTGGTGGGTCTTGCCCGAATGTTCAGGGTCCAATTGATCACCATATTTGGGGTCAGGAAGGAATTTCCCCCCAGGTCAGATTGGCAGAGACCCTGGGAAGTTTTCACCTTCCTCTGCAGCATAGGGCATGGGCCACATGCTGGTATGAACTACAGTAAATAGTGGATTCTTTGTAAGAAGTCTTTAAATCAAGATTTGAAGATTTCAGTAACTCAGCCAGAGTGGGTGGGTAAGCTTCTGTGGCGTGTGATGTGCAGGAGGTCAGAATAGATGATCATGATGGTCCCTTCTGGCCTTAAAGTCTACAAGTCTAAAGTCTGTAAGAAAGAGGGATGAGGGCTGAAAGTGACAGGAAGAAAAAGGAGTCCCATGCCACCATAAACTTCTGGTCGGTGGCTGTGGGAAAAGAAAAGCGTCCTAAGGAAGATGGAACAACTAAATACTGATTCAAAGGTTCTTAATCCTTCAAAAGAATTATAAATTGAAATTAAAGAGAAAATGTACGTTTCTAATGAGCAGGCAGAGAAACTGTTTTTAATGAAACTAAAAACACTGCATTAAAATGCAGTAAAAGCTAATTATATATTTATCAAGCTATACATCTATTTATAATGGTATGCGTACAACTGTTTTATTAAAATTGTGCCCTAGCCAATACATTGTTTCAAGGAGCCTTGATATTTTGTTTGCAATATCAAACCATCTCCTTTTGCCCTTCCCCCAACTGCTATCAAGTGCCTCTACTACAGCTGGGAAGGCAAACAAGCTGCTTCCTTTCCAGGAAGCTACAAATGTCATCTTTTGCTTACCTAACAACTGAAAGTGATTGATTTCCATAGCTCTGCTCAAAGATTCCCACATGCCTTGAATTCCTATACTCCTGCCCTAGAGTCCTCCCTCCCCGTTCACTAAAACTCACTGTTCCCAATCAAATCTCTTTCCTTTTAAGTGTACCATTAGAGGCATATAAATATATCAAATTTCAAAGGACATAAAGGTATCTTTCTGTGAGTACACCTCCCTTGCCTTGCATTAAAACTTTAATGAGGTGAATCAGATCTTAAAGACTGGTTAACATTTCACAGAAAACACTGAAATAATATTCTGTATAGAAGTCTGCCTTTATATAATCATTCTCAACACATTTCTCCATCTTTGTTCTTTGTTTTCAAGGACATGTGCACGAAAACAAGCACTTTGTCTCTTGGTAGTACATATATTCATTGTTGTTATGCTTTTCCTCCGTAGGAAGCTGCAAGTCTTTGCTTGTGACATCACAACAGTTTTCTGTGAGAATAACTAATGTCACAAATAGGATTATAGCTTCAGGTGGAAAAATGTGAATTCTTAATAAAACAACAAGACTGATAACATTTGCATGAAAGATCAATAAACTAATGAAGAGAAACACCAAAAATGTGAAATACTATGGAAACATTTTTATCCATTTTTCATATATGCATTGTCTGTTGGTCTTAAGGATAGTCTTTTTCTAGTTCTTCCTAGCCTATTTTGCAATACGAGCTTATGTGAATACACAAATGGCTCATTTCCATTAGGAAAGAAAAAGAGGCTTACTCAGTGACTATCTTATAATTTATATGGCATCAAAAATTGCTAGATGATAATATCAGTAAACAGAACATTAAAAGTTTACTAGCTTTACACTCTGATTTAGACTATTTTAAGCATGTTTTAAGAATATTTTTAAGAATGTTTTAAGCACTGTGTTATTTTCCAGTTTTACAATGATGTAACTCCATTGAAATCAATAGTAAAACAGGTGTAACACAGTGGTGAATCAGTCTTCTAACTATAATTTCTCTGGTCTTTGTTCTAGTATTTGTATGGATGCAGCCTAAGATGATACAGGGTTTTCTTCATTCATACACACTTACCGAATTCATTCCACTGAATAAGTCTCCTGATCCTACATGAGCTGTGTGAACAAAGTTTGTTGGCTCTCCAATCATACTTCGGTCGATCCGCCGTCGCCTTTTCTGAAAGGTGGATAAAGAAGTTTTGTGATTGCCACTTACTTAAAAAGCAAAGAATACCTGGATTAAATATAAAATTTGGTTTATAGTTAAAAGTGAACTGCCCCCACAGAGCGTTAAATGTATTTTTAGCATAAGAAGACCAGAGCTCAATTTTTTGGTTAAGTTAAACACGGCGTCATCCACAATACCTTGGCATTAACCAAAGGGCATGTGGTCAAGTATTGTGTTTAGAAGACAGCTCAATAAGAACATTCCTAGTATTAGACAACTTTCTATATGCAACCAGCTACACATCAGTAACTTTACTATAATCTAATGCCTATTAAACAAAACAACATACTTAATTCTTTACACAGAAAAAGTTCTAACTATCTTTGACATTTGGAGTTGCACATCAGTTGTCCCCTATTAGTTTACAGTTGTGACACATCAGATGCTCTTGGTTTAATCAACCATTAATCACTATCTTTCATGTCCATACAAAACACACAAATGCGCAGAAATCCTACACTATTTCCAATATGAATTCATAGCACTAAGAACACATTTTGTGAAAGTGCTCTGATAGGAGCATTTCTAAGGTATCTCTGCATGGATTTACACAGTCTAAACATATGTTCCCAAAGGTCTCTGTGTATTCAAACTGCTTTCATGCAGCACAGTTATAATACCAGGCCTTAATACCATGGCAGTGGATGTCAGATTACATGCTCAGCATACTCTTTATAATATATCTTACCATCCCTCACAGCATGGACAGCATAACAATTTTGACCTCAGTTTCCCCTTTCTCGCATAGACTTGCTGCCTCAATTTTTGTTAATGTAATAATAGGTAAATGATGAATCAAAGGCAGACAAAATTTATCCTGATAAAGGCTGCTTTGGCAGTCTGCCACAAGACCAAAGTCTGCACTTAAATGCATAAAATGGAACAGACTGCAGCTGCCCTTATCTCTAATACAGGAGCTGGTTAGATCTAATGCAGCATCATATGCTGCCACCAGTCATTGCTGCAGGCCACTCTCCTGTATTAAAAGATGAGAGTGGCCATGGGTTTCACACTGAACATTCCAGTTTAAGCTAACCACTAAACTGAAATTGAATAAGTATAACACAATTGCCATTAAGAAGTTACCTGACTCAGTCAAAGCTTCCCTGTCTATCAAGGCTTGATCTATCACAGTTTAAAGGATCAGTATCTCACCCTTTCTGGTCTGTGATAGATACTAGGATCATTTGAAGTTTCGGGTGGGAAGTTTACATGTCTTATCAGTGGGAATCACTCCTGTCAAAATACAACTCCAGCTAAAAGTCACTGTGAATCAAAGCCACAGCTGTGAGAATACATCACAGGATATGCCCAACAAGAGCAAAATATTTCTGGAATTAAATCAAATCTAGGGTTACCATATTTCCACAATCAAAAAAGAGGACGGGGGGGGGAGGGGAGGAGCCCTGCTCTAGCCCCGCCCCTGCCCTGCTACAGCAAGAGAGGTAGTTCCAGCAACCGTAATGGCCAGAAAGAAGAAACTAAAAGGGGGCGGAGCCAGCGGCAACCTTTATACCAGCACGTGTGTGTGACTCCAGAAGGTGCTAGAGCCAGCCCAATGGATACCACTGAGGGAAAAATTTTCGGCAACTGTACACATGGCACACGCACACCTAGCATAGAATGGACATAAGCAAACACTCAAAGAAGAATTAATGTAAAATATATTTTATAAAAATACGCTGTTTAAAACAGACTTTGTAGGAGGCCACTGAACTAGTGCTTGAACCCTAGAGAAGAGCAATAGGCTCATGTAGGAAATAGTCTGTTCAGTATTAAAGTCTAAGTTACTCATGATATAAATAGGGAAATAGTCTGCGGCCGACCTGAGAGAAGAGAATTTCAGAATAATGCTTTACATTGATTAAAGTTACTATAATAAAATGGTTCAGAGTTTAGAGCATTTCTTTTATCTCCCACCATGACAGAATTGTGCATATACTGCAAGGTTTCAACTACTAACTAGACTAATTTTTTGTGTGTCAAATAAACCTGATTTTTAGAGCTGGTCAGAGAAACTTTAACAGACTTGTGTTCCGTTGGAATATCTGGTTCTGTCAAAACTGACATGCTTCAAAAATCAGGCTGATTTCACTGCAATTTCATTTTGGAGGAAAAACTTGCAAAGCGTTTCAACAATGTTCCATTATGACATTTTCAGAAGAAAATGTTTAGATGTTTTAGTTTAAAATGACTGTTTTGAAATTTTATGTTGTGTTATATATTAAAATAGAAGTCAAAATTGAAATGAAATGTTTCATTTTTGTAAAAACCAAACATTTCATTCAACCCAAAATATATGTGTATGTGTATAAAATACATATACCCATATACAAACTTTAGAATTTTCCTTTGCAGAGAACTGAAAAAAATGTTGGTTTTCATTCTTATTCTGAACAATGCCAAAATTTCAAAATCTTTTGCAAAAAAAATGGAGCCTCTGTCCTCTGCACAGCTGTACATATTTCATAGTAATCAGTAGCAGAACGCCTCCCTTTCTGAGGAGAAAAGTGAGAGTGCAAGCATCAGCCATAACAGGCCTGACTCCAGTACATACCATGAGTCAAAACAATTACATTGGTGTAACCACTAGTGAAAGTAGACCAGAATCAGATGCTGTGCATTTAGTTATATCAATGTGATTCAAGCCTAGAAACAAAGCGTTAATCATTTTCCTCCAACCCTTAAGTGATTTGCCCAAGGCGGCATAGTCCACAACTCAGCAAAGAACGGAACAATGGATCTCCTGAGTCCCAATCCCATTTTCTTAACAAAAAAGCCATACATAGCGAGCCCCAACTGGCCTTCCCTGAAGGTTGTAAGTCAGGATTCTAAAAAGCTTCAAGAAACCCTGTTTTTAATACAAGTGGAGACAGGAACTTAGTAACATAAAGCTGAGTTACCACGTTGTTTACACTAGCTTTTGTCAAAGGCCCCAACTCTAGGGTTACCATACGTCCAGTTTTTCCCGGACACGTCCGGCTTTTTGGTAATCAAACCCCCGTCAAGCCTCCCGCGGCTGCTGTGCTCCCTACCTTGACTCTTCTGCTCTGTTTAAGAGCCGAGCTGCCCAAGCGCTACCGGCTTCGGGCAGCCCCCGTGCTTCCGGATCCTGAGCCGCCGGCCGGGCACTTCCCCTCCAGGGCTCCGGGGGCGCAGGGTCCAGAGGCATGGGGGCTGCCCGAAGCCGGTAGCACTCTGGCAGCTCGGCACTTACAGAGCCCAGGAGTTCAGGGAGCACAGCAGCCGCCGGAGCCCGGGAGGGGAAGTGCTCGGCCGGGGGCGCAGGGTCCGGAGGCAGGGGGGCTGCCCGAAGCCCGAGCGCTACCGGCTTCACGGTTTGCCGGGCAGCCTCCAGACCCTGCGCCCCCAGCTGGGCGCTTCCCCTCCCGGGCTCCAGCTGCGCTGGGGAAGCGCCGGCTGGGGGCACAGGGTCTGGGGGCTGCCTGGCAAACCGTGAAGCCGGTATCGCTCGGGCAGCCCTTTTCGCGTGGCTGGGAGGGAGGAGGGGGAATGCGGGCACTCAGGGGAGGGGGTGGAGTTAGGGCGGGGACTTTGGGGAAGGGGCGGAGTTGGGCGGGGCCGGGGTGGGAAAGGGGCAGGGCCAGGGCCCCGTGGAGTGTCCTCTTTTTTTATTTTTTAAATATGGTAACCCTACCCAACTCAGGCACATGCTTAACTACTTATCTATGTCCCATTGTAGCAATGTTACTATTGTTCATTATGAACAAAGGGGCAAAAGAGACACACCAAGCTAGAAACAAGGCAATGAAATATCTCCTGCCCTTGGGGATAGTAATGGGATCTTCTCATGTAGGGGCTTCACTACAATAGAAATAAAAAATAATATATGCATATGGTGCCACTCAGAGGATCTGACAGCACTGTAGCTACATTAATAAAGCCTTCAGGGAAGTACTGTAAGTATTCATTTTATAGATGGAGAAGACAAGGCACAAATGTGTTAAATGACTTGGTCAAGGGCACAGAGTGAGTCTATGGTAGTGCAAGGAACAGCACTCAGATGTTCTAAATCCCAGTGCCTCACTGCTGCAACTAAATCTCATTCTTTATTCCATGATAGATGAACAGCAGTTAGATGCCATCCATCTTTCACAAAATCTAAAAAATGTATTTGCTGCCTTGTCCTGAATAATTTTTAAAGAGCGGTAATAACTTTCCATATTTATGTGGCTAAAATTACTGAAACTTTTTTTTTTAAAACACTGAAGACTTCCTTTAGCCCGAAAAGTATTCATTTTTTTACCTCTTCCTCTTTCCTGCCTTCCCCAAGGCCTCTTCACTCCCTTTTACAAAGAAGTGACAACACACCAAGTAACCTTAGACTCAAGAAAGGAAAGAATACATTCCTTCTTTAAAAAAAGGTTCCTGGGAAAGAGACAGAACAAGTAATTCTGAGGCCCGTTTCAGAATTTTTGCAATTAATATGTACATACAGTAGAATTACACAGATGCCATGTCACATGCTAGTTGCCATAGTTGCCAGGGCAACAGTTGAAGCCTTTCCCATTTTGAAGCTGTGAATAACACACTTCACACCCACACACTGTATTGTCTGTTCCTTTTAAAGTATGAAATCGGGATTCAGGATGAGACCAATGTTTGGATGTCCTAGCAAGATGATTTTAAAATCCTGCACATTTCTAGCACTTTAGACCCAGAAGTGAGATTAAAAGGTCTAAATACAGTATGTATCCACATTATTTATTGAAATTAAACAGCAAGCAGTCAAGGTATCTCTCATAAATTTAAAGAAAATACTTTAGTAGTTTATAGCTCCTTGGGAACTTGAAAACTGTTTCTTCACCAAAATAATCGTTACTGTAGGGTCCTAGAGCAAGGCAGGTGTTCAATTTCATTTCTGTCTGGCTAGGAAGTCAGGTGATCTCTCCTGACTTTCTCAGGGGGGTGGGGGGCGGGAGATTATTTGAGTTTCTCCAGCTATCAGTCCAATCAGTAGCATCACAGCTTCTATCTAAGTTTCATACACATCTCTCCACCCACTTGATTTTTTCTGTTCATCTTGTATTTGTGAATCTTTCTGCCCCTCTCCATAGGTTACACAACTCCTTCCACTCCTTTTCACTTCAGATCTTTCCTTCTCGCCCCACACTTCAGTTTGTGTGTCACCTCCCACTCACGACAGCAAGAGGAGGAACACTTCAGTTTCCGTATAGCAGGTCCTCTATCAGTATCAGCAGGCAGTCTAGTAGTTAGGGCATTCAGGAAACCAGGTTCAATTCCATGCACTGACACAGACTTTATACGATCTTGGGCAAGTCACTTAGTTCTCTCTGTGCCTCAGTTCCCGATCTGTAAAATGAGAATAATAGCACTTTCCTACCTCATAGGGATGTTGTGAGGATAAATACATTAAAGACTGTTAGATGCTCAGATACTATGGTGAGAGGGGCCATATAAGAACCACATCGAGATAAGCTGCAGGAGCAGGCACCAGTAGTAACACCAACTACCCAGTCACCAGTGCTATGGTGGTCGTGACATCATGTCAGGAAGATAGTGCAGGTAGGCAGATAGAGGATTCAGCAGGATTCTTCCACTTTAATGGCAAAAAGAAATGGGGTGAAGTGCAGGGAAAAAACAAAAGCAAACCAAACTGCTGCAATCCTTCAATGAATGTAAAATTGCCTCGGTACATTTTACAGTTCAATCTGAAACCCCTCTCTTCCTCCCAAAAAATTACGTCCCCCACTCAAATAATGTCATAGACTTTAAATACAGAAAAACCTAGAAAAATAAAGATATTGGTCAACTTTTAAACTGATAGTTTTTTCATGGGACATTACTAAAGCTGGTAGGCCTGAAATAAGAGCTAACAGTTGAAAGGAATTAAAATTTTGGACCTATCAATCTTAAGAATATCCCTTACCCTCCAGAAGGGCATGACCACCAGTTCAAAAGTTACAAGCTCTGTGGGAATAAACATGCCATTTCATAGCCTGCATAGTTCAGACAGTTGAGCAAGACAAAGTATTCAGTCAAACACAGGTCACTTTTCCACCTTCTCTCATGAGCAGGATGTTTATGCTCAGGCAGTAAAGTTAATTAATTCAAAGCAAACTCACTTAGCTGGAGAAGAATTGGCAACTGTTGTTCCTGAATCAGTTTTTATCATTGGATTACTACTATACAGTATGTAAGAGGCATGCTTTTTAATCAGTTTCAGATAATATTTTAATATTAGGATATGGTTGCCAGGATTCTGTGCTCTCAAAAAAGATTTAATACTTGAAAGAACACATTTTGGAAGTTCATCCTATCCACTCAGATAGGATTTCTGAATTTGCTACTTTAGTGGAAAATTACTGAAATGCCACTGGCCTCCTGAGAAGAATTGGACAATTTAGGAGAGTTCTCACCAGTCTTGTAATTTTATTCTAAAGTCTTCCACAAAATAATTGGGAGGAAAAGGTCTAATGCTTAAAGAATTCCCCACCTCCCCAACAATACAAAAACCATACTAATAGTAGCCTGAATACTTAGAGCATCGAGAGCCAAGAAATATCCAGCTAAGACAGAGCAGTGACTGCTTACACAGCAAAAAAAGGTTATGTGAAAAAAGTAAAAAACAGACAAAATGCAATATTTCAATAGGAATGTCAGGCATCTCTTCTCATACAGATGATCAGCTTATTAACCACTTTGAGAAGGGAAATCTGCAAATGACTCAGGATACTAAAAAAAAGGTTCTAAACTAATTTAACAACAATAATTGCACCAAATTTAATCCAAAAGAGTTTGAATTAAAAGCAGGCACAAACCCATGTAAGAGTCTGTCACCCAAAGAGACAAATCGCTCTCATAAAGGACAATTTAATCCAACACTCAGGAAACATTCCATTTCCAAAATATATTTTAAAAGTAATCAAACCGTGGAAAACGTTGTTCAAGCAATACAACGGAAAAAGTCATCCAGAGTCCTTTTCTGAGTCATTCTCCTCTTGGTGCCTGTCGACCCCTAGCAAACTGTCTGCAGATTGCTTGTTTTGGGAGAGACAGATAGAATCCTGACTCTAAGGACTATTTCTCTGAATTAAAGCCTAGGCTCACCCTGGATTTAACTTGATCAGTTTAGCATGCACGACCTTATCTATACCAGACTTTTAGAAAGTATTTGTTAGACCGCCTGAGCTAATACCTTCTAACAACACACCTTTATACCTTAGACTAGAGGCTAGACAGAGCCTAGGAGTTGCTTAGCACTTCACAGGATCAGCCCCCTCAACACAGAAAGCTATAATATCAGCTGGAGAAGCATACATCTCTTTACTTGTGTGCTGGGAGTAGTGCTTTAAAAGAAGGCATAATGATGGTGCCAGTCGCAGATCAGGAATAGGTAGTAAAAGCATGCATGAGTCATCTGTAGCAGAAGCCAAAAATAAGAAATTCAAGGAGTAAGACAAGATATTGTCATAAGTAAATGTTTGCTATTTTCTAAAACAATGGATCTTTGAGTTTTCTCATAAAGCTGGAAAAAGGATAAATGTTTCTTTCCTGTGACCTGCTTCTTCATCATATAGCCACAGACGGAGATGCAGGAGTCTAATAGAGATTTCCCTACAACATCCTTCCCCTAACTAAATGTTCTCTTTGCTTTCTAAATCTTATGAACATTGTTTAATTTCTCACAAACAATTTAACTTGAAATCACAACAAATATATAAAAACTAAATTAATTAAAAAACCATTAATACACACACACACACACAGCATGTCTAACATTTTCAGTATGTAAAAATGAAAATAATTCCCATTAGTAAATTAAACAAAGGGAATTTGATCATATCACCATTTTTTAACCAATCTCTGGACTCAAATATAATTTGCTTTCCACTGTGCTAAAATTATAAACTCAAGAGATCAAAACTCACCATTATAAGTCCAAACACATAAAGATCAATTTGTCTACACCAGACAGCTTTAAAACTATAATATATGTTGAGTTTTGCATATACGAGATCGTTTTATTCAACTAAGAAAGATAGTCCAGAGACATTAGCCCCTTCCCCCCTTAACTTTTAGAGATTCTAATGGCAATGCTGGCATATAAACATTTGATTACTTGCTTTGTGTTACATTTAAGAATATGCACTAACATCTTCTCCGAGTGGGGCACTTTAGGATTGTGCTCTTTTTTGGACCCAGTGGGCATAGCTTTATGGACAATGTTTGTAAATAAATAAATAAATAATGCTACAGAAAGCATGGTGGCCAGTAAGATAACTTACAGTTAGGGAGTCCAAACCATCCAATCTCTTGTGACACAAGGAGCAGACCATTTTAACCTAGGACCATCTTTCACTGGGACAAGCAAATTACCATACTGTGTCCAACCCATGGTCCGCCTAGTTTGGTATTCAGTCTCCGATAGTGGCTAGCACCAAATATTTCAGAGAAAAGTGCAAGAAATCGCCTAATTCCTAATAGTTAAAGACTGTTTTAAGCCATGAAGCATGAGGCTTAATATAGTTAATGGTACATTTTGATGTAAATGATGACGATAAATGACAATGAAAGGAAATAACTGGATATTTTTGTTATCCATATAAATGTCCAATCCTTCTTTGAATCTTGCTGAATTTCCAAATAAAGTGGATGATCATGTCTTTCCTCAGTTGTTAGGTAGGTAGTTGGGAAACATAGTAGCAAGATAAATAAAATGGGGGTAAGCACCTTAATTACTTCCATTCTCTGCAGCCAAATAACAAAGGGATAGTTTCACTGGGTCAGTTTTCTGAAGAAAAGGGAGGTAAATTAGAGAAAACAAAAGACATGTAACAGTAAGTAATATGAATTCCTGAATATTTAAAAAAGTGTCCTTGACCACACAGAAGACATACAGGCAACTGACTGGGTCTGTTTCAAGGACCATTGTATGATTTTGATACATAGATTGGATATGCAGACAATTTTCCATACTCTGTGATTACCCACAAGAACTTCTGGAATAGACCAGGCTAGGCTGGAAAGGAGTAACAGTGTACTCTGCCTGAATACAAAGATACTTTAGTGTTAACGCCTTCAGTAGTGGGATCTCACCTGATCCAGCATGCCAGGGCTTCAGCAAGCAGTCAGTAGAGATTTCTTATTTCTAACACAAATTGATGTGATGTGGTGCACATGCAAAAGACCAAATTTATGTTGTTTTAATTAATTAATGATATGGTCATCAGCTTTCACACCCTTCTCTAGTTATTTGTAGACTAGGTGTCCTACTCCACACTTGTCAACATCTCCACATTATTGTACAATAGATTCCTAAAAAGAATAATATTTTGGCCTCTCTGTTTAAATATTTTGTTAGTTTCTGATAACATTTGAGGAGGCCAATACAGACACATATACAGGAAAGTTCTATTGTGAATTATATTGAGGCACTATACTTTATTTTACTCAGATTAAAAAAAGCAGATAATGTTGTATATTACATCTATCAAATTTGTCTACTCTCATACGAGTTTTAAAAACCACAGCCAGTAATCCCATATTCCAGCACCTAATCTGAGATGTAGAGAATTATTTCTACTGTATAAGGATTCGTCTTTGTCACCACAAAGGAATCTTATAATAGTAGTTCCTTGAACCATGTTAATTCTATGAAAAAACAACATTAATAAATCCCTTAAAAATAAATGGCATATGGCTTGTAGGAAGCACGATATCCAGAATCAGCTGGATCTGACTAATGATACTTTTCCAAACGTATGTTAAACTTGGACATTCCCACATTCTGTGGGAATGAGAACGGGGTCAGTTACTTGCCAGCATTGCTTTTTTTGAATCAGCAAACCCACTGGTGTTGCAGGCTCAGGAGCCCAATGAAAAATAGGTTTTGGTTAGATTAAATCCATATTATAATAAAATGGGTTTATCACCGTGGACAACAAAGTAATTTACATTGATAATTCCAGTGTGATGTAATTAAATTTAACAAACCGTTGAAAGATGGTGCCAAATGCAGACAGAAGCACAGGGATTGCTGGGATGCGAAGCAATGCATCACAGGGCATTGAGACAAGATCCTAGATGCCCTGCGACCCCTTCCGCCTTCCCACAAGTCTTAGCGGCAGAAGAGCAAGAGATGCTCTGTGGGATAGCGGTTTCCCTTCAGCTCTCTCTGAGCGGCGCTGTAACTCTGCCAGTGTAGACGTGCCCTTAGTAAGTGAAGACCTCACACTGACTGCATACTGTTGATGCCTCAAAAAAGTTCCTTTTTTAAGCCAATTCAGCACATCACCACCTTCTGGAATTTTTTGAAGTTCGCAGTTTCTGAACTGTTTACACAATATTTCATTATGTTATGATGGCATTACTGATCATATGACAGAACTGGCAATTTCAGGCTATGTTGTCTAAATAAACAGGAAAATTTGCCAGATGAGGTCAGATGACTCCTGAAAACAATAGGTCTTTTGAGAAACCGTGTCTAGGTCAAACAGTAAAGGGATCTTGTTCTTTTCTAAAGGCTTAAACAGGCTCTGTTTAAAATGTGCAATAAATAGTGAATCATACTTCTTGGTAAAGCTAGAAACCACTGTATTTTCCTAGAGGCATGTAAACATAACCTTCCAGGTCTTATAATTTTGAAACTTTATCATAATTTTTTTCCCCCCACAGGAGTTAATTTCCCCTCCTTTTAGCAAATACCAGATAAAGGATTGTTAAAAAACAAACAAAACAAAACCCAACAGTTTTCTCATTACAAAAATCAAGATCTTGGGTTTCTACAGCATTAAGCATACCATTCTTCAGTACATTCAGACAATAACTGAGATAATCTTTGTGTTGTGACCCTGTAACAACATCGATGTATCAGCTACAGAAATGCAGAAAAGTGAAGTGACAAACAAGTTTAAGATTCTGATTTGTGCAATACCAATGGCAATCTGAACCTAGAGTTTGCAAGATCTCCAACACGTGCCCTTTCCTTACTATAGGCAAGTTTTATGACAATTCTCAGAAGGGCACGATTTTAACACTAAAGCTGCTCACTTGAGCTGGTGCATATCACTGAATCAAACAGCTGTCACTGTGAAGGTTTACACCATTAAACAAGCTTTCAATGTGAATTTCACAGTCACAATGAAGGGTAGGGACAAGAAATAATACAGAGTACTCACAGAGGAGAAAACCATGGAAAAATAGGGAAATTAACATTAGAATGCTACCTACTGATAAAAATAATCACATTTAAAAACTTTTTTAAAGTGTTGTTTAAAAAGGTGATATTTAAATAATTCTGGCTGTTAATAAGATATGGGCCAGATTTTTAAAAGTTATTTAGGTAGCTAAACAGGCAGACAGGCACCTAAGGGAATTTTCAAAAGCACCTAGGCACCTAACTCCTATTGATTTCAGTAGGAGTTAGGTACCTAGGCATCTTTGAAAAATCTCACTAGACGCCCAAATAAGTTTTTAAATCCAGCCCTAAGTACTTATAAGAATATAAAGAGGATAGCACCATTAAAAAAAATCGATTTCCACTTGCTGAGCCTCTCCTGAAAATTAACACAGGAAATATTAGCAGAGAGGTCAACTGACATGATGAAAAATGACAGCTCTGTGACAGGATGTGTGTCAGTACTTAAAACATGAAACCCTTCCTATTCAACCAAATAAATGTCACCCCCAACTGAAAAACAAACACAAGCAGCCAGTTGACCTTAGATAAATCTGTATATTAAAGCCTGTTTGGTTAAGAAGCTGTCTTTCATATTAGCGAATAATTAAATAGGGACTTGCTGGAGGTAGCTGAAGTGAGTTGGTAGTTCTATCCACTACATATACACATGTGTAGAGATACTTATCTCTGGGTTTGTTTATATGCATACAGCAGTATACATACACATGTAAAGGGGACATCATTTAAAAAAAAAAATGTAACCACACTCTCCTACATCTGAAACATCAGTTTATACTGAGCTTCAATAAAGTACAGCAGGAGCTTCTCAATACTGCCTCCAAACATGCCACCAGAAATAGGAGATGAATGAAATAGAATCTTCAGGTACACGTCAGTACAACTAACCAGGCAGCAATCTAATTGCCTTTGGGCCAGCACCTTAAAACATCCCTGGCATCAGGAAGGGCAACAGCAGCAAACATGGGGCAGAGTCCTGAACCTATCCCTTCACTTATTGCCCAAGCAGCATTTAACACTGGACATGATGATTTGCCCTTAGGCAGTCCCCAAATGTGATCACAAAGGGGAAGGAATCCCCAACTATGCCTGCAACAAAATGCTACTTTTGGGGAGCCTCTCAAAACAACCCACACTAATTCCCTTTCTGAGAGAAGGTGGATGTTCCAATTTGTATCCAGCTAATGGGCTAACTTTGCCTTTATCTTTCCCAAGTTCCAGGTCCTTTGATGCTTTCCAGTTTTTTAAATTTGCAGCTGAATGCACTATGGAGTTATGATTCTAGTCTTCAGCTAGCGTGTGGTGACAGAGGACTTGGAACTTCATTCTCAGCACTTCCACAGTCAGACCCGGGCAGTTCTATCACCATTGCTACTGCAGACTCCTCCTCCTCACTTCTCGTTCTTTATCCCCGTTCTCTCCAGCAGGCGCTGACCGCTCAGGAACTGGATCCACTGTGGGCCTCTTTCTTTGGTTCTTTGCACTGTGGGCTCTGCCCCTTCCCTTCAGTAAAAGATTGTTCAGAGCAACGAGTTGTTTTACTGGAGGGGAAGGGGTGTGTTTGTATGTGCTGTGAAGGGGGGAGGGGCTTGGAGGCTGAACTGTGGCACCAAGCAAATAAGCACAGCACAGCCTATTTCAACTCCTCAGATGTGGCTGCCACATCTGCAGCTTGTAGAATCCACTTCCCAGCTCCACCTGCTGCAGCCAGCACCAAGTACTTGCTGGGGAGTGTACAGTCCTTCATGGCAAAAGGAATAGGTCAAATGGGGAGGGAGGAGGGAAAAGCAGCAAAATGGGAAGAAAACAATCATTTCAAGGGACCATTTCAAATAAACTAAGGATTTGGGACTGCAGGACAACCGCATATTGGTAAAATTTAGTTTATATTTACTGAATGTTGTTCCTCTTACCCGTTGAAGAAGAAAACAATGTGAAATTTATTATGACACGCAAATAACCTTCCAGTGAATCACGACCGGGGGGGGGGAGGGGGGGCAGAGGAGGGAAGTAGAGTCCACAGGTTCACAAACTCTCGGCTTATAGTCAAATTGTTCCCAACAAACATTTTCACATATAGCAACTATGGCTACTGGACTGGACCACTACCCTGATACAGTATGGCAACTTCTACAGTCTTTTTCCTGGGTTAAAAAGAAAAGAAAAAGCAGCTATATTTCACAGTCTGGATGTCAGACACCTAGTCCCCTGATGGCCTTTTACTGTTATTGTGAAATATGGAGATTCCCTCACCCCCCAAAACCATGTCAAGCAAATTGTTTTCTGGCAAATGCTTGCACCCACATCAAGTCAGGTTGTGAAATCTGACGAGATCACTAGTTACTCACCCTCCTAAATTCCACTGTAATTTCAGCTGGAGAGAAAGCACAGTATTAAGGTTAAAGCACAGGATTGGTAGTTGGGAGAGCTTTATTCTTCTCTCAGATTTCCACAGACTTCCTGTGTGATCTTCGGTAGGTGCAGGCTGTGTGCCTCAACTTCCTCATCTACAAACCGTGGGCAATATGTACCAACCTCACAGGGATGCTATGAAGCTCATTTCAATGATGTGTTAAGAACTGTGAGATCCTTGGATATAAGGCATAAAGTATTATTGTACAATTCCTGTCCTGAACAGTTGTGTAGTAGTGTTGTGTGATGTTAAATAGCTGCAGTGTTCCACCCCAAAGGCAGCTGCATCGCAGCTGTCAGTGAAATAGCACTACGTGACAGGCTATGACAAGAAGTGAAGAACAATGATGTATCCATTTTGGTTAAAGGAATATAATTACCTAAAGTGGAATTAATGGTACTATATCACCACCCCAGTGAAAACGGTCATGACTTATTTAAATTTTTATTCCAGATGTTCAAAAATGACACGTCAGAAACAGCTTCAAACATCAGAAGGTTGTGGTCAGCTTCACAGAATCAGGTCTCCAGTGCCTCATTCCCACACCTGTCAGTTGGCATTCGAATCCACTGAACAAGACTATAGCTCCTCCTGTAGCTGACTGGCACATCTGCAGCAAACAGCATACGAGTCCTGTCCATTGGACACCAATTTTGCTCCTGTTCAACTGTCCACCAGTCCTGTTCCAGCCCTCGCTATTCCTTCCCTAACACCCCCAAACAAAAAAGTATTTACAGTTGCTATTACTCATCTGACAACTTTTTAAAAACTTCCCCAGATGCCATCCATTTCTCACACTGGAATGATGGCTAATATATAAGTTTGTGATCTTTTGGGATGAAGTCACTATATAAATATAAAAGGATACAGAGTGACATTTAGAAGTGCTGTCACTTTAAACATCTGGCAATTCCCCCAGTTTCTCTTGCCCTAAATCACTTGCAACAGCTATGTTCAATTCCCCCTGAGAGGAAGGAAATTGATCAGGCTTTTCAGAAGCTTAAAAAACTTATTTTTACTAAAACAATGTACACTTTACACTCCAGCTGGATTTTCTGAGTAAAAATAGAATCATTTACAACTTCAGAAATAACCATGGGATCTTGCTAACCATCTTGCCATTCTGGTCAGCAAGTTCCCCACTACTGTTCTTAAAGCTGTAAAAGTTAATTGCAACGAATTGCTAATTGTACCAAAATCCTATCTGAGCATATACAAACCTCAAGTAAGGATTTTTGTTGAGACAATAAGAAGGCTTTAAAGCTCAAAAAGGGAGCACTTATATTTTCCCCATTAGGGGTTTCTGTAGCTGCGGGAAAAAAGCTTTTTCACTTTCTATCTCTTATGCACTAGCACAGTGATTTTCAACTCTTTTTCGTTCGTGGACCCCTAAAAAATTTCAAATGGAGGTGCAGACCCCTTTGGAAATCTCAGAGTCTATGGACCCTCAGCAGTCCGCAGACCACAGGTTGAAAACCCCTGCACTAGTATAGTGGGTCTCCAACATCTCCATTCTGTGGACCATTTATACAAAAATACTTCCACAACGCATGTTTATGGTCCCCTACTCCCAATTCCAATCCCTCACTGCTTTGTTTTCCAAATGTTTCATTCTGCAGAGCCCCAGGAAGAGCTCTGTGGATCACAGATGATCCCCAGACCACTGTTTGAGAAACACCTGCACTATCATAATGCTATCTGGGTTCACAACACTGCAGGAAGTTTTATTTTGTGTCCCTTAAACTCTCGAAACCATGATGAATGTTAAATCTTAATTTATTTGTATGTCTGAGTATGACAGGTTTTGTAAATTTTATCCAATTTTAATGTCTTAGTTAAAATAATTCTTACTCAGCAGCTTTGCCGTCGTGTTTTCAGCATCATATCTGTTGAGTTTGGGGCAAAAATAATGTTTTTTTTACTGCTTTGTATTCCCATTAACCCTGCAGTACCAATATAGGTAAGTTTCTAAACTGGATTCTGTTCCTTCTTGAGCATGAACAAATTGTTTACTAAATTCCAATTAGCTGAGAGCAATGGGTTCCCTATGTGTCACGGAGGGAGTAATCTAGCCTGCAGAAACTTTACTATGACGACACGTGAAAAGGACCCAGCTTGACTGTCAGAGCCTCGACCGAGTTTGCAGGGCTGGCAGTTGGGGGGAAAATATTTTTATTTATGATGTGCCATGGACTTCATTGACAGACAACAGGCTACCATTTTTAGAGTCACCTTCCAGAGTAAGCTTCACTTAAAAGGGAGAATTTTTTTTTGTTTCTTTACCATTACTCAGAAAGTTATAACACACCCAAAAACCAAACCAAAGTCCCCTGTTCACCTAATCACTTCTCTCTTCCTCTTGACTGTGCAATTAAATTCCAGTCATCTTCCAGTTTATAAAATATTACGGAAATTTTATCAAAAGCACATGATTAATTTTCGTTATATAAACTGGGGAATCAGGCTAAGGTGAAAAGAAGTACTTCAGTCAATCAGATAGCTTTATAAATTGGTAGAAATGGCTAAGTGTTAAAAGTAAACAGTTAAGGACATAAACCATATGACAATAATGCATGACGTATTGGTTAACTGTATAATGGTGACTTTGTGCCTCAAGAGGTCTGTTGCCCCATGGGAATCACATGCCAATATAGTATTCTTTACCACACAATTGGAAACCTTCATATTTGTGACATACAGCTATCATTGAAAAAACTGCAATAACTTAATATACTTAATATTTCATCCACATTAGGCGGACCTTTTATATTGTTTTATATTATTATATTAATCTGTTATTGTGGATGGGTTTGTTTCCTTTGGAAAACATTTTAAATGTGCTTTTTAAAAAAAGTGACAAAAGCTTTCAGTCACTTTTTTCTTAGATATGATCATTTGGATTTCAATTACTAACTTCATTTAATAAAGTTTATCTTAAAATTATTAAAAGGTTTCATCTGTAAATTAACAGATATGTAGACTTAAAAATCCTGCTGCACACATACTATATTATACATATAATTATACACACACACACACACACACACACACACACACACCCCTAGCTCCTACATTCCAAAGTTCTGTATACTTTCCATTGCTATAGCACCTTTCATCTGATGATCTCAAAGCACTGCCCTTGGTGGGACTACTCAGGTGCTTAAAATTAAGCATCTGCTTAAGTCTTTGAAAGATTCAACTTTAAATAACATCTCACAAAAGATATACCAGTTTTACAGGTTGGGAAACTGAGATACAAAACAACTTTAACATGGAAGTAAGTGCAAGAGCCAGCAGCAGAACCCAAGACTTTCAGCCCTTCTACATTAACCAGACCACACAATCTCTTCTCTATACACAGACACAAGGTGATTTCCCTTTACTAGTATATAACATACTTTATGATGTGACCACTAACATTTCCTATTTCCTTCATTCTCATGCCCTCATCTAACTCAAATCATAGTTCCACAAAGGAATAAAAAGCAGCTAAACCATGCAAGATTCTCACTCATACCAATCAGGACCCAGACTCAGCAAAGCACTTGAGCACATGCATGCCTTTAAGCATGTTCTCAAGTCCTGTTGACTTCAGTGAGATTGAAGCATGTGCTTCAATACTTTGCTTAGTTGGGGCTTAGTGCTGTAAAAGAATTCAGTGTTGAATAGGCATCCAGCCAAAGTCCAGCCTAATCTCCAATAGTCAGCTTCAGCCAAATCACTTTTTCAAATACCTAATTGAACCAAATAGGCAGAAGGGCTGCTGCCTCCTCACGACACTTCTGGTATGGCCAGTTTAGCTGCTTTTCTCTTCCTCCTCATAGCCAGTTCTGATGGCGGCCTAGCATGGGTGAAGTAGTAAGGTTCACAGATCTGAACCACTCTGGATATATCAATTTGAAAATTGGGTATTAGCAGAATACTCAGGGATTAAATGAAGCTCACATAGATTTTAATATCAGTAATCAAAACTGATGAAGATGTATAAAGATTAGCACCTCTCTCTCTCTCACCCCTTCTTCTCCATACCAGCCCCCCCATATCAATCCCTTTTCCTTATTCTACAAAGACAGAAAGCTACAGTGAATAAAATTAGCTGCTGTGTTATTCAAGCCTTGCTTTCTTTACATTACAAATTCAACTGACATTTCATGTTGCTCAAAGCTTGACTCCCATTTTACATAGTATAGAGCAAAATAAGTAGGTATTTAATATTTTTCCCTGGAGAACAGGAGACCAATTAAGCTCCCTATGGCCTGCTGTGCTAAAGATCAGCATGCATATTCTCTGGTTGGCAATCCCCCCCCTTTACAAATACTGCAATGACCAACTTTTACCACAGATAAGCTATCCAGTATATATGTAAAGTATACTATTACAGTACAAGCAATCCAGGTATGTAGGATATTCTATCAGATTTGTTAAGGATATATGCCTAGAGGGATTCAGTGCCCCACCTTAACATTGGTTTATCATTCAATCATAATTTTAACAGACATATTACTTTAGTTCAGCAGAAGTGGGGTACAACACATTTAAAAAAAGATTTGTTCGAAACGAAGGGCTAGATGAAATATACTTGTCGAGATTAATTTTACAGAAGTGCTCTCAAGAAGCTCACTTGATTTAGATTTGGCTTGGGAATTCCATCTTCCCTCAAGGAAGTTTTGTCAGTCATATAGAACGACTCAAATTTATAAGCGATCATAGTACAATTTCAAACTTTATACAATATACTACATTGCCACATTGCTTTGGTTCCAATGTAGTAAACTGAACTTTGTAGTATTTATGTCCTGATAACACAAGGTAAAAAAAGAGAGTTGCATGCAAAATACATAATCAGGTAGAGATTCAAAATTAAAATTTACCCATTTTCTCTTTAAAATTCCAAAATATGATGTTTTATGAAGAACATTTCTAAACGTCTGTTGTTCCATTCCTCCTGCCTAACAAATGTACAAACTTTGATACCACTTAACACCATTACTGTCTTATGTTCCCCTAATCTTTCCATTCCTTTTTTCTCTATCCATTACTTTTTCCTGAATGCCACCCAACCCACTTCTGTTTCTGCTTTTCTTTACACTAGGGTATTGGAAGCCACTGTTCCGCTGTGACAAGCTGGTCAAGTCAGATAACAGTAACCTGCCTCAATTTTTCCATCTGTAAAATGGGAATAATAATGCTGGCCTACCTCACAAGGTTGTTGTAGGACTTCTTGGGTTAAATCCTGGCCTAACTGAACTCAATGACTAAACTCCCATAGACTTCAATGGGGCCAGGATTTCACCCAATTAAACAATTTGATATCATTGTAGGAAAGGTACTAAAAGGTATTTAAGTGCAATATAAATTTCACTACTATACTACTCTAGTTCAGCCACACACAGGGTACTCAAGAAAGTGGTTTTCCAGGTTTGAGATTAGTTAGTAGATTAATAAAACGATTCAGACAATGTCACTGAGTTTTTAATGCTGACACTAAAAGCTCTGGGACATAGCACATGCCCACCCAGGGGAGTAAGGTGTTCCTGTTGTTCAATAGTATGGATAGCAGCACAGAGTGGAGAGAGCCTCTGAGGGGCTATTACATTCTCCCTATGCATGAGTTGAAAAGGGGCAGAGGATGGGCAGAGCATTAGCTCTGCGTCCCTATCTCAACAGGCCAGCCAGCACACATGTGCTGGATCACCAACAGGATATGCCATACCATTCTGGTAAAGGGTACTGTCCTCCCTCCCCAAATAGGGGGAAATCAGGAGGTAGATTGAGACTTTAAAGCCCAATCTGCTTCCTGCTCTGCTCCTGGGACAACAGAGCTATGTGCTGCCCCATACGTGGCCTTGTAGCAAAGCCACAATTTAGCCCTGTATATAAACTTGAATAATTTCAAGAGCTTCTGGAGTCTGGGAATTGCCTAGTACCAAAAATACATTTCTGAATATGGGCCTGTTATTATTTTATGATACTGTAAAATGAAAAGGATGGATTAAAACTTTTGAAAATCTTTCTGAATTAAGACCCCTAGTAGCAGCCTCAAACCATCACAGGTCAAGAGAATGCTGCAGAGAGTGGTTAATACTGCATTAAAAAAAGTTTGTGGAATTCAGTATACATATAGGGTGACCAGATAGCAAGTGTGAAAAATCAGGACAGGATGGGGGGTAAAGAGGCGCCTATATATGACAAAGTCCAGAATATCAGGAGTGTCCCTATAAAATCGGAACATCTGGTCACCCTATATACATACCACAGCAGCAAGGCTAAAAATAATCACAAATAGCCTAAATCTGCTGAATACTCATAAGGTAGTTTGTTATCAATTTACACCATTTTCTGAGGCATTAATTAAGGTTTGAAAGGGACTGTAAAACATGTTCACAATTCCAATATCAACAAAACTAAAGTAACTTAAAACTTTAAATAAGGGGACAAAGTATTATTCACTTCTCATCTTTATTAATTATCTTTATTAATCCTAAAAAGCTAAGATTTCCTATGAATTGTTTCTTCCTATTTTTGGGATAGATTTTCCCATTCTTACTCCTGTTGAGTAGTACTTTGCTCTATGACTAGCCACACTGAAAAAAAAATTTATGAAGTCAATAAGAGCTGCCATCAGATGACTTCTTTCCTTCTGTGCATAGGCTATATGTAATGCCATCAGTTACGGCATCCGAAGTGTATACAGCCCAGAGAAATGACCCTTGCATCAGGGAATTGCTGTACATACTACATCTTTTTTATTTTACTTAACTAAGTGAAGAGTTACAGATACAGCTGAACATGTTTGAAAAACACACAAAAAAACCACTTAATTCTCTGAATCTGTACTAGCATGTGGTTCACAATGACAGTCTTTCTGCACAAACTAAGCCCTGCTGTTCCTCTCTTAGGTGGTGAGAGGAGGTGACTCAAGAATAGCAAAGCTAGTATTTTAGTATAATCACGCACACACAAAAAAGTGTTGCCTGGGAGATGGAAGAGAAAATAATTTTAAAAGACTGCCTATCTGATTCTCCAGTTTTGGAGAAGTGCCTTAAAAATTAGGCGGCTGGCCAATAACAAAATAGTTTAATAGGAACTAGAATTTCATGCAATGGTTATACTGTCCAGCATATGGGAGTAGGAATCAAGAAGGGAATTGCAGGTTCACAAGTTGGGGGGGGGGGGGGGGGAGGGGAAGAGAGAGCGAGAGAGAGACACAGAGAGAACAAAACAAAAAACCTCCAACCCTTGATCAAGACAAACTTGGATGCCTAAGGACAGGCCCTTAAATATTTGTTTTAGGCACCGAAAGCTATCTAGGCTCTTAAATCTGAAAATTGGGCCTGCACTTTTTTACACAGGACATAATAGATCCACAAAATATGCACAGCATTCTTATTAAGAAAAGAATTATATCAGCATCAGTTTGTTAAAAAAAAAAAAATCTTAGAGCCAGCACAGAATTTAGACACTAAAAATATAAGGCATAGGACAGCAACAGTTAAAGGATATTAGCTTTACTATGTTACACACAGTACAAGGTTTTAGCATGGAAAATTAAGCCACATGGCAACAGTTCTAATTTCTTTCCACAGTCTATCTGTCCATTTACATGACACATTCTTCTATAGAATGTGAAACTGTTGATATGTTATTAACTACATTGGTGATCCTGACAAAAACCTTCTGCAAGGAGAAATGTGTGTAAGGAACAGCAGATTCAGAGGAAGTGGCAAGTATAAATGCTCCTAATGGTACATACTGACATCTTGGGGTTGTTAATCTATCCTCGTTCTTACATGAAAGCCAGACTGGCAAGCTAGGTGGTTGTGAAACACCAAGGAAAGAGGAGGAACCTTCTATATTTTACTGTTAAACACTAAGGCAAAAATCAAAATTTGGAGCTTATCCTATATAATATTTTAAACTAAGATAGAGCTTTCATACAAAACTTGTTTCAAAGGTGGTTCACTTCATCCCCAAATACTATGCGGAGCTACCAGCTCTTGCTGGTCCAATTCAGCTTTTCTGAAGGCAACTGCGTCTCTTTGTGACCGACACTAGGCATTAGTTCTGGAAATACATTCTCAGTGACAGAGCATTACGGACCATAACTGACTACAAGAGATCAGAAAACATTTGAGAATTCTTTTTTAAATGGTGCCCTGATTAGCTGAAGCTTCAAATCAGTTTTTCTTTCAAACAGACTTTTAGGCAAATAACCTGTGCTCCTCCTAGCAAGTCCTTAAATTAATCTAACAAAAAAAAAAAAAAAAAATGCCAAACCCTTTTTCAGTGTGCTGACAATTGTAGAATTATACATTACTTTATATATTATTTACACACACATACACACTTACATACATACATACATACATTTCATTCCTCCAACAGAAGACTGGGCATAATTCTTGCACATTTTTTCAAGATATCTGGTTTTAACACCTATTTCACTAATAACCCAATAAAAATGTACAATGTTAGTACCACTGTCTTTAACTGATCTTCAGAGATCACCATTTTATTCACAAACAGGTACAAGAGAAATATCCAATGATTTCCCCGCATTTACATAAATATGCAGAATATTATTTACCTTAATATTTTGACACTGCACCAGAGATAGTAAGACACAAGATAGGTCATTTAAACAAATAAATAAAGCAGCCTATTAACTGTTAATGCAATATGTAGAAGTGGCAAACAAAGTCAGGACCAGTAGAAACCTGCAATAAACTGGCAAACTGTCCCTTCTAATAAAGGATGCCTTTATCAAACTTATTTGACAGGCCATTAATGAGCTATATAATACAGAAACCTCTGAAACATCTGAGATTGATGGCTTGATAAGTAATTCTACGCTACAGCCTATACAAAAGCTAAATATGTCTGAGTTACTGTGCCAATTGAAGGTTCTAGCTTGTATATTTCAACACTGAAAATTTATACTATATTGTAGGTCAAAAAAGTTTCAATGATTAAAGGGCACTGAATGTTTGTGTTTTGGCCACATTGGGTAAGAACTTGCACTTGCTTATGCTAGCGCTAGTGCAGAATCTGGCTCACTAGTTTTAGAAATACCCTGAACTATCAAAATTTTATTTTATTTGCTATGTGGGCTGGGGTTGGTTTATGCTGGTTTTGCTAATTAATTCTATTGTATGGTTGTATATATTAATTATGTCTAAGGCTATGTTTTAGTCATGGGTATTTTAAGTAAAAGTCACGGACAGGTCATGGGCAGTAAACAAAAATTCATGGCCCGTGACCTGTCCATGACTTTTACTAAAAATACCCAGGACTAAAACTTGGGGGAGGGAGGGTTGGCTGGACCGGCAGGCTCCCTACCTGTTCCACGCCTCCCCTTCCTCCTCCCCGAGAAGCAGCAGTTTGGGTGTGGAAGGGGGCAGGGGCACGGGATGGGGTGAGGCGGGCTCTGGGAGGCGCTTAGCTGGAGGGCTCCCAGGAAATGGCGACATCCCCCTCGCTCAGCTGCTAGGCGGTCCAGCCAATGGGAGCTGCAGGGGCGGTGCCATCTGCGTAGCAGCTGAGCGAGGGGGATGTCGTTGCTTCCGGGGAGCCCCCCATGTAAGCACTGCCCAGAGCCCACCTCACCCCGTCCTGTGCCCCAACCCCCTGCCCCCGCCCACACCCAAATTCTGCTGCTGGGGGTGGGGGGCCATGGAGGCCCGAGACTGTCCGAGCAGCAGCCGGTGCGCCTGGCGCAGGAGCTGCGTGAGCTGCCCCAGAGCCAGGCGCACCGGCCGCTGCAGAAGTCACGGAAAGTCACGGAACCCGTAACCTCCGTGACAAACTCGCAGCCTTAATTATGTTAATTATGTGCCCAAGGGGATAGGTGCTTTTTGTACAAATAGGGACAAGAAACCCACAAATGACAAAATATTTTTCAGCCTTAACCATAGAAATCTCTTCCATTAGAAATACAACTAGCCGCTGAAAGCGTTTGTCAGCATTGGGTCCCTTCTGGTGGCCATAATCATAGTTTCTATCACACTTTGTGTAGCGCTGTTTACCCAATACACTAGCAATCAGATCAGATTGATTTAAATCACTTATTTTAATCATTATTTAAATTAGCAAGCAGGAAACCTTGATTTATCTCATTGATTTTAATCTTGTTTTGAATCTGTACTTTTTAATTATTTTCCTAAAGAAAGGTTGATTCTCATTAGTTGGTAATCATTAAAACATGTTGATTTGCAAATATATACAGCCTTTACACTAGATATGATGCTTCTTTTTGCTAACCAGGTGCATACATTATAACTATACACTTTATAAATGCAATTTTACAGCTTAATATTTATTCAGTCTTAATTTTTCCATTCTTATTTTAGAAAATGGTGAGTGATGCATTTTTTACTACATGATTAACTTTTTACTTGTGATTTGTGTCAAGCTCTTTCAATGGAAATTCAAATTAAAAATGCACAAAACAGCATTTTTAAATGTTATTCGTTAAATAAAGCAAGCTTAAGTGTGTTGAATACATAAGAAAGAAGTTCATCAAAAAGTTTATCAAAAATATGTTTTACATTTAAAACTGGTTTAATAAACAAAGAACATTATCTGTAGCTAGTGAACTGAATTGACTGTTTCAAGATTTTAGAACCAGTAGATCTCATCCTCTCACACTTTTTTGTATTCATAGATTGGAAGAGGAAAACACATTTTCTTGCTTTTTCAAATCCCAACTTTGTTTCTTAACTTTGAATGAACTATTCATTTAACTTAATTAGTTGAATAAACCAAAATGAAGAAAATATGCTCTCTGTGCCTGCAAAAGAGGCTACTGCTATCAAAAGCTGGTTTAGTACTTTTTTAAACTTTAGTTCCAGGTGCTTAGCCAGTGATTTCCACCAGTTCAGTGGTCTGACTTTCTTTAAAACTTGGCAGCAAACATGTACTGTTTAGTATATTTTTTATTTAAATGATAAAGTCTAAATTTATATAATCTAACATAAGTTGTCAATTTCAAACTTAAATTTAAATGTGTTTATTTTAAAAAAGAAAACTATTTCATTTAAACAGAAAAATCTGATTTTTTTAAATTTAAAAAATATCAATTTTTATCTAGCCCGCAGTACAGTGTATCCATTTAATATCGATCATGGACAGAAAGAGAAGGGTTATAAGCTGAAGGTTCTACTTCAGTTAGACTTCTAAACAGCTAGCAGTGGCAGTGCTTTAAGGGGGCTCTAGCGTTTTTTTCTGCAATTCACAATATTGTTAATATAGTGTTCTAGAGTATACTACAGAATGAAACAGAATTATAGACGGGTGATGTTAAAAAGATTAGATAAAGGCAGGACTATTTCTTGTACTATATAAAGATTTTGCTACAAAGTTAAAATTGTCTCTAAAGAAGATAGAATACACATGTACTTTGCATCTTTTGGCTTTCTTCTTCACTTCAGAGGGCTTTACTGCCATCTTGGGGCCCAAAACTAGGGAGAAAAGGATGGAGAATAGAGGCATTTTTTGGTGCTAGGCACCCCTGAAAAACCTAAAAAGTGGTAGAAGGCCGAAAAGGAAAGCATTTCAGGCAAAATTAATTATTTAAAGTAGGGCTGTCAAGGGATTAAAAAAATTAATCGCAATTAATCGTGCTGTTAAACAACAATAGAATACCATTTATTTTAAATATTTTGGATGTTTACTACATTTTCAAATGTATTAATTTCAATTACAACACAGAATACAAAGTGTACAGTCCTCACTTTATATTTATTTTAGATTACAAATATTTGCACTGTAAAAAGAAATTATTTTTCAATTCACATCATACAAGTACTGTAGTGCAATCTCTTTGTTATGACAGTTGAACTTACAAATGTAGATTATGTACAAAAAACTGCATTCAAAAATAAAAAATTTTTAAACTTTAGAGCCTACAAGTCCACTCAGTCCTACTTCTTGGTCAGCCAATCACTCAGACAAACAAGGTTGGTTACAATTTGCAGGAAATAATGCTGTCCGCTTCTTGTTTACAATGTCACCTGAAAGTGAAAACAGGTGTTTGCATGGCACTGTTGTAGCTGGCGTTGCAAGATATTTACGTGCCAGATGTGCTAAAGATTCATATGTCCTTTCATGGTTCAACCACCATTCCAGAGGACATGCTTCCATGCTGATGATGGGTTCTGCTTGATAACGCTCCAAAGCAGTGCAGACCGACGCATGTTCATTTCCATCATCTGAGTCAGATGCCACCAGCAGAATGTTGATTTTCCTTTTTGGTGGTTTGGGTGCTGTGGTTTCCGCATCAGAGCATCAGTTGCTCTTTTAAGACTTCTGAAAGCATTCTCCACACCTCATCCCTCACAGATTTTGGGTGGCACTTCAGATTCTTAAACCTTTGATCAAATGCTGTAGCTATCTTTAGAAATCTCACCTTCTTAGTGTTTTGTCAAATCTGCTGTTAAAGTGTTCATAAAACAAAAATGTGCTGGGTCATCATCCGAGACTGCTATAATATGAAATATATACAGAATGTGGGTAAAACAGAGCAGGAGACATACAATTCTCCCCCCAAGGAGTACAGTCACAAATTTAATTTATGCATTTTTTTTAAACGAGCATCATCAGCATGGAAGCATGTCCTCTGGAATGGTGGCCGAAGCATGAAGGGGCATACAAATGTTTAGCATATCTGGCACGTAAATACCTTGCAATGACAGCTACAAAAGTGCCATGCAAATTCCTGTTCTCACTTTCAGGTGACATTGTAAATAAGAAGCATGCAGCAGTACCTCCCGTCAATGTAAACAAACTTGTTTGTCTTAGTGATTGGCAGAATACGAAGTAAGACTGAGTGGCCTTGTAGGCGCTAAAGCTTTACACTGTTTTGGTTTTGAGTGCAGTTATGTAACCAAACAAAAAATCTGCATTTTTAAGTTACACTTTCATGATAGAGATTGCACTTCAGTACTTCTATGAGGTGAACTGAAAACTACTATTTCTTTTGTTTATCATTTTTAGAGTGCATATATTTGTAATAAAAATAATAATATAAAGTGAGCACTGTGCACTTCATTCTGTGTTGTAACTGAAATCAATATTGAAAAAGTAGAAAAACATCAAAAAATATTTAATAAATTTCAAATTGGTATTCTATTGTTTAACAGTGTGATTAATTTTTTTAATCGCAATTCATTTTTTGAGTTAATCACGTGGATTAACTGTGATTAATTGACAGCCCTAATTTAAAGGTTTTTTTAATGCTCTGTAATCCAGGACAGGAGGAAGCCTGGAGACCACCCGTTGAAGCAGGCTGGAAGAATAACCTGGGGTATTCCCAGAAGTGGTAGTCAAACTTTCTTGTGAACAGCAGTCTCATCCTGCCTCCTGGAGCTGGAGGGCAGAGGAAAACTCATCACTGAAAGGGCAAGCCTAGATATGCTGGAGAACACATGCACACACTTTCTATACCTTTCGTACCTTTCCCCTGATGGAGCTAAAAATCTCAAAAACTATGCTGTTAGTATTTATGTGGCATCCAAAATTTCCTAGATGTTTTATAGACAAAGAAGGAAGCCACAGAATTCATGATGAAAGGACTTCATATTTAAGAGACATGATACATTCCAAGCATGGAATGGAATATAAGCAACATAACTGAACAAAGTGAAGTATGTGTCTATTTTGCTTCCACGATTTTTATTTCACATCGTCAATTTTTGTCAACGCTTCTCTGTGGGAGGATTAATCTTTACAAGCCTTTTGGAAGAAACATGTTTTAGTGATGGACTTGAAGGAACAGTGGATCAGGTTAGGGAATGGGTTCAAGGTGTGGTGGTTGGCACAGTAGAAGACATAAAATAGAGACAAGATTGGGACAAGGACATGAAAGTTGTGGCTTAGCCTGAGTAATGGGGACAATGCTTACATATTTCCTACTTTGGAACAAATCATTAATTGTGGATATCTTTTATGCTAAATCTAGCATATTCCATATTTGTTCATTTGCATGATTCTTTTAAAAAATATTATGCAGGCTGAACAGTAACTGCAGCGTGAAATCTTTTGGATTAGAATGATAAGGTGCTGCCTGAAGCTGGATACATCATCGTAAGCAATTTATCTTTTTTGAGGCTTTGATTTATTACTCAGAGTCCTTATACTAGATGATGCTGGTGTAATTAGATGTATAAATGTGCAACTGCATTACACATTAATACACAGGATACATGAAAAAATCTTCTGCAATTCATTTATTCTCATGGGCAGAGGGTTCAGTCAGGAAGCAACTAAGAATGATTCATTTTAATATACAAAGATCAGTCTTCTATAATTTTACTATTTTATAAAATAATCAAATAAATATGAAATGCATTACTCCAAATCTACCAAAAATATTATTTTACAGTAAGTCTGAAGCCAGCGTGCCTAATCAGCAATAGTCTTAATGTGTAAATATACCAACAATAGGGCACGTGGCCAGAAAAATCTCTTGCATGTTAGGTCACTGCAATTCAGAAGCCAAGGGAACTTGTTCACCTACCCATAATCAATTTCTAAGAACCAAATTTTAACCACCACCGAATAGCATGTGCATTACAACATAATTCAAAATACAAAAACGCTATTGTGCTAACTCAGAGTTATACATATTAGATTAGAATTTAGCACTACATTCGATACGATGGTTGAGGGCAGCGCAACCGATGTATTCCAGCTGTTTCATGGTAGAGGGGAACTTCACAGTGAGTTGATCACTAAGGGTATATCTACACTGCAACATAAGCCCAGGCTCAGACTAGGGCTTGAGCCCAAACCCCTCTTCTATCTACACACAAATCTCTCAGACTCAGGCTTGGCCCTAGAGTTGTAGAACCCTGTGGGTACTGAGTATCCAAACCAGGATTCAAGCCCTATTGCTTTGCAGTGAAGATGCAGCCCCCCCTCGCCCCCCGCCACCCTCCACTCCCCTGCTAATTGAGGCCCTGGGAGTCCAACAAAAGTATCCCACAATCCCATGGGCCAACTACCGTTGTCCTCTCTATCCCAAGAATCCTCAAATCGAGGCCAATGAAAAGAAAAGCATCCCTCCTTGGTGTACTGCAGCAGCTCAGTGAATCAGCACTAACTCTTCCATTGTCTTCTGACCACCGAAATGCAAACACACCATCAGCAGCCTTGTGTTTGCAATGGAGACTTAACTTGACAAGCCTTTGCAGCACACTGCTTCACAGTCACTGGAGCACAGCCAGATTTTGGTGATCCTCTGGTGTGAGGCCAGCAGAACAGTGGACTTCCGTCCGAGTACCAGGAATGACCAGGCATACCAGCAAATAAACAAGAAGCTGGCAAATCTTTAAATATACCAGACTGGTGACCAGTGCAGAGATCTGATTAAGCATCTCAAGACTGAGTATAGGAAAATCAGGAAGCAGAACCACATCTCAGGCACCTTGCTGACATTGTGCTCAGTTTAGGAGGAGTTTGACTGGGTTCTGGGCACTGCGCTGGTCAGCTGAGATGGTGCCACACTGGCCCCAGAACCCAGCATGGGGAGTGATGGGAGCCAGCAGCAGGCGCAGACTGAAGCCAACGAAGTGACTCAGTTGCTGAAACCCATCCCACAGGAGGCTCTGCTGCAGGAGCAGCACATCCTGGGGCCTAGTTCTGCCATCCTTACATTGAACAGTACCCTCACTCTGCAAGTACTTCCATTGATTCCACGAGGGCTGCTTGCAGAATGAGTTACTACTCAACCATTAGTAAGGGTGACATATTCAGGCTCTTAATATGTGTTGGGCTCTAGTGAGACAAAGTAGTTTTATGTGCATTGAGAATCATTCCCAGTTTCTGAAGAAATTATTTTTAAGAAGTTTAGAGAAGTCATTGTATCTACCTGCCCAGAATGGAAAAGGGATTGATTTAGATTTGATCATTTTTTTGTATAATGTTAATAATTTACTTACATTCTGCAACTTGAAATTTCAGTCCCAGTTAGACAGAAGAGGAACACAGATAGAAATGGAATCTAAGGCCAGGTCTACACTACCGCGGTAGTTCGACAGCTGGCAATCGAACTTCCGGGTTCGATTTATCGCGTCTGGTCTGGACGCGATAAATCGATCCCGGAAGCGCTCGCCGTCGACTGCGGTACTCCAGCTCGGCGAGAGGAGTACTGCGGAGTCGACGGGGAGCCTGCCTGCCGCGTGTGGACCGCGTCTGAACCGCGGTAAGTTCGAACTAAGGTATGTCGACTTCAGCTACGTTATTCACGTAGCTGAAGTTGCGTACCTTAGTTCGAATTTGGGGGTTAGTGTAGCCCAGGCCTCAGAGTTCTAGGTCTGTTACTAACAACAACAATACTAACAGCTCACATGCAGTCACACAAACTACTTCTCAGTCACACGCAAAATCCTTTGCAACAACTCTTATTGTACTCATATGTGCCAGCCAAGTCCTACAACCCTTGAAATGCAGCACTTCAGGAACAAGTGAAATGCTTTACAGGGTGCTGCTTGTATCTTGGGGGCGAGAGGGAGGAAGAAGGAGCACAAGTTACTGAGCAAATCCACATCAGAGACAGGAGTGGGTGAAGGCTTGCAGCCCCTATTCGGCTTTGAACTATAACCTCCACACTTTATTGGGGATTAAGAACTGTAGTACTAATGTATTATGTTAGCTGTAACACATTTCATTTTGCGCTCCCATGCAATAACTTTATTGTAGCATAAAATTATAATCAGGGTTTAGAAAAGCAGCTATCTACAGCTCCTAAAAACAAGTGGAACATATTTTTGGTTTCTACTGTTATTTATAAAATTAAAAAAATGCTAGGAGTCTGCAAACTACATGGAATTGTACTATATAGCCTAAGGGTGTATTCATTCTCTTAATTCCAGAATGCCATCACAACTCACATTAAACCTATTAAAACATTTTGTCTTCAAACTATGTAAGTCATTAGGATACTGACACAGCAAGTCTTGAGAAAGACTGCAAGGTATTCATTCCACATTAGAGGAATTTTAACTCCCCATGTTGGTATCTGAGTATGAACTCCTCCCACAACTCTGTTTCATTAAAAATGACAGCAAGTTACATTTATACTGTGCACCAAGGAGGTTTAAACTGTTAGGTTTACTGATACTTCCATTACTACTTCAGGATTCTTTTTGCTTTCAATCTTTTGGCAATAACTATTCCTGATAGTCTCAGAAAAGCAAGTAGGCATTACGCTTTTCAGTGGCTTTGACTTTTCTTAAGTCAATACAAAACCAAATTATCTGTGTTGCTGTGAGCTGCACCACTTTGTGATTCTATTATTACTTCTAATTCAAACATACTCTCCCATGTTCACTGTACTGTCTCCCACATATTGGCTGGAATAAAGAACTCTCCTTTCTGTACCCCACTACTCGGAGTGATCTGGCTGCACTGCTCAACAGGATTGATCTTCCCAGGTGTAGTTGTGAAGACATCTCCAGAACTGCTGCTAATCAAATTCCTGGCCTACTTTACCTGCATGATAGGTAGGCTTTCTCCCAGAAGCACAACAGTATTGGATCCAGTACCTGGTAGCAGAGGCCCTAAATCTATTTTTTGAGTCACAATATGAAAAAAAAAATCACTTCTCTACTGTTCCAGCATTTAGATAGTTTATTTTGTCTTCCAGGCATGACGGTTTGAAATGCTTCTGTCTTGTATTCCTTCATGCTTTACTTAGCCATTATCACATCCATTCCTCTTTTCAGCAAAATTCAAATGATTGTGGTGCAAATCAAGTTAACTGATTGTAATACACATTCTCTCAAGATTTCCTCAAAAAATCCTAAAGAGTGACAACTAAACACTGGGTGAAATCCTGACCTTACAATTGAAGTCAATGGCAAAAAAATGGGAGTTTTGCCATTGATTTCAATGGGGTCAGGATTGGAATTCACACTTGATTTCTAAATATAAATATTCCCTTCCCTGAACCTCACCCAACCCCATCTTCAACTTAGCCTAAAACAGCAACAAAACAAGCTGAAGTTGGATTTTTATATTTCCAATTTTCCATCCATTTTTGGGACCTACATTAGGGCCATTTGTGGTGTTGCTCCCTTTACCCCCATCTTCCTTAGTATCTTTGCAAATCAAAATATCCACGTCAGCCTGAAATAGATATGATTATTCATACAGCACAGCTAAACAGATATGCTAGATTTTTTCATTTTCACTGAGCTTAGTCAATAGTACGAATAAAAAAAAAAGAACAATATACTTGATTACATACAGAAACAATGCAGAGATTCATACTTACAGGCTGAGGCTGTTCTGCAATACAGCAGTTGAAACACAACCAGAACTCACTCATTGTTTACAGTCTGAAGTGTGAACACAGAGGATGAGAGCAAGCAGCAAAATTCCAAATCTCTGCTAGAGAGCCTCCACGTAGAAAGTTCCTTAGCTCAACTACTGTGTAATGGACCGAAAGTGGGAAAGGTTTTTTTTCTGTTGTGAGCTTTTCCCAATGGCAGTTAAGTCGTGGGATAATCAAGTTTGTGACAAAGATGTAAAAGAGTCTTCTCTCCAAACGTGTTAGTCCAAGCACCGAAGAAGCATGTATAAATGGTCTCTTGGTCCTTATTCTAAAGGCAATTACCTGAAAGAGAAAAGTGTGTTACGTCAGCAAGAAAGAAAATAGGTCTTTTTAAGCTGACAGATTTCAGAATATATACCCGATAGGCCCTAACAAATATTTAAACCATGAATCATATATGGACCCAAAAGATGCACACTTATTTCAATCACATTTTTGTTTCTATAGAGACACCACTAAAAATTGTGTAAGGCAGAGTCTCAAGTAATACAAAGATTCCATGACTTCTTGTAATAAAGTTACAGATAATGTAACCAGAATCTACATTTAGGAATAGTGTCCTGGCTTGGAGAATGTTACACTAGCCATCTTTTTTCTTTTGGCTGCCCATTCTCCCTTTCAAACCCCTTAAGCAAAATAAATAAATAAAAAAAGCAAGTTCTGATCAGAGTCAAAGGAGAAAAGGACAAAACTTCAGAGGGAAATCTACCTGTTGACATCTCCTCCCACTCGCTTTAAAAATAAAATAAAATAAAATAAAAGCAATATTCAATAAAAGCAATAATTTGTTCCAAGCTCACTCAGATTAGGCCCAGTAACAACCAGTTAAGGTCCTGTAGTGCAAATTTTAATGCTTTGTAACTGGTTGCCCTGAGGTTGTTTTTGTAATGCAGATGGGGACCTTGCTATCCAAGTCACCCTTTTCTAATTCTGAAAAAGACGTTACCAATAAACTGAAGCTGATAAGGCACAAATTCTGTCAACACAAATACTTTTCTTTCCCTCCCCTCTACCCTGACGCTCCGTATACAGTTCCATTCATAATGGGAAAACACATGTGAAATGTGGGACTGTCTTCTTAAAACACAAACTCCTGGCGTGGAACAACTGACACATTAAATTCCTGCCATTCTTTTGCTAAACTATAGATTGGGTTTTTTTTTGTTTAACCTTTAACCTGAAGTCTCCATCCCCTGCCCCCCAAGTAATTCCCTGGTGATTTTACTGTGGTCATTCCATGCACAATCTGTCTTATCTTTATTTTGTAAAGAAATGGAAAATTAAATGATTACAAAATTATAAAATTACACAATTATTTTTAAAAAATGTAAATAGTAACTATATAAATGGTTTAATCCATTTATGGAAATCCAATACACAAACTGCTGTACATTACTATTTAAACTACTGCATTACCTAGAGGTCTCAAATAAGTTTGGGACTCATTGGGCTAGACACAGTACAAAGAAAGAAAGATTCTATCCTGATGAACTGACAGTCTAAATTTATGCATTCCAATTTTGCAGGAAACTTAGATGTCATGAAATTTGTCTCCAATAAAGGTAATTAGATATTTGTGTTCATGTACAGGAATGTCGTTCTAAGGAACAGAAACTCTAGTAACAAGTAGTGGTGCAAGTAGAAATAATTTCTTGGTGGTACTGCACTCATGGGAGGGACACAAGGGGGGCACGTGACCTGCCATGTGACTCCTCCCCACCCCAACCCAGGGCCCCCATGCTCTCCCTGTCCCCTCTGACACCCCCCTTTGTATATACAAACATCAACATACTTAACTACTCACTTTCACCCCAAATATGTAGTATTTCAGTCTGTTTATATGGAATATGGGAGTTGGGTGAGGAGCCATTTCAGCATATGTATGACTTATTAAAAGACAAATTTTAAGGAGAACTGTATCCTAAACTGCATTATGGTATTCATAGGTGCAGAGCACCTGCTAATTTTTCCCCATGGGTGCTCCAGCCGTGGAGCACCCATGGGGAAATATTAGCAGGTGCTCTGCACCCACCGGCAGCCAAGCTCCTCCCTCCTCCTCCCCTCCCAAGTGCGCCACGTCCCCGCTCCTCCCCCTCCCAGTGCTTCCCGCCTGCCACTTAACAGCTGTTTGGCGGTGCTTAAGACTTTCCGGGAGGGAGGGGGAGAAGTGGGGAGGCTGCATGCTCAGGGGAGGAGGCGGAGAAAAGGCAGGGCAGGAGCGTGGACTTGGAGGAAGGGGGTGGATGGGGGAAGGGGGTGGAATGGGGGCGGGAAGGAAGGGGTTGGGGTGGGAAAAGGCAGGGTGGGGCGGGGACTTGGGGGAAGGGGTGGAATGGAGGTGTGGTGAGGACGGTGCAGGGGCAGGAAGAGGCGGGGCAGGGGCAGGGGTCGAGCACCCACCGGGCAGAGGGGAAGTCAGCGCCTATGATGGTATTGTACCCAAACATTGCATTTCAATGGGGGATTCAACTTCCTTTAAAAGGAACAGACTCTTGAAACTCCTACCAGTCCACAAAAGCGGTCCATAGTCATGCAAATAGTCCCATTGTCTTCAATGGGATTGATCAAATGATTAAGGGTTTACAGGATTAGGTTCCAAGTTTGTAAATTGTTCTGGATGAAACTGACAATGCCTGAGCTGTCAGATCAGAAGGAGCTTCATTCAAATAAAGGTCGACTGATGCGTAATAAGTCTTAGCTCCGTTGCTAAGATGAGGAACATATTTTCAGCAAAGTTCTTGCCAGATTCCTGAGGCAGCTGGCTGGTTTAAGGCTGTCAGTGTCCAGCATTATAATCTTCACTTATAGTTCTCTCACCCACAAAGCTGGAAAATGGGGCATTTGTTTTCATTGTTTTGCTGCTCCAGTTCCAGTTCACAAAATGAATGTTAGACTAGTTTGGCTGCAAAGAAGAATTCTAGGTACACTGGGGACAACACCCGATTCCCATCAGGCTGCAGAACTGGACTGACATCAGAATCCAAACATCCTCTGATCAGTGCAAGCAGAGGCATTCCTCTAATGATTTGGACTTTATGTGGATGCAGTATGGATGTCATGGATAATCAGGCCAATGGGGAGAAACAGAATCAAAAACACTCTTTAAACACCTTCCGGCCCCCCCACCCCTCCCTAGCCCCTTCTGCTCCTTTGAGGAGTAGAGTGCAGCCCCCCTCCCCGGTACCGTGTACTGGAGAGTACCGCCATACTTGCACCCCTGGTAATAATACTAATTTCTATATTCTTGATTTGAAGAAGCTACTAACATAATTGACAGCATCTGTACATGACAATGGGCTTGATTACACTTGAAACCTACAGTGGCACAGCTGTAAGCCACCTCCCAGAGAGGTGGTAGCTAGGTTAATGGAAGAATTCTTCTGTCGCCCTAGCACGGTCCTCACTATGGGTTAGGTGGGCTTAACTATATTTCTCAAAGGTGTGGATTTTCACATCCCTGAGCAACATAGCTGGGTCAACCTAACTTTTTAGTGTAGACCAGGCCTACATTTAACAACCCCAGAATTAGGATAAAATGGAAACGGTATTCTACCTCCCTTCCCTCAATCCACTGCCAACACCACCGACAATAAGCAATTTTGCTTTAAAAAAACAATAATAAAAAAAACAACTTGTAAATATTTTAGCAGACTAAGGGATTTCAAACAGAGGAACTGAGGCAATGCAAACATGGAATATTTTCACTAGAGAAAAAATGCTTCTTAAGAAAGCAAACACCATTCTGCCTCAAGATGTTATATTATGCTAGAACAACAACAATTAAGTCCAGATGTGCATTACCTGTTTTGATCTCTCAAGGAGCCATAATCAAGACACTAGGTTACAGATCTGCAAATACAACCAGGTGAATAGCAACAAAGAGTCCTGTGGCACCTTATAGACTAACAGACGTATTGGAGCATAAGCTTTCATGGGTGAATACCCACTTTGTCAGACGTCTGACGAAAGCTTATGCTCCAATACGTCTGTTAGTCTATAAGGTGCCACAGGACTCGCTGTTGCTTTTTACAGATCCAGACTAACACGGCTACCCCTCTGATACTTGACAGCCAGGTGAATGTGGATCAACTACCAGCTAGTCAAGAAACAGCAAGTTTCCATGACAGCTGGCTGCCCCCAAAACAAAGAAATAAAAGAAATTAGTTCATAAGCCTTCACTGCAGAGTTGTCTTTATGCATTCCCCAGAATTGTCATTGTTGCTGATCTGAAGAAATATTTGTTCTAGCGTTATTTCATACACTGATGCAAATGGAAGAATTAACAGAATGACTCAAGTACTTAGGCTGTGTAATATAAAGACAGTAAAATTTCACTGGATTAAAATTTTAAAAATACCAAAAGACAAGGCACTTCAATGGAGAAGTTTTTTAAAAGTCAACTCCAAGTACACTCACGGCACACTCAGATCTTTTAGATTGGGATTTTCAAAAGTTCACTGCACAGGCCTAACTCTGCTCCCCTTGGAGTCAATAGTAAAACTCCCATTGACTTAAATGTGAACAGAATTAGGCCAGCACAGAGAAATTTTGAAAATTCCACCTTCAGTTGGTTCTCATAACTCTAATCCCAGGAGGCATCCCACTTGATTTCTAGAATTCTTCATATCCAATACTGTCAAAAAACTTAGGTTTTGCAACCAGAATATGGTTAATTTATGTTAGGTGTGCAACTTCTGACTCTTGTTTAGCTCTGTGATAGTACAGCAAACATCTACAATTAAAGCTTAATGCTGTATGGTGTTTAGAAGCTGGGATTCCAAGTTGCTCAGAGGTGAAGCAAGGCATTGGTTTCTAGCTCTTGCAACTCAGGTGATACTAACTACTAAGACTCTGTTAGAGAAAAGCTAGCTGAATCAGTGACAATATTACAAGGCCTGATGTATCATTACCTACTAGAGCTAGAAATAAATACCCTGTGGAACTGTATTGTTGGGTTTCCCTTTTCCCTAGCAATGGTATAACATATTCATCTGTATCCGTGGAAGCTCATGAAGTATCAGGCCATAGAGTGTCACTAGTCCCTCAGTCTAACAGAGCTTTTTTGGCACAGGTTCAGAACTGAATATATTAAGTTCCTGTTGTTACAGTGGTTCAGTTTTCAAACCCTGGTTAAATCTAAACCCACACATATAGGGAAATTCTTCTGCAGCTCATAGTCTTATTTGCATTCTAATACCCAGAATGCTCTTCCAGCTCTTTGCAGTTTGAAGAGCTGCGGTCAGTTGAAGCCCTGGGAACAATCCACAAAACTTGGACATGCTTGTGTTCGTCTGAAATTCTGTTCTGGGTTGCAAAGCTTGTGAAAATCCCCCCCTCCCCCCCCGCTGTTAATAAATAGGATTTTGGTCATGTATGCTATTTGAAACTTTTATTTTTGTCTGCAAACAAAACCCACTAAACAACTGAACCTCAAAGTGTAAGTTACACTACAATGAGCCTACAAAGAGCATCATATTCTTTTATAGCACTTCTCAAATATTTTTTCTTAGAACAAGTAAAGTTAAGCACACACGATAGCTCCTATATAGTACATGCTAAATTCACCTCAGTCTTTATAGTTCTATATAACAGTGCCAAGAAGCCTTTTTGTCTGCTTCCTCTCCATGTGAAGAGAATTTTTCCTTCCTTTTCCCTTTAGAAATAAATTTCTACGTCTTGAAACAACTGAATGTTGTGGCATTTTAATTATCTAATTTTTAAAATTAGGTTACCAAAAAAGAAAGAAAGAAAATAAAAGTGATGGCTATTTGTCAAAAAGCTGGAATTTTATATGCACTGCCCTGTAAAACAAATGACTTTTACTGTGGTTTGGTTATTATGTAGGGCGAGGCACAAAGCTGCTGTGTAAAATGGAAAAAATGCAATTAAGCAGGTGGCAAAAGAGACATCAACATTCTAGCTAGCAATAACGATATACTCCTCAGAGTTCTCTTAATGTCCTTTAAATTACTTCTTAAACAGGGTTTCAAACAAGGAGAGTAAGTTGTTCTTTTTGTTAATTATTGGTTTAAATATGAAGGGTATTGATTATCCTTACAGCTACCAATCAGATAATTATATAATCATGATCTCACATGAAAGTACCCAGGCCTGATCCTGTGAGGTGCCGAGCACCCTAAACGTCACGTGCTTAATGGGGATTTAGACACTCAGCACCTCACAGGTAGTGCTCTGCATTTCCACAGCATCAAGCCCTTAATGTGGTATTGTGTGAGTAGCAAACCGCATTACATATAGTGCTGCATTTGTCTGTCTAGACCTCCCAGATTACTGGGGCCCCACTAGGTTATCCTCTTAAACAAGACTGAAGCATGCAGTTCAAGATGAATGCTTAAAAAAAAAAAAAAAACCTAAATTTTTGCTCTTACATAATTTCCCAGTGCTGTTCTAATTGAGCAGCTGGGTAATGCAGCTCCAAATGAGACAGACTATATCCTCATCCTGACCCCACTACCAACTTAACAAGAGCCTTACTAAGGGAGAACCATATACTTTATTACTATATCCTAGTAACATCTTTTGCAACAGTTTAGTTGGAGAATACAATTGAGGGTTAAAGAGAACATATAAAACAGTGTCACACAAACGGTCTCTCAATCACGATTAAAAGTATCATATTTAAACTTTATTTTGCCTTTCGTGGCAAATTTAAACAAACAGTACTAAGGGATGAGGATACCTATATATACAGATCTGTTTTGTCTTTCACAAATTGAAGTACTAAGGAGATTTTCACTGTTTCAAAATGAGTTCTATGGCTGATCGAATGCAAAAGTGAAACTACTACTCAGAATTGTTACATTGCAATCTTAAATTTAAAATGCAGAAATAAAATGTCACGGGCAATTAGTGGGTAGAGCAAGGTGTGGCAATTAGGAGTATGAGCAGAGGTTTAATTTATTAAAACCATATTAACAACTTTACTGAACTTTGATAAACCTTGAGAAAGAAATTTAAAAAGAAAAAAGTTCTCTTTTCAGGCTCTCCAGGACTCCTCACAGAAAGGGGGCTAATCAGTGTTAATCTTAATTGACCTGAATAGGAATACAGTACAAGCTGACAGTGGGAGGGGAGGGTTCGAAGAAAGCAAGTTGTTCTGTAATTACAGTGTAAGAACTGCTTCCTCACTTTAAAACACTTTAACAGGGCCGCCCAAAGGATTCAGGGGGCCTGGGGCAAAGCAATTTCGGGGGCCCCTTCCATAAAAACAAAAGTTGCAATACTATAGAATAGTATATTCTCGTGGGGGCCCCTGTGGGGCCCAGGGCAAATTGCCCCATTTGCCCCCGCCCGGGCAGCCCTGCACTTTAATAGGCTCCCTTCATAGGTCAATCTTCCTTATCCTCTGGCTGTATTTTCTTTGCTGAAGCTTCAAACAGGAAGTGTGGTAACCGCGCTATTTGATGATTGCTAGCAGCAGATACAAAGCACAGTAAACCACAGGAAGAAAAATTATTCACATCTGAATTTAACTAGCCTCCCCTGTTACCAAGACCCACATTGTTATTCAAAAAGAACATTTACATATTATAGATCTACAAAGTTGTCAACAATATTATTTTATACTTAAGTCATTTATGGGACATGAATTTGTTAACAACTAAGTTCATGCACAGGTTGCACAGAGATATAGTCATTGGAAAGGAAGCTCCATTTTAAATATTTGTGCTCTTATGTCTACACTATCCATCCCATCTGGGTACTGCTGGGTTTGGAAGTCAAAGTTGTTTGATAACTGCAATGAGGACTACCCAGCAAGGAAGCTGTGAAGTCTGCCAACTGGAGGTGCCTGACCAATCTGCTTAAATCAAACATTTGCTGCTTTTGATATGTAAAGATCAAAAAGTAAAAGGCATGCTCTGCTACACTGTTAGGTCATTTAAGGACACCCCCCCCCATAATTAGCATTCCCAACAAGCCATTAACTGTCAATCAGCTCTAATCTGGTCAGTTATGTGTAACATTATATTCATACTTTTATCACAACTCATTTGTCTACTCCAACCTTATTGCAAAATCAAAATTAAATTTACCATTTTCCCAAATAGTTTCCAAGTAGACAAAATCAGGGCTGAAGGTGGGCAACAAAAGAGGCAGAGGAGACAATGAAGTTCAACCCCAATGCCCTACAAACTTACACACTAGAGCAGAAGAACCATCTCCTCCAGCTGACCAGAGACTCTCTGGATGGGGGCAGGAGATGATGCCTCAATACCCTTCCCCCTGCAGACCCAGTTAGTATCTTGAGATGTTTTAAATCACTCTAAACACTTTCATGACTCTCCTGATTGGACAGTTGCTTTGGGGGGTTAATCCTCTCTTGTGGTAACTCTCCCACTCAACTCATAGTCTCTGAAGGAGAAGAGGAAATGGGAAGTAAGGAAGGAGGGCATGATTGTATCAAGGACAGATAGCAAGAAGGAACACACAAGGAGAGGTTGGAGGGGAGGAGAGAAAAAAGAAGAGGACCACTTAACAATAGCTAGACAGAGGGACCTCTGGAGACAGTTAATATATTAAAGAATGGAAATAATAAGCCATGTGCCAGTTACTGCCCTAGCCACTCTACTTGTACTCTGAGTCCCTACCTCTCACACTTTGTCTTCTCAGTCAAGCTTTTCAGGGCTGGACTGTCTTCCTACATAGCTGTACAGCACTCAGCACATAGAGCACTACTTGCAATAACAACTCTCTTATAAAAACACAAATTTTTTGCTTAGGCCGCTACTGACATTATTTGGTGCAAGAGTCTGAGCAAACCTAGAAGTAAATTCTAGGAACATAGTTCCTCCATCTTGAAGTCTGAATGCAAGAGAATACTACCAGACCAGTGCAGAACATTAACAACATTACTTCTTCAATGTGTTCATGGTCTTCAACAAGGTGCTCCCAGGCCATCTTCAAAATTTTATTTTTATTATTAATGGAGATATCCTATCTCCTAGAACTGGAAGGGACCTTGAAAGGTCATTGAGTCCAGCCCCCTGCCTTCACTAGCAGGACCAAGTACTGATTTTGCCCCAGATTCCTAAATGGCCCCCCTCAAGGATTGAACTCACAACCCTGGGTTTAGCAGGCCAATGCTCAAACCACTGAGCTATCCCTCCCCCCGTAAATCTTTACAGGTCTTTATATTCAAAATCCACTGTATAAATTAAGAGGCAACAGACTCACAGAAATGTCCAATATTGATTTTATGAAAGACTAAGAATTCATCAGATCTCATTAATGCTATTTTTGTCCTTGGGGTACCTGGAATACCCTTAGCTCTGAAGAATTCTGAAACATTTCATTCTATTATTCTATGCCAGGAAGGAGCCCTATACTCACCCCACAACAACATGCCACACTCTGCAGCTCAAATACTTATTTTTTAAAACAAGGTCCTCCCACATTTCACCAGAACACAAGTCCTCCTCATTTTATTGAAATAAAAGTTAAAATTTATTTGTAATTCTAAAGACTGTGTGTGTGTGTTGGGGGGTGATATGGGGGGGGGGCATTAGAGCTTCTCTCACAACGAGGGTTGCTGATAACAAACAGAATCTCCTTACAAAGTTTACAGCTCCTTGTCGAAACAGGTGCTTTTAGATTCCCCAACTTTAAACTTTACCATCAGACAGTAACTCTAAGCCAAGCAATAGAGTGGCTCGTTCCCTTATGCTGTAGAGCCCCGGATTGGCTCCTGCTGAAAGCAGATTTGATTGCTCCTTTAACCCTTTCCAATGTGCTTCATTCATACTATCGTCAATCCCCTAAAGAACTGTGGCAGCCAGAAATACTTCATGTACAATGTCTACTAAATTTTTTAAAAAAATCACCCCTTTCTACATACCAAGGCCTCTCTCTGGGGTAACTCAAAACTCCATATAGCAGGCAACCCCATCATACGACCAGATTGGATTAGGAAGGGGACTTTGACCATCAGTCCATTTATTGGAAATTATACCTTCCTCCCTTTTATAATATTAAAAGAAAGATTCAGTCTAGAGCAGTGGTCTCCAACCTTTCTATACCCAAGATCACTTTTTGAATTTAAGGGCAACCCAGGATCTACCCCGCCCCTTCCCCAAAGCCCTGCCTCGCTCACTCCATCCCCCCATCTTTTTGTCACTCGCTCTCCCCCACCCTCACTCACTTTTACCGGGCTGGGGCAAGGGGTTGGGGTTTGGGAGGGGGTGTGAGCTCTGGGCTAGGGCCAAGGGGTTCGCAGTGTGGGAGGAGGCTCTGGGCTAAGCCTGGAATAGGGGATTGGGGTGCAGGAGGGGGTGTGGGGTGCTGGCTCTGGGAGGGGGCTCACCGGCTCAGGGCTGGGGGGTTGGGGTGCAGGAGGGGGTATGGGTGCTGGCTCTGGGAGGGGGCTCAGGGCTGGGGCTTGGGGTGCAGGAGGGGGTATGGGGTGCTGGCTCCAAGAGGGGGCTCAGGGCTGGGGTGCAGCATCCTGCCGGGTGGCACTTATCGTGAGCGGCTCCCGGTCGGCGGTACAGCGAGGCTAAGGCAGGCTTCCTGCCTGCCCTGGCCCCACACCGCTCCTGGGGGCATGCTGGCCACTTCTGGGAGCGGCGTGGGGCCGCGGCAGGCTGGGAACCTGCCTTAGCAGCAGCCCCACTACACTGCTGGAGATCGCAATCAACTGGGAGAGTCCCCAGGATTGACCAGTCGATTGCGATCAACGGGTTGGTGATCACTGGTCTAGAGACTAAGGAATGGCAACATATCTAGCTTAAACATACCATCTCCCATCTCTTTAGCCCTAATGCCTGAGCTATCCCGACCCATCTGGACTGCTTTAATTTCTCCCAATATTACCCAGATTGCTAAACCCTATGGCAACACTATATGCACATTTGGCCAGCAAATTTAAATTAAATACAGATTTCCTAAAAAAGAAATGGGAGGAGGAACTAGACCAATTATTCTCTGCTAACTGGTGGAAACAAATTGTAGCCAGTGCTCCAAATTGTTCCTTGAACCTCCATTTATGATTAATCCAGTGGAAAATCATATGGAGGAGGCATTTGACCCCTGTCCGAACTCAAAACAGGTGCTGCTAAGTCAGACAAATGTTGGGACTGTGATTCAACGGGTGCTAACTTAACCCATATGCTGTGGGAATACTCCTATACCTGTATGTATTGGCAAAGCTTAATTGCAGAGTCAACTTTTTCCTACCAAATAAAATTATGTTACAAGCTAAACATGTAATTTTAAATTTAATGGATATGAATTGGAAGCTGAATAAATCTGAAAAACTTTGGCTGGACAGACCACTAATAATTGCTGAAAGACTGCCACTAAAAAAATAGAAATCTAAAAAGTGACCAACAATTGAAGACTGGAGCAGACATTGTAAGCTTGACCACTATGGAAAGAAAACCCAAGCAAAGATACGGGATGCTTTCCTGGAAGGATCTGAATGAGCCTATTAAATGCCTGAGACTCCCCCCACTTATTTCTTTCCCATCTCTATACCCACTTCCTTCCCTCTCCATCTCTAAACCCCTCTTCTGAACTTCGCTTCTGTTCTTTATTTTATCTTAATAGTTTTTCTTTAACTATTTGGATTTTGTGACAGACCCAGACCAGTGGGGTACAGGAGTCTGGTAGAGGGCAAATATACTGGCCACTGGATAATAGTTTTCTATTCCCTGAGTGACCAGAGCAGGGGCTGCACTAGAGCAATCAGGAACCTGCTAGAACCAATTAAGACAGGCCGGCTAATTAAGACACCTGGAGCCAATTAAGAACATACTAGAATCACTTATGGCAGGCAGACTAATCAGGACACGTGGTTTAAAAAGGACCTCCCATCAGTTAGCGGAGGGCAAGCAAGGAGTGAGAAGGCATGCTGCTGGAGGACTGAGGAGTACAAGCGTGATCAGGCTTCAGAGGGAAGACCCTGTGGTGAGGATAAAGAAGGTGCTGGGGGGAGGCCATGGGGAAGTAGCCCAGGAAGTTGTAGCTGTCATGCAGCTGATACAGGACACGTAGACAGCTGCTATCCACAGGGCCCTGGGCTGGAACCTGGTGTAGAGGGCGGGCCTAGGTTCCCCCTATCCCCCCAACTCCTGATCGGACACAGGAGGAGTTGACCTGGTCTGTGAGCAACATCAGAAGGGAAGGTCTAATTTGGAAAGGGATCTGGCCTGTCCCCGACCCACTAGGTGGAACATAGAGACTGCGGGGATTGTTCTTCATTTCCCCCATGCTGGCCAGTGATGAGGTTAACTGAGTGAATGGCAGGTTTGAGCCTCTAGCGGAAGTGGCCAAACTGAGGGCTGCAGTGAAACTCTGAGGCAAGCAAATCCGCCAAAAAGTGCAGGACCCACCAAGACAGAGGAGGAACTTTGTCACAGTTTTTATAAACAAATTTTGTTTGTTTGCAAATTGTGTAATACAAAACATGGATTTATATTTTAACCATTCATATTACATATATATTTCAATGTTTCAAGTACGCCTCTACCCCGATATAACATGACCCGATATAACACGAATTCGGATATAACGTGGTAAAGCAGCGCTCCGGGGGAGCGGGGCTGCGCGCTCCGGCAGATCAAAGCAAGTTCAATATAACGCGGTTTCGCCTATAACACGGTAAGATTTTTTGGCTCCCGAAGACAGCGTTATATCGGGGTAGAGGTGTATAGCTAAGGTTAGGTGGCAAATGGTTAATATACATATTATGAGAAGTTCATGCATAGTTTGTTTTTTTATGTATCTTTTAAAATATTTAATTAAAAATAGTAAAAAAAAATGTTCTCCCCCAATGTTTTTCACTCTGAAACTGAATATATACACCCACATCCTTTCCTCTGCCTGCTCAGCTGATAGATAGTAGTTAAGGTGTAGTTAAGTAATGTGTCTATTTTTGGAGACAAAGGTTTGCTGCTTTGTGTACATACCCACACGAGTATAACGCTAGTTGGAAGGCCCACTGTTCACCAAAAGGGGGATGTTTTCTAGCTCACACAACCTAAAAGAAAAGCACATGTTTATTTTTTCCCCTTCATTTCAAACTATTTTTAAAGTGATGCAAACAATGTCAGAAAGACCACATTTATATTTAAAGAAAAACTGTTTTCAAAAACAGACTTTGGACAAGCTCTTTAGATTGATATCTAGCAATGCAATTATGCAGCTACATACTAAATCTCAACTTGTCTTAAATCAATTTACTTAAGACTGTCTCCACGCCCCATTACAGTACACTTTGGACAACAAAGGGGAATGTCACTCATCACCTGAACCTTGTTTACCAGTACAGGACAGCACATTCCATACCTATATCAAAACCAGGGATTTTCCAAAGGCCATAAATTTTTCTGAAAACTGATAGGAGGCAATAAGAATATTTACTGTAGCTGTTCTGAGTGCCAAGTTCTCCACTCAGATGCACATGCAGAACCCCCACTGAAGTTAGCAGGAGTTTTATGCATGCATCTATGGGACTTTGGCTCCTAAAATGTAATTAGCACTACATTAAAACAAGATCTGCGAATCATTTACTCTCTCAGATCCTGAGGAACCTGAGTTGCAAGTTACTCCGCTGGATCACATGAAAACACATTCATCATAAACAAAGCTTTTAAGAGTCCTAAACCCTTCCCTTCACTTCCTCATAACTTTCTCAGAATAGCTTTTTGCTTGAAATGTCTTAAATTTAATCTCAACCCAGGAATGAAAACTTTGGGAAAGAGATTCAGCTAAATTTAGATTACCTTTAAAATTTCTCTGCCCTAAGGAATTTTTTTGCCCAATTTAGGGCCCAATTGTGCAACCATTTCCACGTTTTCCCCTTTACTCATATGAGTAGGTTAAATATGAGCATAAGTATTTTCAGGATCACACCTTTGTCTTTTTGTTGGTGGTTTTTGTTTTGACAGATATGACTTATGTTCCTTAGGTGGGTTTAGGGATTCACTAGTAAATTGTTTGTGGATGCGGAGTACTGATTATCTATAACCAGTTCTTAGTTTTGTACTCAAATTTCATCAAAGGAATACTCAGACTTTCACAGACATTTGTGTACTTTGAAAACAGGTTGATCTTCAAATTTGCCAGTGATTTAGTCCTTCATGGCTACAGTTATTCTGAACATGTTTGAAACTTTTTGGCTCAAAAGCAAATGATGTAAAATGGTGCAGTGGATATGCACATAATAGTACTTTTTTTTATTATTAATCTCTTATGGTCTATTCTGAACCAAGGCAATTTCCCCCCCATTCTGACTTTCCTTTAACAACCCTAATAATCTATTTTCATGCTTACATTCCTTTCAGAATAATCTCAAATTTTAATGGAATCAACACAACCCAAATATCAGCTCACAGGGGAGGATACTAAAGATTATTAAGTTTTGCATTTCCATTCAGTACTAAAAGGTCTGTTTATTGACAAAGGTATCTACCCTGTAACATTGCAGGATATTAAACCTGTTATTGCTTTCAGTATGTAAGTGCCCAGTCATAGTAGGACACGTATGCTGCAGGGAAACTTAACAGGAGAGAAAAGAGGACTGCAAAAGGAGTAAGGACAGAGTGCTAGAAAGAAAGTATAGGGGAGAAAAGTTGTGCTCTCACATGTAAATGATAGTATGTCAAAGGAAGCTATAAATTAGTTAAAGGCAGGAAATCATGTGATTCAGTTCAGGGAAAGAACAGCCAGTTCAGTTTGTGGGTAACAGTGTTTGCAAGTAAGAACTAGAGAGAGAGAGAGAGAGAGAGAGAGAGAGAGAGAGTGTGTGTGTGTGTCCTTTTGAAACACCTTGCCTGGTAGAGACTCTTTCCAGAGATTTACTTTATTGAGGAAAATGTTCTGCATATTTTATTTGATCATTTTCTCCCCCCACTATTTCATTTGGACACCATGTTGCATTCAGTTATTTCTGTTCAAAGTAGCTCAGCTTCAAAAGATCTTATTAGTCTGCCAAACACACACCACCAAGCAGTATTACAGTGGGTTCATTATCTTCCATACTGTAAGGAGGGAATTGTAAAAACCTAATCCACATAAAATGGTTTGCAAAATATTTTACCCGGCTTCTTCAAAAACATATTAACAACATTTGGGAATTATTAACCAGAAGAGATGCCGGGGGTAAAAGTAATATATATGCAAATCAAATTTAACAGAGGGCAAAGTGGTGCTGATTAGTAACGCACACAGATCAATGTTTTACAGCAGACCACATCCAACTCTGCATTTTTAAGATTTTGTTTTCACGTGGGGGGGGGGGGGCTCCATGCAGCAGAGTTTCCCAGAACAGCTGATGTACAACTTGTATATGGTCTCAAATACCCTATACACAAGCAGTACAATTTATATTTGTATAGTACTAATGCAAGAGTATTACAAAATAGTAGAACAAGAAGCACGGTACAGAACAGTTGACAGAAACCATATAGGCAGAAAAAAAAGCAAAGCATTGAGGCAGAGCATTTAAAAAATGTAATTTAAAAATGGAATAAAAAGCTTTACTAAAGTACAACTGGAAGTTGCAAAGAACCCAGTTCTATAGGTCCTGCAATACAGAAACACAACCTCTTCAGCTACATTTGCTTTAAGAAACTTGATCACATATTCTCTACCCACTCCCTGATAGATAGAATTCTTTCAGTTCCTGAGGGTCATCACATTATCAAATCAGTACATTACACTTGGCAATCTAGAGAGAATGAAACGAAAGGCTATCTTTTCTTCTCCTCAACAGAGCTCTTTGTGAATCCTAACACATAATTCCAAGGCAAAAAGCAGTGCAATGGAAATTGGTGCAGCCTTCCAAAAGCATAGCTACTAATTATTATTCTGTGTATTGTGGAAGCATCTACAGGCAACAATCAGGATCATGGTTCTTTTGTGCAGGCCACTGTACAAATCAGTATAACAGCATGTGCAGATTTATGGTATAGAGCGAAAGAGGCACGATGGACAAATACTTAATAGACTAGTCAGTGTCTGCTGGGGGAGCATGGTTCAATTTTTAGTACAGTAAGTCAACATAATAATTCATTCATAGCATTTGAACTCCAATTTAAAATGAGTCAAATGCACCAGTGCTATTTCTTAGGAAGATCGTGGCCTTGGGGGGAAAAAAATTAGACCTTAAAAGTAAAACATCAGCAGTTGATATGAGCAGACCTCACCAAAGGTCATTTTATTTAAGCAAAGTTAGTTTACACAATTCCCATTTCTAATTTAATCTGACATTGTACGATACCTTATTCTTGCAACAGTGTCTGCCATCAGATCTGTTCATTTCCATAAAAATGTGTCATTTATACTATTGCTGTCAGTTTCCATCACTTACAAAATAATCTTTTAAAAAATCAGTTACAGTAAGTGAAGTAAAATCAAACTCTCTGGGACACGATCAAGTACATTTAGTCAGTCACCGAGGAACTTTGGCTGGGCTGTACATTTTGCTGTTTGAAAAGCCAGCTAAATTGCCTCTATCCCAGTCTTGCTTGGTGTGAGCCAGTGTGTGTGTTTTAAACAGGAAGGGTGCATCCGTTCACCCATCATGCTTCTGCTTTAGCTTTCAGTTCCCCAGCCTACAAACAACAACTTAATACTGACCATTTTCTGCTGAAAGGGCTACAAATCAGATTTCTCATCAGCTGGGCTTTCACTCTCTTAACCAGGTCATCTATCTATGTTTACTCCCTATTCCTTTAATCAATCTCTCCACTAGTAACTGTTTTCCATGGTGTTCAAAAAACTTGGATGGAAGATCAGACTAAACAAACTTTTTAAAAATTAAAAAACCTAGGCATTTAAACATAGTAGACATAGGGGGTAAATTTTCAGATGTGCCTAAATGACTTAGACACTTTTGAAAATGGGACACAGGCTCCTAACGGCATGTCTTCATTAGCAATGTTAAAGAGCTGGCTGCAGCAGCGCTTTAATGTGGCTGTGTAGTCACGGCACTCCGAGCGCTCTAAAAAAACCACCTCCACGAGGGGAGTAGCTACCAGCACTGCTGGTGCACTGTCTACACTGGCACTTTACAGCACTGAAACTTGCAGCACTCGGGGGGGGTGTTTTTTCACACCCCTTAGCGAAAAAGTTGCAGCACTGTAAAGTGCCAGTGTAGACAAGCCCTCAGTTAGTTGGCAGCCTAAGTCTCATTAAAAGTCAATGGGACTTAGGTATTTTTGAAACATTTACTGATAGAAGTTAGACACTGAAGGTACATATATTGGATCATGCAGCCCATCGCCCTGCCAGTAAAGGACTGTTCCATAGACTACATTTTCTAGAGCTTAGTCCAATCTAGCTTTAAAAGTTGCAAGCTAGAGCTTGCATAACTTCTCTTGAGAGAGCATTCCACAGCTTAATAGTCTCTCAATCAAGCAGCTTTTCTGAGTCTATTTTGTCCTTTTCTTAATTTCATTCCATTGACCCTAGTTATACCTCTGTGTACCGCACTAAATAATCCCCCTCCCTCCTTGCTCTTAACACTCTTCAGATATTTGTAACCTAATATACCTACCTCCTTTGTCACTGCTTAATCAAGCTACATATATTTAGTCTTTTAATTTTTCCTCCTATGTCATTCCCTACAGCTCTGATAATTTTTTGATGCTTTTCTCTGAATTCACTCAACGTTTAGCAATATCTTTCTGATCACTCGCAGCCCAGATTAGAACAATATTTCAGGTGCAGTCACACAAGCACCATATACATATAGGGATTATTATACCTCTGCTCCATAACATGCCAGTTTTTCATACTCCTTGAACCTCTGTACTGATATTTTAGAATACTAACACCTTACCTATTTGTTTCATAACAAGTCCATCTTGTAATAGACAAAGCAAAGCAGAAATACAAGCCAGAATGCTTGAGTTAAGTAGAAAAAGTAGCAGAGTACTGGAGCATACTTTAGGGCAATTAAATGTAAAGTTTTAAAACAACTGATACATGAGCTGGTAAGTGCCAAGGGACCTGCATGGATTTTATGTTACTTTAAAGACAATAAACATGTGGGGGAGGGTGTGAGGGGGGGCAGCGAGGTCCTAAAAGACGAGATTGACAAGACTATCCTTATAACAAAAAGCTCTGAACGGAAACCAATAGACTTTGCCCAGTGTTTATCCTTGCCTTGAAACAGGAGCAGGAGGAAATCTGATAAATGGACTTTTTTTGGGGGGTAGTTTCACTTTAGCTTCAGTCAAAATGCTATTATATAATTGGTTACCGGCAATAAGGATTTCCCTAAACTTCCTACAGCAACACTAGATGAATCTTCATTCTCCACCAGTGGAATGCCAACACTGCTATAAAAAGCTGTGCAGCGCATATACCCTCTCTCTCTCTACCAAAAATCCATGACCTTAAAATGCAAGCCTAAAGAAAGGTGTGTGTTCAAGCATGGCAAACTATACAGTGCTAATCTGACAGATTCTCAATACTGGGTAAGTTAAGTGACAACAACTGTTCCATGCACAAGGATCAGAGTACAGGCAGTGCATCTACCAATCCTCAAACTGTAGCCTCTCTAGTAAGAGTTACTGCACTTTATTTTCAGAAAATTAAGATCCTTCAGTACTTTAAAAAAAAATCATTTTTAAGTAAAGGAACAAAATGTAAGAAGAACCACAGATAAGAGAGAGCTTAAATTTGTATGATATTAAAACTTAACAATACAATGTAGTTTACCCTAACTCTACAGGAACAACGGTCCAGGCTGTGGTCCTATAACCAAACTTTTTTTTTTTTTTAATTTTCCCCTGAAGAAATGATACTTTACTCCCAGCACTATAGGTAATGAGCACACAGCAAGAGGAGAGAGCTTGAATTTATCAAACACAGGATCAAGCAAAAATCAAAAGTCAATTCCGCTAAGGGAGAGGCTGAGCTCTAAGCACACAAGCCTGGTTTCTACCTTGCATTGTCTGACCTCTGTTAGGGCTTCAGCTCTCTCACTTCCAAGGACAAGCCTGAGAATTTCCAGCTAAACCTCAGGAGATGCAAAGCATCATTTATTGTCTCCACCTCATTCTGTTTCCTTTCCTATAGCAGAAGTTGTATAAAATGCAAGTTATTCTCCTCCTGTAGCAAATAAGGCAAGTAAAAGCTTCCTAAATACTCCTCAATCTTCCTGAACCATTCCTTGCGGGGAAAAAAGAGGGAAGTTATTACTGGATCATCTCAAATTTTTCCCCACCAATTGAAGCAGTCAGCTGTTTGTTTTTTGTAAACTCTTCCCTAACAAAGCAGCACTGGTAAGGACAGGTTACTTTGAAGTCTGCTTATGATGGTACAAAGGTTGTCATGATATGACTAAAATGGGTTGATTTATCAAGCAAGGTGGTAGTTACAAGTAAAAGTGTTATCTGACTCATCTTAAATACACGTAACAAATTTATGCTTAGCCAGGATTAACAGCAGTTTTGGAGTGAGACAGCAGAACTGAGCACACACTATTTTCTTGGTTTGAAGCACAATCCAGGAGGCATTCTCTCCCCAAGACCACCCTACTGTGCCTGTGTGCTGACAACAAGGTGTTATTTCACCATGATATAGAATGGGCACAATCTCTCTATTTTTTTTTAAATGTATTCTCCAGTTTCATCATGAGCAACTGTCAGACCCATGTGGGCTGAAACGGATCATTGCTAGATCTAGGCCTTGAAATAGAGCAGTGAAGATCATAGACATGAATCAGACCATGGAACCCTCTCCCACCCATGAGAGAAATACCATTTTAATAGAAAATAGGTAATGTCAAGGAATGGGCACCCTTAAACCTAGTATTGTTAACTTTAAGTGTTCAAAGTCATGAGTCAGGCCCCCAAAACCATAAAAAGATTGGCTCAAAAAGCATGGGGGGGGGGGGAAGCAGAGGACAAAAAAACAAAAATCACAAGACTCACAATAAAGTGACCAGCGCTGGCAACATTACAGCTACTTTGTGGTATTGGGATGAACTACAAATTCAGTTAATTAGAGAGGGAAGTTATTTTTGTCGGGGGTGGGGTTACAGGGAATAGAGTAGTTCTGATGTATAATACTTACAAGCCAACACCTTTTCTTCAGCTGAAAGGGATCCTATCTACCTACCTACCTGATGGAAGAGATGCTAGATAACATAATAAAAGAAAAACTGCAATAGAGAGAAGATTTGCATACAGCCTCTTTTTCAGTAACTGTTCATCGTAGACCAGGGGTCGGCAACGTTTGGCACGCGGCTCGCCAGGGTAAGCACCCTAGCGGGCCGGGCCAGTTTATTTACCTGCTGACGTGGCAAGTTCGGCCGATCGCGGCCCCCACTGGCCGCGGTCCCCCATCCGGGCCAATGGGGGCGGCGGGAAGCGGCGCGGGCCGAGGGATGTGCTGGCCGCGGCTTCCCGCCGCCCCCATTGGCCCGGGACGGCGAACCGCGGCCAGTGGGGGCTGCAATCGGCCGAACGTGCCGCGTCAGCAGGTAAATAAACTGGCCCGGCCCGCTAGGGTGCTTAACCTGGTGAGCCGCGTGCCGAACGTTGCCGACCCCTGTCATAGACCATCATACAAGCATGTATGACTATAACTTGTGCATGGCTGTAATGCATTAGCAGCAGCAGGGTTCCTTTGTGCGAAAGAGTAGACACACTAATACCCTGAGCAACTACAAACCAGTACTACCTTGAGACCTTCAGAGTGTAACTTAACTTAGATGTTATAAATTGCTTATGGGCTAACGATTTTTTAATACAGCTTTATGAGTAACTATGAGATATGCAAGCAACATGCAAGGTAACTAAACATGATTCAATCTTTTTCTTTTGGAAGAAATACTCATTCAGAAAGAACAGACACTAATTCTTGCATATTTTCATCAAAATGTACTGACAATCACACAGGGATCTGAAGCAAGAAGATAGCAAACTGCATCAAAAGAGGAGTGAATGCTAAAATATCAAAAATCCCCACTGAAATCCCTATGGTAATATATCAGGAGTTACTGGTTGAAAATGTAGATCAAATTTCTTTCGGTGTTTCTTTTCATGCACAAAGATAAAACAAGAATGACATTACCAAATTAAAATCTTAAACAAAACTGATCAGTTTGAGGAGGTTAGCCACTAAAAATACTCATTTAGCTGAGCTTTTCAGTAAAAGGTGTAGAAATACAAATGTGTACATATGTAGCAAAAAGTGAAAATATAAAATGCATATCAGAGAACAGAAGTGTATAAAATGTAACTGTAGTTGAACATTTCCAACACTGAAATACAACATCCACAGTTACATAAATATGTCAGTAATTGTATAATGTATCATATTAACTGTGTCATTTTAACATGTCCAAAACACATTAACAATATTATAGCAAAATGCCTATTATCAAGGGAACCGTTGCTACAGTACAAGAATCAATGTACAAGAAGTTCAAGCCATTGACCTGTATCAGGGATAATCATACATCAGAGAGTCTCCTCTACAAGGGCTCATTTATCACTCCAAAATATATTTAACCACATTACAAGATCCCACCTTTGTATCACTGGTATCCACTACAAGTTCAAGTTTGGGCTCATCAGTTGGAAGTGATAGAAGAGGAGAGTGATCTGGGTTTGTGGGTCGATCACAGATGACTGAGACACCAATGTGATGGGGCTGTGAAAAAGGCAAATGTGATCCTAAGATGTATCAGATGTGGCATTTCCAGTAGAGATCAAGGAATATTAATGCCACAGTCCAGGGCTTTGGTAAGAACTTCTGTGCATCCATGTTCAAGAAAGATGAATTTAAACTGGAACAAGTAGAGAGAAGATCTACAAATGATTGGTGAATGGAGGGACTAATCTTATGAAAGGAGACTGGAAGAGCTTGGCTTGTTTAGTCTCACAAAAAGAAGGCTGACAGGAGATATGAATGCTCCCTATAAATACATTAAGGGTAAATACCAGGGTGCACCTTGATCCTTCCTGTTCTCTGCCTGTGGCACATAGCAGTCTAATCTCCTGAGGGCTGTAAAATGTTGGTCTAATTTCAGTGGCTGGGTTTAGTGTGTGGGTGCTGGGTAGTGTTGGTGGACAGTGATATACAGGAAGTCAGATTAGATGATCTGGTGGTCCCTTCTGGCCTTAAACTCTATGATTATGTTCACAGTTGAAACACCCATTTGGGAAATGTACTATGGGTCAAATCTGAGTTTCAGTCAAATCGATGGGAGATTTGGTACTCATTTAGTAAGTAGTAAGATTCAGCCTTCCGGTGTAGTGACCTGTGTATTGATATATGAGCCCTACTGCATTTAAAACTTAGTTCAGTAAGCAGAAAATGCTATAAAAGAGAGAATGGTCCATTTGCTGAAGTTATTTAGTTACATATCTAGTTCAAAAATGTATCCTGTTGCACATACCTCCGAAGGCAAAATGGGTACCTTTCAGCTCTCAAAGGTAAAAACTATAGATAGATCTAGGATTCTCTTTGTATATTTAAACTCAAAAATATTTTGTACAACTTGATTTTCCTCTTAGTCAGCAGCTAGCAAAGTGGAAGTGTTCAAGTCACATGGAAAAAGTGTATTCTGACACTGATAACCAAACACTACAGCATGACCGCATTCAAGCCTAACATTGAATTTTTAGGTATTGTACATTAACTAAACACAGCTGCCTAATTTCTGTACCAAGGGAATAGAAAGGAAAATGCCTGCAGCATCTGCTTTCAAACCCTCACTCAAGTGTGTCTATTGCAAAAAACAGAAACCGTAGGATTTTAAAGATCTAAGCACAGAGGCTCTGAAAGAGTGGAAACCAACACCACATCATGATGACTGAAGAGTAGAGTAGAGATAATCTTGTACAGCTAACACTTTCTCTTATTCAAAATGTTTTTTGGCGTAGTCTTCATATATTTAAATGCCTCATGGCATAGTGGATGATATTGGTCAGTTTACATAGTTTTACAAAGGCACCCATTTTTGCCTATACTACCAGCTCTGAAAACTTAACAGAAAGGCTCCACTGGAATGAAGTGTGACACATGCAAATATTTGTTAAGATAGAATAAATGTGTTTTATATGCTGGTTGGGACGTCTTTTTAATTGAATGAAACCTGTTTTAAATCTCAGGATATGGAATCCAAAACATCCACTAAGTCATGATGGGGGGAAGGGGGAGGGGGAAGAGGGGAGAGCGCTAAAATATCAGACATTGATTAGAAGCTTGGTAGTCAATAATTCAGGCTGCAGCTATACCCATGCTCCCATTCTAGCGCACACACTGGTTGCCAAAGCTCTGACCACTCCCCACCAACCCACGGATTTTCCCTCAAAAGTCTAGACATACTTCCCACTGTTATAAGAGCTAGCCAATTCAATTTAGAGCTACCTGTAACTCACTTAGAAAAAGCTGGAGGAACCTTGCAGATGAATACTCAAGTTTCCACTTCCTCATAAACGAAGCTTGTTTACTGATAACTGAATCACCTCTAACATACTTCCTCATTTATTCTGATCACAGAATTGATTCAGTCAGTCGGCCTCCCCCGTGCTTTGCATCTGCTGTTATGACTTTTCCCATAAACCACCGTTTTTCTGCATACTTTGTTTTAGAACAAAAATCCTTCCCACCCTTAACCCACAAAACTCATGATGAAATTAATTTTACTTAGCAGAAGTAATAGGTGAATGAATGAGTGAACGGCAAAAATAATGTCTGAAGTCTCCAGAGCTTATGAAATGAGATACAACAGTTTTGCCCAGAATGTGTTTGCTGTTCTATGCTACCTTGTTGAAAATTAACCAGAACGGCACTTAATTTTTCCTTTCAGAAATACACTGTTGAGAGGCAGCTGTAAAGGAGTACAGAAAAAAATTTAATAATCACATGTAAGGAAGGTAACCTCCAGTCTCCAATCTCATCTCGCAAAAACTGCAAGAGCAGCACAAACTTAGGCTGCTGCAACTCCCAGTTTTCAAAATCTGGCATTGTAGCAGCACACAGTTGCATCTGATGCTTTGAGAACTGTATTGCTTAACTCGTAAGAATTCTGCGCCATACAAATGAGCCACCAAAGAGGAGAATGAGCAAAGCATGGTTGTAAATCTGCTCTGTTTGTATGGAGGCAATAACAGAAGATTTAAATAGCATGATATTTTACTACCTTTACTGTACCTTCACAATCACCAATTTGCTTGTTAACCTTGTTGTTAGTACATTTTCTGGTACACTAAAAGTTTAACCCTAAACAAAACCATCTGCTCCTTAACTTGTAGCAATGTGATACGTAATAGACCAATTCAAGATGAATCCAGGTGTGCATAAGCAGATGTTGCCAACCTGTTCTTAAATACAGTCCACACAATATGTGGAGATCAAACTCACCCCTTTTCTGGGGCCTGATTTGACTAACAGAAAAACCAGATGAAGTTCAGCTCAAACACTTCAGCTGCTCTCAGGGCTCCTATCTCAGGAATTATAATAGATGAAAAAAAAATAGTAAATGCTCAACCAATCAATCTGGCCATGCAACAAGAGAGCTCAAAGAAAGTGGAAGTTAGTTGTGTATTAAAAAGGGAAGATTTTCAAAGTCACAAATGTCATTTAGGTGCCTAACTACCATCAATTTTCAAGATACCTAGCCTCCCTTTTTTTCTTTTAAAGCCACAGAGGATCCTGCTGTCCAGACTAGATGTTCATCATATACACAACTAATCCCACCCTTTTTGTGAAGCAGGCACAAAATATTTAATGATTTTAAAAATAAGATGTATTGTGAACATCCAAGAGAGAAATAAGTGAACCAGCTCTGGACAAAAAAATACAAATAGGCCCAAACCTGATTTACCTTTCATAGACCAGATTAATCTAACTTGAGTATTTTTTTGCCCATCATTCTTAGCAGAAATTCTCTGTGTTCCGACCACCTCACCCTCTGGCCTGGCCACCTATCCCTAAGTACAGCCACTTGATCTATTCAACTATGTCAGCACCCCGTTCCTATGCTCAGTGGCACTTCTGCAACATGGCAAATTATGAGGCAGAACTCAAGGGGCCTGTCTGTCCGGCACATTTTTGGGGGTTAGGGGGGAAGAATTCCCACTACTGCTACTTGCTGGTTCAGTTGCACTGGCAAGAGCCCTAGTGTAGGAAAGGCTCCTGTAGCTTCTGGAATTTTTAACTATCATGTCAATTAAACTGCTGAGAAGCCAATATATATTTTTGAGTCCTGCCTTGGATTCCTAGCACTAACATTCTGTGACTCTCTTTACTACCCTTCATTAGCCCCCAAGATACTGAGAGAGAGTTGCCCATTTTCTCAGATAGACATATCTGCCTGACCATTTTTTTCCGGTTCCACAAGGAGATAGAGATAATTTGCTTGCCCATAAAGAGACACACGTAGATATCTATTTAGACAAGGTCCAAAAGTCTGATTTTGTAAACGCCAACATTCAGAAGAATAATTGTTAATAGAAACATTTACATGTATTTTTTTTATTTCAAGGCAAGTTATTTGTTTGGATGTAGCCATGCCCTTGAAATGTGAGCAACCCAAGCAGAGACTCACTGTTTGTGCTAGTGAATGAAAGGGAAAAAAAATCAGAAAGGGAAAATGAGTAGGAACAAAATTGAAGCCAGCTAGCCTGTTGAATGAAGTGCAAAAATAAATAAAGAGCATATAGTAAATGATAAAGAATACATTTGATTTAGTGGCCATTTAGAAGGTTGATATCCATCTGTGATAGATGTAAGCATTAAAATGCACCTATAATGAGATGGGTATTTGCTATGACCATAAGCACAAGTCAGGTAATTCTATGCAATAATGGGTAATTACACTTTTGAATATGTGAATGTGATCACAGGTGAACTTTTGCACACTAACATCTAGCTTCCAAGTTTCTCTCCCCCTCTCTGCCTTTTGAAAGCATGCTGATCTATTTAGCATATATTTCTTTGTGGTACATTGCAATATAACCTCTAGTCATGTTACGAGACTATGGTGGAAAGAAAAATTAGAGTGAATATCAAGAAAAACTTCTAAAATTTAGAATTAAAATTAAAAGCTAAGGAACAGTCTCTCAGGGGAAATGGTGGAAATTCTAGCACAGGTCATTTAGACTTGAGTATCTGAAAAATATGAACAAACCCATAAGGAATAGGAATTCACAAAATGAATGAACAGATCTTTTCTGTCCCTATTTTCTAGGTACAGATAAGGCAAGTCAATTTTTCAAAAATGGGTATTGGAGAGACAAGATATAATAACAATTAAAATATTTACAGATATATATATATCAGTTCTTAGAAGATATTTTTCTCTGAACTCTGCCCAAAGGTCATCTTGGTGGCTGCCATCAGCATTCTCCTATCTTGAAAAGAAACAATGTCCTGCTAGAGTCTGATAATTCTGAATGGTGATGAATTTAAATAAGGCTGTCACATCTGCCTTGATCTCTACTTTCATTGCATTGTAGCAGTAGATTTATTAAGTGATGCATTCAGAATTTTTAAACAGACTACATTTCTAAAGGCATATTTTTGTTGCTATTAAGGACATGGTAAGGCTTTGTATTTATGGTCTCCAAAAGCAAGTCAAAAATTAAGCTTCCACAGTGCTTTTGTCAAGTTTGTTTCACGTTTAGTGGCAAAACTGCAATGATCCTAGTTTTTAAATTCAGTTTCTGCTTTTAAAAAAATTGATTTTATGCATACTGAAAAGGAATGAAACTAATTACTGAACTTTTAGTATTAGTATTTAGTTTTAAATTATACTAAAAACTTAGTACTGTCTTCTTCTGCATTTTATAAAATTCTGTAATGTACACAGTACCTCCGCAATACAAACCAATTCACAATCTTCTAAAGATGTTGATAAATATTCTCTTGACACTTATCAGTGTAGAACTGTATGTTTTTATTATCTATTTCTGTGTTTATAAATATATCCTACCACATCACACCAAAGACGAAAAACATTTACACATGTAATGATCCCTTTCTTCGTCAACGCATACATGTCAGATGAGTTCTAGCTGGCATCTGACATGACAGGCGCCACCAGATACCCAAGTTCACCCCTAAACACAGGAAGAAAACAAAAAAACTAGCAAAGAGCTTTGAGGTAACCAAGGAAGGAAGGAAGAGAATGGGTTTACCTAATGATTGTACTCAGGAAGCAAAGACAACTAGCCATATCAGATAGAACCAGACCAGTGCCATGCTAAGGTTCTGACAACATCCATCCTGACCTGCAGTACCCTCACATTAATTCCTTCACCCAGACAAAGCCAAACTGGAAGACTTTGCCAAAGAATGGTTACAGGTATTTCATTCTGCTAATCAAACAAGATCTCCAACAAATTTTCATGCCTTGAAAGACCAAGATACTTGCCCAGCCAAGATACCTGGCCTTCCTATTCAAAACAAGAAGTAAGCACATCTCCATATGGCCAACATCCATGTTTTATTTTCAATTATTTCAAAAGGCATCCCATTCAGCAAGACCATGAATAGGTTCAAAGTTGTAAAATGTCCCTACAGAGGCTATATTTGTACAGAAAAAGAAAAAGATCACAAGACAGACAAGGCTTGGCAGGAGAGCAGAGTTATTAATACTGCCTTAAAAACACTCTCTTTGAAAAACTCGCTAGTTTTTGGTGACAAAAATCTTCAGGTATGTCACCATGTCATACCTCCATACTAGCTTGTAAGGCTTTTCCTGCCACCCTCTATTATTTTTAAAAAGTCCATTTTTCATAAGCCATAATGGCAAACTTCACAGAGCAATATTAAATTTCATACATACATTTAATGGTCATCAACCACCAAACAGTATCTCACAAGATGTTAGAAAGGTTTCGGTATGGTTCTGAAGACACACAGAATTTCCACTCACTCCTTAGCTGCTTCTTGGATTTATTTATTTTAAATCAAAGAATCAAATAATTATTTGTTCAAAACCACACACACACACACACAAATCCAATAAAAGCAAGCAACAAATATTCTAGAACTTGTATTGTAAAATAGATTTTAGGTTTGCTTCCAGGTTGATTGATAGATTTTAAAACCAGAAGGGACCATTATGATCATCTAGTCCAGGGATCGGCAACCTTTGGCATGCAGTCCGCCGGCATAAGCACCCTGGTGGGCCGGGCCAGTTTGTTTACCTGCCGCATCCGCAGGTTCAGCCGATTGCGGCTCCCACTAGCTGTGGTTCGCCGCTCCAGGCCAATAGGGGCGGCGGGAAGCGGCGGCCAGCACATCCCTCGACCCACGCTGCTTCCCGCCGCCCACATTGGGGCTGGAGCAGCAAACCGCGGCCAGTGGGAGCCGCGATCAGCCTAACCTGCGGACGCTGCAAGTAAACAAACCAGCCCGGCCCGCCAGGGGGCTTACCCCGGCGAGCCACGTGCCAAAGGTTGCCGATCCCGGATCTAGTCTGATCTCCTGTAGAACACAGGCCAGAGAATTTCACCCAGTAATCCCTGTTCTAAGACCAAGAACGTCTGGTTGAATTGGAGCATATCTTTCAGAAATACATCCAATCGTAAAGATTTCAAGTCATGGAGAATCCAACACTTCCCTTTAGTAAGTTGTTCCAGTGATTAATTAGACTTACCATTAAAAAAATCTGCACCTTATTTTCAGTAGGAGCAGTGAGTTGCGTTATCCAGAGCAGTGAGTGGCACATAAGCAGAGGTATCATCAAAAGAGGGAAGGGATTCTTTTCTTGTTGCATTGTTTTGTGCCAAACAGACCTTTCATGGTCCCCATTTTTCCAGAAGTTGGTTCCAGCAGAAGTAAACTCTTGCCTCTTTAGCATATGATGAAACTTCCAGATAACAATCGCATAGAGCTTTCCTTTTATGATCACTTGGAATACTGCACATAGGGAATGTTAGACACATGAAATGCTTTTTCCATATGACAGGAATTGAAGTTTGGTAGAAACATTTCCTAGCTTTAAAAATCTGCCTTGACGTTTTACACTCCATTTATAAATATGGAAACTCTTGCTTTAAAATCTGCCAGTCTTGTCTACACAACTGACTCCTGCAGGGCAAGCAGGGTGGCAGAGCCTGCCTGCCTGGAAGGAAATTATACCATTTAAGAAGCAGAGGAGAGAAACAAAATATCAGCAATTTAGAAGAAATAGGACCCATCCCATTAACCCCTTCTCTGCTAAAGGAATTCTATTAACAAATACATATCTAGATTCTGACACCACCAGCAAAAATCCTGCAGACCTTTCATCCTTGACTTATTAAGGGGTGTCAGGTCCCACTAGTCTAGATTCTTGAATCCCCCTCCTCCTCGCCCCCAACTGCTGCACCCAATACTTCTGCCTCCTGAGGCAGTTGCCTGCACTGAGAGCGAGGGGGGGTGTGGTGGTGGAAGGAAACAAATTTAGGAGAAAGGAGAAACACTGAGCAAATCACTACCCCCCGTGTCTGTTTCCCCATCTGTAAAACTAGGATGATGATACCGCCCCCAACTTTCATTTGAGTGCTTTGAACTCAAATGAAAGTTGCTATGTAAGTGCTAGGTATTAATTAATTATGATTATTAACCAGCCCTCACTCAAGAAAACAGCAGTTTTCTTTGGGAGATCTGTATCCTCTTTCACCAACAATTGCTCTGATCAACAGGCTCAGGATAAAGAAGCACAAGAGCAGTCCAGCTGACTGTAGTTTAGGATTTACTCCCACACCTGCCTCTTGTACTCTCATCTCTTCCCCTCAGTGAGATCACTCACATCATGCCTCTCAGGCTCCTCCTTGCATGTGGCATAAGAAAACAAAATAAATAGTAATAATAATAATTAATAATCTGAATTTCACACTTTTACTTGGCTTGTCTGTTCCAGTAAATGAACAATATAATGTTTTCTGCAAAATCAACAACAAGCAATTAAAATAATACAGTGTTATCAGCAGCTATTAATGAACAGGCAATGCACATTTCACAATGTGTGAGTGACTCTGCTGTCACGAATTAACCTAACCACCAGAAGAAATGCTGGTTTAGTTGATTCATGAGGCCTAGTTCAGGAACTTCAGTGGGAAAGAGGGGATATAGTCCCCAGTGCTATTTCCAAGTAATTTCCCTGTGAGTGTGACACAGAGATCAGGGGCATATGATTTCTAGGTATTTCCTCTTACACTCCAGGTTAGTGAGCTCTTTCCACACAGATCAGAAAAAAAAGAAAAGAAAAAAATCAGTGGTTTGGTGACTGGTGAAACAAGTCACGGGGAAACCTCACCTTTGTTGTGATAAGGCCCTATACAAATATTCTGTTCCTTGTCAAGAAGAGGAACAATAAACCACCTGAACACCAAAAGTATACACTGTAAAATAAAATGCTCCAGGAACATGAATGGGAAGACTGAAACAATGAAATGTAAGTGTAAAGAAAAAAATATTTTTAGCTCAGATCAGCTACAGAAATTATCTAGTATCAGAGGGGTAGCCATGTTAGTCTGGATCTGTAAAAAGCAACAGAGTCTTGTGGCACCTTTAAGACTAACGGATGTATTGGAGCATAAGCTATCGTGGGTGAATGCCCACTTCGTCGGATGCATCACCCGACGAAGTGGGCATTCACCCACGAAAGCTTATGCTCCAATACATCTGTTGGTCTTAAAGGTGCCACAGAAATTATCTAGATTATCCACACAACAGGAAACCTTATTATAATCATGATTAAATTAAGGGGCAAAAATAGCAGTAACACTGCTCTACAGCCAAAATGCTTCTGAAATAAATGTAGTCAAACTTTACTAATTCTGGGTGACTGAGAACGAAAATGATGCTTAAAATTGTTGATTGGCTCTAGTTTTCAAGATATGCTATTGGGTCAGTATATACAACCCTTGACTTGGGAATGGCGGAGGATAAGTGAGTTATAAAGGGAAGGGATCTGAATTTAAACTAGAAATGACGAAAATACATCTTTGATTGGATCTATGAATAAATCTATGACTGGGTTTGGACAGTACTTGCTTTTTAGGCAAAACAATGAATGATGCAATCTGAAGCTGGTATTGCATCATACATGATATGAATTGCATCAGGTTATTCCTAGAAGTCATGGATGATGCAATCATAACGAAGCTTACATCACTCTGCTGAACAAATTGCCCTATATCAGCTCTAGAAATCATACAGTGTCGTGCTCTCTTATTTGTCAGTGTTTGATTTTGCAAAGGGACACATTTCTGTTTAGCCAAAGTGAGCAGAGATGCCTCGTACTTGTGTGAACAGTGCAGATAACTTCTGCTATGTTTGTGGTGAAGTGACTTTTGCATCACAAAAGCGCAGTATAACCACTATGGTTAAGAAAGCCTATCACCTTTATTTTGGCTGCAAAATTGGAGATCAGGACAAGAGGTGGGCCCCACACATATGCTGCAACACTTGTGCAACAAATCTTCGCCAGTGGTTGAACAGGAAAAGGAAATCTATGCCTTTTGCAGTGCCAATGATTTGGAGAGAGCCAACAGATCATACCAGCAATTGTTACTTCTGCACGGTGCCTCCAGTTGGGAAAGGTGTGTCAAAGAAGAAAAAGTGGACTGTGCATTATCCAAACATTCCATCAGCTATACGCCCAGTACCCCACGGAGAAGGACTGCCGGTTCCTGATGCACCAGAATCATTCTCACTTGAGTCAGACGAGGAAGAGGATGAAACTTCTGGTCCTGAACCATCAATGTCACAGGACCCACATTTTCTCTCATCCTCCTCCTCTGAACCACACCTCATAACACAAGGTGAACTGAATGACCTTGTCAGGGATTTGGAACTACCCAAGAGTAAGGCAGAGCTGTTGGGCTCCAGACTACAGCAGTGGAATCTCCTGGCAGGTGATGTTAGGGTTTCCATGTTCCGTGACCGTCAAAAGGATCTTGTCCCATTCTTCTTCATGGAAGGTGATCTTGTAGCCTGCAACAACATCGATGGTGTGATGGCAGCCCTCAACATCGTTCACGATCCAGATGAGTGGAGACTGTTCATTGATTCATCGAAGATGAGTCTTAGGGTATGTCTACACTACGAGAGTAGTTCGATTTTACTTAAATTGAATATGTGGAATCGATATTACAAAGTCGAATGTGTGTGTCCACACTAAGGACAGTACTTCGACTTTGTGAGTCCACACTAACGGGGCAAGCGTCGACATTGGAAGCGGTGCATTGTGGGCAGCTATCCCACAGTTCCCGGAGTTCCCGCTGCCCATTGGAATTCTGGGTCGAGCCCCCAGTGCCTTCTGGGGAAAAAAATGTTTCAAGGGTGGTTTTGGGTAACTGTCATCATCCAACCATCACTCCCGCCCTCCCTCCCTGAAAGCGCCGGCGGGAAATCAGTTCGCGCACTTTTCTGGTCAGTGACAGCGCGGACGCCACAGCACTGCGAGCATGGAGCCCGCTGCGACCATCGCTGCAGTTATGGCCGTTATCAACACCTCGCACCTTATCATCCACCTTTCCCAGAGGCAGTTGCTGAGAAATCGGGCGAGGAGGCTACGGCAGCGCGGTGAGGACCTGAAGTCTGAGAGTGGCACAGACCTGTCACAAAGCACGGGACCCCGCGCCGAGGACATCACGGTGGCAATGGGTCATGTTGATGTTCTGGAACGACGATTCTGGGCCCGGGAAACAAGCACGGACTGGTGGGACCGCATAGTGCTGCAGGTCTGGGATGAATCACAGTGGCTGCGAAACTTTCGCATGCGGAAGGGGACTTTCCTGGAACTTTGAGAGTTGCTGTCCCCTGCCCTGAAGCGCAAGGACACCCGGATGCGAGCAGCCCTGAGTGTCCAGAAGCGAGTGGCCATAGCCCTCTGGAAGCTTGCAACGCCAGACAGCTACCGGTCAGTCGCGAACCACTTTGGCGTGGGCAAATCTACCGTGGGGGTTGTTGTGATGCAAGTAGCCAACGCAATCGTTGAGCTACTGCTCTCAAAGGTAGTGACCCTGGGAAACGCGGAGGTCATCATAGATGGCTTCGCCGCGATGGGATTCCCAAACTGCGGTGGGCCTATAGATGGAACTCATATCCCTATCCTGGGACCGGACCACCAGGCCAGCCAGTACATTAACAGAAAGGGCTACTTTTCAGTGGTGCTGCAAGCACTGGTGGACCATAGGGGACGTTTTACAAACATCAACGTCGGATGGCCGGGCAAGGTTCATGGCGCTCATGTTTTCAGGAACTCTGGTCTGTTTAGACGGCTGCAGGAAGGTATTTACTTCCCGGACCACAAAATAACTCTTGGGGATGTGGAGATGCCTATAGTGATCCTCGGGGACCCAACCTACCCGCTAATGCCCTGGCTCATGAAGCCCTATACAGGCGCCCTGGACACTGAAAAAGAACTCTTCAACTACCGGCTGAGCAAGTGCAGAATGGTGGTGGAGTGTGCTTTTGGACGTCTCAAGGGGAGATGGAGAACCTTACTGACTTGCTCTGATCTCAGCGAAACCAATATCCCCATTGTTATTGCAGCTTGCTGTGTGCTCCACAATCTCTGTGAGATCAAGGGGGAGACCTTTATGGCGGGGTGGGAGGTTGAGGCAAATAGCCTGGCTGCTGATTACGCCCAGCCAGACAGCCGGGCGATTAGAAGAGCCCAGCGGGACGCACTGTGCATCCGGGCGGCTTTGAAAGCTAGGTTCCTGAGTGAGCAGGGAAACCTGTGACTATTAAGTTTGTTTACAGAGAAGCTGAACCTGCCCCCGTTACTTTACCCAGTAAATGTTCACTATCCTCTCCAGTTACATACCCCGTTCACCCCGTTCCCCCCCTTCCAACACACGTTTAAAAATAAAATCACTGGAAATTTGTTAATGAACACCGTTTTCTTTATTACTGTTTTCGTGGTAAAGTGTTGAACCTGGGACGCAGACTGTGGTGGGGAGCGGGTGTAGTGTAGTGATGCAAAGGACGCTTCTAAACTCCAGGAATGACAGGCTCCGCACTGGTGGACTGGTTGTTTCAATGGAGCCTGCCACCCCTCCTGTTCGGGACTCTGTGTGTGGGGGCTATGTGACTTTGTGGCAGGGGGAGGACGGTTACAGATCCCCTGCTGCGTGGCTCTGTGATCCAGGATAAGGACCGCTGCATAAGATCTCTAACTGCCCTCCCCCGCCACAAAGTCACATAGCCCCCCCACACACAGAACATGAAAACCACCTCCCAGACTGACCAGGGTAACTAATGACTGCAATGTGTGTGTGCCCTGCTGCTGAACCTGCCCCCGCGTCTGTACCCTGGTAAAGGTGACTGTCCTGTCCAATTACCAACCCCCTTCCCCCCCTTCAAACAGACTCTCCTCTAAAAGAACATGATGGAAACAGTAATTAACAGAAACGTATTTTTTATTAGCAACTACACATGAAACTGGGGGATGAAACTGGGACGGGGGCTTGGGTGAGGCGGGAAGGAAAGGACTTATCAAATTTTGGGGAATGAGAGCCTTCTGGTACTTGAGCAGTCTGCAGGGGTGGAGTAAGAGTTTTCACGGACTCTGCCGCCCCTCCTTCTTGGGACTTTGGGTGAGGGGGGTATGGGACTTTATGGCGGGGGAGGGCGGTTAGAGATAGACTGCAGCAGGGCTCTGTCCTCCTGCCTCCGGTCCTGCAGAACATCCACAAGGCGCCGGAGCGTGTCCGTTTGCTCCCTCATTAGTCCAAGCAGCGTTTGAGTCGCCTGCTGGTCTTCCTGCCGCCACCTCTCCTCCCGTTCCATGTGTGATCGGTGGATTTGGGACAAGTTCTCCCTCCACTGGGTCTGCTGGGCTGCCTGGGCTCGGGAGCAGCCCATAAGTGCCGAGAACATGTCCTCCCGTGTCCTCTTCTTCCTACGCCTAATCTGCGCTAGCCTCTGGGAGTGTGATGCCAGGGTAGGTCGGGAGACAGTCGCAGCTGTGGGATGGGAAAAAGGGAGTGAATTCCTCAGAAAGATAAAATTTTTTGTGAACAAAGAACATAGTCTTTCTCTGTGAACAAGACCATGCACAGCACCGATCACATGCGCACTCAGGACAAGGTCAAATTTTTGGCCTTCGCATTCAGTGCCTGGGGTCTTGCAGTGCAGATCAGACAAGCGGGACAGGACAGCGGAATTTGGGTAACAGGCTGACATGGTAAACCGTAGACTTGTGGCTGCTTAAAACTTTAATAGCAGCACTGGCCTCCTTTCACGTTCAAAGCAATGCCAGTCCCTACTGCCAGCAATCCGGCAAGCATGAACTCTGCCCCTGTCCCACCCCCTCGCGGCTGTCCCAGGGAAAGATCCCTGTATGCTGCTCCTCTCCCGCCTCCACCGCGTGGCTCTAAACCGCCGGTTACAATTCTGTAAAGGAACAGGCAAGCAGTCCCAATACTAACATTCCCCTACCTAATTCAAAGCAGGTCACCATGAGCGACATCACTCTGATGAGGATTTCAGAGACGGAGAAAGAACGGATGCTTCGGGAAAGCCTGCAAAGACCAGGGCCGTATGCCGCCATGCTCTGCAAGGCAATGATACCCGAGTACTTGATTGTCTCCTGGCGCGGAAACGTTTCCTACCATGGAGGACCCAATAAGGCCGCTCTCCCCAGGAACCTGATTCAAAGGCTTTCCAATTACCTCCAGAAGAGCTTCGTGGAGATGTCCCAGGAGGATTTCTGCTCTATCCCCGGACATATAGACCGGATTTTACTGTAGCTGCACTGGCAGGGACTAAACAGTAGAGCGCCTAGGGCAAAACAATCATGCTAAACCGGACATTGTTAGATTTTTTTTCAGTAGTTGCACTGCCAAGGACTGAAACGTTAAGCGCCTAGGGCAAACTAATCATGAAAAACCCATTGTTAATATTGTTAATAATCCTGTTCTGTTCAAAATAAATGTTTACATGTTTAAAACACTTACTGACTGATCCTTCCCCTGATTCTGTGTCCGGGTTAACGCCTGGGGACGGTTGGTAGGGGATCTCTGTAAGGGTGATGAAGAGATCCTGGCTGTCGGGGAAATCAGCGTTGTAAGCGCGGTCGACTGCCTCGTCCTCCTCATCTCCTTCCTCATCTTCCCCGTCCGCTAACATCTCCGAGGAACCGGCCGTCGACAATATCCCATCCTCAGAGTCCACGGTCAGTGGTGGGGTAGTGGTGGCGGCCGCACCTAGGATGGAATGCAGTGCCTCATAGAAACGGGATGTCTGGGGCTGGGATCCGGAGAGTCCGTTTGCCTCTTTGGTCTTCTGGTAGCCTTGTCTCAGCTCCTTGATTTTCACGCGGCACTGCGTTGCATCCCGGCTGTATCCTCTCTCTGCCATGGCTTTAGAGATCTTCTCGTAGACCTTTGCGTTCCGTCTTTTCAATCGCAGCTCCGAAAGCACGGACTCATCGCCCCACACAGCGATCAGATCCAAGACTTCCTGATCAGTCCATGCTGGGGCCCTCTTTCTATTCTGAGATTGCATGGCCATCTCTGCTGGAGAGCTCTGCATCATTGCCAGTGCTACTGAGTTAGCCACGATGTCCAAACAGGAAATGAGATTCAAACTGCCCAGACAGGAAAAGGAATTCAAATTTTCCCGGGGCTTTTCCTGTGTGGCTGGTCAGAGCATCCAAGCTTGGACTGCTGTCCAGAGCGTCAACAGAGTGGTGCACTGTGGGATAGCTCCCGGAGCTATTACCGTCGATTTCCATCCACACCTAGCCTAATTCGACATGGCCATGTCGAATTTAGCGCTACTCCCCTCGTTGGGGAGGAGTACAGAAGTCGAATTTAAGAGACCTCTATGTCGAACTAAATAGCTTCGTGGTGTGGATGGGTGCAGAGTTAATTCGATGTAACGATGCTAAATTCGACAAACTCCTAGTGTGGACCAGGCCTTTAAGCTGTTTTACTGCATAATGGCAAAGTTTTGCCATCAATTTCAGTTGGTCATGCAGTCCATATGAAGGAAACCTATGACAACATGAAACAACTTTTGAGGTGCATAAACTATGACCAACATCAGTGGCAGCTTTGTGGCGATTTGAAGGTCGTTGCTCTCTTGCTTGGTCTGCAGACTGGATACACAAAGTACTGCTGTTTTCTCTGCGAATGGGATAGTCGTGCAAGAGATTCCCACTACATCAAGAAAGATTGGCCACTCCGACAGTCATTGGCGCCTGGGAGGAAAAGTGTTCAGCATCCACCACTTGTTGAATCAAGGAAGATTTTGTTACCACCCTTACACATCAAGCTGGGTCTGATGAAGAACTTTGTCAAGGCCATTGACAAAACCCAAGCAGCTTTCAAGTACCTCCGTGGAAAATTTCCAAGGTTAAGTGAAGCTAAGATAAAGGAAGGTGTCTTTGTTGGTCCTCAGATTCGTGAACTTCTTCGAGATGATGCATTTGACCATGCACTGCGTGGCAAGGAAAAGATGGCATGGAAAGCCTTCCAGTTAGTGGCAATAAATTTTCTCAGAAACAAGAAGGCAGACAACTACAGGTTGTTGGTGGAAAACCTCCTCAAGGCATACAAAAGCCTTGGTTGCAACATGTCACTAAAGATATATTTTTTGCACTCTCATCTAGATTTTTTTCCACCGAACTGCGGAGCAGTGAGCGACGAGCATGGCGAGTGATTTCACCAGGACATTGCAACAATGGAGAAACACTATCAGGGCAAATGGAGCCCATCAATGCTTGCAAACTATTGCTGGACAGTGACAAGAGATGCTCCATTTCATGAATACAAGAGACAAGCCAAGAAGCGCCGAGTAGACACTGAATAGGACTAAACTATGTACATAATAGTTTTTTGCCTTTTGTTTCATAATAAATTTTATTTATATAACCCTTTTGCTGATTTTAAAGTGTTACATAAACAGGACAGGTGAAATATTATCATGTAAAGCAACCATAAACACATGAAAAGACCTAGGTTTACAATTTATGATTAAAACTCTACTATCTACACAATATACATAGACATAAAATGTAAAAACTTAAATATCTTAGAAACAGTAGCCAATCAGTTGTTTTAATTGTCATATTTGAATTCAGCACATCAAAATACATAATGAATAGCACATTTTATCTCTGAAGCAGACGACTTCTCAAAAATTGTAGACCAGTGTAATCAGAAGTTTGGCTCTCTTTACCAGAAATTTTCAGGAGAATTCTAGTGACAGATGATCTGCTGATAGGATCACCCTAAAAAGTACCAAATCGAGCTAAAATATAATAAAGCCTGTGAGGAACTCAGAAACACAGGCACATCAATGAGCATAGGGAACAAACAAAAACTCAGACAACCAATCTCCCTGCAGTCAACATTGGTTATTATGGTCCTGTCCTGAACATTCCAGCCCATGTGCCAATGTCCAGGGTTTCTCCAAGTCTCTCTTATATAAATTGCAGAACAAGCCATAGATAGAGCCCCATGAAGTGAGTCACAAGGCTTGGCACTTGTCAGCATTAGCACTAGGTGCTTCAGAGTTTCTAGGCCTAGGTAGCCATGCTTTGCCAAAACCTGCAAAAGTTCTTCAGAACCTTCTGGGGCAGGGGGTTGATCCCATCCTCCTGCTGACAATCCCGATAAATAACAGAAAGTCTCAGTTAGCGATTCTGCTAGAAGGAGCACATCTCCTTAAATCATGTGATCAAAAAATCTCCAGGGATCAGCCAGGCTCCAAATTTTATTCTCCTGAAACAAAAATATGAGAGAACACTAACAATTCCAAGACCTACCACAACTTATCCAGTTAATGGCATAAGAAGAGCTTGCAAACACTTCTGTATGTACTTAACTTTAAGCACAAAAGTAGTCTCATTTAAGAGAATGGGACTTCTCACATGCTAAGCTTTAAGAATATGCTAAAAAGTGTTCACTGGGATAGGTTCATGTGGAGAGCCTAAGCAACAACTACAAAGGCAACATTATTCGCCTCCATAAACACTCCAGACTGCTCCTGAAAATAGCACTTTTACTAAGAAATAAAAATTATGTAAAAAGTAAAGTTACAGGGTTCAGACAGATAAAAATAGGAAAAAGTACCACTGATTTCATTAGCAAAATCAAACTGGAGGTGTTGGGATTCATGTTTATTTATAGGGAAGATACAAGATACCCTTGGGAGCCTGCTGAAACATGCAGGGGGACGTTAAGAGTTTTGCAGTCCCTTTTGAAGGAACGATTAAAAGAGCTTTCACATGTACTCGGTCATCAAGCTGACCTTTACAAACTTCTGCTGAGTCTCCTGCACAATACAGAACTGCTGGAGAAACCCATAGTTACTGAAAAGTATATTTTGGCTTTTAAATTCAATCGAATCCTGTATTCATATAACATTATTTTTGTTGCCTTCACATTCCTCGTAGTTCTGCTTTTGAAAACTGCTGCATAATGACATCATTGCATTTTTATTTGTATAATCCTGTGCAATGCAATGTCTAGAGATGTAAAAGCTGATTCTTAAGTTTTTCGCTGGAAGGTAGATTATGTGCCGATTAGTTAAATCAATTAATCTCTTCCTCTTTCAAATAAAATATAATGGAACAGTGAGCAGCAACTACTTTGAGTTGAGATATGTGTCATATTTATAGCTGTTAGACAGTTTACAGTCATCATTTACCCTTGTTCATGCAAGCTGTAGAAAAGTTCTCCTAGACTGGATAAAATCACATATCCCAATCCTACATGATCATCAGGTTCTGACTATATTTCAATATGTACAGTACACTGAAGCAGTATTTCTAGGTCAGCAGATGCAAAAACATTTACCAGTAGGTCTAACAGATTTTAAGTCCTGTCTAGGATATTAGTTTTATTTTTAGGATAAGATTAGAAGATGAGAAACATACTATTAAGGCTTTGTCTACACTACCAACTTATGTAAGTAATGATATACCGACCTCACTCCCGGTGTAGACAGTGCTACGTCTCTCGGGGAGGTGGAGTACTACACTGATAGGAGAATCTCTCCCGTCAGTGTAGGTAGCGTCTTCACTAAGTGCTACAATGGCGCCGCTGCAGCACTGTAAGTGTAGACAAGCCCTAAGAAAAGATGTTGCCTTTAGTCAATGTTGCTCTTTGACACAGTCTTTGCCTCTCTCCATTTGTTTGTTTTTTTAAAACTGAAAGAGGTACACAAGCTCTTTTTAATTTTTCATGATTCTGCTTTCACAAACCTCTTTCACAAAGAACTCAAGATAAGGTGATTACTTCCTCTCGAACAAAATCTTGCATTTAAACACAGACTGAAAAAATCCCAGCATAAAAATCACCTCCCTCCCCTCCCCCCCCGAACACCAACAGCCTATTTTGTAATTTGAAGGCCATGTCACACAGTAGACTACAGATAACAACCCATTCCCTCCCACTTTAATAGCAAGTCAGCATGAAACAGACATGGGGACAGATTCTTGCACCTTGGGTTGTCCTTTATACCTGTGCAAAATGGCGGGGGGAGGGGGAGGGGAGACCCTATCCATTCTGATTTGTTAGAATTTTCTATCCACTTTCCATAGGTGTTAGTGACTGAACAAGGGAAGACAATCTGGGCCATGTTCTTTTTCTATGTAGCTCCTACTGAACTAAATTAATTGTCAGATTTTGAAAAAAAGATATAAAAAGGTTGGTTGCACTAACACATTTCCCTCTTCAGCCCCATAAGTAGATGGAGCTGGTGCAGGAATGGTACCTTCACCTGCAGAGCACAGTTGCTTACCCCTCTTGTGGGTCTCTGCTCTCAAGGGTGTGGCGTCTTCACATTCTACGTTCAGTGTGAAGGTCACAAATGGCAGCTATCCTTTCATGCACAATAGGCAACTTCCCCAAAGTTCTCTTTGTCTGCCCCTCAGTCACAGCTCATGTGGTGTAAGGTATTCATTATTCAATCCCTGCTCTAAAACGGACACCCCCTTCCGAAACCTGTACTGAGAACTTGGGTTGTTGAATCATTTTACACAGCTGGGTAATTAATGATGCCTATTGTATTCACATCAGCACTATTATCCCAATTAATTCAGTACTTCCCGTGCAAACAGATCAGACTGCTGAGGACACAAATGGAACATTTATAGTTAATTCTTTCATAGGCTTGTGTTACAACAAGCATAACCACTTACAATTACTACTAAAACAAGTCTCTGAAATGTTTTTACAGTCTCCACCCTTAAAAGCCATTACTGATTTGAGAATTTTTAAAAATTCCCCCAACTGAACTCATTACTATTGAATGCCAACAATGAATTTAGCACTGTATGAAACAAAGTATGGTATTGTCCAAAAGAGTTAACCTCAAATGAGGTTCAGCAAAATTGAAAATTCTTTAAGGTTTTTACAACTTCATATAGTCTCAAATTCACTTCACCATGTGCACAGAAACAATTCTTACATTTAAAATAAAAATAAGGAATAAGAACACCTAAGAAGTCTTATCAAGTAAATAAGTAAGCCAAATTTATTTTAAAAGATTAAAAAAAAAAAAAAAAAAAAAGGTTGTCAAATACTCTTCTACCTCCTTTTCAGAAGGTGGTGGTCTTTCTTTTTCTAAACACTTTGCTACTAGTTTCATTTGCTCATCTCCAAATGTGACCATTCTCTGCCTGGCATTTTGGAAGGCTGCCCTAATTCTTCTCTCCCGGGTCTTGTTGCCAGGGTTGCAGATACACAGCCAAATCCTGTTGAAATGCAGGTCTTTGGAGGGGTACAAAGGGTTTCATTATCTTTTCTCAGTGCTCACAATCAATCAGAATAGAACACTCCCCCTGATAGCCCTCACCCAAAAATCCCAGCCACTCAATCATGACGATTTACATATGAACAGTCTCGCAGGGAATCCGGCCCCCTCAACTAGTTACATGTGTCTACTGTAGGTTATTCCAAGTTAGAGGAATGCTCTTCAGAATCTGTTCACCAGATATCACACAGTTTCATGGGATGGTCATGTAAAATCAAATTATTTTTAAAACTGGGACATGATTTATTTTTAAGCACTACCAAGTTTAAACTCAGACTTGTATTTTAGACCAGTGACTAAGGCCTTCAGAAGGTTCTAATTTGGAAGATAAAGTGTGGCCTTCCATTTCAAATTCTGCCCTTTTAAAGCATATAGATAAGAATGAATATCAATGAAAACAGATATAAATGAAAGAATGCAAAAAGAGGCCTCTGGTCAATTATCTTCACACAGATATGATACAACTGAATCACACATTATCTACTGTTGTGGATTTGATGCTGATTCACACCACTAAAAAGACAACAAGAGGTTACTAAAGCACTGATTAAGTATATTATTTTAACAAATGCAATCAAGTGTCTTCATTGCTGCCATTAACGATGGGGAGTGAACCACAGTGTTTTATAATGTCATTACAATTAGTTTTTGCACAGACAGTATCTCTTCCAGATTCCATTCTTAAAGTATCAATAGTAGGAGAGAATTTAGAACTTTTATACAAAGGAGCCAAAAAACTTTTCAGAAAGACTTTAGAACAGGGGACGGCAACCTTTCAGAAGTGGTGTGCCAAGTCTTCATTTATTCACTCTAATTTAAGGTTTCGCGTGCCAGTAATACATTTTAACGTTTTTAGAAGGTCTCTTTCTATAAGTCTATAATATATAATTAAACTATTGTTGTATGTAAAGTAAATAAGGTTTTTAAAATGTTTAAGAAGCTTCATTTAAAATTAAATTAAAATGCAGAGGCCCCCAGACTGGTGGCCGGGCATGAGTGCCACTGAAAATCAGCTTGTGTGCCGCCTTCAGCACGCGTGCCATAGGTTGCCTGCTTTATACCACACTTTTTTGGCCATGTCTGACTGTCACATCTAGAGATGACACTACACTGATTTATCATCATCATGCCCATATTAGGCCCGAGTCCCGCAATCATTTCTATGCCAATGCAGACCTTTGATGCAGATCCAGTGACGAAATGAGGATAGACACATGCATGGAATTAAGTGGCAGGCTGCAACTCTTAATAAACTTTAGCAGAGGGGCGGAGCACTATCCACCGATCACCCCATTCTCCTATACCAACACATTTAATGGGTTCCAGTGCAGGGGTTATAGGGTTCCTTACCATATAAGTCCTAACACGGGGTAGGCTCTCCTCAGTCTAACCCCCAGGACTCAGCTCTCTGAGTCCTAGAAACCCCCCCCCCCCCCCACACACACACACACACACAAGGGGGACAATGGGTGCAGAAGGGTGGGGACCTCAGCCCACGATGGCCAGAAGGTCTGAGCCTATCCCATGAGCCGAAGGCCCATCACCAAATCCCAGGTCTTTTACCTCTGGGAACGGTTCATTTTAATGGCTCTGGAAACCAGACACAAGTTGTGACCAATTAACAATTCAACCCAAATACCTGCGGTAGGTACCAAGCACATTCCTACTTAACCTCCTGTAGCTTGAAGGTACTGCAAGGAAGGCAAAAAACTCCCTGGTCCTCTGACAATTGCCCCATAGGAGAAAAGGTTTCTTCCTGACATCCAAATGGGCAATCAGATAGACCCTCAGCAGCCCTGAGGCTGGGTTCCCATTCCTAGGTCAGGTGGACTGCTGAAACGGAGCCAAAAGGCACGCACATAATTCACATATTCCGCAGATTTTTTGCTTCCCTGCAGAAAAACTACTTTCTGACAGGGAAGCGGCAAGAGTAGTCATGCACCCCTCCCTAGCAGTGTGGGCACATCATTTCGGTGCAGAAGAGGACTTGGGGCAAGGGAGGATGGGACTGGCTCTTCCCCTGCAAGGAGCAGCTGGGGCTGAGTCAGACCCACCCCCAGAAACCTCCCCTGGCTGCAGGAAGCTCCACACACCCCATTTCTGCTTCCATAACTCCTCAACCACAGGGGGAGGGAGTCACTGTATGGGGAGCTGCTCCCCATTCACCCAACCCCCATGCATCCGGACCCCCCCATACGCAGACTTCCCCCCACTGAGCCTCACCCCACCTCCCACCACCCAGAACCCCCCTACTTAGCCTCCCACACCCAGACACCCTGCCAAGCCTCACCTCCTGCACTCAGACCCCCCCACTCAGTCCTCCCCCTGCACCTAGACCTCCACACCAGGCCACACCTCCTCTGCATCCAGACCCCTGCTGAGTCCCTTCCATCTGCATCTGGACCCCCACTCCTGCACCCAGACCACCCCCCGACTCAAACCCCCATCCCAACAAGCCCCATCCCCCTATACACAGACCCCCTCTGGTGTGCCCTCCTCCACCTTCACCTGGACCTCCCTGCAGAGTCCCATTCCCCCTGCACATCCAGATCCCCTCCTAGCCCCGCCCCCACCAGCTGCCTGTACCCAGACTGCCCCACACAGAACCCTCTCACTCCACACCTGGATCCCCCACACTAAGCCCCTCTACACTTGGATCCTGCTGGGCTGAGCCAGCTTGCCCCATACCTGGATCAGGGTCCAGGGCTGGGTACGTGAGAGAGAGTGTCCCTCTCGCTTGCTATCTTGGTGTGACTGGCATAGAAGGGCAGGCCCGGCTCTTGCGCTGCAACAGGCTCGGGGTGCAGCCCAACCACTGAGTTCGTGTCCAGGGGGCCGGCGCTGCAGGGTGATCTCCCACCCCCATGAATCCAGTGGCCTGTGCTCCCCACTGCCACGCCGGAGCCTCCATATTTATTTATTGCCAAATAAAATACCCATAATTTTACAGAATTTTAAAATATTGTACACAGAATTTTTATTTTTTGGGTGCAGAATTCCCTCAGGAGTAAAATAGGCTAAGTAGATCTGTCCGCACAGGTATCACTGAGAACCCCACAGTATTCAGAAACTTAGTGGGAAACAATTAAAGGTGTAGGGCAACGATGGTTTAGAAGATGTTAGAGAAAACAGTCAGGTGGATAAAGGTGGAAGAAAGGGAAGGAGTGGTCACCTTATAGTAAATTGGGAGGGGTGGGGGGGAAGATTTTGAAGTAATTTAGGAGAGTAATGAAGAGCTACAGGTGCAAGGGAATCATCATACCTTTAAACTGGAGAATAGAATAATTATTGATGGCACAACATTTTTATAGACTGCCTGATCTGAAAGTAGAGCAGCATAATGAGGACTGGACAACAAATTTATTTATTTTTTTGTGACATGCACTATTAATAATGAGAGACTAAGCATCCAGAGAAACTAACTCATGGAGAAATAAATAAATAAATAAAGCAATAATTGTGTACAAGGTGCAGGACTGCAGCCTAATACAATATAGGATGAGAAAACATGTCATGCCTCAGTAAAGTTTATAATTTTATTTACCAAGCCATGGTCAACATCAGTCTAGAGGAAAAACAAACAAACAAAAACCAGAAAACAAATACAAAAATTATCAGTGACATGAAAGGACAACCTACATTTCAATATTAGGTAGCCCAATCAGAAAAGTTGCAGTGTTCAGATTTTTGTAGCAGGCCAAGATGTTCAGAAAATGACATTAATACCAATGTATTCAGCTAGAATACATATGAGTTAAAAATGCCAATACAGATGAATAAGGAACTTCCAAAAATAACTATGAGGCAAGTTTATGGACCTAAACATCAAACAAGTGATATTTTGGGGTTGTTTAATATATAACACAAGAAGCTGAATGTGATATTTTAAAGAACCCAAGGCAGGTACATTTTATAATTATACAAGATTTACTGAGGGAAAGGAACATGACATCTGAACAGGAAATTCAGAATGCAGAACACTTGAAAACTCTTTATTGAAATTATTTTGTTCACTTTTAATGTGGAAAAAAGCAATATAATGTAACAAGAAATGTTTACAAAATAAAAAAGGCACTTGAAAAGGAAAAAGGAGTGTCTTTCAATTTTAAAGGGCCACAAAATCTGAAAATGTCATTTTTTAGGATAATCATTGTGTAACTGAATTTATACAAGGTCTCTTCTACTATGTACTGCTGTCAGACACAAACAAGTAACTTTCAGATTACCTTTTTGACACGGGATTTGGCAGGGAAAGAAGAATCAAATCACCAAGCAAATGTAATTTTTATATTTTCTACAAAGGTTAAGTTGTATTTAAAATGTCCAGTCAAACTTAAAAAAAACCCCACAATTTAAAAATCACACTTCTATCTGAAATTTGTTTTATCATCCACTTCTGTTACAAGCAACATCTAAAAGTACTGTTACTGAAATGTATTAGAGGAAAACCTATTTAGCTTTTACCAGTTTATTTTGCCAGTTTTAAATTTTCTTCTGTACATTCAGGCAGCTCCCCTTGTTATTTGGATGGGCTTTTCCACACAGCATCAGGGTGAATAACAAAAACAAACAATAAACAGGAAAATATGATAGTAGGGCTCAAGGTCAGGTGAATGCTTGGAATTACTTTAAACTTCTTTATATTGTAAGCCTCTGCAGCAGGAATAGTCACTTATTCTGAATATCACTGTAATTTATTGTGCCTTGCAAAATGGAGTCCTGATTTTGTTAAGGCATCTAAGCACTACTGCAATGCATCAGAAGTAAACAAAAGTAAAAGTCATTTTTAAACCTGGACTAGATGTCAAATTGATCATGGATACAAATTTTCAAAAGTGGGTACCTGACTTAGGAAAGGCCCATTGACTTTCAATAAGATGTAGGCTCCAAAGAGCCTAAGTCACTTTTGAAAATTTTACCTCATGATTCCTTTAAAGAATTACGATAGAACAAACATCCAGCATGTCTGATGTAGGCCAGTTGCTTTTTATCATTCATCAGGACTAAGGACCCAATTCAGCAAAGCACTTAAGTATGTGGATAGTCCTGTATATGGCATTAGTGAGACTACTGCAGGAATACTGTGTCAAGTTCTGGTGTCCACACTTTAAAAGGGCCATTAACAAACTGGAAAGGATTTAGAGAACAGCTACACAGATGATCTGGAAAACATGCTTTACAATGAAAGACTAACACTCAATCTATTTAGTTTATCCCAGAGAAGGTTAAGAGGCAACTTGATCATTGTCTATACATACCTACACAGAGAAGAGATTTCAGATAACAGACTGCTCTTTAATCTGAGAGATCAGATGGGTGAGGTGATATCTTTTACTGGACCAACTTCTGTTCCTGAGAGAGACAAGCTTGCGAGCTTATGCAGAGCTCTTACTGCCCAGACCGGAAGAAGAGCTCTGTGTAGCTTGCAAGCTTGTCTCTCTCACCAACAGAAGTTGGTACAATAAAAGATATTACCTCACTCACCTTGTTTCTCTAATATCCTGGGCTGCTACAACAACACTGCTCTTCAATCTAGCAGACAAAGGCATATCAAGATCCAAAGGTTGTAAACTGAAGTTAGACAAATTCAGACTAGAAATAAGGTGCAATTTTTTAAACAATGGGGGTAATTAGCCGTTGGAATAATTTACCTAAGACTATAAATCAAGGTTGGGTTCTTTCTGAAAGATATGCTCTAGCTACTTGGAAAAATCCCATGGCCTGTGCAATAAAGAAGGTCAGACTAGACAATCACAATCATCCTTTCTGGCCTTAAAACCTATGACTACATGAAATCTATGAATAAGTGCTTTGCTGAATCGGGGCCTAACTGCTTGCCCTTAGCAGCTTTACTAGAGCCGGATAATGAGCCATTCAAATGCCTTCCAGTGTATGTTAATGACAGCTGATCAAGAAGGAGAAAAGGAGAGATGGCTGGTAGCATATTCTCTGTGGGCACAGAGGTTTCCAGGATGAAAATAACTCATCCACCATTAAATTAGGCTGCTGGGATTTTGAAGACAGGAAGGGAGAAAAATCAAGCAAGAGGGAAGAAATAATGAGGAAGCCAAATTAAAATAAAAGACATGATCTAGTAGTCTTTTCTGCCATCTATGAAGTAAATGAAGGCAAATTGTAAGTTATTGTTTTCCCTCTAAGCAGCCATTGCTAAAAATACCATACTGATATAAAAACAATTATGCAGAAGCTAACCAAAACTCCTCCACCAAATTCCACTTTTGCTCAAATCTGTAGCATATATGCAGTAAGAGACAGATTTTCATTGGCATCATGTGAACTCTCTAGTACATGGTGTATAACCTATTTGAATCTGACATACAACACATGTTCAAAAACAACTACCCACAATATGTATGGATACCCACAATATGTATCAAGATAATTAAGGGACCATATCTTACAGTATCAGAAAGAACTCTAGGATTTTAGATTCAAAGTTGACGCACAGAAATCAAACAGTACATCCTCAACAACTTGTGATAAAGCCTACTAATGCTTTCCACACAAATCTCCCGGGAAACAGAATGCATGAATTCAAGACATTAACTTTCAGACTTCCCATTACAGAAGGCAGTCGGCTCTGGGTATCATGCACCATCTCGTCGTAAGAGAACCCTCATTATTAGTGCTGATGTAAGCCTGAGATACTTTCCTCGTTTTTCCAGATTTTGTGGCTTAATTATAACGAACGAACTTTTACTCTTCTTAACATGAATTTCAAACATCAACTTGACAGCAAAGAGCATAGGAATAACAAAAGGCAGGAAACATGCACAATTCTGTCAGGATGTTTTTCACACTGCACTAAAAGCTAGATATTTTAAGACATATAGAAGGGGAAAGATTATGGCATCATGACTGTACCTTCATAAAGGAAATGCATCAGCCATACAAGTTTCTGATCCATCTCAAGGATACTCTTATGTCCTTATGAATATACAAAGTAAATCCTGTAGTGCCTCAGGAAATACTGTACATGTCTTGAAAATGTAAGAGCTATGGTAAAAATATGAAATGAGGATGGCCAGCTGAGTGAGTCTCTGTGGTCACTATTTAGGGCTAGATTCATTGAAGCTAATGTAGGAATACGTTAATTACACATACTTGCTCCAGCAAAAGTCTCTTATCTTACAAGAAGGATCCCCCATAATAGGAAGGGAAGACAGTGTGTGTGTTGAATCTGGATTTATCTCATCTTCCCTAAAATGCCCCCCTTCCTACATGTTGCACAGTACTGTCCTCATATAAGCAGCCAGGAACAAAAAGTTTACAGCTGGTTTCCACCATACTAGTTTCCTTACTGGTGGACTTCATGTTTTAGTTTTCCTCTACCACCGTTTACTGAGCGAATCCAGCCCTTACAGTGCTATGTACTCTGAAAAGTGACAATGACATAGTGGAGTTCCACATTTATGGTTCCCTTCACAATTACCCCCCCCACACACACACACACACACACACCATGATTCTGTATCAGTTATGCTCTATTTATAAATATTAAAATATTAACAAAGAAATCTCTAATTCACAGTTCCTCAAAGTCAAGCTGGGTTCTTTCCTGGTCATACATAAGAAGCTGACATGAGTTACTCAACTGTATATTTGCTACAATTGAGTAGGACCAGGGTTACTGATGCATAAAACAGGACAGAAACTCATTTTGTGTGAAAAAAATATTTAGTAAGATGAGTAAATTTGAAACAAAGCAAACATGAAACCCCACAACACTGTGTTGAGTCACTTTTGAGATTACAATTATATTTTAAATACTATTTAGCAGAAATGAGACCTGTATGGAAGAAAGTCATTATCCAAAAAATCCAAACAAAAATAAAAGTGTAACAATATTACTAAAGTTATCAAAGAAATGACACAAGCAACATCTCATTCTCCCTAGACCCTTAAGATATAGCAAGCACACAAATCTGTTCCAATTCAAACTTACAAATAATAAAAATAGCTCATCTATATCCTCAGAAAACTTCGCAAAAAGATCAGTTTTTGTCTCTCCGAGTCACACATCTTTCCGACAGGCATGTGAACAGCATCTTGTAGGTCTCTCCCCCCTATTTGGACTGATTTCTTGCTTTAATTTTGTAATTTTTTTCTTTCTGATTTCTCGATAACAATCACAACATATGCACTACAAATTTTATGCACACTGTGTTGAAGCTAAAACCAAAAGAAGTTAGCCCCTGAGACTTAAATTTGAAGAAATATGCATTAGGAAGGAAAAAAGGAAGATTTCAGAATATGAAACTATGCAGACTTTTCTATGGAGGCACCCATGCATGAACACTACTGTGAATACACTCTTACATTTTAGCCAAGTGCTTTTGGCAACAAGAATGTATTACAGATTTGCTGCAGAAGCATTTGGTGCTAGAAGCGAATGAAGAAAAGGTTTCCTTGATTAAATGCCTTTAAGCTTTATTTATATTTTTCATTTTTCTCTTCCAAAGTTCATTACAAGAGACAGAGTTAAAGGGAAACCACCAACTAGAAAAATCACATTTTCTTCTGAAACTTCTGTACCTATTATTGTAACAAGTAATGCTAAACAACAGAACAGCAAGATCTTTTTTCCTTTTTCAGTCTATTCTGTGCTTTTGTCAGCACTTGGTATAGAGTCACTTTCACGATTTTATAGATTGCTACTTGCACTTCCGGTCTCATGCACTAATAATACAACAACCTCACTGTCACGCACTTTTCTGAAGCTTACATGAAAACTCGTCCCCAGGCTCTGCCAGAGGATGTCTACCAGTTATAGCAATGGCAAAGCTGAAACTAAACAGACAAGAAGCAGGTGCATTCTTCCTTTTCGTGAAGGGTTGGATGAGACCAAACATGCTTTGCATTGTCAACCTTAGGTTCACCCAGAGTGCTTTCTAAAAGCCATCAGCAGGAATTCAGAAAAAAAAACTTTATAATTTTTAATATTTTTGGAAGGGTGATTTAATCAGAAAAAAACTGAACAGTATGGGACTGAATATCCAAGTCAGCTGAAGGTGATATGACTTGTGAATGCTGCTATGTAAGTTCTGGGCATCAACAAGGAATCCAAGTCTTAAAGGACATACACAGAGGCCTGGAACATGTTTGTTTGATATATAAAAATATTCCTGTTAGATGTCTATCTTTGATAAAGTAATGCACACGATAGCAACAAAGGTTTTATTAAACACGTGAGTCCTTCCTGATGCATTTCCTCCTCTTCTCACTCCCAAGTTCAATTAAGTAAATATTCATTGTTGAATTTCAGCAGCTAGCATATGAACTGCTAAGGTAAAATTCTAAAACAGTACAATGAAATGATGTTTGGATATGTAAAAACATAAGAATGGCCACAATGGTCCAGCTAGCCCAGTTTCCTCTCTTCCAACAGTGGCCAGTACCAGATGCTTCAGGGGAAATGAACAGAACAGGGCAATTTAGCAAGTGACCCATCCCCCATCATCCAGTCCCAGTGTCTGTCATTCAGAGGTTTAGAGACACCCAGAGCATGGGGTTGTGTCCCTGGCCATCTTTGCTAATAGCCACTGATAGACCTATCCTCCAGGAACTTATCTAATTTTTTTTTTTTTTTTTTATAAACACAGTTATTTTTTGGCCTTCACAACATCCCATGGCAACAAGTTTCACAGGTTTACTGTGCGTTGTGTGAAGAAGTACTTCCTTATTTGTGTTTTAAACCTGTTACCTATTAATTTAATCAGTCCCTGGGTTCATTTCACCATGGTAAATAACACTTCCTTATTCACTTTCTCCACACATTCATAATTTTATAGACCTCTATCAGAACTCCCCCAGTCATCTTTTTTCTAAGATGAACAGTGCTAGTCTTTTAATCTCTCCTCATTTGGAAGCTGTTCCATACCCCTAAACATTTTTGTTGTGCCGTTCTCTGTACCTTTCCAATTCTAATATATCTTTTTGGAAGGGAGGCGACCAGAATTGCCCGCTGTATTCAAAGTATGGGCATACCTTTGATTTACATAGTGGAATTATTATATATTCTGTCCTAGTATTTTTCTGGTGATAAATTAAACAATAATATATTAGTTTGTTCCAAAACCTCCTCTACTGACACCTCTGTCTAGGACAGTCCCTCAGATTTGTCACCTAAAAAGAATGGCTCAGGTGTAGGAACCTCCCTCACATCCTCTGCAGTGAGGAACAATGCAAAGAATTCATTTAGCTTCTCCTCAATGGCCTTGTCTTCCATGAGTGATCCTTAAGCATCTGGACTGACCGGCAGGCTTCCTTCTTCTGATGTACTTAAAAAAAAAATTAGGCTGTTAGTTTTTGAGTCACTAGCTGGTTGCTCTTCAAATTCTTTTTTGGCCTGCCTAATTACACTTTTATACATAACTTGCCAGAGTTTATGTTCTTTTCTATTTTCCTCAGTAGGATTTGACTTCCAATTTTTAGAAGATTTTTTTTTTTTGGCTCTGACTCCTTTACTCTGTTTAGCCGTGGTGGCAGTTTTTGGTCCTCTTACTGTTTTTTTATTATTATTATTATTATTATTTGAGGTATACAGATAGTTTGAGCATCTATTGTGGGTTTCCTAAAAAGTTTCCACGCAGTTTGCAGGCATTTCACTCTTATGATGGTTTCTTTTAATTTCCATTTAACTAGCTTCCTCATTTTTGTGTAGTTCCCCTTTTTGAAGTTGAATGCTACTGTGGTGGGTTTCTTTTGTATTTTCCCCCTACAAGGATATTGCATTTAATTACATTATGATCACTATTACTGAGTGGGTTAGTTATATTCCCCACTTGGACCAGATCCTGTGTGCCAATTAGAACCAAACCAAGAACTGCTTCTCCCTATGTGGGTTCCAGGGTTAGCTGCTCCAAGAAGCAGTCATTAATGGTGTCTAGAAATTTTATCTCTGTATCCCATCCTGAGGTGAAACGTACACAGTCATTTTGGGGATAGTTGAAATCCCCCATTATTATTGGATTTTCTGTTTCTGATGCCTTACTAATCTCCCTGAGCATTTCACCATCACTGCCACCATACTGGTCAGGTGGCTGGTGGCTAGTCAGTATATTCCTACTGCTATACTCTTATTATTCAAGCATAAAATTTCTATCCATAGCCATTCGACAGCAGAGTGAATCAATTAAGATTTTTTACTATATTTTACTCTCTTTCTTAAACACATAGTGACACTCCCCCATCAATGTGACCTACTCTGTCAATCGTATATATTTTGTACCCTGGCATTATCATGTCCCATTGATTATCATTATGAATCTCTGGTGGTCAGTATTTTGACCTGTAGGGCTGACACATGGCCCCACACTGTCAAGATTGAATACATGTTGGACACCACTCAGAGAAAGCACTCTGAATGACTGAAAACATCAAAGGGTACTAATTCAAGTGGAATGAAGTTTTAACTAGACAGGTCCCGCTCTCTCAAACAGTCACACAAGATGACCATACCATCACCTCTAAGATGATATGGTCATCTTCTTCAAATGCCTATCAACTTGCCTGTATGATTCATCTTCGACTTAGACCCCATAGAAGCAAGATGGAAAGGAGCCCTGGAAGACCTAAAATAGGATGGTTGGACAGCATCAGATACCTGCCCCTCACAGGTATCCTATCCCATAATGTGTCCGATTTGGCTCAGGGCAGAACATCATGGAGGCTCATAATACATTTGGTGGCTTCTATGCTGTCCAAGTAACAGCTATGAGAACTACACAACCTAATCAAATGTGAGACCCATAAGAATGCTCCTTGATTTGGCACTATCATCTTAGATCCTGCAAGGTTCTGATCCCCATCAATTCTTTGTGATCTCATTTGAAGTTAAGTGTGCTTAGCACATCACAGTAGAGTCTCAGCACTTTGCAAAACTAGTCTCTGAAGGAAGAAATTCCAAGCAGCATGGTGTGAAATTGCTGTATATTCTGCATATAATGCCTAAAATAAAACACAAGTTTTACATAAAAGGGTTAACAAAACTGATATGAATAGAAATGATGTCATGGAATAGTTCTGAATGTCAATAAAAACAGCTCTATAAATATATATTTTGAATATGTACCTGAGATGTTTAAACCCCTAATGCAACAGCTTTGTGCTAGTGCATCAGAATGAAGGCCAGAAAGTAAATGACCAGGCTAGTTTCACTGTGCAAGCTAGTGCCAAAAGCAACAGCATACATTCAATTGAAAGAATCTTAAAGCCAATAATTTGTTACACAAAACAAAGGAAATAAAATTTTCAAAGATGTGATTTTTATACTGACAGCAAAAACACATTAAACAGTTATTTTAAAACATTTGAGGATAATCTTAGCCTTCATTCTCACATTAATTTAAATATTAAGAAAATAGGAATGTGAAATAAACACAGAAAACTAAATAGAGAAATCAAAGGAAATGTATTTGAATTAAAAAATAAGTATAAACAGAATTCTAGACAAAGCATATGCTGCATGCCATAAATACCAGAGTCTGCAGGGGCAACAAGACAATTTATTGCTGTCAAAAATAATTCATTCAATTAATTGAGGGTCATAAAACACCTGGACCTTCTGTCAATGTTAGTTTGAATTAGATATGAATATTAATAAATCTGTTTTATTGTGGACACAAAAGAGATTTGCATATAATAATTTAATTGGACAGTTTATTAGAGGCTCATTGCCAGAAATGTACTCCAAATGCTGTTTAGAATTCATGAAAAGTGCCATGAAACCAGATCCAATCTATTTAAGGTTAAAATCCCCTACCATGCGTTGATGATTTTGGTACCACAATGAATTTTCTTCCCCATCTGTTATTGACATGTAGCTAAACAATTATACTGAAAAGGAAACAGACATTATCGCCTGCCTGGATTTCATGACTAAATTTACTCCTGAAAGATTTACACTGGAAGATCCCTATTACTTTGCATGTTTTAAAAAAAAAAAAATCTACTTCTGTTTATTAATAAACACTGAATAAATTGCTCTTTGTATTATGCTGTCACAGAAGTTAGCATGGAAGAAAAAGAAAACATACAGATATTATTGGAAGGGAGTAAGAAGTTATTTCTCCCCTCCCCTGCACTGCAGTGTGAAGGAGATGTCATAACTCCTGGGAGGCTGAGCTACTGTAGACAGCAGCTGTATTTGAAGATTACAATCTAGCGTGTTCACTATACTATAAAAGCACTCATTTGACCTTTGTACTCTTAGTGTAATTGTAGAGACAGAATGCCTAACAGCAAACACCAGCAGTGTGTTCCATGGCTGCCATGCAAGTAACTGCACAAGTGCAGAAAACTACCTTTAGATATTTGCATATTTTAACACTGTATTTTAGGCTATTATACATACTGTGATCAATGCCAAATACCACAAAAACTAGCACACTGTCGGTGCAGCTCAACTGATGGCAGCTGCAAATCTGAAGCTAGAGATGGCCTCAGAGTTTTTGGATGGGCCACTATCACTATACCCAAAGTTAGGTAAACAAGAGAATTAATTGGGACACATCTCAAACATAATGGGCTAATTTTACATGAGGAATGAGCGTGTGAGAGGAGGAATCTTTAGGTCGCTCTACTACCCACATAGCATCTTGTTTGAGAAAAAGTGTCCAGCAGTTTCACATGGAAAAGGGTTACAAACTTACTTCAATAATAAAAAAAGCTTAACGTGTCTTTATGTTTCTAGTTTCTTCAGATCAGGGCAGGGCCCCAGCTGTTGCATTTGTAAGACCTAAAATCTGGTTTTATTCTTACCCAGCAATTATGGGTTCAAGTGTGCATGACATCAGTACATGGGTTACAGTGCAATGCGGATACTCAAGTGAGATACTAAAATCCATTCCCTTTTGGGTAGTCTAAAGTCCTTGACTAATACACACTCTCAAGTCTGGATTGGTGGCTCATATAGCTTAGTAAAAGAATAATAGCTGCCATGTTACCTCAATATAAAAGTAACTTTCCTTAGTACAGTAAATTGGAAACAAGCTAGCCATTGAATCCCTCCACAAAAGGATGTCACACATAGTAACAATATAGAACTCCAAGATAAAATCTTCTATGAAAGATACAAAATACTGTTTTAAAAAATTAGATCCTTTTTCAAGTATATTTTTACTAGACTGAGAGGCTCTAGCATATCTTGGGCAAGAACAGCCTACAGAACATCATGCTTTACCTATTTTTACTTTTTAATTACACAAACTAACTGAAACTGGATAAAACGCTTTTAAAATGTCTTCCTAAACTACATATAGACAAAAAAGTTCGATCGAAGTATTCCTGTTAAATTACAATACCTTCCTAGGTATAAAGTAAATATAGCTAAATCAGGATTTGATGCGTTAGATCATTTCCAGCACTGTATATAAAATACATGCACTTTTGCTTGCACACATGATTTTATTTTGTAAAATATCAGCTTAAAGGCACAGCACAGCAGTCCTATTGCATTACTGAACTAGATACCAAACAACAAGTACGGCACTGGCTTCCAGCAAGTGGAGAATTTTAATGCAAGTTAATGTGATCTTTCCCAGAGATGGTGCCCTTAGGGTTGATGATGTCCGTACTATTCTCAAGTATCCCGGAAAGACTCTACATGGAGTGGCACTGGAATTCACTATGGAGAGAGATAAAATGTTATTCATAACTGAATAGCTGGAAAGAGAAGAAAATCCTTAGGAATAAAATGTGGCGAGGGAACAAAAAAAAGGGGGGGGGGAGAAGAGAGAGAGATGTTCTCTTGTTTTTAAATAAATCAAATATAAAAATGTCTATGGCCTGGTCTACACGGGGGAGGGGGGTAAGAGGGGGAGAAATCGATCTAAGTTATGCAACTTCAGCTATGTGAATAACGTAGCTGAAGTCTACGTACTTAGATCTACTTACCGTGGTATCTTCACTGCGGTAAGTTGACAGCTGATGCTCTCCCGTCGCCTGCACCTCTCGCCCTGGTGGAGTACCGGAGTCGACGGGAGAGCGTGTCTCGGAGGAGACACGATAAATCAACCGCCACTGGATCGGTCGCTGTGCATCGATCCAGCGGGTAATGTAGACAAGCCCTTAGATTCACTCTAAACTAAAATACATGTTTTAGAATTCACTCCAGGAGATTCCTTTCCCATTCCCCCTCCCCATGCACAAAACCACACATGAGAAATGCAGATGACAGAGGTTTATTTCAGTTTGGAGTGCAACCTGGATCTTTTGCACTCATTGATTTTGGCTGTCTTTCACTTGGCAGTCAAGCAGGCACATATAGATGGAAGTTCTGTCAAAGATTTTCCATATTATAAGAGCGATGCTCTGTAGTTAAGAAATGCTGAATATGGATCCTCTCTCTGAGCTGTTTTCTGCAAGCTCTTCACTATACAGGCTCCACATTCTTCCATTCGGCTTGCTTGTGTGTATCTAAACAGGGCTGCCAAAGGTCACGCATCTCTCATGAAAGTCATGTATTTGGCAACCATGTCTGCATTCCCGCAACCCAGTTGGAAAGTCACGCATCCAGCTGGGCAGCAAGCTGTGGTGCAGCTCCTTCTGTGGTTACTAGATGCACTGAGGAGTCTGGCTTCAAGAAGCCAGGTGGCATGTCTGCCTACACTGTGACTGCTCCTCTTGCTGGATTCAAACAGAAAATGAAGAGCAGCAATAGGTGGTGGAGACAGAAGATGGAGGAGTTCAATATTAGCTCCAGGTTCCCCAGACACACCCCAGTGAAACCTATGCTCGTAGAGCTTGCCTCTGCTCCCCTAGCCAGACTCCAACCCCAGAAAGGCAACAGACTCCCTGTCCCCAGTCAGACCCAAGGCCCTTAGTGAGACCCCAGGTCACGGGCCACCATCCAGCCCCCTAGCATCAAAGACATGGTGACGTGAACTTCAGCCTAAGCTAGCAACAGGAGTATGTACCTGTATGCCTGTACAGCATGCACTGAAGTCTGTGATGCCACATCTTCACTGCTATTTTTAGCCCTGATAGCTAAATTAAAGCTAGCACCAATGCACCAGCCTGTTCTGCAATCACATCTCCAACTGCAGTTCACATATAACCTTGGATAGACCCCAGCCTCCCTCCCAAACAGAACTCACCTACCCCAGCACTCTCAGACCCAAGAGCACCCAGCATCTCCACCTCACAACCCACTTACCTCAGCACTCACCCACCCCAAGAGCGTCCAGCCACCCCTAGATGGCCCCAGTCCCCTCCATCATCCAAAAGCACCCACCAACCATCCATCCAGTTCTCTAACCCAGACAACTTCCAGCATCCTACCACAAATGCCCTTACGGCATATCTGCACAACAATTGGGAGGGTGCTTCCCAGTACGGGTAGAAAAACGTGCTAATTCTGCTCAAACTAGCATGCTAAAAATAGCAAGTATGTACCCAACAGCTTGGGTGGCTGTACTCTGGTGCTCGCCAGAGCCAATGCCTATGCCATCGCAGCCACACTGCTATTTTTTGCATGCTAGCTCAAACGAAGTTAGTGCGTATCTGTCTATCCATGCTGGGAAGCACACTCTCAGCCGGTGTATAGACATACCCTATCACCCCTTCCCATCTACTCATGCATCCCTGATCTGCCACAGCTTTATGACTGCCAAATTTTGAGCAGCTCCATATCTTTCATCCACCACTGCTTGGGGCAGAATGTATTGACCATAAGCTTAAAGTTTGTGTTACACAAATTAGTTCATTAAATAATTTGCACTTAATGTCACATGAAGCTGTACAAAACTTGGCACCTATGTCTTATGACGACACTTGTAAGATTTATCAAATAAGTTTTTTTCTTCAACTATGGTCCATTTTCTATAATTACTGTCCGTGGAGTTCACAGACATAGCAAACAAGGAATAGTGTACTTCAAACGGTAGAAGCTGTGGAATCTTCAAATGTCACTACTTATAATGGGTTGTTTGAGCAACTTTCTATGATTAGGCAGCTGTATTTTCCCAGGCCAAACAAATCAACTTCAGCTTTGTCTAATGGAACTGCACGCTCGCTCCACCATTTCAGCAATATCACTGCACATGGATGACCTGACCGGAACGTGACTTCTCCAGATCTTCCATTTGAATTAGTTATTCCAGGAGTGCCATCAGTGTATTCTCTCAGGCATTTTCCTTCTCATCACTCAGAGAACTACTATTGGGTTTACATTTAAACAAGTAAGGAGAGCCAAGCAGCAGCAGAGAGGGTTGTTTCTCTCTACGACAGTTAGGAGGAAGGAGACCATCTGCTGTATAGAGGAGGCGGGTTGGGGTGTATGATATTAGGTTCTGGAGTGAGGGAGCAGCTGGGAGTTCCAAGGAGAGAGAACCATTTGCAGAGGCAAAACTCTATCATTGCCCAAACAGGCAGCACATGGCAAGAACCCGCTGGGTTTCTTTTCATTGAATTCTGTAGAGATTCAGTGTGTACAAGCTCTGCAGAACTCCCTTCTTCTCTGATAGCACTAGATGTTTTCGTTATGAAGAGACTTTGGCACAGCACAAAAGAGCAAGTTCAATGGTATTTTTCAGTAAAAAAGGAAGGATGGATCACGTAACTAATAAAGGCAATAATGGGAGGGAAACACATTGCTAAGTACTTGGCTCTGATAAGGTTATGCACTGCAAGTGAGGAGTGGCCCCACTGCAAAATGACATTATTGAGGTTTAAAAGCCAATGGATTACTCACAGGTGCTGATCAGGCACTAGGTTATAAAAGCTATATTTGAACAGCATCAACCAACTGCATTTTAACCTCAGGTGCCAAAAACTCCTTGCCAATATGCGAGTGCTTCTATGCTGCTGCTGCTAAACAAGCAGAAGGGAAACGGGGGGAAAAACCCATACTCATGCACATTTAAAGGTCATACTTTAAATGCCATGTTAAAGAGAACGGTGCTGTCTCCTAAAGATACAACTCTTGCTAACCATTTGCACAGCCGCTGCATGGAACAGTGCAGTGTTTTGTTGACTACTCCTTGTGTTGAGGAGACCTTTAAGTTTTTCCTACTGCACTGCTGTCCTTAGGACATGGGCTAGGCACATGGGATCTCGTTATGGTAGATGGTGATGCATTTCCCTGCTGACTCATGTTAGTGTCCTAGTGTACTTCACTCAGTCAGTCCCTCAATCAGTCCCTTTGACTCAGGTCCATCTCTCAAAATCTTTTGCACAGAATAGAGATAGCTCTTTGTATTTTAATAAATAATTTTGTATGAGGGTTAATGAAATACTCAGAGTAATAGGGATACACATATAAGAAGACTGTAGGAAATTTGTAGCATAAATAGTAGGGGAGGAAAAACCAGGTCACCCATGGTAGAATGAGAGGTATATATGACAAAGGAAAGAATGGTAGAGTTGAAGAAGTATGCTATGTAGAAGAGGGCAGGGACTTGTCTGGACAGTGAGACAGAGGGAGAGGAAGCTTTAATCACAGAAGTTTTCTAGTGAAAGGACTTAAAAATATGAAGGGTACAAAAAACAACATAGAAGAGGGTTAAAGAGTTTAGTTTCAGGAAGTGGCTAAACAGACCTTTGTGAAAACAGAGTTTGGTTTTTAGGACCATGCAATGATCAGACAAGAGAGAACACAGAGGAAAGAACTAGATGAAGAAAGGAGAGACAGGGAGACTAGGGGGGAGATAGAAGAAATTGGAAGAGGCATACAAAGGAGCATAGGAATGGTTCTCTCAAAAGCCACAGAGAACTGGAGCATACAAATATATTCAAAAACAAAGCAAATGAAACTTTGGAATATGATTTCCCTAGAACTGAGAGAGCTAATAGAGTCAACCAACTGTATAAAGAAGGGCTAAGATAGCTGGCTCAGATCTATAGCAAGCCATCCAGAAATGAGGTTCGGCACACTGGTTTTGCCCATTGAGTCAAAGAGTGAAGTAGACTGCAAGAATAGGTCATAGGCACACTAATGCAGGGGTGGCCAACCTGAGCCTGAGAAGGAGCCAGCATTTACCAATGTACATTGCCAAAGAGCCACAGTAATACGTCAGCAGCCCCCGCATCAGCTCACTGCCCTGCTCCCAGTGCCTCCCACCCACCGGCAGCCCCACCAATCAGCACCTCTCCCTCCCGCCCAATCAGCTGTTTTATGGCGTGCAGGAGGCTCAGGGGAGAGGAGCGAGGGCATAGCAGGCTCAGGGGAGGAGGCGGGAAGGGGTGGAGTGGGGTCAGGGCCTGTGGCAGAGCCAGGGATTGAGCAGTGAGCACACACACACACCCCCTCCCCCCGGCACATTGGAAAGCTGGCGCCTGTAGCTCCAGCCCCAGAGTCAGTGCCTATACGAGGAGCCGCATACTAACTTCTGAAGAGCCGTATGTGGCTCCGGAGCCACAGGTTGGTCACCCCTACACTAGTGGGTCACATGGGGGAAAGGAACTGCAATGGGTTAATGTTTGGGAGGTTCATTTAACTTTTAATGCATTACTATGCATTTTGAACCTTGCACCATGTAACAGATAGTAATCACAATATATTTATGGACCCTTCTCCACACAGACACTGTCAGATTATTGCCAAACACAGTCAAGTTGAATGATAAGAATGTGCATTTTATGACAATTCTCTAGAGTGGGGTAACCTCCAGATAGGTGGACACCATAACAATAACGTAAGTGTTTTTCTTAAGATGTAAGGAATAACTGGTAGAACATTTAATTGTTGATTAAATGCTACAGTACTGTTGGGCAGCAAGCCTGTGGTTAACAACCACCACATTGGGCTCAGCAGCTACTCAACAAATTAAATATACAAGCATACTAAATCCTGGAATTTGCTTAGAAAGACTTGCATTTTCACAAGGAACCAGTTGCATGGCTGGATGCCTTCTTAGACATTGGCTATGATGTGAATTCCAGAACTAGCCATTTGGGGACAAGGGGAACTTTCTTTGGCTCTGACACTGAAATCAGATCTGTTGGTCTGGACCCCCGCACCCATGTGGAGCCCAAGTGAAATCAATAGGGTAGGGATTCTGATTGCAGAACTGATTACTTTTTCTTCTTCCTTAATATGCTCACTGCAGAATCTGGCTCCTGATACAAGATCACATAATAAAACCTTTACTATAGTGCACACCTTAAAGAGCATAGAGTTTATATTGCTGGGAGACCCTTAACTCTTCATATTGTAAGCTAATGCATTTAAAACAGTGAATAATACTGCATTCATATTTTTTGGGGAAGGGGTAATGTAATATTTTCAAACTTATAGCAGATGTGCCATTGTTTTCCTCTTAAAAAGGGAAAAATAGGCTAAGTACGATACTAAATGATTTAGCGTAACATGTATATAAGCTGTAATATAAAAAATGTTCAAGACCTTGATGTCAGCAGAGGAATACAGAACAAGCAGAACCAACTTTATACAGTGACATTTTATATAAATCATAGGTATGAGACCCAGGCTGGTACAAATCATCCTCTGATGTTAGTTCAGAAGCCTACAGGAGTCATGTTGGCGGTCTCAGCCAAGTTCCTATTGGACAATTTAATTCACAAAGCCACCACCATAACTTCACCTTTTTAATAGTCCTAGGAGGAAGGCCAGGAGGTTAATGGGTATGCAAATCAGACCACCCTTTGAACTCTTCTGGTGGTTATTCCAGGTAAAAGCTGAGGCACATTTGTTTAAGTGTTTACAGAGTACTTTACAGGTACACCACTCTGCCCACTTAGTAGTAATATAATTCATCATCAGTAATCATTTAAGTATTAGCATTTGTGAAGCACTTTGAAGTTGTACATAGGCAGAAAACATCATTCAGGGCTAACAATTCAGCACATTTCACAACGCTAAATAACACAAAAAGCAGTGATCTAACAAAAATTTAACCTATTGCAAAGTGTTATCTTTTACAATGTTAGCATAAAGCATAAACCTGTCAACCTGACAATGTCTGCTCAGACAGTCATTTTGCTACTCAGTCCATAATAGTGTAAAAGCCATATCAGCTCATTTGAAAAGTTCAACAACAAGCAGTTTGTCAAAGCAAAGATGACAAAATGTGAAACAAGATAGGAAATGAGATACGGAGTCCCTTAAAAGGGTGCAACAGCATACCAATTAGCAGTGTGCTGTTACAGCAGAAATAGCCACTCTTTTAGAGAAGTGGAATACAGAACATCACAAGTCTGAGCAAAATACCACAAGTTTCACTATATTGTGTGACAAACTTCAAGAGATTGTTAACAAACATAATAGGGTTCTGACTGAAGTGTGTCAGTGCAGGAAGAGAATAGAAAACAATCCATTTGGGAATTCCATCTGCAAATCAACTAATCCTTCCCCCTCCCCCAAATTGACTGAGAAAAGTCACATAATGCAGTGTTTAATAAACCAATAGTTTTTATACAGATTTGGAAAAAATCAAACAGATTCAGTTGATGCATATCATATTATGTCCAAACCACTCAAGACACTTCAGTCTATACTAATTTCTGCAGGCTATGTTTTCTGTATACGTATGGCCCTACCAAATTCACAACTGTGAAAAACGTATCACAGACCATGAAATCAGACCTCCCCCATGAAATTTAGCTACTTGAGAGGAAGGGGCAGGTCTAGGGATGCCCCAGCTGGGGGTTCCTACCATGCCCGGGGCTCCAGTTGTGGGTCCCAGCCAGCCTGAGGAGGGATGGGACTTCCTCTTGCCCTGCCTGCTCCTCGGGGCAGAGGGGGCTGATCAGACCCACCTCTGGGTGCCTTCCCCTGCTGCAGGAAGCTCCAGGGCTGCTGCCTTCAGAGCTGGGCTGAAGACAGCGCAGAAATGAAGGTGACAATGCCACAACTCCCCTATAACAGCTTTTCGACACCCCCCCCCCCCCCACGACCACAACACTGTAAAATTTCAGTTATAAAAATCTGAAAACATGAAATTGACTAAATTTTCAAATCCTATACTATGAAATTGACCAAAATGGACCTTGAATTTGGTAGGGCCTTATGTATATGGTACTACCTTTAAAATGCATTTCTATATATAAATTAAATAAATAAATAAGACTTAACCCAGTTCCAACGCCAAAGTGTCCAAGTACAAATTATTCCTTTAATTGAGGACTACAATCAGTCAGCTTTTTTTTTTTTTTTTTAAAAGACCATCAACCAGACATTTCAGTTTACCCACAAAAAGAGAGGACTAAGGAGGTAAGATAGCAAGATAAAACAATAAAGCATTATAAAATGAACAAACAATCAGTTGTCTGCAGAGGGTTGAATCAACAAAGTGTAAGTAAATGTAAAACATGAAATCAAGGGTTAGTTCTGCATCTGCCAGGGTGGATTTGATTTAAATCAAATTGATTTAAATCATGATTTAAATCACGAGTGAGGAAGACTCGATTTAATCATGGATTTCTACATAAAAGTGCATTCTTGTTGGTTGTTATAACCTTAATACCTATTCTTCACAACTCAGAGATAGAGGAGACCCAAACTGGGTCTCTTTTACGGCCTGCTGCCATTATAGGTTTTCCCTTCTAGTGAGAGAATGGTATGGTAGATCTCAAATCAATGAAGGCTACACTCAGAAAGACCTCAAGACTTTTGGAATATGCTGCTCAAACAGTTTCACTTTTGTTTCTACGGCCTGTCCCTCCCTTCTCACATTTATCTCCAGACTTCTTCTCCTTGTCCAGATCTATTCCACCCCCAACAATCTGCTATTCATTGAACTTTTTGAAACTTTGCACTTTTAGAGAGAGGTAAGGGATTGACTGTGTGTACACAAATTTGCAGAGGGACAATAGGGTTGAGGTCTGTTATTTCTCACCTCTATATATTATTTATTTAAAAACATTTTTGCTGTTAATAAACATGTTCTCTCTGGAGACACAAATCCACAGTTTGAGAACTGCAAAACTAAGAATCTCTGATGGTATCTTCTAGATTTAGCACTGAGTCCCATTGGGTAGATAGAAAGATTAACCTAAATAATCTATACAGAAGCCCCTGGAACCCTATAAAATTGGGTCCCTAATCCATGAACTATTGGAACTCATTTACAATCTTTTCTTAAACATTACATGAATATATTGTCTCATACTATAGCATTAGAATTTATAATCCCTATTCCATGATGAGATATCTTTGAGCTATAATGTGTCTTAATTAAAACTATCTTTAGATAGGTTTTTTCCTCAAAAAGCATTTTATCAAAAAAATCCAATTTAAATTAAAAAAAAAATCTGTTTTTTTTTTTAAAAAAAATCATTGATTTTTATCCACCCTGGCATCTGCTGAATAATGACAGTTCTTAATGCATAAACATCCCAATTCTGTTCTCATTGAAGTTAATGGCAAAACCCTGTCAATGGTGGTTGTATCAGGCCCCAAGCGAGCACTTTTAAAATGACTTTCTTCAAGAGGCTTAAAGAAATTAATATACTCAAAATATTTATTTTAAAAACAGTTTTTAGAAATCCTTGAAAGTGTATCAGGATCTCCATGTGGGGGGGGGGGGGGGTAATACCACATTGTATTTCCCAGCAGGGGGCTGAAGCTCATGCAACAGATTAGGCCTGAGAAGTGTAATTCTATTAAAAGCCATCAAAATTCAGACAGTTTCAACATTTTTAAGGAGGTAAATTCCAACATTATAGAATTTACCTTTAAAAAACACATTCAGACTTTGAAACCACTGAATCAAATAGTTTCAAATAGGACCTGAATATTCTCAGTCTTAATCTGCCTCAAAATAGAATTTTATTTTCCTTTCTCAAGTAAAACAAATACTCACCCTGATCGATTTTTATGTTTTGCTCAATGTCAGCACTTATGTCTGCCTATACAGAGAATTAACAGACTACACGGCACAAACACCACTAGCAAGGGGAATCTGACAGCGTTGGGTCTCAAAAGTTCAATGAGGTCAGTCTTGAAGTCACTGTCTACTTTTATCCAACTCAAATTAAAATCTAAATGTATTCGGCATAATTTTTACACTGCAGAAATCCAGTGTGTGCACTACCCTACTTGTACAAGTATTTGATCTTAAATGACAAAAAAGGAAACTCTAAATGAGGGCTGCCAATCCATTCTTAGCTCACTCCACTGTGCAAAGATATTGCAGCAGTTTAAAAACAAGTTTTAATCTTACATCAGTGCTGCAGGGCCCATCTCATCCTGTTGTGCCTAAAGGGTAAAGAAGCCTTTTTACTTTCCTCCCTCTGTTTTGGTGAAATAATATGTAACATTTTAAAGCAATTTTTTTTCTTTTAGAAGGATCCTCTCAGAACTCTATTGCTCGGTCATTGGAAACCTATTTTCAAATGTAGCATCTTTACCTGGAAGTGGTAGAAACAATCAGATCAGATTTGGGCAAAGCCTACATTAACTCATGAATGTTCACTCCTATTTGACCTAAGAAACGAAAATCAATTAAAATTAAGCATCAGCATGTAGTTCAAATAACCCCCAGCACGTCTGCTTCAAATCACACAAATGCCCAAACAAAGCCTCCGTTCTAATATAGAACTTGCACGTGTTAGAACTGGCAGGTGCTCAGGATTCAATATATTTGAGGAGTCTCAATATATGTGGAAAAACATGGTTTTAAAAACAAATCAATATTTAAAGTAAAAATAATAAAGTTATGTCCTTTAACAAAAAATCAGCAAGAATAGGATACCAGTACATCTCATATGTGATCACTAAACTGTCTCACTCAACCAGTATGATGGGGTCTTTAATAAATCAGTAGCTAAAAAATTGCTCCATTCCAAGAACTGCAACCTGTTTTCATGAGATAAAGCCTTTCATAGTCATCACTTTTCAAATTTACTCTCATGGAGGTCAGTTTTAACTTTGTAAGGAATAAATGAGCTCCATGTTTTTTCAATGAAGGAAAACCATTTTAACAACATCATGATGCACTGCAAGCAACTAAAACAAAAGGAACACCTCTACCAAAAATGCACCAAACTGTGAGTTTAACACATACCGTTGCTCAAATGGCTCTGCAGCTAATAAAACAACTTCCAGAAAATTTGATGTGCAAGTTTGACAGATACCAAATTCAGAACCTTAAGAGCCAAGACTGAGACTTAACCCCCACAAAAAAATTATCCAGATTTGTAAGCAGTGCTGGAAGCTCTCCTACAAAGCACATTGGCGGGATACTGAATCCTGATATGCAGAGATTCCTTGTAGGGGATCAACAACCCAGTTTGTTCTTGCCTCTCCAATGAGATTGGCTACAAAAATTCAACATATTGGTTGTTTTGTAATGTGATTACCTGTCAAATAAGAAATGGATTGGGACCCCCTACACATTCTCTCACGCCACCCAATATGCAAGTCAATAAAATATAGTCTGGATTTGAACCAGTATGAAAGGCTAGCCCAATCTCTACAGAAAGATACAGTACTTTTAATATTAAACTGCAATTATTTCTTAGACTCATTTTGGGGTTTCAGGTTAATTTTTATTATTATTTTTAAAACATGACATACATTCTGCTTTCACTGACACACACAGTATTCACTAATAGAGACAAGCTGATGTCAGCGACATAGGTAGATGATATAGTGGGTAAAACATTCACCATTGCTAGAAATTGGAGAACAAAAATGGTGGTCGGGGGGAGAGATAGCATGGACGCTGTGATTCAGGACTCATTCCATATTCAATGCAATGATAGTGTGCATAAAGTTTCTCGACATACCTACAAAGCAAGAATCTAAAACATGTCAGGGTGTGATCTGGCAGGATTTCAACAGATGAGCTGCTACAACAACAAAACAAAAGACTTTTGTTTACCAGTCTCACTAAGTTTTGATATGCCATTGTCCAAATAAAGAAAAAAGCCAACCAATACTTTCATCTCTTCAATTTTGTGAGCAGATTAGCTGCCAGGTCACAATAAATCAGATACAGTGGTTTGTTTTTTGTTGTTTTAAGGCCATTAGCAGCATTGGCTGTATCATATTATTAATTAAGCCCAAAGAGCCACATACTTCAAAGAACTGACAGCTCCTAGTGGCAGTGAACACATGTAATATACTAAACTCAGCTTCTGACTTTACCCTGCTTCCCACTCAAACATTACCATGGTGATGTACAACATTTGTTGCCTGAAATTTTGGAGTAGCACTGTATCTAAAATGCCCTTAGTATCTTTGACTAGATGTGAATACAAATGAGGTTACATTTAAAGAGACAATATGAGTCACAAACATTTGATAAATACTGTCCTAGGACAGAACACACTGATTAAAATATCTTTTAAAATTTGACCTACCTGAGCATAAGCAATCCTCTACCCCACCTTTCCAGTTACAGGGGGGAGAGGGGGGGCATTAAAAATCCAAATAGAGGGAATCTGGTATGAAGAAAAGCATCCAAATTATTCTCTGGTCCTACTGAGTGTAATACTCACCCTTACTAGTTTATTAGAAATGCCAGTTCTTGAACAACTAGCATAATGCATTTTCTTCCACCAATTCTTTAGACTTGTTTGCTCCAGAAAATGGATTCTCTGAGCAATATAAATTGAACACAATTCTTGGAATTTCCAAATAATATTACTTTGCTCAATGCCAAAACAACAAGACTATCTAATCATCTGAATGTGTTGCTTGGTTAGCACAGTCTTTAACCAGATAAATACATTTGTTTGAATTGTAAGATGTCTGTCTAGGTTGCGAGTTCTATGGAACAGGGAACATTCTTCCTCAGCATTTTGTACTTTGCGGGAAATAAAGACAGACAAGCCAGTGGCCTGCCAGCTACGTATACAAGGCCTGACCAGCTGTGCATTGTCTGACTGGTGGTCCGAAGGCCAGATCTGGCTTGCAGGACAATTCTATCTGGTCCCCAGAGGACCGCACAGCATGACCTCACATGCACCATACATGTGAGGTCAAGTCACATGAAGGATACCGTTTTGGACCACCTAAGGCAGGCAAGTGAACTGTTTCATACCTTACTATAACTGTCACGCCATGCCATGGCAACAAGGAGAAGTGTGGTGGGGGGTGGCGGGGGAGAACCTAGAATATCCACCCACCCTGGCATAGAGTATAGGCCATGAATCTGCCTGTGTACAATACTCCACAATTTCTCTTATCCGTCAATGCTACCAATATTGCAACAAATAAGGCTCTGATCTTGCAAACATTTACATGTGTAACTTTATGCATGTGCATCATCCCAATGAAGTTAGAATTAAGGGCTGAAGTCAATGGGAATTTGCCATCAACTTCAATTTGGCTAGAATTTCACCAGAGGTACTTAAGCATGTGAGTTGTCCCATTTAAGTCAATGGGAGTTGGTGGGGAAGGACTATGGAAGAAAAACTGTGCACTGAAATCTTAGATACTAAGACAAGATTGTGCCTGCATATAAAGGAGGGTAGGTGTGAGGGGTATAGAGTTTCCTCAGAGTCCTAATTTCTTCACATCCTTGTCCAGTAGCCAGGTCCAATGGCACAATTGTGAACCAATGCATGGGTGAGCCCACCCTGCAGCCAATAAAATTAAGCAGCGGTACTGGTGTACAACCCCTCCAAATCCACCTCAATGCAGGCTTAAATCCACTAACTAGCCCTAATATTCAGAAGCTTTACCTGCTACAAGATAGCTGTTTTACTTCTGAGCTTTCTTCCTCGTAAAACAAATGACCTTTACGTCAATAAAGCCAGAGGCAACTGAGTTTTATCTCTGTAAACAGAGTAAGGCCAAAATAATTAATAAAATAAATAAATACTACTAATAATATTTTAATATTGAAATAAAGGAACCTGATGAAACATAGCAGGCACTGCTTGTACTACTGAAAAAGTCCACGCCACATGCAGATCAGGGTGAATAAAGATCAATGATTTAAAAATAAAATAAATAAATAAATAAAAATCTGATTCTTTTCATTTAAATCAGATTTTTTTGATAAAATGCTTTTTGAGGAAAAAACCTATCTAAAGATATCTTTGAACTTTAATGTGTCTTAATTAAAACTATCTCATCAAGGAATAGGGATTATAAATTCTAATTATATAGTATGAGACAATATATTAATGTAATGTTTAAAAAAAGTTTTGTAAATGAGTTCCAATAGTTCATGGATTAGGGACCCAATCTTATAGGGTTCCAGGGGCTTCTGTATAGATTATTTAGGTTAATTTTTCTATCTACCCAATGGGACTCAGTGCTCAGTCTAGAAGATACCATCAGAGATGCTTAGGCCTGGTCTACACTACGAGTTTAGCTCGACTTTAGCAGCGTTAAATCGAATTAAGCCTGGACACGTCCACACGACGAAGCCCTTTCTTTCGACTTAAAGGGCCCTTTAAACCGGTTTCTTTACTCCACCTCCGACGAGGGGATTAGCGCTAAAATCGGCCTTTGCGGGTCGGATTTGGGGTAGTGTGGACGGAATTCGACGTTATTGGCCTCCGGGAGCTATCCCACAGTGCTTCATTGTGACCGCTCTGGACAGCGCTCTCAACTCAGATGCACTGACCGGTAGACAGGAAAAGCCCTGCGAACTTTTGAATTTCATTTCCTGTTTGCCCGGCGTGGAGAGCACAGGTGACCACACAGAGCTCATCAGCACAGGTAACCATGATGGAGTCCCAGGATCACAAAAGAGCTCCAGCATGGACCGAACGGGAGGTACGGGACCTGCTCGCCATATGGGGAGACAAATCAGTGCTAGCTGAACTCCGTAGCAGTAAACGAAATGGCAAAATATTAGAAAAAGTCTCAAAGGCCATGAAGGACAGAGGCCATAACAGGGACGCATAGCAGTGCCGCGTGAAAATTAAGGAGCTAAGGCAAGCCTACCACAAAGCCAGAGAGGCAAACAGAAGGTCTGGGGCAGAGCCGCAAACATGCCGCTTCTATGCGGAGCTGCATGCCATTCTAGGGGTGCAGCCACCACTACCCCAACCGTGTGCTTTGACTCCATCAATGGAGAAACACGCAACAGGGAAGCGGGTTCGGGGTACGCGGAAGATGATGATGATGATGATGATGATGATGATGATGAAGACGACAATGAAGATAGCTCACAGCAAGGAAGCGGAGAAACCGGTTTCCCCAACAGCCAGGATATGTTTATCACCCTGGACCTGGAACCAGTAACTCCCGAACTCACCCAAGGCATGCTCCCAGACCCTGAGGGCACACAAGGGACCTCTGGTGAGTGTACCTTTGTAAATATTACACATGGTTTAAAAGCAAGCGTGTTTAATGATTAATGATTAATTTGCCCTGGCAATCGCGGCCAGTACAGCTACTGGAAAAGTCTGTTAACGTGTATGGGGATGGAGCGGAAATCCTCCAGGGACATCTCCAGAAAGCTCTCCTTCATGTACTCCCAAAGCCTTTGCAAAAGGTTTCTGGGGAGGGCTGCCTTATCCCGTCCGACATGGTAGGACACTTTACCACGCCAGGCCAGTAGCACGTAGTCTGGAATCATTGCATAACAAAGCATGGCAGCGTATGGTCCCGGTGTTTGCTGGCATGCAGACAACATCCATTCTTTATCTCTCTTTGTTATCCTCAGGAGAGTGATATCATTCACGGTCACCTGGTTGAAATGGGGTGATTTTATTAAGGGGACATTCAGAGGTGCCCGTTCCTGCTCGGCTGAACAGAAATGTTCCCCGCTGTTAGCCACGCGTTGGGGGTAGGGGTGAAGTGATCATCCCAGAGAATTGGGTGTGTGTGGGGGGGGAGGGGGGTAGTTGGGTTTGTGCTGCATGTTAACCCGGAAACCGCAGCCCCTCCTTTTACACTGCAAACCCATTTTAAATGGCCAACCCAACGGGTCCTTGGTATGGGAAATGAGGGCGCTGCTGTTTGAAACCATTCCCACATGTTATGAAGGTTAAAAAAGCTAAAAGACTGTGGCTTACCATGGCTGCCTGCAAGCCAAAATCTGTTACCTGGCACTGCGTGAGTGATCTCTCACACCAAACCGGCAGGCCCTCAATATAAGAGGAAAAATGCGACCTTGTAACGAAAGCACATGTGCTGTGTAATGTGAACAGCAAAATTTAACGTGAAAGCGTGTACCCATTGTTCTCTAAAATGTGTCTTTTTTAACCATCTCTCCCTTCTCCTCCACCAGCTGCAAATGTTTCTCCTTCACAGAGGCTAGTGAAGATTAGAAGGAGAAAACGGCGGACTCGGGATGATATGTTCTCGGAGTTCCAGATGTCCTCCCACGCTGACAGAGCACAGCAGAATGCGTGGAGGTAGACAATGTCAGAGTGCAAAAAAGCACAATATGAACGAGAGGAGAGGTGGCGGGCTGAATCGCGGGCTGAAGAGAGCAAGTGGCGGGCTGAAGATGATAGGTGGCGTCAGCTTGCTGACAGAAGGCAAGAGTCAATGCTCCGGCTGCTGGAGCATCAAACTGATATGCTCCAGCGTATGGTTGAGCTGCAGGAAAGGCAGCAGGAGCACAGACCGCCGCTACAGCCCCTGTGTAACCAACAGCCCTCCTCCCCAAGTTCCATAGCCTCCTCACCCAGACGCCCAAGAACGTGGTGGGGGGGCCTCCGGCCACCCAGCCACTCCACCCCAGATGATTGCCCAAGCATCAGAAGGCTGGCCTTCAATAAGAGTTAAAGTTTCAAAGTTTTAAACTGCAGTGTGTCCTTGTCCTTCCCTCCTCCCCCACCCCTCCTGGGCTACCTTGGCAGTTATCCCCCTAATTGTGTGATGAATTAATAAAGAATGCATGAATGTGAAGTAACAATGACTTTATTGCCTCTGCAAGCAGTGCTCGAAGGGGGGAGGGGAGGGTGGTTAGCTTACAGGGAAGTAGAGTGAACCGGGGGGGGGAGGGGGAGGTGGGAGGGTTCATCAAGGAGAAACAAACAGAAGTTTCACACCATAGCCTGGCCAGTCACAAAACTCATTTTCAAAGCTTCTCTGATGCGCACCGCGCCCTGCTGTACTCTTCTAACCGCCCTGGCGTCTGGCTGCACGTAATCAGCAGCCAGGCGATTTGCCTCAACCTCCCACCCTGCCATAAATGTCTCCCCCTTACTCTCACAGATATTGTGGAGCGCACAGCAAGCAGCAATAACAATTGGAATATTGGTTTTGCTGAGGTCTATCCGAGTCAGTAAACTTGCGCCAGCGCGCTTTTAAACGTCCAAATGCACATTCTACCACCATTCTGCACTTGCTCAGCCTATAGTTGAACAGGTCCTGACTACTGTCCAGGTTGCCTGTGTACGGCTTCATGAGCCATGGCATTAAGGGGTACGCTGGGTCCCCAAGGATAACTATAGGCATTTGAACATCCCCAACGGTTATTTTCTAGTCTGGGAAGAAAGTCCCTTCCTCCAGCTTTTGAAACAGACCAGAGTTCCTGAAGATGCGAGCATCATGTACCTTTCCCGGCCATCCCACGTTGATGTTGGTGAAACGTCCCTTGTGATCCACCCGGGCTTGCAGCAGCATTGAAAAGTACCCCTTGTGGTTTATGCACTCGGTGGCTTGGTGCTCCGGTGACAAGATAGGGATATGGGTTCCGTCTATCGCCCCACCACAGTTTGGGAATCCCATTGCAGCAAAGCCATCCACTATGACCTGCACGTTTCCCAGAGTCACTACCCTTGATATCAGCAGCTCTTTGATTGCGTTGGCTACTTGGATCACAGCAGCCCCCACAGTAGATTTGCCCACTCCAAATTGATTCCCGACTGACCGGTAGCTGTCTGGCGTTGCAAGCTTCAACAGGGCTATCGCCACTCGCTTCTCAACTGTGAGGGCTGCTCTCATCCTGGTATTCTGGCGCTTCAGGGCAGGGGAAAGCAAGTCAGTTACAGATAATTAGAAATGTTATCCCTGCTTGCTTTTTAAACTACTACAAGTACTTGGCTGGGAAGACAGATCATTAGATACAATTTTTATCATTAGGTTTCATCTTAAGATATGAGGAGCCTCAACTCACATTTCTTATATGAAGTTTTTTCCAAATATTATCATAAGAATGAATCAGTATTTTTCATACAACAATTCTTCTACAATGCAGGAACATCACTGTACACAATTAGCCTGAGCAAACATTTAATATTTATTGCCATTTCAGCTCAGATACAACTTAAGCCATAAGAAGTAGGAGGAACAATTGCCCAACCAAGGACCGCATTGGCAACTTGACAGTAGACAGACAGCCAAAATCAATAGCTAGAGCAGGCTGCAGCAGGGGGATGTTTAAATGAAGAGGAAGCACTGGATGCTGAGACCTATAATCTCTACAGTCTACATTTCAGTATTAAAAGGAAGTAGCGGCTGTGGGCCATATATTAACCAATGAATGAACCATTCACTGATCACCTTAAATCTAAGCAAATTAACATCTAAATTAAAGAGTATTTTGAATATTGCAAAGCATGTTTAAAATCTAAATTAAAGCTATACTAAGCCCTAGAGAAAGAAAATTCTCTCTCAGAGTGTTCCCTGGGCTTCTGATTTTGACATCTACTTTCTGGTTCCCTATTGGGGTTTTTTATTAAATTATTATGTTATTATTATATTTGTATTGTAAGTTTGAATCCAAGCAGAGCCCTAGTATTCTACCACTCTATCTAGCTACCTCAGCCAACCTGAATGATTTCATCTTGCCTTCTGCTAGCCCAGCACTCTATAGCAAGTGGTGTCCTTGGGGATGTGTCATAAGAACATAAGAATGGCCGTACTGGGTCAGAACAAAGGTCCATCCAGCCCAGTATCCTGTCTACTGACAGTGGCCAATGCCAGGTGCCCCAGAGGGAGTGAACCTAACAGGTAAAGATCAAGTGATCTCTCTCCTGCTGTCCATCACCACCCTCTGACAAACAGAGGCTAGGGACACCATTCCTTACCCATCCTGGCTAATAGCCATTAATGGACTTAACCTCCATGAATTTATCCAGTTCTCTTTTAAACCCTGTTATAGTCCTAGTCTCACAACCTCCTCAGGTAAGGAGTTCCACAAGTTGACTGTGCGCTGTGTTTTATTTATTTTAAACCTGCTGCCCATTAATTTCATTTGGTGGCCCCTATTATGGGAACAAGTAAATAACTTTTCCTTATTCACTTTCTCCACATCACTCATGATTTTATATACCTCTATCATATCCCCCCTTAGTCTCCTCTTTTCCAAGCTGAAAAGTCCTAGCCTCTTTAATCTCTCCTCATATGGGACCCGTTCCAAACCCCTAATCATTTTAGTTGCCCTTCTCTGAACCCTTTCTAATGCCAGTATATCTTTTTTGAGATGAGGAGGCCACATCTGTATGCAGTATTCAAGATGTGGGCGTACCATGGATTTATATAAGGGGAATAAGATGGAGACTATCCCCTTTTTAATGATTCCTAACATCCTGTTTGCTTTTTTGACTGCCGCTGCACACTGCGTGGACATCTTCAGAGAACTATCCATAATGACTCCAAGATCTTTTTCCTGATTAGTTGTAGCTAAATTAGCCCCCATCATATTGTATGTATAGTTGGGTTATTTTTCCCAATGTGCATTACTTTACATTTATCCACATTAAATTTCATTTGCCATTTTGCTGCCTAACACTTAGTTTTGTGAGATCTTTTTGAAGTTCTTTACAGTCTGCTTTGGTCTTAACTATCTTGAGCAGTTTGCAAACTTTGCCATCTCACTGTTTACCCCTTTCTCCAGATCATTTATGAGTAAGTTGAATAGGATTGGTCCTAGGACTGACCCTTGGGGAACACCAATAGTTACCCCTCTCCATTCTGAAAATTTACCAATTATTCCTACCCTGTGTTCGCGGTCTTTTAACCAGTTCTCAATCCATGAAAGGATCTTCCCTCTTATCCCATGACAGCGTAATTTACGTAAGAGCCTTTGGTGAGGGACCTTGTCAAAGGCTTTCTGGAAATCTAAGTACACTATGTCCACTGGATCCCCCTTGTCCACATGTCATAATCACAAAATGCCAAAGAGAAAACAGATAAGAATTACTAATCAGTGAGTGCTAGGAAGGTTTGGGACAGGGTCTGGGAATTCTGTTACCAATAAAAGGAAGTTAATATACTGTGGTAATTTTTTCAGAAGGTAGATCACTAATTATGGCTCTAATCCTAACAGAGGGAAACATGTGGATGGACCCTTATGCATAACCAAATACCTCTGTTACTCTGCCCACTGTACAGAGGAAGATAAAGTAAAATGCTCCAAGTATGTCAGCACTCATTTAATTGTGCCTCCAAGAAGGGTGGCTAATTAACTGAATACTTCTACTCCTGTTGAAGTATCAACCTCTACGCTAACTACAAATATACTGCAAGCCCCAAAAATAAACCTTCTCATGGTACACTTTCCCAATTTATCAGTCCTTAACTCTCCAGCAGTTATAATTGCTGCAAGGAATGTGAAAACAGTAACAGAACAGAGTGAAGAGGGATACAATTAACATAAGCTTGTTTTAATATGGTGGGTGCAGTTACCTGATTATGCCTATCCTGCTTCCATTTTGTATCCAAGGTCTTTATTTCCTCAATCTCTCCCCCTACTTAAAGCCCTCATTGCTCACCCAAGGAAGAAAGACACCAGGCAGTTGTGCATGATGCAGACAAGTGCTTTTAGCTGGTCAAAATACCCTCAGAAACTTTGAGAAGCTTTTGACTGGTTCATGGCTAGCCATAAGCATCACTGCTTGAAGACTAATGTTTTACCTTACTGTGACAAAAAACACTCCACAGACCCATTTTCAGAACCACTGTACTTCAGAACGTCATTTACAGCAGGCAGATTTTTACATCCTCAAAGAACAAAGTATGTATTTGGGGTGTGGGGGAGGAGAATACCAGCTTGTTTTAAAATCACAGCTGACACTTATAAAGACTAGCAATAGACTGATTTAACTGACAAATATTTAGGGGACTAGATCACTTAGTACATGAATTGTTGTGCTTTCACCGCTGGGAATCCAAATCCAATTGTTGCCATGGTGCCTGAATATATATTTTAATGAGATAACTAGTGAAGTGTCCTAAAGGTTTGGTAGTGCCCTCTCAGCTTAGAAGTAACCACAGATAAGCATGTGTGAAGCTCGTGAAGACTCAAGGACCAAAACTGTCATATTACTCTGATCTGATTTTGATCTTTTAAAAAAAAAATGAAGGTATTTCATAATTTCAGTAACCATGTATCACTGTTATCCCCCAAAAAGCTAATCAATTTTGGTCTCATATTTGTGCTTGTTTTTTGTACTGTGGCAACAATTTGCATGTGGTCATTATTAAGAATCTAAATCAGTATATAATTTTGTCAGAACACCACGCAGAAGCAAAACATCAGATCTGACAGAAGAATGGTAAGATTGTTGTATTTCAGTTTTTGAATTAGACACTTCTCAGAGGCAAAGGCTTCCAAAATAAGATGTGCTATGTTTAACTTCTGTGCTAGAACTTGTATCCCTAAAATAGTCTACAGGTGACATCAAGAGTCACCATTCCATCTATTAGGTTACATTCCAATATGCTTTTGGGTGAATAGGTTCTAGAATGGGGAGTCATGCAGGTGAAAATTAAACTAAACTATTAGGAATGAAGCTGGAGGTTGACCTGAGACACAGAGCATTCAGGATGGCTTTCTGCTCAGAAAGCAAGCTCTGAAAAAAAGAGATTTAGCAGTAAGCATCACTGCTTGAAGACTGACTGATGCTTCATCAGTGTGACAAAAAATGACTCCACAGATCCATTTTCACCAACACTGGTTTCTAAAAAACCAGTTACAGCAGGAAGATTTTTACACTCAAAGAATAGTGTATGGGAAGAGGAAAGCAGGTGGTGGGGAGAATACCTTCTTGTTCTCAATCACAGCTGATGTGTTTACTTAATTCATTTCTAAGAATCCTGTCCATGATTGCTTTTTACAGACCAATCCAGTACTTACAGGAGAGGAAAAAAACCTGTCTGTGGCACTGCTAAAGATGGCATATTTGAAATGTATACTATGCTGCTACCATTCGCCTTAGGGCACTTCAGAGACTGTTAGGGAGCAAGATGTCTGTGATATTAAGAGGACTGAGCTAACAGAGAAGGGCTCATTAACTCTTCCAAACAAGCCTTCAGAATTGTGAAGCACAAGCATTTTGGTTTAAAACTGACACATTGTTCTGAAGGCATACGTAGTCAGAGTACTTATCAGGAAAGGCGGCACCAAGCTTCTACAATGTCCACTAAATTTATGAACATGAAGTCAGAAAAACCTTCATTTAGAAAGTATCAAAGCAACCCTAACATCACATCAATGACAGAGCTCTTAAATTTTTTAAGCTAGCTTAGTTGTTTTGAGTTAAACATTTATTTTATTAATAGAAGAAAACACAGACCACCATGAACAGAAATGGGAGAGTCATGAAAAGTTGATATGAATGTGATGAGAGAAGGCACTAGCAAACCCTGAAAAAAGGGCCATGTTGACCTACACATGGTCCTCTTCCCCATAATATCGGATCGCCTGATGAAAACCAAAGATATTTAAAGAGAGAAACAGATATGCAGAGCTAAGAAGGTGACCACAGATCATTAGCTAACCACACCATCCAGATGTGTTCTTATGTAAGGAAAGAGTCAGTAGTTCTAGTCTGAACCAGACCTTGTGCAAATATGTGTTGTACTAACATTCTCCACTGGCCACTGAATTGCAATCCTAATCTGCTATTGGATTCCTGAACTTGAGCTGTCAAGTATGATGAGAAGTTCCATGGTTGATTTGTGATGTGGTCAAAGGATCACTTGAAGATAAATATGAGACCACCAAATTCAGTCCAATTTGAGTCATACATAGCATGAGCTTCATCGTTATCAACTGGAGTTCAGGGGATATTTGCACACAAACTACTACAAAAAAAAAATCTTGATGGGTAATCTGCTCACATGACAATCAAGACAGGCATTTGTCAGAGCTGTGTGGGAAAGTGCATAATGCTGGCCACATTATGATGGCTCTAATTCACCCAAAAATGAAGTTTCAAAGAGATTTGCATGTAATATCAAGCAATTACAGATACTTCCAGAGAGCAGTTTTATGTCAGTGATAACTTTTAAAAACTTGGTATAAATTAATAGATGTGCCTCAACCATATAAACTTCATGCCTAATTTGCAGGGGTGATGTATTCAATCACATTAAATGAACCAAAGCAATAATGTCATAATGCCAATGTAAATCGTGTTTTAAATAGAAAAGTTTTTAAACTTGTTCTTCCAGGGAAAAAATTGCATTACAGAATAGAATAGAAGCAAAGCTATATTATTGATCTAACAGTTACCAGGGGAAATCTAAAGCTGAATTATATTTGGCTTAGAATTCTAGTTAAAAAAAAAAATGAAAAAAAAAATATTTGCGAACCAGCCAGAAGCTAAGGACAACAGAAGCATACACAGAATTCTAAAGAGTCAGTCACATTCCCTGGCATCACATTGGATCATAACCTCACCCTAGTGGACAAACAATTAATTTTGACAGTGACTGGTGGTTAACATTTTTTCATCACAATCTAGTTTTCCCCACTAAAGACTTAATAGTGTTAGTGCCTAATACAGTTCTTGCTGAAAACAATTTTCTAAGCATTTCTTATTCACTGTAAAGCCTCCAAGTGACATGAGATGGTTTCTCGTCACCACTAGATTACTCATGATCTATCATTATACTGCCTGTTCTCACAGAAAACAAAACAAACAAACAAACAAAAAAGTCACTTAGAACACTCTGCTGCAGTTTTCCTCTTTGTACTATTTTTTCCCTTTCCCTTGCTAAAATCAATCAACTTATTTTTTTGGACAGGTTATAAAAATCCTTACTAAGGCTAATTTTATAATTCCTGATTTACAGATCTTTGGTATCAACAATGTCATGAAGTTTCTTGAAGAAGAAAAGAAAAAAAAAACCCACAAATGAATTCTTTGTTGTAGGAATGACTCCACTACTTCTCAGAGAGAAAAGCTAGAAGAATACAGTTAGGAACCTGCTCTTCTGTAGAAAATGCACTAATCACTAATAAAGTCATTTTAATTATCAAGAAAAAAATATAACTTTTGCTTCTAAATTTCTTACTGCACCTAAGAGAAAAACTACAGACTGTTTAAACCCCAATCCTGCAAATACTTACACCTATGCTCAACTTTATGCAAAGTGAATAATCCCACTGAACTAAGCTATGAGTTCAGTGAGACTATTCACTTACAGAAGTATCTGCAGGATCAGGGGCAGACTTCTCACTCTCCAACATTTAATCTTTAACATTGCCTTTTTTGGCAAAAAGGGAAATGACAATAGAAACTGAAAGAGATCAGGAACAGACTAAGAGTTGCACAGGTGTATTGACAATGCAAGTGGTGTCATTTCCAAAATGACTTGCTTACCTCCAACAATTTTTTAGTACTATGAATCCCCAAAGATATTTCATAATGTTCTGTAAGAGAATTTCACCAGCTATCAGCTCTTCCCTACTTAAATCAACATGGGTATGAGCAAGGTAGTATTATATGGGCAATTATAAACTAGAAAGACAAACTTAATCATTGGACAAAATTCTAATCTCACTTGCACCAGTGTAAATCCAGCATAATACCATTACAATCATCGGAATTACTCAAATTATACCCATATAAAACAGAACAGAATTTGGCCCTTTGTGTTAGGATTCAGAAGATAAATGAAGAGCTTAAAAATAATATTACATAAGCTTTTCTGTCACAGAAAGATATATCTTTAATTTACTAAATCAAGTTAACCATTAAGGTATGATAAAGTAGTAAAATTTTGTCAGACAGCACTCAAAAATTAGCTTTAAATTTTTATTTTCAGGAAAAACTATAAATAGCTGACATCACAGCACTGGTTGTGGGTTTTTTGTTTGTTTGTTTGTTTGTTTTAATTGCCTCTAGAAGATCTTGTTACTCACTGAACATAAAAATAAACATTTTTCTTTAACATTTACCCCAAATCACCCAAAGAGCAGTCAGCCTCTGGTTCAAAACAACATGAAGAATTTGTGTGACACTTATTTCATGCTGGATGTCTAAGTCACAAATCTCACCTCAGAATGTTATATTTTCTTAGCCTATGAAAAGCAATAGTTTATGCCAAAGTTCTTCACACATGGTTAGTCATACAAAATAAACTTAAAAACATGTCAGGGGTTTGTTACTTATTTGAAAAGGTGACTTTTTAGATGTTTTGTATTAGGAACACTGAATTTTGAAATTAACAGGTTTAAATTCAAAGACAGATAAATTCATATATGCAACACTACCTTACAGTTCTGATGTGCTGCTGCTAACTCACCAATGATTTTATACATACAGTTTGTGGATAGTGTCAGGTAATTTTCCTAGAATGAATTTTTGTATTTTACTCAGATTTGTATTATGTAACAATAAAAGCTGTCACATCAACCATGAACTCATTAACACCTCCATAGCACCCAATAACAGACAAACGTTTTTCCTCACATATGCAGTCAACAGTGCCCTGCTCCTGTTCAGTTACCAATGCTGCATTACAGTGCCATTACCACACCCTCTGTGCCAAGAAAAAAAAAGCAAAAAAAGAAGCCTCCTTTTGTCCTTGAGCTCAAGAAGCACTTGCACTAAACAACCTGTTAAAGCATCACCTGTCCCCCTCAATGCTCTCAATTGTCATATTTTCCCCAGAAACAGCAGTTTTTAATATTTTTGAGCAAATGAAACTGTCCTTGCTGCCACTTCTACAAAAAAGGAACAAGGAAATAACTGCTAGTATTTTATTTTAAATGTTGTAGGAGCATCACTTTACTCACAGTGAAGCCTACAGCATTGTGGAAAGGAAGCAAATCTGGCCTTATAATCACTGTAGATAAGCAGGGGGAGGGAGAGGAGAAAAAAAAAATACATTTGTGCTCTAAATCCCTATTGGAGTTTCCTCTCCTGCTCTCTTTAACTCCATGAGAAAGAGCCAAGCTGTGCAGGCACTAATTCTGTTAATGTTCTGATTAGCTTGGAGGGAGGAGGGGAGAGAAAGCCCTAGATTTTTTTGCTTACTAATATCCAATTGCAGGGTTTATAGCCTATTTTTAAAAAAGTGTGTGGAGGCGGGGGGGGCATGGCACTGTGTGTAGGATCAGAGACTCGGCTTCCCTTCCCCAAAACCTTTGGTCCATGCCATTGAGAAACCTGACCTGCCACTGACAACAGCACTGGCTATGCAATAGCACCAAACATGTGCCAAGTTTTTTTAGCCTTCTGCTCCCACTTGCTTCACACTGCGAGAACTATTGCACAGTGAGCCTTCATTTCTGCCCTGCGTGTGGGAATTCCCCCTCCTCCTGCTTTGGCTTTGAAGGAAGAGACGTGACAACAGAATGGAGAGCAGAGGACTTTCCCAGGGATGAAAATGGAGCTGCAGGCTCTGGTGCATTACACCGTAGCCCAGTGGGGTCCACACAGGTATGGCTGTCTGTTTCCCACATACACACCCGCACTATAGATCACACTAGTCTTCCAGATGGGGATGCCAGCCCTGCGCCCCCAGCCCTGCGCCCCTCTTCGCTGGCAGAAGGCTGGGCGAGCCTGCATCCCTGCTTTACTGCTGCAGCGGAGTTTGGGGAGGGGGGGTGATGGTGGAAGGCGGGGAGGGGGGGTCGCTCTGCTCTCTAGGGAGGAGAACAGGCCACTCCCAGTGCACATGAAGCCGGAGGCTTTCGAAGGAGGGGGTTACATAGAAATGGGGGAGAAGCACGAAAATTAGGCCCCTTCTGCCCCATAAACCCCCCAGTCACTCACCTCCCGCTACAGCAGCGCCTGCTCCTTTGTCTGGCTTCCCCTCGCCTCCCCTCGGCACCTCCGTCTCCCGCCGGGTGCCCGCAGCGCTGGGGAGGATGGAGATGAGATCAGTGCGGGAGGCTGCTGAGCCCGGGCGATCACATGGAGCGGGCGGGGGCCGCGCCCACTCCCCTCCCCGGCTGCCCCGGCTCTCGGGCGGCGGCGGGCGCTGGGTGCTGGCGGCGAGGGATGCGGCACGAGCAGCGCCTGGCTAGAGGGATTTTCCGTCGCCCTGCCTGGGAGCCGGGGCGGAGAGGCGAAGATGGCGACCTCGGTGCTGCTGCGGGAAGGGAAAGATCCCCCCAGGCCGGCCCGCTCAGCTCCCGGCTGCTGCACCCGCTGCCGGCTCGGCGAGTAGGGGAGGGGACAAAGGAGGCCGGGCTGCCGCTGCCCGCCAGCCCCGTGCGCAGCCCCGCTCCTCCTCCGCACTTTCAAACAGCCGCCAGAGCCGCCCGGGTGCGCCCGGGAGACCGCAGGCAGCCGGCGGGGGGCGCCCCCTGGCGCCTGGTCTGCAGCGCCCGGCGGGGAGAGCTCCCCGGGCGCCCGCGGCCAGGGCGTCCCCGGCGGGAGGTCGCAGGCGCCCAGAAAGCGGAGCTGGGCTCACCAGCCAGTCCCACAGACCTGACGGCGCAGCCTTGTCCCCGGAGTCTGTTCTCCAGGCCCGGGTCCGCGGGGGATGACTGCACAGCCTCAGGCACCCTGCCACCCCCACCCAGCCTCTCTGGCAGCCTTGGCACAGCGGCCAGAGCACTGTAGGGATCAGTAACGGGGGCAGGTCCCCATCCTCAGGGATTAGCAGTCTTGGAACCCTGTTCTGATCCCATTGACTTCAGTGGGACAACTCAGGAGAGTAGGGGTATCAGGATTGGGCACTCTGTTATAGTCCTAAAGAGGAGCTCTGTGTAAGCTGGAAAGCTTCTCTCTGTCACCAACAGAAGTTGGTCTAGTAAGATATTACCTCACCCACCTTGTCTCTCTAATATCCTGGGACCAACACAGTTTACAGCTACACTGCAATCCTATATTCATTTATGTTCATCCTACATTTTCCTTTGAATTTCCACCTGTCTGAAAAACAACAGGACACTCCTGTGGTTTCCTGATATACAACCAGTCTTCTTTCTGTGAAAATGTTTTCATAAAAAATATTTAACAGGGCACCTGAAAATCAAGGAAATAGCTCTGAGTGCATCTTTTAGAGTATGTGAAATGCTATTTACTTTCTGCCACAGCCCTGGGGGTCTCCTGTTCCCTTCTCCTGTGAGAGGAAAATTTGACACATGGTGTTTGTTGCAGAATACTGGAGCTCCCATGAAACATAGTCTAAAAGGACTTAATTGTCATCCTGCATTTGTCAGTCCTGTTTCCTTCCTTGCTTTACAAGACCTTGATTCTGAGAGGTACTGCACAACCTCAACTCCCATTAAAGTCAATGGGAACTGAGAGCACTCGGTGCCTTTCAACAGATGATCAGAATCTCACAGGGTCAGGGCTGCAACAAAATTCCCAGATGCCCTGGATTCTTAAATTAGGTCCAGGTTCTGAGCACCTTTAACTGCTGACTGCCTCACAGGATGGGGCCCTTAATCAGCGATGGCAATAGCAGCCTGATCTTACAAGCGGGCTGACTGCCTCTTGTACATCCTCAGTTCCCATGGATTCAAAGGGATGTGAGCTGCTTAGCACTATGCATGGGGCACTCCCCTCCTTGTAGATTTGGCCCTATCTGAACAAGGAGAAAAGGCTGAGCTTTCACTCCACTGAGCTGAAAACTACAAGTATGGAGTAGAACATGAAACGTGACTGATGTACAGGGTTAGATCTTCCTCGTCAGTTGGCAAGGGTGGTGACAGCCTTCAGTGGAAACTGTCCATTAGTTTCCAGCTCTCCACATTAAGAAAAGCGGTAATCCTTCTTGTACCAGGTCACATATACCCAATTTTATGGATCATATATAGTTCATTTTATGAACAAAAATGGACAATGTCACAATACAAAAGAATTTTCAATACACTGCACTTGAACAGTATCATACAGCTGAATGGTGGGAGTCTTTTCTACAGTGGAAAGTTTCTTTACCTATACCACCTAGAACAGAAGGTTATAAAGCAGTCTAGGTAAGGGAGCATACAAAAGATATCCAAACATTTAAAAAATGGTCTTTATTTTGAATGCACATGAATAATTCCGAATTTTATACACAGTAGTAATACAGGTTTAAAGTTCTTCATATATCCTAAATCACTCTGAAAAGCAACTGTTAATGAAACACAATAGTCTATCCTAACAGTGTTTTCCACTGATTTTTCTTGTCTTTTTGCCTGTTTTTCTCTCTCTTGCTGTTGAACATTTTTCTGAGTTCTTTCTATTTACACTTTATTTGTATCTGCAATAAAAATATTAAAAATGTGTTGAATCCAGAACAACTGAGTCCCAGTCCAGTAGTCTAACCATAAGATCATTTTATTTCTTAGATTTTAAAATGGGATTTTAGAATTTTACCCCTCAAGATCTGTCTGAAGGAGGCAACAAAGTAATATTGAAGAAAAATATAGCAATAGAATAACTGTATGAACACCAGTTCATGCTGGAGATTAAATGGTTAAATGGAGATGTTGGGGTTTGGTAGATTTGCATAGAAAACTTTCTGAAGTGTCATCATCCTGTGCTGTCAAGTCCATAAGCCAAGACTGGCGACCTTCATATCATGATCTATAATTTCTATGTGCAAGATATACATGACGTCCAGCTGAGACAGTTGCACAGCTCCTACTGCCTAAATTTTCCATTTGGCCTACTTCCAGACCACAGGAGTTCCAAGCCAAGTCTTGGCTGTGGTTTGCACAGGATGCAAATTTGTGGTATGTCTACACTACAGAGACTATACCAGCATAGCTATGTTGGCACACAGTGTACTGACAGAATGTTTTTAATGTCAGTGTAGGAACACCGAATGGAGTTAGCTATGTCAACAGAAGCATTCTTCCATCAAAATAGCTGCATCTACACCAGGCGTTATATCAGCATAGCTATGGTAGTCAGGGGAGTGGTTTTTTTAGACCAGACCTTGATGACTCCAGTAAAGACCTGTCCACATTACAGTTATCACTGTATTTTTAACCAATTTGTGACACTTTCTTTGCAACCTGTTACAACAAATACAGTTGGAGTTGTGTCCACACCAACAGCTTCCTTCACAACACAACAATTCATGAGTCAACTGTGTTTATGCATCCCCATCACTTACATGTTTTTTGTTTGTTTGTTTGTTTTGGATCACTCTACGAATTTTTGGGCAGCTATCCCATCCTGCTTCAGCAAGGGTTAGCGTATCACAAAAGAGTCACAGACGCACAGGGGCACAGTTAGGGGGCCCATCTACACTGCAAAAGAGTGTGCCAAATGGTGTCATAAGACAATCATGTGCCAGCCTGTGCTCCTGGCAAGGACAGTACATATTTAACTGCCATGGTTACTGCTAGAGCATTAATCATGTTGTGTGTGAGACCAAACTGTATTTGGAGCCAGCCATGCTGCTAACTGGATACAAACTTGGTTAAAAGTTGCAGTGTAGACAGAACCTAATTGGATAACTGTAATCTGACCACCATTTGGGAGACACAGCAAATATACTCTGTTTTATTACCATGCTAGTTCTTAATAGTGTTCAACCATCTTTCCTTTACTTCCCCTCCAACCATTTCTCTAATCCCCTCTTCAATAAAAATTGGACATTTTCCTACTAAGAATTCCATCCCAATGACAAACAATCCTTAACCAAATGCTGATTATTTTCCACTCACTGGTTACTCTCTTTCCATTTTTATGTTAAGCAATAACCGCACCTTTCAAGAGTTTCATTCTTTTTCCATTCTGTTGCCTACAGGGTCTAACTTGAAGATCTGAAAAAAGCCACGTTGAGCCCAATCCATGTTCACATAATCCAGGCTTCTGTGATAAATAATATTCCTCCTTCCTGTGTGCCAAATGCTTACTGGCAGGCATGTCAAATAGGTCAATATTAGTGTTTTGGGTGTCGCCTAAAGAGTCTCATCTTCATACACTGTGACACCCAGGGAGCAAAAATCCTCCATTTGCTGAGTTTGGTTGTATAAGTGTTGATTTTTAAAAGGGAAAAAATGTTTTTTAAATCTGTTTTTCCCTGACTTATTGATTAAGTTAGGTTACAGGACTATGCTATGTGTATTGTGGAGTCCAGACATTGGAATCAACCATTCAAAAAAAGAGTCTACAACGACCATCCCATTTAATTTCTGATTAATAATATTGTGTTATTTAAAACAATGCAAAACTAAATCCTAATTTAACCATATTGCCACTAGTTCTCCATCACACCTGCTGCACTGCCTTTGTCTATTAACTTTCCATAGAAATTAAAGAACTATGTGGACATACCTGATCTATTCATCAGTAAGCTAGGTTCATTCCACCTGCAATGTTTGGTAGCAGCCAAGCAGTAGCAAGTTATAAAAAAAATAAAAAGAAAAGAAAAAGTTGCATAGGGGACAGTGGGCCAGGAAAGATCAAAATATCGAGAGAAAAAATATGCAGTATAGGATGCAACAGCAATAAACACACCACGGTAAAGAAGATATTCCATAACAGTACATTTTTATGAGCTAGTAGTTCCTTAGAATCTCTGTTGTCCCAAGGGAGAATAGATTTTAGTGCCCATATGAAGTCCCGTACTGCCCATAAGATTTTGCTCGTGGAAGTATACCAACTGCCCCTTCTATCTTGGGCCTGGTCTACACTACAATTTTAGGTCGAATTTAGCAGTGTTACCTCGATTTAACCCTGCACCTGTCCACACGACAAAGCCCTTTTTTCCAACTTAAAGGGCTCTTAAAATCGATTTCTTTACTTCACCTCCGACGAGGGGATTAGCGCTGAAATTGGCCTTGCTGGGTCAAATTTGGGGTAGTGTGGACGCAATTCGACGGTATTGGCCTCCGGGAGCTATCCCAGAGTGCTCCATTGTGACCGCTCTGGACAGCACTCTCAACTCAGATGCACTGGCCAGGTAGACAGGAAAAGTCCCGCGAACTTTTGAATTTCCTTTCCTGTTTGGCCAGCATGGCGAGCTGATCAGCACAGGTGACTATGCAGAGCTCATCAGCAGAGGTGACCATGGAGTCCCAGAATCACAAAAGAGCTCCAGCATGGACCGAATGGGAGGTAAGGGATCTGATCGCTGTATGGGGAGATGAATCCGTGCTAGCTGAACTTAGGGTGACCAGATGTCCCGATTTTATAGGGACAGTCCCGATTTTTGGGTCTTTTCCTTATATAGGCTCCTATTACCCCCTACCCCATGTCCCGATTTTTCACACTTGCTGTCTGGTCACCCTAGCTGAACTCCGTTCCAGTAACGAAATGCCAAAACATTTGAAAAAATCTCCAAGGGCATGAAGGACAGAGGCTATAACAGGGACTCGCAGCAGTGTAGCGTCAAAATTAAGGAGCTCAGGCAAGCCTACCAAAAAAACAGAGAGGCAAACGGCCGCTCCAGGTCACAGCCCCAAACATGCCACTTCTATGATGAGCTGCATGCCATTCTAGGGGATGCAGCAACCACTACCCCAACCCTGTGCTTTGACTCCGTCAATGGAGTAGAACGCAACACGGAAGCGGGTTTTGGGGACGAGGAAGATGAGGAGGAGGAGGTTAAAGATAGCTCACAGCAAGGAAGCGGAGAAACCAGTTTCCCCAACAGCCAGGATCTGTTTCTCACCCTGGATCTGGAGTCAGTATCCCCCGAACCCACCCAAGGCAGGCTCCTGGACTCTGAAGGCGGAGAAGGGACCTCTGGTGAGTGTACCTTTGTAAATATTATACATGGTTTAAAAGCAAGTGTGTTTAATGATTAATTTGCCCTGGCATTCGCAGCCAGTACAGCTACTGGAAAAGTCTGTTAACGTGTCTGGGGATGGAGCAGAAATCTTCCAGGGACATCTTTATAAAGCTCTCCTGGATGTACTCCCAAAGCCTTTGCAAAAGGTTTCTGGGGAGGGCAGCCTTATTCCATCCTCCATAGTAGGGTTAGTTGGGTTTGTGCTCCATGTTAACCCGGAAACCGCAGCCCCTCCTTTTAAATTGCCAACCCATTTTAAATGGCCAACCCAACGGCCACTTGGTATGGGAAATGAGGGCGCTGCTGTTTGAAACTATTCCCACATGTTATGAAGGTTAAAGAAGCCAAAAGACTGTGGCTTACTATGGCTGCCTGCAAGCCGAATTCTGTTGCCCAGCCCTGCGTGAGTGATCTCTCACACCAAACCGGCAGGCCCTCAATAAGAGGCATAATGCGATCTTGTAACGAAAGCACATGTGCTATGTAATGTTAACAGCAAGGTTTACCGTGAAAGAGTATAAACATTGTACTATAAAATGTGTCTTTTTAACTACCACTCTCCCTTTTTTCCCCCTCCACCAGCTGCATATGTTTCTCCTTCCCAGAGGCTAGCGAAGATTAGAAGGCGAAAAAAACGCACTCGGGATGAAATGTTCTCTGGGTTCATGCTGTCCTCCCACACTGACAGAGCACAGCAGAATGCGTGGAGGCAGACAAGTCAGAGTGCAGGAAAGCACAATATGAACGCGAGGAGAGGTGGCGGGCTAAAGAGAGTAAGTGGCGGGCTGAAGATGACAGGTGGCATCAGCTTGCTGACAGAAGGCAGGAGTCAATGCTCAGGCTGCTGGAGGATCAAACTCATATGCTCCAGTGTATGGTTGAGCTGCAGGAAAGGCAGCAGGAGCACAGACCGCCGCTACAGCCCCTGTGTAACCAACCGCCCTCCTCCCCAAGTTTCATAGCCTCCTCACCCAGATGCCCAAGAACGCGGTGGGGGGGCCTCTGGCCACCCAGCCACTCCACCTCAGAGGATTGCCCAAGCAACAGCAGGCTGGCATTCAATAAGTTTTAAAGTTTTTAAGTTTTAAAGTGCAGTGTGGCCACCCCACCCGGTGCTTCCCTCCTCCCCCACCCCTCCCGGGCTACCTTGGCATCCCCCTATTTGTGTGATGAATTAATAAAGAATGCATGAATGTGAAGCAACAATGACTTTATTGCCTCTGCAAGTGGTGATCGAAGGGGGGAGGGGAGAGTGGTTAGCTTACAGGGAAGTAGAGTGAACCAAGGTGGGGGGGGGGGGAGCTTCATCAAGGAGAAACAAACAGAAGTTTCACACCGTAGCCTGGCCAGTCATGAAACTGGTTTTCAAAGCTTCTCTGATGCGCACCACGCCCTCCTGTACTCTTCTAACCGCCCTGGTGTCTGGCTGCGCATAATCAGCGGCCAGGCGATTTGCCTCAACCTCCCACCCCACCATAAACGTCTCCCCCTTACTCTCACAGATATTGTGGAGCGCACAGCAAGCAGTAATAACAATGGGAATATTGGTTTCGCTGAGGTCTATCCGAGTCAGTAAACTGCGCCAGCGTGCTTTTAAATGTCCAAATGCACATTCTACCACCATTCTGCACTTGCTCAGCCTATAGTTGAACAGCTCTTGACTACTGTCCAGGCTGCCTGTGTATGGCTTCATGAGCCATGGCATTAAGGGGTAGGCTGGGTCCCCAAGGATAACTATAGGCATTTGAACATCCCCAACGGTTATTTTCTGGTCTGGGAAGAAAGTCCCTTCCTGCAGCTTTTGAAACAGACCAGAGTTCCTGAAGATGTGAGCGTCATGTACCTTTCCCGGCCATCCCACGTTGATGTTGGTGAAACGTCCCTTGTGATCCACCAGTGCTTGCAGCACCATTGAAATGTACCCCTTTCGGTTTATGTACTGGCTGCCTTGGTGCTCTGGTGCCAAGATAGGGATATGGGTTCCATCTATCGCCCCACCACAGTTAGGGAATCCCATTGCAGCAAAGCCATTCATTATGGCCTGCACATTTCCCAGAGTCACTACCCTTGATATCAGCAGCTCTTTGATTGCGTTGGCTACTTGGATCACAGCAGCCCCCACAGTAGATTTGCCCACTCCAAATTGATGCCCAACTGACCGGTAGCTGTCTGGCGTTGCAAGCTTCCACAGGGCTATCGCCACTCGCTTCTCAACTGTGAGGGCTGCTCTCATCTTGGTATTCTGGTGCTTCAGGGCAGGGGAAAGCAAGTCACAAAGTTCCATGAAAGTGCCCTTATGCATGCGAAAGTTTCACAGCCACTGGGAATCGTCCCAGACCTGCAACACTATGCGGTCCCACCAGTCTCTGCTTGTTTCCCGGGCCCAGAATTGGTGTTCCTGCCCCATTAACACCATGATGTGCACATTGCTGGGGCCCGTACTTTGTGAGAAGTCTATGTCCATGTCCTCATCACTCTTGTCACCGCGCTGCCGTTGCCTCCTCACCTGGTTTTGCTTTTGCAGGTTCTGGTTCTGCATATAGTGCAGGATAATGCACGTGGTGTTTACAGTGCTCATAATTGCCATGGTGATCTGAGCAGGCTCCATGTTCCCAGTGCTATGGCATCTGTGCTGAAAAAAGGCACGAAACGATTGTCTGCCGTTGCTCTGACGGAGGGAGGGGCGACTGACGACATGGCTTACAGGGAATTAAAATCAACAAAGGGGGTGGCTTTGCATCAAGGAGAAACACAAACAACTGTCACACAGCATGGCCCCCTCAAGGATTGTACTCAAAACCCTGGGTTTAGCAGGCCGTTGATTTCACGGAGGGAGGGCGGGAGGGAGGGAGCGGGGAACAAATGAATACAAATGAATAGAAAACAAATCTGGTCTATTTCTTGTTTTGATCCACTCCATCTATCTTATACATCTTAGCTGGCAGCAGATGGTGCAGTACAACTGCTAGCCGTCGTCATCTCCTGGCTGCTTGACAGAAGACGGTGCAGTACGACTGCTAGCCATCGTCATCTCCTGGCTGCTCACCAGAAGACGGTGCAGTACAACTGCCAGCAGGACTGAGTCTCCAGGAGATGAAACATAAAAAGGGAATGACCTGGCTGAGTCACTCCCATGTCTGCCCAGGCGCCCCTGACCGACCTCACTGAGGTCGGCTAAAAGAGCACCCAGGAGTATGACAACAATGGCTACCAGTCGTAATGCACCGTCTGCTGCCAAAAGGCAATGAGCTGCTGCGGTGTAGCAATGCAGTCTCACGTCTGCCAGCACCCAGGAGACGTACGGTGACGGTGAGCTGAGTGGGCTCCATGCTTGCCATGGTATGGTGTCTGCACACGTAACCGAGGAAAAAAGGCATGAAACGATTGGCTGCCATTGCTTTCACGGAGGGAGGGAGGGCTTGACGACATGTACCCAGAACCACCAGCAACACTGTTTTTGTCCCATTAGGCATTGGGATCTCAACCCAGAATTCCAATGGGCGGTGGAGACTGCGGGAACTGTGGGATAGCTACCCACAGTGCAACGCTCCGGAAGTCGATGCTAGCCTCGGTACTGTGGACACAGTCCGCCGACTTAATGCATTTAGAGCATTTTGTTTGGGGACACACATAATCGACTGTATAAAAATGATTTCTAAAAAACCGACTTCTATAAATTCGACCTAATTTCATAGTGTAGACATACCCTCTTGGTGTCCAGTATGGATGTTTGGTTCAAGTAACTTTTAAAGACTGCTTAGTCTAATACCCTTCCAAACCACTAGATTTCCACTTTACATTTCTCTAAGTGGGAACACTAACTATGACTGTGTGGTTTTAGGAATATGGTCTCTACCATGGGATGCTCTGAAGAATTTTTAGTGGCTAAGAGACAGAGCATCTTTTATTGTCAAGTAGCCACGTTAACTTCTTCCTTCATTGAAATAACATGGCTTGGAAAAGAAGAGTGTTTGGATTGCCTCCATGCCCACCCATGAAATAAGCTCCAACAGTGGCTGGCTTCACAGAATTTCAGAGGAGGATGCCGTGAATGAGGTAATGATAGGGGCATGGCCATTGGCTCTGTGAACTGAACAGATTCCAAATCTTACTTATATATGAATTATAGTAGCAACCAGAGCTGTGTGTAGCAGTGCCTAGTGCCCTACCTTCAGAGAGAGGGGAGGATTCCATCCTCCTCCAACAATCACGTAGTTCCCCATGCATAGCTCATTTACTTGGGCCTTGTGTGGAGGACATGAATTCCTCCTGCACAGCAGCACAATGATTCTGAATTTTTCAGTGGGCACCCAACTGGGACCTATGTTCTGCAGCTGGAAGTCTGGGTTTGGGAGGTCTGCGTGATCCCTTCCTCATACACAAAGGAGTGACATGTAATGACATGATCACTTGTACACAAGAGTATCAGAGGGGTAGCTGTGTTAGTCTGGATCTGTAAAAAGCGACAAAGAGTCCTGTGGCACCTTATAGACTAACAGACGTATTGGAGCATAAGCTTTCGTGGGTGAATACCCACTTCGTCATATGCATGTCTATAAGGTGCCACAGGACTCTTTGTCGCTTTGTACACAAGAGGTTAACTTAGTTTCCCTTTCCTTTGCCCTTGGAAGAGGATAATGTCTGTGGGAAGGCAGGACTCCATAACCAAGCTCTGCATTAGTCCCAGGCTGGGGTAGTTTGTATTTGTTATTCTTTTTTTTTTTTTTTTGCTTATGTTACTTTGTTTGGTTTGGTGTTTGTAGATTAGTCCTCATTGCCGCTTTCTTCAATATTTGTAAACTGAGCTTCATATTGAGGGATGCCACTCATTCTAGACCCCCTTACTCATGTTCCACACAAATCTGGTGTCCCCTCACTTGTACTGTTGAAAGTTATTTACATCAGAAGTAACGAATCAGGAAACAGATTATAGAAAGAATTTATTGCACTAATGTGTGATTCCACATCACGTTAAATCCAGAATTAATTTTATTTTGCATCTCTTGTTTTAGATCCTGGTCACATATTGTCTCCTACATTTGGGCCTTGGCAGGGTTGAAAAGCATGATTGCTGTGTTTTGTTTCTACTCAGTCATCCCTCCAACTTGCAAAAGATTTTAAAACTGTTTCCAGTCTTATATTTGGAAAACTAATATTAATTTAAATAGACATACTCATATGGATGTAACAGATAATAATAAAGCAAGACTATTCAAAATTAAATTGCAAGATATTGGTATAATCTCAGGTTTGCAGTTATTAATCAATCAATCAAGATGAGGTCATTCACTTTATTTAATGTCAGCCGCAATAGTCAATTAAATTAAAGCCCTCTTCTTAAATGTTGAAGCTTCTATTTCTTATTTTAAGAAGGTGGGGGAGAGACAAATCTGGAATTAAGTAGCCTTATTTTGCAACAATTGGTCTGCTTTATTTAAAAACAGAGCAAAAAACGGATTCATCTGATATTTACCTTTAAAAAACTGGTAATAAAGTATAGCACCAACATATTAACATTTTGATTGATTGTAGTTACACTGAAAAATAAATTATCTCATCGGAGTAATAAGCTGTCATTGAATCTGCTGACAGGTAGATTAGGACTGCATCAAAATAAAAGGATGAGGCATATTATGACATGTCTTTAATACAGATTCACTGGAGGTTTCCTTTGAACAAACAGTAAGAATTATTTTTCACTCCTATATGTTCACTGAGGCAAAGCAGTAGAGTGGGGGCATAACACTAAAAAACACCATGGGATACATTTATTTCCAGTGTAACTCTATTAAGTGAGTAGCAACAGGGCTTAATATTAGGGTCCTGTTTTTGAAAAATTTGGCCTACAAGCCAACAATTATAGCCTCCCCCCCCCATGTTAGGCGTTGATAAGCTATTAGCCGTGCTACAGTATACTTACCATTTAAATAGACAAGATGGAAAGAGTGGGAGAAAGGAACTGGAATATCCTTTCCATGATGAACATAGCTAATTGTTCTAACCTTTATTGTTCATGGACAGTAATATTCATAGAAATGGATGGCATTTATCGATACATCCTATTAAAGGAAATAGCATTTTTTGTAGGCAGTGGCCACTAAATTACAGTACTTTCTCCGTGAGGTCCCTATTCAACACTCCTTATTCACTCTGGCAAAACTTCACTGAAGTCAACAGGAATTTTGCCCAAGTAAGGAATACCCAGTAAGACTCCCATTCATTTGTGATTATTCTTCCCTACATCCACCTAACTAGGGTGACCAGATGTCCCGATTTTATAGGGACAGTCCCAATTTTTGGGTCTTTTTCTTATATAGACTCCTATTACCCCCCCACCCCCTGTCCCAATTTTTCACACTTGCTGTCTGGTCACTCTACACCTAACATTTCTCTGCTTACACACATTCAGAAAGTTGACTTTGTTCTTTTTGTTTTTATTCTTCAGTTCATCTTATTTTATCCTCTTTTTCATTTGGAGTTTGCATGCTCTCCTCTTTCTTTTGAGTAGGGCTGCCGTATTAACTAGCTAACTTGCAAGCCAGGCTGACAGCTACAGTCTCATTTTAGCTGAGCTAGCTCAATTTAGCTGAGTTTTAACTAGGGGGCAACTCTGTAACTGGTAACCTGCATAAATCGCTTCAGCTGTTGTTTCTTCAAGCCATTTGAACTCTTTCTTTTGTCCACAAGGGACATAAAAAATAAACCAACCAACCCTGTTTCTACTGGTGCCTTCAGGACTGCTCCATTGTTGGCTTGTGAAAAGTACAACAGTACATCTTATCCAGTGTCCCTTTCTCATAAGGAGAAGTCAATCAGCTGCAAGACATGTCCCTGGACCCAGAAAGGTGCCACTATCAGATGCTGAACCCAGATTTCTAGGGTGAGGTTAATGGGAGCTTTGTCACTGACATCAATGGGGCCAGGATTTCACCCATTATATTTGTTGATCCTGTGTCTACAAGCTGCCTCATTGAATGATTGGCCTATTTTCTTTACTTTCCATTAGAAAGGATTTTATATTAGATTTCATAATGTAAATTGCAATGTACCCTTTCCTCCTATCTGCACTGCTTAATATACCTCATTTAACTGGCTATTTAATTTCTGAAATTGCAAACAAAATCTAGGTTAGTTGATGTATAGAAGTGTATTGAAAGTCTGCTTGCAGCAATAGTCTGGCTTTGGTACAAGCATCCCTTCTATTATGTTGCCTTCTTCATTTATCTGACTGCTAGTTGCTTTAACACATTTGGTTACTCAGATATTGTTGGTATTTTTGATTCCCAGCCAAAACTGCTAGTCTAATTTTGAACAACTTTCAATCCCTAGCCACCCAAGATTGACACTGTTTGTTCTCAACAGAAAATTCGTATACAGACTAGAAAACTCACATGCTGTGTGAACACTCACTGTATAATCCAATGGTTATGCTCTTTGAGCTTGCAGTTTGAGTTTCATATAATAATAAAACTAATTGTTGAGGTCTTTTTCTTGTCCATAGGACTGGGCAGAAGAGATGTGGCTTATATCAGCACAGGTAAAAACACCAGTGCTCTGTCTACACCAGTGCTCTAACTGCTGCTAGAGTTGCACTGGTGCTAGAGAAATAGTGGGGGAATTTTAGAAAATCCTCAGTGTAGATAAGTCCAAAGACTGCCCTGCATCAGTGATTGCCTCTAAAATTACACTCAAATGCCATCAAATCCATAACAAATGAGAACTTGCTTAACAAAGCTTTTAACCACCAGCCTCGTGGGATTGGTCTTGGAGGAAATTCTGTTCTCAATGGTCTGCTGCATTGCAATGTTAAACAAGTGTTTGTCACAATTAACTTAATCAAAACAAAAAAGCATAAACCAGGACCTGATGCAGATACAAGTGAATGGCCTAAATGTAAATGCTTGCTAGCACCAAGAGGTTATTCTCTGGCTTTAAGGGGGACCAAGACCAAAACATTTGTGGACAAATTCACAGTGAGCCCTCAACATCAACAGCCAGCAGATCCACTGGAGGATTAGACTATTCCTACACTAGATGATCACATCTAGATTTCAAATCACATGGACATCATCCATAATACTGACCGATTACAATGTTTGCTTGTATTTGAAATAAAGAATAATAGTGTCTATTCAGACTCCCAGTGTCAGAGTAGGGCAGGGGTCGGCAACCTGCGGCACGCGTGCCAAAGGCGGCACGAGAGCAGATTTTTACTGGCACGCTGCTGCCAGCTGGGGTCCCGGCCGCCCGCCCCGCTCAACCCGCTGCCGGCCTGGGGTTCTGTCCGCCGGCCCTGCTCAACCCGCTGCCGGTCTGGGGTTCCAGCCACTGGCCCCTTGCCAGCCAGGGTCCCGGCCATCGGCCCCGCTCAGACTACTGCCAGCCTGGGATACCAGCCGCCGGCCCTGCTCACCTCGCTGCTGGTCTGGGGTTCCAGCCGCCCGGCTCCCTGCCAGCCGGGGTCCGGGCCTCAAGCCCTGCTCAGCCCTCCTGCCGGCCTGGGGTACCGGCAGCCAGCCCAGGGCTCTGCTCCTGGGCTGGTCCCAGCGCTCTGCAGCCCTTATAAAAATTATACTACAATTAGCTTAATATCTTGAAAACTTAAAAACTTTGTATATTACAGTAATCGTTAAAACATGTTATAATGTTATAAATACATTATAACATGTTATAATAACATGTTGTAATGTTAATAAATACATAGGTTTGATTAAACAAAGTAGTTGTACTTATATGCCTGTACTTAATTTGTGTTTTCGATGATTTACCTTCTAAAAAAATCTCACATGTCTCGCACCCCCATAAAGGGCATCTCACACCCCCAGGGGGTGCGTGCACCCCAGGTTAAGAACTACTGCACTAAACTGATAAGATCTGCATTTTAATTTAATTTTAAATGAAGCTTCTTAAACATTTTAAAAACCTTGTTTACTTTACATACAACAATAGTTTAGTTATATAATATAGACTTATAGAGAGAGACCTTCTAAAAACGTTCAAATGTATTACCAGCACACGAAACTTTAAATTAGAGTGAATAAATGAAGACTCAGCACACCACTTCTGAAAGGTTGCCGACCCCTGGAGTAGGGTATGGCAGTTACATTTTAATTCCTTCCAAAAGGAGGACAAAACTAAACATATAAGATGACACCGGAGTCAAACACACTAAAAGCAGAAGAACAAAAATGAGAGAGCCTCAGTAAAAGAGTCCAAAAGAAAGCAAATGGAATACTGAGAAATGCCTTTAGACAATTACAAAAGCAACAATATTCCATTTTTATTTATTTGTGACAATGAGACCATAGCCTGGGAAATGGAACAACTCCGAATCCCATACTTGAAGTCTTAGCTGCCAATAGACAAGAGGCCAGAATTTCCTCCTTACCTTTAATTGCCTCAATAACACATTATGGCAGTAAGCTCCATGGGCTAATTACATTATAAATCTAATTGTCTATTTTAAATCTGTTGCCTCTGAATTTTGAGTGACCTCTTTTTGTTGTATTATGGGACAAGATTGAAAAAGGAGCATCAGATTGGCCTCTTCCTTTCCAGTTCCTATTTGATATTTAGGCCTGGTCTACACTACAGAGTTAGGTCAAAGGAAGCCGCCTAAAGTTGACCTGGTAATGTATATGTCTACACTACCGGGTTCTTTATGTCGACCTAAGTCGCCTCTGATGTCGACTTCTGTAATCCACCTCTGCGAGAGGCGTAGCTCTTAGTTAAATTTTCATGGGCTGACTGCGAGGTAGTGCATACGCAGCATTGTGTAATTTGACTTAATTGGCTTCCAGGTCATGTCCCACAATGCTCATCTGTGACCGCTCTGGAGATCATTCTCAACTCCGCTGCATTGCAGCCAGGTACACAGGAAACAGCCCCTCCCCTGCTAAAGCCCTGGGAACTTTTGATTTCCCATTTCCTGTTTGATCAGCATTGGGAGTGTGCCAGCTTGAGCACAGCTGATCATGGAGACTACATGCCCCAAACGCGCTCCAGCTTGGTCTGTACAGGAGGTGATGGAACTCATAGCTGTGTGGGGAGCATAGGTGCTTACTCCATGGGTGCTCCGGGGCTGGAGCACCCACGGAAAAAAATTGGTGGGTGCTGAGCACCCACCGGCAGCTTCCCCTGGCCCGACCCCGCCCACCTGCTCCAACTCACCTCCATCTCCGCCGTGAGCACACCACCACGTCCTGCTTCTCCTCCCTCCCAGCCCTTGCACTGCAACACAGCTGATTTGTGGGACAGGGAGGGAGGGGGGAGGAGGGGGAATGCCACGCGCTGGCGGAAGAGGCGGGGCCGGGGGCGGGGATTTGGGGAAGGGATCCAATAGGGGTAGAGAGGGGGCGGAGTTAGGGCGGGGACTTTGGGGATGGGGTTGGAATGGGGGCGGGCCAGGGGAGGGGATGGGGTGGAGTCGGGGTGGGGCCAGGGGCGGGGAAAGGGGAGGGGGGTGCTGGAGAAAGTTGGCGCTGCTGGTGGGGAGAAGAGTCTGTGCAGGCAGAGCTCCGATTCAGCAGAAGAAACACTGACATCTATGCAAAGATCGCTCATGTAATGAGGGAGAAGGGCTACACGAGGGACACGAAGCAGTGCCGTGTGAAAATAAAAGAACTTCGCCAAGTGTACCAGAAGAACATAAGGCAAGAACAAAGAAGGCAAGGTGGCAAGGGAGGCAAACAGTAGTTCTGGTGCTGAACCCCATGCCAGTTTTACAACAAGCTGCATGTGATTCTCGGGGGTGACCCTACCAGCACCCCCACAAGCAACGTGGACAGCTCACAGGTGTGTGAGTGTAGGGACAACAAGGAGGATGATATGGTGAATGAGGAAGAGGAGGAGGAAGAGAATGGGAGACAGGCGAGCGGTGGATCCATTCTCCCCAAGAGCCAGGAAATATTTTTAACCCTGGAGTCCTGTGTGTCGCAGGACATCACGGTGGCTGACCATGATGCCGGGGAAGGCACCTCTGGTGAGTATACAGTTACTATGAAAATCCAGTTAAACTTTAGCAGGCACACACATTCAGTGGTATTGCATGTTTACTGTGAAGAAAAAGCGAGGTACTGTGGTTCTCTGCTTACAAGAGGCCGCTCCAGCTACACAGAGGGTTGGCCCCAGAAAAGACTCTTTATGTGGACTGGGATAGCCCGGGAAACCTCCATGGATATCTCTAGGAAACTTTCATGGAGATACTCTGCAATCCTTTGCAGAAGGTTTCTGGGCAGGCCAATCTTATTTCTTCCACCATGGTAGGACACTTTCCCACGCAACTCCTGAATTAATTCTGCTGGCATCATTGCGGTACACAGCATAGCAGCATAAGGACCGGGTCTATACCCAGACGCTTGTAGCATCTACTTCCTTTCCACCTCAGTTACCCTCAGGAGACTGATATCACATCGGGTCACATAGGGGAAATGGGGGAAGTTCTCACTAAAAATGCCCTTACACAGAAAAAAAGGGCATGTAGACCCACCCCAACCACCCACATTCTGGATCGCCAAATCACACAGCCACTAACGTGCCTTTACTGTGCTCGGCATGGGTCGGCAAGTAGTTTAAAGTGGCTGATAGGAGACTGGGGCCCCACATGAGAGATTCCACAATTTGGAAGTGAAAACTCCCTCCTTCCCCCGTTTGTAAACAGTTTCCCATGGTACTATGGGGAAGGGCCATTGTTCAACTAGCTACCTGTGCTCCTGACATGAGCCTGCTATAAACTTCATTAAAAGTGCAGTCACCATGACCTGGGGGGGTCTACTCACCATTGAAAAGTATCCCTTTTAGTTTATGTACTCTTTGGCAAGGTGGTCTGGTGCCAAGCTGGGGATATGCGTGCCATCTATCGTCCCACCGCAATTAGGGAACCCCATCGTGGCAAAACCATCCACTATGTCCCGCACATTTCCCAGACTCACTACCCTTTGTAGCAGAAGTCGATTAATGGCCCTGCACACTTGGAGCACAGCAGGTCCCACAGTTGATTTACCTACTCCAAATTGACTCCCCACTGACCGGTAACTGTCTAGCATTGCAAGCTTCCAAATAGCAATCGCCACTCACTTCTCCACTATCAGAGCAGATCTCATTTTTGTGTTGCTGAACTGTAGGGCAGGGGAAAGCTCTGCACAGTTCCTGGAAGGTGGCCTTCCGCATTCGAAAGTTCTGCAGCCACTGCTCGTCATCCCATACCTGCAAAACGATGTGGTCCCACCAGTCACTTCTTGTTTCACGGGACCAGAAACGGTGCTCAACAGAGTGCAGCTGCTCTGTGACTGCCAGAAGCAAGTGTGAATTGTTTTTTTCAATGGCTTGCAGCAGGCTGATTGCAGGACATCACTATGTTCCACGCGGTGGACTCTTCGGCTCTGGAAATACTGCAGGAGAAGGCACAAGGTGTTTGAGATGCTCACAGCAAGAGTGCACAATTGAGCAGGCTCCATGCTTCTGGGGTTATGGCGTACACACAGTGGTTTTAAGGTGCGAAAACCACTGAGTTGTTTGCTGTTGATGTGAGGAAGGGAGCACAGTGCATCATGGGATGCTGACGCAATGTTCTCATTCTCCCCTGCAACAATGTTTTGGTCCCATGAGGCATTGCACAAACTTCCCAAAACACACTGCAGCAAGTTGCACTTTGGGGAAGCTACCCACGATGCACTGCTTTGTGCATTGATGCAGGCACTGCTAGTTAGGACGCACTCCATCGAAACAATGAGCATGGTGTGGCCACGCTTAATTAATTCGGGGGCTCGAGGTTGAATTAGATAAAGTCAACCTAATTTTGTAGTGTAGACAAGCCCTGAGTCTTAACTTTTCTCCTTTCCAAACTAACCAGTGCTAGGAAGTTAAAGCTCTCCTTACATTTACAAATCATTGCGTAAATAACAACATTGCTACTTGACCTAACACATCATCATCTAGGTACCATTAATTAATTAAATGCAATTATGTTATTAAACAAAATGTAGGTCCCTTAAAACAACGGGCCTCTACTAAAACCCTTCACAATACCTGCTGCAGGAATGGTTTAACAGTCCATTCAAAGTATGATTTAGCAGGTAAATTTCATGCTGAAGCTTGTCAAACTTGGCCTGCTGAGGACTGCTGGAAGGAGAGATTTCCAAAGGCATTAAACCTCCACTGAGAATATCTTGCTGCTGGGCCTGGAGAGTTCTACCCAAGAACTAACAGCAAGAGCAACGAGATGGATTGTAACTCTTGTAATAGGACACAGTCTGAAAGAGTCCCATTACTTCCAGGAACCAGGGGTGTGCACAGGAATTGAAATTTGTCTATGGGGCACGTTGTGGAGGGTCATGTTCTGTGCCTTGCTGCAGGCCCAGGGCTGGAGGAGCTCTGTGACCCCGCCGACGCCCTGGGGGCTGAAGGAGCTGTCAGCTTCCGCTGTGGACTTGGGGGCTGGAGGAGCTCTGTGACTCTGCCATGGCCCCAGGGGCCAAAGGAGCTCACTCTCCCTGCTGTAGCCCCAGCGCTGGAGGAGTTCTGTGTCCCCGCTGATTATTGGGGGGCCTGGGCCCCTGATTTGCCCCCCTTTGTGCCCGCCCCTGCCAGGAATTATGATATATCAGATATCTGGGACCCAGACTATGTAGGGCTTTATAGATTATAATCAGCACCTTGAACTGCACTTGGAACAAAAAGCTCCTCAGTTCACTACTTTTTATTGTCCTTCTTTGAACTTTTCCTATTTCTGTCATGTCTTTTCTTTTACATGAGGTAGCTAAAATTGAACTTAGCCTAGAAGGACATCCCTAGAATGTGGAGAAGTGGCTTGCCCAGGCAGTCAGTAAAATCAGGAATGTTTCAAAACATTGCACTTTTACCCAACCTCTACCTACAGACTGCAATATGAATGTTTAAAGAGAATGTTTTTAAAGGAGGGTAATAAAACATCCACACTGGCTCATACAAAACAAGTTCTGTGAGAAATCACAGGAATGTGAGCTTGATTTTTCCCATAAATAGAGGCATTTAGCTTCTGCTGATTGGATAACCCAAATATTGGAATTTCTAGTAGAGTTCAGTGGAGCTGGGAATAATTGCAGAAAAAGGCATGCACAGCATGGTAGAAGTGGTCAGACACTAACTTAAAAACAGTCTGAGCTTTAAATGGACATTAAATGTCATTTCGGCTCCAAATTATGTGCCAGTCTAGGAGCTGTTCCAGGGATGGAGCTCCCTTGAAGTCAATGGCAGTTCTGCATGCAGAGCAGCTCCAGGACTGAATCCTAGTCTTACTACCATTTATTAGAAAGCAGTATATTACAATAGGTCCTTTATCATCCCAGAGTATATTTTGATTGTTTATTTCAGAACTAGCAACAAATATAAACCAAGCACATTAAGCATAAGTCTGACACATAAACAAAACTATATATACGCACTAGCAGACAGATATTAACAAAGGTTCAAGACTGATACTAGGTAATGCATTTTGTTTCTTTTCTAAAATTCTAAAAAGAACCCTGATTCCATAATCCCTCCTCGATGAATCTTGTTTTCTTGACTTAAAAATTCCCAAGGTCACAGAATGCTTACAGTGTGTATAAATCAAAGAATTATAGCAACTGAATGGAGAATTGCAGTGTGGACCAACAGTGCAAAAAAAGTCCAGCTCATGTTATATTTGAGGAGATATTCTAGGAAATGTAAAGGGGCTTGTATGCAAACATTCAGTAGCTGAGCTTTAATTTGTAGTGATCCACAAATAGGACTCTATATTGTGACTATAAGGATATATAATTTTGAAAAAAGTCAGTATGTACTTTAGTGCTCTGTGTCCATCAAGTGATTTTTCCATTTTGGTTTCAATATTTTTTGTCTTGTTGGCCCAAATACACTTGTGGAAGCAAGTTATGCATCACTTGTTTCATTGGGATCAGAATCAGGTTACTTATGTAACACAACCATGGCCATCGAGGACGTCATGGTTGTTAGAGTGCTGGTGCACCAAGTAGCAACAGCAGGGAGTAGTACACACACAAGCCAATATATGACATCTTCTTGTATTATTAGGTAGAAGGGAAGGATTTGAAATGCATGGGATTTGGATCAGACTGTGAGGGATTGCGATGGCATTCTGCTCTACAGATGTCCGGCTCTTAAGGTTATTTTTACATGCCCCTATTTTTTTTATTATCTGGCTGTATTCTGTACTTCTACCTTTAGGTCCTATCACAGAGTGGCTGGTCCTTTTAAGGGGAAATGGCGCCTCAGCCCACCTGTGAAAAGATCAGCTCACCTCCCCTAAGGTGCCTAAGAATGAGCGCATATGATTAACTCAGGTAGGCCTGGGGAGGTAACAAAGGAATGAACAGATGCTTGGGAGAGTCCCTAGGGAAGAGAACTCAAGGGGGAACTGAATGCTGTCTGGGATTCTCTGCTCAGTGTCCCCCTCTGGCTCCCTTGTTTTGGCCCTGTAACCTCCACTCTCATCCCTGTTTTTCTCATTTTTGGCCTCCAAACTCAGTTGTGGCCTGGGTTTGGGGGTTCCTCACTCCTTGGTTGAAGGGATGGGCCTAGGCCTGCCCATCTCTGTACCGACAATGGGTCGAGTGGGAGTTGCCTGGAAGGAAGGATAGTGTTTTTATGGTATTAGGCTGGTACTCTTGTGATCTGAGTTCAACTCTGAGATCTGCCATAAACTTCCTTCTTGACCTTAGGCAAATCAAAGGGAACCTGGTAACACTCCAACTAGGAAGCCCAGATAGGACAGAAGACTAGGAAGCTATAGCTGGTTTGAGGAAGCATCTGCAGGTGAATGCCCTAAGGGAACTGAACTCAGCTTTGAGAAAGAGAGCTGGGGCCTTCTGACTCAAGGGGAGAGAGACCCTGAACTGGGATTGGGGTCTAAAAGGCCAAACTCCTGACTCAAGGAGAGACACAGAACCCAGCTCTGGAAAGGAGGGCTGCGGACTCCTAATTCAAGGAGAAAAACACAGAACTGGGCTTGGGGCCCAGAGGGCCACTGTGTAAGAACTAAATAAACTGGACCCCAGGAGGGGAGTGTTTTAATTACTGTTGGACTGTGACAGTAAATTACTGAGGAGCCCTGTGAGAAGGGAAACTGAGGCTGGGTGGTGCTTGGGAAGCTGCTGCTCTGTTACAGGCCCTGCTTACATGGCATTTCAAACTTTTAGCCACCACTGTGCTTAAACCAGGCTGTTCCTAAAAAAGATACTACACAATTTAGATGTCCAGTGCAGTCAGTTTATAAACTGTTTTAATCCACTAATCCCCTAGCCTTTGTCTACATGTAGGGGTATTTTTTGGTTAAAAAATGCCCATGTTACTAATACTAGTGTAGGTTCATATAACAAATGGAAACACTAACATAGATAAGTCTCCTTCAGCTACTGGAATTCTTAATGCTGTGTTGTCTAGACCTACTCTGGGTGGCTATTGGAGCTTTGTCTTCATTTGGGCTTCCACCAGGAGAGTTACACTGCTGTAAAGAATGGTGTGAAATTTTTGACAAAAAAAAAATCTCATTGTAGATACTGCCCAAATCTATAGCTTGATTTGGTAAAATGATTTATATCATGCTTAGGCCTCATTTACATTGCCCAGATAAACTGTCAGCAACTGGACATATGTCCACAGGGCTTTAACCAAACTGTGTTATAATCCACTATGGCTAATGCTGAGATTTTGACTTGATCTTTCAGGTTTCCTCACTAATCCATTGTACATCTGAAATGAACCTAGAATCTTTCTAGAAAGAGAAGCTCCCTAAACATCTACTCTCCTGCAGTGCAGGTTGTATTTATGACAACACATTCTAACAAAAACACAATGATACATCCCATGTGCCTGTTTCTGTGCCCACTGAAATCAGTTAAAAAACTCCCAATGACTTCAATGGTAGCAGGATCAAGCCCCAAGAGCTCTGTTAGCTTCAGAAGATATATAATGGGAGATTATAGATCTGCGAATAAGGAACGTTCAAAGCATCAGTAAAAAGACATGGGGCTTAAGGTCTCTTTATTATACCCAGACAATTGATGGTTGGACAGGTCAGTCAAATATTCTTCTGTTCTCCTATACAAATTACTTCTACTTCCTTCAAATGAGAGATTTTTTTTAAAAAAACAGCAACAACCAAAGCCCTAAAAGTTGTAAGAAACCCCCAAAAACCCCAGACAAACAACCTCTCTGAATCAGACAGTTGTGTTGTAGAATAAAACAATCAAGCTTTTAAATATTTCTGAACCAAGAAGTGCCTCTGCTTTGTTTCAGATATAATATTTCTCTATCAGCATCAATCACGGTTTGCATTTCTTCATGTATTATTGATGGGGTCACTGTGTGCTGCATCCTAATGTTGGAAAAATCCCAACCAATGCAAATTTGTTGCAGGTTTTATGCTAACTGTTAAGTATTTTCCTGGGTCAGAGGCTGGCTAGCCCAGCTGTACTGTTGTTAAAAATTCACCCATCTAATAAAAAACGACTCCACTCCTGAATACACAACTTTTTACAAGTACAAAGAATGGAATCTACAGTAGCAGTACATAGACTTCTATATGTTCTGGTAGATATAATAAGTATACATTGTTCTCCTGGGGTATTCAGAGATTTTTTTTAATAAAGTTTATATTAAACTTGAGTGCTGCTTTGTTATGGGGATAAATTGATATTTGGGTGTAATGCTATTGTAGCCAATTAACTTAACAAGAAATGCATTTGGCCAATGGTTTTGTATACTCAGTACAACAAAATTTCAATTTTTTCATGTTCTCTGAACTTATGAGAAGACAGAGGAATAAATGTACATGAAATGCATCTTGACTCTAATCAGCAATAACTTTCCTTTTCCATTGCTTAGCACATGTACAGTGATGTCCATTTTCAGAGTGATGAGGTATTGAGGGGTATTGAGAACACGATCTTACAAGCCCCTGAGCATCTTTAACTCCATTGACCTGAACAGGAGTTGATTATATTCAGCTCCTGTGAAAATCAGGAGCAAGACCAGGTATAAAATGAAAGAGAAAGTTTACTGGACTCTCAGGTTTATTATTTAATATTTGCATTGTGCTAACACCAACACTGCCCCACCCCAAAGGATCAGAGCCAGTGGTGAGCTGGAGCCGGTTCACGCGAACCGGTTGTTAAATTTAGAAGCCGGTTTAGAACCGGTTGTTAAAGGAGTGGGCAATTGGGAGAGGGAGGTTTTTCTGTTGTTACACCGGCCCACGGGCCACATCCAGCCCGCCTGAGCTCCTGGCTGAGGAGGCTCCCACGGCCCCTCCCCCGCCTTCCCCCCTCTCGCAGAGCCTCAGAGTGCCGTGCCGCCGGTCTCGGGAGGGGGTGGTCAGGGGACAAGGAGCGGGGGAGGTTGATGAATTGCAGGTTCTGAGGGGGGCAGTCGGGGGCAGGACGTGGGTGGAGGTCGGATGGGGGGGCAGGCTGTTTTGGGAAGCACAGCCTTCCCTACCCAGCCCCCGATACAATTTTGCAACCCCAATGTGCAGGGCCGGCTTTAGGAAGTGCAGGGCCCGATTCGAACAGTTTCGACGGGGCCCCGGCAGGGATGACTAAAAAAAAACACGTAAAAAAACGTGTGGGGCTTGTACTCACCGGGCGGCGCTCCGAGTCTTCAGCGGCACTTCGGTGGCGGGTCCTTCACTCGCTCCGGGTCTTCGGCGGCACTGAAGGACCCGCCGCCGAAGTGCAGTCGAAGACCCGGAGCGAATGAAGGACACGCCGCCAAAGTGCCGCCGAAGACCCGGTAGGGAACTGGTTGTTAAGATTTTGGCAGCTCATCACTGATTCAGAGCCAATTGTGCTGTGTTTGACCTAAACAAAACACTCTACACACCTTCATCCAGAGTCCCTGCCCTCAGGAACTTACAGTCAAATTTGAACCCAAGATGCAACAAGCAAGTGTAAGAAACAATACTGAGGGAGGATGAAGGTTCAGTGATGAGATCACAAAGGTCCATCAATTATCTGTGTGTACTTCCTGATGGTTCCTGTCCCATCCAACCCCCCCCATTCCCTGTCCCCTGATGGCCCCCACGGGACCCCTGCCCCATCCATTCCTCCCTGTCCCCTGACCACCCCCCGACACCCCATCCAACCCCTCCTCTCATTCCTGACTGCGCCCCCGGGACCCCTGCCCCATCCAACCACCCCTTCTTCCTGACCGCCCCCAGAACTTCTGTCCCTGACTGCCCCTCGCTGCCCTATCCAACCCCCCCTTTCCTTCCTGACTGCTCCCCCTGGGACCCCTGCCCCCATTCAACCCCCCTGTTCCCCGCCCTCTGACCACCCTGACCCCTATCCACACCCCTGACCCCTGATCACCACCCCGAACTCCCCTGCCCTCTATCCAACCCCCTCCCCCACTCCCTGCCCCCTTACCGTGCTGCCTGGAGCACCGGTGGTTGGTGGCGCTACGGCCACGCCGCCCAGAGCACCAGGACAGGCAGCCGCGCCACCCAGTTGAAGCCAGCCACACCACCGCGCAGCACAGAGCACTGGGTCACGCCACGGCTCTGCAGCTGTGCTGCCCAGCAAGAGCTTGCAATCCCGCCACCCAAAGCATTGTGCCGGCGGCACAGTGAGCTCAGGTGCGGGGGAGGGGAGACAGCAGGAGAGGGGCTGGGGGCTAGCCTCCCGGGCCAGGAGCTCAGGGGCAAGGCAGGAGGGTCCCGCGGACCGGATGTGGCCTGTAGTTTGCCCACCTCTGGGCTAGATGTCCTAAATATGTACCCGTCTGAGACATTACACATGTACTCAGGGCAGCTAGCCCCCTCTATTTTAGCATGCTAGCTCTATCATAGCTAGCGCAGGTATGTCTCTGAGCTGGAAGTGTTAAATTCCAGCTCCAACTGTAGACATACCAACTGTAGACTTCAAGGCTATTCAGCTAATCAGTTGCAGAAGCAGGATTAGAAGTCAGGATTCTTAAGTTCCAGCCTCTTGCTCAGTCCATTTGATCATACTATCTCCCACATATAACATTTATTCATTTTATGTTTCACTCTTGAAAAAGGTAACTGATCTCTTGCTTGTTTCATAAGATGTAAAGTACATTTAGAGCATTTGTTTACCCCTTTAAAAGATTTGGATAAACCTGTTGTGACAGGCTATACCTATAAAATATAAAAGACCTAAAATGTATAAAAAGTCCTAAAAATCATTTCAATATGAGTAATTCTTAAAAAGAACCATTGTCTTTACTGACATGCAACAGAAACATGTAAAATGAATAGCCAGGCATGGAAGGAGGGTTTCCCATTTCCAGATTGTTTGAAACTATGCAATTAAATAGCTTTTCATTCTCCAGATTTACTCAGTCACGTATTGTTTTATTACTGTACATGTGTTCATAGGCCCAATGATGGACATATTATAATCAGTGTACATAAGCCACCACATCTGGCCTAATCCTGTGAGGTGCTGAGACCCCTGAGCTCCTACTGAAGTCAATGGTAGGAGAGCACATCACAGGATTGACCCTATTAGGCATACCAGTCAGAGCAGACTTTAAAATAACAGCATACAAATATCAAATAAATTATCATAAAATAACTCAGAAAATTGTCTATAACTTGCAAGATTCATTTAAAACATTCCCTTTTGTTTCTCTTTTATGCCCTTTATTATTTCAGTGGTTCTGCTGCAAATCATTTTGTATACTTGAGTTACTGCCAATGCAGCTATCGAGAGAGAAACAACTGAAGTAACTTTAGAGAGACTGCAGTTTTTATAAAAACAACGAGGAGTCCGGTGGCACCTTAAAGACTAACAGATTTATTTGGGCATAAGCTTTCGTGGGTAAAAAACCCACTTCTTCAGATGCATGGAGTGAAAATTACAGATACAGGCATAAATATACTGGCACATGAAGAGAAGGGAGTTACAAGTGGAGAACCAGTGTTGACAAGGCCAATTCAGTCAGGGTGGATGTGGTCCACTCCCAATAATTGATGAGCAAGTGTCAATACCAAGAGAGGGAAAATTGCTTTTGTAGTGAGCCAGCCACTCCCAGTCCCTATTCAAGTCAAAATTAATGGTGTTAAGTTTGCAAATGAATTGTAGTGCTACAGTTTCTCTTTGAAGTCTTTTTTTGAAGTTTTTTTGTTGAAGGATGGCTACTTTTAAATCTGTTATTGAATGTCCAGGGAGATTGAAGTGTTCTCCTATTGGCTTTTGCATGTTACCATTCCTGATGTCTGATTTGTGTCCATTTATTCTTTTACATAGAGACTGTCCAGTTTGGCCAATGTACATGGCAGAGGGACATTGCTGGCACATGATGGCATATATCACATTAGTAGATGTGCAGGTGAATGAGCCCCTGATGGTGTGGCTGATGTGGTTGGGTCCTATAATGGTGTTGCTAGAGTAGATATGGCGACAGAGTAGGCAACATGGTTTGTTACAGGGATTGGTTCCTGGGTTAGTGTTGGTGTGGTGTGGTGTGTAGTTGCTGGTGAGTATTTGCTTCAGGTTGGGAGGCTGTCTGTAAGTGAGGGCTAGCCTTCTTCCCAAGGTCTGTGAGAGTGAGGAATCTGGAGAGGTTTTAGCTGGGGGCTGTACATGATGACCAGTGGTGTTCTGTTATTTTCCTTGTTGGGCCTGTTCTGTAGTAGGTGACTTCTGGGTACCTGTCTTGCTCTGTCAATCTGTTTTCTCACTTCCCCAGGTGAATATTGTAGTTTTAAGAATGCTTGATAAAGATCTTGTAGGTGTTTGTTTCTGTATGAGGGATTGGAGCAAATTCGGTTGTATCTTAGGGCTTGGCTGTAGACAATGTATCATGTGATGTGTCCTGGATGGAAGCTGGAGGCAGGTAGGTAAGTATAGAGGTCAGTAGGTTTCTGGTATAGGGTGGTGTTTATGTGACCATCACTTATTTACACTGTAGTGTCCAGGAAGTGGATCTCTTGTGTGGACTGGTCCAGGCTGAGGTTGATGGTGGGGTGGCAATTGTTGAAATCCAAGTGGAATTCTTCAAGGGCCTCCTTCTCATGGGTTCATATGATGAAGATGTCATCAATGTAGCGCAAGTAGAGGAGGGGTGCTAATGGATGAGAGCTGAGGAAGCATTGTTCTAATTCAGCCATAAAAATGTTGGCATACTGTGGGGCCATGTGGGTACCCATAGAAGTGCCACTGACTTGAAGGTATAAGTCGTCCCCAAATCTGAAATGGTCGTGGGTGAGGACAAAGTCACAAAGCTCAGCCACCAGGTGTGCCGGGGCCTCATCAGGGATACTGTTCCTGACAGCTTGTAGTCCAGCCTTGTGTGGAATATTGATGTAAAGAGCTTCTACATCCATGGTGGCCAGGATGGTGTTTTCAGGAAGATCAACAATGCATTGTAGTTTCCTCAGGAAGTCGGTGGTGTCTCGAAGATAGCTAGGAGTGCTGGTAGCATAGGGTCTGAGGAGAGAGTCCAAATAGCCAGATAATCCTGCTGTAAGAGTGCCAATGCCTGAGATGATGGGGTGTCCAGGATTTCCAGGTTTATGGATCTTGGGTAGCAGATAGAATTCCCCTGGTCAGGGCTCTAGGGGTGTGTCTGTGTAGATTTGTTCCCGTGCTATAGCAGAGAGTTTCTTGAGCAGATGGTGCAGTTTCTTTTGGTACTCCTCAGTGGGATCGGAGGATAGTGGCTTGTAGAATGTGGTGTTGGAGAGTTGCCTGGCAGCCTCCTGTTCATAATCCGACCTGTTCATGATGACTACAGCACATCCTTTGTCAGCCCCTTTAATTATAATGTCAGAGTTGTTTCTGAGGCTTTGGACGGCATTGCGTTCTGTACGGCTGAGATTATGGGACAAGTGATGCTGTTTGTACACAATTTCAGCCTGTGCACGTCTGCGGAAGCACTCTATGTAGAAGTCCAATCTGCCATTTTGACCGTCAGGAGGAATCCACGCAGAATTCTTCTTCTTGTAGTGTTGGTAGAAGGGTTCCTGTAGGTCAGTGCTCTGTTCAGTGGTGTGTTGAAAATATTCCTTGAGTCGGAGATGGTGAAAGTAGGCTTCTAGATTACCGCAGAACTGTATCATGTGCGTGGGGGTGGTGGGGCAGAAAGAGAGTCCCCGAGATAGGACAGATTCTTCTCCCGAGATAAGTGTGTGGTTGGATAAATTAACAATATTGTTGGGCGAGTTAAGGGTACCACTGTTGTAGTCCCCTGTGGCATGTAGGAGTTTTTCCTCTGTAGAGAAGTAAAGTGTGCGTTGTAAATGGCTTGTCTGTTTTTGTCTCATTTTTGTAAAGTCCAGCCATGTGGAAGTTTGTGTGGAAGGTTGGTTTTGTATGAGAGTCTCCAGTTTTGAGAGCTCATTCTTGAGCTTCTCCTGTTTGCTGTACAGGATGCTGTACAGTGTTGACAAGGCCAATTCAGTCAGGGTGGATCCAGTCCACTCCCAATAATTGAGGAGGAAGTGTCAATACCAAGAGAGGGAAAATTGCTTTTGTAGTGAGCCAGCCACTCCCAGTCCCTATGAGAAACTGCAGAGCTACAATTCAGTTGCAAATGTAACACCCTTAATTTGGGCTTGAATAGGGACTGGGAGAGGCTGGCTCATTTGTAAGGTAACTCCCTTCTCTTCATGTGTCAGTATAGTTATGCCTGTATCTGTAATTTTCACTCCATGCATCTGAAGAAGTGGGTTTTTTACCCACGAAAGCTTATGCCCAAATAAATCTGTTAGTCTTTAAGGTGCCACTGGACTCCTCATTGTTTTCGTGAATAAAGACTAACACAGCTACCCCTCTGATACTTTGCAGTCTCTATATGGCCACAAGCTGCTAATACTTCAAGGCAGTTAATTCCAAAATCTGACTTGCTTTCATTTCGTGCTTCTATTACCAAAGGAAAAATAAATACTGCAGAATATGATGTGTGACCTTACGATTTTTGCTTCTCAGCCTGGCAGCAGCTAGAAGTGCTATGGAAGAGGTTCTCCAGCATGGAGCACCCTTTGCTACATGCTGTCACTACCACCTCCTCACTGTCCTCCGCTCCCAGCCACCAACTGTGTAATGATTTTGCAACCACAAAGGGTTCTATTTCTCTCCAAACTGCAGTGCTACCTTTGCATGGAGTTAGGCTACCCGTAATATTGCAGGAGAGGTGGGAGAAAAGGAGACTGTGGGGGAGGGGGGATGGGAAAGGCAGCCAACAGTAAGTAAGGGAATCCTTCTTCAACACATTGCTCCAGCGAGGAAAGGGTCCCCTCTTGATTGGGCTGAACAGAATGAATGCCCACTCTTTGAACATGTAAAGGGAATGAAAACCACATTCTCTAACTGGCTTGAAACACAGCTAGTACTGGACCGACCAAATGCACTCCAAACATTTTCCATGAACCAGCCAATATTTTTCACCTACAGTAACCCTGTGTGACAACTCAATACATTGGTATATCAGGCTGCTTATCTAAGCTCTTTAGGACAGTGGCTCTTTCCATTTTGTCTTTTTTCATCTTCCCTTTTTCCTGAAAAACCACCGATTAAAATTAAGTTCTATAGAGACATCAATGCAACATGAATCCCACAAACACCCATGCACTTAACTATACACATGAGAGTAGCCCTATTGAGTATACGTGTAACTAGTCCCATTGAAAAGTTACTCATGTGCATACTGCATAAATGTTTGCAGCACCAGGTACTAAATTAAGTCCTGATCCAGAGAGGTGCCAAGCACATGAAAACATTATGTACTATGTTTCAGAGGCCACAATCAATATTGAAATAGAGGGGATTTCACCCCCTTTTCCTTTTATTTCAGAGTTTTAAAAGCAACTGACAAAAATTTGAAGAGGACCAAGGCAGAAGGAAAACAGAAATTAAAACAAAGCACCACAATAAAGGACACTTTTCTGCACTACTTTCTATGTTTCCTAGATCCAACTTAAAGTTTGCTGAAGGCCAGCATGAAACAGGCACTCGGGCCCAGAACATTAGGCCTGGTCTACACTAGGAGGTTATGTCGAATTTAGCAGCGTTAACTCGAATTAACCCTGCACCCGTCCACACAACGAAGCTATTTATTTCGACATAGAGGTCTCTTTAAATCGATTTCTGTACTCCTCCCTGACGAGGGGAGTAGCGCTAAATTCGACATGGCCATGTCGAATTAGGGTAGGTATGGATGTAATTCGACGGTAATAGCTCCGGGAGCTATCCCACAGTGCACCACTCTGTTGACGCTCTGGACAGCAGTCCGAGCTCGGATGCTCTGACCAGCCACACAGGAAAAGCCCCGGGAAAATTTGAATTTCTTTTCCTGTCTGGCCAGTTTGAAACTCATTTCCCGTTTGGACATCGTGGCGAGCTCAGCAGCACTGGCAACGATGGAGAGCTCTCCAGCAGAGGTGACCATGCCTAATAGGGTCAATGCAACATGAATCCCACAAACACCCATGCACTTAACTATACACATGAGAGTAGCCCTATTGAGTATACGTGTAACTAGTCCCATTGAAAAGTTACTCGTGTGCATACTGCATAAATGTTTGCAGCACCAGGTACTAAATTAAGTCCTGATCCAGAGAGGTGCCAAGCACATGAAAATCTAACCTTTGACTGCACTCTTTTTTGCTATCAGCCTCTTCTGATGCCTCTGGGTCTTTCCTGCTCCTTTTTACTATTTTTTTCATCCCTTTGTGCCCTGCAGTGCAACACACAGGACCCAATTTGTTAAGAAACAAATTGTCCACTTGGAATAAGCACAGGCTGCCTACAGCCATCATGTGCAAATAATCATCCCTTTGATTAGCTTTATTTTTCTTCATTGTGATTGAAATGTATAAACTGACTATTACCAGAACACAGAGCCCTTGGAAGAATTGTTTTCTTTTTTCTGGATGAGTTTTGCCACAGTCGGAGTGACCAAACCTTTAGGCCCCAACCCTGCAATGACTTACACACTTGCTTAACTTTATGTACTGTGAGCAGTTCTGTTGACTTCACTAGGACTACTCAGTGACCCTAAAGTTAAGCGTGTGCAAATGTCTGCAGGACTGGGGCCTTAGTGAGCATACCAAAACAAAAACAACCACCCCAACCATCCCGAAATTCTGATGTTGCCTTAAAATATTTTAACTTATCTGGGTGATAAAAGTAATATCTCAAATAGAGATGTGTACGTTTTCATTGTATTATAACTGAAAAGTTTGGGCTTCATTTTCCTCTCATTTCCACCAGTGTAAACTTGTATTAACTCAATCATCATCAAGAGAGTTTCACTGGGGATAGTGAGAGGAGAATCAAGCCCTCTGTGTATGTTTTAAGTCTTTAAAATATCTTGTTGCTAACCAGAAACTTTTATGTAAAAGCACATATTTTTCCCACCACATGTAATCTGAAATAGTTTAATGAAAGTCTAAGTTTAACAAAGCTATTTTTATTTTCAGGAAGTTATAGTTTACATGGTTTAAAAGCATGAATGCATGAAAGACAGCCTAGGGGTAACTAAACCCATATCTGGGAACGCAGTGGCTGGTGGGTCATGCCAATTGCTGACTTAGCAAAGTTGGCTTGGAGAAGTCAGAGCTAATCCTGTACATACTAAAACTTTCCAAATGTTTTGTTTCCCTTAGTGATATATACACTGCTGTATTTTCCTAATTATTTTGCTTTATTCTCATCAGTGGAATTACTAAATAAAATTTGCCATTGTAACAAAGGACAAATATGAATAATAAAAGTCCTTACAGGGGGACAGTATTACCTGATAGAGCAAGGATTTGAGAGTTAGGACTCCTGGGGTTTATTCCCAACTCTGCCATTGACTTGGTGTATGATTTTGGGCAAGCCACTAAACTTCTGTGTCTGTTTCCCCATCTGTTAAATGAGGATCATGGGTCTTCATAAAACATTACTGAGGAAGGGAAAAGATTTGAGATTCATGGAGGAAAAGTGCTATGTAAATGCCAGGTGTCAGTAATATGTAAGAACCAGGGGTAATAGAAAGGACTGCTGCTGCTTCATTTTATGGTTCTTGTGTTTACAGAAGGCCAGGCACAAGGCATTGCTCAGCTGCAGGTAATTTAGTCACTAAATGTCAGATATCACAGGTATGGGTGGCAGTAGAAAACCCTGAAATAGATGCTCATCACAAACTTTACCAGGGATTTAATCTGGATTTTTCTGCTCAATGTCATTTTAGTTTGTGTCACCACTTAGTCCTGTTCCTGTAGGTAGAGCTTGAAAGTGAGTTTAATGCAGGTCTAAGGAAGGTCACTGTGGAAGCTTTTTGGGGGTAGGGGAAAGCACAATAGAGTTATGGAAATTGGTGTGTGTTTTGGGGGGTAGGGAATAAAGCTGAGAAGAGAATGCAGGCACTTGTCACTCTCTGGGTTTTCCATACAACCTTCTGTCCTTCCAGACTCTCCACCTGCATCTCTCTTCTCCTGACCTTCCAGCCCCTATATCTATTTCTGTAGAAACAGAACCAGCCTTACTACACTAATGAGGAATTAAAGGTTCATCTACTTCTGTGGTTGATCAGCTTATTTTGCAATTGAGCTCAGTGGAGTCTTTTGTAGTCATCAGTAAAGCTGGCTGAAATTTTTCTAGTTTTAATTTTTTGACAATTGTTTATCAAAAATTCTAGTTTGGGTAAAAAGAAAATTGCCCAAAATGTAACTTTGTTTTTGTTAGCTCTGATAGAGCTGATGATTATTTCCCCCTTTCCCTCCCCCCGCCCCCAAGTTTTGAAATTTCCAAATACTTATACATGCATAAATTTATGCTATGGGAACATTATTCCCATTAAACCCAATGGGACTACTTGTGTGTGTACAGGAAAATGGGTGCAAAACAGGAAAAAATGAGGGGATGTTGCAAAACTGTAAGGGTTGTGTTCAGGGCTAGTGCAATTGGGAAATGAAAGACATTTTGAAAAGTTTAAAATGAAATGAATAGGCGGCTTATTTAAAATAACTCTCATTCCAATGTTACTTTTAACTCTATTTTTAGCATAGCTGAACCCATTCCGCTCCACGCTCAGCAATCTGGATAAGGACTGGTAAGCACTGGTTTTGCTGTGTGTTCACTTCTTTCATATTGATCTCATTAGTCAGTCGTTCTTCTGTGTATCTGTTAGGGGTAGGGAAGCTCCAATATTGCCACAGAGATTGTTTTGCAAGAGGCAGGCAGCTTGCATGATGGAGCTCTGCCAGAACTAAGATCTCAGGAAACCACCGTGCATGTCACCTTTGTCTCTTGCATGTACGTCACTTAGTTTTCTAGCCAAGGTTGTTCTGAATTTGGAAACATTTCAGCAAACAAGCTGGGATTTTTTTCTGTTTCTTGTGGGGGGGGGGGGGCATGCAAGGAAAGGAGAGGGGCATAGGTGCTGGAACTGGGGTGCTGCCGCCCCCTCTGGCTTGAAGTGGTTTCCATCATATACAGGTTTACAGTTTGGTTCAATGGGTCTCAGCACTTCCACTATACAAACTGTTCCAGCATGCCTGAGAGGGAGCATTGGTTATGGTCACACTAATAAGGAAAATATCAATCAGCCATAACCAGACACATTTTAACTTTATTTATTCAAATTCCATTTTATTAATATACCTAATTTTGGAAGCATCTCTCTTCAGATTTAGGTCTTGACAAGTTTATTTCACTCCTTTGCCCACACACTTCCTTGCATCAAGCCTGCCTTCCTGATAATATTGATTATGACTCATTTTACTTCTGACAGATCCTCAGACTACAGGTTTTATATGCTCATGAAAACCCCTTCTTTCCAAGACCTTTAAGCACATAGAACAGCTAAAAATATTCAGAATTTATTTTTTTTACAAACTTAGTTTTTAGGAGACTGGTTTATACTGTAACAGAGGCAAAAACAGGACCATCTTTGTTGGCTAAAACTCACCTCATTGTGTATGACCTGCACCACAGATGCCCCCATAGCAGGACATGCAGGCAGAAAGGTCAAGCAGGGGGACTTCTGCACCACAGAGGTAGGCTCCATGCTAGTTTCGAATAGGCTGGCACTGACTGTGGGGAATATTAGGATGGAATAGGATGGTCAGTGGATCCATGCTCATACTGATCTAGGGGCTAGGAAGTCCTTATAGGAGGAAAAGCGTTTTTATTTAAATTTTTGCTTATTTTACTTGAGCCCTTGAGATTTAGCTACCACTGTAGCTGCACCAATGCAGCTGCAAACTTCTAGGGTGCACCAGTGAGCAGATTATCTCAATTCCAAAGATTACCATTGACATCAGTGTTCTCTGGATGATCATGCTGCCAATGCCTGAGGCTCTGGCTAAGTGCAAGAATAAGAGGAGATTCAGTTAAATGAATAAGAACCTGACTATATTCACTCAAGATGGAGCAGAAATAAGTGTACATTACGTCTCCCTGCAGCAGTCTAGACCTCTGCATCCCAAAGTAGGGATTCATGCTGAATGAGGACAGGTGTTTTTGCCAGCTGCTCTGTTGTTCCACCAGAGGAGGAGGAGGAAGCAGCTCTACATTTCATTGAGGCTCTGCGGGAGCCTGGCCAGTAGAAGCTGCTGAATCAGCCTGTGCCCTGGTCACACCCTTTGCCCAGCCAGCACCACTCACTTCTATGCCTGCACTAGACACCAGTGGAATTTCTATTGATCTTGGGTTTGTAAGAACTTATTTTTGACACATTTGACCTGTTACTGTCTCTTTGGACTAAATCACAACTCCTGGTATTCACCTCGCAATTGGGGATGTGTGGTGTCCCCGGGGGCGTGCAGTGGGGGGCATGTTAGGGGTGTTGCCCTTCCAAACTGTATACATTGATTTTTTTCAGTAGTTTACAATTCAGATTTAAAAAAATCTTTTCTACATGTAACCCACACACCTCCTGGATGTGGTGTTCTGTCCCCTCTACTGGCACCGAGACCACTTGGAGATTAATGAGTCTGCTATACAGCCTTAGCTACGAACCATAGGGCTTTTCGCTCATGCAGTAGAGGCTCATGCATTTAGCTACAAAGGTCCCAGGTTTGATCCCTACTACTGGGGTCTGTCAGTGTTATATATGCATCCATGATTCCTAATGTGAGGTACAGCCCTGCAGCGTGACTGGGATCCTAACGGGTCCTGCAGGACCTGCTGCCATAATAGCAGGAGCAGGATAAAAATTAAAGAAACAAAGTGGGAGCAGGTATTGCTGGCAGGACGGGAGCAGGATTAAAAAAAATAGTCCTCCTGCACCACAAACAACATGAACGCCCAGGCCAGGAGAGCAGCAGCTGCTTGCTGGGGGCCCTGCCCCCCCCAAATATAGAAGTGAAACTATGCCTATGGGTGCTCCCTTATTCCCTTCACTCATTACCAGCCCTGTGATTATACAGGGGGGGGAGGAGTCATCTCTGCTCCCTCCCCCCCACCATAAGTGAGGGTACGTCTACACTTACCTCCGGGTCCGACGGCAGGCAATCGATGTTCTGGGATCGATTTATTGCGTCTTGTCTAGACGCGATAAATCGATCCCGGATCGATCCCGGAAGTGCTCGCCGTCGACGCCGGTACTCCAGCTCGGCGAGAGGAGTACGCGGCATCGACGGGGGAGCCTGCCTGCAGCGTCTGGACCCGCGGTAAGTTCGGACTAAGGTACTTCGAATTCAGCTACGTTATTAACATAGCTGAATTTGCGTACCTTAGTCCGAAGTGGGGGGGTAGTGTGGACCAGGCCTGAGTGGGAAGAACTTTGAAGCAGCTCTTATCCGCACCTTGTCCCCCCACCCCCACCCAAATGCACTGGCCAGAGAAGCTGAAGTAAAGGCTAGCACTGATTACCTCTGCCTTGGAACAAGAGACTGAAATGTGACACTCTGGACGGCAATTGAGTCGCTGATCTGCTTCTGGGGTAGTGCAGTTAGGCAATGCCTCTTAGGCCTGGTCCACACTACCCCGAGTCCACACCACCCTGGTCCACACTACCAAGACGCGATAAATCGATCCCAGAACATCGATTGCCTGCCGTCGGACCCGGAGGTAAGTGTAGACGTACCCTTAATCAGGGTTTATGGTAACTCCATGATCTAGCTAGCCCTTATGATCAGAATTTCTAGGCTCTGTCAGACAAGTCAAAAGAGACTCAAAGATAAAATATACGCTAAATATACCACATAATTTAGGCATATTATTCATAGTATCACTGCAAGTTTCAGGGTGTCTTATAATAGAACAATTTAAATGCAAACATGTCATAGTGGCTTTTTATTTTTAAGTTTTAGACAAACACAACATCAAACAACACATCCTCTGGCATGAAAGCATTTTTCTTTAATAAGCTCACAACACTGAAATTGTTCACATAATTGCTACCCTGTGCTGCCCTACTCTGGTGCAGTTAGAGTATTTTCTTTCTTTGTTGTAGTGTGTGTGTGTGTGAAGGATGATATTGCTACAATATTTTCTGTGTAAAATAAAGTATGTATTTTAAAGCACACATATGCTGCATGTGTATATGGTAATACACTGGGGTATTGCAGTCCCTGCAATGCATAAAATCGCACCAGCTTCAGTGAGTGATTTCGATTACAATTTCTGCTGTGGGTTACAGAAAGATTAAAGCAGTGTGCTGTCCCTCAATGCACATTCTTCACTACCCCCATTTGCCACTCCAAATATTAAGCCTAGAAATGCGACTGTTTCACTGTAATATACAGTGTAGAATGACTGATTGTGGAAGCCCTAGCTAATGTGACAAGATGAACATAGTTCCATAACCAAGAAAATACAAAAATGTGAGTTTTTTTTATTTATATGAGTGCCTCCAGAAAATGGAGGAGGCCACTGGCCCTATGGGATTATAAAAACGATCATACAGTAACATTCTTGGAATAAAGTGAAAAAATAGAGATAACAACAGGGCTTTTTATATGATGATAATGGGAGAGATGAGGAGGAAATCATATCTTAACCTTCCCCCCACTATCGTTATGCTGAGGGGTCAATCAGTTCCATAGCACCAGACCCATACCCAAAGGGACTCAGGCTCCCCCTAGGGGTGAAGAAGGTACTGGCAGGTACAGGAGAACAGATCTAATGTCCTTACCAACCCCATGGGAAAAAAGTAACACTGACAGAGGCCATAGGCGTTGTCTTGTGGAGCCCCCTCCTCACGGGGGAACTCCCTTAAAGGTGAAACCCAGGGGCAGCCCTTAAGTGAGGTACCCCTGCCAGTGTGGCTCCAAGCCAGCTGGGCTATCAGGGAGCAAGAGCAAGGCCACGGGGGCCAGAAGCCAGTGCAGAGGCACAGGGTCACCAAGCAGATGATTTTGTCCCTCTGGCAGATCTCCTGTGGAGATTTCAGGGCTAAGCCCCTGATTTTTCCATGTGGAAGGAAACCCCTCCTTCCAAGGAGACACTTTGAAGAAACTCCATGAAGAAAACTTGAGTTTTCCTTCCTCTAGCTCCCTTTGACATGTTTTCTTGTGGCCAGGCATGCGTAGGCACTGACCACTCATACCTACATCATTCTGGATGCCAACTGTCACGGCCTGACTTTGATTTTGGAGTCTATTCTGGTGAATTACAGCTATGTGCAGTGTTGTTCACCATATCACCTCTGGGTGAACACTGTTCAAAAAGCGATCATTCCAATCTGACTGGTCAGTCCTCATCCTAAAAGGAAACTGGCACAACGCTTTCAAAAGACGAGCCTGGGAGCTTAAATTAGTAACTTTGCTAGACAATAAAAACCATGGTCTTAATAAGCCATAAATCCAGTGTCTTTATTACAAATCTGTAGCCCACTAACCCCCCTTCTTGTCCTATGGCTATAGGGGTGTTAATGGGCCATTTCACTTTGAATATGTGCTAACTACTTATGCTAAATAATCTTGTATTTACTCATGACAAGCAAAACTTATGTCGCTCAGGGGGTGTGACTATTCCACACGGTGAGCAACATAAGTTACACTGACGTAAGTGTTCATGTGCACAGCACTGTATCGGTGGGAGAGCTTCTCCTGCTGACATAGCTTATGCCACTCGTGGAGGTGGGTTTTTTTATGCTGACTTGAGATCTCTCTCCCGTCAGCATAGAGCATCTTCACTACACGCGTTGCAGCGGTGCAGCTGTATCGGTACAGCTGCAGCATTGTATGTATAGACGTATCCTAATTAGCAGTGACACTCTTAGTACCTTTCCAAGACCTGAAGAAGAGCTCTGTTAGTTCAAAAGCTTGTTTCTTTCGCCCACCAAAGTTGGTCCAATAAAAGATATTACTTCACCCACCTAGGGTTGCCAATTTTGGTTGGACATATTCCTGGAGGTTTTATCATGACATAATCTTTAATTAAAGATTGATCTTTAATTCCTGGAGACTCCAAGGCAGTCCTGGAGGGACTTATCTACCTATGTCCAATGTAAGTTGTTGTTATACAGTACAACTCCTGAATTTCTAGTATGCTCTTCATCATGGTATCTGTGTACCATGGCGTGTGTGGTTGCAGTGTTGTTGGTGATGAGTTTTTTAATGCTGAACATGTTCCTAGCTCTAACAGCAAAACATAAAGGGTTTGGCTGTAACCCTACAGACAGCACAAGTAAGGGGCAATGTGTAGCTGTGTTACCTCAGGAGCAGGGCAGGAACCAGACTGGTACTCTCAGAGCCACAGTCTGGTTCCTGCCCTCCCCACTTTTGCTCTGGCAGAAGGAACCTGTGCCAGCCCTTGTGCTGGCAGAGATTACTTCCTTCTCTGTGCTATTTTGGATGTGTAGGCCAGCATATTAAGGGAGAGCAAGCAGTGCTTAATGTGTAATGAAAGAGGTGCCAGGACTCAAGTAATTAGGTGCTGGGGCTCAAGCAATTTTTTACTTTCATAAAACTGCAAGCCTAGAAGTGGTGGGGTTATGAACTGCCAAGCCTAGAGGTGCCAAGGCTCAGCCCTGGAAAACCCTGGCCCAAATTAAGCACTGAGAGCAAGGTTCCAGCCACCTCTCTTCAATCCCATCACTCACTTGAATGGATAGAAAATTGGCAGCCTTGTGATAGTTGATCTATCCCCGCTGCAGGGATTGGAGATACAGGCAGCCTGGGCAGGGACATATTGGCTTTCCTTACACCCCAGCCACAGGCATGGAGGAAGGCTCACAATGGAGCCCAAAGTGATAGCATAGCATAGCTCCTGTTTGGGCCTGGTACATTTTAAAAAGGTGTGTGCGCAAGAATTTTTCCTCCCCCGCCAAGAGAGGGGTAGTATTATGACTATGAGAATAATTTTGTGCTTCCAGCAAAACCAAAATGTTGTGAATATAAGAACTTCAAAGTAAGGTCGGAGTGATAAGAAGCAGATCACAATCAAGGATTAATTTCCTGTTTTCTATTCAACACAGGCCTATGTCACAAACAGTGAAATATATATGAACTAATGTGACCGGTGAGTTTTCATTCTGAATGCTTGCCCACAGCTAAAATCAGAGCATGAAGAAACAATAACACCACAAATCTCATTTGATTGGTATTTGTCTATTCTATTACATCTTCCTATATAACAATTTAAGGCTCAACTTTTTTTTCTAACCACATAAACTGCTTATCCAGGCCCTCATTATCTACCATCTTGGTTACTGAAATCTCCTCCGCACTGGCTTCCCTGATACTCCTGTTGCCTAAATTTAATCCATACTAATCCATCAATCTGATTGTGTCAATCCATACACTGGCTCCTCCTACTTCACTGTATTAAGTCCAAGCTTGCTTCAGGGCCGTGCATTTACTCTGCCGATGCATCCCACCTAGTCTCTTAGGTTGCCTGACCTCTCCCTCCACACTCTAGTGATGCTAGCCTCATCATCCTGTCAGTCTGTTTCTCCTACAGCCATCCCCACACTTTCTTCCACATCACCTTCAATGCATGGAATGCTCTTCCTGAGCTGCTTTGCAAGACCACTTCCTACTCTCCTTTCTGCCGTGACACCTGAAATAGCTATTTATCTGTTTATTAATAAACACACACACACACTCTGCCACCTCCTGAAGCCCCTAACTAAACAAAAGCCCCTCTTTACTCCATTACACTGTACATTAACTGAGTAACCATATAACAATGTTGTTGTACCACCTCAATTCTTCACTTTGTTGAGTCACATTCAAAATTAATTTATTAGCTTTTCAGGACAGGGATCATATCTTGTTTATACTGTTTGGCACCTCACACACCTAAATCATAATTTAAAGTGATGAATGTATGCAGCAGATCTTGGCTTTGCAAGTTTTGTACTGAACTGCTCTAAGTTCTAAATTAATCAGTTCTGTATATGTACACGAACAATGCCATATCACTGGATAATTACATTCAAAAGACTGAAATTAAGCCTTCTAAGCACAGAGTTTCTTTGCACCAACAGATTCAATCCATACAGCTGGAATTGTATAAAATCCTTCAATCATTTAGCCATGTAACTGGTTTTTCAACTGTGACATGCACCTATACTTAAAATAAACACACACGGATTGTTTTCGCTTCTGAAAAACACTGGCATTTGAAGTAGAACACTGACTCCTTTGACTATTTGGCATCAGTGCAAAACCCAGAAATGGGTGGTGGTGGTGGTGGTGGTGGTGGGGGGGGGGGGGTTTGAAAAGAAACAAAAACAAAAAGACACCCCCCCCCCAATCTATATATTGCAATGCTGCTGGTATTGAAATGAAATAGCATAGAACTCAAACATCTTCACTGAAGTGACCACACACACACTGTGTGTTGGCTTAAAAAAACAACCCCCCTAAATATCTATCTATGCAGTAATCACCATTTAAAAGCAACATTTGCCAACACATACTACACAACTAACATGAGTCTAGATCATGATGTTATGACCATAGTAAGATGCAGTATATTGTTGTACTGTCTCTGGAATAGCTTGGGACGGAAATTGACTTGAAATCACAATCTTTCTTCCAATTTGCCTGATGATCTGAGACAGGAGTAAACTGAAACAAATATATTTACCTGTCAGTGTATGCTCCCCACCATACCAATGTAGCTATGCAAACAGGTGTGTTGTGGATGGAATCAAGCCTTGCTATGGGGGAGAGGGGTGGACATAGCAGCTCGGTGGAACCTGCTACACGCTGCATTCAGGAAGTAAAAGTACAATGCACCAATTGAAGTCAGTGTCTTACATCACCTTACTCCCTTGGGATAGCCCCTAGTTATTTCCTTTTGCAACTATAGAGAAACACTGCACTGCATAATCAGCTAGTACTCTGTGATGATTGACTTTTTTAATGGCAACCACTGTACTAAGAAACATGGATAAAACTCTTGTTTTGTCTTTAAAACGTACTTGAGTGATCTGAAACCTGCACTAGTTCCTTGTTCACTGCTGATTCCATTTAGATGATCTGGAACTGATCTACAAAATCCTTAGCAGGACAGGCCTAGGCTACTTTAAGGTCCATCTTTCCATCTGTGCTCCTCTACAGCTGCTATGTTCAAGTAGCATAGCTGTTGAACAGAATCCCAGGGTGAAATCCTGATGCATTGCAGTCAGTGATTGATTTTGATTGGGCCAGGAGTTCACCGAGGAAGGGCAGATCCTCTGAGAAGTGGTCAAGAGATCTATCCTTACCATCTTCAGAGCCAGCTGCAAAATTCACTTATTCAATCAAGCAGGAAAAAATACATAATTATACTCCATATTAGAAGACATCAAATAAATTAAAGAGCAGATGGAGAATTGATTTTTCCTTTCAGGAAAGATATATTTTAATATGTAACAAATGTTTAGCAACTAAATACCACAGTATAACTAAGACACCTATGGTATCACATTGTTATTTAAGGACATGTACAAACACATAGATGGATGGATGTTTTATTACTCAAACTTCTTGTGCAAACAAATCTTCATAAATATTAATCTTCTCTCATGTTAATTTTGCATCTGCTAGATGAACTGTATATGCAAAAGTACAATACATTTTATATATTGTAAAGGTTATGACAAGCCAACAAAAGCCACAAAATTCAAAGGGGCGCATGACTTTGCTTTTGGAACATACACTGATGTACATAGAAAAAGTACAGGCTTAGCAGTGAGAGCCAGTGCATGCACCTTTATTTTGAATTTCCTTTATATTTTTGTTGATTTGCCTCCATAATACCACGTACTAACACAGGTTAGATGGTCTGAAGGAAACTCAAGGCTTTCTTGATGCTGTTCACTGCTGAACTTACTAATTGCATTGCGTAGGAGTTAATACTGCTGCCAGTCAATATATCCATTAATTTCTGAGTTAACTGTATCACGTATGCCTCTGTAAGAACTACACGGTAAGTCAGTAGAGATAAAATACAAGAAATGAATTATGAAGCTGCTTTCTTTAAAAAAATCAATTATTGTGAGGAAAACATAAATTTCCTCTAGGGTGATAATTTAAAATGGCTCCATAAATTAAATGAGTTCTTACAAATCCCAGCTATTGATTTCAGTATTCTAGCCTACTACTTACCCTGAGTATTACAGTGCAAGTACTGTTTGGCAAACTCAAACGACTATGGATCTGTAACTCAGGGCCACATGCTGCTTGCCTCACTCACACATGTGAGTTCAATGGGACTACTGTGCATAAGGCATGCAGCATTTGCCTGTAAGTCTTTCATTTCACTGGCAAAACATGCTCTAGTTACAAAACAAGCCCCCAATCCTGCAAGGATTTTACTAAAGTATATAGTCGTATTGATTTAAGTTACACATGAGCTTATGTGTTGGCTGGATCAGGACCCAAAACAGGAAGGGAAATTCACACATGAATTACAGACAAACAAAAATAAACCAACATAAAAGATTATGTGGGGCACAGCTGTAGATGCATGCATATTATAATGGTTTGGCTGGAATAAATTGCAAGTTAAATAAATGAAGACTTTTCAAAAAAATTTCCATGTATATTTCACAGCTAGAACTTTCATGAAGAGTCATAATGAGTTACTATAGTAGGTGAGATTTTCCTCCTTAAAATAATATCTTCTAACTGTTCTGCCAGAGAGGGGAAGAGGTGGTATGGGAGAGGACTATATCCGGGGGGTTACAAACATGTATTTCTATGCAGCTCTCCACTTCTTCCTCATTGTAAAATTCAGGGCAATGAAAGGGCAGGGAGCAGTTTTAGCCTTTCTGGTTTTAGTGATCACAGAAAATAAAATTATGATTTGCATGTTGCAAATAAAAAGAATGCACTCTATGCACAGTTAAGGCTGTTTTGCATAGAGCACACTACAATGTACTCTTCCTCCAGGTCTGTGGAAAAAGTGCCATACAGCATCAACCTTTTCTTCTCCTTTTTCAGATATGGAAATGAAGGACAGAGTTAGGGCTTCATTTTCAAAGAGAACTGCCTGAGATATAAGCCTAAATTGGCATTTGTCTGCCAAACAGGGCAGGCAATCGCTGGCTGAATTTCACATCATTAAGCAGCAGAAAGAGCAGTTCCAATCTGAATAATTATTTTAAAAGGATGTCATGCCCAGGGCGCAGGGCCCGATTCCGGGGAATCGGGGGAATCGGCCTAAAGCCGGCCCTCGACATAGCTCAAAACAATATTGCCTACTGCTCTTGTGTTGTAACATTATGTACTATGTTTCAGAGGCCACAATCAATATTGAAATAGAGGGGATTTCACCCCCTTTTCCTTTTATTTCAGAGTTTTAAAAGCAACTGACAAAAATTTGAAGAGGACCAAGGCAGAAGGAAAACAGAAATTAAAACAAAGCACCACAATAAAGGACACTTTTCTGCACTACTTTCTATGTTTCCTAGATCCAACTTAAAGTTTGCTGAAGGCCAGCATGAAACAGGCACTCGGACCCAGAACATTAGGCCTGGTCTACACTAGGAGGTTATGTCGAATTTAGCAGCGTTAACTCGAATTAACCCTGCACCCGTCCACACAACGAAGCTATTTATTTCGACATAGAGGTCTCTTTAAATCGATTTCTGTACTCCTCCCTGACGAGGGGAGTAGCGCTAAATTCGACATGGCCATGTCGAATTAGGGTAGGTATGGATGTAATTCGACGGTAATAGCTCCGGGAGCTATCCCACAGTGCACCACTCTGTTGACGCTCTGGACAGCAGTCTGAGCTCGGATGCTCTGACCAGCCACACAGGAAAAGCCCTGGGAAAATTTGAATTTCTTTTCCTGTCTGGCCAGTTTGAATCTCATTTCCCGTTTGGACATCGTGGCGAGCTCAGCAGCACTGGCAACGATGGAGAGCTCTCCAGCATAGGTGACCATGCAATCGCAGAATAGAAAGAGGGCCCCAGCATGGACTGATCGGGAAGTCTTGGATCTGATCGCTGTGTGGGGCGATGAGTCCGTGCTTTCGGAGCTGCGATCGAAAAAACGGAATGCGAAGATCTACGACAGGGGTCGGCAACGTTCGGCACGCGGCTCACCAGGGTAAGCACCCTGGCGGGCCGGGCCAGTTTTATTTACCTGCTGACGCGGCAGGTTCGGCCGATCGCGGCCCCCACTGTCCGCGGTTCGCCGTCCCGGGCCAATGGGGGCAGCGAGAAGCCGCGGCCAGCACATCACTCGCCCGCGCCACTTCTCGCCGCCCCCATTGGCCCGGGACGGCGAACCGCGGCCAGTGGGGGCCGCGATCGGCCGAACCTGCCGCGTCAGCAGGTAAATAAAACTGGCCCGGCCCGCCAGGGTGCTTACCCTGGTGAGCCGCGTGCCGAACATTGCCGACCCCTGATCTACGAGAAGATCTCCAAAGCCATGACGGAGAGAGGATACAGCCGGGATGCAACGCAGTGCTGCGTGAAAATCAAGGAGCTGAGACAAGGGTACCAGAAGACCAAAGAGTCAAACGGACGCTCCGGATCCCAGCCCCAGACATGCCATTTCTAGGAGGCACTGCATTCCATTCTAGGTGCGGCCGCCACCACTACCCCACCACTGTCCGTGGACTCTGACGATGGGGTATTGTCGACGGCCGCTTCCTCGGAGATGTTCGCGGACGGGGAAGATGAGGAAGGAGATGAGGAGGACGAGGCAGTCGACAGCGCTTTCAACGCTGATTTCCCCGAAAGCCAGGATCTCTTCATCACCCTCACGGAGATCCCCAACCCTCCCAAGGCGGTAACCCAGGCCGTGAATCAGGGGAAACATCAGTAGGTGAGTGTTTTAAACATTTATTGTGAACAGAATAGGAATGGTATCTTAACAATGGGTTTTTCATGATTAGTTTGCCCTAGGCGCTTTAGTTTCTAGTCCTTGCCAGTGCAGCTACTGGAAAAGTTTGTCAACATGTCCGGTTTTTCATGATTAGTTTGCCCTAGGCACTTTAGTTTTTAGTCCTTGCCAGTGCAGCTACTGGAAAATTCTGTCAATATGTCCGGGGATAGAGCAGAAATCCTCCTGGGACATCTCCACGAAGGTCTCCTGGAGGTATTGTGAAAGCCTTTGCATCAGGTTCCTGGGGAGAGCGGCCTTATTGCGTCCTCCATGGTAGGAAACTTTTCCGCGCCAGGCTAGCAGCAAGTACTCCGGGATCATTGCCTCGCAAAGCATGGCGGCATACGGCCCTGGTGCTTGCTAGCATTCACGTAGCATGCGGTCTTTCTCTGTCTCCAAAATCCTCATCAGAGTGATATCACTCATGGTGACCTGCTTTGAATTAGGGGAATGTTAGTAGTGGGACTGATTGCCTGTTCCTTTACATAACTGTAACCGGCCGTTTACAGCCACACGGTGGAGGCGTGACAGGGGCAGCATGCAGGGAACTTTCCCAGGGACAGCCGCGAGGGGGGTGGGACAGGGGCAGAGTTCATGCTGGCCGGATTGCCGGCAGCAGGAACTGGCCAACGCTAGGAGCATTGCTTGGAACGTGAAAGGAGGGCACTGCTATAAATTAAGCTTTAAGCAGCCAAAAGTCTATGGCTTACCATGTCCGCCTGCTAGCCGAATTCCGTTGTCCGGCCCCGCTTGTGTGATCTGTACAGCAAGACCCCAGGCACTCAATGGGAAGGCCGAAAATTCGACCTTGTACTGAGTGCGCATGTGATAGGTGCTGTGCATGGTCTTGTTCACAGAGAAAGACTATATTTATTGTTCGCAAAACTGTATCTTTCTGAGGAATTCACTCCCTTTTTCCCATCCCACAGCTGCGAGTGTCTCCCGAGCTACCCCAGCATCCCCCTCCCAGTGGCTGGCGCAGATCAGGCGACGAAAGAGAAGGGCATGGGACGAGATGTTCTCAGAACTTATGGGCTGCTCCTGAGCCGAGGCGGCACAGCAGACCCAGTGGAGGGAGAACTTGTCGCAATACCAGCGATCACACAGCGAATGGGAGGACAGGTGGCGGCAGGAAGACCAGCAGGCGACTCAAACGCTGCTTGGACTAATGAGGGAGCAAACGGACACACTCCGGCGCCTTGTAGATGTTCTGCAGGACCGGAGGCAGGAGGACAGAGCCCCGCTGCATTCTATCTCTAACCGCCCTCCCCCGCCACAAAGTCCCATCCCCCCCTCACCCAAAGTCCCAAGAAGGAGGGGCGGCAGGGGCCGTGAAAACAGTCACTCCACCCCTGCAGACTGCTCAAGTAACAGAAGGCTCTCATTCCCAAAGATTTGATAAGTCCTTTCCTTCACTCCAAAAGCACCTCACCCAAGCCCCCGTTAATTACTGTTTCCGTCATGTTCTTTTAGAGGGCAGTGTGTTTGAAGGGGGGGAAGGGGGTTGGTAATTGGAGAGGACAGTCACCTTTACCAGGGTACAGACACGGGGGCAGGTTCAGCAGAAGGTCACACACACATTGCAGTCACTAGGCACCCTGGTCAGTCTGGGAGGTGGTTTTCATGTTCTGTGTGGGGGGGCTATGTGAGTTTGTGGCGGGGGAGGGCGGTTACAGATCTTATGCAGCGGTCCTTAGCCTGGATGACAGAGCCACGCAGCAGGGGATCTGTAACGGCCCTCCCCCACCACAAAGTCACATAGCCCCCACACACAGAGTCCCGAAAAGGAGGGGTGGCAGGCTCTGTTGAAACAACCAGTCCACCACTGCGCACCGCTCTAGGAGCAGGAGCCTGTCATTCCTCGAGTTTAGAAGCGTCCTTTCCATCACTACACCCGCTCCCCACCACAGTCTGCGTCCCAGTTTCAACACTTTACCATGAAATCCTTAATAAAGAAAACGGTGTTAATGAACAAAGTTTCATTTATTTTATTTTTAAAGGTGTGTTGGAAGGAGGGGAGGGGGTTGGTAACTGGAGAGGATAGTCAACATTAACTGGGTAAAGAGACGGGGGCAGGTTCAGCTTCTCTTTAAACAAACTTAATAGTCACAGGTTACCCTGCTCACTGTGGAACCTAGCTTTCAAAGCTTCCCGGATGCACAGCGCGTCCCGCTGGGCTCTTCTGATCGCCCGGCTGTCTGGCTGGGCGTAATCAGCAGCCAGGCGAATTGCCTCAACCTCCCACCCCGCCATAAAGGTCTCCCCCTTGCTCTCACAGAGATTGTGGAGCACACAGCAAGCTGCAATAACAATGGGGATATTGGTTTCGCTGAGATCAGAGCGAGTCAGTAAGCTTCTCCATCTCCCCTTCAGACATCCAAAAGCACACTCCACCACCATTCTGCACTTGCTCAGCCGGTAGTTGAAGAGTTCTTTTTCAGTGTCCAGGGCGCCTGTATAGGGCTTCATGAGCCAGGGCATTAGCGGGTAGGCTGGGTCCCCGAGGATGACTATAGGCATCTCCACATCCCCAACAGTTATTTTGTGGTCCGGGAAGTAAATACCTTCCTGCAGCCGTCTAAACAGACCAGAGTTCCTGAAAATGCGAGCATCATGAACCTTGCCTGGCCATCCAACGTTGATGTTGGTAAAATGTCCCCTATGGTCCACCAGTGCTTGCAGCACCACTGAAAAGTAGCCCTTTCGGTTAATGTACTGGCTGGCCTGGTGGTCCGGTCCCAGGATAGGGATGTGAGTTCCATCTATAGCCCCACCGCAGTCTGGGAATCCCATCGCGGCGAAGCCATCTATGATCACCTGCACATTTCCCAGGGTCACTACCTTTGACAGCAGTAGCTCAACGATTGCGTTGGCTACTTGCATCACAGCAACCCCCACGGTAGATTTGCCCACTCCAAAGTGATTCGTGACTGACCGGTAGCTGTCTGGCGTTGCAAGCTTCCAGAGGGCTACGGCCACTCGCTTCTGGACACTCAGGGCTGCTCGCATCCGGGTGTCCTTGCGCTTCAGGGCAGGGGACAGCAACTCACAAAGTTCCAGGAAAGTTCCCTTATGCATCCGAAAGTTTCGCAGCCACTGTGATTCATCCCAGACCTGCAGCACTATGCGGTCCCACCAGTCCGTGCTTGTTTCCCAGGCCCAGAATCGCCGTTCCACAGCATCAACATGACCCATTGCCACCATGATGTCCACGGCGCGGGGTCCCGTGCTTTGTGAGAGGTCTGTGCCCCTCTCAGACTTAATGTCCTCACCGCGCTGCCGTAGCCTCCTCGCCCGATTTCTCAGCATCTGCCTCTGAAAAAGGTGGATGATAAGATGCGAGGTGTTGACAATGGCCATAACTGCAGCGATGATCGCAGCAGGCTCCATGCTCGCAGTGCTGTGGCGTCCACGCTGTCAATCATCAGAAAAGTGCGCGAACTGATTGCCCGCCGGCGCTTTCACGGAGGGAGGGCGGGAGTGACAGTTGAATGATGACAGTTACCCAAAACCACCCTCGACACATTTTTTGCCCCAGCAGGCATTGGGGGCTCGACCCAGAATTCCAATGGGCAGAGGGGACTCCGGGAACTGTGGGATAGCTGCCCACAGTGCACCGCTTCCAATGTCGACGCTTGCCCCGTTAGTGTGGACTCACAAAGTCGAATTACTCTCCTTAGTGTGGATAAACACGTTCGACTTTGTAATATCGGTTCCACAAATTCGCTTTAAGTAAAATCGAACTACTCTCGTAGTGTAGACATACCCTTAGAGACCCTCTAGAAGAAATCCAACTCTAACTGGGTGTGGGACTGAGCTACCACAACTTTGAGTTACATTGTAGATATACGTGCTCAGTGTAGGATGTACATTGTTATGAATACTTTCCATAAAAATATTTACATTGTAAAGTATTCAACTATCATTAAGAGGCAGGAGAAACTGAAATAGGACAATTTAATTGGGGACTAACACCACTATCCTAAGCCCAAGTAAAACCCCTGGGAGGAGGGAAGGGCACTTAAGAGACTTCACAAGGTTTGCATTGCAGAGTTGCCACTGCATGTCCAGAGGGGACAGCTACAGGAAGCATTGCTCCCTCGCCTAGGAAGAGTAGAGGTTGCTGCTGTGCTCCGCCCACATCTCCTGCACAGAGAAGACAAATTCTGATCTATATTCAAAAACATTTATAGGAGGATCTGTTCCCAGTTCTTTTCCACAGGTAGTTAGGAGTCATTCTGCAACGGGTCCCCCCCGCCCCACTTACACCCCTAATCCCAATAAATTTGGCTTGGAGTGAAAAAACCTTGGATTCCCCAGGAAGTATGCTACAGGGAGCAACTGATCCCCAATCCTATACCACTCAGACCTATAGAGCTCTGACTGCATAGCTCTGTGTAGAGGCTGCTGCAGGATCCAAACTTCTACAAGGTGCTTCTGCCCCTTTTAACTCTGATTTGCTTTGCTCTTTATCTGACCTGATTCACTTTCTAGAAACAAAGTCAAGTATGTTGAGTACATCTGTGTAGCATCTGCTTCCTTCTTGTTCTTAAATAAGCTCACTTCTTAAATAAGTTCACCTTCCGTGAGCCCAGTCCTTGTGAGTTATCCCATTTAACTCAGTCCACTTCATAGTGTGTAAAGTTAAGCACATGTGTAAGTCTTTGTAGGATCAGGGATTTACTGATTACAAGTGTAATAAACCTGGGCTGGGGTTCAAAAGGATATTGTGCTATTTTTTTCAGAGGGATCACATCCGCAGAATGTACATCAGAAGCTGAATCACACAGCACAGACCACAGCAGTTTGCCACTCTTCCACCTCCACTAGAATAGCATTGTAGCTTCAGAGTCTACCCAAGGATGTGCAGTGGTGCTCCCTTCATTATCATTTCTAATTATTTCTTTACCATTTTGAAACTGCAAACATTTCAAGTAGAGAAAAATTACAAATATATATGTAATATCATTAGTTGGTAATAAACAAACATATGAGACTAGGGCGTAAAAAAAAAAAAGACAAGGGAACGCACAGGGCATTAGTTTTATAATATAAGCATCCAATAAAGATCAGTTCAGATGCAGCATCTGGTTTTCAGAGAGTTCAATTTTTTAAATCCATTTTTCTACTTGGGTTGATTGAGACATCTGTCCAAGGTCATACAGTGAGTCAATGGTTCAAATATACAATAAACCAGAGCTGCGAATATACAGTAAATCAGAGTGTGTCTCAATACTTTGTTCTAACAACACAACCTCCTTTATTACATGTCAAGGAAGAAAGGATTGCAGAAAAATAAATTGCCACTGGAAAAAAACAGGAAAAAAATCCCATCTAAATCACTAGTAACATTTGGTCCATTTCAGAAAAATAAAAAAGATTTCTGGTGATTCATAAAAAGCCAAACTTTGTGAGAGCATTTTGACTCTGTGGTGAAAATTTTATCAGTAATAAATCTTCAGGAAAACCTCTTTGTTATTTTACCAATCACTTAGAGAACTAGTTTATGATGGGACTTTCCTAATAGCTAAAAAACAGAGGTGCAAGCAACCAACTGAAATCTTAAAATAAATAACATAACATATTTTTTTTAAAATGATACTGGTTGAAATGTGAAGTGAGGAATAAACTAAGCTTAGCCGAGTGGCTAAGCCATCCAAATATCCAATTGCCACCCTAAGCAAAGAAAGCTGGCATAAACTAACACTGCTCCATGAAATGGCTCAATATATCTATCAACATTCAGAGGGTGTAAACCCAAAGGATGAAAGGGAATATTAGGATGGTTCAAGAGGATCTAACTGGGACTGATAGGATGAATTTTAAACCAGGAATATATAGGCTGAATGTCAAGAAAAACACCTGGGGCCTGATTCACGTCCAACTGAAATGAATGGGAGCCTGCTCAGAGAGTTCTTTTAGACTGTGGAATATTCCCCTATCCCCCCGAAAAATGGAGGCAGCCACTTGCTTGCGATGTTTAAAGCTAGACCTCATAAAGCACCAGAAAATGGACTGCAGTGAATATTCCTTCACCAGCAGAAAGGAGGATTAGATAAAGCCTTTTACACTTCTAATTTCTTTGAGTCCATGAGACTAGTACTACAGCAAAAGAGAGAATAAGACTTTTCACACTCTTTTTGGAATGATTCTCTGCCCTCCTCCTAATTTTGTGGTGCATTTCCTGTTTATAGCTGAGAGCACACCTGAAAAATCTGTTCTTCCTAGGAAGACGGGAACCTTATTCAATTTTAGCTGATGTGCAGACCTTCAGGCTAATTGTGCTTGGGAAAGGCACATGCCTTGAGGAGCTGATGCTTTTAATGCCATTTGTTTCCCCAGGGCTTCTCTTTTGCAGACTACAGTTGCAGCAGTTTCACTCCAATAATAAGGGCAGATTATCTGAAGATTCTTTGGGACCTCCAGACTGAGAAACAAAAGGCAAGCAAATTTCCTCTGTTGAGGGAGTGACTATAACTGTTGCCACGTCCTCCGGTTGTTTTCCCCTGACAAGCCAACATCACCTCCTCAGTCTCAGCCTGTTAGCCCCGATCCAATCTCCAACCTCAGCCAATCCCTGGGAAAAGATCAACTACACTAGCCAGGTTGGATGCAACAGCATTTCAGAGGAGTATCACCTACATATTGAAGGCAGCAGATTAGAAATAGGGAAGGAAGATTGTTGCAGCCTGTATTGGAGAAGCAGACTCATGCTCCTGGAGGAGGTGCTGGGAGAAAATGTTGTGCCACCAGTTAGAAGGCAGAGGAAGAGAGCCAGCACAAACACAATAGAGAAGTAAGATGCACTTGTTCCTGTGGAAAAAACTGCCCTTAGTCATAATAACCTTGCATACAGAAGGTTTGCCTACCAGCTGAATGAGATTAGAACCTTGTGAGCCAGTAGGCCCTGTGTGACTGTCATCTTAGGTGAAAATACTGTTTATGTATTTGACTTCCTCTTCTTTCAGGAGACCTGTGTGCTGGAACCAATTCTGTATTTCCAGTTGTTGTCAGCCAACAGGTGGGTAGGCAGACACTCAGGTAGCCTGAGTTACTTAGCAATCACTCATCCAGCAAATGGACTCTGCATATTCTGCACTTTACAGTTCTGCAGGGATTGAAACCTGATTCTCTCACTTCCTGGGAGGGTGTCTAACCACTGGGCTATAGAGCCAATCTGACCCTCTTTGGACTATTTAATTATTTTATACACAGTGGAACATTTTCAACAGAAGAGACTGAGAAAGTCTGCCCCAAAATACTCCATAGCCCAGTGGTTAGGGCACTCATGGGAGATAGGAAACCTGGATTCAACTACCATCTCTTCCTCTCCCATTCTACATGAGAAAGGGCTGACCTGCCTTAGGTACCTAACTTCAGGAGAGGGCTCTTGGCTGAGAATCTCGCCTTCCATGCAACACCTAATTCCCTCCTTGGTAGCTAGCTTAGGCAACTCCTGGCTCAGCATGCTGGCTTTTGTGAATCCCCTTCTTAGGCACCTAACTCTCCCTATGCATCATATAGGGAGCCCAAAGGCTGTGGACTCCAATGGGCAGCAAGGTGCCAAAAAGTTAGGTGTTGCAATGATAAGTTTAAGTCCTTTTTGTGGATTTAGCCCTAAGTGACTAGCTCAAGGTCACAGAGAGTTCCTGGGGCAGAACAGGGAATTGAACCCAGTTCTCCAAAATTCTATGCTAATACCCTGACTATCCTTTCTCTTCTTAATGCTGAATATATTCAGTGCAACAGAATTGCGGCCAAATGCAGGCCATAGCCATAACTACCTGCTCTCTTCACTTTTATCTTTTGTATCTCCTTGCTCCACAGATACTCAGTACACCTTAAACTTTTAGCTACATTATAGATTGTAGCCCTTAGTTTAAGCAACTTTTATATTATTAATAGTTAAAATAGTGTTTAAAGAACCATTTGGAACACAGTAATTTTTTTTCTCTCTTTCACTAGTGAGATCTCTCCTTAATCTCTCTCCAGCTTGCTTTCTGTACTCTTCCTTCTGTGAATTTTGATGTCCTCATCCTCATTCATGTTCTCATGTGTTTTGCATTTTGTTTTCGTTTCATGGCTCTGTTTTCTTTGGTCAAAAGCCATTTCTGTTTTTCAGAGCACTGACATGACTGGTTCATATGCATTATTTGTTTGACAGGAGCCTCCCACAGGCTTATACTGTACTGATTTTGGTAAGAAACCACTTGTCTGTTTGCATTTCCAAGATCAAGATCTACATTCAGGGAATATTTCTTAAGGAGGAACCCACTTGCATAATCAAATAGTAGTGACCAAAATGCAGGTACATTCTTGCCCATACAGGGAAACTCCTTCAGGGACCACTTCCAGCTGGGTAAATATTCTCTCTTTTTCATCTCTGACTACTATGCTCTCATACAAGGTATCTTCCCTGATGTTTTAGTGTGACATTTTGGCCAAACTGCTGGAGGACGCCTAATGTACACACAGCCTTTGAAGTCACGTCAAATGGAAGTTACTGTCTAAAGGCCATATTGTGTAGTGACAGATAGGCATGTAGACAAAGCAAGTTCCTCCCTTCTTCTCCCTAATGCACCCTACTTCATAGACCATGGTTCAGCTAGCTGCCATACAGCTTGCATGGCTTTTGGCTTAAGACCCTTCACCAAGAATTGATTTCAGGCTGTATCTGTCTTTGTCAGTGATAATTTTGAGGCACAGGGCAACAGTCTTTCAGAATAGAAAATGTGTGACTAGATGGCTAAAGATCTACACACTCACAACAGAGCTGTTTTATCAGCAGGTGCGTTCCAAATAGAACAAAACTTATCTTAAATATATGCTGAGAATAGGAAGGAAATTGCGCAATGACCTTTTGATGATTGTCCCTTCTTAAGCCACAATCTGTAAAGAAGTACTACATGGGTCAGAGCCCGCTCTTCTCCACCAGTGCAATTCTGCTGCATGGAAAGCATGAAGGCAATGTCCTGAAGCCCAGGAAAGGAGGCCACACCCCAAGTTTCTCATAATCTAAATGGTGTCCTGTGGCAGGCAGATCAATATCCACCCTCCTCCACTGACCCCTCCCCTCAGAAGAGGTGGGGAGGGGGCATCAGCTATGGGACTATTAAGTCCGCAGTAGCAGTGCCACATAGCAGCTCTGCCATCACACTGCAGCCTATGAGGAAGGATTCTCTCTCTCCCGGATGTCTACAGAGCTCTCCATTGCACAGGCTGTTTACTTGGGCTGTGGCCTTAGTCCAGGATTGGACCCTCAGTGAAGTGAGAGACAAAGGAGAGGTATATACTTTATGAGAAAAAGGAATGCAGTGTTGAAAACTGGATACTGTTTTTACTTCTTTCTCAGCTACGCACTGGAACATGAACAGTGCTGACTAAACGGAAAATCTGCAGACAGAAGAAGCAACCCATTTAGACAAAACTATTTCTTCCCCCTTTTTTCCTAAAAACAAAAAACAAAACAAAAATCCAGGAAAACTCTGTGTATACGTATGTATGTGAATAGTCTTACATATGAAATCTGAAAAATTCAGGAGTTACAACGGTCTCCCCAGCACATTGTACACAGAGAATTTAGCATTAAAGCTGACACACCACACAGGGCTAAGTTTGACTGCTAGAGTAACCAGAACCGTGAATTTCCTGACCTTCATGTCTGCAAATACCAACCTTATCATTGCATTCATGTTGTACTTTGAGTTTAATTACATTTGTGACCAGTTATTTAACAGTAATGATCAAGGTATTTCACAGCAAACTGAACTGAAGGTTTTAGGATAAATTGTATTTTCTACTGCAAATATTTTGGAAAGTTTTATCTCAGACAGGGAAGTACTAGGACTCAGCTCTTCCTGTAATAGTTGGTCAGTCTTTATTTTTAGTTTTCAATTGTCAGTATTTTTTCCCCTTTTGTAAAGGAAGTGTAAGGAACTGCCAGTACTAGAAGCTGAATTGCCTTATTCACAGTTCCACTCTGATACACACAATTGCAGTGAAGGTTTGTAGCATTGAGCCCAGTCCAATGCTTTGAGGGCATAACAGATGATAAGGCTCAAGCCTATAACATGATTGAAGTCAATGGAGCTATGAAAATTTACACCGGCTGGCGATCACTGCCCCCTGGCACTCAGCACCTTGGAGGAGGTTCAGAGCATCTCACAGTTTCAGACCCGTAATGCTTCTCCTACGTGGACTGTCTGTGGTGTCACATTTTGGTGTGCAATAACCAGTCTTTGTAAATATAGTAGGCCAAATTCATCCCTCACGGAACTGTATTAAAATAAATGGAGTTATACAAAGGATTAACTTGGCCCAGCTAAATTAGAAAGGCCACTTTGAAGCCTGTTTCTGGTCCTCTAGTGAAACAAACTCCAATCTTACATATGATAAAAAAAACCCAAAACTAAACAATTCATTCACAGACTAAACCCTCCAAGTGGATGTTCCATGACAACAGGATGTAGTAAACACATAGGAACATTAAAAATAGCATTTAGTATCAATGAAGCATTGTTTCTAGAGGGGATGAAGGAACAGGGCTCATATGGGCCCAGTCCTTGTGCACTTCATTGATGTCACTGGGGACTCGGGATGTACAAGGAATATTGGTGTTATTTATATTACTGTACCATCTAGAGGCCCTAAGGTATGATCAAGGCCTTTCTGTGCTAGGTGTTGGAGAGACATATAATAAAAAACAACCCCTTTCCCCAACAGCTTACTAGCATGCAAGACTGGGGCCACCAATGTCTTCCAACTGCAGATTCCACAAATTGTCCAGCAGCGGTGCATGAAAAGTGCTTTCTTCTGTGAAGGTTTATGCAAAGTTAGGAAGGCACAGTGTGATGGAAGATCAGGAAATTGGGTCTTGAGTCAAAGCGCTGAAGCAGATGAGTAATTCCATGGGGACTCATGCTTTGCTGAATTGGTACCTCACAGATATAGGCAGAGACCAAGCAGAGCACCACCACAAGGACAGCAGGGAACAAATTCCACGGCTCCTCACCGGACAAAACACTTTATGCAGGTTTTAAAAAGCAGCCAGAATAAACGTGGCTCACCATGGTAGCCCTCGCAGACAAAACAGTAGAAAACCCTCCCCTTAAAATTCAGTTAGATGAAGGGGAGTGGGAAGAAGTGTGGTTTATAATAGAAAAATAATTACAGCCTAAGAATTTTTTCTGTTTAAATATGAATGCTTTTATTAACCCCCTAATACACATACAGCCAAGATCTCCTGAAGCAATGCTGGCAATGGATACAGCTGTGATGGCAGGTGTCAAAAAGTGAACTGCCTGGGTTTTATTAAGTGTACACACTGAGATGACATTCACGGTAGCAAGCATTTCACAAGCATGACTTGCACATCTGAAGAAGCTGATCATCAATAATCATCTCCAGTTAACAGCAGATTTCCATCTGTTTGGCTACCGCACACTCCTTTGATTTTTTTTTTTTTTAAATACATGGTCACAGCCTAAGCTGTAATTTTAAGAGATACCATCATATCTAAGCCTCTTTTAAATTATTAGTAATGTAGTCTTGAAGGACAACATGTAGATTTCATCTGATTAAAAAGTATGCAGATCCTATATATGTAAAAAAAACCAAAATAATGAATGCCACCAAGTCATATTGTTGCGATCAGATCAAATCTCAGTTTCTCTCAATAAAGGTAGAGCCTTCCTTCCATTACACCATTAACTGAAGGATGAATAATGCTCTGGACACAATGTTATATTCACCAACTCAATCTCTTCTGGAAGAATGCATCAAAACCTCCTTTCTTTTTAAAGAAAATATAGAGGGTAATGTGGGTGTGAAGACAGAGAGACCAGCAGTATTGAGCAGTAGCCTCACAGTAAGAGGATAGTTGCATGAGAGGGTTAGATGCTGGAACATGAGCTACCATCTAGTGGGGAAGGATATGCAGTCAATAGCACAGGGGAACCTTGAATAACAATCTGCAGAGAAATAAGTTTGGGAGAGTGTTTAAAGGGGGGAAAGTTCTGTTTGCATAAGCATCCAACAGTTTGGATACTATAACTCCCAGACAGGGCTGGATTTATTTCTGATTACAAATATTTGCACTGTAAAAAACAAAATAGTATTTTTCAATTCACCTAATACAAGTACTGTAGTGCAATCTCTTTCTCGTGAAAGTTGAACTTACAGATGTAGAATTATGTACAAAAAATAACTGCATTCAAAAATAAAACAACGTAAAAAACTCTAGAGCCTACAAGTCCACTCAGTCCTATTTCTTGTTCAGCCAATCACTCAGACAAACAAGTTTGTTTACATTGCAGGAGATAATGCTGCCTGCTTCTTATTCACAATGTCACCTGAAAGACATTGTGAGAACAGGCATTTGCATGGCACTGTTGTAGCCAGCATCACAAGATATTTACATGCCAGAAGCACTAAAGATTCATATGTACCCTTCATGCTTCAACCATCATTCCAGAGGACATGCATCCATGCTGATGATGGGTTCTGCTCGATAACAATCCAAAGCAGTGAGAACCAATGCATGTTCATTTTCATCCTCTGAGTCAGATGCAACCAGCAGAAGGTTGGATTTTCTTTTTGGGGGGTTCGGGTTCTCTAGTGTCCGCATTGGGGTGTTGCTTCTGAAAGCATGTTCCACACCTCATCCCTCTCAGATTTTGGAAGGCACTTCAGATTCTTAACCTTGGGTCGAGTGCTGTAGCTATCTTTAGAAATCTCACATTGGTACCTTCTTTCCGTTTTGTCAAATCTGCAGTGAAAGTGTTCTTAAGACGAACAACATGTGCTGAGTCATCATCTGAGACTATTATAACATGAAATATATGACAGAATGCAGGTAAAATACAGCTGGAGACATACAATTCTCCCCCCAGGAGTTCAGTCACAAATTTAATTAACGCATTATTTTTTAAAAATGAGTGTCATCACCATGGAAGCATGTCCTCTGGAATGGTGGCTGAACCATGAAGGAGCATACGAATGTTTAGCATATTTGGCACATAAATACCTTGCAATGCCGGCTATAAAAGTCCCATGCGAACACCTCTTCTCACTTTCTGGTGACATTGTAAACAAGAAGTGGGCAGCATTATCTCCCATAAATGTAAACAAACTTGTTTGTCTTAGTGATTGGCTGAACAAGAAGTAGGACTGAGTGGACTTGTAGGCTCTAAAGTTTTGCACTGTTTTGCTTTTGAGTGCAGTTATGTAACAAAACAAAAAAATCTACATTTGTAAGTTGCATTTTCATGCTAAGGAGATTGCACTACAGTATTTGTATGAGGTGAACTGAAAAATACTATTTCTTTTATCATTTTTACAGTGAAAATATTTGTAATAAAAATAATATAAAGTGAGCAGTATACACTTTGTAGTTTGAGTTGTAATTGATATCAATGTATTTGAAAATGTGGAAAAACATCCATAAATATTTAATAAATTTCAATTGGTATTCTATTGTTTAACAGTGCGATTAAAACTGTGATTATCACAATTAATTTTTTTAATTGTGATTAATTTTTTTGAGTTAATCGCATGAATTAACTGTGATTAATCAACAGCCCTAGTTTCAAGTATTCTGTATATGGATTCATTTTTCACTAACCTCCTAGAATGTTTTGGATGTTTGTAGAATCTCATGGAACCTTCCAGACTTTTTGAGAACTGCATTTTCCTTGAATCTCCTAGAATGTTGTCAGCTACGCGCTTGAGGTTATATAAGGGCAAGGCCTTGCCAGTCAGTCAGTGAGATATAAGAACAAAGTGAAGTGAAGTGAAGTGAAGTGAGAGCCCAGCTGCAATATTGTGAACCTTACTTTATTGTGTAATTGTGAAAGCGTACTTGTGTTTTAAGACTGGAAGAGTGTAAGTAGCTACTAATAAAGGACATAGATATCTCTGACGTCTTATTAAATATCGAACCCCTACCTTAATACTGTCACTTCTTTTGCCATGCTTAACATGTAACGTTTGATGGTTTTGTAAGACTGCAGAACATAGACTTTGCTGTCGGATTTGAAGATGCCATCACTGCTGCCAAAGAAATGGCAGAAATCTTAGGAGTTGAGCCTGTCTTCAAGGAAATTTGTATTCAGCGGAAGAAGAGACAGTTTGGTTATGAGGGCAGAGATGAGGTGATGGGAAGCTCGGAAGAAAAATTCAAGAGAGAATTTTTCTGTTTGCTCACTGACACTGCTCAAGTGTCCATTGAAGAAAGTTTCAGACAAATGAAGCACCACAAAAAGACCTGGAGGGGTTTGTATGACCTTAGTAAGCTGCCAGTGGACAGGAAAACACTCGAACAATTGTACGGACCTTCACTGGACGTTGACACATGGGGAATGTTTGGACATCAATGATAGAGGTTTTTATGTTGAATTGGACATCAGTCACATTTTTCCACACAGGAAGCACTCTCCACTCCAAGTTCTCCAATTCATTCATGATGCAGAGCTGACGGATGCTTTTCCTAACGTGTGGATAGCTTTGAGGATTCTGCTCATGCTGCCAGTCACAGTCACGAGTGGTAAGTGCAGCTTTTCGAAGTTCAGACTCATTAAACATGTCTTTGATCAACGATGGCTGACGAGAGTGACATCGCTTGTTATTTTATTGCTTGAAAATGCCATTGGCCAGTCTTTGGATCTCTCTGATGCTGGGCTTCGGTTCGCAAGGGCAAAGGTGAGAAAAGCGACCTTTAGAACTAAAGACTTAGGGTTAATAGTCTAAGGCTGTCACTTACTGTAACACTATTTAATACTGGCCCACCCAATGTTGGTGCACAGTTCAATTTCTTGATGTTAGTACATTTCAGTTATTCTTAAAATTAAAATTTTTTCTTAAAGTTAAAAAGTATTCTTAAAATTAAAAAGACTAACAGGGTTCAAAACCAAACAAACAAAACAAAAAAAACCTAGATAAATTCATGGAGGATATGTCCATCAATGGCTATTGGCCTGGATGGGCACGGATGGTGTCCCTAGCCTCTGTTTGCCAGAAGCTGGGAATGGGTAGGGGATGGATCACTTGATGATTCCCTGTTCTGTTCATTCCCTGTGAGAATTGGCATTGGCCACTGTCGGAAGACAGGATACTGGGTTAGATGGACCTTTGGTTTGACCGAGTATGGCCGTTTTTTCGTTCTATAAGTTAAGAGGAAACAATTTTTTTTTTATTTGCTTACATATGGCATGAATAAATACCGATTTACAGATCCTAGCATGACAGGGATAAATCATGCACCAAAGTTGTGAAATGGGCTACAAATGCAATAAAAAAATAAGGTATTAAAATGTTTAACAAATGCTGCGGGGGGGTGGGGGCACCAAAGATGCTCCTTGCCTGGGGCATCATTTGGTCTAGGGCCTGCTCTGCTCACAGACCTTTTGAGAGTCACCTGCCTACTCAAAACCAGTTCTGGGTTTCAATTCTCATTTAAGACTCAAGAGCAACCAGTAGGGTTTGGCAATGCTCTGCATTAACAGCACTGTATGTCAAGACTGATTTCTTTCCTCCTTGCATTTGAAACTTCACTGTGGGTCCACTGCCCAGGAATATATGGCGACAGCAAGGAGCATGTAATTTTAATGCAGTAGAACCATAAGGAGAATGCACTGATACAATTCTTCTTACAAACCTATGTCCATTAAACCAAGGGCAAAACTCAGAGGGGTTTCAGCGATATATATTATTCAGGGAAAAACAGCTCTAGAGTTTTATATATATTACAATATATAAGGAAACTAAGGTACACAGTGTGCTCATGGAATTCCATGCATGATGATGACCATGTCTGGAATATGATGCTGAATCTGCAGTTCCATGATATTTGATTATTGGTTAGGTTCTCCCTGCATTAGTCCCCTAAGATCAGCTAATCTGTCCCACTGAATTTTCCCCAACTGTTTCACAAGGATGAGGGAAAGTTATTCATCCACCCAAACCAAAGAACAAACAGAAGGTTTGGGCCACCATGAGGTGGTCCTGTACCTCCTCGTTAGTGCTGAGTTGCCTTCCAGCTCCACTGGAACCACATACCAGGTCTTCCTTTACCAGCAGCTGCCCCTGGCCTTTTCACTCCTGGAGTGAGAGTGCACTGCACAGAAGAGGACCACAGAAAATGTCATACATATTTAGGGTTTTCCAGATATTCTTCACAAGCATGGGGAAAAACAATGAATCTCCCCTCAGTCCTTCTGTCCTTTCAGCAGCCATAGATACTACACAGACAGCTATCTGCAGAGTCAAGGGAAATGGCCACTTTTGTGCACTGCAAGTAGGAGATCCATGCAGAGGGACCTCTTTAGGTGTGGATCTGAGGGACACAATCTGGAACCATCTTTACTCAACAGTGTGGGGACTCACTACATTAGAGGACCCATTAAGGTGTATGTTTCCTTTCAAGGGAGTGCACACTTCAATAATGATGACACATTGACAGCATACTGATCAGTTTAAGTATGGGTTGATTTCTATTCCATATATTGCATATCAAGGACTAAACAAACAGACATGTGCATAGTGGTAGAATACGCACAAGTTTAGAGTGATATCGTCTTACAAAAACTATTTTCACTTGCACTGTGTACAGTTCCTTAATATATATGGAAGACTGCCATCTACTGTTGATATCAGTAGGTTTTTTATATATACAAACATTGATGTATACTTTCAGCAGGGCCCGCTCCAAGTCAAAGTGAAGTCAATTGGCCCATAGCAGCTAGTTAAACAGCAAGAACTAGATGGCTCTTTTTAAAAAATGAAATAAGGTGATGTAGGTTGAATAAAAATTACTTTAAATAAGATAATGTCAGCAAATCAGGTTGCTTGACACTTGCTTATTAAATAATTTCAGATTGAATTTTCATTTATAAAAAAGTATAATAAAATAGATTGTTAATGTACAACTACTTTCTAATTTGAAGAATGACAGAATAAGGCAATTTTGTGAATTAGAGTGAACATTTTACATTTTATGTAGTTAGTTTTGCTACCACATTCATTTGAATAAACTGACTAGATCCCCCCATCATTTCTCTCTATCAAAATGTATCTATCAAATACTGGTGGGTTGCATCTCCCTCACTGACAATACTTATATCAGGTTATTCCAATTAATTATTTTTTGAAACTAAAATTATTGGCTCTGGCAATAAAATGCATACACAGCCATGTTATTACTGATCACCACTTTGAATGTGACCAGCCTCTATTTTTGACAGATGCCTCAGTAAATCAATCTATGGTCATAACATGCAAGTTCTTTTTGGTCTAAGAAACATAGCACAATTTGTTAGGCTGACTAAGTTTCCTTGCTCCAGTGTGATCCAAACAGTCAAACCCAATACAGTCTTGTGTCACCCTTGCACATTAAAAATATAAACACAGACTCATTGTCCTATCTATAAAGGCTGATAATTTATTTAGATGTTCCTTATAAAAACCCTCTCATAATCTACCAGTGCACTATTGTACAGATAATGACAATTTCAGAAAACAGGTCTGTGGTGCAATTTATAATTAAAAAGATAACTAGACATTATAGAATGTTTTTCACCATTATTTTGCAGCAGTTTGTCAATATATTTGAATTTATAAATAAATATTTTCAGGACTAAACACGCTACTTCTATTTGTAATTATTATTATTTATCTTTGCAAATCCTCCGAAAGACAATGAAACATTTTCTCTGGAGTCTTTTTTTCAGACTTGGCAATACCCAGTGCTGGCAGAGATAAAAGAGTACATCTAGGATATTTTTAGAAAACAATATAGGACTTTAGTTTCTATGGAAATGTAATCCTTCCCAATGAAGAGAAGAAACACGACATCAATCTTGCTTCTCTCAAACACACCTTCCCAGTTCAGAGTACAATCAGTGGATTGAGTTAATCTTTGTTTCCTGCCAAAAGGATTCAATATTTTCTAAGTTTAGTATGAACACAGAGATTTCAGCTACTTGTTTTCAGGGATTTTGTTCCAGGAAATTAATTTTGGTTTGAGAAAAAAGAAAATAAAAAAAGATGTACTTTATTCCTTGAAGGTTCAAAGCTTTCGTGGTGGAGTATCACAGTAAGGAACATTGTCTAGTAGCAGATCTTTCCTGGGTATAAGCACTGTAACAAACAAACAAACAAAATCAGTAAGAATAATATTTTATCATAATGATCTACAAAAATATACATGGCCTTTAATATTTTGACAAGCAATGAAACAGCTTACTACAGAGCATCTAGTTTTAAATTAAACCTACAAGAAGCACTATGGTAATTTCCTAAGCCAACAAAAATGTACTAACATTTTACTTCTGTTCCTCAGAAATCTCTTCCACCTCCTCCACCTATTTTGCTATTAAAAACATCCTTGAAAATATTTTAACTGTCTATCATTGCTACATTTTGCCATTTCTCATGTAAAGACATTTTAGCAAAACAGATAGCAAATTATAACGTTTCTGGCAATCCTGATTCCAATGTATTTAAATACAAATTTCAAAATGCATAAAACATACTTTAAAATATATAGACACCTCATTTAAAATCTGTAACATTTATTAATGCTGTACCTGTTCTTTTAAGAACAGCAGAAAAATCAAGTGTCAGATGACATTTATTGCAGGAGAAAAGAGCAGTGTGTTGGGTTTTTCTTGGCTGTGCACTGTGCTAACTGCCCTTGGCTCTAATAAAGTTTTGACCATCTGGCTCCTTGGATATCCACTTGGGAGTTCTGCACCTGAGGGCTGTCAGATTTGTACAACTGGCACCACCTACAAGCTGAGGCACCATGGCTACAAACACAATCCTGTACTTTGACTAGTCAGGCAAGTACTAAACAAAGGTACAGTAAACTTCTAAAACACTCCAAATTCCATTCCATGTGTGTAATCAGTCACGTCTCATCCAAAGTATGTTGTTTTTCCATATATTATAGAAAAATCAAGGAAATTGCTTCCCTTGAAGCTGCATTTCTTTTTCATTTTCTGGCTGTGGTACTAAAACAGTATTAAACACATTTTTAAATGGATTGAATAATATTTTGTTTGTGTTCTACCTATGAGGGAAACATTCATGTCCCAGTGTTCACATGTATTTTTTCCTCTACATTTTAGGGACAAGACTTTGTGCATGAAAGAGAAATACAAGTATAAATCAAACAGGATAGAGGAGAAAGAATGAACAAATAAAAACAACAAGGAGTCCGGTGGCACCTTAAAGACTAACAGATTTATTTGGGAATAAGCTTTCGTGGGTAAAAAACCCACTTGATCTGAAGAAGTGGGTTTTTCTGGATACAGACTAACACTGTTACCCCTCTCATACTTGGACAAATAAAAAAGGACTGATGGGGACAGAACCTCCTAACCTCTCATTGAAAAATAAAAGTTTGGCACACATCTCACCCATCACTATAGCAAACCCAAAGTGAAAACCATCAGGGTGCATTGCATATGTGGTAAATTAGGGTGAGAAAAGCTCTACTTATATCAGTTTGTTCTGCAAAATAAAAACAAGTTGACTAGTGCCAACTCTCTTGCACAACAGTGGATAATTTGACTTGACAGGCTGCACAGCAATGTCTCAAAAAATCTGTTTAGTGAGATTCTGAATAATGTGACTAACACAAGCTCTTAGCTGCAAATCTCTTTTCTTTATCATTTTTAAAACTTTTTTCAGACGTAACTGTCCAGTGCTGGCTGAAATTAAAAAAAAAAAAAAGAAGTACACCTAGGATATTTTTAGAAACCAATATAGGACGTTAGTTTCTATGGAAATGTATTCCTTCTCAATGAAGTGCATCTTAATATCTCTCTCTGCATGACAGCTAATATCCACAATATTCTGATCACAGTTTCATAAATTCTTTAATGGTATTCCAAGAACAACCAATTAGATCAGGAATGTAGTCAATGCTATAGTACTGTAGGTCCATCTAGTTCAGCATGCTGGATGACGGTGATCAGTACCAGACGCTTCCGAGAAAGATGCAACAAACCAACTACTGGATAGTTATGGAATACCCTGTTCACAGAGAAAGTCTCTTCTTAACCTCTGGCACTTAGTAATTGGCCTATTACCATGAAGCATAAGGGTTTGTGTATGCTTTCTAAAAAATGCTTTGCTTTTATCCCATCTAATGTCAGCATTAATTCTTTCATTATGCATCTGAACATCTACTTTTTTTTCCTTTGAACTCCAAGCTCTTGGCCTCAAAGATATTTTGTGTCAGTAAGTTCCACAAATTAATGATGTATTGCGTAAAACAGAGATGGATTTCTTTTTATCAGTTTAAATTACTGTCTTTCTAACATCATGGAATGTCTCCTTTTTCCTCTATAATGCGAACATGTAAATAGGAGTACCCTATTTACCTTTATTACTACTCATTACATTCTAAACTTCTATAATGACCCCTTTGATCCATCTCCTTTATAATAATTCCATTCTTTTACTTAGGATAACCTAGAAATAAAACAGCAGAAGAACAGAGAGCTAGGCATGCCCAATTTCTTTATTGTTCTTGCAAAAAGGGGATTTCAAACCATAGACTACAACTTCATATTTGGGTATAGGGATCCAAAGCCTTCTCGATCTGACATACAGTCCAAATCATACACATTATGCATAATTTTTACACTTTGTTTTTTAATACTCAGGCTAACTTCAGCTGGCCAGTTAGATAACTATAAAGAAAAAGTAAAAATTTTCATCAAGGTGGTGCTTAGAGGCCCCATCGTGCTACATGCTGTTAAACACAGAGTAAGGGCAAAGCTTGGTCTCATTCAGGACTGATAGAGAGGAAACACTAACAGGTTAGAAATTCCAAAAAGACATCCTTAATGTTTATGTACCATTAAGCCAGTGGTTCTCAAACTTTTGTACTGGTGACCCCTTTCACATAGCAAGCCTCTGAGTGCGACCCCCCCTTATAAATTAAAACTACTTTTTTATATATTTAATACCATTATAAATGCTGGAGGCAAAGTGGGGTTTGGGGTTGAGGCTGACTGCTCGTGACCCCCCCCATGTAATAACCTCACGACTCCCTGAGTCCTGGCCCCCAATTTGAGAACCCCTGCATTAGGCTTTAAGGAAGTTCACAGAAAGGACGACATCTTGCTTAAATGAGTGTGTCACTATTTATTACACAAAAGAAGAGACATAAAAATGATACAGGAAGCGCTGAGACTTTCCCTGTAACCTCAGTCAAATCTAGAACACACTTCTGACATACATGGATATGTGAAATTGATCCAAAATGCATGGGTTTGAGTTTGCTCTATTTTGAGTTTTATTGAAAATAGACAAAGAAAGTTAAATACATAAAAAGCACTCATATCAATTAAAGTTTCAGGATACAGAACTTCATGATGTTGATTATAATTTAGTTTTCCGACTTGGGAGACAAATGACTCCTAGAGCTTAAGGCCAGCCTCTACCACTCCCATTCCTTCTCCCTCTCATCCCTGTCCACTCCTCATTAACCCACACTCAGTCCTCATACATTATTTCCTTTTCTTCACTCTCTCACCTTAGCAGAGGGATGGGCCATCTGGGATAGAATTTAATTTCCCCAAAAGTAGGAGATGGAGAGGAGCTGCTTGAGACTATATCCACTTTCCCCACAGTAGTGGCAACACAAAGCAAGAGCAGGTGCCTACCACAGTGCCCATTTTCCTAGCAGATGCAGAAGGAGGGGGAAAATGGGCGATTGCACATATACTAAAACTGGAACGATACAGAGAAGATTAGCATGGCCCCTGCGCAAGGATGACATGCAAATTCGTGAAGCGATAATGGCAGCAGGAGTCCCAGCAAACTCAGGGCTGGCACCAGTTTCCCCGCAATAGGAGATGAAAGAAGGAAGAGGGTGAAGGATCTCCTGAAGTGTATCACAGACGGTGCTCTCTGTGATGCCTGAAAGCCATGAACATGCATGCTTAGAGGAAACACCAATCACATGTAGGACTATGGGAAACTTGAGGGCATGTACGAGACTTTTTTACTGGTTCACTTTTCGAGTTTGACAATTTCAGATGTGAATGAACCCAATACCGCAAAGATTTGACTGGCTTTAGGTCAAAACCAATCAAGCAAGCATCACAAATCTTCCACCAGACACCATAATTCGGCCTAGCCTCTCAAATCTAAATGAACCTGGCCCAAGTTTGGGGTAAATAATATACAACACTAAAACAAAAAGAAACACCCCCCCTCAGTTTCAGGTCACTGAAAGTTCAGCACAGTTCTAAATACCATTAAAAAAAAAAAAAAAAAAAAAAAAAAAGATGCTGTGCAGCTCTACTTACTCAGACTGTCAGAACCTGTGTGAAGTCCCTGTATAACAGATGTTCTGAGTAGAACTTCAACATCTGAACCTATTTTCATAAGCTGGTAAAGAAAAAACAGAGCAATTAAAACAGTGCAAAATTACTCTTGTAGACATTTTCCATGTTTGATAAGTATAAATCAAATATCATCAGTATTTTTATATCTTCTGAATAATAGGGCATCTTGTATTTACATAGTGCTTTTTATCCTGGAGGATCCCAAAGTGCTTTATGAACCTATATATAAGTCACTCTGGGGTACAGCCCCCTGGGATGAAACAAGTCTACTGTTTGATAACACACAGAGCAATAGAAAATACTGTATCCTCCTGCAGTTTCAATTAAATATTTAGGTAGGTAGATTACCAGAGTAATTATATTTTAATTTGTGTCCAATTATCCTGAACTCCAGGAGGAACATCTTGCAAGAATTGTCATCAAGCAGTCAGGTTCTTTACAGTTCAGGTCCGTTTTGGACTTCTCGCCCCTCTTTTCCTGCCCAATCTGAGAAGAGGAGTCAATGGTGCTGAGATGCCACAGGAAGGAGATCAAAAGCAGCAGGAGTGGCCGGGGGAAGGGGCAGTCCCCCTCTCCCTAGAGATCAGCAGCATTAGGAGTGTGTGATTACAACACTATAATCCCTTCCCTATTTGAGAGGAAGCATGACAGAGGTCTCCATGTGCATGCCCCTTGCCAAAAAGACAGAACTTGTTAAATGGCTAGTACTTATTTGTATGCAGTGCCTTCCTGCAATGTATACAGCTGCACAAGTGAGAAGCCTAGGGGGAACAGAGTTTCTTACATTGCAAAGTTTCTCAGGTAGTTATTCTTCACTTCTTGTCCTAAAAAACTGTTTAATGTCATGGGTTGGAAAACATGTGCTATATTCTACTCTGGCAGTGGATGAAGCAACAAATAAATAGGGTCAAGATTTTGAAAAATGGATGCCTTAAATTAGGCACCAAAGTCTATATACGGATACCTGAATAGGAGGCCTGATTTTCAGAAGTACTGAGGTGCTTGGGGCCAAACAGTTTTGACTGTTTCTGTAAAGCACTCTTTGGTCCAATTCTTCTGCATTAATGGCACTTCAGCATATAAATGCACAATAATTATTAAACATGACAGGTTGTGTTCCCCCCCCCCCCCCCCCCCATGGATATCATCATGGCCTTGCTGGAGACCAAGAATTTTATCCACTGATCTTTCACTCAATGAATATGCCAATTAACTAGCATCAAAAGAAGAGTCAATATTAGATATGTGCATTTTGTAAATCACCACTCCTAACAAATGCAGCTTTGAGAATTTTACCTGGCATCTTATCTGTACATCAATTAAAACAGTGTTATATCATTAAATTAAAAAATAGAACAGAAGACAGAACTTGATGCCTAGGATACACGCACAGCAATATTGCTGCTGTTGCTTGGCAACAAGCAGACACGCTAGAGAGAGTCCTGAATGAATGTTCAGAAGTGTTAACGTCAGTGATATGTGGGTGCTAGGATGCCAAGTACTGAACTGATTGTCTTAGTTTGTTTTTTCCTACAATATATGCTTAAACATATATGTGGTTTCTTCTAATGCCTCCCCTCATGGATTCAGGAGGAGTAGCATACATGTGTCTACAAGAGGATTTCTAAAGAGAATTCAATGAATTGGAAAATATGCTGAATTAGAAGAGTGACAACAATTCATTCACTTCTTCATCATGCATAGTAAAATAAAACCTCCAGTTCACATTGTTTCAATGTTAATAATTGCAGGCCCAAGTAAATTAATAATCTTACTGCTAATTAAAACAACTTTGCAAATGTGTTACATAACAGCTGGGAGAGTCTGAATTATATAGTGAGCTAAAAGAATTTTCTACACTGTAGTCCCTTAATTTACCAGAGAGATAAAGGCAGGTGAGGTAATTAATGTATCTGTATTAACAACTCAATCACAAGCACTTGATTATTTGGGAGGGAAGGAGTTTGTGATATGATATGAGTCAGAACTAGAAGGCCCTATTGCCAGCTCTGCCAATAACTGCCTACATCTAAACTAACGAGCTAGGGGGTGACTCCCAGCTTGCATACACATACTCATGCTACTTCGATGTGAACTAGTATGAGTACATGTACACGAGCTGGGAATCATACCTCTAGCTCATAGCATAGATGTAGCCTCACTGTGTGACATTGGGCAAGTCACTTAACCTCTGTGCCCCATTTCATCCATCTGTAGAGTGAGTATAAGAGAGTCATTCATAGATTTTAAGACCAGAGGGCCCATTATGATCATCTATTCTGATAACCAGTCTAATACTTAGCTTGATTGCATAAGGAGAAACAAGCAAAATATTTCCACTAAATGGACAACAATTTGGAAAAACAATTCTAATTTTGTTATTAACTTGAAAACAGGCAGAGCAAAAATGGCTTTGAATTGTAAACATGGAAAACTGTTTTTCATACAATTTTTAATGTGAAAACTGCCATTTGTAATTTTTACATAAACTGATGGTGACAGCAGGACACAAAATGTACACAAAGTTCCATGAAATTACATTTTGAAATTCACAAAGCTCTGGTTGCGAGGCTCAATTAGTGTTTGCAAAGTGCTCTGAGATCCTTTGATAAAAGATGCTGCTATGTGAATATAAAGTATTATTAGACTTAATAGTATAAAGTGGAGAACAGCATCACAATGAAAGTACCTCTGCTATTCTTTCAGAAGAGGTCTCATCTTGATGGTTTCTGAATTCTTCATTTATCTTTTGTCTTGCAGCTAAAGGGGGCAAGTAAAATAAAGTTGTTTAGGTTTTGTTGTTGTTTTTTTAATTCCCTCACTTATTATCAGTCCTTTGTCATTGGCTCAAAACCCACATTCCTTAGCAGCTAAAACCCATCTCAGGTAGACAAATTTGCCCCTTGTTTGTTGATGCTGCTCTACAGCCATGGTCCTTTTACTACCTATCCTCTTCATATTTCACTCAGACCAGAGCCTTGTACTTCAAGATCTCTGTGGAACTTGAGTGATAGCATGTTTTATTCCCACACCAAGCACACCAGAAATGTGTTGTAATATGATTTGTTTTAAAAAAAAAATGCTCAAAATACTACTATATATCACTCGTATTTGTATCTGCTCAGTTCAAATATGCATGTTTACTATCTGATGGAGTTGTGTTATTCACTTTAAGAACAACTGTACACAAAGATAAGCAACTCGGGTGTTTGGTAGCCTAGGACACCTGAGATTCACTGTTTTAGAAAATCAACAAGACTACAATTTTAGAACCGCATGGTTCTGTTCTACTGAAAATTTTTTCATAACATTACAGCTTAAAAAATTACTTACTGGCTTGATTCTAGCCAGAGATGTAATTTAATCTTTGGGAATATGTGGGTAATGGGCAGCATGGGGAAAGGAGAGATTTCCCCTCCTTATTCCTCTGAGATGGGTGAAGGGGAAAATCACAACAATTTGAGGCAAATACTCTAAGCATTATTTCCCTCCCTGCCTTGTTCCTCTGCTCCAGCACTTCTGCAGTCAGTTTTTCACTAAAGCCATTCCTGTTTCTGATCTTTTATAGAGTGTGTGCATGCATGTATGTTTGGTGGAAGAGAGGACAGAAGACTCTTAGAACTGGCAGGGAGAAAACTCTCTTCCCTTCCTAAAAGGCTGCTTTTTGCATTTTCCATAAACTGGTATTAATGGGCTCCCTCTTCCTCACACTAGCATTGCTGCTTCTGTTAACATAGCAACTTTAGAATCTCCTACTCAGTGTTGGCTAGTGCTCCAAGATCTGCTATTGTCTGCTTTCCTAACCAACCCTCATTGCAAAGAAAGGAAAACTGGAGGAAGGAGAGGAGAAGAGGGAAGCAGAGAGTAGGATCAAATTGGCTACCTCCCTGGAACAGCGGAATAGAGTTGATGCCAAAAGACCCTGCTCTGCACCCTACATTTACCTTTCCCTCACCACATGAACGGTTATTGAGGTGGGAAGGCAGGCTCTCAAGATCCTCTCTGACAGGTTTCAGAGTAGCAGCCGTGTTAGTCTGTATCCGCAAAAAGAACAGGAGTACTTGTGGCACCTTAGAGACTAACAAATTTATTTGAGCATAAGCTTTCGTGGGCTACAGCCCACTTCATTAGATGCATAGAATGGAACATATAGTAAATAAATGTACAAAAAAGGAGCCAAATTGGTCTTCCAAGCTTTATGAAGTTCTTTAACAGTTAACTAGTAATTTATTTTCAGAGTGTGAAACGTTTTGCATTTTGGCTCCCCAGTGGACTGCTATGCACTAAACAAATGTCTGTATCAGCAAGAACAACGAGGAGTCCTTGTGGCACCTTAGACACTAACAAGTTTATTTGGGCATAAGCTTTTGTGGGCTATAACCCACTTTATCAGATGCATGGAGTGAAAAATACAGTAGGCAGGTATAAATATCCATCTTTTCATGTGCTCTATATTTATACCTGCCTACTGTATTTTTCACTCCATGCAGCTGATGAAGTGGGTTATAGCCAACGAAAGCTTATGCCCAAATAAATTTGTTAGCTTCTAAGGTGCCACAAGGACTCCTCATTGTTCCATCTGTCTGCTCCCTGGACCAGCCGAGGCTACATGCAAACTCCACTCACAAAAGAAGAAAGAGTTCTTTGCCCTGTTTGACTGAACCCCTTTAGCTGCTTAAACAGCAGCAGGTTCCAAAAAGGGGCTCATCTAGTTCAAGTCCCCTCAGACAGAGGGATGATAGTTGCTGTAAGAGACCTTCATGACCGGGGCATGCAGAAGGGAGGAGGGTCCTTAGAGCTTTTGTAGAGATGCAGAGGATCCACTAGGAAGACAAAAATTCTTACCTTCTAGGGCTCTGGCATCATTTTTAAAAACCTGTTGCCGTGTTCTGTGCAATGCTCTGAAAAGCTTCAAAACCTGTTAACAAAATACAAGTCAACAATAAATGTGTTTTGTTTGTTAATAGGATTTCTTAAGTAAAATTAATATTTTTTCAGTTAAAAAGGTATTTTTTTTGCATTCTATTGTTTCCTCCATAGCAGCTGGAGTAGACCCATTCTGTCAGAAATGTTATCTCAATTCAGACTTTTTGCAGATAAAACAGAGATATAGAACACAGAAGACATAACAATTCTTGATATCTAAAATACAGTAGAACCTCAGGAGTTATGAACACCAGAGTTACAAACTGAGCGGTCAACCATACACCCCATTTGGAACCGGAAGTATGCAATCAGGCATCAGCAGAGACACATACACACACAAAAAAAGAAAAGGCAAATACAGTACAGTACTGTGTTAAATGTAAACTACTAAAAAAATAAAGGGAAAGTTAAAAAAAAGATTGACAAGGTAAGGAAACTGTTTCTGTGCTTGTTTCATTTAAATTAAGATGGTTAAAAGCAGCATTTTCCTTCTGCATAGTAAAGTATCAAAGCTGTATTAAGTCAATGTTTAGTTGTAAACTTTTGAAAGAACAACCATAACATTTTGTTCAGCATTACGAACAACCTCTATTTCTGAGGGTACGTAACTCTGAGGGTCTACTGTAACTGAAGACACAAAAGAAGTTCTGGTACTATTTCAAGTCACCATTTTGACCTCTATGGCCCTACTCCTGCAAAGAGACCAGCACAAAAACACTCATGCCTGCAAAGTAAAATTTACAGGATACGGACTTGCAACTGTACAGTAAAAGCCACCCAATTAAGTGAAAATCCTGGGTATCATCAGAGATTAGTTTTACTATTAAATATTAGACAATGTTTTCATCCCTCAGCTCATAGAGAGTCGAGAAGCTCTACCAAAAACCTGGACCAGCAGAGGCTACAGTTCTCATAGGATATAGTTCAATGGTTCTGAAATACTGACAGCATCAACTCATTTATAGGACAGTGTCACAAAACTGAATGAATAAGATGACCTCAAACAGCAGCTTGGAAAGCTTATGTCCAAACATTACATTTTCAATAGAACCACTTAGTGTAAACAGAAAGATTGTTGGTGTCACTAGGCATAGCTACCAGGTAACTCAGGGGAGTGAAAGGCCAAAGAGCCAATAAAGCTCTTTTGCTTTGGGCCTACCTAAACCACAGTGACTTTATTTTGTGAACTTTTATTTATTTTTATGCTAACTGCTTACATGTTAAAGCAGAAATGTAAGGGTCAGCTTTTCTTTAGCATACAGCTGCTGTTTTGCTCAGACTGCTGTAAACAGGCCTTGCAAGGCCAAAAAATAAGCAAACAAATGGAAATTTTTCTAATTGTAACTGCTCAAGAAGGGAGGGGTGGGAGGGGTAAAAAAAAGTAACAAAACAAAGGCTTACACAAAAACAGCTTAAAATATAAAAGGAAAAATTTTATTTGTATGTGCTGCACTAAATTTAAGACATGCTGGTCTCCTAGTGCCATTTCAAAGCTCTAAAATAAACTTGGCTTGCTTTCTCCCCTCGGTGTCTTTATTGGTGCCAAGCACACCGGGCAACGGACCCCTGTTTGCCATCTCAAGGCCCGGTTCTGGGCAGGCAACAAGATGATACAGCAAAACCCATCCAAACTGGAAGTTCCTCTCTAACAATAAGTACAAGATCAGTAGGTAATGACTTTGGTCAGGAGAAGCTACTCAAAAACACTGAATTACACGATGGAAATACGTATGCAAAAATGGTTTTAAAAATTATTAATTATTATTATTATTAAAGGTTATTATAAGCATGCCTATGCCTTTACTGAATTTTAGTAGATACTTATAAACATATGATGTTTATAGAATAGAATAATTCATATGCTTAGGGTTTTGGTTGAAATGTTCATGCTAATTAAGGAAATTTATAGGAAATCTCTGCTTTCTGTCAACCAAGGACAAGCACCAGAAGTGTCAGAGGAGGATACCTCCTTAGCCATAAAGTCATATTTATTACCTTCAAGTGTATTTACACAGACTCTGGAATGCATCTGTAGAGCATCTAGTTAGTTTTAACATTCCATATTTTCTTATATAAACATCTTTCAAATATACAGTATAAATGTGTTAGCTACTGATGTGTGCCTTGTATAGAATATTTGATAGGAGTCTTTTACTCCAAACTGTAAGAGTACTACAAATGACAGGTTATAAATCTAGGAGTCATTTGGTGAAAAGGGCAAGCAACCAACAAGGGGATTGTCAAAGAACAGGGGACTTCCAACCTGTAGAAGATACCAGTTTGGTATAGACATGATTTTTATCTCAAGAAAACAAACTTTGTATAATATTTATGTTTTAGAAAGAGACGTGGTTGTGTCAAAGAGTGGAAGGCTTTAGTCAGGATACTCCAAAGGGAGGTGGTGCTTAGGATGTATTATCAGAACTGTAAACTAAGTAATAAAAGTGGGCCTCTTCACCCCACCTCTTTGAAAGAAAAATAAAAAAAGCCCCTTAATTTTAAACACAAAGAATTCTAAAAATAATCTTATTTAAACTGATTTCTTTTATAAACGCTCTAAAATTCTTATTCTTTAAATGTTAAGGAGAACTTATATGATTGGGAAATGTTTTACAGAAATTATTGGTTACTTCTAACCAACAGAAAAGGTGAAAGCTTTTCTTGTCCTCAAATTCCTTGGATGAATAACTTCTTCTGAGATGCATCTTTGCAAGTATTATTATATCTAAATGCAAGCCTTCATTTAATAACTGCCTGATACCATTATGTGAATAGTGAGATGTCCCCTGAACAAATATATCATGGTCATACTATTAGCAATTACTAATATAAGAAACCTCTTGAGTGTAAAAATATTCATAATAATTAGGGAATGAATATTTATCTGACAATGCTTAAGCAACTCCTTACCAAACTCAGGAAGACAAGAAGAACCTCTCCAAGGATGGTGAGAAAGGACAATAATTTATTTGATGACCATTAAAATTAAGTCCTTAAGAATTATTTAAGCTTTTAAAAAACTATTCTAAGAGTTGAAAGACTTTCACATAGAAAATGAGAGTGTTCTGACTTATTTAAACAGAAATTTCAATGATAATTAAAACCTGATGGAAGTTAAGGCATTTCTCAAAAAATCGACTATATAAAAAGAATGAGTTAAAACACTAACCTAAAGATGTTCAAGAGTTTCCCATAAGAAAAGCAATAGAATCATTCATTTAAAGAATTAAAACCCTGCTGCATATGCATTAGCAGATTGCATATTCATGAGCTGAAGAAGCTACTGGGACCATTCCATGAAGGTGTTGAGCCAACAAGTGAACAACACCTCTACAAGCAAGCAAACAGCAACAACACAGCTCAAAACAAGGAAGTCACAACACATCAAGAAGAAGCAACTTTCCAGTGCAGCACTGCTTCTGCATAATGATGACATCACAGAGACTTTGACACTATTGGTGAGACAGAGTTTGCAAAAGCACTGCCAAAGGATTAGAATTACATTTTTCTTGAAGTGATTTTAAGGGGATATGGAAATACTGTTATAATTTAAGTAATAACAGTCTTTCCTGTTAAACACCAGGTTGCTTAGATAGACTATGTATTCCTGAAAAGGAGACATAAGTTAACCGTAATAAACAGAGAAATTGTGGGCTTTGAGTTTAAGATTCTTAATAATTAATTTGCCTGTGTTAAGACTGCTCCTTGAATGGCTTCTTTTAAGTTAAAAACCTTCTTCAGTTTCACAGGACTTAGTTAAGATCACTTACCTCTGTCCGATTAGGTAATCCATGATTTAAAAAACAAACAAACAAACAAACAAAAACCCTAACAAAACGAATTCACCAACCCTTAGACAAAGGAATTTCATTTCTATACACTGCACAGCATCTATACACTGTTTTATTTATCTATATTATTCCAATGATTTAGATAATGGCATAGAGAGTATACTTAAAGTTTATGGACGATAACACACTAGGAGGGGTTGTAAGTGCTTTGGAGGATCGGATTAAAATTCAAAATGATCTGGAGAAATGGTCTGAAGTAAATAGGATGAAATTCAATAAGGACAAATGCAAAGCACTCCACTTAGGAAGGAACAATCACAGTTGCACACATACAAAATGGGAAATGACTGCCTAGGAAGGAGTACTGTGGAACGGGATCTGGGGGTCAGAGTGGATCACAAGCTAAATATGAGTCAACCGTGTAACACTGTTGCAAAAAAAAGCAAACATCATTCTGGGATCTATTAGTAGGAGTATTGTAAGCAAGACATGGGAAGTAATTCTTCTGCGCTGATTAGGCCTCAACTGGAGTATTGTGTCCAATTCTGGGCACCACATTTCAGGAAAGATGTGGACAAATTGGAGAAAGTCCAGAGAAGAGCAACAAAAATGATTAAAGGTCTAGTAAACATGACCTATGAGGGAAGATTGAAAAAATTGGGTTTGTTTAGTCTGGAGAAGAGAAGACTGAGAGGGGACATGATAACAGTTTTCAAGTACATAAAAGGTTGTTACAAGGAGGAGGGAGAAAAATTATTCTTCTTAACCTCCGAGGATAGGACAAGAAGCAATGGGCTTAAATTGCAGCAAGGGCACTTTAGGTTGGACATTAGGAAAAACTTCCTGTCAGAGTGGCTAAGCACTGGAATAAATTGCCTAGGGAGGTTGTGGAATATCCATCATTGGGGATTTTTAAGATCAGGTTGGACAAACACCTATCGCGGATTGTCTAGATAATACTTAGTCTTGCCTTGAGTGCAGGGGACTGGACTAGATGATCTCTCGAGGTCCCTTCCAGTTCTATGGTTACTTTGGTTTTATTTTAGCTACTGATAAAAACTCTCCACTAAGAGATATACAGTAGAGATTGTGTCTGAAGTAACCATTATTTACTGCTTGATTTGTCTCTCTCTTTTTCCTTTCTTTAATAAGTCATAGTTAATAGTTATGATTACTTTGCTCATCTTTAATCATGGTGTCCCTTAAGGCCTGGCAAGAATACATCTGACTAAAATTGGAGGGAGGGGGAAAGTCACATATCTGAATTGGTATAAAATGAGACATTTAAAATTTGACTTGTGGTTTATTGTTTCTCTAGGCTATACATTTTTAGAAATTTTTGAGATAAAATTACGTAGCATTAGCACTGCTTTCTATCTTCAAAACAGAGTCTTATTAGAATCACATAGAATTTTGAGTCAGTGATATATAGGAGGTGAAACCAAAGGAACTGTTCCCCCAGTATTTCCATCAAACTGTCTCTTCTTTGGGTTAACATTTTCTCAAGCAAGTAATATGTCATCCCTTTATATATTTTTCTCTGATCTTATTTGTCATGTAGATTTCAACATTTAGTACCTCAATCTATAGCTTGGAGACCTTTGTGTCGACCCCCTTGGGGAATTCCACAAATAAATCACCACCTTGAATCAGACATAGTTACAGAGATGGAGGGAGATGTGGTATGGAACAGAAGGTTTGTTATTACTGTTTATTATTTACTGAGTGTTGATAATGTTCTTGATACTGCACAGATGACCTAAAGACCTTAGTTGTTGAAGTATTTGAAATACTGTATTTTCTAAAATGAAGGGTTCAAATCCCAGAAAAGTCAACTCAACCCTTCATTCTTCCAAGGTAGATAAACATCTACTTCTCTGCTCTTGTTTTTCTACTTCCTCCCAGCCCCTCTTCCATTCTGCCAAGAAATCCTCACTCACTGCCTCTTCATAATCCTCTGATTCCCACCTTTATGCCTTTTTAAATACTGTCCATTGCACCTGAACACTCACTTTGCACTACTGTACCTAGTGTCCTCTCTGTCTTAAAAATAATTCTCTTGAGGCCAGAAGTGCTAGCCCATGTCAGTAAAAATGTTACTCACGCATTAAATGTAAGCAAAAATCCCCTCAAACCCTACACTCTCCAAATTCACTGCCTGTCTGATTTACATTTATCTGTTTAGTCTGTAAATGCCACAGCAACGTAATCCTGAGTAAACTGAGCACCATGCAGTTTATGTGCATGTAGACTTTTCAGATGAAATGCTAAAAACTCAGGTCTTGTTTGTTCTATGATGTTGAAGTTTCCACAGCATATTCTGCACCCTAGTGTCTTTAGCATTCTGGTCTACAGTTGCATTTATCAATGTTGATAAATGCAAAGTAATGCACATTGGAAAACATAATTCCAACTATACATATAAAATGATGGGATCTAAATTAGTTATTACCACTCAAGAAAGATCTTGGAGTCATTGTGAACAGTTTTCTGAAAACATCCACTCAATGTGCAGCGGCAGTCAAAAAAGCTAACAGAATGTTGGGAATTATTAATAAATGGTTAGATAAGAAGACCGAAAATATCATATTGCCTGCATATAAATCCATGGTACACCCACATCTTGAATACTGAGCGCAGATGTGGTCGCTCCATCTCAAAGAAACATATATTGGAATTGGAAAAGGTTCAGAAAAGGACAACAAAAATTATTAGGGGTACAGAACGGCTGCCATATTAATCTGAGGAGAGATTAATAAAACTGGGACTTTTCAGCTTGGAAAAGACTCGACTAAGGGGGGATATGATAGAAGTCTATAAAATCAGGACTGGTGTGGAGAAAGCAAATGCAAAGGATGGGCTCCACCTAAACCAAAGTGGAACCAGACTGCTGGCACTTAACATTAAAAAGGTTGCAGAGCAGTTTTTAAACTAAGAGATGGGGGAAAGCCGAGTGCTGCAGTGGAGCATGTGGATCGGACAGAGACTTCTCTTACAGGAGAGTCTATTGATAGAGATTCTCTAGGTTTTAGTCAGGAGGAGAGGATGGAAGAGGATAAAATATGGGCCAGATCAGACGAGAAACATTCACATAAAAAAGAATATGACACATCAGAAAAGGGCAAACAAATAAACAGTGACAAGTTTTTAAAGTGCTTGTACACAAATTCTAGAAGTCTAAATAATAAGATGGGTGAACTAGAGTGTCTTGTGTTAAAGGAGGATATTGATATAAGAGGCATCACACCTGGTGGAGCGGGGACAATCAATGGGACACAATCATTCCGGGGTACAAAATATATCGGAAGGACAGAAGGCAGGTCGGGGGGGAAGGACTGGCACTATATGTGAAAGAAAACGTAGAATCAAATGAAGTAAAAATCTTAAATGAATCCATATGTTCCATAGAATCTCTATGAATAGTAATTCCATCCTTCAATAAAAATATAACATTAGGGATCTATTATCGACCACCTGACCAGGACAGTGATAGGACGATGAAATGCTAAGGGAGATTAGAGAGGCTAACAAAATAAAGAACTCAATAATAGTGGGGGATTTCAATTATCCCCATATTGACTGGGTACATGTCACCTCAGGACAAAATGCAGAGACAAAATTTCTCGATACTTTAAATGACTGCTTCTTGGAGCAGCTGGTACAGGAACCCACAAGGGGAGAGGCAATTCTCGATTTAGTCCTGAGTGGAGCACAGGATCTGATCCAAGAGGTAACTATAACAGGACCGCTTGGAAATAGTGACCATAATATAATAACATTTAACATTCCTGGGGTGGGAAGAACACCTCAACAGCCCAACACTGTGGCATTTAATTTCAGAAAGGGGAACTATGCAAAAAATGAGGAGGTTAGTTAAACAGAAATTAAAAGGTACAGTGACTAGAGTGAAATCCCTGCAAGCTGCATGAACACTTTTCAAAGACACCATAATAGAGGCCCAACTTAAATGTATACCCCAAATTAAAAAACACAGTAAAAGAACTAAAAAGGAGCCACCGTGGCTTAACAACCATGTAAAAGACGCAGTGAGAGATAAAAGGCATCTTTTAAAAAGTGGAAGTCAAATCCTGTTGAGGTAAATAGAAAGGAGCATAAACATTGCCAAATTAAGTGTAAAAATGTAATAAGAAAACCCAAAAAGGAGTCTGAAGAACAGCTAGCCAAAACCTCAAAAGGTAATAACAAAATGTTTTTTAAATACATCAGAAGCAGGAAGCCTGCTAAACAACCAGTGGGGCCCCTGGACGATCGAGATACAAAAGGAGCACTTAAAGACGATAAAGTCATTGCGGAGAAACTAAATTAAATCTTTGCTTCAGTCTTCAATGGCTGAGGATGTTAGGGAGATTCCCAAACCTGAACCGAACTCTGTAGGTGACAAATCTGAGGACTTGTCACAGATTGAAGTGTCACTAGAGGAGGTTTTGGAATTAATCGATAAACTTAACAGTAACAAGTCACCGGGACCAGATGGCATTCACCCAAGAGTTCTGAAAGAACTCAAATGTGAAATTGCGGAACTATTAACTATGGTTTGTAACCTGTCCTTTAAATCAGCTTCTGTACCCAATGACTGGAAGATAGCTAATGTAACGCCAATATTTAAAAAGGGCTCTAGAGGTGATCTTGGAAATTACAGACCGGTAAGTCTAACGTCAGTAGCGGGCAAATTATTTGAAACCATAGTAAAGAGCAAAATTGTCAGACATAAAGAAGAACATAAATTGTTGGGAAAAAGTCAACATGGTTTCTGTAACGGGAAATCATGTCTTACTAATCTATTAGAGTTCTTTGAAGGGGTCAACAAACATGTGGACAAGGGGGATCCAGTGGACATAGTGTACTTAGATTTCCAGAAAGCCTTTGACAAGGTCCCTCACCAAAGGCTCTTACGTAAATTAAGTTGTCATGGGATAAGAGGGAAAATCCTTTCATGGATTGAGAACTGGTTAAAAGACAGGGAACAAAGGGTAGGAATAAATGGTAAATTTTCAGAATGGAGAGGGGTAACTAGTGGTGTTCCCCAAGGGTCAGTCTTAGGACCAATCCTATTCAACTTATTCATAAATGATCTGGAGAAAGGGGTAAACAGTGAGGTGGCAAAGTTTGCAGATGATACTAAACTGATCAAGATAGTTAAGACCAAAGCAGACTGTGAAGAATTTCAAAAAGATCTCACAAAACTAAGTGATTGGGCAACAAAATGTCAAATGAAATTTAATGTGGATAAATGTAAAGTAATGCACATTGGAAAAAATAACCCCTACGACACATACACTATGATGGGGGCTAATTTAGCTACAACTAATCAGGAAAGAGATCTTGGAGTCATCGTGGATAGTTCTCTGAAGACGTCCACGCAGTGTGCAGCGGCAGTCAAAAAAAAGCAAATAGGATGTTAGGAATCATTAAAAAAAGGGATAGAGAATAAGATGGAGAATATCTTATTGCCCTTATATAAATCCATGGTACGCCCACATCTTGAATACTGCGTAGAGATGTGGTCTCCTCATCTCAAAAAAGATATACTGGCATTAGAAAAGGTTCAGAGAAAGGGCAACTAAAATGATTAGGGGTTTGGAACTGGTCCCATATGAGGAGAGATTAAAGAGGCTAGGACTTTTTGGCTTGGAAAGGAGGAGACTAAGGGGGGATATGATACAGGTATATAAAATCATGAATGGTGTGGAGAAAGTGAATTAGGAAAAGTTATTTACTTGTTCCCATAATATAAGAACTAGGGGCCACCAAATGAAATTAATGGGCAGCAGGTTTAAAACAAATAAAAGGAAGTTCTTCTTCACACAGCACACAGTCAACCTGTGGAATTCCTTGCTTGAGGAGGTTGTGAAGGCTAGGACTATAACAGGGTTTAAAAGAGAACTAGATAAATTCATGGAGGTTAAGTCCATTAATGGCTATTAGCCAGGGTCGGTAAGGAATGGTGTCCCTAGCCTCTGTTTGTCAGAGGGTGGAGATGGATGGCAGGAGAGAGATCACTTGATCATTACCTGTTAGGTTCACTCCCTCTAAGGTACCTAGCATTGGCCACCGGCGGTAGACAGGATACTGGGCTGGATGGACCTTTGGTCTGACCCAGTATGGCCACTCTTATGTTCTTAAATAAGGAAGTGTTATTTACTCCTTCTCATAACACAAGAACTAAGGGTCATCAAATGAAATTAAAAGGCAGCAGGTTTAAAACAAACAAAAGGAAGTATTTTTTCACACAACGCACAGTCAACCTGTGGAACTCTTTGCCAGAGAACATTGTGAAGGCCAAGACTATAATAGGGTTAAAAAAAAAAAAAACCTAGATAAATTCATGGACGATAGGTCCATCAATGGCTATTAGCCGGAAGCTGGGAATGGGTGACAGGGGATGGATCACTTGATGATTCCCTGTTCTGTTCATTCCCTATGGGGCACCTAGCACTGGCCACTGTTGGAAGACAGGATACAGGGCTAGATGGACCTTTGGTCTGTCCCAGTATGGCTGTTCTTATGTACAGTACAAAAGAAAGTAGTTTATTGATTTTCCTTCAATTGGCCTCAGCCTTGCACCTTCCTGACTTCTCTCTGTCATTTAATAAAATATGATGTCAAATAATTTAAAAACAACAAAAGGAAAATATATCCCTTCTTTAAATACATTCACAAGAAAAGGAACTATATTAATTCCAGCTCATCAAGGCAGGACCTATCTTTATATATTTTCTCTAGTTTTTCTGATGTCACTTTCATGGCTGACACATAACAGATTACAGAAAAGTCTGAGATGTGTGTCTTTACTTCCTTTTCCCTCACACCACGATTCTCTCTCCCATCCAAAAATATCCTGAATTTTAATTCACTTTAAATGAATTCTGAAAACAGTGGTGTTGTTTTTCATGTGTGTATGTGTGCACAGAGTTACTCAAAGATTTGGTCCCACCTGTCTATATTTCTTTTAGCTTATGTGATGCCATTTCACTGACTGACTGCTGAAGCCAAGGCTGCACCAAGAGTCAGGAGATGCGTGAGAGAGACCTGAGGGCCTCCGCCATCTCCCAACAGCCCAAGTCTCAGGGCTTGTCTTCACTACCTCACTAAATCGGCGCTGCTGCGATTGATACAGCGGCATCAATTTAGCGGGTCTGGTGAAGATGTGGTAAATCAATGGGAGAGCGCTCTCCCATCGACATAATTAATCCATCTCAACGAGTGGCAGAAGCTATGTCAACAGGAAAGCGTCACCCGCTGACATAGCACAGTATAGACAGTATAGAAAGAGGGAAGAGAGGGAAGAGCATCTTCGCCAGCAGGCTGGCTAACCTAGTGAGGAGGGCTTTAAACTAGGTTCACCGGGGGAAGGAGACCAAAGCCGTGAGGTAAGTGGGGAAATGGGATCCTGGGAGGAAGCACAAGCAGGAGAGCGCAAGAGGGGAGGACTCCTGTCTCATACTGAGAAAGAGGGACGATCGATGATTTATCTTAAGTGCCTATACACAAATGCAAGAAGCCTGGGAAACAAGCAGGGAGAACTGGAAGTCCTGGCACAGTCAGGGAACTATGATGCGATTGGAATAACAGAGACTTGGTGGGATAACTCACATGACTGGAGTACTGTCATGGATGGATATAAACTGTTCAGGAAGGACAGGCAGGGCAGAAAAGGTGGGGGAGTTGCGTTGTATGTAAGAGAGGAGTATGACTGCTCAGAGCTCCGGTATGAAACTGCAGAAAAACCTGAGAGTCTCTGGATAAAGTTGAGAAGTGTGAGCAACAAGGGTGATGTCGTGGTCGGAGTCTGCTATAGACCACCAGACCAGGGGGATGAGGTGGACGAGGCTTTCTTCTGGCAACTAGCAGAAGTTGCTAGATCGCAGGCCCTGGTTCTCATGGGAGACTTTAATCACCCTGATATCTGCTGGGAGAGCAATACAGCTGTGCACAGACAATCCAGGAAGTTTTTGGAAAGTGTAGGGGACAATTTCCTGGTGCAAGTGCTAAAGGAACCAACTAGGGGCAGAGCTTTTCTTGACCTGCTGCTCACAAACAGGGAAGAATTAGTAGGGGAAGCAAAAGTGGATGGGAACCTGGGAGGCAGTGACCATGAGATGGTCGAGTTCAGGATCCTGACACAAGGAAGAAAGGAGAGCAGCAGAATACGGACCCTGGACTTCAGAAAAGCAGACTTTGACTCCCTCAGGGAACAGATGGGCAGGATACCCTGGGAGAATAACATGAAGGGCAAAGGGGTCCAGGAGAGCTGGCTGTATTTTAAAGAATCCTTATTGCGGTTGCAGGAACAAACCATCCCGATGTGTAGAAAGAATAGTAAATATGGCAGGCGACCAGCTTGGCTAAACAGTGAAATCCTTGCTGATCTTAAACGCAAAAAAGAAGCTTACAAAAAGTGGAAGATTGGACAAATGACCAGGGAGGAGTATAAAAATATTGCTCAGGCATGAAGGAATGAAATCAGGAAGGCCAAATCACACTTGGGGTTGCAGCTAGCAAGAGATGTTAAGAGTAACAAGAAGGGTTTCTTCAGGTATGTTAGCAACAAGAAGAAAGTCAAGGAAAGTGTGGGCCCCTTACTGAATGAGGGAGGCAACCTAGTGACCGAGGATGTGGAAAAAGCTAATGTACTCAATGACTTTTTTGCCTCTGTCTTCACGAACAAGGTCAGCTCCCAGACTGCTGCACTGGGCAGCACAGTATGGGGAGAAGGTGACCAGCCCTCTGTGGAGAAAGAAGTGGTTCGGGACTATTTAGAAAAACTGGACGTGCACAAGTCCATGGGGCCGGATGCGCTGCATCCGAGGGTGCTAAAGGAGTTGGCGGATGAGATTGCAGAGCCATTAGCCATTATTTTTGAAAACTCATGGCGATCGGGGGAGGTCCCGGATGACTGGAAAAAGGCTAATGTAGTGCCCATCTTTAAAAAAGGGAAGAAGGAGGATCCGGGGAACTACAGGCCAGTCAGCCTCACCTCAGTCCCTGGAAAAATCATGGAGCAGGTCCTCAAGGAATCAATTATGAAACAGTTAGAGGAGAGGAAAGTGATCAGGAACAGTCAGCATGGATTCACCAAGGGGAAGTCGTGCCTGACCAACCTAATTGCCTTCTATGATGAGATAACTGGCTCTGTGGATGAGGGGAAAGCAGTCGATGTGTTATTCCTTGACTTCAGCAAAGCTTTTGATACGGTCTCCCACAGTATTCTTGCCGCCAAGTTAAAGAAGTATGGGCTGGATGAAAGGACTGTAAGGTGGATAGAAAGCTGGCTAGATCGTCGGGCTCAACGGATAGTGATCAATGGCTCCATGTCTAGTTGGCAGCCGGTTTCAAGCGGAGTGCCCCAAGGGTCGGTCCTGGGGCCGGTTTTGTTTAATATCTTTATTAATGATCTGGAGGATGGTGTGCACTGCACTCTCAGCAAGTTTGCAGATGACACTAAACTGGGAGGCGTGGTAGATACACTAGAGGGTAGGGATCGGATACAGAGGGACCTAGACAAATTAGAGGATTGGGCCAAAAAAAACCTGATGAGGTTCAACAAGGAATTGGTCCTGCTTTGAGCAGGGGGTTGGACTAGATGACCTCCTGAGGTTCTTTCCAACCCTGATATTCTATGATAAGTTATGTTGACTTAAGCTGCAGTGTAGACAAGGCCTCAGGCTTGTAGGCACAGGATAAGTAGCAACTACTCCAGCATGGGGAGTCGGTGATTTGAGGGCAGGCTTGAGCAATCAAGTTCAGAACCCGCCCTGCCCCAAGCTCCCCTATCCTCGCAGTGCGCTGGAGGCCGCAGGTACGTAGGGCGAGGGAAGATCACGGGCCTTGCCAATCCTTGTGGGGAGGGGCATAAAACGGCCCCAAACCCGCTTTTGGGCTCGCCGCAGCCAGACCCTGCCTACGCAGTCTGTCACGGACTGTGCTCATGCTCAGCAAGCGGGGCATCGCGCATGCGCGCTCACTCACCTCCGCCCGACTCCCCATCGCCACAGCAGCGTCCCCGCCACACGCAGCAGGCCAGCGGAACCACGCTCATGAGGAGCCAATCGGAAGGTCACATTCCAGCCCCGGTAGCGTCTCAGCACCTCCCCTAGGGAACGTTACTGGACGTGCCTGCGCCGAACTTTTCCCTGCGCTCCACTAGTGGCGGCGAGGCTACTTCCGGGTGCAGCGGGCATTTGTGCCCGATAGAGCCGTGTCCCTTGAACACTGGTTCCGGACAGGACGGTGCCCCCGGAGCCGAGCGGGGAAACTAGAGGGCGTAGCTAGGCTGCAATAAGGAGAAAGAAACGTGATTGGCTAATAAGTTTCCCCTGTTCCAGCCTATGGGTACCTAGGGTGCCTTAGTGCGTGGTGCTGCTGGGCTCTCTGTCCAGGCCTGTGCTGGGGGGGTTGCCCTGCCAACACGCGCAAGGCAGAGTCTGGGCCCCCGCAGCGCTGTGTCCGGGATGCCCTGTCTACCCAGCTCCACCCCCCCCCCCCCAAGCGGCAGCAGGAGGGGCCCAGCATGAAATTGCCAAAAAAAAAAAAAAAAAAAAAAAAAAAAACATGAGATTTAAACATCGTGGCTGTTGTTGGGTGTAGCCAGGCTGAGGCTGCCCTCTGAAAGTATGAGGGTTAGAAAGCTACATTTCTCCCCTAACAACATGCCTCCAGGAGTTTGGGTTTAAGAAAAGCACCATACATTGCAAAAAAAAAAAAAAAAAAAAACTAGGAGTCCTTGTGGTACCTTAGAGACTAACCAATTTATTCGGGCATAAACTTTCGTGAGCTAATGCATGCATCCGATAAGTGGGTTTTAGCCCACAAAAGCTCATGCCCAAATAAATTGGTTAGTCTCTAAGGTGCCACAAGGACTCCTAGTTGTTTTTGCTGATACAGACTAACACGGCTACCACTGAAACCTGTCGTCATACATTGCAATGTGGCTCTATGTGCTACTCCAGGCTCCTTGTGCATAAATTAAACTGCACCTTTAATGCACCAGGCCCACGCCAACTTGCCCTTAAACCAGCTGAAACACTTGTATGGATGTCAATGGGAGTTGGGTCAGACCTTGAAGTAAAATTAGTGAGTTGTATCAAGCATCTGAGAACTATACACTGTGCTGGGCTCTTTAAGTTTTGTATCCCATAACAGGGCTCCTGGGGGGGGGGGGGGGGGGATATTTTCAATGAGATTTTAAATTATGTTCTTAAAAGTTTTCAGAGTCATTAGAACCCTAGGGATCCTAAAACCACCACACTAAATGACATGAAAATGGTATATTTTGCTATTTTTTTTGGTGAAGAAACCATTCAGTTTTCAAACTCATAACTGGAAAGTCATCAGTTTCCAGCCAATTAACAGGTGCACAGCTGCTTTTTACTCCCTAGCCAGTATTTAACTCTGCTTATACTTAATTTCCATTTCCTAAGAAATTGTGGTCATCTAGATAATTAAGACTTATTTTGTCAGAACTGATTTGGGAGGAGTGCATCATTTCCTTTTGTTTATAAAAAACAACCAAAAAAAAAAAAAAAGAAAAGAAATCCAGAGCATACATCTTTTCTTTTCAGCATGAGAGAACATTCAGATGGGTACTGAGGAAGAACCTCAGAGTTGAAGCACCTGCCGTATTTTTGATCACTGAAAATTACAGACACAGAATTAAATTCTGCCTTGGAAAAATATTTACAGCTCCTCGGCTAACTTCAAGAGGAATTATACCCACTCATATCAGGAGTCAGGACTGTTTTGACTTCATAGATATCAAAGATTCCTTTTTGTCTGTTTACCAACATTTGCAACATATGCCAGTGGAAGTGATTCTTGGTTCTAAGAATTCTAGCGCTTTTTGTTAACAGGAAAATTTAATGCATTGACAACCTGCAAAAGGAGTTGAGCAATGAGGTGGCAAACTTTGCAGATGAGACAAAATTATTTAGGTTAGTCAAGGCCAGAAAAGACTCTGAGAAGCTTCAGAGGCACCTAACCAAGCTAGGTGAATAGGCAACATGATGTTGGTAAATCCTAAATGTAAAGTAATCAACATTGAAGGGGAAAAATTAAACTACTCATACAATTTGATTCTGGATTCTAAATTAATTGTGTCAACTCAGGAAAAGAACCTGAGTATCAGAAACCTCTGTAGAACTATGCCCAATGTGCAGTTGTAGAAAACAAAGCAAACAAAATATTAAGAATGGGAGAGAGAATAATACAGTATAGAAAATATTATAATGCCATTATATACATCAGTGGTTCACCCTCACTTGGAATAGAGTGTTCTGTTTTGGTAACCATCTAAAAAAGGACATTGCAGAATTAGAGGCGGTTCAGAGGTGGACGATGGCACTGATATGAGAAATGGAAAAATTCTTATGGAGAGAGATTGAACAGAGCACTATTATTTACCTGAGAAAGGAGATGAGTAAGAAGAGACATAATAAAAGCATACAAAATAATATTATGGAGAAGGTAGACTGGGAGCTTCTTTTCTTCATCTCACACTACAAGAACAAGGACACTGAAGCTGAAAAGTAACAAATTCAAAACTGATAAATTATAGTTTACATACTTATATAGCCCCCATTACTGTAGTAGCTGAGTACCTCACAATCTTTAATGTATTTATCCTCACAGCACCCCTATGAGGTAGGGATGCACAATTATTCCCATTTTACTGATAAGGAATTGAGAGATTAAGGCCCAGATCCTCAAAGGTATTTAGGTATCTAATTTCCATTGAGTTTAATGGGAGTTAGGTGCTTAAATACCTTTGAGGATCTGGGCCTAAATGACTTGCTGAAGGCCATGGAGGACGGTTAACATAGCAGGGAACTGAACCCTAGTTCACTCAAGTAGCAGGCTGGTAGCCTGATTACCTAACCATCCTTCACACAATATGTAATGTGACTGTGGAACTCTGACATAGGATGACATTTCTGCTAGGACTTCAATAAGACTGAAAGAGAGAGTGGACATTTATGTGGATAGCATGAGTTTCCAGAGTTATAATAATTAATGCTAAAAAGGTGTTTTGGAAGGGATATAAACAGGGCCGGCTCCAGGGTTTTGGCCGCCCCAAGCAGCCAAAAAAAAAAAAAAGCCGCGATCGCGATCTGCGGCGGCAATTCGGCGGAAGGTCCTTCGCTCCGAGCGGGAGTGAGGGACCGTCCGCCGAATTGCCGGACCTGCCGCCCCTCTCCGGAGTGGCCGCCCCAAGCACCTGCTTGCCAAGCTGGTGCCTGGAGCCGGCCCTGGATATAAAATGTCATGCTTCAGGGTTTTAGCCATGTCCAACTATTACACAAGGCTTTCATAGGGGCAGAATCTCAAGCATCTATCTCCCTTCTGTGGGATTTTTTGGACTGTCCTCTGAAGCAGCTTGTAGTAACCACTGTAGAGACAGAAGATTGGAATAGGTGGATCACAGATCTGATCCAGTATGCCTATGTTCCTACACTGTATATGCTTGTATCTAAGTACTCTTCAACATGTAATGGAAGTCTGAGCTTTCTTTTCTGTATGCTATAACCCTGACCTGATCACTTCTAGGGCAGGATCTTTTAGTCATCACACCAAATAGTTCTTTATTTCTTTGCTTGAGACTATCAACTATCACCCCATTCCTACAACTGTCTCTATATAGGTACCTCCTGTGCCCACTCAGAGCCCCACTGAAGTCAAGGTACTTTGTGCGAGCACAGGAGTTTGCCCATGCAGAGCCAGTTGCCAGACTGGGGCTTATAAAATCAGTTAATACCAATTGTCATGGGGCTGGTTTTTATTATGTGGACACCTCTCCACTAGAAAGAGAAGTGAGACTGACAGCTCATGGATCATCAAACAATCATAAAATGATAGCAATTATGGGGTGCTAGCAACTGCACTAGATACAGATCAGTGACTGAGAGGTAGAAAGCTCTGTCATTTCATTAATTATCTATTAAGCCATCAAGTGGCCCTATCATCACCTTTTTCTGAGAAAGGGAAAATGTTATTACTTTTCTTCTTCTCACATCAAAACACCTGAATCCAGTGATTGACTCCATGTGAGTCTAATTATAGGAAAGCATACAATGAACCTAAAGGTGTCTCTGTCACTCTGATTTTCATTCATGGATGCAATTTTTAATTTAGAAAATTAATTTCTCTAACAGAAATAGACAGTTATCTTTCTAAGATATGTCAAACTTTATGGTGTGTAAGCCATTAAGTGTTGTACTTGTAATGTGTTAGTTAAGAATCAGTTGTCATTTTCTTTATACACCTAATATTTTTAGTGGTTTATAGCTGAGTTAAAAAAATAGCCAGAGGCTGAATCTTTTGATAGGATTAATTGAGGATGGAATAGGAACTGTAATTCCTTAATCATCTTTGCAGCTTTAAGTTAGACTTTTTAAATAGATAATTATATTCCTTTGTTTAATTATAATTGCATACGATATATACGTAACAGTCTGTCAGCATTTCCATTATCATCTTCTCTTTTCAGGAGATTATTCCCTTTGTGGGAAATTTACTTTGAGTTAAAATTTGTTAAATAGGAGCAGATACATTATTTTAACAATTTATTACTAACATTGAAGGAATCATTTTTAATAATCATGAAAAAATTTTTGGAAAACTTCCTGAAATATGTTGAGTAAATTATTCAATGAACATAGCCCTATCCTGGAATACGATCCACTAAGAGGTGCAAGCATCTTTTTCATCAAATACAATTGCAGGTTCAAGGGCCACATTAGTGAATTATTCAACTATTCATAAAAACTGGGTGAATAACAGAAATATTTTTGACTATTTTTAAGCTATTGCAAAATTAAATAAGTAGTTTGATAAGAATTATTTAACCAGGTCTGTTTATTACATTTAAAAAAATGCTGCTGCACATTTAGATCAATGTTTTTAAATTATGTTGGTTTATCATCTTTTTTTGAGCTACTAATATCCAGTAAATAATAGAGGCTAAGGACTCCAATGAAATCAGTGGGACTACTTACAGAGCATACTGTTAAATACATGAATAAGTTTTGTAGGATCAGGGCCTTAAATAAGTATTTATGTAATATATGATCTATCATTTTGTATCTAATCAATTATGTCCATTTTTATGTTCTTTCCTTAAAGACGTTTTAATCCTATAAAATAAAAAAAGTAAGTTTAACAACATCTTTGTTAAAATAACATTCACTGTCTGACAAACATAGAAAAGCAAGGAAATTAAAAGCTGAGGCAGGAATTCTGTCCTTATCTTACCCCTTTACAACTAAGCAAAGCAGTACCCTTAGGACATATATGTACCAAAATACCTGCATACACTGGGGTGAGGTAAAGGACAGAATGTCAGCCCACGGTTCTTTGATTTGTTTGGTCAGACCTTTCTTTTTAGTGCCCCAGGACATATTACTAGACAGCCACTAAGGAAGGAGTATGACAAGTTCTGCTTTTTTACACCATCTTCAAATAACTGAAGTAACTCAAGATTTACAGTGGTCTGAGAACAGAATTCTGCCAACTATTCTCTCCATAGTTATGGTTAAATCACATATTTCCCTTACAAGAGTATATAATGATCCTATATATAAGAATTTTTATGGAAAGTGTTAGAAAAATCAAACCAGGGCTTTGCAAACTATGAAGGTTAAAAATTAGGTGGACTGTGTTTTTTTGTTTTAGCTTTTGGAATGTTTTCTAATATTTTTAAACTTTTCATCTCTAAAAGCAGCTTCACCTAGAAATTATGTTTGTTAATCTCAGTGAGGTGTGGTGCATTTGTCTAATTTTGTGGTTGGAAGATGGACCAATTTGCAGGACTAAAATGCTAAGATTTTTCTCAAAATCTCCTGTCAGTGCTAGCAATGATGGGAATGCTAATGTAGACCAGCTGCCAGTGCCATTTTGTCATCTAAGGCCTTGTCTATACTACACAGTTTTGTCGACAAAAGTCAGCTTTCGTCAACAAAACCGTGGAGGTGTACATACTGAAATGCTCTTCCTGCCGATGTAACTCCTCTGCTATGCCAACATAATAAAACCATCTTGACAAGTGGCATAGAGCTTTTTGTAATGTAGTTAGAGTGACGCAGCGTCAGTGTAGACACCTCACTTGGTTATATCGCCCTAATTGGCCTCCAGGAGGTGAATGCCCATCATGACTGCTCTGGTCAGTGGTTTGAACTCTGCTGCCCTGAAGGTACACGAGTATACATCTCCTCCCCCCACACACACATATAAAGGCCCGTGAATTTTTGAAATTTCTCTTCCTGTTTGCTCAGCATGCACAGTTGACACAGCATCTTCCCAGCTGACCATGCTGGCTTTCCGCAGCAGAGGTGCTCCTGCGTGGAGCACACCAGAGCTGTTTAATCTGCTGAGTCTATGGGGAGAGGAGGCTGTGCAGTCACAGCTTCGCACCAGCCATAGGAATTTTGATACCTACAGGCTGATTGCTAATGGCATGCAGGAGACGGGGCACAAAAAGGACACGCAACAGTGTCATAATAAAATCAAAGAGCTGAGGCAGGCATGCCAGAAGACAAGGGAGGCCAACCATTGCTCTGATACGGCGCCACAGAAATGAGGAGCAGCACGCCATCCTCAGCGGATGGCAGTGATCCCACTTCCACTGCCAAGAGTCCCGTGGATACTTCAGGGGGACTGGAGGCAGTGGCCAGCGGACTCAACGCTGATGAGGAAGTAGTGGATGAGGAGGTGGAGCTGGAGGACGATGTGGAGCACACGGCAAGGGTTGTCTGGTGTTTTGGCGAGTCAGGACCTCTTTTTTCCACTCTGGAGGAGTCTAGCTAGTCCCAGCACTCCAGCTCTGGCACACAGGATGCAGGAGAGGGGAGTTCCGGTAAGTGCTCATTTTGCTCAAGTGCTCATACTGCCTGGTGAGAGGAAACTAAGCTCTCATGTACTTTGTTATATGGTAGAGGAAGGATAAGGGACAGAAATTAACAACAGAGTGGAGCCTGTCCATCTACTCAATGGAGCCATGGCAGAAAAGTTTGTTAATGTACATGGGGATGTCTTGGGAATCCTCCATAGTGATCTCTAGGAAACATTCCGGTAGATATTCTGCAATCTTTTGCTAAAGGTTCCGTGGGAGAGCTGCCTGTTTCTCCCACTGCTGTGTCACCCAGCAATTATTTCTGGAGGGACCAGAGTGGCATATGGAGCTGGTCTGAAACCACACGCATATAGGAGATGCTCCCTTGCTTAGGATGCATGCTTAGGAGTGAGATATTGGATTCTATTACCCTAGCCAGTGGAAAAGGGTACCAGTATTCACAATAGGCTCCCTAGTGGGTTATTAACCCCCCTTCGCAAACCACCCATTGTCCCTTCCTGCCCTTTCCCTCTTGCCCACCACCTCCTTCCCTGTGAACGCACCATAATTAGGGCTCACGACGACCTGTGTATTAGCCAAGGGACAGTGAGAAAGAGGTATGTGTAACTTTTGTGATTCACAGCAGTAAGCGCACTCACAATACTGTCTCTATTCATTGTTTCTTTGCCTTCTGCAGATGTGCCCTTGAGAATGCACTCCTCCACAGCGGCTTAGTGCCTCTATTAGATAAGGTGGCGACCGAGGAAGAGTAAGGAGGATCTGTTTCGCGAGGTGCTGCAGTCAACAGATGCAGCACAGAGCGAAACAAGAGTGTGGAGGGAGACAATTAATGAAAGACTTAGGCTGGATAGACAGGAAAGTACACAGGCACAGTAGCAGATGATAAAGCTCCTCGAACACCAGAGATATTGAAGTCCCTCATTAGCCTGCATTTGCAGCAATCTGTGTCTGACTTCTCCTCCAGCCACTACAGAACTGCTGTCCATGCTCTTCTCAAATTCCCCCCAGCGCATTCCTTGCACATACCCGATCCTCACAGTACCCCGTGCACTCCACGCCTGGGGACTGGTTTCACAATGAAAGTTGGAGTTACAGCCAGCTGCGAGAGCCCTAACTGCGAGACTGTTCTTCTTTGTCATGTCCCCTGTTTGACCAAAAGTTTGTGTTTGATTCTGTTATTAAACTTGAGTCTTTGAAATAAAATAAATCTTAATTTGTGAAATACTTACATGCATACATCGCTCAGTCTTAACATTGAGACACATTGGCTATAGGTAGGACTATTTGCTCCTTACAATTAACACTCAAGAAGCAAGTAATTTATGGTGGCAACTAAATATTGCCTCGCCAAATGCACCACATACAGACACATGACTGGCAATCATTGTCAAAATGAACAGGAGTACTTGTGGCACCTTAGAAACTAACAAATTTATTTGATCATAAGCTTTCGTGGGCTACAGCCCACTTCTTCGGAGCTCAAAATGCTCTTTCAAAGCCTCTCTGATTCAAATAGCCTCCTGCTGTGGCCCTCTAATTGCCCTTGTATCTGGCTGCTCAAAATCAGCAGCCAGCTGATCAGCTTCAGCGGCCCACCCTGGGGAAAACTTTCCCCCTTTTGATTTGCAAATATTATGGAGAGTACAGCAGGCTGCAATGGCCAATGGAATATTTTCCTCATTGAGGCCTAACGGGCCAAAAAGACAGTGCCAGAGACATTTTAATTGGCCAAAGGCACATTCAACCATCATTCGGCACCTGCTGAGCCTGTTGCTGAAGCGCTCCTTGCTGCTATCTAGGTTTCTGGTGTAAGGCTTCATGAGCCCTGGGAGTAAGGGGTACGTGGGGTGTCCAAAGTCCCTATGGGTATTTTCACACCCCCCCCCCATTGGAATCTTCTGGAAAGAAGGTCCTAGCATGCAACTTTCTATACAGTTCAGTGTTCCAAAAAATGCGTGCACCTTCCCTGACCATCCTGCACTGATGCCAGTGAAACGGCTGTGGTGATCTAGCAGCGCCTGATAGACCATGGAGAAGTAGCCCTTTGAGTTGATGTACTCCAATGCAAGACGGTTGGGGGCCAAAATTGGGATATGTGTTCCATCTATTGTCCCTCTGCAGTTAGGGAATCCCATTGCCTCAAAACCATCAATTATTTCCTGCACATTACCGAGAGTCACAGTCCTTGGTAGCAGGACCTGCACACTTACATCACCGCAGCCCCCACAGTGGACTTTCAAACTCCAAACTGATTCACAGCTGACCAGTAGCAGTCTGGAGTTGCCAGCTTCCACACAGTGATCGCCACACACTCTTCTTCAATGAGGGCAGCTCTCATTCTGGTGTCCTTGTGCCGCAGTGCTGGGGCAAACTCCGCAGACAGTTCCAGGAAGGTGGCTTTGCACATCCGAAAGTTCTGCAGTCACTGCTCGTCATCCCATACATGCATCATGATGCAATCCCACCACTCAGTGTTTGTTTCCTGCTGAGCCCAATGCCGACGCTCCACCATGGCAAGCTATTCTGTGAATGCCAGCAGCAATCTTGAATTATTTGTTTCCATGGCAGACAGCAGGGCAGGCATAACCGATACACTCTCTGTTTCGCAGCTCATGTAATACTGCAGGACCAGCCGCGTTGTGTTCAGCATGCTCATCACCAGAATGGTCAGCAGCTCAGGATCTGTGTTGTCAGGCAGAGATGGCGGATGCACAGTTCACAAGGACTGTTGAAAAATGGAGCAAAATGAAGTAGGAAGTCCATGATGGGTTGGAAAGAACTGCATCATGGGACAGCGAGCACATCCCCATGATGCACCGTGATCCACTCCCAGAGCTCCCAGCAGCAGAGGGTGGCGAGTTGCACAGTGGGATAGCTACCCACGATGCAACGTTCTCTCTGCCGATGCAATGACTGTGGATGTGCTCAGTCGACACAAGGAGCATTGTGTGAATATATCCACCAATGCTATTAAAACAACTTACTGTCATTGACAAAACTTAAGTTGACTTAACTCTGTAGCATACATATGGCCTTACCCTGCTCAGAACAGGCAGAACTGCTGTGAGTCTGCTTAGCAAGAGGAAGTGTGCACAGAGGATGGACATATTTCGCAGTTATGGACATGCAGGAAAGTTTTGGGGGCAGTGCAAGGGCAGTTGGGTAGGCTCAGTTGCTCCATAGATATGCAGATAAACCATCCATTTACTTCTATTAAGCAGGAGCTCCAGAAACTACTAGATCTTCCCTCTACATTCCATAGAACAATCCGTGGCCAGGCCTCTCAGTTTGTGTGCTGATTCCTAGGGTGAGAGCTTTTGGGACAAACTATGTCTGCTTTACTCCTGTGAATAATCACTGAAGTCAATTACATCAGTGGGGGATCTGTATGAGCACAGGGATCCACTGCCATAGAGTCAGATTCAGGAGTGGGGCCTTTCCATATTCTACTTTTGCTCTCCTCCCATTGATACCAGTGGCAGTGGCACTGTAGATTGAAAAGCAGCACATAATCCATGGGCTACAATTAAATATGCCATTCCCTTGCCTTGTCACAGAATGAATGGGCCACTTCTGGTTAAAAAAATACACCAACAACCCCAAACCGAACAGGTACCACCGGAGTAACAAAGTATAGGAACTATTCACATTTGTTTGGCTAAAGCTTATTTTAAGACAACCTAGGACCTGACCCTGCAATGTGAATAACTACTCACGGGATCAGTCCCACCCCATCACAAATGGGAGTAAATGTCTGCAGGACCAGCCCCTACACTTGGGGGCCGATTTCACCGGACAATGTTTAATAGCAATGACAGAGCCCAGCAGCACGGCAAGAAACACCCCGCTGTCCCTTTAACTCCGTGCCCAGCAGGGCGGGGACAGGTTGATGGGCAGGCGAGAGCACCAATGCCGTGGGCTGAGGCCGGCGGAGCCCTCCCAGGGGGCAGATCACCACCACGCCAGTGCGCGGGCGGGCTCAGCACGCAGGGGGCCGAGCCGAGCCGAGCCGGCAGCGATGGCTGACGAGATCCGTAAGGCGCAGGCCGCCCGGCCCGGAGGCGAAACCATCTTCGGGAAGATCATCCGCAAGGAGATCCCGGCCAAAATCATCTTCGAGGACGAGCAGGTGGGGGCTGCGGGCGCCCGCGCTTGCATGGGCGGGAGGCGGCTGCTGCGTGGTGCCCTCCTCTGGCAGCAGCTCCCCGGGGGCGTGGTGGGGGCGCTCGGCATTGCACGCGGGGTGCTGGGCTGTGGCGCTCATCGGGCTGTCACGGACAGGCTGGGGGTCCATGTGTGTTCCTGTGGCGGGCTCGCTGCGGGAGGAGAGAAAACTCGGGCTAAACGCATGAACTGCACAATTGCTTCTGTGGCGTGTGTCAGAGCTCGCTGTTCTTCGGCCTCCCCACTGGGGCAGTGGGCTAAAAACTGCTGCGATCCCCCCAGCTCGTCGCGGCGGTGTTGCTACGCTAACAGCCGCACCTTTTATAATAATCATTTATGGGAAAAGGGAAGCCTGGTTTTGATCCCATCCCTCCAAGTTCCACGGCTTCCCTGTTGGTGCAGCGGTGCTGCCAAACCTTGGATCACAGACCGCTTATTTTTGGTTACCACAGCCCCCTCTCCAGAGCATAAATAGAGAAGTGTAGCGGGCCATCTGAAACAAAAACTCTCTGGACCTTAATGGATCCTAGCTGGCACAAGTAGTGCAACAAATACTTGCGTCTGTTCCCTGGATCTTGATCAGCCATTTTGCCCTCCCCCTAGTAGATTGCATTGCTTAACTATTAAAGAATAAATTTAGCAGCTCTTCCAGCAAAAAAAAAAAAAAAAAAACCCACAAAAAACCAAACAAAAAACCCCATAACAACCCAGCAGACCCTGCAAAACAACAGTTCATCCTGGCATGGTAGTACTGCCAACACGTGGATCCAACACTGGATTATTGGGCTTCAATTATCTAAATTCTACTGTCTAAACAGAGAACATGTTTAACCACTCTTGTATTTTAAAAATCAAGACATGGGTGTGTCTGTCTGCAGCAGCATTGCATGAACTCTGATCTGGCATCTGGATCATGCCATATTTTGGCCACAAATCCAGAATTTGTACCATTAAAATAGGCAGTCATCTTGCTATGAGAAAGTTACCAAAATCCTAATTTGGCACTGGTACCTGTTGGATCTGGCTAATATTTGATGGCATGCCTCCTGATTTTGACTCCTAAAGTTAGGAAAAGTTGCATATTTACTAGAGCAACATAATAATCCAGTTCTTATATCTAGCAGTTTGAATTTGACTGGATCCTCCTCGGGTTGACACTGAACATTGAAATCATTGCAAGCTGTGGTTGCTCTTTGCTTGTGAAAATCAGGTCCCGTATAAATGCAATGCAGAAGATGGGTTCTTATTGGAAAAATATACCATTTGTATGACTCTTATAGCTAATGACAGTTGAAGAGCCAATATCTTAATAGGTCAGGATAATATCACAGCTGTTGAGGGGAAATTTCATTCTAGAACACTAAATGGTTTTGAAGTAGCTGCTAAAGCAATTTCTGTGCTGCTGCTTTGCAACCAAGATGTGTATATAAGTGTATTTCTTTCTCTTTGTCTATGTGAAAGTTTCAAGAAACTTTGCCTCTAATCATGGTAAACTGTAGAGGATATATTGCTGGAGTCAGTATAGTAAAATGAGTCTGCTTTTCAATTTGCCAGGTGAGTTGACAATAAATAACCCAGTATGAGAAATAGGGAGAAATCCAGTTTCCAGTCTTAAAACACTTTGGGACGTTTAAGTAATTATGTGATTATTGTCTCTTACGCGATAAAAAGAGGAAACTTGTTATAACTCTTAAGGAATTAAAACTGCCCTTGTAGGATTAAAGGATGTTTCAGTGTAATCAGCTAATTCAGTAGTTTTCAACCTTTCTAGAGTACTGAACCCCTTTCAGGAGTCTGATTTATCTTTCGTACCCCAAATTTCACCTCACTTAATAACTACTTGCTTACAAAATCAGACATAAAAATACAAAAGTGTCACAGTGCACTATTACTGAAAAATATTTACTTTCTCATTTTTACCATATAATTATTTTCCAATTGATTAATTGTATCAATATCGTACTTACATTTCAGTGTGATACTTGAACCTGTTTTTCACTTACGAGCCTCGTCTGAAGCCACCTGAGTACAATGCAGTACAAACATACTCAGAAAGCTAGTCTGAGCTGCTGCAGCTGCACTGCTAGTTTTAGTGCACTAGCTCAAACAAAGCTAGCATATGGCTGTCTACCCATCCTGGGAAGCACGCTGCCAGCTACTAGGTAAAACATACCCTAAAGGCTTAAGAAAAAGCTTCTCTAGGTAGGGTTATTTTGTAAGTCCGCTGTGGAGTCTGTTCCTCTGAAGGATCTGTCATTTTCTGGTGACACATAGGATACTGGACTGATGCGGGATTGCAGTTCCAAAGACGTGGAAAATAAAGATGTCATCTATGTTTCAATGACACTATTTCCATTCATGTGATATCTGTTATAATAGTCTTTAAAAATGTGTAGAATAGTAGCAGATTGTAGTGATATATTTGCTCTTTGATATGAATGTACGTAACTAATTCTACTAGTTATTAGGTACAGCCGTGAAAAGAATAAATTGCAAAGTTCATTGCCTGAAAATTTGCTTTTTATTATTTAGAATGCTTTAGAAATAGTTGTAAGTAATTCCTGAAAATAAACCAACCAATGTTCTTGGTTCATACTAAAAACTGTTCTTTGTAGGCCTCTGTATGTGGGCATTTTGTGTTAATTTGAGTTAAGGTTTTCCTCTTATTGCTAACTACATTTTAAGGGATATCAAGTAACCAGCGCTAATTTTGGAAAGTTATTGAAGTTACCATCTCAAATTCAGTATGTACCAGTAGGGGTGTGGGTAGTAATGAGATGTTCAGATTTATATATGGGGCTTATTTTCATCTAAAAAGTTAGTGCTTCAGCTCTTAATCATTTCTTTCTCCAGTGCCTTGCGTTCCATGACATTTCACCCCAAGCTCCAACGCATTTCCTAGTGGTTCCTAAGAAGCCTATTGTCCAATTATCTGAAGCCGAAGATTCAGATGAATCTGTAAGTATTGTGAAGTTTATTACATTACTACATATAAATTCTATCTACATTGAATCTGCCATTATAACATATGAAAACTATTAGGTTTTTTAAGGCAGGAATCTTGTTTTATTTTCTGCCTGAAAGGTGCAATGCATGCCTGTGGTGCTTTAACGCCAAGTTTAAATGTTATTACAACATAGCTTTAAAACAAAAGCTCTGAAAGTTAAAATATTAAATGACCAAAACACACTCACAAGATGCAGCGGCATTCTTAATAATTCATTGGCTGCTCTGAGACCACCTGACATAGGACTATAAAATCTTCATGGCAGATGTACCCTGTAATCAGTTCTGCCACACTCTTTGTTGAATAAGTTATTACAATGTTGAGCTGGTGGAAGTTGGTACAAGTCTGCCTAAAAATAAAAAACAAAACTTTGGAATGGAGATATGTGCAACGAAAGGAGAAACAGTAGAGGAACATTATCAGCTTTGCATTGGCATCAGGTGTAACTTTCCATTCTGAATCTCTAGTCACTCAGCTAGAGAAATGTCTTCTCAATCTCCTGGTGGGCCATTATAATACCATAGAATCACAGAAGTGTAAGACTGGAAGGGACCTCAATAGATCATCTAGTCTGTCCCCTGCACTCAGGCAGAATTAAGCATTATCGGGATCATCCCAACAGGTGTTTGTCTAACCTGTTCTTTAAAACCTCCAATGATAGTGATTCCACAACCTCCCTAGATAACTTGTTCTAATGCTTGTGATAAAACAGCTTGATTGTTAATGCTTAAAGTGGTGTATTGGGGGAGGAGTGACTTTATTTTAAAATGAAAGAAATCCAAAGAAATGGAAGTCCAAATGTGAAATTTGTTCAGGTGAATCATGAAAGTGCTGTGTATTTAGTATTAGGAAGTTAACTGACACTTGATCAGAATGTTTTTTGTTCTTGACCCCTTTCGCACTATAAAGAGCTACAGGCAGAATCACCTTTTCTGGAACCATGGCTCAGCACTACATTTTGTAACTTACAGTGGTCATAGATTGTAGTCTCATTAGGGCAGTAACTTTTCATTTCTTCTTTTTAACTTTTGTAGTTGCTAGAATGCCAGCTCTTTGGTGCACGGACTCTTTCTCCTTTTTAGGAATTTGAACAGCATCTATTGTATCTTGGCTGCTATTGCAGTACAAATAACTAATAGTCAACGAAAAATATTATGTAGCTTTAGAAATGCATGTCTCCAGTGCAGAAATATTGCTTTTGTTTTGAAATATATTCTAATGTCCATCCTTCTGTTCTACACTAGATGATACTTGTTCTAGTATGGAAAATAAGGGTTTGTGGCATCTTGTATTGGAGTGAGTTGTTAGGGTTGGCAAGAGGTGCCTGAAATGATGAGAACTAGAAGGTCTCATCTGTCCTAAAAATCGGGCCCCAAGTCTTTGTGAACATATACTAGATAAGTCAACTTTTTTTTTTAATTGGATTTTTCTTCATTGCCTAAGGAATGAAAAGGGCCTAATCCTGAGAGGTGCTGGCTGCCTGTGACTTCCATTGGCTGGAACTTGCCTCCAACCCCCTCCCTCCTTTTTAAAAGCCATTTTATAAATAAGATTCTTGATCTTATATGCAATTTCATTTCACTATAGCTTTTAAAATTTACTTGGAGGATTTTTTTTACCAGTTGTTCCACATAACTGATAAACTGATTGTTCTTCAAATTGCTCACAATTATTTTTGTGGTTGATTTTTTTTCTCTCTCTCCCTTCCCTTTTAATCCTTTCAGCTTCTTGGGCATTTAATGATTGTTGGCAAGAAGTGTGCTGCTGAATTGGGCCTGACCAAGGGATACCGAATGGTCGTGAATGAAGGGCCAGACGGTGGGCAGTCTGTCTATCATGTACATCTCCATGTTCTTGGTGGACGTCAGTTGGGCTGGCCTCCTGGCTAAGCTGCAGCAAGAATCATCATTCTATGTGGAAATGATCCCTGCATAGATTTAATACATTGCCCAAGAATCCAACTACTGTTAACATGTTCAATCACCCTTTTCTGTAAAGGGCAATAAAAGTTTTCAACAATGCTCACACAATAAAGTTATAGCACATAACATCATCTCTGTGGGGTTTTTTTTCTTCCTGTTTTTGCTTACAAAACTGTTTCCATCAGTGTCTTTCCTGAAATGTGAATATGTAATAATGCTTACACTACATTCACTAACTTGCTTAACTGAATGTGGCGAACTGTGTGATAAGGGGGGATATGAAGAAAGATTTGTTTAGCACATCCAGTCTTTAATATCTCATCAAGAGCATACCTCTTCACAGTTTTCTGAACACTGTAGGAACAATACACACAGAGGCAGGGCAGGTTGGCACTAAAACTGAGAAATGTCTAAATGATGTATATGAGGTTAAAATACTATAGGTGTGACACGTTAGTTAGATTATAGGTGTGGCACACCTGTCTAACCTGGGTGATGAGGGTGTGTATGTGTGTGGTGTTTTTTTACTAATGGCCCCTGCTTTCTCTCCCTGCAAGCTTTTCTGGTGAAAAAGAACAAAGTAGAAAGGGAGAAAAATATGGAAATAAAACAAAGCAATAACTGCTGGGGCATAGGACTATAGGATGTAGGAAAGTGAGGGTATGTCCATTTTGGGGGAAGTGAGCGCTCTACCAGAATAATTTCAGGAACCATGGCAATACATTTCAGAAAAGAGAGAATTGAGTCCTGGTTCAAGTAATTCCCAGGAAATGGAACAGGATGGTAACATAATTATGCAGTGTTAAACAGGTATGCGGTCAGGGAAACGGTTGCATAGTTTACCAATAATCTTTCAATTATATTCCATTGAGTACAACTGATATATTCATGAAGTATTTTACAACAGCTTCAAAACCAGCTTTTGTTTCCTTTGGGTTTGTGGAGGCCCTTACCTATCCCAGTATGATATCAAACCAGACAAAGGGGTTATGCTGACATAAGTTGTAGTGCACAATTTATGGCGCTCAGAGGTTTGAATAAACCATGCCCCTGAGAGATGTAAGTTACACCAGCATAAGCGCCGGTTTGGACAGCGCTGTGTTGGTGGGAGAGCTTTTCCCGTTGACATAGCTACTGCTGCTGCTCGCAGGGGCTGGAGTAGTTAAGCCAATGGGACAGTTCTCTCCCGGCGGCTTAGAGCAGCTACATTAGAGTGCTTACAGTGGCACAACTGCATTAGTGCAGCTGTGCCACGGTAAGCTCTCTAGTGTAGCCGTAGCCTCAGTTAAAAACTGTGTGGCTCCTCTTTCTAATGATAAGGCCCCGAGACTTTTTGCTCACAATGAGAGATAGAGAAGGGAATATGTTGAGTACAGCATATGTGACTGTTTTTTCTAAATGCATGTTTTGTATGTATCAATATGTGCATCAAGTGTTGAAAACAACAAGGGCAAATGTTGTATGAACTCCTGCACATCTGAAATACCTCAACAATTACTCTTCTCCACTGTTTGCACGTATATAGTTAAAGGATGACCATTCTTGCAAAGTTTTGAATGTCTGCAGACTGGTGGTGTGCAGAGTACTTCCAGCGGTCTACAGAGAAGCCTGTGTTGTATCGGTGTACTAGATGTCAGTCTTGAAGCAGTTGCATTTTTTGCATTTGTAAGAGTGCAAGACTCTTACGGTTTCCAAAAGCTTGTTTAACCAGTGGATTTTTTTAAGCTTCTGTTCTTAGCACAGAGGTTGTCTAGGTTTTTTGATGAAATGTTTCTGTGATGAATATTGAGTTGTGATCAAATTAATGGCCAACAGGCTGCAGGTAAAGTGAGAGGATACACATACAAAATGAGGCAATATAACCATGCAAGTGTATCCATCCCATTAAGGAAAGCTTGTTTTCATCTTCTGTCTTAACTAAACTAATGCTAAATTACATTACTATTATTGGGCAGGTGTAAATTAGGAGGCTATGGCCCATGAGCAGAGCTCTTTACTTTTATATAAAGAATTGGTCAGCAGCATGAAATGGTTGAGAACCACTGCATAGACCTGTGATTTGGTAACAAAATGTCAAATGTTTTCAGTATAATCTTGGGAAAACAGCTTTGAATAACCAGGGCTTGAAAACAGCTACTATGCTTCACTAGCACCTCTGAAGCTACTGTAGTATTCTCCAGAACCTCAACTTTCATTTAGAAAAAAGCAAGTTTCTAACTGTTGTGGTTGTTGAGAAAACTTCAAAAATGATTAGAATGTAACCAGTACAGAGATAAGTCTTCAGAGAGCCTCGAGCTATAGTTCCAGCAGTAGGTGTGAGCTGCTCCATTCATGTCTGTGAAGCATTAACTCAGGTGCGCAGTACTGATCATTTAAATATAAGACAGAAAATAGTTAATGAGAGGAAGGGTCACATATCTACAGATAACTGTGAAATCTCATTTGATTCCAGAGGATGGAGGTGTTTGGGGTGAATGCCACTATTTGAAATCCCCCATCAAGAAGGAGTCTAGCAGAGCCCATGGGCATGTACAATTCCCACAGAGGGGATGGGGGAGTGGGGGCGCTACGGAGACAACTGGCATGCCTATTCATATTTAGTGTAGATATTCAGTCCACTGTGAGCGATTCACATGGATGGAACTTTTTACCTCTACTTGCATCTCCTTTACTTCCCAAATCTGACCCCGATGTGTTACATTTATCAACATTAACCCAATTTAAAAAATTTTCTACCATTATGTACATGGACATAATGCCAATGCTCAACTGTTTCTGAAAGGAGATATCCCAGGTATAAACTACTACAATCAAATTATAATTTGCCTCTTGGTGACTTTCACAATTTAATTAATAATACGTGCTGCTACTGGGACAATCATCTCATTTTGGGATTGAGTAGAAAGAAAAAGTGGCATTAAGTGATGTGGGGGCGTTTAGCTGAAGAGCATTGTCAAGTCGCTAATCAAATTTAAATTCTTCCTAAAGAGTCCTTTGTTTGTACTCTGCATCCTTATTGTAGTAATTGTAAAGGTAATCCTAGACTCCTCAAATGAAGAGTGACTTCACAATTAGTGCCCCCATTCTTGTTTTAAAATAACATCCTGAATGGTGTACCTGTATTCTTGAATAAGAATGATGTATGACAGAGACCCAGTGGGTGAGGTAATATTTATTGGTCTAACTTCTGTTGATAAGAGACACAAACTTTTTGCTTTTCCATTTTCAAATGTTTATTCACTGCTATTCTGGCAAAAGATCCATGAATAAAAAGGAAGAGAAGAAGCATTTTTTTCACAATAGACTTAAAACTGATGCATCCAGTTTGGTTGGTGATCTCCCTTTCTTAAAAGGAACGTTTATTTACTCTGAAACAGATTCTTGCTTCCTCATCCACCTTCCTGCCATTTCTCTCCCAAGGCCTGCTCCCCTTGTATGTTCCTTACTGATGATTTTGAGTCTGGGTTTAATATTGATTCTTGTACGAGCAGCTACTTTGGACACCCTCAGGTAGCATTAGGCAGGGTACCTGGCCAAGTAGGGGTTAAATTGGGAATGGAAAAATAAACAATGATACTCTTCCCACAAACCAAGCTCCACTCACTTTCAACATTCAAATGAGATGCCAATGGCAGCAGATTGTGCATATGATCATGCATGCTTCTGTGGGCGCAGCTCCCTGTTGATGGGGCTCATATGCCCTCCTAAGCGCTGCAGGGGTCTTTTGATTTAGTTCCCATTGGTAAGACCCAAGTGCCCTGCTGGGTTCATGGCATTTGGTTGCTCTCTGGGTTCTCCTCCTCCTCTCCTCTAGTCTGCTGCCTCCATGGACCAGATTAGTGGGAAAGTAAATCGTGGTACAACTCTGCCAGGCATCACCCAATTCATGGCATCAAAATGCAATTTCACACTCAGAAGATTCATATGATCATCTTTCTTAATTGCTTCAGTCATCAGAGAAATAGTTACAAATGTTGACATTTAGATAACCATCATTAGGCATCTGAATTACCATTGAGATGATGTGGAAGTTCACACTTCCCACAGCTATTATTGCAAACCTGAAAATTCCTGCTTAGAACTGGTTCATGTTTTCAGGGTTATCTATTTCTGAAACCAAGAAAAACACACATTTTCCTTAAATGCTTTAAATGAATTCAGTGCTTGTGTAAGAAGCTAGATTGTCAGCACTGGCAGAGTAAAGTTATCTTATCTGGAGAACATGTACTGCATGAACAGTAGAATTTTTGCTATATCACCCCCCCCCCCCCAGTGTGCCTCTAGAGCAGTGGTTCCCAAACTTTAACAGCCCGTGAACCCCTTTCACTAAATTGTGAAATCTCGTGAACCCCCTCCTAAAAATGAATATTTTCAGGGATTTAAGTTTAAATTTCCTCAGTGTGATGGATGCCCCAACTGCCCGCCCCGCTCTTCCTGGGGCTCGGGCTGGGGTTCGGGCTGCCGGCTCCCCCGCTGACAGGGGCAGGGCTCCGGCTGCCAGCCCCAACTGCCTGGCCCTGCTCTTCCTGGGGCTCAGGCTGCTAGCCCCATGCGGAGCGCTGGGGCTCGGGCTGCCAGCCCCATGCGGAGCGCTGGGGTTCAGGCTGCTGGCTCCCCCGCTGACGAGGGCAGGGCGCGGGCTGCCAGCCCCAACTGCCAGGCCCCGCTCTCCCTGGGGCTCGGGGTGTCTGCCCTGCAACTGGGTCCCACCTGCTGTCTCTAGTGCCCGGGGTCCTCTGTCTGCCATTAGTGAAATTTTTCTGGCGAACCCCCTGTAACGTTCTGCAAACCCCCAGGGGTTCACGAACCCCAGTTTGGGAACCACTGCTCTAGAGAAACTGCTTCTAGAGGTGAAAAGGGAATTCCTTTTTCTAGATTCATTCAGCCTTTGGCAAATTGATAGAGAGAGTGGACAACTGTCCACTAAGAAGTGCACTGGATCCACCAACCCATTTCACATAAATTGTCCACCAGAAGGTAACTGTGTTGAACTTATTTCAGTGCCACTTGTGGGGCTCCATACAGCCCTGTGCACACACCTGAATCCTACCTTGTGCAACTAATAGCTCTTTCTCATCAGTTTCTCTTTTTACCCCAAACTGAAGGTGGTTTCTCCTTATGTCTGGTCTTGTTTCAAGTTTTTGAGTTTGCATCCCTGCTGCTACCCTTTCTGTCAGTCTTTAGCTATTGGTGTTGTGGATGGGTGAACAGATGAAGAAAAGGTTTAGCACAACTGGGTGAATGAGTTGCAAGCATTTTATGAGGTGACTAGAGGCTATTGTGAGTATGGGAGAGGGAGGACAGTCACAAATGTGAGATGCACCTGGATACTCCTGGACACTTCTCTTTACATAGGGCACCACAAAACCCACTGTTATAACAACCTAAGGTAAAACTTTGTTACTAATAGCCAAGGCTGAATTTGAACTCTCACCTCAAGGTAAGAGATTCTACATTTCTTTGCTAAGGCCCAGTTCCACAAAAGTATTTATTTAGGCTCCTAACTTCTATTGATCTCAGTGGAAGTTTGGAACATGAATACTTTTATGGATGTGGCCCTTAATTCTTGAGCAATCCAGGCCTGCTGGACTACAGCTGACCAATGTACACAAGCAATTGTGAAAGAATTATAACTTGTTTGTACCAGCCTTCTTCACCTTGACTTTAGTTATCTTATATATTGTCTCCTTTTGTTTTTTTGTCTTTTTATTTTCTTGTGCTGAAAGTTGATTCTTTAAACAGACAATTTATCTTGAGTGCTGTGTTAACCTTTTATCTGAATATAATTGTTAGTTGTGGATTTAAATAGAGTTTTCATTTAGTCTGCTTCTTCTTTGGTTATCTGGGAAAAATAACAATGATAATTTCTTTTGGTTTTTGCCAGAAGGAGTGGGGCTATAATAAACTTGACAGAAGTGTAGCCCTGTTTTATTGTTGTTTCAGTTATGAGTTTCTGCTTTATTGTTAAGGTGTGATACTGTTGTGTGTTAGATATTTTCTTCAGGTCCAGTTGTGAATTAAGATACGTTGGGGGAAAATTCAGCACAGGGGTAACATGTGGCTCTACTGGCCATGTAATGTGGGGGTGGGTGTGCCTATTGTTTAAATCTGAGCTAACTCCCATCTGATCCATAGAAAGTAGTTGCCAAGGTCCATAACAATTCTCGTCCAACCTTTCTCAACATGAAATAGTTACCACAAACTGGGTCCTATTATTTGTATTCCAACAATACCCATAATGATCTAAGTGCTTTGTATATACACAGGAAGACTTATTTACTGCCTTAGGGAGTTTAGTTTAAGAAAGCAAACAACCCATGAAGGGCGGGGAAGAGCGTTACAGTCAAAATATGTGAAAGGTTTATATCTAGTGCGGGTTACTTTGTTTTCTGACATAAATACCCATTGACAATTAATCTCAAAAAATCCGTTCTTAGGTTGGCCAACTTCTCATAGTCATCATGGAAGAAGTGGGTCTTGAGGATAGATATGGAGGAGATAGCTTTGTGAATGCGGGTCTTTCATGTGTGATGGGGAACATAGAAGAATATGTGGAAGTTGTAGGGCAGGTGGCAGGTGAAGACAGACCAGAGGGAGCAATAGGATAAGAAAAACAAAACATAACAGATGCACAGGGAGAAACAGAGTGAGGACAGAAATCTTGTGATGGAAAAGGGAGAACAAGTGGATGGACTCAGAAGAGTGGATAGCAGGGGCAACATAACAGACAAGGGTGATGATCTCAGCAGCTAGAGGGTGGAAGATATGTGTGATGGGAAGGCCAGAGAGAAGTAGTTTACAGGCCTGGTCTACACTAGGAGTTTATGTCGAATTTAGCACCGTTACATCGAATTAACTCTGCACCCGTCCACACAACGAAGCTATTTAGTTCGACATAGAGGTCTCTTAAATTCGACTTCTGTACTCCTCTCCAACAAGGGGAGTAGCGCTAAATTCGACATGGCCATGTTGAATTAGGCTAGGTGTGGATGGAAATCGATGGTAATAGCTCCGGGAGCTATCCCACAGTGCACCACTCTGTTGACGCTCTGGACAGCAGTCCGAGCTCGGATGCTCTGACCAGCCACACAGGAAAAGCCCCGGGAAAATTTGAATTCCTTTTCCTGTCTGGCCAGTTTGAATCTCATTTCCTGTTTGGACATCGTGGCGAGCTCAGCAGCACTGGCAACGATGCAGAGCTCTCCAGCAGAGATGGCCATGCAATCTCAGAATAGAAAGAGGGCCCCAGCATGGACTGATTGGGAAGTCTTGGATCTGATCGCTGTGTGGGGTGATGAGTCCGTGCTTTCCGAGCTGCGATCGAAAAGACGGAATGCAAAGATCTACGAGAAGATCTTAAAAGCCATGGCAGAGAGAGGATACAGCCGGGATGCAACGCAGTGCTGCGTGAAAATCAAGAAGCTGAGACAAGGCTACCAGAAGACCAAAGAGGCAAACGGACGCTCCGGATCCCAGCCCCAGACATCCCGTTTCTACGAGGCACTGCATTCCATCCTAGGTGCGGCCGCCACCACTACCCCACCACTGACCGTGGACTCTGAGGATGGGATATTGTCGACGGCCGTTCCTCAGATGTTAGCGGACGGGGAAGATGAGGAAGGAGATGAGGAGGACGAGGCAGTCGACAGCGCTTACAACGCTGATTTCCCCGACAGCCAGGATCTCTTCATCACCCTTACAGAGATCCCCTACCAACCGTCCCCAGGCGTTAACCCGGACACAGAATCAGGGGAAGGATCAGTCAGTAAGTGTTTTAAACATGTAAACATTTATTTTGAACAGAACAGGAATATTAACAATATTAACAATGGGTTTTTCATGATTAGTTTGCCCTAGGCGCTTAATGTTTCAGTCCTTGGCAGTGCAACTACTGCAAAAAAATCTAACAATGTCCGGTTTAGCATGATTGGTTTGCCCTAGGCGCTCTACTGTTTAGTCCCTGCCAGTGCAGCTACAGTAAAATCCGGTCTATATGTCCGGGGATAGAGCAGAAATCCTCCTGGGACATCTCCACGAAGCTCTCCTGGAGGTAATTGGAAAGCCTTCGCATCAGGTTCCTGGGGAGAGCAGCCTTATTGGGTCCTCCGTGGTAGGAAACGTTTCCGCGCCAGGAGACAAGCAAGTACTCGGGGATCATTGCCTTGCAGAGCATGGCGGCATACGGCCCTGGTCTTTGCAGGCTTTCCCAAAGCATCCTTTCTTTCTCGGTCTCTGAAATCCTCATCAGAGTGATGTCGCTCATGGTGACCTGCTTTGAATTAGGTAGGGGAATGTTAGTATTGGGACTGCTTGCCTGTTCCTTTACAGAACTGTAACCAGCGGTTTACAGCCACGCGGTGGAGGCAGGAGAGGGGCAGCATACAGGGATCTTTCCCTGGGACAGCCGCGAGAGGGTGGGACAGGGGCAGAGTTCATGCTTGCCGGATTGCTGGCAGCAGGGACTGGCATTGCTTTGAACGTGAAAGGAGGCCAGTGCTATTATTAAAGTTTTAAGCAGCCACAAGTCTACGGCTTACCATGTCAGCCTGTTACCCAAATTCCGCTGTCCTGCCCCGCTTGTCTGATCTGCACTGCAAGACCCCAGGCACTGAATGCGAAGGCCGAAAATTCGACCTTGTCCTGAGTGCGCATGTGATAGGTGCTGTGCATGGTCTTGTTCACAGAGAAAGACTATGTTCTTTGTTCACAAAAAAAAATATCTTTCTGAGGAATTCACTCCCTTTTTCCCATCCCACAGCTGCGACTGTCTCCCGACCTACCCTGGCATCACACTCCCAGAGGCTAGCGCAGATTAGGCGTAGGAAGAAGAGGACACGGGAGGACATGTTCTCGGCACTTGTGGGCTGCTCCCGAGCCCAGGCAGCCCAGCAGACCCAGTGGAGGGAGAACTTGTCCCAAATCCACCGATCACACATGGAACGGGAGGAGAGGTGGCGGCAGGAAGACCAGCAGGCGACTCAAACGCTGCTTGGACTAATGAGGGAGCAAACGGACACGCTCCGGCGCCTTGTGGATGTTCTGCAGGACCGGAGGCAGGAGGACAGAGCCCCGCTGCAGTTTATCTCTAACCGCCCTCCCCCGCCACAAAGTCCCATACCCCCCTCACCCAAAGTCCCAAGAAGGAGGGGCGGCAGAGTCCGTGAAAACTCTCACTCCACCCCTGCAGACTGCTCAAGTACCAGAAGGCTCTCATTCCCCAAAATTTGATAAGTCCTTTCCTTCCCGCCTCACCCAAGCCCCCGTCCCAGTTTCATCCCCCAGTTTCATGTGTAGTTGCTAATAAAAAATATGTTTCTGTTAATTACTGTTTCCATCATGTTCTTTTAGAGGAGAGTCTGTTTGAAGGGGGGGAAGGGGGTTGGTAATTGGACAGGACAGTCACCTTTACCAGGGTACAGACGCGGGGGCAGGTTCAGCAGCAGGGCACACACACATTGCAGTCACTAGGCACCCTGGTCAGTCTGGGAGGTGGTTTTCATGTTCTGTGGGGGGGGGGGCTATGTGACTTTGTGGCGGGGGAGGGCGGTTAGAGATCTTATGCAGCGGTCCTTATTCTGGATCACAGAGCCACGCAGCAGGGGATCTGTAACCGTCCTCCCACTGCCACAAAGTCACATAGCCCCCACACACAGAGTCCCGAACAGGCGGGGTGGCAGGCTCCATTGAAACAACCAGTCCACCAGTGCGGAGCCTGTCATTCCTCGAGTTTAGAAGCATCCTTTGCATCACTACACTACTCCTGCTCCCCACCACAGTCTGCATCCCAGGTTCAACACTTTACCGCGAAAACAGTAATAAAGAAAACGGTGTTCATTAACAAATTTCAAGTGATTTTATTTTTAAACGTGTGTTGGAAGGGTGGGAACGGGGTGAATGGGGTATGTAACTGGAGAGGATAGTGAACATTCACTGGGTAAAGAAACGGGGGCAGGTTCAGCTTCTCTGTAAACAAACTTAATAGTCACAGGTTACCCTGCTCACTCAGGAACCTAGCTTTCAAAGCCTCCCGGATGCACAGCGCGTCCGCTGGGCTCTTCTAATCGCACGGCTGTCTGGCTGGGCGTAATCAGCAGCCAGGCTATTTGCCTCAACCTCCCACCCCGCCATAAAGGTCTCCCCCTTGCTCTCACACAGATTGTGGAGCACACAGCAAGCTGCAATAACAATGGGGATATTGGTTTCGCTGAGATCAGAGCGAGTCAGTAAGCTTCTCCATCTCCCCTTGAGATGTCCAAAAGCACACTCCACCACCATTCTGCACTTGCTCAGCCGGTAGTTGAAGAGTTCTTTTTCAGTGTCCAGGGCGCCTGTATAGGGCTTCATGAGCCAGGGCATTAGCGGGTAGGCTGGGTCCCCGAGGATCACTATAGGCATCTCCACATCCCCAAGAGTTATTTTGTGGTCCGGGAAGTAAATACCTTCCTGCAGCCGTCTAAACAGACCAGAGTTCCTGAAAACACGAGCGTCATGAACCTTGCCCGGCCATCCGACGTTGATGTTTGTAAAACGTCCCCTATGGTCCACCAGTGCTTGCAGCACCATTGAAAAGTAGCCCTTTCAGTTAATGTACTGGCTGGCCTGGTGGTCCGGTCCCAGGATAGGGATGTGAGTTCCATCTATAGCCCCACCGCAGTTTGGGAATCCCATCGCGGCGAAGCCATCTATGATGACCTCCACGTTTCCCAGGGTCACTACATTTGAGAGCAGTAGCTCAACGATTGCGTTGGCTACTTGCATCACAACAACCCCCACGGTAGATTTGCCCACGCCAAAGTGGTTCGCGACTGACCGGTAGCTGTCTGGCGTTGCAAGCTTCCAGAGGGCTATGGCCACTCGCTTCTGGACAGTCATGGCTGCTCGCATGCGGGTGTCCTTGCGCTTCAGGGCAGGGGACAGCAACTCACAAAGTTCCAGGAAAGTCCCCTTCCGCATGCGAAAGTTTCGCAGCCACTGTGATTCATCCCAGACCTGCAGCACTATGCGGTCCCACCAGTCCGTGCTTGTTTCCCGGGCCCAGAATCGCCGTTCCACAACATCAACATGACCCATTGCCACCATGATGTCCTCGGCGCGGGGTCCCGTGCTTTGTGACAGTTCTGTGCCACTCTCAGACTTCAGGTCCTCACCGCGCTGCCGTAGCCTCCTCGCCCGATTTCTCAGGATCTGCCTCTGGGAAAGGTGGATGATAAGGTGCGAGGTGTTGACAACGGCCATAACTGCAGCGATGGTCGCAGCGGGCTCCATGCTCGCAGTGCTGTGGCGTCCGCGCTGTCACTGACCAGAAAAGTGCGCGAACTGATTTCCCGCCGGCGCTTTCAGGGAGGGAGGGCGGGAGTGACGGTTGGATGATGACAGTTACCCAAAACCACCCTCGACACATTTTTTTCCCCAGAAGGCATTGGGGGCTCGACCCAGAATTCCAATGGGCAGCGGGGACTGCGGGAACTGTGGGATAGCTGCCCACAGTGCACCGCTTCCAATGTCGACGCTTGCCCCGTTAGTGTGGACTCACAAAGTCGAATTACTGTCCTTAGTGTGGATACACACGTTCGACTTTGTAATATCGATTCCACATATTCGATTTAAGTAAAATCGAACTACTCTCGTAGTGTAGACATACCCTAACCGGGGATGTGGTGAGGACCTGCATACTAGACTTTTAGTGATATGGGTAGAAAGGGGGGCAGGGAGGAAAAGAGCAGGAATAGGAATCTTTCACACACAAAAAACACACCAACACTTCTGAATGCACCAAATCCTAAAATCCTGTAAAACTGAACATAGACAAATTGGTTAATAATTAATAGAAATGTCCTGTTGTACATTAAAAGGCTTCCCCTCCAATATATCATTATTAAATTCATATGATTCACTGTGCTTCAGGTGACAATGAGTGGCTTACATTTAATCACTTCTGATAAAGGATTTACTGGACTGCATTTCATTCAGTAAATCCTACCACATAAATTACTGCTACATTCCATAATTTACTGAAACATCTTATCTCTTTGTTGAGGGACTTAATCAACGCCTTTCCTTCTCTCTCTTGATGTCATATGTTTTTAACAAACCTCTGGGTATTTGGGATCGCTTAGCAACTCACCAGCATTCCCCAGAATTTCTTTGCTTATTTGAGTTCATTCATGGTTGATAAAATGCAACTTTTTCTTTCATTGCATTGGTTTTCATATAAATGTTTAGTATTATTTAGGGAAATAAAAGAGGAGGTGTTCAAACTTTTAGCTTTTCAGGTGGATAACATGGGCCCAATGGGAATATCAGACCTATTAATGGCTTTCCTAACTAAGCAGTGGATGCCACTGTTCTTTTACAGCAGGGCTCTCCTTGTGCCAGTGTTTCCATTGAAGTGGGTGGGGCCACAGTACTCATTTTGTGGAACTGGCTCCTAATTTGTAATAGATCTAGTTAAAGGGATCCAACGCCATAATGAAAATGGGGTGAGCTGCCAAATGATAACATTAATACTAACACATTACCGAAAATGCAAAAAGAGCATTATCAAGCATCTTCAGGACTATCTTCATACATCTGTATTTACCTTTGCATGTAACATGTAGGCAGGAATAGTGTATTGAATTGCTTCTTTCTTACTATGCTAGCAAGGTGATTGCCTGATTCTTCCCCATTATTAAATTATAAATAAATGAGAGTATAACTGTGACGCTGGGCTAAAAAGAATTTAGCAACTTGCCGGATAATTGACCCTGATTGAATCTTTAGAGACATATCAGATAATTTTTGTGTTTACATATATATTGTTAGAGGTTAACTATGTAACCAAACAGTTCCTGTCTGTGCTGTATTCTGTTAATTCAGAGATCAAAAGAAGATCTTAACATTTAAATGTACTAATATCACTGTCTTAATTTTTCTTTGAAGTTTGTGGTAAATCACCTGTCAAATGGTGTGAGATAGGCAATTGCCTTATGTTAATCTATGTAGCTAATTACCAGTGATGCTTAGGAAATAGGTTACTACAAAAGCCTATGTTCACCCAAGGACTGGTGCTGTCAAAAGGCTGCAAAAATCTCTATAAAAACTCTTGGGAACTGATCCTTTCATCTCAGATCTGCTTAAACGTTATTCAGGGGAAGTTGAGTTGTAAGACAGATCTCCAGTCCCATCTGGAACGCCCTAATATTGAATATTTGGGCATTGGACAACAACCTGATGAACTGATTCTGAAAAGGACTCTTTGCAATTCTAAAGCTCACCATCTCTACTGTGAAACTGACCTAAGGACTCTGTTCCATGTCTGTATGTATAATGATCTTTTAACCAATACTCTCTTTTCTTTTTTAATACATTTTAGTTTAGGTAATAAGAATTGGCTGTAAGCATTTATTTGGGAAAGATCTGAAATATTCATTGACCTGGAAGGTAATGTGTCCGATCCTTTGGGATTGGTAAATGATGAACAAGATTTTTCAATAAGCAACATCATATTTGACTTGGCTGTCTGGGAGGAAGCCCAAGGCTGGGTTGCTTTAAGGGAACTGTGTTTTGGCTTCTTGGTAACCAGTAAGGTGTTGTAGAAGCTGTTTTGTTGCTGGCTTGGTAAATCTGAGTATCAGAATAACCATCAGTTTTGGAGATCGTCTGCCCATTCTTTGCAGTTTGCCCTGATTAAGCAACCTCAGTGTGGCCCCCCTGGGACCCAGGTTGCAATAACCATCTCTAGGACAGTTAAAAAGAGATGCACCATGATGCATTGACAAAATAGCCACTGATTCTTTCTCTATGGTGCTGCAATTAAAATGAAGGTAACTGTGGTCTGATTTGCAGTTCCACTTATACTTTAGATCTTGTATCACTAAGTTTGGGGACAGATTTTCACTTCACTTCCTTCCTCCTTCTTCTTCAATGCTTAGCCAGATAGTCGGCCATAGCGATCGTTCACCATTTGGTCCATTCCTGCGCAACTGCAAAGGCTTGACAGCCTGAGAGTCCAACATCGGAACAGACTTGATGAACCCATGTAATAGGGGTTCTTCTTCTGGGTCGCCTCCACCCTTTGGATGTTACAAGCTTCCTTCCTGGCTTATCTTTAAAGGTATAATCATTCCTGTGGTGAGTGGTGTCTTCAGTGTACAGAGAAAATACAGACTATAAGACTTGGCCAGCCCTCCGTTGATTACTATTTTCCTCCTAGACAGTGGCATCTTTGTGCTGCTTTTGCCACATTAGAAATGTTGTTGAGACTTTACCTGTTCAAAACTGCATGGATTTAAGAGGGTGAAATTAAATATCCTTGCCAAGTTGTCCCCCTTTGGAGTAAAAATCTGCACAGGCGAAAGGAAGCCCAAGGGGATTTCCCTCCATATGAGTTTGCTACCAGTTCTTCCCTGGGAAGTGGGGAGATTTCCACAATAGGCAAATAGCAAGAGGTTTCAGGCCCCCGGAACCCACAGCTCCCTGAGATTGTGTGTGGAAGCTCTGTACAGAGGTACCCTTTCCTACTCCCTGGCACCTCTGCTAGAGATTCCCTCTCCTTAGCTGCTACTCCTGGAATTCCCCTCAGCGGAAGGTTCTATAGTGCTGAGGGGGGATACGCCAAAGGGCCCTGATACTGTGAACCTCTAAACCCACAGAAAGCTCTCTGCAGATTGTAGAGAAGAGACTGATGCCAGGGGTGTCCTGCCTTCTTGGAGTTCCTCACAGGGAATTGTAGGGATATTAAAGAAGGTACTAACAGTGATTCCCCCAAGTGACAGTGACCCCCTCATAATTTGTCCCCCACACTTTAAAATCCAACAGTTTCACCAAGTACAAAAATCTCTTGGGTCTTCTGTTAAAACTTGTAAGCTACTGTCGGTAGAAACCACTGATTATAGCTATCCTGTGAAAGCTACTTTATTACTATGTAAAACTTACAAACAAGTTAATTGACTTTGTTCTTGAAGTAATTGATACAATGTAAACAAACACTATAAGCCGTTAAGTGACTTTCACTTCATTATAACAGCAACGGCTCCTAGGACAGACCCCCACCCTCTGTGATTAAAGGGCAGGGAGTCTCAAATGAATTAGCACACACCCCGAAAGTGGTGGAGACAGTAAATTAAAATATGGTTAAGATATGGAATGTATATTGATGAATGCTTGATCTACATGAATGGTTAGGGAGGTGCCAGCCTAGAAAGGGAGTATCCATCGGCCGAAGAATGTGTCAAGTGGATGACCAGACAACCCCCGGAGGGTAAACTGGGATCCACCCCATCACCTGGAAGGATGAGAAACACAAACTTTGGACAGTTTGGCGCCACCAGGCATGTGCCCAGGAATGTGTCCAGGAATGTGCCATCTGCTGATTGAGTCAGCAACAGCAGAATGAAACAGCTCCCATAGACTAACATAGGAATTAAATCCTATAAGAATGGACTCTCAAGACTGATGACTTTGAGTCTCTGGTTCTGCTGCCAGCCTCCAGGAGCATCAGGTGCACCTGACACGGACTCGGCTCCATCCTCATGACCAAGATACCTGGCCAGTAACTTGGCATGAGCAACTTCTAGGCTGGTAACTATAACACCTATACAGAACTTGAATGAATGATTGTGTGAATGAATATATATATATATATATATATATATATATATATATATATATATATGTGTGTGTGTGTATATAAGGAATAAGTAGTGATAGGAATAAGTAGTCAAACAACGTTGTTTACTTTTATCTTTTGCTTTATCATTATATTTACAATAAATGTGGCATCTTTGCCTTATCCCTCTTAATAAGATCCTGCTGGTTTTTATTCTATTGGTATAACAGAATGACCTGGGCCAAGATATCTTGTTTTTTAACCAAAAGAGTAGAAACTAGCTCAAAAGCAGATCGGTGTGAATATGCAGTGAGAGTTTTGTGCAGATTTCAGGAGTTCTTGAAGTCTACTGCGCTTAAATATGTTTTCCAAGGAGTCGGAGAAGTGCCACATTTAATTAGTGTACTCATTATTAGCCACAATTAGCTAGAGAAAAATGAATCATTCTGCTCTTGAAAGCCATTAGTCAGGCTCTATATGTGGAACACATTTTTTTAGACTGCCTTAATTACATCACCTCAATTCTGGCAGTAGATGCAGACAAACAAGAGTCAAGTCAGTTATGAATGAATAGGAGTGAATTTACTTTCTTCAAGGTACCTTGCTCTTGAAAACTCAACCACTTTCTGTTTGACCTACATTGCAGAAAGCCTGCCTGTTTAATTAACTGGGCTGCTAATGAATATTTCCATCTGAAAATGGAATCTTCTTTGAGTGCTTGCATATGTCACTTACACTGTAGGTGTGTGCACACATGCCTTGCCCAACATCAAGCTTCTCATGTTGAGAAGCGAGGGTATAAAGGGCGGAGTTGCCCTGCCCCTCCCTTCGTTCCTTCTCACTTTCCGTGGTTGCTGGTCAGAGCCTGAGTGTTTTTCGTGAATTATTTGCCTAATGGTACTCTTTTCATCCTGGACTCTTAAAAGTTTTGTTTTATTTCTCATCTTATTAAATTTGTTTTACTAGTTTATTTGGATTATTTTAGCTTTCTGGCTAAAGCTTTGCTTAGCAGAGCCTCTGGGCCCCACCCAGTATGGGGAAGGCCTATGCCAAGGTCTCCAGGGTTTAAGTCATGCATGAGCTGCAGAAAGCTTATGCTCATCAGTGACCCTCATTTGTGCTGTCTCAAGTGCATGGGTGAGGGTCACATTAGAGACAGGTGCTCCAGTTGCCATGGTTTTAAGGCCAGGGCAAAGAAACTGAGGGAGGAGCATGTCCAGTACATCCTCATGGAGGAAGCCTAGAAACCAGTGTTGAAACCCTGTCAGTCATAAAAGGGAAGCTGTTAAGCAGCCCCTTGTTGAAGTGCTCTCCCAGCATTACCAGCAGAGTGAGGAGATCCCTATCACTAGGTCTGTGTTCTTCAAGGTCCAGGTTCTTCAAGGACTGAACAGTCCTGACCTCAGACGCATACGAAAAAAGTTGGTATCTGGTTCCTCGAAGTCCAGAGCCCAGGACTCCTCAGAGGAGGTCAGTTTGGTACTGATGATAGAATGCATCCTTCAGCTCCCTGCTCCCTGGTACTGACTGGTGCGCTCTCAGGGACCACTGAGATCAGCTACCTCATTGGCTGTGACAGGCCAGTCCTTGATTCCTCCAGGTCAACAGCCTTTCTCTGTCCCAACCACTCTGGAGGCCTATGCTGTGGCCAGAGATTTACTGTGCCTCCTTCAAGCCCTCCCCTCTGATTCAAGCTGAGGAACCCTCTGTGACACTGCACCCCATATTCTTAATAGAGATATTATTATGATATGTTTATGGCATAATTATGATGTATTGTATGCAAGATAGGTGAGATGTGAGATATCATTGAAAAGGTTATGATTTAGTGAACATGAGTATCCTATTTGTATGCATTTTTGTATCTGAAGTTAGGAATATTGACTATGTATCTGTATTATAAATGTGTTTACACCTGGGGAACGAACACTAGGCAAAAGGCTCTCAGTCTAGATGGCTGGCTGGGAAGGGCCCATTCAGGTTAATGAGCCATTAGGAGAAAACAATAGGCCTTAGAAGAAGCTCATCTCCCACAGGGGAACCTTCCTGACAATGCTACAGACAGCTTCCGCGTTATGGCTGCTGTGACACTACAGGGACATGTGACCGGGTCACCTGGTGCTGGACTCCAACATATCAGTGTTTTTCCACTGACTGGCGTGGGAACCAAACTTTGAAACAAAGGGTTCCTGCCATATGCAAAAGCTATTTAAGGCAGGGGAGTGACATCATCATGGTTCTTCACTGACTCCCCACCCAAAGAGACTCCTGGAAACATCTGAGGAACAAAGACTGAACTGGAGGAAGTGCTGAACCCAGGCTAAAGGGATTTTTAGCTTGTGAATGGAACACCTGGGGGATTCCAAGCTGTAAGCTAGTGCAGCGTGCCCCTTAAGAATCTGCAGACTGCTTGTAGGGTGAGGATTTGCTATTCATATCTGATCTATGAAGTATATTTAGCATAGCTTGCGTGTTTTGTTTATTTACTAGGTAATCTGCTTTGATCTGTTTGCTATCACGTATAACCACTTAATCTATCCTTTTATAGTTAATAAAACTATTTTATGTTTTAATCCAAACCAGTGTGCATTTGACTAAGGTGTCTGGGGAAAATCTCAGCTTGGTTTCTACAAGTGTGCATGGTCCTCTTCACATTGAGGGAGAGGCAGACCAGGTGTTAAACCCATATACTGGCCAGATTTGACCAGGGCAGAATGGTACTGTTCTGGGGTCCTAGGCTGGTGGTTAGAGAGCCTGCATGTAACTGCAGCTGTGTGTGTCCCTACCTGCATGACTGCTGGTGGAAGTACAAGCTTGGAGGGCTTTGCAACTTGTAACAGCAGCACAGTGTTAGAGGGAGCCCGGGCTGGTGGGTCAGAGGGCTCAGTTGTACTTCAGTTCCAGGTGGCATCCCAGGGGAACCCATTACACCCTTGTCTGGCATCACTACAGCGGTCAAGACCATCAGCACTGGAGCACTCCAGTCACACACTCCCTCAGCCCTGGTACCAAGACAACCGGTGCAGGAGGTCCCTTTCTCTCCACCCATCCCTACTATGACTTTGGTAATGGATACAGCAGCTGTGGGATGGGGAATGCATCTGGGCAATCTTCAGGCTCAAGGTTTATGGGTCACACATGAGGCCAGGTTACACATCAATGTCTTTGAATTATGTATAGTTTTCGTTAGCACTTCCTCCCTCACATTCAAGAAGAGTCAGTTCAGGTGTTTATTGCCAACAGCAGCCTTTTACGCAAATGAACAGGGAGGATCCAGACTGGACAGCCTCTGCCAGGAGGCAGTCTAGCTGTGGAACGTGAACTTCTGTTTTTGGAACTCTGTCACTCTCAAATCTTCTCACTCAGGACGAATGTTTGCGGACCTGTCTGCAACTTGTCAGAATAGCAAGTATGCCCACTTTTGTTCCAGAGTTGGTCATAGACTGGGATCAATATCAGACAACTTCCCGTTTCCGTGGAATAAGAGCTCCTATATGCATACCCACCAATACCCCTGATTCCCAGGATCATTTGTCAAGCTCAAGCAAGAACATGGTAGGATGATTCTTGGCCCAGCCTGGCCAAGACAGACATGATATTCAGACCTCTACAGTCTATCCACTGTAGAACCCCTGCTGCAACCAGTATTTAGAGCCATGCTGACACAGAACCATGGCCAGGTATTACTCTATCTCATGGCTTTTCTTGTGGTTTTTCTTGTGGTTGAATGCAGAAGAGGCTCAGAGGCAGTCCACAATGTGTCCTTAACAGCAGGAAACCTTCCACAAGGGCTACTTACCTCAGTAAGTGGAAACATTTCTCCATCTGGTCTGTCTCCATAACTTCTCACTGATGCAGACCAAAATTCAAATGGTGCTGGACTATGTCTTGAACCTCAAGGAATCAGGTTTAGCAATTAGCTCCATCAGGATACATCTAGTGGCCATCTTGTCTTTTCAACCTCGCATAGATGGTAGGACTATTTTCACTCACCCTCTCACAAACAGATTCCTGAAGGGTCTAGATTGTTTCTGCCCATCAGAGAACCAACACCTTTCTAGGACCTGAACTTGGTTTGTCTGCACTTATGGACCCTCCCTTTCAGCTACTGTGCACCTGTCAGTGAAGGTTGCCTTCTTGGTAGTCATTATGTCTGCCAGGAGGGTATGTAAACAGAATGCATTGGCCACTGACCCACTATACACAGTTCTTCTTCAAGGACAAGATGCAGCTAGGATCATATCTCTGGTTCCTTTGGAAAGTGGTTTCTGACTCCCATTTGAACCATTTGCCAATGTTCTTCTCAAAACCACATTCACATAGGGATGAGTGGAGACTCCACACCCTAGAGGTTCGTTGAGTGTTAGTCTTTACTTGGATCAGACTAAGCCCTGTTGAGATTTGGCCCAACTTTTTGTTATGGATGCAGAATGCATGAGAGATCATCCAATCAATTCTCAAAGATTTTTGCAATGAATTATCATATTATATTTATAATTGTGTTACGCAACCAAAGGTATATCACCTCCCAACAAGTTTACAATGCATTTGGCCAGAGCTCACTTGGCCTCGGCAGCATTCGTAGCACGTGTCCCAGTTATAGATATCTGTAGGGCAGCAGTGTGATCCTCAAGCCATACTTTTGCCAGACATTACTCACTATTGCCTCAATCGAGAGAGGATGCAAATGTAGGCAAAGCAGTGTCACTTCTAATAAGACTTTGAGCCATACCACCTAGGGTAACAGCTTGAGAGCCACCTATATACTGTAATGGATATGTGCAAGCACTTGAAGATGAAAAAAACATATCAGTGACTGGGATGTGGGTGGCCATACCTAGTGGTTGGAACAGGAGTCAGACATCAAGAATCAGAGCTGGGTTACTTGGAGTGAGGCAGAATAAGGCTAGGAACAAGCGGGTGTAGGAGCTATCATAGCCATGAATGAATGCTTTGAGCAGCTACTGGACTACTACTCTTGCTGAGCTTAAAAGCCAGTCTGCTGACTCTTCCAATCAATCAGGCAGTGTAGCTAATCAGGCAGCCAACTACAGGCCAGCTGCATTCATTAGTTTGCCCAGAGCCTGGCTCTGGTGCAGGCCCTGATTCCTGACAAACTGTTACTTACCTTTGTAACTATTGTTCTTTGAGATGTGTTGCATATGTCCACTACACGACCCACTCCTGATTCCCCCAGTGCATCGGAGTCTACCATCAGATTCCGGTGCAAAGGAACCTGGGGTGGAACAACTCCGCCCTTCATACCCTCACTTTGCAGCACATGAAGCTCGGTGATGGGTGCTACCATCACTACAGGTACTGCTAGGGAAAAGTCTCCAGCACTGGTGCACAAGGCCTGTGCACACCTACAGCATGATGGATATAACAACAGTTATGAAAAGTAAGTAATGTTTTTTTGCTAGGAGGAGCTCTACACTGGGGAGACAGTGGGACATGGGTTTTGTCTTTCAGTTTTACTACACATGTTAAAAAGTAAAAGTTGAATAGACATTATTATTGGGTTATAGGGTGACCAGATGTCCCGATTTTATAGGGACAGTCCCGATTTTTGGGTCTGTTTCTTATATAGGCTCCTATTACCCCCCATCCCTGTCCTGATTTTTCACACTTTCTGTCTGGTCACCCTATTGGGTTAATACAAAAAGAACTGCTATTACTTGTGTTTTGTGATATCTAGACTGTTAAGAAAACCCTGCAGACTACATGCCACACATCCTTTTCTCCATAACTATATATTGCATTGGTTTTTTGAATTGTTCTTAAAAAAAAAAAAATCCTGATTATGCTGAATGCATGCCCTATAAGAGCCCAATTCAGCAATCAGAGCACTCACCAAACTGCCACTGTAGTTGGTGAGCATTCTGCAGGTGAAGCATTTGCAGGCTGGGCCCTGTTTTATTAGAGAAAGGAATCTGTGAAATTTCACATCTCCTCATGAGGAGATGTAGACTAAACATCCCTGAACTGCTGAAGGTGGGTAATCAACTACAGCTAATATTACTGTGTGACAGCAGAAGGCTACAGTCCAGTGTATTTGATACTCCAATTCCTGGAGAAAGGGTACATCACCTATAATACAATACACCATCCCCCTCCTCAAAGTCCAAGAATCTTGATTATATTTTTGAGCCATTATCTCCTAATTAGCAATCCTTTCTCTTGTAGCACAACTCTGTTTCTCTATACTTTAGGCAGCTAAGTCGATTATAATATGTTTTTATAGAACTTGCTTTCTATATGTAATATATAAAATTTACTTTTCACCATTTAACCTATATGATAGCTTTTGCACTTCATTCAGTTTGAACAATGAATATATACCTGTCAGGTTCACTTTCTGGAGTTGCTCCATAGAATTAAATAGAAAATTCTCTTCCTGTTAGGGAAGAATATAGGAGGGTTCAAAAATCTATCAAAAAGATGTTTTCCATGACAAGACTTTAATGTATAGAACTCTATTACATTTCTGCCATAATTAACCCCCTATTAAATTCTGTCAGATGTTCCCATAAGTAAGAGGAAGCTTGCTATTAGCAGCCTATTCTTTTTGGGTCTGGCTTCTATCCAGGAGGAAGTAGAAACCATGGAAAGCAATGGCATGATGACCCACCATGAAGGTTGTTAGTTGTATTATATATTAACACATATTAGTATGTTTAAATGATCATGAACTAGTAGGCAGATCACCAACAAATATACCCCTCAGCTTTCATAATGTAAATATTTATGGATCATTGTGTAGCAAAGTTAAATGGCTTCTTTTTTGCTCTGTCTTACAACATTTTCTCTATACACAGTGTAGTTGTAGCTGTGTCAGTTCCAGGATATTAGAAAGACAAGGTGGATGAGGTATTATCTTTTATAGGACCCACCTTGTCTCTCTCTAACATTTTCTTTGTGCCGTTCTAATTTCTGAGCAGCTTTTCCTAATGCATTTTCCCAGGTTTGCCACATGAGGGCAGAGCAAGACAGTAGTTAATGTGTATTTTTAATTCAGTGACACTGTTGGCTGTCCGTTGGTTTTCAAATTTTCATTGGAATGTCAACTTTAACAATTAAAGTAAAAAAAATAAAATAAAAAATTAGCATTGTTGCTTCTCTTAAAGAGTTTCTTCCCTGGAGCAGAAACACTCATTTGCAGAATATAGAATGTCAGTGTTCAGCATAGTTAGCGTGGCCAGGAGTCCCTGTTCATAGTGTTTTTAGCTTTTAATTTGCCTGACGCAATTTTCAGAGCTAGTGCCTGATGGATCAGAGAAACCTTGTGTTGTCCTTGGGGACCATGTATTGTTCTTGAGGGAACTGGCATGCACACTAGTCCGGTTATGTTAATTTAACTTGATATATGCCAGATGGCCCTTTTTGAGCAACGGTCAGCATAATGCTGTTAATAGTATATTTTATTCCAAGTGTTAAAAGTGACATGCATGAAAGCTTCTTTCCATATCTGACAAATTGCCATCACAGGCATATGAAACATACAAAGACACTCAGCACTTTGTGATTTCCTTTTGAAACCTTGTCATAGCCGTCTCATTATTCAGACTGCTGTTGGATTGTGGTATCGTACTGATAACTCTATAGGACTGTGTTCAGTATGTTAATAGGGAGAGAAATAGGTCATAAACATTCACTAAATAATAACCAGGATTGCACTGACAACCACTCTATTATTAAGCAGTTTTCTTCTTAACTGAAAGTGTCTGTCACCTTAGATTTCTTTGTGAAATACATACAGTTTAAGTACACTGGTACAAACCCACTATTGTTATCAGTGCAGCAGCCATTTAAAATTCTGTTTAAAATGTGGTTTGCTTTCGCAGTAAAATATTTAACACACCATTATTATTGGCTGAAATTGGTGTTTAAACCATGAAGCACATTTAATTGAAATATGAACATTCCAGTAATTTTGGAATAAGATACTGAATGCCCCAAATAGCCAGGTTGAGGGCATTCAGCGTAATATTAACTTTACATGTATTTGTTTTTTTAATTTAATTTTAATGCCCTGCCCCCAAAGCTCTGATTCACCAGCTCCTGCTCTGTGTGGTGCCTCAGAATTGCACACACAACAGAGCCCCACTAGAGTATGGGCCAGCCTATTATCAGGGCATGAGGGGGTGAACAAATCCCACACTTGACCGGGGCAAAAGCCACCTGCCTTGCAAAACCTTCTTGGAGATAAGGCCTGAGCTAGAGGGAATGAACAAGCAAGAAGCAGATTCCAGAGGGCTTCTGCCCAGAGAGCAGGTTCCTGTGTATGAGAGAGTGTGCAGATGGATGGATGGTGTGGCCTGAACAGCATTGGGTTCTAGAAGCCTGGGGAGAAGGTTTGAGCAGAAATTTATATTGTCCAAATCACTGGGGGGCTGCTACTCAGAGAAAGGATGGCAGAGTCTGGCCCTGTGTCTAGGCATCTAAATACTACTACAGGGTGCTGATTTGCAGAGGTGCTGAGCACCCAGAGTTCCCACCTCTCAGAACAGCTACAATATATAGGTGCCTATGTATGGATTTAGGTTTCCCACTACAGGTATACAGGTTTGAAAATCTTGGCCCTATGGTGATTTTTAATGTGAGAAAATATGCACTTGAAACCAGTATAGGTTTGCTTTGTATTTGTTCTGTTTGTAAAATAAAAGCACTTAACTCATTTTTTAAAATACCACTTTCCCCTAAATACTCTTTCAATCTCTACTGTCTTGAAGGACAAAAATGTTCATCAAATGGTAAGTGAGGAAAAAGATATTCAGATGTGGCAAATGGATGAATCTGAGGGAGGATATTTCACTTTGAGTCCTAATCTGCAGTGCAGGAAAAAAGTTAGATTTCCTTCTTGTATTTTCCAGTTTGTCTTTAAATATATCTGAAGATTGTTAATATGTTTGCAAACTGATTAAGTTCACATACTAAAGTACTGTCTTTCCTGCTTGCTCAGGAGTGGTACAGCTGGAATTTAGCCTGCAAATGGTATAAAACTCTGAAAAAGCTTTGGAGGTTGTGGTGGATAATCAGCTGAACATGAGCTCCCTATGTGATGCTGCGGCCAAAAGAGCTAATGTGATACTGAGTTGCATAAACAAGGGAATTTTGAGTAGGAGTAAAAAAGTTATTTTACCTCTGTATTTGGCACTATTGCAACTGCTGCTGGAATACTGTATCCAGGTCTGGTGCCTACAGTTCAAGAAGGATGTTGATAAATTGGAGATAGTTCAGAGAAGAGCCTCAAGAATGATTAAAGGATTAGACAACATGCCTTATAGTGATAGACTCAAAGAGCTCAGTCTATTTATCTTAACAAAGAAAAGGGTAAGGGGTAACTTGATTACATTCTGTAAGTATCTACATGGGGAACAAATATTTCAGAATGTGCTCTTCAGTGTACCAGAGAAAGCAGGGCCAGCCCACAACATTTTGGCACCTGAGGCGGGAAGCTCAAATGACGCCCCCATGCCTCCTCGCTTGGGCCAAAACTTTGAAAGGTCTCAATTCTGCCTTCTTCCTGTTCCACTCCTCTTATGGTACTGCTCTGCTACCTACCCCAATAAAGGAGAACTAACAACTTAAAAGGCCTTATTCAAAAATTATAAGTAACACTTAATTTTCAAACACCTGAACAGCAAATGTAACTTTTCTTGTCTGCATAGCAAACACTGGCATTTTTATCTGTTTGAATAATCAAAGTGGTGCTTTCCGTGCCTTCTTGGCTGCAAAGATTTGAACTGCTTCCTGAAGGTCCACAGTCTGGGCCAGCTCATGCTCTGTTGAGATGGTTGCAAGGTTGACCAGCCTCTCCTGTGTCATTGTGGAGCGTAGATGTGTTTTTATTAACTTCACCTTGGAGAAGCTGCGTTCTCCACTGGCAACTGTTAAAGGAAGTGTTAGAAGTATGCACAGAGCAACAAAAGCATTTGGAAAGAGGGTGGTCATCTTATTTGTGCACAAATATTCCAGAACAGCCTTTGGAGTTGATCCTGCTGAAATGTATCTTGAATGGGCTTTCAGTTTATCACCTAAATCTGGGGTCGGCAACCTTTCAGATGTGGTGTGCCGAGTCTTCATTTATTCACTCTAATTTAAGGTTTCGCGTGCCAGTAATACATTTTAACGTTTTTAGAAGGTCTCTTTCTATAAGTCTATAATATATAACTAAACTATTGTTGTATGTAAAGTAAATAAGGTTTTTAAAATGTTTAAGAAGCTTCATTTAAAATTAAATTAAAATGCAGAGCCCCCTGGACCGGTGGCCAGGACCCGGGCAGTGTGAGTGCCACTGAAAATCAGCTCGCGTGCCCACGCCTTTGGCACATGTGCCATAGGTTGCCTACCCCTGACCTAAATCACTCGCATCAATATTGCGCATGTCATCCTGTGTCAACACTGTCTCTAGTGCCCTGCATTGCTGGTCTTCTTCAGGTATAGTGAGGAGTTTTGGAATATCATACAACATCCCAAATATACTGCTGTGTTCCTTGAGCTGCATGAAATGTTCAACTGACTGTATTGCACAATCTAGCACCTGGTTAAAGAATTCAACTTTGAATTGTTGTTTGGGGTCTCTTATGGGATTATCCCGTGCCTCGTAATCAAAATGTCTTCTTCTTCGGTGACTCTTGTATTTTTGAATGGGTGGGAAAATAGCTTCAATGTGAAGTTCTGCCAACTTCTGTGTACTCTTCAGAACGTTTTGAAATCCCTCATCTGACCGGTAAGACTGTAGGTATGACTTTGCTTTGTCCAGTTGTTCCATTGCTCCAGATATATCAAGGTCAACACCTTGAAGTCTCTTGCTTACAACATTTATTTCAAACACAACACTAAGCCACACAGAAATTTGAAGTTATGTATGTTTCTGGTGATTCCATTTCCCTCTGCCACTGTTCTCCCACGAACAGTTCCTGTCATAGCATTATCCTCCATAATGGCAACTATGGCATCATCTATCTTCCCAATTTGGTGTTTGATAGGCTTTATTGCCTCCACTCGACTTTCCCATCGCGTGGCACTCAGTGGTTTCAGTGTCAGAGAGGATGTTCTCAGATGTTGCTTCAAAATTTGCCTTCGATGAGTTGATGCAGAGAAGAATACATAGATGCTTTGAATTACATTAAAAAATTCAGCAGTCTCACTAGAAGCTGATGCTGCATCACTGACTACCAAGTTCAATGAATAAGAACTGCATGAGACAAAAAAAAGCTTGAGGGTTTAACTCTCGGATCCGTGTCTGCACTCCTCTGTTCTTTCCTGTCATGTTGGCAACATTATCGTAGCCCTGACCTCTCATGTCAGCTATCACAATTCCCGTATCTTCCAGCTTTTTAAGAAGCATATTTGTCATACCAGCTCCTGTAGACTCATCAGTGTCAATAAATTCTAGAAAATACTCTCTGACAGTCACCATTGCAAGGACATTTTCACTAGGTTCTGTTGTTGTTACAAAACACACCATTAAAGTCATTTGTTCCGTATGGCTGATGTCAGGTGTGCAGTCCAGAATAACAGAGTAATATCTTGCTGACTTCAGATCTGCCACAATCTTCTGTTTGACTTTTGTTGCCAGTAACTGTATGATCTCATTTTGAATTGTTTTTCCAAGGTAGTGGTGTGTGTACATTTCTTGAGTGGTGACTCTTCTTAGATGCTCCTGGAGTACAGCATCAAACTCAGCCATCAGCTCCACAATTTTAAGGAAGTTTCCATTGTTTGGCACATACAGCTGATCTGAAGTGCCACGCAGTGCTAGGTTTTGGGTAGCAAGCATTCTCACAATGGCAATGAGCCTTTTCAGAACATTTTGCCAGTAAAGAGACTCTGATGCAATCTTCTCTTGATGCTGATCATCTAGGTTGGCCTTTAACCTTAGTCTCATCTCAAGCTCTTTCCACCTATGGAATGCTCTCTGGTGATTTGCTGCCTTCTCATGGCATGCCAGATTTTTCCAGTCCTTTGTTCCTGTAGAACCCAATGTGGCTGGAACATTAGACTGGAAGAGTTTGCAACAAAAACAGTATGCAGCATTCTGGGTTTTTGAGTACATAAGCCATGGCCTGTCCACTTTGTCACCATTGGGGATTTCACGCCAGTAATGTGTTGGATGGAAACTTCTATTTTCATTGTCTTTGGGGAACATGAAGTTTTTCACTTGCTGTGGCCCATGCAGTACAAGGAAGTCCCTCAGGCTACTGCTCAAGTGGGTCCACAGTCCTGGATCATCTAGACTTAAGGAACTAAACTCAGCAGCAACTGTTTCTTGCTCCTCCACCACACTCTTCTCTGATCTACACTTTTCTTCAGGAATGTGCATGGTTACATCCATTTGAGATGGAGATATGGATGCTGCAGTAGCTGCCAGGTCACCTGCACTCTGACTAACTGGAAGATCAGGCATCTCCTCACCACTCACATCTTCACTGGGGCAGGAAGGCTGACCGTGAACATGTGTGTCTATGTATCTCAGGAGAGCTCCTTCCTGCTTAGATAGAAAAGCTTCCTTTGCTTTCTTTCTTTTTCTGAATGTTGCCCCAGAGGGGCGTTTTCTTCTTTCACTCATGACTGCTGTTCTGTGCCAGTTATAGTGGCTCTCAATACTCAGTTGAAGGGGACAAATAAGCAAGCTGGTAGCAGGGCCTGAGTGAGGGAAGATATCAGCATCTTAAGGGCCTAATTGGCTCCTACTACTTCAGTTGACTGCCTGTTCTCCTCAATTGGGTTCAGGGAAGCAGCAGGAAACAGGAAGCTCCCTGAGAAGCTGGTGTTAATCAGTCCAGGCTCCTGGGGGTGCTAGAGAGGTACATAAGAGGCTCCTCCTCCTCTCTCTCCCTGCAGCTCCTGTTGCTTTCTGTTATTCCCTCTCACCCTTTTTCCTGCCTGCCTGTTATGTCTCTTGTGCCCTCCTTCCTCCAGCACAGCACTCCACCATCTCTGTGCATCTAGAGCAGAGAGAATACATATGCACCAGCAGCAGACACAATTTTCTACACTCTGGATCCTACTGGCGCCCGCCACCCCCACCACCACAGTTTGGCACCTGAGGCAGTTGCCTCAGTTCGCCTTATGGTAAGGCCAGCCCTGAGAGAAAGGTATAACAATATCCAATGGCTGGAAGTTGAAGCTAGACCCGGGAGAATACAGGATGGCACTAGGGGGACTATAAGGGAAAATAGAGACAGACAGGAGTTACGGCCGCAGGGAACAGGGGATAGATTTGTAGATTGCGCTGCCCCCAGGCAAAGGCAGGTTTATGTGATTGGGGACTCCTTACTGAGGAGGTTAGACAGGCCTGTGACCAGGGCGGACCCAGAAAACAGAAGGGTGTGCTGTCTGCCGGGCGCTAAGCTACGGGATGTGGACTTGCGGTTGAAAAGGATCCTAAAAGGTGCAGGTAAGAACCCCTTGATCGTCATTCACGTAGGAACGAATGACACGGCTAGGTTCTCGCTAGAGAGAATCAAGGGAGATTATGCCAGGCTGGGGAAGACGCTTAAGGAAGTCGAGGCTCAGATTATCTTCAGTGGGATTCTGCCTGTTCCTAGAGAAGGACAGCAAAGGGCAGACAGAATTGTAAGGATAAATAGCTGGCTAAGGGAGTGGTGCTATAAGGAGGGCTTTGGGATGTATGGCCACTGGGAGGCTTTCGGGGACAGACAGCTGTTCTCACGGGATGGACTTCACCTGAGTAGGGAAGGAAATAGACTTCTGGGAGGGAGGCTGGCTCATCTCATCAAAAGGGCTTTAAACTAGGAACTTGGGGGAGACGGTTGGGAGATGTCCAGTTAATCTCCACGCCAGATTCCAACACTGAAAAAGAGGGCAAAGAGATAAGCACAGATATAGGTAGGGGTAGGGAATTGGACATAAGAAGGAGGGGGCAGATGGACACTACGGGGTCCGTACCAAAGTGCATAACTAATGGGAGAAAGGATAGACAGCATACGGTAAGATGTTTATACACCAATGCGAGAAGCCTAGGTAACAAAATGGAGGAATTGGAGCTCCTGGTCCAAGAAATGAAACCTGACATCGTAGGAATAACCGAAACGTGGTGGAACTGTAGTCATGACTGGAGTACAGGTATGGAAGGGTATGTGCTGTTTAGGAATGACCGGAAAAAAGGTAAAGGTGGGGGTGTGGCATTGTATGTCAATAATGAGCTAAACTGTAAAGAAATAATAACTGATGGAATGGATAAGACGGAGTCTGTCTGGGCAATAATTACACTGGGTAAAAGAACTACTAGAGCCTCCCCTGAGATACTGCTTGGGGTGTGCTATAGACCGCCGGGATCTAGCCTGGATGCGGATAGAGAACTATTTAATGTTTTTAAGGAAGTAAAAACTAATAAGAGCTGTGTAATCATGGGGGACTTTAACTTCCCGGACATAGATTGGGGAACAAATGCTAGTAACAATAATAGGGCTCAGATGTTCCTAGACGTGCTAGCAGATGAATTCCTTCATCAAGTAGTAGCTGAACCGACGAGGGGGGATGCCATTTTAGATTTGGTGCTGGTGAGTAGTGAGGACCTCGTTGAGGAAATGGTTGTAGGGGACAACCTTGGCTCGAGTGACCATGAGCTAATTCGGTTTAAACTAAATGGAAGGATTAACAGAAATAAAACTGTGACTAAGGTTTACGATTTCAAAAAGGCCAACTTTAATAAATTAAGGCAACTACTTAGGGAAGTGGATTGGGCTAACATACTTAGAGAGCTAAAGGCAGATGAGGCCTGGGATTATTTCAAGCTGAAGTTGCACGAGCTGTCAGAGGCCTGTATCCCGAGAAAGGGGAAACGGTTAGTAGGCAGGAGAATTAGACCTAGCTGGATGAGCGGGCGTCTCAAAGGGGCCATTAAGAAAAAACAGAAAGCGTACAAAGAATGGAAGAGAGGAGAGATCGGCAAGGAAACCTACCTTATTGAGGTCAGAGCATGTAGGGATGCGGTGAGAAAGGCCAAAAGCCGTGTAGAATTGGACCTCGCGAGGGGAATTAAATCCAATAGTAAGAGGTTTTATAGCCATATAAATAGGAAGAAAACAAAGAAAGAGGAAGTGGGACCGCTGAAGCATGTAGATGGAGTGGAGATTAAGGATAATCTAGGCATGGCACAATATCTAAATGAATATTTTGCATCGGTGTTTAATAAGGCTAATGAAGGGCTTAGGAATAGAGGGAGCGGGACAGAGAGGAATAAAGGAGGGGCGATTGACATTACAGTATCAGAGGTGGAAGCCAAACTTGACCAGCTAAATGGGACTAAATCGGGCGGACCGGATGATCTTCATCCTAGAATATTGAAGGAGCTGGCGCGAGAAATTGCAAGCCCCTTGGCGATAATTTTTAATAAATCTGTAAACTCGGGGGTGGTACCAATGGACTGGAAAATAGCTAATGTGGTTCCTATTTTTAAGAAGGGGAAAAAAAGTGACCCGGGTAACTACAGGCCTGTTAGTTTAACTTCTGTAGTATGCAAGGTCTTGGAAAAAATTTTGAAGGAAAAAGTAGTTAAGGACCTTGAGGTGAATGGCAATTGGGACAAATTACAACATGGGTTTACGAAAGGCAGATCGTGCCAAACCAACTTGATCTCCTTCTTTGAGAAAGTAACAGACCTTCTAGATAAAGGAAATGCGGTGGATCTAATTTACCTCGATTTTAGTAAAGCGTTTGATACTGTGCCGCACGAGGAATTATTGGTTAAATTAGAAAAGATGGGGATCGATATGAAAACCCAGAGGTGGATAAAGAACTGGTTAAAGGGGAGACTGCAGCGGGTAGTACTGAAAGGTGAACTGTCGGGTTGGAGGGAGGTCACCAGTGGGGTTCCTCAAGGTTCGGTTTTGGGTCCGATTTTATTCAATCTATTCATTACTGACCTCGGAACCGAATGTAGGAGTGGGCTGATAAAGTTTGCGGATGACACAAAGTTGGGAGGTATTGCCAATTCGGAGAAAGATCGGGATATTCTGCAGGGAGACTTGGATGACCTTGTAAATTGGAGTAACAATAATAGGATGAGATTTAATAGTGAGAAGTGTAAGGTGATGCATTTAGGGATGACTAACAAGAATTTTAGTTATAAGTTAGGGACGCATAGGTTGGAAGTGACGGAGGAGGAGAAGGACCTCGGAGTCCTGGTTGATCGCAGGATGACTATGAGTCGGCAATGTGACGTGGCTGTGAAAAAAGCGAATGCGATTTTGGGATGCGTTAGGCGAGGTATTTCTAGTAGGGACAGGGAGGTGCTGCTTCCGTTATACAAGGCGCTGGTGAGACCTCAATTGGAGTACTGTGTGCAGTTCTGGTCTCCTATGTTTAAAAAGGATGAACTCAAACTGGAATGGGTACAGAGAAGGGCCACTAGGATGATCCGAGGAATGGAAAACCTTTCCTATGAAAGGAGACTTGAGGAGCTCGGTTTGTTTAGCCTAACCAAAAGAAGGCTGAGGGGGGATATGATTGCTCTCTTTAAATATATCAAAGGGATTAATACCAAGGAGGGAGAGGAATTATTTCAGCTCAGTAGTAATGTGGACACGAGAACGAATGGATATAAACTGGCCGTGGGGAAGTTTAGGCTTGAAATTAGACGAAGGTTTCTAACCGTCAGAGGGGTGAAATTTTGGAACAGCCTTCCGAGGGAAACGGTGGGGGCGAAAGACCTCTCTGGCTTCAAGATTAGGCTTGATAAGTTTATGGAGGGAATGGTTTGATGGGATAACGTGATTTTAGTCAATTAGGCATTAACGTGCCATCGCGGGTAAAATGAGGGTCCGGCTGTAGAATCTTGCCTGTATGCTCGGGATTCTGCTGATCGCCATATTTGGGGTCGGGAAGGAATTTTCCTCCAGGGTAGATTGGCAGAGGCCCTGGAGGTTTTTCGCCTTCCTCCGCAGTATAGGGCAGGGGTCGCAGGCTGGAAGATTCTGTTGTGGGTGGGTCAGCTTTTGTGGCCTGCATCATGCGGGAGGTCAGACTAGATGACCATATTGGTCCCTTCTGACCTTAAAGTCTATGAGTCTATGAGTCTAGACAAACTCAGACTGGAAAGAAGGTGTAAATTTTTGAATCAGAGTAATAAACCATTGGAACAATGGACCAAGGGTCTTTGTGGAGTCCCCATCACTGACAATTTTAAAATCAAGATTGGGATGTTTTTCTAAATGATGTGCTCTCAGAATTTTTGGGGGGAATGTTCTATTGCTTGTGTTATGCAGGAGGTCAGACTAGATCCTTCTGGCCTTGGAATCTATGAAAACATTCATCGTTGTGATCCAAAGAGTGAAGTCTGGACTGGTTATATTTGGGGACAGGTCATGTTGTGAAAGTTGAGATTGCATTTTTCTTGTTTTCACATTTGTTCTATTTTATTAGCCCCTCTTTTTATTAGAAGATACTTCTAGCCCCTTGCTACAAAAAGAAACAAACACTATTCTGCCATCATTTTACATGTACAATTCCTATTATCTATAATAAGAAGTCTGGCTCTGGATCAATGGTAGCATATGTCCCAAAGGGTGGCCAGCTGCTTTCAGCTGGTCCAAACACTCACCTCCTCTCTTAATTTTGTGCGGAATCATGATTATTTTCAACAAATGCAAAAAGGGTTTTTTTCTACCCAAATTAGGAATTCCATGATCGCACTGTTGAATAGCAGATGTTAAACTTTTCCCATTCATGTCAGCCATGTCAAGATGTGCCAGTTTAACCTGCTAAACCTGGAGTTGACCAGAAAAGCCACCCATAAGCTGCAGCTGGTACACAATGCCAGTGCTCCATACCCTACATTGACTACATATTCAATACAAAAATGAATTTCCATGTCCTGATTTTCATGTAAAAAATTCTGATTAACCTGACTACTTTAGAAGCCACCTCTTTCTAGGCCACTGATCAGCAGGGACACTGAAGTTGACAGATCCCAAGTATACCTATTAGGAGGTAGCATCATTTATTGTTTCACGGTATACAATAAGGCTATGATTTAGCAAGGTAGTTAGGCACATGCATAATTTTAACCACAAGCTTAGGTATCTTGCTGAATTAGGGCCAAAATCATGTAAAGAGTGTCCAGATACTACAGTGATGGGGGCTCTACAACAATTTAAAATGACTTATTTATCTTGTTAATTCAGCCCTTTTTTTTTTTCTGTTCACAGATCAATAATAATCAGGCTTTGATCTGGAATAATCTGTTCATTATTCACAGTTATTTCTTTAATCATGTGTGAAAATACATTTTACTGAGTAATTGCTCATGAACTCTTTGCTAGGAGTGTTTTGAGATTGCTAGTCATGCTATATGATTGGCTACCTAAGTCACATAGTATTATTTCTGTTCTCTGATTGAATGACTTAACCTTTATCAGCTACTTCTGCTTCTACCTGAAAGAATTTCAGTTAATTATGAAATAAAATTAGTTTCTGCATAAACTAATTTTGTTCCTTGTTTAAATGAATCTCAACCACAAGTCACACATTTGCTTTCTATTAACATTAATGGGAGCAAAGTTTGATATATGAGTATTTGTGAAAAGCTAACAAAAGGTCTGAACATACTGGATTGAAACATGAGTCAGAAATAGCAAAAATATTTGCTAAGATGTTTCCCCCACTATTTTCTCTGCTCTTTTATGCAGGGCCTGATCTGTGATGCTTTTTGTGTGCTATGTAAACTTTTGAGGTTTTTTCAGAAATGAAACACCACTATAGGAAGTGAATGTACTTGGGTAATGTCTGTGACTCAGTGAGTAAGGAATTAATTTTGTGATGAGCTGTTTAATGAGCTGCAAATACAAAAGGTACAAAAATACAAAAGTCTCTTCTGCTTTAGATTGTCTAAATGCAACCTGGCAGTGCAGACAATCCACCAATTTATCTTTATATAATGCTGTGACCATTTTTTCCAGTGGATTAGGCATAAACAGTCTCTTTCAGCATCAGCCATGCATCACCTTCTTTTCACCTCTTTTTAGAACACACTACTTTTGAGAATTCAAAGGAAAATCACTTTCCATTTAATCCTGAATCTTGATCTCACATTGTACGAAGGTACTGATCCTGGAGAAAGGTGGTGCAGCCTTGATGTTCCAACTGCACAGGCAAGGAGGGGCATCCTGGTAGGATGTTCCCTGAATACTCCCGGAGAAAGCACAGGAACAGATCTGTACAGACACATGCCTAGAACCCCGACCAGGTGTATTCTATTTGCTTTCCAAGATCCATAAACCTGGAAATCCTGGACGCCCCATCATCTCAAGCATTGGCACCTTAACAGCAGGATTGTCTGGCTATGTGGACTCTCTCCTCAGGCCCTACGCTACCAGCACTCCCAGCTATCTTCGAGACACCACTGACTTCCTGAGGAAACTACAATCCATCGGTGATCTTCCAGAAAACACCATCCTGGCCACTATGGATGTAGAATCCCTCTACACCAACATTCCACACAAAGATGGACTACAAGCCATCAGGAATTGTATCCCCGATACCATCACAGCAAACCTGGTGACTGAACTTTGTGACTTTGTCCTCACCCACAACTATTTCACATTTGGGGACAATATATACCTTCAAGTCAGCGGCACTGCTATGGGTACCCGCATGGCCCCACAGTATGCCAACATCCTTATGGCTGACTTAGAACAACACTTCCTTAGCTTTCATCCCCTAACACCCCTACTCTACTTGCGCTACATTGATGATATCTTCATCATCTGGACCCATGGAAAAGAAGCCCTTGATGAATTCCACCATGATTTTAACAATTTCCATCCCACCATCAACTTCAGCCTAGACCAATCCACACAAGCGGTCCATTTCCTAGACACTACTGTGCTAATAAACGATGGTCACATAAACACCACCCTATACCGGAAACCCACTGACCACTATACTTACCTACATGCCTCCAGCTTCCATCCAGGACACACCACACGATCCATTGTCTACAGCCAAGCTCTAAGATACAACCGCATTTGCTCCAATCCCTCAGACAGAGACAAGCACCTACAAGATCTCTATCAAGCATTCTTAAAACTACAATACCCACCTGCTGAAGTGAAAAAACAGATTGACAGAGCCAGAAGAGTACCCAGAAGCCACCTACTACAGGACGGGCCCAACAAAGAAAATAACAGAACACCACTAGCCGCCACCTTCAGCCCCCAACTGAAACCTCTCCAGCGCATCATCAAAGATCTACAACCTATCCTGAAAGATGATCCCTCACTCTCACAGATCTTGGGAGACAGACCAGTCCTCGCTTACAGACAGCCTCCCAACCTGAAGCAAATACTCACCAGCAACCGCACACCATATAACAAAAACACTAACCCAGGAACCTATCCTTGCAACAAAGCCCGATGCCAGCTCTGTCCACATATCTATTCAAGTGACACCATCATAGGACCTAACCACCTCAGCCACACCATCAGGGGCTCGTTCACCTGCACATCTACCAACGTGATATATGCCATCATGTGCCAGCAATGCCCCTCTGCCATGTACATTGGCCAAACTGGACAGTCTCTACGCAAAAGAATAAATGGACACAAATCTGACATCAGGAATCATAACATTCAAAAACCAGTGGGAGAACACTTCAACCTCTCTAATCACTCAGTGACAGACTTGTAGGTGTCAGTTTTGCAACAAAAAAACTTCAAAAACAGACTCCAAAGAGAGACTGCTGAACTCGAATTAATATGCAAATTAGACACAATTAACTTAGGTCTAAACAGAGACTGGGAATGGTTGGGTCATTACACTAATTGAATTTTTTTGTTTTGTTTCCCTCATGTTAAGTTCTCCTCACACCTTCTATGGGTCATCTCGATTATCACTTCAAAGTTTTTTCTTCTGCTGCTGCTGATAGCTCATCTCAATTGATTGGCCTCTTACAATTGGTATGCGTACTTCCACCTTTTCATGTTCTCTGTATGTATAAATATCTTCTGTCTGTGTGTTTCACTCTATGCATCTGAAGAAGTAAGCTGTAGCCCACGAAAGCTTATGCTGAAATAAATTTGTTAGTCTCTAAGGTGCCACAAGTACTCCTGTTCTTTTTCCTGAATATTCTGATTGTCTGGTATGGGAAAAGACCACTAAAGATTCTGGACTCCTTCCTTTGAAAAATCCAGTTACAAAGCCACAACTCGAGTACTCCACAGCTCTGTGGAATAGCTGGGTTTCCATTTTGTTATTAATTCCTGTCTTGTCTTTGTAGGACACTGACTTTGTCTCCAATATAGTAGTTTCCAAGCCCCAAGTACTTCATACATTTGTCTGGCACTCTGGACCCCCTTTCCCTCCCTTAATGATATACACCTGTGCTAGGCCCTGGCCACCGGCTTACCATTCAGTTGTGTGTGCTCTTACCCCGCCCCTTTCCCCCCTGCCCCAATAGAGTGTGGATTGATCCAAGCTCTAGTCTCATGGTCAAAGGAATGGCCTTTTGAGCAGTCAAACTGAATGGGAAGCAGGATACAATTGAAGTATTTCTTTGGTAAACTATGATCATTGTCCAAAACAACTAGGAGCCAATTTCTCTCTATGCAGTCTTTAGGGACTCTCTACACTGTTCATGCTCTTCAAAATTCATATGTGTATATATATATATTTAAAATTTTTATGTTGGAAGTTCTTTTTACATCACTGCTCAAGAATGGGTAGGGTGACATCAGAACAGAATGTGGAGGCAGCAGATTTTGAGACACTATCAGGGCTATCAGAATTAGTAGATCCATATACTTGGGATCCAGGTACAACATGATACTTAAGTGTCATTTGGAAAGCAAGATTCAGACCTCCTCCAAATCCTACTGTCAGCAGTTTCATTGGGCTATTGTTCTAGGAGGGTCAGTTCATTGTATGACATACACACAGAAGTAGCTGTACTGGTAGGTGAACAAGAACTTGTGATGGGTGTTGATAATGTACAAAATCCTCAGTATGGTGTTAGAAATAAATGAAAATAACCATTGATACCACATCCTGACAGTGCAATAAACAGAAGTAGCTCCACTGAGGTAAAAAAAAGAGAGGTAATTAACTCAGAGCTGTGTGACTCAGTTTTGCTTCCCAGCAAAAGTTAAAACATTTGCGATAAAGAGGATGGTTAGTAGGGTAAAGAGCTTTTATATAATACAGTTCGTACTCCGTATTCCAGAAAATACCAGAGAGATGTTGTAAATGGGACATTTTTTGTGCACACCAAAACAAAAGCTATACTGATTATTTTATATTCCTTTTTACACTGAGTATAAATTACTTCAAATTAATTTTCAAATTTTCAAATTAATTATACAAACCTACCATCAGAGGTACATTACTACATCAATGCTATTTTCTTTAAAAATAATTGGAGTGTATTTAGTACTTGTGAAAGATGTTGGCTTTACAGCCCTGCAGACTAGAGGCTTTTGATTATCCACAAAACAGCCATGTGTAGCAGTTAGTCTTCTCTACACTGCTAACCATGTGTTTCAACCTCGTTTTGGAGAGATCATGTATAGGAGTCACAGAGTATATCAATCCTCTAAAATTCCTAATATTGGTGCCAACTGTGATGGATGTCTATCTGCTAAGCAAACCCCTTTTCTGGTCACTTCCAGGCAGGGCTGGATTCAGAGTAGAATGATCAAGGGGTTAAATTCACATCCCTGCTTTGGCCCCTTTATGATCAATAAAAGGCTCAAAGTGGCATAAAGTGGCCTTAAAAGGCCTAGATCTGGTCAGGGGAGGATTTCCCTGGTTCAGGCACTGCAGAGGAAAGACATAAGACTGCCCTCTGAGGATCCCCCCCCCCATTATAAGCCCTGCTATAGCGGATGCGCTGGGATGGGAGGGTATGTCAAGGACATGGCCTCAGCATGCAGCACTGTAGAGATACAGGGCAACGTTGCAGCACACTGGGCAGCCTGGGGTGTTTCCTATAATTTAGACAGGCCCTCAAGGCTGTCTAAACCAGTGGTTCTCAACCATGGATTTATGGGGGTACTCAGAGGTCTTCCAGTGAGGTACATCAACTCATCTAGATATTTGCCTAGTTTTATAACAGGCTCCATAAATAGCTCTAGCAAGGTCAGTACAAACTAAAATTTCACACGGACAATGACTGAAATGTAAGTACAATATATAAATATTCCAACTGATTTATTTTATAATTATATGGTAAAAATGATAAAGTAAGTATTTTTTCAGTACTAGTGCTCTGTGACACTTTTGTATTTTTATGTCTGATTTAGTAAGCAAGTAGTTTTTAAGGGTACGACTTCACTACCCGCCGTATTGGCGGGTAGCAATCGATCCCCGAACGTGCTCACCATCGACTCCGGAACTCCACCAGAGCGAGCGGCGGTAGCGCAGTCGACGGGGAAGCCGCGGCCGTCGATCCCGCGCTGTGTGGACCGCAGGTAATTCGATCCAAGATACTTTGTTTGCATATCTTGGATCGATCCCCCCCCCCCCCAGTGTAGAACAGCCCTAAGTGAGGTGAAACTTCAGGGTACACAAGACAAATCAGATTCCTGAAAGGGGTAGAGTAGTCTGGAAAGGTTGAGAGCTACTGGTCTAAACTATGCAGGGGATGAAGTCTCCTGCAGCTCAAGATTGAAAGGCTGCAAAGGCAGCTTAAAGCTGCTATACACCCACCCACATCAATTTGGGCTGCAAGTCCTGTGCTGTGCCTAATAGAAACACAACACAGAATCTCTATAAACAGTTACTAAGCCCCTGAACTATATCCTCTTCTGTTTTTCCTATTATTTTAATGGCAATTCAGTAAACAGTAGTAGCAGGGAAAGACACTGTGAGGGTGTGAAATTCTCCTGATAAGACTAATGACAGCTTGGCACATGAATCAAGGAGAGCATGTACCCATTGTTTACACTGAGTGCCTAATGGATGTATGATAGCAGCAGCACTTAGGTACTGAAGTAATGGGCACTGTAGAAAAACCTGAGATGATGTATATTTGTAAAGTGGCACCAATATAGATTTAGACAGATGTACATCTGCCCTGTCAATTTGGGCAGCTGTTTAAAATACTTTTAAAGTAAATGCAGTGTTCTATTACCAGCCTGCTGTTTAGCACAGGTGGAATCTGCTAGCAGTTGGAAAGAACATGGACTCATTATTGTCAGCCACAGTCTCATCTCAGATCTGCATGGAGGACCTTGACTAAGGGTATGTCTACACTACAGGATTAATCCGAATTTATATAATTTGAATTTAGGAAACCGATTTTATAAATTCGAATGTATTCGGCCACACTAGGCACATTAATTCGGTGGTGTGCGTCCAAGCTACCGTACTAGCATCGATTTCCAGAGCGTTGCATTGTGGGTAGCTTTCCCATAGCTATCCCATAGTTCCCGCAGTCTCCACCCCCCTTGGAATTCTGGGTTGAGACCCCAGTGCATGATGGGGCAAAAAACATTGTCGCAGGTGGTTCTGGGTACAGCCTCCCCCTCCCTCCCTGAAAGCAACGGCAGACAACCGTTTCGCGCCTTTTTCCTGGGTGAACAGTGCAGACGCCATACCACGGCAAGCATGGAGCCCGCTCAGCTCAAGACAGCAGTCATGAACATTGTAAATACCTCGCACCTTATTGTGCAGTTTATGCTGAACAAGAACCTGGAAAACCAGGCGGCGAGGAGCAGGCTACAGCAGCGCGGCGACGAGAGTGATGAGGATATGGACATGGAATTCTATCGAACCGCGGGACCCGGTGCTTTGGAGATCATGCTGTTAATGGGGCAGGTTATAGACATGGAACGCCAATTCTGGGCCCGGGAAACAAGCACAGACTGGTGGGACCGCATAGTGTTGCAGGTGTGGGACGATTCCCAGTGGCTGCGGAACTTTCGCATGCATAAGGGCACTTTCATGGAACTTTGTGACTTGCTTTCCCCTGCCCTGAAGCGCCAGAATACCAGGATGAGAGCAGCCCTCACAGTTGAGAAGCGAGTGGCAATAGCCCTGTGGAAGCTTGCAACGCCAGACAGCTACCGGTCAGTCGGGAATCAATTTGGAGTGGGCAAATCTACTGTGGGGGCTGCTGTGATGCAAGTAGCCAAAGCAATCACTGAGGTGCTGCTACACAAGCTAGTGACTCTGGGAGATGTGCAGGTCATAGTGGATGGCTTTGCTGCAATGGGATTCCCTAACTGTGGTGGGGCGATAGATGGAACCCACATCCCTATCTTGGCACCGGAGCACCAGGGTACCCAGTACATAAACCGCAAGGGGTACTTTTCAATGGTGCTGCAAGCACTTGTGGATCACAAGGGACGTTTCACCAACATCAACGCGGGCTGGCCGGGAAGAGTTCATGATGCTCGCGTCTTCAGGAACACTACTCTGTTTAAAGGGCTGCAGCAAGGGACTTACTTCCTGGACCAGAAAATGACCGTTGGGGATGTTGAAATGCCAATAGTTATTCTTGGAGACCCAGCCTACCCCTTAATGCCATGGCTCATGAAGCCATACACAGGCAGCCTGGACAGGAGTCAGGAGCTGTTCAACTACAGGCTGAGCAAGTGCAGAATGGTGGTAGAATGTGCATTTGGCCGTTTAAAAGGTCGCTGGCGATCGCTACTGACTCGCTCTGACCTCAGCCAAAGAAATCTCCCCATTGTTATTTCTGCTTGCTGTGTGCTCCACAATCTCTGTGAAAGTAAGGGGGAGACCTTTATGGCAGGGTGGGAGGCTGAGGCAAATCGCCTGGCTGCTGATTATGCGCAGCCAGACACTAGGGCGATTAGAAGAGCACACCAGGAAGCAGTGTGCATCGGAGAAGCTTTGAAAACCAGTTTCATGACTGGCCAAGCTACAGTGTGAAATTTCAGTTTGTTTCTCCTTCATGAAAACACGCCCCCTTTATTGACTCATTCTCTGTAAGGAACCCACCCTCCCCCTTCCCCCAGCTTGCTTTCAAACCAAAATAAAGTCACTATCGTTTAAAAATCATTTATTCTTTATTCATAGATTATAAAAAGAGGGAGGGAACCCGGGTGGGGTTTGGGAGGAGGGAAGGAAAAGGCCATTAAAAAATGGTTAAAAAAATGACAGCCTTTTGCTTGGTCCGTCCACTGGGGTGGAATGGGAAGGTGTACGGAGCCTCCCCCCCCCGCGTTCTTACACGTCTGGGTGAGGAGGCTATGGAACATGGGGAGGGGGGTTATACAGGGGCTGTAGCGGCACTCTGTTATGAAAACCAGCCCCCTTTATTGACTCATTCATTCTCTGTAAGGAACCCACCCTCCCCGTTTAAAAATCATGTATTCTTTATTAAGTGATTATAAACATAGGAAGAGAACCAAGAAGGTAATCTGGGTGAGGTTTGGGAGGAGGATAGGAGGGAAGTAAAAGGCCACTGAATAAATTCAATATAATGACAGCCTTTTGGTTGGGCTGTCCACTGGGGTGGAATGGGAAGGTGTACGGAGCCTCCCCCCCCGCGTTCTTACACGTCTGGGTGAGGGGGATATGGATATGGAACATGGTGAGGGGGGAGGGAGGTTATACAGCGGCTGCAGCGGCACTCTGTCATCCTCCTGCTGCCGTTCCTGAAGCTCCACCAGACGCCGGAGCATGTCCGTTTGCTCACGCAGCAGCCCCAGCGTTGCAGCCTGCCACCTCTCATCTCGAGCGTCCCTCAAGACCTCACGTTCACTGGCATCTTTCCTAAATTTAGATACAGTGTCCTTCCACTCATTCAAATGAGCTCTTTAATTGCGGGTGGATTCCATTATTTCTGTGAACATCTTGTCTTGCGTCCTCTTTCTATGCCTCCTTATCTGAGATAGCCTTCGGGACGGAGGAGGGAGGCTTGAAAAATTTGCAGCTGCTGGAGGGATGGTTGAAAGAAAGGAGAGAAGTTTTTAAACTGATATATTTTACAGAACAATGCTTATACTCTTTCATGGTGAAAAACACTATTCACATTACATAGCACATGTGATTTCAGTACAAGGTCGCATTTTCCATCTTAATATTGAGTGCCTGTGGCTTTGGTGTTAGAGATCACAGACGCAGGTCCAGGCAACAGAATTCAGCTTGCAGGCAGCCATGGTAAGCCATTGTCTTTCGGCTTCTGCGCCCTCCTTTCCCACATACCAAGCAAAGCCTGTTGACTGCTGCGGTTTTCCTGTTAACCTTCAGCAGCAGAAAACAAACTAACCCCTCCACCATCCAATTCTCTGGGATGATCGCTTTATCCCTCCCCCCACCGCGTGGCAGGTATCAGGGAAGATCCATGCAGAAACCAAACTAACCCCCCCCCCCTCCCGCCATGAATTCCCTGGGATGATCAATGTACCCCTCCCCCCACCGCGTGGCAGGTATCAGGGAAGATCCCTGCAGAAACCAAACTAACCCCCCCGCCCCCCCCCGCCATGAATTCCCTGGGATGATCAATGTACCCCTCCCCCGACCGCGTGGCTGGTAACAGGGAAGATCCCTGCTAGCCAAACGCGAAAAGCTCAGGGCCAATTCCCCCCCCCCCCCCCGTGCTTGGCTAACTGCAGGGAAGGATTTCTTTTCAGCCACAGGCAAACAGCCCAGTAGGAACGGCCACCTCTGTCCCCTTAATTAAGTTCCCGTATTTCAACCAGGTTACCATGAGCGATATCACTCTCCTGAGGATTACACAGCAAGATAAAGAACGGATGTTGCTTGAATGCCAGCAAACACCAGGACCATACGCTGCCAGGCTTTGTCAGGCAATGATACCAGATTACTTGCTGCAAGCATGGCGTGGTCAAGTGTCCTACCATGGAGGACGGAATAAGGCTGCACTGTCCAGAAACCTTGTGGCAAGGCTTTTGGAGTACCTCCAGGAGAGCTTCATGGAGATGTCCCTGGAGGATTTCCGCTCCATCCCCAGATACGTTAACAGACTTTTCCAGTAGCTATACTGGCCGCAAATGCATCCCAAGTCCTCAGGGCAAATTAATCATTAAAAAACGCTTGCTTTTAAACCATGTTTTATATTTTAAAAGGTAAACTCACCTGAGGTCCCTTCCATGGGGTCATGGTCTTGGGTACTGGCTTGGGAGGCTTGGGAGGGTACTTCAGTCAGGCTGAGAAAAAGATCCTGGCTGTTGGGGAGAACGGAGTGCTGGGTGCTCTCTGCAAGCTCGTCCTCCTCCTCCTCCTCCTCCTCCTCTTCCCCATCCGCAGAATCCTCAGGTGTAGCTGATGAGACTATCCCCGACCCGGAATCCACGGTCACAGGTGGGGTAGTGGTGGCGGCCCCCCCTAGAATTGCATGCAGCTCGGCGTAGAAGCGGCATGTCCGCGGCTCTGACCCGGAGCGACCGTTTGCCTCCTTTGTTTTTTGATAGGCTTGTCTGAGCTCCTTGACTTTCACGCGGCACTGATCTGAGTCCCTATTGTGGCCTCTCTCCATCATGCCCTTGGAGATTTTTTCAAAAGTTTTGGCATTTCGTCTTTTCGAACAAAGTTCTGCTAGCACTGAATCCTCTCCCCATATAGCGATCAGATCCAGTACCTCCCGTGTGGTCCATGCTGGTGCTCTTTTTAGATTATCAGCCTGCATGGTTACCTGTGCTGATGAGCTGAGGTATCTGTGGTATCTGTGGTCACCTGTGCTCTCCACGCTGTGCAAACAGGAAATGAAATTCAAATTCTCCTGGGGCTTTTCCTGTCTACCTGGCCAGTGCATGCGAGTTCAGATTGCTGTCCAGAGCGGTCACAATGGTGCACTGTGGGATAGCTCCCGGAGGCCAATACCATCGAATTGCGGCCACACTAACGCTAATTCGAATTAACAAAATCGATTTTGGCGCTACTCCGCTCGTCGGGGTGGAGTACAGAAATCGAATTAAAGGGCTCTTTAATTCGAATTAAATGGCTTCGTTGTGTGGACGGGTCCAGCGTTAATTCGATTTAAAGCAGATAAATCCGAATTAAAGGCGTAGTGTAGACCAGGCCTAATACTCTGTTCTCTGTACCTGCACAGAACTGCCATTGACATCAGTGGGAGTTCTGGGCAGGTTGGGGGGAAAAGAACATTGGAGCTGAGATTTGCCATGTGGCTCTGCCTGGAGAACTTGTTCATAAAATTTTATGAATATTCATCAATACACAGAAAGCATAGTGGACTCCTGACCTGACTGCACACACTTAAGAGCAGTCAAACAGGTAAACAACCTTCATGGTCCAAATGAACAAAATATTAAAAAAACTGCAATCTAAGTGGCAAAGAAACCACTCTTTGTTTAACAGAGAAATTCAGTTATAGGAGAATTGTTAATCAGGGCTGTATTGTAAACCTCTATTGATTATTAACTGAAGGCTCCACAGACCAGAGATGTCTTATAAGTAGTTGCAGTGTATATCTGTGCCTACCCAATTGTAATGAACTGGCTTGTTTGTAGCCTTGCGTTGGATAGAGTATATATTAAACCTGTTCAAGTGCTTATCACTTTCCTCTGCTGGTTGAGTAAGTTGAGCAGCCCCTCTAACTCAACTGTTGTAAAGAAACCAGTGGTTAGGTGAGCAAAGATATTTGATGGCTTATATATTTGGTTAGTTGTTGACTTTCGCGTCTACATATATATACGCAGCCGCATAATATCCTCCACTCCACACTAGATAAGGAAACTACCTGTACAGATAAGAAGTAATTTCACCACCCATCCTGAAGCACTTCTATGGAAAAGTTGATAATAGTTCCAAAGGATGGTTGATAAGAAGGAAAGTTACTTGACACCACTAATTTTACAAAGAAGTGGTAGACTTAAATTGAGTCCAAGAGATCATATTGAGAGTTATGTGTACCTGAATATTTATAAAATGTTTGCAAATAGTGAGTAGTGAAAGTAGACAGAAATTTGTGATATGTGAGTGTCATCTTGTCAAGGGGTATAAATTATCATGACTCACCCATCATAGCTGTCATATATTTTCTTTTCAGTTGCATTATATTTATCACAAATATAAAAACTAAACTCCATGATTTTTTTCATGCCTCTGTTTTTGTTCTAGTTAAATGCCACTATTTTTGTGCTCCACTAGTTTTGTTTAAAATAAAAATCCCAGAGCCTAAATCAACATGTTGTTAACACCATGCGACAATCAAAAGGACAAGGCAGCAATGTATTTTAATTGTTTACAAGTTTCTTTTTAAATGAAAAAAAAAAAAACTTCTTTACATAAAACAAAAATGGAAAATTTCTGACTAAGATTTTTATCTATGACAGGTTTCAGAGTAACAGCTGTGTTAGTCTGTATCCGCAAAAAGAACAGGAGTACTTGTGGCACCTTAGTCTCTAAGGTGCCACAAGTACTCCTGTTATTTTTATCTATGTTTAAATATTGTGTATTCATCAACGAACTTAGTATCCTTCACACATACAATACATACTTCCAATATTTTTGTAAGCTACTGTACTTTCTTCCATTTAAAAGAGCTTTGTGATATTTTTAAAATCCCAAAGTTGGGTTTTCTTTCTACATCATGTTAAAGATTAGCTTTTGGAGATAATAGTACCAGATGAGCTGAAATCTGGTGATGTCAAGAACAGAGTTGGTCAAATTATAATTTACATTATTAATAGCTAATTTAGCACTTTATTCTGTTTGCAATCTGACTTCTGAGAGCGTATTTATTATTTGCAATTAAATATATGAACAAATTTCTGCCTAGGAATTGTTTGTTACCTGTTCACTTTGACTATTGTTAATCATTCTTGATGATATGTGATTATTCATCAAAGTCAGATGGTAATGTTTCTGCTTATTCATTGGATGAATGAAACTTTTTAAACAGGAGAATGATGAAGTCCAAAATAAAGAATAATGGCTAATGTTTTTTTCAGGTTTGAATTTTTGGACTAATAGTCATTTGTGCTAAAATCTATGAAACTTTCAGGATTCATGTGTTTTCCTGAATACCCAGCAGTCATCTGAATACTTGCAAACAATGCATGACATGATCCCACAAAAAATTATGACGTGAACTCATTGTTTTAATTTGTGGAAAACATTCAGGAGTCAACTTTTGTCCAATTCAACCAGTTCTACTCAATGCTCTTAACTCACCTAAAATGATGGAATAACAAAAACTAATTCTCCAATCTTCCAATCAAATGTCATGTTGTGACTTCCTTGAAAAACACATTAATCAGTAGCGTGAGGATGTTCAGGTAAGGAAAGATATTCACACTCACTCTGACACATACCATAACATCAAAGGTGACAGCACAGTAACATCAGCTTCTACACAAAAGGAAAAGCTGACACATATGGGCCATAGCAACAAAGATGACAGTATGGCAACATTAGCTTGTACACAAAAAGAAAAGAAATGCACATTCTTCTCAAACCTCTGTATAAAAATAACCTGCAGATAACTGAGGCCCCAATTCTGGAAGCACTTAATCACATGCTTCAGTCTATCCAAATTTGGGACAGCATATGCTTCACTAATAAGCACATGTGTAGGTCCCATTGGAGTCAATGAGCCTTCAGCACCTGCCTAAGTGCTGTACTGAACAGGGATGCTTACCTGAATTGGGGCTAAAAACATTAATAAATCTCCTAATATCTGTCCTGAGATACGTTTAGCACTCACAAATAACACAGATTTAAATTAGGATTTGAGGGTGTTCAGCATTAGTATCTGGTATTAGGTACCAAATGTATAATCATTGCCAAAAGCCACCTGCTCTCCCATGGGTAAACTTTTAATTCTCTATCCATGTTAAAACAACCATTCTTGATCACCTACTTGGTTGTTTCCTTGGAAAAGATGTAATGTTTGTGTTATTTTGTTAGTTGTGGTGCTGTTTCTATTTTTTCCTGAGTGGATATATATAATATAAAATCTTGATATTTACATTTCCCCATTCATTTTCTAAATTAGACTAATGTAGTAACACTGTTTCACCCATTGGATAGGCAGAATAATGGAGTGGATTGAACTCAGGGTGTGGAGCTGGAACCTTCTGATCACAAGTCTGCCACTGACTTCCTGTGTAATTTTGGGCATGTCACTTAACTTCCCTATCACTTGTTTTCCCTAAAGTGTGGATCACAAATAATACTTAATTTCCTCTGAGTTGTGCTACAGGCATCCATTATCTCATATCTGTATGTCAGTTTGAAGTTATAAAATACTGTACAAGCGCTAAGAATCATTAAAGAGCTTATCAGTAGGGTTAGGCAAACTATTCATAGAAAACCGGAAAGTTAACAAAGTTCACCCCTTTTTTCTATTCGCTAATTGTTCATTAACAGATTTTTATTTTTCTGACTCAATGTATTCATAATTGCTTGACAAACAGTTTGTGAGCAATCTTCAGCCTCTGGATGGCTTACAGCATCCGGTCACTGCATATATCCACTGCGTTTATTGTTATTGCTATGTGATTGGTCACCTAAGTCATATAGTATTGTTTCTAGTGCTTGACTGAATATAAGCGTCTTAAATAGAAACAATTGAAGGGACAAACATGTGATCAAGTCTTTCGGCCTTTGCTTTTCTCAGGAAATGTGTGGGAGCAGTTTGTGGTGTTAGGAAAAGGAAGGAAGCTGGGAGGAAGGGTTTTTGAGGGGAGGCATGGGCTGATGGGTTAGGTGCTAGACTAGCCCAGGGGAACTGGGTTCTGTTCTTGGCTCAACCACTGACCCATTGTATGACATTGGGCAAATCTCTCCACTCTTTGTATGCCTTGTCTATTTAGATGGTCAGCTAATTGGGGCAGAGGCACTATGTGCTTTATAGTGTTTAGCAGAATAGAGTCCTTCTCTCTATTATAGCAGTCCCTAGAGGCCACAATTGTAACTTAAAATCTTTTTGTTTCCAGAAAGTGTGAGTCAGGCATCGTCTAAGACATGACTGTCAGAAAAGTAATAGGCTAAGTTAGATTTACAATTTAATTTCATATAAATTTGTCTGTGCAATCCTAGTCCTGGAGGGTGCAACTTGATCATTGTCTAGTTTATTTAACTGCCTCCTACAATTATATAACTTGGTTATCTAACTTGTATTGATTCCTCCTAATACTTTTTCTGAAAAACAGGGCCTCAATTGTCAATACTGATTTGAAATGAATTGTTGTCCTACAATCTGAACTCTGCTTTCTATTGTTATATGGTTTTTATGGTGTTACACTAAGATTTGAACTGATTGTAATTAGTGGTATTGACATGCAGGTCCTGATCCAGCAAAATATGTGCTTAACTTTAATCATGAATGGTCCCCACACTGACTTGTGCTTAAAATTAATTATGTGCTTTGCTAAATCTTGGCCTTAGATACCAAGGTGATAGGCCCCTTAGGAACACTTATAATAGAAACGTGGATGGTTAGAATTTTGTTTCTCAGGTTTGAGGTCTCTGAGAACTTCAGAGTAAATCTATAGTGGCACAGTGTGCAGATTTTTGTCCATTTAGCTAGTTCACTGTCAGTACCTTTTGCTTGTATTTTGGCAGCATGTCAGAACATACAGCTTTGGCTTTTTCTTGCCTCTGGGTGCAACAGTGCAATATACAGTACAGCTTGGAGGGATATTTTACCTGTCAGAATTTGTTCTAGATCACTAGTTTGCATGATTATGGCAGGGTCAAACCACAGATAAATGAAAAGCAGCTTAGCTGCCAGATATAGTAATAAAGTTAAAAGTTAGGCAGGGGAGAAGGAATGTCTTTCAGAGTGTTATGGTAGCAAGCTCAGTTCTCAGTATTTAATTGCCCTGTGGGGATGAGCTCAGAATGGAGGTGAACCTTTTAACAAATGTGTTGGATTAAAAAAAAAATCAATTGTTATTTAAAACATCCATTGCAGCAGCTTTAGAATTATGCTCTAAATATTCCAGATAGTCAGGGCCATAGGGGAAATCAGCACTTCTCAGACTCTTTTTTTTTCTTCTGAATTGTATATCCCCTATGTGTAGGACCACCTTGGACCACGCTCTGGAACAGCCCAGCATGCACTGTGTTGGTAATACATCTCTGCAGAATGGTGGAGTTGCCAGCGAGGCAGCGGCAAGCCCAGGTTTTTGTGTGTGGCATTTTAACATTCTTATTCTCTGTGTCAAATTGGTGAGCTTACAATTTAGGCACTAATCTTGCAGTCTCATCTGAATGGGTGAGTCTCTGTGCCTGCACGAAGCTTTGTTGACTTCAGTAGACTTCTGTGTGGTGTATGGTCTGCCTGCATGGATATGATTTCAGAAACCAAGGGCTGAATTTGAGTGACTGAACAACCCTCTCATCCTTCAAGGGGCTACACCAGGGGTGGGCAAACTCTTTGGCCTGAGGGCCACATCTGTGTGGGGAAATTGTATGCAGGGCCATGAATGTAGGGCTGGGGCAGGGGGTTAGGGTGTGGGAGGGAGTAAGGGGTGTGGGAGGGGGTACAGTGTGCAGGAAGGGGCTCAGGGCAAGGGGTTGGGGTGCAGGAGGGGGCTCAGGGCAGGGGGTTGGAGTGCAGGAGGGGGCTCAGTGCTGGGGGCTGGGGTGCATAAGGGTTGCGGGATGTGGCAGGGGGCTCAGGGCAGGGGGTTGGGGTGCGGAGTGAAGAAGGAGTTACCTCAAGCTGCTCCGGGGTGACAGCGGCATGCAGCGGGGCTAAGGCAGGTTCCCTGCCTGCCCTGGCCCCACGCCGCTCCCGGAAGTGGCCAGCATGTCTGGCAGTGGCTCCTGGGGGTGGGGTGGGGCAGGTGGCTCTGCCGCGCGCTGCCCTTGCCTACGGGTACCACCCCCAAAGCTCCCATTGCCTGCGGATCCTCGTTCCCGGCCATGGGAGCTGCGGAGGGTGGAGCCTGCAGGTGAGGGCAGTTCACCAAGCCCTCTGCCCCTCCCCCCAGGGGCTGCAGGGACTTGGTGCCGGCCGCTTCTGGAAGCAGCGGATCCGGCCCCAGGCCATCGTTTGCCCTCCCCTGGGCTACACCCATATGGTATTTGAGGCACATTGGTGAGACTTTGCACATAGGCTCCTTATACTGTACATGTTCTGGGGATAAACAGAGGACTTCTATTTTCAGGATTGACAATCTGTCACCCCCCACAAGCATTTGAAGAGAGAAACAGGAAAAAAGATTTCTTTTTAATCACATAGGTGATGAGGGAAATTTACATGCATAAGTCCTATTAATATTCATGGTAATACTTCAGGTGTATCACCCAATCATTCATAGGAGAATGGTCACCTTAGAGTTCTAAGTGTAATATCTCCATTGGTAATGATATACTGTTCCTGACATCCAACTATAAAATACAAGGCTGTAAAAGCTACTATAATTTGTACAGCTCTTCTAGGTATCCATGGTGCTATATAATAGCTATTATAATTTATCTGGGAAATTCAACCCAATTCTGAGCTCTGTGGCTTCATGTTGGTCCAAATAGATATATTCCCCATCTTATATTAGAGGTTTGAATCCATCTTAAAGGGAACAGGGAAGCGAAGATGCAAACAGATGTTACTTCTTTTAAAGGATCAAGGTTACCCAGGATACAAACACAACTTCTGCATTGGTTAATAGGGGCGCAGGACAAGGGGAAATGGGCATGCTCCCATTCCTTCCGTCTCCTTTTGGAGTGTGTCCCCCTGTTCTTCCAGAGACGATGATTATTATTGTATTACCATAGGGCCTAGGATACATAGCTATGGCCCAGGACCTCATTGTGCTAGATGCTGCACAAACAGAACAAAAAGATGGTCCCTGCCCAAGGAGGTTACAGTTCAAGTACATGAAGGATGCAATTCCTGCTTGCTATTTTGAGTGACCCACTCATGGAGCATATGGGAGAGGAAACTCATTGAAGGTTTCCCTTGCCACATGCAGCCATGTAAGGACAAGTCATGATCTGGGCTGTAATTATTATTCTGATTATTCTAGCAGCTCCCACAGCTTGTTGGACATAGTCTACACACATACCAAAGTGCCTATGCTTCCCTGAAGAGCTCACAGTTATCTGGGTTCAGTTCCCTGCTCCCCCTAAGACAAGTCACTTAATCTCTCTGTGCTGAGTTCTCCATCTGTGAAACAGGAATAATAGCACTTCCTTACCTCACGGGGTGCTCTGATAAGAAATACACTAAGTATTGTGAGGGGGTCAGATACCACAGTAATAGGGGCCATATAAATACCCAAGATCGATAAATAAAAGACAGTGTATGAGGGACAGGGATATAATTAAGATGGGTACAAGTTTCACATCCATGATACACATTTTATATACACTATACATACTTTTTGTGTGTTAAATACCCATTAACAACACCTGACTTTCCCCCTCATTCCTTCAGTTCATTCTATAAAAAATGTTACCACTTTTACACTCTAAGATGTTTGGGTCAGTGACTGTCATGTACCAGGTTTGTACAGTGCCCAGCACAGTAGGGCCCCTGTCTGGTTGAGGTCTCTGAGCTTTACCACAGTATAAATGTTCAATATTAATAACAATAACATTACAGCTTCTCACAGGGCACAGAACATTTCTTTGGAAAGCAGACACAGTACGAAGGGTTAGAAAACAATGAATGCAGTCTGAGTGGTGAGGCCAGGCTTATGCTCCTTACCCAGACAAAACTCCCACTGTAGTCAGCAGGTGGTTTGCCTGAGTAAAGAGTGCATAGTGGGTCTGCTGTCTAACAAATAAATAGAATTATTGTGTACCTCTGTCATTAGCAGGATTTGATATTAATTGGTGCGTCTAAAATGCATAGCACTTATTCCTCAGGGGGCTGCAAGCAGATCTGTTTTAAGTTTCTGCTCAAGACAATGAGAATCAGCAGCTCAATGACACTAGGTAATAAATAACAGTTGGATTCAACAGCATCATAACAAACAGGCATGAATTCCAGATGCTCAGTGAAAACAACTAATAAATATAGTCTCGCACATAGGATAGAGTCCAATGAAACTAGCAGGAATTCTAGCAAGCTCCAAACACAATGTAGCATAGGCAAAGACTTCCGCACCCTGTGCTGTCTGTGCTACTCTTCCCACTTTCTATCAGGAGCCTGATATGAAATTTCACTAAAGATTCATATAAATGACTTTTGCAAACATACCCAATGGAAATGGTTTCATTTATTTAGTTCTTATAAAGGAGTTGTATGAACTAAGTAAATTGACCTCAGTAGGACACATTTTCAAGGCTATGCACATACCTATCAGCCAATCTGTATGTGCATCACTGAACTTAATTGCTAGATGGACAAGTTCTATACTCCTCTCAACAGCTAATTCCCTACCCTCAGATTCCCACAAGCACTGTTTTAATAATATTTTAATAGCACTTATATAATACCTTCATCCAAGGCTCTCAACTCACTCTTTAAACTTTATTTTCTGAAAGCAAAAGCCTTTCTAGGTCTCCAATCCTAGTGCCTTAACCATAACACCCCCCTACCTCCCTCCTTCTCAATACCTTCCATCCTATTCTAGTTTTTTCAGTCTAAGGGGCTGGAAAACATTTAAAGATACTTAATAGTTTCAGTGCAGTAGAACAAGTTGGTTGTGGAACCCTGGACAATGGGATTGAGGAGGGTGAGTTTAGGGGGTAGCTGGCATTGTTTATTAGAAATGTAATTATGAAGACATCCACCACTTATTTTGCTTGTATATTATCTGTCTCCCCAGCCTAGAAGGGGCTTCCTTTAGGGCACAGGTTATTCTTCAAACATAAAACTCACAAAATGTCCAAAACAACACTGTTCCCCTGAACAAGACAGGCCGCAGGAGCCTTTTTTCAGCCCTAACCCTACCAGTCTCTAGCCTACAAAACAATTTCCATTTCAGCTTCTTCTTAGGCCTCTTCAACTGCAAGCACTTGCTGGCTTTTATAATTACTTGATCAATCTCAGCTGGGAGGTAGCTGGTGCGGCTGGGCCGTCCATCCTGTGATTGTCTATTTCTGTTTTTCTGTCTTGTCTAATTTTGATTGTAAGCTCCTTGGGGCAGGTACTGTCTAGATTTAACTACTGTGATGGGGCAAGGCCAGATGGCTACAGTAAAGTAGTGAGGAACAGGTATGTTAGCCCCAGGCTAAACAAATCTCTGGTACCATGGTAACCAAATGGCAGTTGCTACAGGTTAATCAAGACACCTGGGGCCAATTAAGATCCTTCTAGAAGGCAGTGGAGATAGCTAGATTGATTGGGACACCTGAAGCCAATCAAGGACTGGCTGGAACTAGTTAAAAGCCTCCCAGTTAGTCAGTGTGGTGTGGGTGTCAGGAGCTATGCTATTGGAGGAATGAAGTAATACAAATCCATATCAGGTGCAAGGAAGGAGGCCCTGAGGTAATTGTGAAGCAGATACTGAGTGGGGGCTGCTGTGGGGAATAGCCCAGGGAATTGTACATGTCCTATTTCCAAAAAGTCAGCTTCCATAGTTGCTAATTTTAGGGTCCCTGGGCTGGAGCCTGGAGTAGAGGGTGGGCCCGGGCTTCCCCCCTCCCCTCCCCTCCCTGATTAATCACTGATGCTGGGAGACAACAGAGACTGTGCGAGGGAGTGTTGTTTCTCCTTACCTCCCTTGCTGGCTTATGATGAAAATGGCTCAGTAGACTGTGACCCTTGCCTCTAGAGAGAGAAGGGCTATGTGGAGGGTCATAGTGAGCCTCTGAGGCTAGCAAAATCTGTCAGGAAACGCAGGACCCACGGAGTCAAGGACAGAACTTTGTCACACTACATATATGTGCAGTGTCTAGCATAATGGAGCCCTAATCCTGGTAGGCACCTCTATGTACTACCAGAATACAAAACACAAATAATATTGATAATGTTACAATATAAATGTCAGTCCTTTTTCAAGTATAATTGCCTTTTTAGTTCTAACTTATGGAAAGGAGAGGATAAACCTATTTTTGCCCTAGTATACATTCTTCCCCCACACTTCTCAATTTGGGACAATTGAATAGCAAGTGAGGCCCAGGTCCACAAATGGGTCATATTGATGTAATAATGATGAAAACCTTTGGAGCAAACTCTCAAATAAGGGCACCAAAGTTGCACTACACACACATGCAGCCATCCCCTATATGCAGGTGTTTGTAAACCTGTATTTGTATCCTAGAGGTAGATGCCTATGTCTGGGCTTTAGGTGCCTACGTACCTTTTGTGGATCTGGCCCTAAAAGGCTAGAAATTAATGTGATATGCTTACTTCTAATCATAGATATTAGCATTAGTGATTCAGAAGGAACTGTAACAGCAATTTAAGAAAGCAATGTAATTCAGCAAGATTCTGCAAGCTTTGAAACGCAGTACACAAACTCTTTAGGAACTTTGTATACTGCTAGGAAAGTGCACAAGCTTGTTTGAGACCAGATCTTTCTCCCCTGTGCAAAGGAGGTTAAATGTTCATTTGAAAGATAGCATGGTATTCCCAGATCTTTCTCCTCTTTAGAGACATTTCTGTTACCATCACTAATATCTAAACAATCCCATAGTTATTCTTAGACACTTTTGCCCATTAAGTCCTGGCCCATTCATTTTACTGTCCTTGATACTTTCTTCCATTTATTAATATATTGTCAGTTCTTCCAGCTGTGAATTCATACATAAGGCTGTGAAGAGAGGAGAGAGGGGGCCAGATCCTCAGCTGCAGCTGAGGAATAATCAAGGCAGCTGAGAGGATATTCTTAAAGCCATATTTGCATTTCCTGGAGTCTTGGTTTGCTGTGCTGGATCAATCCCTTGGCATAAATTAGATTAGCCTTCAGGCTGCTTTAAATTTGTGCTGGCTGCTAAACTGTAGTCCTGAATTGCTGTTACAGGAACTGTCAATGTGCAGGGATCCTCCTCCTGCCCAGGCCTCAGCGAGAGTGGAATGGTATGAAGCTGCTACTGCAGCTCTCTCCCTCCACTGGATCCCTTCTGCAGGGTGAATCCACCAGTTGCTAGGTAACCTGGCTCTAGGGCAGCTGTAATCTAGTGTGGTTGTAGGGAATTTAGTGTTGGTGGCCTAGAAATGGAACAAAATAAGCAAAACTTTTATGAATGCGTCCATTTAGTAGGAACCCCACCATGTAATATAGACAGCAGGTACTATAGTCCCATGTTCTGTCTTGTCTTTGTTAAATGTTAATGGGCAGAACCTGTTTCTATTGTTTTATAAATCCCTATGTACATTTGCAGTGCCCTAGAAATGCCCAATGCTAATGAAAATAGTAGCTGCACAAATAGGCCATTTTCATATTTTCCATGGCAAGTCCCATGCACCTGGATACATTAAATCTATTGCAAGCATTCCTGAATAATCCCTAATGCATTAGCATTTCTAATATTTAGAGTTAATGCATTACATGGGTATCAGCTGATATTGTCCATTGTTCAAGGAAACTAATAAGTGCTGGGGCTTTACACAAGTTTTTTTTCCAAACGGGACTAATATTCCAAAGGAAAGCACTTGAACTGATGTGTGAATAAATATAGCTACAAATAGATATGAATCAGTTGGAAAGTGAAAATGTCTCCTTTTCTCTGACTAATGTGCTACTATTATTTGCTACTGCAGAGAAGATCTTGGTCTGTCACAAAGGGACTTGCCATCCTTTTAATGAGCTCAGGGCAAGCAATTTGGCCAGACTTTGTAGTGTAGACAAAGCCTTTTAACTGCAAACAAGCAGCTGTAAACTTTAAAACTACATAATTAGCAAGAGCTCTGCAGTTCTTAACAGATGTGTGTTTGTATAGTGCAAGGTATGTTGCCCTGCCCCTCTCCTTGTCTTTCAAGAAAAGCAACAGTGACTATTTTCTCTAGTAGAAGCATTTGCAGATGTGAAACAGGACAGACCCCTGATCTGCATTGTCCACGTTTCCTTCAGTGTGATTACATCTCCCTGCAGGCTAATAGTCCTTCAATGAGCTGTACAAACAGTCACTTAATGTACAGCCCAGTTTTTTATGTATGGCTTTCTCTAGAAAAATCATCTTGTTTTGTCTGGAAAAGTAGAATGAAAAAGGCACCAGCATAACTGGCTGAAGCAGCAGTGGCTGTCTCCAGGAGCAGTTGCAAACATCTGGTAACTAGATGGTTGGTAAACTTTTATTTATTTTTTAAGTAAGGGAATAATATTCTTCAAAACTCTTGGCGAGAACATAGATAAAAATAGACCAGTGAATGCATCATCCTATGGGAGAACCTGGAGGAGCACACACACTAGCTGTGCAATTCTGTATTTGGAAGTACTACATTCTGAGAGCACTCTGTGCACATACTGTTGCTTTATTTAGGTTCTAATTCTTTGAACCCTGTCATCTATATTTAACCTAATACACATTTTCTACTGATCTTACCACAAACTAACACTGATTGTGGGCTTGCCTATATGCCAGGGACCCTGGCTTTATGGGCACATGGGAGCCATGAGCCTGGCAGATCTCACTGGGGAATAGCCTTTACATAACTGAGACTCTCGAGTGAGGTGGGGCTTGGCCTTTCTTATAGGTCTTGTACAAGGGGATGCCAAAGCCATAGAAAGTGGGTGGAAGGAGTTTTGGCTGGATGGATCTGGCTATTCTGGGCTGCTGAGCACCCATAAGGAGCCACTGCAGGCAGTGTAAGTTAGAGCAACCCCTGAGGTATTCCAGTTTATGCCAGGGATGGGGCCTTGCAACCCCTAGCTCCCTCTGGAATTAGACATTTTAGCCCTGTGACCAAGTTGAACTGAGCTCAGCTGCAGAGCAGAATCAGGACCTAAAACTTTATATGAACGTTAATTCTCCTGAACCTTTTGCCAATATAAGATTTGCTTGGTTAGCAAATGTAGAGCTAAATCTGTATTCATAGTTAGCTCTGTATAATTACAGACACATCAAGTGGTTTTGATGACGGAATTCCCATTGACTTCAATGTGAGCAAGATAAGGCACTTCATGACAGGGAACCATGTTAGGGAGCTAAGTGGTTTATAATATAATCAACACCCCAAGATGTGCCTGCAGAGCCTTATCCATAGTTGCCCTGCTGTTAGCATATATGATAGATCATTCAACAGTTAAAAAAACAGCCATTGATTAGAGTTATTTTAATTATTTTTTTAAAAAGCACATTTTGTAACAGTACCATTACCCTTGAATTCCATGTTCAAATTGAATTGCTCCATTGAATTTGTATCTTGCTTTTAGGCTAATAAATTCAAATAGTAAGGGGGTTTTAAACATCCTGAACCTTGTTGGCATCTTTTCTAGTGATGTTATTTATCTTTGAAATTCACACCCTTAAATTGGTCCAGTTCCTGCTCCTGCTGGGCCAGATTCTGACAACTGTACTCCTGTGAGAAATACCTTGCCATGTGAATAGTCTCACAGTAATCAATAGGTCTATTTGAGGAATAAGATATTACTCAATATAAATGAGGGAGTCAGAATACGACTGATTAAAGGTAGTGGCAAAACTCCTGGTGACTTAAGTGGGATAAGGATCAGGTACTATCATTCTTACATCTGAACAGTAACTGTTTAACTCAAAAAAACTTAAAAATCACTACAAAATGTTGTTTTCATGTAAGATCTTGCATTAAAAACATATCTGGGACTCTTGACAGGTAACAGAGCTTCTACCCAAGAGTCAGTATTCCAGTCTTACTTTCCCCCATTCCCAAGCTCCCAGCCTTCCTGTGACCAAGTCTGACTTCCTTGCAACAAATCTACCGAACTAGCTAACACACAATAGCAATCCCAACCTATTCCTACGATTTCTTGTGCAGTATTCCTCACCTCAGCAACTTTTCCAGCTCACACACAAATTACCCCGACGATGACACAAACTCCCATGCCTCTTGCCTACCCAGTATATTTCCTCATTGGTTCTCCCAGACCATTGCTTATCAATTCTCCTGGCCCAGCATCAATCTTCCCTTTAAACTAATTCTCCTGCTTTTCCCAGCAAACTCCCTTCATTATATATTTCTCCACCTGCGCAACTACACTTTCCAACTCCCCAAGCCTCAACACAGCTCCCAAATCTATCCTGAGCTGCATTTGAATTTCTCCAGAGTCTGTGGGTGTTCCCATCTGGAATTTTGGTTTGGACCATCTCCCTGTGAATTACTAATATACTATTGCGTTATTAAGGGAACACTCTCTCTTTTCAAGGCCCCTTTGAACATATGAGAGTGGGAATGGCAGGGTGCTGCAGCAGCTGGAGTCCCCGAGGAATGACTCCTTTGGGTTCTCTTCCAACACACCTTCACCTCTTCGAAAAGGGTGTAGCATGTTCCCCCTCTCTGCATAGCCACTGTGGCAAGGGGGGTTTGGAACCTTAATCCTTCCCTTGCCCTATTCTTTCTCACTCTTTCAGGCATCTAGCACCCACAGGGGTGCTGAGAGGATGCAGGGATAATGCTCACACTCAGGATTCCAGAGACTCTCTGCACAGGGGCAGTAGAAAGGAAGAAAGACTTATTGCCTCTTTCCCCATCCTGCACATTCGGACACATCCTGGCCAGTAGAATCTGGCCCTGACAGCTGTTACTACAATCATGGGGCTTTTTAAATACAGACTCTTCATTTTGAGACTGTTATGGAACAGTCCAGTGGGACTATGGGATTTGTGGTCGCCCCATGTGGCTTTAGTCATTAGTTATTCATTATGTATTTGTTAAGCTCTGAGTGTGGTCAGTGGTACACAAGATGCAGACCTTGAGGAGATTATAACCAAAAAGACAAAGATCAGACCAGAATACACTGGGAGATGCACAGAATGGTTATAATTTACAGTATATAAAATATATAGGGGACAGACAATAGTGTAATGTTCACTGTGGGTGCTGCATGCATATTTATGTACAACAATTTGATTGGTTAAAATGCCCTAAAGTTTTTGGGGGGTTTCCTTCACACTAAACTTGTCATATTTTGTAGGTATAATTTGCAGCTGTGAAATATAGGCTCCTAGTGGCATCATCATTATGAAACATAACTCTCTCTAGCTGCTGATGGGAATTCTGCTATATCTATTGGAAAAAGAAATATGCCCATGCTGGCTTAGTTAAAATATCATTTTCATGTAGCAGATTTAACATGATAATTAGATACTGTTGATTGATTATACAAGTGAGCATTGAGCTGAAGCTACTTTAGTTATGGTTATGTCATTGAAGGAGAGGTAACTGTAGGGCAGATTTGCTAGTAATAACACAAATTGATAACTCTTTCAATACGTTAAAAGCATATGGGAATGAGAGAGCATATATTTGCTTAACACTTCATGTCACAATCTGCCAAGGAGTCAAGCCCAAAGGGAAATTTCTTCTAGATTCAGCTAAACATAATTTATCATGTTTGCCACAGAGTTTTTAGATGAAACAGAGGAATTCACACAGTTGTGAGAAATAATTTACCACGTAAACTCAGTTCTTGGCTTATCTGCCTGCAATTGCAGTTGGAACACAGCAGCACTTCTGTAACTCTTTTCATATTCTATTAGTATTTACTTAGCATGTAGATCGGGGTGGCCAAACTTACCGATCCTCTGAGCTGCATACAATAATTTTCAGAAGTTTGAGAACAGCAAAACATGCATAACCTGCCCTGTGGGGTAGCACCTGCCGGGGCACGGGGCTTCTGCCCCAATGCCTCACTTGGGGCTAAAGCCCCTAGTCCCCCCATCCTACCGTAGGGCAGACACCCAGAGCTCCCCCCGCCCAGTATGGTAGGTGGAGAATGGGAGAGTGCATGGGGGACTCCATGAACCTCACTTCAACTATAAAAGAGCCACATGCAGCTCATGAGCCATAGTTTGGCCATGCCTGACGTAGATCCTACTGATGTAATAATAATAACCTTTAGGACAAACTTTCAAATAAGAGCACCAAAACCCAAACCAAATCCTATATGTACATATGAGTAAAACCTGTATTTGTGCATGTAACGTGCACACTTCTGTTGAGTGCAGGTTTGTTACTCACCTCTGAAACAAATGTAGCCTTTTGTGTTTAAATACAGTATTAAGATGTCCTTCTTGTGGTCAGAGGCTATGCTGATTGCCCAGCAAAGGTGCAGGGTTCAGCTGGAGGCAATCGGCTGATAGTTGTGAGGGAGCTTGTGTCAGTCCTAGCACTGTCAGTGCCAGCTCAGACAGAACCATCTGCCTTCAGCTGCATTTTGATCTGGGGTCCTTCAAAACCATGGCTAATTCTAAAGGTCAGCAATGCATGACAGTAGGTAGAACTGTGGATACCTGTGATCTCTTGGGGGGGGGAAAGACTGACAAATTTTCAGCACTAATGATCAATTTATTTTTAAGGCTACTTCCCCCCCCCCCTCACACACACACACACACACACACACGACTAGAAATTTATTTTAAAAAAGCTGAAATTAGCTTTGATTATTAAAGGTCCCAGAAAACAGGGAGGAACCTGAGGCTACAAGCTTTATGAATCCCCCAAACCACCTGTATCCTCATGGACACTACTTGTATGGCATCTTTGGTAGAGTTTTCTACTCTAGTGGTTTGGGGCCAAGCTTTCTGGAAGCTCCTCATTTGTGCAAATTAGCCTTCCTAAATGCCAGATATCATTGTGTGCACTTTCCTGTAAGCATTCACTTTGCAATTTGTGTTACCAATCCAGTTTAAGAGCATATCTCAGAAGGAGCCAGATGAGCAGACTGCAAGATGGATGTAGGGCAGCTATGATGATGAGGAGATAGATATTCAGCTGAACTCGGAACACCTGATTTATGACTGGGTTCTTAAGCATTTTGCATCTTGCCTAGCTAGGCATTGCAAAGACTGGGAGAAGATAGAGTCTGAAAATCCAGTACTATATAGCCTGGGCTGATGCTCTAGTGCAGTGGTTCTCAACCTTTCCAGACTACTGTACCCCTTTCAGGAGCTGGATTTGTCTTGTATATCCCCAAGTTTCACCTCATTTAAAGACCACTTGCTTACAAAATCAGACATAAGAATACAAAAGTGTCACTGCACACTAGTACTGCAAAATTGCTTACTTTCTCATTATTACCATATAATTATAAAATTATCAATTTGAATATAAATATTGTACTTACATTTCAGTGTATAGTATATAGAGCAGCATAAACAAGTAATTGTATGAAATTTTAGTTTGTACTTTAGTTTGACTTTGCTAGTGCCTGTGGTAAAACTAGGTAAATATCTTGATGAGTTAAGGTACCCCCTGGAAGACCTCTGCGTACTTGAGAACCACTGCTCTAGTGCAAGGAGAAAAAGTTGAGTCTTTAATGCTCACTCTCAGTATTCAAGCCTCTATGGAGCCAAACATCATTTTGGCTAGTGCACAGGCACACAGCAACATGCTGTCAAAAGCCTGGAGGAGGGAGAGGAGAAGGATATCATTGGCAGGGTCCAGAACTGGGATGTGGACCAGGACAAGCCCAAGACTATGACAGGGTCTCAACACCTCTTCGCTAGAAATATAGGGTGCTTCTATAACAAACTTTCATAGTGAGGGCCTCAACTTAACAGAGAGATTGTTTCATGGGCCACCTTCTCTTCCATTCACAGTCACACAATATTCCTGTGAACTGGGATATCTGCTTAGATGGAAGAATAATAAGCTAGTGTTTAATGTATTTTTATTTTCCGTAAAAACACTTATTGCATTAGTTGCTTTTTGAAAAATATTAATCACACTGTCTTCTTCTCTTCATGTCATCACTCTCACCCATCTGTTCTGTTCCTCACAGCTAAAAACAAGGGGGAGAGCCAGGACCATGAAACTAATCAGCTCCCTGTGGACCAATGCTTTGCAGACCACTAGTGGTTCACACTGGAACAAAACCATGTTATTAGTACCTCATTTTCATAAGAACTAAATTCACTTGTTTAATGTTTAGAAAAGATCCACAGGAAATTGCTTTGTGAACAAAACTGATTACCCATTTGTTTAAATGAAATAAACAGTGTAAATATAATTATTGGTACTAATTGTGTATGCAACACATTTATTTTGCAGAAAAGTTGTCTGAGAAGCTATTACGGAGAGATTCATTAAAAGCTGACATGTGGAGGAGGTTACGGCACAAGTGTGTGTAGAGGCTAGAATTGAGGAGCATGAAGGATAGAGTATGGAGGAAGACATGAACCCTATTACAAGTCATACGTACCACTCCTCTGGAACTAAAGAGATAGCAATTGCTGCACTATAGCAGACCAGCAGTCCATTTGTTCCAGTATCATGCCTTATTGAAACCAATGTCTGCTGCTTAAAAAACAGCAAGGGATCAGCAATGCAACTAATTGTGCAACATTATGTACCTTCAGAACAGAATGCTGGTGATTAATGCCCCAAGTCTTTAGATGACAGCACTCTGGAACCTATTGTACCCAGATTGGAGCTAAATTGTACCTATACATTTGCACCTGGAAAACTTTAACAATTACTGCATATATTTACATGCAAATTAGAGCTGGGCCTGAACCAAAATCCTGGATCTATCCTTTCAGCAGGTCCCTATTTCTATAATAAGCTAAACTGACCCACTTAAACTCTGCAGAATTAAAAAATCTGCTTGTGAATTTTGCAGCTTGAACTCATTCCTTGTGGGAGCTAGGTAGATGTCTAATTAATGAATAATTACATGTATAAATAATTGTGTGTGCAAAAGAGAATGCACATATTTAGAGATGGCATTATGTCTCCTTTTGAAACTTGACCCTTGATGATGACGCACTTTAACTACAGGTGTATTATAAAGCTGTCATTTTGTTTCACTACACTGAGACCATCCTGCTGTACATCACCTAAATCAGGGGTTCTCAACCTTTTTCTTTCTGAGCCCCCCTCCCCCCCCCAACATGCTATAAGAACTCCACAGCCCAGCTGTGTCACAATAACTGTTTTTCTGCATATAAAAGCCAGGGCCAGTGTTAGGGGAAAGCAAGTAGGAGCCCCCGTGAAGCCACATTGCTTGGCTTCGGCTTCAGCCCTGGGTGGCAGGGTTAGGGCCCTGGGCTTCAGCCCCATGCAGCAGGACTTCAGCTTTCTGCCAAGGGCCCCAGTGAGTCTAATGCTGGCCCTACTTGTTGGACCCCCTGAAACCTGATCATGGCCCTATAGGGGGCCCCAGACTCCTGGTTGAGAACTATTGACCTAAATCACTGTAGCGCAGTGAAATCTCCATCTCTGCCAAGTTCTTCACTGTGCTAAGATTGTAGACCAGGCTTACCTCTTTTTTTTTTTTATTCCTTGTGTATACAGTGAGACCATAATCCCTGGCTTAGGCCTTTAGCTGCTACCACAATACAAATACCACCATGTAGACCATAGTTTGGAGTGATTTTGGCATTGAAAGAAATAGCTGTGGAAGGCTTATGTTTCTGATACTGAAAACACTTCCTTTATGTTTCTGTAATTGCTGTTGTATTCTCCTCCGCAGGGTCTGGACGACTTAATTCTATGCACCGGGTGTCTGTTTTAGAGAGGGTGGATTTTTCCACACAGACTATAAAACAGGAGTAAGTGGGATGGGGATGTGTCTTTTCTAATCTCTAAGGGTGCATGCATCTGAGACTCAGCATGTGGTTCAAATAGCAGAGGAGGGTATCATTTAGCTCTCACTGCTGATGCTGAAAGCACACTTTTCAAGACACAAATATTCACCGTGTGATTGGAAATTCAGTGACCTCACCAACAAAACCTCTCCGGGCCACCTTCAAAACCAATGTAAAATGATGTTTTCATGCAAGATCCTGCATGAAAAGCATCTCTGGGACTCGTTTAGTGGCCACTTGACAGGTAATAGAACTGCTTCCTGGCACTTTGGAACTCCTATTTTTCTATGGCTGGTAATGACACAGGAGCGAGCTGTGATGGTAATGATACATGAGTGAGAGTAAACTGCCCTTACAATGTGCCTGAAAAGTAACAGGCCTGACTAGCATGTCTTGTTTTTGATTAAGTTAGAAGACAGATGCCTCACAGAGGTGAATCTCTAATGCAAGAGACCAAAAGATTTGGAAAGAAATGTACTTTACTTCTGAAAATAGCCCTATGCTAGGTTCCCTCTGCCTCTGGCCACAGCATAATTGACATACATTGCTAAAACGGTTTCAGCAAAGGCCCAAAAGTGTCAGATTCTCAAGGCAGTAGCTAAGAAGGGTTATGGAAGGAAAGGATTAGAAGGTAGCAAAAGGACCTCAAAGTAGTGGGGCATAGAAAAAGGGTGATTAATATAGAGACCCCCAAACAGAGAACACAAGAGGGTACAAATTCTGTGAGTAAATAGTTCTGAGAGTGCTGAGGGAATGAAAATTATGCTTCCTGAATGCTAGATAGGGCAACTCAGACATTAAAGAAGGTCCTGGCAAGGAGCACAGGACTAAGGAACAGAGGTTTTCCTTTTCTTTAGCTGACTGTGCAAGCAAGATATAAAAGCAGCAAAGAGTCCTGTGGCACCTTATAGACTAACAGATGTATAGGAGCACGAGCTTTCGTGGGTGAATACCCACTTCTTCGGATGCATACAGATATTATGTCACTCATAAATCTCATTTTTTGAGCCATCACAAGAATGAGAAAGGGGCTCCACTTTCTGCTGCCTCTTTCACCGGAGCAAAATTTCCTCCTAACCATACTTATTTGTATTGGGGACTGTGCCTTTAAGGGCTGAGCTTCCCAGATAGAGAGTCTGGGTGAGGCACTGTGAAGTGCTTGCTATTATGCACAGTGAGTTAGAACCAAACACAGAATAAAGCAGAGCTCTTGCAAGCATCTTGAGTGCCGAGTGATCACTGAACACCACAACTTCTTTCTAGAGTTAACCCTTTTTCCAGCTCACTTTTTTTCATCCCCTTCTTGATGATGAACAATTAGCCTTCCCTATCAGCCAGAATGGTGACCCCTATATCGTTGACACCAATGGCTCATACCTGGGTGGGTAATAGTGCAGATATTCCCTGTCAGCTGTCATCCATAGGGCACTTATTGGTGGTCCAAGGAGAACTGGCATGGTCACATGGGGATGGGGCCTCCTTGTTTCCAGCTGCTAACTCTCATTGAAAGAAGCTAAAACATGCATTCAATACTTTCCTAATGTCATTTTCCTTGTAAGCAATTGCTGTAGTTACGTTATGCCCTTGTGAATGGGAGGGGAGGTAGTCCATGGGTGAATTTGTCTATTAAAAAGAGATCCACACTGTGAAAGTATTAGGAAGGGGCCCAGGTACTAGTATAATGGGGCTATTTTTCCTAGCAAGAGCTGAATGGATTTTCCCCAGATAGGCTAGGAACTATACTCCTGAATCAATTTCTATCAAATTTGACTGGGAAAATAGTCACTTTGAGAAGACTGCTTGAGATTAACTTCTGTTTATTAGAAAGCCCTCCCTATGTCCTGGATAGTCTGCTTCTCAGATGAAAAAAAAAGCAGAAAGCAATATCCAAATGCCATGGTAGGTCTGTATGCAGTCAATACTAGAATGAATGCATGGGGAAAAAATTCTCTACTCCCAAGGTTTTACAGAGTCTCTATAATACCAGAGCTGGAAACTGTATACTGATTTCTGTTCTGCTCCTCACATGCAGTTGTTAACATTAAGCAAACTACACATCTGACCTTTATAGCTAAAATGTTTTTCATGGTAATTTTTCAAAAAGCATGAATTACAAACTCAGATGGAAAATTAATGGAATGTCTGCTTCTTTTCTCAGAAGGACAGAGTTATTGGTGTACATACAAAAGTCTGATAAATCAAATAAAGAGTTCCTGGCCTAAAAACATACACAGACTGTTATAACCAATTCTATATAAAACCTCTTGCATTATGATGTCTTTGAAACAATGCAATACAAATAATTTAAAAGAAACATAAAGAGGAACTAACAATCTGTTCTGAGCTTTCTTGACATGCTCCTACATTACCAAGAGTGCAGTGTACAAAATTACCCAGCAGGTGGCTCCAGAGAGCAGGAGAGATTTGCTACCATATCACCTTGAAGTGTGATAACGTCCAGCTCAGACCAAACAACTTAAGCAGTCTTAGGTTATCTATATACTTGGATGGCAGATCTCCCACGAAGATGCACAGCTAGGTGCTGAAAAAAGTGGTGGTGATGAATCAGTAGGTACCACCTTTTCCTGCCTGGGTCAGTACTGAACCAATGTCCCAGGATGGTGGTGAGGAGCACAATGCTGCTGTAGGTGCCATCTATCAGATTATAGGTATGATTAAGATCTTGACAATTTATGGTCACTAGAGATCTAGGGTGAAATCCTGGCCCTACTGAAATCAATAGCAAAACTCCCATTTACTTGAATAAGGTGAGGATTTCGCCCCTGATGTTTCCCCTGATTACCCTTTATGTGCTTGCCAGATTCCAATGGATTTGTTATTATTTATATCAGAGTTGCTTTCTGCCATTTTAAATCTCCTCTTCTATTTCAGTTGGGCACTTTCCTGTCACTGTCTCTTCTGTAGAGATATTTTCATTTCACTCATGCTTGGCGATATTTCAGGGGTAGAGTGTTCCCTATGTGCAGCTTGTGTTAAGCTTTTGAAGTGCTTTGGGATTGGAAGCTGTATTATAACCACTATAATAAAGTGGTATCAGAGGATAATTTAGTAGGATCAGTTAGTCAATTCTCATTCATTACACTAGCAGCTCTGCAGCTTGAACCTTTCCTCTAGCAAGACACACCTCAAGTGAGTCAAGCTGCATTAAAGATGTCTGCCCATGTGCAGCTGGCATCGCTGCTGGTCAAGAGGAGAACAACATTCCTATGGTAGTTACTGAATCTGGGTCTTGGACAGCCTGCAAATACTTGCACAGGTGAAGCAGCCTTGCAGTGGCTCGAATCTGGATCATACAACCATTTGTCTATGGATTAGGCAGAATTTTCATTTCAGACATAGTAGTAAGGTAGTCAAGAACATGTTAGTCTAGATAGGATATTCTTTTTTGGTAATGCAATTAGATTAAGCTAACAAAAGAAGATGCTATTACAAAAAGGTTTTCATTCAATAAAAAGAAAATGCACAATAAAGCTTTCCGGGGTATGCCAAGGACAATAACCTTTAAACATTTCCAGGGAAATATTTTGTGAGCAGAGAGGTATTGAAAATATATTTATTTGGCATTGTGAAAGTATGGGTGGGATGGGGTAGTCTGCCCCCTTAAGGGTAGTGGTCAGCCCACCCCATCAGTGGGGCTGCTGACATGAGTAAAGTTACTCACATGAGTAATAGCTTGAACAGTTGGGGGCTTTCTGTGTGTGCACAGCTTTCTCTCCATAGTTGGTAGATTCTAACGTGTCTGTGCACAAGTGTCAGAAAAGTGCAGGTGTTTGCATGTGCATGTTGGCATGTACACAAATGGAGGCCCTTTCAAAAAACGGGGCGTCATCTTTGACACATACAAGAAAAGAATGTGTCTGCCTGGAGCAAGGGAGAAGACAATTACTATTTTTGTGACTGACACCCAGGATACAATTTCAACTTTTGAAGGTTGACTTTGTTTTTTTCCACTGCTGATCTTCTGCAAAACAATAATAAAAAAATCAGATGTATTAGTATTAGCTGGATGGAATTTTAATCCAGAAGGTCCAAAATATATGGCTGTGCACCATATTTGGGGTCGGGAAGGAATTTTCCTCCAGGGCAGATTGGCAGAAGCCCTGGGGTTTTTTCGCCTTCCTCTGCAGCGTGGGGCACGGGTCACTTGCTGGAAGATTCTCTGCACCTTGAAGTCTTTAAACCATGATTTGAGGATTTCAATGGCTCAGACACAGGTTTGATACAGGACTGGGTGGGTGAGATTCTGTGGCCTGCATTGTGCAGGAGGTCAGACTAGATGATCATAATGGTCCCTTCTAACCTTAAAGTCTATGATTCTATGTTCTTTGTTTGTTTATTTAAAATTCCCTCATAGTCAGCTGCCATCTCACCTGGCCTATTCGCTGGCTACATGGCACCGTGTTGTACCATTTTTAAGATGAACGTCAGCCAGCTTGCAAATCAGAGTCCTTGGGGTTTCCCTACATGCTGTGGCTGAACACCTTTTGTCACATTGAGGACTGTTTTTAGAATCCTTCTAGAACATCATGCCACAGACACACCACTGTGGTATATGGGTACTTGGCACTGTTGTGGTTCTAAATGCATTTCTTTGAATGAACTGAGCGAGGCCTTAAATTATGTTCTTCAAACTGGCAGTTTTCATCTATTCCTCCCCAATCCAAGAAAGATGTATAAAAATGGATAGCTGATACTAATGTCTCATTCTCCCCTTTTGCTATTTATACCATGTACCTTCAGCACCTTTGGGAATACAGGTTATAGGCATTATCATTTTCTAAGGATATGTTTGTCAATTCTTGCCCTGGGCTTATTCCAGTAATTCTTAGCTACCTTAAGGTACTATGACACTGATTACCTGCTTACAGGATAATTGCTCTAGGCTTTAACGTTGTTCTGAAGTAATGTGAAAAATGAATAATGCTGTCAACTGCCTGCTGAATACATTTTTACAGTGAAAGGTGAAACAGAGACTGTTTTCTATTAAAAGTTTTGCTACCCAGAAAAAGATCAATTAGCTACATTAATAGCAACATTTTGAGGCTAAAACCTCCCTGCATAGCTATGAAAAACAGATAGTAGCAATAACACTGAGTCCATAAAAAGTATTCACAGAGGCTTTTGGGAAGACCTCAGCAGTAATAAATATTAAGTTCCAATATTTAACTCTTACTGTGAAGGGTGATACAAATCCTTGAGAACACAGGCTAGGGGCAACCTTTGCCCCAATTTCTACACTGCAGAATCCCCCCATTTATTTGTAACTGCATACATATATTTAAAACACATGGCAATACAGTCACTTGCTTGGAGTTTGTAGTCTCTTTCCTTTGTTTTTTCCTGATTTTTTTTTTATCCCTAACGTTTTATATGGAAAAAGCAACAAAGAGTCCTGTGGCATCTTAGAGACTAACAGATGCATTGGAGCATAAGCTTTCGTGGGTGAATACCCACTTCGTCAGATGTTTTATATGGAGAGTACCAAGTGTGCATTTTCCCTTTTTTTGGCTAAGAAGAGTCATGCCAAAATTTCAGTATTACTTCCAGACAAATATCTTAGTGATAGGTAAAACTGCCAAATACAAAGTATCTTAAGTCAAAAAGAATTAGACTGTTATGATTATTTAGAATAAACCTAAACTCTTGAAAACCAGAAAAACCCAACATAAGGATAAAGGATCAAATGAAGAAAAAGGGTTTGAATGGTTGTTTCCTGGTTCTACAAACAACTTTAATTCTGACACTATATCCCTTCTAATAATGACATATGCCTGTGACTTTTTTTCTGGAAATGTTGGTAGACAAGACAATAACCACAAACACAAAAAAATAAACCTGCTCCCCTCTGACCTCAGTTGCAGCAGACACTACATCCCAGAAACAAAAATCCTTTGAATGCCTCTCCCTGATCTATGTGGTAAAGGACAGGACTAACACTCCTAGTGGCCTCCAGATGAAGATCCTGATGACTCATTGGTCTTGTGGTCTGTAACTACCACCCTTCCCCTAAACCTCTTACCTGTAAAACCCAACATGTTGTAGTTTCTATGGAATTTCAGGTAGGAATGTAGGTATAAAATAAGTCTCTGACGTGTTTGAGCCATATCAGGTATTCTGAATCCTATCAATTATTTGGTATATTACAGTCTTGATATACAGGACACATTTTGGTGTCTGGCACATAATGAAATAGTGGTTCTGAGGCAGAGCTGTAAGAGAGGAGTGGAGCATTAGAGGAGATGAAGTGACTGTGAAAATATAGGCGATTGAAGGGGAAGAGGGTTTGTGTTTGAATCAGTGGTCTATGGCAAGTGTGGGAAGTGGCTTTGGTAACGAGTACAGAGGAGGAGGAGTTGTTGTTCAAGTAGAAGTTAGATGTTGCTATGAGCTCAGAGTTAAGGTTGCATGTGTAATCTTTCTTAAGAATTTCCAAACTCAAAGATGTATGTTTTTTTCATAACTTAATTTAGAATTTCTTGGCTTTCACAAGCTATTTCTTATAACTGCAATGTTCCAGTAGGGGTTTTCTTAAGTAACATATATACACTTACATCTCTGACTTAAAAGAATTGGCCAAGACTGGAATCTTTTCCCTAACTGACCTGAATATTGGTGGCTCAGAGAATAGAATTCAGATCGAAACAACCTCTGGCTTTTGTTACATAAAGTGGAAACCAAATCCAGATCCTTTAGCACATCCCAAATCATAACCAAGTTTTTTTTATATACAAATTGCCTTGATTTTGATAAAAGTTGTCCAGGGAAAATATTTATATCCCTGCTATTAGGAAGTATCTAATTCTTCACCGAGTGTACAAATTTGATTACATGCTAGAGGATAACTGCATATCATTGTCTTCCACTTGTAGAACTGTACCGAATTTTCTTTGCCACTATGTCTACAGACTTCATAAAGTCTTTAGACTGTCTGGTTCAAGTCTGGACTGTAAATCCTTTGGCCCCTAAGGACTTCCTAACGTCCTTTTAAGTTGAACACTGGGGACTGTGTAAACCCTACAGAGAGCATGGACTGTTGAAAGATTCAGAGGTCCCTAGCAAATGACTACAATATTAATGATAGGCACTAGTTGAAGACAGATGATTGAAATAAATTTGGAGGTAATAGATAAAGCAATTTTTGAGCTCAGTGCTCCAAGATGTTAGAATACTTTCCAGAAGTGAAAAACCTCATTTTTCAAATTCACATATTTCCCCAAACATGTCTGCTGAGCAATCTCAAACTTTCTGGGGTAAATTGCCCTCTGGCAAAACATTACATTTAAGGTATTTGGGTTGCAATTAACTAGTTACAAACTTAGGCTGATATCTGCAAACACTAATGCAACTTTGCATGTGAGTAATCCCATTGAAGCAGTAGGATTACTCCTGTTTGTAAAGTTAAGCGTGTGCATAAGTGTTTGTAGGTTTAGGGCCTTAACTGTGAAGTTGCCTTGAGATAATTATGGTAGGAAGGATAACACTTAATGAGTTGCACTTATCACTCAGCTCAAGGAGAATACTACTGTAATCTACCACAGGAATAAAAAGACAGAAAAATTATAGTCAACCCAAGTAACTGCCCCCCCTCAAAAACACTGCATCATGCCTCATCTACATGCATCACCTGCAGCTAACAAAGAACTGTTGCGTGGTACTAATGACATCTCCCCTAGTTCATGGGTCACTAGCTTCTCAACAATGGTTTATTGCTCCTGTGAGATGTTGAGCACCTCCTGGAATACCCAGTTCCCATTAGAACCGAAGTCCCACAGGGCTCAATCCTTACCCCCATCATGCTGTGTACTAGTCCTTACTGAAGAGCAAACTTCTGCCCTTTTGTCCATTCTTGCTGCCCTGTTATCCCATTGTTGCATCATGTCTGAAATGAATTTGTAAACTTCTCAGCAAGAGAACACGTCTTCTATGTTTGGGTGCTGTTCAGTAAACAATGGAAACATGAAAAAATACATTTGATTTTGTATAAGTCTGGGACAAATTCTCCGCTGCCATACAACTTGTAGTGCTCCTTTAAGAGAGCCTTTCTATTGACTTCAATGGGAGTTGGTTTGGGCCCTTCCTCTTGTGCAAAACACATATAAAATAGGACCATTCTGGTTCAATGGCCCACTTTACACTCACTTTGCATGGGTGTCAGTGACTACATTAGGTGTAAGGCAGTGGAGAATCAGGCCCCATTATATAGTTAAAAAGAAAAAAAATTCCTCACTTGTGGAAATACCAGCACCAATTATTAAAACAAACAACTTCAAAATGTATTTTCTTTTTGTTTATTTTTCTCATTTTTCTTAGCTTAGAAAATGAGAACAGGCTAGTTGATAATATTTTTGCTTTTAATCAGTTTCTAGAGAATTTCACTGTTTAGATGCTCTATGAGCAAATGTTGCAATATTGGGGTTGCAAACACATAAGAGATTTGTTTTTTTGTTTTTGTTTAAAGTGAACAAAAGTCATCTGGGGCTAGGTGGGGTGGGGCTGGGAAATCCTAGAAATATTTTTACTGGTTTTAGGTATTGGTTTACCTGACAGCATCCTTTTAATATCAATTACTACATTTCTCTTTTATAAGAAGCAGATCAATGTTTTCATCATAGGTGAGAAATCTGGCACAGAGTTGGCCACCCAGGGACCACAAGGCCTAATTCAGAGACCACCCAACTGCTAGGACATTTCACCACTCTCCATCCAAAGGTGAATACATTTGATGGCACAAACTGAAAAGTATGTGCTAAGGATTTGGATCCTTCAAGGGATGGGGCAAGGTGGGTACTCTGAACAGGAAATCTGGTAAAAATAATTAGCACAGTGTTATGTGATGGAGGTTCTGTGTACAACACATTTTTATACTGTAGACCTATATGCACCCACAGCTGCAGCAAGTACAGCACAAAGAGGGTGAACACTGGAGAGCAGTCAGTCTTATATACTTCACACATGCTGTGGAAAGCCAGCAAAACAAGTGGTTCTTTGTAGAATAGGCTGTTTTGTTACTGCTGCTGCTCCTGCTGCTTTGCTAGCACACACTGTAAAGTGGAGCCTGCTGTGGCACAAGCAGAGAATGAAAGGAACTCTCCAGTCAGTGACTGCTTCCTGCCGAAAATGTATTGGTTGTTGTTTTTAGGGCTAAACACACTTGATGCTTTCCAAAGATTTTACAGTGGTGACAGCTCTATGTATAGAAGTTCCCACACAATAACCCAAAAGAGTAACCAGTGCACGTCAGTAATGTGACTTGCTGATCTACAGTCTGCTCTTCCATTGATGTTAATGAGGGTGCAGATGCTCAGCATTATAAGACTGGGTCCCTAACTGGCACTTGAGATACGAAACAGTAGCCATAGTGGTTTAACACCAAGCAAGTTCCTGACCACAAGCTTACCATGGCTGCTGATTGACAATAGAGCACCATGTCCCATACACCTCCACAAACAGTTCACGTACCATCTAATTTATTCACAGAGCTGTTAAATTGGAAATACTGAGCAACATAACTTTACTTCCCTTCCACTCACTAAATGGGTCTTGTATATTATTGAGAAGAGGCTTCAGCATATTCCTGGCACAGGAGCTGGTGGAAAATTTTCCAGTTTTGAAATTTTTCAGCCAAAGGGGTTGAATTTTTCATTAAGGTTTTTGTGAAGCTGTACCTGGCACTTACTGTACAATATATTGGTTACTACCGAAGCATGACTGGACTAGAAGTCTTATGCTGCTTAGATGAAACATGGGTGTTGTTAAACACCTCACTACACTTGTGAGTTGGGGGATTCACTCCAGAGAGTGAGAAGGTAGTATTTTGCCCCACTGCCATCCTCTGGAAGCTGGAATTTATAGTATCTCCACTTTGCATTGCTACAATCTTGGAACCTTCCTTCCACTAGAGACTACATTGTCTGCCACCAGCACAAACCCTGGAATGAATCTGGACCTGGGCACTCAATTAAAAAGTACTATTATAACTGGTCCCACTTGTACAACAAAAGTAGTTTGTCTGTCCAACCATCTGTCAGAGTGCCAATGACTTTATAGTGCTAGACAGATAGATACAGTATTTCTAGCATTTCTAATGGCTGTAAAATATCTAATCCATGTAATAATTTATCACTAGAGCTTTCAGCCTGTAGGCTTCATTTCCTGTTTGTTACCAAATATGGTTAATTTGGTTTGCCATTTAAAACTTATTGGAATACATACAAATGTTTGTGGTTTCATGGGCTTTTCCTGCTCCTGTAACTCAAAACCAACTTTGATTTTAAAAACATTTTTTTTTGCATTCCATTAGTCCAGGACAAGAACTTTAGTGCCTTTGAGTACATTTTTAAAAAAATAAAAATAACTGGGACTGGACTGATCCCTGCTGGCCTCAGAATCAGCAATACCCCCAACCCCAAGGTCCTGCATTGAGCTTTGTGTCTAGCCCTAAGAATCAGGATCTTGGTTTTTGTGGGTTCAAGCCAGACTATTAATGTAGTGTTGCTTTGAGTATTGATTTAGAATGAGAGAGAGAGAGAGACCAAAAATGAAGCTGAGAACAAACCTCTGCAGGCTGATACAAATTAAGACCATGGGCTGCAGGGCTGCCTCCACCTGACTGAATATCAATATTGAATGCCAGCACGTAAATCACTTAGTTTACTGAGTCCATTTTTTTGTTGCCTGCTTCAGGTTCCTTTCAGGCATAAAATTAAGCTTAAGATAATGTACAGTAGCAATGGCCTAGCTTCGGTGTTTCATTAACAATTGGAGGTTATTACTTTATAAATCTTTTTTCTAATGTTTTTAATCACTTGAGCCTTATTTCCATATTCTCATTTCCCTCTTTCTCATGCTTCATCTTTCCATCATCTTCATTTATTTTCCATAGATTCTCACTAGTGCTGTTATAATTAAGGGTCTATTAGGTGCTCTGATTCAGTGTCTGTTAATGTTCCTGCCATCAAATACTGTTTTGGAGACATTCAGATTTATTTGCCTAAGGATTAAACTTGTCCTTTCTGAGCCATATTATTGCTAGGAGGACACTAAGAGAGGCTTTCTGTCTTCAAAGTGAAATGCTACAGGTGATGGCTGAGTGTTAACTATACCTCACACACTACTAATATAGTGGTAATCCCCTGAATTTACAGCATAACTGGAGTGATATCTCATATTATCAATTTGATCAGACAAATAAAACTTGAGTTTGCAGAACATGCGAGTCAGATGGAAATGTGAGTCAGAGGAAAATTGCTGAAGCAAGTTTTGCAAGGACAAATACCAGGGGCATGGGGTGTCTGTGGCAAGCGTGGTTTGATGTGGCTGACGGGTTGGGATGCAGTATGGGAAGGTTCTCAAGGCTGTGTGAAGACCATGAAATGTGGAGGAAGATAGCTGGCCAATGACTACTGTGTATTTTGTTTACTGTTCATTGTGATATGACGTTATGGGACTCTGCACCATGAGAATAATAACTATTATAGAGTAATTTGAGCAGGAGAACTGGACCTGGGTCTCCAACCTCGCAGGTGGGTGCCTGAAGCACCAGGCTATAGAGCAGTGGTTCTCAAACTTTTGTACTGGTGACCCTTTCACATAGCAAGCCTCTGTGTGCGACCCCCCTTTTAAATTAAAAACGCTTCTTTACATATTTAACACCATTATAAATGCTGGAGGCAAAGTGGGGTTTGGGGTGGAGGCTGACAGCTCATGATCCCCCATGTAATAACCTTGTGACCCCCTGAGGGGTCCCAACCCTCAGTTTGAGAACCTCTGCTATAGAATCATTCTCTCACACTTTCTCTCACATAGGCCCAATGACTATTTCAATATTTATCCAAAATGCAACAGCTTCAACCAAAGAGATTGAGGGATACACACATCAGACTATTCCATACCTCACTGGTTAGAGCCCCTTCCTAAGTGGAGGGAGGACCCTGTTCAAATCCTTCTCCCCATCAAGCAAAGGGGGAAATTGAAGCTGGTTCTCTCGCATCCTGGATGAGTGTGCTGCCTGCTAGACTAAAAACTATAAGGGAAGCACCACCACCTCCTTCTCAGGGGTTTCTTGCAAGAAAGTGCTTAAGTGCCCCAGTCATCTGAAGAGGGGTTCCTGGCTGCAGATTGCAAGTAGATATAGGTACTTCCCTGCAGCCTGGACGTACCTTTAGGAGAGGGGCAGGTTTTAGAATATAGCCCTCTAGTTGGCATCTCCCATTGCTTAGCTTAGGCAGCTCCCTGCCTAGCGTGTATGTTATTCCCAAGTACCTATCTCTCCCCATGCATTTGTACACAGAGCCTAGGTACCTACCCAAGGGTTTGTAGATTCCAGTGTTGTTGTTTTTTCTTTTATAAAGATGCCTAAAAGTTAGGTTTGCAACACCTAAGTCCCTTTGTGGCTTTGGGCCTGTATATACACACAAGATACAGTCCCTGCTGCAAAGAGTCTATAGTCTAAATAGATAAGACAGACAAAAGATGTAAGAAAAGTATCATTTCCATTTTAAAGATGAGACACTGTTTTGTCACACAGAGAGTCTGGCAGAATTGGGACATGAACAGTGATCTCTTGAGGCTAAATCTAGCACATTAACCACAAGACCAACCTTCTTGATGAAGTTATACATGTAAATGTGACCATTCATTTTGGCATACATCACTCTTCTATGTGATTAACTGGATATGCACAAGTTAGATACACATGGCCAGCTGAGTGTCCACTGGTCCATGTGCATGCATGGGTGTGTACATGGATAGCATTTTTGCATGTAATTTAGGAATTAACAAATGTATAATTGTGGTTGTGCATGCTTAATTTGAACACTTGTGCCTAAAAGTCCCCATCAGGAACATTTTTTGTCTTTCCCCTAGACAGGAAAAAAGAGTCACTCTACACTTAGAGGGGCAATGTTGACATATTGCTCCAGATCTATGGTCTTGGTTTGGGCCTGTCTCCATATTTGACACTTTTAGGTTATATGACTTAGAGAAATATTAGGGTTTTATTGTTTCAGCTTCAAGAGACAATTTTAATACTCCTAAAACTCAGCTGTGTTTTTTTAATTGAAAATATGCAGGTGATTAATTGCTTTTGCTATTTTGCCAGAAATAACACAAAGAGTACATTCTTTCATTTAGGATCCTGACTGCTGTGCAGGTGCATGAAAAAATAATTCATATAAAAATGTCCTAAGGGCTTTTAGTATGCAAAGTTAATGTGCCTAAGTAGCAGTCACTTTGACATACTGGGCCTGAAATAGGTCATTGTTGTTTGCAGTGTTGTTGTAGCCATGTTGGTCCCAGGATGTTAGAGAGGCAGAGTGGGTGAGGTAATATCTTTTATTGGTCCAACTTCTATTGGTAAGACAGACAAGCTTTTGAGCTCTTCTTCAGGTCTTCTGTATAAGCTTCAAAGCCTGTCTCTCTCATAAGAGAATGAGCTTTTATCCCAACCCCAGATGTGAACTGTCATATGAGTTGGAAAAAATAAACAACCCCCCAAGTAGCTAGAGGTTGAGGACTACCCCTGTAAATGAGAACTGGGGTTCACTGCAACTGGCTCTAATCAACCACCAATCCTCAGAGGCTGCTGCGAGTGGGATGTGTTTGGGGGCTTATATAATTCAGACCCAGCTCATCCACTGTGGTAGGGGAATAAGGATAGATGGGTGGGCTGCTGGAGGAATGTCATGGGAAACAGTCCTAATAAGGCATGTGTTAAAGGCAGCGCTGGATCAGTGTCTGAGAAAAGCAACCTTGAAAAATAAGGTACTGAATTTGGGAGAGTTTGGGCACAGGCTAGGGCCTCTGCCCTTATAAAGGCTTTGGGTTTGCAGTATGGAAAACTTAAGGAAAAATGAGACTAAAAGTAAGTGGATGTAAATGATTAAAATATACCCCTTTTTAAGAACTGCTACATTCTCTGGCTTCCTTCCTTCATTTCTGAGGTGGTCAGGCCACCCTGACCTACTAGGCAATACCCTGATGGCAACTTCACCTGTCTTCCGCTATAATCTACAGACTTGGAAATTGGCAAGTGTAAGCCTTTGGCCAAATTCAGTGCTAGTGTAAGCAATGCCACTGAAACCAGTGTGGCAGACTGACTTGCCAGTGAAAGCCATGTTCCAGCCCATGGTAACAGTAAAATTGCTTGGATGTGTGGGGTAGCAACACAAGCTGCCCAAACCCTGGATCAGCTGTTGGGGAGCCTGTGGGTACAGCCTCCCATGGATGCCTGGATGGATTTTAAAGCTGTCTTTTCATGAGACAGGGCTCTTTGTGGTACAGTTGCTCCTAGGATGTGGAGGGGTCTGATTTGTATCCCATTGTTCCTGTGGAGTTGAATTTGGTCCAACAGAGTTGTACTCACTTATGCTTGGGATGGCTTAACCCTCTGTCATATGACTAACAGTCAATGGGAAAACATGTGGAAACATAGCAGGGTAAGGAATGTCAATAGCCCTCAAATAAAAGGCGCGGAGGGGTGGTTAGTACAACTGTTAGGCAATAGGGCAAGTCCAATGTAAATCTCTGGGCCAAATTCGTTAGTGCTATAAATAGTAATGTAAACTTGACACTGCATATAAGTTGACAAGGACAACAATGGTAAAATAATGTAAATTGAAAATCAATTTTTCATTAGTGGGTATGAAAAACAACTTATAGGCTAATGGGGCAGAAGGGTGTCCTCATGTTTGCAGATTTTCTTTCTACAGCTCCCAGTCTGCTTCTACCTGCTTGGTATGTAAATTACATACAGCCAAATCATGTGAGTTACACTACTGTACCACATATATCCACTTGTTTTCTACTACTGTATGCTGGATGCATGGAACTTACATCACTGTCACTAAATGCACCCTCAGAGAGAATTCATTATAGGGATGGTTTGGTATAAAGGTTTTATGGGCAGTAATTTGGGATGGTTAATGTGGCTATATCAGACTAGTGCAGATGAAACCTTTACTATATCACATTGTTGTGTGCTCTGTGTAGAGTATATGTTAGAGAAGTTGTTATCAATATTTTAGTTATAAAAATACTTGACTACTCTCTCTCTCTGCCTGTTAACATTTTTCCAACTGTAAAGGACTTAGAGGAGCTATTAAAAACACCTTAAATATACCCAAATAGTTGTTCTAGCCATGGAATAGCTCATAGAATTGAGTTCTGGAAAGGGGAGGTTCCCATTGCTAGCCCTGCAGGCCATACAATAATACACTATGGTATTTCTGTGACATTCTGTACCTCAGGGGAACACCCAGCACCCCCATGTTCATCCTTATAATATGATTGTGTGGTATCTAATGCAAAGTTTGTCAGGTTGGGTGTCTTCGGAAGGCTCATGATGTACTGAGCATTGTTGTTATAGTGATGTTATAGTAATCATTGTTATAGTAATGTTATAGGTTGTAATTTCAGGTATATAGTTATGAGGCTGAAAATGTGTCCTCATGGCTTAAAGCAAGCCCAGGCAAAAAACTCTTGAGAAGCAGTTCACACCTCATCAGGGCATGTATGGGACAAACCCAGCCCAGCCTCACAGGAACAAAGGACACTGGCCTAGGCAAGGACAAAAGGATCTGTTGGACTCTCGAGTGAGTCACCCCCCTTCCTTTGGTCAGTTTGGGACTGCGATGAGGTAATGCTCACCTGACTCTGAAGGGGGGGGGCAAAGCCAAGAGGGAAGAAAGGACATGATAAAAGGGAGAGATGTTTGCCATGCTTTCTCTCTCTTCCACCTACATCTACAGACACCACACGAAGTGACTGAAGCGCTGATCAAAGGGGAGAGCCTGGCTGAAGGGCAACCAGGCAACCTGTGGTGAGAAGCATCTAAGTTTGTAAGGGGATTGAAAGTGTTAAGATCAGCTTAAAATGCGTTTTGCTTTTATTTCATTTGACCAAATCCAACTTGTTATGCTTTGACTTATAATCACTTAAAATCTATCTTTGTAGTTAGTAAATCTGTTTGTTTATTCTACCTGAAGCAGTGCGTTTGGTTTGAAGCATGTCAGAGTCTCCCCTTGGGATAACAAGCCTGGTGCATATCAATTTCTTTGTTAAATTGATGAACTCATATAAGCTTGCAGTGTCCAGCGGGCATAACTGGACACTGCAAGATGGAGATTCCTAGGGTTGTGTCTGGGACCTGAGATATTGGCTAGTGTCATTCAATTGCACAATCCAAGGAGCAGCTTACATACCAGAGGCTGTGCGTGAACAGCCCAGGGGTGGGGGTTCTCACAGCAGAGAAGGGTAAGGCTGGCTCCCAGAGTTGAGGATTGGGGTGACCTAGCAGATCACCGGTCCAGATAACACCAGAAGGGAACGTCACAACTTCACTCTCTAGAAAACCCATTGCTGGTCCAAGACTGAATCTTGCCCATCCTGTGCCCTGGACAAATAGTTTGTGGGAGGAAATTTCTGAAAGGGGAGCAAAATGGGAAATACTTTGCTTGCATGCGTGTATAACTTTTTTTAAAAAGCAGCTGTCTGCTGCTGCTCAGGGCTTTGGAATGTTTAAAAAGGGAGATGAGTTAGTGAGCAGAGGACCAGTCACAGCTGTACAATAAATTGATTCTGTTGTTTATTACATGGATCTCACATCCATGTGATATAAACAATCAGGAAAAATAGACACAGGAAAACTTGCATTATAGAAAACAAATACATGTGAGATTAATAAATACATACAAACCCACACACCTGAAGTCTTAATCACCGTTGTCTGCTGCGGAATTTCCTTTGCAGCACGGTGAATTCTATTGAATAACATTGAGTTCCTATTAGGAAAAGAGACACTTTCTACAGGATAGATGGAATTTCAAGGCTCCAGGAGTGCATTTATTATTTCAAGGCTCCAGGAGAGCTATTTAGTGTAAGCAGACAAAATCATGGCATATAATATAGAAAATATGGATGACTACAATTTTATTCTCCTATTAAAGGACAAAATCACAGTTAAAGCCCTGAAGAATGACAGCAGTGTATTTATAGGAACATGGCTCCAACGACAAATCCCTGCTTGCCATAGATACAACTATAGAGAGGAGAATAAAGGAATAATTCCTTTGTCCTGATTGAGTATCCAGGGGACATTAACCATCATGTTGATGTACCTCTCAATGAAGCTGCAGGACACATGGATTTTTTTTGCTACAGATCTCTGGCTCTGCACCACCTCCAACCTCTATTAGTCTATGATGGCACCTGTGCTTATTGGGCTCTTTCTTAGAAGACACTGGAGAACCTTCTGGATATATTCAGTGGAACACTACGGTTTGAAAAAGAAGCTTTATACAATGTAAGGCTTGATCTTGGAGGAAGGCCTCTTTGCTGTAGCTAGCAGGAACAGACTGCCCTTCCTGCTCTCTTTAGTCTTAAAATGTATTTTATCCCCCCCTTTTGTCCCTCTTTTTCATCTGTATCTCATCCATGAGAGAGAGAATGCTGGTCAGTGCAGGAATGGGAAGATGCTTTCTTCCCCCCTCCCCCAATACCTTTGTGCCCCTAACACAATAACTCTTCCACAGAGACCTGTCTAGTAATCCATACACTTGGCCTAGCTTTTCCTCAGTGAGGCTCTTTTTGTCAATGGCAGTGTGTTATGATGATCCCTCTGGTTTACCCTACCACATCAGTCCCTTCATCATGACCATCAAACCTAACAGGACTGGGAAAATACTGTATTTAGAACAAGTTGTCCAATAACATGGCCTTTGTTCCCCAAAGCCTTGTTTCCTCTTGTCTGCTGCTTCCTATCTAGGGAGTAAGAAGTTAGTAGTGGAGGCCAGCACAGTACTGTTACTAGGCAACTGGAGTAGCCCTACATTTAGTATGTCAGCTATGAATGTATTAAGTAGGGATATGTGAGCCTTTTTGTGTTTGTTGCTCTGGGTTTTTTTAACAGCTGAGAAACTTGACGCCATTTCACTGAAAGGTTTGGATGTTTGAAAAGCTGGGCCTGGTTTTAGACTATCTTCCTCTCACCACAGCTGCATTTCCTTTACCTTTTATTCTCATTTGGAGGTAGACCTAATCACTCTCTCTTCCCCTTCATTTCTAGCTTTCTTTGGGGAGCAGAAGGTAGCCTTCTAATTGGCCCTTCTCTTCAGGGCTTCTTAGCGAGCAATAACAGCTCTTACTCAGTGGCGACCAGCAATTTAGACCTCATTAAAAGGAGTAGAGGACCTTCCCTCTTCTCCTTCTGCCTGTCCCTCATACTTCTGCAGGATCACAAAATGCTCCTCTATTCGTGCTACTATCTATCTTTCTACTGCTCACTCCATATGGACCCAGGCTCTGATGTCCCAGAATACACCACAATAATATGGACTCTCCCAGATGAGGTTTCATATTCAAATTGTGCAGAACTCAGCATGTTTTCAAGTGCATTACCACACAACTCAAAAGAAAACTAGGGAGGGTAAGAAACCGCATGAATTGCACCAAAATAAACAAGCATGGTTTGCCAAATCCACCTGGACTGTTCCTCTGTACCAAAAGTAGTCCACTTTACATAGTCTTAACATTAAGATACCCAGCATATTATGGTGTGTAGCATCAATAACTTGCTAATATGCAAATATCCAATCAGAATCTATCATCTCAATAATACTTTGTACTTCCACAGAACCTCCTATCAGAGGATCTTAAACAAACACTAATAGCCTCTCAGCGACCCTGTAAAGTAAATAAACAATATCTACACTTTACTGGTGGGGAATCTGAGGCATGGGGAGATTCAGTAACTTGCTTAGGGTCATATATTCCTGGCTCTGTTAGTGACTATAACCAAAATCTCCTGACACCTGCTCTTGCACCTTGAACAAAGACTCTTTCCTTCACTGCTTTCCTCAATCAAACCTAGGGCTGTTTTTCTTTTCATTTTCAGAGTGGTAGCCGTGTTAGTCTGTATCAGCAAAAAGAACGAGGAGTACTTTTGGCACCTTAGAGACTAACACATTTATTTGAGCATAAGCTTTCATGGGCTAAAACCCACTTCATCGGATGCATGCAATGGAAAATACAGTAGGAAGATATATATACACAAAGGACATGAAAAAATGGGTGTTGCCATACTAACTATAACGAGAATAATCAGTTAAGGTGGGCTATTATCAGCAGGAGAAAAAACTTTTGTAGTGATAATCAGGATGGCCCATTTCCAATAGTTGACAAGAAGATGTGAGTAACAGTAGGGGAAAAAATTTAGCATGGGGAAATAGGTTTTACTTTGTGTAATGACCCATCCACTCTCAGTCTTTATTCAAGCCTAATTTAATGCTGTCCAGTTTGCAAATTAATTCCAATTCGGCGGTTTCTCGTTGGAGTCTGGTTTTGAAGTTTTTTTGTTGGAGTATTGTGACTTTGAGGTCTGTAATTGAGTGACCAGGGAGGTTGAAGTGTTCTCCGACTGGTTTTTGAATGTTATAATTCTTGACATCTGATTTTTGTCCATTTATTCTTTTGCGTAGAGACTGTCCGGTTTGGCCAATGTACATGGCATTGCTGGCACATGATGGCCTATATCACATTAGTAGATGTGCAGGTGAACGAGCCTCTGATGGTGTGGCTGATGTGATTAAGTCCTATGATGGTGTTCCCTGAATAGATATGTGACAGAAACAAACACCTACAAGATCTCTGTCAAGCATTCTTACAACTACAGTACCAACCTGTTGAAGTGAAGAAACAGATTGACAGAGCCAGAAGAGTACCCAGAAGTCACCTACTACAGGCCAGGCCCAACAAAGGAAGTAACAGAACGCCACTAGCCGTCACCTTCAGCCCCCAGCTAAAAACTCTCCAGTGCATCATCAAGGATCTACAATCTATCCTGAAGGACGATCCCTCACTCTCACAGATCTTGGGAGACAGGCCAGTCCTCGCTTACAGACAACCCCCCAACCTGAAGCAAATACTCACCAGCAACCACACAACAAAAACACTAACCCAGGAACCTATCCTTGCAACAAAGCCCATTGCATATCTGTCCACATATCTATTCAGGGGACACCATCATAGAACCTAATCACATCAGCCACACTAAGGTGCCATAAGTACTCCTTGTTCTTTCTTTTCAGTATAATTACTAATGTAAAATAGATGACTATACCGCTAAACTGTGCTAGGACCTGATTAGAACCCAGAATAGCAAGACAGGAAACTCATAAGTCAGACAAATCTTTTTCGTAAGAACGGTGTACCTCACTGCACCTCTTGTGGATTACAGGTGTCTCCAAACAGCAAATGGCCTGGCATCCTTTTTACACTGTATTACCAAAGCAAGCCAACTTTCTTGCCTTTTGAAAACTGAAATCAGATCAAATTGTTGCTGTGGCAAGAATTCTTGAATATGCACTTTCCTTGCTATGCAAGCTTGCTGTTAATAAGCAAGCAGCTGTACTGCAAGCAGTGTACTAAGATGACAGTATGAATGCTGTGTAAATACACCTGATTTTCTTTCTCCCCTTTTCAAATAAGTTTGCCAGCAGCATTCCTGGAAAGATGACAGCTCAGAAATCCAAACAGTCATAGAATTCTCCTCATCTAAGATCTGACATCCAGTCAATGGAGACTTTGAATTAAAAAGGAGCCTGCACTCCTTCCCCCTCAAATAGCTGCTGGATGTTGCATCAGGAGAAGAGAGGGCAGGCACAGACTGGGACCTCCAGAGCTCTGGGGATTCTCTAAGCAATGCAATGTATCACTTACCCTCTGGAATCTGATTAGAACCCATAATAGCATGACAAAGTGATAATTAAGACTCAAATATTTTTAATAACTCTTGCTTCAGCTTTGTGGATTACAAGTGTCTGCAAACAGCAAATGGTGAGGGAGGAGAGAACAAATTAGAACAATGTTTACAATTCTTCCAGTTCACTTATATGCTTCCAACACTGCTCTTGATGAGTGTGCTTCTTCATTCATGGCTTATACCACCTTGCACCCCTTGACAATGGCTCCTCTTTGATAGCTTTTTGGGTATGGCTTCTCACCTGCTTAACTTTAAACTAGTCAAATCCAAGGGGCCAGTCCTCAGCTGCACTGTGTTTACACTCAATGCAGTTAATGGGGGTGGGGGGGGTGGGAGGAAGGCATAAGGGAACTTGGGCCAGTTGGACTGAAATGGGCCCCAGTGTAACTTAAAGCAGCCTAAGGTAAGTTCTAAGATGTGTCATAGAGAAAAGAGTTGGCCAATTATAAGTGTAGCAATGTGCTACACACTTCCCTTGGCAAACCCTCTCCCCAGCCACTTCTGTGCACTGCACATGGGGAAGCAGGTGACATAAATCTCAATTCCCCTCTCCTATTTCTTTTAGTGTATTTTTTTGGTGTTTTTCCTTGCTGAGAAGTACAGAGCAACCAGAGCCTGGGTTAAGAATCTGTCCCTAAGTGCAGAAGTGTACATTAAGAATGCATGCTAGATGCAGAACTCTTCTGTCCCTAACCAACAACATTTCACCAGGTCATATTTCATCTCTAGCTTGTAGTTAAACACTAGTATACTGTTATTTTAGAAACGTAATAGCCTTGTTTGTCTGTGCTCTCCTGCTTACTGAACCATTGACCCCATCACACTCATGTCAGAATCCCCCTGCTGGACAATCACACTATTCAGTGAGTTCACATGACAGCTTCAGATGAAAATATGGAAAATGGTGTAGGAGCACCAATTTTATGGGTCCTGCTGACTTTAGAAAAACTAGAATCCTGTTAATTGGGAAATCTGAGTTGATAGCCTACTGTTCTGGTCAAGTGGTTTTCCTGATTAGAAGGATTTTTTGAAAACAATAGTCTGTGTGCACAGTTGTACATATAAATGCTGTAATTAAGGTACAGTTGTAGTAATGGACACAAATGGAGCCATGCAATTACAAGCAATACTTTGCTCTCAGACCTCAGGTTTCAATCTAAAAATTTGTACTTAAATGACAATGTTGTAAATAGATAAGAATGCAAATGACATTCACTTCACTTAATCTTTTGGCAACTTCTGTATTAATAGACAAACAGTTTTGCAGTTATTTAACAGCTGGTTAAACACCATAATCCCTTGGTAATGACTGAATGCCTCCCATTACATGGATGTTATACTAATATTGTCCTGATTAAGTAGTAGTCACTACCATTTCCCCCCTCTTCAGGGTAAATCACTTCTTGGGGATGTGTCATAAATGTTTCCCAATTAAGTACATTGTGATTAAGTGGATTTTATTATATTTACAGCAGAAGGTGCTAGTATTATGTAGAACTAACCATGGTGTGAATATTTGACAGTAGGACAGGATTTACTGCCTATCTATGCAAGTAATGGCTTCAAGATTCTTTGCTACCTATCATAAGAAGCTGCGTTGTTTCACAACAGAGATGGCTGTACTTCAGTGGTGGGTAAAATGAGACCTCTTAGTTCACATCTTAACTGGTAAAGTGCTTTGGGATGAACCTTTCTAAAAACATAAAATCACTTTTATTCAGTCTCCATAGCAATCTAGTCCTTGGAACTAAGATGCTGTTGATTTGAGTATTTATAATAAGCACTATATTGAGGTTTAAAACTTTTTAAGGCTAGGGCAATCAATCTGTACAGTTAGGATTAGAACAGGTTTTTGTTTAAATTGTATGGCAGCTCATTCTCTGACAACATTACTGGCTTTACTCCTACTTGAATAGAAACCAATTTTTGCATTTTCTTATGTGCATAAAATATTACCCCATTTACAACCTACACAATATCACTGAGTGTTAGCTTTTATACACATCCTAACTTAAAGCAGGTAAAGTTTTTAATATATGGAGATATACCTATCTCATAGAGCTGGAAGGGACCCTGAAAGGTCATTGAGTCCAGCCCCCTGCCTTCACTAGCAGGACCAAGTACTGATTTTTGCCCCAGATCCCTAAGTGGCTTCCTCAAGGGTTGAACTCACAACCCAGGGTTTAGTAGGCCAATGCTCAAACCACTGAGCTATCCCTCCCCTCCCTGTACCACACTCAGACCTATCGGGCAAAAATGTCTGAGTATCCAACTGGGCTAGGTAAACAGTGTTCCAGTTTGAATAGCTACTTTTGGTGGCAGAAATAGACATGTGAAATGTAACAATACTTGCTGGAGAGAGTGAATACTGCCCCAAGTCGTGTGACAGGTATACAGAACTTTACCACCTTGATATAGATCATGTGATTGAGAACAGGAAATAAAGCCCAGTTTCTGTCCAACACTAATTCTTACTGCAGCAGAATTGCCAACTCACAATTTTATTATGAGTCTCATTTTTCAGATTTCTTGTGATTGCCCAGCCTCTGTCTTCAAACGTAACATTTTGCCCTTATCCAAAATAGCCAATATTTTGTTACCATCAGTAAGACTGAAGCCTCTGCCTCTCTGCTCTTCACTCACCCTCACCTTCTTTTTAAAGGAGCAGAGGCTTATGGAATCAGTTTAGTGTCACTCAGTGTTCATCAACTGGTGGGTCTCAAACCCTGTGGAGGGATAGGGATGACAACAATCTAAATAAAAGAAAAATATCTCTCAACTCCCTCCACACCATTACCCTTCAAAGTCAAGTATTTTCTGTCAACCTCTCAAAACGTACCACAACAAAAACAAGCTACACAGGCTATTGTTACTATTAGAAATGATACACTGATAAGTGTAGGGAGGTCATGAATTTTTGACTTCAAATAAGGAGTTGCTAATCTAAACAGGCTGAGAAACACTCCCATAGATCTATGGGACAAATAGTGAGAGTGCATCTCTGACTAACTGAGATAAGGGTCACATATCACACTAACAGGTCACTGTGCAAGCCCACCATCCGCTTTTCAGGTGGTAGGTTTTGAGGCAACTAGTTTTCAATTACTGAAGGTGACATTATGTTTTCTTGGCAAAGTTGAGGCTCTTTCACCCCTTTCTTCCTCCACAACCTTTGGATACACCCTTTTTGTGTGGATATTGGCAATGCCATTCAAGAGTCCCGATAAGACTGATGGATTGTTAAGTCCTTGGTACAGTAGAATAGGTATTGCTTAAAAATAAATTATCTCTAACTTACTGTTAGGACCAGCCAGGCCAATTTACCTACCCTAACTTCCCATAATTATACACCAAATCATACCTCCCGCATGCAAGAACAGATCAGGGATTTTTTTCTCATTTTAGTTTTGGTGGATTGACTCTTGCTTTGGATGCATATGCCTATAATATCTAGGTTACTGTATTTAGATACTAGTATTATCCTAGTGACTCATTTTTAATTCGACTTACAATAAGATTGGTAAATACCTACAGAGAAGTGGGGAATTTGTCCACTTGGAATTGATTAATTAAATACACACTTCCCATGACATATTTATATCAGGCCATACATTCCAAGGCCAGAAGGGACAATTGTGATCATCTAGTTTGGTATCCTGTATAGCAAGCCAGAGAACTCCCCCAGAGTAATTCCTAGAGCAGATCTCTCTAGAAAAAAATCCATTTTTGATTTCAAAACTGTTTAGTGATGGAGAAACCACCACAACCCTTGAGAAGTTGCATGACCAATGAACCCTTCAATGGCAAGGGGGCTAGGAGAATATCCCAATCCCGGTTTGTACATTCAGGTTCACCAGAGAATATCATGTCAGGATTTAAATGAAAGCCAGGGTCACACTGTTCATTAATATAATTAAGAAATGCATATATAAATACTATGTAAGGAGGTATGCACATATGCTGAAAATATGTTCCTGATGTCTGTAAGGGAGAGTTGACAAACAGGTGAATAGACATTTTTGTCTGACAGAAAGCCTATCTGTTGGTTGGCATGTAAATTAAGTGTTGTAAGCCAACACAATAGAAGTCTCATTAACATATAAAGTCAATAACAGGATGTGAAATCAACAGGGAAGAACCAAGACTCAGGAAAAACAAGCAATGAGGGTTTTTACTGTCCCTGAGGACAGACAGTGAACTCTGGTGATAGGAGTAGAAGGCCAGGAGACACCCTTTATCCTAACAAGCTTGGCTAAAATGCTGCCAAGGACATTTGGGGTGAGAAACTTCTTTAGACAAAAGGTTAGCCAGCTAAATTTAGTCTCCAGAAATCATGCTATGACTTTTTTTTTATGTAACCCTTTCTTTTACATCATCCTTATTCACTATTGCTTGAATCGCAAACCTTTGATTTATTGTGTTCAGTATAAATATCTCTGTCATGGTGGTATACAAAGGGCTGATCCTGAGTTGAATCACTCAAGTTGGTGTGTACACTGGCCTTTTGGGGACAGGAGACCTGGTGTTTCTGAGTGTTCAGTGGATGAGGGGCTGAACCCTACAGAGAAACACAGCAAAGGGGCTTGGACTGCAGTACAGCTATTATTAACCTTCTAGGCAAAGTAAGGGGTGGCATAGGCCAGAGGAGATTGTTTGGCTGGCTAACGGGCTAGTGGTGTCAGAGCACTGACACCCAGTTACACCCAAGCAGTTCTCCTTCTCGCTGATGCAAGAGGGTAACAAATGGACTCATAGTCTTGGGACCCCAAGAACCATCACAAGTTGTTCCAATGGCTAATTACTCACTGTTTTAAAAATGCACCTTATTTCCAGTTTGAATTTGTCTAGCTTCAACATTCAGACATTTGATCATGTTATACTTTTCAGGGTCAATTCTATTATGATTAATCTGACAGGAGGTACCTGGAAAAGATCTCCAGTATGGACTGAATATATCCTTACTGCCAGGGGGTTTGACAACTACTGTATATCCATCAGCATTGATTATCACACCTGACAGTGCTTGACATTGCTAAACCTAAAACAAAACACCTGCTTCCATGAGACTTGTAAGATGGGACAATTTCAGTTTACGTGGCTATGACATCCATTAAGCTAATTTTTTAGAATGAGATTTAAACCCACCAAAATCAGGAAATTCAAAGTCAAGGTTCCTTTTGTAACTTTAATTCTGCTCTCCTTGGGTGTATTATAGTAGTTAACTTGTTTATGAAGACATGAAGCAATTATACATCTAAATTATTAGTAGCTTAAGAAATTCCATAAAATATGGAAATAGGAAATCTTCATTTTATATATCAATTCTGACCCAGGGCCTGCCCTAAAGGCCACTGAAGTCAATGGGAACCTTTCTATTGGCTTCCATGGGCTTTGGAAACCAGTCCCTAGTTTGTGACAAGGCAACTCTGCACATCAGATTAAATATACTATGAGAGTCTCAAAGTGAGAGATTTATTATCTGTAGGTCAATTCCTGCAGTCCTTACATAAGCTTTGCTTGCACTGAAATTGGGTTGAATTAAAATATTTGTAGTGTCTGTCAAGCATCAACAGTGTGAATGGTGTTGCCCTGAACATCTCATGCTCTAAAGGACAGAAGACAGGATAAACTGGGAAACACAGAGGAGGCTGAACTTCTATCATTATGACTAATCGTGTCACATCTTCATATTGTGGAAGAAATGACCCGGTGTGGGACAGTGGGATATTGAGTGAAATAAAGCTCAATTCAAAACTGTCCAGATTTTGAAGCGAATGCCCCTTTTGGAAGCCCCAAAGTGTGAGGATAACTTTCCCTCCCCCTCACTTCCCATTATTTCATGAAACAAGTGGATATTTTGTTTGAGAATGGACTGAGTAAGGACTGTAAGTTATTTATTAGAATAATTTTGTTGGTTAAATTATTTCAAACCCAGATGCTGCCCTGTGGAATTCTAATGAAAATACAAAATCTGTGTTTTTCCACCACTACGTGTATTCTGGTGGGCTTCAGCACTGCAACAAACTTTCATAATGTATATTGTATCATTGGTTGCATACTAAAAGATCTGTCCTGAAAATCCTTTCAGGCACAACTCCTCCTGATTTCAGTGGGAAGTGTGCTTATCATGGGATAATTAATAATCCGATTGCATGGATTCACTGTCTATCCCTAGCTATAGGGGCTGACTGGTGAGTAATGGATGTTAAACACCCTGGCCTGGTTTTGTTTACATTTATAAAAGTGATTGCCCTGTCCTTTGAGTACATTTTAAATTGAAAACATTTAAATCAACTAAAATTGAGTCAAAGTGACTTAAACAGACATCAGCCCTAACTAGCCATAAGCACATAAATGATATTAGTACTTAACCTTCCCCAATCTCTATCTAAACCAAGCACCGTTTCCTGTCCCTGTGTCCTGATCCCCTAAAAGAGCCCCCCCCCCCCATCTAGGAAAATAGCTGCTTCCTGTGGTATATCCAGAAGGTCATAAAATCCAAGATTTGTACTCCATGTGCTGCCACAGAAATACACTATCATTTATATTATCAGGATCTGGGGTCTGCTACTTTAGAGAAGAATAAAGTCCTCTACAACTAGCACAGAGTTTGCAGATTTTCTATTCTACTAGAGAGGTTTCTGAAGATGGGAGTGGGTGGGGGTGGAATAAGTGCTACATGAGCAACTTAGAACCCTGCTAAGGACTGTTATATCGCTGAGTGGCAGTGGTTCCTGCCCTGGAGAGCATGTAGCCTCTCCAGTCTGTGTCAAGAACATACCATGCCATATAAATTAAAGGGGCCAAATGCTAGTATGTCTTTTGTCTTAGATCTCAAAGGCGGGCACTTTTATCTACTAGGTAGCCTGTTGGCTTGCTACACTTTTAGCAGTGATACTTAGGCAAATATTTTTCCAAATGTAAGTGTGAAATATACTTACCTGTGCTGTGGAGCTCAAAGGGAAAGCTCAAAGGATGAGGTGCCATGTAAATAGAGCTTGGCAAAGCAGGTCAAATTACCTTAGACCTTAGTCCATCCCGTGCTTTGCTGCACATTGGGCTACCCACATTTGCCATCCTTGCCTGTCAACTGCCATTCTCTCCAAATCTTCCCATTTCATGTTGAGGTGCTTGATGTCGTTCAGAACTGTTCATTTCCATGTTATTCATGGTCTTCCTCTCTTTCTTCTTGTGTTTTCTGGCTTCCATTCAAGGGCGGTATTTGATGAGCGTTCTTTTTCCATTCTCAGCACGTCCCAGCCACTGATGTAGATTATTTGTGAGAGGGTGCCTTGTCCAGTAATTTTTCTGACTTCTTCATTCTTCTTCCTATCTCTATGTTATTCCCAATATTCTCCTCAGACATTTGTGATTAAATGAATCCAGATTTTGCGTATCTTTCTTGGTAAGTTGCCATGTCTCACTGCTATATGTTGTGATGGTGATAACAATTGCTTTGTACACATTCAGTTTTGTCTTGAGGGAGATGTTTTTGAGTTGCCAGATATTTTGGAGTCTTCCAAATGCAGAGTTTACCTTCCCAATTCTTCTTATTTCCTCAGCAGGTCAGATACAATAACAAATTCAGACCTTGCTGTTGGGCTAACTTCCTGTCCTCATTTAGCAGGCCTCTCACTTCCTGTCTTCATCTATATACAGGAATTCCAAAATACAGTGCTTGAGGTTGTCATAGTATTTTTAATCTATTTAAAACCAGGGAGAATCAGGAATCCCATGAAACCAAAGATGTCCAGGCTTATTTCTAGCAGTGGATGGACCAGCAGACAAGGAGTGAAGTGACATGAATGCTAGTCCTGGGTTTGCTATTGACTGTGCGACCTTGGGTAAGTTGCTTAAGCTATCCATACCTCCATTTCTGCAGCTGTAAAATGGGGATAATTATACTGGTAAAATTCTCAGTAGGACTTCCAAATGGGGTGCTTATATCTTACTTTTGGAAGTCTCCCCTCCCCCCCCCCCAAAGCTTGTGGTGGTCTTCAATCACAATCTTTACTCTCTGCTACTCTTCAAAAAATCTTGGTCTTTGATGTGTTGATACCTCAGATTTTTGAGCCTCAACGTGAAAGTGGCACAGCTGATGCCAAATCTGGGTTCCATCTGGCTGTACTGTAGCTGCTCTTACACCAAGCCAACCTCCTTTATTTTAGAATTTTGGTTGGTACAAATCTGAGGATTTTGGAAAAAGTGGGTGTGACAACCCCCAGGGTACAAGCTGGACTTTTGAATAGCATTGTCCCCTTAATTTTCCTGCCCAGGGTCTTACACTACTCTGCTAGTGAAAAGCAGCCTCTCCAAGCTTTGTTCACACAGCCTTCAGCATATAAAGGCTCACCCAGCAACGTTACATGAATGCTTTCCCAGCCACTCTTCACTCTTTTAAACATTTTGTCTCTTCTTTTCAAATGAAATCACACAACTCACACAGAATATGTGCTGTGTAAACATTGTCCATTGGCTCATCTAATGCTACACAAGACTTTACTTTAAGCTAGGAATGGCCTAAAAGTGGATTCTAAAAATACAACCCCCTTATCAATTCTGGGGGAGTAGGGAATCCAGCCCTTTGCTTTTGGTTCCAATTTTGGCTTGTAACCAAAACCTAAAGGCTCCTTTTTTTCTGGTATTAAGCCAATAGCTCACAATGTCAACTGGCTGGTGCTGCTGCTTCTTCTTCTTTTTTTTTTGAGATGTCCCCTATTCAGGAGGATATAAATTTTCTACACATCAGACAACCTTATCTGTATTACAGCAGTGCTTGGAGGCTCCAACAAACATCAGCATCTCATTGTGCTAGATGTTGGGGTTGGGGGAATGAGAGGAAGAGTCCTTGTCCTGAAGAATTTACATTCTAAACAGCCGAGAGAGACAAAAGTTAGGTGAAAGTGGTCAGTATAGTGGGGCATAAGAAAGGGATCCACGAAAGTACGTAAGCACCTAACTCTGGGGATTAAGTGTCTAAATTCCAGTTTGGGCTCTACTGCAATCCACAAAACTCACCAAATCCTGTAGGCACTTAAAGTCAGTCGGCACCTAAGGGTTTTTCCCCCCCCCCCAGGGTAAAAGTTCCCTACATGCTTATGTTTCAGTCTCTGGACATGTGCATTGGTGTCTCACTGAGGCATCCAGATGCCTATTTCCCATCTCAGCCCCGGAGCGATCCACAAACCAGAGAAGATAGGTGTTCAGCCATCTAAGTTGTGTGTGGGGCGCCAATCCAGTAGGCATGCTCAGAGGGCACCTACTGGCTTGGGTCCCATTCAAGATCCAGGAGGTAGTGGTATTGATGCCCATATTACAGGCTTTAGCTCAGTGGTTAAGCACTCCCCTGAGTGGGATGTGGGAGACCTAGTTTCAATCTCTCCCTCCCCCCTGGCCTGAAGGGAAGACACTATTAGAACAGGGGTCTCTCACCTCTCAGGAAGATGCTCTAACCACTGAGCTATGGGATATTCTGGTGTGGGGGCTTTCTCAGTCTCTCTTGTTGAAGCTGTTCCACTGTGGATAAATGAGACTGGTTGGAGAAGGGTGACTGGATGTGGGGTCTCCCACATCCCAGCTGGGTGCCTTAACCACTGGCCTACAGCATATCTCTCTCATTGTCAAACTTGGCTTTGTGGATCACATTGTTCCTGGATTTTTCTAGGCACCTATATATAAGGTACCATGATGCTCAGCATTGCAATGCCTAAGTCTCTTTGTGGATCCTACCCAAGGCTAACATTGATTTGCCTAAGGTCTCACAAGAAGTCTGTGGCAGACTGAGGAATCAAACAAATTTCCTGAGTGCCAGTCTACTGCCTTAACTGAAAGATCATCCTTCCTATCGCTGTCATGAGGTCTCAAAAGGACTCAGATTTTGGTTCTATTGAACCTGAACCCAAAGCCCTAATTAAGTCATGCTCAAACCCTAACCTGGACACTGATCAAAAATTAATTCACATGGAGATCAAAACACTGCCTCCTCAGACAGTGTCTATTTAATCCTTAGTTTATCCGAGTAGAGGTCTGGTGGTGGTGTAAATTCTTGAGCCTTTTCATGTATATCTAATCTTCAATTCTGTCTTCAAAGCATTCTGTCAGTTATAATGTAGAACTCCTGACACAGTTATTAGCCTGCTACTTACAAGAATAAAGTTCCCTGAAATTAGCACAGAGTTTGATTTCATACTGTACTGCTATAGATTGCTAAAGATGGGGGGTGACATAAGGGCTACATGAGCAATTTAAAACCATGTTGGGGACTGCTAGATCATAGAATAAGTTCTTGCTAGTCCAGCCAGGGATCAGTGTGAGGTTTGTGGGTGCAGCTGCTGGGAACTGAACTGGAGAAGCATGATTCATTAGTGAGTTATAATAGTAGGGCTGTCTCCTTGTTCAAAGATCTATATTTGCATTGCTTTTTACACTGCAAAATATATTCCAAATGAAGAACTTAATGACACTCTCAAAGAAAGCTGCTGTTTAATATTCAGTCATTGACACATTTTAAATGCAAAGATGTCTCTATGATATATTCAGGTTTGCAAAGTGCCTTTTGATATTCAATTTTAAGGCAAGCTAAGTGTGCTTCTGATAAAGCTTGTATTGGACAGCTGGGTTTATTTCCTCTTAATTTATATGTAGTTTAAATCCATTTCCCATATACTGTATGAAAGTATTACATGGATTCAGATGTTTAGTTCTAATAAGAGCGCTAGCACTCTTACAGACAAGGTGCAGCCTATATTAAGTGGAGAAAACAAAAAAAAATGTGGTCAGATTACATAACTTTTACACAAAGATTCAAGATGCAATTCAGAATTGAGGTTGTGGAATAGGAGGAGATGATCCTCTATTTTAATAGGATGCTTCCCCATCCTGCAAGCAGAATTTGAGCACACACAAAGGTAGGAACTAGCCCACTGATGCTAAAAAAAGAAAAAGGGGGAAAAAGCTGTTGCAAATCAACCTCTCAAAGCTCTTGATGAGCTTAATACCATTCCCCCAGAAGGCATGCTCTTCATCTTGAGCCTCTGTGTGCCTATTTAGCTCATACTGAAGAGTAAATTTCAAAATGTGAAGTTACACCACTGGCTGGCTGAAATAGAAACAATCCTGTGCTGTGCAATATACTCTCGCATTTCTACAGCCCACTTCATGTGATCTTTCCAGTTCAGACTTGTATGTATATCAGATCTCCTCCTCCCTGAAGCAACACTGTCCCACATTTTGAACATTTGTCTCACTCCCCAGAAGCCTCTCCTTACCTTCCACTAGCTCTTGATTGCCTACTACCTGCTTTAATCTTCCCCGGTCAAAGTTGCTCCAGTAGGGTTCCCAGCCTTCTAGGGATACAACGCAATAACAGGCTTCAAGGTGAAAATGTTCAGTTCACATTGTGGTTTTATAACTTGCTTTCAAGTGTTTGGTGGGCCAGACAGAACAGCAGCACTTCTGAGTGACAGTACATACTGAGATGGAGGTTTAGTGGGTTGGCTCAGACTCATCAGCAGAGCATTATCAAAAATAGTTCTTAGCATCTACTGTACCAAGTACAAAACCTTCTACAAACCTGGCTCCAAACATATGGTAGACTAAAATGCTGTGTCTCCTGTTTTCCTGTCTTTAGACTCTTTTACAGCCAATTTATCTGACAATTATGGCTAAATGATTATACCATTGAAGGCAGTGCATGCTAATGAAAATAAACAGAATAATAATCATTCTCCTATTAGTGATAGCAATCAACTTTGTTAACCAAACTGAGACTATGGATTTCTGTATGCAGTGTTGTTATAACTGTGCTGGTCCAGGATAGTAGAAAGACAAGGTGGGTGAGGTGATATCTTTTTTATTGGATGAACTTCTGTTGGTGAAAGACAAACTTTTGAGCTTACACAGAGCTCTTCTGAAGACCCAAAGAAGAGCTCTGTGTAATCTCAGAAGCTTCTCTCCCTTGCCAATAGAAGTTGGTCTAATAAAAGATATTTCCTCACTCACCTTGTTTCACTGCTGATTTCTCTAAGTCTTGTGGGGGAACAAAGGCCATGCAATGACTAGGTGCTCAAAAGAGATATTATAACATTAAATACACCACATAACAGGATTTCAAATGGGTATGTTTAGAAACGAATACCTGTAAATAGCATATATTCAGCATTGAGCCACTTCCACGTGGCACCTGATCATGTCAAGTAGACAAACAATAGATGAGTTACAGTAATCACACTTTAGAAATAGAATAATCAAACCTTCTTGGGATGGCCCAGTAGATATCTGCCCCAGGAGGGACAAACAAGAGAGTGAAAGGAGGCCATTATTTAAGCATCAAAATGCTGAAAGCAGGCATAAGAGAATCTGAGGGTATGTGGAGCTAGCTCCAAAGCTGCCTGTGTATGGTTCGTTTTAATGCCAAAAAGAATGGTTGGTGAACTGATCAATAAAATACTCAAACCTCATAGCCTTAAATGTTGGATTATGGCATGTTTTGACAGTCTCACTAAAGTTTGGATAAATATTTTTACTGCTCCAACCCTGGGGGACTATATTTAAGCTCTTTCTAGATTGAGTGTGGTGAATACAGAAATGTTAAAAGTTTTATCACTTTATATTGAGAGTTATAAATCATAGAATCATAGGACTGGAAGGGACCTCGAGAGGTCATCTAATCCAGTCCCCTGCACTCATGGCAGGACTAAGTATTATCTAGACCATCTCTGACAGGTGTTTGTCTAACCTGCTCTTTAAAATCTCCACTGATGGAGATTCCATAACCTCCCTAGGCAATTTATTCCAGTGCTTAACCACTCTGACAGTTAGGGAGTTTTTCCTAATGTCCAACCTAAACCTCCTTTGCTGCAATTTAAGCCTATTGCTTCTTGTCCTATCCTCAGAGGTGAAGAAGAACAATTATTCTCCCTCCTTCTTGTAACAACCTTTTATGTACTTTGAAAACGGTTATCATGTCCCCTCTCAGTCTTCTCTTCTCCAGACTAAACAAACCCAATTTTTTCAATCTTCCCTCAGAGGTCATGTTTTCTAGACCTTTAATCATTTTTGTTGCTCTTCTCTGGACTTTCTCCAATTTTTCCACATCTTTCTTGAAATGTGGTGCCCAGGACTGGACACAATACTCCAGTTGAGGCCCAATCAGCACGGAGTAGAGCGGAAGAATTACTTCTCGTGTCTTGCTTACAACATTCCTGCTAATACATTCCAGAATGATGTTCGCTTTTTTTGCAACAGTGTTACACTGTTGACTCATGTTTAGCTTGTGGTCCACTATGACCCTCAGATCCCTTTCCGCAGTACTCCTTCCTAGGCAGTCATTTCCCATTTTGTATGTGTGCAACTGATTGTTCCTTCCAAAATGTAGTACTTTGCATTTGTCATTATTGAATTTCACCCTATTTACTTCAGACCATTTCTCCAGTTTGCCCAGATCATTTTGAATTTTAATCCTATCCTTGCACTTGCACTTGCAACCCCTCTCATCTTAGTATTGTCCGCAAACTTTATAAGTGCACTCTCTATACCATTATCTAAATAATTGATGAAAATATTGAACAGAACCGGACCCAGAACTGATCCCTGCGGGACCCCACTCATTATGCCCTTCCAGCATGACTGTGAACCACTGATAACAACTCTCTGGGAACGGTTTTCAAACCAGTTTTGCACCCACCTTATAGTAGCTCCATCTAGGTTGCATTTCCCTAGTTTGTTTATGAGAAGGTCATGAGAGACAGTATCAAAGCTTTACTAAAGTCAAGATATACCATGTCTACTGCTTCCTCCCTATCCACAAGGCTTATTACCCTGTCAAAGAAAGCTATCAGGTTGGTTTGACATGATTTGTTCTTGACAAATCCATGTCTTCTAGATGTTTGCAAATTGATTGCTTAACTATTTGCTCCATTATCTTTCTGGGTTCAGAAGTTAAGCTGACTGGTCTGTAATTCCCTGGGTTGTCCTTATTTCCCTTTTTATAGATTGGCACTATATTTGCCCTTTTACTGTCTTCTGGAATCTCTCCTGTATCCCATGACTTTTCAAAGATAATCGCTAATGGCTCAGATATCTCCTCAGTCAACTCCTTGAGTATTCTAGGATGCATTTCATCAGGCCCTGGTGACTTGAAGACATCTAATTTGTGTAAGTAATTTTCAATAGTTCTTTTCCTATTTTAGCCTACCTCATTTTCACTGGCATTCACTATGTTAGACGTCCAATCGCCACCAACCTTCTTGGTGAAAACTGAAGCAAAGAAGTTATTAAGCACCTCTGCCATTTCCACATTTTCTGTTATTATTTTCCCCCTCTCGTTGAATAACGGTGCTACCCTGTCCTTGGTCTTCCTTTTGCTTCTAATGTATTTGTAGAATGTTTTCTTGTTACTTTATGTCTCTAGCTGGTTTGATCTCGTTTTGTGCCTTGGCTTTTCTAATTTTGTCCCTACATACTTGTGTTATTTGTTTATATTAATCCTTTGTAATTTGACCTAGTTTCCACTTTTTGTAGGACTCTTTTTTGATTTTTAGATCATTGAAGATCTCCTGGTTAAGCCAGGGTGGTCTCCCGCCAGATTTCCTATCTTTCCTACTCAGTGGGATAGTTTTCTCTTGTGCCCTTAAAAATGTCTCTTTGAAAAACTGCCAACTGTCTTCAATTGTTTTTCCCCTTAGACTTGCTTCCCATGGGATCTTACCTACCAACTCACTCAGTTTGCTAAAGTCTGCCTTCTTGAAATAAGCAGGTGTTACTTATTTAAAGATGAACCTAATACCTTCAAGTACAAAACATATATATTTCTATTCTTAATGTTTTCCTTTCTTCCCTCCCACCCCCAATGGACTCAAAAGTTTTCCCATGGCTTCTCCCAAGACTCCACATCATTCCAGTCTTCCCTGGCCAGTTACCATAGACGGTAGCTGGATGGTGCTACTGACAGCATTAGAGAGCTGTTCTCACTTGGTGTACGTCTATATTTACCTCCGAATTCGGCGGTAAGCAATCGATCTTCTGGGATCGATTTATCGCATCTTGTCTAGACGCGATAAATCGATCCCGGAAGTGCTCGCCGTCGACGCCGGTACTCCTGCTCCGCGAGAGGAGTACGCAGAGTCGACGGGGGAGCCTGCCTGCCGCGTGTGGACCCGCGGTAAGTACTTTGTAGTTCAAACTAAGGTACTTCGACTTCAGCTACGTTATTCAAGTAGCTGAAGTTGCGTATCTTAGTTTGAACTGGGGGGTTAGTGTGGACCAGCCCTTGGTCACCCCTAAAGGGAAGAACTGACTGAAGAAAGCACAGCTAACTGTGTACTTCAGCCAGTCTCCCTAAATATCCTAATACTCAGATTGGAGATGGCTGAGTTCATCTCTAATGACTATTCTTATGATAGTTCAAAAGCCAATATTCAGAGGACAGCAAACTACAGGGCAAATTCAAATGTGAAATCCTAAAGAGAAGTGAGGCAATGGGTATACTAATGTCTGTTCAATGTCTTAGCCACATTTTTATGTCATTAACCACAGAGATTCTGAGCTACTCTGGAAACAGAAAAATACAAGAACCTAGAAACAAAAATAGGGCTGTCAGCAACAATTACATGTTTTATGCTACAAGCTATATCTTGTTTATCAGAGTTCCATGTGATTATTAGTGGCACCAGGGTTTTTAGCTTTGACAGGGTGTTTCATGTCCTATAGGAATTTGTTCAAACTCCTACTCTCAGTGGGAGGCTTAGTCAGAGAATATCAGAACTATAAAACAGCTGTTTCTATGTCTCTCAATAACTATTTGCATTGTTCCTCCCTAACTCAGGGTGAATCATAACCAGAAGTTGCTGTCACTTAGACTAATCTTCTTTTTTACAGACTTTTCAAAAGTAGAAATCTATAAATAAACTTGATCAGATATTACATGGACAGACTACCATTAGCGAGTACATTAAAGAACATCTGATCTATAAGCAACCCTTAATAGACCAATACTTGTGTTGGGTTTCTATATAGCCTTATCAATAGAGTATAGCATCTTGCCAATAATCAGTACCCTTTTATATTTTGATTAATTAGTCACATTTCTGTGTCAAGAAGATTAGCAGGACTGACTGTTCCCTGGTTCATCAATGGTGGGTGGGTTTTCTTTTTTTTTCTTTCTACTGGAGGCTGCATTGCTTCTTGCAAAACTCTACATACCTATTCTTCTTCTTTAGTATTTGTTATATATGAGTGCCTAGAGACCTCAACTGAAATCGAAGCCTCACTCTGCAATTCACAGTACCTACACCTAGCTTTTCAGGGCAGAAATGTCTCTCATAATCTAAAAAAACCAAGGGATGGAAGGGGAAATGGAAAGAGAAATGAAGTTACTTGCCCCAGGTCACATAGCACATTAGTGGCAGAATCAGGAATAGAGCTCTGGTCTCCTGAGCTGCCTCCCCAGTCCTGTGTTTTCTGTTGGGTAAGTAAGAGATTAGACTTTCATTGTCTAATCTCATGATAAAGGATGGGTGAATAGGCTTTTGTGTCTGGTGGTACATTTTCATGACCGTTTTGCAAGGCAATAAAGCATCCTGTACTGTTTGAACTTTGATGTGGCATGACTATGGGCATCAGACACTGACCTGCTTTTGTTCCTGTTTAATTTCATTACAGAGGAATATATTCTACCTCAGCCAAAGATCCTGCATATGAAATTTCAGGGCAATTATTTTAGGGTTTCCAAGGTTTTTTTGGGGTGTGGGAGGGCTTATAATCGAATACTTGTCTTAATGTCACCTATAGGAGAGGTTAGTGATCCCGTAATGAGAGTGTATCCTCAATGTATTTGTATTCACACATTAATCTCCATAAAAATAAATTGTTACCATAAAGCTTACAATAAAACAGAGAATACGGAACCATGCAAGTTTTAAATGCCCATCATCTCTCTTAGGGGTAAAGTTAGGTGTCTGACTCATATAATGTCAAGAACTGTAATAAGACCTTGTGCTATTTTTTTCAGTGATACTGATTACCTTGCCGAGTGTAACTGACCAAGGTGTTTTGAAATATTTTATTTGGAAGTATTTAATCACTTTTTAAACATTGGTTGCCCAATTTAGGCCCCTCAATAACTAATCTGATATTCAGAGATGTTGAGCACCCTAATTCCCACTAGAATTGAGGCAATTTATGGCACCATGTGGTGTATTTGGGATGGAGGCTGTTTGGACTAGGAGCATGGCTACTTTGTTAATAGCAAGGCCAGCTGTTATATCAATAGAATAAAAACCAGCAGGATCTTATTAAGAGGGATAAGGCAAAGATGCCACATTTATTGTAAATATAATGATAAAGCAAAAGATAAATGTAAACAACGTTGTTTGACTACTTATTCCTATCACTACTTATTCCTTATACACACACACACACACACATATATATTCATTCACACAATCATTCATTCAAGTTCTGTATAGGTGTTATAGTTACCAGCCTAGAAGTTGCTCATGCCAAGTTACTGGCCAGGTATCTTGGTCATGAGGATGGAGCCAAGTCTGTGTCAGATGCACCTGATGCTCCTGGAGGCTGGCAGCAGAACCAGAGACTCAAAGTCCTCAATCTTTAGAGTCCATTCTTATAGGAATTAATTCCTATGTTAGTCTATGGGAGCTGTTTCATCCTGCTGTTGCTGACTCAATCAGCAGATGGCACATTCCTGTCCAAAGTGGCACATTCCTGGTGGCTCCACAATGTCCAAAGTTTGTGTTTCTCATCCTTTCAAGTGATGGGGTGGATCCCAGTTTACCCTCCGGGGGTTGTCTGGTCATCCACTTGACACATTCTTCGGCCGATGGATACTCCCTTTCTAGGCTGGCACCTCCCTAACCATTCATGTACATCAAGCATTCATCAACATACATTCCATATCTTAACCATATTTTAATTTACTGTCTCCACCACTTTCGGGGTGTGTGCTAATTCATTTGAGACTCCCGGCCCTTTAATCACAGAGGGTGGGGGTCTGTTCCTAGGAGCCATTGCTGTTACAATGAAGTGAATGTCACTTAACGGCTTATAGCGTTTGTTTACATTGTATCAATTACTTCAAGAACAAAGTCAATTAACTTGTTTGTAAGTTTTACCTAGTGATAAAGTATCTTTCACAGGACAGATACAATCAATGGTTTCTACAGACAGTAGCTTACAAGTTTTAACAGAAGACCCAAGAGATTTTTGTACTTGGTGAAACTGTTGGATTTTAAAGTGTGGGGGACAAATTATGGGGTGTTGGATTTTAAAGTGTGGGGGACAAATTATGGCGGGGGGTGTGTGTGTGTCACTGTCACTTGGGGGAATCACTGTTAGTACCTTCTTTAATATCCCTACACAGCCAGCTCAGCACACCCAATGGGGTTAGGGAAGAGTGCCATGTTGCTGTGCTGGGCACACTATGCTGTAGCTAGTCATGACCACTTTTTCTTGAGCACACTTCTGTGGCATGAGTTTCTTTTGCACGTTGGGCTGGTTATAAAAGCACACATGGAGATGGTACTGGTATGCACTCTTTGGTGCAGGTTACCTCCTGCTAAAGATGAAATTATACAGATACTCTCTTTTCTCATGCATGAAAAGCACAGCTGAGACAACTGGATTTTCTGGACCAGATTCTCAGCCTTGGTTTGGCTTATCTGTACTTCCATGGCACAAATGTATCAGAAAGTAGGTACAAATTGCCAGCTGATGATTTCCCTACTATAGTGAAATCCTATACCATATGAAAAGCACAGCGGAGACAACTGGACTTTCTGGACCAGATCCTCAGCCTTGGCTTGGCTTATCTGTACTCCATGGCACAAATGTACCAGAAAGTAGGTACAAATTTCCAACTGATGATTTCCCCTGTATAGTGAAATCCTATTCCATAACCCTCCTAGCCCTTCATGTGAGCGGGCTGGCTGAGAAATGGACATGAGTGTGATTGCCAGCTAATATATATGCTCCTTGGGGCTATAGCAAAAAAACACTCAATGTGCATTGTTAGGTATTTACATAAATCTTTTGTTTTTTTCCTGATTGGATGACTCATGGAACTAACCAACAGGGCATGATTTTTAAATTGTATGTTCACTTGTACTATTCTCTAGTCACAAACTGACTTGTTGGTTAGTTTAAGCCAAGAAATACCAGTGAAACTTGTGAATAATTTTGAATAACAAACTTGAGAATTTTGCAACCTGTCTGTCCTTTCATGAAAAGTGACAAAGAAGGAAATTCATCAACATATTCACTCTGAATCATTCATTCTGTTCTAGTAAGACTAAACCCAATTTTTACAGGTGAGGAAACAGGCACAGATGTTTAATGACTTGCTCACGCAGTATAGCAAGTGTGGGATAGAGCTGGGATTAGAATTCAGGAGTTCTTGGCTTCCATTCATGAAGAATAGACTACTCCATTCTTCCTTTGGTTTCCTGAAGGGTGGTGGAAGAAATAGGAGGACAGTAACAATGCCCAAGAGAGGTGATCGAATTTCAGAATGAAATACCGAGGGGCTTGTCAGCTGAAGGGGAAAAGGAAAATGGAGATGGAAATGAGAACTGCAGTGTTGACAGGTCAGGACTTGGAGTGCCATACTTGCAGTTGCTTTGCAATTTGCTTTGGCGGTTTGATTACACACAATTATAGTTCTGTTGTGCTGACTGCTAATTCCAGAACACTGTGTGCACAATACATTGTAGATTAGACAGCACAGAACGAATATTAAAAGATGAATATAAAATGCTAAGGATCCTTGTAAGCAAATCACAAGGGCAGGTTTGATGATGCTCCAAATTAGTTACGTAGGAATTAGCAAGAAGGTTTTTCTCCTGGACTGCCATTTTACTAAATGAAGTGATAAATCTTTATGCAGATTCACCTGGCACAAAACCCAGAAAAAAATGCAAGGGGAAAAAAAGCTTATACAGACCTATCATTGAGACTCTATAACTATAAACCCTATTTCATCTGTTCTTTTTGTAGCCTCTGACTATTCTCTAAAACAAAATCACATCAGTGAGCGAACAAGCTAACACCCAGAAAATGAGTAAAGTATACCCATAATAATTGCTAAATGGAACAATGTACAAACTGAAAGGTGGGTAAGGCACTAAGGTTAAGAATGGGAAATGGACCAGAAAATACACACAGACTGCAGAGGCAGTGTGTTAAGCAAGTAAGAGGACTAGTGCAGTGAGTGACATGTTACCTTCCATGTTACTGGGTGATAACATAGTCACATTGTCCTGAGTTGAGGTAAGTTGTTGTTTCTGATAGTGAATGGACCAACCAAGGCAGTTTTTGACTGGTTTCACTTGATTATATAACAATAATGCCTGAGAATGTTTCAGACTTTTTTCTCATTTCATGTTCCCACCTTCTAGGCAGCCCTATAGCTGCTATGTGTGGTTTTGTCAGCTCTCTAAGCTAAATAGTCAGGCCTGGATGGGAGACTACTAAGGAGAACATTGGCTCCTGCTGAAAATAGTATAGATGATTGAATAGGAGGTATTAATTCCTCTGATTTAGCAGTGAACTAATTTTCACAGTTCCTGACCCTTTATGGCCTCCTTAAGGACACCCTACTTAGGTACAGGGCCTCTACCAGTCACATTTCTCAGGGAGGACTCCCACGAATCTCTAAACAAGGGATTTAGGCTGCAATTCACTGTGATTAGAGCTGACCTAAAACTGGTTATTTTAGGTTTGGGAGAAATTCTAGTTCTCTAGAATGTGGGTTTTTTGGTCATGTCCCACCTGTTAAGTATCCAGATGCTCCAGATATTTTTTCAGGGTCCTCATGATCACAAAGCTCTTCAGTGCTTGACTAATTCACATCTGTGTTCTACACTTCTGTCACAGCCTTATCAAAATCATCCTAGCTTCAGAGACGGGCAGCTATATCCTTCAGGAATCATCACAGAAGAAATTACTCCACGTGCTGACAGAGAAGTTCCCAAACTGTGGTGTGGGGAGAGCTAGTTCATCACATGGTGCTGGCTCTCCCCTAATTTCCAGCTGCCAAATAGTATTGAAAAAGCTAAAAATACATTAAATGCTTCCTGAGTATTTTTAGTAAGCAATTGTTGTAGTTGCCATGGGCATGTTATGCAAATGCCAGTGGGAAAGGAGGTGGCCAATGAGGCAATCTCCTTGTTAAGAGGTGGTTCACACTATGAAAAGGTTTGAGCCCATGTGCTTCAAAGAACAGTGCACTCAGGAACAAGGCTGTTTTAAAATGTTTTAGCAAGCATTAACATTTTCAAAGCAACTACATGATTTTGATCTTACAATTATTCCAAGGAGCACATCTTCAAATCTAGCCACGTACTCTGCACATGGAAACTATGATTGCAGGAGAAAGTTATATTCAAATATAAAATATTCAGTTGTGAATACACAGCAGGTAAGTGCACACAAATGAATGACTGCAGTGGGTGACATGTTCACATGTACAATTACCCTTTTTGGGTACATGTCTGTAGTCTAACATCTTTCAAAAATGCATGTGAAAAATGGCTCAGAAAGGGGACCATATTAAGGGAGGTAACAGCCTAGTGGATAGTGCAGCAGACTCTGATTCTGAAGAGCTGGGTTCTGTTCCTAGCTCTACTACTGACCTGTTACTTATTCAATGTCACACATTACCTGTTTCCTTTCCTGACTATTTAGATTGCAAACTCTTAGAAGCAGCAACTCTCTTACTAGGTATTAGTTCCATTGTGCTAGGCACTGTATGATGACTTTGGCTAGACAACAGGAGTTACTGGCTGGTACCCAACTGCTGTTTATGCCCCTGAAAATCCCTCCCCATAACTATTATTGCAGCCACTACTGGTCTGCAGATCATAAATTCAAGACCATTATTTCAAGACTGTCTTATGATTGTGAATTCCTGTCACTGGCTAAAAGTAAAGAAGAGCTGTGTATCTTGAAAGCTTGCATCTTTCACCAACAGAAGTTGTTCCAGTAAAAGATATTACCTCGCCTACCTTGTCTCTCTAATATCCTGGGACCAACACAGCAGCACTGCAAACTGGCTAGAGGTATCATTTCTGGAGTGGAAAAGACAAATGCTTTGGAAGAGTACCAAAGCATTGTAAATTTGTAAGTTGAATGCTGAGTCTCAGCTGAGTCCTATTCCAAGGGCTATATTATTCTTCCAAGAGATTCCAACCCTCCCTTCTATTGGTTTGGGATATTCTGAATGTCCCTAAAAGCTTAGTGGGTGGTCAGTCAACCAGTTTCCATAGCGGTAACTCAAGTGAGTCAACAAATGCACATAGAAGATTGGTTTGGTTTGATACTATCTATACCACTGCAATGTATAATATCACAGGGTTAAAGAGAATATAGTGATATTGCTTGGATGGACTTAGGTAATGAAGGGTAAATTCTTTGACAGTGAAAGCTGTCGACTGCAGCACAGATGGTGACTAAAATACCTCTGAAGATGTGGACATCTACTTTTAAAAATCCAAGACTGAATCAACATTAACAAAGGGAGACTTTTAATCCTCTGTTTCCAGGCTGCCACTTCCTCTCTGCTGCTGCAGCCTCTGTTATGTCTGAGCAGACATTACAAGTGAGTTAACCAATTCATATCTAGTGGTTGGACTTACTGCATGTGTATTACCTCAGATGAAACTCAAAACAAGAATGGTGTAGTCACTAATCATTAGCTATCCAGCAGGAGCAGCAGTGAGCCTTTGCTAAGCATGTTTCAATTGCAGCTGGCTTTTCGCATATCTGTAAATTTTGTAGCACATCTGCCTCTCCATAAAAGTCCAAAAGCAAAGGATTCTGAATCAGAATGCTGGAGTGGAATAGGTTGGGGTTATGAAGATTTATTTTGTATACTTAGCTTGCATACAAAATTTCAGGTAGATAAATTTGGGGCTTCAGATGGCGGGTTGCTTAAAAATAATCCTGAAATTGATAAATAGAAGAACCTGCTCTCCCTCTTGGTTTAAATGTGATTGTTACCTTGAACTCATTTCAATGGCTTTCAGAAGATTGGCACAACAGTCCTGCCTAATATTCTCTGTGACCCACTGGAATGAGTTCAACAAACAATAAATTTAAACCAAATGGAAAAGAAATTGTAATATAAATATAATGCTGCTTTCAGCCTGACTTTAAAGAAAAGACTGCTCCTGATCTACTCCGCTGCAAAGCTTTATACCACTAGCTATGTCTACCATCTCTAATGGAGCTCAACTGGAGTTTGGGGCCTTTTTACTGTTTAGATGCATCTTTATTCTTATTGGGTCTCCTGAATTTTATTGGATAAATTTATATATTCATTGGGAATAGCATAACTATAAAAGATTTAACAGAAGAAACTTACAAGGTTATATTTACTTTCTTAGAAACACTCCTTTGTCTCTCTCTATTCCAGGCTTTAATGCCACTTTCACAGATGGATCTGGGACTCTTTAAGTAAGTTTAGGAGGAACTGAGAATCAGGCCCAGGAACTTTATAGCACAGGGAAGGCACAAAGATTTCCGGCTTCCTAACAGCCCAACACCCTCTTCTAGCCCTCAAAGGTCTCAAGATCCTATATGTTAAAGTGTTTTGGAATGACCTTCATAACTTGTTCATGATTTCTCCACTCACAAGTGGTGCACCATTCCCAAAATCCCAGGAATTTTTTTATACCACTCCATGTAGTTCCTGTTTGTATCCAGTTATCTCTGTATGTGTTTAAATATGGAGAAGCACAGAATATATAGTGGTTTTCATGTTTCTTTGGTCTCTTTTCTATATAAACCTATTTTCTGTATTTTTTTGTAATGGTGTTCAATTTTCTTTCCCCCATGCTTCTTGTCAACACTATTTTTACATGAAAACACCTTTTAAAATACATTCATATGTGACCATGATTCTTACATCAAGCAGTTTTAATGTCCTGTCACTTATTATCTACTCCTCACTGTCTTTCTTTTTCTAACAGCAGTCTTCTAAAATAAAAGTATCTGTTTGAAACTATTCATAATCAGTGTGATACCTGGTTTTCAATTTCTGTAATTATAAGATGCCTGGCTAGTCCCTTCCTAATCTTCACAGCATTATTTTTCAGGAAAATATTTTCTGTTATGTGTAAAATGTTTGAAGGTTTCCTTTAAAGCAAATTTCAATTGTTATGTATACATATTTTTAGTTAGTAGGACAGTCTCTCCAGGAGTTGTCTCTATATATTACTTTCCCTGCTGACAGAACATAATATTGAAGATGTATTTCTTTCATACTTCACAGTATCTATTAACATTTTGCTATTGAATGATCCAGTTTTTATGTTTAAGGCATTTTAAATATCAGACACATCATAGATGTTAGAGGGGGGAAAAGGCTTTTGTTGTCAGTTTACTCCCCCTCCCAGCAAATGCACTTCAGTACCTAGTCCTAAGTAGTTTTTAACCCTTTTGACTGCAAAATGTGATAACATTCCTGTAGAGCAACAATATGCTATTGAAAAAGGCATACCCCTGATAGTAGGGCACCAGGGCCGGCCCTAGGCCAAATGGTGCCCCAGGCAAGGAGCGTCTTCGGCATCCCTCCCTTCATTTGTTAAACTTTTGAATACACCTCTACCCCGATATAACGCGACCCAATATAACACGAATTCAGATATAATGTGGTAAAGCGGTGCGGGGGGGAGAGGGGTGGGGCAACGCACTCCGGTGGATCAAAGCAAGTGCGATATAACGCGTTTTCACCTATAACGCGGTAAGATTTTTTGGCTCCCGAGGACAGCGTTATATCGAGGTAAAGGTGTACCTTATATTTTCTTGCATTTGTAGCCCATTTCACGACTTTGATGCATGATTTATCGCTGTCATATAAGATGATAAATTTGCATGCTGGGATCTGTAAATCTGTATTTATTCATGCCATATATAAGGAAATAAAAAAATATTCATTTCCTCTAAGCTTATAGAAACTTCTTAATTTTAAGAGCAAAAGCCTACATTCTGCAGTCTTAGAAAGTCATCAAACATTAAGTGATAAGCATGGCAAAAGAAGTAACAGTATTTCTTTTACATTTTTGTGTAGATAGGGATTCTATAGATATTTCTGGTGTCTTGTTAAATATGTCCTTTGTTAGTCACTACTTACGCTCTTCAAGTCTTAAAACACAAGTACACTTTCACAATTACACATTAAAACAAGGTTCACAATATCGCAGCTTGGTTCTCACTTCACTTTGTTCTTATATCTCAGTGACTGAATGGTGATGCTCTGCTCCTTATATAAATGCGAGGGCATGGTTGACAACCTTCTAGGAGAGTCAAGGAAAATGTAGTTCTCAGAAATTCTGGAAGGTTCCATGAAATTCTACAAAGGTCCAGAACATTCTAGGAGGATAGTGAAAAATGAATCCACATACTGAATACTTGAAACATTTTACTTCAAACACTATTTTCCTTTTTGTCACTAACAACAAAAACAGCATCCCAAACCCAGCGCCCCCGAAGCTGGGCATCCCAGGCAGTCGCGTGGGTTTCCTGCCCCTAACTCCGGCCATGTAGGGCACCACTGGCTGTGTGTGTGTGTGTGATATATGTAGCTAGTATGCTTTTCAGCAGTGTAGTGTATAGGAATTGAGTATTATCCCTTTAAGTAGCTTAATTCCTCGAGTGGCCCTCACTGTCTTCTATGTTTCAGAAGCCTTCAGATGCCAACTAGAGCAGCAGTATGTATATCTAGCTAGTCACTACATGCTGTCTATAGTTAGCAAACACTGTTATTTGGACCCCATCATGTCGATATGGTTCTATTATGTATGTTGTATAGAGAAAAAGACACAAGCTCAATGACTCAAGAGATGAGGCGTCTATCACTTTAGGAGATTATTCCTTATGATAACAGACAATGCATTTTCTGAGATTCAGTGCTCGTCTACACAGGGAGATCCCCTCCTTCCCCCATAGCTAGTGCACACTAGGTATCCTGCATAAACTCCCATTGTAGACACTCTTAGGGCTTGTCTTCATGCACAGCACTACAGTGGCACAGAGCACTGCTGCAGCACTTTAGTGAAGATGCTACTATTCTGATGGGAGAGCTTCTCATGTCAGTGTAGTTAATCCCCCTCCCCAAGAGCCAGTAGCTACGTTGGTGGGAGACTCTCTCCAGTCGACATAGCGGTGTCAACTTGGGGAGGGTGAGGTTAGTATAACTACATCGCTCAGGGATGTGATTTTTTTTCACACCCCTGAGCAATGTCGTTATAATTATATAAGTCTGTAGTGTAGACATGGCCTTATTCCACACTACTGCTTTTGTGAATTTTAGCTTAATGAACTTCTGAAGTACATTAAGCTGACCTGCCCAAGGGCACTCTTAGGCCATGTCTACACTAGCAAACTTGCAGTGGCACAGCTGTGCCGCTGTAAGATTGCTCGTGTAGCCACATTATGCCAATGGGAAAGAGCTCTCCTGTTGACATAATAAAACCACCTCTATGAGCAACAGTAGCTAGGTCGGCGGGAGAAGCTCTTCCACCGACATAGCGCTGTGCACACTACCGCTTATGCCAGCGAAAATGTCACTCACAGGTGTGGGTTTTTTCACACCCCTAAGCAACATACATTTTTCTGACATAAGTGATAGTGTAGACATGGCCTAAGTATGCAGTAAGACCATCCACAGGAGGAGGGAGTGATGAGTACCTGGTACACTTTAAATTCACATGCTAGCTTATTGCATGCTTACTTCCCGAAGTAGACAAGCCCAGAGCCTCACTTCTTCTCCTTGATTCAGTTTCATCCCATTACTCCTATAATAACCACCCTAACTCCACTCTCCATGATGGGATATACAGATCTTTTGGTACCCCCCAAGAGAGGCCCCCAAAGTCCTATTGTATTCCACACCAAGTATGTCCCTAGGAGCCCCTGCTGAGCCAAACAAAGTCTGGAACTCTGGAGGTGGTTTGACAGCCAAGGTTCAGAAGTAGCTCAGGAAAGCACCTGGGAGCTATTTAGGTGCAGCTGCACCTGTTTAGGCTCAACACCTTACAAAAGATATGTTTTGGTCCCAGGGGAAGGTAAGCTTGGGCTGATCAGAAGCCAGGGCAGAGGGAGGAATTAGACCTTCCCTGGTTTGTTTCTGAAGTTTTGAATTTTCTGTGTGTAAACATGTATGGAATGAACACAGAAGAGCCTTTTTATCAAATTGGTGTCAATTTGGGATAAAGCAGCCTCTGTAATAAAACCCAACCCAGAGAAAGGGAGGTGTGCTTGAACCCGAGCATGCGGTAAATCTTCCTTCTTATTGTCCTGCCTCTGGCATTACCACACCCTCCTTCCTTGTTGTTTCTTTAAAATACTTGTAGTCTATTATGTCCTTACCCCTGGTTTCCCTAAAATTGAGGTGTTCAGAGCTGTATGCAGCATTGTAGATATGGTCTCTCTGGAGTTGCATAAAGAGGGACTAGTGTGGCTAGTCCCTGTCCCCGCACCCTCCTTATATAATGCTCCTATATTCACAGCCCCAAATCATTCGCCCCCCTCTTCTATAGCAGTTCTCTTTCAGGATCACTAAATTCCAAGATTCACCTTCCCCCAACCACCCATCTCTGTCTGAGGTTATTTTTCCACAGATGAATTGCATTTTTTCCAGACTGATTTCATTGTTTTGTTTCCTATTCATAGTGCAAGCTCCTCTCTGTTCATTTGCCTTGTTCCTCTTTCTGCACTGGTGTTTGCAACATCTCACAATGAGTAACCTCTATGGGCCATATTCTGCTCTCACCATATCCTATAATTCCATTGCCTTCAGTGGGTATGCATGGTATTGCTGAACATAACCTGCCCACATGAATTTAATGTGCTACTTATCCCCTCTTCCTAATCATTAATACAGACGTTACATGTATGTTCCTTCCTACTTTTCAGTAATTCATGTTTATTCCTTCAAGATTTCTTAATTGAGTCTTTTGAAATGTTAGCTCAGACCCTCTGAGTAACTTCTTTTATCAAAGCTATAGATGTGGCAGGTGAGGAAAAAGGAGTATAATGGCCTCCAGCCAACTTGCTATTCATTCAGATAGGAGCTACTGTGATGGGCTGTAGAGCATTTGAGCTTGGGCTGGCAGGGAAACACATAATTGCTCTAACTAGGTAGGGCTACAGCTGTCTGTCCTTTCTGCAGCAATGCAGCTCTTCTCCTACTCAGTGCAAGACTTCAGTTAATGGGGGATGAGGAGAGGGAAGGAGGTCTGTGAGAAATATGCTGAGGGAAGGTGAGTATTCCTGAGAACTCTCTGAAGTTCTGAGACTGAATTGGGCTGGAGGACTGAGCTAGATCCTCAAAAGGGACTTAGGCATCACTATGCCTAACTCTTAGGCACCCTACCACCCACTGGAATTCACAGCCCTGAGTTAGGCATGCAGGCTCCCTATACAATGCATGGGGAGAGTTGGTGCCTAAGAATGGGATTCTCAGAAGCCAGTAGGATGAATGGGGAGGCTGCCTAAGCTAGCCAGTAGGAAATGCCAAGGAGAGGATAGTTAGGTACCTAATGCTGGACCAAAGGGAGGTGCCTGCCTCTGCTCAGGACTCACAACCATGAGCCCACTCCTGAAGTTAGGTACCAAAGCCAAGCCAGTACTTAGCCTGGTGGTTAGGGCAATAGGGTATTCTGGGGTGGGTCTTTCTCAATCTTCTCCTGCTGAAGCTGTTCCACTTTGTATTAATTAACTATTCATTGGAGCAGGGAGTGGAACCTGTCTCCTACCTCCCACACAAGTGCCCTAACCACTCATCTATAGAGTCATTCTTACTCTTGTCCAATGAACACTGGGTTCAAGTCCCTGCTCCAAATCAGGCAGAGCAGGTAGTCAAACCAGGCTCTCCTATGTCACAAGCTCTAACTACTGGCCTACTGTGTACAGCAGACTGGACACATACGCCTGCCCTCCCTGGTGTCTTTTTTATGTGGCACAATCCGTTAGGCATGCTCTGAATATGATGAGACTGGGATCTGCGGGCAGCACAGACCGGGGAATGCCTAGTTTGTGAATCCTGCTGCAGGTTGGCTTTAAGCTAGGTGCTAAGCAACTTGGTGGTGTCTGGACTTAGGTAGTTTTGTATCTGCCCACTGGTGGAAACATAGGCACATACAGGGTTAGGTGGCTGCTGAGTGAGGGTTTGGTGGATCTCAGTGGCCCCTAAACATTGGTCATAGGTGTCCAAAGTGGCAGTTTGACAGTGTGGATTTAGCCCTAAAACTATTTCTCTTCTCTGACCATTGGCCTGAAAGAGGCCTCATGTTTTTGAGCTCTCAGAAGGGCTGATGTTGGGAAGCTGCTTAGATGGATGAATTGTTTTGTGTGACTATTTTGGGGGCTAGGGTGTAATGAGCAATACTTTATTTGATTTCAGATAGAGGAACTTCTTTGTTCTGAATTACTGAGTTATCTGTGTAACAGGAGTCCCTTGAAGCTCCAGTTAGATCCGGATGGGGCACTATGCAAACACATAGTCAGACAGGGTGGGACCCACAAGGGGACTTAGGCACCATGACACTGTTGCAATGACTAACTTCTAGGAGCCTAGAAAATCACAGGAAAATGCTGTGATCCACAAAGCGGAATTAAGCACCTACGTTCATATACAATGAATGGGTGGAGGGAGATAGATGCCTTTAGAATTCCATCCACAAAAGCCAGCATGCCCAGCGGGGAGCCGCCTAAGCTAGCCAATAGGTGATGCTGACTGGACAGCTGTGTGCTAAGCCCTTCCCCTCTCACAGAGATGGGGGGCCTAAATCAGGGCTGCAGGGAGGCACTTAGCTCTGCTTAGAGATCCATGGGTTATTCTGATGTGGCTCTTCCTCAGTCTCTCCTGTTAAAGTTTTTGCACTGTGGCTAAACAAGAGTGGTTGGAGCAGGGGGACTGGACCCTGGCTTTCCCACCTACCAGGTGGATGCCCTAACCACTGGGCCATAGCCATTCCCTCTCTTTCTGGCCCTAAAATGGGATTTAGGCACCTAAACCCAGATTTAGGCACCTAAGTAGTTTTATGACTTCCACCTTGGGTGTCTGAATGCCTTTGTGGATCTGGGTCACAATCCCTGTCACAAAGAGCTCACAAAATTAATAGGTGTGGAGAGATTAAAAGATTTGCCCCAGGTCAAAGAGCAGTGGAAGAGCTGTGCACAGGACCCAGCGATGGAATTCACAGTGGTTACTTAAGCATCTCACACCTATTAAAACCAATGGAAATTAGGTGCCTAAATACCTTTATGAATCCCACCCAAGTCTCCTGCCTCCCTGTCAAGTACCCTATCCAGTGGGCCACACTGCTTCTCAGAGGCAGCCTTTGCTATGAAAGGGGTGAGGCACTGTTGGACAGCATGTAGGGTGATTTGCCAGCAATAAAAGCAGACCATGTCATACTGTGTATGCTCCCCCTAGGGAGATGGCAGGTGCATATGGAGATTGCAATCCCGTTTGCCACAGGTGGCTATTACTAGGTTGTGTCAACATATCAATGAGCATGACATTATGTTCTATAAACAAAACTTTCTCACTCTATAGCTTTATTCCAAAAGGTCTATTCTTGTCTGGGGTATGGAGAGCATTCTCTTGGGATGCCATCTCTTTTCTTCTGAATCGGTGGATCCAAGCTGAAATATAGAAAACTGGCATCTGATTTGATGTACTTTTTGTTCCAAAGGCCATTGCTGTTTGTCTTATAAGGTATGTTCCCTTCAGGAAAAATAAAAACTCCGTCCTTCCTACTGAATGTGGTTGGTTTTATTTCTTTATTTTGTATAAATAAAGAATGCAGCATAAAGTTGAGTGTAGCAAAGTGCAATTTCTGTGCCAGACAATCTCCTGTACAGGTCGATGAAACACATTTCACTTGAATAATCTTCAGTCACCTGGCACATCAATTCCCTGTTCAATTTAAAACCCCTGTCATTACCATAATAACTGATGAAACACCTACTCCTAGGGATTCACATCCAGTCCCTAGCCTCTGCCATGTGTTTAATTAAGAAGATTACTCACCATTTGTTGCTCTAAAATAATAAAAAGAAAGCACAAGTGCATTATTATTCCAGTTCTCTTTGAAGCCTGAAAGCAAAAGTTTTGGCCAAAGGCCAGAGACCTTTAAATAACGATGGCCTCAGAGGGTTTTTGATGTTCTCCCCACAGGACGTTGGGCAGATGATGATAATCCTCCTCTTATGTCAATACAGTGAAAAAATCAGTAGATGCCAAATCCAGATGCTTACATGACTCACTTCAGCTCCAAGCTGACAGAGCAGTACAGACAATGCAGAGCTTCGTTTATAGGTTTGCCACTGTAATTGGAGAATCTATCTTTAGGATTTTATTTTTTTAAAGATTAAGATCAAGTAAATTCAATGTGCATTTACAATACATCACTGTGAAAATAATGGAAATTTATCTCCACTTCCTCATCTATTTTTAGACCAGCTTGAAGAGATGAAATAGCACAGTACAAATTCTTTGGGACTAGTTATTCCGCTTAAAGGAAGCGGACTGATACGAATGAAGGTCCAGATGCTCCATCATGCAGAGAAGGGAGCAAAAGTGTGAGGGGATAGGGGTGGAATAGCTCCTGAACCATCTTAAAGGTGCCATCCACAGAAGCCCTTCAGCATAACAATTGTGGATTTGAGGGACAGAGTGGTGGAGATGCTGCCTTATTCAGCAAACTCCCCTATGTACCCATGAAAATCACCCGAGAAAGCTGCAACAGTTAATGCTGTAACTGTTACTTACCCCATTGTGCAGGATGCAGATGTGGCAGGGTCAGTAAATGGCATGGTTGTTTCATGAACTATGTTAACAGCAGAGAGAGAACATTGACCGAGCTATATTTAGAAATGATCTAGAATCCTCAGGGTTGGATGTTGATTTCCTTGTGGACCCTGGGATTTTACACAGCTTCTAGAGTCTATGTGCTATGATAACTGGACCCCCTAAACATAGACAGAGTTCTCAGATCCCACAGTGATTAAAACTTGAGCAGAATATAATAGCCAGACAGTACTCACTTCATCCTCCCTGAGGAGACCTGAGTTTCTCCACTTGGGGTGGCAGTGGGCAGGGGAGAATTTAGGCCTGACAGAATTTAAAAAGTCACATTCATGGTCCTGATTTTGGCGTTGTGAAGTAAGAAGCAGAACAGGATAACAAATGTACTGGGCCAGATTATGCTCTTTTGATTGGGGGGAAAAAGGACTGAAATACTTTGGCAGTTCCTTGCTCGCTCTCCAGGCAGGAAAGTTTGTACTATATATTGCTTTTTGATTTTTTTGTGGCTCTTGCTTTGGGCAATGTTTCTATATTTGACTTTCTGGTAAAGTAGTCAGTGTCCAATCCATACATATGCCCCAAAATACACACAGATTTTTATAGGCCATGAACTGTGTTCTGTCCAGTCCAGAACTGGGTTCTGAGAGACTTCTCTACTGGACATAACATAGGCTGCCATAATAGCTGAGATTAACACTAAAAGGCAAATCCTGCCCCCATGTCCATGGCCACAGAGTGTTTCCTAGCAGTGGAATCAGTGTTATTTCTCTGTGGAAGGGCTGGAGTGGATGGAATACTCAGGTAGGGTTGGGTGAGAGGGGCAGTGGTGCCATATCACTCCTCCATTTCTTCACTCTGTAGCAGAGGAGTGTAAGGAGCTTAGCTGCTGTGAAGGAGCTCTGCAGCTGCTCCATAGCCTGGGGGCAAGATTCCTCTCTTCTCCCCAACTCATCTGCCTAGTGGACCTGATTTTCCCTCATACTTTTGTTGTGTGATGCATATATGGACTTGGCCTTAAATGAGGAGTAAATATCTGCTAAAATTACAGGATTCAACCAGTTTAACTGACTGATTTCTGACTAGGTAATGCAACAGGCCAAGTTATACCTGTTCAACTCCACTGAAATCTTGTGTGCTGTGCTAAATCCTCCTGCTCTTGTATGTTTTGAGGATTATTTAGATCATATGTAGAGCTGGTTGAATTTTTTTAATTAATTGATTATTTTCAAAACTTTGAAAAAAATTTGCAATGTTGTTTTACTGATTTTTTTGACTAATCCCAAGTATTGACAACATGCAGTTTTTTACAAGGGTAGCAGAGATGGTAAATTAACAGTTTAGGACTAGCTTCTGGCTTTTGCACAGGGTCAAACTTCAGCAGGAGACCCAGGAATTCCCAGGATTTACTCAGAATAACTCCTGGATTCTTCTCAGGAGCCCACACCAGAGTGGCATCTCTGCCATCCTTGCAGTGGCTGCATCATGTTCTCCCTCCAGTGCCCAAGCAGCTATAATGGCTAGTGAGTAAAGGAGATACAGCTATTGCCTTAACCCTGACTTTCCTTTCCCCTTTGGGGAAACTAGCAGAGAACAATATATGCACACCAATTGCATATCTGTCATTTTTGTATGAGGAAAAATAATGGGGAGGATCCTTCACCTTCTCCAACTGCTTAGCTCATGAACAGGGCCAAAAGGCCTCTGGCCCTTACAGTGGGAACTGCTGTCAACCCCACAACTGTAAAGGTGATTCCAAAAATCAGTTATGTGCAGTGCAGATATGAGGTAAGATGATGAACATGATGGGTTATAGGATTCTTTTTTGAGAAGCCTAGCCAGTCTGAGCACTGGAAGATGTGCCAAGTGGTTAGTCTTCCAAGCAGCTGTTGGGAATGTTGTTCCACTTTGCTGAGTGCATATTCTGCAACATCAGATGAGTTCCAAATGCAGAAGGGCTTGCACTCATTCATCTTGCTGTCAGGATTCTCACACAGCAAGCAAAGCAGCCCAGCAAGCAGAACGTAAGCCCCAGGTGGCAAAGCCAGGGGGATGAGTTAAATATAACTAGATCTAATGACCATGGCAAATAGGAACTCTGTCTTAGCCAGAGAGAGAGAGATTATGACTGATTGTTTTTCCTCTTTAATATCTGTCTTTAGGATAAAAAAAAATCATTTAATATAAAATGAAAGGAAAGAAAACTACACAGGAGATTTTCTGAAGAAGCTTTTTATTCTTGAACACATTTCCCCTCATACTTAAAACTGGTGCTGTAATAAATAACCATAATACAATCTGTCATGTTTAAAATGAATGTAGAAGTGTTGACATGTGTCTGCCCTCCCCCCGTACAATCAAATGTCATGTGGTGTAGAAGTCTCGGCCGAGGTTCGGCCCTCAGCGGGGCTGTGGGTATCCCACCGCCTCGCTCTGGTCCGCCGTCAGTCCTGGTCCAGCGGTAGTGTGGGATAGCAAACACATACTTAGGGGCTCAGGCCCTTAAGCAGGGGCTGAGCCAATAGGTCAGAAAAAGCCCCGGGCCCTCAGTCAGGGCGGGGCAGCAATCAAATAGTCAAGAACTCAGGCCCTTAAGCAGGGGCTGAGTCTATGAGCGAGAGGTTCCAGCCTCGCTAAGCCAGGAAAAAGGGGGAGTCTGCCACCCAAGGAGTGGGTGGCAGGGCAGACGCAGGCCCTCCCACTCCACTGCATCCCAGCCTGGGGCCCTAGTAGCGGCGGAAACTCGCTGCTGTCAGTGGGGATCCTGGCCGCAACACACTGACATAGGCTCTGGCAGTGCTGCAGCCAGACTGGGGTCGGCTGCCCCTGGGCTACTTCCACACTCCCCCTTGTAGGGTACCTGGGCCGTACTAGTGTCCTCGGTGCTCTCCACCAGCATCGGTTCCTCCGGGTAGGTAGCGAAGGGTAGGCTTGGCTCCTCCTCGGGATAGCTGGAAAGGGGCAGGCTCGGCTCCACCTCGGGGTAGCTGGAAAGGGGCAGGCTCGGACAGTCCTCCTCGGGGTAACGGGCGAGGGGTAGGCTCGGCTGGCCTGGTGAGTCAGCAGGCCGGTCGCAGCCTGCTGCTGTCTCCCAAGCGGGAGCTCGGCCACAGACGTCTGCTCTCTCCGCCGGCTTGTTCTCCACTGAGCTCTGCAGGCAGGCTTTTATACTTCCGGGTCGGCGCCGTGTCCTCTGAGGGGCGGGCGCCGGACCCGGTGGCTCCGCCCATGTTGGTGTTAGGGGAGGTTCGGCCCTCAACGGGGCTGTGGGGTATCCAGCCATACCCACATGTAGCGAGGCGGTGGAATAGCGAAGTGTACAGTCTTTCCTCCCAGCATAGCTAAGTATTTGTGAAAAGAAAACTAAAACCTCAGAATAAAATGAATTGCACTTTCCTAATCATGACTATTTTAGCACCTTTTCTAAGAGGCAAAAATATGTATATCCCAAAGAACACAACTTGTGACACTTGGCAAGAGAGTTATTTACCACCCTGGACTTCTGGACTCTCGTGGCATTAATATAAAATCTAGCAATGAGTGAGATCTTGCTTTGCACTAGAACACCTTCACTTCTGTTGGAGCTTTTTAGTAGGTATAACAGACATCATGTCTGCTGCAATGGAAAGGCCAATTGGGGCTTTTGGAAGAACAATTGACCTGACATGTTTTAAAACCAACAACATCCAGTTACTTCAAATAACCTAGCAGTTTCACTCCCTACAGAAAACCTGGACTTCATAGCTAATTACTAAGTATATATGAGTTTTAAAAAACTCAACCCTCAAACTTTATCTTCCTTAAAAAGAAAAATACTCTCAAGCTAGTGCTGGAGTTTTTAATAGTAGGCAAGGATTTATTAGAATCTTTAACTTGAGTTCAGAATTGAGGTAGATTTAAGGTATTAAAATATTTGATGCAAATATCAGTTTGGAAAGATCAGGGGTACTTGGAGGAGGGAAAGTTTCCTAGAGAAATAGATGGTGTAAGAGAGAACCCTGACAGACTGGAAAAGAAACTTGTTTTTAGCTGGTAAGATTATGGTTTCTCAAGAATCTGAGGGGCCCCACTGTGGCCCTGTCCTAACTGTGTTTCAGTGTGAATTATCTGATTTATATAAATGTGACCAAAAGGTGGGCTTCTCAGAGTGCATTAGACATCAGGTGTTCTTAGGTATAATGCAGTTGTGAAAAACTTGATGCTACTTGGATTTTTTCTGCATTGGCTGACCAGACCATATTAGAGTATTGTCCCTTAACTAGTTCCCAACCCATTGCGGATGCGAGTGTAAGGTTTAGAAGGGTAAGAAGAGCATACCAACAAAAAGCTTAGAGCTCTTGACAGGCATGAGAGACAACACTGTAAGATCTCTAGGAAGCGAACATTTGGTGCCCACTGATGATTAAAACAAAAACAAACAAAAAACAACAACCAAAAACCAGTCTTCAGGGTATAGGGAGTGATACATCCTCGGTACCATCTTGAATTCAAATAGTTGCTTCTTATCATGATAAAATGTTATGTGAAGTTTGGTCTGCTGGCTACATGAATTTTGCTTCTGCACTACCACAGAGATTGGATTGTTTGGACTCTAAACCTGAGAGGAGTTTGCACTATCCAGGTAGTAGGGAGATCAGACAGCAAATGTGAAAAATCGGGACAGGAGTGGGGGGTAATAGGAGCCTATATAAGAAAAAGACACAAAAATCGGGACTGTCCCTATAAAATCGGGACATCTGGTCACCCTACCAGGTAGTTAGGTTTAACCTTTGGGTTTTGTACTTTCTTGAAGCTGAATGAGAAAGCAAAGGATCAGCTAATTACTTGTTTGATATTTTATTTGTATTAGGATAGTGTCCATAGGCTCCAATGAGAAACGAGCCCCCATTGTGCTAGGTGCTATACAAAAACATAATAAGATTGCTTACAGCGTAGGTTTCTTTTACAATGCGGGGTGGCAGAATAGAATAGGGAGACTGAGAGTAGAACAGTCATTATGGGTTGCTCCAGGTGAAAGTGATCAATGAATTGATTTATCTGGAGTTTGTAGATAGGGAATAATTGCAATACAAGCAAGGTAATGTGTAAAGGTCTGAGAGAACAGTCAAAGCATGTTAGCCCTGGTTGCCTGGAGAATGGAAAACACAGGTTGGTTGGTACATTTGAAGACTTGGGCTCAGGAAAAGCTTTCTCTCTAGAATGCTAGATAGGTAGATGTGAGCTACTTGAGAATGTTTTACAGGCTGGGAAATTACCAGTGATGTAATGCATATCTATAGTGCTATATAACCATTTTAAATAATTATTTTAAAAAACAACAAGGGAGATGGATTTATCCAATGATAACCCTTGTGTCAGCAAGTCACCATATCATCTGTCAACCGGAACCAGTTGCTACTATGGAGGGTAAGAAGTGGACACATAAGGGGCTTCTAAATACTATACATGTAGGCAAAAAGTCAGTATAGATGGGGAATCCCACATGTGACTGTAACAATTCTTGTGTTTAATATGCTGAAATACAAACCTATTTAATTTGTCCTGTAAACTGTTACCCATTTAGGACAGCAAACTTTAGCCTGCTCAGGTGAGTAAGAACAGCTCCCTTGGGTAAAAGTGTGCAGGATCGGGACCTTTAATCTCTCTATCATCCACCAAATATCTGTTTTTAAAAGCTCTTTCCTCACTGATGGCAGAACTGTCTGCTTGCAGGTGCAATAGCTGTTATTCTGGTAGCCTATATATTTTCCTTCACTTTATATGTGAGGAGTATGATATTATACAGGACAGTCAGGTAAAGGTTCATTGGTGCAGTTACGAGGTTGACTTAATTCATCCCTTCAGTGATCTGAAGGGCCAACTTTGTTTGCTTTGTGCAGGGTCAATGCTTTCTCAAGGTAGAAGTCTGCAGGGTTTGATGCTGCACTGGAAATGCAGCTTTGATGCTGTATCTGAAGACTATAGATATTTTAAAATAAGCATCTACTATATGGAGACAGAGTACCGCAAGGTACTCAGTGCCCCCAACTTCTGTGGATTTTAGTAGTGAAATATGCAAATTAGATGTTGACCTCATATGCCGGCAAGTACTTGGTGTGGCCTTTATGTTGCCAAGTTTAGACATCCCTGCACTAAAAACTCTGATTAGGCACTTGTGTGGTGTTGAGGGAGGCTAAAAGAGATGATTGAAGATGATGGCAGAGCTTCTGTCTGAAGAATGATTATTCCCCACTTAAAAATATAATCCCATTCCAGCTGTCCCAGATAAAGACAGATTTAATTGACAGATTATAAAAAGAGAGGATTATTAAATAAAAACAACAGGGTGAAAACATGCTAATCATCAAAAATCATTAAAAGCTTTACTAGATAAGCCCCTGGCTTCAGTTAAAATTTACCTTTTTTTTTTTTTTTTTTTTTATAACAGGAAAGTCTTTGCTCTTACTCAACAAGCACATTCATTTCTTTCTCTCAGCTTAGAACATACACGGTTATCGGTACACTGCCATCGTTGCCAAAGGTGGTTCTCTCGGTTTTAGAGCCTTATTCTAAATTAACAAAATGTTACATTTTATATAGAGTATGGCATTTAGTCAGACCATCTGAAACCAGACCAGTAAAACCTGAATCAGTCCAGTGACTCCTCTTCTAGTTACACCACAAGATAATAATTTCTATTATGGAAGTCTGCTCATTGAACAATCAAATAAAATACCTTTTCTTTTGGATACTAGGTTAAAATCTGATAATAATTAATGCCTAACAATGTCTGTTCCTGTAATCAAATTTACAAAAGTACTTTATTCTCTTTAAATACCAGTCCCAGTTTGGCATGTATAGTCATGACAGTCTTCCCGTTCAACTTGAGAAGTTTTCAGTCGACGCACTGAGAAATGAGGCTTGATGTGTTATCCAAGCAAAATTCAGGAGATTAATGGTCAAAACCAAAAGTGCAATTTAGTCATATAAAGCTGATGGAAATAGGCTTATACTGGATAGTTTTGAATTTGATTTCTATTTCCAGATACAGCAATCTATCAGAGATACCATCAAGTCAAACCTGACTCAGAAAAATACTGTGCTGACAGTATTCACCTGATTGCCTTCTAGCATAATGCTATTTGTAATTTAAGACAAGAGTTTTTTGTTTTGTTTTGTTTTATAAACCTATGAAATAGAAGGATGAACAATTGATCACACTGGTAATTGTTATTTGTCACCTTCCTTGCATGGGTGATTGCTAAGAAGATTTGAAACCCGATCAGACAATTGGAAGCACAGATAACAGATCAAAGACAGCTTTCCTAAAGTTCTACCATCTCATTACATGTGCACACCCTGCATCTAGGTGCACAGATGGGTACCTGCATGTGCAAGTAACCATTTGCACTCACAATTACCTCTGCTCCATGAGCTGATTCCTATTTTATGTATGTGTAGGTGTATGTTATATAAGTGTAAACTTGCCCCACGCAGCCATTCTAAATGATAGCATTGGTTAATGAAGTTAAACTGTCCTAATTTTGGGACAAGTCAAAAATCTATCTAGGTAACTCTATGCCCTTCATCACTATTGCATCTGATTCTTATATATTATGAAACTATATTATGAAAAGAGTAAAGTGTGGTGACTGTCATAATTTATCTATGTGTATCTTTCTAACCAATGTACATTGTGCAGCCTTTGCACTAGCAACAATGAATGGATTTCATTATTAATGTGGGACAAAGGACTCAAATGAGGCTCACACCAACAAATTAATCTAGGGCAGCATTTCTCAGACTATGGGGGTGGGCCTCCCAAGAGAGGCACAGGAATGTGTCAAGGGAGGCACAAGCTGTGTGCTCCTTTTTTTTTTTTTTAAATATAAAGAGCTCTGGCTGTCAGCCCCGGGTGGCTGTGCAGAAGGCAGGAATAAAGGGGACAGCCAGAGCCCCCACCATTTTGGGGCTGACAGCCGGAGCCTGGCCGCTTGGGCTCTCCTCCCTACCCCTTCAATCCCTCCTGGGAGGCAGCCTGGGCTCAGGCTGTCCTCCCCCACCCCCATCCCTCACCTGGAGGTGGTGGGGCTCCAGCTGTCCGACCCAGAGTGGCAGCAGCAGCCCAGAAGTAAGGGTGGCAATGGCGCACTAAGTCTGCTATGAAAAGTGATATTGACAAATTTAACTTTTCACATTGTCTCCCTTACTTCTGTGCTGCCATGGCATGGTGCTGCCTTCAGAACTGGGCGCCTGGACAGCTGCTACTGCTCTCCGCTCTGCCTTCAGAGCTGGATGGCGGTATATGTACTGGGGGGGAAAGGGAAGGGCATAAACGACTACAGACACAAAGAAGGGGGGCCTGATCAAATAAGTTGGAGAACCACTGATCTAGAGAAAATGGATAAAATGAACAGAAGTCCTTTTCTTTCCCTAAAATTAATGGCCCATCTGTGCGGGATGAAGGTATATTCTTATCCTATGTGAGAAAAAAATATGGATGAAGGCACATTGTCAGGTATAAAAAGGTTAAACATAGTTTAATGTTCATCTTATAGACTAAGGACTTTAAAAGTAAAGAGATTTTTTCCTGCTCTGCAGATGCATTCAAACTTTCCTTTTCCTCTGGGCCCTCTGGATTCTTCAGTGATGTAGATGGGTGAATGTTGTTTTGTTTTTAATGACAGTAGTCATAGTAAAAAATGTCAGATAATTTTATGATACTTTCACCCAATCTGCATTCTTTAGTGAGGGACTTTTAAATTGAAAATAGATATTGTATGGGAAATTATTGCTATTTGTCCTTTGACCTCAAGGACAGTATATATGTGGGAAAACATGGCTTCTGTCTTTGAGTTGAAAGGGAAGTAGACTTTTACTGAACTAGTTTGCCTTGATTCTGTGGCTGCCTTTATTCACACAAAGCTTGTCTTGAACTCTTTATCTATGCTTGGCCATCAAAAAGCAGGCTGGATAGTTTGAGATCCAGCAACACAAGTTCCCACTGACTTCTAAAGAGTTAGCTGTACAAGCCCTTTTCAAGTCCAAAGATATAATCTGTTGATAAAATTGACCAAATGTGATCATTTTTCTAAAGAGGTCTCAGGGTTGTAAGCCGAGAAAAATTCTGTACAGACAGCAGCAAGACCTGGACTTCAAAAGAGTTTCAGATAGCAGAGTACATCTGCTAAATTAAAAAAAAATCCTGAGGGAGGTAAAAATGTGAACAGCTAGAAACTATATTAGTGTATTGATTTTCCTGGGGATTTTCCTCCCCACTGTGTCCTCCTTAGGGATAGTAAATCTAAAGGGTAGTCAATAACCTACTTGAAGCTTTGGGTTTGAGTTTTCCCTTTCATCATCCCTTATCAGATTTTCCTTGGCTCTCACACAAGATTTATTTTGCTTTGTTTCATGAATTCTTTGGTTGCACTAATGTACAGCTTTAAATCACTTTTAAAAAAAATAGAATAAATCAGAATGCTCCCTTTTGCTTTCTTTTTAAACACACATTATTTCAGTAGCATGGTTATCATATGCTTGTGACATATAACTGTGGTGTGATAGGTTGGAGTGATTTATTACCATTTTAAAGTTTTTTTGTTTGTTTGTTTCATAAAATGACCTTCTTAATGGAAATGGGAATAAATAAAGCAAATGTTTTGACAGTTGTCTGATACACCAAACACTCATTCACTTTTCACACAATATCATTCACTACTTCCTTGAATGTTTAAAGCAGTAATTCTCAACCTATTTACCATTGCGGGCTGCATATGCAGCTCTCTGTGTTATCTGGGCTGCATCCACACAATATATATACTACCTGTATGGTCCTGATGATGTCACACGGACTGCAGCTGTGTGCTGATTGGGCTGCCAGCGGCCCGCGGGTTGAGAACCATTGCTTTAGAGTCGCGGGTTTTCAGTTAGATACCGACCTCACTAATGGAAACATATGTAGCGTACATACATTTCCATAAGATTCTGTTTCCACAAAGTTTTCAATTTACTTTAGTGTCCATTAATATAGACATTAGTTAAAAACAAAATCTCACAGAAGATTAAACTTGTGACATCCTGTTCTACACATAGTCATAAAAAATAAGAGTACAGTAGTATGTAGCACACTTGAGGAAAGAACTTTGAAGTAAGACTAGTTTAAAGTGACCTCTTTCTCTTCCATGAAAACACTGCTCAAAACACACTACTTTCAGCTTGCTTTCTGTCACTAATATCAGCTCTGGTGCTCCCTCTTCTGCACCTGGATATATAGGAATACACCAAACAAACCCAAAGAAAACATGAAACAAAATAAAAGAAAACTGAATCCTTTTGTAAATGTTTTCCCAAGAACAGTTTTATGTTGCCTTCCCTTCACCCTCCTTATTCAGAATCCCTGTGATATAATGTCAACTCTCAATATTTATGCAATTGGATCTGTGGGGAGAGGCCTTCTGTGAACTATGGTGACCTGTGAGGATGAGCCAGCACAAAGGACATGGAATTCTGAGTTGATCCAGAAGCAATGACTGTCATGGACCTGGTCTCTTATAGATGTACTCCCTTCTCATAAGGTTGCACATCTTCTGGATCTGATATATAGAAGAGGAAAATGGGTGGGCTGGGAGAGGAGAATGAAGGGATCGATATTATCCGTGTGTCACGGGCAGACCAAGGTCTTCTATAGTTTCTCATTGAGGTGCACCCCATCTTGAAGGAGCAATGTACCTATTTTGATGGTCCACTATCCACGTTAGATGGAATGAGGTAATCACCAGGCTGCCTTGAAGAAAAAGGTTGTTCTTTTGATTGGCCACTCTGCAGATGGTTTGGTAGGGCTCTCTAATAATCTTTTGTCCTCTGCTGTTGATAGAATCCACTAAGGTGTCCCAGTGGTTCAACTTATTCCCTACAATGTGCCTTGTCTTGCAATGATTGACACTGAATGTTATGTCATTCTTGTCTATATAATTAGCTTGGTCTGGTACCTCTGAAGTTCCCCAGTTATCTCCAGTCTTGACTAAGCTAAATAATTTTGAGTCATATGCATGTTTTGCCACCTCACACCCTTTTTCACATTGTGGTGGCCCACTATTAACCTTTTGCCATGATGGAAATTGACATTTTATTCCAATTCTTTATGTCCAAGCTCTTAGTTAGTTTCTAATCCATTACAGCAATGTACCCATCATTCCACCACTACTTAGTTTCCTTAGTAGCCTACTGTGAAAGACTTTGGCAGAGACGTTTGGAAACACTAAGTAAATTATTGAAGGATATTTGGTGGTTTCTATGTGTTGTGGACTGATTCCAGCCATGTTTATATGGTTGGAGTTAAAAATAAAGCTGTAGAGAAAGTATGAGAGAGTTATTTATATGCTTCGTGATTTGGTATGAAGTATAATAAAAGGAATAAAATTGTTAATTAAATGTTTTATAATTACTAAGCTATAAGAGTTACAGCAATGATTGCACAGTAAAACAAGTTAAACATTCAGTTATTGCTGTTTTGTTTAACAGTTAGGGAGACAGAAAGGCTTTATATCATTTTCTTGCTGCTACTGACTACTGGCTCACCCCCTGTGACTTTTACTCCTACTGTTGATTACTGTTTCTTTTCTTGTCAGTTTCACTTCTGGGCCTCAGAATGCTGTGTAACTCCCTGCCAATTTTGACCTTTTGTCAGGCACTCTGCTTCTCTCTCTGTCGATGTCACCTATGACTTTGAGTGCTGTCATGCTACCTGGTTACAAGCAGTAGAAAGTGAGCAGACCCAGTGATAGAGTTGCACAACAATCAGGAACTTCAGGAAGCTGGCAAGTGAAAGGCAAAGTGAACATCAGCAAACTGTCTTTTCCTCTACTGAATCCTGATTTTAGAGTTTGTTATATGTTAGTCTATTTCTGGTTTTGGTAAATGACTCAGCCAGTGTTTTCTGAAAGCTGCAAGGGCTTTAGGGGACACACACACACAATAGGAATCACTGGTATTCAGAATTCCAGGGGATCTTGGGATAAGGTGTACAAGAACAGCAATTTACAATCTCTCTCCAGATACCTGATTTCCAGTGATGGAGGATGGTTGGAATGTGCTCAAGATATAAGCTGACATGATGCAGTTATTTGAGTGTTATAGTCAAAATAGAACCACCTTAGTTCTATGGCTGGGCACTGAGGTATATGACTTGAAACACAAAATGGACAAACTGGTTTAGTGTGAGGCAAGTGGCAGGCAAAGATTCAAGGGCTGGTAATATGCTGAAGTTCAATAACCATTCAATTAAGGGGTTTGAAATGTAATTTGGAGACCAATCGCACAGCTTCTGATGTGGAACGGCACAGTTTTAAAAATAAGTTAATATTTGCAAGGAAAAAGAGTTGCAAAGTGGAAGATTTTATAGTTGGGGAAACATTTTCAAGGGTTAGAGTTGGAAGAATGATGCTACAGATGATCTTTGGGATGAACAGCTTGGGCCAAATTTTGAAATTTTAAACACATATGTTGCATACATGAAATATTCACGCATGGGAACAAACAAGGAATTGTGCACACAAAATATGCAGTAGTAGGTGCAAAATGGGTCATTTGTACACTAATTAAGTAGTGTAGCACGTGGAGATACCCATTTGGTGCATATAGCTATATAATTTCAAATGCACTATTTGCGATTATGCTTTATGGTTTTGTACACACAACTTGGAATCCAAGTCCTGTGAGCAATGTTTTTTGCAAGAGTGAACCCACAGTGCCTATCTTTGTGACCTTTTATGAATAAATTGTGTTCATTTTCCATACATGGCAAGATACTATATGAAGAACAATAGTTTAAATAAGAAAAATTACAAGGAAAATTCCATTTGCTAGAAAGCCAAATAAATACTATGTAGGAATTACAATATATATATATTAAGGAGAGCAGACAGAATGCAATCTCAAGTTTAACTATTATATGGCTGATTTTGGCCTCCTCTCATAAATCCTCAAAATGAATTTCACGTTTGCACATGATTAGTGGAAAATACATCTGCTTACCCTCAATAAATAAATAAGTTGATGTCATTTGGACAAACTTATTTTGAAATATGAAATGTAGGGAAAAAAGATTCTTTTCTGATGCTCTTGTCATACCTTATCTCAAAAATGGCTTTTTAAAAAAACTTGAAGTGAGATTTATTTGAAAGAGCCTGTTGAGATCTGGGGTGCAGGGCCAATTTTGAGATAGGGAAAGGTATGTTTGGGTAGTTAGTCATGAGTGAGGAATGTCAGAAAGGTCCAGCAGGCTACATTGGACTTTTATTGTGGAAAATGACTGGTGGAGACTTAAGCTTCCATTTTAAAAAAATGGGGTTTAGGCTTTTTCTTGGCAAAGATAAACATCAAAATGTAAACCGACTGCTATGGTGATTGATCACAGTAATTATTATTATTTTTTTAAATATTGAAAATAACTCTTCCTTCCATTCCTGTCACACCAGCTTCTTTCTTGTCCATAACCCACTAGCCACAGTCAGCCGGTGCTGCTAAGTCAATTACCTGCTCCTAGTATCTTTTCCTTCCGCCCCCTCCCCCTGCATGCTATCACAGGGGTTCAACATCATGAAATCTTCATTTCTGCAACTACTCCACATACCTGCTCTTGTCAATAGCCATGCCAGCAGTACCCCCAGGAGAAACTGTGAAAAAAAAAAAATTCTCTTAGTACTCGAATCCACATAGCTTCTCCTTTGCTGCTCCCTGAGGAAAGGAATGCCTTTGAGTGCTGAAGGAGACTTGGTGAAATGAGCCCTCCCGTTTCCTGTGCCATATTTTGGGGGAAGAGGCTCCTCCAAGAGTCATGGGTCTGAAGTACCGTGTCTTATTTCACTCCCAGAAGCAGTCACTTCTCAATGGCATTCCATCAGAGGCAGTGGGATGTCAATGATGCTGTGTGTCCCCCTCAGTCTGTCTCATGCAGGAGGGTCACATTTATTGCTCTGCACAGAAGAGCCAAAGATATCAGAATATTAACGCCCTGACATGCTGAGATGACTAATACACCCTCCTTCCCACCCAATCATGGGAAAACCCATCCTCAGTTTCAGAATCCTTCCTCTTTCTACCTGACATCCACCACCACCAGTGTTAGAAGGCTCTCTCTTCCAGCTCAGAAACTTCCCTCCTGCCCTGGTACTTATAGCTGGGTCTGGAAAAGCAGGAGCAAGGGCAGCCATGAGTAGAAGCAGCAAGAAGCATGTCCAGACAGCCTTGTGCTCTGTCTCTGGCAACTAAAATTGCCCCCCACCTCCCTCTGTTGCTTGCAGCTCATGGGCTGGAGGCTACAGAGGAATACACAGGCAGCAAACACTCTGCCTCTGCTTGACTAGCCCCACCAAAGCCCATATGCCCTGCTATTACCGCCTACTTCTGCTGCCTTCACTCTATGACTACCAGCATTGCAATCACACTTTATTTTGCAGTAGATGCACCCTATGTGTTGCAGGATCAGAAGTCTCCAGTGGTTGCAGCCTAAGAGCACTGGAACAGGTCTCACCCCAACAGCATTTGTTGCTGTCCCCTTCAGTAAATCATCCACTCTATACAGGTGTAGTGCTAATTGGTGTGGCATAGCCCCATTAGCCTTTAATGCCCAGCTGTCGCTGTCTACTTTTCATTTGCCTCAGCAATTGTGGTCTCCTCCCTCAAACCCATTCTCTTACTCTTTTTGAGACATCCCTCCCAGAAATCAGGACATTCTTTCTTTCACCCCTAGATATCCCCCTTGCTTTTACTTTCCCAAAAGTCCCAAGTTGCTTGCTGTGCCTCTGCAAATACTCCTGGTGCTTCAAGATCTCTCTGATATTTTCACCCATGACATCATCCCCTCTCTCCCCCAAGATCCCACTTGTGACTCTCTCAATCACCCTGACATTCCCCTGCTCTGTTTTCTGGGCTTTGTGCTGTATCTCTGAGATTTTCCCCATCTCCAAACCTTCCATTTTCTCTCTTCCTTCCTTGCCCCAGCTCCCCTTCCTCAGCTTGCCTCTAGCTTCCCCAACTCTCCTCTCCAGTATCCCTCACATAGCTGATTCCACATGTACATAGCTGGTCCCACCTCTGTCTGCCCCTCTCCCAAGCTGTCTTTCTTCCATTGCTATGCCAGCATGGACAGAACCACAGGATGAAGATATGTGCAAAAACCTAAGCACTATTGGATCACTTGAAGGTGTCCCAATTAAACAGAATTTCCATACCCATTAAGCAATAGTGATTGTCGCTCATTTAACTTCCCTGGAAGGGGACGTGATTAAATAGATTTCCCAAATGAACAGTTCTCAGTGAAGTAGGGTGTAGTATATTTTGATAACTAAATAGTTCTAAAATAAAAAGTGTATAGCAAAGTACACATAGTATAGGTAGAAAGTGGTAGCAGGGAGTGCAAAAAGAGACAGACACAGTGTTATTTTAAAACAAAAATTAAACATTGATAGCGTACATTGAAAATCTTTTTGTATGATTTCCCTCATGACCTTTGCATAAATTTTATTACAGGCTTTTTACAGCCAACATTGTTTTAATGGACTCCTTCATTTACTCAGCTGGTAAAAAAATCAGATAGCTACCTCCTGTTATAGCACACTATTAATGTTTTCCAAGATAATTATATATTAAAAGGAAATTCTGAGGCAGTGCAGCAAGAAATAGCTGAAGCTAAAATTCAAAGAGATGTCATAGCACTAATTCATTGTGTGTGTGTGTGTGTGTGTCTGCTAGCACAAATGAGCTTTTAAAAATGTCTCATTTAAGGAAGGGTAAAATAACAGTGACCACAAAGAGAGTAGGAGAATGATTTGTTATTGCTGCTAAAATGAGGTGTGTATGTGTCTTCCTTTATCTTTGACAGAGAAAAATAATTAGAAAACTGACCTCTAGCTGCTGGTCCAACCCTGAAGAGTTGGTCTTCAAATTCAGAGACAAAGGAAATATAAAGAGCCTCAGAGATGCTATAGCTCCTCTTCCACAGTTCTAAATAGTCCCCAGGCAGTGTAGAAATCAAAAGAAAATGGGGCGGGGGGGGGAGAGAAAATGTGTCATTTTAGGCGTTGTGCATATGTAGGGCAGTAGATAAAAGCCACGGCAATGCAAATCCCTCTTCCCCCCTTTAATGGAATCCTTTATTTGTTTACTGCATTTATTTTTTGGCTCTTGATTTATGTGATATTTCAGTAGCAAAACTGTTCTTTAAACTCTGTTCAGCTGAGACCTTGAAAGGCACTCTTAAAATCTATCTATCTCAGATACTTACAACAGCCCTGTAAAGCATTTTGACTGAAGCAAGTGTGTTGACTGCAGAATCATCGCAGTACCATACTGCATTAACATACCAAAAATGGATCAGTAGACTCAAACTGATAAGAGAACAATGTGACATGCTAGGGTATAGTCCAGACCAGTGTGTGTGTGTGTGGGGGGGGGAAGGGGGCTGTGTCACCCCTGCCTGCAACCTTGGGTGTCTTACAATGCCTTGCTGCAATACTCCCACCTGGGCTGCTCACAAACAGCCTTCCAGCATGCAAGTCACACCCTGAGTGTCTGTGTGTAACTGCAGCCTGCCAGCCACACACAGGTTACATGCTGGCTCTCACCAGCCTTGGTTATATTGCAGGGTGACCCAACAAACCCCCAGTCCCAGATTTCCCCCCCCCCCCGAAATGTATGTCCTGTGCTGCCCAGTTCTCCCCCGGACAGCAGAGAGATTTTAAGTTTGTTATTCCTATAAGGGAACAATATGCCAGCTTATTATCTCAAATTATTCAGATAATTATGATTATTATTCAGTTATTCGAACACTTCAATTTAAACACACTGGATTAGATAAAAGCGTAGAATAAGTTTATTAACTATAAAGTGATAGATTTTAAATGAGTACAAGTAATGAGGCATAAAAGTCAGAAATGGTTACAAGAAATTAAAGATTAGAGTTTATTAATGCCTAACTTAACAAACTATTTTAGATTCAACATAGGCGCTGACTCCGTGGGTGCTCCGGGAGTCAAGCACCCAGGAAAAAAAATAGTGGGTGCTTAGCACCCAGGAGCCAGAGCTTGAGTGTGGAATGTGATGAGTTCTGTGCTACTAACAACTTCTGTCCTTGGGGCAGGGAGTTTGTTTATAAACAGAGGTGGGGTGATTAAGATAACAAAAGGCTTGTCATTAATTTAATTTGAGGATCTTTAGATGATCCTGAAAGCATTCCTGGTCACTCCAGTTAAAAGATAGGAAACAAAGGGTAGGAATAAATGGTCCATTTTCAGAATGGAGAGATGTAAATAGTGGTATAGCCCAGGGGTCTGTAGTGGGACCAGTGCTGTTCAACATATTAATAAATGATCTGCAGAAAGCGGTAAACAGTGAGGTGGCAAAGTTTGCAGATGATACAAAATTACTCAAGATAGTTAAGTCCAAAACAGACTGCAAAGAGTTACAAAGGAAAACACTGATCAGCAAATTATGAGTTTTCAAATGATACCTTACAAGGCATGCCTTGTACAAAAATTACTACAATAGTGTGTAGGGTGTGAACCCAGGGGATACATTCTGTCACAAACAGTGTGCTTGAGGTTTGCTGGTGTTAATAGCAAAAGAAAGAACCAGACATTACTTTTAAAATTAAATGTCCAAATATTATGTATAACTTTTTAAAAGTTGCTCCCACCCTAATTTTTCTGTATATCCTTCTAATCCTTAAAACAAAGGCAACATTATCTATTGAACACAGCCTTAGACTGAATTCCAAAGCCTGGAATTCTTTCAATCTTTGCCATTGACTTGCTGTGTGACCCTGGACAAGTCACCTGGACCCAGATTTTCAAAAATGGCTGCCTAAATCTAGGCACATAAATACGATTTCAAAACCACCTAAGTGACTTAAGATCAAAATTTGTGCTCTTAAGTCAGTTAGGTGCTTTGAAAATCACAACCTAATATGTTAGTGAGGAGCTGTGCAGGGGCGCTGGAACAATTTGTATAGTGGGGGTGCTGAGAGCCATTGAACCAAACTGTGAACCCTGTATATAATGGAAACCACTTCAAGCCAGAGGGTGCAACAGCACCCCCAGCACCCCTAGTTCCAGCACCTATGGAGATGTGCTTTTATGGACTGGGCGTCCCAGCAGAGTTTGAGCAGGGCTTTGTGAAGCTCTTGTTGTGATGCACAGTCAGTTGGAACCAGACAATATAAAGCAGAGCTCTGCAAACAGCTTAAACAGCAAATGATCACTGAACACCACATGATACCAGGAGTATGAAGGAACTAAGTTAACCTGATTTGGAAGAATGGAGCAGTTAAAAAGCCCTACCAGAACTGAAACTCTCTGGAAATGTGGAGAACAACCGGAGAAGTTTAATCAGTACTTCACTTTGTTTAAACAGTGTTTAATAGTTTTTAGTTAATTTCAGCATAGGAGGCTAACTATGAAAATGTCTGACAGAAATCTGAGGAATAGTGCATTCCATGTAAAACTGAAACATATGACAGAGATGTTTTTAAACAGCGTACATAAAGGGGAAACCATAGCAGAGTCTGTGAATGATCTAAGGCTGAAGAGCCAATCTTGCAATTTTGGTGGGGCTAACTGAGACCTTGATAAGAGACCAGATTCAGATTGGAATCTGGAACAAAAAATTCAGAGAGAGACTACTGGAAGACCCAGAATTGAAGGAGAATCCAAAATACCACAAGAAAAAGAGACCTCAGGCAGAAAGACATGCAGATCTCAAAGTCAGAGTCCACCAGAAACATCACATGGAGCTGCACATGCTGTGGCAACCAACACAAGCCAAGACAATGCCCAGCAAATGGGAAAAGATATAAGATGTGAAATGGCTTATATCACTTTGCAAGAGTTTGCACACACCTGAAGAGTGTGCACAGCATAGACAAAGGGGATGATGACTGCACCACTAACTGAGATGAATCTTCATAGGAATAATGAACAGTGTTTCAGCAGAAAGTAATTGGATTGTTAACCTGAAAGCAAATGGGACATTTATTATTTTTAATTCAGATACTGGTGCACAAGCCAACGTGTTGCCAGAAGCAGTGTTATTAGCATTAAAAGAAAAGCCACAGGTATTAGCAGGTAAACGGGTAAAACTCAGGACCTACAGTAGTGAGTTTAACCCCTCTAAATCAGTATGAGAACTAGATGTAAGGGCAAATAACAAACTGGAAAAGATACAGTTTGTAATAATACCAGAGAAAAAAGCTCCCATTGTTGAGTTAAAGCATGTAAAGTCTTGGTCTCACCAAAAGGCTGAACTCATTAAAGGGGCAGGGGACTAAAACGATTGAGGAAGAGTTTGAGGACATCTTCCAGGTGATAGGGAATCTCTCAACAGTGTAACAACAAAAGAGCAGAAAGAGCCCAATTGCCCCACAATTCACACCTCTAGGAAAATTCCCCTTGCCCTAAGACAATGTAGTTTGGGATCCTGGGATGTGCCACCATATCGTGAGAATTACACTGTGCATCTCTATGATGGGAACAATTCTCACAAACAGCACTGGTGTTCCAAGAGGTTGTATAATGTTGTCACTCCAGCCAGACACATACTACAAAGTAATAGATGACCTTCTCCAAATCCCAGTAGGATAATAAGGGGCAGTAAATCTGCTGTTTTTCCTGAGGGTGTCACAGGTAGGCAACAACCACAGCAGGTTGAAACAACAGAGCCCCAGAATATGGAACAATCAGAATAAGTGGACTTGTCAGGGGGACTGACCTCTGACAGCAATAGTGCTGAGGTTCCAGGGGAACCCTGAAGTTGAAGCAACAGCACCTCAAAGACTAGGTGAACATTATTAGTAAGTTGTCATTAAGCTGGTTATATGTATTTGTAATTGCATTATGTTAATGTTGGGATTTTAAGTGGTGGTGGTAAGTTTTGGCATGGAAGGGAATATGTGGTATTGGGGGACTGTGACATTAAGGCAGAGAATCGGGGCAGGGAGCTGTGAAGATCTTATTATGTGCCAGGGCTGGCTCCAGCTTTTTTGCCGCCCCAAGCGGCGAAGAGAAAAAAAACACATTAACAACAAAAAAAGCCGCGATCGGCGGCACTTCGGTGGCTGCTCTACCGTGCCGCTTCCCCCGAGAGGGACTGAGGCACCCGCCGCCAAATTGCTGCCGAAGACCTGGACGTGCCGCCTCCTCCCATGGGCTGCCCCAAGCACCAGCTTGCTGTGCTGGTACCTGGAGCTGGCTCTGTTATGTGCACTCATTTGGACTGGATGCAGAATAAAGCAGAGCTCTTGCAAGCACTTTGAGCACTGAGTGAACACCACACTGAAAAGCATATTTAGGTGCCTAACTTGAGGGAGCCATTTTAAGTTTTGGCTTTAATCTTTCTGTGGAGATACCATGCTCACTTTCCTTTTGCCAAGTGCTGTGGGACCCATAGATGGAAAGTACTCTAAATACCTAGTAGTATGATACTGTACTCACTTTTTGTACTCACCTTTCTCCCATCTGACTGCACTAGCTTCAAGTGGCTATTTTCTGGTTGCCCCAAAATTGCAGCATTCCTTTAAATTAACATACTTCCAGGCCCTGTCTAAAAGGCTATGGAGTCACTTTTGGACAGATCACTGAACTCAGAAGAAGCACAAAAAGGCCTCTGTGGCATTGTTTCATTAGCAGCTTGAAACGATAAGCACATTAAGCAGCAGAATCAAATCATTAAATCTAGCCAGCTTAAAAATAACCAGTCTTTTTAAAAAAAGACACTCCAGTGGGTTTTTATCCTACTTTAAATTGTTTCAGTACCAGAAGCCCTACATGACTATCTCTCTATCTGTATAGAATATAAGAGAGCTTTGGTGTTTTTATAGCATTTCTGTGTGCTTTCCTTCCCCATGAATCCTTTTCTCCCTCCCTCAGCGTTTTGTGCAGAGGTGATGGGAGGGCAGGACATGGTGAATAGTTTCCATCACAGAGTTTATGCCAAATGTCAGTGGGAGAGGAGTCCATAAAGAAACCTACTGTGTGGCAAGTGGCACAATTTTATACCTCCCAACGGCAGATGCATCCCTTCCAAGCTGGGCTTAATGACCTTGGGAAATTCAGGCTGTTTTACAATTTTGCTTCAAGCCAGTGGGTTTTAAATGAAACACAAGGGCTCTGAGATGTGAAGTTACCTGTGGTAAAAATTCTAATTCACACATTAGACAGATATGAAGGTGACTGAGGATCCCGTGTCACTGCAGCATGCAGCACAGCACTGTGACAAATCTCTTCGATATAATAGTGTTTGTTGTTTTCTTTGTTGTATACTGCAGCACTGCTTCCTCTCCTAGTGTTCACCACTGCCCTTTTTGTTTACCAGGGAATGTTTCACCTTTTTTCAGGCCTCCTCTTGAAAAATGCTGCTTGCCCACCATGCCTTTCTTAGCCTAATATGAATCTGAAATCCACAGCACAGTAGTCATGCTTAAAAACACTTTTCAACTCTTTTAGATAACTTGTTAACGTTATCTTCATATCCAAAAAGTACAGGGAACACAGAGAGTGCTGTCATAGTGAGATACATTATGACAATTTGGAAAGATTTTAAGCGTGATCACTGTAGGATAAGGAATATATTTATATTGTAGTAACAACTCAATTTATGCCCAACCAACATCCAACATGTTGGAGGATCTATATATTTTTCAAGCACACCGCTGAAAAAAACACCTTAGCATGTTTGCATTTTTAACAGAGAAAAATCCATGCAGTCCCTGCATATACTCCATTTTTTCCTCATTCATTTCTGCCATCTTGCATAAGCTATTTTTCCTTCCTGATACATTTCAATACCTACAACCCCGTCAACTCTTTCCTGCTTTTGGCTCTTTCTACAGATCTTCCTGCCCACAATCTCCCTACAGCCTCACTTCACTGCTCATTATCACAACAGTACAAGGAAAATAACTGAAACTATCTATCAAAAACTTTAAGCTTCCTCTTCATGCTCCCCACTGACCCACCTTTCCTCTGTGCCTCCATCTCTGACTGAGCTGTTTCTCTTACTTTCTTCCATGAGCTCCAGAGCAGGACTCGCCCATCCAAACCTAGCCATCAGGGCTGAAATGTTTAAACTTGGGTATCTAAAGTTAGGCACCTTCATCTGTAAGAGTAAGAGTCCTGATTTTCAGGGATGCTAAGTATCCAAAGCATCTGTTGGATTGAAAAGAGAAGTGTCCCATATAAAGGCTTCCACATCCATCGCTTCTTCTTCAACGGAAGATCTGTTCCACCCACAGGCTCTGCCTCTTTAGGGGGAGAAGAGAAGGAGAAAACCCCATTCCCAGCTGCCAGCTTCCTTTTCCTTCTGATGGAAAATCAGACATGTGGAACATGGGCTTTGCATATCACTTGCTCTTGTGATGTCTTGATATATCTTCCAAAATGCTGGGAACAAGGAAATCATATTAATATTCCCAAATTTTCCAGGGAAGGACCCCTCCTCTCCCTGGAGCCTTCATTTTTACATCAGGGACCAGCTAAGCCCACCTCCAGACACTGTACACATTCACATAATTCTGCTTGCTTGGCTCTGCTCGGGATACAATTATCTTCCAGATACATTTCTTGAAGCAAATCTACACTACGAAATTAACTTGACCTAAGTTACTTCGACGTACAGCCACCGCAGTAAGCATTACACTCCTTGTGTTGGTGTGCATCCTCACCAGGAGTGCTTGCACCGATTTAACTGCTGGTGTGAGGCATTGTGGGACAGTTTCTGAAAGGCAGCAACTGTCAATGTAAGCAATGCAGTGTCTACATTGACACTGCATCAACCTAAGTACGTTGATTTAAGTAGTACGCCTCTCACAGAGGTGGAATTATTAAGTCAGTGGGGTGAGTTACATCGGTGGGAGTTATTTTTTAGTGTAGATGCTTACAGAGTTAGGTCAATGAAACGTTGACCTTTAGTGTAGACCAGGCCTTGCTTTGTTCCTATTCTCTTGCCCTTGCTTCATCCCATCACTATATAATGATGCAATACTTTAACTCCACACAACATTGAGACCCATGACTAAGAAAACTGAGACCAAAATTGTTGAGATGCCCCTGCCTATTCTGATCTGTTCCTGGAAGAAGGTGAACATTGTTTTACAATACTGCTGAAAAACCAGTGGACCTCTGACCATGTAATCCCCCCCTTTTGTATGTGTAAAAAGAGGGAATGACAGGTACTGTTGAAAGCAGGAAAGGAAGCCTAAGCATCAGCGTTACCCTAATTTCTTTCTCCTGCATTCCCGGTACTGGAACACTGGCTTTTAAAAACTATTTTATGTTCCAATTTTAAGTGGTTTTCCTGCCATGCGGGCAGGGGACTGGACTCGATGACCTCTCGAGGTCCCTTCCAGTCCTAGAATCTATGAATCTATGAATCTATGAAAACAGTGTCATAAACTATAACGAGAGAAAAAACAATAAAGGAAATAAAAACAATATAAATATACTATAGTTAATGGAATGGAAAATAGAACACTAAACATAAAGTACAAATTTCAAATGAAAACTGATTTGTGGTCTAGTGGATTGTGTATTTGGCTAAAATTAATGGCATTGTACAGGGTATAAGTCAGAAGAGAATTTAGCCCATAAAATGCTCTACAAAAGTTAAATGGTATTTAGTATGTGATGTTTTATAAAATAGAGGTAAAATACAATCCAAGTCTCAAAGAGTTTACAATCTAGACTTTGGAATAGTCAAATATGAATACAGTAAGTTACTAATGAGAGAAAAAAATCACAACTCCAAATATATTTACATACAAGACCATTGTTTTCTGTGGCTGATTTTCAAACTTAACTACAAGATATATAGTATTAAGATTAAATTTCAAATTATTTTCCTGTTTTGTAGTATGATCTTTTGTGCAACTGATAGAATTTTGCTATTAGAGAGACAAGTGGGTGTGGTAATATCTTGTTGGACCAACTTCTGTTGGTGAGAGAGACAACTTTCAAGCTTACACAGAGCTCTTCTTCAGATCTGGGAAATGTACTCAGAGTGTCATAGTTAAATGCACACAGCTGTGTGTAGCTGGAAAGCTTGTCTCTCTCACCAACAGAAGTTGGTCCAATAAAAGGTATTACCTCACCCACCTTGTCTCTAATATCCTGGGACCAACATGGCTACAACAACACTGCGTACAATAATAAAATCTCATTATGTCTATTGACTGAGTTAATCTCATTCATGAAAAACAGATAATCTAAGGGTTATAAATTTACTGGAAATGCTAATTATCTTTCTTATAAAAAGCCACATTGATAAGTTTTCCCCTACAAACAGAGCAAAACGTGCATGTTTCAGTCAATATTGCTTTTCTTTCAGATACGGAAAATGGCAAAGAAAGAAAGAGTAACTGTAAAGTCACCATTAGGGAGAGAACACAATGGCAGCTTGTCCCTGCAGTAGATAGACTCTTCTATATTTAAAGTTGCAGAAAGGAGAATAACATCATCTTTCAACAACACAGCTACATCCACCTGTGACAAGAAGCTATTCATGTTGTTTGAGGGGCGACAAAGGGCTGTGAGGAGGGAACATTTAAATAAAAGGTGCAATATAATTCTATGTCTTTGTTTCCAGTACCATTTCAAATTATGGTCCTTTTGTTTGCCCTGGAATGGTTCAGCTGGAGAACATGACATTCTAGGGTATATAAACTTAAAAGAAGGTGGCATGATTAGTTGAATCTGAGAATTTCATCACATTAGATCATATGATCCCATTGTTTATCTTTATCACCAAAATTTCAGTAATAAATCCTGATGATACTGAAACAGCACAAACACTCTGGAGAGACATCCGGGCACCACATTTATTTCAGTAAGCTGCACAGGTGTAATGTGAATCCACCATTTACACTAGTTTAAACCTGCAAGTGACACCATGCCCCATGCTGCAGAGCAAGGCGACCCCTGCCACAGGGTTTCTGACAATCTGACCCAGGGGAATATTCCTCCCTGACTCCAAGTATGGTGATCAGTTAGACCCTGAGCATGAGGGCAAGACCCAGACACCTGGGGAAGAATTCTCTGTAGTAACTCAGAGCCCTTCCTAGCTAATGTCCCATCACTTGCCTCCTTACTGTTTGCAGTGATGAAATAAATTAAACGCACATTAATGTACATCTTCTTTAATTTGTACCATTATGTTAAAGAGCTGTTGAAAACTTACTGAAAGCTTGAAGACATTCCATTTGGAAATAATTCTGTGGATTTGTCCTACTTTATTTCTATGCCTTCACTTTTTATTACTCGGCTCAAAGTTCATTTGCATGAAACCAGGAATATTGTTCATTGGGAGTATTTCCTGTTGCTTGTTCCTCACTGACCTCAAACTTTTCTGCAGCAGCCAGTTAAGAACAGCAAGACAAAATCATAATTTATGTCCCCAACCCAAAAATTATGTCCTGGCTTTTCAAATGCTCTTGTACGCATAAGTATATTAAGTTTAAATGAGACCCTTATCCATCAAACTTTCAGGCTTTTCCACAGAAAATTTTGGAGACCTATGGACAGATTTCCATCTCAGCCTTCTCTGCCCCACTACCCTCCTTCCCAGCCTCCTTAGATGGACTCTTGTCATACTTCTGCTCTTGAATCCTTGATCTCTGTCCGAGATACTTATTTCTGGGTGGAGCAGCTGGGTATAAAAACATGTTGGTGCAGTTCTTCTATTTAGCCAACAGAGGCTGCTGCTTGAAGGACATAAATCCACACCGTGTAGAGGTCAAAGCATAGGGGTTTATTACACACAGCGCTGGCGGAGTGTCACCTGGCTTATTAGGCTCGGAGACACTGTCAATCAATTGATTACAATAGAATATATAGATTTTCCATGGGAGGGGGAAGGTGACGGGGTAGGCAGTTCCACACCCCGGGATAGGTTTTGCAGCAAGACAAGATAGCACAATAGCTAATGGTTAAAAGGTTACACAATGTCTCCGCCCATGGTCTCAAGTTAGCAAGTTAACATTTGATTAATACTTTGATAAAATGTTATTAGTATAAAATATATATGTTGAATTCTGATTTGGGGTCCATAGGAACGGAGCAACTCCTTTGATTGTCCGACAGGTACATGTCTAGGGGATAAAGCAAAGAAACAGTGAAAGCATATGGAAATAGAGATTGTCTCCTTTATGTCTTAAGGCAGGGCATTGGTTCCTTGGAAGGGAGGTGGAAGGATGCCATATCATTATAGTGACATGTGCCAATATTTCATAAACTCAAGGTTGGATCTGTGGGAAGACTGTTTTCCCTTCAGGAGAAACACAATAGGAACAGGGATCCTTTGTTCAATTTGAAACATTAGATGAAACATAATTATTCAGTTATTGCCTCAACATCTGGCATTTCTACTGACCAAGCATATCTTAGCAAAGGCAATGTTATCTTGTTTATTCTACTTTTCTCTTAGCTAATCACTATTTGCACGGCTTCTGGTCACCAGGCCAAACTCTGGACTTTTGGGTCTGAGAAAGAGCTGGCAAATCCATATACCAGGCCATTATATAACATGCACATGGATTTTAACCCTTCACTGCTCCAAGTGCTTCTGAGCATTTCCTTCTCTTCCAAAAGTGTCCTGGACTACTAGCCTGCCAGCATCTCAGGCAGTCAGCAATTGAGCACCTCAATATTGAGGAGGTAGCAGGGGTCAAATATTACAAAAGTATTTGGGCACCTAATTTACAAAAGTGCCTCAGAGTTAGAAGCAGAACTCCTATTGACTTTCAGGCACGTTTTAAAATCCTTTTAGGTGCCTAAAATACCTTTGTAAGTCTGTCCCAAGGTACAACATGGAAGGGGATGAAAGAATAACATGGATCCCCATGCTGGGTGGTAGAAAGGAAAAGGGAGAGAAGAGTGGGGGAACCCAATGGTGGTGGAGATGAGAGGAGGGCTTCAACGGATGATGGATGCTCCAAAGGTAGAAGCTAATGAAAGTTCTCTGACAGCCCCTGGAAGGAGGAAGGATAGAACAGGGAAAGAGAGTGAAGGGGGGCATGCAGATGCAATAAGAGGGAGCAAGCCTTTCAAGAGGCCCCAGTTACCCAGATAACCATTAGATTTCTCCTCTGAGAAGATAACAGGTGAGAGGTAAGTCAAAGGCGTGCTCAGAGGAGAGATGGCTTGTGTGGGATGGTCATAGGGTGTGGTGGGAGCCTCCATAGATCTGGATAAGAATCTACATTCTCCAGACTTGAACCTTGTGAATTTCCTCAGCATTCATTTTGAGTGATATGTATTTATTGCTTTAGTCACAGAGGAGTATGCTGCCATAGCATGGAATCACGGTGTGGAAGCATCATACTCTGGTGGAAATAATGAAGAATTTAATGGATGTTTGGCTTGCTTAAAGATTTAAGAGAAGCCTAAAAATAACTGTTTTGAGATCTTATCTGAGATAGTATAGATATATATTTTAAAAGCCTCCTAAAACTCCAAGAAGACAGACATGCCTCTGGTGGGGGCAGCAGGGCTCAGGCCTCCTGATTTATTTGGGAAATTGTCTATAGATTTTTTTTCAAATGTCAGCAATTATATAGTCAGCCATCAGTAGACAGCTGTTAACTGTGCTTCCACCTGCTACTTTGTCTCTGACTTACCGTTCCCTCCTGGCTCCCTTTGGATCATACAGCCTGGATTCCAAAAATCTTTAATCCTAACCGAATCTGTCCTGTTTGCAGGACAGACCCATGAATATTGTCATTATCCTGCCAATTTCAGGACAAAGGGCAACCTTAAGTATGAGGTCTCATGTAAACTATGGCCTGAAGTGAGAAATAAGTATGATTTTCTGGAGAGAGTAAAGCTGTTATCCCTACAGGCTTGGATTAGTTCTCCACCTCGATATGCCCTTTGTAGGACTGGGCCCTAAATAGGCAAAAAGTTTTCCTTGATGTTTAGGTGAGTTCGTTTTCTACTCCCTGCTGGTCTGTAGCACTGTTAATATTTCCAGAGCTTCTAAGTGTGTCTGTTTTCTGTTTGTTGACAGCCCACCAGCAGTGACCACCAGTAATGCAGTCCTGAAGTTTGTGCTCCTACATCAACTGGGGAAGCCAGGCTGAAAGCCTGCTGGGGTGCCATTGTGGGGTCTACAGATAATAGAAGGACAAGAATTATGATATGGAGATAGTCTTTGAGGAACGAGGTGGATTAACTTTTTCAGGGGCTGGCTCAATGTCAGAAACTGCAGTTTTCTCCTTTTTGATTCTCATCATATAGGTGCTCTGTCCCCCACTCAAACTCTGCGCATCCCCGATCTATAATTGACTCCAATGGGAGCTAAGATACTTAGCAGGAGGCAATTAGCACCTCACAGGATCAGGTCCTTCATGTCTTCTCTCTTATTTTTTAAAGAATTTAATTCCAAAATGATTCATTCCCCCCCGTGAAATGTTTCTGAGCATTCTCCCACTGCCCTGCACAGGCAAACACTTTACAGCATGGTTTTCATCATCTTTTGGTCAAATCTCTTCAGATCATGTTACACTCTTTATGGTAAAACCCAGTTATGCATATAAAACACCCTATTAAAAAAAGCAGTTAATATTGAGGTTGTATTTGTAATTCTGAGGTACTCCGTCCTAGGACAGAGTTTGGGATACTATTGCTTTTACCTGTCAGGCTATGTGAGCAGCATCCAGACAGTGCATGTTGGTCTGAGCTTCGGCTAGGATTCCTAACGTGGAGATAAGGAAATACTTTTGACCCACTCTTTCCCCCTCCTCTTCCCCAAACACTACCTCCTGCTGCTCAACCAAGTAGTGCAGACAGAGGGTTGGGATTTCAAATACAACCTCAAAACTAAAAAAGGGTTTTACAATGAAGAGACTAACAAAATCTGAACTATATATTTGGGGAGAGAACTGCAGTTTAAACTATATTTGCTTAAGTGGGTGAGGGATCAAATAGTCAAAGTTAAGAGTATATGACTGGAAATGGGTTGGATGCAGAAACACAAACAATGGGTTAGGGGGGGAAAAAGCTTTCTTATGATCCATATTCCCATGCTCCTTTCCATTCCAGTTCCCCAATGGTTTGTGAAACAGCCCTGTAGAGTTGATGAACTCTTGAACACAAAAACATTATCTTTTCAAGGAAATGTCTTTGGTGTTAAAGATCAAGGGAGCAGCAGTGCTGCAAGTATGACTCGTAAGCAGAAGTAGCACTAAATAGAATGTCTTTAAAAGCTTCCTCCTAAGTACTGACACAGCAGTTCATTAAGGTGCTATATTGTGAGTGATGGTGAAGTATATGCTCCACTTTACCAGACAGTCATGGTGAAGATCCATCTGAAACATTTTGCTATTTGAGTTCTGATGTAAGGCAGAATTAGGAGAACACAATTTAGATGTTGCTGACGTAGCAGACAATGCAGAAAAAGCAAACACAAATTAGGGGAGAAGCACTAAAAGCAGGAAGTGAATGGAAGGCTGTTTTCTTCTTAATTGTCCAGAACCATCTATGCACTATTTTGTTCAAAGAGTAATTGGTAAAATCAACTTCGATACAGAATCTTTCATTATAAAACATTCAAGCAATTCTCCCCATCAGCAGAGTGACAGAATCAATTGAAGAATGCTCTCTCGGTAAATTTGGAAAGGATGCCTTTGTTACTTTTTGTTCCCTGTTATTGAGTCTTTAAATGTCCACAAATAGAGAAGTTGTACTTATTTTCACTTTCAGAGTGAATAAAACATTCTAAATGAATCTGGAGTTTTATTATGGAAAAGTTCACAGAGGCCCAGATTGTATTAGCATTGTGCCTGACTTTAAGCATCCTTTGAAATGAACGTTCCTACTCAAATACATGCTTAAACTTTAAGCAGTTAAGTACATTGCTGAACCGGGGACACAATGCAAATGATGGTAAGGTGGATCAGATTTTTTGCTCACAATATTTTGCATGTTTAATGGATGTATTTTGCAGCTCAAGAGGGCCAAGTTGAGTGCTACAGAGATGAAAGAAATTAGGAAATGGAAAACTAATCTTGAGAATAGGTTGCAAGCAGCTTTTTCTGCTTTTATTATTATCATTATTTATTTATTAAGTGTAGAGAAACAAGAAAACAGCATTCAAATCTTAAAAACCTTCTGTGGTGATAATGTTACAACATCATAGGGACACTTTGAGTCCCTTCCCAAGAGGGAAGGTAAATGTGTTTTGGAATTTCATACCCTATTTTGCTGCACTAGTTATTTTATGTTCTGGTCCCTATGCTACCCAACCATTCTATTATAATTTATTTTATTATTCTAGGGCTTGTGTAGCTTGAAATGAAATTCAGTGTAGGGGGTGAAAAAATCCACATTAAGCAGTCTGCTACCACACCCTTGTTTCTGAGGCAGGCCATTTTTGTGTTATGATACATAACTTATCCTCCCTTCTAAAATTCAAAATCCACCTGCACTTAGACAACGATAGAAAGGAATGATCAAATATCAGCAGTATTTAGTGAGGTTTTTTTACAAAAACATTGTGATGTTTCACCCAACTGCTAAATAGAATGTGTAAATTCTAGAATAAAAATGTTGAAGTCAGTGGGAGCTAAGGGCACTTGGGACCTCACTGGATCAGGCCCCTTATCAAGTGGCAGCATGTGCTGCCTTACTAAAAACAAAACAAAGCAGCTATGTAGTAAAGAAGGTGTAGAGACCCCATATAGGTCTCATCTACACATAGATTTGCACTGATTTAACTAAAGGGGTATTTTGAAACTGATTTAGTTAAAGCAGTGTAAGTTTATATGTAGACACTCTTATTTTGGTTTAAGAGTGGCTTATTTCAGTATAGCCTAATCAACCAGATTAAGCTAAAGGCTGGTCTATCACAAACATGCCCTGAAATAAGAGTATCAAGAGGGGTAGCCGTGTTAGTCTGGATCTGTAAAAAGCGACAAGGAGTCCTGTGGCACCTTATAGACTAACAGACGTATGGGAGCATAAGCTTTCGTGGGTGAATACCCACTTCGTCAGACGCTTATGCTCCCATACGTTTGTTAGTCTATGAAATAAGAGTGTGAATTGGAGATGATTTACTTATTTTGGTGCAAGTTGGTGTGTGACACCCTTTCTTCAGATAAGGCTTTCTCTGGGGTGTGAAAAAACATACTGCAGAGGCATTTGTTGTGACTGCATAGTTGAAGGTGCACTGAGATTTGCTTGGTTTTAAATCCCCTAATTTTCATTCACTGCTCTTGAATTTAATCTCCAGATTCAACATTAATTCAAACAAGATCATAACTGCAATTTTCTATAAATTTCCTATTATGGAAATAACTTTCTGCCTATTTGAAATATTTTAAATCCCTTTATTTCTGAAATTTAGCTCTTGGTGTTTCTTCATAGTCCTTTTAAAATATACCATTTATACCCCTGAGACACCTCAGGTTTCACACATTCACTCATCCTCCTCATAATTCAGACATAAGGTAAGTATTGAAAATTCAAACACTATAAAAGAACTATTCCATTCTAAAGCCCACTTATTACTCAGCTGATTTGCCTCCCCAGGTGAAGAGAATGAATTACCTCATGTGGTAGATGGTCATGTAACTAAACCAAGCCTCCGGGGTTAGAAAAACAGAGGCCTGGGTAGCTGGGTAGAAAGTCTGGCTGGAGATTTTTGTTTTTCTTTAGAGGGGAAGGCCAGACTTGTGACTTCTCCAGCTGCAGTACCTTGGGGAGGAGGGGAGCACAAAGCTGGGGTGGAAGATATTTTATGTTTGTTTTTTGAACTTCAACTAAGGAAGGCTGTGGTGATTGGACTTCTGAAAGCCTTTTGTGTGTGAAATATTTTGAAAAGCCTGGAAGAGAAGAAACTGAGGCATGGCACTGTCATAATTCATTAGACACTTCCGTTGCTACCCAGTGGGAGAAAAATGAGAAAACCTCTAAGCCTTCTGTTGCCTTTATGGGCTAGAATATGGTGGGAGGGAATAGGGTGAGGGGAAGACTTGTCGAAAAGTTGTCTGAAACACACAGTTTGTAGCTCTGCTATGGAGGTCACACTAGTTAAGACATCTGGACCAACTGCCAGTCACATGCTTAACCACCTAATATCCAAACACAGTCCCAGACTCCACACTGCCACAACAAATCCTTTTCCACTTCCAATATACAACTGCCCATAATAAACACATTCATTTCCTGAAAATCTCAATCTCATCTCCAGACTCAGAGTATTGTAGGTAATAATAACACATACAATTCTAAAGGAAGCACATGTCTTTCAGTAAGGTATCTTCTTAACTTTGCTTATAGTAGAATTCAGGTGGTGTGTTTGAGTGTGACTTTGAGCAGCTGAACATGTGTATTGTGGGTAGTTGTACGTTGGAAGAGAAGGGATGTTTGTTTTGGGGGTAAGGCAACTGTGAGCACGTTTGAGTGGAAAGGCATGCCATCTGAGGTTGGTTGGTCTGGATATTAAGGGGTGTTTTAGCTGGTGGCTTCCATGATTATTAGTATTTACATTGCCAGGAAGTGCACCTAAACTAGCCTTTTTATCCAGATTTATTGTGGGGGATTATATGAACTAGAAATAGGCTATAGCGATACAGGAAATTAATTAATCTCAGTGTCCAGCTTTAGTCCTGTGTCACCAAAACCTCTGTGGAGTAATTTCCTTGTAATTCCCTGCAACCCGTCTGTAATTCATACACATTAATCTTACCTCATCCCGTTTTAGTTTCTCATCGGTACTGGCTAAAAACTTTCTTTGTGCTGATAGGAATCTATTCACTGGATGTATCTTTAATTTAACCCCCTGATTTATCTCATTAAACAATTCATATACATCATCTGCATGGGATTAACAACAAAGAAAAGGTAGATACAGTACTAGAAAAACCTCTCTAAAATGTCCTCCATATCAATCATATCTAAGATTAACACAGGATAGCATCATAAAAAATGCAGTGAAAATATTCCAATGGAGAGCCTGGTGATAGTAAAAGTGGAAATATGTCAAGCATCAGAGCATAGTGGCAAGCAGCCCTGTTTTTCAGAGTTCCCGTATTTTTTTCTGACTCTGCTTTAACAAGAGGAACTCTTTCATTATTCATCCCCACTGCGTGACCCTTTTCACTGCAACTTTGTCAGAGAAACGAGAAAACACAACAATTCAAAGAACTAGGGGCCTGATCCTGGGAGGCACATTGTGTGCGCTCCTTGACGTTAAGAGGAGCTGAGAGAAGTACCATCCAAGAGAGGCTTAGTATCTTGGAGGATTTGGCTCTGGTAGTCCCTTAAACAATTCCTTATTAGAATCTGCCTATATAAAAGAATTTACAGCCCAACAACAAAACAAAAATAATACATGGCTCGATCCAAAGCCTATTGAAGTCCATTGGAGTTGTTCCACTGACTTCAATAGACTTTGGATCAGGTCCATACTACCTAAGAATCATAGAAGTTAGAACTAGAGGAGACTTTTCAGTTTATACAGTCCATCTCCTTGCCAGTGTGATATTATTCCCTATGTTACATTTTATAGGGTTTTATTCAGCTAGATATGAAAGTCCCTAGCAATGGGACTTAGCTTTCCTTGGGAGATTATTTCCCAGATCAGTAATACTCTCAGGGAAGTTAAGCCTGATATCCCTGCTAATTTCCCCTCTCTTCATTTCATTCCATTATATCTCTGTGCACCACACAAAATAATTCCTTGCCTGACTTAGTGCTGACACTCCTCAAATATGAGTTGACTGTTACCATATACTCCATTGCAGAAGCCAAAGCCATACATTCATATTTTAGCATTTTAAACCTTTTCTCATAAATTAGTCCCTCCCGCCTCCTAGTAATAATTGGTGTTCTTCTCTGCACTCATTCTAATTTCTCAGTGTCTTTATGGTAATGTGGTACCCAGAAATGCTTCTCTGTATTCCACATATATTTACACCATAGAAAAATAGTAAGTGACAATATTAACTCCCTGCCCTGCAGGGCCGGCTCCTGCATTTTTGCCGCCCCAAGCGGCCAAAAAAAAAAAAAGTCGCAATTGGCGGCACTTCGGTGGCAGCTCTACCGCCGCTGCTTCATTCTTCAGCGGCAATTCGGCGGCAGGTCCTTCCCTCCGAGAGGGACTGAGGGACCTGCTGCCAAATTGCTGCCGAAGAGCCGTACGTGGGTGGGTGTCCTAACCACTGAATTACAGAGTCCACTCTTTCCCCTGACCCCCACTCCCTCTGGCCCAATGACTGTTCACTGTTGACAAATACTTAAATAGTCACTGGGTGAGAGAGAGTGACTCTGTAGGTCAGCGGGAGACCCTAGGTCTAGTCCCATTGTTCCCATCACCCTTTCATTATTTATACACACTGGAACAGCTTCCACAGGAGAGACTGAGGGAGCTGCATATCAGAATATCCCATAGCTCAGTGGTTAGAGCAGTTGAACAGTGGGAGACACCCCCCCCCCCGGTCAAATCCCTTCTCTCCCCCTGACCCTGGATCTCCCATATGCCAAGTGAGTGCAGTAACCACTGGCTAAAAGTTATATGGTATGTGGTGGCACCACCGCCTCCTCTGGTGACCTGACTCCAGGCAGTGGGTTCCCCTTCTTAGCCCTGGTCTACACTACGGGGTTAGGTCAAATTTAGCCGCGTTAGGTCGATTTAAAAATGACCGCATCCACACAACCAACCTTATTCCGTCGACCTAAATGGCTCTTAAAATCGACTTCTGTACTCCTCCCCGGCAAGGGGAGTAGTGCTAAAATCGACCTTGCTGGGTCGAATTTGGGGTAGTGCAGACGCAAATCGATGGTATTGGCCTCCGGGAGCTATCCCAGAGTGCTCCATTGTGACCGCTCTGGGCAGCACTTTGAACTCTGATGCACTAGCCAGGTACACAGGAAAAGCCCCGGGAACTTTTGAATTTCATTTCCTGTTTGGTCAGTGTGGCGAGCTCAGCTGCACTCAGCAGCACAGGTGACCATGCAGTCCCAGAATCGCAAACGAGCTCCAGCATGGACTGAAAGGGAGACACTGGATCTGATTGCTGTATGGGGAGAAGAATCTGTGCAGGCAGAACTCCGATCCAAAAGAAGAAATGCAAATATATTTGCCAAAATCTGACAGGGCATGTTGGACAAAGGCTACACCAGGGACACACAGCAGTGCCGCGTGAAAGTTAAGGAGCTCAGGCAAGCCTACCAAAAGACAAAGGAAGCAAACAGTTGCTCCGGGTCAGAGCCCCAAACATGCTGCTTCTATGAACAGCTGCATGGCATTCTAGGTGGGGACCCTACCACCATCCCACCACTGTCCGTGGACACCTGCAAAGGGGGAGTCTCACGGAAAACGGAGGAGGATTTTGCGGATGAAGAAGAGGAGGAGGAGGAGGAGGAGGAGAATGCACAGCAGGCAAGCGGTGAATCCGTTCTCCCCAGCAGCCAGGAACTTTTCATCACCCTGGAGCCAATACCCTCCCAAGGCGGGATCCCTGACCCTGAAGCCGGAGAAAGCACCTCTGGTGAGTGCACATTTGTAACTACAGTACAGGGTTTAAAAGCAATAGTGTTCATGGTCACCTGGTTGAAATAAGGGAATTTTTGTAAGGGAACAGTAAAAGGACCCCGTTCATGCTGGGCTGTTTGCTCTTTGCTAAAAAGGATCATCCCGGAGAATAGCCACACAGTGGGGTGGGGATAGGTGTGTGTTGCAGATCTACCCGAATACTGCAGCCCCTCCTTTTAAATGTGAAACCCAACCCATTGCTTGCTCTGGGCAAGGAGGGCGCTGCAGTTTGAAAACATTCCCACATGTTATGAAGGCGTAAGAAGCCAACCCAGTTTTACTCTCCCTTTTTATCTCCCCCCAGGTGCAAATGTTTCTACGCTCCCCCTATCATCTCTGTCTCTGCAGTTATCGCAGATTAGAAGGCGAAAAAAACGCACTCACGATGACATGCTTTCCAAGCTGATGCAGTCCTCCCGCACTGATAGGGCACAGCTCAATGCATGGAGGCATTCAGTGGCAGAGGTCAGGAAAGAACTGAGTGAGCGTGAAGAGCGGAGGCAGGATGTGATGCTGAGGCTAATGGGGGAGCAAACGGACATGATGAAGCGTGTGTTGGAGCTGCAGGAAAGCCAGCAAGAGCACAGACCCCCACTGCATCCACTGTATAACCGCCAACCCTCCTTCCCATGTTCCATAGCCTCCTCACCCAGATTCCCAAGAACGTGGGGGGGGGGAGGGGGAGGCTCTGGGCACCCAGCCACTCCACTCCAGAGGATGGCCCAAGCAACAGAAGGCTGTCATTCAAGCAGTTAGATTTGTAGTGTGGCTACAATAAACAATGTGGCCTTGTCCTACCCTCATCCCCCACCCCACCCGGGCTACCTTGTCCGTTATCTAATTTTTTTTTTAATTATTAAAGAAAGAACGCATGGTTTCAAAACAATAGCTACTTTATTTTGAAGGGGGAGGGTGGTTGGCTTACAGAAAATTAAAATCAACAAAGGGGGCGGGTTTGCATCAAGGAGAAACACACACAACTGTCACACCGAAGCCTGGCAGTCATGAAACTGGTTTTCAAAGCCTCTCTGATGCGCAGTGTGCCTTGCTGTGCTCCTCTAATCGCTCTGGTGTCTGGCTTCTCATAATCGGACGCCAGGCAATTTGCCTCAACCTCCCACCCCGCCATAAACGTCTCCCCTTTACTCTCACAGATATTATGGAGCACACAGCAAGCAGCAATAACAATGGGAATGTTGGTTGTGCTGAGGTCTGACCTAGTCAGCAAACAGCGCCAGCGAGCTTTTAAACGTCCAAAGGCACATTCTACCACCATTCTGCACTTGCTCAGCCTGTAGTTGAACTGCTCCTTACTACTGTCCAGGCTGCCTGTGTAAGGCTTCATAAGCCATGGGAGCAAGGGGTAGGCGGGGTCCCCAAGGATAACTATTGGCATTTCAACATCCCCAACGGTAATTTTCTGGTCTGGGAAGTAAGTCCCTTCTTGCAGCTGCTCAAACAGCCCAGAGTTCCTAAAGATGTGAGCGTCATGCACCTTTCCCGCCCATCCCACGTTGATGTCGGTGAAACGTCCCTTGTGATCCACCAGTGCTTGCAGAACTATTGAGAAGTACCCCTTGTGGTTTATGTACTGGTTGGCAAGGTGGTCCGGTGCCAAGATGGGGATAGGTGTTCCGTCTATTGCCCCACCACAGTTAGGGAACCCCGTTGCAGCAAAGCCATGCACTATGACCTGCACATTTTCCAGAGTCACTACCTTTGATAACAGAACGTCAACGATTGCATTGGCTACTTGGATCACAGCAGCCTTCACAATAGACTTGCCCACTCCAAATTGATTCCCAACTGACCGGTAGCTGTCTGGCATTGCAAGCTTCCACAGGGCTATCACCACTCGCTTCTCAACTGTCAGGGCAGCTCTCATCTTGGTATTCCTGCGCTTCAGGGTGGGGGAAAGCAACTCCCAGAGTTCCAGGAAAGTGGCCTTACACATGTGAAAGTTTCACAGCCACTGTGAATCATCCCATACCTGCAACACTATGCAGTCCCATCAGTCTGTGCTTGTTTGCCTGGCTCAGAATCGGCGTTCCACTGTATCAACCAGCCCCAGTGCTGACATGATGTCCCAATTTCCACAGCCCGTGCTTTCAGGAACGTCTGTGTCCATGTCCTCATCAAAATCCTCCTCGTTCTGGCGTCTCTTAGCCCGGTTCTGCATATACTCAAGGATAATGCACGAGGTGTTTACAATGCTCACAACAGCAGCGGTGATGGTGAGCTGAGCGGGTTCCATGCTTGCCGTGGTACGGCATCTGCAGGACAGCCGAGTTGCAGCGGAAGCAGTGGATGATGACCATTAGCACCGCACAGATTTCTAGAGAAATTTGCTATTGAGACTGAACACATTTACCAGAGCAGGAAAGCCGAGTTGCAGCAGAAGTGGTGGATGACAACGGTTAGCACCACGCAGATTTCTGGAGAAATTTGCTATTGAAACTGAACACATTTACAAGAGCAGGAGAGCTGAGTTGCAGCGGAAGCAGTGGATGACGACAGTTAACAGTCCTACTGCACCGTCTGCTGACAGCAGCACCCAGGACACAATACCAGCGGTGGTGGTGAGCTGAGCTGAGTGGGCTGCATGCTTGCTGTGGTATGGCGTCTGCATGGGAAGGTGCGAAACGATTGTCTGACGTTGCTTTCATGGAGGGAGCGGTGACTGATGACATGTACCCAAAACCACCCGTGACAATGTTTTTGCCCCATCAGGCATTGGGAGCTTAACCCAGAATTCCAATGGGCAGCAGAGACTGTGGGATAGCTACCCACAGTGCACCGGTCCATAAGTCGATGCTAGCCAGGGTAGTGAGGACACACTCCGCCGACTTAATGCGCTTAGTGTGGACAGAAGCAATTGCCTGTATAAAATCGATTTCTAAAAATCGACTTCTATAATATCGACCTAATTTCGAAGCATCCCTGAACCCCTGCGTAGGCACCTATCTCTGAGGAAGGGAACGGGTTTAGCACACACCCCTCTAGTCAGCATCTCCCATGAGCTAGCTTAGGCAATTGGCTTTTGAGGACTGCATTCTAAGGCACTTATCTCTCCCCATGCATCTTATAAGGAGTTTAGGTGCCTAACTCAGCTTTGTGGATTGCGGTGTTGTTCCTGTTATTTTCTCAGCACCTAAATGTTAGACACCATGATACTCAGCATTGCAATGCCTAAGTCCCTTCATGGATCCTGCCCTAACTATTTTGTGGATAAATGGAGAACTCTTCTTTGCAGGACTGTCAACCCATTGCCTTTCACAAGCACTAACGATATACTTACAATATGGAAAAACAAAACAAATCCAAATATCAACTCAGAAATTAATCAGACTAACAAACATCTAAGTATTTGTAACTATTTTGGATCTACTCTTTTATTTCTGTAAATTACCTTTATTATATAAAAATCTATCATTTATGAACTTAATAAAAAGCTTCCATTTGCAGTTAAATTGTTGACATTGACATATTTAACTTTTTATAAAAAGGTAGCATTTTAATAGTGTAAAGAAAGTTAGAGGGTTATTTAACATGCTAACAAGTCCCTTCAGGTTTTATTGCTAAATTGCCTAATTTACATAATTCAGATGAGACTATTTAACATGTTTATATTTACCTTTTTTTCTGGGCTAGGAATAACATCTGGCAGATAACTATCAAGTCAATTCCAGCATATTTGAAGTTGTTTTACAGCTGTTCAAACTATGTGTTAAATTCATTTGAGAAAAAAGGGGGAGGGGTGAGGATCAGAAACAAATTAAACTGAATTTATTACAGGGAAATTGAAAGAAAATGTATATTTATATGTTGAAGGATAATATGAAATGAAGCACAGGCTACAGCAATATTGATTTTCACTGAAGTTAATAGTAGTTTTTGCAGTGACTTCAGTGAGAACAGGCTCAGAGTGAAATTGTTTGCCACTGAGCTGAACTTGTTCTACTGTGGCTGAGTCAGCTGCTATTTCACTCAAAATGGAGAATACAAAAGTCAGTGTTCGGAAATCATTATAAGTATGCTTGGATGGGGATTGCAAGAATAGAATACAGAGCCAGAGGTTTTGCAAATGTATCAGAGCAGGAGAGGGTAAGGTGACAGCAGGGAGGCTAGAAGTGTAGGGGGAAAATTAAAATATGTGGAGAGCTAGATACAAGGGAAATGCAGAAAGGCAGTATAAACTCTTAGGGGCAGAGAGAGCCTTTGTTATATGGTGTATAGCGCCTTGCACAATGGGGCTAGGGCCTCTATGCATTACTGCAGTACAAATAATTAATAATAATAAAACTCTCTGCTAGAGGCACTGCTCGTAAGGAAGTAAGCTTTTGTCACTGCTGACAGCTGAGGACAAAACTAGTTCCAAGGATGTGTGAAGAGTGTTTTGCAAGTGGCATCCTTTGGCCTGTGGCTCGCCTTGGAGGCTGAGTCACTGTGACTGGCAGTTGTAAAGTTTCTTGAATAAATTGGCAGAAGATGGAAGGGGTGTGAGTGGCTAGAGTGTTATAATTTGAATGGTGAGAAGAATGAAGAATCTTGAATTCCTATGTTATTGTTGTGCTTCTAAGATGTATATAAGAAGGGAGGCAGAGAGAGAACCCCTTAGTGGTCTGATTGATCCCCAAAACATCACAGATATGAAGAAAGGCTGCTGACTCTCATATGGAATCAATATAGATTTTATCCAGATCCAACAGAAACCAAACAGCACAAAGAGTTCATGTGATCTTGGGAACAGAGTCTCATTTCAGTGTACGGGGACTTAGTGGGCTTATACATCTACCACTGTTTTATCGCCCAGTCCTACACCCGTTTGAGGTATACAGTGGATGCAGATGCTTCCTATGTATATTACTAACAGCTTCCAACTTAAGGTGCAATTTCAGAAAGGCAAAACTGAGTAGGTTTGATTTTGACAAGGTGCCAGGAAGTCTAATTAGAGCCTTCATGCCTGTGGATTGTGTCTTTCCATTTCATTGCTTTTACATTTTTGCCCTTTTAAAGTTGAGGATTTTATTGCTTAAAACAACAACAACAACAAAGAAAACCAACCTGATTCCCCTGCCAGTGCTGGGACTCCAAACTGTAAACGAAAAGTTTCATCTCAGCAGGGGATTTTTAAATAAACAAAAGCACACAGTGAAACAGAGATGACAGAGGTAGCTTCCACTTAAATGAAACAGAAAGAAATGGAAATCTAGATGGAGCAAGAGGATTTCTTCACCAGCATGGTGCTATCTTGTTTTATCAGTGGATAGTTTTCTTTATGATAAATTTGCACTGTTTCCACAGCAAAGCACAATTGCTGGGTATCAGGAACTTTGATTGGGGTTTTTAACAGGTGTTTGCTTTGAGTTATTGATATATTAGTTTAGGTTTGTTTAGTCATAAACACAGTTGGTTTTGGCTCAGTTGTCCAGACTGATGCCTCTGACATCTGGCAGTCGTATCAGATACATTCACATTGTGGCCCATGTGAATCTCCCACTGTAACTAACCATGGGAGAGAGACCAAATGTGACAATACAGATTGAGACTGCAATAGAAGATGTCAACATAAACAGCCCCTTTCAGGGTCTCTGCCAAAGATGACACTCAAAATCCTCAGTTTCAGTGCGGAGGCATTCCCTGCAGAGAAAGTGTACGTTCTCTGGCATGAAAGCAGACATAATGTGCTTGTAAGAGACACACAGGGCATCTCTACACTGCATATGTGAGTGAGCCTCCCAGTCTGGGCAACAGACTTATGGTAGCAGGGCTTGTGGTAATGCTGTAAAAATAGCTGTGGTAGACATTGTGGCTCGACCTGAAGCCTGGGGGTTTGGGTGGGCTTTATAGCCTGAACTCCAGCCTAAGATGCATCATCAAAGCAATGTCTACACAGCTATTTTTACAGCGCTAGCGCAAGCCCTGCTACCATAAGTCTGTTGCCCAGGCTGGGACCAAAGACTGGTGAAAAACACTGTTCTGAAACCCTATGATATAATGGAACTTATCATGGTTGAACTTGATCAGATGGCAGTAGCTTCTGTTTAAAAAACATAAGGGGAACAGTAGCATGGTCAACCCACTTTCTTCTACTAGAAGGACTATGCCTGGTCATAGGCAACTTCAACAGTCACACCACCACGTGGGGATACCCAAACAATGACAGAAGTTGAGAAGTGGGCATCAACAAACAGCTTGACTTTGCTCTATGACTTCAATGACAAATGTACCTTCCAAAGCACCTGATGGAATAAGGGGTACAATCCTGATTTAGCCTTTGTAACCTCTGAAAATGGAGGCAATTGCATAAGGGAGGTCATGGCAGCGATCCCAGAATCACAGCATAGACCAGTGCAAGTGACAATAGAGGCTGCAGTACAATCCAGAAAGACAAATATCTCTCAAAATTCAACTTCGGAAAGGTGGGAGGGTTTTACTTTGAATTGGATGAATCCATCTGTAGTATTACTCCGACAAAAGAGCATTATGGAGAATTTGTCTCCCTGGTGTGGAAGACTGCCCAGAAGAACATCCATAGGGATGCAATTGCTGAAGGGAGCTGAATGAAACAACAAACCTGTGCCTTAATAGCAAAAAAGTATGGTGCTATTTGAAAGCTGAACCCTAATGGACAACAACCAAAGTGCATCGCTATAGTCTTGCCTGACCAAGTCACACACCAGCTCATCCTAAACAAGCCTGCAAAGCAAATTGCAGAATGAAACAAGTTAAGCAGGAACTTCACTCTCGGCTCAGAAACTGCAAAGTTGACAGTGAGCAGCTCAACAGTGAAGAACTGACAATAGCCCTGAAAACCCTGAAATGTGGAAAGGCAGCTGGGCTTGTGCATCTAATAAACTGTTACTACACCTCGGGATGAGAGCACAGAAGTGGCTGCTTGACTTCTTTAATTCATGAATGGAGACAATGCAGATGCCCAGATACATAGGCTGCAAAGACAGGCTGATCTACTCAAATCACATAACTCTTTGAGTTAGGGTGTTTATCGACCAGTATTTTTACTTTGCTCAACCTACAAGGTATATGACTGGAGGATAATGGGTAGAATAGTACCAATTGTGAAAGGGCAGCTGACTGATAACCAAGATGGTCATGCTATGGCCAAGTTGTAAACCTAACTCAATAAATGAAAGATGATTTTGAAACCTGTAAAATTACAGGGCCTGTGTTTGTCAATCTGTCAGCTGCTTATGATACTGTGAAACATCACGCACTTCTACTGAAATGGCAAGAATTTTGAGAAATAGCAAGATGCTCCATCTCATCTTCTCCCTGCTTGAGAATTGACAGTTCTTTGGCAAGATGGATGGCTAGATAAGTTGATGGCATACTCAACAGCATGAACTGCCCCAAGGTTCAATGCTATCACCCTTGCAGTTTAACATTTACACAAATGACCAGCCAGAAATCCCTGGTGTGCAAAGATTCGTTTATGCAATGATCATTGCCTTGCTACCCAATTGGAAAGAATTGAGGACACTGAACACATTCTAACTGGTTTCCTTGGTGTACTTGGCAATATTATTGCATGTGGTTTCTGAATGCCAACCTCAGTAAGACACAAGTGTGCACCTTCCAACTGAAACACCACCAGGTCAAGCAAAAACTCCAGATATTGTGGGATGGTACAATTATTGAGCACTATGAACCTCCAGTGTAACTAGAGGTCACATTAGACTGAATGCCGACATTCAAAGAACACATCAAGAAGCAGAAAAAGAAAGTGAACTCCAGGAATTGTGTACTGCAGAAACTGAGTAACATAAAATGGGGAGCTGTCTCTGAAACATTCCAAGCAACCAGTCTCACCCTGTGTTACTCAGCTGCAGAGTACTGTGCCCCAGTATGGTCATGCTCAAGCCATGCCCATATAACTGATATTGAACAAAATCAGTTCTGTAGGATCATCAGAGGGACTATGAAATGCACTATACTGTCATTATACTGCCTCATGGGGATTGCATGCAGGATGCCTTCAGTAAAAAGCAGATACAAAAACAGGTGCTTGATCCAAGACATCCACTGCAGGGGTACATCCCATCACCCTGAAGTTCAGAAAAAGCTTTGCCTCTGACAATCCCTTATCCCAAATACTATTGTGGAAAGGTACAGAGTAACAAAATAGCTGGAAATGACAATGATCTTGGATGTTCCTTCAGAACAATTCCCTCCAGGCGCTGACCTCGAACAAAAATACTGGTGTATTCTAAATCAAGCAAGATCGGAGGTGGCAAACACTGGAGACACTATGACCAAGTGGAAGCTGAGAAACGACCCAAAATGTGAATCCAGAGAGCCTAGACAAACACTTGATACAGTGCTCCTGTCAACATCCTGTATTCCTGAGGAACTAGTCGAGGTATGTGACAACACCAAGTCTTGGTTGTGGTTTTGGAGTGATAACCTGTGATGATGAGGATGATGGTGATGAAGCCTCTGACACCTAATGCAAGGGCAGCAGGCATTCTGACTAAGATATGAAAGTAAAATCAAGAAGGGGAAAATCCTGCAGTTTCTGGGAACTCTTTCTGAAAGAACATTGGTGGCTAGTCCCTAGTTAGTTTTAAGGAGCCTGAGTTTCAGACTTACAAGCTCAGGCAGTCAAACACACAACCTGGATACAAGCTGTGACTCCTGGGGATGTTACATTAGTGGCAAATGTTTGCGATCACTGTTTGAAAAAAATATTTTAAAACTACAAGTTACATTGGGCAGATGTTGGCTGATAGGTGCTTTGAATTCACAGTCGTGTTCATACAAGTGCCAGACCACACTACATTCAGTGGTTAAAGTAGGCCTCTATCCAATGCACCATACCAGATCTTGTGTGTTCGTGTAAAAGAACCCTCTATTACTAGCTACAGTTGGACATTTCCCAAAAATGTCTTGCAAAAGCAAGTTGCATTCAATAAACTTTCACCGAATCACAGGCAGGAGTCTGATGGAACCTTGTCTGCCAAGCAAATGTCTGGTGGAAACCTGCCTGGTTCCCTGCCAGCTCACCTGGTGGGCTACTGGGTAGCCTGAGCTTCCAGGGTCTGTGGCCCCCAGGTAGCTCTGCCACCAGAACTGCCCCAGAACCAGAGCAGAGACCCTTGATTTTTAGGATCAGTGGTTACCACACAATGCCAGAGCTTTTAGCCTCTCTGCCATACAAACAAGAGCTTGAAAACCCTGGGAGATCTCAGGGCTTTCCCATTCATGGCCCTAGAGCCAGGAGCCTGCCAGATCTGGAAGAAGCTGTCAGAAGCTAGACTCCCAGATCTATAAGGGGGCCTGAGCCAGGACACTCAAACTCTCATGGAGATGGGAGCCTGGATGGGCTTCTAGGGTCTATGGCTCTGGAGTATTCCTCACCATGCAGACTGTGGCAGGCTGGAGACCCCAGGGCTCTCAGATTTCCCCTCCAGCTGGTTCCCTAGGCAGCATGACTCCTAAGTGCGCAGCCAGGCAGCCAGCTGGCCTGGAAGTCTGGAAGCCCTGGGGTCCCCACCCCTGGAGCAGTCTGCATGGAAGGGCAGCCTCAGAGCTGCAGACCCTGTGAACCCCAGCAGCAATGAAACTGACAAGACCATCAATTTCAGCCAGCAGCTGCTGGTTCCAGGGAGCAGATTTTGTTAGAGAAACACCATGTGTCAGTGTTTCCAACACACATTTTTTTTCAGGATTTCTTGTTCTTGAGACATTTTGAATTATTTTGGTTTTGACCCAGTTCAGATCAGAACCAAATTCTGAAATATCAAAATTTCCCATGAACCCGAAATCCCAATTTTCATCCAGCTCTATTACTGGTATCTCTGGAAGATAAGGGCAAAGGAGTATCTAGCATGGAAATAGCCAACAGTAGCATTTGCTATTGCTACTTGAGTAATTGGGAATGTGTGATTACATGTATGCAGGACTATTGGTAGTGGCAAGGAGTGAAGGCACTTTCTCAGAGTTACTCATCTGACTATTGAAATTGACCTTTTTCAATTATATTCTTTGAAACATTAGGAAAGGCACTTTGAAAAATACATTTGTACAGGAATTAAACCAGCAGCTTGCAACACTTAAAGTAAATGGAAACTCCTCTGCAACACAGGAGTTATTTTCTGCTTTGCTAAATCAACAGGGCATATCTCAAATAGTTTCCTCTTGAGTGGCCCTTTCCTGCTTCCATTAAAATTAATGGGAAAATAACTACTGAGATCATCAAGAGTAGGATCAGGCCCAGTGTGTGCAAAGAACTCAGTAAATAAACAAGGCCACCACTCCCATTCAATCATGGGGAGCAGAGCAGCAAGTGTTAGAAAAGACTTATGGATTTGCCTCTCTAGCCATATGATGAGCCTTAAAGACTTTCAATTTTTCTTGAACTTTCAGTGCATCATAACAGAGGCTAATATTGAAGTAATTTTGCAATGAGACAAAATGTGCTCTCTGTGGGTCTACATGTACAGTATTCGAAGTTTTATGGCCCAACTAGCTCAGTTGGCTAGTGTGTTATGCAAATACCTCCTCCCCCACCCCAGGCTATGGTTTTAAGTTTCCACTAGCCAATAAAGAGACTGAATATCCCTAACAGCCAGCTACTGTGTCACAAGGATCTTCCCAGTAACATTTAGTGAAACATGATACAGGGGTGATTCCTAGGAAGGGTTATATATGGTCAAATAGCTCCCTTTAGATACCCAGCATCGTAAATTGAATAGGGAACTAGTTTGGGAGTTAGGAGACCTGGGAGCAAATCACTTGCTTGGTAAATTTATCCCAGAAAAATGACTTTCCCCATATGAAAATATTATAGACTTAGACACCTTGGTAAAATAAGATGACATCTAGGGGTACAAAATGCTGTATCAGGGATTACCCTAAACACATGTAATTTCCCTTATCATTTTTGTCCTATTTGAATAATCGCTTCCGGTGTTACAGAAGTGCATGCAAAAAAGCTGCCAATGGGCAGGACTAGCATTCTTAAAAAGAAGGGTTGGGTTCTATGGATGCCACTATAAGAACACAATGTGGCACAGTAACCACATAAATGTTCTATTTGGGTGCAGCAGTAAGCAAGAGCAAGTCCGTGCCACAGAATGCTCTGCATGCTGTTGAGCTTGGGCAGGCTGCTTAGCACTTTGGAGCACTGAGCATAGTCATTCTGCAGAGAATGATCAAGGCAAACCAGTCAAATTATAACACCTCCAGAGAGGTACCACCTCCTAAGTAGGCTCACATATTCCGATTCAAACTGATTTCTCCAGAGACCAACAGACAAAGAAAGGACTTTTTGGATAATAAACATGAGCTTAAACCGGCTCAGGGCCTTTGTCCTGGTTCTGGATCTAAGATAGATGAATTTATAACCATGGGCAAAATCCAGTTGTGGGTTTTGAAGGACTGAAGCCTACCAGGTTGGGGTTGGGGATGAGCTCTGGTAAACGTTTAACATATGTGTAGCTTCTTTTATTGTTTTAATATTTCCCCCGTAATGCTTTCACCTTAAAAATAAATGTGGTTGCTTAGAAGGAGTTGTGTGGTAATTTATAACTGCTGGCAGTGCACTATTCATAGCCTTTGGAGAGAAAGTAAAGTGCAGGTGATGATCTTTTAGGCAGTCTGGCTTGTTGGGGATATCACAGTGTAAATCAGGGAGCTGCACAGTCTTAAAACCCTGGTCAGGAGGGAATGAGACTCAGGTCTCCACCTGAGATAGGTAACAGCTGGGAGTCGGAAGCCTAAAGTGGGTGCCCATGGTGAACCACAGAGGGGGAATACAGGTGCAGTTACTCTGAAACTGTGAGAGATATCAAGTGGCCTTTTTGCTCCATGGAGGTGCTGGAGAGTCCATTTGGGCTGATTCTGGCCTAAGGTTAGAAGCAAGTAGACATTTGGGTTTGAATTCTTACTTTAGCTGAAGCAGAGCCATCATCCCTAATTACACAGTCCATTACTAAGTTTGCACACTAGAGCTAATTTGTTACCCTCCATCTTCTGGGGGATAGATAGACAGCAACAGAGCAATGACCCCAGTTCTAAACACAGCAGCCCAGCAGCATCTGTATGACATAGCAGGAGTCAGTGATTTGGAACAGGAACATATGTATAAATATGCCATGGACTAAGCGTGTGACAAAGGCTCTAAGTATGGAGTATAGGAGAGAGCATGATATGGATGCATTTCTATAACACATAGAAAGTTTCCCAGACATTCTCTTTTGGCAAGATTACATATTGCTGATGTCAATAAGTCATAGTAATAAACAGTGCGATAACAGCAGGGTTGTGTGGAGTGGGGGTAAATTTGGGGTTAAAACAGGTCAGACACCTGAAAATCAGGTAGTTTAGATGTATGGATGAGGAACACAGAGAGCAGATTGAAATTACTGAATACAGTATCATAAGAACATGGCGACACAGCATGGAGCAGGACATTGGTGTTAATTTATTCCCCTTCCCGCACACATCTACACAAAGTGTATAGATGTTAGCAGTCCCTAGGGGTGTTGATATAAAGGCAATACTGTTAGAGCTCTGTTTCTCTCCCTCCCTATCTCTTTCACACACACATAGTGTTAGGGAGCAATGACTAGCTGTTCCATAGTTCAGGATGAGGCTAGCTTCACATTAAAAGAAGAGGAAGTATTGTCCAGTGGGCAGGGTGCTAGCTTGACAATTGGCAGACCAGGTTTGTTCCCTGCTCCACACTTCCTGTGTGACCTTGGGCAAGTCTGGGTGAAATCCAGGCCCTATGGAAGTCAATGACAGGTCTCCCATTGACTTCAATAGGGCCATGATTTCATTGCTAGTTTCTCTGTGCCTCAATTTGCCATCTGTAAAATGGGGGTAATAGCACTAACCTGCCTCACAGGGGTGGTGTCAGGATAAATATGTTAAAGATTGGGACATGCTCAGATGCTATGGTCATAGTAGGAGGCCATAAAGGTACTATAGACTGGTTGCTCAAATGTGGAGCTTCTCTGCTGTATATCTGTGGGTGCAGATGGATTATGACTTGTGCCATCAACTGGCTACTGAAGCTGGCCCATAATGTTCATCTTAATTGCTCTGTTGGTTCATGCTAAATGCATAAAGCAAAATTGACCTGCAGGTTGATGAAGAGGCATTTGTATATCCTAGAAGTTCCTGAATAATCCAGATAGTTACTATACATACAAGTCCACATTAAATTGCTCTTGCTGGAGTGTAAAACAGACTGCATATCTTTCCTCATGCAAATAGACTGACTGAAATTAAGATCATTCCCTGTTTACCTACTCTGATTTCCAAAACATGCTATTAGCCACTCAGCTCATTCCTGAGCAATTCATCTTTTCTGAAAACTGCTAGTGTTAGTTTTCAGACTGATACAATGTGACATGAAAAATTTCCTAAGTGCTGCTTCAATTTAATATACAGGAGGTTAAAAAAAAGTTACCAAAGATTAAAAAAGACTGTCCATGACCTTAGCTCTGGAGGGGAGAGCACACAGGACATGATTCACTGTTGTCTTGCACCTTCTGTAGTCATTTACAGCAGTGCATAGAGGGAATAAAACTATTACTATATGAGAATGGTATGCAGTGGTGTGCATGACTACACAAAGTGCAGAGCAATGGAGAATGGAGACCAAAGGAATCTTTCTCTTTACCCCTGCACATGGGCTCGGTACGATCACAGTCTCTGCTTGTGTCAGTGCAGGAACTGCTCCCTTCCTTTGCTCATTTACCTAAAAAGAACCCCAAAGGAATCATATCTGGGGCCTCTCCCACACTCCACACCAGCATACGAAGCTGGCTAGCCATGGAGAGAGGCGCACGCTGCACAACCAGTATGCTTCACTATTCACACTCCCCTTGCACTCCCAGGAGTTTTGGGAGGGATGGTGCCTCCCAAAGATCTCACTGGATAGGGATATGGCTGTGATGTTACTGACATGAACTATGACCATATAGATCATTGTTGCAACCAGGGTCCTATGGTTACACCAGGTCTTGTACAGAGGAGGTCAAGTGGGGTGTCTATGGAAAGGTTGTAGTTTGCTGGTTATGATTATGCTGTCTGTATGTGTGTATCATTTTTGTATTTGAAGTTATGAATATTGTACTTGTATCTCAATGTGTTTGATTCTAATAGCCTCAGTGAAGCATTTAGTCAGCTTCTTGAGAAAGGACTATTCTCAGTAAGTGCCCAATCAAGAAACACTTAACTGACAATGGACTCTGGGAGATGCCAATCCACATCTGAGCTTTCCTGGGAACGTTCAAACTAACATGTGAACAATGATGTCAGCCTGCAAAAAGCTGAATCATTCATGGACATGTGACTTGCCCAGGTGGCTACAAACTCCATCTTGTTGCTGTGATTTTGCACAGGAGAACAAAGGGGTTTCTGCCCACAAGAGAGAGAATATAAAAGGCCCTGGAAACCCCTCCATTTTGTCTTCAGCTGGCTCAAGAGATGGCCTCCCCACCCCCAAGAAATGCCTGAAAGAAACTGGAACAAAGGACAGTAACTATGGGGGTGTGAGTGATTGCTAGGAAGCAGTCCAGTCTGTGAAAGAAGCTTGTTGGAACATCTCTGGGGGTGAGATTTCATCTGTAATCAGTTTCTTACTGTATTAGGCTTAGATGTGTGTGTTTTGTTTTATTTTGCTTGGTAATTTACTTTGTTCTGTCTGTTATTACTTGGAGCCACTTAAATCCTACTTTTTATATTTAATAAAATCACTTTTGCTTATTAATTAACCCAGAGCAAGTAATTAATACCTGGAGGAGCAAACAGGAGTGCATATCTCTCTATCAGTATTATAGAGGGCGGACAATTTATGAGTTTACCCTGTATAAGCTTTATACAGAGTAAAATGGATTCATTTGGGGCTTGGATCCCATTGGGAGCTGGGTGTCTGGGTGCTGGAGACAGGAGCACTTCTTAAGCTGTTTTCAGTTAAGTCTGCAGCTTTCGAGTACGTGGTTCAGACCATGGGTCTGTGTTGGAGCAGACTGGTGTATCTGGCTCAACAAGGCAGGATTCTGGAGGCCCAAAGTGGCAGAGAAAACGGGCTCAGAGGTAGTCTCAGCACATCAGGTGACTGTCCCAAGAGGGTTTCTGTGATCGAACCCATCACAATGGCTAAATGACACAATCTAGCCCTAAATATATGTAGATAGAGGGAAATGATTGTTGCAATTACAACATAAAACTACTAAATAGGAATTACTGTTTTTTTTTTTTTCTAAAGTAGCCCTTTCTTATATAGTTTTTCAAGCAAAATCTTTCCTTTAGGGCCCAATCCAGGAAATGTTTACCCTTTGAGAGCCCCTTCATGTGTTAGTAGTTCCATTCAGTGCAGTGGATTTTTCTCATAAGTAAGGACAACACCCATGAGTAAGGGTTTACAGAGCTGGGCACATAGAACTCTGTAAAAAGCAAAATTGTTCAGTGTGTCTTTGTATTCCCTTTCCTTCCCCCTCCCCCCTTTTAAAGTTTTCCACTGCAAACCCTCAACAAATTGCAATAAAGTGTCCACATGAGTCATCTGTCCAATAATTAATCTTTGCTATGCTGAAGGCATCCAAAAACACAGAACAGAAATACACAAGGGAATGTTCTATTAGCTGGAAATTAAAGTCTAAAAGGCTCTTGCTCTTGTTTCTCCGGCAGAGACTATTTAAAAAAAAATTATAAGTGAAAGCTGGGTCTCACTACTAATTTCTGGGAATGACAATTTCTCTGTGAGTTAAAGCAGCCATGTCAAAAAAGAGCCTGGGACAATCATGAGATACTAATGCACATAATACTTCTACAACACACATACCTAATTAGAAAGAGAAAATGCTCTATTGCATTCTAATCATTAGGAATCTGTTTGAATTTGGGACCAGGCCAACTGGATATTCCTTTCCTTGGGCTACTCTTTTGCTTTTGAACTATGCTGTTTTAAGCAGTAGACCTGGAAGACCTTTGCATTACTGAGGTTCATGCCATTTGACTCAGGCTCACAGGGCTCAGGATAAGGGGCTGTTTAATTTACACATTCGGGCTTGGGATGAATCCCATGTTCTAGGACCATGCGAAGTGGGAGAGTCCCAGAACTTGGGCTGCAGCCTGAGCCCAAATGTCCACCCAACAATTAAATAGCCCCTTAGCTAGACCCCGTGAGCCTGAGTCAGCAGGCACGGGCCAGCTGTGGGTGTCTAACTGCAGTGTAGATACACCCTAAGATCCCTCATATACAGTGTGGTGTGGAAGGGGGCAATTTGGCCTTTTGGGCTATCTGGGATAGCGGAGGGCAGGTAGTTATTATTGTATAAGTGTTCATGAGATGTTCTCAACAGATTTCCCTTTAACAGAGGTGTGTAATAGTGCCTTCTGAGTTAAGATTTGAAAAATCCTATGTTATCTAAACTTTGTTTGACCCCCTTCCAATTTTGGGAGGCATGGCAGGGTAGAAATCCTTTTGGACTGAATTTTTCATGTATGTTTTCAAGTCAGAAGCAAACGGTTTAAAAAAACAACCAGAAAAATGAAAATATGGCTTTGCAATAGCAGATTTTGATATTTGTGAAATGGTCTATTACCCTGATGAATGGTGATTTTTTTTCCTATAGCTAGTCATTAAAGTTCAGATATAGTTAAGTAATGAATACAAATACCACTTATTCACCAGGACTCAAAGAAAAAAACTGCCTTCATGTTCCCACTCTCATATAAAATACTGAATCAGTGACATTTAAGTGAGCTTCAGTCACCCTCTTTGACTCTAGTCTAAAAGTTTGTATCAAAGAAAATATGGCAGTTGGAGCAAGAGCTGAGGGCTTGATTTTTTTTTTTTTAATGTGCCCGAACAGAATTTAGGTGCAATGGAGGAGAGGGGGTAGGATTCAGAGTTTTATGAATTCATGGATTTCAAGACCAAAAGGAACCGTTGTGATCCTCTAGCCCAGGGATCGGCAACCTTTGGCATGCGGCCCATCAGGGAAATCCGTTGGTGGGCCAGGATGGTTTGTTTACCTGCAGCATTCACAAGTTCGGCGATCGCAGCTCCCACTGCCGATGGTTCGCCGCTCCAGGCCAATGGGGGCTGCGGGAAGCGGCGCGGGCCGAGGGATGTGCTGGCCGCCACTTCTCACAGCCCCCATTGGCCTGGAACGGCGAACCGCGTCCGGTGGAAGCTGTGATCGGCTGAACCTGCGGACGTTGCAGGTAAACAAACCGTCCCGGCCCAACGGTGGATTTCCCTGACGGGCCACATGCCAAAGGTTGCCGATCCTTGCTTTAGCCTGACCTCTTGTATAACACAGGCCAGAGTACTTCCTCAAAATAATTCCTAAAGCACATCTTTTAGAAAAACATCCAATCTTGATTTAAAAATTGTTAATGATGGAGACTCTACCACCATCCTTGATAAATTGTTCCAGTGATTAATTACCCTCACTGCCAAAAATTTATGCCTTATTTCCAGTCTGAACTTGTCTAGTTTAAACTTCCAGCTATTGGATCATGTTATACTTTTGTCTGCTAGATTGAAGAACCCATTATTAAATATTTGTTCCCCCATTAGGTACTTGTGATCAGGTTGTCTATCAATCTAAAACTAAATAGATTGTGCTCCTTGAGTCTATCATTACAAAATAGGTTTTCTAATCTTTTAATCATTCTCATGGCTCTTCTCTGTGCCTTCTCCAATTTATTGACATCCTTCTTGAGTTGTGCACACCAGAACTGGTCACAGTATTTCAGCAGAGGTCACACTAGTGCCAAATACTGAGGTAGAACCTCTGTACTTCGATTTGAGATTGCCCCAGCATATCCAAGGATTGAATTAGCCCTTTTGGTCACAGTGTCACAGTGGGAGGTCATATTCAGATGATTATTCACCACAACCCCCAACAGGGAGCTAATTGTGGCTCTTGATTCTGAGCCATCCAGCCCTGGCGTAATGTACCTAGGGATCTTATTCTAGTGGAGAACTGGGCAGTGGAGTACTGGCAGCTTTACATGGCCAGAGATTCCCCCAGCACAGAGAGTGAATTATCCAGTGAAAATCTTTGGTTGTTTATGTTCACTTGCATTGCATAGGTGGCATAAAGTGAATTTGGGAGACTGCAGAATTTGGCTGTCAGTTAAAACTTCAGGATTTGGCCCCATAGTAATAATTTTTTAATAAAAGGTTTATGCAGCAAGCAACCCCCTATCCCACCAAAAAAACCTCATCACTGGAGTGGTCAAAAATGTTAACTAACATATGAGATGCTAAAATTAGACCTTAATCCAAAATGCTGAGTTAATCCTCCTGTGTCACAAATACTCTTCTCTGTATTCAAAAGGGCCTTGATGTTACAGACCCTACCAGAGAGTTCTGCTAACGCATAAAAGTTTGTGTTTTCAGAACTGGTTTCAGGACACCCCTCACCATAGTTTCCCATCTCTCTGCTTGGTGATTGCCACTCATAGCTTGAATGCATGGGAGTGCAGAAAAATATGGCAAAATCAATTATTGTTTTTTGTTTACTATTGGAACAGGCCCTTTTTTAGAATAGTGTAACAATGAGGGACTGAAAAACTATCCCGTTCTTCCCCCTCCCCTCTGGGAACAGGCTGGAATTTCTGCTGAGGCCTGGATTCAGTCCATAAAGCGATGCCATCAGATGTTGAGCCAAGAGAGTCTGCAAAAGGAGCAACATGGTGGGGTGAAAAAATGCACTGTCTCGTGGTTTTTCATGTCCACTTTTGATGTATGGCTGTGACACCTTGGTCTGAACACCACTGAGCACTGTTATGATCCCTTTATTTATAACAAGCAGCTTGCTGGATCACACTGTATAGTTTGGATCCCGAGGGTATATTTACATCAGAGGGGGAGCTGCGGGAAAAGTCAACAGTTCAAGCCCAGTAATCCTGAGCCAGCATTCTTTCACTCTGAGCATTGACGAGCTGCACTGTTGAAATCTGACTTATACAGGGGCCTTGTTCTATTTGCTATTCTTTTTCCTTCTTCCCCCCCCCCCCCCCCAAAAAAAAAGGAGTTGTTTCACAGCACCACTCCCATGTGAGTGGAAAAACCAGGAAGTGCCTCTAGCCAGGTTTGAAGTCCATATGGGGCTATGGAGCTCTGTCGAAGAAATCTGGTCCTTGAGCCTGTTTGCATTCAAGCGCCTGATCCAAGGCCTATTAAAATCAATGGGAATCTTTTCATGCCAATGCTCAGTAGATTTTGGACTGACTCTTTTCAGGTTTCTTGTCATCTTTCCCTGAGATGTAAAGCACCTGACTTAATTCTCAGTGAAGAACAAAATTAAAGTAACTTATCTAGTTGTAGGATAGGGTGACCAGACAGCAAATGTGAAAAATCAGGACGGGGTGGGGAGGTAATAGGAGCTTATATAAGAAAAAGACCCAAAAATCAGGACTGTCCCTATAAAATCAGGACATCTGGTCACCCTATTGTAGGAGTTGTGGCTGAGACTTCTTTAATTCTATTTTCCTTTGCTTGCATGTATTCCCTTAATCTTCCTCACCCTTCTGTAAGGTATGTGTCAGATTAGCTGTCAGATTGCTGCAGCTCTTCTCCCTTGGACTGTGCTGTCATTTCAGTTAATTGCTAGCATTGGCTTTCTTTTTCGGCTCTGTGAAAAGAAAATTTAACTCAGTTTCAAGTCATATTTATTCTTATATCCTATGTGACAGTAAGGTCCAGAATTGGTGGGTGAACAGAGTAAAACATAAGTAAACATAGTGACTAAGGGGCCAGTCCTGACACTGGCGTTAAGCCCAAGTAAGTGAGCTTTGCTCAGAGGTGTTTCTTGTGCCCAGGTGAAGGTACTTTCCCTGGTATTCAGCCTCCAGGTTGCAGGAACTTCCCATGCCTGTTGTTGAGTTCCCCTTTGATAAGAGGAGGGGGGCAATTTGCTTGTAGATTTGTGCATCAGTGCTCTTCCCTCCCTCACCCATTGAACTACAGTAATTCAGCTGCAGTCAGGGCCCTCCATGTCCAGGGAGTTTGGGAAGAAGAGGGTAGGATTTTCCCTTTTATGACTAATTGATTAATGCAGTGAGGCAAGTAACCTAAATTCCATTTCCTGGTGTCCTTACCTGCACTAAAACCCAGCAATCTCACTCCAGGATGTAGTACAGCAGTTTGCAGGGAGCTAATTGTCCTCTTCTGGCATTGCAAGCCAGATAATAGCAGTTTCCCCCTCCCTTTGCAGCACACAAAACTGGCCTTTTATCTTAGATCATGTTAACAATGCTTAGTTCTGGTTCTAATCAGTGGTTTGCTCACAAAGGCACTAGTTAATGTAATGTATCCCTTCAATTATCCCAATCTAATCATTAGCATTGAGATAAAGGGCTTCTGTTTAGCACAATATTCTATTAAACACTGACATGTCAGTTACTGAGAGTCCTGCTAACTCTAAACATTCAAACAGGAGCCAAGAGGGGCAGCACACTATGCAGTTACCTGGATGTAGGAGAAACCTCAGACAACTCTGCATAGGTAACACATCTCTGGAGGAGGAGGGAGGTACAATCTTCTAATACAATATGTAGCATATGTTTACTCTTGTTAGCTGCTCTAGGAGCAGAATAAAAGGGACCATCACTTAGGCCTGGTCTACACTTACCCCCCAAGTCGAAGTAAGGTACGCAAATTCAGCTACGTGAATAACGTAGCTGAATTCGACATACCTTACTTCGAATTTACCGCGGTCCACACGCGGCAGGCAGGCTCCCCCGTCGACTTCGCGGTACTCCTCTCGCCGAGCTGGAGTACCGCAGTCGACGGGGATCACTTCCTGGTTCGATTTATCGCGTCCACACCAGACGCGATAAATCGAACTCGGAACTTCGATCCGCAGCCGTCGAACTACCGGGTAAGTGTAGACTAGCCCTTAGACTCTCTGATTCTGAGAGTCAGTGGGCCAGATTCTCCTCTCATTCACTTTTTCAGGGACTGTTTCCTCTGGTTTTACTAAAACTCAATTGATTTCAGTAGAGTTACTCTGGATTTGCATTGGACTGACTGAGACCAGAATGTCCTGCTGTTCATGGGGAGTTGACAGCAGCAGTAATATATGTCCTGCTCAGTTGGGCATTAAGATGTGAACAACAAAATGGGGGAGAAATGAGGGGCTTGATTGTTTCTGGTTGTGCGCGGATGAGCAAGTAAGCAAGGGAGGGTGGGAGGGAGAGAGAGAGAGCACAGAGCCTTGCCTCACCTTGAGCACCCATGGTCAGGCTGGCTCGATGACTCCACTGGTGTGCTGAGCTGGCCAGGACCAGGGACCAATGTATGCTGCCCTCGTTGAAAGGGGGCTGAGCTTCCACTGTAGTGTGCACTGTCTGAGAGCCCCAGGAGGAATTCTAGGGAAATATTTCATAAATTCCATGGTCAGAAGGGACCATTATGACTATCCAGTCTGGCCTCCTGCATAGTACAGGTCATAGAACTTCCCCAGAATATTTCCTAGAGCATAGCTTGTAGGAAAAAATCCAATCTTGTTTTAAAAATTGTCAGTGATGGAAAATCCACAACAACTCTCAAACTGTGGGTTGGACCTCCAAAGTAGGTCGCAACCCTGTTTTAATGGGGTCGCCAGGACTGGCATTAGACTTGCTGGGGCTTGGGGTCAAAGCCCGAGCCCCACTGCCTGGGGCTGAAGCCCAAAGGCTTTGGCTTTGGCACCCTGCCCGGGACTTAACTATCTTGAGTAATTTTGTATTATATGCGAACTTTGCAACTTCACTGTTTACCCCTTTCCCCACATCATTTATGAATATGTTGAACTGCACTGGTCCCTGTTAGTCTCTAAGGTGCCACAAGTACTCCTGTTCTTTTTGCTATATACATCTCTCCACTATGAAAGTGCACTGTAGCAGTGTCCACACAACATGCTGCATACTGTAGATTCACACGCTGACTTGCAGTACAGAAACTTGAAGTGTAGACAAGCCCTAATGTAGTGTTGCTGTATTCCTTCCAAAAGGGAACTCAGGATTTCAGTAATGAGTGAACTGATTCCAGTATTCAGCATAAAATGCTTACAAGTTTGCACAGAACTCTGTTATCATTTGGGATGAAAGACACTCTATAGATGTGAGATATTTTTCTCTGGTTCCATTGTTTGGAAAATTCAGCAAGTGACCACTTTAAGGTTCTAAATTCCATCCACCGGGGTTTAATTAAATTGTTATTTACTTATCACAATAAAAGCCTCAAAAGGGAGTGTCTTTGGATTTTTCATCAGCCTGAAATAGAGGTTGAAAGCCCTCAATGTTCAAAAGTTCACTGAGGAGCCTACTGTCCAAAACTATTTAAATGGTTAAATGCATTCAGTGTAATCTCTGTGTAAGTGAATTCTGGTGTTATCAGTTATGGTAAGACATCTAAACACGTTTAATGTTGCCCTGTTGTGATACCATGAAGGGAAACGTACAAACACTAAGATCCTCATCGTATGGTTATTGTATGGTGGCACTACATTAAGAGTTAAGGCATTTCCATACCTTAACCTGTTTGGATTTCTTTTAAGTGTAACCTTAACTTTGAATGACCTGCATTTGTAATGCTTTTTGTCTTTAGATTACTGATACATACTCTCAACCTTAACTCCCTTTTTTCATTAACTTGTTTTTTCTCTGGGAATATAGATGAGTCTGAGTTTTTATGTGTAGTGGGAATGGCAAGGACCTCCTAAGATCCTCACAGTTGCTAGGTCTCTGGAGTATATGAATTTCCAGTGGTTATTGCAAGAGACAGGTCTAAAATGTTTAGGATCGGCTCAGGAATTTCTGGCCATCCAGGGACAGATTTAGATCTTTCAGTGTATTAAAATAGAAATGTAAGATGATGCTTTTCTGATTCATTTACAAGATAACTCATTGTGAATATAGGGGTTGTCTCATCATGAAAACAGGCAATTCCATTACAAAGACATTTCTAACCCACTCCCAGAAGACACTGACTACAGCCTTAGAATTAGAAAAGGTACAGAGAAGGGCAAAAAATGATTAGGGGTATGGAATGGCTTCAATATGAGGAGAGATTAAAAAGACTGGGATTGTTCAGTTTAGAAAAGAGACAACTAAAGCGGGATATGATAGAGGTCTATAAAATCATGACTGGTGTGGAGAAAGTGAATAAGGAAGTGTTATTTACCGCTTAACATAACATAAGGACTAGGGGTCAGTCAATGAAATTAGTAGGCAGCAGATTTTAAAACAAACAAAAGGAAGTACTACTTCATGCAAAACACAGTTAGTCATGGAATGCATTGCCAGGAGATGTTGTGAAGGCCAAAAGTATAACTTGGTTCAAAAAAGAATTAGCTACGTTCATGGAGGATAGGTCCATCAATGGCGGTTAGCCAAGATGGTCAGGGATGCAACCCCATACTGAGTGTTTCATAGCCTCTGATAGCCAGAAGCTGGGACTGTATGATAGGGGATAGATCACTTAATTGCTCTGTTCTGTTTATTCCCTCTGAAGCATCTGACACTGAATGCTGTCAGAAGACAGGATACTGGGCTAGATGGGCCATTTGTCTGACCCAGTATGGCCATTCTTCTGTTTTTATTCAGAGTCCTGGAGTGTGGCTTCGTATACTGCTGCTTCAAAGCATAGTATGCTAAACCACACTCTGGGACCTTCACTGTGCTGTAGTAGTGTCCACATGGGACATTACAGCACAGCGAATTGGTATGCCTAAATTCAAACCCTGGCTTGTGGTGTAGTTACTTGCCATCTGGACAACCCCTTAGTATAAAGCAGGAAGTGAAACTGCAAGGAGAATATAAATAGACAGATTATAATCAGGATTTACCATGGAATTCACTCCTTGTCACAGAATTGGGCTCCAGAATCTCCCCTTTCACTTAAACTGGAAGACAAACTTGTAAGCATGAACTGAATGTAAACTGAAGCAGTGATTTGTGACTGAGTCTGTAGTGTGCCTGAAAGGTGTCATCTGTCCCATTCATCTTAATCAGAGCCCTGTGGCCTTGGTGAGTCCACAGCTGCAGAATTTAGCATTTTTCCAAGATGCCATTGAAGTCTGGATTTTGCTGCAGAATTTGCCAGTATGCTACAGTCAGGAGTTTGACATTTGGTTTTCTGTCTCATTGCTGGAGTCCTGAGACCTGCCTACAAATGTATTTTGCTTTCCCCACAAGGGGGAGTTAATTGGATTACAGTGCGTACTTCTTGCACACTGTTCTATGCAGGCACACAGCAGGGGAGTTGGAACTGTAGTACAGTTTGCAGCCAGGGAGTTGGGGGTAGCCAGAAGTATAGGCTGGTGAACTGGGCTGCTTGGAGATCAGCACAATAGCTGAGGCTTCAGGGGCATGGAGATGAGCTGCTGAAGCGGGCTTTGTGGTCCCGACTCGACTGGCACTTAGAGGGAGATTCTGAACTAGGTTGCCTGGACAACAACATCACAGGAGTTGAGGTCTGGGGATTGGAATCCGGCTGCCTGGAGTACTAGACCTGGATTATAATCACACAAATCACTGTTTGGCCATAATACTGCAGCTAACACCTCTATTCTTGGAGGGTGGTGGTGGTGGGGGAAAAAAAAGCAATAGTTTTTTAATAACCACAAATAGACAGCAATTCAGTTTAAGATTTCATTCAAAAAGACCCAAACTTGATTCTTAATTCCATGCTGAGACATTGGCTTAGTAGCAACTGTGAAGGAAGAGTAATACCTGCTGTGTATGGGAGCAGATTAGTTCACAGACTGATGTGGTATTGGACTTTTTGATTTTGTCAAGGGTTTTGAGTTTTATAAATAGTGCACAATAAAAACCTTAGAATATTCCTTCTTCTGGGATCCAAATATGGAGGCCATGTGATAAGACATAGGTGTGAGTTTTCAGAAGCTTCTGTGGCCACAACTCCCATGTGTATATGTGTCCATTCTGAATCAAAAAATACATATGTCTGTGGTAGGATTTGCAAAGAGTGTGGCTGGTTGTTTGCAGTGTGTGTACAAATGAGCAAGCTAGGGGTTGTGGCCTCAGGAATAGACATACAAATCCTAATATCAAAATTCCCCTGGGTGACAATGTTTATTAAAAGTTGGGATAAAAATCTTTGATCTCATGTGTAACATTAGGCACATAAATCCATATTTAGGGACCTGATTTTTTTTCAGCGGTGCTGAGAACTCACACTTCCTCTTGAAGTTTGTGCTCAGTATGTCTTAATATGAGGCTATTAGGTACATTACATATGGATTGAGGTGCCCAATTTTAGGCCCCCAAGTTTATAAATTTTGCCCTTAGCAACTCAAGGCATCTTCTTATCCCTGTCATGCTGTCAGATACCACAGTCTGTCATATATACTGCCATGACCTCTGAATATAAACCATGTTACAAGGAAGGGTTTACAGACTTAGTTACTTCTGGTGCTAGAACGGCCCATTAATTCAACCAGTCTGGAGAACTAAAAATATAGTTTTTGGCTTTGTAGTTTTACTGTATTTTATAGAAAATGACTGTCTAAATGATGCTATATCTTGGTAGCAAAATGCCCCAAGATAAAATAATTCTCAGTGTCTTAAACCATCTGGAGCATTATTATTATTATTATTATTTTGCAAGAGGAAATTAAAATAATTTGTGAAACATACAATCCCCCCATTCAACAGAACTAAACAATAACATATCTTTTAAATATTTTAAACCAGTTTTTATCAGCATTATCAAGATTAAAAATTTTAATTTGTGAAATATTAAATCTTTTGTATAATAGTGCACCCTTAATTAAGTTTAATTGAATGAAATATGAAGTGCACTTCAGTTACATAAATAACCCTGGAGATGAATTAAATCAAATCAGGACCCAAGACACAATAATATTTAATTAGGTTACAGTGTATATGACACAGACGACTGGTATTAAATCAAAGCTTCCTGGTTTATCACCATTTCTGCTGAAAAATGGATGAAAAACAAAGAGAGAAGAAAAGAGAGACCTAGAAATCTATTGGGTGCTGATTCAGATAATGTAGTGAATAAAAACGTTAATATCAGTGCAATCTGTCATGGGATTCAATCTGCATATGGGTCCATCATAATTCAGCGATGCATGAAACTTCCCTTTCAACCTGCTGAGTAGAATAAATTTTAAACCACACAAGTCTAATACAGGTTGGTTAAGAAAATCTAAATGTTAGTATTGGCCTTTTTTTTTTTTTTTTTAAATGCATGAACAGCCCTCTTATGTATCTTGAATACACTGGGAAATGTACAAGGTGCTATGCATCCACTGGAGGACTTCAATCCACTGTTGGCCAGCTGTTTGGTGGTAAGCAGAAGCCCGCTGTCTCATGCCTCACCCCTGAAAATATAGAATGGAAATATCACTTTGAATAAAGTTGAAAAAGGCAAAGGAATCAGACTATTTTGTCCTCAAATGGGATCCTAAACTTGAACACATACATTTTAATAAGTTGTATGAAATCAACCTGAACCTTTGTCTGCCTTCCTCTATCCCTCCATTTCTCACGCCTATGCATGCTAGGGAGATTCCTCTTAACAGTGTGAGAGTATGAAGTCAGAATTCTGCAAGCTGGCTCCAAGTCCCTGATGAACAGTACAATCACTGATTTGAGAGAGTGCCTTCTCTCCCCCCCCCCCCCCCCCAATGTACAGCCATAGGAAATTGAGATCAGCTGAAGTTCTGGAAACAAGGGAGAGGATATTTTCAATAAAGAACCCTCATTCCTGGAGTTTACTATCCCTTTTATCTTACAAAACCCAAGTCTATTTTCCCTAAGTGAACAGCGCAAAGCCCACTTGTTTTCTTAGTGGGGGAATTTCAAAAGTGATAAATCAGTGGGATTTGTGTTTCTGACTCACTGAGCTGCTTTTGAAAATCCTGCCCTTTGGCCTTTCACCTGGGGGAACAGTTAGGTGTGTTTTTACTTTTATGTGAGTATGGATAGAACTGGTTGAAATTTAGTTCACCCTTTTAATTGGGGGGGGGGGGGGAAGTTTTGGATGAAAATTCCCCAGCCAGCACTAGTTGTGGGACTGACTATTTTAGTCTGAACTAATTTTGATATTGACTTTTATTAATTACTCACATATAAACATAACCTCTACCCTTGAACAATATACAATCTAAATAGGCAAAGGGTGGGAGAAAGAAGTATTATTACCTCAGTTTTTATAGGGAAACTCCGAGAGAGATTACATGCCTACACCTCCAAAGAAAGTTTTGGCCAGAGCTGAACCCATGTTTTCTGAAGCCTAGATTAGGGACTTTAACCACAAGACCCTACCGCCTAACACTACAGAACAGTCCCTTGGAAGTATAATATAACTAACAATGCTGACTATATAAAATAAGACAAAGACTAATGCATTCAACTTTATTTTTATTTTATTTCATTCTCCACTATTAGCACTTAATAACAAGTACAGATAGACTATGTAGCTGTCACAGATACTAACTTTGCTTTCATGGCCTGGGATGCTTAATCTTCCCATTTTTATAGTGACTTTTGAATGCTAACAATTGGGTGGCCAATAGAAAGGACTGCTTTTCTACAGTTTTGTGCTGTGTTCACTTGATTCTGTCTAGTATTAGTTCCATCCATGATTGGAGTGCCTGTTGGAGGCTCAGAATGGAATTAAACCACAGCCAGCACAATTTAACTAGATCTTTTTATAGCCTGGGTTGTGTAGTCAAGCATAGTAGAAAAGCCATATTCAGGAACATTTTTAAAGCCATCCTCTAGCAGCATTTCCCCTATCTATTTACACAGAACAATAAAGTCCTTCAGAAATTAGGAGTCCAATCACATAAATCTTTCTGTGGAACTACAAGTAGAAAAATGGAATAAAAGTGAGTGAGCTTGATTTAAGAAGGCACTGTATGACCCATGACTTTTATCGTTCTTGGTTATTGAATTTGTCTGCAGAGCTGTGAGACACCTGTGTTGATTGTGGGGTTTTGTTTTGTTTTTTCCAGGGGTGAAAAGAAATCCCTACCTAGCTGAGGGGAAGGGTAGGGTTGGTGTGTGTGTTTGTGCTTCTGTAGCACATAAATATTTTACTTGAACATATATTTGAAAATTTTTGATATCAGAAATATCAGCTCTAATTTCTGTCTGTAAATGAAAACCACTATTCTAAAAAGTTAAAAGGTGATAAGTATGTCAAACTTCTTGTTATGCTTGTTAGAAAAAATAGGAAAATCATAACTGTTTAGAAGCCTCACCTAATGCAGATCTGTTTAGGATGGTGATCGAATAACAGGTAAGAGTAATATGGTGAGACTGACAATGACTTTTTTGACAATATTTTTGTCAAATTATATTTTAAGGCTTCTTGCAGATGTTTTGTGCTTTTATCTCAAATACAGATATACTTCTATAGATGTGCTACATATCAAATGTGAAGGGGATGTAGATCACATTTCCTAAATAAAGCTTGCTTGCACTAAAAACTAAAGTTTTTATAGTTGATCATTTCCTTACATACCTAAGCATATTAATATTGAGGTTCATATTTTATTTAGGTTCAGATACTGGTTTTCCATTTTTGTGTCAACTAATGGATTTTCACATATTCTGAACTATGACTAAATGTAGTATAAACTCATGTTTCAAGAGTATGGTATAATTTGAAGATGTACTAAATGTCAGCATGACTTAGTGTTTATGGGTGATACATATCCTTCATGACCCAAAAGGGGACACTCTCTCATGTCTGTTTTTCTAAAGGTATGTCTATACTACCCGCTGGATTGGCGGGCAGCAATCAATCCAGCGGGGGTCGATTTATCACATCTAGTCTAGATGCGATAAATCGACCCCCGAGCGCTCTCCCGTCGACTCCTGTACTCCACTGCCACGAGTACACGGGGAGCGGCAGCAGTTGACTCACTGCAGTGAAGACACCGCGGTGAGTAGATCTAAGTACATCGACTTCACCCCCCCCACACACACACACCCAGTGTAGACCAGACCTAAGAGAAGGAGGCAATGTCTCCCTGGTAGGTGAGAATCAGGGACCCATAAGAGTTGCCTCCAATGAAAGATCAACGGCACCCAATTTCCAGAATTATATATAAAGAGGCCAGGCTGTTAGAAAGTGTTATTGGTGTGTGGAGATAACAGCTCTCTGCTTCTAGAAGGAGGATTTTTTTTTTTTTTTTTTAAGAATGTAACTTTTGTTTTGCTTATTTACTGGTGAACCTTGTGTTGAGAAAGCAGCCCAAAGATCAGAAGGCCCTTGAAGAGATTTTACTTTGTGTTGGCTCTTAACATAAATAACCAAGCCACTTTCTCAAAAGGGGGTTTTCCTTCTAAAATGTCTCATGTTGTTTGTGAAAAGTATTTTGGCCCTGGGTTCTGCCACACTTGGATAGTTCAAAAACTTTGTATAGAACAGAAACAACTTATAAACAAAGTTTATATAGATTCTGGGAGGATACAAGTCAAGTCAAGGCAAAGCATCACTATCAATTTTATTTAACTTAGGTTCTTGAGTGGCATAGAATTCTAAGATGTAGGGTCCTTTCCTTTGGTACTGTCATTCTGGAATAAATTGCCTAGGGAGGTTGTGGAATCTCCATCTCTGGAGATATTTAAGAGTAGGTTAGATAAATGTCTATCAGGGATGGTCTAGACAGTATTTGGTCCTGCCATGAGGGCAGGGGACTGGACTCTATGACCTCTCGAGGTCCCTTCCAGTCCTAGAGTCTATGAATCTATTATTTGTTGAGGCAACATGTACCACCTATAGCCTGCCAATGAGACACAAGGAGCATGAAATGCATGTATGCATGGTGTGAGGATGAATGCAGTGTTCCAGTGTTGAAAAGAAGGCTTTAACCCAAATGTTGCTGGTTAACAGTGGTTGCTCTTCATCATTGCATCAACACAATGTAGCTAGAGTGTACCGACAAATCTGACTCCGTAGTCCATGTGTATCTGTGACACAAGGACACTCTGCTTATCTGCTTGGATCCTGTGAATAGGCAGGATAACAAAATTTACAAGAGCCTTTTTAGTAAAGTGTCCTAAGAACAAGATTATTGTAAATTTCAACACATTTGCTCCCAAATGGGAACAGAAATCAGCATGATGGGCCCATATGTGCTTCTAGCACATGCATCTATGTTTATGGGGAAACCAAGCTGTTGGATTTGTTTTTGCAGGCACTCAAAAGAGTAATTCTAACTAAGCTAGGTTGCGGTCTCATTTTGGGGTGAAAATGGATTGTTGGGTAAAACCAATATGAAAGAAAATGTATAATTTTAAAGGTAGGCTAAATTTTGTGGCTGCCATTCTTTAAGTGTGAAATACAATGGCATTTTTCTCTGAGATACCCTGTTTATACATAAAAGCCAATGATCAGAATCTTGGCCTAAATGCTATGTAGAGAATATTCTTACATGTTTGTTCCTATTCTATTATTATTCATGTCTCAAAGGATTTTTCTAGTGCATCCACAGGGCTAACCAAATAAAGAACTCAGTACACCAAAAGTACATTTTGGTATATGAACACATTACAACCAGCGAGTTAGTTACTGTTGCTTAAATTGAACACAACACAGTCTAAATCAAAAGGTTGAATAATAGCAATTGAGTTTAATAAGATCTTAATCTGCACATACTGATTACAAAGTTCTCTTAGCTGTCATGGCACCTGAAAGACAAGGTAGGTGTGGTAATATCTTTTATTGGGCCAACTTCTATTGGTGAGAGAGACAAGATTTCAAGCTACACAGAGCTCTTCAGGTCTGGGAAAGGTACTCCAACTGTCACGGATGGAACAGATTGTTTAGCATAAGTAGTTAGCACATATTCTAGGGCACCATTCAAGGTACCTCACCCACCTTGTCTCTCTCTAATGTCCTGGGACCGACATGGCTACAACAAGACTGCATGACACCTGAAAGATTTTTTTTTTTTTTAAAGAGGTTGTTTGTTTTGTACATTAGAAAATCAGGTCCTGTCAAGCCTTGATGGCTGGAGAACTGGTGAATAGTAATATCAAAATTGACAAGAGGGAAAGCTGAGCAATTGAGGGGGAGGAATTTTTAGTCAAAGACCTTCACTGGGAAATTAGATTGGTAAAACGTCGTCACTCAGGGGTATGAAAAATCCACACCCCTGAATGGCTCAGTTAAGCCAACCTAACCCCCGGTATAGATTGCGCTAGGTCAATGGGAGAATTCTCCCATCGCCCTAGCTTCCAGCTCTTGTGGAGGTGGATTACCTAGGCCAACAGGAGAGCCCCTCCCATTGGCACAGGTAGCATCTTCACTGGAGCGCTACCAGAGGTGCTGGAACAATTTGTATAGTGGGGGTGCTGAGAGCCATTGAATCAAACTGTAAACTGTTTATAATGGAAACCACTTCAAGCCAGGGCGTGTGGCAGCACCCCTAGTTCCAGCACCTATGAGTGCTACAGCAGCGCAGGTGCACTGGTGCAGCTGTGCTGCTGCAGTGATTTAAGTGTAGACAAGCCCAAACTGCTTAAAAAGCTTTCTTGTTAGTTTAAAATCTATTTAATGTAAATGACTAACTTCCTCTCCATACAGTCAGTCTTAAGAGTCAGAACCCCCATTTCTTCAATTGAGGAGAACTAACAACATCAGTCCTCTGTGATACCCCCAGCAAGTCTTTCAGCAAAATCAAACAAGGCCAGACTTGATGTTCCTGATACTTAAGTTAAAAACACACAAAAAATTCCCCCCAAAACATCCAGACCTTTCTTCATCATAAAGCAGCAGAGAGGCCAAGTACCACTCATTATGCTCTTCCAGCATGACTGTGAACCACTGATAACTAATTTCTGGGAACGATTTTCCAACCAGTTATGTACCCACCTTATAGTAGCTCCATCTAGGTTGCATTTCCCTAGTTTGTTTATGAGACGGTCATACAAGACAGTATCAAAAGCCTTACTAAAGTCAAGATATCTACCGCTTCCCCCCCCCCCCCATCCACAAGGCTTGTTACCCTGTCAAAGAAAGCTGTCAGGTTGGTTTGGCATGATTTGTTCTTGACAAATCCATGCTGACTGTTACTTATAACCTCATTATCTTCTAGGTGTTTGCAAATTGATTTCTTAATTATTTGCTCCATTATCTTTCCGGGTACAGAAGTTAAGCTGACTGGTCTGTAATTCCCCGGGTTGTCCTTATTTCCCTTTTTCTAGATAGGCACTACATTTGCCCTTTTCCAGTCTTCTGGAATGTCTCCCGTCTTCCATGACTTTTTTCAAAGATGATTGCTAATGGCTCAGATGTCTCCTCAGTCAGCTCCTTGAGTATTCTAGGATGCATTTCATCAGGCCCTGGTGATTTGAAGACATCTAACTTGTTTAAGTAATTTTTGACTTGTTCTTTTCCTATTTTAGACTCTGATCCTACCTCATTTTTACTGGCATTCACTATGTTAGATGTCCAATCATCCCCAACCTTCTTGGTGAAAACTGAAACAAAGAAGTCATTAAGCACCAGTGCCATTTCCACACTTTCTGTTGTTGTCTTTCCCCCCTCATTGAGTAACGGGCCTACTCTGTCCTTGGTCTTCCTCTTGCTTCTAATGTATTTGTAGAATGTTTTCTTATTACCCTTTATGTCCCTAGCTAGTTTGATCTCGTTTTGTGCCTTGGCCTTTCTAATTTTGTCCCTACATACTTGTGTTATTTGTTTATATTTATCCTTTGTAATTTGACAGAGTTTCCACTTTTTGTGAGACTCTTTTTTGAGTTTTAGATCATTGAAGATCTCCTGGTTAAGCCAGGGTAGTCTCTTGCCATACTTCCTATCTTTCCTATGCAGTGGGATAGTTTTCTCTTGTGCCCTTAATAATGTCTCTTTGAACTGCCAACTGTCTTCAATTGTTTTTCCCCTTAGACTTGCTTCCCATGGGATTTTACTTACCAACTCCCTGAGTTTGCCTTCTTGAAATCCATTGTCTTTATTGTGCTGTTCTCCCTCTTACCACTCTTAGAATTATGAACTCTACCGTTTCATGATTTCACCCAAGTTGCCTTCCACTTTCAAATTCTCAAATTCTTCCCTATTTGTCAAAATCAAATCTAGAACAGCCCCCCATAGTAGCTTTCTCCACCTTCTGAAATAAAAAATTGTGTCCCCCTTAACTATCTCCTGTTGGGTCTCATTCACTTCTCTCCTACAGATGCTAATATTAACTCACTTTTATTATTGTAAATTGTTTATATCAGAAAGACAGAATTGTTGAATTGATGCTAGAGAAGATGTCGTGAGTGTGAAAGCCATTGGACCCAAATAGCTGTAAACTTCTTGTACTTCGATTTTTCTTATATCCTCTTTTTTAGGCATTTGTCTCATTGTTGCACATTTGTGCCTTGGCAGATTGAGGAATGTGCTAAAAATGTTGAAGAGACTAGGTGGGTTACATAATATCTTTTATTGGACCAAGTTCTGTTGGTGAGAGGGACAAGTTTTTAAGCTTATACAGAGCTCTTCTTTGGGGAAATGTACTCCGTGTCACAGCCAAATACAAGATGGAACTGATTGTTTAGCATAAGTAGTTAACACATATTTTAAGGGACCCTTCAAGGTGAAGTGGCCAGCTGACACTTCTCCAGTCACGGAGAGGGAAAGGAGTGTGTGGGGGAGGGGGAGAGACAGAATCCCAAGGTGGTGAATTTATTGGGTTACAGATTGTTGTAATAAGCCATAAATTCAGTGTCTCTATTCAATTCATGATTTTTAGTGTATAGCAAAGTAATGAATTTAAGCCCCCAGACTTGTCTTTTGAAAGTGTTGTGCAGGTTTCCTTTGAGGATGAGGACTGAGAGGCCAGATAGAGAGTCATCACTTTGTGAAAAACGTTTGGTTTAAAGAACAGAAGAGGGGGGGTCAGGAAAGATTGCTTTCAGGATGTAGTTTCCATTGAGTATGGGTTGTAATTGTTTAACGATACCCCATATGGGCTTCAGTATGACATGCTCGCTGACAACGAGGGATGTGTGGTCAGAGCATGTTTGATGTCCATATTGAAGAAGCACCAGTAGGGTCTATCTGGGGCAGTTAGAGTGCAACACATTAAAGTGCTTTTACTAATCACATCCCTGTAGTGTGCTTTGCTATGCTATGTAGACAAGTCCTAAATCACATTGACATTTCACTCAACAAAATAAACTTCCTGTATTTGCTCAGGGAAGTCCCTAGCTTTGCTAGGAACACCAGAATTTCCCCAGTTCATTCCAGATGTCACAACAGGACTCTTAGCACCAGGTAGACTACCTAATCTTTGTGACCCAGCACTGTAAATAGTCCACCTCCCGGTCAATGCATAATTGTTCCCTACAGTACATCTCCTAGAGATTTGTGGAGTCCAAGTTTAACACCCAAGCGGTGTAGCTTCTACCATTTTCCATGGGAGAATTCTCTATGTTCTAATACACTGTTAGGGAACATTCCCTGATTATTCTGCCAAAAATTTCCCTTACTTTTATTGCATTTTTTTTTCATTCCTTTGTATACCCTATTACCCAGTCCCCTGCCAACTCTGATGTTAACAACTTTCAGATACCTATAAATTGTTATGAAGTCCATCATTAATAATCACTTAACCAAAATATATACGTTTAGCAATTTTAATATACCCTCAAGTCATTTCCTCCATCCTAATGATCATTTTATTGCCCTTCTCTGAACTCTGAATTAGTTATTGAAGATTAAGTTAATTAATGATTTAATTACCTTTGAATATGTGACATGCTGTGTGAGCGCTAAGCATTTAGTAGTATCTGTGTTGTATGCAGAGACAATAAAAGGCATCCCAGTTTTATGTTTACTGCACACTCTCTATGTGCAGAGTTCAGCAGTCATTTTATTCTCAAAGTTCAGAACAAACACCCAGGAGATAAATACATACACTGGGCTCTCTGTCTTCTCTCCCTGTCCTCTCCCACTGCCCCATGGAAACTTTACTACTTCTTACACTCAGTGTGTATTTTACCCTTCTCCTCAATTGAGAAAATTCTTATGTTTCTCCATACACAAAGAACAAATAAGTAGGAATGTTTTGGTATCATGTAATGATCTATAGACAGCAGCATGATCTAAGAAATTATTCACTTACAGAGCAAACCTTAGAGGAAATAATTTTGCTGGTGATGAGCTCAGCTTCTGAAAAGTACATCGCTGCTCACAATAAGAATCTGTAGGTGTAGTTACACAAAATTAACAAAAACATCTCCGATAACACTATCTGACTGCATATAATATTACAAGAAATATCTTTATTTGAGATTATGAGAACAAAAGTGTTGTCACTATAAGACAGCGCACAGTTCCTCACAAAATGGCTGCTAAGTTTTGTATAGAAGGACAGTGCTTAGGAATGTAAAGGTCCACAAAAACTAAAATGCATACCCGTTTCATAGGCACATTATTGGTATTGAATATTACATACCATATGACTGTCTGGGTTTGAACTGATTTTTTCAGTCTGAAGTCTGACAGCAAAGTGGTGGCAATTGTAGCAGGTACAGATAGGACTAAAACGGTAACAGTGGTGATCACACTTATTAAATGGGACTATGGTGCTGATGGAAGTTTTATCAGCAGGTAAGATATTGATGGTAGCAAGCAACAGCACATCCATTTATTGTACTAATAGCAAAATTTAGTATATTGATACAATCTTGTGGATTATAAACCATTTTGGGCCCCATACACAATCTAACTGTATTTGGGTCAGGTTAGGGAGTTAAATAATTTAAAACTAAATAAGTGGCAGCAGCAGGCAATATATAATGCTCTCTAGTCTGAGTTTGCATGGTGTGGTCCTTCAAAAAAAAAAAAAAAAAAAAAAATCTAGTGCATGCTACCTTAACTTAGGTTGCAATACAAGCTGAAACTTAAAAACGAGCAGGGAAACCATGAGAGCAATGTAGTTGGCTAATGAAATTTCCAACCTGTGCAGTTATTGGACCGCATCCTACAAGAATGGAATTTGTTGACCTCATTAGCTTCTCAGAACTATATACAAAGTAAAAGGAAGTAATAGTAGGGAAGAGATCATAATATGCTTTTAAGAATTGCTTCCAGGCCTAGAACTCGTGAATGGAAGTGCGGAAAAAAGGTTAGAATATACTTCTATGCTTTAGGAATATACACATGGATTTTTATCCATTGACCTACAGAATGTTAAACTAAACCTTGACAGTCCCAGTACCACTACCAACAATTAGCACTGCATTGATGTGCAGTAACACCTTTTAAAATGTACACACTGTTCTATTTGACAGTTTAGAAAAAAATGTGTTTTGAAATCAGATCTGCTGATTCTACACACCTTCTGGTTCCTGAGTCATGTTTCAGGCATCCCCGATTTTGGCAAACCAAATGGGGGGAGAGGGAGGGAATGATTAGGTTAAAAAATGGAGGACTTCACTAGGAAAATGTAGTAAACAAGTCGTTGGCACTATTGTTTCAGGGAAGGCATAATTGCCATAAAAAATAGACCGCCTACGTATGGTAGCTGAAGTGGGAAGCAGAAAAATGGAGCTGTTTGTATTGTGTACATACTGTAGACAAAATGGCATTACTTTACCTAAAAAGCCATAGCCTGTCAGTTTTATAAATTATGCACAATAACTTTTGTAGCAATCCATTATAAGCCTGAATCCACTTGAATTCCAAAGTCATAAACTGCAAGTGACTACCCCAGTATACGAAAATTGCTTCTATTCAATGTACACCATCCAACATCACTTAAATGGAAGATTTAAAACACACAACCCTTCTCCCCCTTCCTTTCTTTCCTCACTCTTTTTGTATAAATCTACATCTTCTATATACACTCTGCTTGTCTGTGTGGGTGTTTGAATGTGTCTCTGTCTCAGCAATGCCAACAATTACTTGATAAATCCATTAAGTTATCAGCAGGGCATATTTCCTATCAACCTAACTAGTCTCTGGATATTATCACTGTTCTAATCAAATAAAGATGAAATGGCTGGTGTAGGCCAGAAGCTATTTCCCACAGAGGTGTTAATAATTTTGCATAACACTGACTACATAAAAATCTGACTTGTACAGTTCAGTGGGGTAAACTCCAAATAACATGTCACTTCAGATTGTGGTGCCACATTTGGCTAGAAGACAAAAATTATCAGAGGGCAGCCTGCCAACAAATAAAATGAGGTAACAGGACAAGGAAGTGGAAACTGATGTATCACAGCTCTAGTCAATTAGCTGCTACTAAATGTGGGTGTGTGGGGGACATCTCTGGGATAGATTGTTTCAGCTTTGAAATAAATGAGTTTTTCTACAGGTATTATTTCATTCTCCTTCCTATCCTCCTTATCCCCCCCCCCCCCCCCCCGCCCTTCACCCTTGTGCTCTCTCTTTTTTCCTGCTTTTCTTGTGGTTAGAGTAACCTGTATTGGTTTAGTGAGAATGTTACCTATTTCTATAGATGTAGTCTTTAGATTGTCTTACATTTGTAACATAGATCACTAATAAACTGGGGGTGAGGAAGAGAGGTATGCTATTTTCTCCTTAATGTAGCTGTAGGTTTATTTTTCTGACAAAGTTTTTTCTTCTATTAAAAAATTGCATCCAGTATTGGATACATTCACATGTCTCCTGACAGCCCAGTTCATCAGTGTGGCCTTCAGAGATTAGCCTGTGGCAACAGAACATCAGCACTACCCTATTAACTTATGTATATAATATTAGCAGTCTTCACTATCTCCTGAGTGCGTGCGTGTGCGCACACATGTGGTTTGTCTCTTAGGCAAGTTCTGTGGGGCAGGAACTTTTTTCTTCATTTGTGGCTTGTGGAACACTGAGTTACATTGGCAGCACAGCAAAAAATAACCATAGAAGTTAGAGTTAGACCATCTTGTTCCTCTCATAATGATATAAGTAATTAAAAATTGACTCAGGAAACTGATATACTTTTCCATTCTTCATGACTGAACTTGAGAAGCAATTATTCCGATTGCAGAGTTTCTCTTGATTTCTATTTAGAGCTCCATAAAATGGTTCACATTGTTACCAGGAAGATGTGTTTTTTGCCCATGTTCCTCCCCCAAACAGAAAACAACTTTCATTCTTGTTTCAGATAGTTCATGAAAATGTAAGGCCATTGTTACAGAGAACAAGTTGTCTGTTCATACATGAATATTAGTATGGAGATGGCTAGCCCAGCTCACATTCTCACCATTGTTTTAACATTTGAAATGTCATCACAGCTTCCTTCTCCAAAAGAAGGAACTTATTTCCCACTGTGGTATTCTTGATCTCTCTGACATGCTAAGATAGTTACTTATTTTGATAAAAATGATCTAGAAAGCATCCCTTCTAATTGAAAAAATGTTTGGCTGTCCTGTAAGTGGATGCAAAAGAAGAGGAACTGGACTTTTGTAAAGCTGTGGGAGTGATTTATGCAGATGTAATTTTAGAGTTGCTGCATCTATAGTCTGTCAACAGGTGCTCCTGGCTAGAGAGAAATCTTTAAAACTTGCATCTGAAGAAGTGAGGTTCTTACCCACGAAAGCTTATGCTCCCAATACTTCTGTTAGTCTTAAAGGTGCCACAGGACCCTCTGTTGCATCTTTAAAATACTTATACATATGTATGGGATTCTTTTCTGTTGCTATATTGAAAACATAGTGACTGCAGACTTTTATATTTCTTGATCCTTTGACAGTTTAATTGCTAAAAGTATGTGTGAGATGCTATGTGAACTTTCCATACTCACTACTGGACAATGTGGCATCATTGCCCTCAGCAATTGTTCGTAGTAATAATATCCACCTTGAAAGAACCTGACGAGTTAAATTGCACAATTGCTCATGCATGCGCATACACACAGTAATCCGAAATAATTGATGTATGAAGCTGGGAGAAAACTAAAGAGGAAGATTTTAATCCTCAACCCTAGGTGCTTTGAGGAAGCTTTGAAACAGTTATTCAGCGCAGGTTCAGACATTCAGTTTGAGCTTCTCAGCTTATTTCATCAGACCTTATTTGATAGGAAGGAAAAAATAAAACGCCAACATGAAAGAAGCTCAGAGCTGCATCTGTCACATTAAAGAGACTGTTAAAATAGTGGTAAAAAGCATCCATCAGGGGATTTGCTGGATTTCTGCAGGAAAGTATGTATCCCCTCTGCCGGCACAGAGGATGATTAGCAAGGCATGCAGACACAAAGACAATGAGAATTCATTAGTCCCAAGTCCCCAGTAAACAGGATTCTAGGAGATTGGATCTCAAGTTATAACTATTTAGGTTCTACCTGCTTATGTGACTGACGCAGGGAAATCCAATTTCTAAAGTTAACTGCACAACATTTTTCAATTAACAGGTGTTTTATTTTATATATACAGTAACTCCTCACTTAACGTTGTAGTTATGTTCCTGAAAAATGCGACTAAGTGAAATAATGTTAGGCGAATCCAATTTCCCCATAAGAATTAATGTAAATGGAGGGGTTAGGTTCCAGGGAAATTTTTTTTTTGGCCAGACAAAAGGCATTATATACATTTTAAACAAGCAATTTAATACTACGCTGCGGGAGAGTAGTGGGCACGTGTTGTGTGTTTACAAACATACTGTACATACAGTACAGTACTATAGTTGGGAGGTGCCCCTGCCTTACCCCACACAGGCACAGCCCACTGGCACTGGAGATGAGGCACGCAAGGAGGCTGAAGGTGCTGTAGGCTAGGAGAAGCACGTTGCACAGCAGTGGCAGCTTCCCATACTCTGCAAGCACCAGGGGCAGGGGGCTCAATCCTCAGCCCACCCACTCACTCCTTCCCCCAAGCCCTCATCCTTGACCTACCTCTTCTCTCCCCCTCACCCCACCTCCTCCACCTTTACTTCCCAGGCTGCATCCTCGCTCCTCCCCCTTCCCTCCCCTCCCTTCTAAATGCTGCTAGCCAGCTGATTGCCCCCGGCAGGAGGCAGGGGAGGGAGGGGAGCCTGCACACTGAGACCTTGCTCCTCCCTCCTGCCTGGGGCAATCAGCTGGCTTGTGGTGTTTTAGGGGGCAGGAGGGGGGAGAAGCGAGGACTGGGCACACAGGCTTCCCCTCCCCCCCTACCTCCTGCCCAAGGCAATCAGCTGGCTTGCAGAGTTGGGGAGGCAGGGGAGGGAGGGGGAGCCTGCGCGCTGAGTCCTCGCTCCTCCCTTCTGCCCCCGAAACACCACAAGCCAGCTGATTGCCGCAGGCAGGAGGGGGGGGGGGAGAGAAGGGGGAAGGCACTGATCTGCGGGGTCTGCCAGCAGGCGGGAGGGGGGAAAGTGTAGGGAGGCTGCCAGCTGTGGAGAAAGCAGGTAGCCAAACATCATAAGAGTGGAGCATTGCACAACTTTAAATGAGCATGTTCCCTAATTGATCAGCAACATAACAACAAAACAACATTAACCAGGACAACTTAAAGTGGGGAGTTACTGTATATATTGTGACAAAGTTCCTCCTATCTTGGTGGGTCCTGTGCTTATTGGCAGATTTTCTTGCCTCAGAGATTCACCATGTGGGTTGGGGAACAGCCCAGAGACCTTCCCCTCTGGAAGAACCCAAAGTCCAGGTCAATTGGGAGGTTTGGGGGGAACCCAGGCCCGCCCTCTACTCCGGGTTCCAGCCCAGGGCCCTGTGGACTGCAGCTGTCTATAGTGCTTCCTGTAACAGCTGCATGACAGCTACAACTCCCTGGGCTACTTCCCCATGGCCTCCTACAAACACCTTCCTTATTCTCACCACAGGATCTTCCTCCTGGTGTCTGATAACACTTGTGCTCCTCAGTCCTCCAGCAGCACACCCTCTCAGATCCTTACGCCTCTTGCTCCCAGCTCCTCACACTCGCACCTCAAACTGAAGTGAGCTCCTTTTAAAACCCAAGTACCCTGATTAGCCTGCCTTAATTGATTCTAGCAGCTGCTTCCTAATTGGCTCCAGGTGTCCTAATTAGCCTGCCTGCCTTAACTGGTTCTAGCAGGTTCCTGATTACTCTAGTGCAGCCCCTGCTCTGGTCACTCAGGGAACAGAAAACTACTCATCCAGTGACCAGTATATTTGCCCTCTACCAGACTCCTGTACCCCACTGGTCTGGGTCTGTCACAATATGAAAAATATATATGAAATATATATATGGAAAAAATCCCTCCCTGGTGCTGTCTTCTTGTAGTGATCATTAATGACTTCTGAAGTGCATCTCTATGTAATCGTGCACTTGATCATCTTAAATAATATACTCCCTCAAGAGCTTTCATGATTAATGCTACTTTCTGATGGAAACTAAATTAGCCCTGCTAGGGTATATCTCTTATGAAACTCTGATTTTATACATTACAGGGATTTTCCCCCTTCCTGTTATGTACTTTGCCAGTTCCTGTATTTCCTCAGTGTTCTTTTGGGGAGCAAATTTCAGGCAATGTTTATAGTTTCTTTTTCTAAATGGCCAGTGAACTAATTTGGGCATAAATTATTCCTACTTACCATTCCCCCGTTTATAAATCCAAGTAATGTTTTAGCCCTTTTTGGGCATCTCACTGTAAGCTCTTATTAAATTGCTTTTCCACTGTGACCCCTAAATCCTTTTTGGAGTCACTGCTTTCTAGGATACAGTCCCCCATTCTGTAGGTATGGCCTTCATTCCTTGTTCCTAGAGGTATTACCTTGCATTTGGCTGCATTAAAACATATTTTGTTTGAATTGACAAAGATCACTCTGTATGACAGCACTGTCCTCATTATTTAACACTCTATCTTTATGTCATCTGCAAATTTTATCAGCACTGATTTATATTTACTTCCAAATCATTGGTGAAGATGGCGAATAGTGTTGGGCCTACTGCTGATACCTGTGGTACCCCACTATGCACATCCTGCCATTTGATGTTCATTGCCCATTAACTATCTTTTGAGATTTGACAGCCAGTTAACTCATTTATTTGTGCATGTTGTATAATACCATTTTTGAAATCAATGTTGTGTGGTACTAAGTGAAAATACATATGAAAGTCTAAGTATATTACATCTATTCACAAAAATAACAGGAGTACTTGTGGCACCTTAGAGACTAACAAATTTATTAGAGCATAAGCTTTCGTGGGCTACAACCCACTTCTTCGGATGCATATAGAGTGAACCATATATTGAGGAGATATATATACACACACATACAGAGAGCATGAACAGGTGGGAGTTGTCTTACCAACTCTGAGAGGCCAATTAAGTAAGAGGAAAAAAACTTTTGAAGTGATAATCAAGATGGCTCAGTACAGACAGTTTGATAAGCAGCAAGTGTGAAAATACTTACAAGGGGAGATAGATTCAATGTTTGTAATGGCTCAGCCATTCCCAATCCCTATTTAGCCCTGAGTTGATTGTGTCTAGTTTGCACTCTGAAACCTACATCTATTCAGTTAGCTTTATCAACCAAATTTGTAATCTCCTCAAGAATGAAATCAGGCTTGTTTGTCAAGACCTTTCCTCCATAAAATCATGATACTGGTTTAATTATATTTCTATTATTTATCAGGTGAATCTGATATACATTATTTGGCCCAGGATAGATGTCAGGCTACCTGGCTTACAGTTACCCAGGACATCCTGCTTTCCTTTTTTGAATATTGGCATCACAATAGCACTCTTCGTATCTTCTGGAATTTCCCTGTTAATCCCAGATTTATTAAAATTAACATTAACTGTTCAATGATCTCTTCAAACAACTCTTTTTTAGGACTTTTGGTTGCAAGTTATTTGGGCTTGCTGATTTTATAAAAGTTTATCTCGAGTAAATGTTTAATATCCTCTTTAGTTACTAATGAACTGGAAAATACCTCAATACAAGGACATCATCCTGCTTCTTTCCATATAAGTAACAACTATTTATTGAACCTTCTTTTTGTATAATTAGTAACAATTATACCATCTCCATTTAGTATTGGGCCTATACCATCACTAGGATTCCTTTATCTCCAAATATATTTGAAAAAAATTCCTCCCTATTAGCCTTAGCTCTGCCAGCCGGAGATTGTTCCTAAATGTCTTTCGTTTCCCTTATCAATTTTCTATATAACTACAATTTTTCATAACTTAGCAATCAGTATAAATGAGATCTTTTCACCCCTTTTTCCATTTGTTATATATTGATTTAAAAAAAAAATCTAATTTCTGGCTTCACTTTGCCACTGAACCAGGATGGGCTTTTTGCTGGAATCTTTAGATTCAGCACACCGATCTCTGCCACTTGAGCTAATGGAATAACTGATAGCAGCAGTAACGGTAGGTTGTCATTCTCTCTGGACCAACACTGGAGGGGGATGGAGGACACACTTTGCCTGTTGGTGTCATACATAGGGCGATGGTGAGACTCGGGAATTTTGTGTTTCATTCCAGATTCTGGAGAGACATGTGCTTCTATGGGCACAGACTCTTCTGCCCATTCTCCCTGTGTGGAGGGACATCTTCTTCCTGTCTCTTTCAAACCTCTGGCTTCTCTTTCTAGTCATTCTCCTCACCTAGCCAGCCTCACTCTCCACTGCAGTCTCCCTGCCCAGCGAATCCTAGTCACCTCTCTGAATTCTTTGTCCCAGTCTCTTTGCCCAGCCATTTCAATTTTCCCCATTCCTGGTTCCTCATCCAAATGATCTCTCTTCTCCATCCTGACCCACCCACCCATATTCCCCATTCCCACTTGCTCCTAATCCCAATCTTCCTCCGTGAACTCCTTGTCCAACCTGTGCCCCCTCTGTCTCCTTGTCTTGGTTTCCTTGCCCAGTTACTTACCTCCCCAGCTTCTAGTCTCCTAACCCAGCCAGTTGCAGTCTCCCCCATGCTAGTCCCTGTTTTCTCTCTTCCTTCTCCCCTTCCCCCACGCTCTATGTCCCAATCTGTTCCCCCTACCACAGATCTAGGTCTCGTTCCTTCTGCCTTTGAATCAAGCAGCTTCCCTCTCCATACTGTCCAGTGGTGTGTGCGGGGTTGGGGTGGTGGGGTGTGTGTGTGTGTGTGTGTGGGGGGGGCATGTGTGAGAGTGCACAGGAGATAACCAAGAGGAGAAGGACTAAGGTGCCTAGACCTGGTACAGCTTGCAGCAACCCAGAGCTGCAATTGGAGGGAAAGTCCTGCTCTGTTCTGGGCTGGACCCAAGGCCGGCTCTAACTTTTTTGCCACCCCAAGCAAAAAAAAAAAAAAGAGCGCCGCCCCCCCCCGAGAGCTGCGCCGCCTCGCCAAAACACCCCCCCCAAGCACTGTGCCGCCATAACAAAAACACCCCTCCCCCCCGGCCGAAACACAAACAACAACAAAAAACCCCTCGAGCACCGCCCCGCCAAACAAACAAAAAAACAAAACAAAAAACACCCCGAGCGCCCCCCGCCACCCCAATATTGGCCGCCCCTTACAAGGTGCCACCCCAAGCACGTGCTTGGTCGGCTGGTGCCTGGAGCCGGCCCTGGCTGGTCCAGACCACGCTCAATGTGGATGGAATCTTGAGGAATTTAGCTGCTAAAATTTAAAGTCTCTGAGCATGTGTCATCTCCAACTTTTCAAAGGCTTTTAATTTGGCCAAATTTGGGTTGACTTCCAAACAGCAGGTGATGGATCCTTTTTCTAGCTGTTCCAAATCTGCCATTCCAGCCAGCACTCTGTGCCCCAAAATGTTCCTCTTTTAGGTTTCTCTCAAAGTCACATTACCAGCACTTCTGTTACTGTTTGCGTGGTGTTCTTGTCACTTCGGTGTCTCTCTCTGTTCCTTCTCTTAAACACACACTGATAAAAGCAGTTCCACCAATCAATGCCCTGCCTGCTGCATTTGAAACCCATTGGATGCCAGCGTTCGGCTTCTACTCAAGCATTCCATATCTCTTTTGTGTTTTGGGTGCTATTGCGATACTGCCACTTCTTTACAGTTATCCTTGAATGAAAGACCCAAAATTTTAATTCAACCCTATAAGTGACCAAATCATGTATGACGGGATCCCTGGGGTGCAACTCTTTAGCCAAGGCTCTTTAACAAAGCTATGCCAGTGACAAATCCCTCCAGGCACGTGATCACTTGGCCATCAGCAAGTGGAACCACACCCAGCTGTATTACATGAATGATCCCTGAGCCACTCATGAATCATACAGAGAGAGGCACCAGTCAATCACCTCAGCCCCCCAGGCTTGCACCCCAGGTGCTCTCTACCATTAATTTTGACAACCCCTTAATGTGCTCCATGTCTGGTTCTGCAGAGGCTAATATCACAAAATCAAAATGATAAGTGATAGGTGCCCGAGGAGCTTCTGTGTTGAGAACAGCAACATTAATATTGGCTGTTTGTTGCCTGCTTCCTCCCAACACAGGGCATTTATTCCTCAGATGATCGGTGGAATCACAGTGATAGCACCTTTTGGGCTCTTCTGTTTTCACAGGAGACTTGGAATGGGGATTAGAGGAATGGTTTTGGGGAAGTGAGAATCCAGCCTCCCATCCACCCTCCTTTATTCCCAGGGGTAAAATGGGAACCTCACTTCTCACGAGGTTTAAACCCTTCTTTCTACGGTTTACTCTCAAGAGATGTCTGGTTCTGCTCAAAGGCAACAGCTAGAGACACCATCTCACCACAGTTTTTCACATTTTTGTCCCATAGGCACGGTTTCACATCATATTTACATATGCTCAAGAAATGCTCCTGAGTAATAAGGTCAAACATTTCTTCAAAACTTTCAAAAAGAACAGGAGTACTTGTGGCACCTTAGAGACTAACAAATAGTTAGTCTCTAAGGTGCCACAAGTACTCCTGTTCTTTTTGCGGATACAGTCTAACACGGCCGCTACTCTGAAACCTGTCAAAACTTTCAATATCTTTCCCCCTCAACCATTTTCCCATTAGATCTTTCGTCCTGTTTACATATTCCCCATTACTCCTCAGGACACAATTGTGTTCCCATTTGTGGATTTTTGGAGAGGTGATAATCAGTGGTGTGTGTGGGTTCTGCTTATTGCCAGATCCAGTTGGTGCTTTTGCGTGCACTCGCGCGCTCGCTCGCGCTCTCTCTCTCTTTCTCCTCAGCCTCCTTGGTTTTCAGCTAGGGCCCGCTGATGTGCTAAATCCTCAGCTTGCTTTTGGGTCTCTAATTCCAGTTCTTTTAGCTCCAAGATTTGCTGATGGCTTTTTCTCTCTTTCTGCCCCCCGCAGTCTGAACAGCAGTAACTTTGCAACTGCATCACACTCACCAATCTTTCTGCTTTTTCTGTTTCTACTTCCTTTTCCCGAAATAAGCAAACAGAAAATAACAAACTTGTAACATTCTCTTGACTGTTCTCAGCCACCACACTTAAAATCTCAGTAAAATCTCTAAACCAGTGTATGAAGTGAAAATCTCACTCAGAACAATAGTCTGTGCATTTCACCCTGTTCGCTGTGCCTAGGGTTGCCAACTTTCTAATAGCACAAAAACCGAACACAGCTGCCATGCCCCACCCCTTCCTGAGGCCCCGCCCATGCCCTGCACCTTCTCCAAGGCCCTGCCCACCGCTCACTCCATCTCCCCTCCCTCTGTTGCTCACTCTCCCCCACCCTCACTCACTTTCACTGGGCTGGGGGTCGGGGTGTGAAGGCTCTGGCTGAGGGTGCGGGCTCTAAGGTGAGGCCAGAAAGAGGGGTTTGGGGTGCAGGAGGGGGCTCCATGCTGGGTCAGAGGGTTGGGGTGTGTTTGTGTGTGTGTGTGGGGGGGGGGAGGGCTCTGGCTGGGGGGGTGGGCTCCAGAGTCCTAGTGGGGCCAGAAATGAGGGGTTCAGAGTATGAGAGAGGGCTCCGGGCTGGGGCAGGGGATGGTGTGTGTGTGTGGGCTCTGGGGTGGGGGGTTTGGGGTGCAAGAGGGTGCAACATGCTGGGACTGAGGACGTTGGAGAGCGGGAGGGGAATCAAGGCTGGGGCACGGGGTTGGGGTGCGGGGAGGCGGAGTGAGGGCTCCGGTTGGGGTGCAGGCTCTGGGTTGGGGCTGGGGATGAGGATTTGGGGTGCAGGAGGGTGCTTTGGGCTGGGATTAAGGGGTTCAGAGGGCGGGAGGAGGATCAGGGCTGGGGCAAGGGGTTGTCCCCCCTCCGGCTTCTATGCGGAGGTTCAGCTAGGCAGCTCTGCGTGGTGCCCCATCCGCAGGCACCGCCACTGCTCCCATTGGCTGCAGTTCCTGGCTAATGGGAGCTGCGGGGGTGGCGCTTGGGGTGGGGGGCAATGTGCTGGGTCTCCTGGCTGCCCCTAGGCATAGGAGCCAGAGAGGGGACATGCCGCTACTTCTGGGGAGCCACAAGGCGCAGAGACTAGCAGGGAGCCTGCCAGCCTTGCTGCATGGTGCCGCCAACTGAACAATCAATGGCCCGGTCAGTGGTGCTGACCAGAGCCACCAGGATCCCTTTTTGACCAGGTGTTCCAGTCGAAAACTGGACACCTGGTCACCCTAGCTGTGCCACTGTGATGGGATCCCCAGGTTACAAGCTGGAACTGTGGCGGACCACTGTGATCCCTTAACTCTCCACCCTGGGGTGTCTCTCACAAAGCTGACAGGGACAAGCAGCAACACACCTCCAGGCGCTGTGTTCACTCAGCCATCAGCATGTGGCGCCCCACACCCAGGTAAATTTCATGAATACTCCCTGACCCAGTCATGAATCATACAGAGGGATGCACCAGGAAATCACCCCAGCTCCGAGCCTTACACCCCAGGAATATATTGTCTTACACTGCTCAAAACTCCCTTGTACATCACAAGTTCATTAATTAGTTTGCCACTCCAACAAATGGGTAGTGGACATGCAACAGCCCTTGTTAACCTAAGCTGCGATTCCCCAAGCACTTTAATCAAAAACATACTGTTTTAGGTAAAATATAAAACATATGTTAACTATAGGAAGATAGCTTTTAAATGATTATAAATAGCAGGCATAGAGATCAAAATTGGCTACCAAAAGAAATAAAAATGGAAATGCAGTCTAAATTCTAACTTTAACAGACTAAGCATGATTTGAATCAAACTATCTCTCATCCTAGTAGATGTTTCAGGCAGCTGTAGTTCTCAATACTCAGACTGAATTTCCTTTCAGCCAATTCCCCTAGTTCAAATCTTTGTCTTCCAGGTGTTGATATGGGAGGGGGGAAGTGAGGGAGATTGGCCAAGTAATGATGTGATGTCACTGCCACTTTTTTTATACTTTCTTCCAGCTGCTACAAAGATCCTTTCTGTGATGTGGGTTAGTTCGCCCGCATGCGTACATGCGTTCTCTGAAGAGTCCCTAGGAGAGTGGATTCTTTTTGATGGGCCATCAATGCTTGTCTGTCCCTCCTTTGTTGCAAGTGAAAGGCTAGCTGTGGGCATTCCCAACCTCAAAACATATTTCAGTAACACATATAGCAATACTGCATAACTTCACATACAATGGTAGTATTTACAAGTCAACAGGATACTAACATTCAACAGATCAAAACTTTTAAAATATCTCAAGGAATGCATTGTACAAAATATATCATAATCCTACCACAGTGGTAAATATAGGGGCTCCAGGGTGTTATTCTGAGGTACAGAGTGTCACACCATGACTATATTGTGAGAATTGAGGAGGCAAGATATTTTTCTCAATTGGAGAATTGATATTCTTTGACAAACTTGAGGGGGTCCCTGACTTGGGCACAGAGTTGCCACCCATCCATAAATATATATCTGTCCAGTTAGCTCTCAGGGCAATTAAAGAGACTTAACCTTATTTCAAGGCCTCTCAGTATCATGATGTTATATCAATAAGTAATGAAGCTGCACCAATACAGTGTGGCGTTATTCAGTGCGCAAGTGTGTTCCATCACAATCCAAGTACAAAGCCACTATGCACTGTAGAAATTGAATGGTATATGGAAAGTGCTATTTGAGTGCCAAGTATTTTATTTTGACCAGCAGGCATGTATAAATAGATGGAAATCCTACAATAAGTACATATGGAGAGAACTTAATGGGAGAGTTTAGTGAGGCAAGATAGGTAGAACTGCAAGCTGCAATTCTGATGGGAGCATACTGGTCACACCCTGTAGTTTTCTTATTTGAGAAAGCAATCATTGTCCTCATTTAGGAGACTTCCATGTTTGTGAGTTTGTCTCAAAAAATCCTGGAGCATTAATTCAGGAAGTTATCATGAAAGGCAAGGAGTTCTGTGTGATAAGAGCATTAACCATAACAATGACTGTCGGTAGATGGTGTAAAGGAGACAGATTACACTCTAGTCAAACTTCTTTACAAACTGATTGTCACAGTCATGGCTGACTGTCCCTAGTGGATGGTTGCCAATCTGTTATATTTGGATCCTACATGTATCCTAACCAGCTGGATCTGGGAAGAGTCCAGTGTGACACTCTGTTCCTCAAAGTAGCACCCTGGATCCCCTCCCCCCATATTCACCAAGATGATATGATTATGATATGTTTGGTACAATGCATGCCTTGTGAGGTATCATTTGCAAAGTCTTGATCTGATGAACATTAATATCCTGTTGGATTTTATGTACTATCATTGTATGTGAAATTAGGAAGTATTGCAATCTGTGTTACTGAAATATGGTGTGAGGTTGGGAGACCAACCTTTCAGTGGCAACAAAAGATATTGCCCTAGCTGTTCAGCATACAAGCCTTCATACCATCAGATGCACCCTGTAGACATCCGGGGTGGGGCTTCGTCCCTCGCAGGGGCTGCTGGGAGCCAGGCCACCTCACTCCACAAGGCTGGGGAACAGATCAGTCTCGCAGATCCCAGCCCTAAGCCGGGGCGGGGTCGCGAGCAATCAGTAGTCCCGGGCTCAGGCCCTCAGGCAGGGGCTGAGCAAACAAACAGTTAGTTCAGGGGCTCAGGCCCTCAGGCAGGGGCTGAGCAAACAAACAGTTAGTTCAGGGGCTCAGGCCCTCAGGCAGGGGCTGAGCAAACAAACAGTTCATTCAGGGCTCAGGCCCTCAGGCAGGGGCTGAGCAAATAAACAGTTAGCTCAGGGCTCAGGCCCTCAGGCAGGGGCTGAGCAAATAAACAGTTAGTTCAGGGCTCAGGCCCTCAGGCAGGGGCTGAGCAAATAAACAGTTAGTTCAGGGCTCAGGCCCTCAGGCAGGGGCTGAGCAAACAAACAGTTCAGGGCCCAGGCTAGGGGAGGAGGAGAGACTGCCACCCGGCGTAGGGTGGCAGGGGGGAACACAGGCCCACCCACTCCACTGTGTTCCAACCTGGGGCCCTGTCAGCAGCAATCCGTCTGCTGCTGGGTTAGTGGGGATCCTGACCGCAACACACTGACATGGGTTTGGGGTCTGCTATCCCCGGGCCACTTCCCATCTCCTCCTCCATGGGTACCTGCACGTCCTTAGCCTCGTCCGCCGTGTCCCAGATCATGGGATCCTCAGGGCAGCGAGCGCTGGGTAGATTGGGCGGCTCCTCTGGACCCTCGGTGAGGGGAAGTTCAGTCCGCTCCTCAGGATACCGGGCTCGGGGCAGGCGCGGCCAGTCCTCCTCAGGATACCGGGCTTGGGGCAGGCGCGGCCAGTCCTCTTCAGGATACCGGGCTCGGGGCAGGCGCGGCCCAGCAGGAGCTCGGGCACCAGCGTCTGTCCTCTCCCGCAGTCGGGCCGCAACTGAGCGCTGGGGCCGGGCCTTTATAATTCCTGTCCTGCCCCTTGACTTCCGGGGGGGCGGGGACAGGTGGCGGTGACTCCGCCCACTCCAGCAGCTGTTCTGGCTCGTCCCTCGCAGAGGCTGCTGGGAGCCAGGCTGCCTCACTACACACCCTAACCCAAGATCTTAGCACAGTGGTTTATTATTTCCAATGCTGGAAATTTAGGCCTAATCTGGGAAGGAAAAAAAAAAAAAACCTATGGTAACTGCTTTCTATCTGAACAATAAAATGGCTAATACCAAACTTCATGTGCCATTCTGTGGTGAAAGCGTAATCCAAGGCTAACCCAAATTATCTTGGCATTACACTGGACTGGAGCTTGACCTTTCAACAACACCTTGAGAATACCCATGATAAGGTCAGGTCTCATGTTGCACTTATCAGAAAATTGGCTGGAACATCATTAGACAGCTGCAGGGGCACAGGAGCCAGCAAACAGAGCTGTAAACAGGGGAGTTTGATTGGGAGTATGCAGGGGGAGTTTGGGGGAAGACTAAGAGAGGCAGGCAGAGGAACAGACAGGCTAGTGAAGGGAGTGTGCGGTGTTATAGCAGTGTTTTGGTACTTGTTGGGGGTTTGTTTTGCTGCGGGTGGTGGTGGTGTGGTTTGGTTTGTGTTTCCCAGATTTACAGGATTTAGTGGGAAGCCTATGACAGATACCGAGGCAGCAGTGGTAGTGACCCAAGCAGTGGAAGATACAATGAAGATGACTGGATGTGGAAGCTGCGGCATGTAAATTATCCTGGAGGGGGTCCCTGATAAGAGTTTCATCTGCATGAAGTGCCGCCTGATAGAGCTGATGGAAGAAAAGATTCGAGGATTGGAGATGCAGGTGGAAACTCTGGTTGAGTTTAAAAGGGGGTTCGAGTGGATGATGGAGCAAAGACATGAGGAGTCTGAATGGAAAAGCTCAGACTTGCAGATGGAAGCAGGACCAAAGAACTCTGAGAGGAGACTGCTGGGTGAGGAAAGTGGACAGTGGAAGCATGTGACTAAGAGAACCAGGCAGAGAAAAAGACAGGCTAGTGAAGGAGAAATAGAGCTCAGGAACAGGTTTGCAGAGTTGGAAAATGAAGAAGGGGCACAGCAGGTGGATGCAGAAGGTGAGAGGGCAAGGAAGAAGAGAAGAGCAGCTAGTCCTATAAGAAGAGGGGAAGAGTCAATGGAGATAACACCAAATATGAGCCCCAGGAGGATACAGGATGGGTTGTGGAGGATTGCAAGGGTGAATAGGAATCGAGAGGACTTGCAGCCAGAGGGAACAGGGGATAGATTGGAGAATCGCACCGTCACCAGGAAAAGGCAGGTCTATGTGATTGGGGACTCCTTACTGAGAAGAATAGACAGGCCTGTAACCAGAGCTGATCCAGAGAACAGAAGGGTGTGCTGTCTGCTGGGTGCTAAGATACGGGATGTAGACCTGAGGTTGAAGAGGATCCTAATGGGAGCAGGAAAGAATCTGCTGATTGTCCTTCATGTGGGAACAAATGATACGGCTAGATTCTTGCTGGAATGTATCAAGGGAGACTATGCCAGGCTGGGGAAGATGCTTAAGGAAATCGAAGCTCAGGTGATCTTCAGTGGGATTCTGCCTGTTCCTAGAGAAGGGCAATGAAGGTGTGACAAGATTATGACCATCAACAGATGGCTCAGGCAGTGGTGCTATAAGGAGGGCTTTGGGATGTATGGCCACAGGGAGGCATTCATAGACAGAGGATTGTTCTCTCGGGATGGACTTCACCTGAGTAGGGAGGGAAATAGACTTCTAGGATGGAGGCTGGCACAACTGATTAAGAGAGCTTTAAACTAGGAATTGGGGGGGAGATGGTTGGGAGATGTCCAGGTAATCTCCATGCCAGATTTTAACATTGAGAGGGAAGAAAACAAAGTAAGAAAGGATACAGCCGTGGGTAGGAGAATGGACATATAGAGGAAGGGTAGTGTAGTGTAGTAATAGGTGATACTGGTGGTAGAATGTCTGGGCCTAATTGAGTAAAGAATGTGAGCAAAGCCAAACAGCAAGAATTAAGACGTTTGTACACCAATGCGAGGAGCCTAGGTAGCAAAAAGGAGGAACTAGAGTTACTGGTGCAGGAAGTGAAACCGGATATTATAGGGTTAACAGAAACATGGTGGAATAGTAGTCATGACTGGAATACAGGTATTGAAGGGTATGTGCTGTTTAGGAAAGACATAAATAAAGGCAAAGGTGGTGGAGTAGCATTGTATATCAATGAGGAGGTAGACTGTAAAGAAATGAGAAGGGATGGAATGGATAAGACAGAGTCTGTCTGGGCAAAAATCACATTGGGGAAGAAAGCTACTAGAGCCTCCCCTGAGATAGTGCTTGGGGTGTGCTATAGACCGCCGGGATCTGATTTGGATATGGATAGAGACCTTTTTAATGTTTTTAATGAAGTAAAGACTAATGGGAATTGTGTGATCATGGGAGACTTTAACTTCCCAGACGTAGACTGGAGGACAAGTGCTAGTAATAGTAATAGGGCTCAGATTTTCCTAGATGCGACAGCTGATGGATTCCTTCACCAAGTAGTTGCTGAACCAACAAGAGGGGATGTCATTTTAGATCTGGTTTTGGTGAGTAGCAAGGACCTCATAGAAGAAATGGTTGTAGGGGACAACCTTGGTTTGAGCGATCATGAGCTAATTCAGTTTAAACTAAATGGAAGGATAAACAAAAATAGATCTGTGACTAGGGTTTTTGATTTCAAAAGGGCTAACTTAAAAAAATTAAGGAAATTAGTTAGGGAAGTGGATTGGACTGAAGAACTTGGGGATCTAAAGGTGGAGAAGGCCTGGTATTAGTTTCTGCAACTTTGACTTGAAGTATCAGAAGCCTGCATCCCAAGAAAGTGGGAAAAATTCATAGGCAGGAGTTGTAGACCAAGCTGGATGAGCAAGCATCTCAGAGAGGTGATTAAGAAAAAGCAGAAAGCCTACAAAGAGTGGAAGATGGGAGTGATCAGCAAGGAAAGCTACCTTATTGAGGTCAGAACATGTAGGGATAAAGTGAGAGAGGCCAAAAGCCATGTAGAGTTGGACCTTGCAAAGGGAATTAAAACCAATAGTAAAAGGTTCTATAGCCATATAAATAAGAAGACCAAGAAAGAAGAAGTGGGACCGCTAAACACTGAGGATGGAGTGGAGGTTAAGGATAATCTAGGCATGGCCCAATATCTAAACACATACTTTGCCTCAGTCTTTAATGAGGCTAATGAGGAGCTTAGGGATAATGGTAGGATGAGAAATGGGAATGAGGATATGGAGGTAGATATTGCCACATAGAAGCCAAATTCGAACAGTTTAATGGGACTAAATCGGGGGGCCCAGATAATCTTCATCCAAGAATATTAAAGGAACTGGCACATGAAATTTGCAAGCCCATTAGCAAGAATTTTTAATGAATCTGTAAACTCAGGGGTTGTACCGTATGACTGGAGAATTGCTAACATAGTTCCTATCTTTAAGAAATGGAAAAAAAGTGATCCAGGCAACTACAGGCCTGTCTGTTTGAAATCTGTAGTATGCAAGGTGTTGGAAAAAACTTTGAAGGCGAAAGTAGTTAAGGACATTGATGCCAATGGTAATTGGGACAAAATACAACATGGTTTTACAAAAGATAGATTGTGCCAAACCAACCTGATCTCCTTCTTTGAGGGATAGGAGCATGATGGCCAAATGCAACTCTACTGTAAGCAGGGGACACTCCATTGTATTCAAGGAAACTAAGTCTGCATGCACCATGATTGAATTTAGTTAACAAGTGGTGAAACAAAGGTCAGTTTTATTTTTGCTGTTGAGAGTCCCATTTCTCTCTTTAGGAGAAACTTTCAAGGAAAGTAAAGGCTACTCCAATAGGCTGGTTTAGTTTCCCTGTGTTTAGTCTCCCTTCATGCACCTCAGCAAATTCAGGACTGTTTTATTTATTGATGAACTATTATTTGTAATTGAGAAGGTGCTACACACAGTATAAATGTGAAGACCAAAAGGCACTACTTTCTTGGATATATGCTTTATGGCTATAACCATTGTATAGACTAAGAAAACTGAGTAGCACCCATAATATGCTAGGTATTTTCCAAACACACAAGAAGGCATTGTCTGTTTTATTAATTTAGATGGATTATATGGGCCGAAGGTGTTAACATTAAATAGTTCTAAATAAGGTTCAGGATTTGGTATACAGAGACCTCAGCTTGCTTAGTACATTGGCAAACACACATTAAACTTCATTTTAACTTTTTATTAAAGATTTGGAAAAGGAGGGAAAACAGTTAAAGCATTTGAAATGTCAAATGTTAAACCAGACTTTCACTTTAAAACCATCTCTTGTTCCCTTTCCTTTAAGTGGAGAGTCTTTAGAAGGAAAACCCCCTTTAGTTGACAGTCTTTTAGATTGCATCATAGATGGTAATAATTGTCCTTTGGGGGAAAAAGAGAATTTAAGTTGTTGCTGTTGTTGTTAAAGTCAGATCCCATTTCCTAAAAGACAAACGCACACAAAAGGTACTCCATGCCCCTACGCAGAAAAATGCAAAAGTAATCTGCGGGGGGACATGCTCCTCTTCCCTGGCAGCCCAGGCAGCTTGTCTGTTCCAGCTAGTCTGGAGCAGCGTCAGAGATGCAAATCACTGCGTGGGAGAGGGGGACTGGGCATGGGATTGGATGTGCGTGCCTGTGTGGGATATGTTGATCACCATCAGGGGCGGGGCTGGGCGAGCATGTGTGCCAAAAAGTGAAAGAGACTCTGTCCTTCTCGCTTGCTACTGCAGCTCACCCGGCATGGAGGGGCAGGCTTTTAAAATGTAGCAGCCTGCTTGCTAGTTATTTGATCTCATTCTCTGAGGCAGAAATGTAGCAGCCTGCCTGCCTAGAAACATTGTTAATGTTCCTATTGTTAGCTAACTGTTTCCATTCTCAGTCAAGTCACCCAGGAGCATAAAACCTGTAAAAGTTTTAAGGCCTCTACATTGCCATTGTAAAGCCTTATAAATGACAATAAGGGAATCAGCTAGGAAGATCTATGGGCTTTCTCACCTTTTTCCTGTGTCAAATTGGCACAATGGGGTTAGATTACAGCTCAGGATTTATTTTACTTACCCATTTAAAAAAAAAAAGACTTTGAGGGCAAATAAAACATTTACCAAGCAGTCAGTTAAATGTCAGGACAATCAGAACCAAGTACTTCCCAAAGCACCCAGCCAGATCCAGGAGAATGATTAGCAAAATTTTATGACTTTCATGTGTGAAAGTCTGAGCAATTAAAAATAACATACTACTTTTTTTGGGGGGGGGGGTGTTTGGTAATGTAATTTAAATGAAAATCCAGGATTATAATGGGAATGCAGGGTATTAGTTACCAAGTGTTTGTAACTTAACTTTCATGTGTTTAGGAAATGCTGAATAGTTATTGTGACTATTTTCTGTACGGTAGTTTAAATAAATTACCAAAACAATTAAAACTGGTGTGATTATATTTCATTATTTTGACAAAATATGCAGAATGTTGCAGAATTTTGAATTTTTTCATGCAGAATTTTGAATTTTTTGGCGCAGAATCCCTCCAGGAGTAAAAAGGGAAGAGAAAAGAACAGTAAAGATAGAAGACGCAGCTACTGTCTCCTGGTGTTGAATTTCATTTGCAACCCCCCAGCTGGAGAAACACAGGCACAGACACATGGCACATGGTCTTATCAGTCACTCTCTGATCTGGCAAACTTGTACAACCATCAGGGCATTGTTTAGGCAGGGCATTTCTTTTAGCTGCTTCTTTCTGGTCACAGGATTACAGCAATGTTGCAAAAATATAGCCTGGTTTAGCCAGCCAAGACTGTTGTTAGACAGAAGGAAAAAGGAGAGGGATAGGAAAGAGAAGAAATAAGGACACATGGGGGCAGGGTTAAAAAAGAGACTATCTCAAATCCTGGTGGTATTTCAGATTTAGCTGGAGCTGGTATCATCATCATCATCATCATCTCTCTCTCTCTCTCGAAGTGGGGTGGGGGCTTTCTGTGAGCATTGGATTCCCCTTAGGGCTAGAGGGCATGCTGGGAAACTGTTCAAAGGCAATTGGCAACTTGTATTAGACAAGGGAATTTATCTAACATAGAAGTATAAAGCCTGAGGTTGTATGAATTAACATAACTCAGCACTGGATGCCAGTCTCACTCCACCCACATTCAATTTACACAACAATTCTTTGCCACTGGAACCTTTCAGCAAGTGACTTGCATTTGACTCCAGTCCAAGCTCAACTTGGGAATGTTGGCTGGTAGCAGAGAAGATTCCCAGAATTCCATGCTACACCATCAGGGAAAAACACTCTGGCATGGAAAAATAAAAATAAAGCAAAACCAAAGTAGCGGCAGAAATCTAGAGAGGAGACAGAGAAAAAGTTGGATAAAAAAGGAAAAATCATTTCAAGTCACCTGGCAAAACTCCAAGAGTGACAGAACACAAGATAATGGAAAACAAGAAGCATGAAAGAGCCCGTTTTCATTTACCGGATCAAAACATAACAGCAACAGAGCCGGGGTCTACTGGCTCCAAAAGAACCATTGCCTCCATGGGCCCTGTGTCTGATCCTTTGACTGAACATATTACTCACAAATGCTATGTCCCTCATCACAGTTCTTGTGATACTCCCCAGGTATAGTCATGATTGTGAGGTACCTTCCCACCACTGGCTCTTAGCACATGGAAATCTCTTCTGTGCCTGCTGTGGGTCAGCTCCCTGAAATCACCAGCCTCTGGCTACACAAGCACTTCTTTCCAGGCCTCCACCGGCCTTGCTGTCTCTAGACAAGTTAGACAAGGCACACATCAGCCCCCACTTCCTTGAAGCATTCCTTGTAGTCAGGGCCGGCTCTGGCTTTTTGGCCACCCCAAGCAAAAAAAAAAAAAACCACGGCGGCCAGAACGGCAAAGCAAAAAAAACCCTGTGGCACAGCCGGAGCCAGGGCGCAGGGGACTCCCTGCGCTGCAGATGTGCCCCGGCTAGCGGGGGGAAGGGGAGGGAGCGAGGGGAGAGAGAGAAGGGGGGCGGCCAGGGCTTCAGCAGGGCGCTGCCACGCGGCCCCTCCCGCCCTGCCCCCTTCCGGGAGGGCTTTGCAGCACTCCGGTCGGCGGGGAGGGAAGGACGTGGGCTGCCCTGCCAGGCTTGCTGCAGGGCACTCCCGTCCTCCACGCTGCTGCCCCCTACAGGGCGGCTGGAGCGGGAAAAAAAAAAAAAAAAAAAGCGGCCGTGCCGCCCTAGGATTGGGCGGAATGCCTCCTCCTACAAGCTGCCGCCCCAAGCACCAGCTTGCTCGGCTGGTGCCTGGAGCCGGCCATGCCTGTAGTGTCCAGGCCTTATTCACTGAATACACACAGAATGACCAGGCCTGCTGTACCCAAAGGAACAGTACACACCAGATTGTAAGATTCAACTCAGGATCAGAACGTAAATATATTTATAGTGGAAAAACAAGAATGTGCTTATTTTCAAAGAATGGGGATTCAACTAATAGTGAGTAAGAATATTGGAAACAAATGGTCACATAGGTTATGATTTTGTTTTCTTTCTATAGACTAAACTTAACTGACAAGTTTACTTCATGTCTAAAGAAGCTTATCTCGCCCAAAGTTCTCTCCAGTATTTTCAGCCAAACCTGGGCGAGATCTCTCTTTTTCATTAAGCAAACTTGCTGTCCATTTGCTACTTAGGTGAAGGAGGACAGGACCTTGTCTTTGTTCCTGAAATATATTAGAGGAAATTTGACATGCACCTTTGATGTGCACCTCAAGATAGGTGCTCCTGTTCCCTTCTGCCCACTGTTTACTTCTTCCTGTTACTTTTCTCTCTGAAGTTTTCACAATCCTTCATTAGTATTTGTTTCAGACTGGTAAGAGGAAAAACACTGTCACCCATATAATATTTAATTTGCACGTAGACAGCCAGATAGAGAAAAAATTCTTGACTGACAGAGAACCTGCTTTTTACCTTTGCTGGTGATCTGTCCCTAGACACAGACTTTAAGAACATAATTTTCAGCACAGATGCATAATTCCTTACACAACATCTGTACCTGTGTTTTACGCTGATATTGTGACACTAGCTTTTTATTAGCAAACTCTCAAGACACTTGTTGGTGAACTAGAATGTACATACTAGACTCAGGAGATCCATGTATTTCTGGACCCCCTTACCAGTTGGCATTAAGAGGTTCTTGTGTTACAGCTACTATTGCTATCTTCAGAGGGTTCCAGAAGCCTTCTTCCCTTTCCAGCCAACTCCTGGGTGTGAGGTCGTTATTCCTATGTCTTGTATTGTCAATGGGCTGCCCCCCCCCACTGAGGAGTCATCTTGGGATCCAAAAAATAAGCATAATCTGCCCCCCCCCGCCCCAAACCTGGACATCAGGAAATGGAAACACTTCCTGTTCCACTGCAGCAGCAGCTACACTAAGCCCAAAGGTAGATATGCCTCTTAAAGCTTAACATGTTAGTTAAGGAATCCTGCAGGGGTTAGGAATTCTGTGGTAACATCATCCTATTTCATTTGATTACCTCCCCGTTGGATTACTGCAATGTACTCTACTTGGGGTTACCTGTAAAGTCTAGGAAATGGGCCCAAACGGCAGTACACATCAAACTTTGGAGGAATTTTATTAGATCCACATCCAAATAGTGTGAACTGTCATTTTGAAGAAAAAAAAATCAGACAGCTAGAAGAAGACTGTGTTTCAGTCCACCTAAGCCATCCAGGTTTTGTTTTTCATCTATATCTCTTTAATTACATACTGTGGGCCCACACCACTGGGATGAATTTCACCATGTGAGAATTCATTAATGTTTGTAACAGCATTGAAATCCTTGGCTACAAGGCACTGTAACTGTGGTATAAAACTTTTGAGCCATATACAGAATAGTAACACAACGATGCTTTCAGTTTAAGCATTTATTAAAAGAGCTATGCCTACAATAAACTTGTCTGGTATTAATGTGAATGTCATGTGTTCTCACAGGACGATCATTGAAACTCATCTATAATGAATGTACCATTAAAGCAAAGTGTCACTGAAAGGTCTTACTTTCTAGAGCATGTCCTTTCAAAACAATTAAGCAATTAATTACTGTTCTCTAACCTCCTGATCAGCTAACGGCTGTCCTGACCAAAACACATTGTGTCTTTTCTTGCCACTATTCTTCTCAGTTTATCTACCCACCTTTTAAAAACCTTTTGTTCATGTCATAAGGATCAGATGTTAGAAGAAGGTCATTTTGTGAGCTTTATGTTCAGTGGGCCCTTGGAGATTTTGACATGTCTCTGCTGAAAGAGATTTGATTTGTAAATTTAAATTACACAATTTAAATTGCCATGATATTGCAGAACACTTTGCTAATTCTTATGTACACTAATATGTAGCAAGAACTTTAACTTTGTGTTATGTGATTTTACCTATGTTCTAGGTGATAATGTCTAGATGGGATGTGAATCTAAGGCCTGGTCTACACTAACCCCCAAATTCGAACTAAGGTACGCAACTTCAGCTACGTGAATAACGTAGCTGAAGTCGACATACCTTAGTTCGAACTTACCACGGTTCAGACGCGGTCCACACGCGGCAGGCAGGCTCCCCGTCGACTCTGCGGTACTCCTCTCGCCGAGCTGGAGTACCGCAGTCGACGGCGAGCACTTCCGGGATCGATATATCGCGTCCAGACCAGACGCGATAAATTGAACCCGGAAGTTCGATTGCCAGCTGTCGAACTACCACGGTAGTGTAGACCTGGCCTAAGATGAAGAATAATAATAAGCAAATCCCTCCCTGTGAGCAATATGGCATGTTGCTAGGATGGAGCTGAACCAAGCTACCAATAAAAGAAAAGCTTCTGTAGTCACCAAACTGAAACAGAAAGCATTGGTCTTGAGGGATCATTGCTGAGCACAAGAACAGCAGAACAGTTGGAAAGCTGTTGATAATGCAATAACCACAGCTTTTCAACTGTTTATCCACTGAAGTAATTTTATGGTTTCTTAGCTCTTAATCATTTTAAGTGACTAGTAGCCTGATCTGTGGAGTAGATCTGAAATCCCCAGACTGTGATATTCCTATTAAAAGTCTTCACACTCCTCATAATTTAGCCTAAAAAAGCAAAATCTGTAGGGTTTTTTTTTTTATGGAGAGAGGAGTCTTCTATAGAAATACACACTCCAGCGTCAATCCTATCTCCACATCTCTATTTTAGGATGCTCTAATGTGTCATTTTCCCTCTTCTGTCCTCCCCACTATGTTTTGTTCTGCATATTTTTTTCTGGATGTCAGAGATTAATAACTTTCATAGGAATTGTTATGTTCTGTGGGGAGAACTAGACAATGATTCACCAGCACCTTGTCCGGTGAAGATCAGGAATATATTTTACTATGTGTTGGGAAGGCTCCTCATTACAATGCATTTAGCCAGGACCACAGCCACAATTTACAAGGTCTAGAGGACAAGATGTCAAAACAGGGCCCCTGCAGCTATGTCCCATTCTCTCCTTGTTTCTGTCCTAGTGTTTTAATGCCCCCTTCATCCAGCTAGGTACCTGAACCACCCATACTCACCCAGCCATTCACTCATATTCACTAATGCAGGTATCCTCACCCACTCACACTGACACAAGCAGGCACCCCAGAGATGCGGACAGGCATGGACACTTAACTCATCTCATTGCTATTTAGTTAAGTTACTATTTTATTGGCCTGGCAAGGTACAAAAGTGTTAGAGATCTGCCTAGTATCGCTCGGAGACACAAAGCCTTTGCAACCATTCATGGCTTCAGTTAGAGAGTGCATGGTCTCACTGATTTCAGAGTGATAGCCATGTTCTCACTGAGTTCTTGTACCATATTCACAAGGCTATGGAATGCTGTATTGATCTTGGTGCTCTACTTTTCCACAACACTGTTCACTTTATGTAAGGTAGAACCTACAGTTAAATCTATTTCTGCTGTGTGCTACCAAGGGCTAGCTAGATGGTGACTCAGACTAAATGCCTGCAGAAGAGAGTGAGAGGGATTAAGAACCCCTCTGGGACAGAGGGCTAGTTGTAGCATCCTAGTCACTGAGCTTGCTGCAGCATTGAGAAGCCTGTAGGACTAATTGCATGCAATCAATCTGTTACTGGTGCGGATTACTGACATTTGGTGGCATTTGGGCTAATGAGGTAATTGGTTTAGGAATGGGGAATATATATAATTGGAAGAAACAGGCAGTAAGAGAGAAGCCTAGAGGGTGAGCTGTATGGAGGAGAGAAAGCTGTGTGTGAAAGGCTCCCTGTGCTCAAGCCAGGAAATTGAGGATTAAAGGTACATTTGGTGAAAAAGTAACAGACTGTGTTTGTGAGTAGGAGACCATGGAAACAGGCTAGGCAGTGCTGCTTGCAAGGTAGCTTGAGAGGCACCCTTTGATATTCTCCTACACTATGTCTTGGGTTACCTGGATTGTGCGTCTGGGCATGTAGGTGAATCAAGGCTACCCATTTTGTTTGCTCTTTCCCTGGAGCAGGTGGGCAGACACTGGGTGGGGAGAAGGCAGAAGAGCCAGAACTATGCAGGTAGCAATGGCCAGAGTAAATTACTAACCTCTTCTCTAAGAGCAAGGAGGATGCCGAGGAGGAATTAGTCAGTTATATGCTCTTCCTGTTCCTCAGAGGTATGTCTCTGAGTCACAGCACCTTTCAGGACTACTCCTGGATTTATGCATCACATCTTGCTCAGGGCTGTGGCTGAAGTTAATTTATGGCTGCCAGTAAAGATGCCCTATTAATATTTATATGGGAGTGTTTACTGTAATGTGTATGGAAGAGGAAGTGACTTTAAAAGTCTGGGAAATAACTCATTCCAGAATTTCCTGTATTTAGTGTTTGTTAATTAAGAATGGTCACCAGCAACCTTAGTGACACAATTAATGCAGGTTTATGTATGAGATCATTTTTGTGTATGTATATAATAGAATCTCCAGATTCTGTTGTTGTTTGACGTTGAATAGCACCTTACTTGTGGAATAAGATGTTACCCTTACTCATGCTACATATCAGAATCTGCTCCACAGTTTTCAGTTCTATTAGGTAATTGACAATATTTCCCCCCCCCCACCCCCCAAATATCTTGGCTTTAATGTTTCAAATCACTGTGTAATGCCTGGCATGGAGTCCCAGGTGGTTGTGTTCCAGCACTAGTTTGACTAGAAACTATGCACGGTCACGATGATAAGCAATAGGCACAGTCCTCTTCACTTAGCAGAATTAAATCTCAAACCTATTGTGTGACCACTTGCTTACTGTCAAGTATGCATTAATGCAGGATCAGGTTTCCCCTGCCTGCCCTGTTGATCACTTTTGACCTTGCACTCATATGTGTATCTCCGCATTTACTGCACACTACAAGAGCAAGCACTATGTCCTACTGATAAAACAGCTACTGATTTTATTCTGTTTCAGTGGACTGGAAACTAACAAGGATTTTAGCTTTTGGTTGAGTTAGTTCCTTGCCTGTACGTTGGCTATACTGATGCTAGTAAAGCGCTGAGAAGCAAAATACCATCTCTTGTATTACACTTTTCATCAGTAGATTTCCAAGTGTTTTACAAATGAAGTATTGTTATCCCCATTTTACAGATTGGGGAAACTGAGGCACAGAAAGGTGATGTGACTTGTCACCCAGTGGCAGAGTTGGAGCAGAACTCAGGTCTCCTGAGTCCCAGTTCAGCATTTCAATTATATTTGATATGGTACATCATCTGCCTGGGTTTACAGCAGCAGAGAATAAAAATAATGTAAACCCACACTTTCAAACTATGCCTAAAACTGGGCACCTAAATCCATATTGCGGTTTCTAAATAAAAGTGATCAGATTGTCCAGACATGCTGGGCATCCGCAACCCCCCCCATTGACAAGTGTGTAGTAACTCTGAAAATCAGCTGTTAAGGGCTTAAATCTGGATTCAGGTGACTTGCTTCAGGCTGCCAAATATGAAAATGTTGGCCCTGTTTTTTGTTAACTTCTCCGCAACAAACTGATGCCACTAATGCAGACTATGGCCTTTCAGCAGGCACCATGCATATTAACTCTGGTGTTCTGTGCATGTATAAATGCAGGCACTTGCCTCTTCCAGCTTTTGGTCCCCAACAATAATAATTTTAATCACAAGTTTACTTTGTGGTTTTAATTGCATTTTAAATTTTCTGTTTTTGCTACTTTCTGGATGTTTCAGACAGAGTCTCCGTTAGAGAGAGAGATTTTCTTCAGCACAAATTCATTGTAGCGCTTTACTAGCTTCATGACTCTGACAATGAATTTTATTACAAGAGGGATGTTTGTCCCAGTAAAATGTGATTTCTGAGGATTTCAGATTGTTTTCTACAGGAGACAAGTATAATTATTTCCACTTGTAGTAAATGGTCACTGGAAGTCCAGATATCAAATGTCTAATGAGGCTGATGGAGAGGAGATGAGCTAGATTCCAAGTAATTGCTCTTGATTTCTCTCTGGTTATTGGGGGGGGGGGGAATGCAAGAAGTGTAACACATGCAGAGCCACAATACAGTACTTACAAGAGATCAGAATATAGCTTTTACATTGTTTTTCTTAACTCAGATTTCTCCAAACTTTATTTTATTTCTCCCCTGTTGGGCTACAATATGAACTAATTTAGGATAGAGTCTCAGAGCCACAGTCAACTGACTTGCCCTCGTGGGGCTTGAGGTGCAAGGCTAAAAATAGCAGCAGGGATATTTGAGCTGGAGCTGGAGCTGGGCCGCTGGGACTCAGAGCCCAGGCTCCAACCTGAGCCTGATCATTTACACTGCTGTTTTTTACTCACTGCCACTCTTTTGCTGTGTACTGTAGACATACCCTGAGTCAGAAGTATAAATTTAATGTTTTTGACTCAGCAGGCACAAGATGATAGCCTCCCATTTTAGCATACTCCCTTCTCCCTGCCACTCCAAGAGCTTCCTCTGACAGATTGCTTTGGGGAATTCAAACTCTACTTCTTGGAGATGAAGGGTGGTGGTGCTGAGCAAGGTGCAAGTGGAGAATCCAGTCCAGTTAGTAGGAAAGCCAAAATACTACCACAAAGGCTTCTCTCATGGTGTTTCTGACATACTTTTGCAGATCTAAGAGAGATGGATAGTTCATTAACATATAAGCTTTGAGCTCTGATTTCAACAGAACTTGGAACCTTCAGAGATTTGCCTTTCACAAATAGCTATCCAGATCACAATGCTTTGTTACACGACAGCTCGAACTTGCAGATTTTGCCCATCAGTGTTGAGTACAGGGTATCTAAAGTTCTCTTTTTATTCAAATAACAAATAGTAAGGAGGTCCATGTATGTTGGGGAGGGAGGAGGTGAAGCATGGCTCATGGCCCTATTGCTGCAGCAAGTGTGGACTCCCGGTCACCCTACTTATAATCTGTAGTTCTCTATGCTGAATATGGGACATCTGGTAAGATTACTCATATTCAAGTGAGTTCAACTGCAATCAAATCAGACCTATGCAGTACAACCATTTAAATTAACATCAAGTTGACTGAGCCCCTGTTAAAAAGAAATTCTGTGTAGTTGGCTTGCTGGGCCCCCAGGATGGACCCATCTCTCCTAGTACATGGTGCCATATCTTCCTGAGGCAACACGTGGGGTGAGGGCCCCATGCAGGGTTACATACTCCTCCTCCTCCCCATATTTCTGCCAACATTCACACCAGAATGTGGCCAGCCACTGCCTATTGGCCCTGTGTGAGAGGGAAGGGACGGGAGCTGCTTCCAGCCACAGGGGAGGGAGGAGGTGGGGAAGGGATGACCTGGTCTGTGTCTTTGCAGAGATCATCTTTCTCTCTCCTCTTCACAACCCCCCCCCCCCCCCCCCCGGCTGGAAGCAGCTCCTGTCCCTTCCAGGGTCGAAAGACAGCTAACACCTCCAGGCTGCTGCTGGCCACTGACATAACCCAGCTGCCTCCTGTCCCCAGCTACAGCATGGGCAGGAAGGGGTTAAGCCCTAAGGCTGCATTGTGCACTAGGGCCCAGAGAACCTGACTGCAGGGGCTTCCACTAGAGAGGTGGCTCACCAGAGCAGAGTACCTAGGGGATGGAGCAGCCCTGCACTACCTGGGGTCAGGACCCATGGTGGGGGGAAGGGGTGATGAGGGTGCTATGGAGCCTGCAGGGTCAGGGTGAGAACAGGCTGGAAATCACTTCTGCCCACTGCAGAGCTTAGCTGAGGGGAGGAGAGGAGAGGCTTCCCCTGCCAGCACTGTGTGGGCTTTGGCACATGCAGGGCTTGGCTCCTCCTGGCCAGTGACCTGAGCCAGAGGGTATTGGGCTTTCCCAGGGTGCCAGCCCAGCTAGAGGCAGTGAGGGAAGGAAGGAGCCAGCCGGCCAGGCTCTTGGTCAGCTGAGCATTCTGACCAGGGGCTGGTTCTCTGCACGGTGCTGGAAGCAGGATGTGCCCTGCCGGGGGGTGGGGGGAGAAAGAGGGATATGGTGGAACAGCAGGGCTGGGGTGTGTGAAGGGGCAAAGCAGGGAGAGGACAGCAAGAGGAGGAAGCACATAAAGGGCCGATGGGTGGGCAACAGAGGCGACACATAACCAGCCTGCCTGCAGTCACAAGCCACGGCAGCGCACAGCCAGTGCTGGCCAGAAATGGGACAGGGAGCAAGGACTTGCTGGCCAAGAGCTGGTATACAGCAGGGACTGTGCTGGTGGACCAGCAGGGGGAGCAGTTGGCCCCTTGTGCTGCAGCTTTGCCCCACCACTAGCCTTGCATGCTCACCCCCATGGTCAGCCACTGGACTCCTGCCCCCAACTCACTGTTGGTGGGTGGCTGGCGAGCAGGGATCTGACCAGCAGGAGGACCTGCCAGTACGAGGGGGGGGGGGGGGGCCCGCGGGAGAGACAGATAATATGGGACAATTTGCCCATTTTAAAGAAAGTCAGGACACTTGCAGGAGGGCTTAAATATGGGACTGTTCCTTTAAAAATGGGATGTCTGGTCATCCTAATTATAAGGCCAGAAAGGACCATTGTGATCACTTACTCTGACCTCTTCCATAACACAGGCCAGAGGAATTCTTAGGAAAACTTCCAGTCTTGATTTTTAAAAAATCCTATTCCACTTGTGGTTGCATCTTAAGTGCCTTATGCAACCCTACCTTGGCTGCTTATGATTCTCACAGAAACTTGTAAATGATTTTTTTTTTTTTTTAAAGTGAACCAACAGAATTGGGAACTGAATTCTACAGGATCGGTTCCCTTACATTGCTCCACCAATGTATCTCAACCCTGGCTTTGAAAGATCACCTGTAGGAGTCATCCAGTTTTCATGCCCATTCAGTCCTTGACTTCCCTTCTGAGGCTGCCTTGATGGCCAGTGCCAACTGTCAGGGACACTGATTCATTGGGAATCAGACTGAGGCCACCAAATCCTTTCATCTGGCCATGAAACAGCCAGCAGAAAATAACTTTCAACCACTACCAATTTGGGCTCGTATTCAGTTCCTGGTACAGGGTTGAAAGGCTTCATAATTTTGTTACTAAACCCCTGTTGCATCCAGTTATTTAAAACTGAACTATTAATATTCTGGGCCTACAGTACATACGCAAGACTTCTACAAAGACCTGCTCCCCACACCCCCGCAAGAAAGTACGTCTTCAGAAAATATCAAGGGAGACTAACAAGTAAAATAAACAAATCCTGAAATAAGATCAGAAGGGCTGCACTAATAGGAACTGCAGTCTAGAGAAGATAAAGCTGATTTAACTTGTGGAGGGGGATGGAGAAAAACCTCTATGGGCACTAGGTGTGCAGTGTAATCTAAACCCCTTGAGCAATGTTAACAGACAATTTCAGATGTTCTCATAATGTTTTTGGTTGCAACATCTAACGTACAATGTGCTTGTGTACTTTCAAGTCAGCTAAAACACATGTAAGCATATGTGTATTTTGCCTAAAGCTTTTGTTTTTTCCCAAGACTTTGATGATTAACAACATGGATTCTCATGGGACTTCTTGAAGCTCAGCTAAGATCTACAAAGGAAAGAAACACAGATGAGATTGGGACTGAGCCTTAAGTCAGGATTTTTAAACAATGGGAATTTTATCGTCTTTATAAGGATCCTATCCTGTAAGCATTTTCTCACTCCTGTCCAAAGTCTGACTTCAGTTATATACATGTGTGGCTACTCCCAATATGAATAAGGTCCCACTGATGTCAAGCTAGGTATCCTGAAGTGGTGTAAGAAAAGCTAAAGCTCCTGAACTTGCTGAGGGTAAGAGCATATGATTTTTGATACAGCTCTCTGGAGGAGACAAATGTGGACTAGAACCACACTGTTCTTTGAGATTCTGTGCCACAGCAGGCTTGGAATTCTATGTTCAGCTGGTGCTTATTGCCCAACTGCAGGGTAGTACATCAGTAGGAGTAGAGATCTGTCTCTTTCCTTCACCCCACCAGCCAGCAGAGGGATAGGGAGTATTCTGCTGCCTGAAAAGGAGTGAAGTAAATTACCCTTCCACATCCTATACCCCAGTGCAACAGGGGAATTTAGAGAGGAATTATGCTTGTCAGTACTCCTTTGGAGGTATCACCATCTATGGGTTTAGTCTAGTATTTAATAGATCTCCAAACCATGAAAGATCCAAAATCATTAACGGCTGTATTCTGCCACTCTTACTCTCACTGAGTGGTACCTTGCTCTGAGAAGTCCCATTAACTCTACTCATGGGGCGAGGAACTGTTCATCCTGCATAAGGGTGGAAGAATCCAGTCCTCAGGGCACAGATACTGTGGGAAACACATGCACCCATAACAGTCATGTTGACTTTAACTATAAACAACAAACGAAACATCCTCCCAGAGGACAGAAGCTTTAATTTAATTGTCATGTCCTGCTGGCAGATGCTGCCTGGGAAAAACACTCAATCCACAGATCTGTCAGGCCTTGCAACATCCCTTCCATAGCAAACCCTGCTTCTTTTCTGGGCTGCAGCACTGGAGTAGAAGGCTCCTTGCACTAACATGAGCATCCCTCCTCCCAGTTGGGGCAGACTGTCCACCACAGGGCCTAGGTTACATTAGTAGGAGCTAGTGTAACCAAGGGCTATTTAACGTCTCCCCCTTACTTGTGTTAATGAGTAGCAGCTGTGTTAGTCTGTATCCGCAAAAAGAACAGGAGTACTTGTGGCACCTTAGAGACTAACAAATTTATTTGAGCATAAGCTTTCGTGGGCATAATTGTCATTTAAATTTGATTTCACTTAATTTAATCACTCCATTTCAATGCTTGTTGTAACACAAGAGTATTGTACAATAGACTCTATCTGGGGGGAAAAAATGGTTAATGTAAAAATATGTTGTGGTAGAAGTTGGACACCTCCACTAGTACTAGGCATTGTATGCACACTTAGTAAATGACGGCTCCTGTTCTTTAGGTGTAGTGACTGTCATTTACCATATGTGTGTACAGTGCTTAGCACACTGGGGCCCCCAACCTAGTTATGGCCTCTAGGTGCTACCACAACAGAAACGTTTGTACAGTTATAGGCCTTGTAAAGCTTTGTATGCTTTTCCAAAAATCTAAAATTTGGACCTGAACTACCTGAGAGCCTCCCTGTATACCACATGACCTAGAACTAATGGATAAACATTCGGGGCAGTTATAACGTTTGGAAACTATGAACTAGAAATAGTGAGAATTGGCTTTTAACAGGAGTTTGATTTTTATTAAAACTAGCTGGGTTGGTGCTTGCTCTGCAGTTTGCTCTGTTTTTATTTCTAAACTGCTTATAACCAATACCACTTTTCTTGATGTAGGACCTTTATTTCAGGAACAGATCATCTCTAAAATATAGAAGTGATGCTTTAACCAGGAAGATCAAATAGTTTAGGAACCTAACAGACAGAATGGGTCATATTGCCCAACTGAGATCTACCTCCACCAACCTCTTAATGTGCTGATCAAAATAAAATAAAAAAAACCCTAATAGTTTATGCAGCCTTTATAGAACATTTAATGAAATGTTTCACTAGTCAGCACTCCTTTTAACAAACTAGAAAACTGACATCAATCACAAGCATCAAGGTCTACAGAATAACAAATGTCTGCCTCAAGATTCAGAATCTAAACTTCAATGCAGGGAATTTGTAACACTCCTTTCTACTTACAAAAGCTGGAGTACAATGCTCAACAGACTGTCAACTTTTCAACACTGAATTTCAAATGGACTTTTATAGGAATCCTGAATATACAATAGTGCCCTGTTATAACAAAAATACAAATATTTTGCTAATGATTTTTGGGTCAGATCCTGCCCTGCAGTATAAAGATATGCAACTTTGCAAAAGTTAGGCAGAAAACTCCTATGAACTTGAACCCATGACGTTTCATCCAAATCATCCCATTGGGTAGGCTTGCTTGCCTTGCAGAGTACAGAGTGTAGCTTTTCTGCAAATGTCCCATGATCCTGAGTCAAGTGCTATAGGTGGTGGAGAAACTTAAGAGTCAGTGGAATCAAGAGGAGGTCCCATGGCTTCCTGCTACTCTCTAAACCTCACTCTCTCATGTTAGCACAGCTCCTTCCAAAGCTGTCCTTCCATTTGTTCCCCAGCCAAGCTTGGACCAAAGCCCCTTTCGGTTTGAAGGTCTTAGAGCTCAGAGCTGGGTTCTGTGTGAGGTATTGCTGAATAGAAGTATCTGAGGGTTTCAAGGAGGATTATGCGTTTGGCTCTTCCCATACAGCTGTGCCTCCCATAAAACAGCAGAGCAGACTCCATCTAAGATCCATGTCTCTCCCCTCCCGCCCCCCCCCCCCCCCCCCGGAGAAACACAGTCACATGCCACAGCATAAAGCATGTGTGTGGATGGTAACACCCCACGTGCTCCCCCACCCCAGCTAGGTGCAGTTCACATAAACAGGAAGACAATTTCCAGCTTGAAGGGTTTAGAAGGTTAAAAAAGCAAGTCACATTTTAAGGGTGGAGAGAGAGAGGAACATAGGCTTTTTTTTTTTTTTTTAAATCAACTATCTTCTGCCACAGAGAGAATAAAAGACTAGTATAAGTGAGAGCAGAATTTGTTGACAGCTGACAAATACATGTACTTTAAGATTTTTTTTTTTTTAAATCAGTTTTCTAAACAGCTCATTGTAGCTGGAATATATGGTGACATGTCTAAAATCTCATTTTAGGAGTTTTTTAATTTAGTCTGGCTCCATGGAACCTTTTTTCAAAAATATTTCTGGGGGATTTCACTTCCATGGGCTTGTCAGTTACTTGACTTTCATTTGCAGGAGACTTCCTTCCCCTTCTCTCCCCCCCCCCCCTTTTTTTTTCTTTGAGGGGAAAAATCTCATCAGTCTCCTATAAAAGACAAATGTCAAAGAATAATTGGATAAAATGGTAGCATAAATCTACTGGCTAAGCAAATCAGCTATGCTAAGCTTCAGTCAATATCTGATGGTGACCTACCACAATGAAATGTACAGCTGCTATCTGGAGAAAACAAGGTTGGGGTTTCAGATACAGTGTTAATATTGACAAAAGGAAAATAGCCTGTAAATAATGATTTTTAAACATTGGACTTGACCATCTTTTATCTTATCTAGGCATCTATGCCATTGTATTTGAGTGAATTCTAAATGCAATTCAGATGGCCTTTCCCATGCTAGAACTGTTGGCCTTCAAAGGCAAAAAGTCAACCTAGGAGGAGGCTGAAATAATGTAAGGCTCCCAAACTTCCTGTACTACCTGGGGGAGGGGGGCTGGACTCAGCCCCAACATAGGCAATGCTGGTCAACAAGGATGTGTACCAATTCAATGCAACTGTGGGTGGCTTCCGATAGGGGTCCAATAGATCCCCAGCTGCAAACTTAAAATTGCTCCCCATCCCCCAATAAACCATTGCTTCACCTTTCTCTGGGTAAATCCGACCCCAGAGTTATATCCTACCCTGCTGTCCTAATATGGTGGGTGGGAGCAGGGCAGATGTTGGGTTGCTGTTTATGCTGCTCTGTGCTAGACTGGATAAATCATGGCCACAGGAAGAAATAGTTTATGGGAAAGAGATCTAGTACTTCCATTTTTGCAGTTGGAGAAAAAGGAGACAGGGTTTGTCTACACAGCAATTAAACACCCATGGCTGGCCCATGTCAGCTGATTCTGACTTGTGGGACCCTGGCTATGGGGCTGTCTAATTGTGATCAGGTTTGGGCTGGAGCTTGGGCTCTAGGACCTTTCCAACTGGTGGGGTCCCAGAGCTTGGGGTCCAGCCCAAGCCCAAATATCTACACAGCAATTTGACAGCCCTGCAGCCTGAGTCCTGTGAGCATCAGCAGCTATGGGCCAGCTCTGGATGTTTAATTGCTGTTTAGATGTATCCTGCGAGAGAAAGATTTACTCAAGCCTACAGCACATAGGAGAGATCTAAGACCTCCAGAATCCTTTTTTTTCTGACCACTAGCCCAAAAGCAAGTCCAGACATGTATTGCAGTTATAAAAAAACTAATATATTAAATATCCATTTTCCAATACATTTAGATGCTTATTAAAACTTCTACAGTGTGAAGGGGCACTTTGCAACAACTTGACATCTAATGCATTTAAATAAAGATGTATTGAATTTTTGAAAATCTTTATTTAGAGACTTGTAGGGCTGTTTGGCTCAATAAAACTCTGTGCATTTGACAGACTGATTCCTCTCAGGTTTTCTGCATCACAAAGAATGCCACTGTATAAATTCTTTCACAGTGCCTCCCAGACCCACACAAATGATATCTGGCAAGGGCCTCAGTGGCTCACTGAATTAGTATAGTAGCTTGACATCTCTTGAGAGCTGTAGACTAAATTCTGCCCTGTTTACACTGATGTGGCTCCAGAGTAACTCTGGTGAAGTCACTGGTATAAATGAGCAGGTTTGGTTAGGCCTAGAGTAGGGTTAGTTAGACCTCAGCTGGAGTACTGTCCAATTTTGGTATCCGTGTATAGAAAGGATGTAGAGAAACTGGAAAAGATCCAGAGACAAGCTTCCAAGGTGACCAAATGGATGGAATGCGAACAATATGAGCAAAAGCTGAAGGAAATGGGTATGTTTAGTTTGGAAAAGAGGAGATAAAGGAGGGATATCATAGTGGTTTTCAAATACTTGAAAGACTGCCATAAAAAAATGGAGAAAAGTTGTTCTCTCTTGCCACAGAGGGCAGGTCCAAACTACAGCAATTGATTTAGATTAAATCTCAGGAAATATTTTCTAACTAAGAACAGTAGGACAATGGCACAGACTGCCTAGGGAGGTTATGGAAGCTCCTTCACTGAAGGCTTTCCAAAGGAAGCTGGATAGCCATCTGTCTTGGATGGTTTAGACGCAACAAAACCTGCATCTTGGCAGGGGGTTAGACTAGATGACCTTTGTGGTCCCTTCTAACCCTAGGACTCTATCCCTCATGCAGGGCCACAGATGAGGTCGGACACAGAGCCAACTCTTCCCGTGCATAGTCTGAATCCCTGCATTTAAGTAAGTGCAAAGGTTGCTCATTTGATGTGATATCCAAGAGCCCACATTCCAACAAAGGAGTCAGGGGAGGTGGGTAGGAGCCAAGGCCATGGGCCTGCTCTTCTATAGCAGCTCGCTGAGGGCTTACGCTAAAACATGGTGCATCGCATGTATCTCTGTGCAATGGGGAGACTGGGGAGATATTGTGCCTCCTTGGCCATCTCTACACTAGAATTTTTCTTTAACCTGTCCTCCATTGCAATTGTACTGAAGCAACTCCTCTAGCAATGGGGAGAGCACTGGTGTAGTACTAGGCTGCTGGAGTTTTAACCAGTATATTGTCCGCACATGTTTAGATAATGTAGCAGCCTGTCTTCCACCATGGTGCTCTCACTATTAACGCTGCTGGAGAGGCATTGACTCTACAGCAAGGGTAGGTATTTTTTTTTTCTTTTTTAAAAAGAAGACCAGTAGGCGAGCACTTCAATCACCCTGGACACTCGATACCAGAATTAAAAGTCGCCATTCTTCAACAAAAAAATTCAAAAACAGACTTCATTGAGAAACTGCAGAACTGGAATTAATTTGTAAACTGGACACCATCAAATTAGGCCTGAATAAAGACTGGGAGTGGCTACAAAAAGTAACTTTTCCCTAGTTGATGTTAGTCCTGCTTTGAACAGGGGATTGGACTAGATGACCTCCTGAGGTCTCTTCCAACCCTAATGTTCTATGATTCTCTCTTGAGATTCACCCCTTCTTCTCAACCGTTAAGAATAGGACACTTCCACCTTAATTGAATTGGCCTCATTAGCACTGATCCCCCACTTGGTAAAGCAACTCCCATCTTTTCATGTGCTGTGATAGATGAGATATATATACACTGCTTACTGTATTTTTCACTCCATGCATCTGATGAAGTGGGTTTTAGCCCATGAAAGCTTATGCCCAAATACATTTTAGTCTCTAAGGTGCTACAAGGACTCCTCATTGGCCTTAAAAAAGGGGAAGACAAAAAAGGGGCAATCCCTGGTGCACCTTTGTATTCTTGCCTACTCAGGGCTGGGCCTAAAAAGCACACTGTAATCAAAGGTCTCTTTCTTTCCTGAGGCGGCACAATGCCTGTTTGCTAACAGAAGTGTCTCTCAGCCTAGAATGCTGTTCCTAGCAGAGCAGGAATTGTCATTCAGTAGTGTTAATCAGTTGCACCTTAAGGGCCAGATCCCCAGCTGCTGGAACTCACCATAGTGCCATGGATTTCAGCAGTGCTCTGCTGCATTACACCAGCTGAAATGCTGGCCTGTAAAGTCCTGAGCATTGCCCATGCAACTTCCAGCTCCTGCCAGGTCTGGAACAGGCATCCAAGCTTGCTATTCAGATTTGCAAACATCACAAACTATCATTGGGCTACTTAGCCAGGCTCAGCTCTTTTTTTTTTGTAATACATTATATTTATTTTGATTTTTTTCCCCCCTGATCATTGGTACTTTGAATACTTAAAATATTTTTATGGTATCTCATTCATTTTATGCTTACTAATGGCCAGATTAGTACATAATGTCTGGGCCAATGCACAGTGTGAACCTGCACTGAATCAGTCTTTCATGGTTTTCTGTGGTCTTCAGCAATGCAGAGACTGGGCATATTTATTTTTTAAATCAGCTGTCGGAAGCCAGCATTCCAGATTGCCAAACTCAATTTTTACATGGTAGTGGCTTGTAATCCACATTATCTAAATGAACAGGATTACTAATTCATTAATTAAATGAGAAATTAATGATGCAGTAATTAAGCTAGTATTTAACAATCCATTAATAATGACTAAGTGGGGCATTTTCAGAGTAGAACTTGGGAGCTGCCACAAGAACCTCTGAACAGAAAGCAGGGATTCAAATTTGTGTTGAACTTCCCATGAGGCAGTTTCAAAGTGTAACTATATAATCTCTCCTTTTATTATTTTGGTTTAAACATGCTCAACCAAATAGGATTAACCTGAGAGGATGACCACACTAGGGCAGCTATTGACCATGTCAAATACATAAAGGAAAGATTCCTGCATTAGGTTAAAGAACATAATGCAGCATCTGAGAAACCACTGAATTAATATTTCCACAACTGATTGTCCAACCTAAAATCAATAGGACTTTGTTCAGTGCTGCCAACATATTTCTGAAAGGCTGATATCTGCAGATCATAGAATCATAGACTTTAAGGTCAGAAGGGACCATTATGATCATCTAGTCCGACCTCCTGCACAACGCAGGTCACAGAATCTCACCCACCCACTCCTGTATCAAACCCCTAACCTATGTCTGAGCCACTGAAGTCCTCAAATCATGGTTTAAAGACTTCAAGGTGCAGAGAATCCTCTAGCAAGTGACCCATGCCGCAGCTGCAGAGGAAGGCGAAAAAACCCCTGGGACTCTGCTAATCTGCCCTGGAGGAAAATTCCTTCCCACCCCATCGAACATCCCATCACAGGCCATTGGGCATATTTACCGCTAATAGTCAAAGATCAATTAATTGCCAAAATTAGGCATTTAGGGATTAGGGCTACATAATACCACCCTCTCCATAAACTTATCCAGCTTAGTCTTGAAGCCAGATATGTCTTTTGCCCCCATTACTCCCATTGGAAGGCTGTTCCAGAACTTCACTCCTCTGATGGTTAGAAACCTTCGTCTAATTTCAAGTCTAAACTTCCTGATGGCCAGTTTATATCCATTTGTTCTTGTGTCCACATTGGTACTGATCTTAAATAATTCCTCTCCCTCCCTGGTATTTATCCCTCAGATATATTTATAGAGAGCAATCATCATATCTCCCCTCAGCCTTCTTTTGGTTAGGCTAAACAAACTGAGTTCTTTGAGTCTCCTTTCATAAGACAGGTTTTCCATTCCTCAGATCATCCTAGTAGCCCTTCTCTGTACCTGTTCCAGTTTGAATTCATCCTTCTTAAATATCGGAGACCAGAACTGCACACAGTATTCCAGATGAGGTCTCACCAGTGCCTTGTATAATGGTACTAACACCTCCTTATCTCTACTGGAAATACCTCATCTGATGCATCCCAAGACCGCATTAGCTTTTTTCACGGCCATATCACATTGGCAACTCATAGTCATCCTGTGATCAACCAATACTCCGAGGTCCTTCTCCTCCTCTGTTACTTCCAACTGATGCGTCCCCAGCTTATAACAAAAATTCTTGTTTTTAATCCCTAAATGCATGACCTTGCACTTTTCACTATTAAATTTCATCCTATTACTATTACTCCAGTTTACAAGGTCATCCAGATCTTCCTGTATGATATCCTGGTCCTTCTCTGTATTGGCAATACCTCCCAGCTTTGTGTCATCCGCAAACTTTATTAGCACATTCCCACTTTTTGTGCCAAGGTCAGTAATAAAAAGATTAAATAAGATTGGTCCCAAAACCGATCCCTGAGGAACTCCACTAGTAACCTCCCTCCAGCCTGACAGTTCACCTTTCAGTATGACCCATTGTAGTCTCCCCTCTAACCAGTTCCTTATCCATCTTTAAATTTTCATATTGATCCCCCATCTTTTCCAATTTAGCTAATAATTCCCCATGTGGAAACGTATCAAATGCCTTACTGAAATTGAGGTAAATTAGATACACTGCGTTTCCTTTGTCTAAATAATTTGTTACCTTTTCAAAGAAGATCAGGTTGGTTTGGCACGATCTGCCTTTTGTAAAACCATGTTGTATTTTGTCCCAATTACCATTGACCTCAATGTCCTTAAATACTTTCTCCTTCAAAAATTTTTCCAAGACCTTGCATACTACAGATGTCAAACTAACAGGCCTGTAGTTACCTGGATCACCTTTTTTTCATTTCTTAAAAATAGGAACTATGTTAGCAATTCTCCAGTGATACGGTACAACCCCCGAGTTTACAGATTCATTAAAAATTCTTGCCAATGGGCTTGCAATTTCATGTGCCAGTTCCTTTAATATTCTTGGATCAAGATTATCTGGGCCCCCCAATTTAGTCCCATTAAGCTGTTCGAGTTTGGCTTCTACCTCAGATGTGGTAACATCTACCTCCATATCCTCATTCCCATTTGTCATCCTACCATTATCCCTAAGGTCCTCATTAGTCTCATTAAAGACTGAGGCAAAGTATGTGTTTAGATATTGGGACATGCCTAGATTATCCTTAACCTCCACTCCATCCTCAGTGTTTAGCAGTCCCACTTCTTCTTTCTTTGTTTTCTTCTTATTTATATGGCTATAGAACCTTTTACTATTGGTTTTAATTCCCTTTGCAAGGTCCAACTCTACATTGCTTTTGGCTTTTCTCACTTTATCCCTACATGTTATGACCTCAATAAGGTAGCTTTCCTTGCTAATCCCTCCCATCTTACTCCTTGTAGGCTTTTTGCTTTTTCTTAATCACCTCTCTGAGATGCTTGGTCTACAACTCCTGCCTATGAATTTTTTCCTCTTTCTTGGGATGCTGGCTTCTGATAGTTTCTGCAACTTTGACTGAAGTAATTCCAGGCCTTTAGATCCACAAGTTCTTCAGTCCAATCCACTTCCCTAACTAATTTCCTTAATATTTTAAAGTTAGCCCTTTTGAAATAAAAAACCCTAATCACAGATCTATTTTTGTTTATCCTTCCATTTAGTTTGAATTGAATTAGCTCATGATCGCTCGAACCAAGGTTGTCCCCTACAATAATTTCTTCCATGAGGTCCTCACTACTCACCAAAACCAAATCTAAAATGGCATCGCCTCTTGTTGGTTCAGCAACTATTTGGTGAAGGAATCCATCACCTATCATATCCAGGAAAATCTGAGCCCTATTATTATTACTAGCACTTCTCCTCCAGTCTATATCTGGGAAGTTAAAGTCTCCCATGATCACAAAATTCCCATTAGTATTTACTTCATTAAAAACATTAAAGAGGTCTCTATCCATATCCAAATCGGATTCTGGCAGTCTATAGCACACCCCAAGCACTATCCCAGGGGAGGCTTTAGTAGCTTTCTAACCCAATGTGATTTTTGCCCAGCCAGACTCTCTTATCCATTCCATCCCTTCTTATTTCTTTACAGTCTACCTCATCATTGATATACAATGCTACTCCACCACCTTTGTCTTTATTTCTGCCTTTCCTTTCTTCCAGATCATTGCTCTAGTGACAGATTGAAGTGCCCCCAGCCCTATAGCTTCTCCATTTACCCCCCCCCCCAGTGTTTGCATATGTGTGTTGGATGGGTGCTGAAAGAGGATTTAACTACAGACTCTCACCCTTTATAGAGGCTTTCCAGTAAAGTGCAGCATTTTTATTCATACCTGCATTCATAAACTAAATTCTCAAGCAGTCCCTTACGGCTATAAACCAGATGGAAACAATAATTTACATATCTCAGGAGAACAACACATAGGTTGCTCAGAGACAGGAGGAAGAAAAAGCTGAATATTTTGCATAAATTACTGTATTTTAGTATGTAGTAGACACTGATCATTTAATTGAATTTAGCTACCTATTTATTACTTTTAATTGCAAATTACTTGAAAGTAATGCAATAATTTAAAAGACTTTAGAAGCAACAGAAATGTATTTGCACAGAGAACATTAATGACTTCAAAAATATTCAACTGCAGTAATTTATTACATTTTATTGTGTGACATAAAAAGCAAAATAATACCCAGTACATTTGTAAATGTATGATTATGAATATTGTGGCTGCTGGCTGACCTGTTCTTCTCTCTATTTTATACAATGATCATGTTCTGGGCTGATATCTTGCAATTTGGAAATGCATTGCTTTCCTGCTCACAGAAATGTATACTAAGAGGCTTAAATTTTAATAAGCATTTTAGTTCCTGATTTTATTAGGTAAAATCAGTGTCCGTCAATCACAATCGTTGATGTCTAATACTTACTTATTTACTGATTAAAGATTAAAGTTTAAATGAAACATCCATCAATAAGAACAAGTGATTTACATATATTAGTATTTTTGTTTAATGTACTTTGGAAGGCTCGAGGAGTCACAGGATTTTGGAACTTTTCCCCTCTAGATCACTGATTCAAATCTGACTCAGGCTGACAGTGGCTAAAAGGCTAGCAAAACAGCCTGCAGATGAAATACCTATGTGAATAGAGTTGGTAATCTCAAGTCTGCTGGTTTAATGAAAAAACAACCCAAAAAACCTACAGAGGTAGATCATTCCCAGTGTACACATCACAAAAACAGCACGACAGTGGTCCTTTTGTTAGCAGTCTCAGCAGGATGGCTAAAGATGGTGGAATAGGAATGGACAGTCACCTAACCTTTTATCCTTACAGATGGTCCATTCCAGTCAGGAGAGCAACACATCAGGGAGTCTGAACAGACTTCACCCACCTCATATCTCTTCTGAGAACAAATAAAGGTTTCCAGTCTCCAGGACTGTCCACTCATCTTTCATGGGCGATGTATACTGAAAAATGGAAGTTTTCTTTAAACATCCTTTGCTGGGTTTCTGCTCGAAACATAGAAGCAGATCTTTTATTTTAAGCCAATACAAAAAGTTCCAAGATATTAGAGCAATGAGAACTTTAGCAATGCATATAATAAAATTACTGTGGTTTCTGTTTTAATTTTAATTCTTTGAATAATAGAAATTACATTGTCAGGATAACATATGTCATTGAACAAATTTTCCCCATCTTTGGGGGGGGGAAATAAACATCTTGGCTTCACCCTGACACTGTATTTCTGCCACATCTTTGTCTTGGCATTTATCTTGCAGCAGTAAACCATTATCCTGTGACAGCATTCTGTTTCATTGACATTCTTTTTTTTTTTTTTGCATGAGCACTACTAGAATTCATGGACTTTTGGACCTGTACTTGCCACTTAGCAATATTTTTTCAATTAGACTGCAGAGGCTAAAGCTTGAAAAGTAGGCTGGTTTCGTGACCGGAATTGAGTGTTTTCTATCCAAACTATTGGTAGGTGCAAGGAGGGGTAGTGAACAAATAAGCCAGATTCATCCCAGAGCAGGTGGACTTGGGGGACGTGGTCTGTGCCTCCAATATTCAAAGGCAGCCAGGGGCTTGGCTATTGGCTACATTAGGGCAGCTTTAAGGGCTACCCTAACATGCACCCCCAGTTCAATGGCCCCTAAAAGCCATTTTAGGGATGGAGATGTAGAATCGCTATATCTCCTCCTGTCCCTTCTCCCTTGCTCTGTCCCCCCTTGGAATGCTCCCTCTGTCAGGGAAGAGAGCTCCTACCCAGGCAGTGCAGAGCTCTGTAGCCAGCATAGAGGTCCCCCTACGTGGGAGTATTCCCTGTGGGAGCGTGGAGACTCCTGCCCTGCAGCTGCCTTGTTCAGCCTAGCTATGCAAAGGGACCATGAGGGAAAGGGTGACCAGATGAGAGGAAGAAAATTTTGGGACACATGGGGAGTGGGGTGTCCGCCGGTGGAGGGGGAAAAAAAAAAAAAGCCAATTGCTGCCGGTGGAGTGAAATAGCGGGACAACCACCTAAATAGGAGGACGGTCCCGATTTTATCGGGACGTCTGGTCCCCCTAACAAGGCATTACTGAATTGGGCCCATAGCCTTTCTACATGTGTATTGCAAAACAATACAGTTCCATGTCTTGGTAGCTTCCAAAAAGAAACACAATACCCAAACCTCTACATTTTGGGTTTGTGGACTAAATAATCTAGACAGACCAATCTTTGTTAGTACCTCATCCACCTTTGTCTGTGTCTCTCTCTCTTATTGGTACAACTTCTGTTGGTGAAAGAGACAAACTTACACAGAGCTGCTCTTCAGGTAATTTTCGTTAGTATTTTAGTGTGGAAGTGTGTTTTGTGGGTTTTTTTTTGTTTTTAAGTTAAGGCAGTGATGTGAAAGCTTCTAACCCCTAGAAACAACAGGTAAAAATGTTGACAGCAGCATAGCAATTGTAGTAATACCATGCCTTCTCAGTGTGGAGGAGTGTGTTTTTGTGAGACAGAGGGACAGATTGTGTCTGGAGCTGTGTGAAAGTGCAAGGAGCATCTTCCCTTCTTTTCCTCTCTTCCTCCCCCTCCCCCGCAACACACACACCCTGCATTGGTGTTGGGCCCAATCCCCATGGGAAACACAAGCACTACTGTTACCCCAGCCCATTTGGATCCTGTGGATATGCTCTTGGGGTGGCTAGCCTGTGCCACTGCTTGCTGATGACCGTTGGTATGTTACTATTTTTAGCAAGCTAGCTTGATCAGAGCTAGCGCAAGTATGTCTGCTCAGGCTGGGGATCACAACCCCCAGTCTAAGTGTAGTCATAACTTAATTATCCAGAGGCAGCAAGAGCATATTAAGGGTAGATCTGTGTCCACTGCCTCTCTGCAATGACTAGCTTGTAGAAGGGAGTGCATGCTCTATTGGTTATGATGGTGGCAAAGCTACTGCAACAATGTGTACACCCTGGGGAAAACTGTAGCAAAATAAGACAGAATTGCTTGAGATCCCCAGGTGCCTTGTAGCCCTTCTCCATTCCTTTCAGTGCACCTCTGGCTTTAAGACAGAATCTAGTCCCAAATGCCCTGGTGAAATCACACTTGCCTGAGACTGCCAAAATGATTCCACCAAGTCTAGAATCTTGTATATGAATTATAGATGCTTCTTTAAAAGCATCTTTATTTTGATCATCAATGCACAGAGCATATCGGAGCAGAATCTGGCACTTAGTACTATGAAAATTTCCAGGTACAGTGACCAATGGGCTAGAAAAATTAAAGGAAGCCTAAAGACTTAATATTTCTAGGAGACAGTGGCTGTACTAGTGTTTGGACACCAATCCAAGCAAGAATAACCGTAATTCACAGTAGATGTAAGTTACAGCAGCATTCCATACTTGCAGCTATTTGTAGTTAGGGTGAAATTCATGATAGTCCCCCACATCCCAAATTAAATACGGTTTGTTTAGCCTTACCCTCAGTTTACAGGCCTTTTTCAAACCCACCCTTTGGCTTCAGGCAGGGCAAGGAGCAGCCCCTCTACTATGGCCACTTAAGTCCTTGACTGGAATGTGAGCTCAAACTCAGAGGGTGTCTGAGGCCAGCTGCGCTGCATAATCATAGGCCTGGTCTACACTACCCGCCTGAATCGGCGGGTAGAAATCGACCTCTCGGGGATCGATTTATCGCGTCCCGTCAGGACGCGACAATCGATCCCTGAATCGACGCTCTTACTCCACCAGCGAAGGTGGGAGTAAGAGCCGTCGACGGGAAGCCGCGGAGGTTGATTTTGCCGCCGTCCTCACAGCGGGGTAAGTCGGCTGCGATACGTCAAATTCCGCTACGCTATTCGCGTAGCTGAATTTGCGTATCTTAAATCGACCCCCCCCCCCCCCCTGTAGTGTAGATGTAGCCATAGACTCTAATTGGCCATGCCTCTGCCCATCTATCCGCTACAAGGAAACTGGGTGGGCCTTTCTCACCCAAAGAAACATGGCAAAAGCAAAGCCTTGTTCACAGGATCACTATATCCCAGGGAGAGAAAAGAAGGGGAAAATTGCATTGTCTAGCAAGAAAGACCAAAATTGCAAACAATGGAGCAACCTATAAAGCTCCTATGGGAGTCCTGCTCGCATTTATTTCAATGATTTTGCCTGAGAAAAGGCTTCAGGTTTTGGCCCTCTTACAACAGCTCAAAAGTAAATCTATTTTTTAGTGGCTTGTTTCTGCAGCTACAGCCTAGGTTTTGGAGCCTTCCTCCAGCCACATGTAGGACAGACTCACCTGGAAGTGGCCCAGGAGTTCCCCTGCATCTACTCCTGCCATAGCATTAGATGCACTATGAAGAGAGCTTATGCATTCTGTATGGCCATGTGGACGTAAGCAACATGCACAGCATAGTAGCTCATACCTGCTACAGCAAGTAAAGTGCAGAAAAGATTTATTATAACAAACTGTGATGTGTGCTCTTGCCCAGGTTCTAAACTGGTATTTAATGAAAGTGAGATCTGATATATAGTATCCAATGAACCATAAAGAAATGGATTCAGTGTGTCCCTATGTTTTCTTACTACTTAACTATAGGTTCTTCTTTGAGTGCTTGCTCATATGTATTCCACAGTAGGTGTGCGTGCTCGCCACGTGCACCGGTGCCGGAAGTTTTTCCCTTAGCAGTATCCATAGAGGGAGTGCTGCTGCGACCCCTGGAGTGGCGCCTCTATAGCGTGCTATAAGGGGAGCCGCGCGCTCCCCCCACCCTCAGTTCCTTCTTGCCGCCAGTGAAGGTGCATCGGAACTACTTGCTCCAGCTTCGCTGCAGCTCGTCCCAGAACTCGTTTAGCTGTTAGTAGTACCTGTGTTAGTTAGTTTACTAAGTTTTCAGCTTAGTTAGTTAGTTAGTCTTTGGGCCGGGGCATGTCCCAGGCCCCAGGGTTTAAATCGTGCGAGTCTTGCAGGCGTTTGATGCCCAGAAGTGACCCGCATGCCGACTGCCTCTGCTGCTTGGTGAATCCCACATCAGTGACCACTGTAAGATCTGCAGGTCCTTTAAACCTAGAACTAAAAAAGAAAGAGACATTAGACTGTGGGCCCTTCTCACGGAGTCGGCACTGGCCCTAACCCCGGTGCACCAAGCGGATCCAGCACCGGGCACCTCGTCTTTGGTGCGCAGTGATCCCCCGGCACCTTCCGGTGGCCGGCACCACTCCCGATCTAAAAAGCAGAGAGAGGCCCTGTCTTCTCAGAGGCATCAAGACAAAGTAGGGGGTGAGGATAGACCCACGTCGGGTAGCCCCAGTTCCCCCCCGGGCTCTAGAGCTCCATCTCAGGTTGAGTGGAGCAGCCCGGTTGCGTAGACTCAGGCCTGTCTGGATGCCTTCGACGCTGGAGGCCCTGCAGGTGGCCAGAGACATTATGACTCTGCAGGTACCCGGGGCACTGCCGGCGCCCTTGGAGGCAGTCTCGCTCTGCCCCACAGCCTGGGCCCTCGAGGGGTAAGCAGCAGGGCAAGAGGCGTTTTTGACTGGTTGCAGGAGGGTACCTGGGTGGCCCCCGAGAGGATCCTCCTACCAATAAAGTTTGCCTTCAGCAACCGCTTGTGTGCATTCCTTGCGGAATGGTCCCGAATAACATCAGACTGCTGGGTCCTCAACACCATTTCCCAGGGTTACATGCTACAATCTGTCTCACCCCCACCCTCCCTCGGACAGCAGGGGGGACCCGTCGCATTTACCCCTGCTAGAGCAGGAAGTGGGTCGGCTCCTCCGCTTGGGAGCTGTGGAAAAGGTTATGTGGGAGTTCTGGGAAAAAGGGTTTTACTCCCGTTACTTCCTGATTCCCCAAGGCGAAAGGGGGGCTCAGGCCTATCCTGGATTTGCAAGACCTCAATCGGTTCATGGCAAAATGCCAGTTCTACATGGTCTCTCTGGCATGCATCATACCCTCTCTGGACCCTGGTGATTGGTATGCGGCCCTGGACCTTCAGGATGCATACTTCCATGTCCATATATTCGAAGGGCACAGACGCTTCCTAGTGGGACAGGACCACTACCAATTTACGGTTCTCCCATTTGGCCTGTCCACCGCACCCAGGGTGTTCACAAAATGGATGGTGGTCATGGTGGCCTACCTCAGAAGCTGAGGGGTACAGATCTTTCCCTACCTTGATGACTGGCTGCTCAAGGGCAGCTTGCGGTTCCAGGTACAGAACCATGGGGAGCTGCTATTGGCTACATGTGCCACCCTAGGCCTCCTAGTAAACGAGGCCAAGTCGACACTGGTTCCGGTGCAGCACATAGAATTCATAGGCACTCTCCTGGATGCCTCCAGGGCCATAGCCTCCCTTCCCCTGGGCAGGTTCCAGACCCTGAAGGGGCTCACAGCCTCGGTCACGGAGTTCCCCGTCACCACGGCCAGGGCATGCCTGCAGCTCCTGGGCCACATGGCGGTGTGCACGTATGTGGTCCACCACGCCAGGCTTTGGATAAGGCCTCTCCCACTCTGGCTGGCCTCAGAGTTCTCCCAGGCCCGGGACAAACTGGACAAAGTCCTCTCGGTACCGGCGCCGGTGATCGCCATGCTACAATGGTGGTCCTGCCCAGTCAATATGCTCCAGGGAATTCCCTTCCAGGACCCGACCCTGTCACTAGACCTAGGGCTGGTCTACACTGCGGGGGGGGGGGGGGGGATCGATCCAAGATACGCAACTTCAGCTACGTGAATAGCGTAGCTGAAGTCGAAGTATCTTGGATCGAATTACCTGGGGTCCACATGGCGCAGAATTGACGGCCGCGGCTCTCCCGTCGACTGCGCTACCGTCGCTCGCTCTGGTGGAATTCCAGAGTCAACGGTGAGCGCGTTTGGGGATCGATATATCGATCCCAGATAAATCGATTGCTACCCGCCGATATGGCGAGTAGTGAAGACGTACCCCTAGCGTCCGATGTGTCAGACTTGGGCCGGGGGGCCCACGTAGGGAACTCTCAAACCCAAGGGATGTGGCCGGCCTCGGAGTTGTCCCTTCACATACATGTCAGGGAACTCAGGGCAATACGCTTGGCCTATGTGTTGTTCAGCTCACAACTGCGCGGCAAGGTGATCAGAGTACTCACGGACAACACCGCCACAATGTTCTACATCAACAGGCAAGGCAGGACGAGGTCCTCGGCCCTTTGCCGGGAAGCCCTCAGCCTCTGGAAGTTCTGTATAGCCCACAACATCTCCCTGAAGGCTTTCCACCTGCCAGGCATCAACAACACACAGGCCAATCGCTTGAGCAGGGTTTTCTCCTCCCAACACGAGTGGTCGCTCCACTCGGAGGTCACTCACCAGCTCTTCTGAGCGTGGGGCACTCCCCAAGTAGACCTGTTTGTGACCCGACAGAACCCGCGTTGCCACAGGTTCTGTTCCAGAGGGGGGTGGGGGTGGGGAGGAATGCGATCTCAGATGCCTTCCTCCTGTCATGGTTGGGTCAACTCCTCTATGCCTTTTCCCCCATTCCCCTCATAGGCAAGAAAGTGAAAATGGACAAGGCACGCATCCTCCTGATCACCCCCGCCTGGTCCCGGCAACATTGGTACGGGACCCTCCTGGGCTTGCTGGTGGCCCCTCCATGGCCATTGCTGCTCCGCCCAGACCTACTCTCCCAGGACCAGGGCCGCCTCCTCCACCCCAACCTGGCCACCCTCCATTTGACAGCGTGGCTGCTCAATGGCTAGATGCGGAGGAGGCAAGGTGTTCTGAAGGGGTCAGGCATGTCCTCCTAGAAAGTAGGAAGCCATCCACGCGCTCAGCCTACCTAGTGAAGTGGTCCAGGTTCTCCAGGTGGGTGGGCGAGTGGGGTACTTCCCCCATTGGCTGCCCCGCTCCAACTTATCCTTGAGTATCTCCTTCACCTTAGAACTCAGGGCCTGGCACCTTCCTCCGTCAGGGTGCACCTGGAGGCTATTTTCGCATTCCATCCGCCAGTCCAGGGCTGCTCGGTTTTCTCCCATGCCATGACCGGGTGTTTCCTCAAGGGGCTAGACCGGTCCTTGCCGTATGCTAGAACCCCTGTTCCTCAGTGGGATCTAAACTTGGTGTTAACCCACCTCACGAGGGGAGCCCGTTCAACCCCCTGGCCACTTACTCATGGAAGGTAGCCTTTCTCGTGGCTATCACGTCAACCTGGCAGGTCTCGGAGCTCAGGGCCCTGACCTGCGACAGCCGTCCCCCCCCCCCCCCCCCCGACACACCGTCTTTCACAAGGACAAGGTGCAGCTCTGCCCACACCCTGCATTCCTCCCTAAGGTGGTCTCCGCCTTTCACATGGCCCAGGACATCTTCCTGCCTGTCCTCTGCCCCAAACCTCATGCTTCTAATGAGGAACACTGCCTCCATATGCTCGATGCGTGCAGGGCACTCGCTTTTTATCTGGATCCAACTAAGCCATTCCGCAGGTCCTCGCAACTCTTTGTTGCTTCAGCCAAATGCATGAAGGGTCAACCGATCTCCACCCAGAGGCTTTCCCGGTGGATTACATTGTGCATCCACACATGCTACGACCTAGCAGGGGTTCCCTCACCACCTATCGTGAGGGCGCACTCGACAAGGGCTCAGGCCTCGTTGGCCCTTTGTGGCCCATGTCCCTATCCAGGACATCTGTAGAGCTGCTACCTGGTCCTTAGTACACATGTTCACGTTGCACTATGCGATTGTCTCCCACGCCAGGGATGATGCTGGTTTCGATAGAGCTGTGCTTCAGCCAGGGAATCTGTGAACTTCTACCCACCTCCATCAGACATAGCTTGCAATCACCTACTGTGGAATACACATGAGCAAGCACTCGAAGAAGAAAGGACGGTTACCTGTTCCGTAACTGGCGTTCTTCGAGATGTGTTGCTCATGTCTATTCCACATCCCGCCCTCCTTCCCCTCTGTTGGAGTTGGTCCGGCATGAAGGAACTGAGGGTGGGGGAGTGCGCGACTCCCCTTATAGCATGCTATAGAGGCGCCACTCCAGGGGTCGCAGCAGTGCTCCCCCTACGGGTACTGCTAAGGGAAAAGCTTCCGGCACCGGTGCACGTGGCGAGCACACACACCTACTGTGGAATAGACATGAGCAACACAACTCGAACGCCAGTTACGGAACAGGTAACTGTCCTATGTGCAGATGTTACAAGGATAATGGGGATGGAGTTTCCAAGGGTCAGTGCACTGAGAAACCTGGCATAACCTGAAATGTACAGTTGTTCATCACTCTTTTTAAATGTTTTTTTTTTAAAGTAGCACTTGAAACCTCAAGAAATGCACAAAATCCTTAAAGTTAAAATAACTTTCAGGTGCTGCTGAATTCAGAATTAAAACTCTCGCTCCTTGTTATTCCTACACTATGTACAGGGCCGGCTCCAGGCACCAGCTTACCAAGCAGGTGCTTGGGGCGGCCACACCAGAGAGGGGCGGCACGTCCGGCTCTTCGGCGGCAATTCGGCAGTGGGTCCCTCACTCCCGCTCGGAGCGAAGGACCTCCTGCCGAAGTGCCGCAGATCGCGGCTTTTTTGTTTGTTTGTTTGTTTTTTGTTTTGCGGGGGGGAGGGGGGGATGGCTGCTTGGGGCGGCAAAAACCCTGGAGCCCGCCCTGACTATGTAGCATCATGTACTGCAGTCAGGATCATACAGTGATCGAAGAGCCTAAGACACCACACAGTGGAGGTGGGTGAACGATGGAGATAAAGCCTTCACTCAGATTTGCTTGCTTTTCTTTGCTTTTAGTCAGCACTCAAACATATTTTACATTGGATCAAAAAACAAAAATAAAAATCAGACAACTGCCTTTGTTCCTGATGGAAATACCTGCTAGGCATGAGGTATGTTTCCTTTTATAAGTATATGGAACAAAGTATTATTCCTGTAAGGTTCGATTTCACATAAGAGCTGAAGGCACTACAAATGCAAGAGAAATAATGAGGTGAATAGGAAATAGGCAAGTAACTATGCAGAAAGATTAATATAATTTTTTTTTAAAATCCTTCTTTCGAGATACTGGGATTGTTATCCATCAAATAGTAGTTTTATTTCTGCCCTTGAATCATACATAACACATGTAAGAAAAGGAAGGGTTTTCCTGTAGTTAAGGCAGGCGAGTGGGAGTCAGGAATATTTCTGAGTTCTATTGCTGGCCCTGCTACTGAATCATTGGGAGATGCTGGAGAACTCATTAAATCTCTCTGGGTGAAATCTTGGCCCCATTGAAGTCCTAGCAAAACTCCCATTGTCTTCAGTGGGGCAGGATTTCACTCTGTTTACTTAGCAATATAATGGGGTTAATAGAAGAGCTGATCAGAAAAAAAAATCGACTTTTTTCTGAATTTGACAATCAAAATGTCTTGTGGCGATGGCTTGATTTTTATGAAGTTCTGACAGAACCCTGCCTGGCTCCACAGTAGTCTGTCTGCTGGACTACCTTGGAGTCGGCTCCAGGGCTTTCAGGGTCTGTGGCTCCAGTCCTTTCTGTGTCAAGTATCCAGGGCTAGCCATGTTAGTCTGTATCCACAAAAACAACGAGGAGTCCGGTGGCACCTTAAAGACTAACAGATTTATTTGGCCATAAGCTATTGTGGGTAAAAAACTTCAGATGCATGAATTTTCTGTGGAAAACTTTCAGTTGTGTGTGGATTTTTTTTTTCCTTCTGAATTGGAATGAAACCAAATTTTGCAATACTGAAAGCATCTGTGAAACAGTCCCATATGGTATTGCAACAGCTGGTGTAATCTAAAGGAACCCTTATTTTAAATTATGCTGATGGCTGTTTTGGCCATGAATTGGCCCAGGGTACACCGAGAAAAAGACAGCTTTGAACCAACTTTCTCTCTCTCTCTCCTCACTGCACTGACTATAAACACTGCATAGCTAGACTCAGGCCCAGTGCACAGTACGTAGAGGCCTGGCATATTTGGGGACTACTCAGACTAATACTTGAAAGCCAGATTCTGAGAACGAGGGGAAGTTGTTGGTGCTCAGGTTCTAATCTAAAGCCCACTGACCTCAATGGGAATCTGAGACCGAAAAGCTCCCATTGAGTTCAATGGGCTGTGGATCAGGACCATTGTGAAATAGTTTTTTATACTGTTATCTCAAATCCCATCATCTGTGTGTAACACTGACAGACCCCAGTTGTCAGCAGATGGGATCAAAACTGGGACCTCTGAAGCTTAATGCATGAGCCTCTATTGCATGAGCGAAGAGCCATATGGTTCTTCGATAAGGCTGTAGCAGACTCATTAATCTCTAAGTGGTCTTGGTGCCACTAGAGAGGACAGAGGGTTACATGTGCTCTGGTTCAAAGACCTACTTCAGCTCATTGTTAATGTATTCTTTTCCAGCATCTCTCCACAAAACAACAGAGTGGATGTGGCATTGTGATCTTTAGGACCAGTCAACAGCATGAGGCTGTTATGTATGTACACTTGTTACATTAGAAATGAAATCCTGTTTTCACTTTCAAAGCAGGCAGTATTATAATATCATTTCATGCCATATAGCTGAGCAACAGTGAATTTATTTAAATCAGTTAATCTCTTTTCCTGTTTGCTAAACTGAGTATTTTTAAATTTTCTTCAATTCCTTCATTATCTGAAGTTTTATATTCTAAATTTATTCAGTTTTATTGAGAAAATTACCATTAGCCTGTTTGCTTTCTGTTTCATGTATGAAATCATGTACAGGCAAAATCTGTGCAGTACACTGTTGATTTCACTGGGCTTGCACTGATATAAATGATTAGATTTGGCTAGTAGTCTTTATTAACATTTGATACTTTGCAGTTTCTTTTTTCTTGTAATTACTGTATCTAACATTAAATGTATGGAGTAATTTCTCACTTAATGGGTGATGGCTCAAACATCAATAGAGTGATCAAGTTAGGATTTTTTTGGAGATAAATTCTGAATTGTATTTGTTTAGTCAAAATAGAATGGATGAAGAATTTCAGATTCTACAATCAATGGCCTTCATGGGAAGATTGGCTTGGAGTTTGGCACAAACCATGCCACTGTCTCTCAGTGCATGGATCACTTGTCAGACTGGAATGTTACCGAATTTCAGGGGTGATTTGATCTGAGGATTTAGTATCTTGACTATAAGAATGCTGTCTTGAGACTGGCTACTCCAGCCAATATGTTGCTCTTGGTTGTGTCTGACATGCTGTCAGTCTAAGTGAAGAAGCAATGCTTTTTTCTGCATGCTATTCTGAGTTAAGTGTCCTGTTCTTCTGGATAAAGTCAGGCTGACTGTTCTGAAATCAGCTGCTCCCTTTCACAAATATAGTCATGAGAATTTACCAGTGCTGAGTGCTTTTCACTGGGGATTACTCATATTTCAGGAGAACACCACTTTGACACTGCAGTGAAGTTGGTGTGTGTGTGTGTGTGTGTGTGTGTGTGTGTGTGTTCTTCACCAGAATCCACTGTTTAGCCCCTTTGAAGTCATTTTGGAAAACCTCTGGAGATTCAGGCTGCAAGCTGCTAAACTGAATCATCTGACTGTTCGAAGTCTAATATAATGTCTATATAAAACTATAGATACTTTACTTTTAGAAAACTTTTTCCCAGATGACTTGTGTGAAGATGTCACATCAAGATGCTTCAATCATGTCATGTTATGTTGCAAGTGGTGTGAAGTATGTACCTTGTCCTGGCACACACTCTGGAAATATTGTTTAAAAGTGGCTTTCTGAAAACTAGGTCAGAGAAAGTTGAATTAATTTTTATTTGTAATCCATTATTTTTAAAGGGTCTAATTGGATTGGATGTTAATGAGTGTGATGTGAAAATGCATCTCTCTATCCTAGTGTCTGTAGAACTACTTTCTGTGACAGGCAGCTTTCAAGTCACGATACAATCAAGGCAACAAATATCACAGTTCTTTCTGGTATTTCTTTTTAAACTTTTTATTGTAAATTTTATACAATACACATCTGCATTGTGCTTTCCTTTTTGTTTTCAATAGCCTTTCTAGATCTATGCAAGGGTGGCACCTACATGATCATACCCCTACCACAGTGTACTCATTTGGTATGTTTGTTTTATTTTGAAAAAAGTGATTGGATTTTCCTATTTTCTTTCAAAAGGAGTTCTGCATTGTTCTTGCTGACACTTGGAGTAAAGGCCCAGATTTTTAAAGCCATTGAGGCATTGCTGTGCTAAGCATTGCAATGCCTAACTGATTTAGCAGCCTAAATCTCATTTTCAAAAGGGATATAGGCACTTAAGTCTAAATCCCATCAACTGTCAATGAGATTTTTGGCCCCCGGGTGTCTCTTTTGAAAAGGAGAGTTAGGGATTGCAATGCTGAGCCCAGCAACACCTAAATACCTTTTGAAAATTGGATTTAAGTCCAGATTTTTAGAAGAGAGTTAGGCATTTACCAAAGGGTAAAATTTTTCAAAAGCCCTTAAATGAATTAGAAGGTGAAGGCCTGGTCTACACTACAGAGTTAGGTTGATGCAAAGCAGATTGTCAACCTAACTGTAATCATCTACACTAAAATGTTGCTCCTATTGACATAATGTGCCCGCTACACCAACTTAACTCCACCTCCAAGAGAGTTGCAGCATTTAGGTTGATGTAGCTAGGTCCCCCCAGTATCAGTGTACACACTGCATTACTTACATCAACTTTAGTGGCCTCCAGGAGGTGTCCCACAATGACTCATTATGACTGCTCTGGTCACTATTTTGAACTTCGCTGCCCGATGGCCAGATCCACACTCCTCCCTTTTCAAGCCCCATGAATTTTTGAAATTCCATTTTCTGTTGGCATGGAGCGCTAACCTATCAACTGCCCTGCTGACCATGCTGGCTCCACGCTGCAAACTGACTCCTGCCTGGAGTACACAGGAGGTGGTGGATCTCCTGGGTTGGTGGGGAGAGAGGCTGTGCAGGCACTGCTCCAATCCAACCATAGAAATGTAGATAGCTACAAGCAGATCGCTTGGGGTATGGGGGAGAAGGGCTACAAGAGACCTGCAGCAGTGCCACATGAAAGCCAAAGATCTACAGCATGCATACCATAAGGCAAGGGAGGCTAACAGTTGCTCTGGTGCAGAGCCACAGATATGCCACTTTTATAAAGAGCAGCATGCCATCCTCAGCGGAGAACCCACCCCCAACCCAAGAACCCCATGGATACTTTGGAGTCACAGGTCCCTAGAGTGAACAGTGAGAAGGTGTTGGATGAGGAGGAAGAGTATGGGGGACAGGTGACTGGGGATCTAGTGGTGCAGTGAGCCAGGAGCTGTCTGATTCCAGAGCAGTCAAGCCAGTCCCTACAGTGCAATACGGGCAAGCTTGATGCAGGGGAAGGAACCTCGGGTAAGTATGCAGTTTGCTCTGATATTGCAGGGACACATCTTAAAAAAAGAATAAATGAACAATCAGGAAGAGGTAGTAAATTAACCAATAGAGGCAGAGTTGCTCTCTATTTCTCATTCCTCTGTTCTGTTAGGCTGCACCAGGCTGTCCCAGGAATCCTCCATAGAGATCTCAAGAAAAGTTTCCTGTCGGTAGTCTGAAATCCTCTGCCAAAAGTTTCTGGGAAAAGCTGTCTTATTTCTTCCACTGCAGTAGGACGCTTTCCCACACCACTCAGCAATTAGTTTAGCAGGCACCATTGCAGCACACAGCCCCAGTCTGCAGCTGGGCACATGCAGGAGCTGTTCCCTTTCAGCCTCTGTTACCCTCAGGAGTGAGAGATTAGTTTAAAATCCCCACCTGTGAAAAACTGCCAGTATTCAGTTCAATAGCCCTATCCACATATACTCACCCCTGTGAGCTACCCCACCCATTGTCCCCACTCACCCCCTTTGCACAGCTTCCCCCTCCCCCTCCAGGCCATATTCACCATGGCTGGGACTGCTGCCATGCTCTATGAATCCCAAGAAGAAGTGAGAATGTAGTGCTTGTAGCTTGTGTCAATCAGGAGGAGTGAGGTCAGTATACCAAGTTTCCATTTATCTTGTGAATACACTCTCAATAGTATCTCTGTGCTTTTTATCATTGCAGCTGGAAATATGGCCTTGAGGGTCTCTGTCCACATCAGTGGAGTGGTCAGGGATAGAGTGTAGAGGAGAAAAGCGCAGGAAAAGGAGAGACATGCAGCAGGAGATGCTTAGTGCGTCTCAAGCAGCAAACAGACATACTAGAAACTCTTGTTGACCTTCAGGTTCAACAGACCCATGTTCGCCTCCCTCTGCAGCCCATGGAGAACTGCATTCTGGGACCTCCCTATCCACCCACCCCCACACATTCCACATGGTGTCTAGGGCCACTGCATTACACCTACCACTCCACCCTGGGGAGAGTACAAACAATCACAGCCACCCATAGAATGAGACACATGGTTGATATATATTTTTTTTGTGAAAAGAAAACGACTTTTCTCCTTCAAAGGTTCTCTTCCCTGTATTCATAAAGTTTCATTCAGTTAGTTATAAATATGTCTGTTTGGAATAAAAGTCTATTTATGGAAACTTAATTCATCTTTATTAGTTCACAACATATGCTGTCTGGCTCTGACATCAATTCAATCCCATTGCTGCAAAACAATCCACTATGTCTTGCACACTGCCCAGAGTCTCAATCCTTCATAGCAGAATGCAATTAATGGCTCTCACAGCAACCCCTATGGTGGATTTCATAACTCCAAACTGATTCCAGACTAGTCGGTAGCAATCTGGCATTGAAAGCTTCCACACAGTGAGCACCACTCGCTTCTCCTTTGTCAGTGCAGCTTTTGTTTTGGAGCTTGCCCCAGGCCTCTGGTGCAGTGACACCATTCTCATGCTTCCAGGAATGCGCCTTGTGCATCCAAAAGTTCTTCAGCCAATGCTCATATGTACATAACGATGCAATCTCACCAGTCAGTGCTTATTTCTTGGACCCAGAACCAGCTCTCCACCATCTGCAACTCCTCTGTGAATGCCAACAACCGTTTCTTTTTTTCTACATCGTCCAACAAGGCAGCCTCCAAGGATTCATCTTGTTCCGCCTGTATGGTGACCAGACAGCAAGTGTGAAAAATTGGGATGGGGGTTGGGGGTAACAGGAGCCTATATAAGAAAAAGACCCCAAAATTGGGACTGTCCCTATAAAATCAGGACATCTGGTCACCCTATCCGCCTGGCTCCTCTGGCAGCTCTGCAAATACTGCAGGATGAGGCATATTGTGCTTGAAATGCTCATCACGATAGTGCAGATCTGTCCAGGATCCATGCTTCTCACAGAGATGGCGGATGCCCTGATGTGTGGGGCTTTTGAAAAGAGGTGCAAAACATTGTGCAATGCAGATACAATTATAGGATGGAGACAACTGCATCCTGGGATATTGAAACCATATTCCCAGTTACCCCTGCACCATTCTTTTGCCCGCAGGAGGCATTGCAAACCCTTCAAAAACACCCTGTGCTAGATGGTGGAGAGTTGCACAGTGGGATAGCTACCCACAATGCTCTCTGCATGATGCAAGCACTGCTACTGAGGACGTGGGCCACCAAGAATGTAGTGTGGACATGCAAAAGCAATTTAATTACTGTGCCTGATGTATGTCAACATAACTTAGGCTGATTTAATTTTGTAGTGTAGACTTGCCCTAAGTCCTAAATGCCTAAATCACCTTTTAAAATGGGACTTAGGCTCTTAATTCATTTGGGGCTTTTGAAAATTTTACCCTGGTCTATTGTGAGCCATGTACTTCTTTCCAGTGTTGTTAAAGGGCCATATTTTAAAAGGTATTTAGGCACCTAAAGATGCATATGGCTCCTACGGTGATTTTTCAAAAGCAGCTAGGTACCTAACTTCTGCTGATTTCTGGTGAAAGTTAGGCATGTAGGTGCTTCTGAAAATCCCACTAGGCACCTGCGTGCATCCTAAAGTACCTGAATACCTATCAAAATCTGTCCCAAAGCACTTGTATTCATTCGATGGGTACATTAACTCTTCAGTAATCCCTAGAATGCACAATTGTGATGTTTTAGGACAAACATCTGATGTCTTTTATTGTGTGTTACTTCTAACCCAATAGTTGCTGTAAGTTGACATCACCATAGTGCGGGGGAGGGGGAGGGAGGAAGTTCCTTTTAATTTACATTTATTGCAAATTCTATATTTTTCTTTTGCATATTTTTGTCATACTCCTGGAGAAATAAAAGGTTCTAAGCATTACACAGATCTGGGGTTGTATTAGTACTGCTTTCCACTTCTTCTGACAAATGAATTAGTACATTTCAAAAATGCAAAAATGACAGCCTGGGGGACCAAACTTCTATTTGGACAAAGAAGAGGTCCAGAGAGAGATTACAGGTTTCCTTACCGCATCAAGCTACTTTTCTGGGACTAGGTTAGGGTGACCAGACAGAAAATGTGAAAAATTGGGACAGGGAGTGGAGGGTAATAGGAGCCTATATAAGAAAGACCCAAAAATCGGGACTGTCCCTATAAAATCGGGACGTTTGGTCACCCAAAATGTGCAAAAGCCCATATCTGTGCATGTGAAATGGATAACTACAATTATCAGGGCCTCTTTGCGCGCATACATTTTGTAGGCTCATTTTAGGAGATGCTTTTGAAAATCTGGGCCTACTTGACCTCCTAGTTGGTATGTCATCAGAAAGGCCAAGGATTTTATGGGCTCAATTACCCTTTTCCCTATGAATTTAGTTGTTCTTGGTCAAGGCTTACGGCACATTAGCAGGGTGGTGTGGGGGAAAACTACACTTTCCCTGTCTATGGGATATGGAGATAGATACCCTCTGCTACTTTTATTTAAAATAAATTAATTTAACAGCACCCTGGCCTCAAAAAATGTTCATGGCAAGGATCTGTTCATAAATAATGTAACACATTTTTTGGTGATTTTCAAGACCCTCCCCTCCCCTTTTGTAACACTTTGTAAGACTGAAACAAACATGCAAAATTAAGGAACCCTCCCCCCCCCCCCCCCCACACACACATGACCTAGGCAATTTATGGACAGCCTCTGTCTAGGGGTCCAAGTTTGAGAAATATTGTGAGCAATCTCAGACTCTGACAATGAAAAATATAATTCTTGCCTCAACTGCAAGATGTTCCATGACATAGATGGAAAACAGAACAATTCTTTCTCAGCTTCTTCCGTGTAGGAAACAAAATCTCAGCCTTTCCTGCATCTGTGCCTTCAGGGGCTCCAACCAAACTGAAATTCCTTCTCTTTGTTCATTTTATGGATCATTGAACCAATTTATGCTGTACAATTCTTGACGTTTTCACTTATAAGTGTATCTAGCCCATCAATTTTAATCTCCAGAGATCAGATTCCGATCTGTTATGTTGGTGTAAATCCATTGACATTGGTCTAATTGAAATCAGTATCTGCCTCAATATCTTTAATGTTCGTCTCTGTCTTCTGTGGAGTTTAAGCAAAACCCTTAATCTGTTCATCCAAGGAAATGATTTTAGACTGGATTACATCCTACTGTTTGTTGGAAGATTCTGAACTCCGGATGATGGGAATGTGAAATATGAAAAGGTCAACCTTTGAGATTCCAGTATCTTGAAAATGTAATTCCTGATCTTTGGTGTATTATGAAAAATGTGTCCTCTTCTGAATAACTATTTAGTCTACAGTAAATAAATGCAAACCCCTTATTTGAGCTAAAGGTTTCCAGCAAAAATCCTCTCCTAAAAATAAACAAATAAAACCAAGCCTCGCTTCATCTGCCATCTTGGCTGGTCTGTGTGTGCCCTTTTCTGTCCACTTCCAATTGAATTTATTGGCAGCATTAACTGAATGTCACATAAGATCATCAGTTACATTTCTGGTATATGGTTAATTATATTTTTTTAAAAATTATTCTTATGCAGTTAGTTTGGCCTGTGTGTCACATACTTAAAAAGGTTTCAGAGTAGCAGCTGTGTTAGTCTGTATCCGCAAAAAGAACAGGAGTACTTGTGGCACCTTAGAGACTAACAAATTTATTAGAGCATAAGCTTTCGTGGGCTACAGCATCCGAAGAAGTGGGCTGTAGCCCACAAAAGCTTATGATCTAATAAATGTGTTAGTCTCTAAGGTGCCACAAGTACTCCGATACTTAAAAAGAGGTTTCCCTGTGTCCATATTTTTACATTCAGATGTTCCATTTGAATAAACGTGTTCTGTTTGTGATTGGAATGCTCCTTTTGAGTCAGGATGGCAACTCACACTAACTCATATTTGGTGAATGATGACTTGCTGGGGTCCTAACTCTTAAGCAATTCTAGAGCTCAAAGAAATCAATTTAGCCAGTAACTCTCATAGTGCTTTCTGAACAATTTATTTGAATAATTTAGTTTCTTTTTTAGCTCAGAGAGCAGCCAGAAACAGATTGTGATTTCCTCAATTTCATTGGTTCTTCCAATTTATTCTAAAACATTCTTTGAGTTTTTGTTTTTATTCTGTGGATTGATCATGAACCATTTGCTGAAAAGATTCCATACCCACTATTCACAATTCAAGCTCAGTTCACTGGTCACATTTGTCATATAGCATTGTTCTAGTCTGACTGCATTAATATGAATCGAGAGGTGGGGGGGGCACTTTAGGAAGCCACTGGAGTTTTGGGTGCATATGTTTCTATCTGCAAAGGCCTTGTCTGGCCCATTTCTTTCCCTTTGTAACCAAGGCTCTGGGAAATGTTTTGGGGAACTTGTCCCTCTGCTGTGTTCAGACAGAAGTGTCCAGCTTAAATGTATTACAGCTTAGTGAATAATTCCTAGTGAATTGTTTAATTGACAAATATAGCTGACTTTTCTGTTTATGAATTATCTGTGGGGTAGTAAAGCTCTGTAGGGGACAGCTCCTGCCTGTGCAAGGGGCTGAATATTACACTACCACATGCCCATAGCAATGGGGATGGAAGTTCTAAAGATCCCACTTCTAGAAAAGTACACTTGTATCCACTCCCTGATGCATCTGACGAAACCTTATTGAGACAAAATGGCTGTCACTGGAAGGCGGAAACTCTGACTTGGTCTCAAGGTTGTGTGTGCAGGTGAGGGGAAGCCTCCCACTCCAAACAGGAGCAAGGAGGCATGTTTATTAGGGTTTCCTCAGTGTGCCTGCAGGAGACCAATCTGCATGCCCCTCCTTTTCCCCATGACTAAATGAAGAGAAGGGGGTTAGTTTAAATCTTGTGAGTTTCTGTGTTTTGTACAATGCCTCACACAATTGAGTCCTGGTCCATGACTAGAGTGCTTAAGTGCTACAGTAAAAAATAAGTTGATAGTTTCTGTTGTACTATAGGCAGAGCAGCCAAAGCAGAGAGTGGGAAATTGACTTAACAGCTCCAGTGGCTGGAAAGAATGCACCGGGGGATGGAAGAGGGACTGAGGAAAAGTTAGGATCAGTTTTTTTTTTAATTTTAAAAATGATAGTCACTAGTGATAATTTTTGTAATATAAGACACTTTGCAAGGAAAAGGGGTGGAGATTTATTTAGTATGGTTATGGTTTGAGTCAAACCTTGTTATGAGTCAGCCATAACTGGCATAACTCTCATTCAGGATAAATGTAAAGAAGGCTTTGTAGTCAGGCAGCTTCCACCACAAACCCAGACCAATGGCTCCAGCCAAATCAAAGTAACTTCCAAGGCCGCACAAGAATTTGAACTATGTGGACGGGTCTCAGCTGGGTGTTTGGATAAGGGTGTATGTGTGAGAGTGAGAGGCAGGACAGAGAGACAGAAGCAGATAAAAAGTCAAGCAGAAACACCTTGGAAGCATGATGTATGGCCCTGGAAGAAGCCTAGAAAGAAGCTTTGGGTTGAGTGCCAGCTGAGAAAGGCTTGTACCTGGGAGCAAGGACACTGGCCCCACTGTTTGTTTGATTCTGCTCCTGTTCAGAGAAACAGAACATTGTATCAAAGAAATACTGGACTCTCACCAATTTCTCCTCTTAAGTGGAACAACTTACTGTCAGTTTCAAGGGTAACTGCCCACGTATTTCCCTCCCCATGGTCCCTTGAGGGCACCCACTTAAAGGTTTCTAGCTCCCAATGGTCACCTCTCCTGGGTGGAGACCCACATCTCACTCCACTCTGACCAGGGATTTTAAGGTCACACTGCTCTCTGATCTACATGTGATATCCCTAGCAGGCCACTCTGCCTAAAAATTCTCTACCTGTGCTTTGCTTTCTCTCTGAGGGCTATGACCAGTGTATTGCTACAGTTACAAGTTACCACACAGCTCCTTCTAAGCAAGCACATTTATTCTTAAGGTAGATGCATTATAGAGAAAGCATATAAAACAATAAAAGAACCAACACAGGCACTAGCAATGCGCTTGTCAGAAATCACCCTTAACTCCGACATCAAGCTCTGGAAGGTGTCAGTCTTTCAAACCCCAATACTGCTCTGGTCCTTAGGTTAGGAAGCAGAACACAGGCTGTGAGCCAGTTTAAGCTTGGGCTGTTTATCCATAAGTTCTTTCTGTGCCTGTGTGGTCTTTGGAGAATCTAGTTTGAACCAGAATATGCAAGCCTCCCCACTTATATCTGGTGGTGTTATAACTTCTCTGATTTGCCTTAATCATCCCCTATTGTTTTCATTTTCTGGAAGAGCTGTGGTAACTCTTCCCATGTGACGTGCATACAGTCCATGGCCCACAATGATTCATAAACCATTTATGTACACAATATGTTCTCCCAAAGATATTTCAGGAAGTTGCCCTGTCACAGCTACAAGATTCCAAATTTTTGGCTAGCTGCTTAGCTCCAAATGGGTCACAATACTAAATATGCATATATAGATGTATTTTAAAACTTTAAGTGAACAGACACAGTTTTTCAAGGTAATTTACACAGAATTCACAGTTCACAAGATTTGTCCAGAAAAATGGTACATAATAAAGAACAATTATTAGATTGAGAACTAAAGAGTTGCAATACCATATCATGATTATCTCAAGGCAGAATTATAGAACAGCAATATGCAAGTAAACTGTAACAGGAGAAATCAGACAAGTTTGGTGGCGAAAGTCAATACTACCACTGGAGTGAGATGTGATCTTTAATAATGTAATAATAATCAATATTATCTTTAATAATTTTTCCTGATGGCAGTGCACATAGATTGTTTCCTTTTCTGGAAGTTCAATCTGCCTGCCCATGTCTCTGTACCGTCAGTGTCTAGAGAACTTAATGTTCTCTGTATATGGGAAATTGCTGTTTTTGTTGTCTGGCTATTAATAAAAGATTCAATTATTGAAAGATTGTGAGTCAGAGCTGCTTAATAGTTCCTTGTATGCTTTTTTTAAAAGTGAAAGCTTAGGTCTCCAAAAGATCCTTTATTAAGTTTATAAACTAGCATGAAATGCCCAAGCATACAACATTTCCCAAAACAAAAGTAAAAAATTTCCTAAATTTTACTCCCAAATTAATAAAAAATAAGCAAACAGTTCTATGCAGTATAGTAGGCTCATCCAGGAATAAAGGATAAAACCAAGGTGCAGTTTCTAGAACCAAACATATTTAAATTATGGTGTACAAAAAAAAAAGTATCTTCTATATTTGACCTACATTTTCTATTTCAAACACCCTTCTTAAAAACATTTTTGCTCAATATCCGGAAACTATCCTTCCCAGCAACCTTTTATCCACCCTCTCCCTATACATTAAATTCTTTATCTAGAGATCATGTATGCTAATTTTGCTGTAGAAATGTTTCTTGTATTTATTGTGAAATTGTAGTAAAGTTGGACTTAAAGTAGAGTTGCAACCATAACTGTTTGTAGTCACCATCATGAGACTGTAGTCAACTATGTGTATAACTAAATCTAAGAAACAAAATTCAAAAAGCTTGATTTTTTAATTTCTATTAATTGATAACATTTCTATTTTTTTCACCCCAACGTCAAAACTGTAAACCCTGCCTCCTCAGAATAACTCAGTTCTACAAGCTCTAGTTACGTCTTTAAAATAAATCTCAGTGTTCATTTAAAAGTTCATCCTTATTCTTGCTTGTATCAGAAGCAGAGTACTGGTTCTCTTTTTTGGAATTAACACTAAAAACAAGTTAAAGTGTACTTAATGCCTAGAAGCAGGTAACCTGAGACAGAGAATAAATCATTTATCTCCTTTCCTCTGTGTTCTCATTGATAACCCAATAGCTTACCCTCCCCAAATCAAGCTTCACATGGAAATTAATTGAATAGCTATTATGGAATAAGCAATAGCTATTTCAGTCAATTTCCTTGGATACACAAATCATAAAGATGATAAGAGTCAAAGACCCTTGGGTAGATTGAAAACCTCACTCCGGGGAGAGAAGAAGCCAGAGCTAGAGTCTGGAGAAGGCTGCTCCGAGAAAATAAAGTGGGAAAGGAGATTAGAATTCAGGAGTGATGGTTGGTTTAAGGAGGCAGAGGGTTTAATTCAGCCTTTGGATTTATCATATCCAGGGTAAGGTCTAGGGTAGCTGCTGGAATTCAAGTTCAGATTGCATAGGAAATGATTATGAATATATCTGTTTCCAGAAGTTAGTAAAAGCCCTCAACCAAAGAAAAGTTGAAATTTCTAGGAAAATTCTTCAAAAAAAATTATTTTTGAATTTAATGGTGTAGGCTTTTTCATACACATCTATCTACACACATTTTTCTATAAAAACAGTGGCCTTTTACTTTCAATGAATGAATCCCTGGTATAGTTTATAGCTATAAAGATTCACATTTCACCAACTTTGGAAAGTGCAGTGGAGTGCATGAAATGGCTCTGACAAAAAAGAGAAGATTCCAATCTGAGTTTTGGAGCTTCACGTAGCAGCAGACCTTACAATGTATTAAAGATGTTGCCTGAAATGAATCTGCCCAGAAAAGGGAGCTTCAACAGAGCAGAACAAAATCTTTTAAAATTGTCCTGTTCTGATATTGCTAGGCATTTAACAACTCTCTCTAATCCTGTTGTATTACCAGAGGCATGGAAATGTGCTGTTGTTGCAGCAACCTGTTTTCATCGGTGCAGAAAGAAACCCAGGCAAAACACACTTGAACCAATTTCCATATTACTTGCAGAAGTTAAAGTTCTTAAGCAATAAATCCACATAATGTCAGCAGGTTTTCCTGCAATTGTTTACTCTGGCTTAAAACTAAAAAAGTTCATATTACATCACAGCAATTTGAAAACTCTTGTTAATGACATTTTAGCAGTGAAGTGTAGAAATAAAGTACCTGACTCTGTCTTTTTCAAATTAGCCAAAAGCAGGAATGACCACAGATTGCAGTATTCCATTAGAGAACCAATCCAAACTGCTTTCCCTTTGGTGTAATTACTTGTCATGCAGAAAATTATCCAACCCTAGATCCTCTCAACTCCACTTTTCATCACCAGTACGCTTTTAGATCTCCTAACCCCTCTGCTGGTGTCACTGAAAGGATAACATGTTAGTTTTCTTCACTCAATAGCCCCCAGGATTACCCATGCACTTATCTCCATTTTTCACTTCCTCTCCATTACCCTATCTTCTGCCTGATGTTTACCTACAAGCTCATTGAACAAGCTGGTTATTTCAAACACTTCAGCTTGTTTTTATCAGATCCTTTTCTTGAGTTGTATCAATCTGATTACTGATCTCTCCCATCTGCTGAAGTTGCTCCCACAAAGGTCACCCAAGCAATAAAAGGAGACTGCCTTCTCCTCATTGTTCCACCACAACAAATATGCTTGTAGGGAACATTCCCTCTTGATACCCCTAAGGTGAACTCCAGGGAATCTGGGGCAAATCATGCTAAGCGCTGGGTCTTCACCTTTTCCCCCACTAGAAAAATTTAAGTCCAAGGCAGACCACTTTCAGGGAAAAGTGTAAGACACATCTCTTTTTCTAGGTTTTCCAATAATTACATCCTGTTTGCATCGCAACCAGGACCTTCCTTTTTCTTCTGTTTAAGCAAGGTAGGAAGAAAACTTATCTTTTCTAGGTTTTTCTCTTTTAAAAAGTCCACGTGGTCTTCCAGGCACAAGCCCAAGACACTACTCACTTTATACTATTTGAAGGCTGCCTTTTCCCCCCAGTTTTTCCTTCTCTTTCTGTTTCCATCATTCAAATCCAGATCTGATGGCTCCAGCCTTTGTGGACTGCTTTGGTTTGTCAAATCCTGGAGCCATCAGATCCTGATGTTGAGGGAAAATATCTTTCTAGTCACCTGGTCTACCCAGGTGAAAAAAAAATCAGAATATTTATTCTATTCTTATGTAATCGTATAAAATATTCCACCATGTCTTCCATCACATCACATGGGGAATGTGTGGATAAATTAATTAAAATGTAGAAAGTTCCTTAGCTAAAAAGTGCTACAAAACTGAACTATTGTTCAGGATTCTGGTTTTAGGTTCAGATTTAACAAATAACTGATGATAAAAATCACTATGTAGCAAAAACATGACAATAGATTTTATAACAGTAATAAAAATGTTTTGAACGGGTAAGGCCAGATGCCCTGGTTTGCTAAGTTCACTTTGCACTGTGTGCTTAAATCCCTTGGATAATTCTCCCTGTGGAGGGGCAATCTCGAGCCAGTGTAAAGCTGGCAGAGGTGGCTATGCTGCCTCTTGCGCCACCTCCACTGCAACCCCCTCCCCTGATGGAACTATTATGCTATTATGCTTAAGTAAAGGGGACGCTGCATTTAGGGGATGGAGATGAGGACAGAGAAGGGGGTGTAGCAGAGTGAGACTCTTGACTGTCAGTTGAACATAACATAAAGCTGCCCCTCCTGCAGCTTTAAGTTACGTTGGGGTTATGCAGAGTAGAATCTGGGAACTGCTATTGGGTCCAACTGTAAGCAAAGCTCAGGTGCAATGGAAAATTGAGCCCATAGTGCTTTTCATCTCAACACATCCTGCAAACAACAGGCCTGAGTAATTAAAGGTATGAGGCTTTGGGGGAATTATACCCCTTGCATAATTTACACCTTCATCTCCACCTTCTGTGACTCTACAAACAGAATTGTAATTTGTCTATTTGCAAAGCATTGCAATAATTGTGGACTTTCATTCATTCTATTTCATTGTTAATGGATTTTCGCTGTATACAAGTTTAGCATATTAATGGCCTTCATGTTGTATACTGAGATGCCTCAATAGACTCAACTTAGTGAGGGAGACAAAACATATTGTGTTCAGGTCAGGGGAAGTGAACACAGAAGTACTATTCGGAGGAAAGATAAGGACTCTTTAAAGATGGCTTATTCTGAGGTGATGCATTGAAAGTTCACTTCACTTAAATTGCATGGAAGTCAGGAGATTATTTTCTACCAGACAGACAATGGAAAGGGAGGGCTCCTGGATTAATAATATTCATAATTTATTAATATTTTGTGGCTATTCCATGAATATGTTATTTTTACCAAGTTTCTAAAATGTAAATATTTTCATTTAAGAAAAGTCCAATTTGGGGTTTTTTGGGCACATTTCTGATGCTGTTAAAGCTCTAGAACATTCCTCCAGGTCTTTCTTTCTTCCTTTATTTTTCTTTTTCAGTCTGGAAGATAGCAAGTAATGAAATGTTGATCTGGTTTATACAAATTATGTTACCAACATAAAAAATGGAGTAACTTTCATTCTGATTGGATAAGGGAGTGATTCTCATTATATTCATTATAAAAGTCCTCTAAAGAAAACTCAAATCGGGCATTAGACTTTGGATGTAAAATTAGAAATGAACCAGTCACAGACTCCAGGGGGAAGTGCACATTGCTAAATACCATTAAGCACTCAGGGCCAATTTGTGAAGACCTGGGAGTTTTGTCTGACTGGGACTTAAGACAGGACGGGATGAATTGTTTCTGTTAATGACGATCACTAGATATAAAACTGTGGTTCAAATGGTGCACAAAATGGACCCAACTTTGCTGTCCCCATTCAGGTAAATTTTCACTTCCTCTTTATTCCTCTACCTTCTGCCTGTGGTTTATGTGCAAGCTTCTTGAGCAAGCTGGTTATTATAAACACTCCAGCTTGGTTTTATTAGATCCTTTCCTTGAGTTGTTTCAGTCTGCTTACTGATCTGTCCTCTCCACTGAAGTTGCTCCCATTAAGGTCACCAATGACCTCCCCATACCCACAGCAAAGTGCTTCTTCTGTATCTACTTTCTCTTTGAGCTCATTGTTGTCTTTGATTTTAGTTAGCATATGTGCTAAAAGGAAGAAATTTGCTGCCTCATAAGCAGCAAAATGGTTTCTAGTCTGGATAACTGCTGCAGTGTCTGTTTTTAGGAGATACATGATGTTGGAGTCAGCATCTATTAATTATGGCAAAATTACCCTCCCCTCCACCCCGATTAATCAAATTCAGAATTTCTTTCAACCTCATATACATTCTAGAAGTGTTTTAATCTTTGCAGAGATGAATTCTGAATTAATGGCTTCCCATAAGCTTGGAATTTGCTAGGTTTACAATAGAAATTCTTTTAATTGAGCTATCAACACCCGTCATTTCAGAGAACCTGTGTTGCACATTTTATGGAGTCTTTAATATAATTCATGCTATTATCTTTGTTAAATGCATGTTTTATGGGAATTGGGAATTATATTTTAGCCTATAGATTTCGAATACTTACTGCACTGATATTTCTATTATTAAATTAGTCTGTCCAAAATGTACTTTTTATTTTAAGCAAGAGCAGTTTCCTGTGAGTAATGAGATATATTACATTATCCAGTGATATAACATTCCTTGGTGGAAGAAAGACATGCTGGTTAAGCTTCAGAACATAATCAGGAGAGTAGACTAGCCAATCCAACATACATCTAAAGCAACATGTCATTAATAGCTCACACCATTCAATAAGTCATTTGTTCACATTTCCAAAACATCAAGTAAATGGCGAGTCACAGCCTGCCTTGTCCTTCAAAGGCCATGGGTAAGCAATTTGTTAGTCAAGAGCTATTTGGGTAAGTGTTAAAGTTGGCCCTATTTACCAAAGTGATTTTGACTCTACTTAATTTCTTCAGTTAAGAGTTATTAGCTTTCTGATAACATCTGTGCAGCACTTTATAAATGGCCATAAAATAAAACAAAATGAAATAAAATGCTGCTCAAGAATATGACCTGAAGCGTCTTGAGAAGATGGCAACTTTTCAGAAAGTAGGCCTGGATCTAATCCATGTAGATGATAGAAGATTTTGAAGTATTGTTTTGAGAGTTTTTCACAGCAACAGTATTCTAGAGTGTGTCATTTTCATGTATTTATTTTAGCCAGTCTTCTAATTGATACATAAACATGGTCTCTCCCACTCAGTATGAGACCACTCAACAGCTTCTATATTCCAAAATTACCCAATGTGAAAATGAACCAGAGACTGTACACAGGAGTAAGCTGACAAGGCATATTAAATGAGTGAAACAAATGTTCAAATCTGGAGTACTTGTCAACTATTACGTGCAACGGAGCCTCAGACAGAAATTATCTGCTGGTAGTGATTTTAATGAATTTTATAGGTGTCTTTTCTACTGCCAATGAGTTTGCTCATTGATGAATGGGAAGGGAAATGACACCATGAGTTATCAAGACACACCAGCCAGATGAAAGGAGATAAGCAAGGCCGGCTCTAGACCAAATGGCGCCCCAGGTGAGCAGCATCTTTGGCGCCCCCCTCCATTGTTATACATTTGAATACCTTATTTCTTATTGCATTTGCAATCTATTTCAAGACTTTGATGCATGATTTGCATTCATGATTTATCCCTGTCATATAAGATGATAAATTTGCACACTAGGATCTGTAAATCTGTATTTATTCATGCTATATATAAGCAAATAAAAATTTATTCATGCTATATATAAAATTATAGAAACTTTTTAATGTTAAGAATAACTGAAATGTACTAACATCTATAAATTGAACTGTGCACCAACATTGTGGACCAGCATTAAATAGTGTTACAGTAGGTAACAGCCTTAGAATGTTAAGTCTTACACTTGTCAAGACTTAAAACAAAGTACACTTTCACATTTACACAATAAAACAAGGTTCACAATACCACAACTGGGCTCTCACTTGACTTTTTGTTCTTGCATCTCACTGACTGATGGGCAACGTCCTGCCCTTTCTATACCTGCGAGGGCATGGCTGACAACATTCTAGAAGGTTCAAGGAAAATGTAGTTCTCAGAAAGTCTGGAAGGTTCCACAAGATTCTACAAAGGTTCAAAACATTCTAGGAGGTTAGTGAATCCACATGTAGAATACCTGAAACATTTTACTTCAAACATTCTATTTTCCCTTTCGTCACTAACAACAAAAACAGCACCCCGAGCCCGGCACCCCAGGCAGTCGCCTGGCATGCCTGCCCCTAAATCCGGCCCCAGGGACAAACAGCTACCCAGTCATTTTATCATTTTAAACCAAAATGAGAATTATAGCAATGGTAGAAACCCAAGTGCATCACTGTATTATATCCTGTTGTGTTGGTATTCATTTGCTACAGAAGTTTCGCAATCAAATTAATGTAATCTGTAATACATGAGGCTGCAGAGGCAGAAAGTTGTTAATTATCTTAATTAGCTACACTATATAGTATAATATATGGGAGTTTTTTAGTTTTGCTTTTTATGTGGGAGATTTGACTCCATATGTTGAGACATATTCAGTTTGTTTTCTTGAAATTTTTTCTCATCTTAAAGAAGTTTAAAGAACGTCAAATTATCACTTTTTTCACAATAGAGGGGGTAACTCTTATTCTAAATCAAGTTACTCCACAGTGGGAAGATCTTAGATTAAATGATTTTATTTAATGGTGTGTTTTCATGTTGCCATAATATTTCAGCTACAGACAGGAATGTTAGATTGGGGAAGAAGTGTAATAAAAGGGGAGAGGTGAAAATCAAAACTTGAAAACCAAACTTCTTTGGATTTTTGAGGGAATTGGATTCAGATTCCCAGATCTGAGCTCTCTGCTATATTTTTTGTTCCATCTGGGATAAAAGAAAATCAAAGTATCTTATTTTCTTGTTCCAGTTCAGATATGCACCATGAGAAAAGTCATTCCTGTAGGATTTGAGTCTTGTGAGATTTACTGATCTTGTGAAATGTTCTTACTGTTCTTCTGCAAACTGTCATAAAAATAGCCTGCAGTATTTCATCGTAATTGAACCTGACCTCAAATCCTTGCCCTGATCTGGCCTTGAGCTTGAATGCCAAGCCCTAGTTTATATGTTATTTGAATCCAAATCACGCTATTCTCCCACTACAGGAACATAAGAACAGCTATACTGGGTCAGACCAAAAGTCTGTTCAGCCCCATATTCTGTCTTTTGACTGTGGCCAGTACCAGTGTTTCAGAGGGAATGAATAGAACAGGGCAATTTTTGACTGATCCATCCCCTGTCAACCAGTCCCAGTTTCTAGCAGTTGGAGGTTTAGGGACAACGAGAACATGGTGTCATGTCCCTGGCCATCTTGGCTAATAGCCATTGATGGACCTATCCTCCATGAATTATCTAATTCTTGTCTGAACCCAGTTATGCTTTTGGCCTTCACAATACCCCATGACAATGAGTTCCACAGATTGACTGGGTGTTGTGAGAAAAAGTATTTTCTCTTGTTTCTTTTAAACCTGCTGCCTAATAATTTCATTGGCTGACCCCTACTTCTTGTGTCATGTGAAGGGGTAAATAACACTTCCTTATTCACTTTCTCCACACCATTCATGATTTTATAGACCTATATCGTATCCTCTCTTAGTCATCTCTTTTCCAAAACGAAGAGTCCCAGTCTTTTTAATCTCTCCCCATGTGGAAGCTGTTCCTACCCCTAATAATTTTTGTTGTCCTTCTCTATACATCAGAATTGGAAAAGGTATCTTTTTTGAAATGGGGTGATCAGAACTGCATGCAGTATTCAAGGTGTGGGTGTACCATGGATTTATATAGTGGAAGTATGATCTTTCCTGTTTTATTATTTATCCCTTTCCTATTGGTTCCTAACATTCTGTTAGCTTTCTGGACTGCTGCTGCACAATGAGTGGATGTTTTCAGAGAACTATCCATGATGACTCCGAGATCACTTTCTTCAGTGGTAACAGCTAATATAGACCCTATCATTTTGTATGATTAGTGGGATTAATTTTTCCAGTTTGCATTACTTTGCACTTATTAACATTGAATTTCATCTGCCATTTTTTTGCTGAGTCACCCAGTTTTGTGAGATCTCTTTGTAATTCTTTGCAGTCAGCTTTCAACTTACCTATCATGAGTAATTTTGTGTCATCTGCAAATTTTGCCCCCTCACTGTTCACTCCTTTTTCCAGATCATTTATGAATATGTTGAACAGCACTGACACCAGTACAGACCGTTGAAGGACCCCACTATTTACCTCTCTCCATTGTGAAACCTGACCATTTATTCCTACCCTTTGTTTCCTGTCTTTTAACTAGTTACTGATCCACTAGTGGACTTTCCCTCTTATTCCATGATTGTTTACTTTGCTTAAGAGCCTTTGACGAGGGACCTTGTCAAGTGGACCCTTGTCCACTTATTTGTTGACCTCCCCCCCTCAAAGAATTCTAATAGATTGGTGAGGCTTGATTTACCTTTACAAAAGCCATATTGACTCTTCCCCAACATATTGTGTTTACACATATGTCCAATAATTCTGTTCTTTACTATAGTTTCATCCAATTTGCCTGGTACTGAAGTTAAGCTTACTGGCCTGTAATTGCCAAGATTGCCTCTTGAGCCTTTTTAAAAAATTGGCGTCACATTTAGCTATCCACCAATCATCTTTTACAGAGGTTGATTTAAGTGATAGGTTACAGACTACCATTAGTAGTTCTACAATTTTATATGTTAGTTCAGGGGTCGGCAACCTTTGGCACGCGGCTGGCCAGGGTAAGCACCCTGGCGGGCCGGGCTGGTTTGTTTACCTGCCGCGTCCGCAGGTTCGGCCAATCGTGGCTCCCACTGGCCACAGTTTGCCGTTCCAAGCCAATGGAGGTGGCAGGAAGTGGCACAGGCCGAGGGATGTGCTGGCCGCTGCTTCCCGCCACCCCCATTGTCCTGGGATGGCGAACTGTGGCCACTGGGAGCCGCGATCGGCCGAACCTGCGGACGCGGCTGGTAAACAAACTGGCCCGGCCCGCCAGGGTGCTTACCCTGGCCAGCTGCGTGCCAAAGGTTGCTGACCCCTGTGTTAGTTCCTTCAAAACTCTTGGGTGAATCCCATCTGGTTCTGAGGACTTACTGTTTAATTTATCAATTTGTTCCAAACCCTCCTCACACCTGTCAAACAAAAATAAAGCTTTGACTGTGGTGAACTTCCCCCATATCCTCTGCAGTGAACACAGATGCAACAGAATTAATTTAGCTTCTCTGTGATGGCAGTGTCTTCCTTGAGTGCTCCTTTAGCATCTCGATCATCTAGTGGCTCCACTGTTTGTTTTGAAGGCTTCCTGCTTCTTATATAATTTAAAATTGTTTTTTGCTGTTAGTTTTTGTGTGTTTAGCTAGTTGATCTTCAAATTCTTTCTTGACCTACCTTATACGTTTATGCTTGACATGCCCGAGTTCATGTTTCTTTCTATTTTCCTCACTAGGATTTGACATCCAATTTTTAAAGGATGTCTTTTTGCTTCTAACTGCGTCTTTTAGACTGCTGTTTAGTCATGGTGGCATTTTTTGGTCCTCTTACTGTTTTATTTTTATTTTTATTTGGGGTATATATTTAGTTTGAGCCTCTGTTATGGTGTTTTTAAATAGTCTCAATGCAATTTGCAGGCATTTCACCCTTGTTACCATTCCTTTTAATTTCCATTTAACTAGTTTTCTAAATTTTGTGTGTAAGTCACTCCCATACTTGTATTGTGCCAGAGGAGTAAAGCTGCTAAAAGTAAAAGCCAGCTCCTCAGTTCAGTTATAATAAAAACCAGACAGAACAGTTGGTTGAAAGGAAGCTGGGGGAGAGAAAAAGATAAGTTTTGAATGAAGACATAGAAGGATTATTGGATTCTCTGTGTCAGATCCTCAGGTCAGGCCAAGATACAATCTATGCAGGACCTGAATCCCCAATGAAAGTTTAGCCTCTGGGATGTCCTAAGTTATGCTAGCTGTGTAACCACCAAACAAAGTCCATTACACAGCTGAAGAACACCAGAGTGCAAAGCACTCAGCTTATGCACTCACCCAACCTGCTCTTGACTCACGTCCTACATTGGGTGGGTGGGAGGGAAGAGGAGAATTTGTCATAGAGCTAGATATGCTGGCTCTTTGCCAGCCAAAGATATCCCATACTGGAGGAAATCCCCAGCTGCTTTGCTAGAACACCTTCATTGCAGCACGAAAGGGCTGGAGTGGGGTCAGAAGATCAGTCCCTCTTTTTTAGATGGGGAATTACCTCATTTGCATTTCTCTAAATTCTACATATTGGCCCATGGACTAAAGTATCATTCAGGAAACAAACAGATAATTATTTCTGGCTCATTTCAGTGAGTCTGACTTTTGTTTTCACAAAATATCTTGAGCAAACAATTTGGTCCTACCAATGACCTTGGTTCCTTGGATCATAGCATGGACCAAAAAACTGCAAAACAAAAGCTAGAAACCTTTGGTTGTGTGCATAGTTTAGATTCTGATTACTCACATTGGTAATAAACTAATCTTGTTACTAATAACTGTGTTCAAAGCAGTCAGTAAGAAACAAACCATTTGACATTTTGATATTTATTTCTGTATTTGGCCTTTTAGATAACTGTCTAATTGATTTGCATGTGGTCTCCTTGTGTAGCTGGGAAGAAAATCTAGATAAAGATGACCAACTCTCTGATTTTTCAAAGGCTTTATTGAGATTTATTGTTCTTTTGCTTGTAATTTAAAGTTCTTTATTGTTTCCTTTATTTTAAATGTGCATATCTCTTTAACTTTCAACAATGTTCAGAGTACCTTAATTCCATGTGTAATATACAAATTGCAACTTATTCATTAAAGGAAACATCTATGGTGCTGTAGTAGCCACCAAGGGACAAAGTAGAAGAAATGATAAGTAGAAATGGCACCAGGATCATGGTATTTGGAACCTGAATGTACATGACATTGGGGTGAAAGTGATTCAGTGCTCTAGGAATGAAGAAATCACAAATCTAAATGATACGGCAGCATTCCTTATTAGTCATTATAGTACAGTGAACGGGTATAACATGAGATGGACATGGAGAGTCAGTCAGAGCTGGGGAGAGGCCCCATAATTCCAGCCTTTACTGCTGACCGCTATTTTCACTCTCCTCTTTATGAGAGAGGAAGGGGGTAAGCCCATGTGACATTAAGGTGAGAAGAGGGGGAAGCAGATGTTGGTCCAAACTCCTCCGATCTGTAGAAGCTCTTCTATCTGAACTCTACACAGTCAGGTTCAGGGTTCAGAGTTCATTGTGAGGCACAAGGGGAACAGCTCCAGGAAGTAGACATGGCATACTATGTTCCCCATAACTATCAGCAGATTTCTAAATGGAAAGTCAAGTAATAGTTATTGCTGGTTGTACCACTACAGCATTAAATCTCTGCCATGAGCAGGTGTGGCTATGGTATAGATGCCATTGGGAGCCACCCATACTACTGGGGAGGAAGGGGTGCCTGGAGAGTACAAGGAGGGGAAACTACTCCACAGGTCTGGTGGCTTACTGAGTGCAGAATTTAGGTCAGTGAAATGAAACTAAAAGTTGGTGTCTGTATTCAGTGCCTTGCCAAAGAGGATGCACTGCTGTGTATGAGCAGAGATAGTGCTATTGTGGAGAAAGGGAGGGAAATCTTCTGGGCCATTCCTATATTTGCAAGGTGGAAGAAAATGATGCTGTTTCAGAGAAGGAAGGTTTAGGGGGAGAAGACCAGTCTGATGCTGAGCAGAATTAAGAGTTTTTAAAATAAAACCCTCAAATCTTGCACTTAATATTTAAAATTAAAGTAATTCAGTTGTTGTGAACACATGTGTAATTACCTAAATTGTAAGCTTCCTGCAGCAGGCTAGGTTTTTTTTTTTAAATGCACCTTGCACAATGAGTTCCTGGTCCATGACTGCGGCTCCTAGGCCTAGATTCTTCAAGGTATTTAGGCACCTAACTCCTGTTGATTGCAGAAGTCTAAATACTTCTGAGGATCTGGACCTTAGGTTTTGTTATAATACAAATAATGAGTATGACAATAATACAAGTAGAGGCAGCTGCACACACAATGATCAGCTGGATTTGCTCCTGGTCATTTGCATGCACAATTATTTGACTTACACGTGCAGTTACACGATTTGTATTTTATGTGCACTTTATGTATGCAAATTGGATGTATAATTGTTTGCATGTGTTAGGTCATAGTCTGGAAAACAAGGCCCATATAGGAACTAAATATAAATATAATTTAACATTTTCTCTTTTCCTGTAAATGAGACCAAGTTGTGGTCTAGACAAATTTGTAGAAACATCTATCTCACAAAGGCAGCCAGAAGAGTTTGAATGGGTTTTGTTATTAACCATGTCAGCATGACAAGAGAGAAAACGTGTCCTTTGTAAGTTTTAACCTTCTTCTAAAGAAAACAGAATATTTGTTTGAAACATCCACATTTCAACTGTCACAAGCAGAGGCTTATCTCTAGTTGTCATTTTTGCTGCTGTTGAAAAACTAAGTTTTCAAAAGTGCAGATATAGTCTTATGTGCTGGTAATAATGGTTTCTGTAACAAAATCTAGTTTAAGTAAATGGGATAGAGCTATTAAAGTGTTTGGATCTAACTGATAAATAAAGTAGACACACCAAATGCTCTACAGCTGGGCTTCTGACACCCACAAAACTGTTCATTGTTATATGTATTTCCACACACGCCACCAATAGTTTCCAGTAATCTACCTACTAGTGTATGTTCCACACAGTTAAGCCACCTACCCAGTCATACATCCTCCTCTAACTTCCCTTCCCTTTAGGAACTTGCTATACTAGCATCTTCTTTCCCTTATCCCGTCAACTGGGGTTGGGTCATCATGCAAGCATCCATCATCTTTGTCTATCCAAGGGACACTAAGGTCCACCTACTTTCAATCTTCTTTGATGCAATCCATCCATCACTTTCTCAGCTTTCTTCAGATTACCATCATCCTCTCCTGCCATGCTGGCTTCACCAGGTCACTTTCATTCATCTTCTGCATGTGCCTGAACTAGCCTAGTCGTGCTTCCTGAATTTTGTCTGCCACATTGAGGACTTTGACTTACATCCTAATACTTTCATTTCAAAATTTGTCTCTTCATGTAACTCCTCTTATAGCATGAAGTCATCTCATCTCAAACATCTGGCGGCATTGAACCTGCTGCCTCTTTACCTCCCATGCTTCTGCACCACACAGCATTGCCGGGCATACCATTGTTCTATACAGTTGGGCTTTTAGTGCCAGTGGCAATGTCGCATACACTTATCAAATACTACCCCGAGATGTGATTCCACACTCTTTCAGCAATCCCCAATCTGGACTGTATCTCACATTCACACTTGCCCTCTTCAGTGACCCAGCCATGAAGGTACTTGAACTAGTTAGTCTGGTTTAGTCATATTCCATTAATCTCTATACAGAGTTTCCCTGTGGCATCTCTGCTGACCCACATGACCTCAGTTTTAGGGCACGGCTACACTGGAAACTTCAAAGCGCTGTTGCGGAACGCTCCTGCGGCAGCGCTTTGAAGTGTGAGTGTGGTCACCTGCGAGCACTGGGAGAGAGCTCTCCCAGCGCTCCTGGTAATCCACCTCCACGAGGGGATTAGCTCCGAGCTCCCAGCGCTCGGAGCCTGTTTACACTAGCGCTTTAAAGCGCTCAGACTTGCTGTGCTGGGGGGGGGGGGGATTTTTCACCCTCCTGAGCCAGCAAGTTAGAGCGCTATAAAATATAAGTGTGGACAAGCCCTTACTCACGCTCATTTTCATCCCATACTTAGCTTAGCTGGGGTCATACCACTGGTGTACTGTTTCTTCTAGGTCGTCTTCTGAGGATGTCTATGCAATCTGCAGATGGCAGCTTCTCACCTTTTCCCTTTGGGATCTTCCTACTGATATAGTCCATCAATATGATAAACAGCAGCAGACTGAGGACTGCCACCAGATGCAGTCTGACTTTCACTTCAAAGGGACTAGTTCAAAAACATGTTTGGGTCATTTGTTTTAAGTGATCTATATAGGGCATTCACCATAGTTATTAAAGCCTCAGACTCCATATTTCCTGGCATGAGAATCGTTCTGTTCACTTTATTATATGTCTTTTCTAGGTCTATAAAAGCCCAGAAGCTATCCTGTTGGTATTCTAGCTTCATCTTTATTCCTTGCTGAATTACAAACATGGCATCAGCTAACTGGGTCTGTGGATGAGGGGAAAGCAGTGGACATGTTATTCCTTGACTTTAGCAAAGCTTTCGATATGGTCTCCCACAGTATACTTGCCAGCAAGTTAAAGAAATATGGGCTGGATGAATGGACTAAAAGGTGGATAGAAAGCTGGCTAGATCGTTGGGCTCAACGGGTAGTGATCAATGGCTCCATGTCTAGTTGGCAGCCGGTTTCAAGCAGAGTGCCCCAAGGGTCGGTCCTGGAGACGGTTTTGTTCAATATCTTCATTAATGATCTGGAGGATGGCGTGGACTGCACTCTCAGCAAGTTTTTGCAGATGACACTAAACTGGGAGGAGTGGTAGATACGCTGAAGGGTAGGGATAAGATACAGAGGGACCTAGAGAAATTAGAGGATTGGGCCAAAAGAAACCTGATGAGGTTCAACAAGGACAAGTGCAAAGTCCTGCACTTAGGACGGAAGAATCCCATTCACTGTTACAGACTAGGGACCGAATGGCTAGGAAGCAGTTCTGCAGAAAAGGACCTAGGGGTTACAGTGGACGAGAAGCTGGATATGAGTCAACAGTGTGCCCTTGTTGCCAAGAAGGCTAACGGCATTTTGGGCTGTATAAGTAGGGGCATTGCCAGCAGATCTAGAGACGTGATCATTTCCCTTTATTCGACATTGGTGAGGCCTCATCTGGAGTACTGTGTCCAGTTTTGGGTGCCACACTACAAGAAGGATGTGGAAAAATTGGAAAGAGTCCAGCAAAGGGCAACAAAAATTATTAGGGGGCTGGAGCACATGACTTATGTAGAGAGGCTGAGGGAACTGGGATTGTTTAGTCTGCAGAAGGGAAGAATGAGGGGGGATTTGATAGCTGCTTTCAACTACCTGAAAGGGGGTTCCAAAGAGGATGGATCTAGACTGTTCTCAGTAGTACCAGATGAGAGAACAAGGAGTAATGGTCTCAAGTTGCAGTGGGGGAGGTTTAGGTTGGATATTAGGAAAAACTTTTTCACTAGGAGAGTGTTGAAGCACTGGAATGGGTTACCTAGGGAGGTGGTGGAATCTCCTTCATTAGAGGTTTTTAAGGTCAGGCTTGACAAAGCCCTGGCTGGGATGATTTAGTTGGGGATTGGTCCTGCTTTGAGCAGGGGATTGGACTAGATGACCTCCTGAGGTCCCTTCCAACCCTGATATTCTATGATCTGTGGTTCCACATCATCTCCTAAAGCCAAACTGTTGTTTGTGGAGGCGTTCCACCATTCTCCTAATCCTAGCATCCAGGATATATTCTAGTATCTTCATCCCACATGACAGTGGCTTTATCCCTTAATATTTCCACATTCATGGATGCTTCCCTTCTTATGTATTGGAATCAGGATAGATTTGGACCTGTCCTTGGGAATTCTCTTCTCTTATCATAGGGCTTTAACCACTCTGCTTATCCATTTTATGCCTCTTTCATCCAAGACTTTCACCAGGTCTGCCATCACTTTATCAGGTCCCTCTATCTTACCATTCTTTATGTCCTAGACTGCATTTCTCATCTCCTTCTTTGATATGTTAGGCTTAAGCACCACATCAGGATCACTTGTTTGCAAGTCCTCTCTAAAGGTGTTTGCCTCATTTAGGAGACTCTCAAAGAATTGTTTCCAACTCTCCTTCACTTGTTCGGGCATTACTAGCAGTCTCTCCTGATCATCATGTACAAATGGTATTGCAATGCCATCCTCCTTCTCTTCTATGCCTCTTTTTTGCAATGCTATAGAACTTTTTGCCAGCCAGCTTTGAGTCATTTAAAAGCTTGGCATATACATTATCTAGGGCACTCTCTTTGGCCTTCTTCACTGCTTGTTTGGCAGCTCGTTTTGCTTCTTTGCATTTGTTTTAATTTACACCTGGATTCATTTCTTTTTCTTTACATGACATTTTCTTGTTTCAGATTGCTACTTGCACTTTGTCAGTCCACCACTCCTCCTCTCTTTCTCTTGATTTTCCTCTTCTGTATTGACAACAAACCTCTTCCAATGCCTCAATCCAAATTCTTTTGAGGTGTTGCCACACCCCTTTACCTGATGCCAAATCTATTTCTGGACAAACTTATCTGCCACACTTTCCCTTAACTTCCTGTACTTCAATCTTGTTTCTTTTGAGCTTAGTTCCCTACTTATCCAACATTCTACTGCAATCTTTGCCACAAGAAGTTTGTGTTGCAGCTGCTACCACCTTGCTAGGTATCACTTTGCAGTCCATAACTTGAGTCCGCTGAGATTTCCTCACCAACATCATATCAGACTGGCTTTTGTTTCCACCACTGATGTATGTAACCAAATGACTCGCCCTCTTTTGGAACCGTATATCGGCTACCATCCATTAGTTGCAAATACACATGTCTAGTAGTGCTTTCCCTTCCTCATTCATAGTGCCTAGGCTGTCTTTTCCTAAACACATTTCCTGCCCCCTTCTGTTTTCGCCTGTGAGTGCATTCAGATTACCCAGCACCAACAGCAGCTCCTCAGGGGCTGTCCCCTAGTGCCGTCAAATCCTGGCAGAAACTCTCCTTCTCTTATTCATAACAAGGTGCATACACTGATATCACAAACATGATGCGCTCTTATTACACTAGCATCTCATCTCTTCTCCTCTGGATAGAGACAAAGGCTTGTTTCCTCATCCCATTTTAGCTAAGAGACTACATCATTTTTTCATCTTGTCCATTACATACAACCCATGAATCCCAATAACTACATACCATTTCAATACACCTGTGGTTACCAAACTGGTCCATGGACCACAAGTGGTCTGAGAATATTTGCTAGCATGTGTAGAAGACTGGCTGCTCACAGGGTGCTGGTTTTCTGCCTTATTTCTAGCTGATGCATAGCTTTGAAAGACCCGGAATATACATTAAATACTTTCTTAAGGTTAGTTTTCCATGTAAGCAATTGTATTTGCACAAGATGATGTTTGATCATCATTGAGAGGAAGGCAGTCAAAATCTTTATGAACAAGAGGAGAGTAAAATGTAGTGAAGATTGAGAGCCCCTGCACCATAACCATATGTGATCATCTGCTAGTTATAAATTGGTGTAACTCCATTGATGCCAACTGAAGGTTTGGCTCACTTTTGCAACTATGAAAATGGCCACATAATTTAACTCTTTGCCTAGATGCAACATAAAATATTTCAGTTAATGTTGCATAAATGAACACAGTAGGCTATTCTCCTATCTTCTTCCAAATCATCAGTTTGTCTTCCCCATCATTTTGATTTCCTTCTCTGTGTATATGTATTTTAATTCCAGATGAGATGTAAGCCCACAGCTATTGCCACTGGTGTTCATTAAAAGTTCTGAGGTCACAGTTGCAAGAATAAGGGTATTAACTAGAGCAGGGCTGTCATAACTATAAAGGGAAGGGTAACAGTTCTCCTGTGTACAGTACTATAAAATCCCTCCTGGCCAGAGACTCCAAAATCCTTTTACCTGTAAAGGGTTAAGAAGCTCGGGTAACCTGGCTGACACCTGACCCAATGGACCAATAAGGGGACAAGATACTTTCAAATCTTGGGGGGGGGGGGAAGGCTTTTGTTTGTGCTCTTTGTTTGGGGGTTGTTCGCTCTTGGGACTGAGAGGGACCAGACATCAATCCAGGTTCTCCACATCTTTCTAAACAAGTCTCTCATATTTCAAACTTGTAAGTAAACAGCCAGGCAAGGCGAGTTAGTTTTACTTTGTTTTCTCAACTTGTAAATGTACCTTTTACTAGAGAGTTTATCTCTGTTTGCTGTACTTTGAACCTGAGGCTAGAGGGGAATCCTCTGAGTTCTTTAAGTTTGATTACCCTGTAAAGTTATTTTCCATCCTGATTTTACAGAGATGATTTTTACCTTTTTCTTTAATTAAAAGCCTTCTTTTTAAGAACCTGATTGATTTTTCCTTGTTTTTAGATCCAAGGGGGTTGGATCTGTATTCACCAGGAGTTGGTGGGAGGAAGAAGGGGGGATGGTTAATTTATCCTTGTTTTAAGATCCAAGGGGGTTGGAACTGTATTCACCAGAAGTTGGTGGAAGGAAGGAGGGGGGATGGTTAATTTCTCCTTGTTTTAAGATCCAAGGGGTTTGGATCTGTATTCACCAGGGAATTGGTGACGTCTCTCAAGGCTACCCAGGGAAGGGAATCAGCTTTGGGATGGTGGCAGCGGACCAGATCTAAGCTGGTAGTTAAGCTTAGAAGTTTTCATGCAGGCCCCCACATTTGTACCCTAAAGTTCAAAGTGGGGAAGCAGCCTTGACAAGGGCAAATAACTAATCACAAATAATTTATTTGAAACATTTCTTTTCTTTCTGTTTTCAAATTGCCTGCAACCATATTACACTTTCTCAGGTTTATTCATTATTCAAAATTATTCACATACTCATTTCAGCCATTACTACTTGTTCTGTAGAGTTAATCATTTGTGAACAGTTTCTTCATAGATTCTAGGACTGGAAGGGACCTCGAGAGGTCATCGAGTCCAGTCCCCTGCAGGACCAAATACTGTCTAGACCATCCCTGATAGACATTTATCTAACCTACTCTTAAATATCTCCAGAGATGGAGATTCCACAACCTCCCTAGGCAATTTATTCCAGTGTTTAACCACCCTGACAGTTAGGAACTTTTTCCTAATGTCCAACCTAGACCTCCCTTGCTGCAGTTTAAGCCCATTGCTTCTTGTTCTATCCTTAGAGGCTAAGGTGAACAAGTTTTCTCCCTCCTCCTTATGACACCCTTTTAGATACCTGAAAACTGCTATCATGTCCCCTCTCAGTCTTCTCTTTTCCAAACTAAACAAACCCAATTCTTTCAGCCTTCCTTCATAGGTCATGTTCTCAAGACCTTTAATCATTCTTGTTGCTCTTCTCTGGACCCTTTCCAATTTCTCCACATCTTTCTTGAAATGCGGTGCCCAGAACTGGACACAATACTCCAGCTGAGGTCTAACCAGAGCAGAGTAGAGCGGAAGAATGACTTCTCGTGTCTTGCTCACAACACACCTGTTAATACATCCCAGAATCATGTTTGCTTTTCTTGCAACAGCATCACACTGTTGACTCATATTTAGCTTGTGGTCCACTATAACCCCTAGATCCCTTTCTGCCGTACTCCTTCCTAGACAGTCTCTTCCCATTCTGTATGTGTGAAACTGATTTTTTCTTCCTAAGTGGAGCACTTTGCATTTGTCTTTGTTAAACTTCATCCTGTTTAACTCAGACCATTTCTCCAATTTGTCCAGATCATTTTGAATTATGACCCTGTCCTCCAAAGCAGTTGCAATCCCTCCCAGTTTGGTATCATCCGCAAACTTAATAAGCGTACTTTCTATGCCAATATCTAAGTCGTTAATGAAGATATTGAACAGAGCCGGTCCCAAAACAGACCCCTGCGGAACCCCACTCGTTATGCCTTTCCAGCAGGATTGGGAACCATTAATAACAACTCTCTGAGTACGGTTATCCAGCCAGTTATGCACCCACCTTATAGTAGCCCCATCTAAATTGTATTTGCCCAGTTTATCGAGAAGAATATCATGCGAGACCGTATCAAATGCCTTACTAAAGTCTAGGTATACCACATCCACAGCTTCTCCCTTATCCACAAGACTCGTTATCCTATCGAAGAAAGCTATCAGATTGGTTTGACATGATTTGTTCTTTACAAATCCATGCTGGCTGTTCCCTATCACCTTACCACCTTCCAAGTGTTTGCAGATGATTTCCTTAATTACTTGCTCCATTATCTTCCCTGGCACAGAAGTTAAACTAACTGGTCTGTAGTTTCCTGGGTTGTTTTTATTTCCCTTTTTATAGATGGGCACTATATTTGCCCTTTTCCAGTCTTCTGGAATCTCTCCCGTCTCCCATGATTTTCCAAAGATAATAGCTAGAGGCTCAGATACCTCCTCTATTAGCTCCTTGAGTATTCTAGGATGCATTTCATGAGGCCCTGGTGACTTGCAGGCATCTAACTTTTCTAAGTGATTTTTAACTTGTTCTTTTTTAATTTTATCTGCTAAACCTACCCCCTTCCCATTAGCATTCACTATGTTAGGCATTCCATCCGCCTTAGATGGGCGGTTAGACTAGATGACCCTTGAAATCCCTTCTAACCCTATTTGTTATTTGAAATTTGAGCGGCTTTGATTGGATACGTAGACCTTATGGTGCATTTGTTTCCTGATTTGATTACCATAACTCTTAGAATGAGGTTTCATGATTACAAAATTGTTTTCTGCAAATATTGTGCAGTATTTACTGGTTTGGTGAACATTCCTTCCAGTAAACTAATTTGTTAAAATATTTTTGCAAAAGTGTGGGGGGAGGGGGGCAGGGGGAGGTGTGACCACAGTCTAAGGGTATGTCTACACTACGAGAGTACTTCGATTTTAGTTAATTCGACTATGTGGAATCGATATTACAAAGTCGAACGTGTGTGTCCACACTAAGGACAGTAATTCGACTTTGTGAGACTTTGTGAGTCCACACTAACGGGTCAAGCGTCGACATTGGAAGCGGTGCACTGTGGGCAGCTATCCCACAGTTCCCGCAGTCCCCGCTGCCCATTGGAATTCTGGGTCGAGCCCCAAATGCCTTCTGGGTAAAAAAATGTGTCGAGGGTGCTTTTGGGCGCCTGTCGTCATCCGTCCGTCACTCACACCCTCCCTCCCTCCCTCCCTGAAAGCGCCGGCGGGAAATCAGTTCGCGCACTTTTCTGGTTACTGACAGCGCGGACGCCACAGCAGTGCGAGCATGGATCCCGCTGCGACCATCGCTGCAGTTGTGGCAGTTCTCAACGCCTCGCAGCTTCTCCTCCACCTGTACCAGAGGCAGCTGCAGATGAATCATGAGAGGAGGCTACGGCACCACCATGACGGCATGAAGTCGGACACTAGCTCCGACCTCTCTGAGAACATGAGACCCAGTGCCCAGGACATCTCGCTGTCACTGGGTCTTGTTGATACTGTTGAACGGCGATTCTGGGCCCGTGAAACAAGCACGGACTGGTGGGACCGCATAGTGCTGCAGGTCTGGGATGAATCCCAGTGGCTGCGCAACTTTCGCATGCGGAAGGGGACTTTCCTCGAACTGTGTGAGTTGCTGTCCCCTGCCCTGAAGCGAAAGGACACCCGGATGCGGGCAGCCCTGACTGTCCAGAAGCGAGTGGCCATAGCCCTCTGGAAGCTCGCAACGCCAGACAGCTACCGGTCCGTCGCTAACCACTTTGGTGTGGGCAAGTCTACCGTGGGGGTTGCTGTTATGCAAGTAGCCAGGGCAATTGTCAAGCTACTGCTATCTAAGGTAGTGACCCTGGGAAACGTGGAGGTCATCATAGATGGCTTTGCCGCGATGGGATTCCCAAACTGCGGTGGGGCTATAGATGGGACTCACATCCCTATCCTGGGACCGGACCACCAGGCCAGCCAGTACATCAACCGGAAGGGCTACTTTTCCATGGTGCTGCAAGCACTGGTGGACCATCGGGGACGTTTTACCAATATCAACGTTGGATGGCCTGGCAAGGTTCATGACGCTAGGGTGTTCAGGAACTCTGGTCTGTTTAGACGGCTGCAGGAAGGTCTTTACTTCCCGGACCACAAAGTAACTGTTGGGGATCTGGAGATGCCTACAGTCATCCTCGGGGACCCTGCATACCCGCTAATGCCCTGGCTCATGAAGCCCTACACTGGCGCACTGGACTCAGGGAAAGAACTCTTTAACTACCGGCTCAGCAAGTGCAGAATGGTGGTGGAGTGTGCTTTTGGCCGTCTCAAGGGGAGATGGAGAAGCCTACTCACTCGCTGTGATCTCAGCGAGACCAATATCCCCATTGTGATAGCTGCTTGCTGTGTGCTCCACAATTTGTGTGAGAGCAAGGGGGAGACCTATATGTCGGGGTGGGAGGTTGAGGCAAATAGCCTGGCTTCTGATTACGTCCAGCCAGACAGCCGGGCGATTAGAAGATCCCAGCGGGACGCGCTGTGCATCAGGGAGGCTTTGAAAGCCAGGTTCCTGACTGAGCAGGGTCTCCAGTGACAGTTTACTTTGTGGACACAGATGCTGAACCTGCCCCCGTTTCTTAACCCAGTTACTGTTGACTATCCTTCCAAGTTACATACCCCCTTCACCACCTTCCCAACAAATAAAATCTGTTCCGTTTTTTTAATGAACAAGGTTCTCTTTTTTACTGTTTTCGCGGGAATGTTTTAAACCGGGGACGCAGACTGTGGCGGGGGGCGGGTTTAGTGTTTTGATGCAAATGATGCTTCTAAACTCCGGGAATGACAGGCTCCGCAGTGCTGGATTGGTTGTTTCAACGCAGCCTGCCAGCAGTCCTGGGCGGGACTGCATGTATGTGTCGGCCAAGTGACTTTCTGGCAGGGGGCGGAGGGTAACAGATCCCCTGCTGCGTGGCTCTGTGATCCAGGATAAGGACCGCGGCATAAGATCTCTAACTGCCCTCCCCCGCCACAAAGTCACAGATCAACCCCCTCGCACCCCAGAACATGAAAACCGCCTCCCAGACTGACCAGGGTAACTGGTGACTGTACTGTGTATGTGTCCTGATGCTGGACCTGCCCCCGCCTCTGTAACCTGCTAAAGGTGACTGTCCTGTCCAAGTAACAAACCCCTTCCCCCCCTTCAGACAGAATCCCCTCTAAAAGACACTCTCGGAAACAGTACTTAACAGAAACAGATGTTTTATTATGAACCGCACATGAAAAGGGGGGGGAGGAAACTTGGACGTGGGCTACTGTGAGACGGGTAGGAAAGGACTTTTCAAACTTTGGAACGAGAGCCTTCCATTGCTGCAGCAGTGTGCAGGGGCCGACTGAAAGTTTTAACGGCCCTTGCCGCCCCTCCTTCTTTGGACTTTTGGTGAGGGGGGTGTGGGACTTGGTGGCGGGGGAGGGCGGTTAGAGATAGACAGCAGCAGGGCTCTGTCCTCCTGCCTCCGGTCTTGCAGAACATCCACTAGGCGCCGGAGCGTCTCCGTTTGCTCCCTCATTAGTCCAAGCAGGGTTTGAGTAGCCTGCTGGTCCTCCTGGCGCCACCTCTCCTCCCGTTCCATGACTGCTCTGTGCATTTGTGACAAGTTCTCCCTCCACTGTGTCGTCTGGGCTGCCTGCTCTCGTGAGCAGGCCATAAGTTCATAAAACATGTCTTCACGTGTCTTTTTCTTCCTTCTCCTAATCTGCGCTAGCCTCTGGGAGTGTGATGCCAGGCTGGGTTGGGAGACAGTCGCAGATGTGTCTGTGGGAATGGGAAAAAGGGAGTAAATTCCTGAGACAGATAAATGAAGTTGCTAACAAAGAACATAGTCTTTCTCTGTGAACAACACCATGCACTGGACCTTTCACATGCGCACTCAGGACAAGGTCGAATTTTCGGCCCTCGTCTTCTGTGTCTGGGGTCCTGCAGTTGCGATCAGAGAAGCGTTGCAGGACACCTCTACTTCTGCTGCAGGATAACGTGGTAAGCCGTAGACTTGTGGAAGCTTAAAAATGTAATAGTAGCACTGGGCTCCTTTCGCACTGAATGCAAGGCCACTCTCTGCTGGCAGCAATCAGGGAAGCATGAGCTCTGCCCCTGTCCCACCACCTCGCGGCTGTCCCCGGGAAAGATCCCTGTATGCTGCCCCTCTGCCGCCTCCACCGCGTGGCTGTAAAGCAGTCCCAATACTAACATTCCCCTCCCTAATTTAAAGCAGGGCGTCATGTGTGATATTACACTCATGAGGATCTCGGAGACCGAGAGAGGAAGGATGCTTCGTGAGACCATGCAGAGGCCAGGGCCGTATGCCGCCATGCTGTGCCGTGCATTGATCCCGGACTACCTGATGGACTCATGGCGTGGGAACGTGTGTTACCACGGGGGACCGGAGAAGATCGCCCTTCCGCGGAACCTCATCCGCATGCTTGAGCGGTACCTCCAGGAGAGCTATGCCGAGCTATCCCAGGAGGACTCTCTGTCCATTCCCGGGCACATTGACCGTCTTTTCATTTAAGTGCAGCATACGGGACTACAGAGTGGAGCGTCCTGTGGTGGCCTAATCATGAATATCCGGACAGTATTTGATTTTCTATACATAGTTAGGAGTAAATAGTTCACTAAGCCAACTAAATCATGAACAACAAATTACTAATATAGTTAATATTCCTGTTTTGTTATAAATAAAAGTTTCTATGTTTAAATGAGTGACTGAAAAGCCCATTATTAACAATATAAATATTCCAGTTATGTTAAAATTAAATGTTTAGATGTTTAAAGCACTCACTGCTTGATCCTTCCCCTGATTCGGTGTCCGGGGTAAGGGCTGTGGACGGTTGGTAGGGGATCTCGGTAAGGGTGATGAAGAGCTCCTGGCTGTCGGGGAAATCAGCGGTGCAAGCGCTGTCGACTGCCTCGTCCTCCTCATCTCCTTCCTCATCTTCCCCGTCACCTAACATTTCCGACGAGGAACCGGCCGTGGACAATATCCCATCCTCGGAGTCCACGGTCACTGGTGGGGTAGTGGTGGCGGCCACACCTAGGATGGAATGCAGTGCCTCGTAGAAACGGGATGTGTGGGGCTGGGATCCGGAGCGTCGGTTTGCCTCTTTGGTTTTTTGGTAGCCTTGTCTCAGCTCCTTGATTTTCACGCGGCACTGCGTTGCATCCCGGCTGTATCCTCTCTCTGCCATGGCTTTAGAGATCTTCTCGTAGATCTTTGCATTCCTTCTTTTGGAGCGCAGCTCGGAAAGCACGGACTCATCGCCCCACACAGCGATGAGATCCAAGACTTCCCGATCAGTCCATGCTGGGGCCCTCTTTCTATTAGATTGCACGGCCATCTCTGCTGGAGAGCTCTGCATCGTTGCCAGTGCTGCTGAGCTCTCCACGCTGTCCAAACAGAAAATGAGATTCAAACTGCCCAGACAGGAAAAGGAATTCAAATTTTCCCGGGGCTTTTCCTGTGTGGCTGGTCAGAGCATCCGAGCTCGAAGTGCTGTCCAGAGCGTCAACAGAGTGGTGCACTGTGGGATAGCTCCCGGAGCTATTACCGTCGATTTCCATCCACACCTAGCCTAATTCGATATTGCCATTTCGAATTTAGCGCTACTCCTCTCGTTTTCGAGGAGTACAGAAGTCGAATTTAAAAGAGCTCTATTTCGAACTAAATAGCTTCGTGGTGTGGACGGGTGCAGGGTTAATTCGATGTAACGGCGCTAAATTCGATATAAACTCCTAGTGTAGACCAGGCCTAAGTGAAGAGGAAAAAACGGTTATTGTTGCAGCGAAGTGTTCTTTTGGAATTTGGCTGAAGAATATTTTTCCATTTGTACTAGTGGAATAAGAGATTAAATAACACATTTTCAAATACATGTGTGCCTAAATACACATGCCCAATTTATGCTCACAAATTTCCCAAAGCGTGACACAATTTAAGGTTTTACTCCCACAAAAAGGTAAGAATATTTGCAATCTGTCTTGTGAATGCATCTCGAGGCATTTCTGTATCAAAGTTTGGCATTTGTAAATACACATAGAAACAAACCTGCTTGAAACTTTGGTCTTAAATATTTATGTTTGGATTTCATTTAAACACATTAAATTGATCAGCTGGTATTCTGTAATCCTTGATGATTTTATATTTTTCCCTATTGCAGTTTTTCTAGGATTATTCAGTGTTTTGGAAGGATAGGCTTACTGAATGGGTTTATTAGATGATGCACCAATAAAAGTAATCTTTCAGGACCATTACATTTCTTTAGTATGTGATTTATTTATAATTAGTTAAAAGTTTTAATTTATTTTAATGTGGAAACTTTGGTAGAGTGGTGCAAAATTAATTTTCTGAGCCAGCCTTTCTTGATGATACAGCAAGATGACATAATTGACTGGCTCACAGGTCTTCTGAGTAATTAATTACACATCTACCCAATGACATGCTCTTGCCTGCAGTAGAAACTGCAAAAATTCCAATTAGTATGACTTGTTCTGAACAATGCAAGAACTCAGAAAGCGGGCATTTCAGAAATTTGCATAAATTACCCTTGCAGAGTAGCTCAAATCTCAAAAATGTGAACAACCCATCTATGCAAAAATACTACAAAAAGTTATCAGCCCATAACAAAATCTACGTGCCTGCCCTTTACCCTGATAATTCATAATGAAATTACAAATGTTATTTTAGGCCTGGTCTACACTAGGAGTTTATGTCGAATTTAGCGCCGTTACATCGAATTAACCCTGCACCTGTCCACACCACGAAGCTATTTAGTTCGACATAAAGCTCTCTTAAATTCGACTTCTGTACTCCTCGAAAACGAGAGGAGTAGCGCTAAATTCGAAATGGCAATATCGAATTAGGCTAGGTGTGGATGGAAATCGACGGTAATAGCTCCGGGAGCTATCCCACAGTGCACCACTCTGTTGACGCTCTGGACAGCACTTCGAGCTCGGATGCTCTGACCAGTAAAACCTTAAATTGTGTCACGCTTTGGGAAATTTGTGAGCATAAATTGGGCATGTGTATTTAGGCACACATGTATTTGAAAATGTGGTATTTAATCTCTGAAAAGCCCCGGGAAAATTTGAATTCCTTTTCCTGTCTGGGCAGTTTGAATCTCATTTTCTGTTTGGACAGCGTGGAGAGCTCAGCAGCACTGGCAACGATGCAGAGCTCTCCAGCAGAGATGGCCGTGCAATCTAATAGAAAGAGGGCCCCAGCATGGACTGATCGGGAAGTCTTGGATCTCATCGCTGTGTGGGGCGATGAGTCCGTGCTTTCCGAGCTGCGCTCCAAAAGAAGGAATGCAAAGATCTACGAGAAGATCTCTAAAGCCATGGCAGAGAGAGGATACAGCCGGGATGCAACGCAGTGCCGCGTGAAAATCAAGGAGCTGAGACAAGGCTACCAAAAAACCAAAGAGGCAAACCGACGCTCCGGATCCCAGCCCCACACATCCCGTTTCTACGAGGCACTGCATTCCATCCTAGGTGCGGCCGCCACCACTACCCCACCAGTGACCGTGGACTCTGAGGATGGGATATTGTCCACGGCCGGTTCCTCGTCGGAAATGTTAGCGGACGGGGAAGATGAGGAAGGAGATGAGGAGGACGAGGCAGTCGACAGCGCTTGCACCGCTGATTTCCCAGACAGCCAGGAGCTCTTCATCACCCTTACCGAGATCCCCTACCAACCGTCCACAGCCGTTACCCCGGACACCGAATCAGGGGAAGGATCAAGCAGTGAGTGCTTTAAACATCTAAACATTTAATTTTAACATAACTGGAATATTTATAATGTTAAGAATGGCCTTTTCATTCACTCATTTAAACATAGAAACTTTTATTTATAACAAAACAGGAATATAAACTATATCAGCAATTTGGTGTTCATGATTTCTTTGGCTTAGTCAACTATTTAGTCCCAACTATGTACAAAAAATCAAATAATGTCCGGATATTCATGATTAGGCCACCACAGGAGGCTCCACTCTGAAGTCCCTTCTACTGCAGTTAAACGAAGAGACGGTCAATGTGCCCGGGAATGGACAGACAGTCCTCCTGGGATAGCTCAGCATAGCTCTCCTGGAGGTACCGCTCAAGCATGCGCATCAGGTTCCGGGCAGGGCGATCTTGTTCGGTCCACCGTGGTAACACACGTTCCCACGCCATGAGTCTAGTAAGTAGTCCGGGATCATGGCACGGCACAGCATGGCGGCATACGGCCCTGGCCTCTACATGCTCTCCCGAAGCATCCGTCCCCTCTCGCTCTCCGAGATCCTCATCAGAGTTATATCGCACATGACGCCCTGCTTTAAATTAGGGAGGGGAATGTTAGTATTGGGACTGCTTTACAGCCACGCGGTGGAGGCGGCAGAGGGGCAGCATACAGGGATCTTTCCCGGGGACAGCCGCGAGGTGGTGGAACAGGGGCAGAGCTCATGCTTCCCTGATTGCTGCCAGCAGAGAGTGGCCTTGCTTTCAGTGCGAAAGGAGACCAGTGCTACTATTACATTTTTAAGCTGCCACAAGTCTACGGCTTACCATGTTTTCCTGCAACAAAAGTAGAGGTGTCCTGCAACGCTTCTCTGATCGCAACTGCAAGACCCCAGGCACTGAAGGCGAGGGCCGAGAATTCGACCTTGTCCTGAGTGCGCATGTGAAAGGTGCAGTGCATGGTGTTGTTCACAGAGAAAGACTATGTTCTTTGTTAGCAACTTCATTTATCTGTCTCAGGAATTCACTCCCTTTTTCCCATTCCTACAGACACATCTGCGAATGTCTCCCAACCCAGCCTGGCATCACACTCCCAGAGGCTAGCGCAGATTAGGAGAAGGAAGAAGAAGACGCGTGAGGACATGTTTTATGAACTTATGGACTGCTCACGAGAGCAGGCAGCCCAGACGACACAGTGGAGGGAGAACTTGTCACAAATGCACAGAGCAGTCATGGAACGGGAGGAGAGGTGGCGCCAGGAGGACCAGCAGGCTACTCAAACCCTGCTTGGACTAATGAGGGAGCAAACGGAGACGCTCCGGCGCCTAGTGGATGTTCTGCAAGACCGGAGGCAGGAGGACAGAGCCCTGCTGCTGTCTATCTCTAACCGCCCTCCCCCGCCACCAAGTCCCACACCCCCCTCACCAAAAGTCCAAAGAAGGAGGGGCGGCAAGGGCCGTTAAAACTTTCAGTCAGCCCCTGCACACTGCTGCAGCAATGTAAGGCTCTCGTTCCACAAAGTTTGAAAAGTCCTTTCCTACCCATCTCACAGAAGCCCACGTCCAAGTTTCCTCCCCCCCCTTTTCATGTGCGGTTCATAATAAAACATCTGTTTCTGTTAAGTACTGTTTCCGAGAGTGTCTTTTAGAGGGGATTCTGTCTGAAGGGGGGGAAGGGGTTTGTTACTTGGACAGGACAGTCACCTTTAGCAGGCTACAGAGGCGGGGGCAGGTCCAGCATCAGGACACATACACAGTGCAGTCACCAGTTACCCGGGTCAGTCTGGGAGGCGGTTTTCATGTTCTGGGGTGCGAGGGGGTTGATCTGTGACTTTGTGGCGGGGGAGGGCAGTTAGAGATCTTATGCCGCGGTCCTTATCCTGGATCACAGAGCCACGCAGCAGGGGGTCTGTTACCCTCCGCCCCCTGCCAGAAAGTCACTTGGCCGACACATACACGCAGTCCCGCCCAGGACTGCTGGCAGGCTGCGTTGAAACAACCAATCCAGCACTGCGGAGCCTGTCATTCCCGGAGTTTAGAAGCATCATTTGCATCAGAACAGTAAACCCGCCCCCCGCCACAGTCTGCGTCCCCGGTTTAAAACATTCCCGCGAAAACAGTAAGAAAGAGAACCTTGTTCATTAACAAAACGGAACAGATTTTATTTGTTGGGAAGGTGGTGAAGGGGGTATGTAACTTGGAAGGATAGTCAACAGTAACTGGGTAAAGAAACGGGGGCAGGTTCAGCATCTGTGTCCACAAAGTAAACTGTCACTGGAGACCCTGCTCAGTCAGGAACCTGGCTTTCAAAGCCTCCCTGATGCACAGCGCGTCCCGCTGGGATCTTCTAATCACCCGGCTGTCTGGCTGGGCGTAATCAGAAGCCAGGCTATTTGCCTCAACCTCCCACCCCGCCATAAAGGTCTCCCCCTTGCTCTCACACAGATTGTGGAGCACACAGCAAGCAGCTATCACAATGGGGATATTGGTCTCGCTGAGATCACAGCGAGTGAGTAAGCTTCTCCATCTCCCCTTGAGACGGCCAAAAGCACACTCCACCACCATTCTGCACTTGCTGAGCTGGTAGTTGAAGAGTTCTTTCCCTGAGTCCAGTGCGCCAGTGTAGGGCTTCATGAGCCAGGGCATTAGCGGGTATGCAGGGTCCCCGAGGATGACTGTAGGCATCTCCAGATCCCCAACAGTTACTTTGTGGTCCGGGAAGTAAAGACCTTCCTGCAGCCGTCTAAACAGACCAGAGTTCCTGAAAACCCGAGCGTCATGAACCTTGCCAGGCCATCCAACGTTGATATTAGTAAAACGTCCCCGATGGTCCACCAGTGCTTGCAGCACCATGGAAAAGTATCCCTTTCTGTTTATGTACTGGCTGGCCTGGTGGTCCGGTCCCAGGATAGGGATGTGAGTCCCATCTATAGCCCCACCGCAGTTTGGGAATCCCATCTCGGCAAAGCCATCTATGATGAGCTCCACGTTTCCCAGGGTCACTACCTTTGATAGCAGTAGCTTGACGATTGCCTTGGCTACTTGCATGACAGCAACCCCCACGGTAGACTTGCCCACACCAAAGTGGTTAGCGACTGACCGGTAGCTGTCTGGCGTTGCAAGCTTCCAGAGGGCTATGGCCACTCGCTTCTGGACAGTCAGGGCTGCTCGCATCCGGGTGTCCTTTCGCTTCAGGGCAGGGGACAGCAACTCACACAGTTCGAGGAAAGTCCCCTTCCGCATGCGAAAGTTGCGCAGCCACTGGGATTCATCCCAGACCTGCAGCACTATGCGGTCCCACCAGTCCATGCTTGTTTCCAGGGCCCAGAATCGCCATTCAACAGTATCCACAAGACCCAGTGACACAGAGATGTCCTGGGCGCTGGGTCTCATGTTTTCTGAGAGGTCGGAGCAAGTGTCCGACTTCATGCCGTCACGGTGGTGCCATAGCCTCCTCTCCTGATTTATCTGCAGCTGCCTCTGGTAAAGGTGGATGAGAAGCTGCGAGGCGTTGAGAACTGCCACAACTGCAGCGATGGTCGCAGCGGGATCCATGCTCGCACTGCTGTGGCGTCCGCGCTGTCAGTAATCAGAAAAGTGCGCGAACTGATTTCCCGCCGGCGCTTTCAGGGAGGGAGGGAGGGAGGGCGATAGTGACGGACGGATGTCGACAATTACCCAAAAGCACCCTCTATCCTTTTTTTTACCCAGAAGGCATTGGCGGCTCGACCCAGAATTCCAATGGGCAGCGGGGACTGCGGGAACTGTGGGATAGCTGCCCACAGTGCACCGCTTCCAATGTCGACGCTTGCCCCGTTAGTGTGGACTCACAAAGTCTCACAAAGTCGAATTACTGTCCTTAGTGTGGACACACACGCTCGACTTTTTAATATCGATTCCACATAGTCGAATTAACTAAAATCGAAGTACTCTCGTAGTGTAGACATACCCTTAGAGACAAAGTGGATGAGGTAATATCTTTTATTGGACCACTTTCTGTTGGTGAGAGAGACAAGCTTACACATAGCTCTTCTTCGGGGCTGGGAAACATTTCCCTGACCTGAAGAGCTCAGTGTGGCTTGAAAGCTTGACTCTCTCATCAACAGAAGTTAGTCCAATAAAAGATATTACTGCACCTAGCTTCTCTCTCTAATATCCGGGAACCAAAATGGCTACAACAACACTGCACATATTTATAATGCTGATGCTTTGTCAGGGCAACAGTTACCCATTTCTGTCAGGGGACCCTAAGATCCTAAATCCTAGGGGTCAGTCCTGTGCAGGCACAAAGGGAACTGGAACAATGAGTTTGTGTAGAAGTAGTGACAGAAGCCCTGTGTTTGTAGGTACAGGAAGGAGATGACTTTGGGTTTTCGTGCTGATAAGTATTTGAATGTTTACATATGTTGGTAAAATGTCAGGGCATTTAGGGTCCCTGTGGGTTTGTTGGTTTTGGTGTTCAGTATTTATTGGTATTTTAACCCAACATAATTTGCAAGCAACAAATTATCTGGAACAAGCTCTCCATAAATGTCAGGCAGGTGTGTGTTTATTTATTTGCATTTTTTTCCCCACTAGAAATGTCCTCCTCCTAGAATGCAGCTAATTTTACCTGATGTTTCAAAATGGCTTTTCAGGGTGGACTCCTTACCCCCCGCTTGATTTTCTTTTGATTGTCCTCCCCTGCCAATGCTTCACAGCCTCCCCACTTTAACTTGGCTAGCTACAGGCCTGGATCTCTTCTTACTGGCAATGAGGTGCTTAACTCTCCCTGGGGCCAAGAAGACTGGCATCGGACGGGCATCCAGATATTATCCAATATTAATCCTCTTTGTTCATCTTGCTGAACAGGACTGTTACTCAAATGGTCTACCTGCACTGATCAGTTCTTACAGGTTTGATATTACTGTGAATTTTTTGCTGCTTCTGAAAGCTGCCTTTCCTGAATGAACCCATTATTGGATGTCAAAGCCACACCAGCACAAAGCCCTGGCTATGTCAGAGGTTTCTTGGTTGTGGGAATTTGGAATAATTGGGACCATCTTGCAGTTTTTCCTTTTTCCTTTTTGATAGATGACTCTTAGAAGCTTAAGAGCTCATGTGGGTGCTATGGAAATAATAAAAAACCCTAATTGTTTAAAAAAATATATCTGTATGAGCCATGCCGGATCAAGTAGAACAAGTGGGGAAAATGTGCTGAACTCATAAAGTTTGTTTTTGTTTAGTTAATAATTTTAATATTTGATAACTAAAAGAAGAAGAAACAAAGACTATTTTCCTTCCCGAAGGACACACATTTTTATATTTTGCTCTAAAAAATGGGGAAAGGAAGCCCAATATGCTAGGGTTGATCATTAATTTTGGGGAAAACATGCTGAAAAATAAACTCAGTGGTGTATGGTAGGTTTTGCAGTGGTAGAAGAATTAGCTTTTCTCCTTTTGACATCAAATCCTATTCAGGTGTGGTGACTATAAGACAATGACACCTTCATTCTCAATAGATAGCACTGCTCCATGAGCCAAATCTTGAAGTTCTTACTCAGGGCCCAATGCTCATCTCTGCCTCCACAAAAGTTTCCTCTCCTACAGGTTCTCTCTCTGGAGGGCAGAATGTGACCCTCAGTTTGTACTCAGAAGAAAACACATCAACTTCAATGAGATTTTGTTTGTGTATGCCTAACAGTTAAGACCTCCAGAGCAAAGTGGATGAGACAGCTTGAAGAACTAAATCTCCTAGTTGCAGGGGCATCATTTGCTATGGGGCAAGAGGTACAATTACCCTGTGGTAGATATGGCAATTTCCTGCAATATTCTTGGAGACTATTGAATTAAATTTAAGAATCTTAGCAGTCCATTATATTAAATGAATGGTTTATCATAGAAATGTAGGGCTGGAAGGGACCTCAAGAAGTCATTAAGTCCAGCCTCCTGAGCTATTGCAGGACCAAGTAAACCTAGACCATCCATGGCAGATGTTTATCAGACTGTTCTTAAAAACCTCTAATGGTGGGGATTCCTAAACATCCCTTGGAAGCCTGTTACAGAACATAACTACCCTCATAGTTAGAATGTTTTTCATAATATCTTACCTAATTATCCCTTGCTGCAGATTATATATTATTGTGGGCTGGGATTGTATGTAGCCTTTGGAGGGGGGAGATATGACAGATATGAGAGCTGGAGCTCAAAGAACTATATTGAGCAGTGTACCAGACAAGGATGGACTTTTGAAACAAAAAGCGCTGATTTTCTTGGGGAATATCTAGAGGGTGGCATAAACTGTATACAAGAAATAACGGAACTATTCATGGTCATTTTGGTTCTAAATCTGAAACAGTTATGAACTTGTAATCACAGAGAAAACCCAGGTATGGGTTTTAAAGAATGGACACGTACAGAGTGCAAGGTTGGAGTTGGGGTGACCTCTGGTAAACTTAGTAGCATTCATGTAAGTTTTTCTATTGGTTTTAATATGCTTTCTCTGTAATGCTTTCACCTTACGAATAAATATGCTTGCTTAGAAAGCACTGTGTGGTAACTTGTAACTATGAGCAATTGTGCTGCTCATAACCTTGGGAGAGAAAGCAAAGTGCAAACGCTGGCCTGTTTAGGCAGTCTGGCTTGCTGGAGATATCACAGGGATATTCCTGTAGGCAGGGAACTGTGCAGCCTGGAAAAAATGCTGGTCAGAGAGAAAAAGACGTGGGCCTCTGCCCAAGAGAGGTGATGGCTGAGGAGCTGGTAGCCTAGAGTGGGTGTCCTTGATGTAACATGGAGGAGGACTATAGATGCATTTTCCCTGGACTGTTATAACACCCTTCAAACTTTGGTTTGCTCTCCCTGCCATCCTGACTTTTCATAGGTCTGTATGCCCTACCCCACCACCTGACTTTGCAAGATGTAATATCACAAATAATGTTCTATATGCTGACACAACTTTGCCCCTCCCACCCACAAAATGTTCTGAAATGATGCCTCTGCCTTACTCTCAGCTGTAGTGAGTCATTTTATCTGTCGGTCAGGTAAAGAGGAGGGCATATAACATACATGCAGCAGTGAGTTCCACACTCCCTGAGTTAAAACTGAAAAAGGATTAGATCTTGTGTGAGTTTATTTTCTGTTGTACCATCACGTTTTAATAGTGAATATTTTCCAAATTATATCACACAGAAGTATTTTAGACACCACTGACATTCAACAATAAATAGTTGCAGCATTGTGTGGTATCTATAGACTTTTGGGGGAACCACCATTGTATCTACAGTCCTTTATTAACAAAAAAAATTAATTGCATTTTACCCCATTAGTCCTGCAGAACCAGCATGGATATGGGAGACTGAGCTAGAATCTACTGATTTATGTGACATCAGAATTCTTAAATTCCATTGCAGGTGCAGCCCCAATAACTGAAGCTAGTTATCAGTTGGCTAGTATCAATGATGATGGGTGAACCAGAAAGAATTTTTAGATTCCAGGTTGAGTTTGCTGTGCTGGCAGTTTGGGGGGAAAAACCTACATAATTTTACTTACAAACTGAGCAAACATGAAATGAGAGTCACTGAAACAATTAACAAGGAATCTCACAATGCCATTTTTACAGTCATTATTTGTTGAAGAACCACACTTTAAGACACAAGTGAATTTCAGTTTGCTAATTTCATCTAGTCCCCATTCAGTGCATGCCTCAAAACCAGTACACAATGTGGTATAATTGGCACTCTTCACTCAAGACGGTTAGGAACAGCAGGAGTGTTTACAGGTCATGACAGCCAGACATTTGCTGTGAGGAAGAGCTCTGTGAGGAAGCTTGCACAGATATCAATTATGTGCATTATGCCTGGCTTCAGTGAGTGATATTAGCTTCTTTCTTTCATGAGAACTAAGGCTATGTCTACACTAAAGACCTTAAGTGACACAGCTGTACCATTGTATACCTGCACCACTGTAAGGTCTCCTGTGTAGCTGCTCTATGCTGGCGGGATAGCTGTCTCCCACAGGCATAATTAAACCACTCCTAATGAGTGGTGGTAGCTATGTTGGCGGGAGAGTGTCTCCCACCAACATAGCACTATCCACACTGGTGCTTTTTTCAGTGAAACTTTTGTAGGTCAGGGGTGTGGTTTTTCCCCCCACACCCTTTGTGACGGGTTGGGTCACAGAAACCCCCTTGGGACTGCCACCTGATGTGCTGAGACTACCTCTAAGCCCGTTTTCCCTGGCAGCTTGGGATTTCAGTACCCTACCTGGTTGAGCTAGGCATGCCAGCCTGCTACAAACACAGGCCCAGGTCTGAACCATGTCCCCCAAAAGCTGCAGGCTCAACTGAAAACAGCTTAAGAAGTGCTCCTGTCTCCAACACCCAGATACCCAGTTCCCAATGGGATCCAACCCCCAAATAAATCCGTTTTACTCTGTATATAATGCTTAAACAAGGTAAATTCATAATTTGTTCGCCCTTTATAACACTGATAGAGAGATATGAATAGCTGTTTGCTCCCCCAGGAATTAATTACTTGCTCTGGGTTAATTAATAAGTAAAAAGTGATTTTATTAAATATAAAAAGTAGGATTTAAGTAGTTCCAAGTAATAACAGACAGAACGAAGTAAGTTACCAAGCAAAATAAAATAAAACATGCAAGTCTAAGCCTAATACAGTAGGAAACTAAATGCAGGTAAATCTCACCCTCAGAGATGTTCCAATAAGCTTCTTTTACAGACTAGACTTCCTCCTAGTATGGGTCCAGCAATCACTCACCCTCCCCCCCCGTAGTTACTATCCTTTGTTCCAGTTTCTTTCAGGCATCTCTTTGGGGTGGCGAGGCTATCTCCTGAGCCAACTGAAGGCCAAATGGAGGGGTTTCCAGAGGCTTATATAGTCTTTCTCTTGTGGGTGGAACCCCCTCTCTTCTCCTGTGTAAAATCCCCTCAACAAGATGGAGTTTTGCAGTCACCTGGGCAAGTCGTATGTCTATGAATGATTCCGCTTTTTGCAGGCCAATGCCATTGTTTACATGTTAGTTTGAATGTTCCCAGGAAAGCTTAGATGTGGATTGGCATCTCCCAAGGTCCATTGTTAGCTAAGTACTCCCAATTACTTGAATAACCCCTTCACAATATGCCTTATGTGCTTCCTACAGCAAACATTTTAAATACAAGCATAGAGCCAATGCTCATAACTTCAGATACAAAAATGATACATGCATACAAATAGGATGAATACATTCAGTAGAACATAACCTTTGCAAAGATATGTTACATGGCATACCTAGCATAAAACATATTCCAGTTACACTCATAAGCATATTTCTATAAAGTATTATGGGGTGCAATGTCATACCCTTGACAGACAAAAGTTTTATCAACAAAAGTGCTAGTGTAGACAAAGCCTAAACTGATGATTTGTGATAATGAAGAATAAGAAGAATGTTGATGCAGGGTCTACCAGAAAGCAGAAAATTAAATGTTGTTAATTATTTAAATGACTCATTTCTTTTTGAGTTTTGCAAGATGATTTTCTATATCTATGCAGTTTGATTTTTAGAAAATTATAGTTTAATCAGAGATACAAAAACAACGAGGAGTCAGGTGGCACCTTAAAGACTAACAGATTTATTTGGGCATAAGCTTTCGTGGGTAGAGAAGTGGAGAAGTGGGTTTTTTACCCACAAAAGTTTATACCCAAATAAATCCGTTAGTCTTTAAGGTGCCACCGGACTCCTCATTGTTTTTGTGGATACAGACTAACACGGCTACCCCCTGATACTTGACACCAGAGATATAAGTAAACTAAGAATTGTTATGAAGATAGAAACACTTACAGGTTCTACGCTCCTATCTATGTGCACCCATAACTCCTATTGAAATTACTGGGCCATATGTTGCTTTCAGTTAGCTTGGAATCAATCCAGAGTAATGCCAATGAAGTCAGAGGAGAAACTCTGAAGTGAAATCCTCACTCTGTTGGAGTCAGACACTTTCAATTAACTTCACTCTAGTAAGGATTTCACCCTATGAATTTACAGCTGTTAAATGAAAACAGAATTTGACTCACTGGACTTATGTGAGCATCTCAGGCAGAGAAGAGTTCCTTAGAGACAGAAATCATGATGACAGCACTAACTAAAGAGGTTTAATTCAACAACATTAGAATTCTCCCCAACTACCTTCCATTTTTTTTGATCTATAATACATCACTTCAAGAGAGATGTAAGGAAATGAGTCTGTTTAAAAAAATTGAGAAGGATTTATGCTTTCCTATACTCTGCTAAACTTATGATTTCCTTCCTTAAACAGACATATTTTTGGCTACCTAGAAGATGCAATGCAGTTTGTGAAATCTAAAGAAGCTGCAGATAACAAGGAGGTCCCCTGAATCTCCAGCTGTATTGAAAGATAAAAAATAATTCCATTATAGTTTTAATAATACCAGTGCATTCCATATCAGAGTCAATTGCCAGTGCCCATCAGGAACAAACAGCTTTACTGCCTGGGTGCTTCTTCCATGGTTATCACTCTGTCTAGCTGATTATCTAGTAATGAATGAATGTTTTAATTTCATTAATATTTGATCCATTAGAAAGAAAAATGGAGATTCTGGGAAAGTTACATATTCTGGAGCAAATCTGGCCCTCTACTTCATTCTTGTATCACAACCTGTGTGGCTGCACACGTGCATATGAGGGGTAGCAGCAGCTCTACACGAGCCTGTGCAAATGCATTTGGAAGATGGGACAGGAGAGAAGTCGTGGTAAGGCTGATGGGGCCAGAGCTACATCAGTCCATTTCTCACATTCCACTCATCCGCCCACACACAGTGAGAATATAAGGGCTATTGAAGCACCGGATCTGCAGTCATGGCCACCATGCAGGTCTGCTGCCTAGAATGGTGGAAGATCGTTTTCTCCCAACCCCAAATCACTATTCTCCTATCACAGGCTTAGCTATCCAGGCATAGTAAGGCTGATAGGATTTACCCCCATGAGAAATTATGATTGCTCCATTTCCCTGTGTTCATAGATAGATTCCTATATGATATCACATTCATAGAATATCAGGGTTGGAAGGGACCTCAGGAGGTCATCTAGTCCAACCCCTTGCTCAGAGCAGGACCAATCCCCAGACAGATTTTTGCCCCAGATCCCTAAATGGCCCCCTCAAGGATTGAACTCACAACCCTGGGTTTAGCAGGCCAATGCTCAAACCACTGAGCTATCCCTCCCCCCTATATGAATAAGGCAACTTTGTTGCAAGAGAATGTTCATGTACTACACTGTGCCAGGAGGAGAATCTATCTATTTTAGGATTTTATAATGCTGCCCATCACTGCAGAATCTGGGCACCTTTGAGGTAAAAACAATAGCAAAGTCTCCAGTGGCCTTCACGTAAGTCTCTGGTGGTTCTCCTTTTGGGAGTAAAACTCTGCTTGGGGCATTTTTGCTTCATTGATTGGTTGGGATTTTGGTGTTTGTATTTTTGTTTGTTTGTTTGTTTTTCAGTTGGTTGGTTGGTTGACCAGTTTGTTTGTTGGCTTGCTATAGGTTTATTTTATTTTATTTTTGAGGGGGTGGCAGTTTGGAGAGATGGAGGTATCAGTATTGCGATTGTGCTATAGTGGAGAGGTATTTTCAAAAAGAAAGGTTTGCTGTGTTTTTTTAAGATGGATTGAAGCTTCTAGTGAAACATGGAGGCGGCATAGTTCAGTATGCTTATATCCCTTTGTCACGCCCAACCTTGGAATATATAATGGAAACCAGGGCAGCCAAGTTTCCTCCATGGTCCAGCTTTTGTTTAAACTTAATCTGTTGTGAAGGGTTTGTGCTTAACGCACCCTCAGAATTGTTATTAGCACATCCATGAGGTAAATTATGGCAAATGCTTATTTGTGCTTGTTATGACTGAGCTTTTTTAAACACCTAACAAATCAAACGGCTCAGCTTTCCAATGTATATCATTGCTTGCATTTTTTTCTGTTAGATTTAAGTCATACTGTTTGCCCTGCTGGCCCTCCAAAATCCCATCACTAATAGAGTCCTTTCCCATTAATCGCCTAAAATTTGGTTGTGCTGAAGGATAAAAAATAAAGGTGGTTTTAATCAATGAATGGAAATAGATTTTGCCTGCCATGAGTGTTTGTTTTCCCAACCTCACAAAACAAGCTGCTCCCACTAAAATGGAAATATTTTTAGTGTAGTAAGAGGATTTGGTGTTCTTGAACATGCCAGAATGACAGTCCAGAAAAAATAAAATCCATGATTTATCCTAAAACAGGTCAACATGGGCAGTTGACTTGTACTGTGCCCCAGCCTGTCCTGGAGGAACCATTGCCTACGGTGAAAGAAAAGTTTAATCTCCATGTGTTATTCAGTCTGTGGGGGTCTCTGCCAATAATTAAGTGAATAGTTGGTTTTGAGATAGAAACAACTGGTCTCTAGCAACTAAACTGAGAACTACTGATTCATATTAGCCACTGAATCCTTAGGTGTAACACCTGTCAGCTTCAATAAAGCAGGGCTGATTCTGAGGCAAAAGGCTGTGCAACCTATTACCAGTCCCCTGTGACAATTGTTGGAAAACTTTTCAGTGGGATGTTGTTGTTCAAAACATACAGCAACAATCCTTGTACAGGGTTTTCAGTGGTACTTGCAGAAAGCATTACAAACTTAAAGGGATTTCCCTTCCTGTCATTTGTCCCCTTTCTAATCCATAGCATCTGTACAAGCAACAAAAGATGATGGGAGGTTATTGCCACTAGAATGCAGTTTTCAATTACTCAGGATCAAGGCTTTGAAAAGTGCATTAAGCTGTAAATATCCATCTTATGAGCTCACAAAAGGCCAAGGAGTTCCTTGAAATTGCCAAAAGTGGTTAATTTGAAGTTCCCATTATTAATTATAAAGGTGTTTTATCATTAGCAATGTTGTTGTTCTTTGTAATATGCACTGTTATAGAATAAAAGCTGCCATATTGTATTGATGGAGTGCTGTGTTGACTGTAGCAATGCAGTTTGCAACACAGTTACTTATACAAATGATGATAAATGACACACGTGAAACAACACTATGGGATGGATTGTGCCTTAAAGTAGGTGTTGGTGCAATCTCTGTGCCCAAATGGGGTCACTCAGAGGCTTTGTGCCTCAGGGTTCCCCTTGGCCATATCTAGTATTCATGGAAACCCCAAACCATTATTCACACACGTTTGTGTTCCCAATGTGCATCTTGTGCATGAAAAACGTCTCTTATTGCAATCCTTTTGTATCTCAGTATTCATTGCCCATTTAGGTAATCAGGCGTCTACTTCTGTATAAGAGTGTAGTGTGTGTCATATGTATTTATATGGAGTGCACAAATGTGTCCACACAATTTAGAAAATCTGGCCTAGAATGCAGATCTCATTTTCTTCCCTACATTTGTCCTAACAACAGATTCATAGACCTGACTGATAATTCTCTTTACTGTGAGTCCCCTGTTAGTAAGGAAATAGCAAAAAAGATTGCACGCTCAGCATCCAATGGCATGCTTATACTACTTATTTGCTCAGATCTTCTCTCTTTCTGTTGACTGAGTGCACCCAGCAGAAGTGTTGTCTACATGAGGAAACTGACCAAAATATCTATTCCAGAAAAACTCCACATTTCAACATGCTCACATGCTCAGAATAAAAGTCACTTTCCCCCCAGAAATACTTGCTATTATTAGATTAGAAATAATCCATAGCTATTCTGGCCAATTTCCCTGCGTAGCCCAGCTCTTACATTTTTTGATCTCTTAGAAAGCTTTAAACTGCAGTGACTGTAGTTGGCATAGAAACTGCCAGCCATGAAGACTTGGGTGGTGATTCTGTGACATGATTTAATGTCTGCAGAGAAAACTGTCAGTTTTGTTTTCACTTGTGACCTGGTGCAAAGGATCTCCTGTACCGGACAGCTGCTCCTATAGGGCAATCTCTTTATTATGTGACTCATTTGTGACAGACTGCATTCTGTCTGAAGAAACTGACAGGATATTTGTGTCCTCAGCTGAGGACCAACAAATAAATACGTCTAACAATAAATACTCTTAAGAACTCTCCAGTCAGTTGAGATTAAGACATAACATGACAAAGTAAATACATTTCCAGTGTGTCAGGCATAAAATACTAGAGCATTAATCCACTGTGCCTCTTCATAATGCACCTGCCACTCTAGAAATTGGCCCTTTAAGAACTACCTAATCATTCTTCCTTACTTCTAATGCAGACCATTTCATGTGGTTGAGAGGGGAGAAAAGCTCCTTGCTTCTGAGTTTTCTGGGGCACCCTTATGCTCTTGTATCATGCCATTCAAGGCTTACCTAGCAACAGAATTAGTTCATGAAGCTGCTACTCTGTTATGCAAGCAGATATGAAAATAAAAAGATCATCATTTCAAAATTGACTCTGGCTACAAACACTTACACAGCTGAGTAAATTTACACTGAGCTCCATGGGATTACTCATGTTAGTCATGCGTGCGGGGGGCTGTAGCATCTGGGCCTAAGTGTGTGCATCTTTAGATACAAGTCCAAGCCACAGTTCAGTCACAATTTTAATTGAAGTGAATAGGATTTTAGTGTGAGAGATGCACCCAGGTGTGAACATGCATTTGTGCATGCACATGCACACAGGGACACGCATACACCCACACCTGGAGCTGCCTTAAGTCTTGGAGCAGGAAATGGATTTGTCTTTGTTTTGGTAAAGTGCTGGGGGGTTATTAATGATCACTGCACTTCCCCCTCAGCACAAGCCATTACAACCATAACTACCTAATGTCTTTCCTTTAGGATCCAAAAGTTAATCTTCTTTTATCTCCTCCATGGACATGACTCCATTAGATCTATTTGCATCAGAGCCAGTCCCTTTATTTCCACTTTGATAAAGCTCAAAGTGCTGAAGCTGCTCTTTAATAACATGATTCTATGCTGCTACTAGTGCAAAGAGCCCAGTTTTGGCTGATTGCAGTAAAAAAAAAAGGCTTGTTCCAACTCCCTGCTCAGTTGTTTCATCTGAATCTATTCAATATGTGGGATCTTTTTGTCTCGCTCTGTTTGATTGCTGTGCACTGACTCTAGATAAAAGTCCAAGAAGGATGATTTCCATATCACCTATCATTTTGAATACATACAGATATTTCTTTTCCCCAAGATTAGGAAATCAGGGTTCTAAGACCCTCTTGGAGACTTGAGGTGGTGGTGTGGGGGTGGGGAGAAGAAAGAGAGAGACACACACAGCACTCCCAACTGTATTTATGCTTACTTTATACTCCTGGCTTTCCTTTCTTGCGCCCTGTGGGAAGTACCAGAAATAACTTCCAACTGACTGCTGATCCCATTAATGTTGATCAGAATAGGACATAAGAGTGACCCTTTATATTAAGAGCTGAGTGAATCTAGCTCCTCTTAGTCCATTAAGAAAAGACCACTCTTGGGTCCCAAGCTCATAACTGTAACATGGCAGCATACAGAGCCACAAGCCATTGGATCACCATGACAGTCCCATATGTAGTGACTTTTAACACAGGGCTTAACAACATTATATACCAGTTATGAAATAGCAAGTAGTGCTTCACAGTCAACCTCATAAACAGTGAGGACACTTTGTCAGAAATAAAGCTAGTGAGCACGCATATTGAGTCAACAGGTGTTATAGATAGGGCTCTACCAAATTCATAGTCCATTTTGGTCAATTTCACAGTCATAGGATTTTAAAAATAGTAAATTTCATGATTTCAGACATTTAAATCTGAGATTTCACAGTGCTGTAATTATAAGGGTCCTGACACAACAAGGAGGTGTGTGGGGGGGGGAGGGGTTGCGAGGTTATGGTAGAGGGGGTTGTGGTACTGCTACCCATACTTATGCACTGCTACTGACGGCGGCTGGCTGGGAGCCCAGCTCTGAAGGCAGAGCCACCACCAGCAGCAGTGCAGAAGTAAGGATGGCATGGTATGGTATTGCCACCCTTCTATGCTGCTGCTGGCGGGGTGCTGCCTTCAGAGCTGGGCCCTTGGTCAGCAGCCACCACTCTCTGGCCATTGAACTCTGAAGGCAGCAGCGCAGAAGGGTGTCATAGTAAGGTATTGCCACCCTTTCTTCTGTGGTGCTGCTGTTCCCAACACTGCTACTCTCCGGCCACCCAGCTCTGAAGGCAGCGCAGAAGTAAGAGTGGCAATACTGCGACCCTCCTAAAACAACCTTGCAACCCCCCTGCAACTCCTTTTTGGGTCAGGACCTCCAATTTGAGAAATGCTGGTCTCCCCCGTGAAATCTTTATTCTATAGGGTAAAAGCACACAAAAGACCAGATTTCAAAGTCCATAACACGTTTTTCATGGCTGTGAATTTGGTAGGGCCCTGTCTCATCCCACCCCACCTTCCATCCGTGTGGCTCTCCTTGCTGGCTAACCTGCCTTGCTCATCCAGCCCACTTCATAACCCATCTTTCCCTGCATGATAGGGTGTGTTACCTACTATGGAGCAGCAAGAAAGAACACATTTGGCTAAAAACAAACCCTAGCTAATGTGCTACTCTCTCCAAAGTGCACCTGGTTTAGCAAAGTATTTAATTAGCCTCCACAAACTTCTTTTCCTTGCCTGCAGATTATAGTGATCTCAGCCCAAGAAGCCCTGGAATGCAATTCCTTCCAAGGACATGCTCAATTGAGACATAATGACATTGACTTGGTGTGCAACAGAATATAGTAAGAAGATCATGAAATGGATTTTATTAACACTATTGAGCTGCTTGTCAATGAGTTTGTGACTATACATATTGGTGACTTCTGTTTCTGAATGTCACTGTAAGTGGCAGTGAAAGTCATTAAATTTGTCACTGGTCACTTTGACACTAATTTTCTCTCTGGGGAAACCAAAAAGTCACTAAATCTAATGACAAAGTAGCTAAGTTGGCAACACTCTATTTTCATGCTTTTTCTTTTGTTCCTCTTCTGGGGACTAAAAGCTTTTTTATGTTAGGACTAGAAAAGAAACACAATTCTTTGCTCTACTGGTTCAGTATGGTGCTGGTTATTGCACCAGCTTTCCCTCTTCTGCTTTCTCTTCTAAAATTTGGCATTGTTAATTGTTATCTCTATACTTAGTTGAAAGCAGGGTGAATGGTGCTGATCAGAATCTGAATCTCTGTGGTCCCTGCTGTAGGTTGATATTGCACTGGATCAGACTGGCCTTCAGTGTAAGCATTTAGATACAAAACTATATTTTCAATAAAATGTTTCCTTGGTACTTTGAATGAGAGCCAAGCTGGCAGAGAAAGAATGCGAAGTCTGAAGAGTGGGGAGAAACTGGAACTAAGTAGAGGAAAGACAAAGACAGTGGGCAAGAAATGGGGAAAGAAAAATGCGCAGAGTGGAGAGAGACAGGCAGCGAGGGACATAGACAGGATAGCAGCAGCAAAAAGAAAGTAGGCATAAGAGGCAACAGTGATTAATGTAAATGACAATACTTTGCACTTATAGAGCATATTTCCTCTGAGAACCTTAACATGTTTTATAACTCTGTGTAAGTGTCCCATTCTTACTACAGGAGAAAGGGAGACACAAAAAAGGTTAAAATGACTGAAGTCATACAGCGTGTCAGTGAGTGAGTCAGGAATAAAAGCCAGCTCTCTTGTCTCCTTATGCCTTCCGCTATCCATTAAACTATGGGTTCTCAGCCAAGGGGTCATGACTCCAACAGTTTTACAAACAAGCTCCATGGGGTCATGAATATGTCTCTTTCTTTATGGGTAACTAAGGGGGAGATTCTGATTTTCTTTTCCATACTATGACCTCATGTTACAAACAGGAAAAAAGCTGGGAACCACTATAATAGACTCTGCTGCCTCCCAGGAAAGAAAGAGACAAAGAAGGAAATGTGAATAAATAAAGAATATAAAAAGAAAAGAACATAGGATGCTTGGAGGGAGAAGGGAATGTGGTAATAGGCAAGGATGGAGTGGGGGAGTGGGGAGGGGAAAGAAATGGGGAAAAAGAGAGAGACCAGCAAGACAGCAAAGAGCAAATAAGAAATGAAAGCAAATATTTATTTAGCAATAATAGGCAGAAGGTGTTTTGGGATTATATTTGTATCTGGATCCACAAAATAAGGTACAGGAAGGTTTCCAAATCCCAGTTTTATTTAAAAAAAAAAGAAAAAAGAAAAAAAAAAGTAGTCCTGGAAGCTTGAGAGCACATTGACAGTATGAGAGACATGGCAACTTCTATAAAAACACTGATAATTACAGTACATTCGGTTACTGTACAGTATCTTGTTAGTGCTGCCTTATCCTCTGATGGTGGAGGTGTCAAAGAGGGTTAAAACTAACAGCATAAGTGGCCAGAGTATAAAGTCACTGTAGGTTAGCATCATAATCGGGTAGTGGGTGAACATATATAGGAAGCACAATAGTGGAGGTTATTTGGTTGATAAAGGAAGAGTGTAAAAGTTGAACTTGTCTTTGCAGCAGTTTTTTGTGACTATTGTACTACTTATTTAGTTAGTCTTATATAATGTGCCTATCCCAAACTATAGATCTGAAGTTCTTTGAGGCTTTTTGAAGTTCATTAGTGCCGCTTCCTCACCTTGTATTACAGCTACAACTCAAACTTTTAATATTTCCTTAGGCCTAACAATTAGATTTCTTTTTGAGAAAGTGAATTTTACACTGCAGGAATGAGCTTATTTCACCCTTGACTTTCAGTGGCTATCTCAACTGTGCTATGTTCCTTTTTACTACACTAAAGAACCACAAGTCTATCAAAGAATTTCCTCATGTGACACACTTACACTTTATCCAATTCAGAAAAACGATATGGTATTTTGTATGGTCGATTTGGGGAATATACGGTGTATGATAGATAAATTCACTCAACAACAGCCCCAAGTAGGAATGGGTACACCATAACTAAGAACAGTTCAACCTTAGTGTTTTGGGTCTCAAAATTTCCATAGATGATTGACCCTAACCCTTTGAGATTTTTGTTGCATTAAATATCTGCTTTTTGTAAGATCCGTCACAGAAAGAAAATTTTAATAGTGGTCTCTGCATTACCAGTTAGAGGTATTCCCATGCACAAAATTTCAATACAATGAAGTTTAAAATGTGAGCAACTACAATATCAGCATTTTGAGTGTATGAAAATAAGAATGCTAATGTTAAAAAAAATTAGAAACAAAGGAAATTTAGAGCTAAGTGTGCATTTCCACAGTAAGCCCATAGAATCACATATAATGTTCCACAACAACATTAATGCTGCTTTATAGTGTTGTGACGATGTAGTATTCTCAAGTTGATTTAGAAGAAGTGAATAGTGTTATGTTATAGTTAGTATTAAGTAAGTCTCTGTTAAGGGCAAGATTTTCAAAAGGGCCTAACAGAGTTAAGTATCCAACTCTCATGTGAAAATGAATGGTACTTGTGTTCCTAAGTCACTGGGGTACTTTTGAAAGATTTGCTCAGTATGTTTAAGTGTGAGAAATCAGTGAAAAGACTGTGAAATTGTTGACTTGATAAATAGGCCAACTATCCAGCTCTTGTTCATAAATGTCTGGCTTAGAATGTTAGTTGAGATTGTTTTCTGCTCACAAATGCCAGCATAATAAAGTGCATAGCCTATTGCCGTGAGCATCTATACTTGTTAACATGTAATGAGTGGAGAGATGTCACCATAATCCATTTCTATTGTGATGTATGAGTTAGAAAGAAGCTTTGAGGGGGCAGAGGTCAAAAGAATTGAAGGGAAGAAATTATCTTCCCCTCCTAATACTCCCACCTATCACAGAGATGTTCACAGAAAGTGATTACCCTTTCCCATTTCCTGTGGCCGCCTCTTTCTGCTCCTTGGGTCCTATGCAGAGGATAGGGACTCCGTCCCCTTCTTCCCTTGATGCTTGCTGCCTCCTCCTCCTCCTTCCTTGTATCTGTAATGGGGGGTTCCACAAAGTCTTATTAGGCTCTTCAGCCCCCAACAGCTTCCATCCTATTGGATTGGGAGGTGGAAAATTGCAGCAAAGCCCCTTAAAGGTTATTGGGTGTTGACTGGAGGAACCTTCTGAGTCTTATGAGGCCCCTTGGGGACCACATACCTAACATGCTGTAAGTTTTAGGATGCTCCTCAGAACCTCCAATCCATGCTGGTCTTTGAGGGTTTGTGGGTCTCTGCCACAAACCCAAGGAGATTTATGTCCCTCTTTGCTGTGATCCTTACTATGTTCTCTAAGGGCCTCCTGACCCATATACCCCCTCCAAGAAAACTCAGATGGCATCAACTCCTCATCTACAAACAGGTTTAGCTTCCCCAACAAAAACAAGGGACCCAGGCAACGGGTCCCAAAGAGAAGCCTTGAATAGGACTGTGATCTTTAGGAATAATCAGTGGCAAACTTTCAGCCACAGCAATCTATTCGCTTTTTTTATATTTTCAAGGCTAACCCCTCACAAGGAAAGGGGCTAGATATATCTATTCTGTTTTTTGTTTTAATAAAACCTATGATGAGCCTTGACATTTTGAAGTCCTTGGAATCAGGGTAGACCGTGGCCATTGTCTTCACGGGCCCCAACACCCAGCTCTGCAAGTGACTAAAAATGTTTGGAGAGTTTTGAAGGCATCTGGCACATAGAAGCCTGGACGTATGGAAAGGAGAGGGCATAAATGAGAAAGTGAGACATATCTTGCTGGAATGGACATTGACGAACAAAAATAACCAGGAACTCAGAAGACATAAGTAAGAGAGAGAAACAGTAAGATGCTGTGCCAATGCTGGTATCTGAGAACTGTAACTGTAGTTAAGAAGCAGTGATTCCAAAAAACGTGTTTTAGATTCTAAAACCAGTGGAAGGCTGTGATCCATATTTATTACAGTACAGAAGTAGGTCTCATCAAGATGAGTAAAAACATTTATTTCACTAAGTTTGAATAGATCTTAACATCCTTCACTGTATACTAGATGCACACACACACAAAAAAATGCTGTCACAAACACTGCTATGATGTGCCTGGACATGAGGCTTGTTGAAACAATTTTTTTTATTGTTTGAGAAGACTTAATGTTAAGAAAATACCTTCTTTTTCCATCTTGAAATTGTCAGTGGTATTTTCCTTCCAAAGGTTTAGTCAGTTTGAGACACAGGTACTGGTCTGACAATGTTGAATTTGATTGCTTGTGACTCCAGTTAATATCCATTTCTGAGAGCGTGGCTTATTTGCATGAAAAGAACAAAACTGTCAGGAATCCCAAACAACAGGCATTAGGCAGAGACAGACAGCACCGTTTAATAGTGTTATCAGTTAATTTTTTTCTGTGTACTTAATAAGTGGTTGAAAGTTGAAGGATTTGAAACCTCTGCCAAGGTGGCCAGTAGGAAGTGGTACAATGAGGTATATGGCAAATCTCGGGCGGGGGGAGGGGGAGAAATAGGTGTGAGATTCTTTCCTATTTAGAAGCAGGTGGAAAAACAAGCTAGCTGACCAGAATAGACACGGCTAACATGTTTAAAACACCAAGTTTAAAATTTTTGTTATGTACTAGAAGTAGTAATTCTCATACTCTTTTTACTATTCTGGACTATTTTTGCCAAAAAATCCTTTTAGAGACCACTTCCCCTCCCAATCCCTGATTCCAGACTTTCCTTTGTCAGTTATAGTGCTTTTTACCTGAAAAAAAAAATAGAGCAGCATACAGGAGACAAGTTGAAAACAAATTCCTTTTAATGTAGTGAGTGCAACAACTTTGTTACATCCGTTTTTATTTTTACTGTTTAGTAGGATGAAATCTCTTTTATTCCTTAATACCGTAGAATGTTTGTTTGCATGCTGTTCATTGCACATTTGAAATATTCACAATTTGAGTGGAAATATTTAACTTAGCATGGAATGTTTTTGTCTACTCTATTGGTTCTGTTCTCTGCTTGGCTGTGTGTAAATTGTAGAATCTGGTTTCTAGTCAATACTCGTGTCCATGAGTTCAAAGTTTTTCTTGGCATCTGCCCTTTCATGATGTTTGTGTGACTGTTCATTTACTAAAATACTTGTGTAAGGCAAATTTGTGTAAGCCACTAATTTGTTTGGACTGTGTTTGGACCCATTTTGTGTAAGGCAAACACAAAATGGGTACAAACATAGTCCAAACAAATTAGTGGCTTAGCTCTTAGCTGGTCAGCTAGTTCTATTAATAAAACAGTTCCACTTTGTCTACAGTAGTCAAGTTAACAGTCTGAACACCTTGAAGAATCATGTTTAAAGATGGATGGTTCTCATTAGCACAACTTCAGCTGTTGTGTAGACAAGGTCTATAGATCAAGAAACTCCCCAAATTTGGTTTTTTCCCCCTTCTTCAGCTCTATATACTACACAATATGGTTTGGATAAAAGCAATGAGTTTGACACTTACCCAAGCAACATGAGATGACAAATACATTTGATACAGCCACATAACAGGCTTTGTTAAATGAGATCTGATATTCTCTAATAATTGAGGCAGATATTTAGTTGATGAATTTCCAATAGAACAGGAACTTCTAGCACATGAACATGCATGGTTGGCAAAATTTAAAACGGTTCTTGATAGATTTTTGACTGAGACTTTTCTGTCATGAGTCTTGTGTGTAGAAAAATAAATAAAGCACTTTACATTTGTTGTACTTACTTAAAGTAAAACATTCCAGTCATGATGGAAACATTTAAATGATGAAGAACCCAACATCTGTGTACTTCAAAAACATGGATGTACAATACAGCAGTATATTTATTACACTACAGATCACAGCTACATAATAAGATTCCGTCAGCATCAAAATGTGACATAATCATTTGCCTTACAGTACTCAGAAGTGGTTTACGAATTATCACCTGTTACCAGGAAATTGTTAACTAGTTCAAATTACTGTAATTTGCAACTCCTCTTTCAGGCACAAATTAAATGTATAGAACTATGTCATTTCTGTAGGAGAATTCTACAACAGTGGCTCCAGGGAGAGAGAGGAATTTCCTATGTCAAGTATAGATGCAAATTGTGGATCAGTAAAGTTGTTTGAAATTGATTTTAATTAGGTTGGATATGCGGATGTAATATTATGATGTATTAGTGGTGCCTCCACAGTGATACTAGACAACAGCAAAGGGAGGAATCTAAACATAAATGCAGATATTCTACATGCAGAAAGTTTTAAAGCTGTGATACCATTCTAGAGATGAAAGTCTTCACTTAAGTGTCCTCCTTCCCCTCATGAGGGATCCCAAGTATCAAATCTACCAGAAAATGGCCAAGGCTCAAGTTCAAATCCCAGAGGTTAAGATTCCATTAATTCAGAAACTAGCTCCTTTTTCTCACTCTTCTTTTTCTACTCTACTCTTTTTGCTAACTTGCCATCCAGAACTAGGAAGTATCCAGCACAAGGTTCCTGCTTCAGAGGCTATATGATGTGTTATGAAACAGGAGGCTCATCGAGATGGAAACCTTTAGTGTTGTCTGGAGGATTCAAAATCACACAACTAGAGTACATTGATCAGATGACAATTTAGCAAGTATACTAAATTTGTCCTCAGAATTAATTAAGCAAGAGGAATTAAACAGGTGAGAAAAAATTTTCTACCCTATTTGACCCTACCCATAATCCTACCCATTATTTTATTACTTACATCATGTCATTGACTTGATGCTTTTTAAACAGAGAGTCTCTGCCCCAAAGACTAAATTAAAAGAACAATAGGAAGAGATTACAAACACATAAGGAGCGGGGAGGATGGAAGTTAAAACAATGAGCCTGTGCATTCACATGGGCAAGTAGTGAATGTATCTTTAGGTCTACACATTTTTATTGCATATTTTTGCTGTTGTGCTGCAAACTCCATACGGCTCCTCCATTGGGAAAGCTGGGTAATGCCTCTAACTGCCAGTTTATGGTGTTCAGTGCCTAAGGCCTGGTCTACACTAGGAGTTTATGTCGAATTTAGCGCCGTTACATCGAATTAACTCTGCACCCGTCCACACCACGAAGCTATTTAGTTCGACATAGAGGTCTCTTTAATTCGACTTCTGTACTCCTCCCCAACGAGGGGAGTAGCGCTAAATTCGACATGGCCATGTCGAATTAGGCTAGGTGTGGATGGAAATCGACGCTAATAGCTCCGGGAGCTATCCCACAGTGCACCACTCTGTTGACGCTCTGGACAGCAGTCCGAGCTCGGATGCTCTGACCAGCCATACAGGAAAAGCCCCGGGAAAATTTGAATTCCTTTTCCTGTCTGGGCAGTTTGAATCTCATTTCCTGTTTGGACATCGTGGTGAGCTCAGCAGCACTGGCAACGATGCAGAGCTCTCCAGCAGAGATGGCCGTGTAATCTCAGAATAGAAAGAGGGCCCCAGCATGGACTGATCGGGAAGTCTTGGATCTGATCGCTGTGTGGGGCGATGAGTCCGTGCTTTCCGAGCTGCGCTCCAAAAGACGGAATGCAAAGATCTATGAGAAGATCTCTAAAGCAATGGCAGAGAAAGGATACAGCCGGGATGCAACGCAGTGCTGCGTGAAAATCAAGGAGCTGAGACAAGGCTACCAGAAGACCAAAGAGGCAAACGGACGCTCCGGATCTCAGCCCCAGACTTCCCGTTTCTACGAGGCACTGCATTCCATCCTATGTGCGGCCGCCACCACTACCCCACCACTGACCGTGGACTCTGAGGATGGGATATTGTCGACAGCCGGTTCCTCGGACATGTTAGCGGACGGGGAAGATGAGGAGGACGAGGCAGTCGACAGCGCTTACAAGGCTGATTTCCCTGACAGCCAGGATCTCTTCATCACCCTTACCGAGATCCCCTACCAACCGTCCCCAGCCGTTAACCCGGACACGGAATCAGGGGAAGGATCAGTCAGTAAGTGTTTAAAACATCTAAACATTTATTTTTAACAGAACAGGAATATTAACAATATTAACAATGGGTTTTGCATGATTACTTTGCCCTAGGCGCTTAACGGTTCAGTCCCTGGCAGTGCAACTACTAAAAAAAATCTAACAATGTCCAGTTTAGCATGATTGTTCTGCCCAAGCCGCTCTACTGTTTAGTCCCTGCCAGTGCAGCTACAGTAAAATCCTGTCTATATGTCTGGGGATAGAGCAGAAATCCTCCATGGACATCTCCACGAAGCTCTCCTGGAGGTAATTGGAAAGCCTTTGCATCAGGTTCCTGGGGAGAGCGGCCTTATTGGGTCCTCCGTAGTAGCAAACATTTCCGCGCCAGGAGACAAGCAAGTACTCCGGGATCATTGCCCTGCAGAGCATGGCGGCATACGGCCCTGGTCATTGCAGGCTTTCCCGAAGCATCCTTTCTTTTTCCGTCTCTGAAATCCTCATCAGAGTGATGTCGCTCATGGTGACCTGCTTTGAATTAGGTAGGGGAATGTTAGTATTGGGACTGCTTGCCTGTTCCTTTACAGAACTGTAACCGGCAGTTTACAGCCACACGGTGGAGGCAGGAGAGGGGCAGCATACAGGGATCTTTCCCTGGGACAGCTGCGAGGGGGTGGGACAGAGGCAGAGTTCATGCTTGCCGGATTGCTGGCAGCAGGGACTGGCATTGCTTTCAATGTGAAAGGAGGCCAGTGCTACTATTAAAGTTTTAAGCAGCCACAAGTCTACGGCTTACCATGTCGGCCTGCTACACAAATTCCGGTGTCCTGCCCCACTTGTCTGATGTGCACTGCAAGACCCCAGGCACTGAATGCGAAGGCCGAAAATTCGACCTTGTCCTGAGTGCGCATGTGATAGGTGCTGTGCATGGTCTTGTTCACAGAGAAAGACTATGTTCTTTGTTCACAACTAAATTTATCTTTCTGAGGAATTCACTCCCTTTTTCCCATTCCCACAGCTGCGACTGTCTCCCGACCTAGCCTGGCATCACACTCCCAGAGGCTAGCGCACATTAGGCGTAGGAAGAAGAGGACACGGGAGGACATGTTCACGGAACTTATGGGCTGCTCCCGAGCCCAGGCAGCCCAGCAGACCCAGTGGAGGGAGAACTTGTCCCATATGCACCGATCACACATGGAACGGGAGGAGAGGTGGCGGCAGGAAGACCAGCAGGCGACTCAAACGCTGCTTGGGCTAATGAGGGAGCAAACGGACATGCTCCGGCGCCTTGTGGATGTTCTGCAGGACCGGAGGCAGGAGGACAGAGCCCCGCTGCAGTCTATCTGTAACCGCCCTCCCCCGCCACCAAGTCCCATACCCCCCTCACCCAAAGTCCAAAGAAGGAGGGGCGGCAGAGTCCGTGAAAACTCTCACTCCACCCCTGCAGACTGCTCTAGTACTAGAAGGCTCTCATTCCCCAAAATTTGACAAGTCCTTTCCTTCCCGCCTCACCCAAGCCCGCGTCCAAGTTTCACCCCCCAGTTTCATGTGTAGTTGCTAATAAAAAATACGTTTCTGTTAATTACTGTTTCCATCATGTTCTTTTAGAGGAGAGTCTGTCTGAAGGGGGGGAAGGGGGTTGGTAATTGGACAGGACAGTCACCTTTACAGGGTACAGAGGCGGGGGCAGGTTCAGCAGCAGGGCACACACACAGTGCAGTCACTAGTTACCCTGGTCAGTCTGGGAGGTGGTTTTCATGTTCTGTGGTGGGGGGGTGGGGGTTGCTCTGTGACTTTGTGGCGGGGGAGGGCAGTTAGAGATCTTATGCAGCGGTCCTTATTCTGGATCACAGAGCCACGCAGCAGGGAATCTGTAACTGTCCTCCCCCTGCCACAAAGTCGCATAGCCCCCACACACACAGAGTCCCGAACAGGAGGGGTGGCAGGCTCCGTTGAAACAACCAGTCCACCACTGCGGAGCCTGTCATTCCTGGAGTTTAGAAGCGTCATTTGCATCCCTACACTACACCCGCTCCCCACCACAGTCTGCGTCCCAGGTTCAACACTTTCCCGCGAAAACAGTAATAAAGAAAACGGTGTCTACACTACACCCGCTCCCCACCACAGTCTGCGTCCCAGGTTCAACACTTTCCCGCGAAAACAGTAATAAAGAAAACGGTGTTCATTAACAAAATTCAAGTGATTTTATTTTTAAACGTGTGTTGGAAGGGGGGAACGGGGTATGTAACTGGAGAGGATACTGAACATTTAGTGGGTAAAGAAACGGGGGCAGGTTCAGCTTCTCTGTACACAAACTTAAAAGTCACAGGTTACCCTGCTCACTCAGGAACCTAGCTTTCAAAGCCTCCCGGATGCACAGCGCGTCCCGCTGGGCTCTTCTAATCGCCCGGCTGTCTGGCTGGGCGTAATCAGCAGCCAGGCAATTTGCCTCAACCTCCCACCCCGCCATAAAGGTCTCCCCCTTGCTCTCACACAGATTGTGGAGCACACAGCAAGCTGCAATAACAATGGGGATATTGGTTTCGCTGAGAACACAGCGAGTCAGTAAGCTTCTCCATCTCCCCTTGAGACGGCCAAAAGCACACTCCACCACCATTCTGCACTTGCTCAGCCGGTAGTTGAAGAGTTCTTTTTCAGTGTCCAGGGCGCCAGTATAGGGCTTCATGAGCCAGGGCATTAGCGGGTAGGCTGGGTCCCCGAGGATGACTATAGGCATCTCCACATCCCCAAGAGTTACTTTGTGGTCCGGGAAGTAAATACCTTCCTGCAGCCGTCTAAACAGACCTGAGTTCCTGAAAACACGAGCGTCATGAACCTTGCCCGGCCATCCAACGTTGATGTTTGTAAAACATCCCCTATGGTCCACCAGTGCTTGCAGCACCATTGAAAAGTAGCCCTTTCGGTTGATGTACTGGCTGGCCTGGTGGTCCGGTCCCAGGATAGGGATGTGAGTTCCATCTATAGCCCCACCGCAGTTTGGGAATCCCATCGAGGCGAAGCCATCTATGATGACCTGCGCGTTTCCCAGGGTCACTACCTTTGAGAGCAGTACCTCAACGATTGCGTTGGCTACTTGCATGACAACAACCCCCACGGTAGATTTGCCCACGCCAAAGTGGTACGCGACTGACCGGTAGCTGTCTGGCGTTGCAAGCTTCCAGAGGGCTATGGCTACTCGCTTCTGGACAGTCAGGGCTGCTCGCATCCGGGTGTCATTGCGCTTCAGGGCAGGGGCCAGCAACTCACAAAGTTCCATGAAAGTCCCCTTCCGCATGCGAAAGTTTCGCAGCCACTGTGATTCATCCCAGACCTGCAGCACTATGCGGTCCCACCAGTCCGTGCTTGTTTCCCGGGCCCAGAATCGCCGTTCCACAACATCAACATGACCCATTGCCACCGTGATGTCCTCAGCGCTGGGTCCCGTGCTTTCTGACAGGTCTGTGCCACTCTCAGACTTCAGGCCCTCAGCGCACTGCCGTAGCCTCCTCGCCTGATTTCTCTGCATCTGCCTCTGGGAAAGGTGGGTGATAAGCTGCGAGGTGTTGACAACGGCCATAACTGCAGCGATGGTCGCAGCGGGCTCCATGTTCGCAGTGCTGTGGCGTCCGCGCTGTCACTGACCAGAAAAGTGCGCGAACTGATTTCCCGCCGGCGCTTTCAGGGAGGGAGGGCGGTAGTGACGGACGGATGACGACAGTTACCCAAAAGCACCCTCGACACATTTTTTTCCCCAGAAGGCATTGGGGGCTCGACCCAGAATTCCAATGGGCAGCGGGAACTCCGGGAACTGTGGGATAGCTGCCCACAGTGCACCGCTTCCAATGTCGACGCTTTCCCCGTTAGTGTGGACTCACAAAGTCGAATTACTGTCCTTAGTGTGGACACACACGTTTGATTTTGTAATATCGATTCCACATATTCGATTTAAGTAAAATCGAACTACTCTCGTAGTGTAGACATACCCTAAGAGGTGGTGAAGTTAGGAGTTGGACTGGTATACATAAACTGATTGACTATGCCTAGCGCCATAATATCCTTTGGGTATTGTTACCCGCCTGTTACCCTGAGAAAGGTGGGCTAGTCCCCCCCCCCCGCCACAAAAAGAATTGATTTAGCTATTTAAGTTGCCCCAGCTATTGTTAAATCAGTTTCTGAAATACACCAATGTCACCTCACATGCCTATTATGTGCCTAACCTTTCAGGTTTTGTCTGTAGAGAGAACAGCCCCTGTCAGTCATTTTGAGTGTCAGTTCTGCACAAATTCTGAGGGCTGCCTAGTGACCACACAGGATGTCTGGGCTGTTTCTGAAGCCCCAGGCACATCCTAGAGCTGACATAAGCATGAGCAGGTCTTATCCTGCTTCATTACCACCCAGTTGCCTGGAGTAAGAGGACTCCATTTCAGGAAGGAATGGAGAGTTTTGTCTAGTTATGGCACGCCTATAATAAGTAATTGTTTTTAAGATATGTGCAGCATATTTTATTATAACCCTCTTCTTCCCCTCTCCCCCACCCCCATCTCTGTACAACATGTCAACTATTTTCTTACATTGTCAGCTCTTCAGAGCAAGGTACGTTTCCTCATATAAGTTTGTACAACACTTACTACAATAGGGCCCCAATCAACACTGGGGTCTTGGGTACTAGTGCACTAAACATATTTAATGATAGTAATAAAACCAGTATGAAGACCAAAGATGGTAGGGAATGAAATGTGGAGGTTTGAACTAGTCTGAACCTAGCCTAGAGCAGCAGTGTGTGAAAACTTACCAGTTGATGGCTGTGCAATAAGAAGGTGACCTCAGTCAAGTTTCTAGGGGCAGGTATATACATCACAAAAACTCCCTCACACATGACACTAAGTGGCACTCTTCATAAGCTAGCCAGGGATTTCATATGAATTGAGGCTGAATAACTGCCTTTGCTAGAACCAGTCCTCTTTGGGGCACATTGGTGTACTGGGAGACAGCTTTCATTGCCAGTGCTCCTGACTGTTGTACCTGTTCTGAGGGTAACCAGAGGGCTTCACCTCTATAACTATCAATATGGTACTTTTCACTGTATTGAACAATTACTTTAAAAATAAGGAAAGACGATAAGGAAAAACAGAAAAATAAATGTCTTGTAAATTTACCTAGGAAGAGGAAGATAATACTTGTTTAGAGCTGAGTGTCTTTTGTACTAAGTAAAGAGTAATGGTGTTTAGAATTCTGTGCAGAATTGGTGTTTGCTCTCACTGTCTCAGGCACCGGGAGTTCTGGGAGGGGCTGTGCAGATACACGGTAGTGTGAGGCATCAGTACAGGGGCTAAGAGGTTGAGCCATAGGATCTCAGCTCTCAGAAGAGGATGCTAGATGGTTGATCTGATCCTGAGTGCACGCCTAGAGAACCCACCTGGGGGGCAGTGCCTGGACTGTTCAATCAGAAGGCTTAAAGAGCACATGGAGTCCAGTGAGGTGGGCCCCAAACACAGTAGCCGGGGCAGAGTCTAACCAGAGGAGGCACTTTACCAGGGCGTGTGTGTGTGTGTGTGTGAGAGAGAGAGAGACACCCCCTAATTTCTGGCCCAAGAACTCCATCTTATCTTACACTCTATCTGTAGTACTACAGGTTCTACTGACCAAATTAGTCCCTCATTTACAACTGTGCAACATGCCATGGCTGGAATCTGAAGCCAGCTATAGTCAAATGAGAAATTAGACACACATTTTTAACTGTGAGGGTGATTAACCACTGGAATCAACTATCGAGGGAAGAAGAGGATTCTCTGTCTTTTGATGTCTTTCAAGACTGGATGCCTTTCTGGCAGATCTCCTTTGGGCAAAATCAAGTTATAAGGCTCAGTACAGGAGAAACTGGGTGAAATTTAAAGGCCTGTGATATACAGGAGGTCAGACTAGATGATCTAATGGTTCCTTCTGGCCTTAAATTCTATGAATATATGCAAGGATGTCAGTGAGGACTATTTGCAATTATTTTTAAGATATTATAATAATAGTTAGATACTTGTGAGTAAAAATAGTCACAAGTGTGTTAACAAATCCAATATTGGAACAAGGTCAGAACTCTAGCACCAGACAGCCAGAATGGCAAGACACTACATTAGCCTGGGGTGCCCACAGCATTCTTATTTATTTTTTAATAACCAACATGTTGCAAGTGGTTAAGTCACCTACAAATTGCCTCATGAGGGTGATGTAAACCATTTATGTGTTGGACAATACATTATAGAAATTAGAGCTTGTCAAAGGCTTGAGTAGAAGTATTTACCAAGTACAAGTTCACCATGGAACTGTTGATTTAAATGCATTTTTACCCTAGATGACCTGGCTAATATAAGCCTAACATTTTGTGTAAATGTGACATTATCAGACTTACATAATGGTGAGTGAATCAAGCTTATGTTCCAGGAAAGAATTCAGTTAGATTACGTTGACAGAGAATAGATTTCTGTTAAAAGCTTACTTGGTCAGTCTAAACACCAAAGGACAAAAATTACCTTTGAATAATATCATTACTAAAGTTGCTCTGTCAGAAAAGCATTTGTTATATCTTTTATGCACTTTATTGACCACGGAATGATTATTCGCCTTTTAGATCAATTTCCAGAGTTTCTCATTGCTGTAGGTACCTTGCTCTTCAACTTCCACAAACATTTTTATAACTCCTGTAATAAGCCACTATTTTCTTTTGGATTTTCACTAGTCATGTTTCTTTTTCAGGTTTGATTTGATCGTTTTGGTAAGCTTGACTCTTGGTCTCAAATTCATTGACCATATTATATATTGGTGGGGGGGAGGCTCGTATTCTGGTCTCCTTGACCTTTGAATCTCTCTGCATTATAAGATTTATTTGAGGCACAGCAGCTGTCATCTTCCTCCTGAGATGCATTATATAGAATTGATGAAACCTTGGTAAAAATGCCAATTGCTGTGAACACATTCATCTCACTTCCAACAGGTAAGATACATAATTCTCCACGATCTTTTTTGATAGACTTCAATGATCCCTTTGATGGGCTATTTGAAGATAATTTGTGTGTAGCCAGTTTACAAGTTCCCTACAGCTTTGCAGATGAAAAAGATGAAATGGCTCTGTCTCAAGAGACCATTGCCAATTGATTATTTTGTATTGTGCCTTTTGATATTTTTGAAGCCTTAATAAGTAGAGCTGCATATTTACTTTTGTATTTCCCTGAGTTTCACCACACTCTAACTGAGACGGAGCCAATAGGCTTGGAATAAATCTGTTCCTAACGAAAATCCATACTTCTTGATATTTGAAAAAGTTTAGTAAATTCTACTTTTAATTTTAGCACCACTTGCTTCTGTGTGTCTGGCCTTCAGATGATGCAGGTGTTTTGCCACTACCTTTCAAAATGTTTAATCATATCATACAGTATTCGCATAAAATACTGAACTAGATTTTTCCTCCATCATAGCCTGATACTTATTCTGAGCCCACCAGGCCAGCATCAACATTGCTCCCCTGAACATCCAATCTGAATCCAAGACCATGGTAAACTTAGAGCAGGATCTTTTTTCCCCCATCAGTACACTAGTAACTGTTGCTAGTTCTGCATACTGAGCTGACTTACTTTGCAGTATAACTATGGGAGTATTTATAATCACTCCATCTCTCAGCTTCACTGCTGCCAAGCCTCCTTTCTTTTGTCCCTGTACATAATGGCTACTGCCATTCGTATACCACATCTCCATCTCCTCTCTAATCTTGTTAGCATTTAGTTCTTTAAAGATTGGATGTTGAGTGCTAGCTGGACTAACTTCACGTTTGTGGGGCATCCCCTGTATGCAGATACCTGAAACCCATTTCTTAATTTGTTTACCTGTACCGCCTCCACACTTTCTCCCTGCAATGCCGGAGTCCATTTTTGAATTATTTTATTGCTAATTTGTCCAGCTGATGATTTTCCCTCTAGCAGGACCTTGAGTGGAGTATGGTGACTGCCAATGAACACACTCTGTCCTCCCACCAGATATTTGTGTTTAATTGCCCAGTATGCAGTTAACACAATTCTCTCACATCAGTTGTACTTAAGTTCTATACTTCGTATTTGCTTCCTGACTATTGCAACCAGCCAATCCTGATTTCCATATTTCTGCGTGAATACCACCCCTATGCTAGTTGGCATAACTGCAGGGTACATAAAAATCTGGGCCAATACAGGAGCACTCCCCAAGTGCTGTTTCAGCTTAACCACTGCTTCAGTGTGCTCATCCAGCCTTATCTTAGTGGGGGGCCCTCACTTATGTGTACAAAAGGACTAGCGTCTTCTGCATAAAGCAGGGAGAATTCCCTACACAATCTGGTGACCCCCAAAAAGGATTGTAATGCCCACTTATCAGTAGGTATTGGTACTTTAGAAATTAATTCAGCTCGGATGACGATCATAACTCCGTCCCTCCTCACCTACAGTTACTCCCAAGAATGTAACCTTTCTTGGAGCCAGATGTGCTTTCCTGCTGTTAATTTTTAACCCTGCGTGCTTCAGGCACTGGAGTGCCTCAGACAGAGCCTGTCTGTGTTCCTCCTCAGTGCGGGGACTGCACCAATACATCATCCACATACTGAATGAGCCTGTCAGGCTGAGAAAAGTCCTTAAAACCCTGATTCATATGTGCAAGAAAAACAGCTGGAGGAGAGTCTTTGTACCCCCAGTCCATGAATGCTGCACTCCTCTCCATGTGAAAGCTGTTCTGTAGTGACATTCTAGGGTCAGAAACCATTACTAATATCCAACACCAAAACCCACTTCATTTTAGGAGTGATTTTTGCAATTACTTCAGGATAGGCAGCTACTATAGGAGCCAGAGATTTTGCCTTGTCATTTGCTATGCTATAGTTAATCTCCGCCCACCTGCTGGCTTTTTCACTGGCTATGCAGGAGAATTACATACCAAGGGCATTGACTTTATCACTCCTTGTTCCAACAATGCTTCCACTACCTCCTGTATTGGAACTGTAGGTTTTTTAGCTATGGGGTATTGTTTTTGGGGAGGGGGTGGTTCCCCCCTTCTAATCATATCTGGGTATTCATTCCACCAGTCCGGTTTAGAGATGCCCATGTCTCCAGCTATGCTTCTATCTCTGGGACCCACCCTGGTGTTTTTCCTTTATTGACATTACTGCTCCTGTCATGGGTATAACCCCCCATTGCTCAGCCCTCCAAAGAGCCAGGTTTGCCAAGTCCTCTATCAGACACATTGCCAACACTTGAACTCCCCAAATCTCTTCCTTAGACAGCCGTGCTACCCTATCACACTGGCTTGCCCATTCCCCTATCTGTATTACTTGTCTTTTTATTTCTAACCCCAATAATTTCCCAGTAACTTGCTGTTTATCTCCCTGTCATCATTATTGCTGTTCCATTTTCTAATAACATGTCTTGTTCCTCCCCTGATATAGAGGTTTTTACCATGGGCTGTCCCCAAGTGTCCTAAGAGTGGGATGCTATGAAGGACAGACAGCTGTGGCGCAGGGGTCTTGTAGCCCTATTGGGAGGACATTGGGTGAGTTTCCCCCACTGGGCTGACCCTTCTCCTGAGCCCTTAATCTTTTCACTTCCTCCTTGAATTTCTCCTTCTCTTTCTTGAGCTGCCAAAAGGGTATCCAGGACCTCTCATATTCCTGATCTCCTCTGTACCCTCCTGCTCCTTGTCCTCTGCCCCAGATCCTTCTCTTCCCCAAGGTTCCCTGTCTTGCCTGATCCTTTTTAATGGTTAATAATTGTATTGATTGCCAATTGGTCCTGATTAATCAGCTGGAGGTAATAAGGTTCTTGTCCCAGAATCAGGCTACAAAGAACTAAAACCAATTAGTTCAATATCTTATAGGGAACTTGGAGCGTATTGCAAGCACACTCACACTGAGGGCAAAGCGAAACCTTAGTGATTTTTATTAAAACAAGTGATGAAGATAGAAAAGCTCCAAACTACATAAACAGATAGGAATAATACCTTATTGGGGATATCGGTGTTATCATTCCTTGCATATGCTCTTCAATTTATATGCTTAACCCTTCCTTGAAGACCTGGTGGTGAGAGAGAAAGTACCAGCCCTGCCTCTGACATGCTGAGTGAGTCCGATGGTCCAGGTTCCCTAATGCTCAAGATTGGTGATAGATGACAATAGAGCTGAAGGGTCAAATCATAGAATATTAGGGTTGAAAGAGACCTCAGGAGGTCATCTAGTCCAATCCCCTGCTCAAAGCAGGACCAACACCAACTAAATCATCCCAGCCAGGCTTTGTCAAGCCGAGCCTTAAAAACCTCTAAGGATGGAGATTCCAACACCTCCCTAGGTAACCCATTCCAGTGCTTCACCACCCTCCTAGTGAAATAGTGTTTCCTAATACCCAACCTAGAACTCCCCCACTGCAACTTGACTCCATTGCTTCTTGTTCTGTCATCTGTCACCACTGAGAACAGCCTAGCTCCATCCTCTTTGGAACCCCCCTTCAGGTAGCTGAAGGCTGCTATCAAATCCCCCCTCACTCTTCTCTTCTGCAGACTAAATAACCCCAGTTCCCTCAGCCTCTCCTCGTAAGTCATGCGCCCCAGCCCCCTAATAATTTTCGTTGCCCTCTGCTGGACTCTCTCCAATTTGTCCACATCCCTTCCGTAGTGGGGGGACCAAAACTGGACACACTACTCAAGGTGTGGCCTCACCACTGCCGAATAGAGGGGAATAATCACTTCCGTCGATCTGCTGGCAATGCTCCTACTAATACAGCCCAATATGCCATTGGCCTTCTTGGCAACAAGGGCACACTGCTGATTCATATCCAGCTTCTCATCTACTGTAATCCCCAGGTCCTTTTCTGTAGAACTGCTGCTTAGCCAGTTGGTCCCCAGCTTGTAGCAGTGCATGGGATTCTTCTTTCCTAAGTGCAGGACTCTGCACATGTCCTTGCTGAACCTCATCAGATTTCTTTTGGCCCAATCCTTCAATTTGTCTAGGTCACTCTGAACCCTATCCCTTACCTTCAGTGTATCTACCTCTCCCCACAGATTAGTGTCATATGCAAATTTGCTGAGGCTGCAATTCATTCCATCATCCAGATCATTAATAAAGATGTTAAACAAAACCAGTCCCAGGACCAACCCCTGGGGCTCTCTGCTTGATACCAGCTGCCAACTAGACATCGAGCTGTTGATCACTACCCATTGAGCCTGACAATCTAGCTAGCTTTCTATCCACCTTATAGTCCATTCATCCAATCCATACTACTTTAACTTGCTGGCAAGAATACTGTGGGACACCGTATCAAAAGCTTTGCTAAATCAAGATATATCACATCCACCACTTTCCCCATAGCCACAGAGCCAGTTATCTCATCATAGAAGGCAATCAGGTTGGTCAGGCATGACTTGCCCTTGGTGAATCCATGTTGACTGTTCCTGATCACCTTCCTCTCCTCCAAGTGCTTCAAAATGGATTCCTTGAGGACCTGCTGCATAATTTTGCTAGGGACTGAAGTGAGGCTGACTGGTCTGTAGTTCCCTGGGTTCTCTTTCTTCCTTTTTTAAAATATGGGAACTATATTTTCCTTTTTCCAATCGTCTGGGACCTCCCCCGATTGCCACGATTTTTCAAAGCTAATGGCTCTGCAATCATATCAGCCAACTCCCTCAGCACCCTTGGATGCATTAGATCTGGACCCATGGACTTGTGCATGTCCAGATTTTCTAAATAGTCCTTAACCTGCTCTTTCACCACTGAGGACTGCTCACCTACTCCCCATACTGTGTTGCCCAGTGCAGCAGTCTGGGAGCTGACCTTGTCTGTGAAGATTGAGGCAAAAAAAGCATTGAGTACTTCAGCTTTTTCCACATCATCTGTCACTATGTTGCCTTCCCCATTCAGTTGCCTTCCCCCACACTTTCCCTGACCTTCTTCTTGTTGCTAAAATACCTATAGAAACCCTTCTTGTTACCCTTCACATCCCTTGCTAGCTGCAACGCCAATCGTGCCTTGGCCTTGCTGATTACACCCCTGCATGCTCTAGCAATATTTTTATACTCCTAAATTATGGAAAGCTAACTCCCTCCACATGGTGGTTTGGCCTATTAGAGGGCCTGAGCACTACCATGAATATTTATTCTAATGCCCAGCCTTCCAGGTCCAAAACTAACTTCCTCACCCTTATTATATTGGGGTGCACTTATCTCATAGGTAAACATACATCACTTCAGTGTTCCGGAAGTTATATTCCAACTCCTACTATTGAGCAAGCTATTCCGAGTTCCCCAAAATCTAAATGTAACTGTCAGGCTATTTATTTATGCCAAGGGTCACAGGCCTGTCATACTTAGCTTAAGCAAGTTAGCATAAGTATAGATTCATAGATTCTAGGACTGGAAGGGACCTCGAGCCAACATCTTACTGGATACATGCCTTGCATATGCTCCTTACATTACTGCTGAATATAAGGAAAGGCAAAACTAGCTCTATGGGCTACACCTGCCTTTTGGGCTGGTCTCTACTTAAAAAATCTTGGCCTCTGCTACTGATGCTGTTCTTAGTTAATCCCCACCAGTAATCAGCTCTTGTTAACAAATCATGAGGATTAGGTGCAAACTGTAAAAAGTGCTCCTTACATTCGGAGGGCAACACAACCAGCAACAATTCAGTACGAGATAGGTACATCTCCCCCACCCCCGTTAGTATATCGAGCACATTTTGCTCTTTCAAATTGTACCACTGAAGGAAGCAATCTGCCTATTCACTTGGACCCTCCTCCAGGAGGAGCTTTAAGGCAAACACTTCCACCTGCGTTATTAAACCATAAAACTCTTTTGCCAATTGTGCCCCTAAATCTGAGTCAGTAAAGGTGTGCCCTATAATCTGTGGTCACACACTCCCCAAGGTTCTCTGCAATACCTTGTCCCAATCCTACATAGTTAACTGGTTTGTCGCTTTAGAGCGTGGGGTTCTCAAACTGGGGGTCGGGAGGTTATTACATGGGGGGGGTCGCGAGCTGTCCGCCTCCACCCCAAACCCCATACTTCTCCAGCATTTATAATGGTGTTGAATATATAAAAAGGTGTTTTTAATTTTTAAGGGGGGTCGCACTCAGAGGTTTGCGATGTGAAAGGGGTCACAAGTACAAAAGTTTGAGAACCACTGCTAGAGTTACTCCCCTCAACATTCACTGTGGTGAACCTGTTTCTATCATCCCTGGGCGAAGGTCCCCAGTCTTTAACAAGGATGTCCACTTCCAAAATATGAAGGGAACAGATCTTAGTAATGATCATCTTGTTGTCCTCCCCACTTCCTTCCACCTTAGCAACAACAGGAGGCTTGGGTACAAACCCTGATCCCCAGGACTCATTTCTCAACTCAGACAATGAGTTATTTTAATAGTCCTATAAATAGGAGGGACTGTAGGAACCTGAACAGGCCCTGATGCATAGTTGCATCCCACAGCTGTACTGTAAATTGGGGAAAACCCTCCAGAATCCTGCCTCCCATCATGCTGGCGTCTCCAAAGCTGGTCTTGTAGATTTGCCACCTGATCTATAAGCTGATCCTGTTCCTCCCCGATTTTTTTCACAGCTCACTCCGTTTCTAAAAGTCTCATTGGATTACATAGCATGCACCTTATAAAGGTCTTTTTTTCCTTTCAATTCACATTTCTCCCTCTCCAGCTTACTTACTTTAAGGGTCAAATCTCTAGTTTCCTGAATCAGGGTTCCTATTCCCAAAATTAGCCTCTGTAACAACATGGTTTTCTGGGACCAATTTCTCTCTGAGACTTCCCTGGGGAAGCCGAGAGCCCTCCCTTGGACTTAACCTTCTTCTCTAATACATTAGAAACCTGCTCAAATTTAAATCCTTCTAATAATGCTATTGCAGAACTGTTAGGTTTTGAGCCTGACCAGTAAAGATATACATATAATAAAATCTATACATTACATGCTCCAGACGAGTAGATCCGGGTGACCTAATCAAGACACAGATCTGAGTCAGAGCACCAGTAATGTTGGGATTCCCTCCAAGACCTTTACACTCGGCTTATCCAGAACACCTCGTCCAGTTCTGGGAGAACACTTCATTCAGTTCTCTGAGATCCAAAAGACTCAGTTTGACTCCAGCGTATCACTCAGGTTACCTCATTGGGCATGTAACAGCTCTTTGCCCACAATGGCCAGGTACAGGGTGATACCACAATTTCAATTTGTGTAACACACCACTCAGTTTATATACATCTTTCCTAGCTACTAACATCTATAGTTCTTGTATGGAAAGACATATTGCTTTGCAGATTGCATAAGGCAAGCTTATCAGTTCAGGGTGTATCATTATAAACATACCCACAATCGTTAGTTTCTGCCTCCCTTATTTACTATATATTCACAATAGTTGTTTCAACAATTACTTCTTTGGGCTTGTTCAGTTGTATCTTGTCTTAACTGGGGCCTGCTAATGTCAGCTCAGCCAGCCCTACAGCAAGAAGCAGAAATATCATCACAGCTTGGTATAGTCTATTCAGTTGGAAACCAGGAAGAACTGGAACTGCACAGTGAGCCTGTTTTGTTCACTTTAACTTTTTCCCCTGAGATTTTGTATAAATGTTGTTCTGACAGCTCATAAAAAACTAAAGCAATAGTCCTATTTCCACAGCAATATTGCCACCAGACTCCGTATAAGACACCTATGGATTTTGTCAGATCACAGTTAGATGCTAACGATACTCAGTTTCAGATAGCACATTCTAGAAAGTATGCTGAAGAGATGCAAAAGGTTCAGAAAAAGGCTAAGAGAACAACATCGCTGTCACTCCACTTGTAGGATTAATGCAAACTGTCTGGATAAACTGGAACTTTACTAACTGGAGAAAATATGAGTAGAAGGATATATGTTTTCAGAATGATGAAGGGGACAATGAATGGTGATGAGTGAACCTCCAAAGGCTCAGTTTGGATGAGCATCTTAGCTCAAGCTTATCTGAACTTGTCATGCTTTTCAGCCTTCCTCACAGTCCTTGCTACTCAGTCTGTTTTCCTCTCTACAGCAACATCCATATCCCCCTCCTGCATCAAGAGCCTGAGGTCTTCTTCTCTTGTCTATCTGCACACAACTTTTAAAATGCAATGTTGTTCTCTATTTTTAACCCATCACTGATTGACACAACTGCAGCCTTTGTAATTATCCTCCACTTTGTATTGCATGAAGCATGCAGTTCAGCAGAAGGCTTCCTTTTGTGATTCATGTCTGCACCTTAAAATACATATAATTGGTTATTGAACACAGTGACTCCTTCCTTCTTTGAGAAGAACACCACCATTGCTTCACGTAGAGCATACCAGTGCTGTTTGTGCTCCTTCAGTTCTCCAGGACAATACTCAGGCACAATTTCTCAGTGAGCTGATATTAGTACAAAGCCCCTCACATGCTCCCAATATGGCTCATGGCTTTAAGCCAAAATGTAGTCCACAGTGCGTGTGTAAATAATGCTAAGAGGAAACGTCCATCCACCTTTACCATAATGGGGTGGCTGTCCAGGATCTGAATGCCCTAGAATCTTTTTTCAATGTCAAGCTTCATTGCAAATTTCTGTCTTTGGGTGGCTTCAGTAGTGACTAGTGGGTAGTTTTTTCTTTATGTAGGTCATTGGGGCTTTTGGAACAATTTCAGCTCATCTCTACTTAGAAATAACTTTTTAAAAGCACTTCCTAGTGCAAAGGTCTGCTGCAGTATGTATTTTTCACCCCTTCTCCTATCCCACGGTTGGGTTTGAACTTCTTAAGCAGAGACTCCATATGTATCAAAGCAAGGGCAAGGGAGCAGAATTAAAAAGTCTCCAGCAGTATAGGACAGACCCTCGAGATTCTGTGTGAGTCTGCAATGTAGTGCCTTTTTCTGACACAAAGTTTTGTACCATTTATCCTTGTAGTGGAAGACAAATTCCAATTTACTTCATCATTTGCAAAAGATAAATATGTTGTCAACTGTAACATATTTTCCTGGCATGTGGTCTGGAAAAATGTGCATGCAGCAGATAACAAACTAGTTGTATGCTAACAGAACCTGTATCATTGTTAATATATGCTGCAATCAATTAGAAGGTTGGCTTACTGCTGCATAATTGTGCATTGATTCAAACTACTATTTATTGTATACACTAGAAAAATACCTTTCAGTGCAGTGAGCACTGAAAAGGTAGGGGAAAGGAAAACTAGATCTACTGTGCTCCACCACAGTGTATGCACTGCGTGATGCTTTCCCATCCTATTACTTGGCTCTAACTTGTAGAATATTTTTTCCCTCTTCATGATGAAGGTCACAGTGAGAAAGAAAATACCCAAAATGACTAGCATAGACCATATATCTGTTTCTGAACCCTATATCATGCAGCACAAGTTTGCCATACTAATTGACTGACCTACTAAACAGGACCTCCCCTTGTTTAATTTGAGAGCAATATGTGGTTTTCCATTGAGAGGCTGTGTAAACAGAGTACCATGTTTTGGAAGACAATTCCAGTTATAATTGGAGCTCTGCTTTTCAATGACTCTTAATAAGCAACCTTTTTTTCACATTTCCATCTACATGGGAAAAATAGGAGCCAAGGCAGCAGATCCTGTGCTGGTGAAAACTGTCATTGCTCCATTGTAGATCTATGACACTTTATACCACAGGACCTCAGTGCCTAGAAGATTGCTATGCCTAGCAACAAATTCTAGGACAATATTTTCAAATCTGGGTGTTTAAAGTTAGAGTGCTAAGTCCACATTTAAGTAGCCTGAATTTGATAGATGGCAAACACCTACACCATCCATTGGAGTCAATGGAAGCAGTGGGTTCTCACACCTCTGAAAATTAGGTGATGTGTTGTGACCCTAAGAACCCCTTGATGCTAGCTGGCAAAGGGTTCACTGTTCTGTAACAGCAACTCCTCTCAGGCCTGACAAACTCACTACACCTAACACTTTGCTGTCCTAGTATTTACCTATAAAGGATCCTCAGAGGTATCTAATGGAAGTTTATATCATTACTGAGCCTCAGTCACCATGCGATGTAATTGTACAGGTGGCTATTTCAGTAGTTATGTATGTGTGCTGAGGATATGTTCCTAAAATATGATTTAGAGACAGAGTTGACAAAAGTTTTCTGTCAGACAGAGAATGTTTATTCACCTGCTTCAGTTCATAGGTAAATTAAGTATTGTAAGCCCAACACAATGGGAGCTACATCTGGATTCCAAACCAACAGGGAATGTGAAGTCAACATGGGAAGACATCAGAGACTAAAACCACAGAGGGTTGTCCTATCTCTGGGGTGCAAAGACAACACTCTTTGTGGTTTAAGAGGAAGCAAAAAGGACAGCACTTTTTGCATTCATGAAGTTGGATCATGGCCATGTGGGCTAGTGAAGCTCAGAGGCTGCATTAGGTGAGAAATTGCTTCAAACAAGGATTTTAGCCTGTTAGAATTAAATTTAGACTAAGAAGCATGTTATGCTTTTGTTGTTGTTCTCATCCTTGCTTATTATTTCTGTTTATTTACAAAGATTTAGATTGATTTGTTTTCACTATAAGTATATTCCAGTGCTGTGTTGTAATAACTTGATTGGCACAACTCAGGATCAGTCCTTTATGTGTACAGTGTCTCTTCAGAGACAGCTTACCTGGTTATTTCTGTGGGTGTTCAGTGATGGGCTGGAGACTACAGAGGGACATGTTGGCAGAGGGGCTTGAGGATTGATGTGTATCTGTCACTAGCCTGCAAAGAGAGGGTGAGGTCTGTGGAGACCTGTGCCTGTCTGTTGTCAGAGGCGGTTGGTTTCAGGGAGCTGAATTACAGCAGGCAAGACTCCTTCATGCTAAGGCCAGGTGGTGGTCAGGGGCTTCAAAACCCTGAGTCCCACTGGAGAGTGTCACACTTGTTTTGGTGCTTAATTATGGATTTCGCTGCCTCACTTTACACCACCTAATTTGGAAAATGTTGGCCTATAGTTCTTTATTACAGGAAAGAGATTTATGCTACCTAGCAATTATTTTAAAAATCTATTCCATGATTAATCACCCAAAATATAGAAAATCTACATAGAACAAAAGTAAATTAAGTTAAAGAGCAGGTGATTAAAACCTCAAAATATACCAATCCCATCCCCACATAATCTCATCCAAATCCTTTCTCCACCCCCCAAAGCCCTAGCAAATAGCTCATCTTCGCAGCATGCTCTAAAGGTCAAAAATCTAGGGATAAGCTTATAATGGCAAGTTACAGTAGTTTACAATCTAAGTAGATAGAGAGTGAGGCTAGTTTCTTAGCATAATATACAGCATATGTGAGTATGGTGAGGGGGTACCTTGTCCTACTATTGTTCTCAATTTACTTCGGTACACTTTTCTTATCTCTTCTTAGAAAATTAGTTGCGGTAGTGGTATTTAGCCTTCCAGTCAGTCCTCTAGTATAGAGAAGATTTAATGTTACTCTATTTTAGATAATAGTTTCTTGATTTTTCATATGTCTATCAAATAGCTAAAAAGCTGAGCAGTAGCAGCTTTTCATATGACACAGAAGAGCATAATTGAAGACTAACACTTTCTCCCTAAACAACATTTACTCTTCAGACTGGGACAGTCCCTGAGGTACCCTGTGCACCAAAGAAACAACAACTATTAGCTGTAGGGCTCTACTGGAACTTCAACATTTTCCCATTGCATTATATATATTTTAATAGGAATTCTAGTAAATGGAGTGTAATAAATTACCTGTCTCAGAGTGAGAAGGAAAAGAGACTGCATAGGGAGAAATACAGTTGGGTTAGGGGAAAACTTTGTTGTTGTTTTGTGACTGCAGGACCTTTTGATATTTCAAAACTGTTTCTAGGGGGACGGATGGTAAAATTGCCACTGTGTTTAAAAGTGAATAAAAAAAATCTCACAATAACATTAATATCGGAGACTTTCAGTGGTGCTATTGTAAAGTCTGGGAGAATGGGGAGATATCTGCCCAGGGAACATAGTGGCACAAAGTAGTTTTGTTTTGTGGGGATAGGCTCCCAGCTCCAGTAATGCCATTAATGCAATAAATAAATTCTACTAATAATACTTAGCACTTTCTATTCACAGAACCCAAAGTGTTTCACAGTGGTGGGTGAGTGTAATTGTTCTCAGTTTACATTAAAAAAATAGGCACAGAGGGGATAGATGACTTTACCAAGGATCACAGCATGACTTCATGAAACCAGTGCTCCTGAATCCTACTCCAATGCTCTAGCCATTGCACCAGGCTGTTTCCCTGCTTTGATGCTAGGAAATGGGACGTCTGATTTTCTGAGGCAGAGTATAGTCCAGATCATCCACTTCCATGGAAAAACCCTACTGGAAGGGGTTGGAGGGGACAGAAAACTCCATCAGATTGTCTTTGCAGAGTTTGGGGGATGAAAATATCCTCTCAGATTACCTGGGGAATATATACGATACAATTTCCCAACCTTGTGGGTCCAGGGAAAGCCAAGAACACAGAAACAGAAAGTTCTGCAGGAAGGATTGCTTCCTCCACATTGCTCTGCTGGCACATCTCCTTCTCGGCAATCTCGTCCTAGTTGCTGGTTCTGAAACCCAGGAGGGCTAATGGTCCTAATCAGACATGAACTCCCAATGTGAGTTCTGACCAGAAATCTGAAGCCCCATTAAGATATGCCACTACAGCGAGGTCTCTGCTCTGCTCTTTTCCATTCTGCCCCTACCAACAAAACCCACAGATCGTCAATCCCGTTATACTGCAGACAACAAAGTTCCGTTTGCTCTCAAGCACAGGACAGCGCAGAGAGTTTGCTGTGCCCATGAGGAGAGGTACCTTGGATTACAGCCCTCTCTAATCCTGGAACCAGAGAGGATGGTCTAGGCCCATGTTTGCAAAATGCCTCTATATTGAATAGCAAGATCTTCAAAAACACTATTACCAAGAGGTTAATACTAATTTTAAGAAGATTGTTCTCTAGGTCTCAATGCTCCTGTACTGATTGTAGTTACTGCACCACTGTTAGTCCATAGAGCTGGTCAAAAACCAGTTTCCCCATGAAAAATATATCGAATTTTTTTTATTTTTTATGTTAAATTTCTAAACAAAAGCAAATTTTCACTTCATTGTGATGATCAAAATTTTCAAATTGATTTGAATGAAATTGTTTCAATTCATTTCAAAAACTGAAATTTTCAGAATTTTGAAATGATTTAAAAAAAATCCCCCCTCTTTTTTTCTTTTGTGCTGTTGCTTGCAATAGAATGAATGATGTCTAGGTTTTGTGTTGTTTCCCCTGCGCGCGCACTTTTTTCTTCTCTTTCTCCACCTTTTCCAATTTAGAAAAAACAAACTTGAAATTATCTGCAAAATAGAATTTAAAAAAAGTTTCACAATCAGATTTTTTTTTTCAAAAACAAAATGACACCTGGAGGGCTTTTGGGAAGCCATGACCCTGGAAGCCCCAGCTCTCAAGCTCCAGGGTTCCTATCTCAGACAGGACTTCCGGGCTCCCAAATCCCCCTTAGTCTGCCTGAGAATAGGCTGAGCCAGGAGCCTGAGGGCTGGCCTTTCCCAGGACTTCTACAGTCTGTTTCTTGTCAGCCCTTCAGGTAGGTGGAGAACTGTAGAACAGGCAAGGTTCTGTGGGAGCTCAGCTTGGGTTCTATCAGACATTCATTGAAATTGAACTATCTCTGTAAAATATTTCAGTTTCGATGAATCTGCATTCTCTGATGGATAACCATTCCACTGCAGAATTTCTGGCCCCACTGTGCCCATGTAGTCTCTTCATATTATGTTTGTTGTGTAAAGATAAAAAGACAACACAGGTACAATCCACTTTTCCCTTTCTAATCACAGGAGGTTTTTTTTGTTTGGGAGTCAGAAGAGTTATACTGAAGAAAACAAATTAGGATAACTCAAGGATTCCAGATGGCATCCAACAGCTTTCACCTCTATATCTGGTTAAAATCCAGCCCGGGTCAATAGTTACCAATAATCATTACCTTCTGATGGCTTTTTAGTGGCCTGTGTTAAATGAATGGGTGCTTTCTGTCCATTTCTGATAGGGCAGCGTCTATGTCACAATCACTCCTAGCACTAGTTGGCCCCTATGTTGGCAATCTCAATAGATAGCTCCAGGAGAGTAGGGGCATGGAGCCTGAATGACTTCACCACTGAGAGGAGAATTTCTATCCAAGTTAGGGTTGAGGCACATTGGCAATATAATGTGAGAAAACCTACACTGCTGCTATTCATACAGTAAATTTCATCTAGTATGAAAACTCAGAGAATAATCTATCAGGAGCCCTGAATCAATATAAAAAGAAACAAATATCACCACAAATTTACATTTTTTTTAAATTTTAATAATCCACTGGAACAGCTTGTAAGGGCAACAAAAATTGTCCTGTAGTTTCTTCTTTGTACATATTTGTATCTTTACTGCACAACACTAATAGACAGTAACATGTTTTGCTGGTGTTGTTTCAATGCATACAGTGAGGCTTTAAGCAAGCAAGAATTTGGTTTAGCTGATTTTTAGCAAGACACAGGGATTTAAGACTGCTGTCACCTCAGCTGTTATAGACAGCCTATTATATTATGGACATTCCGATTCATTAGTCATAGTGATCCGGGAGTAGAAAATGGCTTTCCATGCAGAATAGGAGACTTTGGGTTCCCCTCCCTGCCCCATTTTCTTATGTGGATCAAAAAATATTGATGTTTAACTATCTTTAGAGGGATAACGACCTGGGATAACAATCTTTAAGGGATAACCTCCTTAAATGTGCCCAGGCATTTGTCTCTATAAACTGTTACTAAAAGATAAATTGACCTAACAGGAGCACTAACAAAATATATATATATATATGAGGAGCTCTAACAAAATTTATTCTAAATTACTGCAGGGAATTGAATTTGTAGCTCAGTTGAAACAGTAGCCATCTCTATTGAAAATGAAGTAGAGAGACATCAGCTTGCCTAGTTGTATGCGCTCTTCTGGATGACCTTTGGCAGACTATAGTGGGTCACATGACTCTTGGGGCTGGAATTGATGGAATTTATCTGCAGTTTAAAAAAAAACAAACTTGTTTTGTAAATTAATAGTTAAAACTGTTTCAACTACAAGATACCTTTACCTCTTATAAAGCATCAATGCCATTAAAGCAATAACTTGCAGGTAGGAAACTATTAGACTTTCCATTATTTAGTCATGAAATATGATAGGAAATGTATCATTTCTTGGTCAACTTGTGATATATTTTTGACAATCACTTTGTTTTTCAGAAAAGCAATTTCACAAGCTGTCTGCATTAGTATTTATATAGCTTCCACCCCATAGTGAAACAGCAACCCACAGCTCTGATGAATATTTCTGTGAGTTTATTGACCATTTGTAATAATTCCAAATCCAGATATTGCTATTCTAACAGAACCTAAATATTTTGGATTTGTTCAAATCCAGGGGACTACATTACAATATGTACTGATTACACTTTTTATTTCATTGCAAGGTTAACCCATGTAATATTATCCTCTTCATTCATTTTATCCAGTCACAGAAAACTGAATATTTATTGTTTGCATTATTGTGGAGCCTTGGAGCCAGAGTCATGGACCAGGAGTCTATTGTTCTAGGTGCTGTACAAATACATAACAAGAGGAGTTAAAACTAAGACGCATGTTACATTAAGGTCACCAAATGTACATTTAATTTTGATGTAATTGACAGTTCTTGCCATTAGGTAACTGGATTTTGAATTGATGTTTAATAACAGGCTCAAATTCTTCCCTTGTATAACTCAGTTGGTTTCAGTGGAACTACAGCAGGGATGAACTTGGCCCTTGATTAGATTTTTAGGGGGAAACTATTTCACCATGCACACACAAATCAAATTCTAAGTTCTCAAGCAGCATTTTTCTTACATTGATGATAATCAGAATGTACAGATGAACAAAAGAAATATTTTTGTTGGTTTAATGATATGTGCTTTATATACTTTGACACATGATGTTGGCAATTTGTGTTTCAATGGTTAAAAAGCTTTAAATTTTTCATTCTCAACGTCTACTATCACTGAATTATTGTCTGACTCCCTATAATTTCCCACAAAAAATTTAAATTGATAAAAATAGAGAATGTTTAAAAATAAAATATCCATCAGTTTTAAAAAATATATTGAATTCAGCCAAGCCTATTCATAATGTCTTATTTCATACTGATATGTTGCAAAACCCATGTCCCTCCTCAAACTGTCCAGTCCTGTAATCATGTAGAAGATATGCTGTAGTCATCAGTACACATGTACCAGCAGGGCATCCTACTGGTGCTCGTCTTTGTTGTGGCTTATTGACTTGATCCACCTACTCCTGCCTGACCATCTGATTATTGTACCGAAGCATGACCAATACCTCTGTGCTCTGCCAAACCGCTCCATCCACACCCATTCACCTGCATCGAATGGCAGAATTTCACCCACAAAATGGCATCATAGAATCATAGAAGATTAGGGTTGGAAGGGACCTTAGGAGGTCATCTAGTCCAACCCCCTGCTCAAAGCAGGACCAATCCCCAATCTTGGGGTTCCAAGTTCATTGCACATAAGTGAGTTAGAGATGAAATGTGCTAAGTTTATAAATAAAGAGAGGGTTTTTTTTCTGAACTACTGAGTTTGTAAACTTTACTTGAGATCTGAAAGTCAAGCTGGATTATTTTACATTAGTGCTGATGATACAAACACTGCAGGCCAATTACACCTATGCAACCTCACTGTTTTCAACTTATGGTCCAAGGAAGACATGAAGACAAGAAATGGTGAGGTTGATTAACCCTTGGAATAAGCCACCAAGGGAAGTGGTGGAGTTTCCATCTCTTGATGTCTTCACCTCAACACTGGATGCCTTTCTAGAAGATGTGCTTTAGTCAAACAAGTTATTGGACTTGATATACTTGTAAACTGGGTGAAATGTAATGACCTGTGATATACTGGATGATCTAATGGTTCCTTCCTAGACTTTAAAATGTAAGAATCTAAATAGCAGCTCATTTAGGGCCCAATAAAGAGCAGTGGGGTTGCATAGGGATAAGGTAGCCATTCCAAACACAACATTGTTAAAACAGATTTATCTTTCATCTCAGTGGAGCCATGAAGATAGTCATACTTCTGTGGAGGGGCAAGTTCTATCCTTCCATCCCAAAAGAAGCACTTATAGGAAACTCTGTTACTGAAACCTACCCATTTCCAGTCCTTGGGGTAGACTTGCCACTTGAAGGTCAAGTTTTGCCAAAAATTATCAAGATTACAAGATTTTTGGACTAGAATTCATGTCTTTGACTCATTGTACAGCCCTCACTAAATAATAAACAGTACTCAATCAGTACAGGTTTTCCACAGATATTCTATAGCTCAAAGTAATTTTTTTAACTGCTGAGCAATCTCTGCAGATTTACTGTACATGGAAACAATGCTTTCCAGAAATGTATGGAATTATTTTACTTTGCTTTATAGCAATGTTGTCAGAAGGTGTACAGTAGAAACAGCAATTCTGTTTTTGCAAGCTAGGATAAAGTTTTTAAAATGCATATCCTACATAGTTATTTCCATTAGGCTTGCAAACTGCAGAAACACCAAATTCAATTCAGATTTGTTAGAAACAATATAAAACAGCCTAGTTGGAGCTTTCAATTTTTGAACACCTTACATAATGATTTAGAGCAACTGCTTGCTTCAGTGGGATCTGGATTGTGCACTTAAGACCCAGTTTACTTTAAACTGTAATTTGCCCATTTCTTCAGATTTTTGCTTAGAACACTCCATTGTACAGTTAAGAAAATAAAATGCTTGAATACAGTATCTGAAAAGGGGAAAGCCAAATCCAACTCGGAAGGGGCTAATCTCAGCCAAATTGGCCAAGATTATATTTAAAAAAAAGGGGGGGGGAGTACCTAAAGTTCAGTTTTTAAGTGTGCATCCAGGAGTGACCGCACAACTCCTGCTATGTGATGGAGAAAGTCATGGGGGAACTAGCACATGCTGCACCTGGAAATGTGTTCTGATTAGTTTTATGGGTAGCTATTAATATTCAGTTTAAGATATCATGTCCTTTGATGTCACATTTAATGAACTGGAACCATAAACTCCCTAAACATTAAATCTCACCAAATGAGGGTCAGTCCATCCTCATCATCATATCCACTCATTATACTCCACACCGGAACACAACCACTCTATGAACTTCATACCCTCATACCTCAATGTCTGTACTTTGACCCATCAACCTTTTACCCCAATCGGGGATATTGCAGATTATGTATTCCTCATGCCACCTGACCTTAAACCAGACTTTGCACCCTCGATAATCTGCATGTTATTCCCTGATAACCAGAAACTTCTATGCTCAAACTCTGTTAACTATTTTTTTTTTAACATGATCTTAATAAAATTTTTAAATCCATTATGCACCACAGTGAAAACAGAGAGGGGTGAAGACTGACAGCTGAAGAAATTACACAGATTCCTGCAAACCTTCCTTCGGGAATATTTACATTGCTTCCCCCCTTCCCATATGTAAATACACATGTAAATTAAAGGCCTGGTCCCGCAAGGTTTTGAGCGCCCTCAGCACCCATTAAGAAGAAAGACTTCAGTGGCTGTTGAGGATGCTTTCCACTTCCCAAGAGGCACACAGCACAGGACCCAGCCTTTAATTTACATGAGCAAAATGAGTGAAAGGCCAGCTTAGTGTTAATATTACACCCTTCCCTCATGGCACCATGGAAGCAGGATAATGCAGGAGTGTCACATCCATATGGAAATTTCTGAAGTGCTACTGTCTTCACTTCTACCTATAAAATGGTGCCTACTATAACAGCAGATTTTTAAAATTATATCTATCCATCTTTGCTGCTGCTGTAACACTCATCTCCATAATACCAGAGTGCCAAGTAGTTTGAAAACTGTGTGCATGACTCATCATTGTACGCTGGAGGAGTTGAGGGCCTGGAGTACTAATTCAGTTATCCAGGGAGAAAGACATTAGAAATTCAATTAAACCAGCTAGTAGTTTTAATTTGTTTTTTAAGGAAGAGTAATGTGCACTTATGAACACTATAAGGAGGGTGCTTTTAGGCCCTGATCTGTAAAGACTTAGGCCTGGTCTACACTAACCCCCCAATTCGAACTAAGGTACGCAACTTCAGCTACGTGAATAACGTAGCTGAAGTCGACGTACCTTAGTTCGAACTTACCGCGGTCCAGACGCGGCAGGCAGGCTCCCCCGTCGACTCCGCGTACTGCTCTCGCCGAGCAGGATTACCGGAGTCGATGGCGAGCACTTCTGGGTTCGATTTATCGCGTCCAGACAAGACGCAATAAATCAAACCCGGAAGTTCGATTGCCAGCCGCCGAACTACCGCGTAAGTGTAGCCAAGCCCTTACACATATATTTATCTTTACATACAGTGAGTAGTGCCATTGAAAGTAATTGGTTTCATTGGGATTAATAAGCAAGCAAAGTTAAACATGTCCATAAATCTTTGCAGGATTAGAACCCTCGTGCTCAGTTTTAGGTAACTAGATTGACCTGGGCACTTTAGCAGGATTTATCCTTCAGCCATATTACTGGTCCCTGCTACTGTCAACTACCTGTATTACACTGATCTCTCTTTTCATTCTTTCTGAAAAAGTGACAATTTTCTGTTGTTAAAACCATTTCTCAATGTGTAGACTTTGTAGGTGCTCATGCCTTTTTGTGGCCACACCACATGCACCTTCATTTGAAAACTTGTCTGTAAGTGCTTAGTCACAGTCTTCCACCTTTAAAAGCAGGTGGATTGCAAGATGCTTGCATTTTGTAAAGTAGGAGAATTCATGTGACTTATAAGCTAAATGAGAAGTCTGATGCCTGACTCACACACAATGTAATAAAATAATACAGTAACAGATCTACAGCACAGCTCCTACAGAATTTAGCTCTGGTAATTTTATTTTCTTTCCTTTCTCTGAGTCATAGTTGAACTTGCTATTCTCTTGCTCTTTTAAAGGCACCTTTTGCTTTAAAAGACCAAAAAAAAAAAAAGAAGAAGAAAAAAAAAAAAGGCCTTTAGGACCAGCATCAGACAATAGTTCTTTTTATTAGATTTTGGTTCCTATCTCTTAATCTCTCCTTTCTGGCACCCGATTCTTTTTTATCCTGTCATACCAGCTCAGCTGAGGAAGCTGACTCTTCCCTAACCTTTGTTAATACCACTGTGGGGTTATTAAGCATGCGAGCAATTGAGGAAGCTAGTATATTGTTAACACAGGCTTTACATTGCTTTTACATTGTGAAATTCCCCAGCTTCTTGGCTTGTTGATAATGGCAATTGCTTGTGTTATTCTTTGTGTGGTGCTGGTGGGTGAGGGGCAAAAGTAGGTTTATTGGGCACTAGCCTGGTCTTCAATGCTTTATCCAGCACTACCTGTTAAGTCTAGCTCCCAAAATTTCATTCAAGCACAAATTTGTAACAAACTGTTTAACCAACAGGTTCCCCCACTCCATTCTTTGTACTGCTTGTTAGTATAGTTCTGCAGTGGCTGTTTAGTATCTTCTGACTGTTCTCCCTCCCTGGTTACCGGACCATATGGCAGGCTATGTCTGCAGCATATAAACTGTGCCAGGTACCTGAAGGGGAGCAACAAAAACCTGCTCAAGTTATTAAAAAAAAAAAAAAAAGCCTCATTTTGAGGATATCAGCCATTCTCCCAGTGACAGGTCTCAGAGTGATGCGAGTATTATTGCAGCACGTTCCCACAGGTGCTAACAAGGAGGTAATATTAATAAAACTAAGGCAGGAAAATTATTCACAATATAAAACACAAACAAAGTGTATGCTATGGCTGCTAAGTCCAAGTGAACTCTGGCAGTCATTTGGAATAAGCCATCTGAAACGTGATGAAATACAGGTGCTGTATGAGGCACCACTGTTACACATACAGTATTTCAGTGTATAATACAGAAAATAAACAGGATATATCAGCAAGTTGGAGACCCACTTGCACTGTGTGAATTATGACTATGAAAAATATGACCTACTCAGTAAATGTAGGTATTCATCATGATTTCAATTCCTACAGAGTGCTAGAGAGAGAGAGAGAGAGAGAGAGAGTGTGTTTTGGCTATTTTTAAAAATGATTGGATTGTTGTTCTTTTTCTTTCCTTCTCATTGCTATCCAAAGAAAACTCAGTTTTGCTTTTTTTAGATAAAAGTTTATAGATACAAGTGTGCACAGCTGTAGTTGAAGTGCTACTCAAAGGCCTGGTCTACACTAGGCGTTTATGTTGAATTTAGCACAGTTACATCGAATTAACCCTGCACCCGTCCACACCATGAGGCTATTTAGTTCGACATAGAGGTCTCTTAAATTCGACTTCTGTACTCCTCCCCAACGAGGGGAGTAGCGCTAAATTCGACATGGCCATATCGAATTAGGCTTGGTGTGGATGGAAATCGATGGTAATAGCTCCGGGAGCTATCCCACAGTGCACCACTCTGTTGACGCTCTGGACAGCAGTCCGAGCTCAGATGCTCTGACCAGCCACACAGGAAAAGCCCCGGGAAAATTTGAATTCCTTTTCCTGTCTGGCCAGTTTGAATCTCATTTCCTGTTTGGACATCGTGGCGAGCTCAGCAGCACTGGCAACGATGCAGAGCTCTCCAGCAGAGATGGCCGTGCAATCCCAGAATAGAAAGAGGGCCCCAGCATGGACTGATCGGGAAGTCTTGGATCTGATCTCTGTGTGGGGCGATGAGTCCGTGCTTTCCGAGCTGCGCTCCAAAAGACGGAACGCAAAGATCTATGAGAAGATCTCTAAAGCCATGGCAGAGAGAGGATACAGCCGGGATGCAACGCAGTGCCGCGTGAAAATCAAAGAGCTGAGACAAGGCTACCAGAAGACCAAAGAGGCAAACGGACGCTCCGGATCCCAGCCCCACACATCCCGTTTCTACGAGGCACTGCATTCCATCCTAGGTGCAGCCGCCACCACTACCCCACCACTGACCGTGGACTCTGAGGATGGGATATTGTCCACGGCCGGTTCCTCGGACATGGTAGCGGACGGGGAAGATGAGGAAGGAGATGAGGAGGACGAGGCAGTCGACAGCGCTTACCAAGCTGATTTCCCCGACAGCCAGGACCTCTTCATCACCCTTACAGAGATCCCCTACCAACCCTCCCCAGCATTTAACCCGGACACAGATTCAGGGGAAGGATCAAGCAGTAAGTGTTTTAAACATGTAAACATTTATTTTTAACAAAACTTGAATATTAAGAATAAGAACAATGTGTTCTTCATGATTTCTTTACCCTGGGCGCTTAAGTATTCAGTTCCAATAATTAAAAAAAAAATCTAACAGTGTCCGGTTGTGCATGATTCTGCTGCCCAAGCTGCTCCACTCTTTAGTCCCTGCCACTGCAGCTATATTAAAATGCGGTCTATATGACCGGGGATGGAGCTGTAATCCTCCAGGGACATCTCGACGAAGCTCTCCTGGAGGTAATGGGAAAGCCTGTTCATCAGGTTCCTGGGGAGAGCGGCCTTAGTGGGTCCTCCGAAGTAGGAGACGTTCCCGCGCCAGGAGATCCTCAAGTACTCCGGGATCATTGCCTTGCACAGCATGGCGGCATAGGGCCCTGGTCTTTGCTGGCTTTCCCGAAGCATCCTTTCCTTCTCGCTGTCCGAGATCCTCATTATTGTTACGTCGCTCATGATGACCTGCTTTGAATTAGGTAGGGGACTGTTAGTATTGGGACTGCTTGCAAGTTCCTTTACAGAACTGTAACCGCTGGTTTACAGCCACGCGGTGGAGGCGGGAGAGGGGCAGAATACAGGGATCTTTCCCTGGGACATCCGCGAGGGGGTGGGAGAGGGCCACAGTTCATGGTTGGCCGATTGCTGGCAGCAGAGACTGGCATTGCTTTCAATGTGAATGGAGGCCAGTGGTACTACTAAAGTTTTAAGCAGCCACAAGTCTCAGCATACAGGGATGCACCGATCACACATGGAACGGGAGGAGAGGTGGCGGCAGGAAGACCAGCAGGCGACTCAAATGCTGCTTGGACTAATGAGGGAGCAAACGGACACGCTCCGGCGCCTTGTGGATGTTCTGCAGGAACGGAGGCAGGAGGACAGAGCCCCGCTGCAGTCTATCAGCAACCGCACTCCCCCGCCACCAAGTCCCATACCCCCCTCGCCCAAAGTCCAAAGAAGGAGGGGCGGCAGAGTCCGTGAAAACTCTCACTCCACCCCTGCAGACTGCTCAAGCACCAGAAGGCTGTCATTCCCCAAAATTTGAAAAGTCCTTTCCTGCCCGCCTCACCCAAGCCCCCGTCCAAGTTTCACCCCCCAGTTTCATGTGTGGTTTTTAATAAAAAACACGTTTCTGTTCATTACTGTTTCAATCATGTTCTTTTGTGGGACAGTCTGTCTGAAGGGGGGGAAGGGACTTGGTAATTGGACAGGACAGTCACCTTTAGCAGGGTATACAGGCGGGGGCAGGTCCAGCAGCAGGGCACACACACAGTGCAGTGACTAGTTACCCTGGTCAGTCTGGGAGGTGGTTTTCATGTTCTGTGCGTGGGGGGGGGGGGGGGTTGCTCTGTGACTTTGTGGCGGGGGAGGGCAGTTACAGATCTTATGCAGCGGTCCTTGTCCTGGATCACAGAGCCACGCAGCAGGGGATCTGTAACCCTCCTCCCCCTGCCATAAAGTCACATAGCCCCCACATACATGCAGTCCCGCTCAGGAGGGCTGGCAGGCTCCATTGAAACAACCAGTCCGCCACTGCGAATCCTGTCATTCCTGGAGTTTAGAAGGATCATTTGCATCAGTACACTACACCCGCTCCCCACCACAGTCTGCGTCCCAGGTTTAAAACATTCCCGCGAAAACAGTAATAAAGACAACGGTGTTCATTAAGAAAATAAAACTGATTTTATTTTTTTGGAAGGGGGTGGAGGGAGTCTGTAACTGGAGAGGATAGTCAACAGTAACTGGGTAAAGAAACGGGGGCAGGTTCAGCTTCTCTGTACAGAAACTTAAAAGTCACTGGTTACCCTGCTCACTGTGGAACCTAGCTGTCAAAGCCTCCCGGATGCACAGCGCGTCCCGCTGGGCTCTTCTAATCGCCCGGCTGTCTGGCTGGGCGTAATCAGATGCCAGGCTATTTGCCTCAACCTCCCACCCCACCATAAAGGTCTCCCCCTTGCTCTCACAGAGATTGTGGAGCACACAGCAAGCTGCTATAACAATGGGGATATTGGTTTCGCTGAGATCACAGCGAGTCAGTAAGCTTCTCCATCTCCCCTTGAGACGGCCAAAAGCACACTACACAACCATTCTGCACTTGCTAAGCCGGTAGTTGAAGAGTTCTTTTTCAGTGTCCAGGGCGCCAGTATAGGGCTTCATGAGCCAGGGCATTAGCGGGTAGGCTGGGTCCCCAAGGATCACTGTAGGCATCTCCACATCCCCAAGACTTATTTTGTGGTCCGGGAAGTAAATACCTTCCTGCAGCCGTCTAAACAAACCAGAGTTCCTGAACACGCGAGCGTCATGAACCTTGCCCGGCCATCCGACGTTGATGTTTGTAAAACGTCCCCGATGGTCCACCAGTGCTTGCAGCACCATTGAAAAGTAGCCCTTTCTGTTAATGTACTGGCTGGCCTGGTGCTCCGGTCCCAGGATAGGGATGTGAGTTCCATCTATAGCCCCACCGCAGTTTGGGAATCCCATCGCGGCTAAGCCATCTATGATGACCTCCACGTTTCCCAGGGTCACTACCTTTGAGAGCAGTACCTTAACGATTGCGTTGGCTACTTGCATCACAACAACCCCCACGGTAGATTTGCCCACGCCAAAGTGGTTCGCGACAGACCGGTAGCTGTCCGGCGTTGCAAGCTTCCAGAGGGCTATGGCCACTCGCTTCTGGACAGTCAGGGCTGCTCGCATCTGGGTGTCATTGCGCTTCAGGGCAGGGGACAGCAACTCACAAAGTTCAAGGAAAGTCCCCTTCCGCATGCGAAAGTTTCGCAGCCACTGGGATTCGTCCCAGACCTGCAGCACTATGCGGTCCCACCAGTCCGTGCTTGTTTCCCGTGCCCAGAATCGCCGTTCCACAACATCCACATGACCCATTGTCACCGTGATGTCCTCGGCGCTGGGTCCCGTGCTTTCTGACAGGCCTGTGCTACTCTCTGACTTCAGGCCCTCACCGCGGTGCCGTAGCCTTCTCGCCTGGTTTATCTGCATCTGCCTCTGGTAAAGGTGGATGATAAGCTGCGAGGCGTTGACAACGGCCACAACTGCAGCGATGGTCGCAGCGGGATCCATGCTCGCAGTGCTGTGGCGTCCGCGCTGGCACTGACCGGAAAATTGCGCGAACTGATTTCCCGTCGGCGCTTTCAGGGAGGGAGGGAGGGCGGTAGTGACGGACGGATGACGACAAGTACCCAAAAGCACCCTCGACCCTTTTTTTTTACCCAGAAGGCATTGGCGGCTCGACCCAGAATTCCAATGGGCAGCGGGGACTGCGGGAACTGTGGGATAGCTGCCCACAGTGCACCGCTTCCAATGTCGACGCTTTCCCCGTTAGTGTGGACTCACAAAGTCGAATTACTGTCCTTAGTGTGGACACACACGTTCGACTTTGCAATATCGATTCTACATTTTCGATTTAAGAGAAATCGAACTAGCCTCGTAGTGTAGACATACCCAAAGTCACATTCATGCCAGTGCACAAGAAGGAGAATAAAAGAAGCTATGTTTACAAAGAAAGTCTCTGATTATACGGGCTTTAAATTTTCAATTATTAGTAAGACACTGAACTGCTAGGATTAAATGCTTTCCAATTTTATTTTTAATTAAAAAAAACACCACACACAAATTGAAGTGACATGTTTAAGGGTAAAGCATGTACACACCGCCATCCTTTTTAATGGAGTAGAATGAGTTTTCAAATTATACATATAGTGATTGGAGGCTATTTAAGGATAATTGTAAAATTAAAGGACATGACTGGAGGAAGGGGCCTGAGTTGTATTTCCATCTCAGACAAAAACTTTCTATACCACTAATTCTGGGCCTGAGTCTCCTCTGACTTTTTCATGGGTGAAAATTAAGAGTAATTCCATTGAAATAATTGGATTGAAACTTGTATAACTGAGACCTGATTCAGGCCCTTCACCTTTGTGAGCCGCAGTGTCCTCAACTGTAAAATTGGGATGATAATACCTACCTGAGTCATCATGGAGTTGTTCGTTATTGTTTGTAAATCTCTTTGCACTTATATAGGCATTTCATGCAAGGATCTCAAAGTATGGTTATTTAAAAAGCATTGTGCAATTCTATGACACATATAAACACATTAAATTCTACTTAAATGTAATAAGATTTCTCAGCTGATGCAAGCCAAAGCCCCGATCATGCAAACCCAATGGGGGAATTCACAAGAATTACTAAAAAAGTCAAGTTTATTCATCCATCTATCCATCCACACACCCACTTTTACAGGGGCTTGCTTCATTTCAAAAGTTTCTGCTGTGTTAAAGAGTGCTACTAGTTTGAGATAAATTCACTATACTTTAACATGGGGAACACTGGGAGAACTGGTAAGCTCTCTCAAACCAGTAGTAATTTAACCACATCCACTGAACATGCTTATCATAGAATTTGAACACCAAGCTGAGCTCTAGCTACCTTTGCTCTCAGCAGGGTCAATGGAATGATATAGTCACTATTCCACTGCATGAGATCACTTATCTAAAAGAGATTTTTGAATCTTCAGGCGACTGAATGTGATTGGTGGGACGTTTTTATGTGCTGCATCTAATATACTGTTCTATATCAAAATGTTCTCTAAAAGGAACAAATGCCTGCATTTTTCAAACTGTTTGTATTATGCATGTCCAGAGGAACAGGAATGGAAATGCTCCATTTATGCTTGGTCTGCACTCTGTAGGCATTGGCAATAGATCGTGATGGATACGGTTTAGTCTATCATAGACCATTATTACTCATTTGTGCTATCCACTTTGTAGGAATTCTCTAAATCAATTAGAATGAAAATTTGACAGTTTTTCCCTCCTTCCTTCCGTCCAAGTACTGTACATGAGGTTAAAACAAAGTCAAATGTATTTTTCTTGAAATATCATTTTGTATATCACCTGTTTGACACACACACACACACACACACATATTTCATCATAAGGCTGCAATTATTTTCCTAGAGCAAAGCCCAAGTAAATAGAATTTCATGTGTGGCTTTCATAGGGGATTGAGGTGGTTAAAATCCCTCCCCCCAACCTCATCTGCAGAAAAGGCATTGGAGCCACTCTGCTGTCATTGCTGCAGCTCATGGACTTCACTACCCTCTGCTGTTGCTGTAACGCGCTGCCCTAAATGAGGAAAGCTGGTGGATCTGTGTAATCATGAATTCACATCCCTCTATTCCCCCCCATCCCAAGCCCTCTATTGCAGTATGAAAGAATGAAAGTAACTTTAAAAATATTTTAATATCAATAAAATGCAATACTCCAAGTTTATTAACAAAGTCATATATGGGAACAAATTCCATTACTATTTTCTCTCGCAACTGTGTTTAACCAAAACAATTAATACTCTTTCTATAAAAATCATTAATAGCATAATATTATGGATCAAATCCTGCAGTCATTGTCTCAGCCCTAACACTGAATTTCATCTGTTTTGCCTAGTTAGGGCTACAGGATTTGGCCGAGTGTTTTCATCTGAAAAAAGATGAAACTATTTACTACATCTTAATAATTTCTAGTCTGTTCTTGATTTGGAAAATACCCGATAGAAAATATATTTTCTAATGTTAAAATAAGGAGCTAAATCAGTGATTAGATGACTCATGCTATTCAGCATCTGGCACTTGTTTTGTGTAGTCTTTTTAAAAAAAAAATCTGTGATTTGCTGTGTTTTCATGATTCACACAAACACATATAGTGTTAGACTTACAAATGGAACCATATAGGTAGACCCCTCTGCCCCCACAGAGCTCCACTGAAGTCAAAGAGTCTTTGGATAGATGCAGGGATCCACTCATACTGATTCACAGGCAGGAATGGGACCTATGAGTGCCATGGTTGCTGGACTTGAGTCCTTTCCCCCCCTCCATCTATGGTCTTATGGGCTGTGTCTATGCTAGTAAAACTTTATCACAGTAATTCACCATCAGTGCAGCTCCATCGGTGGTAGCAATGGTGGAAGCTATAGTGTAGATAGGACATTGGTTTTTTTACCACTATGTCATCTAGCCCTTGTCTCAGTCTTAGTAAACAGTCATTTTTATCTTGCAGACATAATCACTTCCATTCTTTCCATAATTTGTTGAGGAAGAGTCAACATGGTTTTTATAGGGGAAATCATGCCTCACCAATCTACTAGAATTCTTTGAGGGGGGGTCAACAAGCATGTGGATAAAGGGGATCCAGTGGATATTGTGTACTTATATTTTCAGAAAGCTTTTGACAAGGTCCCTCATCAAAGGCTCTTAAGCAAAGTAAGCGGTCATGGGATAAGAGGGAAGGTCCTCTCATGGATTGCAACTGGCTAAAAGATAGGAAACAAAGGGTAGGAATAAATGGTCAGTTTTCAGAATGGAGAGAGGTAAATTGTGGTGTACCCCAGGGGTCTGTACTGGGCCCAGTCCTATTCAATATATTCATAAATGATCTGGAAAAAGGGAGTAAACAGTGAGGTGGCAAAATTTGCAGATGATACAAAACCGCTCAAGATAGTTAAGTCCCAGGCAGACTGCGAAGAGGTACAAAAGGATCTCAAACCTGGGTGACTGGGCAACAAAATGGTAGATGAAAGTCAATGTTGATAAATGCAAAGTAATGCACATTGGAAAATATAATTCCAAGTATACATACAAATTGATGGGGTCTAAATTGGCTGTTACCACTCAAGAAAGGTCTTGCAGTCATTGTGGATAGTTCTCTGAAAACATCCACTCAATATGCAGCGGCAGTCAAAAAGCGAACAGAATGTTGGGAATCATTAAGAAAAGGATAGATAATAAGACAGAAAATATCATATTGCCTCTATATAAATTCATGGTACTCCCACATCTTGAATACTGCGTGCAGATGTGGTCACCCCATAACAAAAAAGATATATTGGAATTGGAAAAAGTTCAGAAATGGACAACAAAAATGATTAGGGGTATGGAATGGGCGCCATATCAGGAGAGATTAAGAAGACTGGGACTTTTCAGCTTGGAAAAGAGACAACTAAAGGGGGGATATGATACAAGTCTATAAAATCATGACTGGTGTTGAGAAAGTACATAAATGTTATTTATCCTCATAACACAAGAACTAGGGGTCACCAAATGAAATTAATAGGTAGCAGGTTTCAAACAAACAAAAGGAAGTATTTTTTCACACAACGCACAGTCAACCTGTGGAACTCCTTGACAGAGGATATTGTGAAGGCCAAGTCTATAACAGGGTTAAAAAAAGAACTAGATAAGTTCATGGAGGATAGGTCCATCAATGGCTATTAGCAAGGATGGGCAGGGATGGTGTCTCTAGCCTCTGTTTGCCAGAAGCTGGGAATGGGTGATAGGGGATGGATCACTTGGTGATTACCTGTTTTGTTCATTCCCTCTGGGGCACCTGGCATTGGCCACTGTCAAAAGACAGGATACCGGGCTGTATGGACCTTTGGTCTGACCCAGTATAGCCGTCCTTATTTTAGTTAATGGTAACTCTGAGTAGAGTTAGAGCAGGGGTCGGCAACGTTCGGCACGCAGCTCGCCAGGGTAAGCACCCTGGCGGGTCGGGCCAGTTTATTTACCTGCTGACGCGGCAGGTTCGGCCGATCGCGGCCCCCACTGGCTGCGGTTCGCTGTCCCGGGCCAATGGGGGCGGCGAGGGCGAGCGATGTGCTGGCCGCGGCTTCTCGCCGCCCCCATTGGCCTGGGACGGCGAACCGTGGCCAGTGGGGGCCGCGATCGGCCGAACCTGCCGCGTCAGCAGGTAAATAAACTGGCCCGGCCCGCCAGGGTGCTTACCCTGGCGAGCCGCGTGCCGAACGTTGCCAACCCCTGAGTTAGAGACTTAGTGGCAAAAACACCTGAGACTTGTCTATACTACATCTTCCCTCATTTCTGCCACCAAGGGATCCACAGAGGTTAAATTATCACTATGAAATTTCCTAGTATAGATAAAGCTCTACTGTAGGTCATTGACATATGAAGACTGAAATAATGGTAGCATATGGGTTTGGAATTTTGAGGATTTGCAATAAGTTTGTTTGTGACATATTTTAGTAGGTTTTTGTTTGTTATGTTGTTTTAAAATAAACACTAGACCAGGGAACTGTACTGAATGAAGTCATTGATTGTATTCTTGTTTTCTTTTACAGAAGTGTGACAAAGTTCCTCCTTTACCTTGGTGGGTCCTGCGCTTATTGGTGGATTTGCTCGCTTCACAGATTCACCCTGTGGGTCAGGAAACAGTCCAGAGACCTTCCCCTCTGGTAGAAGCTATAGTCCAGGTCAATTCCTCCTGTGTTTGATCAGGAGTTGGGAGGTATGGGGGGAACCCGGGCCCGCCCTCTACTCCGGGTTCCAGCCCAGGGCCCTGTGGACTGCAGCTGTTTAGAGTGCCTCCTGGTACAGTTGCACGACACCTACAACTCCCTGGGCTACTTCCCCATGGCCTCCTCCCAACACCTTCTTTGTCCTCACCACCAGACCTTCCTCCTGATGTCTGATAACGCTTGTACTTCTCAGTCCTCCAGCAGTACGCCTACTCACTCTCAGCTTCTTGCACACCTCTTGCTCCCAGTTCCTCTCACACACACACTTCCGCTCCCTGGCTCCCCCTAGCTTGACTGGAGTGAGCCCTTTTATAGCATCAGAGGGGCCTTAATTACAGTCAGGTGCTTAACTGCCTCACCTGACTCTTAGCAGGTTAATTGGAGTCAGGTGGTCTATTAGCCTGGAATAGCCCCTGCTCTGGTCACTCAAGAAAAGAAAACTACTTATCCAGTGGCCAGTATATCTCCCTTGTGCTACTCTGCTGTTCCCAACTGGTCTGGGTCTATCACAGAAGCTAATTTGCCATGTTTATATGTTTGATAGAAACTATATAATAGATGTTGAAGCTAGCACTACTGTGCATACCAGATGAAGTCCCAGAAACTTCTTAAATATCATATTTACCTTGGGATTCTCAAAAGTGCTCAGCCGTAAACTAACTCTGCTCACATTGAACTGAATAGGACTTTACCATTGATTAAAATGGGGCAGAGTTAGTCCAATGCTGAGTGTTTTCAAGAATATTGCCCCATTTTTAGTTTAAATAATAGTTTAAAATTCTTCCTCAAAACTTTAAATGTCGTTTCTGATTAAGATTAATGTACTCCAGGAAATCTCCAGTAAATGCTGAACTCTAATATGAATTGTATGAAATGTACAAGCAAACTCTGACCTATAGATGTATTTGTAAATTGTCAGGTAAAGATGTCTTGTTGTCATGGTATAGCACCTTTTGAACGAGAATGATAGAAACAGCAGACAAGAGGCTGAAACAGACCTGTCAGTAACTTCACTATCAGACTGATAAAGCTGCACTCAAACCGCTTAAAGAATGAAAGAGTGATTGTATCTGTAAGATGAAAATGACTGCGTTAATTTTAGATGTTACCCTTGATCTAAAGGGAGACACAAAGCACTGAACTGTTTTATTTTCTTTATTACTGTACATTAGTAGTGTGTGTTCCCTACTGGTTCAATAAGAGACTATTACAAACAACAAAAAAAGATTTTGAATCAGATTAACATCTTTTGAACAGTATGCCTGTTCTGCTTTCTTTGAAACTAGTAAACACTTGCAACTGAACATTGTTTGATTTTCCCTAGATTTTTAATACATTAACCCAGACATTTTCTCTTTCCAGTTCAAGTGGGCTAAATAAAAATATTCTTTCTTGAAATTATGTGCTACCAGTTCAAATGCTCTTAGAATTTTCTTTCTAGAAATATTTCACTAATACTGTTTTGTAGCCTCTATTCAGAAAGGCTAATGGACTATCATATGCTGTGATGTTATTTGATTGTTGGGAAGAATGTGGTAGCATAGGGACACTTTCTAAATATAGATTGATTTTGGAGGACCAAGAGACAGTAACAATTCCATGGCAAATATTATATCACCATCTTTCTATAAGTCTTTGGTTGAGAGGAACTATGTACACTGACATACAGATAAAACAACAGACTGCTTCTTCCCCAAGACATGTCTACAAATGATTTTAAACATCAGAAAGACTTATACAAAATATAGGTCCAAATCTAAAGCTTGGATTTGAGCTTATCTGAGCATTAAGAACAGAATCTGCATCTGGATTCAAATGTCATGGCTGTGCTCCCATACCCAGCACTACACAGGGAAACTACCAAATTTTGCAGAAGTTCAGATGATAATCCTGATACAAACTTTGCAGCTTTAGCTCTTTCTTAAAGATCATCTAGTCCTGAAAAGGTATTATGTAGAGTAATGAGAAAAGGAAAGTAGTTATTGCCCATGTTTCCTTGCATGGGAAAGCTGTTGTTAACTGACAGTGAATACCTTTCCTGTTTGATATAAAATTGTGCCTCTCATAAATACTGGTTCCTTTTATATTGTATATATTATGCTGTTTAACTATTAACCTGGATAAAGGGGCTATTTCCATTTGCAAGACAACGAAGCAGTCTCAAAAAGAACATGTGAAAAACTGAATGTGTTATTTGCATTTCCTTAGAATAACCACCTTGTGGTGAAAATGGGGAAAAACCACATCATAAATGCATACCAATATTCCTGTAAACAATAAGTTATTTAAACAAGCAAGTCTGCTCTTTGTTAGTTTCTAAGAGAAACACTTATATTACATCAAAAAAAAAAAAAAAAAAAAAGGAGTTCTCGTCTCTTCATGTGTCAGTATAATAATGCCTGCATTTGTAATTTTCATTCCATGCATCTGAAGAAGTGGGTTTTTTACCCACGAAAGCTTATGCCCAAATAAATCTCTTAGTCTTTAATGTGCCACCGGACTACTCGTTGTTTTTGTGGATATAGATTAACACAGCTGCCCCCTGATATTCAGCAAAAAACAAAAAACAAACAAAAAAAAACTTGGCTCTCAGTAAGCACAGCGGTTACACATTGGGTCACACAAAATCATAGAAATGTGTGGCTAGAGGTGACATTAAGACATCATCTAGTAGTCCATTCCTCGCTGTGCTAAGGCAGAATCCATCCCTGACAAGCATTTGTTTAACTCTCTCTTTAAAGCTTCCAGTAACAGGGATTCCTTATATCTCCAGAAAACCTGTTCTAGGGCTTAACTAGAAGGTTAGTTAGAAAGTTCTTCTTAATATTCAACCTAAATCTCCCTTGCTGCAAACTAAGCTGATTACTTCTTGTCATACCCTCGGTGGACATGGAGAACAATTAATCACTGACCTCTTTATAACAGCACTTAATATATTTGAAGACTTATGTCCCCCATCCTTTTTCTCTTCTCTAGACTAAACATACCTAATTCTTTCAACCTTTCTTCATAGGTCATAGTCTCATAGACTTTAATGTCAGAAAGAACCATCATGATCATCTAGTCTGGCCCCCTGCACATTGCAGGCCACAGAAACTCACCCATCCACTCCTGTAACAGACCCCTAACCTCTGGCTGAGTCATTGACATGCTCAAATCGTGATTTAAAAGACTTCCACTTACAGAGAATCTGCCATGTACACTAGTTTAAACCTGCAAATGACCCCAGACCCTATGCTGCATAGGAAGGTGAAAAAAGCCCCAGAGTCTCTGCCAATCTGACCTGGGATAAAATTCCTTCCCAACGCCAAATATGGAGATCAGTTAGACCCAGAGCATGTGGGCAAGACCCACCAGCCAGACACCTGGGAAAGAATTCTGTGTAGTAACTCAGAGCCCTCCCCATCTAGTGTCCCATCACCAACCCTTAGAGATATTTGCTGTTAGCAGTCACAGATCAGCTACATGCCATTGTAGACAGTCCCATCATATCATATCATATCCTCTCCATACACTTATCAAGCTCAGTCTTGAAGCCACTTGGGTTTTTTGCCCCCACTAATCTGCTTTGAAGGCTGTTCCAGAACGTCACTCCTCCGATGGTTAGAAACTTTCACCTAATTTCAAGCCTAAACTTGTTGATGGCCAGTCTATATCCTTTTGTTCTTGTGTCCACATAGGCACTTAACTTTAAATAACTCTCCTCTCTCCCTGATATTTATTCCTCTGATATATTTAGAGAGAGCAGTCATATCTCCTCTCAACCTTCTTTTGATTAGGCTAAACAAGTCAAGCTCTTTGAGTCTCCTCTCATAAGGTAGGTTTTCCATTCCTAAGATCTTCCTAGCAGCCCTTCTCTGCAGCAGTTCCAGTTTGAATTCATCTTTCTTAAATATGGGAGGCCAGAATTGCATACAGTATTCCACATGAGGTCTCACCAGTGCTTTGTATAATGGTCCTAACACTTCCGTGTCTCTACCTTGCCTGATGCATCCTAGGACTGTATTAGCCTTTTTCACAGTCACGTCACATTGGCAGCTCATAGTCATCCTGTGATCAACCAATATACCCAGGCCTTTCCTCCTCCTCTGTCACTTCCAATTGATAAGTCCCCTGCTTATATCAAAAATTATTGTTGTTAGTGTCTAAGTGCATGCCTTTGCACTATTAAATTTCAGCATCATCCAGATAATCTTGTATGGTATTCTGGTTCTCCTCTGTATTGGCAATACCTCCCAACTTTGTGTCCTCCTCAAATTTTATTAGCACACTCCCACTTTTTATATCAAGGTAATTAATAAAAATGTTAAATAAGATTGGTCCATGAGGAACTCCACTAGTTCCCTCCCTCCAGCCTGACAGTTCCCCTTTCAGTTATGACCTGTTGTAGTCTCCCCTTTAACGAGTTCCTTAGCCACCTTTCAATTCTCATATTAATCTCCAGGTCATGTTTTCCATACCTCTAATTTTTGTTGCTTTACCCTGAACTCTTTCCAATTTGTTCAAATCTTTCATAAAATGTGGTGCCCAAAACTGGACACAGTTCTCTAGTTGAAGCCTCACCAGTTCAAAGTAGACAGAACAATTACCTCCCGCATCTTACATATGACACTCCTGTTAGTACATCCCAGAATGACATTTGACTTTTTTGCAGCTGCATCAAATCATTGACTCTCATTCAATCTGTGATCCACTATAACCCCCAGATCCTTTTCTGCAGTACTACCATCATGCCAGATATTCCCCATTTTATAGTTGTATTTTTGCATTTGTCTTTATTGAATTTTATCTTACTGATTTCAGACCAATTCTCCATTTTAGCAAGATCATTTTGAATTCTAACTCTGTCCTACAAACTCCTCAACCCCTCCAAGGGCATCATATGCAAATTTTATAAGCATACTCTTCACTCCATCATCCAAGTCGTTAAAGAAAATATTGAATAGTACTGAACCTAGGACAGACCTGTATATGACCCCACTTGATACATCCTCCCAGTCTGACAGTAAGCCATTGATAACTACACTTTGAAAATGGTCTTTCAAAGTTGTTTACCCACCTTATAATAATTTCATCTAGATCATACTTCCCTAATTTGTTCATCAGAATGTCATATGGACTGTGTCCAAAGCCATAGTTGAAGCACATCTACTGGTTCTCCCCTCCCTCCACAATCCACTAAGATGGTTACTGTTAAAGAAGGAAATTTGACTGGACATGAGGTATTCTTGATCCTTGATCTTCTTCAGGTGACAGAACTCTGTATTGCTCAAAAGTTTTTCTTTTTCACCAGCAGAAGTTGGTCCAATAAAAGATATTGCCTCACCTACCTTGTACCTATAATATCCTGGGATCAACATGCTACAATGTGATATATTCTTGATAAATCCATGCAGACTATTACTTATCACCTTGTTATCCTTCTGCTATCTTGGCTCAACTTTAGCCAGCTCACTTAGTCTTCATAGAGAACTTGATGCAAGAATCAGAAGAGCCTCTTTCACCTTTGGCAAACTTACCTCACATATCTGGAGCAACAAGCTGCTAACCCTGAATACAAAAGGTATCCGTTTATCAGGCTTGTGTCCTCAGTACCCTCCTTTTTGGCTGTGAAAGCTGGGTCACGTACTCCAAGCACGAGTGGAGATTGAACAGCTTCCACCTTCGCTGTCTCAGAAAAATCATTGGAGTCACTTGGAACCAATGGATCACAAACAACGAGATCCTTGACAGAACCAGCCTACAGTGGACTACACTGGACACTCACAGGCTTTGCTGGCTGGGACACATGGAGTGTATGCCTCAAGATTGTCTGCTGAAGGCTGTGCTCTATGGCCAACTAAAGAACTTCTCACAAAGCAGAGGAAAGCCAAAGCTCTGATCTAGTGACAAGGTCAAGCAAAGTCTCAAGAGATTCAGTATTCCCACTGACAACTGGGAGACCCCTGCCAATAAACACTCAATCTGAAGAAGCTGGATCATGGAGAGCCATAGAGAGCCCAGAGTGATGCCTGCAACTGAGCCAGGAAACAGAGTGTGCTCCAACCTCCATCTAGTGAGTAGACCTGTAGCCATTGTGGGAAGGTCTGCCACTTGCTCATTGGTCTCTTCTCCCCACTGTTGTCAAGCACCAATTACTGATTGACTTCATCTGTTTCCTTTCATCTGATAAGATGTTGGATAATCACTAATTGTGTGCCTTAACCTTTATGATATTGTCCCTACATGCTAGTGCTAATCTTTTGTATTCCTCTTTAGCAATTTGTCCTTGTTTCCACTTTTTGTATTATTCTTTTTTTGAATTTTTGGGTCACTAGCATTCCTGATGCAGCCACATGATCTCTTACTATTCTTCTTATCTTTCCTCTGCATCCAGTTGGAGTTGTAGGGCTCACATTTTGAAAGAAAGCATTCTGGGGCCCTAGAGAGAATATTGTAGCCCTGCAGAGAGGAGGGGCAGGATTCTGGACTATATTATTATTTTCTTCAGTAGGACTTGGATCCAACTCTCTTCACACAGGACTACACAAGGGAGTTGCCATAACAAGCTCCATGATCTAATTTGGAAGTACAGTAACTCCTCACTTAAAGTCGTCCCGGTTAACGTTGTTTTGTTGCTGATCAATTAGGGAACACGCTCGTTTAAAGTTGTGCAATGCTCCCTTCTAACGTCGTTTGGCAGCTGCCTGCTTTGTCTACTGCTTGCAGGAAGAGCAGCCAGTTGCAGCTAGCTGATGGGGGCTTGGAACCAGGGTGGACTGGCAGCCCCCTATCAGCTCCCCCTATCAGGGCTGGCTCCAGCGTTTTTGCCGCCCCAAGTGGGGGAAAAAAAAAAAAAAAGCCATGATCGGCAGCAGCTCTGCCGCCGCTTCGTTCTTCGGCGGCCGGTCCTTCCATCCGAGAGGGACTGAGGGACCCGCCGCCGAATTGCTGCCGAAGAGCTGGACGTGCCGCCCCTCTCCGTTGGCCGCCCCAAGCACCTGCTTGTTGCGCTGGTGCCTGGAGCTGGCCCCGCTCCCCTAAGTTCCCTGTGCAACAGCTGCCTGCAGTTCAGCTGTGTCCCTCGCCCCACTGCCATGTGCTGCTCCTGCCCTCTGCCTTGGAGCTGCTCCCCAAAACTCTTGCTTGCTGTGCTGGGGGTGGGGGGAGGGAAGGATAAGGGGGGCTAATGTCAGGGTGTACCCCTCCCCCCACTCCTGCACCTCACTTACCCCCATCTTCCATAGAGCAGGGGGGACACACGACAGGGCTGTGGTCTCAGAAAGCTGATCTAATTAACAAGGCAGTGTACTTAAGGGAAATGCGCATATCTCCCTCCATTCCTGCTGCCTTGCAGAGTGAGAGAGTTAACCCTTGAGGGCTCAGCCAATTGCTAGTTCATCATTTAGCAGTAAGGGAAATATCCCACCCTCTGACTCCTCCACCTCAACCAAGCTTCACAATCATCATCACTGTGTACCAGTATTAAATTGTTTGTTTAAAACTTATACTCTGTGTGTGTGTGTGTAAATAATATAGTCTTTTGACTGGTGAAAAAAATTTCCCTGGAACCTAACCCCCTCATTTACATTAATTCTTATAGGGAAATTGGATTCACTTAACATCGTTTCGCTTAAAGTTGCATTTTTCAGGAACATAAACTACAACATTAAGTGAGGAGTTACTGTAATAGGATGAAGGGTGAATGGACATGCTATAAATTGGGAATAGAAGGGTGTGGGACTCTAGGAGTTCATTTCTCCCTAGGAGGATCTGCAAATCTCTGCCTTAGAGCTACTTTGTGCCTCCCTTGGTGGGCTGTCCTGTTCTTTGAATAGGTTAGCCTACTATGGAGCCAACAACTTTTTGTATGGCACGCGAATAATTTTGTGCTGGATTGTGTCCAAAGTGAATTAGAGGTGTGTGAAAAGTGAAAGAACTGGAGTGTCTAGATCGGTGTTTCTCAACCTTTTTAATACCAGGGACCAGCTTGCTGCCTTTCTAAACTGCGTCAGGGAGATCTCAGGGACCAGCGCCAATCCACAGACTAGTCATTGTGTAACTATCTAGAGAGTGTTTCTCAATGGAATAGCAAGGTTAGGGGAAAGGAGCAGCAGCACTGCTTGTTTCCACACACTGTCCCAATGGTGTATTTAAGCCCTGACCTGGAGGGAGCCCTCTAGCAGTGAAGAATTCATTGAGTTTCCATATCCTCTTCATATTTGCACTCAGCTAATGAGACTGCCAGTGAAGCTACCAATTAGTACCACTTGTGATGGAGTGTTTGTGACATGTATTCATGAAATCATTTGGATTTGCAGTCACTTGTGGTATAGCCCAATCCATGATCCTGCCATTATGACAATTGATTTAAATATACTAAGACACCCTGCTAGAGACACATCTAGTCTGAATACAGCTGATGAAGGTGACTCCACAACTTTCCTTGGAAGTTTGTTCCATTACCTAAAGTTGCTTTATAATTATACATTTTCCTTAACTTTCCCTACAATTTCTCAACTGCAGCTTAAGCCTACCACTACTTCTCTCTTCACTGACTAACTTATCCTTGACTGCTTATTTTGCTTAAGAGCCTTTGGTGAGGGACCTTATCAAAGGCTTTCTGAAAATCTAAATACACTATATCCACTGGATCCCCTTTGTCCGCATGCTTGTAGACCCCCTCAAAGAATTCTAGTAGATTGGTGAGGCATGATTTCCCTTTACAAAAACCATGTTGACTATTTCCCAACAAATTAGGTTCATCTATGTGTCTGACAATTTTGTTATTTACGATAGTTTCAATCAATTTGCTCGGTACTGAAGTGAAGTTTACTGGCCTGTAGTTGCCAGGGTCACCGCTGGAGCGCTTTTTAAAAATTGGAGTCACATTAGCTATCCTCCAGTCATTTGGTACAGAAGCTAATTTAAATGATAGGTTACAGATGACAGTTAGTAGGTAATGAAGTAAAAACCCTGATAATTAAATCTAAAAAGTATAAATAATGAAATAAGTTACTTATGCTGAATAATTTATGCATATAAGCCTATAGTAACCTAAATTTCACCCTAATAGAAGCTCTTCAAGGACTGGGTAGGATCAAGGATGTATACCGAGGTCATCTTATTTATCTACCTTTTCAACTTAAGGGCCACATCATATTCTTATTGTAAACCCATAGTGGGAAGAAAACACTTCCCAAAACATGCTCCTTTAAAGGGGGGTGGGGGGGGGAGAGGAGAAGAGGAAGGTTTGTGGATAACAATGCATCCTGTTACAAATGATAGCCTCAGAGGAACTCATTGGGACCCTTACAAGTTGTGAGGACAGCAGAGGGCTGCTGCATATAATTGCAACAGGCTCTCAGGCCATTGTAGATCACACCTCATGGTACCGTACCTGCACTGTCTGACAAGTGTTGTCTAGTTTTGAATTTTATTTCCTCACCCACATGCTCAGTGATCATGCAATGGGCAATATATGAAAAGCAAAGATACAGTGGAAATATAGATATAGAATACTGAAGAGAGATGTGACCAAGAAAATTATACTTGCTTTAGAGTCTCTCCCAATATGCAGGTGTCATAAAAAATTACAGGGTAGATTCTCTTGCAGCAGAGCTCTACTCAGTGCAGGCAAGTGGGAAGGCATCATGGAGCTAGTTTTGATTTCCAGATTCTCAGGACCAACCCCAACCCTGATGCTATTTAGAGCCACCAGACAGCAGTACATTTCATGACCAGTTTAGTGTCCTTAATAAAAAAAATATATATATATTAAAAAAAAAAATCCCTACAACTGTAGACAATAGGCAGAGCAGAGCTCTGCCTTAACCCTTCCCTGCCCTTGATGCACCCTATATGCCAAGAGCAGGAGACACAGAACCAACACTCTGCCACTAGCAGGGACTTCCTCTAAGCCAAGGAGATCCTATGCTGGCAATCTGCAGCCAGTTTCTGGTCCTTTTAAGACTCCTGAATGCCAGATCTCAATGGAGAACCAGACACCATATGAAAATGCCAGCTCTTTTCCCATTCCCTCCTTTCTGGAAACATGACCCCTATTTTTAGTTTACATATATATTGCTACTTTGCATGTCACTTGAAATTATTTGCCTCTAACAAGACACTGACATACCTGACATTTTCCCCATCTTGACTTTTCCTCACTTCTGTATTAACATACTTTGAGGCCATATCTTCTGACACATTTCATGTTACAGCAGAGAAAATGGATCAATTAATATTTAAACTGGCAAAGCATTCAGTTTTAACAAAAGCACATCCCTTGTGATGTTACAATCCATGTCAAACTTTGCTTTCTAGGAAGGAAGAAAGAATGAATTCTTTAAACAATACACTGCAGAGTTGTGAACTATGTAAACCCATTTAATCCTCCATGAGTCTGACCAGATTACTAGTCAATGCTTTCTAATTCAACCCCAAAACCAGTCACTGGAGTTTTAGGATTCCAAGTCAATTGCCCTTTCAGATGACTGATTGGCAGTGCACTATTATAAACCTATTCCCAAATTGGTACAGCATATTTTATGTCTCTTTATAATTCCAACTCCCTAGGAAAAAGGAGATTACAATCATCGTACTGGAGGAAGAGCTATGCTGTTTTTCTCTCTTTCACAGAGGAAAGAGGCAGAAAATGCTGAAATGTGAGGAACAGCTGTGTCTGCAGGGAGAGTGAGAGCGTGCGCGCATGCCTATTGTGGGGGAAAGAGTGCTGTGGGGAAAATTTGTCAGAGCACTGAATCTCAGACCAGTGGAGAAGGTCTTCAGGAGAAATGAAATTCCCAAATCCTATGAGATGCTGATTACCGTCTCCAAAGTGCTGAGTGCTCTTAATTCTCATTGACTTCAGCACCATGCATGTTTGGGCCCCTTGGAAATTGGTAGGAAACGAATGCTAGTATCAGCAGAAATCCAGATTGAGGAGGCAAGGCTGTGGGTAACTACAGGTTGAACAAAGCTACTCAGCAAAGACAGAGAAGGTGATACTCAAAAGGAAATGTACACAACTTCTTGAGATATCTACTTACTTGAGTACGAATATCAAAAGGTGGAGTTACATCGGTCTATTTTTATTTCCTTGTGCCTACCTTAACTTGCCCATCATTGAGCCCCTGGGTAGTTCAAGGCATTGCTCATTCAGTCTCCAATGGCTAGGATGTCTCCCTGCATCATTGTACAAGTCATTGCTCCTTCTCCCCATCCCCATAAAAGAAAAAAGAAAAAAGAAAAAACACACCCCTTTTAATATTCACATTAGTTTAATGATCTATCTTCAGGCTATAATATTCTCCCCATCTCCCCCCAACAAGTGATGATAAAACAATAAATGGGCTAAATACTACTTGGTGAAGCAAGCTGTGATTACACAGTCAGCAAATACTATTGAAAAAAGCAGAGTATCGGGAACCCTTGACTTCCTCCCCTCCCCCCATTTACCTGTGATTTAATCTTTCTAAAAAGACCTTAAAATGTTTTTAAAGTCTGGGAAGTGAAACTAACAATGGAGCAAAGCTAGCTGGAAATTAATGTCATACAGCAGATATATTTTCAAGGGAGGCAGAATTGTGGGGCAAGAGAAAAATATTTTGTAAGGAAAACAAATCTAATAAAAGAAAACTAAATAGGTTAGTTTAAATTTCTGTTTTGAAGAGAACATTGCCAAAAATGTTTCATAAAAGACTTATTGAATGCATGTTAAAATTGAAAGGAAAAAGCTTTTGTATTTAAGCTAAGAACGTTCCCTAGATACTTGATTTGGTTTTATTACTCTTTTTTCTGACACCAACATTTAAAAACAAAAACAAAAAAAAAAAGTGAGAAAACAGCATTTAAGTTATCTGAAGCTGCCTTCCATCAAGTTAAATGGGCTTTTGCATGACAAATCTGCAGGTCTCCTCATGAGTGGATATTTTCAAAGTTCATTTTTCCAGTGTTTGTATAAAAGGAAAGAAAGGGGAAGATATATAAGTGGGAGGAAAGATTAAACATTTCAGTGTTAGGTTTCCAGTGTGGTTGGCTCCATAAGCCATTCTCTTTCCAGTCCAACCCCCACACCCCTCTATTTTACAAGTAACCACATATTTCCATTTTTTAAAAAAAATGAAAGCTAAAAACCCTAAGCAGTGAAATCACTTTTGGCCTGGCTTGCCTGAAAAGCCTGCCTACTGCAGTACAGTGTTGTCAGCAGATTTATACTTGGAGTTTCAGACTATGTGCTTTACAGACAAACCTAGGGTAAACATCATGATGTTTCCTTGTGGGGCTTGAACTTTATCTTAAATTCTTTCAGATGATGTTCTGGTAACTTTATTGGCCCTTGAAGCACTTTGCCCTGTTCTTAAAGGGGTCACATTATTCCATTTAATCATTAGTCTGTTAGGAGCAGTGTGATCCTGACTCAAGCAGCCCAATGTGTAGGAGGAACTGTGCAGGCAGAGTCATCCTTTGGGACAGTGAAAACCTGCTCCCCGAGATGGTATCTGAAAAGTGCAGAAGAGGGGCATTGGTGATAGCCCTGCCTCTTTCCCAGTGCCTTTGGGGCAATATGTGCCCCCGTGCTGTGCAATGGGAGCACCAGAAATGGTAGAATTCACAAGATGGAGCTTGGCTTAATGCTGCAGGCCAGATCCTCAACTGGTATCAACTGGGGGAGCTTCTTTGACTTCTGATGCAAACACTCAACTATCAAGTGTGATAAGTTTCTGTAATGCTAGTGTAAAACACAAGAAAGAGCGTAAGAATGATCAAAGCAAGTTCATTTCAGGCTAAAGAATGCTCTTTAGAAATTTGTTTTTTCTGGAGCCCCTCACCAGAGCCCTGGCACAGAACCAACTAAATAGGTCAGACAAGGATGGTACCATTACTTTGTGTCAATAACTTTAGTGCTGGCAGAAGACAGACCAGTACTGTAAGCATAAACATTTGGTGTATATTATATGGCAGTGGTTTTCAACCTTTCTTCATTGGCGGACCCCTAAAAAAATTTCAAAGGGAGGTGCAGACCCCTTTGGAAATCTTAGACGTACACAGATCACAGGTTAAAACCGCTGTTATATGGGTTTGGATGCTGCTTAGCAATATTCCTATAACCCTTGGCAAAAGGCAATTTAATGAGACAAACCAGAGAGTAATGACAGTACAGTGCAAGTAGAATCATGTGCATGCAGGCAGTACTTCATGTAAATGTGATGAGACAAAATTATATTTATACTCTGCCCCCAGCCAATAAATCTTACCCAATGCCGTTTAAAAAAAAAAAGAGGCTACTGTAAGGCCTGTATTGACCAGAGAGGAAAAAATATTTACAAGGTTCTAGAATTCCTTAATTCGGTGGAGATGCTTCCTCTCCCTGAAAGTTCAGAGCCCTAATGGATTCTTCAAACCCTCATGCTGATTGAGAAGCCATGCTCAGCCAAGTAGGGACTAGGAGCAATTCCATGTGATTTATGAAATCAGTCACACTCAACCAAGTATTGCGCGCGCACACACACACACCCCTTCTCACAACTTACCTTTTTTTAAGTCTAAGGGTAATAAAGAATTTGCTGAATAATTCTGAGGAGAGTGTCATTTGTTTATAGACATTCTGGCCACAGAAAAGAGGCTAAATTAATCCATTAGGTTTTTCCATCTAGTTGTCTCAATTTGCATAAAGTTATTGCTTCAACTAGCAACACTCTCATTCCTGCAGGGTACAACCAACCAAGGAGGGCTGGGTCTGAGGATGTACAGCTTTAACATGGGAGCCTAAAGGGAGAACTTGAGTTCCTGGGGATCCCCATCTCCAGCTTGCTTGTGAAGTTTCATTTAAGATTTACTATTTAATCTCATTAGTAAGAATAATCATTCAGATCCTTAAATACTAGTGTATCAATTGTCAGATTATACCAGTCGTCCATCTAGTTTTAATGGCCTGGGACAGTGGCCAGCAACAGATGCTCCGGAGCAACATACAAGAAACTTCATAATGGATATTGTGAGATAGCTTAACCATAAGGGAAGTTTCTTCCTAATCCCATTAAATTACTAGTTAGGCAGTGATATGAAGCATGAGAGAGTTTCCCATTCTGATTACCATAGTTGAAACTTTTTTTTGCCCAGATAAAAACCATGTCTCCCACTCCCCCCGCAAAAAAAAAAAAAAAAAAAAAAGCCACCATATTTGGCAACACCAAAACATTGAGAGTGTGTTGATTTCTTGGAATTATTCAGTTAGAAAAAACTAAAAATCACGTTTTTAAAACTACATGCATTGTTTCAAAGGAACTTCATTGTGAAGTGTCCTTTAAAATTTTAATAAATTCAAGTTTAGAAATGCTTAAAATGGAAAATACTGTCTTGAAATGATCCCACCCCCACTTTTTGTAATTGCCAACAACAACAACAAAAAGCTATTCACCCATCTTTATGGATTACCCATATTAGTGTACAATCCTTTTTAGTTCCTATGTCATTCCAGGTCGCAATCCTGATCAGTGAGGGGCTGCATTACCACTTGCTGTTCCACCTGGTGTGACCCACAATGCTTTGCTGCTGTAGCCCCCAGCATGGGAATGTGACTTAAGTGTATCCTAAAGGCTTAGAACCCTGAAAGAAACAGAACCCCAAATGAGATTTAGAAACCACTCAATTTGATGCTTGACTCATGATGTTTGAGCATATAGAGTTGGTAATACTGATACTAAGAAGTTTATAACTGAAATTTGTTTCCCTGTAGTTTTTAACATTGACTATGTTGCCTCTGATGTAGGTCTGCATGAAGGTGCTGGATTGCTGACACAGATAGAATATTCTTAAAAGAAAAAAAGCACATTATTGCCTCCTGCTTCCAACTGATCCCAACACCCATACAGTTTAGGGAAATGCTCTCTTTTGTGAATGCAAGAGCCCTGCCTCTGCCATAAAATAATTCAAGTTGAAGCTTCTTTAAATGTCTCTGTTAATCATTTTACTTGTGACTTATGACCAATAGGGCAATTTCCTTCAATGTCACTGAAAAAAAAAAAAAAAAAAAAACCACCCACACCCACACACAACAACCCTTATCTGAGCTGGGATTGTATGCATCCTCTCTAGGGGGAAGAAGCAATGCAAGGCCTGGTTGTTCAAAGAACTATATTGAAGATGTGCCAGACAAGTGCACTTCCTGGGGAATACCTAGAGAGATTAAATGCAAATTCCTCACTTCCATTTATGCAAAACCCCAGCCTTTTGAAACTACATCCTGAGGAATGGGTCATTGTCTGTTGACCAACTGATCCCAGAGACTGGAGATCAAAGGCTTGAGCCTGAGAAGCCACTGAACTGCCCAGCCTGGGTTCTGGTTCCAAATCTGCAACAATTATGAACTTGTAATCACAGGGAAAACCCAGCTACAGGTTTTGAAGGACTGACACCTACTAGACCCTGAGGCTGAAGGCTTAGGGTGGGGGCTGATCTCAGGTAAGCTTTTTAGCATATGCTTTGGTTTGAATATGTTTTGCCTAATGCTTTTACCTTAAGAATAAATGTACTTGCCACGAAAGCTGTGTGGCAACTTGTATCTGCAAGCAATACACTGTAACCTCTAGAGAAAAAGCAAAGCACAGATATTGACCAGTAGATATCCCCAGCAGGCCAGTCTACTAATGAAGGCAGGGAACTGTGTAGAGTTAAAGAGCCCCTCAGTCAGGGGGAAGAGAGATGAGAGTCTTCACCCAAGAGCAGTGAGGACTGGGCACTGGAAAGCTTTTGAGGGAGCATGGAGGGGAATACAGGTGCAGTGACCCTGAAACTGTGACAGTTATATCGAAAGCATCCAATGTTCTTATCCAGGGTACCTGGATGTACCTGTCACATCTGACATTATATTCATTTGAAGATAGGTTCCATAGGGATAAGGCTGCAAGATTAAAAATAATTAAAAAAAAAAATAACTGAATGCTCAATCAAAAAATATCTGATCGAGACGCTTACTAATGATCTTCCAAAGTTAAGCTAAACATGGTGTTTAGAAGAGCTGATTGACTTTCCTTTAGAAAGTCATTCTGATGGAAGATTCTCAATTTGCTTGGAAAACTTTGATTTTCTGCTGGAAAGTCATTCCCAGCTCCCCCCACGCCTGGGCAGCCTGCCTAGTTGTTGGTCCAACTGCTGGGGCCTTCAGGACGTCCTGGCTCCTTAGCAGTTCAGGAACTGGAGCTCCCAAGCTGTCTAGCTCCCTGCCTGGTGAGCTGCTGTGGCATTGGGCAGCTCAGGGAACCTTGAAAACATTTCAGAAGGTCAAAATGAGATGACTAACTTTTTCTGAAAAAGGAATTATTTTTAAGACGTCTCTAAAAGAATGGGAATTCCCTAGCCAGCACTAGTATTTACATTGACATCAGCACAAAGTGTGGGATTCTTGTGGAGCATGTTGCTGGTCATGGGATTAAGTATATTTTCTATATAATTTAGTCCAGCCACAGCAGTTCAGCTTAATGAACACACATTTTTGAAAGACTTCTGTCTTACAATCATATTTAATATTCATTCAAAGCAGACTAAAAACATGCCTTTTCCCTCCATTCAATCCCCACCACTCAGGATTTTTTTTTTTTGGCTGGTTTTGGATAAGCCTACCGCAGACATTGCACAATTTTGGGGGGATCCCCCCCAGAACCAGTACAACATAGGCAATTGCTGTGCAAGCCCTCCAAAATATTTCAGCACAGTGTCACAATCCTGACCTACCTGTGTAGTGTAGATCCTGGATGCTCTGTCCTATCATTTCATTCTTGTTCTAAGATCCTGTAGATACAGATAATATTTTCAACATATGAACAACTCATTAAAGCTGCTATTGTGATCAAACTATGGGGACAAGGACAAAAATAGACAGTAGTGACTATACATTTGTCCTTGCACATGGACATGCAATACCGACCACCCCACCATTGTCCCCATCTAAACTCCAGAAACACATGTCTGAAGGCAAGTAAGCCCCACCTTTCAGGTGCACTAGCCAAGTATACACCTCAGACTGTGGCATGGCCTTGTACCCATGCCAGCGTGCAGAGTGGATGGGAGTAAGAGGTGTGTACCAGGTCTTGAGTTTTAGTTCTCCACCCTACTCCTACAAAGCAATGAATGCTTTTTTGCCTAATCCTTACCAGCTCCCTGTCCCCCACAATTTTTACCTGTAGTAACAAGCTGTGCTGACTGAATCAGAACAGCCTTCCACTGCACTCTTTACAGTGTGATTCAGGTGAACATGGATCTGAGAGCAGCCACCCAGCCCATTGACCAGACCCAGGTCTGCATCAATGTGTGGTCAGAGTACATGGTCCATGACTTTGCCCAGAGTGGCAGGAACAGACACATGTATGGAGACTGTTCACAGAGTAGGCAGGTATTGAGTGGACTGTGGCCCAGTGCCAGGAATGCATCAAGCAGCTGAAGCTCCTCTGCAGGAGGGCAAAACACACTCTTCAGAGGGCCCATTGTACATGCTTCAATGAGTTTGACCAGGTGCTGTCAAGAGCTCCTAGCCTGAAGTGCCTCACAATCCCCTCCTCAACCTCATTGAGGATGCCAATGAGAGCCAGAGCAAGGAGGCAGTGGTGCCACAGATGATGCCCAGGAAGACCTGGAGGATGAGGAGCATGTGATTCTGCATCTCTACCTGGAGAAGCCAGTTGAGGAAGTTCCTCTTCATGAGCCCCAGGAGAACTCAAAGTTGGGAAGCTACAGTATTCCCTCTTGGTCCAGTGCTACATTTTAACCCCGGCCCCCATTCCTCTTCAATGCTTAAATGGTCCCCAACCAAGACCTGGCTATAAATCCATTGTATTGACTTCTGATTAAATGCTTTTGGCAGAAGTCATAAAACAAGTTGTTAACAGTCATTGTGCCTTGTGTCTATGCATTTCTCAGCCTGCACACAGGCGCCAATGGTCAGGGCCAATCAGAGCACTGGAAGGGAGGTGGGAGGTTAGAAAGGTCCTGGTTGGGGAAGGGACAGTTGTGGTGCTGATCTGAAGCTTCAGGGAACCAAGTAGAGTTGCAGTGTGTGTGTCTTTTCCTGCCCATTTCACGGTTGTTGGGCAGGCAGAGGAATGGGTTTTTCTGGTGATGTTGCAGGTCGGGGGTGATGTTCATCTCTTCATTTGCATGGAAGCTCTATATGCTATCTGAGAATTCAGTCAATACCCAGTTGATTTGCCTTCTAGTCCTGTAAGCATACTTCAACAAGTGTATGGTGTTCAGGAACTCCAGCTGGGTCTTGAGATTTAAAAGCAATGCTAATACATTGGGATTAACATAGTGGTCTTCAAGGTACCAGAATGAAAGAGGGATAGCTCAGTGGTTTGAGCATTGGCCTGCTAAACCCAGGTTGTGAGTTCAATCCTTGTTCATCTGCAAACACTTGGAAGGTGGTAAGGTGATAGGGAACAGCCAGCATGGATTTGTAAAGAAGAAATCATGTCAAACCAATCTGATAGCTTTCTTCGATAGGATAACTAGTCTTGTGGATAAGGGAGAAGCTGTGCATGTGGTATACCTAGACTTTAGTAAGGTATTTGATACAGTCTCGCATGATATTCTTATCGATAAACTAGGCAAATACAATTTAGATGGGGCTACTATAAGGTGGGTGCATAACTGGCTGGATAACCGTACTCAGAGAATAGTTATTAATGGTTCCTAATCCTGCTGGAAAGGCATAATGAGTGGGGTTCTGCAGGGGTCTGTTTTGGGACCGGCTCTGTTCAATATCTTCATTAACGACTTAGATATTGGCATAGAAAGTACGCTTAAGTTTGCGGATGATACCAAACTGGGAGGGATTGCAACTGCTTTGGAGGACAGGGTCATAATTCAAAATGATCTGGACAAATTGGAGAAATGGTCGGAGTTAAACAGGATGAAGTTTAACAAAGACAAATGCAAAGTGCTCCACTTAGGAAGAAAAAAAATCAGTTTCACACATACAGAATGGGAAGAGACTGTCTAGAAAGGAGTACGGCAGAAAGGGATCTAGAGGTTATAGTGGACCACAAGCTAAATATGAGTCAACAGTGTGATGCTGTTGCAAAAAAAGCAAACATGATTCTGGGATCTATTAACAGGTGTGTTGTGAGCAAGACACGAGAAGTCATTCTTCCGCTCTACTCTGCTCTGGTTAGGCCTCAGCTGGAGTATTGCGTCCAGTTCTGGGCACCGCATTTCAAGAAAGATGTGGAGAAATTGGAAAGGGTCCAGAGAAGAGCGACAAGAATGATTAAAGGTCTTGAGAACATGACCTATGAAGGAAGGCTGAAAGAATTGGGTTTGTTTAGTTTGGAAAAGAGAAGACTGAGAGGGGACATGATAGCAGTTTTCAGGGATCTAAAAGGGTGTCATAAGGAGGAGGGAGAAAACTTGTTCACCTTAGCCTCTAAGGATAGAGCAAGAAGCAATGGGCTTAAACTGCAGCAAGGGAGGTCTAGGTTGGACATTAGAAAAAAGTTCCTAACTGTCAGGGTGGTTAAACACTGGAATAAATTGCCTAGGGAGGTTGTGGAATCTCCATCTCTGGAGATATTTAAGAGTAGGTTAGATAAATGTCTATCAGGGATGGTCTAGACAGTATTTGGTCCTGCCATGCGGGCAGGGGACTGGACTCGATGACCTCTCGAGGTCCCTTCCAGTCCTAGAATCTATGAATCTAATGTGCTTGGTCCACCTTCAAAAGTGACCAAATTCCTTCATGCCATAAGATGTTGTGGGGTGACCATTAGCAGAAGCATCGATCTGACAGATTGCTAGATCTCCTTCACAGGACTGGAAAAGCAGCCTCTTTCATTCTGGTACCTTGAAGACCACTATGTTATCCAAATGTTGGTCAGTCTTTAAAGAAGTTGCAAGCTGGTAACATAGCCCATAGAAGGAACTACCATTCCCACTCGACCTTGAGACACTATGAAAATTTTGAATTTTTAAAAAACATTAGTACATGCATCTTACCATTAGTAGCCTGTGCTCCTTCCTCGTGGGCTGTAATTGCTGTCTGAGAACCATGGTTGGTCTAACAGTTGCATTCATGGAATACTGAAAAAGTATTAATATTGTGGCTTTCCACATCAAAGTGTGTCATGTAAAGGGTTTTCCTCAGCTTCTTCCAAAAGAGAAAAAAAAAATACTACCCTTGTCTTTGAATTGGTAGGACTTCTACTCCTAAGAGGGAAAACCATGCTGCCAGGAGCATCATTCCAGAGCCAGTAGAGACAGATAGAGAAGGACCTTGGCACAGACAGGAGGCATCAAAAGAAGTTTGACTACTCAGGGCATGGGAGGCTTGAGTTCTTCAGCAGGAAGAGACTGATGAACTGGTTCATTGAGGAGGAGGCACACTGTAGGCAATGGGAGCCTGCCCTAATGGAAAGGCTGATGGAACTGACGGCCAAACAAGTTTTGGAGGGTTTCCTGCTGTTGTAGCCACACCACTTCTACGCTTCCACCACAACCTCCTCCAGTTGCCTCCAGGGTTGTGCTGAGGCAGAGGAGCCTGCCCTTCCCTTGCCCCCGTCTTCCCCCCCTCCCCGAGTGACCAGGAGCACCTGGCAGGACTCCCGGGACCACACCCTCCACTGGCACCTAAAACCCCTCAAAAGCTGCCCCCCCCCCAAGTGTCCAGGAGGGGAATGATTAGCCGGTGGGAGTTGATGAAGCCCATTAAGTGCTCACCCTCCAATCCCTGTGCAAGAGATATCCCCAGTTGTCTCCAAGAACAGCTGGCCTCCATTGTTTCCCCTCTTTTTGGTTGGGGGAGGGCAAGGACACAGGTGCCAAGACTTTAACATGTGTCCATTGTTCACAGGTTCAGTCTTATTATATTTTGTTGGTTTTTATTTCCTTTTAAAATATTTCAATTAGACATTCCATATACTTTTAACAAATGTTAGTTTCTTTGACTGTGTATGATGAAGGAAAACAAAAGTTTTCTGGTTCAGATTGGGTTGCATGATTTGCACACCATTCCAATTTACTTACCAACATCTGGTACCATCGTACTGCAAATACTTTTATACCTGTCCCAGTTCCAGGTTAGGAAATATCTGAATTTTCAAGGACACATGGGAGGGGGTGTGTGTGTGTGTGGGGGGGGGGAGTGCATTGTTATGTGCTTGCAGAAAGCACTGCTATTCTAAAAGCAGAAGAACTCAACACAGAAAAGGGATCGATAAAAGGTGTTTATGGCTTGGTTCACATGCAGAAAAATCCCACTTATGCATAGATCAGTATTAACTGAGTCACAAACCTACACAAATCACCACCACCAGTGGGCTTTTGAACCCCAAAATGGTTTGCAACTGAATAGCGGTCTTGTGTTGCCAGCTTCCACAGGGCAATAGCCACCTGTTTCTGCACCAGTACTGCTGCCCTGAATCAAATGTTTTGTCACTGGAGGTTTGGTGCAAGCTCACCACACAGCTCCATGAAAGTCTGTTTCCTCTTTCAGAACTTCTGAAAGAACTGCTAGTCATCCCAAGTTTCCAAAATCATGGTAGACAAATTGTCATTCCCCCTTAAGGTCAGCTGTCTTTGGTCTCAGAAAGATTGGTGAGATCCAGGATGGAATTTGGGCAGATCACCTACTCCACTGCATAAATATTTGTCATGCAATAAGGAGCAGAACCACATCATCTTCCAAATTCTCCTTGTCTTCTACCCAGTTTGGCAAGAGGGATAGTTGAGCAGGAACTGCCACCAGCAAGTGGGTGAAGGTGGGAGACAGTATCAACATGACAAGCAGAGGTTCCTAGAGCATCTCCCATGATGCACAGAACCTAGGGTACCACCCCTGAAATTGTAGCACTAGTGTTGCATTACAGCAGCAGTGTGGCCATTGAGGGTGGTGTGTACACTGTGTTATATGCTCATCCAGCACAGCTTATGTAGATAGACCACATATGCTAGTGTGTGCATGGTCTAGTAACTGAATATGCTCATCAATGTAGATATAGCCTAAAAGTTATTTCCCAGGCTTTTGCAGCTGGTATCTTTTCCAACCCAAATATATACTAGAGCTTAGCCAAAGAATGTTATTGAAACTTTCTGTTAAAGTTTGTGTTTTGTCAAAACACAAATTTCTCACAAGTGTGAGGTTTTGTTTGTTGGCCAAGAAATAAAAGCTTCTGGCTGAAAAGTGAAGTTTTCAGATGATATAAAGTCAAATTTTCTGTATCTTGATCGGCTATTTGTTATTCAAAATGAGCCAAATCCTGAGGCCTTTAGTTTTTACTCAGTCCTTGATCAAGCATGTTCCAATTGATGTCAATGGGTGTTTGAGATTATTATCTTCAATAAACTAGGGTCTTATATCCATGTTCAGGCACAAACAAGTGACCCAAGTGCTGAGTATCTAACAGCCCCAGGGAGTTCAATGGCTTGTGTCAAGAGCTCAGGATTTGGGCCCATACTTTTGAATTTCAATGTGATTTAGATGCCCAACACACTTTAGGCTCTTTTGAAAATCCCAATAGTTGAGATTACACATCATATACTTTAAGTGCTGACAACATGTTTGATATGGCAATAATACACAACTGTCTGCAGAATTCCTAGCCTGGAGAACATACAATCTAGGGACAGGACACAGACATCCTGAGGAAGGAAGTTACCTTAGAATGTCATTTAATCCCTTTCTTAATTATATATTTTTTCTTTCCCCTTCACCCCTCCCCTGCCCCCCTTTTGAAAGTCTCAGAATCAGTGAGTTTTCGGGGGAGGGGGCAGATCTTGAATGGGGAGAAGTGGGGAGCCCAGCATAGTAAGCTTGGAGAGCATTAAGTGGAATGTAACAAATGCATACACCTTGTATTAACTCTCTGCATAGAGGTAAATTTCTACGTACAGGGGAAGACTGGAAGATGGTGCAAAGCAGAGAGTCAGAGAAGGAACCAAAAGTCAGCATGGACACTGGAAGACCAGTTCTCCAGTACAGTGTCTCTCAACCTTTCCAGACTACTGTACCCGAGGCGTCTGATTTATCTTGCATACCCCTAAGTTTCACCTCACTTAAAGACTACTTGCTTACAAAAATCAGACATAAAAATACAAAGAAGTGTCACAGCACACTATTACTGAAAAAATTGTTTACTTTCTCATTTTTACCATATAATTAGAAAACAAGTCAATTGGAATAAATATTGTACTTACATTTCTGTGTATAGTATATAGAGCAGCATAAACAAGTCAGTGTCTGTATGAAATTTTAGTTTGTACTGACTTCGCTAGTACTTTTTATGTAGCCTGTTGTAAAACTAGGCAAATGCCTAGATGAGCTGATGTACCCCCTGGAAGACCTCAACCCGGGGTATGCAGAGAACCACTTCTCCAGTACTCCCCTACAATACAGAGCATTTTAAAGATCAGCACATACTGTAGAATCTCTCTTCCCTACTATACACAGACAAATTGCACAATTCATGTGAACCAACTGGGACAATTTATTTTTTGCATGAATAGAGGCCTTATTTAGCAAACTTTCTGGATTGATTCACTTAGTTTTGGAAGCCTTATTCTAGGCTAATAAATACAACTTTCATAAAAATCTTTATAAGTCTTGGCTAAAGTTATGTAATAATGAGTTTAGTCCCAGCAGCTAAAAGGATTCATTCTTACAATGAGGTCAGTAAGATGAAGGAGCTTCTGACGTAGGACTTGATGGCTGCATTCCAGACCAAACAGTTTAAGATAAATGGTTTTAGTCTGGCTTTGGTCTGCTCTTCCCATCTGCACCTGCTGAAAGATGCATTGAGGTACAGTATATAACTATAATACTTCATGAACTATTAGAGAATCCTGCAATTCACAGGAATTTATAAAACTTTAATCTGTTCTTTAGGAAACAAGCCAACTATTTGCATCTTATGGAGATGCACATTTGTGGCAGCTTATGATTTGTTCCCATTGTGTTTGTTGTATAGAGGCAATATTTTAACTAGTGGAAGGTTTAGAATACCTCTGCATATTCTGAAATGTAGTTATTAGAAACGGATAGTCAGTGACATGATGGCTAGTGAAAAGCAGGAAACAGGAGATCAGGCTCCTAAATACACAACTTGAAACAGCCCCTTTACCTAAAATTTTTAAACAGTGGAGGGAAAGAGGATTTTCAAAGGCCCAGATGGGAGTCCAACTCCCATTGAATTTCAGTGGAATATAGATGCCTAATTCCCTAAAGCTCCTTGTATCAGCTTTGATTTTTCAGCTTTTCTATTTTAGTTGTCCATGGACGGACATGTTAGTGTATGCTTTCATATGTTGCTCCCCCAAAAGTTAAACAAAACAAAAAAAAACCCACCACCAGAATGTGTCAGCACTAACTTTTGGCCCAAAACTAGCTAATACTTAGAATATACAAGTTATATTCATGTGAGTAACTCCACTGACTAAGACAGACCAAAAACCACTTTTGTGGTTAAATTATTCACATGTTCACAGTTGAGTCCTTTAGTGGCAATAATAATTCTTTGCGCTTCTGTTGGACCTGAAAGCACCTCACAAGAATATGGTGAGTTTAATTCCTGTAGGAAGACAAACAAAAGCTCAGCGAGGTTAGGTGATTTGCTGCACATTTTATTGTCTTTCAACTGAGAGCTGGGTGTAGAACCCAGCTCTCTTGACTTCTTGAGCCACATCATTACCCCCTGTTTTGGTTAGAGAGGATACTGTACTAAAGTATCAAATTATTAAAATACATGAAAATTGTTTTGCTTAAGTTGTGTTGTAAGAGGTTTCATTTCACTTTGGAAGCAGGATCTTTCCTTTGAGGCCAGCGATACAGATGAATGAAAGAAATATCAAGCTTTGCATTTCCAATACACAACAAATGGAGCATAGCTGGTATGAAGAGTCCCCTTCAGTCTGAGGCTGTGTTTTTCCACCCGCAGTGATGCAAGCTGGCAGATGACCTCATGACAACACAGATGAAAGTGAATCAAATAGAGGTAGTGCCAATATACTGATGGAGGCAACCATGGCTGCAGACAAATGTTTTCATGTCTGGCTTTTAAAAAAAATAAAAATTGTAGTTTTCAGCTCCAAGCTGACAGAGCAGAAACGTGGATTTCCTTACAGAGCAGTTTCTTGGAAGACTGATTAGGAGTGAGTATGCCTCCAGACAGGACTTAATACTTTTTTTTTTTTTTGGACAAATATCCTATTCCAGAAAGTTTCATTTGAATGTCACTCTAAATAGCAGCTAGAATACTAAGTTATTTTTCAGTGAGGATAGTCAGTGTTTAATAAATTCTGGCAGAAAGCAAGCAGCAAGAGGACAGTTTTGGCTAGAAATCTTGGCTCCATTTCTTTCTACTTTGCACTGCCCCAGAGGAGCAAAGTCAAATTAACATATTCCCTCCTTTGTCTTGATTCTTACATTTACACCCGTTTTACATTGATGTGATTCCATTGGCTCAAATAGAGTTACTCTTGACTTACACAGGTGTAAAGCACAAGGCTAGTTTAGCTGGCTTCTCAGGTATTGCCCTGGTGTAGTGGGCTTCCCTATATATATGACCACCTACCCCAGATATGTCAGGGGTGCAGCTCAAATGCAGCTGCACTCCAACCTTTGTTGGTTGCAAGAGTCAGCCACGAGAGAGCCATAGGAGCTGGTTGTAAGTTAGAGCAGCCAGAGGGTAACTCTTTCACAAGCGGTACCAGGGAGAGCCTTAGGGAAAATGGCACCATGGGCAAACTTGTGTTTTGACACCCTTGGCCCCAGTGTGTGCGGAGGCCCCCCACTTGCCCCACCCCCCCTTCACACAGATGGGGAAACTGACCTGGATGTATGGAGCAGCTGGCATTACTGCTTGCACACACCCCTCCCTCCTGCCTCTAACGCTGTTCCTCCACACACCCCTAGAGGGCTGGGGGGGGGCGGGGAAGTGAGGAGTGATGTCAGGGCTCCCTGCATCCACTTCCCTACTTCGGCTGTGTAAGGGGAGGGCAGGAGCAGCAGCTGCGCATGATGCTTGCCTCACAGCACAGCCCAAGTGGGGAAAGTGACCTGGATGCAGGGAGTGCTTCATGTTGCTCCTTGCTCTCCTCCTCATAGTCCCCCTAGGGGGGCATGGAGGAATGTTGGGGGGAGAGCAGTATCTGTGCATCATTGCTGCTCCCCCCTCCCTTACATGTTCCTCCACCAGGAGGAAGCAGGGAGAAATCTTGGCATCCCACCCCCGCTTATGCGGCACTCCCCTACCAGCCAGGAGCAATTTCTGACTCTACACCTGCAGAGTGCACATCTATGCTGCTGCACAGCACCCCCTTGTGGCCCAGGTGGCCTACTCCTCAGGCCAGCCCAGCCTGGGACCAAACTAGTCCCTGGCCAGCCCCAGAATATAAAGAGTTACTAATTATCATGCAGCCACCTTTGCCTACCCCACACATGCCAAGCTGTGAGAGCTCAGCTCAGAACCAGGGCCATTAATTTTATGGTCTAAATTGTCAACAAGTCCTTCTGAAATCAGAATATTGACAGGTAGTAAAAAGATAATATAGCTGTGCATTTATTTTCACTGAAGAAACAATCCCCACTGTGTGGAAATATTGAAGTTGCTTTAATTTTAAGGATCAGTTTTGAAGTTATAGCTGACATTCAAACGCTCATATTTCCTCAATAAACAAAATAGTATGAGCTGGGAGTCAGTCACTTCTGCCTGTGCATGTACATGATTAATGACTTCTAAATAATCAAATGGGCCTCTTGTGGCCATCAGGACATTCTGAAGCCAAGATCATCTGGATATTGGGGAAGTGTCAAGTAGGGACATTTGCAATACAAATTCCATACATCAATAGCTATCTATTAGGTTAAGCATGAACAAATGCCTCAAAGGACCTTTGTTAAAACTGAGCAGCAATTTGAGAGTCCTCAGTAAATCATTCCTTGCAGGCCATAGCCCTCCTGGAAACACGTATTCTGCCTTTAAAGAGGACATAGGGGGCCAAGTTCTGCTCTCATGTATGCTGGTGTAGATGAGGAATTATTCCACTGAAGTCAGAGAGGTTATTTTAGATTTATAGCAGTGTAACACTTTGGCTCAGGAAGTATCGATTAAGTGATATTTATTTATTGTAAAGAAGTCATAATGGAGGCACTGCCAGCCAGGACTTTAGTTATAAGGTTGCTACTGTGAAGGTACTTACCATCTCAGTCATCTCTATCTAAGAACAGATGAATGTTGCAAGTAATTTCGTAATACATTACTAGTACCTGAAAATGTCTTAAGGCTATGTTGTCTCATACTAAAAAAAAAAAAAAAAAAACTATTTTAAAACCCTGAAAATAAAATTCCTTTTTCTGCCCAAAGATTTGGGGGAGGGATAGCTCAGTGGTTTGAGCATTGGCCTGCTAAACCCAGGATTGTGAGTTCAATCCTTGAGGAGGCCACTTGGGGATCTAGGGCAAAATCAGTACTTGGTCCTGCTAGTGAAGGCTGGGGGCTGGACTCGATGACCTTTCAAGGTCCCTTCCAGTTCTAGGAGACGGGATATCTCCATTAATTATTTATTATTATTATTTGATCCTAAACTCCTTGCTCAAGCGAAACACCATTGACATTGGTGGTATTATGACTTAATTAGAAGGCAGGATCAAATAGGTCTTTTTTTCTATTAGGCAAAAAGCTTTTGGCCTATAATTAGTTTTGCCCACAACTAAGGTCACTTGTGTTCTGACTACCAGAGTGTGCCTGTGTGAAGGCAACAGGGCTGATCTGCAATAATTAATAATGTCTTTTAACCAGATATTTTGTTGCTTACTGTATGCATATAGTTAGTTAAATGAATAAAAAGATTTGTTAGCAAATATCCTTCCTGGATGCATTTCCCATCTCATGCCAGCACTTCAAGGAATAAGACAATGGAGAGCCACCTAGTTTGAAGTGCATCTCTGACATCCTGCTGGGTCACCAGAACCTATTTAAACCAAGCTTGGAAACACCAAATAGAATGAAGGAAAAGGGGTGTTCTTAAAGGCTAAGACTGAGGCAGAGACTGATCCCCAGACCCAATAGGTCAGTGGCAAGATTTGCCTAAAGATGTAGGTAGGTCTGATAAACATGCACATAGATCTCTGGCTGTGATAAAATCTTCTTATGTTATGCTTTGTTCCTGCCATTAAGATTAAACAATACTTTAGTCTAAGGAAGTTGTTTGGTCATTGTATTAACCACAGGTCAGTGCTCCAATAGGGAAGACTTTCAGGAGTTGAACCCAGTCTGACCTGCTTAATATATATATAGCAGATAGGTATTATTATTGCCTCTCAAAGCACTAAAAAAAACCAAGTATAATTATCCCAGATTGTACACAGGGTGCTGTAGCCTAAGATCAAGTCTAAGAGTGGGAGAATTGTGGGATTCTACTCAGAGAAAGGTGAAGGTGCAGGGCTTATTATCTGAAGGGGTCCACTCAGAGATTAGAAAGGTGTCAGAGTCTGCAATCATCACAGTCTGCATATCAATTACTTAGAAGTCCATGTGGCAATAATTCCAGGCTCATGTAGTTAGACTGCATTAGCAGCCTTGACAGCATGAAATAAAAGGAAGCAAGCTTTGGAAAAAAAAAAAAAAAAAATCTGGCACCTTAGGTGCCAAGTGTGCTTGTCTACTTTAAAATGTATAGTTTACTTAAAGCACTCAGTGTCCCTTTAACATACTCTAACCACAGCTGTTTATTTTGCTTAGAATATAGGTTCAGTTGAGAAGTTATAAATTTAAGTGAAGCACATCTAAATAATAAAGTGAAATTAAGTTTAAAAAATTAGTTTATAGGTGAGTGCTGGACACACTGCAGTGTTGGCTTTTTCAGGGCCCCCAGAACTCTTGGTCAGAGACACCCCCCCCCCACACACACACACACTCCCCCTTACTCACAAAGTAAGTTTGACTCTATAGCACAATACTGGCACAGGGGGTCCCCTCAGCTTGCACTTGATATCATCTGATGTGCACTGCTCTGAGCCAGGATGTTCTGCCTGGCCAGGTTTGCTCTGGTTCACTGCTACCATTTGGTCCTATTAGCTTTTGTCACTCAACCAGGCCTGTTGGGAAGAGAGTGGGCCTAGACAGCCCCTGCCAGCTCCACCCTACTCCCACCCAACCCCCTGGCTGCCTTCCCCTCAACAACTATACCTGATTCCATCCAGTCTGCCAACATTAGCCCGAATGGCACGCTGGAAGTGAATTCCCAATGAAGTCTAAGACTTTAGGTTGGAACTTCTGTTAAGGGCTTGGAGACCAGAGCAAAGCAAGCCTCACATCCCACACTTTTCTTTATCTACCTTGGGTTTGACTAGCCAAACGATTCATTTAGGGAGTCCTAATTAGTTATACTCTAATGCCATAGAGTAGGGTATAATCCTTCCTAAATATATACACTTGAATACATGTGGAAGGGCACGTTTACATAATACATTTTACACATCCAATGAACACAATACAAGGAAACTCCAAATACAACATTAAACACGTTATGAAACTAGAAGCACAAGACACATACCTACCAGTAGATCAGAACCCCTTCATTTTTACCTACTGAGGGAGCCAAAGAGCTGTTCCCTGCAGGCCTCCTAGTTTTCGAAGTAAAGTAAAGGAGCAGCTGCCCAGGAGGCTTAAGACTCACTGTTGTTCAATGCAGAAGACTATGCAAAGTGATAACTATCCACTATCTAGCGTGGTAAAATCCATGTAACTTCTAACAATGTTATTCACCCTGCTGTGCATCGTGAAAGAACTTGTAGGATTGTGCCCATAAAGAAGCTACAGGAATATACAGGTGAATCCAGTTATAAGGATGAATTTGGTCTAGCCTGTTTTGATATTTAATTCAGACTGAGCATTACATCAAATCCAGAACCATAAAACGATGAATCTGACGAATTAGACATGAACCCAGAAGCAAAGTATCTATCATACAAAAGCAGCACAACTTCTATAAACTCAGTTTATAATTGACTAATTGGCACCCCCACATGCAGTAACATGCTTGACCTGCAGCTATGTGGTGCTTGGAAGATGTGTGAAATTCCTCCTTCTTTTGAAGAAGAAATGTTCATGCTAATCCTCAAACAAATGCCCAGTGATCACTGAAGGGCAGAAAGTCATATGTTATAGATGATGGGAGTAATTTTTAATTCACAAAGCCACAAAAAAACAAACAAACAAAAAAACCCTCACACGTAGAACTAAATTGCGCCAGTTTCCTCAACTCAGACAAGAATCTGAGAGAGGCAGCCCCTATTCTACTTCCTCCAGAGAAAGCTCAGTTAAACCTGCACCTTAAGACTGTCAAGAATTTTCATAATTTGGCAGAGAGTCTCTTAACATGTCTTTGGAATTAGTTTTTAGTATGGAAGCCTGTTGGGTTTGCAAAATTAAGCTGATATCTTATAGCTGGGCTTCATAGAAGACTTTTGGTATTGCCTGTTTTGGTCAAGTCAGAGCAGCTTTTTTCACCCTCCCATAATATTTCAGCACTTCTGCTCCCAACCATAACCAGGAAGTAAAAATATAAAATAATTTTAAAAAGAGAAAAGAGTTAATTAAAAGAGGAATAGTTCATCAGAAGATTTAAAATTCACATCTAAGTTGCTAGTTCAATAATGATTTAACATTTCAACAGCCCTTTGATGGCCTCAATCCAATCCCTAGCAGAAAGGGGGATCAGATTTATACAAAAAAAATTAAATGGCAAATATTGTTATAACAGAAAATATGTTGTTGGCAATCTCAGCAGGGATGAGAGAATTGAATGTCATGGAGAATGGACTCTACTCTGTTAGAAGTGGTCCTTTCTGATCAGGCCTACTGTCTGCCCAGCATGTCTATAGCCTGATCTGGGGTCCTAGCACTGTGGCTGTTTGCACCACATCACTTCATAGTCAAACTCAGTCAGTTTATCTGACCTTGAGAAGGTCACCCCACTGCAAGGGGGTCCTCTCATGGTATAAAGCAGGAATTGTAACTCTAATGCCACCTATCTCCTTACTGCTATTGTAGGTGGTATGGTTGCAGTAGTGGGGTATGGCCAGGGATCTCTATGCCCCACCAATCCTGAGCTACAATTTTGGCTCTTTGGAGACTCTGATAGCCAGCATACCTCAGAGTAGTAGTTGGGCTGCTGTAACTCATGCCTGGTGTCAGCCTTGCACACAGTGACATCAAGAATGGAGTACAAAAGTGAGCTTTACATCCCAAGCTGTCCAGAACGGTCCTCAGCCACAATATGAGGATCTGGCACAATATGAGAAAGCTAGCTCTGCCCCTGTCCATGCTGTACATATTCTCAGGAAAAAGAAGAGTCCAGCCTCTAGTAGTGTCAAACCAGTGCCTTTCATAAGCAGTACGTCCTCCAAGAAGAGGGTTAATCAAAAGGATAGGTCAAGAATTGCAATGGTTCTTTGCTAAATGTAAGTTTTCAGTTTATGCAAACTTTGTGTTCTTGTCACTTTTGCTTCTTTCCTGTTCATTAATACAAAATGACATGGCTGTGTTAATGAAGGAATGGAGCCTGTTCTACTCATGAGGCTGCACGAGTTTTTTAAAGCACAGACCTTCAGAGAAAGTGTGTACCATCTCAATAGGGCAATGTCTGAGAAATCCTGGGGATTTGGGGGTAAACCGGTCTCCATGCATTCTTTAGAAGGGTGCAAGTGCATATTCCCATTAAAGCACTGTCAGTTCTACAGGCAAGTGTGAGGTGGAAGTTGCTAGCTAGGGAACTCTGGAGCACAAAGACTGTAAACCGCTGCAACCATTCCTAGTGGCCATTCAAAGGCTAACAGAAAAGTGTCTTAGCACCCTCCCCTCACTGTTGTACATTTGTGAAGATGCCCTGTACAATATGTCTGTAAAAGCCTAACAAATAAAATACAATGGCACCTCAAATTACACTGTATGCTTCTTATAGAAAGCATTCTTCTGCATCAAATTCAGACTGAATATCATGCTGTACTAAAATGGGGCAGGCAACAGCTTAGACCAGCCCAGAGTGTTATAATAGTCACACTTAATGTGCCCTTTGGGGTTGATGAAAGGAAAATCCCACTCTCACTCTACTTCTCTGCCTCCCTAGGAAAGGGAGAGAAGTAAAGTGAGAGAAATTGGGGAGGGAGGTCAAGAACATTTTCTGACAAGCTTTTTCCCCTAGGAAAAAAAGTTGGAGTATGAGAAAATGAGGTTCCCATTCACGCACTGAAGTGAAACAACATCATAAAACATTGTTGAAAAAGTTAGCAAAGTAATTTTTGATAAGTATATGTACCCTTTTTCTGCCAGCTCTGGCTACAACCTAGGAGGAGCAGCTCTGGTGACCTTAACATGCAAGCGTTAAGGTCAAAGACTCTGTCAGCATCACTACAGCCAGAAGAGGAGCTCAGAGGATTAGGGGTAAATTTTTAAAGTGTACAATTCTTATCAGAGAAATTCTTTTCATGCTGAAAGTTAACAGTCCAAGCATCTTTGGAACATGGAAGACGAACACTAGGAGTATCTGAGAGAGAGATTAGTTTGTGTTCCTTTTAAATTTGGATTTGCTTGAAGCACTCAGTGTACTGACTGAATATACATATTGCCCAACAGCCCCTGAAGTTCTCGGTTTACTTTTCTGTATCACTTGTTGCTGCCACCTTCTCCTAGGCAAGGAGAGTGTTGCTCGTTGTATTTCTAGAGAAAACTCAAGTTGTTCAGCTAGATTTGCTCATACTACCATCTTCTATGATGTTGTCTACAAGCGTTACTCAAACAGCTTACAAATCCTTCTCTCATTTACACCAATTCAGTCCCACAGAAGCTAATACACCAGCAGACCTAAAAGCAGTACTTGGTCTACTGCAGATAAAAAGTATTCAAAAAAATAATCCTCTGGAAGTTAGTTTAAGAGTTTCTCTTGTTCACCTCCACCTTAAAGTTAAGGTTTCATACAAAACAGGATATTTATAAACACACTATATTACAGGATGAAACACTGACAGATTGACCTTTAGCCAGGTTATTGCTAACTAACATTGAATTTGTTGTTTTTCTAGAACTCATGCTTTGTATTGAGCTGAATATAGCCTAACAAAAGGCAACAACTTCTAGTTTAAGAGCATTAATATTATGCTACATTATGCCAGTAGCAGCACTGCCTTATCTTATGGGCCACTATTTCTTTGAAAAGGTTTTTCCAACTGTGCTGTATGGTACCATTGAATGGTAGAAAGAAGTAGTATTATAAGTTAGAGGCAGGTACCAAAACATATTAAAATGAGATCGTACAGGAACCAGAGAAGTGGTAAATAGAAGTGACCCACCTTGGTAATTGGCTTAAACTTGTGCTAAGCATTTGACTGTTAGAGCTGGACAGTATATCTTTAGTGTCTTATGTTTTTATGTCATTAGCACAGGAATAATCAGGTGGGCACAGGCAAAAAAGAACGTAACACAATATCAGGCCGTGACACTGTTGAGGACTATGATTTTACTGCTCTAAAATTAGGTGCTTACAGGGAGTTTAGGGATAGTACCGTGTTCTTTATTAAAATAAGCTTCCTTGCCATTGCCAAGTAACATGCTCCCTCACCCTCCCTGCTTTTACCCTTAATTTTGAGAGAGAGATTACATGGTATCCAAAAAGCCTCCCAAGAAGAATATCATGTGCCTTTTGAAGACACCGATGCTTCTCTTATACCCTACTTGGTACAGGAATAGGTATGAATCATTTCTATCATAATTTGATCATTAGTCATAGAGTTAGACAAGCTTCTCCTTGCATTTAAGGAGTAGTTTGAAAATTAAGTTGTCCCTAGATTTGTAACAAGATCATCAAATTTGATCTAGGACTTTGGTGTCAGTATGCATTATTGATTCCCATCCTACAGTTTTGCATGTGCTTGACTTTAGCAATGACACTACTCGCATGAGAGAAGTTAAGCATGCGGGTAATTGATTGCAGGCTTGGGACCAGAGCTAATAAATGCCCTCAGCTCCTACTGACATCAGTGAAAGTTGTGGGGCATAGCTCCTAAGATCAGCACTATCTTGGCAAACAATTATTTTCCTGCAGATTTCCCAGAATTAACTTAAAGGGATAAACTTTAGAACTAAGACCTGCTCGTTCAGTTTCACTTATTTACCTAGTGTATACTAATTCCTCAGATGGCTATTTCCATTAAAATATGGAAAATAGGAACTGAAAAACTCAGATTAAAAACCAAGATGTTTTACAAAACATACCAAAAACAGCTCTAAATTATTTCTGCATTTTGAAAGTTTGACACAAAGCAAAGCATATATGCAAAACCTGGCTCACAGTTTTGCCTCCTACATTCACAACAGCTGCTTAGACATCCCTTACTTATTTCATCGAATAAAATGAAAAGGTGCACAGAGGGAGTTTAGGGACTTTCATTATTTTCTTGGTCTCTGAAAACTTGTTAGAGCCACGGAGAAGCCTTCTAAAAGGCACTTGACACAAAATGACTAATTACTCTAACTAGCCCAATGAGATATTATCAGGGGAGACAATAGTTTGCTACAAGTGAGAGTCTGGCCACAGATTTCAGAGGCTTTAAAAAAAAAAAAAAAAAGCAGCCTATGACCCACAGCCACCAGAATATTAAGGGCATGATGTTCAGCTGGTGTAGTTCCACTTTAGTTTAGTGAGTTATGCCAATTTACACCTAGCTGAAGATCTAGTCCAAAAAGTCCAAGCAAGTGAATGACATCAGAATCAGTCATAGAATACTTTGAGATCCTTCTGGATGAAAGGTGCTAAATAAATGCATGGTATTCTTGTCAGTTCTGCTGAGTGGTTTGTAGTGTTTGGGATTTAAAGTGCATTTGTTCATCTTGAAGTAATCAGTGTCCCAGAGATTTGTTTGCAATGTTTCCTCAATCTATTTTACTCACAATATGTATTAATGGCTGTTTTCCTCAAAGGATGTCAAACAACTGGAAATCTTCAGAGGAGTAGTTCAGCTTTAAAATACACCTAGAATATCTGCATCCTCAGGCTTTGCATTCTGACTTGGTGTCATGCCCCCTCCCAACAGTTTTTATCTGACCCTGGTCTTGGACACATTCAGCAGATAGATAACCCCAGAAGAGCTGAGGTATTCTTGTTGCCAAAGAGTTGGTTTGCATGGTGTAAATCCTTCTGGTTTGCTTTTGACGTTCGGTTTCAATCTGGCAATGGACTGGATTAGCCTTCCATACCTACTCTTAAGAACTGGCTATTTATCTGCTAGCTCCACTAATCACATATATTCAGATATTGTGAGAGCCTGTTAGGTTAAACCCTTTCATGGAAGTTCTCATAGCCCATATTTGTGTAGTAATTCAACAACATGCATTTCATTACTTTCTTTGTCATAAAATTATTTATTCCCAGAAGTAATGCTACTTATACATACACCAGGAAGGTCAGAGCAACTTCAGTCCTGTCAAGAGTTAGACAGTTCTACCATCTTAATTGGAGTTCTGACCTTGAAAATGTTTAATCTTCTGAGATAGACCCTTCTGGCTTCAAACTCTGCCGAGGGGGGTTTTAAATTCTTGCAATGACCCGATCCATATCTGATTGGAGTAGCCTACATTATGTTGATAGCTCTCAGCAGCTGACATTATCTTTTGTAGACTAAAAGTTGCTTAGATCTCATAAATGCTGCACAGACAGCACTCACAGAAAGCACTAGCTTCCCACAATATATAGATAGATGAATTTATTGCAGCAGGTCCTTTTAGATTTCCTAAATTTCAGCATTTACTTTTTCAAATGTTTTCAGTTTAGAAGCTAGCCATGACAGTAGTGCCTTATAGTCTTATGTTAGCCCATGTGTAAAATAAATGATGTGAGCTATTTTAGAAACAGTCATAAAATGCTACCATAGATTATGCAGCAAATTTACCCATTTTAATCACCCAAATCAGTCTTGGTGTGACATACAAAGTAGATTTAGACTACTCAAATATGAAAACCTTTCCAGGAAACAAAGTAGTAAGGTTTAGGTTTTGAAATAATAAATAAGTTTTAAGTTCCTTAGAAACAAAGTTTAAAATATAGAGCTGTGAGAGCTTATGAAAACTCTGACAACTAAACTCTTTCACTTACCACCCCCCTCCCTCTTCCCCCTCCCCCCTAGTTTCCGGGCCATACAGAGAACTTACAGTTAATGGAAAATTTGAGAACATAAACATGGTAATTACCACCTGTAACTATGTAGGTAGGGCAATGAGAAGAAAAGTTATGTTTTGTTAGTTGGTCTGTGGACTTCCTCTCAAGTAGCTCCCAACTTCCTAGCCATACTTGTACATATTCTGCAAGTGGGTCATCAGCCACAGAGAGCTACAAATAGTGGGTAAATTGGTTTGATTCTGTACTTTCCATCTCACCAACAGCAGCCAGGAGTTTTGTGGATAACATACTGCTTGTTACAATAGCCAGATGACAGGGTGGTGAATCAGCAAATCAGTTCTCTGCCACAACTGTGCTGCAGCCCAAGGGGTTGCTATCACTCAGCTGCCTGACCAGCGCAGCAGTATAAGTAAGCTACCCTAAATGTGGTCAAAAGAAACAGGAAGACAAAATAGATGGTAATATTGGGCACAGCCACCATTTTGGAAGATGGGTCCCAAATCACCTCTGAATCCATAATGGCTATACATGAAAACTTTGTCCACTCTTAAAATGTAATATAGAAGCCAATATCCTTAGATAATGTAAACTGATATGGCATGTCATGGGGTCTCACCCCAAAGCAAGCCCTATATGTCCAGGAATTACTCACCAGACAGCACACCCTTGTGGCTTTCTCTTAGTATTAGCTCCTCTTGGGAGCCTTCATCTGGTCTTCAGTGGCCTAGCCCTCCAGCCAGGCCTCTCTGAAGTTCAATCCCCATCCAGAGTTCTCAGAGTCCCAAAATAAATACTCCCTTCAACAGTAGTCCCAGATTAACAAACAAAAAATATGTACCCCTTCCTGGGCTCAACTCACAGTTCACTGTTCCTCTTACAGAACACTGGGCCCCAGGACTGCTTCACAGGAGCCTGGATAAAACAGAGAGTTATTGCTGCTCTCTTAAGCCAGGAATCCCCAGCTCATCTCCAGGAGTAGTATGTACTTTAACCAGCTGCAGTGCCTAAGCCAGCTTCCTCCTCAGCTGGCACCACTTAGTCCTCACTCCCAACAGGTCTGACAACCATCTCCTTCTGCTACCTGCCTTATTATGAGGAAATAAGTAGCACATATGCTAGTCTCCATCTCACAGCTCATTCACAATTGGTTGTGTGAGATGGGAGCCTTGTCCACCCTCTCTGCACCCTTAAAGATACAGTGATAGGGTTTCCTCCCAAGCACCACTCATTCCTGGAACTTTGGTCTCTATCCATATCCCCCTTCAGTCTTTATATTGGCCCTTTCAAACCCTTAAAGGACTATACTATGTGGCAGGGTAGGCTGACCACTAGCCACTATTGCCATTAAGGTGCAGACTCCCCATCACACAGCACCACTGAACTCAGTGGTGTTATGCCAATTTATACTAGCTGAAGATCTGGCACAGAAAAATAAAAGTCATGTGTGGGTCCAGATTAGGTTTAGGCTAGGTCTTGGGGCTGAAAGTAAATCAAGACTAAAGTTTTAAGACTGCATTCAGCAATATAAAACTCTCATGTGCACTTCCCACAAGACTTTGGCCACATATGATCTGAAACCAGAATGTAGGTCCTTTCCCTTCCTTCTGCAAACCTGACACAAAACTAGATGGCAGGTTTTGGTATGGAGATTTGAATCCAAAACTTTCTCCTCACATCCTAAAATTCAAAGCGGTTCAGTTTCAAGATTTCTCTTTTGGTCTATCCCTGTGTTTAAATTTTCATTACCTATTAACCAAAAAAATCTTTATGTAGAATAGCTGTGTAGCATTAATGGCCATCTTGAAGGCAATCAGGAATGGATTCTTCAAGCACCAAGGGATTCCTAAGACTATTCTTATACATTTATTCTGGAAATCTTCTTCCAGACTGGGTATATTATCTTGCAAATCTTATTTATTCACAGGTGTCACTCTGACAGTAAATCAGTTAGGCCTGAACGCTCAAAAGAAGTTAGGCTCCTAAGCACCCAAGTCCCAGCTTTGGGACCACTGCAATTCACAAACCTCTCACTGAACCCTGTAGGTGCCTAAATTTACTCAGCATCTAAGTTTTTGTAGTAAAACTAGGCACTTATGTTTTTGCTTTTGAACATTCACACTGCTGTTTCCGTCTAGGCTCCTGGGAGCCTATCTCCCATCTAAGTCCCATTCACAAACCAAGGGAAAATAGGTATTTGGCCATCTAAGTCCTAATCATCACAATGCCTAGTTCCTTTTGTGCATGCAGGCCTTAGGCTTTAAAAGTCTATCAAGAATTTTTGGATAGTCCATGCTCTTTTTACTACTATAGAAACTCAGCATTTCACAGCTTAAAGCAAATTCATAGTCAGGGCTCTTCAGCTCTCCTTCCTGCTTAAACCTTTTTTTTATCCTAATCCTGAGGAAATGCCCTTGTATGGCTTTTAGCTGCTTTTTAAAAAATTAATTATTAGGCTATGTAAGCTGGTGTGTTTACCCCTACTTATCAGATAGCAAGTTAAATGAAAACACAGCACTGTAAAGTGAAAAACTTGATTGCTTATTTAACATGAAGAAATGTTTGGGTCCCCAAATTGCCATCTGACAGATTGGATTCAGGATATTAACTGGCTGCTGTGGTACCATCTCCACTCTTCTCCCATCTCCACCCTAGGTGACCAAGGGAGGTAGATCGGAGCCTTCTCTTCTTCTTCCTTCCTACATGGTCATGAGAGGAAGAGATGAAGGTGGATTCTTATTTTTGATTCACCCCCATGGTTGGAGAGGGAGGGATAATGTGCTCTTATCTTTCTCATTCCCACTGGTCCTTTCATTCCTCTCAGGTGTCATCAAGGGAGGAGATCCATGGTGTTCTGACATGTTCCCTCAATTGAACGTTCCTTTAACTCTGCCTAGTCAGATACTGACTGGAATAAACAACACACAGGCATCTCCTCATGTGTACACTCAGTGAGGAGTTGACTCTGTCCACTTGCAAAAGTCTTTTAGCTAGCTAAGAAAGAGCAATGCAAAATCCAGCACTCAGGAAGATGAGGTTGATTTGGGATGCTTCCTGTGGAATTTTGGATTCATGACTCATGGAATAGTCTCATGCCTATATTATGTGTATCTTACACTTCTGTAACAGATATACTACAGGTAATATTCTTAATTGAACCCCAACATAGTTCAATATGCATGATCAGAAATCAGATGATTAGAAACAGTTTCAACTCTTTCCAAGAACCCCATGGAAGGGAGAGCACCAGGGGCTGAAAATTACTCATAAGCAAAATGTGAGAGGGGGCTGCAGTGTTTTGTGTCAAGTCACATGCCCCTCAAAGTAGCAAAAAGCATGTTGCATTCTAATTTTGATAAGGCATGCAGCATGCCACAGATTAGATGGCAAGTTACAACCATTTCAGAGCAATACACTGTATACAACCATGCCATGGGATCAGCAGGGCCCCAAGTCAACAGAAAAGTCAGAGGGGGAGATGCTCAGACTACCATTGAGGGAAAAAAGGCTGGCCTGTCTGCAACAGAGGACACATACATAGGCACTGGGACTTTGAGAAAGGAAGAGTCACAGGTACTTCTTGATTTATTTGCTGCTTGTTTTGCAGTAAAGATTTATTTTTTCCTGGATTTTGTAACAGGAACTTTTTTTTGCAGGTTACTGGTATTAATGTACGCTGACCCAGTTCCAGCCTGTACAGGGTTATTTTCATGCATTTACTAGTTCACCTGGAAAAAGCATAGACAAGCTACTGTAAAATTCAAAGAAGCTAATTTTGAATTTATATGGCATCATTGAGGATTCAGAAAGACTATACAGAGAAGCTACTGAACTGTGTATACAAGTGTCTATCTAATGTCCCTAACAGCTTCACAGTTTACATCCAGCAACACCCGGAATGTTATATGCATGATTGAATTTCCAGTGGAAACAAAGGCCTGGGCCTCCCATCCTGGATGCAGATATGTCTCTGAATTTTACTGACTGACAGGACCATCATAATGTTGCTCTAGTTGCTGACTCCTGGAAGCCTCTGTAAAAGAAAAGATTAGACTGTTAGCTCCCAGAGGTCCCTTGTTTTATTTTACATCAGTAAAGCATCACACATGTATATGGTACTATGGAAACAACTAAGATCACATTGTCCTTAGTATTATAGCATTCACTGCGTAGCAATTAGAAATTTACTGTAGAGTTGCAAAACAATTTCAGAAGCTCACGGGCTTTTCCAGAAGAGGCATGGATTCAGTTTCTATTTTTAAGCTGACCTTGTTTGTCAATGCACTGAAACTTTTATGTGCTGATGGGTGTAAGGAAACAGGTAAATTGAACAAACTTAGTCTGACTGTGCAATTATAGTTACACTTTCCTTTATGTTGAAAATGAAAAAAGAACAGATTCTAAGAGTGCCTGAAATCCTGGCTCAGGCAAATTGTGCTAGTAGAGAAAGTCTGCAATCTCACTGCAAAGGAAGTGCACACTCAGATTGTTTACATTATTTCATTCATCAGCAGATCTTTGTAGATTGACAGCTCCAAACTAAGGCAATTAGCTAGAATTTATTAGTTGAGGAATATGTTGTAATGGTTTGATTATTTTATACTAATATGAAAATATTATTTGTCTAATGTATCAAAGCATTTGGACATATCCTATGCTAGTAAATTCTAAGTAATTCCTTTAAATGTTGTCTTGGCTTGGTTAAATCTAAACTATGTTATTACATTTTTGATTGGTCAGTGAAATATTGGCAAGTACAAATAGTGTCATCATGACCAGTTAGCACTACTCAGCAACTATGGGAATTTGATTCCAGACGCTGTCATCTTTGATACAGCTGTGAATAACATTTGATTAGAAATGACCCCATGAATGAACAAATGGCCAGATTAAAGCTGTGATTTAATGGGTAGCAGCATATATCCATTAGCCCAAGTGAAATAATCAGTGCAATTATGTTCTGTTATTAACCATGTCAGGTCAAGATACTTGTGGAATATCTGTAATGAAATCAATTTAGAATTGACTCAGAAAACTATATTGCAATGACACATTGATTGCTTTTAGGTCCAGATCCTAGTGTTTGGCCTTTGTGCCTCTGATATAACTCAGAAGGTGGCTGTGCAAAAATAATGTGATTTTCCCCTGATCCTGAGCTTACAAGTACTAGGCCAGCCTCCCATCATAATGTGGAGTTACATTATGCTTGCTGCCCACTGGTCAAGCCAAGGATTGTCAGGGCATAAGGATGGACAACTCACTCCCTTTTCCCATAGGGCCAGTATAGACAGCTGTTTTGTTGACCCATCAGCAGATTCTGCTACACTAGGGGAATCTCCTGCACATCCTCTAGGATGGGTTTAAGGCTATTTGATATCAGTGGAGGAGCAAAAAGCAGCTTTGGTGGGGCTGAGGATCTGGCCTTTAGTTTTTATGGTATTGTTCAGTAGCTGCTCAAAACCAAAAACTGTACAGTGCCCTCACTTTAAGAGAGATTCTTTGAGGCTGAATTTATAATTTACATCATGACACTGCACATTTTTCAAAAGTTATTCCTCATTGTTCACATGTCACAAGGGGTGAGGAAAATTTAATGAATTATTAAAAACTCATACAATGTGATGTACAAATGGAAAAACAAAGGGTCATTTTTTGTACTACCATTGGGTTCTGATGTTCAAATTAGCAGGTTAAAAATGTTCAGAAGGTATAATAGAAGTCTGTGTGCTAGAAACTCAGATTTCTTTTATGTTCAGCAATGTCCAGAGGAACTGCTAAATCCCAGTCACCATCCAGGATTTCCTTCTTTTGATGAGTGTGTCACTGAAGCAGCTTTTGTCACTTCTAAAGTGCTTTGTTTTACAATAAAAAAAAAGAAAATCCAGCATAATGTTTACAATCTGTTTTGACAGGATTTCTCAGCTCCTGCAATGATCATTGCCCAAGGAGGTAATATAGTCAGTAGCTAAGAGCATCAGCACGGGGGCCAGGAGACCTGGGTTCTATTTCCACTGCTGTCACTGATTCATGATTGGAATGTCATTTAAATCTTTGTGCCTCATTTTCCAGATCTGACATCACTTCTTATGAGCCACAAGGGAAAAGGAGGGGAGCTAAAAAATGGGGATATTATTTACCACCTCCCCCCTTTGCAAAGCACTTTTCATCCTGGAGAAGGGTGGCTATAAAAGTAGTAGTAGTAGTATAACTGGCTCAGCCATAGAGAGTCTCCTTTGTCCCATATAGAATAGTTGCTGTCTATAGTCTATAAGAGTATTGGCTCAAATCTGTAAGTCAGGATGCAAAAGCAATAGGAAAAATTATATCTAAGTTATACCCAGGCAACCCTTCTGACCTACTTAGTCCAGACACCAGTTATTCAATGAGTCTGTTCAAATGTCTGGCCAGCAGTTGGCAGACCCAACAGTATCACCATACTTCACTAAGTTGCAGCCAGAAAATACTAAAAGCCTGTTCTCACAAACTGACAGCTGTGAGCTTATCTTCATTTTATTCTCGCCACATTAGTTTTAATCTCCTCATGTGACTGTTTTTGGAGATGGTGAGAGATGTTTTCCTTCATGCTATAATACAGGGTCTGAATATTGATAAAAAAGTGTATAGCCTCAGCATTTTGCATAGTTTTCATATGTGGCTGGACCATGAAACAAAACATCAAATTTTCCTCAAGTTTACACTGATGAAAACCCACTTACTTCAGTGGCAGTTGCTGGGGTATAACAGAAGAACAGAATTTGGACTTTTGCATATTTTGCACTATTCACTATTGCCTCACATTACTGTAGAAAGATAAAGCTCCTTTTTGAGGGATAACAAAGATCTAGATAGAAAGCAAATCACAAATATGTAGGCCACCCTAACAAGAAAACTTTCTTTACAGAGAACAGACACTGGTGATAGAATTCTGTGGAGCGTCTCTGGGAATTCTACAGCTATTTTCATGCCTATGGCAATATGGACAGCACTGGGCCCTAAAAAAAGTTTTCAAACACTGCAGAACCTTAAGCCTTTGTTGAATTATTTCCTATGATTTGCAGTTATATGAATAAACAGCACTGCCTCACTCCTTATAGCCAGGAAAAAGCAGCATGCCAGACTCTTGAAGCTGGAAAAACCAGAGTGCCTGTACCACACTATCTCTATCTTTTTCACACACGCATGCACACTGAAATCATATGACTTCTCTGCAGTCTAATTCCTGGTATTTTGCGGATACCTACTGTGACTGAAGGTTTCTTCCGACATCTTCACTCAATCAATCTTGCTCCTAAAAGCACACTGACATGTAGGTTGCTTTGGGCATACAGATCAGTCTGAAACGACACATTTATGAACAAGCTGAGCTTTTAAATGTAGGCTCTAGAGAGAGAGGAACACATCTGAAGCATCTTAAATCCAGGAGGTTTTCCTGCATGTTCAGTGTAATCTGTCAGTGTCCATTCTTCTGAGAACAGAGAACTGCCCCAGACAGTAATAATTAAATTGATCATATTTTCAAAACAAAATTATTTATTGTGTTAATTTGTACACAATTATTTTTCTCTGTTATTATTACTATTATTTCTGAATTGACATCACTATTTTGCTGGCATAAACAGAACTTCTAATGTACCTAATCTATCAAGGTAGGATATAATACAGTTAAAATAAAATTAAAAAAAAAAGGTCCCATTAATATACCCCGAGCCCACGTTCAGTGAATTTCCAGAGCAGCAGAAAGCATGACTGAAGGGGCGTGTCAGTGGCAGGAGGGGAAGCAGCTGGAGTATGATCTAGCAACTTCTTCCTATGTCAAACACCGTAATGGAAGCTCAAATTAAATGTACCTCAAATAGAAAAAAACAGTAAGTATAATAATCTGAAGAGAAATTAGCAAAAGACAGAAAAACTAACAGCAATTTTTTTTATGTACATCAGACACAGGAAGCCTGCCAAACAATCAATGGACGATTGAGGTGCTAGAGGAGCATTCAAGGAAGACAAGGCCATTGCAGAGAAGTTACATGAATTCTTTGCATTGCTCTTCACTGCAGAGGATGTGAGGGAGATTCCCACACCTGAGCTATTCTTTTTAGATGACAAATTTGAAGAACTGTCCCAGATTGAGGTGTCAGTAGAGGAGGTTTTGGAACAAATGGATAAATTAAACAGTAATAAGTTCCAGGACCAGATGGGATTAACCCAATAGTTGTGAAGAAACTCAAATATAACATTGCAGAACTGCTAACTGTGTATGTAACTTATAGCTTAAATCAGTGTATACCAGATGACTGAAGGCTAGCTAATGTAATGCCTATTTTTAAAAAAAGCACCAGAAGTGATCCTGGCAATTACAGACCAGTAATCCTAACTTCAGTACCAGGCAAATTGGTTGAAACTATAGTAAATAACAGAATTATCAGACACATAGATTTGTTGGGGAAGACTCTACATGGCTTTTGTAAAGGGAAATCATATCTCACCAATCTATTAGAATTCTTTGAGTGGATAAGTGTGTTTCAGTGGATATAGTGTACTTGGAGTTTCAGAAAGCCTTTGACAAGGTCCCTCACCAAAGGCTCTTGAGAAAAGTAAACAGTCATGGGATAAGAGGGAAGGTCCTATCATGGATAAGTAACTGGTTAAAAAGACAGGAAACAAAGGATAGGAATAAATAGTAAGTTTTTCAGTGAAGAAAGGATCTATACTGGGAATAATACTGTTCAACATATTCATAAATGATATGGAAAAAAGGGTAAACAGTGAGGTGGCAAAATTTGCAGGCAATACAAAATTAGTCAAGATAGTTAAGTCCAAAGCAGAGTGTGAAGAATTACAAAGGGATCTCATAAAATCAGGTGGTTGGCAACAAAATGGCAGATGTAATTCAATGTTGATAAATGCAAAGTAATGCACACTGGAAAGCATAATCCCAAGAATACATACAAATGGATGAGGTCTAAATGAGCTGTTACCACTCAAGAAAGAATCACTGCTAGTTCTCTGAAGACATCTGCTTAATGTTCAGCGGCAGTCAAGAAAGCTAACAGGAAAGGGATAGCTAATAAGTAAATATCATCATGCCACTGTATAATTCCATAGTAAACCCACACCCCGAGTACGTCATGAAATTCTGATTGCCCCATCTCAAAAAAGATATATTAATATTGGAAAAAGTACAGAGAATGGCAACAAAAATGATTAGGGGTATGGAACAGCTTCCATGAGGGGAGAGATTACAAAGACTGGGACTCTTCAGTTTAGAAAAGAGACAGCTAAAGGGGGATATGATAGAAGACTACAAAATCATGACTGGTGTGGAGAAAGCGAATAAAGAAATGTTATTTACCCCTTCACATAACACAAGAACCAGGGGTCACCCAATGAAATTAATAGGCAGCAGTTTTAAAACAAAGAAAAGGAAGTATTTCTGCAAACAACAGAGAGTAACCTGTGGAACTTGTTGTGAAGGCATTAGATAAGTTCATGGAGGATAGGTCCATCAATGGCTATTAGCCTAAGTGGTCAGGATTGTAGCCCCATGCCCTGGGTGTCCCTAAACCTCTGACTCTCAGAAGCTGGGACTGGATGTCATGGGATGGATCACTAGATAATTGCCCTGTTCTATTCATTCCCTCTGAAGTATCTGGTACCGGCCACTGCTGGAAGACAGGATACTGGGGTAGATGTACCATTTGCCTGATCCAGTATTACTATTCTTAATGGCTCCGATTGTGCTCTCTCTTGCACTGGGAGGGAACTGCCCCCAACAACCTGATAACTGGGTGGATGTAAAGATGGCATATAGCTCCTTTGGGTTCCCCACTCAAAGTCCTGTGCCGAGTGCATCTTCGCCAGACCTGAAAGTCTGGATCATTATATTTGCGTACCTAGACAAGTGTTGCTGTAGGCATCCATATCTAGTTCAAATCACTTTATTGTCAGAATGTTCCTTTCCTGTATCTCACCATGACCAGTGTCAGTTTAGATAGGAGTCTAAGGCTCACTCACCTCTTTGTTCAGAAGACCATTATTTCCCCCTATATTATCTTATTTCGTCCCCTGTAGCCACCCTCTGCCTGAGAAGTCAAGCTAGGATGCTCCTCTGTGGTTGCCAGTAATACCACTGCAAGGGATCAGTGAGTAGCAGCTAGGTCCCATCTACACTGCAACTTTTAACAGAATTAAAACTGGGTCAGGAAATAACTGTGCTGTAACTGGGTTCCCCTTGACTCATTCATAATTGTTACGCAGACAGGACTTGTGTGTCCCACAATGCTGCCATCAAAGTAGAATTTAAAAGATCTGTCAGATGTCTAGTTCACATGTCAGACATGTGAGCTGCACAACCAATTTACTGCAGTGGCTAAAGAGTCTGCTAAACAATTGAAAGAGGAAATGTCTTTTTTTCAAATCTATGAGATAACACTGGATTTCAAAATTAAACGCCGCAGCAGGTAAGAAAGTCCTGCCCAGATTTTAAAAAAAAATCACAAGTAAGTTTCTGCGCTAAAGCACGTTGCATTATTTAAAGCCCGATGGTATGCTTTGATGCAGTGCCTTATTGTGGTGAAACAGTGCCTTATTGTGGTGCTAAATTTCAATTTTTTTATTACAAGAGATTTATTTTTACTTGCTAAAATTCACAGTAATAGAAACTAGTTTATTTATAATTATACATTTTCTGCATCTCTGTTGCCTTAGCTCTAAAGCCTATTAATATATTAAAATGCATATATTTCCCCTGATTAAAAAGAAACAAACAGAGCAAATCACTGTTGATTCCAGCAGACTCAATGAGTACAGGAGAAAAACAGGTTGAACCCGGTCCACAAAGCATTAGTGTAAGAAGTCACAACTTAATCTACATTAATGAAGTTGCACTAATTTACACCAGGACTGAATTTAGGGACAAATTCTTACTTCAATGAACTTATTATCCATGTACTGATATAACTAAGAGCAAAATTTGGCATTTAAGTCCAATGAGAAAATTGTCTTCAATGGCTTTGGATTATACTCATAGTCTAACTCTAAGCCCTGGTCTACACTACAGGGTTAGGTTGAATTTAGCCACATTAGGTCGATTTTATAATGAATGCGTCTACATGAGCAACCCCGTTCCATCCACCTGTAGGGCTCTTAAAATCGATTTCTGTACTCCTCTCCGGCGAGGGAAGTAGCACTAAAATCGACCTTGCTGGGTTTAATTTGGGGTAAATTGGGGCAAATTGATGTTATTGGCCTCTGTGAGCTATCCCAGAATGCTCCAATGTGACCACTCTGGACAGCACTTTCAACTCTGATGCACTAGCCAGGTACACAGGAAAAGCCCCGGGAACTTTTGAATTTCATTTCCTGTTTGGTCAGCGTGGCGAGCTCAGCAGCACAGGTGACCATGCAGTCCCCCAAGAATCGCAAACGAGCTCCAGCATGGAGTGAACGGGAGACACTGGATCTGATTGCTGTATGGGGAGAAGAATCTGTGCAGGCAGAACTCCGATCAAAAAGAAAAAATGCTAATATATATGCCAAAATCGCACAGGGCATGAAGAACAGAGGCTACAACAGGGACACACAGCAGTGCCGCGTGAAAGTCAAGGAGCTCAGGCAAGCCTACCAAAAGTCAAAGGAGGCAAACGGTCACTCTGGGTCAGAGCCCCATACATGCTGCTTCTATGATCAGCTGCATGGCATTCTAGGGTGGGACCCTACCACTACCCCACCACTGTCCGTGGACACCTGCAAGGGGGGAGTCTCACGCAACATGGAGGAGGATTTTGTGGATGAGGAAGAGGAGGAGGAGGAGAATGCGAATCAGGCAAGCGGTGAATCTGTTCTTGCCGGCAGCCAGGACCTTTTCATCACCCTGGAGCCAATACCCTCCCAAGGCGGGATCCCCGACCCTAAAGGCGGAGAAGGCCCCTCTGGTGAGTGTACATTTGTAACTACAGTAAAATGTTTAAAAGCAATAGTGTTTAATGTTTGATTTGCCCTGAAGACTTGGGATGCATTCGTGGCCAGTACAGCTACTGGAAAAGTCTGTTAACGTGTCGGGATGGAGCGGGAATCCTCCAGGGACATCTCCATGAAGCTCTCCTGGAGGTACTCTGAAAGCCTTTGCAGAAGGTTTCTGCGGAGGGCTGTCTTATTTCAACCTCCATGGTAGGACACTTTACCAGGCCAAGCCAGTAGCAAGTAGTCTGGAATCATTGCAGCACAAAGCATGGCAGTGAATGGTCCTGGGTTTTGGTCGCATTCAAGCAACATTCGGTCTATATCTTTCTGTGTTAGCCTCAGGAGAGTGATATCATGGTCACCTGGTTGAAATAGGGGAATTTTTATAAGGGAACAGTAAAAGAACCCTGTTCATGCTGGGCTGTTTGCGCTTGGCTAAAAGAGATCATCCCTGAGAATAGCCACACGGCGGGGGGAGGGGTGAAGGGATCATCCCAAATAGCCACGCAGAGGGGTGGGGGTAGGCGTGTGCTGCACATCCACCCGAAAACCGCAGCCCCTCCTTTTAAATGGCAAACCCAACCAGCATTGCTTGCTATGGGAAAGGAGGGTACTGCAGTTTGAAAACATTCCCACATGTTATCAAGACATTAGAAGCCAAACCCGCGTACCCTTTGGCTTACCATGGCTGCCTGGAAACTGAATTCTGTTGCCCAGCCGTGTGTGATGTGTCACCATACCGGCATGAGCTCAATATAAAAGGCAAAATGCGACCTTGTACCTAAAGCACATGTGCTGTCTGCTGTGAATTGCTTGATTCACTGTGAAAGAGTCTCCCTTTTGTTCTCAGAAATGTATCATCTTAAATTTTACTCTCCCTTTTTATCCCCCCGCAGGTGTAAATGTTTCTATGCTCCCCTATCATTTCCATCCCTGAGGTTATCGCAGATTAGAAGGTGAAAAAAACGCACTCGTGATGACATGTTTTCCGAGCTCATGCTGTCCTCCCACACTGATAGGGCACAGCTGAAAGCATGGAGGAATTCAGTGGAAGAGTCCAGGAAAGCGTTAAGTGAGCACGTTGAGAAGAGGCAGGATGCAATGCTGAGGCTAATTGGGGAGCAAACGGACATGATCAGGCATCTGGTGGAGCTGCAGGAAAGCCAACAAGAGCACAGACCACCACTGCATCCACTGTACAACCGCCTGCCCTCCTCCTCAAGTTCCATATCCTCCTCACCCAGACGCCCAAGAACATGAGGGGGGAGGCTCCGGGCACCCAGCCACTGCACTCCAGAGGATGGCCCAAGCAACAGAAGGCTGTCATTCAAACAGTTTTGATTTGTAGTGTGGCTACAATAAGCAATGTGGCCTTGTCATTCTCTCCTCCCCTCCTCCCCCACCCCACCCCACCCGGGATACCTCATCAGTTATCTCCCTTTTTTTAATTAATAAAGAAAGACTGCATGGTTTCAAAACAATAGTGACTTTATTTCCTTTGCCAGCTGTGATCGAAGGGGGGAGGGTGGTTGGCTTACAGGGAGTTAAAATCAACAAAGGGGGCGGGTTTGCATCAAGGAGAAACACACAACTGTCACACCGTACCCTGGCCAGTCATGAAACTGGTTTTCAAAGCCTCTCTGATGCGCAGCACGCCTACCTGTGCTCTTCTAATCGCCCTGGTGTCTGGCTGTTCTATATTGGCAGCCTGGCGATTTGCCTCAACCTCCCACCTTGCCATAAACGTCTCCTCTCACAGATATTATGGAGCACACAGCAAGCAGTAATAACAATGGTAATACTGGTTGTGCTGAGGTCTAACCTAGTCAGCAAACAGTGCCAGCGAGCTTTTAAATGTCCAAAGGCACATTCTACCACCATTCTGCACTTGCTCAGCCTATAGTTGAACTACTCCTTACTACTGTACAGGCTGCCTGTGTATGGCTTCATGAGCCATGGTAGCAAGGGGTATGCTGGGTCTCCAAGGATAACTGTTGGCATTTCAACATCCCCAACAGTAGTTTTCTGGTCTGGGAAGTAATTCCCTTCTTGCAGCTGCTCAAACAGCCCGGAGTTCCTGAAGATGCGAGCGTCATGCACCTTTCCCGGCCATCCCACGTTGATGTTGATGAAACGTCCCTTGTGATCCACCAGTGCTTGCAGCACCATTGAGAAGTACCACTTGCGGTTTATGTACTGGTTGGCAAAGTGGTCCGGTGCCAAGATAGGGATATGCGTTCCGTCTATCGCCCCACCACAGTTAGGGAAACCCATTGCAGCAAAGCCATCCACTATGACCTGCACATTTCCCAGAGTCATTACCCTTGATAGCAGAATGTCAGTGAATGCATTGGCTACTTGAATCACAGCAGTCCCCACAGTAGATTTGCACACTCCAAATTGATTCCCGACTGACCGCTAGCAGTCAGGCGTTGCAAGCTTCCACAGTGCTATCGCCACTCACTTCTCAACAGTCAGGGCAGCTCTCATCTTGATTTTCCTGTGCTTCGGGGCAGGGGAAAGCAACTTCCAGGAAAGTGGCCTTACACATCCGAAAGTTTCGCAGCCACTGGGAATCATCCCATACCTGCGACACTATGCGGTCCCACCAGTCTGTGCTTGTTTGCTGGGCCCAGAATCGGCGTTCCACTGTATCAACAAGCCCCATTGCCGCCATGATGTCCCAATTGCCACAGCCCATGCTTTCAGGACTGTCTGTGTCCATGTCCTCATCACAATCGTCCTCACGCTGCTGTCTCTTAGCCAGGTTCTCCACATACTGCCGTATAATGCGCGAGGTGTTTACAATGCTCGCAACAGCAGCGGTGAGCTAAGCGGGCTCCATGCTTGCCATGCTATGGCGTCTGCACGGGTAACCCAGGCAAAAAGGCGTGAAATGATTGTCTGCAGTTGCTTTCACGGAGGGAGGGAGAGGAGAGTGACAACATGTACCCAAAACCACCTGTGACAATGTTTTTGCCCCATCAGGCATTGGGAGCTTAACCCATAATTCCAATGGGCAGCAGAGACTGCGGGAACTGTGGGATAGTTTCCCACAGTGCACCGCTCCGTGAGTTGATGCTAGCCATGATAGTGAGGACGCACTCTGCCGACTTAATGCGCTTAATGGGGACATACACAATCAACTGTATAAAATCGATTTCTAAAAATCAACTTCTATAAAATCGACCTAATTTTGTAGTGAAGATATACCCTAAGGCACGGTCGAAGAGAAAAATCTTGCATTGTTGAATACTCATAAAAGGTCAGAGGTGTAACAAGTTTTTTCAATTTTCAAAAACAAAGTTTAATATGTGTAAATGATTGAAACGCTAAACTGCTTCAAAAATATGTTTTGATGAAAATTGTAGATATTCTGAAACGTGGAAATGCAGTGCTGCTCAAGCTCTTTTATTATCTGTCAGTTACATCAGCATGTGATGCTTGTCATTCTCCGTTTGCTAATGCCACAGAGCTAACCATTTCTATCAGGCTCTACTCTCCCCTCTCCACCACCAACATATAAAACCAATGCAAGGAAGTTTATAACCAGAATAGACTTGTCAATTTGCATATTATCTCTCTTCTCTGTGTTACCCATGCAATGAAGTTTCTCTCTCACACTATCAGCAAGCAAACATATTCTGATCATGATAGACTAGAGAGTCGGTTCATCAGCGATGCTGGATTTCTTTTACAGCTGTCATTTTGCAAACAAAGGAATAGAAATTCTCCAAAGACCACAGCCACAACCTAAAGGCTCAATCTAACTTCCAGGTCCAGGGGAAAACTCTCTGCTGGGCCTCACATCACTAGCTAATTTGAGACTGACATCGCTTTATAAAAAAGAGGAGGCAAACCCAAACAAAACTGCTGGATTGGTTTGAATCAAATCCAGATGCAAACTTTTTGTCTCAGGTCCACCTTTAGTGGTAATGCCATGTATGTCTTTTAAGAGTCAAGACAGATGGCTCTCAGAGTTTAAAAGAGATACAAGTGAGTCCACGTAAATGGGAAGTAGATAATAAACAGCTGCTTCTATCTATGGCCTGGTCTACACTAGGCGTTTATGTCGAATTTAGCGCTGTTACATCGAATTAACCCTGCACCCGTCCACACCATGAGGCTATTTAGTTCGACATAGAGGTCTCTTAAATTCGACTTCTGTACTCCTCCCCAACGAGGGGAGTAGCGCTAAATTCGACATGGCCATATCGAATTAGGCTTGGTGTGGATGGAAATCGACGCTAATAGCTCCGGGAGCTATCCCACAGTGCACCACTGTGTTGACGCTCTGGACAGCAGTCCGAGCTCGGATGCTCTGACCAGCCACACAGGAAAAGCCCCGGGAAAATTTGAATTCCTTTTCCTGTCTGGGCAGTTTGAATCTCATTTCCTGTTTGGACATCGTGGCGAGCTCAGCAGCACTGGCAACGATGCAGAGTTCTCCAGCAGAGATGGCCGTGCAATCCCAGAATAGAAAGAGGGCCCCAGCATGGACTGATAGGGAAGTCTTGGATCTGATCGCTGTGTGGGGCGATGAGTCCGTGCTTTCCGAGCTGCGCTCCAAAAGACGGAATGCAAAGATCTATGAGAAGATCTCTAAAGCCATGGCAGAGAGAGGATACAACCGGGATGCAACGCAGTGCCGCATGAAAATCAAGGAGCTGAGACAAGGCTACCAGAAGACCAAAGAGGCAAACGGACGATCCGGATCCCAGCCCCACACATCCCGTTTCTACGAGGCACTGCATTCCATCCTAGGTGCGGCCGCCACCACTACCCCACCACTGACCGTGGACTCTGAGGATGGGATATTGTCCACGGCCGGTTCCTCGGACATGGTAGCGGACGGGGAAGATGAGGAAGGAGATGAGGAGGACGAGGCAGTCGACAGCGCTTACCAAGCTGATTTCCCCGACAGCCAGGAGCTCTTCATCACCCTTACAGAGATCCCCTACCAACCGTCCCCAGCATTTAACCCGGACACAGATTCAGGGGAAGGATCAAGCAGTAAGTGTTTTAAACATCTAAACATTTATTTTTAACAGAACTGGAATATTAACAATAAGAACAATGTGTTTTTCATGATTTGTTTGCCCTAGGCGCTTAACTATTCAGTCCCAACTATTTAAAAAAAATCTAACAATGTCCGGTTTTGCATGATTCTGCTGCCCAAGCCACTCCACTCTTTAGTCCCTGCCAGTGCAGCTATATTAAAATGCGGTCTATATGTCCGGGGATAGAGCTGAAATCCTCCAGGGACATCTCGAGGAAGCTCTCCTGGAGGTAATTGGAAAGCCTGTTCATCAGGTTCCTGGGGAGAGCGGCCTTATTGGGTCCTCCGAAGTAGGAGACGTTTCCGCGCCAGGAGATCCTCAAGTACTCCGGGATCATAGCCTTGCACAGCATGGCGGCATACGGCCCTGGTGTTTGCAGGCTTTCCCGAAGCATTCGCTCTTTATCGCTGTCTGAGATCCTCATGATTGTGATGTTGCTCATGATGACCTGCTTTGAATTAGGTAGGGGACTGTTAGTATTGGGACTGCTTGCCCGTTCCTTTACAGAACTGTAACCGCCGGTTTACAGCCACGCGGTGGAGGCGGGAGAGGGGCAGCATACAGGGATCTTTCCCTGGGACAGCCGCGAGGGGGTGGGACAGGGGCAGAGTTCATGCTTGGCCGATTGCTGGCAGCAGAGACTGGCATTGCTTTCAATGTGAAAGGAGGCCAGTGCTACTATTACAGTTTTAAGCAGCCACAAGTCTACGGCTTACCATGTCGGCCTGCTACACAAATTCCGGTGTCCTGCCCCGCTTCCCAGATCGGCAGTGCAAGACCCCAGGCACTGAAGGCGAGGTCCGAAAATTCGACCTTGTCCTGAGTGCGCATGTGATAGGTGCAGTGCATGGTCTTGTTCACAGAGAAAGACTATGTTCTTTGTTCACAACTACATTTATGTTTCGGAGGAATTCACTACCTTTTTCTCATTCCCACAGCCACATCTGCGACTGTCTCCCAACCCAGCCTGGCATCACACTCCCAGAGGCTAGCGCACATTAGGCGGAGGAAGAAGAAGATGCGAGAGGACATGTTCTCAGAACTAATGGGCTGCTCCCGAGCCCAGGCAGCACAGCAGAACCAGTGGAGGGAGAATTTGTCCCAAATGCACCGGACACACATGGAACGTGAGGAGAGGTGGCGGCAGGAAGACCAGCAGGCGACTCAAACGCTGCTTGGACTTCTGAGGGAGCAAACAGACACGCTCCGGCGCCTCGTTGATGTTCTGCAGGACCGGAGGCAGGAGGACAGAGCCCCGCTGCAGTCTATCTGTAACCGCCCTCCCCCGCCACCAAGTCCCATACCCCCCTCGCCCAAAGTCCAAAGAAGGAGGGGCGGCAGAGTCCGTGAAAACTCTCACTCCACCCCTGCAGACTGCTCAAGCACCAGAAGGCTGTCATTCCCCAAAATTTGAAAAGTCCTTTCCTTCCCGCCTCACCCAAGCCCCCGTCCAAGTTTCACCCCCAGTTTCATGTGTGGTTGTTAATAAAAAATACGTTTCTGTTCATTACTGTTTCCATCATGTTCTTTTGGAGGAGAGTCTGTCTGAAGGGGGGGAAGGGGCTTGGTAATTGGCCAGGACAGTCACCTTTAGCAGGGTACAGAGGCGGGGGCAGGTCCAGCAGGAGGGCACATACACAGTGCAGTGACTAGTTACCCTGGTCAGTCTGGGAGGTGGTTTTCATGTTCTGGGGGGGGGGTTGCTCTGTGACTTTGTGGCGGGGGAGGGCAGTTACAGATATTATGCAGCGGTCCTTTTCCTGGATCACAGAGCCACGCAGCAGGGGATCTGTAACCCTCCTCCCCCTGCCATAAAGTCACATAGCCCCCACATACATGCAGTCCCGCTCAGGAGGGCTGCCAGGCTCCATTGAAACGACCAGTCCACCACTGCGAATCCTGTCATTCCTGGAGTTTAGAAGGATCATTTGCATCAGTACACTACACCCGCTCCCCACCACAGTCTGCGTCCCAGGTTTAAAACATTCCCGCGAAAACAGTAATAAAGACAACGGTGTTCATTAAGAAAATAAAACTGATTTTATTTTTTTGGAAGGGGGTGAAGCGGGTATGTAACTGGAGAGGATAGTCATCATTAACTGGGTAAAGAAACGGGGGCAGGTTCAGCTTCTCTGTACACAAACTGAAAAGTCACTGGTAACCGTGCTCACTCTGGAACCTAGCTTTCAAAGCCTCCCGGATGCACAGTGCGTCCCGCTGGGCTCTTCTAATCGCCCGGCTGTCTGGCTGGGCGTAATCAGAAGCCAGGCTATTTGCCTCAACCTCCCACCCCACCATAAAGGTCTCCCCCTTGCTCTCACAGAGATTGTGGAGCACACAGCAAGCTGCTATAACAATGGGGATATTGGTTTCGCTGAGATCACAGCGAGTCAGTAAGCTTCTCCATCTCCCTTGGAGACGGCCAAAAGCACACTCCACCACCATTCTGCACTTGCTCAGACGGTAGTTGAAGAGTTCTTTTTCAGTGTCCAGGGCGCCAGTATAGGGCTTCATGAGCCAGGGCATTAGCGGGTAGGCTGGGTCCCCGAGGATGACTATAGGCATCTCCACATCCCCAAGAGTTATTTTGTGGTCCAGGAAGTAAATACCTTCCTGCAGCCGTCTAAAAAGAGCAGAGTTCCTGAAGACGCGAGCGTCATGAACCTTGCCCGGCCATCCGACGTTGATGTTGGTAAAACGTCCCCTGTGGTCCACCAGTGCTTGCAGCAGCATTGAAAAGTAGCCCTTTCGGTTGATGTACTGGCTGGCCTGGTGCTCCAGTCCCAGGATAGGGATGTGAGTTCCATCTATAGCCCCACCGCAGTTTGGGAATCCCATCGCGGCGAAGCCATCTATGATGACCTCCACGTTTCCCAGGGTCACTACCTTTGAGAGCAGTACCTTAACGATTGCGTTGGCTACTTGCATCACAACAACCCCCACGGTAGATTTGCCCACGCCAAAGTGGTTCGCGACAGACCGGTAGCTGTCTGGCGTTGCAAGCTTCCAGAGGGCTATGGCCACTCGCTTCTGGACAGTCAGGGCTGCTCGCATCCGGGTGTCATTGCGCTTCAGGGCAGGGGACAGCAACTCACAAAGTTCAAGGAAAGTCCCCTTCCGCATGCGAAAGTTTCGCAGCCACCTGGATTCATCCCAGACCTGCAGCACTATGCGGTCCCACCAGTCCGTGCTTGTTTCCCGTGCCCAGAATCGCCGTTCCACAACATCCACATGACCCATTGTCACCGTGATGTCCTCGGCGCTGGGTCCCGTGCTTTCTGACAGGCCTGTGCTACTCTCAGACTTCAGGCCCTCACCGCGCTGCCGTAGCCTCCTCGCCTGGTTTATCTGCATCTGCCTCTGTTAAAGGTGGATGATAAGCTGCGAGGCGTTGACAACGGCCACAACTGCAGCGATGGTCGCAGCGGGATCCATGCTCGCAGTGCTGTGGCGTCCGTGCTGTCACTGACCAGAAAAGTGCGCGAACTGATTTCCCGCCGGCGCTTTCAGGGAGGGAGGGAGGGCGGTAGTGACGGACGGATGATGACAATTACCCAAAAGCACCCTCGACACATTTTTTTTACCCAGAAGGCATTGGCGGCTCGACCCAGAATTCCAATGGGCAGCGGGGACTGCGGGAACTGTGGAATAGCTGCCCACAGTGCACCGCTTCCAATGTCGACGCTTTCCCCGTTAGTGTGGACTCACAAAGTCGAATTACTGTCCTTAGTGTGGACACACACGTTCGACTTTGCAATATCGATTCCACATATTCGATTTAAGTGAAATCGAACTACCCTCGTAGTGTAGACATACCCTATGTTAGCACCCATCATCATAATATCTAGGCACTGATACTAAGTTGATTTGTCAGGGAAAACCTCAGGATACTATTTTTTCTTTTATCTTAAATCAGAAATGTATCACTTTAATATGATAATAGTAACTGCTCAGGCATCTTTGATAAGGTGGATCTTTGACTTAACTGCCCTATCAATTGAAATTATAGGTTGCAATATAGTGCTAAAGGTTACAAATAGCTTGTGGCTTTGCTGTCCCCCTGAATCACACAATGACAACCATTAAATGTCCCATAATGTATTTATTTTAATCAGCTATTTTAAATTAAGGATCAATTGCAATTAATTAAATTTTTTCCAGTAATAAAAGGCACATTTCCTACTAGATTTCCCTTGAATGAACGGAGTTGTATGCAACAATAAAATAGAGTAATATATGAATAATGTTAGGCTAGTTGAGAACATTGGTTAATCAGCATGAATCTGAATGTATCATCATATTCCTACTAAGTGGCTTGTAGTAATTATATTACTCCAGGTGCAATAAGCATATTAACACTTATGTAGTTTTAATTTGTGGAGGAAATTAATTTAGGATTTGAAAGTGCACTAGATCAGACTTTGGATGTTTCAAACTAAAACTGTCTTCAGCATTTAAGGGTTGAGTTTCTCCACTTTTACAATGTTCACCAATTACATCATAGCAATAAAGGCTTTTTTCTGTGCTGCAAAGTGTTTCTTGCTAATTTAATAGGTTCAACAATTTTATAATAGGTGTTTGTGCCATTTGTACAGTATCAGGAGTAATCCACTTCTAAAAAGGCACTTTTTAAAAGAAGGTGAACATTCCAATATTAACTTTCATGTTATATCACATTTGCCCAATTTGGCAGGGCAAATCCATCAGATTTTGTAGCTCCACTACCTTCAGCAAGTTCCATCCAAATTCTATCAAACTGCTTTATATTTCACTTTATCAGCAATAATCCTACTAAAATTAATGGTTTCAGGAGCTGAATCTCTTTTAGCTGCCCCTGATGATGATCCAAACAACAGAGTGAAGACTATCTGATTTTTATAAGCATAGTTGACCTAGCAATCCATTCAGTGGCAGAAATAAATCGGTAAGGTGAGCAAACATAACCTGGGAGTCCAGGGGCACATTTTATATATGCAAAACCATCAATTCCAGTTTATAATTATGAGATTTTATTTTACCCCATGCTGACACTTTAAAACTCATGAATTTCAATGTGTTCTCCTCTTTTGAAGGGTACTGTGATCAAAATGGTATTTGATTTGAAATTCATTCTTGTCTATGAGACTGACAGGGCATAGCACTCTAAAACTGCAGGGGATTCAGCTGAATTGGAAAATAAAGGTTGTTGCTAGATTTTATCATGCTGCTGCTAATGACATGTACATGAGATGCTAATAGGTAGGTAATGAAGCAGTAATTCATGTTAGGGAAAGTCACTGCTACCGACTTGTAGAAGCACACACAAACTTATACAAACACATATACAGCCCATGCCCCACACAATTACTCTCAATCTTGCCAAAATTAGAATAAGGCCTTCAGTGCTGTACAAAAGAGTCTGGAGTTACTGGAGGGGAGGCCAGGCTGAAAACTCCACAGTTTGAGACCTTGTACCTAGAGAATGGGAAGCAGGAAGATAGATGGGAGAAAAAGAAAGAGAGAGAGTGAGGAAAGGACCATGGAAGAGGTAGGGAAACACCAATGGGGACATGGGAGAGAGCAAAAAGGAAGAGAAATATCAGGAATGAGAAGAGAGAGAGAGAGATAAAGAAGTGAGAATATAAGTTTTATAAGAGAGACAGAAAAAACAATAGAAAGAAATATGAAAAAGAAATAAAGATGCATAGACATGAAAGGAAGGAATAAAGGTAGGGGGTCCTGTAGGAAACAAAGAGAAGATAATGAAGAGATGGGGAAAGAAAAAAGCAAGAAAACATACACAAATGTAAGGTTTGTAAATTTCATTGTATTTAGTCTATTTTATTCCATTAAAGATTTCCTGCCACACCCATAACCACAGTATCAAAAATCCGTAATCATTTTCCTGCATTTTACTCTATTTCAGAAAAACAGAAGCTGTGAGTAGGGAGACGTAAAAGGAGGAATCCAAAAAGAGAATTGAATATCAAATAGTTGAATATCCATCACTGGTCAATAAGAAATACACCTGGAACTTACTGCATATCTTCCCATTTGGAGTCTAGGAAAGACAGAAAATCTTTGGACTGATTGCCATGTTGGCATTTCTATTATTACTTAATAGCCACAATTAGCTCCAGGGCTTAATTTGGCTAGACACTGTACAAAGACAAGGTCTCTGCCCCATACAGCTTTGGAATTATTAGCCTGGGGGCTGGTGAATGAGGAGAATCAGCATTTATATTGCTTCAAATTGAGATCTGCTAGAAAAGCAAGGGCCAATGGCCTTCAGCAAGATACCAATTGTTTTGCGGATAGAAATGTTTATCAGAGGCATCTAGTTGGCTTAGTTAGATAGAACCAGAGCCTACAGCTGGACACCTTTGTCTTGATTGGTAGATAACACTGTATTCAATACCAAAGGGACAATTCAATAGCAAACAGGTACAGACTAGCCAGAGAAGCCTCATCTCACCCCTCCCCCACTCATCAGTGAGCCTCATCTCACCCGAAGGAAAGTAGTTACAGTTGCTCTGACTTGATCACTTCTGTCACTCAATTCCATCCCCTCATTATGTGCTGCATCTCCTATTTACTGCTCCATTATGTGCATGGCCTTAATGCCTGTTCTACTTTTTATTTATAATTCCTTGCCACTTTTACACTGCCACTTTCAGCGCTAAAACTTTAGTCATTCGGGGGTGTGAAAAAACACCCGCCCTCCCCAAGTGACAAAAGTTTTAGTGCTGAAAAACGCTAGTATAGACAGCGCTTTATCGCCGGGAGCTCCCGGCGATAAAGCTACCACCGATCATTTGGGGTGGTTCTTTTTATTGCTGGGAGAGCTCTCCCCCGGCGATAAAGCGTGTCTACACTGCCCACATCACTGCCGCGGTTATGCACCCTAGGCTATGTCTACACTACACAGCTTTTAGCGACATGGCTGTGTCGCCATAGCCATGCCACTAAAAGCTGTGCTGTGTAGCCACTGTTTGTCGGCTCTCCTGCCGACAAAAAATGTCTACTCCCAATAGTGGAGTCCTGCCATCAACGCGCTGTTCACACAGGCGTTTGTCACAGCAAAACTTTTGTCTTGGAGGTGAGGGGGTTAACCCCTCTGAAAGACAAAAGTTTTGTCGTTCAATTGCCAGTGTAGACATAGCCTTATTTATTTATTTTGGAAGGAAAAGGATGCTGTTATTTGTCCCATAGAAATACAAGGCTTTACTGTGGAGTGAAGAGTAAGAGAGTGCAGTATAGACTGGAATCCTAAAAATCATATGAGAGAAGTCAAGGCATCGGCGGAGTTTTCATAAGTGACACAGACAGAAACAAACACATTCTTAAAGGACTGTGGATAACCTCAATGAGGAACATAATCTTGATCTAATTACTTATCTTTTTGTGCATTGTATAAATTACAAGAACCACAGCACAAAGAAAGCTAGGCAGTCACTTAATATTCTCTGATAAGTTTGGGACAGAATGATAAAGGGATATCAGTTGTTTTCAATAATTGTGGGAAGGATTGTTTTAAAAAACTAATTGGTAAAAGTAATTGAAACAGCTTCTATGCACAAACTACCTGAGATTCTCTCCCTGTGTTTCCTATAAAGCTCAGTAGAATGATTTTTGTTGTGCTTTGGGGGTTTTTAAAAGTCATTTAAGGGAACTAATGGATTAGCAAGATGAGTGCCTTAATGAAGACCAGATAAGTAATTTAAAGTAGTTAATCACAGGAGCATTCAGTAGAAAAACAAACAAAACACAACCATACAAAATAACAACCACCTAAATTTGGATGGCTACTTGTCACCACATAGGCCACAATTTCTAAAGGTGACTAGTGCTTTTGGGTGCCTCTGTTTTGGGTGCACAAAGTCAGACATCTTAAAGAATCCTTAATGTTATAGCACAGGCACCGACTTTGTGATTTGCTGGGGGGTACTCAACCCCCACTCTGCCCCAGGCCCCGCCCCCACTTCATCCCTTCCCCCAAACCTCCATCCTGGCCCCTCCTTTTCCCACCCCCCACCCCTCTTTACACCCCCAATCCACCTTGCCCCACCTCTTCCTGCCCCCTCCCCTGAGCATGCCCCATCCCCACTCCTCCCCCTCCCCCAGTGCCTCCTGCATGCTGCTGAACAGCGGATTGCGATGGGCAAGAGGCGCTGGTTGGGAGGGGAAAGAGCTGATCAGCGGGGCCCACTGGCAGGCAGGAGGCACTGCAGGGGAGGGGGAGGAGCTGATCGGTGGAGCTGCCGGTGGGTTGAGCATCCACTATTTTTTTTCTGTGGTTGCTCCAGCCCCGAAGCACCCATGGAGTTGGTACCTTTGTGTTATATGATGGGTGCTCATTATTTTCTCAAAATCATGCCCAAGTAAGGTGTCTTAAGATGGGTACCCAAAAATGGCGACACCTAAAATCACTAATCAACTTTGACAATTTTGGTCCACAACCACTGTGCTTTTTAAAGGTAGATAATAATAAATACTGCTACTACTAATAAAATATGATTATTATTCTATAATTGTAAAATTGTATTATTATAGTATGATATAATTGCAATAATTATATTATTGTTGCAATATAATCCTAGACAAAAAACTATGTTATGGTGGAATTAAGGTTGAGAGCATGTATCACTAAATTAAGAGGAAAAACATTATAGGGCTGTAATTATCCCAGAACCAGGCATTATACAAACCCAATTAATTCTTCCCTGTAGTGATGTCACACAGTTATGAATAAGGATTTTAGGGTTGGTGGTCCTAGATAAGATTAAACTGATTTTTAAAGACAAATTTGTTTCCCCCCCTCCTGGCATCCCTACAGACCAGGATAAGGAAGCTGCCCTGATTTATGGTGTAAGGGGATCAAGGCCATGTCTACACTTACAAGCTTACAGCAACACAGCTGTACCGCTGTTAGAGTGCTCTTGTAGCCATGTTATGCCCATGGGAGAGAGCTCTCCTGTCAACATAATAAAACCAATTCAACGAGTGGTGGTACCTATGTAGGCAGGAGAGTGTCTCCCACCAACAAAGCGCTGTGCACATGAGTGCTTATGCTGGTAAAACTTGTGTCACTCTTGGAGGTATTTTTTTCACACCCTGAACGACAAAAGTTTTTCCGACATAAGTGCTAGTGCAGACATGGCCCTATGAGAAGCATGTATCTGGTGGAGAATAGACATGAATATTGTGTGCAATTATTACACGTGGAAGCAAGCTATCACAATTAGATTGATTAACCACTACAGGAATTCCTTATAGACCTAACAACACACCAATACATTGCTGTTGAAAGATGCTAGAATCTGTACATGGACTGAGCAGAATGAAGTCAATGGCTATTCAAAGTTGCCAGCACCTGACGCACAAGCAAAGTAGTAATAATTATAAATATTCATTTGGCATATTTATTCAGTATCCAAAAGTGTGCTAGGTGCGTTAGAGACATATCCATGACTCAGAGACCTATTCATGTGAATATGCTGAGGAAATGGATTCCACTAAAATAGTGGTGGAGGTTTTTTTTAGACTTTATTCTTTATACATTTTCTCTGTGAAATAGCAAAAATCTCTCTGCTTCCTTTTAGTGTGTGCAGTGGAAGAGAAATGATAATGTTGCACAATACCACTGTTAACCACAGCAACATGATATTACCACTCTATTTCAACAATATGGAGCCTTTTAGGACTTTAAGAAGCATATTCACAACCAGTCAGAGAGGCACTTCACCTACCAAAGACACGAAAAGCAGGATAATGGGGATGACAGCTCCACAATGTGAGAAAAACAGAGTGCTGCAAAGGAAAACGAGGCAGCATCTGTATATTTGTCACAGTTTTTAAGCATTTCAGTAACATTGCCAAGTTTGCTTACCTGGTTGATGCACTCAACTACATCTCTGTTTCTTTCTGTTCCCACTACTAGATGCAATCCAATTCTTTTGTCTCATCACTGGCAGTAATGCTTTCAAAGGCATTGTTCCCCAACATGTGCTGCTGCTTCATCAGCAATTGCTCAAGTAATGAATAAAATTAATCTCCGTTTTTTAATTTATACTGAAAATGTTGGTCATGCATAACGTACCATCCTAAGGTATTTTTCCATTCTCTTATACTCTCTTATTAAAGTTGTTAACAGCCTGAAGGCACAATCTTAATAGTCCGTTCACTCCAAAATGGACTTATTGAAAGGTTTCTAATCTGAAGTGCTAATTGTTGGCATCAAATACCAGTGGGGAACAAAATGCTAACCAAGTTAGAGGTCCAAAAAGATACCAAGCACTCAGCAATTTCGGTGATAGCATTTTCTCTCTCTCATAGATTTTAAAGTCAGAAGGGACCATTGTGATCATCTAGTCTGACCTCCTGCACATTGCAGGCCAGAGACCATCACTCATTCCTGAAATAGACTCGTAACCTCTGGCTGAGTTACTGACGTCCTCAACTCGTGGTTTATAGACTTCAAGTTACAGAGAAGCCACCATTTACACTAGTTTAAACCTGCAAGTGACTCGTGCCCCATGCTGCAGAGGAAGGCAAAACCCCTGCAAGGTCTCAGCCAATCTGAACTGGGGGGGAAATTCCTTCCTGACCCCAAATATGGTGATCGGTTAGACCCTGAGCATGTGGTTGGGAAAGAATTCTCTGTAGTATCTCAGAGCCCTCCCCATCCAGTGTCCCGTCTCCAGCTGTTGGGGATTTTTGCTACTGGCAGTTGCCAATGGGTCACATGCCATCATAGGCAGTCCCATTATTCCATTCACTCCATCAATTTATCACACTCAGTCTTGAAGCCGAGTTAGGTTTTTTGCCCTCACTGCTCCCCTTGGAAGGCCGTTCCAGAACTTCACTCCTCTGATGTTAGAAACCTTTGTCTAATTTTGAGACTAAACTTGTTGATGGCCAGTTTATAGCCATTTGTTCTTGTGTCTACATTGGTGCTTAACTTAACTAATTCCTCTCCCTCCCTGGTATTTATCCCTCTGATGTATTTATAAAGAGCAATCAGATCTCCCCTCAGCCTTCTTTTGGTTAGGCTAAACAAACCAAGCTCTTTGAGTCTCCTTTTATAAGGTAGGGTTTCCATTCCCTGGATCATCCTAGTGGCCCTTCTCATATTATCAGTTTGATTATCTTCTGCTTGCCTTTTCCTCCAGCCAATAGCTTAATGATCTTTGTGACTTATTCCACTTTGTATTAGTAGTACATTTATTTCCTTTGTGGAGAGGCTCAGTATATTCCAGATTGTGTGTTCTTTGATTTACCTCTAGCACTAATTAGCTGCTCGAGACTAAAGAGAATCCTATGGGTTTATGCTTTTGGCCTCTGAGCTTCATATTTCCTTCTTTATCTTTAACATTTGTATACAACTTACAGCTAGCAAAAGAATTCACCCTTTGTTGCCCAAGAATGTGTAATAATCTGGGACTCATTTATTTATTCTAATTATTTAATTAATTAAATCTCTGGAATTATGCAGGACATAAAGTGCCTATTCATTCCTGTAGGTGCCTTTGCTGCATATTAAAAAGGCAATCATACCAGTACAAACAAAACTAAATGCAAAAGCCTCCCCCCCAACAAGAAGGAAAACAAAAGAGATGCCAGCCGTAAATTCCTGCCCTCATCACATCCTTCTATCCCCAAAGGCCCGGGGAAAGAGATGACCTTTGCAGTATGACCAGATTGACAGAGATTTCAGTTATTTCAGCCCAAATTGATATGGGAGAGAGGGAGTGAATTTGCTATTTCAGAATCCCACATGGAAAACACCCTCTCTTCTAAACAATTGGGACTCTGCTCCTGGCACATACACTGACTGCACTTTTGCTAGAATAACAGAGATAGCAGGGCAATTCCTCATATAGGCAGATCCCAAAACATTTGTGGTTTTGAGCTATAAAACCCACAAGTTAAACTCAATCTGGAAATCAACAGGCAGTCGCTACAGAGCACATCACACAGCTGCCATGTGTCTGCACTGAAAAACAACACTTAAAAGAGAGACCGTGTGTTCGCTTCAGCCTGCAAGCTATTTTCATATGTAAACCCAATGCTGTAATTGAATCTGAAAGGTAAGAAAGGCAAGGGTCACAGTACCAAGGCCCCCATCCAAAAGAAATGGTCACAATATCCTGGCCAGCTGCAGATGAAAAAACAAAACTAATCTAAAAACAAACATCCTGGCCATTGCTGCTGTATGATAGCTGAAGATTCAACAGTATCCAAAGATCCAGCAATACCCCCAAATTACAAACATTTATAATGAAAGCAGGCACATATCCTCAATGAAAGGGGCAAAAATGATCCTTACTATACTTTCAGGTTCCTTCCCCTGTCCATTTGGCACCAACCCCTTCTTATCTGGACTGAATTTCAGTCAACTTGTCCTCATCCATGCCCCAGTCTCTGCCAAAACAGTGAGTGGAGCACTCTCACTACTATGAGAGGTATGGATAATTTAACATTCTTATTTACAGCCTTCTGTCCACAGCATTTTGTTTTATAAGATTGTTAAAGAAATTACAAGGCAAGCTCTGTTTCTAGCGAGCAACAGGAGAGAAAGACTTTTACCTGAAACACTTGTGCATGAACTGACTAATGGTACTGAGAGAAAAGGTTCATTCAGAACACTTAGTGCCATTTAATTTAATCACATACAAAGAGTGAATATGACTTCAGTGGGACTTAAGCACATGCTTACGTGCTTTACTGAGCTAAGGCCCCTGTGACATTGGGTAAAATCTTGGCTCCATCACAATCAGTGGCATAATACCCATGGATGTCAGTGGGGGGAGTGTGTGTGTGTCAAGATTTCACCCTATTATGGCTAACCAATACTTATTAATTCCTTATATAACTATTATAAGTATGGGAGTAAAATGAACAATTTCTCTTTATCTGTATGATGAATTAACCAGACAACAAAGCTAGATTATGCCAATATGGTAATTTCCCTGGGTGTTCAAATTAGACCTGTACAATTTGAGGAATACAACCTAATGGCCAATACATGCTGACATTTTGCTAAAAAAGCTCGGCATGTTCACCAAACTTTTGAGCCGAAGTAAAATGAAGTGAGAAAGTAAAGTGGAATCAGAAAAAATATACTTTTAAATACTCTATCTTCCTGAATATATCACAGGGTAAGCCAAATGGGTCTGAGTCTCTGATGGGAAGTGCAGACAGCGAGCATTATATGGGAGCTGCAGCAAGTGAACTGGTTGCAGAGTGGAGAATTCATTCATTCATTCTTTGACTGCAGGGTAAATACAGACCCAGACTAGAGTAAGGTTGTCATTTGTTGCTTGATATTACTGTCAGGAACAGCAAAATATGGTGCCTGACTCTCTTTCCTCAGATCCCTAAACCAACCAAATACAATTATTCCCTCTTGCAAAAGAAACATAACCTAATGGTGGGGAAAACGCTGAATATGAATGTAGAGTCTGAAAACAAAAGTCTTATTGCCTTTCCATAGAACTCTCTATTTAGCTGTTCTGAGTTTACTCTCAACAGCTAATTGTCAGTCTTGTCCCCAGTGTTAAATACTCTCTTTTTATAAAATAATAGATGAATAAGAGATGTCTTCACTTTTCCACTTCTCGGTCATAAATTCAAATCCAGTCCACTAACTGCATATTTCTACCATGAGTCTGCCTGTATAAAATTAATGTGATGGTCTAGTCTTTTCCTATGAAAAAATGCTCACATCATACAAAGCACCACTATAATTGCCACCATTTGGCAAAGTGTTTGGTAGTCTTAGCAAAGAAGCAAAGGCCTGAATAGATATGGTGAGTGAACTATACACTTATCCCTAATGATGATCTCTCAGGGTTGAGGCAAATGTATGGGACTACATGGGGAAGTATGTATTGTCATTTCCCATGATGTTGATGTTGAGAAGATAAGGAGAAGGCTACAGTCAATTGTCATATCACACCTTTATCAAATAAAAAATTCTTAAAACATTTATTTTAAAGAGGTTTCTCTTTTTTGCTCTTTACCTCTTGAATATCTTTCACCAATTTAACCAGAAATTCTTTGGTTCAAATCCTGCAGTCCTACTTGGTCTAAACTTCAGTTGAGTTCAATGAAAAATAAAGGACTGCAGGACTTTGCCCTTGACCCTGGACACTAAGTACAGTATCTTAATATGAAGATCACAATTGATTCCTCAGACGTGGTTTTTACATGGCTTCCTTTTCCTTAATGAATATTTTAAGAACTGTATTTAGGCGATGCCACTGACCTAGAAAACTTGAAGCCATATGAACAAATACTAGTTTTTGAGAGCTATGTTTGTGCAATAAGAACATTTTTTCACCATTTGAGCTACCGCCATCTTCCACTGTTGATCAATTGAATAACCTCCTAGAAATTGCTACACTTGGAGGAAATAGTATATACAAGAAATAATGAAACATCAGTATAACTTTATATCAACAACATTTCACAGGGTAATATGTTATAAACTAACCTCAATGGATATAAATTACCTTGTTGCCATACAGAAAAATCATTTGATTTGCCTAGAGTTTTCACTAATTTTGACTGAACAAACTGTTGACAGTAAAACAATTAATAACAATATCCCATATATGATTTGTCTTCCACAGTCAACAACTAAATTGATGTTATTAATCTCTTCAATTACAGTTCTATTTATTATATATATTTTTACTAGTTGCTAGTGGGATGGTAACGTTTAGCATGTGTGTGTGTGTGTGTGTGTGTGTGTGTGCCTATGATACAAAATACAAAAATGATATAAAATTCAGACACTTGTAAAAACTCACTGGATGATGAAATTTATTTCAATGTTCACCTTGAGTTAGATTCCTGTAATTATGTACACCCTGTGATGGGGGTGTAGCAACCCCTCACTGGTGATGCAAGGGTTAACGAACTGCCTTGGGCCCAAGAAGCCATGCCCACTCTCCCTTGCTGGGCATGCTCTCAGTGGATGGTGTGACGCTGCATCCCATATTCTTCATAAAAATATTGTTGTAATATGAATATGGTATAACTAAGATATGTTTTATACGAGATGGGTCATGTGAGGTATCATTGGAAAGGTTATGATTTGCTGAATGTGATTATCCAATTTGTATGCATGTGTCAATTCTGTATCTGAAGTTAGGAATATTCACTATGTAACAATTACAACTGTGTGTGTACTTGGGGAACGCCCCAGTAGGCAATCAGCCTGAATGGGCCATTCTGAAAGACAATAAAATAGGTCTTTGAAGATGCTGATCTCTCATCATCCTGGAGTTCCTTCCTGTGGATGTTACAAATAAACCTTGTCTCATGGTGGCTTTAACACTGCAAGGTCATGTGATAATATCACCTGGTACGGAGTACCACTTTGGTCACTGTTGGTATTTTTCCACTGGAAAGAAAGGTTTCCCGACTTATGTAAGTCCTATTTAAGGCTGGGAAGTGAGTCAATCAAGACTTTTCCTACACTACTACCCTGCCCAAGAGGGAAGACTGCTAAGAACACCTGAAGAAAAAAAGGAATTAAGCTGAGGAAAGGCAAGGGCTGAGTCCAGGCTGAGACAGGGGTCTAGCCTGTGAAGAGAAATAACTGGAACTCTGAGCTACAGAAACTGTGCAACCTGCCTAAAACAACATTTAGGGTGAGAAATTTCTATTTGTAACCTGTTTCTTTAGAGTATTGAACTTAGTTTGCGTGTTTTGTTTTATTTGTTTAGTAATCTGCTTTGTTCTGTTTGCTATCACTTATAATCACTTAAAATTTACCTTTTGTAGTTAATAAACTTATTTTTCGTTTATTCCAAAACCCAGTTTGTGCAATTCATAACTGGGAGGGCAAAGAGCTCTGCATATCTCCACATTGAGGGAGAAGGCGATTTTTATGAGCTTACACTATATAGATCTCTATACAGCGCAAGACAATATAATTTTGGGTTTACACTCCAGAGGGTGTGTGCACAGGAGTGCTGGGCATTCCCCTAGCTAATCTCTACCACAGAGAGCTAATTGCAGACTCTGTGATTCTAAAACTGGGTGTGTCCCTGCCTGTGCTGGAAAGGGGCTTGAGAGCCTTTCACAGTAGTACAGAGTAAGGGAAACCCAGGCTGGTAGGACAGGCAGGCTCAGTGGGACCCCAGCATATCTGGTGGCACCCCGAAAGGGGGGTCCAACCCATCACAGAGGGAACACAAAAAGAAGCAGCTCAGCTCAGTCTTGGCTAGCTGAGGAGGAGAGTGGTTGTATGCAGCAGGCTTCTGCCAAGAAGCTGTTGGGACTCCAAACCGCCCGGGCCAAGCACCCTGACTACACTGCCGGAAGCCAGTCGACCACGGGGACCAAAGGGGATGACATGCCGCAACCAGGGGAGGAACTACCAGAGGTAGAACAAAGGGTAGGAAGCAGCCCAGGGGATATGAAGCCCTGAGCCCTGTAACAGGGAAACTGGTTTTGAAGGGTTCTGGTTTGGAACCTGGTGGAGTAGGGTGGGTCTGAGTTCCCCTCCCCTCCCCCACTCATCACTAGGCAATACTGCCAGAGAGAGCGACTCCTTAGACTCACCCTGGGCGATACTTCTGCCATAGAGAGCCGGCTACTCTCACCAGAGGAAGCACCTTCTTAGACGCCCGCCGCTGGACACTACTGCCTTTGAGCAAAGTGGCTCCTTGGAACTTTGCTGACCTCTTGACACACCCATTCATTATGGGCATCTCAGTGAATTTAAAAAATCTCAAACGCCACCTTTTCTTCAGAATTCACCAAAAGGTCACATGTCATTTCTATTGAATTTCCACTATTCAAGTGCCATTACATGCTTATTAGGAGTAAAAATGTACCCAAAATTGTATTCATTTATCTTATGATGTAGAAATATTAGGTAGAAGACCTCTATGTGATGTCAACAGTTCTATTCCTTTTAATGTTATTAAGCCAATTTCCATAAATATTTTTACTAGTTAGATGGTTACAACAATTACATTACATAAGAAATGTGTGTGAAAGGGGTTTTGTTCTTCCTGATCACAGGTTGGAGTGTTAGAAGCAAAAACTGTCCTCCAATCTAACATTATAACATCAACTTTTAATCAGGAACCAGGTATTTTGTTCATTTGTATAGGAAATAAAATTTAGTTTAGATGACTAATATTTCATTGCATTCTGCTGATTCTCAACCAGGGGTCTGAGGCCAACCAGGAGGTCAACCAAGCAGGGCCAACATTACACTCAGTGGAGCCCAGGGCAGAAAGCCCAAGCCCCGCCACTCATGGCTAAAGCCAATGGCAATCGGTCTGCTTGCTACCCCTAATGCCAGCTCTGGCTTTTATATGCAGAAAAACAGTTGTGAACACAGGTTGGCTGTGGAGTTTTTATTACATGTTGGGGGGGACCTCAGAAAGAAAAAGATTGAGAACCCCAGCCTTATAGTATATTTTGTGGAAGTAATTCAGATGGGGCAGCGAGTTGTATGGGCCTGTGGTGCCCGGGCTCCAGCAAAATCAGGGCCCAGGGCTCCAGCAATATTTGGGGCCAGGTCTCTCCCCTGGCCCCGCCTGCTGCCCCCGTGCATCTCCCCTGGAGCATCCCCTGGCCCTGCCTGCCACCCCTGCACGCCTCCCCCGAGCGTCTCTGCCTGCCCTGGGCAGTGAGTAGCTGCCCCCTGCAGCTCCGCGCTGCACTCCCTCGCTGGCCACTGCTGCAGCCGGCTACAAGGGAGCGGCGCTGGGGGCAAACTGAGGCCGCTGCTGTGCCTGCGGAAGGAGGAGGGGAGGAGGCACATGGCAGCCACCACCCCTCCAGCAGGCAACCCCGAGTCGACTCGGGGTGTGCGGGGGTCTTATCCTGGCAGGACCAGCCTGGATGAATGTCATGCCAGGGGAGAATAGGGGGGGCCTCCCCCAGATCTTGCTGCTGCCGGCGGGGAGAGGGCTTGGGCAAGTCCTCCTCTTTGGCCCCCCAAGGCAGCCTGCCTGCTGTACCCCAAACTCCTCATCCCTGACCCAGCCCCATGCCCCGCACCCTCTCCCCCACCCCAACCCTCTGTCCCAGCCCAAAGCCTGCACCCAGCACCCAAACCCTCTCCCACACCCAGCACCCCAAACCCCATCCTGCATCCCAACCCTCTGTCCCAGCCCAGAGCCCGCACCCAGCACCAAAACCCCCTCCCAGAGCCCGCACCCCTTCTGCACCCAAACTCCCACCCAGAGCCCACACCCCCTCCTGCACCTCAACCCCCTTCCCCAGCCAAGAGCCTGCACCCAGCACCCAAACTCCCTCCCAGAGCCTTAGGCAGATGCCGGGGTGGGGGTGGGGGTTGGAACTTGGACCCATTCTGGGCACCATCAAAAATTATACAAACCTGCCACCCCTGAATTCAGACTGAGTAATATCAAGTCTTACAAGAATACAATGCTGTTAAATCTTTGCTCAGAAGAAGAAGGAATTGAACATCAGGTTTTGTGTGTGAAGTACTCTGAGTACAGAAGAGAAATGAAGTATGAATTACTGAGGAGGTAGTGAGGAGAAGTCAAAGAATTTCAGCCCTGCCTTCCAACATCCCCAAGACACCACCCACATCTCACAGCAGAAGACCAAGCTCCAGAACCTCAAAGGTGGGCTATCAGGACACCCGGTGCAGGTGGGGTCAAGTACCATGGAGAGTGTTGATGAGTTCACCTATGTAGGCTGCAAGCAGAGTTCAAACTGTCACAGAAAACTGGACATTCTTCTATGAATAGGTCTCACTGCCTCCTGCACCAAGTCCATGTCTCGCGTATCGACACAAAAAGTTTTTGCACGGAGACAAAGTTCAGGTGCTATAAAATCTGTGTGCTACCTGTTTTGCTAAACGGGTCAGAAACCTGGACCTTACAGGTAGACTTGGAGAAGCTAGGGGAATTCCATATGCGCTGTCAGCACCAAATCCTGAGCATAAAGTGGTTTGACTTTGTGCAAAATGCCATAAGCTCACAGAGATCTGGCCTTCCTTCAGTCCCTCATTTTATTCAAAAGTGGCGTTGTGTACTCTTCAGCAATGTCACCAGAACAGACAAAAACACTCCAACACACTGTACTCTCAAACTCTTCATCAATGTGCAAAGGGGTGCATGATCTGACCCTATCTGACATCACCCATAGGGCCACTGCAGGGATGTGTGGCTTCACAGGATTGAGCCAGGTCTGGAAATTTCATTAAAGTATGCCTGGTGCAACACCATCAACCATGGTAACCCTAGCTGGCACATTGGTCCTCAGTAGACTATGCATGTTTGATGACATTGTGACGCACATGTCTTCATATATACACATTTAAACAGTAGCAAGCACTCAGTTAAGGTTGAAGCAAGATGCCCATTATCATCCTGACTTTTAACCCCTTCCTCACAACTTCTTCTACAAGAAATCCATCCATCCAAAACATCACTTGCTGAACATCATCTCAGGACAGATTTTTCTGAAAAGTTTTGGGGAAGGTGGGGTGTGTGGAATCAATAGGAGAGTTCAAGTTATGGGGCCAGATTTTCAGCAATTGTAAATTGGCATAGCTCCATTAACTTCATTGACTTTAATGGAGGCAAGCCAGTTTACACTAGCTGAGAATCCAACTGTAGCAGGGTGGTCCCCCACTCCTGCCCGGAAGGGCTTAAAGCAGCCCTGGCAGAGGGCTGGGGCAGAGGAAAAGCTGGGCTGATTGGCAGAGCAGCCGCAGCTGGCCTGTATAAAAAGGCTGTGAGCCAGAAGCCCAGGAGGCGTCTCTCTCCGGACTGGGAGAGAGCAGGGCCTGGCTGCCTGCAGTAAGGGTACTGGAAGTGAAGCAGGGCTGGGGAGAGCCAGAGGAGCAGGGGAGCTCCAGGCTGGCAACTCCCCAGGCTGCAGGGCCTGGTCCAAAGCCCATAGAGGTACTGGGAGGCAGAGGAAGGCAGCACGTCCAAACCCCCTTGCCTATGATGAGTGGCTTTTACACTGCAGTCTGCCCCAGGGAGCAGGGGCTTGGTGATGACTGACAGTAGCCCAGACTGAGGCAAGGTGAGGATTAGAGGGTTGGGGGTTTCCCAGAGAGGGGAGACCCATAGAGACTGGTGGGGGTATTGCCAGGGGGCAGCCCCAGGGTAAAGGTACCGGGGTCTGGGAGGGACACGGGGCAAGCGGCAAGCAGGACACCGGCCTGCAGAGGGTGCTCCGACGGCTAGAGAGCTAATTCCCTGAGATGACCAGCAGGAGGCGCCACAGGGGTGAGTCCCACATCGCTACACCAGCTCATGGTGTTTTCAATTTTCTCTTGCACTTAGTTTTTGAAAATTTCTATAACACTTCTTTGTCTTATGATATCTCCAAAACTATATCTTCTAATCATATGGAATAAATATGTGCATGTCTTAATTATTTACTATTTTTATAAATTGAGTCTTTATTCAAAAATTGTCCAAAATATTCCATTCAATAATATAAATAGATCATGAGGTTGATGAGTTTACATTCTGTTGGTTCTCACTGCAAGCTCTTTCACTGATGTTTTCATTAGAAGTCTGTTGAGAAGCAGCTAAAGTGATTAGAAATTTTCCCACAGTTTGAAATTGCTCTCTGATGACTAGCTGAATAGCAACTGCTCCTATAAGTAAGGGCTCAGAATTTTTTATTCAGGTAGATAGATTCAAGTTTCCAGTTATAGTAGTGTTTACCTCCCTCACAGTTTGTGTTCTTAGTGCTGCTCAGATGGAATTCTTGAGGGCCAAGTGTTAAGAAATCTGTAAGAGGAAGTTCACCTCACTTTCCTTTTTTCTTACTCACACTTTAATTTTAGCCTCTTTTAAGTTAAATAGAGGTTGTATCCCCCCCAGCTTTACATTTGATATCATCAGTCAGGAGTAGAACTTATTCAATCAATATTCTCTCTCTAAGGCAACACAACTTTATTCCCAAATGTTACATTTTACCCTGCACTGTAAACTGCGAAGGTTGCTACAAGGACTGTGAAAACAAAGCTTTGTTAGAGGAAGAGGGGAGTTTTACAGCTCTATAATGCTAGTAGGTTGGATTTAACAATGCCTATTGACCTAAACTTAAGAGAGAGAAACAGCTCTTCTTTGAAAGGGAGAACATTTCTTTTTTGTTTTTTTACATTCCAGTTGCATTTGAAAACTGCCTAAAGAGAAGAAGAAAATACTGTTTGCAAATGTATTGCACATAAATTTGAAAATCTATTTGGCTCACCATGAATTAGATCTTCAGCATTGTACAACTGGGCCATTTTTAGACAAGAAAAAAACTTCATTTCTGAATTTCTTACTGAGAGCAAGTTGTTTTAATTAGTACTCTCAAAAAAGACAAATGATTAGATTTCCTAATATGTTTTTTGTAACTTATATATCAGTTAAAATCTTTGGGCCTCATTTTGGAAAGACAGCCTCCAAAACTTCAGCTGCCGTTTATATATACTTTATAAACCACATTTTTATATCCAAATGTAGGTATTGACCAGTGGGACTACTTATCTGAATATATATCTATCAACCTGGATAAATATTGCACAATTAAGTTTTTTGAATAGATAGGTAGATAACTCCCAATCTGTAAACATATGCAAATTAGAGTTGGTTGGAAAAGGGGAGTGGGAGGGATGCCCATAGAAAATTTTTAGATTTTTATGAAATATGTTGGTCAAAAAAAATGTTTTTGTTTGTTTTTAAATTACACCTCAGTCTCTAATGAGAATTGTAGTTTGAGTACTTCATGCTCCCACTCGTCTATAGGCTTGGCTCCCTACTTGACCTCCAATAAATCAGTTTCCTTATCTATACAATGTTATTGATAATACCTACCCACTTCGCAGAGGTTTTGAAAAGATCAATTAGTTAATGTTTGTACCACACTGGAAATGTTAAGTACCATTATTATTATTACTTGGCTTGAATGCCTAACGCTAAAATGACAAGAAAAAGCTGGGCCAAATGAATGAAGGGTAAAGAGACAAGGAATGAATGACTACAATGGCCCTAGCGTTTAAAAGCAACAATAAATCAATCCTCCTGACCTCCATTCCTTTTCCTTCCAATGAGAAAATTATTTTTAGCTCTGAGTAATATTATGCAGATGCCTAAAACCATATTCTGTATTGTTATAGATAGTGATAATAATACCGAGTTCTTCTATAGATCTCAGATCACTTTACAAAGGAGCAAGTATCATTAGTTTCATTTTTCAGATGGAGAAATTGAAGCACAGAGAGGTGAAGTGACTTGCCCAAAAGTCACCCAGAAGGCCAGTGGCAGAACCACAAGTAAAATGTGGAACTCCTGAGGGAGGGAGTGGGGGGGGGGTGCTAAGTCCCTTCTTTTTTACATACAATGTTGGCAAATCTAGGTCACAGGCCCAGAACCAAAGAACCGAAATCTTGAAGCTCTTTCTGAGTTTTGGTCTTCTTCATGGTAGTATTTCACTGCCAAATGATCCAGCTGATCAGTCCAGTGAAAACTTTGTTACCATATTTAGTGCGGCAACCCTTTGAAACTTTTAGGATACATTCTGTGCTAACAAACTGACTTCACACAGGAAGCTAACGAGCAGTTTAAAAGCAGTCTGATAATTATAGCTGTGTGAGCTCTCTGGCATACAGGATGAGCGGGTAATAGGTTGATGCTTCTTAAATTATGTCATCAGTCATTCCCTCTAGAGAAACAAGCCCGAAAAGACTAGCTGTGGAGTTCTGAATTTCCTGTACTTCCACTGTCACTCTAAAATAAAACTGGAAAGCACAGTTTTAAACAGAAATTAATTTTTGGTGGAATTCTAGGTGCCTTATGAATACTGGAAATGAAAATAAAATAACCATATAGGAGAAATGAGTCAGAAATAAGTAAAAAACATAAGAAAACAGACAAAGTAACAGGCAATAAACTTTGAGGAAGGCTCTTCCTACTTCGGGTCCCGAAGGGACCATTCTCTCATCATTTAAATCCCTCCTGAAAATTCACTTTATGATGCCTACATGAAATAAGTCACATATATATATTATCCTATTTAGCATCGAGGAGTCCAGTGGCACCTTAAAGACTAACAGATTTATTTGGGCATAAACTTTCGTGGGTAAAAAAACCACTTCTTCAGATGCATTTTTCACTCCATGCATCTGAAGGAGTGGGTTTTTTACCCACAAACGCTTATGCCCAAATAAATCTGTTAGTCTTTAAGGTGCCACCGGACTCCTCGTTGTTTTTGTGGATACAGACTAACACGGCTGCCCCCCTGATATCTGTTTAGCATCCTTCTTCTAAATAAATTAACTGAACATGCAGCTGCCTAAACTGATCAAGCACATTATCACATTGATCATATTTCTGCAGCTCTCAGCCATTCACAATTCTTCCCCTCCCTTCTCATTGTCATCATCAATTGTGCCATGTCTTGAAATTGGATAGAAAGCTACGGGCCCTGGCCTCAAGACCTTAAAGACTGTAAAGCACCTAGAACACTTTTGGGCACTATAAAATGATAAATAGCGCTCTTCATAATAAATAGAATTTAGAAAAAGCTTAGACAATATTCATAATGTTCATAATTAATATATGACCATTGGGAGCTTTTTCTCTGCTTTAATTCTTCTTTCAATAGCTCCTTCTATTCCCAATCCTCTTTCTTGTACTCAAATAAAGGTACTGTCAGTATAAACGAAAGTGAAAAAAAATTCCAATTGCAAGCAAAGAGCGATGTAAAAAATAAATAAAACCCTCTGAGTCCACACTTTTCTCTACAAGACTCCCACCTCAACACTCTTCTTCCTTGGGGACCACTGACAATTGCACTTTTTGCCAAAGAACAGGTTATTTCAGTACATTATGTAGAATATATCTGTGAGCGAGTTATGAAGATGCTCCCCCGTGGAATCTTTTAAAGCCAAACCTCTGAAATCCTTTCAGAGCAACTGGGAATTGGATCTATAAATTAATTCATCTACAGTTGGTTTTTGAATTGAAGATTATAAAATACTGTACAAGAAACAAAACTGGGGGCAGTCGCTTTAAATCTAAAGAAGCAAATGATGGAATACATTAATAAACATGCTGATTATTGCTGAGCTGTCAATAAGAGGTTGATTTCTGTTGAAAATTATCCCATTTTATTACAGCTCTGGGCTTCAGGGATTTTTAAAGGATTGTGCTTGTCAGCCACTTGCAGCACATCAACCTTTGCACATCGAAAATAGATTATAATTAGTTGGGTATCAGAGGTGACTTTTGCAGTAGAATAGGTGTATTGATTTTCCCACTCTTGTGTCAAGGGGGAGGAGCTGTCATTTCTAAAGGGGTTGACTTTTGAAGGGCTTTAAATATTTACTCACACACTACTAATGAGTAAGTCTTCATTGTAATTCATATGGAGAATAATAGCTGCAGTGTCATTAGTTCAATCAAACTACAATCCCAGTTTCTCCATTTGTAAACTCTCCTGTTTAACTGAAAATTAGGATAAGGGCTTATGAAGTTAACTCAGACTATACTTTTAGAAGTGCATGTCAATAAGTTTAAGTCATATCCAGCAGAAATGTGATTATTGAAGGTGTTAGCCAGGAAAACTGTCTTGATTTCTGCATCTTGACACCCATACATTCTAATCTTGTTTCATTATGCACAAATCACTCTCTTCCTTGGTCACAGCTTTCTATTTTTTGCTTTTAGTAATACACCCTTTAGGCTGTGATAAGGGGATGGTGGATGATTTTTTTTTTTTCAAACTTGAGCTGATTTCCTGCTAAGAAAACAGTGACAGACACACATGGGGGGAGCTCACAGGTGCTAGTGACACTATTGCAGATAGGAGCCTTTTAAAAACAAACACATTTCTTGTCATTTCCTCCAGGCAAATCCTGTCTCTGCATAGTAATTCCTTACCAGGTCAAGACACTTGGGAAACATCCCTGAGGGCAGGTTTGGATACAAAGTGGGAATGATAGGCAACTCAGTCTCTTCGGTGTAAAAAACAGCTCAAACCTTCATGCATCCGTGAAAATGAACTGAAACCTTTTCTGAGCTTAAGGAAAAGTTTGATAAATCTCCCCATCCTCACATAACCCCTTATGGGACTTACCTGCATGCTAAATATGCAGTGTTGTTGTAGCCATGTCAGTCCCAGACTCTGTAAGCTCGAAAGCTTGTCTCCCTCACCAACAGAAGTTGTTCCAATAAAAGATATTACCTCACCCACCTTGTCTCTGCATGCTAATGTAACACCAACACGCCCCGCTCATTGGTAGGATCGAACCTGGGACCTCTGGTGCTAAATGCATGAGCCGCTACTACACAAGCTATAAACCACACAGCTGTTAGCTCAGGCTGTAGCAGATTCATTAATCTCTAAGTGGACTCGGTGCCACTACATGTGACAGAACACCACACCCAGGAGGTGTGTGGATTACACTAAATAGTCATTGGAGGGAAGTTAGGCATCCCAAACTATCTCCCTCTCTACAAACATGATAGTCACTTTAAGAGACAGGTCACTTCCCCTCTCACAGCAGTTGTTCTTCCTAACCCACCCACTCATCCTATCCCAACAAGAAATCCTCTTTGAAGAGTTGTCCACTCCACCCCAACCTAATGTCATCTTATGGAAGAGAAGTTACACAGTTTTGTGCCCACCTCTAGTGGCAGCAACAGTCTGTGTCATTTGGGGGTGTGACAAATTAACCCATTTTCTGGGCCTCACTGCCATGATTCTATTTACTCTTCTTGGCCTATGGAGATTCCCTGGTATGTACAATTTGCATGGCAGTTCTGAAACCTCAGCGTTCATAGTTTTGGATTAAATATTGTATCACCATCATGCAAAGAAGTAGTATGACTAGAGCCTCATTGTTGAGGAACTAATGGACACCACAAGAGCTGTCTCTTCATGAAATCTGAAATTTTTAGCGTTACCCTATTTGCTTCTGTTGACCCTTCTGTCTCTCCTTCTCTTGATCAGGTGCCTATATAAGAAAAAGCCCCAAATATCAGGACCATCCCTATAAAATCGGGACATCTGGTCACCCTAAGTATAACCTACATTCTTTGTTCCAAGATGTATACATTTACCTATATGAAAATGCATATTGTTTGCTTGCTCCCAGTTTCCCAAGTGATCTAGATCAGAGGTTCTCAAACTGTGGTCCGTGGACCACAAGTTCCATTCAGGTGGTCCGTAGATAGTTCCCTCTAAGATGCACGCCTGGGCAGCGGCACATGAGAGAATGAAGGGCCACCCACCTAATTGGTGGAGCTGCGCAGGCGGGGCTCCACTAATTAGGTGCCTGGACCCTGGAGAAGACCCACACGTAAGGTGAGGTTGCGGCCTTGGGGGGAATATTGGGTAGGCGGGAGAAGCAGTGGGGTGAGAAGAGGAGGTGGGGGTAATTTGGAACGTGCAGGGCTGCGGTGGCCAGAGAAAGAGGCAAATTTCTCCAGCTACAGCTGCTGGGGGAAAATGGCCCTCCTTCCCAGCCTCAGCTCTGTGGCTGCTGTGGTGGGGGAGACCCCCCTCCTTCCCAGCCCCACCTCTGGGGCTGCTGTGGTGGGGGAGAGAGGGCACATCCATTGCATTAGAAAGGTAAGGCTACTGATATTAAAATATGAGTTGCGTGCTTTTATTTGTAGGACAAAAAAAGTTAATTATTATTAAGGTTTTTTTATACAGCACTTTTATCCAAAGGGCTTTACAATAGTTAGCTAATGGTACAAACAACATTTGAAAAGACCATTAAGTGGTCCGCTGAGACCCTCAGCAATTTTCAAGTGGTCCACACACACAAAAAAAAAAGGTTTGAGGACCACTGATCTAGATTGTTCTGAATCAGTGACTTGTCCTCCTCATTATTTACCACTTCCCCAGTTGTTGTGTCATCTGCAAATTGTGTCTGCAGTGATGATTCTACATTTTCTTCCAGGTCATTAATAAAAATGTTAAATATTGTAGGGCCAAGAACTGGTCCCTACAGGACTCCAGTGGAACCATACCTCCTCAATGACAATTCCCATTTACAATTACATCTTGAGACCTTTCAGTTAGCCAGTCTTTACATTTAATGTGTGCCATGTTAATTTTATATACTAGGTTTTTTAATCAAAATGTCATGTTGTTCCAAATCAAACACCTTACAGCAGTCTAAGTACATCACATCAAAACTATTACCTTTTTTCAGCCAAACTTGTAACATTATAAAAAAAAAAATCTCAAGTTAATTTAACAGGACGTATCTTCCACAAACCTATGTTGATTTGAATTAATTACATTACTCTGTTTTAGTTCTTTATTAATTGAGTCCTGTATCAGCTGCCCCATTATTTTGCCCAGAATCCATGTCAGACTGACAGGCCTATAGCTACCTGGGTCATCCTGTGTACTCTTTTTAAAAATTAGTACATTAGCTTTCTTCCAGTCTTCTGGAACTTCCCCAGTACTCCAAGACTTATTGAAAAATCAATGTTAATGATCCAGTGAGCTTCTCAGTCAACTCTTTAAAAACTCTTGGATGCAGGTTATCTGGACCTGCTGATTTACAAATGTCTAATTTTAACTGTTTAATAACCTCCAGATATACTAGTGGAATGGAAAGAGTGCTATCATCACTATATGATGAGACTGTATCATCTGGTTTTTTTCCCAAATACAAAACAAATATTTAGTGAACACTTCTGCCTTTTTTTTTTTTTGCATTATCATGCACACTTCTACCATTTCCATCTAATAATGGAACAATACCATTGTCCGGATTCTTTTTGTTCCTAATATATTTTAAAAACTCATGATTGTCCTTAACTCTGCTGGCCATAGATTTCTCCTTATTCCCTTAGTTTCCCTAAAAGCACGATTTTCACGTGATGAATTGACTGCTAGCTGTATAATCTGGATGTCATTACCTTCTTCTTTTTTCTGCCATTATTTATTTATTTATTTATTTTTGCTTTAGTTAAATTTAACTGGCATTTCTCTGACATTCATTACCACACTGAGTATCTGTTTATAATTGTATTGAAGTGAAAGACAAGAGAACTTCATAAATGTATATGGGAGTTGAAAGGGCTCCTCTGGATTTACTATGGACATGGAAAATGCATAGTTACACAGCTTTTAATATGTGAATTATATAACTACAGGACTTTCTTCATCTCTCTGTCACCCTGTCATATCTAGTGTAACTCTGTTGATACTGATGTAAAATTAATGTAACGCAGTAGTGACAGGACCAATGCCTATACAATTTTTAGGGAGTATTTTTGGAAGGAGTTTTTGTTCTGATCCCACAAGGCTCTGGCCTGTTGACAAACACAGATAGTGATTTTAAAATGTATATTAATGATTAAACAATCATAACTCCTGCTCCACTAGCTATATCATTTATTTACTGCATATATCTGTTACTGTGATTTTTAAAACCAAGACTGATTTTTTTATTTAAATATAGAATCTATATTCAGTCAGGATCAGACAGTATTTAGAGTGTCTATTATAGGGATAAATAAAGAAACACACTATGATAAAATAGTCAAAGAATCTTAAAGTAAATCAAAAGCTAACCACCCATTGTTGTTTCATTATCTCGAAGTGAAATGCAAACATTTGGAGCTTGGATGTTTTTATAATTAATATAATTTGCACTGCTTCCTCCTTCCTCTCCCCCCCCACCACTCTTTCACTGCAAAAATGACCATCATCAGTGACTGCCTTTGACAAGCTAATGGGCTGAGAAGGCTCTAATGCAAATCACTACCATAAACTTAAAACCACTGATAAACTTAGCTTTAAAGCTTCCTGGGTTGAAACATATATTTTGCCTTGCTATTTAAAATAATAAGGATCTCAAATTTATGCAGTAGAAGTGGTAATCATCGTGGATCCTAAATTGCTTCAGAAATGCTCATTAATCAATGGCCAGATTCACTTCCTGAGTTGTACCATAATAAATGGACACACACCAAGTTATGGACCCCCAGCGGCAGTAAGTCTGCCTGGCACAAGGCTGCAACAGTGCAAAGCACCCCCAAGTCCTGCTCTGGCAAGAAGGACTAGAAGCCATCAGCTGCCACCTGAAAAATAGGTGGGCTGACTGGGAAGGGGCATGGCCAGGCAGGATTTACTGAGCCAGAAAAAAGTGGAACTGTCCAGCCCTGGGGATGAATTCCCTTCCACTTCTAGTTTAGCTACCTGCACGAGTGGGTGCAAAAGTGAACCTTGTTATCTATGGCCTAGATTGTACAAACTGTGGGCAAGATTATGCCCTTGCTGTGGGTCACATAGTAGTTGCGGAGAAGGAAGTGGTAGAGGTCATGTGAAGGGTACAGGGGTCATCCTGCTTGAGCAGGGCTGGATAGTTAGTAAGAGTCTGTGGAAAATATGCTCTGCAGTAGCTGAATAGCCAGTCCAAGCTTCATGTATTTTCCCGTATGTATTTTAATTAAATTCCTGTGTGTGCACACATGTATTCCCCACCTCCTGTGAAGAGAAACAAAATGGGAGCTGTACTTCAAATCAAGGCACTAGAATCATAGAATATCAGGGTTGGAAGGGACCTCAGGTCATCTAGTCCAACCCCCTGCTCAAAGTAGGACCAATTCCCAGACAGATTTTTGCCCCAAGAGGCTAAATGACCCCCTCAAGGATTGAGCTCACAACCCTAGGTTTAGCAGGCCAATGCTCAAACCACTGAGCTATTCCTCCCCCCATCAAAATGTAATGTTAACAGCACCTTTTGAAAAAAAGATTTTAATGTAAAAATCATGGGTTGTAAGAGATCTTTTTAGAAATGTAGGAAATATTGAATCAAATTTTGTTCTTACTTATACTTGTGTAAATCTTCAGTGACTGCAGTAGAGTTACCTTAGATTTACAGCAGTGTAACTACCACCCTTATCTTCCCCTCCTTCTTATTCACATGTGACTGACAAAGTCTTTAATGGCTCTGCTAATGTTTCTTGTGTCACAGTGTGTACCTAAGGAGCCTTTACTGCATGCATTTGGTATGCAAAAAGTTCTTATGAAAATTTTGATGAATAGCACTTATGGCAGTTTTGCAGAAAAACTTTTACAAAACTAAACATTGTGAGGATTTAAAAAATAAATATTTAAGTGACTTTAGTATACATGAAAGCCCTGGAACCTGCATCTCCCTAGCCATAGAATAGATACATCATAGTCAGTGGTATCCACACTCACCTTGCTAATAATGTGCTTCCCCCTCTCCTGGAGGGAGACATACTAAGGTCAGAGGGCTCAGATTCCTGGCCATACAGTTTTTGGCTTCTCTACTGAGACTCACACCATAGCAATTAATGCCAATTGTAATTTTCAGGATATGTTACCATCAAGCCAATAGGAAGCTGCATGAAACCACAACTCAGTTCACAAAGGAATAAGAGCCATTGGGTGGACAGGTATCTTTCACTAATGACTGGATATTTCTCTCAGGGAGCATGTGACCAGTGGCGTATACAGTGACCAGATAGCCTTCTTAAAATAAAAGTATGGTTCATTTTAACAGTAATAACAAAGCATTTAGAGAAAAAGGATTTTAAAAGCAAAAGTCTACACATCTATCTTACCTGAACTACTACCATCCCCTGATGGTAAACTAGTCAGGCCTAAATGCCTCAGACTCGGAGAGTGGATTGTGGGAAACAAAGGGTAGGAATAAATGGTCAGTTTTCAGAATGGAGAGAGGTAAGTAGTGATGTCCCCCAGAGGTCTGTACTGGAACCAGTCCTATTCAACATATTCATAAATGATCTGGAAAAAGGGGTAAACAGTGAGGTGGAAAATTTGCAGCTGATACAAAACTACTCAAGATAGTTAAGTCACAGGCAGATTGCAAAGAGCTACAAAAGGATCCCTGAAAACTGGGTGACTGGGCAACAAAATGGCAGATGAAATTCAATGTTGATAAAGGCAAAGTAATGCACATTGGAAAACATAATTCCAACTATACATATAAAATGATGGAGTCTAAATGAGCTGTTACCACTCAAGAAAAAGATCTTGGAGTCATTGTGGATAGTTCTCTGAAAACATCCACTCGATGTGCAGCGGCAGTCAAAAAAGCAAACAGAATGTTAGGAATCATTAAGAAAGGGATAGATAAGAAGACAGAAAATATCATATTGCCTCTATATAAATCCATGGTATGCCCACATCTTGAATACTGCATACAGATGTGGTCACCCCATCTCAAAAAAGATATATTGGAATTGGAAAAAGTTGAGAAAAGGGCAACAAAAATGATTAGGGGTATGGAACGGCTTCTATATGAGGAGGGATTAGTAAGACTGGGACTTTTCAGCTTGGAAAAGAGACAACTAAAGGGGGGATATGATAGAAGTGTATAAAATCAAGACTGGTGTGGAGAAAGTAAATAAGGAAGTGTTACTTACTCCTCATAACACAAGAACTAGGAAATTTCTCTAAGGTGCCACAAGGACTCCTCATTGTTTTTGCTGATACAGATTAACACGGCTAACACTCTGAAACCTGTCAGAAGACAGGATACTGATGGAACTTTGGTCTGACCCAGTATGGCCGTTCTAATGTTCTATATTCTTATGGGTCAGACTGGTCCTCTTGAACAACCAATTCTTCTCTTTAAAGAGTATTCAGTTTTAAACAATTTTGATCATCTGGGTCCCAGTCCCTGCGCATCAAAACCAATTTAAGTTGGCTGAAGCCACAAGATAGAGTTTACAAAGGTAATAGTTCAGGCATTGTCTCTTAACAACCCTCAAATTTTTTTTGAGATGGCTTACGAGCCCTTGTTTCCCTTCCTGGCTGATTTTTCCTAGCAAACTCCACCATTAAACTAAACTGACATAGTTCTACAGTAAACATCCCAATAACCAGGTCAACACAGTGCTCATAAACTATTACAGAGATGCTCCAATTGTCAGAGCATTCATTTACAGTAACAGAGAACTTGTCTCTTCAAGTTCACGGAGGCATCTAGTGAAACCATGCTTTTTTAACTAACAACCCTCAAACCAATCAGCCAGCATGAAAGACTAAGGCCTTGGCTACACTCGGGACTTCACAGCGCTGCCGTGGCAGCGCTGTGAAGCGCGAGTGTAGTCACACTGCCAGCGTGAGTGCCTGCTCGCAGCTGCAGGCACTGATTACACTGGCGTTTTACAGTGCTGTACTCGCTGCGCTCAGGGAGGTGTTTTTTCACACTCCTGAGCGCAGCAAGTTGTAGTGCTGTAAAGCGCCAGTGTAGCCAAGGCCTAAGAGCCTTGCTTATACCAGCTTTACATTAGTCAGTGAAGTTACTTTTTAGTTACACTGCTGCAATGATAGAAGCAGGCCCTAGCTGCCTCCAACATGTAATTTTAAAATCAATTTGATTTTAAAATTACAGAATTCCTGAAATATACAGTTATATAATTGAAAAATGGCTGAATGGATTTTTCTCCAAGATTTGTAGAAATAAATTACTCCTGGGCTGGGCACTTGTGTCCCGGAGTAAAATTTTGCAGCAGAGATTATGAACCCTGAATTGAAACATTTAGAATGGAAAAAGCTGATAGAGCCTTCACTGAACTGGAGAAAATTGGGCCTCTGTAATGTAGTACATTTTCCATGTACAAATAAAGTAACACATTGGGCTCTGTTCTGCTGGGAAATACTAATACTGGATATATTGTCTGGGGTGTAAGATAAACAGAACAGTGGTGGAACATGAATCTTCTATCTAAATTACATTAAATCTGTATTCAGTTGGCTAGATCCCTAGGTGTGCATTAAGGTTTTCAGCAGTTATCTAGTGGCGAGGCCCAGGAGGAATGGGGGGGCTGGGGAGGGGGGGCAGAGAAAGTAACAGGAGTTAAGCTGGTCTCAGTGAAAAAGTAGTGGCAACTTTCAAACTGAACCTTAAAACAAAAACCTAGTTCCACAAGTACTTTAATTTTCCAGGCAAGTTTAACTTGTTCAATAGGCACGTCCCCAGGACATAATCCAAGGTCTAAATATTGCAGCATTGCAGGGCAGGGTAAGTCTTAGCAAAGAAAAAAAATATTGAACAATTTCTGCTATATGTTAGTTGCAGGCTTTCCTTCAGCTTCACGGGTGCACTTTTTCTCATTCCACAGATGAGGAATGAGAACATACCTGAACATACATATTGGGTTAGATTTTGAAATCCAAGCCTCTTTATTTGAACCCACAGTCATTGTGGGTGCACCTGATGACATTTAGATGCTAAATACCTGAATGGGTCAGCATATCTGGGACTCAGATAATGAATTACACCAATAGCTCCTGCAATATTGCACATGCAAAAGAAGTTGCCCATTTAAGGCCAGAGCTAGTGAGGCTAACTAATGCAAAGAAAAGCAGTTTTTCCTGTTAAGTATAATTTTAATAGTTCTATATGTGAAAGAGCAGCATGTTTCAAAACTCAGGCAAAGAGGTAGGAAATACCATCTTTCAATCTTCCTGTGCTTCTGCTGCAGCACAGGGTAGAGTTGCACACCATTAATTTGTAGGATTCCCCCAGAACTGTACAAGGACTTGCTTTAGAAGGTTAAAATTGATTTTCATCTTGGCATTCTGAAATCCCATGGTGAGCCTGGTGTTCCGTAATTTAAACAGAGGGGGAAAGAATTAGTAGCAGAAGCTGAGGTGGCAGCTCTTTTTCTAGGTCTCACAAGTGGCAGAATCAGCAGCACCAGCATGGAGCTTGCTGTGCTCTCCCCCAGGCCTCCAAATGTCAGTGCAACGTCTTGCTGCACCCTAAGCATTACTGAATCCTGCTTTTGGAGTTTACGGTTGTGAGATGAGATTGTCAGCTTTTAAACTTGCCTAAAATCAGAACTCAAATACACATCAGTGATATGCCCACTGGGATGGGATAGGAAGCAAGTGTATCAAGGCACTTGAAACACCACTCAATCTGCAGCTAGTTTGTAATATGTGGAGTTATTATTTATACACCATAGTCATTCACAAACTAGAGAAAAATGCAGCTGTAAAATTATTACACCAACTTTCGTCATTCTTTAATGCTTCAAATAAAAATGTCTGCAATAGGTAGGAAAGTAACTGACTGTCCTCCCTGGACGAAGATTCATCCTAAATGCTAACCTTAGTAATATTACTGATACATAGTCAGCTAAACCCCAGTTCCCATCTGTGGTTGTATATTTCCAATGTTCTTTATGCTGAATACTCTCTGGCCAAGAAATCAGTCCTGCTGAAAAGATCTGAAGAGAAAAGCATCTGCATATGTCAAGGCAGAAGAGACTGAGCTCTGCCTGAATTTGAAAAAAATGTAATGCAACCTGAACAGCCCTTTGAGTCCTTGGAGAAATCATAGTATGACGTTGCACTCTATACGATTTTATGAAAATATGCTAATAAGTGTGAATATAATGTAACTGGAATATGCTTCATGCAAAAGGTCTCTTGTAAGGTATCATTACAAAGCTTATAATCTACTGAGTGTGGTCATCCAATTTGTATAAATGTATCATTCTTGTATCTGAAACTAGAAATATGACATATAACTCTGAGGTCCTATTGTAATTATGCAAAGTGTGGGCCATTAATGGTGGCTTGGAATCTTGATGGCTCCCATTAACCAGGACAATTGACTGTAAATGGCTCTGTTTACTTGTAAGTCTACCTGTGTGCTAGCAAGTGGGTAATGAAGTCTTACAGTGACATGTGATCATGTCACCTGAACTGGAATCCATCTTTAACCTGGTGCTTTTCCATTTAGAAGGAGGGGTGGGAACCCAGAGGGACAAAGGATTCCCGCCTTGTGCAAAATATATATAAGAGGGTGGAACAGAACAAAGGGGGCTGCAAGTCATGAGAAATCCCCTAGCTATCACCTGAGCTGGAACAAGGTGTACTGTACTGGGGAAAGGATTGGTCCCAGACTAGAAGGAGGCTAATCTGTCAAAGAAGCTTATTGGAACACCTCTGAGGGTGAGATTTATCTGCATTTTGCTTCCTACTGTATTAGGCTTAGACTTGCGTGGTTTTTGTTTTATTTTGCTTGGTAATTTACTTTGTTCTGTCATTACTTGGAACCACTTAAATCCTACTTTTTATATTTAATAAAATCACTTTTTACTTACTAATTAACCCAGAGTAAGTATTGATACCGGGGGGGGAGGGGGGAACAGCTGTGCATATCTCTCTATCACTGTTATAGAGGGCGAACAATTTATGAGTTTACCCTATATAAGCTTTATACAGAGTAAAACAGATTTATTTGGGGTTTGGACCCCATTGGGAGCTGGGTATCTGAGTGCTGGAGACAGGAACACTTCTTAAGCTGTTTTCAGTTAAGCCTGCAGCTTGTGGGGGACGTGGTTCAGACATGGATCTGCGTTCACAGCAGGCAAGCGTGTCTGGCTCAAACAAGGAAAGGTACTGAAGTCCCAAGCTGGCAGAGAAAACGGGCTCAGAGGTAGTCCCGGCACATCCGGTGGTAGTCCCAAAGGATCCCACAGCCTCCAATTAAAACCTCTCCAGCGCATCATCAAGGATCTACTACCTATCCTGAAGGACAATCCCTCACTCTCATAGACCCTGGGGGACAGGCCAGTCCTCACTTATAGACAGCCCCCCAACCTGAAGCAAATACCAGCAACTACACATCACACAACAAAAACACTAACCCAGGAACCAAACCCTGCAACAAACCGCAGTGCCAACTCTGTCCACATATCTATTCAAGGGACACCATCATAGGACCTAACCACATCAGCCACACCATCAGGGGCTCGCTCACCTGCACATCTACCAATGTGATATATGCCATCATGTGCCAGCAATGCCCCTCTGCCATGTACATTGGCCAAACCGGACAGTCTCTATGCAAAAGAATGAATGGACACAAATCTGACATCAGGAATCATAACATTCAAAAACCAGTAGGAGAACACTTCAATCTCTCTGGTCACTCAATAACAGACCTAAAAGTGGCAATTCTCAACAAAAAAAACCTTCAAAAACAGACTCCCAACATGAAACTGCAGAACTGGACACCAACAGATTAGGCCTGAATAAACACTGGGAGTGGCTGGGTCATTACAAAACCTAAACCTAATTTCCCCAATACTAATTTCTCCCTACTGTTACTCACATCTTCTTGTCAGCTGTCTGAAATGGGCCACTTTCATTACCACTTCAAAAGTTATTTTTCCTCCCTTGGTATCCTGCTGTTCACTGAATTGTCTCATTAAACTGACCTCACTCTTGGTAAGGCAACTCACATCTTTTCATGTGCTGTATATTTATACCTGCCTATTGTATTTTCCACTCTATGCATCTGATGAAGTGGGTTTTAGCCCACGAAAGCTTATGCCCTAATAAATGTGCTAGTCTCTAAGGTGGCACAAGGACTCCTCGTTGTTTTTGCGGATACAGACTAATATGGCTACCACTCTGAAACCAGTCCCAAAGGGGTTTCTGTGATCCAACCCGTCACACATAGTATAACCAAGTTGAGTTTACCAGCACTGAATATCATAGAAACTTTACGTTTACACTCTATGATCTCACAACACTGTCATAGGGGTGCACTAACTCAAACTGTCTCTATAGACATTTATGCTATGCTTGTTATGCTGGTATCTGAAGCTCCTGGAGTACAGAAAAAACGTACTGGTGACTTTGCCAGGGTTGCAAGAGTGAGAAAGAAAATGAAGTCCTGGGGAAATTAATTGGTTTAAATTAGTAAATAGAAAGTTTGAAAGAAATATGCCAGGTGGACTGCAACACTTATATGTGATCAATCTACTTATTGGCTATTCCAGCATAAGAGCACTGGATTTCCTATTTAAATCTGCATTATAGTCTTCTCAGACTCTTTAGGCCAGGTCTTTACACTTAAAACACTGCATCGGTGCAGCTGTAGCACTTAAGGGAAGATGCTCCTACACCGACAGGAGAGCTTCTCCTGTCCACGTAGTTAATCCACCTCCATGAGAGGCAGTAGCTATGTTGACGGGAGAAGCTCTCCTACCAACATAATGCTGTCCACACCTGGGGTTAGGTTGGTATAACTGTCACTTGGGGGGGGGGGAGACTTTTCACCCCCCTGAGCGACATAGTTATAGTGATATAAGTCTGTAGTGTAGATCTGGCCTTAGTGAGTGGGAAATGCTAACATTTAATATTTACAGGCAAAGAGTTGGACTAGTCAATTATTGGCAAACAACAACTTCCAGTGAAATCACCTTTATTTGCTAAAATTGAAGTCATTTGTCTGTGTTTACAGGGTCCATGGAGGCAGGTATAGTTCAGCGTACTCTTTCCCACCGACTTCAGTCCATTGTGACATAGCATAGATCCAGCAGATGGGACGATATGCTATGAAACTAGTGCAGAAGCTAGAGATATGCCAGAAATTTGGCGATGCTGACAAATGGCTGGAAATGCTTGTTTTGTGGGACTTGGGGGGCGGGCGGGTTGTCAGGATTCACAAAAAGCAAAAACATAGCTTTGGCTTCACAATGGTGAAGGATACCTATTCCAATTGGAAATAATATGAAAAGGTCAGGTTTTGAAGGTCCAGGACTTAAAAAAAAAAAAAAAAGAAAAGAAAAGAAAAGAAAAGAAAAGAAAGAAAGAGAAACTATTATTTTGGCCTAGAAACTCCAGGTCTTATTTTGCCCTTTCCTGTAACAAGGGGAGAGGGTACTAGAATGTCAGCCAGAAAACATCAGATTCTCCAAAGAACCTGTGGAAGTTTTGCTTTCTTTGCACACCAGCCTGAAAAGGCTGCCCTTGTCCTGTTTTCCCCACTGAGTGCAGGTAATTGTAAACACCAAGTATCTCCATTGTCATAAGATAAGTTCCCATGGCCCTTTTTCCATTTCAACCCCCTCAGAAAACTGAAGAACCATGGATACCATCCTTAGACCTAGGTACTGTCCATGTCTGGCATTTCCAGAATAACAATCTTACAAATAAGAAACACACACACATACACACACACACACACACACACACGCGCAATATAGTAAAATACAGTACTTGTTAGCACTTTAAGAAGTGTTTTTAGTATCCCCATATCCTTCACTCCAGTATAAATGAGAATGAAACCTAAAAGAAAAAATATTGGGGCTGATTCTGCAAGTAGCTAATGAGTACCTCCTGCAAGATACTCAGCACCCTCAACTCTGAGATCAATGTGTGTGTGAACTGAGCAGCTTCTGACAACGTTCAATATGGTGCAATAATGGCCCTGTATCTGAAGGTTTAAAAAACAACAACAATCTAAATGAGGTAAAATCTTTCTGTAAGAAAAATGAAGTTATAGCCACTTACCAGTAAATATGACACTGCAATAAACTGGGTATTTTTTGCTTTGGTTTGGGAAATAGCCCAGGATTTTGATAGATTGCATTGCAGAGATTTTAGCTCAGAGTACCATATTCAGGCATTTCACACAATCATTTGACAGAGCAAGGACAGGGTTGTTGTTAGAATTGGCTCATGTTTCAGTTTACTTCATGGCCAGAAAAATACAGATGATAGATAATGAATGGAAAAATACCCACAACCAACCAAAACACACTTCTTGCAGCATTTACAATTTATATTTAAAATGTTATTACTTATTAGCATAAATGTCAAGTTTTGTAAATAACAAAATAAGGAATATTAAAAACAAACAATCAATTGTTCTTCCTTGAATGAATGCTTCAAAATATTTTATTGGGTATTGCTGTTAATGATGCTTAGCAACTTCAGATAATGAAAATCAGGACAATTACAGCTGAAATATGCACGTCTTTAAATGCCTCTTTTATCCTAGGGTATGAGGATGTCCAGAATTGTCATTGGCCTTGTGTCACTGCTCTCTTTTTCATATCAAAGTAAAAAATGAGATGTTGTCTTCTGGGGTCATAGAAATCAATCCATAAGGAAGCAGTTTAAAAAACTGTAATAAATTAGTATTGGTAGAGGCAGCTACTGTACCTAGGGAACATCTTTTCCTTATATTTCTACTGCCATTAATAAGAGCTCTAATTCATATATTCATCAACAAAAGTTCTGGCAAGTATTAGCAAAACAGGCACCCAACAATAGAAACAAACTATAGGAATGGAACTATCTTTTTATTTGATTATTCATATCTCTGTTAAGTTCCCTCTAAAGTAATTAAAGAGTGATGCAATCATCTAGAGGATAAATCATTCCTGCAAAACTTATTTGCAAGATGAATATATGAGAGCAGAAGGGGAAAGGAGGGGAAAATGCTATGTGACTAGATAAATAGTTTCAAGTATTTATTTATTTTCTATTATGCATTAGGTATTAAAAAGGATTATGGAAATTAGATGGGATTGAGATGAGTGTTCTCTTCTTGTGGCAAATGACTTTCAGGACAGCAGTTAATTGAACTGTTTATCACAACAGAAGGTCGCAGGCATCACCACCAGAAGACTTCAGAACAAAGTGCAACCAGCAATTCATGCTAAAAATAAATTCAGTTCTTCACCTTCATTTATGTTTATTATAAATTTTAATGTTGTTAATTTAACAAGATAAATCCTGATCATGATCATAACAACGCAGCTGAAATCAGCAGCTCATCTGCTGCTATGGCTACATTTCTTAGTTACCGATTTTATTATTCAGTATTGCACTGGAGAGGAAGATCATTAGGGGTTTTATCTGGGGGTGGGGGGGAAGAATATATATTATGATCAGGTTATATTGCCCTTGACATCTTTATAATGATTAACGATTACCACAGGATTCATTTTAGCTGTTCACATGCTGTACTCATGCCAGGTGTCCAATTAATAGACCCGGTGACAAAAATCCTGTTTGTACACGGAGAAGATATAACAGCCACAGTAGCAGTGCAGGGTTCCCCCATCACTCAACTGGTGCATTTCACCTCTGATCCAAAGAAAACACCCCCAGGGGTGAGAGTATAAATCAGTCTTCATTCCCACCCAATCCGTGGTTTCTCTGTTGAAGCTTCCAACAAGGTTGCCAATTAGTGTCAGATGAACTGAGCTGATGGGATTTTTGTGATGTGGGTACTCATCTGCTGGGAACTGTGCTGAAAATTAAATCCATTTTACATCCAAACAGAACAGTTGAAGCCTTTTACTGTGTTAATCATTCTAAATCAAATCAGATATTAAAAAAAACATGAAATATTTTAAAAGATGAAAGATGCTTTAGTTTGATTGTTCACATTCTTGGGTTGATTGTCAGAGTTCCAGTGTGGGTGACTGTCCATACAAAGTGTACCTTCTTATCACCTGTTTAATGTGCTTTCAATATTGAGATCATCTAGGCAAACAATCTGCAAGAGAAGCAACTCACCAGGGATTGGAAATAATTAACTTGGAGCTTTGCATTTCCCTCATCTCACTGGTTCTTAATAGCAGTACAAGGGGGTCTTTTCAGGTAGCTTGCGCCAATTAACATGTCCATTGGAGTGTTCCCTCACCTGATGAATAGTATCATCAGAGGTCATTAGCAGGTCAGTCTTTGTAAGGGGGTGGGTTGGAAGTGCCTAGCATACAATTGAAAGTTCTCTGCTGAGTAATCCTTCATAAGGAAAACCATGTCAATGGATGTCAAAAAGGTTGGGTAGCTATTGTCATAACATTGATGTACAATCAATCATGTCAAGCTACAGGAACAACTTGAGATCTTTAATGCCAGATTTTCAAAGAGGTCTCAACTTTCCTTTTGCGTTCACATTGCAATTTTGCATGTTAATTAATTTTTCATTCAGGGAGTTTACATGCTCAAAAGCCTATGACTCAAACATACTGTACAGAAGTTAGTTAATCTGTTGTACTGTCTATGATTCGGTACTTTCTACTGGGAGTGATATTGAATTTAGGTTATCTTTGGAGGTCATTATACTGTTAGTTTTTTATTAAGCCACACATTCAATAATGCTAATGTTAAGAACATATAAACTTCATTCAGCTACAGTATGCTTGCTGCTAGCAGTTTGTGAATGACATGAGATATCACAAACCGGGAAGGGTAGTCAGCAGTCCATTCCGTAACTGGTTAATCTAACCAAGGGTTAGGAAGACCCTGTGAAATGACACTGAACAACTAGACATTATCTGGGAGCTAGTGAATCAGAAAGAACCACAGAGTTTACACTATGCTTAGAAGCCTCAATAAGTAAGCCCTTCGTATCTGTAAGAACCAGCTGCTGTCACTTAAAAACCTAGAATGGAACCAATCAGCAGCAGGAGCCATTCACCTCAAGGCCCCATGTTACATTCACCATCTTTCTGGCTGAAAGGCTGAACAGGACCCTTATTTAGCCATAGTGGGCTCTGTTGAGCTGAGCTAAGCGAGAAGGTAAAAAAGAAGAGTAAGGAAGGAGGTGAAACAGGGCAATCAGGAGGATGTGGAAGGCAGGAAAAATGACTGTTCCATTCTGGAAGGTGAAAATCTATGCCCTGTTGTGTTCTGTTACTAAATTTTGATATGGATCAGTGGCCAGCAAGGCAAATTGACAGTTTTAATGTCAAACGTCAGGAAACACTTACATCCCCCTGCCTGAGACTGTGAGCCTGATGGCTCCAGAATGCCTTCAACTGCTTTCACTTCTCAGCAAGTGTTGAACCAAGGGAGAATTCATTTTAAAATGTGTAATAACAGATTTCATTTAGATTCTGATGAATATTTTATTTTTAATCTCATCAATAAATTAAGAATGAATGTTGTTTTTATTAGTTAAAACATGAGATTTATGGAAAGTAAAACTATGTTGTACACTCTGTGAGGGCTATGAGGAAGAACTGTGACACCTCTGTCTCTCACCAGCAACTCCCTTAAAAATGTTAAGGTTCAGTTTAGTTGGAGATCTGGGTTGAAAGTCAGGCCCTTTCTTATCCTACCCAATTCAGTTTGCCCATCCCCACAGCAGTGTGCGAGGTGCCTTCGGTGAGGTGCTGAACACTCACTGAAGTAAACTCACACCTTGCAAGATTGGGTTTCTAGTGATAAAATGAGAATAATAGGTCAGGTCCTCAGTAAATTAGCCTAGATACAGCAAAGTCACTGCACTGTGCCAGCTCACATCAGATGAGGATCTGGCCCAAGTCTGTAGGGCCTTGAGTTGATCCATAACCCTACTACATCTCAGGAAGGCTGTTATGTGTGCTAGAGACATCAAGGCTGGGATTTGCAAAGGAGCCAAAGGAAGTTAGACACCCAGCTCCCACTGGAATTCAGCGTGATTGGGGCTGTTAACTCCCTCAGGCTCCTGTAAAAATCCCATCTCTAGTAAGTTATCCCATTCTAATCACTATCCATAGTTACTACCACAGTCCAATTAAGTGTTACCTAACAATGAAGTGGTTGGGTGCTTTCAGGGTTACCCAACAACTCTCTGAATCTGGCCCATGATCAGGGCTTTCTTGTCATTTTTAAGAAGCTAGCAGATAAAATTTTCTTCTTCCTACTCCCCCCCCCCCCAGGCATACATTCCAGATTACTCTTTATATATTTCATACCCATTCTGTCACCACTGTTGTTTCACCTGTTTAGCTAGTGCCAATGGCTACTAGGATGCCTAATAAAACCTGTATTTTCCATTCCCTTTATTCACACAAGAGACATATTCCCAGATAAACAACTGCATTAGATTGAAGTGAAGGCTGAAAGTAATTATTGCTCATTCTAATATCACAAATATATCCACAGTCCCCAAGCATTTTAAAAGAGAGAGAGAGAGAGAGAAGACAGGAAACAAACTGAGGTTAATGTTCCAGAAACCCCAGTCATTTTAAGTTAATGCCCATCACCTCACCATCCTGAGAGTCCTTCACCAGCTGATCCTTCACAGGACCTGTTGACCTTAGTTCAGATTCCTATTATCTTCCCCTGGTTAACATATTACCATCTGGCAGCTCTGTGCCTCAGATTGAGCTACCATCATCATCAGTAGTCTGCGAGCCTCCTGTGGCTGCAGAACCTGCCAAAATATCAGCAGCATTTCCACTCCATTCTGAAGATGTCAGGGGAACTCTAGTGACCTGATTTTTCAGTCCCTCATTGAAATGAGAGGAGCATGCGGAGTGAGCATGCAGAAAACGGTTGGTAGATTCCAAACAGAAGTTTGATTGTTCTTGTACCAGTGCCATGACAGAGTGGCACTGCTGTGCTCTGACTGTAGGGGACACGTTGACTACCACAGGAGACTTCCCTAGTCATCTGCAGACCTAAAACCTAGAGTGGCACAATCTCTCTCTCAACAGGCACGATATCTTTCAACTCACTGAGACCGCAACAGCCTCCACGAGAACTCTTGTAACAGAATCCATTGCCTTTTGTCATCATGGCTGGCTGGAGAGGACATTGTCAGCTGGCCTCAGAGCCACCCAAAAATAGGCCAAGAAAAAAGGATCGCCCTCTACCCCTTCCCCACTATGTCCCCACTTTAATTGAACACAAAGTAGTGTTTCTGCTTTCCACTTTCCGTCCCACATTGCTATATATTTCCAGATTGAATTGTTTGTATTGATTTTGTGTAATGTTTTGTCTAATGATTTTTCTTGAAAGCCCCATGTAATTTTATTTATGACCTTCACTGTTTTACCTCATATCCAGTTGCAGGGCGTTTATTCCATTGATAAATATTTTGCACCTCACCTCAGAAGTTCTTCTTAGTAAGCCTCTACATCAGCCGCTTGGGGATGGGTCTTGTGTCCATTCCCTTTTGCTCCTCTACACTCCCCTCCTATTTGAGCATGTGCATCCTTTGGAGTGCAAACACTGTATGCACATATCTTTCTGGGAGAAAGATGTGAGGATTTCCCCTGTGCTAATTTTTTTAATGTTTGCCCTGTATGCAATGCAGTTTGCTTTTGTAATCAAGTCTTGTGGACAAACAGTTATGAACAGGTTAAATCTTTAATGTCAGAAGAAGACTGTTGATCTGGGCTAGCTTTAGCATCCAATAATTAGAAACAGAAGGTAAGAGCTGTGATTTGAAACAGACTCCATTAGAATTAATTTAGTGAGTCTCCCTACTGAGCTTAATGAATGTAGGTTATATGATAGTTTGATTTATTTTTGCAATGCAAAACTGCTTTAACATGTAGTTATAAAGTAATTTAACTTGAAATAGTTTAACCATTTTTTGTCTTTTCTCTGACAGGGGATCAAGATTTGAACTGTAACTTTTTCTGAATTGGTAAAATAAGAATTTCTCAATGACTGAAATTTTGTGGGTTCAATCTAAGATTCACATTTGAGATTTATGGATGATAGTCTGTCGGCAGTTGTATGAAGCCAGTCATTTTCTCCTGGATCATGAAGAGCAGATATAATGTGACAGAATGACACACTAAGATAAGCCCTTTCTTCCTCTTATGCTTTCATTTCAGTCACCTTACCAAAGCTTGTGAGGCAAAGCTGGCACAAGGTAGGAACAGGCAACAACACTTTGGACATATACATACTATGGCCCTTAGATGAGGGTAGACTTGGTTTATGGATCAGAAGCTGGAGACAGAGCCATGAAGTATTTATTGAGCTGCATATCTTGAGCCAGTGAGAGTTCAGCTTCACTAAGTTCACAAGGGGCCTGATCCAAAACCCAATTAAATCAATGAGACCCATTGACTTCAATGGATCAAGCCCATGATCTGCAACATCAGTCTAGCCAACACTGGGGCAGTAACAGAGGAGTTAGAAAATCTGTATAAGATACACAAGAATTATGGCAGGCACATCATTATTTGTCAAGAGCATGCATGAAGTTGAGAAAGGGGAGAAAGTGGCACAGATGTCATATTAAATCAAAAGTCAGAATGAATTGACAGAACTTACCTATAAATAAGTGAAGAATCTTGCATTGTTGTGGTCTCTTTTCAGTCAGCATGAAGGCAGGGGGCCAAATTCTGATTTCAGTTTTACTGGTGTCCACAACTCTTCAGGATTTATGCCAGTGTAATGGAAAGCAGAATTGGGCCCAAAAATATGTGCAGAGCAATGTCATCAAGGCAACCTTTTTGATTTCCTACTAACTATAAATCCAAATGAAATAATTTCTGGTTGCTAAATTGATTTTAATCAGAGTCAGTTTTATATTTTGCTGCAGGGCTAATAAAAGCCAATTTTCATGTTAGACCCAGATGAAGAAAAAAAATCAGTGCTCCTTGTAGACATAACTTATGTGAAAATGGAGTTGGTTAGCTTATGATAGCTCAGCACACAATGGGATGCTATCCCAAGAAATGGAGACATGCACACCATTTGGGGGGCTTTGCTTCTGTTGCAAGCATCCTTAAGGAATTGGACCTATACATGTGAGCACAATTTATTTGTATTAGAAATACTTTTGAAGAATGAGTTTAGCTTTTGAAATTCACCAGATTGCACCAATCAGCATGCACTATTTAAAGAAATTCCCTGGGATTCATGATGCATGAATTTGCATGGATTTTATCCCAATTCTGCAACATACTAACACGGAGGGTGCATTTTACTCATACCAAGAACTTTTTAAAATGACACCCGGAAAAAACCCATCCCCTAATCCGAAAGCTATAAAACATAGAGTAAATGGAACAAACTGGCAGAGAACATCACTTCATGAATGAACATTTTTTTAAAAAGCTGTTTTGGAAGCTAGAAATCTAAATTAAAACTGATCTTGAGTGTCTTAACTTACACAGCTGGCCCCTAGGCAACAGATAATCCTAAAAATGACACCACAGTTAATAGCATTACATGGGTAATGTTTTCTAAAAGATTAGTTGCTCTTGAATAATTTATCCACTATATCAGGCAAAAATAGGTCTTCAGTAAGGGGCAAGCAAAGCTTCCTACCCACCCACATCCTTGTATTCATTATTACAAGCTACATTTACTACAGTTACTGAAAAAGAAATTGCATCTCCAGTTCCTTTGAAGAACATTTGCAGGATCCCATGGTACAGAGGTTGCCCTTAAAACTTTCCAAATGTACTTTACATAACAAGACATCATTGCCTCAGTATCTGCAGTATTCCCTGCCCTTCCCAATAAGTCACAATCCACATTTAAGTATTACATTAAAGGGATACAACAGGTGACAACTGGCACTCTGTCTGCCCACAAACCCTATTGCCAATTCTGTTCGCATATCTATTCAAGGGACACCATCATTGGACCCAACCACATCAGCCACACCATCAAGGGCTCATTCACCTGCACATCTACCAATGTGATATATGCCATCATGTGCCAGCAATGCCCTTCTGCCATGTACTTTGGCCAAACCAGACAGTCTTTACGCAAAAGAATAAATGGACACAAATCAGACATTAAGAATTGTAACATTAAAGAACCAGTAGGAGAGCACTTCAGTCTCCCTGGACACTCAAGAACAGACTTAAAAGTCGCCAGTCTTCAACAAAAAAACTTCAAAAACACACTTCAATGAAAAACTGCAGAACTGGAATTAATTTGCAAATGTGACACCATCAAATTAGGCCTGAATAAAGATTGAATAAAGTGGTACCTGAGAACTTTCCACAAGAAGTAAACACAAAATGTGATGTCTGTCTCATTGACTTGAGGGTGAAGGTTCCCAAGAGCTGTCATGGAGACATAGTGGACGCCTATAAATACAATAATGAAACAAATAGAGTAGATGGCTAGATAATGAACTGGGATTTTTCTGTTCCCATTATAAGCCTTGTTATTTTTATCTGGCAAGAATATTTATTTATATAAAATGGAAATTATTGCTAACATACTGATGGTTTTATAATGAAAGAATTATCACTGTACCTACACTTCTTGTTCTTTTAAGATTTAAGTATAGGTGTAATTAGGGATTTGTTGCATGACCCATTAATTTAATCTGTTAATATCCTTGAAGTACGTCAATCTCTATTGAGTATCGTATCACTAGATCAGGACAGCCAGAATGCATCATTCCAACATTGAAGCACTTTTCATTCAGTCCTGTTGACCTTCCAGTGGTGAGTTTAGAAGAGCTGAAAAATGAACCCTTCAGTGATACGACTGACTATCATTGCAATTTAATTGTTTCTGGTGTTGGAGTAATTAGTTTTAAGGTCTTACCTTGTCAATGCTTGCACAGGTTTTGGTGGTACCAACAAATAGAATACTTTATCAGCTCTGACAGTTGTGCCTGGAAGCAAGGATTTAAAATAAACCTAATTATAGGAAAGAAATATCTTGACTACTTAAGAAATGGCTTTATTTCTTGACCTCTAAATATGAAGAGAGATTCCAGGATCTGTGATTTGACTATTCCAAGTGTATTTTTCATTTTCATAATCAGTGTCTAATTCATGCATTTAAGGTATAATTGAAAGAACAAACAGGTTCATTATGGGTAAAATTTGAACATCAGACCTGGGTCAATGGCCAGTTGGAGGATGTCTTTTTTTCCATAAGTAGTAATACAGTGCACATCTACACACTTTTGTTTAGCTACAAAAGTTTTATTAGGCATAACAGTTCTATACTCTGGATTTTTACACATACAATACTATTGGAGAACTCCTCAGACATAGATCAATCATGCTAGTTATCAGTAACAAATTTGACAGTAAACGGTACATTATATTCAACTTGTAATAGTTGCTTCACTTTTATAGGAAACCTGGAATTAAAAAAATGCAATGAGATGCTTTGTGTTGAATACACTCCAGACTGGGGCACTATTCAGTTTTCTATTTTGTGTGTTCTCACACCATAGACAAAATTCTAGCTGAAAATTTTTAGCTAGTTCCAACTAGTCCCAATCAGTAGCTGAGGCCATAGCTACACTCCAGGAACTACAGCAGGATAATTATGGCACTGTAGCCATGTTGGCATAACCCCACATTGTAGATGGAGCCTACAATGACAGAAGGGTTTTTTCCCTCCAGTCACTGTAGGACCACCACATCCTCAAATTGACAGTAACTAGGGGGACAGAAGCATCCCCCTAGAGGCAGCTACACAGTTATGGCACTCAGTGGCGCAGAGTTTTCACAGCCTAAATTTTAAGTGTAGACCAGGCCTTAGGGCCAAGATTTTCAAAAATAGGAGCCTAATGGTCAGGCTCCTAAATCCAGACTTAGGCACCTGAATAAGTTGCTTGAATTGCCACAGTGCTGATCACCCTGCACAGCCTATCCAAGTCAAATTTAGGAGGCAGTGACCATGAGATGGTCGAGTTCAGGATCCTGACACAAGGAAGAAAGGAGAGCAGCAGAATACGGACCCTGGACTTCAGAAAAGCAGACTTTGACTCCCTCAGGGAACAGATGGGCAGGATCCCCTGGGAGAATAACATGAAGGGCAAAGGGGTCCAGGAGAGCTGGCTGTATTTTAAAGAATCCTTATTGCGGTTGCAGGAACAAACCATCCCGATGTGTAGAAAGAATAGTAAATATGGCAGGCAACCAGCTTGGCTAAACAGTGAAATCCTTGCTGATCTTAAACGCAAAAAAGAAGCTTACAAGAAGTGGAAGATTGGACAAATGACCAGGGAGGAGTATAAAAATATTGCTCAGGCATGCAGGAGTGAAATCAGGAAGGCCAAATCACTCTTGGAGTTGCAGCTAGCAAGAGATGTTAAGAGTAACAAGAAGGGTTTCTTCAGGTATGTTAGCAACAAGAAGAAAGTCAAGGAAAGTGTGGGCCCCTTACTGAATGAGGGAGGCAACCTAGTGACCGAGGATGTGGAAAAAGCTAATGTACTCAATGATTTTTTTGCCTCTGTCTTCACAAACAAGGTCAGCTCCCAGACTGCTGCACTGGGCAGCACAATATGGGGAGAAGGTGACCAGCCCTCTGTGGAGAAAGAAGTGGTTCGGGACTATTTAGAAAAACTGGACGTGCACAAGTCCATGGGGCCAGATGCGCTGCATCCGAGGGTGCTAAAGGAGTTGGCGGATGAGATTGCAGAGCCATTAGCCATTATTTTTGAAAACTCATGGCGATCGGGGGAGGTCCCGGATGACTGGAAAAAGGCTAATGTAGTGCCCATCTTTAAAAAAGGGAAGAAGGAGGATCCGGGGAACTACAGGCCAGTCAGCCTCACCTCAGTCCCTGGAAAAATCATGGAGCAGGTCCTCAAGGAATCAATTATGAAACACTTAGAGGAGAGGAAAGTGATCAGGAACAGTCAGCATGGATTCACCAAGGGGAAGTCGTGCCTGACTAACCTAATTGCCTTCTATGATGAGATAACTGGCTCTGTGGATGAGGGGAAAGCAGTGGATGTGTTATTCCTTGACTTTAGCAAAGCTTTTGATACGGTCTCCCACAGTATTCTTGCTGCCAAGTTAAAGAAGTATGGGCTGGATGAATGGACTGTAAGGTGGATAGAAAGCTGGCTAGATCGTCGGGCTCAACAGGTAGTGATCAATGGCTCCATGTCTAGTTGGCAGCCAGTTTCAAGCGGAGTGCCCCAAGGGTCGGTCCTGGGGCCGGTATTGTTTAATATCTTTATTAATGATCTGGAGGATGGTGTGGACTGCACTCTCAGCAAGTTTGCCAATGACACTAAACTAGGAGGCGTGGTAGATACACTAGAGGGTAGGGATCGGATACAGAGGGACCTAGACAAATTAGAGGATTGGGCCAAAAGAAACCTGATGAGGTTCAACAAGGACAAGTGCAGAGTCCTGCACTTAGGACGGAAGAATCCCATGCACAGCTACAGACTAGGGACCGAATGGCTAGGTAGCAGTTCTGCAGAAAAGGACCTAGGGGTCACAGTGGACGAGAAGCTGGATATGAGTCAATAGTGTGCTCTTGTTGCCAAGAAGGCTAACGGCATTTTGGGCTGTATAAGTAGGGGCATTGCCAGCAGATCGAGGGACGTGATCGTTCCCCTTTATTCGACATTGGTGAGGCCTCATCTGGAGTACTGTGTCCAGTTTTGGGCCCCACACTACAAGAAGGATGTGGAAAAATTGGAAAGAGTCCAGTGGAGGGCAACAAAAATGATTAGGGGTCTGGAGCGCATGACTTATGAGGAGAGGCTGAGGGAACTGGGATTGTTTAGTCTCCAGAAGAGAAGAATGAGGGGGTATTTGATAGCAGCCTTCAACTACCTGAAGGGGGGTTCCAAAGAGGATGGAACTCGGCTGTTCTCAATGGTGGCAGATGACAGAACAAGGAGCAATGGTCTCAAGTTGCAGTGAGGGAGGTCTAGGTTGGATATTAGGAAACACTATTTCACTAGGAGGGTGGTGAAGCACTGGAATGCGTTACCTAGGGAGGTGGTGGAGTCTCCTTCCTTGGAGGTTTTTAAGGCCCGGCTTGACAAAGCCCTGGCTGGGATGATTTAGTTGGGAATTGGTCCTGCTTTGAGCAGGGGGTTGGACTAGATGACCTCCTGAGGTCCCTTCCAACCCTGATATTCTATTCTATTCTATGATTTAAGCTCCTGTTTTTCAACAGTTTGATCTAGGATTTGGAACAGTGCAACCAATCTAATAGTCTGATGATTTGGGGGGCTACTGGTCCTCAAACAAAGCATGAAAAGTCAATAGTCCAAGAAGTCCAAAATCCTACCATAACAACAACCCCAAAACCACTACTTCACACACAAGTCTACCCCTGGGGAAAGAGAGGAGAGGAGAGAAAGAGAACCACACTTGACAGATGTTAGTCATGTCACTAAGTGCACTGCTAGAAGGTGCTCAAGGGATAATGCAGCATAAAAGAGCCTATATAGACTAGAAATAAAAACCAGTAGAGACCAGATGAAGGCTTCTAATGAAGCGGATCGGCATTTCCAAGGAGACATACATATACTGTTGCTCCTCGGCAAGTTGGCTGGTGCTTAGATACCAAGGTGTCAGTGCCTTAGAAATGCCTAGAAAGGTTTGGAATGTTTTTAAGGATTAAAAACATAAAAAAGTCTTCTCTGGATACAAGTCTTACCATTAGGATTAACCATTCCCATAACACTTTCCCTCTTCAGCTAATTTGGACTGTTGGCTGAAGACATTGTCCCACTCACCAGTCAAAAGGCCAATGACTCAAGTTTTCAGTGCAGGCTGTCAGCTTGCAAATAGTCCTTCAACTGTCCATTGAGTATCCACCATCATCACTGCAAAAAGGCTGCTTGAGCATCTTCTGCTACCACTAGTGAAGAGTTTGCAGAGAGCGAGCGAGCGAGCGAGAGAGAGACTATTTTAAAATTAGTGCAAACCCTAAACAAAGCAACATAAGAGAGGAATTGTGCATTCACTTCATGATGCCTGAGAACTTTTTTGAGTTGACATAAACTCCAGTTTCTCCAGCACCTTAGAGAAATTGTAAATTTCTAAGGGACATTATCACCTTTGACATAAAGCCCCCTAAATTTGCCAAAATATTAATTATAACAATGGAATGTCTATTCACGGTATCCTAAATTGCTATTGCATTATTTCATCTGAACTTCAAAGAAATACAAGCCCAAAATCACTATCTGTCAGTAGCTAAGGATACCACCTCAAGCGGCCTGGGTCAGTTCTTGGCCCAGGCAGTGGGCTTATATTAAATTTAAAAAAAGGGGGCAGAATCTATAAACATAACATCAGTGAGTCCAAAAGAAAACCCTTTGTCCTCAGGCTTTCATCCCCAGCTTCCTCCCTTGTACTCTAGGAGGTTCAAGTAGCTCAGAGGTGGCCTATTGCTAGCACCTCTGGCAGAGAAGTGTTGGTCCCTTGAACTCCCAAACTCTTTTACCCAGTTGCTTTCTATTTTTCTCTCTTTATACTTTGGCTCAGCATCATTGGCTGCACCAGCTGGGGCATGTCACTCCACAATTGACATTTCTCTCAGCTGAGCCACAATAGGCCTAGTATTACTGTCTGCAGACAGGGGGAGTTCTCCACCCTGCCTGCCTATGTTTTTGTGGGGCTTTGTAGACCCCATTACACAACCCTAAAATATTCTATGTGGGTTCAAAGTATAAGTGTGCATTTACTTCCTTCCCCCTTGCAACTGGAGGAAAAATTATTAAAAGACTCCCTGGAGCCTGATCTGTTTGTCTTGTTTGATCTTTGATCTTGTTTGTCCTTCTACACACAAAACTGACACAAACTAATGTCCTGCACAAGGCAATTCCAGGGTCAGACCCAAATTTATACTCACTACAAGCCAGACATTGTTATCTTTATGAAGCTGGATTCCAAAGCGGTGTAAAAGTGATAGTACATATCCATTCATTGTGATCATGTTCCAAAATGCAGTCTTGCTCCTGCAAATACTCACACATCCCTGGCTGGGATGATTTAGTTGGTGTTGGTCCTGCTTTGAGCGGGGGGGTTGGACTAGATGATCTCCTGAGGTCTCTTCCAACCCTAATATTCTATGATTCTATGTGAGAAAATTTACGTCTACTAGTAGTAGTCCCACTAATAGTGGCCATTGACACTATTTAAAAAAGTAGAATAAACGGTACTTGTTTCTGTTTCTTTTACTGGATGAATGTTGTATTAATTTTTCACAATAAACAACATTCTTTACCATTTTTTTCAAATATTTAGTAAGAAATGTGAATGGTAAGCAAGCAAGATATGTGGGATATGTCATGAACCAAGACATATTTCCTGTAATATATTTATCAGCTTCTCTAAATGTTATTTCAGGTTTATAAGTGTTCACTGTATCATCAGGGGAGAAAACAGGCATGTGCCTTACCTCCCTCACATTCTTTGATAGCAACTAAACTTTTTGCTGTAGTTATAAATTAATATATGTATCTTTGTAGGTGATGTCTCATGAGTAGCATGCTCATGAAAACTGAGGAGATGTGAGGTATGACGAGAATATGAAAGATTTTCACAACTGCACTGCAAAAAAAGATAATGCACTAAAGAATTCATTGCTCTTGCCATCCCACTCTTTTAGTGCCCTCCCACCAGATTGTAGCAGGACAATTTGGGGGTCCCACATGTTCTGCAGTTAGATTTACAGCCATGCAGTCTGCTCCTCTCTCTTTGTTATCTTCTTCCACACTGAAATGAGATAAATAACATTTTCTCAAGATCATCTTAGTACTTCAAGAAAAAGATCCCCAGATATAGCAGTCTGACTCAGGGTATATGAAGAATACACATTTAAAAAATACAGTGGAAAAGAACATACAGAAATAAAATGATATTTGTTAAATAGTAATCATATTATAAACTGGCTTTGCTAAGCACTTGGGATGGGATCAATGAATTCCACCAAGTGGAATTCACAACCCTGAATTAGGTGCCCAGGCTTCCTATAGAATGTGTGGGGAGAGTTAGGCAGCTAAAAATGGGATTCACAGAAGCCAGGACACTCAGGGGGGAGCCACATAACCTAGTCAGTAGGAAAGGCTGAAGAGAGGTGTGTGGCTTATATCCTGCTCTTCTAAGGAAGATAGCTGCCTAAGTCTGGGCTGTGAACCCTCTCCTGGTGTTAGGCATTTAAGCCAGGTCAACCCTTTTATAAGAAAAAATGGAGAAGGTGATGGTGGTTGTTCCACTTTGTATATAATACTTAAAATAATCATTGGAGCAGGGACTTGAACTTGGGTCCCTGATGTTCCTGCTCTAACCACTGAGATGTAAAATCAATCACTTGCCCAATGAATGTTTGACTATGTTATACACTATGGAAAAGATCCATCTGGATGAAACTGAGTGCATGAGCAGCCCCAGAATACCCCTAGAGGTTAAGGCAATCACCTGGGAAGTGGGAGACCTGGGTTCACATTTCTGCTCCACATTAGGCAGAGTAAAGATTGGAATCCAGGTCTCCCACATTGTGGATAAGTTCTCTGGGCTACTGGATAGAAGGGGAAGGGGGACACCTCAATTCCTGGTCTGTGAGGGACTGAATCTGTAGATGTGCACTAAGGTGGCCTCTGAGCAGGTCTACGGGATCATCCCCCCACATAAGATATTGGCTAGGCTGTGCCTTATGTGTATCGTTAAGTGCCAATGTGGTCAGGTCTGAGGTGGTTGTGTGCATATCTAGCAGCAGAAATTAAAAGTGTAGGTGAAGTGGGCTGTAGCCCACGAAAGCTTATGCTCAAATAAATTTGTTAGTCTCTAAGGTGCCACAAGTACTCCTGTTCTTTGTGCCTACAAGGTTAGATAGCAGCAGAGAGGGGTTTATGAGAATCTAACATTTGGAATTAGGCACCTAAAGTGGTAGTTCGGTACCTCCCTCCCATTTTATGTTATCATAAAAGGGTGAAACCAACCCTTTTATGATAACAGTAATTTTAGTTCTGATAACTAATATTTCCTGAGTTGAATCTTTTATTTGTTCTGATATTACTATGGAAGCATCTTGTTCTCTCCCTCTGTCTCTCACATACATATAGACATACAAGCCCGTATGTCTATCACGTTCTTTGTGAGATGTGTCCGCTTACAGGGGCACAATTAAAGCCATTTCTCCTTTGAAGATGTGTGAACACAAAAATATTTAACTACTCTTTTGATAAAATATTCTTAGAGATATTTTATTAAAAAGTTATTTTAATTTTAATTAAAATAAATTTGCAAATGTATTTCCTCCTGATTCCAGATATCCTCTACATTTATAATCCCTTCTCTTCTTAGCACTGGAAATCAGCTCAATAATAGGAACAATTCAATTGAAACCATCATCTGTTAGGCTAGATCCCACCTGCCTTGGGACCCCAGATCCAGTGCTGACCCCCCAAGATACCACAGTAGCTTAGACACAATCTCTCACAGAACTGCACCCAAAAGGCATGAGCCTTCTGGTTTACTATTTAGCTCTCTCAGAAGGCAAATGTTAAGTGTAGCATATAATATTCACAGACAGACTTAGCACAGGATTCTAACACCATTGCTCTTTTATTTAACAGATAAAGCATAGAGTACAGATCATTTAGAAAACAACAAACATCTTAAACAGAATCTCTTTGTTATCTCACCTTGGGAATCCAACTGTGTTCAGGAAGGCAGAGTTTCCCTTGCCTTTTCATGATCCTACTTGCATCTTCTCTCAGCTTGAGCTGGTGAGATACAGCAGAAAAAGAAGGCAAAAAAGAGCAGTTTCTACCCTTCCACCCCTCTGTCAGGTGACTTCCTGATCAGCCTCCTCAGATGACCAGACACACCTACCAGGTGACTTCCTTTCCAAGCAACCTCTGCCCTGTTGAACCAGTTCTCCTGGTTGGGGGTCAGTCTATTGTTTACAGCTATTCCAGTTTGATGGGAGAGAGCTTTAATCAACAACCCTCTTTCCATAACCTTTTCCCACCAGCCTCTGGAATTTCAACCCAACCTGGAGGAAAATAGACAACAGAGAAGGCAAAGGGGAAGCATATTCAAAATGGAATTTGCAGGATAGTAAAGATATATTCACAGATTTCATAATCTCAAACAGAATTCATAAATTTTACAGATTCACCCAAATTGTCTCTCACACTGTCCATTGGCCAAATTCTGCTCAGAATTATAAGGGGTGCACATCCTTTTGTTGATTGGCCTTGTATATTGAAGCCTTAACACTTAGAAACTCAGGTCAAGTCTACAAAATTAAGTCCACCTAAATTACATTGACGTACAGCCACCGCAATGATTAAAATCCCTTTTGCATGTCCCCGCTATGCTTCTTGTGTTGGCAGTGTGCGTCCTCACCAGAAGCACTTGCACTGATTTAACTGTCAGAGCGGGGCATTGTGGGATGGCTTCTGAAAGGCAGCAATAGTCGATGTAAGCCATGCAAAGTCTACACTGATATTGCATCAACCTAACTACGTCGACCTAAGTGCTATGCCTCTTGCGGAGGTGGAGTTATTAAGGGTACGTCTTCACTACCCGCCGGATCGGTGGGTAGTAATCGATCTATCGGGGATCAATATATCGCGTCTCGTTAAGAGTAGCACAGTCGACGGGGGAGCCGCAGCCATCGATCCTGTAGCGCAGTGTGGACCCCCAGGTAATTCGATCTTAAATACTTCGACTTCAGCTATTCGCGTAGCTGAAATTGCGTATCTTAGATCGATCCCTCCCCCCAGTGTAGACCAGCCCTCAGTCTGTGTAGTGGGCAAGCTATATCTACATTTTAGTGTAGACACTTACAGAGTTAGGTCGACATAAGCTGCCTTATGTTGACCTAACTCTGTAGTATAGACCAGGCCTCAGATGAGGAAATTAGGGTCCAATCCTTCAGGATGCCGAGTGTCTCTTGCAAAGTGCTCACTTCAATGTGAGCAAAGTGCTCACTTCAATGACTTTCCTGGAGCCACTTGGCAATAACCCATAACTGCATTAGCTCAGATACCATGTAGCATAGCTAGTAAATTCTGACTTATTAATGAAAGCCATTGTATATTTAAAATACCTCTCAATAAAGGAATGTTCTCCATGAATAAAAATGTCTTAACTACCCTATCAGGATTCCACTCCCCAGTTTTTGTGACCACCATAACAGATTAAACATAGTAAAATAATGACAATCTGGCTTGCTTTGATCACATGAATAGTCCCACTGAAGTCGATTAGAGTCTTTTCATTAGAGGATTTGGTCCTAAAAATGCTTTAGAACTTTGTAGAATCCTGATTTCCAATTACACAATGTGTTTGATGATGATTTAGAATATTATTTCTCCTTAAATAAAGGTGTGCTGGAGGAAATAAAGGGAGTGGAAAGAGTGCAAAATTCTGGGGCCTGATCCTACAGTCATTGAACTCAATGGGAATTTTGCTTTCAATGAGAGCAGGATCAGGCCCTTGAGCTGTATGGATATCATTTTAACTCGTATTAAGAAAACATATGTTTTTTTAAATTTCTTATGGAAATACAGAGGACATTTAGTTTGCTTTCATGATATTTGGATAACTGGTCCAAATCTGAGGCTGCTCTTCTCTCCAAGGTTTACTTTCCATCAGCTTATCTGCATTTTCCATGGAAATGGCCAAAGGAAAGTTTTAAATATGTTGTCTGGGGACCCCACAAAAAACAGCAAGTGGTAAAAATTTAATGCTCTGCCTCTAATTACCCATTTTTAAATGAAAACCAAACCTTGGTCTAAATTACTTCTCTCATTGTGGGGTAGATCAAGGACACCATAAAATGTCTTTATGCCTGTGGTAGCCAATAAATTATCTGTGCTCTCATTTTGCATTTCTAATATATATAGTAAGTAAAGAGATTAAACAAATTTTTGCTGAGTTGATATGGAGTGGTAAGCAAGCTAGAATCTAAATGCATTCTCTTTTTGTCTTTTCTCAAAACCTGGTTTGGGGGGTGGGGAATTTGATATTCTTTATACCCATTAGTAACATCTGGCAGAACAATAGAGATCTCTTAATTTCAGGCCTCCTTGTTTTAAATGTAATTGTTGTTGAGATGTCAGCACAGGTTTCACAACGGAATGAACAAAATGACAAAAAATTAACAACAGATACCAAATTAAAATTCATGAAAAAGATGTCAATCATCTCCACCAATTAAACAGCATCATGTGGTGTTACTTTGCCTTACTGTGCATGCATGTCCCATTCAACCCTCCTTTTAATAGCTTAGCTTTGTTTCCATCTGGATAGTTCAGTCTCCTATTTGTAAACGGAGAGCACCCAACCTGAACTCCCCTACCACTCTGAGAACATCAAGGAACCATAATCTCTTCATAGTTACATAGCTAATCTTTACAGCTAGAGCATAATTCAGGGATCGGCAACCTTTGGCACGTGGCTTGCCAGGTTTAGCCCCCTGGCGGGCCAGGCCGGTTTGTTTACCTGCCGCATCCGCAGGTTCGGCCAATCACGGCTCCCACTGGCTGCAGTTCACCACTTCAGGCCAATGGGGGCTGCGGGAAGCGGCGGCCAGCACATCCCTCAGCCCACGCCGCTTCCCGCAGCTCCCATTGGCCTGGAGCAGTGAACCGCAGCCAGTGGGAGCCGCGATCGGCCGAACCTGCGGATGCGGCAGGTAAACAAACCGGCCTGGCCCGCCAGGGGGCTTACCCTGGCGAGCCACGTGCCAAAGGTTGCCGATCCCTGACATAGTTCATCTGAAGTTTTTAAGCCTACTACTTCCCCCAGGTCCTCTCATATCTAAACATATGGCCTTGATTTGGAAACAGTTGGAAAGATATTTGTTTAAATGCTGGGATTTGGAACAATCCTACAGTTACATGGTACGCAAACTGGCAATATCTTTGAAATGAATCTTGGTAGGATGAAGACATATTATTAGAGACGTTAAGAGACAGAGGAGGGAATTGTGGCTCTATTGAAGTCTGGGGGAGTTTGCCACTGACTTCAGTGGAGCCAGGATTCCCCCACAATATCACCAATGGAATATTCTCTCACTCAGAGAACAAAAACCTAACATACTTTTTCATCTACTGATTTATACTTTCAAAGATATCAACACTCCATTACATTTATTGTACAGTGTCCTTACTTGAGAGATACTGTGTTCCCAGTTTAGACAATATCCAGTATAATGAGTCTGCAGCAATATATAGAAAAGTAGTGATTACTTGAATTAATTTAACTCAGTAACAGCCAAATTCTGCCTATCTTACGCATGGTGAGTAGTCCCTTATTTTGTGAGAGCCACATTTGCTTCAGTGGGCTTTTACAAAGAGTAAGGGACTACATAACATGAGGAAGAGTGGCAGAATTTGACCAATGTCGTATGAACATTATAATGTATGTATTTCACTTTTATATATATAAAGGTTATATACTATAACCTTTAAATTTGTTTTTCTTGTAAGTTTGATTCCTTCTCCTTTTTTTTTTTTTTGGTAATATCGCTGTAATTTAATATTGTCACTCTGTATTGTTTACCAGGAAGTTTCTGCCTCAGAATAATTAAATCATTTTTCTAAAGCACTACTGTTTGACTCTCACAAATGCTATAATGTAGCATTCTGTATTCCCAGGCAGTGACAGAGGCCAACTTCATCTTCAAATAATTACTTAAACACGTGTTTATGGAGCAGTATTTTTAAAGTTTAAATACCTTGTTTGAAGTTGAATTCTAACATAGTGGCTGCCTGGGAGTTGTAGAGTCCCAGCTTTATCAAAGAGATAACAAGTAAACAAGACTCCTCCCCCCCCCGTTTCTCTTATTATAACCAATAAAAATGACATTGCTAATAATATTTCAGCCATTTGGGCCAGCAAGCAGAACAGTAGTGGCCTAGCAGAGGGCCCAGAAACCATGTTGGTGCAGTTGCAGTACTGCTCAAGAGAGCTTGGGGCAATGAAGTTGGTAGCATTCCTTACTACTGCTCCAAAAAGGAGCAGTATGCACCCTCCTCTTTGTTCCCCAATTGCCATGGACCCAGGGGATGGTAGAAAACGTGAATGGCCACACTCTCTTGAAGACATAGGAGCCTGCAAGTCTCCTATCCAGATTGCTATACTAGCACTGGAGAGAGAGTGGAATAGATTGTACTTTGTTGCTGTTTGTGCATATAATTGGGGGGGGGGTGTGGAGGAAGGGGAGACAAACCACCCCTGTGCTCTCTTCCCCCACACGCTGCACCTATGCAACACAAGGTACGATTTTGCCCATATTGTGCAAGAAATGGCACAACTTATTAATTTACTAAGTGCTGTTTTTCCATAAATGCAGCAATTAAGTGCTGCAGTCCTTCCCAATGCAGCCAGATGAAGAGACAGCAGCAGTCTTGGGTTTGGCTATCTCTTTTTCAAACAGGCATAGTTATAGACATGTACACACCAAACTATCTGAATCATCACCACTAGTAATTCAGTTGATTTTTCCTCTTCACTGCAAACAAAAATCCCCTGATTTTGTTAGAAATAGACTCATCCCACTTTCTTCTCTGGGACAGATCAAATGCCTGAAATTAAACATCTTCCCTCAGACACTGCTATTTATGTCAGACGATCCTGCTTTTTCATTGGAAAATGATGAACTGCTCACTGTACCTCGTTTGAACTGAAAAATACGTAACATCAGGAGAAGGACCCCTCTTCTCCCTGAAATGGTGGTAATGCTTAATGGTCAGAGTTAAAGTCAGGAGTCCAGTCAAGGTTCAGAACCAATCAGAGCCGATGGTCAGGAACCAGGCATCGGGGCAGGAACCAGAGATGCAGTCCGGAGATTGGGCATGGAGCAGGTGTAAAGCAGGAATTGGGAGGGGAGGCAGGAACAAGGCAGGAACCAGAACAGATCACAGGAGACAGGTAAAGAGTAGAGTCCAATGCAGCAGCAACAAGGAATCTACCAAGTTGCTCTGACAACCCACCTGGCTCACTTCCTGGCTTTAGTGGGTGCAAGCCAATCAGGTGCCCTAGGGGGACCTGACCTTCCAAGATTAGTAAAGTAGTGCTATATCTCTCTCCCTCAGTGGTGATGAGGGAGTGTTAGAGACCTAGGGCCCCCACAGCCACAGTGTCTAGACCCGCCAAAACTGAGGCTGTGCACCCTTGGGTCCTTACACAATGTACTATTCCTTTTGAGACTGTGAATCCAACTTACCTGGATTCAGATAATATAAGGCTGTCTCACAGCAGCTTCTATAACCGGTAAGATGTAATGTGTTAATGAGAACAAGCCTGAACACTATGCTATTAGGTAGTATATGGAGCTTAGGGAAATTATTTGTAAAGGGCTTTTAAAATATATAAATCATTACCAACACATAAGTATTTACCTTCAGTGTTAACTGTCTGGAGGTATATGAATGGGATAAGGCTCCAGCAATTACTTGCTTGACTCTGATTTATTTACACAGATAAGGGAGAAAATCAATGTAGCAGTAACCAGAAATCTATGTTTCTGTTACCTTAAAATAAACGTTTCACTGGTGAAGATACCTATACTGTAATACACGGCAGTTATGCTTTTTATCTAGTACAGAAACAAGCCTGCATTAAAGTTCTGTCCCTAAATAGATAGCAGCAAATACTGCCCTAATTTACACCTGTTCAGTTCTACTGAGCTAGTACAGAATTTGTCCTACTGTTATTAAGATACGGTAGTTATTGTTCCCAAAGCTTCACAAGACAAAAATGGGAACAAGATGTTAGGGACAAAGTGACAATGGAAATGGGTGTGGATATGCCAAAACAATGCAACTTCCAAGTCATTCCTTTCTGTTATGGACTATTGCTACAGCCCCTCTAAACTTCACAGACTTTAGGACACCACTTTGCCATCAGTGTAAACTGGGAGTGGAGATTTTACATCACTAGAGGGAAATGAAATATGTGGTGAAATTCAGTTTAACTCCTACATTGTCATTATCAGACAATTATGCAGGCTTATTCCTGTACATCCTCAATGCAACTTTTAAAGTTCCATTAAAACCTGCTTTTCATGGATACTGTGATCCCAGTTACCTAGGAACAACAGGGCAATTGAGAATGGGGCATAATATTGGACTGCCCAAGAGCACAAAAGAAAGCCAACTTGACTTCAATGGTAGTTATATCAGGGTCTCAATTAGTGACTGAGAGCTGAGAGGTGTGCAGCATATCACAGGATTTGATCCAGTATTAGGAAAGCAGCATTGTCAACACCAGGCAAGCAAAAATCATGATTTGCGCCCCCCGCATCCCTAAGATCATGAGCTTGGCTTAAATGTCATTTTTTTAAAAAGTACATTTGGAGTTCATTTGATCTGAGGGCTGGAAACATACATTACCACATATTCTCAGGACTCTAAAAAAATGTTTAAGTACATCAGAATCAGGAAGCCTACCAAACAATCAATGTGGTCACTGGACGATCAAGGTGCTAAAGTAGCACTCAAGGAAGACAAAGCCATTGCAGAGAAGCTAAATTAATTCTTTACATTGCAGAGATTGTGAGGGAGATTCCCACACCTGAGCCATTCTTTGAAGGTGACAAATCTGAGGGACTGTCCCATATTGAGGTGTTAATAGAAGAGGTTTTGGAACAAATTGATCAATTAAACAGTAATAAGTCCACAGGACCAGATGGGATTCACCTAAGAGTTCTGAAGGAACTCAGATATGAAATTGCAGAAGTACTAACTGTGATATGTAACTTATCACTTAAATGAGCCTCTCTACCGGATGACTGGAGAACAGCAAATGTGATGCCAATCTTTTTTAAAAGGTTCCAGAGGCAATCCTGGTAATTACAGGCTGGTAAGCCTAACTTCAGTACCAGAAAAATTAATGAAAACTATAGTAAAGAATGAAATTATCACAATTTGTTGGGGAAGAGTCAACACGGCTTTTATAAAGGGAAATCATGTCTCCCCAATCTACTAGAATTCTGTGAGGGGTAAACAAGCATGTGGACCAGAGTGATCCAGTGAATTTAGTGTACTTGGATTTTCAGAAAACCATTTACAAAGGCTCCTCACCAAAGGCTCTTAAGCAAAGTAATCAGTCATGGGAGAAGAGGGAAGGTCCTCCCATGGATCAGTAACTGGTTAAAAGACAGGAGACAAAGAGTAGGAATAAATGGTCAGTTTTTACAATGCAGAGAGGTAAATAGTGGTGTCCACTGTGGATCGTTACTGGGACAAGTGCTGTTCAACATTTTCGTAAATGATCTGGAAAAGGGAGTAAATAGTGAGGTAACAAAGTTTGCAGTTGATACAAAATTACTCAAGATAGTTAAGTCAAAAGCAGACTGAGAAGAGTTACAAAACTCTCTCAAAACTGAGTGACTGGGGAACAAAATGGCAAATGAAGTTCAATGTTGATAAATGCAAAATAAGGCACAATGGAAAACATAATCCCAACTATACATACAAAATGATGGGATCTAAATTAGCTTTTACCATTCAAGCAAAAGATCTTGGAATCATCATGGACAGTTCTGTGAAAACATCCACTCAAGGTTCAGTGGAAGTCCCAAAAGCTAACAGAATGTTAGGAACCATGAGGGAAGGGATAAATAATAAGACAATAAATATCATAATGCCACTATATGAAGCCATGGTATGGCCATACCTTGAATATGCATGCAGTTCTGGTTGCCCCATCTCAAAAAAGAAATATTAGAAATTGAAAAGGTTCAGAGAAGGGCAACAAAAATGATTAAGGGTATTGAACAGCTTCCATATGGGGAGAGATTAAAAAGACTGGGACGGTTCAGCTTGGAAGAGAGACAACTAAGGGGGGATATGATAAAGGTGTATAAAATCATGAATGGTGTGGAGAAAGTGAATAAGGAAGTGTGATTTACCCTTTTACATAATACAAGAACCAGGGGTCACCCAATGAAATTAATAGGCAGCAGGTTTAAAACAAAAAATAAAGGAAGCACTTCATCACATAATACAGTCAACCTGTGGAACACATTGCCAGTGGATGCTGTGAAGGTCAAAACTATAAATGGGTTAATAAAAGAATTAATGAGTTCATGGAGGACAGGTCCATCAATGACTATTAGCCAGGATGGTCAGGAATGCAACCCCATGCTCTAGATGTCCTTAAGCCTCTGACTGCCAGATGCCAGCAGTGGACAACAGAGGGTGGATGACATGACGACTGCCCTGTTCTGTTCATTCCTTTGGAAGCATCTGGCATTGGCCACTGTTGGAAGACAGGATATGAAGCTAGCTGGACCATTGGTCTGACCCAGTATGGCCGTTCTTATGTTCTTTATGAGCTGGGCATTTAAGAAAAACATTAATTACTGTGAAAGTGAAAATAAAATTGCAAGAACTGGCAATACTATGAGGATCTCAATATTTCTTTACTCATGAACAAGCAAGGACTGTCCTCATTTGTACATAATCTTCACATGGAAACTAAACCAATGCTATAAAGTATATATATTCTTTTATAGCCTTTATGTGAAATAATTTGGGCAATGTACATTTTACCACATTTAAACAATTATGAAAATGCATATCACTAAACTGTATAATATTGTCTTCTAAATCAACTGTTCAGGTACATTCCATGTCTTTTTTCTCCCACGGCTGAAGTTTTTTTTATAGTAAAGATGCCATCTTTCTCACAGCAGTTTGCACTTGTTACATTTTATGTATTCGCTTATAACACTATCCACATTGCTTTATGACTTCTTGAATGAATATCAGTCTCATAATTTCAGTAGCTGTGACATCAAGCAACTACTTCAAAGACAGCCAGGTATAAACTACAGCCATGCAAAATGACCAGATTTAGTGTGTGAAACATAAGATTTTTGGCAGCATGACATTGTGAAGTGTGTTGTGAAAGGCTGCTGTTCTGGGCAGGTGGTGCCTCAGCAACAAGTGCATTAGATGTGAGATTCACTCTGGGGTTGTTACCACAGAGTGTCACCAAGAATAGTCTGAGAGCCTCAATTCTCTCCATACGTGGTTTTCTGGGCCAGTGTAATTTACTGACTCAATGGCTGAGTTCCCAGCCTCCTAGAAGCATGTCCCCTTTCCTCCTGGACACTGTCTATGAAATATTCAAGAGGCTATGGACCCATGCCACTTCTCAATAGGCACACACACACATCTGGAGTACTAAGGAGTGGCAGGCTTTCATCCTATGTAAGTATGGCTTTTCTTTGCAAAAAGGGGCTAATTATGCCCCTAAGGACAGAATTTTGCCCTCATACTCACGTACAATGCATGATTCTGAATAAAAACTGCTTGAATGTTTTTCCAGAAAAAATACATTTTAGAGGAAGCCTTGAATGTGCAGCTTGTCTATAGCTCAGTTATTTTTGTCCTATTTGTAATGCTCTATACAAATGTCCTTTCATTTCAGAAGAGTGGTTCAGAGAAAACAGAGCTGAAATATCAAAACCATTGTTAACATAGCAGCCATTTAGAGAAACAGAATTTTAAAAGGGCTGTTGAAAATAGATCATGTATATCAGGCTGCGGTCTCTTTACTTATGTAACTTCTTTTCATTAGTCTCATGCTACTGTATTGCTCAAACTTATTAAACACCCATTAATCCCTCGTTACCATTCACCCAAAGATGCACTTTAAAGCAAGCACTGAAAAATCATTCTGGTTGCAAGGTCTGCTGCATTTGCAGAGCTGTTTTCCCAGCCCCTCTTTGAAGCAACCACTTAGTTCTTGTATTGTATTAAATATTCTGATCCCCACATTGAGCACACATTTCTCATGAGCAGGGCAGAAAAGTAGCTGTTTTAATTATCGTTTTGAAATCTGCAGTGAAGTGGATCATGTTCTCATTTGCTGCATGCCAGTCAACCCACAGTGCATCCAACGCTAGAAGACTTTTCCTGAGCATTACATAGTGTGCATGGCATAATATCAGCATTAGTGGTAGCTTCATATAGAGCTTTAGCAGTAAGGATGCAGAGGATTTGTTTTTAATGTATACGACTTTCAGCATAGATAATAAAGCTATATAAAATCACAGTACATAAAAATATGCAGTTATATCAAATGGAACACCACTCCAGAATAGTGAAAAATAGATAATATTCCACACACTGTACATCAAGGTAATTTCAGAAAAAAATGTCTGCATTTGAATGAAGGAATTTAAAAACTGACAACTTGAGAGCCATAAAGGAAATGGTCCTGTTGAAATCTCATTTTCTTCCATCACAATTCAAAAACCTAGTAAACTGATCATAGAAATTTTCTCCAAATGTATAGCAGGGTTATATACTGATCATGTGTTGATTTATATTTGTTTCTTTCATTTTGCTCTTCTGTTCTTATAGCTTTTTTTCCTCCTAAAGCAACATGGTGATTTCTATCCCAGACAGTTATTCCGTGCCTTTCACAAGCATTAAATTCATCCTAAGAAACACATAAGTCAGGCCCAAATGCTCTCCTCCACTTTTATGAACGAGTGGGGAAAATATACCTGCAGATCTTGGCCCATGGAACAGAGAAAGGGAAAGTGCTAGGATGATTCTATGGGATGCTGCTGGCTTATCACATCCCTGTGGAAGTCTAACCTTGGGATTCCAGCTCCACATTTGGGAAAAGGGTAGTTCAGGAGACATTATGGCTCCATCTCAGCTATTCTGCTTACAGGCTGGAGGGCTGGGTGAGTCAGGAGCTAGTGTAGAAGGTGTCCCCATATCTTAGGGTTTCTTCAGTTGAGAGCAAATCAATTCCCTACGTCAAGTGAATTGGCAAATCCAAGCTTGAAGAATTTCCAGTGTCCTACATGGATTATTTCAGTATAAAGGAGCATGAGACCCAAAAAAGGTTTATCTCTGAGACCCTTGTTTCAAGTCAAGTTCCTTTGCTACTATGAAGTATGGTCCAATCCTGACATCACTGCGGATTTTGCCATTGACTTCAATGGGAGTATAATCAGCTCCTGTCTTTGTAAGTTAGAGCTATATCAATACATAGCAGTCTCATTGTAGCATCCCAGTTTTCTTCGTGGGGAACTGATCCAGTGAGTCAACTAGATTTTGGGACAGAGCCATGTATTATTTGCCTGGAGATACTGATCCTCCAGTTTCCTAGAGCTACTGTTCCTCCAGTTTAAAACGACAGAGTCCAATAGAAACTAACAAAGACTATCAGAAGAATTCTAATTGAATCTCTGGAAGTTTCATTAGGGAAGGCTTTGGAGTATTATTCTTTATGTCATAAGGTTAGGAAATTCCAATGGAGTTCTTGCCCTTGATATTCCTTAGCTAAACACTCATTCCTTATTTCAGTTTCTGCAATAATAGAGGGTTTCCCTGCATATGTACTCCACCTGTGACTTTGAATCCACAGTCTGGGTCACTTTCCATTCAGATTTCTGCACAGCAAGTTATCATTTCTACTTGTACCTCTTCCCTATTTAAAATGTTTTTCATTTGTCCTAAATGTCACGGCTAAGCTTTTTGCAAAATAGGAGCCGTAGACATAATCAGCTCCATCTTCTTTTCTCATCTGATCATTCATTTCCCCAAAGTAAATACAGTAGTCATGAAATTAGTTGCATTACAAGCCAAATCAAAGTGACGTACCAACAAGGGAGGATATTTCAGGTTCTCCTGAACTACAGTCTGGCCTCTGATGTCTTATGACACCAAAGACCACGCAAGCTGAAGAGTGAATCTTTTTCTTTCCTTTGAATCTTTTTCTTTCCTATTTTGTTACATTGCTTTTTCTGTAACACTTCTGAAGTGTGAATGACTGTGTGTTTAAATGATAGATAGATATGTAAATTTATATTAGGAAGGCACCATTAATCATTTCCCAACTAAAATTCTAAGTGAATCCTACCTTAAAAATCACATTATGTAACTCTGGGTTGTGAAGAGTGTCAACAGAATGGGGAAGTAAAAGTTGCTGACTGCCATCAAAAGTAGAGAAGTTAGACTGGGGAGGCAGCCAACTGTAAAGTAAGTAGGTATACAGGAGCTTTAGTGGAGTCTTTGGGCATGTCTACACTGACAGAGTTACAGCGCCAGCAGTTAGAGTTTTGCTTAGAGAGCGCTGAAGGGAAAGTGCTGTTGTGTGTTCACACTGTCAGCTGCCTGCGCAATAGCGTGTTCACTCTTGTGGCACTTGCAGCAGTATTCAGAGCAGTGCACTCTGGGCATCTATCCCACAGATCATCTCTTCCTCTTCTGCTGCTAAGAGTTGTGGGAAGGCGGAGGGAGTTGCGGGGCATCCTAGGTCCTGTCCCAATGCCCCATGATGCATTGCTTCGCATCTCAGCAATCCCTGTGCTTCCATCCGCATTTGGCACCATCTTTCAACGGTTTGTGTACTGCATGCTCTGCCTCTTCAGTCTGCAGGAATGGATCCCACACTGTTGACCAGTATGCTGCTCACTCTGACTAACATGTCATGAGTGGTAGTAGAGTTATTCCTTAAACTACAAAGGCAGGAGGAGTGCGACGCTGATCTCGCTACATGTAGTAGCTATGACACGAGAATGCTTGTGGCCACAGTGGAATGCCACTTTTGGGCTCGGGAAACAAGCACTGAGTGGTGGGATCACATGGTGATGCACATCTGGGATGATGAGCAGTGGCTGCAGAACTTTAAGCTAAGGAAAGCCACATTCATAGGACTGTGTGATGAGCTCACCCTTGCTCGGTCGCTAACCAGTTTGGAGTGGGAAAGTCAACCGTTGGACTCATGTTGATGGAAGTGTGCAGGGCCATTAATCACATCCTGCTTTGAAAGACCGTGACTCTGGACAACATGCAGGACATTATGGATGGCTTTGCACAAATGGGCTTCCCTAACTGCGGAGGGGCAATAGATAGGACGCATATTCCTATTCTGGCACCAGACCACCTAGCCACCGAGTACATTATTCGGAAGGGGTATTTCTCTACGGTTCTGCAGGCGCTTGTGGATCACCATGGGCATTTCACAGACATTAACGCAGGCTGGTCCAGAAAGGTGCATGATGCACTGGCCTGTTCAGGAAACTGCAAGCAGCAACTTTCTTCCCAAACCAGAAGATCACAGTAGGGGAAGTTGAAATGCCCATTGTGATCCTGGGCGACCCTGCCTACCCCATAATGCCATGGCGTATGAAGCCATACATGGGGCACCTTGACAGCAGCAAGGAGCAGTTCAGCAACAGGCTGAGCAAGTGCAGAATGACCGTTGAGTGTGCTTTTGGCCGTTTAAAGGCCCGCTGGCGCTGTCTGTATGGGAAGCTGGACCTGGCCGATGACAATATTCCTATGCTTATAGCTGTGTGCTGTACGCGCCATAATATTTGTGAAGGGAAGGGTGAAAGCTTCACTCAGGGCTAGACTGCTGAGGCTCAGTACATGGAGGCTGAATTTGAACAGCCACAGACCAGGGCTACTAGAGGGATGCAGCACAGGGCCATAAGGATCAGGGATGCCTTGAGGCAGCAATTTGAAGCTGAAAGCCACTAATATTTGTTGCTATGCTTGGGAGTGCAGTGCTTGTACTGCTAGGAGGTGGTTGTGATTGTTGCTGAGGATGCCCTATGAAGGTTTAAGAAAATGGCCTGTTGCTTTGCAGGGCTCTGTTTGCTTTCGATTAATAGAATAAAGATTGCTTTAAAACCAACACAATTCTTTTATTAAAAAACAACTGGAGGAGAGAGACAAACAAAAAAAACCCCATCAGCACTGAGGGGGATGGGGGAAGGGAGGGTCCCAGGAGCAGGTGGGGTCTTGGGATGGTTAAAGATTTGTGTATGTCCAGGTTTCATATCCAACCTTCTCCTTTGGAGTACAGTGCAATGGGTACTGTACTTCAGCAGGGCTAAACTGTAGAGGGATGGATGTTGAGTGCAGTGGGTACTGGGAGTCCGCAGGGCTGGACTGTGACGGGGAGGAGTGGAATGCCGCGGGTACAGACTGGAGCCAGGAGATTGATAGGAGTGTGTTGGCGGTGTCTGGGGGACACATTGGGAATGAGTTTTGCGACAGTGGCTGCTGGGGAGGGTGGGTGCGGAGCTGCTGGGTTTTCAGTGCTAGTAGTGCCTGGAGCATGTCCCTTGGTGCTCTATAACGTTTAAGAGCCGCTCCGTGGCTTCGTTCTGGCGCACCACGCTCTCCTTTTGGTCCCTCTTCTCGATGTCATGCCACTCCTATTCTTGTTTTTCAGCTGTGGAGTGCATCATGACCTCACACAGAAAGTCCTCTTTAGTTCTTCATGGCCGATTTCTAATTCTGCACAACCGTTCAGCCGGCAATAACAAAGGGGAAGTGGGCTCCCAAGGTCATATCTGTGAAGCCAAAATGCAACATTTTACAGAAGCAGTATTGTTTGCAACACAGACACCACTGATTCAGTGATTTAAAACACAGCCACTATTCACATACCTGTCACTAGCTGGCTGACCCCAGGCAAGCACACATGAGCCACAAGACCCCCAAAATGGTGAGTAACCACAGGGGCAGGGGAAATCAGTGTTCCAGGACCGTACTGTACACTGGGCACATGGCTCTTGGGAAGAGCCAGCACTGTCTGTGTGTGTGTGTGGGGGGGGGGGGTGTGATAATCATTCCTGTCCCCACATTTTCCACAGGCTGTGTTCATTATGGAAGATATCTTGCTGCTGAGGGTGAGCAGAGAAACAAGGGAGGGTCTTCTCCAAGACTGCAGCTTCCACCCTGGCCCTTATGCAGCTCACCTGTGTGCAGCAATGTTTCCCCTCTCCCCTGTGATGGCAGAGTGGCACAGGAAAGTTATCCTTAATAGGGCAAGAAACAAAGCCGCTCTGCCAAAGAACCTGCGGCAGTGGATTGCCCATGAGAGTTTTCTGGAGATCCAGGGAGATTCTCTTGAAGTGAGGGAGTCAATCAACACCCTGTTTTGCAGCTCTGACTAGGCTGGTATGCACATCATACAGACACAAGCCTGCTTTTGGCACCCCTCCTGCAACAACTCACTTCAGTGATTCCCAAAATCAAAGCCACTTACCAGGGGCCTCCTCTCCTGTTTGCGCTTCACCAAGATCCAACAGCTGTGACTGGCTAGTCTCCTCTGGGGTAGAGAAGAGATCCTGGCTGCATGCATCTCTGGCCTCTGAGTCGTCTTCTGCCTCTGGGTCCCCCACCCCCTCTACATCCTCATCCAAGGTTTCCTCCTCCTGGCTCGGTCCACTCTCGACTAGAACATGAGCCACCGAAGTATCCACAGTGGCCTTCGCAGTAGAGGTGGGGTCGTCACCGAGTATTGTGTCCAGCTCTTTGTAGAACCAGCAGCTCATGGGCACAGCACTGGAGCGGCGGTTTACCTCTGGTGCCTTGTGGTAGGCGATCCGCAGCTCCTTCACTTTGACCCTGCACTGAAGTGTGTTCCAGTCATGGCCCCTTTCTGTCATGTATCGTGAAATCTGTCCATAGGTATCATCATTCCTGGGACTGGACAGCCTCTTCTCCCCAAATGCTGATGAGGTCCACCAGCTTGGCATTGCTCCAAGCGGGGGAACGCCTGGTGCATGGAGCAGGCATGGCCTCCTGGAAAGATGAGCTCAGACCTCCTGCACGCATCACCGAGCAAACAGGAAGAGGACTTTGAAAATTCCCAAGGAATTTAAGGGTTGGGGATGATGATTGGTCACCTGAGGGCAGGGCAGTAGAGTTCAAACTGATGACCAGAGAGGCAAGAACAAGCATTGTGGGACACCTCCCAGAGGCCAATCGCAGTGCTGTAATCGACCAGGGTGTCTACACTGGCACTGCGGTGCTGTACCCTGGCATAGAAAGCTGTACACCTCTCATCGGGGTGGGTTTTTTACAGCACTGCAACTGCGCAGTTTCTGTACACTAAGTGGCTTGGCAGTGTGTACACATCAGGAGTTACAACGCAAAAAGCTGCTTTACTGGGCAGAAACTTGCCAGTGTCGACAAGGCCTAAGTATCACTTCTAGGGCTGAGATGTAAAACAACCACCTCCTTTAGTTGCCTGGGTTAGTATTTGTAAGAACTGACCACGTGCTGTATTAACCTCATGATTTGATTATTGGGTGCATTCATTTGATAACCTGATTAACTGGTGATTCAATTGAGCATCATTATTACTTTACTGACAATTCCAATTGTGACCTTGATTTGATTATTGTATTGCGTAAGTCTTATTTAGTATATTAGTTAACCTTAGCAAGAAGCTTAATTGATTTTAAGTTTATTTTGTTTATTAAAAAGCATGCAGAGCCAGTTCTTTGTACAAATTTGCAACTGGTCCAACTTTGAGAGCAAAGTAATTTAGATAAGTATCTGAGAGCCCATTGGCTCTCTATTCTTAAATTAATACCTTTGTCCCTCAGATGTGTGTGTGTGTGTGTATGTGTGTGTATATTACTGAAATCTGTTTCTCTTGTAGCTTGCCAGGCACGCACAGTTACTTCTTCATGATTTATTGAAAATCTTCTGCCCAGACACAGTGAGAGCCTAATTAATTGGCATGAAGGAACCTGCATGAATGCAGACCTAATGTTAGAAGACATTTCAATAAGTCAAGCCTAAAAAAGTGACTTTCCAACTGAGACCAAAGTCAGGTCAGTTTTTAACTTATTTCACCTTAATACACAGTAACTCTGAGACAGTTTTCAGTTGCTGTCATCATACATCCCACCAAGAAATAATTAGCATTGTATTGCCTGGTTTTTACATAATTTTTACCCTATTTTTCACAAGAAAAATATCAAGAATTGTATATAGAGCATGCCACAACTGCTCAGCGTGTAAATCAAAAATGTAAACAAATATAAAGATAAATGCACATAGAAGCATTTTGACAATGGTAAATACATTTGTCAGAATGCATTATGTTCTTAAAACACACTTTGAACCACAGAACAAATGTTTAATATTGCATAAAGTTAACCTGAAAAGAAAAGAAACATTCCAGAGTATGAAATTTCTCCTACATTGAGTTAATTATAATGGATGTCTTCAAATCGCAGGGGGGGGGGGGGGAGGGAGCTGGTGTTGTTCCCATTTCTATATACTGGGAGGAAAAATCCTGCATTAGCAAAGTGATTGATCGAAAAATCTAACAGATCTGTTCCTTCATCTTTACTATCTAATGAGTCTGTGAATCGTATTAATTATAGCTTGCTACTCAAATTAGTGCATTGACAAGAAATACAGTAGTTCTCTGGACAACAGTTCTGCTATGACAACGCACCTAGAGTTTTTTGTTTTGTTTTAAATCTTAAAGATTTCTATTGTATCATTGATCAGGTCATGGTGCTCATGAGTAGGACAGCGAAGGTTGAAATGCCATTTCCATTCTCTTTTAAGTTTTCCCAAATAAATGCCTTCAGAGCTGACATTTCCCCTGCTTGTCTCAGTTCAAAGGTGAATTTGTCTGGATGGTTTGACCAACTAAAAAGAGTTCGTTTGGTTTTTAGTACTTTTCTGACATATTACAATCAGAAGAGTCATGCTCAGAAAACCCAGAAGATAGAAACTTCAAAGCTGATTTTGTAGATTCCAATGTGATTAAGTATTTTAGTGTGGCCTCGTCCAGAGCACCTCCGTCAGGGCCTGGATGGGTCTGCAGAACCCACTTGTCAAATCTCCCCCTCTTCAGAGCTCCACAGCTATGCTCCCAACAAATCAGTCTTGCAGGCCCTTCTGGCAGGGCTATATTTATTTTCCAGGAAACACCAAAAGCAAAATGCGGGGGGGAAAACCCAGCATAAGGCCATTTACCCTTCTGGCCTTAGTCTCTGCCCTCGGGGTCTTTTCTCCAAGGCTACTGTCAGGCCTCCTGTCTCTGGCAGTCGCTGAAGTTCCTGCAACTCTCTCAGCCCCTCTTCCACTTCATGCTGTTCCATAGGGAACCAGCTATTCCTGCTCAGGTGTGCCTGTTTAATAACTATGGTTGGTTGGGTCCTGAGCCACTGCCCTTTAAGGGGACAAACCACAGTTACACACTCTCTCCTCTGCACAACCCCTGAGAACCTTGCTCATCTCAGGACAAGTTCTAGTTTCTTTACCAAATTCTCTGATACCTTCAGCTTCAAGACTGTGGGGTCTGGGTGTGAACAGACTCTCGCGCCCCTTCCAGTTCGCTGACCATCATGAGCAGGTGAACTCTCTCTTGGGTCACCTGATATTCCTCAGCTAATGCTCCCACATACCTGAAAGGGGACTGGAATTACCCCCAATTCTTTTGTTTCCTCAAGGCCCAGTGTCTGGGTGGCCAGCACCTCCCATCAGGACTCCATTCTCTCTCACATTTCCCTGGATGACTAATCATTTCCCTGAGGGCCCCATTCTCAAAAGGGAAAGTCCTTAACATATGTCCTCCCATCCCACAGAGGAAGTATACTTTGGAGGGACTCTTCTTCCTCCACAGATAACCTTTTAGGAGAAGACCCCAGCCTCCCTACATAGCTGAAGTAACACCCCATGAAGTCACATTCCATAAGAAGACTGATCGCCCGGCTATGTCCCAACTTCCCCCAGTGAAAAAAACCCCCAAGGTTTCTCTGCCATTCCGTAGGGATTTTTTTTTACCAATCAGTGAGAATAAGTGTGCTGATCTTTCCTTCCAAAGCCCCATGGCCAGGGGTAGCCTTAACTTCCTTCTTAAGCAGGCTTTTCACACACAGCCCCCCCCCCCCAGTGAGGGTATCCCCATTACTCATCTTCCTCCCAAATTGGGTACTCCTGGCCCATCACTCCAGATGCTCAGCTCCAGCTGCCCTCTTGTAAAACCAAGCTAATAGACAGCTTTGGAGGCACAGGTGCACTGGATACTACTTCTTTTTAAAGGGGCCAGTCACGCTGTGACAGAAATTTTCCTCCATCTCTCTTTCCTGATATTCCTTCAGCTTCTGCACAGCTTCACCTTCCCTCCTTGGTGAGAGGTAGTCTCAACTTCTGCCAACTATGCCAGTGTTATACGGTTGCTGGCTCCAGGACACACACTTGTGGCCTAAGGTAGCTCTGCTGGCACCCTGCCTCAGTTTCCTTCTTCTTCAGCCTTTTTAGTTCACGGCCCTCCAGGGTTGGTGTGAGCCTTCAGGAAGTCTTCCTTTGCTGGGTTATAATGCTGCCACTCTCTTTCCCCTTGCATCAGGAGCCCACAGCACTCTCTCAGCAGGGTTAGAATTAAAGCAGTCCCCCTCCTTGGAGCAGGAGTTACAGTCCTCCTATCAGGTTGAGTTAAAGCATAAGCAGTCCCAGCCTTTCTCTTTCTTTCTGTCTCCTGACACCAGGCATTTACATCCCCCGTTTTGGGGCTGGATTGTAATTCCTGCCAACTGCATGCCTCAGCCCTCTTCATACTTTTAATACTCTTTCATCTTTCATACTCAGCCCCTTTACCTTAAAGAGGTCAGCAGGTAGGCTTCCTCCTCCTCCTATCATCACCCCTTTATGAGAGAGATGGGCAACATAGGTACTGACCTTCTTCCCTGGGCTTGTCCAGGTTGTCTGGAGAGAGGGGAGCCTTGTCCCACCCTTCACTACAGCCCTCCCAGTTCAGCCCTCTTAAAGAGACAGGGTGTTCACCCAAACTAATAATTCCCCAAGACCATGTCCCTCTCTTCCTTCTTTGACTTCTGCCATTTCCTAGTCCCTCTTTTTTTCCAGCCTGCCTGCAGCTTAAAGATCCAGTATACCCCATTACATTAAGGTTCATTGGTTTTAGCATTATAAATGCCCATATCTACTTCACCCATGCACCATAAAACTCTTGTGTTTTGAAAGTGTTCTCATGCTAGGTACTCTACTTAAGAATCTCCTAGTTATTTGGAAAAGTTGGAGCCGGTAAGGATTACAGAGCAAATTGAGCCTATTTAGGAACTAACAAAATTAGCTAAAGGACTACAGGTTTACGTGATTATGGAAAGGTCTACTGAATTTACCAAGGGCTGGAGCCCTTATAAATTTTGCAAGAGGAGCTGCCAGACTAAGGAGCCAGTAGCACATCATGAAGATTAAAAAATTCTAGTTTTCTTTCCTCCTTTTGTTCTCCACTTTCAGAAACCTGGGAAATGAAATGCATAAAATTAGCTGTTATGCTGTTGAAATATCAAGCACTCAGAAGTCACAGCATTAACCTGCCTACACAGCATATATGATGTATTCTCTGTTCTTGGTTTCCCTTTGAAATTGAAATTTTTTAAGTATTATTGTTGATGTTATTAAGATACAGGAGAAAAAGTATCAGATGTGTAATGTGGCTGGGCTAATGCACAGAATCACAGAATCATAGGGTTAGAAGGAACCGCAAGGGTCATCTAGTCTAACCCCTTGCCAAGATACTGGCATATACAGATGCCGTACATTTGGGGATAACTTAATTTTTGATATTTCTACCTTATATCTATATGTGTTGGTTCTTTTAACTCAGGAGTTCTCAACCTCTTTTTAATCTTACCCCCAATTTTTTTTTTATTTGGAGCCCCATTCGCCTTACAAAATGGGACTTTACAGTGTAATCTAAATGGAACTGGGGCAGTAATTCCAATAAAGGTGATTCTATTTTAAATAAATCCTGATATCTTGATCCTGATCTGTGCATAGGATGGGAAACTTTCTAAAAGCATGTACCTTACTATCCACAAAGTTTTCAGGGTGGTATTTCTTAATTTCAGAATTGAAGAGTGCTAGTGGGTACTGACCCCATGTGCCATCTAGCAATGCCACTCACTTAAATTTGGCCCAATTGCTTCTCCACCACGGTGGAGGGATAGCTGGGCCAAACCTTAGTGCTGTTGCAATCCCATGTGCCACTTGCTCAAATTTGTTTGTTATGGAGAGGCAGCCGGGCCAAATTTGAGTGAATGGGAATGTGACCCCATGAGTGAGTGGGAAGGCTCGCCATTCCCCTTTAGAAAGTTTGACACTGCATACGCCCACCAGGAAGGTGCGCCCCCCTGGTTGAGAACTATTTTAATTTAATTTATCCTCCTGTATGATATGATATTCAAAGTCATATAATTTATCCTGCTATTCTACTCACATCAGTAGCAACATACAATAGTGTACATTATGGGCCAGGTCCTGTTGCCATCATGCTCAGAGTTTTGCCATTGATTTCACTGGGAGCAGGATCATTCTCTGAGTAGACAGCCCTGCTGATAAATTCACCTTCCTCTGCAGAGTGGGACACGGGTCACTTGCTGGAAAATTTTCTGCACCTTGAAGTCTTTAAACCATGATTTGAGGACTTCAATGGCTCAGACATAGGTTTGATACAGGCATAGGTGCCAACTTTCTCCGGCGCCGGTGGGTGACCGTGCCCCCCGCCCCTTTCCCCGCCCCTGGCCCTGCCCCGCCTCCACCCCATCCCCGCCGCTGGCCCTGCCCCCATGCCAACCCCATCCCCAAAGTCCCCGCCCTAACTCCACCCCCTCCCTGCCCCTATTGGATCCCTTCCCCAAATCCCTGCCCCGGCCCCACCTCTTCCCCCAGCACGCCGCGTTCCCTCTCCTCCCCCCTCCCTCCCTGCCCCACAAATCAGCTGTTTCGCAGCACAAGCGCTGGGAGGGAGGGGAGAGAAGCAGGACGCGGCAGCGCACTCGGGAGGAGGCAGAGGTGAGCTGGAGCTTGGGGCGGGGCAGGGCCATGGGGAGCTGCCGGTGGGTGCTGAGCACCCACCAATTTTTTTCCGTGGGTGCTCCAGCCCCAGAGCACCCATGGAGTCGGCGCCTATGGATACACGCCTATGGAGAGGGTGGGTGAGATTCTGTGGCCTGCGTTATGCAGGAGGTCAGACTATATGATCATAATGGTCCCTTCTGACCTTAAAGTCTATGATTCTATGATTTTTCACGCAACAAAAAAGTAAAGCCAATTTCAAAATTCAGATTTGTATCCAGGTTTTGTATACCCAAAGTTAATGGTTGTTCAGTTCAGTGGTTTGGTTTTAAAACTACTCTAGGAAAAAAGTTTTACTATTATTTGTCAGGAACATTTCAGTTGCCATATTGGATCAGAACCAGTTTACCTAGTACAGTATTGCTGATAGTTGTCAGTTCCAGGTGCCTTAGAGGAAGGTGAAAGAGTCCAGCAATAGGCAGATGTGGGATAATGAATCCCTGTGAAGCTTTCAGCCTACTCCCCAATACTTAGAGGTTGATTTAAGAACTGAAACATAGAGGGTTTATTTCTCTCTTATTTGTTGTACAAGAACATTTTAAATAGGATCTCAAGACCAGGAGGGATCCCTCCTGCAGTATATGCTTGATGAAAGTTCAAGACGTTCTGAAGAAACTTCAAAAAGCAATTTATGAATTTTTTATGCTCCTAGTTCCTTGCTTGGCCTGACACGTCTTAGCAGCCCTTCCCTCCTACCTCCAAGCTATATGAAATGTACTCAGATATCCTTTTTGGCACTTGTGGGAGAAACCTCTGTAATTATTTGTCATGCAGAATTAGAAACCAGAGTTTGAAATGCTGGATTTGCTTTTTATGTGCTTGTTTACAGCAAAATCTCAATATAACAATAAAGACAAACAAGTGATGGATGATTGTTATATAAGGTAAGCTAGGGCAAAATCAGAAATATGATGACCCTATCACAATGGGTCTGCACAATACAGTGAATTTTCTGAAAAGAGTCAGCTAGTAAACAGAAGAGAAAAATGTTTTTCTGACATTTTAGGTATGGTTTTGATTAAAAACGGACAACGTAGTCTTTGGCTGTTTGCATTGTGCCAACCAGACCCTCTCCTGTTTGAGGCTCTGCAACAGCTGGCTGTGGGAATTCAAACTGAATAATTAAAACATTACCCTGTGAATGAAATCCCCTGCTACTACTCCTAACATATCAGAGAACAAACAGCAGCAGTAGGGGAGTTGTTCTGGATGCTTTCATATGATACCAGATCGATGCAAGGAAATGCTCCCCCAGCACTTACAGCCTGGCTCTGAGCCCTGTGGAGGGACTGGGGCCCAGGACGCTTGCTGTAACTGCCTCTTCCCTTGCAGCTGCCTCATCTGCTCAGAGTCATCACCAGCTCCTGCAGGGAGGGAGGGAGGAGAAGAGCAGCAGGAAGGCACTGGGGCTGTGGGTGAACTGGGCGCAAGGCAGGAAGCCCCCACTTTTGCTAACAAGCCAGCTGGAGCCGCAGGATCAGCCGGTGAGACCCTAATTAGCTCTTGTAAACCCAGCTCAGCCTGGGGGCTCCTGCAATGACATGAGACACATGGAGGCTGAGATGGGCCCAGAGTCACTTGCACCAGCAAAGCTGGGGAGAGAACCCAGAAGTCCTGACTCCCAGCCCCCCTGCTCTAACCCACCAGACCCAACTCCCCTCCCAGAGCCAGGGAGAACTCAGGAGTCCTGGCTCTGACTCCCTCCCACCTCTGCTGTCATCCACTAAACCCCGCCTCCCTGTCATGCTATAATAAATGAGCCCAAAAAGAGAACTGGCCCCCTGGCACTTCCAGGGAATTGTGGGGGCCGAGAGGGGGAGTGTCAGTCTGGAGTTTAAAGTGCCTCTCCAGCTGGTGAGTGGCAGAGAAATGGGGGGTTCGGGACAGGGGGATCCAGCATAAGGGTGTCTCTCCCCCAGCCAGTGAGTGGCAGAGGAATTGGGGATTTACTTGTTAACATGACATCAGGAAATGGAGTTGAACAGAGAAAGGAGGGAGATTGCAACAAACATCAACAAAACAAATGGTGGAGGCTTCAGGCCATTGCCCCAAAATCAAACATGGATTGTCATTATCTATACTGAATTCAGTTTTGTGGCTCCTGCTATGTGCTATAAACATGTTGAAATAAAGTAAGAAAAATGCAACACATTTGGTGATTTTTAGCTTATATAAGGCCTGATTCTGCAAGGTGATGAGCAACATGAATTTATAATAGAGGCAATGGGAGCTGGATGCACTCGCCTCTAACAGTGTGAGAATGTGCAGATCTCCAGGTAATGTTCATAGCACCAGCTGAGCCCCTAATGCTGCTGGGCCATTCAGTGAAATTAAATATAGGGATTTAAAGTTGCTCAGTTGTTTCCATCTCTGTGTTTATTGGCCTATCCCTAGGAGTATATTTGAGTATGTTCTGTATGGACTTCACAACATCTATTTTGGCAGAATTCCTATGTTCTCTTTTCCTGGATAAAGGACCTCAATGAACACCAAGGGACCAACTGAATCTAGTACTAAATGCTGACACAGATGCATAACAGAATTTCCGTGAGTCTGGGGTTCCCCTGTTATTTGTTCACTTTTCTATGAAGAGGTCTCAGAGGAAGGCAAAGTGGCTGTTGTGGACTGGCACTGGCATACACTGAAAGCATTGTACTCCATTTGGAAGGACTCAAGAGATATTCTCTTTTACTGCATCATTACATGTTGATAATGAAAACAAATACAGGCAAATGAAAGCTATCGTCCTGGTCCCCAGACATCTGACTGGCTTTAACAGTCTGCCAAAACCAGTCACCAGTGGCATTATTACAATTGCAAGCTAAAAGCGTGCAATACTTATGCTCCTGATCCATTTGCTGCATCAGCTGATGCATCTGTTGCTGTAATAATCAGTCCTTTGTTGCATGTTACCGCTCACCACCAACCCATTAGTTCCAAAGAGAGAAGGTAACTATTAATGTGACTACTGAATGATAGCACTGTGGGTGCCTCCAAAAATTAAAGTGCTCGTCTCTCGTCTTCCTTAGTGTCTTGAAAATTACAATCAGTGGTGTGATGTCAGCAGTCCCTTATCTGCTAGGTTGGGATAAAGAAGATGTGCATCTTTTTTTCAGGCTTAAACTTGGTTTCTTTCATTTGTGGAAGACAAGGAATGTTCCTAGGATAACAGCATGATACAATGTATGAGGTCAAATGATTGCAGCATTGGATCATGTCCAAGAGGTGAATATAGCTGGACCGCTTGGTAATAGTGACCATAATATAATTAAATTTAACATCCCTGTGGCGGAGAAAACACCACAGCAGCCCAACACTGTAGCATTTAATTTCAGAGAGGGTGACTACACAAAAATGAGGAAGTTAGTTAAACAGAAATTAAAAGGTACAGTGCCAAAAGTGAAATCCCTGCAAGCTGCAAGGAAACTTTTGAAAGACACCATAATAGAGGCTCAACTTAAATGTATTCCCCAAATTAAAAAACATAGTAAGAGAACCAAAAAAGTGCCACCGTGGCTAAACAACAAAATAAAAGAAGCAGTGAGAGACAAAAAGGCATCCTTTAAAAAGTGGAAATTAAATCCTAGGGAGGAAAAGAGAAAGGAGCATAAACTCTGGCAAATGAAGCGTAAAAATATAATTAGGAAGGCCAAAAAAGAATTTGAAAAACAGTTAGCCAAAGACTCAAAAAGTTATAGCAAAAAAAAATTAATTTAATCAGAAGCAGGAAGCCTGCTAAACCACAAGTGGGGCCACTGGATGATCGAGATGCTAAAGGGGCACTCAAGGATGATAAGAGAATTGCGGAGAAACAAAATGAATTCTTTGCATCGGTCTTCACAGCTGAGGATGTGAGGCAGATTTCCAAACCTGAGCCATTCTTTTTAGGTCACAAATCTGAGGAACTGTCACAGATTGAGCTGTCATTAGAGGAGGTTTTGGAATAAATTGATAAACTAAACAGTAATATGTCACCAGGACGAGATGGTATTCAGCCAAGAGTTCTGAAGGAATTCAAATGTGAAATTGCAGAACTACTAACTGTTATCTGTAACCTATCATTTAAATTAGCTTTTGTACCAAATGACTGGAAAACAGCTAATGTGATGCCAATTTCTAAAAAGAGCTCTAGAGGTGATCCCGGCAATTACAGGATGGTAAATCTGACTTTGGGCAAACAGATTGAAACTATAGTAAAGAACAAAATTGTCAGACATATAGATGGACATAATTTGTTGAAGAGTCAACATGGTTTTTATAAAGGGAAATCATGCCTCATCAATCTACTAGAATTTGTTGAGGGGGTCAACAAGCACGTGGACAAGGCGGATCCAGTGGATATAGTGTACTTAGATTTTCAGAAAGCCTTTGACAAGGTCCCTCACCAAAGGCTCTTAAGCAAAGTAAGCTGTCATGGTTTAAGAGGGAAGGTCCTCTCATGGATTGGTAACCGGTTAAAAGATAGGAAACAAAGGATAGGAATAAATGGTCAGTTTTCAGAATGGAGAGCAGTAAATAGTGATGTCCCCCAGAGGTCTGTATTGGGACCAGTCCTATTCAACATATTCATAAATGATCTGGAAAAAGGGGTAAACAATGAGGTAGCAAAATTTGCAGATGATACAAAACTACTCAAGATAGTTAAGTCCCAAGCAGACTCCAAAGAGCTACAAAAGGATCTCACAAAACTGGGTGACTGGGCAACAAAATGGCAGATGAAATTCCATGTTGATAAAGGCAAAATAATGCACATTGGAAAACATCATCCCAAATATACATATAAAATGATGGGGTCTAAATGAGCTGTTGCCACTGAAGAAAGAGATCTTAGAGTCATTGTGGATAGTTCTCTGAAAATATCCACTCAATGTGCAGCGGCAATCAAAGAGCAAACAGAATGTCGGGAATCATTAAGAAAGGGATAGTTAAGAAGACAGAAAATATCATATTACCTTTATATAAATCCATGGTATACCCACATGTTGAATGCTGCGTGCAGATGTGGTTGCCCCATTTAAAAATATATATATATTGGAATTCGAAAAGGTTCAGAAAGGGGCAACAAAAATTATTAGGGGTATGGAACGGCTTCCGTATTAGGACTTTTCAGCTTGGAAAAGAGATGGCTAAGGGGAGATATGATTGAGGTCTATAAAATCATGACTGGTGTAAAGAAAGTAGATAAGGAAGTGTTGTTTACTACTTCTCATAACACAAGAACTAGGGGTCACCAAATGAAATTAATAGGCAGCAGGTTTAAAACAAACAGGAGGTATTTTTTCACACAACGCACAGTCAACCTGTGGAACTCCTTGCCAGAGGATGTTGTGAAGACCAAGACTATAACAGGGTTCAAAAAAGAACTAGATAAATTCAAGTCCATCGATGGCTATTGGCAAGGATAGTGTCCCTACACTCTGTTTGCCTGAAGCTGGGAATGGGCGACAGGGGATGGATCACTTGATGTTTACCTGTTCTGTTAATTCCCTCTGGGGCACCTGGCACTGGCCACTGTTGGAAGACAAGATACTGGGCTAGGTGGACCTTTGGTCTGACCCAGTATGGCCGTTCTTATGTTCTTATAGAGCAATAATGAAATTGCATACATATTAAGAAAGGCTATTAAATAATGGCATTGAAAGGAAATTACATCAAATATACAAAAGGAACATCACTATATGTTATTCCAAAATTACTCAGACAATGGTGGACAGCAATGGAACAGGGCAAACACCATGAAACTTAGAATGATACTGACTCAGATTACAAACATCCCTAGCCCTGTCTTTTTATCCGGATAATGGTACCTCTAGATTTTAATCTTCAGAGTCATAAACTGAGCCTAGGAAGTGATGGTAGATTTTTGCTGGCATACATTAGATTCCAGACCACGAGAGCTGCTAATTAGACAGGTCACTCTGTGTTGATCCTAGCCTTGCTAGCAGCCAGTCTTCAGATTAGCTATGATTATTGTTTGTGGGGTGAAAAAACCACCTGTTTAAACACAGTCAATATCTATTTGCAGATACAGAGCCTCTTTTTCACCTATTTGTGTAGCTCTGATTATAAAACATGGCTAATTCATGGTCTTTCCTGGCTCAGCTCTTCCATCACTGAATCTAGGTACAAAAATTTCACTTTCCAACTCAGCCTCTTCTCATTGTCTTCTGCACTTCCATGTCTAGTCTATCTCTCCCTGCCATATGGCAGTCCCTCCTTGGGTGCCCTCCTACAGCAGGCTGCAGCATGACAGTTGCACCCAAACACAGTTTCCACATCATTTGCCTTTAGAAAGGGATAAAATCCCTCTCAATACCCAGTACCGAGTCCTGCTTTTGGGTATAATCTAATCATATACACCTGTGCAATAGTTCCCCAAAACCTTTATACTAAAACCATTCTTCAACTGTCACAACACAAAGATACATCAGGGTTTTCCCATTTCCCTCTTCAGGGATGTCACCTCCAAATCATCTGCCCAAGAGTCAATAGCAGCACTTTGTTCCTTGTTCCTTTTGCCCCAGATCCAGGACCCCATTCTGTGAGCCTCCCTGCCTGAGTGTGACCCCAAGGGCTCCTGGTCCTGCAGTGCTCCAGTTCTCCAGGCCTCCCTACCACGGCTCACAAGGTTTCACCCTCCCACAACAACCCTCTTGCTTCCATGCTTGGCTTCTCCTGCCCAAGCTGGATCTTCCCCTTTTCCTAGGGGACATTGCCTGAGCCTTCTGCTTATCTGGGGTCCCCAGCTTTGGTCAGTTTATACCAATCGCTTTCCTCCAAGCTCCTCACTGGCAGCTCAGAGTAATGTCCTCCTTCAGCTCTTAATCTCAGGCAACTCTGTGCTGCTCCTTTCTGGCTCTCTAAATCTCTGACTCTCCAGGCCTCCTTCCAACTTGCCCTCTGTTAAGCCATATTGGGGGAGTCAGTGACCAATCACAGGTGCACTGGCCTCTTTCTTCTTAAAGGGCCAGGGTCACTCTGTTACAACCCACTTTTCCTCCTCTCCTGTGCATAGGCAGATTTTGGAGGGGAGGGCATTGCCCCCCAAACTGCAAGCCTCAGGAAGGCAGCCTGAGGGTGCAATGTAATGAGTTCTGCAGAGGAGACAGGAGACTTCTGCTCCCAGCTTGTGCCAAGGCAGGGAGTCAGAATTTAGTTTATAAACAGAGTGATTAACAAGCAACAGGGGGTCCTGTTGCTTTTTACAGATTCAGACTAACAGGGCTACCCCTCTGAGAGTGATTAACAGGTGATTAAGATAAGAAAGGGCTGTTAGGATGTTTCCTAAACTTAAATGATCTGTTCCAAGCTTGGTGAACTGCAAAAAGTAAGTAGCCTAAATGATAGAAAATAAATGTAGGGGGGAGGTAACTAGTGGAATTCCTCAGGAATCAAGTCTTGGGACCAATCTTATTTAACATTTTTAATTATTGACCTTGGCACAAAAGTGGAAGATGACACAAAGTTGCAGATGACACAAAGTTGGGAGGTATTGCCAATATGGAGGAAGACCAGAATATCATACAAGAAGATCTGGATGACCTTGTAAACTGGAGTAATAGAAATGGGAAGAAATTTAATAGTGCAAAGTGAAAGGTCATGCATTTAGGGACTAACAACAAGAATTTTTGCTATAAGCTGGGGACTTATCAGAAGTGACATAGGAGGAGAAAGATGTGGGTGCATTGGTTGATCACAGAATGACTATGATGTGGCCATGAAAAAAGGCTAATGTGGTCCTGGGGTGCATCAGGCGAGGTATTTCCAGTAGAGACTGGGAGTGCTAGTACCATTATACAAGGCAATGGAGAGCCCTCATCTGGAGTACCGTGTGCAATTCTGGCCTCCCATGTTTGAGAAAGATGAATTCAAACTGGAACAGGTGCAGAGAAGGGCTACTAGGATGATCTGAGGAATGGAAAACCTACCTTATGAGAGGAGACGCAGAGAGCTTGGCTTGTTTAGCCTAACCAAAAGAAGGTTGAGGGGAGATATGATTGCTCTCGTTACATCAGAGGGATAAATATCAGGGAGAGAGAAGAGTTTATTTAAGTTAAGCACCAATGTGGACCCCAGAATAAATGGATATAAACTGTCCATCAACAAGTTTAGGCTTGAAGGTTTCTAACCATCAGAGGAGTGAAGTTCTGGAACAGCCTCCCAAAGTCAGCAGTGGGGGTAAAAAACCTAACTGGCTTCAAGACGGAGCTTGATAAGTTTATAGAGGGGGTAGTATGTTAGGACTGCCTACAATGGCATGTGGCCCACTGGCAATTGCCTGTAGCAAAAATCCCCAATGGCTGGAGAAGGGACACTAGATGGGGAGGGCTCTGAGTTACCACAGAGAATTCCTTCCCAGGTATCTTCCTGGTGGGTCTTGCCCATAAGCTCAGGGCCTAACTGACAACCCTATTTGGGGTCAAGAAGGAATTTCCCCCTGGGTCAGATTGGCAGAGACCCTGGTGGTTTTTCGCTTCCTCTGTAGAATGGGGCATGGATCACTTTCAGGTTTAAACTAGTGTAAATGGTGAATTCCCTGTAACTTGAAGTCTTTAAACCATGATCTTCAGTAACTCAGCCAGAGGTTAGGGGTGCAGGAGGTCAGATTAGATGATCACGATGGTCCCTTCTGACTTCAGTAAGCGTATCTGAGTAAGAATATACATTACATTTTAAACCTAATCAGTGTCCCTTAAGTGACTTGCCACAAGATGTCAGAACATGTTAGTATTAGAGCTCAGTGGGTTTAATATTTATTTAATTTTCTTTCATGATATAGGAATCAGATACGGTGCTTCTGACAGATAATTTCTGAATTATTATCTGCTAAACACCCCCCACACACACACACACACACAGATTAGAGTTTTCAGGTTTTCAGTTGCCTAAGTAACTCCTGGAATCATGGTTAAAGTTGCCTCTTCCTCCCCCCTTCCCTACCCGCCCCCACATCTGAAATGGCATCATGGGCAGGCATGGACTTCCCCCCTCTTTCCCCCCCTCAAAATATAGAAGTCAAACTATGCCTATGTTCCTGTGCTATGCTTCTGTCCATGGTAGGTGGAGTCTAGACTTCTAGGTTTTCCTCCTGAAACAGGAGAGGGCCAGATTCTCTCCTGTGCTGAAATCCACAGGAGAGGGTGGGGAAATAAAAAGGCTATTGTGACTCCATGATGTTCTGTGCTGGCCCTGACATAGGTTAGAGCCTGCTGGAACTAGAATCCCTGCACACCAGCTGGATAACAATCCGTTCCCCAGTGAATCATTGTTCTATTCTTCCTACACTTTCTACTCCTTTTAGAATTGTGGTTGTCATCCCTAGCATTGTGTTAGAATTTTTCTAATTTGTGTTCTATTTACCATACCTACAGCACTTCTGCTTCTATAGCCGAGTACTCTGCTTTCTAAATCAGATCCTAGATTATGTTAATGATATTATGGTTCTAGCCCCTACCACTACTACGCATTCTTCAAAATGCACTTTTTAAAAAACTCTCTCTATTTTTAGCTTCAAATATTGTGACCTTGTTGACAATGAAACACATCAAGAGCCACCAGTGCACTCCCTTTTACTCTCTAGTTCTCTCTGAATTTGGTCATTTCTAGTTATATGATTTATTTGTTCAATCAGTTTGGTGTTTTCCGTGAACTTGGATACATTCCTTCCAATCATTTCCATAAGGAATGAGAAGTACTGACTTATACACGTTTCAGTGGTAGCCGTGTTAGTCTGTATCAGCAAAAAAAAAAGAGGAGTCCTTGTGGCACCTTAGAGACTAACAAATTTATTTGGGCATAAGCTTTTGTGGGCTAGAACCCACTTCATCAGATGTATGAAGTGAAAAATACAGGAGGGAGAAATTAGTATTGGGGAAATTAAGTTTAGGTTTTGTAATGACCCAACCACTCTCAGTCTTTATTCAGGCCTAATCTGATGGTATCTAGTTTGCAAATTAATTCCAGTTCTGCAGCTTCATGTTGGAGTCTGTTTTTGAAGTTTTCTTCAACAAAATTTCTCGCTACTGTTACTCACACCTTCTTGTCAACTGTCTGTAATGGGCCACTCTCTTACCACTTCAAAAGTTATTTTTCTTCCCTTCGTATCCTGCTGTTAATTGATTTATCTCATTAGACTGACCTCACACTTGGTAAAGCAACCCCCATCCTTCCATGTATTTATACGTGCTCCTGTATTTTTCACTTCATATACCTGATGAAGTGGGTTCTAGCCCACGAAAGTTTATGCCCAAATAAATTTGTTAGTCTCTAAGGTGCCACAAGGACTTCTAGTTTTTTTTTCACTTATCCTGGAATCCTACTGATACTTCTCTCTGTCTCATAGACTTTTACCATTGCAACTTATCATTAATCAACTATCTAGCGTTTTTCCAAATCAAAGATGTTGCTTTGCAATGCTGTCCTTGTTAACTTTACATTTTACAGTGTCAAGGATATTTCTGAAATCCAGTTAGATCATGTCCACTTTTTTATCTCTGCTTTTTCTCTATGTTACATGATTAAAAAAACCCACCGGAATTGGTGGGCAGAATTTAGCCTTTATGAAAAAATGCTACCTAGATTTTTTTATTCAGATTCTTGCAATTATAGAGTGATTCCATACTTTATTCATGTCTTCAGGATTTCATCGACCAATGAAGTTATTCAAAGTTATTCATCTAACATTTCCTGGCTTTTCCCCTGCTAGTACTTACATTATTAAGGACTGAAGTTATGTTTTCTTCCTCCCATTCTCCTAGTAGCTTTGCTTTCAGCAAGGAACTACAGCGAACTCCAATTAAATGAGATGTGAATTGTTCAGACATTCTTAGTCTGTCACTCACAGTCATTATCTCTTTCTGGCAAGGGAGAAAAAATGGAAACTGATCAAAATACAAAAGAACATCCTGTACATCCTAAAATATTGTTCTCTAAGTCTGGTCGAAACTGAAAGAGAAAAGGACACTAAAAATTTGGATCTAGAATGAGCCCATCAAATCTTTCAAAACACAAAAACACCCTGTACATCTTATTTTTCTTTCTGTTCTTGAAAACTTCAGGATTTTTTCCTTTCAGCTTCTGGCTTGTCTTGCACCGGTGCACTGAGGCCTGTGGAGAAAAGGTGCAGATAAACTTTTTCCACACCTTCCTCACCAACATATGAATGCTGACACTAGCACTCCTTGGGCAAGAGACAGAAGGACTGCTTAGCACACCCATTGGCATTCCACAGCACCAAAAGATGTGTGTTCAGTTAGCTCTGAGTCATGGCCAGGCTGCCATCACACCCTAGCATATGGGCACCATGTTCTGTGGAGAATGAATTCTGTTCCTTTCACCACAAAGTATAAGGAGTGCAACACAAAGTGCTCCCTCTCATGGTCTCTGAGGGTTTTTATTTACTGCCAAAAAGGTATGTATTTCTGATGGGATCACTAACATCTATTAACTATCCTTCTGTAAAATCCCAGTGGAGACAAGGCACTATAGTATTTACTACCAGGCAGTTAGGCACGTTCACCATTTCTACCCCCCACCCATAGTTACCTCATAGTAAAAGCTACAGTGCCTTGTCTCCACTAGGATTTTACAGCAGGATTTTATAGCTAACACGTTAGTTATCCTGCTATAAAACAGGCCACCTTTTTGCAATGAAGACATAGCCTCGGACATTCTGTCTGTATATACCCGCTATCTTACTTCCACCTATATGCACCTCGACTTAATTGCTTTGTAGTACACACTCTAATGCCTCTAATAGAGCAAGGACACTATTTAGTCCACTGTAAATAAAACAAACTTACTAGCATTTTGAAAAGAAGAGAAGGGCTTTACATCATGTTAACACTGGGATAATAACTCCAACTTCACTAAGCTTTACAGGGAAAGGAAGCTCTTTGCATTTATAAACATGATAGTCTGCAGCAACGTGAATCAGTCAACAAATATTTCAGAAAGGAGAAAGCACATCTCTAACATAGGTTTAAAGCCCATTTTGTAAACATGAAGACTTTGAATTATTTTGAACTGAATGGGGTATCAAATGTTACCAAGAATAGTCTTTTTTGACAGGTTCACATTAATTTGTCAATTAAAGCCATTTGCTATTAAAGGCCCTATAGTTCAGTGATCTTTCATACACAGGTTAAAGTAATTTAAAAGCTGTCGCTCCTTATAGCTGTGGAAAAACTGACTGACTTGTTTTGCTTCACTTACACAATTGACAACAAAAGATGTTAGAAATCTGTAGGATCTTCCATTGTATGGCAGCATAACTAAATATTTTTCAAAAATAAAATGAAATGAAATCTAAGTAAACCTATATCACACATTTCAACCTGTTCACTATGCTATTTTTACTTCTACTTAGTTACAATCAGTCACCCCACCCACACTGCCAACATCAGTCTTGCACTTGGAGAAATAGTGACTGCAATGCAGTACGCTGGCTAAGCATTGAAACACTTACTGTAGTTTCTATCTGTTTAAGTTTCCAACCTATAACCATGAACATTATATATGAGAGTTTGCTTTTCAGAGGTGATGAGCTCCTGCAACTCTTGTTGATTTCACCTGGAGTTTTGGGTGTTGGATGTTGTGTACTCATTAAAGCAGAGTACTTACATTCTTTTATTCTCACTTTACATACATCTAACTAGAGCTGGTTGAAAATGTCAGGGACTTTTCCTGCCTACATTTTTTACTTTTAAATGAAACACTTCATCTATGGGCAAATCAATTCTTTTTCGATTTTTTTCTTTCAATTTCTGTGTCTCAAACTGAAATGAATTTGATTTTTGTCCCCCTCTAATTTCTCCCCTCATATTTTTTATTTACTTTCCCTCATTTTATTCAGCTGGAGAAGTTGAGGAAAAGTTTAAAAAGAGAAAGGTGGGGCGGTGGGGAGAAAAAAGAAGGAAAACAAGTGTAAAGACTGAGGCTGGGGTCCTATAGAAAAAACAGTATGTGATTTTGTAATTAGAGACTGTATCACTGCACATACTCACAAAGGCGGGCAGCATTAAGGTTGCACAGGCAACCATAATTCTGGCATTTCCTAACTTCAGAGTGATTGACTTGGCAACATTAATGTTTTTTAAACATAGTATTTATATTGCTGTGGCATTTCAAATGTCCCAGTCAGAATCAATTCTTTATATAGCTCCCATGCCGCACCTCTTCTGTGGATAAACAAAAATATTCAGTCTCCAGGACTGCCAACTAGATTGACACCTTGAATGATATCTAAAAAGAGCTGCTCAATTGACCTGACCTGATACCTCTCTTAGTCCTCGTAGACATGCCAGCCTCAGTTTTGAGGTCTGTTGCAGCAGTGTAATTGCCTCAAAGGGACCTCAGGAAATTCCTCCAGTATAGGGCAACAATGAACTGGAAGAACAGACCAAAGCCGCCACACCCGCCATGTAATCCCTAGCATAGGGATGTTCTGAAAAAAGTGTCCAGGGCTGTGACGGGTCACACTGGGGTAAAAGAGAGTGTCGCCGAGAGCACTTTGTGTTCCTGTTATTCTGGGCCAATGGAGTGGCCCAAAGTGGAACCATGCAAATTTGCTGTGAATTAGAGCAGCCCCCCCAGGTTGGAGCTGGGTATCAAAACTTTAGGAAGTAGAAAACCACTTTTTCCACCTCACTTTGTGAGCTGTGCCTAAAAATCTAGGCTCTCTTCTTTCTGAATGAGTCCAGTCATACTTTCGGTATATACAGTTTTAGTCAGTTAGCAGATTAAAGTCAATTCAGAGCTATCGAATGCTGCTGTCTCTTGTAAACTAGATTTGCAACGCATCAAAGTCAACACATTTTAAGATGAGTGCATTTTCATTTGGAGAAATGTATGAAAAATCTAGAGCAGGAATTTTTCAGCTGTGCTGCAGAATTAAAAACCCCAGAGGCCTGTGTATCCAAAAGGCAATGCAATTCAAGATGAGTGACAAGAAAGACTTCCATTGCCAACATGACAGAATAATGAAGGTATTTGAATAGATTTCAATGGGGCAGTACTGTAACCTTAGTAAGAACTGTCTTAGATTTACTGAGTTGTATTATTTCCAAAGTATGCCAGTAATAAAATGACAGCAATTCATTATTCTGAGAGTGAGAAATGTATCATGAACATTTATTATGGAGTTGTCTAACAGCACTACTGAAATATATTAGTGTTCTTATTATAACCTTTCCCCCATTCCCATTCTCATTTATCATAAGGAGTGATGAGCCAGGTCTGATAAAATGAGAATTCCCATGCATGTGAACTGAACATGTTTTGAGATCCTAAATATTAATTCCTCCCCCACTCTTCATTTTCATTTCCACAAATTTGTGTTTTTTTCCAAATTCTAACTGGGATTGGATGCAGACTGTTAGAATTAGAGCTGGCAGGAAAAATTCCCACAAAACATGTTTTCGGTTTTCTGCCAGCTTGCCTGCCAGCCTGGTGCCAGAGCAGCACATCACGCGGACTGTCTTTGAGCCAGGGACTCCAGGTTCCACAGTTCCAGAGCAGACTGCTATGCAGATTGTCTCTGAGTCGGGGAACCCAGGGCTCAGTGGCCAAGGCTCCATTCCCTTTCATGGAGAATTTTGAAATTATGGGTTTTCGTTCCAAATTGGAATGAATCCACATTTCAAAGTACCGTAATCTCTGTAAAATATAATTACCTTTCTCTGCCGCAGCTCATTAGAATATTTCCAGAAACATTTTTCTGATTGTATTTCTGACTCACTCAGAAGCAGCAAATTGTAGAAATCTCACAAGTAAGCCAATTCTCGTGAGATTTTCATCCCAAGGTGTGATTTATTTCAACAGGAAAGCTCTCATTCAGAAGAGTGGAAGCAGGATGTCATCCGAAATCTCCAGATTTTAGATGGTTAAACAACCATCTAATGAGCATCAGTTTCTCGATGCTTCTGAGTTGAACTTCCGAGTCCATTACAGTCTGTCCAATGCTAATTTAAAGTCTTATCCTGCAGCCCTTACCACAGGTGCTGGAACAATTTTTATAGCAGCTGTGCTGAGAACCATTGAACCAAACTGTAAACCCTGAATATAATGGAAACCACTTCGAGTCAGAGGGTACATTTTTAAGTGGTCACCTATAACTGGTAGCATTGTTATTTTCAGTCATTACTTGCATTTCCTTAACAAAAATGGGCTTTTACAAAATCATTCCATTTGACATAATATTTCTCTGTAAGGAATAGGTTATTTTGATCTATTTCACTTTTGAAAGATAAGTCAGTTTAACAATAGGTTATAATAGGAAATTTAACAGGAAATTATAAATAAGCTATTAACACTCGGTGGCTCAATCTTGCAGTCCTTACTCAGGCAGATCTCTCTTTGAAGTCAATGATAGTTTTGTTGCTGTAAGCAGTACAGGACTGGGCTATAGAAAATTAATCATAACACATGCGGAAAGTTCAAAGAGCTACTTTCTGTATTTATTTCTTTATTTTGTATGCACTGTAAATTGGTGAAGAGTTACTACGACAATGTGATTGCAACTGGAGTTTGCATAATACCATATCCTCCTTTCTAGCATCTCTCCCTTTTCCAGGCTACTCAAAATGCTGCTGACAAAATTATCTTCTCCCTCCACTCTGACCATGTTGCCCTCATCTCCTTCAAGGTTTTTCATCGCTTTCCTGTATTTTTCTGTGTCAAACTTCTCATCTTCCCTTTCAGGCTCTGCATAGCTCCACAGAGATAACAGTGTCAGTGCCACAGTAAGTACTGCAATGCATGACTATACTTTTGGGCGGAGGGAATCATGGAGGACATTTCCCCCTCTATCTCAGCTTTCAGCTTGTGTGGGGATATTATATTTCTTCCCTCCCACACTCCAGCCCTCATTTTGAGGGGAAGGCGTGAGGCAGCAGAGGGAACATGAAGGAGCCGTCTGAGGCCCTGTCTACACTGGGAGCAGCAAGCAGGGTATGTGTAGCTACACGCCGCAGTGAAAAGCAGGCTGTGTCCATGCTGCAGTGTGTAGTTACACATGTCCGGGAAAGGCTCTGACACAGGGGAGGAAGTGGAAATATTCTGGCAACCTTTTCCCCAGTGCCTATCCCTGCCAGAGTCTTTCCCTGTGGTGATAGGGGATGCAGTGCAGATGCAGGAGGCTCTGCTTGGCCACATAGAGAGCCATGTAAGGTTCATGCCCTAAGGTTCAGGCATGTCTTTACTCTACTTGCCTAAGCAGTGCCTCATGGTCTAATATACTGCTATTTATAGCCGTCCTAGGGGAGCATGCAGTGTATGTACTCTACACACCACCATACAAGTAGACATAGCCTGAGACTGCTGCTTAGTGCAGCTCAGCATTCTCTCCCCATTCCCCTGATCAATGATTGGCTGATCACCTGGGCAGAGGAAACCAGCTCTGTCCCACAGCTGGATAGGCAGCTCTCTCCCCGCAGGCTTTGATTACAGAGGCCCAACCAACTAGGCTGTCAAGGCTGTATCCCTACTTTGAACTTTAGGGTACAAATGTAGGGGCCTGCATGAAGACTTCTAAGCTTAACTACCAGCTTAGTTCTGGTCCGCTGCCACCATCCCAAAGCTAATTCCCTTTCCTGGGTAGCCTTGAGAGACCTTCACCAATTTCCTGGTGAATACAGATCCAAACTCCTTGGATCTTAAATAAGGAGAAATTGACCCTTCCCCCCTCCTTCCTTTCACCAACTCCTGGTGAATACAGATCCAAACCCCTTTTGGATCTTAAAACAAGGAGAAATTAATCAGGTTCTTAAAAAGAAGGCTTTTAATTAAAGAAAAAGGTAAAAATCATCTTTGTAAAATCAGTATGGAAAATAACTTTACAGGGTAATCAAACTTAAAGAGCTTAGAGGAACCCCCTCTGTCTTAGGTTCAAAGTATAGCAAACAAAGATAAGCACTCTAGTAAAAGGTACATTTACAAGTTGAGAAAAACAAAGTAAATCTAAGACGCCTTGCCTGGCTTTTACTTACAATTTTGAAATAAGAGAGACTTGTTTAGAAAGATGGGGAGAACCTGGATTGATGTCTGGTCCCTCTCAGTCCCAAGAGCGAACAACCCCTTAAACAAAGGACACCCACAAAAGCCTTTCCCCCCCCAAGATTTGAAAGTATCTTGTCCCCTTATTGGTCCTTGGGGTCAGGTGTCAGCCAGGTTACCCGAGCTTCTTAACCCTTTACAGGTAAAAGGATTTGGAGTCTCTGGCTAGGAGAGATTTTAGTACTGTACACAGGAGAGCTGTTACCCTTCCCTTTATAGTTATGACATCGGCAGAGGGAGAATTGGCTTCAAAGGACAGACTTAGCCCCACCCTCTACTCAGCTCCCTCTCCAACTCCCACCCATCCAGGTGGTTCATGTAGTACGGGGATCGGCAACCTTTGGCACACGGTGGGCCAGGCCAGTTTGTTTACCTGCCTCTTCCACAGGTTCGGCCGATCACGGCTCCCACTGGCCGCGGTTCGCCGCTCCAGGCCAATGGGGGCTGCGGGAAGCGGCGGCCAGCACATCCCTCGGCCTGCGCCGCTTATCCTGGTGGGCCGCGTGCCAAAGGTTGCCATCCCCGGAGGGTGAGGGCCTTGGGGAGGACACAAAATCAGAGGGCAGCTGTAGGGGCGGGAGCTAGACTGGATGAGGACTTTAGGGTGGATGACACAGACTCAGAGACAGGGTTTGGATGGAGAGTACAGGCTTAGAAGAGCCTTTGGGAGGGAAGATGGGGAGGCATAGGCTTGGAGAGGAAGTGGTGAATTTGGTGGGAGGGGCTTGGTGAAAGAGACGGAGGGAAGACTGAGAGGGTAGTTGGTAGGAGAGGGGGGAGAAACTGGAAATTTGGAAAGAGGAGTGAGGGAGAGAAGATTTGGGGACAGAGAGATATTCAGAGTCTTACTGGTGCTGGGATGTAGTAGAAATAGAACAAATTGGGATCTTTGGGTTGGGAAATGACAGGCTTATAGAATTATGAGGGTCTGTGTGCCCCCCAGCCCCTCCCAACACACAATGCCAGTTGTGCTGGCACTGTTACTTCTTTGCTGCAATATACTGTTCTCAGGATACATTAACATAAATATTATGTATGATATAGAGATAGGATTTTGTCATGGCAAATTTAAGAAAAGTCACTGAATTGTCATGGCAAAAAGTCATGGAAATATAGTTAAACATCAAAAGTCACATATATTGTTTGGTACCCAAAATAATTTTTTCCCAGTCTTCATGCTAAGAAGAACCAGTGCGTCCGTTGCAATAATAGGGGATAATTTTAAACATCACTTTTGTAAGCCCAAGTTACAGCTCAAAGATCTCACCAAAAGTTTGCTGGTCTTATCTGATCCTGCATGTTGAGACAGAGTTCTCACTGAGCTCCTACTGCCCTGCTAACCTGTCTTGGGCACTCACAGAATAACTATGCATCATTAAGACACTTGTTTAAGTGTTCAACAGCCACCAATAAATTCACTTGCATTCAGATCCCAAAATATCAAATGTTATGTATATTGAAAAACAAAACAAAAACAGTAACATATATAACTCTAGGACTCCCAAGTCTGTGCTAATAAAAGTCCAGCTTTAGCTACCTATACACAGGGCCAGCGCTTCCATTTAGGCGACTTAGGCGGTCGCCTAGGTCACCAGGATTTGGGGGGGGGCAGCATTTTGCCGCCCTTAGCGGCAATTCGGCGGCGGGGGGTCCTTCCACGCTCCGGGTCTTCGGCGGCAATTCTGCGGCGGGTCCTTCACTCGCTCCGGGACCCACCGCTGAAGTGCCTCAAAGACCGGGAGTGCAGAAGTACACCCCCACCACAGAATTGCTGACGACGACCGGAAGCGCGGAAGGACCTCCGCCTAGGGCGCCAAAAACCCTGGCGCCGCTCCTGCCTATACAATATACTCTACATATGCAGAAAATTCTAAAACAAACCTAGATAAAACCTAGATAAAAACATAAACTTGACCAGTAAGTAAGTATCCTACTGCCACTAAAGAAAATGGAAGTTTGGCCATTGATTTCAATAGGTTCAGGAGGTGAATAACAGTGTATTGGTCTAAGGGACATACAGATTTGTTTTCTTTAGAATTTTTTAAAATCTATTTTCCATTTAGATTTAGAATTAAACAAAAAAAGCAAGCTGTTTTTGAATAAATGCTACTGCTGCTAAATTCAGCCAGTAATCCCTACTAATATTTCAGCATATGTGATACTCTAGTGGGTATGCTCTCCTGCATTAATGTCATACCCCTCACAATGGTTACAGTATTTACAAAGCGTGATTTAAGGATAGAGTAGCAGCCTTTTCTGTGAATTTCCTTTCTTGGCTGGTTGAAGCCGAAATCTTAACCTTGTTTTTGGTTTGTTTTGTTTTTTGAATTTATAGGCATAATTGCGTTTAGCAGCAGTAGCTCTAATTGTAGCAATTAGCCATGTCACTTTTTTCTTCTTAAAAATATCCAGCTGATAGTGTGGAAAGAAAGTATGAAAGAAATAATAAGATTAAAAGTACTGTATGCTTCCCATGATGACACACTCTTCATTTATACTTCCAATAAACAAAGAGACAGCAGGATAGATTCTGTTTTTAAGCTTCCTATGTGAATCTGAAAGAAACCAGAACATAAGGAAGGGTGGAAACCAATTAAGGCCCTACCAGCCCAACAAATCTGCCATTCTTTGGCTGAAAATAAACTTACCTTCCTGTTTGGTAACTGCCAATCTCATAATCAAATCCTTCTCCAGATGCAAATCCAGACACTTGGATAATTTAGTGATGAGAGATCTAGAGTGGGCAATAAAAATAAATAAATGAAATAAAGTAGCTCTTCAACTCATTGATACAACTTGCTTCCCATGTCTCTTTTAATAATTAATTTAATTAATATACATTAGTGTAGATGATCAGCTTATTGATTCTAGAATCTTCTGTTGACAAAACACAATACTTGTGTAGCTGGTGGAAAATAAAAATGCCCAAAGAAATAATTTCAAAGCCCAAAGTGATTTCTACATTTTCTGGATATCTGAAGATATCCTGCCACTGAAACCCAGCAGAAAATTCCACATTCTATCTAATGCCCCACCATGCCCCATACTTCATAAAAATGACAGTTCTGATGAAGGTAAGTAGTTTGAAATGTCAAACCAGAGTCTACATCATTAAATAGTAAATTGGGCAGGGATAGAACAAAATGACGGGCTTTAGTACTTCTCCATCACTTCTTTTTTCCTCAGGCTCCTTCTTCCTGCAAGAGGATATTCCAGGTTCTGTGTTGTCACAGCAGGTGCCTTTTTTGCTCAGCACCAACTCAGAATCCTTTCCAGCAATTTACAGTAGAGCTTTAAACATACCCTGGGAGTCTAACTGAAATTAAGGTGTGCCAGCTTGTCATGCCTGAACTGAAAGTGGGACATATTTTAAATGGGGATGATGGAGAAGAGAAAAGTGATTGGGCTGGCCTTTTGAGGAGAAACTATTGGAATCTCAGAACCCTTCTAGAGTTATATTTGGGGTGCCACCTAGTTGTATTCTAGGCAGCTGCATACTCAGGTCATGTCTAAAGCCATCAACCAATAGCACAAGCTTTTAGATCATTGAGGCTGCTGTACCTCTGTAATAGCTTCAGTAGAAATTTTTCTTTTGAGCAATCACATAATGTATGTAACAGTAAGTAAGTTATCATATCTAGCCAGCATTCTATCCACCTTATAGTCCATTCATCCAGCCCATAGAATCATAGAAACATAGAATATCAGGGTTGGAAGGGACCTCAGGAGGTCATCTAGTCCAACCCCCTGCTCAAAGCAGGAGCAATCCTCAACTAAATCATCCCAGCCAGGGCTTTATCAAGCCTGACCTTAAAAACCACTAGGGAAGGAGATTCCACCACCTCCCTAGGTAACCCATTCCAGTGCTTCACCACCCTCCTAGTGAAAAAGTTTTTCCTAATATCCAATCTAAACCTCCCCCACTGCAACTTGAGACCATTAGTCCTTGTTCTGTCATCTGGTATCACTGAGAACAGTCTAGATACATCCTCTTTGGAACCCCCTTTCAGGTAGTTGAAAGTAGCTATCAAATCCCCCCTCATTCTTCTCTTCTGCAGACTAAACAATCCCAGTTCCCTCAGCCTCTCCTCATAAGTCATGTGCTCCAGCCCCCTAATCATTTTTGTTGCCCTTTGCTGGACTCTTTCCAATTTTTCCACATCCTTCTTGTAGTGTGGGGCCCAAAACTGGACACAGTACTCCAGATGAGGCCTCACTAATGTCGAATAGAGGGGAATGATCATGTCCCTCGATCTGCTGGCAATGTCCCTACTTATACAGCCCAAAATGCCATTAGCCTTCTTGGCAACAAGGGTATACTGTTGACTCATATCCAGTTTCTTGTCCACTGTAACCCTTAGGTCCTTTTCTGCAGAACTGCTGCCTAGCCATTCGGTCCCTAGTCTGTAGCAGTGCAGGACTCTTCCGTCCTAAGTGCAGGACTCTGCACTTGTCCTTTTTGAACCTCATCAGATTTCTTTTGGCCCAATCCTCTAATTTGTCTAGGTCCCTCTGTATCCGATCCCTACCCTCTAGTGTATCTACCACTCTTCCCAGTTTAGTGTCATCTGCAAACTTGCTGTGGGTGCAGTCCACGCCATCCTCCAGATCATTAATGAAGATATTGAACAAAAACAGCCCCAGGACCGACCTTTGGGGCACTCCGCTTGATACTGGCTGTCAACTAGACATGGAGCCATTGATCACTACCTGTTGAGCCTGACGATCTAGCCAGCTTTCTATCCACCTTATAGTCCGTTCATCCAGCCCATACTTCTTTAACTTGCTGGCAAGAATACTGTGGGAGACTGTATCAAAAGCTTTGCTAAAGTCAAGGAATAACACATCCACTGCTTTCCCCTCATCCACAGACCCAGTTATCTCCTCATAGAAGACAATTAGGTTAGTCAGGCATGACTTGCCCTTGGTGAATCCATGCTGACTGTTCCTGAGCACTTTCCTCTCCTCTAAGTGCTTCAGAATTGATTCCTTGAGGACCTGCTCCATGATTTTTCCAGGGACTGAGGTGAGGCTGACTGGGCTGTAGTTCCCCAGATACTCCTTCTTCCCTTTTTTAAAGATGGGCACTACATTAGCCTTTTTCCAGTCATCCGGGACCTCCCCAGATTGCCATGAGTTTTCAAAGATAATGGCCAATGGCTCTGCAATCACATCCGCCAACCAGGAAGCAGGGACAAAGGTCAGAATTGGAGTCAGAGTCCAAATGCCAGAACCAAGGGTCAAGATAGAGATGGAGTCAAGAATCAGAACCAAGGATCAGAACCAGAGTCAGAATCCACATGCCAGAACCAAGGGTCAAGACAGAGTCTGAGTCTGGAATCAGAGCTGAGGGTCAGAACCAGATTACCAGAAGTTAAGAAAGGCAGGAGCTGGGCTGGGTCTGAGGCAGGAGAAAGGCTGGGACAGGATGGGAACAAGGCTGGGACAGGGTAGGATTTGGGCTGCAGTTGTGGAGGGGCAGAGCAGGAGCAGGGCATGGCATGGCAAGAGCAATGAGCACAGGGAAGCAGAGTGTCCATAGGCATGTGCATTGAGCAGCCAGTGAGCTACTGCTGCTGCTGAGTTTAAGAACCAGCCTGCTATCTTTCTGAGCCAGTCAGGCAGGGTGGTCCATCAAACAGCCTAGTTGTCTCATTAGGATGACAGGTGTATTGAGCAGGCACAGCTGCAGGGCCTTACTCCTGACAGTTAGAGTTTTGTGCGTCTAGCTTGCTAATTCAAATCCAGGCCAGGTAACCATATTTTCTCACCGTAGGACAGCTTATTCTATTTTATGTGAAAAAGGGTGGTGATAATTTCAGACCAATTCCTGGTGACTGGGATGAAATCTGGACACATTGAAATCAATGGGAGTTTTGCCTTTGACTTCAATGAAGCCAGAATTTCACCCCAGATGTCCATAGCACAAAAACTATTACAAGTAGTATCCTTGCTGGCAGTCTCAAGAGAGAATTTCTTCCCCCTAGAGACAATCTTGTGAGGTATGATTTGAGCTATATTGGCTGAATATTATTGGGAAAGTGGGGCAAGGGAGGGGGGGCACTAGTGTAGCCATAATTTACCTGTTCTGTAGTTATATACTGAGGGCTTTGGCTGCCAATCTGGCAGCTTTCAGGGAATGCCAAATTCAGACACTGAAATAAAAAAAATAAAAAAAGCAGAAGAAATATTTGTGTGAGAGAGCTCATTAACAGAGAAGTCCCACCAAGTGATTTTCTCTAGATACTCATTTCAATTAAAATGAAGCCTGGTAAAAATACCTGAAGTGACACAGTAAAGATTCAAAATGTGTTGTAGGTTTGCAGAGGGTTAACAGGGAAGTATAATCAAGTACTTGTAAATGTTCCAGACTTTCTTCTCTTAACAAATTGGCAGTACTAGCAAATGTGCGTATGATATTTTTGGACTGCTTTAAGTACACCCATTTCTTCATATAGTGTAGAACAAACAGCTGTAATTGTCCAATGCTCTGGAAAGCATTTTAGACATATAGTATGAAGCCTCTGAGCATACCCTATTATTATTTTTCTCCTGCTGTGTTTATTTCAAATGTCTCACTTGGTGATGGATTCTTAAGTCTAAGTATTGACAGCTTGCCTTCAAAAAGGGTTAGCACTTGACAACATACTGACAGACATTTTCTCCTCTAAAATGTCTTTAAAAAACCAACCAAACAAAAAACCAAAAACCTTTTTTTTTTTTTGTAATATTCAAATGATTTTCTTTTAGCACAAAAGGTTAGGATGAATGGGTGACATCTCCTTCATATGAACCGAAATGAATGGACTAGATTAGCATTTGCCTAGCAACTCAAATATGTTTATTACTCTCACATGTAGTAAAAATAGAAATGGTTTCCTTTTAATTTTTATAGAAGGTTTTAAGGACATTTCCTGGCCTTTTGTGAACATAAAGCATTCTGAGGCATATTTGCAGTTTTGACAAATGTTATTTATAAAACTACATGCAATTTTAATCAAAGGAGGAGATGCAATCACCTAGGACCCAAATTATCTTTGAATGCCAAAGTTAATGACAAAGATAAATTCTATTTGTGATTATATTTTTCTTTAACATTTTGTAGACATCTAATTGTAAACAAGCAGTCAGCTGCTAAGGAAGATCTCCCCGCTTTGCACCTATAATTTAATGTCTTCACGCCTAATTCTCGGTACCGCAGAATATTTTATAGTCTTTTGCACCATTCTGCTTTGGTAGTGTTTTACACCAACTTTGCACTGCTATAAATAATGCAGGCTAATGGAAAACTGGGTTTAAAAGGTACTAATACCACTATACTATTGTAAGTGGCTCATTTATTGCTTGTTTTTGTTTAGTTATAATTTATTATTCATTTTTGGAAAAGTTGCCTTTAAAACAGTTTATACCACAGTATGTCCTCCAACTGCAAAACGAGATTGGTCCATTAATCAACAGTCTATAATTACTACAAAGAAAATGCACTGCAAGCATCACTCCAGGTAAAAACAGCCTGTATAATGAGAAACTACATGAGAAACTGCACTCACAGAAAATATCCAGATGACCCATCTGTTCCACATCTTACAGAGAAATATTTAAGTAAGAAGGCAGGCTAGGGAGCACATTTTTGGGCAATTATAACAAATCTCCGATGGTGTTGTAAGCCATGAGAGTAAAATCCAAACAGCTCAGAAATGCGCTACCTGGAGAGTCTTAGTGCTCTTTTAAAATTGACTTTATGCATAACAATAAGGAAGGCACTCAGACCTAGCTGTGCATTTAGGGGATATTATAGAAATGAATGTGACATCACCAATAGCCAATCATCACTACCAGTGAAGAGCTATAAAGCCATTTCACACTTTTCTGAATATCCTTACATACAGAGTAGTATTACAGTTAATAAAAATAAATATACCTCAATGCTTTAGAATTATACAAGGAGCTTATCCTGTGTTGAATCATTTACGCTGGTGTGTACACTGTGGCCTTGGGGACATCAGACCTGGTAAAGTATTTTGAGATCTATGGATGGAAAGGGCTATTTAAATGTAAGGTTACTATTTTTATTATGATGTCTTTTTATTTTTTTTACTACAGAATTTTGAATTTCAGTTTTTACTGCTTTGCAGAGTGTTCTGACCTCAAGGCAAGAACACTCCCAAGAGTGAGGATCTGTGCTGCTACTAACTGATGGAGAACTGAGTTTTCTCAGTTTTGGGGGTGTTTTGATTTAGGGTTTCAGGTCACACCATTCTCTAGTATGAAGTTACATTAAAAGGAAAAGGATTATTTTTTCAGTACTGTGAGATCAGATTGTTTAACAAAAAGGAGGAAGGAAACATGGAGACAAGGAGTGCCACTAAAACAACTCGTAGAAGGGTAGGCAGCATAATTCTATCAATCAGCTCTCTCCACTGAGAAGGTACGTAAATACTTCTGATGATGAGATGGCTGATGTTCATATTAGGGCCAAATAACAGTATATACAATGACAATCATTGTCCCCTCTTCCTTGTGATGCACCAATTTATTTTTAAATAACAGCAATGAAGCATCTCTTGCAAAAACTGCTTTTTGTCCCTGGCAAATTTAAGTGGAACTAAAACATTGTAAGGTTATCTCCTATTCTTCACTTTGTGAGCAGGCGCAAGGCAAAGTTCAATGACTTAATTTTGTATGTAAATTTCTATTACAGAAGCTAGCTTCATTTCCTCTCACATAATCACTCTGTCTGGAATAAAATAAGAATATATGTTGAAAACACTGAAAGGGGCTGAATAGCCCTTTTGTCCTCGTCAGTTTGTGTCAAGATTTTTTTCACTTGATGGCAGCCCTTCATTACAAATAAATATTGAGATCATAACACTCATTTACCTCTCTGAGGAGATTTTGTTTACTACTTCTGCTAGAGGACCTTAAACCAAGGTTACAAAAGTTAAAAGGATTATTCTGAGTATTGAGTTGGGTTATTCAGCTCTCTTCAGGTCCTAAAAATAACTCTGGCTTCATTTGGAAATGTAACCACCACCTGCCTCAGTAAGACATTGTACTGCAGACGGGACTGCGTGAATGTCCTCCTTGTTAAATTTTCTCTACAGGATATATAACTTTCCGGCAGTGTAATACAAACAATAAAGTGCAAGCTATGCCATGACTGATATTCCAGTCATAAAAAGAAATATGCTGCAATGTAATTAAAAGAAAGTGCCTGGAGGGCTAATTTTGACAGAATTGTCTTTATTAAAGTGAAAGGGGCTGAGGAGTCTGTAGCTGTCAAGGCAACTTGTGTACTATGGATTCCTGTCATCCTTTGTCCTACCCATTCCAAGTTACATGCTTCAACCCTTTACTTCAAGATGATGGTATTTCTACTGGATGCTATAGATCTGATGAATCTTAAACATATTATTTATCTTCATCTGCACTTGCCAGGGTTTTTTTTTTTTTTTACATTCCATGCAATAACAAATACATAAGGCTCCTTTGCAATATTTCTGTCAAAACGTACAAGAACATAGATACATCTATCTAATTTGAAAATTAGGACTCTTAGCACAATTTCTTTCCACTGTTACCAACAAGAAGTTTAGACATGCAATGTTTGTCTACATAAAATGCTTAATTTCCACAACAGGAAAAGGCTTATTGCAAATTTGTCTGACTGCCAGGATGTGTCAATGATATTCTGAATATACAAAGTTAAAGATTGGGGGTCAAATTCTATTTCACACTGAACTTGAGAAAGGGGCACAGTTGGGAAAACACCCTATAAGCAGTGTATTCCATAACTCTCCAGGGAGTCCTGCAACTTTCTTTGAAGCGACTAGTTATAGACCACTATTGGAGACAGGTTACCAGACTAGAAGGAGTCTGATCCTGTATGGCAATTCCTATCATCCTATGTATCAGTGTAACAGAGACAAATGTAGCCCCAGAACTATAATAATATAGATCTGGTATATGAACCCATAAAATGTAAGAAAATTCTGAATTACTTATAAACTGATCTTATACAAGAAGAATCTGTGAACATGGTCATGTTACTCCATATCTGTTTCACTCTGTCGTGCCTAGGGACTGCAACTCTTACCTGTATCTGTCAAAGGGGCCTCAAACCGATTGATGGAATTACTGTAAAACAGTAATCCATGGACACTGGGGTGTCATATTTAAGGTTTAACGTCAGGTTTAAGGGCAGTAGACAAACCTCCAAAATGGCAGCACCAATTAGTAACTCAGACAACTCCCTGAAATATTTTAATGTTAAAATGAGATGCTTTGGTCTAAATTTACTCCCCTCACAAATATATGAGGACACTACATCTATATACATTTTGATATTCAAGAAAAAAACATTTCAATTTATTTATAGACGTTTCCATAGAAAACAAAGTCCACAATCTAATACAATTAGAAACAGCTGGGATATGACACCCTATGCAACAGGGGTGCACACGTGCAGTAAAAATAGTCTACAGAAATAGTTTACAGGTTGACATTAGGCAGTACAATGTAGAAATCAGGCTGTGCCCATGCATAGCAGTTATTTTTCATTTAAGCAGCTGTTAAAACATTCTATTTTCAAAATAGCAAAAAACACGTTAATAAGTAAAAAAAAAAAACCCTATAAAATGTTATGTTCTGAACTAGCTAGGGGAATAACTTGGATGTATTTAAAACTAGAGAAAGTGTTCTTAGATGCTCTAGAGTTAAAAATTAATAAAAAGATTGATATTGAAAAGAAAAAACAGTTTAAGCCACAAGCGCACTTGGTTGTATTCCAGCCTTGATTTCAAGATTTTAACCTGAGTTGCCTGGTTGTGAATTAAAACATCTGAGTTATCTTATGAAAACGAAGAGGTTATAAAAATTACTGACAAGACTTTAATCTCTTCACTGCATAACTCTTTTGCATAGCTCTGTGCTGCTGTTTTAAATGGATGTTCAGTTAAAATCCAAAGCGCATTGGGACATGCTGAGTAGATCAGAGAGCACAGGAGGACCACTGCTGCCATACGTGACTGGTATGTTCACAGGAACAGTGAAGTGCTTAGTGGTAAAGGACCCAATCCTGCTCCCATTGAAATCAATATAAAACTCCTAGTAACTTCAATGGGAATTTGTTCTGGCTCATAGGGACTAGGGAACTGAGCCAGGCCCTGATAATACAACACTCTCAAGCATGTGCTTAACTTGCAGACATATTCCCTCCTATGTTCAAGCATCTCTGAGTGTTGGCTGAAGCATCCCCCTGCTCTCTGACTTATTACTTTATGTAACCAAATGCTGGCTATCAGGTGAAAGGCACTTGATTCATTGACCAGGACAAACAGATGGATGACTGACAGACACTTGAGATGGGTTTAAATGGCAGCGAGCAACTGTATTAATTATACTTGAGGAGGGGCACCACATTGCCCACCCCAGCTCATCTGTACTAGGCTTTTAATTGGTTGCAGTGCAGGTTACATGGCTTTTATCACAAACCAGACAACAACTCGGAGTAGACACTCCCCCAGTCTACTCTGCTCACACACTTCTCTTGTGAAATCTCCTGCTTCATTTGTAAGGGGAAAAGGCGTGGAGAGACAGAGGCCACAATGCTGACAGAGGGAACTTCAAGCTGCAAAGACTTCAAGCTCCTCTCACCCTGTGAGTGCAATGCCCAGCTGCACAATCCCGACTCTCATTTACATCTAGGAGCTGGCCCTTCTAGCCTGGCCACAAGTTGCAGCAAGTCAATAATCATTACAGCATTACATGAACTTTGAATCCTATTGCTTCTAACCAAACTGTGCTACCAGGAGGCTATGAGAAAAGTGAAAAACCCACTAGGCTATACATGCCAGTTCTGCTCAATGGGAAAAATTCCTTCCTGACCCCTAAAGCAGGCAGACGTACAGCTACAGAGCTCCTAATCTACAACTAGGGAATGGAAGGGCACAGGGCTGGCTCCAGGCACCAGCCGACCAAGCACGTGCTTGGGGCGGCACCTTGGGGCAGGACGGCGCTCGATTTTTTTTTTTTTGATTCAGCGGCGCGGCGCTCAGAGGGGGGCGGGGGCTTCGGGCGGCGCAGCGCTCGGAGGGGGGGCGGGGGCTTCGGGCGGCGCGGCGCTCGGAGGGGGGACGGGGGCTTCGGGCGGCGCGGCGCTCGGAGGGGGGGCGGGGGCTTTGGGTGGTGCTCGGGGGGGCGGGGCTTTGGGCGGCGTGGTGCTCGGAGGGGGGCGGGGCTTCGGGCGGCGTGGTGCTGGGGGGGCGGGGATTTTGGCGGCGCTCGCGGGGGGGGGTACGGCAGGGCGGCTCTCTTCTTTTTTGCCTTGGGTGGCAAAAAAGTTAGAGCCAGCCCTGGAAGGGCAGGACAGTTAGCTGAAGAGGCGTTTTCAAAGCCCGGGTTTAGCTCAAATAGGCAAAGGGTAGAAGCAACGGCCAATCAGCTGGCCCCACTCCCATGCAATAGCTGAGCAGAGAACTCAAGAGGAGGGTTGAGGGGACAGCCCCTCTTCCTGCCACACGTGTGTGAGACTTCTCTCATTTCCTGCTGTCCAGTCAATGTTCCTCCCCCACTAAAGGCAGTAAGAGGGTACTGTACAGCCATCAGTGGTTAACTAGATTGAAACAGGAGCAGGAGCTCTTACTGTGCCAGGTAGAGGAGTGGGGGGAGCTCTTTCTATGCTGTTAGCAACATCAGCCATGGAGGAGCTTTGAGCGTAGGAAGGGGGCCCTCTGACAGGGGAAAAGCTGATGAGTCTTTATGTAGTGAGGCACTGTTATTACAATGAGTTAACTCTGGTAGTGGAATTAGTGGAGGATCTTAATCCTTAGTTCTCCTTAAATTAACTGGCAACCAAGGCAACTACAGCTTTATAGGGCTGATGAACCATTACAAGGACTCCGAGAAAGCAGGCATGAGGTTATTGGTTAATGAAAATAAAAGGACTCTGACTATACTAGTTCATCAATCCTCATAATTTAAACCTATCAAATTTATGGTTGGTTACTGTGGCCAAGGTCTACAGTACAGCAATGCTATACTATACTGCGTTTTTAGTGTGAGTTCTTTACTTCACTGTGCATGAAAAATGTGTGTGGGAACAGGCAAAAGATAAGACTCTTGACAGAATGGAGAACTGTGCTCATTAACAGTTCTCCTGCTCCCCCACTTGCTTTGTCACAGTTGTCAAATCATCTAAAATTATCGAGATGCGTTCAATCTGCCTTTTTGCATTAGACTGCCTCTAGTTTTCCACTTGTTCTTTCATCAATGTCTCTTAATTACTATAATTTTAGTTCTGCAGTGGTTTTGCTAAACTAGTACAGTATCTCTCCTTAATATTTTCATTTCATTGAATTGAATGTGATGGTGACAGCATGGTATAAAGCGACGCTAATCGAAGGGGGAAGATAACAGCAACAACAAACAGATAGATACCCATTAGGATGCTGTGTGCTTTCATTGCAGTGTTTACTGGAGACTGGTTTTCAGGCAATAGAAAAGGTGGGGTGATGGCCAGCATTTGAGGGTGCAAAGGAATGCAAAGATGATTTTTCATTGTGTGTTTGCATTTTCACTTGACTTGGTTGTGTGTTTCACTGTGGTCCGCTAAATGGCTCTGTGTCCAAAGTATTCCTGCCTATACCTGAAGTTCTGTATGGTGAATTTATCACCAGTAATTCAGGCAGTTTTCAGGGGTGGGGTTCTCAATTCCTGCCCTTAAGTATAGTGACCAAGGGCAAAAAGAATAATCTATCACTGAGTACAATTGGAAATAAAGTGAAACCTGCTCATAGACTTTAAGGTCAGGAGGGACCATCGTGATCATCTAGTCTGACCTCCTGCACATCGCAGGCCACAGAACCTCATCCATCCACTAGTGAAATAGACCTCTATCCTCTGAGTTACTGACGTCCTCAAATCATGGTTTAAAGACTTCAAGTTACAGAGATTCCACCATTTACCCTAGTTTAATCCTGCTCTAAGGATCACTTCCAAAAGGTATCCTCATTCTGAAGTGAGTAGCTCCAAAGTTGCCATTTAGTTTGACCTTTATTTAAAGACAACATTTACTTAGGCTGTGTCTATACTAGAGACCTTACAGTGGCACAGCTGTACCGCTGCAGCTGCACCATTATAAGGTCTCCTGTGTAGCCGCTCTGTGCTGACAGGAGAGAGGACTCCCATCGGCATAATTAACACTCACACCCCCAACGTGCGGCGGTAGCTATGTCGGTGGGAGAGCATCTCCCGCTGACATTGTGCTGTCCACACCGGCACTTCTATTGATGAAACGTATGTCCATCGGGGGGAGGGGGAGAGGTAGAGGTTCACACCCCTGACTGACGAAAGTTTTACCACAAAAGTGCTAGTGTAGACATAGCCTTAGGCACCTGATTGTTTAAGGCAACTGGTTTTTGCTGGTCCATTAAGACTGATTTCATTTTATTGAAACTCACTTTCATTCCCTCATCAAAGACAAAAGAGGGTGAGTGGAAAGTTTTTATATAAGGTAATTAATTGCTCTGAAGCCAGTGGAGAGGCAGTTAAAGTGGGAGATTCACACAGCAATAGGGATAAATCTCTTTTAGGCAGACACAGTGAGCAGTTTTCTGGGACATACCCATTTAACCTTTGAATTCTCTAGCTATAATATATGCTTCTAAACCCAGAACCATTCAATTAAACTTTGAGTTGTAAGGGGATTTAGCTTCAGAACTCATTCACTTTAATGGGAACTGCATTGCTAAAATCCATGAATTTCTTTGAAAAATATATGGGTATGTGCTCAGTTAATTCCTCCATTCCTCTTGTGATTTAAGATCCCTAGCAAGTGAGGCACTTGTACGTGCTAGAAGAGAATTTGGGTTATAAACAGCAAAATAACTGAAATTGATGTTATATTAATTAATGGAAACTCATGCAAGGGAGTATGTCCAATTTTCTAGGATTAAGAGCAATAATCTCTCCCAAACTAGTCATATTATAGTCTCAAATCTGTATGAATGTTTAGATATTGTAGAAGTTTCACAGTGAAGCATAAAAGACTAATATAGGGTTATTAATAGACGTGAAATTAAATGAAAACAGAGATTTTTAAACAGCTTTACAACACTAGCCAAACTTTTTGTTTCAGTGGGTTTCTTGCTGAATGGGCCATATCAAGTACCTTTATATCAGATATTCTGCAGTACAAATGTTGCAGGCTGCTTTCTGTATCTGTCTGCATGGAGATCACCATTGTAAAATATGATTGCAGCCTAACACAGTTAGCACTAAATTATGTGCTCAAACTAATGCCACTTTGTACACAGTAGACTAGACAGTAAGGAAATGCAAATGAGAAGGGTCAGACCTTAGAGTCCTGAACTCCCAGCATCTGTTTACTCAATGAATCAAAGTGCAACATGATAAACATATTCTTGGATCCATTGCTGGTCTGGATTTTCTTTAGATTTCTTTGGGTTTTGCTTTGGATTTTCTTCTTAGTTTTGACTTCCACAGCATTTACCAGCATGCCAAACAAGTTGCCAATAAGGACATCTCATCAAGGTAAGGGTTTGTTTTATTTTTAATAAAGATGCTTTCCCTTGTCAAAAAATAGTACTGTACATGAATTACAGTCTTTTAATAAAAATTAAGGAAGCTGCCTTATCTGAAATGGAGTGTGTGTTATTAAGCTGCTGAAGGTTATTCAGTCCAGACAGATCTCCTCAGCAAACCACTACTGTTAATTGAAATTGATAATGCTGAAACTTGGGAAGGTTTTCACAGGGACAATGGCAATGATGATGATGATGTTTAATGGCATCTTATTTCTATGAAAGGCATCTTGATCTCATAGTTTTTAACGGGTTGTCGAGTTACATTGCTTTGATTAAACTTAGAGCTGCAAACTTATTGTTCCTACAATCAGAAATGTGTTAGTTGACACGGCTAGTCACATTTGATTCCTTTTGGCTTCAAGACAAATAGAGATCCTCTGACAGTAGGAATTGGTGAAAAATACACAGTAGTGAGGATCTCAGCATTCATTTTCAGATGTGACAGTAGAGAAGGTATAGTCTATTCTTGAGACATGTTCATAGCTGGAACTGGGTAAGTTCCCAAAGCTCAGGGACTTTTAAATCTGAGGGTTTTGTTTGGACCCATCTCTACTATTCTCTTAGGAGCATGTTTTGCTCAGATAATACCTCACTTTTTCCCCCCAGGATAAACACTGAACCTCTCATTGCATTTGCTTATATCACTACTCTAAGCCAAAATGCTTCTGAAATAAATGTAGTCAAACTTTACTAATTCTGGGTCACTGAGAACGAAAATGATGCTTAAAATTGTTGATTGGCTCTAGTTTTCAAGATATGCTATTGGGTTAGTATATACGACCCTTGACTTGGGAATGGCGGAGGATAAGTGAGTTATAAAGGGAAGGGATCTCAATTTAAACCAGAAATGACTAAAATACATCTTTGACTGGATCTATGAATAAATCTATGACTGGGTTTGGGCAGTACTTGCTTTTTAGGCAAAACAATGAATGATGCAATCTGAAGCTGGTATTGCGTCATACATGATATGAATTGCATCATGTTATTCCTAGAAGACATGGATGATGCAATCATAACGAAGCTTACATCACTCTGCTGAACAAATTGCCGTATATCAGCTCTAGAAATCATACAGTGTCGTGCTCTCTTATTTGTCAGTGTTTGATTTTGCAAAGGGACACATTTCTGTTTAGCCAAAGTGTGCAGAGATGCCTCGTACTTGTGTGAACAGTGCAGATAACTTCTGCGATGTTTGTGGTGAAGTGACTTTTGCATCACAAAAGCGCAGTATAACCACTGTGGTTAAGAAAGCCTATCACCTTTATTTTGGCTGCAAAATTGGAGATCAGGACAAGAGGTGGGCCCCACACATATGCTGCAACACTTGTGCAACAAATCTTCGCCAGTGGTTGAACTTGAAAAGGAAATCTATGCCTTTTGCAGTGCCAATGATTTGGAGAGAGCCAACAGATCATACCAGCAATTGTTACTTCTGCATGGTGCCTCCAGTTGGGAAAGGTGTGTCAAAGAAGAAAAAGTGGACTGTGCATTATCCAAACATTCCATCAGCTATACGCCCAGTACCCCACGGAGAAGGACTGCCGGTTCCTGATGCACCAGAATCATTCTCACTTGAGTCAGACGAGGAAGAGGAAGAGGATGAAACTTCTGGTCCTGAACCATCAATGTCACAGGACCCACATTTTCTCCCATCCTCCTCCTCTGAACCACACCTCATAACACAAGGTGAACTGAATGACCTTGTCAGGGATTTGGAACTACCCAAGAGTAAGGCAGAGCTGTTGGGCTCCAGACTACAGCAGTGGACTCTCCTGGCAGGTGATGTTAGGGTTTCCATGTTCCGTGACCGTCAAAAGGAACTTGTCCCATTCTTCTTCATGGACGGTGATCTTGTAGCCTGCAACAACATCGATGGTGTGATGGCAGCCCTCAACATCGTTCACGATCCAGATGAGTGGAGACTGTTCATTGATTCATCGAAGACGAGTCTTAAAGCTGTTTTACTGCATAATGGCAATGTTTTGCCATCAATTCCAGTTGGTCATGCAGTATGAAGGAAACCTATGACAACATGAAACAGCTTTTGAGGTGCATAAACTATGACCAACATCAGTGGCAGCTTTGTGGCGATTTGAAGGTTGTTGCTCTCTTGCTTGGTCTGCAGACTGGATCCACAAAGAACTGCTGTTTTCTCTGCGAATGGGATAGTCGTGCAAGAGATTCCCACTACATCAAGAAAGATTGGCCACTCCGACAGTCATTGGAGCCTGGGAGGAAAAGTGTTCAGTATCCACCACTTGTTGAATCAAGGAAGATTTTGTTACCACCCTTACACATCAAGCTGGGTCTGATGAAGAACTTTGTCAAGGCCATTGACAAAACACAAGCAGCTTTCAAGTACCTCCGTGGAAAATTTCCAAGGTTAAGTGAAGCTAAGATAAAGGAAGGTGTCTTTGTTGGTCCTCAGATTCGTGAACTTCTTCGAGATGATGCATTTGACCATGTACTGCATGGCAAGAAAAAGATGGCATGGAAAGCCTTCCAGTTAGTGGCAATACATTTTCTCGGAAACAACAAGGCAGACAACTACAGGTTGTTGGTGGAAAACCTCCTCAAGGCATACAAAAGCCTTGGTTGCAACATGTCACTAAAGATACATTTTTTGCACTCTCATCTAGATTTTTTTCCACCGAACTGCGGAGCAGTGAGCGACGAGCACGGCGAGCGATTTCACCAGGACATTGCAACAATGGAGAAACACTATCAGGGCAAATGGAGCCCATAATGCTTGCAGACTATTGCTGGACAGTGACAAGAGATGCTCCATTTAATGAATACAAGAGACAAGCCAAGAAGCGCCGAGTAGACACTGAATAGGACTAAACTATGTACAGAATAGTTTTTTGCCTTTTGTTTCATAATAAATTTTATTTATATAACCCTTTTGCTGATTTTTAAAGTGTTACATAAACAGGACAGGTGAAATATTATCATGTAAATCAACCATAAACACATGAAAAGACCTAGGTTTACAATTTATGATTAAAACTCTACTATCTACACAATATACATAGACATAAAATGTAAAAACTTAAATATCTTAGAAACAGTAGCCAATCAGTTGTTTTAATTGTCATATTTGAATTCAGCACATCAAAATACATAATAAATAGCACATTTTATCTCTGAAGCAGATGACTTCTCAAAAATTGTAGACCAGTGTATTTCTCCAGACATGTTTTATTTTTATAGTTCATTTTCTGCCTTGTCCCATTTTGTCCCATTTTCCTCTACAGCACTCGTAGTTCACTGACACACCAGGGGCCTGAGAACTGAGACACACTCTAGCTGCTTTGTGCCATTCATCCTCAGCAAAGTGGCCCTAAAATTGGCATATACAATAACTGGAGAGTGTCCTCCACGGAGGAGGGATACTTGTGTGGCATAGAACCTCCACTGTTGCCTGCTATGCCACCCCTCCCTAAAGGTTTATATAGCTGTGCATCCACTCTATCACAGTGATCCAGAAGTCCCTGGCTGCCATAATTGCCATGTGGGGGGTTCACAGAAGGTGCAAGTAACAGCAACCTGTAGGCTGCTCTAATTTGGACCAGGGCACAAGTACACATACGATGGCCTTAAAAACAGGGAAATAAAAAAAGTATCCTTGTATACTATGCCCTTCAGCTGCACCAAGTGCTCCTTGCATCTAAGGATGTGACCATTAACTTTCCATGCTAGAGGCTGAGGATGACTTTTGTTTCATTGTTTTTAGAGCCCATTTACATGGCTGAAATAGCATAAAGCACCTAAAGGGTAAAGGGGAATTTGACTTGATCATTGAAAAAAAGTGCATTTCAACATGACATATGCTGTGCAGTCGTTTCCCCCCCCCCCCCCTAAAAGCAAATCCTTTCTGATGCAGCAGGAGTTTTGGTGCCTCGTTATATCCGTCAAGCTTTCAGTACCATTTTGTCCAATATTCCTAATTCTTTGCACTGGTCACCTGGTTGTTTTCCAACAGATGATCTCTGTCAGGTCTAATGTTCTTTCTCAAATGAAGGTCTTCCATGTGTCAGAACAACAAAGATGCTGCAGAGCCTTTGGGATAATTTAGAATTGTATTCATGTTTCAAATAATGTCTTGTGTAACTTTAATCTGCCAACTAATGTCATCCAAATGACATTCATCCTTTACTCCATTTCCCTTCCTGGCAGAATTAGGTTTTAATGAAAAACTCCCTGCAGAAATCTTGAAAATCCTACATCAAAGCTTTCTTGTCTGCGAAAGGGCCATGAAATAATAACAGCAATTCCTTCTGTCTTACTCTTGAAGTAAGGACAGCTGAAGAGACAAGTATGATTCACTTGTATAGCTGAATGTAAGTTTTATCAATTTCAAAAAAATCCTGTCTAGCAGTTAATAAAATTCTGGATATATTGCATCACAAAACAATATCCTTCCTATAGAGCATACTCTGCTGCAAACTGTCTTAGAGTTAGTCTGATTTATTAATGTTTTATGGTGGCAAAAAAGCAGCAAATCACCCCTAATAGCGCAATGATGTAACTAAATAGAGTAAATACACCCAGTTCAGAAGGACTGTTGTTCGCTTTCTCAGGTATTGAAGGAGGTGTTGGAAATACCAGTTAGTTCAGCTGGTCTGGGAGCTCAAGAGGCCAGAAGAGAGAGAGGGCGGGGAGGATGGCACTGAGTTTCATTTGGCTCAGAAATGGCCTGATGTGCTGCTGCCAACGAGATGGCAGAAAAGGGCTTTCACAAATGAAATCTGATTTTAAAAATGAAAGGGTTAAGGAAGCTATATGGAATGAGGGCGAAAGGCAGAAGAACCAACGATAATTTGTAAATAGTAGTCAAAGCCGGTGGTAATTGCTGAAGGGGCCAAATTTTCTTTCATTAAACATTTTATTTAAGAGAATCTCTCAAGTAGAAAAGCAAAAGAAATACAAGTCCACATCCTGAGCCCAGGTGAAAGTTATTCTCGTGAACCCTCGGATGGAGTGCACCAGGATAAGTAGGAGGCAAAAGGGGTTGGTCACAATTTTGACCTTTAGTGGTTCTTTTCTTTTTTGGAAACGTCTAGTTCCAGATGCATTCATTTAAGACACAAAATCAGTATTTTGCTGCACCGTAGCTATAGCAATGAATTTTGCACACCACAACAATTTACAGTTTACAGCTTGCCGTTCCAACATAAACACCATTGTCAGTTGCTTTTTATTATAGGGTCTGTAAAGACACTTTTATACTGACTTCTAACAGATGCTACATTATTAGAAGTAGCCCTAAGGGTTTCACAACACTGTCATTTCTCTCCCATTCTCACTGTGAAAATGCCATGAGCAATAATCTCCCAATTGGTTAGATGGCAAGAATTCTTGACACACTGTTCTGTGGGTGAGTTTATTTTGATTGCCTTATGAGAATTCATTTCAGCATCCATTTGTCAGCAAATGACCACCAAGTTTAGCATGTCTAAGATTAAAAAAACCCCAAATAAATAAATTAAAAATTGAAAAAAAAAATCTCTTGAGCAATAGTTGAAGAAGTTCTAAAATGCCTTCCATTCATTTTCTTAAGAAGAAATGCCCATGCCTAAAATTAGATAATGGATATATTACCAGCAAAACACTGAATTCTGTTATGATATATACTAAAGTATGTATATTTGTGCAGGCACAGTTTCCACTAGCGTGAATGGCACATTCTTGTGTAAATTTCTAGTCAGGCAATATAAGACCTTGGTGCTATGTACCATACATTGCAGGAACCAAATACAGCAAGTCAAAAGCAACACAAGCTTCATTCCACATACATGTGACAACATTTAAAAAGATTAACTATCTTAAGCAACCATGCAAGGGACCAGCAAATTTTGATGTCTAATAATGGAGAAACTTAATTAAAGGTTGTACAAAACTGTAATGGAAATTTTTTATCACTGTAGACAGGAGTTTGCTTAGTTTATATTTACAGTTGCTTTATTTCAGCAGATGCTGTCACATGTAATGAGTGTCTCAGGAAACACTTGTACCACTATGTGCCACTATGATATGTACCGCTATCTTTGGCAGCTTGTGTTCAGTGTGTTGGTAGCTTCAGTTCAGTTCTTAGTAGACAGGTGTCCACTTCATAAAACTGCAATATAAACAAAATGGCCAGGGATTGAATGGGTATGTGTCGCAGAGCTGGTCAAGGTCTCAATTGCTGGACTCTCACCAGGCTGCTGGGTAGGCTCAGAGCACTGTCTCTTTCTTGGTTTCTAGGCTCATTCCTGGGGTACAGACTTTCCCAAGGTCCAGCTCCCATACACCCCAAGACCAGTGCTGTACTCCCCAAGACTCCCCAGCAGATTAAGCACATCCTCCCCAGAGCTCGACCCTTGTGGGTACTCTAGTTTACAGTTAAGCCTTCAGGGACATGTGATAAATGTAGCAATCACCACACAGCTTTACAGAGGGATTTCTAAAAGCAAACATGCTTTACTCATAGACAGCACAAGAGATATACAGATCTAGGCAAAACAATAAAACACCTGTACATCATTTCCTGCCTCAGTTTCCTCACCAGTCTTGAGCATTCTTTGGGATTTTGTCAGCAGAGTCCTTTCAGGATTCCAGGTTCCCGCTCCTGTACCTCACTCCTCTAGGTCAGGCTTCGCTTCTGGACCTTAGGAGGCTTAGCTGCTCTTCCATTGTCTGATCCTAGGGGCTGGGGGGGAGGTTAATTGTTGATTTTATATTTACACTGGATGAGTCCCACTCTTGTTCCTCTCACTTTCCCAAGCATGTTGCAAGGCAATTAAAGTTGGATGAGATTGGTGCCTTACTTCCTTAGGAATATGACCTGCTATTGATGCTGGATTAGTGCTGAGCGTTCTGCAGATAGTGGCACACAGCAAGCACCCTGTTCCTCTTAGCAAGAGATGCTGTCATGTAACGTATGTCCCAGATGTGAGTGACTGTGAATGTTATCCAGGGTCTAAATATCTTGTTGGGTTACTTAAACAAGAATATTCTACCACTCAGGCCTGGTCTATACCTAAAATTTAGATTGACCTAGTTTCGTCACTCTGGGATGTGAAAAATTCACACCACTGTGAAATGTTGTTAAGTTGACCTAAGCCCTGGTAATAGGGTGACCAGATGTCCCGATTTTATAGGGACAGTCTTGATTTTTGGGTCTTTTCTTATATAGGCTCCTATTATCCCCCCACCCCCATCCCAATTTTTCACATGTGCTGTCTGGTCACCCTACCTGATAAAGACACAGCTAGGTTGATGGATGAATCCTTCTATCAACCTAGCTACTGCCTCTCAAGGTGGGTGGATTAACTAAAGTGATTGTAGACCTCCTTCCATCCCTGTAGCAAGGGTCTATGTGCTTTGCTGCCAAGAGGAGCACAGAGTAACTGACAGACCATGTGGATAATGGTAGAGCCTGATCCAACTCCCTTTGAAGTCAGTGGTCAAACTCCCAGTTGCTTCAGTGGTACAGAGCCCAGTCCCTGGTGCACAACTATGGATGTGAAAACGAGCCAATACAGGGGCAAATTCTTTGACATAGAGGAAAGGACCAAATGAGGCAAAGACCCTTTACTTCCTAGAAAAAACAATGAGGAATCCTTGTGGCACCTTGGAGACTGGAAGGTTTGTTTGGGCGTGGGCTTTCGTGGGCTATAGCCCACCATGCATCTGATGAGGTGGGTTGTGCCCCATGAGGGCTTGTGCCCAGATGAATTTGTTGGTCTCTAGGGTGCCACGGGGATTGGTCCTGCTTTGAGCAGGGGGTTGGACTAGATGACCTCCTGAGGTCCCTTCCAACCCTGATATTCTATGATTCTACCCAAGCTCCTTTTCTCCCCTGTCAAGGCTGCTTCCCCACTTTGAACTTTAGGGTACAAATGTGGGGGCCTGCATGAAGACTTCTAAGCTTAACTACCAGCTTAGATCTGGTCCGCTGCCACCATTCCCAAAGCTAATTCCCTTCCCTGGGAAGCCTTGAGAAACCTTTCACCAATTCCCTGGTGAATATAGATCCACCCCTTGGATCTTAAGACAAGGAGAAATTAACCATCCCCCTCCTTTCTCCCACCAACTCCTAGTGAATACAGATCCAACCCCCTTGGATCTAAAACAAGGAAAAATCAATCAGGTTCTTAAAAAGAAGGCTTTTAATTAAAGAAAAAGGTAAAAATCATCTCTGTAAAATCAGGATGGAAAATAACTTTACAGGGTAATCAAACTTAAAGAGCTCAGAGGACCTCCCTCTAGCCTCAGGTTCAAAGTACAGCAAACAGAGATAAACACTCTAGTAAAAGGTACATTTACAAGTTGAGAAAACAAAGTAAAACTAACACGCCTTGCCTGGCTATTTACTTACAAGTTTGAAATAGGAGAGACTTGTTTAGAAAGATGTGGAGAACCTGGATTGATGTCTGGTCCCTCTCAGTCCCAAGAGCGAACAACCAAAACAAAGAGCACAAACAAAAGCCTTTCCCCCCAAGATTTGAAAGTATCTTGTCCCCTTATTGGTCCTTTGGGTCAGGTGTCAGCCAGGTTACCCAAGCTTCTTAACCCTTTACAGGTAAAAGGATTGTGGAGTCTCTGGCCAGGAGGGATTTTATAGTACTGTACACAGGAGAGCTGTTACCCTTCCCTTTATAGTTATGACATCCCCGGTACCCCCTCAGCATCTCATTTTTAAAAGCCAGTTCTAAAACCTCTGTCTTTGTTCTCCTTCCTGCTGGGGAAATATCACTGCTTCAACCCCTCTCCCTGCAGACCAGATAAAGAAAACCGGTTCTGCCTGGGTTGCAGCCATCTCATTGTTTGGCTAGGCCAGGCTATTCAATTGTTGCTGATCCTTAATGACTGGCCCATTCAGAGGCAAACGACTCAGGTGCCCCAAACACAAAAACTATTATGTAAAAATACAACAAAAGACAGCCATAAAGGCATAAGCATAAAGAAAGTTCATAATATCAAACAGAACTCTTAAGTTGTACGCTGACAGATCCCCCATATCATCACATTGTGCAACCTGGACAACCCTCTATGCCCTTAAAAGTGTTCAGTATTACCATAACTTTGCTCCCACTGAAGTCAATTTACCACTGAAAATCCCACCCTGTACCTGCAGGACAGGGTTCAGCTGCATTGTTGGATGGCTGTGGAAAAACTTGCACTGTCCAAGCTATAGCTGGAAACCACCCTGTCTGGGTACCTCTGCCTCCTGCTCTCACAACTTCCTGGCTTATCTTCTGACCTCTTACATGTGGTTCTGATCTTTTGTCTCCTGCCTCTGATCACCTGGTATCCTGACCCAGCCTGACTCTTATTACCGACTTGAGGCTCTGATGTCCAGTTTGTCTCCTGCTTCTGATTTCCTGGTATCCTGACTCAGCTGACTCTTGACTCCTGACTGTGGACTCTGGCTCTGACCACTAGGTCTGGCTGCCCACAACCCGGCCTTGACAATACCTGATTGGACAAGTAGATATCTTTAAAACTAACAACTCAGCACTGTTTGTGAGCACTAAATTCACTAACAATGTGTTTGAAAACACATTTGTATGTATGTATTCATCAGAAAACCCGATCTCCCGCAAAATGAGAGGAAAACACACAAAACTATATCTCAGTATTAAAAAAAATTATGAAATGACTTTCTACTACTACAGATTGCTATGGGAAATACAAATTTATCATCACCATTCCATAGGATTACACTGATACTGTAGTAAGATGAGGCCCTGAAATATAAATCCTTGTATCAGAGGCCCAGTATGAGGCCTAAGGCCTAAGCTAAAGTAATGGTCAAGACTTTGATAACATAAAGCAAAGTTAAGCTGTGAGCCAGAGGCAGGCCCTGATCACGGATGCTGGCAAAAAAAGGGCTGATGTTGCAAAAATACACATACCTAAAAGGTACCTGGACACTAGAGATACAAACATATGCCAGGATGATACCAGAACACTCTGATACTTGCACATTACACACAGATAACAAAGAACAGGCGAACCCATCCTGAAGACAGGGGCAAAAGGGTAATATGATGGATGGAGTTGTTTTGTTCTAACCAACATGTACAAGGTGAGAGGCTGCACCTTACTGCATAGAGGGGTTGTACCTTGCTACGTAGAGGGGTTGCACCACAATACATCAGGAATTATGTATAACTTGTTTGTACCTGTGTATAAGAATGCATCCTTGGGGCGGTGTCTTTGTCCAGCCTAGGGGGCAGTGGAGTGTCCCGCCACTGAGGGTATGTCTACACTATGAAATTAAGCGATTTTATAGAAGTCGATTTTTAGAAATCGATTTTATACAGTTGTCGGGGTTCTCTCCCCACTCTGAACTCTGGGGTACAGATGTGGGGACCTGCATGAAAGACCCCCTAAGCTTATTTCTCCAGCTTAGGTTAAAAACTTCCCCAAGGCACAAATCCTTCCTTGTCCTTGGATGAGTACTGCTGCCACCACCAAGTGATTTAAACAAACATTCAGGGAGGGCCACTTGGAGCCCTACCTCCCCCAAAATACCCCCCCCCCCCAAGCCCCTACACCCCCTTTCCTGGGGAGGCTTGAGAATAATATCCTAACCAATTGGTTACAAAGTGATCACAGATCAACCCCCCTGGGTCTTTAGGACACTGAAAAACAATCAGGTTCTTAAAAGAAGTTTATTTAAAAAAAGATTAAAGAATCACCCCTGTAAAATCAGGATGGAAGATACCTTTACAGGGTAACAAAAAGATTCAAAACACGGAGGATTTCCCCTCTAGGCAAAACTTTAAAGTTACAAAAACAGGGATAAACCTCCCTGTTAGCAAAGGGAAAATTCACAAGCTAAAACAAAAGATAATCTAACGCATTTCCTTCCTATTACTTACAATTTGTAATTTTAGAGGCCTTTAGTTCAGGTCTGGCTTTGGAAGATGTATTTTCCCTGCCCTGATTCCTCGCTGACCCGGAGAAAACACAAAGCAACACAAAACAAAAAACCTTCCCCCACAGATTTGAAAGTATCTTCTCCCCTCATTGGTCCTTTTGGTCAGGTGCCAACCAGGTTACTTAAGCTTCTTAACCCTTTACAGGTAAAGGAGGGATTTTATGCTATCCTTAGCTGTATGTTTATGACAACAGTCGACTGCATATGTCCACACTAAGCACATTAAGTCGGCAGAGTGCGTCCTCAGTACCGTGGCATCGACTTACAGAGCAGTGCACTGTGGGTAGCTATCCCACAGTCTCCACCACCCATTGGAATTCTGAGTTAAGCTCCCAATGCCTGATGGGGCAAAAACATTGTCGCAGGTGGTTTTGGGTACGTCGTCAGTCACCCCTCCCTCCGTGAAAGCAACGGCAGACAATCGTTTCGCGCCTTTTTTCCGCACAGACGCCATACCACGGCAAGCGTGCAGCCCACTCAGCTCAGCTCACCGACACCGCCACTGTTGGGTCCTGGGTGCTGCTGGCAGCAGACGGTGCGGTAGGAACTGCAAACCATCAACATACACCACTTCCGCTGCAACTCTGCTCTGCTGATATTGCCTCGACAGCGAATTTCTCCATGTTGTCTGTCATGGGCTCCCAGGTACTCAGGAAATGTGCGCAGTGCTAACCGTCGTCCTTCACCGCTTCTGCTGAAACTCTGCTCTCCTGGTGCCATGAATCCACCTCACAGGTCCTCTCGTCGTTCGATATAAATATCTATTCTCGTGGCATCTGTCGTCATCCACCAATTCCGCTGCAACTCTGCTTTCCTGCTCTCCTTCAGAGCTGAGCCCACTCAGCCCACCACTGCTGTTGTGAGCATTGTAAACACCTCGCACATTATCCTGCAGTATGTGCAGAACCAGAACCTACAAAAGCAGGTGAGGAGGTGACGACAGCACGATCACGATAGTGATGAGGACATGGACACAGACTTCTCTCAAAGCATGGGCCCTGGCAATTTGGACATCATGGTGGTAATGGGGCAGGTTAATGCCATGGAATGCCGATTCTGGGCCCAGGAAACAAGCACAGACTGGTGGGACCGCATAGTGTTGCAGGTCTGGGATGATTCCCAGTGGCTGCGAAACTTTTGCATGCATAAGGGCACTTTCATGGAACTTTGTGACTTGCTTTCCCCTGCCCTGAAGCACAAGAATACCAAGATGAGAGCAGCCCTCACAGTTGAGAAATGAGTGGCGATAGCCCTCTGGAAGCTTGCAACGCCAGACAGCTACCGGTCAGTCGGTAATCAATTTGAAGTGGGTAAATCTACTGTGCGGGCTGCTGTGACCCAAGTAGCCAACACACTCACTGAGCTGCTGCTATCAAGGGTAGTGACTCTGGGAAATGTGCAGCTCATAATGGATGGCTTTGCTGCAATGGGATTCCCTAACTGTGGTGGGGCGATAGACGGAATGCATATCCCTATCTTGGGACCGGACCACCTTGGCAGCCAGTACGTAAACCGCAAGGCGTACTTTTCAATGGTTCTGCAAGCACTGGTGGATCACAAGGGATGTTTCACCGACATCAAGGGGGGATGGCCGGGAAAGGTACATGATGCTCGCATCTTCAGGAACTCTGGTCTGTTTGAACAGCTGCAGGAAGGGACTTACTTCCCAGACCAGAAAATAACTGTTGGGGACATTGAAATGCCTCTAGTTATCCTTGGGGACCCAGCCTACCCCTTAATGCCATGGCTCATGAAGCCATACACAGGCACCCTTGACAGTAGTAAGGACCTGTTCAACTATAGGCTGAGCAAGTGCAGAATGGTGGTAGAATGTGCATTTGGACATTTAAAAGCACGCTGGCGCAGTTTACTGACTCGGTTAGACCTCAGCGAAACCAATATTCCAATTGTTATTGCCGCTTGCTGTGTGCTCCACAATATCTGTGAGAGTAAGGGGGAGATGTTTATGGCGGGGTGGGAGGTTGAGGCAAATTGCCTGGCCACTGATTACACCCAACCAGACACCAGGGTGATTAGAAGAGCACAGCAGGGTGTGCTGCACATCACAGAAGCTTTGAAAACCAGTTTCATGACTGGCCAGGCTACGGTGTAACAGTTCTGTTTGTTTCTCCTTGATGAAAACCCGCCCCCTTGGTTCACTCTACCTCCCTGTAAGCCAACTGCCCTCCCCCCTTCGATCACCTCTTGCAGAGGCAATAAAGTCATTATTGTTTCAAAATCATGCATTCTTTATTAATTCATCACACAAATAGGGGGATAACTGCCAAGGTAGCCTGGGAGGGGTGGGTGAGCAGGGAAGCACCGGGTGGGGTGGTGGATGAGGATAGGAGGGAAGGACAAGGCCACACTTCATTTCAAAACTTATTGAATGCCAGCCTTCTGTTGCTTGGGCAGTCCTCTGGGGTGGAGTGGTTGGGAGCCCCGAGGGCCCCCCACACACACATTCTTGGGAATCTGGGTGAGGAGGCTATGGAACTTGGGGAGGAGGGCAGGTGGTTACACAGGAGCTGCAGTGGCGGTCTGTGCTCTGCTGCATTTCCTGCAGCTCCACCAGATGCCGGAACATATCAGTTTGATCCCCCAGTAGCCTCAGCATTGCATCCTGTCTCCTCTCATCGCGCTGCCGCCACCTCTCCTCTTGCTCCCGCCACCTCTCATCTCGCTCATCCCTCCTATCCTCGCGTTCATTTTCTGCTTTCCTGGACTCTGACATTGTTTGCCTCCACGCATTCTGCTGAGCTCTTTCAGTGCGGGAGGACTGCATGAGCTCAGAGAACATTTCATCGCAAGTGTGTTTTTTTCGCCTTCTTATCTGCGCTAGTCTCTGGGTTGGAGATTATAGGGGGAGCGTTGAAACATTTGCAGCTGCGAGAGGGAAAAAAGGGAGAGTAATATTTAAAAAGACACATTTTAGAGAACAATGGGTAGACACTTTCACAGTGAACAAAGCTGTTATCATTACATGGCACATGTGCTTTTGGTACAAGGTGGCATTTTGCCTCTTATATTGAGGGCCTGCCGGTTTGGTGTGAGAGATCACACACACAGGGCTGGGCAAAAGAATTCGGCTTGCAGGCAGCCATGGTAAGCCACAGTCTTTCGGCTTCTTCAACCTTCATAACATGTGGGAATGGTTTCAAACAGCATGCCCACCTTTCCCATACCAAGCACCCGTTGGGTTGGCTATTTAAAAGGAGGGGCTGTACTGGCCACGAATGCATCACAAGTCTTCAGGGCAAATTAATCAATAAACACGCTTGCTTTTAAACCATGCATTATATTTACAAAGTACACTCACCAGAGGTGCCTTCTCCGGCTTCATGGTCCGTGAGCCCGGGTTGGGAGGATTTTGGCTCCAGGGTGATAAACAGTTCCTGGCTGTTGGGGAGAATGGTTTCTCCACTTGTGTGCTGTGCACTATCCTCCTCCATCTCCTCATCTTTCTCATCCCCCAAATCCTCATCCCTGTTGTGTGAGACTCCCCCCTTGCAGGTGTCCATGGACAGGAGTGGGGTAGTGGTGGGGGCCCCCACTAGAATTGCATGCAGCTCATCGTAGAAGCAGCATGTCTGGGACTCTGACCCAGAGAGGCCGTTTGCCTGTTTGGCTTTTTGGTAGGCTTGCCTGAGCTCCTTAATTTTCACACTGCACTGCTGTGGGTCCCTGTTGTAGTCTCAGTCCATCATGCCCTTAGAGATTTTTTCAAATATTTTGGCATTTCGTCTTTTGGAACAAAGTTCTGATAGCAAGGATTTGTCTCCCCAAACAGCGATCAGATCCAGTACCTCCCGTTCTGTCCATGCTGGAGCTCTTTTGCGATTCTGGGACTGCATGGTCACCTGTGCTGATGAGCTCTGCATGGTCACCCATGCTGATCAGCTCGCCACGCTGGCCAAACAGGAAATGAAATTCAAAAGTTCACGGGGCTTTTCCTGTCTACCTGGCCAGTGCATCTGAGTTGAGAGTGCTGTCCAGAGCGGTCACAATGGAGCACTCTGGGATAGCTCCCGGAGGCCAATACCGCCAAATTGTGTCCACACTACCCCAAATTCGACCCGGCGATGTCGATTTCAGCACTAATCCTCTCGTCGGGGAGGAATACAGAAATCTATTTTAAGAGCTCTTTAAGTGAACAAAAATGGCTTCGTCGTGTGGATTGGTCCAGGGTTAAATTAATCTAACGCTGCTAAATTCGACCTAAACTTGTAGTGTAGACCAGGGCTGACTGAGCTGTGTCCATTGTCAGAGAGAACATATGTACTAGCAGAACTGTAGACATCTGATCTGGGGAGCTAGAGACTGTGTTTCGTTTGACAATAAACCTGGCTGGGTGCCTTCGTACCTTATCGGAGTCTGTGGTCATTGGGGGTTCTCTCGGGGTCTGCTGTGTCAGCTATCTGCACAGAGCTGAGGCAGCACACAGAGGGAACACACGCATGCAGCTGACTGTTATCAGCATTGGATAGAGCAGAGCCCCACACCGGTGGCGTCTGACAACAGATACTTATAACCCCATGGTAATAAAATAGACTATGTACAGCCCCTCCAACAAAGAAGAGAGTCTGGATCTGGGACTACATCTGCTGTAGGGCACTTGAAATCTGCTTTTTAGTAATACCATGTGATACTTCAATACAGTCAGTGAAAGTGCATAGTACAGGTGCAAATGGCTTAGAATTGTCAGACAAGAAAGTTGCTCTTCTGATGGAATTGGAAAACACAATTTATACAAGTTGTAGACTTGTACCAACTTCAGGGTCCCATTATTGTACTGTAACGTTCTTTAAAAGTATGCAGTTAAGAAAAAAACAAATTAAATCTTGCTGTAATATACAGTAGAATCTAAGGCCATGTCTACACTACACAGTTAAGTCAACAGTAGGCAGCTTACATCGACCTAACTGTGGATGTGTACACACTGCAATGCTCCTCCCACCAATTTAACTCTCCTGCTATGCCGACATAATAAAACCACCTGGACAAGAGGCATAGCGCTTAGGGTGACGTAGTTAGAGCGATGCAGTGTCAGTGTAGACACTGCGTTGCTTATGTCACCCTAAGTGGCCTCCAGGAGGTGTCCCACAATGCCCTTTGCAACCGCTCTGGTCACCAGTTTGAACTCTGCTGCCCTGCAGCCAGGTACACAGGCATGCATCCCTCCCCCTTTAAAGCCCCAGCAATTTTTGAAATTCCTCTGTTTGCTTGGCATGGAGAACTCACATAGCAACTGCCCAGCTGACCACGCTGGCTCCCTGCAGCAAATACGCTCCTGCCTGCAATACACTGGAGTTATTGGATCCGCTGGGTCTGTGGGGAGAGGAAGCTGTGCAGTCACAGCTCCACTCCAGCAGAGGAACTTTGATACCTATGGGCAGATTGCTTGTGGCATGGAAGAGAAGGGGTACGATAGGGACACGTAGCAGTGCTGTGCAAAGATCAAAGAGCTGAGGATGGTGTACCAGAAGACAATGGAGGCCAATCATTGGTCTAATGCATCGCCAAAGACATATAACTTCTATAAGGAGCTGCATGCCATCCTTGGCAGCGACCCCACCTTCATCACCAAGAGCCCCATGGATACTTCAGAGAGGCTGGAGACGGTGGTCAGCAGAGTGAACTCTGATAATGTGGTGGACAAGGAAGTGGAGTTGGAGGAAGATGGGGGACAGGCAACAGGGATGTTCAGTGGCATCGTGAGCCAGGATCTCTTTTTAACATCTGAAGCCAGTCCCAGCACTCCGGCTCTGGCGTGCCTGATGCAGGAGAAGGAAGCTCCGGTAAGTGCTCATTGTGCTTTGATACTGCAGTGAGATGTGAGGTAGTGCTCTGCTTTTTTAAATCAGGATAGAAGAGGGATTGAAATAACCAACACAGGTACAGTTTGTAGCTGCTTCTCATTCCCCTCTGCAGCTAGGCAGCCGGGGGCCATGCAGAAAAGTTTGTTTATGCACACTGGGATGTCCTGGGAATCCTCCAAAGAGATCTCTAGGAAATTTTGTTTCCTGAAGGTACTCTGCAATCCTCTGCTGAAGGTTTCTTGTGAAGGCTGCCTTGTTTCTTCCCCTTCAGTAGGAAACTTTGCCAGGCCAATTGGCAATTACTTGTGCAGGCACCATAGCAGCACATAGGCAAGCAACGTACAGACCTGGTCTGCAGCTGCATACATGCAGGGGCTGCACCCTTGCATCCTTGATTACCCTTAGTAGTGAGATATCAGATGCTATCACCCTTGCCTATAGAAAACGGTGCCAGTATTCAGAATAGTGGCCCTAGGCACTTGTAGTGATACCCCTCTGAATTTCCCCCTAGCCTTTGGACCATCCTACCTCCTCTCCTCGGGCCGAACTCCTAAGAGAAAGTGCCTGCTAAGGGAAAGTGAGACAGTCGTGTTTCTAACTTATTTGGATCAAGGCTGAGTGTGCACTCACAATAGTGCCTCTGTCTATTGTTCCTTTAGTAGCTGCAGATGTGTCCTGGAGGGTCGTCTCCTGCACTCCGACTGAGCAGCTTCATCTGAAAAGGAGACAAAACAGGAGTAAGGAAGACATGTTCCGGGAGGTGCTGCAATCCTCTGAGGCTTCAGATTGCAAGCAGAGAGCATGGAGAGAGGGCTATCAATGAGAAACTGCAAATGGATAGCCAGGATAGGAAACAGGTGCAGGAGCGGATGATTCAGCTGCTTCAGGAGCAGACAGACGTACTGAGGTCCCTGATTGAACTTCAGATGGCACACATCCATGCTCGCCTCCCCTTGCAGCCCATACAGAACTGCCTTCCATGCCCTCCCCACACCCACACCCCCCTACATATTCCTTACACATTCCCAGGCTGTCTCAGTACACCGTGCACTTCACCCCAAGGGACATGTTTCACAATGACAGCTGGACATACACTCATAAGAACATAATAAGAACGGCCATACTGGGTCAGACCAAAGGTCCATCTAGCCCAGTATCCTGTCTACCGACAGTGGCCAATGCCAGGTGCCCTAGAGGGATTGAGCAGAACTGGCAATCATCGAGTGATCCATCCCATTGCTTATTCCCAGTGTCTGGCTCTTGATTTTCATGTTCCTTGCAGAATATAGAAATGTATGCATAGGCGTTTAATAAAAATTTACTTATAAAAAGAGAAGGCATCTCTATTTGTCTCCTACATAGTGTGGTTTCTGATGGAATTCATACACAGTGGTAATCGGTTCATTTGCATTGTAAAATTAACGTACATACAGCAATCATTACAAGGTTCATACTGTGGCTCAATGCATTACAGAAGCCCACACTACTGTGGATCATTTTCAAAATGCTCCTTTAAAGCCTCCCTAATTCAAATAACTCCTCATTGAGCCCCTTTAACTGCTCTGGTATCTGGCTGCTCAAAAACAGCAGCCAGCCAATCCACCTCAATGATCCACCCCTGTGGAAAGTTCTCCCCCTTAGCTTCACAAATATTATGCAGAGCAGAGCAGGCTGCTATGACCATGGGAATATTTTCCCCATTGAGGTCTAACCTGCCAAAAAGGCAGCACCAGAGACCCTTTAAGCAGCCAAAGGCACATTCGACAGGCATTCTGCACCTGCTGAACTTGTTGTTGAACCGCTCCTTGCTGCAGTCAAGGTTTCCGGTGTAAGGGTTCATGAGCCACAGGAGGAAGGGGTAGGTTGGGTCTCCAAGAATCACTATCATCATTTCCACATTCCCAGTTGGAATCTTCTGGTCTGGAAAGAAAGTCCCTGCTTGCAGCTTTCTGTACAGGTCAGTGTTCCTGAAGATGCATGCATGCATCATGCACCTTCCTTGACCACCCCGCAGTAATGTTGGTGAAATGACCCCAGTGATCCACCAGTGATTGCAATATCATAGAAAAGTAGCCCTTTCTGTTGATGTACTCTGTTGCAAGGTGGCCTGGGGCCAAAATGGGGATATCTATTGCCCTGCCTCAGTTAGGGAATCCCTTTGCCACGAAGTCATCCATTATTTCACACACAGTGCCAAGAGTCACAGTCCTTTGTATCAGGAGGTGATAAATGGCCCTGCACACTTGCATCACCATAACCCCCACAGTGGACTTCTCCACTCCAAACTGATTTGCAATTGATTGGTAGCAGTCGGAAGTTCCACACAACGATCACCACTCATTTCTCCACCATTAAGGCAGCTCTCATTTTGTTGTTCTTGCACCAGAGGACATAGGTGCACGCCACACAGACTTTCAGGAATGTGGCTTTGCACATTCGAAAGTTCTGCAGCCACCACTCATCATCCCATACCTGCATAACAATGTGATCCCACCACTTGATGTTTGTTTCTCACACCCAGAACCGACGGTCCACAATGTGGAGCCGCTCCATGAATGCCAAAAGCATGGTGTCATCATCAGATTAGCAGCTCATGAAATACTGCAGGATCAGTCGCATTGTGTTCATAATGCTCATCACAATATTGGAGAGCAGTGCAGGATCTATGTTTTCAGACTGAGGTGGTGGGTGCGCAGTTTACAGGGGCTGTTGAAAAGTGGCACAAAATGTAGTAGGAAATCCATGGAATGATGAGATGAAGAAAACTGCAGCATGGGATGCTGAGCTTGCCCACCATGAGGCACTGCGATCCCTTTCCAGAACACCCAGTGGTAGATTGTGGCGAGTTGCACAGTGGGATAGATACCCACAGTGCACTGCTCTCTCTGTCGATGCAAGAGCACTAATTGTGGACGTGCTCTTCCATCACAACGAGTGTTGTGTGGACATGCAAAAGCAGTTTAATTACAGCAGTGGATGAACATCAATGTAACTTAAGTCAACTTAACTGTGTAGACATAGCCTAACTCATGAATGGCATGTTCCTAAACACAACCCTATTCAGCAAAGCATTTAAATTAAGTCCTGTTGACTTCAGTTTTTTAAATTAAGCACTCTGCTGAATCAGGGCATGTGCAAACACAATAAAAATGCAATATACATTTTGTGACACTTTTTAGTTATCTATAGGCAGCTGTAGCACACTACAGTTTTGATTATTTACAATATTTCATAATATTAAGCAGCATATTTTGGAAAAGTAACAGTCATTTTAATTAACCTCACTATAAAAATCTGCTATTAAATCTTTGTTGAGATATGGGAGAACTCACCAGTGTGTATGTGCATACGCTGCAGAGTTTGGATTAGCTAAATGTGGTTTTAGTGAGATTGTGCTGTGCTTTTCTTTCAGAGTAACTTTTCATGGGCATTTAAATCTATTTTCATAAACACTATGTACACTATTTTCAGGCAAGATTGAGCAGTTAAATGTCTAAATAATGCATCTCCTAGTTGCACTGATTAGTTTTAGTGACTAAAATAAAAAAAAATACTATACTAAATGTGACATTACAAAGTATGGTATATTTTTATTGTTACACATTTTATTGTTGGCATTTTCAAATTCAATAGGAGTTGGGCACCTACCTTTGTTAGGCTCCTCTGATAATCTCACCTTTTTATCTTTATGTTTTTGAAGGGCTTGATCCTTTGTGGTACTTAACTTCAGCTAAAGTCACTGGGAGTCTAGTGTGCTCAATATCTTGCAGGTCCCGGTACTTATTTTGTAGATACACTTTAAGGTCTGGAAAAAAATTGTGTTCCTTTTTCTAGCTGGGAACTCAAGACAAAGGAAATGCAGTGGATCTAATTTACCTCGATTTCAGTAAGGCATCTGATACGGTTCCACATGGGGAATTAGCTACATTGGAAAAGATGGGGATCAATATGAAAATTGAAAGGTGGATAAGGAACTGGTTAAAGGGGAGACTACAACGGGTCATACTGAAAGGTGAACTGTCAGGCTGGAAGGAGGTTACTAGTGGAGTTCCTCAGGGATCGGTTTTGGGACCAATCTTATTTAATCTTTTTATTACTGATCTTGGCACAAAAAGTGGGAATGTGCTAATAAAGTTTGCGGATGACACAAAGCTGGGAGGTATTGCTAATACAGAGAAGGACTGGGATATCATACAGGAAGATCTGGATGACCTTGTAAACTGGAGTAATAGTAATAGGATGAAATTTAATAGTGAAAAGTGCAAGGTCATGCATTTAGGGATTAATAACAAGAATTTTGGTTATAAATTGGGGACACACCAGTTGGAAGTAACAGAGGAGGAGAAGGACCTCGGAGTATTGGTTGATCACAGGATGACTATGAGCCGCCAATGTGATATGGCTGTTAAAAAAGCTAATGCGGTCTTGGGATACATCAGGTGAGGTATTTCCAGTAAAGATAAGGAGGTGTTAGTACCATTATACAAGGCACTGGTGAGACCTCATCTGGAATATTGTGTGCAGTTCTGGTCTCCCATGTTTAAGAAGGATGAATTCAAACTGGAACAGGTACAGAGAAGGGCTACTAGGATTATCCGAGGAATGGAAAACCTGTCTTATGAAAGGAGACTCAAAGAGCTTGGCTTGTTTAGCCTAACCAAAAGAAGGCTAAGGGGAGATATGATTGCTCTTTATAAATATAGCAGAGGGATAAATATCAGGGAGGGAGAGGAATTATTTAAGCTTAGTACCAATGTGGACACAAGAACAAATGGATATAAACCGGACATTAGGAAGTTTAGACTTGAAATTAGATGAAGGTTTCTAACCATTAGAGGCGTGAAGTTCTGGAACAGCCTTCCAAGGGGAGTAGTGGAGGCAAAAGACATATCTGGCTTCAAGACTAAGTTTATGGAGGGGATGGTATGATGGGATATCAATTAATTGCCAAAATTAGGCTCTCTGATTATTAGCAGGTAAATATGCCCAATGGTCTGTAATGGGATGTTAGATGGGGTGGGATCTGAGTTACTACAGAGAATTCTTTCCTGGGTGCTGGCTGGTGAGTCTTGCCCACATGCTCAGGGTTTAACTGATCGCCATATTTGGGGTCGGGAAGGAATTTTCCTCCAGGGCAGATTGGCAGAAGCCATGGAGGTTTTTCGCCTTCCTCTGCAGAGTGGGGCACGGGTCACTTGCTGGAGGATTCTCTGCACCTTGAGGTCTTTAAACCATGATTTGAGGACTTCAATAACTCAGGCATAGGTTAGGGGTTTGTTACAGGAGTGGGTGGGTGAGATTCTGTGGCCTGCGTTGTGCAGGAGGTCAGACTAGATGATCATAATGGTCCCTTCTGACCTTAAAGTCTATGAATCTATAAGCTGCCAGGACAGTAAGGGATGAAGTAATAACATTCAGTGTAGTTTAAAGTAAAGTGACAGGCAAATGGAAACTGTTTGCAATGGAGCTGGGAACTCATTCAGCAGAATGCTCTAGTTCAGCAATTTTACAAGGTGGTGACATCATAAAAGCATCTATCTTATCATGGTTTTATAAATTAGCTACTAGCATGTTGACAAATAATTTTATCTGGAATATATAATACTGTATTAAATGGGAACATTTACAGCAAGATTTGAACCAAAATCAGATTTCTTCCGATAATAATACTAAAAAAAGAGACAAGGTAGGTGAGATAATATATTTTATTGGACCTATTTCTGTTGGTGAGAGACAAGCTCTTAAGCTTACACAGAGCTCGTCTTCAATAAAAGTATAAGCTCAAAAGTTTGTCTGTCTCACCAAGGGAAGCTACTACCTTACCCACCTTGTGTCTCTAATATCCTGGGACCAACACAGCTACAACAACACTGCATACAATAAAAAGATACATTTTATTTCACTGTCCTTAATAAATTTGTCAACCCCATCCAGTACTTAAGTGGACCTATAGCTTTATTTTTGAAGGTGGGACAACAAAGGAAAGTGGGACAAAGCAGAAGCTTATTGAAAAGTGCCAGCTTTCTTTCTGTTTGTATTTAAGGAATGTGATAATCTCTCACCCAAAAGGAAATATGTGGCTCAAAGGACACAATGTAACATTAGCTCTGGTATGTCTCTCCTACTGAGTGCCCACTTTTAGTTTTAAAGACAGCTCTCTCTTGTTCTCGAATGTAAGGTTTTTTTAACATAGTCCAGATAATATACCATACAGAACCCCACTGAGTCTTTTCCATGGAGTCTATTAGTATACAAATGATTGGAGAAATTTAAGGATCTGACACAAATCAACAAAAACAGGGAGATTCTAACTTCAGCCTAGCATTCGATCCTTAATGTTCACCATTGTATACTGATGGGGGACAGCAATACAATACTGTACTCTCTGCTTAATAATAATAATTAAGGCAGTACTCTGACCCTCTTCTTGGTTTCAGCTGCTCTTTAAATTCATTTACTAAATGTCCCTCTGTTTCTTTGGTTTTCTGTCAGTTTACCTCAATTTCCTTCCTTCAATTTTGTGTTATTTTTTTCTCTCCACCCTTTCCAGTGCCTGTTTTTCAGTTTAATTTCTCCTTTACCTCTTCACCTTCTGCTGTTTTTTTCTGTGTTTTTCTTTCCCTCCTTTCCTTTATTCTATCCTGTCTAGTTCTACACCATTCTCAAATCTCTCACTTCACTGACCCCAATCTCCTACCTATCACTAACAACTGTCTTTCAGTCAGACACAGACACAGTGCTGCCCTTTTGCCCTTGTTGGTCCAAATCCTCACTCTGGGTGTGGGTCTCTCTCTCTCTGCCATTCCCCCACTCCTCTGCCCTCAATTCATATATATTCAGAGCTTGCCCTTCCCTTAGTGCTTTTCCTTCCTCCTTTTCTTCTTCCCATACATGCCCTCCTAGTGTTGGGATACCACACATCCTCAACAAGATTTTTTGGGGGTAGGGTGGAGTTGGGGGGAGAGAGAGATGCTGCATCTAAATCCTGGCAGATGCAGTAGTTTCCTTGCTGAGCTTGCTGCACATCTCCCATTTTGTTTTCCTCCTCCTGTTTGAATACAGCATTTCCTCACGCAATCTCAGATCTTGCTTCATGGTGACACACTGAACTATTAGGAGGCAGAAAAATTGTCAGAACCCAGAGTCATCTATATAGTGGTCTGCAAGCTCTTGTGCCTAAGACCTTCCTCTTCCTGGCCCCATGTTTCTCATACAGTGGGCCTCCTTCTATGTATATGCTGATCCAAAGTTTGGTGGCTTTTGGGACCTTCCCATCCTGGGGCCTGGATCCATGAATCCACCCTTAATCTGCTATTTACTACATACTTCCCATAAACAACAGTATTTAAAGTGGAAATACTGACATTAACCTAACCATAGGAACAGAAATTCTAACACATTAAAACAGCTTTATTAATTCATTTCTACCAAAGGCACCTTTTTATATTTCTATAACTTGTCTCATTAAAGACATCTATATTTTCATGAATCCCTTGACCTACAGGCACAGGTGTGATATATGTCTCATTGTTGTGCTGCATCTCTTCCATTTGGTACCAATTACTTTATAAAGGCTCAATTTTAATAATGGAAAATATTCACAGTAATAACTCATATGTACTCTGGATTTCTCATCAAGCAAAGTAACTGAATCAATGTGCTGAGTAAGAAAACATTGGCAAGCAAACTTCATTTCAACCACACAGCTATGCTTGCTAAGTTACTGCAGAGAGACAGGGTAAAAAGTTTGCAGAAAAAAGAGTGAAACTAAGTTATATTTTAAAGTTGGGCTCTCACACATTCAATTCTCTTCTGAACAAAGTCATCACCATCAGCTGTCATCGTCATCCTTGCCATCACTCAGGTTCACAACATGGGCTCCTCTTCCTCAGCCCTACTTTTCTTCCCACTTGCCCATTTCTTCTATTTCTTCCTCTGCAGAATTTCCATAATTAATCTTCTCTGCTTCACCCCTTCTGGCCCCTTAGATTCTCTACATCCTTGCTGACACTAGTCCATGCCCCAGTTATCTACCACATTGATTACCACAACCACTTGCCCTCCAGCCATCACTTTCCCATCCTTTTCTTCATGACATCCAAAGAGCTGCAGTCAAAATAGTTTTCCATCATTCTTTCCTCCACATTCCGAGCTAATCAGTAAGGTGCTGATTTTCTAAGTTAGACACACATAATTGCACACAACAGTATCCAGAGGGGACTGGACATAGGCCCATACAAATACAGAGTATTTGCATGCATAGCTTAAGCATATGCAAATATGTATGCATACCTAACTTTTAAAATATTGGCTCATAGAGGAAGTGATTCTGTATGCTATATGCAAGTAATAGTCTTCCTTCTCCTGTAGGCAACCTCATGCTGTTCCTGGAAATCCCTCCTAAAACTCATTTATTTCAGCCAGCTTTCTGCTACTTTCCTCCCATGCTCTTACCTCACATCATTAGTTCACTTTACACTATCATTGAAAAGCTACAAAAAAACCCCACCCTTGAATTAACAAGACTCATGCCAATCTTAATTGCTCCTTTTACTATAATATCAGATCCCTTTCTTACTGATCATAATGCTGGTAACTTTCTATTTTGAATATAGTCCTTGTGCCCATATTGAATGGCAGAAACATAAACATCAGTACTATAAAGCCATTAGATTTCTCCATCTTATAAAATAGAAGAATATGTATTCATTCGTGTTTCTCTTTTTATATCTGTCCAAGGCAGCTGAGGTTGGTAGGATTGTCCTTGCTCTCCATTCTGAGGTTCGACCAGGGCCGGCGCTTCCATTTAGGCGACTTAGGCGGTCGCCTAGGGTGCCAGGATTTGGGGGAGTGGCATTTTGCCGCCCTTGGCGGCAATTCGGTGGTGTGGGGGTCCTTCCACGCTCCGGGTCTTCGGCGGCAATTCTGTGGCGGGTCCTTCACTCGCTCCGGGACCCGCCGCTGAAGTGCCCCGAAGACCGGAAGCGTGGAAGAACCCCCCCACTGCAGAATTGCCGACAACGACCGGGAGCGCGGAAGGACCCCCACCTAGGGCGCCAAAAACCCTGGCGCTGCTCCTGGGTTCGACGTGAACTGAACATGGTCTTCTTGGTTCTGAGCCATAATCCTATGGGAGCCCTCTCCCTAGAGATATCTGTCAAAGTCCACCTATGAGTGTCTTCAAAACATTCCAGTCAGTACACCTTTTTTCTAGGTATATAGGCAGCATCTGAATGAACGTGTGAAAAATATACAATTTGTGATGGTGTGGGATGTAACCATGTGATGGTGTGGGATGTAACCATATAAAACCAAATAAACAAAGCCATTGACATTAGCAGAGTTTAGTGATATCCTCAAGTGCAGTGGTTTACAATATACATTGTGGTTTGTGAAATACAAATTATATTCCTAAAAAACATGAGTGAGATCAGTCCTGAGTTAATGAAGAACTGGTGATCCCACCATAAGAAAGTATTTCACACCAAAGAAAAACCACAGAGTATGGCCAGCAATATAAGTTGGGCCAGATCTTAAGTAGTCCAATGATTCTCCCACCAGGTTGGTCTCACTGCTGGTTTCTGGAGATGAACTCCGCTGTACTGCAGGAAAAGTGTTTGCAATGGAGGGCCCTCATTTCTGGAACCTACTTCCATTGGCATGGCAACAGAACCAAAACCTGGCAAACTGCCCAATGCAATTCAGACTCCACCTGTTTAGTTAAGCTTTTGACTAAAGCTGACCAAACACTGAAGTAGCACTGAGCCTTTATGTTGTTATCTATCTAGAGAGAGAGAGAGAGCGCGCAAAATTAGGTAATGAGGCATTAAGTACCTATACAAATGATTGTACCACTATGTACAAATATAATTTGTATAATCTTGACCATGTATGTGCTCTGTGATGTTTTTAATGATCAATGATCAATGAACATACCACAGAGATAACATAAGAAGAGCCATACTGAATCAGACCAATGGTCCATCTAGCCCAGTATCCTGTTTCTGACCGTGGCCAGTGCTAGATGCTTCGGGGGGAATTAATAGAACAGGGCACACTGGCAATCAGAAGTTTAGGGATAGCAGGAGACTGGGATTACATCCCTGACCATGTTGGCTAATAGGCATTGATGGACCTATCCTCCATGAATATACAGTGAAACCCTGCTATAACGTGATGATTGGGGTCCAAAAAATTCGATCGCGATAAATGCGGGGTCGCGGTATAGCAGGGTTACGAAAAGTTTACCATTTAAAGCCAGTCAGTTTCAAGCCGGTCAATTTCTCTTGGGCAGAGAGCAGGGGAGATGTGCAAGGGGCTGAGGAAGAGTGAGGAGCAGCTGGGGAGGAGAATGGCTCTTCCCGCCAAAAGGAGAAGCAGGGGTAAGGGGGAAGAGGCAGTGGGGAAGGCACGTTCCTTTTTTGATTTTTTTGTTTTTCTTTGGCGGCGCTCCGGCCGCTTTTTTTGTTTGTTTGTTGGTTTGTTTTGTTTTGTGCTTTGGCGGGTTTTTTTGTTTGTTTGTTTGTTGCTTCGGCAGCACTCTGGCCGTTTTTTTTTTTTTGGTGCTTCGGCGGCGCTCCGGCCGCTTTTTTGTTTGTTTGTTTGTTTCCAGCGAGCAGGGGAGATGTGCAAGGGGCAGAGGAAGAGTGAGGAGCAGCTGGGGAGGAGAATGGCTCTTCTCGCCAAAAGGAGAAGCGGAGGTATGGGGGAAGAGGCAGTGGGAAAGGCACATTCCTTTTTGTTTTGCGCGCTTGGGGCGGCGGGAGCCACCTTATGATCGCGCTATATCCGAATTCACATTATCACGGGGCGCGTTATAGTGGGGTTTCCCTGTATCTAATTCTTTCTTTTTAACACAGTTATACTTTTGGCCTTCACAACATCCCTTGGCAAAGAGTTGACAGTATGTTTTGTGAAGAAATATTTTCTTTTATTTGTTTTAAACTGGCTGGTTATTAATTTTGTCAGGTGATCCCTAGTTCTTGTATTACGTTAAGGGGTAAATAACACTTCCCTATCTACCTTCTCCATACCATTCATGGTTTTATAGTCTTCTATTATATCCCCCTTAGTAGTCTCTTTTCTAAGATGAAAAGTCCCAGTCTTTTTAATCTTTCCTCATATGGAAGCTGTTCCATGCCCCTAATCACTTTTGTTTCCCTTCTCTGTACTTTTTCAAATGCTAATATAGTAGGACCTCAGAGTTATGAACACCTTGGGAGTCCATAACTCTGAAATGCCCATAACGCTGAAAAAATGTTATGGTTGTTCTTACAAAAGTTTGCAACTGACCATTGACTTAATACAGCTTTGAATCTTTACTATGCAGAAGAAAAATGCTGCTTTTAACCATCTTAATTTAAATGAAACAAGCACAGAAAGTTCCTTTACCTTGTCAATGTTTTTTTTAATTCCCTTTTTTTTTGTAGTTTACATTTAACGTAGTACTGTACTGTATTTGCCCTTTTTTTGTTTATTTCTCAGGTTCCAAATGAGGGGTGTGGTTGACTGGTTGGTTTGTAACTCTGGTGTACATAACTCAGAAGTTCTTCTGTAGATTTTTTCTGAGATTGGGAGACCAGAACTGCACACAATATTTAAGGTATGGGCATACCATGGATTTATTTAGTGACTTTATGATATTTTCTGTTTTATAATCTATCCCTTTCCTAATGGTTCCTAACATTCTGTTAGCTTTTTTGACTGCCACTGCACATCAAGAGGATGTTTTCAGAGAACTATCCTTGATGACAACAAGATCTTTTTCTTGAGAGGTAACAGCTAATTTAGACCCCATAATTTTGTATGTATACTTAGGATTATGTTTTCCAATATGCATTACTTTACATTCATCAACACTGAATTTCATCTGCCATTTTGTCACCCGGTCTAGTGAAATCCCTTTGTAACTCATTGCTGTCAGCTTTGGACTTAATTATCTTGAATAATTTTTTATTGTGCAAATTTTGCCATCTCACTGTTCACGCCTTTTTCCAGATCAGTTTTGAATATGTTGAACAGTACTAGTCCCAGTACAGATCCGTGGGGGTCCCCAATATTTACCTCTCTCCATTGTGAAAACTGACCATTTATTTCTATTCTTTGTTTCCTATCTTTTAACCAGTTACCGATTCATGAATAGACTATGAGGATATCTCTCATCCCATGACTGCTTACTTTGCTTAAGAGCCTTTGGTGAGAGACATTGTCAAGGGCTTTCTGAAAGACCAAGTACAGTGTATCAACTGGATCTCCCTTGTCTACATATTTTTTGACACCTCAAAGAATTCTAGTAGATTGGTGAAGCATGATTTCTCTTTACAAAAGCTGTGTTGACTCTTCTCCAAAATATTGTTCATCTATGTGTCTGATAATTTTGTTTTATATGATAGTTTCCACCAATTTGCCTGGTACAGAAGTTAGGCTTACTGGCCTGTAATTGTCAGGATTGTTTCTGTAGCCTTTTGTAAAAATAGGTGTTATATTAGCTACCCTCCAGTCATCTAGTACAGAGGCTGATTTAATCAACAATTTACATACCACACTTAGTCATTCTGCAATTTCATACTTGAGTTCCTTCAGAACTCCTCAGTGACTATCATCTGGTCCCAGTGAATTATTACTGTTTAATTTATCAATTTGTCCCAAAACCTCCTGTATTGATATCTCAGTCTGAGAGAGTTCCTCAGATCTGTGACCGAAAAAGAATGGCTCAGGTGTAGGAATCTCCCTCATGTGCTCTGCAGTGAAGATCAAGGCAAAGAATTAATTTAACTTCTCTGAAATGTCTTCCTTGAGTACTTCTTTAGCACCTCGATAGTCCATTGGTCCCATTGATTGTTTGGCAGACTTCCTGCTTCTGATGTACTTAAACATTTTTTGCTATTAGTTTTTGTGTCCTTAGCTAGTTGGTCTTCAAACTATTTTTTGACCTGCCTTCTTATACTTTTACACTCGACTTGACAGAGTTGATGCTCCTTTCTATTTGTATCACTAGGATTTGACTTCAAATTTTTAAAGGATGACTTTTTGCCTCTAACCACCTCTTTTACTCTCCTATTTAGCCATGGTGGAGTATTTTGTGATCTTTGTTTTTGTTTTATTTGGGGGATACATTTACTTAGAGCCTCTGTTAAGGTGTTACTAAATAGTCTCCATGCAGTTTGCAGGCATTTCACCCTTGTGACTGTTCCTTTTAATTTCGGTTTAACTAGCTTCCTCATTTTTCTTTCAAAGTTAAATACCACTGGGGTGGCTTTGTTTTGCATTTTTCTCCTACAAGGATGTTAAATTCAATTACATTATGATTGCTATTACCAAGTGGTTCAGCTTGGATCAGGTCCTGTGCTCCACTTAGGACTATTCCTTTTGGATGAGGTCCTGTGCTGCACTTAGGACTAAATCAAGAATTGCCTCTCCCTCTGTGTGTTCCAGGACAAGATGCTCCAAGAAGCAGTCATTTAATGTATTTATAAATTTTATCTCTGCAACCCTTACTGAGGTGATATATGCCCAGTCAATATGAGGATACATGAAATCCCCTGTTATTATTATGTTTTCTGCCTGTGTAGCCTCTCTAATCTCCCTGAGCATTTCAGAGTAACTGGTCAGGTGGTCAGTAGTATATTTTTACTGTTATACTTTTATTGTTCAAGTATGAAATTTCTATCAGTAGAGGTTCTATGGTACAGTTTGATTCATTTAAGATTTTTACTTTATTTGACTCTATACTATCTTTCACATATAGTGACACTCCCCCACCCAGCACAATCTATTTGGTCATTCCTATCTATTTTGTACCTGGTATTACTGCATCCCATTGATTATCCTCATTCCACCAACTTTCCATGATGCCTATATTATCAATATCCTCATTTATCATCTAGTTCACACACCTTAATATATAGACTTCTACATTTAGACTTAGAAATTATAAATCCAGTTCTTGAATTTCAGCTATGCCATTTTACTGCCAAAATGGGAACCAAGGAACCCCTCAAACATTATTCAATTTCCTAGGTTTAAGGACTTCTCATCTTGGTGGGATTCCAAGCTGAAGGAGAAGAGAGGAAGGGATGAAGTAATAACATGCAAGATACTTTTAAACTAAAGTGACAAGCAAATGGAAACTGTTTGTAACAGAGCTGGAAACTCATTCAGCAAAGTGCTCTAGCTCAGTATTTTTATATAGCAGTGACATCATAAAACCATACAGGAAATATCACACTGTTTCAAAAACGTTCAAATGCTGTGGCAACATCTACTGAAAAGGGAACAACCAAAGAAAAAGTGAAGTGGGAAAGCAAGGGTGAAGCATGGAAACCTAGATCATTAGTCAAGTGAATAAATGCAGATGGAGTAAAATGAAAAAAAGCAAAAAATTAGGAAGGAATAAAAGAATACGAATAGATTGTTATTTAACTTTCGGTTTTACTTAAAGTAAAAGCAGCTTTTTTCTGTTATTCAATAGTAGTAAATATTGATTTCAGCACCCTAACTATTACCACTACTAAAACTAAATTTGCGTGTATTTCTCATACAACCTCTTTTGTTTGCTTGTTTGTTTTGTTAACTTTGGGAAGCCTTAGGGATATTTGTTTTTTCCTTTTAAAAACAGAGCTCAGACAAACATTTCACTAGACAGAAATTCACTAATTCTCAGCCATGTTTTTTTAATCATTTCAACTGATGCAGGAAAGTAAAAGCAACAGACTGCAGCTGCCTTCTTACCATATCTTAAAGATATCTTTGTCATCTAAAGTGAAATTCTCCATGTGACTAATCCGTACGTTAACTAATCACTTTTATTATTTTTGAAGAAAACCCAAAAGGTTAAAATGACCCAGTTACTTCATTGTGGAAAAATGATCATAACATGCTGTACAGAAATGTTCTATCTAAATAGCAAAGATTTGTAGTGCAGTCACATAACATATATTAAAATCATTACAGCCATTGGCAGCTCTGCGTCAATATTTTAGCTGGAGCACTGTAACTCTCACCTGCACATGGGCTCATTAAGGTCCCTATTAACAATGTCTCTCATACTCTGCTGGACTGAAGCGTAGACATTTCCCACCATGTCCTGTTGCTCCTCAAGTGTATTCTATGCAGTCTAGGGGACAGTGAAGTTGCCCCAGAGGGATCCTTTATCTAGAAGATTTAAATGTATTAACTTAACTGCTGTGAAAAACACATTGCATTGGGAGAAAAACAAATATGTTACTTATTTTTAATTTTCTGATTTTTCTGAGCAGAGCAGTGTCCCAAAGGTAGAAGTTCCAATAGGCACAACCCATTTGTCAGTAATCAGAAAATTAAAGTAACTCTCCTATTTCAATCTCCAAGAGACTGTGAGATTACAGTCTATTTTATTATTTATCCATTGACTACACGTATGCAAAGGGATAGTGCATACACATACTAGAGATTTCATCTTACAGTTAAATTATTATTAAAATGGGACAAGAGCAAACAAACAGTGGACACTCCTACCCTTATCTACACATGCATAACATCACTAACATTTTTGTCTCAGTATTTTTTTTATTATGATCTTATTAAAAGGGGCATTATATCTTAAACAAACTAATGCAAGTTCTAGTGATCTCAGGACAGTTATTCCAAAAACAATGCAGTATTTTATAACGAACATTTATAATCAGGTTTGTAACAAAAGTAATTCATCATGTAAACAAATGAATAAGTCATGCACTAAATAAATATCTGTAATAGTAAGTACTGACATATCACTTAGGACTCAAACCAGCAAGCCCTCTGTACAGCACTGCCACTAAAATGAATGTTTTGGTCTCTATTTTTAATTTGAGCTGATGGCCAATAAGCTATCCAGTGTAATTAGAACTGGAATACACACAAGCAGATCAAAAATGTTGGTAGCTCTTCCAGGGCTATGACCAGATCACAGACATTTACCAGTGAGTATTCATTTTCTGATATTTGCTATCTGAACTGTCTTGGTTAGTTGTGTGTGGTCAGATTAATCATGTTGCCTGTTCTTGGTTCCCTAATTGAGCAAGAGTGCAAGCACTTTAGACATAAATAGTTATGCAAATTTAAATTTTGGGTTCCATAAATATTTTCACATGTAACTATGAGATTTACTTTCCCCAACCATTTGTGTCAGCAGCATTGGACTGGCCTGCAGGAAAAGGAGAGAAGAGGAGTCCTCCCAAGGTGGTCTGGGCAATTGTAACTCATGCTCTATCTACCCACCTCCACCAGCACCACCTCCTTCTTCACAAAGATGAAGGGCGATGGCAATAGTCTTCTCTCACTTGAAATAAAGGGGGTTGGAAGTACCACTGCCATCACTTCATGTTGTGATTTTTTTAATGAGCTCACCTGTCACAGTGCCTGGGGTGCCCTTTGCCTATTGCTACTTCTTGTGTTTGAACTTTGAATTAAACATACTACTGGACTATGAATTCTGGGGTGTCTCAAAGATCATGCCTCCTAGTGTTTACCATGATAGTATGTTAAATTGAAACAAGAGACATCAGAGGGTAACTGCGGCCAGTTCCCGGCCCAAATCCTGTGTCCCCACTCTTCTCCACTGGTGCTGCCTTCTCCTTGCAAGGATTAATTTCTAGATTTGAATTCTATTGGGTCTTCTGCCAACTAGGAGGGATCTGTGGGATCTGTACTTAATCTGTCACTGTTGCAGTAGTCTTGGGTAGCCAACAGGTCTTCAGGCCTCTAGAAAATTTCCCTGCATGTCTGTACAATAAATATCAGTCACTTGGAAAGAGAATACAAAGGAACTGAACATATTAAAAACAAGTTTGCATAAACATATGAACAAATACTTGAGGGATTTTTATTTGCATCATTTGCCCAGCTCTTCTTGCAATATAGTTTGAAGTCAACTACATTAGTTATAATATACATCCAACATATTAACTCAAGCTTGGCTAAAATCTGATGGTTTCTTGTGTATGCTTTGCAAGTTGTTACCAAAGACTCTGAGTAAAATATTCTAAATGTGTGTCAAAAAGAAAGATAAAAAAGAAAATTTGTGCAAGAAAGCACCACCCGAAGAGAAAACATGAACAATGTTTAAAATGATTACATATTTTCCCTATACAAAAAACCTAAGTATAAAAATTGACTTTATATTTATTTGTTCTTATGTTGGTTTCATTTTCAATACTCCACAGATCCATAATATGACAATTTCAGGCTGTCCGGAAAGATAAATCTTAACACAGTCCTATAACCTTCACTAGCATAAATATATTGGCAAGGAACTTTTTGACCAGCAGTAGTAAATTTTCATACTTAAATAATAATTATTTTTTACAATTTTTGAAATTTTACAATGGTTGGTTTCTGAATACCAATATTAATGCACAAATGTAAAAAAGGCTATTTTAATTAACCTTTTGTCACCCTTTGTATCAAGTGCAGCTTTATGAAAGGAATGTAAAAGAAAATCATTTATATATTAGAGACTTATTTTAAAAAGAGACACAGCAACTTATTCTATGTTTTGAAAAAGAATACGGTTTGTCTATACTTTATTATAAATAATCATGTTCTGTCATAGTTTCTTCTTGCCAGCAAATGAAGGACATTGTTTCACAAAGCTTCTAAAATGTACATGAATATTTGATTAAATCATTTTCCCTTGAGAAAATAAAGTTCATTCGCACAGAGCAGACAATAATGAGGAGCTCATTATTACAATAAGACTTTTAAGGACCTTGGTAGCCAGTACCAGTTGCATTTGGAAAGACACTCCTCAGTTTTTCTTTTTTTAAAAAATAAAGGTACAATCATAGTTATTCATTTACTTAAAAAATTCTTAAGATGAAGAAAAGTAGTGTTTATATATATATATAAGTCCTTGTATAAATTATAAAACTCAAGTTTATGTTACAGAGTTCCTTCCCCAGAGGAAGCATAAAGCACTTTTGTGGTACCTTCACCAGTAAATATTTGTATCACATTAAGTTTGACAAACACAACAAAGACTGATATTGCATCCTAAAGCCCAAAGAGAACATTCCTCCTTTGATGTAATCTCTCATGATGGATGTGTTCCGTGTGATCATTTGACTGCCATGAGTTCAATCAATTTTGAATAAAGGGCATAGGAAAGTAACACATCTAACCAGTTCAGTAGGAATTGGAAATATTAGTGTACAGCAGTCTCATCTTTTTTGAGGTCAACATACACCCTTTGGAAGACAAAGAGGAGTTTAAGAATATGAAAATAAAATAAAAAGAACAACAATGAGGTAAACTCCCCCAAAAAGGCAGAATGAGCTGGAATGTCAGGAGAGAGTTCGATTGTACCTGACACCTAAATGTTTTTCTAGCCAGAGTTCAGCCAGCTGCATGGTAGATGCAAATGTACTTGCTTTGGACCCCAAGCACATTTTATATTGTTTAGGGTCTAAATTGGGGTCACACTGAACTGGATGAAAAACATGTACAACTCCTACTTCTTGACTTCTAAAAGCCTTCAGCCCAGAAGTTATTACTTTAGTAAAGAGGTCTACATCCTCAAGTCCCCAGCCTTGAATTGAGGTATCAAATCCACCAGCACTCAGTAGATCACTTTTGTAAATACAAGTGATTCCAAATCCATAGTCTCGCCAAAATCCAGTTTTCTTTGTGAAAACAAAGTTATTGTCACCTGGAGGGTTGCCTCCATATATTACTTTTGGATCATATTGACTAAAGATGATGGGATAATAAACCTGCTGTCCTTGAATAGTATTATCTCTACATCGTTGGAGAAAGTCTGGTGTGAATATCAGGTCAACATCACAGAATAGCAGCAAAGTGTCATTGTCAAATTGAGATGAGGCCATTTCAAGACCTAAACCTCTGGAAAACTCTCCTGTCATAGGAATTAGGGTCATATCTGCCTTCGGATACTTATTATGATATTCTTTAATTAACTCTCTGTGTTTGCTGGAATCTTGGCCAGAATCAGAGCTGAACAGAATTACTGCCAGCTTTACATTCTGCCTGGGAATAACACAAGTCTTTTCAAAATTCTCCATAAATCTTAAGAAAATGTCATATCTTCCTGTGAGAGGGACAAGAATATGTATTTTCTTGTCACTATGTCCTCCTATTTCTTTGGTGCCTTGAAATGATGAAAAAATCTTTAAAGAATTTGAAAGAAAAGAGAAAGACTGAGTATCACTGTTAATATTCTCCACAAGGCTTCTTACATCCAGTTCCTCTGCCTCTTTGAAAAAAGGCTTGCTAAACAATTGCTGAAGGTAAGCATGACGTCTCACTGGAACTGTAAGTTTTCTTCCTTTGTGTCTTTTGTACAAAAGTAGTAAATCCAGGATGTACTCCACTCCATGCATAGGATCAACCCTACGGTAGCCATATTGTATTTCCTTGAAATCAATAAGCCTTCCTCTAGATTTAGAGTTCTCATTTATCATTTCCATTACTTGCATCACTGTGTCATCCAATGCTGCCCGCAGAATGCCATTAATGCTTTGTCTGGGTGGTTGATTCTCAGCCACAGAGTAAAGGAGCTTCCCTGTCAGGAATTCCCATTCAATTACTTCATTCCTTTCACGGGGCTGGAAGCGATTGAAAGATGGCATCATTCCCAGCTGCTGATCTTCCTTATTTATTTCACTGTTACTGAGCTTGCTCATTAGGGCACTTTCTCTATGGAGCTGGATGGTGCGATAGCGTAGTTCTGAAATTTTGCGGCTCAGTATGTAATTGTGGAGTCTGTATTGGTAGGCTGGCCTTTTATTTGGATGAAGTGTTATAGCTGTGTGTATTTTACTGTTGTGAAGATCTTGGATGTAACCCTTCCGGTTGTGTTCATAATTTTCATGGAACAATTGCTGCATCTGGAGAGGGAAGAAAATAAATGCAGTTAGGTTGGAAAAATGTTTAAAAATGCAAGCCAATGAACACCTGTTAACTTGTGATTTACTTTTCACATCACAGTTTTAAAGTCAAATATTGAATATTAATCATGTATATTTTATTTATTATCTATTTAAATTCCAGTAGTGCCTACAATGGGCAAACAATGTCTCATAAATAAATAGACAACTTGTGCTTATCTTTACTTATTCTACCTGGAAACCCAGATATCATTTTTAAGTTAATGCACACAGTAGTAAATCATGTCAGCCGTTCTTAGTAGAATGTCAAAACAGATGATGTACAGGTTGAATTTTGCAAAGCATTCAATTCCTCTCATAAGCCTCTATCAATATATAAACCATCATTTGTACAGATCCTTATTGCACAGTTATTACAGAGGCTGAGTGACTGAAGCTTTTTTTTTTTAAACAGAAACTTGAATTTACATCAAGGTACAGCTGCGCAGCTCCAAGTAGCTAATAATTCCTATTGCAACAACCAAATGGATAGAGCTTCTCAACACTGATTAAGCAAATTAACCTCATTTAATAAACTTGTTAGTTTTTGTTCCACCGAATACGATTAAGTGACTGCATTATAATCACTGGGATACAGAGCTCTGGCAGTGATGCAAACAGCAGCCTGCCCAATCAAACTATACCTGCCATGCTAGTATCATTTACTGTAACGCACTATTGATTTCTGAGGTAAGAACATCCTACTTCTGTCAGATTACTAATTGTAACTAATTATAACTAACTAGTGGTTAAAGCACAGGACCAGGAGTTAGAAAATCTTGGTCATATACCTGCCTATGCTACTCACCCACTCTTGAGCAAGTCATTCACTCTTTCTGTGCCTCGGTTTCCCATCCTCATAAACTGTTCTGAATGTTCATTACTGTTTGTAAAATGCATTAGTACTCCCTTAAATGGGAAGCAATAAAGAAGAGTAAAATATTATTAACCCTTCTTAAATACATTTAAGTCACACCATCCTTTGCTGAGATAACAAACACTGACTTTAACTGGAAGCATGTTCCCAATAATATAACAGAAAAGAAAAAAGCAGGCTGTTTTCATTTTTTTTTTATTAATGGGAAACAGCCTGGTCTGTAATTACATTATATAGAAAAGGGGAAAGTGTTCATTAGATAGGAAATGCTGTTCAGAGCCTTGTTGGTGAACTGAGGCACTAATTAGATCTTGAGGTTTGTATTGAAGTCTGTCTTCTATGCACTGCACAGATCAGCAAAGATGACATCTGATAACAGAACAAACAATATTCCAGCTTCAAAATGTTTAACTAATTCACTTTATTACCAACCTCTCTAGAATGGGGATCCTCCTTAAATATTGTGCTACTCATAGATAATATTAACCTATTATGCTAAGAACCAAGAGGGCAAAAATGTAATAGGCCTATTAGCAAAAGATCCTACAGCAGAAAATACAAATCATAATATTTAGAAAAGATGTTATTAATTTCATGCATCATTTCAAAATATTGCTATTTCTTCTTCTTCTTCTGTAAATGAGTTTGCTTGTATAAATAAAACAATTTAAAACAATGATTGTTAGTCACCTCTGTATTTGAGATCCACTTTGCAGGGTCCTAGAGCCTGGGCTCCAGCCTGAGCCCATACATCTACATCACAATTAAACAGCTCCTTAGCCCAAGCCTGACAAACCCGAGTCAGCTGACATGGGCCAGCCACAGGGTTTCAGTTGCAGTGTAGACATACCCTTAGATGGTACAATCATCCTTAAATTTTTCCTTAAATTTTCAGTCGCATCCTTCATTGTTATCCTGCTAAATTTGTGGAGAAAAATGCTTTTTTGTGAAAAGTGGGAGGTGATGGTAGTGGTAAAGGACCTATTACAAAACCTACTTCTAGCCCTGGCAGCTGTAATTAGTATAGCAACCCTTTCTTTATCTTTCCATGCATTCTTGAAAAACTCAGAATCCTGAAAGTCAGTAGCTATTACTGACAATATGTAAAATGTTTATTATGGTAGTGCCTAAGGGCCAACCAAGAGTGCGCACCCATTGTGTTAGGCACTGTAGAAATGCAGAGTAGTAAATGGTCCCTGCCATGAAGAGCTTACAGTCTAGACAGACAAGACAAATGCAGGATGGGGAGAGAGGTAGAACACACAAGCAGAGTGAACAATGTGATGGAAGCAAACATCATGTTAGTTCCATTATTATTATCTGGATGGGTACACTTAAGAGGGGATAAGTTAATATAAAAGAAAGGGAGGGTATGAGGGAGTGAGGAGACATGGCAGGTGAAAAGGGGGTAAGAGGGACAGGTGTGTAGTGAAACTGAGGTGAAGAGACTGTAAGGAAAAGGGAGGGGGAGAGAGCTGCAATGCAGAAGGGATGAACAAACAGCCAATCAGCACAGGACAGAGGAAATACAATCAAAACTATAGAAAGTTCTCTGAGTATCCAAAAGACATTCTACTTTGGCTGCTTCTGCTCCTACTGGCTGGAGCCTTTGACTGGTTCCACTCTGCAGTTTCTCCCGAGCCCATGTGGTGGGGTGAGGAGAGGCACCACCTGGGTCCTAGGGGCTATGCGTTGATAGCCCTGTACAAGTCATTAGTGCATTGCAGCGAACTCTCATGTCCTTTGGAGAACAGGATTAGAATGCATTATGATCTTGATAAATTGGAGAATCGGTCTGAAATCAATAAGATGAATTTCAATAAGGACATGTGCAAAGCACTGCACTTAGGAAGGAAAAATCAAATGCACGGTGACAAAATGGGGAATAACTGGCTAGGTAGCAATACTCCAGAAAAGGATTTGGGGGCAATAATGGATCACAAATTGAATATTAGTCAACAGTGTGATGCAGTTCCAAACAAGTCAAATGTCATTCTGGGATGCATTAATAGGATTGCTGTATATAAGACATGGGAGGTAATTTGTACCCCTCTATTTGGCACTGATGAGGCCTTAGCTTGTCCAGTTTTGGGCGCCACACTTTAAGAATTATGTGGACAAACTGGAGAGAGTCCAGAGGAGAGCAACAAAAATGATAAGAGGTTTATAAAACATGACCTATGAGGAAAGGTTGAAAGAATTGGGTATGTTTAGTCTAGAGCAGTGGTTCTCAAACTAGGGCTGCCGCTTGCTCAGGGAAAACCCCTGGTGGGACAGGCTGGTTTATTTACCTGCTGCGTCCACAGGTTCGGCTAATCGCAGCTCCCAATGGCCGCTGTTCGCCGCTCCAGGCCAATGGGGGCTGCAGGAAGCGGCGCGGGCCAAGGGATGTGCTGGCTGCCCTTCCTGCAGCCCCCATTGGCCCGGAGCAGTGAACCGCGGCCAGTGGGAGCCACGATCGGCCGAACCTGCGGACGTGACAGGTAAACAAACCGGCCTGGACCGCCAGGGGCTTTCCCTGAACAAGCGGCGGCCCTAGTTTGAGAACCACTTGTCTAGAGGAGAATAAACTGAGGGGCAACATAATAACAGTCTTCAAATCTGTAAAAGGTTATTATAAATATGATGGTGATCAACTGTTCTACATGTCCACCGAGGATAGGACAAGAAGTTATCAGCTTAGTTTGCAGCAAGGAAGATTTAGGTTAGATATTAGGAAAAAGAATATTTAAGCACTGACACAGTTTATCTAGGGAGGTTGTGGAATCCCTGTCACTGGAGGTTTTAAGAACAGGTTAGACAAACACTGGTCAGGGATGGTCTAGGTATACCTGGTCCTACCTCAGCATGGCAGGAAGGAATAGATGACTTTTTGAGGTCCCTTCCTGCCCCACATTTCTATGATTCACTATGAAACAATGGCATCTTAGTATACAATGATACCATCTGAGGTTTGGGCCCAGTGTGTCCAGATCCTCATCCCACTCAAGTCAGTGAGTGGGGAGAATCCTACTGAATTCTGTAGGAGCAAGCCCAATGTGTTAATTTTTCATAGGACTTTACTAATTTTTTCTGAAGAGATTGCTGCCTTTTGAATGATTCTTACAGCACAACTAGCAATATAATTGGCAAGAATTTCTGAATGCATCTCTTCGTGCCGGCTGAAACTAGAAGTTGGCAAGAGATGTGAGTAATCTAATAGTGCTCTAAGGAACCCTGAACTACAAGCAGTAGAAAAAAACATGGTGAGCTGAATAACAGTGAAGACAATGTTTCCTTGTATGCTTCAATACAATAGTTAATATGTAAGCATAAGGTAATTTGCATTGCAAATCTTTAAACTCATTGTAATCTTTGTGATTTACTGATGTAATAACAAATGAAAGTCCTTATTACATATAATGCAAATGCCCAAACCATCCCTCTATTATTATTTTTACAAGATCAGTTCTTATTAAAAGACTGAATGCAAATGGAGCTTTTTAAATTAACACCATTTTTCTCTGAACATTGTTTATAAAACTATTTCCTTCAGTTAAAAATCCAGGAATGAAACTTAATCCTCATCACAACCCTACTTTTTTTAAAAAAAATATGAATCATAATATTATTATAACACCAGCATTTTATCTGCCTTATGGAACAACCAGCTTTTCATAGAACAACAGAGTACTTTTTCAGTCCTATCCTCCCCTTCCCCCAGTTAGTTAAAGATTGGGTCTCATCCTGCATTCCTGAGCATCCAAAGCTCCCAGTGATTTCAAAGGGAATTTTGAATACACAAGGAATACAGAGCTGGACTTGTAGTGATCTGATCATATGTGGTAGAATACAAGCTCTTTAAAAAACCAATTTACACTGAAAGTGTATAATGCCTTCAGAGCCCCTCTAGTCACAGCAATCTTTTGAACTGAGAAAATTGTGGCTCTTTATGTTATCACTATATATAGCTTCTTCCCATAGTCTGATCCATAGTGTAAAATTGATTTTACACCTGTAAAAACAATGGCTTTACTATTAGTGTTATATTTATGTATAGCTTATCTGCATTATGAACTAAAATGTTGTGGGGTGTCTTTGCCAACCAAACTGAAGCATGAATTGAGTTTACTATTTAAATTAATGTAAGCATTAGTGATCATGGGTTTTTTGTACCATGTACATACTGTTATGTCAATATACCCAGAAACAATATACATTGTAGTGCAGTTGTGGTCATGGTAAAAGTGACTGTAAAAATGGGATTCTCTTACACAGCAGATCTGCCCTCTCTGGGTATTGTGAAACATTTTCTTACTCTAGTGGCAAAAATATATACTGCTGAGTCAATGCAGCTATGGAGAAAGAGCTGGATTCTATTCTGTATTACACATCTTCAACAGAATTGTTAGATAACTTACAACTGCAGAATCTTTACGAAGTTACGGCCAGGATGAACAGAGCTTGATTGTTTCACCCCTTGTTAAGCATGCAGGGCTCAAAAGTGGAAAAAATCATCATTGTGGGCCAGATTATTCCATGAGTAGTTTCATTGTCATTGGGACTACTCACCAAGTATTATGAGTAAGGGTAACAAATTTCTGACCCTTGCTTACAAATAAAGATTTGTAAACTGGGTATATGTGAAATACAACAAAACTCTGCAATACCAGTTTTACAGGATCAGTTTTCAAAGTAGAACTGCATTTTAAGTTATTAATTTAACTCTTTGCATTTCCTTGCTTTTGTGAGTTTGAGTTAAACTCAATAGGTATATTATCATTTCATTTCCTTTCTAATATTGTTCAAGACCTTACACTGACATCAGCTCAGCTCATTTTGAGACTAACCAATGACAATCAAAGGCTCTGATAAGCTCTGAAAAAATATTGTTACTCCATTAAGACAATGAGTTTTTTGACATTCCATTTCCTCTTTAAAAACAAACAAACAAACAAACAAACCAACCAGTGCCTCCCTTTAGCGTTGGAAACACAATTCTAGAAGAGTGCACAAAAAATATTGACTCTGTGGCACTATATATAATAGTAGATTATTATCTACTATTATTATCTCCTTTATGTAGATGCTTCACCTAAACACTTACCAAAGAAATCAGCAAATATGTAATAAGGGGGAAAAAATCACATCAAGAAAGGAATTGGAAAGATTTAATTTCTGTAAATATCAAAAAGTTTCTTTTTGTAAATTAGTAAACTCCTTTCCTGTGAAGGCAATCTAGTTCAATAAACAGTGCATTTAAAAGCCATTAAAGTGACAATATATAAAGGGAAAAAGTTTAAGTTGAATCTGCACGTCACATAAAACTGCTTGATAGTGGAAACATTACACTGAATAAGTCAATAGCTTTATGCAAACTATGCATTTAATATTTTTACAAGCTTACTTTTGGAGTATATGCTGCAGATTAAAAACTGGGATTTACTGTTGCTCTTTCTACCAGATTCCCATGAGGACCTGGTTGCAGTTAGATACAGGCAAATTATAATATACTATTTCTTATGTCTCTAGGTCAGAATACTTATCTGACTTGTGGGTAAAGGCAAAACTAACCCCTTGGGGATGTTTTGTGCATACAGGATCTAGTGGAGTGGTTCCTTGTCACAACGTCATGGTCAGGGCCGACTCTAGGCACCAGCGCTCCAAGCATGTGCTTGGGGCGGCACTTTCCAAGGGGCGGAACTCCAGCTCCTTTTTTTTTCTTTTTGCTTGGGGCACAAAAAGCTGGGAGTCGGCCCTGAATGGAGGTGAGCTGTGGTGGTGGGGGGCGCGGGGAGGGCCGCAGGAAGTAACCCTGGGGGGGGGCAGAGGAACCACTCCCCTCCCCAGCTCACCTCTGCCTCCTCCCCTGAGCACGCGGCACGCTCGGAGGAGGAGGCGGGGCCGGGGATTTGGGGAAGGGGTGGAGTTGGGGCAGGGCCGGGGGGGGCGTGAGAAAATTTTTTTGCTCGGGGCAGCAAAAAACTTGGAGACGGCCCTGGTCATGGTTGCTGAAGCCGGGAGTGGTGTTTCCTTGGGAGAGCTCTCTTGCTCATCCTTTGAAGATGCTTTGCCTCACAGATGCCTGGTCTGGAGGCTTTTTCTTGAATGAAGAGTCATCTTCTTCTTCACTAACTGGAGACTTGTGGCAGATGTTACTTGAAATTCAGTTTGAAGGTTCAAGAAAATCCTCTTACTGCATTTGCTTTTCATTGGTTTTTCAAATAACCTATAGATCAAATTTATTTTGGGTTAAAGGCTGAAGAATTTCTCTATTTGTCTGCATGCTTTTTTTAAGAATCTTATATGTAAACCAACTGATAAGGCTGTGACTTTGATTAACTGCCTTTTTCTTGTCTAAGCTTGCTGGCAGGTGACATTTATTTACAAACGAATCTAGTGGATCAGGAGTCTGTTTCCTTGAAACTTTCTTTTAATATCTCCAATTCAATTTCATAAAAAGTTCAAGCTGCATAAAATCCTATATATCTAATTAGTTGTGTGCATGAATACTTTACATGTTTAAAGACAATTTTCAAATTTCCTAAAGGTTATTCAGGTCTTAATCAAGGCTTATTGAAGGTCTGATACATGCTGATAAATTGACTCATGCTGAGTGGTACTTTACTCGTTATGTAAGGGTTGCACAGTATAGCCCTCTGACATGTTCAAGCTTGCACAAAATCAATTTATTCCCAAATTTTAAGACCAAAGTTTCAATAATTTAATTTTTAGCTTCATAAAATGAGGCATTGATTAGTAACAATGTATACATTTTATTATTCAGTGTCTGAAACCATTATCAGTCAACTCATTAAAAGATTTCAAAATCTATCAAAAGGATTCTCAAATACTATTTAATATAAATCCTCACTTTAAGCATTAGATATAATACCATATATACTTTACATATCTTAAATTTTAAAATAGAAAGTATGAAGCAAAAAGGAGAAAAAATATCCTTACTATAACTTATTAAAAATACATGTGCAACACCTAACCACAACTTTTTTTGTTGTTAAAAAAGGTGATTTTATGTACCAGTTCAAAAGAGAAAAATGTATACCTGTCTTATAGTACACAAGTTTTAAAATGTATAATTGAGAAAAATAACTTCTTCCTTAAATTTGAGAAGAGAGAAGAGAAAATCTTTTCAGTAAATACATAAATTCTTAACACGTTATCTCATACCACTGCATGCCTTAAACTGCACTTTTTCACTTACATTATAATACACAATCAAAACATGTGTTTTCAAAATCTAACACATTTCTTTATGATGACCTTACTTCTACTGCAGACCCATATGCTCCTTCGTGTCCCAACGCCATCAATTTTTAAGGCCTTAAATAAACCTTAAGTCCGGCCCTACTCAAGTTAATAAGCCAAGAATATTACTGATGCTCAGATTGTGTTTTGGCCCTATGTATTTCTACTGTCATGTGCAGGCAGTAAACTGAAACTTACAAGACCGTTGATAGGCTCTGTTGAGGGAGTTGGATTTATAGGACTGTCAGTGAGGGCTGCATTCAAGACTGGAGTAGACACAGAAAGGGAAAATATAAATTAGCTTGTCATTTTTTAATTTAACGTTTAAAAAAATGAATAAATGGCTTCTGCAACCATTGTGAAATTGTTTTTGAAGATATCATCGAAACAATTGGAAGAGGTTAATGAAATTTTTATCTGAGCCTAGACTGGAGTCCTTTAAATATGTTCAAATGTCAATTAATAGGATGAAATCTGATTTCACATTTCCAGTATTGGGTATATATTTGAAACTTAATATTTCAGTGTTATGTGAATAACATTCCAATTTGGGTAACAATATATCCCATTTTATAGTTCAGATATTCTCTTCATATTCAAGACATGCACAGCTTATATATTAGCTCATTGCAATGATCCTAATAGCTGAGCTTCCACTGCAAACCCCAGAACAAAACCCCCAACTGTACTGTATAGATGCTTCATTTTTTAATGTAAAAGTATTACATTAGATTAAAATGCTCCAGTACATCTAGAGGGTATTTTGTTCACTGTATGGTCACATTACAGAGCATTGTACAGTCCTTGACTGGGATTCCTAGGTGTTACCATAATATAAACAAACAGCGCCAACAAACAATTTCTTTCCTTTTTTTAAAAATATGTTTGGCAATAAAGACGAACCATTCTTTCTGCAACAGAGGGTCCTGTGGCACCTTTAAGACTAACAGAAGTATTGGAGCATAAGCTTTCGTAGGTGAATGCCCACTTCATCAGACGCAAGCATTCACCCGCGAAAGCTTATGCTCCAATACTTCTGTTAGTCTTAAAGGTGCCACAGGACCCTCTGTTGCTTTTTACAGATTCAGACTAACACGGCTACCCCTCTGATACATTCTTTCTGCATCAGTATTCTCGTGTGCCCTAAGGGAAATCTTTATACAACTGGGAGAGAACATTTATTATATGGTACAGGGAAACACCAACCCCTAGAATTTACAATAATGGGTAAAAAAATAATGATCAGTCCACACAAAAAGCCCTTCTAAAACTTTATTTTACAAGCCCAATCCTCCATTTAAATCATTGGGAGTTTTGCCTGTGCATACTACAGTGGTACTATGTATAGGCAGCTTCCAGTATTACTGATTCATACACTGGACTCCAGAACCACGAACCAGCCTTAAATTGAGCAGGACTATTAATAATCCTTCTCTGCACAATTAGTTGGACCACCTACCTTAAAAGAAGAAAAAAAGATAAGGATCTAAATGAAAGCAATTCATTGCATTTAATATTAACCAAATATTAATCACGATAGTATGTATAAAGGAAATGGTCTGATGTATTATATGTCAATGCAATTAATTATTCAAACACAAATTTGTTTAGTCAGTACTTGTTTGGTGGTGTATTAGGGTCTGCTCAGGAATTATAACTGATGATAAAAAGACACCATGAAACTGAAATTTTTCTCTTTTAATGACACTTTATGCTCAGTGCTGCTGGGGATTTTCTGTATAATTCCTCCTGATACTAATAGAAGCCATACAAGTTTTTGAAAACCTTATATAGTCAACTATATATAGTCAAGAAATCTGCTAAGGCTATTAAGTATCAATTGTATTTATTTATTTAGAGTTTAATAAAAAGATGCCTATTCAAAGCTCTAGGCACTCTGCCATATCATCAGTAATACAGTAAAATTCAAACAGCGTTAATCAATTGGTACAGTAATTCAACCAGCCAACCACCTACAAAAACTCTTTTCTTCTGCCCATTCACCATGGGGGAAGCATACCATAAAGTCCTCTCCAAAAAGCCTATGAAACATAGCTCTTGAAGCCTGCTTGGGAGGTCACCAAATCTGGGATAGTCTGGACAAAGGGAGGTGTATACATGAGGTACAGTACACTTAGCAGTCAGATTCTTGAGACAGTCTATTTCTGGGAAAAGGAGTAAGTATTGTAGAGGCGGACATATAACAAATTGCACATTTTTTTCCTGAGCAAACCAAGTAACAATTGGAAAAAGTTTCTACTTATACCATTCCATTTGTCCTCTCTTTTCACTCAGAAACAAGCCAAGTTAGAGGTATGCAGGGTTGTGGGGTTTTTTTCTTTCCTCTTTATACTTTCCAGAATTTGGCAAAACCTATAGGAGCTCAACAGAAATAGTCATATTGTCTTGCTTAAGCTATCAAAGCTAATGACACACCTTCATTTTCAATTAACCAAACAGCTTGGCACTATAACATTTTTTTCTGAATATCACCAGGCCTAAAACTATATAATGATGTTCATCGGTCCCCATAAAATTATCCAATATGTACCCTTTGAAGAAAGATATGCACTCTTCCCAAGCATGAAAGCACATCATCTCACTAAATCCACAACCAATAGCCACTAGTAAACTACCAATTGCTTGGCAAAAAGGAAAATCTAAGTCAGCACTTTGCCTTTGCCTCTCTTTGTCTGATCATTTCTATGGAGACTTTCCCCCTCAGTTATATGCATACATGAAAATTTAAAAAATGTAAAATATTTTCATATCTGAAATTTTTCATAGCTCATAATGGCAATCAGATTAATAAAAATAACTAAAGCATGGAAAAAAATGGTTTGCTTCTAAAATAATTGATTATTCTGGGGAAAATGGAATTGGCTGCAAAATCCCTCTAAATCTATCAGTATTTCCATACAATCCATAAATTAAAATACATCCAAATTTTGATTTCTTTTGAGGCACATAGGATCATGCAGTTTGACTCTCCTTTACTGCTCATCAGCTGTATGATTTTTTAAGATAAAAAGCTTTTAGCATATAGTTACACAAATACACTTTGACAAACTGCTGCCTCTCCCCCCTTGAAGAAAGTCTTGATAGAATGGTCTAATTATGTGGAAAAAATTAAATATAAGGTTGCATAACCAACTAAAAGACATAAAGAATCTCTACACTATCACTGAACTCTAGGGAATATTAGTTAAATTATATATAAGTAGAGTATCTATAGCTTCTTCTGATGAGCAGGACTATGAATTCTGATTTTAGAAAGATACTATCAGTTAAAAAAAATCAAATTGTCTGAAATGTTTTACTTATCTGTTTCAAGTAATGCCTAAACCACCTATAGCAAAGATATTTGAAACAAAATGGTTTTTTGATATATTTTTACTTTATTTTGTGCATTTGACAGCACTTTGTGTAAAGTCAGTTTGACTGTTTCCCCTGTATAGTAGTCAGTTACCCCGGTTGGGTAGTTCTTTCACCCAGCAATGGAGAGAAAAGCATTCGAACAGATTAAATTGTAAAAGACCAAAAATTGGGGGAAGAACTAAGGGATAGGTGTGCTGCCTGAGAATACTTTTAACTTATATTTTAAAACTGATAAGGATTCAAGCTGACAGCATCCCTTTTAAATCACATTTACTTAGATTGTAAAAGTCTGTCATTGAAACCTTTAGGGCATTTTAGAGGAAGCTAAGTGGTTTCTTTGCATCAGTCTTTACCACAAAAGAACTTGGGGCGATACCCTTGATTTACTGTTTTTAGGTAACAAAGTCTGAAGCATGACAAATCAAACTATGAAAAGAGGAGATGCTAAAGGAATCTGAAAAACTGAAAAACAGTGAGTCAACAAAGCAGAAGCCACACATCCAAGAATTATGAGTAGGGCCCTACCAAATTCACGGCCATGAAAAACACACGAGGGACCGTGAAATCTGGTCTCCCCCTGTCATAACTATAAAAGGAAGGGTAACAGCTCTCTGTGTACAGTACTAAAATCCCTCCTGGTCAGAGACTCCAAAATCCTTTTACCTGTAAAGGGTTAAGAAGCTCGGGTAACCTGGCTGACACCTGACCCAGAGGACCAATGAGGGGACAAGATACTTTCAAATCTTGGGGGGGGAAAGGCTTTTGTGTGTGTCCTTGGTTTAAGGGGTTGTTCGCTCTTGGGACTGAGAGGGACCAGACATCAATCCAGGTTCTCCCCATCTTTCTAAACAAGTCTCTCTTATTTCAAAATTGTAAGTAAAAGCCAGGCAAGGCGTCTTAGATTTACTTTGTTTTCTCAACTTGTAAATGTACCTTTTACCAGAGTGCTTATCTTGTTTGCTATACTTTGAACCTAAGACAGAGGGGATTCCTCTGAGCTCTTTAAGTTTGATTACCCTGTAAAGTTATTTTCCATACTGATTTTGCAGAGATGATTTTTACCTTTTGCTTTAATTAAAAGCCTTCTTTTTAAGAACCTGATTGATTTCTCCTTGTTTTAAGATCCAAAGGGGGTTTGGATCTGTATTCACCAGGAGTTGGTGAAAGGAAGGAGGGGGGAAGGGTCAATTTCTCCTTGTTTAAGATCCAAGCAGTTTGGATCTGTATTCACCAGGGAATTGGTGAAAGGTTTCTCAAGGCTTCCCAGGGAGGGAATTCTTAAGATGGTGGCAGCGGACCAGAGCTAAGCTGGTAGATAAGCTTAGCAGTTTTCATGCAGGCCCCTACATTTGTACCCTAAAGTTCAAAGTAGGGATACAGCCTTGACATGGTGGCACAGCGGTGGGATCGTTTTAAACCCAAAAGCCAGTAAGAGATTTTTTTTCCCTTCTAGCTGCTTGGAGAGCAGAGCTGAAGGTAGATGCATATCTTATCTCTCCTTGCCTGAAGGCAGAGGTGTTAAGTTTTTTTAACAAGGTCCTTTGTTAAGAGAAGGGTTCAATTAATGAGCAAACAACTGGTAAAGATAATTTACAAGCTGAATTGTGTTTTTTTTCTTTTTTACATCCTCGGAAGTAGCTAGTTAGAAACTCTCTGTTAACTCAGCAGCACTCAGCAGGAGCCTGAGCTAAATACATCCCAGTTTCAGTCAACTGCAGAGGGTGAGACCCAGCACAAGAAAACCAGGAAAATGACTACCAGTGAAGCAGCTAGCAAACTAGAACTGGCCAGACTAGAAGCAGAAGAAAATGAGAAAAAACATCAGAGACTACTTCAAATTAAAAAACTTGAACAGGAGGCCCATGAAAGAGAAGAGAAAGCCAAACAGGAGGCCCATGAAAGAGAAGAAAAAGCCAAACAGGAGGCCCATAAGAGAGAGATGGAGCTGGAAAAAGCCAAAGAGGAGGCGAGAGAAAAAGAAAGGAAGCATGAACTGGAAGCAGCAAGTGGTAAGCAGGATGCATCAGACCATCCTAACAATTCCTCTCCAAGTACCACTTCCCATCCCAGGAAATTCCCCACCTACAAGGCAGGCGATGATACTGAGGCCTTCTTAGAAAATTTTGAAAGGGCCTGCCTTGGATACGACATCCCTCCAACCCAGTACATGGTAGAGCTGAGGCCGCAGCTCAGTGGACCCTTAGCAGAGGTGGCGGCTGAAATGCCTAAGGAACACATGAACAGTTATGAACTTTTTAAAAACAAGGCCAGAATCAGAATGGGGCTAACACCTGAGCATGCCCGTCGGCGGTTCAGAGCCCTAAGGTGGAAACCTGATGTGTCATTTACCCGACATGCCTACCACATTGGGAAAAATTGGGATGCCTGGATATCAGGAGCAAATGTTAAATCTACGGAAGAGTTGCCCTTCCTATTGCAAATGGAGCAGTTTTTAGAGGGTGTTCCTGAGGAAATAGAAAGGTACATCCTAGATGGGAAGCCCAAAACTGTAACCGAGGCGGGGGAGATTGGAGCCAAATGGGTGGAGGTGACAGAAAAGAAAAAAGCTAGTAGCAGTTGGAGCGAATATCAGAAGGGGCAAGCCGAAACAAAACCTTATCACCGGGGACAACCCAAGGCCCCACCCACATCCCAAGGGAAACCCCAGACGCCTTCTCACCCCACCACACCAGTCTCCAGCAACCAACATCGCCCCGGTGATACCTTAGCAGGGCGATGTTTTAAATGTAATGAACTGGGGCATATAAAGGCTCACTGCCCCAAGAACCCCAACCGATTACAGTTCATTACACCCCAATCACACCAAAGAAACCCAGACCCAGATGCCTCTCTCATACCCTCGGAGCGAAGGGAAACCTTGAGAGTGGGCGGAAAGAAGGTTATCGCTTGGAGGGACACTGGGGCACAAGTGTCAACTATCCACCAATCCCTAGTGGACCCCAAACTCATCAACCCGGAGGCTACAGTGACAATTCAACCCTTCGTGTCACAGTCTGTAACCTTGCCTACAGCCAAGTTGCATGTCCAGTACAAGGGCTGGTCAGGAATGTGGACTTTTGCAGTCTATGACAATTATCCCATTCCCATGCTACTGGGGGAAGACTTGGCTAACCATGTGAAGCTAGCCAAGAGGGTGGGAATAGTCACCCGCAGCCAGGCTAAGCAAGCTTTCACCCCCATCCCTGTTCCTGAGCCGTCCACCAGGGCCCCGTCTGTGTTACCGGAGACCCAAACACAGGTGGTGGAACCGGATCCCCTGCCAACGACTGCAACAGCCGTAGTGGATCCAATCCCAGAGACCCAGCCAAAGCCAGTCCCGGAACCGGAACTGGCAACGCACCCAGCACCAGAACCATTGCCAGCACTGAGTCCAGCGCTTGCAAGCCCGTCTACAACTCCAATGCCAGAGGGCACCAGCGAGTCTGAACTGGTGGAAGCAGCAGATAACCCTACCCAAGAGGCTCAGCCAGAGCCTGAAATACCACATAGTGCACCAGCGGACAGCGGTTCACAGTCAATGAAAACAGCCCCAGCACCTGCATCGCTTCCAGAGGGACCAAGCCCCAGTCCACAGTCCAAGGAGGAACTGATGTCTCCAGCATCAAGGGAACAGTTCCAGGCCGAGCAGGAAGCAGATGACAGCCTTCAAAAAGCTTGGGCAGCGGCACGGAGCACCCCACCGCCTCTCAGCTCTTCTAACCGATCCCGGTTTGTTGTAGAAAAAGGACTTTTATACAAGGAGACTCTTTCTGGTGGGCACCAGGAAGACTGGCATCCTCAAAGACAGCTAGTGGTTCCCACTAAGTATCGGGTAAAACTCTTGAGCTTAGCCCATGATCATCCCAATGGCCATTCTGGGGTGAACAGAACCAAAGACCGGTTGGGGAAGTCCTTCCACTGGGAGGGAATGGGCAAGGACGTTGCTAATTATGTCCGGTCTTGTGAGGTATGCCAACGAGTGGGAAAGCCCCAAGACCAGGTTAAAGCCCCTCTCCAGCCACTACCCATAATTGAGGTCCCATTTCAGCGAGTAGCTGTGGATATTCTGGGTCCTTTCCCAAAGAAGACACCCAGAGGAAAGCAGTACGTACTGACTTTCATGGATTTTGCTACCCGATGGCCGGAAGCTGTACCCTTAATCAACACCAAGACTAAAAGTGTGTGCCAGGCATTAGCAGACATTTTTGCCAGGGTAGGGTGGCCCTCCGACATACTTACAGATTCGGGAACTAATTTCCTGGCAGGGAACATGAAAAACCTGTGGAAAGCTCATGGGGTGAATCACTTGGTTGCCACCCCTCATCACCATCAAACCAATGGTCTGGTGGAGAGGTTTAATGGAACTTTGGGGGCCATGATACGTAAATTCGTAAATGAACACTCCAATGATTGGGACCTAGTGTTGCAGCAGTTGCTTTTTGCCTACAGGGCTGTACCACATCCCAGTTTAGGGTTTTCACCATTTGAACTTGTGTATGGCCGCGAGGTTAAGGGGCCATTACAGTTGGTGAAGCAGCAATGGGAGGGGTTTACGCCTTCTCCAGGAACTAACATTCTAGACTTTGTAAGCAACCTACAAAACACCCTCCGACACTCTTTAGCCCTTGCTAAAGAAAACCTAAAGGATGCTCAGGAAGAGCAAAAGGCCTGGTATGATAAACATTCCAGAGAACGGTCCTTCAAAGTAGGAGACCAAGTCATGGTCTTAAAGGCGCTCCAGGCCCATAAAATGGAAGCGTCGTGGGAAGGACCATTCACGGTCCAGGAGCGCCTAGGAGCTGTTAACTATCTCATAGCCTCCCCCACCTCCAACATAAAGCCTAAGGTATACCATGTTAATTCTCTTAAGCCCTTTTATTCTAGAGAATTAAACATTTGCCAGTTTACAGCCCAGGAAACTGATGACGCGGAGTGGCCTGCAGGTGTCTACTATGAAGAAAAAAGGAATGGTGGCGTGGAAGAGGTGAACCTCTCCACGACCCTGGGACGTCTGCAGCGACAGCAGATAAAGGAGCTGTACACAAGCTTTGCACCGATTTTCTCAGCCACTCCAGGGCGGACCGAACGGGCATACCACTCCATTGACACAGGTAATGCTCACCCAATTAGAACCCCACCCTACCGGGAGTCACCTCATGCCCAAGCGGCTATACAAAGGGAGATCCAGGACATGCTACAGATGGGTATAATCCGCCCCTCTAGCAGTGCATGGGCATCTCCAGTGGTTCTAGTTCCCACACCAGATGGGGAAATACGCTTTTGCGTGGACTACCGTAAGCTAAATGCTGTAACTCGTCCTGACAACTATCCAATGCCACGCACAGATGAGCTATTGGAAAAATTGGGACATGCCCAATTCATCTCTACTTTAGACTTAACCAAAGGGTACTGGCAAGTACCACTAGATGAACCCGCTAAGGAAAGGTCAGCCTTCGTCACCCAGGCAGGGGTGTATGAATTCAATGTACTCCCTTTCGGGTTGCGAAATGCACCCGCCACCTCCCAAAGACTTGTAGATGGTCTCCTAGCAGGATTGGGAGAATCTGCAGTTGCCTACCTCGATGATGTGGCCATTTTTTCTGATTCATGGACAGAACACCTGGAGCACCTGAAAAAAGTCTTCGAGCGCATCCGGCAGGCAGGACTAACTGTTAAGGCTAAAAAGTGTCAAATAGGCCAAAACAGAGTGACGTACCTGGGGCACCAGGTGGGTCAAGGAACTATAAATCCCCTACAGGCCAAAGTGGATGCTATCCAAAAGTGGCCGGTTCCAAAGTCAAAGAAACAGGTCCAATCCTTCTTAGGCTTGGCCGGATATTATAGGCGATTTGTACCACACTACAGCCAAATCGCCGCCCCGCTGACAGACCTAACCAGAAAGAAACAGCCAAATACAGTTCAGTGGACTGATAAGTGTCAAAAGGCCTTTAACCAGCTTAAGGCAACACTCATGTCTGACCCTGTGCTAAGGGCCCCAGACTTTGACAAACCGTTCCTAGTAACCACAGATGCTTCCGAGCGAGGCATGGGAGCAGTTTTCATGCAGGAAGGACCAGATCAAGAATTCCATCCTGTCGTGTTTCTCAGCAAGAAACTGTCTGAGAGGGAAAGCCACTGGTCAATCAGCGAAAAGGAATGCTACGCCATTGTGTACGCGCTAGAAAAGCTACGCCCATATGTTTGGGGACGGCGTTTCCAACTACAAACAGACCATGCTGCGCTACAGTGGCTTCATACCGCCAAGGGAAATAACAAAAAACTTCTTCGGTGGAGTTTAGCTCTCCAAGATTTTGATTTTGAAATACAACACATTTCGGGAGCTTCTAACAAAGTGGCTGATGCACTCTCCCGGGAAAGTTTCCCAGAGTTAACTGGTTAACAATTGTTTTTGAAATGAAACATATTGTTAGTTTTTATATAATCAGTAGTATGTCTAAAGGTACGTGTGTCTTATTAACTCTGTTTTCTCCTAGAGCTCCAGGAAAAAAATCACAGCCAGTGTGGAACCAAACGTCCAACACTATCTGTGATTTGGGGGGCGTGTCATAACTATAAAAGGAAGGGTAACAGCTCTCTGTGTACAGTACTAAAATCCCTCCTGGTCAGAGACTCCAAAATCCTTTTACCTGTAAAGGGTTAAGAAGCTCGGGTAACCTGGCTGACACCTGACCCAGAGGACCAATGAGGGGACAAGATACTTTCAAATCTTGGGGGGGGAAAGGCTTTTGTGTGTGTCCTTGGTTTAAGGGGTTGTTCGCTCTTGGGACTGAGAGGGACCAGACATCAATCCAGGTTCTCCCCATCTTTCTAAACAAGTCTCTCTTATTTCAAAATTGTAAGTAAAAGCCAGGCAAGGCGTCTTAGATTTACTTTGTTTTCTCAACTTGTAAATGTACCTTTTACCAGAGTGCTTATCTTGTTTGCTATACTTTGAACCTAAGACAGAGGGGATTCCTCTGAGCTCTTTAAGTTTGATTACCCTGTAAAGTTATTTTCCATACTGATTTTGCAGAGATGATTTTTACCTTTTGCTTTAATTAAAAGCCTTCTTTTTAAGAACCTGATTGATTTCTCCTTGTTTTAAGATCCAAAGGGGGTTTGGATCTGTATTCACCAGGAGTTGGTGAAAGGAAGGAGGGGGGAAGGGTCAATTTCTCCTTGTTTAAGATCCAAGCAGTTTGGATCTGTATTCACCAGGGAATTGGTGAAAGGTTTCTCAAGGCTTCCCAGGGAGGGAATTCTTAAGATGGTGGCAGCGGACCAGAGCTAAGCTGGTAGATAAGCTTAGCAGTTTTCATGCAGGCCCCTACATTTGTACCCTAAAGTTCAAAGTAGGGATACAGCCTTGACACCCCCCATGAAATCTGGTCTTTTGTGTGCTTTTACCCAACACTATACAGATTTCACTGGGGAGACCAGTGTTTCTCAAACTGGGGGTCCTGACCCAAAACGGAGTTGCAGGGGGGTCGCAAGGTTATTTTAGGGGGTTGCGGTATTGCCACCCTTACTTCTGCACTGCCTTCAGAGCTGGGTGGCTGGAGAGCGGAGGCTGTTGTGCGAGCGCCCACCTCTGAAGGCAATGCCCCACCAGAAGCAGAGCAGAAGTAAGGGTGGCATGGTAGAGTATTACCACCCTTGCTTCTGCGCTGCTGCCTTCAGAGCTGGGCTCTGGTCAGTTCTGGTCACATAGCAAACATAGAGAAGATTAAGAGACAAGTAAAGAAAATGATTAGCGACATGGAAAGATTTCTCTAAAAAGAGAGATTGAAAAGACTGGAACTACAGCTGGTTGAAAATTGGAATTTCCATCTCATGGGAAATTCTAACCTTTAAAATTTGTTTTAATCAGAAAGTGGGCTGAAAGACCAAAAGTTTTCATGGAATGGATAGCTCTGAAAAAATTTGATTTGATATATTTTTAATCAAAAGAAATTGTTCAATATTTTCAAACTGAATTTTTTTGTTTCAATTTGTCAAATCAAATTGAAATGTTTTATGTAGGCTCAGTTCAACACTGAACTGAGTCTCTCTGAGTTGCTCTGTTATCTTATTATCCCATTCTCCTCTATCACCCAGACTACATCTCCCCTGACGTACCACACTGGTTCAACCAAAGGGAGACTCTGGTACATCATGAGATATGGAGCCAAGCCTGGGAGACCGAATCATAGCATAGAACAGGGACATAAGGCATCCAAACTACAGCTCCCAGAAGGCATTGTAGCAGCGCTGGTGGACTCAGATTCATGTTGAACTGACTTGAAATGAACCATGCTGATCCAAATCAGAACATTTTGTTTCAATTTTCCTAATGGAAAATTAGGGGGAAATGTGCATTTCCTAGGGAAAATGTCCATTTTGCAGAAATTGTATATTGCATTGAAAAAACATTGACAGAAAATTTCCCACCAATTCTCATTAGAACTGTTCAGTTTAGATAGGAGACATATATACAAAATAATGAATGATACAGATAGATAAATCAGACATACCTATTTACCCAGTCATAATACAAGAAAAACGAGCATTAAATGACATTTAAAAGTTAGCAAATTTAGAATGTAGAAAAGGAAATACTTTATTATATAAAACATAGCTAACCTCTGGAACTCGAGGGCACAAATATTACTGAGGCTCAGAGCTTAGCAGGATTCTAAAAAGGATTAATCATTTATACAGATAATACGAACATTCAAAAAAAACATTAGAAGGGACATAAACTCTCATTGCTTCAGGGCAGAAGCAATTTAAAACTAATGAGGGTTAAACAGAAACTTCCTCTATGGGCAGGTAATTTAATAGTGGTCCACTGCAAGGTCCTCAGCATGGGCTGGGTGCAGCTGAGCATCAGGCCAACCAAGTTTAACATTAATAACTTTTTTCAGAGAAGTAAGAAAGAAACTAATAAAAAGAGAGAATTTCACATTTTAAAACAGGATTCTAAATACCCACTGAGAATAAGACAATTAGATGAACTGTTTGGTTTAGAACTATAATCTATTGTTAATTTGATGAGCCTTCATCATAAACATATCTTAATATATGCTGTAAAAGTTCTGGTTTTACTACTGGTTTAAGGGAGAATGGATGCTATGCAAACAACATATTGTTTACTTCCATGTTACTCAGGCTTTGATGATTAAATATTCCTACCTCATAATCACCTCATTTTATTTATTTGTTTGTTTGTTTATTTTTAGCAGGATCCTGCAAACCATGGGAGTCATATATACATGGTGCGAGTGTGAGAAATAAACTCTTTCACCTACATGGAGACTTCTTAACAGTGGAGAATTAGCTTTAACTAGAGAGATTAGATGCATCCCATAGGTCAGAACACGACCACATGAGTTGAAGAAGAAAATCAGTTTAGCAAGAACAGTTTTATGTTATACTTACTCACCAACATGACATGCACCAGTAGTATGCATAATAGGGCAGATTTAATTTTATCTCAGATTTAAATTTTTGACACTCACACTGCATCCAGCCTTTATTCAGTTGAAGAACTGAACAGTATGATCTCCTTGTCAACCTAACTCACCTTTCTTTCATCATCAGTGAAAGAAAAGTAAATGTTCAAATTAAGCTCTTATTCCTTATGGTGTAATCAAGGAGATTAAGTAGAGCTTCATTCCAGCTGATTTTATTAACATTAAAGTTTTATGATAAATTATGAACATCCCTAGAGCTAAACAGCCAATTAAAATAACATAAGCATGGCAGGGTGTCTATTATAATGTTTTTCTTAGAAGAAACTCTAATTATATTGCCATTATACTTTTCCACAGGCAAAGCTATGTTTTGTTACAGGATGGGATGAAAATACAGAATTAATTAACATGAATGTATTCTTCTGACAACATAACTGAGAGTTAGTCTTACACTAAAAATAAACAAAATCCAAGCTGACTGAATTACATGCTTCATGGGGACTGAAAATACTGCATTGAACTGAACCCCTTCATCTTCCCAATAATACTAAAATATCCTTAATGGGATATCAGGGATTGTTCATTGTCAATTAGCTACTACTGCTGATTAGTAGAAAGTGGAAGTCTTCCAGCTACAGTACAGTATCTTAAAATCCATTTTTAATACTGCCTCAGGCACCTTTAAATCAAAAGGGTAACAAAGTGCACATTTATGAAGTTATTAAATACAAAAAGTGTTACTACCCCCAGGGTGATCTCTAAACCTGGTCCTTGCACTCACACACATTTTTCCAGATAGAAGAAACCTGAGTATTAATTGGGTCCTATGTGATAATTGCTCACAATTAACATACAAACACAAAAAGATCTTAAAATGTTGCTCGTCATTAATGCATTAAAGCAGAAATAGTCTACATGTCCAGTATCTTGTATAACATTAATTACCTCATTAACCTTTATTATGCCAACTTGGTCTCAATGTGGTCAAACAGAGGGAAAATGATACAGTAATTGCTGAATATATGGATTATGGAATGAAGATAATGAAGGTAAAGGGAGAAATGTAGTGCAGGACTGAAGATGGCTAGGATAATACAGAAATCCATACGAAGATATTCAAGAATAATTAGACCCCTTATTAAAATTAGTAAACATAATGGAAAAACATTCTGGAAAAGGTAATAGATAAAAATTTATTACCACAGGGTTTGGGATGAGCAAACTGGTTCAGAACTGACCTGAACCATCTCCCATAACTGCCCTCCAGCTTTTTGGGAGATTCAAGAGAATTTGATTAGTTAATTTTAATTTTCTTGAACTCAGCATATTAAAAAGTATTACAATATTACACAGAAATGATGAAAAACACTACAGCTTATGGGAGGAACACCGCAGAGTTTCATTATTTCAGGGATCTTCTATGGCCCATGCTATTCAGGAGGTCAGACTAAATTATCACAGTGATCCCTTCTCAGCCTGGAATCTATGAGAGTGGCCTCACTGTTGAAACAAAAGCACAGATAGTTCTGTCTTTTCATGATGACCAAAGCATATAATCATAGCAAAAAGAGGTGCAGGTTTTACTCACACGATCTCCAGGCCTTGCTACTTCTGATCAGGCTGAAAGTATGCCCCCAAAAGCTGTTTGAGTGAGATCTATGTAATATAAAACCAGCATGACTATCTATACCCATTTTATCCCTATTTGGAGAAATGATATTAATTATAATTATTATTATTATTATTTTATTTTATTTTATTGCAGTTGTTCCCAAAAGTTCCTATCAAGAGTGAAGCCCCATTTGTACTGGCTGCTGTACAATCACACAGTAAAACAGCTTCTATGCCCCTGAAATTTAAGATGCAATATAAAATAAGTCACAACAAATGAGTGTAAGAAACAACAGAGAGGAGTCAGGGAGAGAAAATTAGGATAACAGTAATAAGATTATACAGTAACATAGGGTAGCTATGTGCAAAACTGATTCATTACAAATAATTTTAATTATACATATCAGCAATCTCTACGGGCCAGCTCTAATTTTCCAATATGAGTGGGAAACTGCAAATGAATTTTTACCCTTGAATGTGATACACAACTTTTGGATTCACTTTTCAGTGATTCCACGACAAAATATCCCAACAATAATTTTTTTCCTGGTGGCAGGACTGGAACAGGGATATTTGTGTATTTATTTCTTATAGAAGGTGTTTGGATACCAAGGTGATGGCTTCAGCTTCCAGCTATTTATTCTTGTTATGCCTTTCTCTGTGAGAAAGAGCCCTTTAGTACCCAGTATTTTCTCCCCATGAAGATACTTATACTCTGCAATCAAGTTGCCTCTCAGTTTTGTTTTGTTTTTTCTTTTTGATAAGCTAAACAGATTGAGCTCTTTATGTCTCTCATTGTGAGGCATTTTCTTCAGCCTTTGAAACATTTTTCTCTCGCTTTTCTGCATTCTCTCCAATTTTTCAACATCCTTTAAAAACACGGACACCAGGACTATATGCAGTATTCCAGGATTGGTTTCACCAATGCCACATAGAGATGTAAAATCTCCTCTTCCCAACTCCTACTCACTAGTTCCCTGTTTATACATCCAAGGATGGTTGTTCATTGTGTTTGGCAGAGATTAAAAACCAGGCAGCTTGACAGTGGGATCATCTATGAGGTGCTTATTCTTTATGTCAGACCATAAGCCATATTAGGACATTACAGTAGAACGTCCGAGTTATGAAACCCTTAGTTACGAACTGACCAGTCAACCACACACCTCATTAGGAACCAGAAGTACACAATCAGGCAGCAGCAGAGAAGCACACACACAAAAAAGCAAATACAGTACAGTAATGTGTTAAAAATAAACTACTAAAAAAAAAGGGAAAGCAGCATTTTCCTTCTGCATAGTAAAGTTTCAAAGCTGTATTAAGTCAATGTTCACTTGTAAACTTTTGAAAGAACAACCATAACATTTGTTCAGAGTTATGAACATTTCAGAGTTATGAACAACCTCCATTCCCTGTTCGTAACTCTGAGGTTCTACTGTACATGGAAGATGTGTGCACCTGATGCACAAATGGAAAAACAAGGATTCGCTACAGTGCAAATGCAGAGACCTCCAACCCATTAAACACATTGTGAACAAGTGCTTTATCTTTTCATTTCCAGGAGGTATAACAAAAGTGCAATCAGCATCTCCTGAAGCCCTTCAATGGATTTCAGACATTCCTATTACCTTGAAAATGTTGTTCTATCCATATGAAAGAAGAAGAGATCCATGGATCATGTCAATCCTTTTTGCCATAGAATTGCATGCGAGCTCATGGTCAGTTGTCTGTCCACTGTAATCCCTAAATCTCTTTTACAGTCACGCATTCTGTAGATGTAGCCTGCATTCCTTGTTCCTAGATGTGTAACTTTCCATTTGGCTGTGTTAAAACACACTTTGTTTGAATGGGTCCAGGTTACCAATTGATCCAGATTGCGCTGCATGACTGCTCTGTCCTCATCATTATTTACCACTTTTTGAGAGCTTTCAATTAGCCAGTTTTTAATCCATGTGCTCTACTGATATTTTATAGTGCCAATTTTTAAATCAAAATGTTGTGCAATATTAAGTCAAATATCTTACAAAAGTCCATTTATATTAAAAGAGACAATATTATTGATCTCTGTACTCAGAGTATGGAGAATTGGGGGTAGTACCATAGACATGGAAGCTTGGCTACACCCAAAAACAGTTAGGCAAAACAGATTACACTTAAAATACACTCATAGCCAGTTAATGGAAGTGGGTAAAGACTATATTTCTAGGTAGGCTATGCTTACCTAGCAGAGCCCTCTCTAAAATGGTGATGCTATTTCCTTTGTTTATACTATAAACTGTAAAAAAAAAATGGCTCACATCAGATACAGAACTACATCGTGCGCAAAGTTTATCCGAAAGGAAAGAGAGTTTATTACAATTTCGGAACAAATTAAAAAACAATTCCCAACAATTAAAAAAAAAAAACTGGCAATATCTCCTAATTGTAGTGCGAGTATGCTGATACATATTTACTTATATGAGAGCTATTCAGATGTCTTATCCCAAAGTTTGGAATGATTTTTGGTCTGTTCCCCCTGTAGTCAACTGATTTTTTTCAGATATTTATAACATCTAGCCACATATTTTACCAACTACCACCACCAGAAGTAGTTTCTTTTGAGAAAGATTTATATTTAAGCACATGGTACCCTTGGGGATAACAATACTTAGCATAAGGACAACCTTTTAGACTACTAACAGTATGAAATATTTCTCTCCAATATCTCCCAGTAATAGAATAGCTCCAAAGCAAAGACACCAGCTTTTTAGATCTGATATTACATCTCTTACATCTGTAGCAAGCAGTCATGTTGGGTTTAATCAATTTGTAAAAGGAAAAATAACCTTTGCTAATAATGTGGATTTAGATTGATTACATTCTCATGTTTGGTTTAGGTGCTGAATTGGAGTTGCGTGTTAATGGCTTTCAATCACTACCAACCTGAACTATGGTCACACTGGTGACCTAGCACTGGCTTAATAAGTCATTAACAAGCAATCGACCCACCCAGTTCCGCACAAGTCAGCATTTTAAGTTTTCTTCACGTATGTAAATTATGCAGCATGCAAATTATGCCACTACATTTCTAATTCTATTTCAAACTGATAAACCTATTATTTACTTGTCTGAGGATTTTATTGCTTTCTTGCTCAAAAATATACAAGTAATGTATTTATTTGTCCTCATTTTTCTTTTAGAGGTGGGATGTGTGTGTGTGTGTGTGTGTATAAAGATGAGTTTTTAATCATTCATTGATTTAAAAATTCCCACATTAGAATTCTTGCCCGATACTTACATAAAATGAATTTCAAAGCCTTTTAATATATTTCAAAAATGAACTCAGGAAATTTGAATACTTTCTCTGTCTGCAGAAGATGAACTTTTTACTTCTAAATCCCAGGTAAATAAACAGTTAAGTTTAAATGCCAGTGTAATCATGTAAAGCCAGCATAATGTAGTGGATGAATCAGATCCACAGTCTGCAGGCATGAGAGAAACACATCTGGGGAGCATTCTCAGCAGCTGGGAGTGCAGTGTATCTTTGTGTGTCCATAATTCCCTATTAATTAAACCAAGTTAATTTAAAATCATCCTAACTTTAACAGACATTTTGAAACGGACATAAAGCAGTATCCATAGTCACTTGCTTTTCTCACTGATAACAATGAGAGAGATTTCCTTCATCTCAGGTAATCAAATTGCACTCTCTTTACAGGGACATGGCTACTTCCCTGAAGCTAAGCTATTGTAAAAATAGAGTGCCCATTGAAAAATATCATTCATTGTTTTCTTGTGAAAAAATTATATGATTCTGAACTAAAAAAATTCCACTGGAGTTTTCCTTTGAATTTTCCAAGGGAAGAATTTGAAACTAGTAGGATTTAACAACATCATAGATACACAGTGAAAAATATTCAGGGATTGATTAGGATTAATGGCTATAGCTGCTTTAACACTACCTTTACTGATATAAAGATTGGTTTTAGATTGTAGCTCTAGCCATTAATTTGATACAATCAGCCTAGATTAGCGCACGTGCACATGCACACACACAAAACTCCAAAGGGCAAACTAACCAAGGGCTGCCTATCATATCCTTTTACTAAATCTGGCCTCTGATGAAGCCAGAGCAGCTGCTTTACAGTACCTCCAAATGCATGCAAAGGCCTTCATCCAATTCTGTGTAGCTGCCTTTACAGAGTCCCCATTAAGAAGTTGCTTAATATTCCCCAGGAAGCTGCCACAGAATGACTTTTGCTAACTTGGAGAGCTGCAAGCCCCTGGCTTTGTGGGCCTCAAGAATATAAAAACAGAACCATCTGGAAAGAGTCCTGCCACAGCAGAAAGGCATCTGTTAGCATTAGCATTTGGAAAACCCTTCAGTTTTAGAAAGATTAAATATAACAGCTTAGTGAACATTCAGAGAATGAAGATTATTTCTCAAGCAATTTTAATATCCAGAGAAATGGAGGCTGAACACTTCTTGGTTCAAACAAAAGACTAATTTTATCTTGGGAATCAATCATTTCCAATCAAAACTATGAAGAAGTCAGGGTTCTGAACAATGCCTAATACCTACAAACAGGCTTAGAACAGATGTTGAAGTGTGGTTTAAAATATAAAGTTACAAAATGTGATGATTTCATACTTTGTTATTTTTGTCTTCAGAACAACGAATTATTTTTACAACTTGGGTAGCGTTTCATTTCCATTATTTGCGTTTTTCCTGTTGGTGAATTTAAATTGCTCATTTAGCCTATGCTCTGATATCTTCCTTTTCTTAAATGAAGTTGATAACACTATTAGCTTAGTAGATTCAGTACACTGAATGACTACCAGAGAGCTTTGTCCTTGGATTCAAAATCAAAGAGCCAACCACAAAATGGAGAGGTTTTTTAAGTAATGTCTTCATAGAAACCTGAAAGATGCTTTTGGTACATCTACGGTCCGCCCCTCCCCCCAGCCCCAGAGCGCCGGGAGGGAGAGCGAACGCAGCACTGCTGCAGCTTCCACAGCCCTGGGAAGGCAGACGTCGTGGCCCCAGCCCTTGGAGCCTAGTGGCACCGCTGAAGCGGGGCCTGGGGGCGGAGTGTGGGCGGGGCCATGCCTGGCTGTTTGGGGAGGCTCTGTCTCCCTTACCCGCTGCCCAGGTCTACAGAGACCTGAGTCATTCACAGAGCAATGTCCATCCTATGCGTTAAGGCAAAGATCATGTAGGAAAAACAGTATGTGATCATGTAATTCAAGACTGTGTCATAATGTATACACACAAGGGGAGGGGAAGACATGTCAAATTGAAGTTGCACAGGCAACCTGAAGTCTGGCATTTCCTAACTTTCAAGTGCTTGACTTTGCAATATTAACATTCTTTTAACATTTTTATGTATACTTCTCATTTTTTGTTTTCTTTTAAAAAAGGCAAAACTGAAAAATCAGACATTTCATCATAGGGAACCCTGTTCTGCCATATGGACCGTAACTTGGATTATTAGCAGGGTTGTGACCTTTAGATCCACAGCACAGACTTCTACTACTTGATCTAATGAAAGTACATAGTAAAAGCAGTAGGCTGTTATCCTCTATATGGACCAGTCACTAGAAGGGAAGGAGATTAAGTTCCAGGTTCTGCAGGAGAGTGTGCTCTAGTGGTTGGACAACTGCTGAGCAATTCCTGCTGAGTCTTTGCAGCCCTGGGTGCAAATTCATTTCTTTATGGGGATGGTGCATGTGGAATCAGGTTGGCATGCAGGAGTTGTGAAGGGATGCAGCATGCTAAGTGCAGACTGAATCTTCAGAGAATTTAACTGCTAAACGAAATCTCTACTGAGAATGTATAAACTGCAATTAGTTGGAGGTTTATAACTTAGCCAAATTTTCACAAAGGTGGCAAAAGGTATACCTCTGACACAAAGTCCAACCCCCGCCAAACTTGAAGTACCTACCCAAAAGTCGAAGGGTGATAGAGCTTTTCAATTAACATTTGATTTTGTATTAACCTTACAATGTGCCCTAATGCTGGCCAAAGTCTGGATCAATCTGACATTCTCGAGGAGCTCATTCCAGTGCTTAGGTATTATATTTGGGTAGGGAAATATGTCATTATTTCCCTCTAATATATGGAGTTATAATCACTGAAGGGAGCCTGCTTCTGTACCTTGGTCAATAGCACCCAGTTCTTTTGCTTCTATTGGTTGATACCATCATCTCACATTTGAGACTTGCACCTGTCACTTCCTCTGAAGAACTTGTTCTCATTTGAGGTTCTCTGGTAATATTTAACAAAAGGTTCTTTCCCCAAACCCTTAGGCTGCAGATAGCACCATGATGTCATTTTCCTGACTGACTGCTACAGATACAGCTGCTCCTCTGATAGAATCAGTTCCATACTCATACACCTCTAAACCTGAGTTACTCATATGAGATATAATCCAGAGTCTCATCCTTAGATCCTAAAAGCTGCAGAGAAGTGCAGCTGTCATGAAGAGGTTACAAAAAGCAAGTATCCCAGGAAGCAATGATCTTCATTCCTAGTGGGAGTTTTTCCTCCAGACCTGCTAGATTCTCCCTATCTTGACTGAAACACTCACATTCAACATAAATTATGTTTTGGTAAGTAGATTCTAGTGAGTCTTCCTGAAAAAAATAATAATAGCCAGGTGCAATAAAAGGGACACATCTTGCATTTTGTGTAAACAAAACCTGAAGCTTTCCCTAAGCTAAGATCACCCTAAGGTCAATAGAAATCTTTCTGCAGTTTTATTTAAAAGAAATCAATGAAATCAGTTGGTTTTAAACAAATACACATCCCCCTGCAGTGTTTGAAACCCAAACAACTGCCAGACTAAGAACCCTGAAAGTGAAAGTGACATCCCAGATTTTCATAACCATGCTATTACACTGCTCTACAGCCAAAATGCTTCTGAAATAAATGTAGTCAAACTTTACTAATTCTGGGTCACTGAGAACGAAAATGATGCTTAAAATTGTTGATTGGCTCTAGTTTTCACGATATGCTATTGGGTCAGTATATACGACCCTTGACTTGGGAATGGCGGAGGATAAGTGAGTTATAAAGGGAAGGGATCTCAATTTAAACCAGAAATGACTAAAATACATCTTTGACTGGATCTATGAATAAATCTATGACTGGGTTTGGGCAGTACTTGCTTTTTAGGCAAAACAATGAACGATGCAATCTGAAGCTGGTATTGCGTCATACATGATATGTATTGCATCATGTTATTCCTAGAAGTCATGGATCATGCAATCATAACGAAGCTTACATCACTCTGCTGAACAAATTGCCCTATATCAGCTCTAGAAATCATACAGTGTCGTGCTCTCTTATTTGTCAGTGTTTGATTTTGCAAAGGGACACATTTCTGTTTAGCCAAAGTGAGCAGAGATGCCTCATACTTGTGTGAACAGTGCAGATAACTTCTGCTATGTTTGTGGTGAAGTGACTTTTGCATCACAAAAGCGCAGTTTAACCACTATGGTTAAGAAAGCCTATCACCTTTATTTTGGCTGCAAAATTGGAGATCAGGACAAGAGGTGGGCCCCACACATATGCTGCAACACTTGTGCAACAAATCTTCGCCAGTGGTTGAACAGGAAAAGGAAATCTATGCCTTTTGCAGTGCCAATGATTTGGAGAGAGCCAACAGATCATACCAGCAATTGTTACTTCTGCATGGTGCCTCCAGTTGGGAAAGGTGTGTCAAAGAAGAAAAAGTGGACTGTGCATTATCCGAACATTCCATCAGCTATACGCCCAGTACCCCACGGAGAAGGACTGCCGGTTCCTGATGCACCAGAATCATTCTCACTTGAGTCAGACGAGGAAGAGGAAGAGGATGAAACTTCTGGTCCTGATCCATCAATGTCACAGGACCTACATTTTCTCCCATCCTCCTCCTCTGAACCACACCTCATAACACAAGGTGAACTGAATGACCTTGTCAGGGATTTGGAACTACCCAAGAGTAAGGCAGAGCAGTTGGGCTCCAGACTACAGCAGTGGAATCTCCTGGCAGGTGATGTTAGGGTTTCCATGTTCCGTGACCGTCAAAAGGAACTTGTCCCATTCTTCTTCATGGAAGGTGATCTTGTAGCCTGCAACAACGTCGATGGTGTGATGGCAGCCCTCAACATCGTTCACGATCCAGATGAGTGGAGACTGTTCATTGATTCATCGAAGACGAGTTTTAAAGCTGTTTTACTGCATAATGGCAATGTTTTGCCATCAATTCCAGTTGGTCATGCAGTCCATATGAAGGAAACCTATGACAACATGAAACAACTTTTGAGGTGCATAAACTATGACTAACATCAGTGGCAGTTTTGTGGCGATTTGAAGGTTGTTGCTCTCTTGCTTGGTCTGCAGACTGGATACACAAAGTACTGCTGTTTTCTCTGTGAATGGGATAGTCGTGCAAGAGATTCCCACTACATCAAGAAAGATTGGCCACTCCGACAGTCATTGGAGCCTGGGAGGAAAAGTGTTCAGCATCCACCACTTGTTGAATCAAGGAAGATTTTGTTACCACCCTTACACATCAAGCTGGGTCTGATGAAGAACTTTGTCAAGGCCATTGACAAAACACAAGCAGCTTTCAAGTACCTCTGTGGAAAATTTCCAAGGTTAAGTGAAGCTAAGATAAAGGAAGGTGTCTTTGTTAGTCCTCAGATTCGTGAACTTCTTCAAGATGATGCATTTGACCATGCACTGCGTGGCAAGGAAAAGACGGCATGGAAAGCCTTCCAGTTAGTGGCAATAAATTTTCTCGGAAACAACAAGGCAGACAACTACAGGTTGTTGATGGAAAATCTCCTCAAGGCATACAAAAGCCTTGGTTGCAACATGTCACTAAAGATACATTTTTTGCACTCTCATCTAGATTTTTTTCCACCGAACTGCGGAGCAGTGAGCGACGAGCACGGCAAGCGATTTCACCAGGACATTGCAACAATGGAGAAACGCTATCAGGGCAAATGGAGCCCATCAATGCTTGCAGACTATTGCTGGACAGTGACAAGGGATGCTCCATTTAATGAATACAAGAGACAAGCCAAGAAGTGCCGAGTAGACACTGAATAGGACTAAACTATGTACATAATAGTTTTTTGCCTTTTGTTTCATAATACATTTTATTTATATAACCCTTTTGCTGATTTTTAAAGTGTTACATAAACAGGACAGGTGAAATATTATCATGTAAAGCAACCATAAACACATGAAAAGACCTAGGTTTACAATTTATGATTAAAACTCTACTATCTACACAATATACATAGACATAAAATGTAAAAACTTAAATATCTTAGAAACATATTGTCATATTTGAATTCAGCACATCAAAATACATAATTAATAGCACATTTTATCTCTGAAGCAGACGACTTCTCAAAAATTGTAGACCAGTGTTATCAGAAACATACATTAAAAATTGTTTACAATGTATGATTTTAAGTTCTCAGTCGTCCTTTTACGACACAAGATCTCCAGATTAAAAAAGTCAATGGGCGTGAGGGGGGAGCAAAGTTGTACTGTAGTACACTGTTTCTTTTAAAGGAATTGATTATCTAATGAGAGATTGCAAAAAAAAAAAAAAGTTTCCATTTTACTGGCATTTACCATTTGCTGGATCACCAGGGAACATTTTAAAAAAAAGATTTAACATTACAAAGAGAAACAACTAGGCAGAACGGATTGATCTCTTAAGGCCTGAATATCTGCCTACAAACACCAATGTTCTGGCTATACCGTAGATCCCTCTCTGACAAATTCAGTGCACAAAGTCTCTATCAAAATTGCATTAGAGACAATTAAAGCCAAAATGAAAAATGAAGAGGAAAATAACATCTCCAAGTGCAAACATTTGCAGGTACTGCCTCTCAGCTGCAAGAAATGGAACAGAGACCAGAAGACTTAAACAGGCATGTGAAACCTATTACAGAGAAAATGCAAATGCTCGAGAAAAGTTTATTATGTGACACCACATCTAGCACTTTGATTAAATATAATTTAATTGGAGACTGGAACATTTAAAAACCAAATCTGGACTAAACATTGAAAGGGGTTTTGGGTTTTCTGGAGGGTAAAGAGACACTTGACATTACATAAGGAACTACTCATTCTTTCACTCTTGAACCTGGGAACTACAATAGGCCCAATATACCACATATGAATAAAGGTAATAAATCCAGAAATAATGAACATAGGGTTACCATATTTCCACAATCAAAAAAGAGGACAGTGGGGGGGGGAAGCCCCACCCTAGCCCCGCCCCGCCCCCATCCACTCCCTCCCACTTCCCACCCCGACTGCCCCCCTCAGAACCCCAACCCCCCCTGCTTCTTGTCCCCTGACTGCCCCTGCTGAGAACCCCCCACCCTAACTGCCCCCCCTAGGGCCCTACCTGTCCCCTGACTGCCCCAACCCTTATCCACTCGCATGGGTGTCAGGGTTGTAGAAATTTTGGTGGTGCCCAGAACCCCCCCCACACACCTGCCTAAGGCTCTGGAAGGGGGGTTGGTGGGGGGATGAGGTCTGGAGTGCAGGTCCTGGGCTAGGGATTAGGGTGCAGGAGGGTTACAGGGTGCAGGCTCTGGGATAGAGTTTGGGTGCTGGGTGCAGGCTCCGGACTGGGGCAGGGGGTGGGTGTGCAGGAAGGGGTGAGGGGTGCAGGCTCTGGGATGGAGTTTGAGGGTGGAAGGCGGTGCAAAGGGAGGGGGTGCAGGCTTTGGGAGGGAGTTTGAGGGCAGGAAGGGGGGGTGGGAAGGGGAGGGGGTTTGGGAGGGAGTTTGGGGATAGGAGGGGATGCAGGGGTGAGGGCTGTGGGTCTGAGGATGAGGGGTTCATGATGCAGGACGGGGCTCAGGGATGGAGCAGAGGATTAGGGTGTGGGGGGATGAGGGCTCTGGCTGGGGCTGGGGATGAGGGGTTCATGATGCAGGAGGAGGCTCAGGGCTGGGGCAGAGGATTAGGGTGCGGGGGGATGAGGGCTGGGGCTGAGGGGTTTGGGGCATTGGAGAGGCTCAGGGCTAGGGTGGAAGGGCAGGGTAAAGGCAGCCTGTCTTCCCATTAGTGGATGGGGGACGCTAGGACCTGGGGGCAGCAGACAGCAGTTGCTGCTGGCTCTGGCAGTACAAGCAGGCAAGGGAGAGGCAGGCAGGGAGGGGGGATCCACGGGGGGCGGGGGAAACGCGCGGAGGGGGGGGTGGCAGGTGGAGGCCGGGGCCACTCCCCCGCTCCCTGACTGCCCCCCCCCCGGACTCCCCTTACCATTCTGGCTCCACGTGTAGGCAAAACACGCTGCCCGGTGGGTTGGTTTGTGTGTTACACAGGGCTGCAGACAGAGGGATGGGGAAGCAGGGGAGGGCTCTGGCTGCTGGAGGCCAATGGGAGTGGCTCAATCGGCCCAGCCGCCCAATCAGCAGCCGCACTGTGCATGGGAGGGAGGCGAGGGAGAAAAAAACCCCGGACATTTTAACCTTGTTACCAATTCCTCCCGGACAGCTATTTAGAGACGCAAAAGCCTGACACGTCTGGGGAAATACAGACGGATGGTAACCCTAATGAACATAATGTTCACAAACTTGCTGATTCTTGTGACAGATATTCTCAGGGCCTCATGGAAACAAAGTAGAATAACTTACAAAGGATCCAAAATCTTCTTCCTTGCAGACCTGAGCACTGCTATGCAGGCTAGGAGGAAGGAGATATTTCCTGTTAAGCCAGCAATCACTATGAGGGGTATTGACACTCCAGTCTTGTTTAAGCTAAGTTTAAAGTCATTCACAATGAAGTTACATGCTTTGGGATGCCAAATATGCTAGTCAGTGACACTGTGGATTGTAGCGCTGTGAAACAGCAGACGTTGCTTCTGGATTTGAAGCTGTAGAGAATGCCTTTCTTTATATTTATGCTGTATTCGTTGTTGACTCTCCCACAGTGCCCTCAAAGTTTAGAGAATTTAAATGTAATTCTCTCAGCCTGAAAAATGTCTTTATTGCCATATTGTATGGCTTTTTTGTGTAAGTAAAGTGAAAAACTGTATGGTCTTAGCCATAATATCTTATGCTGTGATCTCGCCAGATGTGACAAGCTAAAGAGGGTCAGGCTGGGTCAGTACTTGATTTGGACACCTGAAAGAAAAAGTTAGATGCTACAGAAAGTGGTATTAGTTATTCAGTAAGTAGCCATCTTCACTCCAAATTGTTCTTTCCCTGACTTGCATACTCACTCATGAAGCACCTAAGGATTGCCCTGAAGTATGGGAATCCTCTGGTGGTGTAAAGCCAGCACAGTCTGCTGTATGCCACCCAGCTCCCCACTCCACACCGAGATAAAGGGGGGCCAAAAGTGGGAGACATGGCAGTCTGCCCAATCCTTGACCAGTGCTGCCTATGGGGTTGCTGCAGCCTTTAATAATAAATAAAGTAATAGTAGCATCTAGCCCATATATAGCACAAAGAAGGCAAGTATCAGCACTCCCATTTTATAGATGTGGAAACTGAGGCCCAGAGAAACAAACTTACCCAAGGTCAAACAATAGACCAGTGGCAGAGCTAGGACTAGAACACAGGTCTCCTGAGTCCCAACCCAGTGCTTTATACTGGGGAGCCATTTTGGCTCTTGGATGGTGCAGGGTTATGGTGATCAGGAAGCTGGCACAGACCAACCTTCTCCCTAGCTACCCCCAAGCATAAGTTTGGTGCATATGGAGCTTGATCCCAAGATATTTGAGGCCCAATGCAGTGCCTCATGTTTGGAAACTACTCAAAAACATTGTAGCGCTGTGAAACAGCAGACATTGCTTCTGGATTTGAAGCTGTAGAGAATGCCTTTCTTTATATTTATGCTGTATTCATTGTCATTCTCTTCTCAGCAGCAGTTCTGGGCAAGAAAAGAGAAGTCGTTCAGGAGTCCTAGAATGTACTGAAGCGCCCCAGGTGAGAGTGCTAAATTGTCACTGTCAAAAGCTGCATTGCTCTGTGGATCCTAACAGTGGGAAGAAACGTAGAACAAACGATTTTATACAATCTATTTTCCCTCAACAGGCTATGCATTGGAAAATGTGCCATCATAAATACAATTAAACAAGCTATGGAGAATAAAAATGGGATTGCAATTGCAGTTTTCCACAGTACTCTATAAGTTTCTTCTGCTAATTAGAAGAAAATAGTTTTGTTGATGAAGCAAAACTCAATATAAAATAGTATAATAAGTCTGGTTTCACGTAATTTTCCTAGATTTTCCCTAGAATCATAGTATAATGGGCTCTGCAACTTCACACAGTCTATTTGAGGCATTTTTAATAGACCCATCACTTAGGCATCTACACAGCAAAGTCCAAATCCTGAAACTGGATCTATACAGGTGGAATCCACTCATTTCAATGGGGTTCTGCCCAGAGAATGGTCTGCCAGCAGTCCCCTCTGTGAATATGAATTATTTCATGTAATGAAGTATGGTCAAGTTGTGAATATTTTATAAAGATTATCAACCATGTTAGAAATGGCATGGTGTTTAAGCAGCTAAGATTAACCAGGCAAAAATAGTGCTAATTTTGTTCACTATTCACAAGTTAGAGCTCCAATATGTGGGTATACGAAGCTTGGGAAGCGGACCAAGTTAGTGCCACAAGCCACATTTAACTTGACCACTTATACTGTGACGTTACACCCCATATTCTTCATAGAAATATGCTTATGATATATATATGGCATAACTAATATGTTTTATGCAAGATGGGTCATGTGAGATATCATTGGAAAGGTTATGATTTACTGAATGTGATTATCCAATTTGTATGCATGTATCATTTCTGTATCTAAAGTTAGGAATACTGACTATGTAACAATTACCACTGTATGTGTACTTGGGAAACACCCACCAGACAGCAGGCCATCAGCCTGGATGGGCCATTAGGAAGAAACAATAAGACTTAGGCCTTGTCTACACTACGAGAGTACTTCGATTTTAGTTAATTCGACTATGTGGAATCGATATTACTAAGTCGAACGTGTGTGTCCACACTAAGGACAGTAATTCGACTTTGTGAGACTTTGTGAGTCCACACTAACGGGGCAAGCGTCGACATTGGAAGCGGTGCACTGTGGGCAGCTATCCCACAGTTCCCGCAGTCCCCCCTGCCCATTGGAATTCTGGGTCGAGCCCCAAATGCCTTCTGGGTAAAAAAATGTGTCGAGGGTGCTTTTGGGCGCCTGTCGTCATCCGTCCGTCACTCAAGCCCTCCCTCCCTCCATCCCTGAAAGCGCCGGCGGGAAATCAGTTCGCGCGCTTTTCTGATTACTGACAGCGCGGACGCCACAGCAGTGCGAGCATGGATCCCGCTGCGACCATCGCTGCAGTTGTGGCAGTTCTCAACGCCTCGCAGCTTCTCCTCCACCTGTACCAGAGGCAGCTGCAGATCAATCATGAGAGGAGGCTACGGCACTACCGTGACGGCATGAAGTCGGACACTAGCTCCGACCTCTCTGAGAACATGAGACCCAGCGCCCAGGACATCTCGCTGTCACTGGGTCTTGTTGATACTGTTGAACGGCGATTCTGGGCCCGTGAAACCAGCACGGAATGGTGGGACCGCATAGTGCTGCAGGTCTGGGATGAATCCCAGTGGCTGCGCAACTTTCGCATGCGGAAGGGGACTTTCCTCGAACTGTGTGAGTTGCTGTCCCCTTCCCTGAAGCGAAAGGACACCCGGATGCGGGCAGCCCTGACTGTCCAGAAGCGAGTGGCCATAGCCCTCTGGAAGCTCGCAACGCCAGACAGCTACCGGTCCGTCGCTAACCAGTTTGGCGTGGGCAAGTCTACCGTGGGGGTTGCTGTTATGCAAGTAGCCAGGGCAATCGTCAAGCTACTGCTATCTAAGGTAGTGACCCTGGGAAACGTGGAGCTCATCAGAGATGGCTTTGCCGAGATGGGATTCCCAAACTGCGGTGGGGCTATAGATGGGACTCACATCCCTATCCTGGCACCGGACCACCAGGCTAGCCAGTACATCAACCGGAAGGGCTACTTTTCCATGGTGCTGCAAGCACTGGTGGACCATCGGGGACGTTTTACCAATATCTACGTTGGATGGCCTGGCAAGGTTCATGACGCTAGGGTGTTCAGGAACTCTGGTCTGTGTAGACGGCTGCAGGAAGGTCTTTACTTCCCGGACCACAAAGTAACTGTTGGGGATGTGGAGATGCCAACAGTCATCCTCGGGGACCCTGCATACCCGCTAATGCCCTGGCTCATGAAGCCCTACACTGGCGCACTGGACTCAGGGAAAGAACTATTCAACTACCGGCTCAGCAAGTGCAGAATGGTGGTGGAGTGTGCTTTTGGCCGTCTCAAGGGGAGATGGAGAAGCCTACTCACTCGCTGTGATCTCAGCGAGACCAATATCCCGATTGTGATAGCTGCTTGCTGTGTGCTCCACAATTTGTGTGAGAGCAAGGGGGAGACCTTTATGGCGGGGTGGGAGCTTGAGGCAAATAGCCTGGCTTCTGATTACGTCCAGCCAGACAGCAGGGCGATTAGAAGATCACAGCGGGACGCGCTGTGCATCAGGGAGGCTTTGAAAGCCAGGTTCCTGACTGAACAGGGTCTCCAGTGACTTTTTACTTTGTGGACACAGATGCTGAACCTGCCCCCGTTTCTTTACCCAGTTACTGTTGACTATCCTTCCAAGTTACATACCCCCTTCCCCACCTTCCCAACAAATAAAATCTGTTCTGTTCTGTTAATGAACAAGGTTCTCTTTTTTACTGTTTTCGCGGGAATGTTTTAAACCGGGGACGCAGACTATGGCGGGGGGCGGGTTTAGTGTTCTGATGCAAATGATGCTTCAAAACTCCGGGAATGACAGGCTCCGCAGTGCTGGATTGGTTGTTTCAACGCAGCCTGCCAGCAGTCCTGGGCGGGACTGGATGTATGTGTCGGCCAAGTGACTTTCTGGCAGGGGGCGGAGGGTAACAGATCCCCTGCTGCGTGGCTCTGTGATCCAGGATAAGGACCGCGGCATAGGATCTCTAACTGCCCTCCCCCGACACAAAGTCACAGATCAACCCCCTCGCACCCCAGAACAAGAAAACCGCCTCCCAGACTGACCAGGGTAACTGGTGACTGTGCTGTGTATGTGTCCAGATGCTGGACCTGCCCCCGCCTCTGTAGCCTGCTACAGATGACTGTCCTGTCCAAGTAACAAACCCCTTCCCCCCCTTCAGACAGAATCCCCTCCAAAAGACACTCTCGGAAACAGTACTTAACAGAAACAGATGTTTTATTATGAACCGCACATGAAAAGGGGGGGGGGGGGAGGAAACTTGGACATGGGCTAGTGTGAGATGGGTAGGGAAGGACTTTTCAAACTTTGGAACGAGAGCCTTCCATTGCTGCAGCAGTGTGCAGTGGCCGACTGACAGTTTTAACGGACCTTGCCGCCCCTCCTTCTTTGTACTTTTGGTGAGGGGGGTGTGGGACTTGGTGGCGGGGGAGGGCGGTTAGAGATAGACAGCAGCAGTGCTCTGTCCTCCTGCCTCCGGTCTTGCAGAACATCCACAAGGCGCCGGAGCGTCTCCGTTTGCTCCCTCATTAGTCCAAGCAGGGTTTGAGTAGCCTGCTGGTCCTCCTGGCGCCACCTCTCCTCCCGTTCCATGACTGCTCTGTGCATTTGTGACAAGTTCTCCCTCCACTGTGTCGTCTGGGCTGCCTGCTCTCGTGAGCACTCCATAAGTTCATAAAACATGTCTTCACGAGTTTTTCTCTTCCTTCTTCTAATCTGCGCTAGCCTCTGGGAGTGTGATGCCAGGCTGGGTTGGGAGACAGTCGCAGATGTGTCTGTGGGAATGGGAAAAAGGGAGTAAATTCCTGAGACAGATAAATGAAGTTGCTAACAAAGAGCATAGTCTTTCTCTGTGAACAACACCATGCACTGCACCTTTCACATGCGCACTCAGGACAAGGTCGAATTTTCGGCCCTCGCCTTATGTGTCTGGGGTCCTGCAGTTGCGATCAGAGAAGCGTTGCAGGACACCTCTACTTCTGCTGCAGGAAAACATGGTAAGCCGTAGACTTGTGGCAGCTTAAACATGTAATAGTAGCACTGGGCTCCTTTCGCACTGAATGCAAGGCCACTCTCTGCTGGCAGCAATCAGGGAAGCATGAGCTCTACCCCTGTCCCACCACCTCGTGGCTGTCCCCGGGAAAGATCCCTGTATGCTGCCCCTATGCCGCCTCCACAGCGTGGCTGTAAAGCAGTCCCAATACTAACATTCCCCTCCCTAATTTAAAGCAGGGCGTCATGTGTGACATAACACTCATGAGGATCTCGGAGACCGAGAGGGGAAGGATGCTGCGTGAAAGCATGCAGAGGCCTGGGCCGTATGCCGCCATGCTGTGCCGCGCACTGATCCCCGACTACCTGATGGACTCATGGCGTGGGAACGTGTGTTACCACGGGGGACCAAACAAGATCGCCCTGCCGTTGAACCTCGTGCGCATGCTGGAGCGGTACCTGCAGGAGAGCTATGCCGAGCTATCCCAGGAGGACTGTCTGTCCATTCCCGGGCACATTGACCGCCTTTTCATTTAAGTTCAGCATTACGGACTACAGAGTGGAGCGTCCTGTGGTGGACTAATCATGAATATCCGGACAGTACTTGATTTTCTATACATAGTTAGGAGTAAATAGTTCACTATAAGCCAACTAAATCATGAACAACAAATTACTAATATAGTTAATATTCCTGTTTTGTTATAAATAAAAGTTTCTATGTTTAAATGAGTGACTGAAAAGCCCATTCTTAACAATATAAATATTCCACTTATGTTAAAATGAAATGTTTAGATGTTTAAAGCACTCACTGCTTGATCCTTCCCCTGATTCGGTGTCCGGGGTAAGGGCTGTGGACGGTTGGTAGGGGATCTCGGTAAGGGTGATGAAGAGCTCCTGGCTGTCGTTGAAATCAGCGGTGCAAGCGCTGTCGACTGCCTCGTCCTCCTCATCTCCTTCCTCATCTTCCCCGTCACCTAACATTTCCGAGGAGGAACCGGCCGTGGACAATATCCCATCCTCGGAGTCCACGGTCACTGGTGGGGTAGTGGTGGCGGCCGCACCTAGGATGGAATGCAGTGCCTCGTAGAAACGTGATGTGTGGGGCTGGGATCCGGAGCGTCGGTTTGCCTCTTTGGTTTTTTGGTAGCCTTGTCTCAGCTCCTTGATTTTCACGCGGCACTGCGTTGCATCCCGGCTGTATCCTCTCTCTGCCATGGCTTTAGAGATCTTCTCGTAGATCTTTGCATTCCTTCTTTTGGAGCGCAGCTCTGAAAGCACGGACTCATCGCCCCACACAGCGATGAGATCCAAGACTTCCCGATCAGTCCATGCTGGGGCCCTCTTTCTATTAGATTGCACGGCCAACTCTGCTGGAGAGCTCTGCATCGTTGCCAGTGCTGCTGAGCTCTCCACGCTGTCCAAACAGAAAATGAGATTCAAACTGGCCAGACAGGAAAAGGAATTCAAATTTTCCCGGGGCTTTTCCTGTGTGGCTGGTCAGAGCATCCGAGCTCGAAGTGCTGTCCAGAGCGTCAACAGAGTGGTGCACTGTGGGATAGCTCCCGGAGCTATTACCGTCGATTTCCATCCACACCTAGCCTAATTCGATATTGCCATTTCGAATTTAGCGCTACTCCTCTCGTTTTCGAGGATTACAGAAGTCGAATTTAAAAGAGCTCTATTTCGAACTAAGTAGCTTCCTGGTGTGGACGGGTGCAGGGTTAATTCGATGTAACGGCGCTAAATTCGATATAAGCTCCTAGTGTAGACCAGGCCTTAGAAGATACTAATCTCTCTCCTTCCTGAGAAGTGTCCTGGGATGTTGCTTTGACACTACAAGGTCATATGATCATGTCACCTGGTACTAAATACCATCTTGGACTTTTAGTGATTTTCCACTAAAAGGAGGGGGAGGTCAAAACTGGGAAACAAAAGATTTTTGCCTTATGTAAATTCTATTTAAGGCTTGGGAGTAAGTTGATCTTGATTCACTCTTCACTGAATCCCCACCCAGAATGACAGCTGGAAAGATCTGAGAAACAAAGAGACAGGGCGGGGAAGAGTTAAGCCCAGTCTGGAAAAGGGATCTGGTCTGTGAATATGGTGTCTGAAGATTTAAGCTGCAAGCAGGGTAGCTAACCTTCAAGAATTTCTGCAACCTGACCCAAAGCAACATTTAGGGTGAGAAACTGCTTCTTGAAACCAGTCTCTTTAAGATCTTAAGCTTAGTATGCATGTTTTGTTTTATTTGCTTAGTTCTGTTTGCTATCCATTATAATAACTTAAAATCTGTCCTTTGTAGTTAATAAACTTGTTTTATAATTATAAAACCCAGTTTGTTATAACTGGGGCGGGGGGGGGTCAAGAAGTTGTGCACATCTTTCTCCACATTGAGGGAGGGAGCAAATTTATGAGTTTATGTTGTAAGGTTTTTTTTACAGGGCAAGACAATATTATTTTGGGTGTACTTTCCAGAAGGGAGCTGCACTTGAGTGCTGGGCAATTTCCTAGCTGAGATTTCCATAGAGAGCTGTTTGTGAGTGCTACCAGAAGCCTCAGAACCTGGTTCAGCAAAACAGGGAGAGGGAGCCCAGGCTAGTGGAGCAGGCAGGCTCAGTGAAACCCCAGTACATCAGGTGGCATCCCGGATTGGGGGGGCGGGACGACCAACCCGTCACCTATACCACTACCAGTTTTCTAAAACAATTGCTTTAATAGCTGTCACACTTTTCTTTGGATTAAAAAAATATTTTTTCTAATTTGGCTTTTGTGTACATGTGACACACTTTTGATCAAATAGATTGTGCAATCTAACCACCATATATCACTATATCTCATAAATCAGATTTCTCACCAGCTAAGAGCATAACATCTCAATACTGACATTTTAATAGATGTGCAAAAGTGGAATAAAATATACAAAGGCTATAGTAAGGCAGTAATATTTCTTGCAGAAGCTAATGTGTATACCCTTTCAAACTCAAGAAATCTTTATGAATGTATGTAACTTCTCATATTGATGATATAAAATGGGATCAAATTGTACAAATAAACATAAGTTTCACATCTCACCTGGCAGTATCTACACTAATGTGTTACTAATTAGCAAATGTGATAATTCTTCCCACAAAACTGCTGAGGTCACCTATGAAATAGTATGATTTATTAAATGCCTCAGAGGAGCTTGGTGCTGTGAAAGAAAGAGAAATCCAGAACTTACAGACTAAACAACATTTGCAAACAAGACAGAATGCAACAGGAAACAAAGAGGAAGGAGATTTTAATATTTGCTTATTAATTTAATTATTAACTCACTTTGTGTGGCCATCACTGGAGTCTTTAAGGAATGAATTTTTGTCCTTAATACTGATTTTTACTTTTATATTTTCATAGTAGATATTATTATAAACCATGAGGAGGGTCACTCGAAACTAAGTACTTGTTTATTAAACTCATCTGCTTTTGCTGCTGCTAGACTAAGTTTTATGCAACTGCCTGGTAACTCACATGAGTTAATAAACTGCATCAGGAGTCTATCACTAGTTAAAAGCATTACCTGCAATTGCTAACATAATTTTTACCTTAATTTGTCAAGACAGTAGTGAACAACTTAGATTCTGAATCAAAAGAAAAGTCAATATTATTTGACTATTTTCATATTCAAAACTTGCAGCCATATTCCTGTGGACTGTTCTTTCAGATTAATAAGAAATGTTCATCAGATATAAAGTGTAAGTGACTAGTCTGATCTTTCTAGTATGACAATCAGACAGCAGTGAAATGTTTACTAATGTTTACTACTCATCATGTGAGGCTATGATTACACTAAACTTCCACTGAAAGTGGACGCAGGGCCAGCTCCAGGCACCAGGTAAGGAAGCAGGTGCTTGGGGCGGCCAATACAAAGTGGTGGCACTACGTCTGCTATTCTTTGGCGGGAATTCGGCGGCGAGTCCCTCAGTCCCTCTCTTCCTCTTTGAGCTGCTGCTGAAGTGCTGCCGAAGAGGAAGAGAGGGAGTGAAGGACCCGCCGCCAAACTGCCACCGAAGAATGGGGCAGCGCGATTGAGCTGCCGCCGAAGTGCTGCCGATCAGCTCTTTTTTCTTTTCTTTTCTTATTTTTCGCCACTTGGGGCAGCAGAAAACCTGGAGCCGGCCCTGAGTGGATGCCCAACACATCTCTCTCTCTCGTCCCCTTCACTTGCACTCATGGAACAACTGGTTGGCAAAGATGGAGGTCAAACAGTGATGGGCAGCCACATGGGAGATAAACACAGTATTAGCCTGAACCTTTTAAAACTAATTCAACTAATACAGAGTAATCACCAATGAAGACAGGGCCTAAAATATATCTGACTGTAGACTGACCGGCAGCAGTGCATTGATTAATCCCTACAATCAGAATGGGTGCATCCTAAAAAATGTAAAACTTAGGCTGTCAATACCAGCACAGAGCTGCTCTTTGCATGCATTGCTTCTCTGCTGACATCAATGCCTGGAATCTAATGCTTTTAAAGAGCAATGGAATTTCCCGTTAGATTCTGACTTTAAATTAGCTGGGCCTTTGGGTCAGACTTCATCATATGTATTAAGAGATGTCCCATATTTCGTGCCAAATGTCCTATGAACCTCATCTAATAAGAGAGTAGCATTCGATCATACAAAAAGTACATTTTCAAAGAAATATCATGCAAAGGATCATAAACTGTGATACAAACGTAAGGTTTTGTACCATGAATAACTACTTATGGAGCAGTATCAATTAAAATCTGAATGGAGAGAATTTAATAATAATAAATTTAATTATAATAAAAGGGCTCTAATTTTTACACCTTTGGATTTGAAATTGGAGTGTTGCTTTGCTTAGTTAGAAGGGGAAAAACTTCTATAAAAATTACATTGATTAGCAGTTTTGAGACCTGAATGTTAAAGTTCAAAACTTTAAAAACAGTTTTAGTCACTCAAAGAAAAGTCAGACTCCCTGCAGAATATGTGCCACATATTGTTATAAAGGATAATGTGATTTCTAGCTGTCAAACTGAGTCATTAGAAAAAGGAAAGAAAACTAGAAATGTGAAAGTTCTGAGTATACCATATGGAATAAAAAATGCAATATTTTTCAATTTTCAAAAGTAATCCTAAAAAAAAAAGAAGAGAGAATAAGTCTTGAAATAATACACCAAACCAATATGGCCTTTCACATCCCTATTCCAAATGTGAGGTATATCAGTAAAGAAAGAAAGAATGACAATCCATAGATATAAGATATGCTACAAGTGATCATTCCTGGACATTTTCAAAATAATATCATTTAAAAAGTAAAAGACTCAGTCCTTCCAGCACTCATTACTGAGCACAGTGTTTGCTAAGGCCATGAGCACATCTCAGGTAGCAAACACTAAAATAGTATTTGCAGGATCGGTCCCTAAAACAGTAATCTCTCCAGGTCATTGTACACTGTTATTTTTTTTTCAATGTGTGGAAACTACCTCTGTCTGTCACCATATAACTATGAATCTAAAACAATAATTAATATTTAAGGGACCACCCTTTTCATAGGATATCCTAATAAACCAAGTGTTCAAACTGTTAGTCCTTTTTCTGCTATTTTCTGCCTGCACCTCTCAGGATAGAACTTCAGATGAGTTCATAAAATAGCTTGTAATTATTATAACTTTTTCAAAGGTTGATTCATCCCTCTCAGTAGATTACATTAGAAAAAAAACAAATGAAAAGCATCAGGGAAAAAAGACAAAAAAAACAAAGCCCCCTCCAAAAGTTGCAGCCAACAGACCTCTTACTCAAGGGTTAGTATTTCAAGCTAGAAAGTAAAGTAACTTATTATAACTTGACAACAAACAGAAAGACTTTCCAAGCTAGAGGCTCTTGCCAGTTCTGTGACCCCATGGTGTGAAGCCTGGTTTCCTAAAGGTCTTCTCCCAGTTGCGTTTCCCGAGCAACCCTTCTCCCAATCATTTGTGCGAGGAATGGGAGAAATTGAGTGGGAGTTAATTCCTTATTCACCTTGGACCATGTAGCATTTCTCTGCACCTTGTCAGATTGCATTAAACAACGACGTTATAAGATGATCAGTTTAGTAGTTAGGCTGTAGCCTCAGCTCCTGGAGAATACTGCCAGAATCTCTGAGAAGACATTAAACCCTCAGAATTAACAGATTATCCAGGTCCACAGAGTTCTACTGTCTCATGCAATAAGCATATACACCTCTACCCCGATATAACGCTGTCCTCGGGAGCCAAAAAATCTTACCGCGTTATAGGTGAAACCGCGTTATATCGAACTTGCTTTGATCCACCGGAGTGTGCAGCCCCGCCCCCCAGAGCACTGCTTTACCGCGTTATATCCGAATTCGTGTTATATCGGGTTGCGTTATACTGGGGTAGAGTATCTTTAGTATCATATATGTTTTTAAATAAAATAGATTATCAAGTAATAGCTGAGGAGCTGGGGGGAAATATTTAGTTAAAACCTAGAACAGAATTAATAAAGCTAAAAGCACCATTGCACATTTTTTTAAAGATAAGAACATTTGGTTATATTTTTATTTTTGCTATTGGAAATGTGGCATTGTTTTATTACTGTTTTTTACTGACACAACTTAGAATACAGATGAGGAAACCTTGGATCAAGTGAGGTTAAGGCTAACATTTGGGTTCAAATCCAAATCAGGGCAAGGGCTTAGGTCTGACTGTGAAAATCTTTTGATTTTGACTGTAAGGGGTGTAAATCTCATGCGACTGATGACATAAGGACATTTCTGTTATCTTGAATGGTGGGAATCTCATAAAACAAAATGTCCTTGAAAGATTTCAACATCATCAAGCAGGAAATGGGAAAAAAAGGCACCCTCTCGGTTTGGATCCAATCTCAAACCAGACACAACAGTGGTGGGTTGGATCCTGTGTTTTAAATTTGAACCTCCATACCCCCAAATGTAGAGGTTTCAGATTAGACTCATCTCTAGTTTAAATATTTCTAAAAGTTAACTATAAAACTGGAAATATTTATGCAGAAAAAAATAAATTACATATGTGAGTGTGGATATGAGTTTTTCTTTTAGGTATTGGTTAAATATTGCATTTCTGTTGTATCAAAGACACAAATGCTAAAAATAAAATTACAGTTAAAAGAAACCACTTGTAATTTCTATTGACATGAGAACAAAAAATCCTGGTATTATGATTTTTTGCTTTGAACAAGTGTGTAGTCCACCACAAATTCTGTGAAAAAATAACTGATAATTTGGTTGATTACCTTGACTCTTGTAATATTAAATCACGGGTAATATTATGATGGTATTTTCCAAGAAATCTACCTTCAGTGCATACTAGCAGAACTTTATTACAGCACATGGAATGTTTTGATCCACAACTTAGTTCAGAATCAGAAGCATGAACACTATTAATATTTACACTTCTAAATCCAAATTTCTCACTCTAAAATAGAACATATACACCGGAACCGTTTAAATCAGGTCTGAAGATAAAATCTTCTGATAATCCCAGTTTCTGACTTCCACTACTAAGAAGTTAAATATTAAATCTGTGGTAAAGTTGCACTAATAATTAGAAGACAGCCAAGCAGAGTAGTTTTACAATAGCACATTCACCTAGTACTCATGGGGCTGGGTTTAAAACTGCTTTTAGCATCAATGCATTTTATACTACTTTGCATTAAAGCATCAGACCAAAAAATCCTAACACCGAAAAACTAAACAAGTTCTTTTACAAAGCCGTGTCAGTCTTAGATAGTTGGTTGAACTTCTGAAACCACCCTTTACGGTCAGGCATTTTAATACTAAAATTATTATGTCTGAAATTTGTGTAGAACTTCACTCAATTCTCTTGTTACAAATGTGACTGTCATATATGTTACTGAGGATTTTAAAGTTTTGCCCTGTCACACACAGATTGTTGAGCTACCTTTTGGACAGAAGGCCCTAAAGCCAAGGTCCTTTGCATAAGGAAAATAAGGTGACAGACAGTACAACAGATGCAGCACTGGAAAGTAAGTTCTTACCTTCAAGGATATTTTAGCATCAAAACATCATTTCAGTGCAGAGGGACCAACTCCTTCTGCAGTCCCCTCTATGTGTTTGGCTTTCTCTTCTGTTCCCTATGGATCTGTGACGCTAAGAGCTATGTCCCCTTCCAACTCTGCAACCCCCCAAATCCCTCCTCACTTGCACAGCTATTTCCATGAAATATTCAAGGTCAAATTTGCAGTGTTTTCTTTCCTCTCTGCTCCTCTTGTCGGTTCCTCCATGGAAGGAGACAATAGCAAGCATCGGGAAATCAGTCATCCCATTTCTCAGCATTGAAGCAGTAAAGTAGGGAAGCAGTATGCTCTAGTGTAATGGATTCACTGTGTGACATTAGACAAGTCTTATGTGCCTTTGTCTCTCTCTAATAATATGTATTACAGTTGGCCAGAGAATGGGTCTTTTCCTGTGGAAAATGTTGACTTTTCATTAAAATAAAAAAATTCAGCTGATAACTGGAAAGGTTTCAGTTTTCAGATTTTTGATAAAAATAAAAACATTTCAAAGAAATTAGATATTTTCTACAAAAAATTTTTTTAATGAAACCCAATTTTCCATTAAAGAAATTGACCGAAAAGTTTCAACCATCCCCAAAGTACCTACCCATCTTTATGAAGCACTATGAGATCAACTGGGGAAAAAGCACTCTATAAATGTTAACCATATTATTGTCAATGGAGTTACAAGAAGCTAGTAGCCTATCACAGCAAAAAACAATTGCTGTGGAACACTTGTTCCTATTGTAATGTCTGAGAACAGGGAGGATTTTACAATAGCACTATTGAAAGACTCTCTCAACCACATATTTGTACCTTAATATAACTATGGTTTCGGTCTTTAACACATTCAACAGTAGTGGCCTTGATGAAATGTTACCATCTGTCTACAGTCACTTTCAAATGGCATCTTTACTGTCTTAACAAATCTAGAGTGCCTGCACAAAGTAACACACAAGCATTTTTGCAAGAGTATATTTGTCCCTGGTATCCCAACATACTTTTCCTTACAAAGTCTTTTCCTTCTCTCTGTGAGACAGTGCACTCCACAAAAAATACATTTGTTTTCATGCTTCAATGAAAAACAAAAAAGAATTTGCTTTTGTTTTTACTCTACATTTTTCACCAATGTTAATAAAAAGCTGAAGTGTAAACATTCCCTTTTGCTGTTATTGACATTGTGGCCCCAACAGAACAGGAATTAATGTGTTATAGTGAAAAATTATGTGAAAATGGTGTTAGAAATCTATAATTAGTTATTGTTGTTTCAGTGTTACACAGAGGAACTCGGAACACTGTCATGGTCTAAAAAGTAGAGCTTATTTAGGAAGAAACTGCTAGTCCGCAATTATGCTCCTGCGCATAGTAGATGGTCTCATACTCTTAAGGCAGTGAGGCTTAGTGCCTAGTATTTAGTACCACTATTTTGCACAAATCTTATGGAGTCACCACATTAACAATTTGACATATTGTTCAAAGATGAACTGGCAATATCATGGTTTACTTAATGGTATGGTAGGAAAGACATCAAACCAAATCAGTGCTGATGTTTTGCATGGCCCTTTTAAAAACACTCAAATATGCATAGTGGTTTAGAAAGCTGTATAAAGAAATGTGTAGATGCTGAAGAGCTTTGCATCTGCAGGGATTAAATAAGCCATTTGAAAGTGCCTCCGTTTTATATTCTGCACAGATGAAAGCTATACTTGTTTCTACAAAGCCAAACAATGGATCCCTGTCAAGTAAAGGGGTCTTTTGCTGCAGGTCTCCATGACCGGCAGAAGCATAAGGGATGAAATCTTATCCCCACCAAGGGCAGGGAGTAGCAGGACAGCTACTCTGAAGCTCCTCTTCTGCCAATGTGCTGTCATAGTGGCTGAAGCTTCTTCACCTTTCCCCTCAGAGCAGGGCCGGCTCTAACATTTTTGCTGCCCCAAGCAAAACAAAAAAAAAACCGCTCGGACTGCCGCCCGAACTGCCGAAGCTACATGGTCACAGACTGTGCTGATATCCCTTCTACACTGCGCACACAGAAAGTGCCATTGTCCATAAGGGGAGAGAGGGGGGACAGTGCCTCAACTTCTTCATGGCCTGCCTTTCCTCACTCGCAGAGGAGGAAATTCCTCTTTAATTAGGGCCCTTAGACCTGTAGAGGTGGAAGTGTCCCTCCTGTTTTTAATTTAATATTTGGATTATTGTGATATCATCACACATTTGACACAAAGAGCCAGGCCAACAACTTTATTGCTGTTTATTCATTTATTCCTAATTTATTGTAAAGATAGAAATCCCCTACCAAGGGTACCACCATAGATGCTAAGACAGTGTTGCAGGAAACTCACACAGAAATCAGGAAAACAAATATTCTTGATCTTTTCCTTGTTCACTATGAATTAAAAGGCTATAGGATGTTCAATTTTTGCTTCAGTACCACAACTTCAGAAAAATATGCAAGAAATACAGTGAGAATTAGGGTGGTGATTTTAAGACTGTTCATAAAAATCATGATACGGGACTAAAATACCCAACAGTAGGCAAATGTTTGTCAGTACAATTCAAAAACCAGATTGTAGAAACGTTGTAAGAATTCTAAACATAAGAACAACATTTCAGCTCCTATAAGCACTTGTCGGTTCCTGATAACATCTTCCCACAATATTAAATAAAATGTCTTCCCCCAACCTTTACTCCATACTTGTCTATATATTTTACAATGATACACACACACACACATCCCCACAAATGTGAGGAAAAGGAGAATGGATCTCCTTCTCGGCTGTTGGACTGGGAAAGGCACCCTCAGAATTCAAAAATCAGAATACAAAAAGCTAAAATCAAAATCAGGATACATATTTTAACCTTCATATAAAATCCTTATAGAAATGAATAGGCATGAAACCAATAACGTTCCACAGAAGTGTACCAGGATTCTAAAAAGATTACTCAGAACCCAATAGAGGATGGTAACTCTTCTATAGGCTCTGTCAAACATCCTATAAATTTTCACACAAACCCATATGACTATTACAGAGTTGCACAGGCTAGTTTACTAATTTGATACTATGATTATAATTTTTATTAATTCTATTGGACTTTTCCATAAGGGAAATCAAGCATAGGGATTTTATTTAAAAAACCCAACATTTAATGGTGTATCATCTGAAGTTTGAACCTTTGAGATTGGCAACATCATGAAGCTTAGAAAATAAAGATGTAATTTTAAATTAATTATGTAGAATCACTGAATTGGGCAATGAAATTTCCTGCGTTGAAATGTGAGACATGCATGCTTCAATGTGTAGGGAGTGTGAAACTTTGAGATATAAAATAAAGAATTTCTCATTTGAAAAAGAACATTTGAGGTTGTCTGTGCTGGCTTTCTACCACAAGATTGCTGCCTGCAGTTAGCTAGCTCAACTGCTATTCTCCCTTACATCTGCTTTGTGTGCCAAACTGCTTAAGAAATGCTAAGCTGAAGTTTCCATTAGGGAATACCTTGCCCATATAGAGTTCTTGATGCAGACACAGTGGCAAAATGAGGACAGATGTATGCATGGAATTAAGCAGCAGGCTGCAACTTTTATTAAACTTTAGCACAGGGGAGAGGTGCTACCCGTCCATCACCCCTACAATACTAAAGCTTATGCTCTAATAAATTTGTTAGTCTCTAAGGTGCCACAAGTACTCCTGTTATTAATAGGTTCCAGTGTGAGGCTTACAGAGCTGCTTACCATATAACCCATAACTCAGCGTTGGTTCTCTTCAGCCTACCCCCAGGACTCCATCTCTCTCTGAGTCCTAGCAACCTCTCCCCCACAAGGGGGACGGAGGGTGCAGAAGAGTGGGAACCGTGGCCCATGAAGACCACAAGTTTCACCCCATCCCATGAGCCCAAGGTCCATCACCAAATCCTCAGGTCTTTTTCCTCTGAGAACTGTTCATTTTATCCTTTTAACTGCCTGGAAACCGTCTGCAAGTGCAACAAAGTAACAACTCAACCCAAGTACCTCAGTTAGGTACTAAGAACATTCCTACTTAACTCCCTGTGGACTGAAGGTGCTGCAAGGAAGGTGAAAAACTCCCTGGTCCTCTGTCAATTGACTGTTGGGAGAAAAAATTCTTTCCTGACTCCCAAATGGGTTATCGGCTAGACCTGCAGCATTTGTCAGGCCAGGTTCCCATTCCTATTTCAGGGTGAGGCTACTGGAACGGAGTCAAAAGAGGCTCCACATGGCTCCCACTTCAGGTTAAATTCTGGGAGCTGAGGAATGCTGGCCAATCAGTACCCCTCCCTGCAGCTGGCCAATGGGTGCCAGAGACTTTGGGGGAAGGTAGGGGGGAGCTACCTGGCGTCCCTCAGCAAGTGTCCCCTCCCTTGCTGAGGCAGGCTGGGGGCATTTGCCAGAATATGACACCTTCTGCTATCTTGGTAGCCAACTTTCTCAAAATGCAAAAACTGACAGTTGAGATCCAGCACAGGATCCAGTGCGCAAGTGCTTCCTTTGGGAAACTGCTCCGAAGCGTTTTCATAGACCGTGACCTATGGAAGGACACCAAGATCCAGGTCTATAAGACAATTGTTATACCTACACTCCTTTATGGATGCGAAAACTGGCTGACCTATCGACAGCACCTCAAGAGTCTGGAGAGATACCACCAACAAGGCCTCCGGAAGATCCTTCGCATCAAGTGGGAAGATCACTGCACTAATGCCAGCCTCCTCACTGAAACCAATGTCACCAGCATTGAAGCAATGATCCTGATGCACCCGCTCTGCTGGGCTGGACATTGTGTGCAGATGCCAGACTCTCACCTCCCAAAACAAGCCCTCTACTCTCAGCACACCCATGGTCAGAGATTCCGTGGTGGTCAGAGGAAATGCTACAAAGACACGCTGAAAGCGTATCTCAAGAAAACTGAGGTGGCCATCACAAGCTGGGAGGAGCAAGCCACCAACCGACCTCAATGGCACCACATCCTCCATGAGACAGTGGCCCACTTCGAGAAGAAGAGCCTTGCCATCGAAGCTGAAGAGAGAGAGAGAAAGAAGGAAAAAGAAAGAACTTTCTCCCAGCAGGCAGCTGACCTGCCAGGAAATGTTTGCAGATCTGTGGTTCCAGGATTAGACTCCTGAGTCATCTCAGGACCTATATATAAATCTGTGGTAGAGATCATCCTTGAATTGAGGGATCGCGGATGATGGCATGATGTTAACACAGTGTATCATGCTCCCTACTGGTCCCCTGCTTCTCTCAAAATGAAATAAGATCAGTTAAGACTTTCATTTGCTTTTATACATATAAACATGATATAACAGATCTGATGCTAATCCCTCCATTCTGCTTTCAGAGAAATCATAGAATCATAGAACTGAAAGGGAACTCGAGAGGTCATTTAGTTCAGTCCCCTCCATTCATGGCAGGACTAAGTATATAGTAAAGTAAATATATTGCAAGACTGCATGATGCAGATTACCTAAATTAACTGTACACGCAGTGCTCTTTTGGTACATACAATTTTTAAAAGGCACAAAAAGCACCATTTTTCTTTGTTTGTCATTGGGTTGATTAGAAATATCCCTGTACTAGTAACTGACAGGAGTATAGCTAGCCATTTGAAATCTGAATACACAAAGGCCTTCCTGTTGCTTCTCACCTCAATTTCAAACAGGGAGCAAAAATGTACACCTGCAAAAACCAACACTCTCAGGCTCACATGGACATTTGTATCTACAGCTTAGGTATCTGTGTCAATAGGTCTGCCTGTCCTAATATCCAATTACACAGAAAGGTGGGTTTTTGTGGGGACATTTTTTGCACCTGCTATGACCACTAAACAACGAGTATAATAAGAGAAGTGCTTTTGAAAAATTTCCCTTAGTCTTTCTGTGCCTCAGTTCCCCATTTGTAAAATTGAGATAAAAGTACTTTCCTACCTCCCAGGGTGTTGTGAGGATAAAAACATTATAAACTGTGAGGTGCAGTAATGGGGTCCATTGAAGTACCTAAGATGGATAGATAATTAGAAATAACTTGCAATGTAATAACAAAAGGCTTAGTAAAGAACCCAGAAAACCTGCCAATTATCCCCAGAAAATTAAAAATGTTTGTGGCAAAGAAGCAACCAAAGCTTGAATGTCAAGATTTTTCTGTAGTTTTGACTGGACTTTCTCAGCCCTGATTGGCTGTTTGCTTCAACCCTCTCCTGCCCTTCTCTCTTTCTATTTACCTCAGCTTCACTCCATATCTACCCCTGTTATCCTTGCCTCTCCCCCTTGCCCTCTTCCTTTCACTTTTATTTCCATTTAAGTTGAACACCTTCTAACTAAATCCCACCCACACCACAAAAAACTGTGGAACTAACAAGACATTTTCTGCCATCACAGTGTTGTACCCCTTTCCCTACCCTGTAGCTCTGTTGTGTATTTAGACCAGGGGTGGGCAAACTATGGCCCCAAGCCGTTTTAAGATGGCCTGCAAGCTCCCGCTGGGGAGCGGGAGCGGAGTCGGCACCACACAGCTCAGCCCTGATCTGGCGCTCCGGCAGGGGCACTGGGTTGAGGGCTGCATCACATAGCTCAGCCCCGCTCCGGCGCTCTGGCCGGGGCACTGGGTCGGGGGCCACACCATGCAGCTTGGCCCCGCTCCAGCTGGGGCGCTAGGTCGGAGGCCACACTACGCGGCTTGGCCCCGCTCCGGCTGGGGTGCTGGGTCAGAGGCCGCACTACATGGCTCGGCCCCGCTCCGGCTGGGGTGCTGGGTCGGAGGCCGCACCACGCGGCTTGGTCCCATTCTGGAGCTCCAGCCGGGAAGCAGGGTCAGGGGCCGCACCATGCAGCTCCCGGAAGCCGCGGCATGGCCCTGCTCTGGCTCCTACGCACTCCAATGGAAGCTGCAGGGGCGGTGCCTGCAGATGGGGCAGCGTGCAGAGCTACCTGGCTGCGCCTCTGCGTAGGAACCGGAGAAGGGACATGCCACTGCTTCTGGGAGCCACTTGAGATAAGCGCCACTTGGAGCCTGCACCCCTGAGCCTCTCCCCACGCCCCAACCCTGCCCCAGCTCTGGTACCCCTCCTGCTCTCCAAACCCCTCAATCCCAGCCCAGAGCACCCTCCTGCACCCCAAACCTCTCATCCCCAGCCCCATCCCAGAGCCTGCACCCCCCCAACCAGAGCCCTCACCCTCTCCTGCATCCCAACCCCAATTTTGTGAGCATTCATGGCCCGCCATACAATTTCTATTCCCTCATGTGGCCCTTGGGCCAAAAAGTTTGCCCACCCCTGATTTAGACTGTAAGTCTGTTGGGGCAGTGTGACAAACTAATGAGCAGCTGCGTCAACTCTGCCCTGCAACCTTGGGTGTCTTACAATGCCTTGCTGAAATAGCTCCTCCCTGGGCTGCTAACAAACAGCCGTCCAGCATGTAAGCCACACCCTTGAGTGTGTGTGTGTAACTGCAGCCTGTCAGACACACTCAGGTTATACTCTAGCTCTCACCAGCCTTGGTTATACTGCAGGGTCACCCCAACAGCCCCGGTGTTAGATTTTCCCCCAGAAATGTATGTCCTGTACTGCCCAGCCCTCTCCTGGACAATACAAGTTATATTTAGTCTGTTATTTCTTTAAAAAAAATTATCTAAGTAGTTAACACATATTTCACAGGACCATTCAAGGTCAAGTGGTCCGTTAACACCCCTCCAGTCATAGGAAGAAAAGGAAGGGGAGGAAACAGTTGGGGGGAAGGCTGTTACAGACTGTTCTAATAAAGCCATAAATCCAGTGTCCCTATTCAGTCCATGATTTTTAGTGTCTAGCAAAGTTATGAATTTAAGCTCCCAGGCTTGTCTTTTGAAAGTGTTGTGCAGGTTTCCTTTGAGGATGAGGACTGATAGGTCACATATAGAATGATCACTTTGTGAAAAGGGTTCACCCACAGGTGATAGGGCATTTTTGTCTTTTATCATTTTCTTGTGTGAATTAATCCAAGAGCATAGTGATTGTCTGGTTTCACCCACATAGTTGCTATTGGGGCACTTAGTGCACTGGTTGAGGTACAGCACATGTTGATATATGCATGTGTAGGACCCATGGATCTTGAAAGGTGTGTTGCGGGGATGTTGATCATTGCAATAGCAGAGATATGTCTGCAGATTTTGCATCTATTGTTCTTGCAGTCTGGTGCCGCTTTCAGATGGTGTATCCTGGTCTGTGGGGAGTTTCCTTCTGATGATGAGCTTGGAGAGGTTAGAGGGTTGTTTGAGGGCCAGAAGAGGGGATTCAGGAAAGATTTATTTCAGGATGGGGACCCCATTGACTATAGGTTGTAGTTGTTTGATGATACCCCATAAGAGTTCCAGTGTGGGGTGGTAGGAGACAATTAGGGGTATGCCATCAGAGGGGGGATTTATTTCTGTGTTGAAGCAGGTTCTGTCAGGGTATTTGGGTGGCCCATTCCATGATGTGATCTACTTACACATGCTTATCACAACATATGGTATACCTCATCCATTGCACTAAATGCCCCAATAGCAACTATGTGGGTGAAATTAGACAATCATTACAATCTCGAATGAATTCACACAGAAACATGATAAAAGGGAAAAACACCATATCACACGTGAGTGAACATTTTTCACAAAACAATCATTCTATATCTGATCTATCAGTCCTCATCCTCAAAGGAAACCTGCACATTTTCATAAGATGAGCCTGGGAGCTTATATTCATAACTTTGCTAGACACTGAAAATCATGAACTGAACAGACACACTGGATTTGTGGTTTATTACAACAATTTGTAACCCAATAACATCACCGCCCCCGCCATATTTTTTTCCAACACCACTTCCTTTCCTCCCTATGACTGGAGGGGTGTTAACGGGCTACTTCACCTTGAATGGTCCTGTGAAATATGTGATAACTACTTATGCTAAACAATCTGTTCTATAGTTTCCCAGACCTGAAGAAGAGCTCTGTGTAAGCTAGAAAGTTTGACTTTCTCACCAACAGAAGTTAACCCATTAAATGACATTACTTCACCCACCTTGTTCCTCTAGTATCCTGGGACCAACACAGCTACAACAACACTACATAATCAAATATAAACACCTCCCCCCCCCACACACACACTTTATTTATAATGTTTTAAAATATGTAAATGTAAGTGCCAAGGATCACCATCAACCCCTTGAGCCATAGTTATCTGGCTGATTTCTTACAGGCAGTGTAGGGGAGGAGGATACCGACAACAGATTTGAAGGAGGACAGAGTGATGTGTTACAATCAGTCCCCCAAAAAGGGCACCGTAGAAGAGAGAGGGACGTTGATGTGAGAAACTGACCAATGGGGGGACAATACGCAAGAGGTAAAGCTGGGAAGGCCTTGAAGGTGAGGACAAGAACTTGATGCAGTGAAATTGGGCACACAGTGAGAACTGAGGTATATAAAGTAGAAGTAAATACATAAGTAAATATAATTTTTGAAAAATTAAGACATATGCCATTCTGGTTCTACAAACAAAATTACAGTGTGTGTAGAACATGCCCCTTTATTTTCCACCGGTTCTTTTCTATCATCTCTTTCTATCTTTCATAATAGAATTATGACAACCAAGATTACTTGTTTTTATTAATTAAATCTCTCAGTCCCTAAATAGCCCTTGACCATTATAGAAATCAGTGTAACAATCAGATCAATAATAATCCCTGTACAACAAAATATACTTTAGCTGTGCCCATATGTTCTTTTTAAATAGGGTTTTAGTTAGATTGCTCCAAAACATTGCTGTTATAAACATGGACCATATAATATCCTGTTCCTCAGGAAAATAAATACTGTGTAATTAGTTTTTCTTCTATCCTCTTGGAAGCTAAAGCCCTGCAGTGGGTCAGTTTATAGAGAATACTGTGGAGTAGCAAAACCAGTGATTCCACAGAATCTTAGTTTGCAAGTTACACTTACAAAGAAATTCTTGGATTCATGGAAAATGTTAGACTACTTTCAGTTTTTTCCTCTGTAATAGGTATCGTGCCAAGCCAGTAATGGAGGAACTATAAAAATATGAGAAGTTTTAGCTGATTGTAAGGGTTTGTTTTTTTAATATATTTTTAGTACCTTTAGGGAATTTCCAATTTTTTAAGGGAATGAATGCTAGGATGATCAAAATTAGAAATTAATCTAATACACTGTACCAAACTTAAACGATTTGATATCTAAAAAATAAATATGTTTCTGTTATTTTACCATTAATATTTCACAATAGCCCATAAAATTCAGCTGCATTTTACATCTAGCATTTTGAGGGATTGAATCTTCCTTTATGCATCTTCACATCAGGGAATGTATTTCAAAACTTCAATTATAACTGCATCCAGAGTCCTGGTTATGACAGGTATTCTATAAAGGAAATTGAGGCGATATTTGTCCTCTTTTCCCACTTAATTTCATATAAGGTTTGAAAAATATTTTTATGTTGCTGTTTTTTAAAGTTATTCTCCTGATATACATTTTTTAATATCTTAAAAATAACAGGAGCATCAAGCCTTCTCTTCCTGGGTTTTGTTGAAGGACAATGTGGAGGCATTAAACTGGTTTTGTGAGCTTTCTCTGCCATTAACTGAACTTTGGGATGCTCAATCTTTACCAAATAGAACAGATCTTTCATCTGTTTATATGGTGAGTTAAACAGGTGTTAAAACAAAAACATTTTCAACAATCTGAATAAAAATTGCTTCTGTACGTCTCTCTATCAAGTGTCTCTTGCTTGATATCTGCAATGTCATAATCCTACTAGTTCTCCATTTGCTCATATAGTCTTCCAGAAGAAACAGTAAAGGCCTAGATTTCTAATAAAAAAATAAATGATGCAGGAAATAAAAATCTTTCAGTCACTCTTTACACATCAGAGAGAAGCAAAAAGAGGGCAAACCCAATTCTGAAATACTATTTATACACAAACACACCTCCATTATCTTGCAATATTATGTGACATTCTTTCCATTTTTGACACACAAAATACACCATGAACACAAAGACAATGACAGGATAGTACCTCTTCAGGAGCTGACTTCCCCTGTGCTCAAAGCTCTGACAGAACACTTACAACGATATCCATTTAGAATACCATTTGACACATTGTGACTTTTTAAATGATCATGAAGTTGCATAAGAAAATGTTCATATATTTGCGCCCCCAATTTGCATATGCTACCTATAATTTCCATTTGCAAACAAAAACAATAGATGATCATTTACATATATGTGTATATATTTGCATATATCCATCTACCCATGTGATGAGGTAACCACCATGAAACTTCTGTTCCAGGGGGGTGGAGCTATCCTGACCCAGAAAGGATAGCTGACATTTATTGCTTTTATTTGGTTATTTTTCTGCATTGGCTTTGAGATAGGAGTGGCAAGAGCTCTTTTTGCTCCCTAACAAGCCTCTTCCCTAATATTATGCTTAGTTTGGCACCAACTGTTGCACATTCTTCAACTCGTGGACCATCCAGATCTCATTCTGGTATAAACCCTTGTAACAAAAAGGGTACTGTAATCATTCAAGGAAAAACTTATTAATTCAGCAAAAGCATCACCTCTCTTTGGGATGCACTGATTCATCTGGTCTTGGAACCAAAGGAAGTTCTAACAACATTTAAAAATCGAAAGGATTAAAGACTGAAAAAATTGCGAATGCACCGGGGCTGCCTTTACTATCTATAGGTTGTATCATATACTTTCATGGCAGTAACAGTCCTGTAGTGTTTCTGACCTCAGCCAAGGCAGAAAGACACACATTCCTGAATTTATGCAGTTACTCTGGTTCCTGCCTATTTGCCTGGTTATTCATTTTGCTGTCTTGTTTCCTTTTCCTCCTAGGATTGTAGATGAAATTGTATCAGCAGACAGGGACAGTCGTCCTTGCCATTCTCCAGGAACCTGTGCCCTAAGGCTGCTCAAACTTAAAACAGCCTCCTAGGGTTGCCAATAAGGTGCTTCACAGCCCAGAACACTGTGGCCACACAAGCTCTTGCCTAAAGTCCCATCGTGGCACATCCCTACACTGAAGGGTATGGACAGGGGCTGAATACACCAGCCCTACACCTACACAGTTCCCGCACCAGGACAAGTCTCCACGATGCTGATGCAGTGCCTTTATGACACCTTCAATCTCCTTCCTTGACCCAATTCTCACATTCACACCTATTGCTGGGAGCTCGGAATTTTGACTGACTTCGAACATTTCTTTTGCCACCAATATCTTCCAGGGTCTGTACATTTGCCTGTAGCATCTTCTTGAACATAATTTAACTTTACACTATCTTGGTTACTTCTCTGCTGGCACTCTTTTCTCTTCACATTCAATACTGTATTTTTTTCCCCTTTAAGACCCATCTCTTCCCACTTCAATTATTCCATTATATGACACTGCATCTTCTCAGTTGTCACCGGTTTGCTGTTGATTTCAGAATTCATTATAAAAATCTCACTCGAATTCTAGATCTATTCTGGGCTTGATCCTTCCACTTCTCTCTTTTTTCAACATCTCCTCCAACAGTACTTGGATACCACAGTGAAAAGAGTCTTAGAAATGTTTAGCACTCAGATACACAGCTTTTCATCTTCTTCTACAGTCCAGTCACTGCATTACTCCACTGCCAGCCTTTTTTTTTAAATCTTCCTTGTCTCAGCAGTGGTGGATATACCTCCCAGCTAGAGCATCCTTTTTTGCCTAAATAACTTCCTTACTCTTTTCACATACCATCTCAAAACTCATCTGTTTTCCTGGACATTGACTAAAAATTATATAGAAAACAAAAAACATGATTGAATTTTACTCCTCTACCATCCCTATTTCCCTTTGTCCATTCATTATCCCTGAAACTTGACCTTTGTTCTCCTCTTTGCCTCTGCCTTACTAAATCAATAGATACTACCGTTTAAGAATTGACATGTAAATGTATACATAACCAAATCAACTGTTCATAGCAGAACACAACATATACAATAAACTGTGTTGTACTTTAGAGCAAGTATCTTTATGGTGAATCATATGATTAGGCAATCTATACAAAGTTTGCATATTTATGAACTTTTAAAATAATGAAGTAGCTTTTCTGTACTTTCTGATTTCTTATGCTGAAGTCCAGTAGGAATGAGGTAATCTTTTCTCATGCCCTCCTCTTGTTTTGATGTACTAAATGGTGTCCCTGCCATTAGCAAACAAACCTACAACAGTCTGATGCAACGTGTAATACCCTCCCAGAAAGGCAAATCAGTTTGCTTCAGTGGTTACATACAGTGGACAAAGTAAACCACCACAACTCTGGCAACATGGAGAGGTGTAGAAGACAGAAACAATGGGCAAAATATAACAATGTTTCAAACAATGAATGAAGACTGAATAAAGCAATCACTCCACTCTATGACATATATAGATTACATGAATTTGGACAGAAGCAAAATAAATTAAAAAAAAACGTATTAAAATATACAGTGCCATGAGTAAAGTTTTTCAACACAATATCTCAATCCTATGCCTGAAAGCACAACAAAAACAGATTAAAATTCAACCTATTCTTCAAGGAACCCTACAGTTACAGTTTCCTACATCTCAGTCAGAAGCCTCAAAAAAAAAAAAAAAAAAAAAAAGGAAAAGTCCAACTGGAAGGGTATCAAAAACATACTGTGTACACATAGACTGGTTCCAAGCATGGTACACCTCTCTCTTTTTAATAAAAAACTCCATCACAAGATATGGAGGTCAGGCAGTTATAAAGGAAAATAGCAATTAGGATGGCCATGAACTGGGACAAGTCAATATACATTTTGCAGACTGCAGCTGTAAATTAAACCTTCAATCTGAACAAAGATTTTTCTGTCTGAATATAACTCATCGAGGCCAGCAGCCAAGAAAGCAAACATTCCAACTCTGCTTTTACAGTAAATTATGTAATTTCACAGTTATGGATTCCTATTAGCAGATGATATCATAGATTTGAATGAGTGCTTGAAACAGCTGGCTGAAATCTACTATTTTGAGCATAAAGTCATGAGTCTTTAGCTAAAGGTACCTGGTAGAATGTTACAGTTTCTTTTACAGTTTATGATTTAATGCACAAATAGTAACATAAAAACTCCATTTTGCCCCTGAAGTCAGGAGGTACTAGAGTAAAATATGAATGGTCTGGAAACTAAGTAAAAATCCCATCTAAAATATAAACAGTGTTACTTGTTTCACACATGATTGGGGAGAAGAAAGCAAAACTAAATGGAAGTAATTACATACATTAAAATCTATGTAGCTATACACAAGAATACAAGTAGGACTACATCAAAATTTATAATAAATATATTAACCATTTCAGCCCTGATTTTGCAAAGTCTTGCTCACATGTTTAACTTTCTGTACATGAATTGTCCCTCCTCTGGGTCAGTGGAACTACTTATGAGAGTAAATTTAAGCATGTAAGCGAGTCTTTGCAGGATTGGGGTCTCGGTATGTTCATGCAACTCTAGTAACATGGAAATAATCTTATTTTTACTAAAGAGGTATCTGATTGATAGAGCCCTGAGTGGATACAAAATGTGTATCCGCATCCGATCCACAATCTGCAAACATGGTTATCTGTAGAATTGCAGGGCTCTACTGATTGATGAATATGTCCTTCATTTTCTTAAGTAACTAGTAATTTTGGATGCTCAATTGATTTTTAGGGGCAGATGATAAGCACTTTCTGAAAATCCAGCCCATACAAGGTGTCTCAAATTGACCGAGGCATTCAACATCACTAATAATTTTCAAAAATTTAGGCCTATATATTTTTATTTGGACCACAAGCAGCAGATAATTTAAGGGCTGCTTGGAAAAATTTTTTATCACAGATTGGACACTTATAATAAATGGGGAAAGATGCTTAGAATTTTGGGAAATAAGGGGAAGAAATGTAGGAGGAGCTCAGCTGAACAGATGGGGTAGATTAAGGAAAAAATGAGGAGAGGGCAGAGAAAAAGCAGTGATTGAGAAAGAAGGCAAGATACACAGGATATACATACTTTGTAAATTATTTAATATGCAAACATAAGTAGCAGTTAAAAGGATATTAAATTCCTAAATGTAGTATAGTCCTCACACAGAAGGGACTTTCAGAAGATTATATCCTTGAAGATGTGAGCGAAGAAAATACCACTGTATACTTCAACTTATCTCTGTGAACTTCAAAGTCAATGTTCCAGATTAAAGACTAATATATTATTCTTAATTTATCCTATTTGTTCATAAAAACATAACAAATAAATAGGTATCTAAGACAACATCTGTCTGAAATTTCTCTTTGGCCATGGATTTCAAATAAACCTTCTTGAATTGAAAAAGTGAGATATCTGATCTCTACTAGCATCAAGTAGTGTCAGTATCCAAGAAGGGTAGAAGGTAAATGCTTTACTTCTATAGCATATTTCCAGTTATTTTATTTTTTCTCAGAGGACCCACTACCAAATAACTGCAAAGTTTCTCAAGGCACATTTTACACTACTGCACTGATTATTTAAGAACTGTATTCAAAACAAAGTCATTGGTTTGGCCATTTTACCCAGTTTTGTTTTAAGAGATTCTAATCCTTATATAGGCAGATGCTTTTCTGCATGCTCAGATTTCAGGCTCTGAAACACACTCGCCTTCCCCCATTTCCATACAATTCAAGTGTGTCAAAAGCGTCCCACAATGAGTTATGTAGCTAATCCTGTTTTGAGAATGCTCACAGAAGAAAATTGTGGTAGCATGACCAGTGCAACAGATCCACCTCTGGAAGGAAAAAAACACTCGTAATTCTCATTTACATTTGTCCTCTTTCCATAAGCAATCATTGCCAGACACCGAATCCTTTTGACTGCACCCAACAGGGATCATTATTATATATGGTATATATGGATGTGTCTACAAGACAGCTGGGATCATGGTTCCCAGTGTGGGTAGACAGACATGTGCTAGCTCTGCTCAAGCCAGCACACTTAAAACAGCAGTGTGGCTGTGGCAGCAAGGGCAGCAGCTCAGCTAGCCACCTCAGTACAAACCCACCTGGACTCCCATGGTACATACCCAAGGTGGCTAGCCTGAGCTACTGCCCATTTTATTCCTTGTTATTTTTAGTGCAGTAGCTCAAGCAGAGCTAACACATCCATCTACCCATGATGGGAAGCACACTCACAGCTGCAGTGTAAACATACCCTAGATGTTAGAGAATTTATTTTCTGTGGTCTTAATTCTCAAGTCCCAGTACCACACACAATCAGGGCTGTTTTGCTGTCAGACAAATACACAAAAAGACTCTAGCTGATATTTGTCACCATGAAACAATGCACTATTGTGCATGTAGATGGTCTCATCAGAAAAGAGAATCAAGAAGAATGAGGTTACATAAATATAGGTACCAGTTGGTATGTGTGGAATATATACTGTAGTCTGCTGCAAAAGGAATGACCTAGGAAAAGTTGTATCTTATTACCAGTTTTTTATTTCTCCATTGGCAGGTATAGAGTAGTTGGTTTGGGTGAAAGCAAAGGAATTTCTCATGTATTACTAATGTGGCTTAACCACAATGTAACATCGTCCATTCTGAAATCATGCATGTATCTGTGCTACTAGTTAAATGTATGTGCCAAATACATGTCACCAAATAGGCTCTGCTTAGTTATGCTGCTCTAATACTGCTCTCACATAGCTTTTCAAGCAGCTGCTGCTGCTCTCAATTGTCCTCCCTCGCATTCTCACTCAAAGAACTTGGCAGGAAACTCCACACAAATGACCAACAGATGCTATGTACAATATACCTTGGAGCTGCAAGTGCTTCCTATCTTGTTCTCCTCTTTAGATACTGCTCAAGGACAGGAAACTAGTCAGGTTATAGCAACTGCAATCAGGAAAAAGAAAGTGAACTTCTCCACAATGGAGATTAAGGCATTTCATTGCAAAATATAGGTCTGATGCCTTTAGAACAGGCTTGATCAATAACTTCAATTATGGAACAGATCTAAAAGAATGGTTAACAGCTTCATCTTTACAAAGTGGGCTACTGAAGGCAATGCAAGAAGAGCGAGATATCAATCTATGGAAACTCTAACATGGTTGTCAGCTATGGTGCCGATGGAAGACCATTTCATCATATTGCTGGTGGTAGCCATAGCTCTCCCCATAATTGTCAGGGACAGCATCACAGTGACAAGAAGGCATCAGTAGTAGAACTATGTGGGGAAAAAAACCAATTGGCTAGTAGTCATGTATGTTGAGAAAAACAAGTGCCTTTGTTTGTTTCTTTACTTTTAAAAACAATTTCAAGCAAAACCAATAGTCTCTTCATAGGCAGGAAAGGGATTTTTTCACCCCACAAACAGCTAATTTTGCTGTAAACATACTGCAAACTCCATTTGCCATCAAATAAAATTCAAGTTAAATTTCATGAGTTTTCACCCAGTGTGCAACTTTTACGCTGGAAAAAAAATCACAAATACTTGTGAAAATATCACTGTTTATGAATGTGAATATTGGTACAGTAAAAATTGGTAATTAGGGACCTACTTTTCTAGTGGTAAATTCCCTTAATGGAAAACAGTTTATTCTCACTCAGTGGACACAATTTAAATTTGCGGTGTTGTAACTGAGAAATTATGTACATATCTCTTAGGTATTTCTCCAAATCCATTTGCTGGGCTAAATAGTTAACAAGAGGCTTACAATTTTACACGGCCAAGATTATAGATTATTCGGAGTGTGAATTTAGTGGGTCACACTTTCAAAGTGCAGAGATTGAGAGTTAAAAACTCTTCCTTAGTTCACCTGGAGAACTTTGGAACACACTTTTTCCTTACAAGTGCTTTTACAGCATTGATATTTTACACTTCCAAAAGAGGGCAAAAGGAAATACATTTCTTTCTGGGGTTAACTTTCTTCTCAGAAGTTTAAAATGAGCTGCTGCCCAATGCCAGCCAGATGATAGATATACCTAGAACAAAGAGTGATTACAGTAATTTGCCCTACACTTCATTTTCTGACTAAAGGTACTTGCATGTACCAAGGTCTCTTTAAAATATGTGAAGACAACAAAGAAGAAAGACATACAATGTTAATGGGCATACTTTTCACTGGCATAAAGTTGTAGGCTGCCAAGTGCAAACACCATTTTTTCATTTGTCCTTGAAAGAAACGATAATAGGTATAAAGCAGGATGGGTTAGCATAGCCACTTAAACCATGAGCAACAGAACCGCAACAAGGTCCTTCCTGTGTCTGTTGAAAACTGACAACTGAAAAGCATGAGAAAAAGAGAATGCTATCAAACAGAGAGGAGAAACAAAACCAAAGAATGGGAGTCATAGGCATTGCAGTAAAGGAAAAACCAAAAGCCAGTTAGCCTTAGACGCAGTTACATAGTTTCGCTCTACAATTTCACCAGGGTCACATTTCTCTCTCCCCATTACCATAAACTTGTTCCTGATCTTTCCACAGACAAGGAAGGAAGGAAGGAAGGAAGGAAGAAGAGGTGTAGGAATGATCTGTTGCCCTTGGCTTGTCTACAACATTGTCTGAGATGGAGGCCTTTAATGTGGGAAGGATGTCTAAATGAAAATTAATAACATAGTATTTCTCACAAATAGCATTTTTTACAAAGAAAAGTTGTATGGCATGATCCCCAGTGCTCTCTGGCTCCTCTTAGTTAGTTCACTTCTTATCCAGTTTAAGAGAAAGAGGCCAGTGCTGACATCTCTCTTTCTGGGCTCTTGAGTGATCCCAACAACAGGAAAAGTGCCATCAGGGAAATGACATGGAATCATTTCCCCAATGTTACTTTGCAGCATCCAAAGCAAAAACATTGAGAGAAGGATGAGGAAGCTAGATAGTGGGATAACTGTGAATCTCAACAGCACACCAAAGTCAAAGGAAGATAGGTATGGGGATAACAGTGAATCCCAACAGCACACTAAAGTCGAAGGAAGAAATTGGCTATCCTTTCCAGACTTCTTAGCAGCTAAAAGGACTCTGGCTGTAATATTTTCTCTAAGGGTTTGGTCATCCTTTAATAAGGAATCTCAGGATGACCTAGGGATCATATTCAGCATCTAATGTGGGTGGAGGAAATATACAGGTGGGAGCTAAGGATGCTACAGGAAAAGGCATGGCAACAGGAAGTGACAGTAGAGAGTTGTAAATGCAATTTCTGGGTGTTCTCCTTAGGAGGAAAAGTGATAAAGTGTAGCTAGGACAAGACAGCTTGCTGGGTTATCCATGCCCAAGACAAAAATATTTTTAAAACGCATGAAGTTAGCACCCTCTGCTCCCTACAAGGGGAGCGGAAGGTGGTCAGACCTTTTGAAAGTTAGACCAGACTTATTCAGAAGCCCAAAATATGGATTTTTGGTGTTTAATTTTAGACACTTATTTTTGACAATCCTGGCCAAAATCTCAATGTAAAAACATCATGTGACACCTTGTATTACCTCCGTCTATTGCCTAATAGATAGCCATTATATTATGATGCAGCTTCTCTAACAGCTATACAGAAATGGCACCCTTTTGCCAGGTAGAGGAATCATGAGCAATGAACATATAAAAAGATGCCAAAAAGAAAGTAAGTACACTGGGATATAGTCAAGCATTTCTAGATAGCAGCAGATATGCATTTATGTTCTGTAATACAAAACATATTTTATATTTTTTCCACTGGTCTCCTATAGGCCAATGGGAGTTACTGGATGCTCAGCACTTTTGAAATATCAGTTCTATTATTTAGGTGACTAACTACAGATTTAGGAACCCAACTTTAGGTTCCTATTCTTTCTAAGTGTTGACCCTCTTTGTGAAGTGCTTTGAGACCTATGGGAGAAAAGTATTTTATTAGATGACATGTATTTTTAATTGCATAAAAAATTCAGAATTTAGATTTTACATTGTTGTGAATGTATATGCTGTAGTATATGAACAAGCCTATCAAAGTTTGGGAAGACACCAGCATGTTCTTTCAGAAGAATCTCTACTAACTATTAAAAGAATATTGAGCAATATAAATCAGTGAAAATCAATCAATTTCAGTAATGAAAATTCTGATCTAGCTCACAACCTATGTTCTCTTCTAAAACAGAAAGACAGGTCAAAATATTCATAGGAAATGCCTTTCATTTTAACAGCTAAGGAAATTGTGTATCTGCTCTTCACATCATCAAAGTATTTGTCAATGTCAGTGAGAAAGCATGTCTACCTTAAACTTGTTCCCTTGAAGACTGCTATAAAACTCTTGCTCAGAGAGAGGCATCATGGTTTCTCAGTGCTTCTTGGTACTGATTATTGACTGTACAGTGGAAAAATCTAAGTTTGCCTTTTGAGGAATACTTACAGACAAAGACATGTTACAGAAGGCCACAAAATTAAACTGTCTAACTGAAGATTCAGGCGCTTTGGCTTTGTCTGAATCCTGCACATTGTGTACAGCAATTTGTTCTAACATATCCCTAAAAGATTTTAGAGTTCTGAACACTATAGGCATAGCACTGATGACCAGGAAACCACTTTCCTGTGCTTGGCTGGGTAAACTGAAGAATAACTTCTCCTAATTTTTTTTTTTTGCAGTTCATGCAGTTTGTTACTCCTCAGAGCTGAGTTGTTGATTTCAAGTCCTGTGGGAATGTTTCAGCTTGCTCAGTATAATGTTATATCACTGGCATATGAAGACCACTTATCAGCTGAACTATGTATACCTACTAGCTCAGTATGGTACTTCTCCCACATTTTTTTTTAGGGCCATCTTTGTCATAAATGAGGCTCCATCACTACAACTGCTCCAAGTTTCCTTCATTCAATTCCTTTCAATAAACGGATTGTTGATTTAAAAAAAAATATGCTCCAGCTTTTCCATCCATAACTTCAATATTGAAGTCAAATGATGTATTGTTTTCTATGCAGCTGACAAAAAAATGAGGTTTGGTCATTAGCCTTTTTGCTAATATTGATATATATTGTCTCACTAATGTCAAAACTATCACAGGACTATTCTCACTGATGCAACCAGAAAGTGTCTGTACAAAAGGTTCATGCACTTCCACCAAATCTGGAATATTCAGATACTCTCAGATAAAATATCTCATTAAGAGAATTGCCAATACATTTCACTTATTAAATATTAATAACATATTTTTGTAAAAATAACTCTAGAAAGTGAGAAAATACTTTCAGTACCTAGTGCAACCTTTACTCTGCCTAACACATTCATCTCAACCACCCTCCCATTACAGACCAGAGAAGCCAACATACTCTCAATATGTGGCAGACACCCACATATTTGCCACCCTCCCAGTAAAGATCACAGATACAGGCTTCTCATTGAAGTAATCAAATGAGAAGAGACCAAAAACTTTAACCATTAATTAATAATAACTTCTTCATTCCAATGTAGCAGAAATAGCTCTATGAACAGTTCTCACTGATGATTAATGTATAACTCAAGCATGAATTTTTTAAATCAAGTTGTTTGGGAGTTAGGAGTGGACAAAAAGTGTTAAAACAATTTTCAAAACATAAAAAGCAAAAAAACTTCCAACTGTTCAAAGTCAAAAATGCCATATTGAATTAACCTCAAACCTAAGGAAAAAAATTCTCTGAAGACAGACTACATGAAAAAGGTTCATGAAGTTATTTTCCCAAGAAAGTTAAAGGGGGTAGGGAGGTGTCAAAACTGGGTTTAAAATGGAAACCATCTTACATCTTTCATTGCAAAGTCAGTCCTTGACTACAATAAGCTGGTTAACTTGATCAAATTTCAAATACTAAAAAACTGGGCATTACATCTATTCCAAGAACTGGAGAAGTGGCCCAGACGTTGATTTTGTCAAGTTATTGTGTGCAGTGAACTGGCTCTTTTAAGACCTACAGCTAAAAATCACGAGGACTAACAAATGGACATAGCTTTATTTTATTTTTTTAACAGTAATAACTACAAAACTCTTCAAGGTATGGTTGGTGTCTTATTAAGCATTTGTATTTCATCCAGTACAACGAGGCCCTTCTTTGGTTAGTGTCTCAGGGTACTGCCATAATAGAAATAAAAGAGAAAAACACCAGGCATGTCTACAGTACTTAGGGTGACCAGATGTCCTGATTTTATAGTGACAGTCCCGATTTTTGGGTCTTTTTCTTATATAGGCTCCTATTGCCCCCCACCCCTGTCCCGATTTTTCACATTTGCTGTCTGGTCACCCTAACAGTACCCATTATCCAAGAATTTTTAAACCCATTCTATAAAAATCCAATGTAAATTCTATGTAGAAATCATTTCACTAACCCAGGGGTGCCACCAAAGAGGGACAGACAGGGCTTAAAGGAGGGTCCCGACCTCATAGAGTCCTAGTCAACTGCCAGCCTTGGTAGTGCAGCTGCTGCAGCAGCAGGTCTATTTGGTGCCTGGTGCTGCCAAGATGAACCAGCATGTAGCTGAAGCAAAGGAGACAGTACAAAAAGACCCAAGTGGAGCCATGAACAGTGCTCTTTATAATACTCCTATGACATTAATAAAGTAGAATGAGGAGATGGGTAAAAACGAGAGGGAGCGAGGCAGAGAAGGGTGAGTGAAAGAAAAGTGACAAGGAGTGTGTGGCAGAGATCATGGGGAGGAAAGAAAAGGAAAAGGGGTGGCCAAGGCTAGAAAAATGACAAGGGGTGGAAAGCCAGGCTAGGGAGAGAACACACACATTGGGTGAAGTGGGATGAAGAAAGTAGAAAAGAAAATCGGGTGTTGTATCTGTAGAACCAGCAAGACTGAAATGCTGAAAAAAGACAAAAAAGCGAAAAAGAAATTAAAACAAGTGACACAAAATCATTTTCAGTGTAGGGCAAGTGTTGTACAACTAAAGTTGTCTTCATGCATGATATTGTATTAGTCTGCAAAAAATCCACCTCACTACAGTCATTCTTTGTTGTATACTCATGAGACCTCAGAGTGGCCAAGAAGGGGCTATAGGGGCCCAGTAAATCATGCCAGAGTGCCCATTTTTCACCATCCTGGCCCCAGTATATTATGCAGCCCTCAACCATAGTTAAAAGACAGACAGATACAGGGTGCAAGGCAGCAGCTTTAATGGACTTCATCAATAACTTGTTAGTCAAGTAGAGACAAATACTTTGGATACTGTATGGGAAACTTTGGTAAGTAGAACATAATTACCACAGCTGAAATTTGAGTAGGAAACAACACCTATCGCCTGATGATCAGTGAAAAAAAACAAAAAATCTTTTCATGCCCACAAATTATAAGGATCTTGGTTTTAAATGCCATCCTAAAGATGGCATGACAGACACCTTCTAGCCCCAAAATTAAGCCTACTAGTTAAAATGAAAAACAGCTATGTCACCACAAACCCCAAAGACATGTCCCTTGCCCCTTTAACAAAATAAAGTTGTGTACCATTTACAGTGCACCATATTTAGCTCTAACATACAGACCACTTCTTATTTAATATATTTTTTAAACTTACTGAATATCTTTTGTTATTCCTCCTTTTCATTCCTAGCTTCACTCACTGTTTGTTTCCTGTTATAGATCTCGACGCATGTTTTCCTGAGTTGTCTTCAGTATCTGTCTGTTCTCTCATCCCGATGTGAGTTTCTCCTACATTGTGTTCTCTCTCCTCACATAGTCTCTCTCCTTTCTCCTCCTCCCCCACAAAATCTCTTGCACTTTCGTGTACTTTTTCTAACTTATCTCATAGATCTCTTCATGTCTTACAAATACATATTAGCTACTACATGCAACATTAAGGGTGAGAAATTAACCACTCAGAAGTCAGGAAATGAACATCTGATGTTACAATATTAACTAACTTATCCCGTATTGATTATTTGTCAATTAATACAATAAACAATAAAAGTAATTTTTTTTTAATACAGTGCAGTCTCCAAACTTGGCTTGATCTTTAAGTTTTGGTCATATCAACAAAAGCAAGTTTGAAAAAAATCAGTGGTGTTATGCAGACAGTCACTGTTGCTTGGCACCTAAGCCATTAGCATCCAACTAATATATGAGTGGGCACCATCCTAGCCAAACAGATGGCCACAAGAATAAGAAGCCAAGAGACCATTTATCATTTTTGTTCACAAAGTATATTGAGAGCAGAAATCCTAGACCAAAACTTTTGAATGTTTATTGAATCATCAATCTTGAGTTAAAAATTGTCAGTGATAGAGAATCCACCAATGGCCCTGCATTAATTGTTCCAGTGGTTAATTACTCTTACTATTAAAAAAAAAATACCACTGTTGTGCCTTATTTTCAGTCAGAATTTGTCTAGCTTCAGCCTGCAGGCACTGGAACTTGTTATACGTTTGTCTGCTAGACTGAAGTGCCCATTATCAAATCTTTATTCCTCATGGAGGAATATGGAGTTCTCAGTGTTGAGCACTGCCAAGACTGGGCCACAAATGTAATAATATGTTAAGACCCATTTCCTATTGATACTCATTCCCCATTAGGCCACTGTCCTTTTCTTCCTACAGTTACCATCTCTCACTTTTGCAGAGGTATCAAGAGATATTAAAAAGCATAAAAAGCTTGCCTAAAAGACCCTAATTATTGGAAGTGGAATTGCACCATTAAACATATTGTTTAATTTAGCCTCTAATACTAGTTGCCATACATTTCATAATATGCACAGGTGAATCTTAAAAACCAGTAACATAGTAAACTAATACTTGGGTACTAGGCCATGCTAATTGGTAGTTTATGAATAATATTACAGGGAAAACTGTAAATATCTTGATAGAAAGTAAAGCATCCTATTGACGTAACAACAAATAGGCATAGAAAACTGGAGAACAGAGGCAGAACAAGCCTGGGTGAGGACACTGCAAGAGTTTTGAAACAGTTCACAACAAATAAATATTGATGGTTTGGCATATTTTATTATCATTATAATCTATATTGAAGCAGCATGCAAAATGTGCTATGCACTTTTCAAATGCAGAGGAAGACAGTCCCTGCCGTACAGAACTTACACAAAGGTTGAGCAAAGAGATATAACTTACAAATAAAGTGAACTGGGGAATGACTGGCAAACAGTTTGCTATTCACAAATAGTTATTGTTAACCCATTAAATCCCCCCCATACATCTTCCCTCCTCTCTGTTAAACCCCATTGTCTGTGCATCCACAACAATATCCAGCTTCAGTTCCACACACTCTATAGTCCCTCGATCCCAGAATTTAACTCCTTCCCTTGGAATAAATGTGCAGTTAACTCTCAAGGTAAATATATATACAGCTTAGTCAGCTGGTTTCTTCTAGGCATCTAGAAGGAGGATACCCTGGTCTACACTACAAACTTAGTCAGTACAACTACGTCTGTTATATCGACGGGAGAAACCCTCCAGACAACATAGTGCTGTCTACATCAAGAGTTTGATTGGTATAACTGTGTCACTCAGGGGTGTGGATTTTCCAGTTATACCAATTGAACTCGTAGCGTAGACAGCACGTTGACTGGAGGGTTTCTCCCATTGATATAACTACGCCTCTCAGGGAGGTGGAGTACCCATGCTATTAAAATATATATGGAGATATACCTATCTCATAGAACTGGAAGGGACCCTGAAAGGTCATCGAGTCCAGCCCCCTGCCTTCACTAGCAGGACCAAGTACTGATTTTGCCCCAGATCTCTAAGGGGCCCCCTCAAGGACTGAACTCACAAGCCTGGGTTTAGCAGGCCAATGCTCAAACCACTGAGCTATCCCTCCCCCAAAATCATGACTGGTGTGGAGAAAGTAAATAAGGAAGTGTTATTTACTTCGCCTCATAACACAAGAACTAAGGGGTCACCAATGCTCAAACCACTGAGCTATCCCTCCCCCCTGCTGATAGGAGAAGCTCTCCCTTCGGCCTAGGTAGCATCTTCACTAATCACTACAGGAGGGATTTAAAAGAGGAGAGGTCTAGTGGCTTTGTGAATCAGCTCAGGAAGGCCATTCCACATGCAGTAGATGGTGTGGCAGAAAGCAGATGGCTGGTTTTATGAAACCTACAGTGTTTTGTTTGGCAGAAAAATAGAGAAAATAGCAATGCACCAATGTAAAAATATAACATCTATAACCACAGGGATAAAATAGAGATACTTCAAATTGGTGAGAGTCCTCACTCTCTTCCACTTTGCAAAGCTAATAAAAACCTGTCAGAAATGTTATTCTTTCTACAGATCTCAACAAATGATTTATAGCACAAAAGAATAACAGCTCCAAGGCTCTCTTAAAAATCAGAAAATGTATTATGAGAGATATTTTCCTAGGAAAATATGTTTTAAACAAATCTGACTCCAGCACACTCTAATGAAAAATAAAGAAAGAAAAAAGAGACAAGCTCTGTGTTCAATATACTTTTATTTTTTATTGTAATCATTTACACTTCCTAAAAGTGATTTTAGATGCTTTCCACTGTATATCCTCAGTCTTATTTTTATTTGCAAGCTATTATAGAAAAATACTTAAGATGCTATTAATAAACCTGTTTTAACATCAATGAATATTTTAGAAAGCGCCATACACATTTAAGACTGAAATGTAGGTTTTGCCTTGGGCAATTTAGTTAAGACAGGCAGTATACTGCTTCTTAGAATCATTTGGAATCATTTGCAGACTGAAGTTTTCACAGGAATGAATTCTAAATGAACTTTCAGAGAAACAGTATATCTTCTGATCATCAGTTGTCAGTGCTGCCTTCATTCGCTTGTTACTGTGAATAGCAGATAAAGCAGTCTTGCTTGACCTCTGTGTAAAGATAGCAGGTACTGCTTTCCACATTTAGGATGAAACAGCTAAAATGAAATCAATGACAATCACTCTTCCGTTAGCACCATCTAACTTCACACAGGGATGGAATGACTCATTCTAAGCACTAACAGTTCCCATTACTTTTAATGGAAAGAGAGCCACTTGTATATCAAATTATACTGGCAATGTTCAGACCATGTTGAGTTCAGTGTTGGCATTAACAGTCTAAACTCCCATTTTTAGGGATTTGTAATTTTGGCTACAGAAATCTGCTGTGTACTAAAATTTGGAATGCCACATGTAGGGTGACCACCTTTTCAAGACGCAAAAGTGGGACACCTGCAGAAGCCCTGCCCCATCTGTGCCCCCACCCATGCTCCCCTCTTCCCCCTGAGGCTATGCGCCCTGATCCTCCTCTTGTCCCCAAGGCTCTGCCCCTTGGCCAGGCTGGAAGCTGGAGTCGGGCTGTGGTAAGAGCCATCCAGTGAGCTCAAGCCGCTGTGGGGAGCCCCGGATCCTCTACTTGCCCTGGGCGGGGGGCCAGGGTGCCCGAGAGCAGCCCCCCCCGGCACATGTCTCCCCCCCACGCCTCCTAGGATGCATCATCCAGGGCAGGTGGAGGGTCTGGGGCTCCCGACAGTGGCCCGGGCCCTGAGTGGCTCTTACTACTGCTCAGCTGTGGCTTCTGGTCAGGCCAGGGGTGGGGCCTCGGAGTGAGAGGAGGAGCAGGTCATGTGGCCTTGTGGTGAGGAGGGGCTAAGCTCCACCTCAGCCTCCCCCACCGGGAAGAGGCTGGCACCACCCCTGAGCCTCAGGCAGGCACAGAGCGACACTGCAGGGAATCCGGGACAAATACTGTCCCAGAGCCATTCAGGCCAGGACCGGGATTTGTAGTCTGCATTTCAGGACTATCCCACCTAATTCTGGACCAGTGGTTACCCTAACCATATACTGTGTGTATATTTTGGAGCAAACCATTATTTAACATGTTAATGTGACTATGCATTCTAATTAAAAATGGATTGTTGTGTATGAACACTGGAATTCTCCACCTAGAAATTTCATCAAAAGTCAACAGCTTAAGAGTCACAGCTGAGGGAGAGTTCTCCCCTGCCTGAAGCTGGCCAATGTGTTCCTATCCATTTCCATTCAACCTGCAATACAGCCTTTGCAAGTGCAGATGTGGCCTGAAGAAGCCAGATGCATTATGACCTGGAGATGTTCTTGTTCTGAAGGGTCTAGTACTGACAGCTATTGGAGACAAGCTGGACTAATGACTAGTTCTGCTTTCTCAGTTTTATGTAATTTTTGGTATGAAGCTGACTGTTTTTTAAAAAGCTCTGAACCTGCCCCTCTTTCTATCATTTTCTCAGCAGCAGGAAATGAGGCAGAGCAGCTGGAGGAAGGCCAAAGTCAATAAGTCTACGCGTTTAGCAAGCCCATGGGTGAGAACAGGAGGTGCCATGGCATTCCCCACAGTGGCCTGCGCAGCATCCGTACCAGTGCAACTCTCTCACTGCAGCACAAACCACACTAATCTGTACTCACAGCAGCTCTGTCTCATTTCTTGCTGCTGAGAAAATGGTAGATTCATACAAAAAATTACATAAACCTGAAAAATCAGAACTACCCATTAGTCTAGCTTGTCTCCGATAGCTGTCAATACCAGACCTTGTGGACTAGCATCCACAGAACATTGTTTCTGTTTGAAGAAAATTTTGATGTAAAACCAAAGATAGTTTCTAATCTTTTATTCTTCAAGAGAGCAGTACGCTCTCTTTTTTTAGTAAATCAATGCATGGCTTTAATTTGTTTCTGGTATTTTAAAACTCTTGTGATGGCAAGGCACTCAGTCTCAGTGATACATCAAGTATAAATACAGTAGAATAATTGTACGTAGAGTTGCTTTGAAGGAACTAATCATGTTTTCTCATATTAAGGAAAAACGCTTTCCTCCTGAAACATGAAGGATAGAAAACACAGATTAAAATTTTGGGACGCACTACACTGCAGAGCACCCACCAGAAAAATTCACACTTGACAGCAGAAGAGTGGGACAGAAGTTCACTCCATTCTGCTTCCTTCCTCCCCAAACTCATTGGAGAGGCCTCTTCACAGGTCTTCAGGAGCAGAAATCTTGAAGGGGTGTGTGTGTGTGTGGTTCTGCATATTTCTGTGAGATTGGTGACATTCTGCAATTACTGGTTTTTGTTTTGCACCCACTTATAATCAAACAGGTTGGCTGTGCAGATAGGACATGCAGACAGAAGCCATTGCCAGGGTATGGGGTATACGCACCGACCCAGGCATGAAGAACCAGACACACAGAATTATTCTTGGTGCACTGAATTAGATGACACACAGTACTTTCCTTCTTCTGAAAGAGTGCTTCTGCATAATGAAGCTAACTTTGTTTCTGCACTGTGGATAATTGCTTAGATCATTAGACATTAAGGCCTCTATTCTCCAGTTCATTCAAGAGGGGGCGAGGGATGAAGAATCTGTTGTAGCTCCTTGATCTGGAGACACCTGACTCTGAACCAAGTTAGAAATGAATAGGAGCAGCTCTAACTTAGGCCACTTTAAGACCTTACACCAGTGCAGGATTGGGTATTAATCTACTTTGTTCTTCCATGCTCCCAAAATGCTGGGAAGGAAAGGGTGTTATGGCTGGCCTAGTAGGAGCTATGCCCATGGAGAAATCTCCTAGACCATCTCCAATCATTTTAAGGCCATTTTGTACTGCTTACAGACAGGGCCGGCTCCAGGGTTTTGGCCGCCCCAAGCAGCCAAACAACAACAACAACAACAACAAAAGCCACGATCGCGATTTGCGGTGGCAATTAGGCAGGAGGTCCTTCGCTCCGAGCAGGAGTGAGGGACCGTCTGCCGAATTGCCGCCGAACAGCTGGACTTGCCGCCACTCTCCGAAGTGGCCGCCCCAAGCACCTGCTTGGTAAGCTGGTGCCTGGAGCTGGCCCTGCTTACAGATATGTCAGACCAGAGACTCTGGCCCAGAGAATTGATGAATCTATGAAACTGGGACTGGTTGCTGGGAGTGGGAGAGATTGGGACTCTCTAAGCAAGAAGACTGGGATGAGGAGCCCATGTCAACAATTATACACATGTACAAATCTGGGTGCACTTGCACAAACATTTGTATTTTTGAAAGTCTGGCCCATAGTTCTATTTAGGAGGCTAGTAGTATGGGTAAAGCAATGTATTGAGTATGTAAAGCTATAAGACAAAATGGGTGGGATGTGACAACAGCCTATAAAAGTTTGAACAAGGATGGAAAAGAATTACACAGTATGGTATAATGAGCCACAGTGGGAAATTTGTAAAGGGAAAGTTTAGATTGATTATTATAAAAGCTAACAGCGAGATATACTGAGCAGTGGAAAAGTTTCCCAACGGATGTGGTGGAAGAACCATTACTGGAGACTTTTAAAACTAGACTAGCGAGAACACCAGAAAATATACTGGAGGGAACAAATCTTGCACTGCAAAAGAGATGAACTAGATGATCTGATAGGACTTTTCCTCATCTGAGTCCTCTAATTCTATGAAAAAAATCATAACTCATGATGTTTCTAACAGTACTGCTAATACAATTTCTAATACATTGGATTCAACATGTGGTAGGCTGAGGATGAAGAGTTCTGCTGCTTTGATAATTTGGATTTTAGTCATTGGATTAAATACATAATAGGAGTCCCTGAGCTTCAGATGGGCTCCCTTTTAGGTGACATTTCTTTTAGACAAAAATCCAATAAATCAATAAAATATCTATGGTATGCCATCAAAACATTTTCATGAAAATTATTTCTGATCAACTAGTGAACAGACTCAAATGCCTCATATATATATATGTGTGTGTGTGTGTGTGTGTGTGTGTGTTATAATAAATAAATATATATATATATATATATATATATATCTAAGCACATCATTTTTCAATGTATTCATGTCCAAAATAACTAATTAAAAAAGATAATAAACATCCCACTAATAAACTAATCTTCCAATCTGATCTTTTATTATTATGCTGGAGGGTGTTAGTAGCTGTCAACAAACATGTCTTTAATCTATGGCAATCACATATCTTATTTCAGCTGATGGGCATGGCTAGCCATCTTTCATTCTGGCTAAACGGAGAAAACACAATTAAACACCCTTTATGTACTGAGATAGGTGAAACAATAGAAACCACTGCCCAAAGCCCTAGCCGCATGGAAGGCCTGAGCAAGAACTAAAAAATAAGAGGCAACTTGGAATGGATTGCAAACACAGAGGCATTGATTGGACTGCAGCTGTGTGTGTCTCTGTGTGTGTCAGAATCAGAAAGCAGGAGAAACCAAAGCAGTGCTGGTAACATAGCCCTGACAGTAAGCCAAGACAGAGCTGTCTTTTGGCAGAAAAAGTGGAATTCTCAGCAAGGAAACTGCATCTTGTTGTTTGTTCCTATTGTTTTCAGTGAAATAAGACTGTGTACATTCTTTGTACATATACAGAATTGCACCAAAGAAATACCTGACTCAATCAATTTCTCCTTCGAAAGGAAACACCCAGCAACACCTCAAACACTGGCTAACCACTCACACTAAAAAGGGGAAACATATTCTTTCCTCTGTTGTTTCTTTTGAGAGGGAGAGGAGGGAGTAATAATTTTAATTATTCATTTTATACCACATAATCATAAGTGGCAGCAGAAAAGTAATCCATGTAAGGTTGACTAGTAAATAAAAATCCTTTATTTTATGGTGTGTGTGGTGTGTGTGTGTGTATACACACACATAAATAAAGGTGATATTGTCTAATAAGTTCTTGGTTATCGCAATTTGTCAGATTTCCAAAGAGCAATTTCATATTGGCCATGCAAAATGCTATATAAACAAATTTTTCCTTATACTTATTCATTGTTACAACAACTGGTTATAGTGGGATATCAACTCAGATAAACACATGAATCGCATTCACAAAATCACACCAAGTTGTTCCTAATGATCGATTAGACCACAGCATATGTAATAAAGTCATAAATTTACATCTGGGACACAAAGAAGAGAAACCAATAAGTTTTATCAATAACATAAGTTTTAAGGTGGATATTATAATAAATTAATGTAGAAAGCTATAAGCACTCCATTTATCATCTGGTAAGATTCAAGCAATAATTCTTGATCTACACAAAATCAAATTTTCAGGATCATTACAGTTTTATTATTAGTCAGGGAAAATCATTTTTAACATCAAATTCTGCAAGCTAGACAAGATTTTTACTTAAGCTGTATGGTTCAATACAAGACTTGTGGTATGTAAATCAGATCTAGATCACTATGATCCCTACAAATATTAGCCTAGGTTGACCCTGCTGGTACACTTTAACATACTGCTGTTTGAAAAGTAAAGCGGAAGTTTAAAGCACACCAACAATATTTACACGGACTAATTCATCAGCAACATATTAGTGCGCTTTAGAAAGCCCCCTCACCCATTCACTCCTTCCCCAGGTAGAGTGCATTGCTCTACCATGTAGACAAGTCCTACAGGTTTAAATGTTAATTTAAAAAAAGGGATAACATCTTTATTTGGTGTCATCTTGTAATAAAAAATGTGAATACTGATAATCAGTCTTATTTTGAGGTGCAGAATAAAGCCATGCACCCAAGAAAATTACTGTCCACATGGCCCTCTTCGCAAGAACCGGGCCTGGACTTCAATGGGAGTTTGAATTGATTAAGGACTGTTGGATTTCTTTCATCAATTTAAAGTAATGAAAAACACAAGCTCTTTTCTGTAGATGTATTTTGTCAGCAGAATTGCCCAGTGGAATTAGGCCTGTTTTGTTCAGCTGACATATATAATTGCTAATAGTATAGGTTCAGAATAGGTTGTTATAAGTGAATGTTTATGCATTGGAGGCAATAGGGCTTCATCTGCACAGAACTCACTGCAGAACTGGGGACTAAATGTGTTTGTTTGGATTTTTACTACTTTACAATTTTAAAAAAAGTGTGCATACAATGCTCTGGGCACTCCTGATAATCTTATAAAATACACTAACATACCCATTAATTACCTTTGAAGAAATCAAATAAACCAGTAACATAAATAAAACAGAAAAGAATTCATCTCCTTCCCCCACTCTACTGTGCCCTAACCCTACCCAATCCAATTTTCTTACAGAAAAGAAAGCAATAGTGGGACATGTAGCACTGTAGTGCTGAACATGAAGAAATTTGGGCAGTTATATACCAGTGAGGTATGCACCTTCCAAAGTTAGCACTGTAGGATTTGACTCACATTTTTTAAAATTAAATCCAAACCTCAAATTACGTAATTATGTGCCCTTATTTATTATATATAAATCATGCAGTCCAAACATTCTCAAGTCACTTAAAGTCCTTTGCACTACTAAAAGCACAAGAATCTCTCTACAAGATATTTTCCCCCTACCACATTCTTTGTTTTCTCTCCAGTTAATTTTTGATTATGTATTTTAGGGACATTTCAGTCTTGTATACCTTCTGCGATGAAAAAGTTCATAAGTACACAAACAGCTCATTACAAGCTTAAATGTAAAACAGAATAATCATCTGTAGCTCACTGAGGCATCATTGTTTAAAGGTCATCTGGGCTGCTTTTTCTTGAAAGCCTCTGAGAATTTACCTCCTGGTGCAAAAATTACACCTTTTTCTAAAACACTGGAAAGGTTTTAACCATAAGTTGTGAAGTCCATAGCTAGGTGGCACTGAAATGTACAACAATTTTCTGTTCAATTACCCATGACCAGCTGCTAGAATTTTAAGTGTTTAATATGAATAAAGTAAAATAGAAACTTCAGTAAGCTGTCAGAAAGGATGACTTTTCAATTCTAGCTTTGACTGATTTAATTTAAAAGACATATGTTTCATTACCTTTGGAAAATTAAGATTTAATTGATTTCTTTGGAATAACATTCTGCTAGAGAGCTTGATAATATTGTTTACAGTTATAATGATCAGAAAGACATTTCCATATTCAGTGTGAGAGAGCTCTAAAATCTTTCCAGATAAAACCGATGGGAGAAGTGGTACAAATGCAAGTTTATTTTATTTGTTTTGGATATGTAATTTACAATAAATATGGATGTATTTATTAAACTGGCATGTTTCTATTTACCAAGGTACTTATGCAGCCATAATTACCATAACACTGGAGTGCTTCACAATCATTTAATATATTTATCCATGTTAAATAGGGAAGTATTATCATCTCGGCTTTACAGATGGGATACTGAGAGGCTAGGCCTGTTGCAGAGCAGAGAACTGAATCTGGGACTCCTAAGTTGTATTTTAATATGGCTAAATGTAAATACATACATCTAGGAACAAAGAGCGTAGGCCATACTTATAATATGAGGGACTCTATCCTGGGACACACTGACTTTAAAAGAGATATAGGGGTCATGGTGGATAATCAGCTGAATATGAGCTCTCAGTGCGATGCTGTGGCCAAAAGAGCGAATGAGATCCTGGGATGAGTAAAAAGGGGACTCTCGAGTAGGAGTAGAGAGGTTTTTTCCCCTCTATATTTGGCACTGGTGTGATCACTGCTGGAATACTTTGTCCAGTGCCCACAATTCAAGAAGGATGTTGATAAATAAAAGAGGCTAGAAGCTTCACAAAAATAATTAAAGGACTAGAAAACAAGCTTATATTGATAGACTCAAAGACCCCAGTCTCTTTAACAAAGAGAAGGTTAAGGGGTGACTTGACTACAGTCTATAAGTATCTACGTAGGGAACAAATGTTTAATAATGGGGTCTTCAATCTAGCAGAGAAAGGTAAACACGATTCAATGGCTGGAAGCTGAAGCTAGACAAATTCACCTGGAAATAAAGAGTAAATTTTTAATAGTGAGAGTAACTAATCATTGGAACAATTTACCAAGGGTCATGGTGGACTCTCCATCACTGACAATTTTTAAATCAAGATTGGATGTTTTTCTAAAAGATCTGCTTTAGGAATGATTTTGGGGAAGTTCTATGGCCTGTGTGATACAGGAGGTCAGACAAGATGATCACAATGGTCCCTTCTGGCCTTGGAATCTATGAGTCTATTAATTTAAATTCCAGGCTAGCACTCTGAACTTAAACTGTATTCACAACTTCAGTGGTGTAATGCAGTGTGTTTGTATGATGTAATAGTGCCTTCCCCTCCAAACTGAGCCCATGACCAGCAGCGTGAGAGCGGTGCTCACTGACAAACGTAGTGAGTTGGGGCTAAAGATCAGTGCGTATGTCAGTCCAGAAGGGAGAACCTGGACTTCCTGTTAAAGATAAAAATCTTCATCAAAGCGATCTTTGCTGACAGACAGCAATGGACAACCATATCAACTGGGGGCCACATATGGAAAACTACATCTTTCATCATAATGAGTCCTATTTAAACATGTCCAAAGAGAATTGATTTCAATCATTTGTTTAATTGCATTTTTGTCTTGTGCTAGTTTTTACTATATTCATTGCATTTTCTCTCTTTTTAATTAGGTTTCCCCATTTTCCTTCACATTGCTGTTCCTGCCCTATGCTGCTCTCCTCGTTTCCAATTTCTTTTTTAGAAGATTTCTTCATTCCTCTCCCTCTATTTTTATCCTCACCATAGTTCTGACAGTATGGATTATTTTTCACGCCTTTAGTTAACATACTTTTCTTTCCTTAGAGTCAGTAGCTGTTAATTCAGTTATGTACTGACTTTGTACTTGTTTCTCTTATTGTAATTCTAAGATACTACATTTCTCCTTTGAAGTAAAAATCTTTCTGCTATTTTTTTATTGTGGTTTGTAACATTCAGAGACCCAAAGTTAACAGTTACACCAATGAGGACAAGAAAAAAGAAAAGATAATAAATGGAGCTGAATTTTAAAATAATCTTGAATTTATCACTCGAGCCAGCAAATACATTTTGGCCATCAACCAGTGCATCTACATGATGGGAAAAGTGTATTTTTCTCAGCTATGTCAGTCTGAGAACATACACTTCAGAATTGCTGGCAGAGTAGAGAAATTACACTTCAGATAGACACTGACACACATGACAGCAGTTCTCATTGCAGGGACTGGGACACCAAGAAAATACAAGTATTTGCACCAAAGTGTTAATACAAAAGCTTTCCATGATTCATTGCTGTGTAGTTTCACATACGATACTTAATCATTGTTTCTGGTTTTGTTTCTATGTGATCTCAACTCCTTTTGTAACATACTATGCATGTATGTGTTTATTCCAATGAAATGGCTTTGGTGTCAGTATGCCTGCTGTAAAAGGGAGAAGTTATAAAAGCTGTCAAACTGCCTAGAATGGCTCACAACTTAGAGTGCCAACCTTAGGAAGCAGGGCACAAACCCCAAACTGGCTGTATGTTCTATACTTAGAGTTCACCAAACAAGTATCAAGTGTGAACTGCTCAAGCACTACCACAGCCTGAACATGGAGTCAAAAACAGTACCCTTAGGTATTCCGGTCTATCTTGCCACCCAGGTAAACTTGTTGTGATAGATGGTCCCTTATACAAAAAATCACAATAATATTCAGGTTACTCCCAGTCCCAAAGGACCAGTCACTTATCTCAAATCACTGACACCTTAGTTCTCTCACCAAAGACAACAGTTGTAGCCAATCCTATATTAAACTAAGGTTTATTAACTAGGAAAGAGTGATTTACAAGGTTAAAGCAGATAAACATACACACACAAATAAGTTACAGTCTTGGGTTTCAAAAGAATAGTAAGCTAGTATATCACAGCAGTTTCCATGTCCTCTAGAGCTAACCCAAGCCGAGCAGCTTGGGGATCCCTTGCTTATGTTAGAAATATTGCCTCTCCAAGTTCTAATCAGTAAACACATTCTTATAACTCTAATATCTATTTTAACAATACTAAGACACAGGTGAGCCAGACTGGTTTCCAGCTAGGCATTTGTCGGTGTTCGGTGAGGCCTAGGGGTCTTGGCATGAGCTGGCACCTTTTCTGCCAGCATCACTAAAGCTTTAACAGATTCTACAAGGGAAGAATAAAATAAATTTCACCAAACACACAATTTTGAATGTCAAAGACTATTTATTTGCAATAATACCCGTGACACTAAGTCAATTATTATGTATTTTTCTGTATGTATTTAAAATACTGCAAATATTATAACCTAAAAATACAAAAAACTTGAATCAGAATTTTGTCTTGTAATTATCATTTGGATCTATGAAGCTCTACATTCCTCAAAGAACGAGTTGTAGAAAATTAATGCAACTTATTTGCAATGTTTTTTCACCTATAAAATGTGCTTGATTCAAAAAGCATTTATTTAATAGTAAATTATTTAAGTGGTGTGTGGGGAATAATGCATAGAAATCCCATTATTGATAACGTGATTTTTATACACAACTTCACATACCAATCTAAAAATTTATTCTTTTAGCTTTTTACCTCATTTGCATATTGTGGGCATCATGAGGTTGTACAAGCACTTAAATTATAGTGACATATAGCGAAAGTTGTAGTTAATATTCTGATGCACTACAAAAATACATATTTCTGTATTGCCTACATATAAATGAAATATAGTTTTAAATATATTTATTATGACTCAGTGATAGATAAATGTGAAAATGAATCTAGATGAAGTCATGTAGCCATGTGGTATTATATGCAGACAACTCAGGCTCAAATTCAGCAAAGCACAGTATCTGCTTAAGTTTAAGCATGTATTTAAATCCTAATCACTTAAAGTTAACCATATGCTTAAGTTCTTTGCCTAAGTTAGAACAGCAATTAGATTCTGACATTGCAAAAGCAAAAATCCTCCGAGTTTATGAAAGAATTCTGTTCAACTTCTCCATTTTCTCTAGGTGTAGACCAAAAGTATCATAGACGCACTCTTAAAATTAAACAGAAAAGAAATGTACATAAACATATTATTGTATACACACTGTGTAAAACATATGTCTCAGCCACACAAATTTGGACAACCTTTACCTTCTGGTCGTGTACAGATTTTGATTGTGTATTTAAAGTGAAAGCTGGAATGCAGCCTTGTATAATAATTCCAATATTTCAAAAAATCATCTATGTAGTGTTTTTTTTTTTAAAGAATATTGCTACAACTTCTGTAATTACCAGAATGTACATGTCTGCATCATGGAATTCATTGTGTCAGGGAAGAGTGTTGAGTAGATGTTGGGGACAAGTTAAAGCTAACCCATTAAATGTATGCAACTTTATCTTTACATTTTAAAAATAAATAATGCATATGAGAGCTACTTTTGGGATAACTTTATCTCTTTCAGCAATAAAAGATTTCATGTAGCTGGATAGGTCCCAACATATTCAATTCACGTCACAAAATCCTGATTTCGTATCTAAATAAACGAGATGCATATAAATTCTGCCACTGAAACTATGTATAAGGTATAATGTGAGCGAGTTATAAGGACAGATTATAGTCCTTGAATTTAAAAAGTATAAAATGTATATTTCCCCTAAAAACAAGTCTTGTATTTACCTAAAATAGCAGTACTTACTTGCATATGGAATAAAATTATTTTTTTAAACTTAATCATTTATTAAACAAAATGAGACATTAAAACTTCCAGCACAAAAAGGAAATTTGCTTTATCTATATAACTATAATGAACTGCAACCAAGTTAATGAAATAATTTCTGACTTCATTTCTAAGTCAGATCTTTTAGATCTGATCATTTATGGAAAATCATTACATATTGTGATGATTTGGGGAATCTGTCTATGTACAATTTATGAATTCTGGCTGGTGTTATGAAGTTGGTATGACACGGTTGTATTTTTGAAAGCCAGCGTATGTCAAATCCACAATTTGCTGACGGGGTGAGTCAATAACCTTAATGATTGTGCTCTCACCAAACAACTGGCATGCTAAGGAGGTGGACTGAAACTGGGAAAAGCAAATTCTTCCAACTTATTTCCAGAGGGAAAGTTTTGTAGTACAGATCCAAGAAGTATGGTCCTAACCTCCATGATGCCGTGCTGTCCCTACTGACCCAAGCAATGAAACACAGCTCATAAAAAACAGATTAACCACTAATACATTAAAAAAAAATTCCATTGGTTTGCTTTGGCAAATTCATGTTTACACTGATGTTGTCCTAACTCTGTGAGCTAAGATTTTTAGCATAGTATACTAGGACTCATGCATACAACTGCTGTCTTGGTAATGATTACTTGGACTTTTCCACTTTATATTTCCTGTGCACTGTGTTAAAAGTGAAACCACTAAGTATATTTATTGAAATTGGGCTGTTCCCTCAATGAATCACACCCAATAGTATTTATCATCATATTAGAATATTAAATTGCAATTCAATTTTCTGACATTCCTTAATAACATTATGCTTAAATTTTTAAAAAAAGTAAATATAACTGCTGTAATTAAGCAGACATTCAGACAAACGTTAACCCATTTGTATGGATAGCAGGATACAACTAAAAAAATCATTATTTATTTTGTTCCTCTTCCTGCTTCTAAAGATTAAGCCGTAACTGCAAATGGTTTTTGCTCTTATTGTGAATGTATACCATAACTCTTACTATGACAAACTCTTTCTGAAAACTTATTCTTTAAAAAGCTATTGGAATTCTTAATAATTTCATATGAAATTAGAACAGATATTTTAATTTAATTTCATATTATTGGACTATGTCATACTGTAATTATTATACATTCTCTGAAGAATACACCAATAAAATTCAGCAAAATATAATAAATGCACAACAAAATTGCAATATGATTCAAATGCAAAAATGCTATTAATGGTATGATTATGGGTTTAAACTAAACAGAGACAAGGTGGGTGAGGCAATATCTTTTATTGGACCAACTTCTGTTGGTGAAAGAGACAAGCTTTTGAGCTACACAAAGCTCTTCTTCAGGTCTGGGAAAGGTACTCAGAGTGTCACAGCTAAATACAAGGTGGAACAGATTGTTTCTGATAGGGTTACCATATTTCCACAAGCAAAAAAGAGGACACTGGGGGGGGGGGAGGAGCCCCACTCTAGCCCCGCCCCTGCCCCACCCCCATCCACTCCCTCCCACTTCCCACCCCCTGATTGCCCCCCTCAGAACCCCCAACCCCCCCCCGCTCCTTGTCCCCTGACTGCCCCCTCCTGGGACCCCTGCCACTAACTGCCCCCTAGGACCCCACCGCTTATCTAAGCCGCCCTGCTTCTTGTCCCCTGACTGCCCCCTCCTGAGAACACCCTACGACCCTACCTGTCCCCTGACTGCCCCGACCCTTATCCACACCCCCACCCCATATTCACACCCCCCGCCCCCAGACAGACCCCCTGGGACTCCCATGCCCTATCCAACTGCTCCCTGCCCCCGACAGGATCCCCAGAACTCCTGACCCATCCAACCCCCTCTGCTACCTGCCTGCCTCAACCCCTCTCCACACCCCTGCCCCCTGACAGCCCCCCCAGAACCCCAGACCCATCTAACCCCCCCTGCTCCCTGTCCCTGACTGTCCCAACCCCTCTCCACACCCTTGCCCCCCTGACAGCCCCCCCCCCCCAAACTCCCGACCCATCCAACCCCCCCTCCCTGTCCCGGCTTTAAAGAGCCCAGGAATCGGGCTGCGCTCCGGCCGAGGTTGCGGGGCTTGGGGCCGGGCCGGAGGTGCTCGGCCGGCGCTGCTGGGGCCCGAGCCGGGCCGGGTCCGGGCCGGGGGTGCTGGGGCCCGAGCCGGGCCGGGTCCGGGCCGGTGGTGCTGGGGCCCGAGCAGGGCCAGCGCTGCTGGGGCCCGAGCTGGGCCGGGTCCGAGCCGGGGGTGCTGGGGCCCGGGCCGGCCCTGCTGGGGCCCGAGCCGGGCCGGGTCCGGGCTGGGGGTGCTGGGACCCGAGCCGGGCCGGGTCCGGGCTGGGGGTGCTGGGGCCCGAGCCGGGCCGGCGCTGCTGGGGCCCGAGCCGGGCCGGGTCTGGGCTGGGGGTGCTGGGGCCCGAGTTGGGCCGGAGCCGCTGGGGCAGCCGGGCCCCTCCGCCCCAGCTTACCTGCTGCTGCCTCCCCGCTTGCCCCTGCTTCTTTTCAGACTTCCCGTGAAGATCTGATTCGCGGGAAGCAGGGGAGGGGGAGGAGCAGGGGGGCGGAGCGTTCAGGGGAGGGGAGGAGGAGGAAGACAGCTGCGGGGCCGGACAGCATGGTAAGGCTGCAGGGGATGGGGGGAGCCGGGAAGGGGCTTTGGGTGCCCAGCGGCGCTTGGCCGCCGCTTTTCTATCTATAAATAGCCGACCGGAGGGAAATCCCGGACATTTTTAGATTTTTAAAAATCCCCCCGGACGGCTATTTATAGACCGAAAAGCCGGACATGTCCGGGGAAATCCGGACATATGGTAGCCCTAGTTTCTGATGATCAGCTTGGCAAGGTTGGGGGCTTGTTTGAAGGCCTGAAGAGCAAGATACATGTCTGCAGTTTTATAATATTTGAGTTTGCATACAATACAAATGAGGCTTTGGGGTTTAGTCAGTTTGTGGTAACATTTCTGAGATCCTTGAGGATCATGAATCTCCAACATATCCAAGGCCACATAATTTAGTAGTCCCATAATGGTAAGTACGTAGCCATATATATTTATTTACATTCTACAGCCACAGGAGGGCTGCTTCAACAGACATCCTCTAACATCAAGGGCTTAATGTATGAACACTATTAAGATAATAAACTTTTACCAAATCACTTTCAGTGCAAGGTATGAGTACTTTGCACATAAGGATATGATAGCTATTGTCTCTAATGTATTTGGGGTAATTGTTGGATACATAACCACTATATTTACTAACCATCCTGAAAACCTTGAGGCAAAGTAATAAGGTAAAAGTGGTATATTATGGGTAATTAATCTTGTTAAAACTGCTATCTGGAATAGTTAAACAGTCAAATAAAACAAACTCATGTAAGTTTTAAGACTTTGTGGCAGCATGTTAACTATTGGTGTAACACTGCAATTAGATCCAACTTTAAGATCTGCCAGGGGATGCCAGATTTTCTGTGAAACACCGGGTGTCTGACAACAGCTAGTATCTTTTGTCTTCAATTAACCAGCATATTGGAATTAATTAAAGGATTGTTTTAGTTTGAAGATGAAGTAACAACCTGAATATATAGGGCAACAAAGCAGTACAAAGAGCAAACGTTATCAGCATATTTACAAATGCAAGATTGGCTTATAGTAACAGTGTTCCTCACTAACTGCACAATTCTACTATCGTGATTAACTTTCAGCAGAACTATTTAATGTTTACTTGTAATTCTAAATAAAAAGGAAGAATGAACTGCACTAATCATTTCACAGATTCCTCAGTTTTCCTGTTATCCACTTCTGGCTGTGATCTAGTTGACAGAAACAACACAGAATATGTTTTGTAATATGAATATTTATAATCAGTCAGTTGAGAGAGAAAAAAATCAAGGAGTCTTCATATTACAGGCTCAAATAATTATTTGACAAACAGAAATCAAGGTTCTATTAATTACACTGTTTACACCACCACTATTCTTCTACCTCTCAAAGTGAAATCCTGGGGGTTCCCCCCTGACTTCTCCTCTTCTAAGATCAAGGCTCTTCCCAAACTTATCTCTTTTCCCTCTGCAGCATTCCTAAAGTGAGCTTGTTCTTTTCCACCTCCTTTACAAGAACACTTGTTTGTCCCATGGTTCCTCTCTCACAGACTCCTGAAATTTCAGGCCCCTCACATTAGTGGGAGGTGCTAGAATGAACCCTACATAGTGAGGAAGTGCTTAGACAGCAGGGGTGGGACATAATGGGAGCAATGGAGGAGGGAGAAAGAGAGGCATACAAAGGAAAGGGTGAATCTCGGTTAGGGAAAAGATATTTAGAGGAAGACAAAGAGGTAAGAGTGGAGACCTAGTGGAGGAGAAAAAGCTAAGAGAAAGTGGAGCAGTGAGGGAAGGAATCCAGAGGATAGGGAAAATGGAGGGAGAAATAAAAGAAATAGGATAGTTAGAAGTAGAGTTTTAGGGCCTGTCATTACTACAGGTACTGAGCGTTAGCATTTTCTGCCCACTAATCCATCTCATTGGGGCTATTTTTAATTGTTCAACCCCTCAGTTGCTTCAGATATCATTTTAAAAAACACAATGTTTGGGAGAAATATTGTCTTCTTCCTCCCAGTAAAGGAATTATACCTTTTCCCTACATCCCCCAACACAAGTGACTTCTGAGGTACAGGACAAGTAAAAGGTAGTCCTGGATTTGTGAATGGCTTAATGTCTGATATCATGTGACCCATGAGGACTAGAAAATAGGAGCTTTATATTCTACCATTAGAAATGGGAGCTTCCCGGTTTCCAAGGGGGAGACACAGCACTTGCTTCTTGCCCTGATATCATGTGATATGGATTATGAGATTTTAAAACAACAGTATCCTTATTCAAGGAAAAACGCTATTTGGGGCATTATTAAAGGTTTCTAAAATTTATGAGTTACAATTTTTTTCTACTTTTAATTCCTGTATTATTGGAGTAACTGAGCCTGATTTTCAAAGTGTTGAAACACAAAAGATAGTATTGAAAAATATTTTAAAACTTTCAAAAATTTGGTAATTTCCCCCCCTGTAAAATGTGGGATAAACATAGGACATGATGGCATAGTGGGGTATCACTGGAACTCATTTGGGATGACTTATATAACTCACTTGTTATTAATGCAGTTAATCACACGCATGTTGATAAAAACTTTCTACCACATCATCATGCCTCATGTATTGTTTTCCACTCAATCTCTTTGGCTGGCTGTTTTCCAAAGTAGAAGCTGATAAGATGTGTATATAAGACACCTGATCACATTTACATTAAATGCATTTTCACATAGTACTTTATTTTAGCTGGTTGATAATGTTGATAATATTTGTGAACTGGTAAGTTAACAAAATCTTGGAAACAATGGAAAATCCTACTAAGTTTAATGTAGTCACTCTGAGAACAGCTAAATACTTCAGAATTAAACACATACACTTTTTACAGTTTCACATCCTTCTCACATCTCTGATAAAATTCTGCACGGCTGTGACTAAAATATCACTCCTTAAACTGATAGAAAACATTATTGGTTTCTACAAAGCTATTACATAAAAGAATAGAAGTTAACAGTCCTGACAAAGGAGGTGTGGAGAAATACAAAACTTCATTGGTTTGGTAGTTATTCAAATCAGGCCTGTTGAAGAGGTGTTAGGAGGACCTTCAATACAACTATTTTTATTAAGTATCATTTAATCTCTAACTATTTGGTGGTTTCTAGAAAGTAAGACCAATGCTTTGTTGTGATGTCTACAACTGTATAAAATATTGCTCATACATGGGAAAAATAACTTGTCAATTTACATTCTTAAGGCATATATTTTAGCAGTCATATGTTGTATCAATTACATGAACTGCCTGTTCCACATGTTCTTTGGTTAAGAATATTTAATAGACCGCAACAGGACAAATTAATCCAGGTATGTATATGGGATTCTGTTACAAAGTTCAGTTGATTTCTCAAGTGCCTTTCACCCTACATAACATGTCACCCATGAATGAATTCTTCCCTTCTGTCCTCAAGACCTTAGGATTTATCAAGACAGATGAAGTTGCTAAAAAAAACCAAAGGGTTATGAATGGAAAATACAAACTAGGTTCCATTGGGTCAGACAATGTATTTTAAAAAAACAAAATGTAATGCCACATGTTACCATTTTGAAGACCTTCCACCTATTAATAGCAATCCATGATCAGCTGAAAGTCTAAACATATTCACTATCTTTATATTGATAAATGTATTAGATAATTGTCATTTGATGCATAATTAAACAGTACTTTGTATGAAAAAATCTAAAACTTGAAACCACTATGAACCTGTGAAAGTAATTATTTATCCTTTCTGTTAAGATTATTTACATCCATACTTACTGAACTCATTTTTTTTTTAATCCTATCTGTAGAAATATAAAAACAGATTTGGAAAGCGACAATCAATACAGGTTCAAATTCATTTAGAGCATGGAATGGGCTAATAATGAGAAAGAGCCTTTTACACCCACATTATTGGATGTGGCAGGCAGATACTCAGCTGGTGGAAATTGTCATTTTCTATTTCAATAGACATATGATAATTTATAGCAGCTGAGGATCAGATCCCTGGTTGTTTGTGAGCTGAAGTTATCGACTAATGTCCATTTGGTGTACTTTTTGTTAAGTGTGTTAAATTGTCTCAGCCCAGTTGCTAGTGAACAAGTATCCATATTACAAAGGACACCTTTGTTGAAATTTGCAGCAGAAAGGTGCACAGATACTACAGTGATCAGCACAGTATGAGAACCTATATAGAATAGAACAGAACAGAACAGAAGGGCAAGGGATAGACAGAGACTGAATTCTCAGCCATAATCATTGTTACTCCAAAGACTTTTTTCAATGTTTGCTGATGCTGACATTCAAGACAATGTAGCAAAACAACTGGCACAATCAAAATATTATTATTGTACCCAAAATTCCAGTATATATTCTTCCATAACATCCAAAAAATGTAGGGCATCAGCATTACGTGAAAGAGAATGAAGAGCAGAAAGAAGATTCTAGAGGGAAAAAAGAGATGACTGGGGGGGGGGGGGAATGACTGGGTAGAGAGAGAAACAGAATAGAATGCCTTGCAGCCTTTGGAAGAGAAAGCAGGAGGCCATAGGGCAGATAGCCACAAACTAGAAAAACAAAGAGAGGTGAGAAAAAAGAAAAAAGAACAAAGCCTTAGAACGAAGGGTCTAAAAAGAAATGGGTCACTACAGTCAGACAGAAGAGAGGAAGGCCAGTTTCCAGATGCAGCAAGTGAGAAAAAACTCATCAAGTAGAGAGAAAAAATTAGGGTGAAGTAAACAAGGCTACCCTCTGTCATCTGAAAAGATCAAGTTAGCAAAAAAACCCTGAGAAAGATGTAGAAATGCTGAGAAAAAAAATAATGGCATAGAGAAGTGAAAAGGGAGCGAACTCCTGGAGATCAGTCCCTGGTTGTTGGGTCTTCAAGATATTTAATTATTTTCCAGTCACAAGATATAATTTGTTTTGTTAGAAAACAAGTTAATAGATTTGACTTTCAAATTTTTATAAAAACCTAATTCTTCAAGTTAGTCTGAGTCCCAAATTATGCAATCCTGCAAATATTCTCCTAAATCAAGATGCTTAAGACATCAATCTATTACTATGGCCCTATCCTGAACTCTCTTCTCTTTGGAATTTATCAAGAAGGTGCTAAAGATGGTGCTTAGAAACTCACAGGATCAGGGGCATCCTTGATTTCAAGATAATATACGATATGATACACTACCATATATTTTTGTAGAAATGTTGTACCCTTTATAGTTTGCAGCCTTTTATAAAATGGAAAAATTGAAATATAGACCCAGTGTGTCAGGAAAACAAAGGGTTATTTCTATAGAATAACCTACAAACTCAGTCTAATTGAGAGACATGACAGGCAGAATTGGAGAAAGATTAATGCAAAGATGTTTATAACAAGAACTTATGTCAACTCACACCATTGTCTGCACTATATTTAGGAAAGCTATCATGAGATCTGGCAAGATAGGTGCTACCTAGAGTTTTGTTTTTAGAAATAAAAGCCAGTTTTGATTTACCATGAACTCTGTTTCTTTTTAATAACTCTGCTGTGCAGAATTATGGTTGCTGCAATAATTGAGTGCACGCTAAGATCTAATTTGTGACTCTCCCTCAATACAAATGATAACATGATCTGATATTCTTGAGACCAGCTTAATCAACAAATGGGGCATAGTTTAGCTTCCTCCTCTCCAGAGCCTAAATGTCCTGTCACCTGAATTACAGAGAATAAAAGACCAGGTCTTCCATATGACAGCCTCAAAACCTTTTAAATTGACTCTCCTTCTAGCACACTGATTACAGGGTTTATGGAGGGTTTGATACTACAGTAGTACACCACCCATTAATTACAGTAGAGACATTACAAATCTATTTGTAGAAGCCACTTTTTGTTTTATTTGTACGTATATTACCCCTTCTAATTTAGGATCTCAGAGCCCTTTACAAACATTAATTTTAGCCTCACAACATCCTTGGGAGGTAGCTGGGTATTTTTTCCCCCATATTGCAGTTTTCCGGAGTCCCAATCCTATGTTTTAGCCTGACAGCAGGAAGTTGACAGCTTAAGGTGTTCCGATCACTCTAACTTTAACTTCTAGATTTCTATAGCGATACAAGGCTCCCACCCCCCCCAAACAAACATACAGCACCACCTCTATTCTGTGGAATGACAGTTCTAGAAACAATGATTTCTACTTCAAGAAATGCCATTTAATTAATTTAATTAATAATTAATTAATTAATAATTAATGGAGATATCCCATCTCCTAGAACTGGAAGGGACCTTGAAAGGTCATCGAGTCCAGCCCCCTGCCTTCACTAGCAGGACCAAGTACTGATTTTGCCCCAGATCCCCAAGTGGCCCCCTCAAGGATTGAACTCACAACCCTGGGTTTAGTAGGCCAATGCTCAAACCACTGAGCTATCCCTCCCCCTCCATTGTAGGAGGCAGGTAGGCTTGCTATATGGATAATGGATGCCCACCCGTACTATTATTTCCTATTCATTTATTTCTAATCTCCTACCTATTAAAAGACAGGGGAGTATGTATCATGTTAAAACATCGCCTGCTACAATCATGAATTCTCTTACCTAGTGTATGCATATCATTAAGACAGATCTTTTGCCTGCACCATGTTTTTGCCTTTTGCCTTTCTCCATTGCGCAATTGCAACTTATTCAAAAAATTGCAACTTGAAAAACTGTTTAGGGTTTTGAGATTGTAGAAGATACAGTTATGTATTAGCCTATCAAAAAGTTAACATTCTAATCTATTCCTCTGTACAATCAAATCCAAGAAAAGTTCCTCTAAGTGTCAAAGAAGGGAGGGGAAAATGACAGGAATTAAGGACATTAAAAGTACCCACAATACTCTCAGTCTAAAAAACTCTAGAAATATAATTAGAGTTGACTTTGTAGCTCCTTTGGGTCTGCCTTGTACAAAGTTCACCTACATTTGCTTCTTAGAGCAGTATATGTGTAACTGTATGCAAATGCCAAACTTGCAGAAATGATTTTTGGAGTGCAACTCTAACTCTTAAATATCCTCATAAAGAAGCTAGTCATGCTATTTTCTCAGTAATGTAAAGGGAATTTAGTAATGTTGGTTTTTCTTTCTACAGGAAAATGGTCATTAGAGAAGCAAGATCTCTTACCCAATCCCATCGGCTAGGACTCAAAGAGGTGTCCTTTTTTGCTTGGGAGAGACCATGCCTGAAAAAATGCTTCTCCTGCCTCACGATGTCAGAGGAGTGCTGTGAACCGGGCCTTCTAACAGATGCACTGCTAGCAGGAGGAAAGAGGAGAGTATATGTTCAAGCCGCCCTCTCTCTTCCACCTCTGGTTTTGCTACATCCTATTGGCTGGCCACAGGAGAAGGTTAGTAGCTCTGATAATTTAAATCTTTCTCTGCACTATTCCAGCCTCTTTCTTACTTCTTCAGCTGTCTTGCCCACTCTCCCTGTAGCTATAGTGAGTGTGTTTTCAGGATGCTATAGGTCTGATCAATGGGCTGTTTTTTGGGGATCAGGAAGGAATGTTTTGCCTTGAGCCAAACTGGAGTCCTGTAGGTTTTTTGCCTTCCTTGCAGCACTGTGGAAGTACAGAATAGGATTTAGAAGCCTAATATTAAAATATAGAATTGTGTAGTTATCATAGCTTGCAGTCAGTGTCTAGTGCAATTAAAGCCAAAGGGCCTGTAACCAGAGACCTTGGTTACAGCTTGTGCCTGTAAAGTCTTCAGATTCCACTGGCACTGTCTATATCCCTCTTTCCACATGGGAGAAGGTTACCGGAATTAGAAATAGAGCTGGGTGAAATTTTTTCTGACTAAACCTCTTTTTGGGTCCACTGAAACATTTTGCAAATTTGTGTTTAATTTGCTAAATGTTTGTTTTCAACATAAACAAAACAAGCAACAAACCCAATTTCCAAAAAGTTGACATGTTTCATTTTAACATCTTCAAAATGAAATGTTTTAACTTTTCCATTCAAAATGATTTTTCATATCAAATTTTACTTTTTTTTTAATATCAGGGTTGGAAGGGACCTCAGGAGGTCATCTAGTCCAACCCCCTACTCAGAGCAGGACCAATCTCAAGACAGATTTTTGCCTCAGATCCCTAAGTGGCCCCTCTCAAGGATTGAACTCACAACCCTGGGTTTACCAGGCCAATGTGCAAACCACTGAGCTATCCCTCCCCCATTATACTCAAAAATGAAATGAAACATTTAGTTTTGGGTTGAACAAAACGTTTTCTTTGGTCTACCCAGAGTTATTGATTATACGGTGGGAGCCATGTAACCCCACATTGCATAAGGTGCTGACTTCATGGGTGTGCCAAAAAAATTAGCTGGTGCTTAATACCCATTGGCAGCCAAGCTCCCCACCTCCCCCCAATGCCTCCCATCCACCGGTGGCCCCACTGATCAACTCAACCCCCTCCCTTCTAGTACCTCCTGCATGCCATGGAATAGCTGTTCCATGGTGTGCAGGAGGCGCTGGGAGGGAGTAGTGGGGATGGGGCGTGCTTCGGAGAGGGGCAGGAAGAGGTAGGGTGGGAGTGGGAACAGGGCCTGGGGTAGAGTGAGGGTGGGAAGAGGTGGAGTGGGGGCTGGCCTGGGGCGGAGGGGAGATCAATCACCCCCCGGGCAGAGAGGAAGTTGACACCTATGCTGCATTGGACCCAATTAAATGCCTAGTACGTATGATGAATGGATGTATACCACCCCTACCCAGTCTTAAGGTAAAGTTGCAGCCTAGTGCTAAAATCCATTACAGTGTCTATTGTTCATTCGCCTTCATGTCCTGAGCAATCCATCTAGTGATTCAAGAGATTCAACTTCATGACCAAATCACCAGGATAGTATAGTTAAATTATGATTAATGCTGAGACTATGTCTAGACGACGAGCTAGAGATGCAGGGCCAGCCTTAGGGAAAATGGCATCCTGGGCAAACTTGTATTTTGGCGACCCTGGGCCCTGCTGCTTCCCCGGGCTCCCCCACATCGCCCCAGGCCTCACTGCCTCCTGGGGCTTCCCCATCACCGCCGGGCCCTGCTGCCTCCCCACCCATCCCCCCAGCCGTCACTGCCTCCCTGGGCTCCCCACCCCTCTGTTGCCCCCAGACTCCACAGCTTCCCCCCTCCCCCCATTGCCCCAAGATCCTTTCCACGGCCTTGCACCTTAGGCCCCCCCTGCTCCTTGCCTCTTGACCATGGTGCCCCCTCCTCCCCCCGACCACGGCACCCTGGGTGGTCACCTATGTCACCCACCCATAAAGCTCGCCTGGTAGGGATGTGATTTACCTGCTTGTGTACACATACTTGTGGTAGCCCGATGAGAGTTAGTATGAGTATAAATAGCAGTGTAGCCACAGAAGCATGGGAAGTGACAGTGGAGACTTGGCTGAGCTATGCCAAGTATCCCCCTGAAAATCATAGAATCATAGAATCATAGACTATCAGGGTTGGAAGGGACCTCAGGAGGTCATCTAGTCCAACCCCCTGCTCAAAGCAGGACCAATTCCCAACTAAATCATCCCAGCCAGGGCTTTGTCAAGACTGACCTTAAATACCTCTAAGGAAGGAGATTCCAACACCTCCCTAGGTAACCCATTCCAGTGCTTCACCACCCTCCTAGTGAAAAAGTTTTTCCTAATATCCAACCTAGACCTCCCCCACTGCAACTTGAGACCATTACTCCTTGTTCTGTCATCTGGTACCACTGAGAACAGTCTAGATCCATCCTCTTTGGAACCCCCTTTCAGGTAGTTGAAAGCAACTATCAAATCCCCCCTCATTCTTCTCTTCTGCAGACTAAACAATCCCAGTTCCCTCAGCCTCCCCTCATAAGTCATGTGCTCCAGCCCCCTAATCAGTTTTGTTGCCCTCCGCTGGACTCTTTCCAATTTTTCCACATCTTTCTTGTAGTGTGGGGCCCAAAACTGGACACAGTACTCCAGATGAGGCCTCACCAATGTCGAATAGAGGGGAACGATCACGTCCCTTGATCTGCTGGCAATGCTCCTAAAAATACAGCCCAAAATGCCGTTAGCTTTCTTGGCAACAAGGGCACACTGTTGACTCATATCCAGCTTCTCATTCACTGTAACCCCTAGGTCCTTTTCTGCAGAACTGCTTCCTAGCCATTCGGTCCCTAGTCTCTAACAGTGCATGGGATTCTTCCGTCCTAAGTGCAGGACTCTGCACTTGTCCTTGTTGAACCTCATCAGGTTTCTTTTGGCCCAATCCTCTAATTTGTCTAGGTCCCTCTGTATCCTGTCCCTACCCTCCAGCGTATCTACCACTCCTCCCAGTTTAGTGTCATCTGCAAACTTGTTGAGAGTGCAGTCCACGCCATCCTCCAGATCATTAATGAAGATATTGAACAAAACCGGCCCCAGGACCGACCCCTGGGGCACTCCACTTGAAACCGGCTGCCAACTAGACATGGAGCCGTTGATCAGTACCTGTTGAGCCCGACGATCTAGCCAGCTTTCTATCCACCTTACAGTCCATTCATCCAGCCCATACTTCTTTAACTTGCTGGCAAGAATACTGTGGGAGACTGTATCAAAAGCTTTGCTAAAGCTTTGCTAAAGTCAAGTCAATGGTGGGTAAATACTTGGCATGACTCAGCCCATGCTACCACGACTATCCTACTATTTACACTCATGCTAGCTCTCACAGAGTTGACATATGTGTACATGAGCAGGAGAATCACAGCCCTAGCTCACAGTGTATATATAGAGAGGTACACGCATTTGTACCTCCACAGCAATAATATAGATTGCCAGTTCTGCTCTGATAGGTCCCAACTATCCAAGCATCTTTCTACTTCAAAATGAGGAGGTTCAGGATATTTATACAGTAAATGAGGTCTGAGTCATGGAAAGGGTGAGATAAGATAAAAGAAATAATGTATGTGTAATTAAACAGAACAAAATAGTTCTGAAAAAGAAACTTCCTCTTCTTGGCCACATTCCAAATCCATTAAAATGTATCTTCTGGTAAAATAGGAATTATAAATATTTCATAAGCAGGCCTTCCAACTGCATTTCAAATGTTGGCAAAATAATCTGGGAAATATAGTTTGCAATAATGCATCAGATATAAAGTTTATACTACTTGCATACAACAAAGCTGTTTAAACTTGATTGAAGGTCATCTTGTAGTACAGTGATGACAATTGCATATGTACCCAAAGTGACATGCAGTGCACTCTGTTTTCAACTATATACCTGTAGGACACTGCTAAATGAGTTTTCATACTTATAGCTCTTTTTCACCATAGCTCTCAAAGCTCCTCTAAACACATATCATCAGCAAACTGATGATATCACAAACCACCCGAGCTTTATTCTTACTGGTTATAATAAGGGAAACATGATGTTTATAGCCTTATAGAGTATCTCCTTTACATCAACATCCTTAAAAAATATTTTTACTGAATTATAGTTGTTCACCTTTACCATAGTATTCCCTGTACTTGTACTGTATAAACCATTGGTTCCCAAACTTGTTCCGCCACTTGTGCAGGGAAAGCCCCTGGCGGGCTGGGCCGGTTTGTTTACCTCCCGCGTCCGCAGGTTCGGAGCCGCGATCGGCCGAACCTGCGGACGCAGCAGGTAAACAAACCGGCCCGGCCCGCCAGGGGCTTTCTCTGCACAAGTGGCGGAACAAGTTTGGGAACCACTGGTATAAACTATAAATTGAACTACTGAGGGTGGAAAATGTCCAGTTTTCAAGTAGCATTCCCACCAGTACAGGGTACTTGATCAAAAATGCACTAACATAGCCTTGTAAAGATAAGATATCTATAGAGAGAATGAGACTTGCATGTAATTGAACATTTGAATATCAGAGTTCAGAAAGACTCAATGAGAGCTATATTTCCTCCTGTTAGGCGAAAACCTTAGGAATAAGGCCTTAATGCATCTTATTTAACTTTATAATGCAATGGTTGCTACTTTTCTAGCTTGGCTTTGTTATTGATATTATAGGAGATGTAGGTAGTGCTACCTTATAGTTAAGGTTGCTTGACACTTCCCAGGGTATGGAAAGGCAAAGGAGAAGGCTCTGTAATCACTAGAGAACACTCCGCTCAGAACCTGGAATAAAATCCAGGATTCCTCAACATAACTGGTGCTGACAGCAATTAATGGTGAAACTCATTGTCAAAATGTGTGCCTCATTTCCCTCTAGTGCAGGGGTTCCCAAACTTGGTTCGCGGCTTGTTCAGGGTAAGCCCCTGGCGGGCTGCGAGACGCTTTGTTTACCTGAACATCTGCAGGTACGGCCACTCACAGTGGCCGCGGTTCACCGTTCCTGGCCAATGGGAGCTGCGGGAAGCGGTGGCCTGGCCCGCACCGCTTTCTGCAGCTCCCATTGGCCGGGAATGGTGAACCGCAGCCACTGGGAGCTGAAAGCAGCTGTACCTGAGGACACTCAGGTAAACAAAACATCTCGTGGACCGCCAGGGGCTTACCCTGAACAAGCCGCAAACCAAGTTTGGGAACCCCTGCACTAGTGGCTGGCCTACATAGAGGATTACAACCTGTTACTGCTATCAGTTACCATGTTAGCTCAAGTGACACAGGTCTGTATTGCAGATCTAAAAGCTGCCTGCAACCCTGCTAATGAGTCATGTGGGAATCAATATAGTTCCATCTGATGACATTTGTTTTTTCTTTTCAGTTTGCCATTTTAAAAAATTAGGAAATGAGATACACAAAGTTGTTTTAAAAGAACATTAAGGTTGTAAAGTAATCATCCCAGTTCAAAAATGCCAGAAATAAGGTTGCCTGTGCAAGCTTAATTCAGCTGCCTTCTGCATATGCATTACAATACAGTCTTTAGTTTCATGATCACATGCCATTTTTTTTCACAGGACCTGTGCCTCATTCAGTGCACAGGATGGACAGTGCTCACTGAATGAGTAGCTATTTAATATTTCCTTTTATCCTCATTGTTCAATGTGTTCATTGCCTTATTTACAGTTCACCACTCAAACTCTAATTCAAATACAGAACTATACATTTCTTCAGGGGCTTTAACGGTGCTCCTCACTGCAATATGAGTGCTTCACAAATGATAATGATTTACCCAACATCACACAGGAACTCTGTGGCAGAGGCAGGGATAGAATTCAGTTATCCAGAGTGGCATTTAAATACCTCAAGTCAGGAGACAATTTTCTCTCTTCCTGCAATCCCCGGCCTAATTCCAATTCTTAATTCCAACTTCTCCCTCCACACATCATTTATTGCAGAGGGAAAGGGGAAATGAAGAGGGAGACAAGAGACAACAGCCTCATTCACTACTCAACCCTGATGCATTCCCTAGCACTATTTGTCCTGTGCACTGAATGAGGCAGGGGTCTGTGGAAAAAAACAGTGTGAGATTATGCAATTAAATACTTATACATACGTACAAGAGGGCCAAATAAAAGTTGAAAGAGCAACCTAAATTTTGGCATTTCCTAACCTTTGGGTTGCTTGAGTTTGCAACCTTAATATTCTTTTAATATATGTACTATCTACATAAAAGTACAAACTAGTGTCTTTCATTATTCTTATAATTTGTTAATTTCTGAAACTAGAGTTCAGAATAGAGCCCTACAGCAGGATGATTAGTACCTATGTTTTATATTAAGATAATGAAAAATATTGGTATCACTCATTCCTGCATCTATAAAGGATAGGGACAGGAGTACTTGTGGCACCTTAGAGACTAACAAATTTATTTCAGCATAAGCTTTCGTGGGCTACAGCTCACTTCTTCAGATGCATAGAGTGAAACACACAGACAGAAGATATTTATACATACAGAGAACATGAAAAGGTGGAAGTACACATACCAATTGTAAGAGGCCAATCAATTGAGATGAGCTATCAGTAGCAGCAGAAGGAAAAACTTTGAAGTGATAATTGAGATGACCCATAGAAGGTGTGAGAACTTAACATGGGGGGGGGGGGGGAATTAAATTAGTGTAATGACCCAACCATTCCCATTCTCTGTTTAGACCTAAGTTAAGTGTGTCTAATTTGCATATTAATTCGAGTTCAGCAGTCTCTCTTTGGAGTCTGTTTTTGAAGTTTTTTTGTTGCAAAACTGACACCTTCAAGTCTGTCACTGAGTGATTAGAGAGGTTGAAGTGTTCTCCTACTGGTTTTTGAATGTTATGATTCCTGATATCAGATTTGTGTCCATTTATTCTTTTGCGTAGAGACTGTCCAGTTTGGCCAATGTACATGGCAGAGGGGCATTGCTGGCACATGATGGCATATATCACGTTGGTAGATGTGCAGGTGAACGAACCCCTGATGGTGTAGCTGATGTGGTTAGGTCCTATGATGGTGTCACTTGAATAGATATGTGGACAGAGCTGGCATCGGGCTTTGTTGCAAGGATAGGTTCCTGGGTTAGTGTTTTTGTTGTATGGTGTGCGGTTGCTGGTGAGTATTTGCTTAAGGTTGGGAGGCTGTCTGTAAGCGAGGACTGGTCTGTCTCCCAAGATCTGTGAGAGTGAAGGATCATCTTTCAGGATAGGTTGTAGATCTTTGATGATGCGCTGGAGAGGTTTCAGTTGGGGGCTGAAGGTGGCGGCTAGAGGCGTTCTGTTATTTTCTTTGTTGGGCCTGTCCTGTAGTAGGTGGCTTCTGGGTACTCTTCTGGCTCTGTCAATCTGTTTTTTCACTTCAGCAGGTGGGTATTGTAGTTTTAAGAATGCTTGATAGAGATCTTGTAGGTGTTTATCTCTGTCTGAGGGATTGGAGCAAATGCGGTTGTATCTTAGAGCTTGGCTGTAGACAATGGATCGTGTGGTGTGTCCTGGATGGAAGCTGGAGGCATGTAGGTAAGTATAGCGGTCAGTGGGTTTCCGGTATAGGGTGGTGTTTATGTGACCATCGTTTATTAGCACAGTAGTGTCTAGGAAATGGACCGCTTGTGTGGATTGGTCTAGGCTGAGGTTGATGGTGGGATGGAAATTGTTAAAATCATGGTGGAATTCATCGAGGGCTTCTTTTCCATGGGTCCAGATGATGAAGATATCATCAATGTAGCGCAAGTAGAGTAGGGGCGTTAGGTGACGAGAGCTAAGGAAGCGTTGTTCTAAGTCAGCCATGAAGATGTTGGCATACTGTGGGGCCATGCGGGTACCCATAGCAGTGCCGCTGACTTGAAGGTATATATAGTCCCCAAATGTGAAATAGTTGTGGGTGAGGACAAAGTCACAAAGTTCAGTCACCAGGTTTGCCATGATGGTATCGGAGATGCTATTCCTGATGGCTTGTAGTCCATCTTTGTGTTGAATGTTGGTGTAGAGGGATTCTACATCCATAGTGGCCAGGATGGTGTTTTCTGGAAGATCACCGATGGATTGTAGTTTCCTCAGGAAGTCAGTGGTGTCTCAAAGATAGCTGGGAGTGCTGGTAGCATAGGGCCTGAGGAGAGAGTCCACATAGCCAGACAAGCCTGCTGTTAAGGTGCCAATGCTTGAGATGATGGGGCGTCCAGGATTTCCAGGTTTATGGATCTTGGGTAGCAAATAGAATACACCTGGTCTGGGTTCTAGGCATGTGTCTGTACAGATCTGTTCCTGTGCTTTCTCTGGGAGTTTCTTGAGCAGATGGTGTAGTTGATTGGCCTCTTACAATTGGTATGCGTACTTCCACCTTTTCATGTTCTATGTATGTATAAATATCTTCTGTCTGTGTGTTTCACTCTATGCATCTGAAGAAGTGAGCTGTAGCCCACGAAAGCTTATGCTGAAATAAATTTGTTAGTCTCTAAGGTGCCACAAGTACTCCTGTTCTTTTTGCGGATACAGACTAACACGGCTGCTACTTTGAAACCTGTCATAAAGGATAGGGGTATTGAGCTGCATCACTCCCATTAAAATCAATGGGTTATATGTGACCATTTTCAATTTTACTTGAAAAGTTTAGTGTTTTTTAATCAGAACAGCAGTCAAAGCAAAATTGTTGTCCTGGGATACTGAATATACTCTAGGTTAACTCAGCAGGGAACTACTTAAAGCCAGGAAAGAAGTGTAGTCTTTAATAAAAAAAAAAGCTACAGCCATTTTGCTGTAGAAAGCATTTGTCAAACTTCTGTATTTAAAGACTGTAATAGTTTTAAAACAACATAGCTTGGATCTTAAAAAAAACAAAAAAAACAAAAAACCCAAAATATTTGGATGAATCAGGACCAAGCACATTTTTAAGGGAAAAAATATAAAAATCTTATACTAATAATGCAAAGACATCTTACAAGGATTTACCCTCCTTTAGGCCCCAATATTTATCGCTGTTAAATAAACTGACAATGTCATGTTAATTGTACTCCACTGCAATGGCATGTTAATAGAGCATATTAATTTTAAATTATTTACTTTAAAAATTATTCAGTTATTTTATATATTACAGAAAAAATTATGTGCATAAATCTCTTTTTCCTGTAGAAACATTGTTAGCAATGGGGCAAAAGAGTCATTGACACCATACTTCAAAGTGAGTTCAATAAATTATTCTCATAAAAGCCAATGGAAACTGCTCCAAGGAAGACAATTGCAAAAAAATAATAAACAGTTTGTATTTCTGAGGTGAAAGAAATTATGTACTATTTATTATATGAACCATTATATCTAGCAAGGATACTTTTGTAAAAGGTAGAGGCCAATGATGATGAACACAAAAATTATATTTGAACAAGTAACCGCAAATGTAAAACATATATGTTAAAGCAAGCTAACACCTAAAAGCAAACTGTCCTGACAGCAGCGTAAAGGAGTCAACCTGCATCCAGAGTCATCAACTAACTTTCATTACACAAAACCAGAACATTGTAATTGCCATGGGGGCCTAACCAGCCTGCTTAAACTCAAAATCCTGATGACTATATGCAATTCCAAGACTAGTCAAAACCTATAGCTCCATACAGGTTTCTGCATGGGAAAACCCCAAACTTCACAAGAATGGATAAAATCCTTTTCAGCACAGAAAATGGCTTGATGCTTAACCCACAGGAAAAGATATTTACTCAATCTCCTTACCAAATCTAAACATGTGAAACGGTATCTAATTTCCCAGAGTGAACCAACAAGAGTTGCAACCCTGAGAAAAACAAAACCAAAAATTAAATGAAAGCTTAATTTCCACACTTGTATATTGAATTTTCCCTGAAAACCCCATGATTAAACATGTAGTATCTGACTGACAAGCAGACCTGTGTCAAGATAGTTCCCGTTCATAATGAAGGGTTTATGTACAGAAATGAGGTAACAAACTTTCTACTGCTCCGTGTAGCTGCAGCTTGTGACTGCCTGGTCCTGGGCTGCTTTTTTTCTGGCTCAGCAGCATGTCACAGGAAATCCAAAGACTGCATGAAGAGTGTACAGGAAGTGTCTCTAAACTTCCTGGATGACTTGCACTATAGCACAACGTATTCCGAGATTACCCAAAATGTAACAACCTAACACCATATTAAGAAACACGATAGTATATGTACAGGGCCAGATTTACACCTTCCGCACCCCTAAGCACAGCATTTCTCCCTCCCGCCCCCCCAGCTGACCTTCATGTTTTCGGTAAAAAATGAAATTTTTAACCCACTTTTAACTGTTAGGTGCCCCTAGAATGCTGGCGCCCCATGGCATGTGCCTACTTTGCCTAATTGGAAATCTGGCCCTTTATATGTATAAAGATTAATTCAAAGGGTGAAAAGGTAGGATAAATGCTGATGCAGAAGGCCAGAGCAGGAAGAGTCTTGCTTTCAACTAGTGTCAACCAGTAGCAAATCCTGGTACCATATACAACAGAAGAGGGCTACCGTTTATAAGCATATGCTGCATCTTCCTGACCCCACTGTGTAATCTGCTGTAATGGTCAGTGCCCTTTTCAGAAGTACAGTCCAGTGGCAGCAGCCAGACTGTAGATCATTCAGAAACAATGAGGAAAATAGAACGGTTAAAGAATCCAGAGTATACATCAACCTATAGAACATTACATACTTTATCAATACAAATTACATATCAGTTTAAATCAACCTAAAAATGAACAAAAATCTAACAATTAGATATACTAAAAACTGGTTACAAGAAAGCATTCAAGCAAAAGTTTTATCACCCCAGATTTTCCTTCTCTCTAATAGGTCTGGTAGGTAAAATACATCAGCAAAAAGTTTCTTGGTAGACAAAATCACTTTTCTTCTCTGCTTGCCTGGCAATGCTGGGGTCAGAGAAGATCAATATTTTATGTCCCTTTAAGGTACATCTCTTTAAAATTTTGTCCAGAATTTTAAATGAAAAATCTGAAGAAGTGAGGCCTGTGAGAGAATTATTAAAGAGGCTATTTGGAGTTCTCATTAGTACTATAGAAGAAGACGGTCTTCCACATTTAGATCTAACAACTAGAAGATTATTCTTTCCATAACTACAGGAACCTCATTTTCTTTATTGTCTGGAATTCATAGTAGAAATTTTTTGTCTAAACCTCTAGTATTTCATTCTTGTTATTGGTAGCAATACAGTTCTGTCAGTGGCATTTAAAAGAATACAAACTCTGAAATTGATTTCCCACATGATTTCTCATGTTGCTTCCATATTTCCAAGTTTATTTCTCCACTCTTTCCATAGAAATGATCAATTCTATTAAATTATTGACTTAAGGTGAAAGAGACACATTTTCCATTAAGATATGGTGCTGTATCCTGCAGTCTATAAGGGCATACATTCCTCTATTCTATGGGTACAAAACATATCCAAACCATGTTAAGCCTACAGAATTTTTTTGGATAAGGCATATAGATAGAAAATGTGGTTATACAGTAGCATGTTTGCTGCACTCTCTCTCATCCTGTTGGTTGCTATATAGGAGAGGAGAAAGAGTATAATCACAGATTCAGTAACCACCCCAAATACAACAAATCTGTTATCTACAGCCAGGCACTCAGATACCACAGAATATGTTGCAAAGAGAAAGTCTTGGCTATATACACTTAAAATTGCCTTCATCATATAAGGATAGTCCACCAGAGAAGCAGCTTCATGGAATGCGCCACCCAAATACCCCCCAAAAGAACCTGCTTCAATACAGAAATAAAAACCCCTTTGACCACACACCCCTAGTTGTCAGCTACCAACCCTACACTGGAACCCATATGAGGTATCATCAAACAGTTACAACCAATATTTGATGGGGACCACATCCTGAAATAAATCTTTCCTGAACCCCCTCTTTTGGCCTTCTAGCAACCCACCAACCTTTCCAAGCTCATTATCAGAAGCAAGCTCTCCACAGACCAGGGCCCACCACCTCAAAGTGGCACCAAACCCTGCTAGAACAACAGATGCAAAACCTGTAGACATATCTCCACTGCTATGATGATCAACACCCCTGCAACACACCATTCAAGTTCCATGGGTCCTACACATGCCTGTCACAACATGTGGTGGTGTACCTCATCCAGTGCACTAAATGCCCCAATAGCAGCTATGTGGGTGAAACCAGACAGTCACTATGCTCTCAAATGAACTCACACAGGAAAATGACAAAAGACAAAAACACCATCACCTGTGGGTGAGCACTTTTCACAAAGTGATCATTCTATATCTGACCTATCCATCCTCATCTTCAAAGAAAACCTGCACAAACCTTTCAAAATACAAGCATAGGAGCTTAAATTCATTACTCTGCTAGATAATAAACATTATGGACTGAACAGACACACTGGATTAATATCTTATTAAAACAATCTATAACCACTAACCCCTGCACCCGATCAATTCCATCCCTTCCATGACTGGAGAAGTGTTAACTGGCCAGTTCACCTTGAATGGTCCCTTGAAATACGGGTTAACTACTTACGATAAACAATCTGTTTCACCTTGTATTTAGCAGTGACATTCTGAGTTAGTTTCCCAGACCTGAAGAAGAGTTCTGTGTAAGCTCAAACGCTTTTCTGTCTCATCAACAGAAGTTGGTCCAATAAAAGATATTACCTCACCCATCTTGTTTCTCTACTGTAACACCATCATTCCAAAACACTTAACGTTTACTTACCCTGAGCATTCACCTACCCTTTCCTGTATTATGTGGAAGGCAGTGGAGCTAGCATTTAGTATGTTTGTTCACTCCCCATGCAGTGCTGTTCTCTGCTGTGCTTCAGGCAGCACTTAATAATCTTGTATTGTGGTTTACATCTTCAAAGTACTGTAGAAACATTATTAATCAGCAGAACTAACCAGTGGAGTTGATAAGTGTTATCCCTATTTCAGAGATGGAGAAACAGAGGCAGAGAGAGAAGTGGTATGTCCGGGGTCAAACACAGCAAGTCAGTGTCAGAATCAGGATTAAGAGGCCACGTCTTCTGACTTCCAGCCACAAACTATGCTGCATATTCTTGAATGCCATCTACTGAAACCTTACCAGTTAACTATTTATGTATATACAGTACACCCTATTCTCTTTTCTCCCACAAGTAGACCCATTGGTTTCATCACGAGTATTACATTCTTTTGACAATTTGGCTATATACATAGTAAAGAGAATAGTCTTTCAGGTGTATCGCCCCAACTCAAAATAAGAGTACCAGTAAATTATTGTGTTTTTTTAAAAAAGGCAACAAAGACCTGCTACAAACACACTTTTTACATACAGTAGCTCAGAACATTCTATTTAGACTCTGTATTAACAAACTTAAGAAATCTGCAGTAGTTTCCTAGCTAGGGCGAGACCCTTTTCTTCTACAGTTCCTGCTCTTGGGATCAGCCTTTGTGTATCTCTCCATCTCACTATACGCCTCATCCAAAAACATACATTTACTTGACAACACTTCTTAAATTCTGTCTCGTTTTGCCTTTACATTTTATTTTAATTTTGCATCTGTATTTTTAAGTCTGTAAAGCATTAGTTTGTAAGAAACTAAACAATATAGTTGTATTATGTTGATTACACAGTTAAAAATCTTCAGATTGTATCAGTTTTTGTTGTAAATACTTTCAATAATGTTACACTCACTTTATAAATAATGTTCAACTTGTTCAAAATTAACTGTGTAATTAAACAAGGAAGGTATAATATTAGTTTTCAGATTTCAATATGGAATTAAATATACTGCAACTTCAAAATAATTTGTTTCAGTATCCAGTTGTTTGTTTCCTGTACACTATTCCTCAAAATGTCTCAGGAAGATCTTTTTTTCTCTGGATTTCTCTCCAGTAGACGTGCACATTTTATTTATTACCGTTATATAAAATCTAGCCCAGTTTTACAACATCAGTAAAGTAAAAGTATAGATTTGTAATACTGTTAAAGTGTAACAGGGGGAAATGCCAAACAGTTTTGAAGTGATTCTCTGGGTACACTGCAAGGAGGACAGGAGACACTTGTTATGGATTTTAATCAAGCTGCAACTTTATTATATAGATGTCTGGGACTACCAGGCAGATAAAGTGTACAGTGCAGGCAAATCCATGCTTATTCAAATCAATTCTCTAGGGCTTCCACCAGCCCTTCTTTGTTTCCATCCAGGTCCCCGAGCCGACCCATGGCTTGGACCTTACCATCCACCACCCTCATAAGGTAGGCTATGAGAACGGGGGGCGGTTGGCTCCCTGCCGTACCAATCAGAGGAGTCCCCAACCTCCTCCCCCGTTCTGTTCCTTTATCCAGTACCTCCTTTTAAGTCCTTTACCAGGCCATTTATCTGGTCACTGGCTGCCTTCCCTATGGAGTACCTGCACTGGACATCTGCCCAACCTTACAAAATAAGTTGCGACACATGGCCTACCACCTTTTCTTCTCACCAGAAAAGGTCTTCTCTCACATCCACTGTGGGGAAGGTGAAAAAACCTCACTCCACCGAAGCCAATTGTGGTGATGCGGGAAAAATTCCTTCCCAGCCCCCCTTTAAAAGGAGCGACTAGCATAATGCCCACAGCAGGTCCTAACCCAGCTTGCCATTCACCTCCACTAGAGGAGGGAGGGTGGGTGCTGGCTTACTCGCTGTGTGGAACAAAGAGACTTGCCCCACCCAGGTTTCGTACCTTTATGCCCTTCGGACCTCACATTCCTGGGGGGCTGGGATAAGTGAGCACCGAGCACCATTTTTACATAGGGTGACCAAATGTGAAAAATCGGGATGGGGGTGGGAGGTAATAGGAGCCTATATAAGAAAAAGACCCCCAAATCAGGACTGACCCTATAAAATCGGGACATCTGGTCATCCTATTTTTACAGCAGTTTCTGACCTCCTTCCTCCCCCCCACCCATAAAGCAGAGCTATCCTTCCCGGGTAAGCCCCAGACAAACTCTGCCCCACCATAGTTGTGGTGCAGTCATTCTAATAGTCTAAGAAAAAATGTAAAAATTAAAGCATTAAGTAAAACAGAATTCAGCTGCATTCACACTGTATATCCCATCTGCACATGGGCCTTCAAGTGCCCGTTAAGCAAAACCAAAAGGAGTAGCTTTCATAAAGTATCAGTAGCCATACACCACTTTAGCAGAAATTTTCTTCCTACCTAGCAGAGGGCTAAATCTTCCTCTTCACATTTGAAAGGTGAAGAAGGGCAGAAAAGAGAAGTGACTCATGGCCTGCCACCATTTTGACCCCTACGGGAAGTGGTTCCTTGAAATGTATGAACTACTTAAGCTAAACTATCTGTTCCGTCTTGTATTTAGCTGTGACACTGAGTTACTTTCCCAGATGTGATGAACAGTTCTGTGTAAGCTTGAAAGTTTGTCTCTCTCATGAACAGAAGTTGGTCCAATAAAAGATATTACCTCACCCACCTTGTCTCTCTAATATCCTGGGACCAACACATCTACAACAACACTGCATACAACAATGGGTGTTACACTATTAATGAAAAATATTATATTACATTAAATAAACTCTATTTAACTAGGGACACTCTGATATTGGACAACCACTTTACTGGACTATCTCCCCAGAATCTGATTTAGCCTAATGATGACCATTATTTAACTGGGATAACATTATATCCCCCACCCATCCCGGGCTACCTTGGCAATTATCCCCCTAGTTGTGTGATGAATTAATAAAGAATGCATGAATGTGAAGTAACAATGACTTTATTGCCTCTGCAAGCGGTGCTCAAAGGGGGGAGGGGAGGGTGGGGTGGTTGGTTTACAGGGAAGTAGAGTGAACCGGGTGGGGGCGGGGCGGAGGGTTCATCAAGGAGAAACAAACAGAAGTTTCACACCGTAGCCTGGCCAGTCACAAAACTCGTTTTCAAAGCTTCTCTGATGTGCACCGCGCCCTGCTGTGCTCCTCTAACCGCCCTGGTGTCTGGCTGCGCGTAATCAGCGGCCAGGCGATTTGCCTCAACCTCCCACCCCGCCATAAATGTCTCCCCTTTACTCTCACAGATATTGTGGAGCGCACAGCAAGCAGCAATAACAATGGGGATATTCTTTTCGCTGAGGTCTGAGCGAGTCAGTAAGCTGCGCCAGCGCGCTTTTAAACGTCCAAATGCACATTCCACCACCATTCGGCACTTGCTCAGCCTGTAGTTGAACAGGTCCTGACTCCTGTCCAGGCTGCCTGTGTACGGCTTCATGAGCCATGGCATTAAGGGGTAGGCTGGGTCCCCAAGGATCACGATAGGCATTTCAACATCCCCAATGGTTACTTTCTGGTCCGGGAAGAAAGTCCCTTCCTCCAGCTTTTGAAACAGAGCAGAGTGCCTGAAGACGCGAGCATCATGTACCTTTCCCGGCCATACCACGTTGATGTTGGTGAAACGTCCCTTGTGATCCACCAGGGCTTGCAGCAGCATTGAAAAGTACCCCTTGCGGTTTATGTACTCGGTGGCTTGGTGCTCCGGTGCCAAGGTAGGGATATGGGTTCCGTCTATGGCACCACCACAGTTTGGAAATCCCATTGCAGCAAAGCCATCCACTATGGCCTGCACGTTTCCCAGAGTCACTACCCTTGATATCACCAGGTCTTTCATTGCCCTGGCAACTTGGATCACAGCAGCCCCCACAGTAGATTTGCCCACTCTAAATTGATTCCCGACTGACCGGTAGCTGTCTGGCGTTGCAAGCTTCCACAGGGCTATCGCCACTCGCTTCTCAACTGTGAGGGCTGCTCTCATCCTGGTATTCTGGTGCTTCAGGGCAGGGGAAAGCAAGTCACAAAGTTCCATGAAAGTGCCCTTATGCATGCGAAAGTTTCGCAGCCACTGGGAATCGTCCCACACCTGCAACACGATGCGGTCCCACCAGTCTGTGCTTGTTTCCCGGGTCCAGAATCGGCGTTCCACGGCATGAACCTGCCCCAGTAACACCATGATTTCCATATTGCTGGGGCCTGTGCCTTGTGAGAGGTCTATGTCCATGTCAATTTCCTCATCACTCTCGTCGCCGCACTGCAATCGCCTCCTCGGCTGGTCCTGGTTTTGCTTTGGCATGTCCTGGCTCTGCATATACTCCAGGACAATGCGCGTGGTGTTCATAGTGCACATAATTGCCGTGGTGATCTGAGCGGGCTCCATGATCCCAGTGCTAGCTATGGCGCCTGGTCTGAAAAAAGGCGCGAAACTAGTATCTGACGGACCAGGGGAAGGAGGGAGGGGCGAGTGACGACATGGCGTACAGGTACAGGGAATTAAAATCAACAAAGGTGGCTGTGCATCAGGGAGAAACACAAACAACTGTCACACAGAATGGCCCCCCCCAAATATTGAACTCAAAACCCTGGGTTTAGCAGGCCATTGATTTCACAGAGGGAGGGGGAAGCTAATGAATACAGAACAAATCTATTTTTTACATCTTAAGCTGGCAGCCGACGGTGCAGCATGACTGATAGCTACTGCAGTATGATGACGATGGATACCAGTCGTAATATACCATCTTCTACCAAAAGGCAAGGGGCTGCTGCTGTGTAGCAATGCAGCCCTACGTCTGCCAGCCCCACGTCTGCCAGCACCCAGATCACCCTCGGCCTTTTCTGGGTGCTTAGCAGAAAGTACTGGACGCTTGGCAGAAAATAGCATACTACGACTGATAGCCATCATCGTCAAGACAGTTCAATAGGACTGAGCATGTCTGCCCAGGTGCCTCTGATCGAACCGCAATATGACGACGATGGATACCAGTCGTAATATACCATCTACTGCCAAAAGGCAAAAGGCAAGGGGCTGGTGCAATGCAGCCCTACTGCTGCCAGCCCCACGGCTACCAGTCATGCTGCACCGTCTACCGCCAAAAGGCAGTTAGCTGCTGCTGCTGTGTAGCAATGCAGTACCACGTCTGCCGGCACCCAGATGACATATGGTGACGGTGAGCTGAGCTGAGCGGGCTCCATGCTTGCCGTGGTATGTTGTCTGCACAGGTAACCCAGGTAAAAAGGCGCGAATCTATTGTCTGCCGTTGCTCTGACGGATGGGGAGGGGCCTGACGACATGTACCCAGAACCCCCCGCGACACTGTTTTGCATCATTCGGGCATTGGGATCTCAACCCAGAATTCCAATGGGCGGCGGAGACTGCGGGAACTGTGGGATAGCTACCCATAGTGCAATGCTCCGGAAGTTGACGCTAGCCTCGGTACTGTGGACGCGGTCCGCCGACTAGAGCACTTAGAGCATTTTATGTGGGGACACACACAATTGGCTGTATACAACCGATTTCTATAAAATCGGCTTCTATAAATTCGACCTAATTTCGTAGTGTAGACATACCCTTAGATGCTTCATGGCTTAAAGTGGACATTATTCACATACCATGCACATTTTGTTGCCTCATATTTTGCTCCACATTGAAATGGTGAAGGACATTATGATCATGCATTCACTTTTTCAGTAGCTGACCGAAGTCTGGAAGAGGGAAAAATGTCACAGGGCACACAAAAAGTATAACATGATCCAATGGCTGTAGGTTAAAGGTAGACAGATTCAGACTGGGAATAAGGCATAATATTTTAACAAGGGAGAGTAATTAACTATTGGAACAATTTACTGAGGGTTGTGGTGGATTCTCCCATCACTGACAACTTTTAAATCAAGACTGGGTGTTTTTCTAAAAGATATGCTCTAGGGGGAAGTTCTATGGCCTGTGTTATACAGGAGGCCAGACTAGATGATCACAACGGACCCTTCTGGCTTTGGAATCTATGAATCATCCAGTAGTTTGTCTAAAACAAACCATACTGTTGCAAGAACATTTCATGTACCAATTAAATAAGTCTTATTCTGTCTGTGTTAAGTATTGTAAATAAATTTGCTGTTTCTCTTCTTCCACTAAAATGTGTTGGCTTCTTATCAGTGTTCATATATTAATTGGATTGCTACATATTTTTAATCAGGGTAGATACAACTTTATTCAAGGGGATTCAATAGACAGAAAATATCTGGTCACTTTACTCTATACAGGTTTGAAGTTTTTCTTTTTGTGAGGGATACGTTTTTTCACTCTGTAGACAAAGGTTGAGCCAGCAGGGCACTAATACCCAGTGTTGTGCAGATAGAGGTTACAATTTCCCAGTGGGAGATGGAGAACGTTCCAGGATTATTCCTTTTATGTCTTTAGCATGCAATAGTTCTGCTAAATTCCACTTTTTGTTGTAATCCCTTTGTAAAATGTATTTTGTCAGTTCAATGTGCACACATTTTACATATATTCTCTGTACTTTGAATTTATGTACACCACATCCCACTGTGATTTAGATCTTAAAACTCCTTCTGTTACTCTGTTTAATTTTTGACTTTGAAGGCCTATCCCACATGCTGATGAATTTTTATGTGATATTGAATCTACCTAAAAATCTCACGAGAGACAAAAAAATAAATAATGAATTAATACAATACAATTAAAATGAACCCAAACAGACATACAAAGCAATGGTACTGTGAAGATTCTAATATACATATGCAAATTATGATTGTTTAAGACAATAGCCAAACAAGGCTTTTACTCAGTATTTTGAAGAATTTCATAATCAAGCTTTTCAACATTCATTCTAGAAGTTCTCATTTTAATTATTTCAGTCTGTGTAGATAAAAAGCACACTAGAAACAAATTTGTAATAACACTGATAATATTTTATGCTTTACCAACATTAAAGAGTAAAAGGGCCAGCTCCTAGAGGTAAATGAGACCTGGGATTTTAGCTGGTGGATCTTGTGCCTGTAAGGACAGGCTTGAAGTTTTTTCTGACTGTGATCCCCTTCATATTCTCTACCTCAGAAGTGAGCTGAGTCCTGGGGAGATAGGCCAAGGGGTCTATCTCATGTTATTGCTTAAATGGTGGAAGCCCTGTACTGCCATGCTGGACTCAGTTAAATACCTGGTAAGTGAGATGGGTGGGTCTATACCTACCCAGTGTAATGTTGATAAAATTGTGGCCTGGCATTTAAAATCTATTCCAGTGTCTGTTTTTCATTCACCTGTGTGTCCTGAGCAACATTATTTCCCCTCCTCCCACACACACCCCGGTTTTGCAGTTGGTCAGAACAGACTTGGAGTTCAAGTCCTGACAATTACATCAGCCATGAAGATTTTAAGGAGTTTATTAACATAATAAATACAATGATCTAGAAGGGATATAGTGCATGTAATTTCACATTCAATAATGCATGATACATCTTTTAGAGGTTTATTGTTAACTCAATGTTTTCTGTGTTATCTGCCAAGATAGTTTTATATCTACTATGCTGCACTCTCTACTGATTTTGTAGATGCAACATATAACCACTATTAATTCATCTCTGTATGTAACGTTCCAAGGTTGTAAATAATGATTTTACAGGCTGCTCTAAATGTCAGAATTTTTATAAACTGTGCATATAGAATGCTATCCCCCCTCCTTTTCCCCCACTATATTGGTATAGCATGTGGTTTTTCAATGATGAATATAAAATTTAAATTGTGAAGGCAAGAATAAGATTTGCAAAGAAGGACATTTGTTCTGAGGCACTTACATCTGTTGCCTGAATAGTAGCAAAACAATGGACTTTTGCCAGACTAATGAGTTACAGATTCAAGTTCTGTTCACACCATATGTAGCAAGGAAAATCAGTCAATAAGAAATCAAAAGATAAAAAACTCTATTGCAACTCTAGCCAATGATCCCTGGTGTGCATGATATGGGAAGTCTACCCTTCTCTGTTCACAAGAGCCAATCAAATTTCCTCTAGTGCTCTGAATTGCTCAGATATCAGACTACCAGGTGTGTAAGAAAAACTCTCTGAAAGAAGGCTAGCTCTCCATTAGTCCTACAAAACCACTCACCAACCTAACATTTTAGAACACGGTTAACTGTATTCATTTCACATATTTTAGTAGCTTTCCATTACATAACATTCACCATAAAAAGTCAAAACCACTGGATTGTTAGTCAAAATTCTTTCAAAGAGCTTAACTGACTTATTTCACCTTGGCTCATGAGAATCTTAAAACAGCTAGCATAACAGGGCAGACAACCACATCCTTAATGTTGTTGGTGTCTCCTATACACTGTAGTTATTGGAAGAGGGATACATGACAAAGTCACGATGTGTCTGAGCCCTCCATGTGACGGGGTATACCTACCCCACCCTGGTTCAGCAGGAGTTAATCACATTCTGTGGGCCTTTGAGGCCATGCCCCCTCGCCCCTGCTGGGCATGCTCCAGTTGGAGCCAAGGTATGAAAGAGTAGCTCAGCTCAGTCTGGCCTGACTGCCAAAGGGAGTGGCATGTGTTGCAGGCTCCTGCAAAAGAGATTGCTGGAGCTCCAAAATGTAGAAGCCAGCTGGGCTGAGGCTCCAACCAACCCCCAGCTGCCCGCCACTACTGACGGAGGAGAGACAACAGAAGCTTCAAGATTACCAGAGCCAGAAGGAAGGGTAGGAAGTAGCCCAAGGGAACTACACATTGATTCAATTGTGGAACCAGAGTTTGACTCAGCACATTTCAGGAGGAGCCCCGCTGAGCCTGTGGTGGATACACCTGCCATAGACAGGGCCCTGGGTTGTGACCTGGTGGAGTATGGTAAGCCTGGGTCCTCCTACCCTGGACGCCATCCATCCCTGGGTGGTGGCCCATTCTCCTATAACCTCTAAGCCACACAGCCCAGTAAGGTGGTCTTACTGACTCTGTCCATTGGGCCACACTGCCCTGCATCAAGGGGTAGTGATATCGACTCTGTCTGGAAACATGTCTAGAGAAGAAAGACTTCAAATGGGGAAGGGTGGTCCTGGGCTGGACCTGCGTATTGAGGCTCTGTGACCTGTTTGTACCATCTCTCAGGGTGAGACACTGCTTGATCAAAATCCTGTTCAATTTGTAGAACTTAGGCTGCGAATTTATTTTTGTTTCTTAAGTAACCATCTCTGATCTCTATGCCTACTACTTATCACTCAAAATCTATCTTTCCATAGTTAATAAACCTGTTATATATTTTTATCTAAAACAGTGTGTTTTGGTTGAAGTGCTTGGGAAATTTGCTTAGGTTACAAAGGCTGGTGCATATCCACTTTCTTTTGTAGAAGTGGCGAACTGGGTAATGAACTTACACTGGTCAGGCTTCTGACCAGTGAAGAGGGTACAGTTCTGGGGTGCAAGACTGGTGAGCTGGGGGGAACTGGCTGGAGCTTCTGCATTGCTGGTTCATGAGTGCTTGGGAAAGCATTCATGTAACTCAGTTGGGTGTTTCCCTGTCTGTGGATGATTGTGTAAGTGCAATACCTACCTATCAGAGGTTTGTAGCTTGACATCAGCATCATCACAGTGAGAGAGGCAACCCAGGTTGGTGGGAAATAGGGACTCAGCTGTTCCACAGTCCAGGTTGCACCCTGAGGACCTGTTAACACCTCCTGACAGAGATACCTACCCTGCAACACCCCACTTTCTCACCTTTTCTCTTGATCACCCTCCCTAAAAAACACAAGCCCATCAGAATTACACAATACTGCTAGAAAACAAGAAACCCCATCTTTATAGCAGATTATGAGAATTGTTCCTTCAAACAAAAAAGATAAACTAAAAAAAAAAAAAACCCATTGTGAAACAAGGTTGTCATCACTACTCTGACTTTCTCTAAAAGCCACACACAGGCTTGGACATTAACTTAAAATTGGATATTATTTGCATTAACCACAGCAAAGCTTTGTGAAAAGAGGTGTATAGAACAAAAATACATATATAATCATTTAATAATGGGAAGAATTTCCTCAACAACTCTGTTAGTGTGACAACACAACCATCTAAAATGTTGTAAGATCATTAAGACTATGGTGTTACACTATGTACTACAAGTAGAAGCTAATTATGTTAAAGCTGCTTTAAGACTATTTCAGCCTAATCACCTATCTTACTCAGTTGAGCCAGATCATATAATTTTTCGTTTTTTCACCAACACTTTTTAAGCATGCATCATTCACTCCAATAAGACAAACCAAAGTGCGAGGGTGGGGAAGAAAACAGACAGTGTGATTTATAACAATACTGTTACCCATTATGTGTTAAAATTCAAGATAAAAAGTAAAATGGGGGTGGGAGGAGGAGGACTATAGCTCTGAAAATCAGCCTAGCAACTCCCAGGGTGGTAGAAAATTAAACGTCATGAAAATAATTGCAGTAAGCCCTGAAATGAACAACAGATGATTTTAGAATACTGCATGTGTACATAATGAAAATATGAAAAGGGTACCTAAAATGCTTCCTAAAGAAAGAGATTAAAGTGAAACCTGAGTAGCCATTCCAAAAGGTGGTGTTCATAAATTGTACAAGTTACTAAATACACATTTTATATGAAAAATATTTACAAAAGTAAAAAATAATATGTCATTTGTACTTCTTTTGGGGCCTTGCATCCCAAATCTTTAGAATAAGGAATAACAGTGATAACTAAGTCGTTGGTGAAGGTTTTATTAATGGCAGCTTTGGTATTTTGTATTTATTGAAGCGTGTTATTACTTTAATTTAAAAAGCTGTTCCATTAACATCACATTTGGCTAATGAATCTTGACCTATGCAGCCATACTAATACAATTGCAAATGAAAACCTTGTACTTCCTTTGATGTTCATTTTATTTAAATGAATACAAGCATCTTACAACATCTCTTCAAATTGGTATGTAATATTAAACCGTAAAAGTTCTTAAAAACTGAGCTCAGTAAAAAATATCTGGTTTCTTTACTGTGAAAGCCTCCACCCAAAATACAATTTTTCATAACTTTCATAGTTCTTCTGCACTGAAATCACAAGAAGTTTTTATTAAATCAGGCTCTTTAAAAACAGCAACATATAAGTAAAATATATTGTATTAGTATGTGCAAATTGCTTGCAAAAGTGTATAGGGAAAGGATAAACAACAATCTACCTTTTTCATAACAAGTCCCAAACAAAACTATAGAATCAGGATTTTGGGAGGTTAGAGCAAGATAACGTATTATTCCAAATAAATAATGGAGTAAAATGGAAAAGAAGTTTTAGTCCCACACGACAGAATATATCTGTGTCCACTATTGTAATAATTTTCGTACATGGTATGCCTTGTGAGGTATCATTTGAAAAATCATAATTTGATGGTCATTATTGTCCTGTGGTGTCTGTGAAGTTAAAAGATTCCACTGTAGGTGTTTCTAAAACACGTTCCAAGTCTGAGGAGTGGCCAAACCAGTTCCTCAGAGACAAAGAGTGGCAAGCTGATGCCTGGGCCAGGTGTAAACAAGGTCAATGGGCCATTACCTGCTATATGGCCACTTTGGCAGGAAAGAGGGCATGGGCAAAAAAATCTACATTTTAGCGAAGAAACAGCATGTGGTTCCCATCCACAGAGACTGTCTGTCACCATAATCCCAGTTGGAAATGCTTCTCAAAGGGGGAAAGAGAGCTATAGAAAGAAAGAGGAAACACCCCAAGGCACCCCTCCTCATCTCCCTCTCCATCACTTCACTGCACCAGAGAGAACAAACGAAGCAGCCATTAAACAGAAGAAGAGATCCTGCTCTAAGTAGTTTGGACAGTAAGACTGTTGAGATCATGTGGTGAGAAAAAATCTACTTTGAATTTAACATTGTTTGTTAAGTTAGGCATTAGTTGTGTTTTATCTTTACTTTTCTTGTAATCATTTCTGACTTTTATGCCTCATTACTTGTTCTGACTTAAAATCTCTCTCTGTGTAGTTAAACTTGTTTCATAGTTTTATCTAAACCAGTGTGTCTGAATTGAAGTGATTGGGAAACTCCATTTGGGGTAACAAGTTTTGTGCATATCATTTCTATTAATAAAATGACTGTCTTTATATAAGCTTGTATTGTCAAGGAGAGGGCTGGGCAGTACAAGACGTACATTTCTGGGGGGAAATCTGGAACTCGAAGTGTGCTGCGGTATAATTCAGGCTGGTAAGAGCCTAGGTGTGACTGGCAGGCTGCAGGTACACACATACCAAGAGGGAAGTGACTTACTGTTTGTGAGCAGTCCTGACTGGAGGTTAAAGCACCAAAGCAGTGTAAAGTGCACCCCAGCGTAGAGGGCAGGAGTAGCACAGCTACTCACTAGTCTAGATCAATGTTTCTCAATGACCAGTCTGTGGACCGGTGCTGGCCCCTCATATCTCCTTGGCATGGTTTAAGCCTCTCCCTGGTATCAAAAAAGTTGAGAAACCCAGGGTACAATCTAGACCAGTGTAGGTCATATCCCATTACTAATGCTGCACAATAAAGGGGAAAATTTAATTAAATACCATGTGCCTGATTCTTATTTTACTTGTTCTATAAAGGAGTTGCTCTCAATTTATGCTGATGTAATTTATATTAAAATCATCTCATGTGTCTTTGTATTGGAATCCAAAAGACTTTCATGAGTAAAATACTGATTTTTAACTTTATGACAACTACTGACTTCCCAAAAACTTTTTAATCACAATCATTAATTCGCTAGCAGGACTATATCTAAGCAGAAGCTAATTATTAAATTACATCAAGATTTTAAATGGAAGGTTTAAAACCAGAAGATGTATTGCTCAAAGGCATCCTTTAAAATTTGCTTTAAATGCAAATATTAACCTAAAGCAAAAAGGGAGAAAAACAAAGTACTCGTAAATATTCACAGAAACAAAGTGGCTTCATTATGAGTAGGATTTCTAGTGTGTTAAGAAAGATGTTTATTTCTAATTTTCAGTGTTCTTTTTAAGCAAATATGGCTCATATTTAGATGTAAAAATATCTTATTTCCAAGTTTAAAAATTATTCTCCTTGAGTGCTATCAAAAACAGGCTGCCCCTCCAAAGACCTACTTTCCAGGAGATGTGCATCCTGCAAGCAAGGGAAACTTTTAAACCTCACCATGCTCCTTAGTAAAAAATATGCAACTGTACAAAATGTCTGGCATTTCAGCATACACTAGATATAACCCTATTCTCAAAATTTGCTAATTATTTTTAATGCTCTGGAAAAAAACTGCCATTTATTGTATGTCTGCACAATGCCTTGCACAATGGGACCCTGACCTGTTTGAGGCTTCTTAGCCCTACCATAATATAAATGTTAAATAAATAACAATATTGCCATCTCTTGGAATTTTATCACAAGTCTCACAATACTTGGTGTCTACTTAAAGTGGAAACACTGTTTTTTTGTACTTGGGGACTGAACACAGCTGGCACAGTTCTTTGGGATGATGCTATCAGCTCAAATCATTACAGTCAACTTATCCATAGGCCATCATCCTGCCCCCCCTCCTTTGGGTGCTGTTCCTTATGCTCCACTCAGGGTTACCAGGAGTCCAGTTTTTGACTGGAATGCCCAGTCGAAAAGGGACCCTGGTGGTTCTGGTCAGCACCGCTGACTGGGCTGTTAAAAGTCCGGTCGGCAGCAGAGCGGGGCTAAGACAGACTCCCTGCCTGCCCTGGCTCCACGTAGCTCCCAGAAGCAACCGGCAAGTGCCTGTGGCCCCTAGGTGCAGGTGTGATCAGGGAAGCTCCACACACTGCCCCCGCCTCAAGCGCCACCTCCGCAGCACACATTGGCTGGGAACCGTGGTCAATGGGAGCTGTGGGGGCAGTGCCTGTGGGGGTGGGCAGCGCGCACCGCACACAGCCGCCTGGCCCTGCGTCCACCTAGGGTCCGGATATGGCGACCACTTCCGGGAGCATCATGAAACCAGGGCAGGCAGGGAGCATCCCTTAGCCCCACCGACCAGGAGCCGTCTGAGGTAAGTGCCGCCCAGCTGTAGCCTGAACCCTCACCTGCAACCCAACCACCTGCCCCAGCTCAGAACCCCCTCCCACACCCAAACACCCTCCCAGAGCCCACACCTCAACCCCCTGCCCAAGCCCTGAGACCCCACACACACCCAAACTCCCTCCCAGAGCCCACACCCCAAACCCCCTGACCCAGATTCCACAACCCCCCCCCCATACCCCCTCCAAGAGCCCGCAAGGCCTCCCACACCCCAATCCCCTGCCCCAGCCCTGAGTCCCACCCCCACACCCAAACCACCTCCCAGAGTCTGCACCACAAACCCCCTCCCGTACCCCAGCCCCTTGTCCCAGGCCCGAGACCCTCCTGGAGCCCACACCCTGCAATCCTAGCTCCACTGAAGTTGGCAATCCTAGCTCCACTGAAGACAGGAATTGCAATCATAACAGGCTGTTGGCATGAGCAGGGAGGACTATTTCATGGTCCCCACTCTGTGAACCTGTGAAAAGGTCTGTCATAATCTGGCATTTAGCTTTCAATTCAGTTTTTGCTTAAATTACATATTAACTGAGGAGGAAAAAATGATTGTCCCTACAGGGTTGAATAGGTAACCATTTAGTAAGGCATAATTAAAACAACAATGTGAGAAAGTAGTGGATGTATATGTGCATTATGAATCTCAGTAGATAAGTATGACACGAGCTGTCCAGGAAGAAAAATCACAGGCCTCTAGTATTTCAAGGATATAGGGCAACGACACTTCCAAAGCTAAGACAAAATCTTTGCTATTCTCAGATAATCATTAAAAATGTATTTCAGATCAATCTTGTGTGGCCTCTTAAAACCACCAATGCTCTACTGTCTAGTCGCATTGTGTTCCAAGTCTGAGTATTGGACAGCACAAGTAGTCCATTTTTCCAGGTTTTAATGTGATGTTTAAGGCAACTGCTCTGCAGGGGGTGAAAAAGGAAGGAGAGAATAGAAGAATGACATGGAGAAATGTCTCAGCAGAGCTGAATCTATTCCTTTGCTGTGAAGTCATAGCATAGCTAATATTGATAAGGCAATTACTTTTTCTTCTTCTGCCAAAGGTGGAGATATTCAACAAACAAGAGTAGGATTTGAAAAATATTGGATTAAAAGGGAGTAGCAAAACAAAAGATGTAAATGTTAAGGCAGGGGTCCCCAATGCGGTGCCCGCGGGCACCATGGCGCCCGCCGGGGCGTCTAAGTATGCCCGCGTTCTGGCCGGTGGACGACCATCCGCTGAAATGCCACCGAATTTCGGTGGCAACGCCTCTAGATGACGCTGCTTGTCAGCGGCATTTCAGCGGATGCTCGTCCGCCGCCACGGTCCTCCATGACTCATCATCTGGCGTCCACCAGACGAAAAAGGTTGGGGACCACTGTGTTAAGGGGTTTTGTTGGGATTTTTTGGATGGCAGAAATAAAGACCCGGATTATTTAGAGCACTTATCTACTGTCTTCAATCCAGCGTGAATCAGAAAAGCACTTTACAGGTGCTTAGATCTCAAATTAAAATTAGAGCATAGCTATATGATTCTTATCTGAGGATAATGCACTAAAATGAATATGAGTTACTGCAGTTATATTTAACATCTAGTGGCTTCACTTCTTTTGAGGTAACTTTGTGCTGCCACTGCTGTAAATATTAGTAACAACAACAACAACAACAACAAAAAGAGGGATTTTGCAAAATAAAAGTTGATTCCTAATGTAGTTTATCAAAGTTGCCAATTGGGTTTCATACAGTAATTCTATAATACAGTGGTGGGCAGCCTGCGGGCCGCATGCGGCCCATCAGGGTAATCTGATTGCAGGCCACAAGACATTTTGCTGACATTGACCATCCGCAGGCATGGCCCCCTGCAGCTTCCGGGGGCCTTGGTTCACCATTCCTGGTCAATGGGAGCTGCAGGTTGCCCACCACTGCTATAATACATAGCTAGTAAATATGATTATAAAGAAATAATTCCAGAATAAAAGACTAGAGCAACAATGCTGCTGCACCAAATTTTAAGTGGGTAGGAAAAGGTGGGGGTGGAAAGCAAGCTGTCACCAAAACCAAGATAATTTTGAAGATTAAAGTACCATTTTCTTTAAACACTATGATGCTAAAAGCCTTACCCCAATAAATTTGTAAAAAGAGAGCGAGCGCAGGCACGCACAAATAAAAGAAACAGAGAAGCCTAAAATATTTTAACAACACAGCAGCATATTTTAACTTTGCATGAATAACATGCTATCAGATTTTCTTCTCTCATCCCTGATGGGACACAGTTTCAACCAATGTAAAGAGACAGTTTGCTTGAAGTGTCCAATAGCAGCCATCGCAAACTTTCTGGGTCAAAGAGTTACACCCACCTTAGGATGTACACAGAAGAGAAATTACAGTATGGGATTTTCAAAAGAAACAGCATGTCTCTCAATACAAACATAATAGCATAGTAGGATTCTGCAAAGGGGTAAAAGAAGGAGGAAACCAATCTAAGTTTTTAACTGTTAATTGCTTTAGCATAAACCATCAATTAAACTGCTGTAAACTAACTTTTATGGATACAGACAAATTAAGCAATTTCATTTTACACACATAGCCGAGAATCATTTTTACCAACAATATTATTTTCCCCTATTCCTTTTCATGTCAGTCATCCATGCAAAAGGAGTTATGTGAGTAATGCAACCCATCACACTCCATGTTCTCAGACGCCAGGCACATCATCTCCTCAAAATGCCCAGTCTCTGCTGGCCTGGAGCCTAGAAAACAGAGTCTACTCCTAATTAGATTCTTCTGACTGCTAATGCTGTTGGACTAATGCTGTGCCACAAAACTACCCATACAAAATTTCCTTTAATCCATCATTTATTACATGAAGAAGAAACAGGAGAAGCAGTTAGTATACCTGTATCTTCTAGCTTCACTGTACTATCACAGTCTGTGGACAACTGATTCCATTAAAGTAACTGAGACAGCTCTAACAATTAAGTGCAATTAAGTGTAAATGGATGAATTTTAAGTAGCTTCCCTCAAACTCACATTGTTAAAGCAGTACAGCCAAATTGCTACTGATGGTATCCCATTTTCTGTAGCTTTATTTAGACATGGACATCTGTTTACTTAGAAGTACTTAGCTACATTCAGGCCACTTTTCATTTTTAGGTGTAAGCAAGCAAACATCAACGATGCAAAAGTAGAATTAGTATGATCTCATATTCCAACTCATCTAGCACCTGATGCTATTTCTTGCTGGGGCACGAAATATCTACGAAAAATGGAGCAATGTTGTCAAGCAGCATCAGCCCCCAAAACTTGTTAACTAGGCTCCATTCCCTATGAATGACCAACATCGTCACCCAATTCATAGCTCTGACCACGAAATACACAGATTATACCTTACAGGTTTATGCCTCAAGCAAATTTCTGGTGGAAAATATTCGTATTAATGCATAGCTCATGGTAATTAGAAAATTTTATCAAAAACACTACTCCAATCACCCCAATCAGACACATTTAAAAAAAATTCACTCTATTCAAAAAATGTTAGCTTTTGAATATTGATCCATATACATTTTATGTGTTTCTACGAAAAGACTAAGGCCTCAATCCTGCAAACACTTAAGTATCTGCTTAACTTTAAGAATGTGAGTAGTCTTAGTGACTGCACTGGCTATGTGCATGTGTTTAACTTTAAATATATACACAAATGTTTGCTGGGAGAGAGTCTTTGGCACCTCAGGTGAAATCCTGCCCCATTAAAGTCAATGAGAGTTTTGCTATTGACTTCATTAGGGCCAGGATTTCACTCCCAGAGTTCTAGATGTCCACTTTAAAACATATAAATGAATTACATTTTTAAATAGCTACAGTATACAATTTAAAATGACATGAGTAGGCCTGGCAGAATTCAGGGGGTTTAGGGTTGTTGTTTTCTTAGAATTTTGACAAATACTGATGTTCATTTTCAAGCATTTTTCAATATTTATCAATTTAAATTTCCAGTTGTGCAAAATTATGGGTTTTAAGCATTTTTTTCTTTTTATTAATCTAAATTTTCATAGCTACTGAAAACTATGGAGTCAGAAAAAAATTATGCACTGACAGTTGTCATTAAGATTCAAAAAGTTAAACTTTTAACCATTACAACACAAATTGTCATAATCAAATCTCAAAATATACAAAGTAAATATCCTTAAATCAAACTCTAGTATTAGCATAGCATTTTTATTACTTTGCCTATCTGCAAATTTTGATAATCAGTAATGGAAATGTTGTCTAGTTGTGCATGTACAGTAAAATCAATATTTACTGATGTTTATCGATGACAATCTAATCTTTCCCAAGCCTACATATGATGAAATTTTAACACCATATGCAATAGATTAGTCAATCAGCCTCTACTGGAATAACAGAAACGGAACTCTGAGGAGCTGGAAGATTTAGCTCTATCAACTCATTCAAATATCACAGAGTTTTAGATAGGAGTTTAAAATTGCAGATGTATTCACTCTAACCACAAATGTGTGGGTGTTTTCTGAAGAAGTTTAGATTCTTATATAAACTTTTCAAACGTGTGTGTGTTTTTCATGTGGTGAATGAAACTGTATTAAATTAGCATTTATTTTTAATTTTTATATAAGATGACTTGTAGACTTGAGAATGGATGATAAAAAGTTATGGACTTTCTAAAACCCTCTAAAATGTATATTATTTTCTCTTGCAGCCATCTGTGGGGGGGGGGGGGGGAAGAGGGGAGGAGGAGAGGCAGGACATAATCTGTAGTAGAAAAAGGTCACAATAAAAAGGTATTCTTAAAGCATCTCCAAAATAGCAAAGTAGCAGCAATGGATGTTCACGAAAATATTCTTTTATTGTTTTTGTACCACAAAGTCTTGAATAACTGGCTGCTGAGAAAGCAAACTCCTGAAAAGGGCTACTGTCCTTGTAAAAAAAAAATCACCTGTCACATAAGAATAGCTGGATTCATGAAAAAGCTCCCTGGCCTAAACAAGACTAAATAGGTTTCTCATCTAGTGACAAATGTCTTATTAAGCAGCTGCTTCTTTGGAAGTATTGCCGCTGTCTACGCCCACTGCAGATTTGCTCTTTGAAACCACTGTCAACAGAAAGTACCACTACAATTTAACACTTCTTAATGAATGTTAGTCAAGTGTTAGTATGGAATTAAAAGCATTTAAATTTCCAAGCAACATATTGTGTGTTTTAATGTTTAAAAAGCCATCTCTGTGTCTCATTTAATGTGCTTCATTTAAAATAGCCTCTATTGCACTCTGATTCTTTTGAAGCAGTTTATATTGTGTGAGTAGAATATATGGCTGGAAAAAAGACAACAGCATTCAGAGTTTTAAAAGCAAAAAACCAACAAAGAGATATATTTACAATACTCAAACAGGGTCAGAATTGTATGTTATCCTGGAAAAGAAATAGGAACCATAAAATCCTCAATTTGTAGGGAGCAAACAAATACATCACATTACTCTATATTATAAGAACATATAGTGAAATTCATATAACAGAGCACATGGATAAATTAATGTTTTCCTGAAATTGGTGAAACACTATTTATTTTTGAAATGGTTAAAATTATTCTCAAAATCTGCATGAATAATTCTTTTTATTTTTTTTTAAATCTACAATCCAGTACTTAACTTATCACAATATCGGATTCATGGTAGGTATTTCTTATGGTATGCATGAATTTGGCAGGAACGGACCCAACCAATCCAAGAAAGCTGTGAAGGAAATTCTGATCTGAACTGTACTGTGTGTACTTTAAGCCTTCATAATGATTTCTTGAAAAATATTAGTGAGCTGTGGAAAACAACTAGTGTAACTTGAATCTATCAGCTCCACTGCAATTTTGACATGCCTGACTGAAACAGCATGCAGAATTGCATTACACTAAAACATCTATTTGTGGAACAGTTAAAGTAGTGACTGCAGAACTGCGAAGAGTTAACTGCATAACTTTTGCAATTTTGACTTATAACTGAACATGATGTTTGTAAATTGTATTCACAACGGGCCAGCATAAGACCTACATGGCATTAGGTCTTGAAAATAGGACTTAGGTGGGATATCAAGTGTTACATAGTCCTTGCACTGACCCTCTGTATGGAATACATTTCACCCATATTACGGGGAAAAGTTTTCCTGGTTGGCTCCAGCAAAAAGTCTATGGCTCAAGTATGACTGAATTGGATGTATAGAGCAGAGCTCTAAATGAGTGGACACAGGTCACCCTTCTGCCTGCTGCAGACTGGAAAAAGTAGAGATAAGTTGCGAAGAAACTGGGTCTTTCTTTCTCAATCAGTACCTTACAGACTTGCGAAAGACCTCATGCATAACTATGATATGTACCACTTCATTCATAATTTTGCAATTACTGGCTGTGAAAGTGTGCCAGGTATCATTTCAATTTATGCTTCACATTCAAGCGTATTTTTGTAAAACATGAGAAATATGAACGCCTCACAAATTCCTGGCTTCTAAAAGCAGACAGCTCATACATAAGTTCTAAAATGCCTAGTTCTCCATTTGGATCATCAGTTGCTTCTATAGCACCTTTCTTTCTATTTTGGTTACACTGTGAGACTCCTTGACCAATTCCCCCTACAATTTCAATGGGATATCTGTCATTAGAAGTGTATATATATTAGCTGGTGGAAGTCTCCTTCAAAGTTCTGTAATAGTTTTTAAAAGTTAATGAATATTTCCAAACTTTCATCACAGTTCAACTGAAAATTGTCCACTCCAGGTTCACTAAATGGTGAGCGCTCTCGCCACTGAAATCATGCAAGTGATGGAAGTGTGTTTGCTTCCATGAATATGAAGGTGTGGAATAATGGATTCATGTAGCCAGGGCCGGCTCTGGCTTTTTTGCCGCCCCAGGCAAAAAAGCCTCCGGCCGCCCCGCCCCCCCCGCGGGGGGGGGGGGGTCGGAGCCTGGGGGGGGCGGCGAGCCCCGGCGGGGGCTCCGCTCTCCCCCCGGCGGCCGGGGGGAGGGCGCCGGAGGGGAGGGCGGCCGGAGCCCTGGGAGGAGGGCAGCGAGCCCCGGCGGGGGCTCGGCTCCCCCCCCCCCCCTGGCAGCCAGAGCGCCGGGGGCAGGGCGGCGAGCCCCGGCGGGGGCAGGGCGGCGAGCCCCGGCGGGGGCTCGGCTCTCCCCCCCCCCCCCGGCGGCCAGAGCGCAGGGCGGCGAGCGGCGAGAGGGCGGCGAGCCCCAGCTGGGGCTCGCCGCTCTCCCCCCGGCAGCCGGGGGAGGGCGTGGGGGGGAGAGGGCGGCCAGAGCGCCGGGGGGAGGGCGGCGAGCCCGGCTGTGGCCCCGCTCTCCCCGGCGGCCCGAGCGCCGCGCCGCCCCCCTCCAGGTGCCGCCCCAAGCACCAGCTTGGTTGCCTGGTGCCTGGAGCCGGCCCTGCATGTAGCTGATGAATTTCAAAGATTTCATCAACCTATTAATTTAATGCATCCACTGTTACATACGTGCATAAGGACAGAGAGTAATGGTTGACATGGGAACTTTAATTCTGGATTTTTAGAATCTGAACCTGTAAAGCACTCAGCATGTGGGTCTTCCACTGAAGTCCACTCAGGAAGCACATGCAGGATACAGCTCAATGGGTTTTATTTATTTGTTTTTAGTTTAAAATAGCAATCCTAGCAATTCATTTTATTAAATAAAAATACCCAGTACTTTCTGGACTGCTTGAGGCCTAATCTGTCCCAGGGATAAGCCCATCTGCTGTGCAAGACCTCTAAGGGGAAAAAAGGGGGAACAGCAAAGCTGGTCAGGAGCTCATGTAAATACCCAGTCATCTTTGTACAGGGTCAAACGCTATATGAGCTGAAGACATGCATGTGTGCACACACACTGTATATCAATGAGGAATTAAATTTTGAAAAAAAAGAAAAAGCAAGATTTGCCAAATTAAGAAAATACTGGGAAGAGGAGTTATTTTCAAGCTTTTTAAAACACTGGCATCATTATGGGATTAGCAATTTTGGTAAATCGAATTTTTCGAACATGTTGCACTTCATGTTGAAGAACCTGTTCTTTGTTGGGTTTTTTAAAGTATAAAAGGCAAGGGCCTTAAAAACACAATGATCTCTCTGCTTCTATTTGTAAAGCACACGATACAAGGTCTCCAAAAAACTTCCTGTCATCACACAGAAAGTGAATTGGGGGCAGTTGGGAGGCAATGAATCCAAGATGAAGCTTATTTCTACTTCTGAAATGAGGAATTCAGTAGTGTTTCTTAACAGTTTTGTGGGATGGTAGATATGTGCATGGATGGGCTGGGGAATGGAGGTGTTCTGCCTGTGAGATGGGGAGAGAAACCAATGGATAGCAGCAATTAGTTTCTGGACCTGCGGGTGAGTACAAGTATTCTCCACTTGTTTGGATGTGGGGTGGGCTGCATATTGGAGTCAAGAGAATAGCGATATGGAGCTTTGAACACAGAGTCAGGAGGTTGAGGGGTCAGGGAAGAGAAGGGAAGTCTGTACTTGGGTATCCAGAGCCTTATAGCAGCAGTGCATTTCTGTTGCGAGTCTAAGGAGCGCAGAAGGGTCTGTTTGTTAGGAGGATATTGCAGAGGCCTATACATTGTGGAACATGGAACTGAATTTGAGCGGTTTGAACCTGCACATCAGGTCTACATGTTCAATATTTCTAAGTTTGCTTTCAAAGCAAACCTTTTGTTGGTCTGAAGTATTGTCTGTCCATCCCACTCTTGTATCACCATCCTGCCATCTGGACATGCTGTATATTTTTCAGGGAAACAGTGAAACAAAGTGTATTTAGATAAGAAATTCTGCAATTTAAACTTATTTCTATTCTTTCAGAAAAATAATTAAGGACTGTTGTTAGAACATAATAATGGCTTTACTGGGTCTGACCAATGGTCCATCTAGCCCAGTATCCTGTCTCTGACAGTGGCCAGTATCAGAGCTGTAGGGAATGAACAGAAAAGGGCAATTTCGAGTGATCCATCCCGTTATCCAGTCCCAGCTTCTGGCCGTTGAAGACTTAGGCACACATTTTCATGTTATCAATTGGTGAACTTCTAACTTTCTGAGGACAGCAATACTAAATCGGTATTTCTTACCGATATATAGATTAACATTTACATTGAAGGCCTATTTGGGAAGGGACAATTCTATTATCAAAAAGTTAAATGCCACATGTTAATGAATAGACAAATAATTAGGTGATTAAAAAAACTATAAAAATTTAAAGATTTCTTTAAAAATCTCTCAGAAGTTTAGAAGTAATTAATGTTAACTTATTGTGTTTAAACACTGCAGTGTTTAAAGCTGAGGAGTTCCTAGGCAGCCAGGTTCAGGAAACATCAGTATCCCAGGTCCAAGTATTCGGAGAGGCAGGAAGTCAGAGAGGAGACCCGGCAGTTCATAACCACTAGAGGCAGGAGGTCATGGCAGCATTCTACACAGCTGGAGATAGGTGAGGATGGGCGGGTTGTGGCCACCAATGAGAAGAGGACTGGGAAACTTCTATGTGCATGGAATTTCTCCAAGTGATACCAGGTCCCGTGGAAGGTACTTCTCAAGATCTAGCTGGTCCAAGGGAATGGACAGAAGTCTGGCACACACCTGTGGATGGGAGCTCAATCCAAACAATAAGAAAAATCAATCTTGTCCACAAAGAGTTCTGCAACCGTCCAAGGAAGATGGCTGACCCATGTTCACAATTTAATAGTCAGAAGAATCGAAAGAACATTCTGCAAGGGAGAGGCAGACACTACGACTGTGTGCTGCCTTCCTGGAGCCAACACACAAGACATCACTCTAAGATGGGACAAACTTTTGAAGTTGATGAGGAAAGGATCCATTAGTGATGGTTCATATCGGCACTAGTGACACTGTATCATGAGCTCTCTCACAGACAGGAGATGACTCCAGGGAATTTGGAAGTGTGAAGAAGGAGAACCTCCATGCAATCTTCTATGATATTCTTCTTCTCCCACGAGCACAGGAAGATAGAAGGCAGAAGATGCTGGTAGTGAACCGCTGGCTACATAAGTGGGGTAGGGTGGAGGGTTTTGTGGGCTATATAGTTGGGATGGCCTCCACCTCTGTAGAATGGGATCAATCTTCTTAGGGACAGGCTGGCTAGAATAATCAGGAGGGCATTAAACTAATAACAAAAGAAAAGGTAAAAAGAGGGAAGATATGAGCACTCAGTCAACACAAAATCGAGAGGCCGAGAACAAAATTAATCAAGGAACCAAAGGACATGAAGAGAAGAAATTCTTTAACTGCCTATACACTAATGCACAAGTTTGATCTAGTTGGTATTACTGAAACCTGGTGAGATGATTCCCATGGTTGGAATGTTAAAATCAATGGTCATAACCTATTTAGGAAGGACTGAGTGGCCAAAAGGGGTAGGAGAGTGGCACTCCGTCAAAAATGGCATGAGTCACTGATAACTTGTAAGAAAATGATTGTGAATGCTTACAGATCAATGTCCATAAAGCACAAGATTGGGTATTAGTTGGTGCCAGCTAGACAACCAAATCCCACTAGGGAACAGAATGACTCACCTATCAATATTGTATGTGTGGGGGGAAGCTATGTGATGATGGGGAACTTCAAATTTGAGAGATATATGCTGGAGGTCTCATGTTGACAGTCCTAAAACATCCTTGAAATTACTAAATATTATAAATGACAACTTCCTAACTCTGGATCTTAACATGAGAAGATACAGAAAATCAATTTGTTTGCACAAATAGACAAAACTACTGGTTTAATCACTAAGCAAGGAACTCTTGAAGGAGACAACAAACTAAAGGGACAGGTATAGAACATGAGTATGTACTATGATTTTAATCTATCTATATATACATATCTATATCTATATATCTATATATCTAAAGGCCATAAGAGGGACTTTAGAATTTACAAATACTGAAGTACGATTCACCTTGCATTTCCATAATAAATTAGTTTTAAAATAAATATAACTCATACAAATTTGGAATCATAAAAGATTATATCCTGTTTTATCTCCTGCATCACAACTATCAAGTATGTAGATTCTGAAAAAAATATTTTGGACATCTAGACATTAAATTCCTGGCCTCCCTCCATGGCCAAGATTAATCTGCAAGACGGAATGAGTATTTTCTCTTAACTATTGAAAAGCAGCAGTGATATTACTCTCTTCTCAGAAGACAGTGGGTATCCCCTTTCTCTTAAATGCAGAAGTAAAGCAGGGCGAGTCTAGTAATTGTATTGGAGCTAAACTGAGTCCTAGTTCAAATGAGCTTGATACACACTGAGCTAATTTTCTGTGACCTCCAGTGTGTAACAAGCCACTCACACAGAAGAACACTAGAAACCTAAAAATAACAGGAGTACTTGTGGCACCTTAGAGACTAACAAATTTATTAGAGCATAAGCTTTCGTGGGCTACAACCCACTTCTACTCAAACTCCATTATCTAGTCTCCTATTCTTAAAGAACTGCCAACACTACTGGTCTTGTGACTTCAACTCCTGATTATTTTAACACTTTCATATAATTTAGATAATTTTATAACACATCAGTGTCAACAGAGTTGTTAAGGTCATCAGGACTCTTACGTATTTCTCCCCCCAGAAGTCATTCTGACACAGCAGCAATCGCTGTTTCCTCACTATTACACAATAGACATTGTTTCACTATTTTAATAAAATGCTACACTTTCAACGAAAGCCAAGCAATTTTTTTAAATCACCTTTTTAAATGCAGTATTCTCAATGCGGCGTTTTACCTTCTCCCCTATAAAAAAATCTCGTGTGCTTTGTATAGCATAACATAACCACATGGCTTTAACATTCTGGCACATGGAGGCCTTGGCCTGTATGTAACATGGTAGTTCTTTGTTCTTTTAATTATTTTGTGCCAGCTATCTGGATGCAAAATCAAGGGACACACACAGCTTTAACAAGTTATTTCCTCACATTGAAGATGTTTCAGTATACCAGGCTACTCCGGTGGCGTATTATCACCTAGGCCTACAAGGCCTAGGCCTAGGGCGGCAAATTTGCAGGGGCGGCAAATTTATAATAGCAGCATTTTTGTAATCGTGGCATTAGTGACGCCGTGATTCTACCAATCATAGCGTGTATTGAAACCACCAATGACGCCATTTAGTAAACATACTCGCAAGAATCCTAAACATTAATAATATGACTGGAAGGAAGAAATTAAGCAGTTCTCAGTTTTGGATCAATGCGCGGTCCTGCGCTATAAGCGAAATCCCGCTATACAGACGTGCATTCAAGTGAGGGTCTGCTGTACTTGTAATTTTGTTCAATGTTCAATTATTTTAATGATATTTAGATTCATTTTAGTTCAAACGAATTTGTAAAAAAACTAAAACGAGTTCATATGGGGCTGGGGGCGGCAATTATTTCAGGGCCTAGGGGCGGCAAAATCATTAATCTGCCACTGGACTACTCCCATCGTCACTTAAAGAGAAGGTTATTTTGTCATTCTGTCTCTGAAGTACATAACAATACAACTTTTCTCGAGTTAATTTCTGCCTAGTCAAAAAAATGATTCACCAGTTGAAAGAAAATAATATGAAGGTGTCCTTTTCCCATTGTTGCCTGAGGCTTCCCCTTTGACCTGTGACACAACTGAAAGTACAATATGGTGAAACTTTCAGCATGGTATAATGTCCAGAGGGGAAAAAAAGGAAGCCAGCTTCAGGGCTCACTGCATTCAGAAATATTATATTCTGAAGAAAACAAAATCTCCACTTTCCATTAAAAGATTTCACACAGATCACATACCTTTGAGCAGGACTCCAACAATAACAAATGAAAAGTTTGGGAAAAAATTCTGTCTAATTTCTCAGATATCACGATGTGTGGTAACTGTTGACATTTTAAATAGCAACCATGGTAGAAGAATTGCACACATATTGCTCTCTCTATATTAAATTATCATAACCAAGTTATATAGAGAGATTTTTAAAGGCACACAGAAAGGGCAGATTTTGCAGATCCTGCACATGTCCTTTTTATGGGACTCCCCCAAGCACTTCACACAGCTGTCGTGGGGGTCACTAACAGGCATCGGCCTGCTGCACAAGGAGCATGGTTTGAAGCCAGGAGAGCAGGCCATGCCCTGCTCCAGGGCGAAGTCCCAGCTGGGACTCTAACTACTCAACTAACCTAATACTTAACTTAATGGTCTACCTAAGTACCTACGAACTATGTACAAAGAAGATAGAACAATGGGTTGTAAAGAACCGCTAACACTCTTGCAATGCAAGACGAGGCACTTCGACCAACCGTCATGGGCAGTAAGAAGGAAATGAGATGGCGTAGGGCCAGCACCACCTAATAGCATGAGCGTGGCACTCCAGGGGGCGCTAGGGATATCGCTAAGGCAAAAAATCTCTGACCACTGTGCACGTGAGTGTGCGCACACTTAGAATGGAATAGACTCATAGACTCATAGACTTTAAGGTCAGAAGGGACCAATATGGTCATCTAGTCTGACCTCCCGCATGATGCAGGCCACAAAAGCTGACCCACCCACAACAGAATCTTCCAGCCTGCGACCCCTGCCCTATGCTGCGGAGGAAGGCGAAAAACCTCCAGGGCCTCTGCCAATCTACCCTGGAGGAAAATTCCTTCCCGACCCCAAATATGGCGATCAGCAGAACCCCGAGCATACAGGCAAGATTCTACAGCCGGACATGAGAAAACACTTGAAGAAGAATTCTATAATCTCCCCTCCCATTAAAAAAAAATCCATCAATTCCATATTGTTTCCCTGCCAAGGTCCCGCAGGTCATTGTGCTACACTCCTCTTGACCCAACGTGCTTCCTCTCCCCCAGCACCTCATGAAAGTTTCACTATGTCTGGTGGCACCACTGTTTGGCAGCTGTTCCTCACAGCAGCACCAATGGAAGCAGACAGTTTTTGGGGGGAGGTTTTAGACATAAGCCAATATGCAATAAGCAGTAGGGGGCTGGACCATTCTAACATTAGTTTTAAATTGCATCAGTTGGCTGTAAAAGACTTGCATTTGTTATATGAATGGCACCTTTGCAAACAAAATTAATCTGATTTTTCTGAGGAAGAGGAGCATTATTTTATTGCTAACAGCAAATCTGAATCTGGACAATATTTTCCCAAAGCAAACTTTAAAGCCTTTTTGCTTTGATACTGACAGTAAAAAGAACATATGTGTATCTAACAAAGATTTCTCCTCCAAGCTAATTCTCTTGTGTGGCATGAATTGGTTACAACAGATTACTTACTGATATTACATATGTGCTCTAAAAATTAGCACATTCATGAAGTAAGAAACAGTACACTGCTAAAGCCTAGCTCAACTGTACTATCAATAAGCATCACTCAGGATTATCTACAGTTGATGTTCTAACATTCAGCATTGTATACATGCTTACATATCTACAGCTTGCCAAATTTTTCCAGGTAATAGACAGAATTGAAAGGAATGTTTTGGGTTGGTTTGTTTGTTTTTCCAAGTTTAGGGTGTTAATCTTGGTGTCCTGACCAAAGTCCAATTTGGGTAATTACTTTTGCCTATGAAAACGAATGAAATGAAAATGAAAATTTCAGTTTCAATAGGAAAAGTTATTCTTTACTTCCTGTCCTAAATCGCTATGCAATGTGCTGTGCACCAATAAACCCTTACTTATTGTGTTTCACTCTAGGAGTTGATAACGTTAACTTTATATATACACACTACAGATTTATGTAACAGCTGAAAGATTATGTAAACACAATATTATTGAAAAATTTATTCATTGAATTCTGGAATCAACAGTAAGATTCAAATTTCATCACAGTTCAGAAAATGAGAATTAAAAAATAATCAGTATAATTCTGGAAAAATTAGAAAGAATGCAAATATTACCTTTTGGAGGGAAATGTTACAGTGCCTAAAGCGAAGGAAAACAAATAATGGCATAAGTCCAATTACATACTTGATGCAATTCTGAGATATAGCAAAGGTGCATCAGGAATCAACAAGTTATCTAAGATTTATTAGTTATATCCTGCAAAATGAATCTGGGAACTGTGTCAATTAAATGCTAACAATCACAATCTAGTGTTAACAAAAGGTTTTTTTGTTGTTTTTGTTTTAATATATGGTAGTATTTCTTAAATCCCTTCACCTATTATGTATCAAACACCTATAGAAAAAGCATTTAACTTTTGGTAACCTCTATATCCGTACTTCACCAGTTCGTCAATAAGAATGAAGTCAATCAAAACATGCACTTCCCCACATGATAATGTCAATGTTAATATCAATTAACAGGATTTCTGATTACCTTGCAGTATAGTTATCATTTTCAAGGACTTAATTCCTTCCAGGTAAATAAAATCCAAATGCCATTTATTTTGTCGCTTTCCCATATCCACTTTGAGATGCTGTAATAATATTATGGTAATGCCCAGAGATTTCTGTTAAGATCAAGGCCCCGTTTTGCCACACATTGTACAAACACAAAGGAAGACATTGTCTCTATTTTTCACCAGCACTATAGAGAGTATCTTAATGAAAATGTTAATAAATCTGCTTGTTATATTGTTCAGCCAGTCTCTAAAAATAAACAAAATTAAACAAACAAACGAAAACTCCTGAGGGCATACATAAATGCTAAAACAGCACAACACTTTATTGTCTACGTTTTAAATACTGTATGGAGGTAATCAGATAGACATTAAGTATTACGATGCTGTCAAGATAAACTTGTTTCTAGAATCCTTCTGCAATACCTAAAACTGTTGGAGAATTACCGGTAAGTAAACCTCAAAACTAAATTTTTGCAGATTTCATTAAGAGTGCCCAATAAAAACCACCTTAAGGAACTGTAAGTAGGTGGACAAACTGAAAGTTACTGAACTGGACAATAGGAGGAGGGAACATGTCATGTGTGGAAAAGTTCACATAATTCCATAGGAAAGGCAAAGGATTTTGTAGAGCTATGAAACTAAATTTCCATATATAATTGTTGGAAATTGTGTGATCACTTTTAACTGTAAACTGGTTTACTACTCTTTCTATTCCATATTATTTGGTCCTCCATGCAGGTCAGAGACATCATCTGGGAATGGGATGAATATACCATTCAAACCTTTTCTCCTACCACTAAATAGAAAAAATTGCAGTGCCTCAGTTAAATATGGCCCTTTTCAAATTCTGGGCTCACGTCTTCCATTCATAAAACCCTCTCCTCAATTTCACAGCTAAATAGGTCATTTGGTTCTTTCATCAAGTCTCTGTTTCTCCCAGTTACGAATTTTGGAATCAACATTTCACCAATAAATAAGTAAATGTAGTTTTGGAAATATTCCATTTTGCTAGTTGATCCGAATAAGAGGGACTGACAACTACCAGCAGCAGACAGAGTTGTAATGGAACAAAAACATTTAGATGCAATTTCTCTAGCGAAGTGAAGACCAAGGGGCTGAAAAAACCATTTCTTTCTCTCATGTTCCTTTTAATATTTTGTATTTTTATTTTTAGAAAAACACTCAAACAAGCAGAGAAAAGCTTATGCAGAATCATTTTCTTCATTTTCACCAAGAAAGATGGTCTCACTTCACATATTTAGAGCCAATTTTTCAGCTGATCTCTGCTTTGCACATGTGCTAAATCTATATAATTAACTGTATGTGCCTAACTGGCTGCACATTTGCCCTCAATGCTGAGCATATTTTGAAACTTAGTAACCCTGATTCTGAAGCTGCAGTTTGCTAGCTGAAAGTGAGCCAACATTTTTTTTCCTGAAGTGTCTTGGCATAGTAGCATAAACTATTTTGTTTCTAACATTAAACCTCAAAAAAGATGAAATTGTGCAGTACTACTAAACTGTTACTGTCACAGTGACTGCTGGTCCTGCCTCAATTCTCAAAATTAGATACACGAAGGCCAAGACATCCATGAGACTTAAATCTTCAAGATATAGACAAAATATCCATCACAATTTTAAATGTGTATAATCCTTGCTCTTTCTTGGAAAAAATTGTAAAGCTATTGATACTTCTACAAAATGAGAATTTATGCTGTGACACGGATAGTAACTTATTATTGAAAGCGACAGGAAGAACCATAATAACAAGGAAATGTCACCCTGCTCTCCTATTTTAAAGATTTTTTTTCTTACATGTTAATGTTGACCCTCCCCACCCCAACTTTTTCTGTTTATACATTTTTCTCCTCGTTTCTCAAAGTAGGCCTGCAGAGCCTTCCAGATATATTCAGGAGATGCAACTCAGTCTGGATCTTCAGCCTATCTTTGGGAAAGGGTTCCAACTAGACCAATTTATATATACAAATTAGGCATTATTTTACATATATGAAATTTTACAGTAACTAGGATCCTAAAACCGAAGTAATGTTTATTCTGCTACTGTCTTGTTATCATATAAAATGGTTTAGCAGTATTCAAATTACAAGAGGGAAAATCCTTACATTATGTCACATAGCAATATTTGTGTGGGAAGTCCTAGGGTTATAGGACTTCCTTATTTCTGGGGGTGGGGTGGGGTGGAATCACAGATATATAGTCATAGTGCTCTGTTCCTTTTTTCTACATCAGAGACTTCTGTGCATGAACATCAAGAAAAGAATAAATCCCACACTGATTGTCTAATTTAAAGGTAAAGTCCAGAAGGGCATAGAATCAAAGGACTGGAAGGGACCTCGAGAGGTCATCTAGTCCAGTCCCCTGCACTCATGGCAGGACTAAGTATTATCTAAGTATTATCTAGACCTAAACCCTATTACCTAGTAGGAATATGAGAGACAACAAATTAAGGCCACCATCAATTCAACAAAGGCACCAACTCTTATTTCATCATGGGCTTCAATACAGTAGCTTTCACATCAATGTGTCTAGCAGTATGTCAGTCAAAAAGTGTTAAAATCAAAACAGATGAGGAAATTGTTGCCTAATTTCAAACCTGGAGGACACTGTCTTATTCACTGCACAAAATAGACAGTACATAGCACATGACTCATTGCTCAGACAGTACACAGTTTGTATCAATGTACTTATGACCAGACCTGCCTAAAAAAAAAAAAAAAATTCTATTTCACAAAAAATGTTGAGATTTCAAAATATGTTTTCTCATGGTTAGGGCACTCACCCGGGATGTGGAAGACCCAGGTTCAAGTCCCTGCTCAGAATCAGAGGTACCGTAAACTATGTCCCCCATATCCCAGGTGAGTGCTCTAACCACTGGGCTACTGTGCGGTGGGGGTGTCGCTCTTTCAAAATTCCATTCTCAACCCAAGATGCCTTCCTGACTCTCTCATCCTTCCCCCATCCCCCCCAAACCAGTCACTTAAGGATAAAAGAACAGTCATCTACTCTTCAAAGTACAGATCAAAGCAACAGTTTGATTTTGCATAGGCAAACCCAAGGCTAAAAGACCATGTGTACAAGGATGAAGGATTTAAGATTTTCAGCGTGAATGATCACAATGAAGATAGGTAGCAGCCGCTTATTCTAATGCTACTTTACATTGTATTAATTAAAAAGCCATAAGACCACAACACTAAACCAATTCATGATTGTTCTTGTTATTCCAATATAGAAAGTCCAGTGGAAAGTAGTAAATTAAATTTGTGTCCTAATTCTAGAAATAGGCATAAAAAACACTGTTCAAAAGAATAAGATTAGAATTGTTTTTTTTAATTGGAGACACCTTTGAATATCAACAGCTAGCAAGACACAGCAGATGTATGTATTTCTATATCAATTACAGTTATTTGGCACATGTCAGTGAAATATGCGAGTGTGTCTATATCTTCCTTTACTACTTCTCTAATACACCATTTCTAAGGCCTGGTCTACACTGGGGGGGGGGGGGTAGGGGGGGCAGGGGGGAATGGATCAATCTAAGTTAGATCTATGTACTTAGATCTACTTATGAGGTGTCTTCACTGCGGTAAGTCGACTGCTGACGCTCCCCCATCAACTCCGTCTGCACCTCTCGCTCCGGTGGAGTACCGGAGTCGACGGGAGAGCGCTCGGCGGTCGATTTATCGCATCTTCACTAGAAGCAATAAATTGACCCCTGCTGGATCGATCGCTCCGGAGGTAGGTGTAGACATGGCCTAAGTCTTAATAAGAAGATAAATAACGTCAATTATCTTTGAAGACTTAAGGAGCTCCATTGATTATGCCAGACTTCACATGAATATCTTCATTTTCTAAATTAAGATCTCCAAAGCATTGTATTATGACGTGGGAGTTCAACTCAGACACTGATTATCAACATTCTGGCTCAAACGAAGTATAAGGAAGTAAGGAGCTTTCCCAAGGTCAAATATAGAATGTGTACCTTCATCAGAATTTTATTTGTGAAACACTTTGGAGTGTAAATAATAAAATTGCTCTTAAAAGCGCCAAGATTAATTTCAGAAAATCTGTACACGTAGCACAGTGAAAAACAGAGATCAAAAGTAAAAGGTGACACACCATGTAATGGGGCAAAGACAAGGGGCCAGATCCTGAAACTACATATCGGAGGGCAGATCTATGAGACAACATGGATCCACTTGCAGGACCGGCCCTAAAATGGCAAAATACAGTTTTCAGATAAAGTGATTCTGAGCAACGTGACATTAACAACAGTAATGAACAACTGAGAATACCAGTACATTAAATCGCATTTAAGAACTACTGGACTATATATCAGATATTTGATTTGGGGAGATCTGTGGGAAAAGGACTACATCTTCCTGCACTGACAGTCAGAATAGAATATACACCAACACTTCCAAGCCATACTAATGCTTCAAAGGGAAGAAATCAGCCCTTTCCCAAAATCATTTAAATAACTTCATCCCTGCAAATATAACAACAACAAAAAATCCTTGAAAATGAGGGAAGACTTAGCCAATTAATTGCCCTGATCAAAATATAATAAAATACTAGAGAAATATTATCTAATGGCATGGTGAAAACATGCTATAGAAATAGTAGTGAAGATGAGTCGGGAATTGGATTTAACAAGTATCTATGAAAAAACATTCCTCACATTGTCTGGTATTATTCCTTTAAAGTTTTCTCAGCTTCTCGCTGGATGTCCAGCCTTCCTGATTTATTGCATTACAGGTCTATTTGCTTACTATAAGAAACCTTCTCTCATTAGAATGCTAATTTACCCCTTTGATTTGTAGACACATTAGGCACTTGGTTTCTTTTCAATGTATTGTCCTAAGGAATACATTCATTTTCATTTGAGAACAGAAAATATGCACAAACTATAATTTCACTATACATTCCCCATCATTGACATTTTCCAAGCATTTGGAGTATGAGCCTAAAAGTAGCTGAGCAACATCAGCTCCCACTAAAAGTTAATCGGAGTTGCATGTATTCCATATGATCCTGGATGAGCCCCATAATTATGTATGATTGGTTAAAAGATTTATATTACAAAAAAATAATAAAAGTAAATAGAAAGTCAGAAATGAAGTTGACTTTTTTCTGCTTGAAGTAGAATTTTATTCTGAAAAGATATTATGTAAAAAATGAGACTTTTACTCCAGAAGTCTGCTTCCTATGAGTATCCAGATTCATATTTGTGGGTTTACAGGACAAGTTTGTTTTTTCTGCTTTTGACTTATGCAGAGCCAGAGAGATAAAGAGAGACAGAGAAAGTTGGTTCTATTCCATTTATACATTATCAACAGAATAGTTTGCTAGATTCAAGTCAGTTACTCCTGTTTAAACTGAGTGCCTACTTTGAACTGTAGAACTTTTAATTCTGGTGATGATGAAAAAAGTCCAGTATTTAGTCCTCAAATATTTAGTATAGCACACATCTTCATTTAATCATGACAACTGGCAGATACAAATAAAGTAACCTTCTGGCTGCAATAACATTTACAAATATTTCAGTCCCTCCACCAATTTTTTCTTCATATAGCCATCTGCCTGCCACATAAGAAATGGGCTCTCATGAATCCCCTGATCTAAATTGCTATCTGTAGTTACTGTGTCAAACCAATGCTTGTATGCAAGCATCCATTTCATAGCACTCAATTACATTTATAAAATTAGTATTTCCATACAATTACTTATGGCAATTTTAAACTTTGTAATCTAGAGTTTCAGCAATATTAATTGGAATTGATTTTAAATATGCTGAAATATATCTTTAAATCAAATATAACATGAAAGTTTATAGCAAAAATGTGAGAGAACATGGAAGAATTTCTTCAGAGATGAACAACCTTTAATACAAATAGATGTAGGTGATATATTTATAAAGGAAAAGAATGCTGAATATGAGTTTATACAGACTGTTGACAATTCCAGAAGAGAAAGGAACCAACAAAGCTATCTGCATTAGAAAATTTAATTAAATGGGTTGAATTTTCAGTAATCAAGATTATGTCTCGAATGTATAATTTCATGACTGTTTTTTAGAAGACTAACTATGTGAATCCTATTAATTTATGGAGCGCAGACTGTAAATATGAAAGAACAACAAAAGAATGGAATGAGATAATGCAGATGATAAATACTGGCTCTAATGCTGGTTCACAGAATATACATTTCTCCCATTTTTATATAATAAAAATCATAATACTGCCCCAGATGTTGGTAAGAAATGCAAACAGCCAGGCCTTCTTTCATACAGATAATATGAACTACTGGATATTATTGTGGAAATCCACGCTGAAATAAATAAATACAAATAAATAAAGAGAGAGTAAAATATTAAGAGAGAACATGAGCTGGACTTAAAGACATGAACATTAGGAGTAGGTGTCTTTGAATGATTTAAGCCAGGAATAAGGAAACTACTCTTATTCTTGCTCTTTATAGACAGATTCCTAAATCTATGGACCAAGACAACTTCTCCAACTGTAGGCCACTGGAAAAAACTATAAATAGAATATCTAATAATGGAAGACTTAATATTTTGTGAGAACAGTTCCCGAAACTCACAAAAATGATTAAAAGTAATAGTATACCTTGCACAGGAAAAAAATATAACAGAAATACTGAAATCACTGAGCTGCTTGGACATGGACACAATTTTGTAATTATAGGAACAATAGATAGTCAAGAACAGCATAGATAGAGGACAATAACTGAATCACATCTCTCACTCTAACTTTGGAAAATCTCTTTAAAAATAATTTAAATCTGCAGAAAAGTTTATTTATCTCAGAAAAATAGTACATAAACTGGAATGTATAATCTGCCATACAATTATAAGTGTTAGTGGACCATCCCTGGAAACTTTAAAACAAACAAACAAATAAACCTACCTACCTATAATGACAGCCTCAGCCAAGGGTGGTCAGCCAAGACTGAACCTAGGACTTTCAGCTGCAGGCCTGTACTTAGGAAAAAGAAGTAACATTTGGGAGAGCTGCATGAATAATTTGTTTTTTGGTTTGGTAGCAGAACAAAAAATTCCAGATGGAAAAACTGTCATTTCAAACCAAAACTGAAATGTTGTTGGTTTTTCCTCACCAAAACCAAAAACTGAAAACAATTTGTTTGGGTTGAACAAAACATTTTGAATGTTATGTCAAAGTGACATTTCAAAATGAAACAGCTAGTTTCACAGCAACATTTCAAAATGAAATGTCAATTTGAAATACTTTGAAATAAAACAGTTCATTTTGAAATGAAAAGTCAAAACAGTTCATTTTAAAAATGTCTGCTCTAGCCATTTTTTCTTTTTGAAAATTTTCCTCTCATTTTTCCTTTGTCTAAAACTTTGTCAAAATTGACCTGAACTTATGAATCATTTTCATCTTCCTGAAACTGCTTTTTTTTTTGCAGATTTTTTATTCAACTGAAAAATTTCACTCTATCGTCAAGTCACAATAGCAGGCTCTTATCCTCTGTGAATTGGTCAGTATAGCTGACATAATACACTGAGACCCTGATCTCTGCAGGAGATACACAAAGGTAGATTCCTGCAACCAAACCAGGTACCAGGCATGAGCGGGGTCCACTTCTCATTGCAACATCAGGGCATTAGCCCATATGTTACAATGATAGAGAACTGCAAAGAAGCGGAGGTGGGAAGGGGGGACAGAAAGAGAGAGAGAGCGAACTTAGGCAAAATGCCTTCTTGGTATCTACTCAGTCAGAGTATATAGAGACTTTAAATTCAAGCCAAATTTTTTGTTAAGTTGTATTATTCTAAGAATGAATATGTTTGAGATTTCCCCCTCCCCATTCTGTTGAAAAAGTCTGAAAATTCAACAGCATTGTAAAAAGAAAGCTATTCATTTTCATCTATAAAGGTTCCCAAATTTTCATGAGAACTAATTGTTTCTACAGAGTTATCATTTATATTGCTCTCGGGCCTACATTTTACAAATGCATTTTCTGATCATAACTAATTTCTCATCTTTTCAGTAGCCTCCTCCTTTTATTACTTAGTTCTAACAACAGCTCCTTGAAGTCTAGCCAGACAATCCCAGTGGACTCAACTTTGAATTACATACTGTTTAAATAACATCCTTAGCATGCAAACTCCTCTGGACAATGTTTACCCACCTGAACAATATGTTGCCTGTTTAAACCTAGCACTGCCTCCTATGTCTGCCACCTCAAAAAGCATCTCACAGTTCAAAGCCATATGATTACATCCAAAACTACACTGAGATAATCATGAAAATTCAGTGTAAGAGGGAAATACAGCTGGGAATTAAGCAGAACAAACTAATTTATCTTGCTCACTCTGTTTACATATCCTGCAATGAATTCTAATTAAGAAAAATCTGATTTATATAATCTGCCTCCTAAAGAATCCTCACTAGCTGAAAGTCACCCTTATATAAAAACAGTACTACAAATAAATATTAACAGGGTTGCAATTCTGACTCCTCCCCATAAAAAGAGGAAAAAGGGATATTTTTAAATCATTGTAAGCATTTATAAGACACTTCACTTCTAGTATGTGTGAGGCTATTGGCAAATTTAAATATGGCTTTAGACCCCATTTGAAAAATTTTCAATAGATTTATGTTAAAAAAAATTCACTTTCATACAAATCAAAACATTTTTTCAGGAACATGTACATCTCAATGAATTGTTTAATGGGAAAAACTTAAGATGTTTAATTTCAGCTTTGTTATTTTGATTAATTTTGTTTAGATGTTTATGTATTTATGTTAATATTGTATATACAGCATATGCATAGAATATATTAAAATATTTAAGAAACAAACTAAACATGTCAACACTATCATAACAAAATGATATGATGGTCCCAAATCATTTTTTCCCCTAATTTTCATTTGCATGAAATTACAAAATGTTGGCTTTTGTTACAATTCAGAATGATATTTTTCTTCAAAATGTTGGAAATTCCTGTGGAATGAAAATTCCAGTTCCCAACCACCTGGATTATAGATTCAATTAAATACTAAATAATTACTAAAAACATTGTTTTTTCATATAATAATTAGTAACTCCTTTACATTTGCAAATCTCATATGATGTAAAGAAACTCTACACATAACAGAAGAGCATGTTAAAGATTTGCATAATCACTTTAAGGAAGTTGTTAAACTTTTATAACCTGTTAAAAATAGACACATCCTTCTGACCCATCTAAGTCCCCGACGTTGTAAATGTGGCTCTGCACTAGGCCATATTAATCAGACAATAGCTGAAACCGAAGTATAAAATAATTTGTATTTTTTAATAATCTTTGTACAAAAAATCCTTTGTTAGGTATCATTTGAAAACTCAATTTGCTGGTCAACATTGTCCTGATAAAATGTGTGGCAACATTTTATGTAAAGTTATAGGATTCCACTGTATAGGGAACCAACCAGAAGCTGGCAAACAGGTCTGTCTCCAGCAAAAGAATATGTACTCCGCTTAATTTACATTAAAGCCATAAACAGATTAATCAGACAGGGAGAGGAACAAAGGAAGCCCGAACAGGTGATAGAGCAGCAGAGAACATCACTCCCCACAGACTTTTTGTCTCCTGAATCCCCGCCGAAATGTTTCACAAAGGGGAGACAGTGTCACAATCCAATGGCCCCCTCTCCTTAGGGAGCCCCCTGGGAAGGCAGATCAGCACTGCATATTGCTAACGCTGTTGCAAGCATCGCAAAGCATTTTGGGGGGGGGGTCAAAGATGTGTGAGTGGAGAGTAGAAGAACGGGTTAACTCAACAGTGTAGCTAGCAAGTTCAGTCCGAAAATAAAAAGCTGACTCCCGCCCAAGGCCAGTTGCTACCTGCCAAGACAGAAGGGGGGAAGTCCAACCCCCCCCCCCCGGCCAGCTGTGAGAAGAGAATGAAACACAGAGTTAACAACAAAAACAGTGAGAGCAACAGCAGAGGCCAACAGAAGGGAAAACAGTCTCTGGAGCCGGAATGTTTTGGGAAACAGGGAAGGCCACAGCAAGCCTGTTTGGACCGGTAAAAAGAGCACCAGGCATAAAGGGCCCTAGATAACGACACCCCCAAAGGAATCCAGGACTTAAAACCCTCCCGAGAGCTGGAGTACAGGACATTCATTTCTGGGGGGGGGAATCTGGGACTGAGTATGTGCTGGGGTCATCCTACAGTCCAATTCAGGCTAGGAAGAGCCAGTGTGAAGCTGGCAGCCTGCAGCACACACACATACATGGCTGGGAGTGACTTACATGCTGGAGGCTGCTCATGAGCTGTCCAGACTAGAGCTACAGCAGCAAAGCAGTGTAAAGTGCACCCCAGGTAAGAGGGCTGGGGTGACACCAATATTCATCAGTCTAGTTTGTACCATGGGTATGTCACACCAATATAAATTGACCTCCTTGGAAAACCTCAGAAATGGGCCTGTCAGTCATGGAGGAGCCTAGACAACCAACTCTGAGTCTCAGCCCTATTAAAACTATTTCCTCCCAGCTGGCCTGACATCAGTTAGTTAGGAAAAACATGACCCTGATTAGACCACTTGGAGGAAAACTATCAACACTGCTGAGAGTTCAACTACCATAAGTGGCATTTGGCTTGAGCTGATAAAGACAACCTAGAAAACGGGATGGAATGGAATACCTAATGAGGCAATCTAAGGGAGCTAAAAAGAAATCACTGGTCTGTTTCTGACACACACATAAAGTCCTGTGAATAGTCCCATAGCTGCATATTTGAACAAGCATACAGCCAGAGATTCTAGTTTTTGCTGAATCAGGCCCTTGCATTTAAAAAACATAAAAAAACCCCAAACATTACTCACTTTAGATAAAAAGGAAACAAATAGAAAAGGAAGGCAATATTTAGGGCCAAAATACCATAAATAATTAATTTGTATTTGGTGCTATTATTTTATTTTATCATATTAAGAATGCTGGTGTAGCCTATTTTAGCAGAAAACTCTGGACAGCAGTTAGAGTCTACTAGTTTTGTAATGTATTCTTTCAAAAAAACAATGAGAAGTCTGCTCTGCGGACATCCTGCTATACACCAGTAGCCTTATCCTAGATGAATAGGACATGCCAGTTTCATCTTGTTGACAGATGAACGGTTGTTTCTAGAAAACCGAAATACTGGACTTGAGTGTTTGCAAGGTGAAAGAGATACATTAAAAAACTATAGTTCTATTGACTTGAGAACTGAAAATCCATTTTCATTCTAGGTTTTATTCATTCCCAATATTTACTAATAAAACACTGTTCCAAATATATTTTAATAAGTTGGTAGGTGACCAAGCAATGTAAATTAAAAGGGTCAGACTAACAACTCTGAAAATGTAAGTTCTGTATTTTTCCACTAAGCTGTCTGAGCACAGGCTTCCCCATCCTGCCCCACCAATGTGTTCTCGACTCTGAAGTAGGTAACAACTTTTAGGGGTGAAAGGAGAGTTTATTCTCTATGCCTGTTTTAACCTGGAATCTCTTCTAAGACCAACAATAAGGATACTGAGTAAAACTAACTGAGATGCTGTGTTCTGTGAGGAGGACTCTTGTCTACTTTGAACTAGACTGAGTACCAAACTTATTTTACCTAGCCATTAAACAGTAAGCAGGAAGTGGAAGACCGTGAAATTTTACTTTTTACCTTAAGGTCTCCTAATTTTTTAAACTCCCAATCAGATTAATACTCTTTAAATATTTTCACTGACGGCTGGGGTACGGGAAAGTAAACTCAGTTATCTTTCCTCTCCTCTCCCTCTCCCCAATCTTCATTATCCTTTTTCACATAAAAGCCTTTCCACCTAGAGCTGCCACAAATGCTGAGAAAGCAAGATTACATGACTTGCCTCCTTCCTCGGGCAAAGAGGCAAGTCAAGGCAAGGTAAATCTCCTGCAAATTATACAAACTGAAGAATGTCTGCTATCATCCGAGAGATTCATTTTAAAGCAGAGAGAGAACTTTCTCCTCCATTGACATATGCACGCTTTTGTGGTTGCATCCTGCAGAGAGGATCTTCAGACAAGTGTAGCAGCAAAGAGTTCTATCAAGAGCTGGCTATGAAAAAAACTTCCAGGTTAGTAATGCTTAAACACAGGTCCACTGTTCCAAACAGAGAAGCTCCTCATTAATGTTCTCTAACATTAATTTATGAAGAGCATGGACTATTTACAAAGTGCAAGGCAGTGGAAAAGTTAGCCCTATCATCCTAAATTACACTTTAACAGGATATCTTTATTGGTGAAATGAAAGGCACATTAGGAATTTATATATATGTTTTGTGGAATGTATAGCATTGCTGAGGAATTGCTACACTGGTGACAAATTATGATGTAAATGCTCTTGTAATTTTATACACTAATTTTTTTTTTAAGAAAGATGAGAAATATCTTGCTGTTTTCAAAATGCATAGGTATCTCTGGGAATAAAACCATATTTCTGTTAATGATACCATGGAGAACTAATTCCCTGTATCAGTGATTAATGTGCTGTGATATTGAACTATTGGTTTATACATTCCTTTCGGAAGTTAAAATTAGAAGTGCTGGTACTCAGAATACAGCTCCTTAGCTTCAGGTTACAAAAAAATCTTTGATTTAAATCCACAGTAAAAGCACAAGAAAAATCTCTACTGTTCTTTTTTTATGGGCAGCATTTCTGTATTTTTACATTGCATTTAGTTTCCAGCTGTTATTGATATTATACACACACAGTACAACCCAGTTGTGCCACAGAATCAAAAAATATTTTGTAAGCTAAATGCTATTGCACAATCACAACACAACTGGGGGAATAATGTAGCAGTTCAGAGCTGAAGGACTGGAAAAGCAAGGTAAATTTAAACTAAGGGTGCACTGTATTTTACACATTTTTCATTCATTACTGCAGTGGCTCAGTCATCTTCAGAAACAGTGAGTTCTGTATGTTATGTTTATACAAAAATCTACTATGTGGTAAAGCATGCTTATAAATCCTGCAGCAACTTAAATGGAACACTCGTGTCCTTCTGTATGTACAGTTCTGACATTAAAAAAAGTTAAACACATTTTCATTTTTTGTCATGTTGTTTTATAATGGTCAAAGCTGAGTGTTTCAACAAGAGACTTGGTCCCTCATTCAACATGGCCGGTTATTGGATCCTGCAGTGAAGTCACAATACAGAAATTGTTAAGTTTCCATGACTACAAACTGTGATGTCATGAACCAGGATTATTTAGGACATGGAGCATCTTCTTTTTTATGTTTGTACAGCATACAGCACAAGTCCTGATGGGGGCCATTAGGCACTACTCTGATACAAACAACAATGACCTCTCTACAGGGCAAAGCAGACGATGACAACTGAGATGAAATGGAAAAGACCCCTAGTAAGCTACAGTTATATGTTCTATATCAGCAAAGGTAACATAAAAATGCTAGCTGGGTACTGCTTTTTATTTTAATAAACATTCTCCATTTTGCAATCAACTGAATAAAGAAACCATAGAAATTCGACTGTGAATATATGGTAATACATTTCAAAGAACATGTTTATCTGGCAAAGTTCAAATGTTTGTTCTTGAGGAGAAAAAATAGAACTCATCAGTCAATAGACTTTTGGCAGTCAATAGACTTTACACTTTTGAATGAATAAAGTAATGCGCTGTAAAACTAAATTAAAACAAAATGAATAACTACTCTGTTACACACTAGAGTACTTAAAACAGATCAACTAGCTTCCACTCTGATATAAATCCAAATGTAGCTCTGTAGTTCTGTATATCCAATGTGATTCAATAACTCAAATCACACTATGAATAAAGTGATAAACAACAAATTGCTTCTTAAAAACAATCCAGTATAATTGTTGGTTTTAAATATTGAACCAAATTATTAAATTCTTATTCAATTATTAATTATTAAAACAAAAATATTGGTTTTAATGTTTATAAATAATCTTAAGTAGATACTTTTCTTCACTGGTCATTGGGAATAAAAGAATCTGAAATCAGATTTACAAAGGAAGTATACACACATGCACACATTAGGCAGGGCTGGTAGCTCTGCCTATTATTAAGGCTGTAAGAAAACTAATGAATTGTGTTACTTAAAATGTATACTAAATAATGTTAGAGAAACAAATATATATAAGAAAATATAAAGGAAGTTTTGCTTTTTGTATGTCTCTGCTGATGCAGCATTTCAGAACTCAGGGTTGTATAAACCATGAAACCTGATTTGTGTGTCTTAGCTGTAAAATCCTTGGCCTATGTAAATAGCAGGGTAAAGCAGCGTGTCATGAGTGAACTGTTAAGTTCCAGGTACACCCTCAACCTCCCTCCTAACAAGACCTGCTAACAAGTAAAAATCTAAAGTCACAAAAACAAACCTGTAAGAAGAATAAACAGTTTCTGCAAGAAGCCAGTGGGATTGACAGCAGACAGACAGAAGACATACAGATAAAAGTAAGCCTTAGCAGGATAAGCAAAAATGTATTAGTTTAGGTTAGTTATTGTGATTTATGCATGAGAATGTTTTAATTAGGGGGTTAAAATTGATAGGTACACAGATGAGATAACATGGTAAACGGAGTCTATGGAAACAGCGGATAAAAGATATGTGATTAACAACAAGAAAGTGGAGAAGACAGGTGAACACTGCAGACACCAGAGGTTAGAAGAAAGTCAATCTGTCCCCAGAAGAGGTAACTTGATCAATTATCTTTCTTCCCTTATCTGTTTTTGCATGTATATGTAATACATGTGTGATAGTAGAACTGTCGTAAAAGGTACAAAATAAAGGCTAAAAGAAACTGTTTAAGACTAAATTGAAGTGGATCTCGTTTTTGACCCAACAAGGGAGCCTGACAGTTCCCGTTATAAGACTCTGGTTTCAGCTGCTTATAACTTTTCCAACCTTTAATTGTTCAGGCTGAAGTTTCCCATGCTGTTTGTCTCAGGCTGTATTTCTTTGGAAAATTTCAGCCAGAATTATTCAGCTGTTTCTGAGAATGAGGCTAGTGAAAAATCTATTTTGTTGCCCATGTTAAAAAATTCGACACCTTTTCTTTGAAATGCTTTAGTGTACCCAGACATTGAAGAAGGGAGTTGGTATTTTGGCAGGTGGTGATCTTTGTGCCAGGGATGTCTCTTTGGCTATCCCTATGAAAATTCACCCAAATTGGCCAAGTTATAAGCCTTTGGGGGAAAAAAATCACAGCTCATACCTACTCAGTAAAGAATTCTTCGATTTTAGCAACTCAATAACCTGAAAACTCTGCATATACCAAGCATACTCCAGCAGCCTCACGCTGAGCAGGACTTACTCTGCAATTGCAGCTCTGGGATGCTGCAGGTTGGTTCCAGGAACCTGAACTGAGAGCAAGGAACCTATCTGTCCTGTGTTCTCAATGACTCCCCTATTGAGCCCAGGCAGCATGGAAAAGGAAGCTGCCAGATTTGAATGCAAGAGAGACATGAGCCCAACAGCTATGATAGTGGAAGCATACTGGGACAAGGAGTCAGAGTGGGAGAAGAAATGATGATGGGGGGCTGGCAGGGAAAGGGAAATTGGGACTGGGACTTGGGACCAGGGGGAGACTGGGACTAGGAGCTGGGGAAGGAAATGTTGGGGAGGAGGAGGCAAGGAATTGAGATCAGATGGGACGTGTGGGTGTGGGGGAATTGAGATTGTGATTGGCTGGGAAAGCAGGCCAGCACTGAGAACTAGTAGAGCTTGGGAAGGGGTGAGAGAGATCGGATAAGGAGCTATGGTACTGGGGGAGAAATGGGACTGACTTTAATGTTGTGAAGATAAGCACTCAAATGTTAGGAAATGGCAGAATTAAGGTTGCCTGTGGGCACATCTTCACTACCCGCCGGATCAGCGGGTAGCAATCGATCTATCGGGGATCGATTTATCGCGTCTAGTGTAGATGTGATAAAATCGATCCCCGATTGCTCTGCCGTCGACTCCAGAACTCCACCGCAGCGAGAGGCGGAAGCGTGGTCGACGGGGGAGCGGCAGCGGTCGACTCACCGCCGTCCTCACAGCCAGGTAAGTCAACCTAAAATACACAACTTCAGCTATGCTATTCGCATAGCTGAAGTTGCGTATCTTAGGTCGACACCCCCCCCATAGAATAGACCTAGCCTGTGAAACCTTAATTCATTCTCTTTGAGAGTAGACATTATGACACAGTCTTTAATTACAAATCACATACTACGTTTCCAGATAACCTGTGCCTCATTCAATGCATAGAATAGATAGTGCTCACTTAATGTTTTATTCTGATAGTTTACTGTGTGGCCCTTGGCTTTTGTACTACACACTGTGAAAGCCTTGCTATGAAGAAAGAAAAGCCCACGAGGAAGTTAATTCTATGTATTAATCACCTTAGTATCAGAGTGCTTTACAAACATTAATGCATTTATTTTCACAATGCACTGTGAGACAAGGGGTTATTATCCCCATTTTACAGATGGAGAACTGAGGCACAGAGAAATTAAGGTCAGAAGTATTGTCTAATTTTGGGTGCCCAATTGAGCATGCCTATGGTCTGATTTTTCAGAGTGCTTAGCATTATATGGCTCTTTATATATTCAAAGCACAGCACCCATTGAGCCTGGATGCAACTGTGAGTGCAAAGCACTACTACAAATCAGATCCCAGGGTCTGAAGTGAGATACCCAGAAAATGAGAAACACACAATTAGTGATCAACTTTGAAAAGTTTGGTTAAGTGACTGGACATCACATAGGATTCTGTGGTAGAGGCATGGACAGAATCCAGTTATCCAAGGCAGTATTCAATGGCCCTAACCATGAGAGCATATTTATCTTCCTGCAATTCTCTGCCTTACTCACTGCACAGCTTCTAACTTCTGCAACAAATGAAGTAGGACTCCTACAGACAACAGTCTCTCCTTATCTACACAACCCTGATTTATCACCAGAGAAGGGCCATCCTGTGCACTGAGTGAGGCGGGAATCCTTTGGAAAAGCAATATGCAACCTTGTAATTAAAGACCGTATCATAATGCTCAAAGGGGGCTGAATTAAAGTTGCACAGGTAACCTTAAATCTGGCATTTCTTAGCTTTTAAGTGTTTGATTTTACAATCTTAATAATATTCTTTTTATGTAGTTTATTGTGTGTAAAATTATTTTACATATAATAATAAATAATAATAATAATAATTGTATGTATTCGTTATCTGGGAAAATAAAGAGTGTGCCCACATCAACAAAATCCACTTTAAAAAAAATCTACTAGTTCTATCTATAAGAGCAGAATGCCAAAAAATCTTCAGCTTCTGTGGACTGACTCCAAATTCCTAATGTCAGCTATGGTTAGTGAATCTTTCCTAGATTTTCCTGTTCCAAAAGCAATCTTTCCTGTTTTTCATGTAGTTTCTCCAGTAAACAAGCAGAAATGCATTTGCCTAAACTCTATTTTTTCATAAATTTATATTAGAGTAAGATGTTAGCTTCTACTTTATATATATATTGGTAAAATTCCCAATCCATCAATTATATGTGCACAGAGCCTCATTAACTTCATTGGGTCTCTGGGTGGGCATAAAGGCCCACGTGAATCTGATTCCAGACTCTAGACCTTAGTGTCTAAAACAGAAATACTTGAAGTTTATTACTAATGTTTCATTCTTCACAACATTTTTCTACAATACAGGTGAGGAGTTTCAAAGATATTCCCAGCCATCCATGCCGGGTAAACTGTAAAATGCATCTGAAGAAGTGAGGTTTTTACCCACGAAAGCTTATGCCCAAATAAATCTGTTAGTCTTTAAGGTGCCACCAGACTCTTTGTTGTTTTTGTAGATACAGACTAACATGGCTATCCCCGATACTTGACATTATGAATAGTGTTACCTCAGCAAAAATTAGGAAAGAAAGTACAGGTCTGTCTCATCTTACGCTGGGGTTACGTTCCGCGGTCAGCGTGTAAAGCGAAAACCGCGTATAGTCAAAATTACATTGAGTGTAATGGCGGGCGGAATCACCTGCACTACAGGAACAGTATTTAAATTTTTATTTTGCTCTTTTTTGTGTGTTTTTGCCGACCGCGTAAAGCTGAATTCACGCATGTTAAATGCGCGTAAGATGTGACAGACCTGTATGCTAGGGAAAAAAAGATATCCTGCATACACAGGTATATTTGAAACACTGACAACTACGCCTCACAGAACATTCACTAATGAAGTAAGCAAAACGAGCTTGTTAGGATTTAACCAAGCAATTAAATAAACCTAGATCATGGCATTTGTCCTTATGGTAAATTAACTACACCTGGATACTGTTTTTCTACTGTTTTGAGTTACTTCTAAAAATATATATTCCCCTTTTCCTTTTTCCACTAAATTTGCATTTTTATACATTAACTTAAAAAAAATCATTATAGATGGAGTTTCCTAGTTAAGTTTTTGTGCCAGAGATTGGATTTGTAAACAACTGAAATTTTTAAAAAGAATTTTAAAAATCTCAAGATTAAATTCAGTGGTGGAAAGGAAGGTCTGAGAGGATGCCTGGCCTTTCATAGTTTCACAGATATGTACCAAATAACCTATGACAAAACAGAATATGGAAAACACAGCATTTTAGACGAGCTTTGATTTTATTTACTTTCCAATTGTGTTCACTCATGTGAATGACAGCTACTTTTTATCCCCATAATTTAGAAACTTGTACTCTCCAAAGTGACAGGAATTGAAACTGAGCTTGACTGAGCTTCTGCCCAATATAATTACTTGCACTATTCAACTACTGTAAAGAATTTCAGTCTAAAGCATAATCACTTTACTCTTGGCTTTCTACTTTGTACACGGCACCTACCAGATCTTCATGAGTTGTCTTCCCACAGTTTTCATGCATTTTTAAACTATACAGATCATGTTATGTAGTCTCCCTCCTGACAGGAAGAACCTCAATTCTCACAGGTGGTACATATTTATATACACATACACACACACCCCTGTGAGAATACACCCCTCCTCCCCCATTATGTGACACCAATTTGCTTTTGGAACAGCACAAACATAAAAGCTGAGGTGAAGCCTTATGAAAATTAATATTTAATTGTAATGTAATTAATTAATTAAACAGTCCATTATACACATACACACACACACACACACTGCTTAATTTGTAATGAAAGAGATATCAGGGCTCAAGCAACTAGGTACTGGGGCTCAAGCAATTTTTTCAGATGCATAGAGTGAAAGTTACAGATGCAGGCATTATATACTGACACATGGAGAGCAGGGAGTTACTTCGCAAGTGGAGAACCAGTGTTGACAGGGCCAATTCGATCAGGGTAGATGTAGTCCACTCCCAATAATAGATGAGGAGGTGTCAATTCCAGGAGAGGAAAAGCTGCTTCTGTAATGAGCCAGCCACTCCCAGTCCCTATTCAAGCCCTATTCACTCTATGCATCTGAAGAAGTGAGGTTTTTACCGACGAAAGCTTATGCCCAAATAAATCTGTTAGTCTTTAAGGTGCCACCAGACTCCTTGTTGTTTTTGTAGATACAGACTAACACGGCTACCCCCTGATACTTGAAGCAATTTTTTGACGTTCATAACTCATGCAGCCAGTTATAAGTATACTGCAAAGAGAGATACAATGCCTGTGCTTTGAATTGCAAAGCATCCAATCTAACAGCTGGTACCCTAAACCAGATAAAGCAATTGTGTTATATGTTATAATACCAGCTCCTGTATAGCACTTCTGCAAGGTGGTACTTAAGGGAATGTGACATCACATTGGCAACCGACCAGCGTAGTTAGACACTAACAGCATTCCGTGAGTTATTCATTTCAGGAACATCACTTCTGAGAATCATAGAATATTAGGGTTGGAAGAGACCTTAGGAAGTCATCTAGTCCAATCCCCTGCTCAAAGCAGGACCAACACCAACTAAATCATCCCAGCCAGGACTTTGTCAAAGCCGGGCCTTAAAAACCTCTAAGGATGGAGATTCCAACACCTCCCTAGGTAACCCATTCCAGTGCTTCACCACCCTCCTAGTGAAATAGTGTTTCCTAATATCCAACTTAGAACTCCCCCACCGCAACTTGAGACCATTGCTTCTTGTTCTGTCATCTGCCACCACTGAGAACAGCCGAGCTCCATCCTCTTTGGAACCCCCCTTCAGGTAGTTGAAGGCTGCTATCAGATTCCCCCTCACTCTTCTCTTCTGCAGACTAAATAATCCCAGTTCCCTCAGCCTCTCCTTGTAAGTCATGTGCCCCAGCCCCCTAATAATTTTTGTTGCCCTCTGCTGGACTGTCTCCAATTTGTCCACAGCCCTGCTGTAGTGGGGGGACCAAAACTGGACGCAATACTCCAAGTGTGGCCTCACCAGTGCCGAATAAAGGGGAATAATCACTTCCCTCAATCTGCTGGCAATGCTCCTACTAATACAGCCCAATATCCCGTTGGCCTTCTTGGCAACAAGGGCACACTGTTGACTCATATCCAGCGTCCTGTCCACTGTAATCCCCAGGTCCTTTTCTGCAGAACTGCTGCTTAGCCAGTCAGTCCCCAGCCTGTAGCAGTGCATGGGATTCTTTCTTCCTATGTGCAGAACTCTGCACTTGTACTTGTTGAACCTCATCAGATTTCTTTTGGCTCAATCCTCCAATTTGTCTAGGTCTCTCTGGACCCTATCCATACCCTCCAGCATATCTATCTCTCCCCCCAGCTTAGTGTCATCTGCGAACTTGCTGAGGGTGCAATTCATCCCATCATCCAGATCATTAATAAAGATGCTGAACAAAACCGGCCCCAGGACCGACCCCTGGGGCACTCCGCTTGATACTGGCTGCCAACTAGACATCAAGCCGTCGATCACTACCCGTTGAACCTGACAATCTAGCCAGCTTTCTATCCACCTTATAGTCCATTCATCCAATCCATACTTCTTTAACTTGCTGGCAAGAATACTGTGGGACACCGTATCAAAAGCTTTGCTAAAGTCAAGATATATCACATCCACCACTTTCCCCATATCCACAGAGCCAGTTATCTCATCACAGAAGGCAATCAGGTTGGTCAGGCATGACTTGTCCTTGGTGAATCCATGTTGACTGTTCCTGATCAGCTTCCTCTCCTCCAAGTGCTTCAAAATGGATTCCTTGAGGACCTGCTCCATAATTTTGCTAGGGACTGAAGTGAGGCTGATTGGTCTGTAGTTCCCTGGGTTCTCTTTCTTCCTTTTTTAAAATATGGGCATTATATTTGCCTTTTTCCAATTGTCTGGGACTTCTCCAGATCACCAGGCATTTTCAACGATAATGGCCAAAGGCTCTGCAATCACATCAGCCAACTCCCTCAGCACCCTTGGATGCATTAGATCTGGACCCATGGATTTGTGCATGTCCAGCTTTTCTAAATAGTCCTTAACTTGTTCTTTCACCACTGAGGGCTGCTCACCTCCTCCCCATACTATGTTGCCCAGAGCCGCAGTCTGGAAGCTGACCTTGTCTGTGAAGACCGAAGCAAAAAGTCTACCTCATCCTTCTGATCCGGTGGTCTATAGCACTTACTCACCACAACATCATCATTGTTGCTCTCGCCTCTAACCTTAACCCAAAGACTCTCAACAGGCTTTTCTCCAGTTTCATACTGGAGCTCTGAGCAATCATACCGCTCTCTTACATACAATGCAACTCCTCCACCTTTCCTCCCCCACCTGTCCTTCCTGAACAGTTTATACCCATCCATGACAGTGCTCCAGTCATGTAAACTGCCCCACCAAGTTTCTGTTATTCCAATCACATCATAGTTCCTTGATTGCGCCAGGACTTCCAATTCTTCCTGCTTGTTTCCCAGGCTTCTTGCGTTCGTGTACATGCACCTAAGATAACTAGCCGATTGCCCTACTTTCTCAGTATGTATCAGGAGGCTTCCCATCTTGTACCCTCCTCCTTGTGTTTCCTCCCGGTATCCCACTGCCCCACTTACCTCTGGGCTTAGGTCACCAACCCCGGCGAACCTAGTTTAAAGAATGAAGAAAAACAAACGCCAACACTTGCTAAGGTGAAATAAGACCAGGAATCAAAATGGTCATCCTATACATCTTTATGTTTTAATTTTTGTGTACTGAACCAAATGCATGCAGCATATAAATGAAAAATCGTGTCCCTATGGAGCTAATTTGCTCTCCACAGAAAACAGTAATAATATTATCAAAAATATTTTTCTAAGTTATGGAAATAGCTTTACACCGGGAACAGCAATTCTAGCTTTAAAAATCTATTTAGTCAAAAATGACATTTTGGTTGCACAAGTCTGTTATGTACTTCTATTGAGTCTCCCATTGTACAGCAGGTACTAGGTAGTTCAGAAGTGGGGGAAAAAACAGTCATCAAGTTTTCCTCCTTGGAATTCCATTCTTGAAGTTTTTAGAGTACATTTGTTACAATAAAACAAACAATGAGTTTGCACAACTAGAAAAGAAATGGAAAAGCCCCAGCCAAGTGTACAAGCCAAGATTGTAACGACTGAGTGTGAGCACTTTCCCCAGCACCTTGAATTAGTCTTCAGTTCATTCTTTACTTGCCCAGACCACATGTGAAGAGTCTGAGCAGAGAGTTCATTACCTACTTGTTAGAAATCAGGTATGACCTTGGTGCCTAAGAGATGTTGCCATTTTCAACTAATGTATATGATATTGCTTCTTCAGTTTAAGGAAGTATCTGGGCTCACTTCTGTTTTAAAATGTCTGCTTCACTAAGAACAACTGACCAAACACCTAGTTCTCTGGAGACTCAGATTTTTTTAAAAAATGGTTTTAACTTATTTTTGTGCCAACAGGCTGCAGCATTTGATTCACCCTCTATTGGGGCTTTTCTGCTTCAGGTTGTGGGATTGTGTAATCCTGTCTCAGTCTTTTGCTGGCTGGTCAATAATTTTATATATATATATATATATAATGACCAGCTAGCATTGCAACAGTGCAAATCAGATTTTAAAACACAAAAACTGCCTACATTTAGTCTCATACATTCCTTCTATCATCATTCACAATCCAACCAATTTCTCTGTTGTTCCGCTTTCTTGTAATCGCTAAATTTAATTTAACAAAAGTAAATAAAAAGGTTGTTTGACATGTTCAGATGAAAAACAGGGCATTATTTTCTTTCACCACCAGCCTTGTATTGCATGTAGATATGGAGAATACCCACTGATACTATCAGAACAAGGATTAGGATGTAAAATTCCAAAAAGATTCTGTTTAACTTCCAAATACTGCATTGTTTGCAATAGCTACATGAAGGAGTCGTCTTCACAAGCTCTACAGTATATGTCGGGGGAAGGTATATTTTACTCTTTGGAGATTTTTTACTACTTATATATTCCAATTCTCCCTTAATAGTCTGGGCGCATGTGTAATTCCGTGGGCAAGTTAATGATAGAGGAAAGGGAGATGTCATTTGTTTCTTAAAATCTATAGGATAATAATTTCAGTGGTGTCATCCTCTGCAGTGTGGCAGGGGTACTCACACACCCATCCCCTATTTCCCCCCAACCCTCCAGCTGCCAGATCCTGATTCTCCAGTTTGTAGAAATTTTGAGAATACAATTTCATCAGAAATGGGTCAAACTGGGTATCATTCAAAAACCCTTTCTCCCATGAACACAATGGTACCAAACATGGCAAACCTAGAAGAATTGTGTAGATATATATTTGAGGAAAATGTTTAAATCAACTTTTTAAATTATACTTTAACACAGGGATACATTGCTTGCATAAAAAAAAGACATTGATTTTTGATAATCCTAGGGATGTTAGCCTTGACTTGTAGGACTGAAAACATGTATTCATCACCTCTGGAATGAGATTGTACTATATTATTCTCCCAGGCTATAATGAATGCTCAGATTTCTGGGAGATCCCTTCAAGTTTACAGATCTTTTGCTGCATGTTTTCTCATGAGGAATCCTATAGACTGGATATGCAGGGTTTTCTGATTAACTTCACAGGGAATGAATGAACTATTCTCAAAAACAAATGTATTAAATGTTCATACTCTTAAAATAATTAACATTTATTAGCCAATAATATTTCCATTGAAATGACAAATGAATATGAATATTTTACACACTAAACAGAAGGGAGAGGCTTCTCTGGAGTTGCTACTATTAGGAAAATATCAAGGGAGTAACTCTGCCCTAGGATAAGAGAGCTGGACTCCCACTGACTCTGCTCTTAAGTATTTTTAAAAAATAGATATGTTCTTAAAATGCTAGATTAGGTCCCCTTTACAATACCAAAGGAAGGGTTACATTCTATTATGTAAATAATGCACAATTTTTAAAGTATCCAATTACATATAATCAAAGCTGGCCTTGACATGTATGCACAATACACCAGAGAGGTTGTTGGATAGGTTTTTGCTACATGAAACAATCTAAATTATTTTGAAATATAGTAAATCTACAAAGAAACCTCACATATTAAAAAAAGTAACTGGTCTTAAATCAACAGAAGCCAAGAAATTAAGTATTAAGGTTGAAACTCCATCCTTTGCTCACAATTTTGTGCCCAGCTAAAATCCCATCTCCCCCCTAACATTCTGATTATGTCACCTCTCTCTTCAAGTCCCTTCACTGTCTGACTGTCTCTTTCCACATCAAATTCTCACTCTTTGTCTTTACCTTCAAAGCTATACATCTTTCCTTCTCCATGTCTCAGTTCATTTCTAGAGTAAGCCTTTGTGCCCCTGGAAATCCACAACTGCTGACTCTTGACAGCATATAACAACAACTTCCTGCAGAGGTACAGCAAGTGTCACTGGGTGATAATTAAAATATATGGGCATCCAGAGTAACAGAAAACCTACAAAAACAGTAGGAATGCTTAAAGTTGATAGTGATATATCTGGTTATGAGCAAGAAAAGAGAGCCCTACAGTACAATAAAATGAAAAAGTACATTATCTCTATTTACTCAAACATACATGTGGACTCACCAATAAGTGCCATTGATGCTTGCTAGATAAGCACAAAGAGTGAGCTAGAGTATCAAGAAAGAATTTTTAGCTTAAGGTAACAGCGATCTGAAGGCTAATGCCCCTTTAACACGTATAAGTTTATCCTGAAAAAGACATTCCCATGCATTGAGAATAGGGGCAGTCAAAAAAAATTGCTAAATAAGCATACTTCCATTCCTACTACATCCCATATGGAATAAACACAGGGGCAATTTAAGTTGTAAGTATTGAAAGACTATGTTACAGAAATCGAAAACATTTATTTTGTTCAACATTTATTCAGACCAAAAAAGGAGAAATTACATGTCAATATTGTTGTATCAATGATACAGATTTTAATAAATAAGTAGGCTCAGAAATGAATATTGAGAGAATAAAATACTAACAGAATAAAATACTGTTAGAAGAAATCAGACTCTCACTGACTATACATATTTAGGAGGATTAAATTCTAGCCAGTTGGTAAAAGAGAATTGAACAAGACACTAATATCCTGCAGATTTAAACCTTACCTTCTGGAAGCAATTACAGCACTGATGGATGAAAAATAGGTTTCAGTTTGCAAAAGCTCCAGTCCATGATATAACATTTTTTTAACAAAGCAGAAATGGATCAGAAAGTCCTTAATACTGAGCTCACTTTGAAGTCCTACTTTTGCAAAAATATTATGTTGAACTGCAGCTTTACAAAGTGACACGCTACGCTAGTTTAAGTTAACTTGCTGTTCAGGAAAGCACACACCAAAAAAGTACAGCTAAAATATATCTCCCCTTGCCCAAGTTTGGCAGAGGGAAGAAGGTTTGCAAGGTGCGCTATTCCATTCCCAGCATAACCAAACAGTCATAACAAGAGTTCAGAGGCTACCTAAACTGCAGAAGCACCACCTTGCCCAGGACCATGAAAACTAAAAAACTACAGTGGCAATGGTTTCCATTCCCACAGCTGAGTTATACAAGGCTGTCTCCCATGGTGTTTGCAAACCTTTATCCTGGACACTGCAAGACAAGACACGACACCAGGAATGTTATTTACTTAGACTGCAACTAAACAGTGTTTCTGATTCTTGCGATTTCCTCACCAATTACATGATTTTGTCTGGGGCTGAAGTCAGTACAGAGAAGGGCCACTAGGGCCACTAGGATGATCCGAGGAATGGAAAACCTTTCCTATGAAAGGAGACTCGAGGAGCTCGGTTTGTTTAGCCTAACCAAAAGAAGGCTGAGGGGGGATATGATTGCTATCTTTAAATATATCAAAGGGATTAATACCAAGGAGGGAGAGGAATTATTTCAGCTCAGTAGTAATGTGGACACGAGAACGAATGGATATAAACTGGCCGTGGGGAAGTTTAGGCTTGAAATTAGAAGAAGGTTTCTAACCGTCAGAGGGGTGAAATTTTGGAACAGCCTTCCGAGGGAAACGGTGGAGGCGAAAGACCTTTCTGACTTCAAGATTAGGCTTGATAAGTTTATGGAGGGAATGGTTTGAAGGGATAACGTGATTTTAGTCAATTAGGCATTAACGTGCCATCGCGGGTAAAATGAGGATCCGGCTGTAGAATCTTGCCTGTATGCTCGGGGTACTGCTGATCGCCATATTTGGGGTCGGGAAAGAATTTTCCTCCAGGGTAGATTGGCAGAGGCCCTGGAGGTTTTTCGCCTTCCTCCGCAGCATAGGGCAGGGCTCGCAGTCTGGAATATTCTGTTGTGGGTGGGTCAGCTTTTGTGGCCTGCATCATGCGGGAGGTCAGACTAGATGACCATATTGGTCCCTTCTGACCTTAAAGTCTATGAGTCTATGAGTCTATGAGTCTTGCCAATAGGTCAGGGGTCGGCAACCTTTCAGAAGTGGTGTGCCACGTCTTCATTTAATCACTCTAATTTAAGGTTTCGCGTGCTAGTAATACATTTTAACATTTTTAGAAGGTCTCTTTCTATAAGTCTATAAAATATAACTAAACTATTGTTGTATGCAAAGTAAATAAGGTTTTTAAAATGTTTAAGAAGCTTCATTTAAAATTAAATTAAAATGCAGAGTCCCCCAGACTGGTGGCCAGGATCCAGGCAGTGTGAGTGCCACTGAAAATCTTCTTGCATGCCGCCTTTGGCACATGTGCCATAGGTTGCCTACCCCTGCAATAGGGAGAAGCTCCTGGCCGCTGCCAAATTTCAGCCATGCCTATGGGACCCCCTTCCCCATTGGTTTCCTTTCCCACTTGCCCACCTCCTTCAGAAAAGCATGCAATAAGACCTGAAGAAAGCTGGCAGAGCTCTCCTTCTCCCCCTCAGGAGCCAAGTTTTGGTTTTTGAGGAGGTTTTGCTTTGTTTTAGTTGGCTGATTGAGGTTTTTTGGTGGCAATGGGGAGGGCAGTCCTGCTCCCTCCTCCCCTCCTGTGATAAACGGACCAATTTGCTCCTCCATCCCTGCAACACTACCAAGCTTATAAGAGAAGCATGGGGTTTAAGATCCCCTGTGGCTCACTCAACAAGCCTGGGAAGGAGGAGAAAATGACCCCACTTTAGCTGATCATTAGGTCTGAGAGAGAGGATGAAGACCCCCAGGAGATACAGGAGGAGCAGATGAGGGGGCTGGGTGTGCAGTTGATATAGGGATTCAAGGGGGCAGAACTGATGGATGGGTAGATGTGGAGGGGGGGGCACATAATTAATTAATTATAATTTTTGGATTAGGGGAGGAGCTAGGAGCTTCACACCATCAGGTAGCCACAGCGAGAGCTGCTGTGAGGGCATGGGGGAGAGGGGAGAGATCACCTTACTCAAATTTGGAGAGTGAGTAACAATAATAGTCACAAACACACACTGGGAGAAGGCAGAGGGTATTCAAAAATCAAAAGAAAGATATAATGCAGAATATAATTTTTTTTTAAATCTCATGAATTTGGAGGGGCCTCATTCATGATTTTGAATATTTGGGGGTGGCAATACTGCAACTTTATTCATTTAATATTTGCGGGAAACTATCTGACAAGAACTCGTTCAGTGCAGGTATGCCTTCCTCAGGAATCTGTACTATCTGGCAGAAGGCTGCCCCCACCACTCACCTCTTTCCCCTACACCCTTTAACACTATTGGTAGGAACCCACAACTCTCCCTTCACATGAGGATTTAGGGTCTGCAGAAAAGAGGGTGTCCTCTCACTATACCAGATGTTAGGAACATCTCCAACTCTTCCCCCCCCCCACCCCACAACCTTCTTCCTAATTCAAATTTCAGTTTCTCAGGGAACTGGACCTCTATCAGACACCTGCCAAGTTGTGACAACAGGAAAAACCTACCACCCTAATCTACCTACTGGGCTACTGACATGAAGGTAAAAGACCCACACAACCCAGGCCTATCTGACGGTGAGGAAAAAATCCCTTTCCAGCCCCAAAAGGTCACTAATGTGATGTCCATGGGAAGGCCCAGAAACCTGGAGGTACTCTAATCCTGGGGGCAGGAGGGGAATGCTCTTGCTCCCAGACACAGAATGGTGGCCTTGTCAGGGAAAACACTTACAAGCCCTAGCCTACAGTGCACAGGAGCTAACGGGTTTCCAATAAATCCTTCAATAGCCAGGCCATGTTCTTACTTTTCACCATACTTCCCCATACAAAGTGTGATGGCTGCACTAATTAGGAATTTCATCCTCAAGAAGAGATAAAATATTTGCATCTTCCAGTTACCTTCCCTCAGGAGGATACTGTTAAAATTACTGAAGAAAACTTTGTTTTGCTTCCAAGGTAAATTTTCCATTTAGAACTACCAAACCATAGGATAAACGTTGGAACATGTGAAGCTCAACTCTCAATGAAGTCCAAGGGAGTTGTGGTTACTCAACACACTGAAGGGCCCCATATTAGAGCAGTCACGTCACCTGATTTATGCTACTACTTTTTTAGATTAGTGATTAATAGGCATTCTGTATGTTCAGAGAAGATAGAAAATGTAACAAAATAAAATGCTGCCACGACCTGAAGATCCATCACCTCATTACAACAAAAACTGGGAAAGGATTTGTCCCATTTACAAGGATACTGAAAACAAAGAAATTTCTATCTACCTTTGAGCATCTATGTGAAATTTACAATAATCACAGAAGTACAGCGTGTGCCTGTCCTGCTAACCAGATTGACTGGAAAAGCCAAGGAAGTGTTCAATGAAATGGGTACGGATGAAGCTTTGAATTATGTAAAAAATATACAGACACTGTGTTAAAATATTTCAAGGTTACCTTTGAAACTTACAGGTTAAAATTTAGAAATTTTAAAATGTCTAATGATATTTCTTATGTACATAGTGCTCATAAATGGATAGGTTTTTTCAGAAAGTGGATTAATGGTGAGAAAGCTTGGGGTAATTTTGAACAATTAATGCAATTAATTACACTTGAACAAATGTTAAATTTGGTGCCAGATGAGGTTCAGGCTGCTATATGCGATAGAAAGCCCAGTTCTATTTCATATGCTGCTGAAATTGCAGATGAATTTGTGCAGAATTGAAGTCATAAAAGAAATAAGCCCCTGGGAAAGAATAATCACTATTCACCCCATTTAAAAGAAAAGAAGGATTTAAAAGTGGGACTAGCCCTACTTCTGTTAGAACAGCTCATGGGAGCTCAGAACAGAAAAACCCATACTCTAGGGGAAGACAAGTGGTATGTCATTTGTGTGGTACACCTGAACACATCAAACCAGAGTGTCCAAATGTAAAAAATAAACCAGCTAATCCATTAAATGCAAATCCAATTATTCTAAACACATAGGCAGACTAAATAGAGCCCAGTGCTGCTGCCTTGTGTGCAAATGCTGTTTCTATGTCTCTGAAGGACTTGACCTTAAAACTCACATTAAAGCTAAATATGGGAACAATAGTGCAGAGTTTATTAGCTGTGCAGAAGTTAATGAAATAAGGTGTATGGAATGGAGAGACACCACAGCAAATATTACTTTGATTAAAGCAAGTCTTGTCAGGGAGGAAAATTATTTTCCAGGTGAAAGTGTAACTTGTGTAGCCTTATCTGAATATTTTCTAAGAGTGCCTTTGGCTAAAATCCACCTTAGATGGAAGGGATGTGATGGCACCATCATTGGGGGAGTAAAAAATACAATTCCTTCAGATCTTTTAATAGGAAATGATTTTAAAGCTTTGTACAGTCAAGTTAATATCATAAATCAGTCACAGGAAAGAAATCATCCTGAATCTGTGTCTATTGGGGCAATTATTTGCCTATGGAGGGTTTCTTCAAATGTTTGTCTGTGGAAGCCAGCAGTTTGTCTTTTGGGAGTGGCATCTTGCTTGTTAAGAAAGCTGTCCCACTCTCCAAGCAATTGTCTGAACAGCCATGTGTACTGGGACAAGGAAAATGATATCTCAAATTGTTTGTCTGTTGAGAATACCAGAGTGTCTGCTAAAGCAGAATGTTTCTCCAGCTCTTCTCGGTCTATAAAGCAGACAGAAGAAGCCTGTCAGCCTAAGATGGTAGAAAATTTATCAGTTGTCTCAGAGTTAAGTCTGGACACAACTGAAGCCCAGGAAAGAAATGTTCCTAAGTTTGTGTCAACTAGGGATAATGACATGGTAACTAGGTCGCATCCAGTTACTGTCATAGCTAGTTCCCAGGGAGCAGGTGATTCTGATGTTTCTATTTTGCCTGTTGCTAATTTGTTACTGGGTAAAGATACGACAACCTTGTCGGATCAGGTTAATATCTTGACCAGGGAACAAGGAAAGCATAAAGGTGAATTGACTATGTTACTCAATGACAGTGTGGAAACTTGTAACAAGGAAGAGAATGCCTCTAACCTTTTAACTATGGAGTCTAGCAGCTTGCCCAAAAGGAAGTTGTGTGTAAATCTTCTCAATGTACCAAAGGTAGTTCTGGATTTGAGTGAAACTCGAAAGGAGTTTGTTAATTTGTCTATTGTACCAAAGTTGGTTCTGGACACAGCTACAGCTCAGAAACTCTGTAGCAGTTCAAATATGGCAGAAAGAAAGGAATTGCTTAGTGAAGTCTTCGAGAAGTCAATAGCTGTGCCTAGTGGGGGTGAAAAGGAATTGCTTCCATTAACTCTTAATGGGCCATTGTTGGTAATAAACAGTTTGTCTACTAACAGAAGTGTATTGTTGCCTAATGGCCAAAGTCTTTCAAATGAAAATGAATCCACTGAATTTGCTTTGGAGAAATCTAGTGTGAATACCTTAAAAGAAGGCTGGATTCCTAGCTTTACACAGCAGAGCAGCCTTGTGAATAGACCCATAGACACTTTGAATATCTCATGTGATTACTTAGTAAACTCGGATGCATCTAATGCCTTGTGGGTGCAAAAATTGGCAGTTAAAAAGCAGAACTGTAGTTCAGACATGATGATAGGAAATGGTTGTGTCTCTTTAGGGCATGGTGTCCATGCAAACTACCTAGCTAACAAGGGAGGAATAAATTTGCCCTTAGCTGCTGGCAATAAGAATAAAGCCGGCCAGACCATAGATTATGGTATACCAGAAATCTCAGATTTCAACCCTCTGAGAAAGGGAAAGAAGGAAGGCAAGTTGACCCCTGAAAGGCAAAGTGCCCTTAGAGACTTACCTCACTCATCTCTAAAATACCAAAACCCCAAGGAAGTGGTTAAAGTAAAAGCCTATTTTAAGGAAAACCCTGAGGTAAAGGAAAAGCTACAAAGGTTCAGAAGGCATATTGAACAAGCTAAGCTAAAGAATAATTTATCTAAACAAAAGGCTTGGCATGACAAAAGTGATTATGATTGTACATTTGTGATATATTTGTTGTTAATATTAATGCTAATGTTAAATCTTGTAACTAGTTCATGGCTGATGCCAAAAACTGTAAAAATGTACAATGTGCATGGTCTTTTGAAAAAACCCTTAAACAGGTTAAGAGTGCTACATGAAAACACACTATGTAATAGAAACCCTTATGATTATGCTATTTGGTTCAGTAATAACATACTTTGAATTAAAAAACCTAATAATGTTAAGATTTCACAGCCAATGCCTATGCACAATCCTAAAACTTTCCACAGCAGAAAAATCATTACAAGCTTAAACTGCTGTGCAAGAAGGGAAACTGAGGAAACACAGCCTTCATGGCTAACTGTCAAAGTAAGTACTCTCTGAAAAACATTGATGGCTATGTTAAGTTAACATATTGGCAAGGTGTAGGTCTGAGTTCAAGTCCCTGCTCCAGAATGAGGATTCAAATGTGGGTCTGCTACAGTCTAGATAAATACCCTAACCAATAGATAAAGATTACACATGGTTTTCTGATGCTGAAAAACTCTTCTCCAGCTGAAACTATCAGGTCAAATTTGCAAATAGTTTCAGAGTGAATGAAATAGTATTTTTCAGCAAATAAATAATTCATCAGAAAAATTCTGCCCAGCTCTACTCTTCACACATGTCCATTCTACTTCATACAACGTCATACAACTATTACAATCAATAGGACTGTTTTATACCAGTTCACTGTAGAGAAAGGGCGATTGGTTGAGTTATCTCTGACATCACAATGACCTCACTTAAGCATTACTTGAGCTGTTGACCTGACCCTGCCCTTAGGTAGTATATATAACAACAGTTAGATAGAGCAATTAATTAACTTGGGCTATATTTGTAGAAATTAGATAGTGATTTAGCGATGTGCAAGATTTCTATTAATTTTATCTTCTGAGGCATCTGTGTTAATCTGTTGCTAAGATCATTGGGACTAAAGAAAAGACTGCTAACATTTTTAAAGGACAGAGTGTTTAATTTTAAACTGATTAATTAATGGATGCAGTAAAACTGGAATAGAGGAATACTAAAATGATACAAATGCAAATATACAGTATATGCTGTCACCAAACTGATAATTTTAAAGCCTTCTGAAAAATTTCAGTGGCTACTGGATTTCAGAGTTTTTTTAAAAAAATGAACAAGTCTTTCTCGACTCTTCTTATCGAAAGTTTAATGTTTATATCTAACAAAATCCTCAGCACACAGTTCACATATGTCTGTGTACCAAGACGTGAGAATCTATCACATTGATTCTGCATAGTACAATAAGATTCTGTATTTCCTTCAAGTTCTAACACAGAATATTGTAAAGCAATACTCTGGAAGCAAAAGCAGGGTATACTAAGACACCATTTGTATGCTACAAGGATAATGTTTTCCAATTGCACTGCACTTTTGGCATTTCAGAGATAAAGGACATGGTTCTGATCTCAGATACAGTGGTTTTACAAAGATGCAACTTTATTGACTGTAATGGTGTTTCTGCTGATTTACAAATGTGAGAAGTCAGAATTTGGCCCTAAAACTTTAAATTATGTCACATTATGTTATCATTTAAGTCATTAAAAGAGCAACTGAAAAGCATTATAAAAATCTTTCCAGCATAGATGATAAAGTGGGGACAGTTAGCTAATAAGGACAAGTAGGTGAATACCAGTTGGATTGTATAGCCAACAAGTGCAAATTAGGCGAATGCTTCTGACATTTTTGATTTTGATCCCTCATGTGTCACACCTACAGAACTGTCATGAAAAGGAAAGGTCTAGAGATCTAGGGAGAAATCCTGGCCTCTGAAGTCAATGGGAGTTTGTCCACTGATTTCAGTGGGGCCAGGATTTCATCCCTACAGTCAGTGGCGGATTAATAATTTTTCCGCCCCTAGGCCGGGAAATAATTGCCGCCCTGGCCCCGCCCCGACTCCGCCCTTTCCCCGCCCCCATTCCAACCCCTCCCCAAAGTCCCCGCCCCAACCCCGCCCCCTCCCTTCCCCTATTGGATCCCTTCCACAACTCCCCGCCCCCCCTCTTCCCCCAGCGCGCGGCGTTCCCCCTCCTCCCCCCTCCCTCCCTCGCGAAACAGCTGTTTTGCGGCGCAAGCTGTGAGGGGAGAGAAACAGGACGCGGCGGCGCGCTTGCTGAGGAAGCGGAGGTGAGCTGGAGCAGGGGGGCGGGGCGCGGAGGGGAGCTTCCGCCCCTGCAAATTTGCCGCCCTAGGCCTAGGCCTTGTGGGCCTAGGCAATAATACAGCGCTGCCTACAGTACAGGGCGGACATAGGAACTTTTACAATGTGGAAGCAATAAAGTGCAAGTTCTCACAAGGAACCTGCATAATTAAGATACATAATGGCGGCTTTATCCACATTCATGTTTAAAAAGATGAAGATAGTATAAACTGAAAAATCAAAGATGTAAAAGAAATGGCACCGTAGTCAAGAAATCAAGGAACATCACAATAGAGGATATTCCCACAGATCAGTATGAGTGCTTTTTCCTCTGCCGAGACCTATGCTTTCAAGAGCGTCCACTTTGGGAACAACCCTTAATTGTTTTCATTCAATGCTCAGTATTATTTAAAATAATAATAATAATAATAAAAAGCCACATTTAATTTCTAAAGATAATTATCAGCTAACTTTAATTACATTTCTTTTTATCTTTATCTGTTTTCTATTTGCTCTTGAATTTTGAGAGTGCAGATGTTATTTTTAATATAGTACAAGTAACAAATATCTATTCAGAATGCTAGATAGCCCATATAGTTAGCATTAAAAATACAAGCTTTGAAAAGTCACTGTTTTCCAGCCTATCTGTAAGAATGGAAGATATTGACAGACTCTATGTGGTTGATTGATTAAGTAATTATTGAAGCATAATGCTGTCTTACAAGGCTCATAAGAAGGAGCTATCAGTTTTAATCTCTCCCCGCTAAAATAAAAGGTGATTCACTGTGGAAATAAGAAACAATAGCTAGAAAAGTAAGAAAATTAAAAGTGAAAGTTGTGAAATCTATTGGTATAGTAGAGTTTGTTTTTTAAAATTATGAAAGAAATACTATGACAATAGTTAATGAACATGTAAGATTTAAATAGTAGCTGAAATCCTAAATGCCAGACCCTCCAAACCTCAGTACTGCAATTGAAAGTAAAGCAGAGTTCTTTCTCATAAGTGGCTTTGCTTTTGTGGTGTAAAGCGACATTAAAGATGACTCAAACACCAGGAGTGAGTAGCTGTTCAGTTGAAATTTAGATCAAGGCATAGTGATTTCCAGTTTGTTTATATATCTTTGCTAGAGATGAGTTTCGAAGAGGGCATTCACTGGGACCTGCTGCATGATAAACTACATAGCAATCTTTTATACAGCCAAGAGACAGCTAAAATATGATTCTGCCCCTGAGTGTCAATATCATTGTGAAGTTAATGCCCCCTTGTCTGTTAACATCAGCTGCCAACTGTCACAGCAGATTTGCATATAAGCAGGGTTCATACCCAACAGCCAGTTTATGTTATGATTCACTAAACATTAAAGCAATTTAATTGCTGCCTTCCCTGAAGAACAAGTTAAGACACTAAACATTTTTAATCTAGGAAGCACACTTAAAATGCATTTAGGTCTGATTTTCAGAGTACTGAGCACCTATAAATTCAGTTAAGGCAAAGCAAGATTGTTTGCTCAGCACCTCTGGAAAAAATCAAGCCTCTAAAGGGGTAAGCTTGAAATTGAATCAATTTCAATAACAAAATAATTAAAAGTCATTTCAAGTACTTCACCTGCTCCTGAGTCTCCCTACCAAATTTTTCTGGGTTCATGACCACATTCTTTTATTTTTTAAATGTTTTCTCTTTGGTGTACAGAAGACCCAAACAGACAAAAAGAGGAAGCTGACTGACTACATTGAAACTCATTTCACAAACTGCTGTCCAATGCACAAAGTAAAATTGAAAAACCAAAACAAATAAAAACAAACCAAAAAATAAAACTGGCAGTTATAGTAATCTTAGGAGTTACTTTTAAGAAAAGCAGGTACAATATTTTCGTACAAACAAGCATTTCAATATGCACTAAAAGCTCTAATGCTACAAGTACTTGTATCATGTTTCATATTAGCTAGGTATGTTATGTTATAGATTTTGTATTTTGGCACTTTAAAGAGGTCTACACATTAAATATGGATTACATTACAAAATACCTCTTTCACAAATAACTATGTACGGTTATATGCAGCAGCTCTCCATATTCAGACATATGAGCCTAAATTTTCCAAAGTGAATAGCTATTTTGAGTACCTCAATTTTTGAGTGCCCAACTTCAGATCCCTTAACGGGCCTGATTTTGAGAGGGTGGGTGTTCAGCCCTATATGAAAATCTAGTAGTTTAAAAGTACCTCAAGTTGAGCACCCAAAAATTGAGGCACTCAATATCACTACTCACTTATGAAATTTTGGTTGTTTTTCTTTATAATCAAACTTGGTATACCAAATAAATATAATTTTAATGTGAATGCTTCAAATAAAGTATTTTATAGTATATTATGATAAATCATTTTGTATCTAAATCAGTTTAGATCAGTGTCCTTACTTTTCCCTGACAAACTTACTCTTGGCAGGACAGCTACTCACTACCATCCTGCTATGTTATTGTTGCAGGTATTGAGAAAGCAGTGATCAAGCCACCATTAGTTCAGCAGTAAAAGCTCACCTTCCACCCTACCCTTTTGTTTTTCCTTCTAGAAATACTTTCCTCCCACTCTCCTGTTTTTAGACCAAAGTCTTATTGATAGATGCAACTGCATTGCCCAGTTAGTGCTACCAAGCACTGAACAACAGCCACTTGTGTTCAAAAAGCCAACCCTCAGCAGGTTGAACTGGGCAGTCGGAAACATAAATTTAGATACTGGCTATTTTCTAAAATTCCTTACTTATGACTATCATCTTCACTACATTCCAGTTAGCATCAAGAGAATTAATGGCTTATTTCAGAATATACATTTTCGTTTCAAAATCAAATTCAAAGACTTTATAAATATGTTTCCCTTGTGCTACTGTCAGTAAACCACAAAAACAACAGCAAAGTAACTAGTGTTTCATAAATATTTAGAACAATTGGTCTTTTCCACATTTTGCCCTCTCTCCTACTTATATCATACAATACATTTGTTTTTGACACCCAAATAGATCACCAGTCCCCTGAACTATCAAGTTACATCAAAGATGAAATATATTATAAATAAAGGCAACTTCTAAATATATTTTAAAAGCCAAAAACGTAGAATGGGCTAGATACCACAAACAACATAAAAGTAAAAGTGAGATACAGGAGCCCAACCCAACAGGCTACATATTAATAATTTTGTTGATTTCAATGAGAATTACTCGCAGGAGTAAGAGTCAAAACACTGGGTCCGTACTATTTTAAAAACATGTTAAGGTACCAATATCCAGACTGGCAATGCTTCTTGCTTCATGTGTCACTTTGTTAACACGCTGCATTGTAGGACATCACACAGAGCTGAAACCAATGACGCAGAGTGTCTGGATGCCAGGATTTAAAAAAGAAAATAACTTTTAAAATTAAAAGATAAATGTTAAATTTCTAGGGTGCTGAATATCCCCTTCACTCTGGTAATTTGGGGAACTTAACACATTATTCTGAAGTCACCAGTTTTTTTCTTCCAGTGTTTAAAACTGACTTGCAAATAATTTCATTTTTTTTAAAAGTACAATTCACTCCGAAAGCTTTATGCTAATTGCTTATGTGCTATGGAAAAAGTTGAGGATGGGCTTGAGACAACTGAGCTCTCGCACGCTATAAATTCTAGAGTGAGCATTACTGGGTTCCAATCTTCTCAATGTCTCTTCATATATCTTTCCTGTGTCTGTAAATATTTTGTTGCCCATCTCTGAGTTCCTGTTTCTCCTGTAAACTGGAGATAGGACAACCACAATTACATGTGTTATCCAGGCAAAGAGGGTACCAATTTATAGCTTTCAAATATTTTTAGTATTTCCTATCCCATTTCTTATTTAGCTTAATTTTTATTTGATTGCTGCTGCATATTGAGCGTAAGTTTTCATACCTCTGTCCATAATGATGCCCTGGCATTTTTTCCTGAGTGATTATAGTTAATTTAGAGCCCAGTAATAGTTAAAATTATTCCTTCCAACCTCGATTATCATGCATTTATGACCCTTGAATTTCAACTGCCATCATGATGCCCATTCACCTAGATTTAAGTCCTTCGAAGCTCCTTGCATATTGCTGTACTTTGTTTAGTGCCATGGCAGTTAAGATCTGCTGAAGCACTCATTACAATTTCTAGAGCAGAACACCAGAGGACTGGCTTTTCTTAATGGTAGAGGGGTCATGCAATCTGTAATTTGATTTACTTGTTGGTCCAACAACGTACAAGCTCTTTAACATTCAGTGTATAAATCTAAGCCCATCTGTTCTACCAGATTTTTTCATGATAAATGGATTGGGGGTGGGGGTGACCCTATGTCTATGATTTTACTATAGAAAAGGCAATTGTAAATTTGGGGAGTGTTTTTGATACAGTCAGTTACTGAAAACATGATACATTTTATTTGTGTTTTATTAGTTTGACTACATTCAAAATAATAAATGCAATATCTGCATATCATTATAAAAGCAATTATAAATAAAATTAGGATATAAAACTAACGGCATATGATAAAACCTAGACCCCAAACCTCATATTGTATATGCAAGTATGTGTGTCTGCTAATTTTATAAAATCAATTGCTATACAAGAAACTGAATCTTATTATAAAACTGTCAATCTGAGATCCAACACTTTGCCTTAATATACACTACATATATAAATAAAATAAGCATACTAGCTTTGACCTGTCCAGATCCTTTTAAACAGTTGTATGTATAATACTTTTTAAGATCTAAAAAGTACATTTTGTCTACATATGCTTGCTTTTTAATGGAACCTCTAGATACTGTAAGTTTTCTATTGGAAAGGATATGTCACTCTGTACACACTACATGGCAAACTATGCCCAATATATAGCATGTAAAACAAATATCCAAGAGATCATGCAGTCCAGGGTACATGCCTCATTAGTCATGTATATCTCCAGTGATCCAAAGTGATATTAACAACAAACAGTAGATAAATTTTAGAGTAGAGGATACCCTAGCTGTCAACTTGACCCCAACTTTCCAAGCAGATGATGTATTTCCATTTCTGCTTTCCCACACATTTAATATACTTAAGAGTATACTAAGGAGGCTAAATTCAGACTTGCTTACCATAGGTTTAGTCAAAATCCTTATCTTTCTGATTATAAAACTCTGTGATGGTCTTACAGCCCTTAAAACATTTGTGTGTGGTTTAAACAATGGACGCTTGCTTTAATACATGACTAAGTGTTCCTCTTTAATTGAAAATTATCCTTTTGGCAAGTGTTCTAACAGCATTTGTAATATTTTTCATAGAACATATCCAGGGATACACTACCAAAACGGACTAGCTCTGAATCACAGATAATAGTGTTTAGGTTTATTATGCTGCTCAGAGTTGCCTATAAGGAATCTTGCAGTTGCATTTTCATTGTTTTGTTTCTAAACAGCATGCGTCTTCATGTCATAAGTCAACTCTATATGCTTTGTGAGAAAATTTTTTCCACATTAGGCTTGAGTGTGATCAGCAGCAAAGAACAAAACAAAGTTATTCTGGCAATATTTCAAATTAAGTGCCTGTGTTAAATCAGTAATACATATTTTGCATGTAATTAATATGCCTAATGATACATAACTATAAATATGTAACTAATTCACTGAAGAATACATCATAAAACATTATACATTTAATATTATAATTAAGCAATGATGAATAATCATCATTATATTGAGTAAAGTGAATTGGCACTACAACATTCCCCTTCCGCTGATGGTAGGAAATAAACTAGTTCTTTTATGATTTAGACTTATTTGCTATCTGTTGCACCCTCTTCAAACAGATATACATCTGACCCAATAGTATGCACTATGCTAAGAGTCAGTTATATCAATAGACATCTGAGCTCTAGGAGGGCTTGGGCTTCAGAAGGATATAGTACACATGGATGGTACAGTGTGTACACTCCCACTTCGTGCCCCCAACTAGCTCTGCTCATCAGCAAAAACCATGATCCAGTCCCTCAGCTGGCACCTTTGTGTTGGTTTGCATGCCCAAGGGTTAGTGGAAGGTAGCAGGGCACAGTCTAACTTACAGAATGCAAATGAATTTTGTCTTTGAGGAATGTGTGTAATGCAATGCTGTAGCTGAGAAGGCTAGCATTATCTTTCAATATACAGTAACTCCTCACTTAAAGTCGTCCCGCTTAACGTTGTTTCGTTGCTGATCAATTAGGGAACATACTCATTTAAAGTTGTGCAATCAGGGCCGGCTCCAGGCACCAGCTTGGCAAGCAGGTGCTTGGGGTGGCCACTCCAGAGAGGGGCGGCAGGTCCAGCTATTCGGCGGCAATTCGCGGACGGTCCCTCACTCCCGCTTGGAGCGAAGGACCTTCCACCGAATTGCCGCTGCAGATCGCGATCGCGGCATTTTTTTTTTTTTTTTTGGCTGCTTGGGGCGGCCAAAACCCTGGAGCCGGCTCTGTGTGCAATGCTCCACTCTTATGTTGTTTGGCTGCTTTCTCCACAGCTGACAGCCTCCCTACGCCCCCCCCACCCCACAGTGCCTCCCGGCCACCGGCACACCCCGCGGATCAGCGCCTTCCCCCTCCTCCCCCGCCTCTTGCCCGCAGCAATCAGCTGGCTTGCGGCGTTTTGGAGGCAGGAGGGAGGGGGGAGAAGCAAGGACTCAACACGCAGGCTCCCCCTCCCTCCCCTGCCTCCCGAACACAGCAAGCCAGCTGATTGCCCCGGGCAGGAGGAAGCGGGGAGGAGCGAGGACTCGGCATGCCTCCCCCCTCCCTCCCCTGCCTCCGGAACCCGGCAATCAGCTGGCTTGCCGCGTTTAGAAGGGAGGGGAGGGAGAGGGGAGGAGCCAGGATGCAGCGTGCAAAGTAAAGGGGGAAGAGATGGGGTGGGGAGAAGAGGTGGGTCGAGGGAGGGGGCTTGGGGGAAGGAGTGGAGTGGGCGGGCTGAGGGTTGAGTCCCCTGTCCCGGTGCTTGCAGAGCAGGGGAAGCTGCACTGGAACCTAACCCCCCCCCCCCCCCCCATTTACATTAATTCTTATGGGGAAATTGGATTTGCTTAACATCATTTCACTTAAAGTCACATTTTTCAGGAACATAACAACAATGTTAAGGGAGGAGTTACTGTATAAGCAAGAGAACATTCAGTAGGAGAAGGGAGGTGGTATTATCTCTGTAAAAGTCTTTAGTGAGACTGTTTCTGGAATGTTGTGTGCCATTCTGGTGTCCACACTCCAAACAGGACATTGAAAACTGGAAAGAGTTCAGAAATTAAATACAAGAATGATCAGAGATCAGCAAAACATGCCTAATAGTGAGGGACTTCAGAAGCTCAATCTATTTCATTTATCCAATAGAAGGCTAAGAGCTGTCTTGGTCAGTCTATAAATCACCTCTATGGGGAAGAGATGTCCAACAGTAGAGGTCTCTTTAACAGAAAAAGGTATAACAAAATCAAATAGTTGGAAGCTGAAGCTAGACAATTCAGACCTGAAGTAAGGCATACATTTATAACAAAGAGGGTAATGAACCATCGGAACAACTTACATAGGGATGTGGTGGATTCTCCAACACCTGAAGTTTTTTAAAATCAAGATCTCTCCAGACTAGAGGTCAAACAGAAGTTCTGGGCTTGATGTAGGAATTACTGGGTGAGATTCTATGGTCTGTGTTCTGTAGAAGGTCAGACTAGGGATATGTCTACAGTGCACATTTCTTTCAGCATGTAGAGTATACACCTGCACAGATATAAACAGCAGTATAGCTAAAGCGGCATGGCTCGCACAAGAAGGGTCTGGGCAGGTATACAAGTACACCTCTAACCCGATATAATGCGATCCGATATAACATGAATTCGGATATAACACGGTAAAGCAGCGCTCCGGGGGGGCGGGGCTGCGTGCTCTGGCGGATCAAAGCAAGTTTGATATAATGCGGTTTCACCTATAACGCGGTAAGATTTTTTGGCTCCCAAGGACAGCGTTATATCGTGGTAGAGGTGTATATACCCTACATGCTCTCTACTTGCCTGCCCACAGCCTCCCTTACAGCCTGTGGTCCCACAGTGTCAACTGCCTGTGGCTGGACTTTTCCATATGGAATGGGGGCACTAGGGATTGTGTGGCTGCAGATAAAACAAAAAAAAAGTTGCCAATAGCCAGCATGCATGTTGCCAGTCTCGGGACCAATTAACATTATAGTCACTTGGATGGAATCAGTTTCAGGAAAAATCAGAAGTTTTTATTACCCAGAATATTATTAAGCAGCATCTAATATATTTCATTTATGCACATATTTGCAGTGCAATATATATGTATTCTATTTGTAATGTTTTTTTCTTAATTGCATGATTATGTTATTGAAAATTTATTCAGCTTATTTCTTTTCTAAATTGCACTGTCAGTAGACAGCATGAACTAGCAAATGTGGATTTCCCATAAATGATATGGTTAACAAGGAACAGCATACTTGCAGACATCTTAATAAAAATTATACACTGCACTGTATGTCTTTCCAACATGGAAACATATTACAAAATGCCACTGTGAGTTATATTGTAACAGCCTATCAGCATCATTTATAGCTTGGGAGGGATATTTCGTTAAAGAGAGCTCTCTAACTTTTGTCAGATTTTCTTCATCTGAAACCATATTTGTTGTTTTTCTGCCATTATGAACAAATGTATAATGCAGATTTTAAGATAAATTACTTGACAATAAATTCAATTAACAGAAGAAATGCAAACACTAACAGGTATTCTAGATGTGCCCATTTAAACCTTTATCGTGGCAGTCTAAACACCTGGGTAAATTAATTAAGGCCTGTCAGATACAATGAATAATGCTTAAGGACACAGATTTAAAACAGAGTTTGTGTTTGAATTATCCTTTACATTCATTCCCTCTGTCCTGTATAATTAATAGCCACTATACAAAATCATAATTCACTTACTCAGATGCAGATACAAGCATAAAGATCTCTACTGCAATTCTGTTTTAATGACAATCAATATCTCTTTGCTAACAAACTCCAAATGCATTTGGCTTGCTCTAATAGTTAGAATGGTTTTACTGCATTTGAAGAATAGTGATGGGTGGCAAATAAAGACTTGTTTAATAAAGGCTGGATTTAGGGAGGAAGAAATCTGTATTTATGAGCAGCTTTTCAGGTCCTTCGTTTACTCCTCAGTTATGCTATTTATAACTCACCGTATATGAGACACACTCGCCACCCATTGGTATATACTACAAGATATGAAGATTTGCTTCTTTGAAGACATACTGTAAAAGCCAAAACACTTTCAATTTAATTATTATGTTCCCATTGTAAAAAATATATATATATATATACACCACCATAAATTACAAAACCTCAAAATTTTAGGGACTCTGAATTATATCCTTAACCTGGCTTAAATTTTGTACCAATTTTGATAAACTATATTTTAAAAGTTCTATTGTATCCAAAGACTTCAAATGATCTATTTTTTTGGTTTTACAACATGAGCTATGTGGTTAGCATGTACATTGCGAAGGATATTCTAAATTAGAAAAAAAATTGGTTTAGTAAGATTCTTAGAAAGTATTGCAACTGCAAATGGATACTGATTCTATCAGGAGGGATACAGATTTTATAGGCATACAGGGATCAACAGATTGGATCTAACTTGCATCAATCCAATGTACACATGGCATGTAGCAAGGCAGACAGATATGCATGAAACAGACAACAAAAGTAAAGGGAGTTTCTATCCAAAGAGATCTTGAGAGAGTGACAAGAATTGGCTAACAAATTACTAATGAAATTTAATATGTAAAAATGTAAAGTAATAAGAACATAAGAATAGCCATACTGGGTCAGACCAAAGGTCCATCTAGCCCAGTATCCTGTCTTCCAACAGTGGCCAATGCCAGGTGCTCCAGAGGGAATGAACAGAACAGGTAATCATCAAGTGATCCATCCCCTGTTGCCCATTCCCAGCTTCTGGCAAACAGAGGCTAGGGACACCATCCCGGCCATCCTGGCTAATAGCCATTAATTGACCTATCTTCCATGAATTTATCTAGTTATTTTTTTTAACCCTGTTATAGTCTTGGCCTTCACAACATCCTCTGGCAAGGAGTTTTACAGGTTGACTGTGCGTTGTGTGAAAAAATACTTCCTTTTGTTTGTTTTAAACCTGCTGCCTATTAATTTCATTTGGTGGCCCCTAGTTCTTGTGTTATGAGGAGTAAATAACACTTCCTTATTTACTTTCTCCACACCAGTCATGATTTTATAGACATAATATCATAGCCCCCCTTTGTCGCTTCTTTTCCAAGCTGAAAAGTCCCAGTCTTATTAATCTTTCCTCATACGGCAGCCGTTCCTTACCCCTAATAATTTTTGTTGCCCTTTTCCAAGTCCAATAGATTTTTTTTTTAGATGGAGCGACCACATCTGCACGCAGTATTCAAGATGTGGGCATACCATGGATTTATATAGAGGCAATATGATATTTTCTGTCTTATTATCTATCCCTTTCTTAATGATTCCCAACATTCTGTTCGCTTTTTTGACTGCTGCTGCACATTGAGTGGATGTTTTCAGAGAACTATCCACAATGACTCCAAGATCTCTTTCTTGAATGGCAACAGCTAATTTAGACTCCATTTTATATGTATAGTTGGGATTAGGTTTTCCAATGTATATTACTTTGCATTTATCAACATTGAATTTCATCTGCCATTTTATTGCCCAGTCACTCAGTTTTGAGAGATCCTTTTGTAGCTCTTTGCAGTCTGCCTGGGACTTAACTATCTTGAGCAGTTTTGGATCATCTGCAAATTTTGCCACCTCACTGTTTACCCCTTTTTCCAGATTATTTATGACTATGTTAAATGGAGTAATAGAACAGAGTAATGAAGAATAGATCAAAACATGAAAAAAGGAATTGTGTTTTAAATGGATACAATCCACTAGATGCTAATCAGGAAAAAAAAGGATCCAAGGATGACAGCAGCTAGAAATAAAAACCATTAGCTCAAGGCCTGGTAGCATTAAGAAAGCAAATAGAAAACGAGTATAAATTCAGAAAGTACAAATCAGAAGAGATCAGTATGCCACTGTACAAAGGGCAAATGAGACCTCACAGAGCACTATGTATGATGATAAGGAGGATAATAAGAAATTTGGAAAGGGACAATGAGATAAATTACAATGATGGACTTCAGTGGTTGTAGCTACATGTTACTTCTCACTTTCCTTAGCAACGTGACAAGATAAGCACGTATTGAAGCTACATTCTTCATAGCCCATTGAAATAGAAGGATGGATTCTTTCTGTAGTGACTGGCTCTGGGGCTCCATGAGTAGCAATTAAAGTCTTGTTTTCTGTTTTTACCACTAAACTCAAGGAAGGAGTCTAGGCACTTACAGAATTTCTCTTCTCAGTAACGGATTATAGCTAGAAACTAGACAAGTAGAATCTTGGTTTCAGTGCAATGTTTTCTGTTGTGACTGCCTGCTAAAAAACAATAAAAAGCTATAATTTAAGAGCTCCTTGAATACACCATTTTAAGGGAGTATACTCCAACTATTCCTTCTTGGAAGCACGTTATTTTAGGGTACTACACTCTAAGACCTCAATCCTTCACCACTGAAGTCAATGAGAGTTGACTTCCATCACAAAAGGGGGAAACTAAGTGCAGTTCTGGCTGTGTTCTAAGCAGATCACCCAGCAATAGCGTTGGGAGTACAACATGAAGCATACAGCAAAAATCTTCAAATATGATTTTTCTTCCTTTTCCTCATGCATCATCCTTTAATTAATTTTAATTTTTATCACAGAATGAAATGAATATGTAATTTAAAATAAAAGTGAGAAGCGACTGGAAGCAGTTTCAAGACAAGGCTGCCTCCATCATACAATCCACTTAAAAAGACAAGAATCCAATTTGTCTGATGAGGGAGGAATCAACTCTGCTGAGCCGTGCATAAAAAATGTTTCATCCTTATTGGTTGTTGAATGACTGATGGAGAAGAGAAACTACCCATCAATGTGCACTTGGGACAAGTGAGTCAGAGAACAACTTCTTAACATTTCTATTTTCACAGATGCATTGTTCCAGAGTCATACATTCTTCCAATTTAATCACAGCAAATTATCAATCACCACTTTCACATTACTAATCTACGTCAGCCTATAACTTCATGAGAGGCAGCCTGGTGTGGAGGAATGGAGTTGTGAGGCAGAAAACTTTTCATTCTAATCCCAGCTCTGCCACCGAATAGCTATGTATGTCCTTGAAAAATTCAGTTCAATTCCGTTACAGTTTCTTCATTTTACAAATCGTTGAGGACTAGCACAAGACTTTGAACAGAAAGGGTAACATTTTAAAAAGATTCTAAATCTCACTGATTTGCCAGGGGACTTAGGCTCCTAAATCACTTAAAAACTTTTGAACATTTTATTTGAAAGCACCATATTTGTTACAAATACCAAGTTGCAACAAAGGGAACACGGACTTTGGTTAAGCTGGCGAAAAGGATGCTGGTTCAAGATATTTTTCATTACTTTTAAAAATTTCCCACTAACATCTGAAATTAAATAAATTAATGTAACAAGTATATTATTCCATTGCTTACATACATATTTTTTAAAATATCTTTTTAAATTTTGGGGAAAAAACATCCAAGAACCTGCACAAGTAAATCTGCAAATAAGAATTAAAAGCAAGTCAGGCAGGTCTAATTTTAGGATTAACAACTTTGACAGGGTTCTTTAAAACAGAAAATCTTGTGGACCATGTTAGTGTACCATGTAATAGTCCACTTCTTTTGAATACTTAAAATAAAAAAACTACAAGTTGATTCTCACCTAGCTGGGAAATTGTTTGCACTGATAAATCGAGTGCCTAAAACTAGAATTTAGTATCTGAAACTTCTTTAACCAAAGGTCTGTATTTTGTTGGTCTTGTCAGCTATAGCCTTACACTGGGGGCCTTTTCCTGGTGCTCCTCATGCTTCCTTTAAAAGTAAATAATCACGGTTTGTTGTATTTAAGATCTAGTTAAAAGATTAAGAAAATCCTGTTTATATTGCGTAGACTTTCTTTAATCTTGTATCTTTATGCAGAATGAGGCTGGTTATTATAGTTAATATATAAATCCAGCTATTCTATTTTTAAGAATAAAAGTACTGCACATGATTTTAAATAATTCTAATATTAACACATTACAGTATACACATTAGTCAGTTATAAATAATTGAATGTTTATGCTTAGTTAGGATGTCCAAAAATGCTCAAAGTTATCATTTAATTATACTCTCAAAAGTCACAAAACCAAGCTTCTTGCTTTTCCATTGATGCAACTCAGGTATGGTTTCACCAGCATAGACAATTCACTGGGATGGCAAAGTTTAATGTATTCTCGCTTAGCTCAGCTATGTCTCATTATTGATTTACCCGTGAATTCACTTTTGGTTGGATAGCTTTTTCAAGCGGAAGGCACTGATTAAGGAAAAAGGTGAATCATACTGAACTTTCTTTCTAGCTCATATCTTATGAGAGAAAGTCATTGACAGTATTTCTGATCAGTAAAATCTGTTTATGGCTAATACAGGTTATGAACTAGTATTTTGTAAAATATTAAATCCAAATTCCTGGAGAACTGAGGAGCTGTTCCTTCATAATGACATTTCTACCTTAGAGTGACAGTTACTGAAGAGTGACAAGGTTTTCCACTCTTTGAAAAAAGAGGGTACTTTTTATCATCTATTTAAAACAAAAAACATGCATACCACTGATATTCCACTGACTAAGCTTTATTCTTACTGAAACCTGTCTAGCATTTTCTCACTTGAATGAAGTCCATAGGCAAGTCACCTATGCTTCAACTGCTAGCACAGCAATACATACATCAGCTCATTTGCTGTACAGCGAACAAATGAAATGTGAATCATGGCACAGAAACAGCATATAGCCATTTAATTTTTTTAAAGTACAAAAGTATTATTAAGCAGGTTTTTTTCTGCAATGCAAACAAAAATCCTGAAATGTATCAATTATTGGAAGTCTCAGCTATGACAGTTAATGAAAATTTTTGACAAGCCATATGCCAGATAATGTATAATAAACTTAATTTGAAATACTGCAGTATGTTTCATAACAAAAAGTTGAAATAGCTACTTTGGATACACCTTCTATAACACTAATTCTCACCAATAGGTCTCAAACTAATTAGGAATCACAAAATGATCATGGAAGTTTTCAGGAGTAATACAAAAACAGTAAGAGGAGGATGCTGTCAGTTTCAGTGTTAGCTGCACCTTTGACCAAACCCCCCCTTCCCTGAGGGCACCCACGTAAGGTTTCAGTCTTCCTGGCCATCTCCTCTCTCAGGTGGAGACCCACATGATGGCTTGCTGTCCCTCTCCAACTCACTATGATTTCCCCAGCAGGTCTAACAGGGGGCCAGCACCTCTGAGTCATTCTTTCTTCAGGGGCCACAACACCCCTTCAGGGACCACAATTACCAACCAGCCTTCACAATGCAAAATACATTTACTCTTAGGGCAAAAGCATCACAGAGAAAACATTAAAAAAAAAAAACAATAAAAGTCCCTACATGCATGCTAAAATCTTACCACAGATCACCCTCAACTCCAACACAGGGTTCTCTTGGATGTCACTCTTTCAAACCCCTCAGCTGGGTTTGCTCTCTTGGCATATGTCTATACTGCAATTAAAAAACCCCAGCTGTCCCATGCCAACTGACTCAGGCTCGCGGGGCTGTTTAATTGTGGTGTAGATGTTCAGGCTGAGCCAGGAGCCTGGGCTCTAGGACTCTGTGAGTTGGGAGGGCCCCAGAGCTTGAGCCCGAGCCTGAATGTCTAGAGCACAATTAAACAGCCCCTTAGCCCGAGCCCCTTAGCCTGAGTGAGCTGGCTCAGGACAGGGCCGGCTCCAGGCACCAGCGCAGGAAGCAGGTGCTTGGGGCGGCACAACCGGGTCTTCGGCGGCAATTCGACGGCGGATCCCTCGGTCCCTCTCTGAGGGAAGGACCGGCCTCCGAATTGCTGCTGAAGAATGAAGCGGTGCGGTAGAGCAGCCGCCGAAGTGCTGCCGACCACGGCTTTTTTTTTCTCCCCCCCCCCCTTCGCCGCGCTTGGGGTGGCAAAAAACTGGAGCCGGCCCTGGCTCAGGACAGCCACAGGTGTCTAATTACAGCAAAGAGACATTCTCAGTTACAAGTTCAGGTCAGTTCCACAGTTTTCTTTATACAGTTTGGGCCTTTCAAAGGTTGAGTTTTTGCATAACTAGTATTGGGGAATTTGCTTTAATCCTCTTCCCAACCACTCCCCTTCTCAGATCCCCCAGGAAGCCAACTCAGCAAGCCAGGACACTGAAAATACATTTAACACTTATTGTCGCAGAAGTCCACGTCTGTCCAACATTTCAATGTAACAATCTTTTGGCAACCTCACACTTCCCAGGCCTCACATATGTCACAGGGGCAATGCCTCTAAAATATTTAGATCAGCTCCAAGCCCTGTGCCAAAGTATGCTTAGCCTTTAGGACCTGGAGACAGCTTTGACTATGCCCTTTGGAATTCCTGGCTTGATGCAACCTCTGGTTGTCTGTCTACCAAAAGGACAGGAGACACTTCATATGGATTTAATCAGGCCACAACTTGATGTGTGAGACTACTTGACAGATAAAAGTTTACAGTGCAGGCAACTCTGTGTTCATTCAAATAACTACCCGGGACTTCCATCAGCCCCCTTCATTTTCCATCCAGGTCCCCCATCCAACCCATGCTGAGACCTTACCAGCTACCCCCCATATCACCTGTAAGAGGGTTAAGGTGGGCTATAAGAAAGGGTGGGGTTGGCTCCCTGTCGTACCAATCATAGGAGTCCCAGCCCCCTCATTCCACTCCTTTAACCAGCACCTCCTTTTTAAGTCCTTTACCAAGTTATTTATCCAGCCACTGTATACCTTCCCTATGGAGTACCTGCACTGGACATCCACCCCACACTTACAAAATGAGTTGCGACATATAACCTAACCCCCTTTCCTCCTCACCATAATTAGCCCTCCCTGAAACCCATTGTGAGAAGACAAAAAAACCAACCAACTCTACCTAAGCCAATCTAATGGTGAGGGAAAAATTAATTCCCAGGCCCCTAAAAAGGAGCAACAAGCGCAATACCCATGGCATTGATATTCTGATATTCGCCACGTTGAGGAGAGGGAGGATGGGTGCTGCTTTGCCTGCTCCATGGAGATAGGGCTTCTAAAGCCCAAACGTGCCCCCTTTTAAAGCCTTCTGCACTTACATTCCCAGGAGATGAGTCAGCATCTCTCCCACTGACTCCCACCCACCCTTTTTGCAGCAGCTTCTGACCTTCTTCTCCCCCACCTTTCACCCATAAAGAGCAATGCTAACATGCCTCTGGCAAGCCTGGACCACATCATTACATCATTCTCCCTCCCCACCCCCCCACTTCAGGTGTGGGTGAGGTCAATAGCTCCATGCTATGAAGATGTGCAGAGTTTAAAGAAAGGAGTCCATTTTTCCTCAGTTTTGTAAAAGGAATGATATCAGTCTGGGAAGAGGGACCGTAATCTGATGAAGTAGCCTCTTAGTTGCATTTAACACCTATTTATCCTTTCATCAGAACTCACTGGTGGAAGAGGCGGTCAATGTTTCATCCCAATGCCGTCTGAGAAAAATGCACAGGACAGAGGAAAAGACTGACAGTATAGCAACTTTTCATGATGCTTTATGAGTCTTATAAAACATTGGGGTGAACCATAACATTACTCAACAGATAAAATATTCCTTTCACCTGCCCTGAAACTTTTGTAGATCTGATGTTATTGTAATCCACCCACTATCCAGAACCATAGATTCATTTTCTACTAGAGAGCAGGGTCTGATGGCTCCTTCTTGGAATAGGCTGTGGCTTGGGTTGTACAGATATCATTCAGGTTGTGCTGGTGGCAGCAGTGGAAAAGCAGCCTGAACCTTTGATCTGCCACCAGAAGCTACCACTCTGACAGATGCGGGGCCAGAGCAAGAATAGAAAGAATTTGTGAAAGAAGCATGAAAAGTTCAGACACCCACAACCAGAGCATCTGCAGCCAGCTTTCCTTATTGGGGGATGGTGGGTGGGTTTCAGTGCTGCTCATTTTACTTAAAAAAGTAAAAACTGGAGGAACTGTTTTTGATAGCTGCACAGAAAAGCCTAGAATAGCAGCTGTCTCTGCTGCTCTGTTCTCCCACATCACTGAAGTGTGACCAGGAAGAAAGAGCAGAAAAAGGGGCAAAGACCAGACGGCTGAAGGGAGTCCAAACTAGAGATTCTTATTGATTGCTAACCTGTCTGTCAAGAAAAGCTGCCCATTCTGTGTATGTGGCAACCATGGCACAGACATTCAAGATTTCTATACCTTCTTCTTCCAGCTCAGATAAGGGAATTATATAGAAACTTGGTAACAAACTGTTGACATAATTCTGCTAAAACCACCATGACTTACTCTAAACATTTTTAAACAAAATCCTTACGCTAGGACAAAGGTCCCAAGTTAAGAAGTGCCATACTACAGAAATTAACTTACGAATACATCAGGGTGCATGTATACATTATAATTTGTACACAAACTACACATAGTTTTGCAAGTGACAAATTATTGACACTTTTTAAAAAAAAATCTGTTGCAAGATTATGTACTAAATGTATAAGTTACAAAGAAAAGGTAACAAGTGGTTTTCAACAGATAAGTGAATTTAGTTTTTTGTTTGTGGCTTTTTTGGTCCCCTGAATTCATGATCAGCTGTCTCTCAAATTTCTAAGATAACTTCACAGCTACCACAGAATCCTGCCAGTGCTCTGAACCAGCTTACTAGGGGAAGTGTTTGGCAACTGACAGTTTTAGTATATTGTGAAAGTTTATGAACTTAAGGGAGTGTTATTGTTAGTGCTTTTAGCAAAGGTCAGAAAGCCCAGAATCTTGCATTTTATTCCCAGCTATGCCAGTAAATTGCTGTGCGACATTCCTTACTCTGCACCTTATTTTCCTCATCTTGGCTTACTTACTTCACTGGAATGTTGTCAGATTTAATTAATTTTTGTTAAGTTATTTGAGAACTTCAGATAAAAGGAACTAACGTGCTAAGTTTTGTAATATTAATGCCACCACCTTTTGGATTATAGAGCACTAACACTTTGCAAAACCATGCCAACATAATATTTCTTATTATTTCTATTGTGACAGTGCCCAGAGACCTTAGGACCATGTTGTGCTAGGTGCTATACAAACTGAATGGCAGACAATATTCTCTGCCCAAATAGCTTACAACCTACTAAAAAGGCTACCTGATTGTTTTGTGTGTCAATGCGATTCCATGGCAATTGGCTGGACCATTAAAATGTACTGATTAAAAATTAAAACATACAATTCTGTACGGAACTATCTACTTACCTTCACTGTCGAGGCAATTCAGTACATATCACTACAATTAGCTCATTAAAAAAAGATATCCAAGTCCCCTTTCATGTTTTTAGCATGAGTGTATAAAGACTATCCTCCTAAAAGCTAATATTTTATGAAAGGGATTACAATATAGGGAATTAGTATGCTCTCTCTCTACCACTAATGACCTGCTGTAGTAAATTTTGTCACTTGAATAGATAAAACATGAGAACTTTTATAGTATTTACTGTATATTAGTTCCAGTTATTCTGAAATTGAATTGTCTTCTTAGTCAACCAGAATGCAGAAGTGCTATAAAAGTTATTTCTTACTCATGCAAAACTTTTATATTCTGATCAGCTACAACCTTCACAATTCCACGTACACATAGAAACAGAGTCATTGCAGCTTCAGTCCTGCTCCACAGCCTCTTAGTCCACATGCTCTTATCCCCCTCAACTGCTTCTTGCTCTTGAGGAAGGCCAAGTTGTTAGCACAGGCTAATTTATAAGTATACCCAGGCTGAGGCTGAAATTTTAGCTGTATTGTTGTAGTTATTACTAAGTAAATATGAATCAATTTCAGCTTGTTGTATTAGTCAACCTTTTAAATATTTTATGAAAGTGAAAAAACCCCACAATAAAAAAACATAACACACAAATGATTAGTCAAACTGCTGAAGGAATTCTTTGAAACCTTTATGACCCTTCCTTACCTCACTCATCCTCTTATTCTCCCTCTTCCTTTATCTGTTTTCCTCATTCATTTCCCTGTCCTACCAATTTACCAGGTTATTCTCTCCAGAATAACATTGTGTTTAAAAACTGAACTGGGAGACAAAGATTCTCACTGGGCAAAACAATGTAAAAAATGTATTGTATTTATTCTAGAGACAAAAGCCTTGCAGATTTGTTGACACAGAGAAAGAAGGAACTCAAAATCCTTTAATTAAAAAAACCCAATCTTTTCAGTTTTGCTTTTTTGTGTTATTTCTATCCTGTCCAACACCCTTTACTTTCATGAAAACTATATAGCTATTCTGCTTCAGCTGAAAGGAATGAGAAGCTGAGGCAGAACCTTTGTTGCTGGCAAACTACTTCAAAATTTTGAGTACGCGAACCAGAAGAGATGGTTTATAGCAGTCAGAATAGAGATTTACATAGTCACTATGAAGTTATTGTGAAAGAACAATACAGTGATTATGCAAATATTGGCATTCTGATTGGCTAATCATGGCTGTCAAGCCAGTTCAGAAGGATTTGCATACTGCACAGTTACTAAGAAATCGATATTGATTGTGCAAATCAGACACAGACAACTTCAGTGCAAGGAATTGCATAACTAATTGTAGTTATGTATCAGTAGCTGTACAGTATCCTTGCAAATTAACTAGCAGAGACAGTCTCATTTCAGGACAATTATTCATAATCGGGGTGCACCCTCAACATCTAAATAATATTCAGACCTATCAGGAAGGCATTTGTTTTTTCCATAGACCATAGGAAGTTTCAAATGCTACAGGCTCCCCTGAAATTTAGTATTTATATTACCTTTTTAATAAATATTAAAAAACAGATGTGCTAGAATCAAGTCCATTAAGTTATTTATAATGGGAGAAGCTTAAAAGATTTAAAGGTGTGAGGTGAAGCATTTGGCACAATGCTGGAAAGACAGTCCAAAGTTACTCCTGTCACAGGAACACTACTGATCTGTGATCCATCCACAATTGCAACATTCGATAACATCTTTCAAAAGTTAATTTGATGGCATTCACCTTACCAGAAGAGGGGAAAGTCTGGCAGTGGTCACAGAAGAACCTCTGAATCAGATGTGTGTATTAGCACCATCTTGGATTTCTAAAATCACAGCTTGACACAAAAGAAATCCAGAGAATTCTACTGAAAGAAATTATTGCTTCACTCCAGGGCAAGGAAAAAGAGATTCTTCAAGAGGAAGAGGCTGACAAGAAATACAAAGTTAAATACTATGACAGTCAAGTCTCTGACACAGATCTAGAAGATTTAAACCCAAAATCAGATTTACAAAGGTATTTGGACAATGTGGTATTGGGAACTGTACCTTTAAACGGTTCAGCTTCCCAGACAGGAAGTCTGTGTGAGAGTCGCAGCAGAAGTCCATGTTCTGTTACGTAGAGCCATTGGGGAACTGAATCACTGAATAAAGAGGAACTCTTTCAAGCACCTTGGGCCTAGATTGATTACTGAAGTCCACAGACATCTAAAGAGGCAGACAGGTGCCTTGGGGGATATATAAAGGCACCTAAGCAAGTTAGGCTCCCAAATCCCATTGAAATTAAGGAGCATTAGGCAACTAACCTGCTTAGGCACTTGTGTAAATCTGAGCAGGCACCTATCTGCATCTTTAGGGGGGAGGGATAGCTCAGTGGTTTGCGCATTGGCCTGCTAAACCTAGGGTTATGAGTTCAATTCTTGAGGGGACCACTTAGGGATCTGGGGCAAAATCACTACTTGGTCCAGCTATTGAAGGCAGGGGGCTGGACTCGATGACCTTTCAAGGTCCCTTCCAGTTCTAGGAGATATCTCCATTAATTAATTTATTTATAGATGACCTCCTAAGGTCTGGTGAAGCACTGGAATGGGATTGAGATTAAAATGTAAAGAATTAGTTACAAAGTTACTAAAATCCCTCTAAAGAAATAATATACTACCAGAAATAAAATCTGATTATTTGGAAACCCAAGACAGAGTATGTTGTTTATATTATGGTAGCAAATAGGAACTGCAGTGAAGGATCAGAGCCCCATTGTGATAGGCCCCATATGTCAGTAACAAAGAAGATAGCCCACGTTCCAGAGTGTTTGAAGTGGAACAAAACAAGCAAGCAGGAGATTGCAACTACACGCAACATCTTTAGGAAGCATACTGTATTTTATGTTTAAAACAGGAAAACCTCAAAAAGCCATTACACTGACATGGGCCAGACAGTATGAGCCATACAATGTTCTTAGCCCTTTGTATCAGTATAGGTGGTGTGTATTTATATGTTCCTAGCTCACAGGTGATGCATTTCCTACAGAGTCTGTACTCACTAGGGGGGTGATTAAAGCAAATTCCTCAACACAAGTTAAGGGGGGGTGGAGAACCAGCCTTCTGAAGCTTCCCCAAGAGGAGAAGGTGATTGATTTGTGATTACCTGTAACAGGAGGTCAATTAATAAAGGCCCAAGCTGTAAACAAAGTGGCTGAACTATCCCAAGGGGGTCCAGGCTCTTAAAGTGAAACTTGACATGAATTGATAACCAGAGAGAAAATCCAGTTGATGGGTTTGAAAAACTGACACCTATTGGAGCCCTATGTGGGAATTGGGAGTCACCTCTGGTAAACTGTTAACATGCATGTAGGAACTACTATTGTTTTTTGTATGTTTTCTCTGTGATGCTGTTGCCCTAAGAACAAATGTATTTTGCTTTCTGAAGACTGATTAACAGGTGTACATTCTCTCAGCCCCTGGAAAAAGGTTAACCACAGGGGTGAGATCCCACTTAGACCAGCTGAGGAAATAAAAATTAGATGTATAGGGACTGCAAGCCTAAACCCCTGGTCTGGATAGAGAAAGATGCCCAAGAGAGGTGATGCCTAGGAAACCAGAAACCTTAAATAGGTGCCTTCAAAGAGATGGGGATCTGGTATGGGGAGGGAGTCAAAGGTCCAATTAACCCTGAAACTGTGACAGTAGCCATAAAATAAAAAGTTCAGTGGAAAACCAGAAGAGGTTGCATCTTATTTGCCAAATAAGTATGGAATGTGCAATATCCTAATACTACTAAAAGTTGAATGAAATCATTTCTGGGACAGTAATTCAGATAAGACATTACTGAAAATTCTTAAGATCTCTGTTTTCTTGACAGCTACATTAAGAAATTATAAGTAGCACCGTGAGATTAAGAGTATGGTGTTTACTATCTTGTCCAGTTTTCCCCCCACCTCCTTTCAACCCACACTAAAACTGCATGGGCTCAATTGCTAATGCAAGATTCAGTTTAAAGATTTATTCTGTTTTACTTTTTAATATTATTGGGTTTCCCCTTGTTTTTCCAAGTGCTTTCTTTCCACTTTTCTTTAATATGTTGCTGCTACATTAATTGTAACATACCTGTAGCTAAAATGTCATTTTGGTCACAAGAGGATAGATGTTTGATATGCTGAAAGTGAGAGAGACAGATTCAACTATGAGAACAATGTATTATGCAAACAGAATATCTTAATAGGGAACAGATTTTTTTCCACAATCCGCTATTTCAACAACATAAAACAATCTGTGGAACAGGCAGTTAGTCCCTCCCTTACCTACCAGTTAAATCCAAAGAAGTTCTACAATTTTGGAGCAGACAGGTAGGTGTTTTATTTTCCATATAATTTTTCACATGCAACTGGCATGTTCTATTTGTGAAAAAGAAATTACCAATATATCAGGAGAAAATCTATTCTTCTTGAAGCTATTCTCAATATGACCAAAACCAGTCATTACTGGAACTTACATAAAATAACCTAAATCTACAAGATGTGGTTCTTTTTGGTATATTCGCTTAGATATACCAACAGCCATATTGCCAGCTCTCTTCTTTACTGCTTAGAGAGAAACGTAAATCAGACTGACTGCATTGAGCAAAGCAATACAATTCAAATTGTGGAATTAAGAAATTAATTCTACCAAAGCCCAGAGTAATACAGAAAAATACTATGCCATTAAATTAATATGGACTGTGTATCAGTGATGGATATTAGTTTAGAAATTAAAACATCCAATTTCCTATTAAGTAATATGCCCATAGAAAGTGATTACAACAGCAGCATTGATATCTTTCAAACTCTTGTCAGTATCACCCCCATAATGGTTGTACACAAGTAGAAAATAAGTAAATAGTACGATGCAGCTTTTCAATATGGTACAATCAAATGTGTGTATTCCATCAAAGAGATTACAAGTTATTAGACTGAAGGAAATTTAAAAGGTATTCACATTATACCCTGTAAATTCCATGTCAAATACAATAGCTCCCATGAAAAACTGAGCATCCAAAGTAGAAACCATTAAATATTGATCAATTACAGACAGTACTCAGATTAGATAAGAAGATGGGCATGAAATACTCTCAGTTCTTACAACCAGCAATTGAAAAGAAAGGCTGGGGGAAAGGAACAAAATGAATGTGAGGGAAGTAAAGCTTTACTTTTATTTCCAACATGTGGCACTGACTACAGTTACTTGTGGTCTATTAAAAAGGAAAAGCTTAATTACTTTCAAGATTTATTTTACAAACTGAAGAGCTCTGTGTATCCACAGATCAGATACAGCAAGATAAGATGTAATACAAGCATCCCCACACTACCCTGCAAGTGTGCCACATCCCTATTTCAGAGGAACCAAGGAATGAGAGGGTAGTTTAAACTTCATGGCCATTTATTCCTCCTCTGGAAAGACATCTACAAGGATATTAAGTTGACAAGAACATTTCTGCCTTATGGTCATAATCAATGTCTAACAACAATAAATTGACTCATCAGTTAAAGGCAACTAGAAAGATCAACTCAATGAAGATGGGAACAGATGCTTGTAAATCAAAGGGTGATACCTACAATAACCAGACCATTGTGCAAGCAATTTTTTGACCGTGAAAAATATGAAATTTATCTAATCCACAAACATTCAAAAGAAAAATATTTGTGTTGATATAACAACAAGCTATTAGTTTCTATTCTTTCTTTTTACCTTTCTACACCTCCGTCTACAGGATTTATAGAAGTAATACAGGAGCATAGATAGTACATATGATTTTAAGATAACAGTTGTTGAGGGAAAGGGAATTTATATTTTTGCTTCCCTGCATCACAGATCAGGTATGGCAACTACAGCCAAAATTAACAAGTTGCTATATCTCAATTTGACTTGACGCTTGTCACCGTCTGAAAGTGTTGTTGTGATTCTTAATGCAGAAGAGCAGAATATGAGGGGAGAAAGATTAAAATATGGACACCCATATGAAATGGTAAAAATATATCACTGTCTTATGAGACATTGGGAAGAGTATTTCGAAGATTACAACAAAACTGGGGAAGATATTCTATATGCCGTTACTTACTGTAATGCACAAATGTACACTACTGATAACAGTGGGTTGCTGAAAACAGAACTGCAAAAATTTCTTCTCCTGCATAGGAAATATCAACACAGTTTAAATCCATAAATATTTTATGTTCAAGAATCTATGCAAACCAATATATCCATGGTTATGGTTTAAAGTTATGTGAGCCATACTAAGGTATTGAAAGCCACCTGCCAAAACAGAAAACCTTTTTATTCTTCTCATTTTAGTAATGCAACACTAGATAATCATCACCAAAGTTTTCTGTCTTGTTTCCAGAGCTGACTATATGGTATACATTTTTACTGAGACAGACCAATGATCAAAACAAATACTCAGACACAGCAAATCTAAATGAAAGAGATCCATATTTAATGTGCTGCACTATAGTACAAAGACTGTTAAAAGTCTAAGATCACAAACTGTTTGGTATGCTCTCTTATGATACTGGCAGTGTAGCAGCTGCCATGCTATTGTTAATGTACAGAAAGAAGTATAGTACATTCTTCTTATTCTTTGGATACTGTTGGTTTCTTATTGTTTTACACTTCAAATTTGCCATAGATTGAGCACTGGAAAAAAAAAAGTGCCTTTGACATATTTTAAACTCCCTGATTTTGAAGTAATGGATACAGCCATTTGAAAATTGTCTAACACATACACAATAGGTTATTTTTTCTAACTTCTTAAGCACTTACAGAAGTTCAGTGTTCTATAACTGAATACAGAGTGAAGTGGGAAAAGGTGATTTTTAATCAGCAAATTTTCAGATCTGGAGATTTTTTAAATGAAATATAGCAAGTCGATATGCCATTTCAAGAACTTTGATTTTACAAATCGGAGTGAGCACTTCGGTAACAATAACATTTAACTTTTCAGTTTGTCAGATTTGCAGTAGTTTTAAATTTTTAAAGCAAAACACAAATAGTGTAATAGAAGTACCATATAAGTGCATCATGAACAACAGTAAACACTTGAACAGTGTTCTGAAAGAAAGTCTTTATGTAAGTACTCAATATTATTAAAATAATAGAAAGTGGCAGTTGAAAAGGAAATATCTCATTCTAAATTCTTTAAATGCAGGGCTGTGGTGGTCTGATTTCAAATAATATAAAAGGCTGAAAACAGTTACAGTTTGATAAATACTTGCATGGGAAACTTGAACATCTTTTATGCAAACAGATGCTGCTTACATGGTTCAAAAGCATGCGGAGAGTAAAAAAGATTCTCATTTAGCACAACAGAGACTTTCAGATTGTAAACATCCTGGCTTCATTTATTGTCTTTTAACAGGTACTTTATAAATTAGATAAAACTAAATTGATTAGCAGTAACTAGAATTCACATATTCACTTGCAAGGCCAGCTACCTCCAGTCTGTTGCCTACACGTAGCAGTTCCTAGCTGTGGCATAACATAACTGAGAAATGAGAATTTCTCAACTGGGGTTTACTGTATTGTATATCATTTTGTACTGTCTAGTTCTGACATTTAGAAATGGAAATCTATATTTTCTTGCCAAGATGCACTTATTTATTAGCTGCTTTTATAAAAAATATATAAATTAAAATGATATTTCCATTGAAAGCCTCTATTTACAATGCCTTATAACTTTTTCAAAACAATTATCTTTTGGGCTGCAATATCACTGCAGGTGTAGCACTGCCTATATTTAAAGTTGTTTAAAACTCTCCATTATAAAAACTTGTTGAAAGTTGTTTATAAGTTTGCCAAACTAACCATTCAAGTGGAATTTTCCATGCTGGGTGTCTACTTGAGGCTGGTTCTTTAATTTAATTTATAAAGTTTCAGCAAAAAATGGTCAGACATTTCCAAAAATGAGGTTGGGGGGAAAATACATTATAAATGTGAAAAAATATGTTGGGAAGCGCTAGTACCTCCATGCTTTGGAGTATGGACCTGAAATTTAGATGAAGGGGGTCACCCTAGGGCAATGGTGCCCAAAGTTTTCCTCTCACTCCCCCCTTTACCAGTAATGAAATGTGTCCGCACCTCACCCAGGCCAGGAGCCAGGGCCAGGGCTGGGAGTGGAGCCGGAGCTGGTGGCTAGAGCCAGGGGCCAGAGCTGGAGCCAAGGAGTGGGAGCGGAGCCGGGGGCCGGAGTCAGGAGCTAGAGCCCAGGAGTAGAGCCATAGCCACAGCTGTAGCCGGGGAGGGGGCTGGGAGCGTGGCTGGAGCAGAGCTGGGGGAAGAGCAGGACTAGATGGCGCGCCCTCCCTGCCCCCCGTAGGGGCTGACCCAGGCTCCACCGCACCACCCCCTGACGTTCCTCTGTGCCTTCCTAAAGGAGTGTGCCCCACAGTTTGGGGACCACTGCCCTATGATAAGCGAAGGCCTTTTGCTGTATCCATAAAATTTAGCTACATTTGGCTAAATTATACATCAGTGCAACCTTAATTTTGCACTCTTTTGCACTGCATTGGGATACAGTCTTTAATTATATGCTTACATACATATTACTTTTTCTAAAGGACTCCCACCTCATTCAATGCACGGGACAGACAGTGCTCTGGGAATGAACAGGGTTGTGTAGTGAATGAGACTTGCCTATAGGACACCTGCTTCATTTGTTGTAGAAGTTGAAAGATGTGTAGCAAATGAGGCAGAGGACTGCAGAAAAAGAAAGGATGATCACATGGCTAAGGCAGTTGAATGCCACCGTATAACAATGTGTTCTCTATCTCTGCCATAGAGTTCTTATACAGGGCAAGTCACGTAATCAACATTTTCACAGATGGCCATTGTATGTTCCTCATTTTTTGGTGCCCAACTTGAGACATCTGGAGTCAGATTTGCAGAAGTGCTAAGCACTCACAACTGTAGATGAAGTGAGTGAGAGCTACGATTTGATCATAGAGAAAACAACCTCAACCACCCCCAAGTCCATCCCATCCTGCCCTCAACTCTTGCATAACATTGTTTTGAGTTCCCTACTGAGCCTCTCCCTCCCTGCCCTATTTAGCAAAACCATCATTGTTCTACCATGCTTTAGGTTCCTTTTTAGGTGCTGAGGGTGGAGAGGGAATCGTAAGATTTTTGCCCACCAAAATTTAAAAAACTTTCTATTTACCGAAAAACATTATTGACAATGCTACCGTCTCCACATAGAAATGCCTTGTTTCTCTTTATATACACATTGCTTAGACTAAGGAATATTTCTTACACAAATCAAACATTACTGCTTGTATATATTTTTCTAATTACAAATATCTTACTGGACAGACCTATGACATTTAAGGAAAGAAGAAATATGTTGATGAATAACTTCTTTATATACTCAGGCTCAAAACTATATCAACACCAGATCCACTTCAGGCAGTTTGCACAAGTTTGGTGCCGTAAAATAGTGAATTATTATTGTTCAAGCTAGAACTATGCAGTTAAACCTTAATTCACTGTTCCACTCTTTGAAATACATTTTGATAAGGTATACTTTACATCTGTATATAGCTTAATTGATAGTAAAGGCGGTCATTCATTTTTCCTAGTGTGATCATTCACTACATATTACTCAAAAAGTCAGAAAGTTTCAAGGTGTTACTTAGCATATATAACAAGACAGACTACCCAGCTTACTCTCTGTATTTCTAGTTCATGAGACATTTTTTGTGCATATTCAATTTTATTCTTTATTATTATTATTAACAAAAATAATACCACCTTCAAATAAAAGACAATACAGGGTCAGAACCTTTTATAGTTGATTAGCCAATTAAGCACTCTTTAGTCTTTTTCCAGTTTGCATTGCCCCATACATCAGTCCATTTTAAAATTTTCCTTCAGTCTCTAGAGGGATCCACAACACAGTAAGAAAACAACAAAGCGCTGACTTGTTTATTCCTTGAATGATACCATCCATATCATGTATTGTTTCACAATAGGGAGGTCACTGGGCTCTTCTCTTTTCCCTACACTACACAAATAGATTTGTTACCAGTATACTTAATCTCCTGCTTTGTCCCATTTGAAAACAGGTTTCTGTATGACAATATCACATTAAATCTAACAAAATGGAATTCCCTGTGTAATCCACAGTAGGTAAACCTAATTTACCAGTAGTTCCCTAAATAGTTTACTGTTCCTTTTCAAAGCACAAATGGAATTTATTTTAACAGGAGTACTTGTGGCACCTTAGAGACTAACAAATTTATTAGAGCATAAGCTTTCGTGGGCTACAACCCACTTCTTCGGATGCAGATGATGTCTGTCTGTATCTGTACGAGTTTTTTCATGAAGTTGATGGATTTCCACTCCATACGGCTAAATGCAGTGCCTTGCATAATGACAGGTTTCAGAGTAGCAGCCGTGTTAGTCTGTATCCGCAAAAATAACAGGAGTACTTGTGGCACCTTAGAGACTAACAAATTTATTAGAGCATAAGCTTTCGTGGGCTACAACCCACTTCTTCGGATGTAGCCCACGAAAGCTTATGCTCTAATAAATTTGTTAGTCTCTAAGGTGCCACAAGTACTCCTGTTATTTTTGCGGATACAGACTAACACGGCTGCTACTCTGAAACCGGAATTTATTTTGATTATTTTACTTAGACAAGTAGGTATTTATAAGTATTCTTGCTACCTTGAAACCAGCAAGCAAGCACATTTTATGAACTATATATATATATATATAGAAGTGGCTCATAAATTCATGGATAGTACATAAGAACATAAGAATGGCCCTACAGGGTCAGACCAAAGGTCCATCTAGCCCAGTATCCTGTCTTCTGACAGTGGCCAGTGCCAGGTGCTCCAGAGGGAATGAACAGAACAGGTAATCATCAAGTGATCCATCCTCTGTCGCCCATTCCCAGCTTCTGGCAAACAGAGGCTAGGAACACCATTCCTGCCCATCCTGGCTAATAGCCATTGATTGACCTATCCTCCATGAATTTATCTAGTTCTTTTTTTAACCCTGTTAGGGTCTTGGCCTTCACAACATCCTCTGGCAAGGAGTTCCACAGGTTGACTGTGTGTTATGTGAAGAAATACTTCCTTTTCTTTGTTTTAAACCTGCTGCCTATTAATTTCATTTGGTGACCCCTAGTTCTTGTGTTATGACAAGTAGTAAACAACACTTCTGTATCTACTTTCTCTACACCAGTCATGATTTTATAGACCTCAATCATATCTCCCCTTAGCTGTCTCTTTTCCAAGCTGAAAAGTCCTAGTCTTATTAATCTCTCCTCATACGGAAGCCGTTCCATACCCCTAATCATTTTTGTAATGTAATGTTTTTCACACTATGTTGCTGTGAATCAGACTCTACAAACATTTATTTGTTGTAAACTATGTAAATGAATTAGTTACATCAAATATAAGAAAGCTGTCTCAATTTCTTTTTATGCAGCAGCTGCCCATATACTTAACTAACTGTAAAGGAATAGGAGTACTTAGAGACTACCAAATTTATTTGAGCATAAGCTTTCGTGGGCTACAGCCCACTTCTTCATATGCATAGAATGGAACGTATAGTAAGGAGATATATATACATACAGAACATGAAAAGGTGGAAGTAGCCATATCAACTCTAAGAGGCTAATTAATTAAGATGAGCAATTATCAGCAGGAGAAAAAAAAACTTTTGTAGTGATAATCAGGATGGCCCATTTCAGACAGTTGACAAGAGGTGTGAGGATACTTAACATGGGGAAATAGATTCGATCTGTGTAATGACTCAGCCATTCCCAGCCTCTTTTCAAGCCTAAATTAATGGTATCTAGTTTGCATATTAATTCAAGCTCAGCAGTTTCTCATTGGAGTCTGGTTTTGAAGCTTTTCTGTTGCAAAATTGCCACCTTTAAGTCTGTTACTGAGTGACCAGTGAGGTTGAAGTGTTCTCCTACTGGTTTTTGAATGTTATGATTCCTGATGTCTGATTTGTGTCCATTTATTCTTTTGCGTAGAGACTGTCTGGTTTGGCCAATGAACATGGCAGAGGGGCATTGCTGGAACATGATGGCATATATCACATTGGTAGATGTGCAGGTGAACGAGCCCCTGATGGCGTGGCTGTTGATGGTGTCACTTGAATAAATATGTGGACAGAAAGCCCGATGCCAACTCTGTCCACATATCTATTCAAGTGACACCATCATTTTTCATTGGACTTTTGGCAGTATAAATTAATTCCTTGCATAAGTATTGGTTGGTTGTTGGGGTTTTTGGTTTTTTGGGAGGTTTTTTTTGTTTGTTGTTTTGAATAAAGTGTTAGTAACTATAAAAAACAACTGTTTCTTTGCCCTCATTGAATAAATTATTCTCTATGACAATAGTTATTTTACCATTACCAAAGTGTTGTTAAGGGGACAAGTCTATTACTATGCAGGTATTTATATAATATGCTGTGAGAATTGGAACCCCGGGCGTGGGCCATCAGCGGTGTCCCCAGCATGGGTCCGTCAGCGAGCGGAGTACCCGAGCGTGGGGCTGGCAGAAGAGCCCTGGGCACGCAGGGCAGCAGCCGGGATCCCAGGCATGTAGGGTGGCAGCGGAGCCTAATGGTTAAATGTTTAACCAGTAAAATTTTAAGAGTTTAAATGTTTACTTTTTAAAAACGCTATTTACATCCCTAGTTTGGCACTGAATCTGAGCAATTCAGAACTCTGACACCTCTTCAGCACAGGGCGACATTCTAGAATATCACTGGCAAGAGTCAATATTTTACATCTCCTTGGTGTAAGTCAAAGCGTTAATACCTGCACATATAACAGTGAACTGTTGCCCAGTCAGTGTAATACCTTAACTATAGCTAGACACAGCATCAAAGTAGAAATTAGGCCTCTTGAACAAAAGATAGGCCAAATCAAAATATTGCAGGGGAGACGCAACTAAATTTTTCTTTTTTTAAATAATCCTATTTAAAATTAAGTTTTAAATTATGGCAACCTATGTGAAGGCCTAAACTTACTATCATCTATTAAAATAATTTAAATAAAATACTTTTAAAAATAGTATTCAAGCAATACGCTTTCTGCCAAAGTTTTAAAGGAAGTCAAAGCACTGAACTGTAGAAGTCACTGTCTAGGCACCTAGAACCAGAGTTTGCTGAAATGCTAAACCATCTTTTGACAGCAGTAGCCTCTTCTGCAAGTACAGAGAGATTGTTTTCTTCATTTCAGTTTATTCAACTAGTTCAGTTCAATGATAAGTTCATTCAAAATTGAAAAACCAATTGGGAGTTGAAAAAGCAGGAAAGCTTGTTTTCCTTTTCCAATCTATGAATAAAACTCTGTGTGAGATAATGAGATCTACCAGTTTTAAAATCTTGAAAGACACAGTGACCACAAACAATCAGTTCAATTCACTAACTATGGCTAATACTGCCTTTGTTTAATAAATCAGTTAGTTTTAAATGCAAAAGAGGTCTTGATAAAAAAAAAATTTCTCATGTAACCAGCACTTTAAGGTAGTTTTATTTAACTAACATTTTTAATAGGTTTTTGTATGCATTTTAATTGAATTCCTATTTCCATTCAAATGCAGTTTGACACAAATCACAAATAAAAAAATTACTGCCACCTAGTAAATAAGAAATGTCTCATTCACCATTTTCTCACATAATGCAAAAATAAAAATTAATAATCTGAATAAATGTAATTTAAGCTATATAACTGCTTAAATAAACATGCAGCTATAGTGTATCCACCTGGCTAGCAAAAAGTGCCACCAAACTTAAAGGCTATATTTAGTTGCCAATCAATATGATTTAATGGCTACCAATCAATGAGAATCAACCTTTCTTTAGGAAAATAACTAAAATGTACATATGCAAAGAAAGATTAAAACCATAGGGCCAGTAATTCAATCATTTTTAATATACAATGACATGGTAAAATTATATTAGTCACATCCTAGTTTAATTACAGACTTCTGAAATATGACAGACAGCCCTTAGATTCTTGTGTTGAAATCAGATAAGTTAAATAAATCCACCTTGCTTTAATATTTGATACATCAATCACAGAAAAATTCTAATATAAAAATGAACATTAAAAAGGGTCTTTTTGAAAAAGCAAGCTGTTAAAATAGTTGTGAATATATTTCCTACTATGAAGAAGTTAAGATATTACAGTTCCCATTTGAGACAAGCTCTCTTGCTCATGCCTACCCTCTTGATCGCAAAATAAATAAATAAAATTTTTCTGACAATGCAATGTTGTTTTTTCCTTATCACATGCAAGCAGAAGTATATTACGGTTTCTCATTCAAAAAACCCAAACAGCTCTAAATAATCAATATGCTTGAGTAAAAAGTACCTTTAATAATTAATGTGAACGTACAAAGTCTACTGTATCTTTCTTATAGAAATTTTAAAAGACTATCTTGCATACACAGCTTGAGAAATGTGATGAAGCAATTTATGCAAAGTATCTTAATTAAGAACACAAACACTTCCTGAAAATATTTGTGGGTAGTCAGGTAACCCAACATTTCGAGGACACATCAAAAGTCCAAGTCTCATTTAATACCAATAAAAAGACTGTCTTTGAAAATAAGATTGAGGGAGAAAGGGAAAGAGAAATATACCGGTAGATAGAAAATGAATATTGAACCTGTAGTAAAGCTTGAGTCAATTCCTTTATTGCTTTCTTACTCAGAGAACCAGAATTTGCTGCCCTTACTTACTCTATAAGTAATAATAAAATGTGGCTATTTGCAGAATAAGGTAGATTCACCATTAGTATGGCAGAACCTGTTCCAGGGTGAAAAAGCCTCAGCACTCTTGCGTCTCCTTGCTACATGTTAGCCCTATGCTAGAATTCCTTCCCAACTATGTTTATTTGGTGAAGGGGGCGGTGACATTCCAGGGTGCAATCCAGACCAGTGAGGAGCTGTCACTCCTGCCCTGCAACCAGGGGCGGTGAGTTATATGGGCCCGTGGTGGGCCTGGGGAGCTCAACTCCACCAATGTTCGGGGCCGGGTCCATCCCCCGGCCCCACCTGCCGCCCCTGCGTGCCTCCCCCGGAGTGTCCCTGGTCCCGCCAGCCACCCCCGCGCGCCTGCCCCAAGTGTCCCTGTCTGCCCTGTGCAGCGGGTGGCTGCCTCCTGCAGCTCCATGCTGCACTCCCTCTCTGGCCACTGCCACGGCCGGCTACAAGGGAGTGGCGCTGGGGGCAGGCTGAGGCAGCTGCTATGCCTGCAGAAGGAGGTGGCTCATGGCATCCCCGCCCAGCAGGCAACTCTGAGTCGACTGCAAGGGTGGTGGAGGGGCTTAACTTGGCTGGACCTCCTGAGCAGCAGCCTGGGGGGGCTTGGGTGAGTGTCATGACAGGGGGGTCCCTTCCTCCCCCAGCTCCCCAGAGCTCGCTGCTGCCGGCGGGGACAGGGCTGTGGGGAGTCCTCCTCTCTGGCCCCCCGTCCCAGCGCTGGGGCAGCCTGCCTGCTGCACCCCAAACTCCTCATCCCCAGCGCAGCCCTATTCTGTGCACCCCCTCCTGCATCTCAACCCCCGCCCTAGCCCAGAGCCTGCACCCAGCACCCAAACTTCGTCCCAGAGCCCGCACCTCTCCTACACCCCAACTTCCTCCCAGAGCCTGCACCCCAAACCCCCTCCCACACCCAAACTCCCTCCCAGAGCCTTAGGCAGGTGTGTGGGGGGGTGGGACTTGGACCCGTTCTGGACCCCACCGAAAATTATACAAACCTGCCGTCCCTGCCTGAAACTTTGGGTACCTTACAATGCCTTGCTGCAGTGCCTCCCATCTGGGCCACTCACAAACAGCTTTCTAGCATGCAAGTCACACCCTGAGTGTCTGTGTATAACTGCAGCCTGCCAGCCACACTTGGGTTACACTCTAGCTTTTGCAAGCCTTGGTTATTTCTGCAGGTTGACCCCAACACATTCCCAGATTTTCCCCCCAAAATGTATGTTCTGTACTGTCCAGCGTCCTCCAGTCCAGAGATATTAGGCCTGTTGTCCATTTAAGGGACTAATACACAACAACTTGCTACCTTCAATGAAGTTACCTTAATGTAAACACACTCAGGGGCGGCTCTAGGCACCAGCAAAGCAAGCACATGCTTGGGGCAGCCCATTTGCAGGGGCGGCAGGGATCCAGCATGGGAGCTGAGAACCAACAGGGGGCCCTGGGAGCGGTAGTTCCTTGGTTAGCTCCCTGCCTATAGAGCCAGCCCTGGAGCAGGGAAAGAACTACATTTCCCAGCATTCCCCCGTCCACTACCAACAGGAAAGAGAGGGAGGGAGTGAGGTAGCTGAGACCTCTTGCTGCAGCCTGCTGTGAATGGAGAGCTGCGCTGTCAGTAGGGATACTGATTTTGTGGTATACCATGGTGACACCATATACTGGTTATATATCAATCTACAGCATGAAGACTTCCAAGTTCAAATTTACCCTTTTACAATCAATTTTAACAGGTGTAAAAACAAAGGAACCTTTGTTTAGCTGGGGTAGGAGAGAAGACACCATGTAAGAAATTTTAGCAGTGCACAAAGTGGCTGTTAAACTTTATTCCAAACATCACTATCTAATGCAAAATCTAAGCTGACTATGTTGTAAGGGAGAAAAGAATGCACAACTTCACTGGTTTCTTCTGTTACCTTCAGCATACAAGCAAATGGAAAATTTACAGCCAAGTATCACATGGCAGAGGTTTCCACATATAATTAAATTTGTTTAGCGCTCTGTCTGTCCCCAAGCCTGTAGCCCGCAAAGGTCAGAAGAAGAAAGAAAATTAAGAGAAATCATAAAATAACTTGATATTCATAAATTAAGAGTTAACCCTTGCAGGTTTTCATTCAACATTTTTGTTCCCACCTTCGCCCCTTATCATTAAACTTTGCTCTAGTTTCCAGCGTTTATGCTATTAAGGAAGTTTATATTAGAGAACAATATATTCACACCGTGGCAAGCAGATGTTGAGGTAAAAGGGATGTTGTAAAGGCCAAAAGTATAACTGGGTTAAAAATAAATTAGATAAATTCATGTAGGATAGGTCAATCAATGGCTATTAGCCAAAATGGCCAGAGACACAACCCTATGCTCTGGGTGTCCCTAAGACCTGGTCTACACTAGGAGGTTATGACGAATTTAGCAGCGTTAAATCGAATTAACCCTGCACCCGTCCACACAACGAAGCTATTTAGTTCGACATAGAGGTCTCTTAAATTCGATTTCTGTACTCCTCCCCAACGAGGGGAGTAGCGCTAAATTCGATATGGCCATGTCGAATTAGGGTAGGTGTGGATGGAAATCGACGCTAATAGCTCCGGGAGCTATCCCACAGTGCACCACTCTGTTGACGCTCTGGACAGCAGTCCGAGCTCGGATGCTCTGACCAGCCACACAAGAAAAGCCCCGGGAAAATTTGAATTCCTTTTCCTGTCTGGGCAGTTTGAATCTCATTTCCTGTTTGGACATCGTGGCGAGCTCATCAGCACTGGCAACAATGCAGAGCTCTCCAGCAGAGGTGACCATGCAATCCCAGAATAGAAAGAGGGCCCCAGCATGGACTGATCGGGAAGTCTTGGATCTGATCGCTGTGTGGGGCGATGAGTCCATGCTTTCGGAGCTGCGCTCGAAAAGACGGAACGCAAAGATCTACGAGAAGATCTCAAAAGCCATGACAGAGAGAGGATACAGCCGGGATGCAACGCAGTGCCATGTGAAAATCAAGGGGCTGAGACAAGGCTACCAGAAGACCAAAGAGGCAAACGGATGCTCCGGATCCCAGCCCCAGACATGCCGTTTCTACGAGGCACTGCATTCCATTCTAGGTGCGGCCGCCACCACTACCCCACCACTGACCATGGACTCTGAGGATGGGATATTGTCGACGGCCGGTTCCTCGGAGATGTTAGCGGACGGGGAAGATGAGGAAGGAGATGAGGAGGACGAGGCAGTCGACAGCGCTTACAACGCTGATTTCCCCGACAGCCAGGATCTCTTCATCACCCTCACAGAGATCCCCTACCAACCGTCCCCAGGCGTTAACCCGGACCCAGAATCAGGGGAAGGATCAGTCAGTAAGTGTTTAAAACGTGTAAACATTTATTTTGAACAGAACAGGAATATTAACAATATTAACAATGGGTTTTTCATGATTAGTTTGCCCTAGGCGCTTAACGTTTCAGTCCTTGGCAGTGCAACTACTGCAAAAGAATCTAACAATGTCCGGTTTATCATGATTAGTTTGCCATAGGCGCTCTACTTTTTAGTCCTTGCCAGTGCAGCTACTGGAAAAGAAGGTCTATATGTCCGGGGATAGAGCTGAAATCCTCATGGGACATCTCCACGAAGCTCTCCTGGAGGTAATTGGAAAGCCTTTGCATGAGGTTCCTGGGGAGAGTGGCCTTATTGTGTCCTCCGTGGTAGGAAACTTTTCCACGCCAGGCTATCATCAAGTACTCTGGGATCATTGCCTTGCAGAGCATGGCGGCATACGGCCCTGGTTTTTGCTGGCTTTCACGCAGCATGCAGTCTTTCTCTGTCCCAGAAATCCTCAGCAGAGTGATGTCGCTCATGGTGACCTGCTTAGAATTAGGGGAATGTTACTGTTGGGACTGCTTGCCTATTCCTTTACAGAACTGTAACCGGCGGTTTACAGCCACGCGGTGGAGGCGGGGGAGGGGCAGCATACAGGGATCTTTCCCGGGGACAGCCGCGAGGGGGTGGGACAGGGGCAGAGTTCATGCTTGCCGGATTGCCGGCAGCAGGAACTGGCCAACGCTAGGAGCATTGCTTTGAACGTGAAAGGAGGGCACTGCTATAATTTAAGTTTTAAGCAGCCAAAAGTCTACGGCTTACCATGTCAGCCTGCTACCCGAATTCCGCTGTCCTGCCCCGCTTGTCTGATCTCCACTGCAAGACCCCAGGCACTGAATGTGAAGGCCGAAAATTCGACCTTGTCCTGAGTGCGCATGTGATAGGTGCTGTGCATGGTCTTGTTCACAGAGAAAGACTATGTTCATTGTTCACAAAAAATTATCTTTGTGAGGAATTCACTCCCTTTTTCCCATCCCACAGCTGCGACTGTCTCCTGACCTACCCTGGCATCCCCCTCCCAGAGGCTGGCGCAGATTAGGCGGAGAAAGAAAAGGACACGGGACGACATGTTCTCAGAACTTATGGGCTGCTCCCGAGCTGAGGCGGCCCAGCAGACCCAGTGGAGGGAGAACATGTCGCAAATCCATCGATCACACATTGAACAGGAGGAGAGGTGGCGTCAGGAAGACCAGCAGGCGACTCAAACGCTGCTTGGACTAATGAGGGAGCAAACGGACACGCTCCGGCGCCTTGTGGATGTTCTGCAGGACCGGAGGCAGGAGGACAGAGACCCGCTGCAGTCTCTCTCTAACCGCCCTCCCCCGCCACAAAGTCCCAAGAAGGAGGGGCGGCAGGGGCCGTGAAAACTGTCACTCCACCCCTGCAGACTGCTCAAGTAACAGAAGGCTCTCATTCCCCAAAATTTGATAAGTCGTTTCCTTCCCGCCTCACCCAAGCCCCCGGCCCAGTTTCATCCCCTAACTGTTTAGTTGCTAATAAAAAATACGTTTCTGTTAATTACTGTTTGCAGCATGTTCTTTTAGAGGAGAGTGTGTTTGAAGGGTGGAAGGGGGTTGGTAATTGGAGAGGACAGTCACCTTTACCAGGGTACAGACAGGGGGGCATGTTCAGCAGCAGGTCACACACACATTGCAGTCACTAGGCACCCTGGTCAGTCTGGGAGGTGGTTTTCATGTTCGGGGGGGGGGGGGGGGCTATGTGAGTTTGTGGCAGGGGAGGGCGGTTAGAGATCTTATGCAGCGGTCATTATCCTGGATCACAGAGCCACGCAGCAGCGTCCTCCCCTGCCACAAAGTCACATAGCCCCCACACACAGAGACCCGAGAAGGAGGGGTGGCAGGCTCCGTTGAAACAACCAGTCCACCACTGCGGACCGCTCTAGGAGCAGGAGCCTGTCATTCCTTGAGTTTAGAAGCGTTCTTTCCATCACTACGCCCGCTCCCCACCACAGTCTGCATCCCAGTTTCAACCCTTTACCGCGAAACCCGTAATAAAGAAAACGGTGTTCATTAACAAAGTTCCATTTTTTTTATTTTTAAACGTGTGTTGGAAGGGGGGACGGGGTGAACGGGGTATGTAGCTGCAGAGGATAGTCAACATAAACTGGGTAAAGAAACGGGGGCAGGTTCAGCTTCTCTTTAAACAAAGTTAATAGTCACAGGTTACCCTGCTCACTGAGGAACCTAGCTTTCAAAGCCTCCCGGATGCACAGCGCGTCCCGCTGGGCTCTTCTAATCGCACGGCTGTCTGGCTGGGCGTAATCAGCAGCCAGGCTATTTGCCTCAACCTCCCACCCCGCCATAAACGTCTCCCCCTTGCTCTCACAGAGATTGTGAAGCACACAGCAAGCTGCAATAACAATGGGGATATTGGTTTCGCTGAGATCAGAGCGAATCAGTAAGCTTCTCCATCTCCCCTTGAGACGTCCAAAAGCACACTCCACCACCATTCTGCACTTGCTGAGACGGTAGTTGAAGAGTTCTTTTTCAGTGTCCAGGGCGCCTGTATAGGGCTTCATGAGCCAGGGCATTAGCGGGTAGGCTGGGTCCCCGAGGATGACTATAGGCATCTCCACATCCCCAAGAGTTATTTTGTGGTCCGGGAAGTAAATACCTTCCTGCAGCCGTCTAAACAGACCAGAGTTCCTGAAAACACGAGCGTCATGAACCTTGCCCGGCCATCCGACGTTGATGTTTGTAAAACGTCCCCTATGGTCCACCAGTGCTTGCAGCACCATTGAAAAGTAGCCCTTTCGGTTAATGTACTGGCTGGCCTGGTGGTCCGGTCCCAGGATAGGGATGTGAGTTCCATCTATAGCCCCACCGCAGTTTGGGAATCCCATCGCGGCGAAGCCATCTATGATGACCTGCACGTTTCCAAGGGTCACTACCTTTGACAGCAGTAGCTCAACGATTGCGTTGGCTACTTGCATCACAGCAACCCCACGGTAGATTTGCCCACGCCAAAGTGGTTCGCGACTGACCGGTAGCTGTCTGGCGTTGCAAGCTTCCAGAGGGCTATGGCCACTCGCTTCTGGACAGTCAGGGCTGCTCGCATCCGGGTGTCCTTGCGCTTCAGGGCAGGGGACAGCAGCTCACAAAGTTCCAGGAAAGTTCCCTTCCGCATGCGAAAGTCTCGCAGCCACTGTGATTCATCCCAGACCTGCAGCACTATGCGGTCCCACCAGTCCGTGCTTGTTTCCCGGGCCCAGAATCGCCGTTCCACAGCATCAACATGACCCATTGCCACCATGATGTTCACGGTGCGGGGTTCCGTGCTTTGCGAGAGGTCTGTGCCACTCTCAGACTTCAGGTCCTCACCGCGATGCCGTAGCCTCCTCGCCCGATTTCTCAGCATCTGCCTCTGGAAAAGGTGGATGATAAGGTGCGAGGTGTTGACAACAGCCATAACTGCAGCGATGGTTGCAGCGGGCTCCATGCTCGCAGTACTGTGGCATCTGCGCTGTCACTCACCAGAAAAGCGCGCGAAATGATTGCCCGCCGGCGCTTTCAGGGAGGGAGAGAGGGCGAGAGTGACGGTTGGATGACAACAGTTACCCAAAACCACCCTCGACACATTTTTTTCCCCAGCAGGCATTGGGGGCTCGACCCAGAATTCCAATGGCCAGCGGGAACTGTGGGAACTGTGGGATAGCTGCCCACAGTGCACTGCTTCCAATGTCGACGCTTGCCCCGTTAGTGTGGACTCACAAAGTCGAATTACTGCCCTTAGTGTGGATACACACGTTCGACTTTGTAATATCGATTCCACATATTCGATTTAAGTAAAATCGAACTACTCTCGTAGTGTAGACATACCCTAAGCCTCCAGCTTCCAGAAGTTGGAACTGGACAACAGGGGTGGATCACTCAAAATTAGCCTGTTTTGTTCATTCCCACTGAAGCATCAGGCATTGGCCACTGTAACAGAGAGGATACTGGGCTAGATGGACCATTGGTCTGACCTAGTTTGGCCATTCTTATGTTAAACAATGACATTTTCCCAATGGATAAAAATTAGAATGAAGAAAACAGTCTACATAATTGTATCAATTCACTGAGAATATTTATAGTGTCCAATTTTGCTCCCATGCTGATTTTACAGGGCGGTAACTCCACTACCATCCATTGAGTTATTCTTGATTTATAGCAGTACAAGAAAGTATAGAATCAGGTGCATGTTCAATACATCTCAAATATCTTTATTTTTCCCAGTTGTGGGATATTTTAAAGGTTACATACAGTTTTATAAGGCATGGAGAAACAATGTCTCGATTTTTGTACTTTGTTACATTATACTTCCTTACTCACTAATGCCTCTTCCCAGCAATCCGTGGGGAGGAGCTTTGAATGACCCCAGGGGAAGGATAGTACTCAGGTGGCGGACAGCATGAAGCACCAATGCAAGAGTATATGTGTGGCTGGGGAAGAAGGGCTGTCCCCTCCTTTGGTCCAGTGCCCTCCCATGGGCTGGAAACGGGAACAGGCTAGCTGGCTGGCCTTTGAGAGCCCCTTCCTTCCTTTCCTATTTAAGCTTACCCAGTCTCTTCAAAAAGCCTCTTGCTTCAGCCCACTACATCCTGTCCCCCCTCCCCCTCTTAGTATAGTGTTAGTGCTGTGTTATTTAGGATAGCATGGGTCTGACTGTTTTTCCCATTGGACCAAACTGGTAGGGTCTGGTGCGTTTTTTTCACCTTACTCACATCATCATGCAGGCACAATTAGGTTATAGCATTAAGACATAAAAAGACTTAGAATTAGGGAAAGTACCACTGCTTTAGCTTGTTGCTAAGTGAAAGGCTAACTGCTCCTTAGCAATCAAGAGTCTTTTGGGTGGCAGAGAGGAGCAAATGATTTGCATTTGCAACTACATTCCTAAATGCAAGTAGAATATTGGTATATGAGTAATTTTTAATCTGTGCTACTAACCACCCATTTTTTCCATCTAAAATCATTATAGTACACAATTCTTAATCTTTTCAGGTATGTCTATGATAATTTTTAGTTTAGTATATTTACAGTACAAATTTGTAAATTTGTATTAAAGGAACACTAAGTACATGATGTAATCCAGCAAAAACAAGAAAACCTACAACTAATAGGAAAAAAAACATACAGGTGGATAGATATTGTACTCATCAAGGCCCTCAAGAACCTAGACAGATAGGTATGGTAGGTTTGTAAAATACATAGATATTATTGTTTGTATTAAAAGGTACATCAAGAAGGTGAAACCCTGTTGTGATTAGGTACTGGTACAGATGGCATGTTTCTTAATTGCATTTTTTATTTTTAACCATTTATATCACAATCTGATTTTTTTAACATGGTTGGACTATATCAGTAGTGGTGTTTGAAGCAGCTTATTTGGTTACAAAACCTCTTAGAAGGTTTTATCATGATAATATCAGTTCTTTTGGAACATAGCAAAAATTCACATAGTAGTAAATTATAAACCTGGTTGCATTAAAGATAAGATGATCTAATCACAATATTAAAGTTTTCAGAAAACTTGGATGCATTACTAGTAAACTGATCTTAATCACAATGGAAGTCTGTAAGAAAGTGGGATGTGTTAACACACATACACACACACACACAAAACTCTAATTGTAGCAGAAGTCTATCGCACTGAGGTAGTCACTCAGTTGCTCAGGACATCAAACATTTTCCTGATGCCAGAGGGCTCTTTACTTGCCAAAAAAATAAATACTTGTGATTCCATCTCCATTCCCTCCATCAAATTTAAGAAAGTAAAATAGTTGTGTCCCTTGATTGTGTACTGTGATTAATTGCAATAATTCAATTCAATTATGTACGTATATTATTATAAAATGTAAATTACTATATCATTTTAAAAACATATCAAATCAATATCAACAGCTTATACTAAGATTTATCTGGAGAGATAAGCCATCAAAAATATCGATAGGAGGAGAAAAATGTACATAAAACTCAATCAATAATTGTCATTGCTTAGATTGGCATAAGAATAATAATTAAATAAGTTGTGAGACAACTGACTTTAATCTAATAAAGAATCTGACTGACAGAACTATCTTCATTTTTTAATTTGGTGCAAAACTCTTGCTGCACAGGCTGGAAAAACGTTTTTGTAACATTTCTGGTCTTTAACCTAAGATGAACAGGAAACAAGAAAAAGGCAGAAAAACTAAAAGCAGCAAATTCTGCCTTAAGCAGGAGCAATCTGGTCAGATCCTTCTCTGTTACAGCTTGGGAAAGCTCTGAGCAGCAGCAGAGGCACTGGAGCTAACTGTCTACAGACAATGTATCAGTTTACATTTGGTTCTCAGTCAAAAAAAATATTTTTGCAACCATACAGTCTGGAAACCAAATATTTTGTTTCTTTGTGAATGAAAGATTGCAAGTAATTGCACTCTCAGAGTAAGGTATTGGTCAACATAATGGCAGAATATGGCACACAGACACACCTGGCTAGTTTAGGGACCCAAGTATAAAACATACTGGCCTAAGTAGAGAGATTTTTCCCAGCTCTGCAATCTCATGATAATGCCCTGGTTCAAGACAGAGGAAAAGACTAGAAAGTGAAAACTTTAAGAACTATTGGGGGGGGGGGGAAGACAACCTACTCCCAGTCCACACACAGGAGAGGCTGAAGAGTCAAGGAAATAGTGACTGATCACTACTGGTTATTGTTTATTAAAGAGATACTGGCAACCACTCCATCAGTGTGGATTTGTGACCCAGCTGGACAAAAATGCTGTCAGGTATTTTTGTTCAGGAATTCTGCATTCTATGAGTAACTCAAAGCCTCTCTGTGCTAGAGAAATCTGTATCAATGTAACTATATTGATGTAATTATATCAGTGCAAACCCCTACAATAGTTGTATTGTGCTAAAGAAAAGTGAGGCTTACATCAGTGCAACCTAGGCTATGGCTACACTACAGAGCTTACAGCAGCGCACCAATGCAGCTGTGCTGCTGTAGCACTGCTAGTGCAGACACTCTAAGCCAACCGGAGAGAGTTCTCCTGTCAACTTAATTACTCCAGCCCCAGTGAGCGGAAGTAGCTCGGTCAGCAGGAAGCTTCTCTCACCGACAGAGCGCTGTCCACACCGGCGCTTAGGTTGGTGTAATTTACATTGCTCAGGGGGGTTGTTTATTCACCCCTCCCCAAGCAACATAATTTATATCGACCCAAGATGTAGTGTGTTCATAGCCTTAATCCCATTTCAAACAGAACTATATTAACACTAACAAGGCACCTTTTAATCTGTGCTAACATGATGTACACAGGGGAGCTAGTGCGTAATATTTTAGAGCATCTACCATTCACATCTCCGTAGTCCGCACTGTGGTACCCGTGTAGATAAGCCCTTACTGGATGCTGCTGTTAATGTAGAAAGGGCCTTAGAGCACTGAATGTGGGAACATACTTTAGGAAGCTCCAAACAAATGGGAAAAAAATCTTGTGTGCACATCAGGCAGGCTTATTGAATTTAAAAAAAATAATGAGACAAAACAACATGGATTTTCAATAGCTAAAGAAAGCCTCTATTAGGAAAAATACATTGGAGAGAGAGAAAAAAAATGCTCTTATAAAAATAGGTTCCCTTGTAAGATTATCAAGGGTAGACCTTTGGCTACCTGCTATGTAAATTGTAATTACTTAAAGATAAAAGGGTTGTAAGGACAAAAAAAATTAAGGCTGGAGCAAATTATACATTTTTAAATCAATGGCCATTATATTTATCTATAATGAAAAAACTGCCGCACATTAATTAAGATAGAGAGAAAGCTCCTATTTTCCTTCGCTTTCTCTCCCCATGCAAAGAGTTGAAAGCTATTTTATAATAACTATTACTAATTGTTCCTCTACCATCACTGATTAACAGGAGCATCCCAAAACCCTCACCTTACACTGGGAAAGCAAAAATAAAACTTTCTAGAAAATCTTAACTAAACCTGCTAGCTAGACAGAGGCAAGAAACATGAGGGACCCCAGCTGAGGTTCAGAGACAGTTCTTTGAGGAGAAACCCACAACTGCTGTGAAGAGAGAAGGTGATCTCTCTGCCCTCTCCCCCCCACCCTTTAGTTTTCAATTTTTCTCATTAGCTTCTGGGTGTAGTGCTGATAAATGTGCATGAAACCTGTTAACACCCATCTCCAGCTGTTGGAAAGGAAACAGCTCTCTCTCTCTTCTCCCTCCTGCAGCTTTCTAACTGGTGGAGGCAGCAGTCCTCCACCAACCTCTCTATGCCCCTCCTACTACACACGCACACAGTTAGGGAATTTTTCCCATTATCCACTGGCAAAAAGATTTTTCAAGCCTTGACATTATTAATACCAGTATTATTTAAGTTGGCTAGATAAGAAACTCAGGACAGACTAAATTCACTTGCCTCCCTCCATTAATACACACTACTTATTTAATTGTGTGAACTTTCCAAACTACTGAGTGGTCCTTCTCTTTTCAATTTGACCCCTAGCACTCAGGCAGAAACTAATCTTACTTTCATTATATGACTCCATTAGAATTGGGAATGGCACTGTTAAATCCACTGTTAAATCAGTTGTCTAGTAAGTATTTGGACAAGATTTGCATAGTTTGTTACTTGCCCGGCTCCACTAATTAAGTGGGTGGCCCTTCATTGTCTTGTGTGCGGCCGCCCAGGCGTGCACTTTAGAGGGAACTATCCATGGACCACCTGAATGGAGGGTACATGGACCACAGTTTGAGAACCTCTGGTCTACTCTACTTTCCAGAAGTTATTTTTATTAATGAATCATTGCTTGTTTATACAGGTCCATCCATTTTACATCTGTTTTGGTGCCTTAAGACCACAACTGTAAGAATATCCCATTGAGAGATATGGAAGCCCTTTTGAAAACACACACAGGGAATTTATTTCCCTACATACTTCATAAAAAATTCAAGTTATGCTAGCGGTCAGCATAAATGGATCCCTTAAAGGAATAAAAGATTCAAGCATGATGCTCTTTCTCCCACTATATTAAGTCTCTTAAATTCAGCCAATTCCTCTTTAATTTCACCAAAAACTGTTATTAATCCCTTGGTTATCTTTTGCCTTGATTACACTGGTCTACAATTTTTGAGAAGTCGTCTGCTTCAGAGATAAAATGTGTTATTTATTATGTATTTTGATGTGCTGAATTCAAATATGACAATTAAAACAACTGATTGGCTACTGTTTCTAAGATATTTAAGTTTTTACATTTTATGTCTATGTATATTGTGTAGATAGTAGAGTTTTAATCATAAATTGTAAACCTAGGTCTTTTCATGTGTTTATGGTGGCTTTACATGATAATATTTCACCCGTCCTGTTTATGTAACACTTTAAAAATCAGCAAAAGGGTTATATAAATAAAATTTATTATGAAACAAAAGGCAAAAAACTATTCTGTACATAGTTTAGTCCTATTCAGTGTCTACTCGGCGCTTCTTGGCTTGTCTCTTGTATTCATTAAATGGAGCATCTCTTGTCACTGTCCAGCAATAGTCTGCAAGCATTGATGGGCTCCATTTGCCCTGATAGCGTTTCTCCATTGTTGCAATGTCCTGGTGAAATCGCTCGCCGTGCTCGTCGCTCACTGCTCCGCAGTTCGGTGGAAAAAAATCTAGATGAGAGTGCAAAAAATGTATCTTTAGTGACATGTTGCAACCAAGGCTTTTGTATGCCTTGAGGAGGTTTTCCACCAATAACCTGTAGTTGTCTGCCTTGTTGTTTCCGAGAAAATTTATTGCCACTAATTGGAAGGCTTTCCATGCCGTCTTTTCCTTGCCACGCAGTGCATGGTCAAATGCATCATCTCGAAGAAGTTCACGAATCTGAGGACCAACAAAGACACCTTCCTTTATCTTAGCTTCACTTAACCTTGGAAATTTTCCATGGAGGTACTTGAAAGCTGCTTGTGTTTTGTCAATGGCCTTGACAAAGTTCTTCATCAGACCCAGCTTGATGTGTAAGGGTGGTAACAAAATCTTCCTTGATTCAACAAGTGGTGAATGCTGAACACTTTTCCTCCCAGGCTCCAATGACTGTCGGAGTGGCCAATCTTTCTTGATGTAGTGGGAATCTCTTGCACGACTATCCCATTCGCAGAGAAAACAGCAGTACTTTGTGGATCCAGTCTGCAGACCAAGCAAGAGAGCAACAACCTTCAAATCGCCACAAAGCTGCCACTGATGTTGGTCATAGTTTATGCACCTCAAAAGTTGTTTCATGTTGTCATAGGTTTCCTTCATATGGACTGCATGACCAACTGGAATTGATGGCAAAACATTGCCATTCTGCAGTAAAACAGCTTTAAGACTCATCTTCGATGAATCAATGAACAGTCTCCACTCATCTGGATCGTGAACGATGTTGAGGGCTGCCATCACACCATCGATGTTGTTGCAGGCTACAAGATCACCTTCCATGAAGAAGAATGGGACAAGATCCTTTTGACGGTCACGGAACATGGAAACCCTAACATCACCTGCCAGGAGATTCCACTGCTGTAGTCTGGAGCCCAACAGCTCTGCCTTACTCTTGGGTAGTTCCAAATCCCTGACAAGGTCATTCAGTTCACCTTGTGTTATGAGGTGTGGTTCAGAGGAGGAGGATGGGAGAAAATGTGGGTCCTGTGACATTGATGGTTCAGGACCAGAAGTTTCATCCTCTTCCTCGTCTGACTCAAGTGAGAATAATTCTGGTGCATCAGGAACCGGCAGTCCTTCTCCGGGGGATACTGGGCGTATAGCTGATGGAATGTTTGGATAATGCACAGTCCACTTTTTCTTCTTTGACACACCTTTCCCAACTGGAGGCACCATGCAGAAGTAACAATTGCTGATATGATCTGTTGGCTCTCTCCAAATCATTGGCACTGCAAAAGGCATAGATTTCCTTTTCCTGTTCAACCACTGGCAAAGATTTGTTGCACAAGTGTTGCAGCATATGCGTGGGGCCCACCTCTTGTCCTGATCTCCAATTTTGCAGCCAAAATAAAGGTGATAGGTTTTCTTAACCATAGTGGTTATACTGCGCTTTTGTGGTGCAAAAGTCACTTCACCACAAACATAGCAGAAGTTATCTGCACTGTTCACACAAGTATGAGGCATCTCTGCTCACTTTGGCTAAACAGAAGTGTGTCCCTTTGCAAAATCAAACACTGACAAATAAGAGAGCACGACACCGTATGATTTTTAGAGCTGATATAGGGCAATTTGTTCAGCAGAGTGATGTAAGCTTCGTTAGGATTGCATCATCCATGACTTCTAGGAATAACATGATGCAATTCATATCATGTATGACGCAATACCAGCTTCAGATTGCATCATTCATTGTTTTGCCTAAAAAGCAAGTACTGTCCAAACCCAGTCATAGATTTATTCATAGATCCAGTCAAAGATGTATTTTAGTCATTTCTGGTTTAAATTGAGATCCCTTCCCTTTATAACTCACTTATCCTCCGCCATTCCCAAGTCAAGGGTTGTATACACTGACCCAATAGCATATCTTGAAAACTAGAGCCAATCAACAATTTTAAGCATCATTTTCGTTCTCAGTGACCCAGAATTAGTAAAGTTTGACTACATTTATTTCAGAAGCATTTTGGCTGTAGAGCAGTGTTATTGTAGTCTTCCAGTATCCCCTCTTTTCACTTGCTCTCCCTTAGTTGGGAACAAGTCACTCCATCTCCTCGAATCTCTTCATTGGTTCCCTGTCTCTGATAGCATCCAATTCAAGACCCTCAACTTGAAGGCTCTATAAAACCTCACCCCAGGCTTCAGCTTTGTTCTCATTTCCTCTACACTTTTCTTTTTCCCTTTGTCTCCTTTTCACACATTCAGTTTAGGTCATATCATTCTGTCCCTATACCTGTAACAGTCTGAACTCCTCCCCATTATGACCCCCTCTCTCTATCGATTCCTCCAGATACATGTTTAGGAATCCACTTCTTTCAGACAGACTTCCATGCTTATTCATTTATTTCACCTTTCCCTCATGCCTTGACTTGTTGTGTCTTATGCCTCAATTCTGCTAATGACTCAGTGCTGGAGGACCCCCTAGCCCTTGTGGAGTTCTGCACAGGTGCAGGAGTTTGGCAGCACAGAGTCACCTGCTGAATCGGAGCCTTAAACTGTAAATTTATTGGAAACAAAGAAAGAAGCATTTCTTGTCCTCTACATGCTATGTAAATTTTCAGTGCTATATACAAATAATTAAACAGGCACCACCCAGTACAAATGCAAAAAAGTTAGTATTCATACCACGTACTCTAAGAAAAACTAAGGTTCCTATACTGACAAAGAGCAACCAACTACAGCGCCTGCATGTCAAATGAACATTTTTAATCCTACCAAATCAAAGAGGACCCCTGGTGCAATGGATTGTTATATGCAACAATAACCTATTCCATTGTGGTTGGGGAGAAGGTTTTGCTCCCCCATAACGACACTTTTAAAAAAAGAATTGTATATACACATACACACATTTACAGAAAGAACAGACTGAATTTAGGTAGTCCATACAATCCATTGTTATCTTTGCATATACCAATATGTGTGAAGATTTCAAGGAAAATACTTAGTTACACATTTAATATACTTCTTTTAAAATGTGAATTTAAGGGTCACTTTAAAATATTTTCTTAACACACTCTGGAGCCTGCCCCTAACTGAAATTTGTATATCAACAATTCAAAATCAGAACAGATCTGCTTAGCTAAGCATCTCATAGATTATGCTGTGTTTAAATTGCTCACAAGCACATCACAGTGAAACAGAATAACCCAGGAGTAGGTCATACATTCTGCAATCAATTAGAGCAATATGGAGAACTTTCTATTAAAGGAATTCAGTCCTTCTATGGGGTAGGTATTTACTTATCACCAAGATGAGTGGGCTGTTTAATAGCATATGCCACCGTTGCACACATTACAACAGATAGATTTAGGGGGGGTTGGATATAAAATTACCCATGCTAAGAATTCATCTGTTAGAAAGATTGCCAGGGTTGCCAAGACTTCTATTTTATATCTCATCTAAAGACAGCAACTCAAGAAGCACAGTGGCCTACCTCTTAACACTATGGTGGAGTATTAATTCAATGCTGATTCAGAGAAACAAATACAATCTATGCTACTGCTAACACCATTTCCTGAATCTCCTACGTTCTTCCTGGTTATCTCCTAGCCTAATACTGCTCAGACAGAATCATATTTAGCTACTTGAATCTGACAGAATCACAACCCATTGAATGCCTGCAGGCATTCAAAGAGAATCTTTAAAAAGAAAGTCACATAGCAATAGGCTTTCAGCATTATAATTAGACTCCTTTGTTGAAAAGACATTAGTATATTAATACATGAGAAATTATTAAATCTTTAAAAGTGCTTTCTAATAGCAACTGCCCCCCGTTGACATAGGTTTGATCAAAAGACAACTGCCCCCAATAGTAACAGACTTCTGCTTTCAAAAAGTTGTGACAGAGAATAGATTATGGTTTTAAAACACATTTCATAGTAAAAGTATCACAAAGTGCTAATCATACTTTGTATTAACACTTAATATAGTTGCACTTTATATGTAGCGGCAAATAATAAGATTCCAAATAAAAACTAAAATGCAGTGGGCATTTCAACACTGATTTTCTAAGCTTCCCATTCTCTTTCTTTAGAAAAGTCTATTGGTGATATGATTTGTGTGGAAGCTTAACAGTGAGAAAAATATTTTATAAGCCTCTGTGCTGCATACTTGGAATTTTATTTTAACATAAGTTTTTATTAAACACTAATATCAATTTGTAAATCCATGTTGCTGCAACCTATATAATGCTGAGTAGACCAGCACTGGGAAAAACTAGGACCATGCAACAAATGGCTTATGCCCACATATAGCCCCTAGTTAGCAACACACAGTTGTGACAACATACTCTCAATTCCTAGAATGTTTAAATGACAGGAAATATGAACACTAGAAATGAGTGACTGGCTAGCTATTCCACATTTATTTTTAAGCCAAATGTAAAACTGCTTTGGCTGAAGCATCAAATGTCTCACATAAATCCTAAGACTGTTATTTATACTAATTCTGAAATTTTGCTTCTGCCCCATCTCCAATTTCTGTGAAAACACATGTATAAAAGTCTCCTCAGAGTATCTTTCTCTCCATAATGAGACTTTCTGCAATTGCACTAATAGGCAAAGCATGTCCTTTCCCTATTCTTTTAGAGTGGTTCACATCCATTTGAAGATAATAAAATCAACATCCATGAAGATGTTGTCAAGAAGTCTATTTAAGTGCATGTTTATTGGTTTGATTCTACAAGGGAAAGGAAAGCTCCTCCTATTGACCATTTAAAAAAGGCTCAATCAGGAAAGATTAGAAAAAATATGGTTTGTATTTTCAGTACATACTATATGCTGCTAGCATTCTATACACTGAAGTTTCGAAAGGAACTTGAATTCTGCACATGGATTGATAGCAGGATAGTCCTCAACATAAACAACAGTTTCACACCATCATCTTCCCTTCCCAGCTATTTTCAAACTCTTCATGAAAAGTTTATTTAACATAATACCCCTCTTGCCTGTTTGCCCTAATTACTTTGTACCTGTCTTTTATTTACTTGTATATTTACTTCTTTTTGACAGACTAGTGGCAGTATTCGTCTTATCTCCTGTCTCATCCTACAGTACCCGATGCAGAAACTATTATTTATTTATAGTGTTATGAATGTTCATGACACTTTCAAAGCAGAGAAAAACAGGTTGAGCTAAATTAGATTAAGAATGTAAAAAAGATAACAACAGACCATAGTGGGTAGAGCCCAAGAAAGAGGGAAGAAAATGTTCTCACCGTAACTGAATACAGTGGATCTTTGTCTGACTGAGAGGAAGAAAAGGGATGGGGCTCCTTTAAGAGTCAGAGTGGAAAGGGAGACTTAGGAGCAGAACCAAGGGGGGCAAGAGGGGAATAGAAAGCGGCCAGACCAGGTGGAGGCACTGACCCAACCATCTACATCAGGTTGGGGAGACAATATTTATATCCCCTGCATTCCAGAAGGGACCCTCTGTTTCATGGATCACCAGGATCCACCCTCTCACCTGTGAGACCAGAGTAGGATTGCATTTTGTGATCTGCTGTTGACATTGTACTAGTTGCCTTTTGGGGGGGGACTAGGAAGGAATTTTTCCCTCACTGACAATTTGGCCAACGCAGGATTTTTTCACCTTCCAGACAGCAAGTCAGGGACCAAGTGGGATAGGTAAGCAGGTCACAACTTAGTAGGTAGTAGGTATCCAGTGAAGTTACTCCTTACAGAGGGAACAAGGCTTCCTGATAAATAGCAATTGGAAATGGATTTAGGGAAAGGTATCCATTAAGGATGCTGGGAAAAGGGGGTTAGGGCTCCTAACATCTGGTACAGCAGGGGGACAACCCTCCCTTTCTTCCCAGCCCCCTCTCCCCTTAACACTTATAGGAGGGAAGGGCAGCAGAGTTCCAGAACTAGGTTAGGACCAGGTTGAGAAGGGGCAGCCCTCCCAAACAGGTGGAAACATTTAAGGAAAGAATGATGCTCTGCTCTGCAAACTAATAGCTGGGTATTCCCCCATTTGTTAAGTGAATAAAGTTGCAGCTTAATGAAACCACATCCACTGAATCCGGTCTTTCTTCCGGCATGGCTGGGACAATGTTTGTGTGGAAACGGCAAACACCAGGAGTAGAATAATGCTCAGGAAAGCACAGTTTCCTTGCAGAGAGCAGATAGTTTGACTTGATTAGTTTCACTTTTTTTTTTATTTAAAATTCTACTTTTAGTGGCTTATTGTTGAAAGGCTTCACAGAGAAGTAAATTAAGAGATTAGACAGTCACACGGATACAAAGACTGCGGTTTGTGTCTGTGCGTAAGTAAAGGAGGCAGCATGAAAAAAGGCACAGAGGTGAGTGTAGAAGGATAAAGAAGGAATGAGCAGGAGGGAGGCTTGAGAAGAGCAAAGGCAGTGGTGATAGGTGGACACAAGAAGAGAGGAGAGCAGATATACAGGCACTGACTTTTGCAGTGTTTTGCCTAAGTAAGGACTACAAGACTCAGTTTGCTATGTTATCTATTTGTGGTGTAAGGCATACATGCATATATATTTGACTGGGCTATCTTTTGAAATAACATATTTTTTCCTGCATTCATGTTTACATTACCAGCTAGTTGAACAATATTAAAAATAAGCATTATAAAAAAACTAAGAAATTGTAGGCAAAATTCCTATGTTCAGGTATCTAAGCCCCTTTGAGGCATATCTGAACGTGTCAAAACTCAAGTATGCTAATTGCCTCTGATTTTCTATAATTAATATGGTATCCAAAGACCCTAATATATGCCTCAAGACAGGACAAAATAAGACACATGGAGTTCTTCCAAAATTGATAAATATAATAAAATGTCAGGGTAAAACAAGACATGGTATGTAATCAAACTTGCTTAAGTGGCAACAAGAAGCCACCATGTCAACAAGAAACTAAAGGGGCATTAATATTTTTCTGTGAGGATATGTGAGGAGAGGAAGACAATCTTTCTGAGAAGTGAGACAATTTGTATTTGTGATGGACAGGGATCCATTATTGCTTATAAATCAACTTTAAAAGAATTCTAAACTCCTAGAAAAACATTCATATGTTCACTGATGTTTTGTCCAACCCAATTTAAATTGTGCAGATATCTATTAAAGCTCTGATTTTCCATACATGCATGTTGCAAAGGGTTATTTTCCAGTATTTGAGCAATAATTGCCATGTTCTATCCAGCAAAATTCTGAATCATTTTAAGTGGGGGTATAAGCAATTGTAAGTAGCTAGAACAGTAGTGGGCAACCTGCGGCCCATCAGGGTAATCCACTGGCAGGCCACGAGATAGTTTGTTTACATTGACCATCCACAGGCACGGCCACCCGCAGCTCCCCATGGCCACGGTTCACTGTTCCTAGCCAATGGGAGCTGCAGGAAGCATGTTTAGTCTTGAGAAAAGAGGACTGAGGAGGGACATAACAGTCTTCAAATACGTTAAGGGCTGTTATAAAGAGAATGGTGATCAATTGTTCTCCATATCCACTGAAGGTAGGACAAGTAGTAATAAGCTTAATCTACAGCAAGGGAGATTAAAGGTTAGTCTACACTACAAATTAAGGTTGACCTGATTTTCACTCTCAGTGCAAAAAGTTAAACCCACTTAAATGCCAGTATATACACTACTAGTCAATGGAAGACTTCTTCCATCAACCTAGCTATCACATCTAGAAGACGTGGATTTACTACAGTGATGGAAGAACCCCTTCCACTCCTATAGTAAGTCTATGCTATGGTGCTGCAGAGGCTCAGATAAAGATAGTTAAGCCCTGGAATAGGCTTCCAAGGGAGGTTGTGGAATCCATATCATTGGAGGTTAAGAGCAGATTAGACACATACCAGTCAGGCATGGTCTAGGTATACTTGGTCCGGCCTCAGGATAGGAGGCTGAACTAGATGACCTCTCCAGGTTCCTTTCAGCGCTACATTTCTATGATTCTGTATATTTGATTGTGAAGAAGCTGAGAAGTACTTGCATGTGAAAGTACCATCCACCCGGGAGCAAGAGAAAGTGATAATAGCCAACTGACTAGAAAAGAACATTATTAAAAATTCTCATCTTGCTAACAGAAATATCTTTCTGTTTCTAAATTTTCTTGGGTACAACTTGGTAGCAGAGTTTTCTTTAAAATTTGGTGTCATTTGTGATTTTAATTGTTGCAAAAGACAGACTAGAACACATTATTAAACTGTATTTTCTATACAGCCGACAGTACTTTTATTAAAATATTTGACATTTAACTGCAAAAAGACAGGACTTGTGGTATATTTGTGTGGTTGCTGCCATCTTTTCTGACATTGAGGATTGAACCAGGGACCTCCAGAGTTAAAAGCATTAATCTCCACAGCTTGATCTTGAGCTCAGGAGCCAGGCTCTGTAATCCTGGCCAGTAACATACTCATATCGTCTGTGGAACAGACACTGACAGAGCTACTTAACACACACTGGCCTGTGGGCTGATGACAGGAGGGATCCTATGAATAAACTCCACCCTGCTCCACTTTCTTTTCGGCATAGGTGTTACATGACTCTACTTTTGCGTGACTCTAGTTATGGTAAACATTTATTTTTGAAAGATACTTTAAAATCTTAAATAGTTTTTCATGATGGACAGTAGTCCATACTGGAAACAGTATAAGACATTTTTCTGGCAGTCAGTAAGACAAGATTCCAATTGATCTTGATTAAGTAGATTTTTCAAACTGTGGAGTGGACTATTGGTCAATTGCAAGGAGACTCAATTGCTTATTTCATGTTAGTTATGAGGATGATGCCAACTTCCAGAAGCAAATTACATTATTTGGAAAAAAGTTTAGTGCCAGAGTGTGAATTAGGAGCCAAAGAACTATGTTTGAAAATCTCTGGCAAATGCTCCCTGTACAAAAACTGTTTTTTCCTCTGAATGTAACTAACATTTTCAAAGCCATCTAAGGGATTTAGACACCTTAAAGTGAATGATAAATGTATATCTAAATTCGCTATATAGCATCAAAATCTCAATCCTATTATTTAAAGCTCTCATACAAACATACAGAAAATGTGAGTATTTTCAGTGCTGCTACATTATTTTAAATGTTGATTTTTATTTAAAAATCCATAACAGATTGCTTTCTCCATAATTTTTGTCCTAGATTACTAAGCATGGCAGTACTAATAGAAATATTGGTATATCATTTAATTTTATTTTTCTTAAAATTCACATTAAAGATTAAAAAGACTAATTCAATTTAGCATAGCTATACATCATATTTTTTAAATAACTTCGTTAAAACTCATGTATTATTGGATGAAACCAAGTGAAGTAATGTCTAACACTAACTGAAATACCTGAGTAATCTTTAAGTGATTTTTTCCCCTAATGAGTGTTTATATTTTTAAGTGTAATGTTAAAAGAAACAATACACAATATACGAAACACTGATTGCATTATTTTAAAAAACATATTTTCTTTAAGTACATCCACTGTTTGCTTTTGAAAAAAAAAATTAACTTTCAAAATTACATAAAAAGTAACATCTTCCCAAGTGATTTTACCTATTCTTTGTGAATCAAGTACATTCATTAAGACTACTCACACATTTAAATGTATCTTTCAAATGTGAACTGTCCTCATCTCACAAATAGTGAAATCAATCAACCAACCTTAATGTGATAAAAAACATTCCTCACAACTCTGGCCATGTCTACACATTATGTTGCTCAGGGGTGTGAAAAAAAACACCCCCCTGAGTGACCTAAGTTTCACCAGCATAAATGGTGCGCACAGCACTGTATCAGTGGGAGAACTTCTCCTGCCAACATAGCTACCTCCGCTTGTTGAGGTCATTTTATTATGTCGATGGGAGAGCTCTGTCCCATCAGCATAGAGCAGCTAAACAAGCGATCTTACAGTGTCGCAGCTGATTGGTACTACTGTGCAGCTCTAAGCTCGCTAGTGTAGATATGGTCTAAGTTGATGAAAGCTATACTACCTACTAAACCTCAGAAGAGTTTTTACTCTCAAAATGTGACAGTTTGTAACCAACTATTTGCTAACGTACTCTAGTAAAGTGACACAACTGTAGAAAGGTACAACAATATCCTTTATTCTACTCCTCTTGGACACAAGCATGTATAATACTTTTCCCAGAGAGCTGCACTGAAACAGACAAACGTGAGGTAAAGATCTTAATTTCTCACAAAGAACCATAGTTTTAAACTATTTGACATTAAAACTGCATACACATACATTTTTAACCTAAAGGTTATAGTATGCGTCATTTTGCAATACCATGCTTGCCACAAGAACACATGAACTTTCACTAACCTTGTTCCAAACCCTGTCACAAATACCCATCTCCCGTCTTTTTGCTGCACTTTGTTTAGAACTTTTAATTTGGTATTTATTATTTTATAGTTAAGTCACACCAAGACACTGAATTTGTTCAGATGTTAAAAGAAAGGAATAGCATAATTTTTAAAAATCAGATTTAAGCCTGAACAGAAATTTGCACAGGACCATGGGAGAGGAGGAGAAATCACAGAAAGCTAAAGAGATTCTAGAAAGAAAAAAACTGATTTAAAAAAATAAAAATAGGTAAATAATGCTTGCATTTGTTGGTTAAAATTTACTCACTTGTTTTCAGCATAAGAGTATATAGATTGCTATGTTTCTTGGCAGATTTTGAAGACATTATTGTTTCAAAGAATCTCAATTTAAATATAGTGAGATCTGTCTTTCAAGGGGCTAATCACACAGTTGTGTTAATTTTAGATGGATTTCAGCAGCAACGTTTGTTATTACTGAAATATAAAAAAAAAACAGTGCTATAAAAAGTGTTCTGCTTTCTTCTGAACAGATCTTGGGACTGATCCAAAGCCCACTGAAGTAAGTGGAAATCACGCCTCCCTCCCCACCACATCCCCCAATAACATTAATGGGCTTTGGATCAGACCTTTATTCATTGCACCCAAACAACTCAGCTGGATGTTGGGGAATTCAAGGGGGAAAGAATAATCTTCTCAGGCCACAGAGCAGCTCAGCAGCCACTACTTTTACCCCTTTCTCCGTGGAGGAAAGGAGTGAGGGACAACCTTCTCCATCCGACCTTCAAAGTGTCACTATGTCAGCTCATAGTATTCTTCTCCAAACCTTCAAATTGGAAGTAGTTGGGTCCCCTCTGTTGTGGAAGGAAGCGTTTAGCCTATGTAGAGCTGCTCTACTGAGGAAACACCAACACCACTCACTGTCCAGAACACTGGAGAGTGGGCACTGGTGTTGGCCCACTCTGCTTTGAACACAAAGTAAAAAATAAAAAGTATAAGGAAAGCCCAACAGTGAAAACAACGCCAAGAAATTTTCTGAGCAAGGGAGAGGACTCCAAGGTTTACTTCTTCAAAATAAATGCTAAATTTTATGACTGACATTCTAATATTGTATAAAGAATAGCATAAACATGATGAGGAAAGTACTACACACAACACTAATATTAAACGAGCAGTATAAATAACCCCTTGCAACATGCATGTATGGAAAAAAATAGATCCATAATACTATATATAAACAGCCTTCTGCTGCCTCATTTCCTTCCATTGCCTCCTCAGAGACAAATTGTATTTGGAATTTGAGGAAGAGGAGAAAGTAGATGATGAGCATGAATATGCAGAGTCCATCTCAAAGAACTCTGGTTACATGTAAGTAACATTCATTTGTTCTTCAAGTATTCCCTGAATATTCCCATTTATGGGATAGTTTGGCAGGCAATATCCCATCAGCAGAAGATGACAGAGTTCTAACTGAAGAGAGACTGAAGAACTGCCCTACCATAAGTGAGCACCCAATCCAGAAAGCCAGTGCTTTGGTAGAGTGTGACCTACCTCCAACAGGTAAGAAATTGATGTTAGATGGTATGTAGAGGAAAGTTGCAGGCTAACACAGTGGTTCTCAACCTTTTTTCATTAACGGACCCCTAAAAAATTTCAAATGGAGGTGCAGACACCTTTGAAAATCTTAGGCATAATGGGGTCCGCAGACCACAGGTTGAGAACCACTGATTTAATGCATCTAGCGGGTGTGTGAAGACACAATGTGACCCTCTGCACATCATATGAAGAGACTGGAAAACGTATGTAGTTCTTTGGTCCTGTTAAGATAGTATGCTAGAGTTCTCTTAGAATCTAAAGTACATGACTTTGATTCCCTTATGTGAGCATGAGGTTTAAAAGAAAACTGGCAGATTAATAATATGATTAATGTGGAAGTCACCTACCACACCTAGGAAAGGAAACTAGGGTGTTAGGATGAAGCAGCATATCCCTGTGAAAGATAGTGAATGGTGATCGGCCACGAGGGAATGGAGTTTGCTTATTCACATAGCGGACACTATGGTTACCAAAAATGCCATTTTAATAGGTAGGTGAATAGAGAACAAATGGAAGTTTCATGAGCTGCATTAGAGGTCCCATTATAGTACTGCATCTTTTATAGAGTGCTACATATTGACAAGTCCCTTCATATACTCCTTAACCATATAATGTGCAAAGACAGATTTATCTATTAGTACATGGTAGTCTAATAATGCTTGATGCACTTCCAAGGGGGAAACGGAAAGATCTGCAAGCTTCAACTGAAGCAAGTTTTCAAGAATGTACTGAATTGGAGCCAACAGTTGATCTATGTACCTTGTTTATCCAAATTTAGTTCACTTGAGATGTAAGGCTTTCTAGTCAATTGCTTCCTGAAGTTAATCAATATCTGTTGCACTTCTAAAAGGGCAAGATTTTTTTCAAAGTCTATTAGAATCCCAGACCTCAGTGCTATCAAGTGCAATGATAGAGGCCTGGGTGATAAGTCTAGTAATAGGAAAGAAGTCTATACATTTCCTGGAGGGGGTTGAAAAAGGGTTGTGTATTGTTATTGCCTCAGCCATGCTAGGGCAACTGGAATTATCTTATCTTCTTAATCAGTCTCTGGATGAAAGGAAATGGCAGGAAAGCATAGAAGAGACCTCTCCCCCCAGTTCAGGGAAAAGCAACCAATGTGGACAGACCGTCTTTCCCTGCACTTGAGCAAAAGCAAAGAGACTTCAGATTCCGTCAGATGCCAAAGAGGTCTATGTACAGGAACTCCCACAAGTTGAATGTGTGACCTATCACCCATTTCTTTAAAGGGTATTCGTGCAGTTCCATTACATCTCTGCTCAACTGACATGCTAGCAGACAAGGACAACAGCCTAAGTGTAGATCTATGGGATAAATGCTGTGCTGGATACACCAGCTCCAAACTTGACTGCTTCCTTGCAGCTAGAAGAGTGACTCCCTCTTGGCTTGTTCACATAATACATTGCCATGGTACTGTCTGTGAGAAGTTGTATTTCTTTTGGGTTGATCAACCCCATGAATATATTGCCTGTACTTGTGTGAAATTTAACAAAATCCAGTGTTGCAGACTTCTCAACCTAAGATATGACATATGCAGGCTAGGACGTGTGGCCCATGAGAGTTAGAAAAAACATTACTTCTTGAGTAGGATTTTGATGGAGCAGCACCCTTATGGAGTGTTGAACCTTCAGAAATCTTTCTTGACAGTAATGCTCTGCCCTTTGAGAGTTAAGAAATGTATCTATAAAGGGGATCCTGTGTGTAGGAAGCAGAAGGGATTTTTTTCATGTTTCTTACTTAGTCACTCAAAGCACATGAGAGTACAGATCATACAAAACAAACAAACATCTTAAAATGCAGTGTCCCTCACTATCTCACCCTTCCCTTGTGAGGATCATCCAGGAAGGCAGCCAGGTAGTCCCCTGCTTCATGAAGACTTGTGTGCTGTGTTGCTTCTCTATCATGGATTGGAGAAAATGGCTCCCAAGCAGAACAGCTTCTGCCCTTTTTAAAATCTTCACCTCCCCATGTCACATGACCCCTTGCCAAGGTGACTCCCCCACTGGCTAAACCAGTTATTCTGTGCAGAGACCAGTCTTTGTCTTCAGTGACTAGATTTCAGACAATAGGGTACGTAGAGTCAATTACCCTCTATTGTTATTCTTTTGCCACCAACCTTTGGAATCTCAATCCAACAGGGAGGCAAAAAAGACTATAGAGAAGGAAAAACAATTTACAGATTAGAGGCATTTACAGAACACTCAGGATAATGATATCTGGACATATCAAATATGGCTTAAGTTGGGAGCAATTAACATTACCTTAATATAGGCTCTAATACTACAAAGCACTCAAACATACTTAAAGTTAAGTACATTTTTGAGTGCTTTGCTGAATCAGGGACACAAGGAGTAAATACACTGAAGACCCTTCACCACAACTACTTTAAAGGCAGAGATGGAGGGAAAGGGTCAGTAGGCTAAAAGCCAACAATTCCAGAATCTACATTTCATGGAAAAATTGGACAAAGATGCACCTTGTAACTTGCTTATGACATATTTCCAATAGGATCAAATCCAGAGGCTAGAGCCTTTTACTGACAAAGTCCTACCTGGCTCCTGTGAACTTCATTCTTGGTAGCTTAAACTGCAACTGAATTTTACTTATTTTATACTGATCCACTACTCAGTTATTTTCCAGAAAAAACAAACTGTATTAATAGATAATTTAGAACAGACAGAAAATGTAGTTTGATGACAACATGAAGCATCCAATTTTTCAAAACGCAGCCACCCACATTCCCTTTCATTATCCTAAATGCATGGTTTTTTAACACAGTCAGCCACTGTAAAATAAGGCCTATGAATGTGAATTTAACATTAAAATACAAAATTATGAATTGAATACCTATATAATAAAAAGTTATGTCTATAAAATGCACCATACTATACTAATGTCTGTATAATATGCAAATGCTGACAGCACTGGCATATGGTACACTTCAAATGATAGCTCTTTCTAGTCAATTTAGTCTCCCTAGTCGGAATACAAGCAACAATTCAATTACACTGAACTGAATTTATCCAAACTGTAGTGAGTTGCAAATCTCACAAGGTTCTTGAAATGTACCTGGAGTTTCCTAGTTTCAGCCAGGTCATAAATACTATGGAAAGAAGGGCAAAGATAGGTTAAGTGGCATGTCTAATATCATACAAATCAATACTCAGATTTCCTGGCTTCCATTCCTATGCTTTTTATCCACTGGACCACTTTTTTTCTGTGTGAAAATATATAAACATATAAATATAAAAATGTCTGGAGGAAAGAAAGATGGAAATACTAAGATATCTGTTCCCAGAACTGCCCTGAAACTGCATATATATTCTTACAATAATAAATCAAAAGTGCACTTAGAAATTAGTTTGAGGAGCCAATATGTTTAAGGATACAATCAAATATGCTGAAAAACAAGTTTTATTGTATTCATTTCAAATAATATTAGTAAACAGGATAGAATGAAAATACCCTCATGGACTATTAAAAGAAGATGTTAACCAAAAAAAACAACAACAAAAAAACACTTTATTAAACAAAGAGAAAATATCAATGGGGAGAATTCATAATAAATGCACAGTGGATCTAAATTTCACCCATTTAAAAAAGAAGTCAAACCTGGGAAAATAATATCCCACTTTTTAAAAACAATCTCTACAGCCCCATCCCACAAACATTTATAGATATACTGAATGTACATACTCCCCTACTGACGGTATAAAGGAGGAGCATAAAGTCAAGCATTTGCATAACTATTTGCAGGATCAAAACCTATTTATATTTGCACTCCACAACTCAAACTCTTAGGCACCCAACTACCTGATTTGTCTGCACAAATACTTAGATGCTTGGTTGAATACTACTGAAAATTTGACCCAAATTTGACCCAACCTGTATTTTGAACAATAAAATATAGATAGCTGTAAATAGATTTTTAAGCATTGTAGAAAAACTAACAAGGGTGGAATATCTAAAAATAAACCAACCTCTAAACCCCAAGATGGTAATGATTCAAAACACTTAGGAAGTGCCAATTGAATATGTAAGCCAAAAATACAGTTAAAACTACTAACTAGTCAGTTAAAACATACTTTGACAGATTCCAATAGCCATTTCCAATACTGAAATATGCAGCTTTTCATAGGTAGTGCCAAATTCTACTCTTATGTGCACATATAGAACACTCATTAACATCAACAGGGGCCATACATTCACAACAGAGAACAAAATTTGGCTCCAAGTGTTCAGTCAACCCACTGCTTCTTAAGCAGCTAAAAGGCATAAAAAACTGGTGCTGGGCATTTACACCTCATACAAGCTCACTGATTCGTACATATTGTGCAAATAAATATCAACTAGACTAATAGGGCAAAATACTTTAGAGACACTATATACAGTTTAAATGATTTATTTTATTGCTGAAACTGATGAATACATGCCACAAAATTCAATATTTTACTATCTGCCTCATTGCCGTCTATTTACCTAACACATATAGAGTAAGAAATGTACTGAATGTTCACCAATAATGTTCCAAGAAAACATGGAAAATTTTACAAGCAGAATAACATAGTACTGATACTGTATGGTTCCAGCATTGTGATTTTCAATAAGGTGGAATGTATTTTGCAATAGATATTATTAATTCATTGGTCTACTTACAGAATATAACATGTGTAGTTATGCTGGATGCCTGGGAAATTATCCAGAAAAAAAAGGCATCTAGTATGCAGGGGGTAGTATCTTATCTGTGCAGGAAGGTCAAACTGAACCAATTTTACTAAGCTAGAATTCACTACATCTACCCATCATAAAATAAAATTTAAAAAAAATAAAGGTCCATGTTTTAGTTAAAGTCCTTTATCGGGAGGGGAAGGGGGGAGGGGAAATGCAGCTAGTTTTAAAAGGAAAAGTGCGCACATATGTTACTATTTCATGGGTAGGTGTTTTTTGTTTTAGTTTGCAGGTTTTTCCAGTTAAATATATTTCAGATTTAAAACTGAGACTATATAGACATCTCTCAGGAGAGATTTTCAAAAGCACAAATAGAAGTTAGATGCCTATCTCCCAGGAAATATTTTAATATTAACTCACACCATTTTTAGTAAGGCAAATTCCAAGTAGCAGCAAATTAAATTATGTTAATTTTCAAAAACTGAAGGGTTTATAAAAAAGTGTACATTATAATGCAACAGAACTATTTTGGGCATCAAGCTGAAAGAACTCAGAAAAAATTGCTTAACCATGCATACAATGGTAGAAGTCAGTAGAAGTCAGAATTTACATAACAATAACATTAACAACAATAGCCAGAATTCTCAACAACAGGTTTCTACAGTTAGATTCCTGCAGCAAAATTTTCAAAAGCACCTAAATTACTTTAAAATGTTACCACAATTCCTTATTTAGGTGCCCAAATAACTAGCCTGAAAGGTTCAGAAGCTATCACTAAAGTCAGTAAACAATTTGTATTCAAGAACATCTTTGGTAGGCATTAAACAGTGATTTCATGGGCTTCAATTAGATGTCTACTTCTGAATTCATGAATTTGAATCTACAGCACACATGCTTAATGGAAGAATTATTCAGATCAATGTGAGAGCCTAAATGCTTTTACTTTCCTGTATATACTACCACAATAAAGTGATTAAACCCCAAATATAAGGGAATATATCTGGCATGTTAGACTATTGTTCTATTAGAAACTTAAGGAACCTTATCAATTAAAAAAAATACCTACTTGACCTTTTTAAAATGTACTGTTGTTACAAGTACTACAACACCTAAAATTGCTGAAACTGAAGACTAGAAAATATTTTTATTTTTGTTTATTCTGTGCATTATACATCACTTTGTATAATCATTTTCACTCTTTCACTATAGTCAGCCTCCTGTGCTTGTGTGCACATCCCCCCACACAACAAGAGGAGAGAGAAAGATTGTTTTAAAAATAAGAAAATGTTGTAAAAAATCAGGATGATGAATCAGAGGTTAGTATAATACCTTGAACTACCTTTAAAATACTGTTGTTTTTTATTTTAGTTTAATTAAATATTTAAGGCACATAGTTAAGTAGATCTGCAAGAGTGAAGCCAGAAGCTAAATTCATAAGCTCTGTGGGAGAGGAAATGCAAGAAAGCTGTTCCCTATAGAGCTTAGGCACTCCAAAGGAGCTTGGAAGCATCGGCTATGCATGTGCTATAAAAACGTGCATTTGGCCCATGCATGCTACATAAAACATACATGGCCTCTAAGTTTTAAGAAGCACATTTGTCCCCATACAGAGTTTATGGAGCATGCATTGCGTCTGCATGCCTCATGAAGTACCCAGAAATTACTATTGAAATACTTATCCCCCAAACCCTCTAAAACTAGAAAAAGGCACCACCTCTTGTGAATTACAATACGTTAATATTTGAAGACCATGGTTTTCAAAAGCAAATTTTCTTTTGGAGGGGGAAGAGGTTGTACCCATAGAGTCACAGAAGGGATCAATAGAAGACTAGATCGTACAGATTGACCTCCTGTATAGCACAGGCCTCTAACACCACCCAGCAAGAGCACACTGAACCCACAATGAGACCAGCGCATTACAACCCACAGGAGACCAGACTATTATGTGCCAAAGGGAGAGAATTGGGGAGACCGAGTTGTACCAGTGCTTGAGGCCCCCTTAAACAGCCAGGAAATGAATAAATGAGATATACCCAGATAATCCAGACAAATAACACACACCCACACATTGCTGAGGAAAGCAAAAAACTCCAAGACTGCCAATCTTACCTATCGGAAAATTCCTTCCCAACCCCACATATGGTGATCAGTTAGACCCCAAGCATGTGAGCAAGAACCAGCCAGCCAAGCACCTGAGAGAGAGAATGCTTGGTGCCACCTCAGAGCCATTGCCCAGCCTGCCCAATCTCCTGCCCTGGCCAAAGCTGAGGCTTCAGAGGAAGGAGATTAAAAACCCTCCCAGAATACATTGGGGGAAAACACCCCTTCCTGGTCCCTGCCAGTGGCTGTTTGAAAACCTGAAGCATGAGTATTTAGAAACAGAAGATGTAAACCAGAAATGAGCCCCAGGTCTTTTGAGCCCTGTTCCCTACCATCACAAATAACCATATCATATAAATGCACTAATAAATTCGTTCTGCTCTCTTTATTTGCCCCACAACTCCTATTGGGTGGCTGTTTGAGAACCCCATTCCTTCTTCTAATTTCCAGCCTGAATTTGTTCATGGCCAGTTAACATCCATTTATTCTTATGCCAACACCATCTTTGAGCTTAAATAACTCTTCTTCACCCGCCCCAACATGTATTTAGAGAGAGCAATCATATCCCACCTCAGCCTTCTTTTTACTAGACTAAACAAGCCAAGTTCTTCCAGCCTCCTTTCATAAAACAGGTCCTCCTTTTCCTATCATCCTAGTAGCTCTTCTCTGCACCTGTTCCAGTTTAAATCAATCTTTTCTGAACCTGAGATACCTTATCTCTTTTTTTGTTTTAAAAAACAGGATTTGGAGAAAGTGTTGAGGCCACTTAAAATCTCTAGTTGGCCTCCAAAACCTGAGGTATTCAAACTCACAAGTTGTTTTTGTAAATATTGGCCTAAAATTTCTGAATCAAATAATTTGATTTATCATAGGCCAAAAAAGTATGAGAAAAATGTCAGATGTGTGCCAATTTTTGCACCACAATATTTTAAATGCCTGATCAAGTTGGCCTCAAACATTCTAAAAATTATATTTTATAGAATAAGACTATTAAATTAATGACAGATTAGTTTCAGTCTAGTAAAGTTAAGGATAAAACAACCCATGGTTATTATAAAAGAAAGCTAGCGCTACTTAATTATGGAGAATGTCTATTTTCTCCATAATAGTTAGTGCACAAGTGACATTTCTTAATAAACTTGCTAGGTGGACTCCATTTTTCTAGCCAGATTTAAAAGGCAAAATTACATATGGATTAAATCAGCAAAATGTTAGTGGTTAAAAGAAAATGTTTTTCCCTTCTAGATTTACTCCCCTCCCACTGAGTCATCTGAAACCATAGATTTTTGTTGTTAAGAAGTTCTGGGTTAAAAGACTGTTGTCTACTTTATCTATTTTATTAGAAAAATACATATTTGTAAAGATATCCTAAACAAAATGGGCCAAGATTTCCCCGGCATAATACCACTGAAGCCACAAATGTTACACTAGGCCCAATAACTTACATGGTTTGGAACATTTACCAGTCACTTACTAGCCAGAGGACTAAATCTAATAAACGGAAGTCATTAGTGAGCATTGGTCAGCTGTAATAAACGTCCCCAAAGTAGAACTGATTACACTGGTCTACAATTTTTGAGAAGTCGTCTGCTTCAGAGATAAAATGTGCTATTTATTATGTATTTTGATGTGCTGAATTCAAATATGACAATTAAAACAACTGATTGGCTACTGTTTCTAAGATATTTAAGTTTTTACATTTTATGACTATGTATATTGTGTAGATAGTAGAGTTTTAATCATAAATTGTAAACCTAGGTCTTTTCATGTGTTTATGGTTGCTTCACATGATAATATTTCACCTGTCCTGTTTATGTAACACTTTAAAAATCAGCAAAAGGGTTATATAAATAAAATTTATTATGAAACAAAAGGCAAAAAACTATTCTGTACATAGTTTAGTCCTATTCAGTGTCTACTCGGCGCTTCTTGGCTTGTCTCTTGTATTCATTAAATGGAGCATCTCTTGTCACTGTCCAGCAATAGTCTGCAAGCATTGATGGGCTCCATTTGCCCTGATAGCGTTTCTCCATTGTTGCAATGTCCTGGTGAAATCGCTCGCCGTGCTCGTCGCTCACTGCTCCGCAGTTCGGTGGAAAAAAATCTAGATGAGAGTGCAAAAAATGTATCTTTAGTGACATGTTGCAACCAAGGCTTCTGTATGCCTTGAGGAGGTTTTCCACCAACAACCTGTAGTTGTCTGCCTTGTTGTTTCCGAGAAAATTTATTGCCACTAACTGGAAGGCTTTCCATGCCATCTTTTCCTTGCCACGCAGTGCATGGTCAAATGCATCATCTCGAAGAAGTTCACAAATCTGAGGACCAACAAAGACACCTTCCTTTATCTTAGCTTCACTTAACCTTGGAAATTTTCCACGGAGGTACTTGAAAGCTGCTTGTGTTTTGTCAAGAGTCGGAGTGGCCGATGTAGTGGGAATCTCTTGCACGACTATCCCATTCGCAGAGATAACAGCAGTACTTTGTGGATCCAGTCTGCAGACCAAGCAAGAGAGCAACAACCTTCAAATCGCCACAAAGCTGCCACTGATGTTGGTCATAGTTTATGCACCTCAAAAGTTGTTTCATGTTGTCATAGGTTTCCTTCATATGGACTGCATGACCAACTGGAATTGATGGCAAAACATTGCCATTCTGCAGTAAAACAGCTTTAAGACTCGTCTTCGATGAATCAATGAACAGTCTCCACTCATCTGGATCGTGAACGATGTTGAGGGCTGCCATCACACCATCGATGTTGTTGCAGGCTACAAGATCACCTTCCATGAAGAAGAATGGGACAAGATCCTTTTGACGGTCACGGAACATGGAAACCCTAACATCACCTGCCAGGAGATTCCACTGCTGTAGTCTGGAGCCCAACAGCTCTGCCTTACTCTTGGGTAGTTCCAAATCCCTGACAAGGTCATTCAGTTCACCTTGTGTTATGAGGTGTGGTTCAGAGGAGGAGGATGGGAGAAAATGTGGGTCCTGTGACATTGATGGTTCAGGACCAGAAGTTTCATCCTCTTCCTCCTCCTCGTCTGACTCAAGTGAGAATGATTCTGGTGCATCAGGAACTGGCAGGCCTTCTCCGGGGGGTACTGGGCGTATAGCTGATGGAATGTTTGGATAATGCACAGTCCACTTTTTCTTCTTTGACACACCTTTCCCAACTGGAGGCACCATGCAGAAGTAACAATTGCTGATATGATCTGTTGGCTCTCTCCAAATCATTGGCACAGCAGAAGGCATAGATTTCCTTTTCCTGTTCAACCACTGGCAAAGATTTGTTGCACAAGTGTTGCAGCATATGTGTGGGGCCCACCTCTTGTCCTGATCTCCAATTTTGCAGCCAAAATAAAGGTGATAGGCTTTCTTAACCATAGTGGTTATACTGCGCTTTTGTGATGCAAAAGTCACTTCACCACAAACATAGCAGAAGTTATCTGCACTGTTCACACAAGTACGAGGCATCTCTGCTCACTTTGGCTAAACAGAAGTGTGTCCCTTTGCAAAATCAAACACTGACAAATAAGAGAGCACGACACTGTATGATTTCTAGAGCTGATATAGGGCAATTTGTTCAGCAGAGTGATGTAAGCTTCGTTAGGATTGCATCATCCATGACTTCTAGGAATAACATGATGCAATTCATATCATGTATGACGCAATACCAGCTTCAGGTTGCATCATTCATTGTTTTGCCTAAAAAGCAAGTACTGTCCAAACCCAGTCATAGATTTATTCATAGATCCAGTCAAAGATGTATTTTAGTCATTTCTGGTTTAAATTGAGACCCTTCCCTTTATAACTCACTTATCCTCCACCATTCCCAAGTCAAGGGTCGTATATACTGACCCAATAGCATATCTTGAAAACTAGAACCAATCAACAATTTTAAGCATCATTTTCATTCTCAGTGACCCAGAATTAGTAAAGTTTGACTACATTTATTTCAGAAGCATTTTGGCTGTAGAGCAGTGTTATTGGGTGAATCAATATATTTTAAGAACACGATCACATCAACTGCCTATACAAACAATGATCTGCTCATATGTACAATACTAGCTCTGGAATGGGTAGAGTACTGCTTTGGAAAGATAACCACAGACTATAGAAAGCACCAGGACCTGGAATGACCCAGTCCTTCAACCACCCAATAGATGTTTCTCTCTACTTTTAGAGCATTCCCAAGACCCTCACACAAGGAGAGGGAAAGGACCTTTGATAGCTCATTCCTCTATGATGAATAATAAGCTAGATCCTGCTTTCTTTTCCATGGGTGTAATAGCCCAATGTATTTTTCTGGTTTTCTAAATTTGTACAGTTACAGCTGAAATAATACTTAAAGAGTTAATATCGGTCTCAAAATATCTTTTCTTCCATGTATATATATATTTAGGTCTGATTGTTTATAGCTGCCAGTTGCTTTCTTAATGAACATTTCACTATTGCGACATAACCTGTTTTGCTGACCTTGTCAAAGGATGAGGGGAGAAGGGGGAGAGAAAGCCCAAGAGCACAGACTTAAATCACAGTAAGAGGAGACAAGTAGGAAAACAAATCAAAGAATACTTTGTCAACTGGGTAACAATGTAAAAAGCAACACTGAAAAATCAAGTTTAAACAATGAATAACATTTTAAGAATGGTTGCATACATTAAAAGCAACGTATACAATTTTATTTACATTTTCATCTGCAGAAAACAACTCACCTTGTAGGAAAATTCAGGCAACATAGTTTCAAAAACTATTTGTCTGGATGACTTATGTTTAAGGACAGTCAGAACTGTATTTGCAGAATTATGGAGGAGAAATAAAACCAAGCCTATAAAGTGTATGAAAAACAAATCCAACTGCTGAATCCTTGGGGAATGTAAAGTTTTGTGAACAATGAAAATAATGGTGGTACTGAACTGAAACCACAGTGTATTTATGTTTAGTGATGTTTTTTATTGACAGTGACTTCAAGATAAAGAGAAGATTAGGTAGGAAAGGTTAGAGGGAATCCAAGAGACAAATGAAATATTAGGGAACATGTGCTGAGCACTAAAACAGTGCTTCCCCACCTCCTACCCCAAAGTTCCCTTTCTGCAAGACTGTTCATGGAAGCCAAGCCTCTTCCATGTTATGTAGTGTGACATGCACTGTGAAAATGTGTGACATGCACTCATAACAGATTTTAAATCAAATCCAATAGGAAGTACAGTAGTCTTACGTCACAGTAACCTTAAGTAATCCTAGAGAGCACTGTCTTTTTTAAACACATGCTTATCTAGTTTTCTTTAATGGCATCATTGTAATTGTATTATAATGGACATGCCAGTTTATAATGATCTTTTCAAGGGCTTGTACATTTCTGGCAAAATTTCACCTTTGAGCAGAGAATAAAGATGAGAAATTTTAAGTGAAAAAGAGAATATGGAAAGGAAAAAATAGGTCATTTGAACACTAAAAAAAGACAAAATTGTTTTTCCACCAAATATAATTTTTTCACATGCTTATTCTGATGTTTTGATAAATATAAGCCATTTCTGAGTTAAAACTGAAAAATTACTATGGTTTGTGCTCAAAGTGTATTCATATTGACGAAATGTCTTCAAACAACAGTCAAGTTATGAAAACATTCATGTAGGAGAGAAGAGATGCACAGTGTGTGTCTTTTTATCACTCTACAAAGGTGCAATACTATGCATGAATGAGTGCTTCTCTCTAGGAGTAAAACTTACTGAAATAAATGTATCCAGGTTCATTTAGCTTATTAGACATCAAAATACACTCACATGGATTCCTCTGTCCTCTTCCTTTATCATCATTCTCTTTTACATATCAGCATACTCAAAAAACTAGTTAGAAAAACTAAGTTAGAATTCCCACATCTATGAAATCATAAAACAAACAAGGCATTTTTCCCTCCAGAAAGGAGCAGTTAGTAGCCCTGTGGAGCAGATAGGACATCCTATTTGAAAAAAAGCCCAAAAATCCATAAGAAATCCAAACCCTAACCCCACAGAACTATGGGCATCCATATAGAATGCCTGCTCCCAGCAGCACAACTGGCTCTGTGGTCACGCCACCATTGTTAATGGTCCGCAGATGTGTATTATCCTATGTATATACCCCTACCCCATCCCACCCTATAGCCACAAAGAAGAGGCATAAGACATAAACTAGAAGTTAAAGATGCAAAGAGCAATACTGACTTTGATGGGAAAATCCCAGGGTATTTTAAGGGGAAAAGAGGTCCACTTATAAGGGTCCTAAAGTTTCATATAAGTCAGTGGTTCCCAAACTGGGGTTCGTGAACCCTGGGGGTTCACAAAATGTTACAGGGGGTTCTCGGGAAAAAATTCCCTAATGGCGGACAGAGCTGTCCCTAGGGACCCCAGACAACATGGGGCCAGCAGCCTGGAGCCCCTGGACTTCCAAGAGCTAAGCAGATCAAAGCAAGCATAACTATCATACTGCGGAGATTTAAACTCCAAGACTCCTTATAAGAAATGGAAAGGGAGGTGGATATTTTTTGCTGTTTTTAAAATTAAATAGGCAGGTAGTATTGTTTTTAGAGTTATTATGAAGAACAAGTTTAAGCTTTGTTGTAACGTGTGTTGTTTGCCTGGACTACTCAAGACCTGAATGCTTATGTAGGAGGAACTCTTTGAGTTGGCTTCTTAAATACCTTCATGCTGTTTCGCATCTGATACTTCTTGATGAAACATAGGAGCCTTGTCTTATAACAGGCTTATTCAAAGTGATACAAGCTACGGAAGTGAGATCTTGGAAGAATGTTGCCGTTTTCATAATGTAATAAAAATAGTGTAATTATAAATAATAATTAATAATAAATAGTGTGTAATAAGCATGTCATAAAAACAAATTTTATATTTCCAAGATCACTGCTTTTATAATTTATACTCGGGTAAAGGAGAAAATCCCTGGAAATATTCATTTTTAGGAGGGGGTTCGCGAGACTTGACATTTTAGTGAAAGGTGTTCACAGGTTGTTAAAGTTTGGGAACCACTGATATAAGTGCTGAGACATCAATCCACTTTCAAGGTGTACTTCCTGAAATGGGCAATTTTTATTTGATTGGGTGCTTGCATGTAATACACCTCTTCTATTTTAAAAAAAAATAATAGAAGAAGGAACAAAACCCATTTGTGTAATATTATGACCAACAGAATCTTGAATGTTGTGGGTTTAGTTTTAATTACAGCATGCTTACAATACCATAAATTACAATACATCTTTATCAGGAGGCAGCAAGAAGCAGGCTATTAAACAGTCTCAGCCTTTAACTATTTTTCAACAACATACTGGAACATTTTCATAGAACCATATAGAACTGATGGTAAAATATGCACACAGGTATTAGAATTATGCATTTAGATGTGTAGAAAAAGAAAACTCTCAAGCCACATACAATATTAGTCCATATTACACATGCTGTAGAAATTACAATATGTAAATTCAAAAGATCAAAGTACACGCACCACATTTCACAAAGTACTTAGTTTCAAGAATGTGCCTTCTCTTGCACTGAAGAAAAAATGTAAAATCATATGCAAACCGAATAAACCAAAAGCCTAACAGAGTTATGCCTTGAATGTCCCAAATCAACTTGGTAAGAGGGGTCTTTGACTTATCTTTCCATCTTTCCTGATTCTCCTTTTTCAGTTCTGGAAACACACTCCTTATCTCAATTGCCACCTCCTGCTCAATTTGGTACCCAGTATTCACAATAATGATGTCCAATTCCTGACGGGGCTGATGTATGCAGCTAGTTAAATCCTGCATTTTTTTATTTTCCTGCTTTACAGCATTAACTATTTTCTATTTTACACCCAGGGTATACAATTTTTTAAAAAAATGTTTACAAAATCAGCATTATCGTTTAAAAAAAAGAACACACAGCAAATAAATTATCCAATACAAGCTTCCACAGTCAAGTCCCTTTAAAATGGTAAACCAATAAATAAACAAGCAATCATGTGTAGTTTTAAAATACTGTAATATTTTATACTCTATAGAACAGAGTCTATACTCTATAGAACAGGGGTCGGCAACCTTTCAGAAGTGCTGTGCCAAGTCTTCATTTATTCACTCTGATTTAAGGTTTCGCATGCCAGTAATACATTTTAACATTTTTAGAAGGTCTCTTTCTATAAATCTATAATATATAACTAAACTATCGTTGTATGTAAAGTAAATAAGGTTTTTAAAAAGGTGTTTAAAAAAGGTTTAAGGTGTTTAAGAAGCTTCATTTAAAATTAAATTAAAATGCAGAGCCCCCCGGACCGGTGGCCAGGACCCGGGCAGTGTGAGTGCCACTGAAAATCAGCTCGTGTGCCGCCTTCCGCACGCGTGCCATAGGTTGCCTACCCCTGCTATAGAATATAAAAGTTTATAAAACTATGTATCACTAACAACACAGCTAATCTCATTAAAAATAAAATGGAAGTTTCTAGACCTCAGGGTTACAAAGAAAAGCTTGAAAACATGAACCCTGAAAAGCTCAAAAACAAACAAACAAAAAAACACCACCAGAAAAATCACAAGACAATCGCAAGTTTTTCAAAAGCTCATGATTTTTTGGGAGCAAGGGCTGGCAATACTGCATTAAATACATAGAGAGAGGATTTACCTTAACCAGATAGGTCAGGTCCATTACATATCAATTGGTGTGACATCACCAAAAATTTGAATATTGAATCATCATTGTATTTGTCTACACTGGAAAAATGAGCAATGTTTTAAAATACATTAACAGGTTTTTTAAATGTCAGTTTGCACATAGTGTAGACAAAAGGTATTAGCTGACAGAGGTTAAATCCATACAGAACAGAAGCAGAAAACGCACAGATGGGTTGCCACTCTTCCCATTTTACTTTTGTCACTCAGCACACAGTTCTTATGTTTAACCTTCAAGATGTGCTCTGTATAACACTGACTTTTCTGAAGGTAATCTTCATGTATGACTTTAAAAGCACTGAGAAAAAAACTGCAACTGAGAAAATAAGGCTACAGTATAGAGAACTATGACCACCTGTTTCTCTGAAAGCTAAGTATACAATCTGTATATAGTACTGTTCCATGTCTGCACTAAGAACTTACAGTTCAGACTCACCCCAAAGAAATGCAATAGTGGGCCTGATTCTGCTCTTGCCTACACCAGTTTAAATCCATTAATTACAGTGGAGATATTCCTAATTTACACTGTTGTATGTTGCTGCAGAATATGGCCCAACAGAAGCTTGGAAGTTCATAAAGAAGGATGAAACTTTGCCCTGAAGTCACTCTGTTGTGTCCAAGTATTGCAACCCACCTGGACTCAACGTCTGCCTACATAAGGAGTACAGGACTGGCCCCAGGAGTTGCATGCAGTTACCTGAGGAAAAAAATTTGACCTTAAGTATGTGAAGTAGCTTGCTGTTCTAAGAAAATCATAAAGGAGTACACCATCACATTTTAGTATTACAACAAAAAAAGATTCAATCCACTGGGGTGAAAAAATCATCACACCGGCCAGTCTAATTTAACTACACCTCTACCTCGATATAACGCTGTCCTCAGGAGCCAAAAAATCTTACCGCGTTATAGGTGAAACTGCGTTATATTGAACTTGCTTTGATCCACCGGAGTGCGCAGCCCCCCCCCCCCCCCCCCCCGGAGCACTGCTTTACCTCATTATATCCAAATTTGTGTTATATCGGGTCGCGTTATATCGAGGTAGAGGTGTACTTTCAACAGTACACTGTAGTATCAATGGAGGTACACTATTAAAACCTGTACCTTGAACAAACTATTACATAATAAAAATGTGAAAATGTTCCAAAGCACATACGTAACCAAAGGATCCTTACGTTTGCCAGAATATCTAGGGCTTTGCTGAAACTGGAGCATTATGTCTCCAGTTATACTTCATGGCAAAGCTGGAGAGAAGTAAAATCCTAGAAGACCTATTCACACAGCCATTGTAAAATGTGTTACCAGTAGATCTTAAATGCTTCAAAAAAATCCCTTTTCATAAAATTTTAAAAATATATTTTGTCACAATGTGACTTAAAAATATGTTGCAGATCTATTTTTTTTCTCTTTTTCAATCTTAAAATCCCATCCTACTTCCTAGCACATCTAAATGAATAAATAGAAAATATATGCATTCCTCATGTCTAAAAATGACTGCACTTTAGCTTGCTATGAAGAATTTTTATTCATTTCACTTCTCCTTTATACCTAACTTTAATATTTAATACTTCAGAACTAATGTATTGTCTCAAAAAGTTTGTTTTAATCATATATGTATTTTAGAGCTCTTTGTACACGAAGTGACAAAATTCTTCTAATACTAGGACACTTTTCAAAATCACCATTTAATATTACAGTATCAAACATTTACTTTTCAGTTTTTCTTTATTTAATATATATATGGCAGTGACCCTCAAAGGTCCCAGTCGGAATTGGGGATCCTATTATTCTAGGTGCTGCATAAACACATCTCCAAAAAGCAGACAGTTTAAGGCCACAATCCTGCCCTGAACCCCAAGCAGGTGGACCTCTCTGCTCATGTGGAGCTCAATGCAGAATTTGATTGCCAGTTATCTTGGGGGGAGAGGGGAAAGGGGGGGAATTAACCAAGACGACAAAGAAGAATGGGTGAAATAGAACCACAATCTCTCAAAATGGCACTGTTAGGACTGCGGCACCATCCTGCATTCTATTATGCATGGATAGACCCCCTGCAACTCCATGAAGCCATGCCAACTTCAATGGGGCTTTGTGTGGGAGTAGCCCAAATAGATCAGAATGTAGGCTCTGGATCTAAACTTAGTAATTTGATTAAAATGGTGATTAGAGAATCCTAGTCAAAGTTTTACGTCCATCTGCATGATGCACACCATTATTATTTCATTATTTTTAAGCAATTTTTCTATGCCACTAGTGTATTTTATGCACTGTAACACAAAATATTCTTAAAATAAATCTTCAACCACACTTATTAATAATGTGGTTAAGTACAAGACTCCCATCACCTGCAAGCAATATTTTACTAAGCAGAGATTTTTAACCATTAAAGAAATACTGTCATTCACCTATTTACATCCAATGTAGCTTTCCAAAGCCATTTTAAAAAAGACCACCACATTTAGCTGAAGCTTTCTGAAAAATAATAACACAAAAAACCAATTACTTTACTGCCTTTTTGTCTTTAATGGCTCATAACCTCTTTCACTGGCCTACTGAAATGATTTTTTCCTGTTTAACGAGATGGTGCCACAAGGGCAAGCATACATTAATACTAAAGAACCAATCAAAATAGTTTAAATCATATTCACCATATCAGCTATGACTCCTGTCCATGTACTCTGAGTCTATATTTTTATCTACAAGCATAATCTTACACCTAATTATAGCCTCCCTAGTAAAACAGCTATAGAGGTTGATTTAGTTTTGTAAAATATAATATCAGCATTGCAACCAAATTTTTAGTAGCCTAATATGTACCTTTACTTAAAAACTTGATTGAATATTAGAGGAATTTATGTGCTCCTTGAATATGTATGACTTCTATAATTTGTTATGCTGCCTGTATCTATTGGTGTGATATATTCTTCATCAAACACCATTTCATTAGACTCCAGAATAAAGTAATCATACCACTTTGCTTTCTCACATAGCAAACAGTTCTTTATTAAAAGTACATCTGAACCATTAGGAAAATAGTAAATGCTACTACACTCTGAATACCACAATAACATTGCTGAAGAACTCATAGAAGGATATAGATATAATCTGTCGAGTGATTGTACAAGACAAAGACATTATGTGCAATCAGAAAAATAGTGATTCAAATGTTAATATGCATGTTTATACAAATTGCAATTTATAGAACAAATGCATATAAACCCTTAACCTAGTATTATAATAAGCCATGATACATATAAAATGACATATTTATGATACAGCTTCTTACTGATATGAGCTCACTCTGGCATCAGAAAACAACTTGTACTTATGGGCAGAAATAAATAAATCAAATATTTTTCAGTGATGAGGCTCTGTGAATGTATTTTTCATCTTTTTATGATCAGTAATTTACATCCTGATATAGTTGCACTTAAAAATAGTAAAGAGGGGAAAAGATTAGAGATACATTTACTTACGTTCTCACATAGAAATCTGTATATTAAAGCCATCATGATTTATCCATTACTTCTTACCTCATACGACCAAACACACTGGGTTCCACCAAATCGGCGGACACATCTTCCCACTTCCACATCCTCATGTGTGGTGTACATTTCTCGAAGACATTCACCTATATGTGGCACCATTCTCCTGAGAACTTCTCGACTGAAGATCATTCCTGGCCCTCCCATGCAGAAATTTTCTCCAGGCTCAAGCCCCAGTTTTCCAAGTTCTTCAATATTTCCCAGACCAGTTTGCCCCAAATAGAGAGGTTTACTGCTGTTCAGTGACCTAAGGAACTCCTCCAATTTTTCACCTAGGAAGAGAAAAGGTGAGCATTATCTCTTCAGCTCTTCTAACAGTCATCTAGTTTTCTGCATCTCAACCATTCTTTAAACGTAACAAGCACCTTTTTCATAATTTTCTATAATAATCTAATGTAGTTTTCTGTGTTTCAATGCACACTTAAAAAGAAAAAAAGTCACACCCAACCAATCTTTCTATTCTGACATAAGTTTTAAGGCATTTTACATCAGCAAAAGCATTAGTGTAGACACATTTATATTAGCAAAAAAATACTTTTGCTGGTATAGTTCCTTTCGTTTGGACAACTGCTACAAGCTATATGGGGAAAAAACATTATTTTGCCTGTATAAAATGTGTCTTACATTAGGATGGTTTGCCAGTATAGCTGTACTGGAACACCATTTCCAGTGTAAGTTATCTACCAAAATAAGGAGGAGAAGCACATAAAAGTCATAATTAGACCTGACATCCTAGTAAACTTACATGGACAAAATCTGCATTGATATATTACCCCAAATGGAGAAAATCATGGCAGAAATAAATATAACAGGATTAATTAAAAAAATACAACTGATGTAATTAATTTAAACCTGTTTTTTTGTCAAATATTTTTTCATATTCCCCCAAAGTCTATACCTGAGTTCAGTCACTTGTCCAGATGTTTCCAATGATGCAAAGCAGTGCAGCAAAAGATAACTTGATATCAATTTCTCCTTTTGAGAACAGTTTCTTAAAGTTTCAATTTGGTGTATAAATTTAGCCTTGCAGCAATTTACAAAAATTGGTGGCTTCCAAGTTACAGATGAGTACAAAAGAAGAGTGGCAGTTTTTCTTTCTGTACTACATCTCTACCTCGATATAACGCTGTCCTCGGGAGCCAAAAAATCTTACCGAGTTATAGGTGAAACCGCGTTATATCGAACTTGCTTTGATCCATCGGAGTGCCCAGCCCCCCCCTTCCCCCTGAGCACTGCTTTACCGCGTTATATCCGAATTCGTGTTATATCGGGTCGCATTATATCGAAGTAGAGGTGTACTTCTATACTGTAAAATGTATACATATACACATGTGAATATATAATTATGAAATGTAGCAAGCAACTTAGTCCATAAAGTCATTTAAAAAACTAAAGTGACAAAATTAAATAGGTAAAAAATCATCTCCTTCATTAGCAAAATTGCTACATTCCATAACATCTTTAATAGGCACTGCAAATTGAGCCCTCATGCTCATAAAATACATAATCCATTGATGGTGAGAAATTTTTGCTTATCAGAACACAAGCATTTTTCCTTAAGCAGCAGCAAACATTGTAAGGCAGCATGTATCAGAAGGCCATTTTCCAATGGTACTAAAAACTTGAATAGAAAGCATGCTGCAAAAGCTTTTCAGAGATACACTGCAAGGCATGACGATGGCCTGACAAGGAACCTTTGCAACATTAATGGGCAAAAATAATAAAGAAAAATCCTGGATTCAAAGGATGCATGGAACAACAAAAAGGAATTATTTTATCAAAAATATCTATATCTTAAAAATGCAGCAAAAGATACAATGTTAATGTATTTCATTTAAAAAAAATTAAGTCTTCTGAAAATTACTTTTACCAGATCTAAATTCAATCCTTAACTCATACTGCTGTGCCCAAGTAGTATGGGTGTCTGACGTGTAATACTACCCGCATTGTGAGCTGCAATAGTTGTATACAGAGGAGTAAGATGAGGACGGACTGCCACCCTTAGGCTGCATAGCTGAGCTATGTGGGAAGCTTTAAACGCACAACAGTGAAAGCATAACTGAATTCCCACCAGCTTGGGCTTAATCTCTTCCCTAAACTTCATCTTAAATTCTGCAACTGGTGAAACCTGGCAGATTTCTTTCCTTTGACCAAAGTAAGTGCCCAGACTGTAGTAAGGGATCCTCTTTAAGTCAGCCAACCTAGAGGCACATCATTAAAATAATAAATATTTGCTTCAAACAGTGAGGCATTTGATTGATCCTTAAGCATAAATTCCAGCACATCATCTTCACCGCCCTTAAGGCATTCAAGAATATTGATTTTTCACCGAAAAAGTCTTGGTTCCTGAATATTAATATCACTAAAAGCTTAGCGTCCCACCAACTGCCTTCACTATGCAACTTGATTAGTTCCAACTACTGTGCCTTGTATAACATCACTTGGAAACCACCCCAGTACACGTACATGGAATTGAGAAGCGAGGTAAACCCCGCAACACCTCGGAGAACAGACATACATCAATGTTTCTCTGGATTCGAACCAATACACCCTTTGGAAGTATTTTAAGGGAAGTGGAACACTTTTAAAAGCCTCAGAGACTGGACATTTCATCCTCATTTATTACAAAAAGACAGATGTCTGCTCCCCGCTACTCAGTGACGGAAGCAACTGACAATATTAGCAAGCAAGTATGTTAGTACTAAAAAGTATCCTCATTCCTTAACTGTAAGTGTCCTGGGATAACAATGCATTAGCATATCTCAGATTTGAGGATTACTATTGACTTCTATGAGTAGTGAACAGCAAGTTACTAGCATCTTGAAGGAATCAGTATTTAAAGATAATACTTAAGTTCATACACAATATTACAGTCTGCTGCAAATAAAAGTAATTGCCTTCAGTTGCTATTGTCCCGGTTTTCGGGGCGAAAGGGGAAGAGAAAAAACAACACTAATCCCTCAAATAACCACTATCTCTGAACTACGCCTGGGATAACATCGAAGAGATCCTTTAAAAGATTATTTAGGGTTCCAGGCGAAAACCCTGCATTATACATTCATTTCTCAAGCCTGGGCGAAAGCGAGAGCGGAGACTCATCTCCTACATACCCACAAAACTGAATTCCCTCGGACACCTGTACTGGCAATTCTGTTTCCAGCTATAAATCCCTGCCGAAGCGTTGGGACTAACAGACAAAAAAAATGGAGATTTAGCTTTTAGCCATCTCTGACAGGGATCAGCAAAGCACTGGCTACGTTTTTCAAAACTACCCAGAGACAGACAGACACACACACACACACACACACACAGGTGGTGTGTGTTTGTCAGGCCAGTGGGGACGCACTGAAGAACAGAGGAGTCAGCTCTCACTCTTTTGCGGGGATTAGCACAGAATGAAGGACGCTCACCTATTGGGTTAGTTTTAAGGGAGTTTTTAAAAGGCTTGAGTGGTTATTTATGTGGGTTTCAATAAGATAGTTAAAGTTTTGCCCATTTATGGGACTCTCCCTTATACAGATGGTCCTAGTTTGGCAGCTCTGGAAAGTGGGGGAGAAGAGGGGATAGAAACGGGTTTTAGTTATTGCTTTTGACGATTCACGTGGCTTGTCATTGCCCCTGATGGGAATCTCCCCCCACGTCAAGCCGGTCCCGGTTTGGCAGTTCTGGGAAGTGCCCCGGGAGGGGTTGAGCATTTGGGGACGTGTGTTGGGTGCCCAGCATCACCTTTGATGTAGACATCGTCGTCCGCCCGCATGAACCACTCGTACTTGTCCAGGTAGTGGTCGTGCATATACTTGATCATCATGAAGGATTTCTTCTGGGGCGGGTAGGAATCGTCCACCCCGGGCAGGGCGACGACTGGCAGCGGCGGCAGCCCGGGCCCCGCGAGCGGGGCGGTGGAGCCCTGGCTGGAGAAGAACTCCACCCTGCCGGGGATGAAGCGCGTCCAGGTCCGCTGCGCCGCCACCGCCCGGCTGCCCAGGTACTTCTGGGCCGTCATCACCCCCACGTAGAGGAAGTTGCGGGGCTTCGCACAGCCCGCGGGATCCCCCCAGTCCCCGCTCCCATTGTGGCTGCTCCCGTGCCTGCCGCTCCGCTTCTCCCCGGCTTCCTCCTCCTCCTCCGGCTCCCCTTCCCCGCCGGCCGCGGCTGGGGGGCTGGGGACGGTGCCCTCCTCCGCCTGCAGCTCCCAAGGGCTGTTCCGGAAGCCGGTGCCCCCCAGCACGGCCGCCGCCGCCTCCTGCTGCGCCCGGGCGCCCCCCGCCGCGCGGCCGTAGTAGGAGCAAAGGCTGGAGGCGCGTCTCTTCCTCTCGCTCATCTCGGCCACTTTGGGGGCGATGAGCCAGGAGGCGGCGGTGAAGCCCAGCACCAGCCCCAGCACCACGCTCAGCCAGGGTCTGCGGGACCGCGCTGCCATGGTGCGGCCAGGCGGAGAGAGAGGGAGGGTCCCGCACACGAGCTGCGGGGCGAGGAGGCTGCTGCTGATGTCCCTGTGCCGAGTTAGTGCCGGGCTGCCCGGCCCCGGCGCCGCCTCCTGCTCCGACGGCGGCTGCTGGCGTCCGTTGCTCGGAGCGAAACTTCTCCCGGCGGCGGCAGCAGCAGCGAGAAGCCGGGCGGCGGCGGCGGCGGCCCCTCCACTGCTGGCACCTTGTCACCGCCGCGGCTGGTCCCTCCCCGCCCCTCCCACAGCTCAGCCTCCTCCACGCGGCGGCGGCGGCGGCCCCAGCTCGCCGTTCATCCCACTCCCGCGGCGGCCGCCGAGCGCCTCACGCAGGAGGGAGCAGCAGCAGCCGCCGCTGCCTGGACCCCGGGCAGGGCGAGTCCCCGCCGCAGCTGCTTCTCCGGAAGGAAACGATTTTTTTACGGGCCGCCCCCTTTTCCCAGATCTTCCTCCCCGTCCTCCTCCCGCTGCGCCCCCTGCCCGGTCAGGGGCCCCCTCCTCCCTCGGCTTCCCCCTCCCATTTCTCCACTCCCTGCCCCTGGCGCCCTGTCCTTGCTCCAACTCCTAACAGAGGCAGCACCCGTGTCCTTCCTCCCAGCTCCAGCCTGGGCTCGTCAAGGTGCCCTAGCCCAGCCGCACTACCCAGCTGCAACACAGCAGCTACGGGACGGGGTGGGGTGACGGGGGTCAGGAAAGTCCTAAAGCATCAGGCTGGGCTAGGCTATCAGCCACGCTGTCCCTCCAAGTCCTGGAAGCATCGGGCTGCTTAACACTAGTGAGGGAAATGCCCCCTCCAACAGCAGCTGCTGTCCAATCAAGTCTGTAGGTATTGGGAGCCTGGGGGGGGGGGCGCTTAACACTGCACCCAAACATTTACTCATCCCCTCACCGCTATAACCGCGAGAGAGCGGTCAAGAGCTATTGCATCACCATCAATCACAAGTTTTCTTTAGCTGAAAGAGGTCACAGGACTTTGCAAAAAGAAAGAAGGGCTTGGTTTTCCCCTCAAAAGGATAATTACTAAAGGCAAAGTGGGGATATATTTTGTGAGGGAGGCTGTGGAAACTTCAGTCCTCCACCCCATCTGTTCCTTGGCTTTCAACATTTAATAACTTTCAAGCCAGGAAATGTATTCCTCCCCTCCTCCCTGGCTTGCTTCATAACTTGCTAAATATGTTACTAAGAGCTCCAAAATCTTTAGGTAGCTTCCCCCCACTCTCCAATTATTTCTTTAGGTAGCTTCCCCCCACTCTCCAATTTCTCCAATCATTAAGAAAGATAATTGTTCAGACCTAGGATATGGGAATGTAAAAGCTGGTTTCTTCAAAGGCATAAGGGTTAAAATAATGGACAGGTAACAAACTACTTTCAGTCCACATCTATAAACAGTTTTTAAACTTAACAGTCATCTTGCCATTGATATTTGCCCAAAATATTTACATCCACTAGTAATATCACCATCCTTCAACTAATAATACCTTCATCAACGCTACACAACAACACAAGCACTGAAATTAAGTTTCTAGCACCCAATTATCTAACACCCAAATATCATTGCACTGAAGTAATTCTAGAAGCTCCAGTAGTGCATATGTAATAGTTTTTCTATCAAAAGCACCTACTTTTTTGTAGCTCTTAAAATCTGTGGCAGTAGGGTACATTTAATGGCTCTGTTTATTATACATCAGATGTAAAGAAGGCAAGACTGAGTGACATTGAGGTGGGGAGGAGAGAAGGCTGGTTCAGCCAGATAAAATCAATGGAAGAGTGGGATAAAGAAGATATTTTATAGAATTTTTTTTCCAGAATGGTAATTCTCTCACATTATTCTCAGCTCCATTTCTGGGTTTGATGAAAATCAGTACAGATATTTTACCTCTTAATTGTAGAAGGTGTAAGCCTTACTCCCAAAGTATACTTTGCAGACTTAATAGAAGAATCCACTCTTCATCGTCATCACCTACAGAGAGGTTACTTCCAAAGTAACTTTTGTTCTCAGACTGTACTGTTTCCACAGAGCTACAGCATAGAAGCTTATCAAGGTTTTTAAGAAGTGACTCTTCTTAGGATCAAGAGATATCCATGGACTCTAACATTCCACCCTTTGTTAGCCATCCCTAAGAACATACGAACGGCAATGCTGGGTCAGACCTAATACCGGTCTTCTGACAGTGGCCAATTCCAGGTGCCCGTCTGAATGAACAGAACAGGTAATCATCAAGTGATCCTTCCCCTGTCACCCATTCCCAGCTTCTGGCACACAGAGACTAGGGACACCATCCCTGCCAATCCTATCTAATAGCCATTGATTGACCTATTCTCCATGAATTTATCTAGTTCTTTTTTTAATCCTGTTATAGTCTTGGCCTTCACAGCATCCTCTGGCAAAAAGGCCCACAGGTTGACTGTGCGTTGTGTGAAGAAATACCTCCTTTTATTTGTTTTAAACCTGCTGCCTGTTAATTTCATTTGGTGACCCCCTAGTTCTGCTATTATAAAAAGGAGTAAATAACACTTCCTTATTTACTTTCTCACACCAGTCATGATTTTATAGACCTATATCAGATTCCTCCTTCCCCTTAGTCATCTCTTTTCCAACCTGAAAAGTCCCAGTCTTATTAATCTCTCCTCATATGGAAGCTGTTCCATTCCCCTAGTCATTTTTATTGCCCTTCTGTACCTTGTCAATTTCCAATACATTTTTTGAGATATCCCTCATTTCCTCTCTACCTGCTTGCCATCTTGTTGTAGCCATGTCTGTCCCAGAATATGAGAGAAACAAGGTAGGTAATGTAATGTCTTTTACTGGACCCACTTCTACTGGTGAAAGGTGCAAACTTTTGAGCTACACTCTGCTTCCTTCCCCAGTCCTGAAGAGCTATATGTCTCTTGAAAGCTTGTATCTTCCACCAACAGGAAGATCCAATAAAAGATATTACCTCACCTACCTTGTCTTTTCTACCTTGTCTTCTCTTGGTGAGAAATGTGCTATAATGTTAAGATCACTGAAAGGAGGAAATATATTTAAAGTTTATCTCTCCACTGAAAAAAGTGTTTCTAAAAATGGCACAAGAGGTTTGTATGTCTCAAAGCTTTCTGTATTCCTCCTCTACCCCAATTGCCACCCTTGCAAATTTAGCTTGCTCTCTGAGACTTAGGCTAGTTTTTTTCAGTCCTGTGCATCATCAACAGATGTTCGTTTATAGCTATGCAGCCCCTGTGTCATCACATTTTGGCCTCAGTAATACCAGTGCACCTGTATTATCTTCAGTGTGGTTGCTCAAGTTTATTAAGTACCACTCAGTTAGTTACACAATTCCATTCATGATACACAAGATGAAATGACCTCTGAGTCACTCAATTTCAGCTGTTCTGGCTCTTCAGGTCTAAAAGCAGTGGAAACTTTGTTAATTAAATATGCAGAAAGATGAATTCTGATTTAAAAGGATATTTTTACATACTTACTTTTAAGAGTGAAACCACACTTTAAGGCAGTGTGTGCTACTAAAAGAATTAGTTAATAAAGAGAACTCTTAAGCAGAAAGAAAAGTGAAGTAAACATTAAGCTAAATATTTAAATGGATTCTGATTATGAATATGCAGATATACATATATTCTGGAAATACAATTCATTACCAAAATTTTGATATACCACATAGGCTTTTTGAGACTTTTTTCCTTGACAGATCAAGACTCATTTTACTGCATTTGTATGAAGCAACTGTGGCACCTAGTGGTTAATAACCACCATCCTATGAGTTCCCTAAACTGAGAAATGATATATTGTAACCCAAGTTGTATGTCCAATTTAAAAATTAAAAAAAAAACCTTGGGATATATTTTGTTAAATCATTTACGTTGAAAGTATTAATTTAAACATGATCAGTTCACTAGTGAATCTGTTACATCGTGTCATGCACCCAGGATTACATACAAGGTGATGTGGGATGCTGGGAATGTGTATCAATGGCATCACTCCCATGCTGGTAAGAAATAAGGAATAGAAGAGGCTAAGACTGGAGGGGTTTCCGATTCAAATATTTGAAGGATGGTCTTGTAATTAAAGCCCAGGATTGGGAGTTAGAAGATCTGTGTTTTGTTCCCAGCTGTGCCATAGATTACTACCGTGAAATCTATTGTGGGAGTCACTTATCCATTATTCTCTGGGGGAAAGAGGCATAAAGAAGTTTATACTTCTGTCCCTCTTGGCCATTTCGCAAAACATAATTTGTCATCTGTAAAGCACCTTCAGATCCTCTGATGGAGTAACTACAGAAATACAAGACCTTTTTAAAAAAAAAAATAAAAAAAAATAATGGTTCTTAACTGAGAATACCACCCCTGACAGGAAACAACATGGGATGTGACATTTTCCATCCAAACAAAGCACCAGTAGATAGAAAGGGATGTCTGAGAAATCAGGAACTATCGTCTAGTGCAGTAGCTCTCAAACTTTTTGTACTGGTGACCCCTTTCACATAGCAAGCCTCTGAGTGTGACCTCCCTTACAAATTAAAAACACTTTTTTATATATTTAACACCATTATAAATGCTGGAGACAAAGTGGGGTTTGGAGTGGAGGTTGACAGCTCGCGACCACCCCATGTAATCACCTCGCGACCCCCTGAGGGATCCGACCCCCAGTTTGAGAACCCCTGGTCTAGTGAAAATGCCAGATATGCTCTACTAACACTTTGCTTTGCATACTCGGTTCTCAAATTAACTGTGGCAATTGTTTTTGTTCCCAACAGCTAGCATCTCTGAGATTGGTAAGGGGTGCCCTAGTGTTCTATAATGTCAGTTATTTTATCAGTAACTTGACACCATCATCAGCAAGCTACCACCAGGCAAGCAACTCTATCTGCTGGGAGATTTCAGCTCAGATCACAATATGTGGCCACCATGAAATGGGAGATATGAATGACAATGGGCAAAAACTACTAGAGTTTTACACTCACTAAGGGCCGTGCATTACCAGTACCTGCTTCCAAGACAGTGACTGCTGGAGAGTCTTATGGGAACACCCTAGATCTAGACACTAGTATCAAATTGATTTAATTATCACCCACAGAAAACACCTACAGGATGTTCTCCATACTCACAGCTTTCCCAGTGCAGAATGTGACACAGATCATGTACTTGTGTATTTCTAAATCAGGATTTCACTATGGAAATTCCATTATACCAAACAAAGCTGTTACCCATGCATTAACATCAACACCAGAGACAAAGGAAGGTGTATCTAATCCACTGTGAATTTCAGAGAATCTATTTAATCAATTGAACCTTCCCTGAATGCTGATGCAGCATGGAACACACTCAGAATAAATATCCATATAGCTGCAACCTTAGCTTTTGGTAAAAAGACTGTACAATATAAAGACTCGTTTGCAGTACACTCTGAAGAATGCTTCTAGTTATTGAAGCAAACCACACAGCATATCTCCACCACAACACGAACCCCTCTCCTGAGATGTGCTAATCTCAGAGAATCCAAGAGCACATCGCAATCAACAGGAAAGGCAGGAATCAAAGTTCTTGATCAAGTGGGAACCAAAGCTCCCAACCCCAAAACACTCAAGAAAGCAAAATTGCCAAATCTAAATCACTATTCTCAAAAACACAGATATCTCCATTGGCTTGGTCATCTACCAGATGAATAATGGATACATTACCAAAGATCTCCTGTATGGTGAACTTGTGAATGCTCTAAAGCCAGTGGCTGACATAGGCTCAGGTTCAAGGAGATTTGCAAGAGGGACATGAAAATGTTCAACACTTACACCATACTCTGGGAAAATCTAACTAGTAACAGGCTACACTGGAGGGCTGTGCTGAACCAGGCAGTCAAAGAGGCTGGAGAGAAATAGTTGAGAGATATATTTCACAAAGTAAAAATGAGACACCACATGGGGCTGGCCTGAGCCCTGTGCTGCCCAGGGCTGGAGCTCACCACCAAGTCCCATGCTGTCCAGTGTTGACAGCTCGAGCCCTGCCACCCGGCGCCTCACATCACCACTTCCCCCCCCCAAAAAATGTACCTTGGCACATCCCACTTTTTTGGCAAAACAGAACAAATGCATAATTTGCTCTTGATGATCAGTTGGCAAAAGCAAACAAGACAAATGCCCATTTTTGCCAAAAAAAGTTCTTATTTATAAACTGCTAATAAACCTATAGTCTTTCTGCATTTTTCCTGTTTCCTTTCTCTCTAAATACTACCCTTTAATATTCTTTAACTCATATGCAAGTTTGATTTTCTCTTCCAGCATTTCCCTTTAGTTTATGTCATGTCTCAGGTTATTGGGGAACTGCCTAAATCAAGGCACTCACACTAAAAGCTTTATTGATCCTTTCTTCTCAGCACAAGTATCCACACAGTACTGACTAAACTCCCAAAGTTCATGCATAGCATGCACTGGGCTCAGTGTAAGACTCGGGGTGGTTTCTCTGGATCCCGGATCTTATCTGCTTGTTTCCAAGTCCTGGTCAGGAATCTCTAGAGGGGATGCCCCATGGATATTCTTGCACCAGTACAGGCATCTGTGTCCTAGATAGGATTGAAGTTTAGGCAGACGCGGCTTCTGTTGCAGCCTTCCACTGAGATTTAGAAGTGTAGCAAACTCCACGAAGGTTCCAAGAGGATGTGCTGAATCAATGCATCCTAGAAACCCCCTTTTGGCTGCACTGACCAGTTCCAGACTCTCAGCAGTGTGGATTGCATTATCACATACACCCCCAAAGCATTTTGCAATGGGTAGGTGTGGAGGGACTGTAGCCTATGTTACATCAGGTAAGTTAAGGACAAATCAAGCTCCTCATCTTCCTTAAACTTCATCTTGCCAGACACTCATCTTCCATTTTAAGTTATTTGTCTTGCTTTGCTATCAAGCTTCAGATTCCAGCTCACTGCCACAATTGTCAATAACTGCCACAGCCTCTCAGAATGCAGACTGGTGATTGGAGCAGAACCTAGTCAGTCAGTTAACCCAGTGGGTTGAACCCCATCCCTAGCTTCACTTTGACTCCTCAGCAGCTGTTTCCAAGAAAGTTTGACTGGGCATTATAATCTCATTCTGGTTTTTAATCTATTTATTTGTTACTTTGCTAAAACATACAATACACTTCCTATGTAAAGATTCTTAGGAGATTGTATTATGCAATAATGTATTTCCAAACACGTTAGGGCTGTTATTCAAGAAACAACCAGAAATAATCCAAAATGTACTACAGTAGGTGCACTAAGAATTTTTGCTCTAAAGAGAGATTATGGAGTAATACGATTTTTATAAATTATAACTTTACTATGCAGAAAATCATCCAGAAGTCAGTATATTAGCTGTTAACTATGATGTTGTTTAGTAATATTAAGCTAATGCCACATTTCTCAAATCACGTAGCCTGAGTGTTGGTCCATATTGAAGGAAACAAAGGTCAACTTCATTGCAAAAGTCAATTTGTTTTGTTTTGTTTTGAATTGTATTTTGTACCAAAGAAGCTTTAGATTTTTTTCATCTGTCCTTTTAAAATAAATAAATAAAACAAATGAAACACCACAAACATCAGTCTTCATTTCATCCTCTTTGCTGGAGACTCTTGGTACAAAATATAGAAAGGGTCTGAATAGTAGTCCCATATACAGCTGCATTTCAGGTTGGAGCCTCACACGAGACCATTCAAGACCCTCCAAAGAAGTCATCAATGTTCTTGAACAAAGAGGGAGAAGTGAAGACCTGATATTCACGGTATTTCATATGCTTTGAAAAGGCAGAAAATTGGTGGTGCAAGGAAGAAGGGGGGAGATCTGAAGAGAAAAGAACAATCTTGGGGCCCTTGGGTAAAACCCTAGCCCCTTTGAAGCAAATGGTAAGATTCTCCTTGACTTCAGTGGAGCCAGATTTCACCCTTGATCCTTAATCATTAACAGGAGTAGGATTTGCAGGACAGGTAATAATGTGATAGTTATTTATCAAGTGTTGTGATAATGGCAATATAGTGAGGTTTATATTGGCAATCTTATAGTATTTCATTCCCACCAAGATAGAATTGCTCACATCCTCTGTACTACATTTTATCAAAATGCAAAACGGCTAAAAGAAAAAGTAACCCCCCCCCCAAAATGGACCAGATCTCACACTCCCTGATAGAGGGGTCTGTACACACAAATCTTCCCTCCTACTCCCAATCCTTAGAACCTGTGGAGGGCTGCCCATATGGACAGGAATCCAAACAGGGGGAATAGTGTTGAGTGGATAAGGAAGAGGTTGGAGGAATGTGCATCTCTCCCCACCCCACCCCCCAATCTGGCTCCATAAATCTTACCTAGAGAAAGTCTGTAATGCAGCCCTGTAGCTGGGGAGGGTCAGGGAACTGTGGATCACAGACAGCATGGGGCTACTAGGACTCTGCACAAATCCTTCAACAAATCCTGGTAGTTCCACCAGTTTTGGAGCACCCCCCATAGCCTTTATCACAAAGAGGCGTACCTTGGTCCCAACTGCATGCTGCGGGGAAGATTTTCGTGGAAGACATCACCTCCCATGGCTTTATATGTGGGAGGTTGGAGCCAGGGGAGATGATCTAGCCTAATCAAATTATTGGAAAAAGGGAGCTATAATATATTTCCTGCTACATTCCTGTGTCTCCTAGTACTGTTTTTCATAAAGGAAGGTTTCAGAGTAGCAGCCGTGTTAGTCTGTATCCGCAAAAAGAACAGGAGTACTTGTGGCACCTTAGAGACTAACAAATTTATTAGAGCATAAGCTTTCGTGGGCTACAACCCACTTCTTCGGATGCATATAGAGTGAAACATATATTGAGGAGATATATATACACATACATACAGAGAGCATGAACAGGTGGGAGTTGTCTTACCAACTCTGAGAGGCCAATTAAGTAAGAGAAAAAAAACTTTTGAAGTGATAATCAAGATGGCTCAGTACAGACAGTTTGATAGGAAGCAAGTGTGAAAATACTTACAAGGGGAGAGAGATTCAATGTTTGTAATGGCTCAGCCATTCCCAGTCTTTATTTAATCCTGTGTTGATTGTGTCTAGTTTGCATATCAATTCCAGCTCAGCAGTCTCTCGTTGGAGTCTGTTTTTGAAGTTTTTCTGTTTTAAGATAGCCACCCGCAGGTCTGTCATAGAATGGCCAGACAGGTTAAAGTGTTCTCCCACTGGTTTTTGAGTATTATGATTCCTGATGTCAGATTTGTGTCCATTAATTCTTTTGCGTAGAGACTGTCCGGTTTGGCCAATGTACATGGCAGAGGGGCATTGCTGGCACATGATGGCATATATCACATTGGTAGATGTGCAGGTGAACGAGCCCCTGATGGTATGGCTGATGTGATTAGGCCCTATGATGATGTCACTTGAATAGATATGTGGACAGAGTTGGCATCGGGCTTTGTTACAAGGATAGGTTCCTGGGTCAGTGTTTTTGTTCAGTGATGTGTGGTTGCTGGTGAGTATTTGCTTTAGGTTGGGGGGTTGTCTGTAAGCGAGGACAGGTCTGTCTCCCAAGATCTGTGAGAGTAAAGGATCATCTTTCAGGATAGGTTGTAGATCTCTGATGATGCGCTGGAGAGGTTTTAGTTGGGGGCTGAAGGTGACAGCTAGTGGTGTTTTGTTATTTTCTTTGTTGGCCCTGTCTTGTAGGAGGTGACTTCTGGGTACTCGTCTGGCTCTGTCAATCTGTTTTTTCACTTCAGCAGGTGGGTATTGTAGTTTTAAGAATGCTTGATAGAGATCTTGTAGGTGCTTGTCTCTATCTGAGGGATTGGAGCAAATGCGGTTATATCTTAGAGCTTGGCTGTAGACAATGGATTGTGTGGTGTGTCCTGGATTGAAGCTAGAGGCATGTAGGTAAGTGTAGCGGTCAGTAGGTTTCCGGTATAGGGTGGTATTTATGTGACCATCGCTTATTAGCACAGTAGTGTCGAGGAAATGGACCGCTTGTGTGGATTGATCTAGGCTGAGGTGGATGGTGGGATGGAAATTATTGAAATCATGGTGGAATTCCTCAAGGGCTTCTTTTCCATGGGTCCAGATGATGAAGATGTCATCAATGTAGCGCAAGTAGAGTAGGGGCGTTAGAACAACGCTTCCTTAGCTCTCGTCCCCTAAGTCAGCCATAAAAATGTTGGCATACTGTGGGGCCATGCGGGTACCCATAGCAGTGCCGCTGACTTGAAGGTATATATTGTCCCCAAATGTGAAATAGTTGTGGGTGAGGACAAAGTCACAGAGTTCAGCCACCAGGTTAGCTGTGACATTATCGGGGATACTGTTCCTGATAGCTTGTAGTCCATCTTTGTGTGGAATATTGGTGTAGAGGGCTTCTACGTCCATAGTGGCCAGGATGGTGTTTTCTGGAAGATCACCGATGGATTGTAGTTTCCTCAGGAAGTCAGTGGTGTCTCTGTGATCAGAGTTTTGTAGCCTTTCTGAGGGGTAGCAGTTGTCACAGGCCTTACAAGTTGGCTTCCCATTTGAGAAGAAATCAGTGATGTAGTCTGGATATATTGTTAGTGTAACTTGTTTTATTTACACATTAATACTGGGAGAGAAGTAGTGTGTCACAACAACACACAAGCAATTCCTTCTGTCAGAATTCTCAGCAGAACATCCATGCTTGGTTCCCAGGGAGCAATAGTGTCCCAAGACCTGACTTTAGTTAGAAAATGATTAAAGCAGTGAACAAACCCGCTTCCATCCTTGTCACAGCTTCCCCCAAAGAAGCTACAATAGAGAAGCATCACCACAGCATTTTCTTCCCAGACTAAACTTGCTTGCACACAGAGAGGGGGGAAAACCCCTTGTTGTAAGCTGTAACAGCACCTTTTGATGACCTGTGCATAACAGTTCATTCTTTCTCACGGTCTTATTTTAAAGATAAACAATTTGTGAAAGCAGGGAGCCAAGCTCTAATAGCAGCGAGCCATGCCAGATGTGCATTAATAGATAGATTACTGAAACATTTCTCAGTTGCTTGAAACTATAAACTCAAGGTAGCCACAAATAGCTTATTAATGCATATCCTGTTATGGATGTTTTGTTTGTGTTTTCTTTTTTCCCCTAGAAAAGCCATATAAAGATCAGATTTAATACTGATATCCCATTTACTGTATATTGTTTTGCATTCAGTTGAATGCATCATTTCATTTGACATGATCATGCCAGAATAAAGAAAATTCAACCAAACCAAAATCAAGAAATAAGTTAAAAACAAAACATAAAAAGCAAACAAAAGAAAACAAAACCAGATAAATTAAGGCAGTTGCAAGTATACAAAATAGTGCAAGTAAGTGACAAGAACAACCCCGTCATTTGGTTTCGCTAGGCCATGTAAATGTTTTCAAAAGAGAAGTCAGAGTCCTGTAATTATTAAGCCTCAAGGTAAAGCTTTATTTATTTTTTTAAACTGGGACAGTCCCAGATTTTCAGATAAAAATTCAGAGTTCTGAGAACTTCTTTCAGGACACCTGAATTGTCCCATGTTTTCCATTGCATCAAAACATTCTAGGTTTTTATAACTGCAAAATGCATTTCTGAACAGCTAGAGAATGTTTCGTAAACCCCTGCTTCACTTTATCATGTAGTGAGTGTACATTTTGTAATGGTTGCTCAAACAAAACATGTCACCAATGTGTCAAGCAAAAGGAATTGATGACCCAGTCTCATCTCCCTACTCTTTCCCCTCAAACGGGAATGGAGACAGGGCATATTTCCTCTGTTCTCTCCTTTAAAAAGAGTCACAAAAACAATAGGGAGGAGGGAAGAGAGTGCCAATGGGGCACAAGGGGACAAGGCAGAAAGCACCCTTTCTTTAATCCCTCCCACCATCAGTGCCCCAGCCAGGTGGAACTTTTCCAACCCCGGCAGAACTGATCAAAGAAAGGAGCCAGACTGCAGAGCACGTCAGTATTTTTTTTACCTTAAACAACATTGCCTCCAAAGCATTGTGGCTTCTAAATTTTAGAACATGGTTTCTTAATCTCAAGGATGTGAAATTTATGAACCTTCAGACTTTCTATTGACTAATTGAAGTTGCATTGCACCCTGACAGTGATGTAAGTCTGGAATAACTCCACAGAAACTACTGAAATAAATGGAGTTGCTTCAGATTACTAGTATAAGCTGGGGTAGAATTTAGCCCTACAAATCTAAACTAAAATTTAAGTTCCAGAGGTAATCTATGGAAATCTTAAAAACACTTTCTTCTGTCCTCAGAGAGGTGGATTGGCAATATTTTTGAGTTATGTCTCTTGGTGCAGTAGTCATGCATTTTCAAAACATTGCTGAAGAGGGTGTTCACAAGATTATTGCAAAATAGAAAAAAATTGTTTCCAGTTTGTTAGGAATTTTATTAGATCTGTCAAGGGATTAAAAAAATTAATTGCGATTAATTGTGTGATTAATCGCTCTGTTAAGCAATAATAGAAAACCATTTATTTAAATATTTTTGGATCTTTTCTACATTTTCAAATATATTGTTTTCAATTAGAACACAGACTACAAAGGGTACAGTGCTCACTTTATATTTATTTTTAATACAAATATTCACACTGTAAAAAACAGTATTTTTCAATTCACCTAATACAAGCACTATAGTGCAATCTCTATCATGAAAATTTAATTTACAATGTAGAGTTATGTACAAGGAATAACTGCACTCAAAAATAAAACAATGTGAAACTTTAGAGGCAACAAGTCCACTCAGTCCTACTTCTTGTTCAGCCAATTGCTCAGACAAAACAAGATTGTTTACATTTGCAGGAGATAATGCTGCCCGCTTCTCGTTTACAATGTCACCTGAAAGTGTTGCATGGCACTGTTGTAGCCAGCATTGCAAGATATTTACGTGCCAGATGCACTAAAGATTCATACAAAAATAACAGGAGTACTTGTGGCACCTTAGAGACTAACAAATTTATTAGAGCATAAGCTTTCGTGGGCTACAACCCACTTCTTCGGATGCATATAGAGTGAACCATATATTGAGGAGATATATATACACACACATACAGAGAGCATGAACAGGTGGGAGTTGTCTTACCAACTCTGAGAGGCCAATTAAGTAAGAGAAAAAAAACTTTTGAAGTGATAACCAGCAGAAGAGTCTGTCCTATCTCGGGGCCTCTCCTTTTGTCCCTCCAGACCCACGAACATGATACAGTTCTGCGGTGACCTAGAATCCTACTTTCGACGTCTCCGACTCAAAGAATATTTCCAACATACCTCTGAACAGCATACTAACCCACAGAATCCCCCCTACCAGCACTACAAACAAAAGGATTCTGCGTGGACTCCTCCGGACGGTCGAAACAACAGACTGGATTTCTACATAGATTGCTTCCGTCAACGTGCAAAGGCTGAAATTGTGGATAAGCAACATCACTTGCCCCATAACCTCAGCCATGCTGAACACAACGCCATCTACAGCCTCAGAAACAACCCTGACATCATTATCAAAAAGGCTGACAAAGGAGGTGCTGTCGTCATCATGAATAAGTTGGAATATGACCAAGAGGCTGCTAGACAGCTCTCTAACACCACATTCTACAGGCCATTATCCTCTGATCCCACTGAGGATTACCTAAAGAAACTACACCATCTGCTAAAAAAACTCCCTGACAAAGCACAGGAACAAATCTGTACAGACACATGCCTAGAACCCCGACCAGGGACATTCTATTTGCTACCCAAGATCCATAAACCTGGAAATCCTGGACGCCCCATCATCTCAGGCATTGGCACCCTAACATCAGGCTTGTCTGGTTATGTGGACTCTCTCCTCAGACCCTACGCTACCAGCACTCCTAGCTATCTTCGAGATACTACTGACTTCCTGAGGAAACTAGAATCCATCGGTGATCTTCCAGAAAACACCATCCTGGCCACTATGGACGTAGAAGCCCTCTACACCAATATTCCACACACAGATGGACTACAAGCTATCAGGAACAGTATCCCCGATAATGTCACAGCTAACCTGGTGGCTGAACTCTGTGACTTTGTCCTCACCCACAACTATTTCACATTTGGGGACAATATATACCTTCAAGTCAGCGGCACTGCTATGGGTACCCGCATGGCCCCGCAGTATGCCAACATTTTTATGGCTGACTTAGAACAACGCTTCCTTAGCTCTCGTCCCCTAACGCCCCTACTCTACTTGCGATACATTGATGACATCTTCATCATCTGGACCCATGGAAAAGAAGCCCTTGAGGAATTCCACCATGATTTCAATAATTTCCATCCCACCATCAACCTCAGCCTAGATCAATCCACACAAGCGGTCCATTTCCTGGACACTACTGTGCTAATAAGCGATGGTCACATAAATATCACCCTGTACCGGAAACCTACTGACCGCTACACTTACCTACATGCCTCCAGCTTCCATCCAGGACACACCACACGATCCATTGTCTACAGCCAAGCTCTAAGATATAACCGCATTTGCTCCAATCCCTCAGATAGAGACAAGCACCTACAAGATCTCTATCAAGCATTCTTAAAACTACAATACCCACCTGCTGAAGTGAAAAAACAGATTGACAGAGCCAGACGAGTACCCAGAAGTCACCTCCTACAAGACAGGGCCAACAAAGAAAATAACAGAACACCACTAGCTGTCACCTTCAGCCCCCAACTAAAACCTCTCCAGCGCATCATCAGAGATCTACAACCTATCCTGAAAGATGATCCTTTACTCTCACAGATCTTGGGAGACAGACCTGTCCTCGCTTACAGACAACCCCCCAACCTAAAGCAAATACTCACCAGCAACCACACATCACTGAACAAAAACACTGACCCAGGAACCTATCCTTGTAACAAAGCCCGATGCCAACTCTGTCCACATATCTATTCAAGTGACACCATCATAGGGCCTAATCACATCAGCTATACCATCAGTGGCTCGTTCACCTGCACATCTACCAATGTGATATATGCCATCATGTGCCAGCAATGCCCCTCTGCCATGTACATTGGCCAAACCGGACAGTCTCTACGCAAAAGAATTAATGGACACAAATCTGACATCAGGAATCATAATACTCAAAAACCAGTGGGAGAACACTTTAACCTGTTTGGCCATTCTTTGACAGACCTGCGGGTGGCTATCTTAAAACAGAAAAACTTCAAAAACAGACTCCAACGAGAGACTGCTGAGCTGGAATTGATATGCAAACTAGACACAATCAACTCAGGGCTAAATAGGGATTGGGAATGGCTGAGCCATTACAAACATTGAATCTATCTCCCCTTGTAAGTATTTTCACACTTGCTTCTTATCAAACTGTCTGTACTGAACCATCTTGATTATCACTTCAAAAGTTTTTTTTCTCTTACTTAATTGGCCTCTCAGAGTTGGTAAGACAACTCCCACCTGTTCATGCTCTCTGTATGTGTGTGTATATATATCTCCTCAATATATGGTTCACTCTATATGCATCCGAAGAAGTGGGTTGTAGCCCACGAAAGCTTATGCTCTAATAAATTTGTTAGTCTCTGTAGTGAAGCGGCCTGGCTCCCGACGGCCCCTGAGAGGGAGGAGCCAGAACAGCCACCCAGGTGGGCGGAGCCAACCCCAGAGGGGGAAGAGCCAGAGCCGCCACTCAAGTGGGCGGAGCTACCACCACCTGTTCCCGCCCCCCGGAAGTCAAGGGGCGGGACAGGAAGTATAAAAGCCCGGCCCCAACACTCAGTTGGAGCCGAGCGGCCGGAGAGGACAGACGTTCCGGCCCGAGCTCCTGCGAGACGGAGCCTACCCCGAGCCCGGTACCTGGACGCAGACGGGCCGAGCCTCCCCAGACCCAGGCACTCTAATACCCAGCGCCGCTCAAACCTCCCGCTTGGCAGGTACCCCGAGGTGGACTGGCCCAGCCTGCCCCGAGCGCGGTACCCCGAGGCGGACCGACCGAGACTGCCCCAAGGAAGGTACCCCGAGGTGGACTGGCCGAGCCTGCCCCGAGCGCGGTACCCCGAGGCGGACCGACCGAGACTGCCCCAAGGAAGGTACCCCGAGGTGGACTGGCCGAGCCTGCCCCGAGCACGGTACCCCGAGGAGCCACCCGGACCTGAGCCGGACCCGAGACCGGAGGAGCAGCCCGACCTAGACGACCCCCAGCAACCCGAGGAGCCCATGGTGTGGGACCCCGCTGCCGAGCCCAGCGAGGAGCAGGTACCCATGGAGGAGGAGATGGGAAGTAGCCCGGGGATAGCAGACCCCGAGCCTATGTCAGTGTGTTGCGGGCAGGATCCCCACTGACCCCGCGGCAGACGGACTGCTGCGGACAGGGCCCCGGGCTGGAACACAGTGGAGTGGGTGGGCCTGTGTTCCCCCCTGCCACCCCCACGCCGGGTGGCAGTCTCTCCTCCTCCCTGCCTGAGGGCCTGAGCCCTGAACTGCGTGTGTGTTTGCTCAGCCCCTCCCTGAAGGCCTGAGCCTAGAACTGCTGTTCGCTGCCCCGCCCTGACTGAGGGCCTGGGCTTAAACCACTAACTTTGTTGCTCAGCCCTACCTAAGGGCCTGAGTTTAGACTGACTGTTCGCTGCCCCGCCCTGATTGAGGGCCTGGGTTTAAACCACTGACTCTGTTGCTCAGCCCTACCTAAGGGCCTGAATTTAGACTAACTGTTCGCTGCCCCGCCCTGATTGAGGGCCTGGGCGGAATTACTGACTGTGTGCTTGCTCAGCCCCTACCTGAGGGCCTGAGCCTAGAACTGCCGTTTGCTGCCCCGCCCTGACCTAGGGCCTGGGTTGCCGTTATTTGCCTGCTCACTCCCTGGCTAAGGGACTGGGCTGATTGACTTTGTTGTGCTCAGCTCCGGCTGCGAGGACCTGAGCTCCCCTGAACTAGTATTTGTCGCCCCGCCCTGACTAAGGGCCTGGGCTTCCTGAGCTTGTTAGCGCTCAGCTCCCGTTGCAAGGACCTGAGCCCCTTTGGACCATTGTTTGTTGCCCGCCCCGACTGAGGGCCCGGGCTTACTGACTGTGTCCGTGCTCAGCTCCTCCTGCAAGGACCTGAGCCCCTTTGAACCCCGGGGATTACCCCGCCCTGAGCTAGCCTTCGGGCTTATTGAACTGTGTAAGTCCCCAGCTCCGGCTGAAGGAACCGGAGCGTAGGACTGGTCCACTGTCCCGCCCTGCCTGAGGGCTGGAACTCCTTGCGGCGGCAGGGAGCCTTTTGTCTAGCCCCTGCCTAAGGGGCGGAACCCTTAGACCTCCCGGATACGAGGTCTGACTTGGCCGTGCAGTGAAGCGGCCTGGCGCCCGACGGCCCCTAAGAGGGCGCGACCCCCGCACCGGACTATTACACGTGGCGCCCAACGTGGGGCTAGTTGCCTAGCATGTGGGCACGAGCCCTAGACGCCGGTGAGAAGGGGGCGATGGGAGAGAGGCCTCCCGCTAGAGAGGGAGACCTATCCCAGCTCCTGACCCGCATGACCGAGAGTCAGGAGCAGCAACCGGCGGCCCTGGTGCGGGGCCAACAGGAGCACCAGGCCGCCCAGCAGCAGCAGCAGCTGGTAGAGCAGCTAGGGGTCCAACAACGGCAACTGATCGTCGAACTGGTCGCCCAGCAGCAGGACTTCCAGCAGAAATGCCTCCAGCAGCTTGCAGCGGCCCTAGCCCGACCGGGGGAACCCCTACCTGGGGTCACCCCGGGGACCCCGCGGCCCAGCCCCCCAATTCGGTTGACGAAAATGGGACCCGAGGATGATCCCGAGGCTTTCCTCGTCACTTTTGAGAGGGTGGCTGTTGTCGCCGGCTGGGTCCCGGAACAGTGGGCCACCATCCTGGCCCCATACTTAACGGGGACTGCCCAGACGGTCTACCGGGGCCTGTCGGCGGAAGCAGCCCAGGACTACAACTTAGTGAAGGCCGCTATTCTGGACGCACTGGATGTGAGTCCAGAGACCTTCCGCCAACGCTTCAGGGACCTGGTCTATTCCCCAGGGGCCCGACCGCGGATGGTGGCGCAGGAACTACGGGAGACTTGCAGAAGGTGGCTGCAACCCGAACGCCGGACAGCAGAAGAGGTAGTGGAACAAGTGATCTTGGAACAATTTACCCAGGTCCTCCCGACGAGGGGAAGATCCTGGGTCCTCCGCCACCGGCCAACGACGGTGTCAGCCGCCGTCACCTTAATGGAAGACTTTCTCGCGGCTGAGGTCCCGTCGGGGTCCGCTGGCCGGGCGGTCCCAGCCCGGACAGAGCGCCCCAACCCTGAAAAGAGGGGGCCGCCCTCCCGGACAGCCACGAGTGTTCCCTCCCGCAGCATGGAAGGCCGGGCCCGGGTGACCGTGCCCTCCGGAAGGCCCCCACGGAACCCGGTAGCCACCGCCGGGGGATATAGCCGGGCCTTCCCCGGGGGTGACCCAGGGGCACGGCCACGGCCGGAGCAAGCCACCCTGGGACCCTGCTACTCCTGCGGCAAGTATGGCCATTTGCGGCGGGATTGTCCTGAACAGGGGTGTGCATTTGGCCAAGTATATTCCGGGGAAGGCCGGGCTCGACGTTCACAAGGGGACAAGATCACCGTGCCCGTGGCCATTGAGGGACGCCAAGCGGTAGCCCTCCTCGACTCCGGCTGCGGCCAAACGCTGGTCTGCCAGGCCTTAGGTCCACCGGCCGACGGCCACCTGGAGAAGATTCCCCTGCAGTGCATCCACGGAGATGTACGACTCTACCCCAGTGCCCGGACCCAACTGACCATTGACGGGGTCACCCGGCAGATGACGGTGGGGCTGGCGCCCCGGCTGGCGTACCCAGTGATCCTGGGGCGGGACTGGCCCGACTTTACGACCGTCTTACGTCACCATCTCGGGAGTAGCCCGCAGGCCACACCGGCCTTGGGAGGGGAGTCCCCGGAGACCGAGGAGGACGAGACGGAACCCCCCGTCCCCACCAGTTCACCAAAGGGGCGAGAAAACCCGCCCCGGGGCGGGGGAGAGGATTCCCCGACGCCCACAGATTTCTGCCGGGACCAACGGGCCGACCCCACCCTTAGCCGAATCTACGAACAGCTAGCCTCCGTGGACGGGACGATTCTCGACTCCCAGCGAGCGGCGCAATGGCCCCATTTCGAGTTACGACGAGAACGCCTGTACCGCGTAGAGAAGGACCCCCGTACCGGGGACGTCCGGACCCAGCTTCTTGTGCCGAGGTGTCACCGCCGGGCGGTCATGAAACTGGCCCACGACGTCCCGGCGGCTGGGCACCTCGGGCACGACAAAACGCTGGCCCGGATCCTGGGACGTTTCTTTTGGCCCGGGGTCTATCAAGAGGTGAAGGACTATTGCAACTCGTGTCCCGAATGCCAGCTGGCCGCCCCCGCCGGGAACCCGAAGGCCCACTTAGTACCGATGCCTCTAATAGAAACCCCCTTTGAGCGTGTGGCCGTGGACCTGGTGGGGCCCCTCCCGAAGAGCAGCGCAGGCTTCCAGTACATCCTCGTCATGATGGACTATGCCACCAGGTTCCCGGAGGCCATTCCTCTTCGGAACATCTCGGCCCGCACCATCGCCATGGAGCTGGTAAAGGTCTTTGCCCGTGTAGGTCTGCCCCGGGAGCTCCTCACGGATCAAGGGACCAATTTTACATCCCGGCTGCTCAAGCAAGTCTGTGAAACCCTAGGGGTCAAGCAACTCCGCACCTCCGTCTATCATCCCCAGACCGATGGGTTAGTGGAGAGATTTAACCGGACACTGAAAGGGATGTTGCGTCGGTTCTCCCCGGAGGACCTTCGCCGGTGGGACCAGCTCCTTCCACCTCTGCTGTTGGCCATACGAGAAGTTCCCCAGGCATCGACTAAGTTCTCCCCCTTCGAATTGCTGTATGGGCGGCGACCCCGGGGCCTGCTGGACCTTATGAGAGAGACCTGGGAACAGGCTCCCTCCCCGGCCCGGGGTCTCCTACAGTATGTGCTCCAACTTCAGGAACGCCTAAGGCAGGCGGGGGATCTGGCACGGGAGAACTTAAAAGCCGCCCAAGAGACGCAGGCGGAGACGTATAACCGGGGAGCACAGACTCGGGAGTTCCAACCCGGGGACCGGGTATTGCTCCTTCTCCCATCTAATGAGTCGAAAATCCTGGCCCGATGGCAAGGCCCCTATGAGGTGGTCAGGAAAGTGGGCCCGGTCACGTATGAAATTAATCAGCCGGACCGGAGGAAGAGGATCCAGCGCTATCACGTCAACCTCCTTAAACCTTGGAGGGAGCGAGAAGGGCTGTTGATCAACCCCTGCCCACCAGAACCAGAACTGGGACCCCAGGTTCCCCACCCCGGAGACCCCGAGGAACCCCAGCTCGGGGAGACCTTAACGGAGGACCAGCTCCGACAGACTCGGTGCCTCCTCCGAGCTTTCTCCCGCACGTTTACGGACCAGCCGGGATACACCTCCCTGGTATACCACCGGATACAAACCGAACCTGGGGTAGTGATCCGGGGGACGACCCGGCCCCTGCCCTATCATAGAAGACAAATCGTGGAAGAGGAGGTACAGGCGATGTTGGATCTGGGCGTGGTTGAGCCGTCCCAAAGTGAGTGGCGCATCCCGGTGGTGTTGGTGCCAAAACCCGACGGATCCCAGCGGTTCTGCATTGACTTCCGACGCGTCAACGCCATCTCCAAGTTCGACGCCTATCCCATGCCGCGGATAGATGAGCTGTTGGCCCGTCTGGGGGAGGCCCAATATATCACCACCCTGGACCTGAGTAAGGGGTACTGGCAGATCCCCCTGGATCCCGCCTCCCGTGAGAAAACTGCCTTTGCCACCCCCACAGGTCTCTATCAGTTCACGAGGATGCCCTTCGGCCTCCACGGAGCCCCGGCCACCTTTCAGCGCCTAATGGACCGCCTCCTCCAGCCCCATCAGGACTACGCGGCCGCCTATCTAGACGACGTTGTGATCTACAGTCCGCGATGGGAGAACCACCTGGAGAGAGTCGCAGCCGTCCTGAGGTCCCTGAGGGAGGCCGGGTTGACTGCAAACCCAAAAAAATGTCGCATCGGCTGGCAAGAGACTAAGTACCTGGGCTACGCTATCGGGCATGGACAGGTAAAACCCCTGATCGGGAAGGTCCAGGCCATCGCTAACTGCCCCCCGCCGACCACAAAACGCCAGGTGCGGCAGTTCCTAGGCTTGGCCGGATATTATCGGCGATTCATCCCCCGGTTCGCCGCGATTGCAGCCCCCTTAACAGGGCTCCTAACAAAGGACCGCCCACGACAAGTAAACTGGACTACTGAGTGCGACGAGGCCTTTCGGACTCTTAAGAGGTGCCTCTGCAACGAACCGGTCTTGTATAGCCCCGACTTTAACCTGCCGTTTGTCTTGCAGACCGACGCCTCGGAAGTGGGACTCGGGGCTGTCTTGTCCCAGGACGTAGGGGGTGAGGAACATCCGGTCCTTTATATTAGCCGGAAACTGTTCCCACGAGAAAAGAATTATGCGGTGGTCGAGAAGGAAGCCCTAGCCGTGAAGTGGGCTTGTGAAGCGCTCCGGTATTACATCCTGGGAGTTCCCTTCACCTTGGTCACCGACCATTCCGCCCTTCAATGGTTAGCCCGCATGAAGGACCACAACATGCGGGTGCAACGGTGGTATCTGGCCCTCCAGCCGTTCGCCTTCACGGTTCGCCATAGAGCTGGTAAGGAGCACGCGAATGCGGATTTCCTCTCTCGGCTGGGGGGTGAGGAATGGGCTGGCCCCGCTGCACGGGAACCAGCCTTGAGGGGGGGGCCGTGTAGTGAAGCGGCCTGGCTCCCGACGGCCCCTGAGAGGGAGGAGCCAGAACAGCCTCCCAGGTGGGCGGAGCCAACCCCAGAGGGGGAAGAGCCAGAGCCGCCACTCAAGTGGGCGGAGCTACCACCACCTGTTCCCGCCCCCCGGAAGTCAAGGGGCGGGACAGGAAGTATAAAAGCCCGGCCCCAACACTCAGTTGGAGCCGAGCGGCCGGAGAGGACAGACGTTCCGGCCCGAGCTCCTGCGAGACGGAGCCTACCCCGAGCCCGGTACCTGGACGCAGACGGGCCGAGCCTCCCCAGACCCAGGCACTCTAATACCCAGCGCCGCTCAAACCTCCCGCTTGGCAGGTACCCCGAGGTGGACTGGCCCAGCCTGCCCCGAGCGCGGTACCCCGAGGCGGACCGACCGAGACTGCCCCAAGGAAGGTACCCCGAGGTGGACTGGCCGAGCCTGCCCCGAGCGCGGTACCCCGAGGCGGACTGACCGAGACTGCCCCAAGGAAGGTACCCCGAGGTGGACTGGCCGAGCCTGCCCCGAGCACGGTACCCCGAGGAGCCACCCGGACCTGAGCCGAACCCGAGACCGGAGGAGCAGCCCGACCTAGACGACCCCCAGCAACCCGAGGAGCCCATGGTGTGGGACCCCGCTGCCGAGCCCAGCGAGGAGCAGGTACCCATGGAGGAGGAGATGGGAAGTAGCCCGGGGATAGCAGACCCCGAGCCTATGTCAGTGTGTTGCGGGCAGGATCCCCACTGACCCCGCGGCAGACGGACTGCTGCGGACAGGGCCCCGGGCTGGAACACAGTGGAGTGGGTGGGCCTGTGTTCCCCCCTGCCACCCCCACGCCGGGTGGCAGTCTCTCCTCCTCCCTGCCTGAGGGCCTGAGCCCTGAACTGCGTGTGTGTTTGCTCAGCCCCTCCCTGAAGGCCTGAGCCTAGAACTGCTGTTCGCTGCCCCGCCCTGACTGAGGGCCTGGGCTTAAACCACTAACTTTGTTGCTCAGCCCTACCTAAGGGCCTGAGTTTAGACTGACTGTTCGCTGCCCCGCCCTGATTGAGGGCCTGGTCTTAAACCACTGACTCTGTTGCTCAGCCCTACCTAAGGGCCTGAATTTAGACTAACTGTTCGCTGCCCCGCCCTGATTGAGGGCCTGGGCGGAATTACTGACTGTGTGCTTGCTCAGCCCCTACCTGAGGGCCTGAGCCTAGAACTGCCGTTTGCTGCCCCGCCCTGACCTAGGGCCTGGGTTGCCGTTATTTGCCTGCTCACTCCCTGGCTAAGGGACTGGGCTGATTGACTTTGTTGTGCTCAGCTCCGGCTGCGAGGACCTGAGCTCCCCTGAACTAGTATTTGTCGCCCCGCCCTGACTAAGGGCCTGGGCTTCCTGAGCTTGTTAGCGCTCAGCTCCCGTTGCAAGGACCTGAGCCCCTTTGGACCATTGTTTGTTGCCCGCCCCGACTGAGGGCCCGGGCTTACTGACTGTGTCCGTGCTCAGCTCCTCCTGCAAGGACCTGAGCCCCTTTGAACCCCGGGGATTACCCCGCCCTGAGCTAGCCTTCGGGCTTATTGAACTGTGTAAGTCCCCAGCTCCGGCTGAAGGAACCGGAGCGTAGGACTGGTCCACTGTCCCGCCCTGCCTGAGGGCTGGAACTCCTTGCGGCGGCAGGGAGCCTTTTGTCTAGCCCCTGCCTAAGGGGCGGAACCCTTAGACCTCCCGGATACGAGGTCTGACTTGGCCGTGCAGTGAAGCGGCCTGGCGCCCGACGGCCCCTAAGAGGGCGCGACCCCCGCACCGGACTATTACAGTCTCTAAGGTGCCACAAGTACTCCTGTTATTTTTGCGGATACAGACTAACATGGCTGCTACTCTGAAACCTAAAGATTCATACGACCCTTCATGCTTCGCTCACCATTCCAGAGGACAGATTCCGCTCGATAACAATCCAAAGCAGTGCTGACTGACCCATGTTATTTTCAATCATCTGAGTCAGATACCACCAAGAAGGTTGATTCTCTTTTTTGGTGGTTTGGATTCAGTATTTTCCACATTGGACTGTTGCTCTTTTAAGACTTCTGAAAACATGCTCAACACCTCATCCATCTCAGATTTTGGAAGGCAGTTCAGATTCTTAAACCTTGGGTCAAGTGCTGTAGCTACTTTTAGAAATCTCACATTGGTGCCTTCTTTGCGTTTTGTCAAATCTGCAGTGAAAGTGTTCATAAAACAAACAGCATGCTGGGTCGTCATCCGAGATAGGCATAACACGAAATATATGGCTGAATGCAAGTAAAACAGATCCTCCTGCTCTGACATACAATTCTCCCCCAAGGAGTTCAGTCAGAAATTCAATTAATGCATTATTTTTTTAAATGAGCATCATTGGCATGGAAGCATGTCTTCTGGAATGGTGGTCAAAGCATGAAGGGGCATACGAATGTTTAGCATACCTGACATGTAAATATCTAGCAATGCTGTGGTGCCATGCCATTGTAAATAAGAAGTGGGCAGCATTATCTCCTGTAAATGTAAACAAACCTGTTTGTCTTAGTGATTAGCTGAACAAGAAGTAGGACTGCATAGACTTCTAGGCCATAAAGTTTTACATTTTGTTTTTGAGTGCAGCTACGTAACAAAAACAAAATCTACATTTGTAAGGTGCACTTACATGATAAAGAGGTTGCACTACAGTACTTGTATGAGGTGAATTGAAAAATCTCTTATCCTTTTTACAGTGTAAATATTTGTAGTAAATATAAAGTGAGCACTATATATTTTGTATTCTGTTTTGTAAATTTAAATCAAACATTTGAAAATGTAGAAAAAATCCAAAATATTTAATAAATTTAAATTGGTATTCTATTGTTTAACAATGCGATTAAAGCTGCGATTAATTTTTTTAAGTTAATCACGTGAGTTAACTGCGATTAATTGACAGCCCTAAATTTATTCAAACAACAGATTTTCCCTTAATGTTGGCATCAGGGCCATCAAATGGAATGTTGCTGTAGTCTGCAACTTGAAACAACTGGCAAGGCACAAGTAGTAATACTTAAATAAAAAAGTTGAATCACCCTTGAATTACAATATGGTAATAAATTACCGTATGTCTTGAAATAATTATATGATCAGAAAAAGTCCAATTTGCATGAAAATGATGACTATTTTCCTTCTGTGAATTCAGGCAGGCATTTCCACAGCTTGAATTGAAAGGTTGGAACCAAGAATGGAAAGAAATATTTTGAAATATTTAGAAAACAAAGAATCAAGATTTCTAGTTGTAGATCCAGTTATGCAAACACTTAAGCACTTTAGTAAGTTTACTCACATGAGTAATTTCATTGGACTCAGTGGGACTACTCATGTGTAAAGTTACTCGTATATATTTGTAGGATTAGGCCATCAATTACCTTGAAGCTTTTACTTAAAATCACACTATTTAGTTTTCATATAGTTTGAGATTATTATTGCTTATATGTTAAAAATGTTGTTTGCTATATCAAAGCATGCAGATATTACAGATGACTATGGTCTGGCAAGAGTTTTTACAGGCAGTTACTTAAAAGCAGTTTAGAGGAATCCTATGATGTAGTTTTCTCTGTATAACATATGTAATGAAAAATTTATGTTTTAGCATGGATTTCGTTTGCTACATCACCACCTTCATTAAAACTCAGATAACTTCAGATTTAAGTATTTCCTTCTGTGTTTTATTTATATCAGATTTCAGGATTGTTTGAACACAAAATGACAGTAAGTGGCTGTCGCGTTCAAAACATATGAAACAGGTTTTCACTGGACAGTTGTGGTGAGGATCTGACTCCTAAAGAAGAGCAATGCTAAGGGGCATCTCAGCAGATAACCTTCTTACTACATATCTGTGGATAGATCTGAAGTACAGAATCTCATTATGCATTCATGTCTTTGTTTTCCAAGGAGAGAATCCTATTCAGAACTACATTTTAAATAGAAGCTCTGAAAATGTTCAGTGTTCTTCTACAGTCAGTCAGTCTTCCTGTAAGTGGTAAACAAGGCTGGGGAACCGGGCAGGAAGGAACTCCTCCTCCCTTCAAATGGAATATAATTTCAATCCGGCTGCATATAGCTTCAGAGGTATCAGCCAGTAAAAGATGCTTTGGATCATTCAGGCCATTTAAGAATTCTTCCTTGGCTAAGTTGCAATCTGAGCCCTAATTAAGGAGGGCCCAACATAACTCCCATGAGCTTGATTGTAATATATGGCCATTCAGAGTGAAGTCTACAGTGTATCTGAGACTGTCATTGCAAATCCACACTGAAGTCAGTAGAAGCTCATAATGGACTTTATACATATACTACGAGTCTGATCCAAATATATATATTTAAAGTCTACTTTAAACCTTCTGTGTTGTTTTAATATAAATAGGTTGGTTATAGAACAATTAAAGCTACAAAGATTTATTTGAAGAGGCTACTTAAATAGAGATATTAACAGCTAAAGAGATTCATTCATAAATATTAAGAGTAATTGTGCCACCTTGTGAAACAATATTGTGTTTGCAGGCTGATGCTTTCTGGAGGCCTTTCATGCCAATTCAGCTTGTCATCTGAAATTTATTTGGAGAAGTTATTTTCTTACTTCAAGGTATCTATCCAGTTTAGCATCAGAAAAGGTATTTTGAAGAAACTGTATATTTGCTTTATAAGTTTAATTGTTGGAAATTCATTAGACTCTGAAATCATTATCTTTTATTTGTTGCTTTCTTGCAGGATGTAGCTAGAGCAAATTATGTATAAACATTTTTTAAAAAGCCTTTTAGACATAGATATTTTTTCCAACAGAGTTCTATATCTGGCAAAATATAAAGTCTCTACTCTGAAGTTCCTTTCCTGGGGAATCTAGAACGCTGAAAAAATTCAAATACTCTGTAGGAAAAGGAACATCTGCGGGCAAGGGGAAAAAACAAACAAAAACAAAACACACAGAATCAGTATCTATTTTTTTAAATTCTACTTAGAATAAATTGTCCTTGGATATTTATTGTTACTTACTGACTTAATAAGCTTTCTGGGTTTCAGTATTTGATTTGTGGTGTCTTAGGCACATTATGTCACATTTCATAAGTAAATATCAGTTTTTTAAAAATTTGTTTTAATTGAATTATAAAAAAGCTGTCTTACTTCAAAACCCTATACTCTTGAGTATGAGCTCCCAATTAATGTGAGTGATCTCTAATGTCTACCACCTCCCATTAATATTTTTTCAAGAAGAAGAATGGCAGATTTGGAGTATTTTTAATACATATTTTATAACAATAAAAGGTTTTGATTGGGTGGGATTTATTTAGTGAAACACCAATTTTGTAAACATTTAGGCATATGCTTAATATTATTCATTAGCTTCAACAGGACTACTCATCTGACTAAAGTTAAGCAGGTGTGTGAATACTTGCAAGACTAGGGCCTAAAATTGGAAAACTTAGTTATAATAGACCAGATCCTCCGCTCTAAGGCGGTTTTGTGCTGCTCCAGCCATGCAGGGATCCTCCTTGTGCCAACTCCTCACAACCTGTGGTATATGGAGGTATGGTTGGTGTGGAGAAAGTGAATAGGGAAGTGTTATTTATCCCTTCACAGAACAAAAGAACCAGAGTCACCTAATGAAATTAATATGCAGCAGGTTTAAAACTAAGGTTAGGGAGTACTTCTTCATACAATACACAGTAAACCTGTGGAACTCTTTGCCAGGGGATGTTGTGAAGATCAAAACTATAACTGGGTCCAAAAAAAGAATTGATAAGTTCATAGAAGATAGCCATTAATGGACCTATTAGCCAAAATGGTCAGCGACGCAGCCCTATGCTGTGGGTGTTCTTAAGCCTCGGAGTCGATGAATCACTTGACAATTGCCCTGTTCTGTTAATTTCTTCTGAAGCATCTGGCACTGGCCAGGGTCAAAAGACAGGATACTGGGCTAGATGGACCATTGGTCTGACCCAGTGTGGCTATTATTATGGTTGTAGAAAGGTGGGCTTGACCAGAATAATCCTTGTGCTCCAATGAGTTACAGATGCTGCAATGGTCCCTCAGAGGATAATGCAGTTTATTAATCTTACAGCAGGTCTGATGTTGCTCTAAGTTGCTTTTTGGGACTGGACTCTGTTCTTGTAGCCTGAGAATTGGGAATCACAAAAAGCCTCCTTTGTGGTCCCCTCAAGTCAGTCCATCCTGTATAGCTTCATATCAAGTATTTGGTCCTGCTTTGAACAGGGGATTGGACTAGATGACCTCCTGAAGTCTCTTCCAACCCTAATATTCTATGATTCTAAGTATCTCATGATGAATTTACGTGGGTATGCTTTTATAGAGCACACAGCACCTGTATTTCAGAACAAATATAGTCTGAAATCTATATTTTGGCTGGAAAAAAAAAGTCAGCAAAAGAAAACCCTACATAGAAATATTGTATCTATACACCTAATGTGCAGGGATCCTAGAAATCCACTTGCCATGGAAAAATGGGGAGTTAGCATTTTTTTAAAAAACATAGAATCTTTAGTTATTAACTAAATTTTACTGAAAGTACTACTTACTCAATGTGTGCAACCTCCCCCCTCTTGTGATTGATTTTTGAGTGTGCTTTAAATGTATAGTGGAACTCTGTTTATCTGATCTAATTGGGACTGGAGTCAGATTGGATAATCAAAAATTGGGATAAACAGGAGAATGGCAAAAAGTTTTTTATCCCTTATTTTAAGATGGAAAGGGGCTGTCAGTGGGTGGGTTTGGTTAATACAAACAGCTAGATAGTTGATGCTCAGATAAACATGTCCTACTGTATATCAATAAAACATTGTGTTCAACAGATACCTATATCGGAGTAACAAGCCTTGTGGATAAGGGGGAAGGGGAGAGTTGTAGATGTGGTATATCTTGACTTTAGTAAGGCTTTTGATACTGTCTCGCATGACCTTCTCATAAACTAACTAGGGAAATATAACCTAGATCAGGGGTAGGCAACCTTTCAGAAGTGGTGTGCCGAGTTTTCATTTATTCACTTTAATTTAAGCTTTCGCATGCCGGTAATACATGTTAATGTTTTTTAGAAGGTGTCTCTCTCTAAGTCTATATTATATAACTAAACTATTGTTGTATGTAAAGTAAACGAGGTTTTCAAAATGTTTAAGAAGCTTCAGCCTGGGGTTCTGTTCACCTAGGCCTGCAGCGGGCTGAGCAGGGCCTGTGGCCGGGATGCGAGCTGGCAAGGGGGCGGCAGCCGGGACCCCAGACCTGGGGGGGAGGTTCAGGGGTCAGGGCAGAGGGTGCATGGCAGAAGGCTGGGTGTGTGGCGGGGTTCAGAGGTCAGGGCAGAGGGCTGGAGTGTGTGTGGAGGTGCAGGGCAGAAGGCTGGGTGTTGGGGGGGACTTGAGGTCAGGGCAGAGGGCTGGGGGTGTGTGGAGGTGCAGGGCAGAAGGCTGGGTGTTGGGGGGGACTCGAGGTCAGGGCAGAGGGCTGGGGGGTGTGGAGGTGCAGGGCAGAAGGCTGGGTGTGTGGGGGGGGGGGTTCAGGGCAGAGGGATGGGGCTGTGGGGGTGCAGGGCAGAGGGATGGGTGTGTGTTGGGCTGGGGAGGTGCAGGGCAGAGGGCTGGGGTGCTCAGCTCGTGGGGGTGCTCCCAGCCCCCTGCCCTGAGCGGCTCAGGGCAGGGGGCTGGAAGGGATATGCCCTGTTCCACTCCCTTCCCCCAGGCTCCATCCCTACCTCTCTTTGCCTGCTCTATGGAGCAGCGAGCACGCTGCCGCTCAGCTCTGCTCCGCTCCCCCTCCCCCTCCCCCTCGCAAGGGCCATCGCCTGCAGGGAGAGGGAGGAGGAGGAGGGGCTGGAATGCTGCCACAGGACCAAGCTTCTGCCTCCTGCCCCCGCAGAGGAAAGCGGTGGGTGGGGCGGCTGAGTGGGGCAGGGGGACAGGACCCCCCACCACCACCGCTCTCCCCTGCCGGGGCAAGAGGCAGAAGTTTGGTCCTGCAGCAGCTAAGCATCCCTTCTCCCACGCTTCTTCCCCCAGCTTGGTGCGTTCCGGCCCCTCCGCCCCTCCTCCTCCTCCTCTCACCGGACAGGCAGCGTGCCACTCAAAATCGGCTCGCGTGCCATGTTTGGCATGCGTGCCGTAGGTTGCCGACCCCTGACCTAGATGGAGCTACTATAAGATGGGTGCATAAAACTGGTTGGAAAATTGTTCCCAGAGAGTAGTTATCAGTGGTTCAGTGTCATGCTGGAAGGGCATAACAAGTGGGGTCCTGCAGGGATAGGTTCTGGGTCCGGTTCAATATCTTCATCAACGATTTAGCTAATGGCATAGAGTGTATACTTATAAAGTTTGTGGATGATACAAAGCTGGGAGGGGTTGCAAGTGCTTTGGAGGATAAGATTAAAATTCAAAATGATCTGGACAAACTGGAGAAATGATCTGAAGTAAATAGGATGAAATTCAATAAAGTACAAATGCAAAGCACTCCACTTAGGAAGGAGCAATCAGTTGCACACATACAAAATGGGAAATGACTACCTAGGAAGGAGTACTGTGGAAAGGGATCTACAGGTCATAGTGGATCACAAGCTAAATATGAGTCAGTTTAACGCTGTTGAAAAAAAAAAAAGACATTATTCTGGGGGGATGTATTAGCAGGAGTATTGTAAGCAAGACACGATCTACTCTGCGCTGATTAGGCCTCAACTGGAGTATTTTGTCCAGTTCTGGGTGCCACATTTCAGGAAAGATGTGGACAAATTGGAGAAAGTCCAGAGAAGAGCAACAAAAATGATTAAAGGTCTAGAAAACATGACCTATGAGGGAAGATTGAAAAAATTGGGTTTGTTTAGTCTGGAGAAGAGAAGACTGAGAGGGGACATGATAACAGTTTTCAAGTACATAAAGGTTGTTAGAAGGAGGAGGGAGAAAAAAAATGTTCTTAACCTCTGAGGATAGAACAAGCAACAATGGGCTTAAATTGCAGCAAGGGCGGTTTAGATTGGACATTAGGAAAAACTTCCTAACTGTCAGAGTGGTTAAGCACTGGAATAAATTGTCTAGGGAGGTTGTGGAATCAGGGCTGGCCTTACCATGAGGCGAACGGAGACGGCCGCCTCAGGTGCCAGACTATGGGGGGGCGCCACTAGGACCAGAGTGTACACCAGAGTGTAGAAAATTGTGTCTGCTGCTGGTGCATATATATTCTCTCTGCTCTAGATGCACAGAGATGGTGGAGTGCTGTACTGGAGGAAGGAGGTCACAAGAGACATAACAGGCTGGTAGCAGGGCCTGAGTGAGGGAAGATATCAGCGTCTTAAGGGCCTAACTGGCTCCTACTACTTCAGTTGACTGCCTGTTCTCCTCAAGTGGGTTCAGGGAAGCAGCAGGAAACAGGAAGCTCCCTGAGAAGCTGGTGTTAATCAGTCCAGGCTCCTGGGGGTGCTAGAGAGGTACATAAGAGGCTTCTCCTCCTCTCTCTCCCTGCAGCTCCTGCTGCTTTGTTATTCTTCTGCCTGCCTATTTAAGAGCAAGTTAATATTTAATAGAAAAATTATGGAATATTTTAGTTTATTTTTCATTTAAAATGGAGAGAAAGTCCATGGGTTTCATTTTGACATAGTTTGGTAAGTTTCCCTGTAGATTTCCAGTGGTATGGATAGTGGAAGTTTTTAACTGAATGATCACAAAAAAGTAATTTACCAAGAAACTACTATCTACATGTGTGTTTTTTACATACTGTATAACTGCATAGTCAAAGCAGTTCCATATAGTTTAAGTTTCCATCCTGAGGCCAGGGGTGGCCCTAGAATAGCTGCCAGCAACTGGCGCCCTAGGCGAACCATGCAATTGGCGCCCCCCACTCCCAAAGGCAGATCTAGGCTGAGGTTTTTAGTAAACTGGGAAACATTTTGCCCCTTTTTTCCTTTTTTTTTTTTTTTTTTTTTTTTTTAAAAACGGACCCTTAATTATTCAGTGTGTTTGTCCGTCCATCCAACCAATGTTTCTGAGAGCAGATAAAATGGAGATGAAATTTTCAGAATAGATTGTACAGGACAGCTAGATGATATTTCAGTCCGATTTCAAATAAAAATGCATTAAAAATGTTGATTATAATTATTACTACAAATCCAAAATTATCCATTATGCTATCCTGCTTTAACTGCCATTACCACCACATCCAATATAGAAAGAAGTAAGAAAACTCTTCAATGAACTTTAACCTGTATTTACAAAACACTCCGAGACTCTGTGCTCTTAAAACATGACTTTTCTTGCTTTAAATTTTGAAAATTCAGTCCCTACTTCTTTTAGATCCAATTTTCCAGCTATTTCATGCTTCACTGACATTGTGGCAAGTCGAACAAGTTTCTCTTGCACCATTACTAAACGCAGATATGTTTTTATCAATTTTAACTTTGAGAAGCTACGTTCCCCACTGGCTACGGAAACTGGCAAAGTTAAAAGAATGCATAGAGCTATAAAAATGTTTGGAAAAAAAACTGTCAGAGTTTATTTTCACAAATAAACTTCAGTACTTCTTCAGGAGTGGAATGTTTCTTAAGTCGTCTTGAAAAAGCCTGAAGCTCACTACACAAATCTGTAGCATCAATGTCTTTTGAATTTTAATGAGTCAATGCCAACTCTAGCTTTACACTTAGAGTCGTCCCGATTAACGTTGTTTCGTTGTTATGTTGCTGATCAATTAGGGAACATGCTCGTTTAAAGTTGTACAATGCTCCCTTCTAACGTTTGGCAGCCGCCTGCTTTGTCCACTGCTTGCAGGAAGAGCAGCCCATTGGAGCTAGCTGGTGGGGGCTTGTAATCAGGGTGGACTGGCAGCCCCCCCATCAGCTCCCCACTCCCCTAAGTTCCCTGTGCTGCTACTGCCCAGCAGGCTAGCAATTGCTGGCGTTGAGCTGTCCCTCCCCCACTGCCATGTGCTGCTCCTGCCCTCTGCCTTGGAGCTGCTCCCAGAGACTCCTGCTTGCTGTACAGGGGAGGGGAGTAGTGGGGGGCTAATGTCAGCGTGTCCCCCTCCCCCCTGCTCCTGCACCCTGCGTACCCCATTTCCATAGAGCAGGGGGTATACACGACAGGGTTCAGGACGGAGGGAGATTCCAGGCAGCAGCTGTGGTCTCAGCAAGCTGATCTAATTAACAAGGCAGTGTACTTAAGACTGGGGTCAGCTACTTAAAGGGGAAATGTGCATCTCTCGCTCTCAGACACACGGTGTGTGTCTCTGTCTGCTATGCTCTCTCCCCTCCCTCCATGCCTGCTGCCTTGTAGAGTGAGGCTACATTAACAACCAGTTAACCCTTGAGGGCTCAGCCAAATGCTAGTTCATCATTTAGCAGTAAGGCATTCCCTGCAAATTATCCCATCCTCTGACTTCAGCACCTCAACCCAGCTTCACAATCATCATCGCTGTATACCAGTATTAAATTGTTTAAAACTTATACTGCATGTGTGTGTGTGTGTGTGTATATATAGTCTTTTGTCTGGTGAAAAACATTTCCCTGGAACCTAGCCCCCTCATTTACATTAAATCTTATGGGGAAATTGGATTTGCTTAGCATCGTTTTGCTTAAAGTCACATTTTTCAGGAACATAACTACAACGTTAAGTGAGGAGTTACTGTATACAAAATTCTCTTATCTGTTTTGCTGTTTTCTTTTGCAAGCTGTGGATATTATATAGAAAGCCATATACTGATTCTAGCTGCTGCATCTGTTGAAATCTTTCATCAACCGAGTGAATAGCAGTATCAAGGACTGCAAAGTAGAAATTCACTTTGAACCTTTGTTTTGGGTTCTGAATGGGTGTGTCTCGTCCTTCAGACAAAAACTGCTGTTTCTTTTGCCAAATGCGAACTCTCTGTGGTTCCAATTCTGTCGGAAAAAGTCTATTTCTTCAGCAAGCTCGAGAGACTCTACCAGTATTCTTTCGAACCCTTCATCACTTCTGAATTCCTCCAGACTATTTTTAGTTTGCTGCAGTTTTTGAATAGCAGAATGTATATTCAAGTTCTTTTCCTGAAGCTGCTTACTAGTGAGGTTAAGCTCGAAAAGGATATTATACCACAAAATGAGTGAAGTCACAAATTTGAACTTGGAAAGGCCATTTGCAAGAGCTTCTGCATCTGAATGTGCCGTATTGCCAGATGATCCAGTAAAGGAAGTATCATCAGAAATTTCAGTTAGGGCATCATAAATGTTTCCAAGTTCATAGCGAAGAGGCTTCAAAGCATCAATGCAACTCTCCCATCTTGTCTGACCAAGTGGTTTCACAGTTAGAGAATTCACATGGTGAGTCAGAATGTCCCAACAGCATGTTGAGCCTGAGGAAAAACACATAAGCACGTTGCATCAGGTCAAAGAAACTGCTTGACTCCAAAGAGCATCTAGCAGCATCACTGACAACCAAATTCAGAGAATGTGCACTGCAAGGAACGAAAAAGGCCCTAGGATTGATTTCCATCATTTTCCTTTGCACACCATTGTCTTTACCCTTCATATTACTCCCATTATCATAGCCTTGGCCACGTAAGTTTTCAACAGATAATGACATTGTTTCAAGCTCTTGTAGAATAGTTTCAGTCATAAATGCTCCAGTCATCTCCTTCAGTGGTACAAAACCCCCAAAAATGTTCATTTATGAGCACTTCAACATTATCTTCATCTGCAGACTTTTCCATATCCACAAAATGAATGATCATGATCATCATTTGTTCAACATGACTCACATCTGGTATACAGTCTGGTATTATTGAGAAGTATTTTGCAGAATGGGCAGCTTCTACAATTCTCTTTTTAATGGCATTTGCTAGAATTTGAATCAGTTCATTCTGCGTATTTTTTCCTAAGTAATGAACCTGTGTTTCGTGATCAGTTATTTTACGTAGATGCTCCTTCATGACTGGATCAAAAAGCTAGGTATTCAACAAATTTTAAAAAGTTTCCATTACCTGGAGTGTATAATTTTTCATTTCTACCATGGCCGTGGAATGCTAAATTTTGACCAACGAGAACTCTCACTAAAGCAATCAGATGCTCTAATATTTGTTGACAATATTCTTCTTTTTCCTTGATCACACGTAAATTTTCTTCAGATAGTTTTTCCGTTTTTCAAATCGTAATTCAAGTGCTTTCCAATTTTGAAAACATTCCAAATGTTCTGTACTTCTTTCATGTGAACAGAGAATCGAAGATATGTTTTTCCAGTCCTTCGAACCATTTTCAGTAAGTGATGTACCAATTGCTTGATTTCTAAACAACTTGCAGCAAAAGCAAAACAGAGTCCTTCAACACTGAATATTGTAACCAGTTTAGATGAATTTCTTCCCCATTAATGTGTTTCCTCTTGTAATGCTGAGCAGAGAATTTTCTTTTATTTCCATCCTTAGGGAAGGGAAATTCATGAACTTGTTTGGGTCCATGTTCCACGAGAATTTGCCGCACACTGTCATCACATCTGGGCCACGAAGCTGGGTCCCCATACTGTAAGTTGTTTGTAACTTCCTCATCCTTCCCTTCTACTTCAATTTCTGCATGTGTCTCTGAAGGTGAATAAATTTTCTCCACTTCCATATCAGTCTGATGCTGTGAGCTGCCTTCATCTAGAAGTAAGTTTCCATCATCTTGAGTTTCCAAACTGCTTTTTTGTGGATGTGAGCTAACCTCCTCTCCAAGTAAAATTCCTTCATCTGGATGCTGTGAACTGCTTCCATCTTTATTTGGATTAAAGAGAAAAGATATTTCAGGAAGGATCCCTGCTGTTTTGCTTGGTCCTTTTCCTTCTCAGCCTTTCGTTTATGATACTCAGCTCCTGAGGGTTTTCTTTTTCCTCTTTCTGCCATGGGGCATTTGAATATTGTTATGTACTAACTGTGCTCCCGACTGCAAGCATTATAGTGTTAAGGGTGGCTGACACACCACATGGTTGGAGATTTAAATCACATTGCAGCCATCCCAACATCTCTTTTCACGGCTTAAAGGTTCAATGATTAGTAACATAAACTCACTTACCCATTAAAAACAGTTAGTTACAGCGTTTACACAAACAAAAAAGACCTTTTTTGACGTTATAACCCGACAACGATTGTTTGGAAAGTAATCCCCTTCCTCACGGTTACCTGCTTGGAGTGTGATGTTATCACTTTTGTAGTCTATTAAGAGTTAACACTGTTACTTTTCTTTTATGGACCTTATTACATATGAACCAGTTATAATAAAGAAAAGTTCATAATTATACAGCCCAATAATAACGCTAAGGTTTAATAACTCTTAAAGATATAAATCCAAAATGAGTAATGCTGAAAGATGTTATTCTTTGGCACCAAAAAACACAATTTTCCACAGTATTTGTGTGATTCTTAACCATCAACTCACGATATCTCCGCTCTACATGAATTTCCAGCTATGCAACCTTGATGTATATTTGAGTTAGGTGTCACTAGAATTGCAGCTCTTGCAGCTGGCGGATGTGTTTCATTGTGGCTGAGTTATTGCTTATCAAAATTGCGAAGTGGGTCATCTTGACCCTACGTCACAAATTTTTTTTCCTAAAATATTATTTATTTTTGCAGTAAATAAAAGATTTGACATTAATACATTCTCAGAAATGTAGAGAAATGAATTATAATTCATATTCCCTCTGTACATGCATGGGAATTGAAATAATGACATTGTTATTTTATTTGTATTTTTTCTCATCTTTTCTCCCCCCCCGCATTTTGATTTTTCCCCCCTTGAATTTGGCACCCCATTTAACTTGGCACCCTAGGCAACTGCCTAGTTCGCCTATATGGACAGGCCGCCCCTGCCTGAGGCTGCAGGAATTCCTATAGATTATTAACTTCACAAGTATCAAAGAGGAGAATCACATGGAGGAAAACTTTAAATGAGATTTTTAAACATATTGAAATTTCATTTTTCCTATTAGAGTGGATGAATGGTTCTAGTGGGAAGGTGAACCTACCTCCCACTCCCTCCCCACGACAGCTGTGGTTAAGATGGTTTATCCCAATTAGGTCAGCCATTGCTGTGTGAAAGATACAGCTTTTTTCTAGCTGTAATCTTCATTCAATCTGTTTCTTGGTGAGGACTCTTGCCTTTGACTAGTTCCAGGGAGGTAGGGAGGGGAAGGAGATATGTGTTTATTGGCAGGTTTATATTACTAGTAAAAACTGTTCCCGCATACATACATTAAGGGTCATAACAGAGTTTTTGAACTGATGCAGAGTTGCATAAATGGAGCAATGGCAGAGAGGGAGCTGGGTGGAACTCATGGCTGTTAGTGGTTGGAAGGAGAGAGGGAGAGAGGGGGGGGGGGAGAAACCCTGGGGGTAACAGGATGAATTAATATGCAGAGAAAGAAAATGGTTGTCTATTCAAATAGAAACATCATAAGCAATAGCCTGGCTTCTACATAGCAGAAGTGGAGTTGTCAAGGAGAGGTCATCTGGCAATGAAGGGACCTGGGATCACCTGAAGAGACCAATCCAGGAGTCACCTGACAGGGACTGGAAGATCATAAAAGGTTAGGATCTATTGGGGGGGGGAGGGGTGTCTTTGACCATTTTCACCAGCTCATACGAGGGAAGTTGCTGCAGAAGTCTGATGAAGCAGAGAGAACCCTGCCTATCTTACCTCAGATGGTCCCCCAAAGGAAGGGCAAGCTAGAGTGAGAGGATGGTTGTTGTTTTCTGTATTACATGTACTCTGTATATTTCTCAGGCTTAAGTAAAGAGCGATAGTGCTAGAATCCTGTGCAAAATAAGCCTGGATGTGATATGTACTATACTTACAAGATGCTCTTTGAAAAGTTAACCTCAACGGTGGACCCAGACTACCCAGTCAGCTGGAGTTCTAGGAGAGGGTATGTTTGAGCTAAGGGGGAACCTGAGAGGGTCAGCCGTGGTAACAGGGACTAGTGAGTTAGAATGGGAGGTCTCAGTGCTCAGGAGGGGGCTAGGGATAGATAGAGGATCTGCCGTTTGAAAGTGAGCCTAGAGTTCCCAAGATATGGGCAATTCCTGGACTCCGTTTAGACTCCCACAGGCCTAAATCACACTGGATATGGCAATGGGATTTCTTCACAGGAGTCTGACCAGCATTCAGAAGAGAACATTTGACTGGATGTATGACAATATATCAGTTACCAGTGAAAGACCCTAGGAAGAACACTGTAGTTTTTTTGCTTGGACTTTAATACAGCTATTGCAACAAAATCCTTGTTGCTTCAGCTATCTTGGGAGTGAGTCATGCGTTTGATGAAATTCCTTAAATATCTTAAAGTTGGGCAGTTTATTGGAGAATGTTTTCTAGAGGACACACATCACTACTCTAATTTAATGAACTAATCTAAATTTTCATTCAGCTCAGTATTTGCTGGGTATCAACTGTGATTTTTCTAATCAGATTGAGAAAAGGGTTCCCTGTACATCACAGGCAATGTTAGACAGGACATTATTTTTATACATTACATAGAAAATAGAGGCATTATGATGATGTCTGGCATTCAGTTTCTAGAAGAGCTGCCATTTCTGCCTCATTTATTCAGTTTCAGTTTCTTAACCCTTGGAAAAGTATGTCATAGCATGCTTGAATACCCTCAGTGGCTTATATCTTATTTTCTAATCATATATTTCAAAGCATCTTTATAATTAAGTGCACTCACATCACTGCTTTGTATATAAACACTGTGTGGCAGTTCTGCCATTAGAACTGGCTTCCTATTTTGTGGCCACTGTAACAATGCAAACTCAGGGACAGCTTTCTGTCATGCTGCTGAAAAGATTTTTTGCCTTGCCTACACTAGCACTAACTGTTTTCAGCACCAGACCAAGAAACATTGCAAAGGCTTTGTTGACAACTGCCTGGATTAGTAGGTTAACTTCCTACTGTAGCTAGGCCTATGGGAGGAACAGAAGGCACAATAGCCATAGATGAGAGATGCAAGCAATCACGGTGTTCAAAAATCTGCATTTCGGAATGGAACCCAGCATTTATGCTTGCAAATCCCATAGGGCCAAATTCATTCCTGGGTCAAGGAAGGGCCTGAGGGGCGGTGACTTGTGTCTTCTGAGTCCTTTTCGGGGTTGTGGGTGACAGTCATAGTTGTGCCCCCACACAAAGAGTGATGAGGCACAGCATGACAGCTCATGTTAGTGAAGTTTGTCATTTTGCTAAAAAAGCATTAATTTATAAGCCATCATTATTATTCATGTTAGTTAGTTTCAGACGTCACTGTACAGATCCTGTCGAGAGAGTTAATTAAGAGATTTTAGAGAACTAGAAAAAGTGACACCCAAAGTCTCTGAAGAGAACACAATGTCATGTATGTTTCCCTGTAGTTTCAGACAATCCAAAGAGCAGTGTGTAATTAATCTTTGAAGGAACGTGACTTTCTAATCTATTGAACACAGGAGGGATGATGCATATGCTCTAGTGATGTGCTGCCAATATTTTGTCAAGGGACTTCCACAAATGTTTCCCTGTAGTCTATGATAAGCTCTCATACATCAGAGCCAAGTATGCAATGGAGTTTAGAGGTGAGGGGCAGGGGAATTTCATAATTTGTTGGGCTCTATAAACAAAATTGCTTTCTTTGAATTATAACCAGAGGGAGGCTACACCAATTGACAAACAAAGCCGGTACACTCTTTGGAGCACATTTCTAGTGGGTGCTTCTAATATCAATTTATTTTCATTTATACTAGACTCTTTGCCCCACTCTGACACTGTAAAGAGGCTTTGGTGCAAATGAGAATCTGGTCCAGTGAATGAAGAGGTAGTGTAAGCATAATGGTGAAGAGTGGGAGTAAAGAGCATATATGTATGTCAGCATACTAAATTGCACCAGATAAGGTGTGTGGGGGAGAAATTGTTCTTTAGAATTACTTGTAAGCCCCAGAGCTAGAAGGGCTACAGGGAGAGCTCTCTGCTTCCATCTAAAGTAGAAATATTAACTGCTGGCAATTTTCATGTACATAAATTAGAACTATAGGTGAGCAAAATTAAGTGTGGTGCATTATTTGAAGTTTCTTTATGTTCTGATTTTATGAAAGTTTTTTTTAAAACAAATTACTGCATTCATGAAAGGACATAAGAATTTTACAAGATCTACCATGTACAAAGTTGGTCACCCTGTCTAGTGGGCTCTGTATGTGGGTTCTCTACCCAGCCAATAAGTGTCTGTCTGAAAGACCAAAAACTTTATCCAGTGGGCTGCTTTGTTCCAAATTTCTCACCAATAAATTCTAAGTCCTGTGTACAGCAAACTCTCAGGGACTAAGCTGGGCCAGTGGAATGGATTTTTGTGGAACCAGATGGTGGAACTGACTTTGCTGATGTTGGACTAGTAGACAAGATGACCTCATGAAACCAGACCAAATAGCACCAAGGTCTAAGCTCCACCTGGTGGTTCAGGTTTTGGCAAGATGGGGTGCAAACCTAGAGCACACTTGCATGCCATGCAGAAGCAGGATCCACAGGGCCAGTTATGAAAGTTCCTGATGTGCTTTGATGTTGAAGCACATAGAAATACTAGTTGGGCAAATTAATAATTGTGACAGCGAGGTTGGCCATGTCCCTCCATATGCTATTTGGGTTTCCTTATTTTTATGTAAATAAGGGCGATATTTTATTCAAATAAGTAGTATTTATGGTTTTGTATCCCCAGGAATCCTGGATTCTTGTGAGTGAGGAAGAAACACCTGTAAAAGTGAGTAGAGGTTTTATGTTTTTCTCTCCCAGGTTTTAGGAATTAAAATGGTTATAGACAGGAACTGGAGTTGTAGGTTTTATTTTAAGAAGGATCCCCTAACCATATTATTGACCATCCCTGGTTACTGCCATTGACACCTGGCAAGAGGATTACATGTTTTTATGAACCCTAGAAAAGTCAGTTTTGGGAAGGAGGATTCAGTTGAATCTAGAGAAGAGGCAAACTCCAGAGGCAGATAAATTGCTCAGCCTTTTTTCAGCATTGTGGCAAAAATTTTAACAAGGAGCTTTTGGGAGCCTCCTGTCATCCTGTCTGAGCACAGACAGGTAGAATAGGAAGGAGTTTGCATGTAAAACAGGAGAAAATTAGCAGCCAGGAGGAATGCAAACCATTAAATTTCATTTGGACAAGCAAAGTATTGAGTTATTGCAGTTAGGAAGGTTGAGTGATAATTCTCATTGCATATATATGTAGCTATTGAGGGTATAAAAGTACCTAGAGGCACAATTCCAAATAGAGGGAGAATTAATAATTTCTAAAACCTTAATTTTTTAGCTGAATATGATTTCCTATGCCACCACATAGTCACAACAGAATTCAGATCTTGTTAAAATGTATAAATGTATAATGAATGCATTCATCATAATCCCATTGATCTATACCTCTCTAATGGATCCTGCTGATATGGTCTCAATTTATTCTCCAGCCCTTTATATGCATGTCTCAGCAACTTATTTAATGATTGGAAATAAGGCCAATTTTGCACACTAAAAGTGGCTCATGATAATTCACAGAAATTATATATTTTCATATTTATTAAGGTGAGAAATACTAGGAGCTTACTATGTTCCACAATGTGCACTCTAACAAAAGGAGGCAAACAGTTTAAAAAATAAAATCTTATTTCCAGCAAGCAGCCCATCCTCCATCACAAAATGTAAAAGTGTTTGCAGATGTACAAATTAATTTGTTTAGTCATTGTGTCATCTAAAGATGTTCAAAAGTTTTCTGGTGGAACAGTTCCCCCCTCCCCCCAAATCATAAAATGCTGATTCTACAAAATCAATATGATCCACAGGGATGTGTTGATTCCCTCAAAACTTTAAACAGAAGCAGGTCGGTAAGGTTGGCCTACCTGCCTCCCAGGATCCCAATTCTCCTGCAGTTTACCCAATGAGCTTCACAGGGTACCCAAGCTGCACAGCTCCACCTAGCAGGCAACCAGTTCTGAAGGTTCCCAGATTGCTCAGCCCCTTGGGATTCCTTGTTCCCTTGTAGCCCACCTGATTGGCTATGTGGCTCCCAGGTTCCATGGGCTGCCTAGATATCCAGCTCCTTGGGCTCCCTACCTAGCTTGCAAGTCACTTGGGCAGCCAGGAAGTGAAGGATGTTGGGGAGCATGGTTCATTTTCGGAACATTTTGGTGTTTCCACTGGACAAATGTTTAAGTGTTTCCAAAATAAAATATTGTGCAATTTCAGTTCCACAAATGGATTTGAGTTGATTTTGATCTTGATTTGAGATGAAGAAAAAAAAAATGAAGTCTCCAAGTGTCAGAGCAGAAATGAACTTTCCTGCCCAACTTTTGTGTCATCTCTTCAACCAAGATTTTATCTAAGTGGTTGCATATAATCATTATAATGCACCTCTAGTCATTTTGTCCATCTTCTGTCTATTTTATGTTCTCTAGTACTTTCACTATGGTTTCAAATTGCATAGAATTTGTATTCTCTCAAAAAGGGAAGAATTCTGGTTCCGTACCACATATACTAGCAACTTTTACTCACACACATGCATACACGCTATGACACTCACAAGTTTTAATCCTGATTACAATGAAAAATAGTTAGGGGTTAAGTTGTGTAGGAGGTTGGTACACTGGCCTTTGAATTCTACAGACATGGAGCCAGACCCACAGGTGCATTAGAGCAGTTAGCACAGCTAAGGAGGGAGGAGACAGACAGCTCTCTGCCATCTGGCCTCTGCACAGAACCCCAGGAGCTGCCAGGGACCAGTTCAACCCTTAGCACAGTTTGAAGCAACCACAATGTCTCAAATGCAGGGTCTCTCCATCTGTTCTCAAGATCAGCCAGCTTTGTGTGCAGCCCGGTTACATGGCACTAAAAGGCCAATGGGCCCTTTACCTTATTGTGAGTAGGCACAGGAAGTGGCCTTCAAAAATACTGCTGTTGTGCTTTTCCCCCCGCCCCCACCCAAGGAAATATATTAATTTTTAAGTAATGCCTGTGAAGGTGACAAAGGGTCTAGCTTTGTACCAACAAAAGCAAGATTCTTCACAGGTAAAAGTAGTTATGTCCACATTTACTTACCTCCTTGGAAATACATATTGCAAGAATTTCAAAGCAACATAAAACCACCCAGCACAATGCAGGCACAGGAGATGCAATGTAGGGTTACCATATTTAAAAAATAAAAAAAGAGGACACTCCACAGGGCCCTGGCCCTGCCCCTTTCCCACCCCCGGCCCGCCCCAACTCCGCCCCTCCCCGCCCCAACTCCGCCCATTCCCCGCCCCTTCCCCAAAGTCCCTGCCCTAACTCCCCCTCCTCCCTCCCAGCCACGCGAAAAGGGCTGCCAAGCGCTACCGGCTTCACGGTTTGCTGGGCAGCCCCCAGACTCTGCGCCCCTGGCCGGCGCTTCCCCAGCGCAGCTGGAGCCCGGAAGGGGAAGCGCCCAGCCGGGGGCGCAGGGTCTGGAGGCTGCCCAGCAAACCGTGAAGCCGGTAGCGCTCAGGCTTCGGGCAGCCCCCATGCCTCCGGACCCTGCGCCCCCGGCTGGGCACTTCCCCTCCCAGGCTCCGGCTGCTCTGCTCCTCCCCTGACTCTTCGGATCTGTTTAAGAGCCAAGCTGCCCGAGCGCTCCGGCTTCGGGCAGCCCCCATGCCTCCGGACCCTGCGCCGCCGGAGGAGAGCAGCTGGAGCCTGGGAGGGGAAGTGCCCGGCCGACGGCTGGGGTCCGGAGGCAAGGGGGCTGCCCGAAGCCGGAGCGCTCGGCTCTTAAACAGAGCCGAAGAGTCAGGGGAGGAGCAGAGCAGCTGGAACCCGGGAGGGGAAGTGCCCGGCCGGTATTTTTCCCGGACATGTTCAGCTTTTTGGCAATTCCCCCCGGACGGGGGTTTGATTACCAAAAAGCCGGACATGTCCGGGAAAAACCGGACGTATGGTAACCCTAAATCCGATTGAGCAGTTGAAGTATAATCTACTACTTTCTTAACTGGATTACTTTTCACATGGACTTTTAAATGGCTAACAGTTATTTGAATTATGAAACCATTTCTACAGGGAGACATTAAATGTAACAAACTATGGACCTCATGGAACTACTGTATATGTGCTTGTTCAATTATCTTCAACTTTTTTTACAGTTAAACAACAAAACTAGTGCTATTAATAAACAATGGTCTATATAAAATCATGGCACTAGGATTCAGTTCAATTAAGTGCCTGTAAATGAGTGCACTGTATTATCTGCTATTTGTTTTTCATGCAAGTTGAAAGTGATTTTGGTAATACTGCATTTTCAATTAATGTAACTGTCAGCTGGTGAGTGGGGATTTAGTATTGTAGCACGACAAACAGAAATCAAGCAGGTAAAAACTATGTGCATCACTGAAAAATGTATGGCATGGGGGTATCAAAATTGGTACATCCTCAGTATGGCATGTAAGATCACTCTTTTGCGATTCACCTCCTTGGAGCTAGGAATTGCAAAAAAAAGAGGCAAGACAGACTTAGCAATTTGAAAACAAAACAAAAAAAAGGAAAAACTGCTCACACTTTGCTCTTAGGTCTCAGATCAAAGCTGGGAAGTGCATCTTACACCTGGACCCAGGCTATTGTAGGCCTCCAGTTTTACTGTAATTTTCACCATGGAATATTCAAATAGTCTCCCTCTACCCCACCAAGAATTCTTACATCAGCTCTGCAGAATACTGAAATAGCATTTAAATCAAGTCAGCTAGAACCATGTTGAAGAATCCAAATTCATATTCATGCACTGTTATTTACATTTTTAAAGGTAAAACTATGCTCAGTAGATTATGACTTCAAGGAAGAAATCTCATTTGAAATACCCTGAATCCACAGGTGTAAATTTCAGCAGGGCTAGCTCAGCTTTCTAAAGTAAATAAACTAAGTCCCATGGAGTTTATCCTGAGTGTATGTTGTTGTGATAAAGCCTTAAAAAGCTGTATTGTTCTTTTTGGCTATTATAGATCACATGGCAAGTGGCAGGGTCTCACGGGGAGCCACCCTATTAGCAGCTGTTAGAACCCTATATAAAACTACCAAAGTTCTGCTGACTTATTGTGGCAAGTGCATCTTGTTGACTTTATGCAGACTGTAAAGGAGATGGAAATGGCCCTCTGTGGAGAGAAAACTAGACAGTAGTAGTCCTGGAGGGAAACTACAGAGATAGCCACCATAGCCTAAGCTCCTTCCCTGAGTGTATCTCCTGTGTTTTTGTTCTGAGCTACCTGTAAAACCAAACTCCATGAAAAGGGCAAGAATGGACACTGACTCGGGATCTGTGTGCTTCATTGAAGGATAGAATAGTGAGTCAGCCTGTTCATGCTCCTGTTAGCCAACACTTACTCTCCTCACTATAGTACAGCATGTTGCATATTGGTTGTCTGCCAGGCTGTGTCAGTGATAAAGTGAAGCCTATGTATGTGCAGAGGAGTTTCGCCCCACTGCCTTCAATAGGAACAGTTCCTGGAGAGTTTCATCAAGATTGGTGAGCATCACTAGATTTCTGTACAGGACAGGAAAGAGGCCTTAGGGCTCATTCTTTGAGTCTAGAGGAGCTGCACTTTAAGTGTTTAAGGAGGGAGCAAAAGGTAGCTTTACACCATTAATGCACATGCTCTTATACGGTAACTCCATCTGGCTGCAGTGCCAGTTAGAGTAGTCTCAGAACTATTCCCAACTACCAAGTCCCCCAAGGGCTTATTTTCACTAAGAAACAAAACAAAAACAAAACCTTACTTTTAAACACGGCTGTTAGGAAGAGTGTTTGCTAATAGAATGCGGATTACAACTAACTGGTCTATGTAGACAGAGACAAGTTGTGATCAGCATCCTGTCAGCTAAGTCAGCTCCTCATAACTGTATTTAAATATGAGATTTCACACCAAAAACAAGCCCTGTGAGGCTATTCCAGCAGCCAAGAACTGCTGGAGTACAGCATCTGTTTGGTCATGGCTCCCACACTGTGGATGGGTGAAGTGACACAGTGCTGGCCTAGTCGGGAGCAGACATTGTTGTGAAGCACTTCTGCCAGTATGTCACTTGTGCTCCTCTTTGAGTTGCCCTAGACCATGGGACTCAGATAGTTGACTAAAAAGTGGTTTTATGATGGCTTTCTGTCAGAAGGCCAACTCAAAGCAGCTGCAGCAAGGCCTGAGGTTACACAGTCAGTGGCAAAGATAGAGTCCTAAGAGGATGTATGCAAACAGTCCATCCCAAATTGGACGTGTACTTGAAATTCAAATTTGAACCAAGGCAGATTCCAACTGTAGATCAATAGATTTTTTTTAGGGATAGTTCCCAGATACACTTTCCTAGGCTTCTTTGCTTTATCTGGATAGTTGCAAACACCACAGACTGTTATTCACAGTGAGCCACCTCCCAAAGGGCTAAGCACCTGCAGGAATATTTCAGTGCCATTGTGGTTTGAGGAGGAATTTGAATCTCTAGATTCCAAGGCCAGAAGGGACTATTGTGATAATCTACTCTGACCACCTTTTCCCCAAATCTACAATCTTTTGATGTCAAAGTGCACTCTAAAACAGCAAGTTAGTACACAGCAAGCTAGTGCTCTATAGCCTCACTCCCTAGCATGCCATGGACTAATTCACTCTGTAGGCAAGCCCTTAGGTGCCGCCAAGGTTAGGCAACAGTTAAGCAGCCATTTTAATGAATGCTAGTAGCATCCCTAACAGTTGGATTTATGTGCCTAAAGTAGCAGTTAGGCACTCAAGTTCCCTTGTGAATTTAGCCCTTCGTCACTTAGGCAGTTGTGAACATTTTATCCACATGGCTGAAGAAGGAAAACATGTTAGTTTTGTAGAAATCAATAGGGTTCCTTGGGGAAGAAGGAGTAATTAATGAGTAATTTGGCCTGTATGAAAGATACAGTATGTATGTCTGTTCTGGAAGCAAATGAAATAACTGCAAGAGTTAAACACTAATGTAGTTCTGATTGCAAGTTTTCCTATATAGTAGCAGTGCTGCCATAGTAGACACCACTTTCACATTTGCCTGTGAACTCTGTTTCTGAGGGTTCTAAAACACTATCATACAAAGGTTCTAAGCTAGCCCTACGTAGCCCAACCGTATACAATTGCCAGAACTTGTCCACAAAAATAAAGTTAAAAACCAAGTTGTGCAAACAGGAAAAAATAAGACTTGAGCACCCTCTTCTTCTTAGCTTTACTTATGGGAGTAGCTCTTACTTACTCATGTAGTCCCAGGGGGGGGCAATAAGATGAGGCTTGCTTCAGTCAAAGGAAACACACTAAACTACATCTGGCTGATAACCCCACACCCAAGTTCTCTGCCCTCCTGGGTGATTTATATACCTCACCACTCAGCAACCCACTGGTAATTAGTTCATTAGCTTTCTTTGGAAGGAACACTTGCTAATTGACCCATGCTGGTTAGCAAAATAGAAGGGTAGCTGTATCTGGTGGTGTTTTAATCGCACCCCAGCCAGGGTCACCCTGATCATTAATATAATTGTGAAATGTAAGGAGTTACCTATGTATACTGAAAACATGTTTTTAGAGTCTATATTACAGCAGAGGTAGAGAAACAGGTGTTTATTCACCTGTCTCTCTGTTGAAATGTAAATTAAGCATTGTCTCACTTATAATAGGTCCCCCATCACCTGGGTAAAATGAATGCAGATGAAGGATTGTAAGAAGTTCAGAAAAGAACTAAGAGTTCTAAAGATGCAGTGAGGGAAGAGAACCTTATTTTGAGATATACTTCAAAGATTTGCTAGTCTGTATTTGGGGAACAAAGAAGACACCATGTCATCCTGTACCTAAGCAGTAAATGGGTAGTGTGTTTACATTCATGAAAATGGGATCACAGCCAGCTTGGATTGAAGATGCTGCAAAAGACTTTGGTGGGATAAACTTCTTTAGACAGGAGGTTAACCTAATAGTTAAGTTTAATCTTTAGAAAGCATGTTATGATTGTTTTAAATGTAACCCTTTTGTTTCCATTATCCTCACTATCTCCTGAATCTGTAATAATAAATTCATCCTTGTTTTCACTATACGTATATTTAATTGGTGTGATATTAAGCAAGGGGCTGAACATGAGTTGAAGCAGATATGCTGGTGTTTACAATGTTCCCTTGGGGCCTTGTATTTTTATGAGTATTTAGTGGCTATGGGGCTGGATGCAACAGGGGAGACTTCAAAAGGGTTTGAGGACTGCGGTACGCCTATTGTTAACCTCCAAGGCAAAGTAAGGGCTGGCATAGCCCAGAGGAGGGTGCTTGGGTAGCTCACAGGCTGGTGGTGTCAGGGAGATGACATGCAGTTAAGCACACTCCAGTCTCTCTCACACTGGAGGATAACAAGGGGACTCACAGTGCTGGGAACCCCAAGAACCATCACACAAGGGCACACCAGTTCATCTGAATGCAGAGACTTGCATGATTCTTGCAGTTGTGTCTGTCTCTTGCTCAGTTGTACAAAAATTGTTTGGAATTTATTTGTGCTGTTTTTTTGATTTTGAGACCATAAAGATGGAATTCAGCTTGCAAATGTGTTTGAATGTTGTATATGTTTATTTTGCACAACTGTGTAACAAAAAGGACACATTTATCTTTTATGAAAAGACCAAATCATGCCCAGTTCAAGAGAAGTAACTTGTGCATTTTAACACATATAAATATAAATCTGTGGAGAGACTTTTGTAACCACTATATAGTGTTCAATGTTTTTCTGACAATTAATGAAGCCTGGGTGATACCAGTGAAGCATGAAACTTAGGCCAGGTTCATTGACGTTTACAAACCTTCTCGACAAACTGAATTTGGACCAATTTCTAGCTATTACTACTACTACTAATAAATAATTTTTAAAAACAGTCATAGTTTTGAATAGAAGACATGTGAAATGGATGTTGGCTGAGCCATAAATTCTTATAACTGTCTGCTGCCATAATTAATACTTTCATACAAACTGCAAAATTAGTACATTTAAAAGAAAGGTACATAAATACTAGGATAAATACTCTATTCAGATTTGGTTTGCATCCAAGCCCACGGACAGAGGAGATATTCAGATTATTATGGTGGTGTTTAAACCCACTACTGAGCCATCAGATAGTCAGGTACTGCTGTGAAGATATGTTACACTTTATCAGCCAAATCCTGTAGTTGGTCTCCAAACATATCAGAGTAACTGATTAGGCAAGCTGTGGCCTAAGGACTCTGTCTGGGACACCAACAACAACAGTAAGTGCAGAATTGTCTGGTGCAGCAATTCTCAAATTCTGGTTCTTGACCCTCCAGTTGGCTAAGGAGCACTTGCTGATGGTCACATGGTGCTGGCTCATCTTTGTTTTCAACTGCTAAGTCACATTTAAAGATATTTAAAACATATTAAATACTTTCCTAATAACATTTTTACATCTTAGCTATTGGTGCAGTTGCCACAGGGATGCTAACTGATCATGAAGGGGAGGGTAAGAGGTTCACCCAGCCATGAATTGGAGTGCAGAATTGTCAGTGGGTCAACGTCTTTGTTAAGGTATGGTTCAAACTTGTTAGAATGCAACTTGCTAATACTTAAGTTTCAGTGTTGTGTTGATTTATAGCTCTTTTGACTTTTTAATTAGGGCTGTCAATTAATCACAGTTAATACCTGTGATTAACTGAAAATAAAATTAACGCGTTAATTTTAAATGGCATTAATCGCATATGTCTGGGTGGGAAGGGAGGCATCAGCTGTGGGGGGACCTGACAGTGTCTAATCATGTGCAGTAACCCAAGCCTCCATCAGAGGGTGGGAAAAGGAGAGAAGAGAAGAGGAAGTGGATCCCATCCCAGCTCTGGTGGAGAGGTAGGGATACTGCCCCATTGCCCCCGGCCAGCCCCTCGCTCCGGGGACCAATACCCTCCCCCCCCCCCATGCTGTGCCCAATTGCCCCCAGCCAGCCTCTTGCTCTTGGGGGTATCCTGTAGAGATCAGGAGCTTGGTGAGCTCAGCCTCCCTGCACCAGCCTCTTTTCCCTGCTGCATGCCAAGTCCCTGAGGTTAAACCCACCCTTTCTTGCAAATTAGGGCTCACTCAGCTGAAGGGAGCCCAATTAGCTCAGTAAAATGAGGCAAACCTGGCAAGCTGGGCCCAGTACCAGAAACCACCCTTCCAGAAGCAACATCAAGACACTTACCTCACCCTCCTCCTTCTGCACAAGTCATTGCCTGCTTTCCCCTCCCTCCACCATCCCCATCCTCCCCGAACACTGAATGCAGATTTCTAAGATGAAACTCTCTTCTTCTTTGGGCAGGAGATGAGCCTGGTGAGCTCAGAAACCCAACCCAACAGGAGCAGCATCAAGAATTCACTCTTCTCCTGCATAACTCACACCCCTACCATCTCCAGAATACTGATTTTTTGAGATTAAAAAAATCTTACCCCTTCAATAAGCCAAGACACCTCTAAAGGAGGAAGAAAAATTAGGACTGAGTGGACTTGTAGGCTCTAAAATTTTGCATTGTTTTATTTTTGAGTGCAGTTATATAAAAAATAATTCTACATTTGTAAGTTCAAATTTCATGATAAAAAGATTGCACTACAGTACTTGTATGAGGTGAATTGAAATACTATTATCTTTTTTACAGTGCTAATATTTGTAATAAAAATAATAAAGTAAGCACTGTAGACTTTGTATTCTGTGTTGTAATTGAAATCAATATATTTGAAAATGTAGAAAACATCCACAAATATTTAAAAAATGGTATTCCATTATTGTTTGAGTGCAATTAAAACTGCAGTTAATCACAATTAACTTTTTTAATCGCTTGACAGTCCTATTTTTAATATCTATTTTGTGTATAAATGTCTCTTAAATAAACATAGTCAAATATAATATTTTATGAATATCACAAGTAGTATCATTAGTCTCCTAAACTTTGCATTCTGGACCAAATTCTGCTCTTTTATACTGCTGTCAATCTGGAGAGATTTCCCTGAAATTAGTGTCACTCCAGTTTTACACCAATACAAAGGATAGCTGCTTGTGGCTCCCTTATCTCTAAGACCCTGGTAAAGTAAGGCATTTAAGCACCTACTTAATTTTAAGCACATTCTATGGGACTTACAAACATGCTTAAATATAAGCAAATGCTTAAGTATTTTGTTGAATAGGAATGGATTGCTGAATTGGGGCTTCAGAGATTTAGTGTGGAATTCATGCTGTACATCCAGTTTATAAAACACAGCCAGGTAGTGTAGTTTTACTAAATTAGCTTTAAAAGCACTGCTGGAATAAACTCAGAGCTCTGTTTTTAAAACACAGAGTATTGTGTTAATCACAAAATGCACAAATGCTACATGATGACTTGTTATGTCTGGCGTTTGACATCCAATGAATAAAAGAAGTGGATTATTAACAAATAGAGACAGTCACTCCACTACCTACTGCAGTAAAGATATCCATTAAGGTAAAGTGCATATATTTGCCACCTCACATTACTTAACATTTCATCAAATAATTCAGAGAAATATGTGCTATACTCTATATAACTGTGTCTTCCTAATTTTGATTATCAAGTGTGCCAAAGTGCTTATTGCAAATTCCACAGGACCTTCCTATGCTGAAAGAAGCCAAAGGGCCTTCTCTTTGTTTTTGAGCCTGTTCTCTTTTTCAAACAGTGGTTCAACTAGTTTTTCCCAAAACTAGAACAGAATTCACATTTAGCAGACAATGAACTAGGATCTTACACTGACCTATCCCAAAGGACCACTATTTCAAATATTCAGGAGTTGTATTTTTACTTAAAGAAACTTGCAAATTCCACTGGGCAGGTTTCTCTTTTTCTAAATTTTTAAAAATTTATGTGATAAGCTACCTGAAGCACAAAACCAAAAAACACTGCACAAAAAAGGCTGCTATGAAGCCCTGCAAAATGAGGTAACACAGGTCTATGTAAGTCAGAGGGAGAAATTAAAGAATGCACTGATTAAGTTTCACCTTCACTAAACAAAATTGCCAGTTATCACCCTAGCGTGCATCCTTAGTACTACCGCTAGATGGCAGCAGTGTAATCTAGATTGAAATAGGCACAAGTGACAAAAACCAGGGGGAACTTTTTCTCACCTTTTGAGAATCTCCACTAGATGACAGTAGCAAGAACCAGATTGAAACAGCCAGTAATGGATTTATGGAGAAAACAATTTTATCCTTACTGTTAAACCCACAGAGAGCAGCACAGTTAAGAAACTCTCATCATTGGCCATTTTCCTGGAAATTACAGTACTTTTTGCTTTTAGGCTTCCCGCCCACCAACCTCAATAATTTACAAAAATACATTTCAACATTGTATGCAATGCACTTTAAACATATGTACTTGGGCTGGAAAAAACAGATAAAGCATTATTGTAATGTGAATAATTACTTTATAGTATAATCCATTAACCTCTTAAAGTGTTTGGAAACACTTTTTTCATAAACTGAATGGATTTGCTCTTTCTGACATAGAGATTGTCTACACTAAAACTTCAGTCTGTCAGGAGCCTCAGCTAGTAGATGGCTGTCCCGACACACCTACAACACAGTTCATTTTTTGTAGTATAGACACTAAGTGCATTCCTGATGTGTGCTATTGCCTCAAGGCGTTAAAAGACTGCCGAGACTTTAGAGAGACAAGGTGGGTGAGGTAATATCCAATAAAAGTTATTACCTTACCCACCTTGTCTCTCTAATATCCTGGGACCAACACGGCTACAATTATACTGCATACATAATGCCAAGACTTTGTCATTGTTCAAGGGCCTTGGTTAAGTTCCCATCTACACTACAAAATGGAACCATGTTGTCAGGGGCACCATTTAGGGGGAGCAGGGGAGGGCACTAGCCGCCCCTCCCCCCCCCATTTCTTAGGAGAGGTCTACTCACCCTAGCCCCAAATGGAGCTCTTAACAGCAACAGCGTGAGTGTGATATGTGATGAGTTCGGAAGCTGGGAGCAGCACAGCCTTTGGGGCTGAGAGTTTGTTTATAAACAGGGGCAGGTGATTAGAATAATAAAAGGCTTGTCATTAAAGTAAATTAAGGATCCTTAGATGATATTGAAAGCATTGCCGGGCGCTTCAGTTAAAAGATAGGAAACAAAGGGTAGGAATATAGGAATAAAAGGTGAGTGTGGAGAAAGGTAAATAGTGGTGTCCATCAGGGGTCTGTACTGGGACCAGTCCTATTCAACATATTCATAAATGATCTGGAAAAAGGGGTACGCAGTGAGGTGGCAAAATTTGCAGATGCTACAAAATTACTCAAGATAGTTAAGTCCAAAGCAAACTGTGAAGAGTTACAAAGGGATCTCACAAAACTGGGTGACTGCGCAACAAAATGGCAGAAGAAATTCAATGTTGATAAATGCAAAGTAATGCACTTTGCAAAATATAATCCCAACTATACATACAAAATGATGAGGTCTAAATTAGCTGAACCTGTCAATAAAGAGATCTTGGAGTCATTTGTGGATAGTTCTCTGAAAACATCTGCTCAATGTGCAGTGGCAATTAAAAAAGCTAACAGAATATTGGGACTCATTAGGAAAGGGATAGATAATAAGAGAAAATATCATATTGCATCTCTAAATCCACGGTACGCCAATATATTGAATAGTGTGTGCAGATGTGGTCGCCCCATCTCAAAAAAGATATATTGGATTTGGAAAAGGTACAGAGAAGGGCAACAGAAATGATTAGTGGTATAGAACACCTTCTGTATGAGGAGACATTAAAAAGACAGATTTTTCAGCTTGGAAAACAGATGACTAAGGGAGGGATATGATAGAGGTCTATAAAATCATGAATGGTGTGGAAAAATTGAATAAGGAAATGTTATTTACCCCTTCACATAACACAAGAACTAGGGGTCACCAAATGAAATTAATAGGCAGCAGATTTAAAACAAACAAAAAAAAGTATTTCTTCATAGTCAACATGTGGAACTCTTTGCCAGGGGATGTTGTGAAGGCCAAAACTATAACAGGGTTCCAATAAGAACTAGATAAGTTCATGGAGGATAGGTCCAGCAATGACTATTCGCCAGGGTGGGCAGGGATCCAACATCATGTTCTGCATGTCCCTCGCCTCTGTTTGCCAGAAGCTGGGAGTGGGCAACAGGGCAACTTGATGATTACCTGTTCTGTTCAGTCCCCCTGGGGCACCTGGCATTGGCCATTGTTGGAAGACAGAATACTGGGCTAGATGGACCATTGGTCTTACCCAGTATGGCCGTTCTTATGTTCTTATATAGAACCCAGATGTATCTGCTCCCCACTGTAACCTACTAGACCCCGAGCTCCTCACAGAGCTGGGATAGAACCCAGGAGTCCTGACAGGGTCTCTCTCCAAAGAGTTAGTAATAAAGTAAGAATATACATTACAATTTTAAACCTAACCAGTGTCCCTTAAGTGTCTTGCCACAAGATGTCAGAACATGTTGCTGTTAGAGCTGAATGGGTCTAATTTATTTAATTTTCTTTCTTTTATAAAGGAATTAGATACAGGGCTCCTGTTCGCTAATTGCTAAGTTATCTGCCAAAAACCTAGAGTTTTCAAGTGCCTAAGTAGCCCCAGGAATCACGGTTAAAGTCATTCCCCTTCCCCCCCAAAATCTGAAATGGCGCCCCTGCATGTTGTCACTGGCTCAGAGGCCAACCCTGTTTTAATCAGGTCCTCAAAGTGGTTGTGGCAATAGTGTAGATGGGGTCGAAGATCACACTTGGAGCAGCTGGGGAAGGGGAAGGAAACAAAAGTGGCTCTAACCCACCTTTCTGCTTCCCCCAATCTTGAGGCTGATCTCCCCCTTTCCCTCCCCCGCAGTCCCCTCCCCAGCATAAGTGAAAGTAGCTATGGGGCTACTCTGCCTTACACCATCTAGACTGCTTCCTTTAGTGATTGTTCCTCTTGCCTGAGTGTCAGATTGCAGTGCTGTGCAGTCTGGCCTCACCCCGATCCTGTTCCTGACCCACCTCAACACACTTCCCATCTGGAGGGGGGAACAGCTGGCATAACACATGCTATTGAGGCTTAGTATCATGGGGAGATTTCCCTGTGTCAGGCCAATCCCCAGCTGCCTGTTAGGGCGGCTTTGTGCCATTGCAGAAATGCACAGAGGGCTTGCCTTGGTTCAGGGATTTGGTCCAATGAGCACAGAGCATACTTCAGGGGCTGAATAGAACTTATTTATGTGCTCCTCCTATGTGTGCACACAGTTTGCGTTGTCAAAGTAGGTTGTGATTCAGTATTTGTCAATTTAGCTTGTGTTTTCATTATCCTGAATAATTCTGAGACATCAATCTGTTTATCTAAGCTATTTTAACACTTTCAGGTGTTCCATTTATTTGCGCATGACCCTTATCACATCATTTAAACAGAATTCATTCTTTAGCCCCTTCAATGTGGATCTGCTATTCCAGTTTCTGCTCTAGAACTCAAACTTCTGTGATGTGGCATCTAACAAAATACTGACACTGTCACTTTAGTGGGTGATACACTAGTGATAGAGTGTGAGGGATGTGAGGCAGTAGTGAAGTGGTAAATTGAGGACCTGTCTCTGGTAACTCAAAATCTTGTGGGCTTTGTTTGTTTGTTTGTTTTTAAGTGTTGTGAATAACCCAAGCAACTAGGCCAGCTCTGTGAGAACTTGAATGCTCTGTGGCTGCAGCAATTTACTCCCTAGTCCAAGCCCCTACTAGTATCTAATTTATTGCTTTGTAAAACACTTTGAAATACCTTGAATGCTACATTGTCACACTCTTATGATATAACAACTGGGTTAGATCTGGAAGGTGTGATATTGGATTTTGCATAGTATGTGGACAGGTAGCAAAAATTTCTATGTACTGGCTACATGCACCATGTATCTGAGATTAGAATCTGGCCCAGATCACTGTTCAGAAGAAAAAGCCATTAAATGAGCATCTTATTAATAGTGATGTGAATTACACAGATAACATAAAGCAAGTACTGTAGTGCTCAGTGTATTTATCTCTTTCAAGGACCGATTCCTTATGCTGAATAGGGATTTTGTAAAACTTAGATGTCAAATAAATTGCATTCATGACAACAACTTTGAAATTCAGATAAAACCAGGGGAGGAAAGTCTTTTCATAAAAACATTTATTGGAAAACCGCTGTGACTGGATTTGGCTGTATCAAGTAAATAATATGCTAACAATGACTATTGCAATCAAGATGCAGATAGCAAATACCACAAGCAGGAAAATTAGGCAGCATTTGGAATGTTTCTTTTCTCTCTCTTTCTTTTTCAGCAAGGTGTCATACCCAGGGGTATAAATATCCCCCATCCAAAATTGTAGATCATTAGGATTTTCCTAAAAGAAAGATCAGAAAATGAACTCAGCTCCTCTGTATTGTATGTAAAGTCACCAGAACATAGTTGGTCAGGAGTATTTTGGCTATCACTTAGTAATTAATGAATTTAAAACATCACAATTCAAATCAGAAAAAATTACACTTGAACTCTCGGCTGCACTAGATGCCGAATACTGTCCCACAGAGGACTATTAAAACTATAGCTCTCAGCCAGGAACCTAATGTAGGACACCAGTCATTGAAATGTGATAGAGACCCAGAAGAAACCTCCTGACATTCTCATGCGGATACAGAGGTGCTAATTTACAAATGCAGATCTGAGTCACTTTTCAGCAAACTCCCTCCCCTCCCCCCAACAAAGTAATACACACTAACCCACAAGCAGACAGGAGTACCGGTGGTGGGGATATGGTTATGAGAAGCTAAATTATTTGAAAAAGTACATTGAGGCATAATTTATTTGTCCAGGTTCTTATATGGCCACCATCAACATGGTATTTTAGGGCTAGATCCACAAAGGGACTTAGCTGCTGCAGCGCCTAACATTTAGGTACCTTGCCATCTAATGGAATCCACAGCCCTGAATGAGACACATGAGGAGAGAAGCACCTCAAAATGGAAAGCCAGCAAGCTGAGCAAGGAACCCCCTAAACTAGTCAGTAGTAACTGCTGAGGAGAGAGGCAGGACTTAGGCCAGTGAGACCTAATGGCTGAGTTTCTAGCCCAGTGATTAGGGCACTCAAGTAGAAACCCTGGGTTCCAAGTCCTGCTCAAATGAATGTTTAAGTATTTTATAAAAAGTAGATCAGCTTCAACAGGTGAGATGGAAACATTCCCCTCCCCTTCAAAATACCTGATTCAAGTCTCTGCTCCAAATCAGTCAGAGAGGGGCTTCAAACCTAGGTCTCCCAGGAGTACCCTAATTACTGGGCTTTTGGGGACCACCTCCCCTCAGCTGTCTTTTGTGTGGGTTAGGCATGCTCTAAGAAGGCCTACCAGATCACACCCTGCCACACCAGATCACACCCTGCAGCCAAGATAGACAGGGGAATGCCTAATGTGAGACCATTCTGGTGCAACGGCAGGACTTAGGCGGCTGCGTGCATACACACTGGCAAACATTTAGGCACCTAGGGGACTTTACCAGCGGAAACTCAAGTGCCTAGTGACTTTAGATACTTATGGAATTAGGCAGCAGTTGAGCAGGGCTTTCGAGGATCTCACTAGTGGATAAATATTGGACTTAGGTCCCCAAAAGTGGGAGTTAGGTACATAAATCCCTTTGTAGATCTAGCCCTTAGTACCTCACAAACAAATGTGAATTTTCCCCCACATCCCCTGTGTGAGAGAGGAAAATATTATTTTCCCCTTTTTAAAGATGGGGAAAAGTGACATTAAATGACTTGCTATAGGTGACAGGACAGCTGTGGCAGAGCCAGGATTGAACTGCAGTCTTCAGTGTCTTAACCGTACTACTATGCTACCTCTTGTGATTGGATCCGCATGGAATCCTTACAAAAACATTCAGATTTACTTCTGAAACCAGAATCACCGGCAAATAAGCACAGCATTTTATTCAGTGGTTCAAGTGTAAATACAATGCATAGCATCTGGGTTTGTTCATGTATGAGTCTACAGCACAATACCTTTAAGTAGTTAGCCAGGTTAGAATGCAGTGAATGCTTGTCATAGTCTTGAACAGTCCAGGAAGGGTTTTTTTTCCTCTCTGCCCAGTCATCATCAGTTCGGATGTCAGTGTACAAGGGATTGCTCTTGATGGTGGATTTCAAGGTGACAGTGGTTATATGTTTACCAAGAGCTTTGTCAATCATTGTTGGGCTGACCTCACTCAATTCTAAGCCAGGATGCTCAAAGACATTTCTTTTTTCTCTCTGCAGGATAGTCAGGACAAAAAATGGTTATCATCCTCATTCTTCTCATGACACAGATGCCCTTACACATTCACAGTCTATTGTGCAGTAGAACTAACTTTAAAATAATAACTGCCTATTATTTTTGTTATGGTCTAGAAAGAGACAAGAGGGCTGGTTCTCCACCTTGTGCAGCCTTTCTTCTTGTGTTGAACGAGGGCCTGTGCAAAATGAGTGCCAAATGCTGCTGTCGGTATGAGCTGTCATGGTAATGCCTGTTGGAAGAGAAGACTGTCATAGAAAACAAGTGCAACAAAATAACTGCCATAAGAATTGGGTTTAGAATTGCAGTTCTGATGAAGACAAAGGAAATATATGATGCTGAAGCAGAGTTGTGGGGATCAAAATGCATTAGCGATTGAGGGCCCAAAACACACATCGGTGTAACTTCGCATAGCTTCTCTCCTGCCTTATTCTCTGCAGAAACTGAACAGATTCCACTGATTGTGCCTTCACCGAACCCTTTTATTTTAAGCTCCCTCCACTATTTCCACAACAGTCCCAGTGCAACAGTCCATTTACAGCACCACTATGATTTTTTTTTTTTGGCCCTCTCCTCAGGACCTGAGGAGCACAGAGGTCTCTATGTAACTGGGTTCAACTAGCTCTGGCTCTTTATCAACCTTGAGCTGATCAAGTATTTGGCAGCTTATCCCAGCCAACCCAGCCAGCCTGATTGTTTAATTCCCTCCATCAACTTTCTTAAGAGGAACTAATTAACACCTGAGTGATCAGAGTGCAGACTCACCTGTTTGTTCCCTGCACTCTGTCACAGTGGTGTAAGTGGATATATCTTGATTGCCTTAGTGAAGTTGCACCCTTTGACAGCAGGCGTGAGAGTCTTACCCCAGTTCTGGACTCTTTGTGTCAAGTAAAACGGCTGGATCAGTGTAAAGGGGCCCTAAAAGCCTCATATTGGGCTGGGGTAAAATTCTGCTGGTGAAGGCACTGTAGAAGCCCAAAACTCTTCAAGAGTTGGCAACGCTGTTGCAAATATTGTGCAGGCCAATAGCCACTAAGGGATCAGACAATCTCAGTATGCTGTTACCAGAAACCTGAACAGCACAATTTCAGCTCACCACAATTCCCTTTTCACTGCTACTTTGAATTAAGTGAATTCTAGCAGCCCTGGAAGACACATTTATGATACATTCATCACATCCCTTAAATAAATTCATAAGACAGTCCAAGAATTGCTCTTACAGTACAAATGAAACTCTCCTGGTTAGAAAATAACATTTCTCTCCTAGTTCCTTAACATTTCTTTGGACTGGAAACTTTGATTTGAGACAGCTGAAGTCTGAGCCTGGACTAGTGTCTGCATTATAGGGAGCACTGGAGTGGAGTTAGAATCACATACTAAAGCAGCCTTATTAAAAAAAAAAATCTCAGAGAAGCGATCAACACAGATTTCCAAATACTCCTCCCCACACCTCCATAAAAGATCTAAGCAGCTTCAAAATTCATTTACCCAAAAAAGGTTTCAAAGGCAAGCAAAAGATGATATTTTTCCAGCCTTCCGAGAGATAAATGAAGAGATTTAATATATACTAATTCGTCAACCATCATGTGTGAGGGAGAGTGAGGGGGTTGGTTTCTTTTAAAATAATGTGAGAGGGGAGAGAAAACAGCAGATTCTATATACATAATCCAATGAGGAAGCATCATTCAGGCATTCTTATCACTCTCCCATGCACAAGGAACTAAGTGTGTTTCCCGTCCATAATCATCATGATCTGGTATTAGAGGGCAGAACCCAGTACCCACAGCCCATGTGTTAGCTCACTGCAGTTGCCATATGTCAGTATTTAACTTTGACATCACAATTTTAAACTGTTGGCATTTTAAACTGTCTACTCTTGCTGCCTGCATTTTACAGTGTTTCTTATTTAAAATTCTTCAGTTACTTTAATGATGCTTCCTGCACGCTTGCGAGATGGATGTACTTGGAGAACATAGCATAAGAGCTTAAGAATGGCCATACTGGGTCAGATCAATGGTCCATCTAACCCAGTATCCTGTCTTCCGACAGCAGCTGCTTCAGAGGGAATGAACAGAATAGGGCAACTGTCGAGTGATCCATCCCTTGTTGTCCAGTCCCAGCTTCTGACAGTCAGAATCTTAGGGACACCTTGGGGTTGTGTCCCTGACCATCTTGGCTAAGAGCCACTGAAGTTCCTGGAGAATAGGCCCAATTCTTTTTTGAACCCAGTTATAATTTTGGTCTTCACATGGCTATAGGTTGACTATGCGTTGTGTGAAGAAGTACTTCCTTATGTTGGTTTTAAACTTGCTGCCTGTTAATTTCATTAGGTGACCCCTAATTCTTGTGTTATGTGAAGGGGTAAATACCACTTCCCTATTCACTTTCTCCACACTATTCATGATTTTATAGATGTCTATCATATCCCCCCTTAGTTACCTCTTTTCTAAGCTAAACAGTCCCAGTCTTTTTAATCTCTCCCCATATGGAAGCTGTTCCATACCCCTAATCATTTTTGTTGCCCTTCTCTGTATTTTTTCCTATTCTAATATATCTTTTTTGAGATGGGGCAACCAAAACTGCACACAGTATTCAAAGTGTGAGCATACTATGGATTTTAGTGGCATTGTGATATCTATGCCTTTCCTAATGATTCCTAACATTGTGTTAGCTTTTTAAACTGCTGCTAGGTATTGAGCAGATGTTTGCAGTGAACTATCCACGACTCCAGGATTCCTTTCTTGTGTGGTAACAAGTATGGTGTATGTACAGTTGGGATTATGTTTTCCAATGTGCATTCCTTTGCATTTATCAACATCGAATTTAATCTGCCATTTTGTTGCCACCTCACTGTTTACCCCTTTTTTACAGATCATTTATAAATATGTTGAACAGTACTGGTCCTATATAGATCCTTGGGAGATCCCGCTATTTACCTCTTTCCACTGTGAAAACTGACCATTTATTCCTACCCTTTGTTTCCTGTCTTTTACTCAATTACTAATCCATGGGAGGACCTTCCCTTTTATCTCATGACTGTTTACTTTGCTTATGAGCATTTGGTGAGGGACCTTGTCAAAAGCTTTCTGGAAGTCTAAGAACACTATATCCACTGGATCGCCCTTGTCCACATGCTTGTTGAACCCCCTCAAAGAATTCTAATAGATTGATGAAGCATAATTTCCTTTTACAAAAGCCATGTTGACTCTTCCCCATTGTGTTCATCTATGCATCTGGTAGTTCTGTTCTTTACTTATGATAGTTTCCACCAATTTGCTTGTAATGAAATTGGCATACTGCCCTCTAAATGCCAGGATCACCTCTGGAGACTTTTTTAAAAATAGGAGAAGCTTACGTTGAAGAAAGTGTGCACTCTCACCAGGGGAATGTTCATTCTGCCCAGGTTAAAATATTGTGAAAAGAATGTGCCTTGACAGTGTTGAGTTTTAAAGCAGTTGTTTTAAATAAAAATAAAGATAGGCTAATTGGTTCAAATTTTTCTCATAAAGCCAATGCATGGCAGTTTGACCTCATGTTATTGGTGATGCCCCAAATAATCTAATTACCTCTTCATCCCAGCAATTACTATACCTTCTGCCCCAGGGGGAATAGTGATGTAGGAATGTGGGTTTACAGTACCCATGAGCATGATCAAGGGGATGAGGTGATGGCAGCGGCAGCTCGAATTTTGATGAGAATAGGACTGGTAAATGTGGTGGGAGATTTGAAGGAAAGACATAGTGAAGTGGAGGTGATGATGTAATTAACTTGAATGTAGCAGAGCATGCTATCTTGGAGATTTGGAAGTAGATGTAGCTCTGAAAATAGAGAATGAGAAGGAAAGATGCTGCCTTACAGAAGTAGAGGTTTAGGTTTAAGGGATAATAAGACAGAGAGATAGCAGGTACCCTGCAAAAAAGATTATGCACACAAGAAGCAGAGAAATAGAAGAGGAGTAATATGCAGAAAAATATTACAAATATTCATTCACAACCCCTTTGAATAGACTTTCATTCTAACCAGATTGTGTTCATAAGAATGTCCAACGAAAGGGAAAGCATTGTGAATCCTTGTACAAATGTGCAAGTACACAAGTATTGATGATATATATAACACAAGTTAGAGGAGCCAGCTTGACAGCTCTTTGTGGATTTGGAATTGATGGGATCTAAAACATAAATAATAGCATATGACTTAGGTGACTATTCATAGAATACACATAGTGAATTGGGAGCAGTGAATGTGTTCAAGTAAAGAACATGATCCATCAAAACCAGGAAATCAAAAATTAAGGCAGAAACTTGGTTTCAAGCCCATTTTACTGAAAGTAGGGATCAAAGGGATTTCTACACAATAGGTGATTTTACATATTGTAGGTCAAATTCTGTTTGCTATATATATTATATAACACCTTGTAACAGCTGTTCTTACATAGTTGGTCACTTGACTAAACTAGAATAATATTTGGTTAGCCGTCCTTTGCTCCCACAGTGCCTCCTTTCCCTGGGCTTGCTGAGGCCACATGACTTTTATGGCATGGCTGACACTGACCTTTAGCTCCTAGACATGTTGAAGGTGGGATTCCAAATCATGGGAAGGGTGAGGGAATGGACTCTGCCATGGAGGAAAATCTTGTTTGTTGATTGGCCCATGTAGACAGCATTACAGAAATGCAGTCCAGAGGTGACAAAGGCAATAATAACTGTGACAAGTTTCCTACTTTGAGGTAAAATTTGCAATCTTTGTGCTAGTCATAGATGACTAAAAAGTCTCTTGGCTACAGCTGCACCATGACCATCTGGGTATTCAAGAAGCTTATAGATTGCAACCAATGCTAAGAAAATGTAAAGAAACTGCACCTAATGAGGGGCCAGATATCAGTATCACCATCTCAGCTAGCTGTTATACACAGCCTACTAGCATCACCTTCATCTTGTCTGAACTGAACTTCAGCCAGCTAGTCCTAATCCAGGCCCCAATCTTGGCTAAACATTGGAATGCTGAGCGACTGCCCTGGCTGAGTCCAATGAAAAACAGATGTAGAGCTGAGTGTCATCAACATATCAATGACAATGCAGCCCAGATCAGCTCAGTATCTCCTCTAGTGGCCTCAAATACAAACCGAAAAGGTAGGGTGACAGAATGGAATATTGGCAGAAACTCACATGAGAGAACCCTTGGGGCAGAAGAGCAATCATTCAGCACTATACCATCTGGGTCCTCTCAAGAGGAAGGAATGGAGCAATTAAAGCACCACTTCATCTATCCTTGTCAGTGTCCACAACTGTGCCAACAAAACCTCATGGTCAATGGATCGAAAAGCAGGTGGTAAATGTGAAAGTGTCAGTATGTGCACTTGGTCTTTCTCAATTGCCAGGAGGAGATAATTAATGAAAGAGGCAAGGGCTGTCTGTACCTAGCTAGGCCTAAAATCAAACTGATAGTGGTCCAGAGAATTTAAGTATTACGCAGATTGCCAAGAATTGCTTCATCACAAGCTCCTCAATAACAATGAAAGTGGGTGGCAGGGAAACAATTACATTAGCTAATAATTAGCATGAGTTAATTCTGTGGAAAGTGATAAATTAATTATACACCTCAGAGCATTATGTCACACCTCTGAGAAATGCACTAGCACGGATCCTTGTCTTTCTTTAAAGGCATGCTTCTGGGAAACTAGCTGTGACAGAAAGGAGCTGCTATGTACTATCTAAGAATCTGGACATGCAATAATGCTCTGAATATTATATGCAGTATTGTTGTAGCCGTGTCAGCCCCAGGCTCTTAGAGATGAGGTGGGTGAGGTAATATCTTTTATTGGATAAACTTCTCTCTCAGCTTGTGTCTCTCAGCAATAGAAGTTTGTCCAATAAAAGATATTACCTCATCCACCTTGTCTGTGTGAATATTATAAGTGACCTGGTCACTGAGGTAAAGTTAATGTTTAGCTATTGTGGTTTATTAGCATTTCCCATATGAATGTATCTAACTTAATGGGGGTGGGGTGGAGGCTGTGGGAAGAACAAACAGGAAAGGAACACCATGGTTCTCTAGGTAAGCAACCTCAAACAAATGCTTGGAAGACAACGGGTCCAGCTATTAGCTTCAAGGTTCCTGTAGCCAACAAATTGCAAGTGTTGTTTTGCCAGAGCTGGGAGGCTGGAGATCAAAAGAACACTAAAGAGTTAAAAAAAACGTTCTCAAGGGAAGAAGGGGATGGGTCACTTGCCAGAAGCTGTCCAGGGAGACAGGTTGACAGATAGGGAGAGGCTCTGCTGAGTGAGTTGCCTTAGGGAAAAACAAGCATTAGTATGGGCTGGTTTATTGTCTTAAATCTGTTAACTCTGAAATGCTTTTCATCTGATACATAATACTCAGCTTGAAGGAGGCTGTCTGATTACAGGTTACTGCTGCCATTGCTCCGAGTGAAGGGAATAGAACTGCAGGGGCTGAGCCTAAGCCAGACTTTTTGAGGTAAATCACAGTTGGTACACAGGGCACTGAAAGTACCAAGATTATTTTACTTAATAGTTATATGACAAAAATATACAATAAGAGGGAATGAATATTCACTCTGCCTGACACCAAAGTAGAAAGTGAAAAAAAGCTTTTGCTCTGAAGTGAAGATACTTTTATCAGACTGCCTTATATAATGGAATAAATGAAGACGCTTATAGATGAAGGAAACACATAAGCACTTAAGTGCACTTCAGTTTGAATGATCTCATAACAAACATCCCAAGAAGCACACAAATACATCGCTGAGCAGTCACTTTACACAGGGAGGCTTGAGTAGCAATGTTTCTTAAAAGAAAATGAATTTCTGGACAGGGAGTTTAAACTATGCCCAAGGTTTAATAATTTTAGGAGGCTGTAGATCACAGCCACCTGTTCAAAATTGAAACACACCCCTCCTGTTTCTGAATTAACTAACTCTTACACCCCATTAGCCTGCTCATCATGTTATTCATAAACCATTAGCTCTGCACTGTGCTATCATGTTTATTTTAAAGTCTGGAATGCATCAGGTATTTAGTTTCTTCTTATTTGCTCATCAGCAGAAAAGATAAATAAAAATGTACATTGTGTTTAAGTGCTTTAGCTGAACTACTTGGATCTACAAATGAACATGATGAAAAGGAGAGTTTGTGCCTTAGGTTTAATAACCTAATAACACTCTAATTTGCTTTCCATGGGAAATGGTGACTTGAGTAGCTTCCCTTTGAGAGGGCCATCCTAGGGCTTGTCTACACTACAAAATTAGGTCGGATTTATAGAAGCCGGATTTATAGAAGCCGGTTTTATGCAGCCGACTGTGTGTGTCCCCACATAAAATGCTCTAAGTGCATGAAGTCGGCGGACCGCGTCCACAGTACCGAGGCTAGCGTCGACTTCCGGCGCATTACACTATGGGTACCTATGGGTACCTATCCCACAGTTCCCGGAGTCTCCGGCGCCCATTGGAATTATGGGTTGAGATCGCAATGCCCGAATGATGCAAAGCAGTGCCGCGGGGGGTTCTGGGTACATTGCGTCACGCACCTCCCCCGCCGTCACAGCAACGGCAGACAATAGATTCGCGCCTTTTTACCTGGGTTACCTGTGCAGACAACATACCACGCCAAGCATGGAGCCCGCTCAGCTCAGCTCACCGTCACCATATGTCTTCCGGGTGCCGGCAAACGTGTGACTGCATTGCTAAACAGCAGCAGCAGATTACTGCCTTTTGGCGGTAGACGGTGCAGCATGAGTAGTAGCCTTCATCGGCGCTCGGGATGCTGGTAGCTGTGGGGCTGGCAGCCGTAGGGCTGCATTGCACCAGCCCCTTGCCTTTTGGCAGTAGATAGTTTATTACGACTGGTAACCGTCCTGTCAGTATTGTCTGCTGAGCATCCAGAAGAGGCCGAGGGCAATCTGGGTGCTCAGCAGATCTGAAAGAAGAGCTTTCCTCAGGTCTGAAAGCAAGTAAATTTAGAGGTTGCCTGAAATGCTCATAGATTATTGTAGCCTGAGCGCCTTTACCGAGCCTTCTGGCTACTGTACAGCAGCAACCCCTTGCCTTTAACCGTCCTCGTTGGACAATGATGGTTACCAGTCGTAGTATACTATTTGCTGCCAAGTATTGTCTGCTAAGCACCCAGAAAAGGCCGAGGGCGATCTGGGTGCTGGCAGACATGTGGCTGGCACACGTGGGGCTACATTGCTACACAGCAGCAACCCCTTGCCTTTAACCGTCCTCGTTGGACAATGATGGTTACCAGTCGTAGTATACTATTTGCTGCCAAGTATTGGCTGCCAAGCACCCAGAAAATGCCGAGGGCTATCAGTCATGCTGCACTGTCGTCTTAAGATGTAAAAAATAGATTTGTGTTTTATTCATTTCCTTCCCCCCTCCCTCCGTCAAATCAACGGCCCGCTAAACCCAGGCTTAGGAGTTCAATCTCGGGGGGGGGGGGGCATTCTGTGTGACAGTTGTTTGTATTTCTCCCTGATGCACAGCCACCTTTCTTGATTTTAATTCCCTGTACCTGTACGCCATGTCGTCAGTCGCCCGCCCCTCCCTCCCTTCTTCCCCTGGTCTTTAGATACTAGTTTCGCGCCTTTTTTCAGACCAGACGCCATAGCTAGCACTGGGATCATGGAGCCCGCTCAGATCACCGCGGCAATTATGAGCACTATGAACACCACGCGCATTGTCCTGGAGTATATGCAGAGCCTGGACATGCCAAAGCAAAACCAGGAGGACCAGCTGAGGAGGAGGAGGCGATTGCAGCGCGGCGACGATAGTGATGAGGAAATTGACATGGACCTCTCACAAGGCACAGGCCCCAGCAATGTGGAAATCATGGTGTTACTGGGGCAGGTTCATGCCATGGAACGCCGATTCTGGGCCCGGGAAACAAGCACAGACTGGTGGGACCGCATCGTGTTGCAGGTCTGGGACGATTCCCAGTGGCTGCGAAACTTTCGCATGCGTAAGGGCACTTTCATGGAACTTTGTGACTTGCTTTCCCCTGCCCTGAAGCGCCAGAATACCAAGATGAGAGCAGCCCTCACAGTTGAGAAGCGAGTGGCAATAGCCCTGTGGAAGCTTGCAACGCCAGACAGCTACCGGTCAGTCGGGAATCAATTTGGAGTGGGCAAATCTACTGTGGGGGCTGCTGTGATCCAAGTTGCCAGGGCAATGAGAGGCCTGGTGATATCAAGGGTAGTGACTCTGGGAAACGTGCAGGACATAGTGGATGGCTTTGCTGCAATGGGATTCCCAAACTGTGGTGGGGCGATAGACGGAACCCATATCCCTATCTTGGCACCGGCGCACCAAGCCACCGAGTACATAAACCGCAAGGGGTACTTTTCAATGCTGCTGCAAGCCCTGGTGGATCACAAGGGACGTTTCACCGACATCAACGTGGGCTGGCCGGGAAGGGTACATGATGCTCGCGTCTTCAGGCACTCTCTTCTGTTTCGAAAGCTGGAGGAAGGGACTTTCTTCCCGGACCAGAAAATAACCATTGGGGATGTTGAAATGCCTATCGTGATCCTTGGGGACCCAGCCTACCCCTTAATGCCATGGCTCATGAAGCCATACACAGGCAGCCTGGACAGGAGTCAGGACCTGTTCAACTACAGGCTGAGCAAGTGCCGAATGGTGGTGGAATGTGCATTTGGGCGTTTAAAAGCGTGCTGGCGCAGCTTACTGACTCGCTGTGACCTCAGCGAAAAGAATATCCCCATTGTTATTGCTACTTGCTGTGCGCTCCACAATATCTGTGAGAGTAAGGGGGAGACATTTATGGCGGGGTGGGAGGTAGAGGCAAATCGCCTGGCCGCTGATTACGCGCAGCCAGACACCAGGTCGGTTAGAGCAGCACAGCAGGGCGCGGTGCGCATCAGAGAGGCTTTGAAAACTAGTTTTGTGACTGGGCAGGATATGGTGTGAAACTTCTGTTTGTTTCTCCTTGATGAAATCGCAGCCCCCCCTCCCCCACGCACCCGGTTAACTCTACTACCCTGTAAACCAAGCACCCCAACCTCCCCTCCCCTCCCCTCTTCAAGCACCACTTGCAGAGGCAATAAAGTCATTGTTACTTCACATTCATGCATTCTTTATTAATTGAGCACACAACTAGGGGGATAATTGCAAAGGTAGCCCGGGATGGGTGGGGGAGGAGGGAAGCAGCACACAACTAGGGGGATAATTGCAAAGGTAGCCCGGGATGGGTGGGGGAGGAGGGAAGCAGCACACAACTAGGGGGATAATTGCAAAGGTAGCCCGGGATGGGTGGGGGAGGAGGGAAGGAAAAGGACACACTGCACTTTAAAACTTTAAAACTTATTGCTGTGGAAATCATCTAGGGTGGAGTGATTGGGTGGCCGGAGGCCCCCCCACCGTGTTCTTGGGCGTCTGGGTGAGGAGGCAATGGGACTTGGGGAGGAGGGCTGGTGGTTACAGAGGGGCTGTAGCGGCGGTCTCTGCTCCTGCTGTTGGTTACAGAGGGGCTGTAGCGGCGGTCTCTGCTCCTGCTGTTGGTTACAGAGGGGCTGTAGCGGCGGTCTCTGCTCCTGCTGTTGGTTACAGAGGGGCTGTAGCGGCGGTCTCTGCTCCTGCTGCCTTTCCTGCAGCTCAACCATACGCAGGAGCATATCAGTTTGATGCTCCAGCAGCCGGAGCATCGACTCTTGCTTTCTGAGTACAAGCTGACGCCACTTCTCCTCTTCAGCCCGCGTTTCAGCACGCACCCTCTGCTCTTCAGCCAGCGATTCAGCTCGCCACCTCTCCTCTCGCTCATATTGGGCTTTTCTAAAATCAGTCATTGACTGCCTCCACGCATTCTGCTGTGCTCTGTCAGCGTGGGAGGCAGTCTGTAGTTCAGTGAACATTTCGTCACGCGTCCTTCGCTTCCTTCTTCGAATATTCACTAGCCTCTGTGAAGGTGAAACATTTGCAGCTGGTGGAGGAGAAGGGAGAGTTGTTTAAAAAAGATACATTTTAGAGAACAATGGGTACACTCTTTCACGTTAGATTTTGCTGTTCACATCACACAGCACATGTGCTTTCGTTGCAAGGTCGCATTTTTCCTCTTATATTGAGGGCCTGCCGGTTTGGTGTGAGAGATCACTCACGCAGTGCCAGGCCACAGATTTCAGCTTGCAGGCAGCCATGGTAAGACACAGTCTTTTGGCTTTTTTAACCTTGTTAACAAGTGGGGATGGTTTAAAACAGTACTGCTCTCATTAACCATACCAAGCACCCGTTGGGTTGGCCATTTAAAATGGGTTTGCAATGTAAAAGGAGGGGCTGAGGTTTCAGGTTTAACATGCAGCACAAACCCAACTAACTCCCCTCCCCCACACACCCAATTCTCTGGGTTGGTCACTTCACCCCTCCCCCCCACCGCGTGGTTAACAGCGGGGAATATTTCTGTTCAGCAGAGCAGGAAGGGGCACTTCTGAATATCCCCTTGATAAAATCGCCCCATTTCAACCAGGTGACCGTGAATGATATCACTCTCCTGAGGATAACAAAGAGCGATAAGGAATGGATGTTGTCTGCATGCCAGCAAACACCGGGACCATACGCTGCCATGCTTTGTTATGCAATGATTCCAGACTACGTGCTACTGGCCTGGCGTGGTAAAGTGTCCTACCATGGCGGACGGGATAAGGCAGCCCTCCCCAGAAACCTTTTGCAAAGGCTTTGGGAGTACATGAAGGAGAGCTTTCTGGAGATGTCCCTGGAGGATTTCCGCTCCATCCCCATACACGTTAACAGACTTTTCCAGTAGCTGTACTGGCCGCGATTGCCAGGGCAAATTAATCATTAATCATTAAACACGCTTGTTTTTAAACCATGTGTAATATTTACAAAGGTACACTCACCAGAGGTCCCCTGTGTGCCCACAGGGTCTTGGGTGAGTTCGGGGGTTACTGGTTCCAGGTCCAGGGTGACAAACATATCCTGGCTGTTGGGGAAACTGGTTTCTCCGCTTCCTTGCTGCTGTGAGCTATCTATGATGTTCTCTCCATCCTCATCTTCCTCGTCCGCCGAACCCGCTTCCCTGTCTCCAGAGAGGGACTGATAGCACACGCTTGGGCTACTGGTGGCTGCACCCCCTAGAATGGCATGCAGCTCCTCGTAGTAGCGGCATGTTTGCGGCTCAGCCCCGGACCTTCCGTTTGCGTCTCTGGCTTTGTGGTAGGCTTGCCTTAGCTCCTTAATTTTCACGCGGCACTGCTGTGCGTCCCTGTTATGGCCTCTGTCCTTCATGGCCTTGGAGATCTTTTCTAATGTTTTGCCATTTCTTTTACTGTTTCGGAGTTCGGCCAGCACTGCTTCATCTCCCCAGATGGCGATCAGATCCCGTACCTCCCGTTCGGTCCAGGCTGGAGCTCTTTTGCGATCCTGAGACTGGGACTGGGACTCCATCACGGTTACCTGTGCTGATGAGCTCTGCATGGTCACCTGTGCTCTCCACGCTGAGCAAACAGGAAATGAAATTCAAACGTTCGCGGGGCTTTTCCTGTCTACCTGGCCAGTGCATCTGAGATGAGAGTGCTGTCCAGAGCGGTCACAATGAAGCACTGTGGGATAGCTCCCGGAGGCCACTAATGTCGAATTCCGTCCTCACTACCCAATTCCGACCCCCATAAGGCCGATTTTATCGCTAATCCCCTCGTCGAGGTGGTGTAAAGAAACCGCTTTAAAGGGCCCTTTAAGTCGAAAGAAAGGGCTTCGTCGTGTAAACGTGTCCAGGCTTAAGTCGACTTAACGCAGCTAAAGTCGACCTAAACTCGTAGTGTAGACCAGGCCCTAGTGCTGGAATGAATTTCCGAAGAATTCTCTCCAGGGGGATTATGAGGAAGATGCCATTTTAAGGGAGAATATTCTCTATAGATTTAATCCTATTGGAAGTTTTCAGTGATTGCTCAATGACAGCTAGTCTTACTTAATTAAAATAGGCTGGGACATTCCCTTCTGAGGAAAGGGCTGTGTGTTTGGATCTCCTCATACCTGCACAAAGTGGTGGGATGGGAAATAAGCCACCATCACTCCCAGTCTCTTGGATCTTGTGGGCATCTCTTCTTGAGGTTAGTGCACTGTGCTGGGGTAGGGAGAAGGTGGGTTAATGTGTTACAATCCTATGTGAGGGAAAGAAAAACAGTCCTTTATTGTAAGGATGACCCTTATTTTAATAAAAGAATTGGCTGTCCCATACTAAATCATTCTATCAACCATGGGGGTCACTCTTTGTAACCCCATCATTGGAAACTCACCACCCCTCAATTTGGCCTGGCTGACCATCTGCAGGTGGCTAGGCCTCTGGAGGGGTGGCCAGGCCAAATCTGAATGGGACCAGCAGTTCTTCAGGTGTGCTGATAAATAGCCAGAGGTTAGAGGGCCATGCAGGGAAATTGGGGTCTCTAGCTGGGTGATTTGCAGGGGCAAAGATGGGGAGTCCAATTCCTGCTCCCCTCAGCACTGCAGCTGTGCTGCACACTGGGCTGGGCCCCTTGTGATGCCTCAGTAATTGCCAGGCTGTGGCCGTGGGTTCCATTGGGGTGGTCCAGTGCTGGGCACAGGACGCAGAGCAGGAGTCTCAGAGCAGAAAGTGAAGCTTTTAGAGATGGGTCAGGAGCAGACCCAGGTGGAGAGCATCCACTGGGGACCATGCAGAAGGAAAGTGAAGATGAGGGTTCCTGAGGAAACAGGATTCCCCAAGCACTGTAAACTGGAGAAGCACAGATGGGCTTGGGCTTGGGCTTGGGCTTATTTACCCTCCTCAGAAAGTAGCCAGGCTACCCTGAGGGGTGACCAGAGGGAGAGGAGTGCACAGGCTACTTGCTTTCAGGACCAGACTCGAGCAGCATCTGACATCACAGAGAGTGGAGGGTGACAAGAAGTTAATTGTGGGGAGCAGGTTTCCTCCCATTTTAAAGTGATTCTTTCATTTTACTCTTTCCCATGTCCTCCAGGGCTGTGATAGTGAACAGGAAGCAAAGGTATGGGGGAGGGGGACGGCAGCACCTTATAGCAAGAGGAACTGTTTCCCCCTCACATATACAACAGTTTTCCCTGAATTCAAACCCTGATGACTACAGCAATGTCTCACATTATAGTTACTCTCACTACATCCATTCCCCCAACATGCTGAGCTTTTTTGTGTCCTACTTTGGAAGAAGGAAGTTGTTTGGCCAGAGCAATAATGTACATTAAGATGTTTCATGTTGAAGAAGCTGCTGTAGATGTTGTGCATCACTGCACCAAAGGTGTCTGATCTCACCAGGGCAGGGAGGGAGACTGACTTGACTGCTGTCATAGTGAGTTAATGGCAGAGTTGAGGAAAATCTAACTGCCCTCTTGCTTGGTGCAGGAGGTTCTCAATGCACAGTGTGCATCGTCCTCTCATATACATTTAATCTTTCAGGTGGATGAGAACTGAGTAACGTGTGGCCGTTATGGGATCTCCAGGGCACAGCACTTGCCCTGAGGAGTTCAGTGTGGCCTGTAGCCTCTGTCATCACCTAGAGGCCTACAGATGTCTCAAGTTTCATGAGTCACCATCCCTGAAGAAAAATCAATAACTTTCCGCACTGTCAGCACATGTGTGTGTGCGTGCACGCAATAGGAAAACTGTCACTTATTTTTGCAATAAAATGTTGGCAACCCCCCTCCCTTCTGAGGGGAACTTCTGAGGCAGCTGCAGTGGGAGTCAGCCCTAGCAACTTGGCTCCAGTAGAGTCACCTAGCTAGAGAGCCAAAGAGGGGAGCAATTGCCCTCCCCCCATGAAGTGGTTCTGTCTTCCAGCAGATCCACGGAGGTCTGAGCACTTTCTGGAGGTCAAAACCCAAGCTGGTTCCATAGAGGACACAGGGCTAGGTTTTTATATTTTGCAATCTGGGGAAAACTCTATGAGGGGAACCTCTACTTAAAGGGTTTCTTCTTTTCTTCCCTATCTCTGTGTCCTCCTTTGTCTTTCACTCTAACTACTATCCAGGAATAACCCTCTGGTGTCTGCTTAAGTAACTCACCCAACAGCAGTCATGAAAGTCAAGTTAATTGTATGGTACAGAATCATTGACTGTTAATGTCAGTTATTATGGGGAGGTAGTAGCTGCTACTTATCTTTAAGGATGTAACTGAGTTTCCATTTTAAGCCTGAATTTTTCTCTTCCAGAATTTTCCTTCTCTTTAGCACCTACCTGCGTGTTGTTCCTGGGAAGTTTCCATATGACCCCATATAATAATAAATACAATTAATGTTACACAATATCATTCATACACATACTGGGAAATGCTAAAAAATACCACAACCAGGAGTCAGCGGGTCAGTGCCGGTACTAAGAGGTGTGGAACTATATGACAGTGATAGGGTTTGAGCCCATGGTATCAGGAAGATTGTTCTCATACAGCCTGCTCCTGCTCCCATTGAAGTTAATGGCAAAACTTTCACTGATATCAGTGGTGCAGGATCAGGGACATGCAGTGGCTGCAACCACAGCAAAAGGCTCAAACCCAAATTTCATTTGTTTCTGAACCACAAAATGTATAAGGAATAATAAGCAAAGAAGTCAAACATTCAGGTCTTTCCTTTAGACCTTACCTGTAAATAGACTTTGTTGTGCCATTGCTGTGCACCTGGAAAAGCTGCTTCTGGAAATTTTACTAGACTGGCTTGTAGAAAGGCAGAGTTTTTCATTAAAGACTTCACATCTAGTTGTAGGAATTTATCAGGATGGTTGTTGTTTGGCAAAACAGAGAAGTCCATGTTCCCCTCCTGTTGAGTAATAATGAAAACAGCCCAGTCTTCTGGTTCCTGGCTGCTGTGGGCTCCTTCTATTATTAATGAAGTGAAAAAGGATCCTATAGTTGCCTGAAACTGTAACTGATCCCTGCTTGGTGTCACGCTCACTTATATCATCTACCAATGATAAAAGATCATTTAGAAGCAGCATAGCAGGCAAGACAGGCTTCCTTAAGTGCCTAGCTTAAGTTTTCAAGTTTAAGGACCATTTTGATAGATGTATATGTGCTCATTAAAACTAACAGAGTATCAGTGACTAGATGCATGAGACACTTAAATGCATACCAGCACTTCCTTAAGTGACTTGCCAAAGCTCTCAGGCTTACAGTATTTCTTTCTCAGCTAATTAGAAGCAGTTCATACCACAACAGGAATGGTGCAAGTCCTTCAGCAATTATTCTCTGGGGATACTAACTCATTTGATTTTGTCACACAGGTCAGCACAGTAGTTTGATGTTATAACAGTAACATACACATTCTCAGATTAAAGGGATATTTCATCAGTAAGTTTTTCTTCAATATGGGGAATATTAGTTTATTTCATCTACTGATACTGCAAGCGTCCCTTAGGAGCTTGATCTTTCTTCAAATCAATGGAAAACTCTAATTCACTTGAATAGTATAAGATCAAGCCCTTAATTTTCATTATTGTATCTGTGATGCTTGTATTTTATTTCAGAGTTTGATACTTTATTTTAGTATTGCATATTTATAAAGTCACTTTGATTTTGCCTGATAAAATTTCCTTCCTTCAGCCTAGCCAGTACAGGTAATAAAAAACACCAAGCTTTTACTCTGTTTCGATTCAAATCAGATCAGTGTGTTCTCCGGAGTGGCAGTGCTGGGCAAAGCAACAATGCATTTCAACATCATCATACCTGTGCTCACATTCCAGTGCAATCTTAAAAAAACCTTCTCCCTATTTTTCTAATAAAACGGCACATTGATCTGTATTGTTTATTTGAATTATAGGGAAGTGCTTAAATAAAATGTAGTAACCAAATATACGTTACTTCATTTTTAATTCATCCAGAGAAGGAAATATGATGCTTTTACACTACGTGTACACATAATGACCTCCAAGTTGCAGACTGCATGTACATCTAATAGTCAAGTATTACAGCCACTGAAGAAATGAAAGCTGTAGCTAAAGTTGCAGGTAAATTTAGATGATAACCCCTGATTTCACTCATTATATCTAGAAAATATTCTCATTTGCCTCTGAAACTTTGCATCCTTGGTAGCAGCCCAAAGGTAATTTTTTGTGTGAATCCCTGACTGCCTATGGGTAACAGCTCCAACCACTCCCATGCCAGACACATTCCTCCTACAGCAAGTTTGCAAAGGGGTCTTCAGGAGACAATCTATAGCTGTCTTCCTCTCCCCTGAGCTGTAGGACTTCTCCCCATCAGGTCCAGGGCTTTTAGAACCCCTTTATGCTGCTCAGTCCCATGGACTTGTACTATAGAGGCAGGGGTGGGGATGATGACATAAGCTCTATTTAAAATTTAAAAAAGGGGAAAAAAACCCAGGAATATTTCAGACGCACAAAATAGGAAAAACAGAAATAAAGAAAGAGGTTTTACTTTTTTATTGAAAATGTAAAAATCATGTGAATCATGTACAATATTTTCTCATAAGGAAAATTTTAGTTGTTTTAAAATGTTTCACAAAATTGTAAAACTTTTTTTTTATAAAGACTTTCATAAAACAAAGATGAAACTAAAGCAGTATCACAAAGCTATCTTCTAAGTCATCAACAAAGAACTGGAAAATGTTTAACAGATTACGCATACAAATGGCTGGAACAAGGACTCTTCCATTTGTAGAACTGCAAAGAGGACAGACAAAGGCATAAAGAGGCATGGGTCTTTTGCTGAAAACATTTAAAATCAAGTGACATGTTAAAACAGTACAGACGTGGTTTCATAGGATGGTACAAATTCTAGAACTTGTGTTTCTCTAAACTACCTCAAACAGTGCAACAGTGAGTGATTCAGTGTAAATCTCTACAGTGTTTCATTGATTCAATACTTGTGTTCAAGTATGTGTTCATGAGCACGATCAAAATCTCTAGTTCGCTATTTTGATTTTTTTTGTTCATCATAGGTTATATGTTACAGTAGATTCTCTCCTACAGTATGTCTCTAACCCAAAGAGAAACTGATTTCACAATACATTCTGTAATAACCTGTTCAACAATGTTAGCTTAGGCACCTCAACATCTGTTGCAAAATAAACAAGGTCATTCTGACTCTGAATGCCAAAAAATTAAAATAAAAAAAAATTGGCTTTATTTCCAAATACAGCAAAACTATTCAGCTAAATTAAAATAAATTCAAGATAACATGAGGGTTTTTCTTGGCAACAGAGAGATGATCCTACCGAACATAAACATTTAAAATACTATTTTTTTAAAAAATTCTGATATATGTATCCAAAACTGTTCATATAAAAATTTTGAAAACCTCAGAGAATAAAACACAAAGGCCATCTAACCAAAACAAGAAAGCATGTCTGGCAGGCAAAAATAAATTAATTTGATTAAATTATATGTAATCTGATAATATTTGGTCTGAAAAAGCATGTGTGTGTGTGTGTGTGTGTGTGTGTATAAATAATGAGATTGCAAAGAGCTGAGAGCCAGCCAGCCTGACAGAGGTCAACTCTTTTGTTGCATTTTTTGCGCATAAAAGTCCCTGCATGTCTCACAGCAGCGTTGATACCACCTCATGTCCTGACAGAGGTTCTTCTCTCGTATCACTCTGCAGTATACAGGCCACTGGTCTCCCAGGCACTTGAATGTTAAAGCAGCTGTGAAACAACAAACAAAAAACACAACTATATATCTATACACTCAAATAGTTCATTTGATACCTAAGGCAGAGTATAATGTTCATTCATTCTATTATTACCTATTACTAAATTGTTAGTAAACAATCAGGTAGTAGAGATGTCCTTAAGGGTGTCTAAAGACTTCTGACACAACCGACCTCCCTGCTAGTGACTCCATTGGGGTCAGGAACCAGGAGGTGGCCTGGGTGAAAGCAAAGGCAGGAGTAACTGATAAGGAAGTGGCCAGCAGGCATGGAAAGAGGGCACTGGGGCACTTTTGAGGGAGGCAGCAGAGAGGAAAGGAAGCTGGGAGGGCACTGGGGCTCTGTCGGTGGGAAGGAATGGGTGGGGTGAAACTTGTTTATTTTTCAACAGAGGAAAAGAATCCTATCTTGGTGACATGCTGCCAATATTTTAACAATTAGAATTTTTGAGGGCCCAGCTAAGTAGACCCAACAGCATGTCACGAATGCCATACACTTACAAGACGGCACAATTTCAAGATAATAATTGCAAAATCGTAAATAAAGCAAATACCTTTTATCTAGAAAAATGGACACTGCAATACATTAGTAATGACTATCCACAGAGAGAGAGAGAGAGAGATTTCAGGAATAGGACGGTATACTTGGCCAGACATGATCATATCATATCTTAATTACTGCAATCTCCTCCTCTCTGGCTTGGACAACTGCAACCTTATCCCCTCAAGTCCATTCAAAATGATGTTGCTAAGATTATTTACCTAGCACTTCCATTAAAACATTATGGCGCTGACTACTGCCTTCACTCTGACAATGTTCCCACCATTCAAAACCATTCTACCTCAAAAATCTTTGCACGTACTCCCTCACAACTGCTTATGAATGCCTCATTAATATCTAAAAAGCCGCTAACTTATTCTCCTTAAAAATCCTTCCTTAAGACTCATCACTCTGTGATGTGTACACAACTCTGTCAGCTGATAATGGTCAGGCAGGTGGTGAGCTCTGGGTACTGCTTACCATACAAAACATGCTCAAAGCACTGTTGCCTCACCCACCCTTCCTCCTCTCCTGTTTGTTCTGTCCACCTGTTCCATCCAGCATGTCGTAACCAAAACTGTAAGCTCTGTGGGGCAGGATCTGACCTTTTACTTCACATCTGTATAGTGCCTAACATAATGAGACCCTGATCCCTAACTGGGGCCTATAGTGTGAAGGCCACTTACTTGAGCACAACCTCAAGGTCAGGGGCCACTTTGCAGGCCCTCCCATCCCTCAGGGTCCTAGAGCCCAGGCTGCAGCCTGAGCCCAGAAATCTACACAGCAATGAAACAGCCCCACAGCCAGAGGCCTGTGAGCCCGAGCTGGCGGGCATGGGCCAGTTGCAGGTTTTTCTTTGTTGTATTAGGGTGACCAGATGTCCCGAGAAAATCAGGACCATCTCGATATTTCAGTGTCTGTTCCGCGTCCCGACCGATCTTTGGTCGGGATGCAATTTGTCCCGATATCCGCCGGCAGCACTGGGTTTTGGTTTTTTTTTTGCTCAGCCGGCAGGACTCGGCTTTTTTGAGTAGATCAGAAGATGTAGCACTGATTCTTGTAATATCAAAGTCAATCTTATCCACTAGGAGTTAGGGCCCATTCCACCAGATGCATAGAGACAATGCTTGCCTTGAGTAGATCTGCCATTTGGGCTTCCAGTCATATTGTTACTAGGCAGTATAGGCACCCATGCTTCTTCAGATATAGCTTTTGATATCTGTTCTGGTTTCTGTTCTCCTTCCCCCCTCTCCTCCGCCCCTGCAATGGAAGGAGAGCTACATGGATCTTATCTAATTTGAGCCTAACCTTGTCACCTCAAGGAATACCTAATTTAGTGTTTCTTTGGACTAGGTCCATCTGTAATGCCCTACTAACTGTTTTTCTATTCTAATGTTATTTGCACATTTAATTATATTTATTATATATTTGTATTTTAATACTGCGGAGGCCCTGTAACAGGGTGGCTTGCTCCTTAAGGGCTGGAAGGCTGAGGCTAGCCAACTCTCGTTACTAAAGAGGCACACCTGGGCTGGATCAGGGAATTCCTCATAAATAGCATCAGGAAGCTGCAGGGTGTGGCTAACAGAATGAAGCCAGGGCCAGAGCTCCAGCCAGAAAGGTGGAGCAGACAGGGATAGAGCAAGAGCTCTGTAGGTATGTCTATACAACAATAGGGTGACCAGATGAGGGGAAGAAAATATCGGGACACATGGGGGGGAGGTGCCCGCCGGCACAGCAAAAAAAAAAAAAAAAAGCCGAGTCCTGCCGGCAGAGCAAAAAAAAACAAACCAACAATATGACTGGAAGCCCAAATGGCAGATCTACTCAAGGCAAGCATTGTCTCTATGCATCTGGTGGAATGGGCCCTAACTCCTAGTGGATAAGGTTGACTTTGATATTACAAGCATCAGTGCTACATCTTCTGATCTACTCAGATAACTCAGCCTTATGGGCCTCACTACCTCACTTTGGTCCTTCAAATAAAGTAAAAACATTTCAAATCAACCTGAAATTTCTATGTTGCATATTTATGTAAAGTAGAACTTAGTGGCCTGTCTCACATCTGAGGCAGGGAGATGCCTCTGTCTCACTGGATGGAAAAAGTGTTCTGATGTTGGTGGAGATCAGTTGGGCAATTGTGCACAAAGACAGATAAAACATGAAGAACAATTTTGTCCTTATGAAATACTATATAAGGTCTGTAAGCCTCAGCTGTCATCTCAGTCATCCAGCAAGCCGAGACAATGGCCACTACACAAAATGCTATAAGGGTTCCAACTTCAAAGGAGAATACCCTTCATTAGCTCAAAGGGAGGATTACAGACAGTTTATGACATTAGATTTGCTTTCCATGCAGGAATAATCTATTGACAGGAGGGTTTATCCTAACAAGGGCTCTGAAAAAATCACCGGGAAAAGATGTACTATAGCAGATCTTTGAATATATCCCAATCATGCTCAAGGCTCAGACTGATATTCTAAGGAGCTGATGGTAAGACCCTTATCAAAACTCCACTAGGGATTTTACTTGGAGGATAATTGGTATGGTTAACAGATCTCTCTCTACACCAGTCGTAGAATTTGTTCCAGGCTCTCTAATAGGAAACAGAGTTTGAGAAACTTTTGGATTTTAAAATGGTCCCAGTGAGTTTGTCTCTGACCCCTTTATGTTGAAGATTTAATCTCTGATGTTCTACACAATCATGGACAAATGTAGTGATCTGGGTGAAAGACTGGCAGAAGGAACCATTTGTACACGCTCCTTAAACCAGGGCCTTCTTGGTCCTTTAAGGACCATGAGAATGTTGTTTAGAAAACTTTGCCGAACTAAACTTTTTATAGAGTTGAGAAAATATATAAATGTGTGGTGCAATTAACCAGAAAAATAACTGGTTTGAAATAAATTTCTAACACCAATATAATGATATTTACATTTTGATGTTTAGTAATAATAATAAGATAGAATACCACATCACATCCCCTTCATGGATACCAGTGTGCTTTACAAACATTTATGAATTAAGTTTCATGAAACCCCTGCAAACTATTTTTATCTTCAATTTACATATGGGGAAACACAGCCACAGAGATGTTAAAATGACATGCCTAAAGTGACACATAATTCTACAGGAGATATAAGGATAGAATCTAGATCACCTAAATCCCAGCCTTGTGCTTTTAATCACAGGACCATCATTTTCCTTCATAAGGAAAGACAGAAAAAGATAACTTCTGCACTGTCATATGGCTTTTTTCCAGCTTACCTAACCTGGGTGATGTGATCGTATTTACGTTAATTTTCTCGTTGCAGGGTTGAAGATGGCAGGGTCTGTATGCTGCAGGCTTTTCTGAGGAAAAACATTCATTGCCATGTCTTCCTGTGATCTTGTGCATGCATTGGATTACTCGGGACTGCATTCCTTTGCCACAGGTAATGGAACACTACAACAGATGGAAGAAAGGCATGTGTCAGAATTCTGTTTTTTCCTGTAAAAACTTGGAGTGAAATCCTGATCCAATGGAAGTTTTGACCTCAGCGGGGCTTGGATTTCAGGCAGATTCATGGTTTCATAAATTAAAATTGATTTAAAACAAGTAAACTAGAAAATATGGTAGTGTCTAATACTTACGGCAGCAATTCCCAACCTATGGATTATAGCTCTTCCCCTACCCCAAAAAATCTATAAAACCTTGCCAGGATTGGGCATTGGTTCCATCTACCTGTTACAATCAGGAACACACACATCTTGAAGCACCAGTGGTGAAAAAGCAAAGCAAAAGAAGCCTCTGAGCTCCAAGGCCTGCTCTCCCATACCTATTTCTGAATTTTCCCTCGGGAGGCAACAAAAAGAGAATGGGTGGAGCAACAGCATATGCTCACAGAAACTGGAGAGGAGGAGGAGTGGACGATGATGATCCTGCCATATTCCCAACCCCACTGCTAAATTGCTCCCCTCAATGAGCAGAGTGGATGGCGATTCTTTTTAAGTTTGTCTTCTGGTTTCTTCAAAGACCCATCAGCCTGAAATGCTTCTTCTCAGCTCCTGCAAGGATTAAGGCACCCTAATAGATACTTTCTTCCTTCCCATACTCAAGGGATCTATGCAAAGGGAAAGTGTGAAGAGGAACAGAGAAAAGGGGAGAGAAACAGAGAGAGGAGAGAAGGTTTTGTGGGAAGATGCTGAGGAAAAAGGGAGAGATTCAGAAGGGAAGGAGAGACCTAGAAGAGCAGTAACAAGAAAATAAGAATGAAAAATTGAAATCAAACCCCACTAAAATACACAGAAAAGGGGAAGATAAACAGAAGAAGTTGGGTCAGGGAGAAAGAATAGGCAAACAACAGGAGAGATGTGGCAACCATATATGCGGCACAAACTCACAATAAGAGGGGACTCCAACCCAAAAAGAGAGGAAGTCAAGGACAGAAGAGCTTCATCCACACTAAATGTAGCATGCCTTTTCATGTGTATAATCCTGCAACAGGCCATGATGAAGTTCTCACATCTACAGAGACAAATCTCCATGGGTATAATATGGAATCTATAGAAGTGGTGCCAACAGAACATGACCATGGCTGTAGATAGGCAACTTATGTACTCTTCAAGTGGCACCTGTACTGTAGGAAGTCATTCCTTTGTGCCAAGATATATAACAGTAAAGCAAACATCACTGGAGCTCTGCATGAAGGTAATTTCACGTTAGCAACTGACACTATACTGTAAAATTGTACACTCGGTAAATTAGTTATAGTTTTAGACTTTAAGACCAGAAAGAACCACCAGATTATCTAGTCTGACCTCCTGTATATCACACGCCACCAACCAATTAAGTGACAAACCTTTGGATCCTAATCAAGACTAGGCAATGGTTGAAAGTAGGACAAACACAACCAGAGAGAGAGAGAGCCTGAACAGTTGTTCTCTCTCGGATACCCACCAGAACCATGTAATACATTGGGTGTGATTAAAAGCAAGAATAGATGACTCCTAGCACACATAGGCAGCAGACAGACATTCTTCAGCACAGTTGAGTGTGATTATTATGGTCCCAAACCTGAACACATCCTTTAACAAAGTACTGGCCAGATCAAGTAAGAATCATGTGATACAGCACATACTTTTCATGCTGATGGACTGTGGAAATGTTAATTTGCCACCCCATGGATGTCCCTGATTGATCAGCTCAACTGAGTTAGCCTGACATTATATTAGCATGGACCACTTTCTACATTTGAGAAGAAATAGATGTGCCAGCTGGTCATGGAGTGGGTGGAGCTTTGCCAAAACACTTATCTTAAATTCCATAGGAAGTGTGGAAAAAACGTTTCAGGCTTTAGAATCAAGATTAGGCTCCATGGCAGCTAAATCTTATCAAAATGACCTGATGCACGCAAGTACATTACACCACACAATCAAACTTGCACAAAGAACTGACAGTGTAGTCAGAACCCAATCAGCCTTGCCATTTTACTGTTGCCAAGGTGAATGGTGTCAGAAAAAAATAGTACAGTAACAGTAGCTTTCTTTTTCCATAAAAATGATTGTGAAATAAAATCCTGGAAGGCAAACTAGGGCAGTGCCTCACAGATGGACATGAAATCTAATCTGAACTTGTGAAACACGCCCTTCCTCCTTTGCTGACTTTATGTTTATAGAATCTCATGAGACACATGTACATTAATTATCTAGTCACATATGTGCCATTGTTTTAAGTGTAATTTCATAGCAAAATAATGATACAGCATTGCCATTTGTTCCCGCTCTGCTAGATCTAGATCTATTTCATCCATTTTTTGCAGTTATATACTTTATTAAATGTTTTGCAACAGAAAATCACTTGATATGTTTCTCTTGTAAATGGATGTCAGGGGCTCTGGTACTTTGTGTTCATGTAGATAAAAGACACACATGGCCTGTACAACATTTTTATTTAAATCTTAATTTCTTGAACAAGTTGCTATATGTTTCAGATACCTTATTTAACATGCCCTGGATCTATCAACGCCAGTCTTTGGAGCAGAAATCCAAACTTGGTGGCTTGAGCTCAACTGTACTGATAATGCACCTGACACTGCCATGCACTTTGTGCAGTCATGTACGGACAACAGTACTATTCTGATTTGGTACACTAGGCACAGGTGTAAATTACTTCACAAGATACAAGGCAGTGGAAAAATCAGACAACAAATCTAGATATGACAAACATTCAAGTTAGCAACGTAGCACAGTTCTCTATTTCTGCAGGCCTGTTTGCTATGGTAAAGAAGCTACAATAGTACTGTGAAAAATGAGGGAAATATGTGGGTTTTGTGTTTTGTTTTATAAATAGCATTTGCAGCTATGTGATATTAACTTGCCTGTCTGAGTAGAGTTAAATCAAAGGAGGCTGTTACAAAAAATGGCAAAGATAAGATAATATAGAAAGTGCCAAGGGTCCTTAGGGGAAACAACAGGGGAGCTATTAACTAGGGAAATGTACCCCTATGTGGCTTCAACTGGGCTAGAAAAAATTATTCTCCCAAGTCCAAACCTAGGATCACAGAGGATAGTAAAAACTTAAAGATGCTGATCTAGGGAAGAGACAGGGTTGAGTGGGCTGTCAGCAGTGGGTGGAGGTGAGTCTCTAACAGAGAATAACACAGAGAGCATGCTGCAGCAGTGCAGGGTATGTTTCCCACCCAAGAGATGACAGTAACTGTATGAATGGGACTTACCAAAGTTTGTAAGAAGAGATTAAGGGGAGATATGAATATAGAACTTTATTTTGTTTACCCTTTGCTTTCCCTGCTATGTACCTGTGGATGAATAAATAATTCTTTGTTTTGAAGGAGCTATTTTCGAGTTACTTAATCAGCCACTGTCACAGGCTGCTAGAAGAAAAGGTCTTACAGGTGCTGTCACCATTGGGCCTGTCCTGTAAACATAGTTAGGAAGTAGGGGGCTGCCACCCAGAGATCCAATTCCAGAGTGGTTGAACCTCAGGTTTCCACTAGGGCTGTCAATTAATTGCAGTTAACTCACATGATTAACTCAAAAATATTAATCACGATTAAAAAATTAATCGTGATTAATTGCAGTTTTAATCGCACTGTTAAGCAATAGACTATTAAATGAAATTTATTAAATATTTTGGCTGTTTTTCTACCTTTTCAAATATAATGATTTCAATTACAACACAGAATACAAAGTGTACTGTGCTCACTTTATATTATTGTATTACAAATATTTGCACTGTAAAAATGGTAAACAAAAGAAATAGTATTTTTCAGTTCACCTCATACAATACCGTAATGCAATCTCTTTATCATGAAAGTTCAATTTACAAATGTAGATTTTTTTTTAACATAACTGCACTCAAAAACAAAACAATGTAAAACTTTAGAGCCTACAAGTCCACTCAGTCCTACTTCTGGTTCAGCCAATCACTAAGACAAATACGTTTGTTTACATTTATGGGAGATAATGCTGCTGGCTTTATATTTACAATGTCATAGGAGTTCATACTTTTGTAGCCTGCATTACAAGTATTTACGTGGCAGATACGCTAAACATTCGTATACCCCTTCATGCTTCGGCCACCATTGTAGAGGACATGCTTCCATGCTGATGAAGCGTGTTAAAAAAATGTGTTAATTAAATTTGTAACAGAACTCTTTGAGGGAGAACTGTATGTCTCCTGTTCTGTTTTACCCACATTCTGCCATATATTTCAAGTTATAGCAGTCTCAGATGATGACCCAACACATGTTTGTTTTAAGAACACTTTCATTGCAGATTTGACAAAATGCAAAGAAGATAATGTAAGATTTCTAAAGATAGCTACAGCACTCAACCCAAGATTTAAGAATCTGAAGTGCCTTCCAAAGTATGAGAGGGACTAGGTGTGGTGCATGCTTTCAGAAGTCTTAAAAGAGTAACACTCCAATGTGGAAACTACACCACCAAACCTGAACCACCAAAAAAGAAAATCAACCTTATGCTTGTGGCATCTGACTCAGATGATGAAAATGAACGTGCGTCAGTCCGTGCTACTTTGGATCGTTATCGAGCAGAACCTGTCATCAGCATGGATGCATGTCCTCTGGAATGGTGGTTGAAGCATGAAGGGACATATGAATCTTTAGGGCATTTGGCACGTAAATATCTTGTGATGATGGCTATAATGCTGCCATGTGAATGCCTGTTCTCAATTTCAGGTGACATTGTAAACAAGAAGGGGGCAGCATTATCTCCTGCAAATGTAAACAAACTTGTTTGTCTGAGCGATTGGCTGAACAAGAAGTAGGACTGAATGGACTTGTAGGTTCTAAAGTTTTAAATTGTTTCGGTTTTGACAGCAGTTATGTAACAAAAAAAAATCTACATTTGTAAGTTGCACTTTCACGATAAAGAGATTGCACTACAGTACTTGTATGAGGTGAATTGAAAAATACTATTTCTTTTATTTATCATTTTGAATGCAGGGGTTTTTTTTTACATAATTCTACATTTGTAAATTCAATTTTCATGATAAAGAGATTGCACTACAGTACTTGCAATGGGGGAATTGAAAAATATTATTTCTTTTGTGTTTTACAGTGCAAATATTTGTAATAAAAATAAATATAAACTGAGCACTGTACACTTTGTATTCTGTGTTGTAACTGAAATCAATATATTTGAAAATGTAGAAAACATCCAAAAATATTTAACTAAATGGTATTCTATTATTGTTTAACAGCGCAATTAAGGGAAGGGAGTTCTGAACCTTAACTTTCACTTTCTGTTATGACAGTGGTACCTCTGTGTTTTATCTGCAGTTGTTGCAGCCTTGAGGTATTCCCGCCATACTCAGGAATGCCTGAGTCAGATGAGAAAGAAGAGGACTCAGTATGACATGTTTAGCAAGATCCTGTAAGCCAGTGTGACATCAGACCTTGAACAGAGGGCCTGGAGGATTAGTACTGCAAACCATATGAAGAAAGAAAGCAGACAGGAGAAAGGCCCAGGAGTTGGAGAGGGAGATGCAGGGATGGGGGGAAGCAGTAGATTTTGACTTTAGTAAGGGTTTTGTTACTATCTCACATGACTTTCTCATAAACAAGCTAGGGAAATGCAACCTAGATGGAGCTACTGTAAGGTGGGTGCAAAACTGGTTGGAAAACTGTTCCCAGAAAGTAGTTATTAGTGGTTCACAGTCATGCTGGAAGGGCATAACGAGTGGGGTCAGTTCTGGATCCGGTTCTGTTCAATATCTTCATCAATGATTGAGATAATGGCATAGAGAGTATGCTTATAAAGTTTGCAAAGAATACCAGGCTGGGAGGGGATGTAGTGCTTTGGAGGACAGGATTAAAATTATTTAATTAAATAAGATCCCACTTATGACTATCAATATCTTCCATGCTAATTTGTTAGGCAATGAATATAATCAGAAAATCTATGCAGTCAAAATCATTAATGAAATAATTAAACTAAGTATATATAAAACAGCCCTACTCCCACCAATTCCTTAGTAAAGTCTGGAGGTTCAGCAGGTGTCCTCTGTAAATCCTAATTTAATTTCAACCTACTCTTCATTACTATGTACTGGGGAATGCTCTCTCACTGATTTTTTCCCCCGCCAAAAAAGAATGTCACACTTGCACACACTGTAGTTCATTTTTGTGCTGTTCTAGTTATTTCTTACTTCTGACTGTTCAGGTGACCTACATTTTGAGGCCATGTAGCTGATTAGCAAAAATTCCCGTAGGACAACTGTGTTTGTAGGTTTAGACTAAATGCTCTAATATGCAGCCAGAGTTTTTTTATGTGGCTGTTAATCTGGCAGTTTTGGACACAGTCCTAAAGGTACTGTAAAACCATTCAAGCTGCAAGTCATGTAAAACATTCCTGTTAAAGCCTCTACAAAAAAATTCCTGGATAAATATAGTGAAAAGCTATTTTTAAAGTTTTTTTTCATGAAAACTACACATTCTATATGAATACTTGCCTACCTTTGAACTTCTTTTAAACATAATTTCAGGGACTGAAATCTAGCCGTTAAATATAACAATCCTTACACTTGGCATGCACAAGGATTACCCGAGACTCCTTCTTTCTGTTTCCTGCCAAAGATATATATTTTGGAGAGAATACGTATTACCATGGCCAACAGCTGAGAAAGGTGCTGTAATGCCTTAGTTGTTTCCAGCTGGCTTCAGTAAGAAGTAGGAATTCCTAAATTAAGGGAAAAATTGTAACTGGCGGTCAGTAACGGTCAAAATGTGTCTCTCAGCCAAAATAATAGGCAATCATTACAGGATCTGATACAATCTACAATAAGAAGCGCCAATTTGTGACAATGTTAACAGAATTGACTTGGACAATTTGTCTTCAAGAATAAATAGACTGCTCAAAAAGGCGTTTTACAAGTCTAAGTAACATTCAAAGTGGAGAGAGATGTTCTTATAAGGAAACTCAATGATGAGTTCTACTGGAAATTACTAGCACAGCATTCCTAATCATTTATGTATAGGTTTGTCAGTTCCAGCATTCAAGGAGTTTCAACCTTTTAATAAAGTGAGTGTGAAACAAGCATACTGAAGAATCAAAAATTGATAACAGTGCATAAGTTTTGAAGGTTTGCAATATTTTTTGTTCACTTTGCATTTTTAATGTAGTTTGGTTTTGAGGGCTGGTATTAGATCATACAGTGTACTTGTTTGTATAAATGGTTTTGTTTAAATGAGGTTAAAAATATCCACAAAAGTTGTTCATCAAGCTAGTCAGCTTTTGCTATAGCTGTTTATGTCCCAAACCATATCTACTTTATTTGTACCGATATTTGTGTATCAATTAATCACAGGGAAGGTGGAATAATGAATACAAATAAATGATGCAGTCTGAGTTCCTTCATGCCTCAATTGTAGGAAGATCTTTGCCACACTCAATTCTAACACACCCATCACCTCAGTATCAAGATGCCAAGTACCTGCATTAAGTTTAGCTGTGAAAATCCTGTTTTGGCCCCTTCCTATTTTTAACCACATTTACTTGGATTTTTAATTGTTTCCCTTCCCTTTTCTTTTTCACTATATTTCCTGTTTTTCATTAGTGCAAGACGACTGCTGCAGAGAAGTGTCTTCTGTATTGTAGCCAGACTTTGGGCTCCATCTTATCTTGGTAAGTCATACTATAGATGCAGCCTATCATGGAATAACCCTCAGCCCCTGCTTTTGAGAGTTTGAACCTAGGCTCCATCAGTGTTAGCATTCCCATGGAGAAAAGCTGTCTTAGTTGTTTGTGGATAAAAAGTTGGCCTTTAAAATAGACGAGCACTATTCCACTATGGGATTTAAATATTATGACCAGTACTTGGAACTGTCTTCGGTACCAAGTGGAGACCCAGTGGAGAGTATGATATGTTTGTTATGTTTTTCTTTTTCAAGAGCCATGCTGCTGTATTCTGCATAAGCTGGAGCTTCATTGTGTAATGTAACTTTATTCAGTCTGAAACAGAGTGAATTATAGTAATGAGCTAGGAGGTGAAAAACATATGGATCTCAGTAGCTAGGATCTCATGTGAGAGGTACTCTCCTGGCAAGATGAAAGTGAAAGCTATGCTTGGCATTATTGTTATGTGTGTATCTAGAAATGAGTTCAATAGGATCTTGAGGCTTTGCATTTTGTTGATAATCAGAGGATGTAAGAGCTCAAACCAGGAGTAAGGTCAATAACCTTGCTAGTTCATTAATATGTTTCCCTCTGTGCACCCAAATCACCTTCATCTTCCTTAGAATCATAGAATATCAGGGTTGGATGGGACCTCAGGAGGTCATCTAGTCCAACCCCCTGCTCAAAGCAGGACCAATCCCCAGACAGATTTTTGCCCCAGATCCCTAAATGGCCCCCCCTTAAGGATTGAACTCACAACCCTGGGTTTAGCAGGCCAATGCTCAAACCACTGAGCTATCCCTTCCCCCTGGGAGAGGGGTTAGGGGTTCTTCATTCCCTGGGTCTCCTAAAATGAGCTTTTGGTTAGCAAAACAGGAGAATGCCCCCTCAGTAGACTGCCCCCAACCACCATTCTCACCCAAGCCTTTCTTCCTGCAGACCGCCTGAGATCTATATGAAAGAAAGAAAGAGGAACAGGGAAACATTCCCCCATTCCCATGGATCTCCTGAGGTATGCAAGGGGGATACCCCCAAAGAGTCTCTAGAGGCATAATAAGCTTATTGAGTTCATCCTCTGTGACAGGAAATCAAAGCAGTCAGGGGTCTGCTGTAAGTTTTGCCATCTGGCTATTGTTTCCAAAGGGACCACATGTCAGATAGGGATAGCTGATGCACAGTGTATTTTAGTCACCCCCAAACTCCTGAACTGCACTCTGCACCATGGAGTGCAGAGAGGAAAATGTAAGAGCTGGCTATACTACGCATGGGGATTCCCCCATAGATAGCTTCTATTCCCTTAGCACCTGTCTAAGCAGGACTAAAAGGAGGAAAACAGGGCAGAGAATTTGTCCCACATTATTGATTGTGGTGTCTTGATCTTTTGGACATACTATGTTTAGCCCACAAACTGAAAAGTTTGGACATTGCAGCCCTAGGAGGACCTGATGGAACAGAGCTCCGCTCCAGTGGACCATAGGACCTTTAAAAAAAGGGAGAATTACCCCACAAAAAATAGATATGGTTACAGGCATATTACCTTTCAAGAATATTAAGAGTTGAGGGAAGAAACCCAAACAAACATTAAAATCTCAGGAAGTTTAGAGAAAGTGTTGCACTTCAGTAAGATACCACAAAGTCCCACCTAAATAACCATTGCAATCTTAACTCCACCCCACAGAGCAAACAAATTCATACTGTAAAAAAGCAAGAAAAGGAATCAGACTTCCCTCATATTAAAAGGTCTTCAGGTAGTGCATGTAAAATGGCGGTACTGCTACAGGAATTGTAATAAACTTTATTTCCGAATGCACTACATTGCAGCTTCACTTTACATCTAAACGAGGATCTTGGGACTGGCAAGCCCTAGAATAAGTTGGTTTACATGGGCCTTGGTTTTGGTGGACTGGTCATGTCCTAGAGAGTTAGGGAGGTTCTAGATGCAAGCCTCCAGGGGTTGCAGGAAGGCAGTCTGGATTGGCTACTTCCTGTCCTTTTCCATCTTTGCAGCTGCAGTACAGATTACCCATCAGGAGTGATCTTGTATGGTTTGCTAGTTGAATGTGTTAAATAAAGCTGCAGCTACTTTGCTAAACATTGCAGAAACATCTCCATCTTCATTTGCTTCATGCTATCTGTTAAGTCTAGATGTTGCCAGACAGCACTGAATAAACGCTACAACAGCTAGGCTCCTCCTTTCCTGTAGCAAAGGAAATTGATAGGACTCAAAGACACCCCACCATTTTTATTTAAAATGAATTAATTAAATGTAGTAGGGGCACAAAATTAGTCAATTAAGTTTCACTCACTCACTCACTCAAAAATCCTAAGGGTGGACCTCACTTGGAGAGAACTCACAGAAGACATCAAAAAAATAAAGTGCATGGGTCAGTGAGAAGGAGAGAAGGGGGCCAATTGTGTGTGATGGGGGCTGATTCTTGGATCTTTGGGTTCAGCAGAGTTTCTTTATAAAAATCCCACAAATGGACATATCAAGGTTCATAAAGCCCTGAAGTTAAGATATACCTTGTCTAAGGGCTTGTCTACATGATGCAGTCAAGCACATTAGAGAGGCGTCATCTGTAGTGTGCTCTAATATACTGCCTTCTAACTGCCCCATGAGACCTTGCTGGCATGAACTAAAAGGTACCTATCTCACATTATCCTGCACATAGTCAGGACTATGTTAATGCGAAGTAGGTACCATTTAGTTCATGCCAGCACAGTCTACGCCTCTCTAATGTGCTTTACAGCATTGTGCAAACAAGCCCTAAAAACGTATTACAGTCAGGGAAATGAGGAATCACAGCTGAACAGGCACTTTTGGAAGATGGTATTGGTGATCTATTACAGTTTCACTTCTCAAGTTCTTCTATCACCTTTTTATTTGACATCTCTATCTCTGACTAGGCCTCAGCTTCAATATCTGTAAGCAATAACCTTAGGATAGGTATTTCCCTATTATCCTGTCTGGTGAAGATCAATGCAAAGGAATGATTTAGCTTAGTTGGACTTAACTTCTTTGATTTGCACCCTGATGCTCTTGTGGATGCAAGTATTCATCTGCAGGCTTTTATTACTGATGTACTTAAAATATCTTTGAAATATTTCTCTTACTATACTTGTCTATTTGCTTTTAGAATTTTCCCCAAGCCTTCTTGTAACAGGATGGCTTGCCCCTTAAGGTCTGGAGGGCCTGGAACCCTGATTACTATATGATTAGCTGTTTTCCCTAGAAAGGGCAGCAGGGAGCTTCAGGAAAAGGTATGTTCAGGAAACTGCAATGAGTGAGAATGGCTCTTGCAGTGAAGACACTGACACCAGGGGCTTTTGGGGCCAGAGCCCCGGGAGCAGGAGGCCTCCGAGAGAGACTTTGAGTTTGGGCCTGGAAGCCAAAGTCAGAAGGCTGAGCGCCATCTAGGAAGAGTAGGGAGGACTGGCTGAGAGAACAGTCTGAGATAGAAAAAGAACTCTGGTGATGAGAAGACACTAGAGCTAAGTATGAACTTTTGTGTGGTGATAGTCTTGTATTTTAGGACCCTGAGGATTGTTAAGAAACTGTTCCTGTTAATAAACCAGCCCCAGGTAAGGGTGGTGGTAACCTAGAAAATAATTGTTTCTGTTAATAAACCAACCTCAGGTAGGGGTAGAGGGTGTTAACTGAGAAAACCTGTGTGCAGTTCTCAAGGAGCCCTGAAGTGGGAGAGAATCAGAGGCAGAGTGCCACAGAGTGACCTCTGGCCATGAGGGGGTGCTTGGCAAGCGACTGACCCTGCTACACTTCCTAAACTACATTCCGTCAAAATTATTTTCTATTATATTATAGTTTGGACTGGACTTCTTTTAAAAAAATATTTTTTGATCTAAACACAGACTTGTACCTGCTGTTTAACCACACTTTCCCCCTGTCTTCCACTTTGTATTTTGCTTTGTTTGGTAACTATAATAAGGTATTCTTTAACAGCCTTCATGCTGGTTCTAATTTCCTATCTTTTCCCTTTAGGCTATTTCTAATTCCCTTCTTTTTAAAAAAAGGCAATTTCTTGAACTTTAATATCACAGTGCTATTTAATTGTATGATTTCCCCCCCGCTGCAAAGATGTCAAAATTAATTATACTGTAGCCTCTGGCCACTCAGTGGCTCACCCACACTTCCTGAAACAACTTGTGTGTGTTACACAGTACAAGAGTAGCCTTTCTTCTTGTAGGTCTAGAACAAGCTAGTCCAAGAACTAACCTTTTAAAGTATCTTGCATCTCCAATAGTTTTCTTGATATGACCTTCACAGCTTGTATATAAGTAGTTGAAGTAACCCCCTTTTTAAAAAAAACTATTTTAGTTTTTTTTTCTTTTTTTGACATCCCAATTTCTCTCAAAATTCAGACTTTGCAATCATTTATATAATTCAAGCATACAGTATTTTTAAAAAGCCAATGTAATACTATTATTAAAAATAACTATCCTATTCTATATTTTCATGAAAATTGTATTTGTTCTTTGTATGTTTCTTAGTGCTTAGTATATGTGATGGCACTATGTATACATTCAAACTATGCATGATGCTTTCTACCAGAAGTTCCACAATCACACACCTTTATTTTATTCTTCAACTAGAAACTTACAAGAAAACTAAGTCTACCATCAATAGAAGGGTCAGAACAGGATCTTTAGTTTGAAGTACTAGAACATTATATTAAAAGGGCAATTATGGGTTGTGAGGTACTAAAATAAACATTATGTAGATATTTAATGTTTGAAGAGGAGACAAGATGTCATACTAACGTACAAATGTGGTCACAGTTTAGTATTTACACGTATCTGCAGTGGATCATGAGGAGAAGATTAGCTACGAGGAAGTTAAAATTCATCCCATAAAGTAAAGCTACTCCGGGCTATATTTCTTGATGCTTGTTCGAGGTTTGATTTTTGGAACAGGAGAATGCGTGTAAATTTCTTGGTGTTCTTCTTTTCTTTTGTTTTTTTTAAACAATACTGTGAAGGGATCTACAAACCCCACACAAAACACAGGCAGGCAGGGGTTGAGAATCCTGTCTTTTTCCTACAAACAGCAAAACCAGCCCCCGCTCCCCCAGCTTAGCTGTGAGAAAGGTCATTTACGGAGAGACACATCTCAGCTGCTGCAGCAAACAAGCCCAAGTATAAAGAGGGAGAAACAGGAAGAAAGAGGGAGAAACAGGAAGAAAGAGGGCAGAAGAACTTGTGATTCCAAGAGAGCAACACGTCCCTGCCAGACAAGCTAGCACTAGGGTGTCTCTGAGCTGCTTAGATTCCAAGAGAAGAAGACAGGGACAAAAACTCTTAGGACCAATGGCTTTCTTTTAAGCCACCTCTGCCTGGGTCAAGGAGTGACCCAGGCTGTTCAAACTAGCACACTGCCCAAGGCGGTATTCCTGGCTGCTGACGTGGTACCAGAAATGGGATTTTTAGTCCCTGAAAGGGTGGAAATAAACAAACAAAAATCCCCATAGAAGTGAATCAGCTCCTACAGTGGCTAGTCTATTTGTAATCACAGCAACAGTAGTGACTACAGCAGCTGTTCAAGCAGATGACAATGCACTAACAGTTACTATAATATACAACTGACCTGCTGTCTTTAAAAAGCCGCTCAAATCCCTCAATGTCAGGAGACAAACCTCTTGAGATTCAGGGAATGCCCTTGGCCCTGACGCTTCTCAAGATGATAGCAGATGACGACACAGACTCCTTCCACGTAACCTTTGAGAAAGTAGCAACAGCATCATAATGGCCCCTAGAGAAGTGGGCCATCAGGCTAGCTGTCTTGTTGACGGGGGAAGGTCAGGCAGCATACCAAGGTCTTGATGGAATGGCTGCCCAAGACTAAACTGATTAAGCTATATTGGATTGATTAGGCATAACTTACCGTCAGCACTTCCAGAATGAGAGTACAATCCCAAGGCCAGGCCTCAAATGATGGCCTAGAAGCTGAAGGGCTTCTGCTGGTGCTGATTAAAGCTGGAAACTGGACAAGACCCCAGGCTGGGGAGCTGATCATCCTCAAGCAGTTCATACAGATCCTCCTACTGGAAGGTTGAGATTGGGTCTGCAGACACCAGCTGGAAAAGCTGTAGGAAGCTACCTGCCTCATGCTCCTGAGAGGCCAACGGAGAGGAACCATAGACCACTATGAACAGCAAGGAGGAGAAATGTGCATCCAGGGAGAGAAGGGAATTACATTGGATGAGTCCCAAGAAGGCCTTAGCACATGCCTGTGCATCAGGAAGAGCCCACAGTCTGTGACCCTCCTAAGGCCCTCCTAGATAACAGATGAATACCCCCAACATGCAAAAGGACCTTTGCTAGCCACCTGCCCAGGCACAGGGACACCCTAAATCTTCACAGGAGGAGATCAACCAAAGTAGCGGGCTGCGACAGGATGCAGTTGTCTGTTTCTCCTGTGGCCAACTAGGGCATATGTATATGGAATGCCCATACAAGGAATGTGCTTTTGGTCATGCATATGGCAAAAAATAGGGCCTGGAGAAGGGGCCCAGGAAAACTTATGGTACGGTAAAAGTCAATGACAAGGAAACTCTGGTCCTTGTAGACTTTGGTGGTGTCCAGACATTCATCTGAGAACTAGTGGAAGCAGAGTGGCTACCTACAATAGGAGAAATTTGCATACAATGCATCCACAGATATGTCAGACACTATCCAAGCACCACAGTGCAACTGAATGTTGTGGCATACAAGAGCCTCTGAAGGTGTGTGTGTCCCCCCACACCTACCCTTTCTGGTAATAATATTGGCTATGCTTTCCTGAGCTGCTGCTAAAGCTTCCTGCAGGTCCTACCCCTGAGGATGCTAGCCTGTGGGATAACATGGAGAACCTTTTTTCTAGATATTTTTCTACTGATTCTGGAACAAGAAATCTTGGCAGGAGAGGTGAATAGAAAGAAAGGAACGACAAGAAGTGAATGAAGCCACTGCAGCCATAGGTGTAGCAGAGCACTCAGACCCAGGAACTAGCCAAATCAGAGAAGAGGACTATGAGAAACATTCTCTACAAGCTTGGTGGGAGACCCCCCTGCCATAGTTCAACGCTGAGATGCTGACTGTCTTCTTAGACTTTTGACTGGAATAAAAAACTGACCAGACTTTGGACCGAGTACTTGAGCAGATGGCTGTGATTAATGACAAGGAAATAGAACCCCAGAGGTCATGGTAATATCCACATTTTGCCCTCAAGACAGACCTTTTATACTAGGTAGATCAAGACCAGCAGATGAAGGAGGTTCAAACACAATTCCTGGTGCCTAGAATATATTTCTGCAAACTCCTTGACTTGGCATATGCCATACCCTGTAAAGGTTATTGGGGAAAAGACAAAACTAGTTCCAGAATTTTGGCACTTTTTTGTGGCCTGGTATCCACAAAGTGACCAAAGATTTCTGTGCCTTCTGCCCTGAATGCCAACTAGTGGCTTCCAAAGGTATCCCCGGGGCTCCACTAGACATGCCTCAGCACTGCTGTTGCTAATGAGGATGAGAGCTTGAGGTTTCAAGGGAGCAACAACTCGCCAGTCAGACTGCCAGAGGAGCCAGCATTAGGCTGTCTCTGAGCTAGTTAAAGCCTCCCGGATTACAAGGGAAGAAGATGGGGACAAAAGCCCTGAGGACAAAGGGCTTTCTTTTGGTCTCATTTATATTATGTTTATAGACTGCCTTTTTGTTGATTTAATTTAAGCCACCACTGTCTGAGTCAAGGACCGACCCAGACTGTTCAAACTCGGACTTTGCCCAAGGCAGCATCCTTGGCCACTAAAAAATACCCTCTTTTGCCTCACATAGTCGTATCTGACAAAGTTTTGAGGAACAGAGTTTAATTAATGAATACAATGGTTATAGAAATTACAAAACTGAATCATGTAACATACTGTATTTTAACCAAATGAAATACGTCTAATTCTGAGATATACTTTGTGTGACAAAAAAATATAGGCTGTAGCTGTTGACAACATTTTACTGGGTAATTTCTATTGGAAGAAAACCTTTGGCTCACTGGGATCATTAGCTAGATCTCTGAGTCTAATACAGCATTAAAACAACAACTATCATATTCCAAAAATATGACAGTCCGATAAATAACTAGCACGATATCTGTACAGAATATAGAAGGACAATTATATTTCAAATTATAGTCAATACAAAATAAAGTCCATCTGATGTTTCTATCTTTAACATAGTCACCTTAAGATAAACCTTAAGATAAACCATATTGTAATAAATATCTTTAAATTCACATCCACTAATGAAGGGGTTTCTGCTGCTTCTGCTTTACTGCAATCAAAAGTCTGTGTTGATTATACAGGCATTTCTACTTAGATCAGTAACACAGAGTCCAATCACTCCTGTCAATGTCAATTTTAAAAAGTGACAAACTTTAGTAGAGAAAATGGAAGCCAGACTATATAGTTTAAAGTTTCAAGCTATAGTTAGAACTCAGGATGTGGCTCTAGCAGACTGGAAGGGACAGTGTAGGAAATTTGTAAAACTGCCCTGTGATTCAAAATTTCTCTCTCTATATATATATAATGATAATAAGCTCATATATACTACTATTTACATGTTGAAACAAAGATGCATTTTTAAAGATCTCCTATAGAACATTTTTATAATTTCTCTATTTTTCAGTATCCACTCTTATTCTTCTTTTACTAGAGGTGAGTAAAAAATACATAGTACCTTCATGTATTCTCAAAACCCCTATTCCTTGCGGGATCTTATCATGCACTCACATGGCTTCAGCTGTCATCTTTATGCTGATGCCTCCGAAGTTTACCTTTTCACTCCTGCCCTGTTTACCTAGATACTATTCTGTATTTCAGCCTGTCTCCCTTACATAACCGAAGTGAACTCAAACTCCATTGCAAAGAACATTATTTTTGCCTGTTCTGACTATGTCACCTCTTCTTCAAATTTCTCCACTCGCTATCTCTTTTCCATTAAATCAAGTTCAAGCATCTTTTCTAACCTTTACAGATCCGCCTCTTTGTACTTATCTGTTCTCCTTTCCTTTTGCATTGACCTGCCTCTTCTTTTCCATGACAATGCTTGCTTTGACCACCCACTTGCCCACTTCTTCTATGGCTGTCTTTGCACCTTTTTTGATGCTGCTCCCACACACATGGAATGCCCTTCCCAAACTGATCTATAGACAGTATAACCTGTCCTCCTTCAAATCCCTCTTTGATGCCCACTTTCATGAAGCCTAAAAGAAAGAACAGAAAAGTACAGCTGACTCTGACGCTAAGAGTTTTTTCACTATTTAAAAAAAATATATAAAATGTATACAAAGGCAGAGGTGAAAGTAAGCTGGTAGGGTCCGGTACGCTGTGCCGGACCGGACCAGCTTCCCCAGGCCGGCGATTTAAAGAGCCTGGGGCTCCCAGCAGCGTCCAGAGCCCTGGGGCCTTTAAATTGCCACCAGAGCCCCGTTGCCAGAGCCCCGGCGGCAGCCCAGGGCTCCGGCGGTGATTTAAAGGGCCAGAGGCTCCCAGCCGCCGCTACCGCAGCGGAGCCCCGGGCCCTTTAAATTGCCAGAGCCACCCTCGGGCGCTCCCGGCTGCCACCGCTACCCCAGGGCTCGGGGCTCCCAGCCGCCGCTACTGCAGCCGGAGCCCCGGGCCCTTTAAATCTTGATTTAAAGGGCCTGGGGATTTAAAGGCCCCGCCTCTTCCGGTCAAGACCACGCCTCTTCTCACTGAGGCCCCGCCCCCTGCTCAGGACTCCAGAGTACCGGTAAATCCTTTAAGTTACTTTCACCCCTGTACAAAAGGTATATATCTGATTGATTCCTTCTCTGCCACTCTTAGTATGTCACTTGTCATCAGCGGTTCTCAAACTTCATTGCACTGTGACCCTCTTCTGACAACAAAAATTACGACATGACCCCAGGAAGAGGGACCGAAGACCGAGCCTGCCCGAGCCCCACTGCCCTGGGTGGGGGGGCAAAGCTGAAGCCCAAAGGCTTCTGCCCTGGGCAGGGGGCATGTAACCTTAGCCCTGGGTGGTGGGGCTTGGGCTTCAGCCCTGGGCAGTAGAGCTTGGGCTTCAGACTTGCTGGGGCTCAGGGCCAACACCAGCCTTGGTGACCGCATTAAAATGCGGTCACAACCCACTTTGAGGTCCTGACCCACAGTTTGAGAACCCTGTCTTAGATGATAAACCTCTTGGGTCAGAGACTGTGTCTTCCTGTGTGTTTTCTACAGTTCGGAGCACAATCCAGATTGGAACCTTGGGACTCTCTCACAACAAAAATGCATAACAATAAAACCCATTCTCCTTACAGATCCAACAGTTTTGATAGACAACACAGAGCTATGGCCAATTGTTACTTTTGGTTACTACTTTGTCATTCCTGAAAGCCTCAATTTCACTAAGAAGACTTCTAGCAATAATAGAACACCACATGGTAGCTACCAGGGTGGTTTACTAAGATGACAAGTATCAGAGGGGTAGCCGTGTTAGTCTGGATCTGTAAAAGCAGCAAAGAGTCCTGTGGCACCTTATAGACTAACAGACGTATTGGAGCATGAGCTTTCGTGGGTGAATACCCACTTCGTCGGATGCCACAGGACTCTTTGTTACTAAGATGAGACTATCAAAATATCCCACTTACCTGTGATTCTATGCACATATAATATGAAATGGACACACACTTTTAAAATCCTATATAATTCATCTGTGTGCTGTAAATCTCTCTCTTTCTTGTTTTGTAACCCAACATGACACTACATTTATTCCAGGCAGAAACTAATAAAGTAGTTTTGAACTGCTCCATAAGAAAGATTTGTCTAAAACAAATTACGCTAATGTTACATGATAAATTGAAAATGAACAAACAACTCCCACTTTTATTTGATTGTATGGACAGTTTGTGACTTATTTGCTTATTCATCATATCTGAAAATAAAGACATACCTCATTTGTTGGAAACTAACTGTATAATTCAGTTAACATAAAAGTTATTACAATGATGCAAGGGTTATTTTTACTTCTATTATTTCACAAAAGTCACATAATATCTTTCTCCATAAATCTAGTAACAATGTCATATTTTGATATGTGGCCAGTACTGTTCTGTTCCCAGAATTTAAAAGAGCTAATAATTCTGGATTAGGAACCAAAGAACTAAACAAGGCTAATTATTTTCTCAGTACAACTAATCTCCTAAATAATATTACAAGCCCCATAGTTTCTCTTTATATTTCAATTGAATGAGACTAAACCATTTGCATCTATTTGCTATGGAAGCACTCTGCACAGTTTAAAGGCTGAATTTCCTAGGTTCTTGAACAGGTGGCAAAAACAATGCACTTCTCTTTCACTCTTTCCCCTCTGTGCCAAGAACTGTTTCACACAGCAAGTATGAAGGCAGTAGATGTCAAGACTAAATGTTTTCTGACTCCACAAAGGTTTAAAAATTAAAAGACAACTGACCAAATCTGGGCCCATTTTACAAGGCAGTAGAGGATATAGCATCCCTACATTGCTGTATAAACTGGCTGCATATTGGGAGTGGGGCCCTCCTCTCTGCCAGTGATGCCAGCCTTAACTGCCTACTTGTCTGCTGCTTGTGGGAGCAGGAGCAGGAGGTTTGTGCACATCCTTCTAACAAGTCTTCACCAATCCTAGTCGCATCTCTCCTTCCAGCTCAGGCCATGGTAGTTGCAGTACTAGTCTACCTGGGCCATTGTAGCAGGGAGACAGGGCAATTCCTGGTTTCTTTGTTTTTTTTCAAGGTACTGGGGAGATCACATGGTGGTCTCTTGCCCCCTCACATCCCCAGGGAAGACATGGAACAAAGAGACAATCTGTGGCTCAATGAGCCCTATCAACTCCGCACTACTGACAGCAATGTTTTGGAGCTCTCAACTGGAAGATCACTCCATGGGTTATTCTGCCTGCTCAGTCTTTCCTCAGCCAAGTCTTAGTTAATTGAGAAAGAACTTGTTGTCACTTGTATTTCCACAAGGCACTACACATACACAGTGTTATACATATCAGTTGAAATGGACTGAGCCATGGACTTCATCTGCAGGGTGGTGGGTTGCAGTTGGATGACTACATAAAAACTCAAGTTCAATTTGGAGTTTACTGTGATATCTTAACCAAATGAGCTCCTTACCCCCTCCCTCTCCAAACCTTCTCCTTTCTTCTTCTTTCTGATCACTCTTGACAAAACCACTATCATCCCAGTCACTCTGGCCCATCGCCTGGGTGTTATATTTGACTCATCCCTCTGCTTTTTGCAATACAACCATACTACTTCCCTGTGATTCAGCCACCCAGCAGGCTATCAGTTGCTTGGCAGTTCAGCTGTCCCTCCCCCCACTGCCATGTGCTGCTCCTGCCCTCTGCCTTGGAGCTGCTCCCAGGAGCCTCCTGCTTGCTGTGGGAGGGGGGAAGGGGTGCTGATGTCAGGGTGTCCCCCCCTCCCCCTCTCCTGCCCCCCACTCCTTTACCCCATCTCCACAGAGCAGGGGGGACACGACAGGTCTCAGGACGGAGGGAGCTTGCAGGCAGCAGCTGCCATCTCAACTTGCTGATCTACTTAAAAAGGCAATGTACTTAGAGTGGGCTCTGCGTACTTAAAGGGGCAATGCGCATCTCTCACACACATGGTGTGTGTCTCTGTATCTCTCTCTCTCTCACACGCACACACAAGGTGTGTGTCTCTGTCTCTCTCTGCCAAGCTGCGTCTCCTCCCTCCATTCATGCTGCCTTGTAGCATGTGAGGTTACATTAACAACAATGGATTAACCCTTGAGGGCTCAGCCAAAAGCTAGTTCAACATTTAGAAGTAAGGCATTCCCCGGGAAATATCCCACCCTCTTCCACCCTCTGACTCCACCACCTCAACCAAGCTTCACAATCACCATTGCTGTGTACAGTATTAAATTGTTTGTTTAAAACTTACACTGTGTATGTGTGTGTGTGTGTGTGTTTTCCCTGGAACCTAGCCCCCTCCCATTTACATTAATTCTTATGGGGAAATTGGATTTGCGTAACATTGTTTTGCTTAAAGTAGCTTTTTTTCAAGAACATAACTACAACGTTAAGCGAGGAGTTACTGTACTTTCAAAATTCTACATAACTGTACCCCTCCCTATTTATTCTCCCTTGTCAAGCTTCATGTTGTTCCTCTCCGCATGCCACCTTCTCACACAATCAACTCTGGGTCTTCTTCCATGCAGCTGCCTATACACAGTACGACTACCCTAAGTTCATCCACAAGGCCCCTACATTGTCCACATTTTAGTCCCTCTTAAAAACTTACTTCCACTGTGCTACATATAGTCAATCAAGTTGATCTGTATATAAATGGCATATAAATTGTTCTTTCAGTACCTATCTATCTACTCGGTCATCCTTAGATTGTGAACTCCTTGGAGCAGGGATGATCCTTTTTAAGTCCTTCGAAAGTACCTAGGACATAGCAGGTTTGAGCTTGGGTAGCACCACCTGGGCAGCAATGTCCACACTGCTATTTTTAGCGCACTAGATAAAGGAGAGCTAATAAGGTGAGTTTGTCTACCTGTACTGGGAATCACACGTCCCAGTTGCAGTGTTCACATAACCTAAGAGCTATTATGAAGTTAAATTCAGCATAAATTCTAGATTATACTGGAGACTTTAAAACAAAACGTCAGAATTTTAGTAAAACTGTTGTGTTCATGGACCTTAGTGCAGCTGTCAGTTTTGCCCAGTTTCTTCTTTATCTTGTTGGCATTATAGTTAAAATGATGAAAACAATAATCATCATCTGATCTTTGTGTGTTTGTTCTAAAATTAATTAAATTCCATTATCACATTAATAATAAATAATAATCTCTTTTAAGTAATACCCCCAGTTCAATTTTAAAATTGTTTTAGAAGCTCAAGAGAAGCAGCAAAGCCAATAAGGATCACATTATACCTCCGGTTTCAATGTGTGAGAAGTGTAATTTAAATTTCTCTAGCCAAGTCTTGGCATAAACTTGGGGGGAATTTGGCTCTGCTCAAAGGAACAGCCTTCTGTCTATTTCAAGAATGATCCTAAAGAGCAAAAACAGTGAACACAAGAGGCTGCACTGAAACCAACAGCAGTGAACAAGGATTAACATTTATCTGAGCTTTCCATTTGTTTCCTTCATTGCAGACACATTAATATTTATGCCATGACTTCATGTTGCTATATATTCTAGCAATGGACCAGTAAAACAACAGGAAAAAAATTAGGAAATTCAAGTACGGCATATTTTAAACTGATGTCTCTGCAGAGAAATTAAAATCAGGGCCTATATGCTAAATAAATAATCCACTTCAGAGTCTACTGGGAATTTAGTTAAAGCAACATTAAATGGATACTAGATAAAAAATGGATTATGTGGAACTGATTTGAATATTAACAAATTATGTGGTAGAGTAAAGATGTCTTAAACAATCAGGGAGGTTCAACTTACTTGTAGGCATTTTGGTAGTGTAAATAAATGAAATGTGTAAGATGAGATGCCCAGGCATCCTACAGTGGGGGAAAAGGAGTCTAATTGCCCAGAGTTACATGGCAGGACATCTAAATGAGAAATGGAAGTCAGAAAAAAGTATGTCCTGGAGAAAAAAAGGATTGTTATCAAGGCCAGAGGAAAATATGCTCATCCTTCGGTAATGTAAATTAGAATATCCTCACTGCACCAAGTACACTTGCATCACAGTACCAAAGGCCATGCAGCACAACCAGCCAGCATGACAGAATCAGGACACAGAACATCCAAGACTATGCCCACTGATGGACTTGAAAGGCACAAGGAAATAGGTGACTCATACAAAGAGGCATCTCACAGCAATATGTTACATTGCATGCCCAATTGTCTATCCACCAGGTCAGCAGACACTAGGTCAGAAAGTTGTTGTTGTAAACCTCAGTGCACTGGCACTAATCTCAGCACCTAATAGATGGCACCAGCAGGATGACAAGTCAGATGGGGGCAAGAAAATCTTAATAAATCCTCAAGAAAACTGAATATACATAGACCACAAACTAAGAGGTAACCACTGCTTTGCCCAACAGTGTATCAACATCACAGCCAAGAAGGGCAGGAGATTTCAGAGATTTTTATACTTTTTTCTTTTTCTGGTGTCTTTGCACACACACTCCTTCGCTTTTCTTATGTTTGTGGTTTATATTGTTGAAAACAGAAAGTATTTCCTTATCAGCGTTGCTAGTTACACACTTCCATTGATTTGAGCTAAAGCTATACTAGTACAATTACACTTGTGCTACATTACATGCTCCAGGCTACCTATTTTACAATTTTCACCTGAATTTTGTCTACCCTGGCAAGTGAAAGACAAAACATTTGTCGTTCAGAGGTGTTATAAAAACACCCCCCCGAAGGACAAAAATTTTGCTGACGACAAGCGCCGGTGTGAACAACACTTTGTCGGCTTGAGCGCTTTCCTGCCGACAAAGCTAACGCCACTTGTTGGGGGTGGAAGCTTATTGTTGGCAGGAGAGCTAGCTCCTGCCAACAAACAGCGGCTACACTGTGTGCCTTTTAGCGGCACGGCTGTAGCAGCACATCTGTGTTGCTAAAAGCTGTGTAGTGTAGACATAGCCTTATACTTGCCTAGTATATCTACTTTTTACTTAAAGTCTATTCTTTTGTCACAATTTGACTACATAGTTCCATTTTATTTGCAGCTGCATTGTTCCTTGATTTGGGACATTGCTGAATCTTTGATAAAACTGTTGCATCTTTGATAAAACTTATTCCAATAAACCCTGTTGGAAAAATAGTTTTTGTTGTATTATGTGGTATTAGTGTCATATCCCACCTTAGACCAGTCTCCCATTCTCCAGATATAGCATTTGGAATAGTCCTCACAGTCTTCCTCTTCTTTAGGTCTTGTGGACAAAACACACTTCTTTCGGGGATTGGTGCACCTCACAGTCCGATGTCGTACTCCTTTTCCACATTTTACAGAACACTGCAGGATATAGAAAGATATGATTTACACTTGTACAAAACACAAAAAATATACGCTGATAATAAATCTAGTGATCTCAGCAGCCTCTGCTTTCCATGACATAACATTCTGGTAAAACAATGTTAGACTGAGGGCTTGTCTTCACTACCGGGGTAAACTGACTTAAGTTACGCTAATCCAGCTACGTGAACAACATTAGGACACCGAGCATAAAAATAACATAAAACATAAGACATAATAACATAAGACACTGAGTCTAAAAATTCCATCCTGATAAGTGAAAGTTTTGGAAAAGTATGATCAGCTGACCATAAAGAGTTATAGCAAAAATTTTAGGCAACCTTACCTATAAATGGCACTCTCTTTAATATACATATGTATGAGAAAGAGATACATACATATATTAGATACACACAAAATAAAACAAGCAGCTAAAAAGGAAACAAAAAGTGAAATAAAACATCCTTGAAGAAATTCTAAATACTTTTCAAAGAATGAGACAGAACAAAACTTCAAACAAACCACAAAAGCATATAACAGACCTTAATTGGAATGAATTTTGAAATTGCAGAAGTAAATATCACAGATCTATATGCAGTAATCCAATTTGTTCTACCACATGAAATGTCACTAATTTAGTTAAAAAAATAAATCGATTGCATATTTAACACGTGAAAACTGTGCTACAATACAGCCGAGGCAAAAGATTTATTGACTGGAAGGCCTTAATCAGCACATTTTCTTTCAGCTATTCCCACTTATATGGCCAAAAAATTATAATATTTCTGATTCAAGATGTTGTTACTGTTTTGCCTTTCCCTAGTAGAACGTCCTTACTGCTTCAAGAGTTAAAGCTATGTCTTTTGCCAAGCTGATTGCAAGTTCAAGAAGCAGTGGCATATGGTGGAACTGGGGATTAGAAACACCTCGCTCCTTAAAAATTATTTCTGAACCCCCCTTCCCCCCCCCCCCACACACAATCATTACTGATCTCCCAGATAAAACCAACCAACTAAACAATTTGGGGCTCTTTCTTCTTCCCTGATAAATAAATTCCGTTCTCCCAATTGTTCCTCTGCTGTAAACCCACCTCTGCTCCTTCTGAAAATGAGCAGGCAGCTCACCCTGCACTCTTCTTACCTTTGCACCCCATCCTTACCAGATCGTAGCCTCTCCCTTTCAACTGCCCACCTCTGCCAGTTCATAGGCCCACCCGCTCACCAGATCACTAGCTCTCACTGCTTCACCTCTTTTACTGCCCCATTCGCCAGGTCCCCTTCTCACTCTTTCGTCGTTAAACACAGGCACTACTTTCTCCCTCCTTGCAAACACAGGATGGCCACCACCTCACTCCCTCTGCCTCAGATTCCCTCTCTTGGGACTCTGGTGCTGCTCCTGAGGTGCGGGTGGAGATCTACAACTAGGCCTATGCCTATACTCAGACTCTGGGGCTACCCTCATTTTGCACCACAGGGGAATGGAAACACAGCTTCTGAACATGTGTAGCACTCAGCATTGCCCTATACTTAAAATGGAGGGAGGAGCCCTCTTAGGGGCTAAACCTCTATCAGTCCTCTCTGACCATCTCTCTCCTGGCTGAACTCTATAGTTCTATGCGACTGAAGAAACTGGGCACTGCCATTTCCTCCATCCCCTGGTTGTACTCTATGTTGCTGCACTGAAGGACTAGACTCTGCCAACCCCTATTTCCCTTCCCCAGTCTACTTTCTGTTACTCTCCACTGTGTTGATAGAGAAAAGAGAGAAAAGAAAGGCATATGCAACAAATGGTTTTGTTTATTATAAGACAGAAACAAAGTACAGAGAATTTAATAGATGAGGTTTAGCCCTATTTGTCCCCATCAGCTGCCACTGTCAGGAAGTAATAATACCTACCTGGATTTGGGCTTCTGAAAATGTTTCAGAGCAGCAATTGGCTAAAAGGGGAAAACTCTAGGTCGGGGCGGGCAAACTTTTTGGCCTGAGGGCCACATCGGGTTTCCAAAATTGTATGGAGGGCCGGTTGGGGAGGCTGTCTCTCCCCAAACATCCAGATGTGGCCCGGTCCCCGCCTCCTTTCCGACTCCCACGCTTCTCGCCCCCTGACGGCTCCCCTGGGACTCCTGCACCATCCAACCCCCCTGTTCCCTGTCCCCTGGGACAGGAGCTCAGGGGCCGGGCAGGAGGGTCCCACAGGTTGGATGTGGCCCGCAGGCTGTAGTTTGCCCACCTCTGCTCTAGATAGTGGGTGTTATTACTCAATCATCTTTAATTCCAGAGAGATTAGAGCTGTGGCATGAAGGACCAAACCCCCCCCCCCCTTAATCTGGGATGTGCCACTTGTCAAAGTTCAATAGACATCAATTATTCCAAATCAGTTAAACTGAGGTAGTTTTATCCTTGTCTAATTCTGATGCCATATATGTGAGGTAATACTTTTTACCAGTAAAAGTTACAGACAACACTTGGACTGTAGCTTTCTGTACCCCCCTATGTGGGTCCCAACAAAATTTCTAGAAATTTTTAAGAAACAATAGTAGATAGAGAATAATGCATACACTGCACCTCAGACCACACTCCAGCTTCCCACACAGTCATACAATCCTGGCCTTCACAGCGCTGGGCAGAAGCAGGTTTTGGCCCAAGACAATCTCTTTCCCTAGCTCTAATCAAGGTTCCATTTCTTAGCTGCTGTGTACAGGCAACTTGTCTATTCTGGGTTCCTTTTCCACATGTCCTTGAACAAGGAGTCCATTCGGTCATCATCCATCTACAAAGAAACAAAAATAATAGAATAATAGAAATCAGGGATGGAAAAGACCGATTAGGTCATCTTGTCCCTTTCCCTGTCAATAGGATTGTTCCCTAACGTATATTTTGAGTGCTTTGTCCATTTTTAAATAACTCTAGCTATGACCATCACATTTAGAAGGAGATGAATTTAACTCAACTCACCAAACATTCAAGAAATATATTCTAACATTTAGGTTAATTTTTTCTTTCCAATTCCTAATTATTCAGAGTCCTTTATATAACATAAGCTTTTTCCCTCTCCTTCCTTATCATTCTAATTAGAAATGTACCCAAATGTAAAGTTTTAAAAGCAGAAGGTTACTTACCAGTAACTTGTTCTCTGAATGTTTCCCCTTGCAAATACACACTATAGAAATCATATGTCCTGCCACACAAACCATGGAACCCTTTGAAAGCAGTGAACTGTTAGGGGTGTGCACACTTGTGCCTCAGACTCACTATTCTGGTGCTGAGGGTATAAAAGTCCCTTCCCTTATGTGTCCTTTAGATCATCTCTAACTCCACACACACAGTTTATATTTCTGAAGTAGAGCGGAGTAAGATAGGGTCAGTGTGGATCTGGAGAGCCAACACATTTGGAGAGCTATAGTTGCTAGTAAGTAACCTTTCCAGAATGTTCCAGAGCTCCGGATGATCTCTGTGCATCCCTCAAAAGTCAAAGCTTTCCAGAGGGTTCTGCCCTTTGGTGCAGACTACAGGTGCATCCCAGGCATCTGTAACTGACAGTATTTAGAAAATTGAAGTTTACAGTGGCCATTCCAGCTTTCTGTCATGCTCACTCTGAGCAAAATATAAATATTTTAATTTGTTTTTCTTTATGATTAGTTCCAAAGGCTCAATGTCCATATTACAGCTTGTTAAGAGAGACATATAAATAGGCATTTTAAAAATGGCAGGTATCGGTAACAAATAAATAGTAATGCTTAGAGAATTCACTGAACCCACAGGAATGAAATTCCCCCATCGATGAAATAATGTTTGTTTTGTCATTTTTTAAAAATACAAAATGTTTGACCACTTTGAATTCAGGTCTATGAGATACCTTCTAGATTGCTCCAGATGGCACGTCTTATTAGCAGCTTTATGGTTATGGCTTTATGTACTATTTAAATCAGGGGTCGGCAACGTTCGGCATGCGGCTCACCAGGGTAAGCACCCTGGCGGGCCGGGCCAGTTTTATTTACCTGCTGACGCGGCAGGTTCAGCCGATCGCGGCCCCCACTGGCCGCGGTTCGCCGTCCCGGGCCAATGGGGGCAGCGAGAAGCGGCGCGGGCAAGCGATGTGCTGGCTGCGGCTTCTTGCCGCCCCCATTGGCCCTGGACGGCGAACCGCGGCCAGTGGGGGCCGCGATCGGCCGAACCTGCCGCGTCAGCAGGTAAATAAATCTGGCCCAGCCCGCCAGGGTGCTTACCCTGGCGAGCCGCGTGCCGAACGTTGCCGACCCCTGATTTAAATTATATGATACCTTTGCTTTGTGTAAAAACAGTGCAACACATTTAAAATTAATTATAATTGATAGGATCTCAGAAAAGGAGCAGATTTCTCCCATTTCTATCTCTCAGCCACTATTGGGACATTTTAAAAAATCACTGTGTATAAATTGAAATAAAAATGCTCACTCTATAAAGGTGAAATGCTCCAGCCTATGTTATGCCAGAGATCCGAGGAGATGATCATAGTGGTTCCTTCTGACCTTAAAATATATTATATTTTTTACTTTACAGACTTTTTCTGTTAAAGACTTTCTAAGGAAACTGACTTTTTTCAATTTTTTTATGCCTGTTTCTTTAAAATATTTTACTAGTAATTTAATTTGTTTTCTTCTCTCCTTTGCCTTATTTTAAAAATATTATTCACCCTTCTATCCATATAATTTTGATCCCAGTCTTGCGAATCTGACACACACAAAATCCCCATAGTTGTAAATAGGAATTTTGCCTGTGTGAGGACTATGGCACTGGACACAGTCTTCATTTCTCATGATCATGTCAGTCTGGTAACACCAGGGACTGAGTCTGATGATGATCATGAAATGCCATCTGATACCGTTCCATTTGAATTTACCTTCTCTGAAACATATCAACCACTGCAACCTGCATGCTTGCTGTATTAAAGTCCAGAGATTCTCCTTAACCGTACTGCATCAACAACTCAGAGAAAGGATGGTACTCTCTGAAGTTTAACAAAAGCAGCATTACAGACAGAATGCTTACTGTAGTCACCAGGGGTGGTGGATGCAGAACTACACATTTCCCATAGAAAATCCCCATCATGCCCAGGAAATGAGCCAGCTACTACACCCCATTAAGGTGGCCAGCTACATTTACTGTGTGTCTAGCCAACTCTGCTGACTGGTGAAAAGGGAAGGGCATGAACCTGCCTTTTCCCCAACAACTTGGCCAACTAGAGCACTATCAGGGAGAAGTCCCTGTTCTCAGAGTGCAGGAACTACAGTTGTTGTCAGGCCCTTTGCTGGGGATGAAATTTAGAAAAAAGGCTAATTGTGCCTTTTCTACCCCTTGCACACAGAATATTGATCCATAGACACTGGTGATGTTCATGCTTCAAGGAAATTGGGAAGATCAGTACATGAAAAATAGAAAAATTGAAGTATTTACTTTCTAGTGTAACAAGTGTTTAGCGTGTGCTGTTAAGGGTTATGATCCCAATTCAACAAAGCTCTTAAGCACATGTTTAACTTTAAGCATATGCTTAAATCGATTCCTGTGATTTCCACCACTTAACATTAATTACAGTTTAATGTAATTGAATCACTATCACCTTGTCTGGCACGGTTGTTCATTGCACTTTCGGACCTGTGGCTCAGGCTTTGTTAAATATTTGCATTTCTTATTGTCCACAATACTGATATTCTTATTCATAATCTTTGTGCAAGATACTGTTGTCTTTCTTTCTCCTAATAAAACATAAAGCAAAGATACATGGAAAAATGGGAAATGTCCAGCTTTCTTACAAAAAAAAAAATCTATGTTGAGTCACAGGTAACTTTATCTGATAAAACTACCATCTTTATGTGTAATTTGGATGAAAGATGTGAAATAAAATACAGTAAGTTATCAGATATAGTTTTCTATACATATGTACATTATACAAGTTTTAGTTTCACATGCGAAAATTTACAAACCATTGACTAGAAAAGTAGATATTTATACAAACTGAATTCATCCACTGGCTTAGAAAAATGAAGTATGCCATTTCTACATTTTAGAATGGCAATTATGGAAACCAACGATACCAGGAATAATTAAAGGTGGAGGGATCTGGTTGACTATAAAAGAAGTCGTGATTTATAATTGCACAGAAAAAAATACATGTTAATTATAAATACGTTTGCAAAAATCAGATGTATTTCATGTGTACCTACACCCAAAGCACACATTCTTCTCTACCCAGATACATACCTTTATCACTACCACAACTACTGTACTCCACAACCTTATCTCTGCACCCATGTGATGCTAGTTTTCCCCACCACCCTCCTTCCTCCTTCCAACACACTAAACAAGCACACCAAACATCCACACTAATAGTGTAGAGAGCAGGTAGAGTCATTGATTTTAAGGCTGGTGGGAACTATTGTGATGGTCTAGTATGACCTTCATAACACAGGCAACAGAATTTCACCCACTGATTTCTGATTCTAGCCCAACAACTTGCCATCAAAGAAGAACGTATCTTTTAGAAAGCTATCCAGACTTGAATTAAAGACACCAGACAGTGAAGAATTTACTGTATCCCTTGCTAATCTGTTCCAATGGTGAGGTACATCTAATTTGAAGTTTGCTGATTTAAACTAGTAATTTGATAATTTGGTAAAAGGGTGTGAGCAGGAGGAAGGCAGAGTTAAGACTGTGGTATATGGTAGTGATAAGGAATGTGCCTATGGATGCAGGAATAAAGTATGTGTGTACATATTTTTATATATAATTTGTGTGTGGCCACCTTAACTGATTTACATTTTTCTGTGTACTTCCATATGTGTGTATACACATATGTGTGTGTGTATGTATATATATATATATATATATATATATATATATATATATATATATATATATATGTGTGTGTGTGTGTGTGTGTATGTATGTATATAAATAAAATTTGCATGTGATTACCTTAACTATTTTATAGTTTCGTGTATGTGTGTCCAAATATGTAGGTATACACGCATACACCCACACACCAAACTTTTTTGCCAAATAGTTGATTACACACAAATTATATATCTAAATATATATGCACAAAACCACACAGCTTCTTTTATACTTCCTTTTTATTATTCATTTTAAACATTATTTAAATAAATATATGATCGTAAACTGTTATTTCTGATTAATCAAATGTTGACAATAACAGTTTAAACTCAAATCTTTCCACATCACACAGTCTGTAACATTTTACATTATGTTATTTGTGTTTATAAGAACAGACAATCAATAGGATAGTTACAATGAATGTTTCTTTTGTCAAAAATAAATTATCTTGAAGCTGTAATTTAGAGCATTTGCATTAAAATATCTCAAAAAGAAGAATTTTAGGTTACCTAAACTAATTTAAATAACACCACAAGCTTATGCCAATTACAACAGAAAAGGATGATAAACAGACATAATGAAACACTTTGCTAAATGTTTATCTAAGTTGTCATGTAGAATAAATGACTAGGATTAATGTTACATTTGAGCTTTTCTCAGAAAATGAGAAACACTAGAAATGGTATACTTATGAGAGTTCATGATAAATGCAAGTACTGGAATTATAATAAAAATACAGCAGGAAGTCATTAAAAGTGTTAATATTCTAAAATGAATCCGAGGAGTGGCACTACTTAGAAAAGGAGATGCTGCTTGTAGCAAGTACAGAATGCTTACAGAGGAGAGTTCTCTTACCAAACCGCAAACATACATATCCATGGAAACTCGTCTGTAGAGAATTAAGGATTGTTCACAGAGTCAAAGTAGCTGGGACAGTGAGTTCTTTAGACTATTATGATGAATAAGTGGTATGTTTCCAGCTTTTACTATTTGAGTCAATAAGAGAAGCACAGCAATTTTCAGGATTAGAAGTGACCATGTCAGAGTAGTGTGAAATGTAGAATACCAAGACAGTGCAACTTCGGGAGACTTGCTAAGCAACAAATAAAGGAATGGATGGGCAGGGGATAGACATAACAGGAGTCTATGAATATTTAAAGAAGATATACATGACAGTTGAAGGTTAATTACTTTTGTTGGTACATGGTGGTATAATTAGGAGTTATAAGATTAAATTTTAAAAAGGGGAAATTTGGACCGTATATTAAAAATAGCTTTCTGACAATACTTTTGTTGGTGAGAAGATACAAGCTTTTGAGCCACACAGAACTCTTCTTCAGGTCTGGGAAAGGTAATCCCAGTGTAACAGCAAAATGCAAGGTGGAAAAGATTGTTTATCATAAGTAGTTAGCACATATTGTAAGGGACCATTCAGGATAGAGTGGCCCGATAACATCTCTGCAGTCATAGGACAACAAGAAGAGGTTAGAGGGTTAAGACTGTTGTAATAAGCCACAAATCCAGTGTCTCTTTTCAGTCTATGATTTTTAGTGTCTAGCAAAGTAATGAATTTAAGCTTCCAGGTTTATATTTTGAAAGCATTATGCAGGTTTCCTTTGAGGATGAGCACTGATAAGTCAGATGTAAAGTACTCGTTTTGTGAAAAGTCACCCCAGGGAAGTGGATGGACAAGGAGATAGATTACGTGGTTGATAATTAAAAACTTTGGTAATGGATGTCTTAGGAGCTAATAGAAGAACTAATATATTTTTACTCTATCTTCTGTGGTTCTGTGTGTCTTTGTGAGCAAATAAGAAACACAGAGAAAGGGCCACTCAGAATATATAGCAGTGCAAATGTCACCTATGTTTTCAATTCTGCAAGAGTTTGAGAATGATAAAGTAAACAGGATAGTGAATGAGGATAAAAAAGCATACATATATTATGCAGCACACCCGTACCTACAAACAGGAGAGAAGAACAGGCAAAAGAAAAAGATAGTAGTAATCAAGTGACTATAATTAGAAACACAGATAGCAATGCTTGTTGATGTGAATATGAGTGTAGTGAGATTTTTCCAGTATGGTGTAATTATCACACTATCCATTATTATTATGCCATTTGTGTACTCCTCAGTTTACAGACATAAGATGACGGGGTAAATTTTTCAAAAGTAGCTAAGGCTTGCTCTGGGTTAATGTAAGCTAGCTTGTGTTAATCTAGCTGTGGAAGTGTCTTCACTTAATTTTGTCTCCCGCTGACATAAGTGTCTCTCTAGGCCAATTTAGTAACACCACCTCCCTGAGTGGTGTAGAGTCACAGTCGATGTAGTTAGGTTGATGCAGTCTCAGTGTAGACACTGCACTGCTTACATCGACTGTTACTGGATTTCAGGAGCCATCCCAGAATGTCCCATATTGACATTACAATTGATACAAGCGTTCCTAGTGAGTACGCGCACCACTGAAACAAGGAGGCAAGTGTGCATACACACAAGCTATTTAATAGCTGCGGTGGATGTATGCCGATGTAAATTAGGTCGACATAATTTTGTAGTATAGATATGGCCTAAGACCTAGATATGAAATCTGGTCTAAGACTAGATATGGTCTTAAAAGGCAGCGGAATTTAGGCTCCTAAAAACTAGTTTCACAAGGGTAGTTAGGTGCCTAAACCCTAGACTTAAGCACCTAATTCTGGATTTAGGCACCAATGTCCCAATTTTAGGCTCCACTGTGATTCTGAAAACTGCAACTGAATCCTGTAGGCACCTAAACTCACTCTGTGACTAAGTTTTTTTAGTCAAAAGTTCCCTTAGAGTTTGTGTTTCTGCCTCTGGGTAGGCATCTGGGTGCCTATCTCCTGCCTGAGCCCTAGTGCGATGTATGAACCAGGAATGATAGGCATTTGCCTACCTAACTTGCATGTAGGGCCCAATCTGGTAGGTGTACTTTCCAGCATGATAATATTGTTCAGCTTCTAAAGAGTTAGTAATTTTTATGGATTTAAAATTTTCTTCCATATTTGTAGTTTGCTTTCCTAAACTCACATATTTATGACCACAGGAAACATGCATCTCCCAGTTTATTAACATTGTATCAGTGTTTTCCTGTCTCCTGATACAGCTTTTGTTTCATTTTGTGACTCTGGCAGCCCACATGCCAGCTCTTGCCCAGGCTGCAGGCATTAGTCAAGACTGACAAGCTCATAGCTGGAGACCAGGTTACCTGTATCTTAGTTCTACTCAAAATAGGTATTAGTCTTATAAGAATGTATTTAGACTCTCTGAAATGCTTGTATGTTGCTGCATGCATTAATCTCACTTATATATATATTTTATGTTATAAGTAATAGTTAAATGTTTGCTCTGAAACTGTAAACCCCCGTAGTCAGGAGAAAAACATTACCAAGTGTGAATACTTTGCCACAGGAGGTGTTATCTCCTCCTGCCCAACAAAAGAAGGTACATAGACACCACACAAATAACTCTGGAACATCAGAGGACAAAAGACTTTGTTGACTGCTCCCCCGCAACCCATGAAGAGGAGACATGCACGTGAACTCGTCCCATCATCTTGAACTCTGGGGGAAAAGAATCAAAATCCCTGACAAGAAGAAACTGCATCTTTTTGGCTGTTTGAACTTTGAAAGGCCAAAGACTCTAAACTGAAGCCAGCGATCCCCAGGGGCTGCCTTCTGGGTCTGCCCTGAAAGACACTTAGAATAGACAGATCACTACAACTCTGTCACTTTTAGGATTTAGATGGTAACTCATTTGTGTGTATATGTTTGTTTTCTTTAACCCGAAAATAAAATAGATGGACATCATACCAAAAGGACTGAAAATAAAAAATCCATTACAATCAACATACCCCACAGACTATGGTGAAAGATTGTGCCACACACTCTCAAAGAAACTGCGGAACCACCTGATCAACATCCTATACTGCAAACAGGAGAAGATTAAGAATGAGCTGTCAAAACTGGAGACTCTCATAAAAAAAACAACCTTCCACACAAACTTCCTCATGGCTGGACTTTACAAAAACTAGACAAGCCATTTACAACACACACTTTGCTTCTCCACAGAGGAAATAAGACACTAAACTCCTACATGCCACAAGGGGCAACAACAGTGGTACCCCTGACTCACCCAACAACATTATTAATCTATCCAGCTATACTCTTAACCCAGCAGAAGAGTCTGTCCTATCTCAGGGCCTCTCCTTCTGGTCCACCACCCCCACAAACAGTTCTGCGGTGACCTGGAATCCTACTTTTACCATCTCCGACTCAAGGAATATTTCCACCACACCACTGAACAGCACACTAACCCACAGACACCTTCCTACCGATGCTACAAGAAGAAGGATTCTGTATGTACTTCTCCTGACGGTCGAAAAAACAGACTGGACTTCTACATAGCATGCTTCCACCGATGTGCACGAACTTAAATTGTGGAAAAGCAGCATCACTTGCCCCATAACCTCAGCCATGCAGAACACAACGCCATCCACAGCCTCAGAAACAACTCTGACATTATAATCAAAAAGGCTGACAAAGGAGGTGCTGTAGTCATCATGAATAGGTGGGAATATGAACGAGAGGCTGCTAGGCAACTCTCTGACACCACATTCTACGGGCCACTACCCTCTGATTCCACTGAGGGGTACCAAAAGAAATGGCACCATCTGCTCAAGAAACTCCCTGAAGAAGCACAAGAACAAATACACAGACACACCCCTAGAGGCTCGAACAGGGGTATTCTATCTGCTACCCAAGATCCATAAACCTGGAAATCCTGGACGCCCCATCATCTCAGGCATTGGCACCCTGACAGCAGGATTGTCTGGCTATGTGGACTCTCTCCTCAGGCCCTATGTTACCAGCACTCCCAGCTATCTTCGAGACACCGCTGACTTCCTGAGGAAACTACAATCCATTGGTGATCTTCCAGAAAACACCATCCTAGCCACTATGGATATAGAAACTCTCTACACCAACATTCCACACAAAGATGGACTACAAGCCGACAGGAACAGTATCCCTGATAATGTCATGGCAGACCTAGCGGATGAGCTTTGTGACTTTGTCCTCACCCACAACTATTTCAGATTTGGGGACGATTTATATCTTCAAGTGAGCGGCACTGCGATGGGTACCCGCATGGCCCCACAGTATGCCAACATTTATATGTCTGACTTAGAACAGCGCTTCCTCAGCTCTTGTCCCCTAGAACCCTACTCTGCTTGTGCTACATTGATGACCTCTTCATCATCTGGACCCATGGGAAGGAGGCCCTTGAGGAATTCCACCAGGATTTCAACAATTTCTACCCCACCATCAACCTCAGCCTGGACCAGTCCACACAAGAGATTCACTTCCTGGACACTACAGTGCAAATAAGCGATGGTCACACAAACACCGAAAACCTACTGACTGCTATACTTACCTTCATGCCTCCAGCTTTTATCCAGACCACATCACATGATCCATTGTCTATAGCCAAGCCTTAAGATACAACTGCATTTGCTCCAATCCCTCAGACAGAGACAAACACCTACAGGATCTCTGTCAAGCGTTCTTAAAACTACAATACCCACTTGGGGAAGTGAAGAAACAGATTGACAGAGCCAGAAGGGTACACAGAAGTCACCTACTACAGGACAGGCCCAACAAAGAAATTAACAGAACGCCACTAGCCAGCACCTATAACTTCCAACTAAAACCTCTCCAACGCATCATCAAGGATCTATAACCTATCCTGAAGGATGATCCCTCACTCTCACAGGCCTTGGGAGAAAGGCCAGTCCTCAACTACAGACAGCCTCCCATCCTGAAGCAAATACTCACCAGCAACTACACACCACACAACAGAAACACTAACCCAGGAACCAATCCCTGCAACAAACCCCAGTGCCAACTCTGTCCACATATCTATTCAAGGGACACCATCATAGGACTTAACCACATCAGCCACACCATCAGGGGCTCTGTAGTGGGATGGTTACCTGCTCCAGCCCTGACAGGGTAGAAGCCAGCCCTGGGAGAGGGCTAGGGGCTAGGAGAAAAGCCCAAGCAGATTGGGGAAGGAGCTACACCTGGGCCTCGCCCCAATCAGGGCAGCTGGGACTTATAAGAAGGCCAGGGCAGCCGGAAGCAGAGCAGAGTCTCTCCTCTAGCTGTGTAGGGAGACCGGCCTGGCTGCAGGGGAATAAGAGGGTACCTGGGAGTGAAGCAGGGCTGGGGAAGAGCCAGAGGAGCAGGGGAGCTCCAGGCTGGCGACTCCCCAGACTGCAGGGCCTGGTCCCAGGCCCATAGAGGTACTGGGTGGTAGAAGGCGGCAGCAGGTCAAACTCCCTTGCCTGTGATAAGTGGTGTTTATACTGCAGTCTGCCCCAGTGAGTGGGCTAGGTGAGGACTGGCAGTAGCCCAGACTGAGGCGAGGTGGGGGTAGTGGGTGAGGGTTACCCGGGGAAGGGAGACCCACAGAGATTGTTGGGGTATTGCCAGGGGGCAGCACCCCAGAGAAAATGGGCACCGGGGTCCAGGGGGGACACGGGGCCTGGTTGTGGCAGATCACCTGCCTGCAGAGGGCGCTCTGGGCTGGAAATCGAGCTAATTCCCTGAGAGACCAGCAGGAGGCGCTGCAGGGGTGAGTCCGCACGCTTACAGGCTCGTTCACCTGCACATCTACCAATGTGATATATACCATCATGTGCGAGCAATGCCCCTCTGCCATGTACATTGGCCAAACCAGATAGTCTCTATGCAAAACAATAAATGGACACAAATCAGACATCAAGAATTGTAACATTCAAAAACCAGTAGGAGAGCACTTCAATCTCCCTGCAAAAAGAATAAGGAGTACTTGTGGCACTTTAGAGACTAACAAATTTATTTTGGCATAAGCTTTCGTGGGCTAAAACCCACTTCATCAGATGCATGCAGTGGAAAATACAGTAGGAAGATATATATACACAGAGAACATGAAAAAATGGGTGTTGCCATACCAACTATAACGAGACTAATCAATTAAGGTGGACTATTATCAGCAGGAGAAAAAAAATTTGTAGTGATAATCAATATGGCCCATTTCAAATAGTTGACAAGAAGGTGTAAGTAACAGTAGGGGAAAAAATTAGCATGGGGAAATAGTTTTTACTTTGTGTAATGACCCATCCACTCCCAGTCTTTATTCAAGCCTAATTTAATGGTGTCCAGTTTGCAAATTAATTCCAATTCTGCAGTTTCTCGTTGGAGTCTGTTTTTGAAGTTTTTTTGTTGGAGTATTGCAACTTTGAGGTCTGTAATTGAGAGACCAGGGAGGTTGAAGTGTTCTCTGACTGGTTTTTGAATGTTATAATTCTTGACGTCTGATTTGTGTCCATTTATTCTTTTGCATAGAGACTGTCCGATTTGGCCAATGTACATGGCAGAGGGGCATTGCTGGCACATGATGGCCTATATCACATTGGTAGATGTGCAGGTGAACGAGCCTCTGATGGTGTGGCTGATGTGATTAGGTCCTATGATGGTGTCCCTTGAATAGATATGTGGACAGACTTGGCAACGGGCTTTGTTGCAAGGATAGGTTCCTGGACACTCAATAACAGACTTAAAAGTGGCCATTCTTCAACAAAAAAACTTCAAAAACAGACTTCAATGAGAAACTGCAGAACTGGAATTAATTTGCAAACTTCAAATTAGGCCTGAATAAAGACTGGGAGTGGCTGGGTCACTACAAAAAGTAATTTTCCCTCTGTTAAAAGCGACAAAGAGTCCTGTGGCACCTTATAGACTCTTTGTCGCTTTTTACAGATCCACTCTAATGCGGCTACCCCTCTGATTGATATTCTGTTGATATTCACCCCTTCTTTTCTACTGTTGGGAATGGGCCACTTCCATCCTGATTGAACTGGCCTCGTTAGCACTGACCCCCCACTTGGTAAGGCAACTCCCATCTTTTCATGTGCTGTATTTTTATACCTGCTGTAGCAAGGCAGTGGGATACCCCACAGCCCCGCTGAGGGCCGAACCTCCCCTAACACCAACGTGGGCGGAGTCACCGGGTCTGGTACCCGCCCCGCAGAGGTCACGGCGCCGACCCGGAAGTATAAAAGCCCGCCTGCAGAGCTCAGTGGAGGACAGGCCGGCGGAGAGAGCAGACATCTGTGGCCGAGCTCCCGCTTGGGAGACAGCCGCAGGCCGTGACCGGCCTGCTTACTCACCAGGCCTGCCGAGCCTACCCCTCGCCCGGTACCCTGAGGAGGACTGGCCAAGCCTGCCCCGTTCCAGCTACCCCGAGGAGGAGCCGAGCCTGCCCCTTTCCCACTACCCCAAGGAGGAGCCGAGCCTGCCCTTTTCCAGCTACCCCAAGGAGGAGCCGAGCCTGCCCTTTTCCAGCTACCCCGAGGAGGAGCCGAGCCTGCCCCTTGCCTGCTATCCCGAGAAGGAGCTGAGCATACCCTTCACTACCTACCCAGAGGAACCGATGCTGGTGGAGAGCACCGAGGACACTAGTCCGGCCCAGGTACCCTACGAGGGGGAGTGTGGAAGTAGCCCGGGGGCAGCCGACCCCAGTCTGGCTGCAGCACTGCCAGAGCCTATGTCAGTGTTTTGTGGCCAGGATCCCCACTGACAGCAGCGAGTTTCCGCCGCTGCTAGGGCCCCGGGCTGGGACGCAGTGGAGTGGGAGGGCCTGCGTCCTCCCTGCCACCCACTCCTTGGGTGGCAGACTCCCCCTTTTCCCTGGCCTAGAGAGGCGGGGACCTGTTGCTACAAATATTGACTCAGCCCCTGCTTAAGGGCCTGGGTTTCTGACTGACTATTTGATTGCTGCCCTGCCCTGACCTAGGGCCTGGGCTGCTACAAACACTGACCCAGACCCTGCTTAAGGGCCTGGGTTCCCGACTGACTATTTGATTGCTGACCCACCCTGACCTAGGGCCTGGGCTGCTACAAATATTGACTCAGCCCCTGCTTAAGGGCCGGGGTTTCTGACTGACTATTTGATTGCTGCCCCGCCCTGACCTAGGGCCTGGGCTGCTATAGACATTGCCTCAGCCCCTGCTTAAGGGCCTGGGTTCCCGAGCTACTGACTCAGCCCCTGCTTGAGGGCCGGAGCTCCAGACTGCGTGATTACTGCCCCACCCTGATTGAGGGCTCGGGGCTCTTTTCTGACCTATTGGCTCAGCCCCTGCTTACGGGCCTGAGCCCCTAACCGTGTGTCTGCTGTCCCAGACTGCCACCGGACCAGGACTGACGGCGGACCAGAGCGAGGCGGTGGGATACCTCACAGCCCTGCTGAGGGCCGAGCCTCGGCCGAGACTACTACACCTGCCTACTGTATTTTCCACTCCATGCATCTGATGAAGTGGGTTATAGCTCATGAAAGCTTATGCCCAAATACATTTGTTAGTCTCTAAGGTGCCACAAGGATTCCTTATTGTTTTTGCTGATACAGACTAGCACGGTTACCCCTCTGAAACCACTCTTATTCCTTTTTCCTAGTTAATAAACTTTTAGATAGTTTATTACAGGATTGTCTACAGGTGTCGTCTTTGGTGTAGGATCTAGAGTACCAATTGATCTGGGGTAAGTGACTGGTCTCTTGGGACTGGAAGCAACCTGATGTGGTGTGATTTTTGGTATAAATGACCATTATCACTATGTCTAGTTTGTCTGGGTGGTAAGATAGACTGGAAAGTCTAAGGGGACTGTCTGTGACTCCATGGTAAAAATTGGCATAGTGATCTAGGAGTTCACATTTGTTACAGGCTTGGTGAAATCTAATTATAGAACACACCACCAGTTTGGGGCGTCTGCCCTGTTTTCGACAGTCTGCCCTGAGGTAGGCACTCATAGTCGTGAGCCACCCTTGACAGTGTGGCACACGTACTTTTGGATCATTATCAAGACAAGCTACTAGTTACATAGATTTCAGAGTAGCAGCCGTGTTAGTCTATATCCGCAAAAAGAACAGGAGTACTTGTGGCACCTTAGAGACTAACAAATTTATTAGAGCATAAGCTTTCGTGGGCTACAGCATATGCATCCGAAGAAGAGGGCTGTAGCCCACGAAAGCTCTAATAAATTTGTTAGTCTCTAAGGTGCCACAAGTACTCCTGTTCTAGTTACATAGATTGGATTTGAGATTTGGGCACAGATTTTCTTCAGCATCACTTAGGATACTTTGAAATGTATTTTACTGATAAATTATGTTCACTGATTCCAAATATTTAGTGGAACATAACAAAGCATACATATGTGTTTGTTATGTACATGCATGCACACACAATTGCTTTTTAATAATTTTGTCCTTAATTCATTTTGTTTAACCAGACTTCCTCTCCTCACTGTCCTTTTTGACTATCTACTTTACTTGGATGTAAAATTTTACTATAGATATTATTGTTGCTTTTAGAAAATTAAAAAGCAAGGAGATGAAAAATATACTTAATCTTTCCATGCCTATTGTATTATATCAGCTGTAATAAGGATGGTATTATTAAAACACTATTAAAACTAACATTTGATTGAACATATAGTTATCCAAGGATATATAAATATATATTATAACTTTAAAAAAATCATTCACCTCCTCCGCATACAGCATCACAGTCCTCCCAACCTGAGTGCGTCCACATAAAAAGAGGTTCAGGCACTTTTGAGCTCTGATTCTCAGGAAGAGGGTCCAGTGGAATAGTGTATTCATAATGCAGACCGTAATTCTGGTCATGAAAAAGCAGGACCTGCAACATACATAGAATGAAGATTCATGTTCACAGACATTGCTGAAGTCAAATTATGACCAGAGGAAGAAATTAAATAGAGTAGTAAAGGAAGAATGAACACTACATTGCTCATGTGTACTTTCTCTGTTGGTACAGAGCTGCATTCTGGTCTTAGAAGAAACCATCACAGTCTTCTTGACTATAAGTATTATGCTGCTATGACCTACACAAAGGAAATGGACAGGGTACTTAAGCAGAATAAATGAAGGGATGTGCACAAAACTCACTAGGATAGGAGCAAAAATTGAGGCTGACTTTCTCAGATTAGAATTTTCTGTAGGAAGGGGTGGTTGGATAGTTTAGAAACTGACCATTTTAAGGCAGCCGTATTGTTAACTCACTGTTCAATGTAATTCCACATAGAAACCATACAACTTTTTCTCCAAATTTGTTTCTTTTTTACTATAACGATTGTCACTAGCAGCACACTACAATTGTTGAACACACAATACAGTCAATGTGAAGTTATTGGTACAGACAAACATTTTGAACACCTCTGTCCCACCAGTGTAGTGAGAGGATGTCATCACGCAAGATCTGATTCTAGTTAACCCATTGGTAAAGGATGGATGACAACTTCAGGTTTCTGCATGAAAGAATACTAGATGATATTACTCACAAGGAGGTATAGTTTTTGGAGGATATCAGGTTTTAATTTCATTTTTGGAGGGATAGATCTCCCCAGATTCTTGCATTTGGAGGATTTACAAATGTTGGGTATTCTCCTATCATCACCCTGAGAATCCCCATACTCTCTCTCCCTCTTCCAGTTCTATCACCATCACTATCAACTTCACCTCTCCTCCATTTCAGTAGGTGACCACCACAGCCCACTGCTCCTACAATGTGAAGCCTCCTATAATATAATATAATATAATATAATATAATATAATATAATATAATATAATATAATATATGGAGATATCCTATCTCCTAGAAGTGGAAGGGACGTTTGTCACACAAAAGATTTCATCTCAGTTATGGCTTCTAGCTATCTCACATTAGGAAAAACTGTCAAACTATTTGGATTGCTAAAGAATTCCAGAAACATAAAACACCAACCTCACCACCATGCTATTTCATATAAAACAGGTAAAAAACATAATCCATATTGTCATACCAGTAGATGTAAAGGTGATGTTGTGGGACCTTTGGCAGAGATTTTCTCCCAGAGACCTCTCCGAACATAATGGACAGTAGTCCCAGCAATATTGAATGTTCCTGAATGTTCTATCTTCCAGTCACTATTAATGGACTGTTTGCTGGCATCTCGAAGAGCTGTGGAAATATTAAAAAATGATGTGAAAGAGAACTTTACTGTAATACTTTATGGCGTCTTCATATTGTACTGTCAGTATAATTTACAAGTTGGTCAAATCACAGGATCCAATTCACAAAGCTATTGGTCATTCATAACCTACATAAATAAACTTCAACAACAGCACATTCTAGATTCACTTTCTGGCAAGTGACATGACAAAAAACATATGTCTGCCATTATTTGGATTCTTCTGAAGTTAGGACAGTTTTATTGGCCTGATTACAAGGACTAAGGGCCTGTAGGATTATTCAGTAACTTGATTAAAACACAGGTCAGTCAGGTCTATACAAGTTCTTTGCCCCCAAGATGGTAATTTTTATGAACCGACAGGACCTAAGGAATAAGGGGGACAAATGGAATGCTTCAGAAATCACAGAGCACCTCTCTGGGTCAGTGCAGATTAGGATTTAGAAATCTCCTGCTTTCAAGTCCTTTTCTTTTTAACTAGTAGACCCCATTGCTTACTAACTGAAAATGTGGAAATGCTGTAATTGTCCCAGACAGGCTACATTTATGCACTATATTTCTGTTTTTTTTAAAACTGACTTTTGTAAATAGGCATAATTTGATGTTTCAAACCAGGAATACCTTTGTTGGGGGAGGGCTCTTTCCCCCTTTTGGCTTCATCGTAAGCATTGATTAGACTAAATAAGATACACTTCAAGGAATTGAGGATAAATGGCCATGAATTCAGTATTTTTTTCCTCCTGTGAAGAGTCTGTAATTCTTGAAAGAATCAGGCTCTTGAACAGTCATGTGAAGTAAAGTATACTCAAAGTCACCTTGTGGGCAAGAAGTTCTACACATTCCCCATTTAAATTGGATGTTTGGCTTCAGAATTATGTGAAAGAATCTCAACACCTTAGTTCGTGCCCAAAATTTCTTTTAGAGTTGTACATTAATGTGAGTCATTCCTGGTGATCAACTTCTCTCCTATTTATATTTATACTGTTATGTTATGTTTCTATGGGAAACAATGGCAATAGGACCATCGACTGGCAGGAATACAATTGCATTATTCACCAATAATGTGTGCCACTACAGCACTGTACAATAAATAGTAAGATTATAAAATCCATTAATGCTGTAAAATATTCCTGTACTAAAAATATCCAGTGATTTTATAAGTTTCAAAAATTGGCCTTTTAGGTTTAACAATTCAACTATTTAAAGTTAATTAAGTTCCATTTAGTAGTTGGTAGTAAGGTCCAAATCCTCTCCCCAGCACACAACCAAAGTAAATGGGCTACAAACTGGGGAGGTCTGCAAGGGTCAGAGAGGGTAAGATGGAATGGAATCCTCTCCCTGATCAACAGAGGAGCTGCTCTGCAGCCATATGACTTTAACAACCTCTTCAGGTTTTGTACCCAGTCAATCATAGAAAAGAGGGGGTTTGGCTGCTGAAGTAACATAACTGTGGATCCACCTAGCCGACCCCTGTCCCATCTCCAAAACACTCCATGTTGGCACATAAGGTGTGCAGAGGGTGCAGAACTCTGAACAGGCCTCCCATGTAACAGAAACATTCTGGTTCTTTTTGTATTCTTGTCACATCTGAGGGCCCATACTTGAGCTGCAGAATTTGACTCGAAGGAAGGAAAGGTGGTCCTGTGATTAAAGCTCAGGACTGAGAATCAGGAGATTTAAATTCTATTCTTGGCTCTGACACTGCCTATTTAACCTTGGGCAAGTTTATCTAGATATACTATATGTCCTAGTCCTGATTACTCCAACTATTTTCATTCTAAGCTTGACAATTGCAATCTTGGTCCTCTCAAGTCCATTCAAAATGCTATTGCTAAAGTAATTTCCTTGGCTCATTGGTCTATGTCTTCCATCTCTTTGCATCCCTATATAAGGCCCTTCATCGTTTAATTCTGTCTTACCTATCAGTGCTAATATGTAATAAGCCTCTACTCTACCAACAATGTCAACCTTCATCCCCATGCATGGGAGATATTCCCTATTAATGTCCATAAAGTCAATACATTATTCTCCTTTAAATCTTTTTAAAACTCATCTATGCCATGAGACTTGCAAAACAAACTGGCTAGACATTTGGTGTGATGAGACTTCTGCTTAATATGCTAATCATGATGGCTCTATTTACCTTTCCCTTTCCCCCCACCATTTGTTTCTCATCATCCAATCTCAAAAGTTATAAAGCAGAAATAGAAGGGATTCAAAGGTGGATGATGAAAATGACTAGAGTCATGGAAAGACTTTCATATGAGAAAAGACTGGTCTACCTGATTTAGAAAGAAGATAACTGTGATATACAGAATAATGAATGACATTGAGAAGGTAAATTAAGCACTCCCATTTACTCTTTCTCATAATACAAGAACAAGTGGCAATCAATTTTATACTGATCAAAAAAATAATAATTAAACAGTATGTGACTGACCTGTGGGAACAGGTTACCACTACCATTGAGACCAAAAAGGTTAATTAAACATTGTGTGGCTAATGAGAATACATAAATACTCATACTTCAGACTACACAACAACCACTAACTGGTAGGGAATAAGAAGAAACTTCATCCATGCGCAGGTTATTCCATTATTTTCCACTGTGTAGTTTCTTGCATCTTCCTGTGAAGCATCTAAGTCACTGTTAAATCAGATTCTGGATAATCTGGTATGGTAATTCCTATGCTCCAAATTTCCCTCCTGTACCTCATTTTTCTTGGGCTTACGTATATGAACATTTAGTTCACAGCAAGTTGTGGTGTAAATCATCCTCACACTAGCCTGCTGCGCACTAAGGGTACGTCTACACTTACCGGAGGGTCCGGCAGCAGGCAATCGATGTTCTGGGATCGATTTATCGCGTCTGGTTTAGACGCGATAAATCGATCCTGGATCGATCCCGGAAGTGCTCGCCGTCGACGCCGGTACTCCAGCTCGGCGAGAGGAGTACGCGGCATCGACGGGGGAGCCTGCCTGCCGCGTCTGGACCCGCGGTAAGTTCGGACTAAGGTACTTCGAATTCAGCTACGTTATTAACGTAGCTGAATTTGCGTACCTTAGTCCGAAGTGGGGGCTTAGTGGGGACCAGGCCTAACTGTCCATGTGGATCCTGTTGCTGCGCACTAGAAGTTCCATAGTGCCATTTGCTCTACCCTACTTTGAAATGGGAGTAGATTAAAGCTTGCTGGGGAACTGAGAGCAGGGTCCACACAGACAGTTAGCAAGTGGCAGGCTAGTGTGAGGTAGATTTTATCACCCCAGCTTGCTGCAAACTAAGTATTCATACAGACAAGCACCCTGTCTGTAAAATGGGAATTCCTACTTCACAGGAGTTTTATGAAGCTCAATTAATTCAGCTTTATAAAGCCCATGAAATAAATGGAAAGAGTGCCACTGCACTACGATAATGGAAAGCATAATTTACTACTTTTCATTATTGCTATTGTGACAGACCCAGACCAGTGGGGTACAGGAGTCTGGTAGAGGGCAAATATACTGGTCACTGGATGAGTAGTTTTCTGTTCCCTGAGTGACCAGAGCAGGGGCTACACTAGAGTAATCAGGAACCTGCTAGAACCAGTTAAGGCAGGCAGGCTAATTAGGACAACTGGAGCCAATTAAGAAGAAGCTGCTAGAATCAATTAAGGCAGGCTAATCAGGGCACCTGGGTTTTAAAAGGAGCTCACTTCAGTTTGTGGTGCGAGTGTGAGGAGCTGGGAGCAAGAGGCGCAAGGAGCTGAGAGGGAGAGGGTGAGGGTGAGCTGCTGGAGGACTGAGGAGTACAAGCGTTATCAGACACCAGGAGGAAGGTCCTGTGGTGAGAATAAGGAAGGTGTTTGGAGGAGGCCATGGGGAAGTAGCCCAGGGAGTTGTAGCTGTCATGCAGCTGTTACAGGAGGCACTATAGACAGCTGCAGTCCACAGGGCCCTGGGCTGGAACCCGGAGTAGAGGGCGGGCCCGGGTTCCCCCCAAACCTCCCAATTGACCTGGACTGTGGGTTCTTCCAGAGGGGAAGGTCTCTGGGCTGTTCCCCAACCCACATGGTGAATCTCTGAGGCAAGAAAATCCGCCAATAAGTGCAGGACCCACCAAGATAGAGGAGGAACTTTGTCACACTATGTAAACACATTTACAGAATCCTTTTGCAGTACCTAGTTAAAGTTAAATACTAAGAGTAATCTGCAAAGGTTATTTTATTTCAGTTATTTTCTTCCCCAATCTTTATCTAGGGTGAGTTGAGCATCCAACACATGCATGTCTAAACATATGTTAGATCCTGTGACATTCTCTCTCAGTGCCTATTCCTGATCAATCTGATGCCACAGAATGCACTATTTTGTAATACAGATCAAAAGCTAGCCTGTACCAGAAGAGTGACAGCTAAATTCCATTTACTTAATAACTGAGTGATGGTGAGGAATGTGGTATATTTGCTGGATTTATGTACTGTAACGGTGAGCTCTCTCTCTTTACGTGGACACTACTGAAATATCAGCTTTGTTCTGACATTTTTATTTTTGATTAAGTGGAAATTGCCAATTTTTGTAGAGAAAGGATAAAAGATTTTAAGAAAAAGGGGATTGAGTTCAAATGAGGGGGAAGTTCACATTTTTGTGAATTCTGAATTGATGGGTGTTATATTTTGTGTGCAAAGAGGGTACAAAACTTGGTGAGCCACCGCATGTAAAATTTCAGAATGTAATTTTGACCATTTACTACTTCTCCAGGAACACTTGCCAGTGACTAAAATAGTGTAAAAAAAAAAATCATAAACCCCTGAAAGTGTACATTCTACTTTTAGTATTTTTAAAGTAAGCCACTGTTTCACATTTTCAAAGCCAATTACAGGATTTGAAAACCAGGAAATTTGGTGGTCAAATACTTTAAGCACCTTTGAAAACTTCAGCTTAATGCCCTGTAAAAGGCAAAATTATATCACAACCTTATATTTGGAGCCACTATCAGTGCCTCTAGAATTAGATATAATTTGATATAATGTACCAATATTAGTGTTATTTCTATTTAAATGTACTTTTGCAAGCACATTTTTCAATTTTTCATTATCCAACAATGGGACATTTAAAAATATTGAAAGTAATATATTTGGTACTCCTTTAGTGCTAAATAATGAATAACATAGTTTAATTGATAAATATCTTTGATTATGTGAAGAAATTTACTATTAGACATTATATTACTTTTATATAGAGATATTATAAGTTGAATAACCTAAACTCCCCATCATCTCTCAAATAACTGAGGGTGAACTTTGATATTATCTCTCTGTAGGAAGCTCTCCTATTAGTTGCTTGTCCCTTAATTTATGTCAGGCCACTGTTTTGAGCATAAGGAAACCAAAGAAGAATAGTTATCAGGACCACACAACCTCTTTGCAATAGTTTGATTAGATATATCGCAGCATGCACAGTGTCAAAAAGAGACTCTCTCTTCCCCAAATGAAGAATTTCAGAAAAATGTTCACAGTTTTTACAAAATCACATACTCCAATAATTAAACATTTAATGAAAAGCTATGCAGGGCAGTAGTTAGAATGTGCCTGAGAAATATTTCCAATAAGATGTGTAATAAAAAGGGAAAGATATAATATGGAGGTAATGCTGTATAATAGGAATAGTACAGAAAACAAAGATGACAGTTTATATTGATCATCGGGTTTTCCTAATACTGAAGAGAATATACTTCTATTTTCCCCTTTTAAAATACAAATAAAGTATTTAGATATTTGTGATTCAATGTTTATTAATGGCTTTTTTGGTATAACTAATGTGATTCCAAATATATATCCTGAATGTGTGTGTGAATATTACATACACTCATGTGGGTAAAGAACAAGCCTATGGGGGCTGTTTTTTCTTTTCTTTTTTAAAGTAATAACTATCAAAGCACTGGGCATTTCCTGAGGATTACTGATGGGCAGGAAGGACATGATGGCACCTCAGCAGAACCTCAGGCAGTTAACCTTAACAGTTCATTAATCCTCAGGAAATGCCATGTGCCAAGGTCATCAAGGTTACTACAAAATGAAACCGAGGAGACAGGGTGTTGGGATTTTTATGGATGATACAACTTTAACTAGCTTATGTAAAGCAATCTGCATGTATTCTCTCTCAACAGTTTCTGCAAATAATAAGAAGACCATCACTATTCAACAAAGCATATGCTTAAATCTCATTGAAGTCAGTAGGACTTAAGCATGTGCTTAAAGTTAAATATGTACTTAACTGCTTCACTGAATAGCAATGTGATTTAAGTGTTTTAATTTGTGTAACTGTTTTCACATATACATGTTTAAATCTTTAGCACTGTGGATAAATTTTCACATATTCTGTCACTTCCATTTTGTACCTACTCTGACAATAAAGCTGATGAATCCTCTAAGTACCCAAGACAATTTCTCAAGAATAGTAACTTAATGGCATTTATCAAAGAGAGGGTTGTTGCACAATTCTTCTATGTAGCTCAAGGACCAGATTAAAAAAAAAAAAAGAAAAAAAAGAAGAGCCCAGAGGCTCATATTAAAGTATGTATGTGCAAAAATGTATACATAATGTTTGTGTGTATACGGTAGTTATGTTTGTGTATGCTATCTGGATAAATGCATCAACAAATGGCTAATTACATGTCTAACTAGCCATTTCTTTTTAATTACCCATTTTGCATGGATAGTCTTTGAAACTGAGAATGCAAATATAGGTGCATAATTGTGCTCACATTTTTGTGCTTCGATCTTGTGTCTAGACCTCCTCCTTTAAAAATGAAAATAACACATAAGCAAGATATAGCATGGGTCTTTTCTGAACAGAGGTCTCGGATTTAGCTTTCATGAATGAGAAGGAATAACTAACTTATAGTCATTTCGCAATTTACTGCTTTGGCAAGGTGAGAATTCTATAAATATTTCACCAAGTTTAAACAAATATCAGTTGAGCATGATAGACTTTCATATGCTTAATTCTGGGTGTTTTCTGAAATGTGTTGATCAACTGCTACCAGTTCTACCTATTACGTATGCACAAAACACTGGACTGGGAGATCTGACTGTGACTTTTCTTCTCTAATATTTGAATGAACTGGAAAGGACTATTACAGACAGTAAATCCCACAGAGTCTTCTTTGTTACCAGATTAAAACAAAATAAAACCACATAATCTTCTCTTCATGAAAAAAAATGTAAACCCACACAGTTTTTTTTTTTTTTTAATTTGGCAGCTTTAGTTTCTATCATTCTAAATCACAAAATTCATGAAATAAAGTACTAACAACTAGCAAGAATATAAACCATTAGCAAATTCTAAAGAACATATGATTACTTTATACTGGTATAAAATTAGCTCCAAAAGTGCTACATATTAACCATATTATATGAATTTTTAAGCACGGGGAAGTGGGAGGGAAATATGCTTGGTCTTAATACACAAAGTTGTACAAATTCTTGTTGATAAAGACCAGATCCTCAGCTGGTGTAAATTGACTTCAACTGAGCTATGACAATTTAGACAAGTTGAGGATCTGGCCCAAGATATTTAAAAGCATTGTCAGAGATGATATTTAAAACTGTGTGTGCTTTGACAGGCTACATAAAAGGACCATATGACAGATTTTTTTCCTTAGGAAGCATATTCCATAATGGAAACCACATGCAGCACAATTATGCATTAGATGCCTCAAAATGGAACTGGTGATTACAAATTTGTGTAGCATTAAATTCTCAGGACTCCAAAAGGCTTACATCTTTGAAAGAGATTGACTGTATATCTGAGAAGTCACAAGTAATCCACTTCTGTGCTACATATAAAAATAACTGTATTTTTTCCTTCTAATATATGTTTAGCAGAATATCCGAAGGTAAGGAGATGATTATAGTTGTTAGACTATAAAACAATTCTTTAGTTATATTCCATTATCCATTCTTATTAAAACATTATGGGAATGGGTTATGTCATGTCATTATATAATACTGTCACAAGAATGAGAATTCTGCCGTGAAAGCCTAATATATTCTTTATGAAAAACATACTGTAAACTACCTTTTTTTACCCCACATTAATGAAGTTTTTAAACAAAAAATCATTGTAATGCCAGCCTGTTAAATTTAAAATTGAGGAAAGGACAAAGCAAAGCATTACTGTACAACAATTCAGCTAATACATGAAACACTGCATTTCTCATAACTTATTCTTATGATAGAGATTGTAAAGCAAGAGAAAATTAATCAAGTCTCCTGGCAACAGTTTTAACATGATGAGAAATAATACAAATGTTAATCTACTCCTTAGACAGAAATCTCAAATTCCTTCTTGAATACTGTGTTTTAATTCTAAAATTAATTGGATTTCAGATGCATGGAAATGTTATTAATTAAACATCTCTGTTTTCTCTCTTTTTGTCATTGAGTACAATTTCTATCCACCCACATGATCTTAAGAATGATGTACTGAAGAAGGATCATTATTGCCATTTTGACCATGTAATGTATCTAGGGCTGTCTAGCTAATATGTGGATCTTTCACAGGTAAGAGAGATTCTGTAAATCTTTTGAGTCTGTGCAGGACGTAGTCACAGTGTGGCTGGGAGTGCATACACTGTCTCATCCCTATCTAGGGTTCTAGCTCCCCAAAGGGGTGAGGAGAGAGAGAGTGAGGATTGGGCCATGGCAGAGCTGCCCAACTGCACAGAGGATCACATGTTGCAACCTCTCCTCTTCTAGGATGGTAGAGTTGCTACCAATGAATCTTATGTTCTCTGTAGGGCTCAGGAACAATTCTGGCACAATCAGTTAGAATTCCTCCTGAGAGTTGCTGCTGTAGAACAGCCAGTCTCTCTCTTTACTCATGTGGACTGTGGCTATAAGGTGCAATTTAGCCAATACAATTGCAGGACCCAGATCACAGTGCTTCTGCTCCCCACTACTTGTGAAGATGGAAGCACAGTTCTGATTACCCCCATACTGAATTTACACTAGTACAATAAGGGCCAAATGTTCCAATAGTCTTAACTTGGCTTCTGCTTTGGAAGTTTATATTTTTGCAGCCATATTGCATGCCTCTCTATAGCATTTATAGAGGTTATTTTCTGAAAAATTGGCCCTGAATATGTAAAGTTGACACAGTTTGTTGTTAGGGCCAGAAATTAAGAGAATAAAGCATTCAACATTGTAAAAATAGCATAAAGAAACTTATAAAATTAAAAAAAAGAAACAAGAGAATAGTTAAATTGTTGTTTATAGGATTTGTGATAGGGAATGCTGGATGTAGCTAAGGATGTATCAATGTGCATTACAACTGTCATTTTTCAGTCAGAGTTTTCTACAAAATGATCTTTTTGAGCTGAAATTTTCATTCTTGGTCTCAAACTTTGGAATTCTTTTCATTCTGTTCAGACTCTTAAACTGCTCTCAGAACTGTTGCAACCAAGCAACTTAAGAAAAGTTTAAAGGAAATTCCTTCCCGCAGTAAGAACATATGATTTTCACTTGAACAATATTATTCAAGTCCTTTTCCTGCTCCTCAATAATTCAAAAATGGCTGAACAAATGCCCTACAAATATAACAATAGCTGGACCTCAATGAGGTTGAGTTGCTTTGTTAAGTTCTTAAAAAAAGTAAAAGTAAAATGACAAGTGACTAAGAATTAGTGACCAGCCACGATAAGGAGCACATTTCCAAAGATTTGTATCATGTCTGAGGATGCCCCTTATGATACTTTGTGATGTTATGTAGTGACACGAAAAAAGCATGTATATTTCTTGTTGAGCCTAACCAAAGTATTGGTTAGAAGAAGAGCTGGATTGCTACTCACAAATGAGTTTGATTCCTCTAAGTCAAACAGAAGCATAGATTCCTCACTCAATTTCCGACTATTCTGTATGTCACCTGAGTGTCCCAGGTGGGTATGGCCCAGATTTTTATAGCTATTTAGGTGATGCAGCACTCAACATTGCAACATTGAACTGATTTAGGAGCCTAAGTCTCATTTTTCAAAAGTGATTTAGGCACTTGCGAGTCTAAGGGCTGGTCTACACTGAAAAGTTAGGTCAACTCAGCTATATTGCTCAGGGGTCACCCTGAGCAACGCAGTAGAACCTATTTTACCCCGATGAAGACAGCGCTATGTCGATGGAATGCTTCTGTCTGTAACCCACACACCTCCTGGGTGTCCCAATACAATAGGATTGGGACTGTCCCCTGCCCCTCATTATCAGAGTGCGCTACAAGAAGTTTGGACAAGATGAAATGGACTAGATGATGAAGCTGAGTGGTTCATATATCATAGGAACTGGGTAAGTAAATACACAAGTTGTAAAAGACAGGTCCACTCCTGCACAGAATAATATATTACTAAATATCTAAGGTATGTTTGGTTTTCAACTTGCATTATTTAAAAATAAATAAATACTACTCTTAAACAAAAATACCCTAGAAAACTTACCACTAAAACTGAGGTTATCAATTTGAGATTCTGTTGTACGAGCTGACATCATTTCCAAACCCGCCCCCCCCAAAAGAACCATCAGTGTATTTACACAATAGAGAAATCCAAAATACTGAACCTTTTAACATATTTTAACAAAGCAGGAGCAGCTCTCATGATAACTTGAAAGCAAACCTTTGAACTCCGGGACTGCTATTATTAAGATTTATGATCTTAATTTGGTTTTATTTTCCATGAAAACAGTGAGATTAATCAGATAAAACCTTTTTTTATAGGTTAATTATGCTTATACAAAGATCAAACCATTTCATTTCATTGCACTATTAATTCTTACTGGTTCTGTTTCTCAGTTTAAACTGAAAACATGGAACAGAACAGCAACAACTGTAATTTTTCAGGAATCTATTAAAAAGCAAGCACACAATTGTCATTCCCCTGAGGCTCAGTTCCTTTAAAGGGCCTTTCCACAGAATTCACTTTCTTTTCATATTCTCTGTGGTTCACTTCTTAGTCAGACATGCCAGGAGTATGGTAATTTTTTGCTGTGGGTACAAACAAAAAATTAAATAAAATATACCTAAGTAGCTGTGAGCTGGTTTTTCTTCCACAACTTTGATTCTTCTTGCTCCTGCAGGTATCACCAAAGCTTCAACGTAACCTAAGCATGAGATCAAATGTCGTGAGTTAAATACAAAACTATGGAACAGTAGATTTTGCTTTTTTTTTTTTTTTTTAACCTGCTATTCTTTTCTTCTTTTTAATCTAATATTGTATCATATTTTCCAGGATGTCCTGTCATAAACAGCCTTTACAAAGATAGCATGTACTGTGAACGTTCAAAAATAAGTTCATGTAAAGGGTATGTTCCATGGTCATTGTGACTGACTGCTATGAATGCTAATGGGAGGTGCCCATATAGAGCCAGAACATTAAAGCTGCTGAGCACTTACAACTCTCATTGACTTCATGGGCCCTGATACAGCAAAGTATTACTTTAGCATGAGCCTTACACTTTAGGTCTGTGAGTAGTCCTAGACAGCCTGGGAGTTAAGGATGTTCAACACTTCATGGAATCAGGCCCATAAACAAGGAGAAAATATAGCCCTCAGTGTCTTTAATTAGCACTCCTATATGAAAAAAAAAAGGACTTCAAAGATAAATTTCACAAGGCTTATTTTCTCTCCTTCATGAGATAAGGAGATGGGGCTGCTAGGTTTCCTGACAGCCCCATTAAAAACTCTAAAACATTGAAAACACACAATTATCCATGTGATGTGCTATATATAATATATACTATGATCTATAGCCAAATGAACATAATAAAGCTGCTATTCCTTCAAGAAGTTCTGGGGGCAGAAACCACATGGATGAAGTTGGCTCAAGATAAATGAGCTCTATCATTATGGGCACCTGAAGCCCATGATGGAATTCCAACATTATGTGGCATGTATAATTTTGATGTTCTGGTTTTAAAAAATTAACAAATAAAATATATTGAATGTGGTTTCTAAATCTCTTTTGTTCCTTTACCATACTCAACCCTTATTCTGACATAGATTTGAGCTTTCAATTGTGCGTATTAATAATTTGGTGAACTTTTAAGTTATGTTTTCAGTTAATAAGAAAGTAGGATTTATTAAAATGTTGCATAGTCAGCTGCTTTAAATTAAAAAAACTGGTTAAAAGGCAGTGCAGGAAGCTAGTTATTGGTGCAAAGCTATATCCAATCAGAAATTTTATTTATGAACCAAGACTTTAAAAACCCCAAGACAGACCTCACAGAATAGATAACAACGTATGACTTTTCATTTTGTAAATGTAGTTGTAATATGAAATTATATTACTGAGTATTGACATCCTGATATCCTATAGTTGACAAGAAATTATCCCATTTAATGTAGTATATTTTTAAAAATTTGTTAAAAGTTAATTAATTAAAATTTCCGTTTCCAAAGTCAGAAAATATCTCCTCATATAGTCATGCTTAAAAGTTGATTAGTACTGCTCCATGATAGTCCTAACCTAAAATCCTACAATATGTTTGGATGTTTATCTCTGTTATAAATGCAAGTTGACAGATTTTTGACTGATGTGGTCAGCTACCTCTTCTATAGCTTTGTAGATTCAAACTTTGATCTGTAACTGAACTTAGCAATTCTTTCTTTATATCTTCGTAGCCTTCAGACTTGTTTGTGTTTCAGTTTTCCCTGTCCTACATTACCTCCAGCCTCAGAAAGGGCTAAATTCAAGTATCTGAAGGCTGTGTCCAATTTTCTTTTCTAAAGCACTGCTTAGTTTAGTCTAGATTGCACTGAAATCTCTCAATTTTTCAAACATATACAGTCTGCTTCTCATTATACTATCTTGTGCAAAATAATTTACTCGCTATCTTGAAATTTTGCAAATTTCTTTAGAAAGAAGCGGAAATCATAACTACACACAAACATTTCACAGCTAAAATAATGATCTATCAAATGCAATTTCAGATAAAGGATTGTTCCAAATGTGTTCCCTTCTAGACACAGCAAAAGGTGAACAACCTTATGGCTTTAGGCCCCAATTCTGCAAACACTTATGTGCATAAGTCATCCGATTCAGCTCAATGGAAAGACTGACACATGAGAGTCAGATCAGGCCTTAACTGCTAAAACATTTCAGAAATGCCATTCAGATTTATGTTATTATTCACAATTTTATACTCATGTTATTACACTTTATAAGAATTTTTCTTTGGACATTTGTCCTTCATATTCTTTGTTTCCTCTTTTGCTTAAAGACCTTGATGTAGGTGATGTATAGTAATCTAGATAACATTTATTCTCAAGAACAGTAAACATATGCAGGTACTGTATGTCAAAAATCTGAAGTGGGGTTTACTAAATACTTGTTTCTATCTGTCAAAAACAGCCTCTTCTATAAAATAGTGTCCTTCATACTGGGGGAAACACTATTTTATACAACTGTAGCCAATGCAAATTAGATAATTCCTTCTCTATTGTAATTTAATAAATACATAACAGACAGAGCATCATTTTACAATTTCTTCATTAGAAAATTTTCATGTGAATTCTCCACTCACATTTCAGCTACTGCATATCATAATCAAACAACAATCAATAGCTTCACAGAAGTCTTCTGCAGCTCTCTGAACATAGTTCTTAGGCACTTAACTGTTAAGCAAAAATGAAGCATAGTTCTTGACACACAATTGCATCAAAACACTGCATGGTTTATTAAGTAAAAAATAAGCAGATATACCTGCTCCTCTGGTATGGTTAAAATCGCCTTTAATAACTTTGCATGATTTTCCATTACCATTGCAGACACCACAATGATCTTCTCGTGCCAGAGATCCTAATATTCCATCACAGCCAAATTTCTGTGGAGAAAAATAAAACTATCATTGTAATTAAGGGTAGGATTAAGGCATTCCAGATGACAACTTGCCTCCCCCCTTTGGAGGGTACATGCAGCTTATTAACAAGCCCCCACCCCACTCATGTGGCTGGCCAGTTCTGTTGGCTGGTGTATATTGGATGGAGCCATGTCCCAGCCCCTTCCTTGCTCTGCCCCTTCACCTTTGTGGCATTGTGCACTCCTGGGGGTGGTCGGGACAGCACAGTCCCTCTGTTCACCTGATCACAGAGTCAGTAGCTTTATCTGGTGCTTACGCTGGCTGTGCAAAGCAGGGAAGATTCTTTGGGCTCCTCTGTATATTCACCCACATAAGGGTCAGGCACAATCTGACACCAAATAATTTACTGTGCTAGTTACTATATTAAAAGAAATGTGAACGTGTCTGGGACTTGTATTATGTACTTGGAAATGTAACCCTGACTGATGTTTTATTGAAAGGCTATCAACACAAATACGAACCTAAAAACAAGAAACATTTATTCTAGCAGTACACAAATTACTTTGCTATGCTTATTTCTATTCATAAACATCATTGCTAATTTGATAACAAAAAACAGATTACACTGAATACTATATGTGGTTCTTATATAAAAAGGCTAGAGATCCCAGAGTAATCAGAATGAACTGTATTAGTATAGGTGCACTCATCCAATGAAACCAATAAAACCACCACTCCTTCTCATAAATCATCAAGGCAAGGGCAGAGTAACTAGAAAATAAAATAACTCCATAAAAAGAGAAATTACTGTGAACTGAAAATCCGTTCGTGTTCAAGTACATGATGACTGTTATTGCATTTCTCCATTTGAGTTCTTTTAAATTAAAGAGAGGAAAGTAACAGATCAGGATTTTCAGATGGGAGTTGTATGCCTATTTCCTATTACCACATGTCTAGACTAGGATAACACGGGCATTTTTAAAGTGTAAAGTTAAAGTGTTTGAATTAATATGTTAGCTGGTTAAGATGAAACCTACGCATTAAAATACAACTTGCCCCATTTACAACAGGGTTTTATAATGTGTTGGTTAAAACTTTTAGCTAATACTTTTAAAAAAAACTCTTTTTATCCTAACCTAGGCATACCCTGATGTGGCAGGGTTTAGAGGATGCCTGTGCAAAGATCTCATTCATTGCAGTAAAGACAACAACTGAGTGGTGTAGGGCTACACACTATTGAATTATTTTCAAAAATGAATTAGGAAGTAGCCAAAAAGAAACCTGTGGGACTAAAAAGGAGTGAGGAGGATGAAGGACCACCAAACGAGACAAAGAAAGAGCAGTTAGAGATACACGAATTTGCATGTACCAAGTGAAACTTTAAGGCAATTTATGGCATAAACTTTTAGTAACATGCACAGAATTAGTATTAAGCTTCTATTATACATGATTCAGGTCCCTGGGTTGTCATTTACCTTGACCTATAATTCTATATTTCTGGAAATCAGGCTGAAATAAATATACATGCACACTCTACATCAGTGTTTTCCATGCTTCTGAAAGATAAGCCCCTCTTCAAGAAAATGAAATCAATCATCCACTGCCTCACCCCCGCTAAGTGTTGTTAAGATCTGCTCATCTGAATGTATACGTTTTCTGTGCTGCCTTTCCCCAACCCCAGCCAGTCCTTCAGGTGCTGCTCCACATAATGTACACCTCTACCTCGCTATAACGTTGTCCTGGGGAGCCAAAAAATCTTACCGTGTTATAGGTGAAACCGCGTTATATCAAACTTGCTTTGATCCACCGGAGTGCACAGCCCCGCGCCCCCCCCCGGGAGCACTGCTTTACCGCGTTATATCTGAATTTGTGTTATATCGGGTCGCGTTATATCAGGGTAGAGGTGTATTGTAAAAAGTGAAATGAATTTAAATTGTTACATTTTTTATATAGATATAAGAGAAAGGCAGTGACCCAGCTCTGGACATTTCTTATGCAATATTCTACCAGAATTAACATGTATGTACAGTATGTTAAAAGTTGAGTCTAAAGAATTGATTTATACCTGGCATCTACCATTTGCGCAGATATCTAATCCATGCTGACCACAAGAAGTCCCATCCATCACCTTTTCTGTTAGAAGAATAGGCTGATCCTTTCCAACAGGGGAACAATATAATGCACAAGGCTTTTCTTTAATAGAAATTGGTGAAAAAATGCCAAGTTAGTAAAACTGATTTAATAAAAGTAAAATTCTTCCAAACCAATGTATTTGGTGGTGGCGCCCAGCTTTCTTAATTATATTAATAGACATTAATTATAACAAAAACTTATTTCATTTTATTTAAGGCAAATGAAAAAAAGATACTGAATCTTTCTTCTACAGCTCTTTTTCCTGTTAGAAAACAACTGTATTAAAATCTTCAGTCTACATAATACATGTCATGTTCACTGCTAGAATTAGAAGAATATGCACATTTCAGCTGTCTAATATTTTGATTGTAAGAGGAGATTACTTACCGGTGTCTGGAGGTTCTTCAAGATGTGTGGTCCCTATTTGTATTCCAAACGTGGGTGCGCATGCACGCCATGTGCTGGATCATAAAGTTTTCAGCAGCAGTGTCTGTTGTCCGCACGGGCACCTTACTTTGCAACGTGCTCCAGGAGAGGTTATAAGAGATCGTGTGGGGTGATGCACCCTCAATCTCCCTCTTACCTCTGAATAGAAAGTCCACAGCAGAGGAGATGGTGGGTGGGTATTGGAATACAAATAGGGACCACACATCTCGAAGAACCTCCAGTTACAAGTAACTCTTCTTCTTCAAGCGATGGTCCCTAAATGTATTCCAAACTCGGGTGAGTATGAAGCAGTGATCAGCTTGGAGGTGGGTGTGAGGACATGATAGGTAAGGCCGACTGCAGGACAGCATGTCCCATGGTTGCGTCTGCCCACTGGTTGATGGTGTAGTGTGCTATGAAAGTGTGGATGGAGCACCAGGTCGCCGCATGACAGATCTTATGTCAGGGGATGTCTGCCAGGGAGGCGGCAATGGTTGTGTGTGCCCTTGTGGAATGGGCCATGATCCTGCTGGGTGGTGTGAGAGCACGCAGTGCATTCAGTAATGCACTTAGGGATCCATTTGGATATGCGCTGCGAGGAAAGGGCTTGCCCTTTCGACCATTTCGCAATGGCCATGAAGAGGCGCAGGGAGGTGCAAATTGCACAAGTCCTGTCCAAATAGAAGGTCAGTGCCCTATGGACGTCCAGGGAGTGCAGTGTCCTGTCCATGGGAGTGGTGTGTGGCGTACGATGGAAGACTGGGAGATGGATGGACTGGTTGAGATGGAAATCAGAAACAAGTTTTGGGAGGAACTTTGGGTGAAGGCACAGGGAGACTCTGTCTTTATGGAAAATTGTATACGGAGGGTCAGTCATCATGGCCGCCAATTCGCTGACACGCTAGGTGGAAGTGATTGCCACAAGAGGACCTTCATGGATAGGTGTGTGAGGGAGCATATGGCCAGTGGTTTAAAGGAAGGCTTGGTGAGGGCAGACAGAACTAGATTAAGGATGGGGTAAGGGTAAGGACCAGTGGGAAGCAGTTCATCAGGCCCTTCAGAAACCAGGTAGTGATAGGGTGGGTAAACACCGACTGTCCATCCAGTGGATGGAGAAAGACACTAAGTGCTGTGAGGTGGACAGAGAACGAGCTAAGTGCGAGGCCCAAGTTTTTAAGCTGCAGGAGATAGCCTAGGTCATTGGGCATGGAGATGGCCTAGAGGGGAAGGTGGTGGCATTGCACCCAGGAGGTGAAGCGCTTCCACTTCATGGCATAGCATGCCCAGATGGAGTCCCATCTGCTGTTCATAAATACACAGCGGACAGGTGACAAACAGGCATTGTCTACATGTGAGCCCCATCCAAAAACCAGACTGTCAACTCAAGCGGGCCTGTGTTGGGGTGTCGAACTCTGCTGTTGTCGTGGGTGAGGAGGCTGATTGATGAGCAGGCGGACAGTCTTAGTAGATCAGGAAACCAGAACTGTCGGGGCAAGCACAGGGCTACCAGGATGACCGTGGCTTGGTCTCAGAGGATCTTGTGCAGGAACCTGGGGGTGGAGGAGAACAGGGGGAAAGGACTACCAGAGGCTGTCACCTTTGGAGTCTTGACCCCTGGTCCCCCTGGAGCAGTAGAGGGGAATTTGTGGTTTGCTTGAGTTTCCAATGAGGCACGACATATGGAGTAGAGAGTGGGGTCATGGAGTTCCCACTCGTGGTTGAGGTACCAGGTGTGGCTGAGTGCATCTGCCAGGGAGTTCTGGGGCATGATGTTGTGGCAGAAACACCAGTTCCAGAGTGGATGACCTCCACTCAGAGTGGCCAGGACCTGGTGCCACCTTGTTTGTTTATGTATGCCACTGCGGTGGTGTTGTCCGAGAGGATCTAGACATGTTGATTGTGGATCAGAGGCAGGAACATGTGACAAGCCAGGTGGACCATGCGCAGCTCCAGAATGTTGATGTGCATGTGTGCTTTTCTGAGAGTCCATGTCCCCTGCGTGACATGGCCATCTAAGTGTGTGCCCCACCTTGCCAGGGAGGTATCTGTGATAAGCGTGTCTGTAAGGATGGGAGTGGTGAACGGGGTGCCTCTGAGCACCTTGGCAGGATTGGTCCACTAGGTGAGGGAGGCGCAGACCCAACTTGGGACAGTCAAGGAGGAGTCCAGGTGGGTGACGTGGGGCCTGCAGACTGAGAGGAGCCACAGCTGTAGACAGCGCATGTGGAGGCAAGTGTGTGGTGTCACATGGGTGCAGGCCTCCATGTGGTCAAGGAGGCACAGACAACGGCATACTGTTGTGCACGGGTTGAAGTGCAGGCCACTCGATTACAGACCTAAAAGTCGCAATATTACAACAAAAAAACTTCAAAAACAGACTCCAACGAGAGACTGCTGAATTGGAATTAATTTGCAAATTGGACACCATTAAATTAGGCTTTAACAAAGACTGGGAGTGGATGGGCCATTACACAAAGTAAAACTATTTCCCCATGCTTACTTCCCCCTTCCTCCGGCACAGTTCCTCATATCTCCTTGTCAATTGCTGGAAATGGGCTATTTTCATTACCACTACAAACAGTTTTTTTTCTCTCCTGCTGATAAAAGCTCACCTTAACTGATCACTCTCCTTATAGTGTGTATAGTAACACCCATTGTTTCATGTTCTCTGTGTATATATATATATCTTCCTATTGTATTTTCCACTACATGCATCCGATGAAGTAGGCTGTAGCCCACGAAAGCTGATGCTCAAATAAATTTGTTAGTCTCTAAGGTGCCACAAGTACTCCTGTTCTTTTTGCGGATACAGACTAACATGGCTACTCTGGAACTAACTATGTACACATGGACTATCGTTCTTGTAGCAACTATGAGTGTGAAGAGAGGATTCCGACTCTGACCATGCGGTAAGAGGGAACTGAGGGTGCGTCGCCCCGCATGACCTCTTAAAACCTTGCCTGGAGCACATGGCAACGTAAGATGCCCTTACGGGTCAATGGACACTGCTGCTGAAAACTTCTGGCTTCAGCGCATGGTGCGCATGAGTACCCACATTTGGAACATGTATAGGGACCATCACTTGAAGAAGAATCTACATTTTTATTTCGCTATACTTCTGACAGATCATAAATAGCGGTTAAAAAAAGAACTTAACACATTCCGGATTTTCTAACTATGCAGGTAAAAAAAAAAGCATTTATTTTTAAGTACATTTCCAAAAGAACCACACACACATTTACAAAGAACTGAAAATGCTTTCCTACTGTTAGAATATGCCAAGGGGGTTCCTTACTGCTTTTACATCTACTTTATGAAAATACTGCATGAATAATTATGTAAATTGATTTTTTTAATTCTAAAAAGCCTAAAAAATGATCTTACCAAAAGGCTGCTTTTCACAAACATAACAGTTTGCACTATCATTGCCAAAGCAATCAAAGATAAAAGATTTAACAGCCCTGTCATTGTTAAAATGGAACAAAAAATTGAACCACACGTTCATAATATCTTTGTTTACAATTAGCCATTTGATTTTACTCCCAAACTGTTTGCAGATGTTTTTATAAATAAAATTACAATTCTGGCTTTAAAATTAATTTCACTGTCACATGTACTGTCCGTCTCTGTACCATACTGACTTCTAGATAGAATCTCAGAGGCCTTTGGCTTCATGAATGGCTTTATCAAATATCAAGGGTTCACATCTCTGTCAAATTAGAAAGTGTACTCGAGCTAAACTTTTCACCCTTTTAAAATTTTTTTAGCCAAGTCATAGAATACTGACTCTCTCCTGGAGAACATGTATCAGCACTTTTGAAATTAATGTCTTATCAAGACATAATTATTTGCTTTAAGTAGTACCTTCGTATACTTTCTTTAGAAAAGTAAAACAAAAACAAATAAAATGAAAGAACACAACAAAATGTGGTTAAGGTTGATGGGAAGCATACGAGACACACTTGGCTGCAACAAAATAAAGAGGCTGGTTTAGCTCTCCCTCCCTCATTTCCATCATCCCTATTTTGCAGTCCAATGTAATTCTGCACAACTGGTACCACACAAAACCTCAAAAACTGGCTTAATATTAAAAGTCCTATCTGCCCTTTTCTAATTTTAAATACAATTTATTCTCCCTTCAGAATGATATTCTGAATTATCCACTTCTGATTTTCAGTGGCACTCACACTGCCCAGGTCCTGGCTACAGGTCCGGGGAGCTCTGCATTTTAATTTAATTTTAAATAAAGCTTCTTAAACATTTTAAAAACCTTATTTACTTTACATACAACAATAGTTTAGTTATATATTATAGACTTATAGAAAGAGACCTTCTAAAAACGTTAAAATGTATTACTGGCACCCGAAACCTTAAATTAGAGTGAATAAATGAAGACTCGGCACACCACTTCTGAAAGGTTGTCGACCCCTTATTTATACAATACTAATTTGGGAAAGATAGCTATAACGTTAACATACTCAAGTTGCCTAACTCCCTTCTCGGTTCATGAATCTTACTTCTGTAGCACCTCGTCCAGTGAGGACTACTCCATAAATGAGGTACTGTTCAGCCGAAAGGTGACCGAATGAGGCCCTTTGTTATTTGTTAATTTTCCAAATTGAAGAAGTCCATACCAGTTGTGTATCATGAAACACAGCTCTACATCAGATTGACAGTGAAGAAGGAATGGGGAGGTTGAATTCAGGACTACTTGGATCATAGGCTAGATACCTTCCATGCAATGGGAAGCAGCAGCTTCAGACTACTGCAGCCCTGAGGCTTCATGGCAGATAGACTCTCTGTTTCCACTAAGCAAACTGAGGGAAGAATCCATCCTTCCCCTTCCCAGCACAGAACTACCAAGGGGGGAGCTGTGCAATGGAACCAGGATTTTGTCTGCAGTAATTATTACATTGGTAGAATTTAGATTCATATGTAAAATTTAGAAAGGACTATGCAATCACTTATTACTTTTTATTGATAAATACACAATCGCAGAATGGCTGTATGTTGAACAATATTAAAAATAGTAAGCACAACTTGTTGACCATTATCAATATTTGAAGGACGACACTCACTATTAAACTAGGCAATCATTATCCTCAGACAAAAACCAAAGAGATGGACCTTTCACTAAGCCCCAGAGGTCAAGAGAATCTGTCTCTGGCTGACCCACTGAGACAGTGAATTCCAGAACCAAAGAGTGAGGTTGAGTTGGCGATAGAGCAGGGCATTTGAGTCAATCCCTGAGTGCCCAAATGGCTAGTTTAGGGGAGATGGCAACTCTAAATTTAAATGTGTGGAGGATGTATGTAAGGAAGGATGTTCCAGTGATTAGGGGAGATGGCTACCCAGGATTGGTTGCTGGCCTGCCCACCTCCTCCCAGTACACAAGGCCCCTCGTTGGGCTTGGGAGCCAGCAAAGACAGTCATGCTATCACCTGCCATGCATCTCTGTGAGTTAATGAACATGAGTGTGGCAGAACTGAGTCTCCTGGTATACCATGGAAATAGCCTGATCAAACCCACAGGGGCAGCAGAGGTGCAGAAAGGCCCTTTCCCTCAGGACAGAATTAACCACTGCTCTGAGGGGTTTTCCACTTCTTCACAGAACCCAGGAGGCCTACTTGGGTGAGTAGGACTTTCTGAAATGTTGCAGCTTTCGGTAGGGCCCAGTGCAGGGTTATGGTAGCTATCAGTTGGCTAGCTCCTAAACCTGAGTGCAGGGTCTATGAGGTGTCCAGCAAGATTGGGTTTTGTCGAGGATGAAGAGGTCTCTTGAGATCTAGCAAGGATCCTCATCTAGTATGTATCCCTCATCTCTACCCTCATTTACTTGCATGAGAGGAGAGAGTGACAAAGGGATCTCAACAGCTGACTACATCGATTCAGTGACTTAGTGGGCTAGGCCAAGGGTGTTTGACCTCTTGTTGTAAAGCCATGAATATCTACACTAGACCACAGTTTTGCTTGGCAAGGTTTTGGGTACTGTTCAACTAGTGTTAATTTAGTTCAGTAAAGTTTAAGCCTGCTGCTTAAACCCATGTTCTATGTAGTGTGACTTCATTCTCCATGTGTTCTTTTAATCTTTAAATTACACTTAATAACTCAATAACACTTATGATGCAAAAGCTATATTGGATATTTCAACTTAAAGTACCTCTTTCAAGCTTTTGATTAACATATAATGCCCACTACAGGCTCCGCATTTTATCTGTATGTCAAATACAAGTGTTGAGTGAATCAACACATTACAAACATGACCCTTAGTTTAAATGAAATGGGACCCCTGTGAGTGACACACAGTAAATGAACTATGGGACACCACTTTTTTATGCATATTTCTGTATTCATTTCTTTTTCTGTGCAGTGCCACTTGTCTTTTTGATACTTGCACCCCCTCTTCATTTTCTCACTGAAGAATTGTGACTTGAAATTTAAATTAAAACAAGACCCCATGGTTCCAAATTACAACTTGCCTTTATCCCCATTTTTATTATTTTTACAATTTCTCATTTATTTTTCTCTTATTTCTGTTCTTCTTAAATAAAGGAGCTTCATTGATCTTGGGGCCTGAGGCAAGGCACCAGGCCACCATATATATATATATATATATATATATATATATATATACAATGTAAATATCATATTATACAGTATAGGTCTGGTACCATGCCCACCTTCAAGAAAGAAAAAACTTGAACACCGGACAAAGGTGTAGCACTGAATATATGGAAAAAGATCCTTCCATATTATAGAGAGTCTGATTAGAAGAAGTCATAGTTCACAAACTGCATATTCCCCAATTGGGAAGCTGTCAAATATCTTGCATGTCTTGTGTTAAAGCATATTTGTGTATGTATTTGCGAACACACACATAACATGTATTCAATTAAACTGTTTTTATCTAAAAATGTGATCTCATTTACGCTTTCTTTAATGTATTCTGGAGGGAACCAATCACACCTACTCTATACCTCTGCCAACTAGTGGGTCATACACAAATGTTAATTTCTTTGATTCCCATTGAAAATATGTACAATTCTTTCAAAAATAATCTATTGCTCACATAGTGAGAAACACTGGTAATGTAAGGAAACTTAAATTACATTTGAAGGTGCAGTGTTTAATTAAAACTGGTATTTCTGAGCACCTTGTTGAACAGTGGCACCAATTTAGATATTTCTTTGTGGGGAGGATGGAATTTTGGTCCTTCCTCCTGGTAGGGACCTCATTCTGGTCCATGCTCATTCTCCCCAGGGCTCCGGGTCTCCCTCAGCCAGAGAGTCTTCCCTCTCACTTACTCACCTGGTGTTGCCAGGACTCATGTTCTCTGGAGACTCCCCTGTACTCTGCTGTAAAGGAGAGACTCCTCATGTGCCAAGCTGCAACACCATTTTACCCATCTGCCTCACTGTTTGGATGGAAGGGCATCCAGGCTAAATTTGAGTGGCATTGAGATCTCGTGTGCAGGTCTCCAATGCCACTCACTGAGATTTGCCCAAGCTGCTCCTCTGTCTGCACAGAGGGGCTGCTGGGTCAAATTTCAGTGGCATTGCAACCAGACAGCTTGAGTGATGCTCCAGATTGCTCCAGCAGCAGCTGTACTGATTTAGTACAGGAACACTGGTTAAAAGTCGTCAGGCTGTACCCCAAGCTCTGCAGCCTATAGAACTTTGGGCAATTGCAAAAACCTTGGGGAGGGCATTCACTTCCCCTGCTCCCCATTTGGCACAACTGCAGCTGAAGAGTGACAGGATTTGTGACCCCAGCTGTAAAGGGAACCCTTGACACAAGACATAAACCAGTCTCCATCTTCTGTTTTAGAAATAGCATAAGGAAATATTTGTTTCTAAAACAGGGATTTAAAAAAATATATCAGGCAGTAAAATTCTTCCCTTGAATGTAAATCAATGTATAAACATAATGAAAATTAGTTTATAGCCCTCAGCTTTGACTTTGGAAAGCCCAATGTCATTATTGTCACTGGGAGTGGGTGTACCAGGATTTCTCAGCCTCTGCTGGAGATGTTGCTGGAAGGAGGCTGTAGCCAATCAGAAACCACCAGGATACATAAGAAGGATTGCCTACTTCTTCTAAGGGGGAATTCAGGGTGAAGCTGGAACAGGTGAGGAGCATCTCAGTCCTAACCCAAAGCCTTGGACCTGGGCCTAACCATTAGACTGCATCTTCAGATAAGCAGTGTGACAAACTGATTATTTTTGTTGTGAGGTTTAAAGGCCCATGCAGGTAAATTTTGACTTTAACCTTACTTAACTGTTAAAGGACCACCAAAAAGCTCACTGAATGAGATGCTTTGCTCTTGGAAAGCTTTGACAGTCGCCTTTGAGCAAACAATTCATCAGAATGAATTTGTGTGTGACCCAAGAACTTCAGCGCTTAGCAACTCAAAACGGTTATTTTAAGATGTAGGTACATAATTCTTTCTGACATGGATGATTGCTGTTAATATGAATCATTCTGACATTTTCTTTTAATGTTCCATTATAAATTGCAATAAAGCATTTCTAAATGATCTCACACCTCAGAATGAGTTTTAATACGCATTACTTATTGCATCAGTAAGTCATATCTTTATCAACAGTTGATTATTTTAAAAATGGCTTTTGTAACTCAATTCCTCAAGTTACTTTCTTTGAGGAAAATACAATATGACTAAATTTAAAGGCAATTCAGTATAATAGCAGCTATCATCCACATTCCTAGCATGGACTCGGGTAGAATATTACCTTTTCTAGACCATCAATATTTTGTGCTAACTTTAGCTTACAGATATCATAAACATTTGGTATCACTCTTTCCTTGGTTAGAGCACACTTCAAGGTAATAAAGAACATTGTTTCATTGTAGCAATGCATGCAATATGGATCTTATTTTAAAGCTTGGGCCTGATGAATTATAATTTTCTTTTTTTACACTGCTTTCTAAATGGACATTATAATATTGGATCTAATACTTAGAAGTACATCACAAGTTAAATGGGTTATAGTTTACTTTTACCTTCATCTATAACAGCCTGCCACTGGAATACATGCTTCTGATATGAAGGTCTGACAGCGAAGGCCTGACATTGCCAGTCCCTGAACATAGGCATTCCAGCAGGACAAGAAGGATTCTCACATATTTTGTATTGTATTCTGGGTCCATGACAATCTCCTTCAGGACCTGGCCTAGAGAAGATGGAACAGACATCTTTTACTTGTTGGTGACATTCAGCCAAACTCTTAAAACGCAGTCCACTTCATTCAGTCTATATAAAAAGTTGCTTTAACAAGCAGACATCTTTTGATGAAATACATTGTTTACATTAAAAACACATTTTAAAAATCAACAACTACAAAATCAAACTTTAAAAAACTTTGGCTTCTGTTTTTCATCAACTCTCTTAAGAAAGATTCACAAATTCCAAATGTTCATTTACACCTGGGAATAAATGAAGAGGGAAGTTCAGCACAGGTATTCAACACAGGTTATTATAGCCCTCCAGCTGCTTTTTTCAATATAATTCAGGTGTTTTTTTTCAGCTCCTGATTAAGTCTAAATCATCAATGAATGGGCACAACACTTGCATGTACTTTAAATTCACAGCTTTCTGCAATTTCCTGGTGCACTGTGTGACAGACCCAGACCAGTGGGGTACAGGAGTCTGGTAGAGGGCAAATATACTGGTCACTGGATGAGTAGTTTTCTGTTCCCTGAGTGACCAGAGCAGGGGCTGCACTAGAGTAATCAGGAACCTGCTAGAACCAGTTAAGGCAGGCAGGCTAATTAGGACACCTGGAGCCAATTAAGAAGAAGCTTCTAGAATCAATTAAGGCAGGCTAATCAGGGCACCTGGGTTTTAAAAAGGAGCTCACTTCAGTTTGTGGTGTGAGTGTGAGGAGCTGAGAGTGAGAGGGTATGCTGCTGGAGGACTGAGGAGCACAAGCGTTATCAGACACCAGGAGGAAGATCCTGTGGTGAGAATAAGGAAGGTGTTTGGAGGAGGCCATGGGGAAGTAGCCCAGGGAGTTGTAGCTGTCATGCAGCTGTTACAGGAGGCACTATAGACAGCTGCAGTCCACAGGGCCCTGGGCTGGAACCCAGAGTAGAGGGCGGGCCCGGGTTCCCCCCAAACCTCCCAATTGACCTGGACTGTAGGTTCTTCCAGAGGGGAAGGTCTCTGGGCTGTTCCCCAACCCACATGGTGAATCTCTGAGGCAAGAAAATCTGCCAATAAGCGCAGGACCCACCAAGATAGAGGAGGAACTTTGTCACAACTGTTAAAGTTTTCAAGTCCAATTCCCCACCCTACCCCTCCACTTTCTTCTGGCCTTTCAGTTGTTCCTATAGGTGCTAATTATGGAAGAGCAATAGCAGACTGCAGAAACTGGAGAGTATGCAATTATTGGAAAATCTTGCCTGGAAAACTAGTGAAAATGAAATTAAGACATCCCTAAGTGCTGGAAATAGTTTATAGGCATCTTATAATACAGCTAGAAGTGACATTCACATGGGAGGGAGCTAGGGAAGAATTTTGCACACAGCAAAAAAAGCTTTTCTGTCAGAATACCTTGTTCAGTACACCCATTTCCATGTTTTCCCTGTCTTCCATTTTACAAACTCCTCTGTCCGTTTATCTCTATCTCTGGTATGTTTTTTCCTCTCTTTTTCTCCATCTTTTCCCTTCTTCACTCTTACGTTACCCATTCCTGTTATCGCTACTTCCCTCCCCACTATTTCTCTTCCTTTCCTACGAAGGAAAAAATGGTATTGAGCAATTGAGAGGGGACGGTATTTTTTTAGCCATATGTTTAGAGTTCTGGGATGAAATCCTGGCTTCAATGAAGTGAGCGGTTAAACAGTCCTTGCTTTCGATGTGGCAACTTTTTTTGTTTATTTTTGTTCATACCTATTTAACTTAAATGCTTGTAAAAACTGTTGAGAGGAAAGATCTTTCTGTGAAAGGTTTAAGCATCTGTCCAATTGAGGGTAAGACAATTCCCATTTCAGTTCTCATCTCCTTCAAGGACTCCTCCAGCAAACAAATGTAGGACAAGACCTGATATTCTGGATATTTTTTTCAGGTGAAAAAAATGTAAAAGGCATGAACTCACTTATTTTTTCGTTTGTAGGTCACCTTTAAAATATACTTGTATTCTTTGATACAGTACTTCCAGAAAACTTTACACTAGGTCCAACTTTGCTGCTCTCACTACACTTTTGCACAGCAGAAGCTGGTGATAGCAACAATGAATACCAAGCTTCCCCTCACCCTGTTACAGTGACAATAAGCTGAGCTGTGCAAACAATCAAAAATGTTTTTCATTAATATTTGTTTGATTTTAAAATGAATTTGTTTCAACTATGTTTGTTCCTGGTATATTTGCTATTAACAAACATTCTTATAAATGAGTTTACTGTCAGGACTGTTCATGGAAATAATGAAATTTACATTATTATTATTATCTACTGGAAAATATATAGGGAGTGTGAACTTTCAGTTTGTAAAGTTTTGCAACAGAAACCTCATGGTAAAAGATCTCTTCCCTGATTGGATGAGCATAAACATACAAAGTGGTTTGTGTACGCAATCAAAAGTAAAAAAACACAGCTCAGATCTCAGATATTGAGTTCTCACAATTAACTGACTGTGCACAATCTCCAGAGGAAGAATATTTTGCCAGAATTAGTCAGAAAATTAGTTTGAAAAGCAACTAACTAAAATAAAATTGTAAGCTATGTCCTTGTAGAAACAGAGGAAAAAATAATATAATAATTTATTTACTATTAATTATTTTTTTAGGTCTCATGACAAGTTTACATGAATAAATTCCTGCTGTTTCTTAGCAAGACAAACTCATGTGACCAGTTTTTTTTGGAGGAAGGTTGAACTTCTCAAACCCTACAAATCTCCTATTTCCCATTATTCAGTATTTATGGAAAAGAAGAATTGTATACATGTAGCACAGCTGTGTATAACCAGGTTTGACTACAGTTAAACATTACTGAGAAATTCTATAGCACAAAAAAGGAAAATGGAACTTCTTTTACCCAGTGCATTTGCGCTGTCGACTGCTGATTCCAGTGTTGCAAGTTCTGCTGCAAGTGCTCCATGTGCTCCACTCCCCCTCCAGATGTTCAGGAAAAGATGTCCTACTGGTACATTCTCCAGCCTTACACCACTATGCCAAAAGTCAACTCTCAGGTGAATAAATCAAGGCACATCCAAAATAACGTATTGCCTTCTGTTTGCACTGGTAGCACAGCATAAGCAGGGCTTATTGAACATACTCTTAAAAATATCAAGTCAAAGAAAATACTGGGAATTTAGGGCCTGTTCCAACTCCCCTTGAAATCAATAGAAATTTTCCACTGATGCCCATGATCGTTTCACTTGGTCCTTACTGCATAAAACATGCCATTCTGGACTTCAAGATCATTTGGCTTCCCCTACCATTCAACTACTCCAAAAAAGCACTGAAGTGAGGAGGATGAAAGTCAATACAGCTGAGAGATAATCTATATCTATCTATATCAATATGCTTATATGAAGTTCTGGGCTTGATGTATACATTCACATGTATTTCTGCAATTTATAATGAAAACTGATGTAATGCAGTGCACAAATTTTAGGGTAAATGGCACTTTATTGATAATGGGAGGTAGGAATGCCCTACTTAGCTTTCAGAATATTTTGCGTGGAATCCTGGCCCTAGTAAAGTCAATGGAAGTTTCAATAGGGCCAGGATTTCACCCATTGTATTTCTGCATATATACATCATTTGCCAGGAGAGGACAACTACAATTCTCCTCTCATTTATCTACTGTATAATACGCTGTGTAACCGTAAATCATCTGTTAGATTTAACTTTCAATTTTATTTTTCTAAGAGGTGTCCAGATGCCATAGGGATAAGCACATTACAAGTGTATACATATAATTTTGCAGAGTAGGTAAATGGAATACCCCTCCCACACACACACTTAAAATACACACACACACATATAATGTACCTATCACCATGGTATCTGGGCACCAATGGCAAAACTAAAATTCAAAGCAAATTTTTTCAGAAATAGGACCTCAACATTTCACTCTCCAGGAACGAACATTTTGGAACAAGTTATGTACTTGATAAGGTGCATATGATAGGATGCAGCCTTTGTGTTTATTAAATTTTGATCAGTTAGTATGGGTCTTCAAAACTGTATCCCTTCTATCTTACGAAGATAAATGTTCAAAGGGGACATGGTTGGGCAAAAATGAACATTTTTCACAAAACTAGTAATTTCTGTGCTACTGTCTGAAGATGGCTCAGAAGTCAATTTAGGAAGCCTAAGTTATAATTCACTTTAGAAGAAATAATATGTGCTCTTGAGCTTCCTCAGATAATCACAAGGGAGTTATCTGGTTACACACATCTTTCTGCTAATTCAGAAATACAAATGAAAATCCATCCTCCATTGCATCTAGGGCCAATTCGGCGGCTGGTCCTTCCCTCCAAGAGGGAGTGAGGGACCCGCCGCTGAAGAGCTGGACGTGCCGCCCCTCTCCGTTGGCAGCCCCAAGCACCTGCTTGCTGGGCTGGTGCCTGGAGCTGGCCCTGAGTGCATCATGTGGATTTGTGACCTTCACTGGGGGATTTGTGGCCAGAAATCAATGAATGGATTACACTCATTGCGAAACAGTTTTTCCTTTATTACAGATATAATATTGATAATATTCTTTACTTAATTGATTCAGAACACTATAATGTATGTGAGAAACATAGTCACATAGAAACTAGTGGTACATGAGAGGTGCAATGTAGTAAAATAAAAGGCTTGCCACAGGCTAACTTTGAAAAAAAGATAAAATCTGCATATCACAAAACCTAAATAAATCCCTTCTGCAAAATGCAGTAATAGATATTGTTCAGCTATACAAGAGGGGTCAGGTACAGATAACAGTTAATAACTTTTCTTTTATCATTTTTCTAGTAGTGTATGAGCAATTTGTACTAATGGTACTCTCCATTATAAATACAGGTGTCAATACTCAAACCTGTACTCTTTTACCTACTAATAAAAAGATGTATAAACTTCTTTTTAACTGTACCCACTGCAGTGTATTTTTTTCTGGATTCTATGGTTCAGATCCAAAGCTGATGTAAATCAGCGTAGCTCCAATGACTTAATTGGGATGTTATGCTAATTTATGCCATCTGAGAATCTGGCCCAGTATATTTTGTAATTGTACCAGGTACAAAATAATAAGAATACAATAACTGGGCATAATGACTACTGAATTTCAGTGGCATCAGTGACTCATCAAATATTTCTTTTCATTCTGAGTGAGTACTGAGCTAATGCCCTAGAGAGCTGTTAATGTATACTGTGCTTCTGGAAAGGACATCTTTCAAATGAAACACACAAATCAAGGCCTTGACTATCCGTGGTCATAAAATATGTGTGTAATTTAGCACAAGGTTACTTTTGTTACTCCCAGTGTAATTCCCAGTTGGGGGTAATCTTAAATTTCACCTTAATTTTTTTCAATTTCTGTCCTAAAGTGTTGTGCAGTGATGTTGGTGGAGTTATATCATATGGTTACAACATCCTCGGATGACCGCATTTCTGTTAGATTAGCAACTTCTATATATGCAAACTGTAAAATGCTTGGGGATGCCTCTGGTTAAAAATGCCCATGTACAGATAAATAGGCTTGGGAGAATTCAATTTTTTAATATAATTTTGACAGATGATATTGATGTTTATTTTTAAGCAATTTTAGATATTTATCAATTTTAAATTTTCACGGTGTGCAAAATTATGGGTTATGCACTTCCTCCCAATTTTTATCTATTTAAATGTTCATTGTTGCGGGAAATTATGGGGGGTCAGACAATAATTATTTAGTGGCAGTAGATGTTGAGATTCAAAAAATTTAAAGTTTTATAATAATTAAAACACAAATTGTCAATGTCACATGTCAAAATATACAAATCAATATACTTAAATCAAACTCTAAGAAATTTTCAGGCACCATTTTTCTTACTTTGCCTATCTGTAAATTTCAGTTATTATTAATGGAAATATGTTTTCATCTGTGCATGTGTACAATGAAATTAACATTTACTGACATATACCAACAAAAATCTAATCCTTCCAATCTTACATATAAAGGTGTGTATATATAGTACTATAGATATATGGGGTAAAAGGGACAGTATCTGCACTAGGTAGAGGCTGAGGAATGCTCACAAATCCTTCACTTACAGAACAATTTAATCAGGATGAGCATGAAACAAGACAGACTGAGTAAATGAAATTCCCATCATCTCCTAAAAGAACGAATGTTGTACAACAGGGGTCGGCAACGTTCAGCACGCGGCTTGCCAGGGTAAGCACCCTGGCGGGCCGGGCCAGTTTTATTTACCTGCTAACGCGGCAGGTTCGGCCGATCGCGGCCCCCACTGGCCGTGGTTCGCCGTCCTGGGCCAATGGGGGTGGCGAGAAGCGGCATGGGCGAGCGATGTGCTGGCTGCGGCTTCTCGCCGCCCCCATTGGCCCTGGACGGCGAACCGCGGCCAGTGGGGGCCGCGATCGGCCGAACCTGCTGCGTCAGCAGGTAAATAAAACTGGCCCAGCCCGCCAGGGTGCTTACCCTGGCGAGCCGCGTGCCGAACGTTGCCGACCCCTGTTCTAGACCTAGTTTTTCCTAGTCTCCATCTTGCCTCATTATCCCAATCCAAGTCCCTTTACCCTTAGCTCTATATCACAGTCTCTCCCCATGTCCCTCGGCTCCACAGCCCAACCCCCATGCCTAGCTCTTTGTCCCAGTCTTCCCCCAACACCTGTGGCCCCTTGTCCCAGTTCCCCACTGCCAATCTCCAAGCTTGGACCACCAGCATTCCAGTCAGGCTTCTTCTTTCTCCATGCTGCCTTGGCCCCACAGGGTAACACTGAGAGCACCAGATAGGAATGCTCTTTTCTCTCAGTTTCACTGTCCAGTGCTATCACAGCCCCTGGCTGTTCGAAGAAGGAATTGCTGGGAATGTCCTGCTCAGCCCTTGCAGCATGCTCAGTACAGAGAGAATTTAGCTGCTAAATGCTAACAAATCTCTACTGAGCATATGAGATCTGGGATTTTTAGAGGCACATAGTTTGACCAAATTTGAGCCTATTTTGATGAGGATGGCAATAGCACATCCCTGGTACCAGTGACCCCCCTGACAAATTGTAATTCCCTGTTTCAAGTGACCCCTCTGACAAATTTAAATTCCTTGTTTCAAAGAATAGAGGCTTGTCAGTTAAATGGTTGCAAGGATTCTTTTAACAAAGACAAAACAATGTATTTTTTCCTAATTTTGTTCTGAGAACTGGCTAAACCATTTTTGCTGAAATTTTCCAAAAGCATTTAACATGAGGTAGACACCTACCATGGAAAATGTCAGCCTGAACAGTTAAAGGTTGGCAAAGTTATAAGCAACAGAAAACAAGGTCTTACAATGGAAACTGTCAGGCAACATTAGTATTGCTGACCCTGCACCACTTATAATATAGCCTTAAGGCTCTCTCCTCTCAATGCATGATGGATTTATACATATATTTCTCTTTTCTCAGTAAAGAATGCTACCTTTAGCAAGAAATAGTAGTTGTTTTAAAATATTAAATAGGCTACACAAGTCTAGTTTGCCAGTATCATTAGGGTGACACAACTTCATTATTCCAATGGAACGAAAATAAATAATGACTTGTTCCCAATGTACACCACTGATATTATCTGAATACTTTATCTTATTCTGTTTATGGTTTTGTTTGGTTTTTAGATGATGAAAACTGTCCTTGGCTCAATGTTTTATGATTCAAAGAGCAAATTATCCCTTAGGGAGACTGTACGGGGGCTGGCAGTGTAATACCACGAGAAGAGCAAGATATATGAATGTTTCTGTGCTGTTTATTACTTTTTTCTAAAAAGAGAGTTGGCTTACACACTTGACCTCCATTTATTGTGATAGCACACATTTGGCAGAGGCCCTCCGAAGCATAAAAGCTGTGGATGGACATTTAACAGAAGTCTCACTTTAAGTGACCATTTCATTTCTTTGTTGATGAGTTCTTTAGGAAATCTGTCACCTCTTTTAGGTGCTGTGACACTTTAAAACTTCTTTGAAATAAACCTCTTCTGTAGTAATTTGTATATAGTAATTCTGTACTGTTTCTTTGCATGAGATTAATTTTAGTAAGTAGTGTTTGTGAGTGTCTGAAAATTCATATTTCTGCTTACAAATAAAGTACTGAAACAAACAATGACATTCCATTTACAAAATGTATTACAAATAGCAGAATTAGCTTTAAATAAAAATAGTGAAAACGTGAAAACATATTTTGGTTTGGTTAAGTTAGAGATGTTTCACTTTTAATAGGGATAAATATCTTTCCCCCACACACAAGCAAGATGCTGATCTACACAAATAACTATTTAATTAGGCAAATGCATATGTGTATTCTCCCCATCCCAAAAATATTCACATTGTATATAGAAAAAACTATTTTTCTGGTGCTAATCAGAATAAACAGTAACTGTAATGGACTCTTTCAAACTTCTATTAATCTCCTTTCTAAAATTGTTATATCTTCAGTATAATTATATTTTGTTTCAGGTGTACACAGTAAATAGGGGTGTATAGATGATCAAATCTGTTTATTTGAAAACCTGAGACCTTAATGCTAGGGAAAAATCTAAAAATTATTCACTGGTATATTTTATATTTTCCCTTTATGTTAAACGTAAATGACACTCAATTATCTATTGCCAGTCAAAATAGTGTTTAGGTGTTGAGCCTGGTAATTTATGTTAAAATATTCAATAACGACCCTACAGTTATTATATAGTTTGTATAAAGACCACAGAACCGGATAGTGTTCATATTAGATTTTTTTCTATAGTGAAATTCATTTGTATAGTGACATTGATTTATTTATATTTTGAACTGTTGTGAGAAACCCATAAAGACATGCTAAGACTATGAAGTGTATTTGCATATACAGTGATATCCCTATTGTACACTATGGTAATGTTATATTAATAACAGTTATTCCCAGAAATATCTAGTTATATACTGTATTTCCTAAAATTTACAAATTAAAATGATTCATCTCATATTTAAAAGTAATGTGTGCGCAATTTTTCAGAAACAATTTTCAAAATTTAATCACAATAAATTAATTGCTGCATTACTTCCATTAGTTACAATAGGAAAATCAGTGGTCATACCTTTCCAGTGTCACAGTCTGTTCCATCCATTGGTGGATCCAGTTTAGTTTTGCACTCCTTCTCACCTTCCACCTTACACCACAACCCAGTGCAAATAACATGCTGAAAAACAAACATACATTGCTAAGGACAGAGGACTTAAATGACTGTATATATGTAATCCATTAATTTCAGCAGGCAGTTGCTGGTTTGGTGGTACTGAAGTATGTACAGAGTTAAACATCAACAAAAATTGTGGATATAGTATGCAGCAAATCCTGGATGCACCCCCCCTTGGGCAGAGACACAGTGGAACAAGTCCAGTTGTGCTGTTGGAGTGGGGGACGGATTCCAGGACCCTGTGTACAGAGTCACAACCCTTGAATGTTGGCAAACTGACACAGGTAGGGCTTTGATAGGCAAAGTGGATCTACCACTATACTGATCGACTGACTTAGAGGTAGCTGTGGATGGTGTGCTACAGCCACAGTCTGAAATGAGTACTGTTTCCACCCACCAGCGCACAGCTCAGCTACTTGACCTACAGGCTGGGGCCCCATAGTACATATGGACAAAAAACAGGTAGGCATAGGGGGCATAGTGATATACTTCTTTCTCCACAAAACTTAGAGCTTCTTAAGAATTAAGAGAGCTAATAGTTTATTCCATTATTATTTTACCACTAATTCAAGCATTGAAAGGAAAGAAAACTAGCACTGTCATTAGAAATGAACGTATGCTTTAGAAATCAGTGAAGTGTTAGGTTGTGAGTGTGTGTGTATATAACTTGTGAATTATGTTCACTAGAGGGCTTTGAGAATGAAGTAAAATAGACTTGACTTAAAGGTGTAAAACTGAAAAGCTAAATGAAAATTGAAAGATTAGTGCACTGAATCACCACCTCAACAGGATGTGTGAGGCAATCAAGTTAGTAAGCACATTTAAATAGTTTTTCCTGCTATTGTAAAATTCATCTAATACTTCCTAGTTTGAATCATTTTAGAACACCATACTACTGCAGTGACAATCTCAAAGAATGATCTATTTTGATGGCTCTCCAACAAACCAGAATGTGCCAGGAAGTCGTCACAACCTAAAAATTATTTTTTATTTTCATCTAAGTAAAATTTATTTTTCTACTGAATATCCCACACAGTCTGGTCAATAGGGCATTCAGCTCATAAATGCTTATGTCAATTTTAATTTTAGCTTTGCAGTTCACCCTTAAATCAAATATGAATTTTCTAACATAGTCAAGACTGAAGTGAGTTTTCAAAACCCATGTGAATATTTGTAAAACTTCTGCTATTGCTCGAATAATATAGAAAACATTTCTTCAGACACCATTAAGCTCCCTGATGACTTCCTCAAATGTTCGCTGTTCACTCCATCCCAATGGTTCCTGCTTCCTGATGTACTTCCATTCCTTCATAATCCTCTCTCCCCTGGAAGCAACTCAACACTCAACTGAATCTGGTATTCACATAGAACGGATATCAAATAAGATGACAAGGCAAATTATAATGGTTTTTCACTAAGGGGTCATAAAATTTTAGATGTTATAGATGGAAAGAACAGTTGGACCTTCAGCCCATCCTCTGGGTTCAGGAGAGGACAGTTTTTATTTTTCCCTGAAAGGAAGTCCAGCCATGAACATTGCTGCCTATTGTAATTCCTCAATGGCTCCGGAAAGCCTCTTCTATTTGTCCCTACAGAGAAATTACAAGGCTGTCTTATCCTCAAGAGAGAGGAATCAAGTTCAGAATTGAGACTTCCTTCCCTTTCTTTCCCCTCCCCCATTTTGTTCCCCTCCCTTACCTGGAAACCAGATGGAAGCGAACAGGGCCAGCTGTGGCTGGATCACTGCTTGAAGGTTATTGCTTGTGCAATCTGATGCCCACAAAATATGGACAGTGCAGGGGCAAGAAGGATCAGGAGAGACAGGGGGATAAAAGAAACAGATCAGCACCAGGTTCTCAGAATCCAGGGTCACTAGAAGACAAGATGTGGTCTGTCTGTCTTAAATTCTTTATTATTCTGGCAAAATTGAATAATAGTTTCTGGTCTTTGATATGATGCCTGAAAAATGTGTTTATATTATGTTTTCTAAATAAAATGGTACCTGGAAAAAAAACCTCATTGTAAGGGAAATATCATTTAATAAATGTTTGTATCTGGGCCAGGGCATAGGACTACCTGAAAATGTCAATGTGTGTCTTGTATGTAAATTTGTCAGTAGTAACATCTTACAAAATGAAGAGATTTATTTCTGTAGGTCAGAGAATTGTACAGAAACAAAGGTCAGGATGACAATGAGCCAAATTCATCCCTGGAGTATTGCCAATGGACTTACACCTAGGAAGAAATTGACCTAATAAGGCATCATATGTTTATAAATATCTCATAAAAACTCTAAAAAAATGTTAGAGCTGGCCCTAGCCTAAATATTTACACATCACAATGTAATTCATTTTATGGTTTAAGGTCCAAAGAGAAAAGCTAACTTTGCATTTCTAAAATTAAGTTTTAAGCAAACTTTTTTTTAAGCCCACAACTGTAAGGGAAGCATTAAAGTTAGGAACAAGCCTTCCAGACCAATTTCTGAAGATAAGGCAGCCATCAGGCCTTCTACAGTTGTAGTCCTATGCCAAATAAGAAATGGGAGAAAAGGGAATAGTGAGCTCAGTTCAACCTCGCTGGAGCAAGGATATAGGTAAACTGACAATAACAATGAAATCAAAACAAGACTTCCTATTCATAGCTCAGATAAGAGCCTTATTTGTATTTTATATCCTGGATCCACATACCTAAATGACTACATTTGAGGAAACAGTTCTCCAAGATTTCAAGATACAAAATCGAAAGTCCTTCCCTTTTAGAGAGTATTTTTACCCCTTTTAACTTTCAACTTGTACCCAAAGAACTTCAAATACATAGGAATGCAAAGCTGGCTGCAATTGACCATAAATCATAAACGATTGACTTCCAATCATAAAAGATATATGACCAGATTTACATAGGTCTTTTGGTGCCTAAATATGCAGATGGGTTTCTAGTTACAAAAACAACTAAGCTTGTAAGTCAATGGCAGTTAGGTGCCTATCCAGACATCACTAGATGTCTACCTGCCTCTAGGCACCTAAATACCTTTGTAAATAGCCTGTGGTCCTTAACCCCCACCACCTAAACTTATCCTAGAGAGAGAGAGAGGATGTAACCAATTTAGATGGCCATTGCACCTAAAGTCAACTATCTCCTAGGTTCACTCCCTCCCTTTTCACTACATTTTTAATAAGAGGTAAACAAATTACTAAGCACATTTACATTAGAGAAAAAGAATACACACATAAAAAGTTTGATGAATTCTCACTGGGAATTAGGATACATTAAGATGACTCTGATATTTAACTCCACCTTTGAGCCTTCATCAAAGGCCCATATGAACTGACCAACCCAAGAACAAGCAGGCCTCCGATAATGGCTAATATTGGCAGAAAATCTATAAATTGTCTCTCCTGCCCACTATGCTTCACCAAAGATGTCAGTGATCTCCTGTTATTAAAGCCACATGGATGACTTTTTTAGCTCTATGCCTGATATCAGCTACCAAGACCAGTCTCTCATCAGCCACTTCTTTAGAAATTGGCCCAGATTTTAAATCAAACAATTTCTCTCTTATTCTTACCTACTTATTAAAAGGTAGGTAGAGTATTAGTGCCTTTGGCAGCCACACTAGAAAATCATTTAGTTTCATATACAGATTTATTTAAATTTGATTAAGAAAATCAAAGTTTTTTTAAAATGCACAAACCCACACAATTATGTGATGGTATTATAAACATCTTAATAGATCTGAATACCAAAAAAAATTGGTCATTCTGAATTTAACTGACAGAAATGTTAACACAAGTTGGTAATGTTGCATCTGCTAATGAATAGATACCTAAATTCCGTGCAAGTTACAAGAGTAGTCTCTCTAACTTCAGCTCAAGCATATTGTAAAGGGAAATCATGCCTCACCAATCTACTAGAATTCTTTGAGGGGGTCAACAAGCATGTCGACACGGAGGATCCCGTGGATATAGTGAATTTAGATGTTCAGAAAGCCTTTGACAAGGTCCCTCACCAAAGGCTCTTAAGCAAAGTAAGCAGTCATGGGATAAGAGAGAAGGTTCTCTCATGGACTGGTAACTGGTTAAAACAGGGGTCGGCAACTTGCAGCACGTGAGACGATTTTTAGTGGTACGCTGCTGCCAGTCGGGGTCCCAGCTGTCGGCCCCGCTCAGTCCACTGCCGGCAGGAGCGCCGCCAGCTTTTCTGCTACCCTAGGCGGCGGAAGGTCCCGCCCCGAAATGCCGCCCCCCACAGAGGCAGCAGAAGGTCCCGCCGCCGAAATACTGCCGCGGTCGCCGCCCCCCAAATTGTAGCGCCCTAGGCGATTGCCTAGGTCACCTAATGGGTTGTGCCAGCCCTGGCTGCCGGCCTGAGTGAATGGAACCCCTGGCCAGCACTGGCTGAGCGGGGCCGGCGGCTGGGACCCCGGCTGGCAGGAGCCAGTGGACAGAACCCCAGACTGGCAGCAGGCTGAGCCACTCAGCCCGTTGTCGGTCTGGGGTTCCGGCCGCCGGCCCCTTGCTAGCCGGAGTCCCAGCCATCGGCCCCGCTCAGCCTGCTGCTGGCCTGGGATACCAGCCGCTGGACCCGCTCACCTCACTGCTGGTCTGGGGTTCCAGCCGCCTGGCCCCCTGCCAGCTGGAGTCCGGGCCTCCAGCCCTGCTCAGCCCTCCTGCCGGCCTGGGGTACCAGCAGCCAGCCCAGGGCTCTGCTCCTGGGCTGGTCCCAGCGCTCTGCAGCCCTTATCAAAAATTACACTACAATTAGCTTAAAAACTTGAAAACTTAAAAACTTTGTATATTACAGTAATCGTTAAAACATATATAATGTTAATAAATACATAGGTTTGATGAAACAAAGTAGTTGTACTTATGTGCCTGTGCTTAATTTGTTTTTTTGATGATTTACCTTCTAAAAAAATCTTGCATGTCTCGAACCCCCAGAAAGGGTATCTCACACCCCCAGGGGGTACGTGCACCCCAGGTTAAGAACCACTGCACTAAACTGATAAGATCTGCATTTTAATTTAATTTTAAATGAAGCTTCTTAAACATTTTAAAAACCTTGTTTACTTTACATACAACACTAGTTTAGTTATATAATATAGACTTATAGAGAGAGACCTTCTAAAAACGTTAAAATGTATGACTGGCATGCGAAACCTTAAATTAGAGTGAATAAATGAAAACTCGGCACACTACTTCTGAAAGGTTGCCGACCCCTGGGTTAAAAGATAGGAAAGAAAGGGTAAGAATAAATGGTCAGTTTTCAGAATGGAGAGAGGTAAATAGTGGTGTCCCCCAGGGATCTGTTCTGGGACCAGTCCTATTCAACATATTCATAAATGATCTGGAAAAAAGTGTAAACAGTGAAGTGGCAAAATTTGTGGATGATACAAAACTACTCAAGATAGTTAAGTCCCAGGCAGACTGTGAAGAGCTACAAAAGGATCTCTCAAAACTGGATGACTGGGCAACAAAATGGCAGATGACAGGTTTCAGAGTAGCAGCCGTGTTAGTCTGTATCCGCAAAAATAACAGGAGTACTTGTGGCACCTTAGAGACTAACAAATTTATTAGAGCATAAGCTGTGGGTTGTAGCCCACGAAAGCTTATGCTCTAATAAATTTGTTAGTCTCTAAGGTGCCACAAGTACTCCTGTTAAAATGGCAGATGAAATTTAATGTTGATAAATGCAAAGTAATGCACATTGGAAAACATAATCTCAACTATACATATAAAATGATGGGGTCTAAATTAGCTGTTACTACTCAAGGAAGAGATCTTGGAGTCATTGTGGATAGTTCTCTGAAAACATTCACTCAATGTGCAGTGGATGTCAAAAAAATGAAAAGAATGTTGGGAATCATTAAGAAAGAGATAGATAATAAGACAGAAAATATCATATTGCCTCTATATAAATCCATGGTACGCCCACATCTTGAATACTGCATGCAGATGTGGTCGCCCCATCTCAAAAAAAAAAAAAATATTGGACTTGGAAAAGGTTCAGAAAAGGGCAACAAAAATGATCAGGGGTATGGAACAGCTGCTATATGAGGAGAGGTTAATAAGACTGGGACTTTTTGGCTTGGAAAAGAGATGACTAAGGGGGCATATAATAGAGGTATATACAATCATGACTGGTGTGGAGAAAATAAATAAGGAAGTGTTATTTACTCCTTTCTCATAACACAAGAATTAGGGGCCACCAAATGAAATTAATAAGCAGCAGGTTTAAAACAAACAAAAGGAAGTATTTTTTCACACAACGCACAGTCAACCTGTAAAACTCCTTGCCAGAGGATGTTGTGAAGGCCAAGACTATAACAGGGTTAAAAAAAATAACTAGATAAATTCATGGAAGATAGGTCAATTAATGGCTATTAGCCAGGATGGCCGGGATGGTGTCCCTAGCCTCTGTGTGCCAGAAGCTGAGAATGGGTGACAGAGGATGGATCACCTGATGATTCCCCATTCTGTTCATTCCCCCTGGCCACTGTCGGAAGACAGGATACTGGGCTAGATGGACCTTTGGTATGTTCTTATCTTCTTAGACCACTACCCCTCCAGACAAACTTACAAGCAGTGGGGTAGTGATGAGCTGGGTTGAGTTTGCTGGGGTTTCCCCTTGAAGAATACTAGGGGTTTCTGGCCCATCTGAACCAATTGTAACCTATTTAGTGTCAGGTTGTATCACTGATTACTACTCTGGCTCTAAGTGGCTGGGAGGGAGCTTTACCCTCCCCTTTCCATTTTTTAAGTCTAAGCTGTGGGAGGAGAAAAACACTATTCAGGCTCTCTTCCTACTTGCGGCAGGATTTCCCCTCCCACCTATGCACTTGGGGTGAGGGGGGGGCGGGAGGGGGAAAGAGCCTAGGAGAAGCAGTCAGTCCTTTCCTTGGAATATTGTGTGTTTGTTAATGACCAAATTGGATGATGTTGTTATGAGGACTAACCATTGCACTTTCTTTTCTGTTTGGGCCATGCCAGAATCTTATATTTCAGTAAGTCATGTTGCAATTTTGGGGTCCTGTGGAGTCTTTACAGTGGCATGAATGTATCTGTTTGGGCAGGGATGGGCATATTGCTCCCGAAATTTTGAATCTTTGTTGTTGGGGCTGAGAGACTCACCCAGAAAACCTTTCTGGGGTCTCACTCAGTGATGATTCTAACCCCCTCGACAGGGAGAAGTGTGGGCCTGGGTGAGCTGGACAGGTTATCAGATGGGATCTGTCAGTTAGGACAAAGGGTGGATTAGCATGATCGGCCTGAAAGGATACAGGCACCTTCTCCTTCAAGGATTATATTACTTTCCCGTCCCCTTTCATTTATGTCATTTATGTTTATTTAACAAAACTGCACCCTTCTATAGCAAATTATCCATAGTTTGTGAAATGTCTTTTTTGGGGAGCTACTGGGCAATACCTGCACTGATAGGATGAGTAGGATACAGCTTTCAACTACTTTCGGTAGGATACCAATTTATGTACTTGGCTCTTGAAAAGGCCTAGAAAACTGACCTTTCCATTACATTAAAACCTATCCATTTGAATTCTCTTTTGATGTCTGGCCTTATTTTACCTCAGTTAACACAAAGGTCATTTTTTATTGTTCATCAAACAATCTTGATGCTGCATAAATTACATCATGCTAATCTCAGAATCTGAAGCAAACTGTAAGTCTATAAGAATATACTTGCATACTTATGTGCACTTGCTATGACCGCAGATTATTATTATTGATTTATTAATCAGTGAAGTCCATGCTGTACATCAGACTAGAACACAAAGAGAAACAACACCTTCAGAGATTGCGAGGAAATAGATAATTTAGGATCTTTTCAAATGGTGACAATGATGGTGTAATATTGACTCGGGTTACATAGAGGACTAATAGCACAGAGAAGACGAGAGATGTAATAGAGGATTTGTGGATACATAGATGAGATATTATGTGTGAAATATTTTATATAGAAGCCCAAGAGCCATATAAAATATACACTACAACAAAAAAGCAAACTGATTTTTTTAAACTGCTCTAAAGTATGTTAATATCTTCTGGAAGAATGCATCTAACCTAAAGTCTATAGCATGGTTACACCTGGTCTGTTCAACCCACATGGAATTAGGTGTGACATTGAACAAGAGTAAATATTGTGCTTGTTTTAAAATATTTAGTATCTTCATTAGATACTTTGTAGGTGCTTCAAAAGCTATTTAACTACTTCAGATGGTTTAGTAGCTGCACTGGAAATAATTAGCTATGTTTATTTAATTCCCTGCTGAATTTCATGATTTCCCAGGATCATTATACATTTCATTAATAACTTACAAATGATCTTAATGTAGTTTTGATATCTAAACTGTGCATTTTTAGCTATTTTTACTTTTGTTTTTGCATACAATAAATATAAAGTATTCAGCACAAATATGCAGAACGAAAACTCTTTAACAACAATATGCTTTAGCCTCTCTCAGGTGACAGAGTTCCTTTGGTTAAATAAATCCTGATATTTCCTGCTGACATTTGATTTAACGTATGTAAGTTGAAAGAACAATCAGGATTAAAGTTTTACACTGGAAAGTTTGTGTGTCACTGTCTCTTTGTCAGACCATCTTTCCTAACCTTTCAGGTCATATGCTCTACTCTGCACAAAAGTGAAAGGTTTACTCATATTTACAGTTGTACTGTACTTTTATCACTGAAGTAATGCAGTCAGAATTTTTTAAAACAAAACTACAAGACTTTTCTGACATTTTAGGATTTTTACGTGTGTGGGGGCAAATCACGAGAAACAGCTGAACACTTTCACTGGGAACTTTAAGTGCTGCCAGTTAAACCATCATTGCAAGGGAGGCTAATACAAAGCTAGAGCTCAGCAAAAACACCGTAGTGAAACACAAACCAGAGCACTGAACTTTGAGTCAGAACTTCACTCTTCTAGGGGTAAAACTTTCTCTTTTCCCCAACTTGGACTGTGAAGTTATGATTATAAAGTTTAGCTCTAACACAGTATGTTCCCTCTCCAGTACATCGTTATCACAGTACAAGAGAAATTAAAATTATTTGGACTAACAATAGGAAATAAGATTTATCTGAGGATATAAAATAATACTGGTGACACTTGATTTTTATAAACTACAGTATACATTAATTTACTATTTATATAATGCAATAGTACACAGCAGTGTACAACAAAAAAGCTATGCCAAACTAAACAGAGATTTCCCCTTCCGAAAGGACTTATGAGGCATCCATTCTAACAGCAAAACCTTATATATTACACAATGAACAACATAACAAATACAGAAACAATGTGGCAGGGGTCACTGGGACTGGAACATTTCACAGAACAGTTGGCTTTTCTGGAGGTTTTCGAAGGAAAAAAGAGTGAGGGATATTTGTGTATGTCAAGTGGAATGCCATTCCAGTCATATGAACAGCTGGGCAGAAGGATAAAAGTTGGGACTATGCAAGAAAGACAAAAAGAGCAGCTAAGAGCCATGCTTGTGCAGAGTGGAGATAGCGGGAACAGTAGCGGTGGAGATAAGGATAGATATGTAGACAGGAATATAATATTTCTATAACTTTTGCTCTTTTCATCATGATCTTTCCCTTGGACTTTCTTAAAAGTTGCCATGCTATACAACCACTCTATTCATTCTCTATAAAGATCACAGCTGTGTTATGACAAGAATTGCTTTAGTGAAGTTGACTAGATAGCATTCACATCCTGGACTTTAATCTTCAAGGCCAATATTTTGCAGTTCTACAATTGTACTCAATTATCAGGTTCTACTCATGAACCATTATCTTACTTTCTGTTATTCAAAAGAATGCTAGGAACTAATTGATTCTTACTTGAAGCACAGTGGGCATAAAAGCAAACTTGGCAGTTTTACAAGATAATCACAGTGACAGTATAAATCTTACACTGAAAGATACACAGACACTTTGTTCTTGAAAGGCTTTAGGCTACTCTTCTCAGACTACATAAATTACAGACTTCAACTTAAAGCATGTTCACAGGGTTAAAAAAAAATCTTCAACATAAAGATTAGGCACCATTCAAGGAACAGGAATGTGGGCCAACTTAGTAGCTCCCAGAGATAACTCTGCAGGGTAGGTGTTGTTAGTACTCTGCTGTGGCATGTATTGTAGGCAAGCGAGACCAGGTGGGGGGAAGTACATGGAATCTCTCCTTTGTCTCACAGGATTATCAGAGAGATTGTGTACTGGAACCTTGGCAATGAGGGAGATGTGATTGGTATATCTAATATTACCATATAATGTGATTACAGTAAGTTCTGCTTAATCAAATGTATGGGTAGTCAGATCATAGAAGAAATGCATTGTTAGTTGTGGTTCAGTTCTTTTTAGCAGCTGCACATATCACTAGTAACATTTATTCCCCGCCTGACAGAATAAATTTCTTAGGCGTATAGTTGTTTAACTTGACTATATACTTTCACAAATAAAAAACCCTAGAACAGATGGAACATGGGGCATTCAAAACTAAATATCAGAAATTAACAGAGGACAAGTCCAGGAAAGTAAATACCCTATTTGCAAGAAGACAGTCAAATTAGCATCAGGATAATAAACTTGACTTAATTGTTGGTGTTCCTGAAAGTAGCAAGGAACACTAAAGGAGCACTAAAGACAGCCTGAGAGACAGCTTGGCAAAGCACCTTGGGGAGTATATGCAGCTTGCAGGTAATTAATTGCCTATCTAACTTCACCTGGTTTCATTAGGATAACATTCCTGATTTACTTACCCACAGTAAAGGGACAGGAAAATTAGGAGGGTACAAAGGTATCATGCAACTACACATACATACATTTGACAGTCTGGCCCATAAATTGTAATTTAATGAGAGATAAATTGTACTGGCTGCAGAAAGAAGTGGAAAAGAAAAAAATTCCTGCCCAGACCCCTTGGAAAGGAGCAGCTACAGTGAGGCCCACAGTGGATCATGACAAAATCTGGTATTTTAACTGCTTCCATGGATGGGAGGGTGGGTGCTGCTCCACCTTTTCCTGCACCAGCATGGACATAAGTAGTCCCCCTTCTCTTCTGGCCACCTAGGGGTGGAGAGGAAGGGATGGGGCAGCGTCCCCACACTGATCTGGTATGAAGCTGCAAGTAACACTCTGGCTCCCTAGCCCTTAAAGGGGAAATACACCTTTTCCAAGAAGCCAGACAATGGCCCCATCACTTAATGTGCAGTGAGGTCATTTACTTCAGAGGGTCCATGACTTTACTGGATGTATTTTTCTATTTTTATACTGAAATCAGCATGCTAATGGTGCACATTAAAGTTCCAATCCAGCACCACTATAGCAGGGCTGAAGCAATAAATCAAACATGCCCATATTGACTTTAACATGCAAAGCGTAAAACCAGTTACAAATCAGTAATTTTCTCTTTCATGCTGTCACTGAAAAAATAACTCTGTTCTAAAGTAAACAACAATCCTTACCTGCATTTCTTGACAAAATGAAGCCATAGGTCCAAAGAGAATCTGACACTGTTCATCTGCAGTGTACGTCATTCCTGGCAGTTTGGAGGGAATAATCACAGAATTGAGGCTTTGGGGATTTGTCTGTAGCAAACAGTTACTGGCCTTTGACCTGCCAATAAGCAGAAATTCATAAAATGTTGAATAATATTAATAAAGGTTGGCTATTTTGTTGACATAGAACATATGCAATTGCTATAAAAAAGGATTAACAGATCTTAAGCAGCATTTTGCTGATATTTAGACCTGTTAATTTAACAAAGTTCTTTCTTTTGCTGTTGTATATTTACAGAAAGGCAAAACAGTTTATGGATTACAAGCAGCTATAAGGATTTCAGGAAAATACTTGGAAAACATTTTAGTGTAAGTATTAGATAATTTAATTGTTTAAAAATTATATGGTTTTTAATAAATATTTATGGAGCTCACTTTTTTTCACCCAGATTTTAAATATGTCAGTGTTTTTCAAGTACCAAGATTTCAGTTAGCACTAAGTTTTCACACAATATTAAAGAAAAAGGGAGATGAAAATATATGGACCTCCATTAGACTTGAGTTCTAAATGGACACATCTACAGATTGTTCTTGAATCTCTATCATTCCAGTGCCAGCTCCAATACAGACCTTCTAAGGACTGCTCAGCTGTAATTAGTAAATTGTCAGTAGGCATATCTATCAATTCAAGAGAGTTATTCTTGAGAATTATTCCTTATACAATGCATGGGCACAATGTAGGTGTCCTATTTTGGTATGATTCCATGTATCTTATTTTCAATTAGAGAACTCATAAAATATTTCTATTAAAATAAAATTATTTCCCCATGTTATTTGTTATTGAATGACAACATAGGACATGATGTAATCTGTAATACGTTATGTGCAAAATAGAAATCAATACAGATGTCATTTTAAACACACAATCTTCCTCGTGTATTTTTGCCCCATATCTTTGTTAATGTATTTTCTTTAGTTGATAAGGTGGCTTTTTGGTGGTTAATATGCAGCTATTATTAACAGTATTTCCTTTTTAACCTCATACAGAAGCTGGTAGAGAGTATTAAGTATTTGGCATATCTGAAACTTAGATCAACTAAAGTCAAAGAATTACTTTAAGCAATGCTATTTCTTGACTGAATTACCTGAGGAATCTTTCTAGATCTTCCCTGCTGCACCGAGACCATGAAACATCACCAAGATTCTGTCCTTTAATCCATTCTCCAGACATTATATGGAGACCATCTGCACAGGATGGGTGGTCATTGTCATGATTTATTCCCATGCTGAATTTTGAAGGTATTAAAAAATAAAAAAAATATTTTAAGAAAACAGCATAATAAATGGTTTTCAAAATGGTTAAGAACATAAGAATGGCCATACAGGGTCAAACCAAAGGTCCATCTAGCTCAGTATTCTGGCTCACAGTGGCCAATGCCAGGTGCTTCAGAGGGAATGAACAGAACAGGCAATCACTCAATGATCCATCCTCTGACATTCACTCCCAGTTTCTGGCAGTCAGAGGCTAAAGACACCCAGAGCATGAGGCTGCATCCCAGACCATCATGGCTAATAGCCATTGATGGACCTATCCTCCATAAACTTACCTAATTCTATTTTGAACCCATTTTAAATCACAGTGTAATTCTGCATTGAACTTGTTCTCATTACACATTTGTTTGTTTATTGTTGACTACTTGCATTTAGCTAACTAATAAGTGAGATTTATTGTTAAAATATTCTGAGCAGAAGTTTAATGTATAATTACAATTTCAAAAGTTTTGGTTGCAGTACCTTTTATTTCAAATAATAGCAATGGAATGCTCAGGGAACTACATCCAAAGGACAAAATATCCACACCATAAAATGTGGTGAATGCTCCCACAAGACACTGCCATGCAGGAGTCATAAAATTCTGCTACAAAATCTACTTGTGGCTGCCACTTTGAATTTGCTCAGTTGTTGCTTTTGAAGATTCACTGTCACTTGAAAAAAAACCTATTTTATTGTAGGCAATATTCAGGTGGGTTTTTTAAGTGAAAAAAAGGCACTTTAAAACCTTCAAAAGTAGCTATGTGGATACACAGAGAGCTGCTATGTGAAAAGTAAATAAAACAGTCTCAGCTGCTTTTGACTATTTAAAAGTTACTATAAGGATACTCTTCAGAGCTGGGTATACAGAGTGGCAGCTGGGATTTTGCAGCTTCTTCAGGACTTAAGATAGCCCTGTAGTTTGTACTATAGCAAAGCAAAACGTTGTAGGTGATACCACTACATAAGCACTACTCCCTATGTGCTGGCCCCCTATACTCATCAGGTATATTCACTTAAGTTGGCTAGCTTGGTCATTTCTCACGAATGGTCCTTGCTTTCAGCCGAATAAATGCATCAATGCAATTTTTCCTGCATGAAAAGTCAGTTACCTCTAGACCAGTACTAAGTGCTGATATCACATACCTCCCTACATCTCACCATCCTTTGTTTACTTTGACATTAAAATGTAAACAACAACAAAAAACCACCGCACAACCCTGCCAACTTTCCCTCCTGGCCAAACTGTGCCCCACACAAAGCTGTTCAGTCAAATATCAGTAACTATAGGTCAAGTTTTATATGAGGTACCACAGCTCATGTTACATTCTGCTTATTAATGAAAGGAATTTAACTCCCCAATAAGGCACAGTTGTGTAGGACTCTATTGTGCCTGCCAGGGTGCTCAACAGAAGTGCTGCTGCTGCTGCTAGTTTGGAGCCCCTACTGGAATGTGCACACTACACAGTGTGGAATGCTGAGGCAGCTGTCTGTACATGAATCTTCAGGGAGAATTTTGTGAATGGAGTATAGAATTGGGGTGATGATACATTTATTTCATGCTCATTTTAATTTCTCACTTTTTCTGAGCTGGATAGTGCATCACTACAAAAGTGCTTCCGCACCTAAACTCCATTGATGTGAACCCTGGCTAGTTAAGTCTCTTGATTGACTGAACTCTTTCTTGTCCCCACAAACCCAGTGCCACCTTTTCCCATTTATCAAAAACTTTGATAAATTCTGAAAGTTAGAGATGTCCTCCATAATCTCTGGGTAAACCTTCCCTGTGTCTGAACAATGGAAGAAGGCAAGTTGATTGGACGACTGGAGCCACCACAAAACAAAACAAAAAAGCTATACTGCAGCAAATGTCAGTAGAAAGGTACAAAGATCACACAAAGGAGTTGCCCATATGCACATTCAATAACATGACTATAGAGCTTAAAGGTATATTCTGTGGAAAAGAAACTCCACAGCAGAAAATGCCATAGAGAATAAAGTGAATCTGTTAGAGTTCAAGCCATGAAAGACAAATTTGTCTTGGAAAGTGACCAAACAATTTTAAGGGCATAATACTGCAAGGATGTACACAGAACATGTGATCTCTTGATATGGAACCCAAAGATATAAGATTTCAACAGCCTTTTTTGTAACTAATAAGCATCTGCAATTGTTTGGTATACAGTCATAAGTAAAAACATAAAGGAGAGATTATTTCTTATGATAGTGTGGTTTAAAATTGATTAAGATCTATGAGCAGGGTATAGGCAGGAATAAAGAAGTAGTTGTTTTCCTTTGAGAATAATGGGTCCATTGTGGGTTGTTAGTTTGCTTCTGAGAAATTATTCTCTCTAAACATACTCCACTAGTTCAGTTCAATGTCATTGTGACACAGGATTCAACTATTTTCTGATGCATCTAATTAGAGAAAGGATGTGCTCAATATTATCATAACTTGTCTGTTATGGATAGATCTACCTAAAAATACCATGTATACTGATATACTGAATTAATGGGGCAAGTATATACTTTCAGTATACATAAACTGGGGGAACCATATTTTAATTTCACCCTAGTTTAGGAGATGATGGGTCAAAACTGGAAAAGAAAAAGAATTAACAGGATTCACTAAATAATTAGGCATTTACATGGAAAATGAGAACATCCACCATTACCTTAACTAGAATAAAAAATATAAGAGAGATAGACCCTCATATTCCAGAGCAAAGCCAACCACTGACTGATGATCAGGTTTAGGAAGAAAATTGCTCCATGGGCACATTATTCCATAACTCTCTACTACAGGGTTTCCTGCATCTTCCTGGGAAGTACCTAGGACTGGCCACTGTTAAAAGGCATGATACTATACTAGATGGCACAAAAGTATATCTCAGCGTATAAATTCCTGTGTTTGTATGTTCCTAAAAAACAGCTTTATTTCCAAGATGCTACTTTATGTAACAAGGGGTGTTACACTTTCTAATGCCAAACAAGCAGAAAACAAAGAGACCATTTCCAGAAGGTGAAGGAAAATGAAAAATTGGAAGAGGCGAATTTGTATACTGACAACCCAGCCTTACCACTCCCTTGTATTTGTGTGGTAAATTAGAGCCATATTGGGCTATAATTATTAATGTCCATCATTACATTGGGGGGGATCATGGTTATGGCAAACCTTTAAATTTTTAGAGGAAAAAAACTGATTCTTGTGTTTCATTAAAAAAGTAAAGGCAAGAAATCCACTCTGGTGGGAGTTTACTCATGGCCTTACGTGGCAGGAAGGCAGGCTAGCTAGGTGATAGTAGTAGCACCATTTTACAGTACTATGACGTTCCAGGGTGCAATCCAGATCGGTGGGGGGCTGCATCACACTTCCCCTGCAACCTGGGGTGCCTTGCAATGCTTTGCTGCTGTAGCTCCCATCTGGGCCGCTCACAAACAGCCTTCCAGTATGCAGGTCACACCCACAGCCCTGGTCGAGCAACTCTGACCCCAACAGCCTGTCAGCAAACACCAGCCACACTCTGGTTTCTAGCAACCTTGGTTACTATTTGCAGGGTGACCCCAACATATTCGCGGTCTTGAATTTTGCCGCCAAAAACATGTGTTCTGCACTGTCCATCCCTCTCCTGGACAGTTCAGATATATTAGGTCCATTGTCCCTCTAAGGGGCTCAATAAACAAAAGCTTGGCACTCTAAATGGAGTTACACAATTCACAACACTGGACTAGTTTTGATTAAAGAATAAAACAAGTTTATTTACGTACAAAGAAAGAGATGTTAAGTGAGTATAAGTATAAGGCATTAAAGTCAGAAATGGTTACAAGAGAAATAAAGATAAAACATTTTCTAAACTTAACAAACTAGACTTGGTTCAAAGTGATGTTCTTACCACAGGTTCTTAGTAACACTGCTGACCAAGTTTCAGGCCAGGATCTGCTCCCAAAGTCCATAGGCTGTCTCTTTTGTCTTCTTAGGTGGAAACAGAGAGAGATGGATAGGGAGAGATAACCTGGGTGTTTTTGCCCCTCATTTTTATAGTTCAATCACCCTCTGAAATGCATTTTCCTGAGGGTTACCACTTGTTAAAGTTCGTTCAAACAGTAAAGAAGGCAGCATGGTGTCTGGTGGTAAAAGAGGCTGCACACTACCAATATTATATGAAAAATTATGAATTTCCCCTGAATAATGCTGCTACACACATTTCATCATGCTATTATTGACAAGTGAGTTATTAGTTTGTAAATGATACCTTGCAAGGCATACTTTGCACAAAGATTATTATAATGGTGTGGAGGTTGTGAATACAGGGTGCATTCCATCACAACTACCCCAGCTCACTCCAAACCATTCTTCATCTTCTGGTTTAATCTGGGTCTGTCTTACTCACACTCAAAACTACTAGCATTTAAAAACTAAAGTCACTTCTCCAGGAACTAGTTGAATAAAGCCTCACACAGCATCTCCCTTCCTAGAGTCTGGTTCACTGTCACACATAATATCTCCAAACTCTTCCGTTAGGCTTCTCACTGGCCCAGACTGTTCCAAAATATTCTCAGCCTTGGTTCACCTGTCATCTGAACTCTCTATAGAGGCCCACCATAGGCCTGGCCCTTCTTCAATCTCTTTTCTTCCTACCGGAGAGAGATCCAGCTCTCTCAAGATTTCTTTGTACCCCTTTCACCAGCATGCATTGCTTCAGTCTACAGTTCCCACATGCTCTGGGAACCTCCAGACCCAGAATGCCTCTGTCCTGGACAGAAACAGGGCTAAGAAGCACCTGAAAACCATCTTAAAGGGTTAGCTTGCCCTGTTCAAAATCACAATAAAGGCAGAATTTCCTGTTGGTGAAACTTGCGACTGTCAGCTCTAGGACTGCCTCTTTATTCACCCAGATGGGCAACACAGTACATTAGTCAAACCTGCCAGACACCCTGTGATGCTTTGGGGGGTTCATCCAGACCAGTTAAGGGTTGTGTTACCGCCTGCCCTCTAACTCTGGGTACATCTGTGCTGTGCAGCTTTGGCTCAGAGCCCCTGACACCAGCACCCTCCTTACAACAGTCCCTCCTGCCCTAAGTTCTCCCAAAACCATCTCCTCTGCAGTGCTCAGCCCCTCTCACTGTATCATTCAACAAATCTTAACAAGTTTGCGGATCCTGTAAAGAGACAGTACACAGCATCAGCCTATTAGTTTGGCTGAGGATTTTACTTTCAGTTTAAAACACTGCACGGAGATGGTTGTGTAATAAAACAAAATTAAGTTCGCTAACAAAGAATGGATATTTAAGTGATACCAAGTAGAGGGAATTGGGATAGAAATGGTTACAAACAAGCAAAAGCAAAATACGCTTCTAAGACAGAAACCTAACTTAACAAACCAGAGCCTTTCGTTCAGAGTAGTTTTCTCACCACAGTGGATTTTTCCAGTACAGCTGGCCAGTCCTTAGCCAGAATCCAACATAGAGCTCCAAGTGGTTGGTTTCTGTGTCTCTTCAGGTGAAGGATGCCAAAATGGCTCTCTACTAATATCCTCAAAGTTTATCACTGTTTTCAATGTCAGGAAGCCCTCCTGGGGGCTCAGCTTGCTGTGTCCACCAGGGATCTGACACCACATTAATTTTGGAAGTCTCCTCTGCCATCACTTGCTTGTTTTATGGCTTTACCTTTTATGTAAATGTCCTTCCAATGTCTCTCCTTGCTCAATTTACATTGAAGACACATTCAAACAGATGGAAGCACATTCCTTTGTCTGCTGCAGAGTGCCTTAAGCCCTACCCACCAAATACATTATAAGACCATATTTCCAGTACATATTTATAGCTTTTCATATCTCACCCACCTCACATGGATCACACCATAATATTAATGACCAGTATGTATACATTGCCTTAACATGACAACTTTTAGATATAGATTATGACAACAGTGAATTGGGGTACACTGACCTGGTCAGACCAGCTAAGACTCTCTGCTAGATACCAGGAAGCCCTTTGCTCTGTGACATTGGGTGTTGTTATGCTCACACAGCCATGCATAGAATAATACATCAAGGCATTGATGTGGTGGTAAAACAGAGGTAGATAAACGTATGCCTTTCTTGTGATTCACTAATCAACAAAAAAGCTGTTTGTTATCAATACAATACATCTCATTCAAAATGTTTATCTGAACAAAGCTCTAAATATTCACCAAGATGTCAATTCCAAGATTATATGGGTAGTCAAAAATATTAAGAATACATGGAAATCAGATGAGCATTCAGATGGACTATTTTCTATATGCAATAACTTCTACTACTGATGCTGAGAGACCACAAATCAAATGATATTTCTTCATCAATTATTATATTAAATAATTCTTCTGAAATGTGGTAGAAATTCCTAAATTAGAGCAAAAAGTACACAAACATTTGCCAGAAGATTACACTGAAAAATATTACTTACTTTTAAATCTCACCCTACATGCACTAAATTAATTTGATGATTTAACATGCTATATGCTATAATACCCCATTTCACCACAACACATTCTTGTAATCAAAGCCAAATGAGTCACATCAAATTACCATTAGAGGTGATTCTTTGGTCTTTAATGTCAATCTGTTTTGTACTGTCTCTATGATTTACTTTTCTTTCCTGAAGATATGGGACTATAGGCACTTTTAGCTGTGCTACGTTACAGAAAGACCAAATAACAGCTATACATATTAAAATATTTGAATAAAATGATTCCATAAAGGACCCAAAGAAAGCTGATCCTAGTGGGGCCAAATCAGAGTTAAACTTCTGACATGAATGTAAGAGGACAGGAAAAAGGAGATGACAGAATTATTTGTTCACTGTTACTTTTTCAGCCTGGGAAAGAGGAAGAGATTTCCTTTTGGAGCCCAGAAAAACTCAAAAAATGCCTGACTTTCAACACTTTAAAGGTATGGAAGACATCAGAACACTGTTTACAGTGGAGTGTTGCTCCATGAAAGAATTTTTTTTTTTTTTGTATACAGGCCCAGACAGCTTTAACCTATATAGACAAAAGAACTCCTGCTGCTGAAGATTATCATCATTGATCTAGCAGATAGTATAATAGACAGAGTTGTAGACAACCTTTTTTGGGGGGAGGCAAGGGGCATGGGTAAAAAAAATAATGATATAATAGCTGTTGAATATTATTTTGATACTATCTAATTATTGTAGGAGGGACAGTCCCCTGATAATTGAAACTGTGCTCGTCAGCCCAGGAGGGGTATGGTCCTCTCTGTTCTCTGCAGCTTGAAGTCCCTCTCTTTGCCCCAGGGTATCAACTGACTCTTGGGGCTGAGTTGAGGATCTCTCATTGAGTAGCCTCTGACTCCTTTCTTCCCTGGCTGGGAAGTGGCTCTGCAAACTGGGGCTCTTCTTCTTGTGAAGGGGAATTCTGGGTGCCTGAGTCAGGCTCACTTGTCCGTGCTATTCCCACTCCTTCTGAAGCCAGGCTGGATTTTCTTCTTGTCTCCTGAAGGCTATTGATACTTTTTCTCTGTGTGAATGAGGATTTCTGCTCACTTCTACCTAGGGAGACCTGGGATAGCGGGTACCAGCGGATACCACTCCGCTGAGGCTGACTCCCAGAGCTTCCTGACTGGCTCTTCTTGTCTTTCCTCCCACACCCCCATCCCCTCACCCCACAGGGTGTTCTAGGTGCTCTTTTTACAAAGAGAGGGGGAAGGTCAGATGTCATAGAGTCCATTACTTTTTGTCTGTTCCTTATCATGCCTAGGAGTCAAATGGCTTCCAGTTGCCATCTTATTTGTAGGTTTTTTTCCTTGTAAGAGTCTCTTGGTGAGAGAGGAACACAGGGAATTATGTAAGTAAAACAATTGTTTTTCAGTGTAATCAACAGATCAGGTGTAGGCTGTTCCCTTTCTTCATTCTGTCACATTCTGCACTGGTCCACAAAGCATGCAATGACTATATAAAACTAAGGGACCAACTAAATGATTCAGTCTGCCACAGAGTATTGTGTGTGTGTTTTTAATTCTGCAGTCCTTTCTTACTGTAAGTCATTCTTACAAGGTGTTTGCATTTCTCAGACACCTCACCAACCACAACTTCAGTCCTCCTCTGTGTGTAACTTTGAAAAAGGCCATTTCTGATCATCTTGATTTGATGATTTCCAATGGCTCCTTTATTCTGAAGTTATCGAAAATGGACATTGTTTCTACTTGTACAGCTTTTAGGCACAAAATATTTTTGACTAAATACACAGATGAAGCTTTCACCCAGTCTGTATTCTCAAATTGGAAAACACTTCAGACTAAATTGAGAGGCCCCAAGGTTCTTTGTGTCACCATGACCCAGTTGATGTTCTTCAAAAGACCATACAGAATGTTGCGACATGCTAAGATTTCAGTACTCTGAGAAGAAATAAGAAAATAGGAAGATCCTAATGCAAACACTAAATAGTACATATTATATTGCTAGACAAGGACTTGTACCACAAAGCCCTTATATTGAACAAGCTGAAAATATGCCTTTAAGTGGACAGGTTAGCAGCAACTTTATTTGGTTGCTTTGTTTGCAGGCAGAATATGATCATGGTATTTCCAAATAGATGAAAAAAAGAATCAAGACAAATTCAAAATCTGATTATTCAAAAAGAGATAATGGAAATCATGGTTCTTAAAATCATGAGGGATATTTCTGAGAAAATTCCTGGACAATAGTATACAAATATGGTAGATGAAACAGACTTCAAAAAAGAGCTTGTAGTTTTATATCTGTGATAGGTGGATGACAACATGAATGCTCATGAAGAATTCATTGGACTGTACAATGTAGCCGATGAAGGTTAGCATGTCAGTAACTAAAGATATATTGTATCAAAGGGGTAGCCGTGTTAGTCTGGATCTGTAAAAGCAGCAAAGAGTCCTGTGGCACCTTATAGACTAACAGACGTATAGGAGCATGAGCTTTCATGGGTGAATACCCACTTCTTCGGATGCATGTAGTGGAAATTTCCAGGGGCAGGTATAAATATGCAAGCAAGAGTGAGTAAGGTTAGAGATAACGAAGTTAGTTCAATCAGGGAGGATGAGGCCCTCTTCTAGCAGTTGAGGTGTGAACACCAAGGGAGGAGAAACTGCTTTTGTAGTTGGCTAGCCATTCACAGTCTTTGTTCAATCCTGAGCTGATGGTGTCAAATTTGCAGATGAACTGAAGCTCAGCAGTTTCTCTTTGAAGTCTGGTCCTGAAGTTTTTTTGCTGCAGGATGGCTACCTTTAAATCTGCTATTGTGTGTCCAGGGAGGTTGAAGTGTTCTCCTACAGGTTTTTGTATATTGCCATTCCTAATATCTGATTTGTGTCCATTTATCCTTTTACGTAGGGACTGTCCAGTTTGGTTGATGTACATAGCAGAGAGGCATTGCTGGCATATGATGGTGTATATTACATTGGTGGACGTGCAGGTGAATGAACCGGTGATGGTGTGGCTGATCTGGTTAGATCCTGTGATGGTGTCGCTGGTGTAGATATGTGGGCAGAGTTGGCATCGAGGTTTGTTGCATGGATTGGTTCCTGAGTTAGAGTTGTTATGGTGCGGTGTGTGGTTGCTGGTGAGAATATGCTTAAGGTTGGCGGATTGTCTGTGGGCGAGGACTGGCCTGCCACCCAAGGCCTGTGAAAGTGAGGGATCATTGTCCAGGATGGGTTGTAGATCACTGATGATACGTTGGAGAGGTTTTAGCTGGGGACTGTATGTGATGGCCAGTGGAGTTCTATTGGTTTCTTTCTTGGGCTTGTCTTGCAGTAGGAGGCTTCTGGGTACACGTCTGGCTCTGTTGATCTGTTTCCTTATTTCCTCATGCGAGTATTGTAGTTTTGAGAATGCTTGGTGAAGATTTTGTAGGTGTTGGTCTCTGTCTGAGGGGTTGGAGCAGATACGGTTGTATCTCAATGCTTGGCTGTAGACAATGGATCCTGTGGTGTGTCCGGGATGGAAGCTGGAGGCATGAAGGTAGGCATAGCAGTCGGTGGGTTTTCGGTATAGGGTGGTGTTAACGTGACCATCACTTATTTGCACCGTGGTGTCTAGGAAGTGGACCTCCCGTGTAGATTGGTCCAGGCTAATAAGTGATGGTCACGTTAACACCACCCTATACCGAAAACCCACCGACCGCTATGCCCTACCTTCATGCCTCCACCTTCCATCCCGGACACACCACACGATCCATTGTCTACAGCCAAGCATTGAGATACAACAAGCACCTGGTTCATTGCTATGGGCATCCTTTGGATTTGGAATGCCAGGATGCTCTTAAGAATAATGCTATCCTAAGAGATACTCTTGAAATTGTTTACAAAATCATAAAATTAAATTTAAAAGGTCACCCAAATGAGGCATCTCTGGCCTCTGTTCAACAAGATGGACTCTCTGAAGCCAATGCTTCTGCACAGTTTCTGAGAACAACCTTTCATTGTGTGCAACTTGAGAGGTTGCAAAGAATGCAAAGTAAGATCCTGAAAGTAGAGCTCAAATTTGTAACATGGCTGTTCAAAATGAAAAATATTTATTTCCTCTTTGGTATTGAATTAAGTCAAAAATTCCTAAACACAGTAGACAATCTGTCCAAAACTCCTGCAAAGGTTGTACACATCAGCCACTGAAGGCCAATCTCATTTGAAAATAACACAATCTACTTCAGTCCATCCAATCAGATGAAAACTAGAACTTATTCTGGGAGCAAATCCATGAAAAAAGTTTAGTGTTGATAGTCAGAATACCTGAACTTTCAAGGAAGAGAAAAGTTCCCGAGAAAAAGCAAACAGGGACAGGAGAAGCCAGGTACCTAAATTCAATAAAGGAATTTTATAAGTACATCTACTTCTAAGTAATTGATTTTACAATGCCCAGTATTTAATTAAGGTGTGAACAGAAAGGCTACAAAATTATGTAAAATCTTGAAACTCTCACAGCAACTCCAAATGTAACAGAAACGTTCAAGACATGCTTGCTATGTATGATTCTGATTGCAATCATGAATGACTGATTAGTCAGCATCATCTGCTGTAAGCCATCTGTCAGCTTACAAAAGATAGCTGAAATCAGTTCTCTCAGCCAAGCCGAATGCCAACTGTTTTCCAAAGTAGTAGAATTGTTGAAAATGATTTAAGTGGTACTGGCAACCAATGTTGTAAGTGAGCATTGTTTCAGTGCTCTACAATGTATTAAAATATGGCTTTGAGCCACAATGAGACAATGCCAGCACAACTGGTGTATGTTTTTACATGTACAAAAGGACAAAACCGATGACTTACAGCTTACAGATGTTGCAGAAGAATTCATGTAAAGAAACCCAGGGTGAAGATCATTGTTTGGAACTTTTTCAGATTTGTAAGTCATTCTTTTTACTCATGTTTTTAAAAGTAATGCTTTAATAAGTGGTTTTGTACCATGACTAAATTTCTCCATATTTAATAAACTGAGATAAATGAGCTTCTGTTCTAAACTCTGTGTTTCCTTTATTTATTAATACAATCCCTACTTTGGGGAGGGGGCATTACAGCCTCCCCCACAAACACCCAAATTGTCTCTGCACGTGACAGCGGATCTGTTTGAGCTGCAGGAGCTACTCTAGCTCAAGGGTGATTGTCTCTCCCCTGCACTGCAACTCATTGGCTAGAATCCAAAGTACTCAAAGGCTATACTTCACCTCCTGCTGATAAGACCACTTTCCTTTCCATCTGTTGGAGAGCTTTTTTAAAGCTTTCTTGACACTTCAGGGCCATATTTAATTTAAAACTTCCTCAAGAGAGAGTCCATCTACATTCTGATTGTCAGGTGAGGAGACTCCATTTGTACAAATACTACCATTTAGCCAAATCTTAAATAACAAACCTTGAAAAAATGTACTAAGTTCAGATTCAGATAACTATTTGAAAATTCCAGTTTTTATTCTTTTGCCCCTCTAGTGCATGTAGTATTGTATTAGAGTATCCATTAAAGATATGCAGATCAAATATAGGAAAAAATCAGATATAGCCCATATTTGGGCAGGTGATATTAAAATAAAAGAAAAACAAGGGAAACGGACAATTTAAAAATACCACAGAAATATTACCTGAAACAAAATTCTGTCCCTTTATTCCTCTTAGCACATATATCAGAAGGAATCTCCTGGTATGATTTCCCATATATAGCAATTGTGATAGGAGAAACCACATAGCTGTACACTGTGGGGAGACTAAGGGACAGACCACAGAAGGTCTAATACTGCCTCACTTGTTTGCTGAGTGCCCAGGGAATGGATTGTGACTACAGGTAGAGCCAGGTGAAAATCAAAATTTCAATTTTGTGGGAAGTTTTGACATTCTGAAATTTTTGTGTTTTCCTTATCTGAACAAAAACAAGTGTTTTCAAAGTTTCACACAAAATAATAAGTCCAAAAATTTTCCAATTTCAAAATTTTGTATTGGGAAAAAATATAATTTCAGAATACATTTTTGTTTAGAAATCTATTTTTTTTATTTACATATTTTTTTTTATTTATAGAGGATTTTGTGACATGTCAGTAGTAGTCACCACTACTATGACATAATATAATAGTCGAAATATTCTATTTATAGTATATATTATTTTTCTATTTTATTTTATTTTTAAAATCATTAAGGGTAACTATTACTGAGTGTGGGTTGAGTACTTATTTTCTAGATCCAGTTTGTTCTATAATGAAATAGATTAATACTTTGACAGTTTGATCTAGAAAATAAATTAAGTACTCACAGTAGATTCAGAAAGGGACTTGGATGTTGTGATGCTGAGTGTTACAATGCCTATCTTTTAAGGCACCTCGAAAATCATTGGCATTCACTGAGCCTGGTTTCGATGCCTTGGCTCCCTGTACAATGAAAGGAGAGAGATAGGCATCCTAGGAATGGGATTAACAAAAGCTGGCATGCTGAGCTGGGAGCTACCTGAGCTGGGCAACAGGAGATGCCAAGGGGAGGGATGTGTGCCAAGTCCCACCCCTTTCAAGGAGTTAGGTGCCTAAGTTTGATCTGGAGGGAGGTGCCAGCCCAGTGGTTAGGGTACTCACCTGAGATTTAGGAGACCCCCAGTCCAAGTCCTCTTCTCTACATGATGAGAAGAAGGGATTTGAAGAAGGATCCACTCAGATGAGTGGCCTAATCACTGAGCTATGAGATATTCTGATATGGGGTTTTCTTAATCTCTCTTGTTAAAGCTGGTCCACTTTGCAAACATAATTAAAAGAGTCCTTAGGCCAGATACAGACTCAAAATAACTCTAGAGCCCAGTGTTAGCACACTCACCTAGGAGGCAGAAGACCCAGGACCCATTCCCTCTGTGTCAATGAGTCTTTAATTATTTATCCATAGTGGAACAGCTTCAACAGGAGAGCCTGAGCGAGAGCCTATATCAGAATATCCCGTAGACCAGTGGTTAGAGCATCACCTGAGATGTAGTAGATCCCTGTTCAAATCCCTCTTCTCATCAGGCAGAGGTAGGATGTGAATCAGAGGGCTCCCATACCCTGGGTGAATACCCTAACAACTGGGCTAAAAGTTATGAGGGAGCTATCACACTGTCTGGAGCGATTGACAACTGTGAGTGCCAACCTCAGGGCAGACTGTCAAAAAACAGGGCAGACACCCCAAACTGGTGGCATTTCACCAACCCAGAAACAAATGTGAACTCTGAAGCACTATAATAGTTTGACCATGGAGTCTTAGGCAGTCCCATTGGGCATGCTCTATCTTGCCACCCAGGCAAACTGGACTTAGTGATAGTTGGTTGTCATACACCGAAGATCACAAAAGATTCAGGTTGCTTCCAGTCCCAAGAGAGAAGTCACGTACCCCAGGTCAATTTGTACTTCAGATCTCACACCAAAGACAATGCTTGTAGCCAATCCAATAGTAAACTAACTAAGGATTTATTAACTAGGAAAAAGAAATGAGAGCGTTAAAGCAGGCAACATATATACACAAATGAGTTTCAGTCTGTGGTTCCAAAAAGTGCATAGTTGTAGTAAACTGTCAGCACTGAATGTCTTTTAGGGCTAACCCTGGTTGACCCTAGCGATTTATGCTTCTGTTTCCTAGCTTCAGACCGGTGAAAGTCCAAACAGCAAAGAGAGAGAGAAAAGTTTCTTTTGTCCCTGTTTTATCCCTTTCTTCCAGCATTCAAGCTGATGGAATGGGCTTTCTTGCCTTCATGGGTGTGAGAGGGCCCTTAATCAAGTCTTTGTAATGTGATGTTCACAATGGTGCATTTAGTTTTGCTAGTCCTACTTAATGGATGATGGACCAGTCCTCCTGACTGGGTTCACAGGTACAAAGCAGGCATTTTTATAGTTATAAAGCAAAACTTACATACTACCTTATAACATGGCATACAGACATTACAAGTGAAATTAATGCATGCAGCAATTTAGAAGCATTCCATAAAGTCTAAACACTAAACACATTCTTATAAGTCTAAAACCTATCCTGAACAATACTAACATGGAGGTGAGCTAGTCTGGTTTCCAGCTATGAATTTGTCAATGCTCAGCAGACACCTACAGCCTTGACAAGAACTGGCACCTGGTCTGGCAGCGTCACAGGAGGTCCTGCTGTTTGGTGTGGAGTTAGGAGGCCTCTGAGAATGCTTACCAGATTGGACACCCTGCATAGGCAGCGGAACACCTATCTCCCTGCAAGTATCAGAGGGGTAGCCGTGTTAGTCTGAATCTGTAAAAAGCAACAGAGGGTCCTGTGGCACCTTTAAGACTAACAGAAGTATTGGGAGCATAAGCTTTCGTGGGTAAGAACCTCACTTCTTCAGATGCAAGTGAAGTGGCAGTTAGGCACCTGAACCCCTGGATGCATCTAGCCCCCAGTGTACTAATCAGAAGAGCAGCTATTTCCAATATCCTTGTTTTAGCCTGAATAATTTTTCTAAGGTAGTGAAAAAAGTTGCTCCCCTGATTAGTACATTGAGTGCTTATCTTATTATCTTTTTAAAAGTCTCAGTGTCAATCTGTTTCATTACAATACAAAATAGGAGACACTCTGATCTAGAAAATAAGATAAGATGTTTCAGTCTGTACTAAGTAGCAACTGCCCTTAATGATTTTAAAAATAAAATAGAAAAATGACTATAAAATAGATTATTTCGACTATTATATCTTGTCATAATATGTCGCCATACCATGCCTAATGCATACATGTATTCATTCTATGCATTGCATGCCCAATGTTCCATCCATTGAACAAGTGAAGAATATGTAGAATAGAGATTGGTAGCGCGAATTACATAGCAGAAATTTATCTATTGTTTAAACAGAGGAACTCCTGTGTGGAAGAAATTTTATATTATGAAAATAATGCCAAGCTTTAAAAGATAATCTATTTACTTTTATAGAGAGTTCTCAATATATTGGGAGAATGCAATAGGCATTGCTTCACTTTGGGGACCTCATATCTTGGAAGTTAAGTATTGCTCATCTTTGCCCCTCTTCTGTTTAAGCAGAACTAGGCATTCCCAAAGCACAAATCTGCTGTACCTTCCTTAACATCATCAATGTAGCTTGTGGTCTGTTATAAAGAGGAAGTTGCTGCACACACCCTTTCCTTAATACCTATAACAAATGTGCATAAAAAGTGAACACGAAATGGGAATGCAGAAGTCTTAACTCCCCATCTCCTCCACCATGCCATGTAATGCAATAAAAAATCTGGAGACTCACTGATATATCACCTTTTACCAAGAGACAAATTAATTGAAGAATATACATACCATACAGAGCACACTTACACATTTTCATTGTAATGATCATGGATATGAAAGTGCATAATGTTCAATTTGGGGAAATATCTCAGTGGTATGGTATTTAGTAACCCAACATGATGTAATGGACATGTGTAGGAGACAACTGCACTTTTTCACAAACAAAAAACCACTTCAGAAATTGTGTCTGTGTGTAGTGCTGTTCTGGGGCTTAACATTTCTAATCTTACCTAATTTATCATGTTAGTGCTGGGCAGATTGCCCCTTGTATCCATGAGCTCCTCTTTTCCTCTTTTTGGAGCCATTCATTCTTATGTAAGTGAGAGCAAGACAATCATGCATGCATGCATGTGTGTTTGTGTGGTAGGAAAGATAAGGCAGTTTGGGGTAAAGGGATGAAACATTTCACTAGTCTAAAATGCTGTATTTAACAAAAACATTAGTGCTGCACTTTTAAGAAAAAGTGCATCATATCTGCATGGAAACTGATCAAATTCTGCTGTAAGAACAGGAGCTTTATTATTCTGAGTGGGATAAAGAAATGCTTAATCCACCCTGGCTGAGAGAACATATACATGCCACATATTGCATGAATATAGGAAGTATCCTATGGAAAACATTCTCTAATTGAAACATTAGCAATACTTCAATTCACTCTGTTCAACTAACCTCCATTTATATAATCTCACTTTAAATGTATTTTGACAAAGAGCCTTTGTCAAATAAACTTGCCACTAACATTATGCATGGTTGTCAAGTCAACTGAAAAATATTTTTATCTTATAAAACCTCTCAAGCTTGTTTAAAAGCTACTGCCAGAAAATTTTTGTGATATCATGCAGAAAGCTGGAGCACACTATGGGAGATTTTGAGGATGGCCCATGTTGATATTTAACATGAAATAGGAAAGGCTCTTAAGCAAAGTAAGCAGTCATGGGATAAAAGGGAGGGTCCTCTTATGGATCAGTAACGGGTTAAAAGATAGGAAAGAAAGGGTAAGAATTAATGGTCAGTTTTCACAGTGGATAGAAGTAAATAGCGTGGTACCCCAAGGATCTGTACTGGGACCAGTGCTGTTCAATATATTCATAAGTGATCTGGGAAAAGAGATAAACAGTGAAGTGGCAAAGTTTGCAGACAATGCAACATTACTCAAATATTTAAGTCCAAAGCTGACTCCAAAGAACTACAAAGGGATCTCACAAAACAGGGTGATGGGGCAACAAAATGGCAGATGAAATTCAATGTTGATAAATGCAAAGTAATGCACAATGGCAAGCATAATCCCAACTATACCTACAAAATGATGCAGTGTAAATTAGCCGTTACCCTCAAGAAAGAAATCTTGGAGTCATCATAAATAGGTCTCTGAAAACATCTGCTCAATGTGTAGCGGCAGTCAAAAAAGCTAACAGAATGTTAGGAACCATTAGGAAAGGGATAGATTAAAAAAACAGAAAATACCATAATTCCACTATATAAATCCACGGTAGGCCCACACCTTGAATACTGTGTACAGTTCTGATCGCCCTATTTAAAAAAAGATATATTAGACTTGGAAAAATTACAAAGGAGGGCATAAAAAAATGATTACGGGTATGGAACAGCTTTTGTATGAGGAGAGATTAAAAAGACTGGGACTATTCAGCTTGGAAAAGAGTTGACTGAAGAGGGATATCTATAGATAGATGTCTATAAAACTATGAATGGTGTGGAGAAAGTGAATAAGGAAGTGTTATTTACCCCGTCACATAACACAAGAACCAAGGCTCATCCAATGAAATTAATAGGCAGCAGATTTTAAACAAAGATGGCTATTAGCCAAGATGGTCAAGGAAGCAACCCCACAATCTGGGTGTCCCTAAGACTCTGACTCCCAGAAGCTGGGACTGGATGACAGGGCATGGATCACTTGATAATTCCCCTATTCTGTTCATTCCCTCTGAAACATCTGGCTCTGGCCCTTGTCAGACGACAGGATACTGGGCTAGATGGTCTGGCCCAGTATGGCCATTCTTATGCTCTTGTGAAAAAAGTACCGGGTGAGGATTTTATGCTTTTATTATAGTCATGCATTCCGAAATGACAGTTCTTTCACATCTGAACAAATGTTTTGCTATACAAGTTAAATGAGGCTATGCACACACCTTCTGGAAAAAATTAAGTCCACACTGAAAAGATATTATTTGATATTTATCCTGCAACAGGAGCTCAAAATTTCCTGCAAACATGGTACATTCATTGCAGCAGACTCTCTCAGTGACACCACACTATTACACTTGAAAGCTCTTATGTATTATTATTATTCATTACTTGTATGCCACTATTGAAGCACAGTGCATATACAAATTAGAGATGGAGAACCGGATTCTTTTCTCACAACAGAGTAAATCAGAAGCACGTCCACATAAATGAATTGTGTTGGACCAGTATTAAACTGGTGTACGTTAGATCAAAATGAGGTTTAGAATTCAAACTCTGAAGAGTTTACAATTTAAGGACTAGATTCTGCAAACACCTAACCCAGGGTGTATGCTTATTTGCACACATAGTAGGATCAGGCCCTAAAATGAGACAAGGACCCGAGGAAAGAAAAAGAATGCCAATTTACAATACAAATATTTTTTAACCTTTCAAGAATTTGAGGCCTGTGCCTAGAATAACGATTACTCTAAAATACTTTAATGCACTAGCCAATTAAGAATTATAACAATAATTAATAGAGAATAAAGAGAAAGAAATCAGAAAAATACAGTAGCTAACCACAGGCACGCAGAATATAAACCATAGCTTCTGTTAACCTATTAATTTTGTTGTGCGGGAGTTGTAAATACTTGATAAATAAAAAATGTAACTTCAACAAGAGCAACTTGTTAGCATATATATATATGTATATGCACTTAGAAACTAGTAGAATTTTTAGGGGGAAAAGGTGCAACAGTAATGGAAATATGTATTATTAAGGAACAAATTGTAACCACTTTTTGAAATAACCACCTGAGGGATATTTTCTCATCAGGCACAAGTACTTGGGGATACATGGAAGAGGCAGAGGATGTGGTCTCTCAACCTGATGGTTCCCTGGGGCCCATTTTGAAGAAGACCTCTCAGGGAGGGTTAGCAACTCTTAGTTGCTTCTCTACCTCCCATTACTCCTCTAGGAGTTGAGTTACCTTTGAGTAAGCCTCCTGTTCCTCTAAAAGTGCCACCACCTCTCTGACTGTAGTGCAGAGACTGAATGGTACTTCAGGAAGAACTACCTTAGGAGCAGACATCTGAGGGATCCCAGCTATGGAGAGGATGGAATTGACCTAAACTATTTTATTATTAACATTTGGGGAAAAAATAAAAAATGCCAAAAGGTACAGCGATACACTCTGTTACTACTGTGGAATGCTGGCTATTGGTTTGAGCACACAGAATCTACCAACTGCCTAGGAGGGATTAACCAAACCATAAAAAACAGGTTGCCAGGGGAACTGTGGACATTTTTCTGAGCAGTCAATAATCCCACTTCCAACCCCGAACTCCAAAAGATAAAGGTCTAACCAAAAGGACATCAGCAGGATGAAGGTGATGAGTGAAAACTGCAAGCTGAGAGTAGCAGTGATTTGTGAAAAGTCATGGCTGGGTGAGACATTGCTAAAAAAATCTCATTTTCTGTACAGGGGATAAAAAGTCTCTTAAGGTCTTGGCTACTTTACAGCTAGCTTCATGTATGACTAGATTAGGCTCCACCCTGATATGCAAAGAACAGAATCTAATCGTGAGAGAAGATCATTCCTGAGACAGGAAAATTTTGATAGAATCTGGCTGAATAATATTTGAATAATTTATTCATGACTGTAACGATATTTTTAAAATAAATTACCCAGTGAATATTTTTTCATTATGGGCAAACCATTCACAAGTAATTATGAGACACATTCCTTTTTTAACTAAAATATTAATGAATAACTTTTCTCCCATTATTCACCAAGTTCTATGGATATACTAGTGTGATCCAAATTTTAAAAAATGGACTTGAAGCCATAAGCTCTCAAGTTTTATCCTGGCTCTAATATTGATTCAATGTGTGTCCCTGAGCAAATCATTTAACCTGTTTTTAGCTTTCTTTTCAGTAACATGAAGATAATACTTACTTAGCTAGCATAGGGATCTGTATGGGCACTGTATAATCAGTTATTATTTGTCCAGCATTTTGAGGACATAAAATTCTGTAAGTGCTGCCATATTATTATTGTTATATTGAAGAGTTCATAGACAAATGACCTAATAGCCAGCTTTTATATGTTGTTTTATGTTGTTAGTAATATGAGTTACATGAAAGGTATAGATACTGTTTATTCTGGTTAATAATCATGAGGCTGTGACCAACACGTGGCTGGTAACTCATCCCACAGCCAGGTCAACGAATAATTGTTTTTGAATATAAGAGAAAAGCAACATAGCTCATGGCACAAATGGATTTCCTCATGGAACTTGCAAGGGAATAATTGAGCTTGGAGGGGCAAGTGACCTTGTTATAGAGACATTTTGCTGATGTGCATAGCCAGCTGCATAGCCAACTTTCTATTTAGCAAGATTTTATTATGTCTCTATTGGATGAACATGCTGCTGGCCTAGGAAAACCAAACCCACTCCTTACTCTATGAATTTTATGCATAAATCAAAAGAAACATGTGGCCAAGGAATATTTGTCTCTTTCCAGCTATTAAGGCTCTAAGATAATGACAATATTTTAGAATATGCAATGAATCTTATAACCATTTTAAGACCAATTAATGGTATTAATGCAATACATGTTCTAACAAATATGTTAAGAGTCATAAAGTTCATTGAGGACATGTAGAACATTGTACTTCACCCTGCCATCTGTGTGAGCTTGTGACTTCTGCAAAACAGCTTTTCTTAATTCCCTCTGCCACTTACACCATTGTTCTTCTACGAGATGTTGGATTCAGCGAGGGCACAAGTGATGGAAAATTAAGAGCTCCCAATATGCTTTCTCATTCCATTGTTATATAACATTTTCCCATCCAAGTGTCATTTTCTCTGATATGGCTCCTATAGTATAATTTACATGATATTTGCTGCATTGCTCACTGTAAGAAACTTGTGTATCCTGTGCTCTGTGCCTTTGCTTTGCATATGCATTATGTCATACATGTAAATATGGAAATAGAATGTGGGACTGGGAGAGGAAGAGGAGCTACTTTCTCAAGCATTCTCCTCTCTCCTACAGCAGGGGCTAAACGACAGGTAATCTGTGCCTCCTATAAGTCAATGCTGCTTCAGACTCAAGCTGTGCATCTGTATCACCTCCCAAATGGAGTTTTTGCATAGGCAACATGTGGAAGAGAAAAGAACGAGTGTCGTCACAGGAAAAGCATGAAGGAACCAAACCTATGTGGGGGAGAGGAGTGCCCCACTATAATTCCTCCCTGCAAAAGCCCCTCAAGAAACATTAAGAAAACTTCATAATATGAACCTTCCCAAAGTGATCCTTTGTCCTTCTCATTCCGCCCATGTGTAACTCTACTGGAGTATACAGTTTGGGCCCTTGACTGAAGCATATACGGGTAATACAAATAGTTTAAAACTTTGCTGTGATCGTTTTATTTAACTTAATAAAATGAAACAAATACTTGGCCTGTTGGTGGATTTTTAAATTAAAGTATCTAATAATACAGGGCAAGTGGGCAGCAACAACAAAGAAGAGGCTAAAGGCAAATACTGCAAACTTCAGTATTTCATGATAAACAATTATGTCTAAGGTTTATGTACTCAGTTCTATGCCAAGAATAATCACTGAACTATACCATGTGATCAAATGAAAAAATTATATAATTAGGAAAAGAAAACTTTGAGCCATCAGATATTCATTGAATTGCCAAAAAGAAGGCTAGCTCTGTTTATTAATGAAAAACATTGACATTATTTTACACAATCTTTTGTCAACTTTCTCACAATTATCTGAAATGTTTTTAAATATCTACTAAAGTTATGCATTACATAAAGTGTTTTCCACATATTGGACACTACGTTTCCAGGACACTACTCCAAAGTGATGTTAATTAAAGAATCATCTTGTAGTGCATTGCTCAAACACAGGATGGAAAACTGAAAATTTTACCTATTTGGTTAATCGTTTAAATTTCAAATGATAAAATGATTTTACATTTTTTAAACTTGCTAAAGAAATGCTGACAAAGCATTTCTGAGGGGCTGGGGGATTTGGATGCACGAAGCCTGCCAAGAGTAGATTCTTCACTCTGACTAGTTTTTGTACTGTATTTCTTCCAGAGCTATCTCTTCCTCTAGCTAGCTGTCTGTCTTCACAGGACTCATCAGTGTAAGTCTCCATTAGAGCAAAATATGCTTGGATAAAATAAGATCCTCCCTGAAACTTTGCCTGTTCTTAGAAAGTGAACCAAACAAATTAGTTTTTGTGATTTTGAAAATTCTAAAAAGGGCATTCGGCTTTCAGTTTGCAGCCAACCAGAAAGTGAAAACAAAAACCTCAAGATAAACTGGATCCATCTCTAAAATCCCTATTTGCAAATGTATCTTCTGAAAACCTTTCCAGAACCATTTGAATGTTTGGTGTTATATACTAATTTTGCCAGGCAAAAAAATTCTCAGCTGGTGTTTATCAGCATAGCTCCATGATTTTGAAACTCTGTCACCCACTTTTGATCCAAAATACCCAAATCTGTTAAAAAAGCTGAGGTGAGCATGGTGAATGATGGGGTCTTTGGAGACTTCATGGATAGGATACTTTGCTGTTTTTTGGCTGACTGGCTGCTCTTTGTGGGATCTACCATTATTTTACCATTGCTTTTATTTTATTATTATGGATGAGATGGATTTTTGATGTCTTGTCGGGGAGCCTAGACCTCGGAATAGGTGCCTTAAATTAAAAAAAATAAAAACAAATTGGCTTTAAGTGTAGTTTTTCAATGTATTTTGTCTCTGAATCAGTTTTTCACAGCTACCTTAAGGTCTAATTCTGTTCTTATTATACACCGCTACCCCGATATAACGCTGTCCTTGGGAGCCAAAAAATCTTACTGCGTTATAGGTGAAACTGCGTTATATGGAACTTGCTTTGATCCGCCGGAGTGCACAGCCCCGCCCCCCCGGAGCGCTGCTTTACCGCATCACATCCGAATTCATGTTATATCGGGTCGTGTTATATCGGGGTAGAGGTGTACCAGTATAAAATAGGAGTATCTGTTGAAACCAGTGGAACTACCCTAATGTAAAACCAGTCTGTGATCAAAGTCAGGTCCTACGTAATAAATAAAAGGAAAATTCTCTATGCTGCTTATGTGTTTTGTCAATTCAATAGAATAACCATTTAATAAAGAAGCAAGTGAAGTATGGTACCTTCTTTGTTATGAGGAGCTGATCCAAAACTGTTCTCTTACTTACACATGGATAAGCTTAGCAGATTAAATAGTGTTTCCTGTAGAAATAAAAGCTTCTAGCTACTGTACAAAAAAGATAGCCCAGTGTGTGCCAAAAATAATATAAAAGCATGACTGTGCTATGTGATGATTGACCTCAAAATTGACCCACAACACTGCAAACCTGAAAACCTCACAAAAGAATGTTAACTGCTAACAATACTGTTATAAATGTATGTATGTAAGCTATTTGCTTAGCATTTTGTTCTGTAGTTAGCATGAACATTCTCCTAAAAAAAAAATAAAAAAAATCACACCTTCCATACTGTGGCAGTGTTCTTCAAACTTTGGACAATAAAGTTAAGTTTCCAAATCCATATTCAGGCACCTAAACAGAAGTATCTTGGTTTCCAGAAGTGCTGAGTAACCCCAGCTCCCATGGAAATCAAGGGGAACAGCAAGAGCTCAGCACTTTTGAAATCAGACCACTTCTATTTAGGTACCTAAATATGGATTGAGAAGGTGAGCTTTAGGCACCTTAGTTTGAAAACTTTTGGCTTTGTGACTTGAGAGAATACTGTTGCTGCTACAATTGAATCATCTTACTTAACAGGGCACATTCTGAAGTACAGTGAACTACTAAGGAAATGGGAAATAAAAGCAGTGTGAGAAATTGAAATAATGGATTCCTCATCTAAATTATGCCTTCAGGAAGACAGGCATGGACTCTATTAATAGAAGTATTAATGCTGATATTAATTGTTTAATCCTAATCTGTATTTCTTACTAAAATGCTTTAGAATGGATTTTTGTGCTGGAAAGCATAAAGGAAGTTATCATCAAGGTGAAATTAGTAACTAGGGGCCAAATTGTGCCCTTGTGATCTGTGCATCGAGGGGTCCTCTGTGCAAGGATCTCCACATCTTCACAGGAAAAGGGATGTATGTGTCCACGACTTGCACAGAAGTATTCCACTACTCTCCCTAAACTCCTTGGAGAGCTCTGTGGGGGTAAGGAGGAGGTAGTGAGCAGATCAGACAGGGCCAGAATACTTACATCACCCCCTCCTGCAGCCAGATACATAATATTTCCTCAGTAGCTTCCTCCTTGCTGAGGAATTCACAGCCAGAGGAGTGCTCAGGAGTGTAGGTCCAATGGACCCGTAGCAGCAGGAAACAGGAACACAGCAAGAGAGGTCCTGGAGCTACTACTCAGCTTTCTATGCCCCTATATAGGTAGTATTGTATCAGATATCTGGCTGTATGGTATAGTATTTTCTGGAGACAGTTATTTTAACACATTGATACAAAATGTTTCACTTGGTTAAGTAACCTGTATTGTGTGATCAGCTTTAAAACGTTAAAAACAAGGCTGGGTACATTTATAATAGCATTCTATAGGGAAGGTGTGACCACAGAAAGCTATTTTAAGAATTAGTTTCCGAGCTATACAGATACTGGATGATACCCAGTGAATGCTTCCAATTATTTATATGGCTCCCAAATTGTGCTAAGTGCGATTATATATTATTTATTTAGATTTTAAGCTCTTCAATTTATACTTGTACAGAGACTGAAACAACAAGGCTCCAATCTTAGTTATGTCCTCTAGGCATACTGTAATAAATACATAAATAAATGTTTCCCACTAGAAGAGGGTTTCTTCAAATTATTATAAAAAAAAACTACAAATGAAATGGAAGAACACACACAGGCCAAGTTCTACGTACGAGAAAGAGGTGGGAGGAAGATATGAAACAGAAGCACAAAGATTAAGTTCCACAGATACTGTAACAGGATATTTTACCTCCAAAATCAAGATTAAGCCCTTGTAGATGCCAAGCAGCGTCAGCATCTTGAACCTCGTAGGCCAACAAACAATGAACTCCTATTAGCCACTAATTTACTGTAACAAAGCAGCAGTTAAATTTATCCAAAAGGAAAACAGAAGCTGAAAAGCCATAATCTCATTTTAATAATAATGTAACTAATTGAGTGGGGAAGTCTGAAACTGGTAAAATCTAAAAACAAGCAGTTCAAAACGTGAATGAAAGAAGATAATCCATGTTGATTCCACTAATCTCATATTTCAATGTATCTTTTAACAGAACTAAGAGCATGAATAAGAGGTTGTGGTTCCCACAGGGGGGGAAACGTGCATTACTGAGTCAAGGCATTTGCAGACAAACTGTAATATAGTGAAACACCTCAGTAATTGAGTAACACCAAAGATAACCATCTGTAGCATGTACTGTTTGGTAATTCCATGTGGCTTTTGTTCCTAAAGAATTCTGGAATGTTTCAGATCTAAATTTATTTCTGCAGGAAACAATCAGGATTTTAACTTGAAAAACTGTTTATAAAAATCACTTTAAGATTTATTACAATGCTAAAGCCATTTATAATAGTAGAGTATTTTTATTTACAGATCTCTGAAACATGTTTTCAGCTTTATGACGACTGAATTTGGCTCCCTCCTCACATCTAAAGAGCTGCAGCAAAACTGCACAACACATAAAAAGTACCGTATTTTTCTTATCACGGTATAGAGAAGTGTTATTTATTAGTAGAGTAAAAGATGTCATATATATTTCAATTTGTAATTTAGACACAAAACATATATTCCATACTATGATACAAAAATTAGACAGGTTTGAATGGAACAAACTATGCTGATTGGCTGTGCGCCTTTGCCCTCTTCATACTCTGTTCCTCTGCTGCCAGTCTTGCTTTGGTTTCCACAATGCACCTCTCTCCTTCCGCTACCTATTTATCCATCCCAGTTCTTATCATCATAGTATCTGAGCACCTAATATCTTTTCCTTCCTCATTCCCTTCCATTTCTCGTTTTTCTCTCACTCATATTTCCTTTCCCCATCCCCCTCCACTTTATGCTTGTAAACCAATCCCTCTCTAACCACTCTCCTTACCTCCACCTCTACTCCAACCTCCACCAAAAAACTCTCTATATTATCATTGTTCAATAGAATGATGTTCAAAATGTATTCATGGGGAACTGTGAAAGCTACATATAGAAACTCCCTTGTGTGTGCTTAATGGAGGGCATAAAAATGACTTTAATAATAAAAATAACAGTATATTCAACCATGACTACAGAGCCGTAAGTACATTAATATGTATTTACAATTATGCACAGCAGGTTATGAGCATTTTGTGGATATATCAAAGTAGGTAACTGAGAAAATACTCTCAAATGCACCACAACTCTGCAGAGTTGTTCTATTAGGAGTCTACAATTAGGTCTGCATGTAGGTCAGACAGAAATCCATTCCAAAGTACAGAATATACAATTAAGGAGTTTGATATGCAAAACCAAACCCACAAAAATTAAACTATTAATTATTTTCAGTTGCACAAGGCGCTTCAATTCCAGTTCTGAAAATATTGCCAAGTTTTTGCAAGCATACTTGTTTGTACTTAATGCCGTGTGCGCTAAATGTGCTCTTTGAAAAATCTTGCCAACAAGAGCTCATAAAGCTTATTTATTTATGCATTTTATAACAGTGGATGGTTTTCACTGTCATCTACAAACAGGTCGTGGGTTTTTTGGTTTTGCCTTATATTTCATTGTATTTTCTCTGAGAATTCCTTTCTATAAGCAGCAGATATCCAAAAATTAATTTAAAGGAAAGTGTTTATTTCTATATTTTTTTTAAAGTTTAAGGAATTTAGTGGCCTTAAATTATTTCTGTGGAAGGGATTCACCTGGAATGAACATCCCTGTAACCTTCCTCACCATCCTCCATGACTGCATAGAAATCATTCATCTCTAATTCACCGGGAGAGGCTATCCTTAAAACCAAAATCTCATTTAGTATTGACTTTTTTCTTCAGTATTAGATACTGGGATCTCAGTTTTCTAGACAGTATGATTAAAATGTTCAAAAGTGGCTTCCAATTTGGGGTGCCCATCTTGAGACACTTGATTTTCAGAGGGCTGAGAGCTCACAGTTCCAACTGAAGTCAACGGCAGATGCAAGAGCTCAGATGGAGATGTCTAGTGCAGAGCCTCCAGAAATGATGGTCTCAAAAACTGAACTGATTTTTAAAACATTGACCTAATTGATAAACTTTTATCAAATATTGAGGGTTAATACAGAAGATTCTCCCCCAGTAAAATTTGCAATTGTAAAGCACTGACTTATTCTTTTTTGAAGGGTGGGGAGATCAAGCAGTGAATTCCAAGTTTGATATCTAATTTGTTTTGGCAGCATATTGCTTTTTTGTATTAAGTTTACTCCTTAATACTCCCTACTCTCCTTCTAGCCAATAAGAACAACATCTGGTTGTAAAGAATGTACATCTTCAGCTTCAGAACAATCTTTGTGCTGTTTGGGGTGGAGGAAAGCTAGTGTTTTGATGACCATTGTGATTTAATAGGAACTATTTTGAGACTGGCAAATTCAATAAAATCTCAGTCAACTTATGATTTCATTACATGCTTTTTGGCAATATTAGTCAGTGCTGCATTTGATGCATAGTACCCAAATCCCCAAAACAAGTTCAGGAGACTCCTGTTTTTCCCCCAGATTAAATTAGATCTTCCAAATGTTCTAATGAATTATTGTATATATAGAATGACTAATGTGCCATTCAAAGATTTGTTTTCTTGATTTATGTGCTATATTGACAAATTTATGTCAATTTTAACCAAAAAATGAATTTCCTTAACTTATCATAAGTAATAGCCTTCCTTAATTAAAAAACAAGAACACACATACACAACCAAAGCTCCTGTGTTAAGTGATTAAGGATAAACTCCTGTATTAAAATTAAAATTAAATTTAGAGTCTGGAATAATACATGCCAACAAAAGTTAGGAATCTTTGTTTTCTTTCATGTACTTACTTGTGGCCCATCTCATGGGCAATGGTAAACGCGAGATTCAGACCATTGTCCTCTGCAATAATACATTTTCGTTTTTCACTGCACATTCCACTCAAATATGCTATACCTAGGAAACACAACCACCACACCAGGATTAATCATTATGAGTATTATTTATTATTAATACTTACACTATGGCCCTGGATTGGGACCCTATTGTGCTGGTGCTGAACTAACACATAGGGATGTACCTGCCCTATACTGTTTACAAACTAATTAAAGAGAATATGCAATTAGTGAATATAGCATCAATAGGATAGAAGGGAAAAGAGAAGATCAGGATAGTGACAATATCACTCATTTACACAGTATATAGTGTGCACAAAATTTGTTCCGAAACAATGTTATGTATTTAAATAAGGTAAATACAGTAACATTTGTAATACAGTAAATTTTGAAAATGTAAAGTAATACAGTAAAATTTGAACAGCATATTGTTAAAAAGGGCAATACACATTGATAATTTTATCCACAAATCTGCACAATTTTTTTTGTTAATAGACTTTAGTTTTATTTTCTGTTCTTCAGTTTCTACTCTTTCATTTTAACATTAGTACTTATTAATTTTTTAAGCACCAATATGGAGTTCAGTGCACAAGTTATAAAGGAAGACAAGTTTTTACAGGAAACCTCACATTTCATAAAACTATACCAATTTTTAATAGACAGCAGTCTAACCATCACATTTATCATAAATGCCAAGGACCGTATCAAGCATATGATCTAAAACCTAGGATTTCAAAAACAGGAGCCTAAAAGTTAGACACTCAAGTCCATGATTAGGCTCCTAAATAAATGACCTAATATTCCAAAATGCTGAGCACCAAGCAGCTTTATTTGACTGAGATCATTTATTTAAGAACCTAGGATTTTAGGCTCCTATTTTTAAAGATCTTGGTTTAGGCAGTCTATTTGATTATTTACGTATTCCAAATGTACAGCCTATTTCCTATGGAACATCCCTTCAAAGGAATGGTGCCCTCTGGACCAACATATTTGTTGGATGTTTCTGATACAATTAAATGGCTAGAAGCATTTGGAATTTAGTCATAATTAGCTTTCTAAATTTACATCTCATAGGATGAAGTCCAAATATTTTAACTTGTCAGCCTGCAAACAAAAAGGCCTTATCTACAGTAGGAATTGTAGGCAATACCCCCATTGCTGCTCTGACTAGGTTTGCACAATGCAGTGGTTAAATTGTCTGGGGGCTAGTCTATACTAGTGCTCCCACTATTGTCAGCACCAATGGAGAAATGCTAGAAGAAAGGTAAGAGAATTACCTAACTTCTCAGTGTAGACACAGCAAAAAAGGCAACTGTGTTACACTGTGAAATGTTATTTTACATTGGGAAAGCCCTCTCTATGGGCTTTGTTTGCACAAAAAAGTGAGATGTCCCTAAAGGTTTTCCACAACATACCTTCCCCACACCCCTACAAAATGGAACATAAATACAATGTGTTGGCCTAAAAGCAGAGAAAGCTCTCGACTCTTCTCTGGCTGGTGAAATCTGGATGTGGCAGAAGTAGCTGGTGACTGGTTGAGGAGTTTGAGGCTCCCAGCCTTTCCTGCCAGTGGGCAGAGCAGCAAAGCAAATGAGAAAGGGGAAAGAGGTGCCTTAGCCAGCTCCTCTCTTCTAAAATGATGATGTTCCTTATATAGGCTTAATGCTTCCCTCCACCACTGCTTGATTGCTATAGCTGCTAGTTCCCCTTACTATTCTACTGGCTCTCACAGGCATGATATAGCACTGAACAGGTAAATCCTTTGATAGGTTCCGTATCTATTGCAAGGAAGAAACGATAACCAGTAGTACGCATTACAAACAACAAATATCAATTTACGTAACCAAGGCTTCTTTGTACACATAGTTCTTATAAGTGCGTTGATTACTGCTAATCTTCTAGGAATGTGAAGCCTGCATTCTACTTACATTAAATTAGATTCTGATTCTAGATACAGCCAAAAGCATCATATACAATTAATGCTTTATTCCTTATTAAACAAAGTTGACCTTATACATGAAAGACACATCAAACACTAGCGACTGGATGTAAATCAGTCAACTACTAATCGAGAACTAGTTTCATGTCTTGTCCATGGTTATTAATTTCACGTGTAAGGAAAAAAACTGGCTTCGGTAAGCAGCTGCTCTTGTTTAACTATCACAAAAAAAGACTTTCTTCACATATATATATATATATATATATATATATATATATTCACTGCAGTTTCCTTAGGTAAAAAAGAATTTCTTCATATGTATATGTTCACTGCAGTTTCCTGTGGCTTATTAACACAGCTGGAATTACTCCAAGGTTAAATCAACGCGAAATAACCAAAACAAAAAACAAAAATAAAAACCTTGAACAATTGCTCTTTTGTTATGATTGACGTATCCCCACTGAAACCTGTGGGCTTTCCACACAACTTCAAATTAACAAAATTTGTACTTGAAAAGTCTTTGCTTGAACTCAGTGAATTTTTAAAACAACCCAATTCCATGTCTAAGAAAAAAGCCTAAAAGAAACATTGACGGTTACATATGTCAGAACAAGAAACAGTACTGAACTCATGCATGCTTGATAGAAGATGTTAAAATTCTCTTAACCTGTTGATGATCAAAGATGCTTTTTAGGATAATTAAATACAGAATTACTAAATGCAGTAGAACCTCACTAATTTGCACTACAGCTATTATGAAATATTGCATTTTGTGAATTAATAAGTGCACAATCAATAAAATGGATTATGTTTCAGAAAATGAATATGGTTAATGATATGGTAGCAGTAAATATACTACCTTATATTTTGTGTAAAAAAAAGTCTTAGTACAATAATACATGCCCCCAGTACAGAATCTTCTAGTGTATCTTTGAGAGGCAAACACCTCTATTATTTTGCGTGTGTTTTAATGAATGCGGACTAGCTCTGATAGGTAGAATATCAAAAAGTTCTCAACTGTCTTTGCCCAGTTACTAGTGGACAAGTGTCCACATCATAAAACCATGAATAAAATTAGCAATAATAAGTATAATAGCAATAATAAGTATAATTGCAAACAGTGTCCATGGACAGACAAAGGATTCGATTAATATGGAGACGGAGGCACCCTCAACCCCAGAGATCCATCCATAATATTGGTGAAGTGTGGGGGGAAAAACATACTGCTCCCATGTTCAGTGTATAATTAAAAGCCTCGGTCATTTTTTAATAATGTTTTAATACGCCTGTTCTCATGAAATACAAAAAACTGTTGACCTGGAGTTTGGGTTGAAAAATTCTAGCATGTGCTTCAGGGGGACAAGAATCCTAAGAGAGGAAAATGTCACTCATCCTGTGCAGTAATTGTAGTTCTTTGAGATGTATGTCCCTGTGGGTGCTACACTTCAGGTGCATATGTGCCTCCTGAGCCTTCGATCAGAGATTTCTAGCTAGCAGTGTCCATTCGGCTCGCACATGAGCCTTATGCCTCCTCATGGCACTCACTGAGGCTATATAGGGATGCACTGGCCAACTGTCCTCAGTTCCTTCTGTTCTCAGTTATCCCCTAGGGAACAACTGAAGCAGAGGAAAAGGAAGACGAATAATCAAGCACTAAGACACACATCTCAAAGAACTACAGTTACTGCACAGAATGAGTAACATTTCCTTCTTCTTTGAGTAGTGTCCCTATGAGTTCTTCACTTCAGCTGACTTCCGAGCAATATCCCTAGAAGCAGGAGGGAGCTTTGGAACAGGGCTCAGAACTGAAGACAGTACTGCAGAGACAAATGACACATCAAATCTGACGGCAGAAGTCCAAGTAGTGTCTCTACATATCTCCGATAATGGAACATTGTTCCAAAATGCAGTAGATGTTGCCTGTGATCTGCATGAATGCATTCTCACTCATGGGGGGGAGAAGGAAGGGATGAACACCTGCACAATCATAACAGAAATACAACCTAATATCCATTTTAAAAGTCATTGAGCAGAAATAGAAGCCCCCTTAGCTCTATCTGCAAAGTATATGAAGAGTCTAGGCAATCTCTTAATCTGCTTAGTCCTATCCAGGTAGAAGGCCCTTCTAACATCCAAAGATGGAAATAGGATTTCTCTGAACTGTGATGTTTCAGAAAAAAAAATACTGGTAGATGATGTGATGTTATATGATTAAAATATGACCATGTAGATCATTATTTAACAGTGGTAGCAACAATCACAACAAATCTTGTACAAACTGCTTCAAGTAAGGTGTCAATGGAGAAGTTATGGTTTGCTGAATATGATTATCCTATTTGTATGCAAGTATCGTTTTTGTTTATGAAGTTATGAATATTGACTATGTACCTGAATTTCAAATGTGTTTGCTCCTGTGGTATCACCAATAGGGTAATTTGCGTCCAGCACATTGTGAATGGAGTATTCAAGTTGATGGCTCATCAATGAACACGATGGACCATGGAAGAAGCCTATCCACCCCTGATGGACTTTCATATGAACGTTTTCACTAGAGTATGCAAGAGCATGTGACTAAATCATGCAACCCTAAACTCCATCTTGTTCCCTGTATTTTTCCACAAACTGGACTGAGGGCTTTGTTTTAATAGATTCTAGGGCTGGAAGGGACCTTGAGAGGTCATCGAGTCCAGTCCCCTGCCCTCATGGCAGGACCAAATACTGTCTAGACCATCCCTGATAGACATTTATCTAACCTACTCTTAAATATCTCCAGAGATGGAGATTCCACAACCTCCCTAGGAAGTTTATTCCAGTGTTTAACCACCCTGACAGTTAGGAACTTTTTCCTAATGTCCAACCTAAACCTCCCTTGCTGCAGTTTAAGCCCATTGCTTCTTGTTCTATCCTTAGAGGCTAAGATGAACAAGTTTTCTCCCTCCTCCTTATGACATCCTTTTAGATACCTGAAAACTGCTATCATGTCCTCTCTCAGTCTTCTCTTTTCCAAACTAAACAAACCCAATTCTTTCAGCCTTCCTTCATAAGTCATGTTCTCTAGACCTTTAATCATTCTTGTTGCTCTTCTCTGGACCCTCTCCAATTTCTCCACATCTTTCTTGAAATGCGGTGCCCAGAACTGGACACAATACTCCAGTTGAGGCCTAACCAGCGCAGAGTAGAGCGGAAGAATGACTTCTCGTGTCTTGCTCACAACACACCTGTTAATGCATCCCAGAATCATGTTTGCTTTTTTTTGCAACATCATCACACTGTTGACTCATATTTAGCTTGTGGTCCACTATAACCCCTAGATCCCTTTCTGCCGTACTCCTTCCTAGACAGTCTCTTCCCATTCTGTATGTGTGAAACTGATTGTTCCTTCCTAAGTGGAGGCTTTGCATTTGTCTTTGTTAAACTTCATCCTGTTTACCTCAGACCATTTCTCCAATTTGTCCAGATCATTTTGAATTATGACCCTATCCTCGAAAGCAGTTGCAATCCCTCCCAGTTTGGTATCATCTGCAAACTTAATAAGCGTACTTTCTATGCCAATATCTAAGTCGTTGACGAAGATATTGAACAGAGTGGTCCCAAACAGACCCCTGCGGAACCCCATTTGTTATACCTTTCCAGCAGGATTAGGAACCATTAATAACTATTCTCTGAGTACGGTTATCCAGCCAGTTATGCACCCACCTTATAGTAGCCCCATCTAAGTTGTATTTGCCTAGTTTATTGATAAGAATGTCATGCGAGACCGTATCAAATGCCTTACTAAAGTCTAGGTATACCACATCCACTGCTTCTCCCTTATCCACAAGACTCATTATCCTATCAAAGAAAGCTATCAGATTGGTTTGACATGATTTGTTCTTTACAAATCCATGCTGGCTATTCCCTATTACCTTACCACCTTCCAAGTGTTTGCAGATGATTTCCTTAATTACTTGCTCCATTATCTTCCCTGGCACAGAAGTTAAACTAACTGGTCTGTAGTTTCCTGGGTTGTTTTTATTTCCCTTTTTATAGATGGGCACTATATTTGCCCTTTTCCAGTCTTCTGGAATCTCGCCTGTCTCCCGTGATTTTCCAAAGATAATAGCTAGAGGCTCAGATACCTCCTCTATTAGCTCCTTGAGTATTCTAGGATGCATTTCATCACGCCCTGGTGATTTGAAGGCATCTAACTTTTCTAAGTGATTTTTAACTTATCTTACAAACTTACCCCCTTCCCATTAGCATTCACTATGTTAGGCATTCCTTCAGACTTCTCGGTGAAGACCGAAACAAAGAAGTCATTGAGCATCTCTGCCATTTCCAAGTTTCCTGTTACTGTTTCTCCCTCCTCACTGAGCAGTGGGCCTACCCTGTCCTTGGTCTTCCTCTTGCTTCTAATGTATTGATAAAAAATCTTCTTGTTTCCCTTTATTCCTGTAGCTAGTTTGAGCTCATTTTATGCCTTTGCCTTTCTAATCTTGCCCCTGCATTCCTGTGTTGTTTGCCTATATTCATCCTTTCTAATTTGTCCTAGTTTCCATTTTTATATGACTCCTTTTTATTTTTTAGATCATGCAAGATCTTGTGGTTAAGCCAAGCTGCTCTTTTGCCATATTTTCTATCTTTCCTACCCAGCAGAATAGCTTGCTTTTGGGCCCTTAATAGTGTCCCTTTGAAATACTGCCAACTCTCCTCAGTTGTTTTTCCCCTAAGTCTTGATTCCCATGGGACCTTACCTATCAGCTTTCTGAGCTTACCAAAATCCGCCTTCCTGAAATCCATTGTCTCTATTTTGCTGTACTCCCTTCTACCCTTCCTTAGAATTGTGAACTCTATGATTCTTTCACCCAAGCTGCCTTCCACTTTCAAATTCTCAACGAGTTCCTCCCTATTTGTTAAAATCAAATCTAGAATAGCTTTTCCCCAGTAGCTTTTTCAACCTTCTGAAATAAAAAGTTGTCTGCAATGCAGTCCAAGAACTTATTGGATAGTCTGTGCCCCGCTGTGTTATTTTCCCAACATATATCTGGATAGTTGAAGTGAGTTTCCCTCCACGTAGCAGAAGCTATAAAAGTCCCTGGAAACATCTCCATTTGGTCTCTTTCCTGCTCTGATCTCTGGACTATGAACTTAGACTAATGGGAGCATTCTAACCAAGGGACTGAGGACCTTCCAATGATTTTGTAGAAACCAGAGACTTAACAAACCAGCAGTTTATGCCATCACTGCTTCAACCCTGATCCTAGAACCTTGCAATTACTGTATGTATTTGATTCCTTTAACCAATTTTAACTCACCTCTTTCTTTCTTTCTATAAATAAACCTTTAGATATTAAATACTAAAGGATTGGCAACAGTGTGATTATTGGGTAAAATCTGAGTTATATTTTGACCTGGGTATGTGACCTTTGGGATCAGAAGAACCCTTAGTTTGATGAAACTGGTTATAAATAACCACTCATCATTAAGTCTAGTGTCTGGGTGTTGAATCCAGGACTGGAATACCTGAGGAAGTTGCATTTCTGACTTCTTGTTAGCCAGTGTGGTGAGACAGAAGTTTACTTTTGTTGTGGGTTGGGTATATCTTATAGAAGAATAACCCCCAGTTTTGGAATGTGTCTGCCCTATTTCTCAGCAACTTGTCCTGAATTTGGTATTCTCAGTTGTGACCAACTGAGGCATGGTGACATTTGGCATAGTTTTGGCAGGTTTCACGGAACCAGGTCAATTAAGCTTGATCAGAACCCCATGCTATTCAAAATTTGAAATTTGATATTGAGAGTTTTGGTGCTTAAAGAGTAGCTACAATGAGTAAGCAATGATCATATGAGGGTCTTGACAGAAAAATTCTGGAAGATTTGTGCCCACAAAAGGGATTATCCTTTAAGAAGAAATCACCTGCCCTGGATGCAGCTGCTACAGCAGAAGCAACCAAACGCCAGGCCCTGAGAGAGAGCCTGTGTCTTGAACATGAACAAAGAAATGGAAGAGATTCATCCATTGGTCTGGGTGTTGTTACCTCTGGCCGGAATCAGTTCCCCTTTCCCTCATTCTAGATTACCTTCTGGATCTACAGACATCCGGATTATCCACTAGTTTGGTCAAGGTAAACCCAGCTGCCATATTGGCCTTTCATCCCCTGGTTGAGGGAGTCTCCATTTTTGCTCACCCAGTATCATACAGATTTGTTAACGGTCTGGATAATCTTTTCCCCCACATCAGACACCCCACCCTGTCTTGGGACCTCAACCTAGTTCTCAACCACCTCATAAAAGCTCCATTTGAACCAATGGTGACCTGCTCCCTATGTGAAATCCTGGTCTCCCTGAGGGACAGTACCAGTGGTCTGTTAAATTACTGTTGATAGGCAGCCCACAGGTCCCAATGTGGCCATTGCAGGTGTCTATAAGGAAGTGGGGTGGCATACAAGGCTGGTTCCACCACCTTCAGTGACCAGCAAGGTCTTCCCTGCGTGAAGGCTGATTCCCAAAGAGGTATGTAGGAGAACCCCTCACTGAAAATCGAGGGGACCGATTGGGAGTCCTCTTCCTCCACATCCTCCCATGGCAGGGGGTTGGAGGGCAGCCACTGAGGACAGAGGAGAGCCCTGTACCATGAAATGGCCACTTAGAGACTGAAGTCTCAGTACTGAGAGATGCTCAGTACCCAACAACAACGGGGACTCTGGTTCATCTGACACTGAGAGATCCCTCATGTATCAGAACTCCTGTGGTACCAAAAAGGATCTGAGTACCAACACCGTAGCTGAGGTTGCCATAACCGGAGCTGACATTACCAACATCAATGGGTGTACTGCAGGCATTGTAGATGTCAGGCACCGATGCTTGCTTGGTGCCAAAGGATTCTGTTTGCACAGCTGGTACTCCTGGCTGAGCTGTTTACATCAGTACCGATGGCTAGGTTAAAGTGCATGACAGTACCAACAGCTGAACGGGATACTTGGGTGCCAATGGCAGGGCCAAACTTGATGGTACCTTGTGCTTACCCTCCTTACTGGTGGAGGGTGTAGGTGCCCTATCGAAGCCATACTTTCTGTTCTTAGCACTCCAAGGCTTCGCAGGCCACCAGTACTAGAGGAACAGTCCCTGTCCTCAATAGTACCCTTGGAGACCAAGGACCTCGATGGGTACCTGTTTTGTTTGTTTGTTTGTTTGTTTGCTTGGTTTTTTTAGTGTGTGGTTTTTTTTGAGCTGGCTCCTTTAAGTGAGAGACCATGCTCCTCTTTCGGAGAGTCTTCACAATGGGCTCCAAAAACTTCCCTTTCTTTCTGTCCTTAGAACTCCAAGGCTTCCCATGCCCCAAGGCTGATGGGGTGTTGGATCTGTCCAGTGATGGATATACTGGGGTGGAGGGTCCTCCTGACTTGGCTCAGAGGGTGGTTGCAGGGAGCCTTCCATAGCCAAGTAGTCTGAGCTATCTCCCTGTCCTTTGTAGCCCTGGACTTAAGGGCCAAACAGAAGGAACACCTGTGGGAGACATGGGGCTTCCCCAGGCAATGGACAGACTTGGAATGTCCATTGCCTACTGGTATAGCCTCTCAGTAAAAGAGGCAGCATTTGAAGCCTGGAGAACCAGGAATACCCTGCCAGGAGACGACAAGACTCCTGAAGGAAAAAGAAGGCAAAAATGATCCTCTGCCCTAAAACTAACTCTACTAAACACTAACCTACAGCTATAAACTAACTAACTTTGAGAAAAAAAGAAAAGAGAGAAGGCCGAATACACTCTAGATGGATGTGCTAGGAGCTAGGGTTCCATTGTGGGCTGGGGCAGTAGAGAAGGAACAGAGAGCAGTTCACCCACGCACCCCTGCATAGCCTCAGTGTCTGCCACAAGGAGGCCTAGGGTGTATGTGTGGGCTGAATGGTCAGTGCTAGCTAGAAATCTCCAATTGAGGGCTTGAGAGACACATGCACACCTGAAGTGGAGCACCCATAGGGATACTACTCGAAGAAGAATGCAGTTTTCTTAAAACAAAATCCTGAAGTGTGTGAAAATATGCAAACAGTAAAGTCACCCAGAAAACCTCAACTTTATACCTGTGTCAATGTCATGAGAACAGCCAGAAACTCAGAGGAAACATTATCTATCCTTTATGTGGACCACTTTCTACTAAAATACTTATCTTAGAAACATAGGAATTCCCATACTGGATTAGATCAGTGATCCATCTAGTTTAACACAGTGCTGCTGCAGTGACTAGAATCAGATGCTTCAGAAAAAAAGGGTACAAAACACCCTATAGTAGACAGGCCCCAAGCCAGCAAAGCACTTATGTATGTGCTTAACTTTGAACACATGGTCAAGACCCTTTGACTACATTGGGACTATTCACATGTTTAAAGAAAAGTACATGCTTAAGTGCTTTGTTGGATCAAAGCCCTATAGAATTCCAAAACAAGAACTATGTTCAGACACAGTTAAGGTTGAGAGTATGCATAGGTAATTTAAGGTAAATAATGGATCTAGCAATTATACCATAACCAAGCAAGAAATTCAGTTTTAAGGTTACACTTAAATGAAAGCCAAATATGTTAAGGCACCCAAAAACCCATTAACCCTGATTTGTAGTGAGACCATACAATCACGATTAAAGCATGTCAGTGTTTGTGGCCCCAGGTTAGATTAAGCTGATTTTTAAGACACGGGGGGGTCTTGGTTCCGCCCATCCCTCTCCCCCCGCCCCAGTATCTCTACGAGGGACAGGGTCATGTCGGGAGGCTTCACGTTGGCATCCTCTGTTAATCCTCCAGGATGGAGGGACCAATCCTGACAATTTGGCCATCAATACTTTAACAATCTTACTGCTGAATATAAAAGGGATTTTCTGCCCCTAAGCATGATGGTCTTCAGCAGTTAGCCGCTAATATGCTTCAGGAAACACATTCCACCAAGGACTCTCAATTACAGACCAGAGGTTATCAGATTGCAGCTTCCAATTATCATCAACAGTTTAGAATTTGCACCTATGTGAAACTTGGACTTAAGCTTCAAGTATCTGGACAATCTGAGGAAGATAACAAGATCGCCTGGAATGTCATATTTGTAAATGACGTAAATCTGATGAATATTTACTGCCCCTCTTCTGAACAGTGGAAACACCCTCTGCTCTCTCTTGTTCCATATCCCATAGTGGTATGTGGTGACTTCAATTGCCCTGATATGAACGTCCACAACGCTGCTGATTCGCCTCATGGTGAAATGCTCCTTGACCATGCAAGTGCTCCCAATCTATCCTGCCTTTATGATCCTAAGCAGTCTCATACTTTCCACTCAGCCCTTTAGGGTACTAAGTGATCACCAGATCTTGTTTTCATTTCTGTAGATGCTCCATTTTCCCTCTCAGCATACATGTGGAAATTCCCACATTTCCTTTTCACAGTCATAGCAGTGCTAGAGAAAGCAGTGGCTATAATAAACCCAAGCAAGAAAAAGAACTTTTGGATTCAGAAAAGAATCTGACAGACACCTCATAGTCGTGGAGTCATGGCACATGGCTGATGATATGAACATTGCTTACAACTTATTCTGTGAGACTTTAAGAGCAGCTAGAAAGTTGATTCCACATGCTTTTTGTAGGGCATCTATCCCCTGCCGGCTTGATTTCTGTGACAACCTTTATGGAAAAAAAAGACAGTGTGCTTAGCCTGAAGGGACAAAACAAGCCGCTAATATATTAAAAGAAACCACTAATATGGAATGCTGTAGTATTAAGAGACAAGAAAGGTGTCACTAATGAGTTGAAAGTTTGGACTTCATGCACTCAGGTCATAGGGGTTTGGGGCCTTCTTCATTTCCTTTAGGCAGAGGCGATCCCTAAGTGCCCTACACATGTCACAGCAAATGCTGTGGTCGCCAACAGCCAACTAGTAATCACAGAGATCATGATCTGAAGGAACTGTCTGCTATCAGAAAAATTCGGTCTATCCCCTCAGCCGACTCCAGTTTATCCCAGCCATTCAATGGGGAGGAACTGGAATCAGTGATTTCTTTCTTAAAACCTTACAAAGCTCCTGGGCTTGAAAACATCCATGGGGAGTTCCCGCATCACATGAGCTCATCCTGTTGTGACTTTCCACTACGACCCTATAATACTTGTCTGGAATGCTGTAAAGTTCCAAAAGTCTGGTGAAGGTCAGATGTAGTTGGACACCTTAAGCCTAGAAGGATGCCGGATGACCTGAAGAACTAATGCACAATTGTTCTGATCAGCATCACTTTTACACTGCTCCAAGAGACTGGTACTTAAATTACTGTTTTCTCACAGTTACATCATTACCAGGCAGGGTTCCGACCAGGCTGTAGTGCTGAAGATCAAGTGATTAGACTGACATCTCTTATTAAGGATGCTTTTGAAATAGGCAGAAGGTCAGCACTGTTTTTGTTGATCTTTCATTGGCATACGATGCAGTTTGGAACTGTGGATTAGTCCTAAAATTTTACTCTATTGTTGCACACAAGAAATGTGTAGAGTTTATTATGCAGATGATTTCTAAAAGAACAGTGATCATCCAGTGTGGAGATGGTTTAAGTTGCCCCCACCATATGAACAATGGACTCCCACACCGATCTGTACTTGCTCTGATGCCCTTTAATATATACAACTGGCCTACCGACCTCCTCAGAAACTAAGTTTGTGTATGCTGATGACGTCTGTGTGGCAATAGCCATAAGGAGCTGAATTCCAGCCTGCCATCTGACCTTGACACCTTGGCTAAATACTTTTCAAAGTGGTGACTGAAACTAAACAAGCTAAAGACAGTATCATCTTGCTTCCATCTCATCAATTGTTAGCTCATCAACAGCTGCAGGTCCTTCTGAACAAACCAGCCAATCATTTTTGAACCATACCTTACTTATCTGGGGATAAAGCTTGACCAATCCCTGCCCTTTTGACAACACATCAAGAAGACACATGCTAAAATCCAACCGAGTGTCATACTCCCTCCACAGGTTTACCAGCAACTAATTGCGTGCTAGACCTGCAACCTCATGGGCATTCGCCAATACCCTAATTATTGTACCTGCCAAATACTGCGTGGCAGCATGGGGCTCCAGTCATCACTGTGGCAAGTTGGACTCAACAATCAACTTTTCCCTTCATATCATCACTGGTGCAATGCAGACAATTCCAATCTCCACTCCAATGTCCTGGCTGGCATTGCTCCCCCAGCAATTAAATGTGAAGGCAGGGTTCTGGCCACATTATTGTGACAGCTAATTATCACAACAGCTTACTTTACAATTTTGTCTTAAAGACACATTAGAAATGCAGGCTAAATACAAGATACTCCTTTTCTGAAATAGTTGTGCCTCTCAGACAGTACATCAGACATGACCTTTCTGAGGAGCAGCAGTAGCAGGTGGTGCAGGACTACAGTTTGTATCGATGGCACATTTCTGGGCAGATAGACAACTTAGATCTGCATCCCCTAGTCTCTCTGGATCAGCTCACACACGCCCCTCAGAACCAGCTTGTGAACCAAAAAATCCTTCTGTGTTACAATAGATGTGGTTTTGGATTGTTCTCTTTGTCATCTTGATGGTGGATGGATGTGCTCAATAGAGTGGCTACATCACTTACCCAACATCTAATTCATTGTGTCATCAGAAGCTATAGGCCAGAATACCACAGGGCAGAGTTAAGGTTGTCTGGCTTCCGTAACCATGCATTTCCACTTAAAATGTTTCTTGTAAGTGTAACCTTAACTCTCTATTTCTTTGATTTATATTATATGTGCAAACTTAACTCCATCCTATGTTTCCTCCCCGAGAATCTCCATAGTTTTTAAAAATTGTTAAAAACTACATATACAAACACTGAACAAACAGAATGGCCTGATGTGTGAAGTGCAAAGTAAGGGGCTAAATGTTTTCATTTTAATTTCAATAGAAAATTTTCAAAAGTTCTTGTAAACTAGAAAATATGATGTTTTACAAAAAGTTCTCTTTTCTAAGAAAGGCCAAATTTTCAATGATTTTTTTGCCCACTGCTTGATTCCCTCCCCTTCCCTCTCTCCCCCCCCCCCCAAAAAAAAAATTCTGATCAGCTCTATTTGGAGACATAGCTGTGCAAAATGGTTTAGGCTGAAACACAATCTTGCTGGAAATCAATTTGAATTTTATCCTAATCTGTTAACATGAACCTAGGCCTGAGAAAATTCCATGAAATGAGGCAGATGCTATTTGCTCACCTGGGTCCCTTCTAGTCATAAGTGCCCCAGGGTCTCTGTACTAATTAACCATCAAGCTCCAGAATCTATTCCTTGACTTCAGACGGATCTGTGGCCCATACGCCTACCATTATGGAGTGCTACCATCTGTGCTCATTTCCTGAGCCACTGCAACACTCCTGGAAATTTCACCGTTTCTGCTGCTCTGTTTTGGGCATGAGAACCTCCTGCCCTCCAGAAAAATGTTTGCAGATTGGGGAAGATAATGATGGCCTGCCAAAAGAAATGCACAAAGTGCATATGGCACCATCCTGAACCAAAGAGAGTTTGGTAGTGCCTGCCCAACTTTAGGATGAATGAAGCTAGACAGTGTCTCTACCACGGATAAGGTTCAGGATTTACATAAAGTTTCAGTCTCTACATGAACCTAAACATCTAAGAGAACTAGTTAGCTGCACTTGTTCCATTGCCAACCCTTGATTACAGAACCTGAAGTGTTGTGTTAACATAACACGTAAAATAAAGCATGCAGCCCCATTTCTTATTGATATACTTTGGATTTGCATTTTAAGTGTTCCTTATGGCAGGACTTACATTGTCAGTGGTGAAGGCTCTTTTACTATGAAGTTCTCTGGGGTGCTACCCATCAATCAAGGTTGCACTTTTGACTGAGATGCAAAACAGTGGAAAAGAGTAGGTTCCACAAGTGCCTATTGCCTTCTATATCATCCATCCAAAAAAACTAAGAACTTTATTATTAACACATGTACACTGCATATTACTGAATTCATACTGTTTGGGCTTGTCATTTGGTATTTTTCTAAGTTAACTTTGATTGTTCCATTTTTTGTAAATTTACTAAAATTGTTAATATTTATTTCGTTAAAATATTATTTTACATGTATATAGCATCTTTTGTCCTAAAGGTTCCAAGACAGTTTCACAAACTATACGTATTGTAACACTCCACTGAAATGCAGCCACCTCTGGAGTGCAGGGCAGACTAGCAGTGCATAACACAACACTCAATAAAGGGTGAAAATGGGGATTTTGTCCAAGAACACAGGGCAAACCTTTGCTCTACAATAAGTGACATAGGATACAGAGCAGACATGGGTTAAAGTTTTATTAGAAAATGTATTAAAAAAGTAAAACCACTGCAATAAAGAAAGAACATGATGAATGTCCATGTGTATCTGTTTGCTTTGGCTATTGTGGCAGCCCAAAACCAGTTGGCCTGGGGCTTCCTGTTAGATAACAGTAAAACTCAGCTGGCTTGACCAGCTTGAAACACCTCACACACTGTTGTCATGATATTTATTTAAAAGATGTCATGTAACAGATCTTTGGGAAATGAATAACTCATTGATCATTCATATTCTTGTTTGATGTATATATGGTTAACCTACAGAGAATTATAAAGCAATGCTGGAAATGTGTAACTAAAATGTGTTTAAACTAGGCCTGTCAGGGGAAGTTGATTAACAGGTTTTTCCCGACAAAGAAAAGGAGCCAACGTCCCATATCAGGTGTGGACAAAGACAGTGGGATGTCTTTTGAATCAGAGGTTGCAGGAAGAATATTTGCATTGTAAAAATCTCAAACTTTCATCTTCACCAGACAGCATGGTGTCTACACCCAGTAGGGGAAAGGAACTTCATCTGGAGATACACTTCAGAAAAATACCTTTCAAAAGTTTCCTGGACTATAAAAAGAAGAGGAGACAACCCCTGTTTTATCCTTCACTTGACGAGACAAAGAAACCAAGCACTTTGAACTCTGTGTTTGGATCCTGGCTAAGGACTAGCTAGCCATGCTGGAAGAATGATCACGGTTAGAAAACTTTGACCAAAAGAGTCCTGTTTGTTAAGTTGAGTTTCAGTCTTAGAAGTGTATTTTCACTTTGGTTTTCTTGTAACCATCTCTACCCCTATTACTTCTACTTGGTATCACTTAAACTGGATACAGGAATGTCCTTATGTTAATAAGGATGTTTTACTTTTACTATAAATCAACTCAGCACTGTGACTGAAGGGAAGGGTGTGTTAACCCCAGTTCAATTAATAAACTAATGTGTACTGTCTCTTTAAAGGAGCAGTGAATTTGATATGGTTTTGTAGGCGCTACAGTAAGAGGGGCTGAGCACTGCAGGAGATGTTTTGGGGAAACTCCAGCCTGGAAGTGTTGTTGATGTCATCCTGCAAGGAGTAACCAGGCTGGGGGAGCCAAGGGGAGGTCATTGTACGGGAAGCAGGGTGCTGGTGTTAGGACACTGAGACAAAGCTGGGCAGCACAGAAGCACCCAGGGTTACAGGGCACGTGGTAACACTACCCCTTACTGGTCTGGGCTGAACACCAAAGCGTCACATACACACACACGTTTTTCATTTGAATTGACAAATATATGGACTTGAAATCATGGATGGTGGAAATTTAGTTTGACTTGCATCTCTGGTTCTGACAAACTAATATTTGTTTTCTTTCAGCAGTCTATGTGTTTCCCATAAAGGGGGCGGGTAGGGGAGAAGCTTTCCATATTGCTGTTAAGAGTAGCTTGTGTTATTTATACCTTTAAGTAACAGCTTTCTATAAGATAAGGCTTTCTGGAAAAAATGTTACTCATTTGTCACTTATAAATGAGCCAGCAACCATATAACACTGGAAAGGCAGAAACCAACACTTTTACTATACAACTATCTCAAGTTAGAACAGCCAAAAACTGAGTGTTACATCTTTGTTTATGGATAAAAGACTTTGACCAAAACAGTGGTCTAGAGACACAACTTGCTGCATACTATGTTTGATATCTCTAAGTTTTGACCAGCTGTACTATTGGCCTGTGAGTCATAAGACCCTACCTAGAAATAAAGGCCTCCTCTAAGATATTATTTATAACTCCATAAGGGAACTAGATGCTTATTTGTTTAATAACAAACAATAAGTTAACTATTAATATATACTTAATTGATCAAACTGCTGCACTTCAATCCTGAGAGTGGGGGAAAAAAACTAGAAAAAGGGAGGGAAATGTATGCAGGTATGTAAAAGATACATGCATGGATTCAGAGTGGATAATTGTGTGGTGTTAGCTCCTAAGTCATTGGTTGCTGCACTGTGTTAATTTAATCACAATTTGTATAACATCATATAGATAACCAAGCTGCAGCAAGTCAGCCATTTTGCACAAAAACCTAGACCACACAGAGTTGTCTGTTCTGAAAGTCTTTAAAATGGCTTCAGCTAAATCAATTCTGGCACTGAGTGAAGACATGGCATAACAATTTTTTAAAACTGTTTGAGATATGGTCTTCAGAATGATTTTAAAGAGCATTCTTAAAAGCTATCCGCTGCACACACAGACTTCAGGCCCCTGCAAACAAACTATTTTTCACAGTCACTTTTTAAAAAAATTTCCTAACATGGAAAATTGTATAACAACCATGAGCCCTAAGAATAGGGGTGAAAGAAAGAGAAAGTCATGATTTAAAAGAAAAATGCATACAGAAAAATCAGAGAAAATGGAAGACACAGAAGGAAACACTTCAAGAACACTACCCAATTAGCATCCAATGGTATATGAAGCAGAAGGGTGGGTTACACTGGGTTAACTTGTAGTATCTGTTCAAATCTTTAATAACCATCAATGGACGATAGAGAAGGTACAAGGGAAAAATCACTTATAAAAATAATAAATTTATTGTGGCATTTATAGAAGAGAAAGTTACTCACCTTGTGCAGTAACGGAGGTTCTTCAATGTGTGTCCCTGGGGGTGCTCCACTTTAGGTGTCTGTGCGCCCCAGCGCTCATAATCAGAGATTTATGTTAGCAGTGCCCAGTTGGGTCCCCATCTCGTGCCACTTCAGGTGGTTAACTGGTGCTGTGCGACCAACCTCCCCTCTGTTCCTTTTCTACTGCAGATCATAGTAATAAACTCCAAAGCAAAGGGGAGGATGGAGGGTAGTGGAGCACCCACAGGGACACACATCTCGAAGAACCTCTGTTACTGCACAAGGTGAGTAACTTTCTCTTATTCTTCTTCGAGTGATGTCCCTGTGGGTGCTCCACTCTAGGTGACTTCAGGGCAGTGCCCTCCAGTGGAAAGAGGGGGCTTTGAAGTTGAAGTCATAGAAGATGAGAGTACAGTGTGACCGAACGGGGTATTGGAAGATGAATGTTGTTGCAAAGCATAATGCTGGGTAAATGTGTGTGGTGAGGTCCAGGTTGCAGCCCTACAGATTTCTGTGATGGGAACATTGTTAAGAAATGCTATGGAGGCTGACAGGGCTTTGGTAGAATGCATGCAGATCCCCGTAAAGGGTTGTCGGTCATGCTGGAGGTAACAGAGTTTTATGTAGGCTGATATCCATTTGAATAGATGTTGTTTGGATATGGCGTTGCCTTTTGATCGTTCGGTGATTGAAACAAACAATTTTGGAGTTCTGCAAAAAGATTTTGTTCCATCAGTGTAGAAGGCTATAGCCCTGTGGACATCCAAAGAGTGTAACCTGGATGGTCGTCTGTCCATATGTGGTTTGGGAAAAAATGTTGGTAAGTGGATTGGTTGGTTGAGGTGGAAGGAGGAGACAACTCTAGGTAGAAACTTGGGATGTGGTCCACCATAAAAGGGAGTCTTTGATTGTATCCGGCATGGTGAGGCACTTGTCAATATTGTGCCTGTAAGGGACATAATTTGTCTGGAACCAGGCTTTTAGACACTGCATATGTAGTCTTGCGTGTCAGACAACAAAGGTCGTGGAAGCCATGTGGCATTTCTAAAACATAGCTTTTTTCTGATAGCATGCCTCCAGTTTGACCCACTATTCTAATTTTCTCATGGCAGGACTTCCTTGTTTAATCTTTCCAAAGATTCAAAAATGCTGCTATTCACAGGGCAATGTGGTTCATCGTTACATGTCGCTGAAAATTATTAATATTCTTAACCTACATTAAAATCCAATACATTTTTATCCAGATTTTGGACAGAGCTAGAAAAAAAAAACTCATGTTGAGATCTTCACAATCAAAGTTTCCCCCTACTGTATTATAAAAGGGCCCACCAAAAGTTTCTGGCAGACTTCTGCGTAAAGTAACATAATGAATGTGATTCGCTAATTTGAAAAGGAGACGCTTTTACCTCTTAGGCTGGAAAAATAGAACGGAGCTTTCCATAGTAAAGCTGCAGCACCGTCAGCTGGACAGCTAGATACAGGTTCCAAGCTGAGCCTCAGCCATTTCAGAACAGCCCTCATGAAAATAATAAAAAAATCAAACAGCTTGTTCTTGATCACGTTTCTCACTGACGTACTGGACCGCCGTAGAGAATATTCTGTTTCCTTTGTTTGAGTATCAGATGCCCTATGATAACAGTCTGTGCCCATTTCCTTCAAATAACAGCTCCTCTGAATAAGATGCCAGAACATTTGTCACTATGTGGTTCAGCTTTTGTTTTACCGCAGCTAATTTTTTGGAGCAACAGTGAAGGAGTCCAGGGAGATTTGTCTGGGTAGGTTCCATTCCACTCACACAGCAGACAAGCAGGAATGGTGATGATGATGAACACCATCATACCTTTTAGCGACCTCAGCTGCAATTATTTGGGAAAGCTCAGAACAGTTTTCTGTTCATTGTAACTTGTTCTTCCATTAGATTTCTTTACAGCTGGGTCATGTGCTGGTGTGTTGCTCTGAATTCTTTCAGGCTATTCTTTGTACCTTTCCCACCATCCCATTCCTTTGGCTACATTTTTCCAGGAAGAGGGGTGGGTGGAGAAACACATTTGTGTGAATTATCCATTTCAAGCCCTGACGACATCCAAACATACGGCACTCGTCTTCCTGGGATTTTCTGTAGCAGCAACAGAAGCCAGAAACTCTTCTTTACAGAGTTGGTTTTAAGCTTCTTTCATAATATACATTTTCTTCTTTCCAATAAAAATTGTTTTTGAAAAATTAGAATACCACATCAAATGGAAAAAAATATGTACTGCATTGAATGTACAATTGAAGTATCATGATGATATGTAAAGTGCAAAATTTTCTTCATTATAATTTTGATCCTCACTATCATATGAATATAGCAGGAGAAGGTATTTACTCACTTGATTCAAAGTGGAGCATCACCATTATTATTTACTGTGATGTGCTGCCAACATTTTAATAAGTTTCTTCCTCAAAAACCTCCTAGCCAGCAATAGATGTGACATTCCCTGGATAAAACAGTCTTCCCTCCACCACCACCAACAAAAAAAATCATCAGTTCCATATTCACTCAAAACCCTCCACCAGTTCCTTGCCTTTCCACCCCTGATCCATCCACCACACTTACCATGGTTCCCCTGCTAATTGCCTATAGGAGTGACTCTTTTAGGTCTCTTCTATACACAGCATCAGTAGTGATGAAATACAAGGGCAATGGAGATTGGAGGGACCAACAAGAGCAGTAGAGCTGAATTACTGGTCAGAGGGGAGGGGAGAGGAGGGTATTTCCATACCTTAATTCATTTTGATTTCTTTTAAGTTTACCCTTAACTATGAATTTCTTGGATTTGTAATGCTTGTCTTTAGGATAATTACAACATCCCTACAATGTTTTTACCCTTAAGTTACTGATATGTACTCTCAACCTTAACTTCAGTTTAGCTCTGGCCTGAGAAATTTCTTTATTTAATTATTTAAAAAATTCATACATGAACACAAAACAAGAAACTAAAAGAGAATGTTTCCAGGAGATATTTATAATGATTTAAACATATGCAATCCTAACCTTAAGACTCCCTTTTAAAATAACTTTTATGGCAAGATTCACCAGGACACCTTTGCGGCTTTACCCCACTCTGGAGAGTGTGACAGACCCAGACCAGTGGGGTACAGGAGTCTGGTAGAGGGCAAATATACTGGTCACTGGATGAGTAGTTTTCTGTTCCCTGAGTGACCAGAGCAGGGGCTGCACTAGAGTAATCAGGAACCTGCTAGAACCAGTTAAGGCAGGCAGGCTAATTAGGACACCTGGAGCCAATTAAGAAGAAGCTGCTAGAATCAATTAAGGCAGGCTAATCAGGGCACTTGGGTTTTAAAAGGAGCTCACTTCAGTTTGTGGTGTGAGTGTGAGGAGCTGAGAGTGAGAGGGTGTGCTGCTGGAGGACTGAGGAGCACAAGCATTATCAGACACCAGGAGGAAGGTCCTGTGGTGAGAATAAGGAAGGTGTTTGGAGGAGGCCATGGGGAAGTAGCCCAGGGAGTTGTAACTGTCATGCAGCTGTTACAGGAGGCACTATAGACAGCTGCAGTCCAAAGGGCCCTGGGCTGGAACCCCGGAGTAGAGGGCAGGCCTGGGTTCCCCCTAAACCTCCCAATTGACCTGGACTGTGGGTTCTTCCAGAGGGGAAGGTCTCTGGACTGTTCCCCAACCCACATGGTGAATCTCTGAGGCAAGAAAATCCGCCAATAAGCGCAGGACCCACCAAGATAGAGGAGGAACTTTGTCACAAGAGGCATAAAGCACATAGACTGTACTGGCCAATTTTTCACCCTCAAATTTTCTGTCCACTGAGTATATTTTGTGCCATCTGGCTGTCTTTGAAAATGACCGTTTTTGATTCATGGTCATGTTTTGCCATTACTTTTTATATCTGAAATTTTGTTCTTTGTCATGGGGTGAAAGATAATGTTATTCTACAAAGAATTCCATGAAGAATTGCCCTCTTTTAAAAGGGGTGCCATCTCCTATTGTTTTCAATGAAAACGAGGTTGACATGCCCTCTTTCAATTGTTTTCAATGAGAGTGAAGTCAAGCTATTCAGAGGGAATATGGTAGCCCCTTGTTCTAACAGGAAGTAGAGAGGAGCAGTATGAGGAGATGGTGAATAGTGGTGGCCATCTTTGCTAAGGGCATTCTAGAGCCTCTGTCCCATTGAGAACAATGAGAGAGGGTAGTCATTTTGAAAGTGGGCAATTATTTGTGAGTTTCTTTGAAATAGAAAATAATCTTTCAGATTCTGTGGAAGGGGAAGTTTTTCATAAGAGTAACAGAAGAATAATGTCAGAGAATGACCATCAGTCCTATATATTTATTTTAAAAAACTACTAACTTTGGGACAAATAAGGTCTGACACAAGACACTACATCTTTTAAGACTTGTCAGGTTGATGAATGTGTTGTCTGTTAGTGCTCAAATCAAAAGTCTCAGGTGACTGATTATGGGAGAGATTGCATCTTGGCTTTTCAGCTATTCAATAGCAGTTATCTTTTCCAGAAAGGCAAGCAACAAATAATTTTCCAGCCAAATCAGAGTACTCTGTGTAACAATTTTTAGAGCCTTGCAAGTATAGCAGCAGCTGCACACACAATCTGACTTTAAGAAAAAAATAAGGTGCACAAGCTATAGGCTGAGTTCAAAGTAGGGTTTGTAGTGAAATACAATTTGAATATTTGCTAATACTGTAAAACACAATTTGATTTAATTTTAGGAAGGAGCTGACCTTTTCCTACTACTTAGATACAGCATTGCAATAGCATACTTTGCTGCTACTGCAATTCAGTTTAAGTTCCAAATAAGGTTTTGACTTACGCATTTAAAAACATTTGTTTTGAAATTATATACAGAGTGCCTTAGTGGATTTAAAAAACATTTTGAAATGTCTGGAGCACATCAAACTATTGAGTTTTTGGTTACAAAAACTTCATCAGGTATACTAAAGGCGCTGGGCCAAGCAAGCATAGAGCACGTTGCATAGAAGAGTATGCTAAGGAATATAAAAAAACATAGCTTCAAATATACTCTCTAGACTTCATGGAAAGCAAAATATAGTTGGTGTACTTAATAAGTTCCGTTAGTTTGACAGATTCTACTTGTTTATTCCATATCTTTTCTGGTTACAAATCTGTATGAGTGACCATGGATTTCATGTTGCAAAAATTGAATACTTTCTGTAATTTGCAGAAAGCATGAAAATCTTTAAGAAAATCTCTTGTTTTTCTAGTGTAAGTAGGTATAAGACTTTTAGAACTGACTCTGTACATGCCTACTATGCTGCTCATGTGAAGTGTAGAAAATGTGATACTTTGCCCACAAGAAGCTCCTATTGTAAATTTCTCCATAAAATGATACATAAGATCCAAAAATAGTCACTATGTTTAACACTGCTTCCTTCCACAGTCATGAAGTATAATTTCAGTTTAAGCAATTTTGAAATATGCTGCACTATCAAATGTCTTGGAGCACAACATAATGATGCCAATGGAGTGAAAAACTACAGTGAAGTAATTGAAAAGTCTCTTTTCAGCAGCTAAAACTCATTCAGGTTCTTATCTCTTATCTTGATTAATGAAACTCCTTTACTCTAGCTTCCCTGACACCTGTGTTGCACCCTTCCAATGCATACAAAATGCAGTTGCTAAAATCATCTTTGTCCAATATCTAAGCACATCACGTGCTTTCTGAATCCCTCTGCTGCCCTACCCCACCCCATCATATCAAGTTCAGTGTTCTTGTATTTGCCTTCAAGGGCCTGCATAAAACCACCCCTGTCTACTTATTTGAACTAGTCATTTACCATGCCAGACCTCCTTGTTTTCTTTTATTAATTTATTTTAAACTTTTAAAAATACAAGTTCAAACATCCCATGCACATGCCTTTGCTGGCTAACAACATCGTCTTGTTGCTGTATTTCTTATCTTTCCTTCCCCATCCAACTGTTTCATTGTCCATTTCTTGCATGGAGACTATAAGTACTTCTGGACATGGACTATGGTTTTTTGTGGGACTATATGGAGCCTCACATTTTTGGTCATTCAATAAAATAATTCCGATGAGTTACAGGCTATTCATGGGAGCTTGCATGAGCCCCTTGTTAATAAAGCTGGCCCTTGGGCTCCATGAAAGAGAAGCATATTTCTTTCTTTAAGTATGTTTCTAGCCCTTTTTTTGTGAAGTTAGCATTGAAACTGATACAAACCAATATACACTCAGATTTACATTCCTAAGGTTGAAAGGAACAAGCAGCTGGGCTCTGCTTCTGCAGCAGAAAGCCTGCATGAGAAGCTGAAGATGTCCCTCCCTTCTCCCCTCACACACACACTTTTTGTGTAAATTAAAGGACGCAGTAAAATTTGGGCCAAGACTCAAATGATATATTAATTACTTACCAAAAAAAAATTCAAAGAACGTTAAAATTACAAAATCAAGCCCTCAAACTTTGGGAAATTCCAGAACTAAGGTTATCCAGGCTTGAAGGATTAGATTTTTATTGGTAAATACTGGTAAAGGTTGATTTCACCATACAAACCCAAACCAACAAAAAATATTCCATCAATAATCAAAATTTACAGATAGGCAAAGAAAAAAAATGCTGCTTGAGAATTTATTAGTTTGATTTAAGAATATTTACTCTGTATATTTTGACATTATGCTGATAGTTTGTGTTTTAAGGATTATAAAGCTTTTACTTTTTGAATCTCAACATCTACTGCCATTAAATAATTATGGCCTGAGCCCTCCACAATTTCCTGCATCTATGAAAATTTAAAATCAATAAAAAAAATTAAAAATACTTAAAACTTCAATATTATCTGTTGAAAGTATAAAAAATATGCTGAGTATTATGATAGTCTTTTTTTACATGATTGCATACTATTTTTTCCACAGAATATTAACACACTTTTAATGTAGTGTTTAGGATGTAATTTCTTGGTGTTTTTTTTTTTTTTAAAGCAAACTGAAAAAAAAATCAAATTCCATCTTGTGGAACCAACAGACTCCTACATTCATCCATTGCATTTCTGCCATTTGAGCTAACAAAATAACTGATAGCAGTAGTAGGTTGTCATCTTCTGTGTGGGCCAGCCACTAGAAAGAGATGCGAGAAACATTTTGCCAGTGGATATCACAGCTATTTGCTTACAATACAAAATGGTGAGATTCAGGAGACCTGGGATATATTCCAGGTTATGAGGCAAATGTACTTTTAGAGTTTGTGTTTGTGGAGCAGGCTTTCCTCGTACTTAGAAGAACTATCAGATGAGGGTAGGTGGCTCTTATAGTGCTCTCTGCGGACCTGAAGGGTTGTGATGAGATATGGAATCAAACACTGCAGTCCAGACAGACAAGGACACACAATCATCCCTATTCACATAAGATATCGTAGGATCGCTACCCCTTCCTGCTTCTCCACGTGGGTACCAATAATACTGCCAAGAATGACCTTGAGCGGATCACTGCAGACTACGTGGCTCTGGGAAGAAGGATAAAGAAGTTTGAGGTGCAAGTGGTGTTCTCATCCATCCTCCCTGTGGAAGGAAAAGGCCTGGGTAGAGACCGTCGAATCGTGGAAGTCAACAAATGGCTATGCAGGTGGTGTCGGAGAGAAGGCTTTGGATTCTTTGACCATGGGATGGTGTTCCAAGAAGGAGGAGTGCTGGGCAGGGACAGGCTCCACCTAACGAAGAGACGGAAGAACATCGTTGCAAGCAGGCTGGCTAACCTACTGAGGAGGGCTTTAAACTAGGTTCACCGGGGGAAGGAGACCAAAGCCCTGAGGTAAGTGGGGAAATGGGATACCGGGAGGAAGCACGAGCAGGAGAGCGCAAGAGGAGAGGACTCCTGTCTCATACTGAGAAAGCGGGATGATCAGCAAGTTATCTTAAGTACCTATACACAATTGCAAGAAGCCTGGAAAACAAGCAGGGAGAACTGGAAATCCTGGCACAGTCAAGGAACTATGATGTGATTGGAATAACAGAGACTTGGTGGGATAACTCAAATGACTGGAGTACTGTCATGGATGGATATAAACTGTTCAGGAAGGACAGGCAGGGCAGAAAAGGTGGAGGAATTGCATTGTATGTAAGAGAGCAGTATGACTGCTCGGAGCTCTGGTATGAAACTGCAGAAAAACCTGAGAGTCTCTGGAATAAGTTTAGAAGTGTGAGCAACAAAGGTGATGTTGTGGTAGGAGTCTGCTATAGACCATCAGACCAGGGGGATGAGGTGGATGAGGCTTTCTTCCAGCAACTAACAGAAGTTACTAGATCACAGGCCCTGGTTCTCATGGGAGACTTCAATCACCCTGATATCTGCTGGGAGAGCAATACAGCTGTGCACAGACAATCCAGGAAGTTTTTGGAAAGTGTAGGGGACAATTTCCTGGTGCAAGTGCTGGAGGAACCAACTAGGGGCAGAGCTCTTCTTGACCTGCTGCTCACAAACCGGGAAGAATTAATAGGGGAAGAAAAAGTGGATGGGAACCTGGGAGGCAGTGACCATGAGATGGTCGAGTTCAGGATCCTGACACAAGGAAAAAGGAGAACAGCAGAATACGGACCCTGGACTTCAGAAAAGCAGACTTTGACTCCCTCAGGGAACTGATGGGCAGGATCCTCTGGGAGAATAACATGAGGGGGAAAGGAGTCCAGGAGAGCAGGCTTTATTTTAAAGAATCCTTATTGCGGTTGCAGGAACAAACCATCCCGATGTGTAGAAAGAATAGTAAATATGGCAGGCGACCAGCTTGGCTTAACAGTGAAATCCTTGCTGATCTTAAACACAAAAAAGAAGCTTACAAGAAGTGGAAGATTGGACAAATGACCAGGGAGGAGTATAAAAATATTGCTCAGGCATGCAGGAGTGAAATCAGGAAGGCCAAATCACACTTGGAGTTGCAGCTAGCAAGGGATGTTAAGAGTAACAAGAAGGGTTTCTTCAGGTATGTTAGCAATAAGAAGATAGTCAAGGAAAGTGTGGGCCCCTTACTGAATGAGGGAGGTAACCTAGTGACAGAGGATGTGGAAAAAGCTAATGTATCAATGCTTTTTTTGCCTCTGTCTTCACGAACAAGGTCAGCTCCCAGACTACTGCACTGGGCAGCACAGCATGTGGAGGCAGTGACCAGCCCTCTGTGGAGAAAGAAGTGGTTCAGGACTATTTAGAAAAGCTGGACGAGCACAAGTCCATGGGGCCGGATGCGCTGCATCCAAGGGTGCTAAAGGAGTTGGTGGATGTGATTGCAGAGCCATTGGCCATTATCTTTGAAAACTCATGGCGGTCCGGGGAGGTCCCAGATAACTGGAAAAAGGCTAATGTAGTGCCCATCTTTAAAAGGGGAAGAAGGAGGATCTGGGGAACTACAGGCCAGTCAGCCTCACCTCAGTCCCTGGAAAAGTCATGGAGCAGGCCCTCAAGGAATCAATTCTGAAACACTTAGAGGAGAGGAAAGTGATCAGGAACAGTCAGCATGGATTCACCCAGGGCAAGACATGCCTGACTAACCTAATTGCCTTCTATGAGGCGATAACTGGGTCTGTGGATGAGGGGAAAGCAGTGGATGTGTTATTCCTTGACTTTAGCAAAGCTTTTGATACGGTCTCCCACAGTATTCTTGCCAGCAACTTAAAGAAGTATGGGCTGGATGAATGGACTATAAGGTGGATAGAAAGCTGGCTAGATCGTCGGGCTCAATGGGTAGTGGTCAATGGCTCCATGTCTAGTTGGCAGCCGTATCAAGCGGAGTGCCTCAAGGGTCGGTCCTGGGGCCGGTTTTGTTCACTATCTTCATTAATGATCTGGAGGATGGTGTGGACTGCACCCTCAGCAAGTTTGCAGATGACACAAAACTGGGAGGAGTGGTAGATAGGCTGGAGAGTAGGGATAGCATACAGAGTGACCTAGACAAATTGGAGGATTGAGCCAAAAGAAATCTGAGGTTCAACAAGGACAAGTGCAGAGTCCTGCACCTGGGATGGAAGAATCCCATGCACTGCTACAGACTAGGGACCAAATGGCTAGGCAGCAGTTCTGCAGAAAAGGACCTAGGGGTTACAGTGGACGAGAAGCTGGATATGAGTTGACAGTATGCCCTTGTTGCCAAGAAAGCTAACGGCATTTTGGGCTGTATAAGTAAGGGCATTGCCAGCAGATCGAGGGATGTGATCATTCCCCTCTATTCGACATTGGTGAGGCCTCATCTGGAGTACTGTGTCTAGTTTTGGGTCCCACACTACAAGAAGGATGTGGAAAAATTGGAAAGAGTCCAGCGGAGGGCAACAAAAATGATTAGGGGGCTGGAGCACATGACTTATGAGGAGAGGCTGAGGGAACTGGGATTGTTTAGTCTGCAGAAGAGATGAGGGGGGATTTGACAGCTGCTTTCAACTGCCTGAAAGGGAGTTCCAAAGAGGATGGATCTAGACTGTTCTCAGTGATACCAGATGACAGAACAAGGAGTAATGGTCTCAAGTTGCAGTGGGGGAGGTTTAGGTTGGATATTAGGAAATCTTTTTCACTAGGATGGTGGTGAAGCACTGGAATGGTTTACCTAGGGAGGTGGTGGAATCTCCTTCCTTAGAGGTTTTTAAGGTCAGGCTTGACAAAGCCCTGGCTGGGATGATTTAGTTGGGGATTGGTCCTGCTTTGAGCAGGGGGTTGGACTAGATGACCTCCTGAGGTCCCTTCCAACCCTGAAATTCTATGATTCTATGTTTTCACTTCATAGATTTTAAACAAAATGGAGAAATATGTCCTTATCTAGTGATCTTTCTTCTCCTAGAGCTGTTTTCTTCTCCTAGGGATGTTCAGGAAAGTTAATCCTAACTAATTTAAAGTGTGAATTTAAAGTGGATTAGTTAAACTGCATTAAACCCTTGGGTGGACACACTCGCTCACAATTGAAGTGGTTGCCGCCTAGCCTTAATTTGGTTTAGCTTAATTCACTCCCTGGACTGACTAGAACAAGCTCTTTGTGCAGGTGGCCTTTCAACATCTGGAATGTCTTTTTGCAGGCTTCAGCCCAACAAACTTTCCTGGGACTACTGTCCTTAATCATGTCCATGAATGGGGCCACTGTCATAGAGAACTCTAGCATGAACCAGCAGTAATAACCCATAAACCCCAAGAACCTCTGGACCTGTTTTTTTGTTGTTGTTGTTGGGTTGGGCAGGCTTTTAGGGCCTGGACTTTGTCCATTATGGGCCAGACCTGGTCCTTCCCCAAAGTATACTCCAGGTAGGTGGTGTCTTTTTGCCCTATTTTACATTTTGCTGGATTTGTGATTAGCCTCCCCTAGGGACCAGGGGATGGCAGCAACCTGTTCCAGATGGACCTTGCAGTTCCTGTTATATATGACCACTGGCTACAGACTATGACCCACATGGTTGGAGAATGTGGTCCATGAGCTGCTGAAATGTTATCAATGCCCCATGGAGGTAAATGGCTTAGTTCTAAATTGATATAGGCCAAATGGAGAGGTGAGAGCAATTTTCTCACAAGATTCGGATGTGAGTGGGATCTGCCAATATCCCTCTGTAAGGTCTAATGTTGTGATATACTGGGCTTCACACAACTGCTCTAGTAGATCCTCCACTTGCAGAATGGGGTCATATCAAATTTAGAGACAACATTAACCTTCCTAAAGTCTATGCAGAATCAAACAGTGCCATCTATTTGACGGACCAGTATGACTTGGCTTCACCAATTGCTATCAGATTCTTCAGTGATGCTTAACTCCAGCATGGTGCTGAGTTCCTGGTTCACTGTGTCCCACATTTTTTTTTTTTTTGGAAGTGGCTGGACACATTGCCCCCGCTCCGTTCAGACACAAGGTTGAATAAGATGGGTTCGCCCAGGCTTGGAGGAAAATACTGACAAGAAGGTTTTACAAGTTGTGTTACTTGGGCCCTTTGCTCTGGGCAAAGGTTCTCCCCCACCAATCCGCCATCAGGGTCTTGAGAAATGAGTGCCTAGGTCTCCAAGTCTGGCTCATGTAGATAAAGAGCGATAAACAAGCCCTCCCAAGTCCCTCAAGAGTTTCAAGAGGTCTTCCTCTTGTTGAGTTGTCTGATTTAATAATTAATAGGCTCCACTTGAGATACTACTTCATATAATCCTTGCCACTTGGCAAGTAGCTTGGACTATGCACTGGGGAGCAGGAGAAGTACCTGGTCCCCAGGTTTAAATACACACATACATCCCCCTTTGTTATAGACCTGCTCCAGAATCTGTTGAGATCTAAGGAGGTTTTCAAGCCAGAGAATTTCAAGCCTCTTCAAGAGCTTTAATACGTACTGTACAACACTTTCTGTTCTAGAAGCCTGCTCCTCCCATATCTCACGGACAAGGTCCAGAATACCTTGGAGTTGCCTCCTATTAAAAGCTTGAACAGGAGAAATTCAGTAAATGATTGGGGTACCTCCAAAATGGCATATAAAAGGGATCCCTGTGGTGGGAGTCTGCAGCAATCAACTTTAACATCCTTTTCAGGGTCTAGTTAAAAATTCTTGACCAGACCATCGGTCTGAGAGTGATTAATAGACGGATGTTAATACAGTTTTATTTTTAATGGATCACACACCTTCCTTCAACAGATGGGATGTAAAGTTGATGTCTTCATCAATTAGGATCTCCATAGGCAAACCAACCCAGGCAAAGATCTTTAGCCCTTCTGCTGCAATAGTCCTAGTGTTAGGAGAGCACAGTGGAATTTCCTCCAGATAGCTTAATCAAGTATGACTAATAGATGTCTATAATCAGCTGCACTCTTTTCTAAGGGTCTGACCAGAATCATCCCTATTCTTTCAAATGGAACACTCACCACTGCAAGAGGGACCTAGAGGGGATTTGCCCACCCCTTTAGGGTCAGCGAGCTGGCACTTGAAACAGGAGCTACAGAAATCTTTGACCTCATGGTGAATCCTAGGCCAGTAGAAGTAGCCTAAAATCCTTGCCAGGTCTTTTCATGGCCGAAGTGCCCCTCAGAAGGGACACATGACCTTGAGCCAATGAGATCAAGGAACAAGGAATTTTGCCCATCTGTCAGTCTTTCGGCAGCTGGTACAGTTGCTATGCCCAGAGGTCAAATCAGGAGTATTGGTCTGATCAATGTGGATCTATCACTTCTCCATTGACCACTGAGCTGGTCATAGGCCCAGCTCAGGGTTTGGTCCTTGCTCTAATCTCTGACAAAGTTCACCCTCTGTGGGTGTGGGGAGGGGCAGCCTCATTTCATCATTAGGTGGAACTTCTGACCAGAAACCCCCTCTCCAGGGTCCAGCTCTTCCTCTACACCAACCAGTGGACTCCTAAGTTAGCCACTTTAACTTCCACCCAGTACCTTCTAGAAATACTCCCAATCCTGTCCCAAGACAATGGGGTTGGCCAGATCCACTACCAGGGGCCTTGGGAGTTTCCCTACATTAATTGTACACACACACTAGGATATGGCTTAACATCGCCGCAAATACGTTGTAAGAAAATAGTTTCACCTGGGTTTCCGTCCTGTTTATCCAGATAGGGACAGTTAATTTAACTGGAGTTAGCTTACAGGATTGGCTTTCCATCACCCACACCTGTTCCATGTTGGGACATTCATGGTACAGGTGTCTTGTGTGCCTAGATGTAAAACCAACTCCTACTGCTTGCCACATGGGCTCTGGCCCTGGGACTAATGCTTGAGGTAGCCTGTGCGGCCTGCCTGCTTCCTCTCCCTGGTTTTCCTGGTGAGGAGACTATGGGGGCCCCAGGATCCCTTATCCTCATGTAGAATCAGGCCTACATCATCTGGGTTTTATGATGGGGCCCAGCCTGGGGCCCTCAGATGCTGGTGTGATTGGGCTAGGAACCAGGCCATCACTCCACCAATCCTCATGGCTAAGTTCTCTTTCAACTTGCCTCAGGTAGCTTCTCACACAACATTGCCAAAGCTGTTTCAGTAGCCAGATAGTTCTCCATAACTTGGACTGTATCAGCTCTGACCATAGCTAATGCAGTGTTTGAGTAGCTAGTGTTTACCCTCAACTGGGAGTATGTGGATGAACTGCTCTATCAAGAGCTCAGCAACCTGGACTCCAGTCCAAGTCTTGGACTTCAACCATTGCCAGCACAAGTCCCTCGATTTCTGGGCCACTACATGGGGCCAGGCTCCCTGGGGGTATTTCTTTTCATGAAATGGCTTTCAAAAGGTCTCCTCTGTGATATCAAGGTAGTCCAATACACACGCTATCCCCTGGTTGTACTCTTGCATTGCTTCTGCTTACGGCCCTCAGCATATAGCCTACACTGGCCTGGTCAGCTAAAGCATTAACAAGATGACCCAACTGCTCAGCTGGCCACTGAGCTGCCAGTGCTTGAACATTACAAGGAAACACTCCAGGTCATCCTCAGAGCCCATTTTCGTGAGTCTCACTGGCACAACCACAGTTGCTGGGACCAGGCCTACAGCCCCTGGGGGTGAAACTCCAGGGCCCCTGAGGTTGTATCAGAATTGTTACTTGTTTGACCAACTGTTACTGCCTATCAACTCATACCTCCAGGTTTCAGGGTTTATCAGTCCAGATCATTCAAGCCTCACCCTTCTCCAGGGGTGCAAAGATCATGACTGCAATACTCCACCATGTTGTCACTGGGTTCTTTCTCCAGAGCTCCCCTAGGCCAAGCCCCTGTACTCACTCAGGCCTCTGCTCTACAACGTCCAGGTATTCCACCATGCCAGGCCAGTCATAAAAAGTTCAGCCCTCTCCCTGAGCCCCTTCCAGGATTGTAAACGAACACAAAAAGAAATTAACACAAATTGTCCCATAGGTATGCTAAAGCTTCTGTTAAGCTGTAGCCCCAAAAAGGCTCACAGGCTAACATGGAGAAATAGTCCCCTCAAAAGGTGGATCAGCATCAAGCCCACCCTTCTTTCAGAGAGGGGCTACCAGGCAGCAGTCATCCAAGGAGCTCTTTTCAGTCAGCCCTCTCTCTATGAGCTGTAGACAGGAGGTGTGCTCTCCTCTCTGGTCTGCCACCTACTGTTCTGTGTATTCCCTTTTTAAGCATCTCCCTCCAAGTCTGATCTCTCTCATAGGTGTGACGGGGGGCCAAATGAGTCCCTATCTTATTAAACCCATGTTCCCCAGTGTGGGGTCTGTATACCTCATCACAGGGACAGAATGGCTAATACGGATAATAGTGGAAGAAAAATTATCAAGTGAATATAGGTTTCAGTTTCTCCTATATAACTAGGTCTTCCATTCCAACACTGGGATTTTAAGAGCAGTGGAATCCAAAGGGTAATTAATATTTGCAAAGTACTTTGGAGTCTTTGAATGAAAGATGATATGCCAGTGTAGCGTATTATATCGAAATATACATTTTTAAAAGATAGATTGATGCCCTCTAAAACTCAAAAATAATTAAGTTAAATTTATAAAAAACAAAATAAGAACTCACTCCATCCTAAAATCAAGACAATGATTTGTTTCCATAATGAAATAAAATACAGAATGATCGTTGCATTGACTTTTTAGCCTTATATTCTGGATTTCTTTACTTTCTGAGGGTGAGTTAGAGTCCAATAATCACTTCATGTTCCTTAAAGTTGAATTATAAGTAAAATATAGAATCATAGGAATGTAGGGCTGAAAGAGACCTCAAGAGGTCATCTAATCCATCCTCCTGCACTGAGGCAGGATTAACTATATGTGGACTGAAATCTGAAGTCACAAAATATGATGACAGAAAGGAAAAATTACTATCGAGTGTATTTTCACTATGTGGTTTATACACTTAGGAAGTGCTGCCAACACACACAATTTTATTGTGAGTGTCATAATATTTGGTGCAATTCTTAAAGCCCTAATTTGTCCTGGAGTCATGTGAATACATAAGGATTTCAACTTACATTTAAAAAATTAATAAGTTTCTACCTCTCACTGTTACAGAGAAAAAGATGGAAAATGTAAACCCTCAGGACTCAAGTCTCATGATTTTGGGGGGCCTGTCTCAGAATTATTGAACATAGTGAGCCAAATTGCACAGGATTCATTTATTGGCTCGATGTATTGACAGGGAAGTGAAGGGGCTAATTGCAGCTCTCTAATTCTTAGATGCTGGATAAGATAAAGCTGCAGTTTTAACTTTATCCTCTGATGAAAAACCTTCTGCCAGCAGAAAATCAGGCATAGTGAAGTCACGCACACTTCTGTCCCCAATTCATCCCTTGCCTCCCTTCCCTGCTTACGCTGGGAAGCAGTAAATGAAGTAGCAATGGCACCCGGAGGAGCTCACATAAGAGACAGCAAAGCAGAGATTCTTCTACATAATCCCCTGTGGATGTTCCCCTGCTGAAGCACTGAAAAATGCATGTAGTGAATCAAAGAATCTAGCCATAGCTCTTATTCTCTGGAACATAGGCATCCACCTAATCTATGATATGAAGGGATAAAAACACATCACTATCTCCATCCAATTATTGTTCTGATTAGCAAGGTAAAATAAATGAGGAGAAGGATCTTTACAGCTCACATCTGCCTCAGCCCATGAATAAAATCAGTTTTTTAAATGATCTCATCCCTCATGGATATTAAAAAAATGTCATTAGAAACATTAATTAAAAAATTAGGTGACATGAATCACAGTTCAAGGTTTTCCTTGACATAAACTTTAAGGATTCAGCTGGAAAAAGTGAGGAATGCCCGGATTGCGTATAAATCAGGAATTGTTGCTAACAGTACAAGGTAATCACATACTGAAGACATAAAGAAATGACCATTAAAAACTAAAAATATCATGGTAATAACAAGGAGTTAACATTGGCTTTTTGTATACTAGTAAAATATACTGTATGCTGTGTTAATTTATTTATGACCTCCAGGGCATCTGAAATTTCATGCCCTTTGAAACTAAGTATTTTTCCCAGTATACCCTTTTCTATTTTACCTTTTTTCCACTACATGTATTTTCAGTAAGATTAATATTTCATCATTTTTTAATCTGAAATACAAAGTACGGGGTTAAAAGATAAAATTAGAAAGTATACACTGTTTACAATACTGCTGTAATATATACCACAGATGTACTGTAATTTATTTAAATAAATAGAAATTCTAATGGATTAGTATCTTGTAATTACATTTTATGCTTTTCTCCAAAAAGCAAATATGTTCAGTTCTGAATCACAGCCAAATTTTTATAGCCTTATTCAGACAATACTGTCTGACTACTGTAGGAGCTTTGTCTGAGTAAGAAATGCAAGATGTGATGCTAATGCCAAGTACACTAAATATTACTAAATATTAACTACATTTTTAGGAATCATAAACCATTTTAAATCTTTTGAAAAAGAATTAAAAATTCCCCAGATATATTAAGGCTGTAAATACATATCAGTTACTTTTAAAAAAAGCCTTTCAGAACACTGAAGTTGAAAAAAAAAAAGTTAGAAAACCTAATTCTAAGTCAAGGTTCCACAAACAGTCTAAACACCATCCTTGAATATTCTCCCACTATTTCAAACTCTATAAATTACCTAGACATGTGGGAGTATGAGTTGTATAAAGATACCTATCACTGTTTTACAATGTTACATGTACATTCTTCCAAGAGAGAAGGAGGGTGTATAAGTTTTAGTGTATAATATCTAAGTCAGGAAGCAAATAAGGGAGGTATACTGAGGAATTACAGGGACACCACATGGAAGATTAAGGCCCAGATCCAGCAAAACACAAGTATATGCTTACATCACACTGATTTCAATGGAACTTAGGTATCTGTTACATACTTTGCTGACTCAGGGCTTCAAATGAGGTAGAATGGCCTCAGAAACATTAGAATTGGAATATATATGAGAATAAGAAACATGACATAGGTGGTACTGAAAGCAAACATATAGGCACTTGAAATGGAGGTTTTGTTTGGGGGTTGATGGCACATATGTGATGGTATGACACGCGGCATTGTGGTCTGTAGTTCTGTATACATAGATGAGTGTCATCCATCCTGGAAATGTAGAAATGGTATGATGGTACTATTATGAGAGCTGGATGTAAAAGGGTTGCTGGTGGTCAGATAATTGATATTGTTACATAGTCAGAGTCAAGGTGTGTGGAACCATGAACTATCATACTTATTTTTAAAGATACTTTCAGCATCTAAAAAGGCTTTTTTTTAAAAAAGTAACTGATATACTGTTACATCCTTAATCCTATCTTAATTACCATTGTCTAGGAATTTTCTTGTTTTATATATAATTGTTAAAAGGATATCTGGCATCCCGGCTATGCAGTATGCTATGTAGTAACCTGAATTTTCAGAAAAAAATCTCCAATGGCAATATGCTCCCCCAAAAAATTTCAGGCAGAAAGGACTTTTATTTTTTTAAAAGATGAGTGGATCATGATAAAAACTAGTTTTATAATGAAAAGTAAGATAAAACCTCAACTACAAAATTAGTTAAGGGCTCCAAAATACATTAATAGAATCACAGAATATCAGGGTTGGAAGGGACCTCAGGAGGTCATCTAGTCCAACCCCCTGCTCAAGGCAAGATCAATCCCCAACTAAATCATCTCAGCCAGGGCTTTGTCAAGCCTGACCTTAAAAACCTCTAAGGAAGGAGATTCCACCACCTCCCCAGGTAACCCATTCCAGTGCTTCACCACCATCCTAGTGAAAAAGATTTCCCAATATCCCACCTAAACCTCCCCCACTGCAACTTGAGACCATTACTCCTTGTTCTGTCATCTGGTACCACTGAGAACAGTCTTGGTCCATCCTCTTTGGAACTCCCTTTCAGGTAGTTGAAAGCAGCTATCAAATCCCCCCCTCATTCTTCTCTTCTGCAGACTGAACAATCCCAGTTCCCTCAGCCTCTCCTCATAAGTCTTGTGCTCCAGACCCCTAATCATTTTTGTTGCCCTCCGCTGGACTCTTTCCAATTTTTCCACATCCTTCTTGTAGTGTGGGGCCCAAAACTGGACACAGTACTCCAGATGAGGCCTCACCAATGTCGAATAGAGGGGAATGATCACATCCCTCGATCTGCTGGCAATGCCCCTACTTATACAGCCCAAAATGCCGTTAGCTTTCTTGGCAACAAGGGCATACTGTAAACTCATATCCAGCTTCTCGTCCACTGTAACCCCTAGGTCCTTCTCTGCAGAATTGCTGCCTAGCCATTCGATCCCTAGTCTGTAGCAGTGCGTGGGATTCTTCCGTCCCAAGTGCAGGACTCTGCACTTGTCCTTGGTGAACCTCATCAGATTTCTTTTGGCCCAATCCTCTAATTTGTCTAGGTCCTTCTGTATCCTATCCCTACCCTCCAGCATATCTACCACTCCTCCCCGTTTTGTGTCAACTGCAAGTGAGAGAGTAAGAGAGAATCTGGTCTGTGTTACACTAGTACAATTCAGAATACTAAGGTGAAACACTGGAGCAACAGAGACCAGAATATGGCCCAACATGCTGTAACCTAACTCTTTGGTATGATTTACAGCACAGTATGAAAACACACTCCCAGTAGTCCATGGGTGCAATCCATGGCTCCACTGAATGAATGAGGGTTTTGCCAATAACTTCAATGGGGCGAGGATTTCACCCCTCAAATTCAATAAAACAGAACAGATTTTCTATAACACAATCTCCAAATCCAGAGAGGAAATGTGGACTAATCAAAATGAAAGTGTATTTCCTTTGCCCTGTACTAATAAAAACCCTCAGATTGCTACACCAAGGATAGGCTTACCATGTCCAAGGAACTGTGTGCATCCATCAGAAAGGGAAAGAGGTTAAAACAAACTGACACTGTTTTTCCCCAATAAAGTGCAATATGGGGTTTTGATGGCACTAATTAATCTGATGATTCATGATATCATCAGCCCAATTTTTGTTTTAAATTTACTTGGATCTAATTAGGGCTGTATCATGAAGCCTTCCTGACATGTAACTCCCACAGACATCAACAGGAGTCTTAGTGTGCAATTTGTGTAAGTCAGACTTCCTTTAATTGATTAAAATATTTTGTATGTTAAACTTGTTTTTATAACAGAAACCTGTTAATGGACTAATATTCTACCACATGGAGATCCTTTCTAGGAAACTCAATATATTTATAACTCAAATGACATTAAACAATAAACCTTAGAAAAGTTGCAAGAGAAAGAAAGAAATTTTAAAAAGCCACAGACTCTTTTGGTTAAACATTGTTGTTAGTTATTCAGTTATTAAATGTCAGTATTACAACGCCCATGAGAAATACAAATGGACAAAACTATTCAGAAATATCAACTAAAACTTTTTAGAGTTTAGGAAAAACATTTTTGTATTCATACGTGCTGCCATTTGAAAAATATTTTCTTATGCAGGTGAGTCTCTAATAGTAACAACAGGTTACAACATTTAAGTGTTGCTGCTGTACTTCACAGTCACTATACTTTTGAGAAAAATAAGTTTTATGAAGCAAAGCTGAGTAAATATTTGTAAATAGTTTTCCTATCAATTATATAAAAATTGTATATGAAAAAAATCCAAATTCAAGAAAAAAACTCTCTCCATTGTAGTATTGGACCACTTTGCAAATATCAATTAATCTATGATCACAATAAAACTGTGAGGTAGGAAAGTATTATCACCCCTATTGCACAGATGGGAAACTGAGGCTGAAAGATTAAGTGATTTACCCCAGAATACAATAGGGAAGTCATTCACAGGGGAAGTCTTTTGCAAGGCTAAATACTGAACCGAAATTGCCTAAATTCTAGTCTAGTCCTTTAGCTACAAAACCGTCTTTCTTTTGCAGGAGACACTCCTGGAAGATCTTGTATTTGTGGTGGTTTCACTTTCAATGGAAGGGGCATGGCCAATGCAGATGGTGAGAGTTCAAAACCTTTGAACCTTGAGATACCTTTTGTTGTTTTTGTGAATTTAGTGCCCATGAAATATACCAGCGCAACAGCCCTGGAGACATGTCATAGAACATACAGGACTCAAGATAGCATGGTACTAAGTTAATAGATGGGTCTTACCCTTGCCCTGGCAGAACTACTTCTAGGGGTTTGCTCATTCAGTCCTGAACTTTAACAATACTTCAGATGGCTTCATTCCTCCGGTTGTTCAGAATGCAATATTTACAACAGAAGAAACACAACAAATCTGGTTATACTTGAAATCAAACCCAGAAAAACACTAATCTGAACTATTACCTAAGCCTTCTAGTGACTAGGTGTGGCCAGATGTTAACAAATTTCAGTCACTACCCACCTAGTCTGGTTTTAAACTGGCAACCTGGAATAATTTTTTACTGTTGAAACAGAACAGAACATCAGTTTTTCAATGGTGGTCAAAATTAGCTGTTTTCAACTCTAAAATATTCAGAAGTAACATTCTATATGTCCGGATATAGACCTTTTACATTAATACATGCCTCTGTGTCCTCCAATAGTGTCTCGCTGGAGCAGTTTTTGAAAAACGTACCTATTGCACACCAATTTCAGTACTTCTGTTAGGTTTAGGTTCTTATACTGTGTCCACCACTGTGGCATTTGAGCATTTTCTAGTAGCCTATTAGGCAGTGTAACTAATATGCGACACATGGTTCTTCCTCTCTCTTTTTTTTTTTTGATCCCTTCCTTTCCCCATAGGAAATATTGTGTGAGGATTTTTTATTTTGTATTTAAATTTATGTATGTGCTAACGCTTGTGTTCTTACAAAGCTTCTCTGGCTGATTGTTATCTGGTAAGCAGGCCACAAGGGTTTACTTTTAGAATATCAAGACTTAACTTTTGTTGGACCATGAAGATCTGCCTGACAGTTTATTTCTGTCAACGCTTGGTAGGCAGGGCTGGATCTGATGACTGTCCCATGGAACACAGACAAGAGAACAGAAGGCTAGGTGTTCTATGTCTACACTGCAATTAAAAACCTGCGCTGGCCCATGCCAGCTGACTTGGGCTGGTGGGGCTCGGGTAAGGGGCTATTTAATGGCAGTGTAGATGTTTGGGCTTGGGTTGGAGTTGGGGCTCTAGGACTCTGTGAGGTGAGAGGGTCCAATAGCTTAGGCTGCAGCCCGAGCCTGAATATCTACACTGCAATTAAGCAACCCCTTAGCCTGAGCCAGCTGGCACAGGCCAGCGGTAGATGTCTAATTGCTATGTAGAAATACCCCAAGGGTCTACAACTTTGACCCAGCTCTTCCCCTTAGGATACAGAAAAATCCATCAATGGCACCTTGTAGGATGAGACAGAAATCTTTTTTTTTTCCATTTTAGTTTGTTTCATGCAGTTTATTTTTGTAGTTGGTTGTTTAACTACCAGTTGTCATTTGTATCTTGTATGCTAGGTGAGGTACTTTACTTGAGAATGGGGACTTGATGGCCTTTTGAATTTTCTACTATTAGCTTACTGCTGTATAACACTCAGCTATAACCAAGTTAAAGTAATACAGTAATTTAGACTAAATTCCTGAAATAGCACACAAAGAGAGTGTTTATATGTCATAATGTCTTCAATGTCATAATTCCTGGGCTACTTAGACGTTATTACGGTACTTTCACATAAACATTTTAGTAGCAAACATTTTAAAGATACAGCTTTGGGCAACAATGGTTTCACTGTTGGTGCTTTAACAAATTAAAAGAATATATTGGGACTCTGAACCCAAAACAAGTATTGGAATACCTGTAAAATGTGCACTTTTACAATGTCATCTAAGATGATAAAACTGTGAAAGACTAAATTTGCACAGCAATGAAATACTGTTTGGCAGGAACTTCTATTTAATTACACTGGTCTACAATTTTTGAGAAGTCGTCCGCTTCAGAGATCAAATGTGCTATTTATTATGTATTTTGATGTGCTGAATTCAAATATGACAATTAAAACAACTGATTGGCTACTGTTTCTAAGATATTTAAGTTTTTACATTTTATGTCTATGTATATTGTGTAGATAGTAGAGTTTTAATCATAAATTGTAAACCTAGGTCTTTTCATGTGTTTATGGTTGCTTTACATGATAATATTTCACCTGTCCTGTTTATGTAACACTTTAAAAATCAGCAAAAGGGTTATATAAATAAAATGTATTATGAAAGAAAAGGCAAAAAACTATTATGTACATAGTTTAGTCCTATTCAGTGTCTACTCTGCGCTTCTTGGCTTGTCTCCTGTATTCATTAAATGGAGCATCTCTTGTCACTGTCCAGCAATAGTCTGCAAGCATTGATGGGCTCCATTTGCCCTGATAGCGTTTCTCCATTGTTGCAATGTCCTGGTGAAATCGCTCGCCGTGCTCGTCGCTCACTGCTCCGCAGTTCGGTGGAAAAAAATCTAGATGAGAGTGCAAAAAATGTATCTTTAGTGACATGTTGCAACCAAGGCTTTTGTATGCCTTGAGGAGGTTTTCCACCAACAACCTGTAGTTGTCTGCCTTGTTGTTTCCGAGAAAATTTATTGCCACTAACTGGAAGGCTTTCCATGCCGTCTTTTCCTTGCCACGCAGTGCATGGTCAAATGCATCATCTCGAAGAAGTTCACGAATCTGAGGACCAACAAAGACACCTTCCTTTATCTTAGCTTCACTTAACCTTGGAAATTTTCCACGGAGGTACTTGAAAGCTGCTTGTGTTTTGTCAATGGCCTTGACAAAGTACTTCATCAGACCCAGCTTGATGTGTAAGGGTGGCAACAAAATCTTCCTTGATTCAACAAGTGGTGGATGCTGAACACTTTTCCTCCCAGGCTCCAATGACTGTCGGAGTGGCCAATCTTTCTTGATGTAGTGGGAATCTCTTGCACGACTATCCCATTCGCAGAGAAAACAGCAGTACTTTGTGGATCCAGTCTGCAGACCAAGCAAGAGAGCAACAACCTTCAAATGGCCACAAAGCTGCCACTGATGTTGGTCATAGTTTATGCACCTCAAAAGTTGTTTCATGTTGTCATAGGTTTCCTTCATATGGACTGCATGACCAACTGGAATTGATGGCAAAACATTGCCAGTATGCAGTAAAACAGCTTTAAGACTCGTCTTCGATGAATCAATGAACAGTCTCCACTCATCTGGATCATGAATGATGTTGAGGGCTGCCATCACACCATCGATGTTGTTGCAGGCTACAAGATCACCTTCCATGAAGAAGAATGGGACAAGATCCTTTTGACGGTCACGGAACATGGAAACCCTAACATCACCTGCCAGGAGAGTCCACTGCTGTAGTCTGGAGCCCAACAGCTCTGCCTTACTCTTGGGTAGTTCCAAATCCCTGACAAGGTCATTCAGTTCACCTTGTGTTATGAGGTGTGGTTCAGAGGAGGAGGATGGGAGAAAATGTGGGTCCTGTGACATTGATGGTTCAGGACCAGAAGTTTCATCCTCTTCCTCTTCCTCGTCTGACTCAAGTGAGTATGATTCTGGTGCATCAGGAACCGGCAGTCCTTCTCCGTGGGGTACTGGGCGTATAGCTGATGGAATGTTTGGATAATGCACAGTCCACTTTTTCTTCTTTGACACACCTTTCCCAACTGGAGGCACCATGCAGAAGTAACAATTGCTGGTATGATCTGTTGGCTCTCTCCAAATCATTGGCACTGCAAAAGGCATAGATTTCCTTTTCCTGTTCAACCACTGGCGAAGATTTGTTGCACAAGTGTTGCAGCATATGTGTGGGGCCCACCTCTTGTCCTGATCTCCAATTTTGCAGCCAAAATAAAGGTGATAGGCTTTCTTAACCATAGTGCTTATACTGCACCTTTGTGATGCAAAAGTCACTTCACCACAAACATAGCAGAAGTTATCTGCACTGTTCACACAAGTACGAGGCATCTCTGCTCACTTTGGCTAAACAAAAATGTGTCCCTTTGCAAAATCAAACACTGACAAAGAAGAGAGCACGACACTGTATGATTTCTAGAGCTGATATAGGGCAATTTGTTCAGCAGAGTGATGTAAGCTTCGTTATGATTGCATCATCCATGACTTCTAGGAATAACATGATGCAATTCATATCATGTATGACGCAATACCAGCTTCAGATTGCATCATTCATTGTTTTGCCTAAAAAGCAAGTACTGTCCAAACCCAGTCATAGATTTATTCATAGATCCAGTCAAAGATGTATTTTAGTCATTTCTGGTTTAAATTGAGATCCCTTCCCTTTATAACTCACTTATCCTCCGCCATTCCCAAGTCAAGGGTCATATATACTGACCCAATAGTATATCTTGAAAACTAGAGCCAATCAACAATTTTAAGAATCATTTTCGTTCTCAGTGACACAGAATTAGTAAAGTTTGACTACATTTATTTCAGAAGCATTTTGGCTGTAGAGCAGTGTTACCTCCTCTTCAGGAGAACTCTGCACATACACTCCTCTGAGATCCATAAATCATTGGGGGAACTGTCTTTCTTAAAGAATCAGGAAAGCTTCATTTGCCATTCTGAGACTTCTTATTACTTGGTAAATTCAAATGGGGCTGGGAGATTACAAGCAAATGGTACCAGTTTTGTAAGCTTGTTTCTATAGTGCTACATAGCTAGGTTGACTTCAAGCTAATAAAAAGTATCTCCATCTGCTGCAAAGATACCTTATTGCTGTAATGACCAAGTTTTAAGTTCAGTCCATCTCAAGCAAAATTCACCTATAAAATGACTCCGTTTCAACATAACGGATAAACTGGAGGCCAGTCTATAGATACCAAGAAAAGCGTTTATCCTTTTCTGATACACTTCAGTTAAATAGTCTGCAAAACAAGCCAAAAAAGATTTGAGTAAACTAAAACTGGAAATACTAGCTTTTGTTTTCCACTTTACAGCAATCAGTGTCACAAGGACATTTTTCTAGCTGCCATCAATCTTCTAGAAACAGTGACTGCAAATGCAAGATTTTATGTAGCACATGTGTTGTACACCTGTGGACTTCTGAGGTGGTATCAGAGGCAATATAACCTGAAAAATCAGGCAACACAGTGCATAGTACAATAATGAGATTCAGGTGCATAGCAACTAATGTTTGAAAAGTTCAACCTTCAGTGCAGACTTAGAAAAAATATTGCCTCCAGGGAATGCAACTGATAATTTACTATAAAATGGAAGAATGGCATTCATAAAACAACAACCTGCAAATGGTACATGTATCTATTTGTGCACAATCACTCCTGCAGTTCCCCTGGACCAGTGATTTCCTCCAAATTTACAGGATTTACTTTTTGAGTACAGAATAGTTTTCCTTAGAAATAGCAAATAGATTTGTTAATTAAATCTCTGTATAAGGTACAATAATTTTAAATTACCTCTTTAGGAGTTTTGTTTAATGATTTTAACCTTCATTTGGATCCCTCTAACAAAAAATCCAGAAGTATGAGTTGAAAATTAGCTCCCCTCTAGATAATTCCAAAATCTAAGACATGGACTATTATTTAAATTTAATAATGCACAAATATTTGATTTAGGAACATTATTTCTCAGTGTAATTTCTATCTATACTACAGTTGTTTTCATATATTATTTTTTCATCCACTTAATTGTTCATAAAATGTATTTTCCCCATGAACATTGATGTGCGTAATTCTTGTTGTGTCAATTCTTTTTCAATGAAGAATCAGTTGTACAATGTATTTTTGCAGGAACAGACACCTACAAGAAGCGGACAGAAAAAGAAATCTTCTTCAAAAGCTCATCCTGCTTACACAACTCAATAACAGCCTCTTTGGGACAGGGAAAGAGAAGAAATGGTGGACCGCAAAAGGGAGATGTGCCCCCTAACCAAAGCCCCTCTATGGACTAGAGAGGTGTCTCTGTTCCCCCACTCTCTCTCTTCAGGGAGCCCAGGAGAATGAAAGAGACCCTGGGACTGGTAGGAAGACCTGAGTAGCAAACAGGGGCAGCTCTATGTTTTTTGCCACCCCAAGCACGGCAGGCAGGCGGCTTTTGGCAGTACGCCTGCAGGCGGTCAGCTGGTAACGCGGATTCGGCGGTATGCCTGCAGGAGGTCCGCCAGTGCCGCGCCATCAGCGTCCCCACCACCGAATTGCCGCCGAAGCCGCGGGACCGGCAGACCTCCCACAGGCATGCCGCTGAAAGACGCCTGCCTGCCGCCCTCACAGTGACTGGCAGGCCGCCCCCCGCGGCTTGCCGCCCCAGGCACGCGCTTGCTGCGCTGGTGCAAAAGGGGAAGGAATTTTCCCACACACACGCCCTTCAGCAAGACCCAGCAAAGAATAGGACAAGACAGGGGAAGTAGACAAATGGCCCTTCATAGGGCCCAACCTAGAAGCAAGGAACAGCCTGGCCAGGAAGGGGAAGGAACCACTTCCTCCATTGGCTCGTCTATGGACAAGTGGTAGATTCAGTTTTCAGCTGGTAGAAGAACAAGTTGGTAATATTGTTTTTAAAGGGACACAAACAACTCGAAAAATTATTTCGATCTGAAAATTTTGAACCTACTATTGTTATAAATAACCCTTACCAGAACAGACAAGAACTAGGGGGGGGGAAAAAACAAAAAAAACAGGGTTCTCTCTCTGCCTCCCTCCTGTTTTCTATAGCACACATCAGCATAGTATGCAAGTAGTTTTTCAATTTGCATACTTTTGCCCCCAAAATCATGAGATTGTCTTAAAAATAATGAGATTTGATTTAAATAATAAATGTTTGGTTCTTTTTATTTGCCTTCTTGTTTCTGAGCCTTTAGGATACACTTGGATCAGATTTCTGAGCTTTCCTCTGCAACCATAAGGGCTAGAAACAAATTTTTTTTAAAAGATCAGTTTCTCATACAATCTCTTGATTCCAGCAGCTGTGGCTTTATGAAAGACATCAAATATTGCAAGACTCATGATAAAATCATGAGAGTTGGCAACATTGAAATCAATACACTTAAGTAAATGGATCTAAATTGTTTTACACCATGCAAGGATCTAGCCCTATTATTTTATAGGGAAGTGAACTCAATCAAGAAGGAAGTAATTGGAATTACTATGGATTTGCACAATGTATGATCAAAACATGGCCCAAAGACTCTACTAGCTACAGCAAAATTTTCCAAGCTCTTATACCTATAGTGCAATCCTTCATAAAAAAATTTGAAAATCAGAAGATAAAAAAAAAATCTATATTCTTAAATGCAAAATATTTCAGGAAATTTAGTAGCCTTCATAGCCATTTGTTCCTGAATCTAAAGCATAATTAAATCTTTCAAGGATGGACAATAAATTTTGCATACGCACTTTTTTGGGGGGAGGGGGATTAGTAAACAGAGCTTTAAATTGTAAGATTATCACACAAAAACTGTAAAAAAATCCGTATTTCTAAGACACAATGAATAAAATACTTCAAGAAGCAGCACTCAACACAGAACCTTGTGCAAAACAAGATAGGAGGCTCTTAAAACTTTGGTTTCCTTGCCATACAAATACACTCAAATCTAGATTATATAACTCAATACTGGCATTTATTCATCTAGGTAAATGTGTACTCAGGTCAAACCTAAAATAACATCTTGAGCAGTGATGGCATTTAATGAATAAACACTAAATCCAACAATTATCTGTCTAGTGCCCATCACTGGGAAGAATTAGAGTCTGACATGACAATACCCATTAGTTAATACAACCCATCCTTTAATAATCCTCCTTCAAGGTTCCTTTCGCGTGTTCTCCATTTTGTTATTGGGTATCATGCTGAAAAACACAACCTGTAAGAATCATGTAGGGTGAATAACACGGATGGTTACATTAATGTTTCACAGTGAGCTGCCTTATCACTCTCCTTGCCACACAAGATAAAAGTGTGTATTTTGATGTGTCCATATTTTTTGTAATCTTTGGACAGCTGGGAATTGTTCAGCTGATATTACATTAGCATTTTTCATTGACTTCCTTTGGCAAATGCTGTAATTTATAGTATGTTAAGCATTCCTGGAATGTACCATCTCTTTCTGCCTATAAACATGTTATGTGAAGATTTATTGTAAGATCAAACTTCTCTTGCTTACCTTCTATCGAACTTTTGCTCACCGTCTAATCTAAACCTAAAATCAGCTTTGTGGTTTACAGAACCTAGTAAAAGCAAAATCAAAGATGCTAAATTAAGACACTCATGCACTTAAGGGTGCCCACCTGCCCCAAGATTTACATCTAGCTCTATAATCCTCATAACATTGATGTAACGATCTTGCTCCTGGCCAGGCAGAGATGTAGTACACTGTAGAGGCACTAGTCCCAACCTCCAATAAAAAGGCAAAAAGTTATAATTAGTCTTCAGCACCATTCTAAAGGCTAATTAATAGATTAACACTGATTTTAGCTAGAAAGAAAGCTGTCCTTCTAACTATATGCTACGCCTCACAGTACTCTATACTCTGCCTGGCGGAAATAATAGATTTATTTTATAAAAACAAATAGTATTTCAGATCACAAGGAAACTTCATATTCTGAGCCACTTCTTTAGGGAACTAAGAATTCATTTGGCACATGACAACAGTTGGAACAACAGGAGATGGACCACCCTATCTTCTGTACCTTGAGGATAACAGCTTCCATTTTTTTAAACTTCCCCCTTTTTTCTCCGGTAGGAGTGCAGCAGCCCCAGAAATAGCTGAAGAACATATTCAGTAAACTGTGACCTCACCTCCCTACTGATTTTCAAATTCTGAAACTGAGGCTGTGATACTCCATGTAGCCCCAACCCAGAAATGAATCAAAAGAGCCACTGCCCATGAGCTAGACCCCAATGAAAGACTCTCCCAAAGCTTCATTCCTTCTGCCTGTTATCCTCACCAGTCCTCCACAATGACACTATTGTTACAACCGGACAAAGGGCTTGAGCTGCTCAATGGCTCCTGGTTTCTTCCCTTCCCTACAGCAATAAAATTACCAATCTCTCAGGATTCCATATTGAACTACTCTAAAGCAAAACTATGTCACCATCACTTCACAATATGGCTTAACTCAGCCCCCTGGAAAGTTGAGCATTCTTGCCACTCAAGGTATTCAGCAAACCACTAGTTCACCAGTACTGCCAATCAGGCAGACCACCTCCCTATCAATACAAATTATAAAAGAAGAAATAAACATCAGAAACATCAGCCAATGTCAGTCTGGTACAGTCAGTCACCTCCTACAGTACCAAATCAGAAGGATCTTTATATAGATCAACTCTACATCAATAGACAACAAACCTTAAACTTTCCATGTATTTATCACCAATTAATCGCCTCACTTGGTTTGCATCAAGAAATTTGGTTTATTGACCCTGCAGGTCCAGTACTAACTCAGCTTGTTTGTTGACCTACTTTATAGACCACAGACTCAGGCCCAGAGACAACAAATCTGGAGACAAAATAGACATTCTATTCTCTCCAGCGCTGAAATGAAGGTAAAGCTTAATTGAAAAAAAAAATGCTTTGAGTGCATCTTCTTTATACGTGAAATCCAGGCACAAAACTATTTCAAGCATCCTATTAATTTACAAATCACCAGATACCAAAAGATTTCCAACTGACCTGACAGAAATGCAGGCAAAATGGTCATTAAATTCCTAAGGCTCATCATAGTGGGAGATTTCAATATCCATGCAAACTATGCCTCAGATGCAACAGCATTAAGCTTCCCATCTGAACCCTCCATCTAAGATTTGTCATGGGTAGTCTCCAGACCCGGACCCACTGCCTGTACTCTGGACCAAGATCCTCAGCCTGGATGTAGATATAAGAAATGTAAGAACTTCCTGGTCAGATAACTTTCTCCTTCAGGTGAAAATAACTGTTCTTCCCATTACAAGGCAAGAAGAAATAAGCATCATGAATCAACTCTTGCCAACTTCCAAAAAACGTACGTATACAAAAAAAAATTACCCAACTAAGTGGCCAACAAGTGGAAGAAATAGTGAGCACTACCAGTCCCTGACCGCTAAGATAGACACTACAGCACTGAAGTGCCCCATCCAACTCTACCACATAGACACATATCTTTGGGATGAAAACTCAGTAAGGAACAACACTAGAGTCAATGACAAAGAATCTAAGTCATAAGGAACGTCTTTAAATGCTACTGCTGTGAATCAGGCAAAATGTTCCTACTACTGCTTAATCCTGCGCCTTACAGGCAAAGTCACATCCTACAAAACTTTTCTTTTCTGTAAATTCAAAGTGGTTAAATAGCCACCTGTGCTGTCTTAATTTTGTTGAATCTACCTGTATATTGAACAATTGTGACTACACTTGAACTGTCATTATGGGTGCTAGGAGCCAAATTCTGACCTGGGGTAAAAACGATATCACTCCACTGACCATAATAAATCTTTGCCCACTTAAACTAGGTCTCATTACGTAATGTTGATGTCCAACATGGCACACCTCAGTTCTCCCACCAGAGCTAGTATTGAAGAGCTGTCCTACTAGCATGGACAGTGCCATCAGCTACTGCAGTAAATGTGTACTTTTACATGGTATGCACTATAGACTTCTCCTACCAAAGCTGGTGATGAAAATGGTTGTCTCACTGATGTGGGAAAAGAGTCAATTGAGTTCAAGTTCTACTTGTTACAATCTGACCTTGGTCAGGACACTGAACACTACATGCTTGGATAGGAGTATATTGTCTTCTGGGGTTGACTAAGTCTCTAACACGGTGGCTTTTAAACTGAGGACACTGTTTACTGTAGGTGCCATTAAAACTGGATATCTGACTCCTAAAGTAGTTACATTTATTAAATTTGAGTTATGTCCCATTGTAAGTATAGGGAATATGGCAAGTACCACATAAAGGTACGTGTAGTGCAATAAGTGTCCATTTTAATTGAACAGTGCCAAAAATGTCTTACACGCTATTTGACATATTCCTGTGTGCTTCTAAAAAGCTACACTATTAAGACATATTGTACCTAAGGCATAATCTTTTTTATAATATATATTCTGAACAAAAAGAAACCGGCTACATTTTAAATAAACTATAAACATCCCTTTTAGTTTAATATTCTTAATTCAAATTTACTGGAAACACAATATGAAAGTTTTAAACTTCCAAGGGAGTAAGAAAAAATGGTTTGAAGAATCTGTTAAAATGAAAAGATTAGAAAGTCAACGTTTTTTTCCCTTTGTTATATTGTTTTGTTAATGACAGGCACAAATCCAGACTGTTTATCATAGCAATTTTAAACAGTTTTTGCATTAACTAGTCATAAATATTCATTCGCAAATGTTGATACGTTCACTCAACATTACATATTTACACAACACTGACTTTATAAGAATATATATATAAATAAATAAATAAGTTTTACATTTATTTACTTACCAACAGTATCACATGGTTCATCTTTATGTACGCAGAAATCCTTCCTAGAATCGGGCGAGGAGGAAAAAAGACAAATTTTAAGCAAGCCATACTGTTAGATCAGTAATGATTGTGTGACCCATTTGCACATATTTTGTATGGCTCAGTGAATAACTACAAGGAGTTCTCAACAAAGAGCATAGTGAAGCAAATGCTGGGATTAATGAGAACACTTTAATATTAGTTTATCCACAGAGCAGATTTAGGGCTAATCATGTGACAAATATGTACAGTAACTCCTCACTTAAAGCAACAGATACTTGACTCCTCACTTAAAGTCGTCCTGGTTAACGTTGTTTCGTTGTTACATTGCTGATCAATTAGGGAACATGCTCATTTAAAAATGTGCAATTCTCCCTTCTAACGTTGTTTGGCAGCCGCCTGCTTTGTCCACTGCTTGCAGGAAGAGCAGCCCGTTGCAGCCAGCTGGTGGGGGCTTGTAACCAGGGTGGACCGGCAGCCCCCCCATCAGCTCCCCGCTCCCCTAAGTTCCCTGTGCTGCAGCCGCCCAGCAGACTATCAATTGCCAGCAGTTCAGCTCTCCCTCCCCCCACTGCCATGTGCTGCTCCTGCCCTCTGCCTTGGAGCTGCTCCCAGAGACTCCTGCTTGCTGTGCAAGGGGGGGGGCTAATGTCAGGGTGTCCCCCTCCACCCACTCCTGCACCCCGCTTACCCCTTCTCCATATAGTGCAGGGAGGGGACACAGAGGGAGAGAGACAGACAGAGCTTGGGGTAGCAGCCGCTGTCTCAACTTCCTGATCCACTTAAAAAGACAATGCACTTAAGAGTGGGTCAGCTTACTTAAAGGGGCAGTGTGCATCTCTCTCTCTCTCTCTTCCACACACAAGGTGTGTGTCTGTCTCTATTTGCTATGCTGTCTCCCCTCCCTCGTGTTCGTGCTGCCTTGTGTGAGAGGCTACATTAACAACAATGTGTTAACCCTTGAGAGCACAGCTGAGTGCTAGTTCATCATTTAGCGCAAGGCATTCCCTGGGAAATATCCCTCCCTCTTCCACCCTCTAACTTCACCTCCTCAACCAAGCTTCACAATCATCATAGCTGTGAACAGTATTAAATTGTTTGTTTAAAACATATACTGTGTGTATATCTATATAGTATATAGTTTTTTGTCTGGTGAAAAAAATTTCCCTGGAACCTAACCCCACCATTTACATTAATTCTTATGGGGAAATTGGATTCGCTTAACATCGTTTCGCTTAAAGTCGCATTTTTCAGGAACATAACTACAACGTTAAATGAGGAGTTATTGTACCTCACATTTAAACTACATGGGTCATAACTCTTGGTTTTTTCACAATTCTCTGATCTCTTGAAATGTACTTCTAGTCAGTGGAACCAGCTTTACCAAACTCTAATTCTCTTATTTTTCCTTTTATTTTAAGAAAAAAAATCAGTAATGCTTAAGATTACAACCCGAAGCAATATTTGTTTTATCAATGTTAAAAGCATTGAATTATTGATGGTATTTGTGCTTTGTTAAGAGAATAAAATTGCTAGAATGAAGCATAATCTGGACATACGCTGGAAAAGATTCTCTGCCGGTGCATCTTTTTTCTAAAATAATAGAAAGCTTGCAGTTCAAGTCTTGTGTAGCTTCCCTGTAGTAAGGCTGACACAGCTGCCTACTGTATATCCAGTTTTTATACATGTATCTCTATAAATATCAGTGTTTATTTGTGCCAATTCAGACAAGCTTTTTACTCCCATGTTGATAAACTAGTCTGACACTATCACATCTATTTTACTTGTTCTTAAAGAGAAAAGGCAAGTAAAATGGACAAACATATCCAATGGCAGAGTTTGGCATCTTATTAATAAAATATTAGAATTTACAGGTAGGTTGATGAAAGGGATGTTGATTTTAAAGCTAACTGATCCCAACCTGTTGTTTTTAAAGGAAATTTAGACAAGAGGGGAACATTTCAAAATGAAATATGAGTGCTGAATTAAGTATGAAATAAAGTGAAAATATTTTTTGTACTCGAGGGACCTATTGCGCTGTTATGCAACATGGCAAAACCATAAGAAATATAGTACCTATGTTCAATCTTGTGTGCATCAACGGTCTGAGGACCTAAGCACCTATTCCCCTGCTACCACCATACCTCCTTCTTCCCAACCATTATTATTAATTGGTGTTGCAAGCAGGAAAAAAGGGAGAACAGATCCTTGAATGTAACAGAGACAGATTACAAAAATTTTAATTTGCCAATGTATAAGAGCCTTTTGTTTACTGTATAAATTTATTTTCACATATGAACATGGATTCTTTTCCCTTTTTGTCTGAACTATGCATCCCAGAATTTCACTATGGGAGTTTGGGGAAATAGTTCTGTTATGTCCTGGCAATATGGAAATAAATAGCTCTTGGGTCCTAACTAACACTGAAAAAATTTAATACATCCTTTAATTTCCAAGAATGAGGATGCATTACATTTGAGAATAGGCCCCTTGGTAAAGTTTTATGATGCTCTAGATATACCTATAAATGACTCATTCAGCAGTTGTTTTCTGATTCCTGTAGGATACTTTTACAAAGAATGTATCTGTGTTCTCCAAATGTGTGTTGTCATCATTGAAACATGTTTACTTGTATAGAATATGTAAGGGTCCCCGCCCCCCCCCCCCATTTGTTACATGCCAGCATGCTCAAGCACAAAAAACAAGAGATGACATGATCCCTATGCCAAATATTTTATGGTATAAATAAATCATACAAAATGCACCAGGAGGCCTGGAGAAAGGTACAATCATTGATATGATTTGCTTGCTTTTCTTTCTCTCTCCTTCCTTAGATATAATACATCAGAGGGCTAGTGTCCGCATACATAAGATGTGCGCAAAAATTTTGGGGGGCATACTACAAATACATAAAAATAAAATGCTCATATTGATAGGGGGATAAAAATACATGAGCTGCAAAAATTACTTTGTAATAAAGTTGAACAAAATGATCACCAATTGATCATGTTTATCAAATAGCAAGTCTATTTTTAAAATCGACATAAAAAGAATAGTTGTGACATTAAAAAAATATTCAGAGATATTAGTGAAATTCTGCTTATTTAATATTAACTTTTTAAAGCTTCACCCCACAATTATCTAAGTAAATAAGTCACCTCATGTGAAGTTTATCACTCAAGACTCTAATCCTAGAGCAATATCATGCCCCAAGGAAGGGGAGATTTAACGTGCATGTTTTGCCTTCAAAAAATTCAGTTTTTATAATTTAAACACCACCACTTCATTCTTCAACTTACACTCCTACTTGATTTCATGTCTGATAATGATGATATGTTTTGCCTAATTTAAAGAGCAATCGAACATTTGAAGACTGGAAACTACAGTAAAGTCCCACTCAAGTCTCTTCTCCTATCTGTACCAAGCATGCAACTTCCATTAATGCTAATGATGATTTAGCATGCATATGGAGGGAAGAATAGTCTCTTGTTCAAGTGGGAGTACAGTGGAACTTTTATGAGATTTATGACAGATTTTCAAGCTTAAATAAAGTGACTAATGGGAGAAAAGAAGCTTAGGCAGGAGCAGGCAACTACTAGTCTGTCATTTTAATACATTATACTTAACTTGTAAACTTTTAAACCCATTAAATATAGCATTATAGAAGGTCCTTGGGGCAATGCAAAGATTAAATATCCCATTTCCAAAGTTAATGCCTCCCATTATACTGGAATCTTTTGTTTAAAAAAATATACATATAAAACACCAGCAGTTTGATACATAGCAGGGATGCATAGAAGAGGATGGGGAATGGCAGCAGAGGAAAAATATATAAAAAACCCTCAAATCTAATCTCCATAGATAGTTTTGTGCCAAGCTGCCATTTTTAGATATATTTAACTTTTGTGCTGTAAACAGACTTGTCAACAAAAGTGCAGTTAGTATGTCTAAATTCAAACTGGTTGACAGTTTCCTAACAAAATTTACGCAAGAAAAATAATAATCTTAATCAGCCTAGCAAATCTTCAGAACAAAATAAAACTTCCAAATCATCTCTTATTTTCAATTCTCCTAACTTCTAATGTTTCAAGCTATGCAAAGTTGTAAGAACATACATTGGGCTGGGTTCTTTATGAAAGGAAACCTAGTGCCACTACTAATTCTTTTTGTCCATGTTGATTTCAGGTATTAGGAACTATGGGACAATTGTCCAAGCAAAATGTTTTCACAAGTCACATAGCCCTTTTTAGCCACAGTTACGATTAATAGACCCCTCGTGGCAAATATTTTCACTATACTAGCAAATGCTACTATTTTGGATCTTTGTGGATGACTGGTGACAAGGTTTCAAATGTTCTTTTCTTTCCGTCTATATTTAGGCAACAAAACTTTTTGAAAAACACACCAACACAGACTGTTGAACCACATGACACTTTCTAAGCATACTGTCCACTTCACTTATTTTAATGTGAACTGAAGGTCCATTCCAGAGGTTATCAATTGCATTGGAGTAAACAAACAAACAAATGACTCATTTACTGTAGTTTGGGAGATTTACTGCAGGTTTATGAGCCTTCTGAATGATTTCATCTTCTGTTGGTAGAGCCAGAGGGCAAGAGCCTATGCACGTATAGAGAGCGCCATGTCACCTCTTCCCTCCTGGTGTGTGGCTTAAGGTAGAACACAGGTAAGTGGATACTTTAGTTGATGTGAAAGTCAATCACTACCTTGGGGATAAACTTTAGGTACAGTCTCTTTAATACCTTATCCATGCAGAAATCATATTTGGTCATCAATGAACGACAGTTTGAAACTGGAGATCAAGGAGTCTGACATCTTCCTCCAAAGAGGTCTATTCTGTTAGCCTCCTCATGAGGTGTAGATATGGCTTGTCTCTGCCTACTGTGCTCCATCACCACCAGTGAGTTGGGGGTAGGTAAGAATCGAGTATTCTGACCCTTTCACTTCATTTCTGCCCGTTATGATGCTGGTGGAACTGTGATAGTCATCTGCCAAAGTGACAAGTTTGACAATGGCTTCATTTATTGTGAACACCATTTTACTTGGTCTGGAGCTGTGCAGGATGTCCAGCTCCAAGAAGCATGATTAGGTTGTCTGTGAGGGGTTTCTGGATCTTCTCCAGGGAAATTTGTAACGTGTCTGCTATCCTTTTAAAGAAGTCCTGAAAGGACTTAGGTTCATCTGGATATGACAGGAAGCTGGAATCCCAGCCTTGTCCAAAGAGAAGAAGGTCACCAGCATTCTGGCTGGTCTTCTCCTCTTGGCTGCTCTTGTGGAGACTCTTGGGGAGGCTGTGGTAGCTGTTCCTTCTCCTTGGGAAACGTACACCTCCGAGGTTCCCCTGCTCAATAGTCAAGTACTTTGTGTGGAACTTCCCCCTTGGTGTGGGGACCCAGGGTGATGGGTATCAGTACATATAAAGAGGATACTAGGACACCCTCACCACTTCCGACTCTCTGTCTGGGCTCGATCCCCACTCCAGAGATGGGAGTCCCCCATATCCTCCTCCTGACTCCAATAACTCTGAGACCATCTCTAACAGGGGAGCTCTCAGTACCAGACTCTACTCATCAACCATACCGGTGACAAACTAGTTCTACCCTGGCTTGAAGATGGGAACAATGAGGGGTACCGAAGGGTGATGTCCTAGTACTAGGACTGGGAATCTAGAGAATATCAATGATTCTGGTTCAAGAAGTATGATTAGGTTGCCCAGTGCTGAGAAGTGGGCTGGAAACAATTTTCATTTCTGTAACTTGGGCCATCGCTGCTGTGCTGATGCAGATACAGTTGGTGGTGGTGCCAGTACTAGAAAGTGATGAAGTACCATTCCAGTCCCTCCTGGAACCAGACAGTCCTGTTCCAGAGCAGGTGGTATCTTCTGGCTTGGTACAGGATGGAGACCTTTGCCTCTTGTTAGAGGAATTGGATGAGGAACTTTCCCTCATGTCCTTATGGGGAGTGCTTGTCTCTCCCTTTTCTGTTTGCTTTACTAAGTCTCTGGTGCCAATGGGGGGTAGGCATGGAGGTGGAATAGAAGGACTGCGGAATCAGCCAGAGCAGCACTATAAGGGATGCTTCTATTTTCTTCAATCTGACATATTTTGAGGGGGGGTCTCCCTGGTCAGAATCCATCCCTGTGCTCATGGACCTCTCCATGAGGAATCTTCAAACTCCAAACTCGTTGACTGTTTTGTCCTTCTCAGGAATGACCTGCAGAGGGACAGGGCATGGATTTCCACCAGGCAGTACAAACAGGTATTGTGATCATCTGTTACCAGGAAAGGTTTCGGGAAGTTGACCATTCTTGAAGCCAGGGATTCTTGGCATGTTCTCCCTGCCTACCAATAGAAGAACTAGGGATGGGTTGGTACTGCAATCGTTCCCTACCCAAGTGGGGAGGTCCCAAAATTTAGGGAAACATGCCCCAACAATCTTCCTAACTAACTAGACTAAAATAACTTAGAGTAACTTTTTTAAAGAACTATTTACAGGAAAACTAAAGCTCCATCTTAGACCACGGGCAGTAAGGAGGAACTAAATAAAGTTCAGCAGCCCCCTTTATACTGTCGGTGCGGAGCATGAAAAGAGATCATGCCAAATGGACCAAATGGACTCCGCTAGGAAAAAGTTCTCTGGTCCTGGTGCTTGGGACACATGCATAACCTGAAGCATACTACACAGGAAGAAGCACTCAAAGAAGAAATATAAAATCATTGCAGTTAAAATTTGCAGATGACACAAAAGTTGGTGGAGTGGTAAATAATGATGGGGACAAGTCAATTATATAGACTATCTGGATCACATTGTAAGATGGATTCTTTTGAACAACATCCATTTTAATACAGTCAAATGCAAGGTCATACATTTAGAAACAACATATACAGGTCATACAAGCTGGTAGACCATATCCTGGAATGTAGTCACACAGAAAAGGACTTAGGGGTAATGGAAGATAACCAACTGAACATGAGCTCCCCATTGCGATGTTGTAGGTAAGAGGGTAAATACCACACTTGTACATATAAGCAGGGAAATGTCAGGTAGAAGCAGGGAGATAGCATCACCTCTTTTGTGAGATATTAATGGAATAATGTGTCCAGGTTAGGAGTCCAAAGTTCAAAAAGGATACTGAAAAATTGGAAATGGTTCAAAAGGTGTCCAATATCTGGAAAACATGCCTTATAGTGAGATGCTTAAGAAACTCAATCTATATAGTTTATCCAAGAGAAGGCTAAGAGGTGATTTGATCACAGTCTACACATACTTACATAGTGAAGAGATTTTTGATAGTACACAGTTCTTTCATCTAACAGAAAAAGGCATAACACAATACAGTGGTTGAAAGCTGAAGCTAGACAGACTAGAAATAAGGAACAATTTTGAACATTGAATGTAATTAACCACTGAAGCAAATTATTCAGTGATGCAGTGGATTCTCCACAACAGTCATATAATCACATCTCGATGTCTTTCTAAAAGATATGCTACAGCTCAAACAAAATTTATCAGCTTGATGCAGAAATTACTGACAGAGGTTCTATGCAGAGCTGTGCAAATAATGGATTGTTTGGTTTGCTGTTGGTTTCAAAAGATTGAAAACAGAATTTGGTTTGGGTCAAACTGAAACCCAAATTTTTCAGAATTTTCAGCAAATTGAAAAGGTCAAAAATTTCATTTTGGGTCAAATCAAATGTTTCTTTTTAACATTTCCAAAATATGGAACAATCTGCTGAAACTACAAAATTCACAACTGTTTCTTTAAACCAAAATCTGTATTTTTCAGTTAAAAAAAAGTTTCATCCAAAAAATTTCACCCAGATCTAGTTCTGTTTTATGCAAAAGGTCAGACCAGATGATCATAACTGTCCCTTCTGGCCTTAAAATCTATGAATCTATAAATCTGATGTACGTACTGTGAGGGAATTTTTTTTCCCACATCAGTACGTTAATATGTGATGGGTCAGTAGGAGTGGGAGAATATTCTAAGCAGAATATGTATAGCTGGTATAGCCCAGCCCACTCCCTCCATTCCAGAGAAAACATTAATTCCTCATGAGTTCTAATCCTGGCCTTAGTGCATACTCTCCTGTGTAAATTTTGGTAAGTAATTGGACCCCACTGCTTTAGTTTCTCTATAATGTGGAAACAGTAATACTTACCTACCTACTGCATGCTGTAAATGTTGTGAGGATTAATGTTTCGAAAGTATGATTTTGTATCAATTATCTATTTTTATAAAAAGTTGCCATTTCTTTTACATGAATTAAATGCCTATTATTATTATTCCACTTAACTAGAAGTTCTATCCAATATAACTTAAGGTGAAATCTTTTTAGATATTGAAGGCAAATACGAATACTTTTCTAATCAAAGTCAGTTGCAAAGGAAAACTCCAATTTTTTTAAAGTATGTCTGCTGCACAGTAAGCTAAACAAAGGGCAGGTTGGTATATGGATTACTGGCTCTCTGCATCTACAAATTCAGTTGGGTGGTGACTCTTCTTAGATGCTCCTGGAGTACAGCATCAAACTCAGCCACCAGCTCCACAATTTTAAGGAAGTTTCCATTATTTGGTACATACAGCTGATCTGAAGTGCCACGCAGTGCTAGGTTTTGGGTAGCAAGCATTCTCACAATAGCAATGAGCCTTTTCAGAACCTTTTGCCAGTAAAGAGACTCTGATGCAATCTTCTCTTGATGCTGATCATCTATGGTGGCCTTTAACCTTAGTTTCATCTCAAACTCTTTCCACCTATGGAATGCTCTCTGGTGATTTGCTGCCTTCTCATGGCATGCCAGATTTCTAGCCAGATTTTTCCAGTCCTTTGTTCCTGTAGAACCCAATGTGGCTGGAACATTAGACTGGAAGAGTTTGCAACAAAAACACTATGCAACATTCTGGGTTTTTGAGTACAAAAGCCATGGCCTCTCCACTTTGTCACCATTGGGGATTTCATGGCAGTAATGTGCTGGATGGAAACTTCTATTTTCATTGCCTTTGGGGCACATGAAGTTTTTCACTTGCTGTGGCCCATGCAGTACAAGGAAGTCCCTCAGGTTAGTGCTCAAGTGGGTCCACAGTCCTGGATCATCTAGACTTAAGGAACTAAACTCAGCAGCAGCTGTTTCTTGCGCCTCCACCACACTCTTCTCTGATCTACACTCTTCTTCAGGAATGTGCATGGTTACATCCATTTGAGATGGAGATATGGATGCTGCAGTAGCTGCCAGGTCACCTGCACTCTGACTAACTGGAAGATCAGGCATCTCCTCATCACTAACACCCTCACTGGGGCTGGAAGGCTCACCGTGAACATGTGTGTCTATGTATCTCAGGAGAGCTCCTTCCTGCTTAGATAGGAAAGCTTCCCTTGCTTTCTTTCTTTTTCTGAATGCTGCCCCAGAGGGGTGTTTTCTTCTTTCACTTATGACTGCTGTTCTGTGCCAGCTATAGTGTCTCTCAACACTCCATTGAAGGGGACAAATAAGCAGGCTGGTAGCAGGGCCTGAGTGAGGGAAGATATCAGCATCTTAAGGACCTAACTGGCTCCTGCTACTTCAGTTGACTGCCTGTTCTCCGCAAGTGGGTTCAGGGAAGCAGCAGGAAACAGGAAGCTCTCTGAGAAGCTGGTGTTAATCAGTCCAGGCTCCTGGGGGTGCTAGAGAGGTACATAAGAGGCTCCTCCTCCTCTCTCTCCCCACAGCTCCTGCTGTTTTCTGTTATTCCCTCTCACCTTTTCTCCTGCCTGCCTGTTATGTCTCTTGTGTCCTCCTTCCTCCAGCACAGCACTCCACCATCTCTGTGCATCTAGAGCAGAGAGAATACATATGCACCAGCAGCAGACACAATTTTCTACACTCTGGGTCCTAGTGGCGCCCCCCACAGTGTGGTACCTGAGGCGGCCGCCTCAGTTCGCCTCATGGTAAGGCCAGCCCTGGTCATAAAAACAAAATGAAGCAGACAATATTAGTAGGCAACAGTACTTTTTTTATTTAACAGTTTTTCTGTCTGTGTGTATACAGAAGCTGTTCTAGTGCACGTTCACACACGTCACAGTACATTGCGCTGCACTACAGCAAGCTGTGCATTGGAGCAGCAGCTAAACATGGTACATCATTTGGTACATACATGGGGGGGAGGGATAGCTCAGTGGTTTGAGCATTGGCCTGCTAAACCCAGGGTTGTGAGTTCGATCCTTGAGGGGGCCATCTGGGGATTTAGTTGGGGATTGATCCTGCTTTGAGCAGGGGGTTGGACTAGATGATCTCCTGAGGTCCCTTCCAACCCTAATAATCTATGATATGTTAGGGACACTAGATGTTATCTCCACTTTTGGAAGGTACTTGAGAGGTATTCAGATACCTCAGTGTTGGGGCCACATAAAATCCCAGGCATACAGATAGTAACTGTGGATCCCCTGGGCGTTCCTCTGTCCTGCCTTCAATTCCACCTTCCACACCAGCTTATGCTGGGCAAGGAGGGAGACATGATGATAATGCCCTCTAAACAGCCACTGTACCTGGGTTCTCTCAGTACAGCCGCACTGCAAGACTTAAATAACATGGTGGACCTTGTTGCATCAATGTGAGTTTTCTTCAACGAGAAAAATATTTCTCTATATGAAAATCTTTAAAGTGATAAGTGTTAATTTATTAAGTGCACATCAGATTGTTTTAACAAGAGAGTCCTTAAAGCAATTTCTCTCTTAATTCCTAACCTCTCCTTATAATAAAGCCCCACTCTCATCTACTTTTTTTTAAATCCCCTTTTCAACAAACTTGTTCTCTCTCTTCTTTCCTTCTATGGCACCTTACATTAAACATGCAATTGTTTCATCAGAATAAGCCTACCACTAGGAAAATAAAACCAGACAAAAATCATGCACTCAAGTAGGACTATTCTAAATTAAAGGAAACTAATCCATTTGACAACGCATCTATTGTGAACACTACAGCCTATTTTGCCAATGTAGAAGATAAAAGTGTGGTAGAAAAGTTTGGTATATAGTTTCATACAGAAACCTTTGCCATGAAGAAAAGCTAGATTGACTGATTGTTGAGTCAAAGAATCTAGAAACCATGAAAAGTGAGGCATACACATTTCTGTGAAACATATAAATCCATTAAAAAGTCTCACTAGAAATCTGATGCGCAGTATTTATTTTTAAATCCTTTTGTGTCTCAGAACACACAGAGTTCATTGACCTGCGAAGAGCATTGTGTCCCCATTTCAAAACTCTGTGTTCTGCTGCTCCATTTTCATGCTATAGAAAGGAAAGGGCCAACTTTTAAAAGGCCTGCTACAGAAAGAACATAAGAACATAAGAAAGGCCGTACTAGGTCAGACCAGAGGTCCATCTAGCCCAGTATCTGTCTACCGACAGTGGCTAATGCCAGGTGCCCCAGAGGGAGTGAACCTAACAGGCAATGATCAAGTGATCTCTCTCCTGCCATCCATCTCCATCCTCTGACGAACAGAGGCTAGGGACACCATTCTTACCCATCCTGGCTAATAGCCATTTATGGACTTAGCCACCATGAATTTATCCAGTCCCCTTTTAAACATTGTTATAGTCCTAGCCTTCACAACCTCCTCAGGTAAGGAGTTCCACAAGTTGACTGTGCGCTGCGTGAAGAAGAACTTCCTTTTATTTGTTTTAAACCTGCTGCCTATTAATTTCTTTTGGTGACCCCTAGTTCTTGTATTATGGGAATAAGTAAATAACTTTTCCTTATCCACTTTCTCAACATCACTCATGATTTTATATACCTCTATCATGTCTCCCCTTAGTCTTCTCTTTTCCAAACTGAAGAGTCCTAGCCTCTTTAATCTTTCCTCATATGGGACCCTCTCTAAACCCTTAATCATTTTAGTTGCTCTTTTCTGAACCTTTTCTAGTGCTAGAATATCTTTTTTGAGGTGAGGAGACCACATCTGTACACAGTATTCGAGATGTGGGCGAACCATGGATTTATATAAGGGCAATAATATATTCTCAGTCTTATTCTCTATCCCCTTTTTAATGATTCCTAACATCCTGTTTGCTTTTTTGACTGCCTCTGCACACTGCGTGGACATCTTTAGAGAACTATCCACGATGACGCCAAGATCTTTTTCCTGACTCGTTGTAGCTAAATTAGCCCCCATCATGTTGTATGTATAGTTGGGGTTATTTTTTCCAATGTGCATTACTTTACATTTATCCACATTAAATTTCATTTGCCATTTTGTTGCCCAATCACTTAGTTTTGTGAGATCTTTTTGAAGTTCTTCACAATCTGCTTTGGTCTTAACTATCCTGAGTAGTTTAGTATCATCTGCAAACTTTGCCACCTCACTGTTTACCCCTTTCTCCAGATCATTTATGAATAAATTGAATAGGATAGGTCCTAGGACTGACCCTTGGGGAACACCACTAGTTACCCCTCTCCATTCTGAGAATTTACCATTAATTCCTACCCTTTGTTCCCTGTCCTTTAACCAGTTCTCAATCCATGAAAGGACCTTCCCTTTTATCCCATGACAGCTGAAAGGGTTAAATAAGCTAAAATACTTGGTTTCTACTTAAAGAATATAGAGTAAACAGTTGGTGTTCATCTGTCTAAATATTATTTCTCTCAGTAAACCAGGTCTACTGTCCAAGGCTGTTTGTAAGTTATGACAAGGGAGCCTGTTCTGCGTTTGTAAAACAGAATGAAACTCTTTGAACTAGCCACACATGGGGTTAACAATACCATAAACCTTGATGATGTACAGAGGGAGTCTGGATTAGCAAAACATTCCCACAGTCAGCAAGCCATGCTAGTATGATCTATTAAAAGCTAAAGCAGTCCTGAGATGAGAGGTAGTATGGTCCAGTGACTAGTACTGGTAGAATGGAACTCAGGAGGTCTAGGCTCTAATTCTTGGCTCAGACACTGACCTGTTGTATGACCTCATATGAGTCACTTTGCCTCTTTATGCCTCAATTTCCCCAAAGGGATAATGATATTTACCCTTCTACAAAAAACACTTTGTAATTCACAGGTAAAAATGGTATGAACTAAGCAAATAATTATTAAAAAGAAAATCAGAAAATCAAGACTTAAACAGGATTATCTGATAGAAGCATTTTATAATCTAGAAATACAACAGAAGTCACTTCACCCACCAATGAAATGCAGCCAGTTCTGGGTCAAACACAGCTACTGTAGGCAATACACTACAAGAGCCTGTTTGTCCCTGCCTCCTGCTGAAGCTGCTGCTGGCAGTGATGGCAGCTTTTGCTGCCATAAACATGAAGGAGTCCAGGGCCCAGGGGTGAGGCCCAGATTGAGGGGAGGAGTTGGTCCAGTGAAAGTTTATGTTTCAAAGTGACTTGGGCTGTGTGGCATGGGCAGACTGATCTCCAGAAGTTCTCCCCAGTTCCCACTGGAAACACTAATACTGCTGGTTGCCTCCAAGGATATGATAGGGAAGAGAGGTCTGTCAGAGGCCACTGGGGCTGTCCAACATGCTCCTTTTAAAGCTATCACAAATTTGCTAATTAACTCTTGAAGCATTTGCAACAAGCTTTGCTCTTCAGCCCTGCTCTCTAGTTCTGTTTGTCAGCCCTGCTACCAACTGCTGTGCTTCCCTATTTATCTATGCCTGTCAACTCTCCATGCCCCCTCCCCATTCATTCTTCCCCATTCCTCATGCCTTCCCTTCATCATCTAGTCCCATGCCCTGCCAACACACTCACAGTTGTTAAACCCTGGGTTTGAGTCTCAGTCTGATAGGCTTCCTTAGATCTGTCAAACTGGGGATGCCTTCTGATGAGTTTTTGGAAGCTTCTTAGATGTAGTCTTATTAGTATTACTGTAGTAATAGGAACCCCAATCAAGGATCATTGTGTTAGGCAGTGTACAAACATTTAACAATGAAAACAGTCCCTGACCCAGAGAACTAATCTAAATGACCCACAAAAGAGGGTGCGGATAGGTTTGGAGGATGAGTTTAGTATGGAGAAGTTTGGATGAGAGTAGTATGTAGCAAAGCTACAAGGGTCAGGTCTCTGGCAGCTTGGGCTTCAATTTCTCCCACTTTCCCAGCTCTCTCCGTGACCTCTTTTTACTAGTAGAATGCAGTAGATTCTGCTTATGAGCAATCTCTCAGTTCCTAGCAAAAAGTTGCTATTTTCCAGATATTGCCAATAAGCAGAAGGCACTGTTTTCAGGGGGATGCATAGAAATAGGAGAATGGAACAACAATACACTGCAAAGTGAAATTGTTAACTTTCAGTTCAATACAATGCGCTAAAAAAAACCCAACCTAACATGACACACAAATGGATACACTGTATAGTATACCACGGGACTTAGAGCAAATTTAGGAAGTCTCGTCTTGTTGTGTGTCACAAAGAGTACAGTAGCACACAATTCTATAAAATAAAAGCTTTTTAAAAGCACCATAGAAAAAAAAAAGTTTTTCTAAAAATATTTGTCCAACACCACTTTTTACAGTTTTCCACCTCCCCCATAAATCTTTTTCAATTTTGCAAGCAGCTTCATAACTGTTCTCAAAGTTCTATCCCACAATTCTGGGATATCCTGTGGAAAATGTCTACAAGCAAAGGCTCTTTGAGTTTGTTGTCCCAATGCACTATCCTCTTGTGGGTCAAGAGTAGCCTGTGGGTGCTTTACAGCCACTACTGTTTCCAAAAGTTCTGTGTCAGTGAGCACACCTTCCACCTGCAAATGACTGTCAAACTCAACAATGACCTCAAATTCCTCTGCTCTTAGGTTTTCAGGAACTGAAACATCAGCCAGCACATCAGTGTCCACCAGGCCAGCATTTTTTGCTGTTGATGCAAACCCTCTCTTTCTGAAGGAGTTTCCAAAAGTCTTCTGGAGATCAGTGGCCCATGACTCCCCAGCAAGATCAAGAGTTATTGTTTAACAACATCCACTGTTCATAGGGTGTGGGTCAGCATGAAGAGAGGTTTAAGAAAAGCACACTAGTGAACTCTGAAGTTTTTGGTGACACCTATGTCCGTCGACTGCGTGACTGAGGTTATGTTAGGAGGCAAGAAATTAAACTATGTGTGATAGCTCTAGATCAGGGGTAGCCAACCTATGGCACGCATGCTGAAGGCGGCACGCGAGCTGATTTTCAGTGGCACTCACACTGCCCGGGTCCTGGCCACCAGTCCGGGGGGCTTTGCATTTTAATTTAATTTTAAATGAAGCTTCTTAAACATTTTAAAAACCTTATTTACTTTACATACAACAATAGTTTAGTTATATATTATAGACTTGTAGAAACAGACCTTCTAAAAACATTAAAATGTATGACTGGCACGCAAAACAAATTAGGTGAATAAATGAAGACTCGGCACACCACTTCCGAAAGGTTGCCGACCCCTACTCTAGATTAGCTGAATGAGCTGGATAATTGTCAATCAGCAGGCACACATTGCAATCTGATAGGCACAGCTCCCTGTTCCAGATCTGTAGCCACTCTTTAAACAACAAACTGGTTATCTAGGCATTTGCTGAGCTTCTGTAGATCCTGGGCAGCTCTGAGTAGTCCTTCAGGAAATGAGGGCACTTGCTCTTTCTGATCACCATAAGAGTCTGTTTCTCTGTCTCATCCAGGTTTGCACAACACAGCAATGTGATACGGTCCATGTCTTTTTTCCCTCCTGAAAATCTTCCTTTCAGCATGCCAAGGCTTCTTTTGGGATAGCCCTGGTAGAAGAAAGCGGTCTTATCAGCACTGAGGATGTCAAATGGCTGGAACTACTCTAGAATGTTGGTAAGGTGTCCATCCTCCATTTAGTAGTTGTCAGAAAGTCAGCATCCTGTTTCTTGCCTTCCTCCTTTGATGAGCGATGTGCCAGGCTTTCCACAAACTGAGACCGCCATCTGAAGGGATGAACTCCTTCCCCTACTCTGCCTCCAGCTGACTCACTTTCTGTTTCAGCATTGGCCCAGAGAGTTGAGTACCTTGGCCAAGCTTATGCTGGAACCAGAGCCACAGAGCTTCACCAGCATCTGCCTGCTTTCCATTGCATTGATACTTGTACTCCTAAGGTCAAGTGTCAATGGAATGGAACAACGTTGTTGTGTTCCCGTGCTCCCATAAAATGAATGAAATGAAATAAGTGATTTTGAGATACCAAACTTCTTGGCTACTTGCACTTGCTTAGCACCAAGCTCAAGTAGGGCATCCAGAATCCAAACTTTATTGGCAAGAGATATGTCATTTCAAAATCATGGAACACAGCAGAGGTGCTCAACTGTGCATGGCCAGAGCCAGGAAATTGATTATATGTAGGACCTCTCCCTCCAAAAAAAGTTACTAAAAAGCAGCATGCCTTTTGCCAATATCCAAATTCCATTAACATCGATATTAATGGGATGGGATTGTTTGCCATTAACAGCAATTCTGATAACAGGCAACTTCCTGTTAAGTGGAATCTACTGAAGTTAGGATAAGATGGGCAAGGTCATGGAGTGGGGAGACCTGTAGCCAAAGCTATCAGAGTTGCTCCTGTAGCTTCAGAAAAGGGAAACGGATTAAGGATATCTGAGCAGTGCTGTTGCTAAATTTCCACGAAACAAGTTGCTAAGTGTATTTGTCTCTGTTTGCCTATATCCTGTTAAAAAGTTTATCACAGTAACCAAATTAGCTTGTAGATATTAAATCCTTTTAATTTCTTAATTGCCTTACATTATGTATGTGACTGTGTTCAGTTAACCTTAAGATCAAAGATGTGACATGCTGCAGGAAACTAATAATATTATCTACATCAATGGTGGGTGGCCACAGGTTGCCCACCACTGATCTACATTGTCTTCAGCTTATTTATCTCTGTTATAATGTATGACTGGCAGCTGCCTTATGTTAATTGGAGTAATTGGATTACCTGTGTATGCATAGCAAATAGAATGTTAACTTCAAAGTGATGGGAGAGTGTGTGCTCAACAAAAAAGAATCCTCAGTCACATGCTGTGCACAAAACACTTAACAGAGCTTCAACTTCAAAAGTGAAACATCGGGCCTGCTCCAGCATCTGTAGTCTGCTGAACTTTGAACAGGGAAAGTTTAAGCGATGGGACTAAGATCTTCCAAGTAGTTACTTGGAAAACCCTGGAAAATACATGGAAAGACTCCATCAGACTTTACATCTAAGCTGCCTTTGGATTCTTACCTGTTGGGATAATTCCAAGGAGACTTTTACAAGCCAACAGATATAACATCACTGCTATGATCCTGAGCTATGAACACTGAAAATTACTTGTATGTATATGATTCCTTAACCATTCAATAACTCTCTTCTTTTCTTTTATTAATAAATCTTTAGTTAGTTTACTAAGGATTGGCTGAGAGCGTGATATTTGGGTAAGATCTGAAATATAGATTGACCTGAGGGTAGGGTAGGGTAGAGTAGGGTAAGTGTCTGATCCTTTGGGATTGGTAGAACTTTAAGTATGGTGAACAGGGTTTTCAGTAACCTATCACTATATTAGATCTGTTTGCTAGATGGGAGCCAGAGGCTGGAATGCCTAAAGGGGGCTATGTTTGGCTTCTTGTTTACCAGTGTGGTGCTACAGAAGCTCTTTTGTTACTGGCTTGATGAATCTAATTAAAGAATAAACCACCAGTTTGGGGGATTCTCTGCCCTATTTCTTGCAGTCTGCCCTGAGTGTGGCATTCTCAGTCTGGCCCATCCAGGCACCCGGTCACAGAGGTTATTCTGAATAAGGGGATGTGATGGAGCAGAGAAACCTCACACCAGCACAAAAGGGGTTAAAGAGAGCCTATGGGCCCCACTAGCCCAGCTCCGCTAGACCTGCAGCCAATGCCAGTCCTACAGGGGGAAGAAAAGGAGAGAACCTGGCTCAGTTCAGGCCTGATAGGCTGGGCTAGGAAGCTTGCTGGGCTGGAGGATTTCTGACCCCAAATGAAGTCACTCTGGAAACTGAAGAAAAAGTCTACAAGAGAAGGAGAATGAATACAAAGTAGGGGAAAACAGAAAAGAAAAAAAGAGTAGACACAGAAGCAGATGATCATGATGACAACATCAGCAAAAAACCAAAGCTGAGGAAGGAAATAATAAACCAATATGTTATAATTGTAAGATCCCTAGCCAAAGAAATAAGGCTAGGTCTACACTACAGCGAGGGTCCGACCTAAGATACGCAACTTCAGCTACGTGAATACCGTAGCTGAAGTTGCGTATTTTAGGTCGGCTTACCTAGCGGTGAGGACGCGGGAAAGTCGACCGCTGCCGCGCTGCTGCCGCCTCCGCTGCCGCCTCCTGCCGAGGTGGATTTCCGGAGTCGACGGCAGAGCGATCAGGGATCGATTTTACCGCGGCTTCACTAGACGCGGTAAGTCGATCCCCGAAAAACCGATTGCTACCCGCCGGATCGGCGGGTAGTGAAGACAAAGCCTGAGATTAGGTGACATTAACCCTGTAAAAGTAGCTGACTGGATTTTTTTTTTAAAAGCATAGAGGATATAATAAGAGCCAGAAGACTGTGAGATGGGGAACTTTTAGTTCAGTGTGAAGACAAAGAGCAAGCTGATAAACTGCTAAAACCTAAGACACTAAGGAAAGTTAAAATAAGTGGGTAGCTACCAAAGTATTTGACTGAAACTAAGGGGGTAATATGTGGATTGCTATTAAAACTGAGCAATGATGAGATAACCAAAAGCATAGGAGAAGATAAAGTGTTAGTAATCAAGCGACTAATTAGTAATAGCACCCCCAATACCATCACGGCAAACCTGGTGGCTGAACTTTGTGACTTTGTCCTCACCCACAACTATTTCAGATTTGGGGACAATTTATACCTTCAAGCCAGCGGAACTGCTATCGGTACCCGCATGGCCCCACAGTATGCCAACATTTTTATGGCTGTCTTAGAACAACGCTTCCTCAGCTCTCGTCCCCTAACGCCCCTACTCTACTTGCACTACATTGATGACATCTTCATCATCTGGACCCAGGGGAAGGAGGCCCTTGAGGAATTCCACAAGATTTCAACAATTTCCACCCCACCATCAACCTCAGCCTGGACCAGTCCACACAAGAGGTCCACTTCCTAGACACTACAGTGCTAATAAGCGATGGTCCCATAAACACCACCCTATACCGGAAACCTACTGACCACTATACTTACTTACAGGCCTCCAGCTTTCATCCAGACCACATTACACGATCCATTGTCTACAGCCAAGATATAAGATATAACCGCATTTGCTCCGATCCCTCAGACAGAGACAAACACCTACAGGATGTCTATCAAGTGTTCTTAAAACTACAATACCCACTTGGTGAAGTGAAGAAACAGATTGACAGAGCCAGAAGGGTACCCAGAAGTCACCTCCTACAAGACAGGGCCAACAAAGAAAGTAACAGAACGCCACTAGCCGTCACCAACAGTCCCCAACTAAAACCTCTCCAGCGCATCATCAAGAATCTACAACCTATCCTGAAGGACGATCCCTCACTCTCACAGACCTTGGGAGACAGGCCAGTCCTCGCTTACAGACCGCCCCCCAACCTGAAGCAAATACTCACCAGCAACAACACACCACACAACAAAAACACCAACGCAGGAACCAAACCCTGCAACAAACCCCGGTGCCAACTCTGTCCACATATCTATTCAAGAGACACCATCATAGGACCTAACCACATCAGCCACACCATTAGGTGCTTGTTCACCTGCACATCAACCAATGTGATATATGCCATCATGTGCCAGCAATGCCCCTCTGCCATGTACATTGGCCAAACCAGACAGTCCTTACGCAAAAGAATAAATGGACACAAATCTGACATCAGGAATCATAACATTCAAAAGCCAGTAGGAGAACACTTCAATCTCTCTGGTCACTCAATAACAGACCTAAAAGTGGCAATTCTTCAACAAAAAAACTTCAAAAACAGACTCCAACGTGAAACTGCAGAACTGGAATTAATTTGCAAACTGGACACCATCAGACTTGGGAGTAGTTAGGTTATTACACAACCTAAACCTAATTTCCCCAATACTAATTTCCCCCTACTGTTACTCACATCTTCTTGTCAACTGTCTGAAATGGGTCACTCTCATTACAACTTCAAAAGTTATTTTTTCTCCCTTGGTATCCTGCTGCTAATTGAATTGTCTCGTTAGACTGACCTTACACTTGGTAAGGCAACTCCCATCCTTTCATGTATTTATACCTGCTCCTGTATTTTCCACTCCATGCATCTGATGAAGTGGGTTATAGCCCATGAAAGCTTATGCCCAAATAAATGTATTGGTCTCTAAGGTGCCACAGGGACTTCTTGTTGTTTTTACTTAAGGGAGGGACTCTACTTGAGAAAATAACACTAGGGTTTCAGATATCCAGAAAAGTAATCATATATCCCCCCATCACCAAGTTGTTATAAGTGCTGACAGTATGGGCATGTAGCAACTGTTTGTAAAGGGAAAATGAGATAGAGTAAATGTGGGGGAGAGCATTCCTATGAAAACTGCATAGCAGTGACAAGGATCAAATATAGTAACTGTGGTGATAATCACAGTAAGGCATGTAGAGAGTGAATTAGAGCAAGATAAGCTAGAGAGCTACAAAAGCCAAAAACTGTTAACATCATATCTTATGCAGAAGTCATAAGGAGATTCTCAAAGCATCTAGTAGAGAAGGAAGAGAATCAGCGCAGGCAAAGGGGAACTGCAGACAGTTTGGATTATAGGGGTCATGCCCCAAATTGAAGGGATAAAGGTAGGAAGGAGTCCAGAGCAGCAGGCTTTGACTCTGTGCTTGGAGAATTCTGCTGGTGTTGATTTCCACAGGGCCCTGGGCTGGGACCCGGTGGAGAGGGAGGGCCCTAGGGTTGCCAATTTTGGTTGGACATATTCCTGGTAGTTTCATCACATGACATAATCTTTAATTAAAGATTTAGCTTTAATTCTGGGAGACTCCAGGACAATCCTGGAGTATTGGCAACCCAAACAGGGCCCGGGTCCACCTACCACACCCCCTTAAGATCTGAGGCTCAGATGCCTGTGGAGGCCAGAAGATTCCTGGCCTAAAGGCAGGAATGAGGCACCTCTGCCATTCAGGCAGAGAGGCAAGGGGCTTAAAGCCAGGTGCACTAACCACTAGGTCTCCCTGCCATCCAAGCACACTATCACAGGGGAATCGTGCTATGTTTAATTTTTAAATTAAACTGACCAACTAGCACACACTAAAGTATACCTTGCCTTACCTCCACTAGTTTTAGAAAATGTTTGTTAGAATGTGCTAGCTAACACCTTTAAAAACTCTTTCATATTCTAGTCAAGACAGACCTCAAGTGTTATTCTCCATTTTAGAGAAAATGGAAGTACGGGGGTTTAAGGTCCAGATTTTGAAAGGTATTTCAGTTACTAACAATGCAGATAGGTGCCTAGTGGGATTTTCAGAAATGCCCAAGCACCTTACTCCCACTGAAATCAATTTGCTATCCATAAAAGTGTCCAATCCCTTTTTGAATCTTGCTAAATTCTTTGCCTCAGTGACTTCCCATTGTGATGAGTTCCACAGTCTAACTACATGTGTAGTGAAAAAAATGTTTCCTTTTATTGTTTTTGAATTTGCCACTTTTTATATTTAATTGAATGTGTCTCCTTGTTCTTGTATTAGCAAACAGGGAGAACAGAGGCTCCCAATCAATCTGCTATATACTATTTATTATATGTACTATCATCGTGCCTCCTCTCCTTTCTAAGGTAAACAATTATAAACTTTTCTCTGTCTCCTCATGGGAGTTTTTCCAACCCCCCAATCATCTGTGTCACCATTCTCTGAACCCCCTCTAATTCTGCAATATCTCTCTTGAGATGGGGTGACCAGTACTGCATCAGTAATGTAGATAAGGTGACACCACTGACTTTTCTCTATTATTCGCTATCCTGTTCCTTATGTAATCTAACATCTTGTTTGCTTTTTTGGGCTGCAGATGCACATTGAACAGAAGTCTTTATTGAGCTGTCCACAATGACACCCAGGTCCACCTCCTGAGTTTATACAGTAAATTTAGCACTTTGTACTGTGTATGAATAGTTTATTTTTTTCCTCCAAAATACATTACTTTGCACTTATTGACATTGAACTTCACTTGCCAACATGCTGCCTAGTCATCTAGCTTGGTTAGGTCCCTCTGAAGTTCTCCACAGTCCTCTCGTCTTAATTAACCTAACTAATTTCTCATTACATCCAAATTTTGCAACCTCACTGTTCACCCTTTTCCAGATCATTAACATGTTTATTAAACAACAACTAGCACAGTATAAGTACTAGTACAGAACCTTGAGGTACCCCTCAACAATATATTTTTGTATAATGAAAATTGACTATTTAATCTAACTCTTTATTTTTTGTTTTCAAGTCTATTTTTGGCCAATCACAATATTTGCCTCTTATTTTGTGATTACACCTCTCCCTCGATATAATGCGACCTGATATAACACAAATTCGGATATAATGCGGTAAAGCAGTGCTCCGGGGGGACGGGGTTGCGCACTCTGACGGATCAAAGCAAGTTCGATATAACGCGGTTTCACCTATAACACGGTAAGATTTTTTGGCTCCCGAGGACAGCGTTATATCGGGGTAGAGGTGTACTTAGTTTCTTTAGCAGCCTCTTGTGAGGGAACTTGTCAAAGGCCTTTTGAAAATCTAAATAATGTCAACTGGTTAAACATTCAAAGAATGCTAGTAGATTCAAAAACCATGCTGGTTATACCCTATCATTCCAGGTGTTTAATTTTCAATTATCATTTTAACTAATTTTCCAGATTCAGATTTAAAACTTACTGGTCTGTTATTCTCCAAATCACCCCTAGGTACAACATGTATTACTTCCCCCCCCCCCCCCCCCCATCCCAAGCCTCTGGAACAGTAGCTCTTTTGAATGAGAGATTGCATATTTTGGTAGCCTCTCAGCCACTTCATATGAAGCTCCTTCAGAACTGCTGGATGTATAACATCTGGGCCTGGTGACGAATTGCTCTTTATATCATCAATTTGTTCCAGCACCTTTCCTTCTAACAACTTGATCTCTAATAACACCTCACTTTAATTACCAGAAAAGAGCAGGAGAGAAGGCTTAATCACATTTCTTTCCATAGCTAAAGCTAAAGTCAAACTGTATCACCTCACAAGACAACTGAACTTCTCTACCTCTACAGTGCTGCCATGAAGACATCAGGCTATTTTTTTTAAGGGACTGTTTTTAGAAAATATTACCTTGTGATAAGTATGGCTGCGTCTACTGATGACATGTCTTCTCCCCAGCTTGTTGACATTTCTAAATGTATATCGTTCTTCTTGCCAAACTCCTCATGTTGCCACTTACAGAAACTCTCCAGCATTTTTTCCCCATGATGCCCGATATACATATCTGCCTGAAAATTGAATTGCTTGTTTTATTATATGAACATGTAAATGACAATATATAATTTTTTCATCTTTTAATTGCCAATGTTGTACAAGTTATGAGATCACAAAGCTGAGCACAACTTTCACCCAAATATCAGAATTTCCTAGCAATGCCTCACCCCACAGTTAGTCCTAATTACTCATGTGAAACTATTATAATAGATTTCATTGTCTGCCATGCATTATTGATCTATAGTTGTCTAGATATGAATAGATTTCTGATTCCTTGTTTTTCACTTTAATGGCATTTTTCCTGTAGTATATATAAGATATAGTGTACAAAGAAAAATGTTCTCAAATAATTTTACAAATATAAGCACATGCTTTGTTTCAGTTAATAAAGATATTCTATTTTATTTGTCACAAAATATACATGGTGCAATTGTTTTAACTTCAAGAACAGAAGCCATCTTCATTTGACTTTAATTAAATCAATGCTGGTGAAAATTATGCCCTCAGATACATACAGTGGACCTTGTCACCCATATTCTTCTCCCCATATATGCTGATCTTCCATTGGTACAAGCTGGAGTTCATTGCATCTAGGGAGAGCACTTATGCCAAGATCCAGTGTTTGGATTTGAGGGATCTTTTTTTCTGCTGAGAGGATTACTATATGTCCAAACAAGAAATGCTTCTTTAGCTACTAGCCTAAGGATAATTTAATTTATTTAAATGCATAAGTTAAAAATATCTCTTACATGGATAGGAAGATTCCATTTTTTATTTTTGTGAACTCCAACTAAAATATGCAAAGCTTTCAGATACTTTGTAAAATAACAAAAAGTCCACATACTGCTGCTCTAAAATATAAGGGAACCATAGGTCACTCCAAAGAATGACCCACACTACAACAGCTGATTCATCTCTTCAACAAGGGAACAGGATTTAAAAGATGAATTCTAAAATGATGTCTGAAAGATATATCATGAAAGAGTGGTGCTGCACTCTTGTTCTTTTTATATATGACTGACCTATTTCTAATTTTACAACTAACTGTAAGCTTTGAAACTAAAAGGATTTTGCTTTCACAGTGAAATATCCATATGCACAGCAAAAAAATAGCTGATAATGGACTGAAGTTTGTAAATACCAGCCAATTTCAACAAAGGATAAATTATGAACCTGGACTAAGAAAAAATCATTTACAATTTTTAGGTTACTTGAAAGCCATATACCCCTCAATTTTGAAATTGTCTATCACTGTGCGTATGTATAGCACCTAGTGCTATGAGCTCCCAATTTTTCTCTTGCCACTACAAATAAATATTAATAGTAAAAATAATAATGAATAGACAGAAGATAATGGAGACAAATGATCAGTGATGAGTATTCTATGCCTTAATGAGGCAGCAAGCAACATGTCCCTACCCTTCTATTCATTCTACAATGTCTTGTCACAGAATAAGACATATTCAGTACTTTCTTACTGGAGTCTCATGAAGCAGAACAAGCTTAGTCACTCGAAGAGTCACTTGAATTCCAAGGCTCTTGTGCTGGAAAAGGTTAAAAACCTTTAACAAAAAAACAAAACAAAAAAATAAACATGAGTGCTTCCATTGGACACATTGGAATACATTACAACCTTTAAAAAAATCAAATCTCAGAATTTAAGGATCTCTTAATTTTGTAGAACTTTGACTTGACATTTGAATTTTCTACACATTAAATATAACACAATACTTAGATATTAATATTTTTGAAGTGGGGGGAGGAGGAGACAGATAAGGGGTTATCCAGTGTTTGGTCCAAGTATCCTAAAAGGGCTCTATCTTTTTTGAGATGACCTTGACAGAGCTTTAAAAACTATAGCCCATTTCTTCAAACACTTCCACATGTACATAATGTTATGCCGTGCATCCCATTGAGATAAATACAGGACCGAGGCTAAAAGTGAGCAGCAGACGGCAAGAAGCAAAAACTAACGGGGCCAAACAGAGTAGTTGTGATCAGGTTTTCACCCACTCTTCATTTCATGATCCTTTATTCTGTGATTTTTTTTTCCCCTTACATACTGCGATTACTAATTTTCACTGCCTCGTGGATCAAATAAGTGTGTTGCATTCACGTTCATTGCTGGAAGGAAACATAACTTTGTCTGAGACTGTAATATTGCTTCTCCTCCAGCCACCAAGAAGATCAAAAGATCCTTCTAAATGAGAAGAGTCACCTCTTCATAATGAGTTCAGATTAGACTCTTGTCCTAAGCATTCAACCTGAATATAGTTCAAATAACAATATGGGTTTCTAATCAAGCACTCATGCTGTTCAACTCCCACTTCTTTAGCTTCACTATTGAAGGTACAAGATATGTCTGCAGAATCTTAGCTTCTGTGCTGCTGAATATTCATGGTACTTTCTAATAGTCTGTTGAATTTTATGGAATGCCCACTTACAGTTAATTATGCCTGTTGAACAACTGTAACAATTAATTCAATCAATCTCCAGGCATGCATTTTTCTTTCTGCCAAATGCCTTGATAAGTTCTAAGAGTTTCCTACCATATTTAAGATGGTTAAAATAAATCGCCTGGCAGCATCTGCTCCATGATACGAAACCATAGCTGGATCTGCAACCACTACAGTTTCTATATTGTACTCCTGAGGTAATTTATAGGAGTATCTTTTTTTTCTTCCTCTTCCTCCTAGTTTTTGATTCCTGGATTTTCTTTTATCTGTAACATAAAAATATTGCTACATGAATTCATCCTTTAACATAGCAGTTTTATGTAAGTGTCACTGAGGTGATATTTTTAGGATTTGCTAGAAAAAGAGTTATACTATAAAATGTCACTGCCAAGACATCTGTGAGTGGAGAGATAACTACAACTACAGGATTACAATAGAACTTTGATTTTACAAACACCAGTCTTATGAACAACCAGTTATACAAACCATTTTTCCCAATGGGGGGAGGCGGTGGAAATCCCATAATGAAGGTGAAGTTGATGAAATACAAGTCCACATCCCTTCATATTCTGATCCCTTCAATGCACTAGAAATCACTTTGCAATGGTTTGTGGGACAAGAAAGCAGTGCAGTGCTCCATACTGCAACTTATGCACTGTACTACTTTGATTCAGACACTGAATGTTATGAATCCCTCAATACCCAGGTAATTAGTAAAATAGGGGTTCTACTGTATATGCATTTATAATACAATGTAATAATTAATACATGGTAACATATTTTTACTGGGGCTACTTATCCAGTCATGCTTAGTTTGAGGCTATGGACTGTATTCAAGCATGTTAGCTGCTAGTCCAGCATACTGCTCAAGCTGGAATTCTGTCCAGCTGCTGCATGAGTACACCAGAGCCTGGAGGACCTGCTGCACCTTCTTCCCTAGTTCTAGTGTACACATGTAAAACAAAACAGGATTTTGCCTTCAGTCTGGCTACTGGAAAAATACTAATTAATGTAATGGGTTGACGTTACAAGAACGAGGAGTACTTGTGGCACCTTAGAGACTGACAAATTTATTTGAGCATAAGCTTTCGTGGGCTAAAATCCACTTCATCGGATGCATGCAGTGGAAGGTACAATAGGAAAATATATATACACAGAGAACATGAAAAAGGGGTGTTGCCATACCAACTGTAATAAAGTTTACAAGAGTATCTCCCTGCCTCCGGAAAACACAGGAAAAATCTGCAGTCCACACACCTCTCCTCCTTCCTATGCCCCCTCCCCCCTACACACAGAAAGAAAAATCTGGATTGAAACATATTCACACCCCAAGGAACAAGAGCATGTTGTACACATGGACCAATTCATTAGTAAAGATCAGGGGACAAACTCTGTTTTGGAAGAAGTAGTTTGAAGGGTCATATACTGGAGGATTTAACTGAAGCACTTTCCTCAGTTTTACAAAAAGGACTAGAAAAACAGGACTTCAAAGTAAAAATTGCTGTAATTATATACAAATTAAATAATGTGCAAAAGATGACTTGAGTAAATAAGTTTCTAAGCACACAATAAACTCCAAATTGAAAACGTATTAAACTCATAGATAAACAGAGACCACCAGTTCTTGTTTATTTAAATCTGCTTCTCCAACAATACAACAAAATTCCCACTACAATTTAGGCTATTATAAAAAAAAATGGATTTGAATTTATTTACACAGATAGGTAGACCAGAAGGTAGCCATGTATTTATACAGTAATTAGCAACACTAATTTTAAAGTTTAATGAAACAACAAAATAAAATGCAAGCGCTATCCATGACTCATATTGGACTATCTTGCATGTCACAAAAGTTGGGATCCCGATTTTGCTCCCATTTAAGTCAAGTAAAATAACTCTCAGAGCTCCATTGTGTGGGTTTGGACCCTATGTTTGAAACACAATTTATGCTGGAGATAGCAATTATAGACACATGTTCTGAGACGGTTCAGGCATTAGGAGATTTGAGCTAAATGTTTTTCAATTAATCAGTCTCATCCCTACGCGGTAAATTCCTATGCTCCATCTTATGAATTTCAGCATGCTTTCTAAAACATAAGAGAAACTTTTCACAAAAATAATCTCTTTAGGCTTAATGACTTCAAAAAATATTACTTACGGAGTAGTGAAAGACAATACAATGCTATCTGTAAAGATACATTTACGAAAAATTGTGATTTGGAGACACTTTCTCATAAGGGACAGTGTTAAGAGTGTTGGAATTTGGAGATGTGCCCTGGGGGCAGGGATTGAGAACACCACATGGCTGTATGCAGCAGCTCACTACAGAAGCTCTCCAGTTTGTTTTATGACCGTTTTATTCCTTTCTCATTCATTGGTTTGTTGTTTAATGAACCCCAAGATCATTACATGGTGTCAGAAGTGCTGAATGAGAAGGAAACAGGACTTTTTTGAAGTGATTTTGAAGTTAACTCCTGTGTTTGCAACTGAAAGCAGAGACAAAGGGAGGCATCAGAGAAGCAGGTGAAGCACCAGGCATAGAGGCTTTTGCATGTATTTGGTGAGCACAATAGTAGCTTGACTAGCTTAAGAAAGTGGGGTGGAGTCCAAAATGGATGTGTTGCAACCTCATTCCAGTCTGCAATTGTCAGGCAATGTTGCGGCAAACTGGAAAAAATTCAGGCAGAGATTTGAATTGTATTTGACAGCCATAGGGGCAGAGGATAAAAATGATAAAGTGAAATCATAAATCTTTTTGCATGTTGCTAGGAAGGAAGCTTTGGATATTTAAGTTTGAAGAAGGTAAATGCATGAAGTTAAATAAAATATTGACTACATTTGAGGAACGTTGCATGCCAAAAAGGAATGAGACCTTTGAGCAGGACTGGATTAAAGTAGGGGCTTCAGGGGCTGCAGCCCAGGACCCCGCCTGAAGGGGGGTCCCGCAAAAATAAATCACAGGCAGCAATATCCAACTCCGGGTCACTAAAAGTCCTGCGGCACAGCAGGGGCTCAGGCAGGCTGCCTGCATGCCATGGCCCCATGCCGCTCTCGGAAGCAGCAGGCTACTAGCACATCTCTACAGCATGGGGCCACGGCATGCAGGCAGCCTGCCTGAACCCTGCTGTGCCGCCAGCTGGGAGCTGCCTGTGGTAAGCGCCTCTTGGCCAGAGCCTGCACTTTGCACCCCCTCCTCAACCCCAACCCCCTGCCCCAGATCAGAATCTCCCTCCTGCACCCCAATCCCCTGCCCCAAACTCCCTCCCAGAAAAAAATACTTGTATATAGGGGCCCCGCAAAATCTAATAGCCCTGAGCCCACAGGAGAGTTAATCTGGCCCTGCCTTTGAGAGATACAATTTTTTTACATGAATGCAAAAAACTGATGACACCATAGAGCAATATGTCACAGAATTAAGGAAACTCAGTAAAATCTGTGACTTTGGTGACCTGGTAGAGTCTCTGGTTAGAGAGAATCATTTGTGGCATTAAAAACAATGTGTAAAGAGAGACGCTCCTCCATGAAAAAGATTTAACTTTAGAAAAAGCTCTCCAAATATGCAGGGCAGCAGAAACTGTGAAAGAACAAGCCAAAGAACTGAATTACACAGAAGGGATTATCCATATACTAAGTACTAAAGAATATAGCCAGAATAGGTTAAATCAGAAAGTGGAACCACTCACTATGAAAATCACTGATCGGGGGAAAACTAGATACAGACGGTTAAGTGGAAGTTGTGGATCACAGCATGGCCCCAAACAATGTGTTGCCTTTGGGAAACTCTGTCATAAATGTGGGGGAAATAATCATTTTGCAAAATGCTGCAGCTCCCAAATGCAGAAAAGTCAAGTGCATTCAGTTAAAGACAGTCTGGTTGAGGAGTTTTTCAGACGTACTGGGATCTACCAAGCCTTTTGAGAGGAACTGGATACTACCTATGACATTGAATGGAACAATTATTTCACTGAAATGGACACAGGAGCTCAGGTTAATATGCTGTTTGAACAAGATTATGAGAGACTGAAAATAAGACCAAAACTGGAACCAATAAAAATAAAAGTAACTGGTTATTCTGGAACTAAATACCAGTGAAGGGGAAGTGCATTGCTAGCAACCACCATAAAAACACCATGTACAGGCTCCCTTTCATTGTAGTGCCAAAGAAAGTGACACCAATTTTAGACCTGGCTGCATGTAAGAAACTCAGTCTGGTAAAATGGGTGCTCTCCCTGCAAGATCATACTGAACCTGGCTATGAGGCACTCTGTCTCCTAGGAATATTATGACCTGTTTCAAGGGTTGGGTTGCTTGCAGGGTGAACATACAACCTGGATAAACAAGCAGGTCCCTCCAGTTACCTATCCATGTAGAAAGGTGCCATTTGCATTCCATGATAAATTCAAGGCTGAGCTTGCAAGGATGGAAGCAATGCAAGTAATACAAAAAACTGAGGAGCCAAAAAAATGGGTGAGCTCCCTAGTCACTGTGGAGAAAAATAACAGTCAGCTACACCTATGCTTAGATACCAGACACCTCAACAAAGCTATAAAAAGAGAACATTTCAAACTACCAACCAGAGAAGAGATTATGGTTCAATTTGTAAATAATCAATATTTCAGTAAATTGGATGCATCCTCAGGGTTTTGGCAGCTAAAATTAATTTAAAAAGCTCAAAGCTATGCAAATGTAATACCCTATTTGGAAAATATACATTTTTACTCTTATCCTTCGGCATAGCTTCAACATCAGAAATGTACCACAAAGCCATACATATGATCTATGAACATATTAATGGTGTTGACACCTCAGTGGATGACATCATCATCTGGGGATCAATGAAAGGAGCATGATCGTAGACTTCAGGAAGTCCTGGATGCAACTAGAGCTGCAAACCTCAAACTAAATAGGGAGAAATGTGTTTTAGGGGTTACAGAACTGACTTTTGTTGGGGACATTATTTTCAGTGAAGGTGTAAAACCTGATAAGAGGAAGATTTCAGCCACTGAACTGATTCCATGTTCCCAGGCAAAGAAAGATGTCCAACGGTTCCTGGGAATGGTTAATTATCTTGGAAAATTCATACCTAATTTATCTACCAAAGCACCGGCTTTGAGAAAACTTCTAGAGAATAAAAATGAATGGTATTGGAGTGCATAACAGGAGGAATCATGGGAAGGTTTAGATTACTGCCACACCAACAGTCTCCTTTAGGCAGTTTTATTGTCCAAACTTGAAACAATTCTTCAGCTCACCCTAGGCTATAACTCCCAGGGGATTTTTCCCCTTTATTTTTCACATTCTTACTGCGTCTCCTTCCAGGAGACACTGGCAGTCCTGCTACTCCTGATTCTCTGCCCTGTTCCCAAAGTACCAACCCCCGAGACCTTTTCTCTCTGGAGGCCCCTTTTCAGAACAGGTCCTCACTGCCTCCCCTCCCAGGGGACCCTGGCAGTCCTGCTTCCTAGCTCTGACCCACAAGGTCTCCCTCATTGAGAGTCCTCCTCCTTCCCCTGACCCAGAAGCCCTCTTCTAAAGCCAAATCTGGGTCAGCTACTGTAGCACAGGTGCATTGGCTCTGCTCCCTCTTAAAGGGTCCAGTATAACACTATACAAATTTAAATATACTTTCTTCAAAGCTAAAATAATTTTTAAAATATAAAATAACAATTCTGATAGATAACTTAAGTCTAACATCTCTGGCCTTTTTGCATGACCTAAACTTAGTGTATGTGACATGTGACTAGTCCTTAACTTTACGCAGATGACAGTTAATTATAGAATCACAGTGTATTTTATTAAATATATGTATTTTTGTCATTTTTTGAGAATCAGTTTCTTTAAAAACTTCAGTGTCAGGATGCTGACCACGAAACACATCCTATAAGCCATATAACTATGATTTACAATGCAAGCATTTAATGCTGAAATACAAGGTTATAGCCCTAAATCTAAATAACAGACTCATTTCAGTTAGAAGAGAACTCTAGTGAGTCATCTTGTCCATCAACCTATATCCTAGAAGGACTGATTGATTCCAGTAAAGTTTCCAGCAACATAGTTTATCCATTGTTTGATTCTCAATTACAAATGGCAGCTATCAACTAGACACTTTAAATAGGACATTATTACTGCTCTTTAGAAAAATGAGTTGATATAAAAGTTTTAATTAGCTGAACATTTATTCTGGTAGAATGGATAATAAACAATGCCCAGCAGAAGATAATAACCCATAAAGCATTTATTTATCAATACTGTAGTCACAGAGAAAGCTACTTGTATATTACAGTACAATCCACATGAATGGAACTTGATTATGTCACTTCAGGATTGTACAGCATGAGAATTCCACCCAGCCATGCCCATCATTTCCTTCAGAGCTCTCTGGGGTTGTCAAGCCAAGGAAGAGCCAATGCTAAGCCAGCCGGCCTTTTCATACTTTGCTGGCAGGCTTCCCTGTCATCTGAAATTTCATTTATCAGAGGATTTCAGCTGTCCCCTAAGTCCTTCAGATAAATGGTGTTACACCATATTGGCATAATTGGTATTCAACTGGTTGTTATCATCATTGCCAGATAACCAGGAACTTTATACAAAACCATGTACTTGGTTCTTTGCATATTTATAAATATGTAAAACTGTAAAGAAATACTAATTACTAAATTACTTGAAATATAGGGTATAGGATCAAATAGTTTCAGTGCAAAAAATTTCTTTTATTGTGAATGAGCTGAAGGAACTGAAATTAGATACAGTAAAAAAAAAACTCTGAACAGGATTTACATTGAATAGCAATATATTTTCAATGTAACCAACTTCATTTAGTTGGCAGCATAATAAATAACACAAAGTGAAGGTTACAAAGATGACACTGTACAACATCGGCTTTGAATTCTTTTCTATAGCTATAAAAAACATGAAAGATGAATAAATTGCTCAGAATCACTCACTGTTGGTTACTGTAACCAAGCCTAGGAAACCTCAACCATTCAGCAATCCTCATGCCCCGACCCAGCCTCTCAGGAGCAGCATTTAAGGAGGGATTGCAATTCCTTTCAGCCTTGATTGAGTTCCCAAGCTGTTACTACATACTACTTCTCCTTCCTTAAGGACAGAAGCCTCTTTCCTCTCTCCATGGTGCCCAATAATACTTTCCCCACATAAGCAGTCAACATATCAAATTCCCGACAAGAAAAGTGCATTTGACATAGACTAGAAAAAAAAGAGAAAATAAAAACATTAACCAGAAATGTAAAAACCACAAAAACTAGGAAGGCTGAAGAATTAGTTATATAGAATATCAGTTAAATTACCTTAGGACTTTGCTTATTACCAAGTGTCTCACTCTCCTTCTCAGCCTAATGGACTCTCAGCCAATCTCTGGTCCTACTTGTGGGCCATTTGCTGAGAAAGGACTGGGATGTGAGGTCTGTGTCTATGTCTAGGTATTTGTGCCTGACATACACAGCCGTAAATAAAATGCAAAAGGCTTGTCTACACATTGCATTAGTGATCACCAGCTGGGGTGTAAATTTTGTGCACACCAGCAGGTTGCACACTAACTGTCCATGTAGACCCTGCTGGCCTGCATTAAAAGTTCCTAGTGCGCATTGACATAGTCAGAAATAGTACCACATCAACACACACTTGGGACCTTTTAGTGCATCCCAACAGGGTCCGCAAGGACAGTTAGTGTGCAAAATGCTGATGTGTACTAGAGTTTACACTCCAGCTGGCATGCAACAATGCATCATCTAGACAAGTCCCCACACACAAACACATCTCCAATAAAAGAGACAGGCTTATCTACGTGCACACAGGAAGTCTGTGCGCGCCAGGGTGTGACTTTTTGCTTAAGTAAAAACAGGTTCTTAGTTTTCCCCGCAAAAAAAACTGTTTCGCTGTGCGTCATCTTTCAACCCATTCCAACAGGAATAGATAACAAATAATACCTTATTTGATTATCTTCTTCCAGTTCTGTATGCACAGCTATTAGTCTTAATGATCCTCCAACACATTCAGCACAGATATGTGTTCCCTCTAATGACTTTTAGTACACCACTGGTGAGATCATTGAGGCATGATCTTTAAAAAGGGGGGAAAGGAGAACCCAAGGAGTTATAGACCAGTCAGTCTAATTTTGATACCTAGAAAGATACTGGAAAAATTACAATAAATTTGTAAGCATCTAAAAGATAATAGCACCCTGTATATAATAGCCAACATGGATTTGTTAAGAACAAATCATCGCAAATCATTCTTATTTCCTTCTTTGACTGGGATACTAGCCTAGTGGATGGGAGGAAGCAGTCGATATGTTATAGCTTTATTTTAGTAATGCTTCTGACACAGTCCCACATGACAGTCTCATAAACAAACTAGGAAAATGTGGTCTAGATTAAATTACCATAAGATGGGTATACAACTGGTTATCAGTGGCTCTCTGTCAATTGGGAGGACCTATCTAATGGGTCCTACAGGGGTCTGTCCCAGGTCCAGTACTATACAATATTTTCATTAATGCCTTGTATGATGAAGTAGAGAGTATGCTTTGCAAATGACACAAAGCTGGGAGAGATTGCAAGCACTTTGGAGGACATGATTAGAATTCAAAATGACCTTAACAAATTAGAAAATTGGTCTGAAATCAACAAGATAAAATGCAATAAAGACAAGTGCAAAGAACTACATTTAGGAAACAAAAATCAAATGCACAACTACAAAATGGGGGAAACTGGCTAGCTGGTAGTGCTGAAGAAAAGGATCTGGAAGCTATAGTGGATCACAAATTGAACATGAACCAAAAATGGGTGAATTGGTTGATCACAGGATGACTAAGAGCAGCCAAAGTAATGCAGCTGTGAAAAAAGGTAATGCAATTCTAGCATGTATCAGGTGATGTATTTCCAATAGAGACAGGGGAAGTTTTTATGCCATTATATAAGGCACTAGTGAGACTTCATCTGGAATACTTTGTGCAATTCTGGTCTCCCTTGTTAAAAAAAGGTGAATTTAAACTGGAACAGGTGCAGAGAAGGACTACTAGGATGATCTGAGGAATGGAAAACCTGTCTTATGAAAGGAGACTCAAAGAGCTTGGCTTGTTTAGCCTGACCAAAAGAAGGCTAAGGGGAGATATGAATGCTCTCTATAAATACATCAGAAGAATAAATACCAGGGTGGGAGAGGAGTTATTTAAGTTAAGCGCCAAGTGGACACAAGAACAAATGGATATACACTGGCCATCAACAAGTTTAGGCTTGAAATTAGACAAAGGTTTCTAACCATCAGAGGATGAAGTTCGGGAACAGCCTCCCAAGGGAAGCAGTGGGGGCAAAAGCCCTAACTGGTTTTAAGACTCATCTTGATCATTTTAAGGAGGGGATATCATGATGAGACTGCCTACAACGGCATGTAGCCGATCTGCAACTGCTAGCAGCAAATATCTCCAACAGCCAGTGATGGGACACTAAATGGGGAGGGCTCTGAGTTACTACAGAGAATTCTTTCCAGGTATCTGGCTGGTGGGTCTTGCTCACATGCTCAGGGTCTAACTGATCACCATATTTGGGGTAGGGAAGGAATTTCCCCCTGGGTCAGATTGGCAGAGACCCTGTTGCAAAAAAGGCTAATATCATTTTGGGGTGTACTAACATATGCAAGACCCAGGAGGTAATTGTTTCACTCTACTCAGCACTGGTGAGGCCTCAGCTGGAGTATTGTGTCCAGTTTTGGGCACCACACTTTAAGAAAGTTGTGGACAAACTGGAGAGATTCCAGAGGAAAGCAACAAAAATTATAAAAGGTTTAGAAAACTGGGCATGTTTAGTCTTGAGAAAAGAAGATCAAGTGGGGACATAACAACAGTATTCAAATATGTTAAGGACTGTTTGAAGAGGACTGTGATCAACTATTCTTTATGTCCACTGAAGGTAAGACAAGAACTAACCAGCTTAATCTGTACTGAGGGAGATTTAGGTTAGATATTAGGGAAAACTTTCTAACTATAAAGAATAGTAAAGCACTGAAACCTACCAAGGGAGGTTTTTGAATCCCCATCGTTGGAGGATTTTAAGAACAGACTGCTCAAACACCTCTCATGGTGTCTGGTGTAGGTATACTTGGTCCTGCCTCAGCGCAAGGGGGGTGAACTAGATGACCTCTTATGGTCCCCTCCAGCCCTACATTTCTATGATTCTATTATAGCTAGCCAACCTTTGTGATCAATTTGGCCCCAAGCCACCAATACAAGTATCGACCGCTAAATTTCCAGACTGCCATACCAGAGCGCTGCAGAAGGCAGGCATCCTCCTATAAAAGGAAGGTCTAGATTGCTGCAGTGTACTGAAAAAAATAATTCTTCAGAGTGATGAACAGATAAAGATTGATCAAAGCAGCAATGCACAAACAAGGGAATATTACAGAAGCCTCTGGCAATATCTGTAAAATCCACAATTTATGTTTTGTTAACCTTTTCAATTTAGGAGTTTTCTAACATATTGCACATAATTGCTTCTGAAAAGCTTTTCTATGGCTTCAACACACATGAATTATAAAGACAGCTGAAACTAAGTGATTGTGAGTTTTCCAGTCCGGTGGTGCAGATCATTACTGAAACTGATACATTGTAAGTGCCTGATCATGCTATTTGAGCCACATGGCTGGACATTTGCGCTAGCACAGAACCTAGGGCTTAAGATGGTTAGAATAAACTAAACTTGATTTTTCCATCCTAGGGTATCTTGTCCAGGGACAGAGATAATGGAATGATCACCAGTAATAAACATATCCTATCACACCCTTTTGCAAGAGTTTGTTTCTTGAATCATTTAGCCCCAGCCATTTTTCTCCCCTCCCCAGACCCCACACACTTAGTACTGATTAAAGGGCAGGAGCAACAGGCTGCAAGAGCAAAAGAGAAGATTACTCACCTTGTGCAGTAACTGAGGTCCTTCAAGATGGTTGTTCCTGTGGGTGCTCCACTTTCGGTGTCTTGGCACCCTGTGCTTGTAATTGGAGATTTGTAATAGCAGTGCCGCGGTTGGCCACGCATGCGCGGCAGCCATCTCGTGCCGCTCCGAGTGGCTACTTAGTGTGCACAGCCAACCGTCCCTTGGTTTCTTCTCTACCCCAGAGAGTCAGCGTGAAGCTCATGAGAGCCAATCTCCTTTCTCTAATGCCAGAATTATGGTTGCCAGGGTTACCATTTTGAAGCACTTTGTCCTTAGAAACTTGTTGAGTTTGCGTAAGCTTGCATGGGTCTCCATCTACCATTCTTTTTCTGTGTGAGAAAATAATGGGAATAAAACCCTTCCCTGTGTTGGAGTGGTACTATTTCCATGGCTCCTAGTTGCAATAGGCAACAGGGTCTCATGAGAAGGGTCCCTGAAGAGGGACGGGGAAGGTGGGTGGGTAGGGGGAATAGAAATAAATGGGATAGAGTAACCCTTCTGGACAATTTCCAGTACCCATTTGTCTGTAGTGATGTTGTTCCAGACTGGGTAGTGTGGTAGCAGGCGGTCTCCAAAGAGACTGGAGGTCATCTGATAATCTGGCATGGGAGAAGGTAGAGGTCTCGAGCCCTCGACCAGTACTTCAAAATGATTGACAGGATGTTGAAGATTGAGATGTGGCAGGTTGATTCTGGTTCTGCCTGTGCCTCGCTTGTTTTTGCTTGCGGCGTTGATCGTATTGTCTCTGGGACTGGGAGTGCAGGGCGGGACGGAATCTTTGGGTATAAAATCTGCCCTGTTTTTTCTTGTTCGGGAGAACGTAAATACCCAAGGTCTTCAAAGTTGTTCACGAGTCCTTTAAGGTATGAAGAGATGCATCTGTGCTCTCAGCAAATAATTTTTGGCCCTCAAAGGGCAGGTCCACAACTGTGGGTTGTACTTCCCTAGGGAATCCAGAGAAGTGGAGCCATGATGCTCAACGCACGACAATGGACATGGCTATGGATCAGACTGCCATGTTGGCAGACTTGAGAGAGGCCTGCAGGGCTGTTCTGGTGATTAAGGAGCCCTCTGTAATGTTGGCTTTGTATTATTCCTTTGCTTCCTCTGGCAGTTGATCAATAAAGGATTTCATTTTGTTGAACAAGTTGTAGGTATATTTTGCTAAAAGAGCTGAGTAATTTGATATATGAAATTGTAACAAGGTCAAGGAGTAAGATTTGCATCCAAAGAGGTCAAGCCTTTTCCAGTCCTTGTCATAAGTCCTTGTTTTCCCCTTTGGTGCACTGCCTCTATGACCAGTGAATTAGGACCGGATGAGTGAACAGGAACTCAGCTCCTTTCGCTGGTACATAGTATTTCTGTCCGAGCATTTACAGGATGGTGAGACAGTGACAGGTATCTGCCATATTGTCTTTGCGGGGTCCACTGTGGCTGAGTTAATGGGCAGAGCTATCTTTGCTGATCGGGATGCCTGCAAAATGTCAGTGAGTTTGTGCTGGGTCTCTGACAGCTCTGCTAGAGAGATGTCCAGGGATTCTGCCTCTCTTTTGAATAAGTTCTGAAAGGATTTAAAGTCGTCACCTGTAGTGGGCAGCAGTGACATAATTGTTTCGTCCAGGGATGAGGACAAAATATGGGTGGGTGGCAGTATATCATCTTCAGGGACCTCTTTCAGCTCCTCTCCCTCTTCCTCCTGGGCTTGTGATGGTAGTGGACCCGTGGGTGAAGGGACCTGGGGGGTCCTTTGTGCTGGTGGGTGGGAAGGTTTAAGAGTCTGGGCCCTGTAGATTGCACGTGGGTCCCAGTATGGCCAATTGGATGGCATAATGATGGGCAGAGGCATCCATGGTAGTGTCTTCCAGTTGTGCCCTTCCATAGGCGGTTGTTGGTGAGAAGGTCCCAGTTTCGGGGAGGAATGATGAAGGGTGTAAAGGCTTGAGTCATCCACTTTGTCCTCATCACCGGATAGTGGAGGTGCAGATCTAATAGGAGTGCCTATTCGGCTCAGTCCTGGCCTGACTGGGGTGCCATCAGTGCTGAAAGGAGGGGTGGAGGAGATAGCCAGGTCTCCCCGTCTGGTGAAGGGTTGCGGTACCGGGAAGCCTGGTGCCATGGATGGCAGCATAGTAAGCTCCAATGGTGCTGAGATCTTGTTAGGCTGTCTATATGCAGCAGGTGGCGCCATTACACTAGCTGGTGCCAAGGTGTTCTTTGGCACTGTCGGTGCCGAGCTAGGGAGCTTAGCTTTAGCTCGTGCACCTGAGTGAGAGCCTGGCCACATTGGTGCCTTGGCTCCTCGGGACATCTCGGTACCGGATGTTCCCGGAGCCTCTCGGTCTGAGGTTCTCAGTGCCGTCGGTACCAGGGCAGATTTCTTGCCAGGAATCCGCTTCTTTTTAGGGGGCGATGACTGTGACCAATGTTTGGTCACTTTCTTAGGTGCAGGGTCCTTAGACACGGTTTGGGTGGAGCCCCTTGTCTGAGGCTGCTGCTGGAGATCGTTGGCCAGGAGGAGTCCTGGACTCTGGGTCGGAGGGATTTCTCCATCATTAATAATTTTAGTTGGAGGTACCTGGCTTTCAGTGTCCTGGCAGATAATTTCTTTCAGTGGAAACACTTCTGTGGTACATGAGTTTCCCCGAGACAGTGGATGCACTGAGCATGACATCCGATACAGGAATTGATAGCCTGTAGGTCAGGCAAAGTTTAAAGCCGGGGGAATTAGGCATGCCTGAGGAGGTTCAGGGCTATAGAAAACGGTCGTAGTTCAGTTACCATCGGCGGAGACCCATTAGTGGGGGGAGGGAGAGAAACAAACAAAATAAAGTTTTGCTTTGGTTTTTTTACTTTTTTTTAGTGTGTAAATAAGGACAGGAAAACGGAAGAAAACCAACAAAAAGGATAAATAAAGATGGGAATATAAGCGATTTATGAAATAGACAGGGGCACTGCTGTCACTCCCACTCAAGCCAAAGGCAGTAGAGAAGGAACTGAGGGACGGTTGGCTGCGCACACTAAGGAGCTGCTTGGAGCAGTGCAAGATGGCTGCTGCGCATGCATGGCCAACGGGGGCATTGCTACAACAAATCTCTGCTTACAAGCACAGGGCACCAAGACACCAGAAGTGGAGTACCCACAGGGACACTCTCGAAGAAGATGTTTCTACTTTCAGTGAACACTTCTTTCTGGTACAGACATCTTCACTCCTTAGGTAAACAAACACTGATAGAGCAATGGCAGGGGGAAGCAATATACAGTTTTCTTATTCTTTCCTAAGCATAAGAAGAGCTGTGGGCTACTTAATCATTTCCCTTTTAACTTTTTAGAATTAAGTTTTTATTCACATGTTGAAATTAGAGTCTAATCTTTTCAGGATGAAAAATCTTTCAAATATATGTTCTGTTCATGTTAATACTTCAAAGTGGCACAGATGTTCAGGGGGCAGGGTGGTAGAATGATAAATGTAAAAAATCCCACTGTTTTTGTTTCTTTCCTGAACAAACTCAAGTTTCTCATAACCCTAAAAGCAAAACAGGTCTGGGTACAGAACTGTCAAACTTCAGCCTCCCACAATTTTTTTCCACTGGTAGAAGGTAGAGTTAGTTGGTAGAGAGACAAGTTCAACAGAATGTCATCTCTCACAAAAGACTTTTTTGCTAATAAATATTAACAACATACCACTGTGTGCCAAGTTATCATGCAACTTTTTTCCACCACAAAATCCAGTAATGAGGACCTGTTTGGAGTATTTCACACAATTCATGTAAACTCAATTCATAAAAACAAAAAAGATACAATTATAGATTGTTATAGATACAACTGTGACACTTAAAATGCTGCTTGCATTTAAAGAAAGATAAGTGGTTCCAGCAGTATTCCCCAAAGTAAACCAAATCTCAAACCATGAGGTTTCAAAATGGAAGAACCTCTTGAAGTCCAACCACTGTATGAAGTAAATACCTAAGACCAACCAGATGACACAGGGAGACAAGAAATAAGCTACAAATTAAGAGATGGCCAAAGTTTTCCACTTATATTTTTTGTTATTAAAATATGACAGTTTACTTAATATGCAATGTCCATAAGTGAATGTATAGTTCCACTTTCTGACAACTCAGCCCACCAAAAGTTATAGCTAGAAGAATGATCAGATATGATGTTTTAAAAAATTATTATCTGTGCTCTTTAAAAATATGTCCTCTGCATTAAATCTATTCAGTGAGATTGTTATATTACCTGTAACAACACCACAGTAATGGTTGTGAGGAGCTAGCTTTTCAGTAACTTTCTCCTCTATGGACCTTTTTCGTCTGTACACCCTGTGCGCGTGACCTGTCACAGCCAAAGTGTGATTGAGTGGCTCAATAAATATGAAGTCCTCGTTAATCTGTATAAACCCCATCTGTAAAGGAAAACAAGAGGGACATATAAGGTATGTAATTTAAAGAAACCACATATGCACACACACACATATACACCCTGTCCCTCCCCCAAAAAAATCCTTTATTTAAAAAAAATTCATTTTAAGAATCCTAGTAGCGAGAATACTATCCTTCCATTTTATTAGCCTCCATCTCAGTGCAATAAACCTCATTTACTTCAAATAAATTTGTGTGGGTTGGTGGCTATGTGCCAGTAGCAGATGCACGGTGAAAGATCTGGAATGTTAAAAGTTTGCTTTGGGAGACCCAGGGGTCATTTAAATATGTACAGCATGTACCGCACAATCTATACCCTAGTTTTATAACACACCATGTTGTCATACTTTCTGATAACCAATTTTTAATAAAATAGTTCATATGCAAAGATGAATTTAGGGAGGCTGATGCATCTTTAGCAACTGCACAGAGCTGCAACAGATATGAAATTCTTAAGACCCCTTTTATAGATTTTTAACTTTTTAATTAAAAAAAAAAATTCTTCAAAAATAGTGCATGCATGGTTAAAAACAGAGAAACACTATCTGAGTTGCAGCTTTTTTTAACCTATGTGCCCACACTGGACATGAGATTGTAGCTGAGGTCACCAAAATACTGTAAAAACTGTTATTCTTTTAACTACTACTTACTATGGTTCAACTCAAAACTGTTCAATTTGCCAAAAAAATACCAGTTTATGTCAGAATTACAAAGCATGTAGAAGAACAAAGGTTTTTTTTTTTTCTATAAAATACCATCAACAAAACTGGCAGGTAACTTCTAATTCCAGAGATCTTAAAATCTATCAGGGGGTAGCCGTGTTAGTCTGTATCTACAAAAACAACAAGGAGTCTGGTGGCATCTGAAGAAGTGAGGTTTTTACCCACGAAAGCTTATGCCCAAATAAATCTGTTAGTCTTTAAGGTGCCACCAGACTCGTTGTTTCTTAAAATCTATGAATCTATGAAACTGTTACTGTACTAAAAAACCCCACCAAAATGGCACATCCAGCTCAAATAAGGAAAGTTCTTCTCCATGTATGCATTTACACAAAAAAGAGAAGGACTCTCTCTCTTATAGGCAACTTAACTGCATAATCATATTAAAACAGAGATACTTAATTTCACAATCAGGTGTATTAGCTGTATCTCAACTGCTATACTGAGAGTTTTCTGAGGACCAATGCTGAATAGACATAGTAGTTTCATCCTTAACATCCTATAGTATCTTTAAAATAGCTGGATTTATTTGGTTCGGGGTTTGTTTTTTTTTCATATTTTTTTATTTATTTTCAGGTTGATTGATATTAATTGGGAGTCTGTTAAATATTAAGTATTTAGGAGGTAAGCAAAGTGCAACTGCCAGGTGGTGCTTTTATACATCCTGTATGTTTTTCTAGTCACCAAAATTGGTCTATTTATATTGAGAATTATATTTTTAAATAACTGGTGGAGTATATGCAGAGCAGACTAATTTTCTCCTGATATTTGTGGATTCAGATATTGAATTTTTATACTTTATTTTTTTAATGCAATGTCTGTGAAAGGTGCTGAGCAGGCTTGGATATAGAATCTCTTTTCTCAGAACAGGTAAAGAACAAACAGTAGCTGTGCAAACTTCTCCATGTCACTCAACCAATGTGCCTTAGCCCTGGCCTGGAGGAACTGTCCCTAAAAATGAGCGAATAGCTCATTCTCCATGCTTATTCAATCTGTGGCCTCTTTGCTGAGATGTCTACTTAATGGTGGCATTTGTTATATGGTGTGACCTGTGTACTAAGGGACTGACTGAGACCATCAACTCATTTCACATTAGCTTTGACCACTACTTACTTAGACTGAATGTTAACCTAGTGGTGAATAAATACTATTCCCAATCCCCTGAGTCATTCAAATAGGGAATTGCAAATTGAATATAAAATCTACCAAAGAGCATTAATATCAGCCATACATATTCAGCTGGATAATTCCCAGCTGAATTTGAATAGCCAAATATTCAAACTGTTCATTCTGGCTGCTCTTGAAAATAGCATAATTCTTCTTTCTGAAGCAGCTACTCTGCCTGACTGGCAGTCTACTATTCCTCCATCTCCTGACCACGCAGAGGAGGAGATGAGAAGACATCCCCTCCTCCCTCCCCTCTCCCCAGTAACCAAGATCCCCATTTTTGGTTTCACTGGGAGGGGAGAGAAGAACATCTCCCACCACTGCCTTGAACCTCATGGAGCTGGAGCAGAGTTAAAAAATAACCTTCCATCTCAGTTCCCAGGAAAACCTCCGATTGCAAGAAAATAGGGATTTCTTTTAGCAGAGTTCACGCTGGCATATCACTCTGCCCTAGAAAGATCATTAGCCAGTGATACAGAGGAATGGGGCTAGATGTGACAATGGCTCAGGTAGCCAGGCATCAACATAGTACAGTCCTCAAGTTTGACCCAGCAATTGGGTGTTGATATATGTTGTGTGAGAGACCCAGACCAGTTGGGAACAGCAGAGTGGCAGAAGGGAGATATACTGGCCACTGGATAAGTAGTTTTCTGTTCCCTGAGTGACCAGAGCAGGGGCTGCTCCAGGCTAATAGACCACCTGACGCCAATTAACCTGCTAAGAGTCAGGTGAGGCAGTTAAGCACCTGACTCTAATTAAGGCCCCTCTGATGCTATAAAAGGGCTCACTCCAGTCAAGCCAAGGGGAGCCAGAGGAGAGGAAGTGAGTGTGAGGAGCTGGGAGCAAGAGGCGCAAGGAGGTGAGAGGGTGAGGGTGAGGGTGTGCTGCTGGAGGACTGCGGAGCACAAGCATTATCAGACATCAGGAGGAAGGTCCAGTGGTGAGGACAAAGAAGGTGTTGGGAGGAGGCCATGGGGAAGTAGCCCAGGGAGTTGTAGCTGTCATGCAGCTGTTACAGGAGGCACTATAGTCAGCTGCAGTCCACAGGGTCCTGGGCTGGAACCCGGAGTAGAGGGCGGGCCCGGGTTCCCCCCATACCTCCCAACTCCTGATCAAACACAGGAGGAATTGACCTGGACTACCAGAGGGGAAGGTCTCTGGACTGTTTCCTGACCCACAGGGTGAATCTGTGAAGCGAGCAAATCCGCCAATAAGTGCTGGACCCACCAAAGTAGAGGAGGAACTTTGTCACAATTGCTTGCAAGATGGTAACCGGTCTTTAATCAATATAAGCAGTAAAACATTTATGTCATGAAAATACACTTTTAGGGGACCAGTCAGAGCAAGATAAAGAAGCAACATAACCAACCTTTCTAATTGAGTGCATGGGACCTGATGTAGCTTCGACTGAAGTCACTGGAAAGCTTCCCAATGATTTTAATGAAAGTGGAACATGCCACTAGGTAGGTGCACCTATCTTTCCATCCATATATAACAGTCTAAACTAACTGTTTGCTGTACATGTGCATGCCTCCATTTTCAAACAACTTTTTAAGTCATTTTTTTCCAAATGCAGCAAAGAACTTACTTACTGAAGACTATGTCAAAGACAACCTCACTGATCAACCTGATGAACAAACACTAGCCAAACACCTACTCCTGCCTCTTAATTGCTCCTGCGCAAGCACAATAAGGATGCAAATGCAATGGAGCTAATATCTTATCCATACCTGGTTGCATCTGCTGAATGTTCACAGATACCTTGGTGATATGCATAACATAAATGCGCAGAAAATGTGCACATTCTAAGAGGTACATATATGTCTAGTATGTTCCATGGTGCAGGCACCTAACAAAAATTGCAAATGCTATTGCAAATTCTATTGCAAATGCTCATATCCCAATTTGTGAAGTCTTATAACTGTCATAAAATAAAAACTTGTAAAACCTCTAGTCCTGAAAGAGGACAATCCCCATGTTGCAATGTCCATTATAATAACCTTACCCGGAGTTCATTTCACTAAAAACAATGGCATATTCCATTTTTCTATTTGATGAGGGGCTTGATATATATTTGAAGTAACTATTGCAGTCAGTGCACTAAGATAAAGAGGAGAATGTGCCTGTTCACATTACAAGAGAAAACTGGCTATACCCGGTATATGTCCCTGTATAGAAGTGTGGTTCTTGATCTAAGATCCTACATGCAACTCTGACTAAGTCTTTTGCTCAGATTCTGCCTGCTTATTTTCAAAGTCATAGCAAGCCAAGTTCTGTCAAAGGAGCACTCAGACACAAATGAGGAAGCCTGAGGAGCATTTAGTGACCACAATCCATCACATACATATACAATCCCCACAGATTTAGCTCCTTGGAGGGGGAAGAGAGAAAACACCAGCAGACTTTCTACCACAATCAGGAAAGGAAGTGGAGAGTAGGGACAAAAGAACACCCACAGGCACGCATTATATTCAGAAAGAGGCAGGAGAGAAGGAAGGATTCCCATCCTAGCATCCAGGGGTAGAAATGAGTACAGAGACAAAAGTTGCAAAAAAAAGGAGCCCCGAAGTGCCACAGACTAACTATGGCATGATGTCCTGATGTTGTGTTATAATGTTTGCATCATAAAGATCCACTGACATAAAGTGATGCTGCATTGTGACAAATACAGATATGTCACAACACAGCCATCATAATGTAATTTCAGGACATTGTGCCTGGCTTATTGTATGGCTTCCTATGACCCCATTTAATGAGGAAGTAATTCTCCAATGCTCAAGGATGAGTATCACTGAGCTACACTTCGGTGTTAGCGGATCATGGCTGTGTAGTAACCTGTTGGATTGAAATAGCACAACAAAATGCATCTGAGAATTAGCTGCCTCAGTCACCAAATATTCCATTATTTAAAAAAACCTATAAATACACAAAAGTTTCTTTTCTTGTGATTTATATTTCAAAAGCTTTAAAATAATACCAATCACACTGCTTGGGCAGAAGATGCATTTATGCACACATGTGGTATGGAATTAAATAACATTTGTTCCCCAGCTGTTAATTCATGTCATCACCAGCATACTAGCACATGAATACATCTGTTCCTTTGTCATAAATAATGTCATCTTCCCCAAATGTCAGAAGCAGAATTCACATCCCAAAATTTACCAGTGCTTATATGAAAATAAGAATCATGCCTTCTCTCTCGCTCATTTAATAGCTGCTCTCTGCTGTTCAACCATTGCTATGTATATTCCATAGACATTCCATTCCTGATTACATTAAAAAATGAACATAACATGGCCATCTTCTGATTCTAACACCACACTATCCTGCCCATCTGCAGAGGGAGGATGCATAGCAGCTCTACAGATCCTGCATCCCCTACAGTTACCAACTCTCCAGTATTGTCCTGGAGTCTCCAGGAATTAAAGATGAATCTGATGAAACTGAATACATCCAGCCAAAATTGGCAACCCTAGGTCCCTTCCCATCCTGCTACTGGTGATGCAGGTAGCCAGTGCAGGACTGCATCCCCTCATGCCCTTGCACCAGCACATAACCCAGGCTGTGATTTGGGCCTACACTAGTTTATACAAACAGACAGTAAATCCAACATTTCCTTAAAGGTTAATAAATCTATTTTAAGCAATATCCCCAAAACATTACCACCATCTACACATTTAAAAATGAAAGGTTTATTAAAATGTATAGCGCAAAAGCCAATTCTTCTCCAGCACTGATTAACTTTAAACAGAGTTTCGTAATCTGAGACTTTGTGGTCTTTACAAAATCTCACCGAATATTAAGATGATTTATTGTTTTGTGTGTCTGATTGCAAAAGCAAAATTATTCATTTACATTTCAATACAGCACTCCAAAGAAGAGTACTGCAAGTTAGATTAGTTTTTAATAATATTAGTTATGTTTCAAACATTCAAGATTAAATTAATATATTGAAAACAAATAAAACTTTAACTGGACATAAAAATAAATATCTTAAACTCTAATAAGAGCTTTTATCAGGACAAGCTTAAAAACCATCACAATGTGTTAATAATGTATAAGGACTAATTCTCTATTCTTGTTATATACTATAACCCTCTCTCATCAGGTATCTTTATTTTTGAAGGTTGAAAACATGATTCACAAAGGATAGCCAGTAACATCTGTCACTGATTAAGTGAGTTTCCAGATTTACATGCTTCACTATTTATGTGGTTTTTTTCTTCAAAGTTTTCTCTGTCTACCTGCTGATTGCTTTTTCTGGTGTTCTGAATTAAAGAGAAATACTGTTTGCATCTCCCTTTCCATTTGCCAGTGTGACAAGTGCTTTTTCACATAACCCAATCTTCTTTTTTTTCTTCAATGGCAGGAGCATATCATGCAGTGTGTGTGTGTGTGTGTGTGTGTATTAATTCCAAACATATGCTGCCTTAACAGATGAGCAATATTTTGAACATTATGTAGAGTTAAAAGCACACTTTCAAAATCTGCCCACAAATTTAGACTCTGTAAAAACAAAGTTTTCAAAACCTAAGATGAACTGGAATGTTTCTCTGATTTTTAAAATGTCCGTACTACTCTGTAATCTTAGCAAACCCACACTTTACAGCATCATGCTACAGCAGTAGCAGTGGCTCTCAAATTTATCTTCATTACCTACTTTTATCAAAGCAAGTGAACTCAGGCCATACATTCACATGTTCAAGAGACAATATTCATATAGATCAACTATTAATGAAACACTAGAATACAGAAGCATATAGAATACTAAGAGGCATACCAGCACCATGACTCATTTCAGTAAGCAGTGAGTGCACCTGATTCTACATGACCCAAACTGAAACCGAAAAATGACCTGTGAATCACCTCCAGGAAAAGACATGATCCAAGGGGCAACAAGGTGGTGGGGAAGAGAATGGGGGACAGGACATCAAGGGGGTCTCACATGGAGAATATGGGCTTGGTCTCCCTTGAACCTCCATTCCCCCATTCTGTCCCAGTTCTGTTACTGCCAGCAAGGCCCTGAGGTGTGTGGCTACTGCCTCTTCCTCCTCCTTGCTCTCTCCTCCTGGGGACTCAAGATGGGCTGGTCACCACCAGGGACAGCACTGAGGGTACATCTACACCACAAATTAAGGTGGAAGGTATGCCTACCCACATTACTTAACATGGCTAATAACAGTAGTGAAGATGTGGTGGCATAGGCTTCAGTGCAGGCCAGCCTCCCCAGAACAAACCCACTGGAGACCCTACGGACAGACTCAGGCCACTAGTCTCCACCAGGATCTATGTCATTATCTCTTCACTGCTGTTGTTACCTGTGCTAACTAGATTAAAGCTAGCACAGGTATGCCTACCCATTCTACAATCACGCTGTTACTTGTGGGGTACAGGTACCCTGCAAGTAGCTGAGAAGAGGAACTGGCATGCCAGTGCCACAACATCCCGTGATGGCAGGAGGGGATAACTATATGGGAGGGGAAAGCAGCTCAGTACTTGCAACATTGCTGTATGCATGACAGAGACTTGAGCTGGAGCTGCAACAAGCACACAGAGAATTTCTGTATTCTTATTTTCAAGACTGCAAATAAAAAAAGCGATACAAGAGTTTGAAGCCCTACCCCAACACTGTCCGAGCCACACTATGTGAAGCATGTGCTACAGTAAATCTGACTAGAAATAAAAGTGAAACTAGCTAGTTTTCTTTCACTGTCCAAACTAAGGCCTGGTCTACACTAGGAGCTTATATCGAATTTAGCGCCGTTACATCGAATTAACCCTGCACCCGTCCACACCAGGAAGCTACTTAGTTCGAAATAGAGCTCTTTTAAATTCGACTTCTGTAATCCTCGAAAACGAGAGGAGTAGCGCTAAATTCGAAATGGCAATATCGAATTAGGCTAGGTGTGGATGGAAATCGACGGTAATAGCTCCGGGAGCTATCCCACAGTGCACCACTCTGTTGACGCTCTTGACAGCACTTAGAGCTCGGATGCTCTGACCAGCCACACAGGAAAAGCCCCGGGAAAATTTGAATTCCTTTTCCTGTCTGGCCAGTTTGAATCTCATTTTCTGTTTGGACAGCGTGGAGAGCTCAGCAGCACTAGCAACGATGCAGAGCTCTCCAGCAGAGTTGGCCGTGCAATCTAATAGAAAGAGGGCCCCAGCATGGACTGATCGGGAGGTCTTGGATCTCATCGCTGTGTGGGGCGATGAGTCCGTGCTTTCAGAGCTGCGCTCCAAAAGAAGGAATGCAAAGATCTATGAGAAGATCTCTAAAGCCATGGCAGAGAGAGGATACAGCCGGGATGCAACGCAGTGCCGCGTGAAAATCAAGGAGCTGAGACAAGGCTACCAAAAAACCAAAGAGGCAAACCGACGCTCCGGATCCCAGACCCACACATCACGTTTCTACGAGGCACTGCATTCCATCCTAGGTGCGGCCGCCACCACTACCCCACCAGTGACCGTGGACTCCGAGGATGGGATATTGTCCACGGCCGGTTCCTCCTCGGAAATGTTAGGTGACGGGGAAGATGAGGAAGGAGATGAGGAGGACGAGGCAGTCGACAGCGCTTGCACCGCTGATTTCAACGACAGCCAGGAGCTCTTCATCACCCTTACCGAGATCCCCTACCAACCGTCCACAGCCCTTACCCCGGACACCGAATCAGGGGAAGGATCAAGCAGTGAGTGCTTTAAACATCTAAACATTTCATTTTAACATAAGTGGAATATTTATATTGTTAAGAATGGGCTTTTCAGTCACTCAGTTAAACATAGAAACTTTTATTTATAACAAAACAGGAATAATAACTATATCAGTAATTTGTTGTTCATGATTTAGTTGGCTTAGTAAACTTTTTACTACTAACTATGTATAGAAAATCAAGTACTGTCCGGATATTCATGATTAGTCCACAACACGGCCCCTCCACTCTGTAGTCCGTTATGCTCAACTTAAAGGAACGGTCAATGTGCCCGGGAATGGACAGACAGTCCTCCTGGGATAGCTCCGCATAGCTCTCCTGGAGGTACCGCTCCAGCATGCGCACGAGGTTCAACGGCAGGGCAATCTTGTTTGGTCCCCCGTGGTAGCACACGTTCCCACGCCATGAGTCCATGAGGTAGTCGGGGATCAGTGCGCGGCACAGCATGGCGGCATATGGCCCAGGCCTCTGCATGCATTCACGCAGCATCCTTCCCCTCTCGGTCTCCGAGATCCTCATGAGGGTTATGTCACACATGACGCCCTGCTTTAAATTAGGGAGGGGAATGTTAGTATTTGGACTGCTTTACAGCCACGCGGTGGAGGCGGCAGAGGGGCAGCATACAGGGATCTTTCCCGGGGACAGCCGCGAGGTGGTGGGACAGGGGCAGAGCTCATGCTTCCCTGATTGCTGCCAGCAGAGAGTGGCCTTGCATTCAGTGCGAAAGGAGCCCAGTGCTACTATTACATGTTTAAGCTGCCACAAGTCTACGGCTTACCATGTTTTCCCGCAGCAGAAGTAGAGGTGTCCTGCAACGCTTCTCTGATCGCAACTGCAGGACCCCAGACACATAAGGCGAGGGCCGAAAATTCGACCTTGTCCTGAGTGCGCATGTGAAAGGTGCAGTGCATGGTGTTGTTCACAGAGAAAGACTATGCTCTTTGTTAGCAACTTCATTTATCTGTCTCAGGAATTTACTCCCTTTTTCCCATTCCCACAGACACATCTGCGACTGTCTCCCAACCCAGCCTGGCATCACACTCCCAGAGGCTAGCGCAGATTAGAAGAAGGAAGAGAAAAACTCGTGAAGACATGTTTTATGAACTTATGGAGTGCTCACGAGAGCAGGCAGCCCAGACGACACAGTGGAGGGAGAACTTGTCACAAATGCACAGAGCAGTCATGGAACGGGAGGAGAGGTGGCGCCAGGAGGACCAGCAGGCTACTCAAACCCTGCTTGGACTAATGAGGGAGCAAACGGAGACGCTCCGGCGCCTAGTGGATGTTCTGCAAGACCGGAGGCAGGAGAACAGAGCACTGCTGCTGTCTATCTCTAACCGCCCTCCCCCGCCACCAAGTCCCACACCCCCCTCACCAAAAGTACAAAGAAGGAGGGGCGGCAAGGGCCGTTAAAACTGTCAGTCGGCCACTGCACACTGCTGCAGCAATGGAAGGCTCTCGTTCCAAACTTTGAAAAGTCCTTTCCTACCCATCTCACACTAGCCCATGTCCAAGTTTCCTTCCCCCCCCCCTTTTCATGTGCGGTTCGTAATAAAACATCTGTTTCTGTTAAGTACTGTTTCCGAGAGTGTCTTTTGGAGGGGATTCTGTCTGAAGGGGGGGAAGGGGTTTGTTACTTGGACAGGACAGTCACCTGTAGCAGGCTACAGAGGCGGGGGCAGGTCCAGCATCAGGACACATACACAGCACAGTCACCAGTTACCCTGGTCAGTCTGGGAGGCGGTTTTCTTGTTCTGGGGTGCGAGGGGGTTGATCTGTGACTTTGTGTCGGGGGAGGGCAGTTAGAGATCCTATGCCGCGGTCCTTATCCTGGATCACAGAGCCACGCAGCAGGGGATCTGTTACCCTCCGCCCCCTGCCAGAAAGTCACTTGGCCGACACATACATCCAGTCCCGCCCAGGACTGCTGGCAGGCTGCGTTGAAACAACCAATGCAGCACTGCGGAGCCTGTCATTCCCGGACTTTAGAAGCATCATTTGCATCAAAACAGTAAGCCCGCCCCCCGCCACAGTCTGCGTCCCCGGTTTAAAACATTCCCGCGAAAACAGTAAAAAAGAGAACCTTGTTCATTAACAGAACAGAACAGATTTTATTTGTTGGGAAGGTGGGGAAGGGGGTATGTAACTTGGAAGGATACTCAACAGTAACTGGGTAAAGAAACGGGGGCAGGTTCAGCATCTGTGTCCACAAAGTAAAAAGTCACTGGAGACCCTGTTCAGTCAGGAACCTGGCTTTCAAAGCCTCCCTGATGCACAGTGCGTCCCGCTGTGATCTTCTAATCGCCCTGCTGTCTGGCTGGACGTAATCAGAAGCCAGGCTATTTGCCTCAACCTCCCACCCTGACATATAGGTCTCCCCCTTGCTCTCACACAAATTGTGGAGCACACAGCAAGCAGCTATCACAATGGGGATATTGGTCTCGCTGAGATCACAGCGAGTGAGTAGGCTTCTCCATCTGCCCTTGAGACGGCCAAAAGCACACTCCACCACCATTCTGCACTTGCTGAGCCGGTAGTTGAATAGTTCTTTCCCTGAGTCCAGTGCGCCAGTGTAGGGCTTCATGAGCCAGGGCATTAGCGGGTATGCAGGGTCCCCGAGGATGACTGTAGGCATCTCCACATCCCCAACAGTTACTTTGTGGTCCGGGAAGTAAAGACCTTCCTGCAGCCGTCTACACAGACCAGAGTTCCTGAACACCCTAGCGTCATGAACCTTGCCAGGCCATCCAACGTAGATATTGGTAAAACGTCCCCGATGGTCCACCAGTGCTTGCAGCACCATGGAAAAGTATCCCTTTCTGTTTATGTACTGGCTGGCCTGGTGGTCCGGTCCCAGGATAGGGATGTGAGTCCCATCTATAGCCCCACCGCAGTTTGGGAATCCCATCTCGGCAAAGCCATCTCTGATGAGCTCAACGTTTCCCAGGGTCACTACCTTAGATAGCAGTAGCTTGACGATTGCCCTGGCTACTTGCATAACAGCAACCCCCACGGTAGACTTGCCCACGCCAAACTGGTTAGCGACGGACCGGTAGCTGTCTGGCGTTGCGAGCTTCCAGAGGGCTATGGCCACTCGCTTCTGGACAGTCAGGGCTGCCCGCATCCGGGTGTCCTTTCGCTTCAGGGCAGGGGACAGCAACTCACACAGTTCGAGGAAAGTCCCCTTCCGCATGCGAAAGTTGTTCAGCCACTGGGATTCATCCCAGACCTACAGCACTATGCGGTCCCACCATTCCGTGCTGGTTTCACGGGCCCAGAATCGCCGTTCAACAGTATCAACAAGACCCAGTGACAGCGAGATGTCCTGGGCGCTGGGTCTCATGTTCTCAGAGAGGTCGGAGCTAGTGTCCGACTTCATGCCGTCACGGTAGTGCCGTAGCCTCCTCTCATGATTGATCTGCAGCTGCCTCTGGTACAGGTGGAGGAGAAGCTGCGAGGCGTTGAGAACTGCCACAACTGCAGCGATGGTCGCAGCGGGATCCATGCTCGCACTGCTGTGGCGTCCGCGCTGTCAGTAATCAGAAAAGCGCGCGAAATTATTTCCCGCCGGCGCTTTCAGGGAGGGAGGGAGGGCTTGAGTGACGGACGGATGACGACAGGCGCCCAAAAGCACCCTCGACACATTTTTTTACCCAGAAGGCATTTGGGGCTCGACCCAGAATTCCAAAGGGCAGGGGGGACTGCGGGAACTGTGGGATAGCTGCCCACAGTGCACCGCTTCCAATGTCGACGCTTGCCCCGTTAGTGTGGACTCACAAAGTCTCACAAAGTCGAATTACTGTCCTTAGTGTGGACACACACGTTCGACTTAGTAATATCGATTCCACATAGTCGAATTAACTAAAATCGAAGTACTCTCGTAGTGTAGACAAGGCCTAAGACAAAGAGTAAATGAATACCACATAGATTATTAAAGTATTAACAAAACAAATAAGACACTTGTTCCTTTAAAAACAAAAGGGTTTATAAACAGGCAGTTTCCCTTTAACATTTATTGAAAATACTTCAGCCCCTCCCCCGCCATTGCACTTCTAGCTGCTAACATAGCTGTAGACTCACTGGTCTTATGGTCCCTTCACCACATGTGCTACAGACACGAGCAGCACCTTATCTTTAAAAAGACTCCAGCCAACTCCAATATGTTAGCTATGGGCCACAATGTTCTTTAGCAATGGGCCAAATTGGAACTCCAAGAAGCCCATACATCTGTAGTTCTGGGAATGAGTCAGTGTTGTTAGATCTTTACTAGTGATCTCACAATTGACAAAAATGTTGCCAGCCTCCTACATATCCCCCAAGAGCCACTGCAAATTTAATTCACCATGGAAACAAGATAACTGAAGCCACCCACTGGATGGCCAGAACTGACTGACTAGGATGTAGAACGCCTCTTCATTTTTGTCCAAAATTTTCAGACATTCAATTAAAGGTCAAAATGGATGCTGCAGTACAGTTACTTTTTCCATGTGATTCCTACAGTAGACTGTCCCTTGGTATTTGCAGTTCTTAATTTACTGTCCACCCTACTATCAATTTACATTCTGTCCTTTCCATCATTTAGACCCATGATCATTATTGCTACCCCCACAGACATATTTTATTGATGTGGTGGGAAATCAACCCAAAGAAACACCCTTTCTAGCCCTAAATCAGTGGTTCCCAAACTTTTTACTTCACACACCCCCTTGCACCTGTCCGCCCCACCCCCGGAAGCCACTGTTGGGACCACAACTGGGAGTGGGGCTACGGCTGGTGCTGTGGCTGGGAGCAGAGCCCAGGTAGGGTTACCATACGTCCGGGTTTCCCCGGACATGTCCGGCTTTTGAGTCTTTAAATAGCCGTCCGGGGGGAATTTGTAAAAAGCTAAAAATGTCCGGGATTTCCCCCAGACGGCTATTTAAAGACCCAAAAGCGGCTGACAGGGCAGCCGCGCCGACGGAAAGCGGTACTGGGAGCAGCATGGAGCGGCCGCGAGAGGTGGGTGCGGGCGGCCCGGATCCCCCTGCCTGGGGCTCCCCTTGCCCGCCGGGGGGCGTGGGCTCCTCCTCTGCAGCACTGCCCGCCGCGGGGCTGGGGTTCTCCCCGGGCTCTGCCCTGCACGCGTCCAGCACCCCCGGGGCTGCTCCTGCCTCCCTGGACCGGCCCCAGATCCCCTCTCCCGGGGGGCTGGGGTCCTGCTGCGGCTTGTGCCCCTCTGCCTCCTCCGCGGGGCAGGCAGCCCCAGGGGGTTGAGGCCGTGCCACCCCTTCCCCAGCTTCCCCCCTCCAGCAGCCCCCTGCCGGGCCTGTTCAGCCCTCAGCCCCACCGGGTCCTGCCCTGCCTCATGCAACCCGCCCCTACCGTGCAGCGGCCCGGCCCGGGAGGACTGGGGGAGCCGCAGCAAAGCCTCGCCCGGAGCTGGTGCAGGAGACGAGCCTGGCTCTCAGCCCAGGCTCCAGCATCAGCCTGCAGCTGGGAGCGGAGCGACCCCCCGCCGGCTCTGCTCAGCCCAGCCCTGCTCTTAAAGTGACAGGGACCCCACCGCGGCTTGGCCCGGCCTGGGGCACGTGGGGGTGTCACCTCACCCCCCGCCTGGGGGGCCCGGCGAGGGGGGTGCTCGGCACCATAGCAGCGCAGAGGGGAGGCCAGCAATGCACCTTACTCTCTCCTGCACTGCCAGCCACGGTCTTGCCTCCTTTCCCCAGCTCTGTGAGGCACTGTACACCTCAGAGCAGCAAATGGTAGCAGATTCTGCTGTCTCCAAGCAGAGTCTAGCCCTGAGTGTTTATTTCCGCAGCAGTGAGTTTTCGGTTTGGTGCATTCACTCCTGATCTCCCTGGTAAAGTGTAACAAAAGTCCTTGGCATTCATTTTCTCAGTGTTTCTGGGAATACCCTTTTCAGTTTCATAGATTAATCTGGGATCTTTCTTTTGCTGTTTCCGGAGAGAACTGTTGATAGCAGGGAGATATGTCCCTGACTAGAGGGCAGGAAGCAAATTTGACTAGACCAGTTGTGACTTCCTTTTTATTTGTTACTATAAAATGTATTACACACAAATAGATTGCTAATGAACTTCCACCTTTGGGTTTCTGGAAAACAACTCACTCTAATACTTGGAAGATGCAGGGACCTTTGGTCTTAAAAAATGAAACATCAGACTCATTAATTTGGGGGAAGTGCAGTGGTCCATTTATGAAATTTCTTAAAAACATGATTCAAAAAATCCTTCTGAGACTGTATTTTAATGCTGAGATCCCAATAGCCTTACTATAGAAATAGAAAGTAAAACAAAGACATTCTTGATCCAGGTCAATTAGAGCAGTGGTTGTCAATGTTTCCAGACTACTGTACCTCCTTCAGGAGGCTGATTTGTCTTGAGTACCCCTCACTTAAAAACTACTTGCTTACACAATCAGACATAAAAATACAAGTATCACAGCACAGTATTACTGAAAAATTGCTTATTTTCTCATTTTTACCATATAAATTATCAAATAAATCATGACTCCCAGATTGAGAAACACTGGTATAGTATATAGAGCAGTATAAACAAGTCACTGTCTACGATGATGGTTGCATATGCTTCGATAATTAGTCTGGCAAGGCCTTCTATATCAAAGTTACACACATTTTTACACAATATCAGGCAAACCAGCTTGGATCTCTCACTATTCCTGTCTCTGTACTAATTGTGCTCTGCATCATTTCACAAAAAAGTTATTTAACTGAGCTTGAAATTTGTCATTATATTGAGATTTCTAAAAATACCCTTCTAGAAAAACTTCCATTTGGCTTCCCAGTAAAGAAAAGGACTTTATATAACTTGTTTGTTTGAACTTCGAGGCCCATACAGTCCCTGAAATGACACTGCCTTGGTTAGTGTTGTGCCCCATTTCTCACAGTACTCATGATGGGTTGGATTGTCACAGCCCAGCTCAGCCACACAAGGGAGTAAATATTATCTTTTCCAAGTAGACCCCGCTGATATGGGGATGCCCCTTTAAAGGAAGGCCCCGGGACAGGTATGGACAGGGGAGTCCCTCCAGTGGAGGGAGAGGTGAGTGTCAGAGGTAGGGTTACCATACGTCTGGATTTTTCCAGACATGTCCGGCTTTTTGGTCCTCAAAATCCCCGTCCGGGAGGAATTTCCAAAAAGCCGAACATGTCCGGGAAAATAGGGAGGCATGGTAAGGGGACCGCCTCCTCCCTGGGCTCCAACTTTCCCGGCTCCCGCCGCTCTCCACCGCGGCGGGGGCCGAAGCAACTTCCCCAGCACAGCAGCAGCCAGGGGGTGGGAGGGAGGAGGGGGAATGTGGGGTGCTCGGGGGAGGGGGCGGAGTTGGGGTGGGGGAGGGGCGGAGTTGGGGCGGGGCCAGGGGCGGAGTTGGGGCGGGGGCGGGGTCCCATGGAGTGTCCTCTTTTTGCACTATTGAAATATGGTAACCCTAGCCCAGGCCGGGAGCCAGAGGCTGAGGCCAGGGCCATGGCTGGGGGCAGGTCTGAGGCTGAGAGTGGAACCACAGCAGGGCTGTGGTTAAGGCTGGGGGGCAAGGCTGGGTACAGAGCCACAGCTGGAGCCAGGAGTGGAGCCGTGACCGGGAACCGGGTCCGCAGCTGGGGGTGGGGCTGGAAGAGAGCTGGAGGCAGAGCGGGGCTGGGTGGCGCTCCCTCCACTCCACTCAGGTGGCCTCGGGACCAGATGCACCAGCCGCTGCTCGGACGGCCCTGGGCAGCTGGCCCCAGGGACCGCCTGAGCAGCAGTTGGTGCCTCAGATATATGCATATACGTGTGTGTGTATTAATTAATGCCAGTTAGAATTAATTCAACAAGACTTAACTTAGTCAAATCCTACTTTCCTTGCTGAAGTTACTGGGAGTTACACCTGGATGAGGAGTAAAAACTCCATGATTTTGCCCAAAGCTTTATTATACTACCCACGCTTGCATTGAAAGAAACCAGCTACACATAGTACCTTACTACTCTCTTCTTTCCATCCCTTACTATACCCTTTGTTCTCTCTACCATGCATTATTTTATTATTCTCCCACTTAAAAAGTATTTTAATAGATCTACTTTTCTAACAGGTGTATATGTACAAGGTCTTTATTATACAACAATGAATAACAGAATAAGGAAAAGTCAGTCTAGTGGAGAGATAAGTAATCTATTCCTTCGACTTGTTACCTCTGTATTACAGATGCGTCAGACTCCTAGCCCATGGGTCAGATTCAACCCACTAGATGTATTTATGTACCCTACCTGGCATACTCAAATGCTGCAGAAGCTAAGCTTTTTTCCCTCTTTTTATAAGGAATTTTCTATAACTCCTGGGTGAGAAGATAACCTTCCAAATGTAAACTGGGCATTAACCAATACAGTGTTATATTCCTAAGTCTGCAGATAGCATGAAATACTGCAGATAGCATGAATTCCCCCTGCATCCATTAATTTTTCTGTTACATTCAAAGCCTAATGACAACATTTTCAAAATGTCAGCATAAATTATTTAACTACTAATCTCTCTGGGGGATGGGAAGGTAAGAAGGTGGAAATGAAGCTCACAGGGGATGAAGGGTGGGCATTAGGAGCTGATGCAAGAAAAGAAATGCAGAGGTAAGAAAGGAAAAAAGAAAAAAGGACTATGAGACAGATAAATAGAGAAAGGAAGATGGTAAAGGAAGTGAAACAAAAAGCAGACATATTGGTGGCCCTAAGGGTGAGCACTGAGTAATTCTGAGAATACAACAATAAAGATACAGGACGACTAATAATGACTGCTAGCATATTCAAAGGAACCTAGGGATTCTGGCACCCAAACCCATTGAATTCCAATGGAAGTTGGGCATCTAACTCCTTTAGTCACCTTTAAAAACCCTCTACCATATATCTTCGTGAAAACCTCCCATTGACATCATCAGGGTATTCACTGTGAATGGAGGGGACTATGGAAATCAGCCCTCTCTACTGAATATGTGTCACATCCCTGGCACATTGTAAACACCGCACTGAAGGGTGTCACTGTGAATGATGTGGTACACCAGTCTTTCATTTATCTATCTTGAATGTGTTTGCCGATGCTTACGCTTGGTCTCACTCTTAATATCAAGAAGACTAAAGTGCTCTATCAGCCCCCTCTAAATGAGGTATTACATGCCCCATCTATCAAAATCAATGAGTGGCACTGGAGAATGTCGATCATTTCCTCTACCTTGGAAGTCATCTTTTATCCAAGGCAGATATTGATGCAGAAATTCAACATCGCCTGAGCTGTGCCAGTGTAGCTTTTTCTCGTTTACAGCACAGGGTTTTTGAAGATCACAACATTCGAACAGACACCAACCTTCTTGTTTATCAAGCCATTATTCTCCCAACACTGTTGTATGGGTCCAAAACTTGGACAACCTATAGACACCACTTGAAAGTCCTTGAGAGGCACCATCAACGCTGCCTTCGTAAGATTCTGAAGATCAAATGGGAAGACAGGCGCACCAATATTAGTGTCCTGGAAGAGGCAAAGACCACCAGTATCAAGGCAATGATCATCCATCAGCAATTCTGCTGGACTGATCACGTTGTCCGGATGCCAGACCATCACCTCCCAAAATAGGTCCTGTTCTCTCAGCTGAAAGAAGGATACCGTAACATGGGTGGACAACGGAAGTGTTATAAGGACTTACTGAAGGACAACCTAAAAAAGTGTAATATTGACATTGACACTTGGGAGACACTTGCCCAGGATCAGTTAAAATGGAGTGAAGTCCTACGTGATGGTCCCCTGCATTTTGAACTTGCTCGCCAACAAGCTGAAGAGGACAAGAGGCCCAGAAGGAAGGAGAGACTGGCTTCCAGTAATGGTCAACAGCCTACTGCTGAGCCTGAAAACATCTGCCCTCATTGCAATAGAACTTGTGGTTCAAGGATTGGCCTTATTAGCCACCTGAGGACCCATAACTCCCATGAAAGATGATCATACTCGGTAACGAGTGATCGCCCATCAACACATCAGTCTCTAAGTGTTTGGTAATTTGCTGAGTGTACCATAGGTTCGGAAGCAAGTGTTGTAGGTGTTCCCTGAACTCCGCTCTTCAGGCAATAACCATCAGGGCTTCCCAAAAACACTCACACAATTCAAGTAGGAAAGATTATTTCTTTACTAGTGCTGCCAGAAAACAAAAGTTGCAAGTACCCTAGGCATAGCCTGTATATTCCTGCTGTGGGTCCCACTGCCCCCCTACCAGCAACAGGGTGGGTCTCAGCCAAGCTCTTAGTCTGCTTCCTATCAGGCCTTCCCTCCACAGCCACACCTCAGCCTGCTGCCGCCATCGTCTGCTCCTGTTCACATGCAATTTCAGGCTTCTCCTGATCCAGGTTCCCTTAGGCTCTGGTAGTACTTCCCTTTCCTGTGCTGGAGGGACTATGGAGCCCTCCATTGGCTAGATGTTGCACTGGGAGTTACCTCAGTGCACTGTAAACAGGCCCAGGTTCATTATAATCTGGTATTTGTACATTGTTTCACTGCAAATTTACTCTTTACACAGATTCTTTTTTGAAAAACACTCATTCTTTTAAAGCAGCTTCATTATAATTTAACATATATTTGGATTGGTGTACAGAAAATGTTATTCTTTCCACAGGTCTATTCCTTTAACAGTTTATTTTTTAAGTGGGCTCTACTACACATTTTTTTGCCAGTAATTACCCAGAGGTATAGGTATTGTTTGCTGTAACAAAATCAATTATGTCAAAACACTGGAAGAAACCCAACATATAAAATCCCAAAGCTCATCTTAAACCCTTTCAAGCCCCTGATAAGTCATGTACCAAGAAAGCACAGCACAATTTAACAGTATATCAAGCTGATTTCAAAATTAATACTGCAGTCTACATCAAATTCCTAAAAAACGAAATGCTACAGGGTGGTAATTAAGATGTTTGGTGTGTAGCCAAACATCATAGTTAATAAGTTGACTTTTTCTGGGACACTGTGGAAACATTTACGGACAACCCCAAGCAGTGCCTCATCCAGTAGAAGACAGGATAGATTTATACACTGTTCTTTCTCTCCTGAGATGTGAGTTTGAATCTGTTCCAGTCTGAGATTACTAAACGAACGTTAATGATGACTCAGTGTTAAAAAGGATATGAGTGCCAGTTTCAAACCCTTCAACAAGAGATATTGTAAATCTGGGGGTCTGTTCTCCTCTCAATGCATGTGTTCTTCCTGTTATACAGACCTATGTCTCTAAAAGGCAGATGGCAACCAAATCAACAGTTTCTAAAGGTGTATATCATATCCCTTATTTGTCATATGAAGATTACATTCATTATCTAATGAGCATACAGTATAGGTACTGATGATCCACAGATTAAATCCAAATTTATCTAAAATGTTCTGATCCAGCGAGTGTTGCTGGTGAGGCATGACCATCCAGGAATTCAGTGTGATCTAGTAATCAGATAAAAAGACCAGACAAAGGGAGTCAGGAAGACCCTTGACGTCTCAGATCCCTGGTAGTGGTTGGTTGAAGTACAGGATTAATTGTGTGACACACACATATCTCATGACCCCATTTTAATTCAGGCAAACCTAGCTCTAAAATGTAGTAAACAACACAAAATGTAGTTGTCCATAGCAAGCAAGTATGCATGGATTTGTTTTAAAAAAAATCTTGCCCTGTAATTGGAACTGCATGTATTTTGATAAATTACATAAAGGAAGGTCTTATTTAAACATCATCATTAATGATCTGGAAAACAGAGCAAGCAACATATTACTGATATTTGCTGATGACACAAAATTGGGAGTTATTATAAACCCCAGAAGGATACTGAAGCAGACCTCAACAGCAGGAAATGAAATGAAATGGAGGGGGGAATCCAATACGCTAAATGGGAAGAAGATACTTGGAATGGAGCTTAATAGTGACCATAGTCAGAAAATTAGATATATGGCTGCAATGTGATGTTGCAGAAAAAGCAACAATGCTATTTTGGGATGTGGTGAGATTCCATCTGAGACCTTTTTGACTCAGCTTATACAGAACCCCTCATCCAGTTCTGGAGAACACTTTATCCAGTTCTCTGGAATCCAAGACATCAGTTCAACTCCAGATTTGTCACTAAGGTTTCTTTATTGGCATACAATCAAACTACACTTGAGTTGATCAGGCCCAAGCATAGATGGTGGGTACAGGGCATATCACACATCCAAAGTACCAAATCATTAATCAGTTTATATACAAATTCTAAAACAAACTGCCACATGTGCCTTTTAATCTGCATTGTATCATGCACTTCATGATTGGTTCATTAATTTCTGTAGCCAATGCCTATCTAGATCATGAATGGTTAACGTGCTGCACTCATGCTAGACCACAGCTGCATACTATCACACACAGCTTACTATCGTTACTAGCTACATCTTTTACATATTTACAAGGCTACTTTAAATTCATGCTTTATTCATTGATTTGTGTCTTGCCCAAAACAGACTAGTTAGATGCACATACAAAAGTATCCTATTTATGGAGGTGAAGTCCCTCTTTATACAGCTTTGGTGGACCACTCTGTTTGGGCACTCTGTAACCAGAAACAAAAAGACAGACTGGCGGAGATCAGAGAAAAGCAACAAATACTAATAAGATATAACAACTGACCAATGAAAAAAGATTCAAAGAAATACATGTGTACAACTAAAGGGAATATCAAAAATATCCACAAATATTTGAGCACTAAAGAGTGGGATGCCAATGCAAAATGTATAGGAGAAAACATGAAAACTTGAGCTCTATTAAACTGTAGAGCACTCTCCCAAAGGAAGTGGGTCAAATCCCACTGCCCAACGTATTTAAAATTGAACTGGAGAAATTAATTAATAACATGCTGTAGTAAACAAACCTGCATGTTAACATATTAAGGTTTTTTATATCTAATTTCTATTCTTCTAATGTTTACTTGTAACCTCTTCTTAATTTACTGATAAAATGTTATTTTATCACCTTTTTACAGCAGTCCTCTTCAGTGGTTCACAATAGATACCTCTTACAATTTCATTCTCAGAGGAATATTTTCCTTTTCTAAAAGCAGAGGAAGCACACCTCTGTAACAAAAGGCTGTGTTAGTTTGAGACATTAGTCCCTCTTCCTTGACACCAACAGATCCTATTAGAGCGCGAGCATACACTGCTGAAATAGCATATGTGACTGAGAGTGTATTGAGTTCTAGTCCTATTCTGTCAATGACTTGCTGTATAAACTTGGGCAAGTTACTCATGTTCACGTTTTCAGCAGTATTCTCTAATACTAGATGCCCATAGGAGTCTCCAGTTGGGCAATTAAAATCTGAGATATTCAAAACTAGTGGCCACTTTTGAAAATGTTGACCTAAACTTCTCTAAACCTTAGTTTCCACTTCTGCAAAATGAAGATAATATTACCTGTTTCACAGGTGCAAGATAAATGCAAAATTTTATAATGCGGTGTCTTTAACAGAAGTGGATTATAAGTATATTTTTGTTACAATGTTCACCTTCCAATATATAGTGTGTACTTGGACTTTCAGAAAGCCTTAGACAAGGTCCCTCACCAAAGGCTCTTCATGAAGCCATGGGATAAGACAGCAGGTCCTCTCATGGATCAGTAACTGGTTAAAAGACAGGAAACAAAGAGTAGGAATAAATGCTCAGTTTTCATAATGGAGAGAGGTAAAGAGTGGGGTCCCCCAAGGATCTGTATTGAAACCAGTTTTATTCAGCATATTTATAAATGATCTGGGAAAGGGGGTAAACAGTGAGGCAGCGAAGTTTGCAGATGACACAAAATTGCTCAAGACTGCAGTCAGCTTAGGGCTTAACTAAGAGTTACAAAGCGATCTCACAATGTTGGGTGACTGGGCAATAAAATGGCAGATGAAATTCAATGTTGATAAGTGCAAAGTAATGCACATTGGCAAACATCCCAACTATACATACAAAAGGATGGGGTCTACATTAACCTCTCAAGAAAGAGATATTGGAGTCACTGTGGATAGTTCTCTGACAACATCCGCTTAATGTCCAGCAGCAATCAAAAAAGCTAATAGAATGTTAGGAACCGTTAGGAAAGAGATAGATAATAAGACAGAAAATAGCATAATGCCACTATATAAATCCATTGTAAGCCCACACCTTGAATACTGCGTGCAGTTGTTGTCACCCCATCTCAAAAAATATATATATGAATTGGAAAAGGTACAAAGAAGGGCAACAAAAATGACTAGGGATACGGAATAACTTCCATATGAGGAGAGATTTAAAAATCTAGGACTGTTCAGCCTGGAAAGCAGAAAACTAAGGGGGAGGGGACATGATAGAGGTCAGGGGTCACCCTATGAAATTAATAGGCAGCAGGTTTAAAACAAACAAAAGAAGATGTACTTCACACAACGCACTTGTGGAACTTATTGCCAGGGAATGTTGTGAAGGACAAAAGTATAACTGGGTTAAAAAAAAAAACTTAGATAAGTTCATTGAGCATAGGTCCATCAATGGCTATTAGCCAAGACAGGGCTGCAACCCCATGCTCTGGATGTCCCTAAGCCTCTGACTGTCAGATGCTGAGACCTGTGAGGAATCAAGCACTTCAAACCCAGGCCCATGTGTCCCCAGGCAGTGCTCAGGCCACAACCACCACCCAGCTGCACCACTGAGTAACCAGGGAAGGCTTAGCAAAGGGTTAGTTTGCAGAGGGCCCTGCACCCTAAGCTCCTGATTAGGGGAAATATCCAGCCCCCTCCCACTGGCTTAGGAGATCTTTATAAACCAGGAAGTAACAACAGAAATTTGTCTGAGCAATTAGAGGAATTCTTGACTGGCTGCTCCTATGGACCTTCCTTCTTACCGGACTCCTGAGTCCTCTATTCATGCCTGCTCCTAGTTCCTGTCCTCCTATCCTAGACTCCTGTCTACTCCCAGTTCCTGCTAGCCCTGCTCCTACACCTCATCCCTGACACGATTTCCAGCTCTGACCCCTCGCCTGGCACCTGATTTTGTCTCTGATGCTGACCTTCAGCTTGGTACATGATTCTGTCTTCGGTTCTGACTGTTGGCACTGACCACTAGACATGACCATCCATGCCCTGGTCATTGCAGTACTGGATGACAGGGGATGAATCACTCAATAATTGTCCTGTTCTGTTCATTCCCTCTGAAGCATCTGGCATTAGCTACTGTCAGAAGACAGGATACTGGGCTAGATGGACCCAATATGGCCTGACCCAGTATGGCCATTCTTATGTGCTAATATTTTTATGTTAAAAATGTATTTTCTGAGTTGCAGCAACTCAGTTTCAGGAGTCAAAGAAAGCTTATATTCAATATGTATTTATTTTCCACAGATATTCATGTGTTAATGTATAATACAAGGTATTTAGCTCCGAGTTTGAGAAATACTTTCTTTTCAGAAAGTGGTTGGGGAAAAGAGAAAAAGAGAGAAAGCATACATGTATACAACAATATAGAAACAGTCTGGACCTTGAGTCTGTAAGCGGGTTTTCAGTTTCACACAAGAAAATCCTTTCGTTATCCTAGATAACTTATGAAAACTACAGCCTCAAGACTGGCTATATCTGAAGATTTAAACCAGGATACTGAGACTCACAGTGCAGGCTTAAAAAAAAAAACTTTGTAAGTCATCTTATTTCATGTATGAACAAGTATGAAAGTACACAGGGTAGGAAGCACTTGTCACCACAAATCTGTAAGATGTATTTATTGTTATAAAGTTTTTAATTATAATTAGCATTTCCAACCCAACTTCTAGAGACCATTGCTGAAAAATATTTTACACTAGCTATGTGACATGTAAATGTAAAACCTATTTTCAACTTGCTATAATGAAAGTTAAATAATCACTAAAAACTAATATTTAAACTTATTATTTAATAATCTAAATTTTCTTTGGATTACTATGTAAACATTGACAAGGTTGTATCCCCAGAAACATTGGGGGGATAGGTGTTGGAAAACCACTTTACAGATTTTGCCAAAGGATAATCCTAAAGCTAGTCCACTGGTGGGCCCCCTAAAGCAATTTCCAGGCAAACCTTCCAAACATTTGCATTTTACTTAGGGTGTTGTCAAAGAGATTAGTAATGGACTATAGGGCTGGATCTAATGCCTTTTCAAAGCAAAGAGTTGTTCCATTGATTTCAATGGACATTTGATCAGGGCCATAGAGCACTTCACATGTTGGTCATATGTTTTAATCCAGACCAGGCCAGTAGTGAGCCAATGTTGCTGTCAGAAAGGGTTAACTCAGTTCATTTTCCAGTGCACATGAATCAACATGCCTAAGACGACCTACACAACTGACATTAGTTTGTAACCTTGTAGGTGGTCTCAGCAGAGAGTCCAAGGACTAAACTGGTATGGAGTCTTGAACTAGCCACTCACTCTAGAGATGGTCCTACTTGATCAAAGCTTAGGTACACTAGTGAGGCAATATGGAGAAGTTTCTACAGTCACTGACCGGACTGTGCTTGTTCTAGGAATAGAAAACTTAATTCTCTCAAGACATATATTTTTCATATATTAAATACACACAAAACAGCCACTGCAGTAGTTCTTAGGAAGGACAAAAGTCAGCATTTTCAAATTTGGATGCCTAACACCAGGTACTTAAATCCATATTTTAATACCTAAATAGACAGACTAATTTTGACTCAGTAATCATACTATGAGCTTCCTCTGTCTCTGTTTTAAAGACACTGATTTTATGCTAACTGCAATCCAGCACTGTTGTTATGGTGACAGAGTAGCCACATCATAGCTGAGGTTAATAAAGGTTAGCAGCAGCTTTTTTGATTTTGGAATTTTAAGTAGGGTTAAGAAATGAGGTTATGGTCATGGAAAACTCATTTTATAGATGTATATTATTAAATTACTGTAGTAACCCTCAAACATCAACATGTACTGTAGCCAATATACGTTCACTAAAGCAAGATTCAATATATTATCTCCCTCTACCTAACATCTAACCGACCCAGGCATACACTGAAGCTGACTTCAGAGCAAAACTACGACTGAAATTTACGTAAATGGAAATGCACAAGAACTATGCAGCACATTATACTAAGTTATACAGCAATACTCTTTTCTCACCATTTATGCAGCAGAATTACACTGAAATGTGTGACAATGTTAACCTGAAAAATCATTCAATAAACTGCATGACCCTGAAGCTGGAACCGCAGCTGAGAGAAGACAATCTGCAGGTGCACACCATGCTGACTCTCCATCAAACAGCAGATCCAGTTCAAGATGCCAGTCCTCACATTCAAATGGTCTAGGGCTGAACTCCTCATCTCCCTCCACCCAACTTCAAAAATACTGCCTATGAGTGTGATGCACCTAGCAGTATGCAGGATGGGACACACCGTAAGTGGAAGTCAGGAAATGCAAATGAGGTTTAACTCATCTCTTGCCTTCATTAGAACAAAATGCAGGATTCTGGGGTTTATACAACCCTTTCCATAACAGAAGCCATAAAACTGGCTGACTAGCTTATCCCTCCACAGACACCTCAGCCACACAGAAAAACCACCCATAGACTGAACATCCCAATATGACTAAATAGGAAATATTATCCAATAGGACAACACAGAAAATTACAGTATTGCCAACCCCAAGTTTTCAAAAATCATAAAATAAACCCCAAAGAATCATAAGACTGGCTTAAAAATCATCTGATTTTATGGGGAAGAGGGGCGGAATTGTATTTGTCTTCTAGTATTTGAGCCTTTAGGGTAGGGGTGGGCAAACTACAGCCCACAGGCTGGATCTAGCCCCTCAGGGGTTTGGATCCGGCCCGCGGGATTGCCCCCCGTGGCGCTGTGGGCCCCGCGCTGCCCTCAGAAGCAGCCGGCACCACTTCCCCGCGGCCCCCAGGTGTGGGGGCAGAGGGCTCCGTGAGTTGCCCTTGCCTCCAGGCACTGCCGCCCCCCAGCTCCCATTGGCCGGGAACAGGGACCCGCGGCCAATGGGCACTTCAGCGGAGGTACCTGGAGGCGTGGCAAGGGCAGTGTACGCGGAGCCCTCCGTCCCCTCTCCCCCAGGGGCCGCAGCGCTTCCTGGAGTGGTGCGGCGCGGCATGGGCCCAGGTCAGGCATGCAGGGAGCCTGCCCTGGCCCTGGCGCGTGCCGCTGCCACCCCAGAGCCCGAACCCCTCCTGCACCCCACCCAACTCCCTGCCCTAAGCCCCCTGCCTGCACCGCACACCCCTCCTGCACCCCAATCCCCTGCTACACCCTGCACCCCAACCCCCTGCCCTGAGCCCCCTCCCGCAGTCCGCACCCCTCCTGCACCCCTGCCCTGAGCCCCCTCCTGCACTCCGCACCCCTCCTGCACCCCTGCCCTGAGCCCCCTCCTGCACTCCTACCTTGAGCCCCCTCCTGCACTCCGCACCCCTCCTGCATCCCAACCCCCTTCCCTGAGCCCCCTCCCACAGTCCGCACCCCTCCTGCACCCCTGCCCTGAGCCCCCACCTGCACTCCGCACCCCTCCTGCACCCCTGCCCTGAGCCCCCTCCTGCACTCCTGCCTTGAGCCCCCTCCTGCACTCTGCACCCCTCCTGCATCCCAACCCCCTTCCCTGAGCCCCCTCATACACCCCGCACCCCTCCTCTGCCCCAATCCCTTGCCCTGAGCCCCTTCCTGCACTCGGCACCCCCTCCCACACCGCGCACTCCCTCCTGCACCCCAACCCCCTGCCCCGGCCCTGCATACAATTTCCCCACCCAGATGTGGCCCTCAGTTTGCCCACCCCGCTTTAGGGTTCATATTTTCAAGCTCTTCTCTTCAACCATGAGGGCTAGAAGCTTACTTTAAAAAATAGATTCTCTCATAATCACATGACTCAGAAACTGACGCTTTAAGAAAAATACCAAATATTGAGAGACTCGCAATAAAATTGTAAAAGCTGGCAACAAGGGTCTGAAATCTTTCAGTTTGGCACATAGATACCACAGTGATTGTGGTAGATAGGGCTCAAACACTGTCTTGAGGAGAACAAGAGGAAGTTACTGCCATACCACAGTTCTTAAATCCCAGAAGAAAAAGTCTGAGGGTGCTGGCTGTCTGCTCCTACTCGGCAAGCCTTTCCCTGTTCCCCAGACAATGATTATATAAATACCTTCTTGCTCCTTATGTTCTTCCATGATATTACCTCCTCCTCTGTTGTCCCTATTTCCCCAGCAAACCATACTTTCCCCTTAATGCAGAGATCCTAAAATGGCCTGTGGACAAGCTGAGAAGCTGAAAGACAGCAAGAGAACATCTATTTATACCTAGGTTTTTTTAAATGTGCAAATTTATTTATTTAGCAAAAAGTTAGTTTATGAAGTCATTTGCACTGCCACATAATTGTATTATGCACAGGGCTCCAAATTTTAATCAGTGCATTAAAAGGCATTTCAAAGTTTAGCAGTAATTTTCATAAGCTGAAGGGGAAAAAATAGTCTCAAATCTCAAAATTACATATTTTTGTTTTTGCAGAATTTAGACTCAAATCATCAAGTCCCCTGGTTAACCCCGAAGAGCCCAACAGATGGAGCAGTTTCTTATCTTGTGTTCAAAACTGTTTTAGGAACCCTTCTTTTATTACTTTTATTTTTCTTCAATAACTGCAAAAACTACACTGGAACACTTGTGCTCAAGCAACCACAGCTGACTAATCCAGAGCAATAAAATAAAATATATTTTAAAATAGGCCAACCAGCAAACTAAAGGCCATCTATACACGACCAAGCAAAGTATACAGCCCTTAGTTTGTAAAATTTCAAATCAAGAATGAGTCTATAATCCAGTTTTTAACAGTGACCTAGTTTGTATTTTTTTCCCTCCCATGTTGTCATAACTTGAGTGATACTTAATGCCAACAATCATTTTGAATCATTTGATTTTGCTCCATCAATTACTTACTATATATTATTAAATGTAACACCTGCACTGATATCATTGTTTTAATTAATTTTTTCTTCACTCACCCCACCCGCATCCACCACTCCAGAACAAACATGACAGCTGCCCTAAAGTTAGCCAGTAGTCCTTAAAAACCTATCCCCTTAAAACTAAACAGAAAATCTTTACAATGGGCTGATTTAGTGAAATCACAGACAGTTTATTACATAATGGATTTTCAGTAATATCATATAAAAAAAGAATACAGCTCCTATGCACGAACAAACATTCCCAGTTCTATAAAAAACAGCACCTTCCCCTCCAAAAAAACACCAACTATTAAAAGCTATAGTGCCTGAAAGGATGTATTCCTTCAGAACATCGCACTGTAACCTGACTACCCTGTACTGCTAGAGGTTACGCTAGGGCACAAACTGTTGGAGTGTGGAACAGACTGCTGCAGCTAATGAAACAGTTATTCCTTTTGTGTGTGCTTGGATTTATTTCCACAAGACATTACAGTGCTCTTCTAAACAGACAAAATTTAACAATGGAGATAGAGCAAGCTAATCTAATTAAAACTGGTAGTGAGTCTACTCTGGATGGGGGGGATAAGTGGAACAGTTGTGGAGGGATGCCACAGATGTACTATCTACAATAATGCCAAACGGACCAGTATATGGGCCATGGGAACTGAGTCAAGGACCTAAACCCTTCAAATAGTAAATACAAATGAGGTGCTGCCAGTGTTCCAACCCGTAATCTGCAAAAATAGCCATAGAGGGCAGCCATGAACTGCCCATAGTTGTAGGGAAAGGATTTAATTCCCACAACCCCTATGAAAACTCCCACTCACAGCCTCATACTTGGGCTTTGTGGTGGGAGAAAGCTTTTGTGATTTATACCACACTTGTATGAAACCATGAAATCGACATAAAACCGACAGTTTTGTGCAAATCTACTGCTTGTAGAAATTAGCAACTCTGCAAGGCCGGCTCCAGGCACCAGATGAGAAAGCACGTGCCTGGGGCGGCACATTGTAAGGGGCGGCATTCCGGCCAATCTTGGGGCGGCCAGCCCAGCCCTGTGGGGGCACGGACCCCAACCGGGGGGCAGGAACTAGTGATCCCTGCTGCTCATCGTGCCGCCGGGCTCCCCGGGACGCGCCACTCCCTGCCGCCTGCACCGGCCTCCGCCTCCCGCGCCGCTCTGAGCCCGGCCCGGCCGAGCCGCCTTTAAAGGAGCAGCTGAGCCAGCACCTCCTGCAGCCCCCGGGCACTGGAAGGAGGGAGGATTCTGTGGTGGCCCGGCAGGCAGTGGAGGGGCGGGCCCCACTGATCCCAGCGCCGTTTGCACTGTGCCGAGCCCCGCTGCAATGCCGGCCCCACGCGGAGGTCGCAGACCCCAGCCAGCGCTGCCTGTGTCGGCCCCCTTGGAGCCTGCCCGGCCGGGAGAGGCACCCCAAGGCCGGAGGGGGGAGCCCCTCTCTCCCGGCTGCAAGCGGACTGCAGCGCCTGGCTGCCCACGGGCGGAGGGAGCGGGCGGGTGCCGCCCTTCACCCCCCTGCAAGCCGCCTTGACTGCCCTCCACGCGCTCCCTGCGGCTGCCGTTTGTTTGTTTTTGCTTTGGCAGTCTGGCCACCATTTTTTTTTTTTTTTTTTTTTGCCTGGGGCGGCAAAAAAGCTAGAGCCGGCCCTGCAACTCTGGGCAACAGTCAGTCAAATTTGAAGTCAGAAAAGAAATCATCCTTAAATATCATATAATTGAAATCTAAACAAATAGTTCATATCATCTACATGTTTTATCAATAAATATATAAATAAACCCACATTTCTTGATAAAAGTTAAAAACATACATCAAAACTTATGTTTCTAGCATCCCCTCCCTTATCCAAAACCAATTTTATCTTAATACGTTTTTGGCAAACCGTGCATATTCTGTTGCATCACATTTCTAATTTGTAATCTCTCCCACCTTTATCTCTAAGAATTGTTCTAAGACTACTGGCAATGGCACCGCACGTGCAAAAGCCCTCTTTATATTTAGTCCAGAAGGGCAGCTTACTTAAAAAAAAAAAATGTTCTCAGATAATAGATCCTTTTCCCAAAGGAAAAGAGGGGACAGGTATTTTCAAGCACTGAAATCATTACAATGATTTTTTTAATTAAAAGAAAAGGATGTACCAACATTTACTTTGCCAATTTTCTTTTAATTACAAAGGGAAAATTTCACTATAATATGGATGCCGCTTTCTAGATTTTACACAAAAGCAATGTAGATTTGGCTCTCAGAATGATTAAAATGGTGTGTAGCGACCCCAACCCATTAAGCTAAGCAGCAAAATGTACAGTTTGACTAGTCACTTTAAAGTGTGAAACAAAACTTGTCTACATGCAGATGAAGCAAAAGATGTGTCAAAAGGTATGCCTTCCTCCCATCTATGTTAAGACCCTACCAAATTCACGGTCCATTTGTGTAAATTTCACAGTCATAGCATTTTAAAAATCTTGAATTTCATGATTTCGGATATTTAAATCTTACATTTCATGGAGTTGTAACAAAGCATGAATATGTATTGGAAAATGGCAAAATATAAACATATATAGCCCTTTAGTCAGCATTTCTCAAACTGGGGGGCCTGACCCAAAAGGGGGTTGCAAAGCTATTGTGGGGGGGAGGGATGTGGTATTGCCACCCGTACTTCTGCGCTGCCTTCAGAACTAGATCGCTGGGGCACAGCAGCTGCTAGATGGATGCCGAGCTTTGAAGGCAGAGCACCAGGAGCAGTGCTGCCTTCAGAGCTGTGTTCCTGGTAAGCAGCCACTCTGTGCCCACGCAGCTCTGAAAGCAGGGCACCCCCAATCTGAGAAACGCTGTGTACTTGTATATATTTTTACTCCATAGTATAAAACAGTATAGTATAGGGTAAAAGTACACAAAAGACCAGATTTCATGGAGACCAGATTTCATGGTCTGTGAATTTGGCAGGGCCCTATTCTGTGTGCCCCATTTTTAGACCATTGTCCCAAATGCAAATAACATTATATTACCCCATCATTTTAATACATATTTTTCATCATAAAGAATATAAAGGTATTTGAGAAGTTACTATCATTAGAACTATTTAGCTACATTCTGAATTACTGAAACAAATAATCAGTAGGAAACAGGACAAATGTACTAGGAATATTAGTCAGAACCAGAAAAATTGTAATGCTCATACAAAATTTATATATCTACCCCACCCATCAGGACAGTTGTCTTCTTAGATGGCAAGCATGATAGGATATAGGGTCTGAGTATGCTGGAAGGGGATGCTGAATGCTCCGAGATCAGACCCAGGAAGGTTGAAGCTGTGTAAGCTTCTTGCCTTGGAGATAGTATGCTCACAGAGAGGAGCATTCGGCCCCAGAGTCCTGACTGGCTTCGTATGGAGTAGTTCCAGAGCATCACCCGGTGACTCTGTGACAACTGGTGGCAGTGGTGGGATCTACTGCACCCCCGTGGACAGAACATCCCGCAGTACGTGACTGGGGAGCAGTAAAACGAAGGAGGATCAGGCATGCTCAAGGCTCAGAGAGGGGTGGTTTCAGGGGGCGAAGGAGCTACGCTTAACCCGTGGGAGTGTGTGACCAGCGAGAAGGACTGTTGCAGTAACGGGGACCCCCTGGGGACTGCAGCGAGCGGTCCCAGGGGCGGAGGAGTCTGCGACTTGATCCTGGGAGAGAGGCGGTGACCTGGAGAAGGGCTGGCACACTAGGGGTTCTTCCTGGAAACTGTGGGGAGCTGAGAGCACACAAGCCTGCGAGTCCACAACAACTTGGGAACAGCAAAGTGATGGCCTATCACCATCTCTTTAAGAAGGACATTGTAAACCTGTGCAAAAAGCGAGGGTTACGCATTGGAAAGTTCACCAAAGCATAGTTAATCATGCAGCTGGAGGATGATGACCGCTCTAAGGAGCGGATTCCTGACCCAAATGGGGCTACAGGAGGATCTGGGAGGAGCTGGAGCGGTAGCCAGGCATCCCCAAGACTCCTGTCCCCGACCAGATGGGTTCACGATCAGGTTCCCCATCAGGGGATCGGAGACGGATGGGATTGGAGCTGAGTCCGAAGGTGCGAGAGGACTGTGAGAGACAGCGAGAGCCTGAAAAAGAGCTGCAGGAGAAGCAGCAGCAGCAGCATGAACTGGCGATGGTGGAGCGGAGAGGCATAGGGGACTTCCCAGGGGTGAGTGGGGATAGACCCGGGGTTCCAGATCCCAAGGGGGGGTGGATGCCCACCCCACTGCCTTTCAGCAGGCTGGCAATTTGAACCAGGGGGACCCTGCAGAAAAGCCCTGGTATCTAGCACCCTTGCTGGGTCCCAAGGCCATAGACGCCGTCAGCCAGATGCATGGGGTGGTGGACAGGTTCCAACTCCTGTCCCCAACCTATATGTCTGCGTGGACTCTCCTGGGCTCAGGCCCTGGACCCCCAGTGGGAGCAGAAGTTGGTGGTCAACGGGGAGACATTCCTGGGATGGCGAGATGCTGGGACAGAGAGAACTGTTGTCAGGTCCCGGGTGGTGCAGCCTCACCAGATGCTGGGGGGCTGTGTGACCTTGGTGAAGATCCCAGGGATGAAGCCCCCCACCCTGCCTATGGCCCAGATCCCTGTGTAGACCCAGGAGGGGTCGGGCTGGCTGGTAGTTGGGGTTCTCCAGGATATCGGCTGTGAGGTCCTGTTGGGGGATGATTGTGTCTCTTTGGGACAGGATCCAGGCCCTGCTCCTGTAACAGCCGAGGATTTGAATTTGAATCCAGGGAAACAATTGGCTGAGACTGAAATTGTCAGTGAAAATGCAAATGACCTGGCTCGCGGGGGGGGGGGGGCGGGGGGAGGAGCTGCTAAGCTGGGGATACCTGCCTGTCTGTAATCAGACCCCTGGGGCTGAGTGGGAGGGAGAGATGCTCCCTGCCCCCCTGCACACCGGAGAGGGGGCTCACGCTGGCTCTGATGCTGTGACCAAAGCAGCGAGCTCGCTGCCTGCCCCCACTGGGACAGCAAGGGCAGTGCTGAGCACCGTGGGAGCTGAGACCCCAGCAGAGTGGGGGGACACACAGGCAGGGCAAGTCAGCTGCCAACCAGGTTTGCCTTGTCCAGAGGTGCTGCTGGGAAGTGATTCCATGGCAGGGAGGGAGCTACCAGAGACAGGGCTCAGCGAGGCTATGACCCCAGGCCCAGCCAGCGAGAGGGAACAGCGAGAGGAAACTCCCTTCCCCAGCAGCTGAATTCCAGACCGAGCTGCAGAAGGATCCCTCCATGGAGAAGCTGAGGGAACTTGCTGGCCACAGCACTGCAAACCCCCTTGGGGAAGGCTGCAGGAAAGATTCCTGTGGGAGAAGGGATTCCTGTACCGGGAATGGGCTCCCCAAGGGGAAGTAGAACTGTGGGGAATCAGGAGACAGATGGCGGTGCCCCAGAAGTATCGCCGCAGGCTATTGTGCCTGGCCCATGATGTCCCTCTCTCAGGACACCAGGGGATCCAGCGCACCAGGCAGTGGCTGCTGCAGAACTTTTACTGGCCCGGAGTCTGTGATGCAGTCCAGCAGTCCTGCAGGTCCTGTGACCCCTGCCAGAGGGTGGGGAAGGCCCGGGCTAAGAGTGAAGCTCCCTTGAGACCCCGGCCCATCATAGAGGAACCTTTCCAGAAGGTGGCTATGGACATAGTGGGGCCCCTCAGCAAGGCAACCCGGTTGGGGAAGAAATACATTCTGGTGGTGATGGATTTCGCCACCTGCTACCCAGCAGCAGTGGCTCTGTCCTACCGAGGCAGACACCATGGCAGACGCGCTGCTGACCATCTTCAGCAGAAAGGGGGTCCCTAGTGAGGTCCTTACAGACCAGGGGTCCAATTTCATGTCAGCCCTGCTCCGGGGCTTGTGAGAGAAATGTGGGGTCTGGCCCACCTGGGCCTCTGCATATCACCCTCAGTTCAACGGGCTGGTGGAGAGATTTTATGAGACCCTGAGGATGATGCTGAGGACTTTTATGAATCAGCATCCACAGGACTGGGACAAGTACTTACCCCACCTGCGGTACAGAGAAGTGCCCCAGGAATCCACAGGGTTCTTCCCTTTCGAGCTGCTGTATGGGAGGAGAGTGAGGGGACCCCTGGACCTGGAAAGGGACGATTGGGAGGAGAAGGGGGAAGACCCCCTGGTGGATCTCTTCCCGGAGATGGGAGCCAATCCTCCCATCAGGTGTCCCCTGTTCAGAGTCACTGGGAAAACAGCTCAGAGCCTGGAGAGAGAGGTCAAGGACATGCTGGCTTTAGAGGTGATCCAGCCATTCAACAGTCCATGGGCCTCACCCGTGGGGCTGGTCCCCAAGAAAGATGGGTTAATCCGATTCTGTATGGACTATTGGAAGCTTAATGCCATCACCGTGTCCGATGCCTATCCCATGCCTAGGCCTGATGAGATTCTAGACAAGCTGGGGGTGGGAGGGCTCATTACCTCTCTACTACAGATCTCACCAAGGGCGACTGGCAGGTACCTTTGGGCCCAGATGCCAGGTTGAAATCTGCCTTCACCACCCCTTTGGGGTTCTTTGAGTTCCTGGTCCTGCCTATCGACCTCAAGGGGGCGTCGGCCACCTCTCAGCACTGGGTGGATCAGTTACTGAGGGGGATGGAGAACTTGGTCCTGGCGTACATTGATGATATTTGTGTCTTTAGCCAGACCTGGGAGGAACACGTGTCCCAAGTGAAGAGGGTGCTGGGCTGCCTCAAGGAGGCAGGACTGACGGTAAAAGCCAAAAAGTGCAAGGTGGAGATGATCAGAGATTGGCCCGTTCCCCAGACCAAGAAACAGCCTTTATCAGGATGGCGGGGTACTACCGGGGATTTGTACCCCACTTTAGCTCTCTAGCTGCCCCCATCACTGAGCTATGTAAGAAGGGGAAGCCAGACAAGGTGGTCTGGACTGAGCAGTGCCAGAGGGCTCTCTGTGCAGTGAAGGAGGCTCTAACCCAGGGCGCAGTAAATCTGGTAAACCCGGACTTTGCCAAGCTCTTTACAGTGTTCACCGACGCCTCAGATGCAGGGCTGGGCGCAGTGCTGATGCAAGCTGATGCTAACGGGGAGAGACATCCCATCGGGTAACTGAGCAAGAAACTGCTGCCCCGGAAGCAGAACTATGCAGCCATAGAGAAGAAATGCCTGGCCATGGCGCAGGCCCTTAAAAAGCTGCAGCTGTATCTATTTGGGCGGCGCTTTACTGTGTATATTGACCACTCTCATCCAACGTGGCTGCATCAAATGAAAGGGGCTGATGCTGAGCTGCTGGTGACAGAGACACCTGGTTAGAGGGTGGCCAAGGTCAAAAGGGTGGCCAAGGTCAAGGTCAAAAGCCCAAATCACAGCTCTCCAAACTGGAGCGCTGGGAGAAGACCCAGTTTGAACCCCAGGGGTATTGGGGTGGCAAAAGAGCACAGGCCGCATAAATCTTCCCACATGCGTCATGCGAGTGCCATCAAGCACACCCCACCTACGGGAGGACATGAAACTGGAAGGCCTGGTGTAACTCCCACCAAGGAATGGGAGAGATGCTGGGGCATTCACGGGAATGTTGGGGGTTCAAACTTCCCCAGGTCACTGGCTAAAGTGACCCCGCTCAGTTTGGTCTCGAAGGGGGGAGAGATGTGACGAAGTGGGAATGTTCTTAATGTTTTCTCTGAATATTGTGTGAGTGACTCAGTTTCCCCTATGCATTTCTTAAGTATCTAGGTGGTGGGATAAGGGTGTGTGATTGTTGCAGAGCCTTAGAGGGCCAGTGTGATGCACAGAGAATCCTGGCAACTGATGGCCTGGGCCCCTCCCCTGCAAAGGTGCCATGTGAAGGTGTTGGAGAACAAAGAGATCAGTTGACCTCCTGGCCTGGGAAAGAGGCAAAGGCCAGAGGAGCGGTTGGAGAGTTTCAGTTTAGAGCTGGCTGAGGAAATGGAGCGAGGCCCAGACGGGGCTCCGGGCTCCCTGCTCCCCAAGATGGACCGGACTGGGGGGTCCTGTTCTTTGTACCTACAAGCTCTGTTGTAGACCATGTTTCTGTCATCTAATAAACCTTCTGTTTTACTGGCTGGCTGAGAGTCACGTCTGACTGCAGAGTTGGGGTGCAGGGCCCTCCGGCTTGCCCAGGAGCCCTGCCTGTGAAGACTCGCTGTGGGACACGCACGGTGTGGAAGGGGATGATGAATGCTCCGAGGTCAGACCCAGGAAGGTCAAAGCTGTGTAAGCTTCTTGCCCTGGAGACAGTATGCTCAGAGAAAGGAGGCATGCTCCCCCAGAGTCCTGACTGGCTTTGTATGGAGTAGTTCCAGAGCATCGCCCAGTCACTCCATGACAGGGTCCACATCTTAATGTATGTGCCTCAGAGTGACACAACCATTTAGGGACAAATTTCAGGTCCCCTGATTTCAAACTCAGTTGTGAGTGCTCAGTTGTTCTGAAAAAACAGCCCATAAAGAGTTAGAGGAGTTTCTTGTAGGACTTGTGGGTGGACACGTGAAAGCTAAGATGGGCATTCCTGCACTGATAGAATCTTTGCAGAAAATTTTTATAACAAATTACAATTAAGCAGTAAGGTATGAGAGAGTGAATTTGTATAACAGCACACCTTATGTTCGGTGCAACACACAAGCTAAAAATACAAATCATCCATTGCAAAGTTTCTCAAAATAGCAATCACCTCCTTAAGAAACAGTTTTTTTTCCCATCTCCCATCCCCTCAGTTGAATTACTATAAACTTCACGCAATACTTCCTGGTTACTGAATTAGAATACAGTTAATTACCATGATTACTTTGAATTCAGTACATTAGCCTAATCAAACACCCGTTCCCTTACAAAAGTGCAATGAGATTTTTATCTAGGTCTGAACCTCAGATTTACATTCTACATGCAAAATGGCACCTTCCACACCCAATGCACCTTTAAACAACATGCTGGGGCTTTTGCTCAATACTGCCCCTCAGAAAAGAGTGCCATCTGCTTAATCATTAGCACTACTTTCAGCAGTACCTGGGTTTCCCTTAGATTTCTCTTATCCAAGTAGTATTGACCTGGCTTGACCCAACTTAGCTTGTGAGAGCTGATGAGAGTCCAAAGCAGCACAGCTGAGGTCATAAAATAAACATATGTAATTGTTGGAGGAAAATCAATTAGAAACTGAATCACTTCCCAAGTAAGTTTTGAGCATATTTCTACATTTTTTGGATGTAAAACTCATTCAGAAAATAATTCTGACTGAAGTGTTGGTAGACCCAAGAAAAATATTATGTAATTATAGAATCATAGAATAGTAGGACTGGAAGGGACCTCAAGAGGTCTTCTAGTCCATTCTCCTGCACTCAGGACTAAGTATTATCTAGACCAGTAGTTCCCAAACTTGTTCCGCCGCTTGTGCAGGGAAAGCCCCTGGCGGGCCGGGCCGGTTTGTTTACCTGCCGCGTCCGCAGGTTCAGCTGATTGCAGCTCCCAGTGGCCGCAGTTCGCTGCTCCGGGCAGTCTCCCTAGGCAATTTATTCCAGTGCTTAGGAAGTTTTTCCTAATGTCCAACCTAAACCGGCCTTGCTGCAATTTAAGCCCATTGCTTCTTGTCCTATCCTCATATCTTAAAGAGAACATTTTTCTCCCTCCTCTTTGTAACAACCTTTTATGTACTTGAAGACTTATGTCCCCCCTCAGTCTTCTCTTCTCCAGACTAAACACAGCCAGTTTTTTCATTCTTCCCTCATAGGTCATGTTTTCTTGATCTTTAAACATTTTTCTTGCTCTTCTCTGGATTTTCTCCAATTTGTTCACGTCTTTCCTGAAATGTGGCTCCCAGAACTGGACACAATACTCCAGTTGAGGTCTAATCAGCGCAGAGTAGAGCAGAAGAATTATTCTTATGTCTTGCTTACAACACTCCTGCTAAAATATCCCGAATGATGTCTGCTTTTTTTGCAACAATATTATACTGTTGACTCATATTTAGCCTGTGATCCACTATGACTCCCAGGCCCCTTCCTGCAGTACTCCTTCCTAGGCAGACATTTCCCACTTTGTATGTATGCGACTGATTGTTCCTTCCTCGGTGGAGTACTTTGCATTTGTTCTTATTGAATTTCATCCTATGTACTTCAGACCATTTCTCCAGTTTGTCCAGATCATTTTGAATTTTAATCTTCTCCTCCAAAGCACTTGCAACCCCTCCTAGTTTTGTATCATCGGCAAATTTTATAAGTGTACTCTCTATGCCATTATCAAAATCATTGATGAAGATATTGAACAGAACCGGACCCAGAACCTCTTCCAGCATGACTGTGAACCACTGATAACTATTCTCTGGGAATGACTTTCCAACCAGTTATGCACCCAACTTATAATAGCTCTATCTATGTTGTATCTCCCTACTTTGTTTATAAGAAGGTCATGCAAGACAATATCAAAAGCCTTACTAAAGTCAAGATATATCACATCTACCACTTCCCCCCATCCTCAAGGCTTGTACCCTGTGAAAGAAAGCTATCAGGTTGGTTTGACACAAGTTGTTTTTGACAAATCCATGCTATTACTTATCACCTTATTATCTTCTAGGTGTCTGCAAATTGATAGCTTAATTATTTGCTCCACTATTTTTCCATGTACTGAAGTTAAACTGACTGGTCTATAATTCCCCGGGTTGTCCTTATTCCCCTTTTTATAGATTGGTACTACATTTGCCATTTTCCAGTCCTCTGGAATCTCACCCGTCTTCCATGACTTTTCTAAGATAATCGCTAATGGCTCAGATATCTCCTCAGTCAGCTCCTTGAGCTCCTGATGTATTTCATCAGGCCCTGGTGACTTGAAGACATCTAACTTCTCTATGTAATTTTTAACCTTTTCTTTCCCTATTTTAGCCTCTAATCCTACCTCATTTTCATTGGCATTCATTAAGTTAGATGTCCAATTGCTACTAAACTAAACTAAATTTACGTCTGTTTCCAAAAATTCAGCTTGTATTTACTTACATGCAAATAGATGTATTATTAGTAACTAATGTTATGATATAGGTTTATCATCTTATATGCCTGGTTCCATTATTAACATGGGAAACACTCTTAGGAGTTCTTTCCTTCCAAATAGCACTTTCTAAATCTCAGAGACCTTTCACCTATACATCACTAGAGCTGATATCAATAAGACATGACAGACTATCCAACAGCCATGATGATTAATGAATGCCATGGTACAGCACAGAATTTCTTCTTATTTTAAATATTAAAATTAAAACTCCTCTCCTTGCAGTTTTAAGGAAAGGGAAATCTTTAAGGTGCAATACTGGAATTAAAAAGGTAGCAGAAGAGGTGCCGCTCCCCCACTAGCAAGATCACCAAGAACTGTCCACGTAAAATACCAAAATAAGATGCTATTTATTCAGTATTTTGTGCAGATTTTTATTTATTGTATGCTCTGCATATAATGACATCACTTGATTGTCATCCCTCTTCTCTCTGAAAGACTTTCATCAGCAGTGAAATAGTTAATGAAAGACACCCCTGGAAAAAGAAGTGAAGAATCAAATCCAGAGCGAGGGGAGAGTCTTCCACAGGCAGCACAAATCCGGAGCTTGACCTGAACCTTTCACAGTTCCAGAGCTGGACAGAGTGCTACATAACATCAAGTCTGGCACCACTGCCACCTATGATAACATCCTTCCAGAGTTCCTTGGCCCATGCACCTGCTATTGGCTGGCTCAATTCTTCACCAATGCAGGAAGACTGCTGAAAATCTGGCACATGTCAAAAGTCATCGGCCTCCCAAAATCTGGTAAAGACCCAAACCAGGCATCAAGCTACTGCCCCATCCTGCTGCTTTCTGTGTGTCTCAAGGTTCTAGAGTGCCTAATTTTACAGTGAATAACACCATGGAGAACATTTTGAATGTTGAGCAAGCATGCTTTTGACAAGGTCGAAGCACATGCAACCAAATATTTGCACATTAATCGAAAACAGTTTTCAAAGAAATCTGAACATGGGCGCTATTTTCCTTGACCTCACTGCAACTGGCACACAGGTCTACTTGTTAAAATATCAAGAATCCTCCCACTATGGGTTACTGATACCACCAAACTGCTACTCCGAGACAGATGGTTCAGGGTGCATGTGGGTGAGAAAACAGAAGAAATTTGGTTTGGAAAAAACAGATGAATGAGTTACCCCAGGGGTCTGTTCTAGCCCCAACCTTGTTCAATCTATACATCAATTACCTGTCACCAACCCAGTCATGGAAGTTCATCTATGCAGACGATATCTGCTGCATCCAACTTTCTCTGAGCTGGAGAAGACTGAGTGACAACGCTGAAAAGCTGGCAACCTACTGCAAGAAATGGCACCTTCAGCCTAGTACCAGCAAGACAGTCTCTAGCACATTACACCTCCCTCATGCCAATGCTAAGAGGGAACTAAACATCATAATGAATGGCCACAGGCTGAAGCATACCCAGTTTACTTAGGCGTGACCTTCGACCGAACACTGACATACAAAAGCCACCTGAGCAAGATAGCAGCAAAGGTCAAGACACACAACAACCTTCTCAGCAAACTGGCAGGTTCTTCATGAGGAACAAATACTCCAGCCCTAAGGACTCAGCCCTTGCCATCTAGTACTCAATAGCAGAGTACTGTGTGCCAGTATGGAGTCAGTCGGCACACACCAAACTTGTTGATGTGCAACTCAACTCAACTATATGCATCATCACAGGAACTCTGTCCAACTCATCTTCCATTGTTTCCAGTTCTGAGCCACGTTGCCCCCCCCTTACATAGAAGGGAGACTGCAGCTGGCAAGCTGCTTGTGAAGATACATGCCAACCCATGCTTGCCCTTGTTCACGAACTTTTTAGTCCACAAGCTACACATTTCATCACACCCACTGTGGTCGAGGCTATCATGCCAGGACGTGACAGCGGAGCCCCTGTGGCGGGAAGACTGGTCCTTATCATCAACCACCAATCAATTCCTTATCACAGACTCTACTGTTCGCCCACCCGGCTTCGACCTGCCGTGTCGTCAGTGGGCCCTTTTTAACCAATTCCAGACTGGGCAAGGCCTCTGTGCAGCCAACCAGCACCACTGGCACTTTCAAAACAAAGCAAGCTATAGCTGTGGTGCAGATCAAACAATAATACACATTGTTGAGGAGTGCTAACCAAATTCAGCATTGGGCTCCACGAGCTCCAGTTGGCCCCTACAGATGCTATTGATTAGCTCTGTGAATAGGCAAATGCTAAATACTTAAATAAATACAGGCAGTTCACACCACTCCCAGAGCTACCCTTTCAGGCTGTGTGCTGATTCAAGCAAAAATCACTACACCAGTTCTCAAACTGATAGATATCTTTACAGCCATAGGGCAGTATTGATTATATTCAAAAATCATTAGTCAGGCCACAAATCATGAAATTGGCTTAAATATTACGAGCTTTTAAAAATAAGCAGTTTTGGGTCTTTGCTTCCTGCTTTTTGAGCCTTTGGGTTTATATTGTCAAGCTTTTCTCTGCAGTCATGAGGGCTAGAATAGTCCTTCTTTTTAAATGGAGGCTGTGCTTCTTATTAAAGAACATGAATCCAGGAACTGGGGCTTTAAAAAGAACCTTAAATATTGCAAAACTCATTAAAAAAAAATCACGAGTTGGCAATATATAGAGCACACCGCTATAATTCAGTAGATTCCAGACTCATTCACTGTGGAATATACAAGCTGTATATTAAATGAGATCCTAGTCAACAAAGCAAGTTTTCGAGAAAGTGATCCATAAGCACACAAGTATAATTCCACTAAACTCAACAGATTTATACCAAGGATGGTCTTATCATAGAATCATAGAATATCAGGGTTGGAAGGGACCTCAGGAGGTCATCTAGTCCAACCCCCTGCTCAAAGCAGAACCAATTCCCAACTAAATCATCCCAGCCAGGGCTTTGTCAAGCCGGGCCTTAAAAACCTCCAAGGAAGGAGACTCCACCACCTCCCTAGGTAACGCATTCCAGTGCTTCACCACCCTCCTAGTGAAATAGTGTTTCCTAATATCCAACCTAGACCTCCCCCACTGCAACTTGAGACCATTGCTCCTTGTTCTGTCATCTGCCACCATTGAGAACAGCCGAGTTCCATCTTTGGAACCCCCCTTCAGGTAGTTGAAGGCTGCTATCAAATCCCCCCTCATTCTTCTCTTCTGGAGACTAAACAATCCCAGTTCCCTCAGCCTCTCCTCATAAGTCATGCGCTCCAGACCCCTAATCATTTTTGTTGCCCTCCGCTGGACTCTTTCCAATTTTTCCACATCCTTCTTGTAGTGTGGGGCCCAAAACTGGACACAGTACTCCAGATGAGGCCTCACCAATGTCGAATAAAGGGGAACGATCACGTCCCTCGATCTGCTGGCAATGCCCCTACTTATACAGCCCAAAATGCCGTTAGCCTTCTTGGCAACAAGAGCACACTGTTGACTCATATCCAGCTTCTCATCCACTGTGACCCCTAGGTCCTTTTCTGCAGAACTGCTACCTAGCCATTCAGTCCCTAGTCTGTAGCTGTGCATGGGATTCTTCCGTCCTAAGTGCAGAACTCTGCACTTGTCCTTGTTGAACCTCATCAGGTTTCTTTTGGCCCAATCCTCTAATTTGTCTAGGTCCCTCTGTATCCGAACCCTACCCTCTAGTTTATCTACCACGCCTCCTAGTTTAGTGTCATCGGCAAACTTGCTGAGAGTGCAGTCCACACCATCCTCCAGATCATTAATAAAGATATTAAACAAAACCGGCCCCAGGACCGACCCTTGGGGCACTCCGCTTGAAACTGGCTGCCAACTAGACATGGAGCCATTGATCACTACCCGTTGAGCCCGACGATCTAGCCAGCTTTCTATCCATCTTACAGTCCATTCATCCAGCCCATACTTCTTTAACTTGGCAGCAAGAATACTGTGGGAGACCATATCAAAAGCTTTGCTAAAGTCAAGGAATAACACATCCACTGCTTTCCCCTCATCCACAGAGCCAGTTATCTCATCATAGAAGGCAATTAGGTTAGTCAGGCACGACTTCCCCTTGGTGAATCCATGCTGACTGTTCCTGATCACTTTCCTCTCCTCTAAGTGTTTCATAATTGATTCCTTGAGGACCTGCTCCATGATTTTTCCAGGGACTGAGGTGAGGCTGGCTGGCCTGTAGTTCCCCGGATCCTCTTTCTTCCCTTTTTTAAAGATGGGCACTACATTAGCCTTTTTCCAGTCATCCGGGACCTCCCCCGATCGCCATGAGTTTTCAAAAATAATGGCTATGGCTCTGCAATCTCATCCGCCAACTCCTTTAGCACCCTCGGATGCAGCGCATCCGGCCCCATGGACTTGTGCACGTCCAGTTTTTCTAAATAGTCCCGAACCACTTCTTTCTCCACAGAGGGCTGGTCACCTTCTCCCCATATTGTGCTGCCCAGTGCAGCAGTCTGGGAGCTGACCTTGTTTGTGAAGACAGAGGCAAAAAAATCATTGAGTACATTAGCTTTTTCCACATCCTCTGTCACTAGGTTGCCTCCCTCATTCAGTAAGGGGCCCACACTTTCCTTGACTTTCTTCTTGTTGCTAACATACCTGAAGAAACCCTTCTTGTTACTTTTAACATCTCTTGCTAGCTGCAACTCCAAGTGTGATTTGGCCTTCCTGATTTCACTCCTGCATGCCTGAGCAATATTTTTATACTCCTCCCTGGTCATTTGTCCAATCTTCCACTTCTTTTAAGCTTCTTTTTTGCGTTTAAGATCAGCAAGGATTTCACTGTTTAGCCAAGCTGGTCGCCTGCCATATTTACTATTCTTTCTACACATCGGGATGGTTTGTTCCTGCAACCGCAATAAGGATTCTTTAAAATACAGCCAGCTCTCCTGGACCCCTTTGCCCTTCATGTTATTCTCCCAGGGGATCCTGCCCATCTGTTCCCTGAGGGAGTCAAAGTCTGCTTTTCTGAAGTCCAGGGTCCGTATTCTGCTGCTCTCCTTTCTTCCTTGTGTCAGGATCCTGAACTCGACCATCTCATGGTCACTGCCTCCCAGGTTCCCATCCACTTTTGCTTCCCCTACTAATTCTTCCCTGTTTGTGAGCAGCAGGTCAAGAAAAGCTCTGCCCCTAGTTGGTTCCTCCAGCACTTGCACCAGGAAATTGTCCCCTACACTTTCCAAGAACTTCCTGGATTGTCTGTGCACCGCTGTATTGCTCTCCCAGCAGATATCAGGGTGATTAAAGTCTCCCATGAGAACCAGGGCCTGCGATCTAGCAACTTCTGCTAGTTGCCAGAAGAAAGCCTCGTCCACCTCATCCCCCTGGTCTGGTGGTCTATAGCAGACTCCGACCACGACATCACCCTTGTTGCTCACTCTTCTCAACTTTATCCAATTTTATCTTGGTCCTCTTTCTCTCACACTTCTTAAGGAATTCTTCTGCAAAACTATCTGGGCCAAGGCTTGGGGTGTTTTTGTTTGTTTGTTTTGTTTCAGATTTGAAATAATGGCCTTATCTTCTACTTCTTTGCAGTTTCTGACTCAACTTCTCACTTCTTTATCCTGCAAAAGAGGTTTCATAATTTCACGCGTATTCACGCATTGTAATACTTTGTCGTGCTTTGTAATACTTTTCCTAATTTTATTTTAAAAAATAGAGCATCTTTCAGAAGAAAAAATATTTTAACTCCCAAATTCATCAGAAAGGGTATATCTTGCTGAGGCCTGACTTCTTTTGAAGAACATCAAAGCAATTATCAATGGGGCCATGTAATCACCAATCAAATTTGGCCAAATAAATAAACCAGTATAGCAAAGGTGAAGAAATTGTCAGAATTTGAATGATTATACGATCTACTAAGGTCTCTGAGGGAGACAAAGGAATTATTCATGCATAGTTGGGTTACTTATGTAATCCTTTTCCCATCTTGTCCCACCAACTCTCAGATCTTAGCAAAATATTTAAATGAAAGGGAAACATTCAGAGATGACTATGGTTCAAAATGTTTTGTTCTAAATCAAAATTTCCTACATTTTGCATCTTTATGTTAATTCAACAAATGCTGTGCCATCTAGCTTTTAAAAGTTACATTCCCTATCATTATGTCACATCAAGAGCTTTGCTAGGTACAAAACAATTTTTTTTCCTTTCATTTAAAAAAGTGCATTTGAGTAGCAGCAGAGACTAGTGTACCACTTCAGTACCAGAGCACAAGAAACAAAACAAAACACAAAAAACTCCGGTCTTTTATATATTAAATAGATCGTTCTTGTTACACTCTTGTCAGACAAGTTAAACATCATCACCTGCCAATTTTGATTCCTTTAAAAAAAAAAAAAAGTGTCCAGGCAATCTCTTTCATGACTGTTCAGATACTACACAGTGGCATTTGACTTCAGACAGTGTTTTGATTACACAAATATGCCAGTTTCCAGCTGTACAGATTTACTATCCTGTTTTCTTACATTCTCTGTCTCCTCCATTTCAGTGTAATCCATATGTGCATACAGATAACAGCACATGTAACTGATCAAATGTAATTTTTGTTGCCGCTATGGCCATTTGAACATTCTTGCATGAGTACCTATATAAAGTCCATTGGTTCCTGTGTTGTATAGAAGGCACTGAAGCTCAAGTCTCCATCTTACAGTATCTTCCTAGCATTGCTCATGGTTTTCTGTGAGGAAACCCACTTCCCAAACAGATTGACTGGGTCTGCTGTCTGTTTAGATTTGACATTTCCATTCATATCCCACCTAGACTACTTCTACTGATGACAAATCTGATAGTCTGTTTAAAGATGTTTAAAACACAAATAAATGATAAGTTAAAGTAAACAAAACAAAGCTCTGTGAACCTGTGACCTCTCAGTAAGGGATCCAATTCCCACCCCTGCTCCTGCCCCTCCCATCAATGTTTTTACTTGTTTAACAGAATTACACAGAGGCACTAAGAGAACCATGTGAGATGTGACAGGATAGTTAAGTTTACCCTTTTAAATGAACCAGCCTCCAGAGAATCCTGTAGCTTCCCCTCCCCCCCCCCCCCCCCACCTAGTCAGCATAGGTTTTATGAAGAAGGGATCTTAAGGATTTGTTTGCTGTTTGATTTTGCTATCTCTTGTTTGTTCTGGGGCTCTCTGAGAGCAGATCTCCCAGAAGAGGAGATCTGAGCGCTCCATTTCATACTACCATTTCCTCCAAGGTCCTAAGGATATTCACATTTATTTTATAGTCCCACTTCTGCTCTGTCAACCATGTGCACGTGTATGTCAAATGGACCGTGAATTGTACTGAGTTTCTCTTTCCCCTTGTCTCTAAATTGTTGCAGCATTCTGTCTTCTACCCTTCCCCAGAGCAGAATGGAAATGATCATTTTCCTCCAAATCCCTAAAAAAAAAAAAAAAAAAGCATCCATCTAAAGCAGGGGTCGTCAACCTTTCAGAAGTGGTGTGCCGAGTCTTCATTTATTCACTCTAACTTAAGGTTTCGCGTGCCAGTAATACATTTTAACGTTTTTAGAAGGTCTCTTTCTATAAGTCTATAATATATACCTAAACTATTGTTGTATGTAAAGTAAATAAGATTTTTAAAATGTTTAAGAAACTTCATTTAAAATTAAATTAAAATGCAGAGCCCCCCGGACCGATGGCCAGGACCCGGGCAGTGTGAGTGTCACTGAAAATCAGCTCGCGTGCCGCCTTCGGTCTAAAGGGTTCATTGGATAACTGAATAGTGCAGTGTAATTACAACACTGCTAAAGTTGGGGAAAGAAGCTATGTTTTCCAATGACATGAAAATAGGTTAGGTTTTCAACCCATTGATCAGACTCATGCATGTAGACTCTATCTTACCCTTAGGGGGAAGTCAGTTTGATCTAAAAAAAAGTCTGCTTAACCCTTAAACAGCCAGTTACTCCCAGACTATTGCTGCTATTAGGCACTGCTACAGCTGATTCAAATAATCACAGTAAGCAATAAGAACAAAGTACTGTATTCCACAATTTCAAAGGTCTGAAGTACTGACCCTGGGGCCAGCTTCAAGTAGGAAAGCAGTCAGCATGGAAGTTCACTTTAAGGAAGCAAAATAATCCGAGAACAGGCTCAAGACTGAACCCCTCGAGTCTGGCTGAATACATGATTTTAGAAAAACTGTCATTCATGTTTATTTAATTACTAAATGTTTTCTTTAAGCAACTTCATTCCGTTTGTTCTGAGACATCAGTTTATAGAGCCCAAGCAGTCAAAATGGCTGGATACAAAATAACTGTACACAGTTTTCAGGGTTCCTGTATACTGAGTCCTAAATAAGTTTACACACCCCATTTAAAATTAGAAAAAGATTTTAACAATCTAAGCCATAAATATTTCAGACTAATTATATATCTCCCACATACTAATTATAAATCAGAAAAACCTGCAACACATAAGTAACAATTCTAATTTATACAACCTCCAAAGGGATCTTAACTTTTTAATCATTATAGTAAAATTGCAGATAGAAATTCTATAATCTAATGAAGATACATGTATTATTTTTCTTGGCATGTTAATGTCTTTCTGTCTTATAAAGTTTTAATATGCTAAGTAGGACTGTTACCATCAGAAGTTACAGTCAGTATGTAATAAGCCAATCAGATTTTCTATTTCCTACTTGGCTTGCTGTCATAAAATTATTGAACTAATTGCTACTCACTATAAGGATCTCAGAAGCGGGCAGCCTTACTTTGGAGTATGACCCATAAATGTGTATGAAAAGCTAGAGTAATCTGTGGCTACTTGCACATAAAACTGCTGATCAGGGTTTGAAATACTTTAGCTGTGTGAGGCAATGAGGGTTGAGAAAAGACTAGGAGTCAACCCACCCTTCTTCTAGTAAAGGCTAATTTATTTAGATGCCATTGAAATCATTGGAAAAACTCCCATTGATTTCAAGAGGAAACTGGACCAGGCCCTTAATCGCCAAGAAGAATGTTTCAAAATATCATCATCATTACTGTAGATTTTGTTTTCTTCAACTTTGATTAAAATATGGATCCTTGTGGACTACTTTTGAAGAGTTTCTCTACAGTAAGTCAATCCAATAGTATTTTCCTCCTACTAGTATAGAACTCCATGCATGCTTGGTGAGGCACCCTTGAAAGCAGCACTGCAATTGATAGTGTGGCTGCAAAGATAGTTGGCAGCACACTCCCACTCTCACTCAGTATGTTTGCTCCTGACAGCACAAATATATCCCATCCCCTATCTGTAGCCTTGGAAGGATAAGGCAAGCCAACCCTTTCCCCACCTAACTGTTTTCTCTTTGTGGAGGGCAGGGAGAGAATAAAAATATCAATAAAATTAAAATACAGAAAATAACCCTCCCACCTCCACTAATGCTCAGTCGTACAATGGTACCTAAAAAATTTGCCTCTACACAAATGAAGATTAGATGCACTTCTTTGTAGCAACAGTTGGAAAGGAGCTTGTGCTGGGGTGTAGGAGATGGACTGGCCATGCTAAAAGCTGCAGTGCAGTTCCTTCTGGGAGCTCGCTGAACATGCATGGACTTTGGTGGTAGCAGCAGACAGGGCTAACAGCAGACAACTATCAGTCAGTTTCTTTGTTCTAAATCCATACAAGTCTCTTCTCAAGCATGCATGATTTAACTGTAGTAAGTAAACCACCTATTATAACTTGATTTATATTAACAATTAAAATAAAACATTACAAGTGTTCAGGAATGTTCAGTTCATTGTTCCATTTCAAATGCTGAGTCAAAACAGAAGCAAGAAGTAGGCACAATTCATTAAGGGCCTGATTCTGCAACCCATTAACTGTGTAGCATTCACGAGTAGTCCCATTGACATCAATAAGGATGCTTATGTGAATAACTACTATTCGGGCTAAGAGATGAATAATTGAGCCTTAAGTATACAAATGGAAAACTCTTCAGAGTAATCCTCCCTGAACATGAATGCTGTTTCCCACAACACACTTAAAGAAACCCTACTTAAACTCCAAAGCAATCTGAATTTTCTCAAGTTTTTGAAAGTAAACAGTCAGACAATGTATATGGCTTCCACCTTTGATTAGGTGAACTCTGAGGTTCTACAGAGGACATTGCTACTACTTCAGGCCCTGGACAACCCAGATATTTATCAGTTCCTTCTGGGTTTTCACTCTGGTTAAAAACTATCCCTCGAGGCACGTTTCCTTAATAGGATATGCAGCTCAATGAAGTTAGCCACGTTCAGTCTGAATTTGATCTGCAATGGTCTAATTCAATTCCCATTAAAAGAGTCCCATTGACAACAGTTAGCATTTTTTCAGCTTACTATATACACTATATCTGCATAGTTTACATACTTTTGAAGTTACTTTGTAAGGTGATATTGGATCGTCACAGAAAGTGCAGGTGTTGGCTGCTTAAGAGAGTTTTAAAGTGGGAGACAAGGTGACATTTTAAATGTCAACACTGAAAAGAAGACAGAGAACATTTCAAAAGTTGTACAGAGGATCTTTAATAATTGTGGGATAGGTGGCTGGACTGTCCTCAACACAGATAAGGCTCAATCTGACTCCCCTTGGAGTCAAGGGTTAAAATTTACAAAAGGGCCTATGTGAGTGACTTTCAATGGGAGTTAGGTGCCTAACCGGCTTAGGTACTTTAGTAAATCCCACTAGATGCCCATCTGCATCTTTAGGCATCTAAATATCTTTGTAAACTTGGCCTTTAGGCACCTAGAAATCTAAGTCTGCTTGAAAGTCATTAGAACTTAGATTTCTATGTGCCTAGATCAATTCTGAAAATAGGATTTAGGCTCCTAAGTCACATAGGCACTTTTACAAATTTTACTCAAGGCCTTTTTTGTACTTTCTATGAAGATTCTGTATCTTTTCTAGCTATCCATTTCTAGAAACCATAAATGAAGCAATTTCAGTTATCGTGTAAACTGTGTAGATATTGTATACATTAGAGATGAAAAAAGCTAAATCAGCAGGAAAAAAGCAAGCTGTTAAAAGTCCACTTTATAAGGTGACAATAGCCTATGAATATTTATAGGACATGTACCAAAGCAATTGAGGATGATGCACTGCGATGGCATGTCCAAACCCCACAATGGGTCTGAAAGGGTTAAAGAACAAGACAATGTATATGGCTTCCACCCTTGATTAGGTGAACTCTGAGGTTCTACAGAGGACATTGCTACTACTTCAGGCCCTGGACAACCCAGATATTTGTCAGTTCCTTCTGGGTTTTCACTCTGGTTAAAAACTAACCAGATTGGGCCCAGGTAGCCCTGCCCCTCCAACCCTGGGAGCATGCTCCAATTGGACAGGAAGCTTAAAAAGGGAGCAGAGGGAAACAATCCCATAGTTTGGACCCTCCTTCCAGATGATGTAGTGGTATCTTCTCGTACTGAGGATACCTCTCCGGGGGAGGGAACTCCAGCTATTAGGAAGAGACAGGTATTAGTAATGGGCGATTCAATCTTTAGAAACATAGATAGCTGGGTTTGCGGTGACCGGGAGAACTGCATGGTGACTTGCCTGCCTGGTGCGAAGGATCTCTCGAGCCATCTAGATAGACTTATGTGCAGTGCTGGGGAGGAGCCGGTGGTTGTGGTACATGAAGATACCAATGACATAGGGAAGGATAGGAGAGAGGTCCTGGAGGCCATATTTAGGCTGCTAGGTGAGAGATTGAAGTCCAGGACCTCCATGGTAGCATTCTCTGAGATGCTCCCAGTTCCACAAGCAAGGCCAGTTAGACAGGCAGAACTGCAGAATCTCAATGCATGGATGAGACAATGGTGTAGGGAGGACGGGTTTAGATTTATTAGGAACTGGGGAAACTTTTGGGACAGGGGGAGTCTATACAGGAAGGATGGGCTTCACCTAAACCAAAATGGAACCAGACTGTTGGCACTTAGTATTAAAAAGGTTGTAGAACAGTTTTTAAACTAGAGGCTAGGGGAAAGCTGACAGGTGCGGAGGATCTATTAATAGAGAATCTCTATGTCCTAGTTAGGACGAGAGGATGGAAAATGATAAAATACAGGCTGGGTCTGATCAGAAATAGTCAAGTAAAAAAAGAGTCCCATTCAATTACATCGTGTAATGGCAGACAGCTAAAAGGAGACAAGTTTTTAAAGTGCTTATATACCAATGCTAGAAGTCTAAATCATAAAATGGGTGAACTAAAGTGCCTCGTATTAAATGAGGATATTAATCTAATAGGCATCACAGAAACTTGGTGGAATGAGGATAATCAATGGGATACAGTAATACCAGGGTACAAAATATATCAGAAGGACAGAACAGGTCGTGCTGGTGGGGGAGTGGCATTATATGTGAAAGAAAGCGTAGAATCAAATGAAGTAAAAATCGTAAATGAATCAAACTGTACCATCGAATCTCTATGGATAGAAATTCCATGCTCTAATAATAAGAGTATAGCAGTAGGGATATATTACCGACCACCTGACCAAGATGGTGATAGTGACTGTGAAATTCTCAGGGAGATTAGAGAGGCTATTAAAACACTTAGCCAAAGACTCAAAAAGTAATAGCAAAACAAATTTTAAGTACATCAGAAGCAGGAAGTCTGCTAAACAACCAGTGGGGCCACTGGACGATTGAGGTGCTAAAGGAGCACTCAAGGACGGTAAGGCCATTGCGGAGAAACTAAATGAATTATTTGCATCGGTCTTCATGGCTGAGGATGTGAGGGAAATTCCCGAACCTGAGCCATTATTTTTAGGTGACAGATCTGAGGAACTGTCCCAGATTGAGGTATCATTAGAGGAAATTTTGGAACAAATGGATAAATTAAACAGCAATAAGTCACCAGGACTAGATGGTATTCACCCACGAGTTCTGAAGGAACTCAAATGTGAAATTGCAGAACTACTAACTGTAGTCTGTAACCTATCATTTAAATCAGCTTCTGTACCAGGTGACTGGAGGATAGCTAATGTGACACCAATTTTTAAAAAGGGCTCCAAAGGTGATCCCAGCAATTACAGGCCCGTAAGCCTGACTTCAGTACCGGGGAAACTGGTTGAAACTATAATAAAGAACAATATTGTCAGACATAAAGATGAACATAATTTGTTGAGGAAGAGTCAACATGGTTTTAGTAAAGGAAAATCATGCCTTACCAATCTACTAGAATTCTTTGAGGGGGTCAACAAGCATGTGGACAAGAGGGATCCAGTGGATATAGTGTACTTAGATTTTCAGAAAGCCTTTGACAAGATCCCTCATCAACAGGGCCGGCTCCAGGCACCAACTTACCAAGCAGGTGCTTGGGGCGGCCACTTCGGAGAGGGGCGGCACGTCCAGCTGTTCGGCGGCAATTCGGCGGACAGTCCCTCACTCCTGCTCGGAGCGAAGGACCTCCCACCGAATTGCCGCCGCAGATCGCGATCGCAGCTTTTTTGTTGTTGTTGTTTTTTGTTTTTGTTTGGCTGCTTGGGGCGGCCAAAATCCTGGAGCCAGCCCTGCTCACCAAAGGCTCTTACGCAAAGTAAGCTGCCACGGGATAAGTGGGAATCCTCTCAGGGATTGGTAACTGGTTGAAAGATAGGAAACAAAGGGTAGGTATAAATGGTCAGTTTTCATAATGGAGAGAAGTAAATAGTGGTGTGCCCCAGATGTCTGTTCTGGGACCAGTCCGATTCAACATGTTCATAAATGATCTGGAAAAAAGTGTAAATAGTGAGGTGGCAAAATTTGCAGATGATACAAAATTACTAAAGATAGTTAAAACCCGGGCAGACTGCGAAGAGCTACAAAAGGATCTCTCAAAACTGGGTGACTGGGCAACAAAATGGACAATGAAAATTCAGTGTTGATAAATGCAAAGTAATGCACATTGGAAAACATAATCCCAACTATACATATAAAATGATGGGGTCTAAATTAGCTGTTACCACTCAAGAAAGAAATCTTGGAGTCATTGTGGATAGTTCTCTGAAAACATCCACTCAATGTGCAGCGGCAGTCAAAAGAGCGAACAGAATGCTGGGAATAATTAAGAAAGGGATAGATAGAAAATATCACGTTGTCTCTATATAAATCCATGGTACACCCACATCTTGAATACTATGTGCAGATGTGGTTGCCCCATCTCAAAAAAGATATATTGGAACTGGAAGAGGTTCAGAAAAGGGCAACAAAAATTATTATGGGTATGGAACGGCTTCCGTATGAGGAGAGATTAATATGACTGGGACTTTCCAGCTCGGAAAAGAGACAGCTAAGGGGAGATATGATTGAGGTCTATAAAACCATGACTGGTGTAGAGAAAGTAGATAAGGAAGTGTTGTTTACTACTTCTCATAACACAAGAATTACGGGTCACCAAATGAAATTAATAGGCAGCAGGTTTAAAACAAATAAAAGGAAGTACTTCTTCACACAACGCACAGTCAGCCTGTGGAACTCCTTGCCAGAGGATGTTGTGAAGGCCAAGACCATAACAGGGTTCAAAAAAGAACTAGATAAATTCATGGAGGATAGGTCCATCAATGGCTATTAGCCAGGAAGGGCAGGAATGGTGTTCCTAGCTTCTGTTTGCCAGAAGCTGGGAATGAGCGACAGGGGATGGATCACTTGATGATTACCTGTTCTGTTCATTCCCTCTGGGGCACCTGGCACTGGCCACTGTCGGCAGACAGGATACTGGGCTAGATGGACCCTTTGTCTGACCCAGTAGGGCCATTCTTATGTTCTTATGAGCGCCTCAGCTCAGAAGGGAGGAGAAAGGGGGAACTACGCTGAAGGCTCCTGAATAAGGGTGCCAAAGAAGCCTCTTTGTGAGGAATAGGTCTTCATGTTCAGCCTGGTTGGGGATGAAGGTTTAGTTGTTTTTTCTTTTGCTATCTTACACTGGACTTGGAGCCAAGGGGCACAATAGATGGTAGGAAGTGACCCAAGGAAGGTAACTCGAAGGGCACTCCAAGGTGCCGGACCCTGATTGGCTCTCATAGGGCCCTGGGTTGGAGCCCAGTGAAGTGGGAGGGCCGAGCTCCGCTACCAATTGCCCCTGCTGTAGGAGGGGCATATGCTTCATTCCCACCCCACTCACCTCTCTGGTAAGGAGAGGGCGAGGACACTGAAAACACAAAGTGAAACAAAGTCCATACAAGGGTGAGGAACTGGACTGAAAAGCTGTCTTGCTGAGGGGCGAGGCTGTCTACTGGATGTGCTATCCACTAGACCACCTGGCCCCCTGACAACCCTGTTGCATGCACATGCACACACAACTCAGAATGTGACTAAAATAAAAGCCAACACTAACAAAGCATTCAAACATCTCAACAGGTTGTGGACAGTGAAGTGAAACCCTAGATTTCTGTACTCTCAACATTCCTCAAACTTACTGAAACAGTGAAAGCTCAGAACTGAGACTGATCCAGCCAGGAAAGCCCCTGTTTCCTCCCTACCAAATATCTGCTGCTCAGTGCAGTAGGGAGCAAAAAACATGGAAAAGCAGCAGTGGAGCTGGATCGCTGCTGAAAGAAAGATGGAAAGGGACTGGGAAGTGTCTCAGTTAGTCACCTTTCTTGCACGCTCCTCCCTTCCCCTGCTAAATAAATAAATCAAACACAAAAACAAACAGTATAATCAGGGCCAAAGGTAGGAAGAAGACCGACACTAATTAACGTGCTGTCTTCTCCCAAGGGCTGTAGGAAGTTAATGTTTCTTGAAGCAACCAGCATTAACTCCCATGACATGCACCATGACTCTCCCTCGTAAGGATCATGGAGATGGACCTAAAGCCAATGTGGTACTCAGGATGTAATAGTTAATAAGGGGTATTTAGGGGTATTTAGTACTAATGTAAATGTATTTAGTGTAAATAGTACTAATATTTTGCACTTATTCAGTAACTTGAACCCAAGATAAGGTATGCATTAAGCCACACAACAATATTGGAAATAGGTATTAATCCCGACACTACAGTGTAGAAGTTAGTCTCCAAATTTAGCACCAATAGCTTTTCAAAGGGTAATTCAATATTCTGTGACTTTTCTTAGTATAACATTTACCAGCTTCTGCAGCGTTTCCCCTAGCTAAACAATCACAGTGCCCAAAATGCCAGACTTATACAAACAAACAAACAGAGTGATAGCATTTCAAACATAAGCTGCATTTGGATTTTAAAATTAAACATATTGAAAGTGAAGAATTATTCAAGATAACTTAAATTTCACTAAGATTAGCAGATAAAAATGATCAGATCCATCATCAAATTCTATTCTCCGACACGGCCTTCCTAACTCAGCAACCACACCCCGCACAGAGATGCCTGGGAGCCAGGAAGCAGGCTGTCCAACAGGAGGCATAGGAGTGGCAATTGTGGGGTGGTATGAGAGCCAATCTTGGCTCTGGGGAGGAATTGAGGTTAAATCCAAGAAGAGGGGAAAAAAGGGTGTGAAGGTGAGCAATGTTGTGTAGGGGAATCCAGTCTGCACGCATCATGGTCTTTGTGCATACATCTGGGCTCTCCATAGTGCTGTACCTGGTATGCAAGACCAGTGGCACCCACAGCCATATATTCACATTATGCACAGAGTATATCATGGGCAGGGGCATGTCTGCTGGAGGTGGGGGCAAAAGAGGGAGTTTGCCCCAGACCCCCAGTTTGAGAGGGCCCCAAAACTGAGTGGCATTTCAAACTATCAAACTGGGTCACAACACCACTCACTGCACTTTGGCCCAGCGACCCATCATCACACTTGAGGGGGTCCAGGCAAAACCTGAGTAGCACCATGCTAAGTTAAAGTGACAGTGATTCAGTTGTGCGTACCATGTGAAAAATGTCTGGGGGCACCTCTGTGCCAGACCTCACAATGCTCGGAACCCAAATGCAAAACCCATTTCTTCAACTTTACTTTTTCTTATTAGCCCATCACAAAAATACACAATCAACCTGATCTACTTAAATGTACAAATAATTATTTAAAAATATCTCCACCATTACAACTTTTTCGTACACGAAGAGTGAGAGTTTATGTAACATTTAGTTTTGTTACTCTAATTTACTGGAAGGTAGTCAGATGAAAAGGTGCAGTGGGCCACATAAGTAAAAAAGATAGGTAGTTTAGAAAGAGGACTGGAAAAAAGCTAATGCATCACATTTGAAAGAGTAAAAAAAGAATGTCCCAGATAACTATAGACCAATTAGCTAAATTTCAATCCTGGGCAAATACATTGCATGGAATGCAATCAGAAAATAATTAAAAGATGATAATAATAGAATTACTACCAGTCAACACGGTTTTATGAAAAACAGGTCTTGTCAAATAAACTCAGTACTGTTTTCTGATGAGATTACAAGATTGACATAATATATTTCAACTTCTGAAAAGCTTTGACTTAGTACAACACAGTGTTCCAATAAAAAATAGCACTATACAAAATGTAGCACATATTAAATGGATTAAAAACTGGCTAATAGATAGAAATGAAAAAGTAATTGTTAATGGGAAATCATCATCAGATGATAGTGTTTCTAGTGGTGTCCTGTTCTTTGCCCAATAATATTCAATGTCTTTATCATTATGTTTTCTTCTTAATGATCATTAGCAGGGAAAAGACTAGATGGAAGTTGAAGATGGACAAATTTAGAATGGAAATAAAGCAACATTTTTAACAGTGAAGATATTTATCATTAGAACAATTTATCAAGGATTGTGGTGGATTTTTCATCACTAAAACTCTTCATATCAAGATTGGATGTCTTCCTAAAAGAGATGCTTTAGTTCAGGGGTCGGCAACCTTTCAGAAGTGGTGTGCCGAGTCTTCATTTATTCACTCTAATTTAAGGTTTCACGTGCCAGTAATACATTTTAACATTTTTAGAAGGTCTCTTTCTAGAAGTCTATAATATATAACTAAACTATTGTTGTATGTAAAGTAAATAAGGTTTTTAAAATGTTTAAGAAGCTTCATTTAAAATTAAATTAAAAGGCAGAGTCCCCTGGACTGGTGGCCAGGACCCGGGCGGTGTGAGTGCCACTGAAAATCAGCTTGCATGCCGCCTTCGGCACGTGTGCCATAAGTTGCCTACCCCTGCTCTAGTTCAACCAGATGTTATGGGTTTGATACAGGAATTACTGGTTGAAATCCTATAGCCTGTGTTATGTACATCAGCCTACTCTCCGTGATACTAATGGCCCCTTTCTGGCCTTAGCATCTATGAATATATAAGTGATAACTCTTGGTGTACCTGGAAGCAGCACCTGGGAAGCCACTGCCAGGGTGAGAGGCAGAACTATTAATGTGTATTGATGTCCAAGGTGTTCATCTATTCCCCTCTCCTATCTCCACACCCCCATGCACTCCCATATAAGTCTCCCTATTCATGTCTCCCTCCCCCGCTTCAAGAGATTGACACTGATTTTTCAGGGGGAGTATGGGAAGGGCCATGCAGCCCAGCCGTTACTGCTCCCCCTTACACCTATGCTCCTCTCTTGCATCCAATCCCTCATTCATGCCTCACCCCAGGTTTTAATCCTTCTCAACTATAATACCAATGTGATGGACCTACTCAGGCCTGTCAAACTATGGCTGTCCTCTGCTGAGACACTGGAGATTCACCAGAAAGAGAAGCTACCTCAGGAGCAGAGTGGATGGTGGAGGCTTCAGTACCAGAGGGAGGCAGCTGAGACTGAGAAGGGAAATTGGTAAGTGGAGAGTAGATGGGGTGTTAAGTGACTTAACTACTCATCACCTTGCTTTTTATGATTTGTATTAGCAGGATATGCATTCTAGCAACTTTCACTCAAAGTTCACAAGGGTTTTCTGGGGAGAATATATATACACACATACTAAAAAGGAAGGAACTTCAGGTTACATTGTCTCTAAAATTAGTTTATACCAAACCGAAAGAAAATACAGAATGCATTATAACTGAAATAGCTTTATAATGAAATACTTGTAGAGTCAAGTTTCACTGTAGTTTACGTGTTAAAACAGAAAGTGTAGTTTAAAATATCTTGACTATTTTTGGTGGGGAAAGCATGAAGGCATAGGAGGGAAATAGCAAGCCTTATACTGTATGATGCAAATGGATTCTTGGAAAATGAACAATCATTCACATGTGTAATAGGGACAAGTGGTGATTGAACAGAGAACCGCATTTTTAAGCCAGCTTGTTATTACCATGTTGTGCAAATTTTAACAATAACCCTGATTTAGCAACACTTACAGGAGGAAGCCTTGCTTACCTGAGTAGCCTCATTGCAAACCATGGGACTACTTAAGTAAGGATTATTCACGTGAATAAATTTTTCAAGATCACATACTGTTTTACTGAAGACCTAGAGCTTGTCTACACTACCTGCCAGATCGGCGGGCAGTGATCAACCCAGCGTACAGACGTGATAAATCGACCGCTGAGCACTCTCCCATCGACTCCGGTACTCCACCAGAATAAGAATCGCAAGCAGAGTTGACGGGAGAGAGTCAGCTGTCAACTTAGCGCAGTGAAGACATCATGGTAAGTAAGTCTAAGTACATTGACTTCAGCTATGTTATTCATGTAGCTGAAGTTGCATAACTTAGATCGACCCTGCACGGTAGCGTAGACAAGCCCCTAGAAAAAAGATTGACAATTCAGCAGCGTTTATCTGAACAAAGCACATGATCTGAGTGCATGCATGCTTAGTCTATGCATACATTCAAGGATAAACTGAAACACATGCGAAAAGTCCAGTTAGCATGAACACTATTGCTCCTAAATCAAATGCATTTTCAGAGTATTAAAAGCCTACTGATGGCTTTCAGATTACCCTCAATTGACTTTGAGAATGTTCCTCCCCAATTAATTCCGCTACTGTACTTCGGAAAATCTGACAAAATATCATTAATTAGATTCCAACCACTTAGAACTCTGTGAAACTTGGCAGTTTTATTCTGCAGAAGTGCATGCAACTATTTTATTTGGTATCAGTCCAAATAAATTCCCCCATCCATTTCAGTTTGAGTTTTGTGTTTGAACAAATCCAAACAGGCAATGTAAAATGCATTCACATTCTCTACATTTCACATGATTTCACATCATGACCATGCAAAACTGCTAATTTTGCATGAAAAGTTGGCAAACCTCAGAGAATCTATCATGGATCTGGTTTGATAGGTAAGTTTGGAATGAATCCAATGAGTTTTGCATAGCTGTGCTATAGTTGCATGGATTGACATCCATCAAGCCACAAAAATAGGCAGAGTTTGGCTATTGCTGACTCTCTTCAGCAGCTCTGTTTTTATTCCACATTTTGTAAAGTGCTGCAGGCGTGTACATTTATGATGCTCTATAAAGGCCCTATAATGAGAATAATAATTGCTTTTGTTTTAAATCTGGCCAGGGTTTTACATCATCCCAGCTGCCTGAAGTCCCTCCACCCTCCCCTAGGTATCCTGGGATTTCAGTTCATCAGAAGCACCACTGCTGCTGTCAATGGGCCTGGTTCTGATCTCACATTGGTGTAAATTAGGAGGTCATTAAATTCACATCACATAAAAATAGTGTCACTGAGAGGAGAATCAGGTCCAATGTCTCTAAACAATGGTTTGATTGTGTTAACATTTCTATTGCACACATATTCATTATGTATTTTTATGGGTGGAAATAAGGATGCATTCCTAGTAATGCCAGGTATGGGGATGAGGACAGAGGTGGATAAGAAGGGGAATGGGACAAGGGAAAGATGAAGAGGAATGAGGATGAGAAACAAGATATGAAGTATCAGTATAAATATAAGGATATAGAAGAGGATGGGATTAGAGATGGGGAAGAACAAGACAGGGAAGAGGAGGCCAGGGATGAGATGAGGATGAAGAGTTGGAGATTTATGGATGCCACTGGGGGAAGGAGGATGGGTGAGCATGGGGATAAGTATGGAAATAGATTGAGGAACAGGTTAGGATTAAGGAGAGGGATGAGCAGGAGGTGGAGAAAGAAGAGCATAGGAGACAAATAAGATTAGGAAGCAGGAGCAATGGGATTGGGAAGTAGAACAGACACGGAGATGGGATGATCAGGACAAAGATATGGATAGGACTGGATGGAATGTGTGGAGGGGACTGGGATTAGGGATGAGGTGACGAATAGAGGTGGAATTCAGCTGGACAGGGATGGGATGGGAGACAGGGATGGGACTGGAATGGGAATTGGGTTGTTACTGCCTGCATGCAGGGCCTGCCTTACCAATCCAACGCAGGTACTGAAAGATGCGAAGGAGCCTGGGTAACGAAGCACAGTGCCACTGTAGTAACAGGCTCTCTCAGGCTGAGAATGGGAAGCGCCTGGGGGGCTTTTCCCCTCATCCCTGAGCCGCTCCTCCACTGCAAAGCCAGGTGCCAAGAAGCGGCTATCTCTCTTGAGCAACAGGTAGAGCTCCCGGGCAAAGGCCGGGATCCTCAGCAACACCTCATCCCCATCCTCTGACGGTGGTGGCGGTGGTGGGGAAGGTGGCGGCGGTAACTGAGAAGCAGCGCCAGATCCCTGAGGATGGGGAGACCAGTGATAGAATTCCTGAGACTCGTAATCATCCTCCGCATCCTCCTCCTCTGCGACCTCCCCAGCTGGCTGTGGTTGTCTGTCTACCAAGGAGGAGACCGAGCGGACCTCGCGGGAGCTGCCTGCCACCTGGCTAGGTGTAGCAGAAGCACTGGTGCTGCTGCTGTTTCCACAGCTGGGATCAGTACTGCAGCTGCCTCCACCACCACTGCCTCCAGCAGGCTCCTGCTGGCCTCTGCTCCACAGTGCTGGGAAGATGATCTCCCACTCCTCAGAGTCTCCTGATGCATGCAGACCTGCAGGAAAGCCAGACAAATAACAGCGTATGCCACAAAACAGTGTTGCACATGCCACAGCATACCACTCATGCCAGTGAACACACATATATGCCAATATCCCCTGACTACAGCCAGTGCTCCTAACTAACAAATGCATGACACAAAGCACACCCTTGTCCCATCACCCCACTGTACCTCACCCACAATATGTTTACTTGCAGTATATTAGTCAGCCACTAGATGTCTCTGTATTGTTTAGGAGTTCTAGACAGGAACTGTGGTCCCTGGTAAACATGGGAGATAAGCTGGAACGGGAATTGTGTGGAAACTATTGTTTGTGTTTGTAGTTGTTCTCTAATAAAAACACTTCCTATATAAGACTAGAGCTGAACAAAAAAAATGGCATTTAGAAAACAAGTGTTAAAAGTTCCATGAAAATTTTATCCTGTTTTTCAACCAACTGTAGAACTGGTCAACAAATTTGCTATTTCAATTAAACAAATGGGAGAAAAATGTCATGAACATTTTGACATGTATTTGATGAGCTCTGTTTAAGACTGACTGTGATTCTATATATCATTACAACACACCACGGCCAAATGCATATGCTTACAACACATGTGCACGCACACATACATGCAACAATAAAACCTCCATCATTATCACAGAATATTAATGACTGTATTATTGATTATTAATTATTATTAATGATTATTTTATTTATGATTAATGATATTATTAGCAATATGTGTATATGAGATATATATATATATTGATATATATATATTTATATATCATATACACATATTGCTAATAATATCATTATTATTATGAATATGTTGTTCTGTTGAGTATTTCAGCCCCTGCATGAAATACTCAACAGAACAACATATTCATCTGAGTCTGTGGGTCCATTATGTGTGTACATATACATTCTAGTCAGGGGTTCTCACAACAAATTTTTTGGTGGCCTCGAAGTGCGGCCACCAACTCTTGCTGGTGGCTGTGCTGACAATTTTTCCTAAATAGTTAATTAACTTTAGGAAAAACAAATATATATGCACATGCATGTGTCCAAATCATTGTAATTTATTGAATCTTTTTACAGACTCAATAATAAAAATAATATACAGTTGTCTCTCTTTTTTATAGGCCCTAAACAGAATAGAAACACAAATAAGGTGCACTGCAGGTTCTTGTCTTTTTTGTTGTTGCATCTTTTCCTTTTTTTGGTTGCTTTTTTAAAAAGACTTGCAAGCTGGTAAATCTGCTGCTGTGAAAAGTGATATTAACAAACATACAAATATCACTTTCCACAGCAGCAGACTTACTCAGTCCTGGAAAGCCCATGGTCAAATTAAGCCTTGGATTGGGAGATCGTTAGTGGGGAAGTAGGGGACAGGGGGGAATGCATGATGGGCCAGCGGAGGCAGCAGGGACCAGAGGAAATGGGGGGTGAGCCCCGCAGCCAGGCGTTGGAGCCCTGTGGCCAGAGCCTGCTGCCTGCCACACCAGGGCTGGAGCCCAACTCTACCTCCCCAGGAAGCTGGGGAACTCACTAGCTGCCTCCTCCTCCAGCATGTATCTCTCCAGAGGGGAGCAGGGTCCAACCCCTGCTAGTGGCCCTCGGGCCCATCACTGCCCAGGAGGCTGTGGCTGCAAGAAAAGTCCCTGGTGGCCGCATGCGGCCACGGTGGCCACATTTCAGAAACACTTAAGATATACTTAACCTTGCCTCACCACAGGGGGATGGGCTAGATAACTTCTTGAGGTCCCTTCCAGCCCTACATGTCTATGATTCTATGAATCTCTCTCTGTGTGAATATTTTATATTACATTTATATATAGTTATTCATAACTTGTACATACATACACTATGAATAATGTTCTACTCATAATGTGTATTTATACAAACATTATGAATATTAGTATACACATATATAAATATTATGAATACTATGTAATACACACACATACTACAAACATTGTATATGTGGGAAATCACTCCGTGCCATATGATCATATATACATATGTTATTGATATATATGTTACCAGATCCTTCATACAGTACTGATTAGTTGCAAAGTAATGTGCACAGGTTGGCTACAAATAAGAGAAGAAAGCAGTAGTAACATGCTGGACCACTGATTTTCCTCTCCTTTTAATCCCATGCTATGGAAAGTACAGAAATGAGCGCCAAAGAAAGGGATAAGTTTACCTGAAATGATCCCATTTGATAGGAAACACAGCTGATAAAAAATGCAGCAAATGTGGCTCAGTCGCATCCCCGTTTTCTTTTCCATCCACTTCACTGTCCCAAACACACCGAGGGAGCAGCTTATTTACACTCTTTATTTATTCCGGTTTATTGGCTTCTGTTGTTGCTGCCTGTCCTGAATGGGTTGTGCCCTGAACTGCCCCAGTTCTTTGTATGGCTGTGGGTTGCAAGTTGCTGCCTCTTCACTGGGTGTATGTCCGAGTTTGTGGGAGGCAGGGAAGAAGGGAGGGGGAAGAAGTGGAGCGGTATTAAAATTTGCAGCAGCTCCCCAGTGGATTATCTGATGAGTCTATTTTCTGATTTACAGGAGGCAGCCGGAGGAAAAGGCAGAGCCGGAGTCCGGCAGAGTGAAACCACCTCCAAGCCAGCAGAGAAGCAGAGGCCAGTTGGAGAGTCGAGAGGGTGTCCTAGAAAGGAGAGGGAGCAGCACACGCAGAAGCAGAGAAGGAGAGAGAGTTATCTGTGCGCAGAGCGTGTCACCCTGCACAGCAGTAAGAGGGGATAGCGGTGGACAAGCGGCGAGAAGGCGAGAGCTGTAGGCAGCACCCGGAGAAGAGGAGGCAGCATGTGCCCCGGCTCTGGTCACCGCGCTCTGCGACCAGGCGGCTGCGAACTCTCCCTGGTGGGGGGCGGCGGATTAAGGGGAAGGGGGGGAACCCCCAAACTCCTGCAGCTTGCTCCCGATTGGTTGCTCCGGCCAGCACTATTTGCATGCCCCCAAGCCAGAGGTACAGCAGGCAGGTATAACCCCGGCCTCCCGCTGCTGCTCCAGTGTGAACAGCCGAGAGGAACGGGGGGGGGGAGCTGCTGCTGAGCCAGGGCACAATGCTGCAATCCAAGCGATTTTCCAAACGCCTTTGAGTTGCGTTTCAGTGTTAAGGCAAGGAGCGGGAAGATAATGCAATTAGTCACGGGATTCTCCAGGGCTTCCACACACAGCCTGTGCCTCAGCCCACACCCCCTCCTCCCTGCTGCCCATCACACACCCACACAGGACCGTGCATACTCATATACCCACACCTCCTAGTCCAGTCACACAACCTTATAACACAAGACACACGTAGTCTATATATAGAAACACCCCATAACACCCTCACTATACATTTTACACACACAACGCATTGTAAATAAACACAAATTATACCCTGTCTAGGACAACACAAGCACACTATACAAACAGAGTAATACACATCATGTCCTACACACACAACCCCTATGTGAACACACAGAGGCTACATACACATGCAGTCACACAGAAAAACTCACACCATGTCCTATACTTGCAAAGTAATATGCACAAACACACTAGACTACACTGCACATACACTAAACACCTTAAAAAAAAGTATCCCTTCTCTCCCCCTGCCCCGACTTAAAAGGCCTTTGCTTCAAATTCAAGGCACTCAAGATTTACCATTTCTGTCTGTTTTGTGTAACTTGATTCCAAACTCCCTTTTTGCCCCCACTACACAGCTCTCCATGGAAACCCAATACTTCCCACCCCAATCCCTGTCAGCTGAGGAATGATTAAATGAGGAGCCAAGTAATATATTAAAACAAATATCTAAAATCAGGGTAAGCTGCAAAATCAACAGATAAACACCTCCAAATCTGAGACTGATTTCTCATCATAACCTTTGTTCTACCTACCTTTTCTGATGTCAAAGGTGATGACTATGCCTTAAGGGAAAACAGAGTAATATAGTTTTGTGAGGAAAGACATCTTTTTGATAAGAGAAAACTACAAAGTTGCAAGAATTTCTCCTGAAAGCTATAGAGATGTTAAAACAAAAAGAAACACCACCATATCGTTATGCTCCAAATAAAAAAACATGTTTAGACTTCACAGAAGCCAAAAGTACCTTGGGGTCTGATCTCTGCTCTGAGTGTTCAATAGCTAAAGAAATGCTGTACAACAAGGGTGTGTATTCTTAACTACCTCCAAACAATATTCTTGATTAGTTATTTGGTTTTATGGAAAAAATTACTCGAGAGTGATCTTTAATTGAGCCAACTTTCAAACTAAGCAAAAATCAGGGAGGGTTGTAAAAACTAGACAGATTTATATTTAACAGCTTAAAAAAATAATTTCTCTGTCAGTGCAAGTTAGTATTCAAGTGACATTTAAAATGCATTCTTATAGTAAAACTTTGATACCTGAGTAAATATTATTTCACATTTTATTTTGCAGTACAATTAGTTAGTTAATAGGCCCAATGCTGCAGTCTTTTCACAGGCAACACCCAACAGGGGAGTTTTGTCTGAGTGTGTACTGTAAAATGTGGCCTAAGTTCTACCACTAATTGCAATTTGAAGTATGAATGAACAAAAGCATATAGAAAGGGTACTAAAGTGTATCAGAAATAGGGATATTGTATATACAGTTTAGTACACAAAGTGGAGGTTTAAAATTAACACCCAATCAACAGTAACCAGAACTCAAGACACAATGTTGTACTTTGTTTTTATTACACTGGGAATCAGATTGGCATAACAATTTTTGAATTTCCCCAATTTAAGCTAGTCCTTTTGGACCAAATCCTTTTTGTCTTACTCATGTGCGTAACCCCCCATGAAGCCAACAGGACTAACATAAGCAGAATTTGACCCCTTGAGCACAAGCTGCAGGAGGTAGAGGGATTGTGAGAGAGCAACTGTGAGAGGTTTTAATATATTTGACTTTATCACAAACAAACAATAAAGGAGTATTTCAAACATTCAGATATTCAAAGAAATATTCTACAAATAGGAAAACAAAGCTGCAATACATTTCCTTGGCTCATTTTGTGTTTTATTGTATTAATAGTTAAAATAAAAATGTAGGGGAAGTTCTCTATGTTTAACTTTGGGGAAAATTCACTATAAAACAGAGCTCCTACTGGTGTTCATTAGTTTTAACAAAGAGTCTGGTCATAGGTTAATACTGGTAGACATTGTTGTAGTCCACCACATGTTAACTGTTGTCACTGTAAGACTAGTAGAGGGAAGTCTATATGTAAAAGAATAAGAACTGAAAGAACAAAACAATGGTTTCCTCCTGTGATTTTTTTGTAGAGAGTATGAGATTGTATCCACATATATACTGTACAAAAGAGTTTAACAATTCACAAGTCCACCAAAACTCTGTATGCAATACAGTACCTGTTTTACATACCACAGCATAGTATGATTACCTTAAAAACCCTTTCTTCATATTGCTGGATGTAATTTACTATGTAGCTGTAAACTAAGCAGAAATACTACATTTATTTAAAGAAATAACTGAGAAATTTGTTAAATGAAATATCGTTCCTATAGTTCCTATTTGTTTAAAAAAATTAATAAACCAATTTTTCATTGTCTATTTAATCCCCTCATGAAAATTATACTAAACAGGAGGACAAAATTAGCATAATTCTTGTTATAATCTTTAGTACATGTATGGCTAAAAAAAATAAATTTTCCATTCACAATGCAGGGTAAAATGAAAATTATTGAAGATACTCAGTTTTGCTCCCTTGAGTCTTGAGATTACTCTTCATCTTTGAGAACAGTTTAATGCTGTAGTTTTCTAATTGCCATTAGTGGAATCAGCAGTCTAGCATGTAATATCACAGAATTGCACTGAATTTACAGAGACTAATTAAATAAAAACAGTGGGCCAAATCATACCCTTCCATAGACAAACTTTGCAAGGTAGGTGCAGGGGAGGAAGGGAGGCCCTAAAGATATATCAAAAACTGCATAGGCCAGCTCCTTAGCTGGTGTAAATCAGTGTAGCTTCACTGATTTCAATGAAACTTTAGCAACCTACTCCAGCTGAGGATCTGGCTCCATGTGTTTATATTCACCCAGTTTCTGAGGTGTCATCTGTTGTGGTTAAAGGGCAAGGTGTTGCTCCCCATGGCCTGAGTAGAGATTGAGAACTTTTAACCTCATGGTTCTGCCAAAATCAGTCTGGGACATCCCATGGATCTCAAAGTACTCACAGACAACTGAAGCATTCATCTGTCTTGCCCATCCATGCCCCTAGAAAGAAACATGGCCTCATCTAAATCCATGCTGTCAATGACTTTCTACTTCTACTTTCTCAGTCACCTGTTACTAGGTGGGACATCTTCTTCCCTATACCCAAGAATAATAGGTAAATGCAATCTAGTTATTTAATAACAAGAGTTAAGTTTAACATGGTGTGAAATATGCATCTGATTTTTTAATAAGTCCCCCTCTAATTTAATCTAGATTCCATCCTCAACCACTGCCTTTTTTCTTGGCTTATTTTGTTTCTATAATTATGACTGTAAAGGTCATATCAAACTTATATTCATAACAAGGAATTTGATTTTCACAAGTACAATCCATTTCTACATGATTGCCTTAAACAATGTTTTAAATTGTAATAAAAAAATCTTTAAGCCTTTCTGCAGTGGTTGAGTTGTTAATGATTTGATATATATGCTTTATAAGTCTCTGACTGATGAAACTCTTGAGGATTACTGAGCTTTTGGATACATTTGTTTCAAATTTTTACAATTTAATAAATATACTAGATAAATAGAAGAAACTATGCTGGTTTGAATGGTGCTTACTACATTAACACCACATATCATATGACTATTCAGATTAGAAACAGAAACACATGTCTTCCTGTTTCTGGAGAGCCTTGCAAATGTTATCTCAATATAAATAAACTTTTGTGTAAACTGCAGGTTGAATTATACATTTTTTTTTTTAGGTAAATGTGAATGGAAATACAATTTGTTGATTTTTTTTAAAGCATGAAGTCAGTTTCCCCATTTTAGAGAAAGCTGTGCTTATTGCCTGTTAACTCACTGACTCTGAATCTTTGATCTGTAATTCTATACCATTATTTACATCTTAAATAAACCTTTCATTTTGACTATGTATGTATTTAAGATCGCTTCAAAAGACTTTTTAGTGAAACTTGCCTTAGAGCAAATCTCAGTTATATCTAAACTCAGTAGTACAATCATGATAACCTGTGGAGTAGGATATAAGTGTCAAACTACTGTGAACTTAATACTGCATATTTACAGAGTTGGCACTTCTGATTTAAAATGCCAACACTGTAAATATGTAAAGGTAAGCTCACAGTAGTTTGATGTTTATATGTTACGCCACAGATTCTCATGACTGTACTACTAAGTTAAGATAATTCAGTGAGATTTGGTCTTGGTAAGGTATAATCATTGACTTGTGAGTTATTTCCCAAAGTCACACTGTGAATTTAATCTAGAGCTTTGTGGGTGGTAGCTGTAAGTAAAAATACACTTAGAACGCACTATTTATATAACCTGTTGGCTGAGTAATCATAATCACTTATAGTCTTTTCATTTAGTATAAAGCGACAAAGAGTCCTGTGGCACCTTATAGACTAACAGACATATTGGAGCATAAGCTTCCGTGGGTGAATACCCACTTCGTCAGACGCATCCACCCATGAAAGCTTATGCTCCAATACATCTGTTAGTCTATAAGGTGCCACAGGACTCTTTGTCGCTTTTTACAGATCCAGACTAACATGGCTACCCCTCTCATTTAGTGTACTATTTTTTTTAGAAATGTGGATGTTTGAAATTAAGGTACTTTAGACAGTCTTCATACAATTTAACAAAAAGCAATCCTCACAGTAAAAGAAATCAAGGCATCAGATGCAAATTGTAGCCCCATAATTAAAGGCAGTAAGGGCCCTCCACAAACATCAGTTTCTCATAACATAAGATGCAAAGTCTCTCACAAAGAAGTGCTTACTCCATACTTCTGACAGAGATTTCCCCCCATATAGAACTAGCATCCTTCCAATCTGAGACATCATGGCCTTCTATAGTGATCAACTGTTGTCATTTCATACACAAGTCTCTCACAAAAAACAACTTCTCATTTGAAATACCAAGGAACCCCTACAAAGAACTGTTGTTCAAATTTGAGACACCTCAGGTCTCCGCATGAAAAGAAGAGTCCACTATTTTTAGAAGAGGCGTCTCGATTTGAAATAGAGGCTTGCATCTTAAAAACAAACACTGTATCTCATTTATGAGACACCAAAGTTCCCCTCAAAAGTTCAGCGTCCTCTACGATTTCTACTCCCTCTATTGGCATGCTCCCATGCTTCCATATTCATCCGGTAAAGAACCCAGGAGGTCACTGTGATGCTGGAAGACCAGGTGCCAGCGCTTGTCAAGGCTGTAGCTATCAGCTAAGCACTGACAATTCATAACTGGAAACCAGATCAGCTCACCTGTATGTTACTATTGTTCAAGATAAGTGTTAGACTTGTAAAGATGTGTTTAAGTGTTTAGATTCTATCAAATGCTTGTACATTGCATTAATCTTATTTGTAATATATCCCATGCTGTAAGAGGATATGTAAGTTTTGCTTTATAACTGTAAAAATATCTGCTCTGAACTTATGAACCCAGGCAGAAGGAGTAGTTCCCCTGCCCATGACGGTGCATGATCAAAACTAAGTGGGATATTGTGAAACATCACAATACAAAGACTGGGCTAATGGCCCTTGCATGCCCACAAAAGTACTACATGTAAGGAAACTCATCCCATCAGCTTGAATTCTGGAAGAAGGAAATAAAGATAGCTGACATCTATCTCTTTGCTGTTTGGATTCTCACAGAGCTGGAGCTAGGAAACAAAAGCAGAGATCTCCTTTTAAAACTATAGCTTGTCATTTGTGTGTATATATATATATATATGTTGCCTGCTTTAGCCTATAAATAACACTCATTTCTTTTTTCTAGTTAATAAACCCTTAGTTAGTTTACTATATGATTGGCTACAGGTGTTGTCTTTGCTGTGATATCTAAGGTACAAATTGACCTGGAGTAAGTGACTGGTCTCTTGGGACTGGGAGCAGCCTGAATGTTTTGTGATCATCGGTGCAAATTATTTTTTCAACCTGTGATCTGCATACCTCAGGTCTGCAGACTCTGTCGAAGATTTCCGCATATCCATTTGAAATTTTTTTTAGGGATTCACAAATGAAAAAAGGATGAAAACACCTGGTGTAAGTGACCATTAAGTCCAGCTGGCCTGTGTAGCAAGATATACTGGAGTGCCCAAATGGACTGTCATCGAGTCACAGACAAGACTGTTATAGTGCTTCAGGAGTTCACATTTGTTACTGGGTTGATGAAATGTAATTATAGAACCTACCACTGATTTGAGGTGTTTGCTCTGCTTTTTGTTAGTCTGTCCTGAAGTTGGCACTCATTGGTGTGAACAGCCCCAGACAGCATGACATTCACCTTGGGTTCCTCCACTGTATAATGGACCCTTTCCCCTCCATCAAGAGTCTGAACTTCCTTTCAAGTTCAGATCATTTAAGTTTAAGAAAAAAGTGTATTTGTAGTAATTTTTTAAAAATAGTTTTTTCTGTTTACGACATTAGCAATATAAAAAAATAATACCCTGGTGGATTACTTTTCTTGAACAGTAAGAGGAGAAAGGACTTCTTAAGGTGACGTTGAATGAATGTTTGAGAACATTTAAAAACAAACAAACAAACCCCACCAAAGCTCTACCTTTATTATTGGTGAGCAAGGAAAAGAAAGAAAAGAAAACACAATGGTAATTAAGAACATTCTACAAACTCAGGAAACTTTTACCAGGTAGAATTTCGTATTATAACAGATTATTTTTGTTGAGAGTAAAAATATAGTTGCTTTGTCTCAAAACAAAGTACTCACTTTTATTGAATTAGGTAGAATAAAATCAAAGCGTGCATATATAATAGCAATATTAATCTGGGAAACTATAACCATTCTTGGCCCTATTCTCTTGTCCGGCATAATTTCAAATCTATTTCAAAGTAGAAGTAGGGGAGAACCTTTGGGCACTCTGGAGATTAGCATTCTGATTTAGGTCTGATTAGGGTCCTGATCCTGCAAGACACACACAGGCTTAACTTTACTTAAGGGAGCAGAACTCTGTTCCCCATCTGTAAATCAAATGGCATATGATCCCTTAGGGACCATTGGTAGGCATTGTCTAATAAAGCAGCTTTTTACTGGTCTAATGTACAACAGGGACAGGGCAGTTTAACCTGCTGCCTGATATCCCCACACCCGCAGGTCTCCATCTCAGATGTGAGGAGAGGAAGATGGGGTAAGGAGATAGAGGTACAGGGAACAGAACACAAGAGGATTTTGGCCAGGAATGCAAAACACATGGGACTGAGTTAAAAAATCCATGACATTACTAGCCAAAATGAAACAGTTGACAAATATGTTAGATTAACACTGGACACTAGGTAGACTTGTGCAGTATTTAAACCAGTGATTTAGAGACGAAAGATACTGTGTTCCATGGTTAATCCCATGGATATATGCATTACACTGTGCAACAACTGTAAATATGGTGCTTTGTCAGGAAAATCACTACAGTTAGAGAGTGTAAAGAGATAACTAAAAATTAAAAGTGTGGGCACAGGAAAGTTGCACAAAGTAAAGAAATCTGAAAGGGAACATAGCTGAATCTTAAACAAAACGAATTGTTTTATTAAACAACGAGTAACTTCTATTCTTTTGTAGGTATTTTGGTAGATGATTTATTTGGGTATAATCTTCACAATCAGCATTACTATTATTACTTAACTATCTAATACTGTCAATTTACTCATACATAAAGAGAAGAAGACAGAAGACAGAACCATAAGGGACACCGAACTCATGGAGAAGAGGGAAGGAGCCTTTAAAGGAGATGCCTTAGGAGGGTTCAGGAAATTAGGGGGGCAGGGGGGAGAAAGAATAGCACAGTCGTGAAAGATAAGAGAAAGTGAGGAGACTGTGATCAAGAACATCAGGAAAGATGATTTATGTCTCATTTCTTTGCTGTGTGGTAAAATGAAAAACATTACAAGTAAATCATATTTTAAAAAAAATCAGTTTTATTTATTTGTAGTCTTGGAACAAATATGAATTCATTATCTGAATGAAGATAATAATTTGTGAGCCATTCCTCTACCAAGTGGCATTAGCTCAAAAACATTTCAGAACCCACAATGCCTAATGAAATAATATTAATTAATCTGCAAGTGATTTTTCATTTAAATTATATTGTGGATATCCTATTTGTGCTTTCCCCCTGCCATGGCAGAGAAGGATTTCATTATACTTACCAGATTAAAAAAACCCAAACATTATAGACATGATTTATATTTTTCTATCTAAGGGATTTATTCATAAGAAATGTTGTGTGGAAACCTGCAGAACAGGCTGTCTTACTCTTTCAGCCTCTGGGAAACCCATCAAGACCACATGAGTTGTCAAAGCATACAGTATGTAATATACTGTATGAGTACTGTCCACAGACACTCGCTTTGAATGGCAAACAGTGGCACCAGGAGACCAGCTAAAATATAGAGGAATCGGGGTGACAGAACATAAAACACAGGTTGTGCAATAACAGGCAAACAGCCAAGGTCACATAACTAAGTGGTTTCTAAGCTACTCTCTAGTGCCCTTTTCACTTGAGGCAAAGCAAAAAAAACCCCTCAAAACTAACCCCCTTCTCCACCCCCCCCAAAAAACCCCTCCATATATGTTGGCTTTCTGTGAGATGTTCTTAGATATACTTCTGAATATCTGCCCCCGGTTATATGGGAATACATAAGAATAAAAAGAATAAAAGCACAGAAGGTAGATTATCTTGCATTTAATTGAAGTCAGACAAAGGAAAGAAGCAGATTGACAGGTTGTGCTATAATCATTGTGATCCAAAGCCAGGAAGTGTCAGTTATCAGAGTGCTGACAGGCCTTCATTGTACTGGATTAATTCGTTAATATTTGCAAAGCACTTTGAAGATGAAAGGTGTTATATAATGACTAAATATATTCATCATCATCCTAACCTAAAACCTGTGTGTTTCCCTTAAAGGAAAATAAGCTGCAGAAGTGTTTCAACTGCTCAGAAGAATCAACATGTGTGATTTCTTTGCTATATGTCGCACTTGCTTAGGACTCTAGTAATCTAGTATATTTTGTTACCTTTTCCAATCTTTCATAGATATACAGGAATCAGAGGTGAGACTCATTATACACACATACACCCACACACCCCCCCCATAAGCACTAGAAAGACTTTCTCCAGATGTTTTTCTACTACAGAAGAATTTTGTCAGACTTCATTTCCAAAACAATTGATGTAAACTGGTGTCTGCTTTTGCTTCTTCTTCTGCTACGAGAGTTGTTGGACCAGCTGGTTTTATCTCCACCAAATAGACAGGAGGAGGAAACTATAAGGTCAAAGAAAGGCTACTATGTGACCAAAATTAGGAAAATAAATCTGGTTATTCCAAACTGAATGTCTGGTGCACAAGGTCACCAGGTACTACAGTGTACAAAGTTGAAAGGAGACAGGCCTTGCCAAGAAATTATACATGTGAAACAGGAAAATCCTGACAGCTATTAACTCATTTATTTACATAATGTAAGAAATATATGGAGGAAACTGAAAGTCCATACGGATATGGAGAAGCCACTGATACTCCATTAAAAAGAAGATGGAAGAATACTACTATATGTTCAGGGAACTGCGGTATTTCTAGTTACTCTCCACAAGAAAATGTGAGGACCTGATTGAGACATCTCAATCAAACTGTGAATTTGGGGGGGGAGGGGGACGACGAGAGAGAGAGAGAGAGAGAGAGAGAGAGAGAGAGAAACCACATGTCCAGCATAATCATTTTAAAAACAATTTGTAGAAAAGGAAATAACTCCTCTGAGGAAACCTTTAGCACTATCCCAAATTAAATTAAGTTCTCTGTTTTCATAATTAGCATCACAAAAGATCTACCCCAGCTTGACAAGAAAGTATCCAAAACAAAGGGTTATCAGAGACAGGTAGATTTGGAGTCCTTAGACAAAAATCCCCATGGGCTACAGGATCAGGCTCTGTATCTGCACTGGAAACAGCTTGATTCAGGTTTGGAAAACTCAAATTCCATTATTACCAGGAAACTGTCATTGGCGATGTTTTAAATGCCTTCATAGTTACACACATACACACACGTGTATGTGTACTGTATAAAACTCTTATACATATAAGTAAAGTTTCAGTTTTGATAAGACATGCAGAAATATCTAAATATTCATTAAATGAACAATCCAAAAATGTTTTAGAGCCAGCAGAGTTAATCCTGCTGGCTACACTGAGAATAAGCCTTAGACCATAAACTATATGAAGTACTGCATATAGCCAGAGAATCATCATTAATGATGTAAACTTCTTTTAAAAATCTAAAAAACAAATTAATTCCCACATATCAAAGATAGTTGCTTTCACTGGGGTCAAAGTCCACAGCAAGTGTGACATATTAAAACTAACTCACTGTTGGATTATCTGAGTGCAAAACAAAAATATTTTAGGTTGTGATTTTCAAAAGCACCTAAGGAGATAGAGCACAAGTCCCCTCAAATGTAAATGGGCTTGCTACTAAATACCTTACATTTTTTTGAAAATCCCATATTTTTTATTATTTTTATTTTAAATTTATTTAGTTATTAATTACAAAAAAGGTTAATTTTTTCCCTACATTCTCATCACTCAAAAAATGGCCTAACCAGTTTTGATTAAACTTAACAAAACCTCCATTATGGATGAAAAATTTCAGCCCCAGTGAAAAATGTTTTATGTTGTGATGGACTGAAAGTGGGTTTGAAGTTTAGTAATTTTTCTTTGAAATTTAGATTTCTTAAGTTTATAGGGAGAAAATTATTGCCAATTTTGCCAAAATTACACCATTGATTACATTTTTAAACAGTTCTTTTATAACTTCCTTGTGAAAGTGTCTTTGTTTAAGCTTTGCTCCTACAAACATTTACACCCATGGTTATTTTTACATAAGTAGTCCCAAGGACCTATTATATACTTGGATTCTCCCTTTACATATTTTAGTCTTAATGGCAGCTAGGGGTATGTCTACACTTGCTGGTAGATAGGCACTTCTGCAATTGATGCAGAAAGTGTTGATTTAGCATGTGTGGCAAAGACATGCTAAATCGATGGGAGAGCACTCTCCCATTGATTTGTGTACTCCACCTCCCCGAGAAGTGTAAGGGAAGTCAACGGGAGATGCTCTCCCGTCGACACAGTACAGTGTAGCCACCGTGGTAAATGGATCTAACTACGTCGACTTCACTTACGTTATTCATTATTCGTTAGATTGATTTACCACAGTAGTGTAGACCAACCCTAAGATACTTATATGGGTCCGATTACTGTAGTACCTCACAATTTTCAGTGCATTTATCCTCACAACACACCTGAAAGATAGGAAAGAACTTTTATCTTCATTTTACAGATGGGAAACTGAGGCACAGAGACATTAAGTGACTTGCCTAAGGTCACACAGGAAGACTGTGGCAAAGCAGGAAATTGAACCCACATCTCTCAAGTCATAGGCTAGTGCCCTAAGCACAGAACCATCCTCTAGACTTATATTACATACAGAAGTTCCATGGCCAGACATAAAAACATAATTCAAGTTATTGTATATTTGGTCACCTATGCAACATGATTGCTGTCATTTTCTAAAGAGCAACTAACACACACCTCAAGTTGTAGGGTACATGGCAATAATGGCAAAGTCTTTAATGTGGGTTTTTCCCCAGCCTAAATTGTTTGGAGCAAACGTTACATTCATGAAAAGTGCTAGAGTAACAAGCCTGGAGATTGAAAGCCTCTTTATCCACAGAACAAGTACAACTAAGGCAGTGATGCAAGCTTCCCCATATTGTCCTTCCAATTTATTTCAACCCCAACATAAGAGGGGCCACTTCTATAGATGAGAGATAACCAGGCTTTCGGACCCTACCAATAAAGATGCCAGTTTGAGCCAGCTGAGGTAGCAACATTTGTCAGGTGGGCAGCTAGCCACTACTCTTTCACATAGGTTATTGAGCAGCTATGAAACTTTTGGTCATTACTAACCTCATTTGAATCTGAACTGGTGACTTAAATCGAGAATGGCACTGTATCTCATAACCACTGCATTGAATCATCCAACTTCCACATTTCTTCAAGTACATTAAGGCCAATGTAGTCATATCTGGCCTTATACAGAAATACTTAGACCAAGTTGTCCCCTATGAGAGCTTTTCCCTACATAGAGGATATTCTGTGAGTTCCTATTTGCGGAGTTTCCTCATGATCATCCAGATGGTGGAGATACCCATGGAAATGGCAATTCTGCCAAAGGCCATAGCTATCCACATTGAGGCACTGGGTCCTCAGTGTTACCTGGCCAACGATTCCTTCCATGGTCTCCCTGCCTGCCAGTGCCCTTTAACACTCTCTCTCTAGTGTTGGAATCAACACAAGTCAATGCAGATCCAGGATTAACTTATTTTCTGCCGCCCCACAGACTTAGAGGGTGGACAATGCTACAGAAAAAGGCTTAGCCCTGTCTCTTTCTACCCCACCCAAGAATCAGATCTTTGCACTTCATCAACAGAGGGGCATCCAATGTGTTGGGGAGGAAGGGGAAAGAAGGTCACAGAACTTAACTCCCCTCTTGCTCACCCTCCTGCCTGCTTGCATCTTCTGCTTTGGATTCTCCTCTGGTTCTGAAAACAGAACAGGAACATTTTGCTCTTACCAGGAAGCATTAGTGAGGACCTATGAGGTCTCACGTCTGCAGAGACAAGTAAAGCACCTCAGTCATGCATTTCATGCTGTATATACCATAATAATGACACAATAGGGCATAAACCCAATTAGATTTCTTATTTGTAGAAACTGAGTCATGTGTAGCAAACAAAGTTAGACAGGGATTAGAGCTAGTCACAGGAGAATGTAGGAACTCTGTGAGCATTAAATAAATGGGACGTGAGATCAGCATGGTCTGTAGTACAAATTAAATTAATTCCCAGAAAATATTCATAAATATTTTTTTAAACAGATATGCAGATATTTTGTTCTATATCCAACTTATATTTTTAGGTTCCTATTGCTACCTGTCCATTTTTTGCCATGGAATCTATTTCTTTATCCTACAATCACCAAGTAAATGCACCAGTTGTTAGAATAGGTAGCAGTTATTGATAATTGTGTTTGGCACATGTACACTGGTGCCAGAGCAATGCTCTGTCACTTAAGTTATTTATTTCTAATCGCACAATACAATTTTACTTAACAATCCAGTGGGATCACTTTACTCCTTACTTGAACTTTTCTCCTCTCATATCAGACTCATCTATCTGTCCAGAGGCACTATTAGGAAGGCCGCTTTTATCTCCTGGAAATGAAGGCAGCTCTTTTGGAAACGTTTCTTAGTACTCAAAAGTGGCGGGGAGCCACCTATGAGATTATATGAGATTATTTAAAAGATAGCGAAAGCACACACACACACACACACACACACACACACACACACACACACACACACACACACAGCATTTATGAAATGGAAGGATGCTGGGTAAGCATGCAATATGAAGACCAAATTAGAGGTAGGAGGTAAAATTGTCCTATACATTTTGGAGTCATTCAGATGAAGAATCTTTCTGCTTAGATAGTATTGAGCATGTCTCTGACACTAAGGAGTCCCTGGACACAGGAATCCAAAATGGTTAACTTATTTTCTGTACAAAGAAATATCCTCATTCCATCTGCTCTGTTATTCTGCCTTGTTACTTTTTCCTTGTTAAAATATTTCAATATACTTGTTTCATTTTCTACTACTCTACAACAGAAGAGTGCTCTGGGTACCTAAACAATCTCTTAAAAGACACTCTAAATAGAAACATACTATATGAGTTACTCCTAGTTCGCAATACCCTAGCTGTGACAAAAAAAAATAACAAGAATTTAATATAAACTTTACAGAATCCCCACCAGCCTCCCACTCTCGCCACCACCTAGCCTCCCACATCTCCTTCTGGGGTAGGGAGAAAAGATGGGTCTTGCAGAATAGCCTGAAGGTTAACAAACTGCTTATTATGTACTAAGATGGGAAAGTGAGTTTCAAAGATGCAGAGCCCTCACAAAGAACACCACATCAACAGCCCCCCCTCCCCCAGCCTTTTTACAGATGGGGCTCCAGATCAGGTGCCTGCTCTAACTGCTAGTGGGGAAATTTTATTGGTAGAAGGCAAGTTTTTAAGATAGACCATTTAGAGTTGGGATCTACCTGAGATCTGTCTAAACCAACACCTTAAATTCAACCCCAAACCAATGGGGGGCCAGTAGAAACCATAAAGCTCAGATTTAGTACAGTAGCAGAAAGAAATCCATACATGAGTATAAGTAGTACATATAGTGCATAGGAGCTATTAATGATTTTTCACAGCTGGAACGATTTAAAAATGCACCACTGAAATTATTTATTTTCCAGTTGGCATATTCATATGAAGTAAATCAATGCCATATTCTTTTCCAGCCTCACTGACCCCAAGTTCCCTTCTGCTCCCATATCCAAGAAACCTATATATTCCTATATATATTAAGAGGGGGTCATGCAAATCGATTTTCTTGCTTAGTATAACTTACAAAAGAGCAGAGGAAGGGCCAGCAAAAAAGGCTGGCAGATGATCATAGGAAATTAGGTGGAATTTGGTCAAATAAACAAGTTCTTCTTCTTACTTTCCCCTCCTGACCTATGAAATGGCCATCTTAAAAGTGGAAATTGGCCACATGAGCAAAGTTCTTCCTCTTGTTCTCCCTCCTGATCTATAGAATAGTCATTAACAGAACCACTGCCTCAATCAGACAAAGTTTTATTAGAACATACTTATTGGGCAAAATTCTTCTCCTTTGTTTGCACTGGAGACCTTTAGTAGGAAATTGTTCAGTCACTTAGTGCATGGAAGTTCCACTCCCTTTACAGAATAAATGGAATAGCTATCTGGATGTCTGGGAAACAACATTTGACCCATATATTATTAGCCCTTCATATTTTTTCTGTACTTACAGTCCCCCCTTTTTAATATTTACCAAGATATTTATTGGTAAAACCAAATGTCTCCTCTGTAGAAAATTGTGATCCTGATGTCGAAATGACAGACTGGACTTCTACATAGTGTGCTTCCGCAGATGTGCACAGGCTGAAATTGTGTACAGCATCATTTGCCCCATAACCTCAGCTGTGCAGAACACAACACCATTCACGGCCTCAGAAACAATTCTGACATTATAATCAAAATGTCAAAGGAGGTGCTGTAGTCATCATGAACAGGTCAGATTATGAACAGGAGGCTGCCAGACAACTCTCCAACACCACATTCTACAGGCCACTATCCTCCGATCCCACTGAGGGTTACCAAAAGAAACTGCACCATCTGCTCAAGCAACTCCCTGTTATGGCACGGGAACAAATCTACACAGACACACCCCTAGAGCCCCAACCAGGGGTATTCTATCTGCTTCCCAAGATCCATAAACCCGGAAATCCTGGACGCCCCATCATCTCGGGCATTGGCACTCTTACAGAAGGATTATCTGGCTATTTGGACTCTCTTCTCAGACCCTACACTACCAGCACTCCTAGCTATCTTCGAGACACCACTGACTTCCTGAGGAAACTATAATGCATTGGTGATCTTCCTGAAAACACCATCCTGGCCACCATGGATGTAGAAGCTCTTTACACCAATATTCCACACGAGGATGGACTGTCAGGAACAGTATCCCTGATGAGGCCACGGCACACCTGGTGGCTGAGCCTTGTGACTTTGTCCTCACCCACAACCATTTCAGATTTGGGGACGACTTATACCTTCAAGTTAGCGGCACTGCTATGGGTACCTGTATGGCCCCACAGTATGCCAACATTTTTATGGCTGACTTAGAACAACGCTTCCTCAGCTCTCGTCCCCTAGCACCTCCTCTCTACTTATGCTACATTGATGACATCTTCATCATATGGACCCACAGGAAGGAGGCCCTTGAAGAATTCCACCTGGATTTCAACAATTTCCACCCCACCATCAACCTCAGTCTGGACCAGTCCACACAAGAGATCCACTTCCTGGACACTACAGTGCAAATAAGTGATGGTCACATAAACACCACCCTATCCCGGAAACCTATTGACCGTTATACTTACCTACATGCCTCCAGCTTCCACCCAGGACAATCACATGATCCACTGTCTATAGCCAAGCCCTAAGATACAACCGCGTTTGTTCCAATCCCTCAGACAAACATCTACAAGATCTTTATCAAGCATTCTTAAAACTACAATACCCACCTGGTGAAGAGAGGAAACAGACTGACAGAGCGAGATGGGTACCCAGAAATCACCTACTACAGGTCAGGCCCAACAAGGAAAATAACAGAACACCACTGGCCATCACGTACAGCCCCCAGCTAAAACTTCTCCAGCGCATCATCAACGATCTACAACCTATCCTGGAAAATGATCCCCCACTCTCACAGGCCTTGGGAGGCAGGCCAATCCTCGCTTACAGACAGCCCCCAAACCTGAAGCAAATACTCACCAGCAACTACACACCACACCACACCACAGAAACACTAACTCAGAAACCAATCCCTGTAACAAACCCCTTTGCCTCCTCTGTCCCCATATCTACCCTAGCAACACCATCACTGGACCGAACCACACCAGCCACACCATCAGAGGCTGCACATCTACTAATGTGATATATGCCATCATGTGCCAGCAATGCCCCAGTGCCATGTACATTGGCCATACCGGACAGTCTCTACGTAAAAGGATAAATAGACACAAATCAGACATCAGAAATGGTAACATACAAAAGCCAATAGGAGAACACTTCAATCTCCCTGGACACTCAATAACAGATTTAAAAGTAGCCATTCTTCACCAAAACAAACCCTTCAAAAAGAGACTTCAAGAGAAACTGCTGAGCTACAATTCATTTGCAAACTTAACACCATCAATTTGGGCTTGAATAGGGACTGGGGGTGGCTGGCTCACTACAAAAGCAAATTTCCCCCTCTTGGTATTGACACCTCCTCATCAATTTTTGGGAGTGGACTACATCCACCCTGACTAAATTGGCCTTCAACATTGGTTCTCCACTTGTATGGTAACTCCCTTCTCTTCATGTGCCAATATGTATTTATGCCTGTATCTGTAATTTTCACTCCATGCATCTGAAGAAGTGGGTTTTTACCCAGGAAAGCTTATGCCCAAATAAATCTGTTAGTCTTTAAGGTGCTACCAGACTCCTCATTGTTTTTGTGGATACAGACTAACACGGCTACCCCTCTGATACAAACGCAAGTGACACTGCTGAATTAATTAGGATACATTTTAGAAAGGAAAAAAATTGAGATCAGGTTATTTCCTTGAATAGTTATGAAAAACTATAGGATTCTTTTAAGGGCTCTCTGGCACATTGTCAACTTGCCTGATGGCTGCCCAAGTTGTGGCCCTGGGGATTTGTTGGGACCCAGAATTCCTCCCACTTTCTGTCTCAGTCAATCATTCTCTCTTAAGGGAATGTTGAAGAAAAAATATATATGAAATGTTTTTTAAAACAAATACAATTAATCTTATTTCCAGCCTTTAAATTTGATTCTGATCCCCTAACCTCCAAACAGAGTCCTTAATAGTTTAAATTGTTTAACAAAAACAAATTTCACCATTATTTTAAGACAAATAGATATGTAAAATATTCAACATGTAATTGAATAAAGATCCCATGGCACTTTTATAAGTGCAGGGCTTGCTCTAAGTCTTGGTCAAAAAAATTCCCCTCTTTTTATTACTGTTAATTCTGCAATACATGAGTTATCTCTAGATTACTGACCACCCCAAAGGCAGTTGCATTTCAGTGGTATTGTACATATACAGTTTATGTTGGGTTTTGGAACTTTTCAGGATAAAACCAGCCAAAAGTGAAACTTCATTATTGTTCCTCTTTACTACTTTTTTGCTGTTTTATTCCTTCCTATTATTTGAATAGAACACCACATTTTATTTTGACTGAGATGTGTTTTATTAATAAAACAAAAAAAAATAAAATGCATGTCTACTGAAACACATGAAGCAGAATTAATTGACAGTTTATGTACCAATTTCATAATATAGACAAGATAAAGAATAAAGGAATAGATTTAATAGAAATTTAAACTACTGTGGACTTGATTAAAATGGCTAGGGGATTAGAATCAGGTTTTCATGGTGAGAATGGGATTATTTAAGGACTTCAAGCATTTTGAAAATGTTTTTAAAATGAATGGGGTCTTTCACTAGGTCTATTCATTTTTTTTAAAAATGAGGCCCAAACCAAACTTTAAAAGAAAACTGAACCCATTTTGCTCACCCCAGCAATCTGTAAGTTTGAAAGGTGCCACAAGAAACACTTCTAACCATGAAGAAACTGTATCAAGAATGACTTGTCTTTTTAAGCAAGATTACCACCTCTGTCGGGGGCATAGTAAAGCCAATTGCAATTTTTAAAAATGCCTTCAAACAAAGTTCACATTTTATTCAGGGTGAAAAGCTTTTTTCTTATCTTTCAGATTTGGGGTGAGAAAAATATTGTACTCCTGTATATTATACTGATCTCTATCACTATACCTCCGCTATAGTTTTGAATGCTGAAGAAGCACCCACATAAAACTTTGTGTTATGATAAAAATATAGGGAAAAGTAACCTTGTGACCATTCAGGAGGACAAACTGGATAAATGAACTGGGATCTAAAACCCTGATGGGGGAGCTCTACAGCTATGTATTTACTGACACAAATAAGGGAACCTTGCAAGAATCTTGTAATTTACCTATGGAAAGATTGAGATACACCAGAATGAAGTGGAAAGGGCATATATGCAATTGCAAATCAACACAAATGCAACAACTAGGTTACCAATGCTGTGTTAATCCACTACTTTTTGTTCTGTGTGTTATTTTTTTTGTTTATTTTATACCTATGCTGTAGCTCCAGTTGTGTTAGAACAACAGCAGCTTTGCTACTGTCTAAAATTACAACATGCTTTTAAAATGGAAAATGCTGTTCCATGTGCTAGAATACTGATAATTGTATGGAAAAATAAATAAGAGTTATGAAGGGCAGAAAGTAAATAAAATAAATGAATAAATAAATAAAATAGAATACATTATTAAATAGGGGTTGGAGCAAAAGGCCTGATACTGCAGCCCTAATTCAGGCAAAGCATCCTGAGGATGATTTTACATCCTGATCAGGCAAAGCATTTAAGCATTGAAGTCATTGGGTCTACTCATTTGCTTAAAATTAATCATGACTTTAAAGGCTTAGCTAGATCAGGGCCATATATTTCAGGAAAATTGCCCCAGCTCTCTTGGGCAACAGCTTCCGCATTAGTTACTCTGACTACTTGCCGGACCACTGCTTGAATTAGGACTGAGAGATGGGGAACTAGATGAAGAATGTAATGGGTTAAAGGAGTGTGTTTTGAGGTGGAGACAGGTAGAATAGGGGTTTCTTTAATAATGCTTTTCTCTGGTAATAATGTTTTGATTGTCAAATATGGTTCAGGGCCATATTATTCCACCCTTCTCATACTGAGTAGGACTACTCATAGTTTAAGGTACAATTGAGTAACGGTGGTAGAAGCTGGCCATTAGTAGATATTAATTATTTACTATATACTTCAATTTAACAAAGTATTAGCCTAAGAATGAATTAGGTACATTAGAAATAAGATAGTGAATGGTTCCAGAGAAAGCGCTATGCCATGAATAAAATGCTTTGTGACAGTCAAAAATAAATAAAGGACACTGATGAAACATCTTCCCCTACAGGAGAAAAGTTTTTAAATAAAAAATTGCATATTTAATAATTTATTTTGCAAGTTATTTGTTGTTAAAAAAAGTCTCAGAAAATATCAGAGAAACCAGCTAAAACAATGGCCTCTTGAAGTCTGAGCATCTTAACAGATGGTTCCAATTAAACTTACCTTGCTTTTTCAAGGAGAATCTCTTTTATGTCTACTACACGGTTTGCTTTTTGTTTCTGTTTATTTTGAAAACATACCTACAGCATTTTTAGATGCATAATATAGGGACAAAAGTATGTAAAAAATCTGACAAAAGCATTTCTAGCAGCTTAAACTTCTACCCCATTTTCAGCTGCTTATTCAGGTCACGTTTCCATTTACTTTCTGCTACTGTTTGAATTGATGAACAATTCTCTTCAACAGGAGGCTCCTTCAGAAGTGCTCAGTTTCTTTTCAGCTCTTCTTCCTCCTCCTCTTCTTCATCATCAAAGTGAAGGAAACATGTTTAAAAATAAAATAATGATGTTTTTCTACAAATATTTAGAAATTGAACCAGTGTACCTACTACTGTAGCCTTTATGAAAATGTGAAGGCACAGGATTTGGTCCTGATCCCAGACAAGTGAACTAACACTGCTTCATAACTTCTGCATGCATGAATGCTGATTATACAAGATATTACACAACTTATCTCACATTGTGCCATACAAATGTATTCCAGAATGACTTATCGAACTAAATTATACAAGACAATGTATCATATATTGTATTTCATTCAAAAGAAGAACAGCATATGCATGTGAGGAGATAACAGCAAAATCCATGCCAAAATGTTGGTATTAGGAGATTATATTATTTATAATATATATATACACAGAGAGAGAGAGAGAGAGAGCTAGCTAGCTAGCTGTCTTTAAAAGGTCCATAATGAAGTTTTAGAGTTTGACAAAAAAAATGAAAGCATTTATAATTACAATACTAGTTTTTCACATGCTGCTGTGAGAGCATCAAGCTCCTTCCCCCATGAATTATTTCCTGAATCAATATATTTCACACATTAGTTGTAATAAACCACATATGAACCTCCCACATGGTGTATTCAATGCCTATGATTTTTCACATCTTTCAGATTCAGCACTAAAAAACATTATGATGATTTGTGATTTTCTTTGGGGTATTTTAGATCCATAAGCCAATGAGCTCTGTGGAGCAGAAAAGCTTCTCTCTTTCATCAACAGAATTTGGTTCCAATAAAAGATATTACCTCACCTACCTTATCTCTAATATCCTGGGACCAACATGGCTACATTAACACTGGGGGGGGGGGAAACTCACCCCAAAAACCATTTTTAGTTGCTTATGACAGAGATAAGCACCTGATTTTTAAAAACAGCCTTCAGTTTTGCCGGCATAAAACAGGTAGTTAGAATTCTTGGTGCCAGTATCTGGGTTAAATTTAACGGCACTTGCACAATTGGAGGCTGCTTTTAAAAGTCAGGCCAAGAATATGGCAATAAATTATTATTTAGTAAGTAATCAAAGGACAATTCAATGCAAGCCACACAGTTCTTTTGAAAATTATTCTTAATTTGGTGAAATCTTTTCAGCAAAGTGTCTACATCTAATAGGAAAAGAGAAGAAATGGGGGGGGGGGGGGAAAGGACAACACAGTCACAATATTATTTTGAAACATTTCTTGTCAACAGTCTCATCAGAGAAGGCAGGCACAGAACCCTGTCACTGAATGAGGCAAAGGTCTTGTGGAAAAACTAATATGTGTTCATGAAATTATAGACTGTATCAAAATGCACATGTACAAGGGTGACAAATTAAGTTTGCACAGGCAACCTTAATTCAGGCATTTTCTAAGCTTTGAATGCTTGACTTTGCAACCTTAGCATTCTTTAAACATAGCTTGTTGGTATGTAATTTCTTACATTCTCCCCCCCCAACTCCCCCTTCCCCCCAAATTCCATCACATGGAACCATACTGACTCTCACATCACTCATCAGCAGAACTGGAACCTCTAGATCCACGCTAGAGTGATCACTCTGTGTTTACAGCAGTTGGCAAGACATCTGCTCGATTTTGGAACAATTGCAGGGAAAGTCCTGCTTAGCACCTCAAGTCCTAGGATGCAGCATCCTCAGTCACTTTGAGGGGTTTGCAAGTTGTCATCTCCTGTCATAGTTGATGTACGAGTTTATTTCAGTGCATCTTCTTGTGCAAACAAACTGATGAGGGATCTGCAGATGCGACTGCATGTCAGGTAGGCAGGGTTGTATGATTTTGCCACAGCCTGCTTTCTTCGCTCACGCTTCGTTTTTGGCTTTTTCTGTTCTGCTGTTCTGTTGGTCTGCAGTTAAAGCAATCAAGGTCTGCCACCATCCTGATGTGTCAGTGGCAACAGCTTCCCATGTATTTGAGTCAAGTTGGCCAGCTTTGAGAGTATTCTTATATTGTTTTCAATGGCCTCCCAGCATATGTTCTCCCATTTTTAACTGTCCATAAAATATGGCTTTGGGGAGTCATGTATCATCCATTATGTATGGGGTGATCAGCCCAGTGAAGTTGCACCTGTATCATTGGGGACTCAACGTTAGCCATGCACCATCAGTACAGGACTTCAAGTGGTCAGACAGGATACCAAACATTGATGTTACAGATGAGATGCAGACAGTGCATATGAAAACACTCTAGTTGCTTCAAGCATCTGTGATAGAGTGTCCATGTTTCACACCCATAAAGAAGAGTGCATAACACAATTCCGCGATAGACATAATATTGGTGTGAAGTCAAATGCTTTTCATGTTCCACAGGCAGTGACAAGGCTGACTATAGGCAGAACGGGCTTTAGAAATGCGCTGCATGATTTCATTGTTGATCATGGCATTATTAGCTAACATACTGCCAAGATAACAAAACTTTTCTATCACATTAAGGAGTGCATCATCAAATGCGATTTCAGGGGCAGAATACATTTTTCCTGGAACAGGCTGCTAAAGCACTTTCATTTTCTTGAGGCTAATAGAGAGTCCAAATCACTTTGCTGATCTAGAAAAGCAGTTGATTAGATGTTGCATGTCTTTGATGGCATGTACGACAAGTGTACGGTCAAGCTAACTAGCATGTCACTCACTTTAGTGTGAGCATGAAGATGCTGGATACTGAAGATGCAGCCATATATGTGGCATTGCATGTAAATACCCCATCTGCAGTCTTTGAAATAATCTAGCAGCATAGCACCAAAGAGAACGGTAAGTAGTGTAGGTGAAAACACAGAGTCCTAATTAATACCATTCGTGACAAACAAAGGTTCTGAGGAAGCACCAATTTCCAACACTCTAGCCAGCATGCCATCAAGGAATGAATACACAATGATGATGAATTTTTGCAGGCACCCAACTGTGTGAAAGATTCACCAGACACCCTCATGATTAACAGTGTTGAAGGCCTTCATCAGGTCTACAGACACCATATAGAGGTCATTGTTTTGTTACACAGTCAGGTTGGCACATAGGAGATATGAGGGGGTGAAACATGCTCATACAAAATAGTCAGAGAATTTAGTTTCCAAACTAATAAGTCTCTACTGAGTATGTGCAAATTGATTTTTCATAGGCTTATCAACTTGGCCAAATTTGGGTGGATTTTCGTAGGAAGAGCAAAAGCCACATCCAGGGTGGCCCTGTTGCTAATTGTCAAGTCCCTGCTCCAAAGCATGGAGATATTACAGCTTCTCAATTAAAGGTTGTAAGAATTTTTTAACATGGGCAGAACAATGTATTTTTCCCTACTCTTGTTCTTGAAAGTGGCTGAACCATTTTAGCTGAAACTTGAAAAATATAAATAAAATATAAAAATAAAAAAGTATACCCTGAGGCAAACACCCAGCATGGAAATTTTCAGGCCAAAAAGTTATAGCAACTGATAGTCTTATACTGGAAAGTGTTAAGTAACCTTATTATAGGCAGAGCTACCAGTTCTGCCTATAATACATATAGATGTGATATGAACACCTTCTAGTAAGAAATAGAGATTGCCCACTGATTTCACATAGACTGTAAATACACACATGCCAGTCGGAAAAGTTCAGAAGCCCCAGAATACCAAAAACATAGCATTGTGACCATAAACTGCAGAAAGGAGGATTCAAAAGAGAAAGAAAGTGAAAGACCCTAATGTCAAAATTTAAAACCCTTACACTCAGCATGAAGGCTTCTTAAGAATATCATCATGGAATGAATTCATAAATGCATATGCTTGAACAGAAAATGGAAATCTAGCCCTAATGAAGACAATAGAAAGGTATATAAACCATTGAGGGGAAAGTACAAGATTAAAATTAGGAAGACTAAGAAGGAATTTGAAGAGCAAATTGCTAAAGGTATAAAACAAAAACAATTTTTTTTTAAAAAAAAAGTCTGTCAGAAACTGGAAGCCACCGGGCTAAATTTGAAAATTACATTGTGTTATAACACATTAACTAAAAAAATGTTAAATGTGTGCTAGTACTCAGTGTAGATAAGTACTGTTGTGCTTAAAATCATGTAGCCAGTCACAGTTGTGGAATTTTTCCACAAACTTCAATGAATATTGGATCAAGCCCTAAGTGATCCTGTACAGAAGGAGCAAGTAGTCCATGAAACATCAGCTCAAAATGAGAAAACCAGAAATGTAGGAATCCAAATCAGCAATCAAAATAGGCTTACTGACAGGGGGGAAAAATACAGTGGTGAAAGTGAATAAAGGAGTGTTAGTTACCTCTTCACATAACACAATAACCAGGGGTCACCCAATGAAATTAATAGGCGACAGATTTAAAGCAAACATAAGGAAATACATCTTCACACAACGCATAGTCAATCTGTGGAACTCATTGCTAGGGGATGTTGTGAAGGCCAAAAGTATAACTGGGTTCAAAAAAGAATTAGATAAATTCATGGACGATAGGTCCATCAATGGCTATTAGCCAAAATGGTGAGGGATGTAATGCCATGCTCTGGGTGTCCCTAAAACTCTGACTGCCAACAACTAGGACTGTATCACTAGCTAAATGCCCTGTTCTGATCATTCCCTCTGAAGCATCTGATGCTGGCCACCATAGGAAAATGGAATACTGGGCTAGATGGAGCACTGGCCTGATTTAGGATGGCCAGTCCTATGTTCTTATATGATTGAGATTGAGAATATAGCTAGTGTTGTCAGGATATCTTAATAGGGTTGCCAATTTTGGTTGGATTTATTCCTGGAGGTTTCATCACTCATAGACTCATAGATTTTAAGGTCAGAAGGGACCATTATGATCTTCTAGTCTGACCTCCTGCACAACGCAGGCCACAGAATCTCATCTACCCACTCCTGTAACAAACCCCTGACCTATGTCTGAGCTATTGAAATCCTCAACTTGTGGTTTAAAGACTTCAAGGTGCAGAGAATCCTCCAGCAAGTGACCCATGCCCCATGCTGCAGAGGAAGGCGAAAACCCCCCAGGGCCTCTGCCAATCTGCCCTGTAGGAAAATTCCTTCCCAACCCCAAATATGGCGATCAGCTAAACCCTGAGCATGTGGGCAAGACTCACCAGCCAGACACCCAGGAAAGAATTCTCTGTAGTAACTCAGATTCCACCCTATCTAGTGTCCCATTTACTGCTAATAACACTGCTCTACAGCCAAAATGCTTCTGAAATAAATGTAGTCAAACTTTACTAATTCTGGGTCACTGAGAACGAAAATGGTGCTTAAAATTGTTGATTGGCTCTAGTTTTCAAGATATGCTATTGGGTCAGTATATACGACCCTTGACTTGGGAATGGCGGAGGATAAGTGAGTTATAAAGGGAAGGGATCTCAATTTAAACCAGAAATGACTAAAATACATCTTTGACTGGATCTATGAATAAATCTATGACTGGGTTTGGACAGTACTTGCTTTTTAGGCAAAACAATGAATGATGCAATCTGAAGCTGGTATTGCGTCATACATGATATGAATTGCATCATGTTATTCCTAGAAGTCATGGATGATGCAATCATAATGAAGCTTACATCACTCTGCTGAACAAATTGCCCTATATCAGCTCTAGAAATCATACAGTGTCGTGCTCTCTTATTTGTCAGTGTTTGATTTTGCAAAGGGACACATTTCTGTTTAGCCAAAGTGAGCTGAGATGCCTCGTACTTGTGTGAACAGTGCAGATAACTTCTGCTATGTTTGTGGTGAAGTGACTTTTGCATCACAAAAGCGCAGTATAACCACTATGGTTAAGAAAGTCTATCACCTTTATTTTGGCTGCAAAATTGGAGATCAGGACAAGAAGTGGGCCCCACACATATGCTGCAACACTTGTGCAACAAATCTTCGCCAGTGGTTGAACAGGCAAAGGAAATCTATGCCTTTTGCAGTGCCAATGATTTGGAGAGAGCCAACAGATCATACCAGCAATTGTTACTTCTGCATGGTGCCTCCAGTTGGGAAAGGTGTGTCAAAGAAGAAAAAGTGGACTGTGCATTATCCAAACAGTCCATCAGCTATACGCCCAGTACCCCACGGAGAAGGACTGCCGGTTCCTGATGCACCAGAATCATTCTCACTTGAGTCAGACGAGGAAGAGGATGAAACTTCTGGTCCTGAACCATCAATGTCATAGGACCCACATTTTCTCCCATCCTCCTCCTCTGAACCACACCTCATAACACAAGGTGAACTGAATGACCTTGTCAGGGATTTGGAACTACCCAAGAGTAAGGCAGAGCTGTTGGGCTCCAGACTATAGCAGTGGAATCTCCTGGCAGGTGATGTTAGGGTTTCCATGTTCCGTGACCGTCAAAAGGATCTTGTCCCATTCTTCTTCATGGAAGGTGATCTTGTAGCCTGCAACAACATCGATGGCATGATGGCAGCCCTCAACATCGTTCACGATCCAGATGAGTGGAGACTGTTCATTGATTCATCGAAGACGAGTCTTAAAGCTGTTTTACTGCAGAATGGCAATGTTTTGCCATCAATTCCAGTTGGTCATGCAGTCCATATGAAGGAAACCTATGACAACAGGAAACAACTTTTGAGGTGCATAAACTATGACCAACATCAGTGGCAGCTTTGTGGCGATTTGAAGGTTGTTGCTCCCTTGCTTGGTCTGCAGACTGGATACACAAAGTACTGCTGTTTTCTCTGCGAATGGGATAGTCGTGCAAGAGATTCTCACTACATCAAGAAAGATTGGCCACTCCGACAGTCATTGGAGCCTGGGAGGAAAAGTGTTCAGCATCCACCACTTGTTGAATCAAAGAAGATTTTGTTACCACCCTTACACATCAAGCTGGGTCTGATGAAGAACTTTGTCAAGGCCATTGACAAAACACAAGCAGCTTTCAAGTACCTCCGTGGAAAATTTCCAAGGTTAAGTGAAGCTAAGATAAAGGAAGGTGTCTTTGTTGGTCCTCAGATTCGTGAACTTCTTCGAGATGATGCATTTGACCATGCACTGCGTGGCAAGGAAAAGACGGCATGGAAAGCCTTCCAGTTAGTGGCAATAAATTTTCTTGGAAACAAGGCAGACAACTACAGGTTGTTGGTGGAAAACCTCCTCAAGGCATACAAAAGCCTTGGTTGCAACATGTCACTAAAGATACATCTTTTGCACTCTCGTCTAGATTTTTTTCCACCGAACTGCGGAGCAGTGAGCGACGAGCACGGCGAGCGATTTCACCAGGACATTGCAACAATGGAGAAACGCTATCAGGGCAAATGGAGCCCATCAATGCTTGCAGACTATTGCTGGACAGTGACAAGAGATGCTCCATTTAATGAATACAAGAGACAAGCCAAGAAGCGCCGAGTAGACACTGAATAGGACTAAACTATGTACAGAATAGTTTTTTGCCTTTTGTTTCATAATAAATTTTATTTATATAACCCTTTTGCTGATTTTTAAAGTGTTACATAAACAGGACAGGTGAAATATTATCATATAAAGCAACCATAAACACATGAAAAGATCTAGGTTTACAATTTATGATTAAAACTCTACTATCTACACAATATACATAGACATAAAATGTAAAAACTTAAATATCCTAGAAACAGTAGCCAATCAGTTGTTTTAATTGTCATATTTGAATTCAGCACATCAAAATACATAATAAATAGCACATTTTATCTCTGAAGCAGACGACTTCTCAAAAATTGTAGACCAGTGTAATCAAAGATCAATTAATTGCCAAAATTAGGCTATCCCATCATATCATCCCTTTCATAAACTTACCAAGCTTAATCTTGAAACCAGATATGTCTTTTGCCTCCACTGCTCCCCTTGGAAGGCTATTCCAGAACTTCACTCCTCTGATGGTTAGAAATCTTCATCTAATTTCAAGTCTAAACTTCCTGATGGCCAGTTTATATCCATTTGTTCTTGTGTCCACATTGGTACTGAGCTTAAATAATTCCTCTCCCTCCCTGGTATTTATCCCTCTGATATATTTATAGAAAGCAATCATATCTCCCCTCAGCCTTCTTTTGGTTAGGCTAAACAAGCCAAGCTCTTTGAGTCTTCTTTCATAAGACAGGTTTTCCATTCATCGGATCATCCTAGTAGCCCTTCTCTGTACCTGTTCCAGTTTGAATTCATCCTTCTTAAACATGGGAGACCAGAACTGCACACAATATTCCAGATGAGGTCTCACCAGTGCCTTGTATAACGGTACTAACACCTCCTTATCTCTACTGGAAATACCTCGCCCGATGTATCCCAAGACCGCATTAGCTTTAATTAAAGATTAATCTTCAATTCCTGGAGACTCCAGGACAATCCCGGAGGGCTGGCAACCCTATATCTTAACTGTGCATTTCCATACTTTCAAATATTTAGACTTCCATTAAATTTAACTTTAATTTTGAATTATTTAGGTTTCTGATGGCTGTTTTATCATCATTACAAGTGGTCTTATAAGATTATTTATCCTTAACTACTGATATATATTTTACCTTATCATCGGCTTATCTTGACTTCACTTCAAGAAGTTTTTGTCTGAGACTATCATTCATTTCAGTCACTATTACCAAAAGCCAACACTAGCCCTCAATAAGGTACCTAAAGGAAATGGCTGACTTCCTGACCAACTTCACTACTTACAGTTCTCTCAAGCTTTTCGGAGTTCTCAGGTTCATGAGAACCTAAAACTCCAAGTGATGCCCATGGGTCATGATCCCTGGCAACGTGAACCCATCAGTTTCAGTTTGCACACAAGCCCTATTTAGGATTAGGTTAGTAACCTAAATACACTAAGAATATAAGTGAAGTCCAACATCTGCAATGCTCATGAAAACTCCTTTCAACACCTACATACCAAAAAGAAGCAACTTTTAACCTTTTATTATTATTTTTAAAATCCTGCTTACTTAAATAAAAATGAAGATATTTCTCCTCAGAGAAAGACCTTTATTCAAATTTCCCTTACTGAAGTGGATCTGCTTTACATAAAAATATTCCTAGTGCTTTATTTTCTGTCTTGACTGTAATTAATACTGACAGTTATCACATTTACGTGACTTGAGATGGCATTGATATATTTAAAATAATCAGCTTTCTGTGAAACAGTACCCATGCAAACCCCAAAATGTCAGTAGTGAATTTAATGTATTTGTTAGTGTTCTGATAAGAGCTGCAGTAAGAACTGTGCATTTGTCTGCAAGAGTCATATTCCTGAGGATTCCAGCTGTGGGATACCAGGAACAATCCAGCTGTACAGCTTAATCATATAGAAGTATGTTTGTGGGAAATGCCCTTTTTCCATCTTCAGTCAATTACCATCCCAAACTATTGGATTTCTGCCACAAAAGACATAGTGCATTCAATGTCCAGTTTTGTTCTGGATTAAGTAAGTTATAACATTTGAAGTCTGCCCTAGGTAATGCTCAAAATAAACAAACGGAGACCAGGAACAACTGAAAATCTTTCTGAGATGATAAAGACTCTTTTTCTTCAACTACAATTACTTTTAAAAAGTTTTAATGAATGTAGTGCTTGTGAAAGGTGCTGGCTTGTCAGCATTGGAGACCACAGCTCTCTCTTTGGGGCTTTATTGAAGTCAATAGAAAAACTACTATGGACATCAAAAGTCTTTGGATCAGTTCTTTAATCTTAGAACTGTGTGATGATGTGTACTCCCCACACTGGCCCTGAGAGGGTTGAATTAGGCCAGGCAGGCCCAATCAACCAGCAAACAGGAGAGATTTAGGCTCTGAGGAGTCCACTAATTGAAAGCAAGCTCACCTGTGAGGGAACAAGTGGGGCTTACATAAAGCCTAGAGATTGGCAACAGAGGGTCAGGCTGCAGGGTGAAGAGTGGCAGTCACTTTCTCTCAGGGAAGGAGGGATAGGAATCTCTGGGACCTAGTAGAACCATAGGTGATAGGGATCTGACTAGGAAGAGTGGAAGCAAGGCAGCAAATAGTCCAGAGGTGAGAGCAGTAACATTAGAGAAACTGTAGACCTTGATTGCTTGATAAAGGGCCCTGGACTGGAACCCAGAGAAAAGGATGGGCCTGGGTTCCCCTACCAATCACTGCAGAGTGGTACTGCCTGGGGCAGTGAATTAGAAGACTGCCTGGGTCACTGCAGGAGTGACAGGGCCAGGGTGGCAGGTGTGAGCACTGCCTGATGCCAAATGAGGGAAAGTCTTTGAAGGACTCCATCCTGGAAGGGGAAAACCACCTAGGGTATGTCTACACTACAATGAAAAACCCATGGCTGACCCATGCCAGCTGACTCGGGCTCCTGGGACTGGGGTGAGGGGCTGTTTCATTGCAGTGTAGGCTTCCGGGCTTGGGCTGCAGCCTGAGCTCTGGGACCTCCCACCGCCAATATGAAAAGATATGACTTCTTGAACAAGGTCCCATCAATCACTTCCATAGTGAAGGAGTCATCCTACCCTCCCACAAAGGGAGATGCGGACAATTACCTTCACAATCCAGCAAGTGGCCCACTATATACACAGGGTCAATAACTACCTCAATTATTTCCATGGCTGACATTGGAGCCATTAATATTTTGAAGAGTCATCATCCATATGGACGCTAAAGTTGCCCAGGACAATCAATCTCTCCATATCTGGAGAAACAAGATCAGGTTAGCGATTTCCTACAACTGGAAAGTTTTTTAGATGACATAAATCTCAGAAGTTATTTTACATTATTATTTAATTCAAAATTGGAAAAAAAATCATAAAGACATAACTGGACACATAGGTGTAATTCTAACCCCACTGAAGACAAAGAGACTTTTACCATTGATTTAATGTAGCCAGGATTTCACTCATACTATGGAAAATGTACAGAGATATGGAATTGGTTTGTACCACAAATGATACTATAAATTAAGTTCAAAATATTGTATGTATTGCAGTGTTAAGTGATAATTCCTCTTTGAAAGGCTGAGGTTACCTCATTGCTAAAAAGTGTATATATATGTCACTACAACGCAAGTGATTTTTTCAGTGAAGTCAATACAGTTATAATAGATAAGCCATCAAGCATTCTAGTAATGAATCAAAGTCCTGGATAATGTGACCTATACGTATTACAGTAATGTTAACCTTAATACTTAGCAGTTGTTGCTAACAGCATGACAGAGTAGTTAAATTTATCAATACAGTCATCCGAGGGTCTTTGTCATGGACAACTAGAGCACAGCTTATGTAGAACTAGAGTCAACTGAACCCTTATAAAGTTAGTAAATACCGAACAATTCCAATGTTTTTAATGCATCTTATTTATTACACATGTTTCTGCTGTTATAATAATGACCAAGCTGGAAAGTTCTCAGATGTACATACAAATGTCTACAATTTTATTTTATTGATTTCAGAGGGTTTACATTATTTAACCATGTGCAAAAAGATGCCACAGTGGAATAATCATACAAAATCTGTGTTTATTTATATAGACAAATTAAGTTATATTTTCCAAGAAAGAATGGCATTCCCTCTGGATACACAGAGTGATCTCAGGGTAATGATTAATATCTGTGGAGGGTCTGCGTGCAGATTAGCCATAAGGGAGGGTCCCAGGCTCAGCCCAAAAGTTAAAGCTGACCAGGTTTAACTTTGACTTTTGTGACTATTTTTAGAAAGCATTTTTATTAAAGAGAATTGATGTAAGTAGTTTGTTATAAAATTCAGTTTGTGTCTTCATAATCTCTTGAAGACATGTACTTCAATTTTATATTTTTAATTTCTTCTTAATTCTAGAACAGAAGCATTCCAATAAATGTAAGAACAATAGCTATGAAAATCAGAATTCAACCAAGTATAGAAAGATTTTTAAATGGGTGAAAATGGTATAAATTCTCATCTTTCAAATATGTATACTGCAAGGCTCTAATGTTTAAAAAATCACAAGCAAGGTCCAAGAATGTAAACTGAGTTAAAGGTTTTAGTATATTAAGAATTAGAACAGACACTATGGGCTAAATTTAGCTCTCAGTTACAATGATATCTCAGAACAGAATTTGATGCAACATCATCTATTAAACTACACAAGTTCCCTATTCTGTATCAACAAGCAATTGTGCCCCCAGATGGGTGCAGATAACAATTCAAAACTAAATCCCATGAGCTCTCGTAACATCAGCACTCTCTCATTGAGGGCCTAATTCAATACCCATTGAAGTTAATGAAAAGATTTCCATTTCAGTGGTCATTATATTGTACCTTACAGGACTGGGCCCAAGGGTGCAAATTAGCATAGGGGTCCAATTCTACACCGTTTAAGTCAATAAGAGTTTTGCCAAAGTTTTGCCAATCACTGCAATGGGAGTAAGACTGGGACAGTCATGTGCATCCATATTCTGTCTGTCAACAGTCTCATGCACATCTTTCTACATGATACAAACATGAATAATCTGTGTGGCACAGAGAGTGTAGCACAGAATCCATTTCTGAGTACACATGTACACAGTCATGCAGGCTATACCCCCTGAATCCTAGGTCTCACCTGGAAATGTGTCTTCCCCAAGAACGTTGTGACAAAACACCTACAGTGCAGCCTCTCTGAAGACAATAAGGAAGTCAGAATAGCATTGGACACTTCCACCTCAAATATTTGCTGCTGCTTGTGGGGTTTCTGGGACACAGAGTGGTGCCTGCCAGAACATACTCCTTAGGACACATTATGAAAAGTCAGAGCTGTACTAAATTACATACTATCATGGTAAAGAGTGGCAACTAGCTAAGGTTGTAAAACACTTTCCATTATAGCCCTCTAGGATCACATTCACAACTTTATGAAAGTATCGACTTCTGGGCTGAAATTTTCCATCCTTCTTCATCGTCTGAAAGGGACATTTTTTTATTTTGTGAGCAACTGAGCACAATCCATTCAGTCATAGAAGAAAGAAAGATATGCATATTCCCCACTCTAATGTTAATATTAAAACAGGAACAGACATGAACAGAATGAGTCCTGCACCATCCTGAACAGAGGAAACAAACCCTGAATTAGTCTCCAAAATCACTCCCCTCCTGGAGTTTGGCATCACTTGTAATTAGGGTGACCAGATGTCCCGATTTTATAGGGACAGTCCCGATTTTGGGGTTTTTTTCTTATATAGGCTCCTATTACCCCCCTTCCCCATCCCGATTTTTCCCATTTGCTGTCTGGTCACCCTACTTGTAATGCAATAACACAACATAAATCTAAACATAAGCTTCTCCCTTTATCATCATGATTCAGCAGTAATTCCTCTGAATCTTATTGCAGGGTTATGGCACTTGAAGCCAATGTTTCAACAGAAGAACTCTTCATTTACACAGAATCTGACCATTTACCAGCATATTATAGATTCCAATTAGGTTTTTAAATAGGGAACTCAGGAGTTGATCCCTACAGATTTCAAATAGAATTGCCTGCATGGTTTAATTGCAGGATGCTTTTCCAGCTTATAGTTGGTGGTATGGGTAAAGATCTAAAGCCGAGAGTAGGAGACAAAGGGTGCAGTAACTGTGTTCTTCAAATATCAACAGTTGTGCTATTTATGACTTTTTCTATAATTATAAAAGTCTGAAATCTTATTGAGTGATTCAGTTTGTAAATAAAAGGTAATTTTATTCATGGATATCCCATATTTCAGCATTAATATTCCCCTACTATTCCTTCAGATCAAATAATAGAGTATTCATATGCAGATAACTATTAATAACTCATTAATCACATGCTATAGGAATTGCAATGCGCTTTCAGGCCAATGTGAGGAATGGCAGTTGTGATATTTGTAGCTTTGTCAGATGCAGGAGAAATACAGAGAACAGCAACAGGATTTTTATGCTGTAACCATCAATCTGGCTAAAGCATTTGACACTGTCAGTAAACCTGGACTATGGCAACTCTTATGTAAGTTTGTCTGTCCAGAAAAATTCATCAAAATTCTGAGGCTATTTCATAGCAGACTGCTCAGATGATTCAGTGTAGATGGTGTTCTGTCTAACCCATTTCCTATCACTAATGGTATTGAGCAGGTCTGTGTAATTCATCCAATCCTGTTCAATCTCTCCTACACAGCAATGTTCAATGACACTACAAGAGACCTGAATGCTGGCATCAAGATATGTTTCCAATCCTCTGGAAAAGTATTTAACCTGAACAGGCAGTGATCTTCCACAAAGGTTTTTAAGGCAATTGTTCATGAGCTGCTGTATGCCGATGATAGTGGCCTAGAGGCACATACTCAAGAAAAGATACAATTGATTACAGACATATTCACTGAATCTGCTGGAAGGTACTGGCTGACAATCAATCTGAAAAAGTCATGCAAAAAAGTCTGATGGAAAACATACATTTACTGCAAAGAAATAGTTATGCCGGAAATCTAAGAAATTTTACTGCAAAATGGTGTCTGCCTTGTATCCATCTCTCTCTCACGATCAGATTTTCTTAGCAGGAAGGGGGCTATAACAGAAAGGTCTGAACAGACTACCTTTAAAAGGTTTGTAGAGGCAAAAAAGAAAGGGAGGGAAAGAAAGAGAATGGTGAAGGCAGTAATAATCTAGTAACAATACAATAACTGATTTAATAAATAATAAAAATGCATATTTTTATCCATCACTGTTTCATAAAATAATTGGTGGCCAAAATATTAACCAAGCCACAGCTTAAAGAAGACCATCAAATGTAAAAAAAAAAATTTGGGGAGGGAATGTAAAGATATTTTGACCTCATTTGAGACTCAGTTTAGTAATAATTAGGCTCCATCGCTGTTAGTGTACTGGAACCTCACAGGTCTGTTCAGTTCTATTGAGAATTAGGAAAAGGCTCCCATTCTCTGGTGCCTGTGAAAGGCTGACTACATCACTGGGCAGGCTGCATCCCTCACATTCACTGCAGAATTGCTGCCTACTCTGGTCACACTTGGCAAATAGGCAGGAGAACTCAAAAAACAGCAGTAGCGTTCTGGAGCTTTTTGTTGAAGAAAAATGATGATTGCCCACCTGCTTGTGCAGTCCAAGGTCTGCCAGTTTCCTTCAGGATACACTCATTGTCCACCTGCCCCTTCTTCCCCTTCATACAGCTTTCATGGTAGTAACTCTTGGGAACACAGTGGGTTGGGGAGGCATGAGCTCATGGTGAGCAAACCAGTGCAAGATGCAGTATTTACTTTTCAGGTTTGCTGAGCCAGCTTGAGCACCTGTTGCAGAGCCCAAGTCCCTTACTCACCCACACAAGCACTGCTTAACCCTGTGCAATCTCAGTCCCTTAAATATATTTCTGCTCAACAGAATCCTAGGTCTTGTTTCTGACTCTGACTCATAGAATGTAAAGAGGAAAGGTAAGATTCTCCTAATCACTAACAGCTTTGAATGTATGCATTTTGCTTGTTCATGTAACTCATACTGTAGTTAGCACTGAATACTGAAAATATGGCACTTGCAAGCATATAGTCTATTCTTGTTGTTATAAATAAGTGCAGCTTTTTTTCTGTTGTGTATTTTAGTATAGAGCCATTGCTAGTGAGTCTATAGTTAAGGTTTCATTTATATTTTCACATAAAGCAGGATTGAAGTCCCCCGCTTACACAATTTATTGACTGAATTCCGTCTCCAATTTTGGCAAAGGAACTCTCGCGGGTCAAATGATTTCCTATGTAACCATTTCAGTGAAATATTCACTGTTTTTTTCAGAGGATACATTTAAAAAATTGTTCCTTGTTGATATTATGCCCTGTTTTCCGTGTGTTTCTTTGGGTTCCTCTGACTAAAATGACCACAGTCTCTGCAAAATCCAAGTCTCACCCTCCCTTCACTGTCATGATTTTTCAGACGTAGACCACTTTTTAAATTAAACACCTCCCAGCCAAATGCCTGTTCTCCCAACCCTGCTTCTCATCTTCATGATTCTCCCATGCTTCCTCCATATTCCCCTTCAATCCCTATGTTCATGGGACACATCATGTAGCACCACTCTGGGATGCTGGGTAGTGGGAGAGGAGGCTGGGCTGAGGAGAGGAGGCATAATGGGGTTAGCTAGGATGTAGGATTAGGAGGAAATATTAAGACAAACTGGTGTTTGTGCTGGGGGCCCTGGAGTGGGGGAAGGGCTGCATGCTGATGAATCACAGGTAGTTCACCAGATCTCAATTCATAGACTTTAAGGCCAGAAGGGACCATTGTGATCACCTAGTCTGACCTGCACATCACAGAACCACACCCACCCATTCCTGTAATAGACCCCTAACTTCTGGCTGAGTTAATGAAGTCCTCTAATCATGATTTAAAGACTTCAATTTATAGAGAATCCACCATTTTCTCTAATTCAAACCAGCAAGTGATCCATGCCCCATGCTACAGAGGAAGGTGAAAACTCCCCAGGGTCTCTGCCAATCTGACCTGGGGGGAAATCTCTTCCTGATCCCCAAATATGGCAATAAATTAGATCCTGAGAATGTGGTCAAGACCTACCAGTCAGACACCTGAGAAAGAATTTTCTGTAGTAACTCAGACCCTCCCTATCTAGCGTCCCATCTCTGGCCATTGGAGATATTTGCTACTAGCAGCCACAGATGGGCCACATGCCATTGTAGGGATCCCCATCATACCATGCCCTCCATCAACTTATCAAACTCAGTCTTGAAGCTGGTTAGGTTTTTTGCCCCCACTGCTCCCCTTGGGAGGCTGTTTCAGAACTTCACTCTTCTGGTGGTTAGAAACCATCTAATTTCAAGCCTAAACCTGTTGATGGCCAGTTTATATCCATTTGTTCTTGTGTCCACATTCACACTTAATTAAATAACTCCTCTTGCTCCCTGGTATTTATCCCTCTGATGTATTTATAGAGAACAATCATATCTCCCTTCAGCCTCTTTTTGGTTAGGCTAAACAAGCCACATTCTTTGAGTCTCCTCTGATAAGATAAGTTTTCCATACCTCGGATCATCGTAGTAGCCCTTCTCTGCACCTATTCTAGTTTGAATTCATCTTTCTTAAAACATGGGAGACCAGAATTGCACACAATATTCCAGATGAGGTCTCACCTTGTATAATGGTAATAACTCTTCCCTATCTCAACTGGAAATACCTCGCCTGATGCATCCTTGGATTGAATTAACCTTTTACACGGCCACATCATATTGGCAACTCATAGTCACCCTGTGATCAACCAATACACCTAGGTCTTTCTCTTCCTCTGTCACTTACAACTGATATGTCCCCAGCTTATAGCAAAAATTCTTGTTGTTAGTCCCTAAGTGCACGATCTTGCATTATTAAAATTCAACCCATTTCTAGTATTTCAGTTTTCAAGGTCATCCATCATCTTGCATGATATTCGAGTCCTCCTACATATTCGCAATACCTCCCAAATTTGTGACATCCACAAATTTTATTAGCTCATTCCCACTTTTTGTGCTAGGTCATTAATAAAAATGTTAAATAAGATTGGTCCCAAGCCCAAATCCTGAGGAACTCCACTAGTAATTTCCCTCCAGTCTGACAGTTCACCTTTCAGTATAACCCATTGTAGTCTCCCTGTTAACCAGTTCCTTACCCACCTTTCAATTGTCATATTAATATATATCTTCTCCAATGTAACTAATAATTTCCCATGTGGAACTGTATCAAATGCATTCATGAAATCCAGGTAGATTACATCCACTGCATTTCCTTTGTCTAAAAAAATAATAATAATCAGTTATCTTCTCAAAGGAAGAGATCAAGTTGGTCCAACATAATCTACCTGTTGTAAAATCATGTTTTATTTTATCCCAATTACCATTTACCTCTATGTCCTTAACTACGTTCTCTTTCAACATTTATTCCAAGACCTTGCATACAACTGAGGTCAAACTAAGGGGCCTGTAGTTTCTTAGATGACTTTTTCCTCTTTCTTAAGAATAGGTACTACATTAGCAATTGTTCAGTCATAAGGTATGACTCCCGAGTTTACGGATTCATTAAAAGTCCTTGCTATTGGGTTTGCAATTCATGTGCCAGTTCCTTTAATATTCTTGGATGGGGATTATGAAAGCCCCCCACTTTGGTCCCATTAAGATGATTGAGTTTGACTTCTACCTCAAATGTGGTAATTTCTACTTCCATATCCTCATTTCTATTAGCCACCCTTCCACTACCCTAAAAGCTCCTCATTACTCTTATTAAAAACTGAGGCAAAGTATTCATTTGGGTGTTGGTCCATACCTACATTATCTTTAAGATCTCCCCCATCTTCAGTGTTTAGCAGTCCCACCTTTTTCCTTGTTTCCTTTGTATTAATATGACTAAAGAGACTTTTATCATTGGTTTTAGTTGCCTTTGCAAGGTCCAACTCTACTTGGCTTTTGGCAGTTCTCACTTTTCACCTACACTGTCTGACCTACAAGAGGTAGCTTTCCTTGCTGATCTATTTCTCATCTTCCTCTCCCCTCTTCCTTTCTCAGCCCCCACCCAATCAATCCCCACTTATTTCCTATACACAAACAATTTTCCTTTTCTTCCCCAGTCCTGCAGTATCATGTGTAGACCATGGCCTCCTGTAACCCCATACCTTCCATACGTTTCTCATATGTCCTGCGTCAGGTTCCATTCCATAGTCTTTCTTACCCTAATGCCCCTACATCCATCCACTGTGAGCCCTTCTCTCTACTGCATTTACCTTTTAAACCCTCAGGTGTCAGTGTCCATATGTATATCAGCTATAAATTCTGAAAGTGGTAGGGAGTGACCATATGAGGGTTGCAGGAATGTAGGGGGGGGAAGCCCAAGGGTAATGGGGAATTTGCATGGATGGTAAAATGTTTAATGTGTATTTTTAAATATCTATTTTGTTTTTAAACATTCCTATATAGTTCATTTATTCATATAAATGAATAAAATATGTTTATGCTCTAATTTATGGCTGCCAATATATATGGGGATTGCTCATTCTTAGCAACCAAGCAGACCTTAGTAGCAGAGATTTTTTTTTTTTAAATCCCTGCAGAACAACTCTGCACCACCTTTGGAAATGAAAACAAACAAAAACACCATACACACACATGTAAAACATGCTGTTAGGAAACAAAACCAATACCCATAAGGTTAATTTCAAATATAAAACTTTTTATAAGATATTATTTGTAACCCTTCTGCCCCTCAGAGCTGGCAGCAACAAGGGCCGGGTTCAGTATCTAGGGGTTCCGTTTCAATAACACAATGCAAAACCGGCTCAAGCCCCCACCCAGTGACCTGGGACAATTACATACTACCCCCCTGGGCGCCTCTAAGAGGCAATACTTCCCCTCTCGCAAGCACAGAGTCTGAGTGTAGCAAAAGCCTTTTAATAAAGGAGGGAAACAATGGAGCATTATGTTGGGGAAACACCACAAACAGGATTCCCACAAACCATGAGCAAAAGACCCACCCTCAAGTAAGTCTGGCAGTGTCCTTTTCCCCTCAGGCTCTAAAGTCCAGCAACCCAACAGTCACCCCACCCATAGTTTCTGACCTTGGTCAGTGCAGCCCCCAGAGTTCAGAAGTTCATCTGCAGAGTTTACCTCCCAGCCTGGGTGGAAGTCAGGGGAGGTATGGGGGGCATCTTACATGCTCCGCTGCTTGGGTTGATGGCCAATTGCCACGCCTCTCCTTGGGGTTCTGCTGCAGTCTTCACTGCCAGCTACGCCTCTTCACCAGCCATCCTGCTGGCCGCTCCTCTCCACTGGCCGGCCTGCTATCCATTCCTCTCCACTAGCTGTCCTGCTAGCCGCTCACCAACTTGTCTTCAGCCCCCCCACACACTCACTTAACACAGCTCTCAGTGATTTCAGCTCTTAGTAACTTCAGCGCTTTAGTGATTTCAGCTATTAGTAGGGGGGCCTCAGTGCTGGCACACTCAGAACCACTAGCCCAAAGTAGGTCTAATGCTTAGACCTAGAAATCAGTGATTTCAGCTCTGCAGCACCTCACAAGACTCCTAACTGAGTGAAAATTGGCTCTATTATTACACCATGGAGAGAGAAGGAGTCAAAGTGGTGTTTGGGGCCCTCAGAAGGGGCCCATGCTACCAGATACACATGCCTGTCCCAGCTGCTCTCAAGTCACTGGGCTTTAGAACCCATGTCCTTTGCCTAGCGAGTGCTACTTAGTTGAGGGCGAGTCCCTCCATCATGAAATGCCAAGTACAGTTCTATTGTCGTGGATTCACATAACCAGGATAACAACACTTTATTACTCCTGCCCCAATAACAAAAAAACTGGGGATCCCACAGCAGCCACAGTGACCATTTGGCAAGCAGTCCATCATGCTAGGCAGGGTGGGTGTGCCCATGCAAACGAGATCAGCCCCTGAAGTCCTTCTCCACAGCACACCACCAGATGTCAGGGTAGAGCTCATTCTGACTCTGCTTACATATATAAAATGGAAGTGATTAATGACAGTCATTGTATTACTTGACTGGTAACTAAGATTACCAGACAAGTTATTCTAATTTTTCTGACTTATGCTAGGCTTATGTGTCCTAACACAATACTTCAATACTAACTTTTAAGATACTCTAAATTTTTTGTTCTTGCTTTACTGCAAAAGTAAACCGAATTATCACTTGCAAATAGTGGATTTTGTGCAAAACTATGAAGCTATTCACCCACTCTTTAAATTTGTGCTTCATTTTGGTTTATGCTCATAGACAAAACATAGGACAAATCTTGCTTCCTCCCACCCCCTCATTTGTGTGACTAATACCATTGACATCAGTGAGACTATTTGCATGAGTAAAGTGAGCAGGATTTAGCTCATATTTGGAATCAGTTAAATGTGTACTGCATAGAGTATAGAGCTGTTATGTGGTGTGACAGCAATTGAACATGACAGTTATTTTTGCACATTTCTGATAAATGGAACAAAGCCTAAATAAAGTCATTTTATTCTGAGAAAAGTACAAAGCACAAGGGATGAGGGAAGGAATGTACAGACCCAAGATGAGCCTCAAACCCTTCAAATCCATGTATCTGGCCTCTGGGATAAAGGGAGGATTAGTGTATATATAGGACTGACCCAAAGCTCACTGAAGTCAATAGGAGTATTTCCATTGATTTCACTGGGCTTTGAATCAGAGCCACAGCCCTTGCTCTGTCCGAAGAACTATTATTATTATTTTGTTTATTAACACTCTGTATTTTCAAATCATTGTACAAATATTGGTTAACTAATCACCACCTCTCCTGTGTGAGCCAGATACCACCACTGGCTTCTCCTCTACTATCCCATCAAATTCAAACTTCTTGCCACCATGTTCAAAGTCCTGTATAGCTTTCTCTCTCCCTATTTTTCCTTCTTTGCCTTGTTTTTCATCATCTTGTTCTCTCTGCTCTGCCAATGTTCCCAGCTTCACCTACTCATTTGTCAGCGGCTTGCCTAGACACATCAGAGCCTTCACCCACACTGTGCCCTTCAAATAGTATCTCCCTCCGGAGCTCATCTGCAAGACTACTACTCTCTCCACATTTAAGTCCCTTTTGAAGACCCGCCTCTGGTGTGCTGCCTATGGGAAAGCTGTTATGTAAACTGAAAAAATTATGTGTGTGTGTGGGGGGGTACCTCTCCCTCCAATCCCTGTCTTCTTGACTGGCTCTCTTTCAATTATGAGTGCCTCAGGGCAGGACTGTGCCTTCATGTCTTGAAACATTGATGCAATCATAAAAGCAAGCATATCTATTTTTACGGTAAAAGCATTATGGAGAAAACAAAAAATAATAAATACATTTAAAATGCCCTGAACATACCCATCAATCTTATAGGGCCCTAATAGGCTGAAGACTTTTCAATTCTTCCACAAGCGTTGGGGCCCGCACTGGACAGAAGGTACTGTCCATTTGCTGCGTCGGAAAGAAGGCAAGCTCATCCCTTTAAACCAAAAGCTTTTTCCTTTTTCTCTTAGTCTCTGCAAAACCCATCTTGAATCAGTATATTCAAACCACTCCAAGGAGTGGTAACTCTCTAGAGTTGTTTCATCTCAGTGACTCATCTTAATCACCACCCACTGTTTTTAGTTCCTGCGGTAACTCTCCCCCATGGAGAAGAACACAATCATACAAACTATTCGTAGATTTAATACAATATGGTCCCCGAAGATACTGCATGCAATTGCAATATCTGTCACATTTCCCACATTAGATATTGGGGTAAATTGAAGCAAAGAGATAAAGTGACTTCCCAAAGCAATACAGCAAGTCAGTTGCAAAGGTGCAATTAAAATCTTAGGACTTCCTAGGTGCCAACCTTTTGCTCAGCCCTCTACACCATGCTGCCACCACTTGGGGTTTGGTCCCTCTAGAGGTGATGAGTCGGGGGGCAAGCAGAGTCAAGTGCATCCCCAGCAGCCAGCACGGGGGGGAGCAGAACAGGCGGGGCCAGAGCCGCTGAGATGCTGCTTGCTGCAGCACAGCAGCTGCCTGGGAGAATGCCTAGCTGTGGTGGTGGGTTGCCCCCTGCCCAGGTTTGGCTTCCAGGGACAGCAGCCAAGTGAGCCAGAGGCCCCTATCCCCAGAAGTTGAGCCTGGGCAGGGAGCAGGCTGCCGCTGCCACCCCTCCCCAGCCAGGCTCTCTCCCAGGCAGCTGGCTACACTGCACAGAACAGCAACTGGAAGCGGCTCCATTCTGCTCCCAGCCCGAGCCCAGTTGCCAGGGAGAGTAACTGAAAATGCTGGGCGGGGGGGAAGCCGGAGCAATGGGAGGACAGAGCTCCTCCCCCTCAGCAGGTAACGTGGGCTGGGGAGGGGCGGGGAGAATACAGGACCCCAGGCTGGGGGCAGGGCGGAGACACATGGGGCAGTCACGTATCCTCCCCTTTAGCTTGTACCCCCCCAGTATGGGAAGGCACCAGTCATCGAGGCCTCTAGATTTGCATTGTTGGTTAACCCACAGTGCATGCCACCAATACACCCACTTGACTAAAAATTAGGTAACAAATAAGAGCATGAAAAAGGTTGCCAAAAAAAGACAGAAGAAAAGCAGCATTTAATGCTGTATTAGGTTATCTGGAGCTACATGGAGTTTTTAAACAAATTGAAGTATGTCCAAAAATAACAGTGCACCCTATCATGCAAAATCATCACCCTGCCAGTTTATTAAATAAGCATGCGGTAGCTACTAAGGAATGCAATTCCAACCAGCACTATCTTACTATTAGTGAGTCCCTGAAGTGCCCAGACTAAGGACAAAATATTTCTTTCTCTAAGATTGTGTGAATTTGAAAAGTGGCTATTGTTGAACTTCAAATAGTTTAAGTAGTTTTGGATAATTATCTGAACTACTTGAGTGTACAAAGTGGGTTGGATATCTCACAAAAATGGTCCTTTCAATATTTTCAGTACTTCCAGTTTCCAGTCAAGGTGGGTCCAAATCAAATCACCAGATCTGAACACACAAACTGTGAAGAAATTTGGGTATGGATCTGGTTCAAATTCTAATTTTGTGGCTTGGGCCCATCTTGAGTTTCCAGCCAGGTCAGAAATTTGCATGGATGATATTCTCAGTGGTTCTAGTTCTGAAAAAAAAGATGAAGGGTATGCACAAATGTTGACGAGGGGAGAGGAGAGGAGAGGAGTGTAAACTCATTGTTATTTCTGTTATAGTCAGGGCCGGCTCTAGGATTTTTGCCACCCAAAGCAAAAACAATTTTGGCCGCCCCCCCACCCCATTTTTTAATTACCCCCACCCCCGGCCCCGCCTCAACTCCGCCCCTTCCCCAAATCCCCAGCCCTGCCTCCTCCCCCCAGGCTCTCAAGCCTGGGAGGGAGGGGGGGGAGCAGCAGCGGCGAAACGGCTGTTTCGTGCGCCGCGGCCGCTCGGGATCTCTCCCTCCCTCCCAGGTTTGAGAGCCTGGGAGGGAGGGGGAGACTCCGAGTGGCCACGGCGCGGGCGCCGCTTCTCCCCCTCCCTCCCAGGGAGGGCGAGTAGCGGCGCGCGAGCGGCAGCGGAGGTGAGCTAGGGCGGCCGGGGCACATTTTTAGGGGCGGCATTCTGGCGCCGGCCATGCCGCCCCTAAAAATGTGCCGCCCCAAGCACCAGCTTGTTTTGCTGGTGCCTAGAGCGGCCCTGGTTATAGTAGGACCTATAGGCCGGAACTAGAGCTGGTTGAAAATCAGAATTTCCATCCCATGAAATATTTTGATATTTCAAAATTTCAGAGATGGAATAAAAAGTCAAAATATTGACTTTTTGGTGGGGAACACAAAGTGTAGAAAAATTTCAGTATGGAAATGTCTAAACATTATGACATTCCCAAATTGAAAATGTTTCATTTTGGTTTGTTGAACCAAATAAAACATTTCATTTGGTCTTGGTTCTACATAGTTTGACATTTGTGTTTGCCTGAGCTGCTGCAGTGCCTCATGGGAATTGTAATTTGGGTGCTTCATGCCCCCATTCTGCTCCTCGGGTAGGCTATGTGTCCCATAATACAATGGTTGCATGTCTCCCAGAAAGAAGGGAGAGATAAGTGCAACAAAGAGATAGTCCAGCCAGGGTGCCCAGTCCACAGAGGAGAAATGGAGCACGAGGCATCTGAATTACAACTCTTCCCAGGAAGCACTGCAGCAGCTCAGGCAAACAAACACAAAACAACCCAACCTGAAATAATTCATTTTGAATTTCCCAATGGAAGATTTTTGGCAAAATGAAAATGTTTGCATAAACTGTATTTTCCATTGAAAAACCATTTAGATAGAAAATTCCTGACCAGTTCTAGTCCCAAACAAGACTGGGTTTTGCTGTTGATCTCACTCAGACTTTCAGTACTAACTCTGTTCATTCTGTTTCTCTACCCACTCTCCTGCAACATGTACTCAGGCAAAGCTTCCTTTCCATTCCGTTTATACATACATACATATATGTATTTCTATTTTTTCAAATCTCAAAGGTTTGGTTCAAATTGAGTTTGAGTTTTAGGCGAAGGTTCAGGTCAATTTGCCCATCCATAACTCATGAAACTCTGGCCCAAATACTTTGAAGGTGGCATTAAGCCAGCAACTGTTACTCTTACCTTCAGTGCTCTTATCATCAATTAAGTAAAGACAATTGGCCCAAATCTGCCCTCAGTTACACAGGTGCAACTCCCACTGAAGTCACTAGCTGTGCAATGTTAGAGTAAGTTCAGCTGTTGTAATAGAGAATGGAATTGGAAACAGTAAACCAAATACATCTCTGATATTGAGTAACCCTATGGACCTGAGCAAAGTAACACACCCGTTGTGTCTATAATGGCCATTATTCTCCATTAAATAAGTGTTAATAAGTTTATGTCTTTATGGTGTAAATTGTAATACATGTGAAATAGTGCTAGTGTCTCTATAATTCACGTGTCAATCATGTAACTATTCATTTTTAAACAATCAATTGGTATTTAAACACCACACAATACAAAAATATCTTATTTAATCTCCCTGAAATGCAAATTTTAGAATCTTAAATTTACAAATGTTATTTTACTGAATTGATCACAAGTCTTATTCATTAGGTTCTGCAAGCTCTTTAATACAAGCAAACCCATTTTAAATGGGCATGACACCACATGTGCGTCTGCTATATCCAGCATGACTTGGGAACTGAACACCAGAACAGAACAGCAGGTGGGAGTGGTGAATTTCTGTCCAAGAAACCCATTGACACTACAGTACAATTGCCAATACCATCGCAATGAACTCTTTGTAACTATCTGCTCCATTGAAAGGTCACTTGCACCTTGTGATGACAGAGGGCCTCTGACCAATGGAGCTTTTCCAAGGACACAAGATACATTGATATTACCAAAGAGATTTGCATCAATAAAAAAGTAAGTGTTGGAAAGTTTGGAACCCATGACAAGATCTCTACTCTCTTGCTACATCACAAGGACATTCCCTAGAAGGGAGATGTGGTCTGAGCAAAGGCTCAGAAATTCATCCTTCTAATCCTGACTCTGATATGGAGTCCTGCTATTGCCTTGGTTAAGTTACCTAATCTTTTTGCCTTATTTTCTTCATCTGTAAAAAACAGAGATAATATTATGGCTGGATGAAAATCTTTCTGTGACTAGTCACTTACATTTTAAAATGAATTAGCATCAGCCACGTCCACAGTTCTTTTATTTCAGCTTTATGTGAGCAATAAAGTGATTAATATTGTTTGCATGAATGCTCATGGGAAGCAAATTTCAAATTGCCACTAGCAGTTATTTATGGAAAACTAATTTTAAGCAGACCAGTAAATGAACCAAACAGGGATATGACCCTGTCTTTCACAACTGAAAGAGGACATACACAAGCACATGCAATTATTTTGTGTTACTGACTGTGGGGGTGGGGGGGACAGAAATGTACAGAGCAGTAAATGCAAAACATTTTAAATGGTATGGGACACTCCTTTAGAAAGGAGACAGAGTTCCCACATGCCTCTGTGCCAGAGATATTATATAAGCCAGACAGGGATCTGACGATTCTGTTCACAACTAGGACTATGAATGCACATGCTTTTCCTTTGTGAGAGTATGACTAGAGGAAATGAAATTACATTTAAATTAAATCTGACAGTAGCCCTATTTAATTTTTTAGGTATGATGCTTCAGGCAAGGCCTGTGTGGCCCTGAAAGAATCCCCTAATCCTGACTATCCGCTACCTCTCCCTAAACTGTTACACCTTTCTAAAAACTCTCAGAGATCTAGGTGCTTCTTCAAGGCTTCCTCCAGATTACAGGAAATATGCTTGTTCAGACAGACAACAGAAATAGTATAAAGTGACTTATGAGACCAATCACAACTCAAACTCTGAATATTAATTACCAAATACTTGCAGCCAATTATCTCAATCAATCCTTAGAGTAAAATAAACCCATTTCATACAGCAAATACATTTGAGGAAATGATGATAGGCTCACAGATATTCCTAGTAGGAAATGGGTTGAGGGGGAAGGCTAAACTTGTTAAATATGTTATTTATTGCAAATTATTCCCTCCGCTATAATAATAATTTACCTGCCTCACAGGTATTTTTGTGAGGGTTAGTTAATGCTTCTAAAGCACCACAAAGAGGCAAAGCAGTACATAGGCATTTATAACTATTGCAAAAAGCAGAAGCCTGCCATTAGTGCAGTATTTCTAACACAGTCAGACTGAAAAGCAAGTAAAAGAGTCTCAATGTACGGAAACAATTGAAAATGCCACAAGAAAGTCAGAGTAAAGTAATTCTCAGAATTTTTCAGCATTATTTCATGGGGAATACGTATTGTGGCATCTGCTTAATGGTGGGAGGCTGAGCTAGGCTGGAGAAACAGAATGAACAGATTTAGTACAGAGAGTCTGAGACAGAGCAATAGCAAAACCCAACAGTAAGATAACTAAGTTCTTTGAAAAGACCGATTTTAATGGGACACAGAGACAAATCCATTACCTCACCTGAGGGTATGTAAAATCTGGACAAATTAGAAGGAGTGATAAAAACCATATATAGTATTCAAGGACAATGCTCATAGTTGTCAAGACACTATTGTTCTAAAGCAGTATTTCCCAAACTTGGGATGCTGCTTGTGTAGGGAAAGCCCCTGGCGGGCTGGGCCGGTTTGTTTACCTGTCCCGTCCGCAGGTCCGTCCGCTCGCGGTTCCCACTGGCTGCGGTTCGCTGCTCCAGGCCAATGGGGGCTGCTGGAAGCGGCGGCCAGTACGTCCCTCGGCCCACACCGCTTCCTGCAGCTCCCATTGGCCTGGAGCAGCAAACCACGGCCAGTAGGAGCCGCGATCAGCCGGACCTGCGGACGGGGCAGGTAAACAAACCGGCCCGGACCTCCAGGGGCTTTCCCTACACAAGCAGCATCCTAAGTTTGGGAAACACTGTTCTAAAGGGAAACACCAACACATTGTGTAATTCTAGGGCTATTATTCAAATGCCAGTCATGGATCCATAGTTAATGGTGAGTTTTGCATGTATGTAATAAAGAGGTTGAACCTCTGCTTTATATAATGAATACATGGTATCTTCCCTCTTCAAAATCACAGCACTGAATTTAGAATGAACTTCTTGAGAATTTACAAATAGATCCATTAATTTATTAATGAAAAATTAATTTTAAGATGAGTCCTTTCAGAAATGTAGCATTTTTGTGATGAATGAACTCAATAATAGCGGTAAAAAAAACCCCAGACTTTATAGCTAAAATTAGAGCTGGTTAAAATTTTCCAAAATTTCAAAATTTGACCAAAAAGTCCTTTTTTTTTTTTTTTTCCAAAAAAAACCTTCAATTTTTTCCACTGGCTCTAGTTAAAATTTACTAAAATCTTGAAGGCTACATTTGAAGAAATTAGAATGCAATTAAGATAACTTATTAATGACTATTGTGTTTAAATATGAATTTTACACAGGTCCAAGTCAATAGTTCAATTCACTCCTAAGTGAAGCTAGTGATATTTTCTTAAAAGAAATTAAAAAATGCTAAGGTATGGAAACATACAATTCAGGTTCCCTGACAATCTTAACTCTGCCCTGTAATAACACCTATAACAGGACAGAATTAGGGTTGTTACAGTGTCTTATCTGTGTTATTTCCATAACTTAGTGTGTTTGGAGTCTTTTGGCTAACCTTAATTCTGAATTTCCTGGATTTCTAATGATTGATTTTAGGACAATGACAACATTTTGTGATGTTTTACATCCTTAAAGTTACTGATATATAGTTTCAACCTTAGCTCAGACTTATTTTAGGTGTTCTCTCTCTCCCCCTAGGAATAAACAAGCATAATGGTTAGGTCTTGACAGAGGATGGAGTACAGAGGCATACATTGTCATCTAATTACATCAGGAGGCATAAATTATGGTATGAATCAAAATTATGTTCAAATATGCTGGATTTTTATCTGAACAAATCTTATTATTGCTGTGTAATCTCCCAGCCAGAACTGGCCAGGAACTTGCCTAAAATGCCTTAGGTTTATGTTCACCCAAGGAAAATTCATTACATTTAGAAAATGTTTTCTGGAAATTTCAGTTACTTCGTACTGAGAGATCAATGAGCAAGAGTATCTGAATCAAGGTAAGTTTTGTGAAATGGAATGGGGTGTTTCAATGGTAATACTTCAGTAGTTTTGGAAGGAATTACTACACAAATGCAAATCTGGGGTGAAATTAAACCCACTGTGGCATGCTGTGCTTCAAAGCAGCACCCTGGAACCCTCATATTCACCACTGTCACATAATTATGATATGTTTTGTACAAAGTATGCCTTGTGAGGCATCATTTAAAAAAGTTTTGATCTGTTGAACATTAATATCCTGTTGGATTAGATGTGCTATCACTGTATGTGAAGTTATGAAGTTTTGCTACGTGTGTGTTACTGAAATATATTGTTGGGATGGGAACATCCACAACCAGCCTTTCAGGTACAACAATGGAGCAGCCAGACATGCTAATGGCCCATTAAAGGGAATCCACACTCCCAAGAACTATCCCAGGAACCATATACAATGGAGATTTCTCAGAGATAGCACATACACAAGGGACACTGCTTGAACCAGGTCATAGCAAAGGTTCTTTCCAGCAAGCAGGAAGAAGGTATAAAAGAGGGGAAATGACATCATGTCTTGGCCTCACTCCCCCCAGAACTCAACACCTGGAAGCATATCTGGAGGACAAAGATTTGGAACTGGGGAAGTGGTCCCAGGCAGAAAGGAGAATCCCAGCCTGTGTATTAAGGAACTATACCATCTACCAGGGTGAGACACTGCTTGATTCAAATCCTGTCTAGTTTATGGAACTCAGATTGCAATTTTACTTCGATTTCTAATGGTAACCAACTTTGATCTGTACACTTATTACTTATAATCACTTAAAATCTATCTTTCCATAGTTAATAAATCCATTTTATATTTTACCTGAAACAGTGTGTTTTGGTTGAAGTGTTTGGGAAATCTGCTCAGGTTTCAAGAACTGGGGCATGGCAACTTTCCTTTGTAGAAGTGGTGGACTGGGTAATAAACTTACACTGGTCAGGCATCTGACTAGGGCAAGATGCACAGCCCTTGGGTCTTAGGCTGGGGAGCTGCGGGAATTGGCTGGAGCCTCTCTATTGTTAGTTCATGAGTGGGAGAAGCATTCATGTAACTCAGCTGGGTGTGTCCCTGCCTGTGGATGTCTGTGTAAGTAGTAGCTGACAGAGGTTTGTGGCTTAGCAACAGAATCACAGTATGAGAGGATGCCCAGGTTGGTGGCACAGAGGGCTCAGCAGTACCCCAGTTCCAGGTTGCACCCCAAGGAACCCATCTCACCAATGTACCTTTTGAATCCTATTTATATCCCACGTAAAGACATGAGTTATGCAGCATCTTCAACAGGCCCTCTACATTAAGATTTCATGCTATATACACATAATGCAATCTCCAGGAAGGATTACAACATTTTATTTCTAGAATTTTTTTAATCCTACCATTGAACTCTGTGTCCAACTTTCAGAGTTCTGATCAAGAGGGGTTGAGCTGCAAATGAAATGGTGTACAGCCAAAGTGTGTTCAATATGAAATGTGCCACAGACAGATGTGATCACCACAAGTCAGGGTGACCGTGCCATATTTTAAAAGGAGCTAGAGAACAAAAGTATCGAGTCTGTTATTAAAGCTGTCATCCCAAATGTATTTGAGGAGTGCCCTCCAGATACTCAGGACTTTCATTCTAATTATAAAAAAATCCCTTAGTGGATCTTTTTCTTCATACCTCTAACACTCATCTGTCATTTGCTAAGACTCTGAAATATTCCAGACATGACCTTGTCCCTGTTTTCTGTTTCTGCTCCTCTCCATTACTTTTCTACTGGCAGCTTTCTTATAACACGTGATGTTTTGTACCTCATAGAAAAGGCTGGGTGTTTCATAAGCAGAGTTTTCTGGACTGTTGCATCTTTAATATTTTAAATTAGACTTTACAATGCAGCCCTTTAAGTTAAATCATATCAGAATTTATACTCCAAGTTCAAATATACTCTTTGGTTAGCCTTATACTTAGAATCTGTTGTAAAAATATGCACAAACAATGGAACTACAGTGTATAGAAAGTAGCAGTAACACTGCAATTATTTTCTTCTTCAACTTGTACTTTAAACACAACTCACACCTTGTAAATAAATCTCATTATAAAAATCACAGCAGATTTTACCAGGAAAAAAACCCACTTATTTTGGAGGGGGATATTTCACCCATTACCACATTATTACTATTTAACAGGAGCTCAACGTGTGCAAGGTCTCTTATGGCTTTTGTCCTGAAGAATTCCTACCCTAGTTCCTAACATGACCCTAGTGAATTTAACTCACAAATCAGAAGGAATCAGTAATTGTCCTAATTAAATTAACAATTTTGTTTTTAAAATTATTTGAAATCTGACTCAATACCACTATTAGGTTTAAGAGTTAACACCACACAGATTATTTTGGACAGTTCACATTTCTTTTACAGCAGCTCTTTCAGGCTGTCTAAAGACAGACCATTAGTTCCTTTTTGTTGTCTTATTATTTCTCGTTTGAGCATGCACATTATGAGCAGAGATGGCCATTCACTCAACAGGGAGGGGAATAAAAAGGATGTAATGACTTGCTAAAGAAAACACTCTTCCCAAGAAAAATACTCCAAGAGGTAAATAAATATCCCCCCACACACACACACTTTCTACAAAGCATTGTCTACAGGAGCGCTGCCAGCTTTTCTGCCGCCCTAGGTAGCGGAAGGTCCTGTCCCGAAATGCCACCCCCCACAGAGGCGGCGGAAGGTCCCGCCACGAAATACCGCTGCGGTCGCCGCCCCCCAACTTGTAGTACCCTAGGTGACCGCCTAGGTCGCCTAATGGTTTGTGCCAGCCCTGATTGTCTACAATATATTTCAAACCTTGAATTCAGGGGCTAACAACAGATTCATATATTGAACATAAAATATTTTAAAACTTTATTTCTAAAAATCATTATAAATCCTTTACCTGTTCAAAGTCTACTACTTGTGTGTTTGAGGAACAAAATATGTTCAATAAATAAAAAACTCAGTTTGTAGCTTTATAAACTTTCAAATCCCCTATCCTGCTACAGATTATAAATATTTTCTTAAAGTAAACTACTTTTATTGAAGTTGTGACTAACAAATAGCAAACAGAATACTACAATTACCAGGTAATAATTATCAAGCCTAATAATCAAACCACACTAATATAAATTTCAGCTTAAGTCCATCTTCCATTAATACGTCAAGAAAGACTATTGAAATGTGAAATATTTTATTTGTATTACTGTATCCCACTTTGACATTTCATTACCAAACTCTGAAGCACCAAAACTATATAATAAGTTAGCTACAGTATTATAAAAAGCTTTGCACAAAGTCAGGCAAGCTATGTAGAAAAAGAAAAGTGAGATTTAAAGTGACTCCATGGCTTGGAGGCAGGGATAAATAAAGTCTCATGTCTATACTACCCGCCGGATCGGCGGGCAGTGATCGATCCAGCGGGGGGTCGATTTATCGTGTCTAGTCTAGACGCGATAAATTGACCCCCGAGCACTCTCCCGTCAACTCCTGTACTCCACCGCCACGAGAGGCGCAGGTAGAGTCGATGGGGAAGCGGCAGCAGTCAACTCACCGCAATGAAGACACCACGGTGAGTAGATCTAAGTACATCGACTTCAGCTACGTTATTCATGTAGCTGAAATTGCAAAACTTAGATCTATCCTCCCCCCCAGTGTAGACCAGGCCTTAGATAGATGGAGTGATAGATAAATAATGAACACGAATTATGGAGAGGAGAGACAGAGAGAAGGCCAAGACAGTTTTAGCCAAGTTAGTAGGTGAATAGGAGTTCAAAGCAGTACAGTGGAATAAGTCCAGGAAACATTTTGAAAGCCAGTGGACCATTTTGAGGTGGATTTGAAGGCTGATATAGTAGAAAGCAAGGAAAGGTTCTGGAACATGAAGCTGATATAGTCATATTTACTTGACAGAGAAAGTCTGGCCACAATATTCTGGACCCCCTGAAGTTTAGATAATAAAGATTTATGAAGACTATAAAAGAGGGAACCACAATAGTCAAGATAAGAAGTGATTAATGCATCACTAAGGATTTCAGTAGAAGAAAGGTCAATATAAGGGCAAATTCTGCCAATGTTCCATAGGTGATAGTAGCTTACAGACAAGGGAGACATGGAAAAATCAAGATCAGGGCCAGTGATTATTTACAAAAATGTTACCCTAAAATCTGAATTAAGAAGATTGAACATAAAGTCTCACACTTTGGGACTACATTGTTCCAACTGAGCATTCTTAGAGAAAATACTTGGGCAACATGTACGACTTTGTTCAACAAAAGAATTGTACCTCAAATGACATTTTGCCTGGTCTTGCACATCTTACATAGGCAAAATTCACATTAAAATAAGTGGAAGTGTTGATTGAGTAAGGCCACTTTCCTAGGCAAAGAAAAAAAAAATCAAATACCTCTCTCTATATCTACATTTTTCGGCTGCCTTATCAAAGCACTTTGTCTCAGAGACTAGAATGTGTAGCATCTTCTGTTAGTACTGCTCCATAAATTAGCTAGCAGCAATTCAACTAGTCTACAGAAACTTCCACATGACACTCAGGGTCTTTGCTAGCCTTAGAATTCTGTTTGGCCACTATGTCACCTAAATAACATTTAAATTTCATTAGCCAGTACAATCAAATATGTTAATGCCATGCAGTGTTCTGATCTACAATTTAATGAAATTATTCCAAGTAGTAGTTCTAGCAACATTTAGGCCAAATCCTCCTCTCAGATCTATTCTGGACAGATCTATCTCTGAAATTTGGACAGAGATAATATTGGAATGAAATGCAACCTTGGAAGGAAACACAACATATTTTCAATTCAATATCTTTTATTCAGGCCCAATTAGTCCAGCTATTACTGGAATAATAGCAAATAAAAACAAGGTTGCATAATCGTCACTATTGAGTACTGGAACATCTTTGCTGAATGCAAGTAAAGTAAAATTATCAGGAAAACAGCGATAAACTGAGAGACCCATCCTACTTTTGCTGGTATCAATGGCAAAAGTCCCAGTAAAATTAGTGCAGAAAAGATCAGCTGATCCAGAGTAGCTAAATTAGAAATTCACACAAATAATACCAAGGAATCTGAATACAGGAAGTTTGTATTGTCAAACAAAAAGGGGTCATTTAAAAAAAAATCTAAATCCAGTAATCACAAGTTAAATAAACTTCAGAGGTATTTTTGTGGTTTTAGTAGACAAATAAAGCCCATGTATCAGTACTTTATAAATATTAATTCAATATAATACTCTAAATCATACAGACTTTATGCAGTCAAACCTACCTTTGACTTAAACAGGAGGCTTGCCTGAACAAAAACTCTAGAATTTATCTAAACATAAACATAAGAATTTTCTCTACATTTATTCAGCTTCATACTAGCAAACACACGTGAGTAAGTTTGGAGATGTACTATTGTGTAAGGTTACTTTCTTGCATAAGTGTTTGCAGGATCAGGTCCTTAGATTGTATGCTTCTTTGGAGCATGGGATATGTCTTCTTCTATATAGTCAACACCTAGAACATAGTGGGCACTACCATATTACTACTACTAGAAAAATAGAGAGTGATAGTAGAAAAGTTAAGAGGTTTTCTATACAGTTGTCAATGTTTTAACCTTTAATCACATGATCTACCTGCCATTATCTGGATTTAATGAGGTTTCAGAAATATAGACTTTTGATGTCCAGAAAGTGATATTTCAGAGCCAGATTCACCAAAATTCCATCCAACTTCTGTGCTGCAGAAGCCAGTGCAAGCCACACTGGTTTGGCCTTGTGTGAGATTCCAAGGTGTGGAAGCTGGATAGAGTTTTATTGAAGCTGGCCCTTAACTGAAGACTCTCGAAAGTTCAAGCATGCCAATAGTAATACATCACATACGAAGTCTCCCATTTTATTTTCAACTCACAATTTCTTATTTTAAATGAAATAATGATTTTATGTTAAGGAAACAAACTTTAAATGTAAGTTGTTAGCAGAATACATAACTACTACACCATAACTCAATCCCCCACACACTTTTTTTTTGGCTTTGCTTTTGAAAGAGCAATATTGACCCAACATATCAGTTCTTGTATAAACCACGATGAGGATTCTGAGAATCAGTGGTTTGTTTTAACAAGAGACTATTTTAATTGGCAGTATAATTCAAGTGTTACGTTAAATGAGATAAAGTTTGCCTTTGACACCAAATCCTACCCACACACAGTACTGTAAATCTCATGTTTAAAACAAGAGGGAAAATCTAAAAGGTATCATGCTACATTAAGCATTTGTTCACTGCCAGCCACACTATCATTCTTGCCTTTGTACCAGCTGAAGCTGACTGACAGTGTTCGGATAATGGGATTTGTATATCAAAGCTCACAGTGGCATACACTGTATCTTCACATCCTTTGCAGTTGAGGACAAGGTATAGCAGCTACAGTATCCAGTACCTTCTCTTTTATAAATATGCTCATGGCAGCAGCAAATCAAACACAAACTTCACTATCACTAAAACACAAGCACATGCACACTTTACATAGCATGCCTTACAGCACTCCCTTCTGAGTGGTTCCGTGGCACAGTAATTTCCACGCTGTAGTGGTCTTCCCATATTAGAACTGCAGCATGGGGACTCTTCAGGTCTTTTGGTATTCACTGCTCAAATCCCAGGCACCATTATTCTCTAACTTCACTGAGTTGAAAGGGCTCAGCATCTTGCAGGATCAAGCCCTCTAACTGTTTAAAATGAAGCTTAATCAAGACAGTTGATTAAACTTCCAAGGAATTTTTACATCAACAGCTTCCCTCACTACCTGAAGCAGAAGTCTCCAGTACAAGAATGTATTACATTGTAGTACATAAATAAACACAGGAAAACTGCCAATTAAATAAAATAAAAAAGTAAAACAAAGAGTTAGCCTGGTTGAAGTTCTTTCTCCCCCACACCTGGCCCCCAGTACTATTTTAACCAGTTTACAATTTGCCCTGCTGCTTTATATGTTATATGATAAGTTTGATAACAAGTTTAAGTTCTTTCCAGTCCTTTTTGGCTCATGATCATAGAAAAACTCCTGGAGAGGGTGGCGGGGGGAGGCTGAGGGATTTCCAGAGATTAAAATGACCACTTTAGAGATACTCTGAGCAAAACCATGTCAAGAGCCAAGACCTACAGGCCATTGAAAAGAATTGTAAAGTGAACATTCGCATGATTGTCTTCTGCCTAATTTTAACTAAAACAGTTGTTTCCTCTGACATGGTCACTGGAGCGGCAGTTTTGTTTACATAGGATTCTTTGAAGTTCTCTCCTTCAGTCTATATATTTTTTAATCTTAGATCAGCTTTGTTCATTAACAAACCATCAGTGAACTATGGTGTTTGAATTCTAACTTAAACAGGCCACTTGGGTGTACTGAGCTGCAAAGCCAACAGAACAAGCAACATAAAAAAGGCAGACAATCTCATTCACAGCCTAAATTTCAGAAGTACACCTGGAATAAAACCATGTTTGGATAGGACCAGAATTTTTGTGACTAAGTGTCAGCTGTTGTATGTAAAAGATTGAATTATGCAGTGAAACTAATAGAAAGAGTTCTTTGAGGCCTTCTCTACTTACTTTCAAACATATTGCTGAGTGAATTTTCATAGAAAATCTCAAATGTAAATGCTTAATATTTTGTACTTCAACAGTGCCTTTCATTTAAAGACCTCGATACACTTCACAAAAAATCTTCATAGATGTGAGTTAGTTGAGTATGCTATTTTCTAATTCTGGGTGAATTAACAGGAGTGTCACGTCTGAAATAGAGAGGTACTTGTTACACTCTACTCAGCACTGGTGAGGCCTCATCTGGAGCATGGTGTCCAGTTTGGGGCATTGCACTTTAAGAAAGATGTGGACAAACTGGAGAAAGTCCAGAGGAGAGCAACAGAAATGATAAAAGGTTAGAAAACCTGACCTCAGGGGAAAGGTTAAAAAAAACCTGGTCATGTTTAGTCTTGAGAATAGATGATTGAGGGAGGACCCAATAACAGTCTTCAAATATGTTAAGGGCTGTTACAAAGAGAATGGTGATCAATTGTTCTCCATATCCACAGAGGGCAGGACAGGAAGTCATTGGAACAAGGGAGATTTAGGTTAGATATCAAGAAAAAAACTCTTACTAGAATAGACAAACATTTGTCAAGGATGGTCTAGCTACTCTTAATTTCTGCCTCAGTGCAGGGGGCTGGACTAGATTAGCTCTCGAGACGCCTTCCAACCCTTTTTTTATAATAATGCACCATTGGTGCATATGGGGGACCCAGATTTGAGTGCACATCCCAGGTGAGCGCTCTAACCACTGGCTATTCTGTGGTGGCTCTCTCTTTCTTCCATGTTTTTTTTTTAATTGAAAGGTCAGAATTTTTATTCTGCATCAAAATGAAAACAAATATCAAAATCTCAAAATTTTTCACAAAACAGAAGTTGTGTTTTCTAGCCAGCCCTATATACCACACAAAGGGGGACGCTTTAAAGAAGGCCTGGAGATGCCACAAAACTGGGCAGGGGAAGGCTAGCATTGATGTACAGGAGGAAAATGAGACAAGGACCATTACATAGTCAGGTACAAAAACATGTAAGGCCTTAAAGGCAGTGACAAATTGTGAAAAAGGATACAGTGAAGGGATTCAAGGACAGGGTAAGATACCATGTTCAAAATAATAAGCATCAAAAATATGGTTTTAGTAGATTTCAAAATAAAGATAATATTTATAGGATCATAGTTTTATCAACATTTTAATATGTATACGCCATTTGTTAGTATGCTTCCAGAAATGACACTGCCATCCATCAGTGATTCATTATAAATTACTTTAGTTATCTACTTTATAAATGTCAAAAGGCATTTGAGGTAGAGAAATGTATGGGGTATTCAGCCATTTGACTTATAAACAAGCAAATCTACTCTGTATAGGAACCACAAATCGTAGTCCAGCGGTTATTTAATGGGGGTTGTAATTCTAGTAACCTACAAGTTCTTCTTATAGTATTCCTAACATTACCTATTGTTTTAAAAAATATAATGATTGCATTTATTATATAGTTGGTAGAGTTCCCCAGAATAAGAGCAACACATTCATAGAATCAAAATATCAACTCTTCTGTGGCCTGGTCTGTTGATAAGAAGGAAATTAGGAAGACTGGCCAATTGCTATACAGGATCTATCGAGTGCTGTATACTGTCTCTGATAATGGACAATACCAGATGGTTTAATAGAAGAAGTAAAAAACCCTGAAGTGGGCAGTTAGGGCATATCTTACTCAGAGGGGAAATTTCATCCCACCTCCTTAAATCAGAGATTGGCTTTGCACCTGAAGCACATACCTTTATATCCCTTCCAAACTTCTGTTTTTTCTTTCTTTTCTTCTTAATCCTATCTCTAATATTACAAAATACTGCCACGTGAATCTCCAGTCTAAACCTAATCCTCAGGTCTGGCTGAGGTTCCTTCCTTCAAGATCCTCATGTCCAAACCCTAGCTACCTGTCTTGGAAGCACATTAAGATGGACTTTTATGAGCCACATCTACAGCAATGACTCAGCAGGATTTAACATGCAGTTCCCTGAGGTACTTTAACACCTGGTGACAGGGTGGGGCACAGAGGAAATTCTGCCACTCCATTAAAATGACTCACCCCTTTCTCTATGCTGTTAATAGTACATGAGCTGCTAGTAAGACAGTGCAATTGTGGATACAGTCATCCAGACTTGAGCTAAACTGTTCGCAGCAAGACAATATCTTGAGGGGACAAATATTAAGTCAGCTCTGCTTGAATTTCAGTGCAGACATAGAATGTGTTGAGGGTACTTCATGCCACAAGTTGTGGTTTGGAGCCAGGCTAGCAGAAGATTGGCAACACCTACCTTAGGAAGGGCAGACTGTCAACGTCTCTTAAAGAGGCTATTGTATAAAAAAACCCTCATCACTTAGCATTAATAACCTGGACAATTATTGTACTCTTTGGATTCTTTCAATTTTTGTTTCAATTCTTGTAAGGGTTGTGGTGACAAAAGTCTCACTATGTATTTAGATTCTTCAGATCTCCTTGACCCTTGGTATGCATTGTTTGCACTGGTTGACTCCTCCTCCTAGTAAAGAATGAATATCAGGTATGCTGGGGTCCATGCTATTATCATTAGATCTATCACTTGTTATTGTTTCACCTGCAGACCATAGCAAGACTGAATGAGGGCATTCTGCAGTGGCTCTGATCCTTTTTTGCTGAGCATTTCCATAGGATAGTTTTGGGCAATAGCTGTTCTCCCCTACAAGCTCTTTCATGAAGGGTTCCCTCGAGTTCCCTTTTGCCTCCTTTCTTGTTTGATGTGGAGCCACTGGGAACATTAATGAGGAAACATGGGCTATAGTGGCTTCAATATGATGAAACCTAGCTCAGTGTCTAAATTTTTTCTGATCCAGCCAATGCAGTTGAGTGACTTGCCCAGAGTATGGTTGAGAGCAGGGTCTGAATGAAAGTTACTTGGTTATGGCTCAATCCAGATAAAATTGAAGCAGTGTGGGTAGGTTACAGAAGTAACTGGAGAACAGTGAGAATTATATCCAACCTTTGATAGAGGGTGTGTGTGTGCCTTTTGTCACTGGCATTCATGCTCTGCAGCTTTGGTTAGATTCCTAATTTGTTTGATTATCAGATAGCAACAGTAGTAGTCAGGGTGGCTTTCCCTACCCCCAACATCTATGTGTGGTCAGGAGGTTGAAATCTTTTCTTTCAAATGAAGAGCTTGCTACTGTTGTCTACGCCTTTAGCACCTTGAGATTAGAATACTATGGTGCGCTCTACATGAGGCTTCACCTTGAATCCATTCAGATTCTGAAGCAGGTGCAGAATGAGGTAGCCCACTTGCTGAGTGGTATTTCCCCCTGGCAGCATACAAAACCAGTATTCTAAGAAAATGAACCTGTTACCTTTTGGTGTTTGGAAGAAATTTAAGGTATTAGTTTCTACTTACAAGGCCCTAAACTTCTAACAGATTGTATCTTCACCCATGCCATATTACCACAGCTGCAAGCATTTGAGAAGCTCAGATTGGAGCCTCATTCATTTACAAGAGAAGGGAGTTCCAGCAGGGCGCTCTCTTGCTATAAGGACTCCTCCGTTTTGCGAGTTACTGCTCCTTCTTGATCCAAAATAACTGAACATGTAGACTTTTTGTGCCCAGTACAAAGCCCATCTATTCTTCCAAGCTATTGTTGAGGGAAGGATGCAGTCAGGACTATTGAGTACGCTGGGCTGTTTGACTCATTTTTAAGTTACTATTTTCTGATTTAGGGTGCTGCTGATTTTATTGCTCTATTGTTGTGGTATTAACTGTGTGTGAAAGGTGCCTATAGCTCTGATTAGGTGTTATTTTAGTAAGCATTGTAGGTGTGGATTTGGAATTGGGTTTGCACGGTAGAGTAGGAGTGAGACAGAATGTGGAACACCATTTCAGCAGAGGGTGTGTTTGTGCCTGTTCAAACGGAATTCCACATACACAAATCTTAATTTTTTACAATATTTTTCCTTCTGCCTTACATGATGACCAGGATCCCAAATCACACTTTGAAAAACTCAAACAGCAGCAGCTAACATTTTGCTTCTTTGATACTTTATATAGCTATTTTTATGTAACTGACACCACATGTCCTGGATTGAACCCTAGTGTTACCATTCCAGCATTCTCCGGCTCTAATGGAGAGGACATGCTAAATCATCTTTTGTTTCTCAGATTGTTTTCCCCTTTTTTAGCCTTTATGATCAGTTTTCAGAGTCTTTATAGAGTTCTCTCTCTATTTTCTTATTCCTGTTAAATTCAAAAGTTAGAGCTTGATCCAAATAAAAGAAAAACATGTCTATTTTGGGGGAGCCGTCAGTGTGGAAGTTAGATTCTCCAGGGTTTTTGCAGCTATCCTACAGTGTTGAAACCAGAAACATTTTATAGTATCTGGTCCTTTAAGATCATTTAATTTGTTTATATTCTTTGTAAATTTAAAAAGTTTGCTAAAAACAGATTTAGTCATAGAAGTTAAAAGCGTTTCCATCTCATAGGTCAAATCTAATCTATTCCTCCTGCCAGTTCATTATTATCCCTACAATATATTTTCTAGTACTTCATCACTCCTAAGAAATACACCCTTTAAATTGGATTTCAGTAGCAGATTGCACTTCAATAGTACTTTCAAAGTGCTTTTTAATTCATTAAGCCTCCCACCATCTTGTGAGGCAGATATTACTACTAGAAGTAATAATTTCACTCTAACTTTTAAATAAATTTATTTTGACTGCATTTGTGCCTCAGCTGTCTTCGCTTTTTTTAAATATTAGAGGAAGAAATGCAACTAGCTGGAATGTTCATGGAAACAGAATGGCAAGTAACTATCAAAGAATATCTGTAGAAAGCAATTCACTGCCCACAAACATTCTCTTAAGAAACCTAATTCTAAGAATTAGATTGATCCCATTAATAGAGTGAAACTTGTGACTTAAATAACCAGTCTCACAGCTTGAATTTCAAATTTTGAACATAAAAAAATGCTTGCAAATGAGCAACAGACCAGGAATTATTTACCTGAATTATTTATATCTATAACAAAATATTAAAAGTCATTATATGTTTTAAGGAAAATACATGAAAAGGACAAAAATAATTGAATAAATTATTCGTTAGAAATTATTTTCTTGGACCTTATTGATACTTCCATTTACAGGGGAGTAAACTGAAGGATAGGACTGTTAAAGTTTAACTAAAATATATTTTAAAAATACCAAAGTTGCTTCTCCTTTTTGGTCGGAGATAGCCTAATTACAATATATAAAACGTTTATTTGCATATTTTCTTCAGATTTAAAATATAATTGACTCTTCATTTCCTTCTCTTGGAAAGAATTAAGGATCTGATGTTTGTATATATTTGTATGTTAGGCTTAATATAATGGCAATGATTATACAAGATCTATGCTGGATGGGGAGAATGTATTAGCAAAGGGTTAAATTCCATTTGTCAAACAACATGGTTTAAATAGATGGCAAACAACATTCAACAGGCCATGATCTTTGACAAAGAGGATGACTTCATAATGGAATAAGGACTGTGGACATGACTTGAGTCAAAAGGCTTCCCTTTCTATTACATAGCAATTTCCAATAGGAAGGGCCCAAAATAAGTCAATGAGAGTGAGGTACCTGCATTAATCCCTCAAAGCAAAAGGAGCTGGATGAGCAGGAAACAAAAACTAAAAGAAGCAGTTACAGATCAAACTGGGTTAAACTAAAGTTGTGTGTTTTGTGCTAGTTTAGCTGAGTTTGTCCTAATAAGTCTGCCAGTGCTGCCCAAATTTAGTGCAATCATCAGTGGAATATTGCAGCACAATGTAAGCTTCGTTTGCTTGTACAGGTGCCACCAGTAGGTAGCAGTGCTACTCTCAATTAGTCAGTCAAAGAGGTAGAACACTTCAGGCAGAATTGTATGGATATGTTCAGCATTTCAAAAAGTCTGCATCACAGCTGACAATGATTTCTCCAAGATCTAAGTCCTGTATATTCAGATAAACAAAACTATCAAGGCCATCTTGCAGCAGCTCTATTGCAGGATGCCCAATAACGTTACAACCAATTGTTCAGATAATGTGCATATTGAGCAGATTCCAGGTACATGCATTCACTGCTCACGCTGTTCCTATAGCTGTGCCCCCCAAATAAAATGTATGTGTTTTGGAGAAATGTGCTCAGAAGCTTTTTGGAAAAGTAGATCTTTCTGTTACCCTATGGAGAGCACTGGGAGAGAGGTTGCCTGAAGAGATAGGTACAGAACCTCTGCAGTGCACAGGGAGAGTGATTAGGCTGCATCCTCCCCCCCTTGGAATAGTCTAGTATGCTCTTTTCTCTGTAGCTGGCCAGGTATGCTTCCTTTCTGCCCTCTTTGAGGTGATCTGTCATCCCAGAAGAGAGGAGGGGAATATCCAGAAAAATGACCTATGGCCCTCATCAATTTATAAACACATAAGGGGCCTTCTCTAGCACTCTCTACTAGATCTGGGTAAATAATAATTTTGGTTCATCCAGCAAATGGGGACAAATAATTGAGTTCAGTTCAGTTCCAAAAATGTTTGGAATGTGTCAGAAAATCAGAAAGGTCCATTTTGAGAGGGAACATATGAATCCATGTCTCCTACCCCTTAGGTGAATGCCTTAATCACCAAGCTATAGTTATTCTCACCAAGCTATAGTTAATCTCTCTCTACTCCAATTAATATTTAAATCTCTCTACAAAGGGAACAGCTTCAGCAGGAGAGACTGAGGGCAACCCACCGCAGAACAGCCTAGTGGTTAGGAGGCTCACCTGCAGGGGAGTGAAGAGAATGGAGTTCAAGACCCTGCTCCAGAGTGCGGCTTCAAACCTAAGTCTCTCACATCTCAGACAAGTGCCTTAACCACTAGGCTACAGGTTTTAAGGTGGGGCAGGGGGAATACATGCACACACATGCTCTGCCCCTGAAGCCGGCCTTAAATAACTTTTTCCCAGCAGAAACTAATCAGGTCAAATTCATGAATAGTTTCAGATCAACCAAAACTGCCTTTTTCAGCAAATAAACTATTCATCCAAAAGATGTCACCCATCTCTACTCCCTGCACAAGGGCTAAGAATAACTATAGCCCCTGCAGTCCTCTGAGTCCAAGTGCCACAATTATTGCTAGCCCTTATGCAGGCAGTTCTAGAGAAAGGGGAAGGCTCCTTGCATCCTCCTACCATAGGACTCCACACACATGTAAGGACTAAGGATAATTGGTCCCTTATGTGTTAAAGTTATCTAAGGCCAAAGGTCATTTTTCTGGATACTCCAAGTAGCTTCCAAAATAGTCACATTAGGCTTTTCTTCACTCAGTATGTAAGTACTACTGCTATTTAAAATAAAGGAGTCTCCAACAGGTACATGTAATTAGTGTGAGAGACACACAGGAGTGCAGGGGAAAGACTGATTCTCAGTTGCTGGACTTGGTTGCATGGTATAGGACAGAGTTCTATATCCCGGTCACATGGCTAGGGTGAGAATCCTCCATTTATAGTGGCTACTGTTGCACTGTATAAATTTCTAACACTCTGAGTGAGCTATATGCAAGTATACATAAATAGAATCATTAAAGCCTCTTTCAGGTTGCAAAAAGGAACCATATCCACAGAAATGAAATGAGAACCACAAAAGTAAAAAAGTTACAGGAACCATCAGGACCGGTGCTTCCACTAGGCGACCCTAGGCAGTCGCCTAGGGCGCAGGATTTGGGGGGCGGCATTTTGCTGTCCTCGGCAGAAATTCGGCGGCGGGGGGTCCTTCCGCTCCGGGTCTTCGGCGGCAGGTCCTTCACTCACTCCAGGACCCGCCGCCGCAGTGCCCCGAAGAAGCGGAGCAGAAGGACCCCCGCCGCCAAATGCTCAGAGGAGGAGCGCTGCCGCCTAGGGCAGCAAAAACCCTGGCGCCGCTCCTGGATATCAGACTCACACTATCATCTGTTGTCTGTGAGACACATTTTACTCAAAAAGTTGGGATTTCTTAGAGGGTTTTTTTTTAATTGAGTCTACATGTTGCATCTCTCTATCTGTAAACATATGCGCCTTAATTATCATAAGTCCAACTGTACAGGGTTCAGAAGGAAGGAAACATTTTAAGAGACAAGATATTCTAAAATAGTTTTTCCATGCATAAAAGCGTCACAGCTTTGAACTTTGATATCTCAAGAACTTACCCTGTTGAGTGCAGAATTCTGGGATCTGTACGGAAGAAAGAAATTGGTGGTATTTAGCTCCCATTTCTAGATTGGCTAGGATATAAGTTAACATATTGTATGCCTCTCACTGGCACAGAACACAATATTACCCATTCTGAACCTGAATCTAGCACAAGCTTGGGGTAAAATTGTACATTTGAATGAAAAGATGGAAACATTTCTCTGGCATGCTGATTTTTTATAAAAATGGTGGCCATTTCAATCCATGGGGAAGTTTTGGATTTTAGAACTAGAGCTGGTTATTTTATTTAAAGGAGAAAGAAATTATATTTATTTCATTATTTCTTCCTTTTTGATAATTATAGAATTGGTCAATATTTTTCAAATGTTACCATTTCAATGAAAGTTTGAATTTCAAAATTAGAAAATAAATTGGAGTTAAACATGAAGAGTATTTCCTTTTTTCAAACCAGCTCTAGTTAGGTGATGCTTTAGTTAGATCAGTGGTTCCCAAACTGGGGTTCACGAAATTTTACAGGGGGTTCTCGGGAAAAAATTCCCTAATGGCAGACAGAGCTGTCCCTAAGGACCCTGGGCAGCACAGGGCCAGCAGCCTGGAGCCCCTGGACTTCCAAGAGCTAAGCAGATCAAAGCAAGCATATCTATCAAACTGAGGAGATTTAAACTTCAAGACTCCCTATAAGAAATGGAAAGGGAGGTGGATATTTTTTCCTGTTATTAAAATGAAATAGGCAGCTAGTATTGTTTTTTAAAATTATTATGAAGAACAAGTTAAAGCTTTGTTGTAACATGCGTTGTTTGCCTAGACTGCTCAAGACCTGAAAGCTTGTGTAGGAGGAACTCTTTGAGTTGGCTTCTTAAATACCTTCATGATGTTTCACATCTGGTGCTCCTTGATGAAACATACGAGCCTTGTCGCATAACAGGTTTATTCAAAGTGATACAAGCTACAAAAGTGAGATCATGGAAGAGTGTTGCCGTTTTCATAATGTAATAAAAATACTGTAATGATAAATAATAATAAATAGTGTGTAATAAGCATGTCATAAAAACAAATTTTATATTTCCAAGATCACTGATTTTATAATTTATACTCAGGTAAAGGAGAAAATCCCTGGAAATATTAATTTTAGGAGGGGGTTCGCGAGACTTGACATTCTAGTGAAAGGGGTTCACAGGTTGTTAAAGTTTGGGAACCACTGAGTTAGATGGATTAGTGGGCAGAATGCAGGTGGGGTGGTCAACGGTGCATAATAAAAGGAATTTATCTCATGGATCCATGACTTATCACTTAGATATTACCAAGTTGTAATCTAGGTTTTAGTGATTAACTCATAACCATGGCATCCAAGCACCTATAGTAGTTTCACTCCCATTTACCATACCTGCTGCAGTTGCAAAGTAAACAGACCTTAGAAATCATTTTTGACCTAAATCTTGTTCTGCATAGTAACCCAAATCACTAGTAGGCCAGCTCTGTAAGGTATCAATTTCCCCTCTACCATTTGTGCAGAAAATTGTCCTTCTTCAGGATCAGTAATAGCTGTGTTATTTTTTTCACTTGAAAACCTCCAGTCCCTTCCATTTCACACCATGAATAAAATCAAAAGGCACTTCTAATTTGGAGTATGGAGTCACTTTCAAGCTCCAGACATAGTTTGAGTGCAGCACTTATGGATGGCAAGGAACATGCATGCCATTGAGGGTAGGAAAGTGTTTCCCATTAACGATAATAAATATCCAAAGTAAATAGTTGTTCCAAAGTAACCCTATCGCATTGCAAGTATATTATGAATTTAAGTATACAGTTTTCTCTTGCTGTGGGTTACAGCAGGCAAAATACTGTACCTAAATGATTAATAGGCATTTAAAAGTCTACTTAGAAGCATCAAGTGTAAAATAATTGAATGAGCCAACAGTGTGCTGGAGGGAGCACCCAGGGGATTTTGTGGATACAGTTTAAATGGTCCCTGCCAGAGCTCACTTACTGCAAAGACTCAGAAATACTTCTGAGAGCAATTGTGGTTTTGGAACAGAACAGATTATGCCAGGTATCAGATATTTTCATATATCATCTCAGAGAGGATACCACAAGAAACACAAGATTTTAATGTCCCCTCCCAAGTTATACAAGTTGAATTCCGGGCTTCCTTGCATTGTGCCACTGGTCGGTCCAATGTCTCCTGGGGCATAGGAAGGCATGCACTGTGTCACCTTTTGAAATGATGCAACATACAGCTCCCACGTGTACAGGGGACAGCTCTTCTAGCCAGCATGGAGGCAAGATTAGGGCCATGGCATTTACTCTTATGTATCTCATCTGCCCATTCTTCGGGAGGCTAGCAGAATTGTAACTTCAGACAGTGTTTGGCTCAGAAGTGTGCCCAGCTCCTGTGCAGTCTCCATTGGTCATTTAGGTCTAAAACGTTTCCCCTTGGAATTTCCAATTTCATCCTCAATTCCAGGACTTCAAGTTCCCCCTCCAGTTACCTTTGCAGCAGGTAGCTCTATCAGTCCCACTGCAGCGCCTGGCCTCTCTAGAGTGTCTTTTCCAGAGGCTTCCTCCTGGCCTGTTTTCTGGGCTCACAAACTCCATCCCCCTAGTAAGGAACTCCACAGCCCTCCTTCATATGCTGTGCACATCTTCCTCCTGGTTAAAGAATTCCACAGCCGTCCCTCACAGGGCTGTACACAGCTTCTAGCAGGCTTCCCTAGGCAACTAATATCCAGGTTTCAAATCCACCCAGTGCCTCTTTGCTTCCTTCATTCCCTCTCCAAAGTCAGCTAACAGCTATATTTTATCCTCTTTAGGAGATAAGCTCCTTGATTAACACATGACTCCCCGCAAATTTCCCATCTCATCTGCTGATCCCTTAAACACCTGTTTCCTCAAAGAGGCCATGCCATGGAACAGGGTTGGTTGGGCCAGCATCCCACTACTCCTTAAAGGGGACAGACCACCCTGTTACAATGTCCATGAAAATAAAACCCTCAAGATATATAATTATGAACTAAAAAGCAACTGATTTTCCTCCAAAACAGCCTTCTGTATGTCAGGAGCCAGGACTATTTCTGTAAGCCAAATTTACACATATGTCAACTTAATGCATTAAACTCCAATATATAAAAAGAGATCCAAAAGAAAAGACAAAAAAGTGATCTACTCATCCTTCCTGTTACTCCACTCAAAATGCCTTTGGGTGTATCTTTGACAATTCTTATATGAAAAAATAAATTACTGCATACATTGAATGTATAATATACCATTAGGGAATTATCTCAGGCCTTTTCTTAACACTAGCCTTTCTACATGTGAACAGTAGAATTTCATCTTCAGAGCATCTGTCTCTTACCGTAAGAGAGGGCAAGTTACCATTATTAATTACTATTTATTATTCAGAGCCACCAATATGTATAGCACATTACAAGACAAAAATGGAGTCCCTGCCATCAAAAGTTTACAATTCAAGGCCCCTCTCCTACAATAAGAGGCACAAGTGCAGACCCTACACTTCATTATTTTCAGTGGGACTCCTCATTGGCAAACAGGTCTGCACTCATGCCTGTTTGCAGAATTGGGACCATGCTAAACAAGGATCAAAAGATGATGATGAGTGGGAAAGATGAGGGTATGGTCATTTTAGTCACACCATCCCTTTACTGAGTTGTGCACACTTCTTCCAAGTTACAGAGTTGCTTTGTTTGTTTTCTTAATATACAAAAATCTAAGGTGGATTGGCAAGAGTCTCAACAGCCCCAAGAGTTCCTTCCAGCACATTACCATTTGAACTGATCCCACTGAAATCAATGGGATTTTCACTATTGACTTCAATGGGAGAAAAGTTTGGTTGATACCAAGTTCTTTAGAAAATCCAGTTCCTAATTTAAGATTTCTTTAAGAAGTGGATGGTGAGAAGCTCCGAAAGGAAAGTGTGGCAGATGGGGTGAAGATGTGGGTTTCAGGCACAACCCAAGTCTAAATAACCATGAAAAAATAATTGTTGATTTCTCAGTGTTAAATGAGGCAGGTAATGAAAAGAATCTCCACCAGAAGAGCCCTAAGATGACATCAGAGTAAGAGGGAGGGAAATATATGTGATTGCAGATTGCTCTTCTTGGCTTCTTTTCAAATCTTTGAGTTTGGGTGTTCGGAAGTACTGGGACCTCTAGTCCTATACAGGCAGAACTCATTTAGTTTGCAGGATTAGACCATTTTAGATTTTCAGATTAGACTTCATTTATACCTCATAGATTTTCTGCTATCGCACTCTGACTCTGTCTTTCTTATACTATCTACTAGTAGTGGTTACATAGCAAATTTGAGCCCCTACTAGCTGATACATTTGTTACCTAGCTTCAAGTTTCCTGTTTCCTGCAATGCTGCATATAACTATTCTGTGTATTATGCTCAGGGCTGCCGAGAGCGGGTTCGGGCCCCAGTGAAAAAAAATTTTCGGGCCCCCCAGCAAGGGCGGAACGGCTAAACAGGGCCGACGAGAGGGGGGAAGCCGGGCCCGGAATTTTTTCGGGCCCCCCAGCAAGGGCGGATCAGCTAAACAGGGCCGAAGGGGGGGGGGGAAGCCGGGCCCCCTTCCGGACCACCAGGCCTCAGGAATTTGTACCGGCTTCCCTCCCCACTCGTCGGCCCTGATTATGCTTGTGCTGCCTTAAATAGGTTTTGGATTTTTTACGGGAAAACAATCTTTATTAAAATTTTTATCAAAGCAGTTTCACAAAGCTCCCTTACTATTACCTACCTAATACTGCAATAGATAGTTTTATCATTTGACAGTATAATGTACTGTTGTCAGTGTCCTAGTATGTCTAATGTAGAATACATTTGGTGGATGGGAAGGAGGCAATTGTTCATCTTGGCAAAGTGGCAACACTTCTAGAGTTTCAGGACAGCTTAAGGCCGCCCCAGGTAGGACACCTGGGGGCTTAGACAGTATATCTGAGAGAACAAATAGGGTCTCTAAAATCTATGGGGCCTTAGATTCCAGGACAAAATTTCACCTTAGTGAACTTTTTGCAAAATGTTCTGATTCCTGTACAAATTCTATAAAGTGAAAACTGACGGTATGACCTAACTGTACTCTACATCAAAAATCTAGTCCTAATATTTTTAGCTATCTTTTAAAGTCCAGACTTTTTCAATATTTATATGACAGACAGTACTAAAGTCAGGATGAAGTTTTCAGCTGATCCAAAACTGGAAGGAAAAGCAAAGAATGAGGTCTGATGTAACCAGTTGTTAAACCTTCAGTTATAATTAACCTGAATCTTGTCTCATTTCATAACAGTGTTAGCACTGGTTTTACATCTTTGATGTCAATGGAATTACTGATTTACACCAGCTGGATTGAGAAGAATCAGGTTCAATTAGTGTACAGTGAATGAAGTGCAGTAAAAAGATATTAAGTCCTAAATATTGAAATGATAACATAGACTTCTTTCTATCAGATAATTTATTAAGGATTAAGCCCTTAAAACAAGGGTTAAGGGTTGCAGTGGGCCTTTCATGGGCTTTCAGCACTGAATGACTTTCTCTCTAGTTGCATATTATTTCACTCGCAGGTGTAATGATTTATATTCTGAACCACCATGAGACTATTCTCATTATGCATCTATAGTCTATCATGTCATCCAACATTTAGTGATTCAACTGTAAAAATTATTTAGCTACATGAATGCACGAGACCTGAGTCTGCAGTTTTTACTTGTGCCTATGCTACTTGCATGTCAGCTGACCTCATACTTGTATGCTGAACAAACACTCTCTAAACATTTTGGTAAGGATATTCGAACGCAAAGTAAAGAGTATTTTTAAAAACAATTTTCCTTCTAAGTTCACACAGTCTACATTAGGGTGTGAAATTTTGATATTAAATCAAACTTGTCATTACGTTTTGAACGTGCCCAAAACCTTAAGTAGGACATTCCCTATTATTATTGTCATAGGGCACCCCTTGATGGCAGTCCTCCACACAGCCCACTGCCTCCATTTGCACCTTCAAGGGTCTTCTAAAATAAACTTCATACACAGGCCTTCCTTCCAGTACCATTCCTCCCTGTGGTCTAGTTTTATTAACAAAACAGTTCAAAATAAAGTTCTCAATCCATCCATTTACCCTCTTATAAGGTCATTCCCAGGCCCTCTCCTGCTTATAGTCTCAGTCCAAAATCCCATTATTTTTTTTTGCTAGAGACTACTAATTCCCAGCAGCCCCTGTATCCCAATCTAGTCTCCCTAAACATTCCCCTCTCTGTGGCTTCCTAATGTCCTTAATAGGGGAAACAGGTGAATAGGCACATTTCAAGTAACAGTGGGTCAAATTCATCCCTGATGTAACACAAATGTCAGTGGAGTTACATCATGGAAGGATTTGGCCAAATTAATCTACTCTTAGAAGATCATTTCCAGTATGTTCTTGAGAAGTTTCTGATACACAACACTTGATCACTAACAAGTACCTCTGTGGTCAAAATGGGCAACTATTATCTTGTCATTGTATCATCTTTGCTTCATGCTTTCTACGGGGAAGGGGGGAAAGGAGCATTTCACCAAGCTAATAACTTGCCATCTTGCTAGGTAAGGAAGAGAATGCAAACATTATGAAGATACCGCCATAACTTTAAACAAAATAACATGAAGCATGACAGTTGTGGCCTTTTCAACGATTCCCACACAGAATTACAATAGTAGGAAAAAGATGATGAGGACTGTTGCCACGTGGTGGATTATCTGTTCCTTGAAATCCTAAAATAAATGAATTATACTTTTCATAGCATTTGGGGCATTTTTTTTTTTTTTTTTAAGAGTAGCAGACACCACCAACTCTGCCAAATGCATCAGGCAGATGTGGCTGGAGAACCTACCTGAAGTGCCAGCTGGATTTGTACTAGCATTCTTGGAGAGAATGAAGACACGAATGGCTGCTTTGAATTTAATATATGTTATTTCCTGACTCCTGGCGCTACTTAAGGGACACATTTGCTGTCCACTCTGCTGTGCCCTCTGAAAGTCTTTTTTCCCCTGAAACTTTTCTCTTTTTAATATGGACTTTTCACAAAACAAAACCAAAATAATAAATTGTTGCTTTAACATTTGGCTCCAATCACCTAGTTCCTATCCTAACCAAAGACAGACAGCGTCCATAGTAAAGAGTAAAGACAAATGGTTAACACATTTTAAGATACATTTTTGGCAATGAATGAAATTTGTGAAATAGTTTCTGATTTTTTTAAAAACTGCTTAGAAGAACTGCTGGTGTGTTTCTGTGACAACATTACCATTGCAAAGACTATTGACAGCTCACATAGTAATTACACTATTAAAAGACATATTATTTACAACATAGCTTACCAAAAGAGAGAGAAATAAAAACAAAACAGAAGCCTTCATATACAGAAACAGTGAGCCTGGCTTTTCTATTATTGATCAAATGCTCTGTGCCACCATCCTGTAGTAAATTAAGAAAAAAGGAGTTTGCTGCTGCCAAAGTGTATTGAAACTACTGGAGCATAGAACGTGGTGTCTTTTTATGTGAAATAAGCACATTAGACTGTGAGGATTCAGGGTTTGTGTGCACATTTTGCATATTGTCTGCTTCCTAACAGTATATACAGTATACAGCTTTAGTAATTTATACCACTGTCACTTGGCCACCAAAAGGTGAATTTTCTACCCTAAGATAAAAAAAAAATGTACCTACTGGTATATTTCACATCTCAAATGGTTCACAAGATAAAGGTAAGAAGTACTTTTACTAGAAATGAACTATGGCTTTATGAGAGGGGTGGTGGTGGTATTTTCAGTTCAGTGCTCAAACTGAGGGAGAGGGCAACCAATGAAATTCTACCATCTTAAAAACAAAAAGTAATGGTATTTCCCACCATCCAAAACATATGTCCCAACTTTTTCTTTATCTTATCCTACTGTTTCTGAAACCAGCACTTATAACTACCACTTGTAATTTCAAGTTTGTTAACTGTTTTAACCTATTAGCATTTCCAAGTCTAGTCTGGCTGAAAATGAGGTGATTTGAGAGTACATCTGCTCAAATTATTAATCACAAATAAATTAATGACACATTTTATTCTTTTCTCTGTGCATGAATCATTTGCAAACAGTCCTGATTTCTGAAAGTGTCTATAGTTTACTAAACAAATGTCAGTCAATATTTGATATTCTCTATTTGTTCTTCATGACTGATGACCTAAATGGTGTGTGATGGTTTAAGTTTATTAGAGGACTATAATATTTTAAATACAAGAACAACAAATAGCAAATAATGAATATCCATAATCACATGTGAACAACAGTGAAGGCATTCAGTCAAAATACAATTATTCCACAAACCTTAATGTGAACAAAAAACTATTGCCATATAATAATAAAGGGGGAAAAGATACGTCAAACCAAACAACAATTTGGAATTTGAACAAATGTTGTGGAGGCTGTTTTTGCATATGTCTATTTTAATCTCATTGGTTTTAATGAGACTACTTATATGCTTACACTATGCTTAAATATGCTATTCGACGGAGGTCTGTTTGACCAGCCAGCCCTATTTGGGAAACTATTAGTGTGATAGCCCAATGGAAGAGTCTGTAAACCAGTTTCCAATGTGCCTTCATTTTAGTTTTATAACCCAAAGAAAAACTTAAATATATAGTGTTTAAAAATTAATAATTTTGCCCACAAATTGGAATTATTTTATTGTTAAATCATTTAGGTAAGCTGAAATATGGTTGACTCTGTTTCATTATGTGCTCACATTTCAACAGTGACAAAGTGACTTTTCTTATTAAAAAAATGGCTACCTCCAGAATGGCTCAGCAACACCAATTACAAAGATGATAAAACCAAACAAACATTTCACCATTTATTCATGTTACTAAAAAAACATCTTTCCCTATGAAGTTTTGAACTGGCAGGCTTAGTTAAGCAGCCGCAATTTTCCTTTAAAGATAAACACAGCTATTTAAACAATGCAAAAACAAAAACATAAAACAGGGGCTCTTAATAGTAACAGATATGTGAAAATACTGTGACTTTTTGTGTAAGGAAGAACCAGAGTTCCAAATTTTAAAGGAAATAGTATTGCTAGTATGAAGTTCATGAAAACTAATTGTAACAGCCTTTCCTAGCATCAAGGTGACCATATTTTTATGGCAGCAGCTTTTAATTTAGTTTTCCTTTGTGCTCCAAGGTTTAAATGTTGCATGCCCCTCCATGGTCAAGAAAGGGCCAAAACATCACAGTTGAACTGGTGTGGTTTTGCTGAGCAGTGTGCCAGGAACTGAGGAAGAGGAATTTGTAGCTGTCAGCTAATATGGGGCTTGACCCGGTAGCATGCAATCTACACAGGTGGAAGAAGAGGGGATTTGTGGAGATGCTGGGGGCATGGCCTCTGAGTCTGTGAACTGGGGGAGGAGGGGCAAACAGCAGCAGGATCGATACTAGCAACCTCAACCTGGCTGCACAGGTAGCCTGAGCTCTGACTGAGACAAAGGGAGGATTACATTCTCTGCATCCTTTGAACCTCCTGTACAAGGCCTATTTGGCTTTGCTTCATGAGGCACATAAATTTCACCAAACGAGATTAGAATATGATTATTCCCATTTAGGAATGCATCATATTCCCAATCCTCACCCTGCTTGCATGTTGTATATAATGTTCATGCTTTGCAAGAGCAACAGTTTTCACTGGACCTGATTCATTGCCCATTTAAGTCTATTGGATTTCCATTTACTTCAGTGAGCTTTGGATCAGGCCCATTACACCCAGAGTTTCTCTGAAGTCTCTTACTGACCTTTTGAGAAGAATTTTCCCTACATTCGTGGACTAGTGATTTCTGAAACATTGGTAGGAATAACACTGTGAAGCGTAGGTAAAAATAATTTTGAGTAGTACTAGGGTTGCCAACTGTCTAATCACACAAACCCAAACATCCTTGCACTGCCCCTTCCCCAAGGCCCCGCCCCTCTCCTGCCCCTTCTCCAAGGCCCCGCCCTGCTCACTCCATCCCCCCTCACACCATCACTCACTCTCCCCCACTCTCACTCACTTTCACTGGGCTGGGGCAGAGGTGCGGGCTCTGGGCTGGGGCCGAGCTGAGGCTGGAAAAAGGGGTTGGGGTACAAGAGGCGATGTGGGGTGCAAGCTCTGGGAGGGAGTTTGGGTGCAGGAGGGGACTCAGATTTGGGGCTGCGGTGTTGGAGTGGGTTTGGGGTGCAGGCTCCGGGGGGGGGGGGGCCTCAGGGCTGAGGCATGGGGTTGGCGTGCAGGAAGGGGTGCGGACTCTGGGAGGGATTTTCATAGAATCATAGAATATCAGGGTTGGAAGGGACCTCAGGAGGTCATCTAGTCCAACCCCCCTGCTCAAAGCAGGACCAATCCCCAACTAAATCATCCCAGCCAGGGCTTTGTCAAGCCTGACCTTAAAAACCTCTAAGGAAGGAGATTCCACCACCTCCCTAGGTAACCCATTCCAGTGCTTCACCACCCTCCTAGTGAAAAAGTTTTTCCTAATATCCAACCTAAACCTCCCACACTGCAACTTGAGACCATTACTCCTTGTTCTGTCATCTGGTACCACTGAGAACAGTCTAGATCCATCCTCTTGGGAACCCCCTTTCAGGTACACTGGAACCCCACTATAACGTGCCCCGCAATAACACGAATTCGTTTATAACGTGGGGCGAGTCTGGCCCCGGAGGCTGCAGGAGGCGCGTGGCAAGTCTGGCAGGCGCGGGGTGTTTGGGGTCCATGCCCCAGCGGCTGCAGCAGGCGCGACTCTCCGGCGCGCCTCTGTCCCCGGCAGGGCCGGCTCCAGCCCATGTCCTTCCCTCCCCACCGACCGATGTAGGGGGCGGCAGCGCAGAGGAGGGGAGCGCCCTGCTGGGAGTGGGCTGCAGAGTGGCGCGGAGCCCTCCTGGCAGTCGGCGCAGCAGGCCGGCGGCAGTCGTCTTCGGGGGCCCCGCTCCCCTGGCCAGAACGCCGGCCGGAGCGCAGCTAGCCCCGCGGCCCCGCTCTCCCGGCTGGAGCTCCGGCCGGAGCGCGGCAGCCCCGCAGCCCCGCGACCCCAGCTGCAGCGCGGCAGCCCCGCGACCCTGGCTGCAGCGCGGCAGCCCCGCGGCCGCGCGCTCCCGGCCGGAGCGCGGCCAGACCCGCTCTCCCGGCGGGACCTCTGGCCAGAGCGCGGCCAGCCCCGCGGCACCCCATGCCCCAGCCGGCAATCCTGCTGCCAGGGCCGGAGGGGCCGACTGGCCAGTGCCCCAACTGAAGGAAGCCCTGGCCGCCCCCCTTCTCTCTCTCCCCCGCTCCTTCCCTCCCCCTAGCCAGGGCGCTGAAGCTGGACACAAGTACAGTGGAACCCCGCTATAACGCGACCCCGCATTTACCGCGATTGAATTTTTTGGACCCCAATGATCGCGTTATAGCGGGGTTCCACTGTAGTTGAAAGCAGCTATCAAATCCCCCCTCATTCTTCTCTTCTGCAGATTAAATAATCCCAGTTCCCTCAGCCTCTCCTCATAAATCATGTGCTCCAGCCCCCAATCATTTTTGTTGCTCTCCGCTGGACTCTTTCCAATTTTTCCACATCCTTCTTGTAGTATAGGGCTCAAAACTGGACACAGTACTCCAGATGAGGCCTCACCAATGCGGAATAGAGGGGAATGAACACGTCCCTCGATCTGCTGGCAATGCCCCTACTTATACAGCCCAAAATGCCGTTAGCCTTCTTGGCAACAAGGATACACTGTTGATTCATATCCAGCTGTAACCCCTACATCCTTTTCTGCAGAACTGCTGCCTAGTCATTGGGTCCCTAGTCTGTAGCAGTGCATGGGATTCTTCCATCCTAAGTGCAGGACTCTGCGCTGGTCCTTGTTGAACCGCATCAGATTTCATTTGGCCCAATCCTCCAATTTGTCTACGTCCCTCTGTATCCTATGCATATCTACTACTCCTCCCAGTTTAGTGTCATCTGCAAACTTGCTGAGGGTGCAATCCACACCATCCTCCAGATCATTAATGAAGATATTGAACAAAAACTGCCCCAGGACTGACCCTTGGGGCACTCCACTTGATACCAGCTGCCAACTAGACATGGAGCCATTGATCACTACCCGTTGAGTCCGATGATCTAGCCACCTTTCTATCCACCTTATAGTCCATTCATCCAGCCCATACTTCTTTAACTTGCTGGCAAGAATACTGTAGGAGACCGTATCAAAGGCTTTGCTAAAGTCAAGTAATAACACATCCACTGCTTTCCCCTCATCCACAGAGCCAGTTATCTCACCATAGAAGGCAATTAGGTTAGTCAGGCATGACTTGCCCTTGGTGAATCCATGCTGACTGTTCTTGATCACTTTCCTCTCCTCAAAGTGCTTCAAAATTGATTCCTTGAGGACCTGCTCCATGATTTTTCCAGGGACGGAGGTGAGGCTGACTGAACTGTAGTTCCCCGGATCCTCCTCCTTCCCTTTTTTAAAGATGGGCACTACATTAGCCTTTTTCCAGTCATCCGGGACCTCCCCCGATCGCCATGAGTTTTCAAAGATAATGGCCAATGGCTCTGCAGTCAGTTCAGCCTCCTTTAGCACCCTTGGATGCAGTGCATCCGGCCCCATGGACTTGTGCTCGTCCAGCTTTTCTAAACAGTCCTGAACCACTTCTTTCTCCAGAGAGGGCTGGTCACCTCCTCCCCATACTGTGCTACCCAGTGCAGTAGTCTGGGTGCTGACCTTGTTCGTGAAGACAGAGGCAAAAAAAAGCACTGAGTACATTAGCTTTTTCCACATCATCTGTCACTAAGTTGCCTCCCTCATTCAGTAAAGGGCCCCCACTTTCCCTGACCTTCTTCTTGTTGCTAACATACATGTAGAAACCCTTCTTGTTACTCTTAAAATCCCTGAGTGCAGTTTGGATGCAGGAAGAAGCTGATTGCTGGGGCAGGGGATTGGGGTACGGGAGGGGGCTCAGATTTGGGGCTGGGGTGTGGGAGAGGGTTTGGGGTGCTGGCTCTGGGCTGGGGCAGAGGGTTGTGGTGCTGGCTCCGGGGGGGGGGGCTCAGGGTTGGAGTGTGGGAAGAGGTTAGGGGTGCAGGCTCCAGCCAGGCGAGCTTACTTCAGGCAGCTCCTAGTCGGCGGCACAGCAGGATTAAGGCAGGCTCCCTGTCTGCCCTGGCCCCGCGCCACTCCTGGAAGCGACCGGCACATCCCTGTGGCCCCTGGGGAGGTGGGACCAGGGGACTCTGTGCGCTGCCCCTGCCTGCAGGGACTACCCCCGCAGCTCCCATTGACTGCAGTTCCTGGCCAATGGGAGCTGTGGAGTTGGTGCTCAGGATGGGGGCAGCACACAGAGAACCCCCGCCACCCCCCGCAGGGACGTGCCAGCCACTTCCAGGAGCAGTGTAGGGCCAGGACAGGCAGGGAGCCTGCCTTAGCCCCACTGCGCTGCTGGACTTTTAGCAGCCTAAAATCTCCCGGTTTGGCTTCAGTAGTCTCTGGGAGATAGAGCCTGATTCCTATAGACTCCCGGCAAAACCGGGAAGGTTGACAGCCACTGTGTAAAAGTTAGCCCATACAGAGCGAGTGCACCAAGCTTTCCCTTTCATTACATCTCAACAATTCCAAAGCAGTTGCATAGGTTTAGTTCAGGGTGAAGTTTGACACACACTGCTTTACAGAATGTAATATGCAACCTGTTTTATAAAGTTCATTAAAGCTTTTTTTATTATTTGAACAGTCTCTTGAATTGTTAAGCAAAACAGCAATTATTGTGCAAGAAAAAGAAAAAACAGAAAGTGAAATGGGTTATAAACAAAGGTGATGTGAAAAAAGTAAACACCCAGCTTAACTCATTAGCTGAGGGAAACTTAGATTATTAAAACTGACTAAATTTTAATACTTAAGGCGCAATACATTTAAATACATGACTTTGGCATTAGGCTAGCGTTTGTCTATTTCAATATATGAATGATAATAGCTCTTTTGAAATTGTATTCAGCCCCAATTATCCTGTTACAAAAATCTATTTTTTTCCATCCTTTACTACATATGCATTTGACTGGGAGATTTATTTTCATGAATTCTTTAAAAAAAACCACTTTGTTACAGTACCATTACACATGTAAAAATGATAACATCTTAAAATAGCTTTAATTAAATTAAATTAATTTAGCCTGTTTCTTTAGATCATGCTGCATGCCTAGACACTGCAGCACGTATTGCATAAGATCACTGATATGACACAGGTCTCAGAACTGACTTCTGTAGGTTTTGCAGGATATGCTTAGGGAGCACCACCAGCCATACACCTGAATATTTGATTTTGCTCATTTAAATTAGATCATTGGAATCTAAATGCTCCTGGGATTTTGGCACAAAAATGGTCAGTGGATCGATAGGGGATTGGATCCCTAATGCAATTTTAATGTAGCTCTTTTCAAATTATTTAATATGCCAAATACACAAGCTATGAAAATGTTATGTTTTTTATTTTTTTCACCATGCAAGGCATAAAGGATTTCAGCCACTAACCACTTTGGCATAAAACAATGGAACAAGTTTAACAAATAGAGAATCAAAAAATTTTTTGTTTTGATGATTTTCACAGAACTGAAATCCCAATCACTTAAAGATACTTGTGGGCAGAAACATGGTATAAAAAAGAACCTTTTGAATTACAAAAAGCATGGAAGTGAATCAACCATTTTCCTTTCTACATAAATGATTTAACAATAAAATTGCAATATGTAAGCAAAATTATTAATTGGCAAATTATTAATTTTCCTCATCATGAACTATTAATTCATGTTTTCAGATTTTGTATAACTAGAGAATATATGCAAAAAAAGATATTATAAATCCCTTTCAGATACAAGCATCTTTCAGTTTAGCAAAGTGATTTTTTTGTCTTATGTAAAGCACTGTTGAACGTCTTTATTGCATTTGACAACATAAGTAGACCACAGTGAATATTCTAGTTCATAATGCTTGAATGTGTTACAAACTAACATTCAATATCTAAATCCCAAGTATCCTTAGATATATTTTTAATCACACTATGAGAAATTTGAACTATACTAGGATAGTACAATAAAAATGTGTTTTTTCTTATTTGACACAGCAAATGGATAATTTTCATTTGCATGTGAAAAATTTGAAAGGAACTTATCTGCAGATACTGAAAAAATCAGAATGTATTCAAAGCACATATTACTACACTACATGATACATAGTTATATTTACTGGCATTTGAGAGCAGTGATCCGTCTACCCACCATCACGTGAAATAGTTAGGTCTTCAAAAACTTTCTTAAGATTTTCACTTTCCCCTATCTGCAAAACAGGGATATTATAGGAACAATGACCCTTTCCTACCTCAAAAGTGGAATGAAGTTTCAACATATTGGTATTTGTAAAGTGCTTTGAGATCCTCAGACAGAAAGCACTATAGTTGTGCTAGATATTGTTTTTAAGGTGAACTAAAATGGTTTTTATTAAAATACAAAAACAGACAAACTTCAAATATTTAGCAAAATAGATATGTTGACTCTGAACATTACAAATAAATGCATTTTAAAACAAAGTTGTTTATAGTTAAGTAAAGGAGAAACTATCTGCCAAGATCTCAGGTAAGGACAGGCCCTCAGAGGTTCTGTGGGTGGTGTTTTTTCCCCACTACACTTGATGGCATTACTACAGTAAAGCAGGGTAAGGATGCAGCTCCCTGCACTGCTTTTGGTGTTTGTGGTGTTATTTGTTCTAAAAGAAACTTCACCCCAAATTCAAACAAACATGTTTTTTCCCCCCCATCTCTTTGTTTGACTGCCAACATAGGACTATCTAGTTGATTCCAAAGGAAGTTTCTCTTTAGTGGGGAGTGTTTGGGGGAGGACTTTGTGTAAATAACTTAACAAGATTTCTATGCAAATTAATAACAACACATTCTGTTACAGCTCCCTTCACAAAATTAGAGAATTCTTCCTATATAATGTATTGATATGACAGTCATCAATAAGAATTATTTGTGTTGATGGTGATTACTGGATACCTATCAACAGTCAAATAAAGGCCTTTATTTAAATATGAACATTACACTTTACACATGAGATCATTTCACTTTGAAGCAGTGATCTATTTCATCTAAGATAATCTATACATTGAAAATGTTCCTAATATTCACTCTTTTGATCACATTTGATAGCGTATGTCTTCACAGGAATGGAACACACTTTATGTTCCAATAAGTAGTACACAAATTGTGATGTAACTGGGGTAAATGTTTTGGGACATACTAGTTTGAGAGGTGTCATGCTTTATTACCTTCTGATATCTTTTATTCTAAGGAAGCAGAGGTTTCCTAAAGAGCTGCTTTTATTTTGTCTGGAACATATAATAACAATTGTGACAATAGTCATATCAATCCAGGCTGTGGAAAGATATGAATGTTCTCTATTTTCCTATTTGAAAATAGCAAAGGTTATCAGAGGATGTTACCCTGAGGCATGTCCCCACGAGAGAGAGAAGGGTCCTGTTCAAAAAGGCAATGGGCAAACCAGGAAGATATGAAGAGCTTTTATTTACCAGGATAGCTTGTGCAGGAGTGGAAAAGAAACAAACCCCATATGGGCAACCTTGTAAAGGCCAGATTGCCTTTGAATATGTGTGCCAAAATAGGGCACTATCTCTAGCAGTGAGTGGGAAACATCCTGTGAATATTTGAGTTTGGGACAATGTCCATCTCCAATGTTCATAAATTAAAAAACAAAAACACATTCAGTCTGAATCAATGAAACAAAACATTTCTCATAAACACTTTTTGACCGTTCTTTTCTCTGGTCTTATTAGCTTAAATTTCAAAATGTAAAGTCACTTCCAACCAGAATTCTTAATTCTGACAACTTCTAAACTTGTTTTGACACCAATCTTCAAAATCACTTGTGTTTTGTAAACAGTTTGACAAATTGGCATTTTCTGATGAAAAATGACAGTGAAAAATTCCTCATGAGCTCTACCTATCTGTGCCTTAAGTTCTGTTTTATTTAAACCCACTGACTGGCAGAAAGTGTACTGCAACACAGACTTTTGCACAGATTGGTCTCTCAGGGTTGTTAGCCCCTTTGCAGCAAAATGGGTTAATAATACTTAGGGTCTGACTAAAGCTAGCCAGGGACAGCCACAAATGTCTTCTCTATGCATTATGAAATGTCTCTGTAGCATCATTTGGGCAATGTTACCTAATTCTAGGGCGTTTGAAAATATAAAGGCAGCTAAAATGGCACTGATCAAACTATGGTCCAAAGTATTTTTCTATTGTCTTTTCTCCATCTGTGCCTGCTGCTACAATAAACATGCCTGCCGTGCAGTGTTTTTTGCCACCACCATCTGCAAATTGATTTCCATTGCAAGACACTCAGTGCTTGACATACAAATGTCTGCCAGCTTCAGCCTGCTGGAATCTGCCTGAAGGAATGTTACCTCTGGGTGACCTACCTTTACCTTCAAGACCTTAAGAACATAATTTCCAGTGTATACACACACACACACACACACACACACTTCCTTACATATTATCCATACATTTCACAAAGATTATGAAAGCCATGGTGATGTTGGCTTTCAGCAGAAAGTTTACATGACACTCTCTGGTGAACTAGTATGTAAATACCAGACCAGGGGATCCCTGTAACCCTTAGCCACCTCTGTGCCCTCTACCAGGTGGCATCAAGAGGTCTGAGTCACAGTATCAAGAAGGCAAAGAGGATGAATTCGGTCTATTCTATATGTGATGAAAAATGTCTTAGCAGAGCAGTTTGGAGTGATGGAAGAGGCCGTTTCATTAAACTGTTTCTCCCCTGAAAACAGTCTCACTCTTTTGGGACAATGCTAACCAGCTTGATGTTCAACCTCTTCTCAAAAGTTCACTTGACTTAGAGGACCTCCTTATGCATCCAGGCTCAGGTTTTCAATAGATCCCAGCTCCCATTTAGGCACCTAAATAAATGACCGCATTGGATGCTGAGCTCTTATTTAAATGCTTAAATGGACGTTGCATTCTTTTGAAAACCAACTGTGGGTATTGAGAATTTGAAAATTGACAGCCCCCCTATTTTACACCTCCTTTTTGGGGGTGGAAGGGAGGAGAAGGCTGTGGATGAGCAACTTTAGGTGCATCATAGCAGAAGGGGATTCTTTTAAAAAAAAATCTCCAGTCTGCTTTCAGACCTTATCCCAGTGCAGAGATGGCACTTGTGTGTTTCCTGGATGACTGCCATATACTCTTCATACTAATGATGATGTTAGACATAGCAACTGTTTTTGATACTGTGGTACTCCTGTCCCAACTGAATGGTGGAGCAGGGGCATTGGTGCTACCTTATAATTATTCAGTTCACTCTTTTTGGGGTAGGTTTTAGGTGCTATCAGTTTAGGATTATGAAGTAGACTGAAGGATGAAGTTAAACCTGAATTAGAATGAAGCATTATTGATGAAACAGAAAACAGTTGGAAGATCTTGCTTGCTTCATGAACTTGCCTCCTATTCCTCCAATCTTTTTATTCAGCCTGTTCTAGTCCACATGCTCAAGTATTAATTTATTTCTGTATTCCATTCTGGTCTCTTCAGAATCACCCCATCTGGAACAGACTCCAGAACTCTGTCTGAGCATTTTCACAGCTCTTCTAAATACACACACTTTCTTTCTCCTAGCCTATGGCTTGATTAACTAATACAAAAAAAATCAAATCCTACTTTGTGAGCACTACCCAATGCTCAGATTCTACAACACAAAGAGAATAACTATGTCCCTCATTTGTACCTTTGCTACCTGTAACAGGCTAAAGTCTGTAACTTAGATACTTACATGACTTAGATATGCAAGCACTATAGAGGTGTCAGATTGAGTTGAGTTTTGTATTTAAAGCAGGGATTCATGATTTTAGACATTTTTGTGGTGCCGGATTAGAATAAACTGGCTTTTTTCTCCAGATACATTCGATTTTTTTTCTTCCCCCACCCATGGTGTCACAAGGCAGAGTTAAGGTTGTTTGGGTGCCTTTGGTATGCATTTCCATACCATAACAGGTTTGGATTTATTTTAATCTTAAACTCTAAATTTCCTGGGTTTTGAGATGATTACAGCATCCTTATAATGTATTCTAGTTTAAATTACTGATATATGCTCGCAGCCCCAGCATGCATCCCAGAATCTCCCTCTTTCCTGTCTTCCACACTCCCCTGAGAAATATATCTGTGTGCACACATGTGTGCACACATACAAGACCAGTTTCCTCCTCCCTCTTCTCAGGTTGATTTAGTACCATGAGTAGCTCTAGATGAAAGATTTTTTGCTGTTTTTCATAGCGAACTAGTTATCTGTGCGTGGAAACAAGTGCATATAATAGATCAACAAATCAACAGAGTCCCAACCCCAGCTCCCTTCCAAGGGTGGATGGTACACCAAGGACGAGTCTGGAGATAAGTGCTATAAATGCTGTCCAGATGAAACAACAAAAATAGGTTCCTCTTACTGTGTGTTTGCCCTGGGGTGAGGCAGGGTTCTGTCTTGGCTCCCTGGTCTGGAGCCCTGTGGAAGTCTTGTATGGCTTTTGGCAGCTGGCACCAGGATGATCTCTGCCACTCTGAATGCTGGTCTCTGCAGGGCTGGAACTGCCTGTGCCATGCACAAGATCCTACAGCAGTTCAAAGACTCCCTTTGTGGGAGGGGAAGTTAACGAGAGAATCCTTAAGCTGTTCTGCTTCTCTCTAGTCCCATGCTCAAGAGCTCACAACTGAAACTAAAACTGGTCTCTGTCTCTGACTCAAGTTGTCCCCCCCACTGAGGGGCTGAGCAGCCCTGGCACATAACTGGCCCTGCAACCTGCTTGGCCATATCACCTTATGCAAAAGACTCCCTACTGGCCTCAGCAGGAGTTTCTTGTCCATTCTTTCCCTCCCCCGACTCCGACTCCACACTGGCTGGGAAATGGTGTCAGAGGGCTCTGGTAGCCATTAATATTGTAGTCTGTAGTTTAGAATGCCCTAAAGATTCAGTCTAGAGTTCCAGGAGCTGCCAAACTCCCACTTGGAGTTACACAATAAAATTACAAGCTCACTTATCCTAGATTCCTGTTCTCACTCCTTATTAGCCTAAAAGTGCTACAAGGATGGCAAAAAATAAACCAACCTACTGGACACCTTGTCAATCTTGCTGCAAGGGAAATGTTTCTTCCTGACCCCCAAAACTGTCAGTTGGTGAAACCCACAGCCTCATAGAAACACAATTCAGACTACACTTCTATTATAGGGCAGGGAGAGTGGGGCACCAACCATAGCAGAATGACTAATGTGTGCCCTGAAACCTTCAGATGCAGGAAGGGGAGGGATGTAAGAGATAATCAGCTCACTTTCCCACCTCACTGCCACTCACTCAGAGTCTAGCCAATGACATCAGGGAGAGAAGAAGAAATCCCTTTTCCTTCCCTGCTCCAGTACATTCTCCTCATGCGTTTCCACCTCTCAGGACCACAGGGATTGTCTTTGCCTACTGACCTGATGAAACACCCTTCTGCTGAGACAGGGAGGAGTATTTTATGAGTTTGTCTCCAGTTTTATCTAATCGGTTTTAAAAATAGGCCTTTTCCAGGAAGCAGTGTGTCCAGTAGTGTACAATACAGAATATAGTATATCATTATTATACTGTTACCCATTTTTGACCTGAGCAGCTAGTAAATTTCTACTCTCAGCTGGAACATTGATGATGGGGTCTGGTATTTTGTTTGATGCAGTCTTGTTTATTTATACGGAATGTCCTGCCTCTCTGAATGAAGGAGGAACCAAAGGCAAAAGAAGTTTTAACATACAGGCCCGAGCTGCTTTTCAGTCAGCACCACTGAACCAGAACCTCATTCTAGATTTCTCTCAGGGTCATACTGTGCTTCGGCTTGGATTTCTTCAGGTTGTCTCTGTCTCTCTCTGGTTCTGTGTTCTTCTCCCTACTTCCTTTTCCCAAAACAATACTCAGCAAAATCCCCTCCACCCCCATAGTCCAGACCTCCTGAGTGGGTTCAGTAACCCTTTAGTTTTAGGTTGGGGATTGCAACTGATTTATCCTTACAGTTATGTTAATTGAAGGATGCAGTCCCACCCATCAATCTCAATAGGATTTTAACTTATCCCATAACAAGGTTTCACCCAGCTCATAACAATATGTACTTGATGTCATTCATGTGCCCTTTTCCTTATAATGTATAAAGGTGTCTAGAAAGCTTTATTTGGTGCAATACATAAAAATCCCTTTTTACAACAGATATCTGACCTTGACTTTCCAGTTTTTGCTGGTAGACTCCTTGGAGGACTAAAGAACTTAACATCATGAGCAATTGAAAGAACAAAGGATTTTTTGTCTGACTACATAAAAACTATTTTTCTGTTTCCTTTGTTATTAATCATTGTCAGTAGTTTGAATGAAAAGAGCCCTGAGGTAGGTTTTCTTTGTGAAACAATCTATGCTTACAGCCCTTCAATTGAAGGCTGAGAAAGCTCTCACTCTAGTCTTCTCCTCTAGAAAAAAAAATAGGGAAGAAAAAAAAAGTAATATTCCTGATATTTCTAAAGTAAAAAAGACAAGAAAGGGAGGAAAATAACCCCTCTCTATATATTATAGAAAAATCAAAGAACACAAGCACATCTTTCTCCTTTGTGGGTATTGTTACAAATAATATGGTTTGTTGTGTGTGTGTTTGTGCACACAATTTCTAAAACACCTTGAAATTTGGAATTGATTATTTCCATTTTCAGTTTGTTATACCTAAACTAATCCTTTGCCAAATTGACTTTTCCTTCCATTTTGAGAGGAACTGACATCACTGGTAGCTGCACTACCCTATATTTCCCTTTCTAAATATAATAAAATGTTTAATTCTTCCCTTTTTTCTTTGCAGGTTTCAAAGACTTCACAGTTGAAAGCACAAAGGATCTAGTATGAAATATATACTGCCATCTCTGTGAAGATATGAAGTCTGCTCACGTTACACAAACATGTCCAATTTCCCTGTTACTTTTGCACATCTTTGCAAGAAAAACTGCACTTTGGAAAATCTAGGCAAAAGCTTTGATGTTTATACGTTAAAAGCTGACAGCCCTACAGAGGTAAACTAGTTAGCAGTATGTAACTAGAGTGGTGACAGAACAAGGGACTGTGTATAAGTAAGCAAATAAAATTTTACTCTAATTACATCTGTGCAATTCCAAAGGACTAATATGGGAGCAGCATACATGAAACAGAAGGGAAAAATTTAAGCCTGAGTTTATTTGATTGCTTGCTTACTTAAAATTGTCTATTTTCACAGCTTCTCAAACAAGAGGGAAAATTCTTCATTATTTAATTCTTTCAGCTTTTCATCAGCAAATACCAAGGAGGTAAAATACAGCTCCTTATTTTCCTTTTCAAGAGTTAAAGAGAGATGCTGTCCCATAACATTTTCCCATTTTCTGACTGCGGCTAACCATGTTCCCTGCACCTATTAAATATTTACATTAGCATAGCAACCAGATAGACCATCAAAATCAGGGTTCCTTGTGCTAGGTGCTGTACAAACATATGCAAATACAGGATCACTGCCAGAAAGAGCTTTCAATCTAAGCCATCAGCCCTGCAGTGGATTCTGCTCAGGGGTCTGATTGTACAAAGTTGCAAGATCACAGCCTAAGTATACAACTAGAGAGACAAGGTGGGTGAGGTATTATCTTTTATTGGGCCAACTTCTGCTGGTGAGAGAGAGACAAACTTTCAAGCTTACACAGAGTTCTTCTTCAGGTCTGGGAAACTAACTCAATTGTCTCTGCTAAATACAATATATCTATATATCAAATACACACACAACTCAGAATAAAGCACCAACTAAGCCTATTTGCTTATTTTTCTATTTGCTTACAGGAGGTCATTAATTAGCTGACCTCTTATAAGCAACATATCAGAATTTGGGAATTTATGGGTGGTCAATGGTAGTTCAGGCCACTCAGCATTTTACAGGATTAGATCATATGTTTATAAACAGGTTCGCACACACAAAAAAGAGGCAAGTTCTGTGATAAGCTGAATGTCTTCTGCGTGGTGCTCTGTGACCTTATCTCCCACTGAAGTCAAAATAAAGGGCAAAGCACTTATCACGATCAGGCCAAATCTTGCATGCGTAGTTGAGAATCTGTTTTGAAAATTTGCCTCTAATAATAGAAGATTGATATAATAAGTGTTATTCTTCTAAAATAAAGCAGTAGATAACTTACTGTGAATATTGATGCTCAATACTTATAAATTGTAATTTGTACCAAAGATAATTTTATGTTCCCATCTCCTTCATCTTGCTAAACCAGCAATAATTAAATACTGCTCTTCATTCTCTGTAAATGATCTGCAGCCTAGAATCTGGAATTTTTGCAACCAGATGAAGATGAGTGAAGACCTCACACTATCTTTATAGACACAACAGCTTTTGGTTTTGGCATCTGTTAATTATTGTATTCTTTTAGTAGCTTATCTTGTCCTAGGATCTTAAAGTTTCTACTCTAGTGAAATTCTGAAATACATCTGTATCTATGAATTAAGAAGGATTTCTTGCAGCAGTTTAAATACAAACTAAAGGTCATTTAAAAAAAAGATAGGATGGGATGTTCTGCATGAAGTTGTATGGGATACATCAATCAGCAGTCTCATCCAAAACCCATGCTTTATTTGAAGGGGGGAAAGTTCATAACTTTCCATATCTCCTAGTGATAGTACTGGCACATAGAAAAAAAATCTCTTGAGTATTGCCAATGTGAAAGAGTCCCCTTAACTGAGCTAAGAGTTTTCTTACCTCATATTTATAATTAGACTATATTCTGCAGTGTGATTGACATACAAACTGAAGATTTTTTAACATCTATGCATTTTAATGGCACAAGCAATATGTAGTTCAACAATATGTAGTTCTTTCTCCCTATTAACTACTATATGCAATTGGCATTGCAAGTGGTAACCATCAGTGTAGTTGTAGTACTACCATAACACATTTTTACAAGATTTTAGTTCACATGAGGCCCCATCCAATTCCCACTGAAGTGAGTGGAAAGGCCCACAAATAGCTGGCCAAGGAGAATCTCCCTGAAGACCAGTGCCTGTGCTACAGGAGCAGGGGGCCATGACCCTCTTCCTTTTAAGTGGATTGCTGCATTTCAACATCACTAGCCTAGAGAACAAGTATTCAGAAAACACTGTTTACATTCATTTTGGTACCTGGCAATGCTAAATAGCTTTGAAATTCTCTGAGCCCTGGAATACACTCTTAAGAGTATTTGTACAATGCTATTAACCAAAGACTGTTTCAGGTTTGCATTGCAATTTTGACACTGCTTTTTGAGCCATATTTTTTCTGTTCATTGCAGCGATGACTTAAATAAATAAATTGAATAAAACAGGCAGCACAAAGTGAGAGACTGACACTTTCTGATGGCTAGCCAGATATGGTATATCTACACTGTGTTTTAAAACCCACAGCAGCAACTCTTAGAGCAGAGGTCTACAGACCTCTGGCTTGAGGGATTTGCACTGTGGCCTCAGACCCCAAGCCCAAATGTCTACACTGCTGTTTTTAGTGCTGGAGCACAAGCTGCCACAGATTTTAAAATGCAGTGTAGACATACCTATAGCAGCTTAGCACCAAACATCCTTCGACTCTGATTCAACCAAGCCGGGATATACAAGTCTGCTGCGTGCAACATGGTAACAGGAAAGAGGCCAGAGGACATCAACTGAATGGATGTAGCAGCAGTGACAGTGGAACTAGTGGACTTACTTGTCGTGTCTCTCAGTCAGATAATTGCCCCGTACTGTGTCACAATCATTCAGATAGTGTATTAAATAAAACAGATTCTGAAATGGAACTCAGGAAAGGAGACATATTTTTCCCTCCCTAGGAAAAAAGGGATCCAAGGATGAAAGAGGAAGGAGCCCCCCCCCACCCCCCCAGCAGCAAGGTTGCAACCCACTCTCTCCAGCGTTTCTAAAATAGCTGCATTGAAGATTTATTTCTTTTTATGCTGCAAATCCTCCAGCCCTCCTGCCATGGAGATGGACAGACAGATTACTCCAGCTCCAGCCTAGCAGGATATATCCTGAAGGCTCTATAACCCAAGTGTGGGGAGAGGGTAGGTCCTATGTTATTTTGCTTGGAAAGGGCACAGAGCCCGATCCAAAGCCCTTTGAGAGAGAAGTACTATGGAAAGACTCCCACTGACCTCCATAGACATTGGATCAGGCCCATTGAGAGCAAATCTCCAGCTGCCACGTAAGTGAACAAAATACAAAAATCACAATGATAAACTGACATTAACAGCTGCACAGTGTTTGCAAATGTTATTTGTACTGTTAAGCCAAATTTTGTGATTTTTTATATAAAATTGTAATGTGTGTGAAACAAACAACTCTTTGGCAATAAATCCTTTTATTGCTATAAATGACAGAATACATATTTCATACTGATATGAGCTGGTGAAGAGAGAGTTTTAACGCCATTTATTTCAGCCACATGTTCTTATTCACAATGTTGTTTACAGAACTAAAACTTATTTATCTTATGGATTAGAATGCTTTTCATAACAGATTCTACAACATTACAGAACATCAGAGAGGGGTGAACTTGTACAGAAAATATAAGAACACCCCAGCCACCAAGTCTTTACTCATCCCTAGGAATGAACCAAACTGAAATCATTCTTGAAGTTCTGATATGTTTATGTACAAACCCTGACCTAAACCTCCTATCCTATTCTCCTCTATGGGTTTCTGTGGGGCTGGGATCCCATTTGTCTGGTACTTTCTAAAGTCTTTTAGGATTGTGTGGGATCTTTTGGGAGTAGTAGCCAAGTCCAGTCCTCTATCCTGCTTTCTTGGAGGACTGTCCTACAAGTCCACTTACACCATAATATTGTGGTATTGAGGATGTGGTTGGGTTGCAGGCCTGCCAGGCACTAATTGAAGATCTGAAAGGAGGGAGTGGCCTTCTCTTCAGCCTCTGTTAGATCCCAAAAGGAAGAACAGGTCCCTCAGCCACCTGTGGAAGATTTGGAATGGGCAAAGGGACCTGCTGATCACCCTCAGAAGAATTTTGAGCACTAGATCTCATACACACCCTAAAAAAAGGTGGGGGGATCTTTATTCTATCATGTACTTAGGAATTATGAGCTCTGTAGTGACTACAGTCAACATTCAAATCCAGGCAAACACTCTGAGTTTGTCAAGAGGCCACTTTTGTGTGTAAAGGAGGAATGATGGAGAGAATGATGATCCGAAGAAGTGGGCTATAGCCCACGAAAGCTTATGCTCTAATAAATTTGTTAGTCTCTAAGGCCTGGTCTACACTAACCCCCAAATTCGAACTAAGGTACGCAACTTCAGCTACGTGAATAACGGAGCTGAAGTCGACATACCTTAGTTCGAACTTACCGCGGTTCAGACGCGGTCCACATGCGGCAGGCAGGCTCCCCGTCGACTCCGCGGTACTCCTCTCGCCGAGCTGGAGTACCGCAGTCGACGGCGTGCGCTTCCGGGATCGATTTATCGCGTCCAGACCAGACGCGATAAATCGAACCCGGAACTTCGATTGCCAGCCGTCGAACTACCGCGGTAGTGTAGACCTGGCCTAAGGTGCCACAAGTACTCCTGTTCTTTTTTTGGAGAGAAACAAGTCATCCTGGTCTGGATATTTTTTACCCTGTGCAAGCTTTATTCTGTCAAAGGTCAAGTGCACACTTTATAAACCCTCCAGCTTCTGAGGTCTGCAAAGGCTATGATAAACCATATATATCAAGCACAAATTATAGTAAAAATTAAACAGAAGGTAAACAAAGAATCAGGTCATATCCCGATAAGAAGTTCTCGTCTCCGGAATCCAAACACAGTGCAACCAAACTCAATTAACTGGGAACTCCCAGTTGACTAAAAGCTGATTGGGTGTTCTGGGACTGTACTGCATTATACTGTGTTTCTATGGAGTTCTAGTGTATCCTTGTTCCTCTGGAGTTTAAGAGTTCTGCAGGAGATAAGCTCCATTACTGCAGAATTTAAGAGCTTGACAGGAAAGAAGGTTCTCACCAGCTTCAATTGTGCTGAGCTGATCAGTGTTGGAGAAACTAGCCAGCTCACTGAGCTGTAAAGTGGAGAACTATAATTATTCAAAACCCCAATATTGGGGGGATTTAAAATATTCCCCAAAACCTTTATAAAAAAAAAATCAAGATTTCATGGCAATTCCCAACAATTTGGACAGCTAAGGCAAAGAAAAAGTCTTTGAATAGTGAGTACATCAAAGGCAGTGAAGATATCCATTGTTCTTTATCATAGAATCATAGATGACTAGATTGAATATGGAAGGTTTATTTTTTTCTGATTTAGAGGACTGAGATTTGTTAAATTCCTCAGCATTCTCAAGCCAAGTTATAAAATCTCCTCATGAAGTATTTTCACTCAACTCTTGTTCCTGACAGTTTTTAACAGTTGCGACAGTAATATGGATAAGAGCCACACTGTTACATCCTTCAGGGAGATGTGAACATTGTTCTTTCATGGTATAGCCACACACTGGATTGACAATATTTTTTTTTAAAAAGGGTTTTTTGTACTGTGATATATTTGAGATTGTAGAACTGAAAGAAAATATTACAGAATGCAGAAAAATAGGATATATTGTAATATAGTTGCCAGGTTATTTGTTGTAAAAATAATGCAAAACTAATTACATTATTATTGTTTTTACATCTTGCAATGTTTCACACATGATGTCAAGCTTTCCTCTACAGGCATGAGGGCTAGAAACTTACTAATGTGATTAGGTTATAATCTCAGATTTCATTACTCCAGGAGATAGGGCTTTAGGAAGAACATCAAATATCACAACACTCACGATAAAGTCATGGGAGTTGACACCACCAGAATCAATTTAGATTTATTTTTTAAACTATAATGGACACTAAAGCTCTCATTGCATCTCCTTAATTGTACATTCAATGGTCTGGCCACCCTATTAAGAGGCAGAAGCAACGCCCTGTCTTCCAAACCTAGTAACTATTTTAAGGTCACTCCTGGGAGCTCCACTAAACACAGTATTACATCTGATAGTGTTCATTTTGCTGAATGCAGAAGCAAAGCAAAAAATGCAGAACAATGCAAACTTAATAAAAATCATTAATAAATTCATTGCCTACATCCACATCACAGCTCAGTTTTCAAACTAGTTCTCTTGCTTAAACCACACTGAATGATCATTCCTTTTTAACAATTTTAATGACATTTGATATCACATAGCTCTGCAGAGAGATACAGAGAGTCAGTTCAATAATATATTACTATTTCCACAAGACATTTACGATGCCAATTCATAGATGTACAGGAATGGGATGAAAAATTCCTTTAGTTATTCATTTAAATATCAGCTACTGGCTATATTTGTTTGGGGTGAAATCCAATTCTGGGTAGAATGCCAGCATAAAGCCTATGCCCAACTTAAGCCCTCAAAACAGGAAAAATTATCAGCACCACATTTGGATTAGAAAATACATCCAAATAGCTCAGAAAACTTACTTTGTTTTAGTGAATGTGTTAAAGTCAGTTTAAAAATAAGCATGTCTTTAGCAATTATTTCAGTTTTCTATATTCTATCTATTATTAAAATTAATCAGGAAGATGGGTGGGGGGAACTGTGGTCAAACTCCCTCACAACTTTTAAATATCACCTATTGGTAGGGAAGAATACAGGATATAAAATATGAGGGGCTCAATCCTGCAAAAATAGGACTACTTTATATGAGTAATGCTACTTGAGTGCAAGCATTTTCAGGATTTAACTCTGAATTAACAGAGAACAGCCTAGCTTTTTGCAGTTGTTTATGTACCTAACAATCTACAATTGGACTTCAGTGCCTATTGCAGCTATGTAGTTTAGAATGGCCTTTGTATAGAGCTTTGAGCCAGTTAAAGAGAATTGGTTTAGAAGAAGATGATTAATTCAGCACCTGCTCTTGGGCATTAGAAACAAAGAATTTCATAGGGTGGCAGAGGGAGAAAGTCACATAACTGTATCTCCAGTTCATTTAGCCTAAAGGAACAGCTGGTTTTACTCTGGCATTTGTATGCTTCATTGAAGCCATTTCAGTGTATCACTCCCTCCCTCTCAGCTAAGATTCAAGGACACAGATACAACAGAACAACATTAAATAAATGTCTAGTTATCAAACCACAGATAGTCTAGTTCTAAAGTTTATAGCGAAAGGAGAATGGAGACAAAACCCCATTGCCTCATTATGTATGTACTTTGGTAAACATTATTTCATATTATTGTTAGGCATTAATAACATCACTGCTATTCCCATTCTCATGGCCTTGGAATTCAGAGCAGCTACAGAAAGAGGTGGTGTATGAATGGCATGTTCTTCCAGCACACACGTAATATTACAGCGGTAATAAAACAGATGTTAGGGATATACAGTTAATTTCCTTCACATTGCACATGCAGTGGTCTTCTGGCCTTCAGAAAATGACAGAAGTCAAAACTTGCCCATACTTTTCTAAATTTTTACCAGAAAAGCAACACGGGTAAGAATACTGATTGGCTAACTTCTGAAGAATCTTAACAGGGACAAGACTCGAAACAACAACATTCTATTCAGCCTCACTTAAGAAAAGAGTTCACAAGCAGTAAAAAATATTTAAACAATTTAAACTTATGAATACAGTTTCTTTACTGAACAAGCCACTTAATGAACTCACTTAATACTGGAGAATGTCTTGAAGGCATTAAGCCTTTCCTGATTGTCTCTGTGACAGCATGCAGAAGTCCCATTTGATTTCTAGCAAGTATTGGGTTACTCACTACTCATGTGTCACACAGGTGTTTTGGGTGAAGTAGCAGAATATGGCTGGAGACTGAGGGCCTAATTAGGCAGCTGCCTAGAGCCAGGCAGTGACAATTAATGCTACAGAAGGAAGCTAGGAAACTCTAACAGCTCTCTGGGAGACAGTTTGAGAAAGTAGGTGACTATGCACAGTGGCTAGGTTGTTGGATTGTAGACAGAGCCTGATTTTTTTCTGTTTGAGTCTGTGTTTAATATAAGCGCTTTTTATTTGAGAGAGAGCTCCTGTGCACACTAAGTCAAGAGAAAATTCCCTTACTTGATGAAAAGCTTGTGTTTTGTGGCTGCCCCAATTCCACCTGCTTACAGTACCATACCTCCAGTATGGAACTGTAAGTACACTTTCTTTGAACAATCCATCCCATTATATCCTTCTGTAAGATAGAGGAACGAAAAGAAAACTGTATTTTGAAATTATTGCTTCACCATACCTACAGGAGTGAGTTTACTAAATATCTGTACAATAGAACACCTCGTGCACTGTAAATAGGTACAGTAACTGATAAAAATCAAAGGCCCAATCCTGTAAAAACATTACCTACTCGAGAAGTCTCACATGAAGGAGGACTACTTGAGTCGAGAAGAGGGGCGAGAACAGGCTCTTAATGCTTTCAGTAACATTCATAGTAAAAGCTGGAAAGAGAAAAAAAATCTTAGCCTGATCATAAACAGCAATAGAAGTGATGTGTTCAAGTTGTACTCTCCTGAGACCTATACTAACAGCATAAATGTATGGGTGTTGCTAAATGCATGTGTCCCAAATAGGTGAGATCCACAGAGATTAACTCTACATAATGAGCAAAAGAAGAGTGTAAAAAAAAAAAAAAAAAAAAAGCAGAAGTAGCTCAGCCCTTCAATGCATCTATCCCCTTACCACCGATAAAACCACAAAGACATTGAACATAATGACACTTAACTTTGGCTGAACTGGACAAAGCTTGAACAGGATAAGGTATGTATAGCGCCCCTCCCTCCCCAGATGCTAGTCCAATAACAATTTTAATATATTAGGCAGGCTCAAACATACAGAATACCATCATCATGTCATTAACCATTCTAACCTTGACTATTAAGCACTCAATCCACTGTATAAGGCAGGACAAAATCTCTTGCCCAGAAGAATAAAAACATGAACAGGGATTGTGTATAATACAGTTATGCAGCCACAATTTCCATTTTGCTAAGGTGTTCCATACATCTGTTTGTGCTGCCTGAACCAGAAAAAGGCCATTTTCCTGCCATCTTCCATCTCTTCCATTTGTCCCTTTTGCCAAATTCTCTACATTTGTGCATCATACTATGTTTTTCCCATAAGGGAGACGTCAGTAGTTTTCCTGTGCCTGATTTTGTGCTTTTAAAGGATAAAAAGAGAGGCAGCAAAGGGGGAGCTCCTTAGTGATTCATGACAGCAGAACTGGCAACCCCACGAACCTTCTCTCAGAGGTAAGTGGGCAAAAAGGGATTGAAGCACTGTCTCAGATGCAGGGCCGGCTCTGGCGTTATTGCCGCCCCAAGCAGCAAAAAAAAAAAAAAGCCACGATTGCAAGCAGCAGCAGCTCTACCGCCGCTTCATTCTACAGCGGCAATTCGGCGGCAGGTCCTTCGCTCCGAGAGGGAGTGACGGCCCCGCCGCCAAATTGCCGCCGAACAGCCGGACATGCCGTCCCCCTCTTCATTGGCCGCCCCAGGCACCTACTTGCTACGCTGGTGCCTGGAGCCGGCCCTGCTCAGATTGTGGTAGGGAGGGTGGGGTGAGAACAGGCATAAGTTTGCAGCAGGAAGTGGCTGCTTTCTGGCATTCCTAAAATGTTCAGGAATGGAGCACCATTCCTTCAGGGCTTATGAATTCTTAATGGCAGCTGCCTTCCCTTGCCGCATAGCTAGTAATGCTTGCAGGAGTTGTATTCCTCTGCCTCCAAGCAAATAAGCAACATGCACTGGTTCTATAGTTTCAGTTTGTGGTGTATTTCAATAAACCAATGATTTTATCACCAGTTACCATTGCTGCATTATTCCCAGGTTACCTCAGGATTCAGTGCAGTGCTGCTGCATAAACTGGGGGGGGGGGAGGGAGAGGAGGACAGGTGTCCCACATAATTTAGGTACTCCAGGGCCTTGGAAATGAGTTTATAAACTCACTCCACCAGTGATGGTGTACATTGTTAACCATGCACATAAGTAATCATTGGAACAATTTGCCAAGGGTCATGGCAGATTCTTCACTACTCACAATTTTTAAATCAAGACTGGGTGTTTTTCTAAAAGAGATACTCTAGGAATTATTTTGGGGAAGTTCTGTGGCCTGTGTTATACAGGAGGTCAGATTAGATGATCGGAATGGTCCCTTCTGGCCTTGGAATCTATGATGTAACATTTTATACTACCAAACAACGTTCCTTTTCTGATATCATAGTACCAACTGGTTCTCCCACCCCTGAAAAAATAAGGAACCAACTTCTCTTCTGCTGTTCTGAACCTCCACTCCTTCCTCCGGTGCTAAACCAAACCTTTTTACAGCTTTGGAAAATTTTATTTAACTATTTGCCTGCTCACTATTTGTCATTGTTACATACTTCTGCACTTGTGTAGTGACAGATTAGGCAGAAGTCACTGTGAAACTACAGCAAATAAAATTCTCTCCATGTTTTCCAGGTAGAGGGAATGTTGGAACACACTAGTAAGGGAGGTAAGTTTTAAAGTGACAAGCAAAATATTAATTAAGGGTGACAACAAAGGAGGTCTAAAACAAAATTTACAGCTAATAAAAAAAGATAAATGGATGCTTTTGTTTTCAAAAGCTGGGGCATCAACATTCGGAAAGAGATGGTAAATAGGGTTACCATACGTCCGGATTTCCCCGGACATGTCCGGCTTTTTGGTACTCAAATCCCCGTCCGGGGGGAACTGCCAAAAAGCCGGACATGTCCGGGGAAATAGGGAGGCAGCATAAGCCAGGGTCCGCCTGGCCCCAGCACGACCTGCCGGGTCCGCAGTGCAGCCCAGCCGCCCGGCTACATTGTAGCGAGCTCGGGCGGGGGAAGGGGGGGCGCAGCCGCAGAAGGCGGCAAAGGGGCCGCTGCTGCCCCCGGAGGCCGGGCGGACCGCGCGCCCCAGCCGAGCCCGCAGGACCACGGGGAGGCCGGGCCCAGCCAACGGCTTGGGCTTCCCTCACGGGCGGGGGCTCCCCGGCCACTGGGGGACCCTTCCTGTGGCCCCATCACCCCGCGCGGCAGGAAGGAGGCTGCGGCGCGGGGCAGGGAGTGCTGCGTGTACCGGGGCTGCAGGGACCCGCGCTGCCCCGGTCGCCGCTGAGCATCCGAAGCCCCCGCCAGGCAGAGGCTGCCGGGGGAACAGGGCAGGAGGGGGGGTGCAGAGGCTGCAGGGCGAGGAGGAGCAGGGCAGGCAGGGGCATAGAGGCTGCAGGGGCAGGGGGCGCAGGGGCAGGGCAGACGGGGGCACAGAGGCTGCAGGGGTGGGGGGTGCAGGGGCTGCAGGGTGAGTGGGGAGCAGGGGGCACAGAGGCTGCAGGGGCGGGGGGGTGCAGGGGCTGCAGGGCGAGTGGGGAGCAGGGAAGCACTTAGCAACCCCCAACCAAGATCAGAGCGGGAGGGAGGAGGGGGAATGTGGGGTGCTCAGAGGAGGGGGCAGAGTTGGGGCAGGGACTTTGGGGAAAGGGTTGGAATGGGGGTGGGGAAGGGGCAGAGTTGGGCGGGGCCAGGGGTGGGGCCGGGGGCGGGGAAGGGGCGGAGTTGGTGCGGGGCTGGGGGCAGGACCGGGGCCCGTGGAGTGTCCTCTTTTTTAAATGTTTGAATATGGTAACCCTATGGTAAACATATTTCTTTTAGATCATAGCAGAAGTTTTAACCCCTCACTGGGAACAAGAGTGATTTTCTAGCCCTGGAAATAAGTTAACATAACACCCATGATGCAAGGGGGATAAGTTGGCAAGAATAACATGATTGATAGATCTGAGAAACTAGCTTAAGATAATGGTTGATATATTTTGCTGCTTTTTCTGGTCTCAGAACATCTACAAATGGAACAGTCTTTTCATTATTCAAAATTTGTTGATTTTTCTTCAAGACTGCCAGTTACTCTATGGTGGGCTGTTCATTGTGCAAAAATACTGGCCCCACTAAAGTCAATGATAGTTTTGCCACTGACTTCAATGGAGCTAGAACTTCACTCCAAAATTTGGCTTTTTAGTTCTAGGTGGTCACAAAGTCACATGAGCTAGCTTCTGTTATAATTGGGTGTGTGTAACAAATATTATGGAAAGTTTACATTTTGTCTGTAAACAAAACTTCATGCTAGTAAGACTCAGATGTATAAATGTTCATGGCTAGTAAACACAAACAGGGGCAGAAATATGCCCAAAAGCTATTTTCTTTATATAGTTATTTGAATATTTGCAGATTATTTTTGTCTTTGGAATATTTGCTCATGTGGTAACAGACATTTAAGACTGACCACAGTATTTGGAAAGTTTCCAGAGTTATGGATCAGACACACAAAAGAGGAGAGGAAGGCTGATCCCATAGTTAGAACCTGGACTGTGGTAGACAGGGGTCCAATTTCCATTTTGCCGCAAGCACTGAGTCTGTCTATAAAAAAAGAAAACTTACTGAAAGGGAGAGGAAACTCAGCATTAATTTGGGACAATACCACAACAAGGATTCAAAAGTGTGCAAAGAGTAACTATACACCCACCCTCAAAGTATTTTGGGCAATAGTCCTTTGCCTCAGTTTCCCACCTTGCAGTGTGGAAGTCTGACAGATACATTTCCTTTTAACATGCCACTCTGCTTTCCCTCTGCTGCACCCCTCTCACAGTTGTTTGTCCAAACTCAGCAAACTCCCAGAATTCAAGGGAATGTTTACATGGGTTCGCCTTCTGCCCCTGAAGGAAGGAAACGGGTCAGGTAATGCCTCCATTGCTGCCACTGCTCTTGCTGTTGTCTCTGCTATTGTTCACCTCTGCCTCTGTCTCTAGCTGCTTGGGCACATTCCGAGGTGGTCACAACTTAAGCCTATTTTAAGCCTATTTCTTAGTCATTTCAGTTCTTAGTGATTTTTGTCAGGTACTGGGGAACCTCACAATTCTGCACTATAATTAACTACCACACTGCTCCCACATCACATCTAAGGGCTTGGCTACACTTGCAGTGTGGATGATGTGTTGCATTACTGCGCTGTGATTGGCCTCTGGACATGTCCAATAATCCCCTGAAGTCAAGTGGCCACTCTGGTCATTGTTTTGAACTCGGCTGCAGGCATGCGGATATCCCCTTTCAAAGCTCCATTTCTGACAGCCCGCATGCTTATCTGCTTTGGGACAAAAAGCAAACCATTACTGTGGAACGCTCCTGCTGCAGAGGCAGGCATTTGTGTGTGAGAGAGAGAGGCGGGGAGTGAGGGCTGATGTCGGGTTTCCCCTTTCCCCCTGCCGCTGTCTGAACTTACAAGACAGCATGCTGACACACTCTGCCCCCCAAAACACACTGTGTCTCCCCCCATATACACACAACACACTCCCTGTCACACTCCCCACCCCTTCATTTGAAAAGCAGCTGGCAATCTAGTAGGATGCCCATGGAACAATGGGATTGGGAAACCTGCATCATGTGATGCTGTGTCTGCCCCATGAGGCATTGTAAACCCTTTCCAAAGCACGCTGCAGCCACTTGCACACTGAGATAGCTACCATAATGCACTGTTCTCTGTGGCATTGCAAGAGCTGCTAATGTGGGCATGCTCCACAGTCACAAGGAGCAAGTGTGAACACACAGCAGCGCTTTCCCTGCTGCTGTCTCCGAGGGCTGGTTCAACTCCCGGCGCTCTACATCTGCTAGTGTAGCCATAGCCTAAGGTTTAGTCCCTTAGACCAGAGTATCAGTGACTTCATCTCTAGGGATCATTGAGCAGAAACAAGGCCTCTAAATTGAGTCTGATCAGCTCTGTCATTATATGCTGGAGGAACCAGGTCCTGTAGTATCTAAAACTATTTAAATAGTGTCTATGCCACCAGGTAGAAATACCTCCTGTTTAGAGAATGAGGTTCAATGTAGGGTGACCCCCTCCATTAGGGCCAGATTAAGTGGTAATTCTGCTGTTCTGTGGTCATACAATAAAGATAACATTTCATTCCCCCAGAATCAGGGCTGGCTCTGGCTTTTTTGCCGCCCCAGGCAAAAAAGCCTCCGGCCGCCCTCCCCCCCCCTGCAGGGGGGGGGGGGGCGAGGGCGGCCAGAGCCCTGGGAGGAGGGCGGCGAGCCCCGGCGGGGGCTCCGCTCTCCCCCTGGCGGCTGGGGGGAGGGTGCCGGGGGGGAGGGCGGCCGGAGCCCTGGGAGGAGGGCGGCGAGCCCCGGCCGGGGCTCCGCTCTCCCCCCGGCGGCCAGAGCGCAGGGGGCAGGGCGGCGAGAGGGCGGGGGGAGGGCGCCGGGGGGGGGAGGGCGGCCAGAGCGCCGGGGGGAGGGCGGCGAGCCCGGCCGTGGCCCCGCTCTCCCCGGCGGCCGGAGCACCGCGCCGCCCCCCTCCAGGTGCCGCCCCAAGCACAAGCTTGGTGGGCTCGTGCCTGGAGCCGGCCCTGCCCAGAATCCAAGATTAACGTGAATTTTAACCCAAACCAGCCAAAATTGATCACTTTGGCAAAGCAAGTCTGTCCGCTGATCACCCTAGGCAAAGTAGGTGTCTCTCTGCAAATATGGTCTGCTCCTGAAGTCTTTCCCCCAAATTCATCAACAGATGGCAGGGGAGAGCTCTTTCAGACCCTGTCTTATATAGATATTTATTCCATTTTTTTAAGTAACAGGATGAAATGAATTAAAACAGATGGAAAATAAATTCTGGATTAGCAAACAAATTATCTTCATAGCATAAATAGATATAATCATAGTGTTTGTATCTTGTTTCATTTTAACAAGTGGTATGTTGGTTGGAACACAATAGAATAATTAATTTTCATGACTTCATTTTCATTACTTTTCGGTGGGTTGGCAGCCACATTCATATCTCAAGCTGCAGTCTGCAGAGCAGACAAAGATACTTCAGCTCTTAAATCATGTCTTAGTTTTTATCTTACAAATTCTAAAATTTCTTGGCGAAAAGTACCAGAAGATAAACAAAGGAAGTTCTTGTTTGTAAATTTTGCTTGTGTTTATGGCCAAAATAACAGGCTTAAATGCAGGTTCACCAATACAACTTCCATCTATGCTAACATACCACAGGTCCAATTTGGTCATTTCCAAGGTCTTTCAACTCTTTATAGCACTTGCACATTTACACTGGAATCCCACTGCTATTTCCTAGAATAGCTTCTCTCAGTAAACTGCAATATCTCAGACTTCTTTATCAGACTTCTGTACATTTGATTTTATTCTCAACCGTCTAGTTTCTCATTTTAAAAAGGTATTGGATTTATAATGGTTAGATGATATCACTGCAAACAATTAGGGAACCAGAGCATTATGGACCAAATTTTTAAGGAGTCTTAACCCAGCTTTCAGTTTCTATTTTAAGTATTTATATAGTATTCCATCTGTGCATATGCAAAGTATTATCTGCATGCTTAGTTTCGTTTGGCTTGTAGATTAATTTACAGTTGGACTACTTTGGGACTCAATGTGCATGTACAAGGGATTACATTTATTTACATGTACCTACTCTTATAAGTGATACTACAAAAAAAATCAAGGTAGTGTGAAAATTTGATCCCCAAAAATGTTAAATTAAAGACCCATATGTGATCCTAGGTATTTGTTAAACACTGAACCTGTTTGTAACAAGTACAGATCGGAAACCTTGCTAACAGCCAGATCTTCATAAAAAGATCAGCTAAAATCAAAGGAAATAATTTGGAAAAAACTGTAGATGCCTTTTTAGTACATAGGTATCTGACAAAAATTTTATTTAATGCACTTTGCTTCAAAAGAGTTGAATTTGGAACAAGGGTGTTTCAGGTGGAGTTGCCTTCGTTTAAAGCAGTGGCAGAATGAAAGAGTCAGATTTTTGTTATCTGGGACTTAAAATCCCTCATTCTTGACCAAACTACATGCCCTTTTGGAGATGTATCAGTTTTAATATGGAAGGGTTGCAGATCCACCATAGAGTACTATTTATATGTATATGAAAATCTCATGAGTTTCCATAAACATCTCAAATTCAGCCCCAAATTTTTTTGATCATATTGCATATCTAGGATTTACCTTGCAGATCTCATGGTAAAATTTGGCCCAAAGTGGTGAAAGGAGGCTGTCCACACTGCTTCCAAAAAAATAACTGATTGGTTCCATAACTTTTTGTTACATTATCCAAGGGCTCATTTATTCTTTCTCAGCACACAGGGTGACTGTGAAGCCAAACAGCTGGAAACCATGCAGTGTGTGTATGTTACACTTCATACATTATTACTACCATCTCTGTTAACACAGAGCATTCTTTAAGTAAATCCTTCTTCTTTAAGTGATATTTCTCAAGGTCTGTGGCACAGTATGATCAATGTTCTGCCACCAAGGTCTCTAAATGAAAAATGAATGCTGAAAGGGTAGTGGGTGTTGTTGTTTTTTTTGAGTCAACATAGTGACTAAGATTTTTTAAATGTTGATCCAAGTTATTCCCCCCCTTTTTAGATTGATTTTGTGGCATAACTATATCTACACACTCAAACAGACTCACAGTAGTTTGTCATTCATACTACAGTAATGCATTATGCTTGCAGTGCTGACCCACTCCAGACCCCGTACTAGCAGTGAAATAAATATTCTACAGTATATCTATATATTTTTCTAATTGCATCATAAAATACATGTAGTATAATAAAAACAATCCTAATATAAGAAACTATGTTTTGGGGAGGAGATGGTACTAAATAGTGATGGGTGGACCTCAAACAGTTCAGAGAGTTAGTGCAAAGTTTGGATAAGTGCCTGACCATTTGGATGCTTATCTGGACTATCAATACCTCTTCTGTCTGCAAAATTTGTCTGGAAATCCAGCAGGAACAGAATCTCTTGAGAGATTGCAGATACTTCCTGCTTCTGGGTGGGACAGAAGACCTTTGTCTATTTTGTTGGGGACTTTGGTTAGACTGAGTGTGCAGGGCGAAGGAGAGAGAGGAGTCAAAGATGACCCCCAGGTTATGAGTGACAGAATGGGTTAAAGGAGAGGGAGAGCTTTTTGTACTAATGTAACATCTTGATTTGATGGCTCTGTGTTTTCTTTTGAGCTACACGACATTGTTTATTCAGTGAGGTCTTACCTACTAAAATTAAACTAAATAAATTCCAAGCCACTTGGCTCCAACTTGTATGGCTAAACATACACCTAATATTAACTTTTTACTCCCCTGACTGACTTCTATGCGCTTACATGCTAATCTTTCATCACACACAGGGAAAGAAGGTGAATCGCATCAACAGCCTTAGATAGCTGGTAGTTTTATAAATTTATTGAAATAATTCTGGTTTCAAAAGGAAGTTAAATAGTAATATTGTTCATCAGCAGAATTCAAGCAAGTATAAGCACTGGTTATTACCCTTCATGAGTACCCTTGCATATACAGAAAACAGCCAACAAACGAACTCTATGTTAATATTACTGCATTCATACACCTTAACAGGTAATATGGGACAGATTCTCAGCCAATATAAACTGGCTTTACTCCATTGAAGTCCATATTACTGTAACACAAGACATTTAATATGAGGCTAGTGATATCATTTTATTAGAAAGGACTTGAAAATGGGACCACTGTTAAGGAGGCAAGATTGTCAATGGACACAGCAAAGCTGCCAATGAAATAACTTACAAGTTACTGAGATGATGTTGCTTTCTTTTTTTCCTTCTGTGTCTGATGAACTACAGTTGACATGTGTGTCTGTAAATACTTCACAGATCACAATTAGATTTTCCTGGTTTCTCCTTATCTCCATATGACTCTGAGTACTAACAGAGAACCGCACCCATATTATATGTTCACTCTGATTTTTTTCCCTTTCCTATTTGGAGTTTAGGTTTTGTGTGATGAGTGCCATAATGAATATCCAATTCAGAGGACTTAATAGAATTCTCCTTATTCTCAATTATGTTGAAAAAGAGACATGGTACAATGAGTAGATTTACTGTCTATGTACAGTTTTCTACTCTGCAATACATTGTCTTTCTTTGCATTTAAGATAATCAGAAAAATATAAATGAAAACACAAATAGGTATATATGTCTTCCTATATACTTTTCAAGGTATAGTACTCAATAGTTTTTCTATTAGATTTTTGTCATTACATGAAACAGGAGAAAATTATTACCTCGCTTTTTGAACATTTACTGGTACTATACATTGCTCCATTATATCATAACACATATAATATGGACAACTGGGAAGAGTATTTAGATACATTGCTTGTATGCAGTCATACAATTATTACACAGTGGAATGCTACTCAGATCACCTCTTGACTACCCCTTTCCACAGGGATTGATAGAATTTAGATCAAATTGTTATACCTACAGTATTTCTGGTTTTTAGTGTTCTAAATGACAACTAAATAAATAAATCCAGATTAATCCGAGTCATTCATACCATGAAAGAGATATGATCACATGCCATCCCTCTGTGATGCTCTCACAAGTATACCCAGGGTTGTGAGGTACCTCACCACCACCTGCCTTTAGTATGAAGCAGTTTTGTCTGTGTCTGCTGTAGATCAGCTCCCTGAAACCAATAGCCTCTGACCACACACAAGCACTTCCAGGTCTCTGCAGACCTCGCTTCCTCTGTGCAAGCCACTGAGACACACACCAATCTCAGAGTCCTCAGAGAGCTTCCTGCACTATCCGGCCCCCATCACTGGACACCCACAGAAATTACCAGGTAAGTTGTCCCTGAAGAGACAGTGTACACACAGCTTGACTGGCACAACACTTTATAACATCAAAGCACTGAAATAAACTTATGATTGTCTAACTATAAATGTATTATCAAAGATTTAAGAGATACTGAGTAAGGATAATGAGACCAGAAATGGTTACACATGTAAAATAAAAAGTATAATATGTTTCTTGTATTAGAGTCTAAACTTAAACTTTAACAGGCTAAAATCCTTATCTAAAGTAATTGTTTCTCACCTAAAGAAAACTCTCCGCATTACCAACCCACTTGTCTGGGATCCACTGTTCATAGATGCAAGAAGTGCTGTTCTTTTTTGCTCCCTCGGTGATGAATAGTCCAATAGAGCGTTGACGTGCACCTCTAGACAAAATTCTCTTCTCCCTGCTGTTCTTCTCTTCCTGTTGACTTCCCATCGCCCTGTTGACTCATATGTAAATAGGGCTTCCATTGTTTTGGCTTACAATGCTTAAGCTACATATGTATCTAGGCAATAGGTGTGCAAGCAGAGTCTGGATGAGCTCTCCCCTGCCATCTAGTGGTGAGCTGTGGAAAAAGACTTCAAAAGTGAGGGGAGGGATAGCTCAGTAGTTTGATTATTGGCCTGCTAAACCCAGGGTTGTGAGTTCCAATCCTTGAGGGGGCCATTTAGGGATCTGGGGCAAAAACCTGTCTGGGGATTGGTCCTGCTTTGAGCAGGGGGTTGGACTAGATGACCTCCTGAGGTCCCTTCCAACCCTGATATTCTATAATTATAAAAGCCATGTACTAGGTGTAGTGATTCTGTCAGGTCTGTTAGGAGGTGCTGACACAGAGAACACTTTGCCACCTGGCATCAATATGTGTCATCTTTCCACCTCCAATGCTACTCCACATATCAGACTCAGATTATGGTCAACTACATACATTGAGCCATGTCAAAACGGTCATGGAATCTTACAACTCTGAAGATTCATCATGAAACTGGATGTTCAAATCAGTGAATCTTGGAGACTCCAACATCACTACAGAGTGGAACTTGACCAGTTCATCCAAGGATTCTGAGATGCCAGCCAAAACGCTATTCTCTAGAGACAGCAGGACAAAAACACTTCCAAAAATTGATCTTAACATCTTGACACCCACCACAACAGGAACTGCTGGGTCCCAGATCAACTTTACCTCCACAACCAATCCCTGCCTTGACCTTCATACGTTTATCACTCAGCCATTCTAAAGTAGCCATCCAAGAGACACAGCTGTAACAAGTAGATACCCAAATATGAATCCCAGGGACCAGAATCTCAAAGTCATCAACCAACAGTAGTCTCTAAGGCTTCACAAGAAACAGGATAAAATTTCTTCAACACCTTAATAAAACTTCCACAATGACCTTCCTGTACAGATAACTTTTTCCCATTCCCAGCTCACTACATGTGTCTCTCTCACCAGCCCTGCTTCACCAATCTCCAGCCTTAGAGATCTTTCACTTTCAGTGGACTTGGTGGTCACCACATCCTCAGCTTCCCTGGAAGCTTAGCCAAGGTGATGGGGTCAAGATCTTAGAGGAAGAATCAGCAACAACAATCCTCCCTTATTCCACCTCTCCTGAGAAATAACCTTCCCATTCTCCTCTCAACCTGACAATACTCTCTGCCTCTTCACCTTATCCTGATGACACACTATCCTTCTCATGCTGACATAAGAGAAAAACAAACACACACCTCCCCTTCATAAAGATATTAGCAATCTGCCTACCTTTAAATGGCTGCCCAATTGCAGGTGCTGATAATGCTGGTCCCACACAATATGAATAACGCAAGGTATGTTTTGCCTAAGTTGGAATCCCAACTATAAGGGCTCATCTTCTATGGTTACAGAAGTTTCTTCCAGGAAGGTCCTGAGCCAGATATGTTTATAGCCCAATCAACCTGTATTCAGTACCTTTAGATTGTGTGTGGGATCTTTGGTTAATGTTATATGTGAGACCATCCTTTAAAAAAAAAAAAATAAAATCACATGCCTGCCTGAATTTAACTGTCAGACACCAGAGGGATTTTTTGTATTTTTCCCAACCATTTGTTTACTTTGTGTGTTTGACAGGACTTGGTGTGTAGTCGGCATCAGTGTTACCCTGTGTAGTCAGTTACCTCTGCTATTTGTGTTGGTTTTTCACACAACAGTTGAGGAATTTTTTTTTAATAGGAATATGTAGAGTGAAAACCATTTTAAAAATAAATCAGTGTACTCATGGCAAATGGGATCCCTGAAACTACTTTTGACTTTAAATCTAGTCAATTAAATATATATATATATATATATATATATATATATATATATATATATATATATATATATATATATATGAAGTTATTCTAATAATTTGCCTTTTGCAAAATAGAATATTATTTCATATTCCATTGCTTTGGAGTGGTTCATTTGTGTGTCTTTCAGCTCTAGCTTTGCATGGTTCACAGAGCAATACAAACATTTTCTTGAAATTACAAATTTCTGACCTATCAATATACACAATGACAAAATATTTTCTGCCAAGCAAAATATAAAATATAGTTATAGCTGGTGTTTTCCATACAAATCCTATCTAATTACAACATGCAATATACAAAGGAATAGAATGTTATTTTAACTAGTCTATGTTTTGTATTAGCTCAGTACATGTGTGCCTGTTTTCGCATAGGCAGTGCATCAGTGCAACAACACCCCCACTCGTCAAGTGTGGCACAGCCCCTGCACTCACATAGCCTAGAAGGGCAGTCAATCTATTCCTGGTGCCCATGAGTCTGGAAACCCTTTTTCACTCCCAAATCTGTCAGAGAGTTAAGCAGGGGACCCCAGGTCCACCAACTCCAATGGGTTCCAGCTCAGGGCCCTCAAACTAGATAGGAAGGATCAGGTTTCTTCAACTCTGACAGTTCCCCAAATTCCTTCCTATATTCCCTTGGATAGCTGCACACTCTCCAGCCTGTCTGTCAGTCTGTCCCATCCTAGGTTGTTGTCTCTGGGCAGCTCTTTAGTAGCTTGCTGGCAGGAGCTCCTTTCTCCAACCTGCTCACTTCTCTGGCAGCCACCCTACTCCTCTGCTTCCCCGCTGTTTTATCCTCCCAGCTGCTGTGAGGCTTCCAATCAGCAGTGGCCAGCAGTGCCTGTGTCAACCCTTAGGTTGCTGGGCCAGCAGAGGGTACATACACCCCATGGCAGGGTGAAAAACATCAGAGTCTTTGCTCTCTCTAATACGGTCTCAACCAAAGGCACGGGTCAATGGAGAATTTCTCACCACCTGATTCAGGACTCTGGATATGAACACTACACCTACCCTTTCATTTCTGCTATTTTTATCACAGTATTGCTAAGTGTCTTCCTCTCTGTTGAGATGCTTCAGCCACTAGGAGGTGGTAACAATGATATGTCAGTTGATACAGTTCCTATTTGCCTAAAAATTGAGTCCCATTGTTACTCTCAAATCAAGAACTCCAGAATATTGACTCATTACGTTTCTAGATGGGAAACTGACTTCAATAAAATACATTTTATTTGTATTTCTCCTCCTATTTTCATTGTTACTTGCCTTCTTCTCAATGGTCACCCTTGCACAGTCCAAATGGTAGATCATCATCTTCATCGTGTTGCAGTTAAGGTTCAGCCATCAAGGAAAACAGCATAATTAAGTTCCCATATACCCATTTTCCCAAAAATGGGGCTTCGCACTTCGGTGATACACTTGCTCCCCAGTGTAGGCTCACCAGCCTAGAAATACCTTCTAAACCCAAGTCTTCTGCATAGGAAAATAAAGTACTGGCTGTCCCATATATCACTAGTATCACCACTGCTCATTGAGAGGCTACATAAAGTCATGTTTTTCCTCACATTTCTTCAACAGGCAGACAACTCTGTGAGTTAAGTGAAACTGAGGAAGAAAAATCAGTGCTGTACATTATGGGCCAAGTTTTACTATATTTATTCAATCCACACACAGGTAAAACTCCTTAGGAGCTCTTGCACACACAAACGTGCAAAAACCATTTGTGCTCACACCATTTGCACAGACTCCTCATTTGGGAACCCAAATGATGTCTAGTGAGGCAAATCTGAGTTTTCGGAATACAAATTCTAACATGCCCCAAGTTCTGGATACAAAGCTAAAAGGGCTGATTTTCAAAGGCAACTTTGAAAATCAGCCCTTGGATATCTGAATATCTCATATCTGGATATGTCCCTCACAACAAAGAGTGGGTACACATCAGTACTCTGAATGCCCTAAGATACTGTTAATTCTGTCATCAGTTTGAATGGCTATGGTCTTTTTTTTTTTTTTTTTTTTAGGTCTTGCTCACATTAGTAACCCAAATCCCTCTGCAGGGTTTATGTCCATGCCATTAGTACTCCTGCAGAAAACATGGGAATGAAAATGATGTGCACTGAATCCACGGTTCTGTATGTGGAGTAAATAGTTTACCTTCTTTTACTGTTTCACACATTTGCAGTTTATTTTAGATTTATGGTGCTATCTTACCAGCCAAGGTCCTTGAGTGCATGGCAAGGTGACAATGGGTATGAACAGAATTGGAATGGTTATATTAAAACCAAACAGAACAACTTAATTCAGCATTCACAGTTTGACTGCATGAAGTCAAGAACTGCTGACATAACATCCCACAGTGCCCTGGGAAATAAAAAAGGTGAAGACAAGAGAATGGAAACAGTATGCAAGACAAGTAGATAGAACAAAAAGAACAAGAGATTGTTTTGTAGAAATGATTTCCAGGATTTGAACAATTGTTACACATCCAATTAAAATACAATTGTTTTCATCCATGATCTTTGTAGCATTTCTCTTCCTGAAAAAAAAAATTGCACAGAATATTTTTTGTTTTCTGTTTTATAATCCTTTAAATCAAAACCACACGAATAAGGTTTATGCAATGACATATGGAAACCATTAGTGCTTCTTCAGTTTTCAACTAAGTATCCAATTCTGTACTCAAGTAAGAAAAACTTCCACTGAAGTCAATGGGAGGGTTTTTTGTGTTGGCCTTTTGTTGGGTTTTTTGTTGTTGTTGTTGTTGCATAATAAGAAAGAAATTGGGCACTAAGGGTGTACCCACACTGCAGCTGGGAGGTGTGATTCCCAGGGTGGGTAGACACTCTTGTGCTAGCTCAGATCAGGCTAGCACACTAAAAAGTAGCAGTGTGGACTCTGCATTATGGCTAGCTGCCTGAGCTGAGACCCAGTGGGTCAGCCAGGTTTGGACTTGGGTAGCTAACCTGAGTTGCTGCCTATGCTGCAAAGGCCACACTGCTATTTTTAGTGAGCTAGCACAGATCTGCCTACCAGTGCTGGGAATCACCTCTCCCAGCTGCAGTGCACAGACACCCTGAAGGTATTGATCTGTATAGTACTAAAATGGCAGTAGCAGCCTCATGCACTAATAGATGCTATTTTGTTACAAGAGACAAACTTTGATCTGATTACACTGCTCTACAGCCAAAATGCTTCCGAAATAAATGTAGTCAAACTTTACTAATTCTGGGTCACTGAGAACGAAAATGATACTTAAAATTGTTGATTGGATCTAGTTTTCAAGATATGCTATTGGGTCAGTATATACGACCCTTGACTTGGGAATGGCGGAGGATAAGTGAGTTATAAAGGGAAGGGATCTCAATTTAAACCAGAAATAACTAAAATACATCTTTGACTGGATCTATGAATAAATCTATGACTGGGTTTGGACAGTACTTGCTTTTTAGGCAAAACAATGAATGATGTAATCTGAAGCTGCTATTGCATCATACATGATATGAATTGCATCATGTTATTCCTAGAAGTCATGGATGATGCAATCATAACGAAGCTTACATCACTCTGCTGAACAAATTGCCCTATATCAGCTCTAGAAATCATACAGTGTCGTGCTCTCTTATTTGTCAGTGTTTGATTTTGCAAAGGGACACATTTCTGTTTAGCCAAAGTGAGCAGAGATTCCTCGTACTTGTGTGAAAAGTGCAGATAACTTCTGCTATGTTTGTGGTGAAGTGACTTTTGCATCACAAAAGCGCAGTATAACCACTATGGTTAAGAAAGCCTATCACCTTTCTTTTGGCTGCAAAATTGGAGATCAGGACAAGAGGTGGGCCCCACACATATGCTGCAACACTTGTGCAACAAATCTTCGCCAGTGGTTGAACAGGAAAAGGAAATCTATGCCTTTTGCAGTGCCAATGATTTGGAGAGAGCCAACAGATCATACCAGCAATTGTTACTTCTGCATGGTGCCTCCAGTTGGGAAAGGTGTGTCAAAGAAGAAAAAGTGGACTGTGCATTATCCAAACATTCCATCAGCTATACGCCCAGTACCCCACGGAGAAGGACTGCCGGTTCCTGATGCACCAGAATCATTCTCACTTGAGTCAGACGAGGAAGAGGAAGAGGATGAAACTTCTGGTCCTGAACCATCAATGTCACAGGACCCACATTTTCTCCCATCCTCCTCCTCTGAACCACACCTCATAACACAAGGTGAACTGAATGACCTTGTCAGGGATTTGGAACTACCCAAGAGTAAGGCAGAGCTGTTGGGCTCCAGACTACAGCAGTGGAATCTCCTGGCAGGTGATGTTAGGGTTTCCATGTTCCGTGACCGTCAAAAGGAACTTTTCCCATTCTTCTTCATGGAAGGTGATCTTGTAGCCTGCAACAACATCGATGGTGTGATGGCAGCCCTCAACATCGTTCACGATCCAGATGAGTGGAGACTGTTCATTGATTCATCGAAGACGAGTCTTAAAGCTGTTTTACTGCAGAATGGCAATGTTTTGCCATCAATTCCAGTTGGTCATGCAGTCCATATGAAGGAAACCTATGACAACATGAAACAACTTTTGAGGTGCATAAACTATGACCAACATCAGTGGCAGCTTTGTGGCGATTTGAAGGTTGTTGCTCTCTTGCTTGGTCTGCAGACTGGATACACAAAGTACTGCTGTTTTCTCTGCAAATGGGATAGTCGTGCAAGAGATTCCCACTACATCAAGAAAGATTGGCCACTCCGACAGTCATTGGAGCCTGGGAGGAAAAGTGTTCAGCATCCACCACTTGTTGAATCAAGGAAGATTTTGTTACCACCCTTACACATCAAGCTGGGTCTGATGAAGAACTTTGTCAAGGTCATTGACAAAACACAAGCAGCTTTCAAGTACCTCCGTGGAAAATGTCCAAGGTTAAGTGAAGCTAAGATAAAGGAAGGTGTCTTTGTTGGTCCTCAGATTCGTGAACTTCTTCGAGATGATGCATTTGACCATGCACTGCGTGGCAAAGAAAAGACGGCATGGAAAGCCTTCCAGTTAGTGGCAATAAATTTTCTCGGAAACAACAAGGCAGACAACTACAGGTTGTTGGTGGAAAACCTCCTCAAGGCATACAAAAGCCTTAGTTGCAACATGTCACTAAAGATACATTTTTTGCACTCTCATCTAGATTTTTTTCCACCAAACTGCGGAGCAGTGAGCGACGAGCACGGCGAGCGATTTCACCAGGACATTGCAACAATGGAGAAACGCTATCAGGGCAAATGGAGCCCATCAATGCTTGCAGACTATTGCTGGACAGTGACAAGAGATGCTCCATTTAATGAATACAAGAGACAAGCCAAGAAGCGCCGAGTAGACACTGAATAGGACTAAACTATGTACATAATAGTTTTTTGCCTTTTGTTTCATAATAAATATTATTTATATAACTCTTTTGCTGATTTTTAAAATGTTACATAAACAGGACAGGTGAAATATTATCATGTAAAGCAACCATGAACACATGAAAAGACCTAGGTTTACAATTTATGATTAAAACTCTACTATCGACACAATATACATAGACATAAAATGTAAAAACTTAAATATCTTAGAAACAGTAGCCAATCAGTTGTTTTAATTGTCATATTTGAATTCAGCACATCAAAATACATAATAAATAGCACATTTTATCTCTGAAGCAGACGACTTCTCAAAAATTGTAGACCAGTGTTATGAGTGGGTACTTTCTGTACAACCAAAGCCCAGTACAACTTCCACAATGTCAAATGCCAAACTCCCACCAACTACAGTAGGAGGCAGGACTGAGCTCTTCATATGGTTTCCCCCATAAAAAAGACACAAAGCTAACCTAATGCTTTTTCAAACACCAATCTACCAAGATAACTTTCATTTCAAAGGCTGCCACTTTCTCTGGGTGGATGGGGTTGAGGGGGTGAGCATCTATATTACAGTCAATCTCACATAGAGCTGTGCAGGAAGTGGTTGTCCTGTCCCAGAAAATGTTCAAGGTTTCAAAAATGTTCCCATTCCCCATCAGGACAAAACCGAGGCCTTTCAAAGAAAAAATGAGAGCAAGAGAGACTCCAGAATAGCAAATAGCCTGGTGGTTAGGACAGGTACCACTTACATAGGCTATAGGAGACCTAGTTTCAAGTCTCTGCTCTACCTAATTCAGACCAAGGACTTGAATGAAGGTTTCCACAGTCCTAGGTGAGTGCCCAAACCACCAGGCTCTTCGCTATTTGGGGGCAGTTCTGTCTCAGGTTCTCCTGTTGGAGATATTTCATTCTGTATAAATAAATAAATATTTATTAGAACAGGGACTTGAACCTCAGTCTCCTAAACAATAGGTGTCTCTCCTAACCACTGGCCCAATGACTATTTAATTATTTATACAAAGTGAGACTGACTCTGTAGCCAGTGGTTAGGGCATGCACCTGTTGTTTAGGAGACAGAGGTTTGACGCACATTCAATTCCCTTGTCTGAATCAGGCAGAGCAGGAATTTTAAGCTGGGTCACCCACAGCTCAGGCATATGCCCTAACCACCAGACCTTGACGATTTCAGCAGAAGGTGCTCTCAAATTGATATTTTCTGATGAACAAATGTTTTATCAACAAAATTTCCAACCAGCCCTAAACCCAAGTTCCCAGCCAAAGAGCGTGTAATAAAGCTCACCCTGAAAAACCACAAGAATGAAAGAAGCAGATTCTGAGGTATTATCTACCTAAATGTCCTCCTTATTTGAGATTTTAAAGGAGATAAATGACTAAATAAAGCTGCAGATATGAAAAAAATTATAAACAAATGCTTCAAAGAGTTAGTCATATTGGTCCTGATTCAGAAATGAAAAAGGTACAATGACTAGAGTGAAACATTGCCAAATTAAGTGTAAAAATGTAATAAGAAAAGCCAAAAAGGAGTTTGAAGAACAGCTAGCCAAAAACTCAAAAGGTAATAAAATGTTTTTTAAGTACATCAGAAGCAGGAAGCCTGCTAAACAACCGGTGGGGTCCTCGGATGATTGAGATACAAAAGGAGCACTTAAAGACAATAAAGTCATTGCGGAGAAACTAAATGAATTCTTTGCTTCAGTCTTCACGGTTGAGGATGTTAGGGAGATTCCCAAACCTGAGCTGTCCTTTGTAGGTGATAAATCTGAGGAATTGTCAGATTGAAGTGTCATTAGAGGAGGTTTTGGAATTAATTGATAAACTTAACATTAACAAGTCACCAGGACCAGATGGCATTCACCCAAGAGTTCTGAAAGAACGCAAATGTGAAATTGCAGAACTATTAACTATGGTTTGTAACCTGTCCTTTAAATCAGCTTCTGTACCCAATGACTGGAAGATAGCTAATGTAACACCAATATTTAAAAAGGGCTCTAGAGGTGATCCCGGCAATTACAGACCTGTAAGTCTAACGTCAGTACCGGGCAAATTAGTTGAAACAATAGTTAAGAATAAAATTGTAAGACACATAGAAGAACATAAATTGTTGGGCAAAAGTCAACATGGTTTCTGTAAAGGGAAATCATGCCTTACTAATCTAATTAGAGTTCTTTGAAGGGGTCAACAAACATGTGGACAAGGGGGATCCAGTGTACTTAGATTTCCAGAAAGTGGACATAGTGTACTTAGATTTCCAGAAAGCCTTTGACAAGGTTCCTCACCAAAGGCTCTTATGTAAATTAAGTTGTCATGCGATAAGAGGGAAGATCCTTTCATGGATTGAGAACTGGTAACTAGTGGTGTTCCCCCAGGGTCAGTCCTAGGACCAATCCTATTCAACTTATTCATAAATGATCTGGAGAAAGGGGTAAACAGTGAAGTGGCAAAGTTTGCAGACAATACTAAACTGCTCAAGATAGTTAAGACCAAAGCAGACTGAAGAACTTCAAAAAGATCTCACAAAACTAAGTGATTGGGCAACAAAATGGCAAATGAAATTTAAGGTGGATAAATGTAAAGTAATGCACATTGGAAAAAATAACCCCAACTATACATACAATATGACGGGGGCTAATTTAGCTACAACTAATCAGGAAAGAGATCTTGGAGTCATCATGGATAGTTCTCTGAAGACGTTCACACAGTGTGCAGTGGCAGTCAAAAAAGCAAGCAGGATGTTAGGAATCATTAAAAAAGGGATAGAGAATAAGACGGAGAATATCTTATTGCCCTTATATAAATCCATGATACGCGCACATCTTGAATCTGTGTACAGATGTGGTCTCCTCATCTCAAAAAAGATATACTGGCATTAGAACAGGTTCAGAGAAGGGCAACTAAAATGATTAGGGATGTGGAATGGGTCCCATATGAGGAGAGATTAAAGAGGCTAGGACTTTTCAGCTTGGAAAAGAGGAGATTAAGGGGGGATATGATAGAGGTATATAAAATCATGAGTGGTTTGGAGAAAGTGAATAAGGAAAAGTTATTTACTTGTTCCCATAATATAAGAACTAGGGGCCACCAAATGAAATTAATGGGCAGCAGGTTTAAAACAAATAAAAGGACGTTCTTCTTCATACAGCGCACAGTCAACAGTGGAACTCCTTGCCTGAGGAGGTTGTGAAGGCTAGGACTATAACAGGGTTTAAAAGAGAACTAGATGAATTCATGGCAATTAAATCCATTAATGGCTATTAGCCAGGATGGGTGAGGAGTGGTGTCCCTAGCCTCTGTTTGTCAGAGGGTGGAGATGGATGGCAGGAGAGAGATCACTTGATCATTACCTGTTAGGTTCACTCCCTCTGGGGCACCTGTCATTGGCCACTGTCGGCAGACAGGATGCTGGGCTGGATGGACCCTTGGTCTGACCCAGTATGGCCATTCTTATGTTCTTATGTTAGTTCCATTGAAATCAATGGCAAAAAAAAAAATATCCCTCGGTGACTGAAATGGCAGCAGGATCAGAGGAACATTATTTTTATGAAGAAAAATATATTGATAAGAAATGTCATTCTAATCCTTAACTAAAGATAGAAATGCTGTTATTTGGAGCTTCAGAATTACACATTCTGGGTCAGCTCCTGTGCACACTGGTTAACAGCATGTGTAAAGAGCACAGAACTTGACTATTTTTTTTGGGGATTGTTGCTTCAGATATAGCTATTGAGCTCTTCAGTGGCTTATCTGAGCCAGGGCAGATGTGATTATGAAGGTGAACAACTTAATTATAGGAGGATCAATAGGAAGGATCTAAGAGTAACACAAATTATCTTGACACTTCATTTATCTCCATATCTCTGTCCATATCACACAAATACATATATACTACAACTGGTCAGGAATTTCTAAGTGAAATGTTTTCCATCGGAAAAGGTTGATCCATCAAATCCAAATCTGTTTGTGTGTGGAATGGCTTATTTTGACTAAATTTCCTTTTTTTAGAAAAATTTGTTGGGAAAAAATTAAATTGTCTCATTTTGACAACTGTCAAAATGGAAAGTTCCTAAGTGACTTTACTTCAAAATGTAAGTTAATGTATAGTAAAAATTTAAAAAAAAAAAAAGGGGGGCCAAAATTTAAACATTTCAATTGACCCAATCCACATTTTTAAAATTATTTTTAGGTTTATGAACATTTGAGATTTTGTCTGTTCATTCAGACTCAAGATGGGAAGAGTTTTCAAAATCTTTAAACTTCTTGGAGGATGGGAAAAAGAATTCCTGCCCTGCTCGCACACATATACACACTCTCTCTGTCTCTGTATAGTACCTGGCAGTAATACGTATTTTAATTTTCATGGCAATTTCAAAAACTCTAAGTAATATTAAAATAAAATTGTGTACTGTATTAACTGAAGAGTCAAGTCTGTGTAATTACTTTCAGCTAATACTTCAGAAGTTCATTAAATGTTTTGACCCATTCTAGTTTTAAAAAAGTAAGGAAACGATGGGTTGCTAATAGAGCTGAGCAAATAATAGATTTTTCATATAAAACGGGGGGGGGGGAAGGGGGGAGATCCAGTTCCATTAGCAACAAACCAATTTTTGGGTGAACAAAAAAAAAAAGTTTTTTAATTGACAAACATTTCAGGTTCACTCAAAATGAATGGTTTACATTTTTTTCCAGTTTCAAGTCAGGTTGACTCCAAACAATTTTTTTTCACAAGTTTGTCATTTAGATTCAGCAGTTTTTCATCCTTTGTGTATGTTTGTGTTTATTTTTCATTGGCCAAATTTGAGAATGAAATGCTATTCTGAAATAAAAAAGTCCAAACAAAATGTTTCAAAATGGTCAAAATGAACCATTTCAATTTTTTTCTAGGTTCTTTTGGCCTAAACTATTCACTGAATTTGACCCAAATTTGTGAATAGTTTTGGAGACCTGAAAAAATGCATTTTTTGGTGAAATTTCTATTAGCTGAAAAAAATTCACCCAGCTCTAGTTGTCACTGAAGTTTTAAGTTCTCTGTGACATTACAACCTAGTTCCAGGGAAATGATTTTGCTAAAACAGTAAGGGCAAAATTCTGGACTCACTGAAGTCAACTGCAAAACTCATTTACTTCCTTGGGGCTAGGATTTCATCTCAAAACTTTTAGGCCCTGATCCAAATCTCATTGAAAAACATTGAAAGATTCCTATTTAAATGAAGTGAGAAGGAAAATGTATAGGTCATAACAGTATAGTCTATTTAAAGTGTGACTTTCTCATCTAATATAATACTGTTAAAACTAGAAGTAGTAGAAAAATCCCAACCTGGTATATATATAAAACCATTTGGCAAGTAAGTGTGTTCTTCTATAAGCAACAAGAGCTCAATCCTGCATGCTTGGTTTTATGCATATGGCAGTCCCACTGAATGTTATGCAGAGTTATGCTGGAGTTACTCCTCTTGAGTTAGCCTTGCTTGACTGAGGCCTGGTCTACACTACAATCTTAGATCGACATAAGCCGTGTTAGGTTGATTTAATAATGTATGTGTCTACACTACCAAATACCTTCCACCGATCTAAGTGACTGTAAAGTCGACTTCTGTACTCCACCTTGGCGCGAGGCGTAGCGCTCGATTCGACAGCCACAGGTCAACATGGGGATAGTGTAGACACTGCATTGTGTAATTCGAATTAATTGGCCTCTAGGAGGTGTCCCACCATTCTCCACTGTGACCACTCTGGAGAGCACTTTCAACTCCATTGCACATCAGCCAGGTACACAGGAAACAGCCACCCCACTGTTAAAGCCCCAGGAACTTTTGAATTTTCATTTCCTTTTTGATCAGTGGGGGGAACTCATCAGCACAGCTGATCATGGTGACTCAAGGCCGCAAATGGATTCGTCATTTCCGCCTCACTCCCAATCCCTGCCCTCAGGGCCAGCCGTGGACCTGGGGCCTGGAATTTCTGTTGGCGGGCCTGGACACGCAGCAATGCCACATGAAAATAAAGGAGCTCACAATAATAATGCTCACAACAACAGTGTACAGCTGAGCAGGGTCCACACTTGCCATGCTATGACGTGTGCACATGTAACCCAGGCTTAGGGAAAAAAAGGCACGAAAAACCTTGGTTTCTTTGCCGTTGATTTCAGGGTGGGAAGGAGGGAGGTAAGTGCATCATGGGAGGCTAACGCCATGTTCCCATAACCACCCACACAAATGTTTTGGACCCATAAGGCATTTCAAGCCCAATCCAAAATACCACTCAGCTCCATGCACAGTGGGATAGCTAGCCACAATGCAGTGCTCTGTGCATCTCTGCAAGCCCTGCTAGTAAGGATGCACTCCGTTGACACAATGAGCATAGTGGGGACACGCAAGATCGACTTGCTTAAATCGGAAGCTCAGTGTGGACTTACATAAAATCAACTTAACTTTGTAGTGTAGACATGCCCTGAGAGTGGCCACACTTTTGAAATAACACTCAAGCACCATTGACTCTTGTGTGGCATATCCTATGTTCTTTGCTCTGCAGTAAAGTGAACCGCTCTATGAATTCTTCCACAAATCACTGGGAGAGAACTTGTCTGCCCTTTCTGAGTACATAGGGGAAAATGTGGAAAGTGATTGAAGGACTAATGACTCTCAAGTGGAGCTAGCTTACATCCACATTACAGAGTGTTAGTATTTGATGAGTTGTGCTAACTGAAGTTTCAGCCTAAAACCTCTAATGAGCCAGCCAACTCGAGTTAAAAGCTCCACCACATTCAAGTTAGGAGCAACATTTGAGTTATAACTTGATTTAACTTTGCAGTGACGACAATCCTGAAGACATGCCTATGTATGCACAAGGAACACCAATTTGTGAGAGACATGCATGTACTGGCCCTGATTACCACAGTTTCCTGAGTTGATCTAATACTGGATTGTTCCTTTTGAAGTCTCTTCAAAGAATGGGAAAACTTAGGTGTGATTCTAATATTGCTCCCACTTGCAGAATCCTTTTAAAATGAACCACATGAATAGAATGTGTTTTATATCATAATGTTTCATATGAAATATACATTCAAATGCTAGAACAGCTAGCTTATCTATGGGAAGAAAAGTAAGCAAGAATAATATTTAGAAATTCAAACATGTTAATGTCTGTATGCTACCCTGAACTAAATAATCTTCACAAGAATCTTTTTAGGTAGGAAGATAAGTTACTGTGGTGATTTTATTGAAAGACGGACTGAGACAAAGCAGCAATGTGAAGCCACACCTTGAGTCAGTGGTAGCATCAGGAGTAGAACTTGGGCCCTCCTGACTTCCAGTACTGTATTTATTCCTTCTATCACACTGCTCTCTAAAAAGAAAGAAGAATTCCTGATTATGTCCATTATGTGAAAGTCTATTATAGCGTTTAATTGTCAGTGCTAAAAATATATTTTCCAGGACCATATTTAGTGGCCAACAACACAATAAATCATACCCTGGAGAAAGAATTGTTACCATTATACTTCCAAGGGAAAAATGTTTATTTTACCTAAATTTTTCAATTTTCCATCAGAAAAATTGAAATGAAACATTTCATTTTGGATCAGGTCAACACTAATCTATGTCCATCTGGCCCATTACAGTGCCTCATGGGAACTGTAGTTTGGGTGCTTCATGTCTCAAACTGTGTGAATTATGAAATTCTCAGCCATATCTGTTGAGCACTACTGACCAGATATATGTGTACATCACTTTTAACCCGTCTTCCTCAAATATTCTGTCACTTTTTAAACACAAGCTATTATCCATCAAGAATCTGCAGAAACTCCTGTTAAGATGCTTATCCCTCTCCTGGCAGTGGATAGTTCAGACTGGTATTTATGTACATTCTAGTAATTTCTGCAAGCAAACAAAGAAGGTATTGCCTACAAGAAAATGATTCTTTGCTTTAAAATTTAAATGTAGAAGTCTCTGATCTAGAGAGTTCCAGTTGCAAGAGGAAAATAGAATTAACTTGTAACACCTATAAAGAAATGATCAAACAATGGTGAACAAGGACCTTTCATAGGGCAAATTACGGTTTCATGATTTTAGCCTCCAACTATGAGCATAGCCTACACATGATGCCATGGAGTTACTATTACTCAAATAGATCTCTTCCAGACATTTCACAGAATGGGCTGGGGAAAGGAAAAAGTCAAAAATGTCAAACATTTGTTTGCACTTTTGCATTCATCCAACTTGTATGTGCTAAAGTGAGGATGCACTTTTGAAAATCAGAGTCCAGGTGCCAACTGGCATTAAAAAAAAAATTCTGGTCACTTCAACAAAGACCCAAAGTTTGTTGCCAGTCCACAGTCAGGCTATAAAATCATTCTTTTCAGTTGTGATGACATACTATAGGTAAATGTGGACTCCATAGAAACCCCTGAGTGGGGGCGGGGGGGAATTTCCAGGGAGCCTTCCAAGTTAAATTGAAGGAAGTCTTAGGGTGACAAAGAGCTCTCTTTAGCAGCCACTGCTTACTCTACCTAAGGGATTACTGACCAAGATTTATATTTCCCTTTAGGTTTCTTTTAGATTTTGTGCAGATATTTATGAAAGGTCAGCTTCGAGGAAACCTGATAGTCAGTAAAGTTAAGACAGGAGGATATCCAGTAATTTGCGTGCCTTTTTTCAGACTTTTGGACAAAAACGTCTACAGCCTCTGTCATTCTTCCCCTACTAAATGAAAGGAGGAAGCATCTTCCAGGGGAACCAGTCATGACAACAATCAGGATAGATTTGTAACAGATTTTGTTCTTCTTTATTAAATACACTGTCCCCAGGGTCAGTGGCATCCAATAAATAAGTCCTTATTAAACTGATGGAAAACAAATCAGAGGTCCTGTTTCTGACATTACAAATGCCAGATGAAAAACTAACTATAAAATGTTGCAGAATTAAAAATTTTCTCTGTTTTTAATCTAAGAGGCAACTGTCAGAAGGTAATATCCTCACCCCCCTGAAGTTTATGGCAAAACTCCAGTTGACTTCAACAGAGCCAGGATTTCACCCAGGGAGTTTAAGTCAAGGAATAAAGATTACTGCACATGTAGACGCCTTGTAAACATTTCATGGAAAAACAAATGGACAGAGGGAAAGCTTTATGCCACATTATTTATACATGGGAGAACTAATCCATGCCAGGGAATGTGTCCTCATATAATGAAATATTATTCTCAAGAATTTGTATAGTGCTTTTTCCTGCATATATCTAAAAGCTCTTCACAGAGGTGGGTAAGTATAATCCTTCACAGGGAAGGCCTGCAGATCCCTTAGAGTGGGTCTCTCCCTGTTTATAGCTTGCTGGAGGGAGAACTAGGCCTATCAATCAAGGCAGGATGGGAGTAGTCACACTGCCAGTTCTGGTCTGCTTCCAACAATTGCCAGTAGACTCCTTTTTTCCACCATTTTATGGATATATGATGAAATCCTGAGGTCTTTACTCAGACAAACACTCACTGAGTTTTGCAGAAATCAAAAACTTCAGTGGATCTTAGTATGGACATGGACACATGCAAGCATACACACATCCTGCTTTTTCCTCCAAATTTTACATGAGACTAAGTAATTAAGAAACCAATTTTAAAAAGAACCAAACAGGTGCACTAATTGCATTCACAAAATGTGCAAGTACAGATACAAAGAGGAAAATGTGTAAATAAATGCTGCAAGTGTCCATGCAAAATGGGTGCTTTCCAGTGCAAAGATGTGATTATTTTTTCAGATAGTTACACATTAAAACAAGTTCTGTTTTCTGCAAGCAACTCCATCTTCTATATGATAAATTTTCTCTGCTCCACATGAGGATTTTGTTGGTTATAATTGGAGTGCCAATTTCTTAACATTTTGGCTTTTATTAGCTCGTCTTCATGGGCCCATGTCTATGGTGACATTAGCTGTCTATTTTTTTTTTAAATTTGGCCCCACAACTTAGATTTGCAACTTTTTAAGAACCCATTTTTTTATATTCTGCTCCTTTAAGAAGCTTGCATTTATATCAAAATTTTCATTGGGTGTTAGGTCAGTGATAGAAAAAAAAAATAGTGCCCAACCACTAAAAAGGGCTATCCCAGCCTTTTCCCTATTTTCGTTTAGCAACACTTTTTAAAGCTAGCCCTACTCTACAATATTTTTTAATATTATTTACTTGTTCAGATTTTTTTATTTTTACTATTTGGGCTGCTATAAGTAGAGTCACAATCAGAGCAAAACATTTATGGTAGCAGTTTTTATAGCAATCATGGGGTCCAATATTTTTTCCTCATGATGAGAACTAATTGTAACCTGACTAGTAGGTAATATACATAGTAGCTAAAGTATTGTCTTTGGTCCTGTAGAATATGCAAAATCTGAAATTTTCCTTCATTATCCATTACACTCCTTTCTCTTTTAACAATGTTTATTGCAGCTAGAACTAGGATTGCCAATCCTTCCCAAACTTTACTCTCCATTTTAGGAATTTTGAAAGCACTACAGTGCAGTGATGATAATGGACATATGCCAGGTATAATAAACTTAATATTACAGTCATATGGTGCTACATGCTATGGAATGCAGTTGTATGAAAATTAAGCACAGAATTAATGGTCTAATCATGTCTGTGAATTTTGAATGATCATAAGCATAGGTTAGGGGAAATTCTTTGCAAAAACCTCATGACTCCCTTGGCACTTTTCTGTAATTGGAAACAAGTGAGAGGAAGTGGGAATACTGTTATATATCTTGCTCTGAACAAGCCAGCAAACTAGGGAAATGTGGTCTAGAGGAAATTACTATAAGGTGGGTGCACTACTGGTTGAAAGACCATACTCAGAGACGTTATCAAAGGTTTGCTGTCAAATTGGGAGGATGCATCTAAGTGGAGTCAGGCAGGAATCTGTCCTGCATGTGTTACTATTCAACATTTTCATTTAAGGACTTGGCTAATGGAGTGGACAGCATGCTTATAAAATTTGCAGATGACACCAAGCAGGGAGAGGTTACAATAGGTTTGGAGGACAGGATTAGAAATCAAAATGACCTTGACAAACTAGAGAATTGGTCTGAAATCAACAAGATGAAAATCAATAAACTCAAGTGCAAAGGAAAAATCAAATGCACAACTACACACTGGAAAATAACTGCCTAGTCAGTAGTACTGCTGAAGATGATCTGGGGGTTATAGTGGATCACAAATTAAATATGAGTCAGCAACATGACGCAGTTGCAAAAAAAAAAAAAAGGCTAATATCTTTCTGGGGTGTACTAAAAGGAGTGTGGTACACAAGACATGGGAAGTAATTGTCATGCTCTACTCAGTACTGGTAAGACCTCAGCTGGAGTTCTATGTCCAGTTCTGGACACAGGAAGATAGATATGGACAAACTGTGGAGAGTTCAGAAGAGAGCAACAAAAATGACAAAAGGTTTAGAAAACCTAACCAATGAGGAAAGGTTAAAAAAAAATGGGCATGTTTAGTCTTGAGAAAAGAAGATTGAGGGGGCATAACAGTCTTCAAATATGCTAAGGACTGTTATAGAGTACAAGGTGATCAATTATTCTCCATATCTGCTGAAGGTAAGCCAAGAAGTAGTGGGCTAAATCTACAGCAAGGGAGATTTAGGTGCGGTATTAGGGCAAACTTTGTAACTATAACGGATAGTTTAGAACTGGAATAGATTTCCATGGGAGGTTATGGAATCCCCATCATTGGAGGATTTTAGGAGCAGATTTGAACAACACAGACTTGGTGGTGTAGGTATACTTGGTCTTTCCACTCCACAGGGGGATGGACTAGGCCTCCTCTCAAGGTCCCTTCCAGCCCTACCCTTCAGTGATTCTATGAAACATTATGTGCCCCTGTTAATTTCTCAAATAGTTATACAATTTTTTAAAAGACTAGAGGATCATAAAAACTCTGAGGGAAAATATTTTGAAATAGAAGAATAGTTATTGGCAGGTAGGAAAGTTAGCTGTAGATGTATAGTATGGTTGGGGGCTGAAAGAGCAAAATTATAGGCGAAAGGAGAGTCTTTGTGAGAGTGGCTTGCCAATTGTGTTCATAGATATTTTAGGACCAAAAGGGACCATTATAACTATCAAATTTGGCCTCTTGTGTAACACAGGTCATAGAATTTCACCAAGTGATTCTTGAATCAAATTTATAACTTCTGGTTGACCTACAACATCACTTTCTTATAACTTACTCACTGTAAAGATGTGATCCAACTGCCACTGAAGATGTGGGAGTCTTTAAATATAGTCTTTATATTATTATTATTAAAGTCTTTATATTATTATTCACATGCTCCTAATCTATTTTTTTATAAAAATCTTCTCTAGCCCTTAATATATAATAAATATTTTGTCAGTCACATAGAAAGTCACTAAAGAAAGATCTTTAACAGCTCACTGTTTTGAAATATACCAGGGTAGGTGACTGGCAACATATTAATTCTACTTGTACAGAAGCTTAGTAACTCAGAGCACACCCACTTCCACTCTCCACATTAATTACTGTGATATATAGGAGTTGCATAGTATCCTTTTAAATTGTGAGCCCTCTTGTTTTCCTCACTAACTAATTATCTTCCATATTCCACAAGCCACTAGAATACAGCCTCACCTATGTACTTGTAGCTAGGCCTTTCATGTTTACGTATTGAGTAAATATGGTTCTTTGGACTCCATTGTGCTGATGTCATTCTTTCATATTGTGTATGTTGTGTAACGAATAAAAGACAAAAATTATTAACTCAAGAGCAAAACAAAAATTATTTGAACTTTTAGACAAAAAAAACGTTGAGGTCTTTCAAGTATCAGAGCCAAATAAAAAAAATTTCAGAATATTTTGTTCAGTGAAAGATTTCAAAATATCAAACTTTTCATCTTGATTTGGGACCCCCCCCAAAAAAACCCAAAATTGAAATACCCTAATTTCCCAGGGGGCCAAAATTCTGAATTTTGTTCAGCTCTACATTCAAACAAGAGATATTACTCTGATTCACAGTGCTTACAACAAAGGATTGCAAATTTTCTATTGGCATATAAGAATACAGGAGACGCTACTACATGGACATAGACTACTGGGGTCCTGAAAGGGGGGCTTTAGCCCCACTCCCCTGAAATTGAGGGATTGCATTAATAAATAAAGGCGATACTGAGTTTGGACCAGAAGCTCATTTATCTCACTTGAATAAAAGTGGACAAAATTTAGTCATGGTACAAAATTATTCATTAAAGTGATATTCAATATTCAATGTTCTCTTCTACTCCCCCAAATAAAAAATTGTCTAGGACCCTGTGCTACAAATAAGATGCCAACAACATTGTTTATGGGACAAAATTTAAGTTTCACCTGGATTTGTTAAATCCAAATCTACAGAGACATGTTCTTAAGACACAATGTGAGCAAATGACAACAAATAGTTGCACCTTACTGATTTTCATGTGGAAGAAAAAAAAAGTCTTAATAACTAAACTACCAAGATAGTCGAGAAAGGGTCTGAAGTAAATAGGATGAAATTCAATAAGGACAAATGCAAAGTACTCCACTTAGGAAGGAATAATCACTGCACACATACAAAATGGGAAATGACTGCTTAGGAAGGAGTACTACAGAGCGGAATCTGGGGGTCATAGTAGATCACAAGCTAAATATGAGTCAACAGTCTAACATTGTTGCAAAAAAGCAAACATCATTCTGGGATGTATTAGCAAGAGTGTGGTAACCAAGACACAAGTAGTAATTCTTCTGCTGTACTCCACTCTGATTAGGTCTCAAATGGAGTATTGTGTCCAGTTCTGTATGCCACATTTCAGGAAAGATGTGGACAAATTGGAGAAAGTCCAGAGAAGAGCAACGAAAATTATTAACGGTCTATAAAACATGACCTATGAGGAAAAATTGAAAAAATTGGGTGTGTTTAGTCTAGAGAAGAGAAGACAGAGGGGACAGGATGACAGTTTTCAAGTACATAAAAGGTTGTTACAAGGAGGAGGGAGAAAAATTGTTCTCCTTAACCTCTGAGGATAGGACAAGCAGCAATGGGCTTAAATTGCAGCAAGGGTGGTTTAGGTTGGACATTAGGAAAAACTTCCCAACTGTCAGGTTGGTTAGGCACTGGAATAAATTGCCTCGGGATGTTGAGGAATCTCCATCATTGGAGATTTTTAAGAGCAAAACACCTGTCAGGGATGGTGTCATACTTAGTCCTGCCTTGAGTTCAGGGGACTGGACTAGATGACCTCTCAAGGTCCCTCCCACACCTATGATTCTATAAGGTGGAGAGAGAGGACATAGAAGTTGGGTGAAACAGAGCTTTTGTTGGTGTTTTGAAATACTGGACCCCTAGTTAGTTACAAACAGATGCTTTGCCTGGCCAGTCAACTATGACACCTGCTGGTTGGATCCTGATTCACATACTGGTCAGGTATGTCATCTGGTTGGATCCTTTCTCCTTATACTGTATTCATCCAAACCTGCCTTGTCTAATTGATTTCAGGATGCAATGAAAAGCTGATAAAAGGAAAGATAGGATAGGAGGAGAAAGAGAAGAAAGTGACACAACAAGGGCTGTGAAAACAAACAGGATCTTATTTGTCTGTGTAATGTGGGCAATTAGCTAACCCCACTGATGGGCTGAGGACTGGATGTCATGCTAATGTAATGACTTTCAGTACTGATAGGTTAAAACAAAGTTCATAAAACAAGAGCAAGGCCAGCCAGCCTTCCTTTGGGAAGAAAGTCCCTTAGCCTGGTCTGCTCATTCTGACATAAGGTTGAGGAAGCTGAGATGAGTCCAGATGAGTAACAGTGCTGGGAGGTCAGAAGATGAGCTGGGCAATGGCGATTATTCTTTCCTGCCCCCCCTCCAAGTCTCTTTTTAAGAACTCCAAAACAGAGTAAGAGTGGGTGGCATATTTTATACTTATTTTGTTCTCCAATTAAATCAATTTCCACAAGGTCAAGCTTGGCATAGGTAACTTTGTTCTCACATTTTCTTGTTTACCAAGTATGATCTCACCATAGTCCTTGAGTTATATCAATAGGCTATTTTTGTTTGGACTAATTCAGTTTGTCTGCTTTTCTTGCACCTGTTCATAACATTTATTTATGAAAATAACTTGACCTATTTTCTATGGTTAGTTCTCAACCAGGCAAAAAGGCATATGTTATTGTGACATGTTATGAACTTTCACATACACCTCTACCTTGATATAACGCTGTCCTCGGGAGCCAAAAAAATCTTACCACGTTATAGGTGAAACTGCATTATATTGAACTTGCTTTGATCCACCGGAGTGCACAGCCCCGACCCCCCGGAGCACTGCTTTACCGCGTTATATCCGAATTCGTGTTATATCGGGTTGCGTTATATCAAGGTAGCGGTGTACTTTTCCCAGTTGCTTAGGGCAAACTTTTAGATCCAATAATCATAACAGAACCAACATAGGAAACAAATAAAAATGAATAGCATTTAGCTGAAACTGATGTCTGATAAGTACAGGGTGTAATACTGCACTTCCTGATTTAAGAGACTTTAGATATTTAGAGGAAAAGGATCTAAAGTGCTTTCAAGATAGGTCCATTTTTAAGGATTAAGTCTGACTTTCTCCACTGGTATTTGTTTCCAACAGTACCTACTAGGTAGTTAGACATTGCCAGGGTCCTGGTAATGAGAACTGTAAAAACAGTGTATTAAAACATATTAGTGTGAGTTACTGCTTTTAAAAAACCAGTCAGAGCCACTGCATCAAATTTATCACCTATTATGATAATGCTGATTTTTGTCTGAATATGAATGTTTATACTCTGAGCTGTGAAACTAATAGTTCTGTCATTAAACATGTCACCCTACGTATACACATTTATGTTTTAAGATGTTAAAAAACGAACAAAGCATCAAATGAACAAATCATTTGTTCACCATTTGAGACACTGATCCTACAAAGGAATCCATGTGGGTTGGATCTTATGCCCACACAGAGTCTTGCTGATATCAATAGGACTCAATGTAAATCCACAAGAACAAATTCCTTTGTGAGACGAGTCCTCCAGGCTCACTCCAGCACCCTGTAAAGTCAAGACTCTCACTGACTTCAAATGGAGTAGGATAAGGCACTAAGAACAGTGTGATAGGCAAATGTTGTCAGACCCTCCCACATGTTGTTAGAGCCTCCCAAAGCTCGGGTCCCAGAGTTCTGTCTTCACTGCAATTAAATAACCCATTAGCCTAAGCCCCATGTGCCTGAATCAGCTAGCACGGGCCAGCTGTGGGATTTTAATTGCTGTGTTGACATACCCAGAGACTAGATAGATGAACAGGCTATGGCGCATGCACAAATATTCCATACATTTAACCAAGAGCTAGCTGAAGGAAGCTTTCACATCTGTCAGACCAAACTGAATAATATATTTTAGTGTGTTTCAATAGCAATAGAAAAGTAATTCAATGTGCTAAGCTAAAGTGCTTTCAGCAAAAGCAAGGAAGGCAACAAGAGGGATGTCATGAGAAGAATGTAATGGGAATTCATACTTGATAGATATATATTTTTAAAATCAAAGGCAAAGTTCAGTCCCACTATAAGCAAGAATAATTCCATTGAAGTCAGTGAAGTTGCACCCACTTACACCAAGATATAATTTGGCTGTTAAGATGTAACCCATAAGTAAGTGTTACTTCGGTCATGCAAAAGTAGCATATTTACAGTAGTTATGGTAAGTACTATTTTTAATTCAGTGGGGCTTGGAAAGAATAGCTGCCCTGTAGAAAAAGTTAAATAATGTTGCAAAACAAACTGAATTAAACCAAAGAATTTTTTCTTGTGTTTTGGGGTGATGTTCTGAATTTACTTAAACTGTATATTATATACATATAATGGTGGCATCAATAGCAACTCCATTGTTAAGGCTGTGTTGATATTTGCAGTTTTAGCAGGAATCAAACCCTCTGCATCATATTTTAATGATGGAATATTGTCTCTAGATTTAGCACAGTAACTTCTCAGAGGAGAACTAATTTTTCTATAACTATTTTAGTGAAATTTTTACTACCTTACAGAGGAAACAATTAAATGATCCTTTTTGGCCACTTCCCCATTTTCCTATAATTTCTTTAGGTTCCCCTAGCTAGACAACCGCAGTTCCCACCAATTCCAACCCTCCCCCTTTCACTCTCCCCCCTCACACACACACTGTGATAACATCACAGACAAAGGCCAGTTTCAAACTTTTAAGAATTAATCACATAAGGAGTTAATTATTCCCCATAACCTAATTGAATTTTGCCAAGATTACCTCATGGGACAGCTCAGATTAATCATATACTTCTGTTTTCCAATCCTGCCAACCTTCCTTTGACTAACAGGTAATATTTTGAAATTTTTAAAAAAATAAAACCCAAAATGTTAGAAAATCTTGATGAAAAACAGAAAGTAAGCTGCTATATCCGAGACTGACTAGCTATTGTCTGCACATACCCTGATGAAGAGAGATGGGGCTCTGGGAACATATGGGGGCTAAGCAGGCCTTTTGGAGCTGTGAACGCTGAGCTGAGCTTGGCATGTGAGAGTTAGGGGAGCTGTGGCTGCACAGACAGTTTGAAGTTGAGAGAAGGAGCTCGTTTTCTCTGGGCTGAGTCAGAGACTGAACGCCTCCCTCACTTCTACTGAGTCCGCTATACCGTGTTTGTAGGATTAGCAGTACTGCCCATGTCTGTCCCATCACCTTTATGACAACACACTGGCCCCACCCCAAATCTTAACCCCAATATATATTTTAATCTCACAGATTGCCAGTATATGCTCTGGCATCTGTAAACGAACTAAGTTGTTACAATCTTGTCCTAACTCAAGAGCAGCTGCGATTACTGCCCTAGCACTATAAAAAGGGTGTTGCAATTACTCTTCCCTCAGTGCAACTGGGGAACTCCAATAGATGATCCCATATGGCAGTGCAGAGCTTCCCCAATGCAGGGCTGTAGCTAAATGTCACAATCTAGCCCTTATTCAGCAGCTTTCAGACATACAACACAGCCATCCCTATATGTAATTCAGGGGAAGAAACAGTTAACTATGTGATGTATTAGGGGGTGGGTTGACCTTTAATTTTGCATGTTTGTTTCAGGGTTACAGCATGCTACAAAGGGTGGGTGAGTCTTGAAAAAAAAAAATCACCAAAAATGCCATTGTACTAGGCACTGCTAACACACACTCCCTTGGAATACTGGATACAACTCTGGTCACCCATGTTTAAGAAAGATTAATTCAAACTGGAACAGAGAAGAGCTACTAGGATGATCACAGGAATATAGGGCCTATTTTAGGAGACTGGAAGAGCTTGGCTAGTTTAATCTAGCAAAAAGAAGGCTGAGAGGGAATATTATTGTTCTCTATAAATACATTAAGGGGGTAAACAAGAAGGAGGGTAAAGAGCTACTAATGTTGACACAAGAACAAATGGCTATAAACTGTCTATAAACAAGTTCAGGTTGGAAATCAGAAGGTTTCTAACCATCAGAAGGGTGAGGTTGTGGAACAGCCTCTCAATAGGAGTTGCGGTGGCAAACAACTTAATTAGTTTTAGGAGACAGCTAGGCAAATTTATGAGTGATTGTATGACAGGGTTGTTTGTGATGTTAGGGTGCAGTGCTCAACAGCCCTGGGACTCACTTCTGATTTCTGTCTTATGTTCCTAAAGCTCATGCTTAATGGTTAACCTAGTCACCAGCAGGCATCAGGAAGGGATTTCTCCTCCCCCCACCCATCCCCAATGTATTCTGGGAAGGTTTTTTGTTTGTTTTAAATCTCCTTCCTCTGAAGCATCAAGGATGGCACAGCTAGAAATGGGACATTGGGCAGGGAGGACCAAGGGTTTCAGGTGGCACCAAGCATTCTTTTTCCCAGGTGTTTGGTTGGCTGGTTCTTGCTCACATACTTAGGGTCTAACTGATCACCATATGTGGTGTCAGGAAGGAATTTTCTCCCAGGTCAGATTGGCAGTGACTTGGGGTGGGGGTGGGGGGCAATGAGGATCCCAACAAGGACAGTCATGGGCCAGGGGCAAACCTGAGGCTAGGAGTAGCCGATGAGTTCATAATCAGTTCCAGGCCATGATCAATACTGAGGATCAGAGTCCAAGTCAGGTTTCAGGGTCCAAATCAGGAGGTGAAATCCAAAACAACCCAAGGTCAAGATACGTGCTCAAGAGCATGGAAGAGGAACAGTCACGAAAGCTACAGAAGAGCCACACCATTGCCTGGACATTTCCTGTAATGCCCCTTCGGTTAATATAGGGCAGGGAGCTGCTACCTGACAAACAATAGCCTATGGTCTTTGTCCACAGCAGATCATAGGAAGTGGAACACAGGCTGGTTATAGTTGTCACTGGGTGGCAACCTGGAGCAGTTAATTAGCTGGTAGCTCTGCAGACCTGTGTTCTAGACCTGTGGGGCCTTGCACCTTTTTTTTTGTGCCTTCCTCTAAAGTGTGTGGGTGAGGGTCACTTGCCAGGATTATCTGGCTTTATCCCACTTAATCATTTCCCTGTCATTGCAGAGGCCTCAGGCAGTGGTGCACATTAGTCCCTCCTGTTCTCTTCCTGTGGTACATAGTAGTCTTATTTCCTGTGGGCTGTAATATTTTGGTCTGATTTCAGTTTTTGGGTTTAGTGTGCAGGTGCTGGTGGCCTGCGATATAGAGGAGGTCAGATGAAATGATCTAGTGGTCCCTTCTGGCCTTAATCTCTGTGACTGTAAGACAGTTTACAGACATTAAGACTAACAACACACTTTCAAGGGCATTAAGTATAAATATACCAATTTTACAGCTAGTTAGACTACCATGGAAAGGGAAAAAATGACTTATACATAGAATCACACAACAAATCAGTGGAAGAACCAGGAATAGAACCCAGGAGTCCTGAATCTTATTGCTGTGCACGAACCACAAAATAAAACTGATCAACAATCCATGCTGTTCATAACACGTTTAATGGGTAGTTATGCATTTACACAGAAATAAATCAAATTCTAGCAGTAACTAAAGCTGTTTTAGTTTAGAGATTAAATATTCTATTTTATAATTTACACATAGTAGGTAAGGTGCTACAGAGTGATTTTCTAGACCAGAAAAGCACATAGCATTAGTATTTTTGAAACTGATCCAAGCTCCAAATGTTTATATAGCGGTTGGTAAACTGTAACAGCTGGCTTACTGAACAGGATACCTGGTCTAGACATTTAGACACAGATGACAGAACCCTAAATTATGTAGTACTAGTGTGTATGTTGCATATTTCATATGCCTAAAATAGTAAGCAAAAATAGGTAAGCCCAATACACAACTTTTCCAGAGACAAATATATTCTCCTCTGGAACTCTAGTAATTTTGGGGAGTTCCAAAATTATATCCTGTGTTATCAGGTTTAAGAGAACTGCCACGTCACAAATTTTACCTTACAGGGTAAATTTCTTATTATTAATTTTATTATTATTACTATTCATGTTTCAGTAGCATCTAGAAGCCTCACCCAAGATTATGGCCCCATTATGCTAGACACTGCACAGCCATATAGTACGAGACAGTCCTCACTCTGACGATCTAACAATCTAAATAGGCAAGTCATTGAAAGAAGGGGAGGGGAAAACAGTTACAAACAAGTACCTAATGTCACACAGAAGAGACAGTGGCAGTGCCAGGAATAGAATCCTGGTCAATCAAGTCCCAAGCCTGTGCCTTACCCACTTTTCCATGCTACCTTTCTTATAACACTAATCCTTAAAGAAAAATAAAAGCAACAATCCATTCTCAATGACCAACAGGTAATGTGTTATATTTTCTAAACTTCCAGCTTCAATATTCAGAATAATTATATTTATTGGGCTTTTACTTAAATATCAGAGGCCTGGTATTACTCTCACTTACACTGGTTTTAAATAATTGTAATTCCAGTATTTCATTGGGGTTACTTCTAATTTATAACCATTGTTCATGAGAGGAGAAATGAGCCATGCTTATATATATATATATATATATATATATATATATATATATATATATATATATATATATATATATATATATATATATATATATAATTATTACTGAGTAAATATCTCCAGCAACAAATACCTTCAATAGAGAAACTAAATGTATCTACAGAAATGAAGTAGAGAAATACAAGGAAAAAATTCATCTTCAGAACTGAGATTTCAATTCATAGAGTTGCATGGTGTCTTTAGATCTGCTCTGGATGTTTAAGCAGTCAGGCTGCATGTACAGATGGCATGCATCTCATTTCCTTTCTTCTCACTCACCTCCTTGCCCCATACAGGAAAATCACATATTTGAGACACACACTAGAATTAGGGGAGTGTAAACAGCTGCAGAGAGTAAATTTGGGCTTCTAGAAATGTTTTTCACCTTCATGTGTAAATAGTTTGCAAATTATTATTAGAAATATTTATAACCTGTTTTTCAGTGGTGTCTGAATATATTGATATAGGGCAGAATACCAAACAAAATATTTATAGCTTAATGAAGTTATAGATTTTAAGGCCAGAAAGGACCATTATGATTATCTAGTCTGACCTAGTCATAGACCCTCACACAGTAGTTTCTGAATCAAGCCCATAACTTCTGTTTGAGATATAAAAGTTCAAAATTTCTAAAATGTTTTGTTTCCAAAAGCCAAACTGAAACAAAAATATTGATTCAAATAATTTTTTTTAAAAGTCTTTTTGACCAGCTCTACTATTTAATGCTTTATAGAAAGTCTCCTACATGTCAATTGTTACCTGCAAACAAAATGGCAGTGCACTTACTAGAGCTTCCAAACAGCCTCCAAAGTTGTCCCTGGGCATAGCTCTTTACAGTAGTCTATCTCAAGATTAGAGAGGCATGGATGACTAGAATAAGGTCTGCAGCTTAGAGGAATGGGTGTTATTTCTTGATCAGCTAAAGATTCAGGAAATATGTTTCTGGCCAGTGCTGCTATCTATGAGTCTAAATGCAAAGGGAGTTCTAGCATGTCCTGAAGACTGCAAACCATTTTGACAATATGCAAGGAAGCACCCTCAACATTATAGTCAAGGGGTAAAATCCTGGCTCCATCGAAATCAATGGCAAAACTCCCATGCTCCCAGGATTTCACCCATGCTCTTTGCCAGTTCTTCAATTCCTTTGTCCCTACTAGCCATGATCAGCATCATCTCCATTTTATCCAGGCTGAGCCTAAGCCATCTGGATTTTGTTCAGTTTCCTGTCCACCAGAGATTGGGAAATCAGGGGAACTGTTCCATCTGGGCATGCTGCGAAAGAGAAGTGACTGGTATTTGTAGGTCATTGTAGCCCAGACTTAATTTCCTCTAGCAGTTTCACATGCATATTGAATAAGAGAGTGACAGAGCTGAATACTGTAGGATGTCACAGCTGAGTGCCCTCTTGGAGAAAGAGTGATTAGCAGCACTATCCTGTGTAATCTTTCCAAAAAAGGTGGAGTCACTTTAAAGGAATTCGGTCAACCCTGCAAGATTCCTCAGTGGAGTTAGTAGCATCTCCTAACTGATGGAGTCAGAGGCCATTGACATATCTAGTAGACTTTTAACCTTTATCCAAGCAGATAACCAACCACTTAGGCCTGGTCTACACTGGGGGGGGAGGGGAAATCGATCTAAGATACGCAACTTCAGCTACGAGAATAGCGTAGCTGACGTCGACATATCTTAGATCGACTTAGAATCACTTACTTCGCATCCTTGTGACGCAGGAGATCGATGGCCACCGCTCCCCCATCGACTCCACTTCCGCCTCTCGCTGCGGTGGAGTTCCAGAGTCGACGGCAGAGCGATCGGTGATCGATTTATCACGTCTACGCTACACTATGAAGATTAACTATGCTTTTGTGCAGCAACCTAGTGAAATCTGAGGGAGCAGAACTCAAAATATCTGAGGTTATCATATGCTGCTGGAGTTGGCTGATGGCTAGAACTGGGAGAATAATGTAACAAAAACCAAACAACTGTCTTGTATTTTTATTAAATGAAGTATTAGTTAATTTTGGGTATTATTCTCGCAGCCATAAGTAATGAATCTTCATAAAATAATTGGTTTATCTGAAAAATATGCAATTCATCAAATAAATTCATTGACAAATATTATACTCCAGCTCTATTCACTGCCATGCTCCCCACAAAAGGGAAGGTAAAGTCTGGGTGATAACTGAGTCAGTCATTACTGACAAGTGTGGAGAGTTTGGTCAAGGTTCAGAACACAGCATCTGATAGTGTTTCTCACAGCATGTTTTTTTTTCAACAAGGAATTAATGAGCCTGTCAGTAGGACATCCAGTTATTACCAGATCACTGTTACTAGCCATGACAGTCAGGTTTGATTCCCAGTCATCAAGAACCTCAGATTGTGAAACAGGATAAAACTTGTTTAGAGAAACACATTCTCTCTGGCCTTGACACTGATCCTGCAAGCTCCAGAGGGATTGATGTGGATCAGCTCAATTTTCCTTGGAAAGCTCCTCACAGCAGAAGACACTAAGGCCTGATAAAGGCAGTCCACCCACACTGTTCTGTTTCATCACCAGTGTTCGGACATTGGCACTATAGTCTCTGCCATTTTTGCTTCATTTGTTGCAATACACCACTCTCTTGTCAACTAAATTAGTACTATAGCATAGGATGGAGCACAGCCACAACAATGCTGGCTCTGAATAACATGGTATTTAGCAAGCAGGTATTTAGCATGCTGGCTCTGAATAACATGTGTGGTTTTTGTTCAAGTAAATGTATAACACTCACCATTTCAATTTTCCCTCTCCTTCTCCTCATTGCTCACACAAGACCAGAATCCCACACATAGGAGACCTCCCCCAGCATCTGCCAGTTTTGATTCATTTCACCTTGACTTGAATTCCTCAGTGACTGCTTCCTTTCCCTCCATGCTGCATACAATTTGTTCAAACGTAAGAGGTGAAATCTTGCCTACCCTGCGCCCCCCCAACCAAATCAATGTCCCATTGACTTCAGTGGGGCCAGGATTTCACCTGAGGTGTTCGCTTGTCACAGAAAAATGAGAAGGAAACTACAGCCAGTCAGCAAACCCAAATGGGTGCCAGTATCTGGGGCAGGAGCTACCTATGAACAACAGATACTTCCTTGGAGTAGGGGAAGAGGAAGAAAAGGAGGGTAAAATGACTAGGTAGATTCACTTCTGCTGCTTGCTAGGACATGGGCTGTTAAAGGCTTTTCCTGCCTAAAAGTTTGTCGTGGCTCGTTCCTCAGTGGAGGATGGGAGGGAGGAGACTCTCATTGTTATGTACAATTAAGTCACTATACTAATGAGGAAAACTGCAACAGCTTTTAATTTCTATTTGAAATGTGATTTTTTTCTTCCACTTCAGCACCATTATTCTTTTAAATGGATGGCCTCTCAACACTGTAGTTAAAAGTACATTAGCAAACTCCCCATTTTCCTGCACTCTGACTCTTGTCGCATTTAAATTCTTTTAAATACTTTCTCTTGATTTTGTTCTTCACTAAAAACTGATCTCACACGTGCTACCATCCCAAGGTCATCTCATTGTGCAGTCAGCAGTGCCAGTCAGGTGGGTGAGATGTGCAGCCCTATACAGCAGGATCCTGTACGGCGGTAAGATCAGTTTACTATTTATTCGGCACTTTTTAATGTATCTATATGTTTGAGGAGTATGAACAACAACAACAAAATACAAAAACTTGAGAAGAGAGAGTGCAGTGAACAAATAACTTATTAATACTACCATTAACTACCCCATAAGCACACAAACACCCCTCTCCTCTCAAAATGGCATCACAGCATTACCTGAAGGTAAGCATGTTCTGGCTTCTTTGCATCAAGGATGGAAATGAGTTATAAAATTGAGACTCCTGCCTCACCAAACACACCCTCAAGTACTTTGACATCCCATTGGGAGAGGAGCTGTCTTTTTAGAAAATCTAAGCAAAATCTTGGAAACTTGACTTGACTTGATCTCTCTTCTCCCCATCACATGCACCTTACCATGCCATTCAATTTTTGTTTATACTTTAGGGGCAGGGGAAGGAGAGGGGAAGAAACAGGTTCAAGAGATAAATACACATGGAACTACAGTGTGAAAACAGATTTTCTATCTTTTTGCACAGCTGCACAAAGACAATTTTGTCAGTTTTGCTTAATGTGTGGAAGTACTTGCAGCACTTTTACCTTGGTCTGAGGGATACATACAGCAAGCCACTATACCATGTTCTTAACCTGGAAACTATCCCCAAGCACTATTAAGTGGAGATGGAAAGTGGTAGAAAGGTAGCAGTGTCATTATCAACACTTCAGCCTATTTGTAGTTGTCTGTAAGAGGGAGAGAAGATTCTTTCCCTTCAGTGACTTAAGATATCACTTTATGCATTTTCCTTTTCATTACATACTCTCTGCTGCAATGGTTCAAATTGTGTTTTGGCTTGTGTAGATAAGCAAGATCTTTGGCTGAACATTAAGTCTGAATGTTTTGCCTACCTGTAGGAGATGCAACTGCAATCTAAACAAATCACCATCTCAACACAAGGCCAGTGGACATTGTTTTTGATTGTAAACAAGTTACCTAGCAACTGGGGCGCAATAGGAGTCAGATCTCCTTAATTCTGAAGCTGTTACTTTCTGACTTGCAGTATGACCTAGGGCAAGTCACCAAACCACTTTGAATGTCAGTTTACTTGGAGAGGATAATAGTTACCTTCTTCACAAGGGTGATTGTAAAATGTTTCAGGATCCTGAGGATTTTGATTATTAATTTTAATGGTTACTATAGTGCAGGGATCGGGAACCTTTGGCACGCGGCTCACCAGGGTAAGCACCCCGGCGGGCCAAGCCAGTTTGTTTACCTGCCGCATCCGCAGGTTCGGCCGATTGTGGCTCCCACCGGCTGCAGTTTACCACTCCAGGCCAATGGGGGCTGTGGGAAGCGGCGCGGGCCGAGGGATGTGCTGGCCACTGCTTCCTGCAGCCCCCATTGGCCTGGAGCGGCGAACCGCGGCCAGTGGGAGCAGCGATCGGCCAAACCTGAAGACGCGGCAGGTAAACAAACTGGCCCAGCCTGCCAGGGTGCTTACCCCAGCGGGCCACGTGCCAAAGGTTGCCAATCCCTGCTATAGTGCTAACAAAGATTTACTCTTCACGGTTTGAGACTAAGGAGGGCTGGCCAGGTCAAGAAAGACTCTACCAGATTGTGGGTGTTCATGTGACTCTGTGCAGGGATGATTTCAGGATGGAAGATCGGGTATGTACTTCAGTTTAAATTTACAGCTTCTTCATGAACACACTAGATGCTGCTGTATCTACTCAGACAGAAACCTTGCTAATTAGGATTATGCAACTTTGAGATAATGGGGACTGTAGATTAGACATCTGTTTAAGCAACTACACTTCAGGATTATCTCAGCACCCACTATGTACCAAAGTCTAACCTGTCAGCTTTACACTGCACCATTTTACTTTGTCTGGCATCCACAAGGCTATTTAGGTACTTATGTCCCGCACTGTGATCCATAACACTCCCATTGAACCCTGCAGGTGCCTAAATTATTATCGTTGGGGTTTTTTTTATTTAAAGTGTAAGTTCCCTAGAAGCCTAAGTTTCTGCCTCTGAGAACATGCGCTGCTGCCTCACTGTAGGTGTCTGAATTCCTGTCTCCTGCCTAAGCCCTAGTGAGATTCATGAAGTGGGGAAAGACAGGCGTTCGGACACATAACTTGCGGGGCATGATCTGGGAGGCGCCCTCTGAGCATGCCTACCAGATTGGACCACATTCAAAGGCCAGCAGGAAATGGTTACCTTTTAGCCCAGGGGTAGGCAACCTGTGGCCCGCGTGCCGAGCTGATTTTCAGTGGCACTGACACTGCCCGGGTCCTGGCCACCAGTCCGGGGGACTCTGTATTTTAAATGAAGCTTCTTAAACATTTTAAAAACCTTATTTACTTTACATACAACAATATTTTAGTTATATATTATAGACTTAGAGAAAGAGACCTTCTAAAAACGTTAAAATGTATTACTGGCACGCAAAACCTTAAATTAGAGTGAATAAATGAAGACTCGGCACACCACTTCTGAAAGGTTGCCTACCCCTGTTTTAGCCTATGGTTAAAGTAATCACCTGGGTTCAATTCCCCATTCCCTGATACAGGAGAGAAAAAAAGGATTTGAACAGGCATCTCTCACCTCTGAGTGCTCTTATCATGGAGGTATAAGATATTCTGATGTGGGGCTCCCTCAATCTCTGCTGTTGAAGCTGTTGCACTCTGGATAAATACAAAAAGTGACTAGCAGGGGAACTTGACGCAGGTGTGTACCCTGAACACTGGACTACAGAGTTATTCCCACTTTCTCTTTGACCCAATCACTTAATTTATCCAGAGTGCAACAGCTTCAACTGGAGAGACAGAGAGTTCCACCTCAGAATATCCCATTGGAGAGTGCTCTAACCACTGGTCTAAGAGACGGGAGATCTCTGGGCAGGTTTTACTCAGGGCTCCATTCCCAGACCCCCTACGCAGGGTCAAGGCTGCTGGCCGTGCTCCAGGGGCTCCATTTCGGGACCCATGCCGGGGGCTCTGCTCCTGGACCCGTGCCCACCCTCAGCTGTAGCCCCAGCCTTGGCCCCCTTGCCTCTGTCCGGGTCCCCCCCTTGCAGAGAGACAGCCCTGCTCCTGCCCCAGCTTGCGGGGGACACAGACAGGGGTAAGGGGGCTGGCTTTCAGCACCCCCACTATTAAAAGTGTTCCAGCACTGCTGTGGAGATCCCAGTTCAAATCCCTTCTCCCCCTCTGCCATGGAGGGGGGCATTTTGGCTGGTATGTGGGAGACCCAAGTTTGTGTGCTGAGCACTGGGCTAGAAGTTTAAGGTAGGCCTTCCTCCTCCTCCTCCTGGCTTTTGAGTGGGGCTCAAACAGAGTGTGGGGGAGAGGAGGTTATAAATACAGAAGTTAGAGACACTTCTGTGGATTCAGCAGCTGATTGACTCAGGAGCAAGAGATATATCTGCTATGAGGACTGGGTCCCAATCCCTGTAGCCCTCTGGCTATAGAACAGTGCTATTTTAGTTTTATTTACTAGGGACACACTCCATTAGAATAACATTTGATCTAGTGTGTTTTTATGGACCTAGTGCAAGAGCTGGGAGGGGATGGGGGGGACGACACATTTGTTACCCCTAGAGGCTATAGTGCCTGTGGAAATAATTGTTGATGAGCTGGTGATTTGGTTAGAATTGATGAACACCACAAAAGACAGACTGGATAATGTTCCCCAGTGTATTAAAAACAAAAACAAAAAAACAAACTATTAAACTGCTCAGAAACAAGTGTTGTTGAACTAAATGAGATTAGTTATGTATGATACCTACCCAGTGACAAAGAGAGCAATTAGACCCAAGAAAAGTAGACGCAATTGTACAAAATGAAAGACATCCCCCGCACGCCCCAAAACAAGATCTTAAAAAATTCATGGGTCTGCTAATGTATCATTATTCTTCCTTATTTTGGCACAATTGAATGCTCCACTCAGAATGCTCCTTGAGGACAGCACAGAATGGCATTGGGGTAACTGGCAAGAAAAATGCTTCTGGGAATTAGAAGTTGTCAGAGTGATGAAATATTTGGAGATTAACACAGAGCCTATGATCTCAGTTGATACTGAGGGCTGTCCTGCTACAAGATGAGTGCTCAGTGATAAATGCTTCCAAAACTCTGACTGACTAAAAACACAAGAGAACTTTGCTCAGATTGAAAAAGAAATGCTGGCAATTACTTTTGGTTGTGAGTGAAATTCATTTATGGGCAGAATTAGTCAAAGTTGGAACAAATTATAAACCGTTGGAAGCCATTTTACAGAAACCATAGTGCAAAGCACTGAATTGACTTAAAAAACTATGAAGTTTTTAAAAAGTGAATATGAAAAAAGGGGTAACTTAAATGTGAAATATAAATCTAGTAAGGAGTTTCTTCTAGCAGCCATGCTTTCAATGTTACCTATAAATAGTGAAAGCAGAGAGTCTGAAATAAATGACAATGCAAATGCACGTACAAGAAGAGTCTGAAATAAATGTGACTCAAGGGCTGTTCATTCCAGAAACAGTATTTACAGCCTCAAATGAGAAATCCAAACTGACCAAACCTTACAGGAGTTTGATAGAATGATGAATGACCACCAGAAAAAGCCCAGACATTTTCAAGTTTAAAATCATACTGGGATTATTGTTCCTAAACATGTCCAAGCCATGCTTCTCCCTGCAGCATTAAAAGAGAGTTACAAGGAAAACCAATGGCATGTGCTCAGAAACTAGTAGGAAACAAGTATAAATCATCAAATAGCAAGACAAATTACCATTACCTTGCCCACCAGTGATTCAGAGTGTGTGCATGCTCTTATTATAACAAAGAGGAGGTTTCCAGTATTCATGATGCCAATTTATAAAAAAATATTGTCTCAGGCCCTGATCCAAACCCTTTTGAAGTCAATAGGAGTCTTTCCACTGACTTCAGTGGGCTCTGATGTAAGCCCTCAATGGAGCTTCATAAGTAAGTAAAGCTGTGATTAGAGGTAAGAGCCCTAACTGGAATCCATTAGGCTGATGACTATGCCCACTATACTACACATTTATATAGGAGTACCTTTTCTCTAATGGCACCATATGACTATTCACCTATTACATCTTGTCATAGTCCTAGATGATGAGCTCTCTAAGGTAGGGACAGTTTTTGTTTTACTCATTTGTACAGACACTAGTGCGATAGGGCCATCATTCCTGATTGGGCCCTGTAGGTGCTATTGCAATTTAAATAATGAGTATCACCATATTGTGCAGTATAAGGTGTTGTTCAGCATTACCCATAGTATGCACCTGTGTGTTGAGAGTGTAAGATCAGAGCCTGAGATATCCTATTCAGGTGAGGCGTGACAGTTATGCTCAAAGAGAAAGGAATTTAAATAAGAAATTTGAAAAATTCAGGAAACAAGAAGCAGTTGAGCTATTGCACAACACATTGAACAACAATGTAACAATACATTGCATATCTGAAGCCGCTTTCCATGGGATTCCAAATGAGTTAACAACAGGCAAAACCCAATAATTCATGAATGTCTCATTTCAGCGACTGTCTTTGATATAGTACTTCAAGTATGCCATATTGAACTCTTATTATGAGCAGTCAAATAGCATATAATCTGAATTTTTAAAAAGCTTTGGGTGGTCAAGAGATTCATACTTAGCAATGTAGACTATCATGACCCACTTCACGAAGCTTTGTTAGTATCAGCTGTTCAGAGATTTATGGCAGAAGGACAAAACCTTGGTGCCAGCATCTAAGAAGCTTCTTTAACCAAAAAACAATTGACTATGAAGTACTTACAAAATAACTATACATCAGGAAACCAAAAGAAATAATACAAGATTTTCTGTCAGTTACTACCATTATAACGGAGAGAGAATGTTAGATTCCAACTTGCTAAGGTAACAGCCATAGCATCTGCACCAATGTCATACATCATAGCTATCTTTGAGGGACCAAGGACAATACTGGATCTCAGTTTCCTGATGACTCTAGAATGCTAATGACAGTTTGCACTGACAGAAGTAGCACATGCCCAGTCAGGGCTGTCTATATGGGGAAATAGATGGGCATAGCTATAGTGGAATAACTACTTTGCAATTATTCTAGAATAAAGTCACTTTTATTCCAGAATAGAGTGTAAACACAGGGAAGTTGTACTGGAATAGCTCTAGTGGAATAGCTATTCTGCCCTAGCTATGCCTGTCGGTTCCCCTGTATAGACCAGGCCTCAGCCACGGACAAACAAAATCACCAGGAACACCACAGCAGGCAAGCTTATCGTAGCCAAAATAACTGTTTTGAAAACAAGAAGTGGCCATTTCATCACAAAGCCAGCATAGTTCAGAGACAATATTTACTGACAAGCAACCAACAAGCAGCAGAAAAATCTTCTCATTTGTCATCAGGTTCAGGTCAACTATCCCAACTACCAATCCCCAATATTTCCACTTGAATGTTTTATCATTTGGCTGTATTAGTTTGCAGTTGTTTTTAGCTGGTATTAGGTTATTAAATCATTCTCTACTCACTCTAACAACTTTTTCTGCCTTACTTCTTCTTGGATGATTTTCCTCTCTTCTTATTTCCTATTTCTAGTGCTTAAATTAGAAAAGGAACAGATGCTGCTGATTGGGGGAGTAGGGGAAGGGAGAGAAAGTTGTGCACACCATCATCACTTTTTTGCAGGATGGGGAATATTATAACTTGATTTTCTATATCCTACACTAATTATACTACAATTGTCATCTTCCCCATTGTTGAAATATTCTACTGGTGAGAGATATTAATATGGAAGATACAGCTGAAATCAGTGTCTCAAAACTAAAGAAACTTGTGTCCACTGTATCATGAAGTTTACACTATGGCCAATATGCTTTCTTGCCACAGTTGTCTTGATAATATTTACAGGGATGTTGCTGATTGATGAAAGAATCCAGCTTAGAAGTACTAAATGCAGCCTCTTAAAACTCTCAGATTTAGGGGAGATATAGTTTCTGTCCGCCAATTAACACCTGGTGAAACCTGATTGCATACTCCAGTAATTTAAACATGATTTATGTCTTTATTAATATTCTCATTGGGTCATTAATGTTGGGATTATCCAGTGCTGCATGAGACTACTTTAAAAAAAAACACACACACACAAAACCCCCCCACAAGATCACCTATTAAAACATTATTCTTTGTTCCATCACTGTGTTGGTATGCCCCCTACTTTTCTTTTTTGACAGGAAATTGACCCACGTAGGCATCCTTTTGAACTAAACCTGGCTATGTTGGAGATTATCAATTGGGACCACATGGTTCACACCTTTAAACCTTCCTTCAATACAAGGGTCATCCTTCATTTCAAATCCAAATTTACTTCTGTGCCACACTAACCTAAAGTTCTTATTTTAACCACTTAATTATTAATCTCAGATGTGTAAAATAATGTAAATAAATTGGTGGAAATGGTGCTTCAACCTACTGTGCACTTTAAGAGTACTGTACAATGAAGGAAACCCATTAAAGCCAGAGGATAGGAATAAAGTAGAGATGGGTCTAAAGCAAAACCTCTAATATAAACTCCACCAAACTTTGGACATCTCTAAAATCAGATCCAGATTTAGTAAATGGAGTCTCTGTCTAGGTTAGAAGGAAAAGTTGGGGTGTGGAAACAATTCAAAATACAATTAATAAAACAACAACAGTGAGTGACTCTGCTAAATCTGAATTTACTTCAATTTCAGCCAATAATTCATCCAAAGTTAAAAACAACAAGCCACATTCTGCCACCTTTAGGCTAGGGTTACACTACACATCAGTGGCACATAGAGTATGTGTAGTTTCACGCCACAGTAAAAAGCGAGCTGGGTCCACACTGCAGTGTGTAACTACACATCTCAGTGAAAGTCTCTGGCAGCGGTGAGGCAGAGGAAAGGCTTCAGCAGCTCCTAGCTGCCAGATCCTTTCACCGTAGCAAGGAAAGACTATGGCAGGGAGGAGGCAGCAGGGAAAGACTGAGCTGGCAGAGTCTTTTCCCCACTGCCAGAATCTTGACCTACAGCTGGGAAAGGCTCAAGCACTGGGGAGCTGCTGGAATCTTTCCCTCCAACGAGTAAATGCTCCAGCACCAGGGAGCTGGCAGAGCCTTTCCCCACTGCTGAAGTCTTTTTCTGCAGTGGGGAAAGGCTCCAGCAACTGGGAAGCAGTGGGACACTCCATGGCTAAAAATACCAGTGTATATAGGAAGGTACAGCTTGGGTGAGTACAGAGCAATGTAAGATATGTACTTGGGTACATACGGAGACCCTTCAGGTGTGTCTATACTCTACTCACCTAAGCCATGCCTCATCATCAACACTGCTACTTAATCCCATGTAGGGGGGGCAACCCAAGTACATACTTGACACACCACTGAAAGAAGCATGCAGTGTAAACATAGCCTTACTTAAGTGAAGCAGTCTCTTACTTGTGAGTAGTGCCACTGATCTCACAAAGTAAGTCGCTACTCAGCATGTGTAAACATGGCAATATTTGCTAGGGTTACCATACATCCGTATTTTCCCAGACATGTCCGGCTTTTTAGTTCTTAAATTGCTGTCCGGGAGGAATTTTTAAATATCTAAAAACGTCTGGGAAAATACGGACGTATGGTAACCCTAGACAGTTCAAAGTCCCGGGGCTGGCGGCACTTCCTGGAGCAGCCCCCGGCGCCCGCCCGCAGGCAGGAGCCTGCAGTGTGGGCGGCCCCTAGGCACAGAGTCGGAGGGGGTCTCCACGTGCTGCACCAGCTCCCTCCTGCCAATCAGAGCTGCGGGGATGGGGCTTGTAGGCGCTGGCAGAGAGTACTCTGCCCCCCTCCCCTCCCCAACCCTAGGAGCCAGAGGGACCTGCTGGATGCTTCCTGGGAGCCACCCCAGGTAAGCACCACCAGGACCGCCCACCTCACCCCCTGGCAGGTCCCTCTGGCTCTTAGGGTAGGGTCAGGTCTGGGAGGGTGGCAGAGGGCTCTCTGCATGCTGCCGGCACCTGCAAGCCCCACTCCGCAGCTCTGGCAGCTCCCATTGGCACTTTTCCCAGCCAATGGAAGACATGGAGCTCGTGCTTGTGGCGGGCGCAGCAAGTGGAGACCCCTCGGCTGCCCCTGATCCTAGGAGCCAGAGGGACCAGCGGCAGGAGGGGTGAGTAGGCGAGCAGGGCAGGGTGAAGAGGCAAACGGTGAGCCAGCGGGGGGGGGGGGGCAGTAGGCAAGCGGGGTTGGGTGGTGAAGAGGCAAGCGGCGAGGGAGCCAGTGGCTGGCTGGCTGGTGGGCAGGTGAGGAGGCAAGTGGCGGGCAGGGAGGGTGAAGAGAGGAGCAGCGAGCCAGCGGCGGGTTGGGGGGATGAAAAGTCCAGCGGCGGGCAGTGGGGGTTGAAGAAGCGAGGGCGAGGGAGCCAGCGGCGGGTGGGGGTGAGGAGGCAAGAAATGGCGAGCCAGGAGCAGGCAGGGGTTCTCGGGGCGGGCATGGGGGTTTCTGGCAGGGGAGTGAGGAGGTGAGTGGCAGGTGGGAAGAGGCGAGCGGTGGGTGGGGGACTGAGGAGGGATGCAGTGAGCCAGTGGCAGGCCAGGGGGTGAGGAGGGGTGTGGTGGCGTGGCCGAGCGAGGAGGGGACGGAACCTGGGGCAGAGTGGGGGCAGAGCGTGGGAGGAGCGGGGGTGGACTGTGGGTGGGGCCAACACCCCCCGTGGAGTGTCCTCTTTTTTGAATGTTCAAATATGGTAACCCTAATATTTGCCCCACGGAAGTAATCTCTTACAGGCAGTGAACATGCATTATCTGTGTTCTGTCAAATACCAAGCACATTTATGCTGCACCATCAGTTATAGACTAGTTCTGTATTTGTTAAACACTGCTACCACCTGCTGGTTAATTCACTGAGTGATAATTGCTACACTAGTCTATGAAGGAGAAAAAGAAAAAGAAAACACTAGACAATGTTGTTCAGAGTGAAGTGTCTAGCAAAGCCAACTGATCTAAATAAATTCTCAAATCCCCTCCTTTCTTTTGCCATTTGAAAGGCAGCATTAATATGACAGATACTTCTATTTATGGAAAAAGAACAAGGAGTACTTGTGGCACCTTAGAGACTAACAAATTTATTTGGGCATAAGCTTTCGTAGGCTAAAACCCACTTCATCAGATGCATACCGTGGAAAATACAGTAGGAAGATATATATATACACACAGAGGACATGAAAAAATGGGTGTTGCCATACTAACTATAACGAGAGTAATCAGTTAAGGTGGGCTATTATCAGCAGGAGAAAAAAAAACTTTTGTAGTGATAATCAGGATGGCCCATCTCCAACAGTTGACAAGAAGGTGTGAGTAACAGTAGGAGAAAAAAATTAGCATGGGGAAATAGGTTTTACTTTGTGTAATGACCTATCCACTCCCAGTCTTTATTCAAGCCTAATTTAATGGTGTCCAGTTTGCAAATTAATTCCAATTCTGCAGTTTCTCGTTGGAGTCTGTTTTTGAAGTTTTTTTGATGGAGTATTGTGACTTTGAGGTCTGTAATTGAGTGACCAGGGAGGTTGAAGTGTTCTCCAACTGGTTTTTGAATGTTATAATTCTTGGACATGTGATTTGTGTCCATTTATTCTTTTGCGTAGAGACGGTCTGGTTTGGCCAATGTACATGGGAGAGGGGCATTGCTGGCACATGATGGCATATATCACATTAGTAGATGTGCAGGGGAACAAGCCTCTGATAGTGTGGCTGATGTGATTAGGTCCTATGATGGTGTCCCCTGAATAGATATGTGGACAGAGTTGGCACTGGGGTTTGTTGCAAGGATAGATAGGTTCCTGGGTTAGTGTTTTTTGTGTGTGGTGTGTGGTTGCTGGTGAGTATTTGCTTCAGGTTGGGGGTGCTGTCTGTAAGCGAGGACTGGCCTGTTTCCCAAGATCTGTGAGAGTGAGGGATCATCCTTCAGAATAGGTTGTAGATCCTTAATGATGCGCTGGAGAGGTTTTAGTTGGGGGCTGAAGGTGATGGCTAGTGGCGTTCTGTTACTTTCTTTGTTGGGCCTGTCCTGTAGTAGGTGACTTCTTGGTACTCTTCTGGCTCTGTCAATCTGTTTCTTCACTTCAGCAGGTGGGTATTGTAGTTGTAAGAATGCTTGATAGAGATCTTGTAGGTGTTTGTCTCTATCTGAGGGGTTGGAGCAAATGCGGTTGTATCTTAGAGCTTGGCTGTAGACAATGGATTGTGTGGTGTGATCTGGATGAAAGCTGGAGGCATGTAGGTAAGTATAGTGGTCAGTAGGTTTCTGGTATAGGGTGGTGTTTATGTGACCATCGCTTATTAGCACTGTAGTGTCCAGGAAGTGAATCTCTTGTGTGGACTGGTCCAAGCTGAGGTTGATGGTGCGATGGAAATTGTTGAAATCATGGTGGAATTCCTCAATGGCTTCTTTTCCATGGGTCCAGATGATGAAGATGTCATCAGTGTAGCGCAAGTAGAGTAGGGGTGTTAGGGGACAAGAGCTGAGGAAGCGTTGTTCTAAGTCAGCCATAAAAATGTTGGAATACTGTGGGGCCATGCGGGTACCGATAGCAGTCCCGCTGGCTTGAAGGTATAAATTGTCCCCAAATGTGAAATAGTTGTGGGTGAGGACAAAGTCACAAAGTTCAGTCACCAGGTTTGCCGTGACATTATTGGGGATACTGTTCCTGACGGCTTGTAGTCCATCTTTGTGTGGAATGTTGGTTAGAGGGCTTCTACATCCATAGTGGCCAGGATGGTGTTTGCTGGAAGATCACCAATGGATTGTAGTTTCCTCAGGAAGTCAGTGATGTCTCGAAGATGGCTAGGAGTGCTGGTAGCGTAGGGCCTGAGGAGAGAGTCTACATAGCCAGACAATCCTGCTGTCAGGGTGCAAATGCCTGAGATGATGGGGCGTCCAGGATTTCCAGGTTTATGGATCTTGGGTAGCAGATAGAATACCCCTGGTCGGGGCTCTAGGGGTGTGTCTGTGCAGATTTGTTCTTGTGCTTTTTCAGGGAGTTTCTTGAGCAGATGGTGTAGTTTCTTTTGGTAACCCTCAGTGGGATTGGAGGGTAAAGGCCTGTAGAATGTGGTGTTAGAGAGCTGCCTAGCAGCCTCTCATTGATATTCCGACCTATTCATGATGACGACAGCACCTCCTTTATCAGCCTTTTTTATTATAATGTCAGAGTTGTTCCTGAGGCTAAGGATGGCGTTGCATTCTGCACAGCTGAGGTTATGGGGCAAGTGATGCTCCTTTTCCACAATTTCAGCCCGTGCACATTGGCGGAAGCACTCTATGTAAAAAGAACAGGAGTACTTGTGGCACCTTAGAGACTAACAAATTTATTAGAGCATAACAAATTTATGTAGAAGTCCAGTCTGTTGTTTCGACCTTCAGGAGGAGTCCACGCAGAATCCTTCTTTTTGTAGTGTTGGTAGGAAGGTTTCTGTGGGTTAGTATGCTGTTCAGAGGGGTGTTGGAAATATTCCTTGAGTCGGAGACGTCGAAAGTAGGATTCTAGGTCACCACAGAACTGTATCATGTTCGTGGGGGTGGAGGGGCAGAAGGAGAGACCCCGAGATAGGACAGATTCTTCTGCTGGGCTCAGAGTATAACTGGATAGATTAACAATATTGTTGGGTGGGTTAAGGGAACCACTGTTGTGGCCCCTTGTGGCATGTACTAGTATAGATAGTTTAGTGTCCTTTTTCCTTTGTAGAAAAGCAAAGTCTTTGTTGTAAATGGCTTGTCTAGTTTTTGTAAAGTCCAGCCACGAGGAAGGTTGTGTGGAAGTTTGTTTTTTTATGAGAGTATCTAGTTTTGAGAGCTCATTCTTGATCTTTCCCTGTTTGCTGTATAGGATGTTGATCAGGTGGTTCCGCAGTTTCTTTGAGTGTGTGTGGCACAATCTTTCACCATAGTCTGTGTGTACTTTCCCTTTTTTTTTTTATTATAGTACCACTTATAACTAGGTCACTCTTGCCTACTTTCTAGTCTCTTCCATGCTGGAAGGGGGAAACTATGCAAATACCATATATTATTGCTTTAGCAGCCAAGATGCTGTTAAATCAACTTTTATAGTGTGTCATTTATGCAGGAAGCCAAAAATCAAAACAATCAAATCAACTGCTTTTCTTGTGAAAATCTGTACAAAAATGTCTGAAATAATTGCTCGTTATTAAAAAGTTATACATACAGTAGTTGCTATGGAAACTGAAGCTTCAAGAGTCATAGCAAAGAAAAATGTCTTACACCACAATGTTACAATGAATTAATTAATAAATTAAATGTATATCAAAAGAGCTGACTACAGTTGCTATGGAAAGTATTCTGTCCAAATAACCAACCAATATAGGAAGTTGAAGAAAATGAAGGGACACTACACCTAAAAAGCGTTCTAACAAAACTGTGTTATGGAGGTGCCCTGTTAAAGAACAATTCACAAGCAACAGAAATCTTGACTAAACTATCTGCTTGGAAAACACTAGAGCAGCTGTGTCTAGCAGTTTAATTCCAATGGGCAGGCACCAAAGATCAATCCAATCCAGGAAGTTTGTATCAAGATCTACATTACCTCATGGTACCAGTTTTTTCAAATCTAGGGTTATAATTTGTCCCAGTGTAGATATAGGGCCCAAACTTGACGTTTGGATTTGGACTTCATGTGCGTTTAGATCTGGGGTTTTAGTTTATCATTAGCCAGTACCAAAAGGAGTAGTAGGCCAAAGATTAGTAAACTTGACATGATTGGCTCAAGGATGCTGCTGCATTGTTTGTCTCATTCTTCTTGTTTATGTGATAGGGTCATTGACCAACACAAGCTGGTTTAAACAGCAGGCCGCAACTTTATTAATTATACCTGGGGAGGGGCACTACATTGCCCTTCCCCTGCTCTCACAGACCAGGCATTTAATAGGTTCCAGTGTGGGTTACAGGGCTCTGACCATGAACCAAACAATAACTTGTGGTAGAACCTTCCCATGGACTCAGCTCAGCTGTGAAAACACTACACCCTCAACCACCCTCTGGGTAAGGGGGTGTGGAGTGACAGAAGCCATAAAACTGGGTGGGGAGAACCTCCTACCCCCAGTGAGTGCAAGGTCCAGCTACACAATCCCAGGTCTCATTTACCTGTGGGAGTTGGCCCTTTTAGCTTTGACCTATACTGGATGCCAGCTGCAAGTTGCAACAAGTCAGCAATCATAACAGCATTGCATGCACTTCAAATCTTGCTTCTAACCCATCTGTGCAACCAGAAGACTGCAAGGAAGGCAACAAAACCCAACCAGCTACATGCCAGTTTGGCCCAATAAGAAAAATTCCTTCCTGACCCCTAAAAACAGGCAATCGGTTAAATCCATAACATCATAAGTGGCAGAGCTCCTAACAACAAAGGGTAGGATAGTTAACAGTAGAGTAAGGCTTCTGAAAAGCTGGGCATAGTTTAAGAAGGCAAGCAGTTGGGGACCCGGCAGCCAGTCAGCTGGCCCCACCCTCTTTGCCCAGCCAAGAGAACTGAAAGGGGAGGAAGGCACCCCCTCCCCTGCCACACATGTATTTTGAACTTTTAATTCCCTGGTGTCCATTTAAAGGTCCTTCGTGCTAAAGATGGTAAGAGAGTACTGCAAACAGTAGCTCACCTTTAAAGTAAATACTGTAACCAGAGTGTAGTGTTCAGACAAACTTCTTGAATCAAGTATTTTGGGGTATTTTGGGGTGGTGGCCTCTGGGAGCCTCTGGCCTCACTCTGGTGATGGACTTATCCCAGGAGTGTGATCGTCATGTGGCCTGATTTTTGTGCCCCTTTTCCTCTATCTTCTTGCCATGCTAACTTGCAGGAGAGAAATTGTTCTGTACCAAATTCTGCTCTCACTTTCTCCAGTGTAAATCCATTGATTTTAATGGAGTTACTTCAGCTTTAGACTTGTGTGAGTGTAGAATTTGGCCCCCAACTTAATTTTCTTTTCAGTCTGTAAAATTGTGAGGTTGCATTATATTGTGGGTACATGAACAAGTTCAGATAAGAACAGACCTGAACAAAATTTCATCCAAACTTTAAAGATTCAAAAACGTTTAGTGTTTCCTGGTTTCTGTGTTTTCTGGTTTCTGTGTTTCCTGGTTTCAGCTGGAAGAGGAAGTATTGGCCAAATAAATACACAAATAAATGTGTGTGTAAGGGTATGATGGCATGGTCATTCCAGTTGGGCTAAAAATCAAGATGCACTGACAATCTCATCCACAAAAAAATGCTGTAGCTGTGAGATTTCCAGACCATTTTACAGACCAGAGGTCTGAGTACCATTTATGCTTATCTGAATGGAACCCCCAGATTTATGCCACACTAATGAATATGGACTTACAGCATGGTGAAATTGCATATATTTGTCTGATATCCCCTTTTCTAAAAGGAAGCAATCCTATTTAAGGAGGAGGGGTTCAAGAGCCACTCTACTTTTTGAATTTTCCCTGCCAGCCAATTTGTAAAGCAGATGAATTACGGTAGCATCCTTAAAAAGAAATCACACATTCCTCCCTCTGATCTGAAGAAGCCACTGCAAAGAGGTTAGTTATATGGGTGAAAAGAAAACAGCTCAAGTAATAATGGGTTCTTATGGCTCATATCAGGGTTGGGGAAGAGATTCCGACCACAAAAAACAACAACATATTGAGGGTAGGATTTTCAAAAGTGCTCTGCTTTGGCCTAACTCTGCTTCGATTGATTTCAGTGGGTACAGTGAAAAGCCAGTTCTCGGTGCTTTTGTAAAAATCCCTTAAAGATTCCAATAAACTTTTAAGATTGTACCTAAAGCTAATTGTATTCTCCTCCATTTAAGGCAATTCCAAAACAATGGTTTCAAGAAGCAATTGAGGTCACTATTCAATTAGCATATGAAAAATACTTTTGCTGTGATTTCATTCTCTGTGGTCTTGCCTGGCACATGCTGATTCTGAAATGAAAAGCTGCCTGTGTTTTATTCCACACATATATCTAGTTAAGGGGTATGGGACTATGTAGGGCAGAAAGGGGTGCAGAACACATCATTGTTTAAAAAGCCTGGTACTATGCAGAAACAGCATTAAAGTAGTTACAGTTTTCCCTGTAGAAGAGACTGTTGCATCAAATCCCTGCCTCAATCTGGCTCTTCTCAACTCAGTCCCACGGGATATTAGTAATAGTAAAAATCAGTTTGCATTTCAACTATCCAAGTATTGCACATAGGTTTATTTATATACTTTTTTTTAAAGTCTTTGTTACATGAGTTAGATTGTTTAACTTTGCTTATTAAATAGGGAAGTTGGAAATCATTTCAACACATAAATACTGTTATTTTATTGATCACAAACTGTTCAACACCTGAATCACTTTTTAAAATAAATCTCTATTTGGCCCATTTGTACATATCAGAAAACTTCCACAGAATTTGGCGCAATACGAGACAGCTGGAAGTCTTTGCTTAAGAGAGATCCAGAACTGGAGTGAGTAGAGACTCCGCAAGCCAGGCCTGAGGTACATTAACAGAGCTATACAGGAAAGATTTCACAGCAGTTACTTACACTGTTTCTGATCGAAGCCAATGCTACCAGTCTCATTTTCAGGAACACTAAATTCACACAAAATATTTTTTTTTAAAAAAGCCCTTCCTCATTTCAGTCAGAACTATTTCCCCCATCTCCACCTCAGCTAAATTAAGAATTAGGGATAACAATTCCCCCCCCCCCCCAAAAAAAAGGTTTTCAGAAGTATAATATACCAAATACAATTACTTTACTATTTGCATATATCACATATAGGCATTTGCCATTTGAAACTTTTGCTCATGCATCCATGACAACCAATCTGAATAAAATTCCATCTGACAGTCATTTTCTTGGTTACACTAGCAAAAGATTCCAAGAAATAGAAGAAGCCCCTAGGCTAAAAAAACATTTCTACATTTTTCACTATGTGGTTCAGCTGCTGTTGTATGAAAAATTACATAGTTACCAGAGATTAAAAATACTGTTAAATAGCCAATATAGGAAAAGGGTATCACTTTTATTGACCTTAATTAGTTCACTCATGAGGGAAGAGACCAAAAAGCAAAGCATTTTGTGAATTGTAGTGTGAGTACAAGTGAATCAATGAGTGCTACATTAGTACCCCAGCACCACCAGTTGTTCATGTGCGTATGCATCATTAAATGTCTCTAACTCATACAAACAGAGGGTCATGGTACTGCGATACAATAGGTACTGCGATACAAAAGAGCATTACTCAAAACTCACCTATAGTTCACAGTATTTAGTATGACCCAAGGACCTCACTAGACTGCATTACAATCCCCAAAAAACACTGAGGAAAAAGAACACTTAAATAGATAGTATATTCCCACCACATGCACTACCTACTGCACATATTTATAATTCACAAGAAAGACAAGTAGGAGAGTCCTTATAGAGTGAACTTCTGAGTTGTTTAGGCTAAATGAAATTCTATGCATTACTGCAGGGGTGCTGGAACAATTTTTACAGTGGGGTGCTGATGATGGAAACCATAGAAACCAGGTATTTGGTGTTTGTTATTACTACTTCAACCCAGCAGGTATGGCAGCACCCCCAGCACCCTTAGTTCCAGCACCACTGCCCAGACTGATTCTTGGTATTACCCAGCCATATAATGAAAATACTTCATAATAACCCAAAACAGACAGGCAGAAAACTCAGATAGAAGTTGGTGCACTATAATGTTTATAGTATCAGAGGGATAGCCGTGTTAGTCTGGATCTGTAAAAAGCGACAAAGAGTCCTGTGGCACCTTATAGACTAACATGCATCTGACGAAGTGAGTATTCACCCACAAAAGCTTATGCTCCAATACGTCTGTTAGTCTAGTCTGTTAGCCATAGGACTCTTTGTCACTTTTTATAATGTTTATAGACAGCTGTTAACATGTTATCCTCTGAGTCTCCATTCTGGAGTATGATGAAGGGGACTTCTGTCCCACAGGAACAACCTGGAGAGTTTTAAAACACATTTTAAAACATTAATGCAAATATTTCTCCACAGGAATTCAGTGGAGTGCAGTGAAACTATATGCAAGAATGGGTGCAATCTGCTTGAACAGGCCCAAATAATTTATAATGGAACCATTGGAGCATCAATCAGCAGAGGGAGCTCTAAGACTGGATATAAAGACTTTTCCCCCTCCATATAGGTGCTCAGATTCTTATATGGATGAGTGCTACAGAAATGTCTATGAATACACTAAAATATTCTCTGATTTATTTAATATAATTTTATTTATGGTTTCTGTGTTGTTTTGTCTTTAAATACTAGTTAGAACTACAGATTGGCCCAAACACCTACAGTGTGGTCCAGATCTGACCATAGGCAGCAAGTTCTATGGGCCCGTGGTGCCTAGGCACCAGGAATATTCCTGGCCCAGGGGCCAGCTCCAGCAATGTTTGAGGCCTAGTCTCTCCCTCGGCCCCGCCTTCCACCCCCAGGCGCTCCCCCACACATACACACGCATCCCCAGGGCAATTTAAAAAGGCCCGGGGGCCCACCACCACCACCGCAAGTGCAACAGAGCTGAGCAGCTTCCTGTCTGCTTGCTCCACTTAGCTGCCAGCCCCTCTCTGCGGCCCCTGGGCAGGGTGGGTCTGTGTCTGTGCATGCTGCTCCCGCCCCAAGCGCCCCATAGGAAGATGCGGGGGCAGTGCCTGGGGGTAGCGGCACATGGAGGCCCCCTGGCCCACCCTGCCTAGGAGCCCCAGGTAAGCGCTGCACCCCCCCAACCCCTTCCCAGAGCCTGCATTGTGCTGAGGGGCACGCCAAGTGCATTCACCAGCACCAGGGGCAAGGACAACAGTTAAGAATACACATACATGGAGTGTTTGTTTACGAAGTTAAAAAGTTAAATTCATCTAGACTACATCGGCTGGTTATAATTTAACCAGAGAGACCCTCATCACCCTTGAGTTCTGGGATTCAAAACCTCTAGAACAGGCCTGCACAACTCGTAAAGCGGCGGGGGCCATATTACTCCAAAGAAAACAGCCCCGCCGAACCCCCCCCCAGCGCCGCCAAAACACAACAACCCCCCCCCCAGCGCCGCCCGCCCCACAGAAACAACCCCCCCAGCGCTGCCGAAACACCCCCCCAGTCCCTCCCCGGGAACCCTCCCCCAGCGCCGTCCGCCCCGTGGAAAAAAACCCTCCTTCCCCAGCGCTGCCCTGCTGAAACAGCAGTATTGAACCTTGGTAATATGTTATAGCTGGCCCTAAGGTAGTATAATTAAGGTAAAAGAACAATGTCTTTTTGCTAGAAGTAGAATAAGATCTTCCCCCCACTTTGTAATCAATTGCCCTGTTGAATGAATGAGGTGTGAATGAGGAAGGCGTAGAAGGCAGCACCTCCAGACAGCTGCAACCCTTGGAGAGGGGATGGGAGCCAGACCAGATCAGTAGAACAGGTCAGCTACCGACTCGCTGCTGGCCTCCTCAGCCCCCCTCCCCCAGCTCACCTATTCACCCCCGCCACTGCCCGCCCGCTCACCTCCTCAGCCCCCCACCACCCTGGCTTACCTACTCAGCCCCCCTCCCCTGCCGCCGGCTCACCTGCCCCCCCGCCACTGCCTGCCCGCTTGCCTCCTCAGCCCCCCACCCCTCCAGCTCGCCTACTCATCCCCCGCCACTGCCCGCCCGCTTGCCTCCTCAGCCCCCTCCCTCACCCGCTGCTTGCCTACTCACCCTCCGCGGGCCGCACAGTGAGCCCACGCGGGCTGCATGCGGCCCCCGGGCCGCATGTTGTGCAGGCCTGCTCTAGAAAATGCAGCTGATTGCTTTGGCACCCAAGTTTCTTCTCCTCTCCTGTACTTGTGGCACCTGAGAGACTAACAAATTTATTAGAGCATAAGCTTTCGTGGGCTACAACCCACTTCTTCGGATGCATATAGAGTGAAACATATATTGAGGAGATATATATACACACATACAGAGAGCATGAACAGGTGGGAGTTGTCTTACCAACTCTGAGAGGCCAATTAAGTAAGAGAAAAAAAAGAAAAAACTTTTGAAGTGATAATCAAGATAGCTCAGTACAGACAGTTTGATAAGAAGCAAGTGTGAAAATACTTACAAGGGGAGATAGATTCAATGTTTGTAATGGCTCAGCCATTCCCAGTCCTTATTTAATCCTGAGTTGATTGTGTCTAGTTTGCATATCAATTCCAGCTCAGCAGTCTCTCGTTGGAGTCTGTTTTTGAAGTTTTTCTGTTTTAAGATAGCCACCCGCAGGTCTGTCATAGAATGGCCAGACAGGTTAAAGTGTTCTCCCACTGGTTTTTGAGTATTATGATTCCTGATGTCAGATTTGTGTCCATTAATTCTTTTGCGTAGAGACTGTCCGGTTTGGCCAATGTACATGGCAGAGGGACATTGCTGGCACATGATGGCATATATCAAATCTGACATCAGGAATCATAATACTCAAAAACCAGTGGGAGAACACTTTAACCTGTCTGGCCATTCTATGACAGACCTGCGGGTGGCTATCTTAAAACAGAAAAACTTCAAAAACAGATGCTATTAATTTACAGCACATTTAAAGGCTATCCTTGTGAGAAAATCCTACCACTATTAGCCTCAAGTCTTGAAGAGTCTCCCTCTATGTCTCCTTATCTCAAGAGGCAGCCATTTTCTTCAGAATTTCTGCAGAGTTTATGTGGAAGGCCTCCTTTGGGGCTGGTATTGCCTGATGATGGGCCTAAAGTTTCTTCCTTACAGTACACTGTAAATCTGCCCACTTGTGTTTAAAGTCATACTGTTTTCATTTACTGTAGCCTAAAGCATTTACAGAGAACAGGATGTGATTCCAAACCTAAGCCTTCCTAGAAGGGTCAGTTTTAAGAACACTGACTAAAAAGGATGTCAGAATGGTCAGTAATCATGCCTCCCATATTAATTAATCAATCATATTAATTGGGTTTCCATATCTAATCAGTTTGAATTTCTCCTCTTTTGTAAGGAAGATCCATTGCTACCTTTTCTAGCAGAATCATACATAATAGCAGGAAAGCATTACCTTTCGTGTGGAATGAAATAGATCCTGTGAAACATCAGTCTCTGAATCAAAATGTAGTGGTATATGGGAAGTAATATATGGCTTAGCTATTGTGTACTGTTGTTTTGCCTACATACCTTGCAATGCTTGTAATATGCCAAAGTACCATCTCTCTGTGTGTATATATACAACATTCCTGTTCTTTCATTCACATGGTTACTGATTAGTCTCTAAGAAAGATTAGAAGATTATACTGAGTTAAGACTCAAAGTATATGTGGTCTTATTAACTCACTGCTGTCCTTTAAATATCATGATCCTAAACAAGTCAATTAAATGTGTGAGTATAGCATGGAGCCGAAATTATAAGTGGATCTTTGTTAGATTCTTTTTTCTCCTTTTATTTCAGTTAGTTTTTGTGGCTTTATGTATATTCTCTTCTTTTGGTTGTCTATTGTGTGTGTGATTTCCCAGTATTTGTGGGAACTTGCTGATCTAACTTTGATTACTGAGTTGCTCACTGTTTTTCATTGTTGGTCACATTTCTTAAGGGCTTGCATCTGGAGGCTCTTTGAGGTAATGGGAGGCACTGATTAGGGGCGATTAGAAATTTAATTTGTTGGGTTTTGTTTTTAGACAAAAATTTCTACTAATTTTTGAGAGCCCCAATTCTGATATGTACTGCATGGTTTTCAGAGATGCTGAGCACCCACATTTTCAGCTGAAGTCAATGAGAGAAGCAAGTGCTCAACAATCCTGAAAATTATCCCCTATTTGTTACCAGTGAAGTACTCAAAACACTGCTCTACAGCCAAAATGCTTCTGAAATAAATGTAGTCAAACTTTACTAATTCTGGGTCACTGAGAACGAAAATGATGCTTAAAATTGTTGATTGGCTCTAGTTTTCAAGATATGCTATTGGGTCAGTATATATGACCCTTGACTTGGGAATGGCGGAGGATAAGTGAGTTATAAAGGGAAAGGATCTCAATTTAAACCAGAAATGACTAAAATACATCTTTGACTGGATCTATGAATAAATCTATGACTGGATTTGGACAGTACTTGCTTTTTAGGCAAAACAATGAATGATGCAATCTGAAGCTGGTATTCATAGATTCATAGATTCATAGATTCTAGGACTGGAAGGGACCTCGAGAGGTCATCGAGTCCAGTCCCCTGCCCGCATGGCAGGACCAAATACTGTCTAGACCATCCCTGATAGACATTTATCTAACCTACTCTTAAATATCTACAGAGATGGAGATTCCACAACCTCCCTAGGCAATTTATTCCAGTGTTTAACCACCCTGACAGTTAGGAACTTTTTCCTAATGTCCAACCTAGACCTCCCTTGCTGCAGTTTAAACCCATTGCTTCTTGTTCTATCCTTAGAGGCTAAGGTGAACAAGTTTTCTCCCTCCTCCTTACGACACCCTTTTAAATACCTGAAAACTGCTATCATGTCCCCTCTCAGTCTTCTCTTTTCCAAACTAAACAAACCCAATTCTTTCAGCCTTCCTTCATAGGTCATGTTCTCAAGACCTTTAATCATTCTTGTTGCTCTTCTCTGGACCCTTTCCAATTTCTCCACATCTTTTTTGAAATGCGGTGCCCAGAACTGGACACAATACTCCAGCTGAGGCCTAACCAGAGCAGAGTAGAGCGGAAGAATGACTTCTCGTGTCTTGCTCACAACACACCTGTTAATACATCCCAGAATCATGTTTGCTTTTTTTGCAACAGCATCACACTGTTGACTCATATTTAGCTTGTGGTCCACTATAACCCCTAGATCCCTTTCTGCCGTACTCCTTCCTAGACAGTCTCTTCCCATTCTGTATGTGTGAAACTGATTTTTTCTTCCTAAGTGGAGCACTTTGCATTTGTCTTTGTTAAACTTCATCCTGTTTAACTCAGACCATTTCTCCAATTTGTCCAGATCATTTTGAATTATGACCCTGTCCTCCAAAGCAGTTGCAATCCCTCCCAGTTTGGTATCATCCGCAAACTTAATAAGCGTACTTTCTATGCCAATATCTAAGTCGTTGATGAAGATATTGAACAGAGCCGGTCCCAAAACAGACCCCTGCGGTACCCCACTCGTTATGCCTTTGCAGCAGGATTGGGAACCATTAATAACAACTCTCTGAGTATGGTTATCCAGCCAGTTATGCACCCACCTTATAGTAGCCCCATCTAAATTGTATTTGCCCAGTTTATCGAGAAGAATATCATGCGAGACCGTATCAAATGCCTTACTAAAGTCTAGGTATACCACATCAACAGCTTCACCCTTATCCACAAGGCTCGTTATCCTATCAAAGAAAGCTATCAGATTGGTTTGACATGATTTGTTCTTTACAAATCCATGCTGGCTGTTCCCTATCACCTTACCACCTTCCAAGTGTTTGCAGATGATTTCCTTAATTACTTGCTCCATTATCTTCCCTGGCACAGAAGTTAAACTAACTGGTCTGTAGTTTCCTGGGTTGTTTTTATTTCCCTTTTTATAGATGGGCACTATATTTGCCCTTTTCCAGTCTTCTGGAATCTCTCCCGTCTCCCATGATTTTCCAAAGATAATAGCTAGAGGCTCAGATACCTCCTCTATTAGCTCCTTGAGTATTCTAGGATGCATTTCATCAGGCCCTGGTGACTTGCAGGCATCTAACTTTTCTAAGTGATTTTTAACTTGTTCTTTTTTTATTTTATCTGCTAAACCTACCCCCTTCCCATTAGCATTCACTATGTTAGGCATTCCTTCAGACTTCTCGGTGAAGACCGAAACAAAGAAGTCATTAAGCATCTCTGCCATTTCCAAGTTTCCTGTTACTGTTTCTCCCTCTTCACTAAGCAGTGGGCCTACCCTGTCTTTGGTCTTCCTCTTGCTTCTAATGTATTGATAAAAAGTCTTCTTGTTTCCCTTTATTCCTGTAGCTAGTTTGAGCTCATTTTGTGTCTTTGCCTTTCTAATCTTGCCCCTGCATTCCTGTGTTGTTTGCCTATATTCATCCTTTGTAATCTGTCCTAGTTTCCATTTTTTATATGACTCCTTTTTATTTTTTAGATCATGCAAGATCTCGTGGTTAAGCCAAGGTGGTCTTTTGCCACATTTTCAATCTTTCCTAACCAGCGGAATAGCTTGCTTTTGGGCCCTTAATAGTGTCCCTTTGAAAAACTGCCAACTCTCCTCAGTTGTTTTTCCCCTCAGTCTTGATTCCCATGGGACCTTACCTATCAGCTCTCTGAGCTTACCAAAATCTGCCTTCCTGAAATCCATTGTCTCTATTCTGCTGTTCTCCCTTCTACCCTTCCTTAGAATTGCAAACTCTATGATTTCATGATCACTTTAACCCAGGCTGCCTTCTACTTTCAAATTCTCAACGAGTATGTATTGCATCATACATGATAGGAATTGCATCATGTTATTCCTAGAAGTCATGGATGATGCAATCATAACGAAGCTTACATCACTCTGCTGAACAAATTGCCCTATATCAGCTCTAGAAATCATACAGTGTCGTGCTCTCTTATTTGTCAGTGTTTGATTTTGCAAAGGGACACATTTCTGTTTAGCCAAAGTGAGCAGAGATGCCTCGTACTTGTGTGAACAGTGCAGATAACTTCTGCTATGTTTGTGGTGAAGTGACTTTTGCATCACAAAAGCGCAGTATAACCATTATGGTTAAGAAAGCCTATCACCTTTATTTTGGCTGCAAAATTGGAAATGAGGACAAGAGGTGGGCCCCACACATATGCTGCAACACTTGTGCAACAAATCTTCGCCAGTGGTTGAACAGGAAAAGGAAATCTATGCCTTTTGCAGTGCCAATGATTTGGAGAGAGCCAACAGATCATACCAGCAATTGTTACTTCTGCATGGTGCCTCCAGTTGGGAAAGGTGTGTCAAAGAAGAAAAAGTGGACTTTGCATTATCCAAACATTCCATCAGCTATACACCCAGTACCCCATGGAGAAGGACTGCTGGTTCCTGATGCACCAGAATCATTCTCACTTGATTCAGACGAGGAAGAGGAAGAGGATGAAACTTCTGGTCCTGAACCATCAATGTCACAGGACCCACATTTTCTCCCATCCTCCTCCTCTGAACCACACCTCATAACACAAGGTGAACTGAATGACCTTGTCAGGGATTTGGAACTACCCAAGAGTAAGGCAGAGCTGTTGGGCTCCAGACTACAGCAGTGGAATCTCCTGGCAGGTGATGTTAGGGTTTCCATGTTCCGTGACCGTCAAAAGGATCTTGTCCCATTCTTCTTCATGGAAGGTGATCTTGTAGCCTGCAACAACATCGATGGCGTGCTGGCAGCCCTCAATATCGTTCACGATCCAGATGAGTGGAGACTGTTCATTGATTCATACAAGACGAGTCTTAAAGCTGTTTTACTGCATAATGGCAATGTTTTGCCATCAATTCCAGTTGGTCATGCAGTCCATATGAAGGAAACCTATGACAACATGAAACAACTTTTGAGGTGCATAAACTATGACCAACATCAGTGGCAGCTTTGTGGCGATTTGAAGGTTGTTGCTCTCTTGCTTGGTCTGCAGACTGGATACACAAAGTACTGCTGTTTTCTCTGCGAATGGGATAGTCGTGCAAGAGATTCCCACTACATCAAGAAAGATTGGCCACTCCGACAGTCATTGGAGCCTGGGAGGAAAAGTGTTCAGCATCCACCACTTGTTGAATCAAGGAAGATTTTGTTACCACCCTTACACATCAAGCTGGGTCTGATGAAGAACTTTGTCAAGGCCATTGACAAAACACAAGCAGCTTTCAAGTACCTCCGTGGAAAATTTCCAAGGTTAAGTGAAGCTAAGATAAAGGAAGGTGTCTTTGTTGGTCCTCAGATTCGTGAACTTCTTCGAGATGATGCATTTAACCATGCACTGCGTGGCAAGGAAAAGATGGCATGGAAAGCCTTCCAGTTAGTGGCAATAAATTTTCTCGGAAACAACAAGGCGGACAACTACAGGTTGTTGGTGGAAAACCTCCTCAAGGCATACAAAAGCCTTGGTTGCAACATGTCACTAAAGATACATTTTTTGCACTCTCATCTAGATTTTTTTCCACCGAACTGCGGAGCAGTGAGCGACGAGCACGGCGAGCGATTTCACCAGGACATTGCAACAATGGAGAAATGCTATCAGGGCAAATGCAGCCCATCAATGCTTGCAGACTATTGCTGGACAGTGACAAGAGATGCTCCATTTAATGAATACAAGAGACAAGCCAAGAAGCACCGAGTAGACACTGAATAGGACTAAACTATGTACATAATAGTTTTTTGCCTTTTGTTTCATAATAAATTTTATTTATATAACCCTTTTGCTGATTTTTAAAGTGTTACATAAACAGGACAGGTGAAATATTATCATGTAAAGCAACCATAAACACATGAAAAGACCTAGGTTTACAATTTATGATTAAAACTCTACTATCTACACAATATACATAGACATAAAATGTAAAAACTTAAATATCTTAGAAACAGTAGCCAATCAGTTGTTTTAATTGTCATATTTGAATTCAGCACATCAAAATACATAATAAATAGCACATTTTATCTCTGAAGCAGACGACTTCTCAAAAATTGTAGACCAGTGAAATTAGAGGACACGCTTGAAATTGTTGGTTTTAACTGCTTGTACCTCCGTTCCTCTGTCTGAAGATAAGGAAAATAACTAACTTAATGGGCTACTGAAGATTCATTCATCAATGTTTGTAAAGTGCTTGAGATCCTTGGCTTGAAGATATTCTATAAATACAGAATACTATCATCCTTGTATCCAAAAAATGCTTGTAATAACTGATAACTGATTCACATTGACTATTAGATACAAAATTGCCACAGAAATCTGTGGTTGGTGACTTCTTCAGAGGGCTTAGTCAAGCCCTGTAAACATGGGTCTATATGTACAAAAGTGGAGAACCCTAATCACAATGAAATTTAGTATATTATGCCACATACTGCCATTGTAAATTGTATTTTATCAATGAGTAGCCTCATGGCTTTCTGACTGATTAAACCGTGCTCTTGAATGTATCTGAACTGTATGTTAGACTCACTTTGGTGACCATAGGCATTAGGAGATTATTTTCAAAATGGAGGGGAAGCAACTATCACAGTAAAACTTCATTTTAAGCATACAGTGAGATGATTTCCCTATAACTACAAACTATCTTTTAGTAACTGTTCATTCTTAGCACACCCATTTCTCACTAATGTACTGCAAGGATTTCTTTGGGCTGCTGGTAGGTACTTGTTAAACTTCTGCTATCAGATAAGGAAAATTATGGATCATTTTGTTCTATTAACTTCAGGATCTGTGCTCTGCCAGGCCTCATGTAGACCACTGAACAGCTGTAATTTTTAGCTGTTATGAGGCTGCATTGCATTCAAAGCAGGCTATGTATCCCTTTAATAGTCCCCTAATGAAGGCTTGATTGCCTAGCGACTGGCTCTCCACAGTCTTGCATATAGTGTAGTTAGTTTGGCCTGAATCCACAAAGAGGCACAGGTATTGCAATGCATAACTTTTAGGCCTTGGCTACACTCGGGAATTCACAGCGCTGCCGCGGCAGCGCTGTGAAGCGCGAGTATAGTCGCACCGCCAGCGCTGTGAGAGAGCTCTCGCAGTGCTGTATGTACTCCACCTTTCCGAGGGGAGTAGCTTGCAGCGCTGCGAGCGAGCGTGCTGCAGGCTCTGATTACACTGGCGCTTTACGGCACTTCACTCGCTGCGCTCGGGGGGAGGGGGGCGTTTTCACACCCCTGAGCGCAGCAGGTTGCAGCGCTGTACAGCGCCAGTGTAGCCAAGGCCTTAGGTGATTGAAAATCACTGGAATCCGCAAACCCCAGATTAGCCAGCAAGGCTCCCTATACAATGAGATAGGGACCTGAGATTGGGATCCACAAAAGCTAGCACACTAGGAAGCTGCCTAAGTTACCCAGTAGGAAATGGCAAGGAGAGGGGATGTCTTAAACCCTGCCCCCTTATGGAGTTAGATGCGCATTTCTGATCCACAGCTGGGAATGCTCCCCTGGAGTCAGGTGCCTAAGCCATTTTTAGCAAGAGTGGAGGAGGCCTCTCTTACAACCTTTGCCCTGTGGTTAGAGGGCTCACCTTGCATGTATAAGACCCCAGTTCAACTCCCTACTCTGCTTGATGGAAAGAAGGGATTTGAACAGGGGTTTCCCTGTTCAGGTAAGTGCCCTATTCACTGGGCTATGACATGGGGTTCTTACAATCTCTCCTGTTGAATAAATAATTAAATATTCATTGGATCAGAGAACGAGAGTGAGAATGACTCTACAGTCCAGTGGTTAGGGCACTCAGCTCAGAGATAGGAAACACCTGTTCAAATTCCTTCCCATGAGGGGGTAATTCAACTGCAGTCTCCTCATCTTGAGTGAGTACCTGCACCACTTGGCTAAAGATTAGAAGAGGCCTCTTCCTCCTGCCCTGCCTCATTTATATAGAGTTAAAATGATGTAGCCGTGCACATGCCCCAAGGCAGAACCTTAGATGCCCAGGGAACTCTTACAGCAAAAAATTGATGTGTTAAATTAATTTAAGCACCTACAAAGTTTGGCAGCAGCTAAGCTGGGGTTTTGTGGGTTAAAGTAGCTGCTAAATCTGGGACATAGGCATCTAAGTTCTTTTGTGGATCTGGACCTTACACTTGAGCAAAGTGGATGCAAAATGCTACAATCCTGATCTAGACTACCAAATATGCAAGACTGTGGAGAACCAGACTCCAGTTTGGTGCACTAGATACAATTTCCTGAAGTCTGTAGACATGTATGCGGTTATAAAGCACTGAATTGCAAATTTTGACAAGGAGCATGCTCTGCTACCATGCTGATGAGTGTAATATAAGTGCCCTGAATTTTCCACTATGTCCTTCTGCCTGTGTTGTTTCTCATAATGGCACCAACCAAATCTAGTTTTAACAACAGAATTTAAGTTGGACTAGTGTTTTGCACATAGCATCCCAGCTACTTCACAAGTTGTACAATGTGACTTTTTTAACACTTCCTGTTCTCACTACTAGAATATTAGTGTGAGCAGTAATGTCCCCTAGTGGTTTAATGTGGTGAGGTGTCCAATATAATAGACAGAGGTTCTCAAACTGTGGTCCGCGAGCTCCATTCAGGTGGTCCGCGGATAGTTCCCTCTAAGGTACGCACCTGGGCGGTTGCACATGAGAGAATGAAGGGCCGCAGGCGTGGCTCCACTAATTAGGTCCCTGGACTCTGGAGAAGATGCACATGTAAGGTGAGGTGGTGGCCTTGGGGGGGAGTAGAGGGTAGGTCGGAGGGGGCAGTGGGGTGAGAAGAGGGGCTGGGGGAAATTTGGGATGTGCAGGGCTATGGTGGCCAGAGAAAGAGGCGACTTTCACCAGCTCCAGGGCTGTGGCTGCTGGCGAGAGACAGCCCTCTTTCCCAGCCTCAGCTCTGTGGCTGCTGTGGTGGGGGAGAGACCCCCTCCTTCCCAGCCCCAGCTCGGGGGCTGCCACGACGGGGGAGAGAGGACACATCCATCACGTTAAGACTACCGATATTAAAATATGAGTTGTGTGATTTTATTTGTAGAACAAAAAAAGTTAATTATTATTAAGGTTTTTGTATATAGCGCTTTTATCCAAACCACTTTACAATAGTTAGCTAATGGTACAAACAACATATGGAAAGATAATTAAGTGGTCTGCCGAGACCCTCAGCAATTTTCAAGTGGTCCGCGGAAAAAAAAGTTTGAGAACCACTGTAATAGAAAAAGTAAGGAACAAAAAGAGAGGTCATATTGTGATACAAGGCTTTATCCCATTGAATAAACACCTAAGTGGCATCCATGAGTCTGACTCCTTATGGGTCAGCATTATTTTCAAAAATACTATTCTTAATTAGTTTAAGATTGGATACAATAAATTACAAATATAGTATTACAGACATCCTTCCGCATTTGCCATTCATGATTTTCTCCTAGTTAGTCTCATTTTTAAAATAGTGACTTGTGAATATATCAGATCTATAGCTAGCAGGATGTTAACTGGTCCTATTTTGGAGTCCACACAATCACATTGCATTGCAATTTGCCAATTTATCAAAACATAGAAAACATGCTGTCTGAGTTTCTCTCATTGGATAAACTCTCACAACTGGCAACCCAAAATCCATTTGAGACTTAGTCTTATCCCTAACATTTCCACACCCCCTACAAGCTACATCTGTCCTCATTATTGCTTCCCTGGCAAAACCCAATCCCCTCATGAACTTCCTTGTATTCTATGCCCGATGATGCCCCCATTCTAGACTCACTTGAAGATGTGATTAAACACAGTCCAAGTTAAATCTCAGGAGACTTACTCTCCCTCAGAACCACCAAATTTCTTCCCTCAGCTCCTCATCATCCTAGTTTCTTCTTTAGAAGTATGGGAATTGTATTTTTAAAAATTGAATTAGAACCTTAGTAGATATGGATGAATATTTATGCTTCCATATTTGCAAAACTCCTTATTAGCAGATTAAAAAGAGCAAAACATTTTAAGGGTTCAGTTAATGAGCAATGGGTTCTGTATAATGGATACATCATACAAGGGAGACTTCTGTCATAATGAAATGTACTAGTATAAAGTGAGGAAACAGCTGCTGGAGCTAATAAAACACATGGGCTATCCTTTGGGGAAGTAGTCAAGTCACAGCAAATTTCAATATAGTTCTGAGATGTTTTAGACATGAGTTTATAAACATGGAAAACTTTTTTTTCTTTTTTCATGTCAGAGCAAACTAGCATTTCTGTACAGAAGAGATTACTTCATGGGCTCTGGAAAGGAATAGATGTGTGTGGATCATTGCAGGGGAGGTATATCATTTACATGCTATTCTCCATCATGAAATCACTATCACGATTATTCAATAATTATTTAAGCAATACCAATGTGCTCAGCTACATACAAGACACACACAGAAAACCATCCTTGTCCCTAGGAGCCAACAGTCTATCCCAAGTCTTCTACAGGCTATATGGACATCACTTGCCCACCACGAAGAAAGGAAGGTGGCGTGAAGAACATATCAATGACTACAAACTGGAAGAATAATGAAAGATCTTCAGGAGTCTGTAGAAAGAAAATTGTAGCAGATCCTGACAGTATAAACTTGAGTGCGGCTTGCTATTACTTAGGGTCAGATTGTGAAACTGTTACTCTCATTGAAGTCATTGGGATTACTTAGGTGAGTAACTCTTCCCTGTTGTGAGTAAAGGGGTCACAATTTGGACCTTAGGATGGGATTTTCAAAAGCATTCAGCATGGGCCTAACTCCTCTTAATTTTGAAGTCAATGAGAGTTTTATCACTGACTTCAATGGGAGCACAGTTAGGCCAATGCTGAGTACTTTGGAAATCCCACACTCAACTTCTATATTACTCTAAATATATTTGTTGTTCACATTTATTTGACTAAATTTACCATTTTCAAAAGCACCTATGAGAGTTAGGAGTGCCTTTCCTTGCCTCAGTTTCCCCATCTGTAAAATGGGGGAAATTATACCTGCCACCTTTACAAAAGCATGTTGAGATCAATGTATGAAAAGTGCTATAAAGGAACTATTTATTATTATTGTCTTTCAATTGCACTTAGGAGTCTAACTCACTTAGTTGCTTTAGAAAAATGTACCCTCATATTTTTTTTTATCCTGTGAATGGATTGTGAAAATTCAGAAATCAATTTGCAATGTGATTGGTCAGATAAGTCATATGTCTTTGTATCTATTCCCTGCCTGGATGAATGGACAAGCACTTCTGGCATTAATACTTCCATGTTCAAATTTTAAATTTGGTTTCCACAACTACTACTTCACGCAATATGAAATTTGCTTTTAATGACTTTGCCAGTAAAATCTGGCCACTTGTCTGTTCTCTACAAGTGCCACAAAAGAGAGATTAGCCAATTAATTAGAAAAATTGATGGACTTTATCTTTTGCATTACTTCCACAACTCTAGTGATAACATTTACAGTGATGATGCATTAGGACTCTATTTTGTGTTGATGCCACTGCAAGTTAGTCTTCACCCTGTACTTTGTTCCTTGCATTGGCACTCCATCTAAGACAGAGTCCAGATTCATCAGGAGTCAGAGTCTCCTTTGCAGTTTCCTTTTGGGGTAGTGCACTTTTTCTGACTGATTGTCAGACACCCTTAGGGCTGCTAGGCTTTAACTCCTGAAATATCTACTTAAGCAATGTTTGCACATATGGGGTGAAATTGTGCCCCTGTTGAAATCAATAGCAAAGCTTCCATTGACTTCAGTAGGCTCAGGATTCACCCCTGAAGAATAGAATAGTATATAATTCAACATTCATACTCTTGTACAGTTCATACTATAGCATATAGTTAAAGCTTTAGCTCCAAAAGTCCTGTTTTAGCACTAGATGTCTTTTTAGAAACTGAACACTGAGTCTAAAACCCTTTCCCACAACCTTTAGGTGTACATGTTTTATTGTGGCAGAGTATACAGAACCCATCCAGTGATTATTCAGAGAACAGGGGTAATACTGTTACCCTTTTTGGCCTGAGCAATTAATGTAACTATTTAGTGACAGAAAGGGTAGAGGAATCTTCTCCTTAGACAATTAAAAAATTAATGACAAATCTTCTAAAAGGTGTTATTTAAAAAGGGAACAAAGAAGGTCCTAATAAAAGAATGACAAAGACATGGAATACTGTGATCTAACCAACTGTTGTAACACTTCACTATATAGAAATTGATACGTTTGTAAATGATCCAGCATCCTAGATATCCTACTACAAAAGCAGATTACTGAATAAAAAGAGAAGTTACTTATTTTCATTAACACTTAGCCATATATCCTCCATTAACTGTTCTCTTCATTTGTTTGCTTTGTCTTTCTCCTGAGCAAATGAAAAGGTTTTATTAAAGCAAAGCCAAATGCTGTCAGTGGCAGGAGGGCTGCCAACCTTGGCTGTATTAGCAAGTCAGTTAAGCTGATTTGAATATATTAATACTTATAAAATTCCAGCTACTTGTAGCAGCCCTTTTCCAATAGCTCTTTATCTCCTATGAAAAGGTAGGTTATACAATTCACACCAGTAATCAAAAGGCAGAGCAATCACCCACCTTTATCTTTATAAATAGCCACAGTCCTGTGAGACAATGGAGCCTCTATCTATAATAGCCTCCTCTTAACTTTCCAGAAGCTGCTCTTGAGATTCCAGAAAGGTCAGTCTTTAACTTCATCAAACTCCCATGCCCTAAAGATTTTATTATAACACTAACAATGAACACACAAAATAGAGCTTTCTTGTTGGGCCTGTACAAGATTGTCAGAACTCTTTTTTCAGAACAAATGTTCTGAACCTGTGTGAGGGACATCTGTTGTGCACATCTAGAATAGTTTATCCTCTGTAATTTATCATAAGGTGTGAAACAAATGCCTCTGATCACTGGGTCCTGCGGTTGCTGCCATGGCAGTAAGTACTTTGGAAAATTCTTAGAATGGTATTTATCCATAGGCTAGGTACAGTTCTGGGTAACATCAAAGTTTATCAAAGGGATAAGTCTTTATCCTCCATAGTTTCCACTGCCTTTCTTAGCAGGTCTGTAGCAGGTCTGTAGCAATGCATGATTAACTGAAATACTATGAAATTACAGGGTATTGAACTTTTTGTACTGTACCCTTAAAATAATGAGACCATGGTCATATAAAAAAGAAAAGAAGAATGATCCTGACTCTTGCTTCCTAAAAGTTTGACTTACATCACTGGTTAAATAATGGCAGACATATTAAGAGAACCAAATCACTCAACATCTAAAGGAGGATGGAATCATGAGTAAGACTACGTTTATGTCACAGAGGTCATGGAACTCATGGAATCCGTGACTTCCAGAGACCTCCGTTACATTCTCTGCTTCAGCCCCAGGAGCTGCCTGACTCTGGAGCAGGCAGACAGTGGGGCCTGGAAGGGTTCCAGTGACAGCAGCGACAAGGGCCCCCCCCTGCAAGGTTCCAGCAACAGGTGACAGACTCCTGAGGGGGCCCTCCTCAGGGTTTCAGTAACAGGTGACAGCCTCACACGGGGAGAGGGGAACACCTCGGGCGAGGGGCTGGGGGCATCCCGTTTTCTCTTTGGGATATATGGTCACCCTGCAGCTCCCAGCTGCCATGGGCAGAGAGGGAACCCCACAACCCCCATCCACTGCGGTGGCAGGGGAAACCATGGAGCTGCAGCAGCAAAAACCACAGACAGGTCATGGCTTCTGTGAATTTTTATTTATTGTCTGTGACCTTTACTAAAAATAGCCATCACAAAATCTTAGCCTTAATCATGAGCAACAAGATATTTTTCATGAAGAACAGATTTTACCGAAAAAAAAATTGCTTTTTTGGAAAGGATGAAGGGAATGCAGTCTATTTAGTAGTGTATATTTGGACTAGAGAAAAGCATTTGTTACAGTATTCTAACAAAAGCTTACTTTTAAAATGAACTCAAATTGGTTTGGATATGAACACTGTCATGTGCCTTAAAAACTGCATACAGATTATTACAGTACACAGTAATGCATCAAGTTGGGGTGGGGTATATTAGGGCGCAAGAAGGATCAGTGTCAACTCCAGCCTTGTTTAGCATCCTCGCTATCTTGAGGAGAGAGTAAAGAGCATGGGCTATATCTTGATCTCCTCTTCCACAAGAATAAAGACCTACTCTTGTATAGGCAGGATCTGCCTCACTGATCTGGAGGATAGCCAGAAGTTTAGAAAAGGTGCAGCAAGACTACACGGCATCTCTGCATTAGGGACCTGTGGAGTTGATGATTAACTCTTTGGCCACTACAACTGTTCTTCCACTTATCCTGCACCGCCACTCAGGCTTGCAGAGGTTATTTCAGACCTGGTCTGCATTAACACATCAAAACTGCCACATGGGGAGAGGACCAGGAATTGGAGTACTGTTAGTGGGCAGAATCCCTACCCCATCCTCAAAGCAGCACAGACTCTAAGATAGCATACAAACTCATCCTTCTAAGGGTTTGGCTTGTTGGAAACAAAAACAAAAAATAGAACATAAACCTCAGCCTAAAATTTCCTCCACTGAGCCTCATTGTCCCCAGGACCTTCTTTATCCCACTTCCTTTAAGCCCTAGAACCCACCTACCTTCATCTGGGTGGAGTTTATAAGCAAAACCAATGAGTCAGCAGCTTTATACAGGGTTACAGGAACTGACCAGTGTGTCAACAAATGAACCCCATACTACAGGGACAAAATTGCCCTTTCTCCTGTTGTCTATGCAGTCTTTTTTTCCTGCTCCCATTTTCGTAGGCCTGAGGTTCAGCCCCACTGAAACCATCTGTAGGGGCTAACAGCTTTGCTTCAGAGCTATCAATCATTTCCTCAAGGTGGTGTCTAATTGGAACCTTGGCTGACTCGGCTGTCAGTTAGTGAGACATCAACCCCATGCTGGGTGAACTATTGGGTACGGTTCCTCCAGAATCACTTCATATAGGGCACAACAACCTCCACGTAAGGGAATGGAGCAGAGGCAAGTTACAAGACAGTTCATCCATAGGCCCAAATAAATTTATGAAATTGATTATAAAACCTAGTTGCAGAATAATTTCAAATATTGAACAAATAAAAATCAAAGCTTGTTTATGAAAAAGAGGGCAAAATTCTTCAGACAAATTGCTCACCGTGAGTAGTTTGCACAGTGGTGAAACAAAACATTAACTGATTTTGAATTAGACTGGGATGGGTTTGTATGAGACCTAGGGCATTAGATTTGTTCACAATCCTACTGCAGTTGAGTATATCAAACTATTTTTCCAGTTCTACTCAGTTTGCTTGCTTCCTTCCTACGAGCAGACAGATATATCCCGCTGCCAGTGAGACTAACTCACAATAGATTATTCAGAGTGCAGGAATGGCAAGCTGTACACTTGTGATCCAAACTCAAGTTGATAGGGATAATTTTAGCTTTATCAAATTTAACAGGTATCTTCATTTTTGATTAAATGTAGATATATCAAGTGGTGAGGGTAGGAGAATATTGAAAAGTTGTGATTCTTCAACATCCCTAAAAGAACAAAAAGATGAGTTTTGGAAACAAAACGGTGCATATAAATATACTTGTACTGATATTACAATAGTTGTATTGATAAAAGAGTATTTCCTTTACTTCCTGCTAGTAAATGGGAGAAAGAAGCAAGATGACTGTTGCCCAGTGTTATTGGCTGAGACCATACAATACACGAAGACCCAGATCCTCAAAGGTATGTGGGCACCTAACTCTCATTGAAATCACTAATTCTAATTTGGTTTTTTTGGATCACATTCTCTTCTGCCAGCAAAACACAAGCTATGGGAATTTTGTAGCAGAAAACCCACCTGCAACCTCTGCTGTCTGCATGAAGCCAGTTAACTGGAGTTTAAAGCTGCTCACCCAGTCTGTGGGTATGTCTACACTACAGGATTAATCCGAATTTATATAATTCGAATTTAGGAAACCGATTTTATAAATTCGAATGTATTCGGCCACACTAGGCACCATTAATTCGGTGGTGTGCATCCAAGCTACCGTAGTAGCATCGATTTCCAGAGCGTTGCATTGTGGGTAGCCAATAACATCTAATTGCCAATAACATCGAATTGCGGCCACACTAACCTTAATTCGGATTAACAATACCGATTTTGACGCTACTCCTCTCGTCGAGGAGTACAGAAATCGAATTAAAGGGCTCTTTAATTCGAATTAAATGGCTTCGTTGTGTGGACGGGTCAAGCGTTAATTCGAATTAAAGCAGCTAAATCCGAATTAAAGTCGTAGTGTAGACCAGGCCTGTGGTGTATGCACCTAGTGGTGAATTTGCCCTCAGACATAGGGGGTACACGCTACACACTCTGCCCAAGGGATCAAATCAAGCCTTGAAAATCATTAAGGTAGCAGATTTATTGAATATGTATTAGGCCTGGTCTACACTAACCCCCAAATTCGAACTAAGGTACGCAACTTCAGCTACGTGAATAACGTAGCTGAAGTTGACATACCTTAGTTCGAACTTACCGCAGTTCAGACGCGGTCCACACGCAGCAGGCAGGCTCCCCGTCGACTCCACGGTACTCCTCTCGCCGAGCTGGAGTACCACAGTCGACGGCGAGCGCTTCCGGGATCGATATATCGCGTCCAGACCAAACGCGATAAATCGAACCCGGAAGTTCGATTGCCAGCTGTCGAACTACCGCGGTAGTGTAGACCTGGCCTTAGTGTGTAAGCTCATCAGGGCAGGTAAATCACTATGAAATGTTTTCATATATATATTATTCAGATTGCCAGATCTGTCCTATACATTGGCTCAGATGTACAGTTTATGTAATGCTTAGAATAATGGTATTATCCAGCCAGATAAAGGAACAGTTAAGAAGGTAGTTTTGTGTAGCCACACACTCCAATTGGTTCATGGTCATTCATTTAGGTAAAACTATAACTTTATGACTAATTAGATTGTGGGATCTTTTTATTACAGAAGATAACAGTATTAGGTCAGTATAGACTTGTTTTAATAAAAAAGATTAGGCTAAAGGATCATATGTATTTTTACATCTAATACAAGGACCATTAGAAAATTATGAAGTGGGCTTTAAAAAGCCTGGACTGTGATTAGCTTTTATTGTTCCATGACTATGCTTTAGCCTTATGACACAGTTCAGTTTTTTCAAGTAGGTGTTTTATCTCATGGCTTGACTCTTCCATTTCACACTAATAGCTGTGCTAAAAATATCTTAGATTAAATAGCTGGGCAAGTATCATTTTGTGAACAGCAATAAACAGCTTGGGGTGAAAGATTTCAGTTACAAAAATAATTTGACAAATCATTTTGTGGGGGAGAGAAGATAAATGAATGGCAATACAACGTTGCATTTGAAAGAAGGAAGGGAGTAACATTTAAAAACCATATAGTTCATCAAGCTTTCAAAACTAAAATCAAAGGTGACATTTTTGTTGTGCATCCCTGCCAGAGGTGTAGAGCCCGATTTTCAGAGGGAACTGCAGAAGCTCAGCACCTCTGAAAATAACGAAGTCCTTAGACCTCCTTTCCTACTCCTTCATCTTTGATATTTTACTCTGCAAATATGTCTATTAATGTCAACCAACAATCCACAGATGCATGGAGAACAGAATAGTGCAGCTGAGTAACTGCCTGAAGAAATTAGGGCAAAATTTTCTTCTCATTTTTGTTCCCCTAGGCACAAAATTGGGCAATAAATTTTTAAATCAGTTTTAGAATCTCACTAAGGCCTGGTCTACACTACAAGTTTAGGTCAACTTTAGCAGCGTTAAATCAAATTAAGCCTGGACACGTCCACACTAAGAAGCCCTTTCTTTCGACTTAAAGGGCCCTTTAAACCGGTTTCTTTACTCCACCTCCGATGAGGGGATTAGCGCTAAAATCGGCCTTTGCGGGTCGGATTTGGGGTAGTGTGGACGGAATTCGACGTTATTGGCCTCCAGGAGCTATCCCACAGTGCTTCATTGTGACCGCTCTGGACAGCACTCTCAACTCAGATGCACTGACCAGGTAGACAGGAAAAGCCCCGTGAACTTTTGAATTTCATTTCCTGTTTGCCCAACGTGGAGAGCACAGGTGACCACGCAGAGCTCATCAGCACAGGTAACCATGATGGAGTCCCAGGATCGCAAAAGAGCTCCAGCATGGACAGAACGGGAGGTACGGGATCTGCTCGCCGTATGGGGAGATGAATCAGTGCTAGCTGAACTCCGTAGCAGTAAACGAAATGGCAAAATATTAGAAAAAGTCTCAAAGGCCATGAAGGACAGAGGCCATAACAGGAACGCACAGCAGTGCCGCGTGAAAATTAAGGAGCTAAGGCAAGCCTACCACAAAGCCAGAGAGGCAAACGGAAGGTCTGGGACAGAGCCACAAACATGCCGCTTCTATGCGGAGCTGCATGCCATTCTAGGGGGTGCAGCCACCACTACCCCAACCGTGTGCTTTGACTCCGCCAATGGAGAAACACGCAACAGGGAAGCGGGTTCGGGGTATGCGGAAGATGATGATGATGCTGAAGACAATGAAGATAGCTCACAGCAAGGAAGCGGAGAAACCGGTTTCCCCAACAGCCAGGATATGTTTATCACCCTGGACCTGGAACCAGTAACCCCCAAACTCACCCAAGGCGTGCTCCCAGACCCTGAGGGCACACAAGGGACCTCTGGTGAGTGTACCTTTGTAAATATTACACATGGTTTAAAAGCAAGCGTGTTTAATGATTAATGATTAATTTGCCCTGGCAATCGCGGCCAGTACAGCTACTGGAAAAGTCTGTTAACGTGTATGGGGATGGAGCGGAAATCCTCCAGGGACATCTGCAGAAAGCTCTCCTTCATGTACTCCCAAAGCCTTTGCAAAAGGTTTCTGGGGAGGGCTGCCTTATCCCGTCCGCCATGGTAGGACACTTTACCACGCCAGGCCAGTAGCACGTAGTCTGGAATCATTGCATAACAAAGCATGGCAGCGTATGGTCCCGGTGTTTGCTGGCATGCAGACTACATCCATTCCTTATCTCTCTTTGTTATCCTCAGGAAAGTGATATCATTCACGGTCACCTGGTTGAAATGGGGTGATTTTATTAAGGGGACATTCAGAGGTGCCCGTTCCTGCTCGGCTGAACAGAAATGTTCCCCGCTGTTAGCCACGCGGTGGGGGGGAGGGGTGAAGTGATCATCCCAGAGAATTGTGTGTTGGGGGGGGGGAGAGGGGTAGTTGGGTTTGTGCTGCATGTTAACCCGGAAACCCCAGCCCCTCCTTTTACATTGCAAACCCACTTTAAATGGCCAACCCAATGGGTCCTTGGTATGGGAAATGAGGGCGCTGCTGTTTGAAACCATTCCCACATGTTATGAAGGTTAAAAAAGCCAAAAGACTGTGGCTTACCATGGCTGCCTGCAAGCCGAATTCTGTTGCCTGGCACTGCGTGAGTGATCTCTCACACCAAACCGGCAGGCCCTCAATACAAGAGGAAAAATGCGACCTTGTAACGAAAGCACATGTGCTGTGTAATGTGAACAGCAAAATTTAACGTGAAAGAGTGTACCCATTGTTCTCTAAAATGTGTCTTTTTTAACCACCTCTCCCTTCTCCTCCACCAGCTGCAAATGTTTCTCCTTCGCAGAGGCTAGCGAAGATTAGAAGGAAAAAATGGCGGACTCGGGATGATATGTTCACGGAGCTCCAGATGTCCTCCCCCCGCTGAAAGAGCACAGCAGAATGCGTGGAGGCAGTCAATGTCAGAGTGCAAAAAAGCACAATATGAACGAGAGGAGAGGTGGCGGGATGAATCGCGGGCTGAACAGAGCAAGTGACGGGCTGAAGACGATAGGTGGCATCAGCTTGCAGACAGAAGGCAAGAGTCAATACTCTGGCTGCTGGAGCATCAAACTGATATGCTCCAGCGTATCGTTGAGCTGCAGGAAAGGCAGAAGGAGCACAGACCGCCGCTACAGCCTCTGCGTAACAACAGCCCTCCTCCCCAAGTTCCATAGCCTCCTCACCCAGACGCCCAAGAACGTGGTGGGGGGGCCTCCGGCCACCCAGCCACTCCACCCCAGATGATTGCCCGAGCATCGGAAGGCTGGCCTTCAATAAGTGTTAAAGTTTTAAACTGCAGTGTGTCCTTTTCCTTCCCTCCTCCCCCACCCATCCCGGGCTACCTTGGCAATTATCCCCCTAGTTGTGTGATGAATTAATAAAGAATGCATGAATGAGAAGTAACAATGACTTTATTGCCTCTGCAAGCGGTGCTCGAAGGGGGGAGGGGAGGGTGGGGTGGTTGGTTTACAGGGAAGTAGAGTGAACCGGGGGCGGGGGGTTCATCAAGGAGAAAAACAGAAGTTTCACACCGTAGCCTGGCCAGTCACAAAACTGGTTTTCAAAGCTTCTCTGATGCGCACCGCGCCCTGCTGTACTCTTCTAACCACCCTGGTGTCTGGCTGCGCGTAATCAGCGGCCAGGCGATTTGCCTCAACCTCCCACCCCGCCATAAATATCTCCCCCTTACTCTCACAGATATTGTTGAGTGCACAGCAAGCAGCAATAACAATGGGGATATTGGTTTCGCTGAGGTCTATCCGAGTCAGTAAGCTGCGCCAGCGCGCTTTTAAACGTCCAAATGCACATTCCACCACCATTCGGCACTTGCTCAGCCTATAGTTGAACAGGTCCTGACTACTGTCGAGGCTGCCTGTGTACGGCTTCATGAGCCATGGCATTAAGGGGTAGGCTAGGTCCCCAAGGATAACGATAGGCATTTCAACATCCCCAACGGTTATTTTCTGGTCCGGGAAGAAAGTCCCTTCCTCCAGCTTTCGAAACAGACCAGAGTGCCTGAAGACGCGAGCATCATGTACCTTTCCCGGCCATCCCACATTGATGTTGGTGAAACGTCCCTTGTGATCCACCAGGGCTTGCAGCAGCATTGAAAAGTACCCCTTGCGGTTTATGTACTCGGTGGCTTGGTGCTCCGGTGACAAGACAGGGATATGGGTTCCATCTATCGTCCCACCACAGTTTGGGAATCCCATTGCAGCAAAGCCATCCACTATGACCTGCACATTTCCCGGAGTCACTACCCTTGATATCACCAGGTCTTTGATTGCCCTGGCAACTTGGATCACAGCAGCCCCCACAGTAGATTTGCCCACTCCAAATTGATTCCCCACTGACCGGTAGCTGTCTGGCATTGCAAGCTTCCACAGGGCTATCGCCACTCGCTTCTCAACTGTGAGGGCTGCTCTCATCCTGGTATTCTGGCACTTCAGGGCAGGGGAAAGCAAGTCACACAGTTCCATGAAAGTGCCCTTACGCATGCGAAAGTTTCGCAGCCACTGGGAATCGTCCCACACCTGCAACACGATGCGGTTCCACCAGTCTGTGCTTGTTTCCCGGGCCCAGAATCCGTGTTCCACGCCATGAATCTGCCCCAGTAACACCATGATTTGCACATTGCTGGGGCCCGTACTTTGAGAGAGGTCTATGTCCATGTCAATTTCCTCATCACTCTCGTCGCTGCGCTGCAATCGCCTCCTCGGCTGGTCCAGGTTTTGCTTTGGCACGTCCTGGCTCTGCATATACTCCAGGACAATGCGCGTGGTGTTCATAGTGCTCATAATTGCCGCGGTGATCTGAGCGGGCTCCATGATCCCAGTGCTATGGCATCTAGTCTGAAAAAAGGCGCGAAACTGATGGAGGGAGGGGCGTACAGGTACAGGGAATTAAAATCAACGAAGGTGGCTGTGCATCAGGGAGAAACACAAACAACTATCACACAGAATGGCCCCCCCAAAGATTGAACTCAAAACCCTGGGTTTAGCAGGCCGTTGATTTCACGGAGGGAGGGGGAAGCAAATGAATACAGAACAAATCTGGTCCATCTATTTTTTACATCTTAAGCTGGCAGCAGACGGTGCAGCATGACTGATAGCCATCGGCATCTTCTGGGTGCTTGGCAGAAAATAGCGTACTACGACTGCTAGCCATCATCGTCAAGACGGTTCAATAGGCCAGGAGACAAAACATGTCTGCCCAGGTTCCTCTGATTGAACTCACTGAGGAATACGACGATGACGGATACCAGTCATAATACACCATCCACTGCCAAAAGGCAAGGGGCTGCTGCTCTGTAGCAATGCAGCCCCACGGCTGCCAGCATCCAGATAGCCGATGACGGCTACCAGTCATACTGCACCGTCTACTGCCAAAAGGCAATTAGCTGCTGCTGTGTAGCAATGCAGTACCACGTCTGCCAGCACCCAGATGACATATGGTGACGGTGAGCTGAGCTGAGTTGAGCGGGCTCCATGCTTGCCGTGGTATGTTGTCTGCACAGGTAACCCAGGTAAAGAGGCGCGAATCAATTGTCTGCCGTTGCTCTGACGGAGGGGGAGGGGCCTGACGACATGTACCCAGAACCCCCCGCAACACTGTTTTGCATCATCAGGCATTGGGATCTCAACCCAGAATTCCAATGGGCGGCGGAGACTGCGGGAACTACGGGATAGCTACCCACAGTGCAACGCTCCGGAAGTCGATGCTAGCCTCGGTACTGTGGACGCGGTCCGCCGACTTCATGCACTTAGAGCATTTTATGTGGGGACACACACAATCGACTGTATAAAACCGATATCTATAAAACCGGCTTCTATAAATTCAACCTAATTTCGTAGTGTAGACATACCCTAAGACATGCCAGACAATCCAATTGTGCTGATTAACAAGTCTCAAGTGAAAGACAGCAATTTGATTCACCTTGTGCCTCACTTCACACGCAAGCACTCATTTATATGACGCTATCACTCAGTATGCTTTTGCATGGGTTTTTTTAAACTTAGGAAAAAACATAAGTGGGGGCTTTTAAAAATTAACGTTTTTAAAGGCGAAATCTATAAATTCAGCAAGTATATACTAGGTACAAATAGGCATCGTTGGTAATATGAATTAGTTTATAAGGATCCTCTTTAGTGTTTTCCTTTATTATTCCTGATTGACCTCTCTTGTGGTAAAATCATTGGGATGGGATCCATTGAAAGGAAATCTCTGTGGAGTTCTCATAGTGTTTCCTCCAATATTTTTCCCTATCTGTGGGAAGGGGAGAGGGTTTAGTTTCCCCCAAACCCCGGCACACAAACAATGGATCCAGTCCACAAACCTTATGGATCTCTGAGATCTGCTGGAGATTGAGGAGACACTGCTCAGGCTCTAGGGTCCCTGTGGCTCATCCTGGCAGTGTGGCTCCAATGGTTTGGTTTTACTAACAATCAACTACAAATACCAGCTTGTGTTTCCAACATAAAATATGGTGCTCTGGCAGGTGGCAACATCTCTCCAAAAATTTATATGCATAAAAGATATTGTTGGAAATTTCCCCCTCCTCACTACCACAGGTAATATAAATGTATAAATATTGAAGAAACAGAATAATATTTCATGAGATATTTATAGTACTTTTGTGCACAGCTGTTGATTTATATAAGTGGGCTTTACTCTGCTATACAGCATGATTAATATAGCAGCCCCTCCCCCCCCCCCCAAAAAAGGTAAAAGTAGGTCAGTGATATGGAACAATGCCTTCTTCAACTCTTCCTTTCTTCTCCCTTTCCTGCCTCGAGCCACAAGAGTGGTGATCATTCTTCAAATTTTAGAGCACAAAATAAGTTATCTAAATAACATAAGCAAAGCTATTAGGCCACACTCTGCTCTTAATCTTTGCACCAAATTTCCATGACATCTATGGAAATTTTACAGGCAGCACAATCTAGAATAAGAGCTATGGTAAATAATAGCTTTTAGGATTCTCCATTCCACAAATACCACAAGAGTAAGAGAGACAGTAAATGTTAACATTTTATTTGCTTTAAACATATAAAGGTTATACAATTCTTTTATAGCCATCTTGTGAGGAAAATAAATCATTTCAAATAATACATTTACTGTAATTAGTTTTATACCCAAAAGATCAGTGTTCAATATTTTGTTTCATCTACTTAAAAACAAAAAAAACCACCTTAAAGGTTCTAAAATTACATTCTTGTTGTAAACATTATGTAACATTTTTTAACCCATTTGAACATGAAGAAGGTGCCTTCAAGAGGAACAATCGTGTTAAAGTTCCAGCTACAAAATATATAGCAACAAGTTACAGATGTCCCTTTTTAAATTACGCTTTTAGGCTAGATTCCAATCAAATTCCAACATCAGTGCTGCAGAAGTCTACAACAGCCTAGAAAAGTTGATTATTTTTTTCAGGGCTTGCTTGGCTTAATGCAGAAACCAGATGGAGTTTATTAAATCTAGTCATACAAGGATTAAAAAAATCCAAGGACATTTCTAGAAATAATTAGCCTTTAGTAATTGAAACTGAAAGAGTTTAAGATTTTTTTTTCAATTTTAAATGCTAGTAGTCTCCCACTAGCTGTGAATTACTATAAACCAATCTTTTAGATCATCTCATTAACAAATTGACAGATTTCTTTATAATTTTGAAAGGGGCAGTGACCCAATGATTGCTTCCTGGAACCTGTAGTTGACGTACAGAACATTAAAACAGGATTAGGGAGTCAAAAGTCTGGAATAATCAACATAGTCCACTTCAGCCACCCAAAATAATTAACCCTAGATTGTTGCTTGAGCTACTTGGCTTGTCTACTGAATAAGCAAAGCATTTAGCTTTTATTCTAAAAGACAGACAATGTAAACATGTAGTCCATCTATTTTATACTATTGAAATTCTCTATTAAAATCGTTTAATTTATGCACAAAGTTAAAGCATATTATCACATCACATTTACCTCGATCAATACAAAACTGAAGCAGAATATCACAGTACACTTTTACAAAGTGAACAATCAAGAGAGATTTCACAGAAATGTGCACTTTTTGGAGAAGTGTAACCATCAGTGGATACAGTACAGACTAACAGGCACCTCTGTTAAGTTTTTTTTAAATAAATAATAGAACATCTGACAATAAAAGCATCTCATGGTACTCAATGTCTTTGACAGCTGTGATTAAACAGAACACACTGGCACCCAGACAAATATTTCTAAGGCAAGCACAAATACGCCAATTTTTAGTTTTATATTTCTACTGAAGCTGGTGTGAGAGCGTGCACGCGTGTCTGTTTACAACTTTAGTTCTTCCTTAAAGATGACAATGTACTGCTCTTTCAAAAAGCCCTCTTTATACTTTGGAAAGGAGCCCTGACTCTGGAGCACTTGCCTTAATGATGTTTTGAATTTCTTTGAATTTTGGATGATCTTTATCAGCTACCAGCTGCAGCAAGATGGCCTCACTAGTGGTAACTATTATTCCAGTGCGAGCAAGACGCTAAAAGAGAAAAGAACAGAGAAAGAAAAAGGTGAGATCCTTGCAAGTGTGGATAAGCACATACAATATACCAAATGGAGAATACTTTTAAAATATTCACTAAACAATAAAACCTGTGCTGTTTTGCCCCCAGTATTTATGGATGGGAAGGATAAAACCAGGAGGCCGGTGAGAATTAAGAGGGGTGGGGGAAGGAGAAAGTCAATTCCATTTTATTATGGAATATTAGGGGGAAGGACAGTCTTGGATTAAAGCATTGTATTCAGAAGGGTTTCTTTCTCCAGTTCAGATCTTCTATGTGAATTTAAGCATGTTACTTCCCTCTATGTGAATGTTTCCCCATACATAAAGTGAGAATTATATGCCTTCCGACAACACAGCGGTTTTGAAAAGCTTATCTCATCCAGTTTTTAAAAATTTGAGATCCTCAGATAAAAGGTGCTATGTAGGTAAGACGCATTATTATAAAGAAAATAAGTTAGCTGCTACTGAAGATGAATTTCCTTTTTCAGAGGTTGTTAGATACTATCCAATACCCTGTTCATGAGATTGCTGGTTCCAGGGCACAGTATAGTCTCGTGAAAGTAAAAGAGGAAGACTCTTTTACAAGCCTTAGCTGTTGACTGTAATTCACTCACATTAGTCAGACAGCAATAATTTTTATTAACAATGCAAAGCTTATATTTAGCCTGTATTGTGAGCAGTGGAGGAAAAAAGTACCCTAACCTATTATGAGGGGTTGGGATCTTTACCCCTTGGTAGCTAGATTAGGCAGTTGTGGGATAAGCATCCCTATATTCATATCCCCCACATTATTGTAGTAATCTTTGTATGAGGGAAATCACTATTTTTAGCTAAGCGTCATACCTTATGCAGTAAGCATGTGGTTTGTAAAACAATGGACAAATGCAGATTGTTTCCTTCAAGTTAATACTTTCTGCATGAGAACACGGCTGCAAGTTTTAATCTTAAATTGCAAAAAAGCAGTGCATTCTCCACATATATAACAACTTTAATCCACATGACGGTCACACATTTTAAATTAAACAGAATATGCATAGCACAGTTAAAGATTTTAAAATACATTACTGGTAATGTTTGGTAGGGTATTTCTCGTGGAAATGTTCAGTATCTAACAACAACAGATACATTTTCTCTGGGTCATATACTTAAACAGATACAAGCAGCAAATGAAATAGCAGAATTTAAGCGCCAAACAGGTAGACTTAAGGCTCCTGTTAAAATTCCCAAAATGATTATCAGAGCACTAACTAGTAGGAAAAAGTTACAAATGGGAGCTGGAATGGAATGAAAACTGGCTAGGGAAAAAGAGAAGACTCACTCACACTTAAAAGAAAAAACAAAAATCCTTATCCAAAAAATGCAAATGATAAAACACTACCAGAACTACATTTCAGAAGTATAGCTGAAATCTGTGTTCATGTCAGTAATGCATGTGTCATTAAAACAGAATAGCAACTGAGAGTGGGCTGTTAAAGAAATACATTTAAGAGAAGAAAATGCTGAGGGTAAAATTCACCTTGTGAAGAGTTGAGGCATAATGGTCACTATCTTGTGGGCTTAAAGGATTCTGAAAGTAGCATATGCAAAGGTATATGCCTCTTCTCTATAATGGCTAGTAAAAGTGTAAATGACCTAACCTTTAGCTTTGCAGATCGATTTTAGGAAACCATTAACCTCTTTAGCCCAAGAGGAGGAACTGTTTTTTCCATAGAATGGGCTATTAAATGTCTTGGGAAAAGACTTAGGACACGTCTACATGTACAGAGCTGCAGTTTCCCTGCTGCAGCGTGTCTGGTGAAGACGCTGTATGCCAACAGGAGAGAGCTCTCCCATTGGCACGATAAAACCACTTCCACGAGCTCTCCCACTGACATAGCGCTGTCCACAGTGTCGCTTATGTTGGTGTAACTTATGTTACTCAGGTGGTGGTTTATTCACACCCCGAACAACATACATTCTGCTGACATAAGCTGTAGTGTAGACATAGCCTTAGGGCTTGTACACACTACCACTTACTTATGTTGGCAACTGAGGAAACTAACAGGAGCCTCAAGATAGCTTGTTAGCATTCAAAAATTTTGCTGCTTAACTGATTACTTATACTTGTTCAAGCATAACAAAAACCTAACTTATTGTAAAACAATTTTCTTTTAGAGCTTTCTTCATGATGACAAAAATATCTCAACATGCAGGACTGAATTCTAAATGGGGCTACATGTATTTGTATATATATGAGAAGTAACAACAAAAGAGGAGACCATGGAATAAAAGTGGTCTTCCCCAGTTCTGGCTACACTCAGGTTTCATGCAGGATTCTTCTTGGTCAGAATCTAAACATTACAGGGCAGTCACCATATATACCCCATCATGAGGAAGGAGTAATCTGCACAGAGTGGAGGAATGTAAACAGGGCTGAGGGCAGCAGAAAAAAAGGTTGACACTAACATTGGATAGAGTGAAGAACTATTCCTGTTTCATGCCAGAATGTGTCTCATTATACAGAGTACAATCATTCTGATGTGTATATGGGTCTAATTTGAAAATTTTAAATGCACTGTACACCAATAATTTAGAATCAAATTGTATTAAAGTGTCTACATAATAGCTTGTACTTCTATAGTACCCTCTACTAGAGGATCTCAAAGACTTGCAAGCATATCTGAAGCAACACATATTAATGAATTAAATCTACCACCTCTCCTATGGGATAGGTAACTTTAACCTATAAATCCAGTGAAAGAGGGAAAAAATTGAAGGCTTTAAATATTTCTTCCTATGGTGTATTTAGCCTAAACCAGGGGTTATCAAATTTTTTGAAATCATGGAACACATCAGTCCCATGATCATACAACATTCCTGTACATGCCTTCCTGTTTTCTGGTCCCCATTTCCCCAGCCACGGTCCCTGGGGGCAGCATTCAATTCCTCTCCCCTATAATATTAAGCAGCTGCCCTAATATAGGCTCTTCATTGCAAAAAGGAAACTAAAAGCTTGTAGAGGTGGCTGGAAGTGAAGAGGAGCCAGTAACATGTAACCTGTCAGCTCTCCACAAAGAACCAGCAAGTGCTTTCTGAACTACATTTTGAGAACTACTGACATTTACCCCAAAAAAAAAAAAAAAAAAAAAAAAAAAAAGTTATCTAGAACCAATTAATTTGTCTGAAGAGCCCTTCTAGGAGTTTTGAGTGAGTGCAGCTATCTACTTTTTTTATAATTATAATGGATCCATTTTGACTGGACAAAATCCAAGACTTTTCCAGGGCAATTCAAAATCTATTACAATACACAGAACTGTGATTTGTGTGTGCACGCATGCGCACATGAAAGATGTGCTGTTTGTTCTAAGCAAATGTACAGCAACAGCAAAACCACCAAAATTTTGGTTCTTTTCTTACTAAACATATTAAGCAATAGTAATACTGTACTGCATTAGTTTCCAGAGGAGTCTGTGACTTATTTTTCTGACAGTAGTCCTTGTGCGTCATATGCATTATGTGGCAGATTTCATTAAGCTCGCACATGATCAGAGTTACTGCATTTTTATCAAATGCTCAATACTGTTGACTTTCCTTAAGCTCTAAAGTTTTACTAGACATAGAAGGTGTGCAACTCCTTTTTTGATTCTATGTGACCGGCACAAAGTTATGGAATTATTGTTCATTTTAAGAGTTTAATTTTCAACTATTCTGCTAAAATCCAGAGCAAAAATTCCCATGTTTAGTGCAGATACAGTTCTCTTTTCCATCTTGGATTTTTAACACAACAATTAAGCTTGCAAGCTAGTTAGAGTGCTTGTTTTCCATAAAACCACCATGAAGTTGTGTATGAAATGCAGCTGCACTTTTAAAATTTTCTAGCTTTATGTATTGTCACTTCTGCAACATTTGTAACATATTCAGTTGGACTACCAGAATTTTTCTAATTGTGATAATGAAACTTTTTTAAAATATGGAATTTAAAGCTTTTTAGCTCCTTAGAGGCAAATAGGAGTTTTACTGAATTTGCTGCTGCCCCTTTTTTTTTTTTTTTTTTGGCACATTAGAAGGCGCTTCAGAACTGAAACACACTTCAAAGTATAAAGCAGCAACAACAGTAGCATGCCGAGCAAAATACCATTCTGAACTATAAAAAGTTGTATAGTATTTTTATACAGTTTCATAGAGAATTCGGTCTTACAAGGTCACCCAAGGGGCCACAAAAAGTCAGTAGTTTGTAGAATGTCCAACATTTCATGAGAAGCTCCCAAATTCTGACCTGATGTCCCCAACCCAGTGCTCTGCATGTAGACACATGTCACCAAAATATTTAATTTTTTTTAAAAATCCTGGCCCTCCTGTTGCTTGGTGACCTATTCTGTGGATGACTACATAACTAACACCTCTCACTGAGTTATTCACTTGCTATAATGCTTGTGACTTTCTCAATGGTTTGTAACAATAAGAGAACCAAATATAGAACCAAGGTGTAGAAGAAAGTCTATCTAAATTATGCATGTTACCTCAAGAGCAAACATCCTGTCCATCATACTTCTTGATGAGGTGGCATCTGCTACAATGTGAACTTCCACACCTCTGCCAACCAGTTCCAACGCTGTTTGCTGGATGCACACGTGAGTCTGTCAGAAAAATACCAGCATTATAAAAGTATTTACAGGATTACCTGGAACTACTGTTCAAGATTAAATTAGGGATCAATTCTATAATTTTCCTAAACATTAAATTACTAATTAATTCAATGGGAGTTTTGAATGCAAACTGCAAAATTGCAAGATCTGACCTTGTAAACTCAATTTATAAGTATCTAAGTATCTTACGAGATTATCCGCTCTGAACAACTGAAATGATCACAAACAATTTAACCTTTAAGTGGTATCTGGACTATTACACAGCTTTGCGTAGACATCAATATATAAACACATTTTCAACCATACTACAGTAATAATGCAGTACTATAACAAACAAGTACATACTTCTACTCCAAACAAGACAACACTGCGGACTCCAGGAATATCCGCTAAGGCAGCTTCTACTTCTGGCAATACCATAGAAAATTTTGTTTTTGGAAGCACAAGTTTAACTCCTGTTAAATCAATTTCTTGCACGGTGCTTCCAAGGCCTTTGGGATACTGTTCTGTCACAATGACTGGAATTCCTAAAATCCGTGCACCCTGGACCTGCAAGGAAAAACAAATCCACGAGAATAAAACAGTTATTTAAGCATGAGAGGGGTGAACGTATAGTATTTACATCTGGCCTCTATAAGACACCAGTAGTATCTGTGCATTGATGACAATTTGCAAAGATTTTTGTCGTTACTGCAGTGGGGGGGAGGGGAGAGGGAGAAAAATCAGTAAACCTACCAATCGTTGTCCTACACTGATGATATCACCAAAATATTTGATAGCAGGTCTGAATCTTTCTTGCATATCGCAACAGAAGAATACAGTGCTTGAAGGTGTCAGGTTGCCTAATGTAGTTATCTGAAAACAAAAATACAGATTTAACATCACAGTTTTAATTCAATTAAATTTTTAACTGATTATTAAAAAATAAGGAGATTTCTGGAATGGGAAATAGTTTTTAAAAACTCTGCCAAAGTGTGGGTTGAATGCATACTGAAGAACAACAAAATTAGAGGGGAAAGGATGTTTAAGGATTTTTTTATTTTGTTCGTTTGTTTTTAAAACTAACATGTGGCAATCAATTAAATATTGACCCAGACATACAGCAGTGTTGCAGTAACCAACAGGAATCCACAGTTTTATCAAGTGAGAGATGCACTCAGGACAGTTTAAATACACAATGAGACTTGTATACTTTAAAATATAACTGCTAGTCACAGGATCTGACCTTTTGACAAAAATATATACAATTCTGCAACCACAACTAAAGGGACATTACTTCATTAAACTTCTCACAAAACTGTTTTACCTACTAATGTTAAAAATTAAAACTTAAAAGTAGTATAACTGAAAGTTTAAAATAAAATTCTCTTTCTATATACTTGGTATGTATTCATTTTCTTTGGTTCCACAGTATAGTGAATGTCTCCTGTTTGTGTGGTCCTTTCACCGTGATAGATCTATAGCGGGACTCCCCAGCATTGCTGCCATCAGTGGAGCTGAACACAAAAAAATAATTTCCCAAGTTTCCCTTGTGTGGATTTTAGACTGAAAATAAATTAACTGAGGTTTTTCATGTATGTGAAAAAGACTAGACTATTAATGTTCACATAGATTTTGTATTTATTTTTAATGCAAATTTAAAAAAATCTTGCAGTGAAGTCTTCTAATGCGCAAGTCATCAACTATTTAAATATTACCTGGAAACTATACTAGTCAGATTGTTTGATAGTTCCTCATATACAAAAGGTTGATTTTAATATTTTCAAGGCTTAGGTGAGAAACCCAATTAATCAAAAAATGCAGTATACTTAGATATTGCAGTTTTCTGTATCTATTTTTCTCTTTCATTGTTTATTTTGGCTACTTTTATACCTTGTACCTTTCTAGTAATCATTTTTAAAGGTTTACTTCAATTGTGACTGCATATATTGTAGCAGGAATTGGTTCATTATTGCATGGCTGAACACAGGAGTTTTTAAAAGCTTTTGAATCTTTTTAAACAAACTCATTTATCTCATGTGCAATTGCCCATAATTTGGTTTTGCCTTTTCTTTTTTAAAAAGCTAAAAAGTTACATAAAAATATATTTCTTTATTGAGGTGCTAGTGCAGTAAAGAGTAAATGATAATACAAATGGAGAAGAAAAAGGTTCCTGTTCAGAAGAGCTGGGATTGACAAAAGTACAGATAAAGGATGAGGGGGAAAAAAATGCCATGTGAAAGTAAAATGTTTGGAAAAGTTATTTGTTTTGTTACTTCCAAGATTTTTAAAAAATGTGTGTTTTTAAAAATTTTGTTTAAATTGTAATGCAAGCTCAATATAAAGATCATGAGGTAAAAACATAGAAGCAGTGTTCTTGAATCTGGAAGAGGGGAAAATGCCAGATAATAAAAATTCAAAGGTGACCTGTGTTTGGGTCCCAGACTACATAATGGTGCATCACTAATCTGTAGGAAACACCTTGTTCATGTTTGGTATTTCATGCAGAATTCCATATTGTTTTAATTCCATGAACATGCTACACTCATTTAGGTAAATCTGTAACTTTAATTTTGAATTACACATAAAAGTCTACACTTTGACCCTGTGCAATAGAACTATTTTAGGTTTATTTTAAAGTAGTTTATAGTTGCGTAAGTAATTGTTCTGTGAATAGTGAAACATAGTTGGGCAACCTTTCATATAGTTTACTTTTGTAAAGATGAACAGCAAAGCAAAACCAAAACTTGTATGCATCCTTTTCTGCTTCTTTATAATTCTAAAAATTGCTTCAAGCTTTTTCTAAATATTTTTGTATTTCATCTTTCAAATATGAAATATCAAGACTGTTTGGTCCTCAATTCCTTCTCTTTGCTGGAGAATCTTGGCCAGATGTTTGTAAGAGGAATGGTGATGTTACTTGGGCAGCACCTCCGCTGCCAAGCTCATCATACCCTCACCCTCCCCAATTTTCTCCATAACAGGGGTAGATATACTGATTCTTAATGGTAATATTCTAAATGTATAATGATTCCCCAAAGTTGATTTAGAAACAGAATATATGGTGACCTTTGTGAAATTAATGTGTGGTGTTAGTGCAGTCCACAGTGACTGTAACACTTTATACAAATAGTAGTCTTACGGTATGTCTATGCTGCAATAAAATTCCCATGGTTGGCCTGAGATAGCTGACCCAGGCCAGGTAGGGCTGTTTTACTGCCGTGGAGACACACCCTCAGAGGCCAAAGCTTGAATGAATCTGAAAAACCAACTACTCTCTAATACTTAGGTCTTGTCTAGACTAGGATTTAAAGGTGTGTGTAACTTGATAATCTAACCATTTTAAATCATATTCTAGGCAGGGATCTAGAAGTGGCTATTCTAGATGGGCCAAGAGAGCTGCATCAGGTTACAGTGTCATGTGACATCAGGTCTTTTCAAGATCTTGCTGGGGACCACCTCCACCAAGAGAACAGCAAGGGCCTGATATTCCTAAAGGGGATCAGGGGAGGGAGATGGAATGAAGAATTAAAAAGGTTCATTGGTTTATTTTGTTTGGCATTTTTTTCCTTACAGTTCAGCTTTTAAAATAGTATGTTTTATCAGCACTAAAATACAACAGTATGGCGGCTGGAGCCGTCAAACAACTGAACACGTATTTCATGATTAGCAGCAGTGTAAGTTTGGCCACATTGTATTGGAATGCAGAGTTGGAAGGACCACCCCTAGGAGCAAGATGATAGCTTGTTTTACATGTCAATTTACTCTTTGTCCTCTGAGGCTTTTAATAGCACCAGAAATGTAATGGACACTAAGGGCTGCACTAAGGCTAATTTCACATAGGTCGCTATAATGATGAGTTTTTAAGACTATTTTTGAGGTACTGTAAAGCACTGTGATGTACAGAGTTCTTGATTGGGTGATGGAAGAGAATAATGTTACAAAATAATGGTTTCTACATAAATGTCAAGGCAAAAACCAGAACATTTTTGCCAGCAGAAGACATTACTCTTGTGACAATATTCTGTTATAAATACTTTGTTTCTGTTATTACCATTTATAAAACTGGAAAGTCAAACATCCAAAAGCCAGGAAATGCAGAATGAAGGTTGCTTGTGCATAGGCACTATGATGCAGTCTTTAGCTGTATAGTCACACTATTTCACCTTCCAGGACGCCCACATCCATCAGTGCATATAATGGACAGTGCTCAGGGAATGAGGCAATTGTTCAAGATTTCATTTTATCCTCCTCATACAATGTGTGGTCCCAAGCTTTGTTTACAGTACACCATGCAAATTCTTCACTGAATACAGAATTATTAATTTCCTCACAGGCTTTTCTATTATACTCACTATATAGAAACATTATTGAATTTACCTTGACAACTTCCCTGTGAAATAGGAAAGTAGAAGCTCCATTTTACAGACAGGGAATTGAAGCATAAAAATTGAAGCTGGCAGGGGGAGGGTTGGCAGAGCAGGCAGGGGCTCCCTACCCAGCTCCACATCCCTGCAGTTCCTAGGTGGCGGAGGGGCACAAGCGCCAGCTGCCGCAGCTCCCATTGCCTGGGAACCGCAGCCAATGTGAGTTGCGGGGTGGGGCCTGTGGGTACAGGCAGCATGGAGGCCTCCCTCCAGCCCCTCTACCACCTAGGAGCTGCTGGGCCATGACAGTGAGAGCCCCCCACCCTGAGGTAAACGTCCCCCCACACTCCCAACCCCCTGCCCCTAGCCCTGAGCCCACACACCCAAACTGCTGTTGCTGACCCAGGGGCTGCCCGACCCTAACCCTAACCCGAGTCGGGCAGCCCCTGAGCCAGTATCACCCGCTGCAGAAGTCACGGAGGTCACAGAATCCACGACTTCCGTGACATACTTGCAGCCTTATGTATAACCACTGGCAGACAATTAAGAATTTGACTGGCTGACGCCCCATTTTGCACCAATGCAGCATGTCTACATTAGGAATTTACATCAGTATATGTATACCAGTGTAAGTACACCAGTGCAAGTTTCCCTGATAGACATATCCTAATCTGAAGTGTGTAAAGTAGCTTTCAGAACAGAACATACAGAGACAAAATTAATGCAGAGTGAGTTTACAACCCTTCTGAACTTCGGAGGGATGTGGGAAGGAATTGAATATTTCAGTAAAAGAAACCATACAGTGTTGTCCCTTTTTGAGCATTAATTGGTATAGTAATCAAATTTCTCTTCCACTCCCCATGTCTAAATGTCTATCACAATTACAATGAGTTTATGGAAAGAGGTATCTGATTGGCTGATGATTAGGCTATGCATATGATAAAACTATACAAGTTAAGGAGTCAGCCATTTGTTATTGGGGTTTTTCTAAAGTCATTTTATTAAAATAAAATATTAGGGAGGGTGGTTGCACTAGACCAGTGGTTACCAAACTGGGGTTGGTAAAATGTTACAGGGGGTTCTCGGGAAAAAAATCCCTAATGGCAGCCAGAGCTGTCCCTAGGTACCCCGGGAAGCATGGGGCCAGCAGCCTAGAGCCCCTGGACTTCCAAGAGCTAAGCAGATCAAAGCAAGCATATCTATCACACTGAGGAGATTGAAACTTCAAGCCTCCTTATAAGAAATGGAAAGGGAGGTGGATATTTTTGGCTGTTTTTAAAATGAAATAGGCAGCTAGTATTGTTTTTTAAATTATTAAGAAGAACAAGTTTAAGCTTTGTTGTAACGTGCGTTGTTTGCCTGGACTGCTCAAGACCTAAATGTTTGTGTGGGAGGAACTCTTTGAGTTGGCTTCTTAAATCCCTTCATGCTTTTCACATCTGATACTCCTTGATGAAACATAGGAGCCTTGTCTTATAACAGGCTTATTCAAAGCAATACAAGCTACAAAAGTGAGATCTTGGATGAGTATTGCTGTTTTCATAATGTAATAAAAATACTATCATGATAAATAATAATTAATAAGAAATAGTGTGTAATAAGCATGTCACAAAAACAAATTTTATATTTCTGAGATTACTGCTTTTATAATTTATACTCAGGTAAAGGAGAAAATCCCTGGAAATATTTATTTTTAGGAGGGGGTTCGCGATACTTGACATTTTAGTGAAAGGGGTTCACAGGTTGTTAAAGTTTGGGAACCACTGCACTAGACACCTATCGCACTCATGCTGATGAGGGACTTTTTTCTTTGTCTTGTGTTTCCTAGTTAATCTGAAACATGTAACTGTGATTGTATTAGACCAGAGGTTCCCAACCTGTGTGATCTGGGAGCACTGGCTGGTGGTTCAAGCAGAACTGGCTGGTCACGTGGTGATGTTTCATTACCAGCTGCTAAATTACTTTCAGAAACAGCTAAGATACATTAAAGACTGCTCTAATTTTACCTTTTCATCTAAACAATTAGATGAAAAACCTCAGAGATGTAATGGCATCACCAATAAGAGGGCAGGCTGCCCAGGAGACTGCTGCTGTACTAAAATGTGATCCACATTATGACAGCATTTGGAAAGTCTGTATTAGACTAAAACTGAGTAAGATGTATATGAGGTTTAACAAGAATGTATTACCAGATATCACAATACTGACTCTTCAAGGTCAAGATAAAAATTATGGCCCAGTTCTTCAAAGAGATGTGTGCAGGGATGTCAAGTTCAAGATAAAAGATATGGCCTGGCCCCGCTAAGAAGTGGGTGTGGGGGATCCCACTGCAGTCAATGGTTTCAACACAGGGAGCAACCAGCAGAAGTCTTTGCAGAAGTGAGGCCTGTACTTGGGGGGGAGGGAGTCTTATCGGTGTCATTAATGCCACCTTAAATTATTTAAACAAATCTTAAAATCCTGTATTTTTCTTGTCACTATATAGCTGCCTATTTTGTCTAACTCAATTTGGACAGAAAGACCTCATTGGTCAGTTTCATGGAGAGGACCTCATCTTTTCATGTTTTCAACTCAGCAGTATAATGTCACTTTAAATTAACAATGGCTAGATGACTGCTCAAAATAGTTAAGACCAAAGCAGACTGTGAAAAACTTCAAAAAGATCTCACAAAACTAAGTGACTAGGCAACAAAATGGCAAATGAAATTTAATGTGGATAAATGTAAAGTAATGCACATTGGAAAAAATAACCCCAACTATACATACATGGGGGCTAATTTAGCCACAACTAATCAGGAAAGAAATCTTGGAGTCATCGTGGATAGTTCTCTGAAGACGTCTACACAGTGTGCAGTGGCAGACAAAAAAGCAAACAGGATATTAGGAATCATTAAAAAAAGGATAGAGAATAAGACGGAGAATATATTATTGCCCTTATATAAATCGATGGTATACCCACATCTTGAATACTGCGTACAGATGTGGTCTCCTCATCTCAAAAAAGATACACTGGCATTAGAAAAAGTCCAGAAAGGGGCAACTAAAATGATTAGAGGGTTGGAATGGGTCCCATATGAGATTAAAGAGGCTAGGACTTTTCAGCTTGGAAAAGAGGAGACTAAGGGGGGATATGATAGAGATATATAAAATCATGAGTGATGTGGAGAAAGTGAATAAGGAATAGTTATTTACTTGTTCCCATAATATAAGAACTAGGGGCCACCAAATGAAATTAATGGGCAGCAGGTTTAAAACAAATAAAAGGACGTTCTTCTTCATACAGCGCACAGTCAACGGTGGAACTCCTTGCCTGAGGAAGTTGTGAAGGCTAGGTCTATAACAGGGTTATAACAGATAAATTCATGGAGGTTAAGTCCATTAATGGCTATTAGCCAGGATGGGTAAGGAATGGTGTCCCCAGCCTCTGTTTGTCAGAGGGTGGAGATGGATGGCAGGAGAGAGATCACTTGATCATTACCTGTTAGGTTCACTCCCTCTGGGGCACCTGACATTGGCCACTGTCGGTAGACAAGATACTGGGCTGAATGGACCTTTGGTCTGACCCAGTATGGCTGTTCTTATGACTGAAGTCTTTTTCTATCCCCAAACATACAGTAAATTTGGGGATGGAAAATAATTTAGAACTCTAGACATTCCTTCTGTTAATGTTTGTTCCACATAGTATGTTTTCTTGCCTAGGTTTGACTATATCAAATGATGAGATTTCCATGACTTCCTTGGGAGACTCGGTAAATCTAATTAGACAAAGAACAGATACTAAGAGGTGTCTTTGACACATGACTAAAGGAAATACCAAAAATACATAACATTCTGGGTGTAGGGAACAGTATTTACTAGGTAAAGCAGTGGTTCTCAACCAGGGGTATGTGTAACCCTGGGGAAACATCAACTCATCTAGATATTTGCGTAGTTTTACAGCAGGCTACATAAAAAAGCAATAGCAAAGTCAGTACAAACTAAAATTTCATACAATGACTTGTTTATATTGCTCTATATACTATACACTGAAATGCAAGTACAATATTTATATTCCAACTCATTTATTTTATAATTATATGGTAAAAATAAGTAAGCCATTTTTCAGTAACAGTGTACCGTGACACTATTTGTATTTTTATGTCTGACTTTGTAAGCAAGTCGTCTTCAAGTGAGGTGAAATTTGGGGGTACGCAAGACAAATCAGACTCCTGATAGGGGTACAGTAATCTGGAAAGTTTGAGAGCCACTGTGGTAGAGGGAGTCTGACCTGATAACCTGCTAGGGCACAGGACTCTATTATTAAGGCTAATTTATGAATAACATTCCAATAAGTATTGTCTGGTGATACAAAGAATAGCCGTATTCCAAATAATAAAAATTATTCATTTTTTACATTGTATTTCCAACTCATCCAGAATTTCTGCCTGACAGAGGAAAATTAATTGACTACAGCTAAAACTTGAACATTCCTCTCCATATAAAATTCACATTTTCATTACTGAAAAATAGCTGACGTTTTAAAACCCCCTAAACTGGAAAAAGGGAAAAGTAAGGCAATTTTGTTCTGAATGCAGTCATTACAGCACGACTGTTATGCATGAAGATATCTTACTATCAAAAACATGTACTAGATCTGTCTAGCAGTCTGCCATGAAACCAGTGAGTTACTATCCTATAACTTATCAGAAGCAGGACTGAATATAAAACTGGGGACATGTAGTGCATGGTACAAAGCTCTGGCACAATAAAATTTGTAATTAAAGATTAATCTTTGTTTTCAATGTTGAACCCTGACCCCAACCTCAATTCCACCTTAGCACAAATTTAGTTGAAAGAAAGATTGCACAGGTTGTCTATTTCAAATGACAAATGTTTACTGTTTTATGTATTGTACCACCTTTGGGGAAAATATGGTCTGATTCATTAAATATAAAACCAAGATTCAAGGGTGGCTGTAAGATACATGTGTTTCTGTGAAGTGCATTAGGTTATGGGCTTAATAATATAAATGCATCAGTATAATATAAAATGTAGGTTTGCTGTATTGCTTCCTCATGGATTTAGATTTTGCCTAATCCCTTTTTTTACTCTGCACTGAAGTTTCCCTCAGACATTGCAAATCATTATTACAATTTAAAAGATTGTCAGGAAACATGGCACTCTCAGACACTGCTATGCAATCATTTTTATAACCTGTCCTCTCTATTATGTCATTTTTAAAACAAAGACATTTATTGCAACATATGGAAGCTCAGATTTCTTGAGGATAACTATATTTGTCATTTAACTGTTTGGGCAACAATAAAAGTGATAAGAGCTAATAAATCGTATTCCTAAACACTGGTCATAACTATGGACATAGAATTCTATGTATGCATGTTAAGAGAAATTGGGATTATATTCCTTCAACGTTAATTTTCCAAAAGAAATTTTAGAACAGGTTACATAAGAGGGGGTGGCTACAGGAGGGGGTTTCAACAGCGTATGTGGACTTTAGAGAGAAGCAGGCAGTGGGTGTGAAAAGGGGTGTGTGCCTGAGAGAGAGGTGGTTGGCAGGAAGGGCATTGGAACAATTTTTATAGTGGGGGTGCTAAAAGCCATTGAACAAAACTGTGAAGCTTGTATATAATGGAAACCACTTCAAGCCAGGGGGTGCTGCCACACCCCCAGCACCCCTAGTTCCAGCACCAGAGGGGTGGGGCTTTAAGGAGACCTGAAGCGCGCTGGGAAAGTCTTTAAAGGAATGGGGGGTGAGGGGGAACCCAAAGCGGGGGCCCTGCAGGCTGAGAGATGCCGGGAGTGTATTCATGCAGACAGGGTGGGAGGCGTGCACCTCAGACAGTGAGAGTCACCCCCGCGTGCTCCAGGGATCCCGTAACTCCGAGCTAGTCAGGCACAGAGAGGGCGGGAAGCTGTGGGACGGGAGCTGGCCCTGGCGGGGGTGGGTCTCACCTGTATCTGCAACGGCACCAGGCGCACTTTGCAGCGCTCGCTGACCACGAAGCCCTTGGGCAGGTCGATGTACTGGCTCCACTCCTCGGCGAAGAGCTGCACCACGAACTTGCGGTGCATGTCGAGCTGGTCCCCGTAGAGGCTCAGGAACTTCTGGATCAGCAGCTCGTAGCCGGCGCCGTGCGGCACGGTCGAGGGCCGGGCGAAGACCGAGAAGCAGAAGAGCACGGGCACCGAGCCGCCACCGGGCCCGGCCGGGCAGCAGCCCCCGCCACCCGCGGGAGGAGCAGCCGCCGCCGCCATGTTCAGGGGCAGCCGCTCAGGCGCCTCCCCGCGGCCCAAGCCGCCGCTACTGCTGCTCCGCCAGCCACTCCCGCCCCCCAGGCAGACGGGCGGCCCCCAATCCCGGCTCCTGCTCCGCCTCCTCACCATGAGGCCCGGCCCTGGTGCCCCGCTCCCAGACAAGCTGCGTCTACCCCGGCCCTAGGGCCCTTCACCCTCAGCCCGCTCGCTCCCAGCCTGCTAGGAGGAGCCGAGGCCCCTGTCTGGCTTGGCCGCGACGCCCAGCTGCTGAGGCTGCCCTACCGCTGCACGGCCCCCGAGCCTGCGAGAGGCTCCCCTGGGGCAGAGCCTGCGGCGGCGCCGCACTCGCCTCAGCTGGGCTGCTCCGGCATCCACGCCGCGGTCCCGGACCCGAGTGCAGCACCGGGCCCCACCATTAGCCCGGAGAGGGCCGGGCTCTGTGAGGCAGCCGCAGCACAGCGGCTCCTGTCACCCTTCCCGTGGGGCGCCTTAGCCAGGCACACTACATTGGTGGTTGTTAAAGACCCAGTAACCAGAGGGGATGTCCGTGGCTCTCAGGCTGCCGCTGAGAAGGATGGATGCCCCTTACGAGTTAGCCATAGGCGCTGTTAAAAGACTAATCTGGAATTGCTGCCAGCACTGACTGCCCTGTGCTTGTACAGTTGCCAACTTTCACACAGTAAATAAGCACAGCAACTTTTACAATAAGCCAAAAAACAAGGCCAAAACAAGCCAATCTCTAAGAACCCCAACACTACGTGACTAGATCCCTGGGGTCTGCAGTCTGGGACTGTGGTGGGCCCACTGTGCATCCCTGACTCTTTACCCCCTTTGCCCCTGCTTGCTGGGAGCAGATGAAAAAAAAGAAGCTACAAGCCAAAACTAGCAACTCACAAGTCAATTAAGCCAAAAATAAGCCCAATTTCTGTTTTTTTTTTCTGTGGGTTTGGCATGTCTGCATACTGGTGGTGGCCTATAGCTAGCACTTATTGGTAGTGCCTAAAAGTCAATTTAGGCCTTAGAAACACCTTATAATTCTTTGAGACTATTCCTATTTGGTAATTACTTCAAATGGATAAAGGTATTTCATGGAGTGAACACATCCTATGGAGTGCTGTAGGCATTAGATCTGATTACCAGCCAGTAAAGATAAGATTTATCATTACGTAGCGAAATGGAAAGTATGAAACAATCTGATACTTAAACAAAAATTGTCCTTTATGTTTATCTTCAGTGTGTGCCTCAGAGAGGATTTGCTGCATGTTTAAGGCCTTAACCGTATGGAGACTGTAATAGTGTATATGCATATATAGTAAATATGCCATTGATATGGCCTGAAGACTGCTTGTGTTTTAATTCATTTCCTTTGAAAGCGTTGCAGCCTGAGCTTTGACTTTGATTTAGATTCAGGACAGTTTTTCATCCTGTCATTATGGACATATATGATAGGTTATTAAATTTAAATGCAATATATATATATATATATATATCGGAATTATAAAGCAAGGCCTTGAGCCTGCAATTGGATCCAAAGGGGGAGAACTTTGTGCCCACATGCCCTCTTCTCTCATTCTCTGAGCTTCTGGTGGACTATGTGAAATTGACAGACTTTTGCCAGAAGTAACTTGCCCAAGATCATCCAGTGAATGAATAGCAGAACTAGGACTATAACCAAGTTCTTGGCTTGAGTTTCTAGGCAGTTCTGTTATACTCCAGATTATTTGGGAAATGGTCTGAATTGTAGGAATGAAATACCAACAGCACTGACATCTCAATTTCTGGTGGCTGTTTCCCATGGTCATCCAGTTCAAAATGGTTCACACACTTTACTGAATGTCTACCTATCTAAAATACATGTGTTGGAAATCTGTGACTGGGTGATACACAACAGTTATCATAATGCTCAAGAACTAACTTGACTGCAACCTTAGCACAGAATAAACCTGGTGCTTGATTAAAAAAAATACAGTTGCTAGCAAATGTAGTCCTTCAATTTTGTATTTTTCCCTGCTGATGCTAAATTGCCACATTTGGCAGACACTAAAACAGCCTTAACTGATTAATGAAGACCCTGTTCAGTAGCTGTTTTTAGTGAAAATTCTACATGTTACAGGAGCAGACATTCAAACTGAGGATCTTATTGTCTGTAAGCAGAAGTTATACCAAATGAGTCTTAAAATTGTATCAAGATACAGGCCCAAAATATACATTGACTCTGCCCTCATTTTCTCCCACTAAATTCAGCAAGTTTGCACAGACACTAATGAGGTCAGAACTTAGACCACAGTATGACGAATGACAGGGCCCATTTCTGCCATCCTTACTCTTGTTGAGTTAGTACTTACACAAGTAGTTCTACTGGAATCAGTAGGACTGCTCACATGAGTAGGTACCACTCCCTGTGGTAACGAGTGGAAGAATCAGGCCCATAATGATTAAAGCAATGAATCACATGGATTAGTAGGGAAAGAAAGAATGGTCTAGTTTAGTGGAAGCTGCAGCTGCCTCTCTGTGATCCACATGGCTTAATTTAGATAAGGATTTTCTCCTAGCATACATTTAAGGCTCAATGCAAAAGTATGAACACAATTCTGCTATGTTAAGAGAACATAAAGCCTAGCATACTTAGGATCAACCCTTTCGAACTAATGTCATCTGCAAATATTTTCTTAGAGCAAGGGACTTGGAAGCAGATACCCTTGATTTTGATTTCTGTTTCTGCCACTGATCTGCTGTCTGACATTTGCCAAGTGAGTTAACCGCTCCATTCTCAGGTTACCTAGCGGTACAGTAAACATAATAGTATGTTGCTTACAGTGATGTTTTGAATTTAATTACAAATTATTATTTTTGTTGCCTTAGAAATACACATTTTAGGATGAATTTCAAAGTTAGTGAAGAACATGTAGTCATGCCTGCCAACTAGCCAGTTGTTCAGGACTTACTGGTATTTTGTAATTGCTCATCCAGGCTTACTGTTCTGCTGATACAGTTAATGACTACAGCCAGTCACTTAATACTATTAAGTAGAAGCATTTGAACTGAACAATTTTATGGGTCAGTCAGTTAACTTGAATCAATTCCAGTTCTCCAAATGAAAAAGGTGACAAGTTCAGTAATCTGTGTGAATTCTATTTATCCTGTTTGAATTAATCAGTTTATAGTTGATCTTAATCTGTGATGTGCAATTTTTAAAAATTATAGCAGCCAGTCCTCCGCACTTTATTTTAATTGTTTCCAGTTCCAGTATTCAGTATCTAAAGCCAACATCTTTACTTATCAGTCACTCCCAGATTTATATATAAAAATGAGAGCTGTGTCTGCCCATAGTTACCTTAGAAGCTTCTAATTTTCTGTGGGAATTGAATTTTCATATTGTGTATTTGAGAACCATCAACTTGCTGAATGGATTCTCGGTACCATAGGAGGGGACTGGCTGTTGTTGAATAAGCTCTAAGAAATAAGTAAAAGAACTCAACAGAATACCTACATTATTATTTGTTTTGTTGTAGTGCTTACATTTACATTATAGTTCTTTAAGGTGTGAGAACCAAATGTTGCTTTCTCCTGTGGACTGTAAATCAGATGAACAAGTGCAGTTCTGCTGCAGAAAAAGAAGGTCCTGAACCTTCTATGAACCTCATGTGGAAGATCCCTGTTCAGAACCCCCAGTGAATTCCGTCCTTGTTAATGGGGCCATCTGAACCCTCTGTTCAGAGTCAGACTTGGGAGAATAGTGATTTGGCCCTAGAAAAATACTTAGGTATTCTGATCATTTTTAATGAATTTCTAGATATGCATGTAATATCTGTACCATCTTGAAATGCATATTGCTGTGATTATATACAATATACTGACAGAAAGTACTTGGAGAGCATTGTCTTTTTAAAGCATTTAGCATATGATGAGCTTACAGATAGCATGTTTGAGGCCAGCTAAAGGATGGGGAGGAAATGAGTAAATCTGATATATAGCAATGTGATTTTCTAGTGGAAGGTTTGTCTATCTGAAATGTGTATGATAGTTGATTGCCAATGTGATCACTTTCACTGCCTCTACCATGCAGAGGAAGAGAGAATTATGCCTAAATTAGACCCTAACTTGTGTCATAGGCCTATTTTATCCATGCTTGGGGCCCAATTTACAGTTACACTAAAGCCCCTTTGTGTCACTCTGGCAGTACAAATGGGTGTTAAAGGGGGCAGGAGTGGCTCCCTGAGAATATCCTCTGAGCATGAGGCCTTGCCCATTGATGTAGAGCTGGCAAAAGGCCTCTAAGGCTAACCATGCTCCAAGTCCCTCCATATTGGGAGGAAAGGGGCAGGCCAGGGGAAGGGTCTGGGCTTAGCCAGAGATACTGTACTGAGACTGAGAGCTACTTACATCATGGGCTGGGCAGGCTCCAGACTGTGCCAGAATGTAGGAAGCAGTGGCTAAGAACACCACTTCCACCCAATCTTCTTCCATTCCTGTCCCAGCGTAGGAAGAAAGAACAGTGTCCTCGGTCTCCAGTCTGTACCTTTAGATTATCCCTGATCACCCTAGGAACTGAACACATTGTTCTGAGGACTGCTGGAAAGAAAGAGGATCCATCTGACCAAGAAGAGGAAGAACATATTTGTGCATCGACCTGCCAACCTGGTGAGTAGAGATTTAAACAAAGTTTAAAAGTGGCAGTGACAAATGCCACCAGGTAAACATAAAAAAGGCAACCTTAACAGAGGGTTAGATGTTGTGGGGTGGCAGGGGGGAAGCATGGAAAATTACAGTAAGGTCCTAGGAACAACAGTAGGAAAATCAGTGGGGGAATCTGTTCAGCATCTTAGATGTCTACACACAAATGCAAGGAGTATGGGAAATGAACTGGACGTATTAGTACATAAACTGAATTATGATTTTAATTGGGATCACAGAGACTTGTTGGGATAAATCTCATGACTGGAATACTGGTATAGAGAGGTATAGCTTGTTGAGGAAGAACAGGCATGGAAGAAAGGGAGGAGCTGTTGCATTATACATCAAGAATATATAACTTTTTCTCAGGTCCAGAAGAAGGTGAGAGAAAGACCAGTTGAAAGTCTCTGGGGAAAGATAAAAGTTGGAAAATATGGCTGACATCAGGATAGGGGTCTACTATAGGCCATCAAATCAGGAAGAGGAGAAGGTGGCATTTCTAGAACAAATAACAGAAATATTCAAAACACAACACCCGGTAGCAATTGGGAACTTTAGCTACACAGACATCTGCTGAAAAAGTAATACAGCAAAACACAACATTTCCAACAAATTCTTGGAATGTACTGGAGACAACTTTCTGTTTCAGAAAGTGGAGGAAGTAACCCGGGGGAACAGCTATTTTAGATTTGATTCTAGCCAATCTGAAGGTGGAAGGCAATTTGGGTGAAAGTGATCATGAGGTGATAGACTTCATGATTCTAAGGAAAGGTAGGAGTGAGAGCAGCAGAATAAGGGACTTCAAAAAAGCAGACTTGTCTGGAACTACAAGGGGAAATGACATGTGAAGCCTAGCATGGCAGATTTGATAAGGCCCAACAAGTTGGCTTCTGGACTTTGATAATAAAAAGTCACTTTGAACCAAATTTTGTAGCCCTCAATTAACCAAAATTCCCATTGTTGTCAAAGGGAATTTTGCTCTATTCTGTTGTTTGTATACAATGACCATCAGAGTAGTATCAGAATTTGTCCCTTTGTTTTTCCTTTTGGCATACAGTAACTAAATCAAAAAGAGTGGTTCCAGCTGTAATTGATATGTCATGGAGAATAACGAATATCAACAAATATTAACATTGTAGAAACTATAGAAATTAAAAATGGAGCTCAGAAGAAGAGATTTCTCCTTTCTGCTCCTCCACTCTCAGGGACCAGTCTCATTTGTATCTATTTTTAAAATTAAAGACAATTACTCTATATTTCTTAATTTGCCAGTTCTTAATATTTTATCCAGATGTAATTTACAAACTCAAATGCTCCTTTAAAGGTTTTTTAAACTTTATTTTCTCTTACTTGGAACATCTGCCTGACAAATATCTGCATTAGCAGCTATTCAAAGATTGAGGTTTCCATTACTCCTGAGACTGATAGATTTAATTCCTGAAATCCTTGATTCATGAGTGAGTGTGCGTTAAATTAAGATTTACTCCATGCTTGATTCTTCCATAGAATTTACTTTTATTTTTAATGGAGAAACAGAATGCAGAGGAGTTAAGATGACTAGCACAGAGAAAATTTGAAATTGTAGGAGTTGGTCACCCTGAGAGAACAGAATGTGTGGCCGTATATTCCATCCAGGTCTGGAACACCTGTGTAAGTAATGGATTATGTTCATGGTAGCGAGGTCTGAGTGGCAGCCATCTCCTTTTGCAATTATGCGCCCAAGTGCAACTGAAGCATTTGATAAACTACAAAAGTTATTTATTGTGAATATGCTCCAGTGCAATGAACACTGTTTCTTAATTTCAGGGCAAAAGAAGAATCGACACACCTCAAGAAATAAAAATAAAATTGTTTCTTGCCTTTTTGAAAGTTTTGTGCTGCGGCTTTCTTGGCCTTTTCAGTGATGCCACTACTGGGGGGCAAGGGTTGCATGACTAATTGTTCAAGGATAGGTTGTAAAATGAGGCCAGGTCTAAAAAGTAAATAATTGAATTGAATTTTTGTAAATATGGAGAGATGTGACTGGATATGTAGGTCCAAAACCACTCCTGGTGTAATTCCCAGTCAGGGCCTTCTTTTTCCGCAGCAGAACTGCACTTGTTCATCTGATTTCCATTGAATTCAACTGAGTGAGAACAGCTGTGTCAATAAAAACTTCAATACTGTCCATTTGACTTTTCTGGGTGATTGGCTAAAATCCTTCTCCTGTCCAATAATCCTCAGAAATTAGTTCAAGCGGAATAGTAAAATACATTATTTGGAATTTAGAGAAGAAAGCAAAACTCTGAAGCACCCCACAACATGAATAAATTGGGTGTTTTACTATGTTCCTTATGATTAATGCTTTTCTGATTGTTCTAAAACAATCAGGAAAATTAAATCTTCTGATCAATGACTTAAAACAGAGCTTTCATTTAATGTTATGGTATATCCTAATGAGCCCCATACTGTTCCGTGCTTATTTCTGTAATACTTTGACTTACATACAAATGATAAAACCAAAAAGTTGAAAATTCTGCTAATTAAGTTTCATTTTTAAATATCATACAAGAAGCAGGTTTTTGAAATAACAAATACACAAGAACTAGAATGGCTACAATCCCCAAACTCTGACTCTTTCAAGTTTGTACCTGAATAGCATAACAGGGCCTGATTCTCCACTCTAATGCAGTTGTGCTGGGGGTAAAACGGCAGTGAAGCAGTGGTGAGTCAGTCCTATTATCTTGAACATGAATATCCCAACAAAAACATTCCATTAATGATAGATTACAGATATTTTCATATGACATGTGAAACCTTCTCTTCAGACAAATTGGATATGTCCTGCACAATGGAAATAGGGGCATAGGCGCCACATTTTAAAAGGGTGAGGTTTTTTTTTCATTTTATGATGAAATATGACTTTCTAGATGTACATGATCCCAGAAACAAAACATTATTACAGTGCTTTCGTGTACTAACAGGACATCTATCAGATTATCTCCTAGCCTTGATTATTACTCTAATGGAAAAAGAATCAGCTAAATTTATACCACTGGCCTTCTTGCTGGCAAAATGTAGGATTACAAATATTTTTATAAAACAATACTCTCTTTCTGTTTATCTTCAGATTAGAGAGGTCATGCACAATCTACCATCATAAGCAAACAAAAATGTGGTCTAGATGAAATTACTATGAAATAGGTACATAACTGGTTGAAAGACCATTCTCAGAAAGTGGTTATCGATGGTTTGCTGTCAAATGGAGATGATGTATTTAGTGAGGTTCTACAGGGGACCTGTTCTGTGATTGGTACTAGTCAATATTTTCATTAATGACATGGAAAACTGAGTGGAAAGTATGCTTATAAAAACTGTGGATGACACCAAGCTGGGAGGGGTGGCAAGCACTTTGGAGGACTGGATTAGAATTCCAAATGGCCTTGACCAATCGGTGAATTGGTCTGAAATCAACACCTAGGAAGGAAAAAGTAAATGCACAACTACAAAAATGGGGACTAAGTGGTAGCACTGCTGAAAAGAATCTGGGGATTATAGTAGATCACAAATTGAATATGAGTCATCAATGCGATACAGTTGCAAAATTGACTAATATCATTATGGGTGTATTCAGAGAAGTGTTGTATGTCAGACACAGGAGGTAATTGTCCATCTCTCTTTTGGCAGTGGTGAGGCCTCAGCTGAAGTATTGTGTCCAATTCTGGGCACTTTAGGAAAGCTGTGAACAAATTGGAAAGAGTCTGGAGGAAAGCAACAAAAATGATAAGTTAAGACAATCTAACCTAGGAGGAAAGGTTAAAGGGCATGTTTATCTTGAGAAAAAGAAAACAGAGGGGGGACCTGATAATAAGTCTTCAAGTATGTTAAGGACTTTTATAAAGAAGATGGTGATCAATTGTTCTCCAGGCCCACTGAAAGTAGACTAAAACGTAATGGGCTTAATCTGCTGTAAGGGAGATTTAGGTTAGATATTAGGAAAAACTTTCTACTCTAAGGGCTGGTCCACACTACCCGCCTAATTCGGCGGGTAGAGATCGATCTTCTGGGATTGATTTATCGCGTCTCATCTGGACGCGATAGATCGATCCCAGAAGCGCTCCCCCGTCGACTGCGGAACTCCTGCTCGCCGAGAGGAGGAAGCGCTGTCGACGGGGGAGCCTGCCTGCGCCGCGTGGACCCGAAGTAAGTACTTTTAGTTCGATATAGGAAACGTCGACTTCAGCTACGCTATTCTCGTAGCTGAAGTTGCGTTTCCTATATCGATCCCCCGCCCCAGTGTGGACCAGCCCTAAGGGTAGTTAAGCAGTGCAATAGTTACCCTGAGAGGCAGTGGAATCCCCAGCACTGAAGGCTTTTCCAGCACAGGTTGTAAAATCACTTGTCAGAGATGGTCTAGATTTACTTGTTCCATCCTCAACATAGGAGACTGGACTTCACAACGTTTCAAGGTCGCTTCCAGCTCTATATTTCTATGATTCTATTATAATTGTGTGGGGTTTTGGGGGGTGAGGAAGAGGGGTTTGTTTTTGGTTTTGTTGGGGGATTGTGTGTGTGTGTGTGTGGGAAAGGTAGCCATTCGTGGGAAAGGGGTGGTTTTGGTTAATTTCCTGTTCACGGTTTTTTTTTTAAATTGTCATAATGAGATTTTTTACACTTACAAAACCAATAAGTTTTATCTTCTGGGCCAAAATGACTTTTTATTTAGAAATTTAATTTAATGTATAGTTAAAAATTCATATTTTTTCTATTCCACTCATTTTCAGTTCATTAAAATTTTTGAAATTTTGTTTTTTCTTCCCAAGTTGGGATGGGAAAATTTTTCAAAATCTCAAATTTGTGCAGGTTAGGAAAACCATTTCCTACTCTGTTATATACTGTGTATGACCTTTTATTTCAGATGTGGACCTCACAGTGATGGTGCATGGCTTTGTATCTTCAAGGTTGGATTATCGTAATGTGTTCCACATTGTGACTTTTCTTGACCACTTCAGTACAATGCTCAGTAGCGCTAGATACCCCAAACAAATTACACTATACTAGTTTCTTGATTGTTGCACATACCTGTTTTTAATATATTGTATAAATCTCTATCTGGCCTCAGTCCAGAGTACTTTATAGACAACCTCTCCTCCCCTATATCTTCATGATGATTGAGGTCAGCCACAGAGCTCAAATTAATGGTTCTGAGTTTTGGAAACCTTGTGGAACAGCAATTTTGGGGGAAGGTCCTCAATTTTGAAGTTTTGCAGCTCTTGTGACCCTGTTATGAATTTTTTAAATCTTCAAGGATCAGTTCAAGGCCTGTTTATTTAGCTAGAATTTGTCTTGTGCATAGGTCCAAATGGGTGCTACCTCTTGCTTAAAGGTAAAATTATGACCCATTTACTCACACTGGTGAGCAGTTATTCACACAAGTAGTCCCATTGGTTTCAGTGGGACTACTCACCTGAATAAATGCTCACCACTGTGAGTAAAAGGGTAAAAGGCCCTTTAATGCAAAAGGAGAATCTTTTACCCAACTCAAAAAATGGCCAGTTGTAGCCTCACGTATCCATCACCCACCAGTTGGAATGCAAACCTAAAACTATACAAAAACATCCTCATCATCACTAACAAATATGTTTACTTAGGCTGAGTAACTGCACCCAGAAAAATGTATTTTTCTTAACATCTGTTCATTTAATAGGACATGAAATGCTCCACTTTCAAAACTCAGATCTGTGTTCTGAATGTATGCTTCATGTAAACTATTGACTTAACTGATGTAAACATAAAAAATGTCAGCATAGTCATTGTTTGCAACTGATTATAAACATCTCCTGCATCAGTGAAATTAATCAAAGGGTGTCTGATCTGGAAACCAATACAAATAGTTTGGCATCTTACTCTTCTATTATACACACAGTAATCTCATTAGCCTCTGTCACAAATGCATACAGCTGTATACTAAAAATGTATTATCTGGCCATATATCAAATGGAAAGCTTAGCTAAGCCATTTTTTAACACTTTAAAAACAAACTTGTTTCCTTGAATACAGTAAACACTTAGAGTTGTGTTTGAAGGATCACTGACCTTTTAGAAAACTGTGGGTATCTGCACACAACAAGTCATTTTGAATTAAAGAGCATAATTAATCAGAACTCTTTCAATATTAGAATTCAGATAATATGCATCAAGGCATTCAATCACCTATTTGCAAAATGTGCTTAAAATATTGTCTGAACTCAACACTGAATTTAAGATTTTTTTTTTCCTTTTGGCTTAGATTGAGTCACTAGGCTGAGCCCAGACAGCAGGTTTACACTAGAATGGCTTTCCCACTATAGCTATACTGAGACAGCTATATCAGCACCCCCACCCCCCAGTGGAGACATAGTTCATTGTGGCACAATAACACAGTTCCCCAAACAAAATAAACTGGCAGAAGGACATTTTTGACAGTATAAAAGCATTTACACTAAAGCTCTTGCGGTTATAAAAATGTTGTAAAGAATCATGCCTCTAACCAATATTATTATCCTGGTAAAAGTTTCTTGTGTAAACCTGGCCAGAGTAAGGGGGAGTATGTAAATTGCACCATCCTAGGAGAAACTCAGGGTGGTATTGCATCTCAGAGAGGCTGTGACGTTATTGATATAATCTGGGACCATATAGATCATTGTTGCAACCAAGGTCCTGTAGTGGCACCCAAATCTTGTATAAAGGGGGTCAAATGGGGTGTCTTAGACAAGGTTATGGTTTACTGGTTATGATTATGCTGTCTATATGTGTGTATCAATTTTGAACCAAGAACTTTGCCATTACTGTATGTAATTGATTCCATTTAACCAATTCTAACTCTCATCTCTATCTTTTTTCTTTTATCAATAAACCTTTAGATTTTAGATTCTAAAGGATTGGCAACAGTGTGATTTGTGGGTAAGATCTGATTTGTATATTGACCTGGGTCTGGGGCTTGGTCCTTTGGGATCAGGAGAACCTTTTTTCTTTTACTGGGGTATTGGTTTACATAACCATTTGTCCCCTTAACGAGTGGTACTGGTGGTGATACTGGGAAACTGGAGTGTCTAAGGAAATTGCTTGTGAGACTTGCGGTTAGCCAGTGGGGTGAGACCAAAGTCCTCTTAGTCTGGCTGGTTTGGTTTGCCTTAGAGGTGGAAAAACCCCAGCCTTGGGCTGTAACTGCCCTGTTTGAGCAATTTGTCCTGAGCTGGCACACTCAGTTGGGTTCCACCAGAACCGCATTGTCACAGAGGCCTCTTGCTGTAGGGTAGGGTCAGGAGTACTTTGCTGTAGCCGTCTTTACTTGTACCAAACCTGCTTCACCATAGCTATGCACAATTCCTGCCCGTTTGTTTTGTTGGGGGCAAAAGGTAATATACCGCACCCAGAACATGCCCTACCATGTCTGCCTGGAGTCACTCCTCTGCCTGACTGAGTAGCCAGAACCACAATCTAGACCTTTGTTGAGCCAATAAGATCTTCTACATGGCAAATTGGTTCATGTAATGCATGACTTTTGCTGAAATTCTGTTGTTCTCTGGTGATCACAGCTAACAGACAGCCCCTTGAAGGCTGTTGCTAGCCAGCCTAAGTTAAAGCAGCCTTCTTTATGTCAAGAATAAATCAGCCCTGAGAGTTGCTGGAGCGTGCAAGGTAGTGTACATTCAAATAGCTCAATGGTAGGACCTTTTTTTTTTTTTTTAAGGTCCAAATCAAATTTGCAATCTGAAAAAGGACTGCAAAAGGGCAAAGATTAAACCAATATTTAGTTAAAGGCCAATAGCAGTGAACATCCTGATCTCAAACAGTATTTGTACTGTATATTCTAGTATAAACATTAATAACATGACTTCAATAGACTTCTAAAGTCAATTTTTAAAAATAAAAGTAAAAGATGTAAATTGTAAGTAATACATTTTAGACTACTACTTTCAGGAGGTCTTTGTGCTATAATCATACTGGATAAAGAGATGTTGTGTCCAGTGCTGAATAGCAGCAACAGCATCACTATATTTTGAACAATGAGAGTAGAATACTTAATTTCTATAAAAGTCTGTAAATATCACATCTGATTGACAGACTAATTGGAGAAATTTGGCATAAGAGGATGGTTCAGGAGAGGAGGCAATCTAACCTAATATATTTTTTAAACCAGCCATCTGTCCTCTATGAGGAGCATAATGTAACCAATCCCAAAAGAAAACTTTGTCATTAATCCCAAATCTGACTGACACAAATACAGCTTATTTTAACTTTTACACTTTATTTTAAAACTCTTAAGAACAGTGTTTTAGCATGTATGTTTAGAATTTTAAAATACCTATAAATAATAATCCCAATCAATCATTAAGAAAACAAGGCACCCGCTGGTTAATTAAAACAAATCTTTTGAAGAGCTAATATTCTTGTTTGTTGTGTTTCTCTCCCTAACTTTCTTCAGTTCCTTTTTAATTTTAACATTTTATAAAAAATCATTAGGCTTTATGAAATTTACAGGGAAACTATTAACTACAGTAAAATAGATGTTAGTCTCAAGCAACAGTACTAACACTATTATATTTTTCCAATATAATTTATTTCTGTGTATATTATTATTTTTCTGTAAATATCACTCATTCATGTCTGATATAGAAAATAGATTCAAGACATAGGGGAGGGATAGCTCAGTGGTTTGAGCATTGGCCTGCTAAACTCAGAGTTATGAACTCAATCCTTGAGGGGGCCATTTAGGGATCCGGGGCAAAAATCTGGGGATTGGTCCTGCTTTGAGCAGGGGGTTGGACTAGATGACCTCCTGAGGTCCATTCCAACCCTGATATTCTATGATTCTATACCACAAAGAAGATGTATTTTAAACATGTTTTATAAGTAATATAACTATTTGGTGTTTCAGGAGGTAGAAAATGATTAGTGTTCAGTGACGGTCAAAAATGAAAAGTGTAGTAAAACTTCTGAATCCAAAAAGGTATGGCTGCAAAATATCAAGAATACAAACTACATAGAAATATTACTTAGTGCCTTTGTTGCTTCTTACAAAGTAGTTAACAAATCTGTTAATAATTTAACACTAATTAAAGTTTCAGTTGCCCAGATAAGATCTTGTCATGAAGTTCTTTGGTTAATGGAACATAAGATTTTTTAGAACTGTATAAAAAATAAAGAGGATCAGTGATTGCAGATGGATTAAACCCTTCCCTCACCAACCGAAATTTTTGTTGTTTGAAAGTTCCTGTCATTTCCATTGTTTCCTAGGGGAGAAAGAAAGTTAATTAAGGTTAAGTGGAAATATTTAATGCTTTTTCTCTTGTCTACATGGACACCTACCTACTTGACTTAAGTGTAAGTCTGGCTCACCCAGTGATGCCAAATTTGCAGCCCATCCCTTAAGTAACTGAGGCCCAATCAAGATTAGCGTGAAATTTCCTGCTTATGTTCCAAAACCACATGGAGGAGAGCAGAAGTGTTTCTTGCTGACTGAGAACTCCATGGTGACAACAATTAACCCTCCCTCCTATTCAATCTGGGTCTTAGCCCTTTTATTGTTGCCTAGGCTGGGCCACATTTCAAGTTTCCTTGTCCCTCTATTAAATATTCTTCTACACACAAACATATATAAATTAGAGATACATTCTCTTACTCCCTCCTTCTTCAGGAACTGAGCCACAGAACCCCCATGCTGGCATGGAACAAGAGTTTGAAACAAGGTGGAATAATGTTGCAAACTGCATTTTGGACCTTGCAACTGTAGTATCAAATCAAAGGCTTTATAGGAGGGCCCACATTTGACTGAAATAGCTTCTTAACTACTCTGCGTTTGTGAACATTTATAAAGACAAAATTTAGGAAGATGTTCACAAAGTACAGACTGTCACAATCAAGAGCCTCTATTTATAGTGTATATGAGCATCTCTGAATTCCCCAAATAAGTTCCTTTAGGTGTGTTACAAGTACCCAAAAACTGAAGACGGAAGAGCCATATTGGATTATCCAGTCCATCCACTTGCTATGCAGGATTGCTCTCTACTAAATACTTTGTAATGTTCTGCCTAGTCTAATTTTTAAAAATCACTCCTTCCTGGTGGGGGGGGAGGGAGGAGGGGGAGGGAAAGGGGGATGGTAGGCTAGTCAAATCTGTCTGTCAGGAAATTTTTTCCTCCCTATTTAGCCTAGTTTGCTTTTCTCAGGGCTGGTCTACACTACGAGTTTAGGTCGACTTTAGCAGCGTTAAATCGAATTAAGCCTGGACACGTTCACACAACGAAGCCCTTTCTTTCGACTGAGGCTAGATCTACACGACCCGCCTGAATCGGCGGGTAGAAATCGACCTCTCGGGGATTGAATTATCGTGTCTTGTCGGGACGCGACAATCGACCCCCGAATCGACGCTCTTACTCCACCAGCGGAGGTGGGAGTAAGCGCGGTCGACGGGAAGCCGCGGAGGTCGATTTTGCTGCCGTCCTTACAGCGGGGTAAGTCGGCTGCGATACATCGAATTCAGCTATGCTATTCGCATAGCTGAATTTGCGTATCTTAAATCGACCCCCTCCCACCCCGTAGTGAAGACCTGCCCTTAAAGGGCCCTTTAAACCGGTTTCTTTACTCCACCTCCGATGAGGGGATTAGCTATAAAATCGGCCTTAGCGGGTCGGAATTGGGGTAGTGTGGATGGAATTCGACGTTATTGGCCTCCGGGAGCTATCCCACAGTGCTTCATTGTGACCGCTCTGGACAGCACTCTCAACTCAGATGCACTGACCAGGTAGACAGGAAAAGCCCCGCGAACGTTTGAATTTCATTTCCTGTTTGCTCAGCGTGGAGAGCACAGGTGACCATGCAGAGCTCATCAGCACAGGTAACCATGATGGAGTCCCAGGATTGCAAAAGAGCTCCAGCATGGACAGAACGGGAGGTACGGGATCTGCTCGCCACATGGGGAGATGAATCAGTGCTAGCTGAACTCCGTAGCAGTAAACAAAATGGCAAAATATTAGAAAAGGTCTCCAAGGCCATGAAGGACAGAGGCCATAACAGGGACGCACAGCAGTGCCGCGTGAAAATTAAGGAGCAAAGGCAAGCCTACCACAAAGCCAGAGAAGCAAACGGAAGGTCCGGGGCAGAGCCACAAGCATGCCGCTTCTACGCGGAGCTGCATGCCATTCTAGGGGGTGCAGCCACCACTACCCCAACCGTTTGCTATGACTCTCTCACTGGAGAAACACACAGGGAAGCGGGTTTGGGGTACGAGGAAGATGAGGATGGAGATAATGTAGATAGCTCACAGCAGCAAGGAAGTGGAGAAACCGGTTTTCCCAACAGCCAGGATATGTTTATCACCCTGGACCTGGAACCAGTAACCCCCGAACTCACCCAAGGCGTGCTCCCATCCCCTGAGGGCGCACAGGGGACCTCTGGTGAGTGTACCTTTGTAAATATTACACATGGTTTAAAAGCAAGCGTGTTTAATGATTAATTTGCCCTGGCAATCGCGGCCAGTACAGCTACTGGAAAAGTCTGTTAATGTGTATGGGGATGGAGCGGAAATCCTCCAGGGACATCTCCAGAAAACTCTCCTTCATGTACTCCCAAAGCCTTTGCAAAAAGTTTCTGGAGAGGGCTGCCTTATCCCGTCCGCCATGGTAGGACACTTTACCACGCCAGGCCAGTAGCACGTAGTCTGGAATCATTGCATAACAAAGCATGGCAGCGTATGGTCCCGGTGTTTGCTGGCATGCAGACAACATCCATTCCTTATCGCTCTTTGTTATCCTCAGAAGAGTGATATCATTCACAGTCACCTGGTTGAAATGGGGCGATTTTATTAAGGGGACATTCAGAGGTGCCCGTTCCTGCTCTGCTGAACAGAAATATTCCCCGCTGTTAGCCACGCGGTGGGGGGGGAGGAGTGAAGTGATCATCCCAGAGAATTGGGTGTGGTGGGGGGAGGGGAGTTAGTTGGGTATGTGTTGCATGTTAACCCGGAAACCCCAGCCCCTCCTTTTACATTGCAAACCCACTTTAAATGGCCAACCCAACGGGTGCTTGGTATGGGAAATGAGAGCGCTACTGTTTGAAACCATTCCCACATGTTAAGAAGGTTAAAAAAGCCAAAAGACTATGTCTTACCATGGCTGCCTGCAAGCCGAAATCTGTGGCCTGGCACTGCGTGAGTGATCTCTCACACCAAACCGGCAGACCCTCAATATAAGAGGAAAAATGCAACCTTGTAACGAAAGCACATGTGCTGTGTAATGTGAACAGCAAAATTTAACATGAAAGAGTGTACCCATTGTTCTCTAAAATGTGTCTTTTTTAACCACCTCTCCCTTCTCCTCCACCAGCTGCAAATGTTTCTCCTTCACAGAGGCTAGTGAAGATTAGAAAGAGAAAACGGAGGACGCGGGATGATATGTTCACGGAACTCCAGATGTCCTCCCCCCGCTGAAAGAGCACAGCAGAATGCGTGGAGGCAGTCAATGTCAGACTACAGAAAAGCACAATATGAACGAGAGGAGAGGTGGCGGGCTGAATCACTGGATGAACAGAGCAAGTTGTGGGCTGAAGATGATAGGTGGCGTCAGCTTGCAGACAGAAGGCAAGAGTCGATGCTCCGGCTGCTGGAGCATCAAACTGATATGCTCCAACGTATGGTTGAGCTGCAGGAAAGGCAGCAGGAGCAGAGACCGCAGCTACAGCCCCTGTGTAACCAACAGCCCTCCTCCCCAAGTTCCATAGCCTCCTCACCCAGACGCCCAAGAACACGGTGGGGGGGGGCCTCTGGCCACCCAGTCACTCCACCCCAGATGATTGCCCTAGCATCAGAAGGCTGGCCTTCAATAAGAGTTAAAAGTTTTAAACTGCAGTGTGTCCTTTTCCTTCCCTCCTCCCCCACCCATCCCGGGCTACCTTGGCAATTATTCCCCTAGTTGTGTGATGAATTAATAAAGAATGCATGAATGTGAAGTAACAATGACTTTATTGCCTCTGCAAGCGGTGCTCGAAGGGGGGAGGGGAGGGTGGGGTGGTTGGCTTACAGGGAAGTAGAGTGAACCAGGTGGGGGGGGGGGCGGGGCGGAGGGTTCATCAAGGAGAAACATACAGAAGTTTCACACCAAAGCCTGGCCAGTCACAAAACTCGTTTTCAAAGCTTCTCTGATGCGCACCACGCCCTGCTGTGCTCCTCTAACCGCCCTGGTGTCTGGCTGCGCGTAATCAGCGGCCAGGCGATTTGCCTCAACCTCCCACCCCGCCATGAATGTCTCCCCCTTACTCTCACAGATATTGTGGAGCGCACAGCAAGCAGCAATAACAATGGGGATATTCTTTTCGCTGAGGTCTGAGCAAGTCAGTAAGCAGCGCCAGCGCGCTTTTAAACGTCCAAATGCACATTCCACCACCATTTGGCACTTGCTCAGCCCGTAGTTGAACAGGTCCTGACTCCTGTCCAGGCTGCCTGTGTACGGCTTCATGAGCCATGGCATTAAGGGGTAGGCTGGGTCCCCAAGGATCACGATAGGCATTTCAACATCCCCAACGGTTACTTTCTGGTCCGGGAAGAAAGTCCCTTCCTCCAGCTTTCGAAACAGAGCAGAGTGCCTGAAGACGCGAGCATCATGTACCTTTCCCGGCCATCCCACGTTGATGTTGGTGAAACGTCCCTTGTGATCCACCAGGGCTTGCAGCAGCATTGAAAAGTACCCCTTGTGGTTTATGTACTCGGTGGCTTGGTGCTCCGGTGCCAAGATAGGGATATGGGTTCCGTCTATGGCCCCACCACAGTTTGGGAATCCCATTGCAGCAAAGCCATCCACTATGGCCTGCACGTTTCCCAGAGTCACTACCCTTGATATCACCAGGTCTTTCATTGCCCTGGCAACTTGGATCACAGCAGCCCCCACAGTAGATTTGCCCACTCCAAATTGATTCCCGACTGACCGGTAGCTGTCTGGCGTTGCAAGCTTCCACAGGGCTATCGCCACTCGCTTCTCAACTGTGAGGGCTGCTCTCATCCTGGTATTCTGGCGCTTCAGGGCAGGGGAAAGCAAGTCACAAAGTTCCATGAAAGTGCCCTTACGCATGCGAAAGTTTCGCAGCCACTGGGAATCGTCCCACACCTGCAGCACGATGCGGTCCCACCAGTCTGTGCTTGTTTCCCGGGCCCAGAATCGGCGTTCCACGGCATGAACCTGCCCCAGTAACACCATGATTTCCACATTGCTGGGGCCTGTGCCTTGTGAGAGGTCTATGTCCATGTCAACTTCCTCATCACTCTTGTCGCCGCGCTGCAATCGCCTCCTCGGCTGGTCCTCGTTTTGCTTTGGCAAGTCCTGGCTCTGCATATACTCCAGGACAATGCGCGTGGTGTTCATAGTGCTCATAATTGCCGCGGTGATCTGAGCGGGCTCCATGATCCCAGTGCTAGCTATGGCGCCTGGTCTGAAAAAAGGCGCGAAACTAGTATCTGATGGACCAGGGGAAGGAGGGAGGGGCGAGTGACGACATGGCGTACAGGTACAGGGAATTAAAATCAACAAAGGTGGCTGTGCATCAGGGAGAAACACAAACAACTGTCACACAGAATGGCCCCCCCCAAAGATTGGGTTTAGCAGGCCGTTGATTTCACGGAGGGAGGGGGAAGCTAATGAATACAGAACAAATCTATTTTTTACATCTTAAGCTGGCAGCCGACGGTGCAGCATGACTGATAGCCACTGCAGTACGATGACGATGGATACCAGTCGTAATATACCATCTTCTACCAAAAGGCAAGGAGCTGCTGCTGTGTAGCAATGCAGCCCCACGTCTGCCAGCCCCACGTCTGCCAGCACCCAGATCGCCCTCGGCCTCTTCTGGATGCTTAGCAGAAAATACTGGGTGCTTGGCAGAAAATAGCATACTACGACTGATAGCCATCATCGTCAAGACAGTTCGCTAGGACTGAGCATGTCTGCCCAGGTGCCCATGATCGACGGATACCAGTCATAATATACCATCTTCTACCAAAAGGCAAGGGGCTGGTGCAATGCAGCCCCACGGCTGCCAGCCCCACGGCTACCAGTCATGCTGCACCATCTACCGCCAAAAGGCAGTTAGCTGCTGCTGCTGTGTAGCAATGCAGTCCCACGTCTGCCGGCACCGAGATGACATATGGTGACGGTGAGCTGAGCTGAGCGGGCTCCATGCTTGCCGTGGTATGTTGTCTGCACAGGTAACCCAGGTAAAAAGGCGCGAATCTATTGTCTGCCGTTGCTCTGACGGAGGGGGAGGGGGAGGGGCCTGACGACATGTACCCAGAACCCCCCGCGACACTGTTTTGCATCATTCGGGCATTGGGATCTCAACCCAGAATTCCAATGGGCGGCGGAGACTGCGGGAACTGTGGGATAGCTACCCATAGTGCAATGCTCCGGAAGTTGACGCTAGCCTCGGTACTGTGGACGCGGTCCGCCGACTAGAGCACTTAGAGCATTTTATGTGGGGACACACACAATCGGCTGTATACAACCGATTTCTATAAAACCGGCTTCTATAAATTCGACCTAATTTCGTAGTGTAGACATACCCTCAGTTTCATCCTGCTACTCCCATTGATAACTCCCCATTTAGAACAATACATAATTCCTCTCCCCCCTTGCTATTAACACCCTTCAGAAATTTGTAGCATTACCTCTTGCAATTTACTGTTGCTTACACAAACAATACACAGTTTGCTCTTAACCTTTCCTCCAGCCTCCTGATAATGTTTATTATGTTCCTCTCAACTCTGTTCAATTTGTCAAAATCTCTCTGGTAATATGTGCTCAGAATTAAATACACTATTCCAGGTACAGGAGCATCAGAGCCACATAGAGAAGGTCTGTTAACTCTGCTCCAATACATGATATCTTGGCATTTTTGTGGCTATGTCACATTGCAAATGCATGTCTAGTTCGCTGTCCACTATCACCCTTCTCTTTCAGCATTACTTCTTCCCAGCTCTCTCCCTCCCATTAACTATATAGATTTCAAGTTATTTTCCTCAGATTAATTAGGTACCATTTACTAATCTGAATATAATTTGTTATTCTCTGTCCATGTTTCTAATCTCTCTACATCTCTTTGTATTATCTCTGTCCTCACAGCTGTACATGACTCCTCCCAGTTTAGTATAATGTGCAAATTCCATTACTATGCTGCGTAATTCCCCCTTTTAGATCATAAATGAAGATGGTAAATAGGACTGGTCATATCATCAATCTGTGCAATACACCATCAGATACCTTCCCTTCAACCCACCATATTGCCTTTTATGATCTTTGTCAGTGTTCTGTTTACATGTGGATATTTAAGTGTACTGCACAATAAATGTAAATTACCTGGAGTCTTAAAAATAGTGGACAAGCATAACCTGGTAGATATGTCACAACTTGTTCATACATTTGTTCTAAATCTAATGCTTTATTGGGCTTCAAAATAACAGAGACCATTCCCACTTTTCCTTCATGATCTGTGAAAAAAAGTTTAAAATTAGGAACATGCTACATAATTTGGAAATTTTCAGTTTTAGTGTAACCTGACTTTAAAAAACATATGTTCATTTTTTAATATGGAGATATACCTCTCTCATAGAACTGGAGGGGACATTGAAATGTCATTGAGTCCAGTCCCCTGTCTTCACAGCAGGAGCAAGTATTGTCCCTGACAATACTTTACTGGAATAAATGTGGAATGACTACATTAGTCTGATGTACCAAAACCATAAGTGAGTTATGTAGGCAGTCTCAAATGAATTCCTTATACTTCATCACCATATCATATATTCTGTCACAAATTTTATGGGGAAAATTATTATAGGAATGTCTAAGAATAACTGTCAAGTCTGGTGGAAAAGAAAAGTTATAACTAGACAGCTTAGGTTTCTAGAACTTTTTGGAATAGTTTTCTATTTAGGATGACTGCATTACTTATTAGTAGGGCTACGATTTAGTCACGGAATCCATGACTTCCAGTGACCTCCGTGATTTCAGTCCGCCGCCTGTGAAAGGCATGGAGCTGCAGGGTACCTCCGCTGCCTCTGGCAGGCCTCCGAGCTCCTGGCCGCTGCCAGTGGTGGGGGAACCCCCAGCTCCTGGCTGCCACGGCCCCTGGAGCTGCGGGCAGCAAGGGTACCCTGCAGTTCCCTGCTGCCATGGGAGGCAGGGGCGCCCCACAGCTCCCAGCCACCACAGGCAGTGGGGGGACCCCCAGAGCTGCAGGCAGCAGGGGTACCCCACCCCTCACCCCCCACCTGCTGCAAGCGGCTCTTAGCCCCTGCACAGCTGCCCTGCTTCAGGCAGTGCTGGGACCCGGAGATCCCCATTTTGTCCCAGATATTTGTAGTAAAAGTCAGGGATAGGTCACGGCTTCCGTGAATTTTTCTTTTTTGCCCGTGACCTGTCCATGACTTACTAAAAATATCTGTGACAAAATCTTAGCCTTACTTATTAGCCACTCACAGGTTATGCAAGCTATTCCAGATGAGTGCCTCTGCCACTCTGGAGTAAAGCAGCCACCCTAAAGTCATAACAATAAACCGTTTTATATCACCCTGCAATTATGTAGTTTCTTACTTTTAATACACAGAGGGTGGCTGCCATTAAAAAGTCAGTATTTGGCCAACAAATAGCACAATTTTTACCTAAATTTAAAAAAGGAATAATTGCAATATCTCACATGCCACGGTGGGGCAACTTTTGGCAATGTTGACTATACAATGGAGACCACTGTGGACACAGTAGTCCTGATTCTCAGTTATAGTAAGGCTCCTTTACCTTTCAGGGTAAAGGGGCTTTAAAGTACAAGTAAATTAAACTTGCACCTACTTTCAAACCTCTTTACCCTCCCAGTGGGGTGTAAAGAGGCTTTAGCATGAATGGAAATCAGGCCCAGACTATTTTCGGCAAACTTTTATTTTTGTTTCTTATTATCATACTGTTTTACATATTTCATTCATTTCTTTTTAGGTTCCCAGGGAAATTCTCCCTCAGAGCTAGTTTACTGGACTGCATTAAAAGATTAAATCAAACTAGCTCAAATGCTTAGTTTAATGTGAATATATATATTTTTTAATGTAACTGGTTAAAAGTTTTTTGCTTCCTTACTCTGTTGAAATGTTTCTATTTTTCCATACAAATGTTTGAGTTTCCCAGATGCCATATTAATGATGCTCAGAGGATTAATTCAAGTTATGCAGTAGTCCCAAATTCATGACAAAATAACCTTTATAACAATACATTGTGTTGTCTCTCTCACATTCCACATACATCAAAGTACAGGGTTAAATGGCTGATCCACAATCTTTTGTTATCTGAGCTATTCTTAAGAGCTTTTTAGAGAGCTGAATATTAAATAGCCAAGTTAATTAAAAGTGATTGTATAACTTTTAAAGCAAAAAGGACAGTTACCTGTTCCGTAACTGGCGTTCTTCGAGATGTGTTGCTCCTGTCTATTCCACAGTAGGTGTGCGTGCTCGCCACGTGCACCGGTGCCGGAAGTTTTTTCCCTTAGCAGCATCCGTAGTGGGGGAGCACCGCTGCGACCCCTGGAGTGGCGCCGACATATCGCACCACAAAGGGGGCTGCGTGCTCCCCCCACCCTCAGTTCCTTCTTGCCAGACAACTCCGACAGAGGGAAAGGAGGGTGGGATGTGGAATAGACAGGAGCAACACATCTTGAAGAACGCCAGTAACTGTCCTTTCTTCTTCGAGTGATTGCTCCTGTGTATTCCACAGTAGGTGACTCCAAGCTATACCTGACGGAGGTGGGTAGGAGTTCTAATGATAAAGGTTACGGGTTACCTGGGTGGAGCACCGCCCCACCAAACCCGGCGTCATCCCTTGCTTGGGAGACGATCGCATAGTGCGATGCGAAAGTATGGACAGAGGACCATGTAGCAGCCCTGTATATGTCCTGAATAGGGACATGAGCCACATAGGCTGCAGACGAGGCCTGGGCTCTCATCGAATGCGCCTTAACAACAGGAGGCGGGGGAAGCCCAGCCAGGTCATAACATGTGCATATGCACGAGGTGATCCAGCGGGAAATCCACTGGGTGGAAACCGGTTGCCCTCTGATGCACTCGGCCGTAGCAATGAAAAGCTGAGGGGATGCCCGAAATGGTCTTGTTCGATCTAAGTAAAAGGCCAGCACCCTACGCACATCTAGCATGTGTAGGCGGCATTCCTCATTGGAGGAATGGGGCTTCGGACACAGGATTGGCAGGAAAATGTCCTGGTCCATATGAAAAGCCGAGACCACCTTCGGCAGGAAGGCCGGGTGCGGGCGAAGCTGTACCTTCCCCTCCTGGAAGACAGTGTACGGGGGTTCCGAGGTCAGCGCCCTAAGCTCCGAAACCCTGCGGGCTGAGGTGATAGCCACCAAAAACGCCACTTTCTCAGATAAGTGGGACCAGGAACAAGTGGCCAAGGGCTCAAAGGGAGGTCTCGTGAGGCGTGACAGAACCAGGTTCAGATCCCAAGGGGGAACCGGGAGTCTAGCATAAGGGAACGCTCTGTCCAAACCCTTTAAAAACCTGGAAGTCATGTGGTGGGAGAACACTGACTGTCCCGCCACCGGAGGGTGGAAGGCCGAAATGGCCACCAGGTGCACCCTGATCAAGGAGGGGGCTAGCCCTTGGGTCCTAAGGGACAGGAGGTAGTCCAGGACCAGCTGGAGCGGAGCGGACGCGGGGGAGGAACCTCTCTCCCTCGCCCATGAGGAGAACCGATACCACTTAGCCAGGTAGGTCCTCTGTGTGGACGGCTTCCTGCTTTCAAGCAGGACCCGTCTAACAGCCTCGGTACACCTCCCCTCCTCCACATCTAGCCACGGAGCAGCCATGCCGTCAGGTGGAGCGGGGCCAGGTTGGGATGGAGGAGACGATCTCCCTCCTGGGAGAGGAGGTCCGGGCAGAGCAGCAGCCTGCGAGGGGAGGCCGCCAAGAGTTGTAGTAGGGTCCTGTACCAATGTTGACGGGCCCAATCCGGGGCCATCAGGATAATTCTCGCCCCGTCTGACTTCACCTTCTGTAGGACCCTGCCTATGAGGGGGAAGGGTGGGAAGGCGTACATCAGGGGCCCCGACCAATCAAGCAGGAACGCGTCCATCATGGCCCCATCGCCTTCTATCACCCTGGAGCAGAACCTGGGACATAGGCGGTTCTGGGCGGTGGCGAATAGGTCCACCTGGGGAGTGCCCCACTGAAGGAAAATCCATTCTGTGCAGGGACCACTCGTGTTGATGTGAGAACACCCTGCTCAGGCGATCTGCGAGCGTGTTGCTCTCGCCGGGCAGGTGGAACGCTCAGAGGAGGATGTTGTGGGCTATACAGAACTCCCACAGGAGTTGGGCTTCCTGGCATAAGGCCCTGGAGCGCGTGCCCCCTTGCCCGTTGATGTAATACATTGCGGTGGTTTTGTCCGTGAGGACTCTGACCACCTTCCCTTGCAAGTGCTGGTGAAAGGCCAGGCACGCCAGGCGCACAGCCCTGAGTTCCCTGACATTTATGTGCAGGGTCAGTTCCTCGGGTGACCACATACCCTGGGTTCTGATGTCCCCCACGTGGGCTCCCCAGCCCAGGTCCGAGGCATCCGACACTAGATCTAGTGAGGGAGAGGGGTCTCAGAAGGGGATACCCCGGAGCATGTTGCTCGGGAGGGACCACCATTGGAGGTCTGCAACCACCGTCGGCGGTACCGTGACAACCTTGTCCAGGCCGTCCCTGGCCTGGGAATAGCGGGAGGCCAACCAGAGTTGGAGGGGCCTCATCCGGAGCCTGGCATGTCGCACCACTGTGGTGCATGCTGCCATGTGACCGAGGATTTGAAGGCATATCCGAGCTGTGGTTACCGGGAAGGCCGTGACCGAGGCGACGAGGCCTCTGAGTGCCTCGAACCTGTCCCTTGGAAGGGAGGCCGTGGCCGCCTGGGAGTCCAGCAGTGCTCCTATGAATTCTATGCGCTGGACTGGAACTAACGTGGATTTCTCCTCGTTTACCACTAGGCCCAGAGTGGAGCAGGTGCGTAGCAAGAGGGATACTTGCTGCTGCACCTGGGACCGGGACTTGCCCTTGAGCAGCCAATCATCCAGGTAGGGAAAGACCTGCAGCCCTCTCCTCCTGAGGTGGGCCGCTACCACCGCCATACATTTGGTGAAAACCCTGGGGGCCGTCGAGAGGCCAAAGGGGAGGACCGTAAATTGGTAGTGGTCCTGACCCACTAGGAAACGGAGGAAGCGCCTGTGACCTTCGAAAATGTGGACGTGGAAGTAGGCATCCTAAAGGTCCAGTGCTGCAAACCAATCCCCCGGGTCTAGGGAGGGAATGATAGAGGCTAGGGACACCATGCAGAATTTGCAGCGTACCAAGAACTGGTTGAGCTTCCGCAGATCGAGGATGGGCCGAAGCCCGCCCTTCGCCTTTGGGATGAGGAATACCTGGAATAGAATCCCTTGCCCCGGAATTCCCAAGGTACCCTCTCTACGGCTCCCAGGGAGAGGAGGCGCTGTACCTCCTGACCCAGGAGTAGCGCATGTTCCGGGTCCTCCGCCGACTCCCTGGCCGGAGGGCAATTGGGAGGGGGCGAAACAAACTGCAACCTGTACCCCAGGGATACAGTGTTGAGGACCCAGCGGTCCGTAGTAATACGGGACCATTGCAAACGGAAGGCAGGTAAGGCAGGTAAACGATTTGCAAACCTGAACTTTATTAACTGGGGGGGGGGTTAACCTGGCAACAGGCCCGGTGACCCCCCGCAAGCAGTCAAAAACGCCACTTCCCTGGCCTCCTGGCCTTAGAGGGCCCCGGATGAGGGGCCGAGCGGGATTGGCGTTGTGACCAGCGCCTCTGCTCCCGCTGCTTCTTAGGCGGGGGCTCATATCTACCCCGAGCCTGTGGAGCGGAGGTGTGAGGCTTGGGCTTGTCCTTGGCCGGCGGGACATACAGGCCCAGCGTCTGCAGGGTAGTACGGGAGTCTTTCATCCCATGCAGACGCGTATCTGTTTGATCTGCAAACGGGGCCCGACCATTGAACGGCAGGTCCTGCATGATCGACTGGGACTCAGCCGATAGGCCAGAGAGCGAAAGCCAGGACGCCCTTCTCATGGAGATCGCCGTGGCCATCGAACGAGCGGCGATGTCCGCCGCATCGGAGGCCGCCTGGAGCGCCGCTTTAGCCGCCGCCGCACCCTCATCCACAAGGGCCCGGAACTCCTTCCTGTCCTTCTCGAGGAGGGAGGGCTCACACTTGGCAAGGGACCCCCACAGGTTAAAATCATATCTGCTCAAGAGTGCCTGGTGGTTGGCCACTATGAGCTGAAAGCTCGCAGACGAATAAACTTTTCTCCCAAAGGAATCCAGCCTGCGAGCGTCTTTGTCCTTAGGGGTAGCAGCGGGTTGGCCATGCCTCTCTCAGTGGTTCACCGACTCCACCACTAGAGAGTTCGGAGTTGGGTGAGAGTATAAGTACTCGTGCCCCTTTGTGGGCACAAAGTACTTACGTTCAGCCTTTTTGGAGATCGGACAGAGAGATGCCAGGGTTTGTCAGAGGCCAGTAGTAATATTGGCCACCCCCTGATGGAGTGGGAGGGCCACACACCCTGGCGTCGAGGAGGTCAGGACATTAAACAATGTGTCCGATGGCTCCTCCATCTCCTCGGCCTGGAGCTGGAGGTTTGATGCCACCCTCCTGAGTAGCTCCTGGTGGGCCTTGAAATCCTCCTGAGAGACCGGAGGTGGTGGTACCACGGAGTCATCTGGCGCCGAGGAGGTCGGTGCCGCGGTGTCGTCTGCACCCGGCTGTACCGCAAGCTCGACGTCCTGACCCGGGGCCAGAGTCGGTGCCAGAGGGTCGGTGCCCATTGCCTCATCGCAGTGCCGAGGCGGCGACGTCGGCTGGGCCTGGGATGCTCCCGCCACGGAGCGGGGTCCCGGCAGTGACGGTGCCTGGGGCCACGGTGCCCATTGGCACCACGGTCCCTGCCAGGGAACAGCCTGGCCCTGGGATGCGAGGTGGCCCGGAAGGGCCGGCTGGTCCTGCGGCACCAAGCGGCTCGACGAGGGGCGGCCGCGTGCCGAAGTCCAGGATGAGCAGATGGTGCTGTACGAACAGCTGGAGCGGTCCCGTACATGACGTCTCCGGCCCCTGGAGGAGGACAGGTAGGAGTCGGGGGTGCTGTCCCCGTAGTGCCTCCGGCGCCCAAGACAACGACGCCTCGGTACCTGGGATTCCTGTGATGAGCTACGGGTGTAGCGCCTTCCACGGTGGGTGCCGGAGCGGGAACGGCGGTGCGGACGATGACGAGACCTGTCCCTGCGGTCAAGACTCGAAGAGGAGCGGCACCGTCTCTTAGTGCCTCCCCTACGGTCTCCTGGAGTGGAGGTGGAAAGCTCGCTCGCAGACGATCCTGCTCGCAGCGTGGAGGCGCACCGAGGTCCGTGGCTCAGCCCTTCAACTCGGGACGGCATCTCGACCTCGGAGATGTCCGGAGAGGGTCGATGGGCACTGAGCGATGGCTTCCCACGGGATCGGGGGCCCGACTGAAGCGGCGCTCCCAGTACCGGAAGCGTCATGATGTCACACGCGGCCTGAGCTGCCTCTGGTGTCGAAGGCATTCTCACCTCTGGCGAGGCGCGCGTGGACGGCACTGGACTACTCCGCTCTACCCGAGTCAGAGGTCTCGGTCCCGATGGGGATTGTGGGCTGCCCAACGCGGGTCTAGCCTCACCCTGTTCTTTCTCCCGGCGCCGCTGAGTCTTCCCTTGCTTCTTAGAAGGGGAGCGGTGCCGGCTAGTCGACGGGGCCTCGGTGCGCACCGACGACGCAGTACCGGGCGCGGAATCAGGACGGCGCACCTGGGGCACTTCACTGCGTGCCGGGGGCGCTTTGCTGCGCGCCGAGGACGAGGTGCCCGGTGCAGAGTCGGCTCGACGCGCCGGTGCCGGGGTCAACGCCGACTCCATTAGGAGAGCTCGGAGTCGGATCTCACGCTCCCTCTTTGTTCGGGGCTTGAAGGAGCGGCAAATTTTACACTTCTCACTAATGTGAGCCTCTCCCAGACAGCGAAGACACTGAGTGTGTGGATCACTTCTGGGCATAGAATTGCGACAAGAGTCGCACGACTTGAAACCTGGGCCACGGGGCATGCCCCGAGCCCAGCACTAACAGAAAAGTTCAACAAGTAACTTCAGGGAAAGCTGGATACCACTAAGGCTTAAATGCTGCAGCAAAGCTGGAGCACAAGTTCCGACTACCTTCACTGGTGGCAAGAAGGAACTGAGGGTGGGGGGAGCACGCAGCCCCATTTATGGCGCGATATGTCGGCGCCACTCCAGGGGTCACAGCGGTGCTCCCCCACTACGGATGCTGCTAAGGGAAAAAACTTCCGGCACCGGTGCACGTGGCGAGCACGCACACCTACTGTGGAATACACAGGAGCAATCACTCGAAGAAGAACATAAGAGTTATGAGGAACAGCAGCATGACTTTAAGGAAAAACCTCTAGAGATAAAAGGTTCTTACCTGGCACAGGAACACCATATACATTGGCTTCCTGTATGAAGTCCAACATACCAATGACATCAGAAACTTCAGTGGTTGCAACATTCTCTCCTTTCCATCTAAATGGAGTGGGGAGTGGAGAACAAAACACTGTACCCGCATGAAAACATATGGGCATATTGTACTCCTGATGGATGTTGTAAGCTCTTTGGGGGAAGGTAACATTATTAATAATAAATAATAATAATAATTAATAATTAGTCTTATTATTGTGCCTAGGAGCCCCAGTCATGGGCCTTGACTTCATGGTGTTTGTACAGGACCTAGCACAATGGGGTCATGATCCAAGACTGGGGCTCCTAGACACTATAATAATACAAATTAATAATAGTAATATTACCTTTAATAGGAATTATGAGTACATTGGACTAAATATACCCTACATTTGTTCTAGATGTCCAGTTAGTGTGATGCTCTGATCACCGTAACAGTAAGCTTTGTTAAAACAGCTGCATTTAAAAATAAATAAATAAATGAAAACAAATAAATCCTATCCTAATCTGAAAAAATTATTTTCAAAATTTATAGTCAGCTAAATCTACCAAATGTAGACATCTACTGTGTTTGATACATTTCTCCACTTCAGTGTGCCAAGTCTCCTTGCCCTGCAACAAAGACTCCATTTGCTAGAATGCTCATGAGAAGGATCATGAGGGACTTTGAATGAAAACCTGCCACAAAATGAAGTTAGGTATGGTTGCATGCTGCTCACAAAATTAAAAACTAGCACTGCTATATACTTCAAGAATGGATATGAACCAGAGACTCTTTGGAAAGAGGAGAGGAGGAGAATAGGTCAAGCAATATTATCCTATCCCATGCACCAATGCTTTTTAACAAGGACATAGTGATAGTACCTGTAGGTATCCCCGATCCTGTCCCAAAAGTAAAGAAAATTCTCTTGGTCTTGAACCATCAGATCCCCTGTATTGAAATAAATGTCTCCCTTCTTAAACACCTCACAGAGTAATTTCTTTTCCGTATGTTTCTTACTCCCAGCATAACCAAAGAAGGGATTCTTTGCATTCACTTTGGAAATGAGAAGACCAGCCTCACCTACAGAGAAAAGTTAAGGTGAACAGTGATGTAAGATATCACAGGATACTTAATGTTAATGTTTACATTAATGTTAATTGACTACATATCCTACACTTACAATATTAAGATACTATATACCCAACTCAACATGGTGGAATTGGTCTATGAGACCAACAAACAATAGTGTGTCTTATGCTCTACTGCCTTGCACCTTCTGTAGTCCTTTGCAGTTGTCCAAAGTATGTATAAACTGCTGCCAAATAGGAAAGATAGTGTTTTACATTACATAAGATTATAAGAATGGCCATACTGGATCAGAACAATGGTCCATCTAGCCCAATATCCTTCCAACAGTGGCCAATGCCAGGTGCTTCAGAGGGAATGAACAGAACAGACAATCAGGTGATCCATCCCGTTGCCCATCCCCAGCTCTGGCAAACAGAGGCTAGGGACACTTCCAAGCATGATTTTGCACCCCTGTCCATCCTGGCTAATAGCCATTGATAGACCTATCCTCCATGGACTTATCTAGTTCTTTTTTTGAACCCTGTTATAGTTTTGGCCTTCACAACATCCTCTGGCGAAGAGTTCAACAACACAGTCAACCTGTGGAAGAAATACTTCCTTTTGTTTGTTTTAAACCTCCTGCCTGTTAATTTCATTTGGTGACCCCCTAGTTCTTGTGTTATGAACCCAGTCTTCTTTATCTCGCGTCATACAGAAGCTTTTCCACATCCCTAATCATTTTTGTTTCTCTGTACCTTTTCCAATTCCAATATATCTTTTTTGAGATGGGGCGACCAGATCTGCACACAGAATTCAAGATGTGGGCATATCATGGATTTATATAGAGGCAATATCATATTTTCTGTGTTATCATCAACCCCTTTCCTAATGATTCCCAATGTTCTGTTTGTTTTTTTGACTGCTGCTGGACACTGAGTGGATGTTTTCAGAGAACTATCCACAATGACCCCAAGAACTCTTTCTTGAGTGATAACAGTTAATTTAGACCCCATCATTTTATATCTATAGTTGGGATTATGTTTTCTAATGTGCATTACTTTGCATTTATCAACATTTAATTTAATTTGCCATTTTGTTGCCCAGTCACCCAGTTTTGTGAGATCCGTTTGTAACTCTTCACAGTCTGCTTTGGACTTAACTGTCTTGAGTAGTTTTCTATCATCTGCGAATTTTGCCACCTCACTGTTTACCCCTTTTTCCAGATCATTTATGAATATGTTGAACAGCACTGGCACCAGTACAGCTTCCTAGGGGACACCACTATTTACCTCTGTCCATTCTGAAAACTGAACATTTATTCCTACCCTTTGTTTTGTATATTTTAACCAGTTACTGATCCAGGAGAGGACCTTCCCTCTTATCCCAATTAACTGTTTACAGGATGAATACCACTACACAAGATGCAAGGCAGTGGAGGATCAGGCTCTGCTCTTTTTTAGGGATCTCACTTACCAAAGTGCACCCACCAAGAAAGATTAGACCTCACATATCTTAGTGAATTGTTTCAGAGTAGCAGCCGTGTTAGTCTGTATCCGTGAAAAGAACAGGAGTACTTGTGGCACCTTAGAGACTAACAAATTTATTTGAGCATAAGCTTTCATGGGCTACAGCCCTCTTCTTCGGATGTATTGTAATTGTAATTGTCAGCATTAGTTTCCTTTTAATACTCAAAATAAAGTACCCAAGATTTGAAAAAATGTATGTCTAAAGCTAGGTATTAAATCCATATTTAAATAGCCTGATTTTGAAGAGTACTGAGCTCCCCAGCAGTTTTCACTGAAGCCAGAAAAGTAAAGTGGATTATATTTATACAGAATCAGTTTTCTTTCTTTGCCGGTTAACTTATGAAAGTTAACCAAATCTATTTTCAGAAAATACCAGACAAGTTAGGAGAGGAGGAAATAAGTCTGCTTGTTGCACATAGAATGCATGGGTGGAATACTTGTATGGACTACTAGTTTGAAACAAAGTATACAGCGCATTCCTGGAATGGTTGCGGGTGTCCCTGAGCATTCTGGGGCTACCCCCACACACAAGTTTTAATTGTAGGGTCTCACATTTATTAAAGCATTTTCTGAACAGTAAAACCAGAGGGTTACATTGTTCTAGCAAAGAAAATTACTCCAATAAAAAATATACACAAAAGGGATGGCAAGCATTACAAGGAGTTTAGGGCCAAATCCTGGACAAAGCATAAAAAGACTATATAACAGGGTTTTGCCCTGCTTTTCTTAGATTCATAAAGTTTAAGGCCAGAAGGGACTACTAAAGTTTCTAGTCTAATCTCTTTTATATCATAGACCATTAATTTTACCCAGTTACCCCCGTATTGAGTCCTATAACTTTTGTTTGGTTAATACATAACTTCCAGAAAGGCATTCTCCTTATACATGTATCAAGTAGTCTCTCAATCTTTCTGATAAGCTAAACAGAATGAGCTCTTTTAGTCTTTCATAGTAAGGCATTTTTTCCAGCCCTCTAATTATTTTTGTACCCTTTCCAATTTTACAATATGCTTTTTAAAATACGGAAACCTGAACTGTATACAGTATCTGTCTCATCAATCACTTATACAGAGGTAAAATCATCTCCCTAATCCTACTCACCGCTCCCCTACTTATATAGCCAAGGATTGCATTAGCAGTTTTTGCCACAGCATTGCACTGAGAGATCACATGGAGTTGCTTGTCCACTGTGAATCCTAAAATCTTTTCAGAGCCACTACTTTCCAGGATACAGTTAGGACTTGGCAAAACTTAGAATTTCATTGTCTGGAAAATTATGACACTTAAAAAGGTTTTCATTCTGATAAATTTTGAAATTTCAAGCAGAAACGAAAGTCCATCTTTTCCCTATTTGTGCTTTTGTCCTTAGTTAGTCTACCATTAAACAGATTGTGCTTCTAAAGCCTCACATGCTTAAAAATGCACCCCCTCAGGTCATTAAACCTACTGATTTTGTAGGCACATTGTTATAGGTTATTATTAGCTGATGTTCGCGCTTTATCACTTGTAACACAATAACAGTTCATTTTTTTTTTAAACCCTGTACGTTTTGTATAGGCTGGATGTATCCTGTTATAATGAATGCTTACCTTTCTTAACCTTCTCACACCAACCATGCCTATTTCTAATCGGTTCATCTTTTTTAAAATCATACTTGATTAAGTCAAAAGGGAAAAAAAGCTGAAAAGAGAAAAGAACAGATGGACCATCAGTTATTTATAAACACAGCGACATCTGGTGGCAGCAAAAGTAAGCAATGAAACAATTTTATGTACAGCATTCAAATCTTTTTTACCTAAATGTAGAATCCAGTTTTATGTAAATACAAAATGCACAAGATAAACTTATACTATTCACTGAAGAAAAGCAACATCTGATTTTAATAACTCTAACATTAAAAATATCTCTAGAACACAAATATCACTTATATTCATACAGCATCTTGTGGCAAAACTGTGGCCCCTATATACCATTGGAGCAATGTACCAGAATCAGCACCAGGATGTCATAATAATAGAATCAGATCTGCAACTTTAGCTATAGTATTTGTTAGTGGTGCCTGCTACAAAAACGACTCCTGGGACCAGATCCTTAGCTGGTGTAAATCAGTGTAGCTCCATTTATTTCACTGGCGTTATGCCAATTTATTCCAGATGAGGATCTGGCCCACAGTTTTTAGCATTGCTTGCTAGTGAGAATGCTTGAAGTTGTAGATTGTGGAAGTATCATCAAGAGCAGATTAAAATGTCAGAAAAGGACTGTAGATGAACCAAAAAGCAGCACTCCTTGGGACCCTAGCAACTTTCACACTCACTCAGCACTACAGTATGGCTCTTAGGAAAAGCCTCATTTTGGTAAAGCTGTACAGCTGCATTACCTGAACAAGAAGACTGGGAGCATTCTACTTCCCTAGACGTCAACAAGCAGGGGAGCATTCCCACTACTATACTTCTTTATGGACTGCAGCCTTCTCCCTGCTGGGCACCAGTCCTGCTCAGTGGGCCTCACGTCCTCCTTTTGGGTACTATGCACTCCTGAGAGCATAGGGACAGAAGTTTCTATACTCCCCTGATCACAGACATTGCTATTCTGACTGACCCTTATATGGGCTGCACACCAGAGTTGAAGCTAGGATGAAAGGCTTCTTGGACCCTTTTGCATAGGACTAGACAGAATCTGGCCCTGGCTGCAGGACTGGGCCCCATATTCTTCCCAACATTAAAAACCCAGGTACTTTTTTTCACTAAGTACTCAGGACCTGATTCTCATTTACACTAAGGGCTTGTTTTCACATATTACTCTACAGCTGCACCAGTGCAACTGCACCACTGTAGCACTTTAGTAAAGATGCTCCTTTGCCGATGATTAATCCACCTCCCCAAAGGCTGTAGCTATATCAGCAGGAGAAGCTCTCTCATCAATACAGCACTGTCTACACGGGGAGTTAGATTGGTATAGCTATGTCGCTCAGGGGTGTGGATTTTTCATATAGATCTGTTGTGTAGACCTGGCCTAAGAGCCCTTTGCAAGTGGTGTAAAGCGGTTTTCATGTAAATGATAACTAGAACCAGAGTCTTTGTCATCCTATGGGCAGGGTGCACTTCTTATCAGATATTCACTTATCTCTGTGCATTCAGCTAGCCTGCTTCCTGACTCTTCTCATCTTCTTTCTCCTAAAGAAGTGCATCTTGTAAAAGTAGGACTAACAAAGGATTTCTGGAAATCTTTGCAGGAGAAGTATTGACAGGACCAGTGAGAGAGAAAACAATTGTAAATATGACAGGTTTCAGAGTAGCAGCCGTGTTAGTCTGTATCCGCAAAAATAACAGGAGTACTTGTGGCACCTTAGAGACTAACAAATTTATTAGAGCATAAGCTTTCGTGGGCTACAACCCACTTCTTCGGATGCATATAGAGACGTAAATATATATTTTAATCACACAGCACTTTTTTTCGCCAGCAAGAAATACAATGTAATTAGGGAATGGGATTAGGAAGATGTCTCATGTAATGGATAAGATGCTAAAACATAAAATGCTCATTTGCCTTCAATTAATTTGGCTGAATAGTATAATGATTTTATCATCTATTAACCTGATCACACCACTATTCATTTTGTTGTCACTGATGCCTGAATATTTATAGCAACCACTAATTAGCACAGGGGACAATTTAGAAAGAATCAAGTCTGTGGTGGTTGGATGCTGGATTAGTGAATGCAGCTGCACACTGTGCACACCTTTTGTAATATGAAATTGAATGATACTGTAACTTAGTTATAAACAGTACTTTTTGTATTAGATATATTGAAAATGCTTTATAATGTAAAGGCTAGATTTTGGTAGCAAAGCAACTGACTGCATATGATAATTCAACTGTCATTAGGCACTCAAGTACAATCTTATTTGCGCAATCTGTTTCATTGACAGAGGAAATGTTGAGATTACCTGATTTCCCTGACTCACTGCGACCCAGAGCATGAAGCAAAAGAACCTTTGTTTAAACACCTGGTCTAAAGAAGAGTACCTCTAACAGTACACTACTGTGTATCAGCCCAATGATCTAAAGACTGGACACGTGAACTGAGATTTACTGAACCTACTCATCAGCATCTGTAATACTGTAAATCTGTCTACGTGCAAGCTGCTTTCCTTCTGCATTAAAGTTTGTGAATTGGAGTCACCTTGGCAAAGCAGGTGGTGCTGCATCATACTGCTGCAGTTACAGACCTAAATCTGTTTCATCTTGGCTATTCCAAATTATGGGGAAAGAAGGGGTGTAGACAAACATTACTGTATTATTCTATACAGTGTAATGCAGTGGATCATTCATCTAATTTCAACTGTTTTACTGGATAAATAAATAATTATACAACACATGAACCTTTCAACTAGCTAAACTGCAATCTGACCATACTCTATATCACCACTGCCCTGTGATTAAATAGATAAATAACATTAGAGCAACATAAAGTACTTATATGGCCAAATTACCATAGTATCTGAGCACCTCACAATCTTTAATGCATTTATCTTCACAATACTCCTGTGAGGTAGGGAAGTGCTATTATCCCCATCTATAAAATGGTGATCTGAGGCACAGAGAGGCCAAGTGACTTGCCCACAGTCACACAGAAAGTGTGGGGCAGAGCAAGAAATTTAACCTGGGTCTTCTAGGTGCTATGCTAATACCCTAACTACAGGACCATCTTTTTTTTCTAGCTAACAGTATCATAATGTCACACCGTTGCTTTTTCAAATACAATACTTCAATTCAAATATGTTTTAAAAATTGTTTTAAAATTATTGTATTTTAAACTCACAATGGACCAGTAAAAATATGTATCAGCTTTTTCCTTTGGTTTGGTTTGTCAGCCGGAAATTTTACAGGTAATCTACTATTGAATGGTAGATGTTTATAAAACAAACTGCTACATTTATACACTTGTCTACACAGGAAAATAGGTAGCTATTCCACACGAGTTCCCAGTGTGAACACTTGTTCCTCCCTGAGGCTGCATCTCCACTATGAGCTAGGGGTGTGATTCCCAGCTCACTTACACATACTCGTGCTAGGTCGATGAGAGTTAGTGGGAGTATAAATAGTACTTGTAGCCACGATAGCACAGGGAGCATCAGCGGAGGCACAGTTTAGCCATGCCAAGTACATCTCACCTGAAACTGTGCCATCGCTGCCTGTGCTACCATGGCTACACTTTTATATTCATGCTAGCTTGATGAATGTGTGTACGAGTTGAGAATCACACTTCTATCTCACAGTGTAGATATAGCCTAAATTGTGCTTTCATGTGGTTTAGGTTAATCCACTTTGGAAGTAGATTGAGCTAATCCGCAGAAAGGCCCTCTTTGTGTGGAGTAAATGTGTCCACATGAGGAACTAGTGCAGAATAGCTATTGTATTTTTAGTTCACACCCTAATTTTATTTTGCAATAGCTTTCCTTTGTATACAAGCCCTACGATTCAGGATCCACCATCCAAACAAATTCAAAGACTTAAATAATTTCCTTCCCTAGGCTCCCATTTTCTATTGCACTAATTCTATTCACATGAGGCATATAGACATCCTTGTTTTTTGAAAAAGCTATTCATACAGATGGACTGAGTAACTGTACCTTCAAACATATCAACAGGATCCATTGTACCTAGAGATTACACAGTGCAAATAAACTAAATTATTCCTAGACAAGAGCACCAATTTCCAGTTAGCATCTCACATTCAGTGGCTCTTCGGATGCATGCCACACTGCTACAGCATTCACCCTTTTTCTTCACACAACTGAAAATATAATAAAGTAGGATTTGGCTGACAGAAGATCATTTTCTGGTTCCTGGCATTGTATCTTTCACATTACCTATAATTTGGCAACTGGAACATCAATCACACATTAGTCTTTGCCTCCTTGCTTTAGGAGAAGGCAGTTAGTGACAGAAAATTCGCTTTCATTATCTTGGGAGCCTGAATCAGTCTTGTCAGCTTTAGCATCTGCTATCTCATCTGTCTGTATTTAATCTTTAGGTTCTTTTCCACACTCATCACCTCAGTGTACAAATATAGGAACTGTCATACTGAATCAGACTGGTGAACCATATACAGTAGTTCTGTATACTGCCTGACGTTGGCCAGTACCAACTGCATCAGAAGAAGATGCAAGAAAACCTACAGTGGACAATGAGATAACATGTCCATAGGGGATGTGTTTTCCTATTTCTCCCTCTATCCCCACGAAGTGGCTGGTATATGCTTGAAACCATGAGGTTTTGTATCCTGTTGTGATCAGGTGAGCAAACCCCACACAAGGCAAGAAGGGGTTAAAGAGCTGCTTTGAGCTCAGGCAGTCTCACCCCACCACACCTGCAAGGCATACCAATCTGGGAGGAAGAGCCTTAAAAGGGAAAAGTCGTGAATACTGAGGGGTTTCCTAAAAATCTCTACCTATTCTCTTTGAATATTATTTTGCACCAGATTCAGTGTGAATGGAAAGGCAAAGGAGTGAGAAGAGACACTAGAGCCTCCAATAGGTAGAAGTCAGACAATAGGTAGAAGTCAGAAAGAGAAATTCCTGGGTGTGGTGGGGGTAAGACAGGAGGCCCATAGCAAACGTGTGCTCACACATGCTTTTCTTTTCCCATCCTCAACTTCTCTCTCCTCATCCTAATTCCAATTTAGGGGATGAGATCTCAGAGAGTATCTGAGGAGCTCTCTTCTCCCCCATTCATGTGAGGGAGAAGTAGCATGTGTATATTCAGGTACCCTACTTGGATTTTATGTATCACTTAAAGTTATGTCTGTCTGCTCCCACCAGCACAACCGTATTAGCAGAAATGTGTATAATAACCATTAGGACTCAATGAGGCCTCTTGTATACATCACAAACATGTCTTTCCTCAAACCATTTTCAGCTAGCTTCCAATTTGTCACATCCGACACACTTTTCAAAGTCATAGCCACTCTCATTGTGACCGGTGACACTCAAAGTGGAATAAAACAACTGCACCATCTACACTTCTGAAATATAGTGTTTGCCAGTCGGTGATTTGTAAGGGTTTTGTTTGTTTGTATTTTAGGAAACCCCTCAGTATTCAAGGAAACTGGCCCAGGGTATTATGATTCAGAAACTATTTGTATCAATCAGTATTTAACTGCAGTGCAATCAGAAACAAAAAAGCAAAGGAGCAGTGTGAATGTTCATTCCCCTGCATTTCATATACTGCCCCCTACCTTTTTTTAAAAAATCCAGAGGAAGGAGTGGAAAGTAACAAAAACCACATCTAGTGACCCTTTACTTTTGTAACATTCATTCCCTCTTGCTTTTTCTCATCCATTGCTGAGATAAGTCTAACCAAAGACTCTTACTCAGGTGAATAGTACCAATGCCATAAGAGAGGGGGGGACCTACCTGCTGTTATGAACAGGAATGTGGCAGAAAGAGAAGCGAGGGAATGACCATTTTAAGATGACTTCAGTAGGCCTGCTTATGTGGATAAGGGATGTAGGGTCAGGACCTTAGTTTGTAGATTCTTGCTTTGTCTTTGATTTTTCATGTACAACTATAGTGATGTATAAAATACTAACACAAGAAATATTCCCTTCAAAGAGAAAGGGAGCATCATTTTAGAGAGGCTTGAGAGGTGAGGGAGTGGAGACAAGTGTACATATTTTGGACTGGATCGTCCCACTGTAGAAAAATCCAGGGGAGAGAGTTCTGGAAGAGGAAGCATGTGCAATATCCCTGCAGAATTCATCCCCAGTCATTCTCTTGAGGTATCAGATAGGTTTGTCTTCCATATGGGACCCAACAAAACACCTGGAAAATACTTAAGGATTCAAGTGCAGCCAGTATAGTTAAATCAAAGGTCCTGTGCCTCTACACTAGTGACTAGATTCATAAAAGAACTTAGGCACCTTCCACTGTAGGAACCTAAATCCCAGAATCAGGTCCCACAGGTACTCACAAAACCCCCGCTCAGCTGCCCCTGAACCTTGTAGGCACCTAAAATTGCTCAGTACCTAAATTTTTGCAGTAGAGTTTCCTGGGCAATGACGTTTCCACCCCTGAGCATAAGCACTACAACTGCACGGCAGGCATCCAAATGCCTAAGTCCCCATAATTCACAAACCAGGAGTAGGTAGATGGGTGTTCCTCCACCTAATTCACCAGTGGGGCCTGATCTAGAAAGCGAGCTCCGACCTCACCTACTGTATCAGGCCCCTAATAGGCAATCTCTACAAACTGAGGGAGATGGGGGAGAGAAAATCCCTCACAACTTTTAGCCCAGTGGTTAGACTATTCATCTGGGACATCTCCGGTTCAAGTCCCCCCTCCATCTGAGGTTGAAAAATGGTTGAACAGGGATCTGCCACCTTTCAGGTGAATGCCCTAGCCACCGGGCTATGGGATATTCTGATGTGGGGCTCCCTCAGTTTCTCCTGTTGAAGCTGTTGTACTTTGAATTTTTTAAATTATTTATCCATCGACATTCAGTATCACCACACCTAAATTTCTTTGTGAATCTAGCCCTTAATGCAGGTTTATTTTCTGGAGAAGAAAGAGTTTGAGCAGTATTTTAAAAAGACAATATAAACTAATTTAGACTAATTGCAGAGTGGCCATTTCCTGTTCATGAGAGGTCTTACATTCTTTACATTTTCATTTTTGGGAAAGGGTGAGGGGAAAAGATTTCACAGTTACATTATCAAATTAGATAGATATTTTGATAGGACACAGTAATGCTAACTGGTTAGCATTTACAGCAGAAATGTCTGTAGACATTCACTATCCAGTTATAAAAATAAATAAATCAAATTAACAGAATTTTTAAAACTTCTAGTCTACAGTCACTAACTCAAGTCATATGACTAAACCTCAGAGGGGAACAAATAACACCTTTATTTTATATTCATGAAAAAGTATCAGTCTTCCTTTCTGGGTATATAAACAGTACCATTTTTATCAACGTATGAAACAAATATAAAACAACATTCCACACCTTCCATGGTTTAAAGACATAGGGGGAAATGGGGGTGGAAGGGCACAGAGGGAGATATAACAACTCTGGGCCTGATCCTGAACCTACCAAAGATTATAGATGGAATTTTCAAATGCACCAAATTGACTTAGGAACACAAATCTCATTCTAAATCAATGGGATTTATGCTGCTAAATATTTAGTTGCTTTTTAAAATTTCACACTATGGGTGTGCTGCTCTTGATTTCAAGAAGAGCAGGACTGGGCCTCAATAATAGCACAAGGTTAAATTGGCTGTCTAGTGAGTAGAAATTCTGAAGAAGACACCTATCACTTAATTATCTAAACCCTTGGATGCAAGTTTCTTAGGACGAACCTCTCCAGCCATTTAAAGGAATAGTGTTAATAGGATCCACAGGAAGATCCATCTACTGTAGTTTTCTAACTCGGAGATGGTTGTTGTGACACTAGGTCTTGAGGGAGGGTGAAGGAAGGGGTTTACAAAAACTAAAACTAAAAACAAGAACCCAATGACAGTGGAAGAATCCCTCATGCAATATAAAGAAAGAACCGCTCCACCTTTTCCCCTACTGAGCCCTATGGGAAAGTCTAACGGAATTTATTATAAAAAGGACAATCTTTCTGTAGAGTTATTTAGCGATGGAATTTAATAGAACATTTTATCCCTTCTATAGAATATCTATCCAGGATGGTTCAAAAAACTAGATACAAATGATCTCATTTTCTATTAAAATCTGTAAGGGTTTAGAGTAAATTGTATAAAATCCTATGGGTTTCATCTCTTTACAAAAGTCCTAACAGTTAATAAAGGGAAACAGAAAGACTAAACCTTCAGTACACATCTTGCAGTTTTTACTTGTTTTCATTACTCAAGTCTGCTTTACAATGTATTGACTTTAACAATCAAAAAGTTAAATATTAAATTACAGCCATCTGTGGTGTAATTGATACAACTTCACTCAGTCGACCTTAGCTTCAAATGAATTTATTCAGACTTTAAAGAGGTAGTGATAGCACTAAACAGGTCTGTCCAAATTCAGAAGCTTTCTCAAGTGTCACGTAGCCTCACAAAAGACACTTCTTAAGCTGTTTGCGCACAACTTTCAAACTATGAGATGACTACACTCTTTTATAATTTCACTGCTTGTCACCACACAAAAACACCCAATAAATGGGAACAGACCCAACACGAAAGTAAGATGTGTAAGAATCACTCTGATAGTACTCCAGGAACCCAGGGCAGCCAAAACGTTAAACGTGCTACCAACATGATCAGCAGCAGCCTGTCTCAGGAGCTACACTTAGGTTCCAAACCAATTCATAATAGTTTCACCCATTCGCTTAGATGAACTCTTTAAAAAAAAAAAATCTGAACTATTTACATGGATAACTTTTTTTTGCAGTTTCTCTCCATATACTATAGCTACTGATTACATACAGTGTGTAGAAAATTTGTTGCACTGGGCCGTTACATGGCCCATGGATTTTAACAGATATTTAAAGCCTAATGAATTCCGGCATCCCACCTTTGTTGCAATATCCTTCTGTAGAAGCAGTTTTAGGTTCTTCTATAAAAGTCACCCAGGAGTTCACCTTCCAGGCCTGCCTATACTAGAAATGTTTTTATCAAAATATCCCACCATCACCAAGCCTGGTTAAGCTCCACTGGTTTTAACAATGTTAAGCTTAGTACAGAATGGCTGTGTGCCACTAGGCCTGTGAGCATAGTATAGAGTTCAAGAGATCCACCCAAATTGAAGTTTTCAGGGTCCTTTTAAAATGGGGTTGGGAAGCCCCGTGTGTGGGCTTGGATGATCAAGTTCTACACTGACCTCAGCATACTACTGTAAAGGCACTCTCCACCTACTTCCATAACTCCTTCTCACCTCCTATTTTGCAGGGAAGGGATGATACAGGTGACATGAGAGACCCTCCCTCGTCCCAACCACACATTTTACTGTCTAAGCTGAACGAAATGCCAACACATGCAGTAAATGGTGAAAAGTCAATTAGATTTATCTTTCCAGTTTTAACATAAAGTAACAAAATGAATGTTACAGACTCAGTGGATTTTGACTTTTGCCATGTGACGTGGTATGAACTTTTTGTAACTTTGACTTGGTCAAGTGACTGGGGGCAGGAAATATTTCTTAGCATTCCTGTATATCGGGGTGGGCAACCTTTCAGAAGTGGTGTGCCGAGTCTTCATTTATTCACTCTAATTTAAGGTTTTGCGTGCCAGTAATACATTTTAACATTTTTAGAAGGTCTCGTTCTATAAGTCTATAATATATAAACTAAACTATTATTGTATGTAAAGTAAATAAGATTTTTAAAATGTTTAAGAAGCTTCATTTACAATTAAATTAAAATGCAGAGCCCCCCGGACCGGTGGCCAGGACCCGGGCAGCGTGAGTGCCACTGAAAATCAGCTCACATGCCGCCTTCGGCACGCGGGCCATAGTTTGCCTACCCCTGCTGTATATCATACCCTTGTTCCAGTCAAGCTAGTATATTAGTGTCCTTTTTATCTTTTAAATTTAGAAGTATGGAAAACAAACTTGACGTAAAATGGCCACACTGATTTAGTCATGCATTACTGTAAATTTCATTGCACTAGTCATGTTACCCATAATCAAGATATTTTAGATGATATAGTAGTTTATCTATTATTATTATTACTCGGATTTATTATTTTAAGCTGAATATTTGCACATTAGTGTATTCTTTGAAACCCTAGCCCTGAACATTATTATCCTACTAACTCCATGGAGGACTGTACTCTTAATCGTGCAGTCTCTAAACCAAGGGCTTCTTCCTATGGACTACTCCAGTGTTGCCATCTCTCATAATTTTATCAAGTCTGATGATCTTCAGTGTTTTTTGTAGTGCCCCAGGTGTTGGAATCAGATTGCATGAAAATTCCAGCTTTCATTACAAAAAAATTTGAGTCCTCATGGTTGTGGAAAGCTTCAAAACATGAAGCAAGTGCACCTTAAAGTCTCAGAAAATAGAAATGTATTGTTTTAAAAAATAATCTCTGGATTTTTAAGCCAATCTCATGATTTTTGAAAGCTTGGGGTTGACAGTACTGCAGGCACCCCCAGGAAGCCATGCTGCCCATAGATATTGTTCTTCTGCAGTTGAGTAGTTTTCATAGATTCATAGATTCTAGGACTGGAAGGGACCTCGAGAGGTCATCGAGTCCAGTCCCCTGCCCGCATGGCAGGACCAAATACTGTCTAGCCCATCCCTGATAGACATTTATCTAACCTACTCTTAAATATCTCCAGAGATGGAGATTCCACAACCTCCCTAGGCAATTTATTCCAGTGTTTAACCACCCTGACAGTTAGGAACTTTTTCCTAATGTCCAACCTAGACCTCCCTTGCTGCAGTTTAAGCCCATTGGTTCTTGTTCTATCCTCAGAGGCGAAGGTGAACAAGTTTTCTCCCTCCTCCTTATGACACCCTTTTAGATACCTGAAAACTGCTATCATGTCCCCTCTCAGTCTTCTCTTTTCCAAACTAAACAAACCCAGTTCTTTCAGCCTTCCTTCATAGGTCATGTTCTCAAGACCTTTAATCATTCTTGTTGCTCTTCTCTGGACCCTTTCCAATTTCTCCACATCTTTCTTGAAATGCGGTGCCCAGAACTGGACACCATACAGTGGGATACAGCAGAAAGGAGTTCCTGGCAGAATATCCCTGGGTCTAGAGACGATAACATGGAGTGGAGAGTACTTGATCTCCAATTCCACACCAGGCTCTGCCCAGAAAATAAAAGTTTGAAGACTGGGAAGTAGATGGACTTGAGGCATACAAGTGTCTACAGACTCCTGATGAGCAGAGAGAACATGCAGGAGAGCCAGTGGTTCCCCATTTCTCAGTTTTGAGGTCATCTGCTCTGATTTGCTCCCCTGTTCATTTCCTAGAGTCTATTTTTTTTTAAACCAAATCCTAAAAAAAAAAAATAATAATAATAATAATAAGGCAAGAAGCCTGTAATATATATTTATCATTAAATCAGGTATAACCCCCAGTCTTCAATCTTGTACATATATTTCTGGTTATAAATCAGTGATGCATTAAATAATTCTAATCTAGTCTCTTGCCTAGTAACAAAGATTTGGAATGCAGAACTGAACAGAAGTTTCTTGAAACTTTCAGGATGGTGGAGTTTCGCTCATTTAGACCTTGTCTATGCTAGGAAATTTTAAGGGGAAAAAATCCCACTGGTGCTGCCATTAGCACAAGTGGGAGAACTATATACACATGATTTTGGCAGCATTGAACACTGTCAGTTAAACCTGCAGTAACTAGATCAAAAGACTTAGGACTTGATTCTGCATCCTCAACTCCCACTGATTTTAGGCCTCACTTCTTCTGATCTAGTTACTGAATTAAGAATCACATTTATCCCCAACCCTCCTTCCCAAATAAAATATTAAATAGTTACCTTATAAAAGAAATTAGTACGTCCCACAGATCCAATTTTCCCGGTGTGGTTCATGAAACAAATGTTTCCTTCAGTAGCCCCATAAAACTCACACATCTTGATGTCACCAAATCGGCCTAAAAATTCTCTCCATACATCACTCCTTACTCCATTTCCAACTGCCAAGCGAACTTTGTGATCTTTTTCTCTTTCTTTCTATTAAAAGAGAAATTAAAGAACATGTTAAAGAATAAAGTATTGTAATGGGTGTGTTTGACTGTAGCAGATACTACAGAAAAAAAATGTACGAACTTATAGGCATCTAACAGAAAGCACAAGAGAAACTAATAAGTTCAAGTAAATTACAGTGCATTTCTAATGTTATGAACTGTATCTAAGATACAGCTGTAGTTCAGCAAACACTGAACCAGTGTTATAAATATATGCATGTAAATTGATAGCAACAGTTAAAATGTTGCTTAAATGAATATTAAAGAAAGGATGCTTGGGTTAGAGAATATGAATATATGCAGGTTTTAGAAAAATTAACCTATCATTCTTCTCTCTAGAATAACTAAATTAAAAATTGATGTTGGGGAGGGGTTAGTAAAATGAATAGGGAAAAGCAGGAATTGTTTCTGTAATAGATTTATCTCAGGAGAGGTTATCAATTACCTCCTGGTCCTTTCAAATGCATTATAACTTTCATGAAGTCTTGGTTGCTTCTCAAGCAATTACAGTAACTCCTCACTTAATGTTGTAGTTATGTTCCTGAAAAATGCGACTTTAAGCGAAACGATGTTAAGCGAATCCAATTTCCCCATAAGAATGTAAATGAGGGGGTTAGGTTCTAGGGAATTTTTTTCTATATATAGACACACACACAGTATAAGTTTTAAACAAAATTTAATACTGGTACACAGTGATGATGATTGTGAAGCTTGGTTGAGGTGGAGGAGTCAGAGCGTGGGATATTTACCAGGGAATGCCTTACTGCTAAATGATGAACTAGCAATTGGCTGAGCCCTCAAGGGTTAACTCTCACAGTCTACAAGGCAGCAGGAATGGAGGGAGGGGAGAGAGAGAGAGAGAGAGAGAGAGAGAGATGCGCATTTCCCCTTTAAGTACACTGCCTTGTTAATTAGATCAGCTTGCTGAGACCGCAGCTGATGCCAGCAAAGCCCTGTCGTGTCCCCCCCCCCCCGCTCTATGGAAAATGGCGTAAGCAGGGTGCAGGAGCAGGGGGGAGGAGGACACCCTGACATTAGCCCCCCTCTTCCTCCCATCCTTCCCCCCACCCCCAGCACAGTAAGCAGGAGTCTCTGGGAGCAGCTCCAAGACAGAGGGCAGGAGCAGCACATGGCAGTGGGGGGAAGGACAGCTGCAATTGCTAGCCTGCTGGGCAGCTGCTGCACAGGGAACTTAGGGGAGCAGAAAGCTGATAGGGGGACTTGATAGGGGGGCTGCTGGTCCACCCTGGTTCCAAGCTCCCACCAGCTAGCTGCAACGGGCTACTCTTCCTGCAAGCAGTGGACAAAGCAGGCAGCTGCCAAACGATGTTAGAAGGGAGCATTGCACAACTTTAAACAAGCATGTTCCCTAACTGATCAGCAATGTAACAATGAAACAACGTTAACTGGGATGACTTTAAGTGAGGAGTTACTGTACAAATTATGAGCATTCCTAGCCTGATTAGAGCATCTGATCCATCTCCTATAGTACCATCAATATTAAGACTTGCAACTAGGGCTGTCGATTATTCGCAGTTAACTCACGCAATTAACTCAAAAAAATGAATCGTGATTAATCACAGTTTAATCGCACTGTTAAACAATAGAATACCCATTGAAATGTATTAAATATTTTGAATGTTTTTCTACACTTTCATATATATTGTATTCTGTGTTGTAATTGAAATCAGTGTATATTATTTGATTACAAATATTCACACTGTAAAAATGATAAACAAAAAATAGTGGTTTTCAATTCACCTCATACAAGTACTGTAGTGCAATCTTTGTCATGAAGGTGCAACTTACAAATGTAGATTTTATTTTGTTACATAACTGCACTCAAAAACATAATAAATTTAAAACTTCAGAGCCTACGCTATTAGCCAGGATCTGCAAGGATGGTGTCCCTACCCTCTTTTTGCCAGAAGCTGGGAATGGGCGACAGGGAATGAATCACTTGATGATTACCCGTTCTGTTCATTCCCTCTGGGGCACCTGGCATTGGCCACTGTTGGAAGACATGATACTGAGCCAGATGGACCTTTGGGTCTGACCCAGTATGGCCATTCTTATGTTCTTCAAGTCCACTGAGTCCTACTTCTTGTTCAGCTAATCACTAAGACAAACAAGTTTGTTTACATTTACAGGAAATAATGCTGCCCTTTTCTTATTTACAATGTCACCAGAAAGTGAGAACAGGCATTTGCTTTCCACTTGTGTAGCTGGCATTGCCAGGTATTTACATGCCAGATATGCTAAACATCCGTATGCCCCTGCATGCTTCGGCCACCATAACAGAAGACTTGCTTCCATGCTGACGATGCTCATTAAAAAAAGAATGCGTTAATTAAATTTGTGACTTAACTCCTTGGGGGAGAATTGTCCCCTGCTCTGTTTTACCCACATTCTGACATATATTTCATGTTATAGCAGTCTCGGATGATAACCCAGCATGTTGTTCATTTTAGGAACACTTTCACAACACACACAGAAGGTACCAATATGAGATTTCTAAGGATAGCTACAGCACTCAACCCAAGGTATAAGAATCTGAAGTGCCTTCCAAAATCTGAGAGGGATGAGGTGTGAAGCATGCTTTCAGAAGTCTTAAAGAGCAACATTCCAGTGTGGAAACTACAGAACCCGAACTACCAAAAGAGAAAAATCAACCGTCTGGTGGTGGCATCTGACTCAGATAATGAAAATGAACATGCATCAGTCCGCTCTGCTTTGGATTGTTATCGAGCAGAACCCATCATCAGCAGGGATGCATGTCCTCTGGAATAGGGGGTGAAACAAAGGGACATATGAATGATTAGCGCATCTGGCACGTAAATATCTTGCGACTCTGGCTACAACAGTGCCATACGAATGCCTGTTCTCATTTTCAGGTGACACTGTAAACAAGAAGTGGGCAGCATTATCTCCTGCAAATTAAACAAACTTGTTTGTCTGAGGGATTCACTAAACAAGAAGTAGGACAGAGTGGACTTGCAGGCTCTAAAATTTTACATTGTTTTATTTTTGAATGCAGGGATTTTTGTACATAATTCTACATTTGTAAGTTCAACTTTCATGATAAAGACGGTGCACTACATTACTTGTATTAGGTGAATTGATAAAGACTATTTCTTTTGGGTTTTTTTTTTATAGTGCAAGTACTTGTAATCAAAAAATAAATATAAATAGAGCACTGTACACTTTGCATTGTGTTGTAATTGAAATCAATATATTTGAAAGTGTAGAAGACATCCAAAAATATTTAAATAAATGGTATTCTATTATTGTTTAATCACACAATTAATCATGATTAATTTTTTTAATCGCTTGACAGCCCTACTTGCAAACTTTTTTTTTTAAATCTCAAAATTTTGTTCAATGTTACTTGGATTATTTTAGCCTCCTTGTTCACTGCAATCTCTAGTATTGCTAGAGTGAAACTGCAACAATTATAGTCATACAAAGAATGTATTGGAGACTTGGGGTATGTCTACCCTGGAATAAAAGACCTATGGTGTGGCTATGACTGGCCTGGGTCAGCTGACTCAGGGTTGCGGGGCTCAGGCTACAGAGCTAAACCCTGCTGCATAGACATTCAGGCTTGGGCTGGAGCCTAGGCTCTGGGACCCTCCCCTCTTTATTTGTTTATCATTAAACAAACGTTTATTTGATTTCACTATAAACATATCTAAGTGCTGTATATTACACGGAGCAGTGATCCCAGGTGGATCTAGTAAACTGGGGTGTACTAGTTTTTTGGAAGCAGCAAATCCCTCATCCACACCACTGGGTGCCAGCAAGGGAGTCATTGTGAGCACAGGAGAGATCAAGCTCCTGGCTCTCGTTTTCAGTGCAAGCCTGACCATGGCTTGGAGCATCCAGTTCAGGCCCTGAGCTGGAGCATGCTCAGTTGCTGTGTAGGGATGATGCCTCCGGAGTCTGGTCAGCACTAGGAGCTGTGAGAGGCTCAAGCACGTTCAGTGAGAACAGAGTCTTCTTAGATTTTAGCTGCTAAATCAAAGTAGTCTCTAAGCATGTGCAAACTGCATTTTTTTCCAGACTTGTAAATTCATCAAATTTAGGCACATTTTCATGGGCACAGCAAACGGTCAGACTCCACTTAAATTTCAACTCACTACTTCAAAGCACAGGAGCCCTACCACTGGTTCAAAGAAAAGGTCACCAGATTTTTTTTTTTAACATGGGTCAAACAATGTATTCCCTCCCCAGCTTGATCTTGGAAATGGCTGGAGTATTTTGGCTGAAATTAAAGTCAGACTGAGGCGGACATATGGCATGTAAAATTTCAGCCCAGACAGTTAAAGTTTGGCAATGTTATAAGCAATTGAAAATAAGATCTTATCATGGGAAGTGTAAGACCGCCTTAATCATACCAGCTTCACCTATAATACTCTTTATAGACAAATAAATCAAAATCTAATGCATTGCTGCATTCTCGATAAGTGATGAACTGGGGTCAGACAACACTACTAACATTGGCTGCTTTAGAAAACAGGGAAGCAATTTCAAGCTCTTGCCATGCATGTTATATGGAGCTCCATTGTTAGACCTCAGCACACTTTGGTGGAGAAAATGAGTATTTCAGTAAAGTAAACTCTGAATTTCCTTTTTGAACTGTGGAAATTATATTCCACTGTGTGTGTCAAAAGTGCACATTTTTCTTCTCTCCCCCCCACGTCCCCCCATGCCCTTTAAGAATGGATAACTCACTATGAAGGAAGAGCAATGTCTTTGAAGTGGGGTTCCCAAAACAAATAATGAACCAGAAATAAATCCACATTTCGTACATGTTGGCATCTCTTACCACACAAGTATCTAAAGCATCCACCATCCTGTTACAATCCCTGTTCCATTAATCTGTTCTAGTTTGCTTTTACCACATCCATGTTTTTACCTTTCCCTACTGCTCGGTGACCTCATTGCAGTAAGAATTAGGTAACCACCATTTCTATAAAGTCACATACAACTTTGCTCTTTTCCTACCCTTGCAGCTCTGTGATCTTGTTTCAACATGTGTTGCATTATTCAGCATGATGGAGCGGATGGAGGGTGTTACCAGCAACAATAGTGTCTAAATACAGCAGTGATGCAATGAGTGCCTGACTGTCAAATTTCACATACCATAATATAGACTTTCATATATTTGAGAGATGCAATGAGGTTTTACATGTATTTTAAATTTACCAAATACTGAAGAGCTTGTGACTATCAATATACTTTGAAAAAAAGTGTTTAAATGCCATCTTGAATTTCAGTAGAAAAGCTTTGTGAGTCATTTTGCTTCTAGAAAACTATTCACACTCTGAATGCTATAAAATTGAAATAGATAAGTCAATTTGATTTAAAGTAGCAACTATTTTAGAATTGGTTATTTTTCTTTCAGTTTCATTGCTACACTGAAATTAATGTGTCAGTTGCTGAACTACAGTTACCCCTTGCTGAGGTCATTGATTTCTCAGTCATTCAAATGTAAAGAATTCTGGTAACACCCCACTGAAAACAAAACAAAGAACTCCTTTCACTGAGATCATTTGTTCAACAATGAACAGAAGAGAGAGAGAGAGAGAGAAAAAAGTATACATAGATTGAATGGCTCATTCATAAGCCAAGGAAAATTGACGCTCTTTAGAGATCAAGTTAGATACAGGTAACTGTTTCCATTTATACTTTTCAGGAACAAAGACAAATTTGTTGATGGTATGCTGAAGAACAATTCCACACAAGGGACCAGGCTCTGGTTCTTATTTCCACCAGGCAAATCCAGTATCAATAGTGGAATCAGTGGTCTTGATCCTCAGCCTCATTATGGCTGCTTTGCACTGCTCCAATATAAAGTGGCCCTAAACTCAGTGCATCTAGGCCCCAGAGGATCTCTCCTGCACAGGCAGATTCTCAGGAGGAGAAGAAACACAGATACTGCTGGGGATCTGGTCCAATGTCTCTTTGGCCATGTCTACACTTACCAGTAGATTGGCACTGCTGCAATTGATGCAGCGAGTGTCGATTTAGCAGGTCTGACACGCTAATTCGATGGGAGAGTACTCTCCCATCAATTTGTATACTCTATCTCCCAGAGAACCATAAAGGAAGTTGACGGGAGATGCTCTCCCATTGACACAGCACAGCGTAGCCACCACAGTAAGTGGATCTAACTACGTCAACTTCAGTTACATTATTCACATAACTGAAGTTGCGTAAGTTAGATCGATTTACCGCAGTAGTGTAGACCAGCCCTTTGTGGCTACAACTTTAATGCCATCTACAGTACAAGACAGGGCTGCTAGATTTCAGGAAATGTTTTTCTGTAGTATCTAGAAATTCCTGCAAAGGCATAAAGGAGTCACATGGAGGTACCAAAGCCCAGTGCTGGACAGTGACCTTTCCTAAAAGTGGGGGCTGTCCTAAAAGCAATCCATTCAACCATCCCTGCAGTCCAGCTCCACGCACTTCAATTAGATTTCATTGTTGAAGTTACAAGGCTTGTAATTTAGTCAAGTGCATGATGGTGACAATAACCCATTAAGGGAGGACCCTCTATGCCACAAAAGCTTCCTGGAGACATTCTGTGGGCATGCAGTGCAGGTGGAGCAACTGGAGAACTCCTGCATGCTAATGAAGTTGACTTCATGTCAGCTCTGAATGGGCCAGTGTAGCAGGAAATGCTGGATTGAGGTAGGCATAGGCCATTGAATCCACACTCACAGATCCAATGGGTGGGAGCTCCTGATCAGAGAGAGTGGAGAGGCAAAAGGTGTTATTCCAGTTCACAGAAGGAAATAGCTGGCCACAGATGGTTTGTGCTACAATCCCACAATATGCTCCAGAACAGGGGTGTTTTTCTTTCCTCCCTCTCTTTCCCCAACCCATGCAGGGCCAGCCCTAGACCAAATGGCACCTCCTCCATTTGTTAAACTTCTGAATACCTTACAGCACTCTGAGCCTGGTACCCCAGGCAGTGACCTGGGTTGCCTGACCCTAAATCTGGCTTTGAACCCATGTACGGGTTTCCAGAATTTTATGGGAGTTTCCAGAATTCCACCACATACAGACATACACCATCTTGGGACTAATCTTAAACTGGTGTAAACCATCATCGTTCCAAAAATCTAGACTGAAGTCAGTCTGGATCCTCAAATGCTATAAATCAGTGCATCTAGCCTCTTTAATTTCATCCAAATATTTTCAATTAAAATATCAGGAAGTCTTTTGTTAGTAGAACTAAAGGAGTGTTAATGCAAGTTGTTCACTTTTGCTTTCATGACAAGTTATTTAGGTCAAAAACATTGTAAACTACCATTTTATTAATGTTAGCATTACTAATAGGGTCAGGAGTTCATCATCATCATCCCTTGTACTTGCTAAAAGAGATGTCTGTGAATCCTAAAATGTGAAGGATAGATCACGAGATTTACATTCTTGTATTTACAAGGTAGCTTTACAGAAATCATGCATATCCACACTATATGCATTAATGTTTTAAATTCTGTGCTACACCACCAGATGTTACTGTCTGCTGAGTATATTCTTGATGTATAGAGCTATTGCCTTAAAAGATTTTGTTCTCTAACTGTGCTCTTAAATCTGATATTTTTCAATAGTAACTTAAAACTCAGTCCCAAGCCTGGCTTCAATAGGACTCTTCTGATGAGTAAGGCTTGTAGAAATGGGCCCATGGTTTGGAAAATTATCTCCCAGCAATCTGTAAAATTACTCTTAATAATATTTGTATTCCTTCTAAAGACTTTGTATAATATTGAAGAGTAAATGATTATAGATCAAAGATACAGAACTACAATTAGTACACAAGTACCTGGTTCTTATGATATTCTGTTCACATTAAATTGTTAGAGAGGGAGTATACTCTAGAGGTAAAAGTACAGAACTAGAAGTTGAGTGTTCTGGATCAGCCATTGACTTTTGACCATAGGACAAGGTATTTTGTACCAGTCCATACCTCTATTTCTTCACCTATAAAATGTAGTAATATTACTCCATCTCATAGGGTATTGTGAGAGGCTGAATAGATTAACATTCCTAAAGTTATTAACTACTGGTATTATGGGCAGCACCTACAGGCCACAGTCTGGATCTAATAAAGACACAAATAGATGAAGTCCTTGCGGCAGAAAGCCTACAATATAATTCAAGGCAAAAATGCAACAAATGAGTTCTATGGCCTGTGTTATACAGGAGGGCAGACTAGATTATCATAATGGTCCATTCTGGCCTTAAACTATTATTTTTTTTAAAGTAGTAATACACAAGAAAGCATGCACATATACCAAATAGCTGGATGTCTCTTGAGAGCCTTTGCCAAAGTTCCTTTAATCATATGATATTTGCTGGTATTTAATGTAACTGAAATTCTGGAAACATGTTTCTCCTTTATGAATGTTTGTTACATTTTTGTAGTAATTAGTTAACAAGTCCAGATCTGCTTTATTATTGCTAGATACCCAGACAGCTGGACTCTTCCTCAGACATTCTTTCTATAATGATGTCCTTTTTATTCTAAGTAAGCGGATAGGTAACTGATAAATGAGACTGTCATCTATAATCAACAGGAGATTAAATGAGTGTGGAAGGAACTACATAACTGTAGTAATATAAAATCTTACTTAACATCTGCATTAAAAACCCAAGAGACTGGATTCTCTGTTCTACCTTTCCTACTTTGGGTGCAGGAAATGATGAGTGGGAGGGAAGAAAAGATGACTTTAAGCTGTCTTGTGGATTTTGGTTCTGGTGCAACTAAGCAGTCTCAGGGCTGTAACAATCCTCTATGGGCCATTACATCAGCAAAGAATAATAGATGGAGTACCAACCACTCCAATTCCCAGCTCTCCTGCTGGGTGCCAGGTGGGGAGAAAACAGAGCCAGGGAGCCACAAGGAGACAATCTGCAAGGATTGTCTATATCCTACTGCACCAAAAGGTGCAATTAGGAAAAGGGCTTTGTATTTAGAGAGAAACACACAGAGGGATAAAAAAAGGAAAGGCATCTTGAGTGTTGAAAACAGATTGTAAAACACCCCTGAGATAGGTAAAAGCAGGAGACCTAAGATCTGAGGGAGTGTACACAGAGACCAGAAAGGTAACAGAGGTGCAGCAAGCCTTGTAACTGTGATACTCACCTATTCTCAAGGCCATGCTATGTTGTAATCACACACATTTTATATATAAAACACAACAACCCTCAAATCTTTAAACTGCAAGATACTGGGCAAACCTCTACTAAATTTGCAGATGAAAGCATAGGTACTGGAACTAAGGGTGCTGTTGCACCCCCTAGCTTAAAGTAATAACCCAAATACATGATTTCCACCTTCAGCACCCCCACCATAAAAACTGTTCCAACACTACTGGACGAAAGTGAGACATTCATTCCTGTTCTTGTGTTATTACTTTGTCTAACATAGGTCCATGTCATACCTTCATAGCAAGTGGATTTGCACAGAATGAGGAAGCACTGTCCACCCATTCTTTCTTTCTTCTTCTGAGTGGCAAGGAGTGTTAGCTCAAAGATGTCTGTCCACTGTATGTTCTTCTCCACTTCAACATTTGGATTTTCAGCAGGGAATGAATGCTGATCCTGTCAGCATTAACTTAGTTGCCTTTCCCTTCTAACTCATTGTTCTGAAGCAGAATAGTTTTAATCCTTACGAAATTTATCCTTGAGCATCTTTTCTAAAAACATTACAGAGAATTTAATCCCATTGAAAGGAGCCTGGGTCAAACTGGATCTTGAAGTCCAGCCCGAATATGTCTACACAGAAAGAAAAAAAGAAAAAGAAAAAAAAAAAAAAAGCACCTAGAGCACTGAATCTCAGAGGCTGAGTCTACAGCTCAGACTTGCACTACAATGCTAAAAATCACTGTGTAGACATTTGGGCGTGGGCTCAAACTCAGGCTCTGAAACACTCCGCAAGCTTCAGAGCCCAAGTTTCAGCCAGAGACTGAACATCTGCACGGCTATTTTTAGCACCGTAGTGCAAGCCCAACTCTGTAGACCCAGGCTCAGACTCACTGCTGTTAGACATGTAGACATACTGTCAGTGTCCAGGGTCATTAGCCATACATTTCTTCTAGTTAGACTGTTGTGAAGTAGAGATCTAGATGAAAACTTAGCCAATATCTACAGGTCTCATTTTTAAGTACTGAAAATACAAGAATTCTAAATTAATAAATGTTGGGGGTTTGAAGTAAGGTAGGGATTTAACCCAGGAGACAATGCAAGTGGATAATGGAATGACCTCTTTTACCTAGCAACAGTACAAGAGCTCCACAAGTCAAAATATCATTTAAATAACTCATAACATCAAGGCTGAGAAAAAAAAAACCCTGAAAATTCGTTATATAGGCTTTGCATACTCTAAGCCTTGGCCATGGGGAAAACTTTCTAGGGAAGGAATATCAACATGGTCTGTAAAAGTAATCTCAGAACCTACAGGGGAAATGGGAGGCGGTAGCTGACCTATACCATACTCCATTCTGAGATTTGTCAAAGCACTTAGCCCTTTCAACAAAGAGGCTTTCAATGGAGCCTGACAGGAAGAACACTTATTAGTTTTATGACTAACCTTTTTCATTAAAGTATCCATATTAGTACATTAATACAGATACCGCTCTCTGCTGCATTTGCTAAAGTACACTTCTATTGAGGAGATGAAGAAGCTGAGAGGGGAATTTGGAACAACAAAGCTGTGTAGACAATAACTGGTTAGGAACTCTAGCAAAAGCTGCACATTTCAAGCTCCCTTGAGTGGAGAAGGGAGAGCTGGTGACTGAGGCATTCTGGTAACAGGTGGCCTTTCACAGGTCTGCAGGTTGCTAAAGCACTGCATACAGACTAGGGCACAGGAAAGCTCTCACTGCAAGAGTTGTTGCAGATGCGTGAGAAGGATTCAGCAAGTCAAAAGGTTGGAGCTGAGAAAAGGTTTGTTCACAAGAGTTGATGCTAGAGAAAAGACACCAAGAAAAAACAAATCTTCAAATATTTAGTGAAAAATAGCATAACAACAGCTTCACAGGATGGAGATCATCGATGAGTCCTGCCTGTTCACATCTCAGTCACAGGGATCCCTACTAGTACTCAAACCAAAATGCTTTCAGCAGCCTCAGAAGACAGGGTAGTGAGTCCTCAAGATTGGATTCTTGGGCTTCCAGGTTATACCTATGAGCAAGTGAAGAGGAAAAGCTCCTTGTTTACTATGGGTCCCATTGGTGCCTATAGGCCATCTCCTGTAACTGCAAATTTCAAAGATTTTCACCCAGCTGTGGTTATTTTTAATTTAGTATTACTTTTAAATAATATTGTATTACCAGATGTGATAGATGTTAAATAGGGGTTAATTAGGAGGTCTTTCACATACAGCAATGACAACCTTGTTCTTTAACCCACATGATACCAGCACAGAATTTTTTCCTTATGCAAGCCAGATTTCTACCGGTGCTAAGATTTTTTTTTTTTTTAATAATAGTACTTGTTAGTGAAACTGAGATGACACGGTAAACAATTTCATTCACTTGGAAAATATTAATGAATATATCTCTACATGGAGTAACAGGTTTTTACTCATACTATTTATTTGTATGAACATGTTTCTCCTCCAGTTCTAACATGGTAAACTATTACAGGTTTTCTTCCAACTACAATCTAAAACTTTAGAACTGATTCAGTTTATAAGGTTAACTCTTTGAAGATAAGTGTTAGGATTTTCTTTATCTGACCTGCAAATTAAGTAAATGGTACACTGGTAGGAAGAGTTTAGGATGTGCCAGGGCCAAGGAATTAGACATGTATGCCCATATGCTGGTAGGAGCTATTTAATGGAAGTGTGAGTTCATATCGATACAGAGAGGGGAAATGCAGTCCTAGAAGGTGTAGTCTCTCCTCAGTGTAGTTATTATTGTTGTGTCAAATTCCATACGAGGAAAGAAACTTTACAACTAAAATTAATTTTAAAAAACTAAGGCTCTGTGGAGCTTGTAATGATCATAGATGATTTAAAGAATAAGAAAAGACTTGGCTGTGCCTGTTTTTGTCTATGAAAATAAATCTACCACTGCCATTGAAATAAAATCAAGCAGCACTCTTCAGCAAAGTCAAGCAACTGAGGGATGGAGAGAGGGGAACTTAACTGGCTGAGAGGATAGTTGCTGAACTTGTAAACCAAGTAAGGAGGGGGGTGAGGGAGAAACAGAAGAGCATGCAGTAAAGAGGAACCAGCTTTACATGGTGACCTTCTTGGTAGGTTTGACTTCCAGTATAGTCTTGTGCCCAATTGTCCAGTGTACTGCATCCTGTGTAATCATTTGCATTTGTGTGAAGTGGATATAAAACACTATCATTTCCATCTGATACCATTCTGGCAGCTGGGAAGTGCTGGCCAGAGGACTCCCAGACCATGCCACCTTTTCCCCAGGAACATCCTCTGTGCTGGCATACAGGAGGGAGGAGTGGATTAGGAGCTGGAACAGTGGTTCTAACATAAGAATGGCCATACTGGGTCAGACCAAAGGTCCGTCTAGCCCAGTATCCTGTCTTCCAACAGCGGCCAATGCCAGGTGCCCCAAAGGGAATGAACAGAACAGATAATCATCAAGTGATCCAACAGAGGCTAGGGACGCCATCCCTGCCCATCCTGGCTAATAGCCACTGATGGACCTATTCCTCCATGAACTTATCTAGTTCTGTTTTGAACCCTTTTATAGTCTTGGCCTTCACAACATCCTCTGGCAAGGAGTTCCACAGGCTGACTGTGCATTGTGTAAAAAAAAAAATACTTCCTTTTGTTTGTTTTAAACCTACTGCCAATTAATTTCATTGGGTGACCCCTAGTTCCTGTGTTATGAGAAGGAGTAAATAACACTTATTTACTTTCTCCACACCAGTCATGATTTTATAGACCTGTATCATATCCCCACATAGTTGTCTCTTTTCCAAGCTGAAAAGTCCCACTCTTATTAATCTCTCCTCATATGGCAGCCATTCCATACCCCTAATCATTTTTGTTGCCCTTTTCTGAACCTTTTCCAATATAATCTACACCACTCAAAGATTCACATGTGCAAGGGGAAATCTTCAGGAGGTTGGCTCCACTAGCTTTAGGGCCGCTTTGCACCGCTGAAGTGCAGTCAGAGCATGAACCAAAATCTGGCTCTCGTAGTATGTGCACATTGCATTTTAAAACCTGGGGCCGCGAGTGTCAGAGTCGGATCTACAGGTGCTAAAAACAGCTGTGTAGACATTCAGTCTTGGGCTCTGAAGCCCGGGGAGGGGGCTGGTCTTCAGAGCCCGAGCTCCAGCCTGAGCCACAATGTCTACACTAATGTTTTTAGCACCTGTAGATCAGTCTCTGACACTTGCGGCCCCAGGTTTTAAAATGCAACGTGCACATACTACGAGAGCCAGATTTTGGTTCATGCACAAGCCTGAGTCTGTAGAACCAGGCTCTCAGACTTGCTACCACGGGTTTTCAAACACAGTGTAGACATTTCTTCAGATTTTGACTTTCCAAAGTGAAACAACAGCGTCAATTTATAGGCCAACACTCCTGTACTATTCAGAGGCTACATCAGACCCCAAAGGTCCCCTTCAATCCTTGAGGAGGCCACTTAGGGATCTGGGGCAAAAGCAGTACTTGGTCCTGCTAGTGAAGGCAGGGGGCTGGACTCTATGACCTTTCAGGGTCCCTTCCAGTTCTAGGAGATAGGATATCTCCATATATTATTTATTATTATTTATTTATTTTGAGTTACTATAGCCTTTGCTACTGATTGTAGCAAACCTAAGTGAAAACTAAAGTGTCTGATCCAATGCCCATTGAAGTTAATGAGAGAGTCTTTCCAGTAACTTCAGTGGGCACTGGATTGGGCCCTAAAAGTAAATTGTTAATAGTGCTGAAAAATAATCTTGGCTCACATTCTTCTCCTGTTAACAGAAACTACTGCTGAAGTCAGTGCTGATTATTTTGGAAGATCACTGACAGATGACTGGATTAGAAAGGAGTTTTCATGTTAATTTGGAGGAGTTAATATTAATAAATATCTCACCATATTTTCTTTAAATTTAAGTTGCTAAACAAAATCTACAAAATGACAGGGAAATTTACTAATTGTATATATATTTTTTGGAGTCCCAAGAACAATTTAAAATAATTCTTGCATGACAAGGAGGAGATTTTCAAGGGCACAAAAGGCTGTCAAGGCTGAATCCCCACTCTGTCAGTTTGAGTACAGAAGGTGGGGGCCCTGCAAGGATTTTAAAAATTAATACTTGCCACTCCAGGCTTGCATTAAACTCCCAAGGTTACAGTTTTTCTCTGACCTTGGCTTGGTAAATGCTGCCACCATCCAAATGCAAAAAAACCCCTTTGGTCTCAGGAAGGAGCACTTGGGAATTCCTCCCTGTGGGATACCCTCAAGCCCTTTCACCCTCCACCCCCATTGCCAGATACCTTATATATTCATTTACACCTGTGGAAAGAGGATATAAAATACTGCTGTTATGCTTTGATAGCATTTTACAGGTACAAAGAAGAAAGAATCCATCCCCAACTTTATTATCCAGATATCAAATAATGAACCCAGATCTATTATATAGATGTGTATTTACAGAACTCTCGACTATGTCATATGCTAGATACAATTTTATAAAAACCTAAGACACAGGCTCTGTTATTTAATGTAAAGGGTCAGATTCTGGGCTACTTTACAACCAGTGCAATCCCACTAAATGCTTGAGACCACTTACACCAGAGATGGCCCAACCTCCCTATGTAGCAAAAATTTTCAATTATTGCTCAAATAGCTTTTACACACTGAATTAAAGACTCAGGCCCATATTTTCAGGAGTACACATGCACTTTTATGTACATCTCAGTCAAAATCCCTGACTTGAACATGCATTTTTATTTTAAATATTTGGGTCTTCCTTCTTTTGCTCTCTGTTTAAGCAAATCAGAAAGTTCTTTTTAGACATGCATAATGTAATGCCCTGATTTTAATACAATCACTGAATGCAGCTTCCAGCTAAAATGCTATATCAGCTTTTAACCTACATATGTAATTCATGAGAGCTAATAGGAGTTATGTACACAATAGAGTGCAAACCTAATATCGCTAGTGGATGGTAACAAATTGTTTCCTATATTATGTCAAGTGTACTTGAATTTTTGGACATAATATTTATATATTACTTACAGCTGAGATACAGCTGAGGACTTAACTATGCTAAGTTTTTCAGTTTCTACACAGTTGGAAGTTTTGGTTAGTCACCAACGTGCTAAAGATACGGGGCTGGATTGTGGATAGTCACTACTCTGCCCCACTTGGAGCTCAGACACGATGGCTTCCAGACCTGGGAGTAGTGTGTTCACTCTGCTAGCCAATTCATGGTTCTTCCCCTTTGTGGAGGTTAGTGCAGATGGTAACACCTCCCTGTAGGGACCTTGCAGTCACAGAGATCAAGAACTCCCATTTTGCCCAACTGCTGCATAAGGACAGGAGGAGGGAGAGGCTCCCTCTTCCCTCCATGTGTACCTCTAGAAGGTGTAGACACATTGGTCTGCACTCTTAAGGCTGAAAAGTCTGAAGGGCAAACTAATTTAATAGGAACTTAAAACAATTTTCTCTTGAGCTTTTGAACTGTATTGACCCCTATAAAACCTTCAAGAACAGAGCAGAGGGATGGCCTATGTGCATGCATGTTCCGCAAGCCAAAATAAAGCTAATAGGGCCAAAACTAGGTAAGTCTACAAAACTTGATATTGTCTATTCAAGCAGATCACAAGAACCAAGACTCTGAAAATGCATGAATGCTAATGTAGGTACTCTAGACTTATCCTTTGCTAAAGTTTTAGCACGAACATTTTCTTTTCCAAATAAAATAAAACTGATTCAGTTTTCTGTCTCATTGAACATTTTCCCCCTTACATCTTTAAACATGGTATCAACTCCTTGGTGCCAGTTCAGTATTCCCAGCACGAATCTATTGGCAGCCAAGGATGCATCAGCAACTTTGCACAGAAAGAGGGGTGGAGGGGACATTTTTTTTCTTTTAAATTACTGTTCACATTTCCCTTTTAATGTAAATATAGCTAGAACAGTTAGCATGCAAGTAAAGTTTAGCGAATAACCAAATGCTAGGATAACCATTATTTTAATTCCACTTACCACAGGTTGATTGCAAAGATAACGACAAAGTTCTCCGATATACTGGATAACAGTCACATTGTACTTTTTGCAGTCACTCCAGAACTGACTACATGAGAATTTCTTTCTTAAGACACAAGTTGCACCTTATTAAGAAAATAAAAACAGGAAACACTGGTTATGTGAACTTGACGAGAATGCTGCTACAGGTACCATACAGTCATGTAAAGGTAATAACTTTGATTCAAATACAAATGAGTCAATCTCATGTGTTTGTTTTACTGATGGGTCTAAATTCATAGACCTTGTCCATTACAGTGGAATGTGTCAGTATTCGGGTTTTTTTTGTTTTATTTTTTTTAAACTAGTACCTAACACGTGGCATTTAAGTGCAATACAAAATTAAGGAGCACAAAAGCCCAGAACAAAAGATGTTTCTTTTTCCTCTGAGGCAGAGGAATATAATTTTGTGTACATAGATTGCTTTATGGAAAAACTACATTTTGCCTTTTAGCTACACACTGCAGTAATGCCCCTGGACGAGCACTGAGGTCCTAAATTGCTCCCAAACTCATAAGATGTTATTATCACTCTCTCCCCAAACATATAAAGACAAAAGCACAAGTATTACCAGTGACCCAACTTCATCAGTTTTAATCCTGATTCAGCATTGATCCCCTCTGTGCACTTTAACTAACAGATGGGAAAACTGAGGAAGAAGGTTGAGGAAGGCATTATAATATCTACTATATAGTATCACACAAATGCTAAATATTATTCATTCCAATTTCATGAAATTAGATGTAGGTTTTCTAAAATAGATGCACTACCTTTGCTGTATTTTGCACAAGGCAAGACAAAATTCAGAAATTTTGGGTAGGACATTTCTAACATGAAGATCAGTAGACAACAGGAAAAGATATCCCATCACCGAGATACATGTAGAATAATTATACACAGAAAGAACAAAGGATTCCCCATACTGAATCAGATCCATAGTCCACTGAATATAATCTCCTGTCTACCTCTAAGCTACACTTCACCCTATGGCAAACCTTTGCCCTGACCGTCCACATTAATTTAATGATACCCTGTTTTAGTGTGGGGTATTAGGTGACAATTAGGGTTGTACAGTGGAAGGTTCCCCCCCGTATTTAAAGCAAGTTCCATCAGGGTATTTGGTGTGGTGATCCATGGGTTTCCTGTGTATAAGGACAAACAGAGTCACAATAAAATGTATATTCTATAGTCAATGCTAAGAGATTTAAGTGCATAAAATCCAACCATTTTCAATGCTGTAAATTTATTTTCAAATATTTTAAATCTGAAAAAAAAAAAAAAAAATCTTTTAATCTATACCAGTCACAGAGCTCCAGCAGTACTCATGCTGGTGTGTTTACACAGCCTGCAGACAGTTAAACATGTGCCTAACTTTACACATGAGAATAGTACCATTCTACAAAGTTATGGGTCTCCTTAACTCTAAGCCTATAGCAAGTTTAAGACTTTAAAAAGAACAGCCTGTTTTGGGGGTTGTTACCCTGTAAATGTGTGGCCTCCTCCTCTTGGCCCCAAGGAAGCCCTGCAAGTGGCCCACTGCCTTACTTTCCCCTCTTGATTCCTCAAATAAACTCAATACAGTTTTTGCAATGTATAAATAGCCTGGGGGGGAGGGGGAGGATGTTAATTTATGACCAAAAGTCCCACTACCATAAACCAGAATCCCTCAGTACAGTCCAAACAGTAGATTAGATCCAACAGTCCAACACTAAGTGTAGCTCTGACATCCCTCATCATACTTCAGCCCAGCTCCCAGGTACAGCTCTGGCATCTCTCACCGCACCTCACCTCAGCCTGGACGTTTATCTACCCTATTTTCTTCCCAGATAGGGTGCCAGCTCTTGCCTAGAGATATCGGCAGGGTTGCCTCTCCCTCATTCCCCAGACTTCAGCCCTCTCTGGCCCTCTGGCTTCAGCTGTCCAGCTCAGCATCTCCCTTTATTGCTCGCAGCCTTCAGCCCTCTCTGGTTATGGCTCTCTAGCCTGGAGAAGTATGTAGGTGACTCCAACTGCCTTCCTGCCTTAAACTTTCACCAGCCTGATCTTCTGGGTTCACTGCTTAAACCAGGAACTCACACTGATTCATCCTTCAGGGGCATCTCCTCCCTGAAGCTCTCAGCCCAGCTCTGTTCTTCCTCTGTGAGCTCTTTATTCTCAGGACTCTAGACGCTCTCCCCTTTTAAATTCTGGGCTCTGAACTCTCCTTCTAAGCTTCTTCTCAGCGTTCTGAGTTCTGAATTCCCTTCTCAAACCTCTGAACTCTCATTTATAACTCCCAGGGGCCGCCCCACCTTCCTCATTTCACTAAACTCAGGTACACCTGGACTGCAACAGGGGCACTGAGCCCAATTTCATTTAAGGGCCTGCTACCCTGTTACCCTAATGTCAAAAACAAACAAACAAACAAAAACAAACAAGTGGATGAACAGAATTTTACCCAATTTTCTAAAAGAAAAATGGATAATATGGACCTTTCTACAGTTTCTTAAAAAAACAACAAACAAACAACAAAACCACTAATCAACTAAATCACAAAACTGGTTAAAATTATTTCCAGATTCATTTCTTTTTTGGCTTAGAAAGGCAGATATAAGAAGACAAGTTTAATTAACCCCACTGATAGCAATGATTCTGCACTGTGTTTTAATGCAGTTCTAAATTAATCCCCTCTTCAAATCAACAATGCTATAAAATAAAGTGAGCCTACCCAATTCAATACATCCACCAATGCCAAGGAGAGATGCTGCACTGTGGTAAAGAGGGAGAGTTATATAAACAGTGTCATCTGCAGTAGCACCAAATGCCCATAATCCAGCAGCTCCTTTTAGAATCTGCAGATGACTGATAACTGCAGCTTTTGGTAGACCTAAAATGAAAAAAAAAAAAAAAAAAGGACATAAAACTATACATCACTGAGAGGTCAAAATTCACTTTTGTTGAGTACATAAGTATCCAGTCTGTTAAGAACTTCAATAATACTAATACCTTTCTATATTCTAGAGCCAATTTTTCAGCTAGCCACTTAACTACACAGACATCTAAGAACTTGTTTGCAAGTTTAATGTGGCACTATATCTGTTGGTCCTATAGAAGTAAGAAATATGCAGCAGGTCATAGGTGCATAAACTCACTGCATACTGGGTCATCTGATTCAACAACAGATGGTCCAGGATGTGAAAAAATATGAAGGAGCTCTAGGCCTGATGTATAGTCAAAATAGACAAGGTAGGTGAGGTAATATCTTTTATTGGACCAACTTCTGTTGGTGAAAGAGACAAGTTTTCGAGTTTACGCAGAGCTCTGCTTCAGGTCTGGGAAAGGTAACCAGAGTTCTTGTCTATCGGTATAACTACGTTGCTCAGCGGTGTGAAAAATCCACACCCCTGAGCGATGTAGTTACACCAACCTAGCCCCCTGCGTAGACAGCACTAGGTCGGCAGGAGAACTTCTCCCGTCAACATAGCTACTGCCTCTCGGGGAAGTGGATTAACGAAGCTGAAGAGGAGAGCTCTCTTTCATTGACTAAGAGCATCTTCATTAAAGCACTACAGTGGCACAGCTGCGTCGATGCAGCGTTTTAAGTGTAGACATGCCCAGAGTGTCACAGCTAAATACAAGGGTAGAACAGATCCAGTGTCTTTACTAAGTCCGTGATTTTTGGTGTCTAGCAGAGTTATGAAATTAAGTTCCCTTTCCTTAGAGAACGAGGACTGAGAGGTCAGATATGCAGTGATCATTTTGTGAAAAGTGTTCACCCATGTTTTTATCTTTTATCATTTTTCTGTGTGAGTTCCTTCGAGTGTGTAGATTGTCTGGGGTCACCGATAAAGTTATTAAGGCAGTTAGTGCACTGGATGAGGTACACCACATTGGTGTGATAGGCATGTGTAGGACCCACGGATCTTGAAAAGTGTGTTGTGGGGGGTATTGATCATCATAACAGTGAAGACATATCTGCAGGTTTTGCATCTAGTGTTATAGTGGGGGATGGTACTGCTTTGAGTTGGTATGTCCTGGTGTATGGGGAGCATGCTTCTGATGATGAGCTTGTCGAGGCTAGGGGGCTGTTTGAAGGCTAGAAGGAGAAGTTTGGGAAATATTTCTTTCAGGATATGGTCCCCATAAAGTATGGGGTGCACGTTTAATGATACCCTGTATGGGTTTCAGCAAGGGATATTAGGTGACAAGTAGGGTTATACAGTGGGAAGTTTGTTTCCCCTCCTGTATTAAAGCAGGTTCTGTCAGGGTATTTGGGTGGCCCGTTCCATGATGTGATCTACTTTTCTGGTGGAGTTTCCTTGTGTGGTGAAGGGATTTTAAGTGTGTTAAGGTTTGTACCTGGATTCTGGCCTCACAGCACATTCTAGGATATCTGAGTGCCTGGTAGAAAACAGATTTCTTGGTGTGTTTGGGGATGGTTACTAGATGTGTGAAGATAAGTGTGGTGATCCATGCGTTTCCTATGTATAGTTGTCTATAGGGTTTCACTGCTGAAGCTGATCATGGTGTCCAGGAATTTGATGCTGGTGTGGTAGTACTCTAGAGAGAGTTTCATGGATGGATGCTTGTTGAAATTGTGGTGGAAATTTATGAAATCACAGCTGTCATGCCTTTGCTCCATTTCATTTTGTTTTTTCCACACACAGCAACTCATGTGTGGATGTGTACAGTTTCTTTAAACTGAACCAGGGATCCTGGTAGGAGGGAGATTGGGGAAGGTTCTAGGCACAAGCACTACAGTGAGGCAGAAGCTTTAAAAACAGTATTTTCCTTATTTCTAATCCTTGTTCAGTGTTAGAAGAAATCAGCTTTCTGTGATTCTTTACTACATCACATGACACTGATTTCATGGCATCTCTCTCCAGTAAGATTCAAGGGCTTCCCTGCCTCTGCTTCCCACCCCCAATCACAAATGTTGACTCCTTAGAAGATGATGTGGGACGCAGCAAGATATTTGTCTTCTGAAAAGGAGTTCTAGAAGAACTTGTTTCTCTTTCTTGTGCTCCTGGATAAATGCTGTTCTCACATTGGAGCACCATCAGCAGTCACTGTTTAAACTCAAAAAAAACAAGGACTGCAAAATTGATAATCTTAAATATACAAAATTAAAAACTAATTAGGAGTTTATATTAAGTAAGCTAAACAAGTTTATAAAGCTGTATTTGGGGTGACAGCCACTCACAAGTGCATATCATTTCCAAAGATGACAAATAAATTATACACTGCAGGACAAAAGACTTTCCATACTGATCAGATCAATGGTTCATTGAGTATTTCCTCCTGTCTGGCTCTGACCGTGGCCTCTACTTGACATTCCAGAGGAAGACAAACCTGTGCACTCAGGTCCCACCATATCGTACCTACCAATAGCTAGTTGTGCAGTGCTTTATGTAAGGGAAAAATTCCTTCCTTTAGGAATCAGCCTTCACTCTTACTTTAGCATGCATAATCACAAAATTATTTTATTGATCAAAATAATCTAGCACTTTGAAAAATCCATCCACGGTTTTTGCTTTTGATTTCCCCTGGCTCTAGATTCCATAAGATGACTAAAAGCTGCACAACATTTTATTTCCTTTTAACTTGGCCAGTAAATCTAGACTATTAATTATATCAGCAATCATGTGTTCTTGTATTATCGGAAAGCATGAAAAGGATGGATGGATTTGTTTGCCCTAGATGAATCAGATTGCATGAGACATGATTTTAAACATAATGATTCAATTCCCTCTAAACTTTTTTCCATGCTAAATAACTGCTCTTTTTGTAATCACACTATACTTCAAAGAGATAAAGTTTCAGTATGCATGGTCTACATACAATCACTTAAATTTTCTTACCTCTGTAAGTAACTAAACTATATTAGATTGATTCTGTGCATTGCATCTTTCCACTTCAGCTTCATATGGAGGCCTTAAATGACATTGTAGAAACTATGTTATAGACTACCTAGTGAAGTCTATAACATGATTTAGCTAAGAGTATTCAGAACAAAATTTCTATCCACAGTAGCAAGCTCTGCTATATTTTTTCACCACTATTTCAAACATAACTGATCTCTGAATAATGTTTGCAACAGTTCTGTTTTTTTAATTACTTTAAAAATAAATAGAATTTAGTTCTAAAATAAACTAATGTATGGTTCCATGGAGGCAAATAAAATCAATAAAATAATTATGCTTGGGCAGGGGAAACAAGTTGTAAGATGCAAGTTATTTTTAAAACATCTCATGACTGAAACCACAAGTTAGTTTTCAGCTGATTAAGAAACACCAATCTGTTTATCCTAACAACATCATGCTGCTTTTTATGTCAGTGATCAGAATTTTTTAAAAGTCTTAACTTCTTAGCCACTGGAGCAATGGTAATGAACCCAGCCATCTGTTTCTAAACTAAAAGGCTAGTAACTTAATCCTATTTTCTGTCTCTTTGGTGACCTGCATTCAAAGCAACTTAATGAAGACCCACTTCATAATAAGTGCATAGTAACTTGTTTTGAAAGGATGTTGTAAAGTTCTAGATGTACACATTAGTTCTATGGCTGTGTTATAGAATCACAAAATATTAGTATTATGTTTGCAGTGTTGATTAGCAGGCACCAATAATAGTAGTTATTTAATAAAAGGGCATAATGCCCTGCCCCAGGATTTAAGAAATTCAGCTGGGCAGGGGAAAAGGTGCTACCTTTGCAGGATGCGGAGTCAGAGGGATCCTCTATGCCAACAGCCTTGGAAATGACCAATGCCTTTCTTGAGCTCCTGATACCTTCTCCTATAGACTGAGGTGAGTCTTTTAGAGTGTCTGATACAGACAAATTAACTGATGGTTTCATATACAGTTTCAGGAAATGATGGAAACACAAGAGAGCTGTACCTGTTGTTCCTGAGGTAAAAATGTAGAGTACGGAGGACTTGAGGTTGTTTGCAGAGCGGAGATTAACTGGTACACAGTCTTCAGATGCAGCTTCCAGTTTGTCTAAAAGGGTATTAACACGTGGCAGAGTGCAGTCTTTTGTCATTACCCAAATACCAATATCTTTTTGGAGGCTAGGAAGAATTTCCTCTAATGTCCCAAGCATATCTTAAAAATAACAACAACATTGTGTTACCTATTTTATAATGTATTTACAGAAAGCTAAACTTAAAGCAAGTTTTTCAATGTTTTAGAGTTGTGTTAGCAAAATACAAGGAGACAGATTCACCTCTGTGAAAGTAAAGGAATATAACCAGGTGCTGATGCCCTGGGGGTGGGGTGCACTTCATGTAGAAAAGGACAAGCAATGGTACATACAATTGCTGTCACTCCCATGCTTTAAATTTCAGCCAGCACTCCATAAAAACTCACTAGCAATGACTACCATCTCTTGGCCATACCTAATCTTGGGTAGTTTACAGTCATGTCTCAGATGAGAAGTGCAGTTAATGTTTCTCTCCAGGTTTCATCTGGCAAGATAATCTGCTTTCATGCACTGCAGTTTAGTTATGGATACTTGGGCTGGTCTACATTGCAAAGCTAGGCCGGCTTAACTATATTGCTCAAGACTGAAAAATGTCACGCCCTGTGCAATGTACTTAGGTAAACCTAAGCTCTGGTGTAGACATAGTGAGCTCTATGGAAGAATCTTCCACTGACCTAGCTACTGCCTCTTGGAAAGGTGGATTTACTACAGCAACAGAAGAACCCCTTCTATCGCTGAAGTAAGTGTCTACACTAGTGACACAACTGCAGTGTTTCTAGTGGTCTGCTTAACCCAAAATTATCCCCTTGCAAATGGCATGGCAGAAAACAGCAACTGATGTCACCATTCTCCAAACATACACAGACTACAAGTAAAAAATGAGCAGCTATCATGATTTATTGTCTCTTGTGTTTCACATCCCTAGAAATGTTTGCAATTTTATGTAATTGGTGCCAAAAAGCATTGGCTTATTTACAGAAAACTATTTTCCCCATGTTTAGGACTACTGAGCATAAAGAACACTAAGAAATTAGTCACTGATTTTATGGTCGCTCATAATTTCAGGTATAATTCTGATCTTTTATTTTTCAGTGCAGTAGTCTTAGAAATAAATTTACACTGAGTTCTTAATGTATTTGAGAAATATCAATTATATTTAAACTGCAGACAAGTCAAGAAAAAAGGGGGCTGTGGTCATAAGATTACCCTATCCTCTAATCAGGCAATCCTTTCTAAGGGGAAAAATATCAGTTACAGTCCAATTTAAACTATCATTTAGGATTCAGGAATGACAGAAAGGCAGCAGTTCCCACTTCCTAGACTAAAACACATCTTCCTTATGTTATTCCAATTAATTAAGATCATGCCCCAGACTGAAAGTATCCTTGATTTACTGCTTCCACTTTTAAAATTACTCAATTAATCTAATGTTTCTGTGTACAGGTTTGTTTGTTTATTCACCTAGTATTGAATATTAATACCGTGAGTCGGTTCTACAAAAGACTTTTCAGTTGCACTCTGGTATTAAAAACTTGGAACAGTATCTGAACAGTTTGTAATCATTTGTTATCTTGAAAGAGATTCCAGGTTAGACAGGAGAGCACAGCAAAAAACCATAAGCAATTTCCTGAAGGAAAAAAAGGCAATCGGAAATAGCTAAATATTTTCCTAATATTAAAAGAGCCAGAAACCTTAGATTAATTCTGGATAATGTATGAACAATGTGAGCTGAAGATAAACTCTCCATTTTATTTCCAAAGAGCTCTTATACGAATGTAAAAAGGTCCAAGACTGTCCAATGTTGATGTATTGTTTAATGCACACTGAATTTCTCCACCAGATGTTTTTAAAGAGCTCATTCTACACTTGTATTACCCATGTTTCCAGAATAAACAGCTCTCTTGGAAGAAACACAACACAGCATTTCTGGTGGTACCTGGTACATGTACATAAGCAGATGGCAAAGCAAGCCATAGGTTGTGAACTTAAGCTTTCTCTATTTTGTTTATTTTTTTCTTAGTAACGTACTATTAAACTTTAGGGTTTGTTTTGCAGTGAGTTATTATTAGCTCTAATCTTTAACTATAATAGAGTAAATAGCAGTCCTGTATGTTATTTACATAATGTTTGTCTATTCAGAATGTATTAACTACTTAGCTTTCCTGGGAAAATTCATGTGTTAATGGAGGTGGAGCTCTCCCCACGCCCTTTTCTCTATTTTTCCCTCTCCTGCTTCCCTATGAACAATTGAGCAGGTTTGTGACATGATGTGAACAACCTTAATACATAAATAATTGTTAATTGTGACCTTAGAATAATAGACAAAATACCTTTTGGCTTTAACTGCCTCCTGCATTGCTAGTCATACAAAAGGTTTTCTCTATTTTTCCAAACAAAGAAATAATGCAAGTATTTATTGGCAGGCAGATATGAACCCACAGTAATAACTGATAGAAATCGGATTATGAGATCAACTTGTACTGAACAAAATCTTACTCGGTTCATTCAAAAAGTTTTATGAAATATTGCTGACAAAATATTTGAAGGGCACTGATGCATATGCTAAATAAGCTGTGACAACCCAGGTAGCCACCAATGATCCTTTTAACAATAAAAGGCCAGTCCCGAACTCCCCATTTTTAGATTCATTCCCTCCATATACTTAGTTCCCTGTCAAAAAGGCTCTCTCTGTTCCTGCTAAATTGTGTTCAGCAAAAGCCAGAGGTGCTGGAGGTACAGCAGCACCTCCTGGTTTGAAGTTATTTCCATTATATACGGGGTTTACAGTTTGGTTCAATGGCTTTCAGCACCCCCACTATAAAAATTGTTCTAGAACCTATGGCAAAAGCTTGCAGGTGTCATCAGATGTAGCTAAGAATCTATGTTGCCTGCCATTGCTCCCTTGAAATGCCATTGAAGACCGTGCAAAAGATTCTAGAATGTGTTTAGGAACTACAAATACTTAGTGTCTATTACTGATCAAACGCTGGGATGTATCTGAAGGAGGCACTGACTCAGGTAGGGGACCCAGTGAGTTTCCAGGAAAGGGAGAAGCAAGCAAGCAAAATGGGGAGCCAAATCCCATCTTGGAACAGTCCATAAGAGTCCACCCTGCATGTCTTTAACTCTGTGCTGCTCTGGATGTCTCATAATACTTATTTTTATAATTTAGTTTAAATAATCAAGTTAAATGTCAATTATTATCAAATATCTATTTTATCAAGAAAACAATTTCCCTTTTAAAACCTGATTAAGGATCCTGATGCTTGTATGTCACAGTAGCTGTTCTGAATTCACAAGCACCTGAAAATATCTCACTCACTCCCCTCCTCCAGGACATTCACAGAATATGATCTAAATTCATTCCTAGTTTATCTTGACTTCGGCCAGTGTAAACCAGGGTTCAGGAGCCATAGCGACAGGACTTCCACAAGGGCACACAGCCGTGGCAGAAAGCAACGGCAATTTCCTCTCTGCCAGGAGGCTCCTAGGCAGTCAGTGAAGCTGGGGGAAAAAAGTGGGAAACACTGGCCAAAGAGGGGCCATAATCAGAACAGCTAGGGGATATAATTCTGCATATCCCCCTAAGCAGCCTATGTTGTCAGGGGCCGCTGACAAAGCAACCCTCTCTCAGTGGAAAGCCCCAAGCAATGCCAGAGCTGGAAATACTGTTCAGCTGCCATTACAGGTGCCAGAAAGTTCAATGTGCACTTTTCTGTGCTAGTTGGAGTAACTCTGGTACTACGCCTATGCTGTTAACACTTACTACTTCTATACAACTTCCTGCAGTAAGGGATACAATTTGCAGTTACAATTTGTCAAAAATGCTCATTTAGCCTAGGTAGGACTGCATGATTTGGCTCTTTTAAGGATTAGATTTCACTGCCCTTACTCATCTTAAGTAGTATCTTACCCATATTGAAACGATAGGGACTAACTGAGTAGTAAGGGTGGTAGGATCTGGTTGTAAGTGATCAGAAGTTTCACAGACATGAATCTCCTCCTTCCACTCTAACACTAAAGAGCCTCAATACATCAGGATTAACTGTTTTAAACTATTACATTGAGATATTATATACATTTTGAATAAGACACGTAGTGAAAGAGAAAAATGTAAACTCAATAGGTCATTATTAGAGATGGTTGGGAATTTTTCAACCAAACTTTTTTTTGCCAGAAACTACTAACTGATTGAAACGGACCCATTTTCTTCCACCTCCCAGGTGAGAGTCTTCCACCAGGCTATGCAGTCAGTCTCTCCTCCCCCCCGTCTGGCTCGCTTAGTTATTTATACAAAGTGGAACAGCCCCAACAGGAGAGGAGATTGAAAAAGCCCTCACCTTAAAATAGTCAAGAAGTGGTTACGGCCCTCACTTGGGATGTGGGAGATCAAGCTCCTACTTGGCCTCATTTGCAGGGTCTCCCTCATCACAGGCGAGCGTCTTAATCACTAAGCTTTTGGCTATTCTGGGGTCTCATTCTTAAAACTTTTAAAAGATTTAGTTTCATCACGATGAGGAACAGGAAATTTTTTGAATGGGATAGGAAAACCATCTCCCACCCACTGTAGTCATTATGTGTTTTGTGATCCTGCTGAATTTGCATTGCAGCGCTGGTTCTAATTTCAGTAGCTTGCGTAAATAACACTCTTCTCCACTCATATTTTTCAGACACTTGTACGAACAGTAATACAAACTGTAGTACAAAACATCCAATGAAACTAAAAATAATCAGGGGGAAGTTTTAAGATTACTTTTAAAAATAGAAAATCGCCACTGTAGACAGTGTGGGGAAATAGAGCAGGGGGGGCCTTCTTTTTAATAGCCAGAGCTGTGAATCTGAAGGCCCTGAAATAAACCCTCCAACAGAGATCTGTTATGCTGACTGCCCTCACAAAGAGCAGTACAGGCCTAAAGCCTGAGCAAGACAGTTCTCTGCCAAACTCGGTCAAGGGTAATGGCCAGAGGGGGGGGGGGGGGGAACCGCTGGAAAAATAGAATATCCGCTTATATTAAGAAATTGCCTTTGCAAAGAGCTAATCATTTTTACAGTTGCAGCTATCTGCAAAATTTCCCAATTCCAGCTATCTGCAAATTAACCAATCATAGACCTTCTTTTAGCGTCCTATAACCCCCCCCCCCTTAACCCCTAACCGAAAAACCCCGGAAAATAACATGTGCCTTGCCGAGAAATGTACCCAAACTGATGCCAAGTACCATCCCTGGGGAAAACCACCAAGCGCCCCTCTACCCAAATAAAGACCCACTTCTCGGAAAATAATGAGGAGGGTACCGGGTGGAGGGGGGTCGGGGCTGACCCCAACCCCAATTTCTTAACTCATGACGTATTGTTTGTACTTTGCTTGCGGTTTAATGAAATAAAAACCCGCCTGCGAGCGGTCCTCGGTGTGTCAGTCTTCGGACTGCACCCCAGTGCACTGGTATGTATGTCAATAAACTGGCCTCAGGCTTGAGTCTTTGAACTAAAATCACTGCGTGGGTATCTTTGACCACGACAATTCTATGTAGAAGGAATTCCACCAATCAGGTGAAAAGGGTGCAAAATCCCTCTCTCAGCCTAGTAAAGGCACAGCAATACGTAGAAAACCAGAAACAAGGCACAGAGTGCAGGTTGAGGTAATAATTTTAGAGATGGGACAAAGCTGCATATTTAGAGTGTAAATTTTGAAACACACACACTCCAACCCCAAAGATCAGGAGTGTTCCAGTCTGAGATTTTGCTTAGTTTTTTTATAAAGATGAAGAGCCATTTGCAAAATTAGCACCTGGATTTGGATGCTGAAGCTCTTTACCAATCAAGCTGATTTTGGATATGTGGTTTTGGTTTGAGGCCCTCTCTCATAAACACTAATTACATTGTACAATACACGCAGGTCAAAAAAGGAGTTCTATCTCCTCTGAACACAACAAAAATCCACCCATAATTTGGAAACTAACACAAAGTGAGCTACCCCTTATTATTACATCCCTCTCCTAAATGCTAGTTGTCTGTTGTATGTTTGCAGGGGTCATCTTCTCTATGCCACACAAATAACACAAAACTTTTTTTAGACTGTAAGCTGCTTGGGTTAGGAACAATATCCTCATAAGCCTACCACACAAAAGGGACCTGCTCATGATTTGGGGGCCTCTTGGTGCTACTTTAATACATCATCTGTCTAAACCAGGTCTCCAAAGAAAGGACGTGGGGAGAAATGCAGTGTATGAGGTTAAAAGCATAAGTATACAAAACAAGTATATACTGTACCTGCTCCCACAATAAGTATCTTGGGCTCACAGCTGCTGATACAATGCAGAAGAGACCTGGATCGGATGTTGAAGTTGAGGAAAGCCACCACACAGCCCAGCTTGGCCACTCCAAACCACACATGGATGAAGTCAGGTTCATTGCTCATCAGCAGGGCCACCGTATCCCCCTTTTCCAGAGCTCCTTGTTGCAGGAAGACCTGAGCTACCCTGTTACTCCTCCTATCCACGTCCTGGTAAGTGTGAACAGCCCCTTCATAGAGGATGAATGGCTTGTTGGGCTGTCTTTCAGCTTGTTTCACAAACCTGTCCAGCACCGTGAAAATCTTCCCTCGCAGCCTGTAGATCTCCACGGTCAGCCCATATTTTATCACTTTAAGCAGGTATTTCAGGTCGTGCCAGAAGTAGGGGAAGAGGAGTTTCTGGATGAGATGCAGGGAGACAATCCCTGCTGCGGCGCCCGTTACCCAAAAGGGTAACATCGGAACAACCGGAGCAAACAAGCTGCGAACAACAAGCAACAGCAATTGTTGCAAGCGCCTCACCCACCCAGCAGTACTAGGGTGCTTTAATGGGGTCCCTGAGTCTGGAGAGACAGGTCAGAGTCCGAAAGGAAACTCGGGAACTCCGGCAGCTGTCCCCCAAAGAGCAAGCTGGGGGAACCCGGGGCGGGAAGAGACGCGCACGAGCAGCTCAAAGAAGCTCAGAACAAGGCAACAGGTGGAAGATGGGCAGCCCCACAGCAGGCCCCACTGACCAGCGCAAGCCAAGAGCTCCTGCTGCCCCCGGGGTCCCACCGAGCGGAGTGAGCCAACACCCCCTGTCAGTCTCCAGGCAGAGCCAGGCAAGTTTCCTGCGTTGCACTTCCGAGTCTCGGCGAGCAGAGGTGGCAAGAGCCCCCTGTCCTCCCAGCAAAGGGAGGGGAACGCGCCACGCCGCGCCTACGGCACCCAGCGAGCACAATGAGCCCGTGGACACCCAGGGAGCGGAGCGGGACTAGGGAGGGTCCCCTGCGTTCACTAGGCAGAGCAAGGTAAGTGCGGCCCCCCGCCCCAAGACCCACTGAGTGGAACAAGCTTCTCCCCTACACCCCGGGACTCACTGACTAGCACGACCTCCTGTCTGGGGCTAAGGTCAGACAGGCACTTGCGGAGAAGACGGGTGGGGAGTCTCGGTGCTGCGATTCCTGCTGCGCTCCTAGCTCCTTGCATAAGGCGAAGCTAAAGCCTCTGCTGCCTCACTCCACTCCACCCCTCCGCTCCGCTGGGAGCAGCGCTGGGGGACGGCCCTTGTATATAACAATGGAAAGGGAGCCGCCCTCTTCCGCCCCCGGCTCAGGAGCTAGCTGGCTAGCCGGGCACGCTACTTGGCCCTGGCCAAAGCCATTGCTGGAGCCAGTAAGTAAAAGTGGGAGTCTGGACCCCGGCAGAGCAGACGGGGTGAGCAGCGGGGATAGGCTGCCTACAGCTCTCACTCAAGTGAGACAAACGTGACTAGTGTTACCATATGTCCCACTTTACCAGGAACCTTCTGGCTTTAGCTCTTTCCTGGGACATGTGGTCATAGTGCTGGCCCCTCTATCTGCTTCAGCCCAATGTCCCCTTCCTCTCCCAAGCCCACAACCCTAGAACCCAGCTACACATCTTAACTCCCGAACCAGTGATCCCCCAGATACCTTTCCCAACAACCCAGTACCGTTTGTGATTTATAGTGTATCTCACAACATAATATTCCCCCCCTTAAAACAACAGATCTTGGAGCCAACGGAAATGGAATGTGTGACAATCAAGTTTCTGGTACTCCTGGTTGTGGAGAGAAGCTTGAAAATGTGACCCAAGTGCACCCTGAAGTTTAAAAAACCAGAAGGTAAATAAAAAGAACCCCCAAAGTGTATTATTTAATAATGTTACTATCTTGAGGTCAGTCACCTGATTTTTGAACACTCGGGGTTGGCAGTACTAACCCCCCAACAAATCCAGTGGCTCCCCTGTACCTCACCCAAGTCCCTTTAAACATGGCAGCTCCCCCTCCATCTCCTTCAAACACCTCACTACAGTAACCTGCCTCCTCTCAACCCAGAGGTTCCCACTAACCCCTGATTGCTCCAACCTTCATCAGATCTGAGGCACACCTCTCAACCAAACTCATTTATTCTCAGACTCCTCAGGGAAGCAGAGTGGTTGCCTTTCCCTCCCTCCCTCGGCTTCTGGTGGGGGTGGCCCACTGGCTTGCTACCTCATCCTTGCTCTTTGGGAGACCATCAAGGGGAGGACACAAACAGCTCCCTTGCAGAATTTCCTATGTAAGTTGTACTGAACATGCTCACCCAAACTGAGTAAGCTCAGTAACATCTGCCGCTGCCATTGCCCTCACTCTGCCCTTACTTGGAATCAGACTCTGCTGCCTGCTCTGTGGAAGGTTTAAAAAGGGGCAAAGGGGGCAAATCGGAGGGGGGGGGGATGGTCAGGGTCTGAGCAGGGGGTGGAAATTTACTGGCGGGGCCAGGGGGAGAGTCAAGCATCTGTAGGTAGTGGCAGGAGAGGGGCTGAGGGGCAAAATCAGGGAGGAGGGGTAGGAGCCTCCCTTCATCCTGCCTCCCCTGTAACATCTTAACCAGACAGTTTCTCCCCCACTGTGTAACCCCTACAACTGGTGTGTAACTACAGCCATGATCTGTCTCTCTCTGAACAACAACCCATCCACACTGCCTACAAGTCCATTCAGCCACCCTGTCTCACTCTCTGCAACACTCCTCCCAGTCAGTCTCCCTTCCTCCCAGCCTTCCTGCTCTTCTTTTCTCCCTCTCTACATCCCAGTTACTCTCACTGCCTGCAATCCACCCTGTGGTGTGCTGCTCTTCTCATTAAGACATGGAGAGCTTGTATTTAATACTTGTTGTTTTTATTTCAACATTACATAACCTTTACACAACGCAACCAGAACCTGGGTTGTCCGCAACCTGCAGTCCAGAGCCTCACCTTCTCAGATGGAGGCTGCAGCCCACTCTCTTCCAAAACCACAGCTGCTCTACCAGTTTCCCTTTTTAATTAAAACAAAAGTATAGGGTTGTGCAGGCTTTGAGTGCATATGTAGGTCTGCAGTCAGTCTTTTCTTTGCAGTGATAGTACCACATATAGTCCATTTTTCAAGGCATCTGCAGAAATTGTTGTAAGGCAGAAAACATCAAAATATTATAGCCACCCTCTGTTCCTATCTCCCCACCACCCATACATATGTAACCCTTCTGCCCCTCTGAGTTGGCAGCAACAAGGGCCGGGTTCAGTATCTAGGGGTTCCGTTTCAATAACGCAATGCAAAACCGGCTCGAGCCCCCACCCAGTGACCTGGGACAATTACATACCACCACCACCACCCCGGCGCCTCTAGGAGGCAATACTTCCCCTCTCCTAAGCACGGAGTCTGAGTGTAGCAAAAGCCTTTTAATAAAGGAGGGAAACAATGCGGCATTATGTTGGGGAAACACCACAAACAGGAGTCATAACACAAACCATGAGCAAAAGACCCACCTCCAAGTAAGTTTGGCAGTGTCCTTTTCCCCTCAGGGTCTTAAGTCCAATCACCCCAAAGTCTCTGTCCCTGGTCAGTGCTGCCCCAGAGTTCAAAAGTTTATCTGCAGAGTTTTACCCCCCCCAGCCTGGGCGGAAATATGGGGGGGGGCACACGGAATGTTAAGGGGCACCTTACGTGGTCCGAGGCCGACTGCCCCACCTCTCCATGGAGTTCTGCTGCAGCCTTTACCACAAATGGCTCTGCTCTACCAGCCGCGCCGCTCCGCTCCTCCAACCGTCCCACAAACTGCTCAGCTCTGCCAGCCACTCCACTCCACCAGCCATCCCATGAACCGCTCCAGCTGCCCCAGCAAATGGCTCAGCTCCGCTCTGCTGGCTGTTCCATGGGCCACTCCAACCGCCCCAAAAACTACTCGGCTCTGCCAGCTACTTAGCAATATTTCTTCAGGCTCCCCCACTGGTTAACAGCACTCAGTGATCTCAGCTCAGCAATTTTAGTGATTTCAGCTCTTAGTGATTTCAGCTTGTAGTAGGGGAGCCCCAGTGCTGGTGCACCATTGGCCCAAAGTGAATTCAGTTCAGCAACTTCTAGTTAGACTCCTAATGGAAGCAAACTTAGCTCTGCTAGTCAACAGTGGAGAGAGGGGGTAGTGCAATTGGTGTTCCAGGCCCTCAAAAGGGGCCCATACCATCAGCTACACATACCTGTCCCCAACCTCTCTCAATTCACTGGGTTTTGTAACCCATTCCCCTCGTCTAGTGAGTGCTACTTAGTTACTGGTGAGTCCCTCTGTCATACAACAGTTCCACTGGCCTTGATTCACAGAATCAGGGTAACAACACTTTATTCTTCCTGCCCCAATAACAGAGAAACTGGGGATCCCACACCAGCCAAAGTAACCACTTTCAGTTGTTGTTGTCGTCCCAGGCTTTTTCAGATAAGAATAAGGCACTTGAAGGATGGGGATAGAGAGGGGAGGGAGATGGCTCTTGTTTAAAAATCTTGGGACTATAGGATTGGTTCAGGAAAATGTATTCTATGATGCAGCTGTAGAAAAGCATCTGAATGGTCCGATCCAAAGGCGGAGATAACAAGCCTGAGGGGCTGTGAACCTTGGAAACTGCCACTTTCCCCAGGAACAGTTGGTAGGACAAGATCTCTCTGACTTAATCATGTGCTATCTTTGCCCTTTGCAAAGGGGCTTTCTTTTCCCTTTTCTTGCCCTGTTCTCACTTTTAACCTATCTTTATATGTTTCTCTTTTATTTAACTCTTTTTAAATGCTCTTTTCTATTAACCTCCCTTTAGTAAGCACATGGTAAAATGTATAAACAGTCTCTGCTTTATAAAATTCTTTTTTTTGCCGTATGTGTTCTTTTTTAACCTATTTTTCTCTTTTATTTAAGGTTTTTAAATGCTCTTAACCTACCCTTATATTTAATACACCTTTTAAGTTTCTCAATTTTTATTCTTTAATAACATGCCAAACTAGTCCTTTAAAATCACCTCTCCTTACTAAACGTAACCAAACAACCTTTCTTTCCTTTTTTCCTCTAAACCTTACCAAAGCATTCTTTTTTAATCTTTAAGCTCTCTCACTCTATTCTTTCTACCTTTTTCTCTAAACAACCAACCAAATGCATCAAAGCACAAGCATGCAACATACTCCCTATTCAAACATTAAAAAAAAAAAATCATTTTTTTTTTCAAAATGTCCAACGGTGCTAAACCTCGACACAAACAGGGACGGAGGGCGGGACATAAGCCCTAAATGGAGTGTGGAAACCTGTAAAAAAATACATGGTGATGAATGCTATTGAGGTATATATTACTCCCATTGCAGTTTTCATGTCATGTTTTGTTAGTTGTTTCATATCGGGTCTTTTTTTTCCTCATAAAATGTCAAAAAGATTATTTGTGTAAAAATTCACTGGCACTAAATGGCTTCATCATTCCATTAACTTATAAAAACACCTAACACCTTAATGAGATGTTTAAGTGTTATTACAACAGGAATATTTCCCCCAATTCTAAAGCATAGCACAGATCTGTATTCTGTAAACTCAAAGATATTTAAATAAAGACCTCAGTAAATTGCTCATAGTACAGACTAATAGTCCTTCCAAATACGGGTGTAAATTTTCTGTTCAAAAAAGTAGCTGCCCAAGAACAGTGAAAGTATAACCACCAGATTAATTCATCCCCAATTATTACTGAATCGTTTTTGCTGGCTGTTCCACATTACACAATCTGAAAATTGGAGCTGGGCAAAAAAATGTTCACCAACTTTTTTGGGGGGAGGGGGCAAAAAATGCAGATTCAGAAACACAAATATTTCACAAATTCACATCAACTTTGGTTAAAAAAATCCTAATAAATTTTTTTAAAAATCAAAGCATTATGACATTTTAAAAATGAAATATTTTAATTAATTTTTAATTACAGAATTTGTTACAGAATTGAAATGCTTGGTTTCAGTTTGAATGAAACATTTGGTTTTTGGTTAAAAAATCAGTTTGTCTTTTCAATTCACAGAAATTTCAAACATTCATTTTTGAAAAAAATTGAAATAAAACTTTTATTTTTTCAGAATTGCCAGTGAACTAAACAATCAGTTATTTGCTTAGCTCTGCTGAGAAGACTGTTCACTATTCATTGGGAGAAGATTTGACTGTTATAAAAAGGGTGTGGATCACTTTCACAGCCTCAGCCTTGCTGAGGTTCCTTTCCGTGCCCACAGAAACTGAGGGCAAGGGGACTCGAGAATTCATGTAAGCTAGAATCTGTGTCTTAGGTATTAATATAATGAAGGACAAAAACACATCAGATCTATTATCTGAGCTACAAACTTGTAGTAACCAAATACAACAATGTGGGGGGGGGGGGGAATTGACTAATTTTCACAGGTAATTTTCACCATTTTAGAATTACAGTGCTGCTCAAGCTTGTTTAATTTTGAGCGTACTTATGACCCCGGCTGCTGTCCCACCCCTACCTCCCCAAAAAATATGAATGCTTTTTAAAGGCAGTGGTGATGTTATGCAGGCAGATTTATATAATTGTTTTATGGCACAGTTGACCCATCTCCTTCCTTGGTTCACTCCCAGGATATTAACCCCTGCTTTTTATTTGTTAAAAAAATATGCTATTGGATGGATACACCACATAGATATCCCATACAACCCCTCCAAACGGTTAAATACATTTAGATACTCTACATGTTTCAACATTCAGTTAGTGTCTGGATACAAAACTTAAGAATGTTAAAAAGAAAAAAAATATATGGAATTCTTAGGCTGGATACCCAGTTACATCCAGTGGTTGCCTCATAGCTTTGTCCAAATTTCTGGGGGGTTGGGGGGGGGGAGAGAAAGAAATAAAGTAAGAGAAGAACAATAGTAGATGAATGTTTATTTATACTAGATGAAATGCTTAAATCTTTTGAACAGTGCACAGTAGAATGGAAACTGCCAGTTACCTTATTTACAGTTGCACAGTACTTTGCCATAGACAATATTTGAGGAGCTGGTGGTAGGGACCGATATGAAAAAATAAGATAGGATTATTTATTGATTATTAAGATTAGTGGGAGTTAGAACTCCCCAGTATTTGAAGCCATTTTACAAAGCCCATTACAAGTAGAGTTTAAAAGATTTTGTTTTAAAATGATGTATCAGGTTTGGAAATAAATTGTGAAGAAGAATTGGAATGCAATCTGGACTACATTTTTTTAAAATTAAACACAGATGAATCTCCTCTTACACAAATAGTCTTCCAGAAAATAGCTACTTACCAATCAAATTGCAGATTTAAATGTCAAAGTTATCATGTAAATATAAAATGTGTTCTTCACATGTCATGGTTGTGTTCCAAGTTATCTGAATACTGGCAGGAAAATTCAAACATTGTTGCAAAAACTGGAATTGTCCAAAACTGTGTATATTACACCTCATGGTAGGACATGCACTGAAAATACATTAAGAATAGGCATTGTTTTATTACTAGCTAAAAGAATAAGAGAGGGAGATTTTCAAACACACAAATAAAGTGTTAGGCAACCAATTCCTATCAGATCTGAATGGTTGTGGCTACCTGAACATCCATTTCTAAGCTTAGAAACAAATTCTGACCAATGTAATAGATCACATAAGCCATTATTATATTATATAATGCACTTGCACTAATACAGAGGTACTCATGTTGGTTAAAGTTTTGTAGCTCGTTTATTCCTTCATCTCTCAAAGGTGGTTCTTACTGGGCATGGATGTTTAACTTACCTTTTTTAGCTGCATTATAAATTGATGTACTACTGTCTTAATATAAATAAAAGCCCATGTTAAAGTGACTTCTTCCAACATTACAGCTTTTTGTATTTACTTTAGGGAATTTTCTATATAAGGAATCTTAAAAAAAAAAAAAAAAACACACACAAAAGAATAGAGTTTGCATAGCTAACTTATGTAAACAGACATACTGTACTGTAAATCTGCTTCCTTCTCATAAAACACCATGCTAAATATAATATTGTTTTTAACTCTTTAAAAATAAAAATAAAAGAAAATATTGAAGATGCTGCTATAAAGATGTGGAAAGTGAACTGCAAAAAGTTACATTCAGAATAAGTTACTTAACTAAGGGTTTATTTACCCTAGGGGTTTAAATCAGATTAAGTTGAGTTAATCTGGTTTGAAAATGCTTGCATACACACTAAAGTCCATCTGAGCGCACTAATCCTGCATTTATCATGAACTCTGGAGTACGCTTGCCAAGTGCACTACGTTTGCTGTGAAACAAATTAGCTCGGTCTACTGTTCATGTCACTTTGGCAGTCCTCCAACAACTATCCAATACTGCTTTGCAGGCCACCATTACTGACCTGTCTGTTTACCTGTGTGACCTCCACTGCTCTGTTGTTAAGTTGCCAGGATGTCTCCTCTCAGGCAAAATCTGGCCTTGTGCCAGTTTGAAATAATTTGCTCCTGGATTCCAGTATATCAGCAATGCTAGGAAGCTGCTACAGAGGCCCCACGTCACGCCTCAGGCAGCTGCTTGGAGCCATGCTGAGGCCCTAGATCTCATCACCATCTGGGGTGAAGCACTGGTGCAGGAAGCGGTTGTGGCCAGTCACTGAAATAAAGATCTGATTTTGGACATTGCAAAGCAGATGTCCATGAGGGGTCATGACTGGGATGCCAACAAGTGCCAAGTATTGAGCCAGTAGCTCAGGAGGATCTACATTAAAACCAGATGGCAAGAAAAAAAATCCAACAGGGGACATGGAACCTGTCCCTTTTTTGAAGAACTGGACAGGATTTTGCACAACTGTACAACCATGGAAACCAGAAAGGTTGTGGTACCTGCTGCCTGCTCTCTTCGCTCAGTACCCCTAGCCTCTGAGGATGCCCAGCAAGACTCAGAGGATGAGAATGAGGAGGCCAGTGAGGAGCTATCCCCTGACAGCCAGGATCTTTTTGGGACTCAGGATCCTGATGCCAGCCATATAGAAAGCCAACCTGATTCCTCCCCTGCAGCAACAGAGCCCGAGTCCCAGCCAAACATCCATACCAGGAGGCAAATCATCTGGAGAGAGCTTCAGCATGTGAGAACTGATCTTTACAATTTATTTGCATCGTGCTATATGGGCATGCTAGCTTCTGTTATGGGTACCCCATGGCTGCTGCCATTTTAGGTAGATGTGAGCTAGAAGCATTTCCAAGTCTGGAATATGAACAACCAACGGAGTTTTTTCATACTCCCACAGTCAGGGTACCTACAACAGCCAGACCCTCAAGAATAGGGCCTGTATCAATGGCCAAGCGGCTGGACAACATGAGAAGGCAAAAAACAGAAAACTCAGGATGAAATGTTCAAATCTTATGATGGTGTCCCAAAGAAAAAATGAAATGGCAAAGAGGTCGGAGGCAGTATTTGTGGGCAGAGAGGGAAGAAGTCAGGGAGCTCTCCCAGGAGATTGTAGCAGTGGCCAAGGACGGCATGGCAATTTCTAAGGAAAGCATTTCCATGACCAGAGAAAGTATTGGAAAAATAGACAGGGAGATGCAGAGGCAACCCATGGACACAATACTAAGCCAAAATGTAATGCTTTAAAGCAGGACCCTGCCATGTTCTTCAGGCCCTGGATAATACAGAATACTGGGAACATCAGCAAGTCCATCAACCCATCCTCCTAGCTCTTCTGTGTCTTATCTCTCAGTGCACCTCTGCTCCTCTTGCAGCTCCATGGATACTTAATCCCTCTCTCTCAGTCCTGAGGGGGCAGCTGCAGCCCAGTCCTTTTCTCTTCTTCACCACGGCTGGGTGGGGGAGGGCAGCTCTGTGGGTTCTTCACCCACTCTCCTTACAAGGCCTGGTGTTGCAAGGTGCTGGGCTTTTTTTCTGCATCCTCCATCCTCTTGTGAAAATGTTGTTGGCTGTTCCCTCTTCTCCATCCCTTCCCCACCTATCAACACCTCTTGGGTCTGGAGGGGAGAGAGAAAGAACTGCTCCAGTAGGGACTAAAATTGCATTACTTATTAAATTGAGCAAGCTGGCAACACTGTTATGGAAAAGGATTAGTCACTTTCTGCATGTGGCTGAGATGGCAAGAGAGGGGTACACACACATACACACACAAATCACAGAGGTTGTGTGCTTGGTTATGGTGGCTATTAGAGTGTTGTCAAAAATGGAAAAAGTTGGAAGAGGGGAAGGTTGGGGAAGAAAAACTTGTCAGGTTGAAGAGAGGACAGGACGTATCTGGGGAAATATCTTGTATTAGGAAAAAATATAATAATTATACAGTACGATGTGTACAGTTATGAACAATGGGATTAGTTTTGTTTGTGGTAGTACATCTTTAAATTTCTAAGTACTCTTGCTGTGTGCAGAGTTCAGCAGCTAATTTGTTCTCAGAGTTGCTTGTAGAGTAGACTCCATGAGAGCTTAGCATGTGACTTTACTTTTGTATTTTCTTTTTGATTTCTTTAATTTCAATGGGAATTTAAATTTAATTTTGAATGGGAAAGTAAAAATTCTGGTAATGAGGTTGGGATTGTAAAAGGACAGAAAAGCTGAATGAAACTTAAAAGGAGTGGGAACACTCTCCTGATTAAAAACAAAGCAGAGTAAAAAATGTAAAATGGTCCCATCTGGACAAATGTAATGTTTCCAATTTAATGGGAAAAGGAACAATTAGAGATATATGTTCAAGCTTCTGCCTAGTATTTTTATACAAATGTTACTATAGACCAATGCAAGAAGAGCAATCTAACAGTGGTGGAAAAGGTGAGCAGCTTTCAAATGGAAAATTCTGTAAATTTCAAAGCCAAACACTTCCAGAAATTATTTTTGTTAAAAAAAGTGATAGAGTGGTATTGTAATTTTCAAAACTGAGACTCCTATACTCGTTCTCTACTTTTGTTAAAAAATAAATAAATAAATAAATCTTTCATTTTCTTTTTCTGGGGATGAATCCGAGGCATGTAGCGAAAGAGACTTGTCTGTAGGACCCTTACTTTATTTTTTGCAGAAATTGGAAAGTATGTAGCAAGAGAGGCAGGGGATTGGAGGAAGAGAAAGGATAGTCTCATGGTAAGGCAGTTGAGTGCTGCCCTGGAGAACTGATTCTATCCCTGCCTTTGCCACAAATTCTTATGTGATGGTAGGCAAGTCACTTCAACCATATTTTCACAGATGGTCACTAATTGTATGTTCCTTATTTTCTGGGTGCCATACTTGAGACTCTGGGATCTGACTTGAGAAACACTGACATTCACAGTTGAGGTGAATGATGAACACACACATTAAATGTATGGAGTCCCCTTCCCAAAGCTGACTCACTGAACATAAGAACGGCCGTACCGGGTCAGACCAAAGGACAATCTAGCCCAGTATCCTGTCTACCGACAATGGCCAATGCCAGGTGCCCCAGAGGGAGTGAACCTAACAGGCAATGATCAAGTGATCTCTCTCCTGCCATCCATCTCCACCCTCTGACAAAGAGAGGCTAGGGACACCATTCCTTACCCATCCTCGCTAATAGCCATTAATGGACTTAACCACCATGAATTTATCCAGTTCTCTTTTAAACGCTGTTATAGTCCTAGCCTTCACAACCTCCTCAGGTAAGGAGTTCCACAAGTTGACTGTGCGCTGCATGAAGAAGAACTTCCTTTTATTTGTTTTAAACCTGCTGCCTATTAATTTCATTTGGTGACCCCTAGTTCTTGTATTATGGGAATAAGTAAATAACTTTTCCTTAACTACTTTCTCCACATCACTTATGATTTTATATACCTCTATCATATCCCCCCTTAATCTCCTCTTTTCCAAGCTGAAGAGTCCTAGCCTCTTTAATCTCTCCTCATATGGGACCCGTTCCAAACCCCTAATCATTTTAGTTGCCCTTTTCTGAACCTTTTCTAGTGCCAGTATATCTTTTTTGAGATGAGGAGACCACATCTGTACGGAGTATTCGAGATGTGGGCGTACCATCGATTTATATAAGGGCAATAATATATTCTCAGTCTTATTCTCTATCCTCTTTTTAATGATTCCTAACATCCTGTTTGCTTTTTTGACCCGCCTCTGCACACTGCGTTGACATCTTCAGAGAACTATCCACGATGACTCCAAGATCTTTTTCCTGACTTGTTGTAGCTAAATTAGCCCCCATCATATTATATGTATAGTTGGGGTTATTTTTTTCCAATGTGCATTACTTTACATTTATTCACATTAAATCTCATTTGCCATTTTGTTGCCCAATCACTTAGTTTTGTGAGATCTTTTTGAAGTTCTTCACAGTCTGCTTTGGTCTTAACTATCTTGAGCAGTTTAGTATCATCTGCAAACTTTGCCACCTCACTGTTTACCCCTTTCTCCAGATCATTTATGAATAAGTTGAATAGGATTGGTCCGAGGACTGACCCTAATTAATTCCACCAGTCAAGGATACATAACTGTGGCTGCTTCTATCTATAGTCTAGCAATGAGATTAGATCTTTACCTCTGCATTTAGTAGTGAAATAGATTAATCGTAGTTCCATTAAGGTGAATTGCACACATATCCTTTTTCACACCTGCTAAAACTTCCAGCTTAATATTGACAGGTTTCAGAGTAGCAGCCGTGTTAGTCTGTATCCGCAAAAAGAACAGGAGTACTTGTGGCACCTTAGAGGCTAACAAATTTGTTAGAGCATAAGCTTTCGTGGGCTACAGCCCACTTCTTCGGATGCATATAGAGTGGAACATATATTGAGGAGATATATATGCACACATACTGAGAGCATGAACAGGTGGGAGTTGTCTTACCAACTCTGAGAGGCCAATTAAGTAAGAGAAAAAAACTTTTGAAGTGATAATCAAGATAGCCCAGTACAGACAGTTTGATAAGAAGTGTGAGAATACTTACTCTCACAGATCTTGGGAGACAGACCTGTCCTCGCTTACAGACAACCCCCCAACCTAAAGCAAATACTCACCAGCAACCACACATCACTGAACAAAAACACTGACCCAGGAACCTATCCTTGTAACAAAGCCCGATGCCAACTCTGTCCACATATCTATTCAAGTGACATCATCATAGGACCTAATCACATCAGCCATACCATCAGGGGCTCGTTCACCTGCACATCTACCAATGTGATATATGCCATCATGTGCCAGCAATGCCCCTCTGCCATGTACATTGGCCAAACCGGACAGTCTCTACGCAAAAGAATTAATGGACACAAATCTGACGCTGGGGAAGACGCTTAAGGAAATTGAGGCTCAGATCATCTTCAGTGGGATTCTGCCTGTTCCTAGAGAAGGGCAGCAAAGGGGTGACAGGATTGTGATGATAAATAGTTGGCTAAGGGGGTGGTGCTATAAAGAGGGCTTTGGGATGTATGGCCACTGGGAGGCTTTCGGGGACAGAAAACTGTTCTCACGGGACGGACTTCACCTAAGTAGGGAAGGAAATAGACTTCTGGGAGGGAGGCTGGCTCATCTCATCAAAAGAGCTTTAAACTAGGAATTTGGGGGAGACGGTTGGGAGATGTCCAGTTAATCTCCACACCAGATTATAACATTGAGAGGGAGGTCGATGAGATAAGAACGGATACAGCCGGGGGGAAGAGATTGGACATAAGGAAGGGGGGGGGGATGGATACTAGACTAATAGGTCATACTGGCGGGACGGTGTCCGTACCAAATTGGATAACAAATGTGAGAGAGGCCAAACGGCATAAATTAAGATGTTTATACACCAATGCGAAAAGCCTAGGTAACAAAATGGAGGAATTGGAGCTCCTGGTCCGAGAAATGAAACCGGATATCGTAGGAATAACCGAAACGTGGTGGAATGGTAGTCATGACTGGAGTACAGGTATGGAAGGATATGTGCTGTTTAGGAAAGACCGGAACAAAGGTAAAGGTGGGGGAGTAGCATTGTATGTCAACAATGAGGTAAACTGTAAAGAAATAATAAGTGATGGAATGGATAAGACGGAGTCTGTCTGGGCAATAGTCACACTGGGTAAAAGAACTACTAGAGCCTCCCCTGGGATAGTGCTTGGGGTGTGCTATATACCACCGGGATCTAGCCTGGATATGGACAGAGAACTCTTTAATGTTTTTAGGGAAGTAAATACTAATAGGAACTGTGTAATCATGGGAGACTTTAACTTCCCGGATATAGATTGGGGAACAAATGCTAGTAACAATAATAGGGCTCAGATATTCCTAGACATGATAGCTGATGAATTCCTTCATCAAGTAGTTGCTGAACCGACGAGGGGAGATGCCATTTTAGATTTGGTTTTGGTGAGTAGTGAGGACCTCGTTGAGGAAATGGTTGTAGGGGACAACCTAGGCTCGAGTGATCATGAGCTAATTTGGTTTAAACTAAATGGAAGGATTAACAAAATTAAATCGGAGACTAAGGTTTACGATTTCAAAAGGGCTAACTTTAATAAATTAAGGCGACTAGTTAGAGAAGTAGATTGGACTAACATATTTATGGATCTAAAAGCGGAAGGCGCCTGGGATTATTTCAAATTGAAGTTGCAGGAGCTGTCGGAGGCCTGTATCCCGAGAAAGGGAAAACGGTTTGTAGGCAAGTGATTTAGACCGAGCTGGATGAGCGAGCGTCTCATACGGGTGATTAAGAAAAAACAGAAAGCGTACAAGGAGTGGAAGATGGGAGGGATCAGCAAAGAAACCTACCTTATGGAGGTCAGAGCATGTAGAGATGGAGTGTGAAAGGCCAAAAGCCGTGTAGAGTTGGACCTTGCGAGGGGAATTAAAACCAATAGTAAGAGGTTTTATAGCCATATAAATAGGAAGAAAACAAAGAAAGAAGAAGTGGGACCGCTTAAGACTATAGATGGAGTGGAGATTAAGGATAATCTAGGCATGGCACAATATCTAAACGAATATTTTGCATCGGTCTCTAATGAGGCTAATGAAGGATTTAGGAATAGTGGCAGCGTGATGGATGGGAATAAAGGAGGCGGGGTTGACATTACCGTATCCGAGGTAGAAGCCAAACTCGAACAGCTTAACGGGACTAAATCGGGCGGACCGGATGATCTTCATCCGAGAATATTAAAGGAACTGGCGCGAGAAATTGCAAGCCCGTTAGCGATAATTTTTAATGAATCTGTAAACTCGGGGGTGGTACCGTTGGACTGGAGAATAGCTAATGTGGTTCCTATTTTCAAGAAGGGGGAAAAAAGTGACCTGGGTAACTACAGGCCTGTTAGTTTAACATCTGTAATATGCAAGGTCTTGGAAAAAAATTTGAAGGAGAAAGTAGGTAAGGACCTTGAGGTGAATGGCAATTGGGACAAATTACAACACGGTTTTACGAAAGGTAGATCGTGCCAAACCAACCTGATCTCCTTCTTTGAGAAAGTAACAGATTTTTTAGATAAAGGAAATGCGGTGGATCTAATATACCTCGATTTCAGTAAAGCGTTTGATACGGTACCACATGAAGAATTATTGGTTAAATTGGAAAAGATGGGGATCGATATGAAAATCCAGAGGTGGATAAAGAACTGGTTAAAGGGGAGACTGCAGCGGGTCGTACTGAAAGGTGAACTGTCAGGTTGGAGGGAGGTTACCAGTGGAGTTCCTCAAGGTTCGGTTTTGGGTCCGATTTTATTTAATCTATTTATTACTGACCTCGGAACCGAATGTAGGAGCGGGCTGATAAAGTTTGCGGATGATACAAAGTTGGGAGGTATTGCCAATTCGGAGAAGGATCGGGATATCCTGCAGGGAGATTTGGATGACCTTGTAAACTGGAGTAATAGTAATAGGATGAAATTTAATAGTGAGAAGTGTAAGGTTATGCATTTAGGGATGACTAACAAGAATTTTAGTTATAAGCTGGGGACGCATCGGTTGGAAGTAACGGAAGAGGAGAAGGACCTAGGAGTCCTGGTTGATCGCAGGATGACTATGAGTCGGCAATGTGACATGGCCGTGAAAAAAGCTAATGCGGTCCTGGAATGCATTAGGCGAGGTATTTCTAGTAGAGATAAGGAGGTGCTGGTTCCGTTATACAAGGCACTGGTGAGACCTCATTTGGAGTACTGTGTGCAGTTCTGGTCTCCCATGTTTAAAAAGGATGAATACAAACTGGAATGGGTACAGAGAAGGGCCACTAGGATGATCCGAGGAATGGAAAACCTGTCATATGAAAGGAGACTCGAGGAGCTCGGTTTGTTCACCTTAACCAAAAGAAGGCTGAGGGGGGATATGATTGCTCTCTTTAAATATATCAGAGGGATAAATACCAGGGAGGGAGAGGAATTATTTCAGCTCAGTAATAATGTGGACACGAGAACAAATGGATATAAACTGGCCGTCGGGAAGTTTAGGCTTGAAATTAGACAAAGGTTTCTAACCATCAGAGGGGTGAAGTTCTGGAACAGCCTCCCGAGGGAAACAGTGGGGGCGAAAGACCTCTCTGGATTTAAGATTAAACTTGATAAGTTTATGGAGGGGATGGTTTGATGCGATAACGTGATTTTAGTCAATAGGTCAATAACGTGCCATCGCTGGTAATTAGTAATAATGGTCAATGATGGGATATTAAAAGTTACTACAGAGAACTTTTTTCTGGAGGGTCTGGCTGGAGAATCTTGCCCGCATGCTCAGGGTTCAGCTGATCGCCATATTTGGGGTCAGGAAGGAATTTTCCTCCAGGGTAGATTGGCAGAGGCCCTGGAGGTTTTTCGCCTTCCTCCGCAGCATGGGGCAGGGGTCGCTTGCTGGAGGATTCTCTGCGACTTGAAGTCTTTAAATCATGGTTTGGGGACTTCAACAGCTGAGTCAAGGGAGAGAATTATTCCAGGAGTGGGTGGGTCAGCTTTTGTGGCCTGCATCATGCAGGAGGTCAGACTAGATGATCATAATGGTCCCTTCTGACCTTAAAGTCTATGAGACATCAGGAATCATAATACTCAAAAACCAGTGGGAGAACACTTTAACCTGTCTGGCCATTCAATGACAGACCTGCGGGTGGCTATCTTACAACAGAAAAACTTCAAAAACAGACTCCAACGAGAGACTGCTGAGCTGGAATTGATATGCAAACTAGATACAATCAACTCAGGATTGAATAAGGACTGGGAATGGCTGAGCCATTACAAACATTGAATCTATCTCCCCTTGTAAGTATTCTCACACTTCTTATCAAACTGTCTGTACTGGGCTATCTTGATTATCACTTCAAAAGTTTTTTTCTCTTACTTAATTGGCCTCTCAGAGTTGGTAAGACAACTCCCACCTGTTCATGCTTTCTGTATGTGTGTATATATATCTCCTCAATATATGTTCCACTCTATATACATCCGAAGAAGTGGGCTGTAGCCCACGAAAGCTTATGCTCTAATAAATTTGTTAGTCTCTAAGGTGCCACAAGTACTCCTGTTCTTTTTGCAGCTTAATATTGAAATTGTTGATTTATCAAACTATCCTACTGTGGGTAAGTACTTCTAATTACTGATACTTTCATTCCTTTGTGAGAGGAGCAACTTTCCATGTCATCTCTAGCACAGTGTACTAATTTTTAACTTTTAAATCTTTCCAGAAAGTGATCAATTAAAATAGCTGGTTACACTCAAGTATGCATAAAACTTCTTACCATTATTTAGATATTTGTTGGATTAGCTGTCAGTAAATCTTATTATGTCACTCTGGAGGTAATAATTCTTGAGCAGCTAAAAGTTTAAACATACTCTCCTATACTCCTCATACTGTTTACTGTTCAGATGAAAGAAGACTCACCAACCATTAAGCAGATAGATTGCTATACTTGGGACCAAATGCAGCAGCCTTGTGTAATGGAATAATTCTCCAATCCTTTGAATTCGGCAAGAGTACTTGACAGGAATTCCCTTTATCATAATGGTTTATATTGATTTTAAAGCTCCCTGAAGAGGCAGGTAAAAAAAAAAAAAAGGGTCATTTCTTGAGTTATGGATAAGGTAAAGGCATTTTATTAGGCAGATAGTATTTTTTTTTTTTAAGTATTACCCAGTGTGGTGGGGAGGGAAGACAGAGACAGATAGTATTGTGGGGAAATAGAACAGGGGGGCCTTCTTTTTGATAGCCAGAACTGTAAATCTGAAGGCCCCGAAATAAACCCTCCAACAAAGATCTGTTGTGCTGACTGCCCTTGCACAGGGCGGTGCAGGCCTAAATCTGAGCAAAACTGAACAACACAGTTTTCTGCCAAACTCGGTCAAGGGTGATGACCCGGGGGGGGGGGGGCAAGGAGGGAAAGAATAAAAAAGCCCCAGCAGCAGCACTAATGAAATATGTTCATGGCTGATGAAATATAATAACCACTTGTGTGAAGCAATAGGTAACTTTAGCTAAATGCAATTTTTTAACTCATGCAGCTTCTCCTTTGGGTGATCTGTGACCCAAAGAAATGTACCCAAACTGGTGCCAAGTACCACCCCTGGGGAAAACCACCAAGCGCCCCTCTACCCAAATAAACACCCACTTCTCGGAAATTAATGAGGAAGGTACCAGGGGGGAAGGGGGGGGGGGACTTACCCCAACCCTAATTTCTTAACTCATGACGTATTGTTTGTACTTTGCCTGCGGTTTAATGAAATAAAAACCCGCCTGCGAGTGGTCCTCGGGGTGTCAGTCTTCGGACTGCACCCCAGTGCACTGGTATGTATGTCAATAAACTGGCCTCAGGCTTGAGTCTTTGAACTAAAATCCCTGCGTGGGTGTCTTTGACCATGACAGTATGGAGGTCCCCGTAATGGGAGACTAGGGCAGGGTGGTCTAAGGGCGAGAGACGGGATGGTGATAGGGACCAGTTCGAGGAGACTGGGCAGAAGGGGGTCAAGCTTGGGGCATGAGAGGGGGAAAAGAACAGAGGAGTCTGTGCTCACTAGAGCACATTTCTCAAAAGCCTGGAGTTGAACCCAAGATTCCTGAGTCTCACAATTCATTTGGTGGTAGTAAATGTCAGTGAAATCCACTGGTAAGGTGTGTGTGTGTTTCACTCCCCTCTGGTATTGGTCCATATATTCAATTCTTCATTCTGATTTAGGACAAAAGAAGAGAGATTCCAAGTTTCTGACAAGTCTACTAGTAAAATAAGGAAGATTAGACGTTCGTAAGACAAGATACCTTAGCGCTTCCAAGTCAGAATTCATTAATGTTTGTGAGGTGTTCTGATAATACTATGATAGGGGGCAGATCATTTTCTAAGCAATCAGTCAAAGTGATTGTAATGCAAGTGTCTGGCACACTTGACTTGTTATCTTGCATCTACTGAATCACTTATACACTGAAAATACATTTAGAAGTGCTAAAAATGAAGTTTGCAATTCTTCCTAGAAACACAAATGAGAAAGCTGACTAACCCATTATTGAAGTTTAGCAGTTATGTTTGGGTCAGGGCACAAATTGTGGAACAATGTAACAATTTATCCATGACACTACCATCTGGATCAGTGCTAGAATTTAAAACAAAAGCCAATAAGCAAGGCCCTTTAGCTGGAGGAATGATAAATGGTTAGTGTTGTTTCTTCTATAGATTTGTATCAGGAGAGCATGCTAGGTATATCTCCATCCTTTCAAGATGGGTCTACCTTGGGGAGTGTGACAAAGTTCCTCCTCTATCTTGGTGGGTCCTGCGCTTATTGGCAGATTTTCTTGCCTCAGAGATTCACCATGTGGGTTGGGGGAACAGCCCAGAGACCTTCCCCTCTGGAAGAACCCACAGTCCAGGTCAATTGGGAGGTTTGGGGGGAACCCGGGCCCGCCCTCTACTCCGGGTTCCAACCCAGGGCCCTGTGGACTGCAGCTGTCTATAGTGCCTCCTGTAACAGTTGCATGACAGCTGCAACTCCCTGGGCTACTTCCCCATGGCCTCCTCCGAACACCTTCCTTATTCTCACCACAGGACCTTCCTCCTGGTGTCTGATAACGCTTGTGCTCCTCAGTCCTCCAGCAGCACACCCTCTCCCTCTCACTCTCAGCTCCTTGCACCTCTTGCTCCCAGCTCCTCACACTCGCACCACAAACTGAAGTGAGCTCCTTTTAAAATCCAGGTGCCCTGATTAGCCTGCCTTAATTGATTCTAGCAGCTTCTTCTTAATTGGCTCCAGGTGTCCTTATTAGCCTGCCTGCCTTAACTGGTTCTAGCAGGTTCCTGATTACTCTAGTGCAGCCCCTTCTCTGGTCACTCAGGGAACAGAAAACTACTCATCCAGTGACCAGTATATTTGCCCTCTACCAGACTCCTGTACCCCACTGGTCTGAGTCTGTCACAGGAGCTACCAAGTTTTCACGTAATTACAGGTTATTTACATTCCTACTCTACACTTGAATTTTTTAATAATCCTTACAATAAAATCAGCCTGCATCATCATCTGGTAGCAGAATTTTATGCTGTTATTTGGCCTGTCATTATCCTATTTGTGCATTTCAGTCTCTCAGAAGTATGGAAGCATGAATTAAATGAGTTGATCAGACAATATTCAAATATATTAACATTACAATATAGTCTACTGGTTAGTCTAAGATAGAATTGCAACAAGTTAAAAATCTAAGGAGTTATTGGACTTCTACAAACTTGTGAAAATTAGGATAGTACTGTTAGAATTAGTATAGAATCGTAAGTTACTGTCTGAATCACTGTATCGGACTACAAGTTTTTATACAAAATGGAATGAAATTCTTCCTGGCTGTGCAGAAACTGAACATTAGATGGTGAAAAAGCTCTTATATTAACACTCATCTTTTATAGCAGAAATTGCTTTATGAGAACTATTAGTTTATACGATTAACAACAAAACTGAAGAACTGGCATTAGAGAAGAATGTATCATCTAATGGAAGACAGATGTTAAATGGGAGTTACATGAGATTGCTAGGGAGGAACATGTCTGGTTTCGCAATGCTTGTCCATAGTTTGTTATATTGCTTTAAGACCAAAAAAACTTTTAAAAGCCACACTTCCAAGACAAAATTAATAGAGCAGAACATTGCTATTCAATGAACCAAATTTCTTTATAAAGATGGTTAAATACCTCTGAGAAGAATTTATTAAAGCAAGGTATAAATAATCTCAGTATGATTAAAAAGTCTATGGACTTGTATTGACTTACACCAGGGATGAATTTGGTCTTCAAGACTAAATCATAGATTTCCAGGAGCCCTAACCAAGAGGCAGCATGTTGTTGCATTGTCCCAGGAGCAGCCCAGGAAGCGGAATGCAAATCAGAGGGTCAGACTCTACCTCTCAGTTTCTCCTACTCCAGGGGTTGGGACATATTCCCTTAGCTGTGTACCTGGTGCAGCATTCATCCCTGTACAGGATCCATAAAGGGGGGGGGGCAAACCCAAACAAAGTGTCCCCTTTAAGAAGGCCTCCAAACCAACCTCAGCTAGCAGAGTTCCTAGTTCTCCTATTGATCTAAGGAGGCAGGGTAGTTTTCTCTCTTTCCCTGAGGTGTCAGATCAGGAAAGGGAGCTAGTTAACCCAGTTCACAAGACTCTTACTAAAGAGCAACCAAACTTTTAGTCATAAAAAACACCCTCTAGGACCAATGTCAAGCTACTTACCTGTGGCTTGTAAGTACCAGCATGACTTCTAGCTCCCCTCATTCTTCCTCAGCTTCATTTTTATGTAGCCCAGACTCCAGGTGAACTAGGGTGCTCTTGTTTTTACCTAGGCCATCTTGGCCATAAACTGCAGATTATTCCTTAAAGAGGCAGTACACCCCTCCACACTCCCCCAGCCCAGCAGTGCTGGTTGGAACACTGGAGGGGCAGACCCGTTTTCTGCCCTCTCCCACCCATATACATTGCAGGAGAGCATAGCAGCTCTGCATCAGCAGTTCACAATATAAGTGGCCCATGCAAGGGAACAAGGGCACACTATATGCCCGCTTACTCCCCTGCACAGCTGAACAAGTTGGGCCATGATCTTGCCCTTTGTCATAACTTGCTATGAACTAAAGTGCAGATATCAGAGATATGTCTGAAGTTATTTGTCCCAAGTCATTACTGACTTGGGGCCAGGTTCTACCACTGTTCCTCAAACTGAAGCATGTCTTGCTTCTCACATAATCACACCGGCTGCTAAAGGAATACGTTACTCCATGACATGGGTAAGGGTGACAGAATCTAGCCCTAAGAAATTACCCACAGTGCTTAGCACTTGCAGCTTCTGTTTCTCTTTGCTTTGTGGAAACTTATTGGAGATCACAAAAAAGTAAATTATAGAAAATGTTGATAACCTGGGGTTCTTGGAGTGATTACCAATCTCATGAGTAGGTACTGAATCTTTTCATCATATTGAATTTCTAAGTGAAAGTGCTGTTAGGGCTATCCTTCAGAGGATTAGAACAGGGTGTTTGCCTTCTGTGCCCTCAGGCAGGCCTAGGATCCCAGCTAGTTTTTAGTTTGCCTCTGTTCTCAGTCTGCAAGCTTTTATGTCATAACTTTAAATTGAACTTCTGTCATATTGTGCATCACTTGTTTGTTTTTGCATAATCTTTAAGCTAGCAGATCTTCTATTTGAGCTCCTCATTGCCCTTAAACATATTCTATAAGAAGTTCAGTTTTACCTTCAACTCTTTCAAGTTGGTATCCAGAATGACAGTTAAATTAGCTGTTTTGGTAGTGATTTTCCTTTTTGTTTGGAAGATGCAGCAAAGGGTGTGGGGGGGGGGGAATCACAAATGTAGAACAGCTTGTCCATGCATCTTCTTTTTGTCCTTTGTCTTTTGCATGCAGCCAAGTTTTCAGAAGTGTGCACTCATTTGTGTACCCAACATGAGACACTTTGGGTGAAATCCTGTCTTCACTGAAGTCAGACAAAACTCCCATTGATCACACTGATGGAGACCTAGGCTCTTATGCCTGACTTTTCAGCTGCCTCCTCTTTTTCTTTGTTGCTGCACTGAAAGTAACAGGGAAGAGGGCTACACTGAAGCCATCAAAGAGCCAGAGGGAAAAGGAGATTTGGGTACTACTGGGGTACAGAAGTGTGCCAAATGTGGTTACCATGGGTGCCACCCCATATGTCCCAGGTCACTTCATCTGTCACCTTGATACAGCAGCTCCTGTCAGTGGTAACACTGTGAGCAGCAGGAAAAGGAAGATGCAGCAAGACCCATTCTCCAGACATCTGCTACACCTCCCCACATATGCAACTCCCTAGATTCTGCTGAAAATCTCTCTGGGCTGCTGGGAAAATAACTTTTTATTGTGTAATTTTATATTTTGAGGCATCTTGTTTTTTGAAGACTAATGGGAGCTGCTAGAATATAGGAACTCCTGGTTACATTATGCTCAGCATTGGTCACATTGCCCCTTCACCTCTCCTCTCCCACGCTGCACTCCTTCCTGTGAGATACCTATAAATCTAATCCACTTATTTTATTGCAGCTGCACTTCTTGCAGTAGTTTACATTATGGCATAGCCCATAATGCATATAGTAAAGTTGTTTAGGGCTTGATTTTCAGACATTTGAGCTGTTGCAACTCCCATTGACTCCATTTGAAACTGCACATGCTCAGCACCTCTGAAAATCAGATGCTTAATGTAAATTTAATTATATTGTACCCTCTTGTATGAAATGTAAATGAGACACTGTTAAAGAGTTTCCTCACCACTGGCACGGCCCCTCAGGGCTGGGCATGGCATAGCAGCTCTTTCCCATTCTGGTGCTCCCTGCCAACGGTTGCTCCAGTGGTTTCTCTTTCTATAACTCAGCCTTTTGGCCTAGTCACAGTTTAGTTACACCCCTTTTGGGGTAACAGAGTCTAACACATAACAATGTCCAATCCCTCTGTCCACTCCACCAGCCTTGATGCTAGGCCCAGTGGTTCATATGCCCTTTCCTCAGAGCTTCTAGTCACCCATCCCCTCCTCAGGGGGTTCACACCACTTCACTAGTGCCTAGTAGGCAAACCCAGGGCCATTATCTACATTGGGTTCCAATCTAGGGGCCCTTAAGATAAGGTTCAAGCCCTCAAACACCTTGCTCCTACCTCCCTGGACTTCTTCCTACCCCCAAGCCTGTAAGCAGGATTCTCCTACAGCCTCTAAGTTCACCCTTCTTGTAAGGCTAGGGCTCCCTCTGATCCCAGAGAGTGACTTGCAAAATTCCTACGTCTCTCCCTACAGCCCCCATATTTTCTTTTTCTCTTTTTTATGGTGAAGCAGACTTGACTGAATAGTCTATAGCCTTATATCCTCTCACTCAGCCCTGTAATAAGGCTTCATTTCCCCCAATGTTTTTACTAAATCACTTAATATATATTTTTTTTAACCTTAAGATGTTTGAATTCCTCAAAAAGCTTTTCTCTTTCTTTATCAAAGCCTTTCCATGCCCATAAAAGGTGATCAATTGCTTCTTCCACTGTGCACTCAGTCCATAAATTTGTTTGGTACTTTCATAACTGCAGTTCCTATTAACTTTGGCCCAGAAAGTTAGGTCCAGTAGTTTCATTCGTAGTGTAACTGGCATTTCACTATAAGCTACCTGTAGCGCATATAGGTGTTTAAATAAATGCACCACACGCAATTCGTAGTTCCTGGCCTTGTATTAAATCTAATTTTTTAAGTTCTGATTTTGATGCTGACCCAAAAGCTTAGCAGCCATAGTCAATAAGTCATCTGATTAAGGCTCTGTATACCGTTAGCAGTTGTTTCTTATCCGCCACCCAATTAGACCCAGCAAGACTGTTAAGCAGATTAATCCTTCCTGTGCATTTATCTTTAACATAGTCTATATGATCTTTCCAAAGTCATTTAGTATCAAATATTACCCTGAAGAATTTGAACCTTTTAACTATATCTATTTGTTTTCCATAGAGTCTCAGATACAGTTTACATTCCTTTGTAACTTTCCTTTTTGTAAAGCTCAATCCTTTGGTTTTAGGAATGGAGAACTTGAAACCCCATGCACTCCTTAATAAGAGGTGTCTCGTAATGGTTGATTCTCTTTTCTGTCACCTCTATATTCCTGCTCCTAACCCACAGAGCATAATCATCTGTGAACAGAGTGATGCCTATCCCAGCACTTATTTGTTTTGGGAGATCATTTATCATAATATTAAATAAGGTTGGGCTGATAACACTTCCCTGTGGTATACCATTTTTAGTATTGTATATATTCAACATAACTTTCCCAACTCTGACCTGGCATGGTCCTTTTACTTAAAAAGTCTCTAACCTATGCCTACATTCTTCCCATTATCCCAGTGCACCTACTTTGAATCAACCTTCCATTCATAACATGTCATGTGCGTTTTCAGTATCTAGAAAGACAGCTATCATGAAACTCTTGCACCTCATACTTTTTTTGTATTTCAGTTTCTAATTTAGCAGTGTGATCAATGGTACATCTTCCTCTCCTAAAACCACTTTGCACCTTATCTATAATGCCATTGTTTTCCAAAGAGGCAACCAATCTTCCATTCACCCTTCTGTCCATAATTTTACCCAGACAGGATGTAAGGGCAATTGATCTACAGGCATCCACTTTTGTGGATAGTTTGTCTGGTTTTTGTGTTGTAATTACTACTGCATGTTTTCACACTATCGGTATCACTCCTTTCCCCCCACACAGTGTTATACAATTCCTTCAAACTACCTTCAGTCAAATATTTAAACATTATGTTACATATATTATCTTTGCCTGGTGATGTATTCTTGCTGATATCAATAGCTTTCTCAAGTTCTCACATACAAAACCATTCATTCACTATAGTATCTTCATGTTTATCCCAACTACATAATAGATCATGATTCTCTTCAATGAATTGTCTTTTAATTTGGTAGAAACTTCACTTTGGTTTTCATCTCTCACCACTTGAAAGTTTATACTAAAACTTCTGCTTTTTCATTATCAGAATTTCTATCTCTGTTGTCAGTCCCAATAAGACCTGGGATGTGGTTCTTGGTCTGGATTCCCTTCATTCTTCTAATTTGACCATATATTTATGATGTCTTGGTATCTTTGTTTATCCACCCACAGTACTTCCTCCAACTCTTTGATTTTTTTAATAATTCTTTGTGTTATTGCCTTACTTCTTTTATACTTCATTAGATCTTCACTATTGTCTTCTTTCTTATAGGCTTTGTTCCTTTCTTTAACTGCCATTTTGCACTTCTCATTCAACAATGGAAGTGAGTTTATAGTTTTGGGGTACTTCACTATCTTAGGTGTGGCTATAGCAGCTGCAGCTATTAATCCCTTTGTTACATTATCATTGAAATTCTCTATGTTGTCACACACACAATGACTATTCACAAATTCAGTACACTTACTAGTAAATAGCTCCTAATTAGCTTTCTTCAATTCCAGGTGGGTAATTTTTAATTACCTTCAACCTTACCTTGCTCTTGAAAAGTAATACATATAGGGAAATGATCACTCCCCATTCCTTCTTCCCAGTGCTTAATTTGTAATAAAGAGGTGCCAGGGCTCAAGCAATTTTTTTACATTCATAACTGATGCAACAAGCCTAGAGGTGACGGGGCTATAAACTGCCAAGTCTAGAGATGCTGTGGCTCAGCCCTAGCACAAATTAAACATTGCTTCCTCCAAATAGATTTCCCAGTTGCATTTTCTTGCAATATCTGCTACTATAATTCCCAGGTCTTAGCAGGGAAAAACTACCATCTGCTGCATTAAATCCTGAATGGGTTAAGGAAGCTCAGAAAGGGCCAATTAGTGTGGTAGGCCTCACATGAGAGGATTAGGCTAGTAGAGCAACCCCAGATTGAAGGATGAAGCTCATCTGAGTGGGTATGGGTTGGGCTAGGATAAAGCTAGGAAGCTGGCAAAAAAAAAAAAAAGACATGGTAGACAGCTATGAGGATACCTGCAGCTACTTACTGTGTATTAGGGAGGGAACCTAGGAAAAGAATAGGATCTGGGTCCTGAGGGAAGGGTTTACCTTGAAAAGAGAATGGTGGGAGAAGAAAAGGAAGTAAACCAGGGAGTGAGTAGCAAGGTTGGGGACTGAACAGACCTTAGCTGAGTGTTGTAGGTTCCCTGGGCTGTAACCTCAAGTAGTGGGTGGGCCTAGGTTCCTTTTGAGCATTGGCCTGCTAAGCCCAGGGTTGTGAGTTCAATCCTTGAGGGGGCCATTTAGGGATCTGGGGCAAAATCAGTACTTGGTCCTGCTAGTGCAGGCAGGGGGATGGACTCGATGACCTTTCGGGGTCCCTTCCAGCTCTATGAGATAGCTATATATATATATATATATACCAGCCACTGACCAAGGCATTGCCTGCCCAGTAGCATAGCTAGCAGGGTGCAGGGGAAGCAGCCGCTTCCCCCGCCTTTCCAAAAACGGCCGGAGGAGTGGGGGGGTGCGGCATGCGGCCGGCAGGCATGGCCGGAGGGGCGGGGGGCGCCGAGGGGCCCCACCAGCCGCTCTCGCCCTGCTGGCCCCAGGGGCTGCTCCGGCCATAGGAGAGCAGGAGAGAGAGGACAAAGGCGGCCAGGGCAGCCAGGCTGAGCAGAGCCCTGGGGGACGCGGCAGGGAGAGGAAGCCGCTGGAGGGGTCCTGCCTCAGGGGGGGGTCACACAGCTCTTCGCATAGCCGTTCCGCAGGCTCTCTGGGCTGCTCCCGGGGCAGGCGAGGGGGGCAGCCACCCCACCGCCGTCCTGCGGCGGCTGCTGGGGGAGTTTGCTAGGTCCATGCTGGGAGGTGGCGGCGGCTTCTCTCTCTTCCCTCATGGTGGTCTGGGGAGAGCGTGGGTCTAGTCAGCTCCTTCTCCTCCTGCCCACCGCTTTCCCCCTCTCAGTTGCCCACCTCCACAGCACGGCCAGCAGCCGCGGCCGGAGGAGCGAGGGGGGGGGCATGAGGGTGGCACGGCAGGGCCGGAGGAGCCATGGGGGGGGAGGGGCGGTGCGGCCGGAGGAGGAGCCAAGGGGGCATGGCCAGAGGAGGAGCCAAGGGGGGGGCACCTTTTTTATGTTTGCTCCCCCTCCTCTTAGAAGCTGGCTACGCCACTGCGCCTGCCCAGTGTGTCCAGTGAGACTCTATGTGCCAGAAGGGGAAACCACATAGTGATCTAGCTGGAGGACTGAGTCACAAAGAGGAAGATGTAGCTCTTGGAGCAAGAGAGGGGATGCAGAGTGAAAGAGAGGACAACATGTGGAGAGACAACAGGGAAAGTGTTGGACTTGGAAGACAGCTAATCCCCAGAGCAGCCAGGAGGTGGTGCCACCTACAGTGAGTGAATACCCTGTGAAAGGGTATCCCTGTTTAAAACCATTGGATTGTTTTGATCAATGAACTTTTCTAAGCATGCACCAGTTCTATCAGTGGTCTTACTTCCCCACAACTTATGACTATTTGAGTCACCACATAGCATATGGCCTTCTAGCATTCTTCCCTCTTTCTTGTAGCTCTGAACTTTCTAATTTTCCACATGGGTTATAGATATTATAAATCCTTAAAGAAATACAACTTTTCTGCATGCAGATTGTAACAGTATAATATTCTAGAATTACCCTTCATTCTCTTCTATGTTGTTTAATCTTTCCCATATGAAAGTACAAACACCACCTCCTTTTCTTAGTTTTCAGTCTTGCCTAAAGGCAATATATGCTGGAATTTGAAATGCAAGCTTTTCAACCAACCATGTTTCCTGGATACATAGGCTATTTGGTTTAGCTTTCATTCCCAGGATATTTTCTTTTAGTCCTTGACAATGTGCTATCAAACTGTATACATTCCAACAAAAGACTGAGGTCCCCATGCTAGTCATATTTCATCATTCATCTTCATTCAAAATTGCATGAATATGATCCATTGACAAGTTGCTAATATACAAGTATTTTTCCACTGTCCTTTGCTATCATTTTCCTCTTTTGTATATCACAAACTGGGGGGGAAATCAGTTTTACTTCTATCATTAATGCAATAATACTTTTTCTTCATTACTACTATATCATCACCTATATCTTCCACAATTTATCATATTCTTTGTAGAATGAGGTTTCTGCAGTTTTTTCCTGCGCTGATTCTCTTCCTTCTCCACCTGATGCTTTGAGAATCTCCTTATGGCTTCTGTATAAGATATGTTAACAATTTTTCTTTTGTATCTCTTTAGCTTGCCTTGCTGCAATATATCTTCTATATGCTGGACTCTGATTACCACCACAGTTGCTACATTTGACCTGTCCCTTCCATACAATTTTCATATAAATTCTCTTCCCTACACTTAAAACTTGCTTTCCATTTACAAACATGGCCATAACATTGGCACTTATAACACCTTAAGGGAGGGGGGATATATGGCTTGGCTTCAGAATATCTGGATACCTATTGTTACTTTCTCAGGTAGAGTCCCTCCCTTAAGTGTCATCAGTACAGCTGTTGATGGCCTGCTTTCTCCTCCTCATTTACTTATTAGTAAGTAAGTGACTAATAACACTTAACCAAAAGCATAGTAGAAGATAATCTCATCATTGGTCAGCTCTAATGGCACTCCATATAGAGTGTGAGAGCTGTATTTCAGTTAAATACTTTGGAGCTGGCAACTTTCCCTAGCATTTTAGTTATCAGTTTATCAGTTTTAAAATTCAGCTAAAGGATCACCATCTCAGAGCCTTCTAGCTCTTATTCTCTTAATCCAGTTAACCACTTTCACAAGGGTTAACATCACCTAATCTTATTTCTTTTATAAGGGATCTTAGGTTATCATCATATTCTGCTTTGTGTCTATTCTCCCTTTCTATTAGAGTCTTCAGTTTCCAGAGTGACTTCATTTGGGTCAGAGAATCTTCCATCAGCCCAACCCCCATCTGCTACAAACTTCCTCTCTTTATACTAACCCTGGTTCCTCCTCAAGCAGGGATTCATCAGTAACTGGTGTTGACTCAACTTCCAAGTGGGGCGGGCCAGGAACCTTAATCGTACTCTCTAGCTCCAGCTAACCCTTTTCATGCCAGTGGAGGGTAGATACCCAATCACAAGTATGTATTGATACATCACATGCAGCCACTTTTATTGATAAACTTCATGCAGTTAAATAGAAGCATCAAGGTGATATTAGCATCAAGATGAAATTTATAATTTATTTTGTGTTTAGTTGATGTCTCCAATGTCATAAACACAGAAAACATAAGTTCAAAGTGTTGCTAATTGCATTTCATGGACATTTACACACAAACTATTTTTTGGTTAGTTTTGCTGTCTTTTTCTATATGATCATCAGCCTGTGATTTCTATCTGGTGAACTGGTAGGCTTAGGAATTGGAAGATGGAAATCTTATTTAAATATCTTCAAACTCTAGCTCAGTCATAAAGGCTCATAAAGGGACCAAAGAAATGTAAGTAACAGTTGTTAATACTAAGGCAAGTATAGACATTTATGAAGAATCAGAATTATATTACAAGCAGCGACAGCCAATTTCACAGATGAGTTTCTTGCCAAAGAATTTCAGTTGGGCTTACCATAATAACTTTAATTATATCTCTATGTAAGTTATCTTGTTGCATACTGTAACTTATGCCAAGATGTGTAATTTTCAAGGAAACACCTAAGTACAGCGGACAAGATTTAAAAAAAAAAATGGGTGCCTAGTTATGTTTCTAAGTACCTATTTAGGTACTTAAATAAAGAGTCTGATTTTTTTCAGAAGTGTTAAGCACCCAGCAGCTGCCAGTGTCCTCAGCTTGTAGGCAGGGGCTCAAAGTCCCCCCACTCCCCCAACCACCACCACCACCACTTCCAGAGAACCTCACTATTAATGACCAAAAGTAAAGATGAGCTGACCTATGTTTTTTCTTTCCATATTTAGTACTGCATCCACTGAAGCCAAGAGCTCCATATTAATCTGAGCAAATTTATCTGCAAAATGCACTGAACTCTAATACCCTGGAATACTTGACACTATATCAAAGTGGAGGCAATGGAGATTCAACAAATTATCCATTGTTCTGACAGGTCACCAGATGATTGCAACTTCACTGACACCAAGGTGGATAACCGCTTCCCACTGTTGATCAGTTTGGGACCTTTGCCATAAGTGCTCTAGCCATCTTCCTTCATGTTTCTTCTGTCTCAGGCCCTCTGTAAACCAAAATAATCTGCAAAGAAGCTAAGGAAAAGTGAGATAAGAAACTCTGCCTGAATAACAATAGACACCAATATTGTTACAGAAATCCAAGATATCGTTTATAAAGTATATGGTGCCTGGTTGGCTGACTATTACTACCACTAACAATTAATGGCGATTCTAATTAGCTCAAAAGATAGGGCTTTCAATTCAGTTACTTAATCATCTAGGGCCTCATCCTGCAAAATGTCATACTTTCTGAAAGGAGCTAAAGAAAGGCACTCAACTTCTCTACAAACTCTTCCCTTTCCACCATCCCCCAAGTTTATTCCACAGTGGTCTGCTGTGGCCATATCTTCAGTTACTCGGCTGTTATTCAGCATGTAATGGCTTGTAATTTAAATCAGAGTTCCTTTAATACGTTCTTTTAAAATGTGGTTGGGGTATGCAGAAGTTCCCATTAAAGTAAATTTACCAATACCCACAAATACTACTACACTGTAGTCTTTGAGATACAGTTGTTATTTGCTATTTTATTATAGAAAAAGACCATGATCCTTTGAGATGCTCTTATTAATCCTTGTCCTGCTGAGCACTTGAAATGCTCATTGAGGTCAACTAGAGAACTTCCAGGATTGGGCTCTAACTATGGATTCTCTTAAAATGTAGTAAACGTTGACTCTTCAGTGGAGACCACTGTAGAATATACTGTATAAAACAATTTAAGAATGGGATAAGACTTAATAGTCAATAAAAGCCTACCAGCATTTGAAAATGAGAACTTTCCAAAACATAGTTATGTCTGTCTGGTATTAATCTCTCTCTTCTCTAGGATATTCTATCTGGGATTTGTGCGTCACCTTGCCGAGAAATTTTGGGTCTGATCTCATTTTAAAACCCATATATTTGATCATTGTACTCAGTCCTTAGTGTGGCTGGGTATAACTTACCCTCCATGTACTTTATCCGTATAGTATGAGATTGCATTTTCAGTTCTGGATTGCTGGACTGAACTCTAGAAACAAGAACGTTGCTCACCGTGTAGATCTTATCCTCCCTGCCACAGTTATAAGTATTACAATGCTGCTGGTGTGTATTTCACTTACTATTTCACCATTTTGAAAGGTGGTAGCATCTCTCCCCTAAAACTGGAACTTTGTGTCAAACTGCAAAGTTCAGGCAATGTTTTAGAAGAAGACCTCAGGGTTTTTCTGGCTTGGAATGCACTGGGTCTCTGTGGGTGGCCCGAGCCTTCCTCTAGGTGAGGGCAGACAGAGGCTCTCTTACACTACAGGTAATCCGGCATGGAGCATGCTGGGGCATGCCTTCCTGTTCCATCACCTAGGGCTTTGAAATGACCAGCAGTGTTTATCTACACCCAATAGGCCTCCCCCAAGACCTCTCTGAGCTGCTGTTCTTTTTATCAGGACCTCCTCAGGACCTGGAAGCTAGTCTCAGTGACCAGGTCCATAGTAGACACTAAGGGGGAGGACATCCTAGCAGAACCCCCGTTACACAATCCACACCTTAGTGTGCAAGTGGTGGAGTCCCCTTTGATGCACAAGAGGTGATCTTGGCTGGTACCATCAGACTGGGAAACCTCCTGGCCTAAGACCGGAGGGACTGGGTGGACCCTGTGGAGCTCAGCCAGTGCATGGGGTTGTTCACCCCTATGCATCCCCCTTTGTGTGCTCCAGGACGTGAGGGCAGCTCTGCCTCCTGCTTCTCTCGCTTTCCTTGTGCGGGTCTAGTGGGAGGGTGATCCCCACCTGCTGCTTACCCCGGCCCTCCAGAACTCACCAGCAGTCCCCTGCCCCACAGGCCTCCCCAGCCATCCCTAACATGCAATCTAAATCAGCTGAACAACATCCACCCAGTCCACCTCTGAACTGTTCTCAGGAAACATCTGAATGCACTTGTGCTTCACACCATCCATTTATTCATCTTCCTGTCCCACCCCAACATCAAGTGGCAGGACCTGCTGCCACCTGAGGGGGGTGAGGAACCCTGGTGGGCCAGTCTATACTCCACGCTGGTTCCATAGTCCACCAGGGATATGAGCTGACAGCTCCTTTGTTGGTTAGTAAGCATAGGCATGTACCTCTTACTGAGGTTCTGACTGTACTTCTCCCTGCACCTCTTGAGCTATACCCTCCCCATCCGCAGCCCCACAGTCACAGGACCCCCTTGTCAGCCTCTTCCGGACACTGACCAAGAGGGCCATCTGTCATACCTGAAAGAGGAAGCTAGACAGGGAGGTGCTCTGTGACTCTGGGGCCTATTTCTGGTCCCACATTTTATTACATCTTTGGGCAGGGTTCCCCTGAGTGGTGTCCACTGACTCCTTAGACACCTTTAGAGGAGCAGTGGGTGGTGTCTGGGTTTCTCTCCCTCTTCCCCCCCCCCCCCCCCGGCAATCCCTCATCTTTGACCTCATTCCCCTTCGTGGGTTTTTTGTTTGTTTTTTGTCCCCGCATTTGTTGTCCCAAGAACTCCATTGTAGCCTGGGCTTAGTGGACCCTTTCCCTTAGCTGTGGGGTGGGCCTTTAGATATGGGTAGGCCTAGACCTGCCTGCCCCAATAATGCTGATGACATGCTTCTCATGGTCCGAAGCAAGAGAGACACAGATGGAGGCTTGCCAAGCCATCTATTAAGCAGTCTCCTCCACTTGTGGTCAGGGATGGGTGGCGGGGGAGTTCTCTCCCACCTGTGCTCCATACCATGTGGCAGGGTGCAAGTCCACTGTTCAGCCTGTGCATATACATTTCTGCCGCTGATTCCCTTCCTGCTGCTGAATTGGAGTGATCTAGAGGCCAGAGTGGCTGACTGCTTGGAGAGGTGGATGGAGCTTCTCTGGTGCCTTTCACTCTGGGGGAGGGCAGTGGTGCTCAACCATCTGGTCGTGTCTATGGCTTGGCACCAGTTCAACACCCTCAGCTGACCCTGGGCCAAATTCCAGTTGAAGAACTCAGAGGTTTTTTTAACTGGTGCTGCACTCTGTCTCTGTGGGTGTCCTGAGCCTCCCATTGTGGGAAAGTGGACAGGGCCTGCTCTGCATCCACAGTCAGGTCCACACCTTCCACTTCAGGCCCTGCAGAGACTCCTTTACAGTGCAGGTAACCCAGCAGGGAGAGTGATGGTGAACAACTTCCTCCCCTATCTCTGAGGGCTCCGAGAGAACTAGTAGCTATTTTATCTCCATCTGAGAGGTCTTCACATAGACCTCTCTGAGCTGCCAGTCTTACCAAGACCTGGAAGCTAGTCTCAGTGACTAAATTTGTAGCAGCCACAAAGGAAGAGGATCTCCTCTTTGAACTCCTGCTACACACCCCATCTTTATGTGCAGGTGGTGGAGTCCCCTTTGGTGCACTGGAGAATGATCCTGTCTGGTATGACCAGACTCTGAGACCACCTGGACTACAATCCGAGGGTCTGGGTGGAATCCCACAGTGCTCATCTAGTGCATGGGCCTGCCCACTCTGTGTCTCCTGTTGTGTGCTCCTGTTTCTCTTGCTTTCCTTGACCATTTCATGCAGAAGAGTGCTCCCTGCCCACCCCTCACACCAGGCCCTCTGGTGCTTGTCATTGGGACCCTGCCCCATGAGCTCACAGGCCCCTCTCATAAACAACCTGAGCAGGCTGAATGCCGTCCAACTCTGAACTGCACTCAGGCTCCTGCTCCATACTATCCATTTCCTTGCCCTCATGTCCTGTCTCAATATTAAGTGGAGGACCTGCTGCTACCTGTGGAGGGTGGGGAGCCTTGGTGGATCAACCTCTACTCCACTCTGGCTCCACTGACCACTGGGGATATTAGTTGGTGGCTCCCTCCCTCCTGGGTGTGTGGCTAGTGTGATTTGTGGAGTTCCCCAACACCTGTCCCTTCTGTGGCAAGATGGAGACCCTGGAGCACATCTATGCAGAGTGCGCCAGGCTGCAGCTCCTTACTCGGGTTCTGGTTGCACTACCACCTCACTTGCTTAGTCTCACACACTCCATCCATGGCCCCACAAAGTTGCGATAACTCATCATTAACCTCCTCCTGGCACCGCCCAACATGGTTATCCAAAAGACCAGGAGGAGGAAGCTCAGTGAGGGAGGTGCTCTGTAACTGTGAAGCCTGTTTCCATTCCTTCATCACATCTCTAGAAAGAGTTCCTCTGGGCAGCATCTGCTGGCTCCTTGGAGTCCTTGGAGGAGTAGTAGGCATTGTCTGGGGTTCTCTGCTCTGCATCCCCTTCCGCAACCCTGTCTTTGAAATCTTGATGTGCACTCCCTTCATATTTTTTTAATTTGTTGTCCCCCAGAATCAGTTGATGTCAATGTTCTTTTCTGTCCCTCCCCCTCTGTAGAAGGGGAGGCCCTTTTGGTTTTGTAGACAGTGCTCTTTTGGGGGATTTGTCTGATATATGGAAACCAAATAGGCCCGTGCACTGAATGAGGCAGGAGTCTTCTAGAATAAATAGTATGTGATAATGGAAATAAAGTTTATCGTATATGCATGCATATACATTAGAGGCCTGAATAAAGGTTGCACAGGCAACCTTAATGCTAGCATTTCCTAACTTTTGAGTGCTTGACTTTGCAACCTTAAATCTTTTAATATAGCTTTCTTGTGTAATTTCCTAGGTTTCTAAAAAAGGAAACTGGAAACAACCCCCGCAGAAAACTCCAAATTCCATCATGTTGCATTATATTGAACCCCCATGGGTCATCAGCAGGGTTGGAACCTTTATATCCACTGCACACACCCCTGCCGCTTGAACTCACTGAGTAACTGATAGTAATAGTAAATTGTCACCCTGTATGTTGACCAGCAATAAGGGGAAGATCACCCTCATGTTTTGGCAGTGGGTTTCACAGATAGTTGCTGATGGTAGAGAAACTCATAAATTATAAATCTTGTGTTCCATTATAGGCTCTTGAGAGGAGTCTGCCTGTTCTCCTCAAGTTTGATTTCTTCTGCCCCTTTCCTTCCAACTTGTTCTATATTTTGCCCACACGCTGGCCTCCTTGTTCCAGTCTCATTCTTTGTCTACCCAATCTCCACTCCTGAGGCTTCTCATCCCAGGCTCCTTACCAAGCCTGTCCCAGTTCTCCCACACAAATTACTCACTCCATGTCCCTAGTCATCTTGCACAGTGAATCCTAGTTTTCCCCCACTCCCAGCTCCTTATCTTTGATTGGGCTCCAGTCCCTGTCTCCTTCCCTGGGCTCCTCATCCAATTTCAGTCTCCTTCCTCCATCCCCTCATGGCTTCTTGTCTCCCTTTCTTTGTCCTTTCTTTTCTGTCCCTGCACCCCCACTTCCTTGTCTGTCCCTGCCTCTCCTCCCCAGCCCCCATTCCCCTTCACTGCTTCCTTGTCCCAATCTCCCTGTCCAGCCAGTCAATTCCTCATCCAACCCACCCCCACCTCCTTTGTATCTCTGACTGGTCCCAGTCCCAGCCTCCCCTCCCCATTCATGGCTCCCAGTCACAACCTGCCCCTGCACATCTCCCAGGCTTGGTCTACATCAAAAACTTAAGTCTACCTAGCTACATTGCTCACAGCTGTGAAAAATTTCACACTCTGTGTGAGGTAGTTGGGTCAACCTAATCCCCACTCTGGACACAGCTATGTGGATGGGAGAAATCTTCTATCAACCTAGCTACTTCCTCTTCGAGAGTTGGAGTTACTACAGTGATAGAAAAACCCCTTCATCACTGTAGTGTCTACTACAGAGCTACACTACAGAGCTACAGCAGTGTTGCTGTAATGTAGATGTGCCCCCAGTCTCCTTGTCCAGCCAGTCCCAGTCTCTCTTATAGTGACTCTGACCGACTGTATCCACCTCCAGGCGGAATAGTGGGTTTAAACAGGATTTATAAACAGGCAGGAGAGGAATAATTGGTTCTCTTGGATCACACATCTCAAATATATATATATATATATATAATTTTTTTTTTAAATGGTCACTGATGACCAGAACCTTATTGGAAAGTGACATGCTGGATGGGATGATCACAAGGGACAGGTGAGGAGAGAAGTAAATAGAGACCCAACATAATTTCTTTAGGATCCAGCGTTGGCTTTCAGGCTACATCATATAACATCCCTAAGTCCTTAAAGATAATTCCTATAAATTGTTGTGAAAGGGAATTTTGGTTTCCCATTCATCTTCTACTCTGAACTTTCTCTTTAAAAAGTGCAGTAAAACACATTTTTTTTCAAAAGTTAAATTTTAAAAAGATGCATTATATAATGACAGTAAGATTACATAGTGTTTGGGCTTGTATTATAACAGTACCCTGCATCTGGTCTCATTTAATATGACTGAGTGTTAGAAATAAACCCATGCCAACACAGCCAAAACAAGCTGTGAATGCCCCAAACTTTGGAGGGATCAGAAATGAAATTTCACAGCTGGGCTCTGTCTCTATAATAGGATGAATCCCTGGGTTGGCACTCTTGGACTTTCAAAATCTGGATCCAAATTTTGTGGATCAAGACCATCCTTTTAAGCATGTACCAATGCCCAATGGTACACACTTATGTTATCACTTCATTTCTGTATGGCTTCAAGATTTTCCAGGGAAAGTTTGCCTGAGACAATGGGTAAATATTTCAAAAGCACCTCAATAAGTTAAGGCACGTCTGGAAATTTAGTCAATAGCTATCTATGCAGAGCATTAGCATACTACAAACTATAATGATAAAATTATTAATGTGTACTAAAGTGTGAGTGGCATCTAGTATGACACTGCCTGTGCTTCACAGACCAGATAAAACTTTTGCATGCATAAGTAGTACAGCACCTTTTATTACTGAAAGGTAAATGATTGTTTTCATCTAATTTTTTTGCTATGATTCTCAATAAGCATGAGAGGGCATGTCTTGGCAGGAATGCCACAACATGCTTAGTCTCTTTCAATCAAGTTCTTCTTTGCCATTCCCTTTTACCATGCCCTAAAGCAAAGATATGAGAGCAATCTTCTCCTTGACAAGATCTACTGAAAGAAAATAAAACCTTGCATGCCTCCAATTTATGGATGCCAAATTATTTGAAGTGGTTTAGAGAATGCAAATAACTCAAGTTTGCCATCAGGCAAATAGTGGATCCTCTTTTAAATAGTTTCATATGTGACTTCATTTTGCTTCTGATAATGTGCATCTCATTTAAAGTTGGGCAAAATGTCTGGCTGCATATCTCTGAAAAAAGCTTCTTTAATCCTACTTTGGAAAAGGTTTTATTGGGGTAAGGAAGCTGTTCTATTAATTTAGATGGAATAAATGGGCCCAGAGAGTCAAAGATGTTAACATGACCCATTCGCTGTCCAACATCAAATAATGTTAAACAAGGTTTAGGTAGGGTTTGGTACACAGAGACATCAGCCTGTTTAGTACCATGGCAAACTCATCATTACAAATCCCTTTACATTTTTATTAAAGACAGATAAAAGAAGTTAAAAATGGGTAAAGCATTTGAAATGTGAAATATTAAATAAGACTTTCATTTTAACAACATCCCTTGTTCCCTTTCCTCGTTAGCTGGAGATCTTTTAGGAGGAACCCCTATTTGACAGTCTTTCAGATGATATAAAAGTTTGTAGTAACTGTCCTTTTGGGGGGGAAAGAAGTTGTTAGTTGAGCTGGGCTGGAACCCTTCTTCTCAGTCTTGGCCAAAAGATAATGGTTAAGATGCTCAAACAGTGAATCTAGCATGGGGGTTGGGGAGGAGGATTCTGTTAAAGAGAACATACCCAATTTACAAAAACTAAAGTATTCGGTCCCAGGGAAACTCACCACATTTATTGCCTTTTACTTAGGGGGAGGAGAAGCTTTACTTCTAGTAGCTGTTGCAAAAACATTCAAAAGCATTCACACATTTCAGATTATGACAGAGGTTTGTTGGTGGGGGGGAGGGAAGGGATATCTTACCTTTTCACAGAGCATGAAAAGAAAGCTGGAATTTATTGGAGATCTTCAGACTTATTTATGTAGGACACAGGTTATATAAAGTTATGGATGTTGGGAAATAGAACAGGGGGGGCCTTCTTTTTAATAGCCAAAGCTTTGAATCTGAAGGCCCCGAAAGAAACCCTCCAACAGAGATCTGTTATGCTGACTGCCTTTACACAGAGTAGTACAGGCCTTAGCAAGACTGAACAACACGGTTCTCTGCCAAACTCGGTCAAGGGTAATGACCAAAGGGGGGCAGGGGGGAACACAGAACAGTGCTAAAGGCTACAGCAAGAAACTGCTTTAGCAACATAATAACTGCAAGTTTATGAAACCGCTCGAAAAATAGAATATCCGCTTACATTAAGAAATTGCTTTTGCAAAGAGTTAAGCATTCTTGCAGTTGCAGCTATCTGCAACATTTTCCAATTCCAGCTGTCTGCAAAATAACCAATCATAGATCTTCTTTTGGCGTCCCATGATAACCCCCCCTTAACCCTTCACCGAAAACCCCCGGAAAATAACATGTGCCTTGCCGAGAAATGTACCCAAACTGGTGCCAAGTACCACCCCTGGGGAAAACCACCAAGCACCCCTCTACCCAAATAAACACCCACTTCTCAGAAAATAATGAGGAGGGTACCGGGGGGGGGGGAACTGACCCCAACCCCAGTTTCTTAACTCATGACGTATTGTCTGTACTTTGCTTGCGGTTTAATGAAATAAAAACCCACCTGCGAGCGGTCCTCAGTGTGTCAGTTTTCAAACTGCACCCCAAACACGTTTGGTACGTATTGCAATAAAGGCCTCAGGCTCTGAGTCTGTGAACTAAAATCAGTGCGTGGGTGATTCTTTCCACGACATGGATGACCATTCAGCATTATGTTGATTAATCAAGAGCAGATAAACAAGTTTATGAAACCATTTAGCCAGTTTGATTTCATAAGTGGAGTTAAAGAAAACTAAGGCCACAAGGTGGAAATGCATCTCTTCCTAAAGGAGGCTGCATCTTTTTCTAGCATGTGAATTAAAAAACAAAAAAAACCCACACTGAGTCACAAAAGTAAAAAAATCAGAGAGCATGAATCTTTAGTCATTCCTGGAGTGTCAGCCAAGATAGCTGTCACACATAGTGTGATAATTGTGTGCCTATACTGCTTCATCTTAGCGTCCTTGGGCATCTGTTACTTTTTTTTTTTTTTTTTGCTGCTGTCACCCCAATTTAATCCAGATCATTCGGTGATGCACTATAATATTCCTGATATTTTCTAAAGAGAGCTTTGAATATACACTTTACTACACTTATTGACTAATATTGACCATGAAGCCCAACTCATATCCTCTTCTTACTTCAGTAGATTGGCACATCTGACTATTACATATCCAGTGCATTTGGGAAGTTACTCTACCTTAACACTGCTGAATCACTGTCAAGGTTTTGCATTAGAGTACAGATTTGATAGGTATTGCTTTTGGGTATGTGTTGCGGATGATGTGAAAGCCTTTGTGTGTTGGAATGCATTATTGGCTGCATTGTAGCCAGTGTGAAGGTGGAAAGGAATGCAGGAGTCTCTCCTTAACTTCTTATTTCTATGCTGTTAAAGATTATCAGAGACTGTGACATGGGTAGTCAAAGCAAGAGTCAGGTGACCAGGAATCAGGAGCCCAGGGTCACAGCCAGGTTACCTGGAGTGAGACAAGGCAGGAGCAGGACCGGGGCCAAAGCAGGAGCTATCACAGCCATATGCAAATGCTTTGAGCAACCAGTTAACAACTGCTGCTTCTGGGCTTAAGAGCCAGTCTGCCGGTTGGTTGGAAGAATCAGGCAGTGTAGTCAATCACACAGCCTTCCACAGACCAGGTACACTCAGGCTTGGTCTACACTTACCCCCCAATTCGAACTAAGGTACGCAACTTCAGCTACGTGAATAACGTAGCTGAAGTTCGAAGTACCTTAGTTCGAACTTACCTTGGTCCACACGCGGCAGGCAGGCTCCCCCGTCGACGCCGCGGTACTCCTCTCGTCTAGCTGGAGTACCGCAGTCGACGGCGATCACTTCCTGGTTCGACTTATCGCGTCCAGACAAGACGCGATAAGTCGAACCCAGAACTTCGATTCCCAGCCGCCGAACTAGCGGCTGGGTGTAGACATACCCTCAGATTGCCTGGGGACTCACTCTGTTGTAAGCTCAGCTTCCAGACTAGCTTCGCTGCAGGCCCCGTTTCCAGACAATTTGGGGTTCTATTCTATATAAGTATATAGTGTACTTGGACTTTCAGAAGGCCTTTGACAAGATCCTTCACCAAAGGCTCTTAAGTTTACAACTGAACATTGACTTAATGCAGCTTTGAAACTTTACTATGCCAAAGAAAAATGCTTTTAACCATCTTAATTTAAATGAAATAAGCACAGGAACAGTTTCCTTACTTTGTCAAATCCTTTTTTAAAAAACTTTCCCTTTAGTTTTTTAGTAGTTTACATTTAACACTATACTGTGCAGTATTTGCTTTTTTGGGTCTCTGATGCCTGATTGCATACTGGTGGTTCCAAGTGAGGTGTGTGGTTGACCAGTCAGTTTGTAACTTTGGTGTTTGTAATTCTGAGGTTCTACTGTAGTAATAAGTATTTTTTTAATATTACTATAGTGCCTAAGAGCTCTAGCATGAGCCAGGATTCTACTGCATTAGGCACTGTACAAACAGAACAAAAATAGGGACCTCAAAGAGCTTACCATCTAAATTCTGCTTTTGATGATACAAAATAGGGACTTGAGAACAGTTGTTACTAGGCATAGCACTTGTTATGGTCTCTGTTCCCATTGACTTTGGCATTGACTCTTCTTGTTGTCACACTATAGCTTTTAATCTTTAGTGAGACTATGTCTGACATTGAGCACTATACCCATTTGTGGTTGCAGGATCATGCACTGTCTGAAATGATCAAACACCCCCCAAAGCATAAATTGGAAGCTTACTCTTGTATGGTAAATTGTTTTAAACCTTGGGTAACTTACCTTTTAAACTGCCAAGTTTAACAGTTATGTCCTCCTATGGAATTCAATAGTAGCCCTGTAATTCTGTTACAAGTTCCTTCTGCATGTTTTAATATGCAATATTCTGCATAAAAAGCATCAAGTACAGTAACACTTGAAATGGTACCTGCAAATACTTCATCACTTCAAACACCTCCTCAGAAGCTTTTGCCACACTTACAAAATATAAAAATCACAATACAGTAGCCTAACTTACAAATGTGGAGTTTTTTTGTCCATAGGCCTTGAAATATATCTGCATGAAATTGGAAAACCATGGTGGCAACACTAGAAATGTACCAAATCTTACCGTTTCTCCTGAAAGTAGATTGTAATGAAACAATCTGCAACTTCTTTTCAAACATTCTTTTCTAGTGTGTTTGCTTGCTGTCTTGTAACAGTGTTCACAGTGACTTATTAAAATACCATTGAAATAAACATGTGAGTTTACACCTATTTGTTTCTGGATGATAAACAGAACAGTGAATAAATGAATACTTTTGTAAATGGAATATGGTCTTGCACAGCCATTCCATCAGGCTTCTGTCCAGGGCTGGGTTGATGCAGGATTGAATTGTCTTGATTACTTTTTTCTTCGTCTGACAGAGGCAGAGAAGGTGAAAAGAAAAACCATGAGGGAAGGAAGACAGACAAGCATTGCTGATAACCTGTGTGCAATCCCCACCCTCATAATTTACTTAATGAAGATTAGGTACATTTACCAGATTTTGGCATAGGCTTCCATAATTTGCCTTTGGGGAGCTCCCAAACTATCTATTCAATACTGACTTCTTTGCCTAGTGGTGCTGACTTATACTTGTGTGGCATGTATATAAAATTAGTGAACATTGTGTATATTATTTAGGGTTTTGATACTTACTACAGGAAAGTGCCAAATATTTTACATAGTGTAACCAGTTCAGTGCTCTGCTAACCCCATGTCATGACCTGGAAACTCATGCATTTTGAAAAAGAATACTGTCTACCCCTGAGATTTGTAGAAGGATCGCCCTGCTGCTGCGAATTTTATAGGACTCAGGGGAATAGGTACACAAGGGAGAGGGTTAGGAAGATCAGTGGACCATTCCTCCACTTCCCAAAGACACCATAAAGTGTAGGGGATTCTCCCTTTCCATACAAGCCTTAAGCTCATTACCCCCCTCCTTAGATTTACTGGGCATTACCGCCACACACCCCTTCCCTCCATGTTTGAGTGCTGAAAGCCGCCGCCTCCTCCCATAAGACTCCTAGGGACCACCCCAAATCCCTACAATCCTTAATAGTCTTTAGTCCCCAACAGGTCTACTCCAGCACACTGTGGGACTTTTGAGATTGTGTTGGCTCACTTAGGACTCAGACTTCTAAATCTGTGGGAAGATCTCAGAGGAACATGCTGTGATCAACTGGGGGTTGGGCACGCTAATGCAAAGCCCAAGACCCATAGCCGGTTGTGTGCCTCCAGCAAGCTTAAGGCTTGTGGAAGCTTAGTAGTTGCCTCTAATAAGCCTCTTAAGATAATGGGTACCCACTGTGTCAGTCTTAAAAGACTTGTTGCCTCTGAGTACAGAGAAGAAGCCAAGTTGAGCAGAACAAGGAGCCCTGTAGCGAGGCGGTGGGATACCTCACAGCCCCACTGAGGGACGAACCTCCCCTAACACCAACGTAGGCGGAGCCACTGGGTCCTGCACCCGCCCCGGAAGTATAAAAGCCTGCCTGCAGAGCTCAATTGAGAGCCAGACGCTGGAGAGACCAGACATCTGTGACTGAGCTCCCTCTTGGGAGACGGCAGCAGGCCGCGGCCGGCCTGAGGTCACACCGGGCCAGCCGAGCCTGCCCCTTTCCAGCTACCTACCCTGAGGAACCAATGCTGTTAGAGACCGCCGAGGACACTAGCACAACCCAGGTACCCTACGAGGGGGAGTGTGGAAGTAGCCCGGGGCAGCCGACCCCAGTCTGGCTGCAGCACTGCCAGAGCCTATGTCGGTGTGTTGCGGCCAGGATCCCCACTGACAGCAGTGAGTTTCCACCGCTACTAGGGCCCCGGGCTGGGACACAGTGGAGTGGGAGGGCCTGCGTCCCCCCTGCCACCCACTCCTTGGGTGGCAGACTCCCCGTTCCCTGGCCTGGAGAGGCTAGGACCTCTTGCTATTGACTCAGCCCCTGCTTAAGGGCCTGAGTTCCTGACTGTTTGGTTGCCGCCCCGCCCTGACCTAGGGCCTGGGCGTCTGTATAGAACTATTGGCTCAGCCCCAGCCTAAGGGGCCTGAGCCCCTAACAGTGCATTTGCTGTCCCACACTACCGCAGGGCCAGGACGGACAGCGAAGCGGTGGGATACCCCACAGCCCCGCTGAGGGATGAACCTCAGCGAAGCCCCATTACAAGCCCCTACCAGGCCAAGAGGAGTGAAGGACTCCGACTCCCACCATGGGCCTGGGGAGCAGCTAGAGGGCTAGGACGGCACTTCTTCCCAGTTTCATTAACTCCCAAGCATCTTGCCAGCCACAGGTGAACCTGAAATCTAGTCATGAAAAAGAAAATGCACTTTTTGTAAATTTTGTTGTGGGGCTTTTGTTTTCTGTGCATAGCTTCACTAACTTGTTGCTGTGTGAGACAAGCAACAGGGGAAACTGACTAATTGGGGGAAGCCATTACTTTGTACAGTCAAAGTACCATAAAATGCACAAAGTAAACAAATTGGAAATGACTAATCTTTCAGTTGTAATTGTGTCCGTCATAACAGCAGGTTTAAAAACATTCAGACAAGATTCTTTTAAGATGTCAGTGCCCCTTTAAAGAAAAATCTTCTAAGGTAACTAAACTGGGTCAGCTAACCTCAAAAGCTAGAGCAGCCAGAGCAATACATCAGACTTTACATCACTGATTTGATGTTTACAGGGACAATTCCTAAAGAAACACATTCTCCTTCATCTTTTCTAATTATCGGTCTTCTGTTCCATGACCAAGGTCTTCCAGTCATACTTTTGTTGCTCTCAGATATGCAATATGAAGATTCTTTTCATTTAAACAATGTATCTAATATAAAAACATAGTAACTTGGTCATCACATAAAATACCAATTAAATTTGCGTAATATCTAGCGTCAGCTGGTATTGGGTTATTTAACCCCAGTTCAGTATGTTTAGAACATTCTTTTTATACTTTTCTGATGTTAGCTGTGTAGAGTTTCAACATTGGAAATACAAAATTATCCCTCTTGAATTCTAGAAGCAACATGAAGCTGCCCTGCTAAGGAAGGAATAAAAGACCAGTAAGGCCAAATCCACTATTACTAGTAATACAAAAAATAGGTATTCAAATTGGTGAAAAGTTCTCATGCCATATAAAACCTGTATGGACATTTAAAAGTAACAATATATAGCAGTACTGCAGCTTCCACACTCCACACAAACATTGTTTTTCATTCTTATTCTTCAGGGACCAACTCTGCCAGCAAGAGGGTAATTTAGTTTTTATGCCCATACTGGCTTTGATTTGAGACTCTTCAAAAACAATTTATATTCTTTTTATGTAAAGAATGTGAGAAAATCCAATACCTTTCTTCAACATTCAGAATGTCCTGGATGTACCCTTTACAGCCATATTTGACCAGAAGCTGCCTTTTTGCAGATTTTTTTTCTCAAAGCAATATAGGGTTTTGCAATCTCATCATAAATAAATAAATCTAACTTCTGGATTTAATCCTTCATTCACTAGATGTCCTTTCCAGTGCTTAAGAGTTGTAGTACTTTTCATGCCTTCCTAAAAAACATAATTCAGATATGGTGCATTATTCAACTGAGATTACAGATAAGTAAATAAAAGTAATTACTGAATAAAATGGATGTCTGTTATAAAATGGCTTCAGTTTGAAGGGGAGAGCTGATTACCTGCTTGGTGTGCATGATTACTATAATAGTGCAATGAGTATAAGAATTAGATATTTAGAAGCAAACTCTCTTTCATCTCTATTTAAAAATCCAGCCAAGTTGATATGATTCTAATGTAGAAGTTCAAACTGTGGTCTGTGGAGTACTTGCTGGTAGTCTGCAGAGAGCTGACAGTGTATGGCACTGACGGTCCTATTTCTATCTGCTAAGTTTCATTAAAGACATTACAAATATAGTAAACACTTTCCTAATGTTACTTTGCTATATAAACAATTGCAGTAGATTCTGCAGGGCAGTTGTAATCACAAATGCATGGAGAAGGACTGTATACAGTCGCAAATGAAGGGGAGTGGTGGAATAGTCTCTAAGATGTGGTCCACACTAAGGGTACGTCTACACTTACCGGAGGGTCTGGCGGCAGGCAATCGATGTTCTGGGATCGATTTATCGCGTCTGGTTTAGACGCGATAAATCGATCCCGGAAGTGCTCGCCGTCAACGCCGGTACTCCAGCTCGGCGAGAGGAGTACGCGGCATCGACGGGGGAGCCTGCCTGCCGCGTCTGGACCCGCGGTAAGTTCGGACTAAGGTACTTCGAATTCAGCTACGTTATTAACGTAGCTGAATTTGCGTACCTTAGTCCGAAGTGGGGGCTTAGTGGGGACCAGGCCTAAAGGAAAAGTTGGAAAGCCTTTGGTTTGTGGCTTTTTAAAATGTAGTCAAGGCTTTCTGTTAGTCTTCATTCTCAGACTTTCAGTTCTTCAGGTTTTTCCCTCTTTTAATCTGTAATGATTAACTCACTCCCTCTTCTTTCCTTCCCCTTCCCTATTTCTCCATGCCCATTCAGACTTTGACCTCTTTGCAGAGACTGCTAATAAGTTTGCCAATTAGTTCACTCCACTGGCAGCTTTTATTATAGGAACCACAGAGATGAACCACGTCACTTCACACAGGCAACTGACAAGTTGCCAGACAACAACTTTCAATCACTACCAACCTGGGGTTGATTCTAGCTGATTACCCAAAGTAACTTGTGGTCTAGGTTCAACATTGCTCAAAAGCTTGAGGTAGTGAAGATAGGATATTTCTTTAATTTTCTCTTTTCTAAAATATTTAGTGGTTATGAACCTTCTCACTAGCCTTCTAGTGTGAACTCCCTTTAATAAATATAGAATAAACTCAATTCATCATCATGCACTAAACTGCCTTCCTTTAAAATTTTAACTTCCAAAACTCATTCCAAAAAATGAGATCAGTTCACTTTACAATAGCAGACAGACACTTCATGTTGTGTCTATTTTGTATTAAAGCATTAGCTGTATTGTATTAGGCTTTTTGCTTAATAAAATGAAGGGCCATAAACCCAGGCTACCACTCAGTGCAAATAAATGTAACCAGATCCATTGTGCCTCCCCTTGTCCAGTGGAACCATGGCAGTTCCCCTGTGGTTAGGGTTGTTTAAATGTGTAGAGAGGACTTGACACTCTTCATCTAGTCTTATCTAGGTTTTTATACTTCAGTACATGAGTGTGAGGGTTTACGCCCCTCCTTACAGGGCAGCACGGCCTAGTGGCCAAAGTCCACATAAGCGCCCCTGGTTGCAGGGCAGCACGGCCTAGTGGCCAAAGTCCACATAAGCACCCCTGGTTGCAGGGCAGCACGGCCTAGTGGCCAAAGTCCACATAAGCACCCCTGGTTGCAGGGCCGTAGGACCTTACTACTGGCTCAGCGAGGGGGTCCTACCGAAACACTCTGAGGCTTACCGGGGTCAAGGTACCAGTCCGTCACCTCCCCCGGGTCGCTCCCTACCAGCTTGGGAGTTGGGGTCTCCCACGGATCCCAGGGTTCTCCGCAAGTCTCCGGATCCGTCACCTCCTCTGGTTCCTCCCGCAGTAGGGGTTCGTGCCGGCCTGTAGAAGCCTCTGTTCCTGGCAGCTTCAAGAGCGTCGGCTGGTCCTCTGCAGGAGCTTCCCAGTTAGGTCCTTCCCCTGCAGCCGCCAGCCCTGACTGAGCCGAGTTCCCTCCTTTTATACTCAGTGAGCATCTGGAGCATGCCCAGTACGAACAGGGCGGGATTTCCTCTGTCAGCGCTACTGGTCTGACGCCGCTGGGGCTAGTGCGGGGCGGGGCTGCCCCGTCACAATGAGCACCTCATGAGTAATTACAAACAGAAATAATCTTTTTCCTCAAAGAAATGTCTGTTCAAAATACTTTTCCCAGTAGAGGGCACTGCTATTCTAAAGGATTCTCTGGACCAGCACATCTACTAATGTTACAAAGTAGCACAAGTAGGGTGACTAGATGTCCTGATTTTATAGGAACAGTCCCACTATTGAGGGGCTGTCTTATGTAGGCACCTTTTATCCCCCCCTCCTGATTTTTCACACTTGCTATCTGATCACTCTAAGCACAAGGCTACTCTAACAGCTTTTAAAAGATGATCTACCTGGTATGCTTCCCTTCAGTGAGTGAAAAAGCTTTCCTCAATTCTTAAGTCCTTCACTAACTTCTTTCTTTCCCTTTTAATACATGTTATCCCTCCCCCTGCAACTGATCAGCTTGTCTTCTCCCTCATCCTTCCCTTCTCCAGTACCTCCCTGTGTTGTAGTCTCATCCTGCTCTTATCTTAATTTGGGGATCATGTGTGCCTTTAAAACCCAATTCCTGTTGGGGGCAGTGCATAACTGTAGAAAGCCTTCCAGAGCTCAATACCACATGGGACCAAATGCTGACTGTTACATCCCTTGATGGGCTGTTGTATACTTCCTGGCATGGGACACCTGTCACCAGGGCCATCCTGGCAGGGGAAGGGTGTGGGTCCTGGGACATAGGTGCTGAGTTTCTAAGCACCCCCTGGCTCTGCCCAGACCCTGCCCCCACTCCACCCCTTCCCCCAAGGCCCCACCTCTTCCCACCCCACCTCTTCCCTGTCCAGTTCAACCTCCTCCCCAGAATGTGCTGTGCCCACGCTACTCTCCCCTCCCACCCCCAGTGCCTCCTGATGCTGTGAGCAAAACATCTGAGCCACAGTAGGCGCTGAGAGGGAGGCGTTGAACGGTGGAGACTGCTGGGGGGGAGGGGAGGTTCTGGTAGGGGGCTCCTCCTCTCCTGCCCGCCTCCCCCTGTCACCACCTCACCTCACTCACCCTCCTGCAGGGCCCCCCAAAGCACAGAGCCCAAGGTGGAAGCCTTGATTTGCCGTACCCTAGGGACGGCTCTACCTGTCACTACTCAGTGTGCTGCACTGCCTGGCCAGTTTATGTGGCCTCACAGTTACAGATACACACCAGGTTGTTACCTTTTCACCACATGTGTATTTAGTCCTTCCTTAAAAAGTATAACAGCATACAGCAAAAGGCAGTTAGCCTTCAGTCCTCAGCTCAATCTCTCCTTCTGAGCTTCCCATTCCTTCCATTTATATCCCCCCTTGCATTATTAACCCAGTGATTACCACCCAGGTGCTCATAATCCCCCAACAGAAAGTGTTTAATTGCTCATCATAGCTAAATTTACAGCCTTCTTCATGTTGCAGCAATATCAGTGATCAGGGTACTACTAATAGTGCCCTGTCACACACAGTCCTTTCCATGCCTTTTTGCCTCTTTGTGGGAACTTGTACTTTGGGAAACGCCGGCAGGGAGCAACCCCATCACTTCAAAAGTTATGGGATTGTAATTTTGTCCTAAGGCTGCTGTCTTACTGCACCTCAAAGCCTCAGGGCCCATACAACGGATGATCAGGTTCTGGCCTCTCCTGGTCCTCTTTAACTCTCTTCTACCTCTGAAACTCATCCATATATTTACATTGGTTAACTGGGTCTATTTGAAATTCAAATGATATACCTTGGGGTAGGGTCAGGCTGGCTCAAGAATAGGTAGAATGCTGCCTGAGGAGAAGAAGGGGCGAGGTGCATGAAGTCCTTCTGAGGAAGATGTGGCAGGGGGAATGCCCAAATATTACTTAATGTAGGGTAAAACCTAGAGCTAACCATGACCTCATGATTGAGCACTAAGCCCAATCCACTGTAATACGACAGTCATAGCCCAGCCTAAAAAAAACAAACCACATTGCATGGAAATATAAACATCTTCTGGCCACTGTGTTATGTTCCTGGAAAATGCTCTCTAACCTCAATTCTAATCTGCTGGGTCCAAGTACAATTTCCATCTCTCTTTTGTAAAACATTGAGCATACTGATGGTACTCACTCAAAAATCATAATAAAAATCCCATGGTCACTGCCACTGATGACATATTGTGGGTATACTTGTGTTACAGTATCAAGGAGCGGGGCCCGATTGTGCTTGGTGTAGTTTAAAACGCAGAAGACAGTTCCTGCCCCTGAGAGCTAATAGATGAGAGACCGGAAGAAACGGGTAGACAAAATTGATGACCTTAGTGTGCTTGACTTGGAAGGAGGAAGTAATAATAAAACAAACCATTCAACAGAAATCACAGCTTGTTACCTTCTTGCTTGTGCTACGATATTTTTTTCTTTCCACCCTTTAAACTATATATCACAGACAGCCATTATGGGATTCCAAGCCCACAGAAAGACTCTTGTTAACGTTGGTGGGCTTTGGATCAGGCCCTAAATGCTTCTGCCAAAGCAAAACTGGTATTCAGCAAGTTCTAAAGTGTGTTATGAAACCCAATAACCAAATGCTGTATGCAAGATTGCATCCAGTAGTAATTCACTGATTTTATAAGCTCAGTACTACACCTGGAAATGTCTCCCATCCTGTCACTGAAGTAGATAAAGCCATCCTGGTCTATCACCATGAGATCCCCTGTATCAAAGTTCACATCTCCTTTCCTAGCAGTTTCCTTACTGAGGCTTGTTTATTTCCAGCATAACCAGCAAATGGGACTAAATCACTTGGCCAACCAGAAGGCCAGCTTCACCTGTACAGCCTGGGAACAAAAAAAGACTGCCTTTACAGTAATGAGATTAAAGCATAAAGTATTATATTAAAGCACTTTAGAAATACCAAACCCACCTTTCCCATACTATTAGCCTGTTTTATAGTTATTTTCAGATGAGGAGAAACAAGTGAATGGAAGGGGGGAGCATAGCATTACTTCCCTCTTTCCTAAAAACCAGGAGCAATAAGGAGACCCCAAGTTTGAGCCTGATCATCCACTGCTCTGCAAAAATACACAGGAAGGACCAAAAGGGGATGAAAGGTCCACAAAGTTCTGTTTGAATGGGATATGCCCATAGGACCCAAAGATTTTTTGGGGGATTCACATGGATCAGTAGTAGTACAGGGCCATTGGTAGAAAGGCTGAATGTCTCTGCACTAGCTCTGGGTCTTAGGCACTCATATACTTGGCAGTGTGGTTCCAAAGGAATCCTGCTGCTAGGGTTTCTGCATCTGAAGGCTACTTCAAGGACAACCCCCATCCCCATTGGAGTGGGACTCTCACTCTGGAGGAAACTCTGCTCCTTGTCCTTTCCTGAATAAAAAGATTCCTACAAGCTAGCACTGCTCTCAGCACTAACCTTTCTAGTGGGGGGTAGGGATGAGGCTCCAACTCCTCTCCATACTAGCTATGTGCGGTGGGAGAGAGAGAGCTCACATTGTATCCCACAATAGGATAGTGCCTTCCCACTCCCCCTCTCTTCTTGGAGGTAGTGGAATCCTCCAGGACCTCCCTCTAGGAAACACTTCCACCACTCCTTACTGCCAGCTGTAGCCACAGTTTAACTTCAAGGACATGCTCATTTAAGTTCATGGCAAAAGTCCCATTGACTTCACTGGAATCTGCTCAGGACCTACATCTCTAAATATATTTTCATTGTATTATAGCTATGGTGGATACTGGCACATTTCCCAGGCTGTTCCTGAGATGATGATGATTAAAAAAAAAAGCTTACAAAGTTTTTTTTTTTTTTCCTCTTCTTCTCTGAACAGATGTACAGAGACCTTGTCAAACAAATAGTTTTCTTCATAGTTCCACAGCAGCCTCTTATATTAAATCCTTCTTTATTATTTTGAACTTTTGTTTCAGGGAAGTGGAATGGGAGATCATGTTACAGCTCAGGACTGGAGCTGGTAATGCTGCAAACAGGATGTAAACTAAAAAATCTCAGGACCCAAAGAATGAGCTATGCAAAACCCATTCTTTTTTTACATGATGATCCTTTGTGTCAGATTTTGATTACAATTTCATGACTCCCTGGTTTTAATTTGAGTTTTGTGTTCATACTAATTTAAAAAATCAGTGTGAAAAATCAAATAAATCCAGCAAGTGTCACTGGCTATGTTGTGAAAACAGCACATTTCAGCAATATCTCTGAGGGTACGTCTTCACTACCCGCCGTATCGATGGGTAGCAATCGATTTATCCAGGATCGATATATTGCATCTCGTTAAGACGCGATATATCGATCCCCGAATGCGCTCACTGTCGACTCTGGAACTCCATCAGAGCAAGCGGCGGTAGTGCAGTCGACGGGGGAGCCGCGGCCGTCGATCCCGCGCCGTGTGGACCCCAGGTAATTCGATCCAAGATACTTCGACTTCAGCTACGCTATTCGCGTAGCTGAAGTTGCGTATCTTAGATCGATTCCCCCCACCCAGTGTAGACCAGCCCTGAGACCAGAAAGTTTTGTCTGATTCATAACAAAACCCTAGTGACAAAGATAGATGGCTTCAGGCAAAACATTAATTTAATCTCTTATCTTTGCTATGTCTGAGATTCAGTTTAAAATAAAATAATAATAAACATGATTTTTTTTTTTTTTTTGGCAAGAATCTGAGTAGGTTTCACTGAGGTAACTAGCCTCATCTGGTTTAGAGCTTTTGTTACAAAACCTTCACATAACTCTTACCAGAATGATCTTGCTAAACCAAACACTCCTGGCTGGAGCTGTCTTCTACTGGATGAAATGGCAAACCAGCTAGAGTGTGTGTTTTTGAGGATTTCTGGGTCTGGTGATTAGTATTATCTTATTTAATAGAAGGGCAAAACATTTAATTGGACTTGAAACCATTGTTTTAAACTTTCATTTTGCCAAGAAAAATTCTGAAACAGTTTTTGATTCTGTTTCATTCACACAGCTCTACTCATTTGTACATGAGGTGTTACGAAGTGTGAAGAAAGATGCTCAAAATCTGCCTGCAAAATAGTGTCAGAACTGTTCCTGTGTCTGGGTTTTCTTTCCATAAGGCAATATAGAAATGAATACATTCAGAGATGGAAACAATTATTGTTCCTCACCTGTGTGCACTTTTAAATACCATCCAAGTTCATCCTTCACAGGTTCCTGTTTCCAGACATCATATTTCAGCAATTCAAAAGAATGCAAGAACTAATTTAAAAAAAAAATCACTTCAAGAAAAACCTGTTCAACTTCAGGGAATTTAACAAAAGGCCTCATCCATACCACATTTAAGTTAGTGGAAAGTCTCCTATTGAGACTGTTATTTGACCAGGCCCCAAATGTACTACCATTATATTAGTGAGAGAGAGCCTCTCTGCTGTCAGATAATGAAGAAAGTCTTCATTTCTTGGCAAACAACATTCAAGAATAAAGCTAGACAACAAAGAAAAGAAATCCAGAGTTTGAGTATTCTCACTCACAATATTTGTTAAAGCTATGATTAGAGGAAGAATATTGATTCTGCTTCAAAAAGAAAACCCAGACTTGCTGTCCGTTTCTAAATGGTGTGCTATTCATTACTGGAACACAAATCTTGAATATTTAAGATTCTCAGGAAATTTTAAAAATTACATTTCCATATATCCCAAAAGTTATGCAAGTCAGTTAGGGCGTAGTTGTTTGGTTTAGGCTTTCCTGTCTTCATCCTTGGTCCCACAAAGTTAAAATTGCTTAAAGAGCCAAACTATTATCTATTCTATTATTCTGATGGTGGGAAGGCTTTTATGGTATCCCAAATTAAAAACAGAGCACATCATCCTGGAAATCATTAATCTGGTTTTGGTATCAATGGAGCTGATTCTTTACTATCACATTTTTTGAAATATTTGATTGCACTTTAGTTTTGTGTTTCACATAGGCATTTATTTCATTAAGAATAGTGGTTGAGATTTTTCAATGCATTATTGTTAATGGAAGATGTGTGGCTATATCCCCTGCACTGCTTTGAAAAAGACAACCAGTACCCTAGTATATGAGATTTATATGGAAAATATTTTAAGATTTACAATTTTCTCTTTTTCTCAAAGAGTTTGAGGACCTTCTGGGTCTGGTGGTTGGTGTTATTTTCTTTGGAGCAGGGGAAAATAAGGCACAAAAGAATTAAGTGATTTTATCAAAAGTCAAACAACTAATCAGTGTATGAGGTAGCTCTAGACCTAGATCTCCAGATTCCCAAACTTGTGCACCAACCAAAAGTCTGCTCTGCCTCATTATTTAATGTTACACTGGGTATCAGTCTTTTATCAAATAAGGTAGCACGTACTCCATGTGAAAATCACCTTGAGTGGATCTTGTGCATAGGCACTTCTACTGAACAAGGATATTTTTGCATATTTTAGGCCAAATTCATCTCTCAGTGACATCAATGAAATCCTGTTGACTTCAATGGGATTACACTGGTGTGAATGAGATGAGAATTTGCCTTGGAATGGTTGTGGGAAGTTTTTTTCATAAATCAAACTTTGCCATAGCTATGCTATAGCCATAATGAGGGTGCCCTGCATGTAATCCCCTCTTTTCTTTACTATTTGTGCCTTTGGGAAAGGAGAAAGTTTGCCAGTCTAGAGGGAATGTCTTTTTTTTTTTTTTTTTGCCTTTGAGAAGATGCTAAGACAGGCCCCTGCACCTGTTTTATTTGTGTAGTTGAACAAAATAATATTTCCTTTTGTGGAGCCACGGAATTCAAATTTTTAAGTTGGCCATACCTCATCAGGAATTCTTTCCAGACATCTTAGGCCATTTCCTGCAGTAATGTGTACTTGGAGATTTCTTTCATCTTCTGCCTGTGAACAGCCAACGAGAAACATTCTGAAACTTTGATTACTGGTCCTAACACATTATTTTAGAGAACAGATGAAAACAGAAGTGATAATTCATGACCAACTCTGCAATATATGAGACTTAGATACTATAGTAACAGACATTACAAATCTGAAAATTTGTATTAAAGAAGCTGGAGAGGCAGCAGAATGGCTTTTAGCTTCTTAACATACCCAATGTGATGAGGTGCAGTTTTCAGGTCTAGGCCCCAGTTCAGCAAAGCACTTAATCATGTGAATAATTTTAAGTATTCTGAGTATCCCATTGTCATCTGAGGGATTATGAACATGCATGAAGTTAAGTAAGTGCTTTCCTCAACCAGGTCATAGTGCTGCTCAGCACTTTGCAGGATTGAGCCTTAAGACGTTTCTCATTTTAATTTTGGGGTCAGGAAACTGACCACAAAAGGGCATTGTGGTTACATATGGGGTGGGATTCCCTATAGTGAGGGCACCATCAGTCATCCTCACTTGCTAATACTGGTGAGGAGTATTAGGAGTGCATGCTTCCCTACTTTGTTCAACCAGCTCTATTCTCTTCTTAATTTCTAGATTTTAGACATGTGTAGCAACCCAACACACACAGATGTGATCAAACACTATTATGAGCCATTTGGTGGTCAAGATGGGGAGGAGTTCATATATATAACTAATGGCTCCTCTCGATCACATAGTCTCCATTGGTAAAATTGTGTTAGAACACTCCTACAAAAGTGTCCAGTGCAACAACAGTAGAACATATCAGACACAGTAGGTTTCCGAGGGTTAGCTCACTCAGAAACATTCCCCAAGTCCTTTCTAGTTTCAGTTGCTTAGTCTTTGGTGTTACAGGAGAGCTATATTCTACCCTTATTAATTCTGATGGGTGCATAGATGCTGTGTAAGCTTCTTGTAGACTAGTGCTGTCCCACAGAGTCCTCTTTCTGGTTTGTTAGGCTGACCTGGTCTGGTTTCTACATGGAACCAGGCCTATTCCATGGGTCTATTCTGTACTCTTCAGATTCCTATATTGTGCCTATCAGCATAGTATCTGAGTTTTGTCTGGAAGCTGGGACTGCTGATAGGCAGTCACAGGCATGGTATTGGTCTCATCCACCCTTTCCGGAAGCACTCCATATTCCTACTGACTGGGCCACCTATCTTTCTGCTTTCCACTCCAGTTTGTGAGGCATCAGCTACCATTCAGTATCTCATCTAATAGGCTCCTTTATTGTTGGGCCAGGTTAAGATACTTTCTCCTTATTCTCTAATACAAAAAGCCCCTTTGCGCCACTAGTCTGGACTAGATGGTTATTCCCTTGTCTTTGGTGCCTGGACTTACTGAAGATCTATCTGCTCAGGCTTGAGTTTGGGACAGCTGCTATCTCAATTTACATGCTCTGCTCCCTTTTTTGCTTGACCTCTTTTCTACATCGGGACCACACCATCAGACATGTCAGCTAGTGGACTGGCCTAGTTTCTCCTTTGTCTCTAATACTTGGGCCAACTTCTGAGCTTGCCGTCAGGCTGCATTTGAGTCTAGTGCTCATTTATTGTTAAGTTTCATATTCATATCCACATTGTTCAGTACTATTACCCCAAGCACAACTAAGAGTTTTGCCTTTATAAAGGTGGGTTTATTGTTTTATTCAGAGGGGTGAGGGGGCAGTAGCACATTGTGGCTAGTAGTACTGTTTTCAGGAAATTGACTCTTTTTTTCCTTTTTAGCTCATTCAGCATTTACAAGATCATAAGATTAATTATCAGCCATTAAATACACTACAGAGTAACCTCCACTCAATAAGTTGCCAGTTTGGAACATTTGACTTTTACGTGGTTAATTGTTTAATCTGCTGTATATCCTTGTTTTGTTATTAAATCCTGTTGGTAATGCTTGCTTTTTTCTTTTTTCCTTTTTTTTTTGGTCCTCACTGTCCAACCTTTAGTTGTTTACATTGTAATTCAGAATAAATGTTTAACAGTCAAGGTTCCTTTTGAAGGGCTATTTTAATTCCTGTTGAAGCTAGAATATGGCATGATTCTCCTGTCACATATCAGTTTTATACTAGTGGAATTCCACTGAGTTCAGATGAGTAACTCTTGATTTACAGAGGTAAAACTGGAAGCAGAAGTAGGACCACATGTGGTTACATAAAAGAATACAATATTAAGAAAATGACGACTTATCTATACTATTTATAAAATAATTATAAAAATATACTTCAGTTACAAACGAAAACTCACTATGGGCTGGTTACAAAGGAAACAGCAGAGTTCTCCTATAGGCAGGAACAGTGTCAAATTGTATTTTCTACAATCACTTCAAAACTGAATTGCTAAAAATTTCTTCTTTAAAACACAGGTTGCTTCTAGTTGAGGAAAAGAGTATGAGAACTGAGGAAATTGAAAACAACAATTAAGATCCTTTCCATCTTCTATCACTGTTGCAAACTATCAGGTAAACATTCCTTTACAACACAGCTATTTAGATTGTAAGCTGTTTGGGATAGGGTTTAATTTTTTGTTATATGTGCTTACCACATCAAGGCCAGAGCCTTGTTCTGAAGATTTAGTGCTATTGCAATACAACTACTAATAGTAGTAGGTGGGCAAAACTCAATTGGCTTGAATGGAATTCTTTGCTTACACTAGGGCAGAAGATGGTCCAAGACATATTATGCTCATAAGTAAACAAATGCATTGTTCCCCCTACCAAACACACAGTCTAATATCCTTATTGCAAAATGCAGTCTTTATCTGCCTATCAATCTATCTTGGTGGCTATTTTAAATGATTATTATAATTTCAATATTATAATCTTATATTAGTGGCACAACCTCACTTCCCTCCTGATGTGAAAATTTACATGGCTGTGTTCATTATTCTGGTTTCAGCTCTAAGATGAAGTGGGACAGGATCATCAGGGGCATTTTCTAGTTTGTCCAGTAAAGTGTCAACATGTTAGAAGAACTGTTGCTCATCAGCCAGATGCTATTTTCCAGGAGCTGAAAAATAAACGCCTCCTCCAAGGACCCTACACAATCTGTTAGGTTAAAGAAAACAATAGAACATATATTTAAATCGTTATTATTGAGGCCTATATCATCCATCCTAGATCTTTACACAGTCAATCCACTTCAGTGGTATAGATGACCTAAATGACCCTGGACTGCAAATCCCAGCCAGATGGAACTCACCAGGAAGGGAATAAGGGAGCAAAGGAACTGGGGAAAAAAGCAGGAGCTATGAACACCAAGGTGGGGAGCAACAGCATCAGAACCTGAATAGGCACATTTAGAGAGAATAACCAGTACTGAGGTTTTGGGAGGAAAGATTAATTAATTTGGAAGATTATTATTTAATAGATTAGGTGGCATCACAAGGTTGTCTCGTGAGAGTCTTTTCCAGGCTTAGTAATTGACCACCACAATTCCAAATTATCTTAACTATAGTGCTTCCCTTCAGCAGGCCACAGTATTATTTACATAATATTTACAGTCAGTAACCAGCATCCCTACTTGCTTCTAGGAAAGGCAACCAGTGCTGCCTTCCACACCTGTTCCCATTATTGCCTTTATTGTCCCACAAACTTGGTTGGGTTCTGGTTTCAGTAGCTCCTCCCAAGGCTGGGGGAGGGGCTTTTAGTAGGGGGCAAGCTAACACTCACCCAGTGCTCAAAAAGACCAGTGTTGCCTTCCTTCTAGCTCCCTACTCTTTTCCCTACTATTGCCTTCCTGTCTACTTATATAGTCCCAGCTTCAGGGAGAAGAGGGCATTACTTCTACCCAATTAGTCCCTCAGCTGTATTATCTACTCAGTTAATTGGCACCCTCTGACAACTGCCTGTCTTTCCATTAAGACCCCAATTAATGAATAGTGGTGATTTGAGTGACAGTGTGCTGAGTCAGCACCTGACTCAATACACCCAGTTACAGGTGAGTTTGTGTTTGAAGTGGAAGTCAATTAATTCATAAGGGAAGAAGGAAGCAATCATTGAGAGGTAGCATTAGGAGTTGGAGTATTTTGTGATGTGCAGAAGCTTACAGTTTTCTGTCTTAGTGTGGATGTAGGTCATAGTATTATCAGGGCCGGCTCCAGGCACCAGTTTAACAAGCAGGTGCTTGGGGCGGCCAAGGGAGAGGGGTGGCACCTGCGGCAATTTGGGGGCAGCAGGTCCCTCACTCCCTCTAGGAGCGAAGGACCTGCCGCTGAACTGCCGCCACCGATCGCGGCTTTTTTTTTTTTTTTTTGCTTGGGGCAGCAGATATGCTGGAGCCGGCCCTGAGTATTATACAGGGTGTATAGAAGTTCCTCTGTCAGTGAGCTGAGGACCCCAAATTACAGTGACCAGCTGTCAGTAGAGCAGTACTGGCACAACCCTTAGCATAGACAGGGAAAGCTACTATTTACAGTGGGGGAGTTGATTGCTGCTTGAAACCCTGGGATAAGTTCAAATGGTGGAAATAGAAGTTTTGCCTGTTTACATGAGGGGCTCTACTGGTCCAGCTTTGCAAATGGTTGTAATTGGGGCAAATCCCCAGTCTAGGCATGATCTAATTTAATGTATGTACACTTATGCAAATTTAAAATTCACTTTTTTTTTTGGTTGAAGAATTGGAAGATATAGCAAGGTGAAGTTGTAACTGAATTGTAATCACCCTTGTCCTGTGATGTCTTTTTGTATGCAACCCCAAACTGCTCTGCCTTTTTTATGCATAAACCAGTAAAGAAGTGTGAAAATTAACAATAACTCACAAATTACACAGGATTTACCTGCTTCTATTGTAATGATTTTGTGCTATAGTTGTAAACATAGGGCAGGAGGGACCTGGCATGGATGTGGAAGTTGAGGAAAGCCATCACATTGCCCATCTTGGCCAGTCCAAACCACACATAAATGAAATCAGGTTCATTGCTCATCAGTAGGGGACAGTGTCCCTCTTTTTCAGAGCTTCCTGTTGCAGGAAGACCTGAGCTACCCTGTTACTCCTCCTGTCCAAATCCTGGGAGGTGTGAACATTCCCTTCATAGATGATGAATGGCTTGTGGGAACACATCCCCACTTGCTGCATAAAAGTATCAGTCAGTGAAATATTCCCTGTCCTTTCCCTGCTCTTATTTTTAATCTCATCTGCCTCCTAAAGAGGATCAGGTCTGCCCAGAAATATAGACAAAATAACTTGAGAGTGACATACAGTGTTACACCTCATGTGGCAGTTGGTGAAAGCCACATACATAACATGGTGCTGGTAAAAAAATAATAGCTATAAGTATATTACTGATACACAATGATACATTAGTATATCCAATAAAGGTTTTTAAAAGAGTGGTAGACTGAAACAGTCGGAAAAATTAATTAATTGTAATCCATCCAGTGAACATGAAGGCTATTTCTAAATGCCATATTAGAATTTACAGAAAGTAGAAATACACAGAAGAAAAATATAAAAAGGCAGAAAGGAGAGGAATAAAATTGCACAGTTGAATAAATCATGCAAGCCAAAAGCTTGTCTTCTGAAAATGAAAATATAACCAAAGTGATACTAACCGCATGAACAAAGACTTTGAAAAGTAAATGTAAAATGGAAATTAAGAAACAAGAATTTGAAGAAGAAATAACAGAAGATATAAAGACATACCATTTGTATTCTGAAACAAAACATTTTAACATTGAGTCAAGGTTGCTGCTAGGCTGCATTTTCCAACAACACAAACCCTAGAAAGCAAGGGAATAGCAGTTAAGTCATTGAGCACCACATTTACACTGAGCTCTTATTCTCATCCTTAACTACTTCCATTCCACCTCACAGTCCATATATCCCTACTCTCATCCTGAACAACTTATAAGTACTCTAGGACTCTAACTATTCAAAATTAGTTGTTAGTTCATGTGTGTGGCTTTAATCAATTATATTGGAAGTAGTTCTGTAGGTGGTTTTGTATTGGTGTGTGTAAAATAAGTGAGGTACAGTGTCAGACTGCAAATGATAAATGCGAGAAAATATTTAGGAAAATGTATGTGAATGGTTGATCTCTTAGTTATTCTACATTTATTATGTTTTATGCAGAAATGAAATATTAAATCTACATATGAATGTGCATTGGTGTATTATGTTTATTGCTGGAATTCAGGCTGCACATTTTTGTTCAGGATAAGGGTGGATGTATTTATTATAAGAGTTGAGTTTCTCTCCCTGAGATGCCTGTCTATACCTGCTCCATCTTAGGGCCTGATTCTGATCTCAGTTACTCCAGTGTAAATCCAGAGAAACTCCCTTGAAGTCAGATTAGAATCTGATTCTACATTTTCATATTCCTAGTTCAGGTAGATTTAAATGAAATAATATATTGGCACATTATAGAGATAAAGATACAACAAAATAAAAGGTAAGTAGAAATTAACATGTTTGCTGGAATACTACTGAAAGCATCTCTAGCCTGAACCTAAATTTATATTCTAATGTGTATTCTACAAGGTACTTTTTTTTATATAGTTGATCAGTCATTTGTATTGAAAAAAATTTAAGATGTGGCTGCAATGTGGCCCCTGTTGAGCTCCTAGCTCTCCAACATAATTGCAAAGCATTTATATTTTTAATGACCAGATTGGTGAGTAGTGGCTATATAGAAATGGTATTATTTTTTATTTATATTATAATAATTTCCAGGAGCCTCAGTCAAGACCATGAACCCTATCTGCCCCTAAACATTTATTATTTGGCAGAATTTTTTATATGATCATGGTTGATTGAGGAGTTTTGAAGGCTGATAAAGGTTACTGCAAAGCTTGAAAGGTAAAGATAACCACTGTACAGTTTAGAAGTTCCACATGGACTGCTACAAAATTTACCATCTAGCCACCAAAACAGTCAATATGGAGTTTTAATATCTGTAGCACAGGCACAGACTGTGTTTGTGGGCTTTTTGTTAGCTAGCAGAGTTTTCAGATCTTACAACATCTGCAGGGTACACTTGCAGTAAACTCCATACCAGAAAGGAAAGCTCTTACATACATCATACAGAATACATGTTTGTAGAAAAAAATAAGGATTCTGAATATGAAAATGTTCAGGCTTTCACGGCAAATATATATAAAACAAGTTTGAAGTATATAGCCCAAAACATTTTCAAGTTATGAATGGATTTTAAAACCCCCACCATTTTCAAAAAGTAAAACTGCTATTTTTCTAAGCCCTTTAATTTGTAAATGGCTTGTCTGGTTAACCTCAAATTTCCCAAAATTATTCTCCTCAGTTTTGAAACTAACCATGTAAAATTTCAGGCCACATTTATATTTATTTATTTATTTAAAGTTGGAAGAGGCTCAAAATCAGGCCTAGAATGCCTTAACATTTGAGTCACTTCTGTAATTCCACAGTACTCTACTTTCTGGTTCTCTCCTTAATGCCTCAATGGCATTTTGCTTGTGCATTTATCTAGATTTGAGCTGCTGCATGCAGGGCCGGCTCTGCGGGGGGGGGGGGGGGGGGAGGAGGGCGGCCGGAGCCCCGGGGGAGGGCGGCGAGCCCCGGCGGGGGCTCCGCTCTCCCCCCGGCGGCCAGAGCGCAGGGGGCAGGGCGGCGAGCCCGGCCGTGGCCCCGCTCTCCCCGGCGGCCGGAGCGCCGCGCCGCCCCCCTCCAGGTGCCGCCCCAAGCACAAGCTTGGTGGGCTGGTGCCTGGAGCCGGCCCTGGCTGCATGGTCAGAAATAAACTAATGTAGTATTCCTAAGAGTCAGTGAGCTCTGAGATATTGTCCCTGGAGCCTAGGAACAGGCATTTTAGGAACTAATACAGACTAATCAAGTCATTCTTTTGTCATTTTATTAATTCACAGCCAAACTGATATTTTTAGTTCTTAAATTAAATGTATCTATATTTGTCCTACCAAACTGGTCCTTTGGCAAAGAGCATTATTTTTGAAAAGAAAAATTATTGGTATTTTTGTCCTCTCTGAAACCTCTTTCTTAGGTGTGCAAGAATCTGATGCACGGAGGGTTGTAAAAAGATCTAGTTTCACATTGGTCTGGATATATGTTTCATGTCTAATTCATTCTGTGAAAGTTCTATGTATTATATTGTGGATATTACATTGACATTAGAAATTAAACACCAGACTGAGCATTATTGACCCAAACATTTGAAGCATAAAACACTGGTGATCAGCCCAGTTAACTAAACTTAATTTGTGAAGTGGAAAAATAATAATTACTAGGCAGAAGTCTCTCCCAGTTCACAATTGGAATAGCTGCTACACAGGCTATATTTGAAATATCACTCCAATATTTTTTTTTTTAACCCAGGCACTGCCAACAAAAAATAAGAGATTTCAAATAAATCATTGTTAACTTAGTTACTAGAACTGATAACATTAGTTATTGTGAATACACTATCTGATTGATTTAGTATGTTCTTTCTATACATACATTGATGGTAAACTATCCTGATTTTTGAGAATGTATTTCTTATTCATAAGCATTTGCCATATGGTTTAGACAAATAATTTTCAATCTATGTGCTATTCTCATATTCACTTTGACTACTTGCCATTACTTATTTGTGGTATGTAATTGGGCACCAAATTTACATGCTATTACTTCTACTCCCAGTTTATTTTTTAAACTAGGAAATAATGTGCAAGGGGAAATGAATAGTGAATAAAGAAGAGCAAGTAATTAATATGAGTACTGATGACTCTTGTACACACACAAATATCCAGATGTGAATACATATATATGTACAGTATGGCTGACCCCAAGCATTCAGACATTGTGAGTCAGGGTCTCCAAAATAATGAAATTGGCTCAAAAATAATGAGATTTAAAAAATAATAATAAATTTGGATTTTTTATTAATCTTCTGTGTTTTGAGCCATTAGGATTCACGTTTTCAAGCTTTTCTCTGCAACCAGGAGGGCTAGAAAGTTTCCTATTTCCTTTTTTTAAATGAAAGCTGAGATTTTCACATAATCACTTGACTCTGGGAGCACAGACTTCAAGATAAACACCCTAATATGGTGAGAATGGGCAAAGCTGTTGGGATATAGAGGTATAGAGTCTACTCCACAATATTCATTCAAACACAGTTCTATTCACATGAGTGACCATGAACAGCAAATAAAACATGGTGAATTAACCATCTAAGCAGAATTCAAATGAATGTTTTGTCTTTGCAATATTCAGTCAGCTCACCTGTCTTCACTGCATGCTGTCTTTGCTTAGTAGAAATCTAACTAGTTAGCAGTAGCAATTTATTTTTAAATCACAATATACTAATTTTCAATCCTCATGAAGGGATTCAAACTGTCATCCCCCACTAGACATGAGAAGCATCTTTAGAAAATTGTATAAATTAAAACAAAGGAATGTTCAGATTCATACATCAAACACTAAACTGTTTGTTTATATAGATTTAAGCCACGGTAAAAAATGCCTCTAGAAGAGCTCTATGCACCCTGAAATTTACTTAATCTTACAACAATACACCAATACACACTAAATGGTAGACAATATCACCAAACCAGCATTTCCTCACCATTACTTTGATTATTTCTTGATCAGCTTCTGGGATTAGGTTAAATACCTCCTGGATCTGCTCATAACTTCACAAGAAAGATGCATAGATAATCTGCATATGCTCATTTTATTCCACAGTGGAGATTCTCCTGTAGCTCCACTCCCACATGACACTGTAGGGAAGAGTGCATGAGCAGGCACATAAAGTGTTTATACCTGTTCTCAGCAAGTCCCCTTCTGTCCTGTATTTCCCCAGCTTTGCCTCTGACTCTAAGGGCATGTATACACTACAAAATTAGGTCAATTTTATAGAAATCGATCTTTAGTAACCAATTTTATGCAGTCAATCATGCATGTCCCCACTAAGCGCATTAGGTCGGCAGAGTGCATCCTCAATACCATGTCTAGCATCAACTCAGCATCCCACAGTCCCCGCTGCCCACTGGAATTCTGGGTTAAGCTCCCAGTGCCTGATGGGGCAAAAACATTGTCGCGGGTGGTTTGGAGTACATGTCATCAGTCTCCCCTCCCTCCCTCCCTCCCTCCCTCCTTGAAAGCAACGGCAAACAATCATTTTGCGCCTTTTTTCCTGGGTTATCCATGCAGACGCCATAACATGGCAAGCATGGAGGCCACTCAGCTGCACACTGCTTTTGTGAGCATTGCAAACACCTTGCACATTATCCTGCAGTATGTGCAGAGCCTAGCTAGGAGCTGCCAGCACCAGGAAGATTGTGAGGAGGACATGGATGGAGACATTTCTGAAAGCACGGGATGTGGCAATTGGGATATCATGGTGGCATTGGGATATCATGGCGGCATTGGGACATGTTGATACAGTGGAATGCTGATTCTGGGCCCGGCAAACAAGCACAGACTGGTGGGACTGCATAGTGTTGCAGGTATGGGATGATTCCCAGTGGCTGCGAAACTTTCGCATGCATAAGGCCACTTTCATGGAACTTTGTGAGTTGCTTTCCCCCGCCCTGAAGCACAGGAATACCAAAATGGGACCTGCCCTGACAGTTGAGAAGCAAGTGGCGATAGCAATGTGGAAGTTTGCATCGCCTGACTGCTACCGGTTAGTCAGGAATCAATTCAGAATGGGCAAATCTACCGTGTGGGCTGCTGTGATCCAAGTAGCCAAGGCAATCAATACCCTTCTGCTAAGAAGGGTAGTGACTCTGGGAAATGTTCCGGTCATAGTGGATGGCTTTGCTGCAATGGGGTTCCCTAACTGTGGTGGCAAGAACTTTAAGATAGAGCCTGTGAGGAAATTTAGGAACTTTCTAGAGCCTGTAGGTAGAAGGGCTGAGAGAGAGACCAGCAGGGAGCAGGAACCAACTAAAAAGGTTCGAGAAGAAAGAAGCCTGTCAGGAGAAAAGCCTCACTGAGGATAGGATTAAGAACCCTACATTAGGATGTGAGCCGTCTAGGAAGGCTGAGTGGAAGATTTGTATTGTTTTGAAGTTTAAGTAACCAGCTTCCTGAAGAAGGGGGAGTTACCGAGGAAAAAAACTGCACTATGAAATTTGATTCCCTGAGAAGGGGCGGGGCAGAGCTTGAAGCCAGACCAGGTAAGTCCTTGCTATAGAGCTAAATTTCCAACTGTCAATTATGTAGGCAACTGAGTTGAGCCCATTGGAACTTTGCCCTGGGTGAATTTGGCCCCCTGAGTTTATCTCAAAGTTATCTATAATGATCAAAAATTAATAAAAATCCAATAATTACCACAAAAACTCTGAGATTAAGAAATTGACAAAATTTTACATACCATGACATCCTGTTAAATCCTGTAGGATGCAGTTAAGGAATGGCCATGACAAAAACCAAACCAAACAAACATACCCTGCTACTAACATTGGGTAATCTAGGCAGGCACATGGACTCCACATTTACATTCCATTTGCAAAAAGCTCAGTATCCCATTACTGAGTATTAGTGTAGTATCTTGAGCCAAGATACAAAATCAGGACCGAATATATGGAAAAAAGTCCCCCCTCCCCTCATCCTTGACAATAGCAAGCATTAGAATGTTACTCTTTCTGTCCTTTTGCATGCAACTAATCATTCTATCATCACATACAAAATCATTTTAAGTGACCTGTTTATGAAAGAATGTATAGGTAAGTGCAAGATAATTTTTATTCCTAATAAATTATGTTAGTTTAAAAGAGTGCATTATCACTGATCCAAAACACTTCACCTAAATTGGCTACTTAAGCAACTAACCTTTTTCTACTGAATGTATTCTAAAGAGACTGTGGGCTGGATTCTGCTTTTATTCATACCAGGGTAACTAAGGATAGAATGTAGCTTTACATCTTTATATACTAGAACTGTTATTTTTCTAACTTTTTTAATGCATATGAAGACTTTTGGATAACACTTACATTTCTAGAATCTCTCAAGTGATTTATAAACAGGTAATCCATCCATCTCCTTCAAATAGCCTACAGATAAGTGTTGCTTCTGTTTTAATGTAGGTATTCCTGCTGTAACTACAGATACCTCATATATTTTTTCACCATAACTCACTGAACCATCTGTGAGCAATTTAACATTTGAGAGAGAATACCATGGAATATCAAGGTCAATAACAAAAACACATTCTGGATGGCTCCTAGTCAACAATCATATTCTGAACATGGCAGATGACTGGGAAGTTTTAATCCAAAATGCAGCAAAATACTGAGTTCATTTATATTATTATAGTACTAATAATGAGTAAAAAAGTACAAAAAATATTTTAAGTTAACTATAACTGTAGGTGGGCACTTGGGTTAGTCATAGAGCTGGTTGAATAACATTAAAGAATGACCTATAATTAGATAAATTTTGCAATGTCTTTCAAACTATTTCTTCCTGTTCATTCATTCTACTTATGCAAACCTGAAATACTTATTTGGGGTTAGATTCTGCTTGGTCTTTATGTGGATGCACAGTGGTGAAGAGGAAATTACAAGCCTCCCCAATTTTTGCACAGCTCATGTAAGAGCTGGCCAGAATTGTGGTCCATACGCCTAGGGATTACTTCCTCACTTCTCTTAGAGGGTTCCCAGCAGGGCCGGTACTACCATTTAGGCCAACTAGGTGGTTGCCTAGGGCGCCAAGATTTGGGGGCGCCAAAAAGCAGCGCCCCCCAATTTTTTATTTTTTTTTTACAGCGGCCACTGCGCTGGGAGGGAGAGGGAGTCTGAGCCACCGGCAGGCAGCCCAGGGGTTCCCCTGGGTCAGCGCGCCGCCGGCAGCCCAGGGGTTCCCCTGGGTCAGAGCTGCTGCATGGATCCCCGGGCCGGCGGGTGGGGAGCTGCCGCGGGGGGTGCCGCATGGCTCCCCAGGCCGGGGGCGGGAGCTGCCGCGGGGGGGGGGCACCTCAGGGTGGAGGGGGGGGTGGGGAGCTGCCGCAGGGCTTGGGGGGGGCGCAAGGTGGAAGTTTCGCCTAGGGTGCGAAACTTCCTTGCATCAGCCCTGGTTCCCAGTGCCCCAAAGGGGGAAGGGAGAGAAGTAGAGAGAAGTCAGAGCCATGCTTCAGCCCCCACTTCACCCCCACTCTCTGGCAAGCGGAGGTGGCAAGCCACATGAGGAGGAATATGCTACACCCCAGGAAGGGCTAGATCTGTGTGGGAGCTCTAGATATGACCATTGGAGACCTCCAAGAGACATTCATGCTCCACCCTGCCACAGTAAAGGGCTATTCTGGTGTATATAGGTTCTTGTACCATGCCCAGCATCGTAGTGTATTGTGCAACATGACCAACATCTGTCACAAGTTGTTGACTCATTCTCTCCTCAGGGGGAGTAGCATGTGCAGTGGAGTATCTTATTTCAGCAGGGTTTTTTAATCTACATGTTATGCATTTATGTTAGAGAAGACAAGCCCAAATAAATGCACCTTGACTTGGAATGGCAGGTGGGGAGTTTTGTGTTGGTGCTTAGTTCCTGGGGTAGTTCATTCCACAGTCTTGGGCTAACCCTAAGAAAGTTCTGTCTCCTACACAGACAAATTTACGCTTATTGTAGAGAGTTCCATTATGCCAGAGGAGCAAAACTGTTAATTATGGCCTTCATCCCGTAGCTTTAGGTTGTCTTTGAGAAACCTTGGGCCCAGGCCACGAAGCACTTTGAATATAAGAATCAAAATCTGAAACTTCATTAAATATTCTATAGGGAGCTAGAGTAGAGAGTGAAGGACAGGTTTAATTTGCTCACAGTAATCTCTGTTGCTGAGGAGATACACTGAAACATTCTGTACTAGTTAGAGTTTCCCATGGGCTGGTGGCTTCATGCTTAGGTATACTGCGTTGCTGTAGTCCAGCTTAGAGGTGATGAAGGCTGTGCCTAAATGGCATAATCAGGTGCTCACTGTCCTTTTAAAAAGAAAATGTTGCATTTGTACCAGGTATCTCACAGTTAAACAACTGTTCCTGCATGTCATACTCATTTGGAAAATAGGAAGACCACTTTTGAAATACTACATCATCCTGGAAAATATTCCTTGTGGATTTTTTTAATAGTGCCATATAGCATCTCAAGCTTTTGTATGGACCATTGTCTTTTACCACTATGTACAACTTAACACATTCAGCATTGTATACTTCATCCAGATACCAAGACAAAAATTCACATATACATACACTCTGTCTTTAACCCCAGAAGATCAGATACACCGTGCCACGTTTCTTCTTACATCAGCAGAACAGTTATTTGCAATTTGTGATTAACCAGGAGAGGGCAGTGATTCATTAATTTCTTTATAGTACGGTATAGTGTAAGTGTTGCACCTTGTAAAAGTCAATATATAGGCTGACAGATTTGAAAACATAAAAATGGTTTGATTTTGAGATGTTCATATATTGATAACAGCCAGAGTATCTAAGAAACAATTTGACTAGTAACTAAATAACAAATTATTTTTGAGGCTAGTTTAATGTAATGGCTCATATCATATCTGAAATATGTAAAATAATGGGAGAGTTCTTGGAGAACAGGTAGTTGCCACTATAGTTTAGATAGCATAAACGTCTCTACTATAAACCGTTTTTTCATCTTTTGGACTGAAATTGTCCCAGCTTCAATGTCTGCTTGAGTTTTGTGGGGGGGAATGGGGATTGTTTTTTTGTGAAGTTAGAAAGAATATTCTTCATCCATTTTAAGTATGAGTGGAAAAGTATACTATTCTTATTGCAACCTTATTCCAACAGCTCTACAGCTGAAGCAGCTGGGGTAAGAAAGTTAAAATTTGGTTCCCAATTCTGCAATGTGATCTGGTGTGAATTACCATTTTGTTCCTTTGAAGCCCTAGGTATCAGTCTGCGTAAACGAAACATATTGCAAATTTGGTTCCTTGGTATGGATGTACCCCTCATTGAGAAGAACTTGCTTTGAGTGTTTTGGTGAAATATTTTGATTTGAGCAAGTTATGTTCTTTGAAAATTGCATGCTATTCATGAAAAATATTTTGCATGAGGTTTTTTGCTAAGCTTTGGGTATTTGTTTGAAGAAGGCTGTGCCACATATGCAATCACTGAAATGGTCTTTGTATCGGAAGAATAACCAATCTGTGCACAACAAATTTTAAAATCAGGTCTTAAGAAGTGTATTGATAGTGTGGAGAGATTAGGGACATTTAGAACACCCAGGGCACTGGTTGTAGTTAGATTTGTACTAGGGAACTCTGTTCTAATGCACCTTACAAGCTGGAGAATGCAAAGCCCGGATGCTAAAGATCACAGGAGATGGACCACTTAATTTTCACGAAGCATGAAATTCCAATGGTATGTAGCCATATATCTCCAGTTTCTGAAATATATAGCCACTATTGCTTGTTTTTTAAAGCCAGCAGAAACACTTTCAAAGGACTGGTGAGTGAAGCTTCCCCTTCTATTTTTTTCATCATTTTTCTTTTTAAAATCCCCCACGGAGGGAAAAAACCCACTGATCCTAGGGTAAAAAAAACACACAATAAGTTAAGAAAAAGTTAAGGAGACACAGTAAGCAGTCAGAAGTTAGGAAATGTCCCAGTTATGGTTATATCATGCCCAACCTTAACTCTGCTCCCTTGTGCTTGATATGCACTATTGTATAATTACTTGATCACATACTATTTCTCAAATAATACAATATTATCATATAATTTTCACAACCTTAGATATGTTTATGAAGCAACTCCAATGAACATATAGTCTACCCTGTATATAAGAACATAAGAATGGCCGTACTGGGTCAGACCAAAGGTCCATCTAGCCCAGTATCCTGTCTACCGACAGTGGCCAATGCCAGGTGCCCCAGAGGGAGTGAACCTAACAGGTAATGATCAAGTGATCTCTCTCCTGCCATCCATCTCCACCCTCTGACAAACAGAGGCTAGGGACACCATTCCTTACCCATCGTGGCTAATAGCCATTAACGGACTTAACCTCCATGAATTTATCCAGTTCTCTTTTAAATGCTGTTATAGTCCTAGCCTTCACAACCTCCTCAGGTAAGGAGTTCCACAAGTTGACTGTGCGCTGTGTGAAGAAGAACTTCCTTTTATTTGTTTTAAACCTGCTGCCTATTAATTTCATTTGGTGGCCCCTAGTTCTTGTATTATGGGAATAAGTAAATAACTTTTCCTTATCTACTTTCTCTACAGCACTCATAATTTTATATACTTCTATCATATCCCCCCTTAGTCTCCTCTTTTCCAAGCTGAAAAGTCCTAGCCTCTTTAATCTCTCCTCATATGGGACCCTCTCCAAACCACTAATCATTTTAGTTGCCCTTCTCTGAACCTTTTCTAGTGCCAGTATATCTTTTTTGAGATGAGGAGACCACATCTGTACGCAGTATTCAAGATGTGGGCATACCATCGATTTATATAAGGACAATAATATATTCTCCGTTTTATTCTCTATCCCCTTTTTAATGATTCCTAACATCCTGTTTGCTTTTTTGACCGCCTCTGCACACTGCATGGACATCTTCAGAGAACTATCCACGATGACTCCAAGATCTTTTTCCTGATTTGTTGTAGCTAAATTAGCCCCCATCATATTGTATGTATAGTTGGGGTTATTTTTTCCAATGTGCATTATTTTACATTTATCCACATTAAATTTCATTTGCCATTTTGTTGCCCAATCACTTAGTTTTGTGAGATCTTTTTGAAGTGCTTCACAGTCTGCTTTGGTCTTAACTATCTTGAGCAGTTTAGTATCATCTGCAAACTTTGCCACCTCACTTTTTACCCCTTTCTCCAGATCATTTATGAATAAGTTGAATAGGATTGGTCCTAGGACTGACCCTTGGGGAACACCACTAGTTACCCCTCTCCATTCTGAGAATTTACCATTAATTCCTACCCTTTGTTCCCTGTCTTTTAACCAGTTCTCAATCCATGAAAGGACCTTCCCTTTTTATCCCATGACAACTTAATTTACGTACGAGCCTTTGGTGAGGGACCTTGTCAAAGGCTTTCTGGAAATCTAAGTACACTATGTCCACTGGATCCCCCTTGTCCACATGTTTGTTGACCCCTTCAAAGAACTCTAATAGATTAGTAAAACACGATTTCCCTTTACAGAAACCATGTTGACTTTTGCCCGACAATTTAGGTTCTTCTATGTGTCTGACAATTTTATTCTTTACTATTGTTTCGACTAATTTGCCCAGTACCGACGTTAGACTTACCGGTCTGTAATTGCCGGGATCACCTCTAGAGCCCTTTTTAAATATTGGCATTACATTAGCTATCTTCCAGTCGTTGGGTACAGAAGCCGATTTAAAGGTTTCAAACTACAAACCCTAGTTAATAATTCCGCAGTTTCACATTTGAGTTCTTTTAGAACTCTTGGATGAATGCCATCTGGTCCCGGTGACTTGTTAATATTAAGTTTATGAATTAATTCCAAAACCTCCTCTCGTGACACTTCAATCTGTGACAGTTTCTCAGATTTGTCACCTGCAACAGCCAGCTCAGGTTTGGGAATCTCCCTAACATCCTCAGCCATGAAGACTGAAGCAAAGAATTTGTTTAGTTTCTCTGCAATGACTTTATCGTCCTTAAGCGCTCCTTTTCTATGTCTATCATCGAGGGGCCCCACTGGTTGTTTAGCAGGCTTCCTGCTTCTGATGTACTTAAAAAACATTTTGTTATTACCTTTTGAGTTTTTAGCTAGCCGCTCTTCAAACTCCTCATTAGCTTTTCTTATTACATTTTTACACTTAATTTGGCTGTGTTTATGCTCCTTTCTATTTACCTCGCTAGGATTTGACTTCCATTTTTTAAAGGAAGTCTTTTTATCTCTTATTGCTTCTTTTACATGGTTGTTAAGCCACGGTGGCTCTTTTTTAGTTTTTTTTACCGTGTTTCTTAATTTGGGGTATACATTTAAGTTGGGCCTCTATTATGGTGTCTTTAAAGCGCCCATGCAGCTTGCAGTGATTTCACTTTAGTCACTGTACCTTTTAATTTCTGTTTAACTAACCTCCTCATTTTTGCATAGTTCCCCTTTTTGAAATTAAATGCCACAGTGTTGGGCTGTTGAGATGTTCTTCCCACCACAGGGATGTTAAATGTTGTTATGTTATGGTCACTATTTCCAAGCGGTCCTGTTATTATTACCTCTTGGACCAGCTCCTGCGCTCCACTCAGGACTAAATCTAGAGTTGCCTCTCCCCTTGTGGGTTCCCGTACCAGCTGCTCCAAGAAGCAGTCATTTAAAGTATCGAGAAATTTTGTCTCTGCATTTCGTCCTGAGGTGACATGTTTCCAGTCAATATGGGGATCATTGAAATCCCCCAGTATCATTGAGTTCTTAATTTTGATAGCCTCTCTAATTTCCCTTAGCATGTCATCATCACTATCACTGTCCTGGTCAGGTGGTCGATAATAGATCCCTAATGTTATATTCTTATTAGAGCATGAAATTACTATCCATAGAGATTCTATGGAACATGTGGATTCACTTAAGATTTTTACTTCATTTGATTCTACATTTTCTTTCACATATAGTGCCACTCCCCCCACCCCCCGCACGAACTGTTCTGTCCTTCCGATATATTTTGTACCCCAGAATGATTGTGTCCCATTGATTGTCCTCAGTCCACCAGGCTTCTGTGATGCCTATTATATCAATATCCTCCTTTATCATGAGGCACTCTAGTTCACCCATCTTATTATTTAGACTTCTAGCATTTGTGTACAAGCACTTTAAAAACTTGTCACTGTTTATTTGTCTGCCCTTTTCTGATGTCAGATTCTTTTTTATGTGAATGTTTCTCTTCTGATCTGGCCTCTACTTTATCCTCTTCCATCCTCTCCTCCTGACTATAACCTGGAGAATCTCTATCAATAGACTCTCCTCTAAGAGAAGTCTCTGTCCGATCCACATGCTCCTCTGCAGCAGTCGGCTTTCCCCCATCTCCTAGTTTAAAAACTGCTCTACAACCTTTTTAATGTTAAGTCCCAGCAGTCTGGTTCCACTTTGGTTTAGGTGGAGCCCATCTCTCCTGTATAGGCTCCCCCCATCCCAAAAGTTTCCCCAGTTCCTAATGAATCTAAACCCCTCCTCGCTACACCATCGTCTCATCCACGCATTGAGACTCTGAAGCTCTGCCTGCCTACCTGGCCCTGCGCGTGGAACTGGGAGCATTTCTGAGAATGCCACCATAAAGGTCCTGGATTTCAGTCTCTTCCCTAGCAGCCTAAATTTGGCCTCCAGGAAGTCTCTCCTACCCTTCCCTATGTCATTGGTACCTACATGTACCACGACCACCGGCTCCTCCCCAGCACTACACATAAGTCTGTCTAGATGCTTCGAGAGATCCACAACCTTTGCACCAGGCAGGTAAGTCACCATACGGTTCTCCCAGTCATCACAAACCCAGCTATCTATGAGTACGTCTATACTTACCTCCGGGTCCGGCGGTAAGCAATCGATCTTCTGGGATCGATCCCGGAAGTGCTCGCCGTCGACGCTGGTACTCCTGCTCCGCGAGAGGAGTACGCGGAGTCGACGGGGGAGCCTGCCTGCCGCGTCTGGATCCGCGGTAAGTTCGAACTAAGGTACTTCGACTTCAGCTACGTTATTAACGTAGCTGAAGTTGCGTATCTTAGTTTGAAGTGGGGGGTTAGTGTGGACCAGGCCTATGTTTCTAATGATCGAATCTCCCATTACTAACACCTGCCTCTCCCATTACTAACACCTGTATATGCCAGGTAGTCAGTGAAAGTCATTCATATGGAAAATATGCAACAAATCATTATTGTACCTTGCAACATAGGTTAAATTAGCAGAATAAGAAGAAAAACAGTGAATTTGTCAGCATATACAGGTCTCCTAAGATTGAGGCTAGGTTAGTTGCCTCCTACCCTGAATTGCACCTAAGGAAGGGCAGTGCCTGCTAGTTGAAAAGTATGGTACGAGGATGTTAATATAAATAAGCCCCTGCAAGTTGCTGTGTGCAAGGCACATTCAGTGGGATTCTGAATGGATTCAGAGGTCTGTCTACATACTATACCTTGTAAGATTGAGGTTTTGTTAAAATATCTCAGAAAGAAGAGAATGTATATTAAAAAGTGCAATTCAAATAAAAATATACTGGATGATTATGACAATGAAATGTTACAAGATGCTGCATGTGTCTAAGAATGTAGGAAGAATGTATGATATTAAAATCTAGTTGAGAAATAATGTGCTTATGTAACGGAAGACAATATTTTAATGCATATACAGAAAGAGACAGAAGTAATGTTGTACATAGAGTCTTAATTCTGGAATCTCTTAACCTCTGAGTCCCTAACCATGCAACCTTTGAAGATAGGCATTTTTGTATAGAATATAAGTGATGATAGCCATGTGATAGACTGCAGATCATATTAAAAGTTGGACTTTGTATGCATCTTTGACTTTGCATCACCTGCACTCTGCCCACTAATCCTGAGCTGCTACAAATAATTTTAAAATAAAACATGTTTAGTGTTGCCAGCTCTTTTGAATTTTTTATCCAGTTCTTTGATTTTTATCTACCACGTTGGCAGAGTAAGAGAGCCAGTAGAATGGTACATGGTAATAGTTCTATGTGAACTTTCTCCCCCGGTGTGTATGTCTTAAGGGCTTCTGGTTGGGCCTGTTAGCCATACAGTATCTACAGTATTAAGTACTCTTTCTGCTGTATTCTCCTGTCCTGCTTCTTCTCAGGTCAGCTGGGCTATTGGCTTCTCTCTCCATCAGTGCTGCCCTGGGAATTACAAGGCTTTCTTTTCAGACTTTCTGGGTCTAAAACAGCTTTGGCTACAGTCCCATCAATCTACTCTCTCCTATAGACAACTAATACTGATGTGATTTCCTCAGAGAAAGACTGACCTGCTTATGAACCAATTGCATCCCCCCACTCAAAATATCAACTTGATATTTTAACTTCTTATAAGAGTGGATATGATACTATAAATCTTGAGATTACACATTAATAAGGGATACTGAACGGGCCTCATAAGTGTGGTGTTGGGAGGTGGAGTGGAATGGTTTACATGTCATCTATACATTTTTGCATGCAGGAATGAAAAATTCAAGGAAAGGTATGCCTGGAAAATCTTCCTTTGTGAACAATTTTGAATAAAATGGTGCATTGAGAACTAAATTCAAAACAGGCATGACTGTCCATATGAAAGTCAAGGATAAGCATTTTATGTTGGGCAAGGTTGAAAAATAAGCTCTTTTTTCGATAAAGAAACTGTAGCGGGGTGGTCACCCGCTGCTGCCCTAAAGGGTTTAAGGAGGAGGGCTGTGGAAGACGCCTGGGCTGATTGGGAGGAAGCAGGCTCAGCTGGGGCCACGCCCCAATCAGGGCCCAGCTGGCCCTATAAAGGCTTGAGCCTGGAGCTCAAGCAGGCAGAGTATCTCTCTGGCTGCTTGGGAACTCACCCAGGGGACCTAGAGTGAGGCAGGGCTGGGGAAAGGCCTTGGGAGCTGGGAAGCCCTAGGCCAGCAACTCCCCAGGCTGCAGGGGCTAGTTCTAGGCCCACCTAGGTATTGGGCTTGCAGAGGGGCAGCCTGAGGGTGGGTAAAGGCAGCCAGTGCAAACCCCTTTGCCTCTGATGAGTGGCTGATACTGCAGTCTGCCCCAGTGAATGGGGGCTAGATGGAGACTGGGCAGTAGCCAAGACTGAGGTGAAGTGGGGATAGTGCATGAGGGTTCCCCTGGGAGGGGGAGACCCAGAACTGTGGGGGTACTGCCAGGGGGCAGCACCCCAGGTAAAAAGGCACCAGGGTGGGACATGGGGGCCAGAGGACAGGTGGATCACTGGCCTGCAGAGGGTGCTCTGGAGCTGGACTGAGCTAATTCCCGGAAGTCACCAGCAGGAAGCGCCACAGGGGTGAGTCTGCTCATCTACAGAAACTTTATTTTGAAGAGGTTTGAGTCTTCCTCATAAACTGCTGATGATAAACTGCTTTAAAACTGCTCTGGTTAGGCCTCAGCTGGAGTATTGTGTCCAGTTCTGGGCACCGCATTTCAAGAAAGATGTGGAGAAATTGGAAAGGGTCCAGAGAAGAGCAACAAGAATGATTAAAGGTCTTGAGAACATGACCTATGAAGGAAGGCTGAAAGAATTGGGTTTGTTTAGTTTGGAAAAGAGAAGACTGAGAGGGGACATGATAGCAGTTTTCAGGTATCTAAAAGGGTGTCATAAGGAGGAGGGAGAAAACTTGTTCACCTTAGCCTCTGAGGATAGAACAAGAAGCAATGGGCTTAAACTGCAGCAAGGGAGGTCTAGGTTGGACATTAGGAAAAAGTTCCTAACTGTCAGGGTGGTTAAACACTGGAATAAATTGCCTAGGGAGGTTGTGGAATCTCCATCTCTGGAGATATTTAAGAGTAGGTTAGATAAATGTCTATCAGGGATGGTCTAGACAGTATTTGATCCTGCCATGCAGGCAGGGGACTGGACTCGATGACATCTCGAGGTCCCTTCCAGTCCTAGAATCTATGAATCTATAAAAAGCTATAAGACCATGTATTTTAGGATTAATTGCTCATATTAAAACAAGAGGGTAACTCTAATGGATATTTACAAAACTTGCTATAATTTTATTGTAGTTTGTTCCTAAAATATGTTAAAGTACATTCACAGTGTAGCAAACCAACAAGTGTACCCATATACCTATAATGGTGTATATATAATTAAAAAATGTGAGCAAAGCCTTGCCCTGAGATGTATTCCAAATGCATAATGAAGAAGGGGGGGGGGGGAATTTCCATGAAGAAAGTGGGATTGAGCTGTAATAGTGAGGCCCCTGTATCATATCATAGAAACACAGGACAAACTTTCGAAGTAGCCTCAACTCCGTGTTAACTTATGGATGTACAACTACTCAGCAAACACAAAGCTTGTACAGTAATGTTTAGTTCTAGAGCTATCAATTAATCACAGTTAACTCAAGTGATTAATGCAAAACAAATTAACTAGATTTAAAAAATTAGTTGTGAATAATCAGTGTTAATTGCACTGTTAAACAATAATAGAATACCAATTTAAATTTATTATAAATATTTTTGGATGTTTTCTACTTTTTCAAATATATCAATATCAATTTCAATTACAACACCCGAATACAAAATGTACAGTATTCACTTTATATTTTTATTACAAATATTTGCACTGTAGAAAAGATAAAATAAATAGTATTTTTCAATTCACCTCATACAAGTACTGTAGTGCAATCTCTTTATGGTGATGTAGAATATTTTTTACATAACTGCACTCAAAAACAAAGCAATGTGAAACTTTAGAGCCTTCAAGTCCACTCAGTCCTACTTCTTGTTCAGCTAATCGCTAAGACAAACAAGTTAGTTTATATTTACGGGAGATAATGATGCCCGCTTCTTATCTACAGTGTCACATGAAAGTGAGAACAGACATTCACATGGCACTGTTGTAGCTGGCATTACAATGTATTTACATGCCAAATATGCTAAACATTTGTATGCCCCTTCCAGGGCCGGCTCCAGGCACCAGCTTAACAAGCAGGTGCTTGGGGCGGCCAAGGGAGAGGGGCGGCACCTGCGGCAATTTGGGGGCAGCAGGTCCCTCACTCCCTCTAGGAGCGAAGGACCTGCCACTGAACTGCCGCCATCGATCGCGGCTTTTATTTATTTATTTATTTATTTATTTATTTTTTTTGCTTGGGGCGGCAGAAATGCTGGAGCTGGCCCTGGCCCCTTCATGCTTCTACCACCATGCCAGAGGACATGCTTCCATGCTGATGATGCTTGTTAAAAAAATGTGTTAATTAAATTTGTGACTGAACTCCTGGGGGAGAATTGTATATCTCCTGCTCTGTGGTTTTACCTGCAATCTTTCATATATTTCGTGTTATAGCAGTCTCGGATGACGACCCAGCATATGGTGTTCGATTTAAGAACACTTTCACTGCAGATTTGACAAAATACAAAGAAGCTACCAATGAGATTTCTAAAAATAGCTACAGCACTCGACCCAAGGTTTAAGAATCAGAAGTGCCTTCCAAAATTTTGAGAGGGACGAGGTGGGTAACATGCTGTCAGAAGTCTTAAAAGAGCAATACTACAATGCAGAAACTATAGATCCTGAACCATCAAAAAAGAAAATCAAACTTCTTTTGGTGGCATCTGACTCAGATGACGAAAATGAAGGTGTATCTGTCTGCCCTGCTTTGGATCATTATCAAGCAGAACCTGCCTGTTTTCACTTACAGGTGACATTGTAAATAAGAACTGGGCAGTATTATCTCCTGTAAATTTAACCAAACTTGTTTAACTTAGCACTTGGCTGAACAAGAAATAGAACTGGGTGGACTTGTTGGCTCTAAAGTTTTACATTGTTTTGTTCTTGAATGCAGTTATATTTAAAAAAAAAAATCTACATTTGTAAGTTGCACTTTCATGATAAAGAGATTTCACTATAGTACTTGTCTGAGGTGAATTGAAAAATATCTTTTTACAGTGCAAATATTTGTAATAAAAATAATATAAAGTGAGCACTGTACACTTTTTGTATTCTGTGTTGTAATTGAAATCAATATATTTGAAAATGTAGGAAAAAATCCAAAAATATTTATTTTACATTGTTAAACAATAATAGAATACCAATGTGATTTAAACTGTAGTTAATTATGACTTTTTTAATTGTTTGACAGCCCTACTTAGTTCATTGCCACCTGCATTTGCTAATGCTATCTGCACTCTATTTGTGCACAGAGTTATATTCTGTATATGTAAATTCTGTCATTTCTACAAATGTGGTTGTTTGCAAAATGTTGCATATGCAGCTATTTGTTTATGCAAAGTAGCATACATGCATACAGAGTCCATATTTTGAAATTTTGGCCTACATGTCCATCCTGGAGACATGTTGGTTATTCGGGGGGAGCAAGCAAGCATACAAAAATAAAACCAGAGTTAATTTTTAAAATAGCTAACAAGTAAAAGCCACAACCATTATTTAACCAAGGAAGCCAGAGTAAACAGCAACCAGGACCCCAATTATTTAATAACACAATCCAGAATCAATTAACCTCTGTAGATACTCCACTTTGTATAGTCAACAATATTAATTTAATGTAAGTACCCAGTATTGCTAGCTTTCAAAAAGACACATAGTCAAGCAAAGAAAATGTTCGTCCTTACCTTCTGCTGTCTGGAAACTAGGAGATAAGCCAAGAATCTGCTATCATTCACAGTAAATGGCAGTGAAGCTTTCTTCCTTTGGCTTACAGCTTGCAAATAAAGTCCAATTTGGTTCCAATTCTTTTATTTCTCTTTGAACTTCCTTAGCTTTTTTTTTTTCTAATTTTGAATTCTTCCACTTTGTTTCAAATCACAGTCTGAAATTCAGAGACGTCTCCCAACTGCAGCATTTAAAAAAACAAACTCTCACATAGTAAGAGTAATGAAATTCTACCATGGTTTTTCCTATGTTTCTGCGGCCTGATCCAAAGCCTTCAGAAGTCAGTTGAAACCATTGACTTTAATGGGTGTTGGATCAAGACTATAGTGCTCTGGGGTCTCCTTCATGAAGACTTGAAAGTACCTAATAAATGAAATCTAGGTTTATATTCTAAACTGTTCTTTAAGATAAAGTATTGAAAAACTGATGAGTGTTTCCCCAGGATAAAGTCTGCAGGATTTGTTCATTAACTGTAGAGTCATCAACATAGCTACATATTTACTTGAAGAGACCAGTATTCTGAAAAGCAGGGCCATTTTTATATAAACATTTTTCAGATTATAACAATTATCCATTTTATAAAAAAAATATGCTGGGAAGTTCATTTTTCCATGCATATGAAGTACAAATGCTGAACGTTGCATGTATCAGTATAAATATGCCTAATAAAGAGCCTCCAGGCAGCTCCCAACAACACATTACTAATTTACTATACAAAAATGTATATACATGTGTGTCAAGTGCATTAAAATGCCACATGGAGTGTCTCAGGAGGGAGGGGAGACAAAATATACTATAGTCAGCAGTTGAATAAGCCAATGAGAAATCTTTCACATGGGCTATATTTCAAATAGGAATGGTAAATACAATCTGTATTTTTGATTAAATGTTACACATTTTATGAGGGTTACAGACTCTGTACATAGTTTGGCAAAGGGAGGATTAACCACTTTCTCCCTCAGCAAGGAACATTACACATCTGTATGCCCTTATTTTCCAGAAAGCCCAGCCACAAGGGGTAATATTGCTGGGTACAACTGTAGTAAATGATTCCATCAACAAAGACTGTAAGATGAATGAGTTGGAATGCATTGATAGCTTTGGGTTAATTGAACCTAGAAACAGATTGAATTTGGGATTATGTTTAAAGTCACTGACTAAGTGTTGGCTTTGCTAAACTATTTTGAACTATCTTTATTATATTATTATTTTTGCATTGTGCTAGGGCCAAGGAGCACCAGTCATGGACAAGGTCCCATCATGCTGAGTGCTGTACAAACATAGAATGAAAAGATGGTCCCTCTTCCAAAGAATTTACAGACAGGACCAGCCTTAGGGGTGAGCAAACACCTGGGAGGCTATGACCCATGCAATGTCCCAGCTCAGTGGAGGGGGTGGGTGGATTGGGCTGGCTCCCAGCTGTGGGAAGGGCTGAAGTTGCAGGGGGCATCATGCTCTGTGTGGTGTCCCGGCTCAGCAGAGGGGTCAGGTGGATCAGGCCAGCCCCTAGCCAGAGGAGGGGCTGCAGTTGCAGGGGATTGCCATGGCCCAGATGGTGTCCTGGATTGGCAGAGAGGGTAGGTGGGGTGGACCAGATCCCACGTTTGCCTAGGGTGCCATTTTCCCTGAGGTCAGCCCTGCTTATAGTTGTTGAACTTTGTTTTCATGAAAACTTTTTTTTTTCCACATAGAATTTCTCTATCTATGACAATGACAAGTCTTTCTACTTTAACATAAGGCCTTTTGCAGCCCGAGTTTAGTAAATTAAAACAAAGGGTTGCTTAGTTTAAATGAAGGAAAAAAGGGCTTTTTGTAGCTCATTAATTTCTATGCTGAATTTTTTTTTTTTTTTTTTTTTTTTTTGCTCAGCCATGGCTCATTTGACCTTTCACAAGACAATATTTTGATTTCTTTTTAATCCACTTAAATTATCAAAATTAATCTTTTTTTTTTTTTTTTTTTTTTTCTGAAGCTGGTGAACTGTGGTGTTAGTGCCATGGGATGTTAACAGTCCTCAGCTGTTTCTCTTTTTATATCCTCCATAAGCATAACAAGCTCAATAAGCAAATTGCACACAGCAAAAGGGTGTGAATACTTGCTTGCTGCTCTGAACTTAGAACACCAAAGCTGCTGCAAGTCAGAGTCTTGCTGAGGCTAAGGGGGCTTTCTTTATGTTTGGAGCAAGCCACAATAGCTTGAAACAAAGCTTAGTTTGTACCAGGATACGTGAAAGGTTTGTTTTAGCCAATAATAATAATAATTAATAATAATAATAATAAACATAAGTTGTAGTTATGGGAATTCATCCTAAATTATTAACTTTAAAAAAAGATAAATCTGTCTTACAGTAAATTATGGCCTCTTGATGATTTCAATGGATAATGCAAACGTCAGCTCCTTTGTATTTGCCTGTCCTAATATTCAATGCCCTGTAGTTTGGCACAGTTCTGTCCTATCTATCCTCCCCCAGGGGTTAAAAGGAAGAAAATTGATTACAGCTGAGCAAACCAGCGATTGACTCACACCAAAAACCCAGATCTAAGCACACTGGAGTATGTTTGGTGTGAAGCTGGGCTTCATTTCTCTTATAGGCTGATGCAAAACTCCAGTTTGAATCATGACCTGAACTTGAGAAAAACATGAACCTACTCATGTATTAGAACTTTATGGTTTAGGTCTGTAACTGAGAGTTTGGGGTGGACTGCCAAAAATGTCCCCAGCCCACAACATCAAGGTTATCACTATTTTTACTCCCCAAGTAAGGGTTGGATTGTGTGTGGCCCTACTGTGTGGGAGAGAGGCAGTAGTGCCTCATTGATTAATCCAAGGAGCCTTCCTCCCCCTTACATCTCTTCTGCTGAGGCAATGCACAATAGAAATGAAGTGCAGGGATTACTCCTGGGAATACAATCCATCCCAAAAGAGATGGGGCGGTAATGGGCATTTCTAGACACCCCTCCATGTATTTGGTGGATTAGGTCACCTGCACTATGCAAAAAGATAATGAAGTGTATGCACTTCTGCTCATTGGAGAGCTGTGGGGAGAGACACTGCTTTAAGATGCACAGTTGTGTCTTGGAGTGGGGTAATACAGTTCAGCACCTCCTTAATCTATTTCTGTCAGGCACAAGAGAAACCTATTTGTATCCAGGGCATAGGTGTAACAATTCACAAGCTCAGGTTTTCTTTTTTTAAGCACTTTGGTAATAAGCAACTCCAGTTAGTGGCAAATTCAGTGTTGAAAGCTAAACTGGAATTATACATTATCCCCTCTAGTAGCAATCTTCTGACTAAAAAGGAATAAAAACTTGTCTTTATTGTACTGTGAACTTGCCCTCTCTGTGTATCCCTCTCTCATTTTCCCCTAACTACAGCAACTGGTATAAGGCAGATGGATCAGCCCAGTCATATACACATCTGACAGAGATTTGTTTGGTAAATGCCAAGTATCTAAGAACAGACATTTTTGAATGGGGGATAAACTATGGGGGGTGGACTAAAAGGAGCAGACAGAACAGACATGTTGACCTGAGGAGGAGGAGGAGTCCACTGGCACATCTCCCCTCTGACAATCTGAGTTTAAGTCAAAGCTTTCACTCTCTTCCTCCACCACCTTCCAAAAATTTAAATGAAGTGTATTCTGTACCCATCACATATTAGTACAAGATCATCTAAGTAAAGGTGATTCAGTTCAGCTTGGTGTTTCCATAGTAACACCAGCTGTAAGTTTTTAAGTTCTTATCTTTTCTCTTTTCAAAGATCATTCAGTGGACAGTGACTAGTTCAGAGAAATAACTTTGGTTTTGTTCAACTGCATTATTGGTGTTCGTGACAGCCACCTGTTCATAGCAGATCTAGTATTAGCAGCATCAGAGAACTAACATGATGACATGGACTCCATGTCTGCCATCATTTACCTTTCAGTTGCAAACGTATCAAGTCCACTGGGACATATCTGTCTTGGCAGGGTGAGGAAAGGCTCACAAATCAATTGGTGACCTCTTAGGATGGTGGAGAGGCTTTCACAAATCCAGATACAAGAAGTTTTTTAGATAAGTCAGTAACTGTCTTCTCCTGTGGCTTTACTTTCTATCTTTCTAAAATATTTCACTTCTTTGGAGAGGTTGGTAGTATAAATCTTCTGCTAAAACTTTTAGCTGTACTGTTTTACTTTGATTTTGAGCACAAAATCAAGGTTTCTTTCCTTGGACTCTCTTCTTGAGTTATCTCCATTTTAATATAAAATAAATGGGAGGGGGGGGGGAAACCTAAATGTTTTGTTTTCCTCTCTAGCTCCACCTTTCTCTTTTTCTTTCTGTGTCTCTGAATATTTTACTGTACACTTAGGAATGACATAGGTAAAACTGATTTAGGAAAGCTACTGCTTTTCAAATCCTGGGATGTCTTATAAATATTTTTCCTACTCTATTTAGCAGTCTGCCAGCATGTTAGGTTTTTTTGACTACCTTATTTCCTGTACCTCAGAACTGGTGGTCTGTTATGTTTGGGTGATCTAATTTCTGGAGGCAAAAGATGCATATCACAGCTCTGGAAAATATTGATGCTTTTTTTTCTCCTTTACACTTCATACTAAACCATGCTAGCCCAAAACATACAAGCTTGCTCCAAAAACACCAAACAAGCTAGGAATGCAATTGTGCATGGTGCAGTGATCTCATGCTGAATATTACCTAAGACTTCAGCAATTCAGCTGTCTCCATTCCTTGTATACTAACAGATTTCATTATGAATCAGTGGCAGTCTACTATTATGTTTTTAGTTTTGCAACTTTAGGTGTCTATATTCCCTTTTTAAAAAATGTACATGCATAACTGTCAGTGATGCTACTACGTGAAATGTACATTTATTAAGGGAAATATAGATTTTGTACCCTCCCTCTCAAACACTTTTAAGTTTGATAATGAATCCCAAGCCTACCAAGTGAATAGCAGCAACCTTTGGGCCTGATCCAGCAAATTGTCAAATATATTTTGTGAGGTACTGAGGGTAGGTTCCACAAAGATACTTAGGCACCTAAACCCAAGAGTTAGGTAACTAAGCCCCAGTTTTAGACTCCACTTCAATCCACAAAATTCCCATTGAACTCTGTAGGCACCTCAACTCATTTGGTGCCTACATTTTCAGGGTAAAAGTTCCCTAGGTGCCTAAGTTTTGGCGTCTGGTCACTTGTGCTGCTGCCTCCATCTAGGCATCCAGATGCCTATCTCCTGCCTAAACCTCAGAGTGATCCATGGGGAAGACAGACATCTGCCCAGACCTGAAGTCAGGTGGCTTAGGCACCTAGGGTGTTTCTTGAAGGAATGAGTTAGGGACTCACCTTGCTTTACACAAATCAGGAGGAAGAGGAGATGGTAGTGGTGTTACCACTACCCACTTATAACTTTTAGCTCAGAGGTCAGTGCACTCTCCTGCTAGGATTTGAACAGGGGTGTCTCACTTTTCTCCGTCTCTGCCAGGGAGTAGGAAAACTGAACCTGGATCTTCCACATCCCAGGTGAGTGCTATAACCACTGGGATAAAAGTTATAAGGTGGGTACTGGCGGCAAAACCACCACTACCACCTTCTCTTCCTCCGGCTGCCTTCTTGGGAGCAAGGCAGGTGCCTAACTCATTCCTGCAAGAAACACTTTAGGCACTTAAACCACCTGACTCGAGGCAGCTTGATCCCATTTGTGACTCACTTGCGGAAATAGGCACCTCCTTGGAGCCCGGAGTTAGGTGCCAATCTTTGAGAGGGAGAGGGGCTTAAGACACACCTCTGTCATAGGCATCTCCCATTGGCTATCTTAGGCAGCTCCCCACCTAGCGTGCTGATAGCATTCACGCATATAGGGAGCCTTGGCACTTAACTCAGGCTTTATGGATCAGCGGCCACTAAAATCAGTGGGGGCTGAGTGTGATCAGCACCTTGCAGGACAGGACCTTGGGAGGCTTTTCCACTAGAATACGCATCTTTAATGAACTATTTGTAATAATTTTTCTAGGATGTCTTAATGTAGATGGTCACCCGTTGTCTAATGAAATACAGTTTTATAAGTATCACTGCAAGAGAAGTACAAAGGGAGAAGAAAACATAACTCGGTTTAATATTGATCTTCCCTGGTTGACAGTTTGCCATGTCCTGTTTATCTCTAGTCTCTGATATACTATACTGTCTATATTTACGCGCTGGTTCGGCGGCAGGCAATCGAACTTCTGGGTTCGATTTATCGCGTCTTGTCTGGACGCGATAAATCGAACCCAGAAGTGCTCGCCGTCGACTCCGGTAATCCTGCTCGGCGCGAGGAGTATGCGGAGTCGACGGGGGAGCCTGCCTGCCGTGTCTGGACCACAGTAAGTTCGAACTAAGGTACGTCGACTTCAGCTACGTTATTCACGTAGCTGAAGTTGCGTACCTTAGTTCGAATTGGGGGGTTAGTGTAGACCAGGCCTCAGAAGTTACGAAGTGATTGCTTTAGGCAGCCTCTTACTACTGTCCCAGTGCAGTGTTAATTAAGGAAAGAAGAAAAGCTGTCATGTCAGCTGCTGTCAAAGTGTTGTGAGATCTGGAAGGATGGTGTCTTGTGTGGCATCCCTGTGCTTGTGTCCCTATTCATCTGGCCTAGATTATAGGTACTAATATTTACTGTTGAAATAAAGGAAATGGAAAACTACTTTTATTCATTGGTGTTAAGTGACTATTTATGGTTTCCACCTCTCTAATATCTAGACTTATGTTTATCTTTCCCTTTTTGTGGCTGGTTGTATGCTCTGCTAAGCACCTAACTATTTTGAATGCTGGAATTGTTTTCATTATTTTATGTTACTTTTTTCCTACCCAGTACTAGGTCCTCACTCTTTACAATATTTCCCCCTCATAATCCCTTTCTTCTGTAAATTTACACTGAAAGCACTAGAGGTCTGGATGATTCCTGTTCATTTTAAATGATGTTCCAGCTATGTTATCCTTTCCCTTCGGGGGATATTGTGGGGGTTTTATATTGAAATTTTAAATCATCATTTTGTAATATTATATGCAGTATTACTTTTTGAATGGAATGATTAGATGTAAAGCAGTGGCTATATATAATCACATGAAGATGTTTTCACTCTGATGGTTTTATTACCACAACAATGGTAGTAACCCAGCAGCTCTAACATTTTTATGTATCATTTGTATCACTCACAATAAAACAAATCAAATATTTTTGGTGCATACTACTTTACATAAAGTATGAAAAGGGTGATGCTAAGTGCTCTAAGGATTCAATTAAGGGTTTTTCCAAGTACTCCTCTTTTCATTAAATATTTAGGATTATTCAAACATGCAAACAAAAATCTTACTTAGAAAAACATCACACGTACTTTGCAGAGGTTCCATTAAAAAAAACCAAACAGGTTGCTTTGAAGGACTTTCTTGTGATGCAGACCAATATAAACACAAATCCAGATGTGTCAGCACAGTGATGTGAAGAAAAACTCCCTAGTCTTTATTTACACATTACAGCAAATATTTTAATAAGAGAAAGTGAAGAATGTTGACATTTCACCACTTAGGCCTCCATCAGAACAATGTCCTGAATGCCAAAATGTCAACATTCCTTGCAAATTTTTCTTCACATCAATGGGCTGGGACAAACATCTGGCATCTTTTTTTCATCTTTCATTGCTGTTAGCTATTGTGTATATGAAAATGGAGGGGGGGGGTGGCATTGCAAGCACAGACAAACTTCTTTCAATAAGCCTTCTTTATTCAGGTGTATCCTCACCTGGTAGGAAAAACTGAGTCTAACCGAACTCCTTAGATTAAAAACAATTTTTCTTAGTTGTCTATCATTGTTTTAATATATTGTAATAGCATAATATAGGATGAACACAGTTTAATGAAGTACTCAACTGTTGTGTATATGACAGTGCTATAAATGAAACAGTTCCACTGTGCCCAAGCAAAGCAGAACTCACCCCCCTTGGGGACAGGAACTAGAAAATTAAACCTGTTTTGCTTGATCCAAATTCTCTTTTGGAGAGCAAATAGTGTGACTGACATGCTCCAGTCCTTCAGCAAGAGTTTCAGAAGGCTGTATCAGATCCTTTTGCTACCTCTGGAGAGGCTTCACCTTAATCTGAACCTGAGATGCTCAAGAGAACATCATAGCAATACCAAAAATGAATTAAAGTCAAACTCTGAGTTCTAACATTAGGTAAAAAAAAATTACATAACTTATGTTTTTACTATTCTTTATCAAATGAGGCTACTGGAAAAAGAATGTCAAAGTTGTCCATGCTAGGAAAGTGAGTGGAGGTTAGATTAGGGTTTAGTGATTAATCATTGCAAACATTCCAGCCATCAGGGTGGTGTAGTGGCCAAGTGAAGTGACCATCAGAAGTGAAGTGAAGCTACCTTCACAGTATGCACCTGATGTTGGGCACATGAAAGAGAGAGAATGGACAGCAAAGCTACCTGTATCACTCAGTTACTTCTGGGGCTCCCATGAAAAGGCTGAGAAACTATCTTCATTCCCCAAGCTTTCCTTCTGTCTTCTTGGTGTGATCAGCTGGCATACCTACCCTCTTCCAAAACAAAGTCTACATGCACTGTATAGGGTCAAAACTCATTCTTATCCTGAGGTTTAATGTTATTAATAGGGTAACTCGAAAATAAAACAAACTTCAGCCCAAGTTTTATCCCAGCATTCCTTCCTTAGGCCTGCTCATCCCACAGGAAAAGACCTCCATTTATTTGAAGGAGGCTTTGTGGGGTTTTTTTGGTATAGGTGTATGATGGGGTGTTACAACCTCCCACTAGACCTGAATGGGTTAAGGAGAGCCTATGGGGGCAATCGGCCTTGCCCTGCTACACCTGCAGTAAGTGTCAAGCCTAAAGGGAGTAGTTAAAAAGGGCTGAACTGGGGTTCAGTTAGAGGCTGACCAGCAATGAGAGCAGATGGTTGGCTCTGAGTATTCAGCAGGTCAGCCTTTTACTGAGCCCCAGGACTAACTGAGGTAAAGGAGCCAGTTGAAGGAGAAGCTTTCTAAGGCCCTACAAATAGCCTAAGCTACAAATCCAGCTCCAAGGAGGAGAGCTGAGGAACTCCTGTCATAAAGCAGGACTGTTTGAAATACAGTAGCTGTTTCTAGAGAGGCTTGGAGTGACTTTGAGAAAACACCTCAGTAGCCAGCTGGGAAGAAGTAATGATGAGCCACAAATACCCAAGCAACATTCACAGATCTGTTGGGGCACTGATAAGTAAGGAAAGATAGGAGCAGCCCAGGGAAGTGGCAAGGAATTGAAGGAAGAATGGCCCTGGGTTCCCTTACCTCTTCCCCACAACATGAGGGGAAGTACAGGCTTCAAGCCTGAAAGAGGCCAGGAATGAAGAGTCCCAGGTGAGGGCTGAGGCCTGGCATAGTGGCTGTAAAATTTTGGGCTTACTTGTTTTGTTGGACTATTGGTTTACCCTGGAAGGAGTGGGACTCTAGGTGACTTGGTCACAGGACTGAGTCATAAGAAGAAGCAGACTATTGCAGGACCAGGGTCATCAGCAGGGGGAGTGAAGAGAGGAGAGCCTGCTATACTACCATTCCCAGATGCTGGGGGCATGCCGGCCAGTGAGTGATATCCTTACAAGGTGATGCAAATGAGGAAACAAATACATACATGGTAATGACACCAGGTGTCTTAGGTTTGTGACTTCATAGCTGTATATTGACCATTCTCTACATTTTCCCTGAAAATCTGGATATTTTGTAGATATGATAGACCTTTTGAAACTGGATCAACCATACCTGCTATCAACCATAGTCAGTTAATCATAATTGTTTCCATTTTCAATCACAAGTTTCAAAATGTATCCCAAGGTTATTATGTACATATAAATAGTCCTGAACTGGAACTTAGGATCCAAACCCCCCGAGAGAAGAAGACCTGAAACCAAACTTGGCAGCTCAGGCCTATTTTTACTGTACAGGTGACATAAATGATAATGATCTACCACTTTCTCCATCACAACAAAACTAATGCTTGCTTTGCTTTGTGAGACTATTGTTTGTAGAGTATACTATGTAAAGTACCTTCCCCTGTGCCTAACTTTCTGTGTGTACTAGCTGAGCTAGCACAAAACTGAAATTAAAATAAAAAAAAACATACAACTTCATACTACATTATAGCATTGTGAGTTACATTTATGACTTGGCCTAAAATGTATCCTGTGAATGCTGAGTACTAAAATCAGACGGTTACTGTCCTGTGAAAAAGCTGAACTGTTACATTTTCCCTTTAAATAACAACTGTCTGGATGCCTGAAGAGGATGTATCCCATCTGGCCCAGAACTCAGCGAATAGAGATGTAATGTATATTGTGGCACATCGGCCCACATAAAACTGTAATTCAGTAACATAAAGACACTTTCAGAAAAGTGAAACTCAGCTGAATTATGTACTTTAAAAGCCCACCATGCTTTACAGGGTGGAAAGAAAACAGACCGTCCCAGGATGGGTTTAATAAGCCAGTTACAGTACCAGCAGGAATAATACTAACATTTACTCACCACTGTTTCACAGGCAAATAATTTTTATGGGTTGGGGGAGTACATACTCCTCAAGCCCCCTACTTTAGTCACTTGCATTCCAAATGTAGGTTGATTACTAATCAACATCAGTATCTGCAGTGCACTCACTCACTTTCAGCAACCTCTGACCTTTACATGTTGCAACATAATTTTAACTAAAAATGGGGGAGGGGCTATAATCAATAAAAGGGATTGTTTTAGAAATAAAAGGTTCAAATTAAGAAAAATGCGGATATTCTGCCTTGTAGATGACCTGCTTACAATTTTTTGAGGTGTGGTACAAATGGCATGATGTAATTTCACTAGACCTTTAAACAGTGTAAAACTGCTTGACTGGTTATGTGACTATCAGAAGAATTTATTATTAAACAGGCATAAGAAAAAGTTGCTCTTATGGCAGTATATAGAATGTGGTCACTTTCTTTATACTGACATTTTGTCACTCTCACTGGCATCAGCCCACGATTAAATAAACACTAGGGCAACATACAATTGCACATGCACAAATACATTCTTAAATGAAAACATGTAGCATTGAAACTTTTTTTTATAAAAAACATATTGAACATAATGGAAGTTTTCTTGGCTAAAAGCAGCCTCCAGTGGAGCTTTGGCTCTCTAATTTGGAGGCCTCTAACATGACCAGTTTGTGGGAAATAATTTCTGCATTTTGTTCACCTTGATATACATGTAAAGGTACTTGGAATAACTGAAATCTGAAAAGAATGACCTTTTTGTTCAGTTAGAGAAAAGTTCATTTTTATAAATCTGGGATTTTGTTATGTGCTCAGCAGCCCACAAGGAATGAGTGCAATTCATGACTACATCAATGAGAACATAGAAACTGGAGCCCCATTCATGCAAAGACTTACACATGTGCTCAACTTTATATATTTTGAATAGCCCCATTGACTCCATCAGGGCTACTCAGTGCAGGGCCGGCTCCAGGGTTTTGGCTGCCCCAAGCAGCCAAACAAAACAAAAGAAAAGTCACGATCTGCGGCGGCAATTCGGCGGGAGGTCCTTTGCTCCGAGGGGGAGTGAGGGACCATCCGCCGAATAGCTGGACGCGCCGCCCCTCTCCGAAGTGGCCGCCCCAAGCACCTGCTTGGTAAACTGGTGCCTGGAGCCGGCCCTGACTCAGTGTGCAAATTTTAGCATGTGTGTAAGGGCTTGTCTACACAGGAAGTTTTGTTTTGTTTTTAGTACAACTTCAGATTTTTTTTGGCATAAACTACCTTGCGTCCCCACATTTTTTTTATTATTATTATTATTATTTCTCTCTCTTCAATTTGCTTTGGAAGCAGCATAACTATTTTTGAAACAAGATATACTGCTATATGGTTTGTGTGGATGTATCGCTATGTTGAATTAACTATACTGCTTTAGGTATTCCTCCTACTGGTATCCCACACTGCATTGCTTCACAGCTGGATGAAGCTTTCTGGTTACCTGTGTGGCCTCCACTGCTCTGGGGTCTTCTTGATTGGATGTTACCACCCTGTTTAAATCCAAGTATATACCCAACTATGTCACTTTGCGAACTTGCTAGGAGCTGGAATCACATACCCAGAGTCGTATCAACCATGCTTTGTGCTTCCTTGTTGACCTGTGCAGAGTTGGTGGACTTTTGTCCCTGGGGAGCAAAGCATGTCCAGGTTCATCTTAATAGGAGTCATCAGCCTGTGAAGTTTAAGAGTGGCTATTGAAGAAAGTGCAGGAGAAGAAGCAGTCCCTGGCTATGGCCACACCAATCCAAAGCTAAGGAGCTTTGGCAGAATTACAAGAACACTAGAGACTAGTAATACTCCCAGTATATGCACTTACTGAGGAGCTGGACTGCATTTTTGACACCAATCAAACCCCCGTACATGCTGAACAGTCTGCCCACAGAAGACACCCAGTCAATCATCTTCTCTGAGAGGAAATTCCCCCAGACCATCAAAATCTCTTCAGCCTACCCCCCAACTGAGTGACCCAGGTAGAGATAATGCTGCAGGTGACCCTGGAGATCCAGCTTGTGAGTATTGCAGAAGGGAGAAAAGAGACACTAGGTGGAAACGCTGGGTTGTCTCTTGTCACAATGCACAAAAGCATCCAATAAATAATCTAATCAAATGAAAGAGAACAGCTTTGACCCCCATCTGCATAAATGTGCACTTTGCACTTCCACCTGATTTTTATTTGCTTTAACTTTGGACTGTGAAATCAATAAAAAAATTATATACACAAGTATTGTTAGATGAAAAACTTCTTAAGTTGCAGATCTCTCAGCATACATTCATAAGAACAGCCGTACTGGGTCAGACCAAAGGCCCATCTAGCCCAGTATCCTGTCTACCAACAGTGACAATGCCGGGTACCCCAGAGGGAGTGAACCTAACAGGCAATGATCAAGTGATCTCTCTCCTGCCATTCATCTCCACCTTCTGACAAAGAGAGGCTAGGGACACCATTCCTTACCCATCCTGGCTAATAGCCATTAATGGACTTAACCTCCATGAATTTATCCAATTCTCTTTTAAACGCTGTTATAGTCCTAGTCTTCACAACCTCCTCAGGTAAGGAGTTCCACATGTTGACTATGCGCTGTGTGAAGAAGAACTTTCTTTTATGTTTTTTAATCCTGCTGCCTATTAATTTCATTTGGTGGCCCCTAGTTCTTGTATTATGGGAATAAGTAAATAACTTTTCCTTAACTACTTTCTCCACATCACTCATGATTTTATATACCTCTATCATATCCCCCCTTAGACTCCTCTTTTCCAAGCTGAAAAGTCCTAGCCTCTTTAATCTCCCCTCATATGGGACCCGTTCCAAACTCCTAATCATTTTTGTTGCCCTTCTCTGAACCTTTTCTAGTGCCAGTATATCTTTTCTGAGATGAGGAGACCACATCTGTACGCAGTATTCAAGATGTGGGTGTACCATCAATTTATATAAGGGCAATAATATATTCTCCATTTTATTCTCTGTCCCCTTTTAATGATTCCTAACATCCTGTTTGCTTTTTTGACTGCCTCTGCACACTGTGTGGACGTCTTTAGAGAACTATCCACGATGACTCCAAGATCTTTTTCCTGATTTGTTGTAGCTAGATTAGCCCCCATCATATTGTATGTATAGTTGGGGTCATTTTTTCCAATGTGCATTACTTTACATTTATCCACATTAAATTTCATTTAACATTTTGTTGCCCAATCACTTACTTTTGTGAGATCTTTTTGAAGTGCTTCACAGTCTGCTTTGGTCTTAACTATCTTGAGCAGTTTAGTATCATCTGCAAACTTTGCCACCTCACTTTTTACCCCTTTCTCCAGATCATTTATGAATAAGTTGAATAGGATTGATCCTACTAGGACTGACCCTTGGGGAACACCACTAGTTACCCCCTCTCCATTCTGAGAATTTACCATTTAATCCTACCCTTTGTTCCCTGTCTTTTAACCAGTTCTCAGTCCATGAAAGGACCTTCTCTTTTATCCCATGACAACTTAATTTACGTAAGAATCTTTGGTGAGGGACCTTGTCAAAGGCTTTCTGGAAATCTAAGTATACTATGTCCACTGGATCCCCCTTGTCCACATGTTTGTTGACCCCTTCAAAGAACTCTAATAGATTAGTAAGACACGATTTCCCTTTACAGAAACCATGTTGACTTTTGCCCAACAATTTATGTTCTTCTATGTGTCTTACAATGTTATTCTTTACTATTGTTTCAACTAATTTGCCAGGTACTGACGTTAGACTTACTGGTCTGTAATTGCCAGGATCACCTCGAGAGCCCTTTTTAAATATTGGCGTTACATTAGCTATCTTCCAGTCATTTGGTACAGAAGCCGATTTAAAGGACAGGTTACAAACCATAGTTAATAGTTCCACAACTTCACATTTGAGTTCTTTCAGAACTCTTGGGTGAATGCCATCTGGTCCCGGTGACTTGTTAATGTTAAGTTTATCAATTAATTCCAAAACCTCCTCTAGTGACACTTCAATCTGTGACAGTTCCTCAGATTTGTCACCTACAAAAGCCGGCTCAGGTTTGCATAGTAAATTCATAGTAAAATCATTACAGAAAGCATAGTCATGTCATTCAAAAAATGTTATTGGTTACATTATATTCCTTTCCCTCCACCAAGCCCTGGTCTCAATGTAGGAACTCAGTTATTCCTAATCCTGCTTCCCTGCCCTGTTGGGGCATTGTGTAGAGGTACCTTCTGTGGTTGTTAACATTTAGAATGTGTCTCTACTTCTGCATCCCACTCAGCGGTATGGCACTCTCCCTTGCTCACACATGTTGTGCAAAACACAGTAAGTACCTACAACATGAGTAAGGGGTATGTCTACACAGCAATCAGAAGTTTGATTACAGTGTGTGTAGACATACTTAAGCTAGCTTTGATCTGTATGGCTCAAATAACAGTATCAGTGATACGTGGCCTCACAGGCAGCTGCTCAGGCTGCACAACCCCCTGCCTGGGATCTTGTGTATGTACTCAAGAGGTTAACCCATCCTGCTGCAGCTTCACTGCTATTCTTATTAAAGATAGCTAGATCAAAACTAGCTTGGGTGTGTGTAATGGAATGCTAAACTGTGTTATATTGTTCAACCACTAGGTGGTGATGTGTATAACATACCTTTAGCTCACAAAAGCCATTCCTGGCTGTGCATTAAAGGATCTTATCATGAATACAGCTGGTGTATCCCTCTGGGAGGGAAGCTTTGTCGTCAGTCTGTCTGGTACAGGAGCCTGATCAGCTAGTAGCAGTCCTACAAGGAGTACATGGTATCATGTCAGAAGTATATACAGCCTATTTGGTGCTAGAATAGAACAGAAGGAGCAAAGCAACAAAGGTTGCAGGATGGATCTCATCAACATGCCAATCTTCAATGTCTCAAAGAACTTCAGCTTTGATAGACCTTCAGAATGGACACACTTGAAACAGTATTTTTACAGCATTTTGCATTACTACCAAACTCTATCAGGAAACTGGAGATACCCAGGTATCAACTTTAATGTAAGCTATGGGGAAGCAGGCAGCACAGGGACCTTTTCAGTCTATCCCCATTAATGCTAGTAAATCTATTGCTAGGTCTTGCAGCACCATGGAGAAATACCCCTTTCTGTTAATGAACTCTGCGGCCTGAAGGGTGAGTTTGGAGGTGGGGGCAAATAGGCATGTGGGGCTGATCAGTGATCCTTATACAATTTGGGAATCCCACCCATGCAAATCCATCAGTAACCTCCTATGCACTGCCCAGCTTTTCACCCAGCCAGCAGCACCCTCTCCATAGCAGTCCACACTTCGATAATAGCAGCCCTGACAGTAGATTTATCAACACTAAGCTACTTAGCTACCGAGAGGTAGATATTGGGGATGGAAGCTTCCAGATGGTGATGGCCACATACTTCTTGATGCTGATGGAACTCTTATGCTAGTGTTCTGCTGCTGAAACTCTGGGATGAGCTGTGCACAGATCTCCAGCATGAGGAGTTATGTAGCCACTGCTGGTCATCCCAGTTCTGCAGCACTATCCTGTCCACCAGTTGATGGTGCTGGTTGACTGGCCCCACTAGCAGCACTCCAGGGAGTGAAGCTGCTCCAGGAAAGAGTCAATAAGGCAATGTAGTCCTCTTCCTCCTCCAGTAGTATCTGCACAGCATTGTGGTGGTAATGCAGGTGGCTGTCTGCCAACTCCTCCAAAGCCACCCTCCTGCATGACTGTCAATACATCTGGAGGACCCTTTTCATATTAATAATGGTCAGGTATCAGGTATAACACTACAAGAAGAATAACTCTGCGTGGACTCCTCCTGACAGTCGAAATGACAGAGTGCTTCCGCAGACGTGCACAGGCTGAAATTGTGGACAAACAACATCACTTGTCCCATAACCTCAGCCGTACAGAACGCAATGCCATCCACAGCCTCAGAAACAACTCTGACATTATCATCAAAGGGGCTGACAAAGGAGGTGCTGTAGTCATAATGAACAGGTCGGATTATGAACAGGAGGCTGCCAGGCAACTCTCCAAGACCACATTCTACAGGCCACTATCCTCTGATCCCACTGAGGAATACCAAAAGAAACTACACCATCTGCTCAAGAAACTCTCTGCTATAGCACGGGAACAAATCTACATGGACACACCCCCAGAACCCCGACCAGGGGTATTCTATCTGCTACCCAAGATCCATAAACCCAGAAACCCTGGATGCCCCATCATCTCAGGCATTGGCACTCTTACAGCAGGATTATCTGGCTATTTGGACTCTCTCCTCAGACCCTACGCTACCAGCACTCCCAGCTATCTTCGAGACACCACCGACTTCCTGAGGAAACTACAATGCATTGGTGTTTTTCCTGAAAACACCATCCTGGCCACCATGGATGTAAAAGCACTTTACACCAATATTCCACATGAGGATGGACTACAAGCTGTCAGGAACAGTATCCCTGATGAGGCCACAGCGCGCCTGGTGGCTGAGCTTTGTGACTTTGTCCTCACCCACAATCCCTTCAGATTTGGGGACAACTTATACCTTCAAGTCAGTGGCACTGCTATGGGTACCCGCATGGCCCCACAGTATGCCAACATTTTTATGGCGGGCTTAGAACAACGCTTCCTCAGCTCTCGTCCCCCAGTGCCCCTCCTCTACTTGCGCTACATTGATGACATCTTCATCATATGGACCCACGGAAAGGAGGCCCTTGAAGAATTCCACCTGGACTTCAACAATTTCCACCCCACCATCAACCTCAGCCTGGACCAGTCCACACAAGAGATCCACTTCCTGGACACTACAGTGCAAATAAGTGATGGTCACATAAACACCACCCTATACCGGAAACCTACTGACCGCTATACGTACCTACATGCCTCCAGCTTCCATCCAAGACACATCACACGATCCATTGTCTACAGCCAAACCCTAAGATACAACCGAATTTGCTCCAACCCCTCAGACAGAGACAAACACCTACAAGATCTTTATCAAGCATTCGTAAAACTACAATACCCACCTGGGGAAGTGAGGAAACAGATTGACAGAGCAAGACGGGTACCCAGAAATCACCTACTACAGGACAGGCCCAACAAGGACAATAACAGAACACCACTGGCCATCACATACAGCCCCCAGCTAAAACCACTCCAGCGCATTTCCACGATCTACAACCTATCCTGGAAAATGATCCCTCACTCTCACAGACCTTGGGAGGCAGGCCAGTCCTCACTTACAGACAACCCCCCAACCTGAAGCAAATACTCACCAGCAACTACACACCACACCACAGAAACACCAACCCAGGAACCAATCCCTGTAGCAAACCTTGTTGCCTACTCTGTCCCCATATCTACTCTGGCGACACCATCAGAGGACCCAACCACATCAGCCACACCATCAAGGGCTCATTCACCTGCACATCCACTAATGTTATATATGCCATCATGTGCCAGCAATGCCCCTCTGCCATGTACATTGGCCAAACCGGACAGTCCCTCTGCAAAAGAATAAATGGACACAAATCGGACATCAGGAATGGTAACATACATAAGCCAGTAAGTGAACACTTCAATCTCCCTGGTCATTCTATTACAGATTTAAAGGTCACTATCATTGAACAAAAAAACTTCAGAAACAGACTTCAAAGAGAAACAGCAGAACTAAAATTCATTTGCAAATTTAACACCATTAATTTGGGCTTGAATAGGGACTGGGAGTGGCTGGCTCATTACGGAATCAGCTTTTCCTCTCCTGGAATTGACACCTCCTCATCTATTACTGGGAGTGGACTACATCCACCCTGATTGAATTGGCCCTGTCAACACTGGTTCTCCACTTGCGAAGTAACTCCCTGCTCTCCATGTGTCAGTATATAATGCCTGCATCTGTAACTTTCACTCTATGCATCCGAAGAAGTGAGGTTTTTACCCACGAAAGCTTATGCCCAAATAAATTTGTTAGTCTTTAAGGTGCCACCAGACTCCTTGTTGTTTTTATGATGGTCAGGATTCCCCTGTTCAGTAGTGCCTTCTCCATGCCGCCTGACAGCAGTCTGAAAATGGCTGTGGCCTGCTAAAATCACATGAATTATGAAATACCAGAAAAGGAATCATGAGAGTTTGTTTTTTTCCAAGTCCTAAATTCTATTAGGTTCTGGTAGGTATGTCACAAAGCACCATGAGAAAAAATCCAGAATACATTGAGCCTAGTTGTGGAACTTTGCTCCAGGGGGGATCTGTCCCAAATGCTGAATGATTATCTGAACAAAAGCTCAGAGCTGAATGGCCCAGTGATTTGCCAGGGAAGCATATTAAGCTGGCATAAACAAAGTGGTGCAGATGCACTTTTTTTCATTACAGTTATACAGTATAATTAATTATAGCAGAAAAACTTCCCTGGGTAGTCAAACCTTTGCAGGATCCAGGCCTAGTTGTGCCATCAGTGAATAAACTGTCAGAAATGACAGTTTAGTATAGTATAATTTATATTTATATTCCATGCAAAAAACCACCCTGCTAAACTGGAGTAAAAGGTTAAGAGTACAGTACCTTTGTGGTTTTTTTCCCCCATGTTGCCCCTCATGCTTGGGAGAAGCTCCCCATAGATATCTGCAAAACTAACTCATTATCCTCCTTCAAAACCCTCCTTAAAACTTCTCCCTGCCATGAAATCTACAAAAAACTTGGCAACAACTAGGCTGCTGGTGTGCTGAAGCCACAACTTAATATTCTGACCAATATTGTTTCATTTTTTGCTTGTACTTCTCCATCCGCCTGCATCCAACTGTTGTCTCTTGTTTTATAGTTAGACTGTAAACTTTCTGTGGCATGGACCATCTTTCTGTTCTGTGTTTGTACAGCACCTAGCACAATGGGGTCTGCTCTATGACTGGGGCTCCTAGGCACTACGGTAATACAAATATAATTAATAATAATTTATTGTAAAAACCCTGTATTATCAGCTGTAAGTGCTTCCTAACCAAGATTTTTTTTCTGGGAATTTACTTACTTCTTAAAATACACTTACTTCCTGGGCTGCATGCAGTGCGGAACAGGCCAGGGGTTCCAAAATAGCTGAGCCCCCCTGCCTGAGTCTTCTGGAGAAGCTGGATGTATGTATCAATAGCTATTAGCCAGGATGGGCAGGGATGGTGTCTCTAGTCTGTTTGTCAGAAGCTGGGAATGGGCAACAGGGAATGGATCACTTGATGATTATGTGTTCTGTTCATTCCCTCTGGGGCACCTGACATTGGTTACTGTCAGAAGACAGGATACTGGGCTGGATGGACCTTTGGTCTGACCCAGTATGGCCGTTCTTATGTGTGGTAGGGGAAGGGGGACATGGGTTCTTCCTCTTGTGGCAATGACTGCCCTCCCATATTCCTTTCTCCAAGCCCCCTGTTCTAGTCCTCTCTTCCTCTGAGTTGCACTCTCCAGTCACCTGCTTCCCTCCAGTTTTCATTACTGGAAGATGAGTGTGCTTGACACTTTGCAGGGGATAGTCAACACCTCCAAGGATCAGGCTCTTAGTCCATCTGAGTTTCAATTTCTCCATAAGTTAAATGGGGATAATGATATTTTGCTACTTCATAACTAATGTTTATAAAGTGCTTTATATCTGCAAAGTATTAAGTCTTCCTGGCTCCCAGCCCTGTGCTTTATCCACTAGACTATGTGGCTTTTGGGAGAGTGCCACCACCATCACCTCCTCCTCTTCTAGTAGCTTTTCCAAACGTCACAAGTGTGCATCTCTTTGACTAAAATTTCCTTTTTTGAAGGCGCATTTTGTATAGAAAATGTTCCACAACCCCCATGGGTATGCTTTTCAGGCTTAGTGTGGGTAATTTTCTGATCTCCTTAAACAATTTAAAATCAATACTTTGAATGAGTTTCAAAATCAGGAAATAAATATAGTAAAAAATATTTCACCAATTCTTTCCCACCTCTATCAGGTATCTAAATATGATTCTACATGCTTAACCGTAGACTTTATATCTACTTTGTAATTTATGACTACATAAGTTTATTATAAGTCAGTAAACTAAAGGGGAACTTTGTTGTTAGGTCTGTCTTTAAAGTAGAAGAAGAAACCTTAAAACTTTAAGGTTCTTGGTATTTAATCTTCAGACTTACGTAGCATCTTCAGGTGTATCACTAAGGAAAAAATCCAGTAATTCAGCCTGTTTTTTCTATCAAAAAAACCTGAGCCCAAAACATATAAACCTGGAGAATATATATTTGAGAGAGGGTTTTGTGCCATCATTATTGGCTTGGAAGTAGGATGACATTTTATGGAAGTCAGTTTTAAGTAATCTACTTCAATATTTACTGTGATTACTGAGAAGGTGTATGAGGAATAGTTAAGTAGTGAGGACCCTATCCTTTCTGCAGCATGAATTGCAGACTTACAGATACAAAATTAGCAACTCTACCATTTGAACTAAATGAGACTCCCCATTAACTGCTAGTATATTTGAAGTATTTGTATCTTTGGATGAACAGACTGACTTGGATAAAGATCTGATTTGAGCAATCACACCAAATGCAGTCTGAAAACAAACATTTTAGGGTTTAAAAAAATTGGTGACCTTTTCTTTTCAATTTTTCTGTCTCTGCTTCCTGATTTTGGCCACAGCAAGAAATAGAAATGTACTGCAAGAAAAGTTATCCCCTCCAAACCAAACTGGTTTGGATAAGCAACTTTTGGACAGTTATCCCAACTGAATTTCCCAGTCTTGTGATGTTTACGCAGAACTAGACTTCCACTTTTCATGCCTGCCGCCACAAATGAGCAAGACCATGAATGCTCTGTAAAATAAAGGGACACTTTTCCTTATCAAACCCCATTTTTCTACCCTCTATATTTAAGTTTCTTGCAACCTTTTCATTTACCACCTTTCCCCATTCCCATCCCAACAAAATACGTACTATCTTCTTCAAAGCTTCTCTTTTTCCCATTCAATTTTATATTTCTTTTACTTTCTTGGGAAGGACAGGAAATATTAATAAATATTTTAGTAATCCTTTCCCATTCCAAAAAAAAAAAAAAAAGAAAGGAAAAAAAAAAGAGAGAGAGGCTTATGTGTATAACATTTTCCTACAGACCCCCTCTCTTTTCTGGGAGCCAATCCTTCATCTCAGTAGAAAATAAGGAAAGTGGGTTTGTGGTTTTTTCCCCCCTCATGGGGTATTTTTACTCCTTTCCTCCAGAAGATATTTATTTATATATCCCTCTTTCTGTTCTCAAGAGATACATTGGCTTCCATGCCCCGTTCTGCTTACAGATTTCTATTTCCATTTTCTTTATCTATTTATCATTTATTTACTTCTCCTTTGTTCATTTTTGAGAGTTGGGACTAATTAGCCAGTTACACTGATGAAAACATTTCCCAATTTTCTTCTACAAAAGATTGAGGAGTTGTTGCATAAGTTTCAGTCTGTCTCACATGGGAAATGGAGCAACACCACCACAAGCTGTGCTCCAGGGAGGACTGAAGCCACTGAAAGTGAAAGTGTGAGACTTTTCAAAACTGAGCCAGGGGTATTCAAGTTTGTGGCCACTGCCTTGGCTAAGCTATGGATGTTATTATGGAAACACATAAGAAAGTTACTTTATAGCTGGAAACTGGAATAAACAAAGACATTATGGACTATTGTGGCTTGCAACCACGGCCCTGAATTGAGGCAGCCTAGAACATATCACCCCAGCCCATTTCCTACTTGCTTTCCCCATCCTTTTTTTGTGGGGGTGCTTACTCCAGAGACTCAAGAAGGGAGTAGTCAGTGTTGCCTACCACTAAGAGATCCAGGAGAGTACTTGGACTGCCCCATGTATCGCAGATGCAAGGAGGGATTCTTGAGCACTTCTTCCCTATTGCACTACACAGCAACAATCTGGACAACATCTTTCCTCTAACTGTCTCTGCTTTGTGACTCAAAGCCATATATGTTGCTTTGCTTTTTGTTACCTAACAAACATTTAAGAAATCCATTCTTGAGGAAATGGACAGAAAGCTTGTCTGGATGTTTCTTTTTGTATAATATAGTGACTATTCCGTTTACCTCTCAGTGAGAGAAGGGACTTAATGAATTTGTGGCCCACACAACAGTGTGGGAAGAAGAAGAGCTCTGTGTGTTTGAACAGGCCAGGCATATATGGCACTTCCTCCTCCTTCACCACAAAAGGGCCCTGAAAATGGATCTCAGAAAAAGTTTTTCTAGAAACTTGTTCTTCGACATATAAAAAGGAGAAAATTCTTCTCAGTGAAGGGGAAATTGAATGATTATAGCATCCTGAGGGTTAGGACAGTTAAACCAGACTTATTTTCATGCCAGCACCACTGGCACTTCCTACAGTAGTTTCAGCAGCCGATTGTGGAGCCAGCCAGAAGAACAGAGGAATCCAGCCAGGAAGACAGCTACAGTCCCAGATATTGATGCTGGAAAAAATACATGCCAGAACTTGGCGTCCATGTCTTGACGCTTGCCAAGCACACCCTATGAGTGGCCACACATGTGTTTGGCTTCCACAGCAATGCACACTGAGGAGTAGAATGAAAACAGGAGTACCATAAAATCCATACTACCAGCAGTAAAAGGGGGGCTATCACAGAGTCACAATTCTGAAAATGGCACATGTGGACCACTTTTCTTACCTGATGAACTTGCTATCAATTCTTTCAGTTGTTAGAATACAGAAAATGTTTTGGATAATCAAGGTGAGGGCACACACATTACTAATATATTTGAGGAGCATTATTTTGTAGGTAAATCCCAGGATGGAGAGTCAGGACTACAGCTGGTCAGGAATTTTGACACTATTTTTTTTAAAATGCTGACTCAACATTGACAGGAATGTATGAGTCTTCATGAAACTTTTAAGGAAAGTATTTTAGCTCCAGGATGGAATTTCAGGTCAAAATCAGAGACAGACAGACAGACACACACACACACATATATACTTCAGTGGGAGTTAGGCACCTAGTCCATTTTCAAAAGAGTCTACGTGCCTATCTGCTTTTTAGCACCTAAATACCTTTAAAAATCTGGCCCAAATTAGGGTCTAATCCATTTGAAGTCAGAGACTCATTATAACTCCAGGCCATACTTTGAGTGGAGAGCATATGGGCAGCTCAACTGCACTGCCACCAGATGCAAGTAGCTACAGACAAGATCTGAGGTGCTATTCATTTGTCCTCCACTTTACTGCACCTGCAACAGGTATATATTGTGAAAATGAGCACCTGTGTTGGTGGAATGGATCTTTTAATACTTTGAACTCTAAATGGTCCCAGACCAAAACCCACAATCCAAATTGAGAGATTTCAAAACAAGAACCCAAATCCAAATTTTGCATCCTGGACTCATCCATACTTTAAGTTTAAAAGTTGTCAATTTCTGAAGTTCCTCTCTCTGAACATGCTTAATCTCATTTGTCATCACCTATTCATCCCATACCCTTGATACCCACGTCCTTAACTCCACTCTAAAGTCTGTCCCCCAACCCTCTGCCCTGGTGTATTCCTATGTGCTCCCTCCACTCCTGTTGTTGTGCTCCCATATGCTTTTGGATGAAGTCCCGCACTGACTTCCTGCACTGCAGGCTTCTAAACAAGTCCTTAACAGCTTTCCAATCAAGCGTATATATGTATATCAGTCAAAAGTTATGGGACTTCAATCCTAATTAGATTCTGAATAATTCAAGACTATTTCTGATATATTGGGAAGTTCACCAGCAGGCAGACCACCACAGATAACATCAGCTACATTTTTTCACCTCTTTCTCCTGAAGCAACAAGGTGTGACATAACAGCAACTTTAAAGTGATGGTCTTAAACTATATGATGTCAGCTAGCAGAAAACCTCATGTTGATCTACACACTACTTAGGTGAATGGTTGTATGTTTGTATAAAAAAATCCATTTAAAGAAAACCAGTTCCAGACTTCAAGATCTCATCTGCCATGGGCCCTCTCCTCATCCACTCATAATCATAGAAGTGTAGGACTGGAAGGGACTTCAGTAGGTCATCTAGTCTAGTCCTCTGCACTCAAGGCTGGACTAAGGGTATGTCTACACTATGAAATTAGGTCGTTTTAATATAAGTCAATTTTTTAGAAATCGATTTGATAGTCGATTGTGTGTGTCCCCACTTAAGACCATTAAGTCGACGGAGTGCGTCCACAGTACCGAGGCTAGTGTCGACTTTCAGAGCATTGCACTGTGGGTAGCTATCCCACAGTTCCCGCAGTCTCCACCGCCCATTGGAATTCTGGGTTGAGCTCCCAATGTCTGATGGGGCAAAAACATTGTTGCGGGTGGTTCTGGATACATGTTGTCAGCCCGCCCCCCTCCCATGAAAGCCACATCAAAAAATCGTTTCGCGCCTTTTTTCTTGGGTTACCCATGCAGACGACATACAACGGCAAGCATGGAGCCCGCTCAGATCACTATTACCGTATGTTTCCTGGGTGCTGCTGGCAGACGCGGTACTGCAGTGATACACAGGAGCAGCTCCTTGCCTTTGCAAGTTAGCAAAGACGGTTAGCAGCTGTATTGTACCATCTGCTGCTGTCTCCTGGTTCCTCCTGGCCAGCCTCGGTGAGGTCGGTCGGGGGCTCTTGGGCAGATATGGGTGCTCCTGGCCGGCCTCGGTGAGGTCGGTCGGGGGCACTTGGGCAGACCTGGGTGCTCCTGGCCGGCCTCTGTGAGGTTGGTCGGAGGTGCCTGGACATAAATGGGAGTGACTCCAGGTCATTTCTTTCTTTAAGTTTCGTCTAATGGTGATTCAGTCCTGCCTGGAATATCAGGCAAGCCTACCAAAGAACCAGAGAGGCAACGGCCACTCCGGGTCAGAGCCCCAGACATCCTGCTTCTATGATGAGCTGCATGCCATTCTAGGGGGTGCCCCTACAACTACCCCACCCCTGTGCTTCCCTTCTCCTTCACCCCTCCCGGGCTACCTTGGCTGTTATCCCCCCATTTGTGTGATGAATTAATAAAGAATGCATGAATTTGAAACAATGACTTTATTGCCTCGGCAAGTGGCGATCAAAGCAGGGAAGGGAGGGCGGTTGGCTTACAGGGAAGTAGAATGAACCAAGGGGGCGGGTTTTCATCAAGGAGAAACAAACAGAACTTTCACACCATTGCCTGGCCAGTCATGAAACTGGTTTTCAAAGCTTCTCTGATGCGCAGCACGCCCTGCTCCGCTCTTCTAATCGCCCTGGTATCTGGCTGCGCTTAATCATTTAGTCTTTTAGAACGGAGTTCTGATAGCACGGATTCATCTCCCCATACAGCGATCAGATCCAGTACCTCCCATTCGGTCCATGCTGGAGCTCTTTTGCGATTCTGGGACTCCATGGTCACCTGTGCTGATGAGCTCTGCATGGTCACCTGTGCTGATCAGCTCGCCATGGTGGCCAAACAGGAAATGAAATTCAAAAGTTCCCGGGGCTTTTCCTGTCTACCTGGCCAGTGCACCTGAGTTGAGAGTGCTGTCCAGAGCGGTCACAATGAAGCACTCTGGTATAGCTCCCGGAGGCCAATACCGTCGAATTGCGTCCACACTACCCCAAATTCGACCCAGCAGGGTCAATTTCAGCGCTAATCCCCTCGTCAGGGAGGAGTACAGAAATCGATTTTAAGAGCCCTTTAAGTCGACAAAAATGGCTTTGTCGTGTGGATGGGTGTAGGGTTAAATGGATCTAATGCTGCTAAATTGACCTAAACTTGTTGTGTAGACCAGGGCTAAGTAATAACAAGAGCATTCCTGACAGGTGTTTGTCTAACCTGTCCTTAAAAACTTCCAGTGATGGTGATTCTACAACCTCCTTACGCAATTTGTTCCAGTGCTTATCTACCCTGACAATTAGGATGTTTTTCCTAATGTCTGACCTTGTGATCCAGTATGACCCTTTCTGCAGTACTCCTTCCTAGGCAATCATTTCCCATTTTGTATGTGTGCCATTGATTGTTCCTTCCTAAGTGGAGTACTTTGCATTTGTCCTTTATTGAATTTCATCCTATTTACTTCAGACCATTTCTTCAGTTTGTCCAGATAATTTTGAACTTTAATCCTATCCTCCAAAGCACTTCCAACCCCTCCCAGCTTGGTATAGTCTGCAAACTTTAAAGCGTACTCTCTATGCCATCTAAAGCATTGATGAAGATATTGAACAGAACCAGTCCCAGGACTGATCCCTTTGGGACCCCACTCGATATTCCCTTCCAGCTTGACTGTGAACCACTGATAACTACTCTCTGGGAATGGTTTTCCAACCAGTTACGCACCCACCTTACAGTAGCTCCATCTAGGATGTATTTCCTTAGTTTGTTTATGGGAAGGTCATGCGAGACAATATCAAAAGCCTTACTAAAGTCAAGATATACCACATCTACCACTTCCCCATATTGACAAGGCTTGTTACCCTATCTAAGGGTACGTCTACACTACCCGCCGGCTCGGCGGGTAGTGATCGATATATCAGGGATCGATTTATCGCATCTAGTGTAGACGCGATAAAATCGATCCCCGAGCACTCTCCCGTCAACTCCGGTACTCCACAGCCGTGAGAGGCGCAAGCGGAGTCGACGGGGGAGCAGCAGCAGTTGACTCAGCGCTGTGCACACGCCATGGTAAGTAGACCTAAATACGTCGACTTCAGCTACGCTATTCTCGTAGCTGAAGTTGCGTATCTTAGGTGATCCCCCTCCCAGTGTAGACCAGGGCAAAGAAAGCTATTAGGTTGGTTTGACAAGATTTGTGCTTGATAAATCCATGTTGACTGTTATTTATCATGTTGTTATCTTCTAAGTGTTTGCAAATTGATTGCTTGATTATTTGCTCCGTTATCTTTCCAGGTTCTGAAGTTAAGCTGGCTGGTCTGTGATTCCCCGGGTTGTCCTTCTCCCCAATTTTATAGATTGGAAATATATTTGCCCTCTTCCAGTCCTCTGGAATCTCTCCCATATTCTGTGAGTTTTTGAAGATTATCGTTAATAGATCAGTCAGTTCCTTGAGTATTCTAGGATACATTTCATCAAGCCCTGCGTATTTGAAGACATCTAACTTGTTGAAGTAATTTTTAACTTCTTCTTTCCCTATTTTAGCCTCAGATCCTACCTCATTTTTACTGGTGTTCACTGTGTTAGATGTCCGATCACTATTAACCTTTTTGGTGAAAACTGAAACAAGAAAGGCACTTAGCACTTCTGCTGTTTCAAAATTTTCTGTTATTGTCTTTCCTCCCTCATTGAGTTAGAGGCTGACCCTGTCCTTGGTCTTCCTCTTGCTTCTAATGTATTTGTAGAATGTTTTCTTGTTATCCTTTATGTCTCTAGCTAGTTTAATTTCTTTTTATGGCTTCGCCTTTCTAATTTTGTCCCTACATATTTGTGGTTTTTTATATTCATCCTTTGTAATTTGACCTGGCTTCCACTTTTTTGTAGGATTCTTTTTTGAGTTTCAGATAATTGAAGATCTCCTGGTTAAGACAGGATGGTCTCTTGCCATACTTCCTATCTTTCCTACACAGTGGGTTTGTTTTCTCTTGTGCCCTTAGTAATGTCTCTTTGAAAAACTGCCAACTCTCTCAAACTATTTTCCTGCTTAGACTTGCTTCCCAGAATAGAGTCACCATTCTGTAAGTATGGCCTACATTTTTTTGTTCCTAGATGTATTAACCATATTAAAATGCATATTATTTGTTTTTGCCCAGTTTACCAAGTGATCCAGATCTCTCTGAAGCAGTGACCTTGCCTTTTCATTATTTACCTTCCCCTAATTTTTGTCATCTGCAACTTGATCAGTGATAATTTTTTGTTTTCTTCCAGGTCACTGATAAATGGTTCAATAGCATACGGCCAAGAAACATGGGGCCCCATAGGAAACATACCTGCTTGATGACGATTCTCCATTTACAGTTACATTTTGAGACCTATCAATTTAATCCATTTAATATTCTAGTTTTTTAATCAAAATGTTAATGTGATACCAATTCAAATGCCTTACGTAAGTCTAAGCAGGGCCAGCTCTAGGCACCAGCGTCCCAATCATGCGCTTGGGGTGGCACTTTTCAAGGGGCGGCACTGTGGCTTTTTTTTATTTTTTTTCTTGGGGCGGCAAAAAACCTGGAGTCGGCCCTGAGTCTAAGTATATTACAGCAACACTATTACCTTTATCAACCAAACTTACAATCTCCAAAATAAAAAAACCCCACCTCCACCAAGAATAGTTTAACCATATATATCCTCCATAAACCCTGTTGGTTTGAATTAATTACATTACCCTCCTTTAAATGTTTATTAATAAAGTCCCATATCAGCCATTAAACTATCTTGCCTGGGACTGAGGTCAGTGTGACAGGCCTATAGTTATCCAAGTCATTCCATTAACTTTTTCTTAGAAATTGTCACAACATTAGCTTTCTTCCAGTCTTCAGGAGCTTCCCCAGTGCTCCATGATACTAGTGGAATGGAAAGAGTGTTTTCTTCACCATATGATGAGACTATATCACCTTTCCCCCAAATACAGAACAGAAATATTTATTGAACACTTCTGCCTTATCTGCATTATTAATAATAATATAATTATTATTTATACAATTAATAACATAGTTCTACCATTTCCATCTAGTAATGGACCAATACTATTGTCAGGATACTTTTCGTTCCTAATACAGTAATTTCTCGCTTAACATTGTAGTTATGTTCCTGAAAAATGCGACTTTAAGCAAAACGATGTTAAGTGAATCCAATTTCCCCATAAGAATTAATGTAAATAGGGGGGGTTAGGTTCCAGGGAATTTTTTTTCACCAGACTAAAGACTATATTGTATATATGTATACATAAACTCACAGTATAAGTTTTAAACAAACAATTTAATACTGTACACAGCGATGATGATTGTGAAGCTTGGTTGAAGTGGTGAAGTCAGATGGTGGGATATTTCCCAGGGAATGCCTTACTGCTAAATGATGAACTAGTAATTGACTGAGCCATCAAGGGTTAACTCATTGTTGTTAATGTAGCCTCACGCTCTACAAGGCAGCACGAATGGAGGGAGGGGAGACATCATGGCAGACAGAGACAGACACACACCGTGTGTGTGAGAGAGAGATGCGCATTGCTCCTTTAAGTATGCTGACCCCACTCTAAGTACACTGCCTTTTTAAGTAGATCAGCAAGCTGAGATGGCAGCTGCTGCCAGGAAGCTCCCTCCATCCTGAGCCCTGTCATGTGTCCCCCCCTGCTCTATGGAAGATGGGATAAGCGCAGGGCTGGCGCTTCCACTAGGCGACCCTAGGCGGTTGCCTAGGGCGGCAGGATTTGGGGGGCGGCATTTTGCCATCCTCGGCGGAAATTCGGCGGCGGGGGGTCCTTCTGCTCTGGGTCTTCGGTGGAAATTCGGCGGCGGGTCCTTCACTCGCTCCGGGACCTGCCGCCGAAGTGCCCCGAAGACGCGGAGCGGCAGGACCCCCACCGCCGAATGCTCAGAGGAAGAGCGCTGCCGCCTAGGGTGGCAAAAACCCTGGCACCGCTCCTGGGTAAGCGGAGTGCAGGAGCAGGGGGGAGGGGGACACCCTGACATTAGCCCACCACCCCCGCATAGCAAGCAGGAGGCTCTGGGGAGCAGCTCCAAGGCAGAGGGCAGGAGCAGCACATGGCTGTGTGGGGAGAGAAGGCTGTATGGTTTGGATGGCCTCCACCTCAATTAAAGGGGAACAAATGTTCCACAAAACCCAAATCCTACACCACTTATCTAGCCAGAGGTTCACTTCCAGAATTTTCTGCCTTCTGTCTTCCTTCGCTGGTGGGACAGGAAGGATCTCAGAGAAGATCACATGGAGTTTTCTTCAGCACACTTCTGAGTTCCCTGAAATCATCTATTATCTGCGAGATGTCCTGCAACACAGTGTTGTTGGTGATGGTTCAAATCCGCACTAATGGATCCTTACCTATCAGCTTCAGAAGCCTATTCAATCAGAGCTACATCTCATGTTTTGGCCCCAGGAAGGCAGCACACAGTCCTGTTGTCCACCTCTCCCTTCTAGAATGTTCTTTCCATTCTTCCAGTATTGGATCTCCAACACAGATTGTCTGTCTACCTTGGAGGGCTGAAGAATGATTTGCAGGCAAGCTTGATTTTCTAGAGGTTGGGCCACACTGTCATCAACATGTGTCCTGTACATTTCTCTTTTCCTTTAGACCTGCTGGATCTTCAGAGATATCTTCCATAGTTTCCATGTTGAGGATTTGGTATTGATTTGAAACTTCTAGCTGTGTGGAATTCATCCTGCTTCACTTCTCTCTGGTGGCCACAGCCTATCTATCCTTATCTGTCTCCAACCATGGAGGATGATGCTGTGACCCCTTGGTCCTTCATCCTTATTCATTAAATTAACATACCCCCTACCCAGTCCCTTCAATCCATTGAATCATATAATTGCTACACAGTCAATTCACTTCTACCCATTAAATCAGTACACACATCAGCTTAACTTTGGTTCACATTTGGAAGACTTTTTTTTATTTTATTTATGTGCAACCAGAAGGGCTAGAAACATTTTTTATTTAAGTTTAGATTCTGCACATTCTGATTAATCAGATTGGTCACATGGCTGATGGACAGAGTTCCACATACAGCCATACATTCTGCAACACCCTAGCGCTGGCCCTATGAATGTAGTGGGAAAAGGTGCTTATTGGGAAGAGAATGTTTGAGAATATATCATGAGATATTTTGCTAATTCCATTTTAACAAATACAGTAGCCCTGATTCTCAACTACCTTGCATCTGGTGTCTTCATTTGTCACTGTGCAAAGTGAGTGCAAGATGGGGATAAAATGCTTCCACTCACTTGCACCAGTGGTAGCATTTTGCAACCACTTTACATGGACAGGTTTAAATAACTAAAAAAAAAAAGTGCAAGTCACTAGAGAATTATGGTCAATAAGTGTTTTTGCTAAGTGTTGAAAGGTAAGAAAACTCAGAAGGAATTAATGCACTTTTTATTCCATACAAAAGAAATTCAGTCTTTTGTCTGTCTGTGTGGGAAGCTGTGTTCTAGGAACTATAAAGGAATATCCTGACAGAATGAGTATATTTCTTAGAATGCTTGCCTGAGGGCCTCCCACCCGCACTCTGGCCCTTTACACCAAGTAAAAGAGATGAAACATAAAAGGGTCATAAAAGCCACTGTTGCAGCTGTGGGCGGATACACTTGATGTAGCCATGGCAAAAGACAGCTGTAAGGCTGCCTTCTGAGGATCCAGAGGATCACAAGTTCTGGAGCATACAACATGCCAGGGGACAGGGCTGAGGGTGAGTGGTGGTGTATTGGAGGCAGAGTCGTATTGTGCAGAGCTACAGAGATTCCAGGCAGTACTATAGCCCACAAGGCAGCCTGAGAAGGCTGCTGGAATTTAGACAAGCCCCAGAAGCTCCAGGTCCTGGAGCAGCCCAGGATTGGAATGGTGCAAAGGTGGCTTTAAATCACCATACTATCCCCCACTCCCAGGGACTGCATAGGGTGACCAGATGTCCCGATTTTATAGGGACAGTCCTGATATTCGGGGCTTTGTCTTATATAGGCACCTATTACTCCCCACCCCGTCCCAATTTTTCACACTTGCTGTTTGGTCACCCTAGGACTGCAAGTTCTGTGCTGCACCTCTAAGAGGTGTCTTCAGTTGCTTTCAACCAAGAAAATCAGGTGTGTGGATGTACAGAATGTGAACTTTACTAAGGCAGTTATGATTGACACAGATCTATTACTGCACAGCAAGGAAGTGTTCTTGGAGCTTTAAGGAAATAAAATGTTCACAACCTAGGATTTGCAGAGTACATATTACCAAATAGCATTACATGAAGAGAACAGAGATGTTGTAAGTATTATACTCCATGAGGGACTAGATTGGTTTTGGCCTGTGCTTAATGGATTTACATCTGTACTAGTAATTTGAAAAAGCCAGTGTCACAAATGTTGGAATCCAGTCTGGGATTCACTATGTTTTTTTATACTCTAGTTTATGGAAATACATCAGTACATTATGAAGAAAAGTTGAGTGGAGTGCTAGAATGTTTACAGTGTAGATAAGTTAGGTTTGAAAATGAAGTCACCCAAATGCCAGCCACTTCAGACCAACCACTTTTGGTAGTTTTTTTGTGATCTCAGAGAGGCATAAGTGCTGATCCAGACCAAAATTGCAGTAGACACTCAAACATGCAAACTAGCAGATGTGACCATTTTCTGGAATTTAACTTGTTGTATATCGAGTTTATTTCCAATTATTCAGTAGCTGTTGAGTACCCTGGTAAATGTGTTTTTCTTGGACAAATGCTGCTCAGTAACAAAAGACCTAATTGCTAAAAACAGAGTGTCTGCCATTTTTGCTCCCGGTTTGCCTATAATCCTATCTACAGATATTTTTGACTATCGACTTGGCGTAAGGTTCCTTCTGTTCAATGAAGGAAAGTCAAAAGAAAAGGTGTTTTTGCATCAAGGGTACTACTTGAGCAAAACAAATATTCTTTATTGTTAGGAATGAAGCCTTTGCCTATAGCTGGGAAGTGAAAAAATAGTATATCTACCCCTTTGGGATTTATCTTCACCATACAAAATTTTCACTGATAACATTATTGGTCAAGGGACACAGGCAAGCCAAAATACACAGTTTGATTCTTGGCTCACTTGCTGCCTCTTACATACAATATTGAGTCTAATAAAGGATGTGAAAATATAGCTAGAAATGTACTTCCTTTACTTTTGTAAAGAACTGACACTTACCTGAAAGAGGATGTAAAATGATTGCTATAACAGAACTGTTTCCATTCAAATCAGGTCGTTAAACAAATCCATACAGAAAGTGTGAGATTACCTTGCTAGAAAATTGTTTAATAAGTGCAATTTAACTTCTGAATCAATGATGTTGTCTCAATAGGATACTGTATTGAAATGAGACATAGCACTCATTTTCTGAGCGTTCCAGTTGACCTACAAACCTTGTTTGTTTGTCTGGCTCATGAGTCATTGGGGACATGTTTCAGCCAACCAGACTCAGATCTCTATTAATGTCCAGGGATGGTTTCACAAAATAAGAGTGATGTAAAATGCTGTGTTACTTGTCAGATGCATGACAAAACAGTGGTAATGTGGCACTGTTGGGACCCAATTATTTTACCTAATTGTGCATGAGGAAAGATTGCTATAGATATACAATAGTGGACTGTGACCACTATTGGGACACTTCTCTCCTGAGTGCCTCCTAGCAGCTGGGTGTGGTACTGCAAAACTTTTCCTTGCTCCTGGTGCAGCCTGTAGATTGCTGACCTGACTAGGTGGCTCTTCAGGGGCTCAGCCCTCTGGCCAAGTCACAGTCAAAAACAGACCCCTTCCAGCGTAGCTAAGAGTTCAAACTGTCAGCCCTCCCTAGGGTCTTCAGCCCCATCTTTGGGCCTTTAAATCCCACCCTTCACTTGGGCTTTTAAAAGAACCTTGTCACCTTCTCAGAACTTAGGCCATTTTGTTGGGGGGGGGGGGAATTGGAAGACCAAGGCCAACCACTACTCCAGGTCCCAACTCAGGGACCCTATAAAGAGCAGCCACCTACTGCTTCCTTCAGTTAGTTGCTGCTGCATTCCCTTAGTCCCTTGGCTCTTACCACCTGGTCCCATTCCTCTTACCCATTACTTTAGGGTTAAAATTCTCAGGTCCTCTCACTCTCATGTCCAGTAAACGCAATCCATGAAGCACTTGTGGCCAGAGAGGGGCACTCTTTCTCACCCCTCTGGTCCCAGCCAGGAACTGCCCTGCAGCTCCTTTTATCTGAGCCTACTGGACTCTTATTGGCTGCTTTCACAAGACCTCTCTAAGCAGGCGTGGAGGACCCCCCTGCTCCTTTCTGGGGCAGGGTGTATTAGGACTGTAGGGCCAGGTACACTCTGTCATATGGACCTTTTGAAATAGCACCAGTGAACTGCCATTATGTATCACTGAAATTGGTTACTTGAGCTAGAGGCCAGAAGCAGCCTTTATTTTTTAGGTTATTTCCAAAAGAGTAATCCAGGTTCTTTTTAATAGTTTTCCGTCATAAAGGAAATCTGAGAGAACATCTCTGACAACTGACATCAGTTCACATCTATGGCATCTAGAGAATTTCTGAAGGAGAGGATATATTAAGTATAGACATTCTTCTATTGTTCTGAAGATTCAGAGCAGCCGCAGCAGGGACAGAAGGATGGTGAAGAAGTTTGGCAGCATGTGACCTCCAGAAGGAGAAAGAGGAGCATCCATGTACCAGCAATGGAGATACAGGTGAGCAATCGTTTCCATGTTCTCTCTGCAGGTACTAATGCGGAGAGTGGACTAGATGACACAGCTGAAGGAAGGGAGCGGAAGGAGACTCCACCGATTGGAAGGCAAAAGATGCACTGTCCTAGGGATGGGGGTTCCACGACCACCATTCCCAAGAGGAGGAGGAGGGTGATGGTGGTCGGGGACTCCCTCCTCAGGGGGACTGAGTCATCCATCTGCCGCCCCGACCGGGAAAACCGAGAGGTCTGCTGCTTGCCAGGAGCTAGGATACACGATGTGACGGAGAGACTGCCGAGACTCATCAAGCCCACGGATCGCTACCCCTTCCTGCTTCTCCACGTGGGAACCAATGATACTGCCAAGAATGACCTTGAGCAGATCACTGCAGACTACGTGGCTCTGGGAAGAAGGATAAAGGAGTTTGAGGCACAAGTGGTGTTCTCGTCCATCCTCCCTGTGCAAGGAAAAGGCCTGGGTAGAGACCGTCGAATTTTGGAAGTCAACGAATGGCTACGCAGGTGGTGTCGGAGAGAAGGCTTTGGATTCTTTGACCATGGGATGGTGTTCCAAGAAGGAGGAGTGCTAGGCAGAGACGGGCTCCACCTAACGAAGAGAGGGAAGAGCATCTTCGCCAGCAGGCTGGCTACCCTAGTGAGGAGGGCTTTAAACTAGGTTCACCGGGGGAAGGAGACCAAAGCCCTGAGGTAAGTGGGGAAATGGGATCCTGGGAGGAAGCAAGAGCAGGAGAGCGCAAGAGGGGAGGACTCCTGTCTCATACTGAGAAAGAGGGACGATCGATGAGTTATCTTAAGTGCCTATACACAAATGCAAGAAGCCTGGGAAACAAGCAGGGAGAACTGGAAGTCCTGGCACAGTCAGGGAACTATGATGCGATTGGAATAACAGAGACTTGGTGGGATAACTCACATGACTGGAGTACTGTCATGGATGGATATAAACTGTTCAGGAAGGACAGGCAGGGCAGAAAAGGTGGGGGAGTTGCATTGTATGTAAGAGAGGAGTATGACTGCTCAGAGCTCTGGTATGAAACTGCAGAAAAACCTGAGAGTCTCTGGATAAAGTTGAGAAGTGTGAACAACAAGGGTGATGTCGTGGTCGGAGTCTGCTATAGACCACCAGACCAGGGGGATGAGGTGGACGAGGCGTTCTTCCAGCAACTAATAGAAGTTGCTAGATCGCAGGCCCGGGTTCTCATGGGAGACTTTAATCACCCTGATATCCCGCTGGGAGAGCAATACAGCGGTGCACAGACAATCCAGGAAGTTTTTGGAAAGTGTAGGGGACAATTTCCTGATGCAAGTGCTGGAGGAACCAACTAGGGGCAGAGCTTTTCTTGACCTGCTGCTCACAAACAGGGAAGAATTAGTAGGGGAAGCAAAAGTGGATGGAAACCTGGGAGGCAGTGACCATGAGATGGTCGAGTTCAGGATCCTGACACAAGGAAGAAAGGAGAGCAGCAGAATACGGACCCTGGACTTCAGAAAAGCAGACTTTGACTCCCTCAGGGAACAGATGGGCAAGATCCCCTGGGAGAATAACATGAAGGGCAAAGGGGTCCAGGAGAGCTGGCTGTATTTTAAAGAATCTTTATTGTGGTTGCAGGAACAAACCATCCCGACGTGTAGAAAGAATAGTAAATATGGCAGGCGACCAGCTTGGCTTAACAGTGAAATCCTTGCTGACCTTAAACGCAAAAAAGAAGCTTACAAGAAGTGGAAGATTGGACAAATGACCAGGGAGGAGTATAAAAATATCGCTCAGGCATGCAAGAATGAAATCAGGAAGGCCAAATCACACTTGGAGTTGCAGCTAGCAAGAGATGTTAAGAGTAACAAGAAGGGTTTCTTCAGGTATGTTAGCAACAAGAAGAAAGTCAAGGAAAGTGTGGGCCCCTTACTGAATGAGGGAGGCAACCTAGTGACAGAGGATGTGGAAAAAGCTAATGTACTCAATGCTTTTTTTGCCTCTGTCTTCACAAACAAGGTCAGCTCCCAGACTGCTGGACTGGGCAGCACAGTATGGGGAGGAGGTGACCAGCCCTCCGTGGAGAAAGAAGTGGTTCGGGACTATTTAGAAAAACTGGATGAGCACAAATCCATGGGGCCGGATGCGCTGCATCCGAGGGTGCTAAAGGAGTTGGTGGATGTGATTGCGGAGCCATTGGCCATCATCTTTGAAAACTCATGGCGATCGGGGGAGGTCCCGGATGACTGGAAAAAGGCTAATGTAGTGCCCATCTTTAAAAAAGGGAAGAAGGAGGATCCGGGGAACTACAGGCCAGTCAGCCTCACCTCAGTCCCTGGAAAAATCATGGAGCAGGTCCTCAAGGAATCAATTATGAAACACTTAGAGGAGAGGAAAGTGATCAGGAACAGTCAGCATGGATTCACCAAGGGGAAGTCGTGCTTGACTAACCTAATTGCCTTCTATGAGGAGATAACTGGCTCTGTGGATGAGGGGAAAGCAGTGGATGTGTTATTCCTTGACTTTAGCAAAGCTTTTGATACGGTCTCCCACAGTATTCTTGCCGCCAAGTTAAAGAAGTATGGGCTGGATGAATGGACTGTAAGGTGGATAGAAAGCTGGCTAGATCGTCGGGCTCAACGGGTAGTGATCAATGGCTCCATGTCTAGTTGGCAGCCAGTTTCAAGCGGAGTGCCCCAAGGGTCGGTCCTGGGGCCGGTTTTGTTTAATATCTTTATTAATGATCTGGAGGATGGTGTGGACTGCACTCTCAGCAAGTTTGCAGATGACACTAAACTGGGACGCGTGGTAGATACGCTGGAGGGTAGGGATCAGATACAGAGGGACCTAGACAAATTGGAGGATTGGGCCAAAAGAAACCTGATGAGGTTCAACAAGGACAAGTGCAGAGTCCTGCACTTAGGACGGAAGAATCCTATGCACTGCTACAGACTAGGGACTGAATGGCTAGGTAGCAGTGCTGCAGAAAAGGACCTAGGGGTCACAGTGGATGAGAAGCTGGATATGAGTCAACAGTGTGCTCTTGTTGCCAAGAAGGCTAATGGCATTTTGGGCTGTATAAGTAGGGGCATTGCCAGCAGATCGAGGGACGTGATCGTTCCCCTTTATTCGACATTGGTGAGGCCTCATCTGGAGTACTGTGTCCAGTTTTGGGCCCCACACTACAAGAAGGATGTGGAAATATTGGAAAGAGTCCAGCGGAGGGCAACAAAAATGCTTAGGGGTCTGGAGCACATGACTTATGAGGAGAGGCTGAGGGAACTGGGATTGTTTAGTCTCCAGAAGAGAAGAATGAGGGGGGATTTGATAGCTGCTTTCAACTACCTGAGGGGGGGTTCCAAAGAGGATGGAGCTCGGCTGTTCTCAGTGGTGGCAGATGACAGAACAAGGAGCAATGGTCTCAAGTTGCAGTGGGGGAGGTCTAGGTTGGATATTAGGAAACACTATTTCACTAGGAGGGTGGTGAAGCACTGGAATGCTTTACCTGGGGAGGTGGTGGAATCTCCTTCCTTGGAGGTTTTTAAGGCCCGGCTTGACAAAACCCTGGCTGGGATGATTTAGTTGGGAATTGGTCCTGCTTTGAGCAGGGAGTTGGACTAGATGACCTCCTGAGGTCCCTTCCAACCCTGATATTCTATGATTCTATGATTCTATTTACTTTATAATATAATATAATATATAATAGGTATATCTCCATATTATATTATTATCTCATAGAACTGGAAGGGACCCCGAAAGGTCATCGAGTCCAGTCCCCTCCCTTCACTAGCAGGACCAAGTACTGATTCCTCAGACCAACAAGGAAATAGAACATTTTAATTAAGTTTTGAAAGATTGTTTGAAAATTGCTGACCTAGAAGGAAAGCCCTGAAATCATCTGCTCTAGATTACTTACAGAACTACAAGTAATCCAGATGCCTCTATCAGGAATCAGGGTCTCTGGGCAACTTAATGAGTGCAGCTGACCTGCAGTAGACTGCCTGATTGGCTACATCACCTGACTGGAGGGAAGAGTTAGTAGAGCAGCTCTTAAGCCCAGCACCAGAAGTTTGATAGCTGCTCAAAGCATTTGCCCACAGCTGTGATAGTGCCTTTACTTATTTGTTCCAGCCCTGCTCCTGCCTAGTCTTGCTCAAGTCTCTGACCCTTGGTTCTGATTCCAGACTTCTGACTCCGGCTGTGCCCTTGGGTCCTCCTATTCCTGGCTACCGACTCTTGCTCTAACCGCTGAGCACAACCTTTCTGGTCTCTGATACTCAAGCTCTCTTTCAAATTTGTTGTACATGGAGAACGTGAAGAATATGTTAAATCATGTTCTCAAGTTTAAGACTGTTACAAATATACAACACAATTTAGTATAGCAGAATGTACAAAGCAGCTAAATGGGATGAAACTGCCCTAGAACCAGACAGATAATGACTGGCATAGTGGGATTTTACAGCCATATTCTGTGAATAACTAAGGGTGTGTTAGTCTTCAACTGCCCCCACCTTCTGCATAATCCTCAAAGATCACTGTGACTTAACAATGTCTTAGTAAAAAGATGAAGTAAGAAGGAAGGAAATTGAAGTATTGCTGTCAGGGGCCCAGGGCTGAATCCAGCTGATGCAAAACATGACCTATCTTATGTTCATATGCCACAGCTACAGCAAAAACTAAGAAGTTCTTCTATTCTGCTCTAGCACCTACACAATCCCACCAGCCAAACTCTTCATGGTACATTATCTGATTAACCTGGATTTCATCCACTAGATAGCCAAGCTGACCATTTCTTGCTTTGAAATGTTTCAGTATACTTTGCAGATAATATTGGTCAGATACAATGCAGTCTTTCTGGATCTTTGGTAGAAGGATAAAGGCTTCACCTTGTAAAGGGTGTCCAGATACTGTAGTGATGTGTGTATCTTAAATGCTAAGAATAATAGTGATTAAATGGAACAAAAAATAAGGTATAATAAAGAATATACAGACACATGCTATACATGTAACTATCTAGAATTCCAGTGTGTATCTTTGGAAAGAGTTCATAAATCTGGATTAATAAGAAAAATACAACCTATGTCTACTGATCCACTTCATTGCAACTCTGCCCGCTCCTGATAGATATCTCAGGTGAGTCGGCAATATCACATCATCTCAGCATCAGTAAAATACTACTGATAAGTCTAACAGGATGAGAAAATACCATGGGCATGAGAGCAATATAAATGCTAAGAGAGATAGCGAGCAAACATGGACACTTGCCCATTGTCCAAGGGGAAGAGGAGATAGTATAAGCCAAAGGTAGTCAATCTCAGTGTCACAACAAGGTTTAAAGCACCATTGCAAGGGATCTAGGCTGTTGGAGATGGTTCTTCATCTTTCCCAGGCATGAAATGTTAGACACAAGGTGGTAATTGGCAAGACAGTTTATGTCAAGTGATGTCTTTTGAGTACTGGGTGGACTTTTGAGGTTTGGAGTACCTTGCTGTTTTGTGCTCTCTCACCCACTCCTCACACTTCCCAAAAAAATCTCTGGCACTATAAAAAATTCCTTTTTGATGTCTCCCTGTAAAATTCTTTGACTGTCTGTATTCTTTGATATACTCTTCCACTAAAAACATGTAGTTCAGTATTTAAAACTTTTGCTAATCAACATTCCCAGAATGCAGAGGTATGATGTATAGGTGTTTCCTTTTGTTAGTGTTCACATCTAAGGATGGTCCCTAAGAATTTCAGTGCATCAGACTAACATTTTCTATACCTGAGTTTACTTATTTTTAAATGAATGGTTACAAATAATGAAAATATGCATAGGTATATTACAGCACAGACAATATGGTCTTCTATTGGAAGAGGTGAAGAGTCTCAGGAATTAGAATAGAGGATGATCTTGCTGGTATCATAGGACTAATTCAGGGTGAGACTGGGATGTTGTGACGGTAAGTTTCAATTCTAGAGATGGTCAAATATTGTAAATACATTATAATGAACAGTCCATTGAATTTGTAAGTGAATTTACTTTGATTGTGTCCCCCTTCCTCCCACCCAGTGCCTTTTTGCATTTGCTTTCTTATTTTTATTCAAATTATTCTATGAATATTATAGGAAGAAAGTTTACAGGCAGAAATGTTTAAAAAAATAGTAGATGTAAAGTGAATATTTGTAGACAGTAGCTCTTAAATTTGTAGTTGTGAATATACACAGAGAAAACCTGAATCTTAAGAGTTACACTCATGCCATCAGTAACAGAAACATATTATGTAGTATATATATCAAAATTAACCTACATGGTTGGAATTTGATTTTGAATACCAAATACTCACAATAAACTTCTCATGAATGAGCTACAGATGAGGAGACCAAGGCAAATATGTTACATGATTATTTCCCTAAGACCACAGAGGATTTCAGTATGAGATCTAGAATTAAAATTCAGGAATTCTTGTTCTCAAACTTTGGGATCACATCACTTGTGTCTGATGCTCTAATATTAATGGACTTTTTATTAAATACTAATTTTTGCTGTATAAAATAAACTAATTCTCCATTTCAGTTCGTTAAGCAAAAGATATTTTAAAGGACATGGGGTTGGAGCTCTGTTTCATACTACTAGATAACACACAGATCATCCAGTCTTAGCAGTCAGTCATTGTGCAGAATCCACCTGCTATTTTATAGCTCTGATAACTAACATTTACCAATACTGTTTAAGATGTCTCTGTATATGGTAGAGGGACCAGTTAGAAACCACTGCAGCAATAACCGTTTGCAAGCAGAATGAAATAAGAATCGGCTCTAGTTTTAATGCCTTATGTTTTGATTTGGCAGGTGACCTGATCTTTGAGACAACAATTTCATGGTAACAATGTAAATGAGACACACATTTTCTAACCCAGTCATCCCTAGTTGGATGTCTGTACCTTTTATGAGCACTTTACATTACAAGAGAACCATAGTGTAGACACACCTTTAGAGGTGTGCTTGTGCTTATAGATGTTTTGTAAACTGTTGACCATATTTAGTTGCAGTTGTTTTATACAGCATTATACTGCATGGTCTGTCCCCATTACAGAACCTCCCTGGGAGGATCAAAAGTTTCAGTGTTTGTTCTAAAAGACAGATGTTACCAGGAAGGTGCTGCAATGACAAAGAAGTAGGGATGAAGACAGCAATTATTTTTATCTTTGCAAGCACAGATGTCTGTAAATAATGCCATACTTCTTTCCTGCTAGAAAGAGAAGATCAGTCCATCTGGACCTGAGGGGGAATGAGACTATGAGACTACGTAAATCTGTAGTTAAGTAAATGTAAATTATATGAAAAAGAATGTTACTACCTCTCTGCAGCTGCAGTTGTGGTCAATTGCTGCATTAACCTTTCCTGTGTGTTTACAGGATGATGATATGGGAATTGATTGTTAGCAGATATGAAGTACATTTCATGATCCTTCTCTAACAGATAGCAGAAACTAAAAAGATAAAGTAGAAATTATATTGAAACCATGTAGCTATCTCTTGTCTGAATAGGTGGGAGGATAAATTTGGAACACATGTATGCTATAATAAGTACAGTGGTGATATAAAGTAATTGTCCATTACCACATGATAATGCAACATAATCAATGTACTTTATTGTGCTTGAAAATAATAGCTCAAGTACCTCAAACTGTTTTGTTGTAGATATTACAATAGGTGTAAAAGTGCACTAGACTTTTCCTCTGCAGCATCCTGAACCAAAACTGGATAATTTTACAAGCAAAATATTGTTTGGGTGGCCCCATACTAGTTACTAGTGTACATTTGGCTACAACACAGAATCAAACAATTTGGCACAGTTGAATGACTCTGCTGAAGACTGGAACAGCCAGGCTATAGCAGGTCAGGATATAAAGGCATAGTTGTAGTGAGTTACTTGCATAGTCCATGTCTGCATGCCAGACACTAGCCAATACTCTGTATGCTCCATAGTCAGGAAAACTACCAAAATTCACACAGAAATTCTGGTTAATAAAATTCCTCCCCAACAAAAAGGAAATTAATTAAATTCATCAGGCAAGTCTGATTTTCTTTCTTCTTGTATTTTTTTTCTTTTGAAATAACTGCTTAAATCTAAAATTAAACACCACTGGCAAACAAGGCCTTAGCTAAACCCCAGAAATGTCTGTAGCAGCTGTGTCTAATGATTAATGGGAGACTGCATAAACTGTAAATGACCATGGTGTTCTTTCAATTCTCTGTAACCAAAGACATGTAGGTTAATAGTTCTCATTGATACCAAAATTAAATTGAACCATAATGAACCTATTATGGCAAAACAGCTCTTATAAAACCATCTTGCTTCCTCGACATATTCTGGAAAATTAAAAAAAAAAAGCGAGACAACCCTATTTAAGTAGCTTTAGTAAATGCACAGTAATTATCTCAGAACTGGATCCAATATTTATCTTTTCCACTGTGCCCCATTCTAGAAGCCTACCAAGGAGGTCTTCAGTGACAAACATGAAATTAATAGATTTTAATCCAGAAGGGTCAATTGTGATCATCTAGTCTGTCGTCCTGCATAACACAGGCCATAGGACTTCCCTCTACTAATTCCCGTTTCAAGTCAAATAGTGTGATTGAACTGGAGTGTGTCTTTCAGTAAAACATCCACTCTTGATTTTAAAATGTCAAGGGATCGAAAATCCAACATAGCCCTTGGTAAATTCTTCCGATTGTTAATTAACCTTATTGTTAAAACTGTGCACCTTGTTTTTAGACTGCATTTGTCTAGCATCAACTTCCCCATATTGGATCTTGTTATACCTTTGTTTGCTAGACAAAGAGTCCTGAATTTGTTCCCCACGTAGATACTGATAGACTGTGATCAATTCACCCCTTAATCTTCTCTTTGTTAAATTTTGCTCCTTGAGCCTATCACTGTATAAGGCGCAGGGCCGGCTCCAGGGTTTTTTGCCGCCCCGAGCGGCAAAAAAAAAAAAAAAGCAAGCCGTGATCGTGATCTGCGGCGGCAATTTGGCGGGAGGTCCTTCGCTCGGGGCGGGAGGTCCTTCGCTCGGAGCGGGAGTGAGGGACCATCCGCCGAATTGCGGCCAAATAGCTGGACGTGCCGCCCCTCTCCAGAGTGGCCGCCCCAAGCACCTGCTTGGCAAGCTGGTGCCTGGAGCCGGCCCTGATAAGGCGTGAGCAGATTCTCCCCTTACTTAACATCAGTGTAAATAGTAGTATCACCATTGAAATCCTGGGCGATACACCAATAGAAAACAGGGGTGCGAACAGAACTAGTCACTTAATGACCCCAGGGACAATTACAGAATTCAGTTTTGTTCTGGTTTAGTCATGTCAGAAATATGAATCAAAATGAGCCATCAGATCATCTCTTTTAGCCTTTCAGGTGAGATAATTAAGGTGTTTGATTTAAAATTCCCAACACTTTTGGGAATTCTTCACAATGTTCTCACCTCTGGTTACCGCTATTTTCCCTTAAATTTCATTCACCTTTACACAAACACATAATGAAAGAAAGTAAGTACCATTTGAGGAACAAAGAAAGTTATTCCATTCTATATATGATAGATAAAATATATCTAAATTAATTATACAATGGATTGTACAACAAAATATCACTTTAGATTGAGCTGGGTAATCCCAGAAACATCGGGGTTCATTTTTGAGGTATGCACCCAGTCCCATATTTTGCATAATATCTTTTTGCTAAAATTATTTTTTGCGTTGGCACTAGACTGATAGTGTTAAAATAATATTTTAATTAGATGACTATTTTGGCATGCACAGCTCTGCTTACGTCAGAAGCTCTTTGCTAACTTTTTAGCATAGCACAAAATTAATAAATAACATTGTGCTCTCTCATTCTGCTCTCTCATAATATAATTCTGAAGAGAAACATAAACAATCTGTACATGTTTATTAATGTAGTAATTAAATAAGATAAATGTTAGTAAGCAGATCTTTTACAAACATGCCGAGTCTCTCTTTCTGAGCATGGGACAGATGAACTCTGCCTCTGTCCCACAGCCTATGCAAACCATGTAAGTCTTCCAAAAGCTAAAATGTAAAGCTAAATGTAAAGCATACACAGCCATAAAACAGCAGTAAAATGTACCAACTGTCCAGCTGGAAGAGCTAAAGATAGCTGGAAAGATGTTTTTAACATACAGGTCTACTTATAGTCATGGCCAATAGAAAACGACAAATGTAATAAATTGTGGAGTCTGTCATTTTCTTTCTATGGCAAGGCCATTGTTTATATGTGTATTTGGGCCTCTGGCAGCTTACCACTCTAAAACAGTACAGGCATGCACTTAAGGCAAATCCACCTATTTGATTCATAGATGTAAGAAAGGAAAAGGATGTATTTGATTATGGAGTCCATCTCCCTGCCAACACGGGACTGTTCTCTAAGTACATTTTCTAGAGTTTTGTCCAGTCTAGTTTAAAAGGGCTTAGATAGTGAGGCTTCCACCACTTCCCTAGGGAGATTATTCCCCAGCCTAACACTTCTCCTTGCCAAAAAGCTTTTCCTGGTGTTCAACCTACATTTTCCCTTTCTTAGTTATATCCTGTTATTTCTAGTTATACCCTTGTGTATCACACTAAATAATTCCTCTCCCTTCTTGACGTTTATATCCCTCAGCTATTTACAGACTGTTACCATGTCCCCATTTAGTTATCACTTAATCAAGCTATACATACATAGTTCACATTTAGCTCTTCATATTTTTCCCCATAAATCACAACTTCCAGGCCCTTAGCAATTTTTGTTTTTCTTCTTTGTATTGCCTTCAGTTTATCAGTACCTTTTGGTAATGTAGTGCCTAGAACTGATTGCAGTCTTCCAAGTGTGGTTGTACTAGAACCATGTAGAGAGAAACTATTACTCCCAGACTTGCAGTGAGATTAATGCCTTCACATATGTGACCCATAACTGCATAAGCCTATTTGATAGTAGTCTTACTTAAATATCTATGTAGAACTTATATAAGAGAGGGGGTGGAGTTTAATAGAGGGAAGGTGGGGCTGAGAAAGCAGAACAGAGGGAACAGAATGAAAGAAGAACAAAAGACAAAGAGAGGTTGAAAGTTAGACATAATAGAGAAATAAGCTATTGAATTAAGAGTCTGCTTACAGACAGCCCCCCAACCTGAAGCAAATACTCACCAGCAGCCACACACCACACAACAAAAACACTAACCCAGGAACCTATCCTTGCAACAAAGCCCATTGCCAACTCTGTCCACATATCTATTCAAGGGACACCATCATAGGATCTAATCACATCAGCCACACCATCAGAGGCTCGTTCACCTGCACATCTACCAATGTGATATATGCCATCATGTTCCAGCAATGCCCCTCTGCCATGTACATTGGCCAAACCGGACAGTCTCTATGCAAAAGAATAAATGGACACAAATCAGACGTCAAGAATTATAACATTCAAAAACCAGTCGGAGAACACTTCAATCTCCCTGGTCACTCAATTACAGACCTCAAAGTCGCAATACTCCAATTAAAAAAAACCTTCAAAAACAGACTCCAACGAGAAACTGCTGAATTGGAATTAATTTGCAAACTGGACACCATTAAATTAGGCTTGAATAAAGACTGGGAGTGGATGGGTCATTACACAAAGTAAAACCTATTTCCCCATGCTAATTTTTTCCCCTACGGTTACTCACACCTTGTCAACTGTTGGAAAGGGGCCATCCTGATTATCACTACAAAAGTTTTTTTTCCTCCTGATGATAATAGCCCACCTTAATTTATTAGTCTCATTATAGTTGGTATGGCAACACCCATTTTTTCATGTTGTGTGTGTGTGTATGTATATATGGGTATATATACATATATATATCTTCCTACTGTATTTTCCACTGCATGCATCCGATTAGGTGGGTTTTAGCCTACGAAAGCTTATGCCCAAATAAATTCGTTAGTCTCTAAGGTGCCACAAGTACTCCTCATTCTTTTTATTTGAAATCAGGGGACTGATCCTGCAAATACTAAACACCACATATAGCTGAACTCATGGTAGTAAAGACTGTACTTATTAGTAGGTGTTTGGAGGATCAGACTTAACATAGTAATTGTATAAACTTGTACTAAAGAGCTCTATACAGAAATATGCATGGGATCATCTTCCCCAGCCAAACAGCATCAAGGCAACTCATATTATACATTGGGCTACACATGTAAAACACTCTAGCTAGGATTTTCAAAAGCACTCATCATTGGTCTAACTCTGCTGCCATTGAAGACAATGGAAGTTTTACTGTGTCCTTTTGGAAATCCTACCCACCACCTACATTTTATGTACAGTGGCTAATACCATAATATCAAAACAGTGACCTTATTGTGAAGTCAGTGTGAAGCAGACCAGCACAAAAAGGAGGCTAGTGTTTAAAAATCTGCCCTGACATCTTAATTTATTCCTACTTTGAGATATAAAATTATAAGAAGCACAATTCACTTTTAGACAGTATTTTAAAATGTGGCTAACATGGAATGGCCATCAGGTATCATTTCTTTTTTTCTCCAAGATTGAAGTTAGAGTACAGTATTGTTGGTGCAAATGGAACAGCTGAAAACAGCAGAAAAACTGTGACAATGTTAAGTCTTCCAAGTGCCATGTGTTAGGCGTTATTTAAGTTATACAGAGTACCAAACAGGAGAAAGTCAGACAACCGCTGTATGAGGTTGTGATGGTCTCACCATGAAGGAGAGGTGCCCTAACAACAAAAAGTTTCCAGTTCCAATGATGAAAGAATAATAGAAATTAGAGATGGAAAAGACCTATTAGGTAAGCTTTTCCTTTACCCTGCCAGTGATTTCTTCAGTCCACTTCTAAATTAATCAAGCAATAAGGCTTCCACCACTTTACTGAGTAAACTCTTCCACATCAAACTGTATTATACATTAAACTGGCAGGAAATATTACTTGATATATTCTTCTCCTTACTCTGAATTTATGTTTGTCAGTCTGTCCATGTATCCTTTCCTAATATGTCATTCCCTGCGGTCACTTAATGATTTATGACTGCACCTCTCTGAATCCTCTGCAGCTTGTTGCTGTTTTTCTGTTGTTGAGGTGGTTAGGGCTGTATGTAATTTTCTCTGTGTGGTCTGTGTAGTGCCATAGAAAGATGATCTGTTACTTCCATGGGTCAGGATATGATGCCTCTGTGAATAAAACTCTATATGAGCGGGTGATTACAATGTTTAATTGCAAGGATAAAAATGGGCCATCGTATGGAGGGTCAGTATAATACCCTTCATACTACCTGAGCCCTGCATTGGGGCTGTACAAGGGACCCCAGGCAACTTGGTCCCATGAGTTGCCTGCACACTCCCTGCATACCATGGAAGAGGTATCTGTGCAGAGTGTAGTGAGAGGGGTGGGATAAGAGAGGCACCATAGGAACTGTGACTGCATGGTGGTGATGGGGAGCTTTCATTTTCACATTTGTTTGTCTGGACGAATTTGGATACATTTATCAGAGTCCATACAAATAATATAAAAACTGTAACAAGAAGACATTCCCATAAAACCCAATCTTTGTTACAGTCTTTAGATACTCTGCATATAAATATCTTCTTATCTACATTTGTACGTGTCTCTTATTAGCAAAATGCTGACTAGCACTACTTTTGAATGACTGAGTGTTGAGATTGCTTAGCATCTCTCTCAATTCAATTTTGGTTCAGATGAACAGTGTTCAAAAGTTACCACCATTTGAGCTTGTTCAGCAGCCTGTGTAAAATATTGCTCATTCCAGTTCTTAGCAGAAAGGTAGGTACATCACTAACACCCTTGACAATGACACCCTCTGGAAGTCTTAACAGATAAGCTAAAGATCCAAAGTGCATGACACTGAACTAATTTCTCATCCTTAGAAATGGTTCTTCCAAGTCATGGCTAGTAAAGCATATTGACAAGAGAATACAGAGAAGTTCATGCTGTACTTTTTCTGTGGGTTAATAAAGATGCCAGTCCATCATCTTTCATTTAAACCCAATTCACTTTAAAGTAAAATTCAGAATCAAAGTTCTAAATGGTTTTTATGTTTTGAAGTATGCACCCTGTGATAGCAATAATTTTGTTAGGCCAAGGGAGACAATGTATATTTAATACATTCCTTTGGATCATACGAGAATATTAGAGCTGCTATACTGGGTCAGACCAATGATCCATCTAGCCCGATATCTTGTCTCTGACAGAGGCCAGTACCAGAGGATAAAGGAGAGTGTACAGAACACGGCAATTTTGAAGTGATCCACCCGTCTTCCACTCCTGGCTTCTGGCAGTCAGAGGTTTAGAGATGTCCCCGCATGGGGTTGCATCCTTGACCATGTTGGCTAATGGCCATTCATGCACCTATCCTCCATGAACTTATCCAGTTCTTTTTTGAACCCACTTAAACTTTTGGCCATCATAACATCCCATGGCAATTAGTTCCACAGGCTAATTTTGTGTTGTGTGAAAAAGTACTTCCTCTTGTTTGTATGAAACCTGCTGCCTAGTAATTTCATTGGGTAACTTCTGTATTTTTGTGTTTTGGGAAAGGATAAATAACATTCCTCTATTCACTTTTTCCATGCCATTCTTGATTTTATAGATCTCTATCATCTCTCCCCTTAGTTGTCTCTTTTCTAAGTTGAACAGCCATATTCTGTTTAGTCTGTCTGTGAATGGAAGCTGTTCCATACCCTTGATCATCTTTGTTGCCCTTCTCTGAAACTTTTCCAGTTCCACAATATCCTTTTTGAGATGGGGTGACAGGAACTGGACACAGAATTCAAGATCTGGGCAGACCATAGATTTACATAGTGATATTATGATATCGTCTGTCTTATTTTCTATCCCTTTCCTAATAGTTCCTAACATTCTGTTAGCCTTTTGACCACTGCTGCACATTGAGCTGAAGTGTTCTGAGAAATGTCCATGGAGACTCCAAGATCTCTTTCTTGAGTGGTGGTAACTAATTTAGAACCCATCATTGTATATGTATAATTTGGATTTTTTTCCAATGTGCCTTACTTTGCACATCAATGTTGAATTTCATCTGCCATTTTGTTGCCCCATTACCCAATTTTGTGAACTCCCTCTGTAACTCTTTGCAGTCAGCTTTAGACTTAATACAATTTTTTTCAAGATAGTTATCTGCAAACGTTTCCACTTAACTGTTGACTCTCTTTTACATTGTTCATTAATGAATATGTTGAACAGCATAGGTCCAAGTACAGACCCTTGGGGGATCCCGCTGTTTACCTCTCTCCATTGTGAAAACTAATTAGTTATTCCTACCTTTTGTTTTCTATCTTTTAACCAGTTACTTATCCGCAACAGGACCTTCCCTCTTATCACATGACTCCTTACTTTACTTAAGGGCCTTTGGTGATGGACTGTCTCAAAACCTGTCTGAAGGTCCAAGTATACTTGTAACAGGGCAACGACTCACCCCTGCGGCGCCTCCTGTCAGTCATCCTGGGAATTAGCTCTTTTGACCCGGAGCGCCCTCTGCAGGCTCGTGCCTCGTTGCCACTGGCCCCCTTGTCCTTGGGTGCTGCCCCCTGGCAGTGCACCGGCTCTCTGGGTTTCCCCACCCACTATCCCCACCTCAGTATGGCCACTGCCCATCATTAACTAGCTCCCATTCCCTGGGGCAGACTGCAGTGTAAGTGCCACTCATCACTGGCAAGGGAGGTTTGGACCTGCTGCCTCTGTCTACCTTTGGGCTGCCCCCTGCAGCCCCAGTACCTATTCAGCCTTACACTAGGCCTGCAGCTTGGGGGGGTTTCCAGGCTGGAGCTCCCCAGCTCCTCTGGCCTTCCCCCAGCCCTGCTCTACCTCAGGTACTCTGATATGCTCCCCAGGAGCCAGACCCATCTCCCTCCACAGCTAGAGGAGACTCTCTTTAAGCCTCTGGCTCACAGCCCTTTTATAAGGGCTAGCTGAGGTCTCTTTGGGGCATGGCCCCCAGCTGTGCCTGCTTCCCCAATCAGCCTGGGAGCTGCTTGCCCCAGCCCTCTCCTGGGCTGTTTTAAACCCCTCAGGGCAGGAGCGGGTGACCACCCTGCTACAATACTATATCCACTGGATCACCCTTGTCCATATGCTTATTGAAACCCTCAAAGAATTCTATTAGATTGGTGAGGCAATTGATACTGTTTAATTTATCAATTTGTTCTAAAACCTCTTCGATCAACACATCAATGTGGGACAGGACAGTACAATCAATACTGTACAGTCACCCAAAAAGAATAATTCTGATGTGGGTATGTCCCTCTCATCCTCTGCAGTGATGAATGATGCAAATAATTCATTTAGCCTCTATGCAATGGTCTTCCTTGAGTGCTCCTTAACACCTTTGTTGTTAGTGGCCCCACTGCCTGGATGGCAGGCTTTCTCCTTCTGATGTATTTAAAACATTTCTTACTGTTAGTTTTTGCATCTTTAGCAAATTGCATCTCAAACTCTTTCTTGGCCTGCCTTATTATACTTAATCTACCAGAGTCTGTGTTCCTTCCTATTATTCGCAATAGGATTTGACTTCCACATTTTAAAGGATGCCTTTTTGCCTCTAATGACCTCCAGTACTCTGCTGTTTAGCCATAGTGGCATTCTTTTGGTCCTCTTATTGTCTTTTCTGATTTGGGATATGCATTTAGTCTGAGTCTTTATTACGGTGCTTTTAAATAGTCTCTATGCTGCTTGCAGACATTTAACCTTTATGACAGCTTGTGGTGGGGTGTCCACCCCACACTTGCCCTGAAGTAATTAATGTAGGCTAGGAAGGGGGCCAGTTAACCAGGCCATAGCTGAGGGAAATCAGGTGTTTTAAATAATCCCCTGACTGAATAATGAGAGAGCCCAGTTGAGGAGGAACGAGATGGGCTGGGTTTATAAAGACAGGAAGATGGTAGTAGAGAGGAGGCTGCAAGGAAGTGGTCTGTAGTCCCTCCCTGGGAGAAGGGGAGGTGTGTTGGGGCTACAGAGGCAAGTAGCTTACAGTTACTCCCTGAGAGGACAGAGTTTGGAGGCTGGCAAACCCAGAAAAGAGGGGAAAGCAAGAAAGTTAGGAAAGGCTCAGGGAAAAGGCAGTAAGGTCTGGGATGGAACAAACCTTGGCTGCTGACTAGAGGGTCCCTGAACAAGAACCTGGTATAGAGGACAAGCCTGGATTAGCTCACCAACCACTGAGAAAGTGGCACCGCTGGGCACTGAAGGGAAAGACACTCTGAGCCCATTCATAAGAAGAGACTTTGATACCCTGGAAAGGGATGACAGATCTGACTTGGTTGGAGGGCTGAGCCATGAACACAGAGCATCTTGCCTCACTGAGAGCCAGGAAGAGAAGGCAGGTCATGTGGCAAGAGGCAGAAAGGAGGTGTCGGACCTAGAATCAGATAATCCCCAGAGGAGGCGCACTAGTGGTGGGCAGACCCTGTGACACAGCTCCTTCTAATTTCTGACTAACAAGCATCTTCATTTTTGTGTAATTCCCCTTTTGAAAGCTATATGTTACCATGTTTATAACCTTTTCCAGGCTTTCCATGAAGGAAAATTGACTGCTAGCTAAAAAGCTAACCTGTTGGAATGTCTCCTATTCTCACAGCTTCCCCCCTCCCCCCACCACACTCTCTTTCTCCCCCTCCAACCCTATCTCTCTCTTTTTCTTCCCATCTATAAAATTTAATTGTAACATATGTACTGTGTGCGTGTATAAGTAAAAAGAGGGCTGGGAACCAAAATGAAGAAAATAAGAGCATTGGTGTCTGGGCAGCAAAAAAACCAAAAGGCTATTTTGAGTACCCACTGAAAATAAAGCAAGCATCATCAATCTTTCAGTCCTGCCAAGATGCGGCAAGAGCAAAACATCCCAGCAAATTTTATTTTCTCTGTTTAGAGAGTACTGTCACTAGTTCTCATGGTCCATTAGTAGGAAAGTATTTTATCATACTCTCTCTTTAGGGTGGTTGCAAAATGTAGTGGGCACCATTCAATCTTGGGGCCTCGTTCTCCCCTAGTCAGGCATAGCTCATGCTGTTTATACTACAGGCTTCATTTCTCTGTTTCCCAGACCAGTGTTCCAAAAGGGTTTGTGGTTTGACCTCCCACTCTTCCCCTCATTGTCAGAAGCTAGGAATTCTACCCTCAGAACTTGTGGATCCCCCAAGATCTACTAGAGTTATAGGCCATCTACCCATATAACTTGGGCCTCCATACTTAGTCTGGGGTACCAGAGACTTCTTGACTCCATCTGCCCCCCAAACTCCATAATATAGAGGGACATTCCACCACCCATAATTGAAAAGAAGGGTAACGTAATGGAACCTGCAAATCCCAGCTAAATTATATGTAAACCGGTTCAGCCTGACAAAACTACATGTAAAAGCATGCTGTAAACCAACCTCCACACAGAAAACATCATAGAAATCTAAATTCAGAATTTTGATGCCTATCCAAGTGTACAGGGGACGGGGACCCCAGGAAGCCACATGGCTCAATCTCCCTCCTCCTTTTAACCTGGTGGTATTTTCTTGTGAAGGACTGGTAACCAGCTACCAGCCTGAGTGGCATATTTGGTCGATGTCCTCACCTCCAGTGTCTTTCGAAAGATGACAGGCAGAGTTACTAATCACTAAAATTGTGGGTGGTATTTGAGGGATGTGATAAGCAGTCTTCCTCCCACATTGCACCAACGAGTAGCACAGAGCTGCTTCTAAAAGGCTTTTTTCTAAATGACTGAAAGAAGGCATCTACTCCCTCTGAGGGTATGTCTACACTACGAGAGTAGTTCGATTTTACTTAAATCGAATTTGTGGAACCGATATTACAAAGTCGAACGTGTGTATCCACACTAAGGACAGTAATTCGACTTTCGGAGTCCACACTAACGGGGCAAGCGTCGACATTGGAAGCGGTGCAGTGTGGGCAGCTATCCCACAGTTCCCACAGTCCCTGCTGCCCATTGGAATTCTGGGTCGAGTCCCCAATGCCTTCTGGGGGAAAAAATGTGTCGAGGGTGGTTTTGGGTAACTCGTCATTCAACCGTCACTCCCGCCCTCCCTCCCTGAAAGCGCCGACGGGCAATCAGTTTGCGCACTTTTCTGGTGAGTGACAGCGCGGACGCCACAGCACTGCGAGCATGGAGCCCGCTGCGATCATCGCTGCAGTTATGGCCATTGTCAACACCTCGCACCTTATCGTCCACCTTTTTCAGAGTCAGATGCTGAGAAATCGGGCGAGGAGGCTACGGCAGCGCGGTGAGGACATTAAGTCTGAGAGGGGCACAGACCTCTCACAAAGCACGGGACCCCGCGCCGTGAACATCATGGTGGCAATGGGTCATGTTGATGCTGTGGAACGGCGATTCTGGGCCCGGGAAACAAGCACGGACTGGTGGGACCGCATAGTGCTGCAGGTCTGGGATGAATCACAGTGGCTGCGAAACTTTCGCATGCGTAAAGGAACTTTCCTGGAACTTTGTGAGTTGCTGTCCCCTGCCCTGAAGCGCAAGGACACCCGGATGCGAGCAGCCCTGACTGTCCAGAAGCGAGTAGCCATAGCCCTCTGGAAGCTTGCAACGCCAGACAGCTACCAGTCAGTCGCGAACCACTTTGGAGTGGGCAAATCTACCGTGGGGGTTGCTGTGATGCAAGTAGCCAACGCAATCGTTGAGCTACTGCTGTCAAAGGTAGTGACCCTGGGAAACGTGCAGGTCATCATAGATGGCTTCGCCGCGATGGGATTCCCAAACTGCGGTGGGGCTATAGATGGAACTCATATCCCTATCCTGGGACCGGACCACCAGGCCAGCCAGTACATTAACAGAAAGGGCTACTTTTCAATGGTGCTGCAAGCACTGGTGAACCATAGGGGACGTTTTACCAACATCAACGTCGGATGGCCGGGCAAGGTTCATGATGCTCGTGTTTTCAGGAACTCTGGTCTGTTTAGACGGCTGCAGGAAGGTATTTACTTCCCGGACCACAAAATAACTCTTGGGGATGTGGAGATGCCTACAGTGATCCCCAGGGACCCAGCCTACCCGCTAATGCCCTAGCTCATGAAGCCCTATACAGGTGCCCTGGACAGTGAAAAAGAACTCTTCAACTACCGTGTGAGCAAGTGCAGAATGGTGGTGGAGTGTGCTTTTTGACGTCTCAAGGGGAGATGGAGAAGCTTACTGACTCGCTCTGATCTCAGTGAAACCAATATCCCCATTGTTATTGCAGCTTGCTGTGTGCTCCACAATCTCTGTGAGAGCAAGGGGGAGACCTTTATGGCGGGGTGGGAAGTTGAGGCAAATAGCCTGGCTGCTGATTACGCCCAGCCAGACAGCGGGGCGATTAGAAGAGCCCAGCAGGACGCGCTGTGCATCCGGGAGGCTTTGAAAGCTAGGTTCCTCAGTGAGCAGGGTAACCTGTGACTATTAACTTTGTTTAAAGAGAAGCTGAACCTGCCCCCGTTTCTTTACCCAGTTAAGGTTGACTATCCTCTCCAGTTACATACCCCGTTCACCCCGTTCCCCCCCTTCCAACACACGTTTAAAAATAAAATAAATGGAACTTTGTTAATTAACACCGTTTTCTTTATTACGGATTTCGCGGTAAAGTGTTGAAACTGGGACGCAGACTGTGGTGGGGAGCGGGCGTAGTGATGGAAAGAACGCTTCTAAACTCGAGGAATGACAGGCTCCTGCTCCTAGAGCGGTCCGCAGTGGTGGACTGGTTGTTCCAACGGAGCCTGCCACCCCTCCTTTTCGGGACTCTGTGTGTGGGGGCTATGTGACTTTGTGGCGGGGGAGGACGGTTACAGCTCCCCTGCTGCGTGGCTCTGTGATCCAGGCTAAGGACCGCTGCATAAGATCTCTAACCGCCCTCCCCCGCCACAAAGTCACATAGCCCCCCCACACACAGAACATGAAAACCACCTCCCAGACTCACCAGGGTGCCTAGTGACTGCAATGTGTGTGTGACCTTCTGCTGAACCTGCCCCCGTGTCTGTACCCTGGTAAAGGTGACTGTCCTCTCCAATTACAAACCCCCTCCCCCCCTTCAAACACACTCTCCTCTAAAAGAACATGACGGAAACAGTAATTAACAGAAACATACTTTTTATTAGCAACTACACAGTTAGGGGATGAAACTGGAACGGGGGCTTGGGTGAGGCGGGAAGGAAAGGACTTATCAAATTTTTGGGAATGAGAGCCTTCTGGTACTTGAGCAGTCTGCAGGGGTGGAGTGACAGTTTTCACGGCCCCTGCCGCCCCTCCTTCTTGGGACTTTGGATGAGGTGGGTATGGGACTTTGTGGCGGGGGAGGGCAGTTAGAGAGAGACTGCAGCGGGGCTCTGTCCTCCTGCCTCCAGTCCTGCAGAACATCCACAAGGCGCCGGAGCGTGTCCGTTTGCTCCCTCATTAGTCCAAGCAGCGTTTGAGTCGCCTGCTGGTCTTCCTGCCGCCACCTGTCCTCCCGTTCGCTGTGTGCTCGCTGGTATTGCGACATGTTCTCCCTCCACTGGGTCTGCTGTGCCGCCTCGGCTCGGGAGCAGCCCATAAGTTCTGAGAACATGTCGTCCCGTGTCCTTTTCTTTCTCCGCCTAATCTGCGCCAGCCTCTGGGAGGGGGATGCCGGGGTAGGTCGGGAGACAGTCGCAGCTGTGGGATGGGAAAAAGGGAGTGAATTCCTCAGAAAGATACATTTTTGTGAACAATGAACATAGTCTTTCTCTGTGAACAAGACCATGCACAGCACCTATCACATGCGCACTCAGGACAAGGTCGAATTTTCGGCCTTCGCATTCAGTGCCTGGGGTCTTGCAGTGGAGATCAGACAAGCAGGGCAGGACTGCGGAATTCGGGTAGCAGGCTGACATGGTAAGCCGTAGACTTTTGGCTGCTTAAAACTTAATTTATTGCAGTGCCCTCCTTTCACGTTCAAAGCAATGCTCCTAGCATTGGCCAGTTCCTGCTGCCGGCAATCCGGCAAGCATGAACTCTGCCCCTGTCCCACCCCCTCGCGGCTGTCCCCGGGAAAGATCCCTGTATGCTGCCCCTCTCCCGCCTCCACCGCGTGGCTGTAAACCGCCGGTTACAGTTATGTAAAGGAACAGGCAAGCAGTCCCAATACTAACAGTCCCCTAATTCAAAGCAGGTCACCATGAGCGACATCACTCTGATGAGGATTTCTGACACAGAGAAAGACTGCATGCTGCGTGAAAGCCAGCAAAAATCAGGGCCGTATGCCGCCATGCTCTGCGAGGCAATGATCCCAGAGTACTTGATGATAGCCTGGCGCGGAAAAGTTTCCTACCACGGAGGACGCAATAAGGCCGCTCTCCCCAGGAACCTCATGCAAAGGCTTTCCAATTTCCTCCAGGAGAGCTTCGTGGAGATGTCCCATGAGGATTTCAACTCTATCCCCGGACATATTGACCTTATTTTCCAGTAGCTGCACTGGCAAGGACTAAAAAGTAGAGCGCGCCTAGGGCAAACTAATCATGATAAACCAGACATTGTTAGATTCTTTTGCAGTAGTTGCACTGCCAAGGACTAAAACGTTAAGCGCCTAGGGCAAACTAATCATGAAAAACCCATTGTTAATATTCCTGTTCTGTTCAAAATAAATGTTTACGTGTTTAAAGCACTTACCAACTGATCCTTCCCCTGATTCAGGGTACGGGTTAACGCCTGGGGAGGGTTGGTAGGGGATCTCCGTGAGGGTGATGAAGAGATCCTGGCTGTCGGGGAAATCAGTGTTGTAAGCGCTGTCGACTGCCTCGTCCTCCTCATCTTCCCCGTCCGCTAACATCTCCGAGGAAGCGGCCGTCGACAATATCCCATCCTCAGAGTCCACGGTCAGTGGTGGGGTAGTGGTGGCAGCCGCACCTAGAATGGAATGCAGTGCCTCGTAGAAACGGCATGTCTGGGGCTGGGATCCGGAGCGTCCGTTTGACTCTTTGGTCTTTTGTCTCAGCTCCTTGATTTTCACGCGGCACTGCATTGCATCCCGGCTGTATCCTCTCTCCGTCATGGCTTTTGAGATCTTCTCGTAGATCTTCGCATTCCGTTTCTTGGAGCGCAGCTCCGAAAGCACGGACTCATCGCCCCACACAGCGATCAGATCCAAGACTTCCCGATCAGTCCATGCTGGGGCCCTCTTTCTATTCTGAGATTGCATGGTCACCTCTGCTGGAGAGCTCTGCATCGTTGCCAGTGCTGCTGAGCTCGCCACGATGTCCAAACAGGAAATGAGATTCAAACTGCCCAGACAGGAAAAGGAATTCAAATTTTCCCGGGGCTTTTCCTGTGTGGCTGGTCAGAGCATCCGAGCTCGGACTGCTGTCCAGAGCGTCAACAGAGTGGTGCACTGTGGGATAGCTCCCGGAGCTATTAGCGTCAAATTCCATCCACACCTACCCTAATTCGACATGGCCATGTCGAATTTAGCGCTACTCCCCTCGTCGGGGAGGAGTACAGAAATCGAATTAAAGAGACCTCTATGTCGAACTAAATAGCTTCGTTGTGTGGACGGGTGCAGGGTTAATTCGATTTAATGCTGCTAAATTCGACATAACCTCCTAGTGTAGACCAGGCCTGAGTAAACAAGTCAAATTGGCTCCTTACAATCCTTTTCAGACTAGACCACATGTGGTAGGCTTAGCAAGTCAGAGAATCAGAACCAATACCTTGTGTAACCAATCACAGCCAGCAAATCCATCGCAATATTTGATAAAGGAAGGTGAAAATATATCAAAATATTTTCACTAATTTTAATAGCAACAAAAATGTTTAATGAAAAATCTAGATTTCATAAAATTGCTCCAATTCTGTGAAAGCTTTGCAAACTCAAAAACAAGAAAATTGACCAAAATCTACATTATGAATGTTTAGCCAGCTCTAACCAGACAAAGCCATATATAAAATTCAGAGGCCTGATTCCTCAATTTACCTGTCTGATTTATCTTCCTTTGTAAAGCACATTGAGACTGATCAAGGAAAAGGCTTAGATTACCATTTTTTATTGTTCCCTGGAATTCTGCAGTAGAGGCAGTCTAGGGAAGAATATTACTTTTTCCTCAACACTGGCAAAGGTCAAATTTCAAATAAAATAAAAGAAAGAAACAGCCCATTAAGAAATTACAAATAACAAAACAATAATTTCTAGGCCTGTCTGGCACCTACATACAGTGACTGGCGCTCTCTAAATATGATAGAGTAGGTGCAGTCATGCAATGCTTATGCTACTCAGTAAATAATAATTAGAAAATTTCCATTTTCTCTGATCCAATTTTTGAAAGGATTTTGGCTTGAAGTCATAGGCTTCATGTGTCTTGTTTTTGTTCACATATTAGGGACTTATATATTCTTTCACAGATAGCACTACAGGATGTATGGGGAAAAGATTTGAGTGATTCATTAAATGCAAGAATTTGGCAGCACATATGGGGAAATATTTATAAAGCAGTTCAAGAAATAAGAGCGCAACAAATTCAGGTTAATATTCTTCACAGAACCTGTTGTTCACCATCCACATTTTATGGGGTTGGATTACAGACAGATGCTACATGTTGGAAATATAAAAAATTCATAGGTGCTTTTCTTCATTGCATTGAGTTGTCATAACTTTAATAATGATGCTGTAATTTTCTCAGTTCCAGGCCTTTGCTAGAATAAGCATTCATAGTGATGCAGCTTTATAAAAAATATTTGAAAGCAGCTTATTTTTAACTTCACAATTTAGAAGGATAGTTAAAGAGCAGGAACTGCACTCCAGCCATTAAGAAAAAATGTCAGGACTTGATTTCTAACCAGAGCTGTAATATCTTTTGGGTCAGTAAAGAAGTCTCTTCTCCAGGGTGTAATTTTTACCCCTCATGATTCCTGACAAGTGATCTTTGCCAAAAAACAGCATAATGCTGGGTTTTCTGAGTTAATTCATATCATGCATATCATAGACATAGTAGTATTACCATTTACAAGTTATTTGGTTCCCTCGCAGGTGAAGTGATGACAACAGTAAAGCATGGCCATGTCATTAGTGTTAATGACAGAACAGCTTTGTTTAATGTGAGAACCCAGTTAAACATTTTTGAGTCAAAGCAGATTCATAGATTCTAGGACTGGAAGGGACCTCGAGAGGTCATAGAGTCCAGTCCCCTGCCCTCATGGCAGGACCAAATACTATCTAGACCATCCCGGATAGACATTTATCTAACCTACTCTTAAATATCTCCAGAGATGGAGATTCCACAACCTCCCTAGGCAGTTTATTCCAGTGTTTAACCACCCTGACAGTTAGGAACTTTTTCCTAATGTCCAACCTAAACCTCCCTTGCTGCAGTTTAAGCCCATTGCTTCTTGTTCTATCCTTAGAGGCTAAGGTGAACACGTTTTCTCCCTCCTCCTTATGACACCCTTTTAGATACCTGAAAACTGCTATCATGTCCCCTCTCACTCTTCTCTTTTCCAAACTAAATAAACCCAATTCTTTCAGCCTTCCTTCATAGGTCATGTTCTCAAGACCTTTAATCATTCTTGTTGCTCTTCTCTGGACCCTCTCCAATTTCTCCACATCTTTCTTGAAATGCGGTGCCCAGAACTGGACACAATACTCCAGTTGAGGCCTAACCAGCACAGAGTAGAGCGGAAGAATGACTTCTCGTGTCTTGCTCACAACACACCTGTTAATGCATCCCAGAATCATGTTTGCTTTATTGGCAACAGCATCACACTGTTGACTCATATTTAGCTTGTGGTCCACTATAACACCTAGATCCCTTTCTGCCGTACTTCTTCCTAGACAGTCTCTTCCCATTCTGTGTGTGTGTGAAACTGATTGTTCCTTCCTAAGTGGAGCACTTTGCATTTGTCTTTGTTAAACTTCATCCTGTTACCTCAGACCATTTCTCCAATTTATCCAGATCATTTTGAATTATGACCCTATCCTCCAAAGCAGTTGCAATCCCTTCCAGTTTGGTATAATCTGCAAACTTAATAAGCGTACTTTCTATGCCAATATCTAAGTCAATAATGAACAATATTTTTTTCTATGAAAAGGCTCTATTAACCCCTTCTGTGCTGATCTTCTGATCCAGCTGTTGCACTCCATTGACATTTATGGAATGTTGGGATATACCTTGTGCTATTAGAATACAGGAGCATAAAGAATGCCATGCCAGATTTGAATAACAGAATAGTGTCTGACAGTTAATATTAGCAGATGCTTCAGAGAAAGAATCAGTTCTTACCCATAGTGGAGAATTATGCCAATATGTCAGAGACGTGCTTATGTGGCACTGCAGACATTAATTTGTATTTAATTAAAAAGAGACAGCCCAGGTTTCTGGTGACTGTATGCCCATTCCTTTATTCAACAAGAAGAAGATGTACTTTTATTGCCTTATTTTAAGTAAAATCCTAAAGATTTGTTTTTGTTAGTCAAACCTTTTACCTTGGCAAACTCTCTCATTTCTGATTCAGTGGTGTCACAATAATTTTAGTTTTACTTTAGGAAACATAAATTCTATGGCTGGCCCTAACCAGCAGTGTTAGTATTTTAAAATGATATTGGAGAACTGATAATCCTTTTTATTTATTTATACTACATAAAAAGAGAGTTAATTAGGCATTTGCCTGTTTGTTCTCAAATAGACTGAAGTCATTACAGTAAATTCCTCAGAATCAAATGCAAGTGACATAAAAATAGATCCCAAGAGGATGAGTGAAAAGAGATGGTCCACATGTACTCTAGCCAACCTACACAACATGCATAAATAGTCTTGGAGCCATTAGCAGGTCAGAACAGTTAGTGTAGATGTTTGCCAAAGAGCCAGATGCTGCTGTTAGAAAGATATCAGCTTCGTGTGTAGGGCCATGGGTACTGAAGAAGGAGACAAGACAGCAAATAAGAAAGAGTTCCTGGGGCTTTGATCCTTTTCAAAACTTTAATTCAAATGACAATACTTGTTAGATAAATACTGGGTCTTTGTTTTTTTATTCTGTGGACCCAAAGATTACTCAGAGTTAAGAGGTAGAGATCATATTTGCAGTAGGCTTGGAATTTTGAGAAGGTAGGAAAAAATGTGAAATTAAACAACTGAAACTGATTTGCACTGAATATGGGAACACATTCCCAGCACTTTCAGAATAAAATGTGTTAATGTTCTGACTGAAAGTATGCTTCAGCAATGACAATAAGCCAAAAAAGCTGCACTCAACATAACATTTTCCGTTGAGTTATTTTTTACATTATAGTCTGCATATAAACACTATTTGCAGCAAACCAAATACTACATTCACATGATGCAGCCATTGAAGATAGGCAATATAGCTGAAGTTCAGTGGTGAATAAATCTTGATTTTAAGTCCCAAAGCTTCTTATAGACTGAGTGTGTGAAGAGGCCAATAGTAAAGATTGGCCTAACAATTTCCATTATAAGCCTCTGTTTTCAGTTGCTTATAACTTTGCCAGTATTTAATTCACTTGACTGACATTTCCAATGCTTGGTCCCTGGCTGATTTTTTTATTTTTGAAATTTTCAACAAAAATGGATCAGCCATTTCTGAGAATGAGGTTAGGAAAAATAGCTAATTTTGCTAACGTTAAATCCAAATGTTTCATTGAAGACCTCTGTTCGCTCCATGGTTTAGAGCAAGAACTTGAAATTGGAAGTGGGGGAGGTAGTACTAGGGTCAGAGAGCTGACTTAATTGTCTCCCTGAAATCCATCCACATTTACAAATCTCTGAATACTGTCATTTGCACATGCTCAGTAGAGCTTCAAAGAGATTGCTACTATGTGTGATCATGCTTCTTGGCTCCATTGACCTTCCCCACTCCTTCAGATGGGACATGGCAGCAGCCGCCACTCCTTTGCTCTGTGAGAAGAAGTGCTATACTGGGAGCCAGGAATTCATGTCTCAGCTCTTGTACTTACTGTTATAAATAATTTTATGCACTTCACTGCCCTTATTATTAAGCAAGACCTCATTTCCCTGATCCCCATTTTTACAGATGGAGTAATTGAGATGTTGCACAAGGTTTTAGCAGGCAGAGCTGGGAATAGAACTATGTCTCTAATATGGCACACCAATGTCTCACTCACTTAGCTATACTTCCTTTCAGAATTAATGTGTAAAATCTATGTACTTGTCTGTGCTGTCTGTAACTACTAAACCACCCTCTTCTCCAGAGCCAGGAATAGATACCAAGAATCCTGAGTCCCTGCTGTCTAACAAAGCATTGTGTAATCCACTGGGAAAGCATGTATATCGCCCTCCTCAAATGATTGGTCCACATAGAAGATGACAACCTCCTACTATTGTCAGCTACTCCCTTGTGCAAGTGGTAGAAGTCTGTGAAAGAGATCTAAGATCATGGACTCAGAGCCTGCTGATGGCCCATGTGGAGGTGAGTGTAATTTCACATAATGGAATTTCTGTTTTTTAAATTTTCTTTTTAAAGAAAAAATAGGAAATTGTGTAAGAAACACTATGTTTAAAGAACATTTAAGTTTGCAAAATCAAGCACTGAAAATTAGGAAATGTTAGAAATAAGGGACTCCATGCAACCTTATTTCTGCCCTCTGGTCGAGGCAGAAGGTTATAAGAAGAGGCAGAGGTTATAAGAAGAGCACGGGTATTCTCTGTTTTTTGGGACACTAACCATAAATCCAGGAGAGCTGAGTTGTACTCCTGTCTCTCAGAGACTTCCTATGTGATTTTCGGCAAATCTGTCACAGTGCAAATGTATAAAGTGGATGAATTAAGATTGCATGGGCAACATTGATTCTGTCATTTCCTGACTTTTGTTTGCTAGACTTTGCAATCTTAACATTCTATAGAAGTAGTTTTTTGTATGTTATTCACAATTCTCCCAATCCTAGAAACAGTTTATCCACAGAATTCCCGTTGACTTCTTCAACTGGAGTTCAACATGTTAAGTATGTTCAGGTCTGGGCTCTTTACTTTGTAATAATAGCAGAGATTTTTGAAAGGTTTTTTGGTTCTTCTCTTTTTCTAAACAATAATTGTAGTTCAGTTCGTATTTTTCATCATAGCTGAAACTACTATATTACTTTTTTTGTTTGACTGATAAAAATTTATACCTTACGATACAAGTATACTGTGCTACTACAACAGTGAGAATCTAGGAAAACCAAGTAAGTCAATCCTGGTGTGTTGGATCTCTGTTTATTTTTGCCATGTTTAAGATTAGTTGGGGGTGTTGTTTTACTGTTACTAAAGACTGGTCTTGGCACTTGCATTTCCCCAAACTAAATTAAGATTATTTTACAACAATGAGAGCAGAGATTGAGGAAACTGCTAAATTAATTCACTGAGTTTTTTTAAAGCAACTTTGGGTTAAGGCATAAATCCAGTACTTCCACTGAAAAGGAAAGCAACTTCTGAAAATGTGTCCCCAGGTGTTTATTAAATATGTGTAAACTATGTTTGCAGAACAGTATACACACAAGATACTAAACCATGTAATCTTTCAAATGATCTGTTAACATAAATGTTAATATAAACCCAATATCAGCACTAGTTTAAAACTTTATTCACTGAGAGAAGACTGATTTACATTACTGTCTAAATCATGTGTCACTTAAATTATTGTTTGAAAAACATTACACATCCAAGAGTGTGTCTGTGTTTCTGTGTGTATAGAAAAGACCCAGGTAACATTTTTCATGCAGTGAATATCTATTTTTAGTTATTAACCTGATAGTACAAGAAGAAGGGGGAAAAGTACCCTGAGAAATGTGCCATGTGCACAGTTATTTTGATTGTTATCTGACCCCTTTTAAAAATGAGCTTCTTCTGCAGGTCATAGAATCATAGAATCATAGAATATCAGCGTTGGAAGGGACCTCAGGAGGTCATCTAGTCCAACCCCCTGCTCAAAGCAGGACCTAATCCCAACTAAATCATCCCAGCCAGGGCTTTGTCAAGCCTGACCTTAAAAACCTCTAAGGAAGGAGATTCATGCTCCTACCCTGTGTCATGTAGCTAGGTCTCCTGTCTCAGGTAGTTTCAACGCCTGTTACTTTGATAATTATAGAAGTGTCACTTATTCATGTGTGACTTTTAGCCCCTAGCAATGTTGGGCAGACTAGTAATATGAATTTACTTATCCAGGACTGAGACATTCTGAATTGTCTGTTCAGAATAGTTCTCAAATGCAGAATCACTATGGGCTATGTCTACACTTGGGAGCTGGCAGGTACGATTCACAGCTCACATAGACATACCTGTGCTAGCTCTGCTCAAACTAGTGCACTAAAAACAGCAGTATACCCAAGGTAGAACAGGCAGCAGCTCAGATTAGCCACCCAATTATATAGCTGGGTGGTTCACGCCAGGCAGGTATGTAGTTGGATGTTTAGCCCAAGCTGACACCCGTGCTACTCCAGTTACACTGCTCTTTTTAGTGCCCTAGCTCAAACAGAGCTAGTATGGTACATCTACATGATCTGGGAATCACCCCTCCAGCTTCAAGTGTAGACGTAGCAAGTTCTGTATGCTTACAATTACAGGAAAACATGAGGCCATACGTGTTGCTATGACATACATTGTCCGTACCTTTCAAATTGCCGTCATTTAAAGGATACTACACATAATTAAGTTTTTACTGTTACTTAGGCTAGGTCTACACTGCAGCGGGGGTCCGACCTAAGATACGCAACTTCAGCTACGTGAATACCGTAGCTGAAGTTGCGTATTTTAGGTCGGCTTACCTGGCGGTGAGGACGCGGGAAAGTCGACCGCTGCCGCGCTGCCGCTGACTCCGCTGCCGCCTCTTGCCGAGGTGGATTTCCGGAGTCGACGGCAGAGCAATCAGGGATCGATTTTACCGCGGCTTCACTAGACGCGGTAAGTCGATCCCCGAAAAACCGATTGCTACCCGCCGGATCGGCGGGTAGTGAAGACAAAGCCTGAGTCAGGCTTCCACATTTTCCTCATGCTGTAGCTTGTGTGTGTCTGTGTCATAACTCAGACTGAAAAATCTCATTCTCTTTGTCTTGTGCTCATATGTTGCTATGGTCAGTGCCAGGGTTTTAAAAGAAAGGTGAGAGAATCACTGATAGGCAGCTCTCAGAACATTAGGGAGGCCCTGTACTCTTTGGTCAACCTTTTTGAGGCCCTTCCTACAGTGATACATTATGCAATGCACAATTACATACCTAGAGTCTGTTTCCTCCTCCCGGTCATCTTGAGGACAGAGAAGGAAGAAGACCTCACATAAGGGACAAGAGTGAATCATACCCTGCAGTTCTTAAACAAGTGTTTGAAACAGTCCTCTCTCTGTAAGGAAATAACAGGGAATAGTACTTCTCCAGCTGCCTCACACAACCTCCCCTACAGCTCCAGGAGCAGCTCTAGCTGCTCTCCCTTTTCTGTTGCACTTGCACAGCTTCTTGCCTGGCCAGCTGCATCACTCCAGAGAGAAAGTAGCTCTGGCTCTTCTATTGTCTGCTTTTCTAAAGCGTTGTGAGACCCCAAAGGAGTGGAGCACTAACTACCACTGCCACATCAGGAGAATTCCTGGCAGGGGGAATTGTAGATGGTTTCTTCCCTCTTTGCACCACCTAAGCAATGTAAAACAAAGCACAGTATCTACTCCAAAATATTGACCCCTTTGTCTTTTTGAAATAACGTGTTTGGCCCTCAGGACACCATGAGGTTAGCAGTATCACCAGGAGTGAACTTCAGTAGAGACAAGGGAATAACACCAATTATTTTCTTCAGTTTTGTGCCAGAATTTTAACAAGGAGCTCTCGTATAGGATTTGCTGTTAGAGGGAAGTCCCTGGCCCTGCTCCAATCTCTCACAAGTAGGATGCCAGTCTTTTATAGATTCTTTCCTTAACCATGTTGCCATTGATGTCAAATCCTATGTATCTCTCTTTGGTAAAGAGATGTTTTATACAAAAGAATATCCAATCGACTGTTCCAGTTTCATTAATTGAGGAAGCTTCTTTCTTTCTCAACATAAAACATTCATTACAAAATAATTTTTTGGTGCTTTATATTTCTGAGAATCTCTCTAGCTGACTCTTTCTGGACTTCACTCATTGTTTGGGTGAGATTAACTACCCCTTCCTGCTGTTTGTGGTAATTAGTATTGTCCAAACAGTGCTTAAGAATGCTTTATAATGCCTGGCCAGAGAACCCTTTACCTTGGCTAAAATTTACTTACATAAATTAATAGGCAAATACTTATAAATAACAAATCCATTAAAATCAGTTTGTGAATATTTCAAATTGTAACTGTATGTGATGGTGTTCTAAGCCCTTTGGGGTACACGTGGAAACCTTTTAGACCAGAAACAACTCATTTCTGTTTTACAGTTTTAAAAAAAAAGTGGTTCTAGGAAGAGTATATAGGCTTGAGTACAGACAAGAAGGAACAGCTGTTTTCCTCCCTTCACTGATTGTCTGGGGTGAAGGAAAGAAGGTGTGCTTCTGACCCAGTCAGTTGGAGCAGGTGGACTTCCTTAGTCTGACAAGGGGATGTTAATGGTTGTTCTCCATACGGAAGAGAAGAAATGCAAGAGAGATGTAGTTAGAGGAGGAAGTACTCTAAACTCCACATGTTGGGGAGGGTATAGACTCAATTATCTGTTTAATCCATTCAATGTTCTGAATTCGTTTTATGCTTACTAGCTGTAAAAAGGAAGCAGTATGATTCAGTCACTTGGTATATAAATACTGTTTGTCTGAGTGACTAGAGGGAGGAGTAAAAATATCAAATTGAAGAAATGGTATTTTTACAAAATAAAACTGTTTGTGAGCTGTCTTTCTCATTGCCAGATCCTGAGACTTCAATGCTGTGTTGTGAAACAGATTGGAATGTGTTTGTCCTTTTGGCACTACCTCTGGTTGGCAGTCAGATTGCTCCATTATTTTCTCCTTCTGTCTGTAGCTATAACTATTACAGGGTGCATGCTCAAGGGTGAAGAGACCAGATACTGATTTGTAAACTTTACTCCCTCTACCCTTGATATAGTATCATTAGGTCTCTTGGAATGATTTCTTCGATGTTGTCTGCAGGACACTAGCAGCCATGAAATGTCTGATCAGGCTGTTTGTAGAGTCAGTGGAATGCCTCAGCTCCACGATATTCTGGTCACTTTATAACTTCCCCTCCCTCTGGCTTCAAAGAGAACTGTGGACTGCTAAATCTGCAGAGAGACTGCATACTTGTAACCAATCCTCATGTTCTAAAAGGTCACTCAGAATGGCAACCTTTGTATATGGTCCACTTCATAACACCATAATAAAAATTATTACTATTGCTTGGGGGACAAAAGTAAAAAATGTGCACAGCTTCCCTGCCTTCCACAAACATGCAAACACAATCTACTTATCACATCATGGGGATTCCTAGAAGACCACCCGAAGAAGACCTTATTAGACATATTGAAGGGAAGCCATAGAGGGAGCATTTGGAATGTGGGAAGATTAGTGTAGCTGAAGATATTACTCAGCTAATGCTCATTTCTTTCAGATGCTAGTGATCCATACATCACTGACTCTTATTTGTATTCATGGAGCACATATTTTGAGGTGGTGTTTTTACTAATTGGATTCACAGCATATGCCTTTGCTGTACAGCTGAGTGTCGTGTTGCTACGAAGTAGGAGGTAGGTAGCAATAAAGGGTGGGATATGGGAATTTTTCCTTTAAAAAAATCGCACAATATAATTTTCAGATAAAAAAGAGCCCTTTGTACTCCAGCTGTACCAGTGATATAAGCACAAAAGTAAATGTTTGGTTTTGAAATGGAAAGTTAGAGTGGTGTTAATGACTTGAGTGGAATGTGAATGTAGAGTTTTTCCCAGGGACCTAGGGATCGAATCTGATCTTGCTTATGCCAGTGTAAATTAGGAGTAATTCCACTGAAGTCCACACAGTTATAGTATAAAACAGGTCTAAGTGAGATCAGAATTCAGAATCAAGTCCCTACATACTGAAGAAGGGGAAAACTTTTTTTTATTTTTGGCTGCAATTTTCCAGACAAACACAGCTGCTCTTTTGTCCTCTTCAATGTGATAAAACTGTAGCCAAGCAAAGAAATCCAAAGTCCAAAGACTTGATTTTTTTTTAAATAATTGAATGTGATTAAGATAGTAAATGAATTATGTCAGCTCTTGCATATCAAATTCTTGCACTTACAGCTTTGGCATTCCAGAGATGAATGGTACAACAAATATCCATAGCCTATGTGCATCCAGCAAATACAGTATCTCTGTGAAGAAAAGCTACATGTGTGGGACTTTAGTAGAGAGATCACAGCATCTATCAGTCATTTTTCTCCAGCACAAGTATCATTCTGAAAGCTGTGCTACTTTTGATAGCTGCATTTTTGACAATGGATTGGGGGTGAGGGGAGCCACATTAGCACTCAGTGTTTCACAGTTTAGAAAGCTGTAGATATAAGATAGCTAAGCTTGAGTCTCAACAAACTTTCCTTTATATTGAGATTATGGAAATCCAGCAGGCTGAGCTTATCTCTTGTTTCCTCATGAAATCAAAAACTAAATCCTGGAAATTAGAGATAAAATGTGAGTTGAGAAAGAGACCAGCATAACTTGCATAGAAAAAAAAATAATCACTATTGATCCACAATGCTGCTCTGGGTCTCTTAGATCTCTACACATGACTGACCAAATATCCCCACATACCACTGAACAATATTTCTAAGGATGCCATTGTAAAAACAAAACAAAATCTGGCTGGCTGGCAATTTCTGGATGTAGTGCAACTGTAATGTCAATTACGCCAAAGCAGGGTACCCTTAGATAACCCCTTCATGTTGTTTGCCCACAAACCTATCTCTATGAAACATTTTTTTAACAGTAATATGATATATGTCAGCTTTTCATGTAGCAGCAGGAATTAGTGCAGGGTTTGTTATTCATTAACCTTTATTTCTATGTAGATATATAGACAGCTAGTGAAATGAATAAAGAGGTGAATGATTACCTTTACCAGCTCTCTTGATGCTGAAATTTTATGGTATTTTGGGAATGAAGATAGAAGTGGCTGCTATTTATTTAATAAAGATTCTAGTAAATTCCAGCAGCTGAACATGTAATTGGTCCATCTGAGATAAAAATTGATATTTTCCCATGTCCATATTTTTTGTACTACATCTATACCCATCTCAACTCAATGCAAAGCTAATGTAAGAATACAGCCGTATTTCACTTTTTAATTGCACATGGACTTCACATTTTGACTTTTTAAAAAATTATTAAAATACGTAATTGTATGCTGTTCCCAGAGGACATTTATAATTAAATTATAGTCTTGTTTCTGATCCAAGCTGTGAGAGAAACACTTTCATTTGCAGTTCTTTAACTGCCAAGCACTCAAATGGAATAAGCAACCAACTGGAATAAGAGTGACTAATTGAGTAAGTACTTTCTGGGAATAATTATGACATTTAGCAAGCAACAATTTTTTCTATATATTTTTTAAAAACATTGGGTTCTTTAATTCCCCCAATAGAAACATCCCTGCTGGAGTTCCTAGACAACTTGCATTTTTTGTTTACAATATTTTTTTGTTTGCTGTTGGTACTCTGGACTCTATCCTATATGTGAGAAACTGAGAGCCCTCAGCTCCCATTGACTCCAGAGGGAATTGATGATGCTCAGCATCTTGTGGTTTGGCATGTTAGATGAATTATACTACCCGTGAGCACCTTTGGTAAACTAGAACAGAGATGTGTTTTAAATGTTTTCTTAATAAAATTTCTGATCTGCTGAATAATAAAACTAGGGTGGCATCATGAAAAAAGACCTCTTCTCAGGAGTATTCGATGCAATTTGCTCATTCATATTTAACCTGAGACTAACCCTGAGAAATTTCAGCCCCCCAATTTTTTTAAGAGTTATATATTAGTGATAATAGGGGATTTCAACTTTATCTGTAGTGTTATGGTGCTATTATAGTTGTAATGTCCCATTTCCCATGGCAATAATCTAATGCCTTTAGAGGATCAGTTTTGTATTGATTCACTCAAACTAGATTACTGTGTGGAAAATTGGGTGCTCTTTCTTAATATCCCTTAATTACAGAATGTTAAGCCAATCTCTGACTACAAAGGGCCTGATTCTGCCACCTTCGTTCATGCTGAGTAGTACCTTATTCTGTGAGCTGTCCCTTAATGGAGTAAGGAGCTACTCAGTCTGAGGAAGCATAGCAGAAATGGGCTGTTTTGGTGCATTTCATTGGTGATTATTAGACCAAAAGATAACAAGGATTATTCAGTGTACCTTGGGGTAGGAAAGGATGTATCTTTCTAGCTAGTGAAAAGATTCCCTTGACCTCTTAGACTTCTCTCTGTTACTTATCCTCTGTGATACCCCAGCACTGCTAGCAGTCATTGCTATTTATCTGCGACAGCAGGGGAGACTGTAAGTGGATCTGATAGTTGGGAAATGAGCCAAAATAGGAATAGTAGTTGTAATCTTCATAAATTTACTGTAGTTTATGGAGGACCTTTTCTTATGCCTGCTGTTTTAAGGGTTAAACTACCTCTGTACTTTTAATTAACTTTGTTTAGCTTCAACTGGCAAATTAACTTCTGCAGTGAATGTAACTACCACAATCAAAAAAACGTCTAATGTAGCTGAAAATCAGATATCAACTTAGAGGTGTGTCTATTCAGTGTGGAGATCTTAGTTACACTTAGTACAAGTTCCAACAGGGCATGAATGTTAGGAAATAATTTTATTTATTCTTTGTTGCATGCTGGCACTTTGCTCAAAGCTATAGTGTACATACAGCTACTTTTATTTTAATTTTGGATTAACTATTTTTTTTTCAGAAGGTGGAAGAGCAACAAAACTGATCTAAGGCTTGATCCATACAGGGACGTAAGCATTTGTAATGGTGAGCAAAATTTAAGTGCCAAGGAAGTTTCAGTGCCTACTGGGTTAGGTGGCAGCCAAGCAGTGGACTTACATTTGGGACTTAGGTGCCTAAATCCCTTTGTGGATCAGGACCTACGTGTTTTGTTCAGTTAAAATGTCTGCTGAGAGCATAATATACAGTCTGGTGTGCTGGGCCAACACTGGCATTATGTAGACATCGTATAGTTATGTAATATTGGGTATGTCTATGTTGGAGGGGCTAATGGAACATACGTAGAGATTGATCTGTAAAGTGCTGCTATGTGTCCTGGACTCCCTCTGAAGTCTGTGGAAGTTAATGGTACTGAGTACCCTTCAGGGTCACGCCCATAGCTTTATTTGCATATATCTGTACTTACATAAATATTCAAAGGATAATTGAAAGTTTGATGAAAAAGCAAATGGCAAATTCTGTAAGCATGAAGAGGGGGAGAATGGTATGTATGTGACTATGCACATGTCTAAGCAATTTTAGAATCCAAGTTGCAGGCCCTAGAGAGTATAGTCTGTGCAATGTGGATACCCTCAAGAGTATTGTTAAAATTCTAGGCTATTTAAAAATTACTCAGGCCAGGAAAGATAGACGTGCACACAGACCTCAAAGTGCTGTTCAATCTCAAGGGCATTTAAAACTATCTTACGGTAATAAACCTTGTTATGACAAAATAAAATAAACTTGAAACATGCCTGGGAGCAGAAGGAAGAAAAGAATGAAAAGGGGTAGGTGACCTGGCTAAGTGAATTAATGTAGAACAGTGATGTCAGCTAATGTCTGCAATTGACAGGATCAGCCAATTAAGCCATGAGATCTTTCTTACTCATTTCTGTGAATTCAACAACCTGTAGTCCCAGTAACCTCTCTGGCACCTCTCAGATAGCCCAATGAGAGTGGGGAGAAAATATAGCATGGGAAAGACATCACTGCAATTTCTTCCTCAGTGATTGGTCCAAACTGTTGTCCTTCAAACTCCAGGGCCTGTGTAGCAGGGGACAGTGACAGGCCCCTATATAGCTCAAGAAGAAACCTTTTCAAAACTGACTTCCTTGGGAAGAGAATGAGGAGAAAAACAATGATGATAAGGGCAGGATTGATGAGGAGACTTAAACTTCAATATATAATAATAAAAAACTTGCATTACAGAAAAAAATTAAGACCCTTATTCTGAGCCTTTGAAGTTCTCCTGTCCTCAACTAAGAATTCATTTTGCTGAGAGTAAGCTATGTTTAGTTCTCCAGATGAACTAAACAGCATATTGATTTGAATGACAATTATTGTATGATATTGTTTTGTTTAAAACCTTCAGTAAGTGTATATATTTTAAGTGTTCATGAAAAGAGACAGATTGACAGCATGAGAAATTAACGTATGAAGAGATGCTGGCCTCATTCCAGGATTAGAATGTGAATGAATAGCTGAATAAGAGCTCTGTGTAAGTGCAACAGCTTTTCTCTCTCACCAACAGAAGTTGGTCCAACAAAAGATATTACCTCACCCACCTTGTCTCTCTAGCTTTCCATGCTAAGCCTTAATTTGATACATGCAAAGCCCTAACTAACTTTGATAAAACAAAATCAATCCAACTAAAATGTCTCATATGTGATCCTTTGAGGGATTTTTTAAATCTGAGAGTAGGTACTTATCAGATACAACAGTTTGTGTTATAAGAATTTTTCACTTTTGCAAGAAGAACTCCAAACTGGATTTATTTTTAGTCCCAGATCATAGGTTCATAAAATCATAGAAAAGTAGGGCTGGGAGGGACCCCAGGAGGTCATCTAGTCCATCCCCCAATCCCCATGCAGAGGTAGAATTAAGTGTAGTTCATCTAACCTGGTTTTAAAAAACTCCAATGATGGGAATTCTGCAACCTATGTTTAGAAGGCTTGGACTGTGTGTGTTTAACCTATGAGAAATCAGTGAAGTTACGTGAATTCTGCACGGTTTCTAGTTAAGACTTGAGCAATCTCTGCTTAGCAATCCATGAATAAAAAACAGCCACCTGGAGTCAAACAGCTTAGCCACCTGAGGCATTTCTTGTGAGAATAAGTTGGGTACCTGCTTCATTCCACGGAAAACGATGGGAGGGGAGAGGATGTGGTGGTGTAGTCCCGTGGTTAGTACACCCACCTAGGAGATAAGAGATTCTGGGTCCAGTTCCCCTGCTTCAATCACTCTCATTATTTATCTACAGTGGAACAGCTTCACCAGGCGAGACTGAGGGTATCCCATATCAGACTATCCCATAGCTCAGTGGTTAAAGCACTCTCCTGAGAGGTGTGGGAAACCCCTGCCTGAATCCTCTTTCTGGGAGAGAGGGAGAAATTGAAACTTGGTCTCCCACATCTGAGTCAAGTGCTCTAATCTCTGGGCAAAAACTATAAGGCCACCACTACCAACTCCTCCTCTGGCAGCCCAGATTTTGACTGGGACCAGATCCAGTGGGCAGACTCTGAGTGGTCCTACCAGATTAGGCCTTGCTCGTTACTTAGGTGTTTGGCAACCTATTTTTCCCCAGTTCATGAATCACTCTGTGGCTTAGGCGATAGGCAACCGAACAGCTAGAGTAAGGCAGCAGTGCGCATTCTCAAAGACAGGAACATAGGCGTCTGGGGAAATGTTACCCCAAAAATTTAGGCACCAAGTGATTTTTGGTGCCTACAGCATTCAGCAGGAGTTTTGTAAATCACAGAGGAGCCAAAATTGTGACTTAAGTGCTTAAGTACCTTTGTAGATCTGGGCCCTAGATCTTAATGGCATCACCAGTCCCTTGAGACATCCTGGAATCACCTACATGCCAAGGATCTAATCAGAATGATTTTCATTAGTTTATAGACTAAAAAGCAAAATTAGATTAGATTTGTCTTTAGCTCACTGTTATAAAGTGGGGTTTATTCTACAAGATAAGAAAATAACTATTTTTCTTTACACATAACTAACCTGAGATTTTTCATTCCTTTGCAGGCCAGAACAAAAGTTTCAAACCCTTATTTTTAGACTGTACTACTAGTGAATGGTAAGTAGAGGCTCTTTCCAGCTGTTAAATTAATGATAGTTCATCTTTTGTGCTTTTGAGACAAGGCTAAATAAAACTGTCACTCTAAACTTGTGCAAGTGATGATAAAACTCCCATCAGACTTGCCTGAAAGAAATTATGATGACATTTATCATTTTTTAATCTAAACCAAAGAAGCTTTATTAAAAACCAACTCTTTAGGAAGGGTAGATTTAACTTTGCATACAGAATTTGACTTGCTCTTTTGTTCACGGAATAATGTATCCTCATACATTCAAGGAAATTAAAGTCTAGATAAGATTTCAGAATTAAAGGCCCTATCCAGCAGCAAATATTCACTGCCTTCCCAAACATCTAAACCCCAGATAGTCTAAGTTCCTGGCTCAGTAGGAGTTGAATAGGCAGGTGGATCTAATTAGAGGCCTACAGTGAAATCCAGTTTAAACAGAAACACCTCCAGATTTGCAAGTGATGGATGTGGCTGGGAAGTAGAGAGCTACTGAGCTATATACCTACCGTGCCGCACAACTACTTCAAACCTCCCTCTCCCCATTTGTAGCAGTGAAGCAAGTGAGTTTCTGCATAAACAAGGTCTATCTTTAGTCTACAGTTGGCAGTGCAGTTCATCCCAGGTGGACAGACAGGGAGAATCCGACTCCCCATCATACAAGAGGAAGCAGGGGCTTTTATAAATAGCTTTCCCTTGATGTCTTCTGGAATGGACTTGACACCCAATATGGCACAAAATCAGTCCAGTTTGCACAATCCTATTCTATGCCAAGGAATCTAACCAATTACCTAAAGAGGTACAATGCTATGTACCTCTATTACAAGTCTTTAGAACCATCCATTACCCCTGCTGCTTACCAAATTTTATTTTCATTCTGGAATGAAAGGAAGAAATCTTATTCTGAATCCCAGAGCATGAGAAGAGACATTTTGCAGGCAGTTTAGTCTTCCTGTAAAATGAAACCAATAGTCTCATAAATTTAGCTGCCTGATTACTTTGCCTTCTTGGCAGAATCATAGTGGAATAATCAAAACCTTTTATTCTTACAACAAAGTTTCTACTTTGTAGAAAAAGCTGGATGGAAGTTTTGTTTTATCTAGGTTAACTTGTAAATTCTTCTTATATTTTTCATTTTTATTACTTGCCCAAACATTGTACTGAAAATAAGGAAATCTGCTATTATTATTAAAAGACTGATAACATTGGATAGAGTAGAATATAAATGTTGTTTTTGGTTCTGTAAAAATGGTCACTATATTCAGCTACTTTAAAACAAAAAACAAAAACCACTGACTGCATTTCACATCCTGGACTTGTTCAGACCAGAGTAAGAAATGAAACTGGTACGATATAAGGTATGTTCTAGGTGACTCCAGGGAAGTACAGCTACAGTAAGCACATGCAATTTAGCAACAGATAATGTCAGGGAGCTAACTGCTTAGAACAGTGAAGATCCAGAATTGCTTCACAGTGTTGATTACACAAAGTATTTTAGAAAGACTTTTGCTTTCTCCTAAAAGAGTTCATACCAGGCATTTATTGTAACAAACAGCAAGAGAAACGGGACAGGCTGAGAATTCTGTGGGAGGGAGGGGCATTAAGATAATTTTCACATTTTTTGCTGGCAGTTGGATGGAAGAAGTTATCTCTTTAACTAGTTTTTATCTTGTTGTGTAAGCGTCCATCACTATAGTATCTGCATATCTCCCAAGTGTGTGTATTTTTTAAAAAAAAGACAATAATTTCCCTCTCTTCTTTCCCACCAAGTAGGAGTAAAATGCTTGAACAGAGTTAAGGGTGAACATTTGAGTGGGTGTATAAGCTGTTTAGTTTTGAACACGATGCTGTTATTAATCTTACTTCTTGTGGGAGTTAGTTCCGTAGTATAAACTCAGTGAACGTTTTGTTTCCTATATTCAGGAGTCCCAACTAACGCCTGATCTACACTAATGTTGTAAGTTGATCTAAGACACGTTACTTCAGTTACATAAGTCTACTTACATGTCTTCACCAGGCCTGCTAAATCAACACCGCTGTATCGATCACAGCAGTGCCTATTTAGCTGATAATGTAGACGTGGCCTTATTAATCAGCAATTTAATTATTCCAATGCAATGTAGCTGTCATGGGGGTTCACAGTCATCAAACGAGAGAAGGCAATTGGGGCCAGTCCCATGGTGGGCTTTGAATATCAGGACAGAAACCTTGAACTGGACACTATATTCAGTGGGAAGACAGTGCAGAGTGTCCTTGTGATATGCTCATGTTCTGTTGTTTAGAAGCCAGACTACTAAATTCTGTGCTATTAGGAGGGGTTTTTAGGGCATATAGCTCATTTCTAGATTGCAACGATCAAGCTGGAAGGTAGCAAATACAGTTATAGATAGAAATTGACCTTTTTGGGGTCCAGTAGCAATGAAAAGTCCAAAGGAAGCCAAAGAGTGTGGCCCAGCAAACTGATCATGGGTGCCATTGATAGTGGAAGATGCGATGTGACTTTCAAAGTACATCCCTTGCTCACCAGTATCATTTTCAAATTGCCTGTTATCTTTAGTTAGATGGTCTTAATCCATTGACAAAGCCAGGAGATGGTGGTGTTTATATTTGAAGTCAGAGATATAGAGCTGGTTATTGTCTCCTAGCCCCTGGCTCTTTGGCTCATATTTTCTGAACTTCTCCAACAGCTACATATAGATGCTGAGTAGCAGTAATTGCTTTGCTGCATCGTTTTCATCATGACCCCAATGTCTTCAAGCTCAGATAAGGTGTAGCATACAGCATTTCAGCAGTTTATCTATTTTTGCTGTAGAAAACATCAGCAAATAAGCATCTGCTCACATTGTGTGAGGAGTATGTCCAATTGATTATCAGCTATAGTCATTCTCACTCTGTTTCTAAATATTTTTAGTAAAGTTACAGACAAAGGTAGAGCCTGAGGTAAGTATTTAATGCCTCTTGACACCCCCATCTAGCTGAAAACTCAACATTTTGAAAACAGTTTTTGTTCTGAGCCAAGCTAAGATGTAAGATTCTGCAAAGCTTTAATTATTTTACCTAGACCATTTACAACCCACAACAAAAATAAAACAGCAGGAAGTTAGTTTTCTTTTTGCTTGGCCAAACTCCAAGGTGATGATTTTTTTGTTAAAATTGGTCTATTTTCCTAGCTAGTCAGGCTGAATTTGGAAAAGCATGCTTACTTTCACCATAAAACAGCAGAAAGGATGTTGTTAAAATTATATTTGTGATGCAAAGGGCCTCAGATTAGGCAACTAATCTCTATCATTTGTTCTGATACTAAAAATCTGACAATATTTTAACAAACAGAAGTTGTTGACTTATCCCTCTGTAAGCACTTTTTCAGCTATATCTTTTGAAATATGGAAGCAAAATAAATAAATAGAAATTTACATTAGCTTTTAACATTTAAGTATCTGTTTTGTTTTATTGTTAATGAGTTACAGAGAACTGAGTAAGAAGCACTCTATGATTTTTTGGCAAAAAAAACCCCTCTGATTTAAAAAAATTCTGTTTAAAATAAACAAACAAACATAGCATACGTAATGAGCTCAGCTAGAGATTGGTTTGGGACCCAAATATCTGTCAGTACCACCAAGTATTTTCTCATCAACAGGGTACACCACTGCTGAAGCGTGAAAGAGGGGAAAAAACAAACATTAAGGAGGGAGAAATAAAACTACATTGTATATTAAATGTTCTGGAAACTGGGGAGGAAAATGACATGGTGTGTAGAGGTGTTTATGAAACATCCTTCTTGGATGTATTGTATGTTTACATATTGGGTGAAAGTATGGTATCATGTGTATATATATATATGTTCTAAATTTCTGGGTAGATTTTTGTTTTGTTTTTGTTTGGGATTTTTTTCCTCCAGAAGAAGTCACTTCCTATGCTGTGGTATGTTAATTTCTCAACATTAGTGGGACCCAGGAACCAGTGTCATTAAGCCAATGCCAGATCGCAGACTCTAGGCATTACAACATATATCATAATTTCATAAATAATGGCAGAGCCAAACTACAGGGATACTTTATGAGCCATATCCAGGCCAACAGAGAGAATTCAAAGGACTAACAAATGGCAAAAACATCTGAGATAAAAAACAAAAGGTAAATTCATTTTAAAATGCTAACATTGTTAAAATGTTAAATAATACCGTCAATTGGCTATCTAAAGGACAGAAACAATCTGAATTTATTTTGAAGACTTGAATAGGAAAAAGACAAGCATGTTTGTTAATTTATTCGTTATGTTAGAATTAAGCAACTGGTTTCAGAAACACTTGGCCTTGATTGTGGCAGCACAACAATCTTCACCCATGTGGAAAATCTGTTTAAATTAACATGCAATTATGTTTACATATATTTGTGCTTAATCCCTTTATTTTCCTGAATGAGGGATTTTCTTTCTCTTCTATATATAAAAATGCTGTGTGATGACAAGATTGTGATGGACTGGGGACAGTAAGACTTTATGGCTAAGGAGATTGGTGATTGAATATATTTGCTTTCATCTCTTAGTTACAGATTCAAGTCCAGCCCAGGCCAACAATTATTTAAGTTGATGTTACCAGTAGGCAGTCCAGTGTTCAAAATTAATTCAGTTCAAATGGAGAGAGATTCACATAAAACACTACTACAACTGAAAAGAATTAACACACTTCTTAGTGACCTCAACAAAGAGGCCATGGATTAAGTGGGCATGGAGACTGAACTACATTTTTTGTATCTTTTATATCCTTACACCTAGAGAGTTTTGGTCTTTTTTGGAATAGAATTAAAGTTTATTAGTACATCCTTTGTCAAGAATCTGGCACTTCTGCTGTCCATGCTGTACCAACTTTCTGACTGAATAGATAATTTAATCTCTAGAAATATTATTAATCTAGGAACAAAGTAAATTTTAAGAAATATTTGGAAAATATTAACATATATAAATTACCTGATCTGGATTACATGCATCCTAAGGTATTGGAGAAATTAGTTAATGCAATCACTTTAGCAGTAACAACTATGTCTGAAAAATTACAGACAATTGGGGGAATGTCATAGGATGAGCTGGCCCTTTAACAGTGTTGGGATTCAGCTTCACCTGTGCCAGACTTAGCTCACCTCCCTGGGTGAAGGGGATGAACACAAAGATCATGTAATAGGCCTATTGAGAGATATAAGGGCAGCCTGTAGTCATTCAGGCTCAAGAGGATACTCCATTAAAAACTGGTTGCACAGCTGGGATAGGCAGTAGTGAGGTGGTCAAGGCTAGGTATGTAGGAAGAGGCCCCGGGAAAGAAAAACAAAGCATTTTGGGGTAGGGAGAAGAGAGCCCAATTATTTGGAATTCCAGGGTCAGAAACTCATAATAGTGGACGGACGCACTTGCATCTGTGCTGCCATCATGTGAGGTGGTACATCCACCCTGTCAACAATGGGAAGAATTTATTAGAACCAAGGAGGACTGGAAGCTGAGTCCAGATAAGAGCTAAAAATTGCTGAGGAAAGCTTGTGCCTGGCTAGAATCTAGGTGAAAGACTATGTTGTGTTTCTTTTTAATTAACTCTGGAAGGAGTGGACTTTTGTGACTTAGATGGAGGGCTAAGAAACCTCTTCACTCCCCCCCCCCCCCGCCCGCCACTCACCCCTACAGCGCCAACTTCCCCTCTGCCAGGTGGGTGCTCGACCACCCCCCGCCTCTGCACCGCCCTCGCCCTGCCCCCATTCCACCCCCTTCCCCCAAGTCCCTGCCCATGCCCTGCCTCTTCTCCGCCTCCTCCCCTGAGTGCGCCATGTCCCCGCTCTTCCCCCCTCCCTCCTGGAAAGCGCTAAGCACCACCAAACAGCTGTTTGGCAACGGGAAGCTCTGGGGGGGGGGAGGAGCGGGGACGCAGCCCGGTGGGGGTGGGAGAAGGAGGCGAGGAGGAGGAAGCTTGGCTGCAATTTTTCCCCGTAGGTGCTCCATCCCCGGAGCACCTATGGGGTCAGCGCCTCCCTCTCGCTCAGCTCCTTACCTGGAATATCAGGACAAATGGCATCCTGATCGTACATGGATTGGGACGCGGGACAAAGGGTAAAATATCGGGACAGTCCCAATTTTATTGGGACATCTGGTCACCCTAGGAGAGTCCCATAACCAATAGGAGGAAAAATAGGATAATTCTTGTGCATAAACACAAAATATAGCAATAAGTACAATATTTTATGTGCAACTTTATTTCTTGATTCTTGATCTTTATACTCCAAAAAAATGGAATCACGACATATCAGATAAACAAATTTGGAGATATAATACAGAAAATGCATGCTTAATATTTACATCTAGTATAAAGAACTAAAACTTCATAAAATTAGGAAGGAGATAAAGATTGATAGAAAGTACAGAAGAAGTGAGAGCACACAGCATTGAGAGAGGGGTAAAAGACATGAAAGAAAGTTACACAGCAGTAAACAGAAGAAAGAGAAGAAAAAATGGAGTGAAAGAAGGTAAAGAAAAGAATCTCACATTAAATGTACATAACATTTGATATGTCTGTGCACACACAGTGCTAGTAAATTGAAAGGAAATATGAATTGGTATGAATTTTGTTTTTCAGCTCAAAAAAGCCCCACTCATATAAGTCAATCCAGTTCTGACTGAGATTGCCATCAAGGCTGTCAATTAGTTTAAATTCTTATGGTGTTTTTGGTATTTTTTAATAAGGACAGTTTTGTCCATTGGGAACTGTTCCAAGAATGGGGCCACCAGTATCATATACGTTACTAACAAGCCCATCAGACTGTAACAACTTTCAGTCACTACGCATCTAGGCTTACTCATATTGAGAACCTTTTGCTTTCACATGCTGTCATGTGCAGTTCTTACTAATAAACAGTACTGTAGCTGTATCCTACTATATAGCACTGTGGACTTTTTTCTCCCATCAAATTAACTTTCTGTTACTCTTTTAACCTGAATGGCATTCTTATCTGTCACCCACTTACTCAAAAAGGTCTTTTTGTAAAGTATATCACACTGTCTGAAGAAATCATCAGTTCCATGGGCTTCTGAAAATAGTACTTTTGAATGAATTGTGACATTTTAATAATTTTTAGAGTCTGTCAAGTCTTTAAGCATCTCTTTCTTGCCTGCCCAAGAATAAATCTAGTAGTAATATCTTCTCACTTCTAACAAGCCTCGCCAATTTCTTTGACACTTCATGGAACTAGATTTCTTTATATTAGAACAACATTTCTTGAGACACTTCATCAGTACTGCTGGTTTCCATGTGTTATCTTTGACAGTATCTCCCTGTTGAGTTAAATATTTGGCATTTGTGTTTATAATATTGTCTTTATTATGGCTTTTACTGTTTCTCTCGCCTTCAAACTTGATCTGGTGCTGGCATCAATAGAAATGTTTTCATTATGAAAAAGGGTTCTGGTTCTTCTTACCAATAGTAGTTAGTTCCGTCAGCAGGAATGTTTCTTAAGTCCAGTAAAGCTGAATAAACTCACACATATGTGTATAGTTGGTAATACCCACCACAGTTTTGGATTCTCTGATGTTGAGTGTAAATGATTCCTTATAGCTTTTTTGAAAGCCAAAAACCTCATCTTGTGAACAGAGAAGGCCAAGAACATATCCAGCATTGACCAATGAGTTAACTCCTGTCTGGAGTTAATGACATTTTGAAAAAAAAGATGTTGAGATCCAGTAGATTATGGTACATGTTTATGATGGATTTGGTAGCTGTTTTGAAATGAAAATGCCTATTAAATATTTTAAAACTAAATAGTTTGTAAATGTACTAATTGTGGTGGCATTGTCCCCAACCTTATTTGCATATCTTAAATTTATCACTAATAGCATCTCTGAATCTCAAAAAAATGGTATTGTGAATCATCCAGTAATTCTGCCTTAATTTCATAGATTTTTAGTGCCAAGAGGAATCATTATGATTACTTAGTGTAATTTGCATAGCACAGGCTACAGGATTTTCCCTGTTTATTTTATATTACCTGTAAGTATACTAGGCTTTTCAGAGTAAGTGCTGGTCCCTTCCCCTAAAGTTTATAAACTACTGATGGATTTAAAAGACAAGTGTGTGTAGGTAGGTAGGTATGGGGCAAGCAAATATATTGGTTACGGATGTATAATTACATGGATATTCAGTACACACATAATTACATCTTGGTGGTTCAAATGTGTTTATATTTTTAACACTACTTGTGTTAGGCTTGGTCTACAGTAACCCCCCAAATCAAACTAAGGTACGCAACTTCAGCTATGTGAATAACGTAGCTGAAGTTCGAAGTACCTTAGTTCGATCTTACCTCGGTCCACACGCGGCAGGCAGGCTCCCCCGTCGACTCCGCGGTACTCCTCTCGTCTAGCTGGAGTACCGCAGTCGACGGCGAGCACTTCCGGGTTCGACTTATCGCGTCCAGACAAGACGCGATAAGTCGAACCCAGAAGTTCGATTGCCAGCCGCCGAGCTAGCGGCTGGGTATAGACGTACCCTTAGGATGAACTTGTTCCAGAATCTTCTCTTTTCATTCCCTTCCCCTTCTCTTTTCTTCTTCTCCTCTTTTTCCATATTCAACTTTTGGGTTTTTATGTCATTTTAGTTCTTTTTATCTTCCAAGTATTGTCATAAGTAACTTACACATCCAACAACAAATTATATGTAATGCAACCTCTCAGTGTGTATGTGCCTAAACTGAGTATTACCTTATTACTGTAACCCTCGTCCTTCACCCCATCTCTCCACCGTTTATGAACCTCTTGTTGCATCACATGTAAAATTAGATTGCAAGCTTTTGGTGTGATATTTTGTTAGAAGAACTGAACACCTGGAACTCCAACTGAAGTTAATAGAAACCTTCTGGAAAAGTTTATGTATTTCTGTAAAGTGCCTAACACATGTTTAACCACACACAGACAGCCACAAAAAGACAATGCAGAGTAAATATTTTATGATACTCATCTTTTATGGATTGCTAATAATGAATAATCATTTGTCAATCAATAATCAATTAACAACTCGTAGTTGAAAGGGGTCAAAATTACAACTATATGTTCAACATAGTGTTTCTATGAGTTTAAATCAGTTATGTTCAACATAGTGTTTCTATGAGTTTAAATCAGTTCAATAATTAAAACCTTGAATAAGTCAGTTTTGATTGGATTTATTAAATAATCAGTTAGTTACAGCACATAATTGAAAGAGGCGCATAGTTACCTACGATCTGGGTCCCTGCAGTCTCCAACAGTCTGCTCCTACTCTATTATAGAAGTTCTAACTACCTGCTGTTAGCCTGTCATAATTATACCCCTAGGTTTTGGGGTGCCTGCAGTTTTTGATTTCTAGTGGTTCTGTTTTCTTACCCAAATATATCTTGTTTTTCAATGCACTTCAAGACTTCTATCATACTTCATAACAAATGCTGCTTACTAATTTTGTCGGTATGTTATATTTATGTATATTCCTGTCTATTGCAGTTAGGACATTGCTTGTTCAGTCAGAAGAGCATGGCACTACGTTAAAAGGTCACTGTATCTTAGCAATTTTAGCAAACTTGTATTTTTCCTTTCTTAGTATGACCATAGAGGATTATCGGAGCCTGGTTCATGATCAAGCTATAGGCTTTCTAAAAGTCTGGTTCATAGGCCAACAGGCTTAATTCTGCAAACTCGTACCTTCACTCACATAAGTGCAGTGGGATTATTTAGGTGCATAAAATTATCTATTTCAGTACTATGACCATGATCACCATAACAGCATCTAATGCATAAAGAGAAAGTTCTTAGGCCCTGGTCCTGCAATGAGCAATGTCGGTGCAGACTCCTGTGCCCAATGCAAAGCCCCCTTGAAGTCAAGGGGGCTCTGCATAGAGCTCATTACAGAATCAGGTCCTTAGTTTGTATATGTCTAGTGCTTGTACTGTTTAACACGCTCTTTTAGTATGTGCTTAAAATAAGTATAGTTCAGACAAAAAGCTAAAGACACACATGGATTTCTTTAAAACATTATTTAGTCAGTACTATATACTGATAATGCTATTGCTATTTGGGTATGTAACAAGTTTCAAGTCATGGCTTCCTGGAAAAGCCTGGAATAGTTTTTCCAGGGAAGTGTTGATTCAGGAACCAGCAGTGGTTGAGGTTGTCATTTTATTAAATAGCCCAAGGCAAACATAAAGAGGTTCTCTGAACTTAATCTGCTACATGGTGCTCTGTTTTACGTGTGTGCTTTATATTATGTCCCAAATAGGAAATTTTACTTTGAATTTCTTCAGAGTATTCTCTATCACTATGCTTTAGAATTCAGAGGTAGTCAATAGGCGGACCATGGGCCAAATCTGAACCACCAGATGCTTTTGAACGGACCCCCAAATCTTTTTATTTACTTATTTTTATCATTATTTTTATTATTATTTTCTCTGGAGTCTGGACCTTGACTATACCTTGACCAAGGAATTTGGACCTTGACAAAAATAATTTATTACCCAGATGTTGAGTTACCTGGTGCCTTATTTCAATTTCTACAGTTTGGTGTTAACTTAATTTGATTTTCTATTCTTTCTTAAGGTGGCATGGGAAACATTGCATATTATGGAGGCACCTGTCATGGTTCCATAGTTAAGGCTGAGTTTTGTACTTGAATCAGGGTTTCAACCTGTTTGATTTATATGAAAAATACAGTTTATTCTCCCCAAATTACTGCACCTACTCTGTGGGCACAGAAGGATTTTTTTTTGTGAGAATTTACAAGCAAATTAGACTTGCAATTAATTAAAAAGGGTGTTTTAAGAAATTTAGCCATCTTGTCAGAATTTTTTTGATCCTGAATGGTCTTAATGGAATAATACAGACTTTAAACTTTCCACATAGTTAAAACTCACTCAAATATTGTGCATATGCATTTTGAAGAAAAAAATTAGGATTAATGGTCACTTTTTTGCCATTATTCTTCATAAGTGAGTTTTGTTCTTCAGCAGATACGTTAGTAAATTCCACAAAGAATTGTCCTCTTCAGAATGGCTGCCTTGTTTGTCTCCTTGTTTCTCTCATCGACTTATCTTATTTTGTTAATGTATCCTGTGACTCTAGTAACCAAAACCACATTGCTACCATCAACAGATTCAAGAATATTCTTCTTTTGATTCTTGTGAAGTAGGCTTATACCTGTTAGAGGACAGTTAACATCCTGAAAAGGGGTCTCTGTGACTTGTGTGACTATCTGCAGGTACTGTATATCAACTCAATTCTTCCACACAAAACTAAGGACTATAGTGTATGGTATCTGATTATTGGTGAACATGGAGTATCAGGGAGTCTTTGTCTAGTGGTTTATCATATAGGCCAGTGGAGTCCACATTTTCAGCATATAGAGTGAATGTACTATTTCAAAAAAGTCAAAGGCTAGAAGCAGTACTTGAAGTCAAAGTCTCTTTCCTGTTGAGTAGTACAGAGGGAAGAGAGACCTCCTACAAATTCCCTGCTGGAAATTCCCCTGGAGCAGGAGAGTCACTAGCAGTCACAGTGCCAGTATAGCTGACTCCTGCACATCTCTCCACACTGTCCATGGTGCAGGAGGTGTATCAAGCATAGATAGGAGTGTGTCAAGGGGCAAGAAGAGGAATGTCTGGAGTGCACTACATCCTGGTTATCCTTAACTGGCGTATCATCCCTTGTGAACCTTAGCCAGCTGGCAAAGTCCCAGGGAAGGGACAGCAGATGCTCTGAATGATGCTGGGCGACTGCAGGGAAAGAGTTGGAGACGTGTCATCCTTTACCACCTTGCTGTAATGGCAGGGCTGATTCCAACATTTTGGTTTAAAAGTTGCAAATTGGGGCTTAGGGAACACATTTGTAATTTGCAATCAAATACGTTTTCTTCTTAACACAGTTCTTTTAAGGGCTACAATTTAGAGCAAACAGGAATATATTTTGAGTTGACGGATATATGAGGTTGCATAGTTAACAGATGCAGTAAAAATAAACCTTCTGATACATTAGGAAATAAAGTGCTGATTGCTGAAATGGGCCTCATGGATGCAAGTGGAAATTCCTAGGTGTCTAGCTGAAAAATCTATGAATTCCTGCTCCTGCCCTATAAGGGAGAAGCAAAAGGGTACTAATTTGCAGCAATTGGAACTGTCCATTATCTGTTTTCATTGTACCAAATTTTACAATTATACTAGGGTGACCAGATAGCAAATGTAAAAAATCGGGACAGGGGGTGGGGGGTAATAGGTGCCTATATAAGAAAAAGCCCCAAATATCGGGACTGTCCCTATAAAACTGGGACATCTGGTCACCCTAGATTATACATAGAACTATTATATTTCATATTTGTATTACAACATAGCAAATAAGTTATTAGGGACATTGCTAGAACTTTCCTATGATTTTTACTTTATGATAACATTTGCTAATTTTCTCTTCCCTGATATATTTTTTAAATGATGTAAATGTTCCATTGCCATGCCATGTTTTAAAAAAATGAAAAAGCAATAGTCCATAGAAATTAATTAGGAAACTAGCTCTGCCTCACTTTTGCTTTGACACTGCATCATATATTTGTTAAAGAACCATCCAGAGAATATAACATTGCTTGGTGTTGTGTGACTCTCTGAAAGAGAATTGTATATGCTGAAATGGCAAAGACAATCTGGTGCATAATTAGGACCATAACTCAGGGTATGTCTACACTATGAAATTAGGTCGAATTTATAGAAGTCGATTTTTTAGGAAGCGATTTTATACAGTCGATTGTGTGTGTCCCCACTAAGCGCATTAAGTCGGCGGAGTGTATCCACAGTACGGTGGCTAGTGTCGACTTTCAGAGCGTTGCACTGTGGATAGCTATCCCACAGTTCCCGCAGTCTCCGCTGCCCATTGGAATTCTGGGTTGAGCTCCCAGTGCCTGACGGGGCAAAACATTGTCAAGGGTGGTTTTGGGTACATGTCGTCAGTCGCCCCTCCCTCCGTGAAAGCAATGGCAGATAATTGTTTCACGCCTTTTTTCTGTGCGGCCCCCCATGTTCTTGGGCATCTAGGTGAGGAGGCTATGGAACTTGGGGAGGAGGGCAGGCGGTTATACAGGGGCTGCAGTGGCAGTCTGTGCTCCTGCTGCCTTTCCTGCAGCTCCACCAGACGCCTGAGCATGTCAGTTTGCTCCCACATTAGGCTCATTAGCCTCTGGGATGAAGATGATAGGGGGAGCGTAGAAATATTTGCAGCTGCGGGAGGAAAAAAAGCGAAAGTAGTATTTAAAAAGATACCTTTTAGAGAACAAAGGGAAGACTATTTCACACTGAATCAAGCGATTCACATTACATAGAACATGTGCTTCCCCCCCCTCCCGCCCCCACCGCATGGCTAGTATCAGGAAAGATCCCTCTCCGCCAAACGCGAACAGCTCAGCATGAACGGGCCTCCACCCATCGCATGGGAAAGGCTTTTAGAGTACCTGCAGGAGAGCTTCATGGAAATGTCCCTGGAGGATTTCTGGTCCATCCCCAGACACATTAACAGACTTTTCCAGTAGCTATACTGGCCGTGAATGCATCCCAAGTCTTCAGGGCAAATTAAACATTAAACACGCTTGCTTTTAAACCCTGTATTATATTTACAAAGGTACACTCACCAGAGGTGCCTTCTCCAGCTTCATGGTCCGGGAGCTCACCTTGGGAGGATTGGGAGGGTATTGGCTCCAGGGTGATGAACAGTTCCTGGCTGCCGGGGAGAAGGGATTCTCTGCTTGCCTGCTGTGCGCTTGCCTGCTGCATGGATTCTTCTCCCCATACAGTGATCAGATTCATTACCTCCCGTTCGGTCCATGCTGGAGCTCTTTTGCAATTCTGGGACTCCATGGTCACCTGTGCTGATCAGCTCGCCATGCTGGCCAAACAGGAAATGACATTCAAAAGTTCCCGGGGCTCTTCCTGTCTACCTGGCCAGTGCATCTGAGTTGAGAGTGCTGTCCAGAGCGGTCACAATGGAGCACTCTGGGATAGCTCCCGGAGGCCAATACTGTTTAATTGTGTCCACACCACCCCAAATTTAACCCAGCAATGTTGACTTCAGCGCTAATCCCCTCGTCAGGGAGGAGTACAGAAATCGATTTTAAGAGCCCTTTAAGTCGACAAAAATGGCTTCGTCGTGTGGACAGGTGCAGGGTTAAATCGATCTAACTCTGCTAAATTCGACCTAAACTCATAGTATAGACCAGGGCTCAGAATTTATTCTGTATGTGTGTGGGTTTTGTATGTAAAACTCTTAGTATTATTTTAACATTGAGGTTTTTCTGTTTCATACATAGACATTTTTACTAGTTTTTGGAAAGTACTTCAGCACTGAATTAGGTAATTCATTTGTCAAAACACAGGAGGCAGGGAAAGAGAGAGGTTTAAATAATGTACCCCCATTGGCGCCATATGGAGGCCAAAAAATTCAGAATGTTTAATGGTAGGTGACTTGGCCATTGATTCTGCTGGAAATTGTAGGTGTGGAGTCAATTCTGGTAATATGCCGTGAAATCAATTCCAGTATACCAGCTACCATTGGTGGTCCAGCATAGACGTAACAGGAAGCAAACCAGTAAGACTTTTTTTCAAAGTATGCTTGGAATACTTAGAAAGTACTAAAAACCACTATCTGCTAAAAACTTTTTTGAAGTGCACATTGCTGACCCTGCAAATCCTCAGAACTGGATTGTTTGAGTAATTTGAATACCATAGTTTACTTCCTTATCAAGACATGCTAGGTGAGATGAAATTCAGTCACTAGTCTAGTAAATATTTTAGAAGGAAATTAATATGGAAAGAATGTAATCTGGTGAGCGATGGGAAGAGACAAAGATGAAGCCCCAGATTGTCTGCTGTAGCCAGTTTCTGGTGGTCACACAAGAATGTGGGGCAGACATTCAGGAAGCCAGTTATAGTATTCTGCTTCTCTAGGGGATCTATGCCATCCCTGCCTCCTGGAATAGTTATCACAGTCTGAGAACAGCTGTTTAGTTTTCCAGGAGCCACCTGCCAGCTAGGGATTTCCAGAGCACAGCAGCAGCACTCCAGCCATGCTCCGTCCCCTCCTTGTTATGCCATGAATGTTTAGGGGCTGATTGTGTTATCTCCATGCTGACAGGGTCTCCCTGGAGGAATCTACAGCTATGGGGACCTGGCCAGTTTCTGGCCCCTTTGTTCTGAGTGATTCAAGAGGGCTGGACTGGACAAGAGCAGGGCCGGCTCTAGGATTTTTGCCGCCCAAAGCAAAAACAATTTTGGCCGCCCCCCCCCCCCGTTTTTTAATTACCCCGGCCCCGCCTCAACTCCGCCCCTTCCCTGCCTCCTCCCCCCAGGCTCTCAAGCCTAGGAGGGAGGGGGAGAAGCGGCGCCCACGCCGCGGCCGCTCGGGATCTCCCCCTTCCTCCCAGGTTTGAGAGCCTGGGAGGGAGGGGGAGACCCCGAGCGGCCGCCGCGCGCGAAACAACTGATTCGCGCGCTGCTGCTCCCCCTCCCTCCCAGGCTTGAGAGCCTGGGAGGGAGGGCGAGTAGCGGTGCGCGAGCGGCAGCAGCAGCGGAGGTGAGCTAGGGCGGCCGGGGCACATTTTTAGGGACGGCATTCTGGCGCCGGCCATGCCGCCCCTAAAAATGTGCCGCCCCAAGCACCAGCTTGTTTTGCTGGTGCCTAGAGCCGGCCCTGGACAAGAGACTCCAGCCCAAAGTGAATAAACAGACTCTGCATTGGGAATCTGTTGTCAGAATTGGAGATATCTTCTCCTAACCTCAGAGCACCAGGTTAGCTTGCTCAAATTCCCTTCACCTCATCCTGTATTTGATCAGTTAATCCACATAGTTTCACATCCACTAGTTACACTCTACCCTTTGCTTCGACCCACACCCAGCCCTTCTTCCTTCTGTTGCTGTACAGACAGCTCCCAGAAAGCAGTGTTTTGCAGCATGCAAGGATATGGAATCTCCAAGCATATCTCCTCAGAAGCTTTCCCCCATCCTGTTGAGTGGAATCATGCTAGTCCTACTGCTTTTAGGGCTTTCTGAGCTTTTAGATGGGGGGTGAATGGTAGGCGCTGACTCTCAAAGTAACTGTCTTAGCAAAATGATGCTGCTTATGCAATGAGAAAGCTTGTAAGTTAGTAATTTTGTGCTTTAACTATAACAATTTAGTGGAGCAAGAACTGGAAGTTTTACCAGTTCTGCTCCTAAGCAACATGATTTCAGACATTGCTTGACCTCTGATATTTAATTGCAAGAATTCAGACCTGTTGTAACTATATATGAAATAAGACTTCAGCAGCAGACCACAGAATGAACAATGTACCATACTGTTGTTTTTTCTGTATGTAATTTATGGTTTCCCTTGTAGCATCTCAAATGCCTATGTATAAAATATTCAGATATGATATTTTTATGATGTCATGATGAGACCAAATAGCTCAAGGATAGTTCTCATAACAAATTATTTCAGAAATCTGCTTCAAATTAAGTTTCATGGTATAGATAGAGGTGGGGTTTGTGTGTGTGTGTGTGTGTGTGTGTGTTGATAATATAGATGTGAAATACCAAAGTTTTAAAATATGTCTCAATTGCTAAACTCTGATATTGTAATATTAAAAAAAGGAAAAAAACATTTACCTAAAGGAAAAATAAAATGAAATGTCTGTTGCCCCCCATTAAAATCTACAATTTGTGGGTGAGTTCTGGGATAAAACTAATACAAACAATGTTCTTCAGTTTTTAACACATAAGTCCCATCAGAGTCTTCCGGTAAATAGCTAATTAATTATTAATTAAAAAGGACAATACCTAAGAACTAACCCCAGATCCCTAGAATAATAAAGTAGAACTACCCTCAGGATCAGAACTGGGTGAATACTGCATAAAAGTACTTGTAGACATTCCAAATATTCCTTGATATTATTCACAAACCTTTCACCAAACATTCACCAGAGTAATTTTGACTACAAGAATGTTCAGGAAAACAAAATTTTCACAAATATATATGTGTTGATGCAAAGGTTTGTGCCAAGAGACTTATTCAATCACTTTTGTTTATAAGTCTCAGCCATCTAGTCAGGGAGCAGAAACATTATTATATAGCAAATATATAACACAGGGCAAATTACAAATTGTGAACTGCAGATTTTCAGAGAATATTACAAAGAAACTCTGTGCTGAAATTTTCATAATAAATGCACTGAATTATTTCAATTTGTAAAAATCAGTCTGATTTATGAAAAAAGGGGTTAGTTTTTCTATGAATAGTTTGCCTCGCTCAGTTCAGCATACATTCTGAAACAATAAATTCAACTTTGCCATATATGAAATTTACTTAAGCAATGACTCCAATTAACAAGCTTTAGACAAATTCTCTCCATTTTCCTCAGTTGCTCCCAAAATACATAGTTTTCTATTGTATTTTATCTGAAGTTTTGGTAGGTACAAAAGTGCCACTGCTGTACTTTATACCAAAAAAAGCCCCATTTTCAAAATGGACTGTGCAACACTGCTAACTTGTCAATCATTGTTCTGACCCGTTCACCCACTGTGGCTGGAGCACTGGTCTTATTTTGCACTTTCCTCAGTGCAGTATACCAGCTGCTCTCCCAGCCTTTAAAGAGATGTTATTACATGTTTTAGCCCATTTTATGATCCCATCATAACATCTGGCCCATTGGGAGCTGGGAATACTGCAGCTCAGGTTTCAGCCTATTTTGATATATCACCACCACATGCTTATCTGTCCGACAGCCCACCAAGAATGAAAGAAAATCAGGATCTGATATTCCTGTTTTTTCTAATGTGAAAAAGAAAAGGAGATAACTTTTGTGCAGAAAAAAATTAAGGCCATCATAAACAGTATTTTAATGTTCTAGTTCACGTTTAGATTTAGCTTTATGATGGAGAAATCACATTTTTGGGAGGGGGCGGGGCGGTAAGGAGCAGAGCTTGTCCTGCTATGAAATCCTAGCACCCGATTCTGATCCCAGTTACACTGGCATAAATCAAGAACAACATTGACCTAATTTCAGTTGCTCTAGATTTACACTGTATATGAGAACAGAATTTGGCCCATAATGCTGATCTGAAGGAGAACTCCTAATAAAGAATTTGTGTAATTGTAATAACTTCTGTGGCATACTCTGATATCACAAAAGTTGCAATATGATACCTTCACTCAGTCTGTATATGATCTAGTAGAAAAGGCAGTTGGGTTCTTAGGGTGCAAGCTTTTATTCAAAATCAAATATCTGAAATAATAGTAAACAATACAGAAAATTGCTGGTTAAATACATTTTCTTATGTATTTTAGTTGTAGGCATATTTTTCCTATTCACATTTTCTACAGTGCACGTAAGTACAGGCAGTCCTCGGACTTATGACACAATTGGTTCCTGAAAACTGCGTTGTAACTCGAAACCGCAATCCACTCCATTGCATGACTGAGCATTGTAAAGTCAAAACCAACATTGTAAGTTGAATCAGGATGTCAATTCAGAAACGTTGTAAGTGCCGTTTGTTGTAAGCCGAATGTCATAAAATCGAGGACTGCCTGTATTTTTTTAGAATTTTTTTTTTAATTCAAATACAAATGGATCCCTACCTGAACACTTCACCAGCTACAACATGTATTTAGTGAACCTAATGAACCCCCAAAACACACATCCCCTTATCAACAATAACATTTCATGTCTGAGTAATACCCTTTTTTTTAAAAAGTCTTAAAATAACTTAGTGTTAGTCTTGAATTTTTATAGTACAAAACGGGTTTTGATAAGAAAACTATGTGATACAGGAAATTGATGTGAATAAGCACTGATATGAAAGATAGCAAGAAACATTACATGAGGCAGCTGAATGAAGAAAAAAAGTGAAGAAACAGGGCTTTAAGAAACTGTTACAAAGAGAAAAGAGTAAGGCAACAGGAAGTAGGAGTTTACAGTTTTGCCAGCTCCCATGATTTTATCACGTTTCACAATATTTAATGTTTTTCTTAAAGCTCCAGCTGCTGGAATCAAGAGATTGCATTAAAATTGCAACTTTTTTTTTTTTTTAAAAGACGTTTCTGTCCTCATGGTTACAGAGAAAAAAGCTTGAAAATGTGAAGTTGCTGCACCCTAAAGTCTCAGAAACCAGAGGACTAATAAATTTAGGGTTCTTTTATTTTTATTTTCTAAATTTTATGTTTTAAGATAATTTTGTGAGTTTTGTGTCCTCACTCAAGATTTCTGAATACTTGGAGTTAAGAACATAAAAATGGCCATACTGGGTCAAACCAATGGGTCATCTAGCCCAATATCCTGTCTTCCAACAGTAGCCAATGCCAGAAGCTTCAGAGGGAATGAATGTAACAGGGCAAATATTGAGTGATCTATCCCCTGTTGTCTAGTCCCAGCATCTGGCATTCAGAGGTTTAGGGACACGTAGAGTGTGGGGTTGCATCCCTGACCATCTTGGTAATAGCCATTGATGGACCTATCCTTCATGAATTTATCTAATTCTTTTTTTGAGCCCAGTTATACTTTTGGCCTTCACAACATCCCCTGGCAATGAGTTCCACAGGTTGACTGTGCATTATGTGAAGAAGCACTTCCTTATGTTTGTTTTAAACCTGCTGCCTATTAATTTCATTGGGTGACACCTGGTTCTTGTGTTATGTGAAGGGCTAAATAACACTTTCTCCACACCAGTAATGATTTTAAGGGCTTCTATCGTATCTCTCCTCAGTCATCAAGCTGAACAGTCCTAGTCTTTTTAATCTCTCCTCATGGAAGATGTTCCACACCCCTAATCATTTGTGTTCCCCTATTCTGTACCTTTTCCAATTCTAATATATCTTTATTGACATGGGGCAACCAGAACTGCATGCAATATTCAAGGTGTGAGTTTGATAGTGGTATTATGGTATTTACTGTTGTCTTATCGATCTCTTTCCTAATGGTTCCTAACATTCTGTTAGCTTTTTTGAATGCTGCTGCACAGTGAGTGGATGTTTTCAGAGAACCATCCACAATGTCTCCAAGATCTCTTTCCTCAGTGGTAACAGCTAATTTAAACCCCATCATTTTGTATGGATAGTTGGGATTATGTTTTTCAGTATGCATTACTTTGCATTTATCAACATTGAACTTCATTTGCCATTTTGTTGCCCATTCACTCAGTTTTGTGAGATCTTTTGTAATTCTTTGCAGTCTACTCTGGACTTAACTAATCTTGAGTAATTTTGTATCATCCGTAAACTTTGACACCACAATAATTACACCTTTTTCCAGATCATTTATAAATATGTTGAACAGCAGTGATCCCAGTACAAATCACTGGGGGATACCACTATTTACCTCTCTCCAACTGTGAAAACTGACCATTTATTCCTACCCTTTGTTTCCTGTCTTTTAACCAGTTACTGATCCACGAGAAGACCATCCCTCTTATCCTATGACTGCTTACTTTGTTTAAGAGCCTTTGGTGAGGGACCTTATCAAAGGCTTTCTGAAAGTCCAAGTACACTACTGGCTTACCCTTATAGACATGTTTGATGACCTCCTCAAAGAATTCTAATAGATCTGTAAAGCATGATTATCCTTTACAACAGCTGTGTTGACTCTTCAGCAACTTACTGTTTTCATCTGTGTCTGATAATTCTGGTCTTTACTATAGTTTCAGCTAACGTGCCTGGTGCTTACCAGCCTTTAATTGCCAGGATCGCCGCTGGAGCTTTTTTGAAAAATTTGTGTTATGTTAGCCTCTATACCAGATGACTGGAGAAGAGCAAATTTAAGTGATAGGTTACTGTGAAGGGGTGTGCTCCCCACACTTTCCCTGAAAGGGTTAATGTAGGCCAGATGGGTCCATTAATCTATTAGGCAGCAAGCTGGGGGATATTTAGGCTGAGAGGAAAGTCCTAATTAGGAGAAGCTCACCTGTGCAGGAACAGCTGGGCTTCTATAAAACCAGGGAATTGGTAGCAGAAAGGAGGCTGTAGAGAGGAGGGTTGCAGTCACTCTTCCTGGGAAAGGGAGAGGAAGGGATTTGGACTCAAGCGGAAGGGTTTGTCTAGCAGACCCAGGTGATAGTGGTTAGCTAGATTGGTGGAGAATGCGGGCCTGGGATAGTTAAGGTATGAAGTAGTCCAGGGGAGTCGCAGGAAGATTTCTGCTAGTACAGACCTTGGCTGCTGGAGTTAGGGCCCCTAGGAACTCAGACTACAGAGCGTGCCTTGATTCCCTTACCAGGCACTGAATGAGTGTCACAATCTGGGCAGTGAACTTGAAGTCTGTGATAGCGGGAGGGTACAAACTCCCTCTTTATTACTTATAGGTAAATAAGATAAGGATTAATTATTTAAAGCATGATTTTTCAGAGATGCTTAGCATCTGCAACTCATTAACATCAACTGGAGTTCAGAGCTCAGCACTTCTGGCACATCAGGTCCTCAGTTATATTCATAAAGCACATACTAAATACTTATTGTCCTCTAGTGACTATGCCTTTCAATGGGACAGTCATCAGTGTTTAATAGACTAAAAGTGGTTCTCCGCTGTTTTGACTCAATGTGCCATTGCCTTGTTTATGTTATAATTTTGAAAGGTGCCAATGATCCCAAGCGAGAGAGACAAGAGCAATAATGATACGGGAAGCTTTACATTATATGGGTTCAGTACCTTTGTTATATATTACATATTCTATAAATTATATGTTCTATGATTTTTCTCTCGTTTTGCATTTCTGAATGTTTCACAAAACAAGTGAGGGACAACAACTTCTTGCTGAACAGAAGAAATTCTGCATGTAAATAAGGTGCTGCTTAGTATTTGGGCACTGGTGTCAATGGAGCTATGACAATTCACAGCAGCTGAGGATATGCCCTTTAGAATTTAATGGAGCAAAGTAAACTCCAAAAGAATTAATCAAAAGATGAATCTCCATCTTCTAAAGGGAGCAATTCAGATTGATTTGTGTTAGAGTTCAGAGATGTCCAGGATAATTATTATTTTTTTTAATTTGCTCTCTTGATTAATTTATTTTATAATAACTTCTCAACATATTCGGTTATGAGTCTAAATAATCTCGCTCAGATCATGCTACCTTTAATTTTACTGCTTAATTGTCCTGCTAAAGGCAATATAAAATTCCTTTCAAGAGGAAAAATTATGAATGGCATTTACTATAGTGATACTGCCAAAATGTGTTACCATACATTATCTTCTTACTGCGCTCTACTTTATGCAACAACTTCATGGGCTTTGTACAGACTAGTCTTACACCTCATTTTTTTCCCCCCCACCATTCAGGATTGCTTGTTGTGAAGGAGTAGGGAAAAAATCTCTCTAAAGAAACATTTATAGTTATAACACATTTACAAATTCTAGCCATGTAAATATCAGATACAATACAATAATCATTATAAAAATGAGTTTAGTTTATTTTTAATTTCTAGAGAGAAAAGGTCAGTATGGTTAAATTACTGGAATGGAACTTGAGAGTGTAATGGGACAAAAAAAATGGACAAATAGTTTATTCCCCGAAAAATTCATTTTTCGTTCACCCAAAAATATTGGTGAAGTAGACCCACAGTTTCATCTGAGGAAACATTTTCCATGGTCAGCTTGTATGTGTTCTCTCCCTTTATAACCTTTAGCCCAGTGATTAGGGCACTTTCCTGGGATATTGGAGACCCAGGTTTGAATCCCTTCTCTGAAGCAGAGGCTTGATTTCAGGTCTCCTTCCTCCCAGGTGATCATCCTAACCATGAAAGTTGAGGCTATTCCAGTGTGGTTTACTCTCAACCTCTCCTATTAAAGTTGTTCCACTTTGTATAAATACTTAAATATTCATGGGGCAGGGCGAGGGAATGCTATGAAAATGACTCTAGCCTGGTAACTAAGGTACTCACCTGAAGGTAGGAGAGGTGGAGTCAAATCTTCTGTGCCTAATTCAGAGCAGGGGTTTGAATCCACATCTCCCAGGTGCATGCCTTAATCAGCAGGCTATTGAGTGTCTGTCTGTTTCTCTCTCTCTCTCTCTGGTCCAATGAATATTTGAGTCTTGACACAGAGTGGACAATGTCAACAGGAGAGAGTGACGCACAGTGGAATGGCCTCTAGTCTTTTGATTAGGATGCTCACCTGGGAGGAAGGAGACCTGTATACCTGCACACATTATCCCATCCCCCAGTTTGAGTCTTGTACAATATCTGATAATTTTATATGCAGTATTATCATATGAACCTATAATGTGTATATACACACATCTCTGCAAAGCCTTAGCTTTTATTTCCTAAAACAGTCATGTGTAGCCAAAGAATAAGCTTTCTGTTAAGAGTTCCCTTAACTCACCTCATGAGCTCAACTGTGCTAATTTATACACAAAATGCCTTAGGGAGTTTTTAGTTTTTTGGAAAGTACCCTTCAAACATGGGGAGCTTGGCTGTTTGTTATTTCCTGCATATTTGATAGCAACATACCGTCTATTTATTCAACAACAACAAAAAACATTATCACTTATTATCAAGCATACTTCATAATGCACTCATGCAAGGATGTCAGTAGTAGAATACATTTTAGATATTTTTAAAACATGGACATTTTAGATACCACTTTATATATATATATAAAGATTCATAACTTCCCACTAACCAATAAAAAAAAGATAAACAACACATGCACAATAACATACTTGGAATAGATTTTAGCTTTTTCTAAGAGTTTAAAGAAACTCCTTAAACTCTTCTTGAAAAACACAGTTCATACACTATATAAAATGTTCCCTTACATAAGAAAATGATGCTCAGGACTTGGATTGCCATTTAGAACTGAGGTCATCTATCAGACAAATATTAGGTATGGCCAAACTTCCTGGAGTGTGAGATTCTCCAAATGTCTGGAACTATAGCATTTTGAGTCCCCAAAGTTAGTTTGAGTTGGTAAACAGTTCTTGCTTTAGTTTAAGCCCGTATCTTATTACAAAGAGTGATCAAGCTTTTTTTTTTAAGTTATGTACTCATAGCTGAAATTTTGAACAATTTATCAGCATTGATCAACATTCTTAAGATAGTACTTGAGAACACATTGTTACAATTGTACCACCAAGGTTGGAACCCTGATAAATTCGATTTCCCTGGTTTAGAGACAAGACTTCCTATATTCCTTCTGTTTGCTACTTCTGTTACCATAGGAGCCCTGCAGATTTGGAGGTGCCTTTTCCCCTTGGATCATATGGACCCTCCAGGCTGGGAAGTCTTGCTCAGTGATGAATCTACATTCCTCTAAACTATTGCTGAGGAACCCACAGGGTGAGCCTTGTGGACTTTTCAGTTTCTTATGACCCCCTTTCATGGGTTTCTTACCCCTGCTTATTCCAAAATGTACCATTCATGATTTATGCATTTGTACTCAATGATACGATTTGTGGGTACAAATAGAGAACAAAATGTCTGTGGGCAGAGGGTGGGGAGCCTAGCCAAGTGTCCAATGTGCTGCCCAAAATTAACCTACTCCCCAGAGCAGGACTGAAACCCTGTTTTTTCTCTTTCCACATGAGTTCCCTAACTACCAGGCTGTAGAGTCATTCTCTTCCCACTTAACCCCTAATGAGTATTCAAGAATTTTATACAAAGTGGAACAGTTTTGACAAAAAGTCTTTTCCTGAATACGCTAGGGGCTAGGGCACTCACCTGAGATGGGGGAGATGCAGGTTCAAGTCCCTGCTCCAAAGTGGGGATTTGAACCTTCATCTCTCACATCCCAGCTGAGTGCCCTAGCTATGGGGCTTTTGGATGTAAGGGGCGAGGACATCACCACCCCCTTTTTGCAAATGGCATCTCAATCACTTTGTAGCTCTAAGCCCAAAATGGAAACATTTTGTTTTGGAAATGTTGAAGTTGTTTGTTTTGTCATTTAGACTGAAACAATTCACTGAAATCAACCCACATCTGCAGGGGAAAAAAGTTCTCTGAAAATTTTCTCCTGTCTCTAGTACTGAGCTCATTCCAGAAGCACATGGCAAGAGGAATAGTAGGGCTGCCTCAGGGTGTGTTTACATTACAAGTGCTACACAGCGTAGCTGCAATGCTACACTGCTGTAGAGAAGACACTTGCTACTATGATAGAAAGGGTGTTTCCATTGCTAGTAAATCCATCCCCCCCAGAGGCAGTAGCTAGGTTGATGAAATAATTCTTCTATTGACCTAGAGGGGTCTATATCAGAGCTTAGTTTGGCTTAACTATGTCTCTCAGGAATTTTTCACATCCTTGAGAGACCAACTAGATTGGCCTAAATTTTAGGTGTAGACCAGGCCTCAATCACCTCTTCCTAGTCTCAGGGGAGGGAAATGAAGGCAGCAATGGATTTTTTTTTTTTTTAATCTAAGGCACCAACATATGGCTGGCCCTATTTGTGGGAGAGGGGGTAATTTGGCCCAGTGTATTTATTTTTCATTATAATTTGTCTCCTTTTTTTTTTCTTTCTTTTGAAGTGGAGTGGCATGGAAGGAGGAAACAGGGCTTTTGCTGTCTCATTCCCGACTTTTCCCAGATCCCTAGAAGCTGTCCACAGATCCTCCATGTGAATCAGGATCTGCAGCTTTGGAAGGAAGGAGCTGGGGTGGGGCTGGGACAACTCTATGTACCACCATCACACGTTCAATCCCATCTGGATTCCTGATCTAAGACGATGCTAACGTGGTCAGCATTAATTTAGGCAGACTCTCCACCCACAATGTCCTCAGGTTGATGAAAAAATTATGTGGTTCATAAATTATTTTAAAATTCCTTTTTAATTATTTTAAAATGCTACCTTCAAAAGAGTAGGATTAAAAAGCTCTTGAAATGAAAGGGGAGAGAGAATGAGCTATATCAATATAACAGGGCAGATCTGAGATCCAGTTGTCTCTAACAACGGCAAAATTGTGAAAAAAAAATTGTCAGTCAGAATTACAAATTATAGTTGGCAGCATTACTATAGAACATTAAAAATGTTATGCTTCATTCCACAATTAATTCCTGTGACATAATTTATGAGAGGGACTTTGTCATCATCTTTGCTCTTCTGTGAATGATTAGAAGACTTTTTTTGGCACATCTCATAGACTGTAACTGTTGATACTATAAACAAGAGATACTTAAAGACAGATGTCCACGGACTCCACAAAAAAAGAAAAATTCCCCTTACATTCTTCAAGTACATCTTAGCAGCTGCAGTAGTTGGCATTGGCCATGAGATCTGTGCAACATTAAACTTTCTGGTTTTCTAAGCATTTCAGGTACTATTTTATACCATTCCGTTGTATCAAGCTTTCCATTATTTTTGGCAGTACATCCTTAGGAATGTCTGCTTCATTCAAAGGCAGTGCTGGTGCCAGCCTTGCATTGGGAAAAGAAACTGAGATTGAAGAAAAATATTATAAAAAAGGAACAACAACAAAAAATCTTTCACAAATTCACCCTCTCTTTCAGAAGATGGCAGTTCTTATGATATATTTGAATCACTTGGGAAATGCAGTGACCACATTGTATTTGCCAGAATTAGAGGCCTTTTCAGCAAGATTCATTCACATAGGTGCTTTATTTAGTTGGCTAAAATACTCAGAAAAATCTGAACAATTCTCAGAGGCAGAAAACAGGCTTCATTCAGTCTAAAGAAAGCACACAAAAAAAAAATTTGGACATCTGTCACTGAAACACCTGCTTTGGGCCCATCCCTTAGAAGAATGTTTTGGCTTAATAAATTGTGTGATGAACTAAATTACTGATAGTTTGGATGGTGTTTAAAGTACTCTTTAAAGGTGTTTCTTAGCTTTATGTCTAGACTTATAGTCTGAGATCAGCAAACAGCCTTATTTAGCAGCTATGGGATAGATTGTGCTTTTAGGAACAGGCCCAAGCGAGGGGTGGTGTAGGCAATAACACCCCAGGAGTAGCCCCAGATGGCACTGTGCCCTGACAGCACTCTCTGACACAATTCCCTCACCATTTATCCCTTGCTTTTGGTAGGGGAAGGGTAGTAACTTGCAGGTATACATGAGAAGCAAATTGCGACACCCCTGCACTACCTCAGCTGCACCACTCTAGTGGTCTGGTCAGGAAGTAACAGAAACATCACACCTCCATACACCTATGTTCTCAGACCCAAGGTCCAGGGAGACCATTAGGGATGTAACTATGTGTGTGCAATTGTATCAGCTAGGGGGACATGTCCTTTCTCCATAATCACAGTCATAAGCTAGCCTTAGGTAGCTATTAGTAACCACCGAAGGCCAGATTCTGCCACCCTTCCACATATTAAAGATTAACTTACTCCATGAGTAATTCTGTTGAAACCAATAGGACTACTCATGTAGTTATGTGTACTTGTCAGTTTGAGTAAGGGTTGCAGAATCTGGCCCAGAGTGAAGCAGTGAAATCTGAGAGAGTTGCACCTCAGCTGCAGGTAATAGTTGAGATGGTCCTCATTAGGGGTGTGATATTTATTCTTTGTGGTGGGCAGAAACTCCCATTAAAGCTAATAAGTGTCATGCAAATCCTGCAGGGTGAGAACTGGATCCTGTGTTATGCACTAGATTGAACAGATCCTAAGCAGAGATTAAGTGGACCTAACTCTCTTTTCGTTGAAGCCAGTTCTACACCAGTATAATTCTACTCACTTTGGTGAAGTTTCTTCAGATTTATACATGGGAGGGGAGAGCGAGTTCTGACATAAATTGTCATCCTGTGACAAGTGGATCTTTGAGATTTTGGTGAAAAACAAGATAAATTAGCTAGCAGCAAGAGATTTAGTGGGCTGGCCTATATTCTGTCTACCCATAATGAATATTCATGTAGTGTATGGGAAAGCAAGACCGGGACTAAAATCATCCAGTCACCTTTCCTTTTTAATTTATTTTTATAACTTCAGAATCTATGTCACATTCATCTGCGAGCATTTGTTGTTATTAATCACATTTGTTATGGTAGTGCCTAAAGACCAACCAAGAACAGGGCTCCATGAAACGTAGACAGTCCCTGCCCCAAACAGCTTACAATCTAACTAGACAAGATAGACACAGGGTGCAGAAAGAGGTATACACACAAGCAAAGTGAACAATGTGATGACAGCAAATGTCATGTTAGGTCCATAATTTTTTTAAATTGTATTTATTTGTTTTGGATGCGTTTGGTTCAGAGGGGGTAAGCTAAATGGAAAGAAAGAGGAGACATTGAAGGAAAGAGGGTGAAGAGGGGCAGGTTTGAAGAGAAGCTGAGGTGAAGATACTGTGAGGGAGGTCAAAGGAGATGGTTGGAGCAAACAGTCAATCAACACAGGGCAAAGAAAGTCCAGTCAAAACTATAGTAAGTTCTCCAAATGTCCAGAGGTCCCTGCTTTGGATGCTTCTGGTCCTACAGGCTGGAGTCTCTGGCTGGCTCCATTCAGTAGATTTCACCCAAGATTTCACATGACAGGCAGGGGGGGAGTCACTACCTGGGTCCTCGTTCCTCAAGAGTGTGTGTGTGAGATCTCCCCCACACAGTTCTGTATCCAGTGGGTCCCTAGACTGACTTTAACATAATTTCCATGCTTCAGCTATAATGAGCTATTGTATTTTTATAAAACAAGTGTTATTTTAGACATTTGAATTGGATGTAATTTCTGTACACTTATTACTCATTGTTAGGATTCATCATGTACCCTTGACAGCCAGGGATCTAACACTGGGAATTTGTTCAGCTAACAGGTGTAATTTGTAACAGAGATATTTAAAAAAAAAAATTCATGCTATATCATATGAACAGATTTATTTAGAAAAACATTCAGGTTTCAGACATATTGGCCTTGTCTGAATAATTTAAATTCTCAGAGATTGGTTTGTCATGTGGTTCCCTTCTGATTGGAAGCATTACTCTTTAGGATAACCAATCGTTTGTTATGCTCACTTGCTGCATCATGTCTTATTTAGTTGCAATGTGTAGAGTGCCCAACCATTCCTATACACAAACAAACTGAAAGGGGTATGGAGACATCTTTCACACTCAAAGATGTCATATCATCTGCTTACCCCTATCAAAGTGGAACAGATGGTCCTATTTGTTTATCTGAAACAATGCTGCAATAAAAGATAAATTGAAAGTTTGTAAACATACTATAACAATTCAAATACAGTACAGTATAATAAAGATCACTGCTCCCTTGGGGCCAAATTCTTTCCCCTTACATCAAATAATACCCTATTCAACAAGTAGTTCTAGGGAAATGAACAGGACCACTGAATATGAATAAGAATAGCAGAATCAGACCCTTGATAAGTATAGAAGTATCCAAGGAAAGACAACACTGCCATTTAGGGCTGGACAAAATTTTCCATTGCATATATTTTTCAACAGAAAATTGGGGTTTTGAGGAAATGACAGTTTTAGGAAAAAGTATCTGCTTCTGCAATTTTGGGTTTTGTCAAAAAAACCCACAAAAATTACTGTGAAAATAAAAATATTTTTATTTGGAATGCTACTGCAGTACCTTATAGGAGTTGTCGTTTGGTTTCCTCATGTCCATCTATGGGCCAGGCTTCCCAGCCAAACTGCCTCTCTTGTCTCTTTTTTTCCAGTCCAAGAAAGGTGACTATCACAGTAGATGTAGTTCAGTGAAGGAGCCTGTCCTATAAAGGAGAATGGGAACATGGCATGAGGCACCAGGCAGCATTTCAATTTAGTTTCAATTTCAGAATTTGAATTTCTACGAAAAATTTGAAATTTTCCATGGAAAACTTAGACTTTTTTTTTCATTTTTGTCTAAAACTTCTGCAGGTGAAAACAAAACAAGACAAAACCAGCTCTACTTAGTTGAGGGCCATATTTTCAAATCTTGTGCTTCAACATATTTGTGCATTTAGAATCAAGAACACTTGTATGCAATATATAGATGTGCATTTTCCCATCTTGCAGGTAAATAAGTGCTCAGTTGCAAATACAAAATGTGTAGGCCAATTTCGGAGGCCATTTTTAAAATGTAAAATATGTCCAGGATCATTAGAAGATGTGGAATGCTGCTTGTCCATGATACCTGAATGCATAATTGTACTTGGTTTAGCAAGAATTTTTATTCTAAGATTTTTCCATAAGCTTTTGTGTTTATTATTTGGAAGTATTTTGTTAACTTGATTCAAAAGAAGTAATAGAACTTTTAATCTCAGACAAGTCTATCATGGTACAAACTTGAAGATACGCAAGTATTTTATTGAGTATTATGTACAGAAATGAAAAATGGCAAAGGCAAATGACTCCCTACACATATTTGATTGCTCTGTGTTTAACAGTGTATATATATGGATCTTTGTGCAAGGAAACAGCAAGAGTGAACTTCTGCTATTTTTAAGGACTTGAAGGATCAGCCATATTCCATGTATCCTTCATATGAAACTTTTTATCCCTTTCTTAAGACATAGGCATATTAGTTCTTAAGAGACAAAAAAAAGTGAAGAAAAAGATGTGGGGGAAAGTAGAAAACAAATTGCAGACAATTCACCAGGCTAAAAAAATTGAATGCATCAAAAATGTAAAAATTCTACATTGCTCAGAAGCATGAGGGGCTGCTTCTACACACACAAGTTTTAATGTCACCTATACCTTGCAGGAACTGAACTCCAGACAAGCAGCATAAAAAGCATTTCCAGAACTTTAGGCCTCGGTGGATGAATCCCCACCTCTAAAACTCAGTGTTGTAACTGTCCTTGATTAGACTAGACTCTAGACTTACCCTTAACCATACCTTAGAAACCGAGTTAGGGAACTGTAGTTAAATTCTGTTTTTAATACATTCCCAGGTAACGTGCTTCTAACATGGTTTTGCAGCCCAATGGGGGTGTGACCAAACTATGGCAATATACAGTTTCACACTAAACTGATTAGCCAAACAATGTTATAAACTAGCTGAGACTGTGTTTAAACATGAGCTCCTTAACTCAATTTCTAGACCTGTCTAGATGGAGCCTTTCTTCCTACGGTCTCATACCATTAAGTATCAAAGTCAGGCATGAGGATTTCCCAAAATATCTGAGTGGTTCTGGATTGTAGCCTCACGTACCACCAACATCTGATGAAGACCACCAAGATAAAGGCTAGGAATTATGTAATCCCCAATTATGTAATCCCCAAATTAACTAGGACCAGTTGGAGAGCAGATGTTCACACCTTGCAGACTGCTCCCCCAGCCCTTATCTTCTCAGCAGCTGAACACTGCACCCCACTATGATCAGGTAATGAATATATGAAATTTGTTGACATGCAATTGAACGCTGCTATGAGAATTGTCATAGGAGTGATGAAGTCAACAATGACAGGCTGGCCCCATCCTCGCACATATCTTACTACCATCCCTCTAAAGAGAAGAACCAATTATAGGAAAATACAACAGCGCAATAATGAATGCAGACTTGCTCATCTATGAAGATTCCCAGTGCCTCCCAAGATGTTTTCATAAATCCAAGAATTCCTTCTGGTGAGTGGTCAAAGCTCTCAAAACCTCTGGACTGTCACCAAAAGAAAAGTAGCAGAGGCTATGGGAAAACAGTTGGGTCAAGAGTCAGATCCTACACCAACTACCTACCTTCATCATGCTATGTATGATATGGACCACAGCGAACCACTTAAGAACCTCACATGGGCAACTATCTGCTAGACAAATAGAAAATGAAGGACAGCTCAATATGCAAATGTGGTGAAGACATCCAAACCATGGAACAACTAGTGAACCACTGCCCTCTAAGATCTCTCTCTGGAGGGACAGCCTTGATTTATTCCATTGTACTGAAAGCCATAGAGAGGATGACAAACTTGGATGTCAACCTTTAATATTGTTTTTCAAATTCATCATACAAAAGAAGATACCCATTAAATATAACCTTTTGTGATATGAGACCACATCTTAACTATCCAGGTGATTTTTCATTATTACCGTCTAAAAACATACCTCCCCCAAGGGCTAGATAATGCCTGTTTTGGAGGCAGTATGGAGTCACCTCCTGGAGTTCCTCAATGAACAGAGGTAGTGCTGTACTGTTACATTCCTGTTGAGGAGTTCAGCATATTCCCATTTCAACCAACATTGTCAGACAGCTCTGCTGGCCAACATGTGGAGGGGCAAACCCATGACTTTATGTACTCTTTTCTTTCAATGGGTTTGGATTCAGCCCTAAATAACAGTCTTCTTAGAAATATTAAACTTCAGTACACAGAAAAAAAAAGACATAAAATTACATAAATACATTTACCACACAGAGTTTGGTCTCATAAAAGCCAGGAGTGGAATCTTGGTCCACTGAGGTCAATCACAAAACTCCCATAGACTTCAATGGAGCCAGGATTACATCCCAGAAGTCTATGGATCATCAAGGGAATCTCATCATAGACTCACACTGAAGTGTATTTATGAAAAAGTTTTATGGAAAACTATAATACCTCTTTGGCAATATCCACGCTAACATAATTTTGTGCTTTACTTACACACACACCCTTTTTACTGGAAAAATTCATATCAAACATTTAACCAATGACAAAGAGGTAGCAATGGTCAAACATAAACCAGAATGGTGAATAAATAAGGTGTTTTACTTAGTTATTGATAATTCTCTTTAAACTCTCTTTTCAACTGGTACTCTAACTTTCCCTATCAATGCAATAAGCCAATGCTTCTGCACCTGGGGAATGATCTATTTGGATGAATATCAGTTATATGTAAACTGTATATAACAGTTATTGGAGAATAAACCCCAAAGAAAGGTCTTGGGTTAATACTATCTTTACAGTGGTAATCACTGAATATCTCCTTTCATGCAGTTGGATATGCTTGGGAAGAATACTGACAAGCAGCTGAGAAAATAGAAGACTAAATTTTCTTTGCCTATTTCTGTAAAAATATAGCTCTTTGTGTATGTTTTTTTTTAATGTAGGCCTAATAAATGACCAGATAAATGATTGGATGTGCTGCTGTAAATTGACAGAAGATTCTGGACCAGATTCTTTCCCCTTCCATTCCAGCAGCATAAAGAGACAAGAATCTGGCAATCTGAGAATTTCCCAGGCATGGGAGAGTTCTCATATGACATAAAGATGGCTTAACCAGCATTTACTCATCCTGCATTGGTATTGATGTAGGAAGCATGCTGGGTTGGGAAGGAGCAAAGCTGAAGCATTGCTGTGTTTTGGTTAACCTCAGCTGGTGAACGGTTTCCAGATAACATAGGTTAGAGGAGCCTCCTGGCTGCTCTAATCTGAACTGAGGTCAAGCCAGGCAGAGAATCAGGTAGTTCTCACCAGCTGCATAACAGCCTTACATCTCTGATATGCTATCTGGGTCTTGCCCACCACAGAGGATCTGGCTATCTCTGTTCAGAATTTATCCTTCAGTGGGCAATTATTGCATTCACTTACATTTTAAAATGTGAGTCATTGAGAGTGATGGAAAGCATTAAATGTCAGAAGTCACTAACTTTAAACAACTGAAATGGGATGCAAATGTTTCAATGAGAACAAAAAACAAACAAAAAACAAAGGCTTTTCCTGCATTTTGTTTAATTACATTTCACAACACATTCTTTAACTACTTCTTTTCATTTGGATAAAGTAGATTTTTCACAATTTTTTAGTTATAGGGAAAAGAACTTGGTGAGTGTGTGTATATCCCTGTAACAGCTTACTTACAACTGGCATTGTATACTTTTATTGTGACACTCTGATTTTTTCCTGCATTTTTTAATTTAATTTCATCATTTTTTTCTACCATTTGAGAACTAAATGGACTATAATATATTGAATGTGAGGATAAGGGGGGGGGAAGGAGATTGTTACTTACCTGATCAGAGAAATTTTCACCAGGTGGGTCTTGTGCCCCTCAGGTTGCGAGAAACTGAATTTGCAATCTGCAATAAGGGGGGGGGGGGGAAATCTTTGACTGGACCCTCCCTAGAGGCTAGGCTTTTCAAAGATTCAGCAATGTTTTCTTGGCTCTCCTGCTCCAACTCAGGGAGGAATTTCATGCAAATTTCCTGAGTACACGTTGAAGAAGTCAGTTATAGGTGATCATATAAATTTGTAAATTCTGAATGTATGATATATTTTAAATGAACCTACCAGATTTGCCAAGTAATGGTGCTGACCACAATTGTGCGAAACTCACTGGATTCTATTTACGTGAATTCTCCTAACCCAAAACAAGTGGCTTAGGCTTACACAAACCTCCAAATTCCAATCATCCCTGTACCTGTCATGAACCTCTGTGATACTCACCAATCGCTGTACCCTTATGGTATGGAATCTTTCCTTTCGTACACCACCCATCCTCCTAACAGACTTCAGGGCTTCTTACATTTGATGTCTTTTGGAAGGCAATGAACCCATCTGCTTCCCATCCTTCCTCTTCCCAGGATCTTTAACGGGCATCAGTTGGACACTTCTCCGATATTGTATCTTTCTAAAGGAGCCATGCTGTAGGCCCACCTGGTCAGTGAAGGCTCTTACTCTCACTTCTGCAACTAGCTAAATGATCTTGGGACCTGAAAGACACCTCAGAAGTCCCTGAAGGGTAGCTAAGAAAATCTTCTCTACTCCTGTGAAGCTTGAACTGCATACTTATGTCATTATGCTAGGGTCTCTTGAAAACATTCTGAGTGTGAAATTAGGATTTTCTGTCTTGTGATAAGGGGATGAAGTGAGATCCAAGAGTTTTGGCAGTGTTGTTAGAAGAGTAGTTTAGAGTCACTGTTTCTCCAAGGGATTGTCTGGGATTTGAAAGACTGGATCCTTTAAATTTGTAGAATAGGCCTGGAACCCTACAAGGATTCTAGATTGATGGTGTGCATTTTGCTTTCAGCACATAATCTACTCTTAGTGCCTGGGAGAATCATGTTCAACATCATCACAGAATGTATCAAGAAACAAACAAATTTCCAAATTAGAGAGGAACAAGCAGATTTTAGATCACTGAGATCATGCACAGACCATATTGTTGTTCTCAGAACACACTGTGGAGTTACAAGCACCTCTTGTGAGAAATATTTTTGATCTCCAGAAGGCTTTTCACAGCATACACAGAGACAGATTTTGGAGAATTATGACAAGTTATGGAATGCCAGGAAAAAATAATTAGAATCAAGGATCTATATGATAATGCCAAATATGCAGTCAGAGATGTTAACAACATCAGCCAATGGTTTGTAGTGACAACTGAAGTAAATCAAGGGTGTATTATGTTCCTACTATTGTTTGCACTGGTCATGGACTATGTCAAGAGGAAAGTAACACCAGAAGGCAACCTAGGAATTGTATAGATAAATGAATAAACCACAGTTGGAGCACCTTCTTTTTGCTAATGACATGGTCCCCCTTAGTTCAACATAGTGCTTAATGGAAGGAAAAAAACCGTTTTTGGCAGACACCGTAAAACATGTTGATTTGTTCATCAACAAGAGGAAGACAAAATATATGGCTATAAATGTCCCAAAAGCAACCATCCGAGTAGATGGAGAAACACTAGAAGTAAGTCATTTAATTTTTTGAGGGAGTGAGATGTACAATGATGATGACACCATGTTAGATGTCAAGCAACTAATAACAAAAACAGCAAACAACTTGCATAAACTTGAAAGGATTTGGAAAAGTCACATGACTAGCGCTAACACCAAAATATGATCTCTTTAACACCGGTATCATGTCTGTCCTCTCTTTATGGAGCAGAGTGTTGAAAATCTGCAACAGAAATAGATAAGTAGATCCACTCATTCCAAAATAAGTGTTTGCAGAAGATCTTCAGGGTCCACTGGAAACAGTTTCTTGCAACATCAGAAATTCTAAGCAAACCAACCTGCAGCATCAAACATGGCAAGAAGATGATTGTGGACATATTTAGGACACTCTTTTAAGAATGCCACCACACAACTTCCATATCAAGTGATAACATGGATACAACTTGGAAAGAGAAAAAGAGGGTGTCCTATTGAAACCTTACACAGAGCAATAGAGAAAGAAGCCAGATTCTTCAACATTCACTCAGAAGCCTGGACAGACCAGGACAATATCCTGTGCACCAGAGAGCAAGGGAGGATAAAGTAAAGAAAGAAATCAAGAATAGATAGTCAAGTGACCTGAAGCATCTTGAGTCAGTGCTAGTGGTCAGAACTTGCATTCACTACTCAGGTGCCTGTATAATCAATATATCTGGCAGGCATAGGCTTATTCAAACATCAAGCAAAAATAAGATGTGCCAATGGCTGGAACATGCATCATGTTACATTGGAATAAGAACTTTAATGGGAAAAGACTGAGTGAAGGGACTGAATTAACAGTCTCCTGGAAAACAAATTACAGAATTAGAGAGTCAGGCAAAATGTTTGTTAGGGTGGTATAAGTGACATTGGATAAATCCTTAATTTTTATCTCATCCATGACGTAGCATGATATAGTGCTTGTTAAAACTCATTTGTAGTGTTTTTTACTCAGAAAACCAATAAAGAGTATTTAGAAATCCTCAGTTCTTTTGGTTAATTACTCAAAAATACATTTAACTTGTTCAGCAAACTGCAATCCAGACTTAAAACCCATTTTATAAATAATTGGAAATTGAGATGAAGCTAAATAATCACCAAATGTCTGGTCCTAAAGTTCTCACTTCTGCGTAGATCATGCCTATTACACACAGGCCAAAGTAAACGGTGGTGTGAAGTCAGAGGGTATGTCTACACTGCAATTAACACCTGCTGCTGGCCCATGTCACCTGTCTGAGGCTCATGGAGCTCGGGCTACAGGGCTGTAAAATTGCGGTATAGACATTCAGGCTACACTGCAATTTTACAGCTGACATGGACCAGTCACAGGTGGAGTGTAGACATACTCTCACTGACCCCGGGGAGCAACACAATGCAGTCTGCCTCAGAGGCAGAATGCCTTTCAGATCTCTCCTGCAACAAAATTCAGCATGACTGCTGCTGCCCCTTTCACGAGGGTCAATTTGTTTCCCCCTGTTGTGATGGTCTTGCTCTTAAGGCTGGTGAATAGAGCTGGGTGAATCCGTAGTTCCCTGCTACCCTGGGAAGTAGGAACAGAGTAATTCCTGCATTCCTCAAATACAGGAACTATGTTTCTACCTAGACTGCAAGGATTCTTTTGTCCTCCCCCACCTGCCCCATATTCACATATGAACCAGGCACAATCTGGCCCTGAAGGAAAAATCCCATGCAGTACAGAGAAATAGAAAGTAGAGAAATGGCCAAAACCAACTGCATAAAGGGGGAAAAAACAAACAGATTGATTGTGCATGAAAGAGAAATTCAGGGTAAGAAAATGAGGCAAGAACAGAATAAGCTAACAAATAAGAAACAAAATTAACCTCCCATATATTTTTTTCTTTCAATCACTTTTGCTTGAGCAAAGGCTGCAGATTGTTTTCTTCAGTTATAATTTTCTCTCTTTTTCTGTTTTAATCGCATTCATTGTTTTTTCTTTCTTTTGTTCATTTGGTTTTATCCACTGTTTTTGTTCCTTTATTAATCTATCCTACTTCTCTGATGTCTCATTTGATTTATTTTATTTGCTTAATTATCTCTTTCCATCTCATTTGTTCTCTTCTGCCTATCTGTTTCTTAGGCCATGTCTACACTACAAAGATAAGTCAATCTATGTTAGTTCGACTTACAGCCAACACATTAATTACTACAGTGGCTGATGTCCACACTACCTTCCTTCTGTCGGTGATGCATAGGAGTGGAGGGCAGCAGCCCAGGGCTTCTCGCCTCTGTGATCCCAGCAACCCAGGAGCTGGCTTTCTTGTCAAATTGACAAGAATGACAGCCAATATCAGGAACTCAGTGTGTACACAGACACTGTGTTGCCCTAACAACACTGACATAAGCCCTACACCTCTCGTTGAGGTAGTTTTATTATGTCGGCATAGCAGGGGAGTTATGTCAATGGGAAGAGCATTTCAGTGTGTTCACCGCCACTGTTTTGTCGACAAAAGCTGACTTCTGTCAACAAAAGTGTGCAGTGTAGACAAGACCTTACTTTCATTTTCTTTTGCATCAATTTTGTCTGCTGACAGTTCGGTCCACTTCCCCAAGCCAACTAATAAAGTTCAAGCAAAAGGGCAGAGGCAGTAGCAGGCAAGGAGCAAATACTATTAAGGTTTCTAGAGAGGAAACCAAAGTATTTAAGCCTGGGAGAACCAGGATCAAATCAAATAAACTGGGTCTACATTTTTAATACTTTCTTCTATTAAAATTTGAGCATAAACTAATAAAATCCTGCTTTTCAGAGGGCACAGTAGCAAAGGGAATATTAAAATCAAATCTAGCAAGACAAATAAATCAGATCCCCCCAAACCAGATTTTAGACATAAACACATTATGTTGGTGGAGAACATGTTCAGCAGGATCAGTTTGTCATATTACCAAAAAAAAAAAAAACATTCCAAAAGGTCAGAAAAGTTTTATACAATGAGCGACAGAAATTTAACAAAATGACAGAACCCTAAAACTGCTTGTTTAAGAATAAATAATCCACGTACTAGAGAAAAAATAATCATTTAAGCAAATGTAATGAACTCCTGAGTGTGATTCTCTTAAATAGACTCTGTTTTCTAGGACTTTTCTACATGTTGTTTTTAATTTTGTTTTTGCATCCTGCATTGTTTGTGTTACCTTCTGGGGAGAACGAAAATCTTGATTTTTTTTGCCCTTTTCTGTTTTTAATAAAAACCTATCTTTCTCTCTTCTGTTCCTCATGTAGCATGACCCAGTGTTCTGTTTTGTGTGTGTGAGGCTTGTGATTTCCAAATTGTCCAGTTTCAGACTTAAATATTTGCTTCTATCAGGAGTTCTCACCTTACTTCACAGGGAATATTGATCTAATTCAAGATATATTAACTGGCAGCCTGAAAGTGAAACTACAGCAGGAAAAGATAATTGTGTTACCTTCTGTAACTGATTGTCTCATAGGTGGAAGTTCTGAAGGCAGTAAGGGGAGTATGTAACATCATGTGTTAAAGGGAACGTTACTGCTATTGGTTGGTTACAGCCTGTGCAGTGTGCTTGGCTTCACTTTTTCTAGATAGCTAATGCTTTTTATAGGGAGGGAAAGCTTTCAATAACCCTTAAATATCCAGTAGTCCAGCCCTTTCCTCAGGAAACCATCACTGGGCACCAGCAATCTCTGAAAACACATCCCTGTCTCTAAACTTCTCTTCATGGGGAAAGGTCAATTGCAGAAACCTGAGTTCAATATCCCCAATCTTCTCTGTGTTGGCAACTGCATGGATACAATAAAGGTTGCAGACTCAGTAAAAAGCCAAGACCAACAGTAATGCTAGGAGGAAGGGCAAGTTTAGAATCATAGCTCCACATACACCTTTTTACATTAGCCAGCAGAGTGCATAGCCAGTGCCATTCTGTCCTATACTGTACCTCAGTCACAAACAAAAATGAGGAACCCCCTTTGATACAGTGCACCCCTGCACCTCCCCTTTTCATGGTTGGTGGCTGAAGAGCCACAGTCTGGCCATTATTTTTGCTTGTGTACTTTAATGTATGTAATTTATATTAATGAAAGGAAGGAAGAAGAGGGGTGTTTTACCAAACTCACATAACCTATCATGTACTTCCTATATCTGTAGTAAGGAAAAACCTGGCCTCCTGAAATAGAAAATAAAGAACAAAAATAGCACTCAACAGGATTTTTATGCTGTCTATTCACAAATGCAAGAAGCTTGGGAAATCAGCAAGCACTACCATTAAAGGATGAAGATTATGATCTACTGAGCATAATAGAAACCTGGTGGAAATAGTCTCATAACTGGATTGTTAATATAATTAGACAGAAAGGAAAGAACGGGTGGAAGTGCTTTCCTTTCTGTCTAATTATATTAACAATCCAGTTATGAGACTATTTCCACCAGGTTTCTAATACATGAGATTTTCAAAGTAAGGGAGGAGCCTCACCACACATCTCGCATTAAAATTAAGTCAGTGAAAGCTGCTGGGTGCTCAGCACTTTTAAAATTCAGATCACTTATTTAGATGAACTTAGGAGCCTAACTATAGGCACCCATTTTTCAAATCTTGGGCACAGCTTGCGCCTTAAACTCAGACATTACATAGCAAGTGAGGACTTCCTGAGTGACAAAAAGAGAGAAGGAAGAGTGAGAACAAGAGTTACCATAAAGTCAAGCACATGTCTTAGTGGTTCTTAGTGGTTCTGTTAAATTAGTTTTTGTTGGTTTGTATTTTAAAGATCACTTCTCACAGGTTACACAACATTAGTGAATTTAAGGAAGAATTTGAATGAGGATAAAAATGTGGTTTAGCACAGAGTATTTGTGCATAGGGGGAGACATGGGAGAAAGTGCAAATGAGGGAGTGGGAGGAGGTACTGAAGGGAATGTGGGGAATACAAAAATCCCAAGGTCAGAGTTATAGATTGAAGCAGAGTGACCTTACAATCAAGCATAAAGAATTTACAATGGTGAGCCAGTGGAGGGCTGCAAATGGAGGAGTGACACTGAACAATGAGCAATAAAGATGATTTATTTTGAACAAACTGGAGCTCGGCAAGGGAAGTGTCTAAAAGACCTGAGAGGAGGAGGTTATAGTAGTCAATGCTGGAGATGTTCCGGGTGTGGGCAAATGATTTAGGATGGGAAGGAAGACAGATATTTTTAAATGTTGTGGAAGAAGAAGCAAAAAAACATTTGGTCACTTCCTAATGTGGGGGCAGGAGTAGAGGGAGGAGTAAGATAAATCACAGTTGCTTTGAACTGGGTGACTGAGAAGATGGGGATGCTATCAACAGCAATGAAAAATGGAAATAGAGGTGAGGATTGGGAGGGAAAATTATGAGCTTGGTTTTGGGGTGAACTTGAGATGTCAATGAGCCATCCATGGTGAAATGTAATTAGATGCAGGGATTAAGAGGAATAAAGAGAGCTTTAAAATATATAAGAGGAAAAGAAGTATTAGAAAGAAAATAGGTGTAGTAAGAAGAGAAGAAATTATTCTAAAAGTAACTTTTAAAACTAGGCTTTGTCTGTTTGATACTTCTAATGTACTGTAAGTAAAGTACTGAATAGGATTTTAAGAAAAAAAATAAAGTGGGTCAAATTTGGGGTTTAAGGTATTTGATAGTTTCTCCCTAAGTAAGAATATAATGTGGCCTTAATACATCAGTTCATTTCCCACCCCACAAAGTTTACTAATCCTATGATGCTAGGAAATTACATTTTTATTGCAAAACCTCTGCTACACGTGTTGTTGTTGTTTTTCCAACTTCCGGACATGTAGGGGTTGGTTCTCCATTCTGTTACAGCACTTTTCCACCAGAATGAACTACATTAGTGGAGTTTCACTGGCATAAAAGTGGTGTAATGAAGTGCAGACATAGAAGCTCAGATTGCCACACTGTGAGATTCTTCTGATTTTAAGTATGGCTGACACCCACTAAATGCATAGCTGCAGTGTGACTATAACAATTACTTTAGCATGTTTATTATATCAGATTCTCATTTGGGAAAGTATTTCATTGTGTACTATAGCATGTTTGCAGCTACATAAACACAGTAATGTATTTTAGAAGTTCCTTATGTCTGATCATCATTATCTTTCAGCATTTCCTTTAGCATGTTTATATTCATTTAGCAGGTTTATTTTGTTTAGACCAGAGCCAGATCTTTTCCCATTGAAGCCAACAGGAATTTCACCAACAATTTCAGTGGGAGCAAGACTCCGTACTATATATGTATGGATAGAAAAAGTCAAACTTCTGGCAGAGAGGAACTGGATAACTCAGTGGATTCCCAGTCCTGCAAAGTGCTGAGGGCTTCCTGGAAGGTGATGAGGTTGCTTAGCATCTCAGCAAAGGCTCAGACTCGTAGTCATTTCCTTTCTTTTCTAGGTCAGTGATTCAAATCAATCCATGACAGTAAAGAATGAAAATTGCTACAATTGGAAGATATTTGGTGGCTTTTGTGACTTACATTATAATAACTTATACCAATATATGAATTGCTCAAAGTACCTTCCAAAGGTGGAGAGTATTATTCTCATATTGCCAGTGGGGTTGCTGAAGCATACAGCTGGTTAAGTGACAGCCACAATTCGCGCAGGAGGAGGCTGTGGCAGAATCTGGGATAGAACCCTGATCTCCTGACACACTGTTCATCTCTTCAGCTGTCAGACCATGTTGCCTCCCCGGTGTAGTTTGTTCTAGTGAAGCGACCACACCACAGAAAACACCCACTATTAGAACTGCCATTAATTGACAACCTTGTTTGCAGTCTCAGTAGAAACAGCAAACAAAGAAACACTGAAGACATTAAAACCAGACTCCACAAAGTACAAGAAAATATTTAGTAAGGAGTAATCCTGGTTTGCCAGAGGAATGGACTTAATGACCTAATCAGTCTCTTTCTATCGTTAATGTTTGATTCTCTGAATGGAACTGAATTACTTTCTCACCATGAGAAGTGGTATCTCAAGGTGAAGGCTGGATGAGTCACAATAATAGGGTAGTATGAGGAAACTTGAACTGCTCTTGAAATTGCTGTGGCTAAATGGAGGACTGTGGTCTCCAGAGCTGTCAGTTTGGAACGTACACAAGCACTACATTTTAAAAACAAACAAATGCTACTCTCTGTGATAAAGTAAATGTATAATGTAGGATAAGTTTAGCATCCCCTAGTATATAAATATTCTTTAATTTTGGAACAGCTTAAAATGTAGATTTATAGCTGATAATGCTGGTCTATGATTGCCACTTCTCACTACTTACAGCTCAGTGCTGAGCGCCTTTAGCTCCTTCAGCTTTAGTAGGAGTTGAAGATGTTAAGCACCTCGCTAGATTGAGAACTCTTTCTCCCCAACACTTGAGAAAATGCAATCCTACAGGATTCACTCCCTGCATTTTACTTATTTGAAACTTTGGCTCACTGAGAGAGCCTCAAGAGAAACATATTTTAGGATCTTGGGAAACAGGAATGAGACAGTCAATATAATGCAGGGCACTCAGTCTAAAATAGCGGACCTCACTGAGCAATCAAAATCTCAGTTCTTTACACTGACTAGGCTTCTCAAGATCAGAGATCAAAGCTTTATAAAACTAGACAATGTTGGTGTCCAGTTTAATAGAACAGATAGCTTACTGCAGCTGTTGGGGACTGCAACTCAAAAACAGAGCCTCCCAGAGACAGCTTTAACCCTAGGAATGCTGAAGATTTTGAATTCTCCAACGTGAATAAATGTCTCCCCTCCTTAACAAGGTTATATTTCCAGAACAGTTATTCATGGTTTTTGAATACTGTAACTGGAGACAGAAAACACTAACAGAATCCTATCTAAACTGGCTGTGCACTCACTATCTTGGATGATTTCAGGGTCAGTAAGACAGAGGTAATAAATGAGTTACAACGCTTCAAAACCAATAAATTCTGAGGCCCAGATGGGATTTAGCCAAGGTTCTTAAAAGATAATGAGGAGGAAAAATGTAGACTGGTGGCAGTAATACTGGAAAACTATATTATTATGAAAGCAATTTTGGAAGTCTACAGGAGGAATAAAAATGACACACGCAACATTTGGTAAGCAATGTAACAGAAACTAAATTAAAAAGCAAGTGTAAGAATACTAATAACAACTAGCCCCAAGTATAAGAGCACCTGCTGAATGATCACGCTGGTAATAAATACACCTCTCTAAGGGACCTGTCTCAGCTTAGATTCTTCAGTGGTAGTTTTCCTAATTTGAAAATCAGATGTTCATTTTTAGTTCATTTTTTTCAGTTTCAATCAGTATCATCATCAGCTTCAGGAAGGGTGGATTAAAGCCTGTCATTGAGTTTGAAACGTAGCTAACCTGGGACTTTCAAGATATCTCAGCAAGAACATATGGAAAGAGAAGGGAAAAAATTAAAATTGCAATACAGTGTGCATCTCTCCATACAGACTGATACTGGACTTCCAAGAAAAAGAGCACTTTTCATGGTCCCCGGATGTATTCTGATTAATGGTGATGACTGTATACATGAGCTCTAATTAATACTAGTGGAAAATCGCAGTTGAAATATAATTCTGAAACTCAAAGTGTTTTTAGTGCCCTCTATACCACTGACCTCTCGAAGTCATTAGTAGAGCTGAATGGTAATGTGATTTTCCATTCTGTGACAAATTATGAGATTTTGAAAAAAAATTCATTCTGTAGAAGAACAAAAACAATAAATCTCAGAACTACGAGCAGAATGGTTCCAGGAGAATGAGCTGCCAAGGAGCTCAGCAGGCAAGCTGGCAAGAAATCAAGCAGGGTTCGATCAGAATTTTGTTGAAATTGACGTTTAGGTGGAATGTTTCAATTTCAACAAATTGACATTTTCTGACAGAAAAATATTATGTTGGAAAATTTCCAACCAGCTCTAGTCATTGGGTCTATGTAGTTTCAGAGCACTTCACAATCATTAATGGGTTTTATCATTGTAACGTCTGTATGAGGTAGGGAAATAGTATCCCCAATTTACAGATAAGGAACTTGGTAAGGGGTGAGATTGTGACTTGCCCAACATCACACAGCAAGTCTGGAATTGAACCCAGATCTCCTGACTCTCAGACTAGGACCCTCCACTAAACTATCCATCCTTCCCAAATTGTTCCTTCCTCCAGCTGAAGTTGTTGGTTTAAATTTTGTTAATGCAATAAAATATAAAGAGACAATATTAACAAATAGAATAAAGGGGAAGTTGATAGCAATGAATATAAATTAGTCATTAAAATGCAAATAATTGATAAGGAATGCTAAAGATATTAATGAAAAAATCCCTCACTGGTAGGGTTTAAGAACAATAAGAAAGGTTTTTAACATCAGAAATTAGAAGAATCCTATCAATGGTTATAGATCCGTCACTGGATGAAGATGATAAAGTTGTCATAATTATGCAGACAAGGCAGAAGTATTCAATAAATATTTCTGTTCTGTATTTGGAAAGAAGCCAGATGACGTATTCAGAGACCACAAAGATGATGATGAAATACTTTCCATTACAGCGATAACTAAGGAGAATGTTAAACATCATCTCTAAAGTTAAACCATTTAAATCAGTTGTTCCAGATCATTTTTACCCAAAAGTTTTCAAAGAGTTGGCTAAAACTGTGAACAGGACAAGGGTTGATGATGGACAACCAAATGTTTATCAGATCTAATGTATTGTCAAAGAGTTAAAGGTGTTTATAAACTCTCCAATATTATTTGCTTTGGGTTATGTTTCTACTGAGACCCTGGTTCTACTTGATTATATGACAAACACCCAAAAGCATTCATTCTAAACTTGAAAGTTCATTGATCAAACACAAAAAAGAACAAGAAATTAAAACAAGCTCTTATTTTCAGAGCTACCTTTCTTTGATGAAAAGGAAAGGATTAATTTTACTTTCAGTCCTGGTGTGCAAAGGGTATTTACTTCTCTATTTCTAATAGACAGATACATGATAGGGGAGAGAGAGGATAGAAAATGTGGGGGAAATATGATTTTTGTTGTCTCTGGAACACTGGATGGCTGGACAGTCACAAATGGATGCTTTGGCTGGCAGGTCAACCATGACACCTGCTGCTTGGATCCTGGATCATGCTTTGGTCAGGGACATCATCTGTTTGGATCCTTTCCTTTTAGACAAGGCAAGTTTGGATGAATGCACTATAGATGATTTTAGGATTCAATGAAAAGCCAAGAGAGTGAGAGAGATGATCAGAGGCAAGTGAGGGAGGGCATAAAGCAACACAACAAGAGAAGGGAAAACAATACAGGATTTTATGTGCCTCTGTGGTGTAGGGAATTAGCTGTCCCCACTGAAGGACTGAGGACTGGATGTCATGGTAATCTGATGGCTTTCAGCACTGACAGGTGAATACAAAGTTCCTTACACAAGAGCAAAGCCAGCTGGCCTTCCTCTTGGGAAGAAAGTCCTTAGCTTGGTCTGCTCCATCTGTCTTGAGGTCAAGGAAGCTGCAATGAGTTGCAGTGCTGCCAGGTTGGAATATGAACTGGAGGAAGATGATTCTTTTTTTCAGTCTCTTTATAAGAACCCCAAAAAGGGTAAAAGTGGACGACATATTTTATCCTCATTATTTTGTACCAATTAAATCCATTTCCATAAGGCCAAATTTAGCATAAGTAACTTTGTTCCCACATTTTCTTGTTTACCAAGTATGATCTCACATAGTCCTTGAATTATATCAGTAGGTCCTGGTTGTTTAGACTAATACAGTTTCTCTGTCTGGTTTTTTTGCAACTATTATAACATTAATCATCAAAAACAACTTGACCTATTTTTTCATGGTTATTGTAACATCTTATGAACTTTCACATACTTTTTACAGTTGAACTTAGAGTAACTTTATAGGGTCCAATAATCACAACAGATCCCATTGTGTGATGCTCTGGCCAAAAAGGTTCATACTTTTATGGATGCATAAACAAGGATTAGTGAGTAGGGAGATTGTATTACCTCAGTATTTGGCACAGGTGAAACCACTGCTGGAATACTGTGTCAGTTCTGATGTCTACATTTCAAAAAGTGTGTTGAAAATAGATTGTGCAGAGAATAGTTACGAGTATGATTCAAAGACAGGAAAACATGCCTTACAGTAACAGATTTAAGGAGCGCAATCTATTTAGTTTGTCAAAGAGAAAGTTACGGTGTGACTTGCTCATGGTCTATAAGTACCAACAGAGTAAAAGGTGCCTGTAGCAGAAGGCTCTTTAGTAGACAAAGGCATAAGAGGATCCAGTGACTGGAAGTGGAAGCTTGACAAATTTATATGGAGATGAGTTGCAAATTCCTCAATTCTCCATCATCTGAAATCTTTAAAACCAGGTTTGGATATCTTCTTAAAAGATACACTCAGGTTCAACCACAAGTCATTGGCCTTGACGCTGGAATCATGGAATGAATTTCTGTGGCTTCTATTTCTGTAGCAGGTCAGACTGGATGATCACAATGGTCCCTTTTGGCCTTATAATCTATGAATATTTATGCTATAGCATATGTAGCATCATCTTAACTTCACAATATTTGCCCTTGCTTCTCTAAACTAAGGGACAATACCCTGTCTCTTCTTCTAATGTGAGTATTGTCAAATGAGTAAGAGGAGTGACCTGAAACTAACATGAGTACAAATTATAGCCAAAGTTTTCAGTCGTTCCCAGTGTGACACTCCAGTGTGTTCAGAATCTGCTGTAATTAGTGGTAGTTTTGCAAATGGAAGGACTGCAGTATCAGTCCCAAAAATAATGAGTCCAAGAGAAAGACTTGTAGGGAATGAAAAAGAAAAAGAAGAAAGATAAAGGTATACAGAGGAGAAGAGAAAATAAATAAATAAATAAATGGAAGCTGAGAGAGTATTCATCCAAAACATTTTATAAAACTTAGTAGATTCCAATCTTGCAATGAAAAAAAAAAAGAGCTCAACCCAGGCTGCAATTTGGATCAGGACATAAGCTTTTGCAAAGTTCAGGTGTGAGCCAGATCAGAAATTCCCCAGTTTCAAAGTGATCAGATCCAGGGGTTTTGTATGGTCCACTTCTTTACATAGATCACATATGATAAAGGATTGAGAAAAAAAAAGCCCAGAGAACTTGTGTAACATGCTAAGACAAACTAGTGGAGGAAGAGCTCCACTTAAAGTAATTTAAGAGTTTATTGTTCCCAGAGTAAATAAATCATAGAACTCCTATTATCAATTATGAGAGTTATCCGTTTGAATCCCTCTGCATAACCATAGGATAATATCCTCTTTGATATGCAATGACAGTAAATGTATCCCATAATGTTTCATGCCTCTTTTCAAAAGCCCAGCCAACCCGCATGTCTGCCATCTGTGACAGAAGCATGGATCCTGCACAGCTCTGCACTATTGTGATGAGTGTTACGAGCATGGAGCGCCTGATCCTGCAGTATTTGCAGAGTTGCCAGAGGAGCCACGGGGAACATGACAATTCCTTCAAGGCTGGCTTGCTGCGGGACATAGAAAGAAACAATTCAAGGTTGTTGTTGGCATTCACAGAGCAGCTGAAGACTGCAGAGCACTAGTTCTAGGCCCAAGAAACAAGCACTGACTGGTGGAATCGCATCGTTATACAGGTATAGGATGACAGGATGACAAACAGTGGCTGCAGGACTTTCGAATGTGCAAGGCCACATTCCTAGATGTGTGTGCAGAGCTTGCCCCAGCCCTCCAGCGCAGTAACACCAGAATGAGAGCTGCACTGACTGGCAATCGCTATGTGCAGGCTTGCAATGCCAGATTTCTACCAATCAGTCAGGAATCAATTTGAAGTTGGGAAATCCACCAGGGGGTTTGCTGTGATGGAAGTGTGCCGGGCCATTAATCGCATCCTGCTACAAAGGACGGTGACTCTGGGCAATGTGCAGGACATAGTGGATGGTTTTGCAGCAATGGGGTGGACTGATAGATGGCATGCATATCCCTATTTTGACACCAGACCACTGTGCCACAAAGTACATCAACATAAGGGGCTACTTTTCCATAGTATTGCAAGCGCTGGTGGATCACAGGGACATTTTACTGACATCAACACAGGATGGTCAGGGAAGGTGCATCTTTCAGAACACAGGCCTGTTCCGAAAGCTGCAAGCAGGGACTTTCTTTCCAGACTGGCAGATTACCATTGAGGATATTGAAATGCCAACAGTGACCCTGGGAGACCCAGCCTACCTCTTACTCCCATGGCTCATGAAGCCGCACACTGGCCACCTCGACAGCAGCAAGGAGCACTTCAGCTACAGGCTCAGCAGGTACAGAATGACAGTTGAATGTGCCTTTGGCTATTTGAAAGGCCACTGTGCTGTCTACTCATGAGATTAGATCTCAGTGAAAAAAATATCTGAATGGTTATATCTGCCTGCTGCATGCTTCATAATATCTGTGAAGCAAAAGGGGAAAGTTTCCATCCGGGTAGAGGTCAGAGGTGGAATGGCTGTCTGCTGATTTTGAGCAGCCAGATACCAGGGCTATAAGAAGAGCTCAACAGGGAGCTATATAGTTCAGGGAGGCTTTGTTTTAATAGTGAGCTAAAGTAATGTGTGTTGCTGTAGTGTGTTCTGCCTGGGTATTTTTGTTTGTTTTTTTGTTTTTTTTGGTTGGTTTTTTTGCATCCCGGTACGAACCTTGTAACGAGTGCTTTGTGTGTAGTAATATAACATTGCAAATGCACCTATTGCTATTATCTGTGAACGATGTCAGCTCTGGACAAGATATGTTGTGAACTAGATGAATTAAGTTTCCATAAATAGACTTTTATTCCAAACCCATGCAAACAGACACATTTATAACTGAATGAAACTTTATGAATACAGGGAAGGGAACCTTTGAAGGGGAAAGAATAGTCATTTTAATTTCACAAACACATACACCAACCGTCTGTCTCACAGGTCAGTGTATGTGCTGCTGTGATTGTTTGTACTCTCCCCCAAGGTGGAGTGATGGGGATGGAGTGGAGATCAAGGATAATCTAGGCATGGCACAATATCTAAATGAATATTTTGCATCGGTCTTTAATAAGGCTAATGAAGGGCTTAGGAATAGAGGGAGCAGGACAGAGGGGAATAAAGGAGGGGGGGGTTGACATTACCATATCGGAGGTGGAAGCCAAACTTGAACAGCTAAACGGGACTAAATCGGGCGGACCGGATGATCTTCATCCGAGAATATTGAAGGAACTGGCGCCAGTAATTGCAAGCCCCTTAGCGATAATTTTTAATGAATCTGTAAACTCGGGGGTGGTACCGTTGGACTGGAGGATAGCTAATGTGATTCCTATTTTCAAGAAAGGGAAAAAAAGTGACCCGGGTAACTACAGGCCTGTTAGTTTAACATCTGTAGTATGCAAGGTCTTGGAAAAATTTTTGAAGGAGAAAGTAGTTAAGGACCTTGAGGTGAATGGCAATTGGGACAAATTACAGCATGGGTTTACGAAAGGGAGATCGTGCCAAACCAACCTGATCTCCTTCTTTGAGAAAGTAACAGACTTTCTAGATAAAGGAAATGTGGTGGATCTAATATACCTCGATTTTAGTAAAGCGTTTGATACGGTACCGCATGAGGAATTATTGGTTAAATTGGAAAAGATGGGGATCAATATGAAAATCCAGAGGTGGATAAAGAACTGGTTAAAGGGTAGACTGCAGCGGGTAGTACTGAAAGGTGAACTGTCAGGTTGGAGGGAGGTCACCAGTGGGGTTCCTCAAGGTTCGGTTTTGGGTCCGATTTTATTTAATCTATTTATTACTGACCTCGGAACCGAATGTAGGAGTGGGCTGATAAAGTTTGCGGACGACACAAAGTTGGGAGGGATTGCCAATTCGGAGAAGGATCGGGATATCCTGCAGGGAGACTTGGATGACCTTGTAAATTGGAGTAATAGTAATAGGATGAAATTTAATAGTGAGAAGTGTAAGGTGATGCATTTAGGGATGACTAACAAGAATTTTAGTTATAAGCTGGGGACGCATCGGTTGGAAGTAACGGAGGAGGAGAAGGACCTCGGAGTCCTGGTTGACCGCAGGATGACTATGAGTCGGCAATGTGACGTGGCTGTGAAAAAAGCTAATGCAATCTTGGGATGCATTAGGCGAGGTATTTCTAGTAGGGACAAGGAGGTGCTGCTTCCATTATACAAGGCGCTGGTGAGACCTCATTTGGAGTACTGTGTGCAATTCTGGTCTCCTATGTTTAAAAAGGATGAACTCAAACTGGAACGGGTACAGAGAAGGGCCACTAGGATGATCCGAGGAATGGAAAACCTTTCCTATGAAAGGAGACTCGAGGAGCTCGGTTTGTTTAGCCTAACCAAAAGAAGGCTGAGGGGAGATATGATTGCTCTCTTTAAATATATCAGAGGGATAAATACCAGGGAGGGAGAGGAATTATTTCAGCTCAGTACCAATGTGGACACGAGAACAAATGGATATAAACTGGCCGTGGGGAAGTTTAGGCTTGAAATCAGACGAAGGTTTCTAACCGTCAGAGGGGTGAAATTTTGGAACAGCCTTCCGAGGGAAACGGTGGGGGCGAAAGACCTCTCTGGCTTCAAGATTAGGCTAGATAAGTTTATGGAGGGTATGGTTTGATGGGATAACATGATTTTAGTCAATTAGGCAATAACGTGTCATCGCTGGTAAAATGAGGGTCCGGCTGGAGAATCTTGCCTGTATGCTCGGGGTTCTACTGATCGCCATATTTGGGGTCGGGAAGGAATTTTCCTCCAGGGTAGATTGGCAGAGGCCCTGGAGGTTTTTCACCTTCCTCCGCAGCATGGGGCAGGGGTCGCAAGCTGGAGGATTCTCTGCGACTTGAAGTCTTTAAATCACGATCTGGAGACTTCAACAGCTGAGTTAAGGGAAAGTGGGTGGGTCAGCTTTTGTGGCCTGCATCATGTGGGAGGTCAGACTAGATGACCATAATGGTCCCTTCTGACCTTAAAGTCTATGAGTCTATGAGTCTATAATGCAGTGGCCCCAGATACCACTGGGAATGTGGAAGGGTGAGTAGGGAGGTCCCAGAATGCAGTTCTCTATGGGCTGCAGAGGGAGGCGAACACGGGTCTATTGAACCTGAAGGTCAACAAGAGTTTCTAGCATGTCTGCTTGCTGCTGGAGAAGTGGTAGCATCTTCCGCTGCACATCTCTCTCCTTTTCCTGTGATTTTCTCCTCTCCACTCTATCCCTGTCCATTCTGTCCATGAGGGTGATACTTCAAGCTCTGTGCTCAGTATCCGAAGCACCAGAAGCTTGCAGGATCTCTTGGAACATGTCATCTCGCGTCCTCTTCCTTCTCCTCCTCATTTGGCTGAGCCACTTTGCTGGTGTAGACGGAGAGACCCTCCAGGCCACATTTCTAGCTGCAAAAGATAAAATACACAGAGGTACTATTGTGAGTGTATTCACAAGATAAATGGGTGGACTGAACTCACTCCCCTTGATCCACACAAGTTGCAAGCACTACATAAAGCACGGTGGCAGTCCCAGCCATGGTGAGTATGGAGGAAGGAGGAGGAGGAGGAAGGAGGCAAGTTGGGACAATAAAGGCTCAATAAGGCAGCTCACAGATATGAGTACAAAGAGATAGGGCAATTGAACTGAATACTGGCACCATTTTGCACAGGTGGTGGAGATTTTAGCTGATATCTCACTCCAGAGGCTGAAAGGGTATAGCTCTTGCAGGCATCTGGCTGCAGACTGGGGCCGTATGCTGCTAGCCTGTGTGCTGAAATGGTGCCTGCTGAAGTAATTGCTGAGTGGCATGGGAAAGTCTCCTCCCACAGCAGAAGAAATAAGGCAGCTCTCCCCAGAAACCTTCAGCAAAGGATGCAGACTACCTACAGGAAAATTTCCTTGAGATCACTATGGAGGATTCATGGGACATCCCGATGCACATAAACAAACTGTTCTGCAGGGCCCCCTCTGCCTAGCTGAACAGGGGAATGAGAAGCAGAGAGCAACTCTGCCTCTATTGGTTATATCACTACCTCTTCTAGCATGGTTAAAAAAGCATAAATGAACAGATGTGTCTCTGCCATATCAAAGCAAACTGCAAATTTACCAGAGTTTCCTTCCCCCTGCATTAAGCTCACCTGTGCTGGACTTTATAGGGACTGGCTCGACTGCTCTGGAGTCAAACCAGGTCCTGGCTTGCTGTGCCACTGGATCCCCCGATCGCCTGTCCCCCATACTCCTCCTTCTCCTCTTCCTCATCCAACACCTCCTCCTCACTGTTCACACCAGGGACCTGTGACTCTGGCTTGTCCGAAGTATCCAGGAGGTGGATCTTGGGGGTGGTGGTGGGCGCTCCGCTGAGGATAGCTCTTTGTAAAATAAGAGGGTTAAGAGGTGTTTAGTTAGCTGTCATTATATCACTGTTCAAAAAGGTTTGAAACTTGTCTTTTTTGACTCAATGTAGCTGTAGTAACTCCTTTAGCATTAATGAAAGTTAAGTGCATCCAAGGAGAGGACCAAATTCTGTTCTGAGTTTTTCCAAGTGCAAATCAGGAGTAACTCTATGAAAGTCAGTTTTGGTTTTCCAGATAAATCAGTCTGCCCATGACTCATTTTTATTCACATTGCCATTTTCCACTACATATGCTTTCAGTGTATCATACCTGATTGCCCTTATTTATTTATTTTGGATGGATGGAGCTGGCAAGATGATAAAACCTAATGGTACCCAGTGAAAGTAAATTGAGTTAACTGGATTTACAGCGGTTTAGCTGAGAGTAGGATTTGACCCAGTTAAAGCTTTTAGTCATTTGGGGGGGGGGTAGAAAATTAATATCCCCCTCCTGCAAAAATATGGTTTAAATCATTTAACAGTTAATGGGAACTACTTCAGCTCTTAATAGCATGAAGTCCAAATGTTGATTGCTATTTTCCTTCAATGGTTCAAAGCTATCCAATGGTTCAAAGCAGGGGAGGTCATTCTGAATGAAAATCTCTTCCCTCAAATTAAAAAGTCTTGTGTAGTCACCTGAATTGCAAGCATGGTGATCTTCCTTGCTATATCATATTCATTACATTTGCCAATCAGGTTTGAATATGGGACTGTGGTTGTGTATTGGGGAATGTTTACTGATCTTACATTAAAAGAGGCTGAACTTAGCTCCAACTGGCTGACGTAAAACATTTGCACATAGAAGTTTCACATTGCAGATTTTAAACTGATCACTCTTAAAGGACTCAGTGAGTACTGACATACATAAAACTTCAGGAAAGGCTATAATTAAAGTTAATGAAATCTTCCAAAGATACCTGTTACATTTGAGCTTGGGAAGGGAAGTTCATTCATCCTCCATTTTTCATCAAATGCAATGGCTGAAGAATAAACCTTAAATCAGTTTTTGGTTTCAGGGATTGTCTTTCCAGCAAGGCAGGTAACTATTTTTATACAAGGTGATATTGTGCTTTTTTCATATTTCCATGTAAGGGGAAACAATTATTTCTGTTGTGGATGAAAAAAGATATTAGCTCTTCATGGACCTATTCCTACATAACTTAAAACTTGGTTTTAAAATTCTAGGTACATCAGAATCTTGAAAGGAAATCAACTGAAAAAGTTGTCCTCTCTTCCTTTTTTTCTTAGTATTGGTCAATTTCTCTACACAATGTTAAAATGTACTTATGGCAATGGATATTAATTAGTTTGATGGGGTGTCTGCCCCACACTGGTGGAGAAAGGGGTAAAAGCAGCCCTGGGGAGGCTGTGCAGCAGACAGCCAATCAGTGAGGGGCTGCAAGAAGCAGCCAATCAGGGCAGAGCAGGCCCATATATAAAGAGAACTGCAGGGCAGAGAAGGCAGTTCTCTTTTGGGAACCTATGGAGAAGGGACTGGCTCTCTGAAGGGCTGATGGAACTGCTAGCACCCTGGACAGAGCAGTGCTGGGTTGGGTCAGGGGAGTGAGAGGGAGGTCCAACCAGTTTGGCTGAAAGACTGAAGCCCTGATACGGGGCAGAGAAGGTGCTAAGGCTATGGGGAAGTGTGCCAGGGAAATGGATGGTGGGGGTTGAAGGAGATGCAGTGCATAACTGCTGCATAGAGGGTCCTCCCCCACCCCCACCTGACCCCACTTGCCACTTCAGCCCTGGGCCCCAGCAAGTCTAATGCCAGCCTTGGTGACCCCATTAAAACAGGTCCCAACCCACTTTGGGGTCCCAACCCATAGTTTGAGAACCGCTGCATAGCACATCCTTCTACATCACTTCTGCCTTATACAGACAGAGCTTAACTCTGTTTGTTCCCATCCACCTTCCTGGCTCTGTCAGGCATTGGGAGACAGCAATATCTAGGCCTGACCAAACAGAGATACATTTCCTCCTCCTATTGGTGATGCTGTTCAGGGTAAAAAGCATCTCACTAGTTCCCACAGTGGCCGAACATGTACATTGAACAGGGGAGGTTGTGGGTGGGACCCCAAAATGAAGATATGGGGGGGGGGAGGAGGGAGAGGGAAGTACAGGTACCGATTACCATGATTTGGATCTTTGGGAAGAGAGAACAACCTCAAACTGAAATGCATTTCCATTAGGAAATGTCATGGACAATTGTGCTTTATTATTACTACTATGTTCATTATTTGTATTACCATAGCACCTAGCAGTCCTAGTCATGGAGTTGTGCTAGGTGTTGTGCTAATACAGAACACAGACATTCGTTTTTTACGTTGTCGTCCCCCGCAAAGAATTGACAATATCATTATTGAAGCTTTATTGATGAAAGGATAGGTTTTTGAGAATACAAATCAAGATTAAAAAAGAAATACCTTTGCTGTAGAAGCTAATGCTATTTTAGCTCAAGAATCAATATCAGAATTTTCAGTTAAACCTGGTTTCAATCCTCAAAATTGTCTCATATTGATCTTTTAAGCACAACAAAATACCTTAGTGGAGATGGTCAGGAAAATGTTGTTGTTTTGAAATTTCTATGAGAAATGGAAAACATTGACATGGAAAAATTTTTAATTGTGAAAAATGTCCGTCTCTATACCAGACTATAACAAATGAGAGAACCTAATGAACAAATATATTTCGAAAACATCCAAACATACCGAATTTAACCAGGATAGATTCTTCAGCAGGGAAAAGTAACCCTCTGAACCCAACAACACACAGTAAGGCCTTGGCTACACTTGCAAGTTGCAGCGCTGTAAAGCCGCCCCCAGTGCTGTAACTCACTCCCCGTCCACACTGACAAGGCATTTGCAGCGCTGTATCTCCGTGGTTGCAGTGCTGCATGTACTCCACCTCTCCGAGAGGAATAGCGAGTGCAGCGCTGCGGCGCCAGTGTGGCCGCCCAATGCGCTGTGAATGGCCTCCAGAATTATTCAGCAGTATCCCACAATGCCTGTTCTAGCCATTCTGGTCATCAGTTCAAACTCTACTGCCCTGGCCTCAGGTAACCAACCATGTGACCGACCCTTTACATTCCCCGGGAATTTTAAAAATCCCCTTCCTGTTTGCTCATCCCGGCGTGGCGTGGAGTGCTATCAGCGAATCTTTCCAGGTAACCGTGCCTCCACGCGCCAAACGAGCCCCAGCATGGAGCAATGGCGAGTTGCTGGACCTCATCAGTGTTTGGGGGGAGGAAGCTGTCCAGTCCCAGCTGCGCTCCAGCCGTAGGAATTACGATACCTTCGGGAAGGTATCAAAGGACATGATGGAAAGGGGCCATGACCGGGACGCCCTGCAGTGCAGGATTAAAGTGAAGGAGCTGCGGAGTGCCTACCGCAAAGCCCGCGACGCAAACGGCCGCTCGGGTGCTCCCCCCACGACCTGCCGATTCTACAAAGAGCTGGATGCGATACTTGGGGTTAACCCCACCTCCACTCCGAGCACCACCATGGACACTTCAGAGCCGGTGTGGGGGGGAGAGGAGGAAGAGGAGGAGGAGGAGGAGGAAAACGGGAGTGATGGTGGTGGGCCTGATGGAGACACCCCGGAATCCCTGGAGCCATGCAGCCAGGAGCTCTTCTCGAGCCAGGAGGAAGGTAGCCAGGTTCCCGGTAAGCGGGTTTTTTTTCCGGGAAGGAATTTTTTCGGTGCGGGCTCTTTGGGAGAGGAGGGTTAGGCATGCATGCCTAGATGCGGAATAGTGCATTGATGTGGTTTATCACATCGCGGTAATCGGCCTCAGTAATCTCCTCGAATGTCTCATCCAGAACGTGTGCAATGCGTTTGCGCAGGTTTATCGGGAGAGCCGCCGTGGTCCTTGTCCCAGCCAGGCTAACGTGTCTGCGCCACTGTGCCGCGAGGGGAGGGGGGACCATTGCTGCACACAGGCAAGCTGCATATGGGCCAGGGCGGAAGCCGCATTGCAGTAGAAGACCCTCCCTTGCTTCCCAGGTCACCCTCAGCAGCGAGATATCATCCAGGACGAACTCCTGTGGAAAATGTTGGGACAGTGTTCAGTGTAGGTGCCCCCTGAAGCTGTTGGCTCTCCCCAAGGCACAGAAACCCAGAGGACAGTGCAGCCCTGAAACAATCAGTCCCCCTTACTCACCATTGTGAGGCTCCCGTGGGATATGTGTGCTCTGTTTCGGACGGGAAAATTATGCTATTGTGTAGACCCTGTGTGTTTTCTACTCCTTAAGTGCGGGGGGAATCATTACTCTGTCTGGTATGAACAATGCTGCCTCTGTTAAATGTTGCATTTTGCCTATACAGCTGCATCAACCTTGAGAACTCAGCTGTCCCTCTTATCGCCTGCTCAGAGACTGCAAAGACTCAGGAAGAGACCGCGAAAAAGCAAAGAAGACATGCTGCAAGAAGTGATGTGGCAATCTATTAAAGAGAATGAGAAAGCACAGGACTGGAGGGAGAGAGAAAGCAGGATCCGCCAGGAAAATGCAGCGCACCGGCGGCAAAGCACCGCGCACCGGCAGCAAAGCACTGATAGGCTCAGAAGCATCCTGGAGCGCCAAGCAGACGCTATCCAGGAGCTCGTAGCCATGCAGAAAGAGGAGCAGTACCGCAAACGCAAACGCCACCCCCCCCCTACAGCCCTTGTCCCAAAACTCTTTCCGTTGTGCCCCACTGTCACCTCCAACCCACTTAACCCCAACTTCCGTGTTCTTCACGCCACCCACTGCCTCCAACACCAGTATCTTCACCACCCAGCCCTGAAAACCACGACCCTTACCCTCTGCACTCAACCCCCATCACCATGCAGTATAGCTATCCTGAAGTGCAGCACTCACTGCACAGCACACCAGACAGGACATATGCGAATCTGTGATTGTACTGTTCCCCACTCCACCCCCTTGTTTCTTTTCAATAAATGGATTCTTTGGCTTTGAAAACATTCTTTATTATTGCATAAAGTAAAAGACTCCTTAGCCCAGGAACTAAACAGGCACTGCAAGTCTGCTTGTCTGCCAAGCAGACACTGATTAAGATTGGAACTACTGCACTTCACTCCCGTGCAGGGCACCAGATATCACTGCTGGTTTTCAGCCTCAAATTGCTCCCTCAAGGCATCCCTAATCCTTGCAGCCCCGCGCTGGGCCCCTGTAATAGCCCTGCTCTCTGGCTGTGCAAATTCAGCCTCCAGGTGTTGAACCTCGGAGGTCCATGCCTGAGTGAAGCTTTCACCCTTCCCTTCACAAATATTATGGAGGGCACAGCACGCGGATATAACCGCGGGGATGCTGTTTCGGCCAAGTCCAGCTTCCCATACAGAGATCGCCAGCGGCCCTTTAAACGGCCAAAGGCACACTCCACAGTCATTCGGCACCGGCTCAGCCTGTAGTTGAACCATTCCTTGCTGCTGTCAAGTCTCCCTGTGTAGGGTTTCATGAGCCACGGCATTAGCGGGTAAGCGGGATCTCCAAGGATCACAATGGGCATTTCAACTTCCCCTACCGTGATCTTCCGCTCTGGGGAAAAAGTCCCGGCCTGCATCTTCCTGAACAGCCAAGTGTTCCGAAAGATGCGTGCGTCATGCACCTTTCCGGGCCAACCTGTGTTAATGTCAATGAAACGCCCACAGTGATCCACAAGCGCCTGGAGAACCATAGAGAAATACCCCTTCCGATTAACGTACTCGGATGCTAGGTGGGGTGGTGCCAGAATAGGAATGTGCGTCCCATCTATCGCCCCTCCACAGTTAGGGAACCCCATTTGTGCAAAGCCATCCACTATTTCCTGCACGTTACCCAGAGTCACGGTTCTTCTGAGTAGGATGCGATTAATGGCCTTGCAAACTTGCATCAACACGATTCCAACGGTCGACTTTCCCACTCCAAACTGGTTTGCGACCGACCGGTAGCTGTCTGGAGTTGCCAGCTTCCAGATTGCAATAGCCACCCGCTTCTCCACTGGCAGGGCAGCTCTCAATCTCGTGTCCTTGCGCCGCAGGGTGGGGGCGAGCTCCTCACACAGTCCCATGAAAGTGGCTTTTCTCATCCGAAAGTTCTGCAGCCACTGCTCGTCATCCCAGACTTCCATGACGATGTGATCCCACCACTCAGTGCTTGTTTCCCGAGCCCAAAAGCAGCGTTCCACGGTGCTGAGCATGTCCGTGAATGCCACAAGCAATTTAGTGTCGTACGCGTTACGCGGCTCGATAGCATCGTCGGACTCCTCACCCTCACTCTCACTGTCACTTTGGATCTTAAGGAATAGTTCGACAGCCAAACGTGACGTGCTGGCGAGATTCGTCAGCACACGCCTCAGCAGTTCGGACTCCATTTCCCGCAGACAGATCGTGCTGCACAGAAACCGTTGAAAGATGGCGCCAAAGGTGGACAGAAACAAAGGGATTTCTGGGATGCGAAGCGATGCATCACAGGGCATTGGGACAGGACCCAGAATCCCCCACACCCACGCCCCCTTCCCACAACCCACGGCGCCAGAATGGGAAAAGGTGCTCTGTGGGATAGCTGCCCATAATGCACCGCTCGCAACAGCGCTGCAATTGCCGCAAATGTGGCCACGACAGTGCGCTGGGCAGCTGTCAGTGTGGACAGAGTGCAGCGCTTTCCCTACTCAGCTGCACGAAGTCAGGTTTAACTCACAGCGCTGTACATCTGCAAGTGTAGCCAAGGCCTAAGTCACTGACTACTCAGTATTACTGAGGTGTGCTCTTCAGTGAGAATTGAAACTTCTCTGGTTCTCAATGTCCCCTAGGGACAAGTGGAGAACTTGAGTCCGCATCAGTTACAAAAAACAGGTTTTTGCTAGTCCTTGCTCTCCAGAAACAACCTGTGAGCTTTGTTGCCAACAACAATTGTGCAATTAAAACTTGGTTAACTATTCTATAGATGAGACACAAGTCAGAGAAGATTTTGCTGTATTCCCCCATAGCTGCACTAGCTCTGCAATGATAAGTAAAAATTAGTGAAATAATATTTCTGTCTGTAACATTAGAGAAGATGTGTCAGAATACACAGTGGAGGGAAACTGATGAGTGAGAAGGTGACTTTCTAACCACAACCACATTTTAAGTGACAAAGTATCCCCATGGTTTCAAGTACAACTTTTTTTTTTTTTTAACCTTAAGTCAATGACCACTTCTGTTTGGCAACTGATTTTTGTGAGTCCCTTGAGCAGTAATTTAAGAGAGGTTTCACCGTACTATAGTTACAAACAGGAATCACGTTACCGGCTGCTGAAAAACAAACAGATCTGGGGTGGAAAGTAACATCCAGTGCACAGCACACGTCACCACAGTGAGAATAGAAATTTTGGCCAATGAAACAGTGGTAAGCCCCTTACAATTATGAAAAATGCTATGGAATGTTGAATGTCCTCACAGAGCAAACAGGATCTTGGTTTTAAAGGGTTGGGTCAGATCACCTTGCACCAGTTTGGGTGAATAAGGGTAAATATCACCATCCTATACTAGCTAATCCTCTGAACTCTAAGAAGAATCCACCTTGAGGAAGAGAATGTGAGGCCACTATTCTTGCTTAATTTCTACTGGATCAGGACAGAAAAGTTTCCATCTGTGCTCCTGGTGGAGGCTGCAAAGGAGACCTGCTGAATCAGAACATCCCCAGTTGTTATGGACATTCCCCCTCCCTGACCTTGAAAGATGCATGGGGACTGGCCAGGAAGTTGGGTTATGGCTGCTTTGCCCCACCACAGTCTTACTGCTGGTTGTACTTTACAGTGATCAAGGGTTTATACCAGCAGAAACTGGTATAGAGCCTGGCATGAATTTAGCCTGTTGTCCAAAAGACTCACATAGTAATCTTATTCTCTGCACTTATTCAGTGCTTGTCATACATAGATTTAAATCGCTTTCCAGAGCTGGGTGAGCATTATTACAGAATTCTTCACTAAAAATCCTACTTACTGTTCTGATGAAGGAATACCCTTGAATGACACTGAGGCTTGGTCTACACTTACCCCCCAAGTCGAAGTAAGGTACGCAAATTCAGCTACGTGAATAACGTAGCTGAATTCGACATACCTTACTTCGAACTTACCGCGGTTCAGACGCGGTCCACACGCGGCAGGCAGGCTCCCCGTCGACTCCGCGGTACTCCTCTCGTCTAGCTGGAGTACCGCAGTCGACGGCGAGCACTTCCTGGTTCGATTTATCGCGTCCACACCAGACGCGATAAATCGAACCCGGAACTTCGATAGCCAGCCGTCGAACTACCGCGGTAGTGTAGACATACCCTCAGTCTCTGCACACAACTTCCTACCTATAGGATGAACTTGAGAGGACAGGACTGTGTTTTTATACTGTTGCAATAAACTCAGTGGGGCTAGATTCTCATCCTAGTTACACTGATGTGTCAATGAAGTGACTCTGAATGTACTGGTGCAACTGAGATCAGACTGTGGCTCAGTGACTTTCCATTGTTGCCATTTAATAACTGTCCTTTAAAAAATATTAAGATGTATGATGTTCATATCTGGACTTTAATCAGAGAATGGAGGTATTTGATTTAAAAGTAGCAGTGAAATGTTAAAACTGGGTCAAAGAAGCCTAAGATCTTTCTCTGAATTCAAAATGCATATACAGTATGTGAAATGTTCTATCCTAGTCTGTAAGGGGGAAGGGGTGTAACTAGCATTTCCTCTTCTGTAAATTTTCAGACTGGAATGCAATAGCACATCTGTATGGAATTAACATGGCATCTCTCCCTGGTACATACAGATGCATGTGACTGCACAACTAGAGTCTGTGATCTTGAGTCCTGATTTGTTTTACCTAGTAAAAACATCACGACTGATTGTACCTACGGGTCCAATAATTAAAAAGGATAATATGATCTTTCTTAAAAAATAAAGTCATCAGCCAACCTTGTAGTAGTTTCAGCACTTACACCCTGTATTTGTGCTTCAGAGACACTCTTCAGCAGGCTAAACACCAAACCAAACATTTACATTTTTAGTCACTGCTAATAGATTCTAGACAGTCAAGAAAATAGTGTTCTACTTTATCTAAATCATATCTTGGAACATTTCTGATGACTCCCAATGTCCCAGTTGGTATGTCACTGGTATAAGTGAGTTGCTTTAAAAGTACAGTTTTGATATGTCAGATAGAAACATTCCCCACAGATCTTTGGGTGTGATTTCATCACTGCATTATACCAGTTTGGCACTGGTCTAGCACTATTGAAATCAATGGAATTACACCAGCATAAAACTGGATTAATGCAATGGCAGATCAGCCTAATATATGTTGTACCGATACAAGTTAATGATGTATTCCCTAGTGATTGAGGAAAAAATATTTTTTTTATGTATGTATTTATGCAATCTTTTTAAAAGTCACAAACTACCAATTGGAGTTCTACATGTTGAGCACTTGCAGATTTGAACCCTAGATAAATTTAGTAACTGACAATATTTAAATATGCAAGTGGGCCAGAAGTTACAGATTTAATATTCCTTGGGAATGTGTTCATCTGTGTACCCAGGGATTGTCACCATAGTATTTGTGTACTTTAACACTTCAGTTTGTCCTCTAAGATATTAAACAATCAAATTCTGCCCTGAATTATATCCCATACAAAGCTAATGAAGTCAATGAGGCTGCAGTGTGTATAAGTTAGGGCAGAATTTGGTCCTAAAATGCCCAAATCCTGATGATGATTTTCACTTCATATTGTACTAGGAAAAGAGAAAAAAATTAAGACAATTACTATTTTATTTTGTTCAGAATCCTTCTAATTACATCCTGTTACTGCCTAGCCTTGGGCATACAGAGGATTCTCTGGACTGCCTCCAAGATCTCTAGACTCTATGGGGTCACAGATCTAAAACAGGCAGAACAGAGAGTTTAGGTGTGATACAGCTGCTGGGACAATGAATGCAATAGTGACATTAAATGAAATAATGGGGGAATAGAGAGTTCACAAACTATTACTGAGCGTCATGTTTCCCAAATGTGTGTAAAGTCAGGGATATCTTATTTCCTTGATGCTTTCAATTAAAACTTTTTTATGTATTTTTATCTTCATGCAGCATAGAAAAGCCATGGAGTGTGGAACAGAGGAAATTCTCAGGTTTTTCAGATGCCCAGTGCAGTCAATACGTTGGAACATGTGACTTGTAACAATTCCCAGAACTCTTCTGCTGATCTAATTTTACCCAACATCAAGGATTATCTTGAAATTACAAGACTTGGCCTGAATGCAAAAGGTGACTATTGAGCTGATTTTTAAAATGCTGTAGAGTAAGTAATAGGCATGACTCTGTGTGGATACACAACTAAAAATATAGGTTTGAACCCCATTGTCTCAATTCAATGAGATTTAGAGCATTTACATCCTTTCTTTTTTAAGAGTATAAAAATGAGAAGTTGAGTCAGCAAGCAGTAACTACAAGAAGCCCACAAAACTATTACTATTATCTGATTAAAACCTGATAAGGCAAATTCACTGCCCCACTCCACTCCTGTTGCACCGCTCAGGGACTAAAAGCACTCATAGCACCCAAGATGGGGAGTCCCACGCTATGAGGGAGTCTCCAGGGGGGGAGAAGAGTCAGTGCAGACAGACCTACATCACCCATCCCCATTTTTTTTGGTTGCAAATGATTAATTATGGACTTTACCCATAAAGACACCATAGCTGAGAAACTCCTTTGTATTTTATACTTTTTTGTAGAACTTGACTCCTTTCAAAATAGACCACACTGTAAAGTATTTGATAAGTATTTAATGAGATGCTGCTAGTTGCCTGTTTCACTTGAGTAAGGACATGCACACGCACACACACTATCCCTATAGCAATTCCCACTCTGTGCATTAAAATCAGTTAACTCTTCTTAATGGAAAGGTGTGCTGCTATTTCCATCTACTGATGGACTTCTAAATTAAGAAGATTACACATTTGATCTGTCGTACACAATTATACTCTGCATACAAGAAAACACTTATAAAACAAATAAAAAACCTGATATCTATCTCTAAAAAAAGTGGGGACTGTTCATATACAAAGTAATCAGATCAGTCAGTGAGGGACAGATTCAGTATGCAGTAGGATATGTTAGTACCTAATGTACATTAAGCTTTCACCCTCCTGTTTCTCATAAACAGGACCTGGGTGCAGCTGCATTAAGGATGTGCATAAATGATTTGGAAAAAGGAGTAAACAGGGACATAGCAAAACTTGCAGATGATACAAAACTACTGAAGATGGTTAAATCCCAGGCAGACTGCGAAGAGCTACGAAAGGATCTCACAAAACTGGGTGACTGGGCAACAAATTGCAGATGAAATTCAATATTGATAAATGCAAAGTAATACACATTGGAAAATATAATTCCAACTATACATATAAAATTATGGGGTCAAAATTAGCTGTTACCATTCAACAAACAGATCTTGGAGTCATTGTGAATAGTTCTCTGAAAACATCCACTCAATGTGCAGCAGCAGTCAAAAAAGCAAACAGAATACTGGGAACCATTAAGAAATGACTAGATAAAACAGAAAATATTATATTGCCTCTATATAAATCCATGATATGCCCACATCTTGAATACTGCATGCAGATGTGGTCGCCCCATCTCAAAAAAGGGCAACAAAAATGATTAGGGGTATAGAATGGCTTCCATATAAGGAGAGATTAATAAAATGGACTTTTCAGCTTGGAAAAGAGACTGACGGGGGATATGATTGAGGTCTATAAAATCATGACTGGTGTGGAGAAAGTAAATAAGGAAATGTTATTTACTCCTTCTCCTAACACAAGAACTAGGGGTCTTTAATAGGCAGCAGGTTTAAAACAAACAAAAGGAAGTATTTCTTCACACAATGCACAATCAACCTGTGGACCTTTTTGCCAGAGGATGTTGTGAAGGCCAAGAATATAACAGGGTTCAAAAAAGAACTAGGTAAGTTCATGGAGGATAGATCCATCAGTGGCTATTATCCCTGTCCATCTTGGTTGGTGTCCCTAGCCTTTGTTTGCTAGAAGCTGGGAATGGGCAACAGGGAATGGATCACTTGATTCCACGTTCTGTTCATTCCCTCTGGGGCACCTGGCATTGGCCATTGTCAGAAGACAGGATGATGGACTAAATGGACCTTTGGTATGACCAAGTATGGCTGTTTTTATGTTCTTATCTAATGTGCTTGAAAATATTATGCATCACAAAACTGGATTATCTCTCTTGGGCCTGGTCTACACTACGAGTTTAGGTCGACTTTAGCCACGTTAAATCGAATTAAGCCTGGACACGTTCACACGACGAAGCCCTTTCTTTCGACTTAAAGGGCCCTTTAAACCGGTTTCTTTACTCCACCTCCGACGAGGGGATTAGCGATAAAATCGGCCTTAGGGGGTCGGAATTGGGGTAGTGTGGACGGAATTCGACGTTATTGGCCTCCGGGAGCTATCCCACAGTGCTTCATTGTGACCGCTCTGGACAGCACTCTCAACTCAGATGCACTGGCCAGGTAGACAGGAAAAGCCCCGCGAACGTTTGAATTTCATTTCCTGTTTGCTCAGCGTGGAGAGCACAGGTGACCACGCAGAGCTCATCAGCACAGGTAACCGTGATGGAGTCCCAGGATCGCAAAAGAGCTCCAGCATGGACAGAACGGGAGGTACGGGATCTGCTCGCCATATGGGGAGACGAATCACTGCTGGCTGAACTCCGAAGCAGTAAACGAAATGGCAAAATATTAGAAAAGGTCTCCAAGGCCATGAAGGACAGAGGCCATAACAGGGACGCACAGCAGTGCCGCGTGAAAATTAAGGAGCTAAGGCAAGCCTACCACAAAGCCAGAGAAGCAAACGGAAGGTCCGGGGCAGAGCCGCAAACATGCCGCTTCTACGCGGAGCTTCATGCCATTCTAGGGGGTGCAGCCACCACTACCCCAACCGTGTGCTATGACTCCTTCACTGGAGAAACACACAGGGAAGCGGGTTCGGGGTACGAGGAAGATGAGGATGGAGAAAATGTAGATAGCTCACAGCTGCAAGGAAGCGGAGAAACTGGTTTCCCCAACAGCCAGGATATGTTTATCACCCTGGACCTGGAACCAGTAACCCCCGAACTCACCCAAGGCGTGTTCCCAGACCCTGAGGGCACACAGGGGACCTCTGGTGAGTGTACCTTTGTAAATATTACACATGGTTTAAAAGCAAGCGTGTTTAATGATTAATGATTAATTTGCCCTGGCAATCGCGGCCAGTATAGCTACTGGAAAAGTCTGTTAACGTGTATGGGGATGGAGCGGAAATCCTCCAGGGACATCTCCAGAAAACTCTCCTGGATGTACTCCAAAAGCTTTTGCAAAAGGTTTCTGGGGAGGGCTGCCTTATCCCGTCCGCCATGGTAGGACACTTTACCAAGCCAGGCCAGTAGCACGTAGTCTGGAATCATTGCATAACAAAGCATGGCAGCGTATGGTCCCGGTGTTTGCTGGCATGCAGACAACATCCATTCCTTATCGCTCTTTGTTATCCTCAGGAGAGTGATATCATTCACGGTCACCTGGTTGAGATGGGGTGATTTTATTAAGGGGACATTCAGAGGTGCCCGTTCCTGCTCTGCTGAACAGAAATATTCCCCGCTGTTAGCCACGCGGTGGGGGGGAGGGGTGAAGTGATCATCCCAGAGAATTGGGTGTGTGGGGGAGGGGACTTAGTTGGGTTTGTGCTGCATGTTAACCCTGAAACTGCAGCCCCTCCTTTTACATTACAAACCCATTTTAAATGGCCAACCCAACGGGTGCTTGGTATGGGAAATGAGAGCACTACTGTTTGAAACCATTCCCACATGTTAAGAAGGTTAAAAAAGCCAAAAGACTGTGTCTTACCATGGCTGCCTGCAAGCTGAAATCTGTGGCCTGGCACTGCGTGAGTGATCTCTCACACCAAACCGGCAGGCCATCAATATAAGAGGAAAAATGCGACCTTGTAATGAAAGCACATGTGCTGTGTAATGTGAACAGCAAAATTTAACGTGAAAGAGTGTACCCATTGTTCTCTAAAATGTGTCTTTTTTAACCACCTCTCCCTTCTCCTCCACCAGCTGCAAATGTTTCTCCTTCACAGAGGCTAGTGAAGATTAGAAAGAGAAAACGTAGGACGCGTGATGACATGTTTACAGAGCTACAGATGTCCTCCCACGCTGACAGAGCACAGCAGAATGCGTGGAGGCAGTCAATGACTGATTACAGAAAAGCACAATATGAACGAGAGGAGAGGTGGCATGCTGAATCGCGGGCTGAAAATGATAGGTGGCGTCAGCTTGCAGACAGAAGGCAAGAGTCGATGCTCCGGCTGCTGGAGCATCAAACTGATATGCTCCAGCGTATGGTTGAGCTGCAGGAAAGGCAGCAGGAGCAGAGACCGCCGCTACAGCCCCTGTGTAACCAACAGCCCTCCTCCCCAAGTTCCATAGCCTCCTCACCCAGACGCCCAAGAACACGGTGGGGGGGCCTCCGGCCACCCAGTCACTCCACCCCAGATGATTGCCCTAGCATCAGAAGGCTGGCCTTCAATAAGAGTTAAAGTTTTAAACTGCAGTGTGTCCTTTTCCTTCCCTCCTCCCACACCCATCCCGGGCTACCTTTGCAATTATCCCCCTAGTTGTGTGATGAATTAATAAAGAATGCATGAATGTGAAGTAACAATGACTTTATTGCCTCTGCAAGCGGTGCTCGAAGGGGGAAGGGGAGGGTGGGGTGGTTGGCTTACAGGGAAGTAGAGTGAACCGGGTGGGGGGGGACGGAGGGTTCATCAAGGAGAAACAAACAGAAGTTTCACACCGTAGCCTGGCCAGTCACAAAACTCGTTTTCAAAGCTTCTCTGATGCGCACCGTGCCATGCTGTGCTCCTCTAACCGCCCTGGTGTCTGGCTGCGCGTAATCAGCGGCCAGGCGATTTGCCTCAACCTCCCACCCCACCATAAATGTCTCCCCCTTACTCTCACAGATATTGTGGAGCGCACAGCAAGCAGCAATAACAATGGGGATATTCTTTTCGCTAAGGTCTGAGCGAGTCAGTAAGCTGCGCTAGCGCGCTTTTAAACATCCAAATGCACATTCCACCACCATTCGGCACTTGCTCAGCCTGTAGTTGAACAGGTCCTGACTCCTGTCCAGGCTGCCTGTGTACGGCTTCATGAGCCATGGCATTAAGGGGTAGGCTAGGTCCCCAAGGATCACGATAGGCATTTCAACATCCCCAACGGTTATTTTCTGGTCCGGGAAGAAAGTCCCTTCCTCCAGCTTTCGAAACAGACCAGAGTGCCTGAAGACGCGAGCATCATGTACCTTTCCCGGCCATCCCATGTTGATGTTGGTGAAACGTCCCTTGTGATCCACCAGTGCTTGCAGCAGCATTGAAAAGTACCCCTTGCGGTTTATGTACTCGGTGGCTTGGTGCTCCGGTGACAAGATAGGGATATGGGTTCCGTCTATCGCCCCACCACAGTTTGGGAATCCCATTGCAGCAAAGCCATCCACTATGGCCTGCACGTTTCCCAGAGTCACTACCCTTGATATCACCAGGTCTTTCATTGCCCTGGCAACTTGGATCACAGCAGCCCCCACAGTAGATTTGCCCACTCCAAATTAACTCCCGACTGACCGGTAGCTGTCTGGCATTGCAAGCTTCCACAGGGCTATCGCCACTCGCTTCTCAACTGTGAGGGCTGCTCTCATCCTGGTATTCTGGCACTTCAGGGCAGGGGAAAGCAAGTCACAAAGTTCCATGAAAGTGCCCTTACGCATGCGAAAGTTTTGCAGCCACTGGGAATCGTCCCACACCTGCAGCACGATGCGGTCCCACCAGTCTGTGCTTGTTTCCCGGGCCCAGAATCGGCGTTCCATGGCATGAACCTGCCCCAGTAACACCATGATTTCCACATTGCTGGGGCCTGTGCCTTGTGAGAGGTCTATGTCCATGTCAATTTCCTCATCACTCTCGTCACCGCGCTGCAATCGCCTCCTCGGCTGGTCCTGGTTTTGCTTTGGCATGTTCTGGCTCTGCATATACTCCAGGACAATGCGTGTGCTGTTCATAGTGCTCATAATTGCTGCGGTGATCTGAGCGGGCTCCATGATCCCAGTGCTAGCTATGGCGTCTGGTCTGAAAAAAGGCGCGAAACTAGTATCTGACGGACCAGGGGAGGGAGGGAGGGAGGGAGGGGCGAGTGACGACATGGCGTACAGGTACAGGGAATTAAAATCAACAAAGGTGGCTGTGCATCAGGGAGAAACACAAACAACTGTCACACAGAATGGCCCCCCCCAAAGATTGAACTCAAAAGCCTGGGTTTAGCAGGCCGTTGATTTGACGGAGGGAGGGGGAAGCAAATGAATACAGAACAAATCTATTTTTTACATCTTAAGACGACGGTGCAGCATGACTGATAGCCCTCGGCATCTTCTGGGTGCTTGGCAGCAAATACTGGGCGCTTGGCAGTTAGTGTACTACGACTGATAGCCACATTTTTCCTGTATGATGACGATGGCCTTCAGGCCTATTGCACGATCTGCTGCTCAGGGAAGACTCTGCTAACGTGCGATGATCCAACTTGTAATAGGAAAAGACTACGGTTACCAGTCGTAATACACCATCTACTGCCAAAAGGCAAAAGGCTGGTGCAATGCAGCCCTACAGCTGCCAGCCCCACGGCTTCCAGCACCCAGATTGCCGATGAAGGCTACCAGTCATGCTGCACCGTCTACCGTCAAAAGGCAGTTAGCTGCTGCTGCTGTGTAGCAATGCAGTCCCACGTCTGCCGGCACCCAGATGACATATGGTGACGGTGAGCTGAGCTGAGCGGGCTCCATGCTTGCCGTGGTATGTTGTCAGCACAGGTAACCCAGGTAAAAAGGCGCGAATCTATTGTCTGCCGTTGCTCTGACGGAGGGGGAGGGGCCTGACGACATGTACCCAGAACCCCCCGCGACACTGTTTTGCATCATTCGGGCATTGGGATCTCAACCCAGAATTCCAATGGGCGGCGGAGACTGCGGGAACTGTGGGATAGCTACCCATAGTGCAATGCTCCGGAAGTCGACGCTAGCCTCGGTACTGTGGACGCGGTCCGCCGACTAGAGCACTTAGAGCATTTTATGTGGGGACACACACAATCGGCTGTATACAACCGATTTCTATAAAACCGGCTTCTATTAATTCGACCTAATTTCGTAGTGTAGACATACCCTTGGTAACTGGCAGGGCTATGGAACAGTTCTTCAATATACTACACATTATTATTATGTATTGATTTATATATATTTTTTCTATTGTAGAAAAGAAATGCCTAAAGGCCTCAATATGACAAGGCCCCATTTTGCTAGGCACTGTATAAACAATTAGTAAGGTATTATCCTTTCCCTGAAGACTTGTGCTAAGATGACAATAAACCTAGCCAGCACAGAGAAGAAGGCAGTCAACATATATAAAAAATGTATACATACCTATAATACATTGTTTAATTTAATACATGCACATTAAATACAACTGGTTACCTCTAAGCCTATGCGCTTATTTATTTTAAAAATGATTATATTTATTTAGGACTGCATCCACTGATTCCAAAACAGGTAACTGCAATGGTGTGGTTCTGTTGCACTGGGGCAGAAAGGGAGCAGGGGTGGGGAAAGAAGCAAGGGGCAGGAATCCAAGGCGCCATGTGGGGCTGGCATAGAGTTCAGCTCTGTGTAGGGTTTTCACATCCTCTCATTGCCTTTTCCTCTCACACAATGGTTTCCAACAGATTTTAACCCAATGGTCCCCAAACTTTTTACCTTGTGACCCTCTTACCCCTGTCCATGCCCCTCCCCAGCCATGGTTGGGAGTGGTGCCAAGGTTGGGGCCAGGGCTGATGCTGGGGCTGGAGTCTTGGCCCGGGTGGGAGTCGGGGCAAAGGGCGGGAGCAGAGGCCATGGCTGGGAGCAGGGCCAGATGTGGAGCTGGGGCCATGCCTCGGCGGGGAGCTGGGAGGTGGGGCCACAGCCGGGAGCTGGGTGGTGCTCCCTCCCTGCTTCCAATGGGGGCTGACCCAGGCCCTTCTGTGTCCCCTAAGCATTCCTCTGTGCCCCCCAAGCATTCCTCACTGTTTTAACCTTCTGATCATATAGGAGCAGCTGTTGTCCAGTGAACATTCTGGAGCTTTTGTATGTGGATCTGGTCCCTTTTGGTTATGCTAGATACTGGCCTGATTGGTCATGGTGTCTTTTCAGCACATGCTAGTAATTTTGAATCTTTGTTTTATCTGGAGGCAGACTGTATAACTGAAAGTAGCCATTTTCCAAGGCATTCAGTTTCCATGTCATTAGCACTTGTGCCAGATTTGGCTGCCACATTATAAAATGCAGAGGTGTGGGTTATGGCCTTCCATTTTAGCTCTAGTAACTTTTCATTGTAACATCTCTGCCAAGTTACTGACTTATGGATAGCTTAATGACATATTTTATTCCCAGTCCTCGTAAACTTGGGAGAATGTTCACTGCTGAACTGTGAAGTGTGCAGTTTAATTTGATCTGAAAAGTCCATGTCTGGTGAATATAGAAACTGTGTAATGATTACAGATTTACTTTGTATCCTCTCATTTGATGTCTGAAGTACTTGGAACAGCTGTGTTGTCAACTATCCACAAATATTCATTTCTATTCTACTACAGTAAACCCACTACTTGATGCTACTGTGATCTCTGTGCTACTACTAAGATTTCCTTGTGGGAGACTCTGTGGCATTAGCAGATCTCACGCTTTGCTACGCTTTTCAATTTTTTTTTCTCATGCCAACCTAGGCTATCACTTCCTTTTGCCACTTTTTACATTTTTCTTTCTCACAATCTTACCTATATTCAACGTTTTATTTCTTGTTTAATTATCTGAGATAGTATTTTCTTTCCTTTGATCATGAATCCACCCATTTCACAGTTTCTTAGTGGTTTCTTTATGGCTGTGTTTGAGTTGCATTGTCCTGAGGCCATGCTTATTACTATATTATCCTTACTGTGTCTTCCTTCATGGCATCTTCTTTTTTCTTTGTTTGTAGGTAGAGTCTCATTGATTAGATTCCTTTGTGCTTCTACTTCATCTTCCCTTTTCTGTCTCTTGACTTAATTTTATATATGCAAAGGAAAACATATCCACATTACCTTTTTTTCTGATTTATAGCTGGTTTTCAGTTTACACAGTTGCAGTTTAAGCAACAGCCTCAGAATCATTGGTGTTGTACAATATAGCAGCTTGCTATTATCACTGCTAAAGTCTTTTCATTTTGCATAAATCTAGAGGGTACTTCTGCAAGTACTTTAGATGCATATATGTGTTCTCCTATTTCCCTTTTCATCAGCACCACCTTAGTCCTGATTGCAGTGTATCTCCAGGTAATTTAACCAGATGGATGCATTATAATGGTATTGAGGTCCAGTAGATAAGACACTAGGACTCAGAAGAGGTGGGTTCTCTATTGCTGACCTTGGGCAAATCATTTAATCTTACAGTACCTTGTTTTCTCTATCTGTAAAATGGAAATTATGACTAATGTGCTTGTAAGTCTAAAGAAGAAACTTACTGTACAAGATTGTTACTGTTATTTACTATAGCTTAAAACTGTTTCCCTATCTCTTCTCCCCCGTCGCCTTCTTTCCCCCTTCCATTCATTGGATGATTCTCACTTTTCCTCCTAGGAAAAACAAACATTTGTTTCAAAGGATTAGTTACAACCCACTAGACAATTGGATTAACTTAAGGTATATTCTTTAAGTCTTGCATTTAAATGATTTAAACATGTACACAGCAGCCTATGCAGACAAATGATATAAACAGGAAGTAACACAAGGGTATTAACTATCTGTTATAATAGGAGATAGAAATCCAGTATTTTGTGCTCCGAATTTATTTGTAAACTAGATACGGTATAGGATAGCTCTCTTTATCACAGACAGGTGAGATACTCCACTGATGTAATCAGTGTAGCTTCACTGAAGTAAATGGAGCTCTGTCAATTCACACCAATGTAGGATTTGGCCCAGGGTGTGATATAGCATCGTTATACACAAGTAGGCAGTTATGTTAGATATGGCCTAGTCAGCTCCCAATGCCAGTGATTTAGGCAGGTGCATGATACTGATCATACATGTGGAACATCTGATTTATTTTATCATTAACATATACACCTCTACAACGCTGTCCTCGGGAGCCAAAATTTTTTACCGCATTATAGGTGAAACCGCGTTATATTGAACTTGCTTTGATCCGCCAGAGTGTGCAGCCCCCCCCCCCCCCCCCCCGGAGCACTGCTTTACTGCGTTATATCCAAATTCGTGTTATATCGGGTCATGTTATATCTGGGTAGAGGTGTACTATTTTAAAACTTAGTCTAAGTTTTATGTGAGTTTAAAGTATACTGGGAGCATATCGAGTCCATCTGATATTTAATGAATAAATATTGGAAGATCAAAGTAGTACAGACCTGCTGTGGCACTAGCAAACTGGGAGCAAGGCCAGGCCATGGGTAGATCTTTGAAGCTGCAAGTTTTTATTAATTATTATTATTATATAGTGAGGACCAACCAGATCGCGCTCATTTGGGCAACATTTTAAAGCAAGTTTTAAAGATCTCCATATGGCAATGAAGAATTTGCAAAGTACTAGTACAGTGGTGACAGAAAACAGGGTGATACATTATACAAAAATGGGTAGGAAAATCTAACAGTGGAATGGGCAAGATCACTTTATAGCAAGGGTAAAAAAAGATCATGAATTCTGAGGAAATGGTCCTGCAGAAATGTTTAGACATTGGTGAAAAGGGGTAAATTGATTCACTTTAATACCACGTTATTTTTATTTCACTGTTTTGTAATTCTTGTGAATGCAAAGTTGCATATATGCAAGTGAATAACTTTAAGCAATAAGGTGTTGCTTTCTCAAGTATCACCACACTTATACTACCACTAATACCACCACACCAGTTATCAGTTTTAACAAACATGTCAATGCTCCAAGACTGTTAACAGGGACAGAGATTGGTTGCAAGAAACACAGGCAACATCACCACAGATGGGTGCAAGGGAGAGAGAAGGGATAAAGTGCACTTAAGGAAAATATATCTGCAAAATCAAGGTGGGCTTATAAAGAGACTAGTCAATTATAAGTTGATTGGTAGAAGACATGCCTCACCTCAGTTTACAAGAGCTGTATGTATAATATCAATATATGTGTAATCAAACATTTTTGATTATTATTATTATTAAACATAAAGATCCCAATTTTACCACTCTTTCTCACATTGAGGAATTACCTTGCTCTGCAAGTAACCCCATTGCAATCAATAGAAGGTGGCAGAGACTGGTTCTGAGCTTTTGTATAAAGTTGTATTTTGTTAATTCACTATGTCTCCCTTTTGTTCTATTTCCCTTCCTTCATTGGTTGGTTCTTTCTGCTATATACCCCCAATCCTTGTGTATATAGCAGAATCTTTTCAGTGTCTTTTCTCTTTTTTTCTATTATGTTTCATCATTTTAAATCTCCTTTCCTTCCCTCATGTTCTGTTAATGTCTACCTTCTTGTCTGTCTTTTTTTCCCCCTCACTTCCCTCCTTCAATGTCTCTTCTGATGTTTTACTAGCTCGCAGGGTAGAGTGGGGCTAAATCATGAAAGGCCTGAAAGACTAGAAGCTTGAATCAGGGTGTTGAGGTGAAGGGGGAGCCAGTGGAGGGACTCTCTGAGGGTATATATACAGAGCGATTAAAAACCCACAGTTGGCCCATGCCTGCTGACTCAGGCTCACACTAAGGAGCTGTTTAATTGCAGCATAGATGGTTTGGAATCAGGCTGCAGCCCAAGCTCCAGGACCCTCCCATCTCACAGGGCCCTAGAGCCCAGGCTTGAGTCTGAGCCCAAACATCTACACCACAATTAAACAGTCCCTTAGCCCAAGCCCTGTAAGTCTGAGTCTGCTGGCATAGGTCAGTGGTGGGTTTTTAACTGCTGTGTAGACATACCCAGAGGGGGCTGTTGTGGTCAGGAGTGTGAGACAGGAAAATCATCTTGGCAACAGCATTCTGAATAGACTTGAGTCAAGCAAGGTTGCAGTATACAAGATCCTAAATGAGGAGGTTGAAGCAGTTAAAATGGAAATTGTGTGGTGAAAGAGTTCCAGCTGTGTGGACAGAGAAGAAAAGGCCTGAATGTGTGGATCCAGCTAGAGGACACAGATGACATCCAAGTTACAGGCTTGAGTAACAGCAAGGCTGGTGGTGGTGTCTATAGTTTTAGAGACGGAAGAGAATGGGCAGGAAAAGTTCAAGAGCCCAATTTTGGCCATGTTGATTTTAACATTGACAAAGGCTGAGATAGCTCATTAGAAAAACAAACTAGATTTCTGAGTCATTGGCACACTGATAGTAGTCAGTCATGCTTCCACATAAGAGCACTCAATGTATGTCTACACTGAAATAAAAAACTCATGGCTAGCTCAGGCTGCGGGGCTATAAAACAGTGTAGACATTTGGGCTTGGGCTGGAGCCCAGGCTTTCGAACCTGGAGTTCCAGAGCCTGGGCTCCAGCCTGAGCCCAAACATGTATGCTGCAATTTTATAGCCCCAAGAGCCAGCTAATACCAGCCACCTGTGGGTATTTTTTTTATTGCAGTGTAGATGTACACTGTGACATTAGGCTCCAAATTCCAACATTCAAAGGTGACTTAGGCACTTAGCACCTGAGTCTCATTGAGACTCAATAGATAATTCATAATTTGCTCTATTGAAAGTGGGAGTGACCCACCAAAAACAACCCCACAGACTTTTTTGGGAGTAAAACATAAATCTCTAATTTCCATGTGTTTGGAATATAATTTCACAATTTACTTTTTTTTCAGTCTTTTTCTTTTGCTCTATACCTTGCACCCATTTTAAAAATACGTATACTGTACTAGGGGAAGCCTAAGGTTGCTTTTGGGGGAGGGAAACTTTGCTAGCCAGTTATATATATATATATATATATATATATATATATATATATATATATATATATATATATATATAAAAAATCACAGTAGCCATTTTAACAGTTTTAAATGACTAAATGTATGCAAATGTGGTATCAAATGTACACAAATTGAAAAGAAATTATGGATCTAATCCTTCAGCCCTTGTTCAGGCAAGTGACTTTAAATTAAATGGAAGACTTTTTCTAAAACACAGGGTTCTTCCACGAGAGATTCAAATGTTCTCAATTCTATAAAATGAAAGCAAGCTGGGTCAGGATTCTTAGAGAAAAGGGCTAGTTTTTATGCTGGCACAGTCTATTGGCATGTATATATTTTTTAATACTTGTACAGGTATCTAGACTTGGATAGATGCTTTTAATATATCTAAGTAAATAATGTGGGTGAATATGTATTTAAGCTCACTAATCAAATATGGACATGGGAGAACATCCTGTTTAAGATTAAAAATGATCATATGGCCAACAGCTCAAACTTATATGGATCCTATTTTACTAAAGTAATAGTATGACAAATCACACTTTGCACTATTCTCAGAGTACTAATAAACTAGGACTATATATACTTAACTCCTCCTACTCTTTTCCCCAATAAAGGATCTTTTTTGGAAAAAGTCAAGTAGTTAGGAAAAAAAGAGTACTTCCCTAAACTAGCCAGTTTTAAATGGAACAGTTTCAAGTGGGAATGTTTGATATATCTATGTTTAGACTTGACTGTTTTCTGCTCAGAGAGGAAATAAGATTTCATGATCTCTGTCACTATTGGTAAGATATGGAATAGAACTTCAGCTACTAGTTGTCTAGCTATTTTCCTTCCAGCTTCATCTGTTACAGGATATCCGTATACCATGCTGAAGCTGGCAAGAGAATCTTTAGGAGTCACTGTGACAGTCTATTTTGATCATCATCATGTTCCTATTATGCCTCTGGTGTTTAGCGCAGCAACAAAGCTCCTCCACTCCTGTTTCTGGCAAGTCTTTCAATGGCTCCCCAGCTATGCCACGGGTTTTTCAGCTCTGCTTCCACAGTTCTTCGTCATGTTATTTTCGGGCAGCCTCATTTTAGCTTGCCTTCAAGTGTCCATCTTATTGCTACTCTGGAGATGGAACCAGTTTCCATCCAAAGCATATGACGGATCCATCTCCAATGCCTCCTGACAATGATGGTGCTCAGATCCTCTTGGCTGCACTGTGTCAGTGGAGGACATAATTATAATGACCTAGCTCTAGAAGAACTAGACCTTTGACAATGTTTGGTTGGCAACACAGTATTCTTCCCTACATTAATTTGAAACAGCAGTGATTCCTTCAGCCTCTGAAGGCAGACAGTGTCTCAAAACGTCCATTTCTCCCCTCAGAAAGGTGTGACCCAACCTCGTATTGAAGGACAGTTTTTACTGCAAGAGAATAATCCTCATCCCTTTCATGGGTGCCAGATTTGTATAACTTTTGGTGGTGCCCCAAATGGGTCCCATTTGGTGGGTCCCAAGCAGAGCCATCCTGTCCATAGGAGGTTAGCAGGGGGCTGGGGCCTGGCACTGGCAGCAGCAAGCAACCTGACCCCAGCCCGCTCTGCTCCGTTGGCTCCTGGCATCGCTTGGGGGAGGGGGTGGAAGCTGGAAAGAGGCAGGGCAGGGCAGGACTGGGGTTTTGGGGAAAATAAGGGGAGGGGGCAGGGGTGGAGTAGAGGTGGGGCAGGGGTGGAGTGGGGGTAGGGGCAGGAAGAGACTGAGCAGGGCAGGCTGGGGCCAGGTCACTTGTTGCTGCCGGCACCAGGCCCTCCGCTGCCCTGGACCCACATCCCCCAGGCTGCCCTGGACCCACATCCCCCTGAAGCATGGGGCCCCCAAAAGTGCAGAGTCCGGGACGGTTGCCCCAGTCCAACCTAGGGACAGGACGGCTCTGAAAATTTAAACCCAAACATTGGTGGAGCTGGGCCCATGTTCCTGACTATTGGTGGAGCACAGGCATCCTGGTCCCATATAAGTTGCTGCCTATGATCCCTTCTGCATCTCACCCCCACCTGAAAACAGAAGTAAAAATTGCCAGCTCTGTGCAGGTAGCCAGAAGCTACTTGGAAAAAGTACCAAGGGTACAGCAGTAGCCAGGATATTGTGAGAAGTCTTCCTCAAGAGCATTTTAATCACTCAGGCCCGTCTTCATAAATGAAGAAAACTGAAAGTCTCCCCTTTACTATCAAAGCAATGACAAATGTTTGTAAAAAACAAAACAACCCACCCCTGGTTTAGGTTGGTCAGACTCACAAACCTTTAAGGTGAATCTATGCCAGTTTTTGAGCACTTGTTCAATTTTCAACAAATCTAGGTATGTTTATGGTTTTGGGTGGAAACCAAGCAAACATAGACAAGAAATCAGGTAAACAAGCTGATTCTTGCTTTGATGTTTGAGGTTTATTTGAAACGGAAACACAAAGCAACCCCCAACAAGCAGGAACATCCAAGCAAAGTAAAGAAAGTTTTGCAAATCATAACTTGTTATTATCCAGGCCTTCCAGAGAAGTCACTAAACTCTCATACAAATACACAAGGTTAAAAAAAAGGCAAAAGATGAAAATCTGATTCGCCTCTACAGTGCTACTGGTGTCCTCATTTAACTGCCGAGGTTTAGCTACTCAACCGCACGCCTCCTGGAAGAATAAACATTCATTGTCTGGGCTCCCCAACCCAACCCAACCCAACCCAACCCCTCCTCCCGATGGACTGAAATTAGAACAAAGTCAGGCAAAAGGTCACGGATGGAAAGAGAGCAATTATGTGCCCTTTTCACCGCGGGTAATTGTCCAATTTCCTCAACAGACCTCAGCTGCAGGATGGCTCCCACCACTGAAGGGGTTGCACTGCAGTTCTCGCCTTGCTGGCCAGATAACTAACCCCAGCTGCCCACCTCCCCCAATGCCCCTTATGTGATCAGGTCTGTGGTCTTCTTGCATGTGAGGGTCGGTGCGTTCGAGATCCACTTCTGTGCCCCAGAGAAAAATAAATCCCCAGAGGGGAAGGGGCGGAATTCGCTTTGGGAGTAACTCTGCACTGACTAACTCTCTGCACACGTAGCTCTAACTCCGCGGCACCCCCCACCCCGGCACGTGGAAGGAGAGGGTCCTTGCTACCCGAGCGGTTGCTAAGGAAAGAAAGAAACCGAGGGACCAAGGCAGCTTTTTCCTTTCCAAGGGAGCCCCCGGCACCGCGCCGTCTCCTGAGCGCCGGCTGCACCAAGCCGCCCCGAGACGCGAGGGGGAGAAAGGCGAAGTTATGAAACTGGGGGGCAAGGGGCCTGTGGAATGAAAGGACGGACACCCCAGGAACCCCGCTCGCAGCCTCCTCGCCCCGCCTCCCTCTTATAACCTCATCCTCGCCCATCCCCCCCTGCTTCCTCTCCCCCGCAGCCCCTCCTCCTCCACCCACCTCCCCATCTCTTCCCGCTGCACCCCCGCCCTTCTCTCCCAGTCCCTCCTCCTCCCCACCCACCTCCCCCTGGCTGCAGCCCCCCGCCCACGTGCTGGGAGCTGCGCGCTGCTCCCCACTGACTGACAGGCAGGCGGCCGCCCTGCCTCAAAACCCTCCAGCGCCTCGCATCCTTCAGCTCGCTCCTCCGCAGAGCAGCTCTCCGGGCCGCGGCTGCAGCGTCCGGGGCCCCTTCACCTTCCTGGCCTCGCCGCCTCTTCACGATCCGTCTGTCAAACCGCCTGCTCTTCGGCCGGGATTGCTCTGCGCTCGGCACAGCTCCGGTGCAGCCTGGCTTTGCCCTAGTGACTCCTCGGGGTGTCGGGAGCTTCGCAGGGCCGGTCTGAAGCTCACCTCTGTCCCAGCTCTTTTGTAAATACGAAGCGCGTTGCGGAGCGATGCAGCGTGGAGCCCGCGGCGCACCGGCGCTTGCTCTCCCCGCGGCTTGCTGAAGGCGCTTTGGAAGAGACGGCTGCAGCACCGTCCCTCCCGGGCAGGGAAAGAGGGAGCAGCGGCCCCCCTAGCTGCCGAGCGCTGCGGCCTGAAGACGCCCCCCGAGTGGAAGTTTAATTATTTTGCACCCGGCCTCCCTCCTGCTCGGGTTTTCCAGCTGTCCAGTCGCAGGATGGGGAGACGGTGCGGGCTTTGCCCGCAGCTTTATTGCTTGTGGCTGGGCTGTGTCGCGCTGTGGGCGCAGGGAGCAGCCGGGCAGCAAAAGCAACAGCAGGTTCGTCCCGCGGGGGGAACAGACTCCATCTACCCAGCCTCGGAGAATCGGGAGGACGGAGCAGGGGCCGCCACCAGCCGGGTCCGCAGGAGAGGCCAGCAGGATGTGCTTAGGGGGTAGGGAAACACTTCACCGCAAACGCACTTCCATGCAGCTCATATCTACTGCACACAATGCAGCATAGCCACCCCCGAGCAGCCCCTTCCCGCTCACCTCTCTGCAACACAGCGCCACGAGCACTTCCATGCAGTCCACAAGCAGCTCCGTGTAACCCCCACAACTACATCGATACACCCCCCAATCCCTCCAGGCAGTCCACAGCCCCAGCCAGGCAAGCCCTATTCCCCAACACCTCAGTGGAATCTATTACCAATCCGTGTAATTCCCACACCGCTACCTTCACACAATTCACAGCGGTCTCCATGTAACCTCTCCCCACTTCAAAACCGCAACCGGTGGCTCTTGTGTTTGTCTTCTTCACACATGACATTTCCTTTCAAACTCACTTATTAGTCCAATTCAATGTTGTTTTAATTCTAAATTTTGGCCGCGATTTAAAAAAATAGCCTCTTAGATACTGTGATTATGTTTGAAAATAGTTACTTACATGTAAAGGTAAACGTAAAAAAGTGGTGCTATTAACAAGTAACAAATATTGCTTCAGTTTTGTGATCATTGGTATTACAGCCTTAAAAAAAACTTTGAGGTAGGCTTTGTTTTGCATGTTAAACGATGTGCTTGCAAAAGAGGATGGTTTTGTTTGGTTTGAGGAGGAATTTTGGTTTAAGGTAGTGGTGGAAGGTGCTTTTTCTTTGTTTTTTTTATTTTGGGGGGAGGAGGGGAGTTTGCTTTTGTTTGGCAGTTCATACAGTTTTTGTTTTGTTGTGAGTGGACTGTAGATTCTTTCCCTTCTGCATATGTAAAAAAAACTGGATGTGCCTTTACATTGACTGACATTTTTGTGTGCACATTTATTTGTATGTATGTGACAGGCCAAACGTGTGTGGCTCTAGATTCCACTCCTACTGTTGCCCTGGATGGAAAACACTCCCTGGAGGAAATCAGTGTATTGTTCGTAAGTGTCTGACTTTAGGTTTTTACAATCTCATACGAAATAATCTTCTCTGAATTTTTCTGCTGCATCCAGTATAAGATAGTGGAATATATCTTGTAATTCATTTTGGCAAGTTCAGTCTTCTAGGTTACACTTCAAAAACGAAATGATAGATTTAGTGGCTCACAGTTCCTATAACGGAAACCTTAGGAATGCCCCAAACAAAGTAGTGATTTGCCAAGAGACATGGATCAATTTAGTTTTTAAAAAAAAAAATCATAAATTGAGTGATCAATACTGAAAAAAGAAAAATGTCAAGCAAATGGGATCTGAAGTTTTCTAAAACTTCTGTGGTAAATTTGGAGTTGCAATATAATGATATGATAGGAAACTTTTTAATATCCAGGTGTGTTCACTTATTTTCCTGCTTGTCATTTTTAGTTGTGTTTTAATAACTATAAAGCATGGAGGCTCAATGATTATTGCACTGGTCAGGCTAAATTTTGTGCTGACAGATCTGGCTATTGTTGACATGGTTTGGCAAAAAAAGGAGAGTCTGCTGAGCAGTCTACTTAAGAAAAATTGTCTACCTAAAAAGGAAATATAAAATTTAAGGGTTTTTGTCTGTTAAATTACTGTTCATTTTAGAAGTGTGCGTTTTGCTCTTTGAACTTCAGCTTTAATGAAAACTGCACCTACTCATCTACCCTTTGACTAACCTGTGTTACTTTATCTAATAAATACATCAAATTTGCAATTCAAGAACACATTGCTCTCCAGTTCTGCTGTGATGTGCTTTGTAATGCTTCAGCTAACAAATCAGACATTCAGTGGGGGATGGGAGGAAAATCTATTGGCTTGTAGAAGTTAGAGATGGAAAGACCTGCCATGTCATTGAGGCCATTGCCTTGGCAGCACATGACTACTGGCCTTTTCACTTTTGTTTATTTTACATAGTTAAGTCAGTCGTGTTGGAGATACACCAACTGACTGTTGGTGTATCTCCAACTACACCAGATATTCTTGATCTTAGGTTGACCTTAATGTTTTACAGGCAAAGGATAATTACAAATTCAGAACATAGAAGACAGCAATAGCAAACTAGCTGTTGAATAATAGGAGCACCTGAGTGTGCTTAATTCTATTTTTGTGGTTAATGGTTGACTCTGAAAGTTACTTTAATGTAAAATTTATGAACAGCATATATGGACAAATTTTAAAGGTATTTAGGTGCCTAAAGATGTATCTGGGGTGCCCCATGAGATTTTTCAAAGCCCCCAAAAACCTAATTCTCATTGTAATCTCTAAAAATCTGGCCAGTAGTGCATACTAAGGGCCTGATCCTAGAATCTATTCACATGCTAAATTTGAATTTGACTTATGTGTGACTTATTTGCTCAAAGGGCCCTATCCTACTCCCACTGAACTCAGGATAAAAGTCTCTTGTTGACCTCAGTGGTGCAGAAATTGGGCCAAAATGACTATGAGATTGGGTAAATGGTTTGCACATGATGCTGTTTTTAATAGATGTTTTTGATTATGAAATAGTTTAGGAACACATTTCTACATTCATACTCTGCTTTTGTTGTGACCGGAGACTCCTTTAGAACACTTTGTAGTTAGAGCCTTTTCTGGCCAAACTAAATGGCTACTCCACTAGCAGTACCCCAGTGGAGATTCATCTTATACCAGCAAAGAGTTCTTTTGCTCGTAGAGCTTATACCAGTTCCCCAAATGAAATAAGCATTGTTTGTTTGTTTGTTTGTTTTGCCAGTATAAATACATCTACATTGGGGCTTTTTGCCAGTTTTAAAAAATGTAAAGAATCATGCCCCTAACCAACCAACATTATTATACTGGCAAAAGTTTCTAGTGTAGACCTGGCCTTACTCAGGAAATAGAGCTGGCCCATTTTTCTGTGGGTTAATAAATGACTTAAAAAATCAACTCTGGGTCTCTGGTGTTGGCCATGTATTGTAATTCAGATGCCTGACTCTATCTTTTCAGTTAGCCAATGAAAAAGGATTCTGGTTTTTTTTTTTTTTTTTTTTTTTTTTTTTTTTTTTTTTGCATTAATCAAGGCAATACTACTAATTTTAACAAAACAGTGAGTTCAAGTGAATTATCTCTTCCTCTCCCCTCCAATGGGAATTTCTTCAATGATCTTTTTTCCAAATCTGCTCCCTTAGATAGTGATATTTGTTCAGCTACTCTACCCACAACTCCTATAAAAGAGTTGGTATCTATATATTCTGATTTTTGAATATCATCAGACTCAAAATGTCCTCTTTCTGAATGATAAAGATGAATAAGTTTTCTGTGAAGAAAATCTGTTCAAGGTTTTTGTTGTGGTAACTGTCTGAGCACAGTAAAGAGGAAGAAGCATGTGTTTATGGCTCAAATGACACATGAAGACTCCTTTGCCAACAAGGTCTTCATTCTGCTTTATTTTTAATTCAGTTTTGCTGTTGTATTACTATGATGTCAGATTAGGAGCTGATCTCTCTCTGCTTAGATATCTTGGAAAAGAGTCTCTTGAGGTGGAACTACTTAATTTGCCCATCCCAATTCTTGGGAAACCATGAGAAATCTATTTACTGATAATATGTCAGGTGGAATTTAGCCTGGGGGTTATAATATACTATATATATTGTGACAGACCCAGCCCAGTGGGGTACAGGAGTCTGGTAGAGGGCAAATATACTGGTCACTGGATGAGTAGTTTTCTGTTCCCTGAGTGACCAGAGCAGGGACTGCACTAGAGTAATCAGGAACCTGCTAGAACCAGTTCAGGCAGGCTAATTAGGAGACCTGGAGCCAATTAAGAAGAAGCTGCTAGAATCAATTAAGGCAGGCTAATCAGGGCACCTGGGTTTTAAAAGAAGCTCACTTCAGTTTGTGGTGTGAGTGTGAGGAGCAAGAAGCTGAGAGGGTGACCTGCTGGAGGACTGAGGAGGCACAAGCGTTATCAGACACCAGGAGGAAGGTCCTCTGGTGAGAATAAGGAAGGTGTTTGGAGGAGGCCATGGGGAAGTAGCCCAGGGAGTTGTAGCTGTCATGCAGCTGTTACAGGAGGCACTATAGACCGCTGCAGTCCACTGGGCCCTGGGCTGGAACCCAGAGTAGAGGGCGGGCCCGGGTTCCCCCCAAACCTCCCAATTGACCTGGACTGTGGGTTCTTCCAGAGGGGAAGGTCTCTGGGCTGTTCCCCAACCCACATGGTGAATCTTTGAGGCAAGAAAATCCGCCAATAAGTGCAGGACCCACCAAGATAGAGGAGGAACTTTATCACAGTATATGTGTATACACACATAAGGATTAGTTGAATTTTTGGTAGGCTAGATTAACAATTTGTCATGTATTCCTTGAAAAGAGTTAATTTCAGCACATATTACACTGAGACATCACACTGCATTGCAACTTCTGTCTAAAAGTGTTCATCAGTTTAGAAACTATAATCTGGTTATTTGGTTGGAAGGTCTCTGAGTACTTCCATCATTTTGTAATGAATGCATCCAATTATAGAGATACTGTATGTAAAACATTTTTTTGAATCAAATTCATTGAAGTTTAGGTCAGCAGAGGGTAAGGATGTGCAGGGACAACATATTCATAGATGGAAGCGAGAGGTTTTTGATGTCCCTCTGTGGTGCACCAGGTAACCAACTGAAGAGCGGTGTCCATGGTCTGCAAATGTGAGCTAGGGATTGTGTGACTTTAATGGAGAATTTCAAGGAGCACATGTGAAAAATCGTGCCTAGTTTGGCATTGATAAGGAGCTTCTGTTTTCAGGGGAAAGGTGTTAAGAAAGTTGATAGGTCTCCTAGAGAGAACATTTTTACTTGGCTAATGGAGCAAGAAAACAATATACTTTATTTTTGCTTTGATAAGAAAGTTAGATTTCTTCTCATTTCATTAACATTTTTTCTTAAGTCAGAACCCAGGATACAAAATTCTGGGACAGACGCAGTCCCTGTCTGGGCTTTCTCAGGTAGTGGCTTGGAACGCAATTTTGCAGACTAAAAATTTCCTTTGCATTCTTCCATCGGGAAGAACAGCGTTTCTGTCTCTTTCCCACTCCCACAAAACTAGTGAAGATGTTAGGCCTTCAGAGCATGTGGGTCTCCCAAGAACCATGGGGGCTGAGGTCCTCCACATGTGGACTCTGCATGTGTACTGTCTCCTACAAGAACTTGTTCTTCAGTGGTGTTTGTGTGGGGTGCTGGCTCCACTAATGTTCTGGAGCTCAAATTCTGTCCCTTGTACAAAACCCCCCACAACATTTATTTGGCTTTAATCAGGACAGAGTTCAGGATTTGGCCCTTTGCGTTTTCATGCTTTTATAGTTATTCTGTGGGTGGAACATCCATTAGAGTCAGTGGGGAAATATGCGCGCATGAAGATGGTTAATATTAGCACAGCCTATTACATAACATGTATGTACTGCCCAGAGGATTTCATAAATCTACCATCCTAATGACAATATGGAAGTGTTTGCATGTTTGCCTAATTTCATTAATTCTTTATAGGAAGGTTTATTTAACGGGATAATACCACATCTGATAGACCCTAAATATGAACCACTGTCCTCCCTCAAAAGGTCAGCTTGAGCTTTAAAATCTATCTTTAATCAGGAAAGGATAAGTAATTCTCCACAATGAGGTCTGAAATCATTTTAAAATGAACTTTTTTTTTTAAATACATGACCCAAACAAAACCCATCCAATAACCTGATTTTGTAATATGTAGTGCTTTTGTATTTAGAGGGCATCATGTGCAGTCAAATTTCAGTATCCTACTTGGACTGTCTTTAGGTCATTCTGTCTAAAACTTATAGTTTTTACTCTATTCCATCGCCTGTTTTGGAGGCTGTTGTTTTTAATTAGGAAAAAGTGTGTGGGGTTTTTTTTTTTTTTTTTTGGTTTTTTTTTGCTTTCCATTTTAAGGCTACTATTTGGAGAGTTATATTTTGGTCCTTTCCATCTTCAGAGTGTTGCTTTGAATTTGATCACAGAAAGGATTTACCAAAAATCAACTCTCTTTTATTTTGGCATATATCTAACATATTGTTTAACTGCATCTCTGAATTGAGCAATTTTCTGGCTTGGTTCAAAGCATGCATGTTTTCTCACTTACTTCTCTTTCGAACAATAAGTTATGAGTTTAGTTCATTAACAAGCATTTCTTTTGTAACTTAATTCTGAAAACACTGCTATTCACTGTCTTCTTAAATGCTTTCTTCCTCAGCAATTTGTAGAAATAGTTGTGGTGATGGATTTTGTTCCCGTCCTAATATGTGCACTTGCTCCAGTGGACAAATATCACCTACCTGTGGATCAAAATCTAGTAAGGACTTAAAATATTTGCATTGCTTTTAGAGAGCTCTCTTAAATTGATCTACAATAAGCATCCATTTTTCAAAAATACTTTAATGTATAGAACAAATACCTTTTTAAAAAAAAATAGTCATCACTATATACAAATATGTAATTTATACTTACTGCTTTAGTTCCGTCAATAGGCATTGCTCTCTGAGTGATATGACAAACACACATAGATGTAATACAATTTTCTAATTCTGAATTTTTGCATAAAAAGTTGGTTTCAAAATCCTTCTAGATATCTAGGAGTGGAAAGTTGTGCCATATATTATTGAAGTTATTTTCCCTAGATTTTATTTTAAATGTCTTGATAATTTTGTCTCACAAATGTAGGCATATATAGCCCTTTAAAGAATGTGTATCTCCATTGAAGTATGTATTATGTGTATATGTGCTTTTGAATGACTTTGCTGTTATAATATTATAAGTTAATGTGTGTATATGTGTTCTATTGTAGTACAACAGTGCAGTATCAGATGCATGAATGGTGGAACTTGTGCAGATGACCAATGCCAGTGCCAGAAAGGGTATATTGGAACTTACTGTGGACAACGTAAGTAACGTCTCTGTTTCATGCTTAAATTTGACAAGCAGGGATCAATCCTACAATCCTTGCTCATGTGAGTAGCTTGGCGTGTATAGAAGAACAAAAGAATCCAATTCTATACATAAGGTTACATATGCAGAGACATTGTGCCATGTCTGAGGATGTAATACAGAAGTCCCTCACTACGTGGACCAGATGAGGCTGCAACTATGCTACTGTCTTGAGTCCTTTGCACCTCCCACAGAAAGACGTAAAATGTTACATTAATTTGGAAAACAATAAAATGATTAAAGGCAAGAGAGATTGATTTCTGAGGAAAGATTAGAACGACTGAATGTCTTGTGTGGCCAACTGATTACTAATTAGCAGAGAATCCGATAAACAGGTTACAAGTATTTGAGAGATGAGACTGTCAATAAAAGAGAGAATTGTGTAAGGTGGTCTGTAGGTATGCAAATAGGAGTAAACAAATGAAGTAAAAAGAAAAATTAGATTGAATAGCAAGAAAAAAATCTATGATGGAGACATAAGTGGAAGAGCATCATAAAGAAACCTGGGCAAAGCACTGGGGAACATTCTGTGGGGCAACCTTGCACGTGTCATGATATAGTAGATGAATTTTCACATTTTTTATGATGATGATTTTGGGGTACTTTTCCCATGAGAATTAGATAGTTCTAAAGGATCCTTGATGGCAAAAGTGCGCACTCTTTTTTTTTTTTTTTTTTTTAAATTGCTTTAAAACCTAGGGCTTAAACCCTAGAGACTCTTACTGAGGCCAGTCAATGGGAATCGGTTTGGATCCTTAAGCACTGATCCTACAAAGAGCTGTGCATGCGCAGATCCCTGGGATTGCACAGAGCACACTGAAGGATCAGGGCTTTAGTTAGGGCTTGAGGATTTGGCCTCTAGACATAGGACTGAAAGTCATGTTTAAATTATAACATAAATATATTTAAATTAAACCATCGTGTTTTGAGATTTTTAAAAAAACCTTCTCGTTCCACGAAATATTGTAATTCATCCACTGTGTGCTATAAGAGCAACATAGAAGTTGCTTCATTTAATACATGGGACCGACATCTTGAGTGAAAAGTAATTGAGTTTTATAGGCCTTGATAAGAAATACAAGCTTTATCACGCTTCTAGGTAATACTACATTTTTATGTCTTTCCCTTTGTGATATAGTGGTCAGTCGAAGTGGACTCTGTGCATTTTTTCCAATGTAAAAGATTTAACAAAGAGTTGTTTTGGCACAGAGTAGTCAAGTGCTTTATAACCTGCCCTTAAGCTGTGGGGACCTGAGTTGGAAGACTGCCTAGAAACTTTAAGACCAAAATCTCTCTTTGCTGTTGCTCAGGCATGTTGTAAAGACAGTGGAACTGTCCTGTAGTTGCAATCTGTTCTTTCAGAGCACATGATATTTCTGCGCAAAGCTGTGTAGCCTTGGAAATAGTGAGCCCTGAATTAGGCAGAATTGATTTAAGACACTAAAATTAATAATCTTTTCAGTATGACAGATGAACTCTCTCTTTCACAGTCATATTCTATTTATAAATGCATGCTTTCCTAAAGGCCCAGTGAAAATTCTTGCGGGCTTAAAAAGGAAAGGTTGCTCTGAGGGAATTGCAGTATACCAGCAAGATCACTTATTTTGCTAGGAAGTTCATACTTCATTGTTTCAAGAATATATATGACATTGATTGGATTCAAATGGATGTATAGGACATTCATTGTTTGAGTCACCCAAATTTGTATATGGTTTGTGTGTGCAAATTCGTAACCCACCACTAGATTTATTACTGGAGAAGGCACATGATATTTCTAGTGATCTGCATCAAAGTAGATAGCTTTAATATCTGACCAGGACACCTTAGGTAACTCACTATTGGAGGCTACCTGGAGATATGATGACTCAATGGATCTCCCAGGTATCCTAGCCATGCTCATTTCTGGCCAGCACTACCTACTTTTGGGGTTGCACTGTCTGCATAGTCGCTGGTAAAGTTGGAGTTTCTGATACCTTTGCCATTATAAGTACCCCATACTAGCAAGCTTGCTTATGTTGGGACCCCACAGGCCTGGGATAACTGACATATCCCAGGATGGAATATAATTATAGCTTTAGTTTTTGGGAAACTAGTTTAGTTTTTTCAGAAAAATCATAATTTTTTTAATATATGAAGACTGCATGAATATATAGAGGTTATGTAACTAGTTTAATTTGGAAGGATTCCCTTTCTAACTTTATCTTGGTGTCTAACACATGATTCCATGGTGCAGTAAAACTGCTTTGGTTGATCCAGCCACTTGAGGCCTCTGCTTGTGTAAAGGGATCCTGTAGTGCTGTGGAACTACAGTGGCAGCTTGTACTCTACCTCTTTGCCTCCCCTCAGTTGCCTATACAGAAGTGTGGCTGGGAAAACGGGATGGCTCAGGAAGACACTTGTGCTCTAGCAATCCCCAACTGCCAGAAGGGCTCCTAGGAACCATTGGCAACCAGGGGAATTTACAACAGCCTTCAGGCTGCTTTAAGTCTTGCCTGAGGATAAACTTTATCAGCCTCAGAAGCAGGGAAACCCAGTCGACTTTAAGCCACCTTTGCCCACACAGCTTCTATGCTCTTCCCATGCAGCCCAGGAGTTGAGCTAAAGATAGAGTTCCAAGCATTAAAATATGGCTCTACTCTAAAACCAAAATATGTAAAAGTGGCATCTTTTCATTGAACTGTGATTCTTATGTGTGTTCACGTTGTGTCTGCTAACTTTATGGTAGAAATAAGTTCTTACTACTATTTGTGCCTGTTAGTGCTGCACAGCCAGGGCCATTATTCAGCAAAGCACTTAAGCCTGTGCTTAATTTTAAGCAGCTACTTAATTCCATCCCCGTTCAGCAGAGCTTTCTAGCAGGTGCTTAAAATTAAGCACATTTAAACAGGTGCAAATGAGGGTGGAATTTGGCCTGCAAAATCTTTATTACTAGAGACGATATGCAAGAAGGTTTTCAGGTCCAGATTGAGTTTGTAGGGCAGTTTGAAAAACATTTTTACTTGTAAATTGAGGACTGTAAATTGGAAGAACTTTAACATTAGAGCTCATAAAAAGATCAAAAATAATTTTCTGTTTTACAATGGCACTGTTCAGATTTGATAAATATTTTAATGAATTTTACTTTTTAAAAAAAACTTGGGAAACTAATCCTAATAAGTTCTTATCCCCAGTTCAGGATTAATGGGTAAAACCGATTTGATCTTTGTATAGCCAATAGTTTTTGAGTTATGAATGAACAAAATATCTCCCTTAGGTTGATAGTAAGTATGAAAAGTTTCAGTCTGAAAAGTTTTTGAGCAGACTTGACTGAAAGCGGTCTTTTAGCCTTGACTATCTGCTACTCTGTACTAATGCCAATGAGGTCTATTTATTTACAAAGATAAACTATTAATATTACATCAGAATTTCAACTTTTTTCAAACACAGCTGTCTGTGAAAATGGTTGCCAGAATGGAGGACGTTGTATTGGACCCAACCGCTGTGCATGCGTATATGGATTTACTGGCCCTCAGTGCGAAAGAGGTAAGAAAAATAGGGAGAGGAAAGGAATAAACAAATCTGCAAGCAAGTTTCTAATAAGCCTTTTGTTGTTCAAACTATGTTTGTTTCCTTTGTGACTGTAGCATATCTGATAAGCAAGCACAATGCTTTCATTGTGATTGAGGAAAAGCTGAGTTCTTATAGATTTCTCATTAACTTTTGTGTAAAGTCAATAGACAGTGGGCCAAACCCTGCTGCCAGTTACACTGAGTGCACTAGGGCAGATCTGTTTGATTGCACTGGAACCATATAATTGTAACTAAACAGAATTTGGCCCAGTTTTCCATACAGTAATTGTTTAAGGGAAATGTATAGAGCTATTTATGTTGATGTGAGAGTGCCTTAAAGAAATATTTAAAATAAGAAAAAATGGATAAATTATAATAACTGTCTAAGGCCATGATTCTAGAAAGCATATATGTCCAGGAAAGCACATCTTTGAGTGCTTTCCTGAATTAGGACCTAATTTAGTAATTTTATCATTTTACTATTCTTACCGAAGAAGCCATCAGCTTATTTATTACAAGGATAGAAATGTCAGTCCTAGCCATGTCACTCACAACAACGTTGAAAGTATTTAGTACTAAACGTAAGCAAAATTGTTTTTAGTTGAATTTGAACTATAATCGTCATATTAATCTTGAAAGACAATAGTTCCATATATTAAAAATTTCGAGTAATGCCAATCAGTCGATCAATAAACAGGTTTACAATATATTTTCCTCTCAATGTGTTTACTTCAGTTTTTGTTGCAGATAACAGCTAGGAGTATTCTCTTTATTTTTAAACCACAAGGCCTTCAAATGAACAATAATATATCTGACATTGTTCATTACCACTGCCAAATACTTCTGACTTGTCAGGCAAACAAAAAGAACACTAATATTAAATTGAGCCAAAAGTGAAATGTCCCTCAACATACTTTCTAATTTAAAATGTTCTTGAAGACTGCTTTTCAAAATAATCACTAGAATTGTCCATCCTTTAACGTTAACCTGTCAGCATTAATCAAAATTGATGCTGGTTTGCTTGGCAAAAATAATGTTCTTTGTCTTTCTCTGGCCCAGTTTATTTTCAGTGTGTTTGCAAATAACTTTTCTCATCAAAAAGCATAATGAAGAAGAGAGCAACAGAGATATGAAAAGCTAATGACTAGAATGCATTATCATACCCTCTCCTTAAAATACTCAATAAGATTGCCTTTTCTAAAGTTAGTGGCATTGTGCCTCAAGAATCTTGGGTCATCCTATGTTATTTTAAACACCTAAATTTGGGAGTTTTCTCTCCTGTAGAGACAAGTGCTTAGTTCCATTGCACTAGGGAGATGTACATGCATTGATGGGGAAAATAGACTTCTTAAATTTGAGGTTCATACTGGGTTAAATTCAGACCTGGTATAAAGAGGAACAACTTCCAGGGAATTATTTGTTTCAGGTTCAATATAGACAGTGTTCAAATGTGATTAGAGAAAACACTATTTTACCACTTACATGTATCTTGCACTTATTTGGCATACACTGCATGTGTAACTTACATGCTCAATGGGTAGAAGTGTAGCAGGAAAAGAAACTGACACAAGGGAGTAATATAAAGCAAGCTCTGATTCCTGCCATGTTTACCCATTGAAAGTCAAATTACTAGCGGTTACAATACTTTGCCACAAGCAGCAGAGTGACATAAGTGATGAATTTGGCTCTTTGTCTAATTGCCTGTTGCTGTCAATCTGAATATCAGATTTTAAGAGTTACCACTGTTAGATGAGTGTTTGGTATTCTAATCTATTACTTATCCAGTAAATCCCATGAGGACTGTGAACTCCAGACCTAATTCTGGTATATTTTGTTTTAGACTAATTAACGTGGAAAGTAATATGAAGCAGCAGTCTGTTGGGAATTATAATTGATATTTATACGAATGTGGAAATCTTCATTGGATAAAATGTGTGCACTTCATTTATATTGGATTTTCAAAGGTGCCTAAGGGAGCTGAGCACCTAACTCCCTGAGGCTGCTTTTAAAATCTCAGCTTTAGTTCAGAGTGGAGAAAATTTATACAAATCTAATGGTTCAGGTTATATGCAAGGGACATGAAGCTGTTATCTGAATAATAAAACATTGTTTTTGTTGCATTTGGGAAGGTGTTTGTGTGTGAATATTGTTGTTTGGTTTCTCTTGAACGTAATAGGCTTGATTCTGATCTCACTTATGCTGGTTTCAGTAGAATGCCAATGCCTTCAAAGGAATTGCTCCTGATTCTCACCAGTGTGAGATCAGACTAAGACCTTCTGAGGGCCAGATTCTGCTATCCTTACTCTGAAAATAGTCCCATTGACTTCAGTGGGACCCTTCATGGAGTAAATGGGCCAAAATCTGGCTGTGAGGATGATTTTGGATTTTTTTATAGATTGTTCTATGAGAGGAAGATGCTCCAGCTTATCTATTTACAGTTTTGTTGAGTTTTAGATGTCAGTCCCAGAATATGCTTTCTGACCATGCATTAGGAACTTTAGATTCAGATTTTCAAAGCCACCTGAGGTATTTGGATGGACAAAATTTAGGCCACCAAATCTTTGAGGTGGCTTTCAAAGTCTTCACCCGAGTGTACAGGAACACAGAGTGGCATGCCAGATAGGGATGACATCATCACCTGAGGTTTAGCCTGCTGTATATAATAACTGACCAGCAAGAGAATTAGCTTAAATAAAAATTTCAACCATAGTAATTCTGTCCAAATTCCGCTTTCTGTAACACTGTTAAAAGTACAAAGCAACTCCATTTAAATCAATGGAAGGAACTGTGAGCAGAATTTTGCTATATTGTTATATATTCTGGAAGTCATGCAGACTTTTTTCCAGCCTGATGGTGAAAGCAGAACCAGTATCATACTATTACATGCTTTCCTTTGTTCATTTAATATTAACAAAGGTCTGACTGTATGATCCTAATCTGACATTAATTGCTCAGTCTAAATGCATGCTTACTCAGTAATATAATATCATTACTTGAACAGGCAATATATGGTATAGGTGTGGTAGCATATTTTTGATGTGTGGTTTAGCAGGATTGCTTTAGAAGCTTCTGAAATAATTAAAGATGGAAAAAACAATTGTGGATCCGGTCTCAAGGCTTATTTTAAACAATGTATGTCTATGGATTAATATACTTAGTAAAATTAAACGGGGGGGGGGCACTTTTTGAGGAAGGGAGGGGGAGAGAGAACAATGTTTTCAGGCACAACTTTAAAAATACTTGGAAGATATTTAGAGTTTGTAAGTCTTCTCATTATGGGTGAAATTCATCAATCCCTGCACAGAGCCTGGGTACAGTAGGGATTGGTGGGAGTGGACAGAATCCAACCCCAACTCAGTGAGCAGGTTGCATGGCAGAAGTGCAACCACCGTGTGGCCAATATTTTAGCCTATGGGCTGGGATACCAGTTCATTTTCCTAGTGCCCCCTTGTATGGATGTTTCTGACCACAAGATCCACATGTCCACAGATGTAGTAGTCACATACTCAGCTCACCCTCCATGCTTGCCTTCAGGCTGATAAATCTGGCTTTGGCAATGAGCCCACCTTTGTAGCATGCAAGAGGCATCCAGCTCTCCCTTTTGGTCTGCTCAGTCTGAGCCACCATTATTTAGGGGGTATTGGAGAACTTAAGTGGTATGTGAGGACTGTCTGGAAAAGGTGAATTTCAGCCTGTGTTAATAGTAGATGTGTTTGCTGTCTTTCAAAAAGGTTTTCCATGTATGAATATTGATCCATCTATTCCTGTGTGTGGGGGTGTGGTTTAAAATTTTTTTTGAAAAGGATGAAGTCCTGAGCAACAGTATTGCTCATTAAAAATATATGCCCAACACATATTTTGGTCATTTTAAAATTATGGGAAACATTAATCTCATGTGGTTTATGTAAACTAGCATACACAGAACTCTGTAAAATATAATGCATGTCTGTTCTTTTCAATGGCAATTTGCAATTTACATTCTTTCCTTTAGTAATAAAATAAGTTCATGCTTTACAACACGATGAAAAAGGCCTGATTCTTATGTACAGTGGTGGTAGTAGGCACCTTAATAGTCCACAGTAAAATAAACAAAACAAAACTCTGTAGTTTGCTTCTGAAACAAGCTTTTTAGCAACAGTCCTTAATTTTTAAACTAAAATTTTATAGTTAAAGTTTAGATGAACTTCCCTTCTAAATCACATTAGAGTTTTAAGACTTCATCTTGTTTACTTTTTACATTACTGTATTTTCAAATGCATAGTTTTTATTGTTCTGTAAATTAAGGTCTTTTAAATTAGGTATTTTCCCCCTAATGTATAACACATGTAGCTTTCCTTCAGATTGGCCTCCCAGACTCAGTTATATGATAAAACGTGACTGCTTGTTCAGCTATCTGGGCTCCTAGCAGACTAATTTCCGGGCTGGAGACAGGAGGCTGAGCAGTAACTAATGACTGGCATGATTACAGTATTTAACTTGAGACTAGCTGCTGGGATAACAAGAAAGCAGAACCTGTTTTGGAGCGCCTGCCTTATTTTCTTCTGATCTATACAATGACCTTTTGTACTTACTATCAAAAGCTGTTCTTGTGGTCAACTCCTCCTCTTTGGTTTGTAGACACATTAGGTTCAGTCTGTTGGAAAGTTAAGGCACTTGATTGTGTCTGTTGCTTAACATTGAATGAGTTATGAAAAGGTTATATACTGAAATAAATATTCTGCCTCCAATAAACCTGTGTGTATGTGTGTAAAATAATCCCACCATTCGAAGGCCCAATCCTTATTGCATGCACACAAGTAGTCCTTACTCATGTGAATAGCCCCACTTACTTCTATGAGACTACTTGAGAAAGGATTACTTGCATGAGTAAAGGTTTGTAGGGCCAGGTCCTTCATTCAAAGGAAGCTTGCATCCTTGTATTTCTGCACACAGTGCTGTCTTTTAAAATTAATTATCTGGGAGGTGTACAGGCCCAAATCGAAAGACAGCGAGAGTCTGAGGGAAAGAAGAGATGCTGGTTCCGCTGTGGGCTACAGGGAGAGGGAAGTTGCGCTGGCCCCCTGCCAGAGCACTGCAGAAAGAGAATCCTTGGGCTTTGGTGCTGATATGGAGGCTCACTGTACATGGATGTGGTGGTGCTGGAAGGGATTGGGGAGTGGGAGGCAGTGGAATAAGGTAGCAGTAAATGCCTCTTGAGTCTTATGTGGCAGGTTGGACTGAAGTCCTCTATGAAAGCTCCTCCTTGTCCTACGAAAGGTACATCAGAGAGGGTCAGACCACACACCAGTATTCATGATCTCTTTTGATGGTAGCAACAGCGTGAGACAGAGAAGCAGTTCAACAGCTTCAGTGCATGTGGTGAAAAGTCCTTTTGGAACCATTTGGAGGTCTTGGACTTTAGACTTGTTTAGTGCCTCAGAGCTCAAATTCTGGAGAGCCTGCAGCCACACAGATGAGCAGGTTATTTTCAAGATACCTGTATTATCTGCTAGCCAGCAATGCTATTGTACTACAGCTCAAGAAGGATATATACCTTATAAAGTCACTTGCTTTATTTAAATTGCCCGCCATTGATCTCTCTCGTACGCATATGGCATCTGCAGAGCAACAGTCTAGAGATGGAGTTGTAAGTCCATAAGCCGTTTCAAGGTCTCCTCTGTGGTGCTGGGGATACCATCCATTTCACCTTTGAATCCATATTTGCAGTACTGCATTATGATGTGCGATGGGTTGGGTGTTCTCATCGCAGTTGCACAAAGGGGAGTCTTCTTTTTTTCTCCCCCCCCCCCCCCATGTCAGTCAACTAGCTGGGTCGTCCATGGTTTGTTTGGATGCAGTTCAGCGCGATCCCAAGTCTGCCTGGCTGGTTGAAACCGGGAGGGCAGCTGGTTGGGTCAGTAATAATGTGCTTGTTTGGAATGGTGAGTGAGTTCCAGGCACTTGGCCATTGCCTGGCCAGCTCCAGAGACATGAGGTGGCTGTATGTGGTCCATAGAGGTTTTAGCAATTTGAGGAATAGTTGGGATATGTTGTCCAAAACCTGCCAGATGGAAAGCTCAGGTAGTCATTGGCATGTTTATGTTCTCATGCTGTGGCTATATCTTGACAGATAGCTGGAGATTTGATGCTTGCTAATACAGAAAGCCACAGTAGCAGTGCTGATTTTAAAGTTCCTGTGATGATTCACATGGTCTAATTCAGATATCTATCCACCAGTTGGGTATGGCAGCTTCCTGTGCATAGCACTGTGCCAACTGAGTACACCAGGGTAAAGGCTGATGTTTGTAATAGTGGGGCAGTTGATTAGCAGGAACAAGCTGGGCAACTTTTGGATAATTTTGATGCAAGTTTTCACTTTGGAGGCTACTTTCTTGAGGTGGCCAGTGTGTGGTCAAGAATGACACTGAGATGTTGACTTTGGGCATACTGCACAGTTTCACTACAAAACTCGACAATTAGAGTGTTTGTGCAATTCTGTTGTTAAGGTGGAAAGAAGAGACTAACTATTTGCTTGGATTTGGTCTCAACTTCCATTTTTGCAAGCACTCCACCAAGATCTTAAGGTCAGATGTAAGGGTCACTTCAAGTTCTTTAAAACTATAGGCCTCATGTGTGAGCGCCAAATCATCAGCATATGCAAACTTCTGCACTATCACTTCAGGTATACCGCTTGTGCAGACATTGAAAAGTGTGGAAAAGAGTAGAGAGTCTTGTTGTAGCACATTACTCAAAGTGTGTGGCTTGCTGGTTTGATCTCTGAGGTATACGTACATCCTTCGGCTACTAGGCATGGGATTCTGCAGCTGGAGAATCTGCATGCATTGGATAAGTTTGGAAGGATGGACTGCTACTGAAACTGGCCAGACTGGGTTGTATGTCACTGACAGATCAATGAAAGCAGTACCAGTCATAAGTTTTCAGTGGAATCTGGCCGAGACGTTTGTAGTGAGGGCCAGGACCTGGTCACAGCAACTTCTGTGCAGTTGAAAACCAGCTTGCTCCTTGGGTAGGCTGGCTTCCACAACAGGACTGATTTGGTTCAGAATCATAATCTCCATCATCTTAAAGGTGGTGCTAAAGAGGGAGATTCACCTATAACTAGAAGGGTCATCTACAGGTTTTCCAAACTTTAGGAGTGCAATGAGCTTGGCTTCTCTTTACACACAGGAATTTTTTCATTAGTCTTCAGGATGCTGGTGAAAAGCTGCATCATCCAGTTCCATGCCAGTGGACCCAGAATATATGAGAACTTGGGATAGATGCAGCCTTTTCCCAGTTTGATGTAACCATTGCAGTGACAAATCGCTTTACTTGTGAATGGTCCAGACCATGGGGATGATGGAGTGCATGTGGATGTCACCTGCTGGAGTTCATGCCAGACTTGTCTGATATTGATTGTCCATTGGCTGTTTTGATGTCCACAGATGTTTAGCAATGATGGCATTAGCTTTCATGTGTGGCCTAGTGGCATGTGCGGGATTTGTAGGCCCCAGGTGTCTTAGCAGGTTCCAGGTGCATCTGCTTGAGCATGTGAAGTTTAGACCTTCTACACATTCAAGCCACCATTTCCAACAGTGATGCCAGGAGAGCTTGTCCAATTTCTGGGTCTCTACAGTCGTCATATTTGTGCAGGAGCTCTTGGCTCTCTGCAGTCCATACAATGACCTGTGTCCCTAAGGGATGTTATCCTTGGTGGTGGTGGTGATTAGGAGTTCAGTAAAATGGTCAAAAGTTTTCAGCATTGGGGGAATGTGGGAGATTGTATTCTCCACAGTTGTAGTGAAAGTGCCCTGGTCTGCTTTTTGAATTTCTAGTGCAGTGCCAGTTTTGAGTAGAGAACTGGGATTTGAATGCCACTAGGGGTCAGTACTGGTCTGTGCTGTCTGTTTGGGAAATTGTCAAGGGCCATCTGCAATGCAGGTATTGGTGTGCCTGTATTGTCTTTAGAGATGACCATCAGGGCAGCATCCCACCATCCATTATGAACTATGAGCCGGTGTTTAGCACAACCGATGCTATAATTACCAATAGGCTAACTTTCTTTGTCACAGGAGGCACAGTGAGGTACATTTTATTGTTTGCATTACTGTAGCACCTACCAACCTTACTTGAGATAGTAGTCCCATTGTGCTAGGTGCTGTAAATACACATAGTAAGAGTCAGTCTCTGCCACAAAGAGCTTATCATCTAAATAGACTAGACAAAGGAAGTATTATTTTTTCCATGTTACAGATGGGGAACTGAGGCACAGCGATTGGAACTTGCCCAAAGTCTGTTGTAGAACAAGAAATCAAACCCAAATTTCTTTAGTCCCAGCCCAGTGCTTTAAACGCAAGGCCATTCTTCTGTTCTTAGAATGAATAATATTTGCTGCCATAAGTATGCTCCATGAGTGACAGTGTGACCAGTAGTGAGAGACACTTTGAGCAGAGAAGGAGGAGAGGATAATATGGAAGACTTTTTTGTGAACAGTTACTCAATGATGTCATCATGTGCACCATGGTGCCCACCAGCCAGCAGTAATCTTGTGACAGCTGCATACTGGTCTCTGGTGTTCCACTCACTTTTTTTTTTCTTGTGTGTGTGAGAGAGATGGTGATTTCAGTGCATAATAAGCAGAACATTTACCAGCTGTAGTACAGTGACGGTTAGCTTACCAGGTTTGTCTCTGTCAAGTTCCTTTTATTTGCATCTAGCTGACAAACATTTGTATTCAACTGCTCAGTGGCTGAAGCTCTCACCACACCGACGGGAAGGAGAGGGTGCTCTCTAACTCTGCTTTTACTAGAGGAAGGGGAGCTGAGCTCTTTATTTTATTCCCTGCAACTGCTCCAATCTTTGAATGGCTGGGAGGCTTCAAGACCAGGCTGAGAGGTCTGTGTAACTGCTGCTGATACTGCTGGCAAAGCTTATTAATTTCTTACACCTTTGTAGTCCTGTGACTGGATATGTGCAGTGCTCATGCTTTATTCAACAGTGTTTTCTAGGTGGAGGACTGTGTTTAGAGGTCTTTATATTACTGCTTCTGGGACAATTTATTCCTTTTTTTTTTTTTTTCCTTTTTTCTTGAACTATGGTTAATTTATTTTGGAATACCATGACTGCTTATCACTGAGAAAGTGGAACCTCTTTCCTACTCGTCTTTGTGAACATGCGTTAGACAGCAACTTAATTCTTTTGTCACTACAGAGCTTGTAAGAGATCCCAGATTAACACTCCTGGAGACTGAAGTCCTTTGTCTATCAATGGAATTGGTACAGAATAGGAAATGGGAGAGCGAGATTTTCTACTCTTTTCAATCAGTGTGCCTCAATTCTAACTTTGAGGGGATACCTCTAAGGGTAGTTTAGTCTCCATCCCCATTTAGTCCTTGGCCTCTGTGCTGAGAATGCCAAAAATGTACTAGTTTTCATTATAACATCACTTGTTCAGCAGGAACTGTACAGAGAACCCCAATTAATATAGTCCACAGAAGAGCCACTACAATGATAGCCGCAATGAATTGGATTCATTTTAGTGACCTAGGACCAGATTTTTAAAGACCTGTTTAGGTACCTAAATACTAGGGCATCGATTAATCCCAGTTAACTCACACGATTAACTCCAAAAAAGTATCAGGGGGTAGCCGTGTTAGTCTGTATCTACAAAAACAAGGAGTCTGGTGGCACCTTAAAGACTAACAGATTTATTTGGGCATAAGCTTTTGTGGGTAAAAACCTCACTTCTTCGGATGCATAGAGTGAAAGTTACAGATGCAGGCATTATATACTGACACATGGAGAGCAGGGAGTTACTTCGCAAGTGGAGAACCAGTGTTGACAGGGCCAATTCAATCAGGGTGGATGTAGTCCACTCCCAGTAATAGATGAGGAGGTGTCAATTCCAGGAGAGGAAAAGCTGCTTCTGTAATGAGCCAGCCACTCCCAGTCCCTATTCAAGCCCAGATTAATGGTGTTAAATTTGCAAATGAATTTTAGTTCTGCTGTTTCTCTTTGAAGTCTGTTTCTGAAGTTTTTTTGTTCAATGATAGTGACCTTTAAATCTGTAATAGAATGACCAGGGAGATTGAAGTGTTCACTTACTGGTTTATGTATGTTACCATTCCTGATGTCCGATTTGTGTCCATTTATTCTTTTGCAGAGGGACTGTCCGGTTTGGCCAATGTACATGGCAGAGGGGCATTGCTGGCACATGATGGCATATATAACATTAGTGGATGTGCAGGTGAATGAGCCCTTGATGGTGTGGCTGATGTGGTTGGGTCCTCTGATGGTGTCGCCAGAGTAGATATGGGGACAGAGTAGGCAACGAGGTTTGCTACAGGGATTGGTTCCTGGGTTGGTGTTTCTGTGGTGTGGTGTGTGTAGTTGCTGGTGAGTATTTGCTTCAGGTTGGGGGGTTGTCTGTAAGTGAGGACTGGCCTGCCTCCCAAGGTCTGTGAGAGTGAGGGATCATTTTCCAGGATGGGTTGTAGATCGTGGAAATGCGCTGGAGTGGTTTTAGCTGGGGGCTGTATGTGATGGCCAGTGGTGTTCTGTTATTGTCCTTGTTGGGCCTGTCCTGTAGTAGGTGATTTCTGGGTACCCGTCTTGCTCTGTCAATCTGTTTCCTCACTTCCCCAGGTGGGTATTGTAGTTTTACGACTGCTTGATAAAGATCTTGTAGGTGTTTGTCTCTGTCTGAGGGGTTGGAGCAAATTCGGTTGTATCTTAGCGCTTGGCTGTAGACAATGGATCGTGTGATGTGTCTTGGATGGAAGCTGGAGGCATGTAGGTACGTATAGCGGTCAGTAGGTTTGGTATAGGGTGGTGTTTATGTGACCATCACTTATTTGCACTGTTGTGTCCAGGAAGTGGATCTCTTGTGTGGACTGGTCCAGGCTGAGGTTGATGGTGGGGTGGAAATTGTTGAAGTCCAGGTGGAATTCTTCAAGGGCCTCCTTTCCGTGGGTCCATATGATGATGTCATCAATGTAGCGCAAGTAGAGGAGGGGCGCTAGAGGACGAGAGCTGAGGAAGCGTTGTTCTAAGTCAGCCATAAAAATGTTGGCATACTGTGGGGCCATGCGGGTACCCATAGCAGTGCCACTGACTTGAAGGTATAAGTTGTCCCCAAATCTGAAGTGGTTGTGGGTGAGGACAAAGTCACAAAGCTCAGCCACCAGGCGTGCTGTGGCCTCATCAGGGATACTGTTCCTGACAGCTTGTAGTCCATCCTCATGTGGAATATTGGTGTAAAGTGCTTCTACATCCATGGTGGCCAGGATGGTGTTTTCAGGAAGAACACCAATGCATTGTAGTTTCCTCAGGAAGTCGGTGGTGTCTCGAAGATAGCTGGGAGTGCTGGTAGCGTAGGGTCTGAGGAGAGAGTCCAAATAGCCAGATAATCCTGCTGTAAGAGTGCCAATGCCTGAGATGATGGGGCGTCCAGGATTTCTGGGTTTATGGCTCTTGGGTAGCAGATAGAATACCCCTGGTCAGGGTTCTGGGGGTGTATCCATGTAGATTTGTTCCCGTACTGTAGGTGGGGAATTTCTTGAGCAGATGGTGTTTCTTTTGGTATTCCTCAGTGGGATCAGAGGATAGTGGCCTGTAGAATGTGGTCTTGGAGAGTTGCCTGGCAGCCTCCTGTTCATAATCCGACCTGTTCATTATAATGTAAAACTTCAGAGCCTACAAATCCACTCAGCTATTGGCTGAACAAGAAGTAGGACTAACAGAAAAAAGTTTGTTTACATTTACAGGAGATAATGCTGCCCTCTTATTTACAGTGTCACCAGAAAGTGAGAACAGGCCTTCACGTGACACTTTTGTAGCCTGCATTGCAAGATACTTATGTGCCAGATATGCTAAACATTCGTATGCCCCTTTATGCTTCGGCCACCATTCCAGAGGACATGCCTCCATGCTGATGACGCTCGTTTAAAAAAAAAAAAAATGTGTTAATTAAATTTGTGACTGAACTCCTTGTTGGAGAATTATATGTTCCCTGCTCTGTTTTACCCACATTCTGCCATATATTTCATGTTATAGCAGTCTTGGATGATGACCCAGCACATATTTGTTTTAAGAACACTTTTTTGCTGCAGATTTGACAAAATGCAAAGAGGGTACCAATGTGAGATTTCTAAAGATACCTACAGCACTAGACCCAAGATTTAAGAATCTGAAGTGCCTTCCAAAATCTGAAAGGGACGAGGTGTGGAGCATGCTTTTGGAAGTCTTAAAAGAATAGGGTGACCAGATGTCCCGTTTTTATAGGGACAGTCCCGTTTTTGGGGACTTTTTCTTATATGGGTGCCTATTACTCCCCACCCTCGTCCCATTTTTTCACAGTTGCCATCTGGTCACCCTATAAAAGAGTAACAGTCCAATGTGGAAACTACAGAACCCAAACCACCAAAAAATAAAATCAACCTTCTGCTGGTGGCATCTGACTCAGATGATGAAAATGAACATGCGTCAGTCTGCACTGCTTTGGATTGTTATTGAACCATCATCAGCATGGATGCATGTCCTCTGGAATGGTGGTTGAAGCATGAAGGGACATGTGAATCTTTAGCATATCTGGCACGTAAATATCTTGCAATGCTGACTACAACTGTGCCATGAGAATGCCTGTTCTCACTTTCAGGTGACATTGTAAACCAGAAGCAGGCAGCATTATCTCCTGCAAATGTAAACAAACTTGTTTGTCTCAGCGATTGGCTGAATAAGAAGTAGGACTGAGTGGACTTGCAGGCTCTTAAAATTTTACATTTTTATTTTTGAATGCACTTTTTTTTTTTTTTTTTTTTTTACAGAATTCTACATTTGTAAATTCAACTTTATAATAATGAGATTGCTCTACAGTACTTGTGTTAGGTGAATTGAAAAATACTATTTCTTTTGTTTTTTACCATGCAAATACTTTTAAACAAAAATAAACATAAAGTGAGCACTGTACGGTTTGTATTCTGTGTTGTAATTGAAATCATATATTTGAAAATGTAGAAAACATCCAAAAATATTTAAATAAATGGTACAGTATTCTATTACTGTTTAACAGTGCAATTGATCACGATTCATTTTTTTAATCACTTGACAGCCCTACTAAATACCTTTTTAAAATATGGCCCCTAGATGTGGAAATTGACCATATGTCCTTGATAATTCCCAGAAAAATATAGTTCGTGTTTCTATAGAGCACATGCTAAATAAATTCAGAAACATATCTCCTTTTTCGGGTACTCTGAGAGATTTTATGAAAAACAGAGTAACAAAGGCGAGCAAATGAGAGTGTTAAATATATAAACATACATGTTTTGATGTCTGTTCCGTTCTTGTGAGGATATTTCTTTGAATTAGTCAACATTAAAGGCAGCATTTTGTATTCTTGTTGTAGCCAAATTTCAAACTAGCTTTGAGTTAGTAAAGGAAAAATTATAACCCACCCCCAAAGTCTAATATTTTCTGTATTCCATGCATTTTTCCTGAATTTCCTGTATTGGCACAAATATATCAAAATGCTGAAAGAGGGGAAAATGGGGAAGAGAACAAGGGAATGGAATGAAGATGAGAGTGAAGATAAGTGAGGGGATAAAAAGGAGGCAAGTAGGAGAGAGGAAGAGCAGAAGAAAAGGCTAGAAAAACAGAGTGGTAGGGAAAATCCAAGCTATCAAGGGAATATATGTTTCCCCATTATCCTTCAGCAAAAGGATGAGATTTCCACACCAGCTGTAACTCCATTGATGACTCTGAGAGCTCTTCCATGAAATTATTGCATTGTTCTCCTGGTCTTTAAGGGATTAGAAATCTGTAAGAAAGGGGACCTAGATATTTCAAAGATCCAGTTGAGGCCTTTCCCTGTTATAAAATGTCATAGCTTCATAGACTTCAATGCAGCTATGACAGTTTACACCAGCTGAAGCTCTGCCTTACAGTAGATAGCAGTATGACTCCTTTGTCCTCTTACTTTCTTCCGAGAGTTGCTGTTTCTAGCAGCAGCAAGAGCAAGTAGAAAATCACAGATGTCAAGAGAAGAAGAAACTGGGAGGAATTGAATTTAACGTTATAAGCATGTCAAATTGAAAAGAAATTGAAGAGCTGTCATGATATAATGTATCTAATTAAAAATTTTATACAACATAAAAATCTGCAATGATAAAATATTCTTTCTGCCGGTTTCTTTCATAGTTTCATCATGTCAAAGCATCATGTGATGCCACTGGCTTCTATTAATTGATGATTTCAAGATGTTTCATAACTTATAAAGACTATAAAAGTTCATGTAAATTTAATATTTGCTTTCCATTTTTCCTCTACCAGAACAGAATGGGGAAAAAAAATACTCTGTAGTTTACTGTAGTTATGTAATACTATACAGATTGCCAACATACACCCAATGAGCCACCTACAATACCATACATGTGGACATTCACAGGGGGAAACATTACCATAGAATAAGGCTTGTTATTCCAATTGTGACCACACAGTATTACATTTAGTATCAAGTATCTGAATTCTTCCACAGTAATTGGAGGCCAGAACCGCATGAGTAGAAGGTAGGAGTGAAACACTACCATTTTGATTTAGTAGTGTTATGCCCACTGTGTACTAACTTTGTATAGGTGTAGATGACTATATATGATGCAAGATAGTGGAGGATCATGCCTATTTTTTCTCTCCTAACCCAAATTTGTCTACCAGTATCCAAGACATTCCTAGCATAACCCCATCTAGATTATTTGATAAGACACTCACTATAATATGCACTTATTAGGTAGTTACGTTAAAAAAATTGTTGTCAAAGAGGTTATGGAAATGACAGCATATTTTTCTATTGCTTTAGGTATGGATGGATAACTTACTAACAATGTGAAGGAGGCCTAAAATAGTCTTTTTGGTACTTCTGAATGATGTGATGAAATACCCTGTCACAACCAGATCAGACATGAAGTACGCATTTGCCTTTTTTTAATATACCTATTCTAGCGTGTCACTTATTTTGACATAGATGTAGGCAAGATATTTGGCAGAGCTGGTTGAATAATAAAAACAGATCCAATAATATTTTGAGAATAAAAACACAGAATTGGTCATTATTCGTTATTTGTGGATGAATCCTGGGCATTGATATTCAGATATTTTCATAAAATGTTTCATGAACCTTAGCAAAGATGAATATGCATCTGAAAATGTGTTGTTCATCATTTGTTACTCTCCTGTTTAAAAAAAAGAAATTTGAAGTATCCAGGCCATGGAAAGTAAACAATACCATGTGACCAATCATATGACAAAAACAAATACTAAATACTCAAAGTAAGCAGTTTGTATAACTAGTAAACTGAAAATTATTATTTGAAATGATTTAGTGAATGAATAATATATTTATAGAAATCAGGATTGTTTCAAAAACTATTCTATAACTAAAAAGGGGATACATTTATTCCATAGCACATATTATTCTTACTGCAGTAGTGTCTATTGGAAGTGGGGAGGAAGCTAAAACATGGTCAAAATAAACCCAAACTGTCAGCAACCTATGTATAGACAGGAAATCCCCTTCCTGTGTGAGCCTCTATAAAAGGATGTTTGAGATGGAGCAGATGGACGGGAGTCCTTTTGGGAAGAGGTACTGGAAGAGCCATATGTATTTGGTCCTTTTGCTCCCTGGAGAGAACTGTATGCTCAGGCTGTCTCTTTTTGTGACTTGTCTGGAATTTAGAGGAGTCAATGCAGGGCCAGATTACTTGACTTCCTGACTTTCCTGAATTTTAAATGTCATTGGTTATTTGCTCCAGATTTTTATTCAGTAAATTTAGCAGCTGTAAATGACAGGAATATCATTGAAAACCTGAAAGTTCAGTGCTATCAGAAATGAGAAAAAAAAAAAAACTGAAATGTGAGTCTCCTGGAACACACCGAGTATGCTATTAATATGGTTCCTGCTGCAATTGCTATAGCTCTTGTTAGTCTATGCATTACTTGATCTGCAATATTCTAGTTTATTGAAGTTTATGTGTTAAGAAAAATGGTTATTTAAAAATGCTCATTTAGCTTTTCTCAGATGAGTCTTTTTATATAGTGGATTTTTGAAACATCTGATTCCCCTTGTCAGGATTAGCTGGACAGTTTAAATTAGCCAATGAATTTAATAATACCAAAGCAGCTCAAAGGATGAGAAGCTAAACAGATCAAGAAACAAAACCTAGTGGATGTAATACATGCAAAGAGATGAGTAGAGCCCTTCACGGATTCAAAATTTGTATCTGCATTCGATCCGAGATCTGCAAATATGGTCCATGGATATCTGCAGATTTGCTGGGCTCTAGAGATGAGAGTTGAAATACTCATTATACAGCAATGAGCTGTTAAAATAGGAAGAAAATGAGGTCTAGAAACAGACTGAATACAATTAAAGCAGTGAAGATAAAGAGTAAGGAGCTAGATGAAGTAGGAACAGAGAGAGAGAGAGAAGGTCTTGACAAGTCCTTTGGCAAATGATCATGAACTGGCTTTAAATGCTGAAGCCTTCAAAGCCAGTTCATGATAAACTTTCAAAACATTAAGGATTGAGTGGGGTAATAGTAACCATCAGCACATTTTAGAAAGTTGTAGTGAAGTATTAGGCGAAAACATATTGAGATACTGATGAACTCGTTGAGATGTTAAAAGAAGAGTGGCAAGAACTTTAGGTAAGAAATTGCAGAAGAAGGGAGAACAAGGGATAAACTGCACTAACGCTTATTAGATTTTTAATGGACAGTGACAAACTAGTATGAAGTAAGAATTCTGCACAAGAAATATTCTTGGGAAAGCATCTTAACTAGCAATTGAGTGGCCTAAAATAAGTGGATATTTTTTTCTAGAGAGATCTTGATGGTTTAAGAAGGAAAATATGCAGGTTGTTGTCTTTTCTGAAGGACATTCATAAGTAAACTAAAATGAGGAAACTTGAATTTGTGTGTGTGTGTGTAGTATCATGTGGAAGAACAAAGGGGGTATAACCATGCTTTTGCCAAACAGATGAGCCCACTTAATATAAAAATTTCTGGATATTTGTTTTACAGTATTAACAGATTTGCTTGTAAATTCTCAAAAAATATATTCTGTACCCGGAGAGCAAGTGCTTCAATTTGCAAGAAGATGTTATATTTTCCAATCCATATCACAGAAGCTGAATCCCTTCTTTAAGTGCAGAGTTCATCACAGTTGTAATTATGGAGCCATGATTGGAGTCTCCATAACAAAAAAGAGAAATTCACACAGTAAAAAGTGCTTTGCTAGCCAGTGCTCATGAGTTTCATTCACAACAAACTTGCTATTATACAAGAAAATCAAGTTTAAAGGACTGTTTAGGGGCTGAACTGCTGATTTTATTAGCCTGGTGCTCATGAACATTCAGTTTCTTTACCTCAAATACAGTAGGCATCCAGTAGGAATTGTAAAGCTAGAGCCAACTGTTAAGAAGTTTGTGTGCCAGCTAGTCTACTTGTCATACTTCTAAAACTCACATTAATTTATTTTTACTTTCTAATATTATTTGTATTACAATAGTGCCAAAAGGGCCTGACCAAATTGGGGCACCAGTATTGTATGGCTGCACATATACACAGTAAGAGACTGTCCCTGCCCTGAAGGGCTTACAGTCTTAATAGACATGACAGATACAGCAAGTATTGTTATCCTCAGTTTACAGGTGGAGAACCAAGGCACATTCAGATCTAGTGACTTGCCCATGATCCCCTCACCCCCTCAAAGTCTGCGGCACAGCTGGAATTGACCCTGCTCTTCTGAGTCCCATTCTAGTGCTTTAAACACAAGCCACCCTTCATACAAAATGCCTGTCTGACTCTCTATTGCATAAGTACAGTAATGGAATAGTTGCTTGACAATGTATTGTAAAAATAATCTTGCTTTTTAAATTCTAGTTTGGCCTTGATGCTAAATATAAAAGTGTTGCTGTTGTGCACAGATTTCCTGTGCATATAGGTTAATACTGTATCATGGTTGTGTTTGAACATCTTTCTTGAGTCATAGAATCACAGAAATGTATGGCTAGAACAGACCTTAAGAGGTCATCTAGTCCATCTCCCTCTCTGAGACAGGACCAAGTATACCTAGACCATCCCTGACAGGCATTTGTCTAACCTGTTCTTAAAAACTTCCACATCCAGGGATTCCACAATCTCCCAGTCTGTAGGTAACCTATTCCAGTGCTTAACTATCCTTATAGTTAGAAAACTCTTCCTAGTATCTAATTTAAGTCTCCCTTGTGGCAAACTCAGCTGATTACTTCTTGTCCTACCTTCAGTGGACATGGAGAACAATTGAGCACCATCCTTTTTATAACGACCTTTTACGTATTTGAAAACTTATCATGTCCCTTCTCTTCTCTAGACTAAACATGCCCAATTCTTTCAACCTTTCTTCAAAGGTTGTTTTCTAAATCTCTTATTTTTGTTCTCTTCTGGGCTTTCAATTTGTTCACATTTTCTTAAAATATGGTGGTCAAAACTGGACACAGTACTCCAGCTGAGGTCTCACCAGTGCTGACTAGAGTGGAACAATTGCTACTTGTGTCTTACATACCACCTTTCTATTCATACATCTCATAATGACATACATTGGAAGACATAAAATCATAGAACTGGAAGGGACCTCGAGAGGTCATCTAGTCCAGTCCCCTGCACTCAAGGCAGGACTACGTATTATCTAGACCATCCCTGACTGGTGTTTGTCCAACCTGCTCTTAAAATCCCCAATGATGGAGATTCCACAACCTCCCAAGGCAATTTATTCCAGTGCTTAACCACTCTGACAGGAAGTTTTTCCTAATGTCCAACCTAAATCGCCTTTGTTGCAATTTAAGCCCATTGCTTCTTGTCCTATCCTCAGAGGTTAAGAACAATAATTTTTCTCCCTCTTTCTTGTAACAACCTTTTATGTACTTGAAAACTGTTATGTCCCCCTCAATCTTCTCTTTTCCAGACTAAACAAACCCAGTTTTTTTCAAACTTCCCTCATAGGTCATGTTTTCCTAGACCTTTAATCATTTTTGTTGCTCTTCTCTGGACTTGCTCCAATTTGTCCACATCTTTCCTGAAATGTGGTGCCCAGAACTGGACACAATACTCCAGTTGAGGCCTAATCAGCACAGAATAGAGTGGAAGAATTACTACTTGTGTCTTGCTTACAATACTCCTGCTAAAACATCCCAGAATGATGTTTGCTTTTTTTGCAACAGTGTTACACTGACTCATATTGAGCTTGTGATCCACTATGACCCCCAGATCCCTTTCCGCAGTATTCCTTCCTAGGCAGTCATTTCCCATGCATTAGATGACTTCTGAAGTGTATTCTATTTGACCCTATTCCAGTGGCTCTCAAACTTTTTTACTGGTGACCCCTTTCACATAGCAAGTCTCTGAGTGCGACCCTCCCCTTATAAACTAAAAACACTTTTTTATATATTTAACACCATTATAAATGCTGGAGGCAAAGTGGGATTTGGGGTGGAGGTTGACAGCTCGCGACCCCCCCCCATGTAATAACCTCGCAACCCCCTGTGGGGTCCTGACCCCCAGTTTGAGAACCCCTGCCCTATTCTTGAAATGTGAATGTCTTTTATATCATTTGCTCAACAATGTGCACACAACTATTTTTAGCATGCTGGCTCAAGCAGAGTTAGAGTGAGTCTGTCTATCCATGCTAGGAATCGTACCTCCCAGCTGCAGTTTAGACATACCCTTGGGGTTTGATTTTTCCTGGGTATTGAGTACCCTAACTCCAACTGATGTCAAGGGAAACTGCAGGTGCCCAATACTGCTGAAAGTCAGGCCAAGTGTCTCAAACGGAGCACCCAAAAATGGAAGACCCAGAATAAGTGACCACTTCTAAAAATGTTAGCCCTCCTATTAGATTGTTCTTTCAAGTTTACTGGCATCCTGGGTTAGTACATTAGGGAGTTAAAAGTTGCATGATTAAGCTCTACATTCTGAGCTTGTAAGATCTTTCTTCAGATTTCTTCCCAAAATGATGATGGATAGACTTGTACGCTATCACTTTAGGTGCAGTTAACTTAGAGTTGCTGCTGTTGTGCATCTGTGTTGAAATGAGGCAAAAGTAGCAGTTTCACCATTAGCACCAAAACATACTATATAGGAGCAGACAATAAAGAATAACATGAGACTTAAACAGCAGTTCCAACTTTTATAAGTGGATTTTGGTTTCTGTGAAAGCAAACATTGGTTTTGTGTACAGAAAATATTACAGGACAAAGCAGTTATATCAGTACTGTGGATACTTCGTCTGTGGATTTATAAAAACATTTCCCTGTGATCATAATTTAACTTCACAGTTTAATGCATGCAAATTTTCCCCATATGTTCACAGCTTTGTTTATGCAAGTCTTCATTTCATTTTCAAGTGTTGTATGGTAATATTACATGTCCTATACAAGTGGATGATGACAAAAGCATTCATCACTCTAGTCAGTGGATGAATAAATATATCCATTACACTTAATCAGAGTTGAGGCAGGATAGAAGATTTGGTAATCAGTAGCTTAGCATGGCCTTGCAATGAACACCGTTGAACACCTTTTTCTCTTCTTAGGAAATAGGAGGGTAATGTCTGTTAGTGCTAGTGGCATATTTGAACAGATAACAGTAACTACATAATAATAATTTTACATTTCTCCCATACTGTACTGATTCTTAACTTGTCAGAACTAATTAGGATTAAGTGGCCTGGTTTTCAAAGATGCTGCACACCTGCACCTCTCATTGACTTTAATGGGAATTGCTCAGCACCTTTGAAAATCGGGCCATAATATAACTACCAGGCTATTCTTAGGCCTTTCATTTCCCTCAGGAAGGCCTAGAGAATCAGTTCAATTCACTAGACTTTCAAAGAGTTTGTGAGTTCAACTCAAAAGGGAAAAATCCACACACAGCTGATCTCTTTCCTCTGTAAGCTTTCCCTTACATCAGGGCATAGATGCTGGGGGTGAAGTGGTTTCCATCATATACAGGGTTTACAGTTTTGGTTCAATGGCTCTCAGCACCCCTGCATTAGGGAAATCTGTGTCGGTAAACAGGGAAGCTTAGTCTACAGATTACTCCTCAGAGAAGTCTTGCTGCTCTTTCTTTTTTTTGGACAGGCTACAATTCTCAGGCCTCTGGGAACCACTGCCTTCCAGGCCTACACGAAACACCTTAGCCTTCCTAACGAAGGGATCACCCTGAATCCTGCTTCCTCCTTTCCATTCTTCCGTTCCCTTCATGATTAACCCTTTATGTGGGTTGGGCAGGATTGTCTCTGCTTCCATCCCCACACAGTGTTTGCAGCATCTACTCTAGTTTAGGGATGAGTAATTCCATTCTTCGGTTCACTTTGCATTAACGAGTCCTGTTCCATGGGTTGTTCACTACTAACCAGAACTTGGCCTTATAGTCATATTTTTGGGGATCGCATCTCATGTACAGCTTTGATCTAAAATGTTACTTTCAATAGCCAGGATATTAAACTGTCTCTGCTCTTTCCATAATGTTCTAAATCTAAGTTGCGCTGCCATATATGATAAGACTTTGAGAGAGTATTTAATCTGTTTCATTTTTTTCATACCTTGCGACATAAAATCTAGAAGAAAATTAAAATGAGAGAAATCTGTTAATTTTATGACCTAATTTCAACCTATTGGTAAGGTAAGCAGTAGATCATACTTCAATACATATTTTAAAACATGTTACCAACTGACACATCATATATCTATGTCTCACATAGCAGTGCATTGCCCAAAAAGTTCAGTGCTTCTATTTGCCCAATTCCATCTTAACCTGGAATATCTACAGTAAATGGAAAGTTAAGAAAGGCCTCCCAACTTAACTAAAAACATCTGATAATAATAAAATGTAACAATGGAAGAGACATTTTCCAGTATAAAAATTCTACCATTTGAAACTTGAAAATGTTTTCTTTTCTGAGAAACAACTTCTTTCTGAACTTTGGCAGACTGAAAGCCTGAAGATTAGTAACCCAAACAGGAAAAAAAATGCTGTTAAAACTTATACTCTACAGGTATTTCTTACTGACTGATATCTGAAAAAATACTACATTTTAAAGCACTTATTTAAAAAAAAAAAGTTCAAGCTTCATTTCAGAACTAGAATACATTATACAAATTTCTCAGTTGATAATTAAATTATCTATTTACTAGTTCTTTAACTTCCTTGAAGATCTGTAGAGCAGTAATTTATGTTCATACTTTCTTTTTTTAAAGTACCCATGTGATAATCAGCCTCTCTTTATTTTCTTATTGTAAGGACATATCCTGCTATGCAACTTTGTAGCGCTCTGGTGATGTAAAGCTCCATATTGTTTCACCTTTGTATTGGCTTATAATGGAACTTTATACCCCTTTAGAAATACTGATAGACCAATACGAAGCTTTAAACATGTTTCGGCTGCTATTCTACTAAATTGCTATTCTAATTGAATGAGTCATTCCATGCTTGTCAGTAGTGCATGATTGTATTACAAAGTTGTAAAGTGGAAGTGGCAAAAGTATTGCCAACAGCGTTATTAATTGTGAGTGTGCGCGCGTCTTCTGGCTTGTCTGAGTCTGAGTGAAGAGTCACTTTATGCTCTCTAGTCTTTACTTTACAATTATTTTCAATATCAGTAAATAGAGGACTTTGGACTACTATTGGAAAATCAGAGTAATAGGTTAGGGTATTGCAAAGGGTGACATGTTAGCTCTTCATAGACACAATTTGGTGGATTCAGAATTGCTGCCCCTTTTTACCTTCTGTCCTACTTCCTGGTGAATATCAGCAGTGGTCCTGGAGTCCCACTGAAGACTTTACATGAGCCTAATTGATACACACTGGTAGATCCTGTTAGAGCATTGAGGCCAATGGTTGCAAAATGAGGAAAATGTCCTTATTCCTGTCAGCAGAAAGGGTGTTGTGAATAAAAACACTGATTGCTGTTTCTAGTGAACTATGCACTGAAACCAACAGAATGTCAGGATAATCCAGGTATGGTAGGCATCTTGGGGAATGTTCCTCTTCTAGCTGGACATGAGACTTTGGCAGTTGTGAAATAGTTAAGTCCCTTTATTTATTTATTTATTTTTTTTCATGAAGTTAATGACTGAGTGCAGCTGCAGGACTATGTGTTTAAAGGGTTTCTAAATTTTTTTTAAACGTATATTTTCTCTAGTTTGAGCAGGATTTGCTATTGAAATAACTTCAGTTTTTCTTTTCTTTTTTTTTTCTTTAAAAAGTTTGGATGAATTTTGAAGGAATTCTCACATTGGTTAGAGCCAGGCGTAGAGTGAAGTTGGTCTGTATGACACATGTTAATTCACCTCAGTCCTAACCCACAACACCTCTGATATTTTAGTGTAATGCTCTACTTGAATAGAGGCTCCCAGTCATGCCTAACAGTGCCAAACTGTAAGCTGACTGATATGGCCAAATAGGGACTCAGATGTAAACATCAAATTCAGTTTTCACTTTTGACCTAGCAAGGATTTGAATACAGGTCACCAGTGCTTAAAAAAAAAAAAAAAAAAAAAAAAAAAAAACTTTGAACCACTGGTCCACCTAGCAGGAAAATTTGAATAAACTACATACCGTTGCTTTTGTGTTTTGCAGCTACGGGGGCGAAATGCAGATTTAAAGTAATTGTCCTGACTGCTGCTTTACACCTGAAAAATGTCCCAATGTGAATTTCTAGGTTCAGAGATTCTGCAAAAAATAAGTGTTAAGGTGTTCGCTTAGTGGTACTGATTCTGAACACTCTTACTCAAATGTGTAGTCTTTAATTAAATAAGTAGCTATGCTGTCTTCAGTGGGACTACTGATGTGAATAAAGATTTGGAGGATGGCTTTATAGCGGGGATTTCTAGATTCTGTTTTCAGTATTCCAGGTGCTCATTCTTTGTGCAGTCCTTAAAATTCTGCCTTGCCTATTGCGGATTTCCAGTCTTGGAGGGTGAATTCCACTGAATAGTACTGAGTTCCTAAAAAAAAAAAAAAAAAAACCCTAACTCTCTCCCTGCAGAATAGGTGGAATTTTAAGTCTCCCGGATTAAATACATGGTCCAAAGGAAAGATTCCCACCCCCAACCCCCAGGGGCATAGCTAAGGCATTGTCCTGTTCACTATTTGGAATATCAAGTAATTCAAGGTTATAATGAACGTTGGTCTGATTGTGCAGGGGCTGTGTTTTGCTAAGCAGTATCTTATTTTCTTAGGGGCAAATCTTGGCTTGTGACCCAAGCCTGAATTACAGGCTTTTGTGCAGGGTAGGAAGGTTCAGCAGGGGTCGGGGAATGGAGGAATCCATGGCATAGCAGCAGGGCAGTTGTGCAGCTGTTAGTGCACAATCAGGGTTACAGTGGATTACGTTGCTGCTATCTCCCACCCTTCAATGTGATTTGGTTAGTAGTCTGGCACATCTCATCAGTGGAGCTGATTTGAATTTATTCTGGTGTAGCACTGCAAAATCTGACTCATGTAGCTTTACAGACTTTTTAGCAGAAATTTATTTGAATACATTGGTGGAGTGTTTCCTTTCCAATATGTAAAAAAGAAATGGTGACAAAGGATAAAGCTTACCTTGAAAAAATATAGCCTGGGTCTTATATTCTCGCCTGTTGAGACCTCCATAGTAGGGATCCCCATTAAAGGAAGGTCTGGAACAGGTGCAGCCAGGGAGATTCCTTAGGCCTGGTCTACACTACCTGCCGGAATCGGCGGGTAGAAATCGACCTCTCGGGGATCGATTTATCGCGTCCCATCAGGACGCGACAATCGATCCCCGAATCGACGCTCTTACTCCACCAGCGAAGGTGGGAGTAAGAGCCGTCGACGGGAAGCCGCGGAGGTCGATTTTGCCGCCGTCCTCACAGCGGGGTAAGTCGGCTGCGATACGTCGAATTCAGCTACGCTATTCGCGTAGCTGAATTTGCGTAACTTAAATCGACCCCCCCCCTGTAGTGTAGATGTAGCCTAACACTACAGCCTATGTAGTGGCGTAGTTTTGCTGCCAAGGATATCTGGGGACCATTGGGAGCCAGGACCAGTGCATAGGCACAGATACTGTGCAAATGGCCTTGCCCTCCCTCTGATCTCTCTGTGGGCAGGGAGGCTTCACGCCCCAGACAGAATGTGGTTTTTGTTATTATATATTATGTGCATTGCAGTAGCACCTGGGAGACCCAGTGTGGGCCAGAACCCCAGTGTGCTAGGCACAGTACAAGCACAGAACAAAAAAACAGTTCCTGCCCCCAAAGAGTTTACAATTTAAGTTTAAGACAAGAGATAATCAGTGGACACAGACAGACCCATGGGGAAGCACAAGGAAACAATTACACAGTATTGGTCAGCATGATAGGCAGTGGTCCCCACACATCAAATCCTTAACCTTCGAATGATATGTAGGAACTCTGGCATAGGGGAACTTTGCAGAGATTTTCTTCTCCTATTTCATATTCCCCCTAGGGGTCTACTGTGGGTGGGTGGGTGTAAGGGGTGTGTTGGTGTTTGCGGTAATCAAGCCCTGAACTTGTTTTAGCATACCTTTTCTAGTGTGTTAGCTTATGAATTCAGTGTTCACTCTGTGTATCTTGATTATAATGCAAAACTTAATTCAGACATACAAAGTATATAGGCACAATTATAAAATGATAGCAGGAGTAGGATGAAGGATGTAAACTTGGGGAAAAGAAATTTAAGTTCTTGCTGGAGCCAGGATTTGGAGAACATTCTTTTCCAAGGATAGAGACTTTGATTCCAAGCGTGAAGCGCTTTAGCACTCATTTAATGATACTGCAGTTCCATATGGCAAACATTTCTTCAAGCAGTTATTTCTTTCCTTTATTTCATCATTCATGATTTTTAGTTGGTCTCAAGAGCAAATATTTGTTTACATTTCTCTGCTTTTATTTATATCTTCACGTTTAGAAAAAGTGATATATTTTAAATGTTAGTTTTTATACATAGAAATTTGGAAGTGTGTATTTTTGTTCCAAAACTAAGCCAAGCTCAAACTAATAAACGCAACAACATTTTATTTTTTTTCTTGACACTGTGCCAAAGTTTTCCTCATATACATAGGTGTTTAGGACTTAATTATTTTTAATTTAAAAAATGAGCTTTCTGATCTGCAGATGATATTTTGAAAATTGTAATATCCTTCGTCTACTTAAAGCTGACATAATATCAATTATGCTAAAATGGATGTGCAAACCCTGGAATGTTATTTTTGGAAAACAGTTACCTTCTTAGTTCCAGCAAAAGAAAAATAAGAATGTGCTTTGAATGAACCTGACAGCAGTGTGGTAGAAACTGGAATTCTGCTAAAATCTATAAAGCCCACATATACTGCTGCATTAAACATGTTTTTTTCTTTAAATTAAAGTTTTCTCTCCCCTGTTTTAATTGCAGTACATGTGTTAAATTGCCTAATCAATCAGACATCCATTTGTGTGATGGAAAGTATTGCATCATAGAATACAGTCAGAAACTGTCATGTGGGATTGCTAGACTGGTAGTAAATCTAAGCTGTAAAATGAAAGTTGTCAGCTGTATGGAGGAGTTTATGCCTTTGGAATAGATTTGTTATATATTTAAAAATGTTTCAGTTGATTTAGCCTTTTTAGATATTACAGATCAATATAAAACTTTGACTTTTTTGTTTCAAATAGTATTTTACAGAACTCAAGTGATTTTTCTAGACTTAGCTGAGTTTTTCAATGTTCAGAATGTTGGTTTAAAAATGCTTTGTATTAATTCTTTTTTTATCTGTATCACAAACTTAACTGCACTGAATGTTTAAATTAAGAGTTTAGCATGTGGAATTGCTGAAAATCAGCAAATCCTAAAAAGGCAGACTTAATATTCAAGCTTTGGTTTATATAAAGTTCTTAGTCTAAATAATTGTACTGCTCAGACTTTTTTTTTTCCCCAAGAGAAATTAATAGCCCTGCCAAGTCCCTTTTTTTCCCTAGAGACTAGCTCTTATTTTCAGCCAACAATCTTTTCTCCCCAATTTGTTGGATATCACCTTTTTGAAAAAATGCTTTTTATTTATATCCGGCCTAAATCAGTACAATCCATCAAACTTCTTGTTCTAAATCTTTGAAACCTCCCTCATGGCACCTCCTCAATGTTTGCAGCTCAGTCTTACTGCAAAAAAAAATAAAGGCTTTCCGTATTAGAGTAATTAAAATATTGAAGGAAAAACCATTTTAGATAATCTTTAATAAAATAAACCTTGTTCCTTTCTAATGTTTAAACTTGTTTTTGCATACTGCAGTTTGATCTGCAGATCGTGAACTCAGGCTGTACATGAAGGAGACTATTTGCATATGCATACATTTCAGATTCATTGTCTAACTTCAGTTACAAATGTATATCATCAACCCCTTCTCTGTTGCTCAGATGAAAAATTTTAGCAAGGCCAGGCTCAGTTTCCTCAATTTTTAATATGAACATAAAATTCCTGGTTAAGTTGTCAACCATCCCCAAATCCATAGAACAGTCCCAAATTCTGGTGGTTCATTCCTTGGCCTGCTGACCTTGCTTGCAGTGCAGTTGAGTTGTGAATTTATTTCACACGTTGTTGTGATGTTATGACACTACAGGATGACTGAGTACAGTGTTGTTATGCAACACATATCACAATGGAGTTAAATTAACTGACTGGCGAAGAGAGTCCCTGTTTACTGCAAAATCCCTTCTATATCACTGAGCAGGTTTTGTGTTTGCAGGCAGCTGTGTACAGAGACCTCTGCCCCCTTGACTTCTGTGGAGTTAGGTTACACACTGGCTCCATACGTTAACGTAGGGAGGAGTGATGGGGTAGGTTGAGGAATGGGAGCTACTGCATCCCACGTAGGGTTTACTGTAGGGCAGCAACTGATACTTTAGCATGTAATAGTCAGGTGGTGTCTGCATCCCACAGCTTCTTCACTGTATTTTCTTTTCCCAAGCATGGATTTCATCCTTCCACTCTGCCAACATGGATTTAACTCCCAACACAGTGCGTGGTAGTACCTGGACTCTGTGAGGGGAGTGAATTTCGCCCATGTGATTACTTGTCCTGTGGAATAAAATAAGTGTGAGCCCTAATAGTGAGCCTGGTGTTCCAGTGTAGCACTCTGCCACCCTTAAGTCCAGTCTAATTTCTGGATGCTCCAAGCATCTATTGGTTATCTAATGGCACTCATGTGTGGGAGTGAGCTCTTGGGAGGTCGTTGAAGTCTTTGGTACAATTCTTTCTCCAAAATGAAGGGAGGGTTGAGATTATTTCCTTGCTCATCCCCTTCCTGGTTACTCATAAATCATGCCTGTCAGTCAGGATTTATATCTGGGGATTATTGAAGTCCTTTTGAAGGGCAAATTTGGTTTAGATTTGGAATGGAACAGTTGGTACCAAATGACAGGATTTTTTTTTTTTAATCTGGGGCGCAGGGGGAGGAGGGGTGGCGGCGATGTCCCAGAGTCCCTATACAAGGCCTTTATTCCATTTTTGTATTGCATAAACTGAACACCATGCTTAATATTCTTAGTAAATCTTCAGACATAAAAGTGTAAACATTCACAGCAAAGTACAGTTAAATATGTTTTGTTAAGCCAGGCTACCTGCCTCTTTAGTTATTTTTATAAGAAAGAGATTTTGTTTAAATAAGAGACACAGTTAGAGAATCTGCAGTCCCTCAGTAATCATCTCTATAGCACAGATACACCCTGTTTACCAGGGTTCTCACAAGCTTAAGCCCTAAATCCACAATCCACTTCATGGGGTTTGGATCTCTGTGCCCTATGGGGCCCTGTTAGCATCAATGATCTCTGTGTCGATTCTGGGATCTGCCAAAGAAGGGTCAGTTGCAGGGTTCAGACCTATGTGGGAACAGCTTTTTATTAAAATATTGTCAGCACGTCCCTGCCGAGAAGAGGGCTCCATGCTTAGGTTCCCCCTAAATAACTTCTAATAGAGACTGTGTAAATCTGTGGGGTGTCATTTGTTTACTCTTTCACCTCCTCTTTCCTCCCTCCATCTTGCTGAGGCTGGCAGATGTTTCTTTGTGGCTATTTGGGGGGAACTGACCATAATTACTGGACAGCAGCAGTTAAACTGGGGAACTCATTGCCAGAAGAGGTGTCATTGCAACCAAGAGCTTAACAAAATTCAAAAAGGATTGGATATTAATATGGAGATATACCTATCTCATAGAACTGGAAGGGATCCTGAAAGGTCATTGAGTCCAGCCCCCTGCCTTCACTAGCAGGACCAAGTACTGATTTTGCCCCAGATCCCTAGGTGGCCCCCTCAAGGATTGAACTCGCAACCCTGCGTTTAGCAGGTCAATGCTCAAACCACTGAGCTATCCTTCCCCCCCCCCCGAAATCCATATTGATATGGATATCAAAATATCCAGAGTTGTCATAATTAATTACAACAAATTTTGAAAGGGATATTAAACCTTGTGCTTCAGTGCTTAAGCCAATCTCTTCCTATTAAGTCCCCCTCATTAGGTCTCCTCATGGTCTCTATCAGCCTACTGCAGGGTTCTACGTCTTCCTCTGCTGCATCTGGTACTGGCCACTGTCAGAGACAGGATATTGGACTAGATGGACCTCAGGTCTTATCCAGTACAGCAATTCCTATGTTCCCCACCATTAGAACAGACTTTTGTGTCAAGCAGGTTTATTTAAACCATACATAGCACAGAACTGATTATTTTTAAAATCAAATAAAAAAATTCTTAGAAAAATATCCATACATCTGTATATATAGCCTCATTGGGGTATGTCTACACAACAAAGAAAAACCCACGGCTGGCCCGTATCAACCTGCTCAGGCTGTGGAGGTGTTCCATTGCTGTGTGGACTTCCGGGCTAGAGCCCCAGCTACACCCTGAGCCTGGAAGTCTACACAGCAATGAAAGAGCCTGCAAGCCCAAGTCGGCTAGCATGGGCCAGCCATGGGTGTCTAGTTGCTGTGTAGACATCCCCATTGAGTTAATGCAGAATGCACATAAAGAACAGTACTGCTGTTCGTAATTTCAAAACAAATTTATAAGTACTGTATGCTACTTCCATTTTCTCCATTCCGATGCTTTCTATGCCAAGAAAAAAGTGGTTCTTTTGTTTTTAAATTTACATTTTATTAATAATTTTAATCATTACAGAAGTTTTGTCAGTCTTCAAGTCACAATACATACTGAACTCGGACAGTTTTCTGAGACAAAGAAAACCATGAATAATATACATGCTAGAAGTAAATCACCTTCTCTCACCAGGGCATTTAGACTTTCTAAGTAGCAAATAATTTATAGCATATGTTCCATCAGTGCTCTCTGGCAGAATTGTTCCAGTAGCAATACTGAAAAAGGAACAAATGAAGAAACACCTAACAGTAAGACAGGAAAACCCACATGGAAAATCTGATTAATGGTTTTGTAGACTTTTAGGCTAAAAGGGACCATTATGATGATTTAGTCTGACCTCCTGCATAACACGGGCCATAGAACCTCACCCAATAATTTCTGCATCAAGCACATAACTTTTGTTGAGCTATAGCACATCTTTTAGAAAGATACCCAGCCCTGATTTAAAAACTTCAAGTGATGGATAATCCATTGCCTCCCTTCGTGTGTTATTCCAATGTTTTATTACCCTCACTTAAACATTTGTGCTTTGTTTTTAGTTGGAATTTTTTGTCTACCTTCAGCTTTCCACTGTTGGATCTTGTTTATGCATTTTTCTGTTAAATTAAAGAGCCATCTATTAGAAATCTCTTCTTTATGTAGACACTTGTAGGCCATGATCCAATAATCTCTTGACCCCCCCCCCCCCTTTAGGATAAATTAAATAGATTGTTTCTATAGTCTCTCACGATAAGGCATGTTTTCCAGGCTTTAAATCCTTCTTGTAGCTCTTGTCTGAACATTTTCCAATTTTTCAACATCCATTTTGAAGTGTGGGCACTGGAATTGAACACAGTATTCCAGTAGTGGTCTTGTTAATGCAGTATTCAAAGGCAATACTACCTTCCTTCTCCTATCTGATATTCCCCTGACTATGTATCTAAGAATGGCATTCCCCCACTTAGGCCTGGTCTACACTAGGAGTTTGTCGAATTTAGCGCCGTTACATCGAATTAACTCTGCACCCGTCCACACCACGAAGCTATTTAGTTCGACATAGAGGTCTCTTAAATTCGACTTCTGTACTCCTCCCCAACGAGGGGAGTAGCGCTAAATTCGACATGGCCATGTCGAATTAGGCTAGGTGTGGATGGAAATCGACGCTAATAGCTCCAGGAGCTATCCCACAGTGCACCACTCTGTTGACGCTCTGGACAGCAGTCCGAGCTCGGATGCTCTGACCAGCCACACAGGAAAAGCCCCGGGAAAATTTGAATTCCTTTTCCTGTCTGGGCAGTTTGAATCTCATTTCCTGTTTGGACATCGTGGCGAGCTCAGCAGCACTGGCAACGATGCAGAGCTCTCCAGCAGAGATGGCCGTGCAATCTCAGAATAGAAAGAGGGCCCCAGCATGGACTGATCGGGAAGTCTTGGATCTGATCGCTGTGTGGGGCGATGAGTCCGTGCTTTCCGAGCTGCGCTCCAAAAGACGGAATGCAAAGATCTATGAGAAGATCTTTAAAGCCATGGCAGAGAGAGGATACAGCCGGGATGCAACGCAGTGCCGCGTGAAAATCAAGGAGCTGAGACAAGGCTACCAGAAGACCAAAGAGGCAAACGGACGCTCCGGATCCTAGCCCCACACATCCCGTTTCTACGAGGCACTGCATTCTATCCTAGGTGCGGCCGCCACCACTACCCCACCACTGACCGTGGACTCTGAGGATAGGATATTGTCGACGGCCGCTTCCTCGGACATGTTAGCGGACGGGGAAGATGAGGAAGAAGATGAGGAGGACGAGGCAGTCGACAGCGCTTACAACACTGATTTCCCCGACAGCCAGGATCTCTTCATCACCCTTACAGAGATCCCCTACCAACCGTCCCCAGCCGTTAACCCGGACACAGAATCAGGGGAAGGATCAGTCAGTAAGTGTTTAAAACACCTAAACATTTATTTTTAACAGAACAGGAATATTAACAATATTAACAATGGGTTTTGCATGATTACTATGCCCTAGGCGCTTAACGGTTCAGTCCCTGGCAGTGCAACTACTGGAAAATCCGGTCTATATGTCCGGGGATAGAGCAGAAATCCTCCATGGACATCTCCACGAAGCTCTCCTGGAGGTAATTGGAAAGCCTTTGCATCAGGTTCCTTGGGAGAGCGGCCTTATTGGGTCCTCCGTAGTAGCAAACATTTCCGCGCCAGGAGACAAGCAAGTACTCTGGGATCATTGCCCTGCAGAGCATGGCGGCATATGGCCCTGGTCTTTGCAGGCTTTCCCGAAGCATCCTTTCTTTTTCCGTCTCTGAAATCCTCATCAGAGTGATGTCGCTCATGGTGACCTGCTTTGAATTAGGTAGGGGAATGTTAGTATTGGGACTGCTTGCCTGTTCCTTTACAGAACTGTAACCGGCGGTTTACAGCCACGCGGTAGAGGTGGGAGAGGGGCAGCATACAGGGATCTTTCCCTGGGACAGCTGCGAGGGGGTGGGACAGGGGCAGAGTTCATGCTTGCCGGATTGCTGGCAGCAGGGACTGGCATTGCTTTCAATGTGAAAGGAGGCCAGTGCTTACTATTAAAGTTTTAAGCAGCCACAAGTCTACGGCTTACCATGTCGGCCTGCTACACAAATTCCGGTGTCCTGCCCCGCTTCTCTGATCTGCACTGCAAGACCCCAGGCACTGAAGGCGAAGGCCGAAAATTCGACCTTGTCCTGAGTGCGCATGTGATAGGTGCTGTGCATGGTCTTGTTCACAGAAAAAGACTATGTTCTTCGTTCACAACTAAATTTATCTTTCTGAGGAATTCACTCCCTTTTTCCCATTCCCACAGCTGCAACTGTCTCCCGACCTAGCCTGGCATATCACTCCCAGAGGCTAGCGCAGATTAGGCGTAGGAAGAAGAGGACACGGGAGGACATGTTCACAGAACTTATGGGCTGCTCCCGAGCCCAGGCAGCCCAGCAGACCCAGTGGAGGGATAACTTGTCCCAAATGCACCGATCACACATGGAACGGGAGGAGAGGTGGTGGCAGGAAGACCAGCAGGCGACCCAAACGCTGCTTGGACTAATGAGGGAGCAAACGGACACGCTCCGGCGCCTTGTGGATGTTCTGCAGGACTGGAGGCAGGAGGACAGAGCCCTGCTGCAGTCTATCTGTAACCGCCCTCCCCCGCCACCAAGTCTCATACCCCCCTCACCCAAAGTCCAAAGAAGGAGGGGCGGCAGAGTCCGTGAAAACTCTCACTCCACCCCTGCAGACTGCTCTAGTACTAGAAGGCTCTCATTCCCCAAAATTTGACAAGTCCTTTCCTTCCCGCCTCACCCAAGCCCCCGTCCAAGTTTCACCCCCCAGTTTCATGTGTAGTTGCTAATAAAAAATACGTTTCTGTTAATTACTGTTTCCATCATGTTCTTTTAGAGGAGAGTCTGTCTGAAGGGGGGGAAGGGGGTTGGTAATTGGACAGGACAGTCACCTTTAGCAGGGTACAGAGGCGGGGGCAGGTTCAGCAGCAGGGCACACACACAGTGCAGTCACTAGTTACCCTGGTCAGTCTGGGAGGTGGTTTTCATGTTCTGTGGTGGGGGGGTGGGGGTTGCTCTGTGAGTTTGTGGCGGGGGAGGGCAGTTAGAGATCTTATGCAGCGGTCCTTATCCTGGATCACAGAGCCACGCAGCAGGGGATCTGTAACCCTGCCACAAAGTCACATAGCCCCCCCCACACACACAGAGTCCCGAACAGGAGGGGTGGCAGGCTCCGTTGAAACAACCAGTCCACCACTGCAGAGCCTGTCCTTCCTGGAGTTTAGAAGCGTCATTTGCATCACTACACTACACCCGCTCCCCACCACAGTCTGCGTCCCAGGGTCAACACTTTCCCGCGAAAACAGTAATAAAGAAAACGGTGTTCATTAACAAAATTCAAGTGATTTTATTTTTAAACGTGTGTTGGAAGGGGGGGAACGGGGTATGTAACTGGAGAGGATACTGAACATTTAGTGGGTAAAGAAACGGGGGCAGGTTCAGCTTCTCTGTACACAAACTTAAGTCACAGGTTACCCTGCTCACTCAGGAACCTAGCTTTCAAAGCCTCCCGGATGCACAGCGCGTCCCGCTGGGCTCTTCTAATCGCCCGGCTGTCTGGCTGGGCGTAATCAGCAGCCAGGCTATTTGCCTCAACCTCCCACCCCGCCATAAAGGTCTCCCCCTTGCTCTCACAGAGATTGTGGAGCACACAGCAAGCTGCAATAACAATGGGGATATTGGTTTCGCTGAGATCACAGCGAGTCAGTAAGCTTCTCCATCTCCCCTTGAGACGGCCAAAAGCACACTCCACCACCATTCTGCACTTGCTCAGCCGGTAGTTGAAGAGTTCTTTTTCAGTGTCCAGGGTGCCAGTATAGGGCTTCATGAGCCAGGGTATTAGCGGGTAGGCTGGGTCCCCGAGGATGACTATAGGCATCTCCACATCCCCAAGAGTTACTTTGTGGTCCGGGAAGTAAATACCTTCCTGCAGCCGTCTAAACAGACCTGAGTTCCTGAAAACACGAGCGTCATGAACCTTGCCCGGCCATCCGACGTTGATGTTGGTAAAACGTCCCCTATGGTCCACCAGTGCTTGCAGCACCATTGAAAAGTAGCCCTTTCGGTTGATGTACTGGCTGGCCTGGTGGTCCGGTCCCAGGATAGGGATGTGAGTTCCATCTATAGCCCCACCGCAGTTTGGGAATCGCATCGCGGCGAAGCCATCTATGATTACCTGCGCGTTTCCCAGGGTCACTACCTTTGAGAGCAGTACCTCAACGATTGCGTTGGCTACTTGCATGACAACAACCCCCACGGTAGATTTGCCCACGCCAAAGTGGTTCGTGACTGACCGGTAGCTGTCTGGCGTTGCAAGCTTCCAGAGGGCTATGGCTACTCGCTTCTGGACAGTCAGGGCTGCTCGCATCCGGGTGTCATTGCACTTCAGGGCAGGGGACAGCAACTCACAAAGTTCCATGAAAGTCCCCTTCCGCATGCGACAGTTTCGCAGCCACTGTGATTCATCCCAGACCTGCAGCACTATGCGGTCCCACCAGTCCGTGCTTGTTTCCCGGGCCCAGAATCGCCGTTCCACAACATCAACATGACCCATTGCCACCGTGATGTCCTCGGCGCGGGGTCCTGCTTTCTGACAGGTCTGTGCCACTCTGACTTCAGGCCCTCACCACGCTGCCGTAGCCTCCTCGCCTGATTTCTCTGCATCTGCCTCTGGGAAAGGTGGATGATAAGCTGCGAGGTGTTGACAACGGCCATAACTGCAGCGATGGTCGCAGCGGGCTCCATGCTCGCAGTGCTGTGGCGTCCGCGCTGTCACTGACCAGAAAAGTGCGCAAACTGATTTTCCGCCGGCGCTTTCAGGAAGGGAGGGCGGTAGTGACGGACGGATGACGACAGTTACCCAAAAGCACCCTCGACACATTTTTTTTTTTTTTTTTTTTTACCCAGAAGGCATTGGCGGCTCGACCCAGAAATCCAATGGGCAGCGGGAACTGTGGGATAGCTGCCCACAGTGCACCGCTTCCAATGTCGACGCTTTCCCTGTTAGTGTGGACTCACAAAGTCGAATTACTGTCCTTCGTGTGGACACACACGTTCGATTTTGTAATATCGATTCCACATATTCAATTTAAGTAAAATCTAACTACTCTCGTAGTGTAGACATACCCTTAGCCACAGAATTGCACTGAGTGCACATGCTCAGTTGGTTATCTACTATTATCACTAAGTCTCTTTCAGTGTCACTGCAATTCTAGAATGAAGTTAATTATTTTACATGTAATTCGGAGTCTAATTAGAATCTGGTCAGACCTGACCGCCACTGCAGGCCCTATAGATGCTAGCATGATATCTAATGATTGTGCCCTAGTATCCAGTGATATGGCAGAACAGCTGCTTCTTGCCAACAGAGAACTCTCTGGTTGTAATAACTTGAGTTCTATAGTGATTTGGGCTGTCTCCTCCAGGTTTCTCAATACATTACTCCCCTAATATTATCCCTCCTCCTCTCACCTAATACATGCACCCAGTCTCTCTGTGTTCTGGTCATATTCCTTATCTCCTTCCCCAAACTCCTCCATGGGAATGTTGTTTGAGCAGTGTGGAGTAGGTGAGAGGATTTACATACTGAACCTTTAGGTCTTTTAGGAAAGAAGCGGTCTCCTGATTTATTTGAATAAGTCATGAGTTTAGCAAAATTAAATATTACTCTATGCTAGTGTTTGGGGGGGCCAGGACGCTCCTGAGGAGAACACAAATTTTTACATAGCAAAGCTTGTAATTATACTTCTGTCCATATTATAGTTGGTCCACATTATCCAATGTGTCCTCTTTAGTACCCCAAAGTAAACTTTTTAAAGTGACATACATACCAGACAGCACCAGCCCCCGACCATGCTAATCTGTATAGGGGTGCTGCAACAAGTTATGACAGTAAGATTTAGCAGACCTGATGAGAACTAGCTTACAAAATTTTTGAGACATTAGGGTCCTTCCCTCCACAAACCAAAAATCCAAATGCTCAGGCTTTAGTTAGGTGGAAGGAATTTTCCCCTATATTTGGTTATATGAACTGTTTCCATTGTGCAATGGTAACCCACTGCTCAGTGTGTTATATATCCTCCTTTTAGTAACTTGTCCACAGAGGATATGAGTCTATTGCAGCTACAAGAATTACTCATTTATCTTGACTGATAGAAATTCATGCTGTTAATGTTGCAGTTTCCAGATTCCGTCTTTGCTGATGAGCCAGCGTGGCGGTTGTTACACAGGAATTAATCTCTTAGCAGCAATGATCCTTAAAATACTCCTGAACCTCTGGTATGATGTCAGAGCATCTCTTGCTTGATATCCTCAATGATGGCAATACTTTGCATGTAATACAACCCCATTCTGTTTTCACCTCATCACAGAGTGCTTGTCGCTTAGGGCACTCCAATAGTCTATGATTCAGTTTAATTATGTAAGCCATATTTTTCCACGTAGGGGGGCTCATAGATCTTCCTTTTAATTATTTTCCACCCATGCCCTTTTAAGACAACTTTTCAGCTCCACGTGTTTCTGAATCTGGTTGGTGTGGAGTTCTGATCGTTCTGAAGTCTCAGAAAGGATTTAATCTTATCACTCCTGGTCATTCCTGTCATTACCAGACCTGATGCAGAGCAATGCATAGGCTGCTGACAGTCAGAACACAAGCACACATTAACTTGGCTTTTGATGCAGACATGAGTACCCATTTAGGAGTAGGCTATACCTCTTTCCTCAAACTCTGGGACTACTGCACTGGAGGAGGGGAGAGGGTAAAGTGGATTCTAGCTGGGATATCTCTCCCTCCAACATCCCCTGCATCCAGAACTGTTCCAGGGCAGACCCCCACTACTCTGGAGGCACTTGGACCGAGGTGGTGCCTCCCTCCATTGGGTCTTGGGGGAAAACTGCAGAGAGGAGCCAGCCTGAGCCTCCAGCCAGTAGCAACAAGATCAGCCAAAGCAGAGATCTCTGGACAGTCAGAGAACGTTTTGCAATTTTGACTGTACTTTTTGTGCCCTGTTCTGATTGGCTGTTTGCTCCAACTCTCTACCACCTCCTTCTTCACAGTCCGTTCACCACAGCTTCACTCTATACCTGCCCCTCTAGACTCTGCCCAATCCCCCTTCCTTTTCCTTTTCTTTCCATTTAGCTTATCCCCTCCTAGGTTAAACAGAACCAGAACAAAAACCAGAACTGCCATGATGTTTGCTGCCATCACAGAGTGCACACTCCTTCCCCCACCCTGCATGTCTCTTCTCTGTTTACATTGTAAGCTCTTTAGAACAGTGACCATTTACTGCTCTGTGTTTGTACAGTGCCTAGCACAAGGAGGCCTTGCTCCTGTGGCCATTAGGCACTATAATTATAAACGGGATTAATAATAATTTCCCCTCATTTTAAAAAATAATTAATGCAGTTCTGGTCATCATTTGTATAATTAATATTAGCGGTATTTACAATTGGATATTAGAATGGAAGTCTGCTCACTGAAGTAATAGTATTAAAACCCCTTGCCGTGTATATGAAGAACATTGGCTTCATGTGCCAGGGAGAATATATATTTTTATAGCTGATACTCAGTAAGTAATTAATTGCAATACCAGTCTTTGTTAAAGAGCATGTTATTTTCCACTGGTGAAATCCTGGCTCAATTGAAGTTAATGGCAAAACTCCCATTGACTTTAATGGGGCCAGGATTTTACCCCATGTCTTTACATTCTTATTTTCTGAGCAATTCTGTTTTTCTTCTGATAGCATTTGTATTTTCTCAAAGTAACCTGACTATCGACAGTGATTTGAAAGCTGAAAGCAATGTACCATATGATATTCCCCTCAAGCTGCATGACACCTGCACAAACTTTCATGAAGGGAGTGCACAATGGTAACATATGATAGAGCTCTTTCCTAATCCTTAGCCTTTAATTAAAATTCAGGCAAGATTCACAATGAGTTCATGGTACTGAAATCCCTAATGGGATTATGGAATTTGTTAATATTTCAGATATTAGTCATTCCTGAATGAGTCTGTTGTGTGACAAGGTCACTGTCTTCTCTTATCAATCATCAATGAGAGAGAGAATTTCTGTACGTTTTTAAGAAAATGCAACAGTCATTGGTTTGACAGGGAAGAACCCTGGCCCTCAGTGAAACTGAAACCGTTGTGGAGCTGATACTATAACACTTCCTTTAGATAATGTAGGTACTGTAGCAAAAAATGTTGCTCTGTGTATTTGAGTATTGAAGAGAAGGCGGGGAAAGCACAAAAGCCTTAATATTTCAGTATAGTTATTCACTTGAGACTATCTAGGTGGATGGAAATCCTCTAACATCACAGACTTTTTTCTTAATAATTAGAAAAAATTAGGCCCTGATTCTGCAAAGACTTATGCACACATTTAACTTTATGCACTGTGAATACATGCAGTGAAGTGGATTTGGCTAATCACAATGTAAACCATATGGGCCTGATCCTTGGTGCGAAGGAAATGTAAAGTCATCATAAGTGGGCAGCTGAGAATACCTCTGTGGGGGAATCCTGGGCTGGCATAATCAGCTGGCACCCTCTTTCAGCAGCACAGCCTACGGGATGTGCCACAGGAGGAGTGTGTATGGATGAATTACTGTTGCTTTCTGTTGATCTGGAATGACTCCTACAGGTTTGTTGTAAATCAACATAAATTTGAACAGTCCTGAAGCAGCTCTGATTTACATTGAGTGCTACAAGGATAAGGGGAATGCAAGGATGCCTTTGAGCCACATTTCCTCCACTCCTCAGTCCTGCACTCAGCACAGCTCAGCCATTCCTGAGGATGTGTATGCTTTTACTTGTTAAATGTAAGGTACAATGAAGATCAGTAGTATACTAAAATAATCTCAAAATGAAATGTGCCATGGCTTAATTTCTAGAAAAATCCAAAATAATACAGGGTAGATATTATGGGGAAAATATCCCAATTGACCATTGCTGTATGAAAAAGGAAACATTCTATCATGGAGGAGTATGCTAATTGCTAAATTATATATCTGGCTGTGATAGATCATATAAATATTGAATTCTTATCCATCAGTCACAAATTGTGAAGACATGGTTATGCAAATCATAACAAACAAGTGGGATTTAAAATGAAGGGGTTACGCTTTCTTTACTAAATGTTGTAATCCACCAACTTGATGTGACATCTGTAATTGCATATTTGCAAATGCTTGTTTTTTCCAGTAGTTCATCAGCACAGTGTGTACAAGTTCCATTTCCCTATCACTTCTTTAATTGATAAACTATTTTGCATTCTGTGAGAAGCATGCAGTTAAGTCACTAGTTTGTACTAAGCATTGCAAATGGAATGCTAGCTGTGTGACTGTTTCTTGCATGGCCTCATTTGATCTGAAATGAACCCATTGGTACCAGTGGTCTGGATTTTCCTCTGGTAAATTGTAATGAATTTGCTCAGCAACAGGAAATCCCAATTCCCAGATCTCCCAGGAGTTCATAAAATGATTAGTTTATGTATTTTTTTTTTATTTTTAGCTTTTCATATAATTTAATTTTACAGCTGATGTTCATTTGATCACCTAAAAGCTCAGTTTTGGGGGATGAGCTCTCTTCATCTTCCAGCATCTTTCTCAATAATAGCCAAAATGTTGAACTGACTTATTTATTTATCTTTACAAAAATTAGTGCTTTTTGTGGAAGGTTTACTACTACATCTGCATAAAAGACCATGATTTAAATGTCAAAGATTTGCTGGTATTTTCTTTACATTGATATCTGTTGGGGAAAAAATGTATTCCCTCTGTGCTACGTGGGTCAGTTAGTGGAGGCAACATTGTGTTTGCATCAGACATTCCATTTTTCCATTCTTCTTTTCCAGATTATAGAACAGGCCCCTGTTTCGCTCAGGTCAACAACCAGATGTGTCAGGGCCAGCTGACTGGCATTGTTTGCACGAAGACTCTTTGTTGTGCAACCATCGGACGTGCCTGGGGCCATCCTTGCGAGATGTGTCCTGCCCAGCCTCAGCCATGTCGTCGTGGCTTCATTCCTAACATCCGCAATGGAGCATGTCAAGGTAAGCCTTTTGGTTTGGCTGGTCATGGTTACTGCATCGTGAATGTTGTCTAGAAAAGCACGTATCCACCTAAAACCAAATTACTGTTTGTTTTTTGCAATGTTTATTATTTCAAAGATTCAGAGATTTCATGAATCTATGAAATAATAAACACAGGAAAAAGTATAATATGATTGCTGTTATTCACAAAATTCTAATAATCCTGGAAACGCCAAAGTTTTAGCTTGGATACATGCACCTAATAATGAAACTAATGGTATGGAAAAAAATGAATACAAACTATAAGAACATAATGAGAGAGCTATCCACCATCTATGATATTATGCTAGTTACTGAACCTTAGTCTCTTGCTCTGGCCTTTGATTAAAGTAAAAATGCCCATTTACTTTGAGTTATGTCTAGAAAAAGAACTTATGGCCTCTCTCTTACTGTTGAGCAGTTTGCTTTGTAAAGTGGTGGTTGGGGTCCTAGTTGTTTATCTTTGCTATTTATTAATTATTTACTTACCTATTTGCACAACCTTTGGGACACACAGATCTTGTAGTTGGAGCCACTTGTGGTTTGTCAATCAGTTGGGTGCAAAGGCTGAAGACTGCTTTAGCGGATGTGGTACCAGAAACATTGCTTTGTGAATGGGCAGTAGCCCCCGGTGTCTTTGACTGGTAAAGAATGGTCTAAGAACCTGAGAAGACCTGTCAGACTCCTTGTCTGATGCACCATCCCCTTCTGCCTTTTCTCTAGCAATCAGTCACTGATTGTTCCACTCCCATATGACCTCATATATATGATGATGATGATGAAGGCAGACATATCAAGAAAGTTTGTCTTGCCTGCTCTCTCTTCCTTTGATTGAATTCTTAAACAAACTGCATGTAGAATGAAATGGCTAAAGATAGCAGAAATTCCAAATAATTAGGAGTTTATTTCCTTTCTGTTGCATAGGTGGTGGTAGTCTCAAGTTGAGATATGTAATGAATTATAGACTGTTGTTTCAGTACTTTTCCTGGGATCCCTAGCAGCCAAGTTGGCAGAAATACTCTCCGGAGTGCACAACTTCTGTACATTTTCTCTAGTTTGGCCACAAGACGCACATAATACAGGATCTTATTTGCTGTCAGTGTTCTAGGACCCCAAGGCAATCTCTCTTTCTGACTGGGCAAGTATCCACAGCTAGAGTGAGGTCTGGCTCATTATCAGATCTGAAATCAACTGTTGTTACAATACATGCATGGTTACAATCTGACAACCCACTCTGAATGCTTATTGCATTGGATATAAAGTGTTTCACAACTCTGCTTGTAGCATGTGGTAATGGCACTTTGCCATGTTTAGAAAACTGGGGTTATTCCTGTGCTTGGGATTGTGAATTGGGCTTCAGATTTTGTCACTGAAATATGTACATCTCCAATGAAATCCTCAAACCCTACAGTCAATATGCAGCACCTAGAAGATGACACAATCTGCTCTTTCTTTCATGGATTATTATAACCATTATATGCACTTTTACTTTTTGTAACAATAGCATAAATGGGTATAGCCTATTAAAGACATTGGGGAAGTTTGTTACTCAGGGGAATCTCAAAATCAGCTACGTGCACTGATCTGCCTGTGGGCGTCAATATCTATTAAGTCTTATGATTTCCCAAAGCCATCTCAGAAAACATGGTTTGGTTACAGTGGTCTCTGTACAGACAGATCCCCAAATGTAACTGAGAGAATGCCTAACACAGTACAAGAGAGAATGATTATAACTAGGAGAACTCTTTTCTCTAAATAGTCAAATATAAATACTTCAATCAGCGCGTCATTAGGGCATCCCTATAGCACTGGAGAATTCTGTATCTAAATGCTGGGATGAAAAATTCACTAAGATTCCTCTATGACCTAAAGGAAAGTATATAAATGATGCAATAAAAACATGCGTACAATATGGGCAATTTTTAGACTAAATTCTGCATTCACGGAGATTCAGAAAAGCCTGATATTTTGGGATACTATAGCTAATATTAGAATAATGGACTCGGGAAGTGTATCCTGTAATACTGCAGAACTGGCCATGTAACTTGTTTTAATATGCTAAATGTAAATACATACATCTAGGAACAAAGAATGTAGGCCATATTTATAGGATGGGGAAATCTCATCTGGGAAACAATGGCTCTGAAAAATATTTGAGGGTCCTGGTGGATGATCAGCTGACTATGAGCTTTCAGTTTGATGCTGTGGCCAAAAGGACTCATGTGATTCTTGGATGCATAAACAGGGAAATTTCAAGTAGTTGTAGAGAGGTTATTTTATTTCTGTATTTGGCATTAGTGCAAGTGCTGCTGGAATCCTGTGTCCAGTTCTGGTGTCCACAATTTCAAGAAGGATGTTGCTAAATTTGGAGAGGGTTCAAGAAGAGCCAATAGAATGATTAAAGGATTAGGAAACTTGCCTTCTTGAATACAGGACACCTGGTAAAATTATTCATATTCAAGTGAGTTCAATGGCAATCAATCAGAATATGCAGTAGAACCATTCAAATTAACATCAAGTTGACTGAGCCCCTGTTAAAAAGAAATACTGCATAGTTGTATTTTTTTGTTTACTTTCTTATCTTTAAGGCTTTACGGGTTGCACGGGAAGGGGTCTCACACACACACACACACACACACACACACACACACACCCTTCCCCTCCACCCCCCCCCACACAGATGGGGAGAGGTGACACACACACGCCCCCATACACCTCTCTCACACAGGGGGGTGACCGACCAACTCGACCCTCCATGCCTGGCTGGGCCTCCTGGACGGACCCACCTCTCCTGGTACCTGGCGCCACATCTTCCCAAGGCAACGTGTGTGGCGGGGGGCACACAGAGTCATATGCCCCCCCGCCGCCCCCCCCAGATTTCTGCCAGGGTTCACACCAGAATGTGGCCAGCAGCAGCCTTTCGGCACTGTGCACGAGGGAAGGGATGGGAGCTGCTTCCAGCTGCAGGGGAGGAGGAGGCGAGGAAGGGATGACCTGGCTCATGTCTTTGCAGAGCTCATCTCTTCTTTCCCCCCGCCATGTGGCTGGAAGCAATTGGCCCTTCTTGCCCGCACGGTGTCGAAAGGCAGCTAACATCTCCAGCTGCTGATGGGCATGGACATAAGCCAGCCGCCTCCAGCTACAGCATGGGCAGGAAAGGGCTAAGCCCTAAGGATGCATTGTGCACCAGGGCCCAAGGAACCTGACTGCAGGGGCTTCATGGAACCTGGCAAGAGAGGTGGCTCAGCAGGGGACAGTCAGGGTCCTAGAGCCCGGGCTCCAGCCCCAGCCGAAGTGTCTATACTGCAATTAAAGAGCCCCTTAGCCCAAGCCCTGTGAGCCCAAGTCAGCTGGCACAGGCCCACTGTGGGTTTTTAATTGCAGTGTAGACATACCCTTATTGATAATGTGGGGTGAGACAGCTTCCCGTCCCAGCCAGGAAAGGGGGTTAAAGAGCGCCTCTGGGCACAGTCAGCCTCAGCCCGGCACATCTAAGAGGCCTGTCCAGCCTGGAGGGGGTGGATCCTTAAAAGTGAGGATTCAAGCTCAATACCAGGTGCCATTCAGAGGGAAGCTCTCTAGCTTCACAGAGCAGGAGTTGCTTACCTGGAAAGCTGCTTAAAGAGCCTCTGCTGCCTGCACCTGCCTGGAGCCTTTAAAGAGGCAGAGGGATCATCTTTACTTTGTTTTCCTTCTTAAAGCTCGGGGTACTCACCCGTGGCCCCTCAGTCACACAAAGGGTTAGGAACCCATCCCCCTGCACAGAGACGGTTTCCTTTTGCCTTGCAGGGTACAGCCAGGTAAGCCCGGACTGATCTGTAGGCTTTTTCATTTGAACTCCTGTTGCATCCAGGAGGGTTGCTTTCTCAAGCTTCACAGCTGGAGGCCCGCACTCCACACTGCAAGCCACTCAAATGTCTACATCCAGCGAAAGACTTCTGGGATGAGAGAGGTGCTCACCCTCACCGCTAGGGAGCACCCCAGAGCAGTGGTTCTCAAACTTTTGTACTGGTGACCCCTTTCCCATAGCAAGTGTGTGACCCCTTATAAATTAAATCATCACTTTTTCATTTTTTTAAATATATTTAACACCATTATAAATTCTGGAGGCAAAGTGGGGTTTGGGGTGGAGGCTGACAGCTTGCAACCCCCAATGTAATAACCTCATGACCCTTTAAGGGGTCCAAGAACCCCTGCCCTAGAGGTTCAACCTATGACACAGTGGCTGTAAGAAACATGAGCTTTGTTGAGAAATCATTGAATTCACTGAAATCTAGTCTAAATAATCTTCATCTGCAATAAAGAAGTTTTATATGTGTTGCTAAAATCCCCAAAGCCGAGAGGTGGAAATGAAAGGGGGCATGAAAGATAATACCAGATTAGTGATTTCTAATTGGGAATTAAAAAACAAACAAAAAAACCCGAGGAGTCCTTGTGGCACCTTAGAGACTAACAAATTTATTTGGGCATAAGCCTTCGTGGGCCCACGAATTTTTAGTCTCTAAGGTGCCACAAGGACTCTTTATTTTTTTCCCCTCTTCTCCCTCCTCTGATACAGACTAACATGGCTTCCACTGAAACTAATTGGGAGTGCCACTATTTGCCTAGATGCTTCCTGTCTCACATACACAAAGATCAGAAGAGGATAGCACTAATCCAGGGGTCGGCAACCTTTGAGAAGTGACATGCCAAGTCTTCAATAATTTAAGGTTTCGCGTGCCAGTAATAAATTTTACATTTACGGGGGCCCCAGACAGAACCCCAGACTGGCAGCGGACTGAGTTGGGCCGGCGGTAGGGACCCTGGCTGGCAGGGGCCGGTGGACGGAACCCCAGACCAGCAGCGGGCTGAGCGGCTCAGCCCACTGCCGGCCCGGGGTTCCGTCCATCCAGGTCAGCAGCAGGCTGAACGGGGCCGAGACCCTGGCTGGCAAGGGGCCGGCAGCCAGAACCCCAGACTGGCAGCGGGCTGAGCGGGGCCGGCGGCTGGAACCCCAGACCAGCGACGGGCTGAGTGGCTCAGGCCGCCGCTGGTCTGGAGTTCTGTCCGCCGGTTCCTGCCAGCCGGGGTCCCGGCCCCACTCAGCCCGCTGCCGGCCGGGTTTCCATTCGCCCAGGCCGGCAGCGGGCTGAGCGGGGCTGGCAGCCAGGGGCTGGCAGCCAGGACCCGGGCTGGCAGCAGCGTGCCAGTAAAAATCGGCTCGCCTGCCCCCGGTTACCGACCTCTGCACTAATCCATTTCTAGCTTTATTTAAGGGTTGTAAAAATGGAGAAATTAAATTCTCCACTTAAGTAGGTAATTTGGCCAATGTCATAAGCAAAATTAATGGAAAAACTGGACACCAACCATTAGGAACTGATACATTATGATATAGAGGCTCTTTGATGTAATGGGCACTATATAAAGACACAGATTAGACACATGTGGATTAGATTGACAGATAACCCATTTGAAGGAGTTGGAAGGCTGCATGGTGAGAAAGTTGCATGAAAAAACAAAGAAAATCAGAACTTGCCAAGCCTGAAGATCAGGAGAACAGATTTACCTCATGAGGATCCATGAGGCAGCAAAGGATAACATCAAAGTCCCTGGTCCAGATAGAGAGGGAATTGGCTTGAGTACTAAGTGGGGAGCTATCCTCACTTATTACTAAATTGTATCAACTATTGTGTGTCTAACTTCTGGTAGGCTTCTATATACAACTGTTAGCCTTTCTGAATTGCTGACGAGTTTTATCCATATCTATATGTGAAATTTAAACCAGAATAAGGTATGGTGTGCACTTCCAAAGACGAGTTAATCAAGAATAGCTATCCAGAATAACCCCATGTAGGCAAGCCCTTACTTAAAGAACAAATAGTTCTGTATCTATAGCTATGTCTATCCTAATATATATAATCAGAGAAGTAAGTGCTGATGCAGATTATATGGTGTTAACTGATGTAATTTACACAGTGAAGGAGTCAAAGGCTGAGGTTGGAGCAGGAAAATCAACAAGAGGTGTAAAAATAATGCAGCCTGCCTTTATTTTTGTATGGGCTTGGGCCATTCATTTCACTTCTTTATGCCTGTAAATAGGGATAAAAGCCTAGCTGGCTGGCTAGAGACAAGGTGGATGAGGTAATATATTTTATTGGACCAACTTCTGTTGGTGAAAGTGACAGGTTTTTGAGCTACACAGAGCTCTTTTTCAGGTCTAGGAGAGGTACTCAGCTGGATGGCTGGCATTTTTTGTGGATTAATCAGTTATGTTTGCAGAACAAGTAGAATGCTATAGATTTATTTATTTATTCATTCATTAACGATACCACGGCAACCTAAAGAGGAATTTAAAAATAACCCAAATCTTTAAATCTCCCCATAGCAGTTCTTTTTGCTTCAACAATAGGCTTTGACTGATTTTTAATTCAGGAGAGGATCGAAATGACACCTGTTATGTTCCCAAGAGATCAGACAGTCCCTCATCCCAAAGTATTCAGACAAGAGACAGTCTTAGTTGAAAATATTTTCTTGCCATTACTACATGGCTGTGCAGCAAGGTAGTGGCAGGAATCCCACGCTGGAAGATCTCAGATCTTCCCAACATTTCTTAACAGTCCATTTTTTAGCTACTCCCTTTCCTCTTCAGACAGTGATTCTTAGCACCAGGGAAAGGAAATAGAGAGCTCCTACATCTTTGCCCCACTACCGAGTGGCTAATCCAATCTCAAGGTTTTTCCCAAACATCTTCCCTCCTACTGCCCATTGTTCTTATGAAAATGGGACAGAGCTGCAGGAGATGATATGCTGAGAAATGATATAGTAAGAATACATCCAGTCAGAGATGGCAGAATACATAAAAACTTCAAATTCAAGATGGAAGAACAACCGATATTATTTTCCTGATAGGTCAGTTCTGAAGATCTACTGTGTGTGTTAAAGTGACTCTCTTAAAACAGATGTCCCCTTACCTGGGACTCCATCTGGCTCCCATTGAAGTCAATGCCATAACTCTCAGGATCAGACCCCTAGTAACTGATAATACCTCAGGTTTTTTTTCTTGTTTTAATAATTTAATGTGATTTTTCACCATTTCTGCTGATTATTTACTTTTGCATTATTTTACTCATCTAGGGCACACAGAAAAGGCTAGTCTTTTCAACTGTATTCTAGGCCATTTAGCTTTCTGGTTCTCATGCACCAGGTTAATTAAAAAACAACCAAATCTATTTTCATTTAAATTAAAATAAAACATTCAGGAGAATGTTTCTGTTTAGTAAAACTTTTTTGTTTAAAAAAAACAAACAACGAAACCAAGCTTCTTCCCCTAAATTTAGGGTCTAAACTATCCGACCGCATTTCTTTAAGTATATTTGACAGAGCCTTTATTTCCTTAAGCTTTTTTTTTTTTATCTTTAGGGTTCTCTGAGAAACTGTCCACTCATCAGAGAGAGAGGCCGAAGTTGGCTAGGTTTTCAAAGTTGCATGTGTAAAATTAGCAATGCAAATCCTGCAGGTGGTTACCACTTACTCAGAAAACTGTCTGAAAAAGCAAAGAACCTTTTTTCACTTGCCAGATATTATCAGACCCATGAACACATGGAAACATTCTACCTAATCTTTAGCATATCGAATCTCTTGGTATATACAATCATGCCTAAAGGATAATTCATTTAATTTTGTGTTTATGGCCCTAAGAATGCTTTTTATTCATTTGGCCCTCAGAAGCATGAACAGTTCAGGAAGGAATAATGTTGAAATTGAGGTATAGTTAAACCTGGCTGACAAGGTAGAACAAAAACACCCAAACCACCTGTCTATTTGATCTCAAAATTGTAGTGTATGCAGACAAATGATTCCCGTGGCTTTAAAATAGTATTCAGAAAGTAATTCACTGAATAGGCCATTTTAAGAATATATTGTATTAACTTTGCTCTCTAGTCTTTCCAAATTCCAAAAGGCTAATAGCATAATTCTAAAAACCCTTATTTGGACAAGCGAGGGGAGGAGGGTTGTGTAATGTGAGACACAAGTAATAGTTTCATTGACTTGAGCTACTCCCATAAAAAGGAACTACTTGCAGGTTTAGCCCTCTAGGTTGTATTTCTTTTAACTAACAATGGTGCTTAATGTTTTCATTCACTTTAAATGATTTTAAACAATTCCCTTACAGTGAAAATATAACACCTACCCCCAAGCACACGTTTGGATTAACATCTTTCCTAGAAGTTGTTGAACATGTGAGCCAGCTCATGTGATTGAGGCTTTGCAGGATCAGTACCTCACTTAGCAAGACTGTATTCATATTTCTTCATTGGACATGTTTCCTTCTTTGTACAGCAGTGGGCTGTGTAAAATAACCATCCCCGAGGTGGTCTTTCTTTCCTCCCCTTTCAAAAATAATGGATTTTTTTTCCAAACCATGTGGATTACAGTTGTAATTAATGGAATTACTTGAATTCTAAAACTTTGTTTAAGGCCAGAGAGAAACCATTTCTGCTTCTGGAACTTATTCATTTCCTGCTGCTACTGCAATTAATTTATAATTACTTAATATCTTTGGCTTATAAGGCAGTGAAGTGATCTCTTATGAGATTCAAACAGAGATCGTCTTTGTGAAGGCCACCAGTAAACTCAGATATTGCTGTTTTCAAATTAATCTGCTTTTTAACCACAACTTTGTTGAGGTAGCATAATTTAAACAAGCAGCAATAACTGACGGGGTGCATTTATATTCAGCATCTTAAGTTCATTTTGAGGCAAAAGAGTCAAAGGCCGTATACAATAATTATGTGCTGGAGGGGGCTATTGGGTGGGTTTGGTATGAGTGAAGTTTATCTTCTCTCTGGATACTGCTAAATCAGACCTGCCAGGTCTGACTTCCCTGGCCTCACAATTAGAAGGGACAATTTTGAATTCCAAATACAGTAACTCCTCGCTTAACGTTGTAGTTATGTTCCTTAAAAATATGACTTTAAGTAAAACGATGTTAAGCGAATCCAATTTCCCCATAAGAATGAATGTAAATGGGGGTGGAGGGTTAGGTTCCAGGGAAATTTTTTTCACCATACAAAAAACGATATATATATATATATATATGTATATATATATGTTTGTTTAAAACTTAAAACTTTATATATATATAGTATAAACAAACAATTTAATACTGCACACAGCAATGATGATTATGAAGCTTGGTTGAGGGGTGAAGTAAGAGGGTGGGATATTTCCCAGGGAATGCCTTACTGCTAAATGATGAACTAGCACTTGGGTCTGCCCTCAAGGGTTAACACGTTGTTAATGTAGCCTCACACTCTGCAAGGCAGCACGAATGGAGGGAGGGGAGACAGCATGGCACACGCCCTGTGTGTGAGAGAGAGAGAGAGAGAGAGATGCGCATTGCACCTTTAAGTACGCTGACACCACATTCTAAGTACATTGCCTTTAAAAAGATCAGGAAGTTGAGACAGCAGCTGCGGCCAGCTCTCTCCTCCTGAGCCCTATTGTGTATCCCCCCCTTCTGTATATGGAGAAGGGGGTAAGCGGGGAGCAGGGGGGAGGGGGATACCCTGACATTAGTCCCCCTCTTCCCCCCCCTCCCCTGCACAGCAAGGAGGTGGCTCCCAGGAGCAGCTCCAAGGCAGAGGGCAGGAGCGCACGTGGCAGTGAGGGGAGGGACAGCTGATCTGCCGGCAATTGGTAGCCTGCTGGGCAGCTGCCGCACAAGGAACTTAGGGGAGCGGGGAGCTGATGGGGGGGGGGGGGGAGGCCTGCCGGTCCACCCTGGTTGCAAGCCCCCACCAGCTAGCTCCAATGGCCACTCTTCCTGCAAGCAGTGGACAAAGCAGGCGGCTGCCAAACAATGTTATAAGGAAGCATTGTACAACTTTAAACGAGCATGTGCCCTAATTGATCAGCAATGTAACAACGAAACAACATTAACTGGGATGACTTTTTAAGTGAGGAGTTACTGTAGATCAGATTGCACTAAGTGATGTTTTTTAGAAAAGAATGTTCCCAGGAAGGATATGCTGGAACCCCCACTCCTTATAAGAGCTTCAGCACACGCACGATCTAAATAATGTATTTGCACACTGCTGTGTGAAATAAACTCAGGACAGTTACAGGAAAAAAGTATAAACACTTCCAGCAAATGTACTTAAAATAAGTTTGTTTGCCAAGCAGTGTTGCCTCCTTTCTTGATCCCAAAATCAGTCACCCTACCTATCTACAACACAGAAAACTGGGGTCACGAGGCTGAGGTTTTTTATTGTTTGTTTGTTTTTTTGGCGGGGTGGGAAAGGACAAGACTTCGTTAAAATATTGGCAGTGCATCACTGGAAAGAGTAGGGGTAGAGGAGAGTCAAAGCCAAGTAAAATAGATGTCAATGAGGGAAAAGTAGATGCTTTCGGAACCACTTTTTTTCTTTTTTAAAATAGTTTTATCTTCGTAGTGCTTGATTTAAACAACACGAACCAAACATAACAAAACTAGAAACCTCCTCTCCGCCCCCCCCCCCCCCCAAACTGAATAGGAGGCAGGCTGGCTGGCTGACTGTGTATGGGAAACAGAGAAGTGACTGTGCACTGAGTGCTGTTAATGTGCACACTAAACCAACTGAAAAAAATAGTGAAAAATATTTTCCCCCAAATCCTTTCAGTTATAATAATCCTAAAGGGTTCTTTTAACAGTAATCGATAAAGGAAGTTTTAGATACAAGTGTTACTTTTAAGTAGACAGTGTACTTTTAATGTTGCTGGCTACTCTGGATTCTATATTTAAATAATTGAAGGAGTAATCTAAAACTCACCCCAATGCACATAAAGCTCTTTGGTGCCCAGAGGCCTAGTGGCCCTCATTGTTATTGCTTGTATGGAAAATTGTCCTTGATATTTTAAAAAAATTGATAAGTAGTACAAGCAGCTGGGCTCCACTTCTTCTTCAGAAGAGGAGGCTGGTGGTAGTGTGAAGATTTATGGTGACAAAAAGGATTATCTTGAATGCCCTCGTCAAAATCCTAAAACCAGTCCTTTGCATAGTCGAGTGATCAGAGTCGGAGGGACAGGATAGGGCAGGACCACTCAAAAATGCTAAAGCCAACTGTGGGTATCTGACCTTAATCTATGACTGTAGACAAAGGAATTACCCCCTAACTTTTGAACTTGAACAAGGTTCGTGCATAGTACTTTGCTGATGCAGAGTGAAGAAATTTGCACTGCTTTTACATCTGCTTTATCTGGTTTGTGTTTTTTTTTTTTTTTTTTAAGAATAAAGCAGTTTGTTTTTCAATTCCAACATCTTTTATAATCACTAAGCATTCTGTTCTCCTGTATGTCGGTTATGCCCACATATGGGCTAGGAAACAGCATGGGTTTGGACTCAGTTTCCTTTTCATTGCTCTATCAGCAAGGAGCTGGGGAGCAGCACAGTTGCCCCAACCCTGATTCAAACTGCCTTCTCTAAACCTACAAATATGGATGTCTTTTGAGCTCCCATAGAGGAACGTCTGAGATTTTTGGAGACAAAGGTACCATGTAATGGAAATGCCTCCACACAGCTAGGATCTGCAGGTTTTGACTCCCCAGAGTTCACAGAAGTGGAGCGGAGCCTTTGGGCACTTAATCAAATTATTTATTGTGAAGGAATTAATAAACATACAACTCCAAAATTTCATAGCGCTGTAGTTTAAATGAACTTTTGAAAGGAGAGCTGTGAGAGCTTATGAGAGGCTAAGTATCTGAATGTATACGTCATGCATTAGCCTGAAGCCTGCTTTCCATACTCTTTCCCCCCCCCCCCCCCCTTTGGTACAAAGAGTTCCTCTATATGGTTCTGGCCTACACTGGTTAGTTCAGTGAGATCTCTGTAAGATACTCTGTATTATTTTAACTACTCATCTGATTTAGCAGTACCAAATTCAGTCATTGGGGCTGTGCTGATAGTAAGCTACAGAAATACAGGATGTTTTCATCTATATGGAAAATGCTTTACATGTGTGGGACTATTGCACTTTAAAAGTATAGCATTGTAATGGATGTTTTTGAAAAGTTCTTGGCTCATACCTTATTGTGTATACTGTTTAAAAAAAAAAAAAAAAAAAAAAAAAAAAAATTTAAAGCAAGGGTTTTGCCCACTTGGCCTAATTTTGCAATGAATGAGCTTGCAATAACTAACGTTATGGGCATGATGTTGGTTCTCGTATTTCACTAGCAGGATATATGTTTTTTGAACTATGTTGTAATGAAGTTGGGAAGAAAACACAATTTAAATTGGAAATAGCGCATGTTAAAGCACAGTAGAAATCTACTATAGATGAACTGCAAAGGAAGAATGAAAATGGAGTGACGTACAATTAACAACTGTGGAGCTCCACACTAACAAATCTGTCAAATCTAGCAGGCCCTGAATGTTGCATGCTTAATCTAATATATCACAATTTATAGCTTAGGGGAGAGCATGGGTAAGGGTCAATGCCAGACAACGTGGTCTCCAAATTCACGACGAGATGCAGAAGTGAGGTAATGCAAATAATGGTTATTTTTCAGAATTCTTTCAAAGATGGAGCTGTCCATCTGTTTATCACAACTGTAATTCAAGCAATGTCTGATTTCAAGCAAACTGTTTTCTCTTTATAGATGTTGATGAGTGCCAGGCTATACCAGGGGTCTGTTCAGGAGGAAACTGCATTAATACAGTTGGCTCTTATGAATGCAAGTGTCCTGCTGGTCACAGACAGAATGAGGCAACTCAGAAATGTGACGGTAAGTGTATAGTGTCTGAGAACATTCCTAAATGGTGATCATTGACTCAAAGTAAAGTGTCTCTTTGTGCTGTGGTTTTAGAGACTTGTACAGTGGATCATGATTGGAGCCTTTCTGGTAAAGAAAGAAAAAGGTTTCAAAGTTCTGGGTTTTACTACACAGAATTTTAGCTATGTTTGATGTAGGGAGGCACTACCGGTTGTATTTCTGCTGTGCTTAGTCATCGTTATTGGGCTCATCACATCATGCGTATCTGCTTTGTTCTTCATACTTTCTACTAGACAGTTTGCCAGCTTACCTGATAAACTGAATAAAGCAGAAAATAATCCTGTTCCAAAGTTTAAAAAAAAAAAAAAATTAAGGTGAAAAGACTGAATGTACAGCATTTGGAAGCAATTGTATTATCATGGTTTATTTTTTTTAAAGTTCAAAATATTCTAGTAGTGCTTGCTCATATCGATTCCAATTAGGTGTGCGCATGCCATGTGCACGGCTGTCAGAAAGTTTTCCCCCTAACAGCATCCATCAGGTCGGCTGTGGAGCCCCCTGGAGTGGCCGAGCCGGCGCCCCCTCAGTTCCTTCATACCGCCCGTGATGGTCGTTGGAACTGTGGCGTCTTGCTCTGCAAGTTCTCCACGTTTCCCTAGCGTTCTAGATAGTTGTTGTTTGCTTTTGTTGGTAGTTCTTTGGTTTTGTTGTAGTTAGTGGTAATTGGGTTGGGGGGTTTACCCTCCACCCTGACTGTTTTTTCTTCAGAGTTCTCATGCCCAAGTCCCCAGGATTCAAGCCCTCCACATCCTGCTCTAAGCCCATGCCAACGGGCGACCCCCATGTCTCTTACCTAAAGAGACTGGGGGAGGCTCACCAGGCTGAGAAGTGCAGGATCTGCAAGGGTTTTCATCCCCAGACTAAGAAGGAGCGGGACTTTCGCCTGAAGTAGCTCCTTATGGAGGCGGCCCTTCAACCCCAGCCTACTTCGGTGCGGCAGGACCCAGCAACGAGTTGTTGGGTGCACAGCGCCCCGGCGGTGATAGTGTACGATAATGGACTCTGGCCGAGACCCGCGGCACTGACGCTGGTGACATCGACCCGGCACCACTCCCATTCCCTGGCACTGAAGCGACTCCGGAAGCTGGAGAAGGACGGCTCTCCTTCGCAGAGACCCACCCCTCTGGAACCAGCCACCGTGGTGTACCCTGGAGGGGAGCGCCCAGGAGCGAAGGTCGTGGACATGGCACCGTCGACTTTGGCTCTGCTGGGGGAACCGTTGAGTCCGGTGCCGCTGGACTCCCCAACCCGCAGCATTATGGAAGTCCAACTGCCTTACACCCCGGACACCTTTGCGGCTGTGAGAGACCTCATCGCCATGACGGCACCGGGGTCTCCTCTGCTCCACGCCAAGCCTCCGGTGCCTCAGCGGATGGCACTGTCTCGAGGAAAGCTGGCGTTGATCCGACCGTCGGCACTGCCAGCTCCTTTGGCTGAGCCTTGGTACCACTCCCGGTCCCGCCACCACTCCCCATCGCGGCACTGGTTGTACTCGCGGCACTGCTCTGGATTGCATTGACGCTCCCGATCGTGGCACTGCTCCGCCCACTGGTCAATGTTGTGGAGAAGGTTCCGGACCTGGCACCGATCCTAGCACCATTCACCATCCTGGTTCAGCACCAGGCAACAGTACCGCTCCAGGTCCCGGTACTGTTCCAGGTCCCGGCACCACTCCCCAGCCTCGCGATGCCGCTCACTGGTGCAGCTCCGCTCGGTGCCACCCTGGCTCTCGCGGTTCGGATCTTGTTCCTCAGGTTCGGAGACAGTGTCGCAGTTTTCAGAATGGGACTGCCGCCAGTCAAACCGTAGCCGCCCTGATGTGGGGGCAGGATCGTGGCAGGCGCAGTGGCTGTTCTGGACCCCATGGACGTACCACCAGGCCCAAGGTACACAGTCTGGAGCTTCCCAGTCGGCCACCTCTGAACCACGGGTGCCGGAAGCCTCAGCTAGTCGGCCCGCTCCTGGAGGTGTGGAGGAAATGCTGGGCCTCCTCCCCACCTCGGGACCCCCTCTGACTCCGGTTCCCGAGCCTGCACCTGCAGTCAGCGACATGGGACATCGGGCCCCCGTGGAGCAGAGGGGTCAGGATGACCCTCTCCCCCCCCCCCTTGGCCTCTTCATCCTCCTCCCCTGCCGAGGCTGTAGCGGGCACCTCCATACCTCAGTCTCCAGGTTGCCCCCCCCCATAGACATCCGTTCCCATCAGGACCGCCTGCGCTGGGTGGCCCACAATATGAATTTGCAGGCTGAGGAGCTGGTGGAATCCGAGGACCCGGTGGTGGACATTTTGGCCCAGGAAGGTCCATCGAGGGAGGCTCTGCCCCTCATCAGGACCATCCAGATTAATGCCAAAACTATTTGGCAAACCCCGGCCTCCATTCCCCCTAAGGTTAAGGGGGTTGAGCATAAATACTTTGTACCCTTGAAGGGGTACAACTATCTGTTCACGCACCCACAGCCCTACTCACTGATGGTTGTGGCTGTGAATGAAAAGGAGAGGCATGGGCAGCCAGCCCCAGCGCCGAAGTCGAAGGACGCCAAGTGGCTGGACTTGTTTGGCAGCAAGGTGTACTCCATGGGTGGGCTCCAGCTCAGGATTGCCAATCAACAGGCTCTCCAGAGCCGCTACAACTTTAACTCTTGGAACTCCATGCTGAAGTTCAAGGAACTTGTGCCTCCTGAGTCCAGGGAGGAGTTTGGGGCTCTTGTTGACGAGGGCAAGACGGTGGCATGGACCTCTTTGCAGGCCCCACTGCACGCTGCAGACTCAACCGTGCGCACCTTGTCCTCAGGGGTTGCCATGAGGCACACCTCGTGGCTGCAAGCCTCTGGCCTGCTTCCTGAGGTGCAGCAGACACTGTAGGACCTGCCCTTTGATGGGGAGGGCCTGTTCGCAGAGCAGACTGACTCTAGGCTGCATAGCCTTAAGGACTCAAGGGCGATTATGAAGTCCCTGGATATGCACACCCCGGCAACCCAGCGGAAACACTTCAAGCCCCAGCAGCCGCAGCAGCGCTCCTACCCTCCTTGGCCGAGGCAGGACTTTTACAGGCGGCAGGGGCAGAATGGAAGGAGGAAGTCCTCCAACCCCCCGTCTGAGCAAGGCCAGGGCCCGACCAAATCATCGTCGGGTTCCAAGCAGGCTTTTTGAAGGGATGCCTAAGGACAGCGTACCAGACTTACCCTGGATCCTTCCCCGCCCTTTTTGAATGGTTTATCCCACTTCCACCGTGCATGGTCCCAAATAACCTCAGACAGCTGGGTCCTTCACATGGTGGAAGCAGGATACTCTCTCCAATTCTGCTCCTACCCGCCCCTGTCCCTCTTCAGGGACCCCTCTCACGAGCAACTCCTTATTCAGGAGGTTCAGGCGCTCCTCACCTTGGGAGCGGTAGAGGAGGTTCTGCGGGAACTAAGGGACAAGGGGTTGTACTCCTGATACTTCCTGATTCCCAAGGCCAAAGGGGCCTCCGGCCCATTCTGGACCTGCGCGGGCTCAACAAGTTCATGGTAAAGTTGAAGTTCCGCATGGTCTCCCTGGACACCATTATCCCTTCCCTGGATCCTGGAGACTGGTATACCACCCTTGACATGAAGGACGCATATTTCCACATAGCGATTCATCCGCTGCACCGGTGCTTTGTGGTCAACCACTAACATTACCAGTTTACGGCCCTTCCCTTCGGCCTTTCCACAGCCCCCTGGGTGTTCACCAAGTGTATGTCAGTCATGGCTGCCTTCCTCCATTGATGGTGGGTGCAAGTGTATCCTCACCTCGACGACTGGGCCGCACCAGAGAGCAGGTGGAGTTCCACCTCCGCCTGGTCAGGTTTACGTTCGAACAGCTGGGTCTCCTTCTCAACGTACTGAAGTTGACCCTGGAACTGATCCAGAGGATCAAATTCATCAGGGCGGTGCTGGACTCCGTTCAGGCGCGGGCCCTCCTACTGGACTCCCGTTTCCAAGCCATCGCGGGCATCATTCAGGGCCTTCAGCGATTCGTGATGTCGACAGCAAGGGGATGCCTGAGCCTCCTTGGCCACATGGCTTCATGTACATACGTGACCCGGCACACCAGGATCCGACTCCGGCCGCTGCAAGCATGGCTCGCCTTGGTCTACCGCCCTGGGCGCAACAACCTGAATTTGGTGGTCACCGTCCCGGAGCGGGTCCTCATTTCCCTCCACTGGTGGCTCAACCCTCGAGTGGTGTGCGAGGGAGTCCCCTTCCACAGCCCTCAGCCTTCCTTGTCCCTGGTCACGGAGGCGTTGGCTATGGGGTGGGGAGCTCATCTGGGAAACCTTCAGACTCAGCGCCTGTGGCCGTGGGCCGAGCTCTCCCTCCATATCAACGTCAGGGAGCTGATGGCGGTACGCCTTGCTTTCAAAGCCTTCTAGGCTCAACTGCGTGGTCATTGTGTGGCGGTTCTCATGGAAAACACCTCGCCCATGTTCTACATCAACAAGCAAGGACTATTCGTTGCAGTGGCGGACCAGATGAAAGGCCTCCCGGTCTCCTCTCAAAGAATATCCTCCTGGATCACGTCCTGCATCTGCACTTGCTATGAGCTGGCCAGGGTGCCGACCCCAGCTCTTACTGCACACTCCACTAGGGCCCAGGCCTTGTCAGTGGTGTTCCTGGCCCAGGTACTGATCCAGGAAATCTGCAGGGCAGCGACTTGGTCCTCGGTGCATACCTTCACCTCGCACTACGCCATCGTCCAGCACGCCAGGGACGACGCGGCTTTCAGTAGAGCGGTGCTTCAGTCAACGTTCCTTAACTCCGATCCCACCACCTAGGTAAGGCTTGGGAGTCACCTAATTGGAATCGATATGAGCAAGCACTCGAAGAAGAAAAAACGGTTACTCACCTTTGTAACTGTTCTTTGAGATGTGTTGCTCATATCCAATCTGATTCCCCCCCCCCCTTCCCGTGTGTCGGAGTAGCCGGCAAAAAGGAACTGAGGGGGCACCAGGTCGGCTGGATAATATATTGAGCACCATGGAGGCACCACTCCAGGGGGCTCCACAGCCAACCTGACAGATGCTGCTAGGGGAAAAACTTTCCGACGGCCATGCACATGGCACGCACACACCTAATTGGAATGGATATGAGCAACACATCTCGAAGAACAACAGTTACAAAGGTGAGTAACCATTTTTTTAATGGATATCCTCAACCTACTGATCATAGTAACAACTGATTTGATGTTTTTTTGAGAAATTACTACTACATACAGTTTCTGTTAAAGAAGGGCTTGGGTACATACAAGCCCCAAAGGAGACTATATACTTTTAGTGCAGTAGAGTTTAATTTTTGCTTTAATTTACCAATCCAATTGAGACACAAACATTGTGTATTCTACAAATAGATTTTGCTTACTTGGTAAACACGTTGATTGTTTAAGGGCAAAAGCTTTGTGAATTTTCGAAGCAATGTAATGGAAAACTGTTACGTGTATATAGCTCTAGTGCTATATATAATCTTAACAGTTCTAGTAATTTATGAACTGTTTGTCTGAGGTGTCACTGTAGGTTGCACATTTTAGATGTACACAGTAGTGAAAATATGTTTACAGTTAAAATTATTACTTGTTTGGTTTTTTACCTTCTGATGCACATCAGTTTTATTTCAAGATTTATTTGTGTGAATTTACTGTTACCATGTGATAAAAAGAAACAAGAACATGGGAACTTTACTTGTTCCAGCAAACATTTTCTTAGAAAGCAAAGACAACTTTACTTTCAAGTCTGATAGGAGAGAAAGTGCAGTCCTTTGGTTTGCCGTTAGGAGGCAGTTTAAGTAAGCTACTAGTTCTTTGATACTGAGTTGAGTTCATTTAAAAACCAACAGATGTGGTTAGATGTCTATGGCAAAATGTTGAAGTAGTCTTAGCTTGGTAGTTTTGCTTGCAATCAAATACAGGGATACAGAATTCAGAGTGAAATTACATTTCCATATAAAAATGTTGTGCCTGTTATACAAAATATCTAATGTTATTAAAAAGACTAAAACAAAAAAAAAAACCTACAACAACAGTTAAAGGATTTTGTTCCCTCTGCTTTTCCAGTTTGTTTATGCATTTGACAATATTTTCTGTATAGCCAGTTTTCCTCTTTTGTTGATGGTCAGTTTCACTTCCTTTCTCATGGTCTTCTAGCATGATGCCATTACGCTCATGCATTGCTTTGGGAGAAGCTTGTGTGCATTTTCTTCCCCAAGCCCTTCAAGAAGGTGTTAACCAATAATATTCAGAGTTGCTGTTTCCGAATTTGAGGCTAGCAGGACCTTTTCTTCTCCAGGCCCCAGCACCATGGCTGAGAAGCAATGGGAGCTGTTTGTATGTATTTGAGGTTGCTCCTGTGCAAATGGCCGGGGAGTTCCAGAACCCTGGCAGGTGGACCAAGGGGGGGCCTCCCTTTGGACCACAGACAAGCAAGGGTCAGGGAATATTAGGAGCCTTGTAGGGTATGCCTACACTGCATTGTAACCCAGGTCTGTGGGACCTGGGCTTGTGGATCTGGTGTTTCTAAACCTGCACTTGAATGTCCACCTGGGCTTTGTAAACCTGGGCTTATAGTTGCTGAATTTGAGATTTACAGCATGCTATTGTAACCCACACACCTATTGGGTGTGGTGTTGTGTCCCATCTAGTGGCACCGAGACCACTTAGAGTTAAATGAGTCTGCTCTACAGCCTTAGCTAATAGCCAGTTGGCTTTTAGCTCATGCTGCAGAGGCTCATGCACTAAGCCTCAGAGGTCCCCGGTTCAATCCCGCCTGCCGACGACTAGGGTCTGTTAATGTAACACTATCCTGTCCATACTGCATTATGCATATCTTCTGACTCAGATCTGTGGTTTGAGCTGCAAAATGACAGGGCTTAAACTGAAATTGCAGCAGGACTCCACAAGAGCCAGGCTTTATCTGGGTCTGGGCCAGGAGGAGCAGGAGCAGCAGGGATAGCCTGACTCTAGAATACCTTGGTTATCTTCACAGAAGCTGTGAAGCAGCATCTGGGCAAGGCAAGGAGCCAGGTGGTGGGTGCTTGTTTCCTGGGAACACGCAGGAGTCTGGGAAGCAGGTGGAGCATGGGGTCGGAGGTTTGAAAGTCATGCTTTACCTTTGCCTGCCTGCAAAAATGTGGGGGAGGAAGATGGGTGAGCCCAAGAATATTTGTTATTGTGGGTCTCAACCTGCCCAAAAGCCTGTTCAAAACAACAGTATAGAAGCGCGCAAAAAAAAAAAAAAATCCTGACTCCGTTGAAATCAGTGGCCAAACTCTCTGACTAATGTGGGGTCAAGATTTTACCTTGGATATTTTATTTAATGGGCACATTATTTCAACACTTACTTTTTTAAAAGTAGTCACTTTTTAATCATTTCAATTGTGTCCCCTATGTTGCAGGTGCAAATCACAGCATTTATGTTGTGATGATCTGGAGTTAGAGAATAAAGGAAAAATTTATAGTGCCTATTTGAGCAAAGGAAGAGAACAAATCTATCAAGTTGCATGCCCAGTAAATGAGGAACACACAGTTAACAGCCGCGTGTGAAAAGTCTGCTTTAAGTGACTTGCTTACCATCATGCAGGAATTTTGTGGCAGAGGCAGGGATAGAATCCAGATCTCCAGGTAGCATACAGCTGTCTTATCCATGAGACCATCCTTTGTCTTCCTGCAGTCCCTTGCCCCATTCACTACACACCTCCCAAATTCTGCAACCAAAAAGGGAAGGGTCCTACAGACAACTGTCTCTCCTTCACTACAAAACCCTTATGAATCCCCAGAGCAAATCCATTCTGTGAACTGGAACAGTCAGGGGTCCTGTGGAAAAAGTAGTTTGTGATTTGTGTATCGTATGTGACTGTATCCTAATGCACTTGCACAAGGGAGGGTGAATGAAAGTTACCCATGCAGCTTTACTTTTGGCATTTTCTACATTTTTGAGTGGTTGACTTTGAAACCTTAATAATGTTCTTTTAATGTAACGTTTTGTGTGCACTTTCCTTTTTTGTTTAAAAAAAAAAACTGAAAAAATAGAAGTTCTATTTTTTGGCAACATATTGACACCAGCATGGGTCATCAGCAGGATTGGAATCTTTAGATACATTACACAGATCTCTGCCTTGAGCTAATGGAGTAATTGATAGCAATAGTAGGTTGTTATCCTCTGTGTAGACAAGCACTAGAGAGCAATAACACACAAATATACATCAGAGATTTTCACAGATATTTGCTGACAGCAGAAGAATGGTGAGACTCAGAAATCTTGTGTTCCATTGCAGGCTGTGAGAGGTGTGTATTTTTGTGGGCACAGACTCTTCTGCCCATTTGCCTAAGCTTGATCCCTTCTGCTCTGTCCCCTCCAATCTGTTCCCGTCTAGTCTCTTCTCTACTCTTGGCTCCTTGCCTGCCCAGTCCCAGTCTCCGCTTTTCAGGCTTCTCATCCCATTCCCAGCTTCCTAGTCTTCCTTTTTGGACTTGCTGTCCCAATCTCCTCCCAACTCCCACTCTCTCTCTCCCCCACACCAAGTCCCAGTCGTCTTGCCCAGCCAGTCCCAATTTTCCCCTTCCAGCTCTTTGTTCAGTCTGTCTCTCCCTTCCCCCACAATGGCTTCTCATCCCCTGCCTCCCTTACTGGGCTTCTCATCCAGTCTCACTCAATGTCCCTTCTCTCGGACTCCTTGTCACAGTCTCTTTGCCCACTCAATTTCAACTCTCTCCCCTGACCTCAGGTCCTTGTCAGATATAGCTCTCTTCCCCCATTCCCTAACCACTGGTTCCTAGTCCTGGTCTCCTTGTCCAGCCAGTCCCAGACTCCCCACTCCCCTCCAACATCTGATCTTAATGTTCCCGCCTCCTCCCATTTCCTTCATTAGCTCCCAGTCCCAGCCTCCCCACCCAACCAGTCCCAGTCTGCCCTCCTCACTCCAGCTCACATTCTCATATCCAGCCGTCCTAGTCTCCCCCTCCAATTCAGTCAGTTCTTCTTTGAGTGCTTGCTCATGTCCAGTCCATGTTAGGCATGTGTGTGCCGTGTTCAGCGTAAAGGGAGATTTTTCCCTCAGTGGTATCCGTCGGACCAGCTCTAGCGCCCTCTGGTCTGTGTGCTTATGTGCTGGTGTAAGGTGCCGCTGGCCATGTGCCCTCTCAGTTCCTTCTTACCGCCCATGACAGTTGCTGGAACATCTACTCTTGCTTCAGCAAGGTGCCTATCAGTGGGGTTTTTTTTTTCTTCTTCTTCTCAGTTTCATAGTTGTCTGTAGTGTACATATTATAAATAGTGTTTGTGTAAATAATTAGTACCCTCTCCCCTTATCATTAAGGTGCTTTCTTTGCCCCTGGGAATGGGCATGCCCTGGTCCCCGGGCTTCAAATCTTGTGCCTCCTGTGGCAAACCTATGCACATGAGCAACTCGCACTCCAGTTGTCTGAAGTGTCTGGGAGAATCTCATGTGAAAAACTGCTGGCAAATTTGTTGGGACTTTAAACCTTGAACAAAGAAGGACAGAGTGATTAGATTTAAGGCTATCCTAATGGAAGCCGCTCTTAGACCGGCTTCATAACCAGGCTGCTCAGATTTGGCACCAAGTACTTTGGCCTCGGTGCAAAGCACTCCTCTGGCACCATGCACATCCTGGCACCACTCTCCATCTCCGGTGCCAAGGAAGAAGCATAAAAAGCAGCATACTGACAGAGGGTGCTCACCAGTGCCAAAGAAAGGCAAGCAGGGGGAAGGCTGTGGAGTGTGACCTGCATCGCGTCACTCTTCCAGCCCAGTTCCATGGCAGCACAGTCGACGCCAATGAGATTGTTGAGTCTGGTGAGGAACCCCTGCCGATGCCAGGAGGTCATCGCGGCACCAGCAGGATTGTGATGCCTTCATTCTCACAGGGCTTCACTGCAGCCAGAGACTTACTGTCACTCCCAGTCCCGCCGACCCCATTAAGTCAGCTCCATTGACCTTGAGCAGGAGGGAACATGGTGCTCAGAGTTTCTCCCGGCACCGGGCCCTCTGCTACCCTCTAGAGAGAATCAGTGTCTTCTCTCCTCTTCAAAGTCATCCCTGGTCCGCCACTGGACCTTTAGCAAAGTGAGGTACCGCTTCTCTGTGGCTGCCTAGAGAGGATTCTTCATCTGAGTCTGGCCCTACGTTTAGCTTAAGAGCCATCAGTACCCATCCTACATGCCGTCGGACATTGGTGCGGGTCCCCCCGCTGGTGCCTCACCAGGAGGACAGTGGCCTATGCAATGGCCATTCTGGTTTCCCCAGGGTCAACTAACCTTTCCGTAACTGTTGTTCTTCGAGATGTGTTGCTTATGTCCATTCCACAGCCCACCCTCCTACCCCTCTGTTGGGGTTGGTTGCCAAGAAGGACGAATACCAGCAAGAGAACCATCTCTGGTAATGGTGCACGTGGCGTGCACACACCTAATGTGGAATGGGCGTGAGCAACACATCTCGAAGAACAACAGTTATGGACAGGTTAATAACCATTTTTTTTCTCTCCCACCATTTCCAGTCCCAGTTTCACCAGACTCATTGTCTTCCCCCCTGCACCAGCTCTTATTCCCTCTGTGTTTGAATTAGACGGCTTCCTCCTCCATGCTGCCTGGGTGTCAGCAGAGAGGGATCATTGAGAGCACAGGAGAAGCAAGCTTCCTACTCTGTCTGGTGCCTGGCCCCACTCCAGCTCACAGCAGTTGCGAGAAGTCATTCCCGGAAAAGTTCTTTTGAGTCCCTGTAGCCCTCAGCTGGAGCATGCTTAGTCACTCTGTGGGGATGGTGCATGCACAGTTTCAGTCAGCACGGAGAGCTCTGAGAGGTGCAAATGTGCTCATTATGACAGCAGTAAAAAGCTCAGAAGATTCTAAGCTCTAGCAAGTCTCTACTGAGCATGTGTGAACTGTGATTTTCAAAAGCTTATAATGTTGTGAAAATCTGTCCAAATTTGGCAGGTTTGCAAACAGCACATCCCTGACACAAAGGCTTGCCCCTGCCAAACTTGAGGTCCCTCCAGGGGGGTGCACTAGATGTTTCCAGAGAAAAGGTTGCCAGAATTTTGTAACCTGGGCAAAACAGCATACTTTCCCCTAATCTTGTTCTCAGAAACAGTTGAACTATTTTGGCTAAAAATTTTACAAAAAAATTCAGTCTGAGATAGAAGTTTGGTAAATTATAAGCAACTGAAAACAGGAGTTTATAATGGGAAGTGTTGAGCAACCTTAGTACTTGGTAGTGCTGACAGTCCCACCTATTAAAATTATTACAGGATATGTGAATAGAAACAGAATTATTTATGCTTGTAAAAATATTGGCAACACAGTATATTTTCTCAATGGCATTCAAGCCAACTTTGACAAGTCTCAGACAATAAGTAATCTGCCCAAAATCCAAAAGTATTTACTTGCAATCATATCACCAACAAATATATTAATGTTAGAATAAATAATAAGCTGAAATGGTGAATAGAAAATTTGAGAAAACTTGAACAGACTAATCTTCAGCTTGTCAATTGAAAAATGGAGTGAAGACCATTACATGCTAAACAAATATACATTTTGTTTGGATATTGTGCCAGTTAGAAATGGTATGTTTTTTGTTAGTGTTTATAGCCATCTTGGCTCCATTTTTTTTTTTTTAAATTGTTGAGTGGAGGCTTTTATTCAATGTTGGGTTCTACAATTTATGCCTGTATACATTATACACCAAGGGCAAGATCCTGCATTCCTTGCACACCTGCAATGCCCAATAAAATCAGTGGGAGTTTTAGGGTGGATGAGCAATGCATTATAGGGTGGAAGGGAATGGAAGGCCTGACTGCTATCTTCAGTCTGGCAATACTCTCCTGGGAGCCAGTGGGAGTCTCTCAAGAAAAGGCTGCAGGGAGAGGCCCAAAGAAGGTATTTTTAAAATGAAAAAGATAGCACCTGAACAAAGATAACATTTGTTGGTGACCATTATGATACAGTTTCAGATCAATGAATCAAATCCTGGTCCTGGCAATGTCTGCTGCACAGAGCCTTCAGCAGCTTTGTATTGTGTCCAGGTTCTGTAGTTGATGCTTCTGTGGATCCTGAGGGGTAGCACCTCACTTTGAGGTAGCCATGGGGTGTGTCTGCTGGCACTCTCAGCCACCTCATCTCCAGGAGTAATGTCACAGACTCCACACGTCACCGTGGTAAATATGACAGTTAAGTCATTGGAGGTGATAAACAGAATGAGCAGAAGGTGTGGTGCTTCCCCAATATCTTCTTGGCTGTCTGACTGAATGGGCCAGGCGGTGTTCCAACATGGCTTTTCAAAAGGGGAGCTGTCATCCAGGACTTTACATAGGGCTCATTGGACTGAAGAAACAGAGATCCCCCTCTTCTTCCCGGTGGCCCTGACTTTCAGGACCGCGAAAGAATGCCTCTGTTTAGCCCTCACCTTACTAGTGGGGAGGGAATTAGTTATATTTTCTGAGGACAAAGGCTTGAGAATGGGGCCTTCTCCACTCTGCGAGAGTCACAAAAAAGTTAATAGATTAGATGTAACTAAAGCCAGATCTTAGTGGCATCTACGTTTTTCAGTTTAAACTAGACAATGAATTGATAATATGTATGCATCCCCTTTACTATCAATCAGAATATTACCGTCTAATTGCTCTTTGTACTAATACATTTAGGATTAGATTGAATCCCATTTTATGGCACCTTGTCACTAGCAATTGAGGCAGAAGAGATGCGAACAATTCATTCTTGACAAAAAGTAAACTAGTTTCAAAATGAATGTGCTAATACTTGAGGTCACATTTTAAAGAAACTTTGAAACTATGTTTGTGTACTGTGCTCACTATAACAGATGTGAAACACTGAAATCTATCAATCAGAGGTTTGCATGAGGGAGGAGTATAAAGTGGTTATATAATGGAAAACATTTTGGGTTTGCTTTAAACTCACAATCCAAATAGTTAATAAAACCAGATTGTAATATTAAAGCAAGGTAATAAGCTCACAGAAAATAACCACTTGCAAATTGGGGATAAGTATTCACTGAAAAATAGTTTGCTCTTTTTCTTTGGTTTAACAGAACAGAGTGAAACAAAACCAAAAAATTCTCATTATGTTAAACGGTAAAAGGAAAGCAGATTATGTATCATTTTAATGTTTAAACTATTTTTGTTGTGTTTTTGCATTCAAGTTTGATCACTTGTTTGTTCCCTACCCCCCGATGTTTCAAAAGGATATGCTTCTTTAAAATGACCTGTTCAGCATGGCATGGGGTTGCATTTTATTAGTGTCTTGGATGCCAGTGTATCCAAATACTTACATGAGTTTATATTGGCTGATTGTAGGTCAGAAATCTGAACATGTAATGTTTGTGCCTGGCATCAAATAAAGTATACTAATGCCAAGAGGAGAACTTGTTCAAGGATATCCCTGCTTCTTAAGAGGGCAATTAAAACATGCTTTGCATTTTTGCTCCTTTAAATCATCCAAAGCTCTTTTTAATAATTTTTTTTTAAAAAGACTATTAAAAGAATTCTCCCAGATAATGTTCACAATGAATGAACTAGGTAGAACCAGTAAAGAATGTTCCCTTTACTGTATATGATGTTTAAATAAGGGAGTGTAGGCAGTTTAAGTCAGTGTACATGAAAGAACTGAAATCAGATAACAGTATGTGTGGTTTGAAGCACTTGTTATTTCAACTTGAATAATCAAAAAGGTTTAATTTCCTACGTGGCTAGCATCCTACAGTACTAAGGTGGAGAGAAGGAAGAGCCTGTCTACATTAGAAAAATTTGTGCTGGTGTAATACATCAATATTGTTATATTGGTGCAATTTTTTGAAATTTTCCTAATGTAGAGAGAGCTTAAAATTGTAGCACTTACTCATCTTTGAGTGATTGTCCGTCCACACACATTCTACGCTTGGGGTGCAAGCGCCCCATGCATACGAGATCAGATTATTTTGAATAGTAGTGCCCGTTGTAGCCACTCCTTCACTGTTCTTGCCCTCTCCCTTCCCAAAGCAAGGGTAAAAAAGATGGGGCAGCTGCAGCTCATGCTCAGTTTCTTCTTACCTCCTGTGGGTGCGAGACAGAACCCACAATATCAATGTTCTTTGCTTATGAAGTTACTAGTTTTCAAGTTTGAAGTTTCACTAGTTAAATTGTTAGGTTTTCTTCGATTATCTTTCACTGCAGTTAAGAGCAGTGTACCAGGGGTGTTGGACAGCTAGTCAGCCTAGTGGTTTGAGTACTTGACTTCCTGCCCCTTGCTTCTGTGGGGAAGCTGGCTGGATGAGTGATACAGAGAAAAGCTACTCTGCTGCGGCGCAAGACATTCTCCTTTGTAGCAGGAAACCCTTGACCAGGCTAACGTATAGAGCCAAATGGAAGAGATTCTCTATCTGGGCAATGCAATGTCAGCTTTCACCAGTAACAGCCCCAGTACCTGCTATAATATTGACTTTACTTGAAACAAACCAGATGTTCCTTTAGTTCAGTTGGGGTGTATCTCTAATGTTATCCTCCAATAATCCCCCTCTTCTCTGCTACATTGTTTTCTCACACTCCAGGCTGCTGAGATTTTTCAAAGGGCTCCCCCATATGTTTCCACCAGTTTGAGAGCCCCTCCTTCATGAGACCTCAATCTGGTTTTGTTGGTATTGTTGAGTTCCCCATTTTAACTTTGGCTACATGCTGTCTTTTTTTTTTTTTTTAAATGGAGATATCCTATCTCCTAGAACTGGAAGGGACCTTGAAAGGTCATTGAGTCCAGCCCCCTGCCTTCACTAGCAGGACCAAGTACTGATTTTGCCCCAGATCCCTAAGTGGCCCCCTCAAGGATTGAACTCACAACCCTGGGTTTAGCAGGCCAATGCTCAAACCACTGAGCTATCCCTCCCCTCCCCTCCCCTGTCTCTGACATCTTTCAATGAAACTGCCTTCCTGGTGGTCTTCAGATCTGCTAGATGGATAGGAGAGATTCAGGCTCTCACGGCAGGCCTACCATATAGAGTCACGGTCCCGCCTCACCCAACATTTCTGCGTAAGGTGATCTCAGACTTTGACATCCGCCAACCTATTCACCTCCTGGTTTTCTTCCCAAAAACACATCCCTCTACAACCAGAAATAAACTCTGCACACTGGATGTTGTGAGTAATTAACCTTTTGTTTGGACATAACCAGACCATTCAGATGTGCATCCAGACTCTTTCTTTTGTGATATTTGCTGAAAGGGTCAACTGGTATCCTCACTGAGGCTTTCTAAGTAGGTCTCGGATTGTATTTAGACTTGCTATACCTTAGCTAAGAAAGATTCAGCTGGACAGGTCAGCGGTAACTCCACCCATGCCCAGGCAACTTCTGCAGCCTGTCTAGTGAAGGTCCCCATATCAGAATGATGCAGAGCAAAAATGTAGAGTTCAGTCCTCACATTTTTCCCTGGTGCAAGCTTCCATGCTGTGAAATTTAGTAGCGGGGGTCCTCGTTCAGTGGGCCTCCTCTCACCCATCTCCTGACACTGGTATAACTGCCTGCTTGTCACCAAGAGTGGAATCTCTGTGAACAGTTGCTCGAAGAAAAAATAACTATTACTTACCTTCCTGTAAATGTACTTCTTCAAACTGTCTGTTGTCCACACAGATCCCATGTCCTGCCCTTCATTCCTGCTGACCAGTGTCCTGTTCCAGGCATTCTTATTGGTGAAGAAACTGAGTGGGGGTTGTGGCCTTACTTGGCCACAGGAAGTGAAAGGGTGTGCAGGATGTAGGTGCAGTCCCACCAGACACTGCTATTCAAAAGAATCTGATCTCACGCAGATGGTGTGCATGAGCATCAAGTGTGGAATCTGTGTGGGCAACACATCTCAAAGAACCATAATTTCCTATAGGAAAAATAATCTTTATTTCCTGGCACCTGACACCCTGCAAAATAAAGTGCATATAACAAAAAGTTGTACACGTTAATTTACTGTAATATGAACATTACAAAGAGAGTTTATATTTCTATAAAGACATTGGTTGAAGGGGATAGCTTACTGGTCCAGCATATATGTTTTGACACAGAACCAATAAGCTCAGAAAGGTCACTTGTTCTTTTGATTTAGTAAAAGGTATAACCTAATCCTGTCTCTACCTCCCACCCACAAGAACTGATGCAGGTGCAAACATTTTCTTATAGCGTTGCAATTTATAGCTCACTGGCTTATGTTTTCCGCTGAGTAAAATGATCACGAGGTGGTAAGGAAATAGTTTAATAAAATCTCTTATATGTAGTCGGGCCAGTCTTTGGAATGATTTTAGTTAGCAGAGTCATAGCATCAATTTAGCCTGTGTTTTGGGACTGGAGTACACCTTTTTAGTTTTTCATTTCCCTCCAAGGCACTAAAAGATCTGGACAAGTGCTGATTAATACTGGGCCAAGGCCTGAGGTCTTTATTCTGGGCCAGATCGTTCCCATGGAAGGGCATCTTGGAAGAAAATCTCCCCTTGTGCTGCTCCACCCTCCCCATCATCATCCACGAGGAGGAAAAAGGGAGTGGGTTGTGGTTTTCCCCTGCAGAAAAGACCATGTGCATCAGCGCATCTGCTCTGTCCCCAAGTAGGCACTGGCTATGTGACTGGGCATGGTACCAGGGATTCCCTGGCTGCAGCATCCCTGATGGGGAGGAGAGGTTGATGCAGAAAAGAAGCTATAACCCCAGATTTATATTATCTTCCTAAATAAGCTCTGTGGGGAGATAGGGGGTGGGGGTGGGAAATTTCACACAGCATCCTGGTGTATTAGGGGAAAGAGATAACGTATATTTATATTGCACATTTTTTTTGGCAGCGTGAAGAGTACATACACTATATGCCCCCCTGACATGGGTATAAATAGCAGTGTAGATGGTGAGGCTCTGCTTGGGCGAGTAGAGTACACCCTGAACCCTGTGGATATGTACCTACTCATTCAAGCAGTGCCTTCCTTAACCCTGCGTCCCCCCCCCCCATCTATGCTGCTTTTTTTAAACCATGGAGCGTCCCGCTGCTAGGACAATTCCTATTGTGAGGAAGGGCACAGGCAGCTCCCCACTGCCACAGCCTTTCACTGACATGCATAGCTACACACTGCCTTGTGGATGCAGCCTGCTTTTCACTGCGGCATGTAGCTACATATGTCCTACAGGCCATTATCAGTGGTGGAGTATAGACATAGCCATAGTCTGGGGTGGGAGGGATGAAATCGATGCATGGGAGGAACCAGCCATGCACAGATTTTGGGGGTGACAATCCAGGCCTCAATTTTTACTCAGGCATTTTTTGGTTAAAATTCCTTTGGCTTCAATGGGAGTCTGAGTAAAAATAGAGTGCCCAGTCCTAGATGATTACAACTGAACTTAACTGGAACTGGTCATGTAAGTGTTTGCAGGTTAGGGCCACAGGGAAGGACATCTGGAACTGGCCCTCTGAGGAAATGTCTGAGAAGAGAATGTGTGTATAGAAGGAGGATTCAGTTATTAGAGGGTCCATTGTTTTAATGTTAATTTTTATTTAAAATGTTATACAAAACTGATCTCACTACCGAGTATTCTACCCACTCCCTCCCCCTCCCTCAATATGGAAGGCCAGATGAAACATTACTTGCTGACTTAAAAAGGGCAAAACCTACAATCCTTACCCAGGCAAAACTCCAGTTTTCAATGGGAGTGGTAGGAATGTAACATTGACTATTCAGCCTTTTTTTAAAACAGTAAGTTTTACACCTACGAGGGTGAGATTTCAAATTCTCTGCTATATCCTTTGGCCTTAAGCATCCACATGTACTTTTGTATTTTTTTTTTTTTTAATTTTATCTTCTGGCAGCAATAATTGGAATAAATAGGAGTGTTCATGTCATGCTTTTTCTACCTTAATGTATATTTCCCTCAGCTGTGTTGAGCACTAAATCCATTTATTTCTCTGCTAGACTATTACTTTGCATTACTCGCCTGTGTTTCTTTTCTGAAAGATCAGTAAAAGATCTATATTCTGTTTATAGAGTATTTTGGGAGGCCAGAGCTAGCAGTTGTTACTGAGGCAGAACTCACTGAAATAAAGGGAGTTTTCCCTGAATAAGGATTACAGGGCATACACAACAGATATATATTGTATATGCAACTGTCTGTGCGTGCCTACATATACCTACATTCTGTACATAGCTTGGACACCTGTTTGGGGGGATTTGGCCCATAACATTTACATAGCACAGGGTTCTATTTTTTTAAAATTTATTTATAGTCTTTTCATAGTATCTGAGTAGCTCATAAACATTTACAAATTTATCCTCACAACACCCATGTAAAGTAGGGAAGAATTATCATCATCATCATCCTTGTTTTACAGGAAGAGAAACTGGCAGAGAGACAATAAGTGACTTGCCCAAGGGGACATGGAGAGCTAGGATCTCCTGAGTGCCAGTCTGATACCGTAACCAGACAAAAACCCTTCCTACTTCTTTGGCATAAGCTTATCGATCTGCAGTATATTAGGTGTCATCTTAGGGCTAAAATTGTGTTTATTTTGAAGACTACCAGTGTATACACGACCCTCATTTTAAGAAAGAGATACATTTGACTCATCTGCTGGTGCTCATGCAAGTTACACATGTGGGTCCTGTGGAGAATGTACTCTTTCAGAGCTAGATTCTGCCTACTACTTCCATGGTGTTCAGCGAGGGGGAAGGGGCCCAACGCTTATGTGGACCACTGTGTTTGCCTGGTGGTCTACATAAGTGGTGGGTAAAATTACCATACTTGCACTTAAGGAAATGTAGGGACTGTGCCCTAATTACTCCCTTGTGGGTGAGAATACACCTCATCCCTTGAAGGAGTGTAGCAGTTTGTCCTTCCCCTCAGTACACCTGGATGCTGTAGGAGGCAGAATGCCACTGGTGCTCTTCCCCTGCTCTTGTGTGGTATGGTTCTGCACCACTCACCCTGCAGGGCAAGGCCTATATGTCACAGTCTAACTCTCTTGATGAAACTTGATACCAAAATGTAAACAGCCTTTTAAAGAATAAAATTCTATTTCTGTTTTTCCTTCCTTGTATAACATACCAGTTCATTACACCGTGTGTATTAAATTCAAACTTGACACTACATTAGACGAGGTAGAATATAGCTAAAACACTTCCACAGCAGCCTTTTTCAGCGTTCAGACATTTCTGAGACCCTTTTTTGGTACATTTGCCAAGATATTCATCATATCCTGTCTACTGTAAGCTTTACAGTAAAAAGCCATGAAATCTGGCCGACAAGTGGCTAGGCTGTTTTCTTTGGCAGACAGATATCCTATTAATACCTGCAGCTGGGATGTTTGCTTCATACATTTAGAGCCAGGTCTTAACGGAGTTTGCTCCGTTTTATCTTCTTAGGTGCAACACCAGAAGGGCAGACACTCAGACCTTAGGTTTGTTTCATACTTGTGGCAAGGTCCTTTTTTACAACTTAAGTAGCATTTCCCCATAAGCCTTAATTTATGCTTGTTTTATTGTGAACTGTGTGGCTCTTCCAACCAACCAGTCTACTGGTCTTTCTGAAGTAAAATCTCAAAATTTCCAGTCAGTGCTAACTGAAATCTTGTTATGGGTATGTCGATGCACAAGAATGGGGGGGAAACGGAGTTTAGCTTAGAAACTAGTGGCAAGAAAATATCCTTAACATGGTGCTGGTAAAATGTGTGATGAGTCTCTTGTGCAAGAAATCAACCTGGGAATTTTCTCCAAGAGCTTCTGGTATATTGTTTGGTCAGGAGGGTAGGGTTTGCCCTCCCCCATGGAAAAGGTTGCAGGATCCATTCTCCAAAACATGGTAGATCCTCAGGGAATTGCAGGAGGCCACATGGAAGCTCTCCTCAGCTCCCTGGCATTCAGTGGAGGGTACGTTGTAGAAAAGATAATACGGCTTTAGACTGATAACCTTTTCTAGGGAATCTGCATGGGGCCAGGTGAGGAGAATGATGTGCAGTCTGCCCCCAGCCCTCTAGCTTCTTGTCCTGGTTTGCCCAGTCTTCATGCAGTCCCTGCAGACTGGCAGAGCAGAGCACCCTGTGTGGGCTGGAAGCAGGGGAGTGATAAAACAGAAGTATCTGGCCAGTCCTCTCCTATTCTCATAGGGCAATACTCCAGATTCTATCTCCTCATTACCTGGAGGGAAAGTGAGTCCTAAGCTGTAGTTAGAATTACAATAAAGGGTACAAAATTGTATAGCCTTTTAAAGCCTATGTTTATTGCACACAGAGATTTTCTAAGTAGACGGTGCTGCCCATTAAAGTAGCAGCAACCCATCTATGCAAGATAAAGTGAAAATAAATGAGAAACGCCTACGTTTCAACAAGCGCCTGTTCTTTTTAGAAGGCAATGTTATACATGTAATTCAAGTTATTTCAAACCATTTCTGTGCGTCACAGCTCTTTCCCCCACTAAGTCAGCAAAAAATAAAAGCATCCTGCAAAAGATTGCTGCAGGTTTGGGAGGTGTCTATGAATGGTGTCAGACAGATAGTTCTGGACAGTGAAGTCTTGTATCTATTTGCAGAACCAGCACAGTAACAAAGATGGACAGTGTAATTTTCCTCACACTACACTGCCATTGTGCTGGAACCTGATGTGCAGGGTTTGAGAGAGTAGAGAGCTTCCCTGCCCATGCAATCTGTGACATCTCTGCTGAAACTGCCAACACAAGAGGAACTCTATTGAGAAAACATGAAAAAGATCCTCGTGGATGATTTGTCCTTGCCAGTTTTCCTTTCTTTGTCTGTCTTTGTTACATTGTGTCTTAATTCTTGCTTGGTAGAGGGGATTATCATTCTTGTTTTTAACCAGTTATCAGTTATGATAGAAATGCACTGCATAGAAGATATCAAGACAAGGCATGCAACAGATTCCAGTTCTGCTATGATTTACACACATGGTTTCATTTCATTGGATTAAATAGGATGGTAACCCATTCGCCACATCATATATTTGGTCATAATGTAGTAAATTCATGCAAGATTTTGTAGATTTCCTGGGGGAATTACTTGGTTTAGATTTATACCACCATTTGGGATTCTGAAACCTCTGAGTGGTTAGCTATGATGTCACAAGTGAAGCTATTATTTCTTAGAATGTTTTGATCTGGCAAAAATGGCTTTTTTCTTACAAAATGCCTAAATCTCTACAAAGTGTGGATACCATATGTATTATAAGATGCCAGTTAAAACTTGCCAAAGTTAGATGCTTTATTAAAATAAAAGACAGTATCAAAGTAGTGGTATATAAAATCTAACAGAAAACAGTAAGTGAAAATGGATAAAAATATGTCTAATATCTTCTTTGCTCTTAGTGTTCTTTTAAAGCTTGAAGATTCTTCCTATTTTGGATATTCTTTTTTTCCATTTGGCAAATATTTTAAACTATATACAAAATGGATTATAATTCATTATTTTTATTTATTTATTCATAATAATTTATGTAGCTGTTTCTGGTAGTCCCTCAGTGTGGTGTTGGGTCCTATTCAAAAACAAAGGATGATGCAATCTCTGACCTAAGAGTTTACAAGCTAGCTCTATACTGTTTGTTTTATTATTGGTATAATAAAAGCCTCAGAAATTGTGATCTGCAACAAAAATACAGTTAACAGCTGCTGCTGAATCAGCAGAGGAAACACAAGCAAAAGAAGTATTAAAAATATTTGGTCCAATTATGCCCTCTTCCCCCTTCTTCTGCATGGAGACAGGGGGTCAGCCGCTGAGCTATGGGAGGAATAGGAAGATTGTTCCCCAGTCTGTCCTGCAGAGTTCCATACAGAAAAGCAATATTTTAAATAGCCTAGCTGAAAAGATTAGAATTTTTCACTTCCTCTGATTAATATTCATAGTGTAAAACATGCTATAAAGGTCATATGATCCTCTAAGATATAAACTATCTGGGTGCTTTGGTGTAGAGCAATGATAGTTGTAAGGAGATGTCCCGTGTACAAAAAAAGGTACCTAAAAATCCCCTGAAAGTTTTACAGTGAACATTTCACCATGTTTTTTATTGGTTCCCTCACAGTGCAATATTCACATGCTCAGTAGGGCCGTGCATTTTCCTTTTCAAGTACAGTATGAGATTGTACCCTCTAGATCAGTGGCTCTCAACCTTTCCAGATTACTGTACCCCTTTCAGGAGTCTGATTTGTCTTGGATACCCCCAAATTTCATCTCACTTAAAAACTACTTGCTTACAAAATCAGACATAAAAATACAAAAGTGTCACAGCACACTGTTACTGAAAAATTGCTTACTTTCTCATTTTTACCATATAATTATAAAATAAATGGATTGGAAGATAAATACTGTACTTACATTTCAGTGTATAGTACATAGAGCAGTATAAACAAGTTGTCTTTATGAAATTTTAGTTTGTACTGACTTTGCTAGTGCTTTTTATGTAGCCTGTTGTAAAATTAGGCAAATATCTAGATGAATTGATGTAGACCTCTGTATACCCCAGGGGTATGCGTACCCCAGGGGTATACATACCCCTAGTTGAGAACCATTGCTCTAGATCCACATTAATGCATGGGGGATTTCTTTTGTATCTCTACCTAGTGTGCTGTCATCCCTGTGACTTTGTTCCCACACTTCCTTAATCCCATTGGTTTGGAGTCTCCACAGTGGCAAGATTGAGGACTGGATAGAGTGGGGGAGATGAGATGCACATTGTACACTCATTGGGCCCCCAACTGTGTTTCCCTAGAGGAGACAACACAGCCCAGGGCTATTTCCCCCCCCCCATGTTAAACCCTCCCCCCACCCCCATCTCCTGGTGCAGCCATGACTAAGGAACCAGAGGTACTCATGGATCAGAGCCAGTGCAGAAGCAATAGTATGATCCCTGGAGCTCTGCCAGGTTTGGGGCTGTGTCCCATGACTTTCTTTAGTGGGAGTGAAAATTCCAAGTCCTGAAGGGACTGTATGGGGGACCTCTGCAAATTGATCCTCTTGGAGAGTTCTTTCTTCATAGCTTCTTCTGAGCTTTCTTTATGAGAAATGATGTGGGCCCAAAAGTTTGACTTTTTTTTTTTTTTTGGTTTGTTTTATGGGGTAAAACTCTCTTAATGTCACTTTGCAACCAAGAACTTAAATGCAGACTGAGCCAAAAACACCAACGTTTTCCAGGCTTTGGGTGGTGCAAAAGCCACAGAGTTTCATATGCTTTCAACTGGAAAACATAAGTCAGCCCAAGTTTGTTGGAAACTTGGCCCAAGCTTTCTCAGAATTCATCCCAGGTTTAACGTGAGCCAGGTTTCAAGTTTATTACAAAACCTGAAAGATGGCAACTTTAATTTGGCTGCAGGTTACATTTAAGAGAGTTACTCAGAGCTCTAATAAACGGAGGTCACCATAAACAAACCCAGTGTGGAACTAGAATTACAAAACAACAATAAAAAACAAAACCACTACCACCAACATACCTATCTAAAAAAATGTTCAGGTTGCAAAGTGAAGCACTCAAAACTTAGGAAATGCCTGATACTTGAAACTGCCCCCTTGTACTTCTGCATTATGATGCAGTCTTTACTTACTATGTGATCAGGTATTTCTTCCATCCCAGCCTACTCCCCCCTGCTGCTCACCTCTCAGCATTACAGTCAGACTGTCTCATCCTCACTGCGTGGGCACCAATGTGGGGAGCATTGAAAACACAAGTGTGTGTTTAGCTCCTAGTACATGCTCTCAGTTCTGATACCCAGCATCACGTCACTCCACAGGTTTTGTTCTGGTCAAAACTTGCTCCATTGACTTGGTGGTATCTCCGTTCACATGAGATGCGACCATTGCTTTTAATGGGACTGTTTGCGTAACCAAAGATTAATTCTATGAAAGGATGTACAATGATTGAGTCCATTCTTCTGAAGACTACAGTACAGTTTCTTTGAACTACTTGAGGCTCGCAAAGCATCAGGAATGCAGCTGGATCTGGCTAGCTGAGAATTCTCACAGCATGAGGAGCTCTTAGCAGGCGCAGAGCCATCATACTTGACCCCTATTCAGCGTGCCCACATTCAGCCCTAGAGCAGGGGGAATGTTTGGGGTAGGGCTGACCGGTGCTGCATCTCCGCTATGCTCACCTGTTTTATGGTCCCAAAGCGACCACAGCCATCTGATGTGAGTTAGAGCAGCGTCCAGACTGCTTTAACCTACTTCAGGATTTAGGGTGGCACAGAACTGGAACATACAAGGAAAGCCGGCACTGTGTGATCAGTCAGTTTTAAACAGACGACCTGCAACTGCTCTGCAAACCACAAGTGTTCCATCAACCACAATTTCTGAACCATTGCAGTACTTTATTAAATCTGAGCTGCATTCTAACTGAATATAATGCCCTTCATTTTTTTAAAAAACTCTCTTATTTGACAAGCATTATATGCAAGTGTTTTGTTAATCACCTGCTTCTTCCTTCTTTGAATAGATATCGATGAGTGCAGTATCGTTCCAGGAATCTGCGAAGGTGGTGAATGTTCTAACACTGTGGGAAGTTATTTCTGCATTTGTCCACGTGGCTATGTCACATCTACAGATGGATCCCACTGTATTGGTAAGTACATCCTTCTGTGGGTTCTTGGGGTATTCTCAAGCCAGAGGGAGGGATAGCTCAGTGGTTTGAGCATTGGCCTGCTAAACCCAGGGTTGTGAGTTCAGTCCTTGAGGGGGCCACTTAGGGATCTGGGGCAAAATCAGTATGTGGTCCTGCTAGTGAAGGCAGGGAGCTGGACTCGATGACCTTTCAGGGTCCATTCCAATTCTGTGAGATAGGTATATCTCCATATAATAATTAAAAAACAAACAAACAAAAAAAAAAACTCTGGCCCCTACTGTAGCTTATAAGCCAGAGCTGGGGCTATTGGCTGAAGTTCTCCAATGGGAATTTTTGCCAGGGGATCCACACTGTACACAGGCACACTGGCCTTTCTGCCACAAATCCAAAGTCTGTTCACAATGTCCCACTGTGCAGTCCTGTTTAGAGCACCATCTGCAGAGTGGGAGACTCTGCATGGGCTCTCTTATGGCCCAGGACCCTCAACCAATACAGTACAAATATGGTTTGGTTTTTTTACAGTTATATTTCCAGTTCTGTGCCTCTGCAGCTGGGAGCAGGATTAGACTCTTAGCTAGGAAATAATAAGCCACAGTTATGTGGACAGACATGAGAAATTAGAATCACACTTGTTGCTTAACTCTGTTTCTGTTGAAGTCAAAGGCAAAACTCACCTTGATTTCAAAGGAGCAAGATTGAGTCCTTGCTTAATATTTCAAGGTCTGCCTTGCATAGGCGTACTTTACCTTCTGAATGCCAGCGTTAGAAGTGCACTCATGTAAACTTAGAAGACATCTACAGGAAATGAAATGAATTGCTATTTCATTTGGCTTGAGTGGCCTTTTTCCATTTGTAAGAATAAAACAAAGATCAAATGTCAGTAGGTTAGAGCTCTCTGGATCTGACTTTTTAAAAAATCTGTTTCTGTCCTTTTAAAAATATGTGTTTGTTTTTAGATGTGGTAATGTGTGTCATGGATCTTTTCACTATGTTTGTTTTACAGCCGCATGTATGCCAAGTGTATGGTTTAAAATGTAACGTTGACTTGGCTGAAAATATCGTTTACCCTGTGCAATAAACCATTAGCTGTTAACCTACCATCTTGTGTCACTTACAATGTAATTTCTTGAGGTGGTTGTGACACTAAGAAGTAGCGTAGATGTTACATTCTCAGGCTCAGATCCAGCAAACACATAGGCGTGTGCATAACTTTGTGTTGAGTTGTCCAATGACGGTAAAGTTTCTCACGCACTCAAGAGTTTGCAGGATTGGGGTATAATTTGCTTGCAGAATTCAGGTGCAAAGTAAGTGAAGGGCAGAATGGCAGCCTGTTCTGTTAATTTAGATGGAATCAATGGGCCTAAAGAGTCAAAGCATGACGCTGCCACTGTCCAGTATCAAACAGCGTTAAACAAGATTTGGGCTTTGATATACAGAGACATCAGCCTGCTTAGTACTTAAACAGAGCCTCAGTCTGCTGTGCTGGCAAATACACCATTAAAAATCCTTTTGACCTTTTATTAAAAATACAGAAAAGATGGGAAAAACAGTTAAAGCATTTGAAATATAAAGTATTACGTATGGCTTTCATTTTAAAACATCCGTTGTTCCCTTTCGTGTTAGCTGGAGAGAGTTTTTTTAGAAGTGCTCCCCACCCACCCTTTCTTTGACAGTCTCTTAGATGGTAATAACTGTTCTGTTTGGGGAAAAGCAAACAGGTTACTTGAACTGGGCTGGAGGAGTTGTTGCTGTTATTGATAAAGCCCAACCCCATTTCCTAGAAGACAGAACAAGACAAACACACGCAAGGGGGAGAGAAAAGAACAGCAACGGTTAAAACTATGCAGCTTGTTTCTGATGTTGACTTTCACGTGTAATCTTGCTTCTGGAAAAGCCCAGGCATAGCATACTGTCTTATTAGCCACTCTGAGGCCTGGCAAATTTGTACAAGCAATGGGCATTGTTCTTATCTGCCTCTCGTGTTGCAGGCTTATAATAGCAGTCTTGCAAAATATACAGTCTTGGCCAGTTAAGCCAGATTTTTATTTGACAGAAGGAAAAAGTAAAAGGATAGAAAAGACAAGAAATAAGGTGATGAAGGAAAAGCATATACGGGATCTGTGTGTGAGGAAAAAGTTTTACATCCCAGCTGGGATTCAGCAGAAGCCAGTGGCAGTGGCAGTGTCATGGGGGGAGGGATAGCTCAGTGGTTTGAGCATTAGCCTGCTAAAGGGTTGTGAGTTCAATCCTTGAGGCCACTTAGGGATCGGGGGCAAAATCAGTACTTGGTCCTGCTAGTGAAGGCAGGGGGCTGGACTTGATGACCTTTCAAGGTCCCTTTCAGGTCTAGGAGATAGGATATCTCCATTAATTAAATCTGGGTCCCTGTCTGGTCAGGACATCTTTCAAGATGAAGACAAAAAAGATCTGACGGTGTTACACTAGAAGCTGGGATCCCAGAAGACAGTGGGGGTGGCAGCCATGATGGTGGAGCTTGCCCCTTCCCCTTGTTTCAGTCAGTACTTCGTTCACATTCATCCATTCATCCCAAAGTCTCTTTCTTCAGGATCTCAAAAGCAAGTGATGGGTAGATTAGCCCATCCCCTCATTATTTTGTCCACCAATTAGGCCTAGTTTCTGACACACCAGTTTTGGTTAATTGATTTCTGGTACCACACTTCTCTTATTTGTCAGACCCGATCTTAACCCAGCCCTTGAGTTATATCAGTAGGCCTTTTTGTTTGGACTAATTCAATCTCCCTTTTGCCCCTTTTCCCATCAACATTGATTATTATATTCTGATATTTTATGAACTTCCACTCACTTTTTACAATTTCACTATTAGGGTAAATTTACAGTTATTACAACAAGCCTTATAACTGTGAATTAACCTTTTTCTGTCAATTTAAAGTAGACATTTGAAACCATTGGAACAATTTTGGGTCAATAATTTTCTAGATTTTATTTTTAATCAAAATACCAAGTTATTTTTATGCAACTACCTATTTTACCATTCCTATTAGTCTTCTTAACCTTCCAATTACTTCAGTAATGCAACAAATCAGTAGTTGAGACTGTGGCAGTAAAATAGTTCACTGCTTTTGAAGGAACTAGGGTGTCACAAGCATTGGCATGTCACATGCTGAATAAATGCTCTTGTTTTATATTTCTCCATCCAACTCAATAAAAATATAGACAGAAGTTCAAATTTTAACTTCTGAAGCACATATATGATTCCCACTGAAGCCAGTAAGAGCTGCATATGCATATTGTGTGTGTAAAAATTTCCTTCTGACTTGAGTTCTAATTTAGAAAAATAGGACATCCATCTGCAACAACTGCACTTTCTCTACGAAGAAAACTTATTAACACATCTTATCAAGTAAACAGAAGATTCCTTATCTTATTCTTTTTTATTCTGGAAAAATTATTTGGCTCTTAAATTATTAGCGTTCATAAGAAAGCATTCTGCCAAAATTAGATTATTTAAGAGAAGCCTGAATGGTACTTCAACAGCCAGGTGCAGTGTACTAACTAAAACTTCGCTACATGAGAAAGTTGCTGACATTAAATTTCTTGCATGAAATATTAATTCTTTGGCTTGGATAGGAATAAAACACATAAGAAAGTGTACGTCTAGGAGACCGGTATTTCTGTACTGGCTATGTCGTCTGTTAGTCTGAGCAGACTCAGGAGTCCTTAAATCCATTACTGATAGAGTGTGACTTTAGATAATCCACTTATTCTCTGGTGCCTCAGTTGCTTCACCTGTAAAATATGGATAATGAGCCAGTTTGTCTCCAAATTAATTTTTTCCCTGATTGTGTCCTAGCAACAGGCAGTAGAGGTATGTTATGGAGAACAAGCACATATGTGCCCCCCCACACACACACACAGCTGTAGGGCATAGGTCCTGCCATACCCACTGGCTTGAAGTGGTTTCCATCATATATAGGGTTTACAGTTTGGTTCAATGCCTCCCAGCACTCCCACTATGAAACAATTTTTTTTAGCACCCCTGCAACAGGGTTGGTCCATGAAACTTCCAGTCTCCTGAGATCTATCACAGACTGTGGTCATCACTGCCAAGGCCCTATGCTGTTTCTTGTCCCACTTCCAGCCCCTTCTAGCTATTCTTTCATACTAAGCAACATAAAGCTCCTAGTCTTTAAGATTAGACAGTCAATACAGTTTTAAAGTGCTTAATGACTATAAGTGTGGGACTGAGGAGTCTTTTTAACTTGCTGCACCAAGTAGTTGGAATGAAGTAGTCTTAAAATTATAAAGGGCTTTTAGAAGAAACACGAATTGCCATTTTTAATGTCATATTTGTTTGCTTCAGCTTGTACCTTTATATTTTATAGTGCTGTATTGGTTTTTGTTTGTTTTTTTGGTTAACATCCTAAAACCTAATTTGAGGTAAATCTGTAGCCTTTACATTTAAAAAAAAAACTGAATAAAGCCCCTAAAGTTCAACTGAACACTCAAAGAATATCTTGATAATAGTTCTTGTGTTTAGAAAGGCCCTGTGAATTTAACATGACACTGTCAAGGCTGTTAGGCCTTAAAATTAACATTCTGGACATTACCTCACTGTAATGCTTACATGAAGCTTAAATTTGATTTCAGTGTTTGTAATCCTCCATCACTTCTGCACCTTTTTTGCTCCTGCTTATGTTGAACTTCGGAAAACAGTCTGATAAAAATTCACAGCCTGTTTCTGCTGCCATTACTCACACTGAACAATACTTTTTCTTTGCTAATAGTCCTATTGCTTTTGGTGGGACTACTCATAGAATAAGGTACTATTCATTGTTAGTAAAAGTGGTAGATTCTGGCCCTACATATTATATCATATATTACATCATGAAAGAAACATCAAGAGCCACATTTTAAAAAATCTTAGGGCAATTACTCTTTTTGTTCGGACAAGTACAGTTTTTTCTCATGCACAATTACTAGCCCCTGTGTCAAGCCAGTTCTAGAAAATGTATGCACATTTGTAGTTAGTCAGTGGAACTTTTGTTGTGAGTAGAGCAAGGACGGTTTGACACATCATTTGCACGTGTAATTTAGATGCGTAGTTTTGAAAACTTGCCTTAAATGTTCTGAATTATATTCTTCAGGCCAAAGTAGCTGTATGGGCAAAAAATACTACAAATTGGTCAGTTCAATTTAGCACCTAAAAAAATTGATCAGGAAAAATTTAGCAGAGTCTAATGTTATTAATCCAAAGTGAATTGATTTCAGATATGTTATTTAACAAACCTAAAAATGAAAAGGTTTATTGCACTGTTGAAACATATATTGTATACCATTTATTGATAGTATAATTGCAACGTAAGCTATTGTATGCAATTTTTGATAGTTTGTCACTAATTTTGATAACATACATTTATCTTTGGTCCAGTCCTGCTTCCCTTTAGCCAATTTGAGTACTACCTTACTCTGTTATTAGTTCCAGTTCAATGGCTCTACTTGCCGAGTAAGGGTGTAGGGTGTGCACAGGCTTTATGTTGGGCTAGATTGTGCATCTACAATACCCCCTTTGTAAGGGACAGCATGTAAATGCATTGCCCCAAGAGCAGCACAGGGAGGAAATTATGCCTTGGAGGCTCCAAAAAGTAGCAGATTACTACTTCCTGGCCAGCAAGTTAGGCTGTGGAGCCACCTACTTCCTGACTATATACTGGGGGAGGGAACAGCAACCATACAATATTTGCTTACTTCTAAATGCCCAGAACAAAGATCTGAGGAGGCTGCACAGGTTTGTTTGGGTATGTATGGAGGAGAAGAGGGGTTTCTTACTCTTCCCTATGTTCCAGGATACCTGCACCATCTTCTGGCTAATAGAGATTAAATATGTGGTCATTTACTTGAGGAGTCTGTGAAGGGACTTGAGGGGTTTCCCATTGCTAAAGTGGAAGTAGAGGAAGATGAGTTTGGTAGCAACATTTTGGATTAATGCAAGATTAGTGTCACTGAAAAATTATGGCATTGCAATAAACCAGTTGTTGATAAACTTTGTCTGACTGTATTTAAATTTGTTTTTATACAACTTTTCAATTGCTTTTCTTGCTATTACTCCTAGTGTTTGCAATCACTGGGGCAAATTTCTAAAGGACAATTCATATTAGTTTGTTTTTTTAATTAATGTCCAGATCAAAGGGCAGGCACATGTTTCTCCAGCTTGGTGAATGGTCGCTGTGCACAAGAACTTCCGAATAGGTTTACCAAAATGCAGTGCTGTTGTGAATCTGGTCGATGCTGGGCCATTGGATCTGTTCCTGAGATGTGTCCTGTGAGAGGCTCTGGTGAGTGGTTTTTGCTGCCCATTCCAGTTATGACAGAGGTTGTTGGAAACATTTTAAACTACCTTAAAATCAAAGCTTAAAAAAAGTTAGGAGTTACATTATTATTCATTCTTGTGTTTTCAGTATGGATGTTTCCATCTGTGAACCATTTTTTCTGGTCCATTATTACTTAGGACCAGGTTCTGTAACCCCCTTTTGTTGACATTGGAAGTAGTTCTTGTGAACTGAGGAAGATTTTGTGGTCAAGCTCAAAGAGAAAATGAGTCTGAGGATCCATAGTTCATTACAATGTAAAGGAACAGCTGCTCTCTTTTTCTATAGATTTCATGTTTCTTTGAACTGGCAATGTACATGACATGAATAATCTCTCAGCCTGGCACTCACATAGCAACTTCCCACATTGGTGGCGTAAATGTGTTTTCATTTTACCTATGCTAAGATATCTGCGGGACAGGGATTAGCATACTTTTTTATCCATTCCCTGCCAAATGTTACACCAAACAGCTAGGAGTAAATTATAACACGTCCTAGTATTACTGTACATGGTATTCATTAAGTAACACCTGTTATGACTGTGAATGCCTCATAAACATAGGAGTAGAAGAGAGAAGACAGTAAATTCCAAAATGAGGAGTTGTTACTTTATTTTTTCTTATTATACAGAGTTCTATATTTCAGCATCTTCTTTACACACTGAATTAGGCAAGACTGTTTTACTGTATGTCTCTCTGTGTTCTTTTTTTGTAGATGAATACCGCAGACTTTGCATAGATGGAGTTCCTGTAGGAGGTGGTTCCAGACCTGGTGGACCAGGAAGCAATGGATTCCTTCCTGGTGGAAATGGGAATAGCTATGGCCCGGGAGGAACTGGATTTATTCCCATTCCAGGTGGCAATGGCTTCTCCCCTGGTGTAGGAGGAGCAGGTGTTGGGACTGGTGGCCAGACTCACACTGGAAATGGTGCAATCATTACTGGGCTGAGTATGTTTCCTTGTTGTTTTTTAATTGTTTCCCTCTGTTTTTGATTAGTTTATTGCTTCTTGCTTGTGTTTCTTAGGCTTTATTCTGAAAATGAGAACATCTCTCTGAATACACATCCTTACTAATGTAATTGCATATAAGAAATTTTGTATTCTTTCATGACGGTGAATTTTCTAGAGAGTTTAAGTCCCTTTTTTCCCAACAAAGATCACAATACAGACATGTTCAATATTTCTTTATTTGGGTTACAGAGATTAGCTTTCTTATTGGTCCTTCATACACTGTAACTACCTCTATTTTTTTTACAATCCCTCTGTTTACCAATTATTTTCACCTTTTACTCAATGAACTCCTCATTAAGTTGTATACCTGCAGTGGCTTTAACCTCAAACTTCTGTTCATTATCTATGAAACCCACACACCTTCTGAGTATGGTGTTCTGTCCCATTTAGTGGCACCGAGACCACTTAGAGAGAGAGATTAATGAGTCTGTTCTACAGCCTGAGCTAAGAGCCATATGGCTTTTACCTCATGCAGTCAGAGGCGTAGCGAGTGCCCTCCGTACCCTCCGACCGGAGGGGGCCCCGCAAGGAAGGGGGCCCCTAAAAGTGGCAAAATAAATACCGCATTCCAGTTTCTGCATTGTAAGGGGCCCCGCCCGGACATATGTTCGGAGGAGGCTTTGTTGCTACGGCCCTGCATGCAGTAGAGGCTCATTCATTTAGCTTCAGAGGCCCTAGGTTCGAGCCCGCCTGCCGACAACTGGGATCTGTCAGTATTACATCTACACATTTGGTAAAAATATAAATTGAAGTAATATACATTTATAAATTATACAGGGGTGTGATATATTTATCATTCACATTTCTGGATCATCTACACTCTAGCCATTATTCCCTCTACCTGGGGCTTCTTCTAACACTCCAAACCCATGAGTTGCATCAGCTACCCAAGATTTAAAAAAAAAAAAAAAAAAAATGCCAGAAAATTGTCCATCAAATTCCACCTTCCTGAATCAGTTTCAGTCCCCAAAATCCCCAACTACTGGAGATGGGACACTAGATGGGGAGGGCTCTGACTTACTACAGAGAATTCTTTCCCAGTTATCTATCTGCCTGGTGGGTCTTGCTCACATGTAGCTGATCACTATATTTGTAGTTGGGATGGAATTTTCCCCCAGGTCAGATTGGCTGAGACCCTGGGGTTTTTTTGCCTTCCTCTGCAGCATGGGGTACGGTCACTTGCCAGTTTAAACTAGTGTAAATGGTGAATTCTCTGTAACTTGAAGTCTAAAAACCATGATATGAGGCCTTCAGTAACTCAGCCAGAGGTTAGGAGTCTATTTCAGGTGTGGGTGAGGTTCTGTGGCCTGCAATGTGCAGGAGGTCAGACTAGATGATCACAATGGTCCTTTCTGACCTTAAAGTGAGTCTGACTTGAAACAGTTTTCTTTTTTTTAAATAAATAAAAACTTTATTTTGTTCACAGTCATAAAATCTATAATCCTGCTACCCTGCAAAGGTAGAAGAGGAAGTTTCATTCCAGGAGAAAGAGGAGATTTCTAGCCTCCCAGTGGGGATCTAACATTCGCTTTTGGATCCTGAAGGGTCTGAGATGTCAGTTTTTAAAGCCCTCCCCCTCTATATTTTTATATATAGAAAATCCATTAAGTTATTTTTGGAGGCATTTTACATTTATTAGTTTTAATTTTTCTCTCCCTCTGAGACTTGCAGAATTAGACTTACAGAGATTAAAGCTTTACAGAGAGAGGGATACAAGAAATAATTCCATAAATGTTTTTAAAATTACCTGAAACATTCCTAATACAGTTTTTCTGTAACATATAGCGCATATACAAAATATATAATGGCATGGTGTGATATAAAAGCACTCATTCAGGATTACCTGCACATCTCCCCCGTTGCAACTTGTGAATAAAGCAGTCATCGCAAATTAATGATGCTAAAACCTTTATACCATGCTATCATGTGTTGCCGGTACATATAAAATCTGTGTGGTAGTAACATCCATGTGATACACTGTAGACCTGTTTTATCAAGCAGCTTTGAATATCTTACTTGCATACTGTCCACCAATCCATCGCAGTCAGTATTACTAGCATTCCAAGCCACTGAGCCGCCAGTACTTTGAAACATACTACTAGAGGAAATCTTTCCTTCTTTTTCTTCCAAATGTGGAATTGTCCCTTCCCCCCCAAAATTACTGCTTTGGCCCAAGACCCAGGATGAACAATAATCAGTTACTAATACCTTCTGCAAGTGATGCAGGATCAGGGACATAGTACAAAACAGAGTATGGAATATTAGGATAAATACACCATAAATAATAAAGTCATAGTAATGAATTACCTGGATCCAAACCCAATGATTCCCCTCTCATCAGACATTCAATGTAAAAAGTGTATCATAACCAAGGCCATTTGTTTAATTTTTTTCTGATTTTAATTTATGTCTTTGTTATCTTACTGTCCTATCAATAGTTCTTGGAAATACTTCTTTTTAAGTATTTAAAGAATACCTAAACTCACTGATTTGTTTACAGAAAAATTGTAAACTCACTGATTTGTTTAAAAAAATAGTTAAAATTAATTACAGATTATGTTATGCGTGCCTATTTCACATTCTGATTCAACTTTCTCATCTTCTGTAATCTGTTTCAGCAATCCTCAATCAGACAATAGATATATGTAAACACCACCCCAATCTCTGCTTAAATGGACGCTGCATACCAACAATTTCCAGTTACCGATGTGAGTGCAACATGGGATATAAGCAAGATGCAAATGGGGATTGTATAGGTAAGTGTAAATTTTTACAGTTAAATATTTCGTTTTTAAATCCTTATATATTTCATTTTTAAACCCATTTCTCTAAAAATGAGATCTTAATTTTGAGTGCATTTTATTGTTTTCTCCACAGAATGTTGTTAGTATTATTGGTCCTTGTGAAAAAATAGTGTGGGAATTATAATTCTTTATACTGGGACAATATGTAAGTCTTAAAGGAACAAGCTTTTCAACTAAAATTGCTATGTATCTCAGTAAAGAATAGATCTTTTTGTTTATTATATGTTAGTGTGATTGTTGGATCATTGTACATCTATCCTCACACTTTGTGGGCCAGATTCTGCTCTCATTTACTCTGAATTTACAGTGTGGTAACTCCATTGTTGTCGAGTTAGTGTGGATATATACCAAAGTAGCTGAGAGCAGAATTTGGTCTATATGTGTGTTTTACTCACTCTTGAATGTGAATGGCAAAGGGTTTTTGTAAAGATCCCAATTCATTAACAGAATTTATGTACAGACTTAAATACCAAATGCATTTACATTATAAATCAAAACACTTGAAATTACCTGTGAAGAACTGAATTCAGTATTATGTGTTTTCCCTTCAACTGCTGAGGGCTTGACACACTTTTAAAAGGCAGAAAGAATGCATCTCCCACTCTATTTTAGTGGTTCGTGATGTCATCAATTCTTGTAAGGCAACACAAAGCATGGAACGATAACAGAACTGCTAAGAAGAATTCTGTTTTCAGATATATTGTTTGAAAAAATATTTTTAAGTTTTAATAATTATTTCTGTGCCACTGTGGAAGAGAGAAACTAGAGACAGCTATGTGTGAAAAGATTCATGTCCCATTAGGGGGAGACACTTGATAATGGCAAAAAATCTTACTGCTCACATCTGTTTTCAGTAATTTCCAGAACATAGGAAAAGAAAGGGGTCCTCTACAAAGGGGACATCTTTTGCCTCCAGTCCTGCTTTGTGTATTCAGGATCCCTCTCAACCTGGCTGACTTCTATTTGCTTACTGTGCAAAATTATTTCAATTACAGGCTAAAATAAGTCATAAGTGGAATGTGCAACAGCTCCTTGTGCCTCTGCCCTGGCTGGCAAGGTGGTGATAGAGCAATTTTGCTGGCATAATTAGGATTTAAGAGAAAGTGTCCAGGGAAGTGCATTGTGCAGTGGGAGATGCATAGAACGTCCCACCTTGCACCCCTGGCTGAGAAGATTGGGAGGGTTCACACTGCTGCTAAGCTTTCCTGCCCCAGGCACCAATGTGGGTCTGCATAGTTGGGATTTGGATGTCAGGAATTGGTCTCTACTAGCTAAAAATAGGGGTATATTTTTGTGTTCATGTTGTAGTGGAGATTCCTGAAGGTTTCTCATTTAGCATCTGGTCCTGTACCATTGAAATCAGTAGGAGTTTTAACATTGACTTTAGTGAAAGACCACCTTGGCTTAACCACGAGATCTTGCATGATCTACAAAATAAAAAGGAGTCATATAAAAAATGGAAACTAGGACAGATTACAAAGGATGAATATAGGCAAACAACACAGGAATGCAGGGGCAAGATTAGAAAGGCAAAGGCACAAAATGAGCTCAAACTAGCTACAGGAATAAAGGGAAACAAGAAGACTTTTTATCAATACATTAGAAGCAAGAGGAAGACTAAAGACAGGGTAGGCCCACTGCTTAGTGAAGAGGGAGAAACAGTAACAGGAAACTTGGAAATGGCAGAGATGCTTAATGACTTCTTTGTTTCGGTCTTCACCGAGAAGTCTGAAGGAATGCCTAACATAGTGAATGCTAATGGGAAGGGTGTAGGTTTAGCAGATAAAATAAAAAAAGAACAAGTTAAAAATCACTTAGAAAAGTTAGATGCCTGCAAGTCACCAGGGCCTGATGAAATGCATCCTAGAATACTCAAGGAGCTAATAGAGGAGGTATCTGAGCCTCTAGCTATTATCTTTGGAAAATCATGGGAGATGGGAGAGATTCCAGAAGGCTGGAAAAGGGCAAATATAGTGCCCATTTATAAAAAGGGAAATAAAAACAGCCCAGGAAACTACAGACCAGTTAGTTTAACTTCTGTGCCAGGGAAGATAATGGAGCAAGTAATTAAGGAAATCATCTGCAAACACTTGGAAGGTGGTAAGGTGATAGGGAACAGCCAGCATGGATTTGTAAAGAACAAATCATGTCAAACCAATCTGATAGCTTTCTTTGATAGGATAACGAGTCTTGTGGATAAGGGAGAAGCTGTGGATGTGATATACCTAGACTTTAGTAAGGCATTTGATACGGTCTCGCATGATATTCTTCTCGATAAACTAGGCAAATACAATTTAGATGGGGCTACTATAAGGTGGGTGCATAACTGGCTGGATAACCGTACTCAGAGAGTTGTTATTAATGGTTCCCAATCCTGCTGGAAAGGCATAACGAGTGGGGTTCCGCAGGGGTCTGTTTTGGGACCTGCTCTGTTCAATATCTTCATTAACGACTTAGATATTGGCATAGAAAGTACGCTTATTAAGTTTGCAGATGATACCAAACTGGGAGGGATTGCAACTGCTTTGGAGGACAGGGTCATAATTCAAAATGATCTGGACAAATTGGAGAAATGGTCTGAGTTAAACAGGATGAAGTTTAACAAAGACAAATGCAAAGTGCTCCACTTAGGAAGAAAAAATCAGTTTCACACATACAGAATGGGAAGAGACTGTCTAGGAAGGAGTATGGCAGAAAGGGATCTAGGGGTTATAGTGGACCACAAGCTAAATATGAGTCAACAGTGTGATGCTGTTGCAAAAAAAGCAAACATGATTCTGGGATGTATTAACAGGTGTGTTGTGAGCAAGACACAAGAAGTCATTCTTCCGCTCTACTCTGCTCTGGTTAGGCCTCAGCCTCCAGTTCTGGGCTCCGCATTTCAAGAAAGATGTGGAGAAATTGGAAAGGGTCCAGAGAAGAGCAACAAGAATGATTAAAGGTCTTGAGAACATGACCTATGAAGGAAGGCTGAAAGAATTGGGTTTGTTTAGTTTGGAAAAGAGAAGACTGAGAGGGGACATGATAGCAGTTTTCAGGTATCTAAAAGGGTGTCATAAGGAGGAGGGAGAAAACTTGTTCACCTTAGCCTCTAAGGATAGAACAAGAAGCAATGGGCTTAAACTGCAGCAAGGGAGGTTTAGGTTGGACATTAGGAAAAAGTTCCTAACTCTCAGGGTGGTTAAATACTGGAATAAACTGCCTAGGGAGGTTGTGGAATCTCCATCTCTGGAGATATTTAAGAGTAGGTTAGATAAATGTCTATCAGGGATGGTCTAGACAGTACTTGGTCCTGCCATGCGGGCAGGGGACTGGACTCGATGACCTCTCGAGGTCCCTTCCAGTCCTAGAATCTATGAATCTATGAAAAAAGCATGTTCAGACCCCTAGGGAGTAATGATGAAATTTGCTGAGCACATCCTGAAAGCTGCTATGTACCCTGAATTCATAGATTGTTAAGGCCAGAAGGAACCACTGTGATCAACTGTTCTTTGACAACCAGTAGTACATAGACCATTGAATTTCACCAAGTGGTTGCTGCATCAAGCTCTTAACTTCTGAATTCCTATTTGGTGTTATATGAGGGGGGGAGCATATGTAGGGGAGAATTTGGTCTACACATATGTTCTGTTAATTATTTGGGATGTACAGTATATATTTTTACATTTTTATGAATATTTTGCCATTCACTGTTAAATGAAGAAAACAGAGTTTTGTTCTGGCAAAAATCTGAAATGACAGCTACTCCAGGAACAAATTTTGAGTTGCAGTAAGATGAAAATAGAGTCAGATGGTGACAAAAACAGAAGGTGCTATACCATCTGCAGGAGAATCTCATACAAAATCAGAAAATGAGGAAAGACTAGGTGTGTATAAGAAGGATTTCAATAGGGTCAAGTCCATCTAGGTGTTGCAAATCTCACAATGCTAACTGGGGGCTTCATTCTGCACTGATCTACATTTTGAGTAACCCCGTGGGTTCCAGAGGGATTGTACAGGGTGTATTGCAATTGGCATTAAAAAGTCAACATTTACCAACAGTTACCAAGCAGAGTTATCTGAGATCTCCTGTTTGAAGTATAGCAAAACAATCATAGTGTCTCAAATGCTATAGTTAACTGTTGACTGGTGAATGGCAATTGCTGTATGTCAGCCCAGAGTTTGAACCTGGGACTTTAAGTGGGAACTTAACAGCATGAAATATCTTTGCATAATGATATATTTTAAATTAAATTAAACTAAAGGACTTGTTCAAATCCAATTTGGATTCTCTTCTGGTTACTGAAAGAACAGGCTTGAGGCATTGGGAACAGCTACATTTCACTGTATGGGGTAAGGTTAATAATATAAAAATGAACGCTCTTTCCAGACTATTATGAACTGTTTGGCTCCTTACCCAGGGAAAACCCCAAAGGATATTTTAAGAAGTTCAAAAAATTATTAAAGAATTTTTATGGGGTAAGGCAGAAAAAGAAAGTATGACTTTTTCCAAAATGGTCCTGCCAGAACAAAAGGGTAGGTTTATACACAACTTCCAGTCCTCCAATTATACTGTACAGCTTTCATCATGAATCATTGTCTACTGATAAAGAGATAAGATTCACAACAATCCTTAGTGGACTGATACTGAGCAGTCTAATAGACCATCAGTTCCTCTTTCTGAATTGATAGAAGTCTGTGTTGTAGTAACCCTTCCTTGTTATCACTGTGTTTGCAAAAACATATTGAATAAAATGGTAAAAATATTATAGAAGCATCAGTAGCAATACCACAGTTACAATTGTGTTGAGATTGTACTTACAGCTGGATTCAAATCCCTGTATTTCATACTTTTTTGTCCTCAGATTTGGCACAACAGATCTTCAGAGAACAATCAAACTTTCCATAGAATATTTTAGTGAAATTTTTGCGTACTGTTGCAGATTAAATATTTAAAAATTGAGAGATGTGGGCAACAGAAGGGAGTTAGTTGAGGTTGAAAAGGGAAAATGATGAGGGGAGTATACATGGTGGAGGACTGTATAGTCTGAATGCTTATTTCCTTGCTTTTGACAGTTTGCTTTGATGAGGATATCCATTCTAGTAACCTGAACTCAAGGTTAACAGCTTTTTTTATTAGAATATATTTAGCCTGAGCCCCTTTTATCACTAGTATGTAATAATATAGGAAAAACCCAGATTCATATTTAAATACAAGGAGTCATCTGGCACACATGGATTGAAAGGGATTTTGTAAGCTTAAATCCGCTATTTCACAGGGGAGTATTGTTTTCCTTCTCTAGGGTTTATGAATTCATTGATAATGAGAGTAGTTGGCAATGCATATCAATTTGCTTTGACATTTAAGCAGCTGACAAATTTGCCTAGAACTTTTATTCTAGAAAAAAAACATTTTTTTTCTATACTAGAAACCTTAACAAAGTAGAGGAGTATAGTGTTTATAAATTGCTCCTGTTCTCCTCTGTACTAGGGCAGGATAAATATATAATAGAAGTCATTGGAAGTAGGATGTTAGATAAAACATTCATGAGAAACTCCGATTCAGAGTTTGACATACTATCAGTAGATCTACAGTTGAGGGGTTTTGTTTTGAAGAAATTATGAGCAATCCTTCTGGGCAGGCTGGCTGAGCACTGAGCCAAAACATCCAGAGGACAGATTGGTCCACTGCTCATGGGAATAAAACATTCTTTATGGCCAAGAATTGTAGAGCTGCCTCTGAGTGGGGATCTCATGTAAATACATAAAATTCTATTCGAGGACAACAAATGGCTTGTCTAAACATATACAGACTGAAAAGCAGTTACAGTCACTGCTTTCTATATTCTTTCTAATTCCTTGATTTTTTTTTTTTCTTTTCTTCATTTTGCTTCATTCTTTTGGCTTTCTTGCAGCGATGCTATCAACTGCACATTCAAATGTGAGTGTTTTAAAGAGCCTAAATGCTTTTTGCATGAGGAGAAGGGCTGTCTAAATCCTTCATTTCTTTTTCCTTTTATTCTCTTTGCTATTTACCAGAGGGCCCTAAATTCATCCAGCCAAGAATATTGCTATAAATCAGCTTGCTAAAAGCACTGTTCTGTGTAATCCAAAATCTGTCTGAAATGTAGTATGTACATGCAATTATTTATAACAATGTGAGCATTCACTATTGCATCCTGTGCAATGTGTGTTCTTGCTTGTGCCTTAGCTAGTAGAAAAGCTCAGCTGCTGCGATTTTCAGTCTCAGAACAATCCTAGAACAACACTTTTATGTTGTGAAACTCCAACACCACATGTTCCTTTAGAAAATGGATAAAAATTAATCACCTTATTTATTTACCTTTCCCATTCCAGCCAGTTACTTCCAACGTGTAATGAACTGAGATTTAACGTCAGACGTTATTTACAAAGTCCAAGTTTGAGATCATTTGGAAGGCAAGCAAACTGCATCCCAACTCAGGGCCAGATTGTATCTGCCTGCTCCCAGGTGTGAAAATGTGGGTAAAGGATACAACTGGACTTCCTGCATCCTTATGTTGGGGACTCAATAATCAGGATGCATTGCCCAGACATTGCTATCTCAGCTGGAATTCCTCTAAGGAGTCCTGCTGCTGCGTGGCCCTTCTGCACACTCCCACAGTACATGCCATGTCTTAAAACCATAATCTGACCTCAACTGTATATGTGTTGGGTAATACTCTTCTTTAAGTACTTAGTGCTTGCTTGTTGCATTGTAGATCCTGCTTATTATTCAAAAGAAAGAAAGAAAATAAGTGGTTGTTCAGTTAAACAACTGAATATGAAGCTGAACAAAGGATTTTTCATTTCTGTTAGGCTAGGAGTTTCAAATTCTTCATAGCTTTCTTTTTCTCTTCTCTTGTTTAGGATACATTTAAGAGATATAAAATACTATTTGTATTCCCTTCCTTTTTGAAAATGATTCCATAGTTACACTAAGAATAGGTGTGTGTGTTTGGGGAAGTAATAATTTTGCACCAAGAACAGGCTTCAAACTTCAGTGTTTGACTGTTAATTACCTTATTTCTTCAATCATAAAATGCTGTACTTGAAAGCAAATTTATGCTGTGAAGTCTCTAATGGTCTTATTTTCTGCTGCCAACAGATGTTGATGAGTGCACATCAAACCCATGCACTAATGGAGATTGTGTTAATACACCTGGATCCTATTACTGCAAATGCAATGCAGGTTTCCAGAGAACACCTACCAAGCAAGCTTGCATTGGTAAGAAAATTTGTTTATACATCTGCATACTATACAGATGTTATGCTATATCAGATTCTATTGGAGTTCAGAAAATAATTATTAGTGTTCTCTTTTTCAGTTAACCATGACAATGATGTAAGTGCTTTTTAATTACAGTTGAAATGTTGGCCTACCCTTGAGTTAATTCTATAGATACAATAGTGATTTAATTTTTGGCCTTTGCCATTCATCTGTTCCTTCTGGTGACCCAGTTCACTTGGCTAGCTGGTTTAAATTGGAGAATACATAGAAAAGTAAGGCTATACATATTTTAATAGACTAATTATTGAACATCACTACAAACTAACACTGTGCAATAGTCTTATATCAGTATAATAAATGTTTGACAGTGTAAAGCTATATTCATACTGGGAGTTCAGGAAAATGAGGTCTTTCTATCTTCCAAATGTTTCTTTCTAGGTAATATTTACTGTCAGGCTCTTTTAAAAACAATAGCTAGTAATGTGTCACTTTTAGTTCATTGATGGAGAGTCATCTGATGGAAACCTTGTAAAGTGCTGTGAGGTACAATGTTTTCTTAATATTGTTTACTCATTGAAACTCTTAAAAGGTTTTTTTTAATGATTTTTTCTCTCTCACTTAGATATTGATGAATGCATACAGAATGGCGTTCTTTGTAAAAATGGCCGGTGTGTGAACACTGATGGAAGTTTCCAGTGTATTTGCAATGCTGGGTTTGAACTAACAACGGATGGAAAAAACTGTGTTGGTATGGAGAGCTTGTCTTTATACAAGGATGAAGCGCCAAAGGGAGACTCTGATTTAACATTTCTAGAAGTTACACTTCACAGAGTATTCTTGATCTTCAAAGATGGAATTTTGTGAAATAAGATCTGGTATGAGGTGAACTCAGAGCTTCACTGGGGTCAAGTTGACAGTGTGAGGAGCTGCACCAAGTAGATGGTGTATGGAGCTGCACCATCCCAAAGGGAGTTCAGGAAGGAATTGTCCTTCGCAGGGTGCAGTCTCTCTGTGTGTGACCCAGTGCATAAGTGGGTGGGGCTGGGGTAGAAGGGAAAGGGAGGGTCAAAACCATGATCCCACCTCCTCCACACCCCTACTTGCCCCCTTTAGGTTACTGTTCACCTCTGGAAGAATATCAAGAGAGCAGTCCCTGTGTTGTCCTGAGCAAAAATCCTGCAATTGTGATAGGTATTTGTGAGGGTAGTGCAAGGGGTAGTGCAAGTGCCTGCTTCCCCTTCCTCTTAACTTGCATCAACATAAGGACTTGTAACAGTTTATCCCCATAATGGGCCATTGGCCTATTCATGTTTCTGAACAGTAAGTTTCCTATTTTTAGATTTTAAACTCTGGCTGTGGGGGCTCAGCCTTGGTAGGAGTTTGTACAGCATCTAGCACATTTTAGTCATTGCTGCAATAACAGTAATAGTAATACATTTAATATAAAGGCATTTAGATGCTATAATATATTTATATAATTTCTTTTTAATGACTAGGAAGAAGGTTATACTTCTTGCTGGTTCCTTCATATTTAAATGCTTAGCATAAATTGTTTCATTTTCTGATAATTCCTGATAGTCACAGAGTTTAGTACAGACTGGACCATACAATTCCCGTTGACAGTTCGGGGCAGACTCTAATATGCAATCCACAGGTAACAGCATGTCTCCCTTTAATCCCATAGCCTGAGTTTTACTTCTTTGCCTTGTTAAAGAAGATGGGTATTTTTATTTCTATTAAAAAGTGTCATGAGAAACTTGCATCTGCAACAAGCTTTGAATTCTTTAAGGTAGTTGAACCTTGTTCTCCCTTCTCCTAAGGTAAGAGGAGTCACCATTTACTACCGTGCCTTCTCTGTTGAAATATTCAGGGTAAATGACGTTTTAACTCTGATGTTTTGCTCCTTCTGTTTCCTCAAGGCTAAAGGGGTATATATCATTTTCTGTGCTCTGTTTCTGTAGATCATGATGAGTGCACCACCACCAACATGTGTTTAAATGGGATGTGCATAAATGAGGATGGTAGCTTCAAATGTATCTGTAAACCAGGGTTTGTCCTAGCTCCAAATGGGCGTTACTGTACTGGTACGTATGATTGTAAGATAACACATTAGGACAATCTTGATTGAAACCACCTTTTCCTATCTAGTGAATCATGTAAGAATGCAAATCTTTTGTCACATGGACTTAATAATTTTCCAATATCTTGCTTGTCGGTACAGTAGTCATCTAAAACTGCCTAAAATACTCATTATAATTCTAGAAAGAAATTACAGAACCATGTAATAATGGTGTGCAAGATACAGTGGTTGGATGGCTTGTGAAAATTTGTGGGAAACACTGTAGCTGTAATTAATTCTGTAAATTTTATTCTGTAAAACACTTCAAAAAACAGTAACAAGAGTAGCAATATGAAAAAGTTTCAAAGGTTTTACTTTTTATGAATATTCAAAAGTAAATTCCCACTTCAGTTGCTTGTTGCTCTAGAATTACATAATGTTTATTAGGACACCATCACATAGGGCTAAACACAAGCTTCTTTATGGAGAAAAGGAAAATTTTGAACGTTTAAAGAATGGAGCCTAATCTAACTCCATTTAAAGAGAACTGTGGAAGTTGGATTGGGCCTTCAGTAGAAAGGTATTTCATGACCAAACTCATCTGTGAACATTTTTTTCTTTCTGTACTAAAATTGGACCTCTTTTATGTGAATCTGGTTCCCTTTAAAATAAACATGTAGCTTTCCAGTTCACACTTAAAGGTTCTTTTTAAGCTGTATGTTTAGATTAAAATTAGTATGGCTTGACCATAAAAAGATGAATCCACACTTTTTTTTCAACTGCAGAGATATATGCTATCTGCAGACAAAAGAAAAAGTGTAGGGTTAAACCCTGTAATTTAAATCAAATTTTAGAAAAAGGGGGAAGGGAAATCCTGACGTTCTTATATTTCTGAGTTGCAAATTACCCGTAAACTTGCTGAGCATAAAGAAAACAGGGGAAAAGAAAGATAGGCTGCCTGAACTAATGAATGGTATTCATGAGCAGAGGTTAGCTGGCTTTGATTTAACTCAAGTGTGGTATGAGACTGGCATTGAGTAACAAAGTATTAGTTCATAAGAGGAGAAGACTTCCTTTCCTTGCTTCTTAAAAAGCACAAATAAATTGTCAGGCTTGAGAGAACAACAAAGTCTTACCAGGTTTTGAATTTTAAAAATCAGTTATTTTTATTTTAAAAAAATGAAAAATTCCCATCACCATGAAATAACTCCTAAAAGATTGACTGCGGTATATAAATGGTTGCTACAGGACAATGCTCTAGTACTGAACTTTATTACAACATAATGTTTTGTTCAACCACCTCATAGTGAATTCAGTACTTCGATGCTGCAATAACAGGTGTCTTAGAAAAAACGAAGTGAGATAAATCAATAGTAGTGACACTCTATTTAGAGTTAAATAGAAAATCCAAATTGTTTCAATATACAGTACTTCACTGTGAAAATTGCACGACTGGCCAAAGTAAACCTCTCTTTGCAGAGTCTGATCCTGCACCTTTGAAGTTAATAGGAGTTTTTTGTCACTGACTCCACGGGGAACAGCATCATGTCCTTAGTGAAGTTAAGCGAAGCACTGGCTTTGCTAAAAGATAATTATGCCATAATTATCTGTATTCTAACTTCAATTTTAAAACACAATATTACTGTGAAATAAATGGCAGAAAATAAAGTGAAAAATCTGCAATTGACAAGCTAAATATAGAATCTCTGATACCTTTACACTCAACATTTTTTCTGAAAATTTGTTTTAAAGTACATGCCCTTTGGCTGAGACCTTGCATATCAAGTTTAACAGGAAAATGCAACAATCTGTCAATTACTATGGTGCCATGAGGCAATGCTTTAATGACATTTACTCAAAAATGGCAATAAGTGAATTATGTTTCCCTCTGGGCAGATATTGATGAATGCCAGACACCAGGAATTTGCATGAATGGTCATTGCATCAACATTGAAGGTTCTTTTCGGTGTGAATGTCCACCAGGCCTGGCTGTTGGGGTTGATGGCCGTGTTTGTGTAGGTAAGTGAGATTTCTTCAATGAAAAGCAATTAGGACTTCTTATTATGATTTACCAAAGTGTAACATTTAAAAAAAATCAAAAGACATTCTTCTTGTTAATGTTGACATTTGTTGTAGATTAAAATAATTATATAGGATTCATTCTGCCACATGGTTGATAGTCTGTGATTACAGGATCAGACACTGGTGTGTCTTCATCTTCGCTGTCTCCTGTGTCTTTTTAAATACATTTCCATTCCTGAGTCAGTATTTTCACTTGTACATCTCACCCTTTCCTCTAATGCCAATCACTCACCCCAAATTATTGGAAAAAATAAACCACTTTGGTCAGGGGAGGGGAAAGAAGTTGTATTATTTTGAATATATTGTTTCTCTCATTTTCACCTCTTTCCCTCATCCTATGAAGATCAAGTAAAGCAAACAATACTCCAACAGGAGAAATATAAGAAATTATCATAAAAATGCAACCTAAGTAAACATTATTTTATATGGACTCATAAATATTTCAGAATCACTGTGTTTGGTGGCGTGAAATTATGCTGCGCAATGTGCTGAAAATTAGAAAATAAAAAAGATTAAGGAAAAAAATGAGCTTCTCTATTCTTAAACTAAGGCTATCAAATCACATAGCTCTCAGCTTCATCCAGGATGGGTTGTAGATCACTGGACAATGATCCCTCGCTTTCACAGGCCTTGGGAGGCAGGCCAGTCCTCGCCCACAGACAACCTGCCAACCTTAAGCATATTCTCACCAGCAACCACACACCGCACCATAGTAACTCTAACTCAGTAACCAATCCATGCAACAAACCTCGATGCCAACTCTGCCCACATATCTACACCAGCGACACTGTCGCAGGACCTAACCAGATCAGCCACAACATCACCGGTTCATTCACTTGCACGTCCACCAATGTAATATACGCCATCATGTGCCAGCAATGCCCCTCTGCTATGTACATCAGCCAAACTGGACAGTCACTACGTAAAAGGATAAATGGACACAAGTCCGATATTAGGAATGGCAATATACAAAATCCTGTAGGAGAACACTTTAATCTCCCTGGACACACAGTAGCAGATTTAAAGGTAGCCATCCTGCAGCAAAAAAACTTCAGGACCAGACTCCAAAGAAAAAACTGCTGAGCTTCAGTTCATTTGCAAATTTGACACCATCAGCTCAGGATTAAACAAAGACTGTGAATGGCTAGCCAACTACAAAAGCAGTTTCTCCTCTCTTGGTGTTCACACCTCAGCTGCTAGAAGAGGGCCTCATCCTCCCTGATTGAACTAACCTCGTTATCTCTAGACTGATTCTTGCCTGCATATTTATACCTGCCTCTGGAAATTTCCACTATATGCATCCGACGAAGTGGTTATTCACCCACAAAAGCTTATGCTCCAATACGTCTGTTAGTCTATAAGGTGCCACAGGACTCTTTGTCGCTTTTTACAGATCCAGACTAACACAGCTACCCCTCTGATACTTGACAGTACTGTAAATGTGCATGTTCACTGTGCTTAAAGATGTGTATTGGAAAAAAGGCAATATAGATAATCATTGGGTGATAGCAGATGTTGTCTGATGGCTTTTTATCAGATTTCTTTTGTGTAGCTGGCTGTTTGCTATTACCGAGGGATCAGATTGGAAGAAGAACATGGTGGTACTTAAAATGAATAGCAGTGAAGTAGTTAACTGTGTCAACATTTAAATTGTCATAATTATGCTTCTAAGTTAAGATAAATGTAGTTGAGATAAATAATACAGCAGTTATCAGCAATCTTAGAACTATTCAACCAGATCAAGGATAAAGGGATATAAAGAACCATAGTTCTTTATAGTTGAAGCATTCTGTTCTCTGCTGATCCCTGCTGGAATTATGGCCCTATAGAGCACATTATAAGCCTGCACAACTAAGAACAACCCTGAGGCTGAACTAGGCCCTGAGGATTGGGATAACACAAAAGTGGCTTAAAACTAAGGTTAGCTCCATGTACTGAAGACGCAGTCCATTATTCCTGCCTGCATGTCTACAGACACAGGAAGATTGTACTGCATCAGTTAATATTGGGAAGGGTATCTCTAAAACCATAAGGGCTAAGCACTTTATATTCTTATTTTAAAACAAAAATTTTAATTCTGCAGAAGCTGGGGGATTACCAAAATAAAACCACTGCAGTGTTCCACCAAGTGCCAGCTCAGTCTGACCCATTCAATTACAAACTCCATTTAGAAACTCCAATAGGAAAAGTCTGCATGGTGCAAGGAGTGAAAGGAAGCTAATGTGAAAAGCAGAATGTTCCTTTACTCTATTTCTAAATGAGAATACTAAATATGTACAGTATTTTAATAAATGCAGGAATTTTATTATAGTTAATTAAACTTATGCTAAGGTTTAAACCAAGAATTGTTCTCACTGATGTTGCAGCCATGATATTTGCTTATATCATGTTAATAAATATTGCCAATAAAATATTCAAATGAGCACAAACAGCCTGAGATGGTATTGTATTAGGGATTTCACAATTAGGGCACAGTAGCAGAGCCAGCTTTAAGAACTAGCCATGCAGCAACTTTTTGTGCTCCACACATTTTGGGGTCCAGGCTGGTCTGATCTCACTCTCTGGGAGTGAGACAATAGTGGGAAAGACAGTAGTGGGAATCAACTCAGTGTTCAGTTTTCTGTGCTCTCCTTTACCTCCCACCCCCAGTGTTCCAGCAGTTTGGGGCTTTACAAATTGTAAGGCCAGCTCGGCACAGTATTTCACTTGTGAGTGTACGCAGCTGCAAATATCTATATAATAAGATTCTTTGCTTCAAGAAGGAAGGAAGGAGGAATCTTATGTAATAGCTTTGTGCTAGCTTGTGGTGAATTTGGACTAACCATCAGTCTAAAGAAGACATTGATTATGGCCCAAGGTCTCTTGGCTGCACCAGAAGTTTTAATAGCACCATGATAGAAATTGTGCACAAGTTATGCTATTTGGGACCGACTGTATCTGATAACTTATCTCTAGATGACAAGATTAATTCTGGCATCAGAAAGGCAAGCACCACATTCGGCCAGCTGACCAAGCATGTGTGGGATAACAGGAAACTAACATTGAACACCAAGATACAGGCCTACCATTCTGAGCACACTGCTGTATGGTGGTGGACTGCCCCCAGCAGGCTTGAGCAAAGGCTAAACATCTTCCATACCCGCTGTTTTCACTGTATTCTAAATATGAAGTGGGAAACATAAGTCCACGACACCGAAGTACTTGAAAAAGCGAAATGGTCAAGTCTACTCATCATTCTTAGACACAGGTATCTCCACTGGCTTGGTCATCTGCATTGAATGCATGCATTCCAAAGGATCTCCTTTATGGAGAATTTGCAGATGCTCCAAAGCTACTAGGCCAACCTAGACTCAGGTTCAAGGACATTTTGCAAAAGGAATTTGAAAACTTTCAACATAAAGCTGGGGAGGATGCAGTTAGCAACAGGTTAGACTGGAGGATTGTGCTGCAACAGGGAGTCAAAGAGGCTGAAAAAAGGTGGTTGAGAGAGAGGGGAAAGTGAAGAGAGGAAAGCACAACAGGCCTTAAGTGCTAGTAGTGCCCTGACTTCATCCCTCTGACCCTGCATCTGCATTATCTGTGGCAAGGACTGTTACTCGAGAATTGCATTTTTCTAGTCACTTGCGATGCTATAGCATGCCACACAGTAACTGAACGGCTTGGAGCTTTCAAGATGGACTGCTGCTACTTATAAGATTCCAGAATTGCCACTCTGTCTGTGTCATTCTGAAGCCCAGAATGTCTATTCAGTCAGTGTGAAGTAATATATACAGCTACATGCATGGTTGAGAGCTCTTTTTTGTTTAGAATATCCCCAGATCCTGTCATTGCTGGGATTTGCAATCTGTTGCCATCCAGTTTTTAAGTTGTTGGCTATTTTGATTTTATGAATTACACCTGTGTGACAGCTACAGAAAGGCATCTATCTTTGTCATACCAAGAATTCTAGACAATTGTGATAGCAGAGGTAACTCAACCAATCACTACTCTTTCTCTTTCTTGTAATTTCATTGGGTGTATGAGGGAGACTGCAGGGATGGGGGATTACTTGGCCCAACTGCCACTATTCAACCTATGCACAAATCAGCACAACTCTGCCAGAACCACACACACATTTGCCCACCTCACTCATAGAACCATACCCATGGGTCATCACTAGTACCTCTTAAAGATATACCATAAATATTACAGTTTCAACAGGAAATGCCCTTAAGATGCCAAGAAATCATGAGGCAGATTCATGACTCATTTGGGAATTTCAGTTTTACAAAAAGATGATATCGTTGTTCCAGACATAAAGTAGGTTATTTCAAATAGTGTGTAACAAAATTTTCATTCATACGTAATCCTCTGGATAGAATTTCAAGGAGTCTGTATGGTGTTTAGAAATCTACAGTATTGCAGGATCTGACACAGGAGCTTTCTACCTGACTATACTACATGATTCACTGAATGATCTGAATAATATTATTCAGACATTCTAGCTCGCGGAAAAGTATTTGTAATCTGAAAGTTATCACATTACGTGGGGCTGATTTTATCTTATTTTATTTTATGTTAGTAATACTCACAATGTCATAGGCATTTTGCAGACAAGTGCATCAAAGAACTTCAATCAAAAGGCTCCTTTCTGCTACCCTTACACTGAGTACTATCTTGCTTCATAAGTAGTGCCATTGAGTCCGATGGCACTTTTCATGGAGTAAGTTACTGTACTATTAAACATAAGCATGCAGAATCAGCCTCCAAATGACAGATGAGTTTGGAAAGAACATACACCACAGATGGGAACATATACTTGGAAAGGGAACATTCAGATAACTATTTAGAGCCAAATTCTGTTCTTCGATGCAGGCACTTGGCTTTCGGTGGCTTCTAAGTGAGCCATCCTGCATACAGGACAAAATGTATCCCTTTCACTGGATAAGATTATGACCTCAGGTTCTTGTTGAAAGAGTATTCATTCATATCCTTCCTAGTGTAAGAAAACATAATTCTTTCTCTGCCTCCCCTTTCTTAGATACTCATATGCGCAGCACATGCTATGGAGGAATCAAAAAAGGAGTGTGTGTCCGCCCTTTCCCTGGGGCAGTGACAAAATCTGAATGTTGCTGTGCCAATCCAGACTATGGCTTTGGAGAGCCATGTCACCCATGTCCTGCCAAGAACTCAGGTAAAGTTGTATAATTCTTCTGATCTCACAGCTAACATAGACTAATACGTCTGTTTCAAAGCAGATTCATAGCATTTATTTTCAAGGTAATCTAAATTTGTAGTATTTAATGTGAACAAAAGAAGAAAATGTTTAAGTTCTTCCATGCCCAGTGCTGTCTACAGTGCACCAAACTCCAGAGCTGTCCAGACTATGTGAGAATTCAGGGTGTAGGCACCAAGGTCTAGATCGATGCAGCTGGGCCTCATAATTATCTTTAAGCGTAGGGTGAGCCAGAAGAGGTTATGTTGGATCGGAGAAAAGGTACCTTAAAGGCGTTAGACAAGGAGCTGTAGGTTCCCTAACCAAATCAGTCCAGTGTAAAGTACAGTCACTATTCAGTTTGGAATTAGGGTTGATGTTCAAACCACTCTTTTTTAATTAATTTTTTAATAAGAACTAGTTCACTCATCTTTAGTAACAGCAAAATGCAGAGAACATGAAGAAACAGTTTATTTGCCACATACACCCCTTGAAAACAGTATTCATATCACCATATTTTGGAGAACAGTCCATGTTGCTTTCTGGGGTGACATTGCCCTGTTGTGAAGCTGTCAGTTAGCATCATGTGTGATGTTACTGTTGTAGGTACTAACTCGAGGAGATGGTACTTTTGAGAGGATAATACCATATATTTCCTTTTAGTGTTTCGTTTCATGATGTCACAGTTTTCATTCAAGTATGTACTTGGAGGTTTAGAACTAACATTTTTTATACAACTTCTGTTTCAATCGAGTAGCTGATTTCCATGGGCTGTGTAGCAGTGGAGTAGGGATTACTGTGGATGGACGAGGTAATGTTGCATTTTTTTTCTTATATATATATAAGACTCACGAAAAATAATGAAAGTAAAACAAATATTCAAAAGTATGAATTCAGCATTTGGATTTTTCATAAGATACAAGTGGCTAAAGGCTTTTTTCAAGATATGGTATGTTTTTAATATGGTACAATATAAAAATAAATCAAAGGTTCCTAAGAAAGGATGAGAATTGTTCCCATCCAAGTCAGGAGTAAAACTCCCATCACTTCAGTGGGAGCAGGATGATACCCTACTATAGTACTTTCAGCAATAGCATAGTTAGCATTTAAAAATAATACTTAAATAAAGAAGAAAATGTTATTTCTGTTCAATATTGTAAGCATATGGGCCTAGTTTTATCATTTTACAGGCTGTGATTTTTAATGTCTTCACGTAAGTAACGTGACGTACATAAGCAGCGTTTGTAAATTCGCTGAGATGAGAACTTTATGGTTTACTGACTGTAGAAGCTCCACTAGTGCCACTTGGTGAGCCTGTAAATCTCACAAGAGAAATAACCATTTCCCGCAAAGCTACAGTTTCTAACTATGGGAATTTGTATGAGGTCCTCTGTGGAGGTTATAGTCTTTGTTCAGTACCTGAAGACTGTAACTCTTCACAAGGGATATAAGACAGATCGTAGTCTTTGCCAGGTGCCTTCAGAAGATTAATCTCCTCCAGGGAGCAAATATAAATTAAAATCCCTTTTGGAGGCCTGAACGAAATTGTAACCTTTGCTGTGGATCTCATACAAGTGAAAACAGGTTCGCAGAGGACCCTGCTGCTGCTTACTCTGAAGAACTTGGCTTGCTCAAACCATTCCCCAAAGCAGGGGAAAATTGAACATCTTCAAACCGGAACCCCCTACCCCAACCAAAGCAGTGTTTTCCTCCTCATCTGTTCCCTTTACTGAGAGCAGGCAGGAAATCCCCCTTACAGACAGTTCTCATTCCCAGTCATGTCCATTTGTCTCTCCACCCTAGTCATACTGCTTTTACCACACTGCAGTAACAGTCACCCAGTCCTGCTCCCTTCATTCTATTCATGGACCCACCTGGTTGCTCCCTGAAGACATCAGAAAAGTTGGGGCATAGGAGGGTACTGAACTTCTACCAAAAAAAAAAAACCACCTTAAGGGAAAAGGAGGGTCTGGACTTGTTAGGCGAAATCTGTGCTACAGGGAGGTAGGATGTAGCATGAAATGTGCCTTGTGTTCCCCAAGATTCAGTCAAGGTTAGTGAACTTTGGTTATAGATTTGTAATAACACCATAAAGTAGACCAGATTCCACTGATTTACATTTTCTTATGAAAGCTTTGGACATCTTATAATCTTTAATGCAAGGTTAACAAAGTGTTTGTCTGAGTATGTATCGGTGTACACATAAATTGCAGGCCAGATACTGATCTCAGATGCACCACTGTTAATCAGTCCAAGTAAATCATGGAAATAAGTGGAGTAGCATCAGTGTAAAAGAGGTTTAAGTGAGATCACAATCAGGCCCGGCATCCTTGTTGTTCTTTCCAGTGTTTCTGAATGGATCTATATAAACCAGAGGAATCAACATATAGAAGGAGTAATTTTTTGTTTTGTTTTGTTAATGTGGAAAAGTCCTGGATCCTATGAGATGAAAATGTGCAAAGAATGGCTCTTCGGCCCTCAATCCATAGTCACTACACTTACAAAATAGATATTTTGAGTTAGAGGCATTTCTATGTATGCAACTATTCCAAGATAAGATGTTTCACAGCATTAAATGTGTAATATAGTTGCATTAATCTTCTCTATTATATTGATACAGATATTAATGAGTGTGCATTGGATCCTGATATTTGCGCCAATGGAATTTGTGAAAACCTACGTGGTAGCTATCGTTGTAATTGTAACAGTGGCTATGAACCTGATCCCTCTGGAAGGAACTGTGTTGGTAAGTTATTTGAGTTATTAATTAATTACTAATGGTTAAACTCGCATTGATTTTAGTGGAAGCAGGAGAGGACCTTTAGTGTGTGAGAAAAGTGGATGTTACGTTTAGCTACAATGAAAAAGCACAAAATCTCTTTAGAAAATCTACCCCTTTCAGTCTGTACATTCAGGAGCAGCCCTCTTACAACCCATACTCTATGGGGACTACAGCCTGAAATAAATCTCTCCTTAACCTTCTCTTCTGGTCTTCAAACAACACCCCAACCTCTCCAAGTTTGTCATCAGAAGCAAGCTCCCCACAGAACAGGCCATACCAACTCAAAGCAGCACCAGACTTTGACAGAACAACAGATGTAAAACCTAGAGAGATATCTCCACTGCTGCGATGGTCAACACCTCCCACAAGGGTCCTACGCAAGCCTAACACAACATGTGGTGTACCTCATCCAGTTCACTAAATGCCCCAATAAAAACTATATGGGTGAAATGAAACAATCACTATGCTCTCAAATGAATTCACACAGAAAAATGCTAAAAGACAAAAACACCATATCAACTGTGGATGAACCCTTTTCACAAAGTGATCATTCTATATCTGACCTCTCAGTCCTCATCCTCAAAGGAAACCTGCACAACACCTTCAGATGACAAGTCTGGCATCTTAAATTCATAACTTTGATAGACACAAAAAATCATGGACTGAATAGAGATACTGGTTTATTACAACAATCTATAACCCATTTAAACCACACACCTCACCCTGAGCTTTCCCCCCCCCCTTTCCCCCCTATGACTGGAAAAGCCACTTCCGTTTGAATTGTCCCATGAAATATCATAGAATCATAGGACTGGAAGGGACCTCGGGAGGTCATCTAGTCAAGTCCCCTGCACTCATGGCAGGACTAAGTATTATCTAGACCATTCCTGATAGGTGTTTGTCTAACCTGCTCTTAAAAATCTGCAATGATGGAGATTCCACAACCTGCCTAGGCAATTTATTCCAGTGCTTAACCATCCTGACAGTCAGGAAGTTTTTCCTAAGGTCCAACTTAAACCTCCCTTGCTGCAATTTAAGCCCATTGCTTCTTGTCCTATCCTCAGAAGTTAAGAAGAACAATTTTTCTCCCTCCTCCTTGTAACAACCTTTTATGTACTTGAAAACTGTTATCATGTGTTAACAACTTATACTAAACAATCTGTTCTAGCTTGTACATAGCTGTGGCACTCTGAGGACATTTCCTAGACCTGAAGAAGAGCTCGGTGTAAGCTCGAAAGCTTGTCTCTCTCACCAATAGAAGTTGGTCCAGTAAAAGATATTACCTCACTCACCTTGTCTCTCTAATTACCTCATTCTGTCCTTTTTTGCTTCTTTTTCCTCTTCTTAAAAAATTGTCAGTTAAAGAGGGAGATAGACCTTTTCTTTACTGAAACATTAACCTTGAGAAATCAAGCAGTCAAAAGACTGGAAATACCAAAAGGTTGCTCCTACAGTTTTAAGTTGCACATACACCGCTACCTCGATATAACGCAACCCGATATAACACGAATTTGGATATAACGCGGTAAAGCAGTGCTCCGGGAGGGCGGGGCTGCGCACTCCGGTGGATCAAAGCAAGTTCGATATAACGCGGTTTCACCTATAATGCGGTAAGATTTTTTGGCTCCCGAGGTCAGCGTTATATCGAGGTAGAGGTGTATGTTGTATGAGAGGAAGGGTGGTCTTGTTAAAGCATTGAACTGGAACTCAGAAAGGCTGGATTATTTTCTCAGCTCTGACACAGACTTCCTGTGTGACCTTTGGCAACTCACTCCAATCTAATGTCCACTGAAGTATCTTGAAATCATCTTATTGGTTTTGATGGAAATTAGATTAAGCCCTTAATTTCTCTTACATCCCCAGCTGTATAATGGGGATAATAGCACTTTCTTCACAAATTGGGAGGATAAAGTGTTTGTGAGGTGTTAAAATACTACAGTAATGGGAATCACAGAATAACTTTTAAAAAATTAGATTTTATAATTTTGTTTTCATTGTTAAGCATAAGCAGTTTACAGTAATATTGTTTGTTAATGTGTATTATAGAAGATTTGCAAATGTCTAAAGTAAAGTTAAGGAGCAACATTAACTTTTGGGTTTTCCGGATTTTTCCGGACTTTTCAGCTTTGTTAGCTTGTGGTAATGTATCTGCTATCAATCAGTAGCTAGGTAGAAATATGGACACTCATGAGACACTCATGGTTGCAATATTTCAGTGTGTGATCAGCTGGAGTGTAGCGGGGTATTTTATATGTAGATATTAGTGTAGGCGTTTCCTACTGTACCTTCTCTGATAGCAAATATTTGCACAGAAAAAAGGATTAGCACAGTGATGTAACTGTTAATGAATTTTTGTTAAAAGCATGTTTAACATCACTGCTGGCTGCCAAACAGACAAATCCAAGGGCAATAATCATGGCTGTTTATAAACTGCTAAATATCCCAAGGTCGCCGTGTTCTAATGGAGGACATGCTGAGAACATAGAGCTGTGCTTTACTGAAAAACTGATATGTATTTACAAAATAGTAGTGAAAATTCTTAAATGTAATATAGAATATGGGGTAAGAGGAATTTGAAAGTTAATTAACCTCTTGAAACCAAGTATTGGCATTTCTCCTTGTTCAGATACAAATGCAGAAAACTGAATGTCAGACACATGACTGCTGCTGAGAGTCCAGTTAAAATAATACTTGGAGAAAAGGAGGGCAGACTTGTTCATTAATATGTCTACCTGATCTTTTCCAGACATTGATGAATGTTCAGTGAACAGACTGCTGTGTGACAATGGCCTGTGTCGAAACACACCTGGAAGCTACAGCTGTACATGTCCAAAGGGTTATGTATTCAGCACTGAGACTGACACATGTGAAGGTAAAAATGCTGCAGTGGGAGCCATCTGGATAGTGTTGATCTAATCTGTGATATTATAGTATTGGAGTTTATGAGATGAGCAGAGAAGACTCAGGGTGATACAAAACAACGAAGGGAAGGGAAAGAAAGGCCTATATTATGGTATAAATCAAAAGATGCATCTTGTAATTGCTCTCAGTGGAATTCTGTTAGAATGATGGGGCATGACTGAATTTCCTCCAATATAGCCAGTTCATTTTCTACATGACAGTATGTTTTGTTAGACAGAATACTTTGAAGAGAAAGTTAAAGAAAATGCACATTTATCTCTTGGGCATTCTGTGAGTGCAGATCTCTGGTGTTGATTGTGCTGATAAATGAAGTTGGAGCAGAGGTGTTAATTTCTGTTTTATTTTGAACAGAAATGCATAATGCTACCAGGAATAGTGGACTTTTGATAATTTTCAGTGTTATTTTTGGGTTGGCCACTTGAATTATATAATTCAGTATTATCACTGTGAATTGCCCTTTTCCAAAGGGAATGGGTTGCAAGTTGAAGGCTTCAGCTTTGGAATACTTAGAATCTCATGAGCCAGTGGTTCAGTTCCTGGCAGGGTCAACTCAGTCCTTTTCCATTCAAAGGGAATTGTGTTCCATGCATCCATTAAAAACTGAGGGTTTGTCTGCTCTCATTGTCTGTTAAAGATCCAACTGCATTCTTTTCAGAGTAGTCTTTTCCTATCAGTCATATCCAGGGATTTATACTGTACTCATCACTATACTGTCTTAGAATACTATACACAGTATTTAGCTAAAATTTATTCTTGAGAGTTTAAGCTTTCATATTTTTTAAAAATAGTTTTAGCAGTGAAAGTGGTTTTCTCTCTATGCTTAATATGCTAGTGTCTTGAATCTGCTGCAGACAGACATTATATTACCAAGAGAGATGTTGTTTGCATGTTCATCTTGATATTTAACTTCAAAGCTTAACTCTGACCATAAATTTGCTAATGTATTGAACAAGATACCAGAACACAAACAACTGAGCTGAAATCATTTAAATTGAATTAAAAAGGACATCTCCATCCACTTTTGGTTTTCAGTCTGAGAACATAACCAGACAAATTAACGTATTAATTCAAAACAAAACTAGGCCTATGGTCTAGGTGTCACTATAAAATTGTGATAGGGTTGGTATTTTCAGGGGAGCATGCAAGGATATGTCATTAGAAGCCTGAAAGTCATTTCCATTTATCAAGAAAATTCAACTCATAATTTGAAAGAATGGCCACTTTTAACTTTTATCTAAGTTTAAAAGGTGCATTAACTAAATTAATGATCAGTTTAACCAGCCTGCATCAAATATAAAAATACAAATAGTGAGCAAGTCTGATTTATTTAAACTTACACAGCACAGTGCTTCTGACTATAATTTCTGGTATAACATTTCAGTATAATAGGTACGTGGGGTATACAGAGATATTTCACAACTACAGCAAGCAATGACTGATGGGTAAGGGAGGGGAAGCGTGCAGACAAAATTGTAGCCCAATTAGTGGATTGTTATGTAAATTTAAAATGTACCTGTATTCTGCCACTGAAAGAAAAAATATTTGAATGATCATTCATGATTCTTCAAAGTGATAACAGGTCATAGGTAATTTTTTGCTCTGGGTATTCTAATGAATAAACAAAACTCCTGTTTGTTGTTTACCTACAGCAACTTCAAATTTTCATAAGAAAACTTCTGCATTTTCATAAGTAAGCAATATATCACGATAGGGGCTGGCTGTGGTTACAGTATTAGTGCTCCCTTTAGTACCAAGACTATATTGGGCTAGCATTGTTACACCAAAAGGAGCTAGGACAAGCTAGGGTTGTGACCCATTCACCCCTTTCAGATCAGTCACCAGAGCTGGTTGGCTACTTGAGGGAAGCACACCCTGTTACAGAGAGCAATTGTGACTGAGTGGCTGTGCTGCCCATGTGCAGTGAAGTTTTGTGTCTCAGTGAGACGTATTGACACCCATTACTACTTCTGCACTGCCCTCCACAGTAAGCAATCCTTGTTTGGTAGGGCACATTTGACCTTATAGTATTGACTACTGCCGTTACATATGTACTATTTTAAAATTAATATGGTAATTTTGTGATCATCAGTAATGCTATTTATTTGGAATCTAATAAACCCAGAATATTAAAGATATTTCTATCTACTTCTCCACTTGGTGAAACTGACTTGGTACCTCATTCCCCAAAAGTTCAGGTTTATATTAAACCTGAAGTTTTGGGGAAGTTTTCCTTCTGAACATAATTATTTTAATCCAGACACCCTAAAATATATTTTGTTTACAGCAGGAGCTGAAGTGTCTTGTCAGTTATTGTTAATATGCTTGTGTGCATATTAAATTATACACACATGCTTTATGAATGATCTGTTGTATCCATCTAAAAATCCCGTAGTTAGGCGGAAGTTTAGATTTAGCTGGTCAGGCAAAAATGATCCAGTAATGGTTTGGCATAAAGCTGTCTATGAAACTATAAAATCTATTACACTTTTTCTAACATTGAGTGGCTTAGCAGTTTGAGGAATGAATTCATTTCACTCTTTTTTTTTTTTTTTTTTTTTTCCCTCCTTCCAAATTCTGTTTTCAAAGGAATGGTAAGCCGTTCAGTTTACTAGCTGTAAAGTTTTGCTCTCAATAGTAACGTTGTGTCATGCTTTTACATTACTCAGATGCATGCTGTTCAACAATATAGTTTTAATTAATATAACTTTCAGCAATAACCATAATGAAACATTAAAGCCTGTGTTTGTTTTCTATTCATAACCAAGTTATGAAAACTTTGCAAGTTGTTGTTGGGTTTGTTTGTTTGTTTGTTTGTTTGTTTGTTTGCCTTGAGAGTCTGTGAAAGTAGAAATTTTTACAAGCTCTGTGGTTTAGATTGTGTTTCCACAAATGTAAACCAGACGTGCTTTGAAGTTTATTTCAAGGAATGTACAATGGATTGTTTCAATTTTGGTTCTACGACAATATATATATATACACCACACTTAAAGAAAAATATTTGTTTAAAAATGATAAATATGTTCACATATGCTTGCTTTGCATTTTAAAAATTAAAGGAATATTATCAACTTAGTCACATTTGTCTGAAAATATCTTACTTCTTAGCTGTTAATTGTAGCAATAGTATTATTACAACAAAGAGGGGAAAACATTATTTCCTGTTGGTTTACTTTGTGCATATGACGCTCATTGGCCTCAGTTCAGCAAAGCACTGAAGATGGTGTTCCGCACATTTAAGTGCCTTGTTGAAAGGGGGCCTTTGTAATTTCCCCCCTGTATGATCATTTAGGCTATCAGTCAGTTTGTTACGCAAACAATTCTATATGTGATTAACTTTCAAAATGAGTGGTCCTGTTGACTTCAGTGGAAGTTAAGCATGTGCTTAAGTGCTTTGCTGAATTGGAGCCAAACCGTGTCAAATGCACAAAGTAAACAAACTGGAAAAAATAGAGATGGGGTGGGTGGGTTTGTGTTTAGAAGATCAGCGTCTTAATCATTTTCCTTTTTGTTTGTGTGGGTCTTCATACAGAAAATTGGGAAAGAAATTTTTTTTAATGGAAAATGTAATTGAAGAATCACAGAAAGCGTCATGGAGATTTAGAGATAGGTGTAGTATTTTTACTTCATTTGTAAATGATTACATTGCAAGTTGATGGTATCTCTTTAAACAAAACATTTTAAACTTTTTATGTTTTTAACACTAGATATTTTAAGTGTGTTTGGACTGATGATGATCTATTTGGTTAGCAGAATGTCTCTTTTTTTAAAATGTAGGCACTTAGAGAGTGTGTGTGTGTGTGTGTGTGTGTGTATGTGCGCATGCATGCGTGTGTTATATGGGCAGCTGTTTTCAGTTGCTTTATAACTTTTGCCATACTTTTAAACATTTGGGCTGAAATGTTCCATGCTGGGTGTCTGCCTCAGGCTGCATCTTTTTGCAAAATTTCAGACAAAACAGTTTAGCTGTTTCTGAGAATTAAGCTAAAGGAAAATGTTGTTTTGCTCATGTTAAAAAAATCCTAGTAATCATTTCTGAAAAGCTCTAGCACTCGGGTGGTTTAGAACAGGGACTCAAAATTTGGCAAACAGGTGGCCTTTATGCCGGTACTGTGCCTTTAGCTATGCCTGTGAAAATCTGGACAAATTATAAATGTTAGAAAAATCTCAGTTCACACATTCTCAATACAGATATCTTAGATTTTAGCTCATAAATTCCTGGGATTCTGTCAGTACTGAACATGCCCCAGTCCAGGGTTGAAAGAAGGACTTTCCCTGCAGTTGCAGCTCAGGGCTACTGTGGGCAGATTAGGTCTTCGTATCTGGACTGACGGCAGAGATCCTATTTCTTTTGTGCTCTCAGTGACATCCTTGCTGTGCCCAGGGAGCATGAAGAAGGAAGATGCCCACTTCTAATACAGAGGGGACAAGAACCAAACCCGAGGGAGGTGGGGAAGGGTAGCAGGAGCAGGGGGAATAGATTGGGACAAGAAGCCTGGGTGTGGGGAATATAAACTGGGAGTAGAGGCTGGCAGAGAGGAGAGGGAAACTGGGATAGGGACCTGAAGTGAAGGGTGGAGACTGGGACTGTCTGGGAAAGGAGACTGAGAACCAGTGGATAAGGAGGAGGGGAGGTAGATCTCATAAAGAAATGGGATGCCATAGTGGCAGAAATGTGACTGGCTTGACAAAGAGATGGGTGCAGGGAGCCTGATGCAGCGGGAACAGGACACAGATAGAATGAGAAGGTACAGGAAGGAGATTGGGACTTGGAGCCAGTGAGGATGGGGAATGTGGGTGGTAGGAGTATTTGTGTGCAAGTGGAGGAAAGTGTGGGGAGAGAGAGTTTGGTATAGGATCCAAGATTCCTGAATCTCACTATTGCTCTGCTGTCAGCAAATATCTGTGTAAACCCTATGGAAGCTTGTGTGATTCCTCACTAGTGCTAGTCCATTTAGAGGATGGCAACCTACTACTGCCATCAGTTACTTCTCTAGCTCAAGTGGCAGAGGTTTATGTGCTGGATCTAAAGCAGGGGAGGGCAAATTATGGCCTGCGGGCTGGATCCGGCTTGTGGGATTGCCAACCCTGTGGCGCAGTGGGGCTAAGGCAGGCTCCCTGCCTACCCTGGCCCCGCGCCACTCCTGGAAGCAGCCGGCACTATGTCCCTATGGCCCCTGGGGGTGGGGTGGGAGGCCAGAGGGCTCCGTGCACTGCCCTTGCCTGCAGGCACCCCCTGCCCTGAGTCCCCAACCCCCTGCCCTGAGCCCCCTGCCACATCCTTCCTGCACCCCAACCCCCTGCCCTGAGCCCCCTCCCGCACTCCTCACCCCCTCCTGCACTCCAACCCCCTGCCCTGAGCCCCCTCCCACACCCCAAACCCCTTCACCAGCCCTACATTCATGGACCTGCATACAATTTCCCCACCAAGATGTGGCCCTCGGGCCAAAAAGTTTGCCCACCCCTGATCTAAAGGTTCCAATTTTGCTGATGATCTGTGTGGGTGTCAATATTATTACAGATGAAGGAATTTGTTTTTTCAATTTACTTTTTTAAAAACCTAGGAAGTTGCACACCAAAAATATGTTAAAATAACATTATTAAGGTTGCAAAGTCAGCCACTCAAAGGCTAGGAAATACTAGAATTAAGGTTCCTGTACAACCTTAATTCATCCCAGTGCAGTGCACATGCCTTATGATATAGTTGCATACTACATATAAGTTGCATACTTTTTTTCAACAAGACCTCTGCCTCTTTCAGTGCACAGTATGGACCTACTCTAGGGATGAATCAGGTTGTGTGGAGAATGAGACTGTTGTCTGTAGGAGCCCTGCCTCATTTGTTGCAGAAGTTGGAAAGTGTGTAGTGAATGTGGAAGGCTATTGCAGGAAGAGAAAGGGGGGTCTCATTGTTAAGGAAGCTGAATGTTTCCCTGAAGAATTGGTTTCTATCCCTGCCTCTGACACAGAGTTCTTGTGTGATGCTAGGCAATTCACTTAAACCAAACTTCATGATGGCCACTAATTGCGTGTTCCTTGGGTGCCTATCTTCAGACCATTAGTCTGGTTTGCAGAAGTTCTGAACACTTGCAGCTGACATCAGTGGGAGATGTGCTGTGAACATATAAAGTGCTCTATAATGCTAACTACTCTGAAAAATCAGGCCGTAGGCATCTCACATTGAGCACCTACAATAATTAGAAACTTTTAGCTTTATATGTCTGGGCACATCTACACTTCATTGTAAATTTGAGTCCGTGGGATCTGGGCTTGTGGACTCAGTTTCCACGCCCACGCTTGAGCATCCACAACTGCATTGTAAACCTGAGTTTATAGTTGCTGGACCCTCAGTCTCACAGTCATGCTAACACGTCTGTACTGCACTATGCAGACTTAACTTGGGGCTGTGGCTTGACCTGTGTGCATACTACAAAATGACGGGACTTGGACCCACGTCTCAGTAGGACTCTGGGTCTGAACCCACCCGCTAGCAGGGTCCTAGGACCCGGTCCTGAGTGCTTGCAGACCTGAGAGACACTGATTTGTGAGTGGACAAAAAAAGGACTTGGGTTCAGACCTGAGTCAGAGTCCAGGTTTAGTGTGCAATGTAGACATGCCCTCTGTGCCTCAGTTTTCCAGCTATAAAAGGAAGGTAATAACACCATCCTTTATCTCACGAGGGCATTGTGAAAGTAAATTCATTAATATTTGTTGAAGCATTGAAATACTCGAGTGCTGAACACCATAGAAAAGCCCATGAGGAAATTAATAATTCACTCTTCAGAGCAGGGTTTGAATAGTGTGCAGTAAATAAGACGCAGGGCTACACACCTGCGCAGCAAGGATAAAATAAAATATTGAATAGCTGTTCATCAAGTGGGCGCTATCCATCCTGGTGCACTGAATGAGGCAGGGTTCCTGGGGAACAAAATAGTATGTGATCATATAATTAAAGATTGTAGCACAGTGGACAGTATGCACAACCAGTATGCACAAATTAACGTTGCACAGAAAACCTTAATTCTGGCATTTCCTAACTTTAGAGTGCTTGTCTATGCAACCTTAATATCTTCTATTGTATTTGTGTGTGTAATATACATATATGCATATGTAATATACTATATTAATAGCGAAAAGAAGACTGCTCTGTTTCTCCTGGTAGCCCTTTGAAAGGGAGAAGCTACATGTCCTACCATAGTTTAGATACCCTCATCTCCCTGTTTGTTTTCTCAGTTTTAAAGAATGTATAGCCATTGAAAACAAGGTTTGCAGAAGTACATTACATGTAGGTTCTCCAAAGTTAGTTCTATCTTGAGAATCATTTAGCAGGTGGTGAATATTTAAGGTATCTCCAGCATCACTCTGTGATCTGCCTCCACCAAATTCCTTGTTCCTGCTAGTCATATGGGAACAAGAATATTGAATTTATTCTCAAAAGCAGCTGCTCTGTATACTAGCATAAAGCATTGTCACTATTCAAAAACAATTTATATCAAGGGCCAAGTCCTGATCACTTTATTTAGTTGAACAGTCCTATTAATTAGAGTGGGTTTTGTCCCTCAGTACAGTACGTTTTGGGGGGATAGAGAGAGAAATCAGTTTCCTAAAGGTTTCAGATTTCTAGATGTGCTCCATCATTTTATTAACACAGGTGATTCAGTGAATAGTTTAAATTCATTGTTGTTCTTATGACCTCAAAAGCCCATAAAGAGATAAACATGTAGAGAAATGAAGACTTGATATTGCATACTACACCAAATAGAAAATGGAACCTTTTGTACTACTTCTATAAAATAAGTGGAATAGTTTGTTTTCCCTTGAAAATCAGCCATTGATATGTTTTCTGTTTCCAATACTTACCTAGGTCCTTTATTTAATTTTTAATTAATTTGTGTCAGGCTGTTTTAGGTTTATGGGCTTGGCATTATTTGTATATCACTATTTAAGAACATAAGCATGCACCCAAACTTTTCATTCGTGACCCATGACAGGAACTATCTGTTAGGATTAGGATGTCTAATTTGATTTAGGATCCAAATCTAAAACAAAATTGGTGAATTGCAAAAAGACATAATTGGTGGTTGTTAGGAAGAATATGCTGGTAGTTTTTTTTTTTATTTAAAAAGTAATTTCATTTTTTTAAAAAGGCTAATGCTGACAGCAGGAGTCTTATTCTTACATGTGGACGGGCTTAAAAAAACCCCATGTGGGTGAAAGTGAGAAGGAGAGTAGCTGGAGTGGAATACTATTTAGAGTATTACAGTTTCAGTCTTCTTTCTTGAGCACTTTCCAGGACTATGGAATTGCAGCCAGCATTGTAATACTTTGTTTCTGACAAGGTTTTCTTAATTCTTCCAAAGCCTCATGGAGCCTAGATGACAGAAACAATAAGGCCTTTGTTTGTGCACAGTGTGTTTTGGCTGGGAATGCATTGCTTTCCATGGAAAAAGGATTTTGATTTCTCACAGGACAATTATAAATTATTCTGGAAAATGTTTTAGTCCAAATTCTTGGAAGTTTCTGGCCTTTCTAAGAAAGCGACATTTAATTAACACTTACAAAATATGCAAATACTTCTTTACACATGCACATACATACGCAGTGCTTGCCCCAGCATACTGTGTACCTCATCTAAAAAAAAATAAAAAAGCCAAATTTACCAGACATTCTGGCATATCGTGGTTCATGGCTTCATTTATACAGCATAATATTTTCCAGAAATGCATGGCTGTCCTAACGGTACCTTTTCCTTCTGGATTATAGATATAAATGAATGTGAAATCAGCCCGTGTGTCAACGGCGCCTGCAGGAACAATCTTGGTTCTTTCAATTGTGAGTGTTCACCTGGCAGTAAACTGGATTCTACTGGATTGATTTGCATTGGTGAGTGTATAGATGTGGTGTTTGTTTGGTTTGATTTTTTTTATTGTTATTAACACAAAGGGAATTGATCACATTGATTAAAGAAACTGAGAAATAAACAAGAGAGTCCTGGTAATTTGTACTTGGTAGTAGACTAGCATATCTGACTGTGAGGCATTTTGGACTTGCTTTCTGAATAACATTGATCAAATCCAGACAAGTTTGCCTGTTTCCATCGGAGCAGAGGATACAAACATAACAATTTCATTGATACTATTCCACCTACACAGGTACAGGCTACTATGGGTCCATGCATTTTATGATTGGTGAGAACCAGTGGGGAGGTTTATTGACAAATATTATTATTGCTTCTCTCCAAGTGGGCTAGATGTCAGTTTAACCAAAGGGTGGTTAGTCTGTTGCTTATACAGCCATAATTAAATGTTGTTGGCCTCCCCAATTACTGCACTGTCTCACACCTTCCTTTTTTGGGGAAGGATATTAAGTAGGACATGACAAGATAGTTCTGGATTCATCTGGAACACTCTTCCTGGATCTTTGTCTATCTGGTAACAGGTATTGCAATGGTTTGGGGATAAAATATGTATCATATTTATATCCTTGATTGATGATCTCCAGGCAATGGAAAAAAAGTCAAGTGTCATTGATTTTGTTAGATCTAGCAACACCCTTTGAGATGGTTGACCACAAGGTGTCATTCGCACAGCTGCAGAATCTGGCTTTGGGGACATTCACCAATGGCTCTGTTCCTACCTTTCTGAAAGGTCTGAAAGCATGGTGTTTGGCTGACCCTCATCCACCTTAAGTGCCCACAAGCTTCCATTTTGTCACCCCACTTGTGCAATATTTATTTGAGGGATCTTGTGAGAGGAATTGGGCTGGAGTCCCAGTGGTGTTAGGATGACACAAAGCTCTAAGTCTCCAATTTGTTTGATCCTGATATTGCAGTTTCCTTGCCTTTCCAGTGCCTAGTTGAGAGAGGAACCTGGATGAGAAGGATTTGTCAGACACTCAGTCCAGAAAAGACAGAGATGATACTGGTTAGCAGGGAGAAGGAATTTAAGGAATTGAGAAGAGTTTATGGTTGTTCATCTGATGGGTTGGTGTGTCCATCTCTTACCAAAAAGGTTTGCAATCTAAGGTTATTTTTGGACCCTGGACTTCTTAGATTCCCAGGTAGCAGAAGTGGCTTATGCATTTTTTTTTTTTTGGCGCATCTGTGGTTAGCTAAGAGGTTGTGTTCTTTCCTTCATGTGAACCTCACCACACTCATCCATGCGCTTTGTCTGATTATTTTTTAAGCTTTTTCATGTTTCCAGATGCAACACTGATGTGAAATAATTAAGGACCAATGCTTATATTAATTTGGACCTTACTACATAAGTAGTCCTGTTGATTTGTTTAGTATTATTTGGATAGTGAAGTCTACTTAGCTTCAGTAATTGTGGCGGAAACTGGCCCTAAAGTGAATGAAAGACATTAATGTTTGGAAAATGAAAACAGACAAACATTGGAAGGAGTAGCCAGATATGGTTTAAACAATATATGCATACATTCAATACATTAATAACTTAACTTGAAAGAGAGCATAATGGACCCAATCATGAAGTCCTCAAACAGGTAAAACTTCCACTGACTTTGATCTGGGTTCTGTCTGTATCAGGATTTAGAGCATTTATGTAATGATTAGCGTATTTATGTAGGAGCAAAAGTGGTTTGGAGGCAAAGCAAAATTGACAAATACAGATTTACAAAATTAGGGCCTAATCCTATCATTTTTAGCCAGGCAAAATTGCCATTGGCTTCAGTGGTGTTGCAAGAAAGGCAATTTGTCCTTGGTTATTCCTATGTAAGGATTAAAGGACATAGCTCTTTTATTCTGAAAAAAAAACTTGATAAACACTTTTGTCAAATATAAGTAGGCTTGAAAGGATTGGATTTTTGTCAGTAGATATCTGTAAACATCAATTTCACTGTACACACTCAAACCACTGAAAAAATATTTCCATTGATGATGATCGAAATTTACAGACAGGCAAAATAAGAAAACTGCTGCCTGAGAACTTATTGGAGTTTGATTTTAATATACTTTGTATATTTTTGACAGCTGCTGTTGCCAATTTGTGTATTAATCATTGTAACACTTTAACTTTTTGAATCTCAGCATCTGTCATTAAATAATTGTCTGACCCGCACACCTATGAAATTTCCTGCAAATATGGACATTGACAAAAACAAAAAATGCTTAAAAATCAATATTATCTGTCAAAAATGTTTAAAAAGGAATAAAATCAAATTCTGCCAAACCTAAATATATGCTGTTTGAAAAACCAATAGGCTAATGAAACAACTTTTTCCCTTGACCTCATCCCTACAATGAAAGGCCTGGGTCCTGAATGTACCAATACTCTCTTGCCCCACTGTTCTTTGCTGTGTGCCCCTGTCAGCTTTGACACTGTAATGCTACAAATGGAGAGGAGTGTGTGCTGATAAGCTAATGTATAGCAGAAATGCTTCTCTGATATGACAGTAATGTGAAAGTGTATTGATATAGTGAAAAAGAGAATCTAATGAGACTAAAATAAGTAGACAAATGCAGATATATCAGCATGATACTGATCTCACACCAATTTTACTCTGGTGCTACCCCTGATTTATGCTGATATCAGAGATCAGAATCAGTCCTTATGACATGAGTGATCTGAGGGTTTTTTCTTTTTTTCTTTCCCTAATGATTAAGGATAAGATGATGTCACAGAAGTCATGGATTCTGTGACTTTCAGAGCCCTCTGTGATATTTTCCGCCCAGGGCGACGGGGCTGGAGCTGTCAGCCCAAGGGCCAGAGCTCCCAGCCACTACAGGCGTCAGGGGCACCCAAAGTCGTCAGCTGCCACAGGCAGTGGGGGCCCCAGAGCTCTGAGCCCCGGGGCTGTAGCAGAGGCCCTGGGGCTGTCAGTTGCCACGGCGGTGGGTGCTGGACCCCCTGCCTCCCGCACCAGGGCTTGGGCTCTCATGCCCCCACTCAGGGCTCAGGCTTCAGTTGTCCCCCTTGTCAGGACCGGCCCCCTGATTATATTTAGTAAAAGTCAGACAGGTCATGGGCTTCCGTGAATTTTTGTTGATTGCCCGTGACCTAGCCATGACTTTTGCTAAAAATAACCATGAGAAAATTTTAACCTTACTAATGAGGATAGAAGTTATTTAAAATGTAATTGTAGCACACCACATGGCATTTAAGTGAAAGTGTATAACAGTTGTGTTGGAATAATGCTAACAATATTGTACCGAAGCTAATTTTATTGTTTTAGTGCACCACTCCCAATGTAGGCCAGACTGTAGCACTGTTGCTGAATTTCACTATCACCCTAGAATGGATGGGTCCGGTTTATCTGTTTTGTGGAGAGAGGACTTTGGTCTCTAAAGGATGGCAGTTCTGCAGCTATCATAAACACTGTTTTTAAAAGCTGCTTTTAGCCACTGGTTCATTTTACTTTCACATTAATAGTATTCCCAAATGAATGTATCCAGGGAGGACAATTCTGTTAATGGAGTTGTAGTCAATCACCTACTGAGAAAGGAGAGTAGATTTTTTTTTTTTTTTAATTTTTTTTTTTTTTAAGATGGTGTACTTGGCTGGTGGTATAAATGCTACATTGCCATTTTGGGAAATATACACACAATAGGAATACTGTCATTTGTGCTCTTTGAAATAACTTTCTATGCACTTCTGAGTTATGGTTTGTGAAATTCTGACACCATTCAACCATAGTGCACAAAGCAGTAGGCTGCCATCTGCCTGTAGCCTGGATACTTTTTTTTATTTCAAGTTAGAATCAAAGAGATGCGAGTGGCAGAAAGAATGCTTTGATGCTGGGTAATAAATAACTTTCTCACCAGAGGAAAAAGTCACAGTGACTACCCTTTGTAAATTTTGTTTCTGCAAGAGAGATTGTGTAAAATAAAGGAAATTAACTCATAGGCTGAAATAAGATAAGCCTAGCAGGTTTTGGCTGGAAGATCCAGATGTAGCTGATATGAGGGAAATCACCTGTTAGCTGTATAGTTTAAATCATTTTGAATATAGCAGTTTCTCAGATATACCACCAGAACAGTATTTGCTGGAGGAGTTTTGCCTACAGTGGACAAAGGGATGCAAAATGCTTCTGATAAAATAAAAATTATAAATAAATCGAGATATACCTATCTCCTAGAACTGGAAGAGACCTTGAAAGGTCATTGAGTCCAGCCCCCTGCCTTCACTAGCAGGACCACATACTGATTTTGCGCCAGATCCCTAAGTGGCCCCCTCAAGGATTGAACTCACAACCCTGGGTTTAGCAGGCCAATGCTCAAACCACTGAGCTATCCCTCCCCCCAATAGTGCTATTAAAACCAAATCTACACAAAATGACTCTGAGGCAATCTCTTCTACACCTTTTAAAGGGCATGGCCTCCAGCTATTAATAGGCATGACAGGGAGAAGGACCCTGACTCCATCTTCCCCCTCTGGGGTGTCTAGGCATCGTTGGCAGCTCTAACAATACTGCACAACTTTGTGTTCTGGGAGCACAACAAACAGTGGGTGAAATCCTGGTCCTATTGAAGTCAATGGCAAAATCCCCATTGACTTCAGTAGGGCAGGCTTTACTTTGATTTTACATGGATATAGGAGACATCAGAATCTGGTCTATAACATTTTATTTATGCCTACTGTGACGGGTTGGATCACAGAAACCCCCTTGGGAGCTGCCACCTGATGTACCAAGACTACCCCTGCTCCTGTTTTCCCTGCCAGCTCAGGACTCCAGCACCCTGTCTTGCTGAGCCAGACACTCCCGCCTGCTCCAACACAGACCCAGGGTCTGAATTACTTGCCCCAAAGCTGCAAGTTTACCTGAAAACAGCTCACAGAAGTGTGCTTGTCTATAGCGCTCAGATGCCCAACTCCCAATGGGGTCTAAACCCAAATAAATCCGTTTTACCCTGTATAAAGCTTATACAGGGTAAACTCATAGATTGTTCACCCTCTATAACACTGATAGAGAGATATGCACAGTTGTTTGCTCCCCTAGGTATTAATACATACTCTGAGTTAATTACTAAGTAGAAAGTGATTTTATTAAATACAGAAAGTAGGATTTAAGTGGTTCCAAGTAGTAACAGACAGAACAAAGTAAGTCACCAAGCAAAGTAAAATAAAAGGCACAAATCTATGTCTAATTAAACTGAATACAGATAATCTCACCCTCAGAGATGCTTCAGTAAGTTTTTTCTCAGACTGGACACCTTCCAGGCCTGGGCACAATTCTTTCCCCTGGTACAGCTCTTGTTCCAGCTCAGGTGATAGCTAGGGGATTCTTCATGATGGCTTCTCTCCCCACTTGTTCTCTTCCACCCCTTTATATATCTTTTGCATAAGGCAGGAACCCTTTGTCCCTCTGGGTTTCCACCCCCCCTCACTGGAAAAGCACCCAGGTTAAAGATGGATTCCAGGTCAGGTGACATGATCACATGTCACTGCAAGACTTCATTACCCACTTGCCAGCACACACATATACAGGAAGACTAACAGGTAAACACAACCGCAGACAATGTGCAGACAATGGTCCTGGTTAATGGGAGTCATCAAGATTCCAAACCACTATTAATGGCCCACACTTTGCATAATTACAGTAGGCCCTCAGAGTTATATTTCATATTTCTAGTTTTAGATACAAGAGTGGTACATTTATACAAATAGGATGATCACACTCAGTAGATTATAAGCTTTGCAATGATACCTTACAAGAGACCTTTTGCATGAAGCATATTCCAGTTACATTATATTCACTTATTATCATATTTTTATAAAACTATTCCAGTTACATTATATTCACTTATTATTATGTTTTTATAAAACCATATAGACTGCACAACGTCACACCTACCCTTTTGAATATTTAAATCATATTTGTGCTAAGAAAAATAATCTTATGACATAAGTTAACATGCTCTAACCATAGATATATTAAAGATGTATATTGGAGTATAGCATCCACTATATTCATAAATATATGTATTTCTGAGGGTGTAGAGATAAATAAAAATGCAGCTTAGTTCAGAGAAAAGTAGAAGAAATTGAATAACTCTTCCTTTTTGATAAATGTTCTTTACCTTAAACAGATTTGAAAATAAACTCTTTTTTTGGTTGACAGCTCCCATTCTTTTCTAATCCACTGCAGATAGTCTGAAAGGAACGTGCTGGCTGAACATCCAAGACAATCGCTGTGAAGTAAACATTAATGGTGCTACACTGAAATCAGAATGTTGTGCTACTTTAGGAGCTGCTTGGGGCAGCCCTTGCGAGCGATGTGAATTAGGTATGGTTCTAGGCAGTAATGTCTTCCAGCTTTCAGGGGGAAGGATAGATGTATCACTGGGTAAAATAATTGTGCCTCAATTGAATAATCTTTCTCATCAGAGTATTTTTCAGTAGAAGAATAATAAAATGAGAACAGTTGGTTAATGTAACTTTTAACCCTCACTGTGTGAACCCTTTGTAACCATGAAGTCCACCCGTAAATTACATTTTTAATTGATTTCTACAGGGATGAGTTTTCATTCTCCCCATAGCGTGTCTGTGTGTGTGGGCAAGGGTAAGGATAGCAAAGAAGAGAAATATCTAGTGAAAAATCTGTATGCTTTTGGAAAAGTCCAAAAACGCAGGTATTTAAAAACAAGCAACCTTCGTACTGACACTACTGCTGCTTTATGCAGGGTTGTTTTAGCCATCTTGGTCCCAGGATATTAGAGAGAGGAGGTATGTAAGGTAACATCCTTTTTTGGAACAACTTCTGTTGGTCAGAGAGAGACACTTTCCAGCTTATATAGAGCTCTTCTTCAGATCTGGGAAACTAACTCAGAGTTAAATACAAGGTGGAACATATTGTTTCGCATAAGTAGTTAACCATTCAAGGTGAAGTGGCCTGCTAATACCCCTCCAGTCATGGGGAGGAGGGAGGATGCTGCGGGGGAGGGTTGTTAGTGGGTTATAGATTGTTATAATAAGCCATAAATCAAGTGTCTCTATTCAGTCTCTGATTTCACTTTGTGAAGTGTTCACCCACGGCTGATATGGTGTTTTTGCCTTTTAGCATTTTCCTGTGAGAGTTCATTTGAGAATGTACTGAGTGGTTTTTGCCTTGGTTCCCTTGTTTGTATATCTTGGGAAACATGTATAAGGTTCTTGGGGTGGGTTCTTGGGGGATGAGTTTGTAGAGTTTCTCTTGAAGTTGTTTGGGGAAGGATTTAATGATATCCTTAAATTCCTGGTTAAATTGTGGTGTGGGATCGTCTCTGAATTCTTTATAGTAGGTGGTGTCAGAGAGTAGTCCATTAGCCTTGTTAATGTAGTCATCATGGTTGAGGAACCCTGGGACACTCACCATATCTGGCCACAGCACTCTTACGGAAGGAATACTGGGACTCAGAAACCATCTTAAAACCACTCAACAGATAAAGGGCCAGTTTCCTCCAGGACACAACTGACTTTCTCCACAAACTCCACAACATTAACAACCTCCCTCAGAACACCATCCTTGCCACCATGAATGTCACCTCCCTCCCTGCACCAACATTCCTCACAATGGTGGACTCGCTGGCTGCCTCAAATATTTACACGACAATGGACAATTCTCAGATAGCCACTGCACACACATCGCCAAACTCATCCTCACCCAGAACAATTTTACATTCAACAAAAAATACTTTTGGCTAAACCATGGGAACAGCCATGGGTACTCGGATGGCTCTGCAATATGCCAACCTCTTTATGTGCCACCTTGAGGAAGAATTTTTGGACAAATGCACCATGAAACTACTGATATCCTTGAGATGCATCAATGATATTTTCATCCTCTGGACAGACGACCTAAACTTCCTCGGAGATTTCCACCACAACTTAAACAGCCACTACCCGTTCATTGAACTCTCTCTGGAACACTTCCACAGTAGCATCAACTTCCTGGACACAACAATCAGCTTCAACAATGGAACCTTACAGACAACTACATACAAGAAACCCACAGATCACCACACCTAACTTCACAGATCCAGTAACCACCCCATACACACCACAACATCTGTTTATCTAAATCCAGGTATTCAGATACCACAGAATATGCTCCGAGGAGAAAGTCAGTGATATACACCTTAACACACTCCAAACCACCTTCACCAAGGACACTCCACCAGAGAAGTAGATTGCATCATGGAGCAGGCCACCCAAATATCTGAGGGGACCTGCTTCAATACAGAAATAAAACCCTCTCTGACCACGCACCCTAGTTGTCACTTACTACCCCACACTGGAATCCATATGTATTACAAACAACTACATCCCATACTTAATGGGGACCCCATCCTGAAATAAATCTTTCCGGAACCCCCTCTTTTGGCCTTGAAATAACCCCCCAACCTTTCCAAGCTCGTCATCAAAAGCAAGCTCCCCATAGACCAGGACACACCAACTCAAAGCGATACCAGACCCTGACAGAACAACAAATGCAAAACTGGTAGACATATCTCCACTGCTACAATGATCAACACCTCCCTTGACACACCTCTCAAGCTCGATGGGTACTACACATGCCTATCACAACATGTAGTGTACCTGATTCAGTGCACAAAATGCCCCAATAACAACTATGTGGGTGAAACCAGACAACCATTGTGCTGTTGAATAAAGTCACACAGGAAAATAAGACAAAAACACCATATCAGCTGTGGGTGCACACTTTTCACAAAGCGATCACTATATATCTGACCTCTCAGTGTGTATCCTCAAAGGATACCTGCACAGCACTTTCAAAAAACAAACCTGGGAGCTGCAGCTCATAACTTTGCTAGACACTAAAAATTATGGATTGAATAGACACACTGGATTTATGGCTTATTACAATAATCTGTAACTCATTAACATCCCCCCGCCAGTTGCCTTCCCTGCCCCCCAACCTTTCCCCCTTATGACTGGAAGGGTGTTCATGGGCTACTGAATGGTCCCTTGAAATATGTGTTAACGACTTATGCTAAACAATCTGTTCCACCTTGTATTTAGCTGTGAGACTCTGGATATGTCTAGACTGCAGTTAGACACCAGCGACTGGCTCATGCTAGCTGACTCGGGCTCACAGGGCTCAAGCTAAGGGGCTGCTTCATTGCAGTGTAGATGTTCAAGGTCAGGCTGCAGCCCAAGCTCTCGGACCTTTCCACCTTACAGGGCTCTATAGCTCACCCACCTTGTTTCTCTACTATTGCTGCTTGTAAAATAGCATAATTTCTAAATCACAGAGCTTAATATCCTCTGGGACTGGAGACTGAAAGCAGGAATATTGTCTGAGCTCCCGATGTGTGAAAAAGGAAGGATCACAGCAGTTGCTCTAAGGAGTTGGACAAATAGGAAAGAGACAGAATTAATTTATATGCCCTTGCGTCATTGAGCTAGTCATGCTACCCGCTACTGAGACAACATCAGGGCATTTCTGCTCTTGCTTTTTAAATGGGCCCTTAATACTAAGAATATGCCACTGTTCCGCTTTGATAGGCCATTAGTATAAATTTGAGGGGGGGAAGGTCACAACATTTCTGATTATGATTAACTATTATAGTCGTATAATTCTGAAAATAATTGTTCCTTTTTTTTATTTCCAGATGCAGCTTGCCCAAGAGGATTTGCCAGAGTTAAGGGAGTTACCTGTGAAGGTAAAGTAATTCTTTCTTACTCAGGAGTAGCACACTTTTTTTTTTTTTTAACTGGATAAAGAGGATTCATTACATTATATCCTTGTTTTTGGAGAAGTTAATCAAATTGACATTTGGTGGTTGTCATCACAGGCAATGGTGACTGTTGAAAAGTGTTGCCCTACCCTAAGGTATTTGAGGAGCTAAAGGAAATCAAGGAAATCTTTGTTCTGATGGTACAGAGCAGATTGAAACTTGAGCACCCTCGGTTTTCCCCCTAAATAAGTGGAGAAACTGTTGCATTATCCACCCTCACCCCCAGTGCAGGAGACCTTTCCACAAAAAAGGAAATGTGGCTGGGGTGTGTTTATACCATGGTGATTCATAGATGTTGGAACAACCCCTAGGAGGCAGTTGGCAGCCAGGTGTAAGAAAGAACAGTCTTCAGATCCTAATATTGTATAACTGAAAATATTTTGATTGCTGTGACATAACTTTAAATCCTCAATAAGGCTGTAGCTACCTTAATAAATTAAGAACTTCAACTTCTTTTTGTGCTTCATTTCACATCAGATGTAAATGAGTGTGATGTTTTCCCGGGTGTTTGTCCCAATGGACGTTGTGTTAACAGCAGAGGATCATTTCACTGTGAGTGTCCAGAAGGCCTGACGCTGGATGGAACAGGTCGAGTGTGTTTAGGTAAGAGCATGGTCACCTCTCACTGTTCCTTAGCTCTATGACTGACTTCTCATGTTCTTTGCACAGTTTAAAATAGTCCTATAGTTTCTGGAATGCATCATTCCTTGAGCGGAGTTTTAAACTTGAGCTAGCTGGCCTGTCATAGGGTATGGGTTGAAGCTTGAGTACTGCTGATGCTCATGCTAGTAATGCAGTTGGGATGCAGTAGCTCTGTGCTGCTAATCCAAACAGTCTGTGCTGCTCAAGTGTTATTTTGCAGCATATCCAGCTAGGCTTATCTGAAAGGAAATGGCTTGTCTTTATTGCAGTGTTAGATCAAGTTTTTAGATTTCAGCATTTAGTCAACAGAAGAAACTGACACTCTGACACAGAAAAGAAGACCTTTCTGTATCAAAAAATGTAAATCTCTGTGCTTTAAAAAAAATTAACCAGTTGAAGTTGTATTATTCATTGCTTCTGTTAACCCCTTCATTCTTGAATTGGTTGCAATGATGAGCAAAGCATGTCACACATGTGGCTCATGGGGGCTAAGGGACTCAGGTTCAAGCATAGTAATTACAGAGAAAACAGCACATTGTTCTTCCTTGTGGCTCAGAAAGAAATACTAAGTTTAATACATAATGCAGTTATTATAGTAATGGGATTTTCCTGATCAATGAGTCAATGGTAACATTATATTTTATAGTTTTCTAATGGCCAAATCTTGAACCTGTTAGCAAATCCTATGGAATAGGACTTTGTCCCCTAGAATTGCAAAAGTGATGGGGCATGTAATTTTTATCTCCAATCTAGAAGTAGGGCATGGCACACCCTTGCAGAAAGGCCGTAGCCTATACTTCTGGATTAGGGGAAGAGCAGTGGACCTGATCTGTCCCTGCCTCATATGCAATGTGACACAGACAGAGCCACACTGTTTTAGGCCATCTGCACCTTCTGGAAGATTATCAGTTTCTATCTGGAAATTCTAGCTGGTTCAGAAAGGATCATTCTTCTTGTAGCGGAATGTGTTATCAGTGCTCCGTAATCTGCACTGCCTGGCTGTCTGTTTCCAGGTGGAGTGTAAGGGAATAATATGATCTATAAAGTCCTAAATGTCTTGGGACCTGCCTACCTGAGAGAGACTGCCTCTCTTTCCAGGCCATATTGCCACAGTTGTGATCAGTAAAAGCCTTTGATCTTGATTCTCCCCATTGTAAAAGATAGGGTCTGCTTGCAAAGCATTCTCTTTAAAGGACCCTTTCCTTTGGAATGCTCTGTCCCCCAAGGTCTGAAATAGTCTGCATATGTTGACATTCTTGGCATGCTGTGAAGCCCATCTGTTTTCAGGATGTTGATGAAGGGCTGAGAAGAGGCAGTTGAAGGTGGGATTTGCTTGGTGGTGGTTTTAGTCTGTGCTGGTCATGTGAAAGATGCAATCTAATGATGTAAGAGACTGGGTGTGAGGAAGAAGTACTGCTGCCTTGGTTAATTTTTACATTATATCTCCTGTATTATTATTGTTTTTAAATATCCGTCCAGGGTGCACAGAGCTTTCAATGTGCTCCATTTGATGTGGAGTTTATATAGGACTGATATCTAAATAAATATAAAAACTCTTTAGAACTCTACCATATGGGTACAGGCCCCATTCCCTATCTCATCATGGTGAGTTGTGGAGACTCACTGCAGCAATTCCAAACGAGGGGAGTTCCCGGACACAAGGGTCTCTGTAGCTTTTGTATCCTTGCATAAGCTAATGTCTTTTAAGCAACTTTTGGTCCTGATTGCATACATATGCCTCAGTGCTTAGATACTATTGTAATGAGTGCTGTATTAAAAACAGAGATAGTATCAGGAGTTGGATGCAAGATCTGAAGTTGTTCCAGTAGAAACGAGAATATTTTTCAATGGATAGAAAAGGACCATTTTTTTCCATTAGAGAACCTGCATTTTACATAACTGAGAAGCTATAAAACCTGCATTCATATGCCCCAAACTCTTATATAGTATTAAATAAGACTTTTACCTTGCAATTTAAATGGATGTTTATTGGCAAAAGCTTGGCAAAATACAGTAATGGACTTAGGTGATTTGTGATTAAGTACATGTTTAAATTAAAAGTCTGAAACTTTTTCATACAACACTCTTCACCTCTGTCCAACAGCTGTGAGCTTCACACTGCTGCTTGCAAGTTCCCTGTTTGGAAATGGTACGGGACCAGTGGACGCAGATGGGGAAACTGGCAGCCAAAGAACTGTGCACTTTGAATAGATTCTGGAGTTTATATGGTTTTAGTGGAGTTAGTGCGGTTCTGGTGGCTGAAGTATGAAGAGCAACATTTTGACTATTTTCTAAGAGAGGAAAATTATTTTTTAAACTGAGCATTTTGTAGAAACCAGCTGATTTGCCTTTTTGGATTTTTGGCTCTGAGTGAAAAATGCATTTAGTTAAAAATAGAAATCAGGTTTCTGGCAGGTACCAGGTAAAATAATTTAAAATTAACTATTTTATTTCAATTTTTAGAAAGTCTCAGCATGGATGACTGTGGCTCTCTATCAAGAGATTGTCCAAAGTGATATACTCCAACAGTTTTAAATTGTCCTAGTTTTTCAGCTACTTTCAAACTTGTGAGCTTATAATGCTTTTTGGAGGGCTCTACTGTTTTATTGCTATAGCCATTACATTTGCACTTTCTGTACATTTCTCCTAGGAAACTCACATTCAGTTTGGAAGTAAGACAACCAGAATGTTGTTATAGCAGCTCAAAACATATTGAATACATTTAAAAATGTAATATCCAAAGAGAGAGAGAGAGAATTAGAAACAACATCCCGTTTGGGAGTGGAGGTGGGGACTTAATTACGAGGAAAAATTCCACCTGTCAGTTCTAGGAAACAACAAAATAAACCTGTGCTGGGCAAGTCAATGGACTCAGGCAAGAGAAGTTTTCCTTAAAATTATTCCAGTGTGGTACATTAGGGGTACTGACTTGCCTTAGAGGATGTGGACTGTTGATGAGGGTATAACAAGCCGGCTTACAGCTACTGTTACCAGGTTTAGGGGGGTTTTCTTCATAGAACTATATTTCCTCTGATATAGTGAACTTGAGAGAATATATATCTCATATGTATGCTTACTCTTAGTTTTATATTTGTTTTCTTAGCTCCACAGCCACTCTTGCCATTTATATAGGTTCCTGCTGGGGAGCTGAGCTCTTTTGAAAATCTGGCCCTTAAAGCTTGATTTTATACAGGACATGTGTAGAGTGTTACACGTATAATAAGCTCAAGGACAGGGAGGAGAGTGCAGCATTAATGGGAGCACTAATGCTCAGCTGCTTTGTCACTCCTGCACAGAAGCAGGTGTAAGACTAGAGAGAAAAGTGCGCTGCTAATCTTCTCATTAACTTGATGAGCATCACACTAGGTGTTCTCTGACATGCCCAAGCCCTATACCCAATCCATTTTTATCACAGTAAGAGGTCAGCAGCAAAAGCTCTTGAGACTTATTTTCAGTCATTTTAGACGACTCTGCCTAGTGTTTAACCACACCTCCACCTATGTGTTCACTCAGACTTGACAGTGCAACCCACCTTGCATTCCCTACTCTGCATCACACCTGGATTTGTAGGATCAAGGCCTTCATATTTTCCTTTGCTTTAAGAGCAGTTGCCATGCTTCAAGGAATTCCCCCTCCACCCCCTGTTAAAGATTCAAGTTGAGCATGATAGTAATCCTGTTCATTCTATGTTTCCTATAGTTCTATTTATGCTATTAATTAGCAGCAGCTGATGTGAATCAGTAATTTGCTTTTCAGGGGGAGTAAGGGAGCTGAAGATAATGTAGAACAGGGGTCAGCAACCTTTCAGAAGTGGTGTGAGTCTTCATTTATTCACTCTAATTTAAGGTTTCGCGTGCCAATAATACATTTTAACGTTTTTAGAAGATCTCTTTCTATAAATCTATAATATATAACTAAACTATTGTTATATGTAAAGTAAATAAGGTTTTTAAAATGTTTAAGAAGCTTCATTTAAAATTAAATTAAAATGCAGAGCGCCCTGGTCCGGTGGCAGTGTGAGTGCTGCTGAAAATTGGCTCGCGTGCTGCCTTCGGCACGCGTGCCATAGGTTGCCTACCCCTGATGTAGAGGATGTAAGGGTGAGGAATTGCTGGAGGGGGATTCAAACTTTTGCATTGCCTGATTTGTTGGTAGTAGTTTATAGTGAATTATGTGTTGCACTTTAGTAATCAATTCTCGGCATTAATTCTGTTATATTTTTAAGTTATTTCACTTACAGCATGGGGCTTGGTGCTCTTTTTTTTTAGCATGTGTATATAAAAATCAGAGCTTTGATAAGAACGCAGATATGCATATAGTGAATGTTAATGTAGCAAAGAAAAAGGAAATGACTCAAAATCCAATCTAGCCAATATGTTTGTTTATGGTGTGGGCTTCCATTTTCCCATATTTGTTTGCTCACAGAAAATCAGGATGTGTATGTGTAATTGGCATCTTTATGTAGTTTTGTACAGTAGGTTTGGCTTAGACTTTTTTCCACGCTTGGTAATGTTATTTCTAGCATCTGTAGGAAATGTTACAAGGAGCAGTGTGACGCTTACAGTTGGTGGATGGAGGTGAGAACTGATATGAGGGACTTTGATTTTAAAACAACGTATATTACAACTTTACCTTAAGTCCACCACTTCATTTTGCCAGGGTTTAACCAATAAATGTCAGTTTAAATTACATGGCCTAAGTCTTCTATTAGACTACCTAGGCAATTTGGGCCACATGATACATTCCTGAAGTAAGTTTACTTGCTGCAAACTGCTTAATGTACTACAGTGGTTTTAATGAAATCAAGTGTGTATTAGCTCAGTTGTGTGAGCAGAAAATAATTATACATCTTGAGGGGACATGGAAACCATGAGGATTACATTTCCAGTTCTTACATTTGTCTTGTAAATTGTTTAAATCAAGATGCATATACAGGAAATTTACACAGGAAATTTATATTATTTTGAAGGATTTGCATGGAAAATATATCTATAACTCATGTATGTCATTTTTAGCTCTTCCATCTTCCCTCATCAGTCCTTTATTTCCCCTGTCGAGCATTAAAAAACCCAGACAATGCTTATTAAAACCTAATTCCTGGTCTAGTCTGTCATATGACAAATTAATACAACATATTTTGTTTTGGAGCTGTAGATTGGTTTTCTCTCCATATCAACAATGCTCTTTGTATCATAGTCTGAGTTGTGTTACTTATACAATGCATTTGTCTTCATGTTTTTCCTTGCACACTGTAACTGTCCCCCTTTTCTGTAGAATACACTGTTTCTTAAGGTCTAATCTAATTTCCATTGATGTAAATGAGAATCTTTCCATTAACTGAAGTCAGTGACTAGAGTTCTTTTGACCTGAATGGGCATAGGAGCAGGCCCTTAGTACTTACACTATTCTACAGTTGCTAAATCATACACTGGTACTGGCAGAGTTCTGGAATGCTAACGGAGCATTGTCACAGATTTGTCCATCAGGTTTCAATCTGTATGTTTAGAAAAGTAAATCTGGGAGGAATCAGAACTGGAAAGGGAAATCAATAAAATTAAATGCAGTATTATGAGCTCAGAAGAGTCAACCAGACCTTCTTTGCTCTGTTGGAAAAAAGGGTATGTCTACACTACAGGATTAATTCGAATTTATATAATTCGAATTTAGGAAACCGATTTTGTAAATTCGAATGTATTCGGCCACACTAGGCACCATTAATTCGGTGGTTTGCGTCCAAGCTACCATAGTAGCATCGATTTCCAGAGCGTTGCATTGTGGGTAGCTTTTACATAGCTATCCCATAGTTCCCGCAGTCTCCACCCCCCTTGGAATTCTGGGTTGAGACCCCAGTGCATGATGGGGCAAAAAACATTGTCGCAGGTAGTTCTGGGTACAGCCTCCCCCTCCCTCCCTGAAAGCAACGGCAGACAACCATTTCGCGCCTTTTTTCCTGAGTGAACTCTGCAGACTCCATTCTGCATCAAGCATGGATCCCGTTGTGCTCCAGAACGCAGTCTTGAACATTATAAACACCTCGCGCTTTCTCGTGGAGTTTATGCTTACACAGGACCAGAAACAAGAGGCGAGGAGGAGGAGGAGGCGGCGATTGCAGCGCAGCGACCAGCGTGATGAGGACATGGACACGGACACAGAATTCTCTGAGACCGCGGGCCCCGGTGCTTTGGAGATTATGATGTTAATGGGCCAGGTTATAGGCTTTGAACGCCGATTCTGGGCCCGGGAAACAAGCACAGACTGGTGGGACCGCATAGTGTTGCAGGTGTGGGACGATTCCCAGTGGCTGAGAAACTTTCGCATGCGTAAGGGCACTTTCATGGAACTTTGTGACTTGCTTTCCCCTGCCCTGAAGCGCCAGAATACCAAGATGAGAGCAGCCCTCACAGTTGAGAAGCGAGTGGCGATAGCCCTGTGGAAGCTTGCAACGCCAGACAGCTACCGGTCAGTCGGGAATCAATTTGGAGTGGGCAAATCTACTGTGGGGGCTGCTGTGATGCAAGTAGCCAAAGCAATCACGGAGGTGCTGCTACGAAAGGTAGTGACTCTGGGAAATGTGCAGGTCATAGTGGATGGCTTTGCTGCAATGGGATTCCCTAACTGTGGTGGGGCAATAGATGGAACCCATATTCCTATCTTGGCACCGGAGCACCAGGGTACCCAGTACATAAACCGCAAGGGGTACTTCTCAATGGTGCTGCAAGCACTTGTGGATCACAAGGGACGTTTCACCAACATCCATGTGGGCTGGCCGGGAAGGGTTCATGACGCTCGCGTCTTCAGGAACACCAATCTGTTTAAACGGCTGCAGCAAGGGACTTACTTTCCGGACCAGAAAATAACCGTGGGGGATGTTGAAATGCCAATTGTTATTCTTGGGGACCCAGCCTACCCCTTAATGCCATGGCTCATGAAGCCATACACAGGCAGCCTGGACAGGAGTCAGGAGTTGTTCAACTACAGGCTGAGCAAGTGCAGAATGGTGGTAGAATGTGCATTTGGCCGTTTAAAAGGTCGCTGGCGATCCTTATTGACTCGCTCAGACCTCAGCCAAACCAATATCCCCATTGTTATTACTGCTTGCTGTGTGCTTCACAATCTCTGTGAGAGCAAGGGGGAGACCTTTATGGCAGGGTGGGAGGCTGAGGCAAATCGCCTGGCTGCTGATTACTCGCAGCCAGACACCAGGGCGATTAGAAGAGCACACGATGAAGCGCTGCGCATTAGGGAAGCTTTGAAAACCAGTTTCATGACTGGCCAGGCTACAGTGTGAAATTTATGTTTGTTTATCCTTCCTGAAAACCCGCCCCCTTTATTGACTCATTCTCTGTAAGGAACCCACCCTCCCCCTTCCCCCAGCTTGCTTTCAAAGGAAATAAAGTCACCATTGTTTAAAAATCATTTATTCTTTATGAATTGATTATAAAAAGAGGGAGAGAACCTGAGTGGGGTTTGGGAGGAGGATCAGCGGGAAGGAAAAGCCCAGTAAAAAAAGGTTAAGAAAATGGCAGCCTTTTGCTTGGGCTGTCCACTGGGGTGGAATGGGAGGGTGTACGGAGCCTCCCCCCCCCCCCGTGTTCTTACACATCTGGGTGTGGAGGCTATGGAAAATGGTGAGGAGGTAGGGGGGTTATACAGGGGCTGTAGCGGCACAGAACCTGAGTGGGGTTTGGGAGGAGGATCTGCGGGAAGGAAAAGCCCAGTAAAAAAAGGTTAAAAAAATGGCAGCCTTTTGCTTGGGCTGTCCACTGGGGTGGAATGGGAGGGTGTACGGAGCCTCCCCCCCCGTGTTCTTACACGTCTGGGTGTGGAGGCTATGGAACATGGTGAGGAGGTAGGGGGGTTATACAGGGGCTGTAGCGGCACTCGGTTCTCCAGCAGCCGTTCCTGAAGCTCCACCAGACGCCGGAGCATGTCTGTTTGCTCACGCAGCAGCCCCAGCGTTGCTTCCCGACTCCTCTGATCTTCCTGCCGCCACCTCTCATCTCGAGCGTCTCTCCTCTCCTCACGTTGGTCCCTCCTGTCCTCACGTTAGTCCCTCATGTCCTCACGTTGGTCCCTCCTGTCCTCACGGTCACTGGCTTCTTTCCTATACTTGCAAACCGTCTCCTTCCACTCATTCAGATGAGCTCTTTCATTCCTGGTGGATTGCATGATTTCGGAAAACATCTCTTCTCTCGTTTTTTTTTTACGACGCCTTATCTGGGATAGCCTTCGGGAAGGAGGAGGGAGGCTTGAAACATTTGCACCTGCTGGAGGGAGTGAAAAAAGGAGAGAATTTTTTTAAAAGATACATTTTTCAGAACAATGCTTATACTCTTTCACGGTGTATACTATTCACATTACATAGCACATGTGATTTCTGTGCAAGGTCGCATTTTGCCTCTTAATATTGAGTGCCTGTGGCTTTGCTGCTAGAGATCACAGACGCAGGTCGGGGAAACAGAATTCACCTTGCATGCTGCCATGGTAAGCCACTGTCTTTAGGCTTCTGCGCCCTGCTTTCCCACATACCAAGCAAAGCCCGTTGTGCTGCAGTTTTCCTGTTAGCTTGTTTTCTGCTGCTGAAGGTTAACACCCCCCCCCCCATCCAATTCTCTGGGATGAGTGCTTTATCCCTCCCCCCACCGCGTGGCTGGTATCAGGGAAGATCCCTGCAGGAACCAAACTAACACCCCCCCCCCACCCGCCATGAATTCTCTGGGATGAGTGCTTTATCCCTCCCCCCACCGCGTGGCTGGTATCAGGGAAGATCCCTGCAGGAACCAAACTAACACCACCACCCCACCCGCCATGAATTCTCTGGGATGAGTGCTTTATCCCTCCCCCCACCGCGTGGCTGGTATCAGGGAAGATCCCTGCAGGAACCAAACTAACACCACCACCCCACCCGCCATGAATTCTCTGGGATGAGTGCTTTATCCCTCCCCCCACCGCGTGGCTGGTATCAGGGAAGATCCCTGCTAGCAAAACGCGAAAAGCTCTGGGCCAATCCTCCCCCCCCCCTTGCACTTGGCTAAATGCAGGGAAGGATTTCTTTTCAGCCACAGGCAAACAGCCCAGTAGGAACGGCCACCTCAGTCCCCTTAATTAAATTCCCTTATTTCAACCAGGTTACCCTAAGCGATATCACTCTCCTGAGGATTACACAGCAAGATAAAGAACGGATGTTGCTTGAATGCCAGCAAACACCGGGACCATACGCTGCCAGGCTCTGTCAGGCAATGATACCAGATTACTTGCTACTAGCATGGCGTGGTCAAGTGTCCTACCATGGAGGACGGAATAAGGCTGCACTGCCCAGAAACCTTGTGGCAAGGCTTTTGGAGTACCTCCAGGAGAGCTTCATGGAGATGTCCCTGGAGGATTTCCGCTCCATCCCCAGACATGTTAACAGACTTTTCCAGTAGCTGTACTGGCTGCGAATGCATCCCAAGTGCTCAGGGCAAATTAATCATTAAAAATGCTTGCTTTTAAACCATGTTTTATATTTTAAAAGGTAAACTCACCTGAGGTCCCTTCCATGGGGTCATGGTCTTGGGTGCTGGCTTGGGAGGCTTGGGAGGGTACTTCAGTCAGGGTGAGAAACAGTTCCTGGCTGTTGGGGAGAACGGAGAGCTGGGTGCTCTCTGCCAGCTCGTCCTCCTCCTCCTCCTCCTCTTCCCCTTCCGCGGAATCATCAGGTGTCCCTGATGAGATTATCCCCAGCTCGGAATCCACAGTCAGAGGTGGGGTAGTGGTGGCGGCCCCCCCTAGAAATGCATTTAGCTCAGCGTAGAAGCGGCATGTCCGCGGCTCTGACCCGGAGCGACCGTTTGCCTCCTTTGCTTTTTGATAGGCTTGTCTGAGCTCCTTGACTTTCACGCGGCACTGATCTGTGTCCCTATTGTGGCCTCTCTCCATCATGCCCTTGGAAATTTTTTCATAAGTTTTGGCATTTCGTCTTTTCGAACGCAGTTCAGCTAGCACTGAATCCTCTCCCCATATAGAGATCAAATCCAGTACCTCCTGTACGGTCCATGCTGGTGCTCTTTTTCGATTATCAGCCTGCATGGTTACCTGTGCTGATGAGCTCTCTGTGGTCACCTGTGCTCTCCACGCTGTGCAAACAGGAAATGAAATTCAAATGTTCCCGGGGCTTTTCCTGTCCACCTGGCCAGTGCATGCGAGTTCAGATTGCTGGCCAGAGCGGTCACAATGGTGCACTGTGGGATAGCTCCTGGAGGCCAATAACATCGAATTGCGGCCACACTAACGCTAATTCGAATTGACAAATTCGATTTTGGCGCTACTCCGCTCGTCGGGGTGGAGTACAGAAATCGAATTAAAGGGCCCTTTAATTCGAATTAAATGGCTTCGTTGTGTGGACGGTTCCAGAGTTAATTCGAATTAAAGCCACTAAATCCGAATTAAAGGTGTAGTGTAGACCAGGCCAAAATAAATAAAGATGTAGATTAGTGACAAACTTTGGGATATGCTGTTATGTATTTTCTTGAAACTTCTATAACTCAATGCAGAGATTTGATAAGCCCCCTGCCATGCCCTTTGGGCTTATACAGCTAGCCAGATACATAGGAAATGGGTATTTCCAATATGCTTGGAATCAGTACATATATGTGGATGTCTTATCGATGACGAGTCTTTCAGTAAACTTCTGAACAGTATCATAGAGGCTTACAGTAGCATGTTGTCAACATTTCTATTATGAACACTATTTGTCAGGTATTCATGACTTGAACTTAAAAATTCCCCTCCATGCTAGAAATTAGCATTTAGGGGCTTAGCTATAAAATTAATTTTTATATTAATCCTTTAAATTAAACAACTTTCTTTAAAAAACATTTGTGTTATTTCTTGGCATGATGAAAAATGCATAAGAGATTTGTGAAAACAGTGAGACATTCTGACATGCTCTACTGGGAGATTTTTGTCATGTTTGGTGTGTAGAACACTGCAGCTTATTTTTAATGGGTGATACAGGTAAGCTTGGAAAAATGTACACATGCCCTTTGAGCCTTAAAACATGAATGCACACATACACACAACTACATATGTAAATAAGAGATGTAATACTTCTTTAGATAGTACAGTATGCAAATGTGGATTTTGTAGGTCCAATTGGTGTATGTACCTTTTTGGTAGACCCACCCATTTCTATACACATTAGAAAATTTGTCTCTAAATGTGACTGTAAATGAACTTCCATTAAAGTATTCTAGGGTTTTTTTTGGAGGGTTTTTTTGTTACTACTTTGAGCTATTAACACAAGGCCAACAAAAACCAGCAGAACTGGAACAAAATTTTGCTTAAACCTGTATCTAAAATCTTCTGAATTCTTCATGTTATTAATCCAATATCACAGATTTTAAAGAACAGCTGATTTTTACTATATATGCCATACAATATTTATAAATTAGAGTATCTTTGAACAGTGAATAAATATATTTCTGCTTCCTACCAAATACACACAGACAATCAAGGGAGCACATTCGTGTCATGACAACACTGTATCTTGATGGTGTAATAATGCAAAGGTCATAACATTTGCATTGAAACTTTGTGATCTGTACCTCTCTTTCTGGAGATACTTTTACTCAGTGTGAAACAATACACATCTAGAAATCCATCAATAAGATAACATCAGCAATGGTATTTATGCATCTGTGTAGTTCATATGATGGAATATCAAACACACATGTTGGCGTCTCAAGTACAAATCTGATCTTGTACTCTCCTCCCTAGAGGTATAAAAGGCTGAACATCACGCATGCATAATTAAAAAATAACTGTTTATTAAAAAGTCATTAAATTTAGCAAGCAGTTACTCTGTAACATGGTATAATTGCCTTTGTTGTATAAAATGTGCAGATATCCGTATGGAGCAATGTTACCTGAAGTGGGATGAAGATGAGTGCATTCAGTCTGTACCTGGCAAGTTTCGTATGGATGCCTGCTGCTGTGCTGTTGGTGCTGCTTGGGGCTCAGACTGTGAGGAATGTCCTAAGCCTGGCACCAAAGAATATGAGGCCTTGTGCCCTAGGGGACCTGGTTTTTCCAACAGGGGAGATGTTCTAACTGGCAGGCCATTTTATAAAGGTAAAATCTATACTTCGCTGCACATAGCTTACTGGAGCTGAAAGTGGGTGTTATTTGTATCTTTCAATCATTAAAGGGAAAACACCAGGGTTTATATGATTAGGGATGTTATCAATTATATAGCATTAAAATTCAAACATAACAAATATTAGTTAAGAAATAGTCATCTCCTTCCCCTCCATGTGTGGAATGTGTTTTGTGACAGCAATTTGGACATATTGGAGTAGGGGTAAAATGAGTCTGGGAAGCCAGAGAGGAGAAGTTTATGGTAGTCAAGGCAAGAGATTAGGATGTAGTCATGGTTCTTGAGCATGTGAGTGGAGAGGGATGGAAATGTTTTGGAGCTGATAATGTAGAGGGAAAACCTGCTGGATTTAGCAACAGCATCCATTTTACATGAGAAGGAAAAAATGGCTAAGATGATACTGAAGCTGAATATTCTGGTTAGAGAAGATAGTGAAGACAGTACCAGCAGTGAAAGAGAAAGGAAGGAGAAGGCCACTGTCCTTCCCCTCTGCATGCTGCCTAAGTGACTCTTGCTTCCTCCTCAGACTGAGAGGGGTTGGAAACTGCCTGAGGAGCTGGAGGTGAGATATTTATCGAGTGAGGCCTGGGTTGTGGAGGGAGAATTGTGGATTGTTACATTCTTGGAAGGTATATGCGTGACCAGAAGTTGGGGTAGGGGGGATGGAGGTGAGAGGTAGAAGAGGACAGAAACACCAGTTTCTCCCTGCCACAGAAAATTAAAGACTTAAAGTAATAAGTATATTCTCACCTTTTTTGTCCTCATTTCATTTTTATACAAGGTGAGATTATTCTGAAATATTTTTAAACAAGCACGTATACTGCAAAGCCTTTGTCTTGAAAAACATCATATTGTTTGGAGGAACTTTAACATGTTTTTCATTATGCATAACCATTCATCAGTTCTGATATTTAATTGTTACTGTCCTTACTCAGGTAAAACTCCTATTAAATTCAGTGGAAGTCAGCCTGAACAAGGATTAAGGACTAGTATTTTGTCCAGGATTTAGCTCTGCTTTTCTCTGCCTATTGTTTTCTCTTGTACTCGCACCAGCACTTTCTTCTGCACATACTGCTGTCTCCAGGCTACAATTTTGTTCCATAAAATCAATGCTTCTCAGTTAAGGGCATTCATCCAGTAGAATGGTACCTAGAAGTAATGTATAGTGCTCATCAGCTAGTGTTTAGGGCCTGAGTGACTCTTGTGTGTACAAAGAGGCCCTTTTATAAGCCCTGTGCAAGGACTATTAGAATTGCAGTCCCCGTATTATGGAGTATGTGGGGACTGCTCTCTCCATACATTGCAAGGGACTGTTTTGCCCCAAAGAGGAGTGAAAGTGTGGGACTATACCCCTGCCACTCCACTGCACTAGTCTGCAAAGCTGCTGAAAAGTCCCCATGTGCTCTGGGAATCTCAGAAAGAGTTTCAGGGAGCCACAAACTCTCTCACCAAGTTATACCTGGGCTGGCATGTCTCCTCACTGCCTCTTTCTCAGGCTGTGTCTTATAGGCACAATTTATTCCACAGGGTTTCCTCATTCTCTTTCCTGCTTTATTTTGAATTCACAACCTCACAGTGGTAGCTGAGGTTCAGTTTCTAGAAAAGAATGACTTTCAGCAGCAGGAATGAAACAACAATGTCTTATGCACTGCCAGGTCTATTTTGCAGGGTGTTTGTTCAGATAACAAAATGGTGCTCAGGAATGGGAAATTACCACTCTCGACACAGTTTCCTTGTTAATAATTTAAATGTTCTGTTTTATTTTTTTCTTCATAGATATTAATGAATGTAAAGTGTTCCCTGGTATGTGCATGAATGGCAAATGCAGGAACACAATTGGAAGTTTCAAGTGTAGATGTAACAGCGGATTTGCTTTAGATATGGAGGAAAGAAACTGTACAGGTAAGTCTTACATTTTCCCCAGTGTTTAAAGGAAGCTGCACCCATTTTGCTCAGTATGGCGATCTAAAAACTCACTATCCAGACTTGCAGTTCTTGGGAGTTTTCCCCAGTAAGAAATGCAAAATTTGGCTGTTAGTGTGAAGCTCTTGAGCGTCTCTTTCAATGAGTGATTCTCTAATAATTGTGTCTTCTAATGTATTCTCATACACCAAAACTTTTGTTAAATTACTGTTAAACTTGCTTAAGTCAAACTCCTAGAAATGAAATCACTAAAATTCAAGAAAATTGCCAGTTAAGGCAACATTAACATCCCTTACTACCTAGGCATCGTAATACCAGGTGGACTCGGAGACTCCTTACTTCCACCACAAACTCACATTCATTTGCAAAATGCAGCGCAAAATGCTTATATCCAGTTCCTTACAATCATGCTCACATGTGATATCAGGCATAATACTGACAGACATGTAATATGTGTTATTGGTACTTAAAAAAATCTGAGGTCAGAGTTAAGCTAGTAAGCTTGTGTGATTGAGGAACTGGATGTGTGCATTGTGAGTGATTGCATGTTGGAAATGAAAGTGGTTTTATTCTGGAGCTCAGGAATTTCTGTGTGTGTGTGTGTGTGTTGTTTGATGTGTGTGTGATAAGGCATCTGAGGTTGGTCTGGATGTTAATGTTCCCTTACCTGGTGTTTTCCGTGGTTTTCTACTGTTTGTATTGGTGGAAGCACTTAAGCAACCTAAGTTAATGAGAGGTCAGAGAACATTTTTTCACAAAAGTTTTTTTTCCCACTTTTTCATTGAAATTTTGTTCAGATGAAAATTTTCTGCTGGCCAGCTCTAGACTCAATGATCTTTTAATGTGTTTTTGTGTTTTAAATTACTAACAAAATGGGATTAGTGGGTAAAATTTGTAGTAGGCCAACCGTGCTGTGACATGAGGCCCGCTGCAGTGTATTGCTGTCCTGCACACCTCTGCACATCTGTATGTGGTATAGGAATTACTGTTGGGTTGCACAGAGGGGAGCGAGAGGGAATGAAATGGAGGAAAAAGGGAGAGGATTTTATCCATGATGGAAGTGTAAACAATGTGTGAAATGTTAAATGATTCCCTCTTCTCTCTGTCTCCCCATGTCCCTCCTCATCCCTGCCTCCCCAACTCCATGTGTGCGTCTGCCTCCTGCAGCTCCTCTATAAACACTTGAATTTGTGCATTCCTACATCTCTGAACCACCTATCCAGATATCTCCTCTCTACAGTCTCCTGACCACTTTCATACCTGACACCCACAACCCCCCTTTTTGCCCCATGTGCTCTATTCCTGTCTTCCTCACCCTGTCTTTCTTGGACCTCAGGGAGAACTACACCAGTTCTCTGCTCCCCAATGCTCTGCACTTCTCTGGGGCTCCAATATTAATCAATTCAGTGTTCTCTGATATCTATAACCCCATCTTCTGATTTCTGTTCCACTTGTACACTTTTTATAATTTTGCGTTATTTTACACATTTTTACTGTTTTTAAAAATAATTTTAAAAAAGAGACTTCTATATATAAAAATAATTAATAGGACCAAGGACTGAGGATATAGTGGAAAGCACAAACCAGGGAGCCAGTTTGGGTAGAAAGACTGGACAATTGGGTGAGGCAGTAGGCCAACGAGAAAGGCAAGCAGTCTGGCCAGTGGGCTGAGGAGTCAGTGAGGAGCACGTTGCTCAGCCATGCTCCCCAGTCCTGCAAATCCTGATACCCTGCATCCACCACCCTGTTGCACACCCTCTTCAGACCAACTCCTTAGCTGCCCACCTTGCTTCCCTGGCTCCTTACATGGAGCCCTTCCAATACATTATCCCTTCCACTTTGGTTTTCGACAAATGTGCTGTGGTTCGCCAGACCAAGTTGCATATTTAGACATAACTAATAAAGTACATCAATCCAAAAGAGAAATTAAACGCAAATCTAAATGTGAAAGGAGTCATTTTAACTTCCTAACTTCTAAAGAAGTGAACCAATATACTTCTAACTTTCCAGAAAATTAACTTTCTATTTAGGAGTAAGTGTTGTGAGTTTAGATACTCTTGATTTTTGCTTACATAATATATTAAAGTAATCTCCATATTACTGTAAATCTCAATGCCTCTTTAGCTATGGAGTCAACTGACATCTCCATAATAATGACAATTCCAAGAGGGGTGATGATAATCAGAGCTTTTCTATAACTTTGGAATTCTTGGTATGGTGCCTATTGCATAAATATCATCCCATCAAAAATATGATCCTAAAATGATACCTGATGGAAACACACTTGTCACAAGGTTTCAAATATAACTTAGATTTCTGAAGTCACCTTGTTCCAAATCTTTTATGACTCAATTGATCACTGACTCATTCTTTTAAAATATTAAATGAAATATTTGAATGCCCATGTATACACTTCAGATTTCACTGGAATGAGTCACTTCTCTATTTGCATGTAAAGCAGGATTCACTTTAAACTATGTTTGATTTTTTTCCCTCTTCATTAATGTAAAATAGACATTGATGAGTGTCATATCTCCCCGGACCTCTGTGGAAGTGGTACCTGTGTCAACACTCCAGGCAGCTTTGAATGTGAATGCTTTGAGGGCTATGAAAGTGGATTTATGATGATGAAGAATTGCATGGGTAAGTGTTGTCAGAATGTATTGCAGTCCTTCCATTTACTGTTTGGATCCTGATATTTTAAACTGTGTGCACTAATGCACACCTAATTAGCATCCATAGTTACTGTATGTATAAATCAGGTTTGACTGTACACAGATGTGCAGTTAATGGTACAAATACCTGTATTGTGCATGCAGTTATGGTAATTTTCTACATAATTAGGTTTACAATTCCCTGCACACATTTTTGCACATATTAGGTAATCATAGAAATATAAGTCTGGAAGTGCCTTCATGAAGTCATCTAGCCAGTACCCCACACTGAGGGGAGGACCAAGTATAACTAGACCATCCCTGGCAGGTGTTTGTTTAAACTGTTCTTAAAAACCTCCAATGATGGGGTTCCACAAGCTCCCTTAAAATTCTATTTCAGTGCTTAACTATCCATATAGTTAGAAAGTTTTTCCTAATATCTAACCTAAATCTCCCTTGGAGCAGATTAAGCCCGTTATTTCTTGTCCTACCTTCAGTGGACAAAGGGAGCAATTGATCACCATCCTCTTTATAACAGCCTTTAACATATTTGAAGACTGCTATCAGGTCCTCCTCAGTCTTCTTTTCTCAAGACTAAACATGCCCAGTTTTTTTAACCTTTTTCTCAGGTCACGTTTTCTAAACATGTTATTAGTTTTATTGCTCTTCTCTTGACTCTGTCCAATTCTCCATATCTTTCCTAAAGTGTGGTGCCTACAACTGGACACACTATTCGAGCTGAGGCCTCACCAGTGCCTACTAGAGAGGAACAATTACCTCCCATGTCTTACGTACAACACTGCTTTTAATTTTCCCGAGAATTATATTAGCCTTTTTCACAACTGCCTCACATTGCCTACTCTTATTCAATTTGTGATCCACTATAATCTCTAGATTCTTTTCAGCAGTACGATTACCTAGCCAGTTATTGCCCATTTTGTAATTGTGCATTTGATTTTTATTTCCTAAGTGAAGTACTTTGCCCTTATCTTTATTGAATTTCAACTTGTTGATTTCAGACCAATTCTCTAATTTGTCAGCTTGGTGTCACCTGCAGAATTATAAGCACACTCTTCCCTCCATTATCCAAGTCATTAATGAAAATATTGAATACTAGCAGACTCAGGATTGTCTCCTGTGATACTTCACTAGATACATCCTCCCTGTTTGAGAGCAAACCATTGATAACTACTCTTTGAGTACAGTCTTTCAATCAGCTATGCATCCACCTTATGGTAATTTCTTCTAGACCACATTTCTGTAGTTTGCTTATGAGAATGTCCTGGAGGATTGTGTCAAAAGTCTTACTAAAATCAAGATACACCTCTATTGCTTCTCCCCTCCCCTCATCCACTAGGCCAGTAACTCTGTCAAAGAAGAAAATTAGGTTGGTTTGGCATGATTTGTTTGTGATAAAACCATACTGGCTATTACTTATTACATTATTATCCTCTAGATGCTTACAAATTGATTGTTTGATAATTTGTTCCAGTATTTTTATAGGTATCCAAATTAGGCTGACTAGCTTATAATTACCCTGGCCCTCTTCCTCTGCATCCCCGCCCCACCGGCCCAAGAAAGATATTATGTTAGCCGACATCTATCCTCTGGGAGTTCTCAAAGATAATTGGTAATCGTTCTGAAATTTCTTAAGCACCACAGGATGAATTTCACCAGCTCCCGCCAATTTGAATCCATCTAACTTACCTAAATATTCTGAATATCTCCTTCTTAATGATTGAACTTCATAGTTATTTCTTACAAAACAGGAGAGTAGAACTCATTCGAGAGCCATTACTGTACAATTTCATTGCTTACCATATTACAGGAGGTGGAGAAGATCAGTCATTACTTCATTTTAATCTCTTTGTGAGCCTCAGATTCTGAATTACCCCCTGATGCTGACAATTCCTTTTCCCTTCTTTTCCCCCTCACTAATTGTTCCTTAAATGCTGTCCTGTTTCCTTTCAGACATAGATGAATGTGAACGTAACCCTCTCCTTTGCAGAGGTGGCACTTGTGTGAACACAGAAGGCAGCTTTCAATGTGACTGTCCTTTGGGACATGAGCTATCACCATCACGTGAGGATTGTGTGGGTGAGTTTGTTACCTGAGGATGGCATGTATCTGTGGTATAAAAGCTGCTTGGGACTGACAAGGATGTGGCGCCAGGAATATCTACACATTCCTGTTCTTCCTTGTTTCTGGATTGCTTCAAATTGAAGCCTGATACTGAAAAGTCCTCAGTACACTCAGCATCTATTGACTTCAATGGGAATTGAGGGCTTAGAGCACCTTGCAGGAAATGTTCAGCACTTCACAGGAGTGGACTCTCAGAAATTATAAAAGAATCTTGTCAACTTTCAATTAAAATACATAAAGATAAAAATTGGTTCCTTTATGAAATGCAGCTCTCCTCTCTCCATGTATTTGGAGTACATTTTTGCTTTGTTTCACATCTTCTATGAAATATCACTTGTTCAGTTGCAGTGTTGTTTTGTTACATAGTCACTTCCAGGGATAATTTAAAGTATGTTTCCTTAGTGGCTCTGGCGTTCCAGCAGCCATTGCAGAACTGGCCTTCTGAATGGCAAGTAATTGATGTGAGCAATTCTTCTTTTTCAGATGTAAATGAATGCTCATTGAGTGATAATCTCTGCAGAAATGGCAAGTGTGTGAACATGATTGGAACATATCAATGTTCCTGTAACCCCGGATATCAGGCCACTCCAGACAGACAAGGCTGCACTGGCAAGTATTGAATGCTTCCACCTTCATACTTTTATGTCATCTCTCTTTACGTTTAATTTCCTGTTAAAACCAGTCAGAGCCAGCTTTTGTCACTATCCAAAGCAGCAACTGTTGGGACCCTCTCTACCCCAAGAGTTATGAAAAGAGCAGATTGTTTCAATTTAAATATAGAGGAAAGAAGGGTGGTGTTGCCATGCTGCAAAACCTCTGCGAAACAGTTTGAGGAAAAATCATTCTCATTATACTAATCCAGTCAAATCTTAAGAGATTTAGCTAAAGTCCAGATGGTGGTGTTCAATTTTATTCCCTGATCAAAAACAGCCAGGGGTCCCATGTTACTGCTTTTGTTACTGATTTGCCCCTTTATCCCCTCCCCCATCACATGTGGTACATATAGTTTTTTTAAATGGAACACTATCTCTGTAAATACATTGGGAGATTCTTCCTGTGTTTTATAACTGCGATTCTGTAGTTTAACGTTTGTTTATAGCACTACTGAGTTATAATAATTGGTAGTATGCACATACTGTTAGGTTACCTAACTGAAGGGTTTTGATACAAAGTTGTGCTATGGTTCAGTGCTTTCACCTAGATGTCTTAGAGTCTCTGGAATTTTCTTTCTTCTATTTCATTTCCTTTCAAGTTCTCATCTTCACTTTCTTTGGATCTTAGAGCAAGAAAATCAACAAATATCAACAAAAACAATGCCTAAAAACAGTCACTTGCTTCCATAGATAAAAATGAGTAATGAAGGAGGGAGGGCTAAACAAAGTGTAAATCAATGATATAAAGTGAGAATAGAAATTCAATATGAGCTCATTGTTGAAAATAATTCCCTTGCTAAATAAAATGGCAAGCAAAGATGACTTTTCTCCTTATGAAAACAGAAGGGTCAAATAATGTAGTCCAAATGTTATTTTCCCAGATATTGATGAATGTATGATCATGAATGGAGGCTGTGACACACACTGCACCAACTCGGAGGGCAGCTATGAATGTAGTTGCAGTGATGGCTATGCTCTCATGCCAGATGTGAGAACATGTGCAGGTAAGAGAGGGGCTAAAACAACATTGTAGTATCTTCATGAGACTTCATTAAAAAAAATTCTTACATCGTATCCTGTAGCAAAACAAAACATACTATTTTAGCAGATCCTTATCTGTATGTGCTGTAATGTGATCTGCTTTCATTCCAGATATTGATGAATGTGAAAACAACCCAGATATCTGTGATGGTGGGCAGTGTACTAATATTCCAGGAGAATATCGCTGTCTTTGTTATGATGGCTTCATGGCTTCTATGGACATGAAAACCTGCATTGGTAAGTACCTACAAGTTATATTTTAGCAGTTATGTTATTGTGTGTATTTCCTGATGAATCACTACAAGCAGAATCAAATTGTGTAAGAAAAAATTGCTGAAAACAAACATTTATAGTTTTTCTTAAGAAACAACCTTAACTGCTTTCCCTTGAAGAGAAAATATTTTTAAAAGTCTTTAAAAGTGAGATTAATCTAATTTGGGTCCATTAACACTAAAATGCCTTACTCATAATCTAAGTATTACTGCACGATATCACTACGGGGCAGAGATAAGGCTGTTTGGGTGCCTTCATTCTTTATTTCCATAATGTAACAGATTTGAACTTCCTGAAAGTGTAAGGCTTGGTTTGGGATAATTACGTCATCCCTGTAATTTTTTTTACCCTTAAGTTACTGAAATATACTCTCAAATTTAACTCTGTTTTAACAGTTCTTTCCAGTTTTTTTGATCTGGGTGTGTGGGGAGAGGGGAATACACACGTTTAATTAATAATTAATTTTAATAATTAATGGAGATATCCTATCTCCTAGAACTGGAAGGGACCTTGAAAGGTCATCAAGTCCAGCCCCCTGCCTTCACTAGCAGGACCAAGTACTGATTTTGCCCCAGATCCCTAAGTGGCCCCCTCAAGGACTGAACTCACAACCCTGGGTTTAGCAGGCCAATGCTCAAACCACTGAGCTATCCCTCCCCCCCATGTTCATAAATTACATACAGAAAACCTGTGAAGATTTAAAGGTACAACTTTTCCCTCCACTGTTCTCCTCTTGGAACAGAAAACCTCAGGTTAGAATGTTGTATAGCAGTGGACTATGAGTCTGGGTTTCATACTTCGTTAACATCATCACTCACTTTAAGAAGCTTGTGAAGCTGTTCCTGTTTCTTATTGTAGCCTGTTTCTGTCTGCAACAAAGTACTAGTAGTTTGATCTGTAGAAATATTCGTAACATTTTCTATTTACTTAATAGCATTTGGAGTGACTGAGGTAATTAGTTGTGATTCTGATCTTACACCAGTATAAATCTGGGGTTACTCCAGTAAAGTTAAAACATTGATGTAAAATGGGTGTCAGAGCAGAGTCGTGCCACGAGTGCACAAATCTACGAGGTTGCAACTAGATCTGCAATTTGGAGGATGTAATAGGTTTCAAAGTTAGCTAAACTTTGGGCTCAAGCTACAGTCTTGTAATGTAATTGAGAACCTAGTTATTATTCATAATGTAGTAGAGAGCCCTAAACACAAAGCCTAGGTGTACACTAAATTTATTCCTGTAATCTAGTGGGTATTCTTAATGGAAATATTTTATCATATATACAACACTCTCATTCTAACTGGGAGGAGTGAGTGACCCTCAAAAGCAAACTTATTTCTCTTTTGGAACTTCAGGCTGTACTACGCAAGCTGGTGATGAAGAGACATGATATTGAGGTGTCTGCAAAAGGGATCAGTGACAATAGCGCTATAAGAGGGCGATCTGCTCCTTTAATAGCCCAGAAGGGAGACAGGGAGCAGCTGACCCTACCCCAGAAAGCCACACAGACAGGTGCTAGGAATCAGATGATGTAGCTGATCCACACCTCAAGATTGTCCCACACTCTCATCTGGAATATAAAGGAGAACTCAGCCATGAAGGGGGTGTGGGGAGAGTCAGGAGAGAAGATAATCTCTGGCAAACAGTGCTGCAGACTGCAGGCAGGCCTCATGGAGCCCCTCTGGCTTGGAAAGGGCCCTCCCAGCAACTGCCAGAGGACCCCCCAGTCTGAACGCCTAACCAGATGGTTGCTAGTGCTGCTTTCTGTATACTTGTCTCCCTTTGCTTGGGAAAACAATGAACATATCCCTGAAGAAAGGGACAGAAACCTAACCAGGTATTAAATCTGTGTGGAAACCCTTTCTGAAGACCAAATAGGAAACCTTTGCCACAACTGCTCCCAACCCATAGGAGTTCCCTAGACATGTTAGGGCCCCCTCTTCAATCCTCTCTGATTGGGACTCCTCCACTGAGACCCTGGAAAATGCAGAAGAGTCCTTACCTGCATTGAAGTCCCAACAGATCAGAACTACAGGGATACGTCTGAAAATCCCTGGAAATCTTACGGGCCAGTTCACTTCCAACTCCACTCCTGCCACCCCTATTTAAAATTGTGCCTATTGGAATTTATACTTACCAGTATTTTATTTCTTTCAAAACCAAAACAGAGAAAACACCAGCAATGCCTTTTTATTCTCACCATAGTAATTTCCTTCATTGGCATACCCTGGTGTTACCATTTCATTTAAAAAGAGGTATAAAAATATCGGGCAATATATTTGGAAAGTTCCATCTCCCCTGGCATCACTGTATTGTTTAGTAATATGAATCACTGCATCTTTATGAATTTTCTCATTTGGCTGTTTGCCATTTACCTGATTTTAATGCTTGTCCTAATATAGAGGATTTGCTGTACCTCGTAATTATAATCCACATTTTAATCAGGGGTAAGTGCTTTCGTTTAGATTTTACTTATGTTTCAATTATTATTTTAGTTTTATTTTTTTACTAGTGACACTCTGAGGCCTAAAATACATTCTCTCATATGTCATTCATCAAATTTTAAACGATGAACAAACCTGTGAAAATTGAAGTCAGTTTGCAGATAATACAAGACTAGAAATAGGGTTACATTTGTTAAATAAATTGTTCTCTGGAAGAAAGTCTTAATAGCATTGCTACAATATGATGTTCATGTCTGAGTGTTTTTAAATTAACTTTACATTATTCTTTTAACAAATAATCAACTTCATAGTTAAACATTCAACTCTTTTATCCATTTGAAAATGCTAGTGTAATTGTGCAAGAGTATCATCCCTACCTCTTTAGAGAATTGCAGAAATGAAGTGAGGAATGGTTGAAATGTAGTATGTTGAAGACTAATATTACCTATCAAGTCTCAAGTAAACCTTGAATATCTTACTAATAGAGTTATTGATTACTTCTGTCTTTCATTAAATTCACCTGAAGGGTGAAAATATTTCCCCAAAATAGATTATGCTATTAATTGGCTGTAATATTCAAGTAATAATTAAACTATATGCACCTGCAGATGTGAATGAATGTGACTTGAATTCCAACATCTGTATGTTTGGAGAGTGTGAGAACACCAAGGGATCCTTCATTTGCCACTGTCAGCTAGGATATTCAGTCAAGAAGGGAACCACTGGATGCACAGGTATAGAATATTTCCAGCATTTGTATTATGCATTATAGTTGTTATATTTCATCTTCAAAGTTTTAGTCTTTGTCACAGTGGGCAGCTCCTAGATGGATTTCACATTAATTGAGAAAAAATGTACATCAAGTAAATCTAAATAGCAAGAATAAGATCAAAGGAAAGAGAGGAGAGGGAAGAAAAGAAGGTAAAGAACAGAAACTGAAACACATGCAGTCCTTTGATGAACCACCCTAGCAACTGTACAGTATTAAAGTCAAACAGCTTATATTCTACAAATCCAGTAGTGGAAGAAAATCCTTCCCCTGGACACAGGGCAGCTACTATGCTAGGCTGCTTGATGGAGGCTGTTTCAGCCAAATGACTCTCATCCTATTCTCTATGCATTGCCATGCCGGAGGCTTCCATGACACCCACCTATCTTACCCTCCATTTTTCTGCAGCTAAACATCATCCTTTCTATTGTAAATGGGCCGTCCATAGCTGCATAGCAGGAAACTGGATATTTCCAAAACTGCACTTCTTAGGGAAGTTGGCAACAGTTATTAAATGGAAGCAAAGTTCTGATCACAAAAGAGGAGGGTTTCCCTGAGTTATTGTATCAAAGAGAAATTTCAGTTTGCTCTTTTACTTACTGTTTTTTGCAATGTTTGGTTTTATTGTAGTATGCAAGACAGACATTATTATGGGATATATAAAACTGAGAAACGGATCTTCTTGAATGTACATATTTGCTATATTTGAAAGATTTCTATTTTTAAATATTTTTGTTTTTCTCCTATTTATCAATTATTTGAGTCTAACAAGAGGAATATATGGTCTTAGGTCCTCAAAAGTACTATTAATAGGGACCATTTTACATATTTTTGTCTTTTTTTCTAGCGGAGTGTAATAAATATTTTTCTGTATATTCCACAGCTGTCACCCACTTACAGTAACTAAAGATTTTTTTTACTATAACTTAGCCTTTAGGGATTTTTTGTGTAATTGTCAAATCCTTTTTATGACTAAGATTTGCATGTATGCTCAGAGGGCTAATGGGCACGTTTTTAAACAAATACAAATAAATAACATTTTTGTAAGTTTACATGAATATCAAATAAAAACCTGATATTGTAGGAAATAACAAACCCTGTTTTAATATATATTTGCAGATAAAGAAAAACCTGGAAATATAATAGACTATATCCTTTCTAGTAACACAAGCTATAAATATAAAACAACCTGATTAAATCATTATACAGTATTTTTATTTTGAAACTATGCAACGGACATATGCAGTATGTTGGAAAAACATCACAAGTCAACTTTCCAATATTTATGAAGCCTTGGAATTGAACTTTTATTGATCAATTTGTTTTGCCTTGTTAGATGTGGACGAGTGTGAGATTGGTGCCCACAACTGCGACATGCATGCCTCATGTGTTAATGTCCCAGGAAGCTTCAAATGCAGCTGCAGAGAGGGATGGATGGGAAATGGCATTAAATGTATTGGTGAGTGTGTAATTAGTGATGCATTTGTTTGGCTGAAAAGTTTTTAAATTGGACTTACTTGACTATTTGAAAAAAATCGTTCTATTCCTTTACATGTAAAGATCTATGGGCAGATAGAGAAATAGGATTCTTGTATTTCATTTATTTATTTTTTGTTCTGTGAAGAAAAAAGTTTACTTCTATCTCAAACTCTTGTCTGTCTAGCAGTTTACTTTAAATAACTTAATATGAAATGATTCAAGTCAGAATACTTATGTTGGCTTATAATATTGGAAAGAAATGGAACACTTTAGTGCAGACATCCTTTGATGCATGTCCAGCATTTTTAAGCTAAATTCAATCAATTATAGAATGGAGAATGAATTAAATATTTTTTCCAAAGCTTAAGGGTAAATGTCAAGCTGTGTAAAATGTTAAGTTCATTTAAAAACAAATGAAAGAAACAAAATGTTGTGAGATTCTGTACCAGTGACTCATAGATCAGTATCTATAAGTTAAAGGAAACTTAAAAAAACATCTCTTATTGTTCTTTTTCTTTCTCTGCCACTGGCTGCTGGGTGACCTTGGGCAAGTCACTTTACTTCTCTGTGCATCAGTTTCCCCATCCTTAAAATGAGGATAATGGTACTGACCTCTTTTGCAAAGCACTTTAAGATTTATGGATGAAAATTGCTGTATAAGAACTAGGTATTATTATTTTATTTTATTATTTATATAAAAGATAAGTCTGAGTATTATGAGACAGCACTACATGCTAGATTTACAAAGGTTTAGGCATTGGTGGATACAGACAGGCACTAAGTCTGATTTATAGATGCGCCTAACTTCCATTGATTTTCACCCACATAGGTGCTTTTGTACATCTCACTCATGTGACTATCAGTGTCTTACAGTGGCTAAATACCTTTGTAAAACTGCCCCTAAAGCTCACTGTGGTTAAGCCATTGCTGAGAAGAAGGGAAAGCCCCTCTCCCGCAAGTTTTTTGGGGCAATTTATTGTTCGAGGTTTCATTGCATCTCCAAGTAAAAAGAATTGTTCTTCTTTGAGTTGTTGCAGTTGTGTGCTCCACACCACGAGCCAGAGACTTTTTTCCTGCAGCAGTTCCCACCAAGGTGGCACATGCATCCTGCTCCTCCTCAAGGCCCCTCCCTATATAAGGGCAGTACTGCCCTGACTCGCCTTAGTTCCTCCTTACTGCCACTAGCCTAAGTCAGAGCTCCTTGTGTAGTTCTCTCCTCATGGATTATTACCTGCATCACAGCTGCTGGCTGGGACTTTGTTAGTGTAAATAGTTAGTAGGAGTCAGTACCTGTAGTATGGTGTAGTGTTAGTTTAGTAGAGGTTTTGCAGCATTCTCCAGGTTTTAAGCACTGTTTTGATTCCAACTTCTCTAACAAAGTACTAAAATTCAAGTTATTTAGGGTATATGTCACTTGAACTGCAGTAGTTTGTGCATGGAACCACTTCATTCATGCATATAAACTTTATTGTAAGAGGAAAATTTAAAATTAAATCAATTGTTTATTAACCAAGTATCTCTTACTGGTATTTAGCATTGGTACAGGTGTCCTCCTGGCTATAATAATCAACTTTGTGTTTTTTGGTGTGTATCACCTCACAGGTTAATTGCGAGTACAGCATATTACCTGCTATAAATATACAGTTCTACTCTTTACTCTTTCTAATGTCTTGGTTTTCTTCTGCTGTACAGATCTTGATGAATGTTCTAATGGAACCCACAAGTGTAGTGTGAATGCTCAATGTGTGAACACTCCTGGGTCATACCGTTGTGCCTGTGCTGAGGGATTCACTGGAGATGGATTCACTTGTTCTGGTAAGAAAGGTCTAAGAAGTTTCCTGTAAGGGTAGTTTGTATACTGATTTTTCCCATTTTTTTTTTCCGAAGCTTTGCAAAATTAGGACTAACTCCCAAAGGTGGGGAGAAAATTGTAAGAGCCTCTGCCATACAAGATGCAAGTCAAGATCCCTCCAGATCATTCAAGAAACTTGCTAGCAGAGACTCCTGGCTCTCACTTTAGCTTGTGTACCAAATCTGCAGGTGGCTGATTGGCTAGTGTTCTTGTCTACCATACCCTCCTCCTCCCCGCCCACTCCCATCAGCCAGTAAACTCTATAGCCAGGCGCACACACAGCTCCAGCTCCCCATTACACATCCTGTCCCTGTTGGCAGGATCCCTGTAGCAGGGACTGCAGAGGGCAGCATCTGTTTTCCCTTCAATATGCCAGTTTGGGGAGGATTTGGTCATTATTATATGAAAGGTTAAGTCTGGTTAAAATTGAAAGATATATCATGCTTGTTCCTTTGCATTTGCTAATAGATGGCTTCGAATTTCTGTTTTAAGAATGAACTTTTTCTCATATGATAACTGAAAATAATCGGAAATATTGAAAATTATCCTGATTTTATATATAAACACTGATGAGATTGTGTATTTGCATGATTACAGTTTTGTCACCCTTTCCATCCACAATATAGACCTGCAGTAACGTCTGTTTTCTTTCAAGTACTAGCGCATTTTGTCCTGCCATAAGTGCAGGAGGCTGGACTAGATGACCTCTCGAAGTCCCTTCCAGTCCTATGATTCTATGATGTGTGTTCAGTGACTATTTTGTGAATACATCTAGAATATGCTGTAATGGCTAGAAAGTAATGTTACTGCATACTATACTTTTCAACTAACCTAAATATAGACCCAAATTTACTTCCATCCTAAATAGATAGACACTGTCTTCTTTCTGTTTATTATGGTCAGAATCATTAAAATATTCTTTTAATTGTAGTAGATGTAGTTGTAGTTGATAAATATGTGGTTTTAAATCAACTTTTCCCCTCTACTGTTTATGAGAATGACCCAGAATGAAGCATATAAATTTTAAAGACTAGTATTTTAACATTTTGTTTTCATAATTTTAAGAGCTAATCATTAATGAATAGAGGGGAGGGATAGCTCAGTGGTTTGAGCATTGGCCTGCTAAACCAATCCTTGACGGGGCCACTTAGGGATCTGAGGCAAAATCAGTACTTGGTCCTGCTAGTGAAGGCAGGGGGCTGGACTCGATGACCTTTCAGGGTCCCTTCCAGTTCTAGGAGATAGGATATCTCCATTAATTTAATTTATTTTAAGAACTAATAAGTCAGAGTTAGTATCTGGGTATACTTAGTCTGGGTGATCTGGTTCATTTTTCATGTGGTTACAATGACTGCACTCTTGAACAACATTCCCATATATATGAAATGTTTATAAAACTAAATGATGCTAGCAAAACAGTAAAATTTTAAAGGCCAAATGTTGAAAGAACACCTGCAAAAATTAGCGTACTATGATATATGCACAGAAATGATAGTTTAAACCCACAGACCCCACTGGTGTTCAGTTTGTATATGCAAATAGTGTTTGTGTATGTATCATTTGCTCACACAGTTAATAGGGTTAAAAAATTGTGTGAAAAAGGCAATTTACATTTGTATAAATAGAGATTTCATTTTGAAAATTTGCCTCTAGAAGTGTCTTATTCAGAAATATTTCATCAGTCATTATGATGCACGTTTATGACTTCAGAAATTAAATATCCACCTTATTGTTTGTCAGAATTGCCACTAATGGGTTTGGAAAACTTGCATCGGTTCAAAATTAGATACTGTATTATAAAATCTATTAATGAAAATGTCAGTACATGGAGACCCAATGGGGAAAAGATATTGGAAATAGTTGTTGCCTTTTGTTTTTCTACATTCTTTTATATTCTATCTTTGAATGTTGTACCTGCTTTGCTTTATATCAACAAATGTTGAACAGAATTTATTTGAATGATAAATGGGAAGAAACAGAATCATACTTTGATGATAAAATACATCACAGAAATTTAATGGCTGCTTACTTCTTTTCCCGCAGATATTGATGAGTGTGCAGAAAATGTTAATCTGTGTGAGAATGGACAGTGCCTGAATGTCCCTGGTGCATATCGATGTGAGTGTGAAATGGGATTCACTCCAGCTTCAGACAGCAAATCTTGCCAAGGTAAGTTACCAGTACTTCAACCTTGTTTTCTGAGTTTGGATTGGCTGCTGTGAAGGAAACCACAAGAAGTGCTGGAAGAACCTCAAGCTAGAAGCAGAATACACATAACATGCTTCATATGCTTCTCCAGCAAGGATTATTTTGCTGTATGAATTATGGTGAAGGTAGCTTTCATCTCTTATGAAGTTTTCCTGGTCTTGGGCCAAGAAACCTGGAGTAGAGGTTTGGCTCAACAAGTTTGTTTTCCTTAATCATTTCTCTTGTTTTTGTCTTAGTGAATGGTTTGTGGAAAAACTCTGCTAACCACTGTTCTATTTAATACATTTATACAGGAAATATAAACTATGCTGATCACCGCTCTATTTAATAAATGTACACAGGAAATTTGAACTGTGCTGTTCACTACTGTGTTTAAGTTACAACAACCCTAAAATTTCTCTCTTTGGAACTTTTCTTCTCCCGCTTTCTCTCTGTCGTATGTACTCTGTTGTCTGAGACATAACTTTTAGCTGACAGTGATTCCATTCCTTGTAGTGGTCTGATGTCATCTCTCACTTACTATAACAGAAGTATATGCGGACTCTGTTCTAGACTGATTTCTGTGTACTGAGTGTTCCAAAACTTTTAAAATCTTGTTTTAAAATACAAAAATGTTAGTAGAAACCTCATGACATCTTGGAAAGTGTAAACCTCTTGAAAAGACATCTAAGGCCAGATTTTTAAAAGCATTCTCTAAAATTGCACCCACAGTTTTGCATATGCAGACCCCCATATATATGTACATAAATCAACTTTCTCACTGCTGTAAAACTTAGAAGCTTCTGAAAATTTGGCCCTGAGAGTCCACTGGTCTGATCCATTGCGTTACCACAGTCTTGTCAATAAGCTTGTTTAGGAGATTTTTCAGTGCAGTTTTTGCAGCTGCTTTGCCATCATACTGATACTTAAACAAAAATCCTAAAATATCAGAAGCCATGGATATATTTTGTAAACAAGAAAATCATAACTCTCTGGACAGCCAGGGCAAATATTTATTTTTAATGATGCTATGTAGTGAAGTCCTTGAAAGAGAAATTTGAGAATTTTGCCTAAGATATTGGGACACAGTTGTGTTTTTTTTAACAGTAACATGGAGCACCCATGGAACCAAACTATGGTATAGGAAGTTTTGCTGATCTGGTGAGTGCAAAGGAAGGACCTTTCTTATGGGTGAGCAGAAATGGTTCCTTGCACTTGAGGTATAATCCTGGCCATGTTTGGTACATCTACACTGAACTTAACGTAAGAATGGCCAGACCAATGGTCCATCTCGCCCAGTATCCTGTCTTACGACAGTGGCTGATGCCAGATGCTTCAAAGAGAATGAACACAAGAGGGCAATTATCAAGTGATCCATCCCCTGTTGTCCAGTCCCAGCATCTGGCAGTCAGAGTCTTAGGGACACCTAGAGCATGGGATTCCATCCCTGACCATCTTGGCAAATAGCCATTGATGGACCTGTCTTCCAGGAACGTATCTAATTCTTTTTTTAACCCAGTTATACTTTTGACCTCCACAACATTCCCTGGCAATGAGTTCTACAGGTTGACTGTGTGTTGTTTGAAGAAGTATTGGTTGATCACAGGATGACTATGAGCCGCCAATGTGATATGGCCGTTAAAAAAGCTGATGCAGTCTTGGGATGCATCAGGTGAGGTATTTCCAGGAAAGATCAGGAGGTGTTAGTACTGTTATACAAGGCACTGGTGAGACCTCATCTGGAATATTGTGTGCAGTTCTGGTCTCCCATGTTTAAGAAGGATGAATTCAAACTGGAACAGGTACAGAGAAGGGCTACTAGGATGATCTGAGGAATGGAAAACCTGTCTTATGAAAGGAGAGTCAAAGAGCTTGGCTTGTTTAGCCTAACCAAAAGAAGGCTGAGGGGAGATATGATTGCTCTTTATAAATATATCAGAGGGATAAATATCAGGGAGGGAGAGGAATTATTTAAGCTTAGTACCAATGTGGACACAAGAACAAATGGATATAAACTGGACATTAGGAAGTTTAGACTTGAAATTAGACGAAGGTTTCTAACTATTAGAGGAGTGAAGTTCTGCAACAGCCTTCCAAGGGGAGTAGTGGGGGCAAAAGACATATCTGGCTTCAAGACTAAGCTTGATAAGTTTATGGAGGAGATAGTATGATGGGATAGCCTAATTTTGGCAATTAATTGATCTTTGATTATTAGCAGGTAAATATGCCCAATAGTCTGTGATGGGATGTTAGATGGGGTGGGATCTGAGTTACTACAGAGAATTCTTTCCTGGGTGCTGGCTGGTGAGTCTTGCCCACATGCTCAGGGTTTAACAGATCGCCATATTTGGGGTCGGGAAGGAATTTTCCTCCAGGGCAGATTGGCAGAGGCCCTGGAGGTTTTTCGCCTTCCTCTGCAGCGTGGGGCACGGGTCACTTGCTGGAGGATTCTCTGCACCTTGAGGTCTTTAAACCACGATTTGAGGACTTCAGTAACTCAGGCATAGGTTAGGGGTTTGTTACAGGAGTGGGTGGGTGAGATTCTGTGGCCTGCATTGTGCAGGAGGTTAGACTAGATGATCATAATGGTCCCTTCTGACCTTAAAGTGTCTGAGTCTATGACTGTGTGTTGTTTGAAGAAGTACTTCCTTTTGTTTGTTTTAAACCTGCTGCCTATTATTTTCATTGGGTGACACCTAGTTCTTGTGTTTTGTGAAGAGGTAAATAACATTCCTTATTCACTTTCTCCACACCATTCATGATTTTATAGACATCTATCATATCCCCCTTTAGTCCTCTCTTTTCTATGATGAAAAGTCCCTGTCTTTTTAATCTCTGCCCATATGAAAGATGTTTGTTGCCCTTCTCTGTACCTTTTGCATTTCTGCTATATCTTTTTTGAGATGGGGCAGCCAGAAATGCACATGGTATTCAAGATGTGGTCGTATCATGGCTTCATATAGTGGCATTATATTTTCTTTCTTATTATCGATGCTTTTCCTAATGGTTCCTAACATTCTGTTAGCTTTTTTTATTGCTGCTGCGCATTGAGCAGATGTTTTCAGAGAACTATCCACAATGACTCCAAGATCTCTTTCTTGAGTGTAGCAGTTAATTTAGACCCCATTATTCTGTATGGATAGTTGGGATTTTGCTTTCCAATGTGCCTTACTTTGCATTTATCAACATTGAATTTCATCCATTTTGTTGCCCAGTCACCCAGTTTTGTGAGGTCCCTTTGTAACTCCTTGCAGTCTGCTTTGGACTTACAAAATTACTCAAAATAGTTGTCATCTGCAAACTTTGCCAGCTCACTGTTTACCCCTATACCCAGATCATTTATGAATACGTTGAAGAGCACTGATCCCAGTACAGATCCCTGGAGGACACTATATCTGTACACATTATTTATGCAGCTATGTAGCTTAACTTACCTTTATTCAGACTCTTAATTTTTACTATATTAAAAAATGATGGATGATGCACTTCTTTACTAGATGATGATAAAATTTTTTACTTGTGATTTATGGTAAACTCTGTTTGGATGGAAATTAAAATAAAATAAAATGCACAAAAAAGCATTTAAATAGTTTTATGTAATAAAACAATTTTAAATGTGCAGGATATGTAAGCAAAAAGTTTATCAAAAATATTTTGCATTTAAAACTACCTGATTCATTAAACAAATGGAAGTATTATTTGTAGTTAGTGAATTGAGCTGATTTTTGAGATTTTAGAACTAGTAGATCTCACCCTCTCACATCTCATTTTTATTAATAGATTGGAGAAGGAAAACAAGTTTTCCTGCTTTTTCAACTTCCAGTTGGTTTATTACCTTTGAATGAACTAGTTGAATAAACTGAAATGAAGAAAATATTCTCTCTGCACCTACAGAAGAGGCTACTTCTGCCCTATGCTTGTTTAGCACTTCAACAAATTCTGGTGCTTAGCCAGTGACTTCTACCAATTCTAAAACATGTGCTACTGAATATTATTTTTGTATTCAGTTTAAATTATTTTAATATATTATACTAAGGTTAGGCCTTAAAATAGGTTGTCAATTTCAACTTTAATTTTAAATAGGTATATTTTAAAATATAAACCTGTATTTGATTTAAATTAAATTCATTTTTATTTTTTTTTAATTTTCAATTTTTATTTACCCTGATGCACACGTGCAGACATATTAAAACAGCCTGGACTTGCTTTAATTTGCCTTCTTCATTTTCCAGGTGTTTATGAAACTAGGTGGAGGCTATGTCCATATCTCCAGTTTACTCTTGGAGGGTATGTCTACATGGCAGCTAGACACTTGCGGCTGGCCTGTGCCAGCCAACTGAGGCTTTTGAGCTGGGAGGGTCTCAGATCTCGTGCTCCAGGCCAAGCCCGGAAGTATACATAGCAATGAAACAGTCCCGCAGCTTGAGCCCCATGAGCCTGAGTCAGTTGGCACAGACCAGCTGCGGGTGTCTAGTTGCTATGTAGACATATCCATAGTGTCTCTGGAAAGATGGGAACACTATGGGTATGTCAACGCAGGAACTAGGGAGTGACCAGCCTACTGCTCTCTTTTTGGTGTACTTTGCATTCTTTCAAGGGGAGTTTGGTGAACCTTACACACATGCTTACCTACATGCTGGAAACTAGGAGCATGGCAAATGATCAATCCCTATCATTTGCATTTGTTTAATGATGTGCTTTTCTTTTCTTTTTTCTTTTTTGTATATTTCTAAAAAGTCATTTAATAGTATTTTGATTTTAAAATCTTTTTTTTTCCATTTGGAATCTGGGGGATTCATTCCTGATAGCACAACTTTTCTTGGCAAATAGAAATACTGAACGTTCACTTTATATCTGAAAATTATTATAACAAATATGACAGGAATAAGTGATGTGGTGTCTTTAAAGCTACTCCTCAAAAATTCCTATGTTTAACTTTTAAAGTATACAAGCGGTGTATCTGATTTTCCAGAAATTCTATTAGTGTTTTATGTGTTCTTTGAGTGTTTTTAGTTGTTCTTAAGATAGTGGGTGCTACTATGATGAGCTGTAACTAATTGCTCTTCCTCTATTCCTTCAGATATTGATGAATGCACCTTCCAGAACATTTGTGTTTTTGGTACCTGCAATAACTTACCAGGCATGTTTCACTGTATCTGCGATGATGGCTATGAACTGGATAGAACTGGAGGAAACTGTACAGGTATATCCAATTCTATACAGAAATGTGGCAGGTCTTTCAAAGAGGAGTTTAATGTCCAGTAACACCTTACTTAAAGTCATCCCGGTTAATGTTGTTACGTTGCTGATCAATTAGAGAACATGCTCGTTTAAAGTTGCACAATGCTCCCTTATAATGTTGTTTAGCAGCCGCCTGCTTTGTCCACTGCTTGCAGGAAGAGCAGCCTGTTGCAGCCAGCTGGTGGGGGCTTGGAACCAGGATGGACTGGCAGCTCTGCCCCCCCCCCCCATCAGCTCCCCTAAATTCCCTGTGCGGCAGCCGCCCAGCAGGCTATCAATTGTCCGCAGTTCAGCTGTCCCTCCCCCCACTGTCCTGTGCTGCTCCTGCCCTCTGCCTTGGAGCTGCTCCTGGGAGCCTCCTGCTTGCTGTGCAGGAGGGGAAGCGAGGGGCTGATGTCAGGGTGTCCCCCTCCCCCCTGCTCCTGCCCCCCGCTTACCCCACCCATAGAGCAGGGGGGACACATGACAGGGTCAGGACGGAGGGAGCTTGCTGGCTGCAGCTGCTGTCTCAACTTCCTGATCCCACTTATACTGTTTAAAAGCTCTCCTTCCAGTGCCCTCTGGGGAGCCGAGGTGAAAGGAGCTGGAGGAGAGGAAGCATTGCTGAATCCTGAGATAAGGCTGAAGCTAGGAAAAGGGGACCACGGGGGAAGTGGCCCAGGGAATCAAAGCAGAGTCAGTGGTGAAGGGAAAGCCAACAACAGCTGCTACCATTAGGGTCCCTGGGCTGGAACTCAGAGTAGAGGGCAGGCCCGGGATCCCCCTCCCCACCCCCATACTCTATGGAGATCCCCTGGAGAAGGGAAGCAGGAGTCGGTCCAGGCAGGAGGCCGAACTGCGCCTACTGAGCTCTACGGAGCAACAGAGACTGGGGGGTATTCCCCCTTCCCAACTCCCATACTGGCCGGTGATGAAAGTAACTCAATAGGCTGATACAATACATGCATCTGATGAAGTGGATATACACCCACGAAAGCTTGTGCTCCAATACGTCTGTTAGTCTATAAGGTGCCACAGGACTCTTTATCGCTTTTTACAGATCCAGACTAAAACGGCTACCCCCTGATACTCAATAGGCTGTGACTCTTGCCACTACATTGAGAAAGGGAAGTCACATTGGGGCCTTATCGAGTTTCTGAATCCTCCCAGAAGCGCGGGATCCACCAATACAGGCTCGGAACTATATATATATGTATAGTTTTTTGTCTGGTGAAAAAAATTTCCCTGGAACCTAACCCCGTCTATTTACATTCATCCTTATGGGGAAATTGGATTTGCTTAACATCGTTTCGCTTAATGTCGCATTTTTCAGGAACATAACTACAACGTTAAGCGAGGAGTTACTGTACCAATTCATCTATTTTTCCATTGTCCTTACTGCATGAACATGGTAAAATCAGTTGATGACTAAATGGATACATTTTAAACTATTTTTAACTCTTTTTAACTATGTACAATTAAAAGATTCAAGCTCAAAGAATAGTATTTAAGAAAACAAGTACCCCCCCAAAAATGTTTTTTCCTATGTTTTCATCTATATTCCAGACTTAGTCACCCTTTCCTTCAACCTACCTACACCTCCAAACAGAATTTTTTTGTGAGCATGTATGTGTAAACATTCATATATGTGTGTGTGCATGTGCATTTTAAATAAGAACAAAAGAGAATGAATATGGTAGTTCTTAAGTATTCATATACAATTTAATTAAGATACTAGCTGGATTTATTATAAACATTCAAAAAATATCTCTGGTAATGGGCCTCAATCCTGGCTGAGTTGTTTCAGCAATCCTTCTTTCAATCTAATACTTGTTCTCTGTTTGATAAGTGCCGGATGTGGACAAATGTGCACTAAGGAAGTTAACTTTTTTTTAAATGTTCACTATTCATTAATATGTATGGAGCATCATTCTATAAATGTACATGGTGCTTTGCAGACATAGAATTAAACATGGTCCATGAGGCTCGTCTGTTCCAGTTTAGACAGATACCCTAATACTTAAAGTGTTTGCATTGTAAGAGTGGGAGCAGATTCTGAAGAGATCAGTGATGAAAGCCTAAACAAAAAAAGTGAGTTTTAAGGAGGGATTTGAAGGAAGACAAGGAAGTTCCTTGATGCATTGGAAGAGCAGTTGTAAGTGTGGAGGAGCAACATGAAATGCTTCACAAAACTGAGAATGGGTAAAGCGTCTACAGTTTATTTTTAGAAGTCTGGACCAAACTGTACTCATATTGGAAGTGGTACAGAATCAAAGTTTTATAATAAAAAGAATTTTTTTTTTAAACTCGCTCTTTAAATAAAAGAGGGTGGGGGGCGATGCAGGGTGCAGACAGCAGCAATGTCCGATATAGAAGGCCCTCCATTGTGCATGGCAGACACAATCATTCTGTTATAGCAGTATAATTCACACATTGTCATATGTTATGCAGCTTAGATACTTCAAGTAAGAGTGGGCCCCATCTCATTCATTTTATTTGATGTTCCATTTTCTTGAATTGCCTCAATTATTATTGTTTGCCGATCATGCAATTGTGATATACTCCTTACATGGATTTCTCAGACATGCTACTAATATGCAGAGTAATATTTTAATGAGATCTATAATTAGAAAGAACTCGTTTACAACATTGCAATTTTTTCCAAACACTTTGGGACTTCCAGCATTGCCTTATTTACTCAGTACTAGAAATCATATAACCTAGTTTATCCAGTCAACCAAGTCTCCTGGTTAATTAAAGCTGTATTATGTCCTCCAGCAGAAATTGGTACTATGCATTGTTTCCTCAATTGGACAAAGTGCTATATAGCAGAGCCCTGCCCCGGGACTGGGATCCTGCGGGTCCATAATAGCAGGAGTGGGTAAAATGTATTTTGTTGCAGATGTGATTAGGTGGGCAAAAAAAAACCAGACTGCAGTAATTGCGGGAAAAAACTTTTAAACTTTTAATACTTAAATTTATGTGAGGTTTAGAACGAGATTTGATGTCTATTATAAGGAGTTAAAATATTTTTACATGGTTTAAGCAAGATTTGTTTTATTCTTTTAGTTGTAAAAATTGTCTGAATTTTATTTATATATTAACTGACCACTTTTGTTTTTTGTTTAGTGGCCTCGGGGAATCTCTCTCTCTTGTTGGGTCTAAGGTTTTGCAGATGGGAGAGGGATAAAAATGTAAGAAACAGTGTGGAAGCGGGGGAAACAGGATAGAAAAACAGTCCCATGCAGGGCTCTACTATGTAGGGCTATATGGTATTTTGGTTAAATTAAGAACTGGACAAAAGTAATGTTTCTATTAAATGTGCAACTGTAGAAATTGTTCCTGAGTGTTTCATGAACTGTAATTGCTTCAACTTCAGCTAAAAATAAAAGGTTTATCTTTCTCTCTCTCATTTGAATCATACCCTCACATCGTTCCCCACATCGTTCCTCCATTAAATCAACAGATTACAAATGTAGCTTTCCCATTTTAGATATTGATGAGTGTGCTGATCCCATTAACTGTGTTAATGGTCTCTGTGTGAATACGCCTGGGAGGTATGAGTGTAACTGCCCACCAGATTTCCAGCTGAACCCAACTGGAGTAGGTTGTGTGGGTAAGTGAAAACTATTTCAAATAAGTATGACCCATAGAAGTGGATCGAGAGGCCTCTTGTACTGATACTAGATCATTTCTAAAGATAGAGGGCCAAATTTTGCCTTGTTTTGCATCCTGTTCAAAATCAATGAGTGCAGATTTTGGTCCAGAAAATATGAATCTGTTACTGTCATGTTAGATATCAAACCATGCTCCTAAATATAGATTTACCAGTTTTAAATACTATAAACATTGTCCATTTTCTTAAAATATATGTTCTGTATATACCAGAGTGTTTGTTATTTGCATTATTGATTCCATTTTCTGGATGGACCCATGTTTCTTATTTTAGTAATTGAGTTTTAAATCTAAGAGTTCTCATGGGGTTGATGTACACTTCCTCTGAAGTAGATTTTCAAGACTTGGCTCACTGATGTGGTTAAACCTGTATCTGAATTAGAACTCCATGCAGTAGCCATTTGGATTGAAACCAACCTGTGAAAGACACACTTCAATGCAGTTTGTGTAATTCCCTCTGGTGTACTCTGGCTTAAAGTAAGCTTATGTTTACTTGTCGCTTTGCAACATGATATAGAAAGATAGTCTTGTGATTACAATACTTACACTAGCACCTAAATTGCTTGACTTCCAGTAATGGTGTCACAGACTTATTGAGTGAACTTGGGTAAATCATTTAACCTTTCAGATTGGAAATGGCACCAAAGGCCTTTTCACTTTGCTTTCTGGGGATGTCTTGGTTTTTTTTTTTTTTTTTTTTTTTTTTTTTTAAAGCATTTATATCTGTAGTAATTTAAAAAATTATGATGATGATTGCTATTGGTCTAAGTCAAATAAATAAAACCTGATTAAAACTTTTGTTAAAGAAATGTGAAGTCCTGTCAGAATGGATTCTGCTGCTCAGCTCTTCCTTCGTTCTACTTTTCCCTGTAGAATTCAAAGGGGCTCACTGTCATTGCTCAGGGTTCCAGGACCAAGCCCCACTCTACACCTCAGGCCACCAGCAGCAGAACAAGTTGGCAGCTCAGCTTATCCCAACCAATTTATTTTACAGTTTCAGGCTGCAATTTTCAAAGGTACCTAAGGAAGTTAGGTACCCAACTCCCTTTGAATTTCAGTCAGATTTGGGTGCCTGACTCTACAAGATTATTTTGAAAATCCCAGACTCAATTTTTATTCATTTTTTGAGCCGTTGAAATCACATTTCAGTGTCTAGTTCCCCTTTCCAGCTCATGAGCTGAGGACTCACTGGAGCACTGAGAATCTAATCTTCTGGGTCCTCTGGTGCAGAACATTTCTTCTAGGATCCCTCAGGCCTCCCTCAGCCAGAGGCTTCTGTCAGGCAGCTTTTCAGAAGCTTCTGAGGGTGAGTCCTGCCCTGCCTGTTGCCAGCTGACCCTCAATCTGCCAGAACATGGGTCCTTGAGTTGGATCTGTGTTTTGGGGCTCAGCCCTCCTCTGGAACCACAGTTCTGGCATGGGGAACTTGAGCAAGAGCTCCAGGATTCATCCAGAGTTTGTACCCAAACCAGAAGTCAGAAGTAAGAACTCAATTTCCTATGCAGCTGCTCCCGTACAGGATTACAGAAGGATAAGTGAGAAATCCTTTTCCATGGATAAAATTTAGATTAGTGTGCTACTGCGGGAAGCACTTTTTAAAACAAATACAGCCCTTTGGGGTGGAGAAGCAATAGTTCATTAGAAATTTGCTAATAATATAAAATAATCATTATCATCCTTCCTCATTTTCCTTCTCCAGCAGCTCTTCTCCTGGAGGATGAACTATATGATTCATACTGTGAACTCTAAAGATGGACACTCAGGAGAGCTTTCTCTACCTAAGTACTGTAATACTGTAACCTGCAAGATAATACCCATAAACAGACCAAAAAGAGGAAGGAGTTTTCAAAACTAAGGGAAAATATCTTCCTCTCCAAATAAAGTTGGATACAGCATTTCCCATGCGCTTGATCTTTGAGGACATCATAGGATCTGAATGGGAACTGCTGGCTAAAACTACCATGTTAAATAAAACATATACTGTAGAATTTTCATAAACTGTGGGAACTAGCGCAGATAGTAAAAATCAGTGCAGTCCTAATCTCATCAGAAGAAGACATTGTTCACCTTTCAGAAGGGCTTTTTCCCCCCAAAAGATCCCATAGACCATACGAGAGCAATGCTCCCAGTCTCAGTGGCTACACAGAAGTTATCTGTATGCCTGTAGATAGTAGAAAATCAACCCAAGTCATCACAGGCAGATGAGTCCAGAGGACATGCTGAAACCTAACCCAATTTATATTCTGAACTCTTATATATACACACTGTGGAAGAAAGCCTTACAGGATGGGGAGTGTAACTGGAAGACAAATAACAGGAGTTATGGGACCTCACCAAGAAAAGGAAAGCATCATCCATCTTGAATGCACAGTTTGTGCTGAAAATGTCCACACATTTCCTCAAAGGATACCACTTTCCGGTTCTCTTCAATGGCACCACCATTGATGTGTATGAACAAAAACCAGGGATAAACCAGAATTCAAAGTCCTTCTCAGAAGCAATGGAAATAATGTCTTTGACAGAGAAGAATCTTGTGTTTTGCAAGGCAGTTCATGTGAAGGGTAATCTGAAACCAAAAATAAGAAAAGAAAAAACCTTGGTCATCCTGCTAGATCCGCACTAATTTTTGGACTTGATAATGCCAGCCAAAGCACCTGGAGAAAAGATTAGACCATTTCACCATTCTTCATCCTGAGATGCTGAGACCATCTCTGATTGAAATTTTAAGCGCTAATGAAAATGAAGCGTAATTCAACAGGAATTGTCTGTTAGGGTGATTGATACAGTTTTGGTATCTAGACAGTTCTCAATCAGAAAATTCATTCATTTATTTAGACATCTGGGAAACTGTTCCATGAGACAATCAAGACTCCATCTGCAATGTCTCTAGTGGTAACACAAAGAGGAAGAGTCTCGGCCTTATCAGAGAAGAATTGCAGAGCAGCATTGTGATCCTCATACAATGCATTTACCAACTTCTACAAAGTGGGTTTCTATTTCTCTGTAGAGTAATCCTTTAGTGGTAAAGTGCTTCATGGGCCAGTTCCTTCCCTACTCTGATTCACTACTTGCTATTTCCCCTTAGTGAAGAATGAGGGGAGAATCTACACAGGAGAATGGAAAATTCCTTACCATAATTTTCTTTCTGTTAAAAGTGTCCTTCCTCATTCTACCAACCCTAGTTATTTTAGCGGCCAAGCTATAGTTTGTAACAATTTTTTTTTAAAAGTCTAAAGGAATACTACTAATACACAAAATTCTCTTAAAGTTAATTAATGCAGTTTCAGATTATTGTCTTACTGCCAATAACCAATTGTTGAAGAGTTTCTAAAGAGTTTGAAGCACTCTTCTGGTGGCTTGAGGTTGTGTCCTGTATTCCCGCCCCCAGGAGCAACACTGGCACTCCTCTGAATTCCACAGGGAAGAATCATTGCCATTCATGGAGCATAAGGGGGAGGAGCTACTAATAAAAAGAAAACTATGGTAAGAAATTTTCCATTCCCCATATTAAAATACTGGGAATAGTAAAAGTGCTATACCAGTATATGCTGTGAACTTTGAAGACATGCAAACACCTAAATACTTTAAGAAGAAGCAGCTTTGTTGACCCTCACCGTGTCATTTCTCTTGATACCCCTGAATATTAATGTGCATTAGCTTTTTTACCTTACCAGTAACTCAGAAGGATACTGTAGCCTGGGCCTGCCATCCACTAGTAGCAAGTATTAATATGATTGTCTGATCGTTCCTTCATCTAGGCCGGAAAGTGCAACTATAGTTGAATGTGTTTTACATGTAGATAATCGTATTGGCAATTGTTACCTGAAATATGGACCCCGAGGGGATGGGAGCCTATCCTGTAACACTGAAATCGGCGTTGGAGTCAGTCGCTCCTCATGCTGCTGCTCTTTGGGGAAGGCCTGGGGGATCCCCTGTGAGACTTGTCCCCCTGTAAACAGCAGTAAGCATTTTTTTAAACTTTCTTACAAAAGGTGCAAATATGAAAATGTACTTATAATCATTTAGCGTATGACCATAAACAGACTATGAAAATATCTGGCAAATTACTTCATAAGCTTATTCTCTAACGGTCTGATTGTTGAAGAAGCTCTCCATCTTATTCTCAGAGGTGATGCATAGGCCACGGACCTCAGAATCAAGAGACCTGAGTTTTGTTCCCAGCTCTGCCTCAGTGCCTGTTCCTGCACCAGTGAGGTCAATGGGACCAAAATCAAGCCATCACTGGGTGACCTTTGACAAATCACTTTTCTGTGCCTCATTTTCCCTTGCAAAAATGGGAATAATGGATAACATTTTCAAACATGCCTAAGTAACTTTCACACTTAGGTGCTCTTAAAATTGTATCCATTAACTGCATTTTTGCAGGTGAGGAATACAAGTAATAATGGTTGGTGCTTAACATCATGCTTCTTATCCAGAAAACGCCAAGTGCTTTATGAAAGTGAGCATCACTGGATAAAATTTTCAAAAGTGCCTCAGTAATTTTGCCCAATGATACTTACCTTTGAAAGCACTCAAGGTTTTAGGTATGAATAGTGCAATGTAAGTACGAAGCATTATTGTTTTATTATTTATTAAGTTATAATACTGTACAGTCTAATTTTAACAAATACTCATCTCTATTGTACAGAAGTAATAATTTCTAGGCCCTAGTTAAGATGGGAGCCACTTTATACTAGGCATTATGCAAAGAAGACACAGTCCCTGCCTTACAGGAGCTTACAGGTTAAGGCCTCATGTGTGCATGGTTACCAGTGTTATCTTAGGCTTCTATCCTGCAAAGTCTATCCACTTTCTTGACTTTATGCACTGTGATTAGTCCAGTGACTATTTGTAGTGTATGTCGTTGCAGTTCAGGGTGCTGTTAGGTTAAAAAAAGTTAAGCGACAAGGGGCAGGGACCATGTTTGTGCACTATGTTTGTACAGAGCGTAGCACAATGGGGTCCAGATCTTTGACTGGGGCTTCTTGGTGCTACTGTAATACAAATAAGAAATAATAATGGCATTAAAATACCAATGAAATTATAAATTATATAAAAAAATTCCTTAATACCAGTGTTTTATTCTACAAATAAGTAATAGCCTTTTTTTCCCCCCTAGCGGAATATAATACTCTGTGTCCAGGGGGTGAGGGATTCAGACCAAATCCCATCACTATTATCTTAGAAGGTGAGTTCATCCTGAATAATGGCTGTTATGGTTGCTACTTTACAAAAGGTGACATTTTCAAAAGTTTGCACAATAGGATGATCACTGACGAAGTGTTCACATTCATTGCATCGGAAAACCACTTATTAACATCAATAATACTAGAGTGGCAAGTTCAAACTGATGCTTGTGCGAGCAGTTACTCAATAAGGATACTCAAAACCCATTTGAGTAAGTAAATTTGGTGTTTTATAGGTGAAACAGATTTACATATATTTTGTCCACCTCATTTATTGAACAGGCCTTCAACATTTGCCCCCCAAAGCATGAGACGACCTACAAAAATCATGGTTTAATCAGTGGAAGGTTAATGTTGCTGCAAACATCTATCATAGAGTGAAAGCCTGGTCCCAGTGAATTTCCCATGCACTGTCAGCATGCAGGAATGAAGCGTTAGATACCAAACTCCCATAAACGATCATGGAAGCTAAACTCCTTACGTTCATCTTGCTGAAAATGTGCTATAGAATATGTGGGATAATCACAAACCCTCTTCCCTTTGATAATAAAGTGCAGATTTAGAAGGGAAAAAACCCAGTGAAGATTAACAGTTACTAGCACGTAACATTCCAATGGAATGGTTAAGATCTCTTGTTTCTTTACATTTCAGAGTAAGAATATGGCCTTTTCTCCCTTTGCAGATATCGATGAATGCCAGGAGTTGCCAGGTCTCTGTCAAGGTGGAAACTGCATCAATACTTTTGGCAGCTTCCAGTGTGAATGTCCACAAGGCTACTACCTCAGTGAAGAAACACGGATCTGTGAAGGTGAAATTCTGCAGTACCTTGTCCCACACCAATACACACTTGTTTGCATGTTTGCAAATATTTTGGTCTTTCAGAGTTTGTTTTCTCCTGATGCAGAATATTTCATACATAGAGAGTAGTTGATTACAGATTCATTTTCCATACAGAGTGTAAGGGTAATCTTCTTAGCTATTATGATTCCCTAATATATTGTCTCTCTTGTTTGTAAACACGAACATGCAATGTTTGTGGTACTGACACTAACAAGGAAAATGTGTGTGCAACTTCACAAGCTTCACCTTGTGATGTTTCCTCATTGTTTTTCTGTCAAGTGGGAATGTTTGGGGGGGGGGGGTGTTCATGCTAGGGTTGATCTAAGAACTGGAAACACCTCAGAGCCTGCTGCTACCCCATCTAGACCCTGTGTGATGCTCCCTTGCTCCTCTTCATCCTTAGATCCATTACCCCTTTCCTGCAGATGTTAGGAGGTGTACAAGAGTAAGGCCTGGTCTACACTAGGAGCTTATATCGAATTTAGCGCCGTTACATCGAATTAACCCTGCACCCGTCCACACCAGGAAGCTACTTAGTTCGAAATAGAGCTCTTTTAAATTCGACTTCTGTAATCCTCGAAAACGAGAGGAGTAGCGCTAAATTCGAAATGGCAATATCGAATTAGGCTAGGTGTGGATGGAAATCGACGGTAATAGCTCCGGGAGCTATCCCACAGTGCACCACTCTGTTGACGCTCTGGACAGCACTTCGAGCTCGGATGCTCTGACCAGCCACACAGGAAAAGCCCCGGGAAAATTTGAATTCCTTTTCCTGTCTGGCCAGTTTGAATCTCATTTTCTGTTTGGACAGCGTGGAGAGCTCAGCAGCACTGGCAACGATGCAGAGCTCTCCAGCAGAGTTGGCCGTGCAATCTAATAGAAAGAGGGCCCCAGCATGGACTGATCGGGAAGTCTTGGATCTCATCGCTGTGTGGGGCGATGAGTCCGTGCTTTCAGAGCTGCGCTCCAAAAGAAGGAATGCAAAGATCTACGAGAAGATCTCTAAAGCCATGGCAGAGAGAGGATACAGCCGGGATGCAACGCAGTGCCGCGTGAAAATCAAGGAGCTGAGACAAGGCTACCAAAAAACCAAAGAGGCAAACCGACGCTCCGGATCCCAGCCCCACACATCACGTTTCTACGAGGCACTGCATTCCATCCTAGGTGCGGCCGCCACCACTACCCCACCAGTGACCGTGGACTCCGAGGATGGGATATTGTCCACGGCCGGTTCCTCCTCGGAAATGTTAGGTGACGGGGAAGATGAGGAAGGAGATGAGGAGGACGAGGCAGTCGACAGCGCTTGCACCGCTGATTTCAACGACAGCCAGGAGCTCTTCATCACCCTTACCGAGATCCCCTACCAACCGTCCACAGCCCTTACCCCGGACACCGAATCAGGGGAAGGATCAAGCAGTGAGTGCTTTAAACATCTAAACATTTCATTTTAACATAAGTGGAATATTTATATTGTTAAGAATGGGCTTTTCAGTCACTCATTTAAACATAGAAACTTTTATTTATAACAAAACAGGAATATTAACTATATTAGTAATTTGTTGTTCATGATTTGGTTGGCTTAGTGAACTATTTACTCCTAACTATATATAGAAAATCAAGTACTGTCCGGATATTCATGATTAGTCCACCACAGGACGCTCCACTCTGTAGTCCGTTATGCTGAACTTAAATGAAAAGGCGGTCAATGTGCCCGGGAATGGACAGACAGTCCTCCTGGGATAGCTCGGCATAGCTCTCCTGCAGGTACCGCTCCAGCATGCGCACGAGGTTCAATGGCAGGGCGATCTTGTTTGGTCCCCCGTGGTAACACACGTTCCCACGCCATGAGTCCATCAGGTAGTCGGGGATCAGTGCGCGGCACAGCATGGCGGCATACGGCCCAGGCCTCTGCATGCTTTCACGCAGCATCCTTCCCCTCTCGGTCTCCGAGATCCTCATGAGTGTTATGTCACACATGACGCCCTGCTTTAAATTAGGGAGGGGAATGTTAGTATTGGGACTGCTTTACAGCCACGCTGTGGAGGCGGCAGAGGGGCAGCATACAGGGATCTTTCCCGGGGACAGCCGCGAGGTGGTGGGACAGGGGCAGAGCTCATGCTTCCCTGATTGCTGCCAGCAGAGAGTGGCCTTGCATTCAGTGCGAAAGGAGCCCAGTGCTACTATTACATGTTTAAGCTGCCACAAGTCTACGGCTTACCATGTTTTCCTGCAGCAGAAGTAGAGGTGTCCTGCAACGCTTCTCTGATCGCAACTGCAGGACCCCAGACACATAAGGCGAGGGCCGAAAATTCGACCTTGTCCTGAGTGCGCATGTGAAAGGTGCAGTGCATGGTGTTGTTCACAGAGAAAGACTATGCTCTTTGTTAGCAACTTCATTTATCTGTCTCAGGAATTTACTCCCTTTTTCCCATTCCCACAGACACATCTGCGACTGTCTCCCAACCCAGCCTGGCATCACACTCCCAGAGGCTAGCGCAGATTAGAAGAAGGAAGAGAAAAACTCGTGAAGACATGTTTTATGAACTTATGGAGTGCTCACGAGAGCAGGCAGCCCAGACGACACAGTGGAGGGAGAACTTGTCACAAATGCACAGAGCAGTCATGCAACGGGAGGAGAGGTGGCGCCAGGAGGACCAGCAGGCTACTCAAACCCTGCTTGGACTAATGAGGGAGCAAACGGAGACGCTCCGGCGCCTAGTGGATGTTCTGCAAGACCGGAGGCAGGAGGACAGAGCACTGCTGCTGTCTATCTCTAACCGCCCTCCCCCGCCACCAAGTCCCACACCCCCCTCACCAAAAGTACAAAGAAGGAGGGGCGGCAAGGTCCGTTAAAACTGTCAGTCGGCCACTGCACACTGCTGCAGCAATGGAAGGCTCTCGTTCCAAAGTTTGAAAAGTCCTTTCCTACCCATCTCACACTAGCCCATGTCCAAGTTTCCTCCCCCCCCCCCCCCTTTTCATGTGCGGTTCACAATAAAACATCTGTTTCTGTTAAGTACTGTTTCCGAGAGTGTCTTTTGGAGGGGATTGTGTCTGAAGGGGGGGAAGGGGTTTGTTACTTGGACAGGACAGTCATCTGTAGCAGGCTACAGAGGCAGGGGCAGGTCCAGCATCAGGACACATACACAGCACAGTCACCAGTTACCCTGGTCAGTCTGGGAGGCGGTTTTCTTGTTCTGGGGTGCGAGGGGGTTGATCTGTGACTTTGTGTCGGGGGAGGGCAGTTAGAGATCCTATGCCGCGGTCCTTATCCTGGATCACAGAGCCACGCAGCAGGGGATCTGTTACCCTCCGCCCCCTGCCAGAAAGTCACTTGGCCGACACATACATCCAGTCCCGCCCAGGACTGCTGGCAGGCTGCGTTGAAACAACCAATCCAGCACTGCGGAGCCTGTCATTCCCGGACTTTAGAAGCATCATTTGCATCAAAACACTAAGCCCGCCCCCCGCCACAGTCTGCGTCCCCGGTTTAAAACATTCCCGCGAAAACAGTAAAAAAGAGAACCTTGTGCATTAACAGAACAGAACAGATTTTATTTGTTGGGAAGGTGGGGAAGGGGGTATGTAACTTGGAAGGATAGTCAACAGTAACTGGGTAAAGAAACGGGGGCAGGTTCAGCATCTGTGTCCACAAAGTAAAAAGTCACTGGAGACCCTGTTCAGTCAGGAACCTGGCTTTCAAAGCCTCCCTGATGCACAGCGCGTCCCGCTGTGATCTTCTAATCGCCCTGCTGTCTGGCTGGACGTAATCAGAAGCCAGGCTATTTGCCTCAACCTCCCACCCCGACATATAGGTCTCCCCCTTGCTCTCACACAAATTGTGGAGCACACAGCAAGCAGCTATCACAATCGGGATATTGGTCTCGCTGAGATCACAGCGAGTGAGTAGGCTTCTCCATCTCCCCTTGAGACGGCCAAAAGCACACTCCACCACCATTCTGCACTTGCTGAGCCGGTAGTTGAATAGTTCTTTCCCTGAGTCCAGTGCGCCAGTGTAGGGCTTCATGAGCCAGGGCATTAGCGGGTATGCAGGGTCCCCGAGGATGACTGTAGGCATCTCCACATCCCCAACAGTTACTTTGTGGTCCGGGAAGTAAAGACCTTCCTGCAGCCGTCTACACAGACCAGAGTTCCTGAACACCCTAGCGTCACGAACCTTGCCAGGCCATCCAACGTAGATATTGGTAAAACGTCCCCGATGGTCCACCAGTGCTTGCAGCACCATGGAAAAGTAGCCCTTCCGGTTGATGTACTGGCTAGCCTGGTGGTCCGGTGCCAGGATAGGGATGTGAGTCCCATCTATAGCCCCACCGCAGTTTGGGAATCCCATCTCGGCAAAGCCATCTCTGATGAGCTCCACGTTTCCCAGGGTCACTACCTTAGATAGCAGTAGCTTGACGATTGCCCTGGCTACTTGCATAACAGCAACCCCCACGGTAGACTTGCCCACGCCAAACTGGTTAGCGACGGACCGGTAGCTGTCTGGCGTTGCGAGCTTCCAGAGGGCTATGGCCACTCGCTTCTGGACAGTCAGGGCTGCCCGCATCCGGGTGTCCTTTCGCTTCAGGGAAGGGGACAGCAACTCACACAGTTCGAGGAAAGTCCCCTTCCGCATGCGAAAGTTGCGCAGCCACTGGGATTCATCCCAGACCTGCAGCACTATGCGGTCCCACCATTCCGTGCTGGTTTCACGGGCCCAGAATCGCCGTTCAACAGTATCAACAAGACCCAGTGACAGCGAGATGTCCTGGGCGCTGGGTCTCATGTTCTCAGAGAGGTCGGAGCTAGTGTCCGACTTCATGCCGTCACGGTAGTGCCGTAGCCTCCTCTCATGATTGATCTGCAGCTGCCTCTGGTACAGGTGGAGGAGAAGCTGCGAGGCGTTGAGAACTGCCACAACTGCAGCGATGGTCGCAGCGGGATCCATGCTTGCACTGCTGTGGCGTCCGCGCTGTCAGTAATCAGAAAAGCGCGCGAACTGATTTCCCGCCGGCGCTTTCAGGGAGGGAGGGAGGGAGGGAGGGCTTGAGTGACGGACGGATGACGACAGGCGCCCAAAAGCACCCTCGACACATTTTTTTACCCAGAAGGCATTTGGGGCTCGACCCAGAATTCCAATGGGCAGGGGGGACTGCGGGAACTGTGGGATAGCTGCCCACAGTGCACCGCTTCCAATGTCGACGCTTGCCCCGTTAGTGTGGACTCACAAAGTCTCACAAAGTCGAATTACTGTCCTTAGTGTGGACACACACGTTCGACTTAGTAATATCGATTCCACATAGTCGAATTAACTAAAATCGAAGTACTCTCGTAGTGTAGACAAGGCCTAAGACTCCTTCTGAGTAAGTGCATCAAACCTAGACAAATCTTATGAGGCATATTGTAGGTTCCCCTAACCCCAGCCCTGCAAGCTGTGTAGGGAGCTTGTCAGGCCCCATCAGCCTCTCTAGACCTTAAGAAACTCTTGGCCTACCTCCCCTCCAGAAGTCTTATGTGGCTTATCTCAGGCCCTCCACCTCCATGGTGACTTTTTGTAGTTACCCCCCTCATTCCAAATCCCCCTCATACCTCAGCAAATACTAGGAATCCCATTCATTCTGACAAGTCTAAACAGGATTGTTATTCCTCACCCAACTAAGATATTTAGATTTGTGAGGCGGATTAAAGCCTATTTATGCTTATCAAGTGTGGTGAGCCTAAGAAGGATCCCTGAGGTTGAGGGAGTTTTTAGGGCCTTAACAAGATGTCTAAGGCTTGCAAGGGGATGGGATGTCTTCAGCATGTGTCCCAATGTTTTCAAGGTGCTGGTGGGCATTAAGACTTAGAAACGGGCTCCAGACTACATTCTTAAGTCTATAGGAAGGGTGAAATATCAATAGTTCTCTATTGCCTTATTGCCCCCCCCCCCTGCTGCCACATAATCCCGTGTTAATCTTGTCCTATGCTCCCCTTCATTTTCTATCACTGTTCCCCACTCTGCCAGCACCCTTCATGTCCCCCTTCTACATTGCCCTCTGCTCTGCTGCTTCAATGTCCCTCCAGTCTCCTTCCCCCACACTTGCATCTCCAATGTACTTCAAGGACTGTAGGAAGTGAGCACTTTTTAGATAGTCAACAATGGGAGGTGGTGGGGTGTGGAAATAGTGGGCTAGCCGGGGCTTGTGAGGGCACCGTAGCAAGGAACATTCTTCCCTGGAGTATACGAATCCAGTAAACTTTTAATTGTCTCCCACTTTCTATTCTCAAGCCTGGCGCTGGTGGAAATAAATACATTTTAGAAGACTAGTTTAGCTGGTGACAACCTTTTAAAATGTATCTTATTTTATGTACAATTTGTCTGATTAACTTGAATTGTATTAGAAAAATTTTCCCTCAGGATTGGCTTACATTTTGAGGTCTGTCTTTGCATGGAAAAGGGACAGAGACTTACTATTGTTTTGAAATCAGTGCTTGGGTCTCCGCAATCATTTGCTGGCATACTTTATACTCATTGGAGCAATTCTGATGTTAGTATATTTAAATGTTAATAAGTTGGCAAATGAGAGTTTTAAGTAACTAAACTTTGTTCTTTTGTAGTAGATCTCAGCTAGGTAAGTTCAGTAAACTACGTTTTATTTCTCCCCATCTTTGGTTTTTTGGGCAGATTGTTTGCTACCAAGTTTCAAAAAAGTTAAAAGGATTTTTAACTGTCATGATCTCTGTTTTAGGATGTCATAAATTAGTTACCGCTTCTTCAAATCATTTCAAATTTGTTAGGAAAAATGCTACTGCAACTTCTGACCAGCCTACCAATTCTGAGGCCAACATTCCTATATTCACTGCGTTTAGGTGAAGAGAGAGGGCAAAATTGCGTTTGTAGTGGAAGCTCTTGTTTCAGATGTAGCTATGGAGTATGCTATGCTGGTTACACACCACAAAGAAAGATAAGGCCCATACCTTTGAGGTTACAATATCAATGTAGCTGTAATGTGATAATGGAGGGTAACACACAATAGGGAAAAAGATGGGGTGAGGAAGAACAAGGGTTACAGCAACAAGATTATGTGGTTATTCAGCATATGCATGTGCATTACTAAAATGTGTTTTGAATAGATATTGACTTTCTCCTTTTAGGCACCATGGTAGAAGTGAATCTCAAGGAGGGATTTGAATGAAGAGAGGGTCATGGGTTGGTGGATCACAGTAGGGAGTTAATTGCTTACAATGAGGGGTGGGATGGAAAAAATGGTACTGAAATGCCTCTGGAAGTGGCAGGCAAATGAAATACTAAGGTTCACATCATTGGTGGAGTAGATGGGACAGGAAGTGACTCAGCCTCAACAAATCTTGAATTCTTGACAAGTGCTGTCTTCTGCTTCAGGGATTGGAGGAAATCAAACATACAGGAGAACAATAATACATTTCAGCTGCTGCCACAAAAGCCTGTTTAAATCAAAGCTGAGCAATGCACCCTGTGTTTTGTAAATATTTCTTCTTTGCTATGTTGGAGTAGTTTAATATGGACTTATTTCTTATAATTATTTATTTGGGAAAGTTCCTCTTGTCTCTTTGTGAACTGTACTTTTTCATTTGTTCTCTCTAGATATTGATGAGTGTGTTGCACATCCTGGTGTCTGTGGCCCTGGGACCTGCTACAACACTCTGGGGAACTACACCTGCATCTGTCCTCCTGAATACATGCAGGTGAATGGAGGACACAATTGCATGGGTATGTAAAACTTGTTTACCTGACATGCTGTAGTGCTCAGAGCTGTTTTGGACCTCATCTGGCTGCTTAAAGTCTTCCCTGCAACAAGGCTGACTTTGAAATCTTAGAAGTGTATAGCTTCTTTTAAGTACCTTATCAGAACATTAAACTTAAATGATTGCAACTGCAATGCTTAAAAGCTCTTGAGACAGTATCACCTTTTCTAACCTTTATTGCAAAACTGCCACATCAGATAGCCATGAAAGAGTAATATGAAATGACTACGTGTGTTCTATTCTCTAACAGAAGTCAGAGCTTTTCATTTTCACACATAATTTTTTGTATGTATATTTGACTTCCAGTTGGTGAGTCTGCTAGGAAATGGGTCTTAAGAACATCTACTTTTTTTTTTTTTTAGTTTCTTTGAAATTTTTCTCTCTTGTAAGACATCCGTGACCGAATGGAGATGGAACTGTATCAGCTTGAACAAATACACTCAGCCAAAGTAATAGGGAGACAAAGTATAGTTTAATTAAGGTGATTTAATCTATAGAAAACGTTTTTTGTTTTGTTTTTGTTTTTTTTAATGTATGCTGCTTGCAGTCTCAGGGTCACTCTGAGTCAGAATTCATGAATCACAGTGGCTAGATCAGTAGTTGAAAGGATTTGACTTTCGGCCGAACTACTTTGTTGGTTACTACAATGTGCCAGCTGCTTCTGGTGCACCCCGTCATGGCCTAGGGTCACCCAAAGGCAGCCTGCCTTATTTTCCCCTTTTGGAATGTTCAAAAAAAACTTCTCCCAGGTTTTTTCTTGGTCAAAAATACCCCTCCTTGGGGACTGGGTTTATTTTTTATATATATATATCGCGACCCGATATAACACGAATTCGGATATAACGCGGTAAAGCAGTGCTCTGGGGGGGCGGGGCTGTGCACTCCGGCAGATCAAAGCAAGTTCGATATAACGCGGTAAGATGTTTTGGCTCCCGAGGGGACAGCGTTATATCGGGGTAGAGGTGTGTGTATGTGTGTGTATATATATATGTATGTGTGTGTGTGTGTGTGTATGTATATATATATATATATAAATTTACTGTAGAGGCTATGTCGAAAGCTTCATGGTCTGCAGAGAAAGTGACAAATAATTATCTTGTCTTGGACCCCACCCACTGTCAACCCAGGTTTGATTTACCATGAAGGCAATGGAGCCTTCTGAACCAGCTTCGTACCAGATATGGAATTTGTGCTGCAGCAGAATTTCAGTGGTGTTTTAGAGACAGTCCACTATGTCAATGTGGACAGCCACAAATCATGACACCAAATAGTTGAGGACTGCACAATGACTCAACTTCCGGGAGGTCTTCATGCCTTGAACCTCGTTGATAAGAACGCTGTGGCTTGGCTTGACCTGATTGCATATTCCAAATACATATAAACAAACTAAAACTCAAAATCCCAAACCAAGTCAATTCATAAACCCACCCAAGACAAGGTTTCTCTTACTCCTCCCAAGCCTCCCTGCCTGAGGCAACTCCCTTGGTTTTGGATCTTCCCTGAAGGAGCCTTTCCTTACTCCTGGAGAGACTGCCACAGATTCCTGAACTTCTCCCTTCATTGCAGTCACCTGCTGCCCTTTATAAGGAATTGCCTGATTCAATCTAGGTGTACCTCATTCTGTAATCAGGTGTACCCCAGTCCTCCAGCCCTTAAGAGGATAGCCTCCCTGTTGCAGTTACCTTGTAACTCTGAGTGTTTTCCCATGTAGATATGAGAAAGAGCTTTTGCTATAGAAGCTACAATGGAACCTCCTGTGAGAATGAACTGCCCTTTAACGTGACCAAGAGGATGTGCTGCTGCACGTACAATGTTGGCAAAGCCTGGAACAAGCCTTGTGAGCCGTGTCCAACCCCAGGAACAGGTAAGACTTCCCCTAACAATCCTGTTACATTAACTTCCACATCATCTTAGCTCCCTCTCTGTATCAGTTAGTGTGAGTTTCAGTCAAGATTATGCCATTGTCCAAAGGGAATGCAGAGTGATGCTATTCATGTTAGCTGCCACCAACCGTGCGTAATCTTCATGGGCTAGTCTGAGTTCAGGCATCTGCCATCATGATCCCCATGGTTGAAAGTCTGACATGGTACAGTAATGGTGTTGGCACAAAGCAGCTGCAACCTCCCCTCCGACCTAAAGGCAGTCAGTGTTGCCCAAATATTGAGCAGTGGTGGATGTGGCCAAGACAGCTGGGTGATATGACAACTCCATTCACCTGGCTGAAGCCTCTTCCAGAGAGGTGCCTAGAGAGCACATGACAGGAATTAAAGATGTTCCTGTTGGCTGCAAGTGGGAGTGAGGGCAGGCGGCAACACCAGTATCTGACCTTCCTTGGGTGAGTTGTCCCCAAGGGAGCAGGAAGGTGTTGATTGCATCCCCCATCACTGGCAGAGTGAATCTGGCCCGGAGGCTAAAAGGACCACACAAGTTTTTGTTTTATGTAGAATGGAGTACAGTGCTGTGGATTTGTTAATTTTTGGATGAATTGTATTCTTAATAATTGCCAAAGCACTTACAGCCTCGTGTAGGTACTTTTACGGACATAAATCTAATTATAATTGAAATTAAAATATGTGTGTATAACAAATTATAATATAAAAAGCCACAAGATACATGCCAAAAGGCATGTCATGGGCAGTGCCTTTTCTCCATGCATTTACGCTGCCATGTAGATAGCTGCAGAATTCTCACTTGTAAAGCTGCTGCATAAATTACCACCCAGAAGGCTTGGAAGAGAGAGATGGTCAGGCAGTGACTGAGGTGGCCCAAGATGCAGACAATACAGTGATTTTTGGAAGAGGTGCTACAAGAGCAGAGTCCCTACTCCAATGGAGTAGCAGACCTCAGCAAGACTGGCACCTTCTCTAGCTATGGAACTGCTAAGGTCCACAAGTGAGACCTTACCACATAAATCTGGGAGCTGCATAACCTATCTCTAATGTGCATGAACAAGGGGCCTTGGTCATCTGTCTGCTCTGTGTATTATCTGATATTATTTTCTCAGCACCCTGCAAAATTAGTAATCAAATAGAAAGAGCATAGTGCATTTGTCAACATGATAAACCCCCACCAGAATACCTTTTTTCATCCCAATGTATGGGATTTCAGGAAAAGTGCAATTGAATGTTTTTTGCATCCCACTTTTTTCTGAAGCTCAAAATGAGGAAGGAACGACTTCCTGGATTACAACACCAGCAGGAAAATCATCAAACCTATAGTAATTCATGGAATTCATAAATAAATGCTGACATTCAGCAATCAAGCAGAGGTCTCATAATGTACTGGGATAAAAATAATCACTTGTATAGCAAAAGATGCTTTTTATTATGTTACTGGTTTTGCCCCTAAATCAGTGATACTCAACCTGCAGTTGTAGTGCTGGATGCATCTTTAGTGGAGTCCATATAACTGAAGTGGTCCTTTTGCTCTCCCTTGTCTACCACGTGGCAGAGGACAGAATGATATCCAAATGGATCAGAACCGCTTGGAGACACCCTGTCCTACAGGCAGCCAGGAAGGAGCAAAAAGGGACTGAAAGGAGAAACACTTTCCTTCCTGTAGCAGGAGTATGAAGAGTGAAGATATGTACTCTTCTTCTAGCAACCAAATGTGTGAAATGAAAGCAAGTGTGAGAGATGAAATACTATGTTGCAGTCGCAGAAAGCCACAACATATTTATGGTGGAATATCCTAACGTAGTATAGTGATGCTTTCATCATGATCTTGAGCTGCAATAACATGATGTCAGGATCTCATACAGAGAGTATTTATGGCTGTGTGACACCATTGAATAAGAAAGTGTCTCTGTAGCCGTTCTTAAATGCTCTTTAAAACCTCTCTGCCTCAGCAATTCTGCAAATAGTTAGAGTTAAAATATCTCTGTTTCAGGACTTTGCCTGGTTGGCTTTTCTCCTTTAGATGTTTTTGCTGCAGTTGGAGACATTTCTGAACCTCTAATTCCACTAAGGAAGGGGTTTGTGTGCGGGGTATCAAACACAAATTCCAATTGTAAATGGTTGAATAGCTACAGTTATTATGAGATAATGAGTATGTTCTGAAATCTGGGTGTAGGCTGCACATCACAGAAGCAGAGGTTATGGTGCATTGACCGTGACCAGCTTGCTGGCTTCAGCCCAGTAGCTCATTAAAAGTGGTGTTATGCTTTGATGCGAACTATATTGTTCATCTCAATGAACTTAGCCTTTACATCTTCTCTTTCTGAATAACTCTTGTTTTTTATGTTTATGTTTGACAAATAGTCTCACTGTCTCGTGTATTTGGGTAACAAAGATTATATAGTTTAATGTTGCACATGCATGTGAATCACATCTATTAACATTAGACAGGCCCCCAACCTTCAAAAATAAATGCTCTTGTAAGTTTTTACCCTCTCTGCCACTTCTCATTTATGACCAAATTGTATCTGACTGGTTGGTTCATCATTTGAGGTATAAGTAAATCATGAGGGATTAGTTACTGTTAACTCTCGGATCTTACTGTCTTTATGAAATGTAATGTAGTAATAAGTACAGTATATGGTATTTGAAAATTACATACAAAAATCTAAATTTAAAAATGTTAAGGTTGCAAAGTCAAGCAATCAAAAGTTAGAAAATGCCAAAATTAAGGCATTTTTTGCCTTTGCATATGCATTGTGAAACAGTCTTTAACTAGCCAATCACATACTATTTTTTCCTGCATTATGCCTGCTCTTGCCCTGTGCACACACAATGCATCCAGAGGTCCCCTAACAATCTATTAATTGTTTTCACTTTCAGATAGCTGGTCACCAGCAAAACATTTAGAAAAGCTAATTTCAACTGAAAGCTTAGGGCCAAATTAAGGCTCCAAAAGGAGCTAACATGGCTGCCCCTAGAGGAGCCTTGATTTGTCCCAAAGTTTTCAGATGCAATTGGCTTTTCTAAATGTTTTGCTGATGACCAATTATCTGAAAGTGAAAATAATTAATAGATTTTAAGGTCACAAGGGGACCACTGTTAGGCTTCCTGTATAGCACAGGTCATTGAATATCACACAGTGACTTCTGCATGAAGCCCAAAAACTTGTGGTTGAACTGGAACATGGGTAAAAATTTGAAAAGCATTGACATGACTGAGAGTCAATAGTACTAAGGCTTCTCAGTGCGTAAATGAGACTTAGACGCCTACATCACTTAGGTGCTTTTGCAAATTTAACCCTTTGTCTTTTAGAAACATATTTCTTCTTGATTTAATGACTCCCAAGTGATGGAGAATCCACCACATCCCATGGAAGGTTGTACTAATGTTTAATTAGCCTTAACTGCTGGAAATTGTGCCTTATTTTCTCATAATGTTAGTAGTATGGAAACTTAACACCAGAAACTATAAATCAGTTTTCACTTTGTTTTAATGCTGATGTAATGACTGAAAGAAAAGCTTAGTAACATTTCAACATTGTCTCAAATTCTGCCTTTAAATACATCATGAAATGAATAGCAACTGTACGTTCACATCCCAGGGCAGTATTCGGTGGTAAGTATTCACACAAAAAGTTATTTTGTCCCAGCTCCCCTATTTCACTGCAAGATGCACGAGGCTGCCAATAGTCAGTGTTTTACAGATTCGACGTAGGGAGAGATGTTTCTTGTTGTGCGAAACTACACATGTTGATCAAAATGGGTCCATTTTTCCCTTTTAAAAGTTCACTATGTATTGTGAAGATTTTCTTATGAACATTGCTGTGCTGGTAAAGTCTAACAGAGGAGGTTTGCTGTCACACCCTGCACTAATTGATTCCACTAAATGCTGGAAAAAAGCTTATATACAAGTAACTGAATTAATCTAAATATATCACCACTGCAAATCCACACTCTAGGAGTCACGTGCCTTGCCTTGAAAGCCAGGGGTCAACAGATTGTAGTAAAAGCCATTAGGGTTGTCTACATCCTGCATCCTCAAGATGTCCTGGAAGAGAGGGAGTAGTAGTCCCCTATATCTCCCTGAGTTCCTCGCCATTTCAATTACAAAAATCTCTGAAGAGGAGAGGAGAATAGGAGAGACCAGTGTGGATCCTTAGAGTTAATGTATTCAGCAAAACCTAGTTACTGTTAAGTTACTTTCAGTTTCCCTAGTAAAATTGCCTCTGTAGATCCTCAACTGTAGGAGATTAGAAAGTAGTAACAAACCTCAAGAAGTAGGGTGAGGAGTGCTGCTTAAACAGAAAATGAAGGCCTGCTCTCCCAAACTCAACATCTGATCTAGCTCCAAATGGAACAAATAATGATAGATAGAAGTGTGAATGAATTTCTGAGTGGCAGCTGCACTTATTGGCAAATTTGCTTTTAAATTTTACTTAGACAAACCGCAGTTTCCTATCAATACTAGAATTGACTGGAAGAGCTCTTGGAAAGCTGAGGAAACTTAAAAAATAATTATTGAGGGCCTATACATATTCTTTACAAATGCATAATTTGTTTCATGTTTAGCGGAATTTAAGACCATATGTGGGAACATTCCTGGCTTCACCTTTGACATCCATACTGGCAAAGCTGTTGGTAAGTTTTATTAAATGTATTTTCAACAAGTAATTTTTTGCAGCATGGTGTGTCATAGCAATATAATAATACTGCCATGAATGCTGTATACCAACTGTATGTAATAAAACTCTAATTCCATCATGGGGTTCTGGTGACATCATAAATTGCAGGAGTATGTGGTTTGTTCAGGTCACTAAAACTCATGTTTACTTGGATTTATAATGAATGTTATTTTAATATAACAGTTGTATGAAAAAAATCTCCCTTCCCGCAACTGGCATTTTACATGCTTCCCTCTCTCCCTTTGGAGCTGTATAACCGTCTGCATTTCTCTGCTACATCCTGACAATTTCAGAAAAGTTCAGAAAGTTTAGAATAAGATTTTTATTATATATCTCAGTTTTTATTAAGTATTTTTCTAGTGCCAGGTCTTCTTATGACTGCTATCATTCCTTTCCCTCTCCATCCCAGTACATGGTTATGACTGATAGATGCTTTAAAAGAATAATTGTTATGCTATACAAAGCACACGGGATCTTTTAAGGAGGGAAAGGCAAATACGCCGCATTTATTGAAAATACAACAGTTAGCATATGCTTTACACACACACACACACACACACACACACACACACACACACACACACACACACACACACACACACACACACACACACACACACACACACACTCCTGCCAGTTGATGTTTATAGTTACCAGTCTGTTGTAGCTCGAGTCAATCTAATGGCCAGTTAGATTGAGTACGAGTGAGGAGCTGGGGGTCTGTCGGTCGCGATCCGATGCTCCGAGGCGTCGCAGGACTGAACCCAGAGTTCCATGGCAAAACACCCCGGCTTTATGGTTGTAAATTCCCATCTGAGTCCATGCATTTTGCAATGTCATCCTGTAATCATTAGTCCTTACGTGGTGTTAATCTTGGGTTTTTCTGCTGTTATCATTTGATGGTTATTGTCAGGCTTCCCATCGTTATCTCCTATTTGTTGTCTCGCCTTCGGGGGTGCCTGCCTCACCTCTGAGGTCGTCAATGCTGCTAACATGTTTAGCATCGGATACAATGGATGTTTTCTGATAGACTTGGAAAGACCAGGAGACAATCACTTTTTCTTGACCATCTGGACATTTGTGATGGGTTTCACACCTTATCTTTTCCTGATGCATGCATTCCTCATTCACACAAACAATCTCTTACAGAAACCTTCAAAGGTATACGGACAGCAGTATTTTATATTCAGCAGAATACATTGTAAATCAAGCCTTGCTAAATCTTATAACTAAAACAATTCATATTGGGGCTTCAGGCCCTCAATATTCTTCTAATCTCCTTACCATAGATACAATACAAGATCCTGTCTCTTACTTACTAAAACCTTAAAACAAAGAAATGTATATTTAACTAGAGTGCCTAATTTGTAATACATATAGGAAACCATAGTAGACATTATAACTTATCCTAAAACAAAAGGGTGACCATAATCAGTCATAAGGATTGTTCTGGCCTGTCATTCCTTTCTGCTATTCAAAAAGGGTGGCTGGCAGGATGAAATCAAATCATACATTGATTCTCATAGTACAATTATAAAATCCTGCTCCTACATAATTACCTATAAGAAACTTCCCTCTTAAGTTTCTTTGGGACTTTTCTGCATGCATAACACTTTATATACTGGAAACAGATATTTAATATTCAGTGTTATCCCATTCCCATATCTCTTTTCTTCCTTCTTTCAGCTTCCTAACTGATTTAAATTAATAATCCAAATCTTGAGCTTCTTTATTGAATATCATATAATTTATTTGCCCCATCTCTCACAACAGCAGCATGTTTAGGTTTTATATATAGCTGACAGCATAGTGAAATATAGAGAATCCATGTGGTACATAAAGCCTTACAATACTCTGTGTGACTAATGTATATTCACTTTCAGATATTGATGAATGTAAGGAGATCCCAGGGATCTGTGCAAATGGTGTTTGCATTAACCAGATTGGCAGTTTCCGCTGTGAATGTCCCACAGGATTCAGCTACAGTGACCTACTCTTGGTCTGTGAAGGTGATCTGAATGAGAGGTTTTTTTCTGTTTTGTCCCCACAAGCATGCTTATTGTAAAGGAGCATCAGGGCATAAGTTCAGTGCAATTAATACCTTAGGAGGAACAGGTTGTGAGCATTCTTTCAATGGTTATCTCATAATGACCTTAGTAGGTACTTGTCTTTAAAGAAATAAATGTATGTGCCAGACAATTTCTGACACAGGTTTTGTTATATTGGTTTTCATGCAACCTACTAACTCTTAAACATGTTTCCTTAACAGTCCTTTCTCCTTTCTAGACCAGGCATTGTTTTGTTTTCTTATTTACCTTTGGGAGTGAATTTAGCACTCCTGAATATGAGGGAATAACAGCACTCTCTTGAACACCACACTTTTGCAAATGCATCTCATTCCTGATCTACTCTTCCAGTACTCTCCTAGGTAGAGACATATTAGTCATATCCAGTTGTGCAATGTTGTTATGACAATAAAACATGGGAATTAGAATTAGATCACTATAATAATTTTCACTTTTGCCCTAACCTTGGATTTGAGTTCAAGTCTAGAGGTGAAATCCTGCTTCTGTGGGAATTTTGCCATAGCTTCAGAGGAGTCAAGATTTCACCCCAGAAGATTAAAACACTAACACACTGCACCACTTTCCTAGTGTTTTAATTAAATTATTATTTTAATTATATAAAGTTACATAGGTATATTTATTTACCCAGACATTTATTTCATTAATTTATTTATTTACACAGACTTTTACAGTTCCATTGTCAACACAATACAGAGGGGCTGTTGTATTAATTTAGATGGAATATATGGGCCCAACGAGTTAAAGATGTTAACATGATTGTGGAAACTGTTTAATGTTAAAAAGTTTTAAACAAGGTTTGGGGTTTGGTATACAGAGACCGTAGACTACTTAATTTGATAGCAAACACACAGGTCAGAACATGTCTCAAGATTAGGATGAAGAAGACCTGGGGTCTGAGGTGATGGGAGAGGGGGGCAGCCATGATGGGGCATCCTTCCCCTTCTCTTGTCTTTTCATCAGCCAGTGTCATGGTAACCAACTTTTCTCCCCAGAGTATTCTTTTTTTTTTTTTTTTAAAGGACCCATCCCCTCATTATTTTGTTTACCAATTAGGCCTAATTTATGACACATCAATTTTGCTTCATTGATTTCCAGTTCCAGGATTTTTTTTGTTTACCAGGCATGATTTTAACACATTCCTTGAGTTATGTTGGTAGGTCTTTTTGTTTTGCTTTTGTACCTTTTTCATGAATTTTTTTGTTTATAGGTTGTTGTGACATTTTATGAACTTTGATTTTCTTTACAGTTGAGCTCACAATTAGGGCAAATTTGTAGACCAAATTATTGCAACATAATCCCTTTTTTATGAACCAGTTCCACCTCAGGTCAGACTTTGGTTCATAAAATTTCAATTACAAACAAAAATCTTATTTTACTTTGAGCATATACGGAGGAGAAAAGGCACTTGGCTATATTTTTAATTGCAAATATTGCAATTTTTTTATTTTAAAACTGGAATTTAAAAAATTTATATAATTAAATATTACAAAAATTACAGTAAAACCTTTCAGATAGTAACAAAGCTACAAACTTGCAACTTTATTTATAGCTAAAACAAAACTTAGATCTGGTACTCTTATATGTTTTAAGATGTTTAAAAACAAACTGGCTTTTATTACTTTTTTGGCTGTACGCCCAGAATGGGTAAAAATGGAAAAGACTTTCTTTACCCCCCCCCCCTCCGGTGACACAGTTAAAACTATTTAAAGCTGCACATTTACACAACTGTAAAAAATTTAATTCATGAGTGGTTAAACTTGCTTATTTGGGGAAAAACTTTACCCCGATGGCATGTTTACCTAAGTATGTTGCCCTTTATAAAAAGAAGCAACAAAATGATGTCTTTGGAACCTCTTTTGCATTCATGAGCCTTTTGCAACGTCCAAGGGTGGTAAAAATTTGCAAGCATTTTTAGACTATGACAGATCCTGCCCACCTGCTTCATCAACATTTGTGAGTCCAACATGGCCATTGTGGCAATTTACCCCACTATGGGGATCCAACCTGTAAATACTAGCATCGTCCTATCTTACATGCACAAAACAACAGCAATAATTATTGACATTAAAAACTAAACAGGAAAAATTAATTGCAAAACCCAAAACAATCACAAGAAGGTTTGGTTCTGCAAAACTCCTTGTTTTAGGGGGACTTCTTGAAATTTAATTCACAGTCAGTGCAGTAGCAGTGCTGAATTAAGCTGGCGTTCTGCTAACAGGAGGGTTTACCCAACATGTACTTTTAGTAAAAATTGCTACACTATAACTACACTTCCTTTTTGCCACTTTTAAAAAATGTCTTTACATTAAACCTATGACATTTTTACCATTTACAAAAACTACAACCCCTAAAATAAAAGAAAAAGGGAAAACAAAACAAAGCACATGTAAAAAGATTAAAAATGAAGTGCTATAAAACAATTGATAACTCTTTTAAAAAAAAATTAAAATCATGCAAAGCAAACTGTTAAATTACATTCTGATACTTCTGGGGTTTTCCTCCAGTTTAAGGCTGATTTTTAACACATTTTTGACAACTGAAGTTGTTATACTGTAAAAATATGGCTTTTATTAAAAATTTGGCAAACTTTTTCCTTTCCCTGCTGCCCCACATTTTGTACACCCTTTGCAACTTACCCACACTTTCTCGTAAGGATTTTTTAAATACACTGTTTGACTTCTGCATTGTATCAAGAACTTAAATTCCCAATTTTATGTTTATAAACTCTTGTTTTTTAAACTAACTTTAAAACAATTGTCTGTTTGCCAAGTTGCCAGCTTTTTGAGTACATATTAACCCTTTAGATTCACCCAGGGACATAAAATGTTGTATTAATTTAGATAGAATCTATGGACCCAAAGAGTCAAAAGTGTTAACGTGACTTTGAAACTGTTCAGCATTAAACAGTTTTTAAAAAGGTTAGGGTTTGACATACTGACCTTAGCCTGCTTAGTACCTTGGCAAACACACCATTTAAAAATCATTTTAACCTTATCTTAAAGATACAGAAAAGCAATTAAAGAAATGTAATGTGTTAAATAAGGCTTTTAGTTTACTAACACTCTTTGGGATATTTTCCCTTTATCTGGAGAGAGAGATTTTAGAAAGAAAAAAACCCCTTGTTTGACTGGATTTTTTTAAGATGCCATTAAAGATGGTAATAACTGTCCTTTTGTGGGGAGAGAAATAGTTAGTTGAAATGGGCTGCACGTGTTGTTATTGCTATTGTTGTTAAAGTCAGATTCCATTTCCTAAGACGATAAAACAAGACAAACACACATGAAAGGGGAGAGAAAAGAACAACAAAGAGAAAATGCAGCCACTGTCTCCTGGGGTTGACTTTCACAGTTTCACTTACAACCTTACCACTGGAAAAGGACAGGCACCACATATGGTCTTATCAGGCACTCCCTGACTTAGCAAACTTGTACCAGAATTGGGGCTGCTTGGGGCACTGCTTTTTGCTACCTCTTTATGAGCACAGACTTACAGCTGTGTTACAAGATATACAGTCCTGACCAACTAAGCCAGACTCCTATTAGACAAAAGGAAAAAGGGGAGAGAGAGATGAAAGAGAAGACATAAGGTAGAGAAGGAAAAGGACATTGGGACAGATGGTGTTTGAGATTTAGCTGGTGGTAGCGGTGTCATCTGGGTCTCTTGCTCTAGCCCAGGCTGGTCAGGACATCTCTCAGGATTAGGTTGAATCAGATCCTAGGTCTCAGGAGATGGTGGGAATAGCAGCCATGATGATGAAGCTTGCTCCAGTTACCAATTTTTCTCCCAAAGTCATTTTTTTAAGGACCCAAAAAGGGTTTATTAATTAGGCCTAATTTCTAATTTCAGTTCATTGATTTTCAGTTCTGCACTTTTTTGGCTTATCAAGCATGATTTTAACACACTCCCTGAGTTATATTAGTAGGCATTTTTGTTTGGACTAATTTAGTCTTTTTGTTTTGCTTTTGCACCTTTTTTCATTAACATATGGTTTTATAGGTTATTGTAACATGTCTTGAATTTTTACTTACATTTATAGTTAAGCTTACAATTAGGGTAAATTTGTAGGCCCAGTTATTGCAACATAATATCTGATTCTCTCCTAACCCCAGTTTTTCATTGATGGAATTCTATTAGCTTCAGTTCATTCTATTGACTAGCTTACGCTGGTGCAAGTGAGAGGAAAATCAGGATCAGAATCTCCATTCTCCATGTTATCCTTCCATGGCACTAAAAATATCTGCACTCTAGACCAAATAAATATATTGTGGTACTTGACATTTGAATTAGGATTCTTTATGTTTCAGATATTGATGAGTGCAGCAATGGAGACAATCTCTGTCAGCGAAATGCAGACTGTATCAACAGTCCTGGGAGTTACCGCTGTGAATGTGCTGCAGGTTTCAAACTTTCACCTAATGGTGCCTGTATTGGTAAGAAATCAATTGATTCCACTGCTTTGCTTGAATCCATTTGTATCTATCACATTTACATGTTTCCTGTTGAGATGCAAGAGAAACCTTTTTTTTTTTTAGTTTGCTTGTAAAAACTATGTAAAAACTTTATGCTCTAGCCATATTTCTCTGTTCATAATAATAAGAAACTCCATGAGATTTTAAAACAACTTTCTTGAGGTCAAGCTATTGCTAGAATATGTTTGAGACCTCAAAATGTATAGACAAAAAGAAAGTTGCTATAAAAACAGTTTTGTAATGATTCAGTTTTGGTTATGGATAATTCTGAGCATGATTTAAATAATTTACTAACTTTGTAAAAACATGTTTGTGAAAAATGAATGAAAAAAATAAAGTATGTCATGTGTTTTATATTTTTGTTATAGATCGCAATGAATGTTTGGAAATTCCTAATGTTTGCAGTCATGGCATGTGTGTGGACATGCAAGGAGGTTACCAGTGCATCTGTCACAATGGTTTTAAGGCATCCCAAGACCAAACCATGTGCATGGGTATGGAAGGGATATGCTTTGAATTCTAGACAATGGAATGTATCTAGAATTTGAATTGTGTTAGGAGGTTATATTCCTATTAAAGTACTGATTTCATATATTAAGTATCAATTAGACAAATTAGAATTTCCTTTAAGAAAGTGCAAAGTGCTTTGGAGTAGCCACAGGGCCACACATCACTGGGCCACATCTTCAGGGCCACACATCACTGAATAAAATATAAAATCAGTGTTCACAAAGATATGTGATGATGAATGTCTTCATATTGAAGGGAATTTAATATGATTAAATCCTTATTCTCATTGTGCTCATATGGTGATGTGAAAGAGATGTCACTAAGATACATAAATCACAAAACCAAAGGTTCTTGTTCTTGACCTTTTGGTCTGTTTAGATTTTTAAAATTGTAGACATTATATTATTATGAAAAGGTAATGCATGTATGCAGCTCCTTTTGTGTCACTGTTTGGTTAATGCTTTGAGAAAACAGCCAAATATAGCTACTGCAGCTTTTGTAAATAAGCTCTCGTGTAAATTCTGGCTCTAAGTAGGAATTCAGTGTCCCTCTGGAAATATAGGCGGTGTTCCAATTTTCTTATTATACAAATATTGGAAACTTCTTCATATGCTGCTGTGTGTCCATGTGTGTCTTCCTTTTCTCAATTTTTTTAAAACTGAATCACATTCAAATTATGTGTGCAGGGTACTTGGCAACTGACTCGTTCTAAGTCCAAATATCCAAACTTCGATTATTTAAAAAAGTAACAATATTTCATAACTTTAAACTAACAGTTTTTAAGGTTTCAAACATAAATCCTGAAAACAATTGCATATGGTAAAAATATCCCTATAATCCTGCCAACTGTTACAAAAAAATTTCAAGTCTCACCTTCCACATTACAAAAAATAAATTTAAAAATTCCTCAAAAAATCATGAAAACTGCCATTTTTTCTTAAAAACACACTAGAAACTAATACTTGAATAAAGAGCGTTTTCAAGACCCTTTTGTGTGCATACCACATTAACAAACAATTGGGAAGACGAGTTCCTGTCTACAAATTTCTTTGTCGTTGTAGATGTTGATGAATGTGAACGCCATCCATGTGGAAATGGAACTTGTAAAAACACAGTTGGATCATATAACTGTCTTTGTTACCCAGGATTTGAGCTCACTCATAATAATGACTGTATGGGTAAGTACTTTAATCCAAACTTTAATTTAATTGCTGCTGATTTGGTGTCACATATGGTTGTATTTAAAGAAACGTAAAAAACACCAAAACCATAGTCGGAACTGATCAGGGTACTAGCAAAGGCAAGGAAGTGCAGAAAATGATATTGTTACCTCATCTGTGCACTTCTGTAGATAACACTTTCTCAAGAAATCATTATTTTGGATATCATTTAAACAATTTTCTTGTTTCATTCTTTAAAAAGATGCAAGCCCTCATTCTTTGGTACACTGGGAGAGCTTTGCTCTGCTCTGATAGTGCAAAGCAGTCCCAGCCACTGGAGGATTCCTCTACATTGAGAAACCTTTGAGTAGTGTAGCCATAGTGGCTTTTGTGCCATCCGCCTCTCTTGGCTTCTGGTGTAGAAGGAAAGGAGGCATGACTGATACTCCCTTACACTCTACTAATCCCCAACTGCTGTGACAGTCCTTGGGGGCCATTGGCAACCAGCATAAATCACATCAGGGACTGGTCCAGCATCTTCAGGGGTTGCAAATATGTCTCAAAGTATCTTTTGCGTCACTCCTCACTCCCACTGGAGACTTGTGCTGAGCATTCTTCAGCCATAGTAATGATTCAGGGCCATTACTGTAAATGATACTTCATCCCAAGTTGTATGGCACTCTTCCTTATTTACAATACGTTATTTACAATTGGGCATTTGCCCAATGCATTAATAACATCTAAATCAGTGGTTCTCAATGGTCCCTTGCGTCCCAGTCAGCACACAGCTGCGGCCCGAGTGACATTCTCAGGGCTGTAACTAGGGTGAGGTGGGAGGGGCACCTGACCTGGGCGCAGAACCAGCCGGGGGGTGCAAAAATGGGTGGCATAGGATCAGGCCCAACAGTGTCAGCCCCTTACCCCAGCAGGATTGGGCCCAACAGCATTGACAGGAAGCCAGGATGCTCATCACCCCCCTACCCTGCAAGATCGCAGGTCCAGTGACCCCGGCTGGAGCAGGCTCCCTGGCACCAGGACTGCAGTGGCAGGTGGACAGGGTGGGTTGCACAGCTGAGATATGTGTCAGAGTACAGGTGCAGAGTGGGTGGTGCAGGGGTGAGAGTGCTAGGGCCGTGGGAGTCGCAGGCAGGGTCTGGGGCAAGGAGTGGGAGTGCAGGGAGTTAGGGCCATGGGAGAGGGTGCAGCTGGTGCATGAGGGACGGACTGGTGGCTGGGGGCAGTCCTTGGGGGAGATTGATGCTGGGGGCAGTTGCTGGGCAGGGGGGGCTAGATGCTGGAGGAGCAGTCCCTGGGAGGGGCATTCTGCCTGGGAGAGAGCACCCTGTCTCTACAGGGCAGGCATGTGTGCCAGCCCAGTGTTGGTGGGGGTCTGAATGCTGGGGGAGCAGTCCCTGGGTGGGGGTGGGGGCTAGATGACTGCAGGGCAGTCATCTTTGCAGGCAGGCTCTGGGGCTATGCTCCCTGGGCACTCAGACCAGCTCTGCGGAAGTGAGGGTGGCAGTACACCATGCCATGCTACCCTTACAGTAAATTAATTAATTTTAACAGTGAATGTTTTGCCTTATAATGCTCTTGGTAGACATTTGCCAGTGTTGAAAGAAAGGTACAATATCTATTTGAATCATATTGCTATCATATAACAAATACTAAAGCTTATTTTTTGTAGATGTACAGGTAGTATATATATTGTGTGGATGCAGTCCACATAACACATAGAGAGCTGCATATGCGGCCCACAATGTTAAATAGGTTGAGAACCACTGATTCAAATAAATAATTTTCTTCATTTGCATTTTTTCTAAGTTAGCTCACTTCGGTACCTCTTTTCATTCATGTTCATACATTGCAAAAGTGTTCATGATATCACTGTCTATAAGTAATTTTTTCCTTTTTGCTCAAGTCACATAGCATTCTTCTGGAAACTTGGGTTCTGGACCCCTTCTTGTTGTTATTAAGACTTCCTCTCCTCCCTTTATACTTCCTACCCCTAGACTAATAGCTTGTCACCAGCCCACCTCAGATTTTCATAGCTGAACTTCCATACCAGTGTAAAAGAGGGAGTGTCCTCAGTACTAGGGAAAGAGGGAAACCCCAGTACCAAGGAAGCAGTCTCGATTGGCCTCCCAAACTCTCTTGCCCTCCCAAGATTACTTCACTTACCCACAGTCACCACTGTTTCCAGAGTACAGCTAAGCTTTTGATAGTTTTGTACAACCATGGTTCCTGGATCATCTTTTTTAAGAGGGAGATTAAAGCCGCCTTGGGGTGGAGAACAGACTAGGTCAGTAGACATCCTCTCCTTTAAGGGGGAAGTAAGAGCCTTCACACAGGCTGAACAGGGGGGGAAAAGTCTTTAAATTCCTTCCAACTCCCGGAGAAAACCAAAACACAGTCTATAAATCATTTTTACATCCTTTTCTCCCCAGCAGAAGGAAAAAAGCAAAACTTGCTGCACATGTGCAACAGAATGCAGCTTTAAACAGAACAAAATCTACAGCACTGAACTGAAGTCCCTTCCTTCGGTGTGGCAGAATGGCTGTTGATCCACTCCCAGTAGCCCCAGCAGCTATGCTCCTCTCTCATAATGGCTCCATGCTGTTTTCAAGGAGGCTAACAAGCTCAAGTTGATTCATAGCCCAGAGTCATTCATTACTATTCGCCTTCCTGGCCTGGAGCCCCATGGCATTCTCCCTTAGCCATGTCCCTGCCCACTGAAGGATAGAATAGCTCATCACAAGGAGATAATAACCAACTACAAATATTTGAATGGAGTAAACAGCATGGAAAGAGAAAAATGTTTCATGCGCTGTAACCAGTAACACAGAAATTGCCATACTGCATCAGATAAGTGTTCCATTTAGTTCAGTATTCTGTTATCAACAGAAACCAGTATGAGATGTTTCAGAGGACGGTTGAAACCTCTGCAGTAAACAATAAGGATTATATACCTGATAGAAGAAGCATTTAATCTTCAAGTCTCAAATTAAAATATTTTAAATAACAAAGCGTAAGTTGTCTCTAAACCAACTAGAATTAACAGCTAGCTTCTTATTCTACCTAACACACACTCTTTTCCTTCCATCCACCCCATACTTTCCCATCTGCACTGTTGTTGTACACTTGTCTTTTTAAATCTATGTTACTAAAATGGCTCTGTAGAGCTAATTGGGCATTTCCAGTGCTCAGTCTCCCACTTGTCATGGTCTCCTGAACTACAGAATCAGCTTGCAGGACGCAGGATGATTCAGTGCTGACTGCATCTGGCTAAGAGAGGTGAAAACATTATCTACTACATTTCCAAAAACGTGAAAAATAACAAAACAAGTTCAGTGAAAACCTGAGCACATCTAAAACGCCAGATAAAATGCAAAATGCTCCATGGAACATTTTCTTCTCTGTGTCTGAAGGTAGTATTGCACAAAGAATCACTTGGCAGCAACTGAACATATCCAGATGCAGTAGCTGATGTAATGCTGCAAGTTTAAAAATCGTAATACCCTATAAAATGGGGTGTTGTTTAAATAGAACATATGCCTTAATGTACTGAAGTGAGAGTTACTTTCCACTAGCTGCCAACGGTTCCCTTGCTGCTCAGGATTTGTCTCTTCCATGGAATTATATATTGCAACTTTAGTGTGTTTATATGATACTGTGTCTGCATATACATTCTAACTGTTAGACGTCTTGGAAAGGCTCAACCTCTCGTTTATTTACAGATATTGATGAGTGCAGTTCCTTCTTTGGTCAGGTGTGCAGAAATGGACGATGTTTTAATGAAATTGGTTCTTTCAAATGTTTATGTAATGAAGGATATGAACTTACTCCGGATGGCAAGAATTGCATTGGTATGTACTAAACCAACTGGAGATTCCAAACTAGCTCAGTGGTTTGAGCATTGGCCTGCTAAACCCAGGGTTGTGAGTTCAATCCTTGAGGGGGCCACTTAGGGATCTGGGGCAAAATCAGTACTTGGTCCTGCTAGTGAAGGCAGGGGGCTGGACTTGATGACCTTTCAGGGTCCCTTCCGGTTCTATGAGATAGGTATATCTCCGGCCTGGTCTACACTACCCCCCAAATTCGAACTAAGGTACGCAACTTCAGCTACGTGAATAACGTAGCTGAAGTCGACATACCTTAGTTCGAACTTACCGCGGTTCAGACGCGGTCCACACGCGGCAGGCAGGCTCCCCGTCGACTCCGCGGTACTCCTCTCGCCGAGCTGGAGTACCGCAGTCGACGGCGAGCGCTTCCGGGATCGATTTATCGCGTCCAGACCAGACGCGATAAATCGAACCCAGAATTTCGATTCCCAGCCGCCGAACTAGCGGCTGGGTGTAGACCTGGCCTCCATATATTATTAAAAAAGAAATAATCAAACTGTTGGCCCCATTCAGAAGTAAATATTACAATCTGAATATCCAAGATAGAATATTGAGAACAAAAGACTTACATTAAGAAAATTGGTGGCAAAAGCGTGAGGCTTTAGAATAATGTCATTTGTTTTCCTTTCCCTAGCTTGTTTAAGTTGATGAAGTCAGGAAAGAAGGCTCATAAAAGACAACCCTCTGGCTTACATCTCTGTTGTGGATGACAATATTATCAGCCATTGTTACATAAACATAAATAATTCACTGTTGCATTAATTTCAAAATTTCCAAATCCTTATATATTCTATTTATTCTTTTAAGATACTAATGAGTGTATGGCACTTCCTGGTGCATGCTTTCCTGGTACTTGTCAGAATTTGGAAGGGTCATTCAGATGCATCTGCCCACCAGGATATGAAGTGAAAAGTGAAAGCTGTATTGGTAAGGCTAACTGTTAGTGTTACTTCGGAATGATTTACCAATATAGTAGAATATCTGGTGCAAACTTGATGAAAAACATTGTAAATATTGTTGATGAAAAGCCTCCTCTATTTTAGCAAGTCATGATGACCCGGAATGTGTAATAAGGAATAAGCAGCAGCCATCAGCAGCTGTCCTTTTAGTCAGCAGGCAAGATATTATGAGCTGTGGTGAGAGAAAAGGATGTAAGAACTCTATTTTTTAATTTGGATTAATGAAAAACATTTTTTGTGAAATGCTCAAAGAATTTACAGTGACTTTTTCTTTTCCTAATCTTTTTTCCAAATGTAAAAAGAGAGATTATCTACTGAATATATACAGTGAGTACAAAAATTGTAATTTTTGGCAAGCAGTACATTAAACAGCTATTAGAAGTATCTCGTATCATAGAATTTGAAGTTTAAAAATCTTAATTAAACTATTGAGCTACTCTTCCCTATGGAAACAGAGTTTTCTAAATCAGTTTCTCATACCAGATGTTTTCTGTTTTTGAGTCTTACAGCCCGTGGGAGCATGTGCATCAAGATTTCAATCCCACATTCATAGCAGAGATGACGAAACAGATCTTTGTTTCAGTTTTAGAATATCTTTGAGAACCCTGTTGAAAATCAGTTCAACACTTTAACATCACCTTTCTTTTCTTGTTTTGTGGAGGAGAAATACAGAGCTCTGCTCCAGTGCAGCAAGGAATTGAAACCATAGTTACCAAATTAGAAACAATACCAAAACAAGTTCAGTCGTCATCAGGAAAACTAAGAGGGCTACCATGAACCTAAAAGTGTGTGTGTGTGTGTATATATATATATATATGTGTATATATATATATATATATAATTAAGTCAGTGAGAGACTTGCTCAAGTAAGGACTGAAGAAAACCTCTGTTCATACTTCAAGATTTAGTCTGTAACAATTTAATCTATCTAAATCTAGGAACAGAGGCAGATCTCAAAGACACCGTAGATTTTCCTCTTTTAAAAGTATGATGTATTTTCTAAGATCACAAGTTTTTCATGCCAGTATCATTCTACATTGTTCAGTTTGCCTGCCGACTTTGCAGCTTCTTTTGGCTGCTGCTGCTGCCTATATTAACAACTGAGTTTGAGATTAGTCCAAATCACCTACAGTTATAAAATCCTTCAAAATGAAAGTTGTTGCGTCCCCAGGAATATCACTGTTTAAGACCATGTTTAATTTCCTCTCAGTGTCTTGTATGTTTTAGGACAACACCACAATAAAAGTATCAAATATTCCCTTTAATCAACCTTTGCAGTTCCAACAAAAAACAGAATCGCAAATTCCTACTTTCTTCATCCTGCCGGGTTAAAAAAATTCTATTAATATTTTGACTTATATCACAATGTTTTGCATTCAGTTTATTTAATGTTGCTTTTCTAATGTGCAGCCTTCTTTGTAATGCTCTGTTACTGTATCTGAAATTTGTTTATTATTGCTAAATTCAATTCATTTACAGCTGTGCAACTAGAGCTAGATGTGGGAATGAAGGCAGAGTTACTCCTGGGGGGTTTCTTTGCCAAAAAATTAAAAATTATGCAAAATTCTGCAGATTTTATTTGTCAAAATAATGCACTATAGTCACACCCGTTTCAATTGTTTTGGTAAGTTATTTAAACTACAATACAGAAAAAAGTCACAATAACTATTCAGCATTTCCTAAACACATGAAAGATAAGTTACAAATACTTGGTAACTAATACCCTGCATTCCAGTTATAATCCTGGATTTTCATTTAAATTACATTACAGAACACCAAACGGGGAGGGAAAAGGTAGAATGTCATTATAAATTGCTCTGACTTTCACACATGGAAGTCATACAGTTTTGCTAATCATTGTCCTGGACCTAGCTGGGTACTTTGGGAAGTGCTTGGTTCTGATTATCCTGACGTTTTATTGACTGCTTGGTAAATGTTTTATTTGCCCTCAAAAGTTTTTTTTTTTTTTAAATGGGTAAGTAAAAATCTAACTCCATTGTGCCACTTTGGCACAGGAAAAAAAGTGAGAAAGTGCATAGATCTTCCTAGCTGATTCCCTTACGGTCATTTATAAGGCTTTACATTACTCTGGCAATGTAGGGGCCTTAAAACTTCTACAAATTTTTATGCTCCTGGGGGAACTGACTGAGAACGGGAACAGTTAACTAACAATAGAATAATTAACAATGTTACTATGCAGACCGGTTGCTACATTTCTTCCTCAGAGAATGAGTTCAATTAACCATCAACAGCAACATTAACAAAATGTGTTTCTTTTTTTTACAAAAGCTATTTTCTTTAACTTAAAAACAAACAATTTTCAGTAACATGATACTAATATTTAATTGTTTTTTTCAATTCTCAAGAAATTACATTTTACTAGGCAGGGGGACTGCTACACTTCTGCCTCCGGGACAGAGCCTTCCTCCCGGATAACAAAAAGACCTACCCTCCTCCGTGCCCCCGGAGCCACAGTATCAAGAGAAGGGGACAGAGTCTCTCTCGCTTGTTGGCCAGCCTTGCCCCCTGACAGTAATCAACGTCTCCCCTGCATGCACGCACACCGATCCCCCCTTCCCACCAGAGTGATTTGCATCTCTGAAGCTGCTCCAGGCAGGCTGGGCTGCTGGGGAAGAGACACATGTGCCCCCGCAGATTTCTTCTGCATTTTTCTGCATGGGGGGAACAGAAATATGTGGGCCATATGAATTCTGCATCCCCACATTGGCACAGAATTCTGTCAGGAGTACAGTGTGTCTCCTTGCATGTGCAATTACATCAGATGTTGTACCATAAGTCAGTAATTATTGTATTTTTTTCTAAATGTCATTATTTATCATCATTCTCTCTCAAGACCTGGAGAGCATTTTGATCCTCTAATGAGATTTGATTTGACTAGAGGTCATGAGACAGAGTTACAACATGCATGACCCCTGTGAGAAGCAAAGACTAATTAGGGGAGCTGGTCAGGCTTTTAGGTTGACCACCTGGAAGTCAACCCAGGCCTCCAAAACTTCTGGACCCATATTGCTTGTTGAAATAAATGTGAGACAGTATCTATTTTATAAATTTTATTAAAACTGTTAAACTAAAATCAAATCACCAAAGATAAGTTATTAATATTAAAATAAGAATACAGTATTACAGCTATCAAATAAGAATCAAATCAATTCAAGCCAGAAACAGGTTCTTAGAGTATCCTATGATGTTTAGAACAGCAGATCTATGAATTTTGCAGTTGTTTGAGAAGACTTTCCTAATTGAGAATGTCTGGCCTTCCCCAAGAAGTTCAGGTAATGGCTATCAGCTTGCCTTTTGGGGGTTTGGATCTTTCTAGTTCCATGCTGGAGAATCTGAAAAGGACCAGAAACACAAGAAGATCCCTAGGGTTCACCCATTTCACCTAGACTTCATCTTTTAAAATATGTGACTACTGGGAAATTATCAAAATAGTCCATTATAACCAGGTGATCATGTCTTCCCAAAGTTGAGTATGTCAATTCTAACTTTGCTGCATGAAATTGTGAGTTCCTATCGAATCATTGGTTCTTTCTGCTGGGAATCTCTGTACTTCTGAAACGTTTCACCGTTCTGCTCACCATTTCTTCAATGCCACTATTCATCTGTGGCCAGAATACAACTTCTCTAGCTCTTTTGATGTGGTCATTCCAAAGGTGCTCTTTGTGTATTCATTCCAATGTTTTTCCTTTCTCATCACTCTGTTAGGAACCACAATCTCTTGCGAGTGTGTCTGCCATTACTTAGTGGTATCCAGGTTAGAACTTCAGGGTCACATCATAGTTCTGTATTTTTTAAAGTAGTCACTATATCCTTGATAGTGCTTCTACAAGCCACTTTTTGTGTATTGCAATCAGAGATTTATGATTACTTTCTGCTTTGAAGCTATGGCCATAAAATTGTGAAATCTAGTACATCCATATGCCAGACTTAATGTCTCTTTTTTTCAATTTGTAGATACATCTTCTTTGCAGCCATTATAGCCATACATGCATATGAGACTGGTAATCAATCAGTTCCATAACACTGTAATAGTACTACTCCCAGCCCTCCTTTCAAAGAACAGGTGGAGAGTTTGATGTCTTTCAGGGACCCAGAAAATTGCAGCTCTGGAGCTATCATCAGAATGTTGTTTAAATCATAGTACTCTCTTTTGTGCTCTGGCATCCATGCCCATTATGGTATCAGTGTTCACTTTCATGCCTGCTAGATTCTCTAACATCTGTCTCATAACATGAAATATTTCTGGAGCCTAATATATTCCCAAAGGCAGTTTTAGGAAGCAGTATCTGCCAAATTGTGTGTTGGAAGTGCAGTTCTCCTTTGTTCCTATGTGTGCTCCACCATAGAATGTGCATGTGTTTGTGCACTCTTGCGCAGAGATTTTAGTAGCAGAGTCCATGCCTGCACTCTATATATCCGTGGATTCTGATGCAAGGGTATAGGGAGAGGCAGGCATACCGCTGCTCCAGTTCCTTCTCAACTGCCCTTTGCTTGAGACAGAGCGTAGTGGAGTCCACTGTTAAAAAGATAAGAGCTGAGAAGTTAAGAAAATAAGTATTTTATTTATTGTCTTCCTAATTGTTATATTTGTTTTTTATTTGCTTTAGCACGTGTTTTTGTTTCTGCCCCTCTCCCCCAATCACTTTTCTTTTACCCTCACTCTGGTTGTCTACAGCCTCCCTGCTTGGGTTATGCCAAAGACCCAATGTTTTCAAATCCTGTCAGACCTGCCACAGGTCTTTCCCCTTCAGCAACAAGCATCCCAGCTGCCTTGGAGAGTCGTATGTCTCATCTAAGAGCAAGAGCACTAGGCTTAAAAGCAGATCTCACAAGCTGGGGGAGGATAGGCTGACGCTCCTCCTGATGGAGTGCTCATTGAGACCTGTGTGTGGGGGGGTCCAACTCCCTTCCCTCATATGTTGGCCTCAGTCACTTGATCCAGACTGGTCACTTCAAAAGACCATAAGGCAGATTCGGAAGTGAAACACATAGAGGAAGAAAACCCATTCCCCCAAGAGAGACTCTCCAAAAGGGGAAAGTCACTTCTTTAGGACAGGGAGCAAGGAGACTTTGCATCCCAGTATGAATACTGCTAAGGCTTCTGCAGGCCCCAGTACCAAGATACCAGTATCCACCAGAAAAGACTTTTGGTATGCCTCGTGCCGAGATGTCTTCTAACAAACCACCATGAGTGGCACCATTGTTAGTACTGGAACTGGAGACCTCTAGGAGACTTCTTCAACCAGTGCTCCAGTACTGCTCTTCTATGTATGCAGCCACAAGAAGCACATGGACCTTACCTCCACACTGCGCCCGATTCTGTCCCCCTCAGGTCACATGCATTCAGACTGTAATTTTTCATTGTCCCCAGTGCCATCTCAGGTTCCTGTTGAGCACTGTCCAGGCTCTCTGGTATGATCCAGGTTCCTCTCCTATGAAGCCCTCTTAGTTACAGAGGAACCTAGGTTTCCCCTCCTAAAGAGTACCCAAAAGGATCCCTCTGCTACCATCTCACTGTTTGGAGCCAGAGTGTCCTTAGGTTATCCTGCATCCCAGCATACAGTCTCCTCCCCCTTGGTACTGATATACAGCCCCTCTGCTGATCCCTGGGTCTTTTTAGTAGGACATGGAGAGGATACTTCCTCAGATTGGGATGTTTCCATCCAGAATTCTACCTCCTTTGCCGTCCAGCTCCATTCTGTGGAGGTATTGCCCTTTATGCACCACTGCAGTGGGCTTTCTGGAACCCACAGACCAGTATTATAGGATACCCTCCCATAAGAAGCCCCATCTTTATCAACAGACATCGGTACCACAGGAACCTTCTCCCCAGGATGAGAGGAGCTGGAGTTAGAGGTTTAGAAAGTCCTCCTCCTTACCTGATGAGGTGGCAATGGCCCCACATTCATCCTATGCAAAGGACTTCAGGGCTTTTCAAGGCTTGATGAAAAGAATAGTGGAATCACTCCAGATCCCTCTGGAGGAAATCCAGGAAACTCAACACTTCCTAGGAGGCAGTGTGCATTCCTTCCCCAGGGCTAGGTCACCTATTAATGAGGTTTCATGGTCACTACCCCATACTGTATGGCAGAATCCTGCTACCATCCTGCCTATTTGCAAGAGAGCAAACAAAAATATTATGTACTGGCCAAGGGACTAGAATATATTTTCTCCCATCCCACCCCCAACTCCTTGATAACGGATGCTGTCAACGAGAGCAGCCAACAAGCTTATTCCAAATTGACTCCCTTGGATAAAGAGCTCAAGAGTCTGGACCTTCTGGGCCAAAAGAGCTACTCATTGGCTGCTCTGCAGTTTAGGATTGCGAATCATCAGGCCTCAATGGCAAAATATGATTCTACAAACTATGCTAAATGTACACATTTTAGTGACTACCTGCCACAAGATCAAACAGCAGTTTCAAGCTCTCATCTTGGAAGGCCAGATGATTGTGAAGACTTCCCTTCAAACCTCCCTCAACGCAGCTGAGACAGCCTCACGTTTGATGGCAACCGCCATCATCATGTGACGAGCCTCTTTGCTACAATCCTCCAGCTTCCCCCGGGAGATTCAGAATATAGTGGAGGACCTTCCTTTTGAAGGGTCTAAGCTCTTCAGTAGTGACACCAACAGTTCACACCACTCCTTTAAGGATTCCAGGGTGACCCTGTGGATACCTTCAGATCCATATGCCTACAACAAAAAGATGATGTAGCAACCCGTAGCTTGCTCAATGTTCTCAACCTTTTTAATACCAGACCTATATGAGACATGCAGAACTCTTCCAGACCTCACAAGAAAGGGCTCTTTTCAGTGGTGACCTCCCAGTATCAAATGGCCACTTTGATAGCATGGTCGAGGGTCATGAGCCACCCCTTTCTCTGGATCTCATGCTTCATGAAACCACTCTCCATCTGTTCTTTGGGGATGATCTCCCCTCTACCTGCCTGGGAACTCATCATATCAGACAGCTGGATCATAGAGGTGGTTTCCACAGGATATTTCATTCATTTCCATTCCATCCCCTCCCCCCCCCCCCGGCCCATTTTCCTGCCTCTTCAGGGACACTTCTCACATGGGTCTCCTAAGGCAGGAGATTCAACCTCTACTTTGGGGAGTGACTGAGCCATTTCCCCCCAGAATTTGTCAGAAGAGGGTTCTGCTCCCCTCTTCCCAGTTCCCAAAAGGGTAGGAGGGTGGAGGTTGATCCTAGACCTCATAACTATGAATATCTTTATCTTTTTGCAGCCTTTCAAGATATTGACCCTAGCAACATTAATTCCATCCTTAATTCCCAGAGATTGGCTCATTGTCCTCAACCTCTAGGCTGCACACTTTCATGTAGCTAAGCACCCATCTCATGGTTTGTTGTTGGTACAGAGCATTACCAGTACTGTGCCTTCCCCTTTAGCCTTTCAGCTGCTCTGAGGACCTTTATAAAGGTCCTCTCTGTCATTGCAGCTCAACTTACCTGGGGGAGGATAATCATCTTTCCCTATCTGGGCAACTGGATCCTCCTTGAGGTCCAGTCAGAAACAAACATGGCCCTAGTCTTATTTTACATCCTGGGCCTTTTTCTAAGCCTGGAAACATCTATCCTAACATTGGTACAGCACACAGACTTCACTGAAGCCACTCTGGACTCCTCAACCACCAGCGCATACTTACCAGCAAAAAGGTTCACCACAACAGCCATTCTTATCTCCACTCTACAACAGAGCCCAAATCCAAAGCAAGGGCTTGGCTGCAGCTCTTAGACCACATGTCGGCCTGCATGTATGCGATGCTGCATGCAAGACCTCACCTTCAGTGCTTTCAGGCCTGTCTCTGAATGGTTTACACCCCCATCAGTCTTTTCAAGTGAGTGACCATACCTCCAAGAGTTCTCTACTCTCAGTTGGTGGAAGGGTCCTCTCAGAGTTTGTGTGGGAGTTCCATTTTTGTATCCGTCCCCATCAAGAGTCATCACTCGGAAGCTTCTCTACTTCATTGGGATGCCAGGCTCCACAGCCCATGGCAAATGGACTCCTCAAGAAGCTTGTCTCCACATCAATGTTCTAGAATTCAGGGCAGTTCTCTATAAGTGCCAGTTTTTCCTCTGCTCAGGCAAGGTAATACTGGACAACAGAGCAGCAATGTACTATATAAATCATTGGGGGCGGAGGGGGGGGAGCAAGATCCTAATACTTATGTGCAGAATCGCTAAGACTGTGGGTACTGGAGCTTATCCCACTGCGTAGCTAGCTCAGTGGTCTACCTTCCATGCCTGCAAAACACCGTATCAGATTCCCTGAGCAGGCACTTTAACCAAGCGCAGTTTTGTGATCTGCTTCTTTCTCTGCAAGTGTATTTTTGCTTTCCTCTCGCAACGGGTCTCCTGATACAGAACTTGGGCACCATAACCCACCCCAATCTGTTAAATCTGCACCCCAGGGCCTGGCTCCTCAGTGGTTCTCAGGCATAGAACTGGGCTGCTATCCCAAAGTTCAGTCTGTACTCCTGAATAGTAGGTAACCAGTCATGAGGAAAACCTACCTGCAAAAGAGGAGGCACATTCAAGTCTGTTGTAAGCATAAAAGGGGGGTAAATTTATGAGTATGCCAGGGTGCCAATTATATTTTTAAAGTTGAAGTCTAACAAATTAGGTTTGCCACTATATAATAGAATTCAATAGGATAATCGCTTTTTATTGAGTCCAGGGAGCGTTAGCTTACTAGATCAACTTTTAACTTGAACAGTATTTCTCAAATCAGGACACTTGCTTATTTTTAATCAACCAACAATTTATTAATTCACCAAGAACCACATAAATATATAATAAACCATTCACCGCTCAAATGTAGACACAACCAATTGTATATACTACACACACACAATGCAGACCTGCAAGAAATTATCACACATAAGAGTTGAGGCTCAGAAGTTATATTAAAGAACAATGCAAATTACCAAGATTTCTTATTACATTTACTTATCAACAATTCTCAATTATTTAGTATCTAACACATTTATCACATGTCCAAGGGTGGACTTGTCTTTAAGGCACTTTGAAGAGTGTGGTTACTTCTCTTTGACTACACTGGTCCAAAAGGGACACATTTTGAATACTAAAAGTAATTGCTTAAAACAATTCTTTTCAATCTCTCTCAGGTCAATTTGCTTGGATTTATAAAGGAGTTAAAATATAAAATGTTTACACTTGAATTCTCACTAGAGAGTCTCACTAGTAGACTCAGCAAGATAACCTACAGTTATATATATTAACAGATTGAAGGGGAAATACAGTCTTTGAAATGAAATCTCACCACTTCTTATCCTCTTAACCCTGGGATGGGGGAAGAGTCCTTTCCACACAGCTGGTCTGGGTGTCGGGCACATTTAGGATTGTGCAGCTTCTTGTGTTAGGTTCTGTCAGTTCTCTTAAGCATATGGTGACCTCAGTTTTCTATACCCTAGTTGCAGGGTTTGTTGGAGGGGGACACCCTCTTATTCCTACTGGATACTTGCCAAATTAGTGGTTGGGTTTTATGCAGTGTAGTTTTAGTCAGTCCCAGGATATTAGAGAGACAAGGTGAGTGAGGCAATACCTTTTATAACAGGTAATACCAGCTGATGTGTGTTAGCTAATCTTGTTACCTGCTTGCAGAATGACTCATCCACTTCCTCTTCCTGATTTGATGGTCTATAATAGACCCCCACCATGATATTGCTACTGTTCTTTTTCCTTGTTATTCTCACCCAGAGACTCTTGTTAGGTCTGTCGTTCACTTCCCCTTGGACCTCGGGGCAAGTGTATACATTCTTGATGTACAGCACATCACTTCTTACTATTTTTCCCATACCTATCCTTTCAGAACAAGCTATATCCTCAATTCCGGTACTCCAATCATGGGAGTTGTCCCACCAAGTCTCTGTGATGCCAATTAAGTCATAATTTTCTTCATGTACCATGATTTCCAGTTCATCCTGCTTGTTCCCCATACTCCTTGACTTTATATACAGGCATCGAAGATATTTTGCAGACTGCCCTGTTGCTTTTCTTTTTTGCCTTTTTAATGCAGTTGTAATTTCTAGACCCTTCTCCAGAAGTTTCATAGATTCTAGGACTGGAAGGGACATCGAGAAGTCATCGAGTCCAGTCCCCTGCCCTCATGGCAGGACCAAATACTGTCTAGACCATCCCGGATAGACATTTATCTAACCTACTCTTAAATATCTCCAGAGATGGAGATTCCACAACCTCCCTAGGCAGTTTATTCCAGTGTTTAACCACCCTGACAGTTAGGAACTTTTTCCTAATGTCCAACCTAAACCTCCCTTGCTGCAGTTTAAGCCCATTGCTTCTTGTTCTATCCTTAGAGGCTAAGGTGAACACGTTTTCTCCCTCCTCCTTATGACACCCTTTTAGATACCTGAAAACTGCTATCATGTCCCCTCTCACTCTTATCTTTTCCAAACTAAACAAACCCAATTCTTTCAGCCTTCCTTCATAGGTCATGTTCTCAAGACCTTTAATCATTCTTGTTGCTCTTCTCTGGACCCTCTCCAATTTCTCCACAGCTTTCTTGAAATGCAGTGCCCAGAACTGGACACAATACTTCAGTTGAGGCCTAACCAGCGCAGAGTAGAGCGGAAGAATGACTTCTCGTGTCTTGCTCACAACACACCTGTTAATGCATCCCAGAATCATGTTTGCTTTTTTGGCAACAGCATAAGACTGTTGACTCATACTTAGCTTGTGGTCCACTATAACCCCTAGATCCCTTTCTGCCGTACTCCTTCCTAGACAGTCTCTTCCCATTCTGTATGTGTGAAACTGATTGTTCCTTCCTAAGTGGAGCACTTTGCATTTGTCTTTGTTAAACTTCATCCTGTTTACCTCAGACCATTTCTCCAATTTGTCCAGATCATTTTGAATTATGACCCTATCCTCCAAAGCAGTTGCAATCCCTCCCAGTTTGGTATTGTCACCGAAATATCGGGTCCACCTAGCTGAGAGCCAATAACAGCCAGACAGGGATAAGGAGGAGTTGCTTTATTCTGCAGAAGAAAGGAGAGCCTTGCACCTTGGTACAAAGACTCTGTCTTACACACATTTTACAGATCCTTTATACACATTCAGACAAAGGTCCTTGCAGTGTTAACACTTGATTGGTGGTGGTCAGACCCGTGCTTTTGCTATCTGGTCAGTGAAAACCGGCTTGGGACCAGCTCCAACTACCTTAAGGCCTTGAAGGGAAAACAGTTGAAAAGTTCAGGCTACTGTGTACTTGAAGTGTCTGCTTCCCCCTAATGGCCACTCGTTGACATAAAGGCTGCTCTGTTAAGGGGAGGTCATTAGTAATTTTCACAGTATCATCTGCAAACTTAATAAGCGTACTTTCTATGCCAATATCTAAGTCGTTGATGAAGATATTGAACAGAGCCGGTCCCAAAACAGACCCCTGTGGAACCCCACTTGTTATACCTTTCCAGCAGGATTGGGAACCATTAATAACTACTCTCTGAGTACGGTTATCCAACCAGTAATGCACCCACCTTATAGTAGCCCCATCTAAGTTGTATTTGCCTAGTTTATCGACAAGAATATCATGTGAGACCGTATCAAATGCCTTACTAAAGTCTAGATATACCACATCCCGGTACCGCTTCTCCCTTATCCACAAGACTCGTTATCCTATCAAAGACAGCTATCAGATTGGTTTGACATGATTTGTTCTTTACAGATCCATGCTGGCTATTCCCTATCACCTTACCACTTTCCAAGTGTTTGCAGATGATTTCCTTAATTACTTGCTCCATTATCTTCCCTGGCACAGAAGTTAAACTAACTGGTCTGTAGTTTCCTGGGTAGTTTTTATTTCCCTTTTTATAGATGGGCACTATATTTGCCCTTTTCCAGTCTTCTGGAATCTCTCCTGTCTCCCATGATTTTCCAAAAATAATAGCTAGAGGCTCAGATACCTCCTCTATTAGCTCCTTGAGTATTCTAGGATGCATTTCATCAGGGCCTGGTGACTTGCAAGCATCTAACTTTTCTAAGTGATTTTTAACTTGTTCTTTTTTTATTTTATCTTCTAAACCTACCCCCTTCCCATTAGCATTCACTAAGTTAGTAATTCCTTCAGACTTCTCGGTGAAGACCGAAACAAAGAAGTCATTAAGCATCTCTGTCATTTCCAAGTTTCCTGTTACTGTATCTCCCTCCTCACTGAGCAGTGGGCCTACCCTGTCCTTGGTCTTCCTCCTACTTCTAATGTATTTATAAAAAGTCTTCTTGTTTCCCTTTATTCCCGTAGCCAGTTTGAGCTCATTTTGTGCCTTTGCCTTTCTAATCTTGCCCCTGCATTCCTGTGTTGTTTGCCTATATTCATCCTTTGTAATTTGTCCTAGTTTCCATTTTTTATATGACTCCTTTTTATTTTTTAGATCATGCAAATTAGCCCCTTCCCCTTGTCTTCATTACTTGAGCCTAGATGTGCATTGGCCGGATTTTTGTCACCATCTCCCATAGGACCTAGCTTAAAGCTCTCCTTATCAGGTTAGCCAGACCACGTCCAAAGATGCTGTTCCCAGTACTTGATAGATGGAGCCCAGCCCAGCATAGTAATCCTGGAACATCAGCTCATTATCAAAGCAGCCAAAGCCCGCTCACCAACACCACCTGCATTGACACGCATTTACTTCCACAATTAGATGGTCCTTGCCTAGGCCTTTTCCTTCAATAGGGAGGATGGACAAGAACACCACTTGTTCCCCAAACTCTTTCATCCTTCTTTCCAGAGCCATGTAGTCTTCAGTGATCCGCTCAAGGTCATTCTTGGCAGCATAGTTGGTGCCAACATGGTTAAGTACGAAGGGGTAGTAGTCTGAGGGCTTGATGAGTCTTTGCAGACTATCAGTCACATCCTGAATTCTAACTCCAGGCAAGCAGCCCGCTTCTCGGGATTCCTGGTCCGGACGACAGATGGATGATTCTGTCCCCCTTAGGAGAGAATCCCCAACCACCACCACCCTTCTCCTCCTCTTGGGAGTGGGGGTCGTGGAACCCCTGATCCTTAGGACAATGCATTCCATGCCTTCCAGTCAACGGGGGTCTCCTTCTGATCCTTTCCTTCAGATGACCCTACCAAGGCATTCTCAGCAGTAGTACCTGTGCAGAGAGCCTGAAAGTGGTTGCTTACCTCCATCTGCATTGGGGGTATATTGGTTCTCTTTTTCTTCTTCTGGAGGAATATGCTGCCAACTTTCTTTCTTGTTCTTCAGTCCCCCCTGTGCTGTCCTCTCCGATTCTTTGGCATGCTGTGCCCGCAGTACCAAATCCTGACTTCTATCCAGGAAATCTTCATTTTCTTAGATGCAATGCAGGGTTATTACCTGGGTCTTTTTTACTCTAACCTTTTTCCAATATAGAGACCAGATTGCACTTTGTACAGAAAAAGTAACTTCTATTGTCCAGGAGAACTTGGCACATCCCATGATGGTCTCAACAGCCAACCTCACTATCTATATTTCCTACCTTGTAATGTATCAAGAGCCTCTTCAGATGTATTTATTGCTCGCACAAGCCTGAAAGGCAAAATCCTGTGTGGGCTCACCCCCTAGGTGAACTCTGAGGCAAACGCCCTCTGTTTGCTTCTCCTCTGTTCGTATCTTACTTCATAACTGGAACTTAAAAAGTATTTGTAGTAGAGTAAAAATTCCTTTATTTTTCTTTGTTTAACTTATGCTATGTTTAAATCCCACATGTTTAAACATACCTAGCTGTGTTTTTTTAAATAAGTGATTGAAAGTCAAGAGTTTAAAAGAAACATTTGTATACACTACAAATCAACAGTGGCTGCAGAAAACATTCGTAAATATTAATGTGTGCATGTGCCATGGGGGCTCCATTCTTTCTGAAGTCAGGCGAGAACATTTAGAATTTAGTTTCAGGTTTAGACTCACTCAGAACTTGAAAAAAAACCCACCTTTTTTAAACTCTTCTTTGGCTGTTTCACGTTTACGAAGAATCTTTTTTCCCCTTGTCCTAAAATATCTGCTCCCATTGTGGTTTGAAAACATTTAATATTTATAGTATGAATAAGGCAATAAGATGTGCCCAAAGTGAGGTCTGATGGCACAGGAAAGATACAGATTCAGAAGACAAAAAGCAGACACTATTAGAACTGTACGGGATAATGAAAACCAATAAACAAGTGGAAAATTACACATCTCAATCACTATTTTAAAAAGGAAAGAAGGGGGAGCTTTTTTGTGTCTGCTTTGCTGCTTGAACAGAGTACTGAGTGTGGCTGAAGTCAAATCATCTTTCAGATATCAAAGAAATACATAAAATTTATGTCAGGTGGGCTAATGATGAATCTTTTCTCCTATTATTTTGCAGATATTGATGAGTGCAATGAAGACCCCAACATCTGTCTCTTTGGCTCCTGCACTAATACTCCAGGAGGCTTTCAATGCACCTGTCCCATAGGCTTTGTGCTGTCTGACAATGGACGAAGGTGTTTTGGTAAGATGCAGTGTTAAACTGACAGCAGTAGTTAACAAACTTTGCAAGAAGAGTGGGGACTATGTAGTAATGTCTCTCAGGTTGTCAGGATTGTTGCCATGTCATGCTCTTATTATAAGTTTATTATGTTAAAAATAAGTTGATTAGGTTCTCCCAGCAAAATAAATGTTTGTCACATGGTGCACCATGCTCTACAGAAGACAATAAATCTCTTACCTTCTAGTACAACTTAGCAATATGACCAACAGTCACAGTTCCCTTTAATCCTTTTTATAAAACTAAATCCATTGGTTCTTTTAAGGGTGTATTCCCTGCCCAGATGTGCTCCCTTTGTGCCACAGGTTATGAGCTTCTACACCTTTCTCTCTACAGCCCCTGGCACTGGGATGCCATTCACCTCTGCCAAGATGGTGTACAGTCCTGCTGGAACTAGCACTGGACTAGGGCAGATAATCATGGAGCTATAACCAGCTTCCTGATAGCACCATGCTCTGCTGCATCCAGCAAATGCTAGGCATGACAGGAAACTTGCCTCAAAATATTGCAAGAAATCCTTTTCTTTTTGTACTCCAAAAATACTTGTTTACTTGTAGGAAAACTGCATTTGCATCATGAGCTCAGTTCCTTGTTCCCTGGGCTAGCAGAGTCTGGGGCTATGTGGAGCTGTCATCTGTAAAGGCAGGAGTGGAGGTATTTTTTACCTGTGTAATGATGGTCCCTGCTGTCCTGCAGAGGGTGAATAATGTGCAAGAAAGTCTTAGGCCTGGTCTACACTAAAACATTAGGTTGACCCAGCGATGTTGCTCAAGGGTGTGAAAAATCCACATCTCTGAAGGGTGTAGTTAAGCCAACCTAACCCCCACTGTAGACAGTGCTAAGTCTATGGAAGAATTCTTCCATTGACCCTAGCTACTGCCTCTCGAGGAGGTAGATTACGTACGCCGATGGGAAAATCCCTTCCCTCAGTGTAGATAGTGTCTACACTGAAGTGCTACAGTGGCACAGCTGCAATCCTCACTTCAACACTGAATGCAGCAGACAGCAGTTGTGCATAACTGGGTTGGTATCCTGTTGTCTGGGTGGGAGATGTATTCCCTAATATAATGGGGAAAACTCAGGCCTAGAATTATCCCTTTTATTTTCAGATACATTTTTCTCTAATCAGGCCTGTCATATAGTATGTGTGGGTTTTTTACTTACCTAGCTTATTACTGTTGCTTTTTGTTTGTTTGTTTGTTCTCACTTTTCTAGATACCCGGCAGAGCTTCTGTTTCACTAACTTTGAAAATGGGAAATGCTCTGTCCCAAAGGCTTTCAACACCACCAAGGCAAAATGTTGCTGCAGTAAGATGCCAGGAGAGGGATGGGGTGATCCTTGTGAGCTCTGCCCCAAGGAAGAAGAAGGTATGCATCATGGTTTATAATAAGTGTAGGAAAAGTGTAGGAAAAGACTGAAATGTGAAGGCAAAATAGTGCCTCTGCACAGCAGTAAATTAGCCTCCCACAGTAGTAGGGGGAAAGGCAAAATGTGGGTTAGTGCCCAGAAACACAAAAGCCGTCACTGGCATTTGTTTTGTTACCCTACTATTTGGTTTACACTAAACAAACTGAGGGGGACGCATTCAATGATTATGTGCTAAGAAAGCTGCTCTATAGGCTCTGACACGATTACTCAGGCTTATTACTAGTAAAGGCTGTTGCAGTTGAAACTAGCAAGAAGGGAAAAATACAACTCAATAACGGGGAAAATATATGGTGGGAATATCTATCCAAAACACTCTCTCTTTCATGGGTGTTAATTAAATTCAGCTGCCTTAATGGTTTTGATCACTTTCATCCTTGTTTGTTTATAATTGTTTAAAATGTTCCTCTTCAGTTGCTTTCCAGGATTTGTGTCCCTATGGCCATGGAACTATCCCTGGGATTGATGATACACGGGAAGGTATTGTTTTATTTCTGACACCACTTAGAAAATCTTTAATTCCCAGTTAAGCAAGGCGCCATTGGGTAATGCTGTTTTGTTCTTTCTGGTAAAGCTTTTTTTTATTTTGTGGTTTTTGTTTTGTTTTCAAGTGTGACAGCAGTTTTGGGACACTGAGAAAGCTTACAAGATATATTCTATTTTTGAAACTGCATAGTTATATTTTGGCCCAAGACACACAGAACAAGATGTTTACTTTTTGGTCATTTCCTGCTTTTCATTAGAAATGTAATATTTAATATAAAAAACAGTGAAGTTTGAGAGCTGAAAGATTGCAGTTTACGTGGTTTTCTATTTTTCAGATGTCAATGAATGTCTTGAGAGCCCAGGCATTTGTTCAAATGGTCATTGTATCAACACTGATGGATCATTCCGCTGTGAGTGCCCCATGGGATACAACTTAGATTACACTGGAGTGCACTGTGTGGGTAAGTTCTGATTCTACATTAGGCAAACTGTATTGCAAGGATAGCAATGCTTAAAGTTCATAAACTTAAAATACCACTTAGCCTGTGTCCCAGTTCTCTTAAGTTTGTGTTTTACTTATTTCATCCTAGATACTGATGAATGTTCGATTGGCAATCCATGTGGAAATGGCACATGCACTAATGTGATTGGTAGTTTTGAATGTAACTGTCATGAAGGATTTGAGCCAGGCCCAATGATGAATTGTGAAGGTAAATTATGATTTCCGCCTTTTTACCTCCTCTTTTTCTCTTATATTTAAAATATTTTATTTACCATCGCACTATCAAGGGGGTATATATTGGGTTTTTATTACAAAGTCAAAGTTAAAAGGAATCTCTCCTCTTGAAATATGGCAATGAAAAATAAAGCCTAGGGTTCTGAAATGAGCTGTGTAAAAGTAAATGTTGCAAAAATAGCACTTTTCATGACTAGCTAGTGTGTGGTGCAGTGTAACCCTGCTAACATTCCTTTTGAAGGAAAAGTTTTCTCCTCACCCAGCTCTAGAGAAATATGTTGCCTGAGAGAAGTGTTTCTAAGAATAACTGAACATCTTAAATTTCCTCATCAATACATTGTAAGGGCCATTAATGTGACATGTGAGTGCAGATAAGTATGTTTATTTTATTAGTCAAATATGCTGCTTGTTAGTTTTTTCCCAAATCTTAGGGTGTGGCCTCCAGCGATGGAGGGAGAGAAGGGACATAGGCTACTCAACTGTTCTCCAGCATCTCAGCTTTCATTTGAAAATAAGGGGCTAGCTGTTATGGTTGTAAAGAAAACCTTGAAAATGTTACCAGAGTGTAATTGGTTCAAAAGTGTTTGCCTGAGTTTGAAGAGAACCTGACACAATAGCTTTGGAGTGTGACTTGCCCCATTCATTTCATTGGGTGTTAAGTCAAATGCCACTAATAATACTTTAATTGTCAACATTAACTATTTCACTGCTCAACAAAACACGTAGGAAAGCAGAGAGAGGATCATATTATGAAGTTCTATTCATTTTGGATAGGCCTTTAACAACATATGGTGGGTTTGAAGGAGGGCATGATTAGTTTATTTTCCTGAATAGGAACTCAGCTTTCAAAAACTTGGGAAATGCAGGCTTATCACATCCTTGAAAAGACTGTCTATTGTAAATAGTGTCATGTAGTAAAATCTCAAACCCAACCAAAATACAAACACCTGCAACTCTAACCTTAAAGGTGACTTTAGAAGTGTATGTTATAAAATTCAATGTATATGAGGATATATTTATTTCTTGTTTATGCTGCTTCAGAAATACACAAAAAAATTCCCAGGATTTCTAACACTTTTTAGATGGTAACACAGAAAATGTGGGTATAAAGAAAGTTCTAGTGGTGCTATTACAATTAAACTGGAACATAGCATTCAGTCTCCCTTTTCCTTACTATTCAGACATAAATGAGTGTGCGCAGAACCCTTTGCTGTGTGCTTTTCGGTGCATCAACACTTACGGTTTCTATGAATGCACCTGTCCGGTTGGCTATGAACTGAGAGAAGACCAAAAGATGTGCAAAGGTAATTAACTTAAAAAAAGTTTTAGAAAGTAATGGCTATTGAAATGTAATTTTTTCCCCATGCCTGTTACCCAGTAATAATCAAAGTACAGTCAAAAGTTTTTTTTTCAGTGCATCCTGTATCCAGCCTTTTTAATAAAATGTTGCAACAGGACCTACCATATGATGTACCAAATGGATACACTCAGCATTGTGTCCAAGACAGAATATCACCTGGTGGGCCTTGTTGTCTCCACTTGCCACAAAAACTTGGATCAAGATGGAGCATTTTATGCTGGAGCATGTCCTCTCTGTGGGTTATACTGTAACAATGTTAAAGATGGAGGTTACTGCTATTTGCTTAATTTTATACAAATTAGGAGTGGCTCTCAGGCTTTTGATTAATTGCAGAGCTCACATGCCCCCTCAATCCTCCCCAAGTAGCCTGTCACCTAATTTACTCTTAATAAAAACAGTTTGTGGTTAAGAAGAAAAATAAAAATTATATTTTCTGAACAACAAATACTAGTTGTCTTCTACAACTGAACCTACAAGAAAGCATTCATGCTAGGTCTTTGTTATTTGAAATACAACACATACTACATTTTTTTTTCAGACCTGGATGAATGTGCTGAAGGTCTTCATGATTGTGAATCAAGAGGCATGATGTGCAAAAATTTGATTGGCACCTTCATGTGTATCTGCCCTCCTGGAATGACCCGTAGACCTGATGGAGAAGGCTGCATGGGTAAGGCTTGGGAACACTTCATATATTGCTCCAATATTAAAATGAAAAGTTAATATACAAGTACATTTGGAAAATAACTACAGATGGTCCCCGACTTACGCAAGCATTCTGTTCCGGAACGCTTTGTGTAAGTCGGGAACGTATACCCGACAATTACGGGGGTGGGAGGGGGAAGCTTACAGAACTTACGGAACTTTTTCCATAAGTCCAGATTTGCATAAATCGGGTTTGCGTAACCCAGGGAGCGTCTACTCAGAGCATTCTTTGGTTAGGTGTCAGAATTATATACCTCTTTGAAAAGTAATTGAGATAACCAGAGACATTTCTCTCAAGCAGTCCAAGATCACTGAAAGGGTGGGAATTTTTAAATACAAAGAGATACAGAAAATTTACTCTGTTGTACTGCTTGACACTGGAGTATTGGTATAAAGTTGTTACTCTGATTTTGAGCCAACTTCAGTTATCTTTTGGAAAAAGCCAACTCCTTAAGCGATATATTATTATCCCTTTGTGACTTGGTTGTTTTCTGCATTGAAACATTAAAGGGGCTAATTTTTTGCACAATTTTACCCATCCAAACCTGCTCCTAAAATGATGAATTATTGAATTGTAGGCTAACGGGGAGACCGCCAAACACATAAATGGCAGCTAGGTGCTAATTAATTACACCCTTTGCTACTTGACTGTGGGTTTAGATAAAGTAATTAGAGGCACAACTCCTCAGAATTGCATCTGCAATATTTTGTAGGGACAAAAACACAACATTGCATCTGTGCTCAGCTACATATACCCAAACATCTGTTCATGGGGATGGAGACACAAGGCCTCTTGAACTTTCCACTTGACAAGTCTACTCTAACCCCGTTCCATCCAGTCTTTTCTTGTTTTAGGGCTTGATTCTCTAATCTTTACAGTGAGTAATTCTTACACAAGTCCCAGTGAACTCAGGACTACTTATCATAAATAACAGTTAGGGCCTTAGGTCTATATTTGTTTCTTTTTCTGTGTGGCCTACCTTTGCTTTCGGTGCACAGGGTTGTAAGAATTAAGTCTTAAAATTACTGTGACTACCCATTAAAGCCTTAATTAGCTAGCCAAAAGGCATTTCTTTTGATTGTTCTTTAAATATGAATAATAAAAGTAGAAGAATTATTGTAGGTAAATAAATGATATATTTGCAAAAGTCTGTATTAATAGTAGACAAATTATATTTATGTATCCAGCATTTTCAGAGTTAAGGGGTAACGATCTAGAGCAAAATATGAACATTTTACTCCAGCCATCAGCAGCAAAGAATTCATAGAAATTAAAAACCACCAAAATTCAGAATAATTCTCTCATCTTAAGATGAATAGGCAAACAGTTTCCCTTGACCATTACTGTAATTTGTTTAGAGGGAAAAATGGATAGATCTTGCCAAGTGCTGCTGTGTCTGGAATCAGAATTTTTCCCTTGCAGTGTCACAAATCCATTGCCCATTCTGAAGCTTTCTGTATTGACAAAAAGTACTGGAATTTATCTCCAAGTTTAAAAAAAAAAATCTTTAGTTCTCTTCAACAGACATCCTGGTGAATGTGTTCAAGAGAACAGTAATAATCTTCCCCCAGCAGCAGAGTAAAATCTCTCCTTACAGAATTATTATTTTATTGTGCATTCAAGGAAAACAGTCTTCTTTAATCATAAAGTATATCAATCTATTTGCTAGTAAGAAATCAAGAATTGTGCCTTTATGCAAGAGACAGCTGTTGGATTCAAACCTACCTCTGTTTTTGCCTTGAGCAGCCAAACCTTCTAGTGTTCTTCTTTTAAGCACCTATGGAAATTACTGTATCAATTTGTTTTTTGCAAGCTAATATGGGAAAAAGAAGGAGCAGACACTTTGGGATTATAAACCCTATTTTAGGAAAGGCACCTAAGCATACTTAGTTCTTACGGACTTCAGTGGGACTTAAGCATGTGCTTAAGTGCCCCTCCTGAACAGGCACACTTTATAGAATCGTGGTCATGTGACATACTCTTTAACTATTAATTTTCTGTTTCTTAATGGCTCACACTATTTTATTTTGAATGACTTCATTAGTGTATAAAATTTCATTTTAATGCTAATTGCTGGACAAAGTTGTAGTGCAGTGAGCTTATGCCATGATTCATTTAAAACTTACTATAATTGGTAGGAAATTGACAAGGTTTATCTTTCTAAGTTGCTATATTTTTCCATACCTTCTTCAAAGCACATAGTGTGCTGAGTTCTCAACAGAAGAGTGAACATCAGCTTTTGGAGGCTTACTCAGCTGTCTTTTGGCCACCGCATACAAATATATTAGTTACCAAAATGTTTGAATTTTCTTTGCCTGCTGAGTAAATAACTGACAGTTTTTAGTCTGTCAATTCAGATAAGTTTTAAATCACATTTATTGTGTGTATATGTGTGATATTTTTGTAAAGATGAAAATGAATGCCGTACCAAGCCAGGTATCTGTGAAAATGGTCGCTGTGTGAACATTATTGGAAGCTACAGGTGTGACTGTAATGAAGGATTCCAGTCAAGCCCATCAGGCACTGAGTGCCTTGGTAAGTTGATTTCCTTGGCATACATTTCCCGTTACATGAAAAAGTATAAACTCTGTGCAATAATATTTAAATAAAAAATATTTTATGCTTGCTGCTTGCTAAGATTTCTACCAATAATGCAGACCCCGAGTACTTCACATGTCTCTTGGCTGTGTGTATAATAGATTAAATCACAATCCTTGATCTGTTTTTCAGGATTAAGATAAATTGAGTTTTCAAAGAGAAAACAATGATTTATTTTATTTCTGGGAAAAATAATTAACATAGCCAGGAAAGATGGTGGTTTCGTGCCAAAGGAAAAAAGTTTGCATATAGGGTAAGCGAGGCTGATGCTAATGTTAAATAACAAATCTCACATTAAGAGCAAAATATTTCTAATTATTCCATTTATGAGCCAGATACTGCTGCTACAGAATTCGAATGTTAGATCTGTTATACTGTACAGTTGTGTGTAAAAAATAAATACAAATCATTACTTTTCAGTAACTATTTTGATTAATTTTTTCCTAACTCACTGTTTTGCTAAATGGAGATTATTATAGTATGAACATTTAAAGTAAGAACAGGAAATGTTACTGGCAAAATTCTATATGTCATAGATTCTAATTTCAGTCTGTAAATTAACATTTTAAATAAATTCTAAACAATTAAAAGGGAGCTAATACAAACTTGAAGGATCTTATGCCTACCTGGAAACAATTTTAGGATAGTCTAATAACCTGAAGAGGAAGGCAAATGAATGCAGTCACTGATAACTTGGGAGAGGGGCAGGAGTGGTTGATGAAGCTGTTACTGCATGCTGAAGAAAGGAGAGTGACTAGAGTTGTTAACTGTCCGGCGGGGCTTAGTTTGTTAGACTCTAGTAACTTCTGGAAGATAGCAGGGCATCTGATAATATCTTGGATTTTTTTCAGTCTTCATAGTGTTGAATTCACAAAGGGGTTTCTCATTTTAACTAGTAAACATAAAAGCTATCATTCAACAGAGCAAACAACTGGTTATTGTTTAATATTTTGGTGATTACCAGACATCAGTGTATGAATTTATCTGATTCAAAATGCTTAACATTTTAAGAAGGGATGGGGGGGGAAAGCAATTGAATGAACTGAAGTGATGAAACGAAATAATTCTTCTAAAGCAAACTACAACTGTAAGAATTGTTGAGACATTAGGATTTATGCTCCTCCCAAAAAATGCAGGAAATCAGTTTCTTCAAGAGTAAATGTGCCACTGAATGAAACTGGGTTTCATGATCCTGCTTGTGAAATATTTTCAAGGGAAACATCTTCATCCAAATGTAGTTGCAGTGATAATTTAAATCCCTGTTCTGAACCTACGAGCAGATCTTCAGCATCGACATGAACCAGTCATGATGCTGATGGTGGTTAACAGGTGGACTGATATCCCTGCTTCCCCATCCTACACAGGAAGATTTCAGGCTAGCTACAAAGGGGACTAAGACTAGGTGCTGCAACATCGGACTTTTAGGCACCCTGCTGCCCAGTGGAATCTGCCACTCTCACTTAGGCACCCAGGCTGTCTACACTACACATTGGAAAAGTTAGAGCAGGGATCCACATTAACTAACCAATATGATATGCTGATGAGAGGGATGTAGCCTAAGCCCTGCCTCTCAAAGAGAGTTAGATGCTTAAACAGGTGGTACCTCCCTCCAATTGGGAATTTCAGCTGTAAACTCTCACCTGGATTTAGGGCTGACGTGGCTTAGGTGCCTGAGGAAGAGGAGGGTATGTGGTGGTGCTTTTAGTCAATTATTGCCAATGGATAGGGCACTCACCAAAATGTTAGAGACCTAGATTCAAACTCCTGTTCTGTATGGTGTGGAGAAGGCCTTGGATCCCAGGTGCCCCACCTCCCAGGCGAGTGCTGTCACTATAGGATACTCTGGGATGAGTCTCTTCTCAATCTCTCCTGTTAGGGCACTCACCTGAGATGGGGGAAGACCTGGGTTCAACTCCCTGCGCCAATTAATATTTAAATATTTACAGGAACATCCCCCCCTCCCCCGCATGCCTACTGGATCAAGCCTTGAGGATTAGGTAGGCAGGGGAATGCCTAGTTTGTGACTCCCACTGGGGCTTAGGCATCAGGACTCAGGTGGTTTTGTGCATGCCCAGCAGCAGAAATGTAGGCACTTGAGGTGTCTATCAGTGGAAACAATGCCTAGGGACTTCAGGAGCCTATAAGGTTAGATTGTTAATCCCCCCTCCATCTGACTTTTGGATTTGGGCAGCTAAAGTAGCAGGTGCCTAAACCCCTTTGTGACACTAGCCCTCTGTCACTAAATTTGCATCCAATTACCATAAGTACTTGAAATTTGCATTGAGAATATGGAGACCTTTGCTCAAAACCCAACACATCAGACCAGCAATCCCTATGGTTCACAACATTATCAGTATCAGGCTCTCCCATTCAACCTGGCATTAAAATGATGGTGCTGGTAGCAGACTAGAAAAAGGAAGGCATATGTGCATCTCTGCTTGGATGGCTAGCTAGTCAGAGCCAAGAAAAACCACCAGATGAGGGAAGCCCTTGCCAGGATATGCTTTCTACAAGAGAACCATGGACGGATCATCAGCCAGAAGAGTGGTTGATTTCTGTCTTGGCAGCTAGTGTTACCCAAGCCTAGTTAAACACAGAAGCCAGCAGATCTTTCTTAAAACAGGAGCGGCATCTGAAGCTGCAGTGCCAGAATCAAGTCCTGCCGGTGAGGCAGGGTGCATTTAATCTCCCACCTAGGTGACCAATTATGAATCCAAAAAAAACAGATTTTACAAAAAGTTAGGAAAAAGATTTTGTAGTTACTATTACATGCTGATTCAGTATATTCTGGCACTCTGCACTGTGTAATTGCTTTCTGGTTGTTCTTTTATTATCAAATGAAGTGCAGCTGCAAGATCTACTCTGGAGCAATATTCATGGTAATACAGTACATTGTAAAAACATGTTACAATGCCAACAAGTGAAAGTGTAGCCATATTTAATGGAATTTTTGCATTAAAAAAGGATTGTGATATTTTTTCCTACTTACTGTATAACCAGTTCCACGTAAATTGTTATCAACAGAGTGTTGATTCCATAACAGAGTAGTAACATTCAAGGTGCAGGGCACTTCTGAAGATTAGTGACCAAATGGAGCGAGGATGGCTCAGGCTATTAATCCCAGCCCAACCTCAATCCCAAGGAACTACACTGCTCTTTTGAACTAAATATATGAACAGATATTTTCAAAAATTACATTTTGGGGGAGTTTGCTTGGTGCTGTTTCCCTTCAGTGCTTTTAGGGTCATGGTATCCCTGCAATGCATTGTGCTGGGTATTTCTTTAGAATTAAAGCCCAATACATTTGCTGATCAGATTGTGCAGTCTTGTGTCAGAGTTCCATTTAGCTTACGTATGAATCAAAGCTTTGTATGAACTCCAGGTCAGCATGTACTCAATGAGCTCTAGCTTTCAACATTTCTTGCACAATATACCTATTTAGTTGACTTCAGCTATTTCTTAGTTAGTATATAGAAGAAAGTGAATCTTGTTGACATTTTCAGAGTATGGCTCCACAGTAGGAAAATTTAGTCACAGGTGTAAAGTTTTACTGATATTTAAATTAGTTAAGCATAAGCAGAATTAAAATTGATAGCCATAGGCTTTAATCAGTGTAACTGCACTTGACTTTATTGCCTTCTGTACAGTATTTTGGACTGACTGAAATCCAATAGATTTCAAGATAGCTAAATGTGGACTAATAAAATTAGGGGGGGAGGGAACAGTGCAATGATTGCTTGTCTTTGGTAAATTTAATTAGATGACCATGGGTAAAAAATTTCAAAAGCACCTAAATGACTGAGGAGCCTAAATCCCATTGAAACTCACCAGTAGTTAGGCTCATAAGTCATTTACAGGTTTCTGGAAAATTTTTCTGTATATCTACAATTATTAAAATCAGTTTTCATAAAGTAATTAAAAAATCCTTACTCCTTTAAACAATGGATGCATAAGTGGCCATTAGGTAAAGGCTATAAAGTAATTCCCTAAAGGACTGAAGTAATATTCAATAAAATATATAAATACTTTATATTTCAAACTATACCCCACACTAAAAATCTGCTGCTCCATGATTCAGGTCCACATTCTAGCAATGTTTCATGGTAGCTATGATGTCACCACATGATGTATGCTGGGATATCACAATTAGTTACGTAATTTCCTTAATAAAGATTTGTAGCTTCCTTTTTAAAACCGTGAAATGTGAAAGCTTTAAGTCAGGAACATCTCTTAACTAAATAGATACACTGTGTTTACAGAAAATAATTCTCTTCCAACCAAATTGGATCTTGTTAATCTCTCTAAAGTTGCTGCAATACAGGTTATATTTTTAATGAGGAGACCATTTAATATCACGGTGTAATTTTAGCTGGTGGTTCAAATTAAGTGGAACAATAAAGGCATACCTAAAAAAAACCTAACTTATGCAAGGAAATGTAAGTTATAGCTCTTTGTACCTGCTGATTCTATTCCTCAGTCGATTTGCACAGAGGACGATCAGGCAATTTGCTGTCACCTGTCCTCCCTCACAGTATCTAACAGAACAGATGTAAGTAGTGCCCCACCAGCAGAAACCACTCATCTGAATCAGTTTAGCCCTGTGTCTTTTGGGGTTCCCCAGCAGAGAACAAGTTAAAATTTGCTCTGCTTCCTCAATGTCCCTCCTGATGGATTTTCTTACACTGCCTAGGTGTAGGATGGAGATACTATGCTTCCACAAGCCAGTGAAAATCCAGGAATGAATATGATCTATGGTGTATCACTTTTAGTAAAATACAGCTGATTTTTACTTTGAAAGGAAAAATTTTACCAGTGAAAGAGCTACTTTCAGAGAATAACCTGCAATGAGGCAATCCAGTCCATTTTAACTAACAAATCAGGCAGATGATACTGGACCTATTACTAGTGTCGGTATCCTCTGTGTAAAAAAATAGGCTAATTGGGGGATATTTAGCATGCTAAGGCCATGTTTACACTTAAGTTTTGCCGGTTTATTTTATCATTCACACAAGTAGGCTGCTCTGCCAGGTTCACTGGGGGATGCTCCAGGATGTATTATTCTGAGACATAACCAATACCAGGTCTCATGTAACCACTGACTCACTTGGGGGAGTCCTAGCAACCCTTTAAGAGCAGTAGATTATCAAAGTATTTTTAGGGTAAGGTAAGACAAACCATATTAATATGCTAAATGCTCCCCAAAGACTGGTTGCTATAAGAGTCACTCAGCACATAAATCTGGGGTCACAGCAGTTTTTTTCTAGTTCACTTTTAAAAGCATTTATATGTAACAATAATGGACCATAATAGTATCAGTGAGACTTCCTGTTTAATACACATCCAGCTCACATTCTTTCTTGGCCCCTCCACTCTCCTTTCAGATAACCGCCAAGGATTCTGCTTTGCTGAAGTTTTACAGACAATGTGCCAGATGGCTTCCAGTAGCCGTAACCTTGTCACCAAGTCAGAGTGCTGCTGTGATGGAGGGCGAGGCTGGGGTAACCAGTGTGAGCTTTGTCCACTGCCAGGAACCACCCAATATAAGAAACTCTGTCCACATGGACCAGGATATACAACAGATGGAAGAGGTAATTGTGGGAAGAGCAGGTGAAGAGGTAGAGGAGAGTAAATAGACAAAGATAACACAGAAAGTACCATGCTTTCTTAAATCTCAGATGTTTAGCTGAAGTTACCAGCATTTCTGAAGTTTACTGCAAAATTGCTCGGCTTGGTATTTTCTATACATCCAATAATTTATTTCATATGCTTTTCAATGGGCAGCACCTACAAATCCTTACCTAGTGCCTGCTGTGGGAATATTCATATAAGCAAGAATTGAGTCCTAAAACAGGAGACGATGACTAAAACTGAAAGGCTAAAAGCTGTCTAGAACAGGGGTGGGCAAAATATGTCCCGCGGCCTGGATCTGGCCCATCTAACATTTCTGTCCAGCCTTCTCTGCCCCCTTGCGATCTCCAAATCCAGGCCGCTAAAAGTCCTGTGGCACAGCGGGGCGCTCAGGCAGGCTGCCTGCCTGCCATAGCCCCACGCCACTCCCGGAAGCAGCAGGCTGCTGCTAACATGTCTCTGCATGCCCCTGGGAGGGGGAAGGAGATGGCTCCGTGTGCTGCCCCCGCCCCCAGCACCGTCCTCACAGTTCCCATTGGCCGGAAACTGGAGGTTGTGCTTGCGGGTGCAGGCAGCGCACGGAGACCTGCTCTCCCGCCCCCAAAGGGCGCGCAGATAGGTGCCGGCTGCAGCCGCTGGCCTGAGCCTGTACCTCACACCCCCTCCCGTACCCCAACCTCCTGCACCAAACTCCCTCCCAAAGCGCACACCCCTCACCCTCTCCTGCACCCAGCACTTTGCACCAGCCTGGAGCCCCCTCCTGCACCCAAACTCCCTCCCGGACCCCGCACCTCCTCCATTAATATAGTAGAAATGTGCGGCCCATGACAACTTACCGAAATTCGTGAAGTGGCCCCCCTGCGAAAATTATTGTCCACCTCGATCTAGAAGCTGTTGCATGCTACAAAACATATATACATGAGCCAAAAGGCATCAACAGCTGAAACCTGTAGCTACACAATAGTTTCATTGTATGATCTGCATATTTCTACAAAGAAATCATAAGCATAAACGTGTTTTTAATTCTTATGAATGTTAAAAGAAAATCAAACCAATCTAAAGAAAATTCACTTCTATTAAATATAAACATTGTGTAAATTAAGTTCGTAAAACTGGAGCTTGGTTTCTCAGTACATCAGCAAGAGAAATTAGGTTGGACCAAGTTACAGAGTTCAGATCCAGATGTAGAACAGAATTTAACAAAAATATGAAGGGTGATTGGATTGGGCCCATCTCTAATGACAAAGTAAGGAATAGGCATTTGTAGTAGAAGCATGTTGGGGGGAAAGTTTGTAGAATATTAGGGTAAAAAAGGAATCTGTATACACCCAGTACTGTTTCAATGTCCTGTAATTCCATCAGGGTCAGCAAACTGGAGTTTATCACTGAGAACAAGATCATTTTATCAGCTCTCAAAAAAGGCAAGTGAGAGAATTAAAAAAAAGGGGGGAGGGTAATGAGCTTGGTTTTAAAAATTAGATGTTTCTAGATTCAGTTAGACTGTAGATGTCACATTCAAATGTGATACTAATGAGCTGCTCCTTATCATATTTTAAAAGGTGACATGTTTATATTTCCTCTCCAGATATTGATGAATGTAAGGTCATGCCAAATCTGTGTAGAAATGGCCAGTGCATCAACACAATGGGTTCCTTCAGATGCTTTTGTAAAGTTGGCTACACCACTGAAATAAGTGGGACATCCTGTGTGGGTAAGGTTATCACTGTAATGCTTAGTACTTTTGCTAATCCAACAGATTTTTTTTTTAATGAAGTGTTTATTTTCATAGTGAAATTCCCAGGTAAATTCTTTAAAGCCTCAGACTACAAAAATTCTCTCTCTTCCTCTCTTCACAAAATACATTTTTGTCTTCACATTTAGTTTTGGGGAGCTCTGAGACCTGATTTAGGATATTACAGTTCAGCTAACCTAGTGGTATTTCAGCAACAACATGAATGAGATACCACTGAACTGGCCACTAACAAGACAAATCATGGTTTGGGGAATAAGCTTTTGGCGAGTAGAGGCTAATAATTAATTGCTCCAAAGGACATGTCAGGAAGTTACCATTAATTAAGACTAAAGGGATCATAAAGTAAGAGGCTTTGTCTTTAGAAATTAGTTTCACTGTTCTAGCTGATCCTCTAAGCAAATGCACTGTTGCTTCAGTTATCCACCCTCTCAGGTTATTTCATTGGTAGCTTGCATCTGTAAAGAAAAGGACAATTCGGCAGCATGGAAAGAATTATAAAAATAATTTGGAAAAATTAGAGTTATGCAGCTGTTCAGTAGCATCCTTGTAAGTAACTGAATATTTTTACTAATTACTGATTCTCCTACTTAGATCTTGATGAATGCTCCCAGTCTCCAAAACCATGCAACTTTATCTGCAAGAACTCAGAAGGAAGCTACCAGTGCTCATGTCCCCGTGGCTACATCCTGCAAGAGGATGGAAAGACATGTAAAGGTGAAGAAAGTTGTCAGTTACATCTAGCAATGGCTACTTTATAAATACTAGGGCTGTCAAGAGATTAAAAAAATTAATCGCTATTAAATCACACTGTTAAGCAATAATAGAATACCAGTTATTTAAATATTTTTGGATGTTTTCTACATTTTCAAATATATGGATTTCAATTACAACACAGAATACAAAGTGTACAGTGCTCACTTTGTATTTATATATGTGCATTGTAAAAAAAAACAAAATAGTATTTTTCAATTCACCGAATACAAGTACTGTAGTGCAATCTCTTTATAATGAAAGTTGAATTTACAAAATGTAGAATTATGTAGAAAAAAACCTTCAAAAATATTCAAAAAGCATTCAAAAATAAAACAATGTAAAATTTTAGAGCCTGCAAGTCCACTCAGTCCTACTTTTTGTTCAGCCAATTGCTCAAACAAGTTTGTTTACATTTGCAGAAGATAATGCTGTCCACTTCTTGTTTACAATGTCATCTGAAAGTGAGAACAGGCATTCTCATGGCACTGTTGTAGCCAGTGTTGCAAGATATTTATGTGCCAGATGCGCTAAAGATTCATATGTCCCTTCATGCGTCAACCACCATTCCAAGGGACATGCATCCATGCTGATGATTGGTTCTGCTCGATAACAATCCAAAGCAGTGCAGACTGACGCATTTTCATTATCTGAGTCCGATGCCACCAGCAAAAGGTTGATTTTCTTTTTTGGTGGTTCGTGTTCTGTAGTTTCTGCATCAGAGTGTTGCTCCTAATAAAGGGGAACAAGGAGACTTTTTATCAATACATTAGAAGCAAGAGGAAGACCAAAGACAGGGTAGGCCCACTGCTTAGTGAAGAGGGAGAAACAGTAACAGGAAACTTGGAAATGGCAGAGATGCTTAATGACTTCTTTGTTTCGGTCTTCACCGAGAAGTCTGTAGGAATGCCTAACATAGTGAATGCTAATGGGAAGGGGGTAGGTTTAGCAGATAAAATAAAAAAAGAACAAGTTAAAAATCACTTGGAAAAGTTAGATGCCTGCAAGTCACCAGGGCCTGATGAAATGCATCCTAGAATACTCAAGGAGCTAATAGAGGAGGTATCTGAGCCTCTAGCTATTATCTTTGGAAAATCATGGGAGACAGGAGAGATTCCAGAAGACTGGAAAAGGGCAAATATAGTGCCCATCTATAAAAAGGGAAATAAAAACAACCCAGGAAACTACAGACCAGTTAGTTTAACTTCTGTGCCAGGGAAGATAATGGAGCAAGTAATTAAGGAAATCATCTGCAAACACTTGGAAGGTGGTAAAGTGATAGGGAACAGCCAGCATGGATTTGTAAAGAACAAATCATGTCAAACCAATCTGATAGCTTTCTTTGATAGGATAACGAGTCTTGTGGATAAGGGAGAAGCTGTGGATGTGGTATACCTAGACTTTAGTAAGGCATTTGATACGGTCTCGCATGATATTCTTATCGACAAACTAGGCAAATACAATTTAGATGGGGCTACTATAAGGTGGGTGCATAACTGGCTGGATAACCGTACTCAGAGAGTTGTTATTAATGGTTCCCAATCCTGCTGGAAAGGCATAACGAGTGGGGTTCCGCAGGGGTCTGTTTTGGGACTGGCTCTGTTCAATATCTTCATTAACGACTTAGATATTGACATAGAAAGTACGCTTATTAAGTTTGCGGATGATACCAAACTGGGAGGGATTGCAACTGCTTTGGAGGACAGGGTCATAATTCAAAATGATCTGGACAAATTGGAGAAATGGTCTGAGTTAAACAGGATGAAGTTTAACAAAGACAAATGCAAAGTGCTCCACTTAGGAAGAAAAAATCAGTTTCACACATACAGAATGGGAAGAGACTGTCTAGGAAGGAGTACGGCAGAAAGGGATCTAGGGGTTATAGTGGACCACAAGCTAAATATGAGTCAACAGTGTGATGCTGTTGCAAAAAAAGCAAACATGATTCTGGGATGTATTAACAGGTGTGTTGTGAGCAAGACACGAGAAGTCATTCTTCCGCTCTACTCTGCTCTGGTTAGGCCTCAGCTGGAGTACTGTGTCCAGTTCTGGGCACCGCATTTCAAGAAAGATGTGGAGAAATTGGAAAGGGTCCAGAGAAGAGCAACAAGAATGATTAAAGGTCTTGAGAACATGACCTATGAAGGAAGGCTGAAAGAATTGGGTTTGTTTAGTTTGGAAAAGAGAAGAGTGAGAGGGGACATGATAGCAGTTTTCAGGTATCTAAAAGGGTGTCATAAGGAGGAGGGAGAAAAGTTGTTCACCTTAGCCTCTGAGGATAGAACACGAAGCAATGGGCTTAAACTGCAGCAAGGGAGGTCTAGGTTGGACATTAGGAAAAAGTTCCTAACTGTCAGGGTGGTTAAACACTGGAATAAATTGCCTAGGGAGGTTGTGGAATCTCCATCTCTGGAGATATTTAAGAGTAGGTTTGATAGACATTTATCAGGGATGGTCTAGACAGTATTTGGCCCTGCCATGCGGGCAGGGGACTGGACTCGATGACCTCTCGAGGTCCCTTCCAGTCCTAGAATCTATGAATCTATGAAAGACTTCTGAAAGCATGCTCCACTCCCCATCCCTCTCAGATTTTGGAAGGCACTTCAGATTCTTAATCCTTGGGTCAAATGCTGTATCTATCTTTAGAAATGTCACACTGGTACCTTCTTTGCGTTTTGTCAAAGTGTCCTTAAAATGAACAACATGTGCTGGGTCATCATCTGAGACCGCTATAACATGAAATATATGGCAGAATGCGGGTAAAACAGAGCAGAGCACATACAATTCTCCCCCAAGGAGTTCAGTCACAAATTTAATTAATGCATTTTTTTTTAAACGAGCGTCATCAGCATGGAAGCATGAAGGGGCATACGAATGTTTAGCATATCTGGCACATAAAGACCTTGCAATGCCAGCTACCAAAGTGCCATGCAAATGCCTGTTCTCACTTCCTGGTGACATTGTAAATAAGAAGAGGGCACCATTATCTCCTGTAAATGTAAACAAACTTGTTTGTCTTAGCGATTGGCTGAACAAGAAGTAGGACTGAGTGGACTTGTAGGCTCTGAAGTTTAACATTGTTTTGTTTTTGAGTGCAGTTATGTAACAAACAAAAAAATCTACATTTGTAAATTTCACTTTCACGACAGAGATTGCACTACAGTACTTGTATGAGGTGAATTGAAAAATACTATTTCTTTTGTTTATCATTTTTACAGTGCAAATATTTAGAATAATAATATATAGTTTGATTTCAATTGCAACACAGAATACAATATATATGAAAATGTAGAAAAACATCCAAAATATTTAATACATTTCAGCTGGTATTCTATTGTTTAACAGTTTGATTAAAAATGTTTAATTGTGGTTAATTGACAGCCCTAATAAATACCCTCAACTCCAAGAAGTGATATAACAGCTGCAGCTCCCAGGGAAATCTCTGGTCCAAAGTCAGTGGTGATATAGAAGGTGGTATATGTTGCATGTCAGGTATAAGTGGCATACAACTTTCAGGAATTCGGCATTCAACTCGGTATAAAACAGGTATAAGTTGGATTTAAAAAAAAAAAAAAAAGATAGAATGACTCAGAAAAAGCCTTGCACCAATTCCAACTGCAGTAGGAAGCGAATGCTAATTTACTTTAGGTGCACGATGGTCAGAAAATGAGTGGCTGTAATGGTCCCTCGCTCTCCCACTCGGAGGGAGGCCACTCAGGTTGGTCCTGTCTGGCCAGGACCAGAGTCTGCAGGACAGCCAAGAGCCACAATAGGGCTGGGCGATCACTAGTCACTGTCAGGCTTTAGCCTGGGTTTGGATGGCTCAAGCTGTCAGCCCTTAAACAGAGTCTATCAGGGCTGGCTTGGGTCTGGGCAGAGCTCAGGCAGCCAGCAAACTGTCCATGGGGGGTGAGCCGGTAAGGGAGGCTCCTTCCTCAGGGCTAGAGCCTTCCTGCATAGTGTAGGGAGTCAGCCACCCCAGGGTGGGGTGGCAGGGGGACGCGGGCCCACGCTACTCCACTGCGTCCCAGCCCAGGCAGAGGCAGGATTGGCTGCCCCTGCGTCGGCGGGGATGCAGCTGCAACACGCCGATGGAGCCATGCCTGGCTCTGCAGCTGGCTGCTCTGTGGCTGTCCCTGAGCCACTTCCTGCCTCCCCGGGGTTTGTACCTGTAGCCTCAAGGCCTCCTCTGGCTCCTCCAGGTACACGGCAGCAGGCACTCTGGGACAGTCCTCGTCAGCTTCTGAGGATCGGGAACAGGCAGGCATAGGTTCCCCTCTGGGCCGCAGCGGAATGGGTGGAGCGTCGTCCTCCTCCGCAGGCTCTGCCCCAACTGTGCTGCAAGGCCTGCCTTTTATACTTCTGGTGGGGGGGGGGCGATCTAGGCTCCACCCTCCAAAGGGAGTGTAATCGTCCCTCGCTCGGAGGGAGGCCAGTCGGCCTCACTACAGTGGCTAAGAGGCCTGATTTGCCACTCCATTACACTAGTTCTACGTGTGTAACTTTGTTAACTTCAAGTTGTATTAACACCAATTTTTATGCTGGTGTAAATAAGAGTAGAGAATCAGGGATAACACTATTTAACTTGCTCCAGCATGTACCTCCCTGATGAATACAGATTTAAGCTTCAAGTGATAAAAAAAATTATTAAGTTAAAAAGGAACTACTTTCAAATGATCTTTTTAAAGAGAACAAATATGGTTAAATCTTTTTCACTGAGTCTTACTAAGATAAATCTGCTACTTTCAGATCTTGATGAATGTCAAACCAAACAACACAACTGCCAGTTCCTCTGTGTCAACACTCTTGGGGGCTTCACATGTAAATGTCCACCAGGCTTCACTCAACATCATACTGCTTGTATTGGTAAGAACACTTCAACACAAAGTTTTCGTACATTTCTCTTTGTTATAAAAACAAGGGCAATACTTAATATGAGCCTTTTGATCTATTTATTTTGTACCACAGATTTAATATTAATACACAGATGGAGAGAATTTTATTTCTCAGTAGTTCAAAAAGGCAGATAATTATGAAAAGCAAAAATATCTGAAGCTCATCTACAATAAGCATTTTTGTAGTGACTATTTGTAGGTAGTTTCTAAATGTAACCACATAGAGACAGAGGTAAAATATTAAAATCTGACTTAAAAAAAAAAAAAAGCAATCAAAAACAGATTAAAGATTTTTCTTTCCCTTGATAGCTACAGATGTCTTTTAAAAATTTTTGCATATATGTCTTACCAATTAAAGCCATCCTCATCTGTAGTGTACAGTGGGCCAAATGTTCAAAAGACCATCCTCCTTTTTCCTCACCCAGTCTGTACCTGTATTTTGCACCAGAGACTGAATCACAGTACAAGCACAAATATTTGAGTACTTACGGCTCTAAATCTGCAAATTAAGTAATTAGACTTGCAAGTTTAGTAGGTGCAAACTACTCTGTATGTGTAACCTCTTAATCCCATCCCTTATGTACTTTCTTTCTCCTCCTGTACACGTATACTTTTTTTTTTAATCACTGCATTTTTTTTCTAGATAACAATGAGTGTGGTTCACAGCCATCACTTTGTGGATCAAAAGGAATCTGTCAAAACACTCCTGGAAGTTTCAGCTGTGAGTGTCAGAGAGGCTTCTCTCTGGATTCTACTGGATTAAACTGTGAAGGTAAATTTTGAAGGCCATACCTTCTCTGCTAAGGCAGAAATCTGCAGTTCTTTCTTACGTGAGTAGTTGTACTGAGGTCAAATGGAGTATTTGCATGAGTTGTAGCATCAGGCCGTTAGCCTTAGAGTAGACATATGAAAAAAAAAAAAAAACAGGAACGTAGTTCAGAAAATTTGTATCGACAATTTGCTTATCCTACTGTTTTGTTGTACATACTCACAGTTCAATTTGCAAGTAGTATCATAAGCAGAACGCTGAGTACTCTGCAGCGCAACAGGCACTAACTCCCAGCTGTAGCCCCCACATTCCATTGCAACAGTAATGCATACTATCTCCATAAAATACCCTTCATTCCTGCCCCCCCCCCCACAACCTGCAAACACACCCAGTCTATCTCATCACTGAAAATACTCAAAAAAGACATATATGACTATTATTTCTAAAGCTAAGGTCTGGTCTACACGGGGGGGGGGGGGGGGGGTGGAAATCTATCTAAGTTACACAACTTCAGCTATGTGAATAATGTACTTAGATCTGTCTACTCACTGCGGTGAGTCGACTGCTGACACTCCCCCGTTGACTCCGCATGCGCCTCTCACTCCGGTGGAGTACTGGAGTCGCTGGGAGAGCGTTCAGCAGTCAATTTATCGCATCTAGACTAGATGCGATAAATCGACTCCCATTGGATCGATCGCTGCCGCGCTCAGAAACAGCTTCCCAGCCCCTCTTCCCATGTGCACCAAGGAAGTGGGGAGCAATTTATTTCCTCGGTTACTGCACATTTTTTTTCAAGCAGCCTAACTGCTTGCCTACACTCCTGGGAGCAGCTGGACTCCAGTTCTGGCTCCATGGAGCAGTGAAAATATTTAACAGGAACATTTTGGTTTCAATTTCGCAACTCAAACAAATGTTCAGTTTGGAAATTGTCAAAACACCACATTTTGACATTTTTAAATGGAAAATTTTCTGTTTTCTGTTTCAAGACAAAATTTACACAAATTAGAGTAATTTTTGTAAATGATTTAAATTCAAAGTTTCAGTTGACCCAAACCAACATTTTTTCCAATTTTCTGTTCACAAAAATATGGTATTTCAACTTGCCGTCCCAATTCCAAATGGGAAAACGATTTCCTGACAAGCTCTAACTGAAAACCAGTTCCTTTGTAGGAAAATTAGAGCATAGGTGGCAGCTGCAGCCAGATCCCAACAGGGCAGCACAAGACAGCAAAGTGAAAAGTTCCACGGCAGACATGCTGAACTCTCTGGCGTCTTGAAAAAATGCCAAATTCCATCGCTATTATTTTAGGCTCTCTGCAGGCGACACTGCATCAGTTAATCTTAAAAAATTGAACAGATTATAATCTTCACAACCATAAACACTAGAAATATTCTATTTTATATGAAAGTTGGGATTCTGAAGTACTTTTCCACAGGAATCTTGGAATATGCATGGCCCCTGGGGTAGGGTTTTAGCTTGAAATGTGTGACAATAAAACTTTTTAGAATATGATGAAAAGTGTTTTCCCAGTCACTGTTTATAAATGTCCGAATAGGAAGAGTCGGAGTCTCTTGTTAAGGTGTTCTAAACTAATGTTTCACCCCTTTTTTCTACAAGATAAATATCATGCGAGTGCTCTTTTTTGCTAATAGTGAATATGATGCTAGCCATTTATTTACACAAGGGTGGGGGTTTTACAGTGTAAATACTACACACTTACAAGGTAAATACACAAAAGCTAGAGCAATTAAAAAAGACTGCAGTTCAATCACCACAAACAATATTTGAGTTTTGAGCACTGCAAGTCTGCCTCAAATTTTTGGAGATCACGTGTAGTAAATTACATTTCTAATGACAAGACAGAGAAATCTAGTTGGGAGTTTGATAGTCTAGTGAACACAGTATGCTTTCCCTGACATTTGTTAGGCTGCTTACAACTTGCTGTTAGGTGAAACTTTTAATGAATATACGTATTTTTTTAAAATAGGAGACTTTCATACAGAAGTGTTTTCTTGCCTTCTCTTTTCCCTTATGGCCGTCCCCTTCACCTTTCTTCGCACATAGCTCGGGAACCTTTTAATTTGGCTTTCCTTACTGGTATAGGTAGACAAATTAGACCACCTCTGTCCTTATCTTACGTTTGTATTTCTAAGTGCCTTTCAAACTAGCAACAACAACAACAACAACAAAAGTCCTTGCAAAGCTAGTTATTGGAAACTAGATGTATGCCCAAAGATTTGTACTTTAAACTTTGAAATCTAAATGGACACGGGTGTTCCAGAAACCATAATGAAAAACTAAGAATCCCTCTTGTGACTGGCAGTCTAGAAAAGTCTTGTCCCAATTCTGGAGGAAGTTCTGATAATATTATTTAATGATTCTAGATCTACAATTATTGTGCTATAGTTTAAGAGTTCTACAGCGTTTGTGGAAGTCTGCATAGCAGTCCTGCAAATTCCTGCACACTTCCCTCACAACTGCCATTCGTAGGTTCCCCTCTATTGAAGCAAAACATCCCAGATGCATTACTATGTTCAAAGGCTTTGCTTTCAATTCAGACAGCATATTGGAACATAGGCAAGAAGCTCCTAATGAAAGCTGCAAAAAAAAAAAAAAAAAAAAAAAATCTGGATTTGCACCCCAGATGCACACAATGGTCATAAAGGGTAAAATTTCCAAAAACCACCCAAGTGACTTAAGAGCCTATGTGCCTGACTCACTTTTGAAAAATGGGACTTAGACTCCTAAATCATGTAAGCACTTCTCAAAATTTTATGGAGCTCCTGAACTCCATGGCACATTGAAAACCCTGCAGTTTGTCCTATGCGCATTCAATGTTTTTCAAGCCGCTGGATAGTTTATACAGCAATTACATAACTTGATAATCACACTTAATGGATGTAATAGTTATCTTAAGAAACATAGTTACTGAAGTAACAAATCTTAAAGAAAACATGGGGATTGTGCCCTATAGAACCCAGTCCTGGTAGGTCTGAACACCGGCCTCCCAGGAAACACTCAGCACTTTGCAGGGTCAGGTCCTATGCATGTATCCAATATTTACCAAATACACCATGTGCAGTTACCGTGTATGGGCCCAGTCTTGCAACTCTTACTAAAGCAAATATTTCCATAAGCTTCATCTGAACTTACTAGTGTGTGTAAGGAGCCAAATTACGGCTGCAGCATCAAGCTTGGGTGAAGAATCTTCTATGGATAAAGTATGGTCCTTTAATTACAGTTATTGAATTAAGTTGCGTGTGGTGGTGGGGTTGGTTTGCTTACTTGTCTGCAGTTTGTGCAACCATCGCTTCTTCCACATTTTGTTGTTGTTGTTTGGGTTTTTTTTGGCAGATGTGAATGAATGTGATGGAAACCATAGGTGCCAACATGGCTGCCAGAACATCCTGGGTGGCTACAGATGTGGGTGCCCACAAGGGTACATTCAACATTATCAGTGGAATCAGTGTGTTGGTAAGAATAATCTCCTTTTGATGCAGTAGTCCAGAAGTTTACATAACAATGACAAAATGCTCCGATTTTCAGAAACCCTATGAACATCTTTTAGGTTCAGCAGTACCTACTTCACTTCATTAAACTTGTGTAGCCCTTCTCTGACTTATGCAGTTGAAAGGGGTATAGTTACATAAAATCATGTCAGCTGACTGTTACTGCCTTGCAATGGGAGGAAAAGACATAGAAATTCAAGATAATTTCCACGGAAGGCCTGTAAAGCCCTTGCTAAGATATAGTTAGCACTTTAGCGCTTTACAGCTATTGACTTAATAGACACAGATAACCACAAATGTACAAACCTTTCAATTGATATATACAGCAGCAATAGAAGCAAATGAAATTAAATAAAGACAAAAGGTTAACTATAAGGATTTCTCCCCCACGCACTCAGGATTCTGTAAAACAGAATTAGCAAGAATACAATAAAAACATAATAGAACACCACGTTTTTCAAATACAAAGACAAATAGATTATGTGATCCATATATCTTTTAAGGGCAAGAAGGGAAGGAAAGATGATCAAATGTAAGGTCAGCAGTGCCCACTCAATATTTTTGGGAGAAAAACTGTTTTTTAGAAGTGGGGAAGGATGAAATTACATAACATCATAAGAATATAACTTTACTTCTAAATCACAGATTCATATCTATCCCAAGGTTTATAATGAGCAAGAGATTTTTCCTTATGTAAAAATCCTATCTGGAATGGATGAAAGCAATATGGCTTAATGTAAATTCTATAGCAATCTACAGAAATGAGTACAAATGTCACCTCTCTCTGTGCTTTTTTAAAAACCATCCTGTAGCAGGGATAAAAAAAAATTATGCCAGAGCTACATGTCAAAAGAAAATTATAACAGATAGTTACAAAAAGACCTATAGAAAACTAATAAGCAATTCTATATGATATTTCCATAAGGTTTACCATTAGGCATCTGTTTGTTTGGTAATCTATGGCAGTGGTTTTCAACCTTTTTTCATTTGCGGATCCCTAAAATATTTCGAATGAAGGTATGGATCCCTTCTTAGATGTAGTCTGCAGACCCCCAGGGGTACCGCAGACCACAGTTTGAAAACCACTAATCTATGGTATAGGGAATGAGTTGGTGTTTTCAGTCTAGTAGAGAAGTCAAGAACTGAATGTGAATGACTAAAGAGGCAGTTATTCTAGCCATTTGAAGTATTTTGGTTCATATTCCACAGCCCATTCTGTATCTGTTCTCATAAGAAACAGAGGATATTAGCATCCAGGACTGTCAGGCCAATAGTTGCACACAATTCACTTTTCAAAGAACTAAAGATGCATAAAGTATACCGCATTTAATTTAAAGGATAAAAAGGATCTCAGAAATGCTTATATTGATCAGATTGCTAGTTTTTCGAGTAGTTTTAAGGTATCCACTTATAATAAAAGTTTACATTTTTACAATAAAAGGTGTTTTATCCGGCACTTCACCAACCAGAAAGCTCTATAAACCAGCATTTCTGATCTTCATTGAAATTCCAGTTTATAGGCCGGTTGCCAGTTAAGTAAGAGGGAGGGAGTTTGCGTGCAGGAGGGAGTGCGGGGCTGGAGTGTGGAGTGCGGAGCCTCGCCCCAAGTGCTGCCGCCGCAGCTCCCATTGGCTGGGAACCGGGGCCAATGGGAGCTGCAGGGGCAGTAGGCAGCGCACAGAGCCACCTGCTGTGCACCTAGGAGCAGCCAGGGAACCACCTCAGGTGAGCGCCTCCCGAATCCGGCAACCCTCAACTCCTCCCGCACCCCAACCCCCTGCCCCAAGCCTCCTCCTGCACCCAAACTCCCTCCCCAAGCCTGCACTCCACACCCCAATCCCCAGCCCTGCACCCCCCTCCCTCCCTCTTAGTTAACTGGCATTTTTCACTTACCAGCACCCCCCATTCTCCAACATGCCGGATAAAACAGCTTTTACTGTATATTGTAGATAAAAGAATCAAATAGCATGAAAATAAGAAACTGGAGGATTGATAAATATTTCACATTGTTTTTATAAATTACAAAAATGGATACGCATTATAGAAAGAAATGGGAAATTTAAAAACTAGTGTACAAATGACACCAAAAATGATTTTTAAAATACCAGAAACTTCAATTTTGCAAAGCCAGACATCAGAACAGCAAGAAGAGTGTAAAGAAATGGGACAGCAACAATGTTCAGTTCAAGAGAATGCAATAGGATCTGGAATACCATCTCTAGATACCATTTGAAAGAGCTCTGAGAAACTTTCAGTATCTGGTGAGGAGTTATTTAACATCCTAAAAGGGAGTAGAGAACCTAATAAAGTGGGGAAACCTAATAAAAGTTCACTCACTTGATGCATTTATAGTCTCTAGCTATTCATGAACACTCCATTCATATGTGAAACCAGTTAGGTTCAAAAAGTTTAGAGCTTAAGGGACCTTGTCAATTTTTTTTTGTGGGGATGGGGGAGGGATTTACAAAGAATTGAATCATTTCCATTGCTCTGCTGCTGCTTTTTGTAGAGCATGTTTGTCTCTCCAGTGGACATTTTGAGTCTATCATGATTTGACTACAGTTATTGTGGTAATAGTTTGAAAATTCAGTTTAAAAATTTAATGAGACTCTCAACTATGGTAAAGAGTCAGATCATCATATGCTTTAAAATGACCTAATATAGATCTACAACAGGATATATCAGAGGGAAGTGAAGGCTCAAAAAAGTGCTAAATTCATGACGATGTTTAAAACAATCTAAGTATTACTTCAAGTATTATTCCTACGCACTGCAATTTCAAAAATTATTTTTCTATGGAATCCTTCATGTGGTGCACCTCAATGTAAACGATAAGATTAACTTCTATTACATGGTAATTTGTCTGCATACCACAGCTGCACAGACATGGAGAAATTCTTACTTTGTTATAAAAACAGCTTTTTCACCCTTGTTCATTTTGTTGCTGTATATCTGATTTGGTTTCCCAATTAGGAAAGACATTCCACATATAAATGTCAGATCTAATTATATCAGAACAACACAACCTGGTTACAAATCTACCAAATGTGCTTTTGTTGGCAACATTCCAGCTCTGCTAAACATAGCAATAAAATACCCAATAAACTTGTGCCAAATGTAATTTTTTGAAGCATTTTTAAAACCATGTGCTATTTAGGATATTTTAATGAACAGAGATATAGTATATCTGTATACATACTTTTAACTTGTTCATGCAGGATTCTGGTTTTACCTAATTTCTCTCCAGTGAGATACAAAGTAAATTGTGAACAAGGATTCTAGAGTCATGTTTAGTGAAGCTTGCCCTACCAACGTATCACACTCTCAGTGAGGAAAGAGCAAAGATGGCCTTGTGTTTTAAGGCACGGATTATGAAATTTCTGGTTGTGACTTGCAGTGTGTGTTTGAGTGGGTCAGTTATTTGCTCTGTGACTCAGTTCCCCAGCTGTAAAATGGGGATGTTAGTATTTCCCTACCTCCCAAAGGTTTTATAAGGATAATCCTTGGGAAGCACTCCAACACTGCAATGATTGGGCTAGATACATACCTCAATAGACTGACTTCCGTATCCAATGGATGAACATTCGTTGACTTGCGCAACAATCCATGTGGCAGATCAGAATGACACTGATGGCAGTCTTTTCTGAGAGAGAACCACCCAGTTTCCATAAAATCGAGATGAGGACAATTTACTTGATTATCCCCCAGTGTGCGCTCTTTTTACGTAAGGGTTTACTAAGAGCCGGTCAAAACAAATGAAAGAAGATGATGTCCCGTTGGAGATATATTCTTTGTAATGTATTAGTGTTCTGTGTTTTGAGAATTAGGGAGCTCTATAACCATGCCCAAACAGCCATCCCATTAATACTGTGTGTGAGAGAAGCACTGGTTTCTTTTAGAATATTCTAAATCCCCCACCCCCTCCAGAGTAAAATAGTTAAGATCATCCAGGTCCTGCAATAGAATTATGGGTGAAGCACTTAGTCTTTGCATGAACTCAAATGCCTTTATTTTAAGGCGGGAAAGCCACAAAAATATTCTTCTCCACTGCAGATTTATCCTCACCTAATAGTACCCTAGGGGAAATTGTGGTGTTACTGGGAAAAGAAAAAGAACAGCAAAGAACATGATCCTGAACTGGCTGAAAACATCTCAGTGGAAATTTGAGTTTATTACTTCCAAAATACAGAGTTGAGGGCCTCTGAAGCATTTGAAACCTAGCTCTTGTCAGAGAGAGAATATGGACTAGATGGACCAGTGGTGTAGCAATTTCTATGAGGGAGGCTGAGCCTCGGCTAAGTTGAATGTCAGGGGGAGAGGGGAGGCTTACAGCTTGCATTTGTAGTCAGAGTTCTAAATTGGGAAGGACTACATCTGGTACATGCCCAGGCCCTGTGTGGGGCACTAGAAATGCTAGCAATAAATATTTTTCCCTCCCTGGAAATCATAAGCTGTTTATGACTACAACCTGCCACGATGGTATCTTCTCATCTGGATAAACAATCTTTTATTTTGCTTATTAGATGAAAATGAATGTACCAACCCTAATGCTTGTGGCACTGCTTCCTGCTACAACACACTTGGAAGTTACAAGTGCGCTTGTCCATCTGGATTTTCTTATGACCAGTTCTCTAGTGCGTGCCATGATGTGAATGAGTGTTCCTCCACTAAAAACCCCTGCAATTACGGCTGTTCCAACACAGAAGGTGGTTATCTCTGTGGCTGCCCTCCTGGATACTACAGAGTTGGACAAGGGTGAGTCTCTTTCTCCCTCTCACAAACACTCTTCCTTCATAACACTTATGATGATTGTATAACACATTGTAATAAGTGGTCACCATAAAAAAGCAAGAGCTACCAAAGCAAGAGCTGCAGAAAACTCAGTTGGCAACAGAACTAGTGCAGGAGCAAACAGGGCCTCCAACACCTCTGCATGCTACAGTCCATACAACCCTATGGCAGTCTCTACAGTAGGCCTGAAGAAAGTGGAGGCAAAGACAAGCCAGGAAATGGAGCAAGGCCAGTGCATTTGGAGCCATGCAGATCCACTGGCCTGACCTACCTTGCAGGGTCATGTAGCAGGCCATAGGTGCTGCAGAAGTCACTGACGAGACACTGCACCAGTGCTATGTGCCTTGCCTCTGGGTTAGGGAAAGAATTCCAAGCCTATCTGCATAGTTCTTCTGTGTACCACCCATGTACTTAGGTTGTGCATAAGAACAAGGAATTGCCCTTATATATCTGTGGTACATAGGAAACCAAGTATTGGTTTGTGTGTGTTCACTGCAAAAGAGCATCATTTACATCTAGCATATGAGCAAAATTAAGTAATAGCTGTGATTTCCCCTTTTGATGGCAGTACATTGTGTATTTGGAGCACTTTCCCAAATGGTACGAGGATATTCCTCATCTAACTGTACTTTTCCTTTGAAGTAACATCTTTACAATGATTAGTAAGGAATTTCTATTGCACTGATCAACCCAAAGACAAAGCAGAAAAAAGAGAGAATGAATAATTCAAACTGAATATAATAGCCCATTGGCCTGAAATAGTCAGAACATTTACTTTGGATGCCAAATGTCCCGTTGGAGATATATTCTTTGTAATGTATTAGTGTTCTGTGTTTTGAGAATTAGGGAGCTCTATAATACATCCTTTGTTGAGCATGTTACACTATACAGGACAAATTTTAAAATATTATTCCACAGACATCTTGGGGGGAAATGGAGATATTGTGTAACAGTGTAAGGGGTTATGTGGGCTTACCTCCATCTAAATGAGGACATAAAACTGAAGTGAAAAGAAAAATGTTATCTGTCTATGAACATTTTGAGAAATGGGTCACTCATATGATCATCCCTATTCAACAGCCATTGTGTCTCAGGAATGGGATTTAACAAAGGCCAGTACCTCCCTCTGGGTGGAGATGTAGATGAAGAAAATGCTTTGTCCCCTGAAGCATGTTATGAATGCAAAATCAATGGCTACGCCAATAAAAACAGCAGGAAAAAAAGAAGTGTGAATGAAACTGAGCAAGCAGAGGTGAGTGAATACCGTAACGAACTAGCTAATATGTATACTTAACAGTCCTGGAATCAGAACTACTCCATGGTATGTCAAACACTACACAGCTGACACAAGGAGGAGTGAAGTTCTATCACCATAGTCATTTTGAAGTTCCAGATGACTATCTTGTACAGCATTCTGTAGTCACAACAGTGCGGGCTTACGTGGCCATCGAGTTTTTACAAGATGATGATTAGCTTCTAAACCTGAGCTATTTGTATATGTGTTTAAGGGTAAATTAATGATATTGTGATGTAATTGCCAATATCACAGAACCATACTTCTGGATCAGGCTCAAGACTTTCCTTAGTGTATTTCTGACAAATGGAGAAGGGGATCAGTGGTTGACTCCCACCTTAGGATGCATTTTGGGCATGTCTCCTTGTTGTTTTCAATTTTTATTGAGGTACCAAGAAGCCTTAGGGCAAAAGCACATCTGTTAGGTTACATAGCGCCAGTTTGGGAGACAGACTGCCCGTTGCAGTGTGTACCGCTCAAGAGCTTCCCCCTACCCCTTACAGCATCATGCAGAAAATCAGTGGTTATCTGCATTACAGGATGTTGTTTTATGGCAGTAATCCAACTGCTGAAAGCTGCAGTAATGAGAAACTATTGATTTGGTTTAAAAAAAAAAAAAAACAGCAACCAAGAGATATAAATCTTCTCATAGTTTTTACAAGGGCTCTGATTGAAGATGAAAAGCATTATGGACAATTAAAGTAAGTTTTTACTGCTAGATTTACATATGGTAGTAGTGACTAAGTTTCTTACATAAGCAAACTGTAGCGCTCCTCAGCCAGACCACCACCCTGACACAAGGAGTTAGCATTTCCACTCTCTGGTCCACAAAAGGTTGGTCATAGCATGGAAGTGGCCTCCACCACTTCCGGAGAGGAAGGCTGTTGCATAGCATTCTAGAGCATTGTTCCAATGTTGATCCATGGATTAGCTTTGATGGCAGTTTCTGAAGAGCTTGTTAGTGCTGCCATCCCTGCCTTACAAGGGGTTGTGTGTGGACTTGGCATAGTGACCAGAAAGTAGAATGTGGAATGAAAACATCTGAACTTTATCTAAATATCTCAGCGAAGAGAAGAGCCTTTTGTGCACGTCTAATATAAAGCATGTTATTGCTAAGGCGTCCCATGAAATAGTGGCAGAAAGAGGAGAATGAATTTCCTCATTTATATCTGGGGGAGGGGATAGTTAGCCACATTAACCATTGTAAGAGAAAAGTGGTTTCTTGCACTTGATACTTCTGATGATGATGTACAAACAGTTACCTGGTGACAGTATGGTACCCCTAGGTCATTACTTCACTCCTATCTAGTGTGTTCATCTTGTTACCAAGCTATCCAGTTATTTATGTTCCATTCATGGCAGTGGAACATACAAGCACCTTCCAAATAAAGTAAAAAATTCCCTCATACAGCATTAATTTTTCCATCTAGTTCACTGTACCCTAGTCTCGTTACTATAGCTCTCACATGGCAGTAAACCATATTGTTATCTGGTGCTATTAGCCTTATGTGAAATCCCCTAATTTCACTTTGGAATTTTCACAGCAAACAGAGTTTGGGTTTTTTGTTGTTGTTTAAACAAAATCTAAGTTGAGATCGTCTGGGTCCTGTTGGCTAGTAGCATGCCCGAGGTTCAGTGAACACCTTGTCGCAGCACCTGCAGCCACCCTCAATTTGCTTTACTTAACCACAGATTTAATCTACAGTGCATAATGGTATGTAGTGTGATAGGATTTCACCCTTTTTGAGCGCATCCTGTTCCCAGTTATAGATGCAGAAGGACTTGAACTGGTAAAGTTCTGCAGTGCAGCAGAGTGAGAACAATGGTAACCCAGTCATTTCCTGAGAAGTAAAGATCTATCAAAAAGAGAGAAGCAAGGAAAAGGCTTCCCAAAGAAGTCGCAGCCTTTTATAGCTCTTTCATTAGATGAAGAACAGTTTTCACCTACAACCACCTGCCTTTTGTTATAACAAAGCTATTAGATTAATTCATCTTTTTTTCCCCCTTATATGTATTCACATCAAACACACTGGGACAAATTCATGCCTGTACTAACTCCATTTGTGTTACATCAAAGCAAAAATTTCCCCCTTTGGGAGGATCAATTTGCTAGTAGTGCAGATTTTTTTTCACTGCTCTTATCACTGTCAGCTGCTGAACGTAGTTTCTCATAATGCCGGGATGTAGACTCTCACTGAAGCTTCTATACAGAAAACATTCTTCAAAGAACTTCCAGTATAGCGGTTCAGGGTTCCATAATCTTTCATATGGAAGTATGATCAGGTATTTAGAACAGGTTGGAAAGTGGGATACTTCTCATTTCTTTTCTGCAGAGTTAAACCAGTACTTTTTTTGGAGCAAGCATGAAATTATGTCAACTCTGAGGCAAGAGTGAAATCTGAACCTTTTGTGGACTTGGGTTTTACAGAATAATTAAAGTTACAGCACCGTGTGAGAAGCCTTAAAGATTTACAGGGTGTGTTATGTGGAACTGAGTAGATCTCCCAGCTGGAAAGGATTTATAAATGGCTTCTTTCACAGCTGCAGTTTTTGAGAGAGGAATTAAACTGTTACTAATCAAAGTCACTAACTTGCATTGCTTTAGGAATAATATAGAGCGTGTGTCTCTCTCCAACTATCCTTTCCTTCTCTTTCACTTCAGATTGAGCAGATTAGCTTGGAAAGCTTAGACATTGACTCTCCTTTGAAGATGAGGCTGAACTTCTCTGGACTTGGTAACAAAGAACACATTCTAGAATTCATGCCAGCCATACAGCCCCTTACGAACCATGTCCGCTATGTCATCTCCCACGGCAATGACTATGGCATCTTTCAAATCCATCAGAGGGATGGACTTAGTTATCTGCACACAGCTAAGAAAAAGTCAGTGCCTGGCACTTACACACTGGAAATCACTAGCATTCCTCTATACAAGAAGAAGGAGCTAAAGAAACTGGAAGATAGTAATGTGGACAACTACCTCCTAGGAGAGCTTGGAGAAGTGCTCAGAATGAGACTGTGGATTGAACTCTATTAGCCACCTCTTCTAGACTTAATCCAGTTCTTGAATCACTTCTGTTCATCTATTTATCCACCTGAGCATGTCTACTTTTCAAAAGCTTTAAGCAGTCAATGACTTAGAAGAAGAAGAAAAAAAAGACTTATCTTTCCATCCTGCCAAGACTGCAGAATGACCCTGGCAGGAGGAATGACTGACTCTGCCATGGTCAAAAGTTTGATTACAAGGGCAACCATGGTTACTGTATCCTTTATATAACCTCAATTTAAAGTATATTAAAACTAAAGTTCAAGAGGTCAACACATGGCACTAAATGGCACAAAAATGTGAACAATTTTTTCCTGTTAGCAGTCTGTAACACTTTGGGTATTTTGCTATAGGTGCTAATTAAAAAAATATAGATGTTTATTTATTTTAATGCAGTAATATATGGAGAAATTACAAACTATGTAAACAAAAGGGAAACATTTGTTTTTCTTTAGATATATAAATTTGAGCTATTTTAGAGGTATTCTTAAAAAAAAAAAAATCCAGTGGATTATTTGAAAAAGGTTTCCTTTTGTATGCCAGTTGTCCAAATACTTTTTAAAAAACATTTGCATGCTATTACCAGCTCTGATACCATCCTCTAAAAGACATTGAAAAGTACACTTCAAAAACGTTGAGTATTCAAAAAAAGTTTTAAATGACTAGAATTACAATATTAGGCTCTGTAAAGATGATCATATTTCACTGCCGGTCACTAGGACTATATTCTGTATCAGCCACCTGAAATAATGGAAGCTGAGGCACAACCACTGTAGCAAAATACCTTGACTGCTTGTGATACCATTACCATTGCAGGCCAACCTGTACTGTATTTCCTTCCGATAACCTCAAGGTACCACATGTGCTACCACAACACCTCATTCTCACAAAAGGTGCTCTACATACTTGCATTACTGTAGGCAGCTGAAGAAAAAAAAGTCTTTCCTTTGAAGGGAACACCTGATGTTTCACTCCGTTTGGTGCTGGCTTGGATTAATGGTGCATTTACTAGGATTGAGCTGTTTCAGGACTGCCATATGTGCAAACTAATTACGCAGTGCAGACCAGGAAAATATATTTGAAATCATGTTTTTAGAACTTTCATTAATACTGTAGTTATACACCATATGCCTCATTTTATCCTAGCCTATTTTGTAAGAAAGATGTTTGTACATGACATTTAGTTTTCTTTAGCAATTTTTTTTTTTTAATGTTGTACCATTCTGTGTTACATGTATGTCGCCATGGTGCTTTTTTTTTTGTGACAGCTGGTGCCTGTAACTCGTCATAGAACAGAACCTCATTATGTGAACAGCCAAAGCACATACAGACTCCAGGTTTATTTCAGTCATGTAGCTGTGCTGACCAAAGATTAGTTACAAGTTACACTCGGAGTTTTTGGGGAAGAGAACCCTTCTACATTTTAAATCAACTGTTTGTGAGCTTTTTTTTTTTATTTGTAGGTCTGTATCACTATGACAACACTTTTCTTGCAATAAAGCTTATTTTGGGGTAGGTGTCTTGAATGGTACATGTATTTTAAAGAGAACACCTGCCTAACTGCATAGTTGGATGGTGTCACTAATGAAGGGCAGAAACAGCAGTCAGTGTAGGTGCCTTCTTCCCTGGCTGGATACTAACTAGGTTCTTCAGGGCACACTGAGGAACTATGCTAAATATTCTGTCCTGGCACAGTGTTGAATTAAATTTATCACACAACATTAGAAAAACCTAGATCCTAAGTCTGTTTCCCTTATACTGCTATACATTGGGAGTAACTCCAGTGAAATCTTACACTTACTTGCAACCTTTGCCTATAAACTCAGGGTGCAGTATTTGACTCAATTACACCTCTACCCCGATATAACACGGTAAAGCAGCACTTTGGGGGGGGGGGGGGCTGCACACTCCGGTGGATCAAAGCAAGTTAAATATAACGCAGTTTCACCTAGAACGTGGTAAGATTTTTTGGCTCCCGAGGACAGCATTATATCGGCATAGAGGTGTATTTTTAAATAATGCTTCATAAGTAGTACAACATTCATTAGTAAATGCAATGTCCTAGAATCAGATGGCTAGATTCATAAAAAGAATTGGATGCTTAAGTCCCAAGATCAGGCGCCCCTAGTAATAACACAACCCCACTTCATCTGCCCAAGGAGGCAGCAGGGTTTGAACAGGGATCTTTTTCTTCCTCAGGCATTGGAAAGGACTTGAAGCAGGGGCTCCCACATCCCAGATGAGATTCCTAACCCCAGGGCTAAAAGGAGGGAGGGAGGTCCCCCACCCATTTGCAAAAAAGTACATAGGCACCTAACTTAGAAGTGTAACAGCTGAGAATCCCAAGCAGAGATACACACCTCCCACAAGTGTAGATTAGGTGCTATACTCCCTGAGAAGGGTCAGGTTTAGGACACATCCCTCCCCCTCAGTATCTCCCACTGGCTACCTTAGGCAGGGAGCTGCCTAATGTCCTGGCTTTTGTGAATCCCATTTTAGAGGTCTGTCTTATTCACTCTATAAGGAGCCTGAGTGCCTAATTTAGGCTTTCTAAATCTCAGTGATTTTCTAGGCACCAGCATCCTAACTTTAACACGTAAACTCCTTCAGGAATCTAACCCAGAGCCTCCTGAGCCAAAGACGAGACCATTCCCAAAGACTCCATTCCAGATTTTACACAGAGCAATTGCATGCTAGGTTAAGCTTGGTGCTTCAGATAATACTATCCAGCCATGTGTTTATGTTCCATCAATTGTAACATCAGCAGGGATGGAGGAAAGCAGCAGCATGGGACAGAGCACTGGACCAAGAATCAGGAGACCTGGATTCTGTTACTGTCTTACACTTTTACCCTGGTCAAGTCACATAGAGTTCATCTACATAGAGAAGCTATTGTGAAATAGACTGAATGGGAATTTAAAGTACAATAGCTTCCCATGATGATACTCGTTCTGCACTAAGATTGCCTTTTTTGCACTGTAGCTTAATCCATTTCCAAAAGTGGATTAAGTCAAACTGCATCTAGACACTTTGTCTACATGGCAGAAAAAAGTGTGTTCTTAACTTGAGTTTGCTAACTGGGGTTTAAGAAATGGCAGTGAAAACAACAGCTCAGCTTTTAACTTTGGCTAGCAGTTCAGGGACTGAACTTCAACTACTAACGAGTTAAAATCTGAGCTGCCATATATCTTCACTAACACTTTTTTCCCTGCAGGGTAAGCATAGTCTCAGTGTGGAATAGGAGTGTCCATAGCGCAAGCTATTCCAGGCAACTTCCCCATGTAGCTAAGACCTTAAACCCTGTAGATCAGATTTCTCAGTCTCTGAAGTACAAATGACTTCAATGGAAGATGAAGAGACTCCACAGTTTGCAGTATTAGCCCTACTTACCCTCACTGCTACTCAGGGAGAAATGGCACTATACAAATCAAAGCTATGCTATTATAAAAGCCAAGTTCCATGGTTATTCCTACATTAGGTGTCTAATTCAGTAGTATTTAACTGGGTACACTTAGGGAAAAGAAATGACGTTTATTTCTAATATAAGATAATGAATGGAATCAGTAACAACAACAGGTAGTAAAATACCACTGTAATATACTGCATGAACAATGAGAACATTAAATTGCTCTTCCCAACTGTTGGCACTAATGCTATTGGCAGATTAAGTAAAAGTCATGACAAGTTTAAGAAATCATGCACTTAAATTTAACTCCAGGGGAAATAAAGAACCAGGAAGTATGGTATAACAACTGTTCCCAATATTACCTTTTGCCAATTAGCTGCAAAGAATGATCGAGCTATTTACCCTTGGGATAGTCTTTCTTAAAGCGTGCATGTGTTCAGATCCATGTGGCACTTGTTAGTACTGCAATTTAAGTACTGCAGTATGAAATTACCTGGAACCAAAAACAACGAGGAGTCCTTGTGGCACCTTAGAAACTAACAAATTTACCTGGAACCAGCTATTTAACACTAGCTTTGGATATATTGTCATGAAAGCTGTATTAAAATTCAAACCTGCTCCTGGATAGAGTGATTGACATATACACCAGTAAAAGCCCATCTGAGGCTTTACAAGTATATCTAGTAATAAAGAATGGTAATATCAGTAACTACTTTTCAAGAAAATTACTCATTTTCCCAACATAGGAGCTCTCCAGAAGTGCTTATTGCAGTAAGAGACAATAGTGTGAACCATGGAGAGTGGTTATCTTTTGTTGCTGATCGCTATTTGCTTTCCATTGTTAGCATTCTTATTAACTGTTCCTTAGAGGATACAGCATTTAAGCATTAGTATATTTTATGCGCACTATAAACACTTTGGGCCATATAATATGCTGAAAGAGTGTATTTTGCATGGTCACCAGGTGAATAAGATTTAATGATTTTTAGGACAAAAGTACCACCAAATTCTGAGCTCATTTACCTAAAAATTACACAGGTAACTTCACTGACGATACAGTGGGCACAAATTAAGACTCTTACCTTTTTACCAGTAGAGAGAAGATATAGCCAGCTTGGGTCAATATTCCCTATCCTTACAATGGGGCATATGGCTAGAACCAGGAATATCTTTAAACCAAAAAAAAAATAAAAAACCCACCACAAAAAAAAACACAATCCATTAACTGCACGTACTATACTCCAAAGTTATACTGGTGTAAATTAGCTCAGCATCTGGCAGCAGTTATTTAAACACCCACCCACCCTTAATGCTAGTGTCTTTTCATTTTAAAATGATCTCCAAAAGTGATGGGACGTGATTACATATAAGCTAATGGAAAATATTGATCCCCTAGAAACCTATAAAAACAATAATGCCTGCAGTTAAAAGCAAATTGAGAATCTCCCTGTTCTCTAAAGAAAGTTGCAATATTAGACGTGTTGGCAAATTAGAGTAAAGTTCTGGGCCACACAGAGGCCTGGTCCCACCAACAAGGAATCTATCCATTGCTGAGTGGTGATCTTTACCTACAGTGAGCAAGCAATGTTGTGGCAGAGTTGTGTGTTTGTTGTTGGGGTTTGTTTGTTTTCCACACACCCCCCCTCTGGTTAAGAGAGGCTGAATTCCAATCACCTGGTACGTACTGGGTTATTCATGCGTGTTTTGAACTATGTTAAAGCAGAAATTGTAAAATACACAGATGTATAATAATCTGCTTAAAGGTGCTATAAAATTGCAAAGAGCTTTTCAAATGTAGGCATTATCCTGATTTTACAGATTGGCAGGTTTAACATTTTTGTGCCTCAATTTCCTAAGTCACAAGACAACCTAGGACTGGAGTCAGGACTCCTAGGCTCCTGCTGCACTCACTGGATCAATTCGTACATGGGGTAGGGAATAGTAATTTACAAGTATGTCAGGTTTTTGATGCTGGATGAATTTTTAAATCCTAGGGCTAAAGAGACTCCTGTATATAAACCACAATTACAATGTGGAGCTTTTGTTAGATATCCATCAATGGCAGCACCATATTAATCAGGGCCAGTTTTCCATGTCACAGAATCAGCAATATCATCAGAATTCCTGCTTCATCTCATGTTATTTCTAGCCCAAAAATTCACTCTATCATCTTGTCAGCATCCCCTAACTATTTACCCACCCCTGAGGGCAAATCTATTAGGAAGCTGCCAAAAAGATATTTCAATTCCTGTGTCAAATAATGAACTTGGGGGAGGGGAGTTGAATTGTACCTGAGAAGATTTATTAGTAACAATAGGATTCAGGAAAGGTTCTGAAGCCCTTTTAAGTATTTTGTTTTGGACCAATGCACCAGGCTGACATCTGAATACTACATGCATGTCCTCCAGGCCTACAGTACTTGGAATAAATCCATTCTGGGCCAGAGGAAAAGCCAGAACTCTGCACCTTTGTTCTAAATTTAATTTTCTTCCACTCCCATTAAAGTCCTAAACACCAGGTTGAATTTGGAATAGAAACTCTGGCCGATAGCAATTTTCACCACTTGAAACTGTGTACGCTTCTGTGAGCCTTGCTCTTCCCTCAAGAGTTTTTTTCTGGGAGACACTTTTCAGCATGGCTGCTGTGCACCATTCTTCTATTTCTGCAATCCAACCTTATTTGGAGCAGTAATTTCATTGCACCTTTTCATGTCCTATCCTGCCTTTCTAGGCAAAAGTGGCAGATGGGAAGAGAGGCTTTTCATTAATAAAAATATGTTGGCATCATGTAGGTTTTTAACATCCTGGCGGCTGGATCCTGCATCAATTAAATCAATAGGACTTTCACCATTGACTTACAGAGAAAACTAGGGGCCTGGGCTTATGTATGGTGATGTTGACAGGAAAGTTCATTTTTCCTTTATATTCTTCTAGAGGTACGCTCACCATTAATAAAAGTAATCCTTTTCAGTGTTAGCTACTGCCATCCTGAGTTTCAATTGGATGGAGCAGGCTGTCAGAAGACCATCGATATCAGGGATCAGCAAACTTTGGCACGCAGCCTGCCAGGGTAAGCCCCCGGCGGGCCGGGCTGGTTTGTTTACTTGCCGCGTCCGCAGGTTCGGCCGATCGCAGCTCCCACTGGCCGCAGTTCACCGCTCCAGGCCAATGGGGGCTGCGGGAAGCGGCGGCCAGCACATCCGTCAGCTCACGCCGCTTCCCGCAGGTTGCCGATCCCTAGTCAACATTCTTCAGTAACACCAAAGGATTTTATCACAACAGTGAAGTAATTTTAGTAAGTGGAAAACGTAAATGCTTTCGTGGACTGCTAGAATGGTACTTTACTCTTAAAAATGGATATTGTATTAACAGATTAAAGTTTATTTATTACTATCATCAGCATATGCTTACAATTCTAATGGTTTTCAGGGTCAAGATTTAATTAATTCCGGGCCAAATCTGGATATCAATGATAAAAGTTGGGGGTAAATATCTGGAGTTCCAGGCTTTAGGCCCAAATCAAAGTTATTTAGGCATCTAACTCCCAGGAGAGCAACAAAACCAGACCAAAGAGTAAAAGATTTAAAAAAATCAGGCATGTTTAGTCTTGAGAAAAGAAGAGGGGGGGAGGAGGGCGGGAGCCTGATAACAGTTTTCAAATATGTTAAAAGGACTCTTATGAAGAGGCCAGTGATCAACTGTTCTCCATGTCTACTGAAGCTAGGACAAGTAGTAATGGGTTTAATCTGCAGCAAGGGAGATTTAGGTTAGATATTAGGAAAAACTTTCTAACATAAGCTCTGGAACAGGCTTCCAAAAGAGGTTGTGGAATTCCCCATCATTGGCGGTTTTTAAGAACAGTTTGGACAAACACCTCCCATGTCCTGCCTCAGCACAGGAGGCTGGACTTGATGACGCCAAGGTCCCTTCCAGCCTTACATTTCTATGCTTCTATTATTATTATTTAAAGTATTTAAAGTTGAACCACTATGCAGGTACAAGACTGATTTTTTTAATACCCTCATTACTCAGCTAAATCAAAACAGATTTTCATCAGGCAACTGAAAGACATCAGCTTTGTCAATGGTTTATCTTCTTGCCTAATTTTAAATTTTCTATATAGAGTTTGGAGTAACAGTGATCAAGCGGTCTCACACATTTTATTTATATATATTATAGGAAAAGTAATGTTTTCACTCAGCACTTACTTTAAAGCAACAAAATAACTGCTTCATTCTTTCTCCTCTTTTTTTTTTTTAATAATATAGAAGGAAGATAAAATCACCAGACCTGGAAAACTTCAGCAAAAAAATGAAAGTCTGAGAAAGTTATGAGCAACTGATACAGGGCAATTTATAATGGAAACACTTAAGCAGCAGGGGGCTACCATTACATCTATAATGCCTTAGTCAAGGGATGGTGGTAATAATGGGCTATAGCCATCTACAGATATCTGAAGTTTAATTCTTCATCCTTGATGTTAACATTTAGCAAAATACAATGGGTTATTTACTAGGATATAAGTAATTGGGTGACATTAAACAATGGAAAGTTTTTGTTGAGTATCAGAAAAAAATTCCTGACAGACCTTTGAGTATGCACTATCACTTGTGTGTACAAATGATAGTTTATATGTGCAAATATGAAAGAAAATACAATTGTAATGCATAAAGAATGACTGTGCAAGTGCTTTGTGATGGAAATCTAAATGCACCCAAATGCAACTGGATATACAATCCTATGAATATTTGTCAACTCTAGTTTTTAAAGGGCCAATTCTCTGAAAATCTAGTTTGGGGAACAATATATATTGGCAGGGGGAGGATACTCTATGACTGCTCTCCTACAGACCATCTCTAACTGCTATAAATCTATATTTTCAAGGCCATTAACTATAACACAGTAGGCACCACTAAAGTCTTTTTCTTTAATGCATATTATGTATAGGGTCCTTCCTTTTTGGTTTTTATTTTTTCCCTTTGAATTTAATCAGTGTTTATTACAACAACAACAACAACAAAAAAAACAGATGAAAATCGGTGCAAAAACTATTGATTTTTCTGGGTAAACATTGAGGTTTATTTTGGTGGATGGAAAGCCAGAGGAAAAAGTATTCAGTAGATTAATGCTTTGATGAACACAATTCAATCTGGTTTGCTGCAGAACTAAAACAACTCAAAACACAATGCCACCTCTGAGTTTAAGAAAACAATATATCTCTAATGCCCAAATAAAACTTTTCATTTGAATGAACGGTTTACTGTTGTAGACTTAGAACTATTAACCTATAAATATTTACATTTAATAATCAGGCCACATGCAGTGCATACACTCAACTTCATCCTTTTCTCCTGTTTTTGTTTTTTTTAAACTTTTGAATACTTCCTTGTGTTCTAGAACACAAGATTTTCATTTTCTTCCCATTTTAGTGTGTCAAATCTTTAAACTGTTATCTGCTAACAGCTTGAAATGTGTACATGGTTGGCATGAGATTCGTCAATATGCTCAGATGTGCATGCACTACAGAGCTTGTGTGCATGCCTGTTTGTTTATTGTGTGCATCTTCTAGACTAATACATAGCCTTATTTCAACAGGCAGCTTTGCATATACATAGACTACTGTATTATAATAATACATATATCTCATGCAATGTATTGTATTTTCCTAATAAAACAAGATTTATTTATATATATATTTATATATATAAAATATAAAAGTAGGGTGAAAATCAGGGGAAAAAAGAATAATGCTTTTTGTAAAACCCAGGATTTTTTTTTATAAAAATTGGTTTAAACTGAAAATGAAGGGGTTTAATTATGTGTCAGCTCTCACTGCATTTCAAATGGCTTTTTAAATAGTAAAAAGCCCCCCACCCCTGTTTTCTGCACTGTGTGGGTGATTTGTTACTCATCTTGTTTGCTTATGTTTTTTCCTTATTGCTAAAGAAAGTGTTGAAAAAAGCAGCAAGGCTAAATGGTACTGGCTGCCTCTACAAATATCAGAAAATGAATGCTTCGCTAACGGCAGACATTAGACATTCTGGTTAGTAAAGAAAGCACCCAATTAAATTTCAGCACGTAATGTAGACAACTTCCCAAAGAAAACATGAACATGCTTTACAGACAGAAAGAGCTTGAGCCTGTATCGTTGACATGAGTGGAAATTTTGGCATTAGCTTCAATGGGAGCAGGATCAGACCCAGAGTTTTTAAAAACAGTAATGAAAGTTTAAGACATAATTCCAGAAAAAAACAAGTCAAGGGAAAGTTATCATCATCAAGATGCTTACTGCTGTCTAATCTGTGTGAATTTGTGTAATGAAACAAGAGCAAAGGCAGTAAACGAAGAGGGAATAACTAGAGAAGAATGTGCGTCCACTCACTTTAAAAAGTCAGTAGCCCAACCTAAACTTCATCAGCAGAGCTAATCAAGACCCACAGGATCGCCAGTGGGGGCTCAGTATGGAAAGGGGTCAAATACCTTTAGTATTCTGGAGTTAGGAGGATGGGTGTTTGAATGCTGAACTGACATGGCTATAATGCTAAGTCTACTGCAAACACTGCTCAAACTACTTCCCTTTCTAGGAATTGTTTCTGGTCTGGGCTATGTATGTAACAGAATTTCAGTCAGAATTTGTGTACAAAATACAGAAGTATAATTCACTGGATCAGCCTCTTTCAGGTTAGTCACCTCTCAAATGGGACCACATAGTGCATCAGACTCAGTGGTCAAGAAGAGGGGAATACTGAAACAAATATTATTTATTTTAGAGAACATTGATTAGTCAAGTATCAGAGGGGTAGCCGTGTTAGTCTGAATCTGTAAAAAGCAACAGAGGGTCCTGTGGCACCTTTAAGACTAACAGAAGACTAACAGTCTTGCATCTGAAGAAGTGAGGTTCTTACCCACGAAAGCTTATGCTCCCAATACTTCTGTTAGTCTTAAAGGTGCCACAGGACCCTCTGTTGCTTTTTATTGATTAGTCAATTTAATGTCCCTTTCTCCTGCATACTACAAACCATTCAAAAACCAAGGAGAAGGATATGCAGAAAAAGGAAAACCCATCTTTGAGATACTTTTTTCCCAAGCCCTCAAAACATTCAAGAGGAGGATTAGGATGTAAGGGAAGAATCAGTGATGCTCAAGGTCCACCCAAAAATCTACAGTTGTACACACAGTCAAAGAACTGGAAGTTTCTGCTAAAATGATCAGCCATGAAATAATTTGATGTTATTTATATGGTCATCATTAGCTTCAGGGGTAACATGTCACAGAGGAAAAGGGGGCAGTTCACACTTCTTAGAGATAAGGATAGAAATAATCTGCAGACTCAATAAAATAGTACTTCTACTGGTCAGATTAAAAAAAAGTTTTAAAATCGCTAGGACTATAAATAACTTAAATAAAAGCTTTGATTCAGCAGAAGTTGATTAGGTCATAAAGGAAGGCTGGTACACACCATTATTTACTAGCTCAGCCAAAGAAACTTCCCTTTTACATACAGGCACATTGTAATCTAGAAACCTTTGTATCACAACGAAATACTCATGGAGTTTTAATATCAGAGGGCTATAGTTTTATGCTCGATCCTTAAAATACAGCGTACACCCTCTGATTTGTTGTCAGACACTGAGATTAGGACACCAGTGAGAAAATTACCTGAACTTCTCGTGCCAATTAAAAATTTAAAACTAACAAGCAACAAATGGCCCCTGAATAGTTATATAGTAATAAGTCCCACCTCAAACAGCTGCATTACTGTCTATATGGAAGCCTGAAACCTATTCTCCATAAGTAATAAGAACATAAAAATGGCCATACTGGGTCAGACCAAAGGTCCATCTAGCCCAGTATCCTGTCTTCTGACAGTGGCCAATGCCAGGTGCCCCAGAGGGAATGAACAGAACAGATAATCACCAAGTGATCCATCCTGTTGCCCATTCCCAGCCACTGGCAAACAGAGGCTAGGGACACCATCCCTGTCTATCCCAGATTTTCCTTCATTTGATTCTATGCTTTCTTTCACACATAGTACCACTCCCACACCAGCACAACCCGTTCTCTCCTTCCAATATATTTTGTCCCCTGGTATTACAGTGTCCCCACTGAATATCTTCATTCCACCAAGTTTCCGTGATGCCTATGATATCAATATCCTCATTTAATACGAGGCACTCTAGTTCACCCATCTTATTATTTAGACTTCTACCATTTGTCTGTAAGCACTTTAAAAACTTGTCACTTTTTAGCTGTCTGCCATTACATGATGTAATTGAATGGAACTTTTTTTTCCATTTGACTGTTTTTCATCAGATCCTACCCGTATTTTACCATCTTCCATCCTTTCCTCCTAACTAGGACATAGAGAATCTCCATTAATAGATCCTCCCCTAAGGGATGTCTGTGTCCAAACCACATGCTCCTCCGCACCTGTTGGCTTTCCCCCATCCCTTAGTTTTAAAACTGCTCTACGACCTTTTTAATGTTAAGTGCCAGCAATCTGGTTCCATTTTGGTTTAGGTGGAGTCCATCCTTCCTGTATAGCCTCCCCTTTCCCCAAAGTTTCCCCAGTTCCTAATGAATTTAAACCCCTCCTCCTTACACCATTGTCTCATCCACGCACTGAGACTCTGCAGTGGCCCTGTGCGTGGAACTGAAAGCATTTAAGAGAATGCTACCATAGATAGGGTGACCAGATAGCAAGTGTGAAAAATCGGGACGGGGATTAATAGGAGCCTATGTAAGAAAAAGCCCCAAATATCAGGACTGTCCCTATAAAATCGGGACATCTGGTCACCATAACCATAGAGGTCCTGGACTTCAATCTCTTACCTAGCAGCCTAAATTTGGCCACCTGGACCTCTCTCCTATCCTTCCCTAGGTCATTGGTACCTACATGTACCATGACCACCAACTCCTCCCTAGCACTAAACAAGACTATCTAGATGTTTCGAGAGATCTGCAACCTTCGCACCACGCAAACAAGTCACCATGCGGTTCTCCCGGTCATCACAAACCCAGCTATCTATGTTTCGAATGATCAAATCGCCCATTACTAATACCTGTCTCTTCCTAATAATTGGAGTTCCCTCCCCTGGAGAGGTATCCTCAGTGCGAGAGGATACCACAACATCTGGAAGAAGGGTCCCAACTATGGGATCGTTTCCCTTTGCTCCTTCCCTGAGACTTTCATCCTCCTCAATAGCACAGAGGCTGTCAGACTGGGCATGGGACCGTTCTACTGTGTCAAAGAAAGTGTCATCTATGTACCTCTCTGTCTCCCTTAGCTCCTTCAGTTCAGCCGCTCTGGTCTCCAAAGCCCGTACATGGTCTCTGAGGGCCAGGCGCTCCTTGCGCCAAATGCACACATATGCCACCTGCACATGGGGAAGGGATTCATACATGCTGCATTGGGTGCAATAAACTGGACAGCCCCCATTCTGTTGCTGGACTTCTGCCTGCATTATCTTTTTACTCCTGAAGCTCGCTCCTTTGTTGTTGTTTTTTTATTAGGGGGTTTTTTTGGCTTTAAGTTTAAAGAATGGTCAAAGTATCTAGCCCCGCCCCCGCCCCCCCTCCCAAACCCCCATGTAAACTCCCTTGCAAAACTCCCGTTAGCCGCTCCTGCACTAAGGAGCAGGCTTTTTAAAGCCCTGGTCTTCCTGAGTAGCCCACCCCCTGGTTAAGGGTTGATGGGTGCTAAAAGGCTTATGGATCAAAGCCTCATTAAGAAGCTCGCAGCCTTGCCTAGCAGGCTGCTAGGCTCAGCACATGGTCCCCCAAACAAACAGACCACACAGTATATTTCTGTCAAGCAGCAAGCACACCACAAACACACACTACAGACAACAAGCTTACCACAAAGCTCACGTGTACGCTCCTCCTTCACCTGGAGAACTCCCTCGCAAAACTCCTGTTAGCCGCTCCTGTTTGCTAGCCCTGGTCTTCCTGAGTAGCCTGCCCCCTGGTTAAGGGTTGATGAGTGATAAAGGGCTTAGGGATCAAAGCCTCATTAAGAAGCTCTCAGCCTTGCCTAGGTCATCTGTATTGGACGTAGGCTTTTGCTGCACTTCATGCTTGTTTGTTTGTTTGCAACTCTGTCTCCAATACGTTTAATTGGTTTACATGTCCTGTAGGACACCAACTTCTTCCTCTAACCCACTTGGTTGGATTACTCATTGCAAATAACTTATCTAACAAATTTAGTCCTTTTTCTTTTCCCAGATTATTTATGAATGGATACATTATTCAAAATAAAAGCTGCTTTGATAGGATCACCAGAACATGTACTCTCAGGTACTGTGCTACTGTCATTTGTGGGAAACTTTTACATGCCAGAAACCTTTTTGTAAATAAAAAGCCTGTTCACCTGGATGTTCAAAAAATAAAGGGTCATGCATACCAGCAAAGCAAGTCAGTAGGATTAATTTGCAAGAACACTCAGGGACACTTTTTATGGGTCCTCCAGCTCTACTCGTGGCATCATGCTGGCAGATTTCCTTAATTCTATTGCTATTAAAGAAAGCTTATCTGAAATGCAACAAGGCTAGTAATTTGTTCCTCTCTATATTTGAAGAATTGACGTTTTTGTAAAAAACTAAACAAAAGAAAAGAAAAAAAACGCTGCACACAAACTAACTCTTTTGTTTGCCTTTCAGCACATGAACCATTGGCACCCAGTGGGCTGTATCCCCAGCTACGATGGGTTTGTATCTTGTTCAACTGGCCAGGTACATCACCCCGAAAAGCCTTGTTGCGCTCAGTATCACCAAGCAATATTTATGTCATTGCTTTCACCTGAAGCATTCTCATGCGTCAGAAGAGGAATGCTTAATATCCCTGAAGCTCAATAAATCTACACAAGTCTGCTTGCTTTAAAGCCATGACTTCAACACCCATACTGTCTTCCTGGTGGTGAACTACGGTTTTGTCCATTTTGTCTTTTTTTTTTTTTTTTTTTTTTTTTAAAGTGATAGTCAGTTAAGCTGCCCCATGACTCACTTTCATCCCGGGGTGTAAAATCTTATGTAAAATAAATAATTACAAAAGACCTTTTGGGGAAATGAGTAAAAGTATTTGGCCAATCAAGACTTAGGACTGGCCTACACTACACAGTTAGGTCGACATAAGGCAGCTTATGTCAACCTAATTATGTCAGTGTCTACATTACAGCCTTCCTCCCACAGATGTAAGTGCCCTACTACACTGACACGCCTTTCCTGGAGGTGGAGTTATAAGGCTTATGTCAGTGTAGTTAGGACAACAGTGTCTGTGTAGACATTGCGTCCCTTACATTGGCTGTCTTGTCAATTTCACTACAGGAGCCATGAAAAACAAAACAAAACAAAAAACACACAAGAAAGCCCCCGCTCCCCTGGAAAGCTGAACCCAATGCCCAGCTGTGAGCCAAGATGAGAAGCCCAAGCAGCCCTCTGCTCGCTGGGAGCCAGGCAGACTTGCCAATTTCAGGGCTCACTAAGCTGTGAAATTGACAAGGCTACCTGGCTCCCAGCAGGGAGGGGACCAAGAAGCTGGACCCCACTTCCTGGTGGCGAGAAGCCCTGGATGGCTTCCCTTGTGCTCCTGGCTGGGCATGGGGAGCACGCAGCCCACCAGAAGCCTGTAGGGCAGCCAGGCTCCCTACGCTGCCGCTCTTAGGTCAGTGGAAGCACTCCTTGTGAGGACACGCACCACTGACGCAAGGAGGATAGTGTGAACATTACTGCAATGCCTGTAAGTTGACTTAAAATGCAAGTGTATCTCTACACTACAAACTGAATACTCAACTCCCAAAATGCCAATTATTTCAGCTAATTGTTTCTCCAATGATGGTAGTGCTTTAGTTTCATTGACCTTGTTTGCTAGACCATGCCATGCATTTATGTTTTTCCCTGAGAAGAAATGCTTTCTGGCATCTGTTTTTAATTGGTTGCTCTACAATGTCTGTGTAGGTCTCTACATTAGTATTTGCTTTACAGTGAAAAGAATAACTAGGGGGTTTTACATCATCGATGCCTACTTAAACTTACAGTCATTTCCCCCATTTTCCCCCCTCTTTGGATAACAGTGTAATTTTAAAGATTTCCCAACTCATTCATCCATCCTGGCACCAGCTTTTATAGCCTTTGTATCTTTATACTGGCGATGATGAGAACAGAGCATAAGTAGAACAGCGCCATTCCTACTGCAATAGTCAAGCATCTTTTATTGTTTCCAACGTAAAAGCCCTATAGGTCAGAGTCTTGTAACACAGCTGTAAAAACTCTTTGAAGCAAGTGAGCAAATAAGGTCATTGTGGAGGTGTGTAGGGATTTTTCCGCACAATTAAAAAAAAAAAAAATCGGTTCAACCACTGTAAAGTTATAAAGCTCTTAATTTTTTTTGAAAGTTGCATGTTTAAAAAGAATTACGGTAATTCACAAACAAATTCAATTCAAAAAGTAACTGAACTGGTTTCTAATGTAGCATAATCATGTAAAAGAAAACATACTAGGACAAAAAGCCTTTTTATTATGGTCAAGATGGTGTTTCAGAATCTGCCATTGTTGACACACACACACACACACACACACACACAACGTTTTTAACCTATTTTCCAAAAGGACTATGTACCCAGACTTGGTGTACATGCTAGCTGTCTATTAGGTCAATAATCCATGATCCTATTAAAGATCTAGTCAACAGTATGTAATCAGAATGAGGGGTCCAAGTTTTAAATCCTCTTCCAAAAAGATTTAAGCTATTAAAATGAAACTAAATATTAAAAACAATGTTAAGTGTCTGCCTTCCACTGAGAAACTCTGGGAAATTCAGAGTTAAGTATGGCAATTCAATTTTAAATTAATTCCATTAGCTGCATGATATTCTAGTAGATCAATAGTGCCCATCTTTTGGGAGAACTGTGGAATTTCAGGCTAATTTGATTAGACAAAAATTTCTGCTGTTCAGGCTCTGTGTATCACCATCTTGCTGGCAGGGCTAATACTGCCAAACTGCTAGAAAGCACACTGTGTTGCCCAACATGCTTTCACATGCTTTGTAGGGATGGACCCTTCTGAATCATATATCACATTTCAGGATTATAGAACACTAAGCCTTTCATGTTATTCATAGGAACATCAGAATGGCCATACTGGGTCAGAATAATGGTCCATCTAGCCCACTATCCAGTCTTCCGACAGTGGCCAGTGCCAGGTGCCCCAGAGGGAATGAACAGAACAGGCAATCATCAAGTGATCCATCCCGTTGCCCATGCCCAGCTTCTGGCAAACAGAGGTTAGAGATACTATCCCTACCTATCCTGGTTAATAGCCATTGATGGACCTATCCTCCAGGAACTTATCTAGTACTTTTGTGAACCCTGTTAGTGTCTTGGCCTTCACGGCATCCTCTGACAAAGAATTCCACAGGTTGACTGTGCGTTGTGTGAAGAAATACTTCCTTTTGTTTGCTTTAAACCTGCTGCCTATTAATTTCATTTGGTGAACCCTAGTTCTTGTGTTATAAGAAGGGGGTAAATAACACTTCCTTATTTACTTTCTTCACATCTGTCATGATTTTATAAACCTCTATCAGATCCCCTCCTTAGCTGTCTCTTTTCCAAACTGAAAAGTCACAGTTGTCCTAATCTCTCCTCATATGGAAGCTGTTCCATACACCTAAATCATTTTTGTTGCCCTTTTTCTGTACCTTTTCCAATTCCAATATATCTTTTTTGAGATGCGGCAACCATGTCTGCATGCAGTATTCAAGAGGTGGGCGTACCATGGATTTATACAGAGGCAATATGATATTTTCTGTCTTATCTATCCCTTTCTTAATGATTCCCAACATTCGGTTTGCTTTTTTGACTGCGGCTGCACATTGAGTGGGATGTTTTCAGAGAACAATCCACAATGACTCCAAGATCTCTTTCTTGAGTGGTAACAGCTAATTTAGATCCCATCATTTTATATCTATAGTTGGGATTATGTTTTCCAATGTGCATTACTTTGCATTTATCAACACTGAATTTCATCTACCATTTTGTTGCCCAGCCACCCAGTTTTGTGAGATCCCTTTGTAACTCCTCGCAGTCTGCTTTGGCCTTAGCTATCTTGAGTAGTTTTGTATCATCTGCAAATTTTGCCACCTCACTGTTTACCCCTTTTTCCAGATCATTTATGAATATGTTGAACAGCACAGGTCCCAATACAGACCACCATTTACCTCTCTCCATTCTGAAAACTGTCCATTTATTCCTACCCTTTGATCTTTTAACTCAATTTCCATGTCCTCTTAACTAAATGAAGTCTTTACAATGTGCCTTTGTGAACTGTCTAAACACAGAAAGAGAGAGATCCAAGACCAACAGTTTCTCAATATCAACACCTCATTGAGAGTTGGACTACAGTAGGACAGCCTCTAGTCTAGCACCTCTATTGGTGATAGTACATGGCAGAGGCTGATTGCACCAGAAATCCATTTAACCAAACAAACACATTCTTTTATGTCTGTTAGCCACAAGATGCAAAGAAACACTATTTTTCAGTATCCCACAAAATAATAAAACCCGTTCCATCTTAGTACAGATGGTCTTTGGCAACACAGTAGCGATCCTGGAATCCAGTTGTCAAGCCAGGATGAAGTCAAAGAAAAGTGCTGGAAAGGAAACTTGATAGTTACAAATAATTTTTTCAGCTGGTGAGAACACAAATGTACATTTTAACAAATGTGCCCACTTCAAAATACAAGAGTTCGTGGAATATGGAACTAACCACACATCAATCTCTTGTTTCCTTCTGAAGTGGGTTACATCTACCACTTCCTCAGTCTAGACTCCTTTCATAGGATGAGAAACAACACTTGTTTCGTGGAACATTGCATAAAAGAATATGTTAGTGTTACTCATGATCAAATTATTGATGTAAATTCAGCATGCTCAACAGTGTTCTCTTCATTGAAAGAAGCTGGAGAACATCCAGAAATAGGCTAAAAGACAGAATGTTACACCCAAAATTGTATTCAAGAGATTCAAAAGCAAAGTTAATCTTGATCAGGACACATGCTCTTACAGAAGATACATTCTAGAGGAAGAAGAAAAATGCAGACTGAGCATTGCCAAACCACATAATACAAAAGAGCATAATTCCCACAGAATTGAAGCTAAATAGGGGAAAAAAGAAACATTTCCATACTAGCTTGTGGGACAAATGCCAGTGAGAAAGGAAAACCTAAATGGACCTCAAGCATTTATATAGCTTGGTTATGGATAAAACAAATTCTTCTGCAGAAACCACCACCAATTTTTATATTATTTTATATATACACATTTTTATATTCTTGAAAGGTGCTAGACTGAGGTCCCGAAAAATGAAGTCACTTATATATCCACAGACCAAGCATATGATGAGCAGAGTCAAGGCAGCAGCTTTGCAAGCTCCCCCTACTGCCTGGGAGAATTTCCTAAACCTAACCTAGAAGGAAACTCTTCCAGGATTAAAAGGGTAGTTCAATCTCATACCCTTTCAGTCCTTGGTCTCTGCTGAAACTACCAACAAGGATGTCAGCTATTAATAACTGAAGAGGTGTGGCCAAGAAGTGGACACCAGCCTCCTATAAATTGTTGTCAGATGACTGCAACTTTCAGTCATCAAGTACTGGAGTAACTAAAGGCAAATAGAATTTCAATACATCAGTTTCTGCCTCGTTTCTAAATTTCCTGCCCTCTTTTCTTTTATGTATCTCGGCTCAACCAGAAGGAAAAGCGTATGATGAGATAACAAAACCCTATATGCTTCTCTCCAAAAATCAAGAAATCCTCTCCAGAAAAAACAAAATCCCGCCACAGAGTTGATTAACAAGAAAAAAAGATTTTTAAAATTTTGTTCTTTACAGAATACATTTTTCTTTTTTTAAATAAACCTGTTTAAAATGAAATCTGAAATTAATACAATATATGTTAAGGGCTAAAATTATAATCTCTTACAATATTTAAATAAAAACTAAATATGCTGAATTCATGAATTTCTACCAAAAACTCTTAGTTAAGGGCTGCTAATTTTAGAAGTTTGAAGGACAGCCTAAGTAAAGTAGGAGACTGTTCTCATTTTCAAGAGACTTAGAGTAGGAATGTAAACCCAAATCACTTTCATTTAGACATATTTGAAAAATTTCCCAGGCTGACATGAAATAATCAGTCTAATTTACTTACTACAATTAGTCTCTGTTTAATAAATCATTGAGTTATAAATGTGAAACATATTTTGATAAGAGAAATTTATGTACCCAAAACATTTAAGCTGTATTGTTTTTTTAAAAAGTATAGGTTGTGTGTGTTTAATTAAATTCTCGTTACCATCCTAAGGCAGCTGGACACAAACCATGAGCAAAAAGTTAATCACTGACCATTTTCTAACATACAAAAAATTTACAGTAAGAATCTGAAGCTATATAATTGCTAAAATAAAGGTATATGGTTATAGTGTAACCTCCTAGGTAGTAAAATGATGTACCAAATCTAGTGTAAAGCCTCTATTTAGTTGTAAATCAATATGTTTTAATAATTATATTAACCAATGAAATGTGCCTTTCTTTAGAAAAAAATGAATTACAAATGATACAGTTGATTAAAATTGATCATTTAAATCGAGGCTCTCAATTGGGTGATTTACATCGCTGATTTAAAATTCTCTTGATTTAAAATCAATCCAGCCTGCCATCACCGAAATAGCTCACAAAGCAATAACAGAAAGAGACTCTATTATGTTTCTTTTGGCACACCTAAGAGTGAAAAACTACACGTCCAGACACAAAATACACATTGTTTCTCGGTTTGATGTAAACATCATAAATAGTGAAGAGGATAATGCAACTGACCAAGGACAAAACAAGAATTCTCCAGTGTGCAAGATTCAGAGCAGAAATAAAAAGACTCCCTTAAAAAAAAAAAAAAAAAAAAAAAAAACACAAGAGAAAGCTCCTGATAAAAGCTCATTAAAACCACAACAGCAGCCTCTATAATGCAAGAGATGTCAAAGATTCCACAACTAAATCATCCCTTTAAAAAAAAGGAAACAGTTTAGAAAACAATAAGAAACAAGCTGTATGTAGCCTTTTGAAGTCCAATGCATTTACTTTTTAAATTTTTTCATGAACCCAAAATTCACTTTGAAACATTAGATTAGCAGCTGTGGAAAATGAAGTTTTCTATTTCTCCACAGAACAGGCACATCACAAGGAGCAGTAGCATAAGTCTGCGTACACTTCCCTATCGCCATACCTCGACCCTTCTTTTGGCTTGAGTTTTTACAGGACTTTAATTAATGAAATACTAGTCCTTCAGAGCATATTGTTTAATATAAATTCAGAATTAAATCCCCTTTATAACAGGTATATTACTACTTTCATTCTTTATTCTATTATATAGTCTCATACATAGGAGTCAGGCTAAACTGATTTAAATCAAAGGATTTAAATCACTAATTTTATCATGATTTAAATCAGCAAGCAGGAAACCTTGATTTATATCTATTTTAATTGTGTTTTGTATTTGTACTTGAGTTATTTTCCCAAGGAAAGGTTTATTTTAATTGGTTGGTAACTATTAAGATGTTGATTTACAACTAGTCTTTCCACTAAACTTGGCGCTTCCTTTTGCTAACCAGGAGGATACACTGCATCTATACACATTTATTTAACCAATTATATAGCTTACCTTACATGTATTCAGATTCTTAATTTTTACATTTTTATGATGTTAGAAAATGGTGAATGATAAATTTCTTATTTACTAAATAATAATTTTTTGTGATTTATATTAATCTCTATTTCCATGGAAATTCAAACAAACATACACAAACATTGCATTTTAATTTATTTTTATTTAAAAACTATCAACATTTTTTCCTTATGTATCCCATGCTTTTATCAAACGTTTTGCATGTAAAGCTAATTTATTAGACAGTTAGTGTAGTATAGTGAACTAATTGTGTCTGGTCACCATGTGCTTCAAGATTTCAACACTCATCCTCATCCTCTCACCCCTAGTTTTTATTCATAGATTGGAAGGGGAAAACAAGCTTTTCCTGCTTCTTCAACTCCCCATTGGTTTCTTAAATTGTAATGAACTACTCATTGAACTGAACTAGTTGAATAAACTGAAATGAAGAAAATATTCTCTCTGCAGAAGATACTACTGCTATTAAAAATTGGTTTAGCACTCAGCAAACTCTGGTTCCAGGAGCGTAGCCAGTGACTTCCATCAGTTCAGTGGCTTGACTTTCTTTAAAACTTGGCAGAAAACACGTACTGCTTAATTTTTTTTGTATTAAATTTGAATGATTTTAATATTGTATAGTATACATACAAACACCCACGCTGTATTTTTTATAAAGAGAGTGAGTGAGTAGATAAATAAATAAATGTAGGCCTTAACAGGGGTTGTGAATTTCAAATAGATGCATTTGTAAATAGGTGTATTTAAAGGATATTTAAAAAAGTAAATCAAATAAACTCAATATTTTAATAACTGATTTTTATCCACTCTGGCAGGAGCTTAAGTAATAGCAATCACACTTCCAGGAGACATTCTTTCTCCTACAGTCAGCTCTAAAACAATTTCTTACTCTCCTACCCACTTCCAAAGAAACAGGAGGGAAGCCGGTCAATCACATTTTTCTGGATTCCCTAGATCAGCCATAACAACAAGTTACTGAACCAGGTAAAATAAAAGTCTTATGTATAAGACTGGTTACATGTCTGGCAATGGACTAGTTTTTATTTCAGATTTCAGTTGAATTGAAGAACAGCTACAGAAACAATTCTCATTTGACGGACTAAACTACCAAGAAAGGGATATTTAGATCTAAACTTTGGACTGCAATAACTCCATGGAGGAGGAGATAACAGCACACTGCTTCCACAGTGAGATTTTCTGCCAATCCATGAGGTAAATTTAAACAAAATACAAAGACCTTCATCATCCAGAGAGTCTAGCAACTATCCGCTTCCTAAGAACTACACACTGCAGTGCTCCATCAGTTACACAAAACAGCATTTTCTAGGCTGCCAGCCCAATGAATGCCAAGCAGGGCAGGTACCAATGTCTCCAGAGGATTAAAAATGCATTTCTCTAGGTCACAAAACGGAAAGAGCAACAGACAATATCAGGGCCTTGTGGGTCAGCTTGCCATCGGAGGAGAAATCAGCAATGTGGAGTCTGGATATATTCTTAGTACAACTTGTTTATTTTACACTATATATAGATATAGATCCTTAAACAGAGGTGGTTACTAATGGCATGCCAGCAATCCCGTCTTTCCATGCTTTCGGCCAAAACACTAAAGCCCAGTATGCAGGGAGCAATTTTACCTCAAGAATTGACACTAGTTAGAAAAATCGAGGTAGAGAGCAACTCCCCTGCTATTTGCTACAGCTCTCCCAAGAAAACTCACCAAGACCACAGCATTTTCTTCCCAGGCTTAATAACTTGCTTAAATGCAAAGAAAAAGAATTTCAAGACTATGTGCAACAGCACTTCCTGCTGGCACTGCGGTAACAATATAAACTACATTTCAGATGTAGAATTAATTTATTCCATCACTACTGTCCTCTAATATGGAGAAATATTCTCTGATTTACTTACACTGATTTCACAGATCTCTATATAGATTTTACTGAATTTGATGAGTACATTATTTCCTTTTCCCTGGACAGACTTGGGAATTACACAGCTTGAGTCTTACCTTTCCCATGAAATGACATGTTTTAATGGGATAACAATACAATTCTAAACCATTTTTAAAGGAAAATGTAAATTATTTAAAAAATAGTATTAGTTTAAAAAAAATCCTATTCAAAGGGAGGGAATGTATTCCTGGAATTTACATCAGGAGACTGGAAGTCAGGATTGTTGAGTGTTGTTCCAAAATCTGCCCCCCAATTATCTTATTTCTCTGTGGCTCATAGTAAAATGAGTATAATCCTACTTACCTACGTCCTTCTCAGGGATATTGTGAGCATTAATTTAATCTCTACAGCATGCTGAGACTCTGAGATGTAAACAGTTATAGAAAATGGTTTATTACTATTAGTAGCTAAAGTTAGATTCCCCTATTATAGAAAGGGAAATAGATACAAACTCAGCAAACAGCCATAGAAGGGTCAATTGCCTATACAAGGGGTAGGCAACCTTTTAGAAGTGGTGTGCCGAGTCTTCATTTATTTAATTTAAGGTTTCGCGTGCCAGTAATACATTTGAACGTTTTTTAGAAGGTCTCTCTCTATAAGTCTATATTATATAACTAAACTATTGTTGTATGTAAAGTAAACAAGGTTTTCAAAATGTTTAAGAAGCTTCATTTAAAATTAAATTAAAATGCTGATCTTACGCCGCCAGCCTGCTCAGCCCGCTGCCAGCCTGGGGTTCTGTTCACCTAGGCCGGCAGCAGGCTGAGCGGGGCCTGCGACTGGGACGCCAGTTGGCAAGCGGCCGGCAGCCGGGACCCCAGATCTGGGTGGGGGTTGGGGGGTCAGGGAAGAGGTCTGGGGGTGTGTGGGGGGTGCAAGGCAGAAGGCTGGGTGTCGGGGGGGTCAGGGCAAAGGGATGGGGGCTGTGGGGGTGCAGGACAGAAAGCTGGGTGTGGGGGTTCAGGGGTCAGGGCAGAGGGCAGTGGGGTGGTTCAGGGGTCAGGGCAGAGGACTGGGGTGTGTAGGGCAGAAGGCTGGGTGTGGGGGGGAGTTCAGGGCAGAGGGTGTGTGTGTGGGGGGGTTCAGTGATCAGGGCAGAGGGCTGGGGTGCTCGGCTCGTGGGGGTACTCCCAGCCCCCTGCCCTGAGCAGCTCAAGGCAGGGGGCTGGAAGGGATATGCCCTGTTCCACCCCCTTCCCCAAGACCCTGTCCCTACCTCTTCTCTGCCTCCTCTACGGAGTAGAGAGCACGCTGCCACTCCTCCCCCTCCCTCTGGCAAGGGCCATCAGCTGATCGGCGCAGAGAAGGAGAGGAGGAGGGGCAGGAAAGCACCATGCTGGGGGAAGAAGCGGGGAAGCTTAGCTGCCGCAGGGGAGAGCAGTGGGCGGGAGGGCTGAGTGGGGCTGGGGGCCGGGACCGCGGCAGGCAGCAGCGTGCCACTCAAAATCAGCTTTCGTGCCGTAGGTTGCCGACCCCTGGCCTATACCTTTCACAATTCTGATTGTTAACTACCATATTGCTGAGATTATAGTAATACAAGATGGTTTTGCTAATACTGTTTTATCCTGGGAAAGTTAAATTTGTTTACGATGTGTTTGGAATGATGCCACATAGAACAGATATATTAGCAAAGTAGACAGTAAAACAAAAATGAATGCTAGGAAGTTGTGTGTCTGGACAGAATTAGTTTTGTTTAATGACCTAATGATTTCAAGGTCAGCCAATAGCTCAGTATGGAAAGAATCAAATCTCTGTTTTCCGGTTAAACAGAGATGCCCTGGTTCTTGGAGTTGCCGGGGCACCCACAACTCCAATTATTTATTCTCATTAATTATTTGTATCATGGAACCCACACACCCCAATCAAGAATGGGGCCTTTTTTAGCTTGATGCTGTATGAACATATAGGAAGGAAAAGTCCCTTCCTCAAAGAGCCTGCAATCTAATTTCAGACAAGATACAAGTGGGTGTAAACAGATATGTTTGGCCTCCAGCTGCCAAAACTTTAGTGTGTTTCTGGTAATCCTTACTATATGTAAGACCATATTGTTGATAGCTGGAAGAAATGAGGAGATTTTAATCCGAGTAAAAACTGTCAGAATGACCACTCAAGCATCCAATAGTAAGCAAAATGAAATTCTATATAAGGTTACCCAAAAATCCCATGGGAAACCCACACTTCACTCTGTGGTTAGCCTTGATTTCACATAATTCAGTGAATGGCTGTTGTTGGTTGACTCCATAAAATGTCATTTCCTTTGAGGTACAGGAATTGTGGGCAAGAACTGCATTTTGTTCTGTTTTGATTTCTAGGTTACCGGTGCTGAAATTACTGTTTCACTACAACCAATGATGCTTTACTTTGATTAATTACATTAAAAAAAAGCCTGACATATTTATAACACACACAGGCTAGGACTGGATCAACTCCATTCTTTCACACACACCCCTCACATAACTTTTAAAGCTGTATTAAAGGAAGTTATGGTACAAAGGAACAGTTCAGAAAAGTTTTTAATTAGCATCACCATGGTTAAAATATCACAGGAGCCTGCATGATCAGGAGGATTAAACATACGTGATTGAGAGAGAAGAATTCTTGAATTCTAATACTAGCTGTACCACTGATTTACCATATGGCCCTCTCCAAGTCTTTTACCACTCTGACTCCATTTCCACATCTGTAAAGCAGGCGTAACACATTGTACTTTTACAGATGGTGCAATGGTTAATATTTGTAAAGCGCTTAACAATAAAAAGTGGTACACAAGTACTGCATGATTAAAAATTACTCTCATGCTTAAAGGATTGACAGCAGGATAAATATTATTCACTCAACTGCTGTAGGACTTCTGTTTTGTTTTTTAAGTTTTCACTTAATCAGAACATGGAGCACTTTAAGGTGAAATGAGAAAAGCCTTATGTACGTCTCCTGCTCTCATAATTTTATTTTCCATTTGCCTCCTTAATTGTTGCTCAAGTAAAAATGCTTCGCAAAACAACTGAATTAAGATTAATCCAGGACTGGGGTTGATAGTCTTTTCGTAGCCTGCAAGGTCAGAAGGAACCATTCTGATCATCTCATTAGCCCTTCTGTACCACAAGCCATGGAACTTTCCCAAATAATTTCTAGAGCAGATCTTTTAGAAAAACATCCAATCCTGATTTTAAAATTGTCACCTTGGTATATTAATTCCAACAATTAATTACAGTCACTGTAAAATAATGTATGCTCTATTTCCAGTCTGAATTTTTTCTAGGTTCAACTTCCAACCTGTGTGTTATGTTATACCTTTCTTTGCTAGAGCCCATCATCAGATATTTGTTCCCCATGTAGGTACTTATAGACTAATCCTTTAATCATTCTCATGAACCTTCTCTGAATGCTCTCCAATTTATCAACACCCTTCTTGAATTGTAGGCACCAGAACCGGTATTCTATCAGCAGTCGCACCAATGCAAAACAGAAGAAAAATAACTTCTCTACTCCTAGTCAAGCGTCCCCTGTTTATGCCTCCCAGGATCACATTAACTAGCCCTTTTGGCCACAGTGTAGCACTGGGAGCTCAGGGTTCAGCTGATTATTCACCACAACCCTCAAATCTTTTGTTTCATGGTTTCTTCTTGCTCGCTCAATAAAGGTGTTCTTAGACCAGCTCTCTAAGGGTACGTCTTCACTACCCGCCGTATCGGCGGGTAGCAATCGATTTATCCGGGATCGATATATCGCGTCTCGTTAAGACGCGATATATCGATCCCCGAACGCGCTCACCGTCGACTCCGGAACTCCACCAGAGCAAGCGGCAGTAGCGCAGTCGACGGTGGAGCCGCGGCCATCGATCCCGCGCCGTGTGGACCCCAGGTAATTCGATCCAAGATACTTCGACTTCAGCTACGCTATTCACGTAGCTGAAGTTGCGTATCTTGGATCGATCCCCCCCCAGTGTAGACCAGCCCTAACATTAATGAGGTTGGAATTAGCCATTCAAGACAGAATTGCTCTTGTGAAACAGTAGTTACTGCCTAGACCAAGCAGCCCTTTGAAGAAAATAGAAGTTTCAACCATGTGAAGTGCCCTGTCCATCCTTTGTGACTGAATGTGGTATCTCCCCAAGAGGAATAAGATATTTAAAAAAATAAACGTATCTAATATAGTCCTTTCCTCCAAGAATATGCAGTCACAACTATTACAGTTTAGAACACTACTGTATGTCTAAAATGTATTCTAAACATTACAAATTATTTATTCCCTCACATGCAGAAGAGACAGCTTATGTCGACAGGGAAACTATGCATGCACTCAAGAACTGCAAACAAAGTGAGCTAGTTTCTGTTGCAGTCTCACCCTCATTCCTTAAATAAAATAAATAACTTCTTAACACAACAGTGCCATCTGGTGTTGCAAAGTATAGTCTGAATTGCTGAAAGTAAATTCTCCCAAGAAGTGTGGTTCCTACTACTTCCAGGAAAATCAAAGATGTTATAATAATGCTATCAAAAACTTAGTTACTGACTGCAGAGTGTCAATACTGTATTACAAAGAAGAGGTCCCTGCTCCAAGGAGCTTACAGCCTAATATTTGCCCACTCTCATATGCCCTGGACTCCATTCTTCTTCACAGGAAAGAGGAGTCTGATGGCACCTTAAAGACTAACAGATTTATTTGGGAATAAGCTTTCGTGGGTTAAAAAAAAAAAAAAAAAAAACACAAAACACTTCTGTAATTTGCACTCCATGCATCTAAAGAAGTGGGTTTTTTACCCATGAAAGCTCGTTAGCGCCATGTGTTTATCCTCAGTATACTGATTCTACTAGGTTATTTTTTATTATATGAAATTCTTTAGGAATTTAGTAAGTATAACTCTCATGCAACAATATATAATGTTTTGCACTTACAGAGTACAGCACCATGAATAAGAAATTACCAAAGGACTATACAAAGGAGGGTGAATATAATTATCTCAGTTTTCCACATGAAAAGTTTTTAATCTTTCTTGGTGAGAGGTCTCTGGCTATACACAGGGGTTGTTTTACTTAATTATATTCAGAACTCTCCCCCCCCCCCCCCCCAATTTTATAGCAGCCTACGTTTTACCTTTTGAACACCATACAAAACAGAACTGTTTGCAAGGAAAAAGAATAATCCTATGTAGGGGAGTGAACTTGTTGTATATTCTCCTATTAATTAACCAACGAACTACTATTTAGTTCATCTGGTGCATTCCGAGGAAACACACTTAAGTAGCTTTTCAAAAGTATTAAAAAAAAAAAATCTACAGATTAAAGTCAGCCAGGAAAGAATGATTTGATTTAGCAGTATCCCTAGGCAAGAATTAGTTATACCAGAGTTAGGGAACCACATCACACCCAAACTTGCAAAGATCCTCAGGGACAGACAAATCCTCAGGTACACTCGAGCGCCACTCAGCACACATGAGGGGAGTGGGGAAAGGCATAGAGAGCTTTCCATAACACTGCAGCTAGAAGCTAGTCCTTGGTGCAATTTGAAGCAACCTCAATGCTGCTTTAATTAGTGCTGGCTAGAACTGCTCAGCACAGCAGAGTCTCCCACCACTCTTCCTCCCCATGGCCTCACCCACTATGCCACTGTGGGCCAGGAGCAGGTGGCATTGCACTGCCTAAACCTGCTCTAAGCTATTAGGAAGGGGAGTCGCCAGCTGGCCCTCTTTAAACTAGCTTCCCATGCCCCTCGTGCAGCAGGGCTGGCCCAGGGCGTTTTACTAACATTGCCACGTGCTCTATTAGACCATTCACACTGTTTACTCACCATGGCGGCTGCTTCTGGTCCCTTCTTTCCCTTTGCAGCCTGCCCCTGCAAGTCACGTGCTGCTCCCTCCTGCCTTCTCCTGGGCGCTCTGTTGTTAGCTCTGCCCCCTTCTCCGCAGCTCTCGTTGCCTTTTAGCCCCACTACCATGCACTGTATTCTCATCCCCCTCCCACTGCCCTCCCTAGTAGCCCCGTGCACTTGTTCTGTCCCCCAGCAGTTCTACCTCCTCAGCCACCCCTTGCAGCCAGCGCCCCTCCACAGCCTGCAAACGCAGCCACGCCCAAACACTTCCCACGGCTGGAGGACGCGTGTGCGTTAATCCAGCAGCCTACAGCACCGCCCACTGCTGCTGCTCCTTATTGGAGGGAGGGAAAGGGGAGATACTTCGAGCTGTCCGGGTTTGCGCTGCCTCCTATTGCTCCAGCTTGGAGCCTTCCCTCCCCACGTGGTAGAAGCTGGAGGCGATGCTTTCTGCACCTCGAAGGAAGTCCCTGTGAAGGGAGGCAGTACCAAGCCACTCCCCCGAGAAATCTTAATGGCTGAGAAGAGTTTAAGGGGCTGCTAGGATTCCTCACCCCACCCAGTAGGGGCCAGGGAGGAAACACCGTGCTCCTCTGAGCAGCCAGGCTGGAGAGGGGGGGGGGTGCAGCTAGGTGACCCAGTTGCATCCTCCAGACCAGGGGTAGACAACCTATGGCACGTGTGCCGACGGTGGCACGTGAGCTGATTTTCAGTGGCACTCACACTGCCCGGGTCCTGGCCCCCAGTCTGGGGCCTCTGCATTTTAATTTAATTTTAAATGAAGCTTCTTAAACATTTTAAAAACCATATTTACTTTACGTACAATAGTTTAGTTATATATTATAAACTTATAGAAAGAGACCTTCTATAAACATTAAAATGTATTACTGGCACGCAAAACCTTAAATTAGAGTGAATAAATGAAGACTCGGCACACCATGTCTGAAAGGTTGCCAACCCCAGCTCCAGACTGTCAGCAAGATTTTCAGCAACTTTTAAACTGAGCCCTGAGGCTGTAGGGACTGCCTAGCCCTCAGCCACCGGCGCGTGCTTAGTTTTGCAGGCTTTCGGTGACTCAAGCAGGAGTAGCGGAGTGCTCCTGCTCAGCGCCTGGCTAGCCATGCAACAGCGGGGAAAGGAATTGCCCGCTGCCCTGGTCTGTACAGCTCCACCAGTGTGACACCTGATGCAGGTTATGTAATGCCACTACAGTGCTTGTATAGAACACTACACTTTAGTTTATGGTCAACTCACTGCCCCAAGCAGGGAGAGGTTTGAACTACACTAGGCAGCTGTAGACAGGGCTGGGCTTCAGGGCCAGCTCTAGGTTTTTTTGCCGCCCCAAGTAAAAAAAATTTTGGCTGCCCCCCCCCACCTCAGCTCTGAGCTCTGAGCCCCCCCACCAGTGCCCTCCCCCACGCGCACCCCCTGCCGCCCCAGCCCTGGGCTCCCCCCCCACCAGTGCTGACTCCACCCACTACCCCGTCGCCTCCAGCCGGTCCGGCGCTGGCAGGGTCGGGGTAAGCAGCAGGGGCTCCTGGGCTGCGCCTCAGCCTAGGGTTCCTCCAGCCAGGTCTCCCACCTCCAGGACCAGCCTGCACCCGGGAGGGCAGAGCTGGGGGACCGCCCGGCAGGGGGCTGAGGAGCCAGGGCAGGGCAGCCCCAGAGGGAGCAGAGCCCTGGAGAGCAGGACACGGGCCCTGCATGGCAGCGCCCCGCCCTCTATGGCCCCGCTGCTGCTGCCCAGTCTCTGGGCGGCTCAGGCCACTTCGCCCAGCCCTGGCTGCGGTGCTGGGGGGTGGCCACCCTGCGGCACCTACAGGCAGCTCCATGCGCCCCATGGGGTGGCCCCCAGCCCGAGTTTCCCCCGCTCGGAGCCTGCCCGGCCCAGCCACAAGGTGCGGTGATGCTGCTGCCAGGGCTGGCTCTAGGCTTTTGCCGCCTGAAGCAAAAAAATAATAATAATAATAAAAAAATGGCCTGAATGCTGCCCCTGAAAATGTGCCGCCCCAAGCACCTGCTTGGTTTGCTGGTGCCTAGAGCCGGCTCTGCTGGGCTTATAGGGGCACCACTCAGGGCACGGTGGTCACAGAAGCACGGTCAGTGCTTAATTTTTGCCAGGGGGCTGAGTCCCAGCACCTCTAGGTTTAGCAGTTCATAGCACCAGCACCTCTGGGTTCCCAGCCATCAACTTCTCCTCCTTGGCCACCCAGCTCTAAAGGCATGCCACCCTTACTGCCATGCTGCTGCTGGCAATGGCCATGCCTTCAGAGATAGCTGTCATTCAGCAGGCCTGGGTCTTTGCTCAGGAAGTGCTGAAGCAGCCCCTGGTACCTAAAAGGAGCAACTGTAAGCAGTCCACGTGAGGGTTTGCCTTGACTAGGAAAAGTTGTCCATGTTTAGGTGGGCCTTAGTGAAAAGCTATACCTGATCTGAACTTGACCTTTTTCCTAGTGTAAATGCAGAGCTTCAATTTAATTTTAACTGGTCATGTGCTACCCTGGATAGTCACCTAGGACTACATTGATAAATACATACATTACACTGCTTTTGGGAGCAGCAGGAGCAGACCGACATTAGAGGTGAGCATAGCACAGGTGTCTCCTGTCTATCACTTCTAAACCACATTTTGCTACAAGCAGTAGAGCTCTGCTACCCAGCCATGGATGAAGGTAGGGCCAGAGCCCATTGTCACTACTGGGTTCCCTAGAGCCCGCCCAAAGGAAATCCGTGAAAATCATGCTGCTGCCAAGCTTCCTCAATCTTTGCACTATTGACAGCTTGGAGCATTTTTCCCCACTCTTTTTGGAGATAGTGTTCTGCTAAGTTAGATGGAGAAAAGCAAGGAGTTTGCAGAGCAGCGGTACCAATTTAAATTTTTGAAATATCAGATATGTCTTCCTAGACTTTAGAAAAAGATTTCCGGTAAAACACCATCCACTCCCAAGCAAACCTGCCTTCTAAAAATAAAATCTTACTCACCGCTCCCTCTCTACAGTCAATAACTTTTAAACTATGCATATAAATAAAGTCCACAATTTAGGTTATAAGCTCTTTGGAACAGGGACATCTTTGCATACTTTCTGTGAAATACCTACAGAAGTGATTGGTGCTGTAAAATAACGTTTAGTTGGCGGGAGTGTCAACTGTGGTAGGCACTTCTCTATCAGTTTTTCTTAACTTTATTTTCCCCATTCCTCCTCAAAACATCTTCCATTCTCTCCCTTCCCAGTTTTCATCCCCTTCAATCTTGTTCATTATTCTTATCTCACCACCACTTCTGAACTTGACCATAGTGACTGGCCTGGGCTCTCCTGATCTCAGTTCTGTGTGCTCTGCCACATTTTGTTTGCTCTGAGCCCACTAGCTCTCCCTTCCTGGGCCTACTTCCTCCCTATATTGCATTTTCTTCTCTTGTGTTTCACTAATCTCTTACCCAATGTGCTTGTTGGGGGTCCCCTATTTCAGTTGTGCTCTCCCTGCATTTGCTCCTATTCTCCAAACACTATTTCTGTCCAGTCTCTCCAATCCATCCTCTGCCCCAGCCCCAATGGACTGTCACTTTTTATCCACAATCAGTCCTTTTCTTCACAAACCATTCCCTGTTCTCCAATCACCAATGCATTTTTTAGGTCCCAAGCCCTGTGTAACCTCTTGTTGTCACAACTAGGCAGGGAAGAAGCTGTTCCACAGTGGAAGTGATTCAGCAGGCAGCAGGTACAGCAGAGGGGATACAGCAGTTTGCTTAGCATACCCCATTCACAAAAAAGGAGTCGGGATGGAAGGATAGTCCAGTGATTAGAGTACTAGCCTAGAACTTGGGTTCAAGTCTCCACTTCACTACAGATTGTTTCTTGCCCCTTGGGCAACTTACTAGTCTCTTCACCTCAGTTCCTCAGATGTACAATGGGGACACTTGCATCACAGGGGTATTGAAGATAAATAAGCTAAGGATTGCAAAGCACTCAGATACTATGGTACATACATTAGATAGACCCACTCTTAAGGAATGGTCTTGTCTCCTAATACCAGGAATGGTCCTGAAGTGTGCATCACCCTCCTGTGGTGAGCTGGGAAGACTAGTCATCTAGGGAACAGTTCTAGCTCTGTACAGCTACTGGCACAGGCCCATCTATTCCATGCTCAATACCATGCTATCTTAAGGTCTCAATGCACCAACCAGTGTGTTCCATGGAAGTCCTATCAGGATCAGCACACTGTATTTATACACCCTGGAGGGGAAGATTGATGAACAGTTATTCATATAAAAGGATCCATTTGAAGTCAATCAATGGCACCTACCGAGTAACTGTTCTTCAATGAGTATATCATATGCGCACTGCGTAGATGTAGGCACTAGGGTGACCAGATGTCCCGATTTTATAGGGACAGTCCTGATTTTGGGGTCTTTTTCTTACATAGGCTCCTATTACCTCCCACCCCCGTCCCAATTTTTCACACTTGCTGTCTGGTCACCCTAGTAGGCACTAGAAAACGTTCAGCTCACATCTGAGCTCATGTACATAGTAAAATGTTTAAATATTAAATTTTCAAAAGCAGGTATTTTCACTGAGGATTAAATGCATCACAAGCAGACATTTCATGTATTAGCCCATCATAACAATAAAATTTAACATTTTTAACAGCTGCATAACTCCAAAATGCTCACAAATTTGTCAAAACTTGTAAACCAACTCCGTAAGTGGGTTGCGACTAAGCATTAGTTATTTCAGGTCTAAAGGAAGTCTATTAAAATTAGAAGGGAATAAAACAGACTTGGATGGAATGATTCCTGGAACCTTAATTCTGGACATTACTGACTCCATAAGCGGAGAAGATACTGGTAAAATTTAAGTCGGGTGTGACTTTCGCAGGTAGATGTCAGTAGTAAATTTTCTCAAGAGAAAATTCTACTAGACCTAAATCTAACAGTAGCTGTTCCTCAATTCTGTTCAGTACACATTAGCAATTAACATGTGGTATAATTGTCTTGTGACTGGACTCAGAAAAATCTCAATACCTGCACAAAATAGGAATGTGTCTATATTAACTCTTCTATACAAAAACATCTAAAAAAAGAGAACACTTGTTCAGCTGAATGGTTATATAATCTTCAATGAAGAGAGATTGCAGAAAAATGACACTTCACAGCTAAATTTCTTTGTATATCTGCAATACATTTACTTACTTTCTTAAAGAACATTTTTTTAAAAAGCAGTAAGATAACCTAACCATTTAAAAACCACTAATGTGAGCCAGTTATCAGAAGCATCAGGCAGAGTTTATTTATAGAGCTAATAAAATAAACTGAAAGAGGACATATTTGCTTTTCATATATATATATATATATATATATATATATCAGTTTATTTTATATATATATATAAAAAGCAAATACCTTTTTCTCTCGGTTTTTTTTTTAAAAAACACAACTGGTCCCTACAGAAGGCAAGGGTCACAGCAATACTCTTCCTTTTTCCCAGATAAACTTCCCCCCCCCTGCATATGACAACTCCTTACAGCAGTTCTCTGCCCTATGAATCCAACAGCTTTGGTACCTACCATTTTTCTGCAGAGGAGTAAAGAAATTTGCAGACAGCATGAATTCTGCGCCCCCACAGGGGCTCAGAATTCCCCGAGGAGTAATTGTAAAGGGCAAAACAAATATTGCTTTGCAGTTCACCTTTAACTCAGTTCTCATACCTCAGACAGCAGCTTTGTGTAGGCATGGGTTAATTGCATAGATATTGAAAATGGATCAAAAAAGTATTTTATTTTAAACAGTCAGGAACTATTTCAACAAAGCGAAGGCAAAAAATAGGGGTATTCTGGATTCACTAGGGATTTTTTTTGCAATAAGAATTCTTGTTCTCATCCAATCATTCATACTAGGAACCTGAAAAATTCCAAAATGAATTAAGGAGGCTAAGTCCTCCAGCTCTCTTGGGGAAGTCATGGCTTTGAGAGCCTAATTATTTGCCTGGGTTCTTTCAAATAAGAGTTCTCATTCTTATTCATGCTTTCTTAGTTTTCAAATTAGAAGCTTAGAAACTTGGGAGCTTAACATGACAATTTAAATGATAGAGATACAATTAAAATTCATCAGCAGTTAATAAATAAATTCTCTCTCTTTTCTCTCTATATTGTCACTAGAAAGCAATGAAAATGTAGCCTTAATGCACAATATAGAGGGGTAAAATGGAAATACTGGGGGTTACTCCCAAAGGAATCTCCTAAAAATTATTTCTCCCTATGCCATATAAATTTCCAGTTTGTCAGAAAAAAATATATTTAGGAGTTGCATCTAATACATTCAGAGGCAAAGAAACAAATAGCATACCTATTGTGAGTACATTTTTAAGTATCTAATATCACATTTAATAAATATATTATCAACATTCTATATACTGAGGTAGGTCTGAGTTCTTTCTAGTGGACTTTGAGGAATGTACAATGTTTTGGGGAGGGAGGGCAGGGAGAGGAGTTATTTTGTGTAAACATATCTTCCCTTCAAAGGTTCTGCATTCAGCTAAGGAAGGTTAGATGCTATTCCTTTCTAAGCTTATTAACATCATTTTAACAACTTGGTAGAGAGTAGGTCTGCCACTTGTCACCACCACCAGTTGTATCCCCAAACCATTCACTGGCAGTGTGGTAATTAGAAATAATATATTTAGTATAATAGTGGTCATGTGACATCATTACAAAACTGCAGTACACAAATTCACATATCAGGAATCATATAGCATGCTTGTCATGCATCAAGAAAGGACTGAAAATATTGAAAACAAAATTTTTCAATAAAAATAGGCTATGTTAGACAATTTTATTGAATTCACTTCCTTTTATTGCAGTGTCCCCTTGTACAAAGTAGTAACTGCAATATTCAATGTTAAAACATTAGAAAAGCATGTGTGACAGTTACAGTACAGTATTATCAAAATATTACATTTTCAGACCCAGTGGATAACTAAATACCCAACCAAGCTCAAATCTTTAAATTATTTCCATCGTTCATTTTTAAATATGTAATGTCAGAAAAGCATATAAAAAGAATGTATGTAAAAGTAAAGAAACCTAAATACAGTCAAACAAATGAACAAAAAATAAATAATTGATTTCTTCAGCTATGGTTGCTCTTTCTAAACCCATAAAAAGAAATTTCATTAACAGAAATAATGCAATTGCCATGTGTCAATGAGAAATTTTATATTTCAAGTCATTAACAATGATTGGAACTTAAAAAAAAATTGGCTTCAAAATCAAAGTTCATATAGACTAAATAGAAATTGGAATGACTGTCACTAGCTAACATCTGTTGCTCACAATTACTAGTAACTGTTGAAGTTTATTAGAGTGTTACAATAAATCTTGAAACTGTTGATCTGGTGTCTAGTGTTAGTGAAGTTTTGAGAGTGCATATGTGAAAAGCATCCTACATTATTTCACAGACTACAATTCCCTCCCCATCCCCAAATGCATATTTAGATATATTTTATATAATTTTATACACATATATGCATGTATGCACACACTTCATTTGGTTCCTGCATTACAGATAACAAGCAATGGTTTCCTGAATGGACAAAACTTTAAATAAGTGTACCTGTGCACATTTTCAAGATAGCAGCACTAAGTTCATGCCTTATTGTCCATCTGTTTAAAAACAAAAAAAAAAGAACGAAACATGGCAACAATTCCATGTTCACTGAATAATGAGACATCCCTACCACCTCAACAAGCACTGCAAAACCTGTAACAGACACAATGAGGCTGTTAGTTACCTTTTTTTCCTTTCTGTAATTAAGCAGCACTTTTATTAGAATTTGTTTGATTATAAAATTGTGTCTTAACCATGCCCATGTTAGCATTAATTTACTTTATACTTGGCAGCAAAACATGCTGCTTTTAAAAAAAACTGAAACAATGTAACCAATTCAGATCCAGACTGGCTGAAACCAACAGCAAAAATGGAGATTATTTTGTGACTTACCAATTACCTGACTACAGCATGCACTGTGGATAAAGCGTAGAACACATCTCCAATTGTAACTAGTTCAAGCTGTATCTTACTTCACAATGACTAATAGCTTTGTCCTTCAAAAGGAACTATTACTGAGTATTTAATATAATGCTATGTTAAGCATAAAAATATACCTTTTCTATGGATCATCTTCAATGAAAATCATTGAAGTACTAGCAATGTGACCCAGTAACATGCCCAATACTAATATCTAGAGGTTGTGAAATGTTTTTAGGCAATCCTTTTCTGAAAAATATATAGGAATTTTAAAAATAGTTCACATTACTCACCTTTGTATAAAGGCTCAAGTGAAGTTTTTTATTTATGTGTTAGAAGACTAAATTAGAAAGTAGTCAAAACATACACTGGAAGGACACACAAATTGGCAGTTTTTATTAAACATGAAAAATGTGTAAAGTATCATGTATGATAGTCTAAATTTCTAGATCAAGCCTGAGTATTTATTTAGTAAGACTAAATGTAATGTCTGACAACTGAATGAACTGACCTAAAAACATCTCCCCTAATAACTAGTGGTCCATTTAACCATTTGATGAAAGATTCAGAATTTTAGTTTTTACATTTTATATTAGATGGCGTAGCGAGATTCCACATAGTGTTTATAGTATTCTCTTAGATGGCATCACATTGCTCATATTTGCTCCTTCAAGCCTTAGGTTAACACTTTCTTCAAATAAACTAAATGACACCAAGATCTGAAGGCCAAGAATTAAGACAGGTCCTCTTTTTTAAAAAACTAAAATAATCCAAAGAGCTATCTTCAGCCTACAACAGGAATAGTTTCATATTAGAGCTAGAGTAAAGACTGACACACTAACCTTCACCAAGGTAGCCAAAGTTATATGCATCTCAAATTTTGAACGGAAAGAAGGGCACAATGTCAAATCTGAGAAAAGGGTCCTCCCATCATTTATCTAGCACAATTACTTTTAACGATACATGTTCAGTAATACTAAGTCTTGGACAAAAACATTATGATTTTTTTATTCCAACTGACTTGCCCTACCTTTGTTTCAAATCTAACAGATATTACAAAATTCTGAATAGAAAAAACATACAGTACTAAAAATAATAGCTTGATGGAAGACTGAAAAGCAGCATTAATTTTATTGTAAGATGGAAGAGACTAGAAACTAAAGGAAGTTTGATCTGAAGTCTTAGTTGAAGGCAGATTTTGACATTCTATATAAATTTACAAAATAGGGTGTATGGATGCAGTTTGGTTAACTTCAGAAGGCACCTCAAGGCTAAAAGGCTTTTATAAATCTATAATCCTTTCATTGATCAAAAATAAAAACACTTTTATTGCTGCTATTCAAGTAGCAAAGAAAAAGCTTGTTGTTCTTCAGTCTAACAAGGAATCCTCCCTCATTAAGCAAGATTAAGTTATAGAAGAATTTGAATAAAACTGAAGATTTCACAACTTTATAAATACAGTGACTTTCCTTGTGTGCTTTCAAGTCAGTGGAACAGTGAAAGAAGAGTCACTTTTTGCCTTTGTGATGCTAATCTTAGTCACTCTCTTCCAGGCACTGAAGTACCATTTCATCACAGTTGCGTGTTGCGCAGTATGTTTAGGAATAGAAGGTAAGAACACTCTGATGATTCCCACGAACAAGAAGGATCGGTGGCAGGTCTTTTGATAGAGCTTCTAACCAGGCCATGTATAGTGCACTAGATACTGCACCTTTTCGTGCAACTGGCAAACTCCTACAATTTGAAGAACAAAGAAAAAAGGAAATGGAAATGAACGGTTTAAAAAGCAAGTCAGAGTACTAGTAGTACTGCATAAATACAAAAAATACAATTTGAAATAAGGTAGAAATTACTAAATGTTTATTTCTAACCCATTTTTATAACCTTTTCATTTTTTTAGGCTACATGTAGTCAGTTCACAATCCTGAGTACAAAGAAATTAATTAGTTCTGAGCCAAAATTGTCTTTAAAACAAAACAAAACAAAACATACTCTGCTACATGGACTCAATTGTAACCTATTTTTTTGGCATCTCAAGGTTCACCTTAATTCTACCCACTCCTGAAATCTTAGCCTCCACATCAAGAATTTTCTGGGGGTGGGGCTGGGGAAGTGACGGAATCAGCATTTCACTCGTGGCTTCATTCAAAATGGTCCTCTTCACTTGGCCAAGATTTGGAGAGTGACTGTTTTTCTACAAGATAATGCTTTTGCTTCAGACTGCAACAGTCTATAGTCACATTACTCTGCCCACTAGCCCCTCCAGAGTATTGGCAGAATCCTTCAATTCTTGCCTCACTGGAACCAGTTAAATCTTTACTTGTATTGCTCAAGTTTCATCTTTTTACTGCTTCAGAGAGCACTGAAACCTTACATGGCTTTGTACAGAGAGCAGGATGTGTGAAATTAAAAAGAATTTCTACACTGAAGAGTTTGTAATCCAAATGTACTGTAAGTGGGGACAACAGTACAAAAGAATATGTAGAGACAGGTACAATATAGGCAAATGGGATATGTGGTAACTGTAGATGGAAGGCTTCATGGAAGATTTTTGTTTTTAAAGAGCAATTTGAAGGAGATGGAGAGCAGTTAATATACAAGCAGCAGAATGCCTGTATGAGTCACAAGCCAAATTACAAAGCATTCTCTCTGTAATTCTACCTTGTACTCTAAAAGACTGTACCTAGGTAATACAACTTATTTTGTGTATTCTCCTATGTAACAGATACAGTAACTCTATTACTGTATCACTGTGAAAATAGTAAAAAAAAAAAAAAAAAAAAACACTATAAAAACAGTCAACCTTTACTTACATTACAATTACATTCGCTGTGCTTGAATGTTCTTTCAGCAACTCATTTAGCCTAATCTGGCGGTAGCTCTGTAATTAAAATGGAAAAAACAAAAACAAAAAATCAACCCAAACTTGTTAGGGAGATCTATCCATTATTTCAACAATCCAGAATCAAGTACAATTCTCTTTTATTCAAGAAATGTGCAAAAGGATGTCAAAATGGATTGCTGTGTTGTTTAAAATAGTGCATCCTTTCCTCCAACTTTTAATAAATCACTCAGGTTTGTAAAGTAAACATATGTCCCTTCTATCCAAACTTCTACCTCCTCAGCTGCTTAGAACAAGAGAGGTTGCTGGATTCCTTCCAAGGTTCTGATCTTGAACACTCATGTCAGTTTCTAGCTAGCAACTTATAAAAGTGAAGTCCTCATCCTGGCGGACTTCTGGCTGCTGGAAGGGAGAAGAAGATTCCTTCCTATTTCCCCATTCCCCACACACATCTATATCCTAGAACCTCCTGCTGTGAGGTTAAGCTACTCTACCCTCCCTCAGTATTCTAAATAGTGCTGTGCAGGCCTGTGCCCGCTATCCAAGTCTCCTGTACTAATCTACCCCTTTCTCAAGGCACCATTTTGGGTCCTCATCCTCTTCTTCTCCTCCCAGCTCCAGCACCTGCTTCTGCAAAAGTTTACCTAATTCTTGTATTTGCTCTGCTTCTGAACAGCAGCAGTAGACCATAACAGCTGTTAGTCTCCCTGTGTTTATATTTGCAGAAGCAATCAAGCTGGCTGCAGACTCAGGAAAAGAACACTGCATTGGTACATACCCATACAGGTTATCTTTTTAATTATAGGGGCCAGAAACCCCTTTTAAATTAATTTCTGCAGTTACTGATGACGTAGGTCCCTCAGGGAGCATTTCCTGCTGTCCAACGGTGAGTGAGCAAGTGAACTTTTCAAGCCTTTTCCTACCTGACTTACTCACACCACACCCACTTTGTAATGGAGCAAAGCAGCTTAAAAAAAATCAGCTCATTAAAATGGGGTACATGGGACAGTAGGATCACCACTCTGTCAACATCAGTCAACACAATAATTAAAAGGTATAAAGGGATACCTTAGTTTTGTAAAGCTCAAGTTCATTATCTGTTATTCTCCAAGGCTCATCTTCTTTCATTTTATCTGCAATGTCTTGTTCTTTATCGTCTTCATGAAGTCTGAATGGCTCAACCATTTCTTCAAAAGCTGCAATACTGGAAGGATTTTTTAACCAATGTTCACATTAAAAATAGATACTGTTACTCTTTTCAGTGTATGTGTCAACTGTGATTTTCCATGCAACAGAAAAATATTCCTAAGTATAAGTCAACTCTTGTATATTTTGTGGTTAATTACCAGAAGTAATGTCAACTGGAATTCTCATTCCTTTGTTTTGATACTAGAAACCTGCTAGTTTGTGGAAGATAAATAAATAAACAGCACCTATGAATATTAATATTTTAATCAGATGTTAACTATCTTAAACTTAATACTGTGGGAACTGTCTTTTAGATTTCAAAAGTTACATAAAAATTGATTTGTTTTTTCTAACAACGATCTAGACGGACGATCATTAACAGAGAAGAAAGTGCCATTTAGAAATGTAAGAAAAGTTTTAAAAGAAAAAAAAAAAAAAAAAATTAAGAGAATTACAAGCTTCAAGAGGGAGAGTATCATCCTTCTAGAAATTTAATGATACAACGAAATGAAGAAGGGTAAAAAACAGCCATCAATTTAACTCAAGTAGATATGACAGAAATTGGAATTCAATTAAGTTTTGATGACAAAAGTTTTGGATAAATACATTTTACATTTTTATTATTCCACGTAGATCACACAACACATGATCTCCGAGTGAAGAAATGAAACTAACTCCATGGGTCACCAGTATTAAATGAAAACAATAAAAAATACACTTCTGTTATCATGCAGTCAGCTATCTGTAGATACTTCACAATTTAGTAAACTTCACTGCAGCATGCATCATAAATACATCTAAGCTACTTGAACTCAGCACACTCTGGACACTCACTCTTGCCCCGAGCCCATTCTTACCTAATGGGGCTATGAAAAGGTGATAGACAGATGTACACCATCCAGAGATTTCTGTGGGAATTCCCAGCAGCTCATTTACAGTAACTTTAAATCCACTTTGTGCTACTGGACAGGCACAAATGGGATTTCATAGGGCAGAAGACCTGGCCCAGTACATTTATCATGGATGGGTCATACTGCAGAGATGCCTGAACTCTGCCACATCAGGGAAGATTTAGGGAATTTGCTCAAGATGAGAGCAAGGCTCATACCTACTGTGCATATCAAATTTATCTGAGATCAAAAATGTCCCTAACTGTACAGCTAAAAAGATAGAAAGCTCAATAGCCTGATTTTCAAAATGGTTGAGCAGTTCCTCCACTGTCTGAATTTTAAGACTCTGCACTTTAGGCACCTTTGGAGTTAAATTCTGCATCACTTTGTGCCAATTTCTGCTGTAAGTCCCTGAAGATAACATACATGTGTCTCAAAACGCTTTACCTGCCCCCAACAGCTGTCATATCAATTAGGATATTTAAAAGACAAACACTAGTGATAATCTAGGAAGCTATTTAGTTTGCTCATCTACAATATATAGTTTCAGTATAAATATTTTAATCAAAAAGTTTCTGATGATTAATACTTATCCATCAAAATAATGGATATGTACAACTCATTTTAGGAATTCTAGACAAATATTTCCAGCACCTGCCAGGCTTTGTTGAAAAGCAACTGGCTCAGATTACTCTGCTACAGGAATTTTCAAAGACACGTATTTTATATCTTTTATATACTGGACAAGATTTCAGGTGGAAGATGATGCTCAATCTTTCAACCTCTTAGGTCTTATAGGACATTCCATCATAAAATGGCACTAGTAGTATTAGGAATCAACTGCAGTCAGCCAAATTGTTCAAGCTTGAGAAGTAGAAATATTTAATGATTCTTTGGATAAGAAAATTTCAGCAGGGCTTGGATTTTCTCATGCATTCACGGAGCTGATTAACACTGACACACAACTGATTTAAAGATCAGGCTATATAATCATTATTTTGGGTTTAGAGATGTATATGAGTTTGATAAGATAAGTATACACAAGTTTTATCTTAGTTTCCATCATCTTTCAATTAGGGTAGAATTACTGTAGTTAACTGCTCATTTTGTTGAAATTAGAATCTAGCACTTTTGTAGTCTCTCTCTAATTATGAGATTCTAAACAATACTGAATTCTTGGCATGAGGAGCTCACCACCTTGCACTGTTCTCTGAAAGCTTATGTCTTTGTAACCATCTAGTTTAGTTATCAAAATACATATGTAGAGAATCAAATACTGCTTTTCATGTTACAACAGAAAATTAAGAATGCAACTAGTAAATGATGTGTCTTTCTGGAATATTTTCAACTCACTTTTCCTTCTTTGGCTTTGTATTAATATCTCCAAGTACCATGATGTCTGAGAAGTCTATCCGAAATTTACTGAGCAGAGTAGCCATCCTAAATTTAAAAAAATATAGATATATGTTATATAATATATTTTGTCAGTTAACATTTCTATAGGGCTGTTTTTACAGCACAAAGAGACATGGACATTCACTCAAAAAGCAATCTAATTTGGAACTACACAGGTAAGTATAAAACAGTAGAGAGTGAGGCAGGGCAAGGGTTTCAACAAAAATCATACAAATACTCTGTTTAGACATTGGCATGTCTGGATGGCTCATTTAAAAGTATGCTTAATACAAGGTATTTAAAGTTTTTAAGGAACTGAACACTTCACTGAAAACCGCCCATAAAAAATTAAGACACCTGAACGCAAAAGAAATGTTTAGTTTGTGATCAGTTTATCACCAGAAGTTGGTATTTCCTGCAACAGAAATTAAATGCAGTCTCCGGATGTTTAAGAGTAATTCGAACAAAAATACTGCTTCATCAGAGGATGCAGGAGGAGATTTAGCACAGCTTTATGTACTTAAGCCAACAACTTTTGGACAATGGAATCATTCTAGTTATGCCAAAGGTTCATATATCATAACTTATTTGTAAACCAGACAGCTCTTTCACAGAACAGAACCAACAGACTTTCCAAACTTTTAATTCCAATCACTAGAAATGCAGCATTAATTTTCTTTAAGTGTTAGGGTTTTCAGAAAAAAAAAAAAAACAACACTAGGGGAACTTTTAAAAAAATACAAATAAATTGCTCTAAACACAGACACAGACTCTATAGTAATGCTCTCTAAGAACTAGTTGCCTTTATATAATCATACCAGGATGTACCTGAGCATCGGAACTGTCTGGAACATAGTACGCATTGGGGCCATAAAAAAACCTTTGCATGGCACCAAATATTTGGAGCAGAGGTTATAAAAAGACTGTAGTCTCAACCTCTTCAGTCCTTCTGCTAAACCCAAGAGTCCTATGAGAGTAGAACTCTAAGGAAAAGAAGAAGATGGGAGAGAATTGTGATTATGTAGAGGCTCTTGAGGAGCTGTAGTTACTAGAATAATTTTCTTCTTCTTCCAAGTGGTCTCTTTCTATTCCCACTTGTTAAAGTTTAAGCAAAGAACTGCCCTCCAAAAGTAATCAGAAGTTCTAAATGCCATATCAAGAGATTAGTGATATGTTAAAGTGTGTACAGAATTTCAGGTAGCAGCCTTGCAGATATCTATGATGAAAACACTGAGATATGTCATCAGTGCCACTGTAATTCTGACAAGAGCGATCTTTAAGACCCTAACGTACCTTTCAGTTTCTTGAATGCCCTCTCATTCTGTTTAAGGATATGTATGGTACAGGTGCAAAATTTACCACTTTTTTTTTTTTTTTTTTAAATAAGCATGTCCCATCCTAAACTAAATAGTTAAACTCTTCTGTAATCACCCTCGACTGTCCTGTATTACTTTTTAGGGAAAGGATGAGAAAAAATTGTAAATATCCCAGGGCTCAGTAGACCTGTCTTAACTTAAGGCCTAATTCTGTGGCTTTTCTTACTAAGGTGAGCTAGGGCTGCCAATTTGGGTCCCTGTTTCTTTACCATTATTAGATGAGCTATCTGGCACCTATCAGTTTTGTATGTAGGTGTTTCCCTAACCTAACAGACTATTCTAACCTTGCAGAAGTGGGGTAGTTAACATATCATCATAATGGTTCTTAGACTTAGCTTTGTGGATGCAAGTGAACATTTATAATCTGTTGTGGTTGGTCATATTAGTTTCTGCTCCCTTTAAAAATACAGCAAGAAACAAAGTATTTGCCAAATTGGAAAAAAACCAACCGTAGTAAAGGCAAAATTTTCTTTAAGCTTTAGAGATGTAATCATAAAGTAGCTTAAAATGTTTCAAATGCTGTTTGTTATTTTAAACAACATGATCATGTGCTACGTTAATTAGCATTCAGGTACCCCCCAATTCAAGTGTAATAGGAAAAGGTCATTATTAAATAAGAAAAACATTTATCTATTGTGCATGATTACAAAGTTCCATAATACCATAAATGTTTCATTTAAAATTTAAAGGTTAACTTACGCTCTCCTATCATGATCAATCCTGTTTATTTTTCCACCAATAAACACTCTGATCTTACAGTCTTTCCACTTCTTCTTGGTTGTCAGAAGATAAGGAATCAACAATGTCAAACCTGCATTAGACCATAATATTTAGAAATACATTGAGTAGTTAATATGCAATGTCATCTTTCTATTTAATAGCGTAAATCCACAATTTATATATGGTATGAGGAAGGCTCCATGTTTGTCACAGAGATCACAGATTCCATGACCTCCGTGACTTCTGCAGAGGCCGGTGCACGTGGCCTGGGGGCCGCCTGAACAGCCCCTGGGCCAGACGCACTGGCCGCTGCTGAGGCAGTCTTGTCCCTCTCCGCCTCCCAGCAGCAGGAGTTCGGGGTGTGTGTGTGTGTGGGGCTTAGGGCTGGGGTGTGCGGTGGTGCTTACCTTGGGGGGGCTCCCGGGAAGGGCGACAGCAGCTCCTCTCCCTCAGCTCCTAGCTCCAGGTGCTGCCACTGCCTGCAGGCACCGCCCCCGTAGCTCCCATTGGCCGCAGTTCTCAGCCAATGGGAGCTGCAGTTCTGGGGCTTGGGGCAGAGAGGAGGGAGCACACAAAGCTAGGAGCTGGGGTTGCCGCTGTGTAGGGAGCCAGCCCAAGCCCCACCAACCCTCCTCCCGAGCACAGTCCATGACTTGTACTAAAAATACTCATGACTAAAACATAGCCCATTACCAAGTGCTTTTATCATCACCACAAATTATCTTACCCCCATCATCAAAAAGCCACCAGACATCAATAGTATTTTTGCCTTGTTTCTTCTGAAACTGAGAACTAGAATCAAGAAGTCTTTGGTCAGCCAAGTTTAAAGGAGCACGTGGGCCTTTCGAGTCTAGCAAATTGAGAAAAAGAGAATTTGTAAAAGTTTTAAGAAAAACTGTTGCTTAATCTCCCCAATCTCAAACTCAGCATTGTAGAATTGCTAAATTTTCCAATATTTGCATTGTTAAAAAAAATTCTAACTTTAAAAATATTTATTTCCAGACTTTATAGTTTGCTTAAATGGACTTGTAAAAATGCACACTGAGATAAGTTTAAAGAGTTATCAGACTTCACCAGCTGATGAAACTGGCTGTTCTGAAAGATTCAAAACTGAGCAGGAACAACAAGCAGACCTTTGGTGGATAAGCACAGTTTGCAAGACCTTCTCTCTCTCTATACTTATAGCTACATCAATCTGGTCCAAACATCAAAAAACATACTTCTGAGCAACAGTGGGTGTACGGTTGCTGCTCCATACATCTCTCATACTGAAGAGAAGACCTGCTGCTCCTGTTTCACCAAAACACATCTGTAGGTTCTTTAATATTGTCAAGTTTTTTTACCAAGACAAAAATCTTAGAAAACTACAACTTCTGAAGTATTATTTTAATTTCTTACATTTAAAAAAAAAGAAATATATAGTTAAATGCCTTAAGGAAGTTAAGATTGTAAACAGAGTCCATTTTGATGCTGAATATTTATATAGTATTTTATGTACAGAATAAGATGGTTTTGTAGGTTCCAGGGCTTAGAAAAATTTTACAAAACATTTAGTGGCTGTAATTAAAAAGGTGGCATTTTTAGCTATAGATATAACGGAGAAAGAAACTAAAATGACTTTCTGAATAAACCTAACAGACACAGAAGTGAAATGGATGGATAAAAAACAAAAACAAAACCCTCCTTCTCAGTCAAATTTAGATTTGGATACAGCAGCCAGCCACTTTATTTGGTATTTAGCTTCTAAGCCAAAAGGTATGAATTTGATTTTACAAAAACCAAAAATATTCCTGGTGTGAACTACAATTGACTGAATTTATACAGAGCTTGAATTAGGTCAGTACACAATGGTACAGCACACTGGCACTTCTCCCAAGCCACCATCTTGTGCTCCACAATCTCTGCTTTCATTTAAAAGAGGTAAATTCTCTAGCAATTATAATTCTGAAGAAATTCTCCCTTCATATTTGAGGTTAACTGATTAAGCAATGTTTGCCCGAATCTGTGGAGAGCCTGGAACAATAACTCTGAAAAGTGTGAATAGCCCCATTCATTTCACTGAAGTATTCACTAAGATGCTCAAATGTGATAAACTAAGTATAACATTGTTAACCATTTCATTGCCTGTGGAAGCATCAAGTGAGCTGCATAGTTTACTGAGTGATGTCTCAGATATTATAATGATGATCTTATTAAAATCTATACAGAAAGGAATGAATTAGAAGTTTGGCACCAGGACTGAGCAGCATTTCAGAGAGTACAACTACTTATTCCTCCCCTCCACCCCCAAATAATGGAGCCCAGAGATGCATGTGAGCCCCACCAAGGAACCCAGCAGACTTCATGGACACATTCAAACCCCATTGAGGCAGAACCATGTTCAGGAAACCGCATAAGCATGCACAATCAATCATATTTTGAACATATACACATCTAGTATGCGCACTGTTTCTGCCAACTCATGTGAAGAAAGCTTATTTTGTTGGAGGACTTAGAGTACCACCACCTTTTTCTACAACCACAATTTGACCCCTGAATTTCCTAATCCAAGTTAAACAGACATCCAGGATACCATCTCATGGTTGATACTCTATACATAAAGGAGTGAGAAAAAAAGAAAATTGAAGGTAGCAGTATGGAAAAAATGGATTGTAACAAAAAGATGGAAATGCCTGCCTTTTTTCAACAGTGGTTGTGTTGGAGTCTTGCCATCTTCTTCCTCCTCTGGAAGATGTTTAAAAAAAATACAAAATAAAAGGTTAATATCCTTTGTGGTGTTAATGAAGATAAAAGTAGTGTACACATTCAGAAAATGAGACATAAAATGAAGCAGCACACCATGAGAAAATAACCACAACATGGATGAGGTCCAACATATCCTGCAGTAAGGATTAGCTCTTTAAAAATGTGTTAATACTTCACATAGCCATAGCGTTTGTCTTCAAAAAGAGACAAGAAAAACATTTCCTCCATACATGAATGCAAGGTGTCTTGAATAATTTTTTTAATGTTCTCTTAATGTGCATTTAATTAAATGTTCTAGTTTAAGGCCAACGTTTCTTAACCTTGGTGGCCTTAAAGTTAAGCTTGCGTATAAAGATTTGGCCAAATTTTCAACAAGTGCTGAGTGCCTACAGTTATCATTACCTCTACAAAAAATAACCCAAGCTTTTTATTTAGGTGCCTAAGATCTTGGAGCCTTACTTTATGCATCAAGGTTTTAAAAATTTTGCTTACACTTTCAAAGTGACTACTCAAGTAATACGCAGACAGCATAAATGCCCGGGAACTCCAAGAGGAAAAAAAAAATACTATTGTAATTTAACTCTAAAAAGAATGGTCCAATCTCACAGCTCACTAGAAAGTTACCTTTATGCAGACCAGGAGTTTTTTCACTGGATGGTGGAGAAAAAGCCTTGGATGTGTCTGTCTCAGTCTTTTTGCTATAGTCCACATTTACTATAGCATCCTTTGAACTTGGAGATTTCTCTTGAGAGGACAGTAATTCTTCTGTGAAGCGATAAATGATTAATATTGATATAATTTCTGATTGCACCATTAAACATACTTTTAGCTTGTAAAAATTATGTTTTATGGATAATTAATGATGTAATAGATTATAAGATATAGCACTCTGGAAAAAATCAACTGTTTTGTACAACTTAATGAACAGCAGCAACATGCTACATACATAGAAATTCTACCTCTGAAAGTAAAGAATTATTTTAGTTTAGTCCCTGATTATACCTTTTCAAATTCTATAGGCGTTGAACTACGTCACTCTGTGGAGACAGAGCTAATTCACCTCTATGGAGCTGGAGAAAATAAGGGGTTTGAATCCTCATATTTACGTTATGTCAAATTGTTAGTATGAGAAGGGAACTGAAACCTGAGGCCTTTGGTATAAAATAGATCCTAAAAATCTATGATCAATTTCTATCTCAAGCTGAGCATTTTTCCAAAAATATTAAGAGAGACAATACTACATTTCCATAAAGTTGCTTGCTGAAGGTGGCTTGTCCAAAATCTAGTGAGTAAAAACACACCTCCTTTCAGCAGACAAGCTCAGGCAAAGGCCTTTTTTAACAGAATCTGACACTAGCAGAGGTAGTTAACTATTGATTGATTGTAATAGAAAAAGGCACAGTAATTTTAAAAAACCTGGTCAAAAACTGATTACTCAGCCAGAAGTTATCAGTTAAGTCAGCAATGGCTCCAACCTGTTGAGACTGCCTTAAGTTTGAGACCAGTAGTAAAGCTGTCAGGAACATATGATCCCTGCCATGAGGTATTATATTAGTGAGGGGTGGCAGAACTGCCTATTATTAAGATTGCCTCACACTTCCCATTATAGGACATAGTCTTCAGTTGCTTATAACTAAAGCTACGTTTTAATAACAGGTATTTTTAATAAAAGTCACAGACAGGTCATGGGCAGTAAACAAAAATTCACTGCCTGTGACCTGTTCATGACCTATACTAAAAATATCAGTGAATAAAAATGGGGGGGGGGGCTGCCCGGGGTCCCGCGAGTGCTGGGGGAGGGCAGACTGGCTGCTTGGGAGGGCCGCGGGTGGCAGCATGCTGCCTAGGACCCCCGCAAGTGCTGGGTGGATTGGCGGGGCTGGCAGGCAGAGGTGTGGCCAGGCAGCTCTGCGCGCCGCTTCCGCCCAGGGCACTGTCCCCGCAGCTCCCATTGGCCGCGGTTCCTGGCCAATGGGAGCAGCAAAGCCAGCGCTCTGGGTGGAGGCAGTGCGCAGAACTGCCTGGCAACGCCTCCGCTTAGCAGCTGAGCGAGGGGATGTTACCGCTTCCAGGGAGCCCCCAGGTAAGCGCCACCCAGAGCCCGCCTCGCCCAGTCCCATGCTCCAACCCCCTCACACACCCAAACTTTGCTGCTGCTGTGTGGGGGGCGCGGTGGCCCGAGACTGCCACAGCAGCGGCCAGTGTGACTAGCGCAGGGGCTACCTGAGCTGCCCCTGAGCCAGGCACACTGGCCGCTGCAGAAGTCATGGAGGTCATGGAATCCGTGACTCTTGTGACAAACCCACAGCCTTACTTATAACTTTACCAAACTCTAATTGTTTGGGCTATAGTTTTCTATGTTAATTGTCTGCCTCAGACTCAGGGCCGGCTCTAGGCACCAGCAAAGCAAGCAGGTGCTTGGGTCGGCAAATTTGCAGGGGCGCAAGAATCCAGCATGGGAGCTGAGAACCAACAGGGGGCCCTGGGAGTTGTAGTTCCTTGGTTAGCTCCCTGCCTATAGAGCCAGCCCTGGAGCAGGAAAAGAACTACATTTCCCAGCATTCCCTCGGCCGCAATTAACAGGAAAGGGAGGGGGAAGGAGTGTGAAATTGAAACCTCATGCTGCAGCTTGCTGTGTATGGTAGGGACAGAGCCAGCTCTAGGTGTTTTGCCGCCCCCCACCCCAGCCCTGGGCTCCCCCTGCACCCCTGTGTTGCCCCAGCCCTGGACTCTCCCCCACCCACACCCCCTGCTGCCCCAGCTCTGGCCCCCACCAGCACCCCCTGCTGCCCCAGCCCTGGGCTCTCCCCGCCCTCCGCACCCCCTGCCCTGGGATCTCCCTCCCCCCGCACCCGCACCCCCTGCTGTCCCAGCTCTTGCCCCCACCCACACCCCCTGCTGCCCCAGCCCTGGGCTCTCCCCCCACCCGCATCTCCTGCCACCCCAACTTTGGCCTCCACCCGCATCTCCTGCCATCCCAGCCCTGGGCTCTTCTCCCCCCCCCCTGCACCCGCACTCCCTGCCGCCCCAGCTCTGACCCCCACCTGCACCTCCTGCCACCCCAGCCCTGGGCTCTTACCCCTCCCCCCACCCGCATCTCCTGCCACCCCAGCCCTGGGCTCTTCTCCCCCCCCTGCACCCGCACACCCTGCCGCCCCAGCTCTGGCCCCCACCTGCACCTCCTGCCGCCCCAGCCCTGGGCTCTCCCCCAAAGAAAGAATTGGGTGGACTAAATGGACAGTGCACCTCTCTATCTGAAGCCTAGCAAGGGAGGTACGTGGATCTCACTAGAATTTAAAATGAAAAGTAAGGGAGGGGAGGCTCTACTAGACTGGGCAGCTTTAGATACAGTACCAGGCACGTAGGAGGATTTACACTTCTGAGCCATGGAAGTAGAAATTGACTTTTCTTTTCCAGATTTAGCTAATATTCAGAAAGGGAATCCAGCACCTGCCTTCCAGATTTGAACACCCTCAAAATTCAGGAGTGCTCAAGCTCAATTTGGGCAGCTGTTACTTCATTTCTCCCAAATCAAATATACTGATCCACTGTAACTTGCTGTAAAAAAAGTAGAATAAATTGAGCAAGAAATGCTTCCCAGTGGTTATTAGGACTGGAATTGCTATTTTCAACAGCCATTGCTTTTTATTATTATTATTATTTTAAGTTTGTTTTATTTGTTTAAAAGGAAGACAGTGATATTGCATTGGCAAATTCCCCATAGAAACAAAGAATGGAACAAAAGAATAATAAAGGCACCTCAACTTTTCCTCATTTATGTAGGACAGTCTTATAATATGCATCCAGATAGCCTTCAATCACACAAGCTGAAAATTGTTCCACTTTAGTGCAGTTCTGTAACCATATGGGAACCAATCCTGTCTGTGTTCTGTGCACATCCAAAATTCCTGCTGAATGACCCGCCCTGGGAGCGAGTTACCAGTGACCCAGGGCTGGGGCGGCAGGAGGGTGCGACCAAAATTTTTTTTGCTTGGGGCAGCAAAAAACCTAGAGCCGGCCCTGCTCAGACTGAATTTTTTGGGAAAGTTTTAGCCAAAATGGGTCAGCCACTTCAAAAGAACGTGGCTAGGGGAAAAATGGGTTGTTTTGCCCATGTTAATTCTGTCAAGCTTTTATTTGAAAACCTGTAGTGCCCCTCTGCTTTAGAGTGGCCTTGAAGTTTGGCAGTGGGTAGCCTTTTTGTCAGGGATCTGTTTTTGCTGTCCTCTATGAAAATCCACCCAAATTTGGTCAAGTTTTGAAAAATCTGTTTGCACAACGCATACTTCTTAGATTATGGCAGCTAAATTCCACGAAGATTTAATCTGCATTGGTCATGCTCCAGCCTAGGGATGAGAAGGATTTTCCCTACAATTGCAGCTCTGGGCTGCTTTAGACTGGAACCCACTAGGTCGTGGGCAAGACTGAGATTGGATGAATCCAGGTGGTGAGAGTGAAGATTCAGAACAGAAGAATGATCATACTGGCTCAGACCAAGCGTCCATCTAGCCCAGTATCCGACAGCAGCCAATGACAGATGCTTCAAAGAAAATGAACAGAATATGGCAATCAAGTGATCCATCCCATTGTCCAGTCCCAGCATCTGGCAGTCAGAGGCCTAAGGACACCCAGACCCTGGTGTTGCATCCCTGAACATCTTGGCTAATACCCATTGACGGAATTAGCCTCCATGAACTTATCAAATTCTTTTTTGAACCCAGTTATAGTTTTGGCCTTCATGACATCCCCTGGCAATGAGTTCCAAAGGTTGACTGTGCATTGTGTAAAGTACTTCCTTTAGTTTGTTTTAAACCTGCTGCCTATTAATTTCATTAAGGTGATCCCTGGTTCATGTGTTGTGTGAAGGGGTAAATAATACTTCCTTATTAACTTTCTCAATACCATTCATGATTTTATAGACCTCTATCATATTCCCCTCACCCAGTCATCTCTTTTCCAAGCTGGAAAGTCCCAATCTTTTAATCTGTCCTCATCTAGGAGTAGGACTGGCTAGGCAAGGAGACTGGGGACAATAAGCTGGGTGTTTGCAGAGTAGACTGGGAGCCCCGAGGGTGAAAACTTGGACTGGCTAATCAAAGAGACTGGGATGAAAACCTGAGGAGTGGAGACTGGGACTGGCTATTTTAGGAGTAAAGGACTGGACTGTTAAACCTGAGGCGGGGAACAGACAGGACAAGGGCAGGTTGGAGGGGATGGGCCAGAAGGGATCACACTCAGGGGGAATGGGCAGAAGGTCCGTGGTCATTAGAGCACACTCCACTACAGAGCTCAGAATGGAACCCAAGAATCCTGAGTCTCACCAGTCTTCTATCAGCAAATATCTAGGAAACCCTCTGGCAAAATATTTTATCCCCCCTTCTAATACTGGTCCACACAGAATATGAACCTACTTCTGCTATTAGTCACTCAGTTAGCTCAAGTGGAAGAGGTCTTTGTGGTGGATTTAAAAGGTTCCAATTCTGCTGATGACCCATTTGGTATCAGTATGACATCACATGATAAAATATCTTTTTTTTTTCCAATTTTCTTTTTTTAATGTTTAAACCTAGGAAATTACACACAGTAAAACTACCTTAAAATAACACAATTAAGGTTACAAAGTCAATATATGCCTGAATTAAAATTGAAACCCCGGGATAATATTAGATGATGTAATTAAAAACTAAGTTAAGTGCTTGATTTTGCCACCTTAATAATGTTCTTTTAATATAATGTTTAATAAAAACAAAAATTAAGTCTATAAACTACTTTCTTTGAATCACCACTAATTTTTTGTATTACAAATGTATTATCTTTATTGTTCCCTATTTGTCCAATGCAGATGTACCATCTCCAGGCTTTTTATATCACTAGAATGGAAAAAAATTGCCATGAAAGAATCCAAAATGTCTTTGGTCATGCAACTTTTGTTAAATCAAGTTTAATTTTCTAGACTGCAGATACTTTTCTAATATGCAATATTGATTTTCTGGCCTCATTTGAGTTTGAGCATGTATTAGTAAAAAATTAAATCCTTGGGGAAATTTAAGTATGTAGGTGGTTACAAACTGAGAAGAAAATAATGTATGCAATGCGGTTTCTAAAAGAAGTTACAATACAAAATATAGAACATTTATCATTAAAAGCAACCCATCAGTAACAGAAGTCATACCTACTCCACCTAGTTTTCTTTTGTACAAGGTTCACAGAAGTATTTTTAAGTTGACAAAATATTAGAAATAATTATAAACACTAAATCTCTATACTTCGCTTGTAGACGTAACAAATAGTTTATAGAATACTTAACTATTCATTGAACTGATGTCCAGAAAACTGTGTAAAATTTGGCTGTTCTATTTTTCTCTTTTTTCTAGGAGGCAAAATAAAGCATACCTTGTCCCTGAAGGTGAGAAATATCCAAACCTTCCTTTAGGCGGATGACAACTACACCATACTGAATGTCAAAGGCATCACTGTAAAAGGGTAAAAAAGTTGCATTTTTGTCTTGTTCTATTTTTATTTCTCAACAATCCCAATTGAGATTTTTCTCTTGGATTTAAGCTTCATGTACATAAATTGTACTTTAGAGATTTCAAGTCCCAAACTATTCAGCATATGGTATTCAGTCTTTTGAAGTGGCTTAAGTGTAATAGACAGCAACTGTCTCAATTTCACTTCCTTTCTGTATTGCAAACAGTGATCAAATGAAATACAAACAAGCCATTCTAAGCTCCATGGGAAAGGTGAAAGAGTGTGTGGGAAATTTAATCCTTCTGAGTAGTACAGGAAAATTCTTTTCACCAGAAGTCCCAAAATATTTTATAAGAGATCCCCTAACTTGACAACTAAAAATTCCAGAGAGGCCTCTGAAAACTATAGGCACTGAAAGAAGTTTCAAAAATATACAAAGTAACAATTAATGAATGCAGTGTGTATGGAATTTAATGGTAACTATTTTTACAAATTATAGCATTTATAATAAAGAAGTCAGGTTTCAAGACAAGTTCTAGCTAACTCTGGTTTCCATTATGTGTAACTTACAGGAAAAATTCTCTCCTTAAAAAAGCAAGGAAATTAAAAGGACAAAACTTTGTTAATGAAAAATTAGGCTACAAGTCTGAATACAAGTCAGGAGAGTCCAAATCAAAGTTCCAGTAACAAAGGAACCTACCCATATTGGACATTTTGTTTTTATTTGACATTAATACTTAGTATATGAAGTGTCACAGCATCGGAAGACATCCAATCAATAATGGCAAACACTTCTTGAATCTCTGTTGCACAAACACCCTAAATAGAAGGCAAATTCTTCCAGCACAAGTGGATTCACAAGCTCACATGGAAATCACCAGACAATGCGAGTGTCAACAAGACAGACCATATGTATATTTAAGAGATGGGCATCTTCTTTGAGGGATGTCAGAGTTAGCAGAGGAACAGATGTTAGCTGAGATCATTATTATTAAGTGGACATGTTGCAACCTAAACTCAAAAAAGATCATGAAGATGGAAAAAAGAGCATCACAGACAAAGAGCAGTTCAAAGGCAAAGAAATGTAGATCAGATTCCACCTAGCAACTGTTCCAGTGTTTTACAGGACCAGACTGATGAAAGTCTGGAAGACACATGGTCAAATTAGAAGATGGCAGGGGAAATAATGGGCCACCAAAAGAAGGCAGAAAAAAGATGCATGGATTATATCTGGAACATGGGCAGTGACTGACGAAAAGAAAGCTTTGAAGGCAAAAACATAACAGTGCAAGACAGGTAGGAGTCTTTGAGGCTGATGTAAGATACAGAAAAAACTACAAAGAAATAAAAAGAGATGCAGGCAAAATAACAATGCCTGGGTTCAGGAGCAGGCTGCAGAGGCAGCAGCACAGAAGGGAGAGTACAAGCAGCTCTACACAATAGTGAAAGACTTCTCAGGAAAAAAACAGACGGTCAGAGGTCTCTCCAGGGACAGATGCTGAAAATGCATGACAAAAAAGGTAGAGGCTGGAAAGAAGATTTCCATTCTATATTAAACTGTTCACAACCAATGATCACACACAGGTTCAAGAGGAATGCTAACACTAAGTTAGAAATAGTAGAGGGATCAACAACACCTGCTGAAATTAAAGCCACCAGAGGCCTCAGATCGGGAAAAGCTCCTGGGGTTGACAAAAGTAATAGTTGACCATCAATAATACCTATCCACACTGAAAAACAGCACTAAATATACACATTTTTGTACGTTTACTGAGGAGATTTCAATATTAATTATTTGAAAATTATATATGTTTGGGAATACTTGGAAACAGTTCATCTCTATTTCAAAGTATTCATCTAAAAACTGATTACACTCTTCTACAGGTACAAGTAGTTCTTCAGGTTATATATTCTTGTTTACTGTATTTGGTAAAAACAACAGTTCTAAGTTCTGCATTTTGTACTCACTGAAATAAACTGATATAGGTTTCCACATCCCTCATGTCAGCTTGTTTCCAATCTTTCTTAAATCCAACAACAAGAGTGTTTGGTCTCATTCGACCCAGACCAGCAGCCTAAGAACAAAGCCAATCAAGCATTTTTAAAATACTAAAAAGTATTATATTAACTGCAGGTAAAATAAGAAAATGTTCTTACTTGCACTAAACACATTTTTAATAAAAGCTTTTTAGCAGCAGAGTGAAAATATTGCATAATTACAATTCATTTCAATATGCATGCTTGAAAGTGTAAAATATAAAATGCAAAAATGTTTGTACTTTTCTGACGCCAATCACCCATTAGCTCAAACAAAATTGCAAGAGAAGTGTACCTGCATCAAGTACTGTCCCCCATCTCTCAAATCCTCTGCATGTACTGGTGCATAAAAGGCCTTCATTTTGTTTTTGATAAGCCACCGCTGATATCTGGCCAAGTCGGTTAACAATTCTTTCATGGCTTGTCTGCGAGGGCCCTTTAAAAAATGTACTACTATTAGTCCAAAGTGCATTTTAGAATAATCACTTACAGGTTATTTCCTGAAAAATAGATTTCCTTTGTACTGTTGCATGAGTGCGTTGATAATTAACCCAAAATAAAATCTAATACACTTTAAGTTCAAAAGATATTTTTGTCACTTCAAAACAAGAGACCTATCAACACAAAGTAAAATTGACTCAAAGGGCAACAATAGGTCTCCCTTTCTTAGATGCGCCTCTACCCCGATATAATGCAACCCGATGTAACACGAATTTGGATAGAACGCGGTAAAGCAGTGCTCCAGGAGGGGTGGGGCTGCGCACTCCGGCGGATCAAAGCAACGCGGTTTCACCTATAACGCGGTAAGATTTTTTGGCTCCCGAGGACAGCGTTATATCGGGGTAGAGGTGTACGTGCTTCCTGTTCTTTACTGGAACAAGAATTCTCAAGCTCCAATTGCTTCACCAGCAGGCTTGAACTCTTCCATAAAAACGACATGGGTATTTTTGTTTTGTTTTTTGTAGCAAAAAAATATAGATATGGGCATAGCTATAGGCTAAGTACACATCAGGTTTTGTGTGGCTGCTTGTGTCCCAGCAAGTTTAACTGAAATTGGTGATCTGCTTTAATTTCCATATAAAGCTGCTAATCTTCTCCCCTATGGCAACCACTACCTTAAATAATAATACATGAAATAGTTCACAACAGAATCTGGTTAGTCAATCCTGGAGCAATCCTCAGATTGCAACGGCAAGGTGAGAGGATCAACCACTCTTACTATTACACCTCTACCTCGATATAACGCTGTCCTCGGGAGCCAAAAAATCTTACCGCGTTATAGGTGAAACCGCGTTATATCGAACTTGCTTTGATCCACCGGAGTGCGCAGTCCCGCCCCCCCAGAGCACTGCTTTACCGCGTTATATCTGAATTCGTGTTATATCGGGTCGCGTTATATCGGGGTAGAGGTGTACCTACAATTTAACACATACTCCTTCCAACCTATGAATCCTCCCTTAACATCTACAACTAGCTGGACCCTTTGCCAGTCTTTTGTAGTTGAGTTAATTTGACTCAATTATCATAACCCCTTCAAAACCCACTGAACTTCCATCCTGCTAACAGACCCTCTTAATTCTCCAGTTTTTAAAATCACTGCTCTTATCAGAATAATAAAGTGTTCTGTTTAAAAAACAGCACTGTAGCAGAACTTTGAGCTTGAAGATTTTGACTCCAGTGATCTGAAAGGAGCACCAACCCAAATTGTGGGTATCTTTAGCTTTGTAGAAAAGCTTCAAATACAAAACAAAATTTAAAAATAAAGATCTGAAGAAAATAGTCTAAACTTGATAATTTACACTGGTATTTTTACAGAAACTCAAGAGAGAGTTAGGTGCCCAGCACCTATTAAATTTCAATAAGATTTGGGTGCTTAAGTCCCTTTGGCTTCTTTGAAAATCTCAGTATTAAAGAACTAGATCTGAATATACAGTCAAAACAAAATCATAAGTGATTTTAATTACTATCAAAACTGATTTATTAGGGGATAACTTCTATGGGATTAGGAATGTGACTGGTTTGTGTACAGCACCTCACAAAACCAATCCCAACTAGTTCCTCTATGCATGACTGAAAGAAAAATGTTAAAGCTACATTCAAGACCAAACTTTGATCTCTGTACCACATCAACAGCTGCATGTCTCTGAGACAATGGAGATCACAAAGTTTAGGAGAATGTGTGAGAGCAAGGGACCAAGTGTTCTCAGTCAAGAGGATCCAGCTATTGGGGGGGGGGGGGGGGGGAGAAGAGAGAAAAAAAACTTCCAGAGAAGATTAAGCACATTCACAAAAACTTACTCTTCAAAAAGGCCCAAATTTTGTATCTGCACAGGGCTCTGACGCTAAGAGCCAGGTGGGCAGCTGTGAGGAACCACAGCACGGATCCTCCACCTGCCCTGAGCGGAAGTGTCCGTGGAAGACACGGACACTGGGCGGGGGGCTGCTTGGGCCCCACACCCAGGGCAGATGGAGGGGCCGCCACAGCTCCCCACAGCTACCTGGCCAGCTCTTATCGTGGACGGGCTGCAGCTCCGAGCTGTGGGGAGTCTGGGTCCCTCTACCTGCCCTGGGCAGGGTACTGGGACACTGGCCAGGGGGCTACTCGGGCCCTACGCAGCTCCTAGCGTGGCTCTCCCCGACCCATCTCCGGCCGGGGGAAAGGGGAAAGGTGTGTCTCGGAGCCGCAGCCCGGCCATGGTAAGAGCCGGGCAGGCAGCTGTGGCGGCCTCTCCACATGCCCTGGGTGGGGGGCCCGAGCAGCTCCCGGGCAGGTTTCCCCCCTCCCTGCGGCCAGGCCAGCGTGGAGCCCAGCCAGGGACCCACGGCAGACCCTCCACCTGCCCATGGTGCAGTGGGGGAGGGGAAGGGGGCTGAGAGCAGCCCCCGGCCGTGACACTGTCCTCCAGGCTCCCTACCCAGCTGAGGGCAGGTGGAGGGTCCGTGACTCCACGCAGGTTCCCCACAGCTGCCCACACAGCTGTCCCCAACCGCGCTTCTGCCTTAAGTTTTCATGTTATACTAAACAAGTAAAAGCAAACTGGACAACATTGAAAGCAAATATCAAACTTATTTAACCAAGCATGCTGTATCTCCCAGGATTAATAAGTATCAGATTATGTGTTTTATACATCAGTTGGAACACTGTTTATCTTTAAGCAAATCAAAATCTAGCACCTTCTTTGTCCTTAAGGTAAGATCTGAAGTGAAGTTGGTCCAGATATACTTGATTTATCAAAAATACAACACCATCTCCATTGGTATATCAATCACTATGGAACGGATCATGTAGCAGTAGACGCCGCCCTATGCTTAATGGTGTAGTTTGCTTGCCATTAGGAGCCTGATTTTCAAACACCCTCTTAATTTTGCCAAAAGAAACCTATCTGAACCTTTCACGCTGCATCTCAACTGAATAGAGTTTTCTGGGAAGTTTGGATTAAAAAATTTTTTAAAAAATCAGAAAGCAATTTTATCATTGTGGTGTTTTCAAAAAATCTACCTGAAATTCACTTGTGAAAAATTTTGTATCTTCAAAATGGCGTGGCCTAAAAAACCCTCACATTTATTTTGTGGTCCTTTCTGAAAAGTGCCTTTTACTACTGTTTTTTAATGAGGCAGTAGATTACGGGAGAAATTACAATTTTCTATAACAAAAAAAAAAAACTTCTTGCATTCCCACACAGTAAAGTAGGGAGGGAAAAGCCTCATGAAGGCAGCCAATGGAATGCTGCAAGAGGGGCTGCGAAGGGCAGCAGAGTAAGTGCTTGCCCAGGCTACTCATGCCACAGGGTCAAAGCAAAGAAGAATTAAAAACTCTCAGGCTATTAGTTGAGAAAGGCACTGGACTAAGAGCTTTGCTAGACGCACTTGGAACAGAGAACTTGTAGTCAAAATGACTAGGAAGGCATGGAGGAGGTGCAGGAAATTGGAGGAGACATGGACAGGGCAGAGAAACTCAGAGATTGTAATCCACATTCACCATTAAACATTTTGACATTTTCTACCTTTACAACTTCCCAGATATAAAACTAAGTTCTTAATGTGTACAGCATGGATAAAATCCTCCATCACAGGCTTCTCTCATATCCCAAAGTATAAAAAAAAACCTCTCCTTCTACCTCCGGACTTGCTACAGCCTGCAAGAGAAGAGGCTCACTTTGATGGAGTACTAAATGTTTCAGAGCAGGGGCCTGGGTCCTGCAGATGTTAAATTTTGATTGGATTGATGTACATAGTGCATTTAAAAAAATCCAAAACACATATTGTTAGAGCATCTTGCGTCCAAGACTGTTCATTTTATAAAGTTACAAAATTATTCCAGGGGAGGAAAAAAAAATCTAACAGTGATATACATATTAACATTTTGAAGTTATCTGCTATGCTAGCATGTCTAAGGCTAGCACAAAATTACAATATACTTTGTGCTATTATGAAAGATAAATCCCATGAGAGGTTATCAATAAATCTCAGCTTCCAGAGAAGTGGGAAATTTGACACTTTACATTTGATAATAATAAAGCAGTTATGGAAAGAAGCCAAGTTAGCTTATTTTTTTTAAATGCTGAAAAAATACTTACCATGTGTATATGACCACAGATCATCAAACCCACATTTTTTGTGAAAGCATGGACAAGATGAACCAAAGCAGGACGTGAGTTTGGAGCACCTGTCATAACAAGGCATTGAGGCCTAGAGTTTTACATTTAAGAGAAGAAAAATTAGAATTCACTTATTTCCTTTGTATTGATAAAAACAACTTTTAAGTAATTTGCAACTGACTTAGAATTGTGAAGATAAATATCTCCTAATCTAACCACCCTGAAATCACAGAGTATTTTCTCATGATATGCTCCCTTCACATATGGGCAGATTTCCAAGGCATTAGCAAGAATTCTGCATTGCATGGCTGCAAATCCTCCAAGATTGTGTTGCTGTTGCAGTCTCTGTCAAGAATGGACATGCTGCCAGAGGCAGGGGTAAAGGGAAACTGAAATACAGCCTTGTGATGGATGTTCCTGTTCCAAGATCCAAGCATATGTGAGAATATCAATAGACGTAAGAGATTTAAAGCCAGACAGTTTCATATAAAGAGTGGTGGATATTGGAAGCATCAAAACCCTGCTTTGCTGAGTGCACAGTTTAGTTAAAAGAGATTTTTCTAACCCCTACGCTATGCCTCCAGCATGAGCATATCTGTTACCTAAAGTTTTTTACATGGTCTTCCACGCCTGCAAGATGAATAGTATGCTGCAATGCACTTAGGTAAGTCAAGGCTTGTGTAGAGGATCCCCAGTTCACATCTGTGGGAAGATTTGTTTAAAAAAATTTAATATTATTCCACAAGTTATTTTGACTAATATAACCATTTTCTCAAACTAAAAATTCAGTGTCTAATTGTTTAGCTCCAACATCAACTGAAAATTAGGTAAGTTCAAATTAAAATCAGAGTATATTCCCACTGAAAGTAGGCTAAAGTAAACCCAACTTGTGTTTAAGTTAGGGGAAAAACCAGTTAAACTCTACTGTAAAGAGGATAATAATTCTGTAATCAAATCAAGTTTTCTAGATAACTAGATGTTTCATATTATACAGTCAAATTTAGAAGTTACTTAAACTGATCTATTTCAAAGAATTCTACGGTGTTTGACAAAAGCTATGAAATCTTTGTACAAATAGGTTTTGTAGCTATGCTACTCTACAGCAAAGAAAAATTTAGCAAGGTAAGCATTAGTTTTAAATCAACAGGCAAACTAAATCATGATGGAAAAAACTGGTCAAGAAACTATCCTTTTAGACTATCACTGTATAAGAGAAATTGAATGCCTAAAGTATAATGCGTTTACTAAAATTAAATAGCTATAGGAGTCTGGTCTCCCATGTTCTCATGCAAGCAGTCCAATTTTTATAACTAAAATAATAACCAAGTAGAATTTCAATTCTCACAAGCAAGTAAAGGCTACTACATTTAGAGAATTTCAATTACAGGAAATTTTCTCAAGTTTAAATTATAGGCAGGGCAAGTCATCCCATCTCTTAAGGTTGCCTGACACAGGCGCCAACTTTCCCCGGCCCCGGTGGGTGCTCGCGCCCCCCTGCCCCGCCCCCATTCTGACCCCTTCCCAAAAGTCCACGCCCCAGTTCTGCCCCCTCCCTGCCCCTATTGGACCCCTTCCCCAAATCCCCACCAATTTTTCCCCGTGGGTGCTCCAGCCCCAGAGCACCTACGGAGTCGGCTCCTATGTTGCCTGACACGCCTCATTATAAGTAGGGTCCTACCAAATTCATGGCCAGATTTCACAGTCCATGACTTGTTTTTCATGGTCTTTTATGTACTTTTACCCTATACTATACAGATTTCATTGGGGAGACCAGTGTTTCTCAAACTGGGGGTTCTGACCCAAAAGGGGCTCTTGGGGGAGGTCAGAAAGTTATTGTAGGGGGGTCACGGTATTGACACCCTAACTTCTGCGCTGCCTTCTGAGTTGGGTGGCTGGAGAGTGGCAGCTGCTGACCAGGCGCCCAGCTCTGAAGGCAGCGTCCTGCCAGCAGCAGCTCAGAAGCACGGGTGACAATGCTATACCATGCCCCCCTTACTTCTGCGTTGCTGCTGGCGGCGGCTCTGCCTTCAGAGCTGGGCTACTAGCCAGCAGCCGCCATTTTCTGGCCGCCCAACTCTGAAGGCAGGTCTGCCACCAGCAACAGCGCAGAAGTAAGGGGGGCAATACCGCAACCCCCCTACAATAACCTTGCAACCTCCACACAACCCCTTTTTGGGTCAGGACCCCTACAGTTACAACTCCCTGAAATTTCAGGTTTAAATATCTGAAATCATGAAATTTACGATTTTTAATATCTTATGACTGTGAAATTGACCAAATGGACCGTGAATTTGCTAGGGCCCTAATTATAAGATCCTCTTTTCAGTTGCTTATAACTTTGCCAAACTTTAACCATTTGGGCTGAAATTTTACATGCCAGAAGTATGTCTCAGGCCAATTTTTTTGGAAAATTATAGTCAAAATAGTTTAGCTTCAGAATAAGACTACGGAAAAATATGTTTTCCACATGTTAAAAAATTCTGCCTATCTTTTCTATGAAAAGCTCTAGTGTCCACATGCTTTGGAGCAGGGGCTTGGAATTTGGCAGGAGGTGGCTTTTTTGTCAGGAACGTGCTTTTTGCTGTCCTCATGAAAATCTGCTCAAAATTTGACCACGTTATAAGCCTTTGGGGAAAAATTTACAGTTTGTACATGCTCAGTAGAGACTTTTTTTTAGCAGCTAAAATCTCAAAGATCACATTCTCACTGAGGATACTCAAGCCTCTAAATTAGTGTCTGAAGCACTCGGATACTCTAGCGATGAGCACAACAGTAAAGCCCATAAGGAAATAAATAATTCGGTTTCCAGAAAAGGGTTTGATTAGTGTGTACTTCAGCTTGCATGCCGGTCTATTTCACATTTAGCGACAGAGCAATATATTATTTTTCTTCAGATGACAGTCAGTGAAGATCAGCAGCTAACTTTAAGCCAAGTTACTGGCTTGTAGCTAAAACGGTCTTCTGACCAGCAAAGCCAAACCAACAAAACTTTTAAAAAGTGATGCAAGTTTTTTGAGTAGACTTCCACAACTCTTTCCAGGTCTCACAAATAATAGGACATAAACACAATAGCACAACTGTATTGGGTGCATATGCTTTTACTGCTTAGATTTTCAACTTAAACACAATACTTTACACTTTTTGGTATTACCATTCATAGTTTCTATTTTCTCTACGTGATCCCTTTAAGAGGTAACGTGATAGCTCAGTCTGGAGCCTGGTTCTGCCAAATCAAGCAAATGCTTTTTACTTATGTGCTAATTGTTTAGATCAATATGCTAATTGGCAGATTTTTCTTTTAAGCTTTCATTAAATTCTTTGTACTTTCTGTATCTTATTCCGAGCTCTTCATTTTACATAGCTCAACACTTCCAATACACTTTTGATTTTCGAAATGAGACAAAATTATTTCTCATACTTGTTCCCATACTTAGTGTTCATAAAAGCTGTTTTGAATGGGGAAACTGAACTTTTATCATTCAAGAACTTCACTTACCTTCAAGCCCAATACTTCAGGATTTCCTTATTTCTAATTTTAACAAAACCCTTTAGCCCAGCTCTGTTCCATCTCATTCTTGTTGCAAAAACAGCTTCAACCCTACTTGTCTTAAAATGTTTTTGCTATCTTACTGTGATGTGTCTAGTCATTCATAGCTATAGGTATGGTTTACCAAGACATCATCCCTAATCCTGTACCATTCCAGGTTGGAACAACAGTAGAGGATCCTCTCTCAAAAAGGCACATTACGTTTCCATTACCTCTCTCCAGAAACAAGCCTACATGGTCCCTTGGGCCAAATATTGCTCATAACTAAGGCTGCGTGTCTGTCACGGAGGTCACAGAAGTCACGGATTCTGTGACTTTTTGTGACTTCTGCAGCAGCCGGTGCTGGCTCAGGGCCTGCCCAGCCCCTGAGTGTGGATGGGGATGTGTGTGTGGGAGGAGGCTCAGGGTTGGGGTTGGGATGCAGGACTCCCACCAGCATGTCCCTATATCTCCTAGCCGGAGGGGCCAGAGGGCTCCACGCACTGCCCATGCCCACAGGCGCCGCCCCCAAAGCTCCCATTGGCTGCGGTTCCCGGCCAATGGGAGCTGCGGAGCCAGCGCTTGTGGTGGGAGCAGCGCGCAAAGCCGAGCAGTTACCCTGCGAGCCCCACCCTGCCCCCACCCCGAGCCAGCGGGGGTCCTGGCCCATCCCCCCAGAGTACTCCCGGCCCAAGTTTTAGTTAGGGGTATATAGTAAAGGTCACACCTGTCCATGACTTTTACTAAAAATACCCGTGGCTAAAATGTAGCCTTACTCATAACTCCTACCAAATGCACCTGCAATGCATACACTACTTCCTCTCAATTTCTCTTTTACAGATCGAGTACATTACCTTTTGAATGTATATAGTTAATGTATGTGAGATGCTTTTCTTTTATTTTGAAAATAGAGTTTTCTGTAACTAACCATGCAAATAAAACTGTAAATTTAAAATACAAAAACACAACATTTAACAAAATTAAGTAATCAGATTTTCTCAAATTTGCCCAGATTTTTTTTTTTTAATTGAAAAACACATACCTACCTGGTTTCTTGTAAGTGACATAAATATAGAGTCCAACGACTATGACATATGTTAGCAATGCTGCCCACCAATTAATGACGAACATCACTATGCAGCAGAGAATCGCTCCAATAAGAGAAACCCACATATTATAGTACTTAAAAGCAGGACGCCAGCCTAATCAAAGAACAAATAGGAAAAGTTAAAGAATTTGAGAGAGTGAGAGAGAGAGAAAATATATTAAAAATTCTGGCACATATTTATCCTTAAAGCTCATCCAACAACTTCTTACAATATTTCAAAGAAAACTGCATCTATGTTATTAAGGACAGGAGCAGAAATGTTTATATGGCAAGAAGTATAGGTCATTTTTTAAAAAGCGGAGTTTGACATTATTTCTGTGCTAAATATTCTCAGCAGCCTGGTGAGTGGGAGTATTTGGCATAGAGGTCCATACATTACTCAGATTTGATTTTTTCTTTGCAGTATACCTTTAGAAGATGGTACAGCATGAATCACAACGCAAATTACTGCATGCTATGTTAGTGGGTGCTATCCTTTTAGTTCCGCATTATCACTCCAGTTAAGCTAACTAGTACTACTAGCTAATTACTTTTAATGTTTTTGTTTATTTGGATAAGAGCAACTCCTGAGCATTCAAAGAAAAAGGACAAATATCAGGTGTAAAGTATAGCCGGACACATTCAGGAAGAAAGTGTAACTGTCAAAGAGAAGTACTGAGGTTGCCAGAGTTTGACGCCATGAGTTGCTGAAGGGCTGTTCAGAAAGAGGTATAAGGATCATCTATTCTGATAAAGACAGCGGTGACTAATAGAGTGTATTTAGGCTTGGAAGCATTAGATTTTTAAATCGGTAACTGTCAGTAAACATCTATATCACTGTACACACACAAACCGACAAAAATATTTCCACTGATAATCAAAATGTACAGATTAAAAAGCACTGCTTGAGAATTTAGAGTTTGATTTAAGGATATTCACTTCTTGTGTATTTCGACATGATGTTGACCATTTTTGTTTTAATGGTTACAAAGCTTTACCTTTTTGAATCTGTGTCTACTGTCATTAATTGATTGTCTGACCCTACCCCCAGTATCCTGCAACTGAAATCTGAATTGATAAAAATCGAAAAATGCTCACGATTTTGCACAATTTAAAAATTAAATATGAAAAATTGCTTAAAACACTGATTTTATCCATATGAATTATGAAAACAAACATCAAATTCTGACAAGAATATTAGTCTTAATATGGCTAAGCTGCAAATACTGCATCATGATTTGTGATCTACACATATGCTTCCAGAAGTGAATATACCCATACAGCTTGACATACAGAAAATTCAAAATATGCCTGCTTATTTACATATACAATTGAGCAGGCTCAATTGTAAATAGAAATAGGATTTACATATCTATGTGGGCTTTCAACATATTAATTTTATTGCTTGCGTGTATAAGCAATAGAATAAAATAAATGTGTGTGCAAGGTTGCGTAAACACAAATCGAAGGCAACTTAATGCACCTTTATAAGTTTGGCCCCAGAGTGAAGATGACTTTTTTTAAAAAGGGCTCCAACCTAAACTTCAAAAAAGCTTCAAAAACAGACTCCAACAAGAGACTGCTGAGCTGGAATTGATATGCAAACTAGATACAATCAACTTAGGCTTGAATAAGGACTGGGAGTGGCTGAGCCATTACAAACATTGAATCTATCTCCCCTTGTAAGTATTCTCACACTTCTTATCAAACTGTCTGTACTGGGCTATCTTGATTATCACTTCAAAAGTTTTTTTCTCTTACTTAATTGGCCTCTCGAAGTTGGTAAGACAACTCCCACCTGTTCATGCTCGCTGTATGTGTGTATATATATCTCCTCAATATATGTTCCATTCTATGCATGCAAAGAAGTGGGCTGTAGCCCACGAAAGCTTATGCTCTAATAAATTTGTTAGTCTCTAAGGTGCCACAAGTACTCCTGTTCTTTTAACCTAAACTCAGTAGGCTAAAAACTGAAATAGAAATTCCTATTTATGTTGAATGCAATTCTTTTATAGGCATAACAATACTTTTGTTACAGATAAAATAAAAACTGAAGCATAATAACTTTGCTGCCCCATTTCTTGCAATTCGGGTCATCAACTTTTAAGCCCTGGGGCAAAGGAAACAAATAAGAACACCATAAGGAATTCTTTTCCTGAGGGGCAAGTAGTAGTCGCTACAAACAGCTCCTCTTTTCATCAGGATTGTTAAAGTAAAAACTGAACAATAAAACTCCCTTCCCACCAGCGTCGTCACACAATCCCACTGACACCCAGTGTCAACGGGAGGGAAATAAAAAGGACAGCGAGTCCTGGTCCAATGTTCTGTTAGGAGAAAGTATCACTCCCTCCTAGGAGCACCTTCCTCTCTCATTGAGGGCTTTAGTTTTCTTATGGCTTCCTTGTTCACAAGGCATAGCTCTTGGCTCCATTCATCACCTGCTTAATGAGCCAGCATTTCAGACTCTCTCTCTCTCTCTCTCTCTCTCTCCCCCCCATAACAACCAGGTGTGACCCTTAAGGCAGTTCCCTTAGAGAAGGAGTCCCAGTCTCTTTACCTAGTGAAATTTTACTCCTTTGTAGTTCAGGCTAGGATGAGGCATACACACCTCATTAGCTGGGCACTCTCAGAGATCAATGAGAGGTATTCAGAACTGACTGTGTACACAGAGTCATCAATTGTTTTGATTCAATATGTATCAGTGTCTACGTGGCTGGGACTTTGTGTGATGACAGCAACAACAGTACTGCTGAAATTCTGAGGTATACAACGCCAGAAGCAAATGGACAAGTCTTGGCCTTGTGCCAGTATTTGAACAGGAAGGTGATGTCTGTTCTACATGAGCAATAGAGAACACACAGACAGATGGTCAGTCCTGGCATCATGCAAAGCAGCATGGGATAGCAGCAGGTAGTCTGCCAAGCTAATGAGAATGAGTGATGTGTGCACGTGAACATTAGTCACACTAACTCAATATGCAGTGAACTTAACACATTTTCAAAGTGGATTATAGAATACATATTAAGTGGCCAATTAGTATGCCGTAAACCTTTGCATCATGTGGACATAGGTCATTCGAGTGTGTACTCACTAATGTTAGTGTGGACTAAATCCTCCATGTAAAGAAGCCCTTATGCTCCTAACTTAAAGCACTCATTTTTTGAAAATCCTGGCCTTAGTCCTTAAATACTGCAGAGCTTTCAAAACAAATTGAGAAACAAAAATCAAAGCTCTAGTCACATTTTACATACTGCACCCACACACGTGGTTTAGAATTAGTTGCTGGAAGACAAATTAGGAGGAAAAGACATCTTACTCAGGTTCCCAAGTTGTGACAGATACAACCACAAGTCTCCTATAGTTACCAAAGAGGCTGCTTTAGCGTCAGCCTTAGGTAGGGGTTTGATTCGGCTAGTCTAGTAATTTTTCTAAGATTGTTTTAATAAATTCTTCAATTAGTAAATTAATAACTTCTGTGCAGAAATACTTTGTTTCTAGGGTAGCTTTAAAATGTGTTAAACCCCCAAATATGAAATTCCTACCTGGAGATTTTGCAAGTGAGGCATGGAATACAGAGAAATTAATTAAGGCATATGAAGCCAAGAAGAAGTTGGAGATTATTGGAGCAATGACATTCAATTCAGCTGTAAAAACACAAAGAAAAACAAATAGTTATTAAGCTTGTTGTCAAACTGCTTTAAAAATCCAAGGGCCAAAAGTTTGCTACAAGGGCCTCCTTCTCTCTAGTAACAGGAAACAATAAATTTGTAACACATTTTATTTTATTCAGCTCTATATAATGGTCTAATACCATAAACTGCTCTAAACAATTTCTCTAATCATTTCAGCTACTATGGGAAAAACACATAAAACTAAAATCTGCTTCAGAAACAGCCTATTCTGCCACCAAAATCCCATCACCCTTGTGTCTCCAGCCAAACTCACTTTAAGATACTTTTTAAGGAGATTTGTAGAAAATATGTTCTCAGTTCAAGAGTCCAAATATTAATATGTTCAATTATATCTTGATAAAGTCTAGTCTAGTTTAATCAGTAATCTTTACCTTTCTCTTCCTCAGACACAGTCAAAGAGTGCCTCCCCACTCAAAGAAATAAGTTTAGTCTCCATTTTATTTTCTCACAGAATCATCAAACTTTGAATTTAAATGTTTCAAAGCTTTCAATGTGAGTTACAATTCTTTGTGATCAATTAATGTGCAGCAGACATTTGTTCAAAATATTCCCTATTTAACTTGCAGGCACTCAAGGAATACCAAAGTTGTTTGAAATAAGATATGTTTGCTATCTGACTACACTGTTTGCTAATTCAGGTTATTTACATTTTTTTCCAGAATTACACAGTTAGCCCATGAATATTAAGTTTTCATTAGTCTGCAATAGTGTTGGAATGTGAGAGGGAGACATTGTGGTTTAATAGAGGTCTGTGGAAGCTATAACAGGTGAAATCATATACCTGTGGGCAAATGGAGAAGCATATTTGCCTGACTCCCACCTTAACAAAAGACTGAAGCAAGGCTACTGTTATTGCTGATGTGACCCTTTAATGGTGCGTGTGTGTGTGTGCGTGGGCAGGGGGGAGAAGGGTATCCTTCCTTCTGCAGCAGTTGAGGCTGTCCCAAGAGTAAAGAGGGTCTTGGCAGATTCAAGTAGAGGTTTGGAATTTGAGACGCAGCATCTAGGCTCTCTGTAACTGCAGTCAGACAGAGAGGGGTGCAGCCTCTGCCCTCCTCTGTAGAGAGAAGAAAACTTACTTTTCCCCCTCTTTTCCTTCCTAAAAGGATTAGGTGGTGGGAAAGCGTAGGGCTCTCCTTTTTACCTGGATAGAGAGCAGTAGTAGTAGCCATCACTAGTCATTTCCCACCACCACAAAGGACTGAAATCAAAGATACAGCAGTTCAAGAACATGACACTTTAGTCCACTAGGACCCTCTTCAGTCTAATGAAACCTCCAGACCACATGTGGCAACAGTGATAACTTGGTCTTTCCTTCCTCCAACAGCCTTCAAAAATGCAGAATAAGCAAGATGGGGGAAAAGATAAGAGTAACAGCAACAGTTTTTAACATAAGCAGTCCTGGAAGGGGCTAGAGGATGATGTGGAAGATCTTTTATCTGCCTGCAAGGAATGTATTACCACCTGGGCTGGCCCCCACCTCTGGCAGCACCAGGAAAATCTTGCACTTCAGTGGTTCAGTGGATAGCAAACTTTAAAGACCTCTATTTGTGCAAGCTTGCCACTTACGGAAGCATAGATTAGTGATGTTTTATTGTCTAATATGTATGTATTAAAAAATCTGTAAATAAATATAAAAGGCTTTCACATCATACAACAGCTCTCTATAGTAGGCTAATGGATAAGAAGATAATACAATAGGGTTGGGAAAGGATTAAAAAAAAGCTGATTAGCTAAAGTCTGTGGATATTAACTGTTACCTTCCCCCACTAATTGAGATTGAGGCCTTGACTACTACCAGGGTAAGTTGACCTAAGTTACGCTACTCCAGCTACATGAATAATGTAACTGGAATCGATGTAGCTTAGATCAACTTACCGTGGTGTCTTCACTGCGCTGCGTCGACTGGAGATGCTCTCCCATCGACTTCCCTTACTCTTCTCGGGAAGCTGGAGTACTGGAGTCGACCGGAGAGCACTATATTGTCGATTTAGTGGAAGACCCGCTAAATCAACACCAGCTGCATCGACTGCAGCAGCGTTGATCTCCCTGGTAGCGAAGACAAGCCCTGAGATGAATCTGAAGTAACTTCCGAATATGTGGGAGAACAATCCTCAAACCCCATCCACTGAACATGTTTCCAAACACAAGCTAACACCTATAATTTTTAAAATAAAAAATCTATCCCCAAGACTCCATGGACCCGGTCATCTAAGCATAAGACAGTACAGCATTTTATAGCACAAAAAGAATACATTCTAAATTTTTACTCCAATTTAAATTAACTAACCAATTAATATGAATCCAAGAGCAATCAAGAAAGTTAGAATATATCCTCGTAATGGTTCATTGTTCTTCCCATAGCCTTTAGCAAACATTAGAAGACCTGGATAGATATTGTCCTTGCATAAAGCCTAAGAAAGAAAATACAAAAAGTTAGTAAGGTTTAATTAAGATAAATTTTGCATGAGATACACACTAATGCATTCAATGAGGGCTGGTGTTGTCTAGTTAGAGCATGGGATTGAGAGTCAGGACATGCTGACTATTCCTTACTCTGGCTTTGCATTACTGTGTGATTTTAGAGCAAGTGACACCTTCCCATTTCTGAGTTTTCTCCTCTATCAATACAATGAGGATAATATTTTCTCTTCTTTGTGAATCACTGACATTTGTCATGTGACAGTAGTAAAAAAAGTCACAAAATTAATCACTTTTTTAATATTGAACCAGGAATTTCATCAAGATATGGAAAATATTCTCAAAGCTACTCTCTCTCTCTCTGCTTTACTCTAGTGCTTTTCTGTCAAACCTTTATCCCCCTTCACTATCTGGCTTCCTGCTGCAGGGTTGTTGGGTTTGGGGTTGGTTATTTTGGTTTGTTTTTGTTTTTAAGTGTATGGTATCCTCTCATGATCCTCAAACATGAAGCATTCCCACAGTAACTAAACTGCAGTTATTCAACACACACACACACCCAGGTGAGGGCATTATCTTTAACTCTGAAAAAACACAGAGCCCTTTATTACATACCTCAACACCACAAGTGAGGGGAAAAACGTGTAACAAAACAGGACCTTTCAGCTACAGCAACTAGCCAAGTGTGAAGTCATTTATAAAGAATATACTATAGCAAGACTGAAATGGGTGAGTGTTTGGTATAAAAATTCCTTGGGAAATAAGTTTTACAAACTCTACAATTTTACTCAGTTATTGTTACAATATCTTTAAGCATTCTGAATTGCAACTAACTGCAGTGCATTAGCTCCAAAAAGGAACCACCAGTAGATATGGAGGATATGCAACTACTAACAACTTTAAAAATTAATTTAGTGCTCACTGGAAGGAGTCAAACTATCAGCTTCTCTATCCACAGAAAAGGTACAGCAAAGAGTGGAGTAAAGCACTCCATATTGCCAAGCAACATTCCCTTAGCTCTGACCTAGAGGAACCACCCCAACAAGTGACATTCTCTTAACCAATTCAATCCATGGCCTCAATGCAAGGACAGCCAAAACTATCATCACCTAAAGCAGTAAACTGAATATTTAACAGTGCAGAGTTTTGTAATTATGTCATCACTCACTGCATAATAAACAACTCTGGGCTTAAGTCTTGGCAGATAAAAGCTATCCAATTTATCTTGAAATCTAAAACTTTATGGGCCCTATACTCAGATGGAAGAGGCTGCATATGATCAGCAGCAGCAGCACCACAATTTGCATAAGGTCTCGTTGTGGCAATATTTTTTCCTTCTTTAAATTCCAGATCAAACACATTAATCTTTGGCTGCTTCCCAACAGTTTACATTGCTCTTCAACCATAGGACTTTTTAAGCAGATCTCGAATATACCACTAAGCTGTGGTAAGCAGGATTCTTTCCCAAGCAAGTGCCAACAGCTTCTTCAGAATTTAAACCTTCATTTTTTATTTTTTAGCCCATCTGGTTGCTAAGAAAATTTCAGTTCACATTTTGGAGGCTTTGTGAAGTGCTTTCTTCCAGAGAGTCTGTGCAGACAGGCCCATTGCCTCTGCTGCTGCTCATAACTTAAGGCTATGATTATGTCACAAAATCCGTGACTTCCACTGACCTCCATGACATTTTCTGCCCTGGGGCTGAAGCTCCCAGCCAGACCTGCCCACGCAGCTCCCCAGCCGCCAGCGGGTGGACCCCATGCAGCTGCCCAGCCGCTGCTGCAGTCGCAGCCAGTGGCTGGGGGACCCTGCAGCTACCAGTTGCCTGGAGCAAGGGCACCCCACAGCAGCCCAGCCCCAGGGGTAGGTGGACCCTGGAGCTCACATGCACTGCATTAGTAGGGAATGCGGGAGCCCCAGCAGCAGTGGGTGCTGAACCCACCTACCCCTTTTGTCAGGGATATTTTTAGTAAAAAAGTCAGGGACAGGTCACGGGCTGTTATTTCCCATGACCTGTCCCTGACTTTTACTAAAAATATCCATGACAACTTAGCCTTACTTATAACTTTGTCACACTACAACAGAGTAGAAAATGACCACACTTGTCAGTTTTAACTGCTGGTATTCAGAGTCCAGTGAACAGTGAAACTTAGGAATGAAGTCAAATTGAGTCTGTTGCTTCTTGGCAAAGCTTTGGTGGGGGAGAGAAGGGGAAATATTAGATGCCTCCCTACTTAGCATCAAGAAAGAGGGCAAGAGGGCCAAGTTAAGAGGAGACATCTCAGCACCAAAAGGTTTTGTTTAAACACAAAAGTCAGTTCCAGTTGCACAGAGGCCACTGCCATATGGTCACTACTTGGATACTGATACTGAGGTAGTAGCAATAACCAACAGAAAAAGACCTTTCGGGACAGCACTGAAGAATTGTGCTCATGGCTCTGATACTTCCTCCTCCTTCTTCAGCACTCAGATAGGAAACCAATACTGGAGGCAGCGTTTCTCGTGGCTCAACAGGCCTGCCATGAAGGCTGAAGACAAAGGCTGCAGTGGTACTTAGTACTGGAACATGCCCCTTTTTGCCCAGGACTCCAGATTTAGATGGAATGGAATTGCTGAATCCAATAATTCAGGAAAATTTGGCTGAGTCTCTTTGCACCAAACCAACTCCATGCCAGAACAAAACACTACAGAATCTCAACTCTACAGATGGCAATACCAGACATAAGGTCAGTATGTCAGAAGAGCAGATTTGAAATTTACATCTACTAGCTCCATTTTAGAAGGCAATGGTGCTAGTGTTTTATTTCCAAGTAGAACAGCTGAGAATCAATGTGTGACTCTCAAGTGATATGAATCAAGACACCAATATACAAAAGCTCCCTGTTCCCAATATTCCAGTTTAAAGCTGATTCAAGTTATTTTGTTATGAAACAAAGACATTATATATGCTTACCTGAAAAATCTTAGGTGCACTCACTAAAGATGCCAATGCGGAAGAAAGGGTGGCTGAAAAGATGCCAGCAGAAATCAGTGGTGCAAATCCTGATACCATGCTCATTACCTGAAAGCGGGATATAAACATTTTAATTTCTTTTACATGTACCAAACAGAATGGACTGAAAAACATCTACCTCTAAATAAAACAATTACTTTAATAAAAATAAACTAGAATTCTGTAGACAAAATGTTTCAGTTGAACTCCTTCAGAACTGTTACAATACATTCACTCAACACTGTCTGCAGAATCTTGTTTCTTTTATTTCCACAACTCCTAGATTTTTTTTCAAATACCATTTACCATTCAACGTATGGAGAATATTTCAGGACAGTAAACTCTAGCTTTTTTTATTCCAACTCAAATTTTTTTTTAAGCCATATATATGATTTCTTAAAACAGACTGTTAGCTGCTCTGTTCAACCAAGTCTGAGCTCTGCAGCTAGAGAATCTGGTGGGCCAAATTTAACTGCATAAACTTGCAAACAAACATAATGCAACTACCAATCTTAAGTGCATCAAAAAATGTCTCATTAATCGTCTAAGGAAAGAATTCACTTTCCTGTCAGTTACATCAATAAGAGCAATCATAAGTCAAAAGAGAATGCAGTTTTAAGAGAAGTATTTTAGCTGTCTGACAAAATACAATATTTTATAAGGTGTGGCTTCAGGCATAGAGATGGTGTCTGTTTGACAGAAATTTCTGATACCTAAAATGCTGAGGAAGAGGAAGTCACATTGTTGAAGAGCTCTCCCCAATATCAGTCTCAGATTTTAGACTGTGGAAGCTCCACCTGGAAGGTGGCCAGCATCCTGGAGACTGAACCTCTTAAAATTTATAAATAGGGAAATTGTTTCAGTTAGACTCTTCCTCAGGGAAATTATCCCCACCCTTCCCAGGAAGATCATCCCTGCTTATGCAGCTGTTAGAAGCTAGGGGGAAGAACTCTTTAAAAGGAAGGTGGTCTGTTTGTGGAGGATACCTGTCCGTAAGACTGAACAAACAGCCTTTTCCACCTAAGGCTAGAGGAATAAGCAATTAGCAGAAACAGAGGAGACACTAAAAAAAAACGCAAGGAGGGCCCCCCAGATGCTGTATGGGAAAGAAATCAAGTTGTCATAGTAGCTAACAGAGGAGTGTTATGACCAGCAATAGCAAGCAGTCAGGCACACCAATCCCCATCCCCCACCTCCCCACCCCATATATGGAAGACCAATAGAAAAAAAAGCCAAAAATTACAGGGAAGTCTGACTGAGGAGCAAAAGAATTAGAGCCTCACTTATGTGGCCTGAGAGAGAAAACCAAGCAGAACTCTAAGAAAAAGCCTTAGTCCTGTGGTACTTAGACTTGGATGGAGGAGAAAGTATAAATTCAGGCTTCCCCTATCTCCTGAGAAATAGGAATAGGGAAGGAAAAAACAAAAACAACTCCCCAAAGGTCTGATTTCTTAGGGCTCGGGGTCTGTTATTTGGTGGAAAGGGGAAGGAAGAGAAAATGAGACAATCCCTGAATGTCACTGGATTTAATACTTAGTTTGCTGGAAGAAAGAACAGTGCTATAGTGGCCATGAGATCCACTCCCAGTTGCTGGTGTGCATTAGAGCTTCAGCAACCCAGTGTTTTAACTATATGCCACAAAAGGGAGAGATATGATGAGGTCCAGTCTGACAGAGGAGACAAAAAGTATTCACCTCCCAGGACCAGGAGCATGCAATCTCTGTGGATGGTCCAACTTTTTCTTGCAAACATTTATTTCATAGATTCTAAAGACCAGAAGGGACCATTGTGATCATCTAATCTGCTCTCCTGCATAACACAGGGCATAGAACTTCCTTGAAACAATTCTTGTTTGAACTAGAGCATTTATGTTTTAAAAAAACATCCAATCTTGATTTAAAAATTGCCAGTGATGGAGAATCCACCACAACCTTTGGTGTATTTGTCCAATGATTAATTACCCTCACTGTTAAAAATTTGCACCTTATTTACAGTCTGAATTTGTCTAGCTTCAGTTTCCAGCCATTAGATCTTGATATACCTTCATCTACTAGATTGCATCTTCAAACATTTGTTCCCCATATAGGTACTTACAGACTGAATCACCCCTTAACCTTCTTTTTATTAAGCTAAATAGATCGAGTTTCTTCAGTTTATCATATGGCACATTTTCCAATTCTTTTAATTTGTCTCGTGTCTCTTCTCAGAACCCTCTCCAATTTATAAACATCCTTCTTGAATTGTGCCCTTTGGTAAGTGCCTCTAATTAATCTTCCTTCTTTTTGTCTTTCAATGCTTCCATCTTTCTTCACAGCAATAGGGCTAGAAATAAAAGTAGTAGAGGACCAAGCAAAGATTATACTTTCAGGAAAGGTGGCCAAAAAAAATCCCCAAGAATAAAGCCTGGAATTTTATCAAGAGAGTGAGGAGCATGTGCACCTCTTTTCACTTCAGCTAGAATGCTTACTGGGAGAAAACTTGTATCCTAGGATGGTAAATGAGGAAATGTATAACAAAAAACTTCACTAATGAGGAAAACGAGTAAGGAGATGCTACTAGGATGTTACCTAACAGAAGGCTAGAAGATTACCAGAACTTGTTTTTAGTTAGGCAAATGCTACTCAGATTAAAATAAAGATGTGATTGTTATTACAGTGCATCAAAGATAAAAGCACAAAAGACAGCAAACAAGGTAAAACTCAATAGTATTTACAGCTGAAAAGAAAGTAGTAAATCTAAAAGACACACACTTTGGTACCATGTGAGAAAAATAAACTATTTCTAGCTCCATATACCCTTAATGCAAAGGATTCTTTTTGAGTAAGTTTAAGTTGTTTGTTAATTGCACTAACTATGCATTATGATTGCTTAAATAGATCGTTAGTGACCAACAGTTAGTCTCTGCCCAATAGCTGTATGGCGTCTAGCATTTTAAGTTTGCAGTTTCAGCTTAGTTCTAATAGATCAAGCATCTACGTTAAATAAAGAGGTCACCATCACAATTAGTATATTGTTTGCAATCTCAGACAAATAAAGAATATTTTCAATGAGTAGGTCATGGAAAAGAAATCTGCCCATAGTTAGAAATACTTCAGTGTTAACATGGATAGATTATATTTGTAGATGAATATAATATACATCCTCCTGTGACATGACTGCTTAATGGAGGATTTCCAAGATGCAGTGCTGTTAAATCAGACACCTTTCATGTGCTGCCCTTGAAATCTTCATATTGTACCAGAGGTCTGGCATTTTGGCTGGATCTCAAGTTACTCTCCAGTATATGGCCACAGTTTGGTAAACACAACAGCTTTTTCCTTCCCCCAAGAGATTTCTTTTCTACTAGAGCTCATTTATATATTTCCTTCATTACAGTGGGTCATACAATACTTCTAAACAAGAGATATAGCAAGCAGCTAATTTCATTCCAATGGCTCTTTATAATATAAAGATTTTAATAAGCTCTTTTGAAATTCTTGTTAATTATGACAAAGATGCTATTTTAAAGGCCTATTCAGTCATGACACCTCAAAACAAATTACAAGTGGCAATAATGTAAACAAGTCAGGAACTTTTTTTCTGTATGTTCTCTCACACCGTCATACAATAATGCCTAAGGAAACTAAGATGTGAAACTACATATTTAAGAATTATTACAACTTAACACTGGAGCTACTGTTCTGTGCATAAGACAGACTGAGACCAGTTGAAGACTGACAAACTATTGTACCTTTGATAACATCTTGAAAATCTGATTGGCATTTTCAGTCACTGGGTGAAACCCAACATTTGTACTTTTCAAACACAATATCAATATCAGAATGAGATCATGCATCACTTGCACTGAATGAATACTTCTTTCATCCTAGAAACCTTACCCTAGTTTAGTAACGAGGGGAGCAGTGGGGTGGGGAAGAAAATAAGGAATCTGTTTCAATATTAATACTCTGTGTGTCCAAGTGTACTGATTGTTTTTACATTGATAATTTACGGTGAAGACTAGAAACACCTCCCATAATAGTTCATTTTTTTAAAGGAAGAAATGAAACCAAGAAAAACATCTTCATGCATTGTGCATATTTTAATGTACACTTATCAGGTATGTTTTATATATAAGCACATGTTAATTATAGCTATATGTTCTTGAAGTTCAAATGCAATTTGATTAACAAGTAATTAAACTGCCATGCTCCCACAAGTCATAAGATTACTATAAGTGTTAATTACTTGCTTTGGAAGACACTTTAGCGGTTATGAAATTAGAAAAACCTGGTTCCAGAACATAAATTATCACTTGAGCTCAGAAAATGGAGTTTAGGCATTGGATTGCATGGAAAATAAAGTTGATGGAATAAATATTGCAGCAAATGGGTTAGAGAAACAATAAAGGATTTACAGATGTGAGTTTCTACATTACAAGAAAAAAGAAGATTAAAATAATCATTTTATTAAAAATCAAGTATCTCACTTATGAAACTCCAATATATTTACTGGTAAGGATGACACAGAAGTCTTAAACATATTGAAAAATGATTGCTGATATATTAGCAATTTATTAATTTTCCTACTGTATTACTAAGCACTTTGAATTGCTCGGTCTTGAAATATTCAAATTCTTGTATGTAAGGAATGAAGCGGTACACCGCCTGTGATTGGGATTCGGTTTTTTTACCATCACAAAACTAACTACAGATGTAATACTGAAACAATCACATTCTGTAGTCACTATTTTAAGCGGTTGTTAAGATTGAGAATACATATCAATGTTTGTGAATCACTCAATCAAATACTCTGGTGAAAGCACCATTGAAATGCTCAGGAGGAAATTAATTTTGTATTCATTGAAATTTTTGGATAGTGTATGTAATAAGGCCTGGGGTCACACATTAAATGTGGAGAAATATTCAGTAAATTACCTGTTCATTGAATGAGGCAGGGATCCTCTGGAAAAAATAGTATGTAATCACGTAATTAAAGACAATTATAATCCAGACGGCACAAGGGGCCAAATTAAAGTTGCACAGGCAGTTTAACTTTTGAGTGCTTGACTTTGTAACTGTAATGTTATTCTAACAGTTTTTTGGATGCAACATGTATTTATATTAAAAATAAAATGAAGGTACCAGTTCTGACTACAAAGATGAGGTCTGGTTATCATGTGGGCTTTACACAGGATATACATTTTCTACACGTAGGTAGATTTTTAGAGTGACATTTCACACAGGTTGTATGCCCCTTGAATGCATTTAGTTCAATTTCTTTTCCTACATTTTTAATACAAAGTGACCTAGTTGTATTTAATCTGTGTTGTTGTAGCCACGTCAATCCCAGGATACTAGAGAGAGAAAGTGGGTGAGGTAATATCTTTTATTGGACCAACTTCTATTGGTGAGAGAGACACGCTTTTGAGCTTACACAGAGCTCTTCTTCAGGACTGGGAAATGTACACAGGGAGTCACAGCTAAATACAAGGTGGAACAGATTGTTTAGCATAAGAAGTAAACTCATCTTTCAAGGAAGCATTCAAGGTGAAGTGGCCCATTAATAGCCCTCCAGTCATAGGGGGAAAAGGGAGAGCAAGGGACTCTGTACATTTCCTAATCCTGAAGGGCTCTGTGTAAGCTTAAAAGCTTGCCTCTCTGACCAACAGAAGTTGGTCCAATAAAAGATATTACCTCACCCACCTTGTGTGTCTGATGTATTTATGACAGTACAACTCTTTTTATTAACAGAAAATATTTTAGCAAGATTTCAATGAACAGAAAAATTGGCAGAGATCTATCTTGAGTAGATCTGATGCTACAGGTAAGTTTTTAAAAACTATTTTAGATATCAGGTCTTTTTAGATGTGTTAAGTGCCAATGTGCAGCAGACAGATTGAAAATCTGTCATTCTCTGTCAAGGCCCTTGACCCTGGAATTCACTTTCCCCATGGTTATCCTTTGACATTCGGCAACAGGCGGGGGGTGAGGAGAAAGAGAATTAGGCTGTAGAATAAAAGTAAATTTGATGACTGAATCATAGGAAATTAGAGTTCTATCAGGCATATTATTGCGATTACTGACCATTTTTAAAAGGACATCATTACTTAAAATTTTAAGTGACTTTTCTGTTTGAAAAGTAACCTGCAATAAAATTAGTTTGAAACAGATTGGCAGAATGAAAGTTGCCTGTATTTTCTATTGTGTGTATTTAAATAGCACTGTGTTTTTCCTTTAGGATTTATCTACATGGGGAAGTTGACCTGCATAATTATTTTAATATGCTCACTTCAAAGTTTAATTGTTTTGCATACAAATATATTACTCCAAAGTAGCTCCCGATGCAGACAATGTTCTGGAATAAAGAAAAGTGACTTTATTCCAGAATAACTACTCTATTCACACAAGGAATTAAAGTCATGTATTCCAGAATACAATGTCCACACAGAGAAGTTACTCTGGAATAGTTATGCCGGTCAGTTTTCTCTTAGACTGGCCACTGTCCCCTCCATACAGTCAGTTTCACCTGTTTGTGGATTTTTCACAAAGGAACAAGGGAGAGAAATAAATATAGCAAAAAATACGAAAAATTATTGTAAAGTCACAAAAACTGGTGTGTGTATGGGGATGAGGAAGCACAGAACTAGCCTCTTAAATGCATATGCTAAATCTCAATGTAATGGGTTCCCCTTTAAGTATGATAATATGATTTAATTTTTACAAAAGAGTTTGGTATCCTGGATAAATATTTTAAATTTTTCTTTGAACTCAAACATATCCTGGGAATATCAGCATGGTAACAAAAGTTATAAACTTAAATTAAACCAAGAACAAGGATGAAGATAGAAGAAAATTTACTTAGAACAGTGAGGGAATGAACAGCAGTATTACCAAAAAGCTTTTAACTTGTTAGAAGATAAAAAGCAAGGTATAGTTAAAGTTGATGACTGTAAAAGCCTTGTTAGGTTGCATACACCAATCCGCTAGAAAGTTTTAATGGCTCAGAGCTTTAAACCATGAACGTTCTGCAACCTACCACCCACACAATTTGCTCATGTCAAGAACAGTGTTGTACTCCAATTACAATATCTGGAGATAAAAGTAAAATTTTTTACTACAAATGTACCTTGCTATCTTGTATACAGTATAGTGAAAATGCCTCACTCAAGAAAGCCTTTAAGAAACACACATGAAACAACATTTACCAAAAAAAAAAAAAAAAAAAAGACATGTTTTGTTCTTTAGGAAACAAATTCCAGACTTTACTTAAATTTACAGTAGATGGTCTATATTTTAATCTAGGCTTATTTCACAAATTTGCTATACTCATTAAATACACCTCCCCCCCCAAAAAAAACCAAAAAACAAAAACAAAAAAAAAAACATTCAATTGATGCCCTCTCAAGCCTTAAAGCGTCTCTCACCTGGAAGCTATTCAGCAGACCATAGTGACACTCTGTCTTCTGACAAGATGAGAAGTCAAATTTTAACTTGCAAGCGGCAGTAGTGCAATTTGTCAGTTCGGTAATGATGGTGCTATTGAGGTTACCCGTAGCATCCCGAACAACACAAGCACCTAGTGTGGACCCAAACAAAATACAGGTTGTCCAGTGGCCACTAAACAGTCTGTTAAAAAAAAAAAAAATCTATGCCAAGTTCAATTCTTTTTTTTTTTTTTTTTTTTGGAAGTATAGTCTAACAGTTCAGCATTACAAAACAAGAGCATTTCTTTTAAATTACTCCTGACGTTTAACAAACAGACATATGCTTCATTTTCTTGGATGGAAAGGTAAACAAGAAAACATCATGCATTAGTTATTGCATAATATTTTAGCAATATCATCAATACAAAGCACTTGTACATTATTTGACACGTTTAAACTGCTTTTTAATACATTAACATAAGCAATCTGCTTTTGTTGGCTGCATCTCAAATAAGCAGAGAAATTCTATAAAAAGATTTACTTAATCCATAATTAATAAAAGTAAAGCAACGACAAACATGGAGAAAAGTTAGATTATAAAAATCACCAGTTTTAAAATTTCCATATTGTTTTCCTGTGCTGTGCATGTCAATTTCTTGGGCAATTTTTATTTACAACTGGTATTGTACACCCTCATATTTGGTTCTGTTTTCACTCTTGCTGTTCTACATTTGTTAGTTTTCATATTATGAGTGCTCAGTCACGGTTTGCACAGGCATTCAAATCTTTCTGAATACATTTGTAATTTTATTCTCTTTTCTGGAAAATAAAATGTTTTAAAATGCTGTTTTATCATCTACATAGGGTTTGGTTTTTTTTGTTTTTGTTTTAAACTCGTGACTGAGACTGGCCTGATGGAGGCAAAGGGGATGTAGGTTGAGTGGGAAGTGCCACCTGGGTTGCTTTGGGGCTAGAGTTTTACTGCTGTTTTTTTGGTTTTGATAGTATTTTAATAGAAAGAAGAGACACCTATACGAGTACCTTTGTTCTAAATTACAAAAAAAGTTTTACACTCACTTTTAAACCATCATTTACCTTTTTTTAAAAAGGCAGTCTAATCATGTTATTGAAAATGTGTTGTCATCCCCCCCATACACTAATAGTTTTGGCTAATCAGGCCGTTATAACTTAGTTTGTGGTACTATGGCTCTTGTATCAGTCTGAGACTAATCTCATGATATGAAATAAACCATGTCTATATATTCTTCCTCTCGCTCAGATATTCTATACTGGCAGGTGCTCAGAAAGAATATTTCCTTTCACCAAATGTAATGCCATTCTTATATGCTCACTTCAAAATTTTCTTGTTTTGAATACAAATGCATTATTCAAGTTCTCCATTTCTCAATAACTCAAATCAGCCATAAAACATTCTGTAAATATTAAGTAGCTTAATATAGGCCAGCTAATTTATAGGACTAAGAGTAACACAGCTGACCAAAAAAAAAACAAAAAAACAAAAAAACAAAAAAAACCAGTACCCAAAACAAAACCACTTAGTGGGCAGTAACAATAGATCAGCATCCAGGTAATAAATGGAATTACACCTGTTTAACAAGAATAAACTAAGCTATTCAATAAACTCAGTTTCAAAAACCCTGCTGTATAAAACATGCAGATCACTACTTTGACATTTATAGCTCTTTTATCTTTAGTAAAATGGTTATTGTTTAACCTTCTAATTCTTGAAATTAAGTTAAATGGAGCTTGGCTAATGGCCAGTAATATCTACTATTTAAGGGGAAACAGATTTATTTAATTAGGAGTTTTAAAGACTGAATTAAAGGGAATTCTCTTAGTCTTTGCTGATCTGCAGATCAGGTTTCTTCAAAGAAAGAATGACAAGAACGTTTTAGGAATGAAAGAAAACATAGCATGTGATATCTGATGGCTTAGATAGCTTCACCTCTGAAAAGGAAATATTTCACCAGTATATTACCTCTGAAAGTTACCAGAATGAGATTTAATTTCTAAAATGATGCTCAGTTATTTCAATTTAATTTTTCTGTTGAAATATTTGTGTATGTATATTAAATATTCACACACATTGTATTCAGCTATAAGCAGCTATGAAGTCAGTAAACTTCAACACATAAGACTATCATGGACGGGGCTGTTAGCACTGCATATTAAGGTTAACTAAACATTTCTTATTAAAAACTCAGTTTTCAGCTGCTTATAAAAAAAATTGCCATATCTTAACCATTTGGGCTGAAATTTTCCATGCCAATTCTCTGCCTCAGGCTAACTTTTTTGGAAGATGTCAGCCAAAACACTTAAGTAATTTGAGAATGAGATTAGTGAAAAATACACTGTTTTACCCATATTAAAAGTTTCACTGATCTTTACTTTGAAAAGCTCTAGAGCCCCCATGCTTTGGATAAGGGTCTCAAAGTTTGGCAGGGGGTGGTTTTTATATCAGAGATGTGCCTCTTTTGCTATCCCGAGGAAAATGGACCCAAAGTTCACCAAGTTATAAACCTTTAAAAAAAGAAGAAAAAAAAAAGATAAAAAAAAACAGTTTGCACAATTTAAGTAAAGACTTATTAGATGTTTGCAGCTGAATTCCCCAAAGATTTCATTTGCACTGGGCATGCTCCAAGCCCAGGGCTGAACAGGACCTTCCCCACACTTGCAGCTCTGGCCTCGGTACCAGAACTGAAACCTGGGCGACTGCTGCATTCTCAATAGTCAGTCTGCTGACACCCGGGCAGCATGTAGGAGAAAGCTGCCTGATTGAAATGAAGAGGTGGCAAGAGCCAAACTCAAATGGGACAAGAAGCCTAAAGAGTGGAGACTGGAACTAGTTAGGTACAGAGAATGGGACTGGAATGAGGAGCTAGAAATGGAGAAGAGTCAAGGACACATTGAAAGGGACAGGGGAGAATGGTCTAGGACTACTACAGCTCCACCTCCAGAGGATGGAATGGAACCCATGATTCCTGACTGTTTCCCTGCTGTCAGCAAATACCCATGATGCCCACTGGCAGGCAGGCGGGGGGGGAGGGGAGGGGAGGGCGGGAGGAGAGAGACAGACAGACAGACCCTCCTCTAGTGCTAGTCCACATAGAGGACCTACTTTTTCTATCAGCTACTCAGTTTGCTTAAGTGCCACAAGTCCGTGTGGTGGATCTAAGAGCTCCAACCATGATGAACCATGTCTATATGGTTGCCACATGATAGAATTTGTTTTTCCAGTTTGCTTTTATAAAAACCTAGGAAAATACACACACAAAAACTACATTAAAAGAACATTACGGTTGCAAAGTCAAGCACTCAAAAGTTAGGAAATGCCAGATTTAAAGTTGCTGGTGCAACTTTAATTTGACCCCTCATGTGTATGCATTATGATAGTATGTGATCATGTAATTAAAGACTATTTTTTCCACCGTACCCCTCCTTCATTCACAGCACAAGAGGGACTGTACTCTGGGAATCAATTAGGGTTATGTAATGAAGAAGACATGCTGTTTGTAGGACCACTGCTTCATTCATTGTAGAAGTTAGAAGGCAGGTAATGAATGAGGCAGGTGACTGCAGGAAGAGAAAGGAGGGTCTCATTGTTAAGGCAGCTGAATGCTGCTTTGCAGAACTCTATTCTATTCCTGCCTCTGCCACAGAATTTTGATGTGATGTTGGGAAAGCCACTTAAACCAAACTTTTCAGAGGTAGCCACTATCTATTCCTCATTTTCTGGGTGCCCAACTTGATAGCCTGGGTTTGACTTGCAGAAGTGCCGAGTGCTCACAGTTGCAGCTAAAGTCAATGGGAGACGTTCTTGAATATGTGAAGTACTACATAATGCTATGTACTCTGATAACTCAGGTCCTAGGTGTCTGAAATTGGGTGCCCAAAATTAGTGGAAACTGTCAACCTTAATCTTTGCCTACATTACATTTTAAAACCTGCGGCAGCAAGTCTCAGAGCCCTGGTCTACAGACTGAGGCTTGTGCCATAGTGCTAAAAACAGCAATGCAGACATTCGGACTCAGGCTGGAGCTTGGGATATGAAGCCTAGGGTTTCAGAGCCAGAGCTCCAGCCCAAGCCACAACATCTACACTGGTGTTTTTAGCATCATAGTGCGAGCCTGAGTCTGCAGACCTGGGCACTGAGACTCGATGCCACCAGTTTTAAAATGCAGTGTAGCCAGACCCTTATTGCTTTTCACCGTCTCCAAATCAAAAGGGTTTGAACGCAAGACCTTTAGATTCACAGCACAGACCTCTACTTGATCTAAAAAGGAGGAACAAATAGCAGTAGAAGGCCATTATTCTTTATGTGGAACAGCCACTAGAAAGCAACAATAATTTGGCATTGAGTTACATAGATATGTGCTAGTCATGAGAATGCTGTCTAAGTTTAAAGGGCTGTAACATGGGTGGACACCAAGATTTCTAGCTCTGGGCAGGGAGTGTTGTCTTGGGGTTAGAGTAGCAGCAGCCAGAGATTTGATACATTATTCTGAAAGACAGCATAGCTAAGGAGATGAGACTTGGGGTCTGCCATGTGAGCAACCTGGGTTTTTTTCTGCCAGAATTGACCATATGCTTAATATTTAGTGTTGTGAAATACTCAAATATTACGGCCAATCAACAGAACAGGCATTTGAACTCACGGTTTCCTATTGAACTCAGACTCCCAGCCCAGTGGACCATTCCCTAGATTAAAAGATTGGTGTGTGGGGGGGGGGAGGGGGGGGGGGGGAGAGGGCAAAAAAGGGGGGATAAAGAGTGGCATCTCAGTAAGGCTTTGGAGCATGCCTAGTGCAGATAGACTGTTCAAAGCATTAAGGACAAGTTCCTCTGCAAGTGGAAATAATGATTTTCTGGGGGTTATCCCAAACCTCAGTCAAATCTGGGTGAATTTCCCCCCAAAAACATTAGTTATAGCTATCACTATACATTCTGCCTATAAAGCTAAAAACATAGCTACAGCAAAACATGTTGTAACTATATCAAAGCATACCTCAGGAATTAATAAGTAAAAATCAACCATTTACCTACAGATACTGCAATTCCTATGTAAACCAATGTGGTAATTAAGATGGCCAACAGTGTTCCTTTAGGTATGGCTGATTGGGGATCCTGAAAGAAACATTTAAATGAATACTTGCAGTACAAGTAAATATGCAAACTGTACATTAAGCAGTAATATGATAACATACTACTTACTGCAAGATCACCTGAGATATTTGCACCAGCCAGAATGCCAGTTGCAGCAGGGAAGAAAATAGCAAATACAGAAAAGAAAGTTTCATCTGCTCGGAAATCTGGTCCAAAATTCTCAGTAAATATTTCAGCTGTTAGAGAAAAGAATTTTTTAAAATGTATTATCCTTTACTGTGTTTGTATACAATCTCAATATTTACCAATTCAACCTAAAACAGTTATGTGAAAGCAAATACAAACAGTCAAACTAACCATGGCCTGATAGCATAGCATTTGCATATAAATTACATAAATGTCTAAAATGGCAATATTTTACACTTGGAAACCCTTAGAATGTCTTTCCAGCCTCAAAATAATAAAGTCAATAAAGTAGAACAGAAAAATCTCTTAAAAGTAAAATACCTAGTTCTGACAGTGAATACAATTTAAATGAAGCTAATGATAAAAATTTAAAGAAGCTTTAGGAATGTGAATACATAAAGTGTATGGAGGAATTAGGAAAAACTGGGCTACCCAAAATGAAACTTTTTGGGGGTTAGAACTCTCTCACTTTGCAATATTGAAATACAAAAAGTACAGCAACATAGAACTAGATTACAGCAAAACGTGAATTTTAACTCATTTTTTCTATGAAGTTGTTTGTATTCAAGATATTCAAATGTTATAGCATACCTTTATAACCAAAGAAACCTTTAACCTTCTTGCTATCCAGTGGAATAAATGTTCCTATGATAAAGTCACCAATAGCGAATAGCAGGATCACCAGCAGAACAATCTGTGCCTGAAATTTTAAAAATTACAATCAAAGTCAAGTATCTACCATATAGTCTGTGAACTAAAAGATGTGGTACTAATAAGTTACTTTAAATCTTTGTGAGTCCATTTTCACTTATTAGATTTAGATAAGTCATGTGGAAAACAACATGACAAAAAAAAAAAAAACACAGGGAAGAGGAGAATGGGAGAGTGAGCAGAAACTCACACATTTCTAAAAAGGAGAATTATAACAAAGTTAAGAATTAAGCTGGCCTTGAATAAAAAAAGATAAGTCCTAATATTCTGGGAAGGTGTAATGATCTTTATTAATGTCTACAACCAGGTGTAAGCAATAAAAATTGATTTCTCCGCATATTCTCCTACAAACTGCCAATGTATATAAATAGTGATTAAGTGATTACAAAAATTAACAATCATTACTTTTTTTATTTGAGATTTCAACACTTGATATTACTGAAAAAACAAAGTTAATCATACTGGTTTTACTTCTGTTGTTTTAATCAATTCAGACTAGTTGATTTTCTGATTCTCATGCAATATAACTGGGTTGCAAAAAGTACAGAGGAAGATTTGAATTCAAACAGTTTTTATTCATTTTTCTAACCAAGTTTTGCAAACAAACTTGATTTTTAAGTTAAGCTTGACAGCATCATGACTCCTACTGTTTGAATAATTATATTTTTTAAATATTCCACAGACAAAAAGAGAAAGTTTTCAGCAATACGCTGTTTTGGAATTTTACAGTTGAATTGCAAAGGGGAAAAACAGTTTGCTGTGCCCTTTGAATTTTCATAACAGAATACACTATCTGAGCTGGAAATCAGTCATGTGATAAGATCCACTCATTCCACCACAGTGTTAGGCTCCCCTCTGCTGGATTGTTGCAGCAAAATACGAGGACTTCAGAAGGTTACATCCTAAACTGAAGCTATAGAAACTAAGTTGAAAAAATTACGACCACTACATAAAAAAATCAAGTTTGTAGAGATCAGTCCTACAAACAATCTGATCTAGAAAGAAGGTCTGCTCCACAGCAAACAATATGTTCAATGATGAGAAATAAAAGTTACAGGTATAGAAGCTAGTTTTCCTTTTCGTACATTGGTATCCACCGGTCTTGCCATCACCCATGGGAAGCAGCGAGCAGTAAAAAGCCAAATCCTATAGAAGGAAGAATCAAATACAAAGCAACAAATCCCTCTACGAAGAATGAAAAATGCCCCCCCCCCTCTTTTTTTTTTTTTTTTTTAACAGATGTAATTTTATTTGCTTGCTTTGATCAGATCTAGGACAGCTCGAAGAACTAAAAAAGAAATACCCATCCTGTAGTGCTTGATGATGAAATTGGAAAATTTCAAGTGGCCAGACTGCAAGGCTCACTGGTCAAAGTCTTGCTTTTCAGCCCAAAACTTTAATAAACTCTTTGTAGAATACACTTTAGTGTATCTCAGAGGAGTCTTACAAACCAACCATGAAAAGCATATAGTCATTTTATCTTATCCCCAAGAAAAGGGGTCTCAAACTTAAGAGTCCACTTCACATCCAATGCTCAAAGTTTATCCATGATATTTGGACCTGAGTATGTAAGGAAAAGATGGCTTTCGTTTCAACTCATTTGTCTGTCCATGCACACAGCCAGGTCATGCCCTCAAATAACCTCTTCTTCCACAGAAGAGCTGAAGATGGGATTTTATAAGACAGAGCTCCCAAGTCACTTACCCTTACAACTGAACTGCTATACTGAAATATGGCCAGGCATCCACTAGGGGAATGTAAAAAGGGTCTGCAGAAAAAGGTTTACAGTTCCATGTTTCTATTAGTCTCCCCTGTGCAAGATTGACAAACAGACAGGGTTTGGGGGGGGGGGGGTTGAGGAGGGAAAGAAGGTGTCTGCTGCCACAAGTCTGATTAACAACCCCAATAATGGAGAATTGAATCTTTAAGTAAACAGAGTTTAATCCCTCAGGGAGGCCAGCCACAAGAAATTAGATTTCTCCAACAGATTCTGAGGAGATTTAGGCCAAAGTCTACATACACGTAAATGATTTTTCCCAAATGCTCTTGCTTGCTCTAGGACAGGGGTCGGCAACCTTTCAGAAGTGGTGTGCCGAGTCTTTATTTATTCACTCTAAAGGTTTCGCGTCCTAGTAATACATTTTAATGCTTTTAGAAGGTCTCTTTCTATAAGTCTATAATATATAACTAAACTATTGTTGTATGTAAAGTAAATAAGGTTTTTAAAATGTTTAAGAATCTTCATTTAAAATTAAATTAAAATGCAGAGCCCTCCAGACCGGTGGTCAGGACCTGGGCAGTGTGAGTGACACTGAAAATGAACTCGCATGCAGCCTTTGGCACGCATGCCATAGTTTGCCTACCCCTGCTCTAGAAGATTTCAGAGATTTGAAAAGAAAGTTAGAGTACCTCCCAAAAGGTACCCATACTCTCATGCTGAAATATCAAATCTGTGAGCCATCAGAGGAATTTAGGGCTCATAGTAAAGAAAAGCATTCAGAAATAGAGATTCTGCAGATTGCTATCCGCCATGCTTATTAGGCTAAGGAACTAGAATCTGTGAAATCAGTATGGCGTGATCAGGATTACAGCATTTTTCAAACCATTTTTTGAATTAGTAGATGGATGTCCACCAACACAAGCTGTCTTCTATGCACCAGAATGCCATTATTGAGAGCAAAATATTAGTACCTTGCTGTTGTTTTAAGTTGCATATAAACGTAGATGAAAAGTGTTTGGAGAGCAGATTATCATCAAAATATTTAGTTTAGCTCCCACTTGTCTGCTGCCTCCTTCTGGTAACTGAGCCAATTGGCCTTAAGGTAAGTCTTGCCCACCGTGCAAGTTGCTCTGACAGGCAGGCTCTGTTTCTCCAGGAAAAGAGATATTCTAGTGGTCTTGTGGTTCAAGTTTGTTTCTCCTTGGCACAGAAGCACTATGTGGGCAAGCATATACCATGTGCCATTGTTGTCCAGTTGTTATTTTTGCTGTGCAATGTGAAAATATTGCTAGAGATTTTAGTATGATGGCTTCAAAAGTTTTGCCGATTACTTTGGAGGCCCTAACAGAGACTGAAACAAGTTAATGGTAAAGATTTAGGAGTTCAGCATTGTCCACTGGACTTGTATGTGCACAACACCAACATGAATAAGTATAAAACAATAGACATTGGAGACTACCTGAGCAGAGTATTGGAAAATGAAGATTATAAACTTCATTTATATACATTAATAAAAATATTTTTCAACAGAAATTGAAATGAAGTGCTTTAAAAAATTAGCTCCAAAAATGGGCAACATCCAGAGAACACACTAAGAATCTGGGGTTCTGTTTTGTTTTTAAGTTATTTGTGAATTGTTGCTGGCACTGCTACTGGATTACCTGGAGAGAAATTCCCTTTCCCTGGATAACCTACTGCTAAAAATATACTTAAATGTACTAAGGATACCCTCTTTCTTCATCTGGACTATAAAGATCACATCAACTTGGATAAACAGTGTCAGGAATGAGGATATGCCAAATAATATGTACATCTACACAATGTTTCCGGTGAATTCTTAGTTACAGAAAATGGCAATAATGATGACCTGATCATCTACCATAAGAGGGAAGATAAGAATGTAGATCAAGCCATTTCTTGAGTGATTCGGGGAAGATATTAAAATGGCAGATGGCTAGGCTGCACTGACACTGTGGGGAGGCATAGAGAAAGGACACTGGGAACAAGCAAAGTGGAAGGTGTGCCATACTCAGCCATAAAGCGAGCATATCGAGTGGAAGATGTGGTAAAAGTGGCAAGCTGGGCTAGGGCAGGCCATAGCAACTGCTCCACCACATGCATGAAAGTAGATTCAGCAAACAGAATCCTCAATTCTGAGAGAAAGAGGACAATTTATGTGGTCACCTAACTGAATTATCCACTGAGTTGTGGACAGTATCCATATTATATGCTGACTGTAAACCTTTATGCATGTGGGTCTCTCTCTGGCTAGCTTGAAGGGGTGTTTCCTCTTTAAGGGCTCCCTTACCGCAGGTGGGTAAATAGGGGAAAGATTACAAGCATGTACACAGGAAGGGCAGGAAACAGCTGGGGCCAGATTAAGACTAGGTCACTGCACTGCCCTTTGTGCTGTCTGGAAAAGTGGGGAGATATTTATACCCCATGCAGACTCGTAGATACCCTCTCTACCAGGATTGCGCTGGCAGCACCCACTCTGTACTTGGCAAAAGGACTGGGTTCCATTTTGACCCACTGTGAACATTATGCTAGTTGCCCCTTTTTCTTTGGGAGCTAGGGAGGAAATTTTCCCCTCACTGCCAGATTGGCTGACATGGGATGGGTTGGGTTTTTTTTCCTTCCCCACAGCTGGTCTAGGACTCATAGCGGTGGAATAAGGAGGTTAGGTTGTAATGTCACAATTAATATGTAAAACTTGTGGCAGATGTCCAGTGCAGGTACTCAGTATGGATGGAAGGGATACAGTTATTGGATAAAATGGATTGGAAAAGGATTTGAAGTACAGCTTCCCATAAGGGAGCTGAGTAAGGGGGGCTTGGGGCTCCTACATCTCATCCGCTGAGCTGCCCCCCCTCCTTTTCCTGGGCCCCCTTAAAGGAACTGAAGAAAGGGGTTGCGATTTTTATGTATTAAACAGCAGGGAGCCAAATCCCTCTTTCCTACACTCTACAATTTGTTGCCAGGGACTCTCAGACATTATAACTGAATACATTTATGACCTATTTAAACCACATCCATGGCCTCTTCTTTCTTTCCGACATGGACAGAGAGAGGTGTGTCCGAAGTACAAATGTATATTAAAAAGTATCAACAGAATCTGGAACAGAACGTACATAATAAGACTATATGAGCTCCTCTAGTGTCTTCATATAAGTAGTGTCACTATTTTAAATTTTAGATCATAGTTACTTACTTTTGCTTCCCATTCCATTCCTGCTACAGAGATACCTAACAATACAAGTACTGTGATGGCTCCTATAATTCTGATGTCATTCGTCTGATCCAACATAAGTGCACCATTTTCCTAGAAGAGAACAATTTTAAAGACAATTACATACAGTGCAGAATGTATTTTTCCTACTACACAATATAGAGGGAGTAGTGGTTTAGAAATTAAATACAAATAGTTTACTTTTACACCATTGGTTCAAACCTGCTGATGTTAGTGAGCAAAAAATAGGACCAGCTGAGGATTGTTCAGAGGCTTAAATGAAATAGCTAGTGGTCCCATTCACATGAAAATGAGTGAACAGGCAGTGACTGCTTTCAACCAACACAAGGGATATCAGCCAGCAACCTTATTGACAGGCTCCATAAAGAAGCCAGTCACAGAACTAACATCCACAAGCTGCTCCTTGATGACAATACAAAGCCTTCCACAATGCCGTGCCACTACTGCTCTTCATGCTATAACTGCTCTGTAGATAGGGGGTTCACGGATTCTAGAGCTTTTCTTCTGGCACCTCTGAAGTAGTAGCTTTTTTCTACTAATATGTTTAAGAACTCAATTACCATCACTTAACTCCATATTACACCCGACTTAGGAATGTACGAGAGCCTGTGTGACACAGCAGCAGCAACAGCTAGAGATGAAGGAAAACCTTAACTCATCTTCCTACCAATGCAAGATCATCCTCTTTATTACATTTACAAAGGTTCTGAAGTATCTAGGCGTGTGTGTGCTTTACTAGTTTTAAATATCCCCAGCAATGGAACCTCCACCACTTCCTTTCAAAGACTATTCTACAAGCTAATACAATTTATAATTGGAAAATCCTTGCTGGTATTCAGATGGCATTAAGAAAAGGAACATTTACATCCCCAGCCCACTCCTCTCATACTACTGTGAATAACTACTCTTCTTCCTTAATGTTTACACCTTTCAAATATTTGTAGATTTATGTACCCCAGCATCTTTAGCAGCCATTTGCCAAATTATATATATTTAGCGCTTTAAGCCCTTAATCATTGCTATCACTCATCTGAATTATATCCTATTTACCAACAGCTTTATGGTAATGTATTGCCCCAAACTGAATAATCTATTATATTCCAAGTGTGGTTATACCATAGGATTGATATAGAGAGGGATATTACCTCCCTATCACTATGTGTACTGATACCTCTGTGTATACAACCCAGAAAATGCACTGGCCTTCTCTTGCTGCCATATTGCTGTACAGACATTTTTGGTATTACTCCCAAGTCTCTTCCTATATTACCACGTTCCAGGTTTTTTTCTTTTCACTAAGCATGAATTTTAAGATTTTTCTCAATCAAATTCTGCCCCAGGGAAATTAGATCGTACTTGTAATTTTTAGTTAAGTTCATTCTATTATTTTCTGCCCATTTTTAAATCTTTCTAGATCCTTTAAAAGAAGCTTGGAAACATTCTACAAGACAACCATTCATTTTAAGCTTTAAAAGAACAGCTTGACAACAACAAAATGATTATTAGTAACTCATATTTCATCAACCTTTTTTCTAAACTGTCAATTTGATTTTTATTACAATTTTAACTTAGTCCCACTCAAAAAAGGCAAAATTCAAAAAGCTTATTAATATCAAACTGAATTCATCATAATTCAACAGTGTATTAATGTGAAAAGTAATATTGCAGCACATCCTAAACCTGTATCAATACATGCTGCTGTTAACCAAAATTAACAAAAATTAGCATAAAGTCATGGCAGTCATACAGATTAGCAAATGCAATCTATTTACCTGCAGCAGTTCTACAACTGTCTCTGCAAAACCAACCACATACATAGCTACTGCAACAGCATTAGCAAATGCGAAGATTAGGCCTATTGCGCCACCGAATTCAGGTCCCAGGCTTCTGGAAATTAAATAATATGCTCCTCCTAAAGAAAAATTGTATGAAAAGGCTTTAGAACTCCGGACACCAACAGAGCTGTAATTATTCATGTGGGCAGCAAAGTCACTAGCATCAAGGACATTTTCCTATGATAATACAAATAATAAATAATCTCAACTACTTTCCTTATTTCTGTTTAAAAACTCAGTATGTAACAGATAGTGACAACTTATTTTTAGAGATTATACTTCCCCAAGTTACTAAAATTACTTAAACCTGGTGCCTTACATCATCACCTGAGACATGCATTCACTAGAAATGCTCTAATTTATTGTTCAAGTACACAACTGATTTGGAATTTTACAGATACTTGCCTGTCTGAACAGGCGAAACAATTTTGAAGGATGGAGGCAGGTTGAATGCTTTGTTACTTAGAATTTTCCTCAGTGAGGACTTGTGCCTCTGACATGCACTGAAAAAATTATGACTTGTTTGTAAATCTAGGTATTTGGTGTGCTGTTTATTTTTTTCTTTTTAAATAATCCATCAGGTATATTATTTGAGATTAGCATAAACATGCATATATAGTCAAGAAATACTACTTTATTTCAATTATTACATGCTACAAAGTACTTTCCCCCTTCGCTGTTCAGAGCTACCCTGAGAACAGCTTAGCTTTTCGCCCATTGGGAACAACGAGAGATAGCCAAAACTCCTTCTTTTAGAATGGCTACTAACAGCAGCCTGAAGCTTCATTCCTATCAAAAGCTGGAGGTTACAATCATTTTAAAAAGAGGACAGATCTTCATGGAATTCTCTGCAATATAATATTATATCTAAAAAAAAAATTTCAATTAGGAAGCATAACTGCAGATCATTAATCCTAAAAAAGTTCTTCAAATGTAACCATTGCATGAGATTTCAGCAAGTTTGTACTACATGAAAATTTGAAAAGTCTTCATTATAAAGATCATTTGGGACTAAAAACACGGTGCAACATTTCTTTTGGCCTTCCCACTCCACGCTTACCCCCTGGCCTTCAATTTTAACTCCAACTAAGTTTAATTAACTTGTACATTCTCCGAAATTTCATTTTTTACTCAAAACATAAGTGCTATAATTTTGAGGAGGCCAGCTATAGACCTGACAAGTCTGGGCATATCTGTTTAGATTTTCAAAATGTGACATTAAGTGAAAATCTCCTAATTTGCAATAAGAAAGAATTTCTAAAAAAATCTGTTGAAAGTCAGACAGCCCTTTCCAGTATTAAACAGGAAGTAATCTATATGAAATGCTGGAAATAAATATTGACTGGTATAGCACACAACTTGATAGAAAGTAGTCAAACCAATTGTGCAGAATGACTTATTTCTTGGGTTATAATTGTTACCTGGCTAGAAAGAAAATTCTCACAATTCAAGAAATCCTAGTACAACAGTATATTAACATATGCATTCAACAAGAATGAACACTGAAAACAGTTATAGCTGATAAAATCCTTTGTCTTATGATAAATCTCAAGTCTATACAATTTGGAGTTTCTTTAACTTTTAAATGATGTCAAGGGAGTCTTCTGTACTGCGCTGGGAATGTCATGACAACCAGAAGACAACTATTCAGTTTGAAAACTGTTTCTTTATATTATCCAACTTGAAATATATTCTCTGTGTCTTAATTTCCATGCACAAAAACTTTTTAAACAGAAAATGGGGCATTGGAGGCTAGATGGAAGAATAACATCTGGAAAAAAAAATAGAAATTTAAAGAACTTATTTGACACTACAGAAATGCATGTTTTTTAAAAAAAATTCTCAGTGGTTTAAGAATAAATCTGCAGGCAAACAACACACATTCCTTTAATGATATCTCCCTATACTAGCCTTATCAGCAAAAGGTAGCCTTTGCATGTCATATTTCTATTTTTTAATAATGACCTCTGCATGCTGAAAATTTTTCTTTTATGTCTTTCAACAATAATAATATAACCTCTCATATAGGGCTTCATTTACTTAGACACTTAAAAAAGCTGTATCCCACTTAAAGAATACAACTTTCGCAAGGAAAAAAATCCTCAGATTTCCATTTCAAGAAATAATTGGAGGGATGGGAAAATACAGAGCAAAAAACTCCATTAATTTCATAGAGTTGCAGATAATGGATGTTATAAGTTGAAGATAGCATACTCTGAATCCAGTAACGGATCAATTTCAGACTAGGAAATATTAACTGCGTGTGCATAAAGGATGGGATAGGGGAAGAGAAGAAATAGATTTAAAAATAAATCCTAGAGTCTACCAGAAGAGAAGCAAGAATATAACTTTACTCTTTAATACACAGAAGAGAACAGTGTTAATTAGAATTGACACATTTAACAGCTAAATGCCAAATGACAATTTTATGCTTGTGACAAGGCTAATGTTTAGTTGTTGGTATTCCTGCTGTCTTATTTCACTGCAATAGCGGCATTTTTGACTGCATGTCTAATAGTGAAGAGTGGGATAGGTACATAAGGAGCTTTTTGTAACTGCTACTGCTTTACTTTGTTACTGTTTTTTATAATAACATGGCTGACTGAATACTGGTGATTACTCTGCTCCAAAAGTATTTCATGACAGTAAAGTCCTTCCCTGCACCTTAAGCTCTTACTGAAATCATTTTGTAGATACATAGTTCCTGGCTACAGGACATAAGCATGCATGCTAACAAAAATGCCAGTCTCAAACCAATACCTTCTGGAGAGAAAAGCATTAACATTATTTAAAGGGTAACTTTTCAGAGCAATTGAACTTCTTTTGGAAGAGTCTTCCACCATAAAATTATGTGTGCCCAGGAACTTATATAGTTCTGAAGAGAATAAATTGAAATATATTCTACTATAGGACAAAAACAGATGTTTTCTGAAACAGTAGATATGTTTTTACCAAGAAATGCATAAATTTCATCCAATGGATTCATCTATAGGAAAAAGTTAAAATTACTCCTAATTTTAACCAAGCCATGTAACAGAAGTGGGGGATATTTAATAGCATTCATTTTTGAAAAAATAATACTTAAAAAAAAAAAAGACATTACTGAGCAAATATATGAGCATATGGATTTATTCCTAAACAATTTTTTTTCCAAGGTGCCTTTTGCATTAAAAAAAACCTTAAATTTCTTACTACAGAACACTAATTAGGTTCTGAAACTATAAAATACTTAAATAGCAACAACAAACAACAAGGAAAGGGCTTGCTCTCTCCCCCTACCAAAAAAATAAATTAATTAATAATAAAAAAAAGTCTGCAGGAAAACAAGGCAGCATTTCTGTGAAATTGGGAAGGTGAGCTACCAATTAGAACTACCATGCAAGTTATTCAATTAATTCGTTTTTTAAAAAGAGGGGGTGGGGGTAGGTGAGAGAGACATTGCAGAACAACAGATATTTCCTAGAAAGGGAATCCTTTTAACTATTTTCTCTTCATGCCATCAACACTTATTTATCATTCTTAAAGAGAAGGGAGAAGAAACCGAGGTTTAATCAGAACCTTATCTTATAAAGACACAATTTTAGCCCCAGTTAAAGTACAAAGAACTATTTACAAAAGTAGTTTTACCTCCTCTTACAAATCCATTGGTAGCTATTGCTGAAGTAGACAATCCTGTGATAGTTGTCACAACAGTTGCCATTGCAATAACCAAGACAGAAAGAGCTTTGAAAAGAAAAAAAATAGTTACAATATATTAAAAATTAAAGCTAGCTTCAGAAAAGTACATGTGGCTTGTACTTCATTGTGTCAAAATTGTGAGAGTGTACTTTCCAAACAGGTTTGGAGAACATTAGGCTGGGCAGAGCTCTTATACGGATATGGAAGAAACCTCCTTTCCTACTACCCTCTTCTTCTCTACTCCCCCACCCAGAGAGCTGGGCACAGTGGGATTCAGGGAGAACTAATCAGACTTGGTACGGAGAACACACTGCACCTTCTTATCAATAGCGTAGCAGCTGTGCTCCCTAGAACCTGCTACAGATATGAGGCTTTCTGTAGTCCAGTTCCGGGCTAAGCCTTCAAGGCTAAATTAAAGTACAAGTATTTCCACATACTCTCCATATCTATCTATCAATCTCTACTTTTCAGACCTAAACTAAAAATATGTAACTCACTCTGAAGAACTATGAAAGAGAGGAGTCAGATTAGGCATTCTAGCAAGTTTTTCCATTTAGCTTCTTAAGAATTTTATGATCATGCTGTGTAACAGGCAACACATCATAGACTCATAGACTTAAGGTCAGAAGGGACCATTATGATCATCTAGTCTGACCTCCTGCACAACGCAGGCCACAGAATCTCACCCACCCACTCCTGTAACAAACCCCTAACCTATGTCTGAGTTATTGAAGTCCTCAAATCGTGGTTTAAAGACCTCAAGGTGCAGAGAGTCCTCCAGCAAGTGACCCGTGCCCCATGCTGCAGAGGAAGGCGAAAAACCTATCTCCGAGAACTGGAAGGGACCTTGAAAGGTCATCGAGTCCAGCCCCCTGCCTTCACTAGCAGGATCAAGTACTGATTTTGCCCCAGATCCCTAAGTGGCCCCCTCAGGGATTGAACTCCCAACCCTGGGTTTAGCAGGCCAATGCTCAAACCACTGAGCTATCCCTCCCCTCTGCCAACCTCCAGGGCCTCTGCCAATCTTCCCTGGAGGAAAATTCCTTCCCGACCCCAAATATGGCGATCAGTTAAACCCTGAGCATGTGGGCAAGACTCACCAGCCAGCACCCAGGAAAGAATTCTCTGTAGCAACTCAGAACCCCCCCCATCTAACATCCCATCACAGACCATTGGGCCTATTTACCTGCTAATAATCAAAGATCAATTAATTGCCAAAATTAGGCTATCCCATCATACCATCCCCTCCATAAACTTATCAAGCTTAGTCTTGAAGTCAGATATGTCTTTTGCCCTTTTACTCTCCTTGGAAGGCTGTTCCAGAACTTTACTCCTCTAATGGTTAGAAACCTTCGTCTAATTTCAAGTCTAAACTTCCTAGTGTCCAGTTTATATCCATTTGTTCTTGTGTCCACATTGGTACTAAGCTTAAATAATTCCTCTCCCTCCCTGGTATTTATCCCTCTGATATATTTATAAAGAGCAATCATATCTCCCCTCAGCCTTCTTTTGGTTAGGCTGAACAAGCCAAGCTCTTTCAGTCTCCATTCATAAGACAGGTTTTCCATTCCTCAGATCATCCTAGTAGCCCTTCTCTGTACCTGTTCCAGTTTGAATTCATCCTTCTTAAACATGGGAGACCAGAACTGCACACAGTATTCCAGATGAGGTCTCACCAGTGTCTTGTATAACGGTACTAACACCTCCTTATCTTTACTGGAAATACCTCGCCTAATGCATCCTAAAACCGTATTAGGTTTTTTAACGGTCATATCACATTGGCAGCTCATAGTCATCCTGTGTTCAACCAATACTCCAAGGTCCTTCTCCTCCTCTGTTACTTCCAACTGATGTGTCCCCAATTTATAACCAAAATTCTTGTTATTAACCCCCAAATGCATGACCTTGCACTTTTCACTATTAAATTTCATCCTATTACTATTACTCCAGTTTACAAGGTCATCCATGATGACAAGGTCATCCATCATCCATAGATGATGACATCTATGATGTCCCAGTCCTTCTATATGTTAGCAATACCTCCCAGCTTTGTGTCATCCGCAAACGTTATTAGCACATTCCCACTTTTTGTGCCAAGGTCAGTAATAAAAAGATTAAATAAGATTGGTCCCAAAACCGATCCCTGAGGAACTCCACTAGTAATCTCCTTCCAGCCTGACATTTCACCTTTCAGTATGACCCGTTGTAGTCTCCCCTTTAACCAGTTCCTTATCCACCTTTCAATTTTCATATTGATCCCCATCTTTTCCAATTTAACTAATAATTCCTCATGTGGAACCGTATCAAATGCCTTACTGAAATCTAGGTAAATTAGATCCACTGCGTTTCCTTTGTCTAAAAAAATCTGTTACCTTCTCAAAGAAGGTGATCAGGTTGGTTTGGCAAGATCTACATCTGTATTATTCAGCCCCCCTTTCCCCAATAGCTCTAAAATCATGGATCATTGATAACTCATTTAAAAGTTACCCAGTCTCCATACATATAACTGCATACGCGAAAACTAAATAAGATATAAAATTTTTAAAAATTGCATACATACCTATCCCAGCCTGTCCTACAATCCATGACAGTCTGATGAAGAGCATCACACCCCAAATATTCAACATACATCGTACCTAGGAGAACAAAATACAAGACATATCTTCTCATAATTCTGTGGTTTTAACATATACATAGAGTTATTTCAGCTAGGTATTGCAAACAATGTGTTAAACCTACAAATACATTCATACTTAAAATTCTGAATGGATTAGTTGCTGTAGCAAAGCCCCTTTTCCCTCCTAAAATGTTCCATGACTGAGTGACATTATTAGGTATATACAAGAGTTACTGGCTTGGTTGGATGGAGTTTTTCCATCTTTCATATCTTGGGAACTAGGAATTGTTTTCTGATCACAGGTTTCTTACCCACTTTATCTTCATCAGGGATGGAAAATTACACTAATTCAAGAACTGAAACCTAATATTTTTGATCCTAGACCAATTCCAGAAAAAATGCCAAATTGGTCACAGAGAACAATGAGTTTCTCTTCCTCACTAGAGTTCAAATTCATACTAGAATATACACCATTGCAAAACTGACAATCCCAGCTTTCTAATGGTCTATTAGAGCATTGGTGCTAGTCCTCTGCTGCTTCTGTTCCCAGTCCTATGTAGTGCCCTTTGTTCCTCCTTTGTTTTCAAACAAGGACAGGCACAGTTTAGTTATGGCAAGAGCTGGAAAGGCATCTGGAACAGGCCATATCGCTTCTTCTGCAACTCTGTCGTTCTGAACATTTTGTTTCTGAACCCTACTCTTCTGCACTCAATTTGTTTTAAAAAAGGCTTTTATTATTGCCTTTTTGTGTTTTTGATTTTGGGTTTTTTATTCCTCGACAGAATTTAAGTAATAAAAATTAGCACCGAGTCTTAAAACAAATAATTAAATTGTTCTCTTTTGGCAATGTTGTGAAACGTTTATTTAACAAATGGGTATAGACTGGGAGACATGTGCCTCTCTTCAAATCCCAGGAGCTCCAAGAACAAGAAGCATGTCTAGGGATTTGCCAAGATCCAGAAAGCCTATTCAAAGGCCCTTCAGTGAGACATAATTGGAGTGGAAACACAGATGCATAGCTGGGCTCTAACTATTTGTCTGAGTAGCATATCCCAAGTAGATAAGAATCACTAAAGAACAGTTCTGAGGACTTTGCCCAAGATTACAGAGCAAATCCCACTGTGTAATGTAGAGATGGGTCTTCCAGCAAGCTTTTAATTAAAAGCTTCTTGGGGAAAAGTGTGCATTTCCTGAATATATATTTGTGGGAGGGGGGAGTTTACATCAATTTTGTGTCAAGATTTAAACAAATGCATTACACACTTTGAAGACCAGGATTTAACTTTATTGCTCACAAAGTCAATGGAGACCAGGTAATTGGTCCTTGGTCTTACAAAGTTTAAATCAAATGAGCTCTGACAGCTTTAAACTCTATTTCTCTCAACAAGTTTATATCAGCAAGAAAATGGATAACCTTTAATTATAGCTAATGAAAAGGAAGGGAGGGCAAAGTTCATTTGATTAAATCCAAGACAAAAAAAAAAAAATATATCCACCCTACATGAATAAATTACTTCTATATAGCTGAATATGGCAAGAGATTATTGTTTTGAATTTGCCTGCAAATTCCAGTTAGAGAGAGGATGAAATTTTTGTAACCACTTCAGAAACTGAGAATTTATTAGTTAATATATGCAAATAACCTGCTTCGTGTAATAATGCTTTTTTTTTTCTTGGTATCAAAAGAATTAAATTTTCTTCCATTTCAATCCAAATAATCTACCCAGGCCCAAACTGATGTATAATTTTGAGGTAAGGATTGAGTGCCCCAATATAAGAGTGATTCATAATTAAGTCACCCAGTAAGTATTTCTAAGGAAGTGAAGACATATACAGAAGGAAGAAAAGGGAAAATAAATTTGCCAGTATCAAAATCCTAAGCCAGTGATGGGATAGCAGTGAGAGGAAGATGATGGTCACATTCCCTTCAAATCCTGAAGAACTAAAAAGCTATTTCCTTGTTTCTTAACCTTTGATTTAATTATTTTTAGCAAAACAGATCTGCAACTGACCTTTCATTCTTGCTGAAAAATACACTCACTCAAAATATGTAAGGTAACTGGCAAGGTCACATCTATTAAAAGGCTTGACATACCATATATTTACTTACCAATACACCTTTTATCCAGCCAAACTTGACTATTCCCTTACTGTCTGCAGCATAAGTAGCATCAGCTTCCCCAGGAGGAGTCCCTTCTTCTCCATTTGCATATCCATCCTCAAAAGGTTCCTACAGAGAGGGTGGGAAAATAAATTAAAACACCTTACCTCTATTATCCTTAAGCAAGTGTCCAAAAAGTGATTTCAGAACTGGACACTCAATGACGTTTGAGTCAAATTTAATTATCAGTTCATTAGTAAAAGTGATCACAGACAACAAATTAATAATTTTTAAGACCACATCTATGTAATGTGTTCTAGTCACAATTTATGTGACTATTGTTTACATTTTCATACTTCAGTAATTTTTACAATTTGGATATTTGAAATCCCTACAAAAGATTTTTAAAATAGTCTGTTTTCACTTGAGGCACTGAAAGCTTACCATAGTAGTTGAGCAGTACCTACAAAAATTAAGTTGTCATCGACACAGTAGTTACAATCAAATTAGTATCAATCTTTTTTATTGCAACTATGCAATCTATTACTGTGTAGATTAGTGCAATCACGTTATTCAAATATTTTTCCTAGATTTATAAACTGTCTCTTCATAGGTCTTCAATCTGATTTAAGATTAAGAAACACAACACACTCGTAAAAGGACCAAATGGGACCTTTATCATCATTTAGTCTGACCTCTTGCCTAAACACAGGCTATAATATTTCACCCAGTGAAAATAGTCCAGCAGCAGAGGCAATTATTCTTCCCTACTACATAAGTGAACACGACTGAGACCAATAACTTGTAAATGAACTCAGAGAATCTCTTTCAGAAAAGACAACTAAACTTGATTTAAAGTTAAGAAAATGAAGATGAATTGATCACTTCTTTGGTAGTCTGTGCAGTGAACAATTACCTACACTGTAAAAAGATTGTATCACATACCAAGAAAGTTTCCCCACAATAATCAACTCCCCTTTAAGTCACACTCAATCCCCTTTTTAAACTAAAATGAGAAGAGAGATGGGTCTTGCAGAATGCCCTGAAGATCTAACTCTGAGTCCCACAGTGCAGACGTCCTTTACTATTGCCTAGCATTCAAAAAGAATGTTGAGTGACCAAGTGGTTTTGCTTTAGGGTATGTCTACACTGCGCAGTTGTTGCCAAAACTTTTGTCTTTTGGGGGTACTTAAAAAAGCCCCCCCGCAAAAGACTAAAGTTTTGCCGATGCAAGCAGCAATGTGAACGCGGCTTTGTCGGCAGGAGTGCTCTCCTGCCGACAAAGCTTATGCCGCTCACGGGGCAGGAAGTATTTTGTTGGCAAAAGTGCTGACAAAATACTGCAAAAGAGCATTCACACTCGCTGACTTTTAGTGACAAGGCTGTGTCAACACAGCTCTGTAGTGTAGACAAGCCCTTAGATAACTAGGTAAATGTTACTTTCAATATTTCTTATATTACTTTCTTATATTATCAATATTACTATAAGAAATACCCAAGGAATACTGTAAATATGAGGTAAATTAGTAACCTAAGACAACTATAACGTTTAAGGGTGACCACTACAGAAATGATCCTTAATACTGTTCTTAATACTATGCAACATCAATGTCATCTCATACAGTATTAAGAAAGCAGCTTGCATCCCAAATGACCTCCAGAAGCACTTTACAAACTATAGGCTCAGGCTTGTTCTCAATGAAGTCAAGAGCAAGACTCCCTTTGCTTTAACAGGAGGAATAGGCCCTATTATATGCAAAACACATTCAGCTTCAAAGGCTTTAACATTATGAACTTAAAAACACATAATTCAGGAAGTTAGGGGTCTCACAATGATCTAACTTGTCCACAAAGCAGAAAGGTAATTGATAGTCCTACCTTGTAAATAGTGTTTGAGCAAAAAACTAGTGAAAAAACTCGGGTGCTGCTGGGCTATAGATTGCCCCTTGGCTGATATCAGGCTCTTGACTGCTAGGAGGAGAGGCTCATCTGCATGCCACTACTCCACTCCAGTTGAAGATGCTTTAGCCTCAAACAGCAATTAAAAAACTCAGATACACAAACTAGATAAACCAATTTGTACATACCAAGATAATGGAGCAAATAAATCAAGCAAAAGCCTAGAAGATAATAAGGTGATAAATAACAGTCAACAGGGATTTGTCAAGGAAAAATCATGTCAAACCGACCATGTCAAACCAGTTTTCTTTGACAGGGTAACAAGCCTTGTGGATAAGGGGGAAGCAATAGATGTGGTATATCTTGACTTTAGTAAGGCTTTTGAAACTGTCCCGCAAGACCTCATCATAAACAAACTATGGAAATACAGCCAGCCTAGGTGGAGTTACTATAAGGTGAATGCGTAACTGGTTGGAAAACCATTCCCGGAGAGTAGTTATCCGTGGTTCACAGTCAAGCTAGAAGAGGATATTGAGTGGTCCTGGGTCCAGTTCTGTTCAGTATCTTCATAAATGATTTAGATAATAGCATAAAGAGTACACTTACTGATACCAAACTGGGAGGGGTTACAAGTGCTTTGGTGGATAGGATTAAAATTCAAAATGAATTGGACAAACTGGAGAAATGGTCTGAAGTAAAAGACAAATGCAAAGTACTCCACTTAGGAAGGAACAATCCATTGCACAGATACAAAATGGGAAATGACTGCCTAGGAAGGAGTACTGCAGAAAAGGATCTGGGGGTCATACTGGATCACACACTAAATATGTAACACTATTGCAAAAACACCCATCATTCTGAGATCTATTAGCAAGAGTGTTGTAAGCAAGACACCAGAAGTGATTCTTCCACTCTACACCACGCTGATCAGCCTTAACTGGATTAGTGTGTCCCATTCTGGGTACATTTCAGAAAAGAAGTGGGCAAACTGGAGAAAGTCCAGAGGAGAGCAACAAAAATGATTAAAGGTCTAGAAAACATGATCTATGAGGAAAGATTGAAAAAACTGGGATTGTTTAGTCTGGAGAAGAGAAGACTGAGGCAGGGCTACTCCTGGGGGGGAATTCTGCATCCCTGCAGAAAAATGGGGGAGCAAAGAAATCTGTGGGGGAACACACACCCCTTCCCCAGCAGCCCAGGCATGTTTGCTGCGGGGGGGGGATGAACGACTGCATGTGCGTGCGTCCATGGAGACACGTTAAGGGGGTAAGATTGGGCGGGTGCCTGCATGGAAATCAGTGAGAGAGAGACTCACTCTGTCCCTCTGGCTCACTGTTGTTGCATCCCGGGCTTGGAGGAGTAGGGCTGTGTGAAGCAGGCTATCCCTGAGGCAGAGCAGAAATGTAACAACTAAGCAGGCAGGCTGCTAATGTTCCCATTTTTAGTTAATTGTTCCCATTCTTAGTCAATTAAGGATCCTTTACCTTGCCAGAGTGATATAAAGGAGACTTATTGTAAATGACAGTAACAGAATCCTCAGGCCTTGGCTACACTCGCGGATTCACAGCGCTGCCGTGGCAGCGCTGTGAAGCGCGAGTATAGTCGCGCCGCCAGCGCTGCGAGAGCTCTCTCGCAGCGCTGCAAGTACTCCACCTCTCCGAGGGGAATAGCTTGCAGCGCTGCAGGCGCTGATTACACTGGCGCTTTACAGCGCTGCACTCGCTGTGCTCAGGGTGTGTGTGTTTTCACACCCCTGAGCGCAGCAAGTGCAGCGCTGTGAATTGCCAGTGTAGCCAAGGCCTCAGTTAGGCTTTGTCTACACTGCCACTTTGCAGTGCTGCAACTTTCTGGCTCAGGAGTCTGAAAAAACACCCGGAGTGCTGCAAGTTTCAGCGCTGTAAAGTGGCAGTGTAGACAGTGCACCAACATTGGGACGGGAGTAATGTAATTTAAATAAAAATCCAGAATTATAACTGGTTACCAAGTATTTGAATTTAACTTCCACGTGTTTAGGAAATGCTGAATAGTTATTGTGATTTTTTTTCCTGTACGGTAGTTTAAATAAATTACCAAAATAAGTGAAACTGGTGTGATTATATTGCATTATTTTGACAAATAAAATATGGAGAATTTTGCATTTTTGGCACAGAACTCGCCCAGGAGTAGAGGACATAATAGTTTTCAAGTACATAAAAGGTTGTTACAAGGTGGAGAGTGAAAAATTGTTCTCCTTAACCTTTGAGGCTAGGATAAAAAGTAATGGGCTTAAATTGCAGCAAAGGCGGTTTAGGTTGGACATTAGGAAAGTCTTCTTAACTGTTAGGGTAGTTAAGCTCTGGAAGAAATTGCCTAGGGAGGTTGTGAATCTGTCATTGAAGGTCTGTAAGAACAAGGACAGACAGACAAACACCTGTCAGGAATAGTCTAGTTATTACCTGTGTGCAGGGGATTGGACTAGATGACCTATTGAAGTCCCAACCAGTTCTACATTTCTATGATATTACCCAAAGGGAAGGGGGGACCTTTCAGCCTGATGTTCTTCACAGAAAGGTAAATTACATAGCAGAAATTATCTCTTCCCTCCAGATGTTAGAGCCCTTCCTCTAAGAAACCACAATTTTTCTGAAACAAACATCAAGTCTAGAATCTATATTAGGACTACCAGTATCCCCGTATAACACCAGGCAGCATTACTCAGACCTACAGGGGGATACCTTGGACCACAACCCCTAAGGTTGTGCTCTCCAGCACTAATAGTAATCCTATAATAACAAGGGACAGGGCTGGCCTTACCATGAGGCAAACTGAGGCGGCCGCCTCAGGTGCCAGACCAGGGCGGGTTACCACTAGGACCCAGAGTGTAGAAAATTGTGTCTGCTGCTGGTGCATATGTATTCTCTCTGCTCTAGATGCACAGAGATGGTGGAGTGCTGTGCTGGAGGAAGGAGGACACAAGAGACATAACAGGCAGGCAGAAGAAAAGGTGAGAGAGAATAACAGAAAGCAGCAGGAGCTGCAGGGAGAGAGAGAGGAGGAGGAGGAGGAGCCTCTTATGTACCCCTCTAGTACCCCCAGTAGCCTGGACTGATTAACACCAGCTTCTCAGGGAGCTTCCTGTTTCCTGCTGCTTCCCTGAACCCACTTGAGGAGAACAGGCAGTCAAATGAAGTAGCAGGAGCCAGTTAGGCCATTAAGACACTGATATCTTCCATCACTCAGGCCCTGCTACCAGCCTGCTTACTTGTCCGCTTCAACTGAGTGTTGAGAGCCACTATAGCTGGCACAGAACAGCAGTCATGAGTGAAAGAAGAAAACGCCCCTCTGGGGCAGCATTCAGAAAAAGAAAGAAATCAAAGGAAGCTTTTCTATATAAGCAGGAAGGAGCTCTCCTGAGATACACAGACACAAATGTTCACGGTGAGCCTTCCGGCCCCAGTGAGGATGTGAGTGGTGAGGAGATGCCTGATCTTCCAGTTAGTCAGAGTGCAGGTGACCTGGCAGCTACTGCAGCATCCGTATCTCCATCTCAAATGGATGTAATCATGCACATGCCTGAAGAAATGTGTAGATCAGAGAGGAGTGTAGTGGAGGCGCAAGAAACAGCTGCTGCTGAGTTTAGTTCCTTAAGGGCTTGGCTACACTTGCGAGTTAGTGCGCAATAAAAAGGACCCCCGAGCGCACTAGCTCACTCCCCAGCCACACTGGCAAGGCACGGAGAGCGCTCTGACTCCGCAGCTAGAATGCTCCTGGTACTCCACCTCAGCGAGAGGAATAACGTTTGCTGCGCCTTGGCTACAACGCACGGGCATCAGTGTGAACGAGGTGTTGCATTACTGCACTCTGATCAGCCTCCGGAAACATCCTATAATCCCCTTAAGTCAAGTGGCCACTCTCATCATTGTTTTGAACTCCTGTAGGAATGCGGAAATGCCCTTTCAAAGCTCCGTTTCTGACAGCCGGCATGCAAGCCGTTACTGTGGAATGCTGTGTGTGTGTGAGAGAGAGAGAGAGAGGTGGGGGGGAGGAGGTCTGCTGCTGTCTGAACTTACAATATAGCATGCTGACATGCTCTCAGCCCCCCAAAAACCCACTCTCTCTCTCCCCCCACATACACACAACACACTCCCTGTCACACTCCATCCCACTCCACCCCCATTTGAAAAGCATGTTGCAGCCACTTGCATGCTGGGATAGCCACAATGCACTGCTCTCTGTGGCAGTTGCAAGAGCTGCTAATGTGGCCACGCCAGTGCACTGGCAGCTGTCAGTGTGGACAGACTACAGCGCTTTTCCTACTGTGCTCTACGAAGGCTGGTTTAACTCAAAGTGCTCTACATCTGCAAATGTAGCCATGCCCTAAGTCTAGATGATCCAGGACTGTGGACCCACTTGACCAGTAGCCTGAGGGACTTCCTTGTACTGCATGGGCCACAGCAGTACAAGGAAGTGGCATGGGCCACAGCAAGTGGAAAAAAACTTCATGTTCTCCAAAGACAATGAAAATAGAAGTTTCCATCCAACACATGACTGCCATGAAATCCCCAATGGTGACAAAGTGGAGAGGCCATGGCTTATGTACTCAGAAACCCAGAATGCTGCATACTGTTTTTGTTGCAAACTCTTCCAGTCTAATGTTCCAGCCACATTGGGTTCTACAGGAACAAAGGACTGGAAAAATCTGGCTAGAAATCTGGCATGCCATGAGAAGGCAGCAAATCACCAGAGAGGATTCCATAGGTGGAAAGAGCTTGAGATGAGACTAAGGATGAGACATAGATGATCAGCAGCAAGAGACGATTGCATCAGAGTCTCTTTACTGGCAAAAGGTTCTAATAAGGCTCATTGCCATTGTGAGAATGCTTGCTACCCAAAATCTAGCACTGCGTGGCTCTTCAGATCAGCTGTACATGCCAAACAATGGAGACTTCCTTAAAACTGATGGCGGAGTTTGATGCTGTACTCCAGGAGCATCTAAGAAGAGTCACCACCCAAGAAATGTACACACACCACTACCTTGGAAAAACAATTCAAAATGAGATCACACAGTTACTGGCAACAAAAGTCAAACAGAAGATTGTGGCAGATCTGAAGTCAGCAAGATATTACTCTGTTATTCTGGACTGCACACCTGACATCAGCCATACGGAACAAATGACTTTAATGGTGCGTTTTGTAACAACAACAGAACCTAGTAAAAATGTCCCTTCAATGGTGACGGTCAGAGAGCATTTTCTAGAATGTATTGACATTGATGATACTACAGGAGCTGGTATGACAAAGCTGGAAGATAATGTTTTGGCCCAAGCGAGGGGACATGGGGGCGTCATTTGAGCTCCCCGCCTCAGGTTCCAAAATGTTGTTGGCCGGCCCTGACAAATTCTCTTTCTAGTCAAGACAGAATCATTCCCTCAAAGGGTGCTTTTAGAGCACAGTAAGAGGGCCTACACAGGTAGGCAGGGTAGAGTGCCTAGTGTGCTATAAATTCACTAGCTTACTGCATATAAATTTCCCTGTGTAGACAAACCCTTAGGCTCCAAACTGTAAACGGTGGTCTAGATCAAGTATTCTTGAGCACCCTGAAAAATCTAGAGATTATGGGATGGAACCACAGTTGTGGCTATGGCTGACACTGCCTACCTCCCACCCCTCCAAGAGTGTTTTGTTGGAAAAAGAGGACTGTCTCCATCTCCTGAAGTTCTAGGACTTGAACAGAAACCAGCTCTCAAATGCCAACATTTACTGATAAGCCAAGAGACGCTAATTTCCAAAATATATTAGTAGGTTCTATTTATTAGAACCCTTTCTAAATTTTAGTATGACTATACCACCCATTGATAATAATATCTATCTAACATGGGCCTATTTAAGAGCCAAGATTTTAAGTAGGAGTTTTTCCCCCTAGATACTTATAAGCAGAAGACTTTAACTGAGGAGATTTGAAAGGAAAGGGTCCACTAACAGAAGGATCACAATCTCCAAATACCGTAACTCAAGCCAATCTAAAGTGATTAACACCAGAGTCAGTGTCTGCTTTGAGTTTCCTGAGGACAAGTGGATTCAAGGTGCAGATCTTTTTCTGGGAGGTGGCGGGGAGGAGGGAATAATCTAGAAAACAGTCAGTCACCCAGGTACACATGCGTGCGCTCTCTCTCACACACACCCGAAGTTTGACATTTTTGGTTGCCGCAAACTGATCCAATAGTATGCTTCATCATTTGAAGACCTAATAGATCACTTTCCATTTTAGCTCTTTCTAGTGTCATGAGTCACTCAGTGTATACTGTGCAGATCTTTAAGCCAACTTTGAGAACACTTTACACTACCAGAGCAATATAAAGAGGCCCTCATTGAAAATAATAATCAGGCCCTTTTTTTGAACACCACAAAATTGAACACCTCAGTGCCCTACAAAGAGGAAAGATTTGATACTCTATTCATAATCAAACTCCCTCAAAGCAGAAAACTCTGCACTGACAACACCAAGGAACTCATTATCTGATGTAATCCACCTCTGGATTTTGCTTTGTGATGGGGAGGATGGGGCCCTATAATACAGGAGGCCAGAAAAGTTGCCACCATCTGTCCTAATCTAAGTTCTCACCAGATTTCCTATGTCAGAAATCTATTTTCTCCCCAGACCTCTTTTGGGCCCCTTTGACTAAAGTGAGTGACCATGGCAGTGAGCAGTTTGAGCAATGGCAGTGATCCCATTACTATTTTAATACTCTCAGATATGAAGCTCAGAAAGCCTCCTATACATCTTAAGAGGATTCCTGAACCAATGTTTTAATAACCCAGCAAGACAAAAATGAACTCTTCATCATTGCTCTGAAATCCATAATTGCCAAAATTACCATGTATAAATACTTTGTGCAAAAAACCAAACACATAGTTGTCCTTTGTTATAAAAAAAGCACCAAACTGCTTGCAACTGATTTAATTTTAAAAATCAAAACAAAAAAAGACCCATGTGTTTATATTACCCAAGCAGATTTTTTGCTTTGGCCAACAGAGAACCATCAACATTTGATAACATCTTTTGCTTTCACAAAAAAGACAATGCCAAGTTTCTAATAAGAAACAAAGAACAGAGTGTTATTGAAAAGATCGGGGAGAATTCTAAGAGGGGAGAAAAAAGAATTTTCAAGTGTTCCATGGTGCTCAAATCACCAACCACTCCCCTGAATTTACAGTGGACCTACTTTTATAGTGTAATTTTATCAAACCCCCCACTACTTTGTTTTATATTTAAACCATATAGGAATTACAATTTATGTTTAATCTATTGAACACATTTATATTCTCAGTACCCTTTTAAGACTAATAAAGACCCTTCATCACTATTATGTGCAATAAACAACTAAGTAGGTTACAGCAATACCACGGCTCTCATCTTTTTTTGGTAGATTCTACCAACAGCTGAACATTTAAGAACTTTACTAGTAGAGCCCTGTGTGGATACAAAAATGTGGATCCGCATCCAATCCGTAGCTGCCAGAATCAACCTGCGATCAACTAGCCGTCTTTTACCTGTATCTGCATCCGTCTCTCACAAGGGATAGTGATGGGGGGGGAGGAAGGGGAGAGAGATGAGCGAGCAGGGGGCAGGGTCTCTAGGAGACGGGGTGGCGCAGGGTGGCAGGCTGGGGAGAAGGGGCATCATATCACGTGCTGCTCCCGGGGACTCTCAAGCAATGGTAGCAGCACATGTTGCATCACAGCAGGGCGGAGAGGTGGGGCACCAGAGCCCCGCCCGCTTCAATCCCTGCAGCCGGGGGCAGGCCCTGTTGCCCAGGAGCCGGGAGCGCGGCCAGTGCTGCTGGGCCATGGTGGGGATGCTGGCACTGTCCGAGGGGCCCGAGCTGCTGGATAGGAAGCGGTGCAGCAAGCAGGTGCTAGACAGCCCCAACTCTGGCCTGCCACCCAGCCACTGGCTGCTAGCCACCAGCCCCGAGCGTGCTGCAGCCCCCAGGCTGCCCAAGCTGGATGCCATGGGACAGGCACCGCTGGCGAGTAGAGCTTTGCATGGTTGCATCCGCATCCAATACGCTATTCGCAAAAATGGTCCGCGGATATGAAGTGGATATCTGCAGATTTGCAGGGCTCTATTTACTAGCTTTTAAACCAATTTTATGGGGTTCGGGGGGGGGGGAGGAGGGAATTTATGATGTACATAAAGGATCATAGCTAGCTTTTCAGTGAGTTATGAACTATCAAGTCAGCACTAAATTATGTATACTATGAATAAAAGATGGAAGTTGTGTCCTGTATGTCTTGTCTTTCTCCACTATGCAATGTTCTGTAGGGAAGTATTTACAAGTACATGAATTGTTTAAAGGTTATTGTTGGTTATCAGTGCCAGTGGGTGCCTTTTTAATAATGCACAAATGAGAACAGCGAGACATTCTGAAAGTATGTGGGTGCAAAAGAATTCCACTGTTTAAGAAGCCAAGCTTAGGCTTACTATTTTTCATGGTACAGATTAAGGGCTTGTTTACAGGGGGAGTTAGTGTACAGTAAGCCAGGGTGTGAATCTACAGTGCACCAGCTGACCATGCATTAATTCACCATTAATTCATCCTACTGGGCCGGGGATGGAAGGGGCTTCCTCAGCCCCTGCATAGAGCAGCCGGGGCTCGGTCAGGATGTGACCCATCCCCAGAAATCTCCCCTGGCTGCAGGAAGCTCCGCCTCCACCCCCCCCCCCCCACTTCCTGACTCCATTGCTCTTCAGCCATGGGGGGAGGGGGTCACTGTACAGGGAGCCGCTCAACCCCTGTGCACCTAGACCCCCACTCACAAGTCAAGTCCCCTGTTCCCAGACCCCCACCAAGCCCATACCCCCGGCATCTGGACCTGCACCCAGATCACCCCCTACTGAGCTCCCCACAATTGAACTCAAACCGATGAGCCCTCCATACCCAGACCCCCACCCCAACCAGCTGCACCAGACCTCCACCTCACTAAGCCCCTTTCTTTCAGCACCTGGACCCCTCTGCTGAACCCCCCCACAACCCAGACCCCCCTACCAAGCCCACTCCCCGATCCTCCCCTGATCCTCAATTACCTTCACCTGGACCCCCTGCAGAGTCCCCTTCCCCCTGCACCTGGAACCCCCTAATGAGCCGCTGTGCATCCACATGGCACCTGGAGCCCCCACTGAACTGCCCGCACCCAGATTGCCCCACACAGAACCCTCTCAATCCACACCTGGATCCCCACACACTAAGCTCCTCCACATCTGGATCTGCCAGGCTGAGCCTGCCTGCCTATACCTGGTGTGCCTGGCACGGAGGGGCAGGGCCCTGGGGTGTTTCTGGGGGAGGCCCAGCCCTTGTTCTATGTCAGGGTCGAGTGCAGCCTCACCGCCAAGTCCTTGTCCTGGTGAGGGGTGGGGGGAGCAGAGGGAAGAGGGGTGTGACAGGGTGATCTCCCACCTCCGCGTGCAGTCAATGGCCTGCGTCAGGCTGGAGCCTCTACATTTATTTATTGACCAATAAAATTTGCAGAATTTTGTATTGTCCACACAATTTTTTTTGGGTGCAGAATTCCCTCAGAAGTAATTTTTAAAGGTAACATTCCATCATTATGTACTGTAATTAGTACTATTTTAGAAACAGTACACATTCAAACAGGATCTTATGAAGTGAACAGTTACTCATTATTTACCAGCTTCACAGGTGAAATCTTCTTAGCATATGTACAACGTGCTTCAGATGGCATGTGATCAGGATGTAAAAAAGACTTTAGTCTCAAATCAGTGAAACACCTACAGTTAATGTTTCTTTTTCAACATATCTCCTCTGCGCACTCTCTCATATCCAGTGAGCCCCAGATGCATTACACTAAGGAGAATATAAAATCCTGCAAGTAATCCGACATGCTCTTGGTGCTGATAATTCCATTAGCTGCTGAAGAGGATCTTGGATTAGAGAAAATATTTAAAAAGAAACTACATATTAAAAAAATTGATCAGTTAAATAGAAAAATATCTTATTCTACACAGCAGCTTGGATTGCCATACCAGAGCAGTTTCGTTAGTCTATCTAGTCCCACCACCCATCTCAAGCAATGGTATTGCCAGATGCTTCACAAGACGGTATAAAGAACCCCATGTCTTGGAAAGTTACAAATAACCTGCCCATAAAGGAAGTCTCTTTCCAACGCTTCCAAATTATTATTTTTAAAAAGTTACAATTATTGTAGTGCCAAAGGATCAAGTGAGAACAGGGGCTCCATTCTATTTTTTTTATACCTGCTCAGGTCTTACTGTTTGCGGCATTGAGGTACATAAGTTAATTATGCAATGTATAACTGGCCAAGCTCAAGAAGGGCTTATATTCAACTTGATGGTATCTCTGTCTGGCTTCCTGCAACTAGATGGATTGACTGGGTGCAATGTTCAAAAGCTAAGATTTCAAGGAATGTTCTAGGCCAGTGATACTCAGACCTAAGTGGTTCAGGAGCCAAATTAGCAATCAACATTTCCCAAAAGTAGCATGAATTCATTGTTTCGTTCACTATATATTCATATTTAAATAGTATGACAGGGGAATATTTAGTTATATTCTCCTAACAGCAAAACAACTGACCAAGTATTTTATCAACTACAATTGGTTAATAACATAGTAAAAGCATCCTGATTGGATAAGAACTAAAATCACACAGTGTTTTAATATGTGCTGCAAAGAGCAGCAGGAGACACATTAAAGAGCCACTTGAGGCCCATGAGCCTCAGTCTGAGTATGACTGTTATAGGCATAATGGACAGAACCCTACTGATTTGGGACTGAAAAAATGGAAAAACAGAAAGGGACAAAAATCCCTTGCAAGCTCTTGAGCATAACCACAGCTTCAAGCACCTCTTCAGTTGTTTATAGATCAAAGAACTGGTTGATGATACCCAGCAACACTTTCCAGCACAAGACCCCTGTTCATCTCTGCTTACCCTCCCAATAATTTAAAATGTTGACACATTAAATGACACCTCTCCCTGATAGAAAAAAGAATGGTGGCAGGAAAGGAAATATGCGGGGGAGGTGCACATAGCCCCTGCAATGTGAAGGTAGATATGGAGCACACAGAACCCCCCATATGGGGGAAGTAATTGGGGGACCCTGGTATAGGGAAGGGGGAAAGGTGGGCACAGAGCTCCTCACATGGGGTGATGGGGATAAATGAGTTCACACAGAACCCCTGTCAAGAGAGGATAACAGGGGATTCTGAAATGGATGGAAGGGGGGGGGGGGGGAGGGCAGGACAGACTAGAATTCCCTGGTATGAAGGGCAGAGTAGGGGCACACAGTCCCAATCATGGGGGAAGAAGGAGGGACCCAGGTATGGAAGGAGGGAGGCATGAGGAAAAGTAAAGAATAGGGGTGCATACAGCCCTGGGCATGATGTACAATGTGGTGCCCAGGTATGGGAGGGGGAAATGGAGGGCACAGAGAGAGCTTGTGGAGAGGAGGGAAAGAGATGGAGAAACGTAAGGAGCCCCTGTTATGTTTAATGATCTCAGCCTACAGAAACGACAATGAATGTGGTCCCCTAGTGTGGAAGTAGAGAACTCTGTTTTTCTCCGACAATAGTTATACATCCTAACATTGTTTGGATTCTTTTTGACCACTACTGCACAACAAGCAGAGGTTTTCACTGAGCTGCCTACTGAGACAACTCATGGTCTTTTCCTTGAGTAGGTACAGTTAATTTAGAACTCAGTAATGTATATGAATCAGTTGTATATTATTTTGCATTTGCAACATTGGATTCAGTCTGCTATTGTGCTGCCCATTCACCCAGATTTGTGTGTCTGGAGTTCTTCATGGCCTTCTTTAGTCTTGAAGACCCCAACTTCATCTGCAAGTTTTGCCACCTTGTGGCTTATGTCCCTTTCCAAAATACCAATATTAAAAGCTGCTTCTAATATAGAAGCACTATTAAGCTTTTATTGTGCAAAAAATTGAACAATTTATTCCTTAACTAGATTTTAATCCATGACAAGTTTTAACTCAGAGTGCTAGCAAAGGGAAGTTTGATCACAGTATGTCTTTACAAAATTATGTTTCTTCTTCCTAAAGTAAAGGTTTTTATTCTGCTTCCTGGATGTTTTATGGAAGGTCTTTTCAGAGAGGGAGAGGGCAAGCTTGAGGACAACAGCAAACAAGCTTGAGCCCACTTTCCACCCAACAACGCACATCCTTGCCTGCAACTTCAACAGTATTAGGTGAGGTCTCCAAACTTCTGGACTCTACTCAGGACCCAAAGAAACATCCCAGGCAATGAAGAATCCCCTTAGTCTGGTCTCTCCATTGCTCCTCTTCTCTCCCCACCCAGCACCTGTTTCTCCATTCTTTGGGAGAGGCCCAAAGGAAGGGAACAAGGAAGGTATCTCAACTCCACCAGCAGCAGCTATGTCCTAATACATTACTGGTAAACATTCCCATGTAGTATCTGGGGAACAGCAATTACGTGAGCTCCCTCACAGCAGTGTAGGAGCATTATCATATTTAGGCATGAAAGAGAGGATATTCAACTGGCATTACTATCAAAAGTGCAAAGCAACCCAGCGGGGTGGTTGTGTGTGTGTGGAGGGGGGAATTGGGACAAAAATAAAACCCCACTATCCTCTCATTAACTTTCAGTTTTTATAAATATTAGGTAAAAAATTTCAAATAGAATTTTCAAGTTGACCATTTATCTTTAAGTGAAGGAAGGGCCTTTGACACATCTAAAATACAACTATATAATCACAAGTAATAATTCAGGGATGATCTCTTCTTAAATTACAAGATTAGCTATTTATCCTAAATCTCCCATTTGTTTATACAATCTTACTACAGTTCCTCAAGTTGCTACCACACTGGTCACTACTCTATTTTCCATAAAAAGAGCAGCAAGAAAATGTTAACAGGCTACGACTGCTAATAGGTTACTTTAGATGCACCAAGCATTTTTTTTTTTTTAAACAAGAGAGAGAGAGAGAAGAAATCTTTTAGGGAAAGAGATTGGCACCCCTCATTGCTACTGAGCAAAAAGGCTCTGGCAGCATAAAAACACCCACCTCCATCTGTGGCTGGCCAGGAAATTGTAAAGCCCATCCTATCAAGCACAGACCTGGCCAGAATGATCCACACATTCATGACCACCAGGCTTGATTGCAACTTTAATAATGATGCTGTGAAGAATGTGGGAAATTTCTGTAGTACATACATTTAATAAGAAGTATGACGTAGTTTCCCTACTCACTTTTATATTGTTACCTACTAGGACTGAATTGGTTAATTTCTTTCCTAGTCTGTGGAACTCTTTGCCAGAGGACCTTGTGAAGGCCAAGACTATAATGTGGTTCAAAAAAAGAACTAGATAAGTTCATGGAGGATAGGTGAATCAATAGCTTTTAGCCAGGATGGGCAGGGATGGTGTCCCTAGCCTCTGTTTGTCGGAAGCTGGGAATGGGTGAGAGGGGATGGATCACTTGATTCCCTGTTCTGGTCATTCCCTCTGGGACACCTGGCATTGGCCACTGTCAGAAGACAGGATACTGGGCTAGATGGACCTTTGATCTGACCCAGTATGGCCACTTTTGTTTCCTGGGGCCTGGGACTAGGGTAGTAGGCATATCAATTAGTATGAACTGAATTGTCAAGAATTGTCAACATTTGGCATAACCTTAGCAAGACAAAGTAAGATCAATGACTGGAAATTAACTTTTAACAACTGACAGCCAAAGGAGGCAGAACATGGGAAAACAGCTTGCCTGAAGACTGGAGATGTATGCAATGGGAGAGGCAGAATCCTGGACACTTTGTCCATATTGGCAGAATTACCTGAATCTCTTGTCCAGGCATACTAGCTTTGCTTTCACTTTCTAAATGAAGGACCCCAACCATACTGTATTCTAGTTGACTAATAAATGCTGGGTTGTTCTGAAAATGTTGTCCTGCAAAACATCTGCTGGCTGCATGACGCCCAGGAGGAGTAAGTCTCCAAGAGGTATCTAAACTTGTTTCTTGCTGCTTCTCTAACAGGTCCAAATAAGGTGCTAAAGTCAGTGACCCAGCCTCAGGATAGTGGAGCTGCAGAGCTCACCTTTGTAAAAAGTGTAGGCCTACCACTAAAAGAGAAAGAGTGTATACAGGTCAGAGGCTAAGCATGCCCTGTGGATTCATGATGGAAGCCACACAGTCTAGATAGAGCTGAAATGGCTGCATTAGCCATTCTACTCAGTAACACATCACCACTCTACAGTGCTGGTTCCCCTTTCAATGTCTCTATTCCAATATTCAGAACCCTCCCTGAGACGGACCCTAACTACCTGAGAGTAAGGAGACCGTCTTCACAGACCTGGACCCAGACTGTGCAACTCCAGAGTGACCAAGCAACCAAACACTTTCAGAATTAAATGTAAAATTAGACTCTTCAACTTGCTTTCCCTCAGTAATTAGCACTTCCCAATGTTTGTGCTGATCGTGCACTTCTACATTGTTTAAATAAAGGGACGGGGGAGTCCACAGACACTACCATGATCAAGAATATGCAAATGTCTAGACAGATTCTTCTTGAGCCTTAGGTATTTTACAAGAAATATGGACCAAACATAGGGAACACTAACTTGTAAGAAAGGTAAGATTTTATTTCAAACACCTCTCATCTTGAGAATCCATAGCAATAAGTGGACAAAAATTGTATAAGTAAGGGAAGCATTTGAAAAAAAGTTACCAGACACCCTTTAGCTAAATAACTAAACATTTTACCCAGTGACAGACACAAAAAAAGGACAAAGGGCATTAGATCCCCACCAGCAATGTCTTTATAGAAGCTCAGTTCCACCACTGACCCAAGCTACTGGAAAAGGGGATATGCTGAGATTTCTACTCTGAGGGCTTATCTACATTTAAAAAACTGCATTTTGGAACAGCTGTAGTGCTTCAGGGAAGACACTACCTACACCGACAGGAGGGGTTCTCCTGTTGGTGCAGATACTCCACCTCCCCAAGAAGCTGTACCTAAGTTAATGGGAGAATTCTAGATAGGTCAGTTTAACTGTGTCACTCAGTAGTGGGGATTTTTCACACTCCTGAGCGACAGTTATACCAATCTAATTTCCTAGTGTAGACCAGACCTGAATCATACATGGGGACTCCGTCTTTCCCATCACCTCTCAAATTTGAGTCTTCTTCACACACCCTGTCCCAACTGCTAGAGAGCTTCCTGGCTGCTGCCAGGGAGGCAAGAAGGAAAGGTCTCTTAGAGCGATTAATGCTCCCTTCCCAAACTGCTTTTTTGGTCCTCCTAACCAATGACTGAGGCCTGGTCTACACTAGGAATTTATTTTGGTATAGCTATGTCTCTCAGGAGCATGAGAAATCCACACTACAGAAACACAGTTATACAGAACTAAGCCCCAGACAGCACTAGGTTGATGAAAGAATTCTTCTGTAGACTTAGGCACCACCTCTCAGGGAGGTGGATTACCTACCCGTCAGCATAGGTTAGTGTCAATAGTGAGGCGCTACAGTGGTGCAGTTGCAGCAGTGTAGTTGCGCCGCTCTAACATTTTAAAGCGTAGAAAACCCTAACCAGTGCATGTCTCTGCTACTTTTCACAGATTTCTCAAGCAATAGCATGAAACGGACGTTTGTGACCGTTTCGGTGCTGCTCAGAATTCTAAACTAAGAATACCAGCAAAAGCAATGGAACTATCTGCAAACTTCAGGAGATACCACTTCATTGGTTTACCCATTGCAGCAAAATCTAAGGGTTTTTTGTGCGTTATATTTCTAAATCTTTAAGAAGATTAAGAAGAAGGCCTAACCTTATGATTACGCAGATGCAAAATTGTCTCTCTCGTGTGTGCAAAATAAACGACTAAGAGGCACCATATAGATCTCTGTTCATCTTAATGGGTTGTCAACTCTAAAGCTCAGTTGTGACAATCCAAGTGTCAATATTGTTAACCATTTGACTGAACGGATGCATTGGCAACATTTAAATTTGCATCAGGGAAATCAATTAAAAGAGTTAAAGCCCACTCCATATTTAGGCTTGGAAGGATTAGATTTTTAACAGTAAATGTCAGTAAACAATTTCACTGTACACATACAACCAACAAAAAGTATCTCATCGATATTCATAATTTATGGATAGGCAAAGCAAGAAAAGGCCATTTACTGGATATTTGTATATTTTCACATGTGATGTTGACAATTTCTATTTTAACAGTTATAAAACTTTAACTTTGAATTTCAACATCTACTGTCATTAAATAAATTGTTTTAGCCCTCCCATAATTGCCCACAACTGAAAATTTAAATCACTAAAAACAGAAAAAAATGCTTAAAATAAACACTGATATTATCTGTCAAAATTATAAAAAATAAAAATAGAATACTGCAAAACCTACCCATATTTAAGTTAACTTTTTGCAGATTGGAGATGAAGAGATACACTGCCTCCACATTGCCAGAATCTACTATTCGGAAGTGACAACACCCCCAAGCACCTACTATGCTTTGCAGGGTGCACTGCCAAGTTCTCGCCTCTCCCCCCGCCCCATCAGTTTTGACAATACAACTAAGCATTCAGCATAAAAAATATGACTCATAGTGAAGAGTGAAGGTTTGAGAGAAGTACACATATTGAGACCTTTCTTCATTTCTATTAAATAATAAATAAGTACCAAGCAGTCCTGAACCAAGGATAGAAACACAAAGCAGATATCTGTATAAAATTCAGACCACCATTAGGTCTCAGAGAAAATAATCACTTCCTCTTTAAGGCAGTGTCTTAGGGATTCATCTGACAGAGAACATCTCCTCTATAAGGAAACTAAGTGGCTATCAATGAAAAGGAATTAACGAGCAATTCTTGATTGATTTGTTCCTCCCTTTGAACCTTTTTACCAAGAACAAAGGCTATTGTCTACACTAGAGACCTTACTGCAGCACAGCTGTGGAGATGCAGCTGTGCCACTGTAAGACCCCCTCATGTAGACACTAAGCAGATGGGAGAGAGCTCTCCCGTCAACATAATTAAACCACCCCCCCAACAAGCAGCAGTAGCTATGTCAGCAGGAGAAACACACTACCACTTATGCTGGCTAAATTTATGTCGCTTGGGGTGGGGTGGGGGGGGGGGGTTCCCACTCTCCTGAGCGACATAAATTTTGCCAACATAAGTGGTAGTGTAGACATGGCCAAAAAGTCCAAGATAGACCAGAAGGAGACATTAACTGTGAATAAAGGGGGGAAAAGTCCTTTCTAAAATATTTTAGGAGAGGGTGAGAAAAACTGCTGTCATGTAAGAAATCCTATTGCGACTAGAAAGAAAATAATTTGAGATTAGAATATTTGATACCATTGTTAAAATAGTTAGGTTAATTGTACGGATCAGAACTGGAAGTTTTTTAGTCAGTTATAAAACACAGCTACAATCCAAAATAAAATTTCAGAGTTGAGATTAAACTTAAATTGAAACCCAAACCTCTTAAAGTATGAAAAGGCATAATTAAGACATACAAGCAACCATAGCTCTTCCCCAGTAGGGGAACAGCCTCCCATCTTCCCCTCCATGCTTACATTCTAAAATTACTTTTTGTAAAGCAATTTTTCTAATAGCATGAAGAAGTTTACGGCTAGAAGCTGTGGACATCTTATATATGAAAAAGTCCTGCTGATATAGTGACCACTACATTAACATCCTCCCAACCAAGGCTTGGGGGCAGCGGGGGGGGGAATGAGGGGGAAGAGGAGGGGAAGGTGACTGAAGGGTAAAATAAAATGAAATACCTGGAGGGATTTTAAAATGGAAGGCTATGCTCAGTTTGTGCGTGATGTATTAAAACGTTCCCCAAAGAACACTGAAATCTATTGTAAAACAGATGTCAGATACTTTGCATTGCTTTGTCACCACACTAATGTTTGAACTTATTAAAGTGTTATAATTGCCTGATATATACTGAAGAGGAATGCATATACTAGCTTTATGTTTAAATGACCCTCATCTAACTGGTGGTCCTGGGAATCTTAGAGAGAGTGAGGAATACTGCTTTCAGTTATGTCATATGTCTAGCTAGGAACTTGTGAAGATGTCTCTCTGTGGATAGCATAAAAAGGCTAAATTTGCCCAACCACCTAAAAGTAAGATTTACCACTTAAAATCTGTATTTAAATGACTGACTTGAGACTTCTACCAATTCATTTTGGATACTTCTGTTCCAGCCATGAAACAGGATTAGGAAGAGTATGAGAAATGGATTAGTAAATTCCTATGTGAGAGCAACATCTGTTTTTTTCAAACATAGGGAAACCAGCAAGAGCCAGATATGGCCTGCAATACCAGCGCACATGAAAATAGGCTTCCAGAACCTGAAAATCATGTGCACTCCATTAGTAAAGTTTCCAGCCTAGGTTGGATATATCTATCTATTGTAATGGAATAGCAAGGCATAATTGTTTTAAAGGAATTCCGTGTGTATGTATGTATGTGTATTAATGGAATATATATTGCAAGCAGTCAATCCAGATAGCTAATTCCCTGGGATAATTACTCAAGTCTGAAGATGTTCTCAAACACTATAGGATATGATATATTTCACCTTTTGAGACTAAATAGTGCAACATGTACCCTATCTACTACTGTCTGATCAGAAAGACTGTACTCCACTATGTTCTGGAACCAAACCCCGTGAAGAAAAACTTATTTCCTGATAGAATTAAGTACAGTGTTACAAACATTAACTGATGTTTTAAATACAGCTGAGACTAACCAAACTGAAGAAAATCTGGCAAAAGGTACCAAGTCACTGTTGCTTCTTTGGACCCGGCTTTTATAAACTATCCAGACATAGCTTCAACCTGCAGACCTAAGTGGAAGTGAACAGCCATTACTGAATACCTACAGAGATGCCCCTCCCCCCCAAAAAAGGTATTTTCTACAAGTTTTATTAATTTAGATGTTGAGTATAAATCTTAAAGTTGGGAGTAACAAAAGATTTCCATGCAGACACAACAGTCTGGGATTGTTTTTAAAAAATAAAACTGTAATAGCAGTAAGAGCAAATCCCCCAAAAAGTGGGTCAGTCTCCAAAATAAAAGTTAGCTGAGCATTCAGGCAACCAGAAATGCAAAGAAGTTATAACTCTCTAAGAGATGTAGACAGAGACTTACAGGGATGGAGCAGATTTATAAGCTTTTGAGAATGTCCTCTAAACTACTTAGAAGTATTGCTTTAACAAAAGTTGGGTTTAATATTAAACAAACCCCAAGTTTCCTAGCAGGCTAGTAATGCTGCCAGTAGCATTCCTGGCAAAGTATGGCAATTTCCTTCTGCACTTGCCAATCCTGGTGCTAAGAGTGCTAATCCTACAGATTTAGCAACTGTTTCCATTTTCTTCATTTTGACCAAAATGTCAGTCTAACCTAATTCTGCTTGAGACAACTGATCCTGAACCTCTGGGTAGAAGCCCAAACTCCTGCTAGTAGGATATAAAGAATGTCCAGTAGATTCAGACATTCAAAACTGCCCGATGAACAGTAGCTTTTAGAGCAGTCTAAGGCCTGGTCTACACTAGGCTTTTATGTCGAATTTAGCGCCGTTACATCGAATTAACCCTGCACCCGTCCACACCACGAAGCTATTTAGTTCGACATAGAGCTCTCTTAAATTCGACTTCTGTACTCCTCCAAAACGAGAGGAGTAGCGCTAAATTCGAAATGGCCATATCGAATTAGGCTAGGTGTGGATGGAAATCGACGGTAATAGCTCCGGGAGCTATCCCACAGTGCACCACTCTGTTGACGCTCTGGACAGCAGTCCGAGCTCGGATGCTCTGATCAGCCACACAGGAAAAGCCCCGGGAAAATTTGAATTCCTTTTCCTGTCTGGCCAGTTTGAATCTCATTCCCTGTTTGGACAGCGTGGCGAGCTCAGCAGCACTGGCAACGATGCAGAGCTCTCCAGCAGAGATGGTCATGCAATCTAATAGAAGGAGGGCCCCAGCATGGACTGATCGGGAAGTCTTGGATCTCATCGCTGTGTGGGGCGATGAGTCCGTGCTTTCAGAGCTGCGCTCCAAAAGACGGAATGCAAAGATCTACGAGAAGATCTCTAAAGCCATGGCAGAGAGAGGATACAGCCGGGATGCAACGCAGTGCCGCGTGAAAATCAAGGAGCTGAGACAAGGCTACCAAAAAACCAAAGAGGCAAACGGACGCTCCGGATCCCATCCCCACACATCCCGTTTCTACGAGGCACTGCATTCCATCCTAGGTGCGGCCGCCACCACTACCCCACCACTGACCGTGGACTCTGAGGATGGGATATTGTCCGCGGCAGGTTCCTCGTCGGACATGTTAGCGGACGGGGAAGATGAAGAAGGAGATGAGGAGGACGAGGCAGTCGACAGCGCTGGCACCGCTGATTTCCCCGACAGCCAGGAGCTCTTCATCACCCTTACCGAGATCCCCTACCAACCGTCCCCATCCCTTACCCCGGAGACAGAATCAGGGGAAGGATCAAGCAGTGAGTGCTTTAAATATCTAAACATTTATTTTTACAAGAACTAGAATATTTATAATATTAACAATGGCTGTTTATTAAAGTGCTTAAACATGTAAACAATTAACTGCAAAAAAACTGGAATATTTACAATCGTAACAAAGGGTTTTTCATGATTTGTCTGCCTTAGGCTCTTCACAATTTAGTCCCAAGTATTTAAAATTTTTTTTACAATGTCCGGTAAGTCATGATTATGCTGCCCAAGACGCTCCACTCTTTAGTCCCAGTGCACCTACGCGAAAATCCGGTCAATATGGCCGGGGATGGAGGCGAAATCCTCATAGGAGAACTCCTCGTAGGTCTCAAGAAGGTACATTTCCAGCCTGTTCATCAGGTTCCTGGGTAGGGCGATCTTATTGGGCCCTCCGTGGTAGGACACGTTACCGCGCCACGACACCATCAGATAGTCTGGTATCATTGCCCTGCAGAGCATAGCGGCAAACGGCCCTGGTTTCTGAAGGCTTTCTCGAAACATCCTTTCCCTCTGGGACTCCGAGATCCTCAGCAGGGTGATGTCGCTCATTACGCCCTGCTTTGAATTAGGGAGGGGAATGTTAGTATTGGGACTGCTTTACAGCCACGCGGTGGAGGGAGAGGGGCAGCATACAGGGATCTTTCCCTGGAACAGCCGCGAGGGGGTGGGACAGGGGCATAGTTCATGCTGTCCTGATTGCTGGCAGCAGAGACTGGCATTGCTTTCAATGTGAAAGGAGGCCAGTGCTACTAGTACAGTTTTAAGCAGCCAGAAGTCTACGGCTTACCATGATTGCACGCTACAGAAGTTCAGGTGTCCTGCCACGCTTCTCAGATAACTGCAAGACCACTGCAGGACCCCAGGCACTGAAGGCGATGGCCGAAAATTCGACCTTGTCCTGAGTGCGCATGTGAGAGGTGCAGTGCATGGTCTTGTTCACAGAGAAAGACTAGGTTCTTTGTACACAACTTCATTTATCTGTCTCAGGAATTCACTCCATTTTTCCCATTCACACAGACACATCTGCGACTGTCTCCCAACCCAGCCTGTCAGCACACTCCCAGAGGCTAGCGCAGATTAGGAGGAGGAAGAAGAAGACGCGGGAGGACATGTTCTCAGAACTAATGAGCTGTTCCCGAGCCCAGGCAGCCCAGCAGACACAGTGGAGGGAGAACTTGTCCCAAATGCACCGAGCAGTCATGGAACGGGAGGAGAGGTGGCGTCAGGAGGACCAGCAGGCTACTGAAAAGCTGCTTGGACTTCTGAGGGAGCAAACGGACACGCTCCGGCGCCTTGTGGATGTTCTGCAAGACCGGAGGCAGGAGGACAGAGCCCCGCTGCGGTCTATCTCTAACCGCCCTCCCCCGCCACCAAGTCCCACACCCCCCTCACCCAAAGTACAAAGAAGGAGGGGCGGCAAGGGCCGTTAAAACTTTCAGTCAACCCCTGCAGACTGCTCTAGCACTAGAAGGCTCTCATTCCCCAAAATTTTAAAAGTCCTTTCCTACACACCTCACAGAAGCCCCCGTGCAAGTTTCAACCCCCACGTTTCATGTGTGGTTCATAATAAAATATTCGTTTCTGTTAATTACTGTTTCCATGATTTTATTTTGGAGGAGAGTCTGTCTGAACGAGGGGAAGGGGCATGGTAATTGGACAGGACAGTCACCTTTACCAGGGTACAGAGGCGGGGTCAGGTCCAGGATCAGGACACATACCCAGTGCAGTGACTAGTGACCCTGTTCAATCTGGGAGGTGGTTTTCGTGTTCTGGGGGGGGGGGGGTTGCTCTGTGACTTTGTGGCGGGGGAGGGCAGTTACAGATCTAATGCATCACAGAGCCCCGCAGCAGGGGAGCTGTAACCCTCCTCCCCCTGCCAGACAGTCACATAGCCGACACATACACGCTGTCCCGCCCAGGAGGGCTGGCAGGCTCTGTTGAAACAACCAGTCCACCACTGCGGAACCCGTCATTCCTGGAGTTTAGAAGCATCATTTGCATCACAACAGTAAACCCGCACCCCGCCACAGTCTGCGTCCCAGGTTTAAAACATTCCCGCGAAAACAGTAATAAAGACAACGGTGTTCATTAACAAAACAGAACAGATTTTATTTTTTGGGAAGGGGGTGAAGGGGGTATGTAACTGGAGAGGATAGTCAACGGTAACTGGGTAAAGAAACGGTGGCAAGTTCAGGTTCTGAGTCCACAAACTTAAAATTCACTGGTGACCCTGCTCAGTCTGGAAACTGTCTTTCAAAGCCTCCCGGATGCACAGTGCGTCCCGCTGGGCTCTTCTAATCTCCCGGCTGTCTGGCTGGGAGTAATCAGCAGCCAGGCGATTTGCCTCAACCTCCCACCCCACCATAAAGGTCTCCCCCTTGCTCTCACAGAGATTGTGGAGCACACAGCAAGCTGCAATAACAATGGGGATATTGGTTTCGCTGAGATCACAGCGAGTCAGTAAGCTTCTCCATCTCCCCTTGAGACGGCCAAAAGCACACTCCACCACCATTCTGCACTTGCTGAGCCGGTAGTTGAACAGTTCTTTTTCTGTGTCCAGGGCGCCAGTATAGGGCTTCATGAGCCAGGGCATTAGCGGGTATGCTGGGTCCCCGAGGATCACTGTAGGCATCTCCACATCCCCAAGAGTTATTTTGTGGTCCGGGAAGTAAATACCTTCCTGCAGCCTTCTAAACAGACCAGAGTTCCTGAACACGCGAGCGTCATGAACCTTGCCCGGCCATCCAACGTTGATGTTAGTAAAACGTCCCTTATGGTCCACCAGTGCTTGCAGCACCATTGAAAAGTAGCCCTTTCGGTTGATGTACTGGCTGGCCTGGTGGTCCGGTCCCAGGATAGGGATGTGAGTCCCATCTATAGCCCCACCGCAGTTTGGGAATCCCATCGCGGCGAAGCCATCTATGATGGCCTGCGCGTTTCCCAGGGTCACTACCTTTGACAGCAGTACCTTCACGATTGCCTTGGCTACTTGCATGACAACAACCCCCACGGTAGACTTGCCCACGCCAAACTGGTTCGCGACTGACCGGTAGCTGTCCGGCGTTGCGAGCTTCCAGAGGGCTATGGCCACTCGCTTCTGGACAGTCAGGGCTGCTCGCATCCGGGTGTCCTTGCGCTTCAGGGCAGGGGACAGCAACTCACAAAGTTCGAGGAAAGTCCCCTTCCGCATGCGAAAGTTTCGCAGCCACTGGGATTCATCCCAGACCTGAAGCACTATGCGGTCCCACCAGTCCGTGCTTGTTTCACGGGCCCAGAATCGCCGTTCCACAGTATCCACAAGACCCATTGCCACCGTGATGTCCTCGGCACTGGGTGTCGTGGTTTCAGACAGGCGTGTGCTACTCTCGGAGTTCAGGTCCTGACCCCGGTGCCGTAGCCTCCTCGCCTGATTTCTCTCTATCTGCCTCAGTGAAAGGTCGATGATGAGCTGCGATGCGTTGACAACGGCCACAACTGCAGCGATGGTCACAGCGGGATCCATGCTCGCAGTGCTGTGGCGTCCGCGCTGTCACTGACCAGAAAAGTGCGCGAACTGATTTCCCGCCGGCGCTTTCAGGGAGGGAGGGCGGGAGTGACGGTTGGATGACGACAGTTACCCAAAAGCACCCTCGACACATTTTTTTACCCAGAAGGCAATGGCGGCTCGACCCAGAATTCCAATGGGCAGCGGGGACTGCGGGAACTGTGGGATAGCTGCCCACAGTGCACCGCTTCCAATGTCGACGCTTGCCCCGTTAGTGTGGACTGACAAAGTCGAATTACTGTCCTTAGTGTGGACACACACGTTCGACTTTGTAATATCGACTCCACATATTCGATTTAACTAAAATCGAACTACTCTCGTAGTGTAGACATTAGTCTTTCTAATAAACGCCCAAAGGACTGCCCACATGACTTCAGCAAGAGACACACTATCCAGAAGCATTCTTATTTCATAAATGGATGGGAAGGATCCCAACCATCACAGTGGAACAAGCCAATACTGAAGGCTGAGGCTCCACTGGTTATGATAAATTTTGGTATGAATGACATTGCTTCGGGTGACACTTGAAAGATTTTCCAAGATCTCAGGGACTTTGTAAGAGCTGGAAGAAAACAAAAGTACAAGAGATTTTTGATATCTTTCCTGTCCCATCAACAAAAGAAAAACAGGAAATCTGCAGGTAGGTTGTTAGTTATGCAAGTACTGTAGAGTAGAGTTTTGGTTTCATAGAACATTGAGCCTCTTATATATGGCTTCCATTTCAGTAGAAGGCAAACCAAACTTCTGAGTGACAGACTAGCTAAACAAGTCAGGAAGGTGTTAAACAGAGCAAAATACACAAACACAGGTGTCTCAAGGTATCATTGTGTCAACTCAGACACACAGGACCTGAAATGTTTATAGACTGATGTTAGGGTCAGATACAGACCACCAGATCAGAATAGAGAACAGGACAAACCGCTCTTTCAACTTCTGTAACGGTATAAAAAGAAAAATTAACGTACATTATCATGGAGGATTTCAACCTGGGGTACATACATATGCTAGAGTTCTCATGCTGCCACTCCTTGGAGTTTCTTAAAAAATTAACAAGCTAGTAAGCCCAACTCAGGGTAATTTTCCATTAGACTTCACTGTGATAGAGAATGATGAACTAAATACCAAATTATAAAGTAGCAATTGCAAGTGATCACAACCTAACTACATTTATGTGCCAACAGAATATAGTCTGAATCAGTATTTTCTATACTTGGCATTTTGAAAAGGCCAATTTCCTGATGCTGAAAGGAATTGTGAGTAAAAGTTTAAATAAAACAATGTGAATGATAATAGGAAGTTGTATAAATCCACAATTCCAGTGTCACTAAAGAAGGCTTCTTTGGTTAAAAAAAGAGAAGTGGAAGGACTAGAACTTTCACCCAAGAGTTTTAGTAGCCACTGAGATTGATGACCAATGGAAACAATCAATGGATGGGTGAGGGGGAAAAAAACAGAGAAGGAACCAATACTATGAAAACTAGGAGTGCTAACAAGAACACAGATGTTTTAAAACTCATCGGTGCCTCTAGGAATTCTTATTTTATTGAGAAATTGAAGCAATACAAAACCTGCTGGCCAATTACATCATTCAAAAGCCACCAACACTTCCTAACCATGCTTCTGGTGATTGCTGCATTATTTACAGAGTTCCCAGTACCAAATTATCCTTTCAAAACAAAGTATTGTTTCACAGGAATCTCAGCTCCTCTTCACAAACAATGCTCTTAATAGCCAAAGGCATTAAGGTAAAGATCAATTCTCAACAGCTACAAATAAAACTGGGATGGTTTGACCACGTGACTTAATGCTTTATAAAGTCAAAACTACTGATTGTAGTTAAGAGGATTTCACCTGACATATGTTCTTTACGCATAGGTTTTAAGCCAAATGACTTGCACCAGAAACATTGCTAAACATTACAATTCATGTTGCTGGTCTCAATTGTGATTAGTTTCTCCTCATTTTAGGTAGAAGTGTAATGCAATATTACAACAATATTGTCTCAGTCTCCTGAGCAGTCAGTAAGAAGTAGAGCAAAATCCACTAACTGATAAAAGCAAATGCAAAGAGTTGTCTGCAGTGACAGTGGACAAGTTACCCAAATAAAAGTGATCTTTTAAGAGCTCAAGACTGTTCTTCATATTTGGCTCAATGAACATTAAAAGGTTTCCTTTCATCTAGGATATTAACTACGAGATGAGGTTTAGCAGCCACAGGACCAAAATCTTGGTTTTAGACTATTATTTCCTCCCTACAACTACTTATTTAAAATACACTAGCAGACTTTTTACTTCATCTTTTGACCTCGGTTTCCACTGATTTAAAGATATTAACTTTGTGACAAAAAGAATAACACTATTTTAAGCTGAAAGTAAGCATTGCTTTGACTAAAATGAAGTGATTTTAAAATAGGCAGAGAGAGAGAAGAGCAATTATAAATTTAACAGTTCAAATTTAAGTCAATTGAAGGATTAACCAGCTACCATCTCTGCAATCAGCAAATATTTTTCAGCCCACAACTCAATACCATTTTTAATAAAATGAGTATTGAGGATCCTGTTGTTTTAGAAACATAGGATATTTTACACTTAGTAGCCATTTTTATTTAATTATTTCTAAAAGGATCAGTTTTTAGAAGTACTGCTTGGAAAAAATGCGAATGGATATTTAGTAAGTTTTCATCAAGCTGGTGAAACGGTGGTCCCACAGTTATTCAAGAACGTTGGCTCAAATGTTAAGTCAGTTGCTATTCATCCTACTGGGATATCCAGACAAATTGCTACTCAGACACTGTATCTTATAAGATGATAGTGCTGATGGTGAGGAAGAGTAATACAGGAGGCACCTAATTCTTAAATAAGGAAAAGTGCCCATTTAAATGCTCATTAGCAGATCCTATCAACAACCGATAAAGGATTTTCCCTTCAGAGTCTGGATACCATCTGTTTCTCTCCCACACAGAAAAGGATGTAACAGTTCTCTCATATAAAAAGGTCAAGTAGAAAATGAGTGATAATCTAGAATGAAACAGCAGCAAAGACTGCACACACTTAGAAGTCTGTCCTCCATTCTGTGCACTTTATCAAAAGTTATTCTGAAGCTGAGTATCTCCAGTTGTAATCCCTTGTGAAAGCACTATGCACTTAAAAAAAGCACAATGCCCAGAAGAGATCATCCCAATGTTTAAAAAATAAGAGTTGGGAAGAAGAGATAGATATTTCATAAGGAATGGGGAGCTGACTGGGAGGCAGCTGAACAGAGAAAGAATCCAGAGGTGGGACTGTGGCCCTTCAAAAAAGTAAAAGGAAGTGAGATTAAATGTCATTTACCTGAAGATACTATCTTTGCCAGTTCCTTACTCCTGGGTCTTAGCGCCTTAGAGAAAGTTTATCATTCATGCACTAAACTCTAGAATGTGATTCTTGAGTGCAGTGGTAGAGTATGATCAAAACCCAATGTCATGGCTTGGCTCGCCATCACTTCCCATGCCCTCTGAACATTTCTTCTTTATCACAGTCAGCAGAGGAGCTCTCACTAGAGACTTTGCTTCTTCAGCCATTGCTCCAACTTGTCAGAGTCCCAGGGGAACTGGTTATTTTTTAACTATCGTTTATCTTCCCTTCTAGTCAAGTCTCAAACAGCTATACTAAACAGAGGCCAAAGCTTTTGAGTGCATATCTGTGGTGTTTTGACACCTATTTTCCCCCTCAATACACAGTACAGAAACATTTTTGTTGTTTTCCACCTAACTTCTTGTTTTTGTTTTAGGGTGTTTCCCCTCCCCTCCCACCAGGTTGTGGTTTTGTTTTGGGTTTTCTTTTTGGCATTTTCCTAATGCCTCATGAGATGTATTTTGTTTTGGACATTTCAACATCAGTCCCATCCGAGAAGTCAAGTTCCGGGCAGAAGCATGGGAGTAGTGAGCTGCCACTCACAGTAGATTGTGCAAGTGTTCAAACTACAATCACCCATGCTCCGCTGAGTTCAGTTCCCCGTCAGGGGGCCTCAAATGCCCTACTTGGCTTCTTGGACTGCGCTCCTTCATGACGGGGGGGGGGGGGGAGGAAAGAGTGATCCTCTTCCAAGTGTCCCCTCACAGTAAATTATACTGATCTTCATGATATGATCCTTCCCTTCATGCTTTGATCAGCAGTGAAATAGCGGATGCGGACAGATCACTGGGCATCAGAGTCAAGATGAATACAAGAACAGACCTCTCAGTGCTGTTGTTTCAGGCTCAGACAGATATCACTGAACTATTTAGTCTTCAAAACAGGAACGGAGTAAATTTTCACAGCCACAGTCACAAAACACTTTTCCCTATGAAAGCTTAGATCTGGGAGAACAAGGTGGCAGCTCAAAAGAGGTGGTGAAATACAATACTGCTATATACTCCCCTTACTCCTAATTAAAGCCTGACCTGTTCTCTGTACACCAGTATCAGGTATGCTATTTGGTTCAGCACCTATTTCAGCACAGTAACTATCAAAGCATTTGGCACACAAATTCCTGGATGGTTCAGTATATGAGTAACTTCTCTTCTTTTGCAATTACAGTGTAGCATTAAAAAAAAAAAAGGAAGGAAGGAAGACTGCTTAGAAGCTTCAAACCTTATCAGTGTAACAAAGTGTTGAAATCAGACTACTCTGATTGTTGCATGTCTACCTCACTTGACCAAATTATGCATATTTGTTGCCCCTGACAAGCATTACCCAATGCACTAGAGAGAGATCAGCAAAACCTCCGAGCCCTGCTTGAGGCACCCAAGGGAGATTTTTTGTAAGTCAGCATACAGCCAGGCTGAAAAGCTTCAAAGGTCAAAGCTTTGAAACTGACGCATCAGGACTTGGTTCCAGTAAAGCCCACATCAGCACAGACCTCCCTTCCATGTCCCCATAAGCCCAATTGTCTAACTGACCCACTGAAATGCCCAGCACTAACAACACTGAGTTCAAGGGCTCCATTATGCATCTGCTTAGACACTTCAAGTCTGTGGTAGGAAACTTCAGTTTACTGAATGAAACACAGCCTTCTTACAAGAGGCTCACCTAAATCAAAGCAAACCACCCCTCCTAGATCAAACAACCAGTTTACATCAAGGAATCCTAATTTTACTCTCCTGCATTCTCAAGCTTGAAGTGCAACAGAGAACAACAATTCAGATCTCACTGGATGTTCCAGTGGAGAGTTAGGATCTCTCCATGCAGTTGGAATGCTTTTTTTGCCTCCATTGATGTTCACAGTTGGAGGGGGGGGGGGGGGAGAATTCAGCATAAAAAGCTCTGGCCTCAACCCCAACATGCCTGTCCCTCTTATACTGATGCTTCACAAACCACTTTCAAGGCTCCCCCTTGAATAGGGACAGGTTGAAGATCGTAACTCACCCTATCTGGACTTAAATGAATCAGAGGATCCTGATGTTAAATACATCCCTACCTATAGGGGAACAGAGACCTTGACTTTACAAGGGAGGACCTCATTCTCCACCAAACCTCTCCCCAAATTCTTACCAAAGTTGCCCAAGATAATTGTTGAAGCCAACATAGTAATCTATAAGGGCCATAAATGAGGGACCCAGGAATCCCTAGGAAATATGAATTGTGCCCTTACACCCATTTTGAATCAGGTGGTGAGAACATGTGACTGACTTCTCCCACAGCTGCCTCCGTCCTAAAGGCAGACAGAGGGGAGAGAAATAAAACCTACATGACCAAAAGTCAGGTTGAGCTTTGTAAGAAAACCACTATCCTGGTCAATTCTCTCATCCTCAAAGGCACACACCTGGCTCATCTTGAGGAATGGGCAATATTGGATACTATATATGGTGACAATGGACACCCTCACCAGTGAATGCCCAAAGGTCTGCAAGCACCTGGGTCCCTAGAAAAGTTCCAGAGAAACTGGGTAGCCACCTTAGATCAGAAAAAGGCTGTTTGGGGAGCATGTAGAGTGGTTTTACAAAAGGAAGAAACATAGCATTGCATTTTCTATGGCCTGCATCTCACCCCAGGGGTCCTTCCTTCCAGAGTAGGATAAGATAGGTTTTGCATCAACTGGCTTCCAGGGTTTACTGAGCCTTTAGTCAACACCATTACCTGGACCTTATTCTCAGAAGCAGACTGGAAGCCTTTTACTCCTGATGGTCCCTGCTCAACTCAGACACACAGACATTAGGTTTCAGAAAGCCATCCTGACTGCATGCATTTCACTCCCCTCTCCCCCCATATCTCCCTCTCCCCACAAAAACACACCACAATGTTTTTGTGTTTATCAATGCCAGGAAGAATTGCTGCAGGGAAATCCAATCTGGCCTGGCAAAGAGCAATCAAGGCAGTGTCACAGGTGAAAGACGAAAGGGGGTTTACTCTAGATATTTCCTGACACACAGAGATCAGGAAACTGCATCAATATCTAGTCAAAAAAGTTCAAGGTCATTACCCCAAGAACCATCACCCCTCTTCTGGATATAAGAGAACGACTGTGCATCCTCTGGACTTTGAAGATGCTTATAAGCATATAGAGATACTTCCTAAACAACAGTAGGATTTGCTGCAGCGAGAACAGCACTGCCAGTTATGTCTTGCCTTTTGTGGTGGCATAAGCTCTGCATTTTTTTTATTAAATGCACTCTTATCCTGTGTAGATACTTGGACAATTAAGGGATTAGAGACAACACTCTGGTGAGTGCTGAAACATCAATCTGTCACCACTGGAGTGCCGGAGTTGTTAGAATTCAAGACTGACTGCTGGGATTCTGGTAGTTATTGGTAGGGCTCCGTGTCTGTCACAGAAGCTGAGGAAGTCATGGATTCTGTGACTTTCTGCAACCACCATAACTTCTGCAGTAGCAAGTGTGGCTGGCTCTGGGGCCAGCTGATCAGGTGGCCCCAGGGACAGCCACACCGGTGGCTGCTGGAGCTGTCATGGGGCCAGCCGCACCAGTGGCTGCTCAGGTGGCCCCAGGCAGCTGGCCCTGGATACCGCCCGAGCAGCAGCCGGCGCGGCTGGACCTGGGGACTGCCTAAGCAGCAGTCCTGGAGGCAGCCGGATTAGCTGCTGCTCGGCAGCCCCCGGCAGCTGGAGCCGCTGGCCCCAGGGCACATCCCCGCCCCCCCCTGCAGTGCCTCTCCCAGCAACAGCTCCCTCCAGGGACCTCCCAGAGCAGCGGCCCCCCCAGTTAAAATTTAGTCAGGGATTTTTATAGTACAAGTCATGGTCAGGTCATGGGCTTTTATTAAAAATACTCATGACCTAAGGCTAAATCGTAGCCTTAATTATTGGAATACAAAGCCTTCCAAGTAGTTTCCATGGCAAATCACTATTAAAAGGTTTTCAAGTGGACTTTGAGGTCCTAATGGAAGAAAACAATACAAGGACTTTCACAGCACACCTGGCTAACAGACTCTAAGCCTCTTTAGCATGGTAGGAGACAAGAGGCAATATTTAATTTGAAATCCATTCCTAAGACACCTCTCGTCCAGACTGTAGTGATGACAGATTTGTCCACCATGAGAGGAACTATGAATACAGAACGCCACACACTGAGAACATGGTCTATCCAGAAACAGTAGTTGCACATCAGATGTCCTGAAAATGCAAGCAGTCTAAGAACCTTTAGAGACCTAGTATTACAAAAGGTGGTTCTGGTTCAAGTAAACAAAACAGAGAGACACCAAGTCGCACCTGCTGGCAGCCCTGCAGGCACAGGAAAGAGCTTTATTCTATAAGATTTTCCAAGCTGCCACATACATGGCAGAGAAGATCATCATCATGCAATTGATATTACCGATTCTTACTGGTGGTCCTTAGATAAGAAAGAGTCAGCACAGCTTTGACTAGTCAGGGACACCAGAGATAAGTTTCTTTACTACTCACTGCTTCAAGCTGCCAATCGTCTCATGGCATGAAGGAGACCACATTAGCAAAGAATGTCTTCACCTATATATTTCCTTTCCACCAGCCCAACTCACAGCATAGATCCTGCAATTCTCAGTAGAAAAAAACAAACAAAAACAAAAACCAACTCAGTGACCATATACCGACCGGCCCAGACAGATTTTCAACTGTTACAGATAGCTAAAGGCAGTCCCATCAACCTGAGAATTTGGACTCAGATCCCTCAACCAGGTATTAGCCCAGCCTCTCCGTCACAAGGTAGAGATCATTAAGCATAAAGGGTAACATTTTCAAAAGAGTTTAAATAACTTAGAAGCCTAAATCCTCCCACTGACTTTCAATGGCACTTAGGCACTTTTGAAAATGTTACCCGCCAACTCCAAGCCTACCACCATTTTCAAGGTCATCTTCCATACGAACCTGTAACTCCAAAGAGAGAAGGTTTGCAGGGAGGTACGATCAGGCCCAAGGGGACTCCTTCTACTTCAGGGGTTCTCAACCTTTTTCTTTCTGAACACCCTCCCCTCCCGCAACATGCTATAAAAACTCCATGGCCCACCTGTGCCACAACAATTGTTTTTCTGCATATAAAAGCCAGGGCAAGCATTAGGGAGGTAGCAAGCAGGGCAATTGCCCAGGGCCCCATGACACAGGGAGCCCCGTGAAGCTAAGTTGCATAGGCTTCAGCTTCAGCCCCGGTGGCAGGGCTCAAAGCCCTGGGCTTCAGCCCCATGTGATGGGGCTTTGGCTTTCTGCTCTAGTGGCAAGTCTAATGCCAGCCCTGCTTGCCAGACCCCCTGAAACCTGCTCACAGCCCCCAGACCCCTGGTTGAGAACGACTGCTCTACTTGGCTCACAAAGACTGCTGGCTCTCTACCTGCAATCCCAACTGAAAGTCTAACTGCATCCTAGCTTGACAGCTCTTACAGACTAACCAGAGATAGACCAACACCTTAGCAACCCCGGCCATCAAGTTAATACAGGGATTGACACTTTTGTTGTTTTTAATAAAACCCCCTATGCCATCCGATTATTAATGTGATCCTGACAAAGTTGATGAAAGTTTAGATTGATCCATTCAGTACCAGAAAACTCAGGTTTCTTCTATGAAGGTCAGTTTTCTGGTGGCAGAAACTTTAGGGTCTTAGTTTCTCTCAATTTGAGCTATTTACCAATTTATCTTATGCCTTATAGGATAAGGAAATGCTGCAGACTCATCCAAAATGCCTCTCCAGAGGCAGTTTTGGAAATACACATTAACTCGGTGTTTAAAAAACAAACAAACAAACAAAAAAACAAAACAAAAAAAGTGGTACTTCTTCCATGCTTTGCCAACAAAGTAAGTTCTACCAATGTGAGACATCACTCATAGAAGATCGAGTGGATATCCAAAATGCATGTTCTCTTGTCTCAGGTTCCCTTCACTGGAGTCCAAATACATACATGGCCGTTAACAAGTGAACTTCCTCGGGGTATCATATGATCCACTGAGCTTCTTCAGCTTCACTTCCCTTTGAGGGAGCTCAGATGCCCTATTTGACCCTGTGGATAGGTCTATGCCACAATTAAACACATGGGGGTTAGCCCGTGTCAGCTAACTTGGGCCAGCCACGGGAGTTTAACTGTGGTGTAGCCATAGCGAGTTAGGCTCCTTCTTGAGTAGGGTTGGAAAAAAAGGGGAAGTACTCTCTCAAGCCTACTAACCAGTGGTGCCAAAAAATGCTGTCATAGTGTATTGTGCAGATCTTCATACCATGAACTTCCCTCATTTGTTACACGCTCTGATGAGCAAGAAGTCAACAATGTTGATATTTAACCCATTATGAGAGGCATCCACGTTAGCACCTATGAGATGAACGGGATAATTTGCACCCCTTAGAACTATTGTTTCAGGTTCTGCAAATACAGGCAGATGTGACTTCATCCATTAGCCTCAAATGTGACCCGAGTGTAACTCAGTGACCATAACAGCAGAGACCTTTTGTTAAAGAGTTAGATTGTGGAGAACAAGAAAAGAGCATGAAAGAGTTGTCTGTATGCTGTAGTGTTACATACCAGTTAAGCCCTGATAACCCTACAGTCTTGTCAGAATTCTTTCCACACCCATCCCATTGATATTCCTAAGAGGACCATTTCTAAACAGATGTCTAATTGTACTTCACAGTGCAACGATCTGGCTGGCCTGAAACTAGGCCATTGTTAAGGCTCAATGAGTTGACGCAAAACTGCCCCTTTGGATTGTTTCAAAGATGTTTCCACACAAACGTCTCTAAAGTATAGCTACATGGTCCTCTCAGTGCATTTAGAGCATTGTTGGCTTTGACTTCCAGGAGGGGATCCTGTTTCAAGCTCATTTTTCTTTTGAGATATCCCTCATGCTTACCATGCAGAAGTGAGACTCCTACAGAGACAATGGCCCTGATTCTCATGGCGTGCTACTCTTACAGTGCTGCAGCTGCACCAGTATATTTGTGCTGCTGTAGCGTTTACTGGCAACACTAAGAGCTTCTCCCATCGGTGTAGGTACTCCATTTCCCTGAGAGGCAGTAGCTATGTTGACGGGAGAAGCCCTCCCATCGATATAGCGTTGTCTACACCAGGAGTTTGGTCAGTATAACTGCATCACTCGAGGGGGTGGATTTTCCATATCCCTGACTGACATAGTTATACCAACGTAAGTTTGTAGTGTAGACTAGGGCTGAGAAGCAATAATGAACAGCAGGCCTAACACTGGCAGATCCAGCCACCCAAGGATTCCCCCCTGCATAAGGCAATCCTCAGGTGGGATAGAGCTGCTGTAGTGGCTATTGCCATAGTTCCCAACAGAGAGGTATGGCTGGGGAAGAGGCACCACAGTCAGAGGCCCCTGAATCTGGCTGATCCCATTGTCAAAATGACCCCTTCAGGATACAGGCAACCACCAGGCTGTTCTAATGTACACTAGAAACCAGGCTGGCACCTGACAGCTCCAGGTGAATGTGAATGTGAATGTGGCTGGAAGTCACTTTGGCTCCACCTCAAAATCTGTACCAAAAATAATTTGGCCAAGCTGGTGAATCTGGCCCAGTACCTCTAAAGAGGGGAATGTTATTTACTGTCATTCTGCTTCCCTGATACTGTCACAATGCCAGATTCCCACTTATCCACCCGACTGCCCCTCTGAGTTTGTAGGTGTTTCCTTTCTCCTCTCCCCACACTATTTTCATTATAGGCATAATTTTGCTATCCTGTTGATCATCTTTAACTTCTTCTTTCCCCTTAGAGCTTTGCCCCTTCGCCAAAAGAACAGAATAGAATGTTCAGAAAGCAGCATTTATACTTGCTAGAGAGTAGAGAACAGCTATCAGGAGAAGGCTTGGCTCAGAAGCTACCCAGTTACTACTGCCCTCAAGGGTCAAACAAGGGGCACTAAGGAGTTGGAGTACTTCATGTGTTGCATTAAAAACTAAGTTATTTCTCATAAAGTTTATAAAGTTTTAAATATTAGGATGTTACACTACTGCTTCATCTACATTTAAAAGTTAGATCAATATAGCTACATTGCTTAGACTGCGGAAAAATTTCACACCGTAAGTACCGGAGTTAGGTTGACCTAACGCCCAGTGAGCCGTGGCTAGGTCGATGGAAGTATTCTTTTGTCAACCTAATTATCACCTCTCAGAGAGTTAGTTTAACTACAGGGATGGAAAAACCCCTTCCATCGATGTAGAAAGCATCTACATTATGGTGCTACAGTGGCAAAGCTGAGCCAATGGAATATATACATACCACAGGTGAAGTTATAAATATATTTATGTACAGTCATGGTAATCCATCACCTGCAATACTGTCTAGTTTTGAGTACCTTTAACTGGAGATGTTCAAGTCCTGGAAGAGGGGTAACCAAGAACTGTATTATAAGCATGATGAAGTCTTCAGCTTAGAATTTAGAACATCTCTCACCTCATGCTCTTCAAGACCAAATTTCCATCCCTCTCCCCCTCCCCCTCTCCTCCCAGTGGCATATATGTAACAGAACCGGCTCTTACATGGTTTTAAAGAAAACCACAGCGAAAGTCAGACAACACCAAATAGCTCCACGGAACAGAACTTCTCTGCAGTTTTCTTCTCACTCTTCCTGTCCCACCTCCAAATAACCCCTCATTTCAATTCTAGACCTCTGTTCAACAGGGACCGGCACTTATGCTAAGCAGCATTTTAGTGATAGGAGAAATGACTTCTGGGCTCTCATGCCTGTCCCTCTACCTAACACCCTATAGTAACTCAAGGGGAAGAAACTGTTTTAAAGGATCAAGTCACTAATCAGATCAGCAAAGGACAGACTGATCCACCCAAAGACTGATCTCACCCACCCTCTGACCGGTCTCTATCTGAGCACAAAAGCCTGACAAATTCAGCATGTGGCACCCTGTATGTCCATTTCAATATGAGACTTGAACCAGGGCTTTGGAGCGGAAACCCGGAGCTGGAGCGCGGACCAGTAGGTTTTATGCCTGGAGCTGGAGCAGAGCAATTCAAAAATTTGATTGCTCCAAATCCCTGTGGAATACAACAGAAAGCAACTCATCCATTTGAATTTACTAATTCCTAGCGCTCACTCCCCCCCAGTGATAGAGCTGTTTCCAGCTTCAAACACCCAAAATTACATCCGAGCCTCTGTTTCCATTAGTAGAAAGTTAGGCTGATCAACTCAAGTATCATCCAGATGCCAAACCAGTGCAACTGTTCAAATAAACATATGAATTTTATACAACAAATAGTTTCAGGTACTACATCTTTCCCCCCTCCCCCAGTCACACAAATTATAAAAAACACAAAAACGGACTTCTAAAATGTGTCTTCCTCCACCCACCGAGTGATCTATACCAGAACCACACAAGCAAAAAAGGAAAGAATGAAAATGATACAAAGTATTGTAAAATACAATAAACTAAAATAAGATAAGACAAGACTGTTTTCCCCCTCATCTTTCAATTAGAAGTAACACACCAATACTGGCCTCAATGAGTATGTCTACACTGTAGCTGGCAGCAAGACTACCAGCGCAGTAGACAGACTTGTGCTATTATGGTTCAAACCTGCACACTAAAAACTGCAGTGTGGACACTGATGCACAGGCAGACACTCAGGCTAGCCACTGAAACTTGGACTCACCTGACCCCCTAGGTCTGTCTCCACCAGTGCAACAATGTCAACACTTAGCACACTAGCTTAAGCCCCACTAGTGCAAGTCTGTTTACCCAAGCCAAGAGGCTTGCTCTCAGCTGTAGTGTAGACATACCCAAAAGGCACAATGACAATTTACGTGAGCTGCACTACTAAGTCTTTGCCATGTCCACATGTATATGAAGATAGTTACAGTTATTGTGAGAATCACAAGTTATAATTTTTAACTGTATTAGATGAATATAACTTTTGTATTACAAAAAAGCTGGAGAATATCCTTCACTGATTGCATGTCCAAGTGTGCAGATGTAATAAAGGCATTGTCTAGTGATCTGAACCCATGACTGGAAGTCAGAAGCACCTGAAGTTGTGAGGGGAGGGGGAGGGAGGAGGGAAGAGGAGGGGGAGGTTGTTTATTTTTCATAGGGTTTAAAAAAAAAAAAAAAAAAACCACCACCACGTGAAATTGACAAGGCCATGTTGTGCCATCTGTTTCTAAACTCGACACCCCAATGATTTAAGAAATGGCAGCATTGTGTGGCCTCCAGATGGGTATATAATAGAAATACCACAACTACATGCTTCAAGAGAGGTGAAGACAGAGGCACTAGATGCAGTTATATATAACATACACATGTATTTAGAATGCCCAAGTTCCTTTATCAGACAAACTACATCTGTCAGACTTACCCTCACCGTTTCACTTTTCGTATATCTAAAATTAAGGATACTTCTCTACCTGACGGGAGAGTTGAGAGGATTTACTTGCTACTATCTATTAGGTGCTTTGAAGGTGAAGCACACTGAAGAGCTAAATATTATTCAATGTGCAGCATTCCAATTATAACAATTATCTTTTCATACATTTGTAATACCAGATTGTTCAAAATTAGAGGAAAACACACAGAAATAACAAGTTGTGTGTTTGAAAAAGTATCAAGTTTCTTTACACAGACTTGTCTACACCAAGGAACAAACCCATGACAAGTTTTAAAATTATTAAATTTGATTTTTTTTTTTTTAAAAGCAAAGCATCAAAATAATAAGTGGTTAAGTTGTGAAGTACTATCTCCCCACATATACCCCTGCTGTCTCCCGGCCCCCCACCCCTTCCCCAGACCAAGATAATAACTCAGGTAGAGTTTTAGTAAGCTTCCTAATAAAATGTGTTTGAGGAATCATGCTTGTTTAGAACAAACATGCAAAGTTTCACCCCAAAATGTAGCTTAAGGAAGTTGAAAAGCTCATGAAGTCATAGGCTTAGAATTAAATTGCTTCTTCAATTGCTATGCTGTAATCAAAGCCGTGAAATCCTGTCGAACCTCTGAGGTTCAAATTCTAAATCTTATGGTTTAAATTACCTTGGATTGTGATGGAAAGAATATTTAAGCACTATCCCTCTTCCCATCCCCCCAAAAAAGATTTTTTCCCACCCCATATGTTGGATCAATGCCAGATACTACACGCACAAACAAACTCTATATGTTGTATACATGAAAGAAACCAAAACAATGGTAAATGGCCACTCATGTTCCACATTAATTTATAAACAGGATTCTAAGGGAGAGAAATACGAATGAGATAAGACAAGAAAGATGATAGGAACAACAGTAATATTTAATTGTTACGGATAAGATAGAAAACACACATAGAAAAACATCACATTTCAAAGAAGTGTGTTAGCATTTACATTTGACATGTGGAAACTTCAGCACTTTTGGTGATACAGTGGTCTATTTAAGTGGCTCTAGATTCAAGGTTTTAACAGGACTCAACAAACCTGCTCTGAACTGCATGAAACAGCAGTTGCCTCTTCCCACTGCCTTGGGTCAAATGTTTGACCCTATCTATTTTTTTATGAAGTTATGACTTGAGAATTATACCGTATAATCTGTTCACAATGTGTGTTACTCCTACTAACCTTAGCAGGAGTTATGTAGTGCATGCAATGAGAATTTTTAAATTAAGTATTTAGAATTCAGAAGGAAGTAGATCAATGATGCAGACTATATGAGCTATCAGGGGGTAGCCGTGTTACTCTGTATCTACAAAAACAACAAGGAGTCTGGTGGCACCTTAAAGACTAACAGATTTATTTGGGCATAAGCTTACGTGGGTAAAAACCTCACTTCTTCAGATCTGAAGAAGTGAGGTTTTTACCCACGTAAGCTTATGCCCAAATAAATCTGTTAGTCTTTAAGGTGCCACCAGACTCCTTGTTGTTTTTATATGAGCTAGTGTCAAATACAATGCAGCATGAATTTAAAACAGGCTAAGCTCTAAATTAATTTAGGTGAAATTCTATTAGAAATATATGAGAAAAGGAAATAGCTTTGTGGTATGCAGTAATCAGTAGTACAAAGGGGAAAAAGTTACTGAAGACAAAACAATGCTATTAAGCACAACTGCTAATACAAAGCATTGAGAGCTAGGATGAAAAGAGGTCAGAACACACAAGTTTCCTTATTTTTATCTCCAAAGAGTCTTAACAAAAAGTAATCCACATTTGCCAATTTTTACCTAGACCAGAAATAGTCTTTAATTAGTAATTTAAAATTAAAAAGTCTCTAAACCATGTCCATACACGCAGGTTTCATTCAGCAAGATATCAGCATCTGAAGATATTCAGAGATTATAAAGCCAGAATGAGCCATTGCTATAATTTAGTCTGACCCCAGTATAGAACAGACCATAGAACTTCCCTTGACTTCTGTTTGAACTGGATATCTCTTTTAGAAAAGCATATCTATACACTATGCAGAAGCTTTAACTGTTATGTCTCCAGCAACATACTGACTACTCCAAAAGGTGGCAGAAGCTTAAAGTCTTGTTATATCTAGTACCCAATAGAATTTAAAGGAACCTGCAAAGAAGATAGACAAGGAAGAGACTCAATTACAATAATGAAACTGACTTTTCCTTCCCTTCCAAAACACGCTTTAATTCAAAATAAGGGGTAAAGAATGTTCATGTGAGCTCTTCTAATTTTTGTGTAAGGAAGGAGAGCAGAATGATTTAATGACTCCCACTTGGGAGAGTGAATCTCTTACTTGTAATTACCTTTTCCCTATCTACCCGATCATAGATTCTCCTCTCAGTTGCAATAAAATCATTACATGTATAACTGTGACTGGCTCCTACTGCTCCGCGTCCCAATTCCTGCACACCTTTATATCGTTGAGTGGCAAGTTATTGCTGTTTCCGTTTTCCTCCCAATACAAATCTACATTTCTCTCAAGCCGGCTCGTGGACAACGGGAACAGACGGGGGGAGGGGGAGGAAGGGATGTCTTCTAGTTGTTTCTCTGTTGGCCAAATTCAGACGGGGGGGAGGCAAAGGCCTCCTATTTCAACCCAGCGGCCCCTGCTCAGCTCAGATCCGAGTTATCTGGCCCCCACGTGGAAAGAGGAAGGAAGCGGAGCGACTCTAAGCATGGGCACCATCAGGGCTCTGAAGCACCAGGCTGAGGAATAGAGATGCCTGCAGTCTCTTACCTTGTCCAGCTCATCGTGCAGCTCGGCCAGGCTGGGCCGGATGAGCTTCTCGCCCAGCTCGGCGGCCGTGTGCCGGTAGTGGTCTATCCTAGGCACGGCGTCCATGGTGTTGTGGCCGAAGGTGCGCAGGTAGTAGGTGTTGGTGTGGGTATCATAGTAGTAGTGGTGATGCCCGCCGCCGCCCCCGGAGTGGAGGCTGCCCTCGCTCAGGACCGTGTCGCCCCCGTTCTGGAAGCTAACACCGCCGCCCTCCGGGCCCCCGCCGTGCTCAGCCGGGCTCTCATCACCGGCCGATGGGTCCACAAAGTTCACCCGAAACCTGCCCTTGGCTTCCTCGCTGCCCTTCGCCGCCACGCCGCCCTGCCCGCCAGGTTTCTGGGGCTCGTCCGCCGCCGCCCGGCCAGAGCCCTCCGCCACCAGGTCCACCTGGAAGCGGCTCTGGCTCGGACCCAGCGGTCTGCACAGCGCATCCCCGGCCGCTGTCGCCGGAAACAGCCCCGCTTCAGGCTCAGCGCCTGCGGCCGGCGCATCCCCAACGCGAGCCGGCAAACGTGACGATTCCTCAGCGCCTCCCGCCGCCGCTGTCGCCTGCTGCTGCCGGGTGGAGCCGGACGGCGGCTGTTTCCCCTCCATGTCTCCGGCTCAGGCTGCAGCGAACAAGCGACAGCCCCGGCTGTCTCTGAAACCCGAGCGGCGGCTCCGCTGCTTTAAACGTCCAACCACCAGCCGGGCTGCCCCAGACCACGCAACGCGCCGCGCCCGCCCGCCCCTCCTCGCCTCTCCCCTCCCTCCGCCGCAGCGCCAGGTGATGATGCTGTTGCTACTGCCGGGGCGGCTCTTCTGTCTCGTCCGCCCGCAACAAGCCCCTGACCCCGGAGAGACAGGCAGTAACAGCCGCCTTGCTGCGCGCTCCGCACCGGCACTCCGCGCGGGGCCAGCGACCCTCGCCCCCGACCAGGCGTCCCGGCTGAGGAAACACGCGGTGCCCGCTCCCCACTGAGCTGCCTGACCTAACCCCAGAGCCACCCTGACGCCGGCGAGCCCGACACCCCGAGCAAGGGCCCCACGCACGGCACTGATACCCCGAGCAGGAGGCGGAGCGGTGCTCGCCCAGCCCCAAGGCACTGACAGCGCCGCGCTGCGAGCAGCCGGCAGAGCGGGCCGGGCTCAGCCAATCGTCGCTCCGCGCCGCGGCTCGGGGCTGGGTCTTTAAAGCGACACGAGGCCGGGCTGGCGGCGGAAGTGGCTCCTTTCCAATCCCCGTCCACTGGGACTCGCTCGCCTTCGGCCCCAACGAGCCTGGCTCCGCTTCCCTTCTCGGGGCGGGTGCGGCAGCGGGGGGCGCCGCCTGTCTCGGAGGCTCCTCCTGCACCTTCCTGCCGGCCGCGTTGCGGCGGGAGGAGACACCCTGCTCTGGGCGGATGCTAGCGCCGCTACTGCTGCATCCGCCGCCGCCGCCTCCTCGGAGGGAGGGGGCAGGCTGCGATCGCGCTGCCCACGCAGCCTCAGCCAGCCCCCGCGGTGGCGGCTGCGGCTGGTGCTGGTGCCGGCTCCGTCCCGCCCCCTGGGGCCTAGCCTCGCGCTCGCCCGCTCCCCCGGTTTGAAAGTTATCAGCCCGCCGGCTCTGAGTCTGCAGGCTGCGGCGCGGTGGGAGATCTCGCGAGAAGAACCAGAGGCGAAGCTCTTGGGGCGACGGGGAGGTGTGGGCTACCCGAGGCGGGAGGGGGCTGGAGACTGCTTGAAGCAGGAGGCGTCGGGGGTAGGTCAGGGGGATGCTGAGCAGCAGGAGCCTGGGGGTTACGGTAATTACTGCCGTTTTCACGTTACCCTTCTTCTGCCTGTGGGGCGAGACGGGTCCTCACCAGGGGTGTTCCACCCACTTCAGAGGGGCCGTGTGGGGGCTGAGAGCCCAGGCTCCCACCTCCCTGCACAGCTCCCGGCTCAACGGTGCTGGAACACTTTTTATAGTGGGGGTGCTCAAAGCCAGCTAACCAAACTGTAAAGCAGTGGTCCTCAAACTCCCCAGTTTGGAAAAGAGAAGACTAAGGGGGGACATGATAGAGGTATATAAAATCATGAGTGATGTTGAGAAAGTGGATAAGGAAACGTTATTTACTTATTCCCATAATACAAGAACTAGGGGTCACCAAAAGAAATTAATAGGCAGCAGGTTTAAAACAAATAAAAGGAAGTTCTTCTTCACGCAGCGCACAGTCAACTTGTGGAACTCCTTACCTGAGGAGGTTGTGAAGGCTAGGACTATAACAATGTTTAAAAGGGGACTGGATAAATTCATGGTGGCTAAGTCCATAAATGGCTATTAGCCAGGATGGGTAAGAATGGTGTCCCTAGCCTCTGTTCGTCAGAGGATGGAGATGGATGGCAGGAGAGAGATCACTTGATCATTGCCTGTTAGGTTCACTCCCTCTGGGGCACCTGGCATTGGCCACTGTCGGTAGACAGATACTGGGCTAGATGGACCTTTGGTCTGACCCAGTACGGCCTTTCTTATGTTCTTATGTTCCCCCTCCCCCCCCCTTGTCTCTGCCCCCGCCCCCCAAGAGCTGGGTCTGGGAGCGGGGCTGTGGCTCTGGGGAGGAGGCATTGACAGAGGTAAGGGGGCCGGCAGCTGGGACCCCAGATGGAGGTGGGCAGCGGCTGGGACTCTGGGCACAGGCTGAAGGTGCTGCAGCACCCCCTGCATCCTTAGTTCCTATGCCTATGTCCTCACTGAGAGCTCACCTGCCCCCTGGGCGCTCAGCTCTGTGCTGCTGGGAACTAGGCTACTGCTCAGGCTCCCTACTGTCACCCAGGCTCAAAGCCTGGCTGCCCCCCACCCCCCAGGCTCTTGGCTTCCTGCTCCCAGCAGGGAACCAGGAACCTGCGTGCAGCTGGGCTCCTCGTGCGGAGCGGGGATCCAGGAGCCTGGGGGAGCAGCTGAGCTCCAAGTGGAGCCCCCTCTGGTGTGACAGCCGGAGCTGTGAGCTGGCACTGGGTTCACAGCAGGGAGCCTACTAGCCTTTTTTGTCAATTTCAAGGCTCCAGCAGAGATCTGTGAAATTGACAAGAATGACAGCCAACAGCAGATGTAAGAAATGCAGTGTCTACAGCAGGGGTGGGCAAACTTTTTGGCCACATCTGGGTGGGGAAGTTGCATGCAGGGCCATGAATATAGGGCTGGGGCAGGGGTTTGGGATGCTGGAGGGGGCTCAGGAAAGGGGGTTGCGCTGCAGGGAGGAGTGGGGAGTACTGGAGGGGACTCAGGGCAGGGGATTGCAGTGCAGGAGGGGTGTGGGGTGCGGCAGGGGGCTCAGGGCAGGAGTTTGGGATGCAGGAGGGGGTTGGGGGCTCAGGGCAGGGGGTTGTGGTGCAGGAGGGGTGTGAGGTGCGGCAGGGGACTCAAGGCAGGGGGTAGGGGTGTGGCAGGGGCTTCGGGTGCAGGCTCCAGTCCGGCGCCGCTTACCTGGAGCGGCTCTGGGGTGGCAGCGGTGTGCAGCAGGACTAAGGCAAGCGCCCCACCTGCCCTGACCCCACGCTGCTCCCGGAAGCGGCCAGCACCACGTCCCTGCGACCCCTGAGGGAGCGGGGACAGAGGGCTCCATGCGCTGCCCTTGCCTGCGGGTATCTGCCCTCGCCCCTCCCCGCCCCCACGGGGGCTGGATCCGGCCCGCGGGTCATAGTTTGTCCACCCCTGGTCTACAGGAACACTGCATCACCCTAACTACACCAGCATAAGCCCTATGCCTCTCATGCAGGTGGAGTTATGTCAGTGGAGTAGGGCACTTACATCAGCAGGAGCAAGGCTGTAGTGTAGACACTGACATAATTAGGATGACGTAAGATGCCTTATGTCAACGTAACGCTGTACTGTAGACCAGGCCGAAGTCTTGCTCTCTGCCTGACTGTCTGAGCTGGGGGAATAGGTGAAGGGGGGAGGAGTCCCTAGAGACATAATGTCATGCAGGTGTGTGACACTTGGCAGGTACACAGGGGGGGCCACCTGAAGAGAAGAGTGTGGCCTGCCCCCGTGTCAGTATGAGGGTTACCAGCCCTGCCTGCTCCTCCAGGCACCATGGCACAGCTTACCACATTCACTCCAACTTGCTTCTTCCAACCCCCCTCAAATCATCAACTTACACCTTTGCCCTCATCTGCCTACCCTCCCTGTCACCTGCTTCAGTTCTCTCCCCACCCCCCATCTGCTGGCCCCCAGCCTCCCTTGCTGTCCCAATGGCCCTAACATTCCCGTTGTCTCCATTTCGATGCCAATGCCCACATGGGGTCTCTCCAAGCTCTGCCTCGCAGGCCCTGGCTCCTCATACCATAAAAAGTTAGCTGGGGTAGTCTGGTAAGATAACCCCTCATTCTAAATCTTCAGGCACTACCAAGGGGTCACTTCTCTTCTTTTTCCAGTCCTCAGGGGCTTTGGGATCTTTAGATGTTATTGCTCTTCTTCCAGTCTGCAGGACAGGAGCCCTGTTGACACCAAAGCCAACTGGACTTGGACTCTGCCTTTTATAAGCAGGACTTGGGGGAAGCCCTATTCCATAATGGGCAGTGTGTTTTTTCTGTCTTCAAGGGGAAACTCCATGCAATATGTGTAGGTCTTCCTCTGAGTAGAGAGACAAGCTCCACCCATAGGGAAGATTCTATATTCTACCCCTTAGATTCTGACTTTAAAGTATCTAGAGGTGGCAAAAAAATAGTAAAAGAATTTCACAAAAATATGCAAAGTTTCCATTATACAGGACTTAAAATGGGCCTGTCATTTTGTGGCATTTTCCATGCGACTTTTACTAAAAACAAGGTGTTGGTAAATGAAAATTTTCAAAAATGATTTCAGTAAAATCGGTAAAAAAAATTGCAGAAATTTCACAAAAAGGAACATTTCAATATCAATAATTCATAATTTTTTTAAAAAAAGGCCATTTTTGTAATGTAAATCTTTCATACAAAATTATTTTGAGCAGCTCTAAAAGTATCCTTTCCCTTCTGCTGAGGATGTGTCCCTTTCCCACTATACCTGCTCTCCTGTCAGGTGGGGAAGAAAATAAATATCACTGGAGTGAATGAGTAGAGAATGAGGTATCTGGAGATGAGTGAATGATAAATGGAGGAGAGAGCGGCTGGTGCAGGAGGGTGAAGTGAGCGTCATTTTCCCCACCTCAGCTTCCAAATCCATTCTATGCATGCAGTAAAATTCTCTCCCTCCTTGTATGGCAGATACACCTCTTTCCTTCATATGTTACAGATGTTCCCATTCTCTTCCCTCTCTGTGTGGCCCAATTGTTCATTTTGAAAGTTTGGTCATCCTATTTCTTTTCTCCCCCTCAACCATCCTGAGCCATGGAAGGTGTGATGGGTTTGGTCACAGAAACTCCCTCAACACTGTCACAAGATGTGCTGGGATACCACTGAGAACAAAACCCCCTGCCAGAGAAGGCTTCCCTCCACTCCTGTCTTGCTGAGCTAGACGCTCCAGTTGGCTACAGTACAGACCAAGAGGTTGGGCAACGCCCCTCTGCAGTTCTGCAAAAACTAAGGCCTGGTCTACACTACGAGTTTAGGTCGAATTTAGCAGCATTAAATTGAATTAACCCTGCACCCGTCCACACAATGAAGCCATTTTTGTCGACATAAAGGGCTCTTAAAATCGATTTCTGTACTCCTTCCCAACGAGGGGAGTAGCGCTGAAATCGACATTGCCGGTTCGAATTAGGGTTTGTGTGGAAGCAATTCGACGGTATTGGTCTCCGGGAGCTATCCCACAGTGCACCAATGTGACCGCTCTGGACAGCAATCTGAACTCGGATGCACTGGCCAGGTAGACAGGAAAAGCCCTGCAAACTTTTGAATTTCATTTCCTGTTTGCCCAGCGTGGAGAGCTGATCAGCACAGGTGACCATGCAGAACTCATCAGCACAGGCGACCATGCAGTCCCAGAATCGAGAAAGAGCACCAGCATGGACCATACGGGAGGTACTGGATGTGATCACTGTATGGGGAGACGAATCTGTGCTATCAGAACTCCGTTCCAAAAGACAGAATGCCAAAACATTTGAAAAAATCTCCAAGGCCATGATGGACAGAGGCCACAACAGGGACTCAACACAGTGCCGCGTGAAACTTAAGGAGCTGAGACAAGAGTACCAGAAAGCCAAAGAATCAAACGGTCGCTCCGGGACAGAGCCGCAGACATGCCACTTCTATGCTGAGCTGCAGGCAATTCTAGGGGGGGCTGCCACCACTACCCCACCCCTGTCCATGGACTCCGATGATGGGGTACTCTCAGTCGCCATGCCTGAGGATTTTGCGGACAGGGAAGATGAGGAGGAGGAGGACGATGTTGAGGAGAGCACACGGCACACTGTTCTCCCCGACAGCCAGGATCTTTTTCTCACCCTGACTGAAATACCCTCCCAACCCTCCCAAGGCGGTATCCCAGACCATGAAGCCATAGAAGGGACGCCTGGTGAGTGTACCTTTGTAAATATAAAACATGGTTTAAAAGCAAGCGTTTTTTAATGATTGATTTGCCCTGAGGCTTGGGATGCATTCATGGCCAGTACAGCTACTGGAAAAGTCTGTTAACGTGTCTGGGGATGGAGCGGAAATCCTCCAGGGATATCTCCATGAAGCTCTCCTGGAGGTACTCTAAAAGCCTTTGCAGAAGGTTTCTGGGGAGAGCAGCCTTATTCCGTCCTCCATGGCAGGACACTTTACCACGCCATGCTAGTAGCAAGTAATCTGGTATCATTGCATGACAGAGCCTGGCAGCGTATGGTCCCGGTGTTTGCTGGTATTCAAGCAACATCTGTTCTTTATCTCTCTGTGTTATCCTCAGGAGAGTGATATAGTTCATGGTAACCTGGTTGAAATACGGGAATTTAATTAAGGGGACATTCATAGGTGACCGTTCCTACTGGGCTGTTTGCCTGTGGCTGAAAAGAAATCCTCCCCGCAGTTAGCCACGCGGTTGGGGGAGGGGAGGGGCATTGGCGCTGAGCTGTTCGCGTTTGGCTAGCAGGGATCTTCCCTGATACCAGCCATGCGGTTGGGGAAGGGTTAAAGCGATCATCACAGAGAAAAGGATGTGTGGGGGGGCTTCACGCTGAGCTGTTCACGTTTGGCTAGCAGGGATCTTCCCTGATACCAGCCACGCGGTACGGTGGGGGGAGGGTTAAAGCGGTCGTCCCAGAGAAAAGGATGGGGGGGGGTTAGTTTGGTTTCTGCTGCTGCACGTTAACACGAAAACCGCAGCCCAAAATGGACAACTCAACAGGCTTTGCTTGGTATGGGAAAGGAGGGTGCTGCTGTTATGAAGGTTGCAGAAGCCGAAAGACTATGGCTTACCATGGCCGCCTGCAAGCCGAATTCTGTTGCCCGGCGTGTTTGATCTCTAACACCAAAGCCGCAGGCACTCAATATAAGATGCAAAAAATGACCTTGTACCGAAATCACATGTGCTATTTAATGTGAATAGTGTTGTTCACCGTGAAAGAGTATACCCATTGTTCTTTAAAATGTATCTTTTTAAATACTTCTCTCCCTTTTTTTCTTCCCGCAGCTGCAAATATTTCAAGCCTCCCTCCTCTGTCCCAAATAAGGTGGCGAAAAAAACGCACGCACGATGAAATGTTCTCTGAACTCATGCAGGCGTCCCGCACTGAAAGAGCTCAGCAGAAAGTGTGGAGGGACACAATAGCACAGGACAGGAAAGCAGTCAGTAAACATGAGGAGAGGTGGCGGCAGGAAGATCAGAGGAGGCAGGATGCAACGCTAGGGCTACTGCGGGAACAAATGGACATGATCCGGCGTCTGTTGGAGGTTCAGGAACATCAGCTGGAGAGACTGCTGCTGCAGCCCTTATTTAACGGCCCTCCCTCCTCCCCAAGTTCCATAGCCGCCGCCTCATCCAGATGCCCAAGAACGCGGAGGGGGGGAGGCTCCGGGCACCCAACCACTCCACCCCAGTGGACAGAAGGTTGTCATTCAACAAGTATTGAAGTGGCCTTTTCCTTCCCTCCTCCCCTCCTCCCACACCCCACCCGGGCTACCTTGTGAGTTATCTCCCTATTTTTATAATCAATTAATAAAGCATACATGATTTTTAAACGATAGTGACTTTATTTCCAAGCTGTGATCGAAAGGGGGAGGGCGGTTGGCTTACAGGGAATTCGAGTCAACCAAGGGGGGGGGTTTTCATCAAGGAGAAACAAACAGAACTCTCACACCGTAGCCTGGCCAGTCATGAAACTGGTTTTCAAAGCTTCTCTGATGCGCAGCGCTTCCTGGTGTGCTCTTCTAATCACCCTGGTGTCTGGCTGCGCATAATCAGTGGCCAGGTGATTTGCCTCAACCTCCCACACCGCTATAAATGTCTCCCCTTTACTCTCACAGAGATTGTGGAGCACACAGCAAGCAGCAATAACAATGGGGATATTGGTTTCACTGAGGTCTGAGCGAGTCAGTAAACTGCGCCAGTGACCCTTCAAATGTCCAAATGCACACTCTACCACCATTCTGCACTTGCTCAGCCTATAGTTGAACAGGTCCTGACTACTGTCCCGGGTGCCTGTGTACGACTTCATGAACCAGGGCGTTAAGGGGTAAGCTGGGTCCCCAAGGATAACTATAGGCATTTCAACATCCCCAACAGTTATTTTCTGGTCTGGGAAGTAAATCCCTTCCTGCAGCCGTTTAAACAGACCAGAGTTCCTGAAGACGCAAGCGTCATGAACCTTTCCCTGCCATCCCACGTTGATGTTGGTGAAACGTCCTTTGTGATCCACCAGTGCTTGCAGCACCATTGAAAAGTACCCCTTGCGGTTTATATACTGGCTGCCTTGGTGGTCCGGTCCCAAGATAGGGATATGGGTTCCATCTATCGCCCCACCACAGTTAGGGAATCCCACTGCGGTAAAGCCATCTACTATGACCTGGACATTTCCCAGAGTCACTACCTTTGATAGCAGCAGCTCAGTGATTGCGTTGGCTGCTTGCATTACAGCAACCCCCCACAGTAGATTTGCCCACTCCAAATTGATTCCCAACTGACCAATAGCTGTCTGGCATTGCAAGCTTCCAGAGGGCTATTGCCACTCGCTTGTGAACTGTGAGGGCTGCTCTCATCTTGGTATTCTTGCAGTTCAGGGCAGGGGAAAGCAAGTCACAAAGTTCCATGAAAGTGCCCTTATGCATGCGAAAGTTTCGGAGCCACTGGGAATCATCCCAGACCTGCAACACTATGCGATCCCACCGGTCTGTGCTTGTTTCCCGGGCCCAGAATCGGCGTTCCACGGCATGAACCTGCCCCATTAACACCATGATGTCCACATTGCCGGGGCCCGCACTTTGAGAGAAGTCTATGTCCATGTCCTTATCACTCTCGTCACCGCGCTGCCGTCGCCTCCTCGCCTGGTTTTTCAGCTTCTGGTTCTGCATAAACTGCATGATAATGCGTGAGGTGTTTACAATGCTCATAACTGCTGCGGTGAGCTGAACGGACTCCATCCTTGCCGTGTTATGGCGTCTGCTTGGGCAATCCAGGGAAAAGGGCGCGAAATGATTGTCTGCCGTTGCTTTCACGGAGGGAGGGTTGACTGACGACATTTACCCATAACCACCCGTGACAAATTTTTGGCCCCATCAGGCATTGGGAACTCAACCCAGAATTCCAATGGGCAGTGGGGACTGCGGGAACTGTGGGATAGCTACCACAGTGCACTGCTCGGAATGGCAACACTTGCCACAGTACTATGGAAGCACACCGCTGAATTAATGTGCTTAGTGTGGACGCATGCACTTGATTTTATACAATCTGTTCCCAAAAATTGACTTCTGTAAAATTGGAGTAATTTCGTAGTGTAGACATACCCTAAGATTCACTTAGCCCAGGGGCTTTTCAGTTAACAGGAAAAAGCCTTGTGGCACCTAGAGAGTAACGAATTGTTAGTCTCTAAGGTGCCACAAGGACTCCTCGTTGTTTTTGCTGATACATACTAACACGGCTACCACTCTGAAATCAGTTAACAGAGACTTTCCCAGCACCCAGTATTCAGTCTTTCTGGGAGCCTAAACCCCAAATGAATCCGTTTTGCTCTGCATGAAGCTTATACAGGGTAAACTCATAAATTGTCCGCCCTCTATAACACTGATAGAGAGAGATGCACAGCTGTTTGCTCCCACAGGTATTAATTACTTACTCTGAGTTAATTAATAAGCAAAAGTGATTTTATTAAGTATAAAAAGTAGGATTTAAGTGGTTCCAAGTAATAACAGACAGAACAAAGTACGGTACCAAGCAGAATAAAACAAAACATGCAAGTCTAAGCCTAATACAGTAGGAAACTGAATACACACACTCAGAGATGTCCCAATAAGCTTACTTCACAGACTAGTCTGGGCCCAATCCTTTTTAGACGAATGTTGTGGCTTATGGCCTGGGTGCAGCAATCACTCACACCCCCGTAGTTACAATCCTTTGTTCCAGTTTCTTTCAGACATCTCTTTGGAGTGGAGAAGCCATCTCTTGAGCCAGCTGAAGACAAAATGGAGGGGCTTCCAGGGCCTTTTATATTCTCTCTCATGTGGGCGGAAACCCCTTTGTTCTTCAGTGCAAAATCACAGCAACAAGATGGAGTTTGTAGCCACCTGGGCAAGTCACATGTCCATGAATGAGTCAGCTTTTTGCAGGCCGATGCCATTGTTTACATGTTAGTTTGAACGTTCCCAGGAAAGCTCAGATGTGGATTCGCGTCTTCCAAAGTCCATTGTCAGTTAAGTGTTTCTTGCTTGGGCACTTACTCAGAACAGTCCTTTCTCAAGAAGCTGACCAAATGCTTCACTGATACTACTGAGAATCAAACATTCAAATACAAGTACATGGCCAATATTCATAACTTCAAATACAAAAATGATACACACATAGAGACAGCATAATCATAATCAGCAAATTACAACCTTTCCATAGACACCTTACTTGACCTCCTTTGTACAAGATTTGGTGCAACTATAGGACCTTGGTTGTAACAATAATCTATATGGTCATAGTTCATTTCAATAACGTCACAGAAGAGATGAAGCAGGACCAAATGGCAACACCTTCTATCCTCAGACTTGGAGGGGAGACAGCAGGATGTCCCACCACCACAGTCACTAACTACCACTTACACAGTGGAGAAGAGACAGGCATAAATTATTTTTTTCTGCTTCTGTATTGTCAAAAAATAAAACCAGATAATGAAGGTTTTCGTTATTTTTATTTTCCTTTCCAAATTCTCACTAGTGCAAATTTGAAATCTAGTGGTTTCTTTGGGTTGAAGATACTGGTTATCATTGATACATAGTTTTGCTGAACTTAAATGTCAATACCGTAACCTTAAACATCACCTGGAAACTCACAGCCAGCCAGAGCAGAGCATGGAACACAGGTTGAATATGCTCACAGTCAGATTCTCCATTTATCAAACAGGTTGCCACATGTTTCATCAGCTTCGGTTTCTGGATGGATGTAAGGTGTAGCCCGCAAATAGAGTGCATTGCTATTATAGTATTATAAAAAAGAATTCCTAGTAGAAGACACCACCTAATCTCCGTTATATAGGACAACCTTCAAACATAGTAGATGTTTTTTGCAAGTTGGCAAAAAATGGTTTAGGTGCTTCAATACTACAGTGATGAGAGCTGTTTAAAAACCTGAATGAATAGATGGCTTTTTTCTGTTTGTATTTGGGTTGATAGACCCAAAAGAAAGAGGTGTGAGTTATGACAATAGCCACCAAAATAAATATCTTAGTTGTTTTTAAAATGTCAGCCTAACACCTGTTTAGGACACTTTCTTGATAACCGATAATGGCAATATGTATTACTCTCACATTTGAAAACTATTTTCAGGATAGGACTGATTGCAGCGTCTCACAGGCAGTATCTGAACTGAGTAATTTAAAGAAGAGGGTAGGAAATAACATCTTTGGCCAGTTTTGAAGCTCCTGGAAAATGGCTTGACACAACATTCAATCTGTGACATTGTAAATGCAAAATGTTCTTTAAAGGGCAATGAGAAATAGGACTGCTGCTGTTTATTTGATTCAATTTTTCAAAATGTATAACTTGTTGCTATTATTTTAAAATAATAATAATAAAAGGCCCAGACGCTGCAATGAGCTCTGCATGAATGAAAAGGTCTGTCTATATGTAATTCATTGAAGGCCTTCATTTCCAGAGCATGATAGTCCAAACCTCCTACCCAATTATATTTTTAAAATAAAAAAAAATGTGTTTACTTTGCGCACAAAAGTCTATAAGGTGCCAAACTTCATTTTTCAACTCCTTCACTTCTAGATGCATTTAACTTCTCAACAACAAATTTGGTGACAACCTAACAGGCTATCTAAGGCCAGAAGGGCCCGTTGTGATCCTCTAGTATGATCTCCTGCATAACACAGGCCTACAACTTCCCCAAAATAATTCCTAGAGCAGATCTTTTACAGAAACATGAAATCTTGATTTAAAAATAGTCAGTGATGGATAATGTCCCACGACCATTGGTATATTGTTCCAATTGTTAATTATTCTCACTGTAAACATTTATACCTTATTTCCAGTCTGAATTTGTCTAACTGTAACTTTCAGCTATTGGATAGTATTATGCCTTTCTCTGCATGGTTGAAGAGCCCATTATTAAATATTTGTTCCCCATGTAGGAACTGATAGACTGTAATCAAGTCACCCCTTAACCTTCTCTTTGTTAAGATGAACAGATTAAGTTCTTTGAGTCTATCACTAAGGTGTGTTTTTTTAATCTTTTAATCGTTCTCATGGCTCTTCTCTGAACCCTTTTCAATTTATCAACATCCTTGAATTGTGGGCACCAGAACTGGACACAGTATTCCAGGAATGGTCACACCAGTACCAAATACAGAGGTAAAATAACCTCTCTACTCCTCAAGATTCCCCTGTTTACTCATCCCAGGATTGCATTTGTTTTTTTGGCACATTGTCACACACTAGGAGCTCATGTTCAGCTGATTACCCATCATGACCCCCAAATCTTTTTCAGAGTCACTACTTCCCAGGTCAGAGCCCCCATCCTGTAAGTATGACCTACATTCTTTGTTCCTAAATGTATACATTTAGTTTAGCCATCTTAAAATGCATATTATTTGCTTGTGCCCAGTTTACAACGTGATCTAGATCACTCTAAATCCGTGACCTGTCCTTTTTATTATTTACCACTCTCCCAATTTTTATGTCATCCGCAAACTTTATCGGTAATGATTTTATGTTTTCTTCCAGGTCAATGATAAAAATGTTAAATAGTGTAGGGGCAAGAACTGATCTCTGCAGTACCCTACTGGAAACACACCTACTTGATGAGGATTCCCCTTTCACAATTACATTTTGAGACCTATCAGTTGGCCAGTCTTTAATCCATTTAATGTGTGCCGTGTTAATTTTATACTGTTCTTGTTTTTTATTCAAAATGTCACGTGTTACCAAGTAAAATGTCTTACAGAAGTTCAAGTATATTACATCAACACTATTACCTTTTTCAACCAAATTTGTAATCTCATCAAAAAAGGATATTGAGTTAGGTTGGCAGTATCTATTTTCCATAACCCATATTGATTTGCATTAATTACATTACCCTCCTTTAATTCTTTATGAATCAAGTCCCATATCAGCTTTTCCATTAGCTTGCACAGGATCAATGTCAGGATGACAGGCCCATAATTAGCTGGGTCATTTGGTTTACCCTTTTTAAAAATTCGTACAAGATTACCTTTTTCAGTCTTCTGGAACTGCCCCAGTGCTCCAAGACTTATTGAAAAATCAATATTAATGGTCCAGCGATCTCCTCAGCCAGCTCTTTTAAAACTCTTGGATGCAAGCTAGCTGGACCTGCTGATTTAAAAATGTCTAATTTTAGTAGTAGTAGAGAGAGAGCAAGAGAGACCACGGTGGATTCAAAAGATGGGGATACTGGTCCTTTCTTAATTCCTGTCCATCAGAGGACTTTGCTGGAGGTGAACCTAAACATAGTTTGAGTTTAGTCCACATAGCTTGTTTACTACATAAACATATTTTAGGCTTAATCCACATAGCTTGGTTTACATCACATACCTTTGTCTTAGTCTATAAATTTCTTGATGGTCTCCAGTACTTCTTGAAAGGAACAGATAATAAAAGAGAGAATGCAGGAGATTTCTTCCAAAGTCCATGGGGTGAACATAAAAGAGAGTAATTGAGCTGAAAAATATGGTAAACTATGGTGAAATTTTGACTTTGTTCAACGGATAAGAGGTTGATAAACACAGTGGATGATGCAGAGAATAATGTCAGAATAAAGAATCTCAGGCTAGGTCTGGGAGAAACCGCAGGAGCAGTTTCTAGGGATTTTTTTCAGCATAGTTGACTTAAGTTGTTCAAGCCAATAGCATGACATTCCCTTTTAGCAGCAAGGATCTCACACACACACACACACACACACACACACACACACACACACACACACACACACACACACACACACACACACACATCCCTGCACCATACCTATTGTATAAACAGGCATAAATATCACATGATCACCTCAAAATAACTGCTCATAGGTTCTTAAGGCATTTGTAAGCTATTTCAATTTGGAAATTATGATTATAACTAGCTTAATGCCTATTTCTGGTTTAATAAGCAAATGTTTTCATAGATATATAAAAAGGGAGTAACCTATCAAGTCATATTATAGTCATGATACAGAACTATTCATGAACCCTTCAATATATTAATTCATCATTAATCAAATTTTCATGTGTTAGAAATCTAACAGTTTTCATCGTACTTATTTAATAAGCTACTGCAAATAAATATTACCATACATCATTTTTCATTTACAGTATTTTTATAGTAGCTTATTTCTTTCTGAAGCACTTGATACACTTTACACACTGCATGGAATATATAGCAAGGACTTAATTCATATATAGCAAGGATTTAATTATGGATGAAATGCAGCTACCTCTTGGGGTGGAATACAGCAGTTATGTAACAGTGTACTGAAACATTGCACAATAATTCAGAGAAGAAAGTGGTATATCCAGCTGAAATAGTTAATTAAATGTTTCCTAATACAGTTCCACTTACATTATTACTATAATGAATTGCAGGTATCGCTGGTGAACAAAGCATAATATAACACACTAACATCTCAATGAAATCAAAATGGCATAATGCATGATTAAAGTTCTAGAAAAGATTATTTTATCACAATATTACATATAAAATATTTCCTCAAAATGTGACACAGCACTAAAGATTTGTAGGAGAGTCGCTTCAAAATCCTGTCCAAGATTATAAAAACAGAACTAGTGAAAAATCCAACTTTGCTTGGAAAGTTGGAAAAGAAAGGAATGAGCCAAAAATATGCACACATGGAAAAATAATAGGACACTATTGGATGAGGGCCTTCTTATTACCAGACATATTTTTTTTGGCAGGAATCAGAAATACATTCAAAGTTAAAGTGGCTCTGATTATTAGCAGAAGACATGAAGAAGGAAATGAAGTTTCACATGCCATACTATAAACTAATGAGCATGTGGAGGGAAATATGTAGTTCACTATGTATGAAGTAGTTCAAAGATACAGAAACTGCCTTCAGGAATGGATATATCTGTTACTGGTCTAAATATCAAGGTTTAGTACCAATATCTATTATTTGAGGCATGTAACTAAATGAGCAGCTAAATTTCTTAAACATTTTTTATTTCAAAAGTTATAATATTCAAGGAAATCATATTCCACGTTCATTATTATAATTAAACCATAAGATCTAATACATAAATATTTGCACTTACATTATTTTATATGGTCCTGATCTTCCATCCCTACATCAGTTTTATGTTGGTGTGACTCCATTCACCACAATGGAGTCACACCAGTGTAAGACTGATGTAATGAAATGGAGACTGAGGCCCATATATATTTCAGCCACATCTGATATCCTGAACTTGAGGATGTTGAATATGGAGCACAGGTGTTTATCCCTGCATTCACCCTTTCTACTCTCCCTTCCATTGCACTACAAAGGTAGGTACACATAGTATAGTATTCTGCTACTGTGTTCTTTATTTTGTCCTTTACATCTATTGCAGATGTCTGTCCAAATGAATGCATTAAGTAATACTGTATTTCTCTTCCCATATTACTGGATGAATTCCTGAGCAATTCTCACATAGTCATGTGGCAACTTACCTGTATTTGTATTAAACTAATCCTAACCACCAGAAAAAATATTAATTATAGCACCACACTTCTGAAAGATTGCCAGACAAATCCCATGATTAAGGCCCTCTGGACTGAAAAACTTTGGGAAAGCTGTACTGCCAGCCAGCTGTAAAGGTACAACAATTTATTTCAGGGTACTTGCTTGTTCTCTAGAAGCTTTTTGATGTATCCTTGTATACATTCAGGCTTCCATTACCCCAACTTGTACGCTTCTACATGTACTCTTTTTGCCATTTTTTGCAACCAGGCTGCTTTCAAGGGTGCCATTAAAAAAAATCTGGGTATTATCAAAATTCATCTTCTATGTTTCAATGTTATCCTTTAAGGGACATTAGCAATGTCCTCTCCCAGGAATTTCTTTTGATAATACTATAATAGCAGTGCAATCTACTTAGGGGCTTCACCTGACATCCATCAGGAAACCAAAGCTGATGCAAGATGTGGCTGCATGTTTGGTAAGTGGAGTATCTGACTGGGAGCATATTCAACCTGTGTTCCATGCTCTGCACTGGCTGGCTGAGAGTTTTCAGGTGAAAAGGTTCTGGTTTCTGGTTTTACCTTTATAGTCAAACTGACTTAGCACCCAAAGGACCATCTCTCTCCCCCTACTATACCACCACAGTTGAGATCAACAGAGGTCTCCATGTATATTGCTGTGCCCCATGATATAAATCAGAGGGGGCTGCTGGCAGGGCACTGACTGTGAGGGCCCTACAGCTATGGAATTTGTGACCCTCCCTTGGTCTAGCATAGGCTTTCTGGGATTCCTGCAAAGCTCAGCATTTTTCCCAGGCATTTGAAAATAGGGGGTGAATTGTTCAAATTAAGTTAAACACAAGGGACAAGCAACACACACTGCTTTTATTATATGTTAGTAGTGTTCTTTTATTAGTCGCTAAAATATATCAAATTTTGGATGGTTTTTTTTTTGTTTTGTTTTGTTTTTTTTGGAGGAAGCCCTGCACGTGACTTCTTTGGGGATAGAGGACCCTGGGTGTTGTGGGACTTGGGCAGTTGTACTGGAGGGGAGGGAGTGTCAAGATTCTGAGATTCCATTCAGGGAATCTAAACCCCTGGCACACCATTGAATACAGGTCCACAGGGGTGCTGTGCCCCAGCATGCAGGGAGATTTAGGAGCATGGATAAATGGGGGGACATGAAGGAGGATCAGATGAATCTGTTAATATGCAAACTCACTGGCCATTTCTGCTAAGAGATGGTAAAGAGCAGAGTGGGGTGGGAGGAGAGAAGGGAGGCTATGTAGTCCTGAGGAGTTTGGTGAGCACAGCCGGGGGAATCGAATTCTACCTAACTCCCAAAGCTTTGTGTAGGGTCCAAGATTTGAACCTTCATTATGGAAAATAAAGTATTGTACATGGCCTAATTTCTTACTGCCATTATTTCTCAAACAAATTCTTTCCAACTTAGAAAAGCATGCACTCCTCACTAAGAATCATGTCGATTATACCAAGTACGAAGTTTTAAGATGAAGTGTCTTTAATTATCTTCAGGAGTGGGGAGGAAAAAAAGACAGTGCTTTGGAGCATTGGTGAAGCTTTGCACAACTCTGGCAGCACAAAATAGTTGTAAAGCTTCCTGCAGCAAAGAATCTCTGGGAAACATAGAAGAGCCACCACGCCTCCTACACCACCACGCCTTCCAGCAGCTGGTATAGAGGGCATGGCCAATGAAAAGGGAGTAGGGTCAGGACTCTTTTACAACCCAGTGAATTCCAGCTGCAGGAACTATTCCTTTGGATGAAATGAAACATGAACAATTTCATCATAAAAGGAAAAAATAACATTATAAGCAATTGAAAGCAGAATTATAATGCAAATCTATACCTACACTGATCTCAGCCCCATAAAGCAAGGACAATGAGCTTTTACTTTACATAATAATGAGTGAAAGAAAACAGCTTGAGTTGAAATTCTTGTGTGTAATTAGAGATGGACATTTTAAAACATACAATAGCCTCACAGTTTTCAATTTTACACTTGTGTTCCTCCCACAGACTTACCCAGGACATTACTAACACCAAAGGCAATCAAATCTATTATAATCTTATAAATAGTAGAAGCTGAAAGTATAAGTTTGTACTAATGCATTTGTTTCTCCTTGCTCTCAGTCCTTATCTTGGGAATACAGATTGTATTACTGGTATTAATTGTACGTCTTTTGTGTGGCTTCTCAAGATATGTTGGCAGGATAAGATGCTATGTAAATTATTGAATCCTTGAACAATGCTAAGTATTATAGTTGAGCTTTCTTAATTTCTTTTTTTTTTTTTAAATGAGTTCTTGAAGTATTTTAGTGCTTAGGTAGTGACTCACCTGTATCTATTCAAAGAATTGGACGCTAGAGTACTGAAATCACTGGCAAATCATTCCAAACTAGAGAAGCCCGGTAACGCCCACTGTATAAGGTATGCAGCCATTTTCCTTCCATTCATGAAAAGTTTTATTGAACTTTTCTAGGATAAATTCAGGATTATCAGAGAGACCTAACAAAGCTAGGTGAACGGTCAGCAAGATGGCAGATGAAATTCAGTGTTAACAAATGCATATTGTAAGGAATAATTTGAACTACACATACACATTACTGCATTCTAAGTTAACTGTCACCACTCAAGAAAAAAGACCTGAGTGTTCACTGAGCACAGCTTAATGAAAACCTCTGCTCAATGTGCAGCAATGGTTAAAAGAGAAAACATGTGTAGGGTGAATAAGGAATGGGATAGAAAATAATACTGAAAATATTATAATGGCGTTAAATTAAGGAATGGTACATCCTTACCTGGAATACTACACTGAGTTCTGGTTACCCTGCCTCAAAAGGAAATAGCAGAATGGTACATCCTTACCTGGAATACTACACTGAGTTCTGGTTACCCTGCCTCAAAAGGAAATAGCAGAAATAGAGAAGGGTTTCAAGTAATAGGTGACTAAAATAAATAGAGGCATGGAAATGAGAGGTTGAAAAGATTGCGGTTCTTTAATTTAGAGGAGAGAAATTAGAGAGGACGTAGAAGGTATATACACCTCTACCCCGATATAACGTTGTCCTCGGGAGCCAAATAATCTTACCGTGTTATAGGTGAAACTGCGTTATATCGAACTTGCTTTGATCCGCTGGAGTGAGCAGCCCCGCCCCCCTGGAGCACTGCTTTACCGTGTTATATCCGAATTCGTGTTATATCGGGTCGCATTATATCAGGGTAGAGGTGTACAAAATAAAGAAGGGGTGGAGAAGATAAAATGGGCAACTCCTATTTATCCTTTCTCATAATACAAGAATGGGGCATTTGATGGAATTGAAAGGCAGAAAATTTAAAATTGATAAAAGAAAATGCTTTTCACTTCATGCATAATTAAGCTGTGGATCTCATTACCATAAGATCAAGCAAAAAAGTATTAGACATTTAAATGGATAATGAAAATGTCAAGAGTTACATTAGATAGAATAAAAAATTAGGGATATAAACCTTTATGCTTCAGGATACAAGCCAATTTCTAAATGACATGGATTAGGAAAAAATCTTCCCCAGAGGGCAGGTTATTCCAAATTGCTACTTTGAAGTTTTTTGTACCTTCCATTGAAGCATCTAGCACTGGCCACTGTTAGAGACTAGGTTTCCAGACAATACTTTTAATATCTTACTTTTTACATAGTATCTAAATATACTACCCTTTGCTCACATGGGAACATGGCTGAGGAAAAAGGAAGTATGGCCAAAGAGTCACAACCTCCACCTGCTCATCTGCTGGAATGGTTGATGCAGCCAGACATAAGTTAAGCAGGCAGTCCTGAAACTCTGCTATCTTGTGCCACATTGACTCAGCATCCAGGAACCATGGGGCAATGTAAATATGGAACAAGTTTTATTGTGAGGGTGCTGATGATGGAAACCATAGAAACCATGGTGTTTGTTGTTACTACTTCAAGCTAGGGGATGCGGCAGCCCCCTCAGCACCTCTAGTTCCAGTACCACTGAATATGGGTTTAAGCTATCAAGAGCTGTCCAGGTGCAGCCTGGACAGTGCTCAAGATCTGGTCCACAGATTCTTTTGGTAAGTATGGCCAGGATATGTTCTACATTCTTAATTTTCCCCCTTGTTGAAAGCTGGGTAGATAATTGACTAAATATACACCAACTTGCTCTTGTTTCCCATTGATCTTTCTTTCATCGATTAGCTGCTTCATGTGAGTCATAGTTCAAGGATACCTTCACAACATATACGGTAAACATTTTGTGTAGACCACTAGGTAGAAAATTACTTTAACTGCAACTCTGCTTTATCTCATATATCAAGCCATAAAGCTTAGTTTTATCCAGTTTCACAAACAGACACTTCAATTGTGTCTGAAAAAACATATGGCAAACGTCTCCCCCCTCACTTTGCTGTCTATTGTAATCATCCATCTGTTCCAAAAGGAACAAATATTATAGGCACTCCTTAATTCTCTTAGACATAGGCTGGAAGGAAATGTGTAAGAAATACTTCCCTACAGCTGTCTTTGGACATCCTCCGATTGTTAATCCTGGTTATCCTAACCTAAGAACTTCTCTTTTTCCACAGCAAAGCATTTTCTTGCTGCTGTCTCTTCAGATGTCAACAGTGTCTGCCAACAAAAATGGTTTCCTCTTGTCTCTTTGTAGATATCCCCAGGAAGAGTATCTGATTTTTTTTTTTTTTTTTTTTTTTTGCAATGGAAATGACAATTGATTTTAACTATTTTGGCACTATTAATTGACACTATAATGACAAATGTTACTATGTCATTCTTTGTCTAGCTAACTGTCCCATATTGAAAAGATGCAGCCTTCTTTTTACAACCAAGTTTACCACCATTCCATTTCATTGTTATGGTAATTCATTTGCATGATAAATTCTGAATCTCAAACTGTTTTTTATTCTAAAGCAGTTGATAAGTTACATTTCCTGCATTGTTTTTTGATTGTGTTTGTCATTTTAGGCCTTTATTCCATAATGTTCCTGCAACTTGGGTCTTGACAGATTGAAAGGTAGTGATTCTCACAATATGATCCTCAGTATTGCTGCAGATTACTGGGTCAAGAACCTATGTAATGCTCTTTATTGTCATGCTCGGAGTTGGGTGAAATCTTGTGGCTAGTGGGCATAACTTCATTCAGCATAAATATGGAAAAAACAATTAATCTCCTTTATGGAATAAATAGCTAAAATTATAGGAGCCACTGCCTAAAATGCAGGCAACATGATGAAATCTGAATTATATGGGTAAAGGGGGTTCACTAAGGACTAGGTATTGTTGGATAACCTGCCTGTGTGAGAAGAACAGAAGCAGCAGAAACACCAGAGAAGCTGAGAAAGAAGAGAACAAAAAGCTTAGGACAGAGAAGGACTTCTAGCATGATCTTGAGAAAAAGCTAAGGGAGAGAGCTTTTAGATAAAGTGCTGGCTGGAAAGAGGCTTGGAACTGTGAGCAAAGAAACAATTCTTACTCTACCAGGGAAACAGGACTTTATGTACATTCTTTGTAAATAAACTGGATTGTATAATAGAAATACCTGACTCCATCGTCATTTTTTCCTCCTAATGGAAACAACCCACAGGACCCCAAATGTTGGATAACTGCTAAAGTCAAAAGGGGTAACAGTATTAAAATAAATTGGTACATAAGAGATGGTGTTCTACAAATCTAGGCCCAATTCAGCAAAATATTTACATATATGCTTAACTCCACTCCTATTCAGCAAAGCACTTACACGTGTGCTTAACTTTAAACATGTTCATAAAACCCTTTGGAGTCTAGCAAATGCTTATGTGCTTTGCTGAATGGGGTGGATTGATGAACAGGGGCCCTAGTGAGCACTGTATTTTCCGATTTGGTACACTTCTTAATGTGGTGCAAGGGAGGAAGGTATTAAATGAGCAGGTATATAAAAGACATTTTAGAGGTTATCAGACAATGCTTTCATTGTTTCATTGAGGTTAAATTTTTATGTAAATATGCATTAAATTCAACCAGGAAGTTGCAATCAGCAGGGGTATACAAGCTGACATTCCCTGGATTTTTATGTCCAGAGGGTGGGCTCAGAATGGTCCAGCATTGATGGCTCAACACTGGAATTCACTTCTCCTCTTGGTCTGACACAGCCCAAGTTTGTTAACCTTCAGGTACATTACAAAACTGATTTTTTCTACTCCGGCTGTTCCTGAATGGATCGTTTGAGAGGTGGATCTAAGGGAATCTTTAACTGGGATTTTTGTAACCATTAGATATATCCCACACACATGTGATTTTATAGTTATTTATTGTAAAATGCCCATGAAAGACATAGTATGACATTTTTATAAATTGAAAAATAAATCAATAGACATTTTGCTATGCTACTGGACGATTTAATTTAATACTTGAGTTGTATTTCATTGATGGAGTTCTGCTACCAATAACACACTGCTTTAGGCTATACCTGGTTTGTACTATGCTTTTATTGTTTAAATATTATAAAGCGTATTTTAAAAGAACAGGAGTTCAGGGCTGTATGAAACTACATCCCCAATTTCTACATACAATTACCATGATTGACCACACAAGTCAGAAATTATAATCAAGGTCCTTCATTTTTGGTTTTTATTTCGTTTAAGACTTCCTGGGACTCTATCAGTGTTTATTAAAAATAAAAAAAAATGGTAAAAATTGGTGCAAAAATTAACATAACAGTTTTCCGGGAACATTGGTAACAGTTGAATTCTAATGGCAGCTACTGCACATGATTACACCATGGTGACTTAAGTATATGAACACATATCCAAGATTGCTTTTTCAGTAAAATATCATTTTGAGAATATTGCAGCAAGCAAAAAATAAAAATAGAAATTAAAAATGGCATATTTGCTAAGAGATTGATTCACCATTTTTTCTAAGTTTGCAAATTGTTTATAGTTAGATATAATATTGATATGCCAATGTCTGTGTTACAAGATAACAGGTGTTTTCTTTTCTTACAATATCACATGAGTTAATGCATTCGTTAACCATTTTTGGAAGGTAACACACCATTCCACTCTTTCTTTGGCACCGTGTCGATAAGTTGATGAGGTGACAAGTCTGGCATTTGTCAGCTATGTACCAAATTAGTGGTCTTATCAATTCATGAAAGGTTACACTGTCATCTTCACAAATGGAACAAGAGCATAGGCAGTATTAAATGTGTAATGAATATTAAAAGGAATTGCTACAAGCATGACCCCATAATGGGGTTGTCTGAAACCTGACCTGACTCATGCTGTGTGAAATTCACAACATTTGTTTCCACAAATCCTTTTGTTTCACAATATTAACATTTTTGATAATTTTTCACCTTTTTTTCAATCCAGTTGTTGCTTCATTCAGGTCTATCATTACTTTTTTGTTTTGTTTTTAATACAATACTTACCTTTCCTCCAAAATTGGGTCCATATTCACTAGAAAATGGGTCAAGTTTTGTTTGAAACACGTACTGTGATGAAATTTCCGTTAAAAATGATTGTTGAATTTCTAATGAAATTTAATAAAGTCTTTCCAGCTGTTTTGCATTTTAATAAAGCAAAATTTTTACAAATATTTTAACATCTTTAATCTTTACCTTTGTGAACAAAGTGACCTTCCTAATGAACAAAGAAAGCTTTTTTTATGTATCAAAGCTTATTTAAGTTAGCTTTCACTTGTAAACCCAAATACGATTTGTTGAGAGTTCTACAGTACAAACTATGCTTCATCTTTGATGTTTGTGCAATGTGTACAGGAAGGAAAGCTTAGGGCCAATGGCAGAAAGTTAAGAAGTCCATGAAGAAAATTCATGGTTCAAAGGTGGTTTTTTTTTGAAGTTTTGCAGCTGCTGATGTCCCTGTTTATATAATAGCCAGCTGTACCAAAATTCACATTTTTATCTGGCAAATGTCAGATTGTACATTAAACATTTCATACACCGTTGGGAACACTGTCTTGATATCATCACCTGCATTTTAACTTGGAGATGGGTCAAAGTTGTGGGCTATTTTTATTAATCAAGCCATGCTCTAGATATTAGGAAGAGAACACTATAAAGAGAAGAAACTGTCTCAGCCTGCTGATTTTTCTATAATTCTGTCTTTAATCTCATTAAGTTTTAACCAATATTGCAATTTGTGAGGCTGCTGCTTTATTTATCTTGTGGATGTAAATTGACCAATGCTAAATTCCCTAATTAATTTATCAAGTAAGACCTATATGTGATTGTTTAATCTATTGCTGATCTTTTTTCTCCAGCTCTACATGTGAAATATTACAACAACTATTCAAATGTTCTTCAGATATATAGACTTACTTGTTAGTAGACATTCTTGTATCTAATTCTCAATCTGAATAGTACATTTACGTAAGTCTACAGCTTTGTGTACATCTTGGGTTCACGAGACCTGTCTCTAAACTTGAATAAACTTTATTCACACCAACAAGTTTTCAGATACCATTGCAAGTTCATCTAAATATAGCAAACAAAACACATACAGGTACTGAATAGACAATAATGTTAAAAGGGGGAAAGAAAGCACAAGTAATTTTGCATTAAAGATCTCCCTATGAAATATGACTTTAAGGGCCTTTTTTTGGAAGGGAGAGAGTTAGTGACTTTCTCCTCTCTAAACTGTTTCCCCCTTAAAGACACCACAGCAGAGTGGTGGCTGGATTCAATTTAAAGGACAATTTGAATGTTTGGTTTGTATGACTAACAGACTGGAACACTGAAAGAAAATGAGGATTCCTTAGCTAAATATTATTAGAAATTATTCTTTCATTTCTTAATTATATATATTGTAATATTGATTTGGGTAGTACTGTATTGGAAAACTACCACAGTATATGCCATTGGTATACTTCTTGGCAGAAAGTTATAACCAGTTTGGTAAGTAGCAGTCAGTCTTTTGTTGCTGTTTGAACTTCACTTAGGAAGCTGTATTTGGGATTTCTATTTACAGTAGGAAAAAGTTTAATTGTCCTACACCTCAAAAGATCACAAACGATTCTGGAGTACTTAAATCAAGTGATGGGAACAGTGTTAACCTTTACAGCACTGAGTGTTAGGGCCAGGTCGTGGGTGGCCTGTGGGCATGGAGTTAATTGGAATTGGTCTCGGTATTGGTGCCAAAGATCAGAGATCACTCTGTGGCCAGGCTAGGTCAAAACCACAAAGTCAGAGTTCGTTACCAAACTGACAGCATGAGGCCAGAATTGGGGTCAGGCCTGTCCAGGATATTTCACCAGGGTCAACAATAGTCTTAAGCTGGAGACCCAGGATCAGAGTCACCAGAGCTGAGTCTAAATTAAGAACTGAGAGTCTGGGATCAAGGTGAGTCACAGTGAATAGCAGCAAGCAGGATCTAAAGAAGAAGCACACCAGAGGTCTGTATTGCTCAAACAACTCCTAGCAATGGCTTCCTGGTTTATATGGGGACTGCCAGCCAATCAAGGAATCACAGAGAGCTGTCACTCATGCCTACTAGAATGAGACTTCCTGGAGGGTTCAGCCTCCCAGTTCCTCTTGGTGGCAACTGAACCCTGGTTGTGACAAGGAAGCAGTGCTTCTCTTGAACCCCACAGACCTTGGTTCTAGACCCATGGGATCTTTCACTGAGGACAAATAGACTCCTGCTTTTGACTCAGGGACAGATTCAGAGACAACTCTTCTAGTCCCTCTTTCCTCCTCTTTTCCTGTCAGGATGAACTCTGCTTCCACCCCTCCTCTTACTTTCTCCCTCTCCTTCCTCTTAAATCAACAGAAGCCATGTTTTCCATTTTGCCCACACACCAAGTCACCTGCACAAACACACCTCAAGCAGGCAGAGAGCAGTCTTCTCTGCACAGATACTGCTCTGCACCAATCTGCTGCTGGTTCCATGGTGATTCTTCCCTAAATATGGCCTCATTTTATGATATAACCTGCTTCCCTGCTTCAGGATCCTGCCTGAGGAAGTGGTCTGAAATCTGTAACTAGGAATGTTACAGGGACATGGACAAGTCTGTACTGCATCCTGGAGAAGGAGTAGAAGCTTGTGAGGTCCAAGCAGCAGGTGGCACAGCAGGCCACAATAAACTCCAATCAAGAATGCTGATCTGATCCTACCTCCACATACCAATAGCTTAGATATCCTACTTCCTGCATAGAGCCCTCTCCCACTCTACTAGCTGCAATTGTAACTACCCTATCCCAAGGTGGTAAAATACCTGGATTAGCCAAACTAGTTAAAAGCTAACTCAAAGAGTACTTTAGTTTTATTGCTCCTCTCTCTCTCAGGAAGCTGCACCAGTTTACCAAAGTCTTTGTCTACTATCACCCATTTAGTTAACTGTGTGCCCTCTAAGGCCTGGTCTACACTGGGGGGGGGGATCTAAGATACGCAACTTCAGCTATGAGAATAGCGTAGCTGAAGTCGACGTATCTTAGATCGACTTACCTCCCGTCCTCACGGCGTGGGATCGACGGCTGCGGCTCCCCCGTTGACTCGCTTCCGCCTCTCACTCTGGTGGAGTTCCGGAGTCGACGGGGAGCGCGTTCGGGGATCGATTTATTGCGTCTAGACGAGACGCGATAAATCAATCCCCGATAGATAGATCGCTACCCGCCGATCCGGCGGGTAGTGTGAACGTACCCTAAGAAAGGAGCTCAGTATTACTGAAATGGGTTTTGGAGACCATCAGAGAGCTGAGGTTTGGAGCAGCCCATACTCCACTGCATGTTAGAATAGAGAGGTGTTTCAGACAGGGGTCCACCACAAAAATGGGAGTTTTGATACTGACTTCATTGGGACCAGGATTTCACCCTTATTCTTTCCCTTTCTTGAGGAAATGCACCAGAGTTACCCTGGCCCTAACTTGCATGGGCTGTATAAACTCTAGAAAGGCAAAATGGTCAGAAGAGCTCTGGAAATGGAGAGGTCATTTGAATAGGTATTCTCCATCCTCCTCACTCCCACATTGTATAGCTCCACAAGTCCTCACGCCAAAGTTTTGCTTTTAGTGTTTGTTCTGCCTTTTCATGTCTAGCTAATCATTCTCCCAGACAGGTCAGGTGTTGTGCTGAGCTTATCTAGCCCCAAAAGTGGTAGATAGGTTTTGCTGGATCAGGCCCTATATTCTTATCAAGATCACAAATATGTGCGTAATATGTTTTTACAGACTTTTAAAATCTGTACTAATGAACCATGAGTTATACCTTATAAATATTTGCCTCTGCACTGAGTAAACACTTTTCAAGGACATTCTTGAAACAAAGGATAAAACACCTTAAGAGGCTATTTCCTTGTTAAATAATCAAAAAAGACAGTGTCTTCCAATACCACTAGCTTCCAAGTACTATCACCTTTTATACTCTTCTTCCCACACATATTTATACCTGTAAATACCTGTAAATAAACACCTCTAAATTTGCTGTCTTGCATTTGTACCCTCTGGGTTTTCGGTTCTATTTGGTATATTTTCCATGTGTAAGGAATAGGACAAACTATCACACATACAGAAGAAGCTAGTTACAAATAGCTCTTTCAGGCAGAATTTTCAGTATTTTAAACTTCTGCTGGTATCTGAACCATGAGTCAGTTTATGAACAACTAGTTTATATATCCTTTCTTTCAATACTGAGGGCATTCTTATATAACACTCTTTAACAGTAGAATTCATATTACACGCTAAAATAAAATCCTTATCTTAAATAGCTTCATGAGTTTGTAAATTCTACAGGGGAGGAATACATTTTCTACACCCAATTTCATATACAAAGCCTGTCTGAACTTTATTAGACATTATGCTTGGGGCTTCTCTTTTAAATAGATGATATAGCTCTCTCTTAGCATATGTTATCATACTGTGACAACATTACTAAATTACACCTTTATTACCAGACACTGAAAACAAATTGTGAAAATTGTGGGGAATTTTGCAGATCCTTTTGAAGGCGCTTTATATGCGGCACAATTATTTCCTAACCACCTGTTAATTAACTTTTGCTTCTTTTCTAACAGTGTAGACACAGTGTGACTGCACAGTGAACAAATCTGCAAGTGTGAGCACTGAAAGCCACTGCTGGAAAAACAAATGGAAATCATAATGAGTGCTGGAATCATCACTCAGAAACAGAACAATTCTGGGAGAAGGTAAAGGAACCTTCGTTAGCTTTGGGTCTAGGATGTTATGTCCAGAGCAGTACTGGGGGCACTAAGCAACCAAAGCTGGTCAAATGGTCATGGAGCCTGAGAGACAGGAACACATGCTTGGCATCCTCTTATTTTAGCTTAATGGGAAAGTCACCTAGAGCTGAAGCACATAGGAGCCGCACACTGTCAGAAGTCATAGCAAGCACTCAGCAAGGTTGATTGATCAGGAATGAACAAACTTTTAGTTCCTGTTGTGGGAGCCATCTCAGAAGGGTCAATTAGATGTGTCTGGACTTAACCAAAATGACATGGATCTATAGGGATCCATAGGGTTTCTGTACACTTTCAAACAGTTGCTTTGATTCACCCTACATGTGACTAGGTAGAACGGGGGTCAGCAACGTTTGGCACGCAGCTCGCCAGGGTAAGCACCCTCGCGGGCTGGGCCAGTCTATTTACCTGCTGACGCAGCAGGTTCAGCCAATCGTGGCCCCCACTGGCCGCAGTTCGCCGTCCCGGGCCAATGGGGGCGGCGGGAAGCGGCGCGGGCGAGGGATGACTTCCCGCCGCCCCCATTGGCCCGGGATGGCGAACCGTGGCCAGTGGGGGCCGCAATTGGCCGAACCTGCCACGTCAGGAGGTAAATAAATGGAGCCGGCCCGCTAGAGTGCTTACCCTGGCGAGCCGCATGCCAAACGTTGCCGACCCCTGATGTAGAATGATCCCACACTTTAGAGTTTGTTGGTCTCATTCTCCATCATATTTATAACAGTTTTTCACAGGTATGGTTCCACTTATTTCAACAGGGTGGAAAATCAGGCCCAGTTTTATATATTTGTAAAGTGCTTTGGGATCCTCCAAGGTGAAAGGTTCAATATAAATATAAGATATATAAGCATGGTGATTGTGAGCAGTACCTACTGGTTGCTCAATTTGTTGCCTGTGCAGTCACAGCCCTGAAATTATTTATCTGAGAATGCTTTGCAATAAATTCAGGATGAAAAGCACTATAAAAAAAATCACATTTTATGCTAAACATTAAATAATTTATATAACTATTAAACAGCAAAGTTCTTATTGCTAAAGCACAATAATGTAACTTTTGTTAATTGTATCAATTATTTTGAAATTTTTTTATAATGACTTCACAATTATCAGCCACTATTTTATAGTGCCATCAAAATTTGCAATAGAATTATTTAGATTGTAAGCTGTGTGATGCAGGGACTTTCTACTACTACTGTGTATGTACAGGGCCCTGTTCTTGTCTGGTCTTTAGGCACTACTTTAATAAAAATTATGATGATTGTGATTATTAATAATAAGATGCTGAAGATGGGATGGCATGCAAATTATAATAGAAATTACACATTCCATTTTCATCCACAAACACTAAACTACTTTAGTTTGAACCATATTCCTAGAATACGGAAAAGAGATTAATTTAATTTAACCTACTAGAAAGAGTTATTTTAATGTTTGTGGCTAAGATTTTCCAAATAGGAGCCTAAAGCAAGGATCCTAAATCCATATTTAAGCACCTAAATTAGTGGCCTGCTTTTCCTCAATGGGAATTGTGGAGTACTTGGCACTTTTGAAAATCAGCTTATTTAGGTGCCTATATATTTATTTTTCCTTCAACATTTTAAAATACATCTATAGGCTTCCATTCAGATGTACCTAGATTTAAGCTCCTATTTTCTGAAAATCTTGGAACATATATTTGTACTCTGAAGGATGAAAAATGTTGAGAATTCCAATACCCATTAATCCCATTACCTACAGTGATATTAAATTCAAACTCAATCTGAATTTTTAAAATAATTATACAGGAAAACTGTAGAGCTGAAAAGGATGGAAACTGGGATGTACGGCTGTGTCTACTCACAATAGTTGTATTTTAATCATACTGACCCTGGTTCATTTCCAAACAAACAATTACTGAAGTAGATAAACAGAAGCCTATTTAACTCTTAGGAATCTGTAGACATATTACTTTGCACATACTTCCCCATGTCCTTGATTTGGCTAGCAGTTTGGAAAAAGGAATAATAAGTCTATTACAAATATAATATGATTGTAAGGTGATATGTACCTGTAGAGAGTCACAATTGTATGTAAGATAGGACTGAAACTGAGCAATGGTCGTTCAGACTGAAAATCAGAATACGAAGTACTACAGAATAAAAGTTAAGCCTCTTTCATGTTGCCCAGAACACTGATTCCACCCAGGAAATGTGTTCACCCTTTGTTTATCTGCTGCATCTTGACTCTGCATGCATTGGAATGGATGTTCTATTTAAAACTGCTAAGTAAATATTAAACTTTTAAGTTTGTAGTCTGATTATTTGCATTTTTTGACATCGGGCTCCAGTGCTGCAGGCTTCTCAGGTGAGGTCATTTTTAAGCAAGATGACAGGTGGCTTAGAAATAATCATCACAATTAAAAACTTGAAAAACTATAATTCACATTTCCTAAATGTTATAAAGTGCTTCTTGTCACATGCACTTTTAGGGCTAGATCGTGACATTATGATCCTCCTAGCGTAAGGGGCAGTGCATTGCTGTGCTGTCCCCAGTCAGCTTGGGAAGAAGACTGTGAGTCAGGGATTTGCTTGCCCACTATTCCAAAGAGGGAGCAAAGTGTGCTGTATCTATACCTGGAACAACCCATGCTCTCTGATGTATTGCACAGCTATGCTGCTGAACATGTTACCAAGGTTCGTCCCTGTTCCTGACCCCTGCCAGCCACCTGTGAAGAGGAGAAGCAGCAGCAGCAGCTTTGTGGAGCTTCCTTCTCCTCTTGCTGCCCATGATATGAGCCTATGTGAGAGCCTGGTACCCCCTTTTTGGGTATACCTTTTTGCTGCTGCACTAGCAAGCCTATGATTTGGCCCTTAGGCTTTTGCACTGACCAGCTGGATGCCGTTTTCTTTCAACATGGATAAGGAATTAAGTCTTTCAAATCAGGATGTATGAGAGAAAGACAACTGAACTATGGTGGCATATAGAGCCACAGACTGCTTTTGATCCATATGTAGAGCTCCCATTGACATCTTTGGGAGTTCCCAGTCTGCATCAAGGGAGACATATGGTCAATATTTATCAAGAAACAAGATGGTGATGATAAAGTGAAGTACTTTGTAATTATGATAGTTACAGTTATACGGCAGAATGGTATTTCTAGGAACCGGGGGGGGGGGGGGGGGGGAAGGAGTTAGAACAGGGGACTGGGATGGGAATGAGGACTCCTGGGCTCAATTCCCAGATCTGCCACTGTCTGACCTTGAGCAAATCACTTGTGCCAAAACTTTCAAAAGTGTCCACTAACCTAGCATGCCCATTTTGAGACACCTAGGCTCTTGTTATTGGATGGGGAGAACTCATAACTCTCATCCACTTCAATAAGACTTTCACGGTTCTGCACCTTTGCAAGTCAGATGCCAGGCATCTTAAGCAGAGCACCTAAAAGTTCAGTCACCAAAATTTAATGTACACTTTTGATAACGTTAGCATCATCCCCTCTATACCTCAGTACATGTGTCTGCAAAATGCTCCTGATACTTCAGAGAGATGTTATGAAGCTTAATTATTGTTTGTTAAACACTTTCCACTTGTATGATTTTCTTCTAAAGATCTACAAAGTATGTTATCATAAGCACATTTGGAAATTAGTGCTTAGCAAAGAGGTTTTTCACAGGGATGTTTTGAAGCACAGCACAAGTTACCCATTTACACAGTCATTTTAGTGTTAATTGCTGGGTAACTTGATGTTATTATACCATAATATATCAATATTTATAAATCAGGTCAGCTTGTAGTTACTGGAGTTAATTTTGGGAATCTGAGCCTATTCATTTTAAGTTTCATTTGTATAACTTCACTTGTCAGTGGATTTTATTTTATAAGATCAGCATTTAAAACTTGTGCTTTTCATGTGTGTGCAAGAATTTATGACACCCCTGAAGACTGATGTTCAGTTTGTACATAGAATAAATATGTCAGAGTCAAAGCTTAAGGCCAGAAGGGACCACCAGATCATCTACTCTGACCTCCTGTGTATCACAGGCCACTAACCACCATCCAGTCACCCCTGTACCAAGCCCAACAACCAGAATTAGACCAAAATATTACAGCCTACAGGAAACTAGACTATTATGTGCCACAGGCAGAGAACAGGAGAGGCCAAGATGCACCAATGCCTGAGGCCTCTCCAATGTCAGGGAATTAATTTAGTGAGCTATACTCTGATGTTCCTAGCAAGTGATCTGCGCCCCATGCTGCAGAGGAAGGTGACCCCCCCTCCCCCAATGTCTCTGTCCATCTGGTTTTGGGGAAAATTCCATCCCAACTGAATATGGTGATCAGTTAGACCCTAAGCATGTGAACAAGACTCACCAGGCAAGCACCTGAGAAAGAGAATTCTCACTACCACCTCAGACCACCACCCCACCCTGTCCAGTGTCCTACCATAAGAATCACTGATACTTCAGAGGCAGGAGACAAAAAATCCCTACAGAATACACAATTCCCTTCCAAACGCCTACAGGAGACCCACTGAAGCCCTAAAATATGAGATTTTAGGAACACAAGCCATGAATCTAGGGTTACCATACGTCCGGATTTTCCCGGACATGTCCGGCTTTTTGGGCCTCAAATCCCCGTCCGGGGGGAAATCCCAAAAAGCCGGACATGTCCGGGAAAATAGGGAGGTAGGGCCCGGCGGTGCGGGGCCGGGGGCCGGCGCGGTGCTCGGCAGGGGCTGGGGCCGGGGGCGCGAGGCCGGCGCGGTGCTGGGCCGGGCCGGGGGCCGGGCCGGGGGCGCGGGCACTTGGCCGGGGGCCGGGGCCAGGACCGGGGTCGGCGCGGTGCTCGGCCGGGGGTGGGGCCGGTGGCGCGGGGCTGGCGCGGTGCTGGGCCTGGGGCGCGGGCACTTGGCCGGGGGCCGGGACCGGGGTTGGCGTGGTGCTGGGCCGGGGGCCGGCGTGGTGCTGGGCCGGGGGCCGGGCCGGGTGCGCGGGCACTTGGCCGGGGGCCGGCGCGGTGCTCGGCCGGGGGCCGGCGTGGTGCTCGGCCGGGGGTGCGGGCACTTGGCCGGGGGCCGGGGCCCCAGCCGGGCAGGAGACGCCGGGGCCAGAGCCTCTTGGCCTGGGCCGGCCGGCCGCCGAAGGGAGCCGCTCGGCCAGGGGGGCCAGACTGAGCCGCGCCGCGCCGCACCCCGCCCCAGCTTACCTGCTGCCTCCCTGTTTCAGGCTTCCCGCGAACATTTGATTCGCGGGAAGCAGGGGAGGGGGAGGAGCAGGGGGCGGAGCGTTCAGGGGAGGGGGCAGAGTTGGGGCGGGGCTGGGGGCGGAGTTGGGGCGGGGCTGGGGGCGGGGAAGGGGCGGAGTTGGGGCGGGGCCGGGGCCCCATGGAGTGTCCTCCTTTTTAAAAATTAAAATATGGTAACCCTAATGAATCAGAAGGTTGTTGTAGTAAGATGAGGCCCTGAAACATAACCTCTTGTGTCAGAGGCCCAGTCTGAGGCCTGAAGCCTGAACCAAAGTACTTCCAGGCATTGCTAAGCAAAAGCTGGGCTGTGAGCCAGAGGCAGGTCCCGCTCACAGAAGTTGGCAAGAAGAGGGCTGCTAGAAGCAGGTGCATCTTAAAGACAGGGTCAAAAGGACAGCATGATGGATAAAAACAACATGATCAAAGGAAAAAGCAACAGAGGGTCCTGTGGCACCTTTAAGACTAACAGAAGTATTGGAGCATAAGCTTTCGTGGGTGAATGGGACGCAAGTCTGATGAAGTGGGCATTCACCCACGAAAGCTTATGCTTCAATACTTCTGTTAGTCTTAAAGGTGCCACAGGACCCTCTGTTGCTTTTTACAGATTCAGACTAACATGGCTACCCCTCTGATACCTGATCAAAGGAGGAGACAGCCCCTGAATGAGTCAAGGGGCTGTACTTCAATACGTCAGTAGGGATGAGTAATCTGTCCCGTAACCGTATAAAAGTAGGTCCCGGAGTGCGCATCTTTGACTGGCCTAGGGGGCAGTGGAAAGTCCCGCCACTGACTGAGCTGGTCCATTGCCAGGGGGCACAAATTCGTAATATGTCTTGTAGAGTCTACGGGAAACTATTACTGTGCTTCGTTTGACAATAAACCTGACTCAGGTTCCTTCGTACCTTACTAGAGTCTGTGGTCTTTGGGGGTTCTCTCGGGGTCTGCTGTGTCAGCTATCTGCGCAGAACTGGGGCAGCACACAGAGGGAACACGCACGCAGCCAACTGTTATCAGCATCGAACAAGAGCAGAGCACCACACCGGTAGCTACTGACAACAGTTGTGTCTTTTGCCTTTTACCCAACAACAAGGACATGAAGGTGGGGAGGGATAGCTCAGTGGTTTGAGCATTGGCCTGCTAAACCCCGGGTTGCAAGTACAATCCTTGAGAGGGCCATTTAGGGATCTGGGGCAAAAATCTGTCTGGGGATTGGTCCTGCTTTGAGCAGGGGGTTGGACTAGATGACCTCCTGAGGTCCCTTCCAACCCTGACGTTCTATGAAACCATGCAGGCACAGCTGGGCTCCAAATACCAATGTTTACTAACTATACACAAACATGCACGGCTGCTCTGACTAGTCTCTGGACTCTTCTAAAATACACAGTGCCTTGAGCACCACTCAAAAATAGGGCTCACAAACTATTTAAAGGCAAATAACCCTATTCCTATACATTATAATGTATATCTCAACTCTTCCCTATTGGCACCTTGGCAGAAGATCAACTCCTTGAACACCTTCCTGGTCTCCCATATCTCATTTGTCCTGAAGGGATCTGCCGTGGTGAAGGTACCTTTGAACAAGGCAGACAACACTATCCAGCAGCTGGTGAAGAAGTGGATGTTTCTCCCCCAGGGGGACAGCAATGACCTGGTGTACATCTTGCACAGGCAGGGTGGCACCAAAATCCCTTGAATGGGTGATCTGTGCAAAGTTGCCATGATCACTCACACCTTCCAACGTGCCCAGACGCCACGGTGAGGAACATTGCGGAGAGCACTCTGCAGGATGCCGTCAAGAAGCGAATAGCCAGGACCCCCTCCTACCAAGATGTCGCCACCTACCTGAGTGGCTCACTGGAAGGTGAATTTGGAAGAGACGGGGAGACTTTGCTTCGCTCTGGACTCGTGCCTGCAATGCTACACGGTGACTGGAGAAGCATATTGACTGCCACTGGACATGGTGCGAGGAACACCAGGAGCTGGGAGTCCTGGTGCCACAGTTGAAGAATACAGATCACACTGTCATCACTCCGAGAGCTAGAACCATGCTGGAGAGGACCCTGAAGGATGCCATCCACTCCCAATACGTGGAAAACCTGAAATGGAAGCTGGACCAGGGCAAGGCATTCGAGGTGATGTGCAAGTGGGATGCCAGCAACCACTTCCTCCCCAGGGGCAGTTTCACCCGGTTTGCCGACTGGAGGTTCATCCACAGGGCCCGGCTCAACTGCGTCCCATTGAACAGAGCCGTCCGCCACGGGAATCGGGCCAAGCAATGCAGGAAGTGCAGCTACGCCAATGAGACACTACCCCACATCCTGTGTAGCTGCAAGCCCCATTCGAAAGCTTGGCAGCTAAAACACAACGCCATCAAAGATCACCTGGCCAGAGCCATCCAGCCACCTGTGGGGAAGGTTGCTGTAAACTCCGCCATCCCTGGAACCGACAGCCAACTGCGACCAGACATCGTCATCACCAACAAGGACCAGAAAAAGATCATCATGGTGGACGTCACAGTGCCGTTCGAGAACAGGACCCCGGCCTTCCACGATGCCTGAACTCTGGATGAAAGCTAAGGGTTACCAGGTCCAGACACACAAACTGATTGTCGGAGCTTTAGGCACATGGGACCCCAGTAACGAGCAAGTGCTGAGAGAATGCAAAATCGGCCAACACTACACTAGGCTGATGTGGCAACCCATGGTGTCGGACGCCATCAGGTGGTCGAGGGACATCTACATAGAACACATCACTGGACATCCGCAATACCAGGAGGGATGAGCTGGAGTGTCGATGAGAAGTGCAATCAGGAAAGTAACAAATACTTTCTTCGTGGATTGCATTTTCTAAATGGACAACCAAACTAACTCTCAATTACTGAGGGACAATCTCCATTCATTGATATATTTTGCTTTCCACAATCAAATCTCCATACAACCTTTCATGAGTGATGTATCCAAGTATTTGGATTCTAATATCTAATATCTAAACTGTATTGTTAAATCTATTCACCTAAATATGGGTTATTGCTGATATGTACTCTATGTATCATATGACTTTTAAAACAAACTGTATATTCATGGATAATCTAAGCACTATACCCAGATGTACAGACACTCTTTTCTCAACCTATGTATTATATAATTTTTTAACATTAGCTTTAATAAAATTTTAAAATCTGTTCTTATCAGTGTAATTACTGAGGCAGAAACTGCACCTTCTAGAAGACTGAAGTTGATATCCTGAGGAAGACTACCGCTTTGAAGATGGATTCTACTGCCGCTGCTTCAAAAAAGAATCTTCATGCTGCTTCGGAGACTCCAGGACAGACTGAGAAGATGATCACTCCCTTGCCGATTCTATAGAAACCTTCAGCTGCTTCTTGGATTGCTGCTGCTCCACGGAGTGCCCACTGGGGAACAGCCTCTAAGAAGACCCTCAGCAATTCCAGGACATCACAGATGAGCAGCATCGATGGGAAAAGCAGTGCCTCCTTGAAAAAAACCTGTGGAGATGCTAGTGCAGGGAGATCTTGCATCTCGAGGACGGCCTTCCAGGACATCACAGCCAGGAGAAAACATCATCTCGCCTGCTTCTCAGGAGAAGGATGCTAGAAGGAGAACTTCTTCCACCTCCTCCACTGCCCAGGATCCTGATGCTGGTTGTTGTTCTGCTGTGCTGGAAGGTACCCCAACCTGTGAGACCAGCCTCTCCTCAGAAACCACCCACTGGGACCTCAACACATCACTAGATACCTGTCCAGCTGAACCTCTCCATACTACTCTCCCAGAGCAACGAGAACCATCTAGCGAGTCCACTGATACAACTCAAGCCTATCCAACAGAGGGAGAAGAAAGGGAGAACAATTGCATCCGTCTCCAGTATCCCATCCCTACAGACACACTCCTCTGCCCCTTCTGCTATCCAGTCCGAGGATACAGTAACTCCTCACTTAAAGTCGTCCGGGTTAACATTGTTTCATTGTTACATTGCTGATCAATTAGAGAACATGCTTGTTTAAAGTTGCAATGCTCCCTTATAACATCGCATGGCAGCCACCTGCTTTGTCCACTGCTTGCAGGACGAGCAGCCGTTGGAGCTAGCTGGTGGGGGCTTGGAACCAGGGTGGACCAGCAGCCCCCCTATCAGCTCCCCATTCCCTGTGCAGCAGCAGCCCAGCAGGCTATCAATTGCTGTGCAGTTCAGCTGTTCCTCCCCCCACAGCCATGTGCTGCTCCTGCCCTCTGCCTTAGAGCTGCTCCCTGGAGCCTCCTGCTTGCTGTGCAGGGGGGGATGAAAGGGGCTAATGTCAGGGTGTCCCCCTCCCCCCTGCTCCTGCATCCCGCTTACCCCATCTCCATAGAGCTCAGGACGGAGGGAGCTTGCCAGCAGCAGCTGCTGTCTCAACTTGCTGATCTATTTAAGAAGGCAATGTACTTAGAGTGAGGTGAGCGTACTTAAAGGGGCAATGCGTGTCTCTCTCACACACGGTGTGTGTCTCTGTCTCTCTCTGCCATGCTGTCTCCCCTTCCTCCATTCCTGCTGCCTTGTAGAGTGTGAGGCTACATTAACAACAATGGGTTAACCCTTGAGTGCTCAGCTGAGTGCTAATTCATCATTTAGCAGTAAGGCATTCCCTGGGAAATATCCCACCCTCTGACTTCACCACCTCAACCAAGCTTCACGATCATCATCGCTGTGTACCAGTATTAAGTTGTTTGTTTAAAACTTATACTGTGTGTGTGTGTGTGTGTGTGTATAATATAGTCTTTTGTCTGGTGAAAAAAATTCCCTGGAACCTAAATCCCCCCCCCCCATATACATTAATTCTTATGGGGAAATTGGATTCGCTTAACATCGTTTTGCTTAAAGTCACATTTTTCAGGAACATAACTACAATGTTAAGCAAAGAGTTACTGTACATTGGCGGTCTCAGCAGACACCTCAAGAAAATCCATAGCAAGCAGATCGACTTCCGGTGTGCCCTCTGTGACCTGCCTTTTGAGTCGCAAAAGAAATGTAAGTCACATCAAGTCACCTGCAAAGGACATCTCACACCGGAAGAGTCAAACTCTACCAGTCTATGTTGCCGACACCCCATCTCTGTTCTGAATGCAGAACCACACCATATGCTCCAGCTCCGGCTTCCAACTGCCCAAATACTCCGGCTACTGCATCCCAGCCAACTCCCCCCAGAGCCACAGCACGAAAAGGTGGTCCAACAACCTACTGAGGGAAGGACAACCCCTGTCCTGGGGACCACCCAGCAAGACACTACCATTGAAAGAGTAAGTGCTGCCTCAAAAATCCCTTAGCTGGACCCCGCTAAGAATAGAATCAGCGCTCCCTTGCAGCTTATGCAAGGCAACACCATGTCCAGATGGCTTAGAGCTTTCTCACAGAATGTCCAGCACGACGCCGTCATCAGAAGGGTCAGCGCCCCCCACAGGTAACTTCACAGGACCCTGTCCTCGGGAGAGCTAGCGTCACCGCACAGGCTACCTAGCAAGCCCCAGCCAGTGGAGGAACTATCTCCGCTGCTAGGACCACACAATGGAACCTCACCCCTAGGCGGATACTGCATCAAAGACCCCCCCCAGAGAGAACTCACCCAAGAAGGACCAGCATCACTCCAGAAACTCCCAAGCAAGATTGCATCTCTAAAAGGGCCAGTACCGCTGCCTCCAAAACTGTCCTTCCTAAAAGAACAAGTGCTGCCCTGAAATCTGTAAGGGAATACACTGCCCTCATTCCGGAGATCACGCCTTAAGATCCGGCCAAATGGAGTACTCAACACAGGGAAGAAAATAGCACCAGGCTAAGCCCACAGCGATTTTCCAGCCTAAGTCCAGGGCTGTCCTTAGGCATACGCAGCTGCATAGGGCACCCAAAAATTTGAGGCACCACAGGGACAGCAGGTAAGAGTGGGTCGCCTCCCGCACACCCAGCACACGCTGCAGTCTCCTTAGGCAGAGGCCGTATTCACAGAGCCAAATGCGCTGGTGCGACACATTCTGCGTGAGGGAGAGGATACGGGGGTCTCTGCAGGGAACTGTGACTGTCTGCTGCCATGAGGTGGGCCTGGCGGCTCGGTATCCTTTGCTGCCTCGTCCCTCCCTCCACCTCCCCCAGGCTGTGATCCCGGGCTGCCGCAGCGTCTGCTGCGTACAAAGCTCAGTGTATGTCAGCAATGGGGGTTGTTTCTTCTGGGGGTCTGTGGGTGGGAGTGGTGGCTATGTCCCAAGTCGGGCATAGGAGCACCAGTTTAATAATACTGCGTAGAGCCCCATAAATCCTAAGGACGGCCCTGCCTGAGCCTGTGGAGATTGAGCAGCCAGAGGAGCAGCCACCTTTGGGGCCGCAACACCATGGCAAGCCGCTTGGATAGAGGAGTTGGCAAGGACAGCCTCCTTCGATGACTTTGACCTCCTTGTAGACAGATTCACTAAAGACCCGTCTGCAGAAATCGTATCTGGTAGGAGGGGAACTCAGGAGAACACACTGACTGCTCACAGAACTCCTGCATGGAGACATAACAACCACCACAGGAGAGAAGCCAGGAGAAGGAACATCAGTCGTCGCTATGACCCAGCAGCAGCATCCAGGATCCAGAAGCTCTACCGATCAAACCATCCTAAGGCTATGAGAGATCCTCGATGGGCCCTCATCTTACTGCGCAATCCTGTCAGAGAGACTATTCTCATACTTCAAGGATGTGTTTGACCGTGTAGCTCAGAACGACGCGCAGCATCCACAGTGCCTTCGTCCTTTACCCTGGGTTGACTGTGCAGGGGACCTGGAACAAGACTTTACATCACGGGAAGTAGAGCCCAGACTTACAAAGACCAAAAACACAGCCCCAGGAAAAGATGGCATTTACTATAACATCCTGAAAAAATGAGACCCCGGCTGTCTGGTATTAACTGCATTTTCAACAAATGCAAACAGTTCCGCCGTACTCCCAGCTCCTGGAAGAAGTCTATGATGGTGCTCATCTATAAGAAAGGCCAGCGAGATGACTCCAGCAACTGGAGACCTATCTCTCTCTGCTCCAACATGTACAAACTGTATTCCAGCTGCCTCGCGATTAGGATAACAGACTGGTCGGTGAACGGAGGAGCCGTCAGCTCCATCCAGAAAGGCTTCATGTCATGAGAAGGCTGCTACAAACACAACTTTGTCCTTCAGACTGACATCCACATGGCCAGGAGGACACAGAGGCAATGTGCCATAGAATGGCTCGATCTGGCTAATGCTTTTGGATCGATGCCCCACCAGCACATTGTTGCCACGCTGCGAGAGTTTGGGATGCCTGAAAACTTTCTCCAACTGATCCAGGAACTTTATAAAGGCTGCACCACCCCATCCGTTCCATGGAAGGAGAGACGCCTGAAATTCCTATCCATAGTGGCGTGAAGCAAGGTTGTCCCTTCAGCCCCATCATTTTCAACTTAGCCATGGAGCCGCTCATTCGAGCGATCTCCAGCAGTCTAGGTGGTTTCGACCTGTATGGCAACAGCGTGAATATCCTGGCCTACCCAGAGGTTCTGGTCCTGATTGCAGACAACTCCGAGTGTCCCCAACAAATGCTCGACATCACCAGCCAGGCTGCCAACTGGATGGGACTCCGCTTCAATGCTAGGAAGTTCGCATCCCTGCATATCAATGGCAGTAGAAGGGACTCAGTCCAGGTGATGTATTTTCAGATCTAGAGTGAACCTATCTAAATTTTTCCATCTTTCCTCGAGAATGGGCAAGCATACCAACATCTCAGCATGCCCACAGGTTTCCGCATCCAGCAGACACCTGAGGATACCATCGTGGAGATTCTACGAGATGTGGCCAGGATTGACTCCTTCCTACTGGCACCATGGCAGATCATCAGTGCCTGGAACACCTTCCTGATCCCCCATATCTCATTCGTCCTGAGGGGATCTGCCATGGCAAAGATTCCTCTGAACAAGGCGGACAACACCATCCGGCAGCTTCCCCAGAGGACCAGCAATGAACTGGTGTACATCTCACACAGGCAGGGCGGCAAAAGAGAAGCGATGAGAACCGCAGTAAGGAAAGTAACTGAAATACTTCCCTGATAGATAATATTTTCTAAATGGACAACCTACCGTAATTCTCAATTACTGAGGGACAATCTCCACTCATTGAAATACTTTGCTTTCCACAACCAAATCGCTGTACAATTTCTCATGAGTGATGTACTCGAATACTTGGATGCTAATATCTAAACTTTATTCTTAAATTTATTCACTTAAATTTAGGTTATTGCTGTTTATGTACTCTATGTATTGTATGACTTTTAAAAACAAACTCTGTATTTGTGGATAATCTAAGCACTCTCCCCAGATGTACAGACACTCTTTTCTCAACCTATGTATTACATACTTTTTTTAACATTAGCTTTAATAATGATCTATGCCTCCATCTAGGAAAAGGAAGACCCTTTTCAAGCGAGTGTGAGCCCAGGGTGATAAATTTCATTTAAGTTATTATCACAGATAATATGAGATGATGCAGAACAGGAAAACTACAGTAGGCTTCAGTGGGGGTGTAGGAAAATTAGCATCACCTAATAATGGCACTACCAAACTAAAGCAATGGCTCTATCAAAGATTTTCTGAGAATACTCCAAAGGATTGGAGGACAATTAAGTCTGAGAAATTGTTTTCTCTGCTAGACTGCTGGCCCACATTTGGCAGGTGTTGGACAGAGCCATAATTCAACACCCTCTTTCCTCTTCGCCCTATCTGTGTTTGCTGGACGACAGTTTGTTATGAGATTTTTAGTATATTTGCTCATGGTTTGACTTTTACACATTTTTTTCAATTCTTGGCTACCATTTTTAAGCAGGTCATATGGCATAGTTCACTCAGCTGCTCTGAACAGCTTGCTATGAACTTCTGTCTCGCTTGGAACAATTGTCCACATAGCCTATCATGGAAGGACAGTGCCGGAAGAGGGGTGCAAAGAGGGCTGAGAAACGTTGCAGTGTCCAGAGGGACCAAAGAGAGGTTGGGAAGCAGCCACTTGTGCTGTGGTGGCAGAGCTGGAGGCAGGGGTGAAAGTGAGTCGGTACGGGCCGGTACTCCATACCGGTAAGAACCTGCACCGGCCCATACCCAGCCCACATTAAAGCGCTGCCTCGGCAGCGCTTTAATGTCCCTGCCCCTTTTGCCTCCCCTGTCGGGGGCCCTGCCGGTAGGGTCTGTACCAGCAGGGCCGCCAACGGAGTGGGGGTTGGAGGGGGGAAGGGGCAGCAATGTTAAAGCACTGCCACGGCAGCGCTTTAAGGATGGTCCTTTGCGGCGGCAGTGCTTTAATGTTGCTGCGCCCCCCCATTGGTGGGGTCGCCGACGGGGGTGTGTGTGCAACAACATTAAAGCGCTGCTGCGGCAAAGGACCCTGCAGCGCTTTAACGTCCCTGCCCCTTTTACCCACCGGCCGCTGACGGCCGGGGTGGGGGTGGGGGGTCGGGCAAAGGGAGCAGCTGCCCTGGGGCCGGCGATTTAAAAGGGCCCAGGGCTCCAGACAGATCTCTGGGCCCTTTAAATCAACACGGGAGCCCCGGGCGGCGCGGACCAAGGGCTGGCTGAGGAATGCTGACCTCCCCCAGCCCTGCCCCTTCCGCCCGATGCCCTGCCCCTTTCAGGGACCAGAGCCACCCCCCCTGTACCGGTAAGTGTCCTCAGTTACTTTCACCCCTGGCTGGAGGGGAAAGTGAATCTCTGCCCTCGTGTGATGAGGCATCTCTTCATTTCACAACCAAAATGGTAGTGTTCATAAAAATCCAGAAAGCTTTTTCCTCAGCTTCTGAGAATACTAAACCAGCCATTGGCTGGTAAAGGTAACAAAAAGCAACATGCATTGGGAAGAAATCTTCTTGTCTCCCTCCTTCTGCATCTTCTCTGTTGCAGATTCTAGAGTCAGAGACTTGTTGCAGAGGTTTTGGGATCCTGACAAAGCCTCCAGGTCTTCCAGTTCCTGGTCCCCATCTCTGGTTTGCACAAGGCCACTGAGGCAGTATTCTTCTCCCTTCCTGCTAGTTCTTCAGCAACCTCGTGCCCGGTACCTTGGTGCTGTCCAAAAGTATCTTGGATCTGTCCAAAAGAATCCACCTACCTGCGCTGGAGCAGATATTGGCACCATGGGTCTTTTTATGGGGCATCTACAACCCATTCATTTTCTCCCAGCATTGATTTTCCAAATGAATGATAGCCCGTTCAGGAAGACATTTGGACATCTCATTTAAAATTACAGAGTTCAGCTGGGACTGCATCACCTCTTTGCTTCAGATATTCACAGCTGCCCAGATGTCTGCCAAGATGCAGCTGGCAGCATGCTCATACAACAGCTTCTTCTGAGACATGCTGCAAAAGAGGCTTTGCTAATGATCACAAAGAAGTGGATACCAGTGAGAAATAGTGCACAATGAGATCTCTGCTACTAGTACAAGTAAAGGGCTTAAGAAAAGTGTGACCTTCTTGGGCCAGAAGAGTAAAAAAACTGTCCCCTAAGCAGTGTGTATTTGTGCTCTGGTATGAAATGCATTGCGGGGACAGGACTAATTGCACTACCTGAGCTATTATGCAAGCACTTGTTGTCTGCACTGGTGCTGTCATGCTGGAGGTAGATGATGTGGTGGTTAACCTAGCTTGGTCTAAGTGCAGTCCAAATGGTGGAGTGAACACCTGTGCACTATTGGGACCCATATTTTGTATGACACTTGGTGTATTGCAGACTAGAGCTGTTTGTGAATTTTTTGACAATTTTTTTTAAATCAGAAAGATTTCTCAGGTCCAGGATGGAATTTTGTGAGAGACACCCCGGAATAGCCAATAACCCCATTGTTATGGCACTCACCTGGGAGGTGGGAGATCCACATTAAGTCTCTATTCCAATTCAGGTAGAGTAAGGACATGACCCTGGGCCTCACACATTTCAAGGGAGTGCCTTAACCACTGGAGTGGATCCGGCTCTGTTTTTTCATCCATTTCAAAAGGTCTAGGTTTTGTTTGCATAAAACAAATGTTGAAACATCTAAATTTTTCAACTTGTTTTCTGGCCAGGTTTATTTCAGACATACTGGGTGTCCAAACAGTAGTTAGCAGCTAGTGGTCTTTTGTATATGCAAAATTCCTAGTGAGCATGTCTCTGTTACCATTCTTTGCCCAGATATTTCACAGTTTCTTATTAATTTTCCTTGTTTAATGATTTGCCTAACACATCCAGTAAACAAAAAGAAAACTCATTTTATAAATAGATGCTAAGCTGCAGTTTGGAATCAATATATTTAATACACTCAGCAAAATTCAGGACTGCATACATTTATAGATATACCCTGACATTCAGATTCACAGTCTTACTTAATAATAGAATATACACGTAAATTTGTTAGCAATGCACCAGGTTACATTGTAAGGTATTTCCAGATTATAAATAACAATAAAACTAATATGGCCTCTTTTAAAAACATGATATTTTTAAAATGCAAAAACAAGGCCTCACACCTAGATTAACAACTGATCACAATAGAAGAAAGAAACCTTTAGCAGACTTTGAGCTAAGTGAGTTTCTGCACTCACTGTACTACTAAACTGCACAGCTAGAAGAGTGAGTCTGAGGAGCATTCAAGCCAGAATTTTCCCAGTGTGTCACAATTACAGCAACACTTACAGTACATTAAATAACTTTGTGTTTGAACTGCTATGAAACCACAGTATTCAGTAGACTGCAACATGTCTTTTCTTAAGTGTCATGGGTTAATCTAGTTCAGGGGTCTGCAACCTTTCAGAAGTGGTGTGCCGAGTCTTCATTTATTCACTCTGATTTAAGGTTTCGCGTGCCAGTAATAGATTTTAATGTTTTTAGAAGGTCTCTCTCTATAAGTCTATATTATATAACTAAACTATTGTTGTATGTAAAGTAAATAAGGTTTTTAAAATGTTTAAGAAGCTTCATTTAAAATTAAATTAAAATGCACAGCCCCCCGGACCGGTGGCCAGGACCCAGGCAGTGTGAGTGCCACTGAAAATCAGCTCGCATGCCGCCTTTGGCACGCGTGCCATAGGTTGCCTACCCCTGATCTAGTCATTATGCATTGTGCTGCATTATAAGACTAGCAGGAAGAATTAACCCATTTTAGTGATGAGGATTCCAAGCCATGATTGTAAGCCATGATTGTAAGTCTATAGGATCATTTCAGATAATCACCTAAATGTTTGGATGTTTATATCTTTTCAATCTGCAACATTAGGTTGGAAATCTAATTTTGAGCATCTTTAAATCATGGTTGTTGTAAGACCCCAGTACTTAAAGCCAGCAGCAGCTTTCATTTCTAGTCTCTCCCTTATCAGCATCTCTTTGCTGATGACATAAGTATAAAGAAGAGAACAGCTGTATTTTTAAGAGAGGGGAAAGATGGTTTTGTGGCTAAACTACAGTGAGTCAGGAGATATAAGTTTGACTCCACTATGGACTTCTTATTTTACCTTTGGCAAGTAACTCAACATCTCTCTGCCTGATCTGTAAAATGGGGATAATAATATTTTTCTTGGGAGGCTTAATTAATACATATTTGAAAAATACTTGGAAATTCTTGGATGGAAGATACTACAGAAGTGTCAAGTGTTATATTACAAAGCAGTTTTTCAACTAACTAATGTAATTTACTGATCATAGCTGAGTTTTAAGCTCTTTTCATCCTCCCTCAACTTCAATTCTTAGCCTTCAAACTCAGTTCTGCTTTTACTTGAGATTATGCATGCAGAGGAACACACTAACGCCATTATTACATAACACTTCAGAAATGCTCATATCTCTCAACAAAGATACATCTCATTCACACACCTTATGCAAACAATTGCTACGCAAGTGAGGACATGTACTGCTATGTTTGAAAAGGCTGTTCGGATGAAGTCGTCATGGCCCTTCCCTAGGCCAATACAATCAAACTCTCCCCCGCATAAATTGTTTTCCTCTGTTCCTCGGGTTGGCAAGATGCTGCTACTTCACTGCTCGTGGAAAAGATCTATACAATGAAAAACAATACCTCGTTCATGTTCAAGGTTGTGTTGACCCCTATTGCATACACTAGTGTGCAGCAGATATGATGACTGATTAATAGTTTCTAAATAGCTAATCTCAATGATGTAGATTATGAGAATCTGGATTTGAATTAGTTTGTAATCTTGTAAATCTTTGCACACCCCACCATCTTCATCACAATCTGCATCTGGTTGTAAGAAAAATATCCCAGAGGTCTTTCTTTTTGGATTGCCACCCAGGCAAAGAGAACAGACAAACATTTTTTCACAAACCTTCACACATGGAAAGATTTAATTTTTATATTTAATTACAGCCTGACAAGCACTATTCTGCAGGAAAGAGCAAAGGTGACCAAAACTGTTTGTTTATCAGTGGCAGGGCAACAACAAAGATGGTACTCATGAAAATGAGCTCGGACCTGGATTCCTCGTGCTTAGTACTAAAGAAACAGAAAATGTCTTTATCAGAATGTTGCCAAATTCATAGTTACATGGAAGGCTTCTACCTGCAGTACAAGAGACTCAACCTAGTAATAATTTAAATTAAGACAATTTTCCTCAGATGTCTATATTGTAAAACAGAAGAAATATTCCAATGAAAGAGTGAGAAACAAATATAACAGGTGAAACACTGGAAGCATTTCTCTATTCCTCCACTGTTCTCTGCTCCTTCTCCATTTCCAGCACCGGTACTTTTCCTGTAATGCTGCTCATTGGCAGGACAGCTTAGGAGTATTTTGGCATGGAGTAGTCTGTTTATTCTCCCTGGAGACTGCACATAGATCATAAATCCTTGCTAGCATTCTTAACCCTTAAATGTAACTCACAGTGTTCACTTTCTGAGTTACTATGCCACAGCAGCTGAAGTGCTGGAACATGGGGAGAAGGAGTAAGTTTTCAAGTTGTCATGTGGGGAGTCATACACTTTTCTAATCACTTTTATTAAGGAATGCCTTGTTCGACTCAGATTAGTGACAACTGCCACAAGTTTCCTTAAATCCTGATTTCTATTGGTTTCTCTGTGTTTGCTTCTTGGCAGAGTTGGTGTCTACTTCATATTTTGTACTGCTACAGTATGCAATGAACTGGCTCACCCCCTCAATATTACAGCATGATGCAATATAAATGCTGATGATTTTAGGGTAAGTGCTAGATTATAGATTTTTTTGGCAATGGTTGAACTATACAAACTACTGAACTAGTGATATTTCTCATTTTTACAATACTTTCCTTGTCTAGATGTCAAAGCACTTTTTAAAGATGAGTTAGCATTATTATTCCTATTTTACAGGAGAAACTTGCCCAAAATAACACATCATTCATAACACAAATGAAAACTCATGTGTCATGTCTCCTTGTTACACACTCAGTCCACTAGATCAAGATACCTCTTTATGTAGGAACCATTCATGGATGATACAGTAATGCTGAAATGTTACTTGGAGTTTATCTGCTATTTTAGAATGTCTGGCATTTATTTTTGACTGAGTATATTTTTCTTGTATAAAATAGGACATTGACTGTTTTTGCTTACAATTCCTCTTTTTGTCTCCTTTTCTTTTACACAAATACTGCTTTAACACTATTGATGGCTTAAGGCAGGTGCTTAAAAGACGAAACAAAGAGTAGCAATAAATGGTCAGTTTTCACAATTGAGAGAGGTAAATAACGGGGTCCCTAGTACTGGGACCAGTGCTGTTCAACATATTCATAAATTATCTGGAAAAAGGGGTACACAGTGAGGTGGCAAAGCCTGCAGAAAATAAAATATTATTCAAGATAGTTAAGACCAAAACAGACCATAAAGAGTTACAAAACTGGGTGACTGGGCAACAAAATGGCAGATGAAATTTAGTGTTGATAAATGCAAAATAATGCACATTGGAAAACATAATCCAAGCTATAAATACAAAATGATGGGGTCTAAATTAGCTGTTGCCATTCAAGAAAGATCTTGGAGTCATTGTGGATAGTTCTCTGAAAACATGCACTCACTGTGCAGCGGCAGTCAAAAAAGGTAATAGAATGTTAGAAACCATTAGGAAAGGGATAGATAATAAGACAGTAAATATCATAATGCTACTATTTAAATCCATTGTACGCCCACACTATGAGCACTGTGTGCAGTTCTGCTCGCCCCATCTCAAAAAAGATATATTAGAATTGGAAAAAGTACAAAGGGCAACAAAAATGATTAGGGGTATGGAACAGATTCCATATAAGGAGAGATTAAAAATGACCATGACTTTTCAGTTTGGAAAAGAGACGACTAAGAGGGGATATGATAGAGGTCTATAAAATCATGAATGGTCTGGAGAAAGTGAATAAGGAAGTGTTATTTACCCCTACGCACAACACAAGAACCAGGGGTCACCCGATGAAAAGGAAGTAATTCTTCACACAATGTGAAACTTGTTGCCAGGAGATGTTGTGAAGGCCAAAACTATAACTGTGTTCAGAAAAGAATTAGATAAGTACATGGAGGATAGGTCCATCAATGGCTATGAGTCAAGATGGTCAGGAATGCAACCTCATGCTCTGGATGTCCTTAAGCCTCTGACTTCCAGAAGCTGTGACTGTTCTGTTCATTCTGCATCTGGCATTGGCCACTGTTCGAAGACAGGATACTAGGCTAGATGGACCACTGATCTGAACCAGTATGGCCGTTCTTATGTTCTCTGGAGATGTGTTTGATTGTATTTAGTTTATTAGAGACATGTTTTACAATTCTGTGTGAAAATCCAATAAATATACAGTAATTAAAAAAGAGATTATGAGATTCTAGAAACCTGTTTGCCAGCCTGTTAATGAAAGGGCACTTTACATATTTAAATATTTGCCAATGTAATCTCTAAAAGAATGCAGCAGTTCATAAACTCATTCTACTGCGATGCTCCATTGTCAGTTAGATCCAGTGTCACCCCGCTTGTTCAGACCGTGGAACTTGGTACATACTGTTGACAATAAAGAAACAGCTTTTGTTACTAATCTGACAAACATTTTACCAAGCCCCGGATACATGGCTTAAACACATTATTTCCGCTAATTACCAGTGAAACCACTTTTAAACTATCTCCGATAATTTTGATGATAGATTGCATTGTGTAATTGACAGCAGTTGGAAATCCTTCAAGTTTTTTTCAATGAGAGATTAATACTTAGAGACTAATATAAGATCATTAAACTCATTAAACACAGCATATTAAAATTATAGTTTGAACTCAAGTCTACTGAGATATGATGTTAGTGTATTATATAACAAAACTCTGGGCTTTCTATAAATTTCTTGATGGCTACATCAACACCAGGCCAGTTTATAAAACAGCTTCTATTGTGGCTGTGACAACATTAATTTAACACTAAAATAGGTAAAATTACAGGGATTAGTTGATAAGAATGTTATATGAAGTTTAACTAATTTGGCAATCCAGCAGTTTTCTCTATATCTTGAGTATATTGGGCCACTTACACACTGTAAATTATGCGACTACTACATATTTTAAGGCTTGTAGGCTAATAGTGTTGCAAGGCTGATACGAGAAAACCTGGACGTTATATATTATTTACCTTGCATAATTAGGCTCTTGCAGCATGAAAGCATCTGGACGTCAAAGAATACCTTTTGGGTAAATGAATAAAAGGTGGAGGTTTAATATATGTATATTCCATAAGAGATGATCTTTTTCAGGTTGTGTGTGGGAGATTCTGGCTATTATCCAGGATGACTCAGCTCTTGTCTGGCTTTTGTGAGTCAGTGACAACTTAAGTGACGTAAATATAAATTATAATCGTAACAAGCAAATACTTCTCTTGAGACTTCTACTGTTCCTTGTAACCCTTTCTGTTACTTTGCCCTAAATTATACAAATGTTCTGAAGACAATACATTTTATTCTATTGCTATTTAAATAATTTATCAATAGGATTCTCAGTTAGTGTGTCTTATGTATTGATGCAGCAACAATGATTTAACTGATCAGTTGCTTCCCTTTTCACATTGTCTTGCAGAAAATTGTCTCCAGACTAACAATAACCATAGTAAAGATGTGAATATATCTCATCACCCTATTTACCATGAGCCCAATTTTCAGCCATCAGTGCCTACAATATAAAATGAGGTTCCTTGAATTAAAATTTAGAAGTGAGATTTTAAAAAAGCTGCTAACATAGTTAGATACCCAACTCCCACTTCAAAGTCCCATACGTATTTTTGAAAATCCTATCCTAGGTATCTAAGACTGAAAATTGGGCCCCTTAATGATAATAAGCTCCAAGGGTTAAATTGGACCATTTGAATAGTCCATCTAAGGGACTGTCTATACTATCAGCACTATCTTTTATAACCCAGTACTTCCCAGCTGATAAGAAAATAGTTTGATCTTGTTTGAGTAGATGGTAACAACCTCTGTTAAAACCCATACCATGCTGCAGAAGTGTATTGCCCCTCTGATCTTTAACAAACAGCTGGAGTTAAGATACATTTTAAAGCACTAAAATCAACCTCACCCTTCCTCCCTCTAGTCTCAAGGCTGGACCCTTTGTTTCAAAGTGGGACTTTTTCTGGTATACTCCGGAGGCTGGAAGGAAATGGTAGGTTGTAGTCGGAATTTATGACTTGATTTTTTCCGTTTCTTTTCCAATTTCTTCTCCTTTGATTTATAAGTTCATAAAGCAAACCTTAGTGACTAATATTTTGCAGTAAGTACAGCAATTAAGTTAATGGCCCGGTACTTTGTTTTCAGTTCTGATATACTTCACAGGCAGTGGCATACGCATGGTAATGTAGCTTGTCCTTTGACAGGCTGCTGAGGTGGTATGTCAACAAACAGGTGTGTGTGATATGCCTTTCACTTCACTGATATGCATGCGACAGAATTTTGCAACCCTTCTTCATATTTTAGATAAATAATTTCCATGCTGATCCTCTCACACAATGACTTTAAAAAGAATTAAAAGAACTCTGTATCCATTTTTTTCATTCCAGGAATCTGAAGTAAAATAAAATAAAATAAAATATAAAATGGATTTTTCAGTAAGTTCATGAGGATATTCATGGTGCGAAGTGCTTCTTACCTTTTGAAACCTCAGTTTACTTATCTGAGCAACGGAACAACTGTTTCTTTTAAAGTAGCATGAGCTACACCTCTACCCCGACATAATGCTGTCCTCGGGAGCCAAAAAATCTTACCGCATTATAGGTGAAACCGGAGTGCACAGCCCCGCCCCCCCGGAGCGCTGCTTTATCGTGTTATATCCGAATTCATGTTATATCGGGTCGTGTTATATCAGGGTAGAGATGTATATGGAAACAAGATTCTATCCATCTGAAGCCACCTGTAGCAGGGCAGTTACCCCTTTCCTGGGGGAAAAAAAGGTTAAAGGCTGATTGGGGAGGCAGCCACAGCTGTGGCCACACCCAATCAGGCCGCAGCTGGTCCTGATATAAGGGCTAAGGGAGGAGCTGGCTCAGTTTCACTCCAGCTTTGGAGTGAGAAGGACCTAGCTGCTTGGGAGAGACAGGGTACCTGAAGCAGAACAGTGCTGGGGAAGGGCAGGCAGAGCTGGGGAGCTCTGGCCTGGCGAGTCCCCAGGCTGAGGCCTTGCTGAAGGCCAAAGGAGATACTGGGGCTGCAGGGAGACAGCGGGGCCTAGAAAGGCAGCAAGTCCAACCCCCTTGCCAGTGATGAGTGGCCATTACAGACTGCAGTCTGCCCCAGAGAAAGGGGGCTAGATAATGACTGGCAGTAGCCACTGAGGCAAGGTGGGCATAGAGGGTTGGGGGTTCCCCTTGGAGGGGAGACCCAGATGTGGGGGTACTGCTGTGGGCAGAACCCCAAGATAAAGGGCATCCGGGTCCAGGAGGGACATGGGGCCTGAGGCAGGAGAGACCAGCCAGCAGGGGATGCTCTGTGTGCTGGAATTGAGCTAATTCCTGGACAACCAGCAGGAGGCTCTGTGGCGGTGAGTCAGCAATCTGCTACATGACCAAACAATTTCAAAGGGAACTAAAATCCTCTGAGTTTTCCTTAAGAAAAGCTCTGTGGAATGCAATAGAAAATGAGAAGGAATTTGACCCATCCCATGAATGTAGAGAATTATTCCTGCCCTCGAAGGCCCAAATAATTCTCTTAGTACATAGTCCAGTAAATCTGCTGTGCATTTAGGATTTTCACAGGGACTGTGACGAGGATACTTGCCCCTACAGATTACAGCTCCTGTTGCAGCGGCTCCTGAACCTGCTGTGCCCTGTCCACTGGGAACAGGGATAAATAGCTGATGAAACTAGGTTATTTCAGAGTCAGAGGCCCCTTCCCAATCCCCTGTGTGTGCTAGGACATACTGAAACCCTGCACACTTCACCAGAATGCACCCCTTGCATCCTGGTCCCTTGCAGAGAGGGACTATGCTATTTCTGATACAATCAGGGTCTTCTGAGTTGCACAAGGTGGGGAGGCCAGGAGTTGCCCCTATGTGTATTGCATGTGTAGTCACTCTGGTACTTTTCAATCCATTGGGAGCAAACTGCCAGTGCTTCCTTTACATTAGAAAAAATATTATGAATTGAACAAGAAGTAAGGAAAAAGCATGGAAAGGCTGTGAGAAAACACTCCTACATTACTGTAGACTCCAGTACTCTGCTCAGATCCACACTTCTGAGTAGCTGGTGCTAGTTGGGGGGAGGGGAAAGAGCTGGGAAAATTTTCAATATTGACTGATTTCCATTCCAAAACACAACTATTTTTCATTTTTTAAAAATTTGTCGTTAAACTTTTTTAAAATTTTTTTTTAGTCCTTCCGCCACAGAACGCAACTGAATGAATGATGTCTTGGTTGAATTTTATTTTTACTCTTTTTCATCATTTGGCCACTTTTTCAGAATTGCCCTCACTTCTGAAAAGTTACAAAGGGAGAAATGCAAAAACAAACAAAAAAAACCCAAAGAAAAAAGTAAAAATGTATGTCACATATTTCTTCTATTCTGTGGGGAAAGAAAGACAAAGCGGAAGAAAGGGGAAATAATATTAAAAAACAAAACAGATTTCTGGTTTTGACAAAACATATTTTTGGTAAAATGGTAGCTTTTTGCAGAAGTTTCCAGTTTCAAAAATAGGCCATTTTTCATTGAAGAAAAGTTGTAAACAAAATTTTTTGACCTGCTCTTTACACAACATATTTCTATATTTGTGTTACTTTTGAGCACAGTTCTTATCTGTTTCTCCCTACAACCTATATTTAAAAAAACAAAACTAAAGCTGCCTGTCATACTGCAGTCTCAGTTTTGCACCCCAATTAAGTACAACTTCAATGTCCAAGGTCAGACTTAGGCCCTGATTCTTAACTGAGTCTATGAGTGTGCCCTTCTTGCCTTTTCTGTAGTCAACCTTACTTAATGGCCAGCTTCTCCTTCAAGGATTATATATTTATTCTAGGTGAATAGCTATCTGGGTATATTTTGCTTTGCCATATGTACTCTGTTGTGTTCCCTGTAATGAAAGTCATAGTGCTGATATTTAGAAAGTTGATATGGTAGAATAGCGAAGCCATTGATTCTCATCCAAGAAGTTAATGAACAAGACACATTCTCTTCAAATGTGATGTGTTCACGAATTAATTAATGCAATTCAAGACTCTTCTGTGTTAGAAATGTGCCTTGTTCTTTACAACCTGTGGCCAAACACTTTCAACCTGACCAGATGATTTGCTCTATTGACCTAGGGCAAGTTTAACTCAGTGCACAAGCACTGAAAACAAATGTTCTTTTAATAACTTCCTTTGTAGGGGGTCAGAAGGAATCAAACATTTTCTCTTTTAAGTCAAGAACATCTTGATTTTAAAAGGACAATGTCATCTCTCTGTGTGGACTCTGTGCTCCTGTAAGGTGAAAAAGGCACAATAAAGCATGAAGCAGTGGACTTTTGTGAACCATGCAGTGTATTTATTTTGGTGCCCTCATTTTGCAGGAAATCCATGTAACCAGGTTTATTTTTTCCTGAAATGGACTCCAAGCCAGAGAGAGACTTGGGGAGCTGCAGTCAGTTTCTGTATCCTTATAATTTTATAAGCATACACAGATTTTTCTGGACCATTTGGAAAGAGGAAAATAGCTGCCATCTTGAGGCTGAGCTGCTGTAGTTATGTGGAATTAACTATTGAAACATTGGTTTATTCATGGAAATTGTTGATCCACGTTAGGGAAGATGTTAACACAGGTGATGTATCACTAGTTCATACCTTGATGTGTGTGAGATGAATTGGACCAAAAGTACATGCATCTCTACTATAAGACTATATTGAAATAAGTTATAATAGCCCTTAATATGACCATGTTAAATATCTGCAGAGACATTGTTACTTTAGAGAAATATCTTAATGTTCCTTTTTAATTCAACACTGACATTGTACAGCTCTAGTAGATCCCCAGTCAGGTGCAATAGACAGCAGCACAAAAGGAGCAGATGTGGAGTAGAACGGCAGGGTAAATTTAAAGTTAGCAGCAATACTGAATGCTTGGAGTGAAATAAGTTGATTTCCCCATGACTGCTCCCTGTGAATGGCTGTTGGTCTTTTGGAAGGACCAGCATTGCTTCTCATCTCACGCTTGTTACCGCGGGGGTCATCCAGCTGCATACAGGGCCGGCTCTAGGATTTTTGCCGCCCAAAGCAAAAACAATTTTGGCGCCCCCCCCCCCCCCCGTTTTTTAATTACCCCACCCCCGGCCCCGCCTCAACTCCGCCCCTTCCCCAAATCCCCAGCCCTGCCTCCTCCCCCCAGGCTCTCAAACCTAGGAGGGAGGGAGGGGGAGAAGCGGCGCCCGCGCCGCGGCCACTCGGAGGGAGGGAGGGGGAGAAGCGGCGCGCAAAAAGGGCTGTTTCGCGCGCCGCGGCCGCTCGGGATCTCCCCCTCCCTCCCAGGTTTGAGAGCCTGGGAGGGCGGGGGAGACCCCGAGCGGCCGCGGCGCGCGAAACAGCTGATTCGCGCGCCGCTGCTCCTCCTCCCTCCCAGGCTTGAGAGCCTGGGAGGGAGGGCGAGTAGCGGCGCACGAATCAGCTGTTTCGCGCGCTGTGGCGCGAGCGGCAGCAGCAGCAGATGTGAGCTAGGGCGGCGGGGACACATTTTTAGGGGCGGCATTCTGGCGCCGGCCATGCCGCCCCTAAAAATGTGCCGCCCCAAGCACCAGCTTGTTTTGCTGGTGCCTAGAGCCGGCCCTGGCTGCATAAGTCTTCTTCCTTCAGGCACGTACTGTTTCCCTCACTACTTCCATAGCAATGCTCCTTACAGGAAACAGCAAGATGTTTCTCTGTGACAGCAGCAGCAGAGAGGAAGATGTTTTTGCAACCAGTTAGAAAAGGAGTAGAGGCCCCACAATAAAAGTAAAATAAAATATCCTTTAAAAATAAATCAATGAGCTGTCTCTCTTTGTGACTCTCAATTATGAAAAATTAGTACAGCCACTTTCTAAAAATTAGAGAAAGAGGTAGTCTAAGTGTAACCAAAGTACCTTATTAATCATTATTATTATTAAATAGATGTATCACAAAAGTACCTAGAGGCACTAATCAAGATGCGGGCTGCATTGTACAACCATATAGTAAAAGACAGTCCTTGCTTACAGTCTAAATAGACAAGACAGATGAAAGGTAGGAGAAAGGAATTATAATCTCCATTTTAGAGATGGGGAACAGGAGGCACTGAAAGTTTAAGTGACTTGGGTTTGGGTCGCACAGGAAATCTATGGCAAAGCTAGGAAATGAATGCAGATCTTATGAGTCCTGGTTCAGTTCCTTAGCAAGACTATTTTTCTTTTTGATTATTATTTATAACAGATAACCACCCATTCTCTCTTGACATACCTCTTGGGGGAGGGATCATCTTTTTGTTCTGTTTGTACAATGCCTAGCACAATGGGGCCCTAGTCCATGACTGGAGTTCTTAGGTGGTTCCACTGTACAAATAATGATAATGATGACATAATAGACTCAGTCCTGAACAGCTTTCTTTACATGAGTAGTCCTTACTCACATGCAGAAGTCAAGGGTACTGTTTGCATACATAAGCACTACTCACATGGAAACAAGTATTTCAGGATTAGCCCCTAAATTAGTCATAACAATATAACAAGACATGACAAATCAAGAGATAACAGAAGTGTCCAAGATAAGGGAAGTATGTAGGGTGACCAGATGTCCCAATTTTATAGGGACAGTCCTGATATTTGGGGCTTTGTCTTGTATAGGTACCTATTGCCCCCCACTCCCTATCTTGATTTTTCATCCTTGCTATCTGGTCACCCTAGAAGTATAAAAGTAAGATTGAGATAAGATTGCACATGTAAAATCTCAGGTTTTAAAAAGAACTTTAAGGTAGAAGAGTATAAAAAAGTAACTAGTGAACTCCATCTCTTCATTCTAGAATTAAAAATGACGTAGAAGGAAGAAAGATACGCACTGGATTAACAACCTGACTGCCAAGTTTCAGCCAGATGTGAATTCAGAGGGCAAAGTAACCTCTGAGGAATAAGAGTTATAACAGCAACTGACCCTTAAAATGAAAGCTGTACCCATAGCGCTCAGCCTAGTAGTCTGAAAGTTCACCTGGTGATAAGCACTTCTTTTGTGATTAAACTCTGAAATATATCTGTAAATAAAGTGACTTCCCTTTTTTTGTTTTGATTTTAAAAATTAAAGCTAACTTTGCTGGGCCTACTGCTGCATTGGAGTAATGAAGTAAATACTAATAGGAATTGTGTGATCATGGGAGACTTTAACTTCCCAGATATAGACTGGAGGTCAAGTGCTAGTAATAATAATAGGGCTCAGATTTTCCTGGATGCAATAGCTGATGGATTCCTTCACCAAGTAGTTGCTGAACCAACAAGAGGGGATGCCATTTTAGAGTTGGTTTTAGTGAGTAGTGAGGACCTCATAGAAGAAATGGTTGTAGGGGACAACCTTGATTCGAGCGATCATGAGCTAATTCAGTTTAAACTAAATGGAAGGATAAACAAAAATAGATCTGTGGCTAAGGTTTTTGATTTCAAAAGGGCTAACAAAAAAATTAAGGAAATTAGTTAGGGAAGTGGATTGGACTGAAGAACTTGGGGATCTAAACGTGGAGGAGGCCTGGAATTACTTCAAGTCAAAGTTGCAGAAACTATCAGAAGCCTGCATCCCAAGAAAGGGGAAAAAATTCATAGGCAGGAGTTGTAGACCAAGCTGGATGAGAAAGCATCTCAGAGAGGTAATTAAGAAAAAGCAGAAAGCCTACAAGGAGTGGAAGATGGGAGGGATCAGCAAGGAAAGCTACCTTATTGAGGTCAGAACATGTAGGGATAAAGTGAGAAATGCCAAAAGCCATGTAGAGTTGGACCTTACAAAGGGAATTAAAACCAATAGTAAAAGGTTCTAAATCCCATATAAAAAAGAAGAAAACAAAGAAAGAAGAAGTGGGACCGCTAAACACTGGGGATGAAGTGGAGGTTAAGGATATTCTAGGCATGGCCCAATATCTAAACAAATACTTTGCCTCAGTCTTTAATGAGGCTAATGAGGAGCTTAGGGATAATGGTAGGATGACAAATGTGAATGAGGATATGGAGGTAGATATTACCACATCCGAGGTAGAAGCCAAACTCAAACAGCTTAATGGGACTAAATCGGGGGGCCCAGATAATCTTCATCCAAGAATATTAAAGGAACTGGCACATGAAATCGCAAGCCCATTAGCAAGAATTTTTAATGAATCTGTAAACTCAGGGGTTGTACCGTATGACTGGAGAATTGCTAACATAGTTCCTATCTTTAAGAAAGGGGAAAAAGGTGATCCGGACAACTACAGGCCTGTTAGTTTGACATCTGTAGTATGCAAGGTCTTGGAAAATTTTTTGAAGGAGAATGTAGTTAAGGACACTGAGGTCAATGGTAATTGGGACAAATTACAACATGGTTTTACAAAAGGTAGATCGTGCCAAACCAACCTGATCTCCTTCTTTGTCTAAAAAATCTGTTACCTTCTCAAAGGAAACGCAGTGGATCTAATTTACCTCGATTTCAGTAAGGCATTCGATACGGTTCCATATGGGGAATTATTAGCTAAATTGGAAAAGATGGGGATCAATATGAAAATTGAAAGGTAGATAAGGAACTGGTTAAAGGGGAGACTACAACGAGTCATACTGAAAGGTGAACTGTCAGGCTGGAGGAAGGTTACTAGTGGAGTTCCTCAGGGATCGGTTTTGGGACCAATCTTATTTAATCTTTTTATTACTGACCTTGGCACAAAAAGTGGGAATGTGCTAATAACGTTTGCAGATGACACAAAGCTGGGAGGTATTGCCAATACAGAGAAGGACCGGGATATCATACAGGAAGATCTGGATGACCTTGTAAACTGGAGTAATAGTAATAGGATGAAATTTAATAGTGAAAAGTGCAAGGTCATGCATTTAGGGATTAATAACAAGAATTATTGTTATAAGCTGGGGATGCATCAGTTGGAAGTAACAGAGGAGGAGAAGGACCTCGGAGTATTGGTTGATCACAGGATGACTATGAGCCGCCAATGTGATATGGCTGTGAAAAAAGCTAATGCGATCTTGGGATGCATCAGGCGAGGTATTTCCAGTAGAGATAAGGAGGTGTTAGTACCGTTATACAAGGCACTGGTGAGACCTCATCTGGAATACTGTGTGCAGTTCTGGTCTCCCATGTTTAAGAAGAATGAATTCAAACTGGAACAGGTACAGAGAAGGGCTACTAGGATGATCCGAGGAATGGAAAACCTATCTTATGAAAGGAGACTCAAATAGCTTGGCTTGTGTAGCCTAACCAAAAGAAGGCTGAGGGGAGATATGATTGCGCTCTACAAATATGTCAGAGGAATAAATACCAGGGAGGGAGAGGAATTATTTAAGCTCAGTTCCAATGTGGACACAAGAACAAATGGATATAAACTGGCCATCAGGAAGTTTAGACTTGAAATTAGATGAAGGTTTCTAACCATCAGAGGAGTGATGGGGGCAAAAGACATATCTGGCTTCAAGACTAAGCTTGATAAGTTTATGGAGGGGATGGTATAATGAGATTGATCTTTGACTATTAGCGGTAAATATGCCCAATGGCTTGTGAGGGGATGTTAGATGGGGTGGGATCTGAGTTACTACAGAGAATTCTTTCCTGGGTATCTGGCTGGTGAGTCTTGCCCACATGCTCAGGGTTTAGCTGATCGCCATATTTGGGGTCGGGAAGGAATTTTCCTCCAGGGCAGATCGGCAGAGGCCCTGGGCGGTTTTCGCCTTCCTCTGCAGTGTGGGGCACGGGTCACTTGCTGGAAGATTCTCTGCATCTTGAAGTCTTTAAACCATGATTTTAGGACTTCAATGGCTCAGACACAGGTTTGATACAGGAGTGGGTGGGTGAGATTCTGTAGCCTGTGTTGTGCAGGAGGTCAGACTAGATGATCATAATGGTCCCTTCTGATCTTAAAGTCTATGATTCTATTGGCCACCTTGCTGAAGACAGCATAATGTTATTTTAGTATTAGCTGTAGAACATTTGAATTAAAATAGCAAACATTACACAAATACTAGTGCTTTGATTCAATTCAAAGACACACGAGCCTTTTGGTATTCATGAATTCACATATCTTAGAAATAGGTCTGTGTGATTTGGTTGAATATGGGCATTCTAGCTCAAATATCCTATATCAACATCACTTGCCAATCCATAGGCAGTCATTTATTTGCTTGTTATAGTCCAATATTGAAAAAGTTAACAAATAATGAGACTAATTTGTGAATGTTGCCCAAAGCCTAAAGATGCCAAAATGTTCATTCATCAAATATTACTTTTAATACTTGCTTATACATATATTACATGATTACATACTATGTTTTACCACAGGATTTTTGCCTCATTCTACGAACAGGGAATGAATCAAGGATGTGCAGTCACTAAAACTACTATCATGCAGAAGTTTGAAGGTGTGTAGTGAATGAAGCAGGGAAATGCAGGAAGAAAAATGATGGTCTCAGGGTTAAAGCAGTTGAAAGCCACCCTGCCTCGTTGGATCCTATCCCTGCCTCGGCCACTGAGTTCCTATGTGATGCTGGGCAAGTCAATGTAAACAAACTGTTTACAGGTGGCCACTATATGTTCCTCATTTTCTGGGTGCCCAACTTGGGTCTGATTTGATTAAGGTCTGAGCACTCACAGCTGCAAGTGAGGTCACTGGAAGCTGTGCTTTGAATGTATAAAGTGCTATAAAATGCAAAATACTTTGAAAAATCAAGTCCTAGGCTTCTCAAATTAGGCATCTAAAATGCTTTAACCTCTGCCTCGGTTCCTGATGTGTAAAATGGGGATAATAATAGCACCTCACCTCCTGGGGTGTGTTGAAGATAAAGTCATTAATGCTTGTAAAGAACTAAAGGCCAAACTTTTAAAGGTATTTAGACACATAAAGATGTAGATAGGTGCCCAGTGGGATTTTGAAAATCCCATGTGAAATCAATGGAAGTTAGGCAGCTATGAGTTTTTGAAAATCCTACTGGGCACCTATCTGCATCTTTAGGTGCCTAAATAACTTTAAAACTCTGTCCCCAGGGCAGTACAATGACAGTGCCACAGAAAAAGCCCATGGGGAAATGAGTAATTCTGTATTCAGTGCAGGGTTTGGATGGTGTGCAGTAAATAGTGCACAGGACCACACATTAAATGATAAGGATAAAAATATTGAATAGCAACCCATTTAATTAACACCTTTCATCCTGTGCACCGAATGAGGCAAGGGTCCTTGGGGGGAGGGGAAGAGAAGAGCATGTGATCAGATAATTAGAGACTATATTGTAATGTACAAGCACTAAGGGGTCGAATTAAAGTTGCACGGGCTATATTAGTTCTGGCATTTCTTAACTTTTGAGTGACTCTGAAACTGAAACATTCATTTAATGTACTTTTAAAGCATATGTGTGCGTGTATGTTTTAAAATGTTACAAAACTGTTACGTGTGTGTATGTGTGTGTGTATATATACAACTTTTTGAAAAAAGAACAGTAAAATAGGAGTAGAAAAATAGAACACAGAATATTTATCATGAAGTTAATTTTTTGTTTGCTAATTTGCCTATCCTCTGAAATCATCTCATGCAAGAAGTGTGGGATTTTAAGCATACAATCATCCTGATTTAGTTTGAGAGGAGCTGTTACTTATATATGTGTGTGATGCAGTTATTGACTTTGGTTTTAGGGATAGCATCATATAAAATCTTAAACAAAAGATTAAAGTATAGTGTTGACCTATATCACAAAATGCCTTATTTAGGCATGATCATGTTTGTGTTTTTTGGTATAAAGGCATGCATTGTTCTTTAGAGTGGCCTTTAGAAAGGCCTTTGTGCTGACTGCTTTTACTGCTGATGTCTGCACACCCAGGCTACAATGAAAATGAGTTATTGGTGCAAAAGGGAAGGAGACCTTCTGCAAATATGAAACCTTAGGATTAATGTGCTCTATCCTTTCTGAGCATCTGTCAAACTCCTCATAATAGTCTGACTAAACTAACTTCCTAGTCAACCAGCTCCTTCCCCCTTTCCCCCACCCCCAAGAATATTATATGCAAGAAAACAATTCATTTTTCAAACTGCTTGCTGTGTTAAGGGTAGGGTTTTAGGACTGAGAGTGTGGGTGCTTCCTCTGGATGCTTTAGCAAGGCTCCTGATGGATTTTATCTAGACTAGGAAAAAAGTCTTTTTTTCATTGAGCTTTGGTTTAACTTGAGTGAAAACCCTCTTAACATCAGCATAGACAGGCTGTAACTTGAGCTGCTAAAATTGAGCTAAAGGTGTTATAAACTGTGTCTACATTGCTGTTAAGTGGGGTTTGCAAGAGAGTTAAGCTAGCTCAATTGAGGTACACCTTTTTCCTAATCAAGACAAGGCCTTAAAACTGATCTCTGCTTCTTAGGCCTTGGCTACACTTGTAGCTGTACAGCGTTGTGAGTTAAACCTGTCTTCGTACAGCTGAGTAGGGAAAGCGCTGCAGTCTGTCCACATTGACAGCTGCCAGCGCACTGTCGTGGCCACATTTGCGGCAATTGCAGCGCCATTGGGAGCGGTGCATTATGGGCAGCTATCCCACAGAGCACCTCTTCCCATTCTGGCGCCGTGGGTTGTGGGAAGGGGGCGTGGGTGCGGGGGATTCTGGGTCCTGTCCCAACGCCCCGTGATGCATCGCTTTGCATCCCAGAAATCCCTTCGTTTCCGTCCACCTTTGGCGCCATCTTTCAACGGTTTCTGTGCAGCGCGATCTGTCTGTGGGAAATGGAGTCCGAACTGCTGAGGTGTATGCTGATGAGTCTCGCCAGCACGTCACGTTTGGCTGTCGAACTATTCCTTAAGATCCAAAGTGTCAGTGAGAGTGAGGAGTCCGACGATGCTATTGAGCCGCGTAACGCGTATGACACGAAATTGCTTGTGGTATTCACGGACATGCTCAGCACCGTGGAACGCTGCTTTTGGGCTTGGGAAACAAGCACTGAGTGGTGGGATCACATCGTCATGGAAGTCTGGGATGATGAGCAGTGGCTGCAGAACTTTTGGATGAGAAAAGCCACTTTCATGGGACTGTGTGAGGAGCTCGAACCCTGCGGCGCAAGAACACGAGACTGAGAGCTGCTCTGCCAGTGGAGAAGCGGGTGGCTATTGCAATCTGGAAGCTGGCAACTCCAGACAGCTACCGGTCGGTCGCAAACCAGTTTGGAGTGGGAAAGTCGACCGTTGGAATCGTGTTGATGCAAGTTTGCAGGGCCATTAATCGCATCCTACTCAGAAGAACCGTGACTCTGGGTAACGTGCAGGACATAGTGGATGGCTTTGCACAAATGGGTTTCCCTAACTGTGGAGGGGAGATAGATGGGACGCACATTCCTATTCTGGCACCACCCCACCTAGCATCCGAGTACGTTAATCGGAAGGGGTATTTCTCTATGGTTCTCCAGGCGCTTGTGGATCACCGTGGGCATTTCATTGACATTAACACAGGCTGGCCAGGAAAGGTGCATGACACAAGCATCTTTCGGAACACTTGGCTGTTCAGGAAGCTGCAGGCCGGGACTTTTTTCCCAGAGTGGAAGATCACAGTAGGGGAAGTTGAAATGCCCATTGTGATCCTTGGAGATCCCGCTTACCCGTTAATGCCGTGGCTCATGAAAGCCTACACAGGGAGACTTGACAGCAGCAAGGAACGGTTCAACTACAGGCTGAGCCGGTGCCGAATGACTGTGGAGTGTGCCTTTGGCCATGTAAAGGGCCGCTGGTGATCTCTGTATGGGAAGCTGGACTTGGGCCGAACACAGCATCCCCGCGGTTATATCCGCGTGCTGTACCCTCCATATTTGTGAAGGGAAGGGTGAAAGCTTCACTCAGGCATGGACCTCCGAGGTTGAACATCTGGAGGCTGAATTTGCACAGTCAGAGAGCAGGGATATTACAGGGGCCCAGCGCGGGGCTGCAAGGATTAGGGATGCCTTGAGGGAGCAATTTGAGGCTGAAAACCAGCAGAGATATCTGGTGCCCTGCACGGGAGTGAAGTGCAGTAGTTCCAATCTTTAGGAATCAGTGTTTGCTAAGCAGACTTGCAGTGCCTGTTTATTTCCTGGGCTAAGGAATCTTTTACTTTATGCAATAATAAAGAATGTTTTCAAAGTCAAAAAATCCATTTATTGAAAAGAAACACAACTGCTTGGGAATCAGAAAGGGCAAGGGGGTGGAGTGGGGAACGGTACAATCACAGATGCGCGTATGTCCTGTCTGGTGTGCTGTGCAGTGAGTGCTGCACTTCAGGATGGCTATACTGCATGGTGATGGGGGTTGAGTGCAGAGGGTAAGGGTCGTGGTTTTCAGGGCTGGGTGGTGAAGATACTGGTGTTGGAGGCAGCTGGTGGCGTGAAGAACCTGGAAGTTGGGGAAAGTGGGTTGGAGGTAACAGTGGGGCACAAGGGAAAGAGTTTTGGGACAAGGGCTGTGGGGGGGGGGGCGTTTGCGTTTGCGGTACTGCTCCTTCTGCATGGCTACGAGCTCCTGGATAGCGTCTGCTTGAAGCTCCAGGATGCTTATGAGCCGATCTGTGCTTCGCTGCCGGTGCTCCGTGCTTTGCCGCCGGTGCACTGCATTTTCCTGGCGGATCCTGCTTTCTCTCTCCCTCCAGTTCTGTGCTTTTTCATTCTCTTTAATAGATTGCCGCATCACTTCTTGCAGCATGTCTTCTTTGGTTTTTCGCAGTCTCTTCCTGAGTCTTTGCAGTCTCTGAGCAGGCGATAAGAGGGACGGCTGAGGTCTCAAGGTTGTTGTAGCCGTATAGGCAAAATGCAACATTTACCAGAGGCAGCATTGTTTATAGCAGACAGAGTAATGATTTCCCCCGCACTTAAGGAGGGCACACACAGGGTCTACACAATAGCATAATTTTCCCATCCCAAACAGAGCACACATAACCCAAAGCCTCAAAATGGTGAGTAAGGGGGACTGATTGTTTCAGGGCTGTACTGTCCTCTGGGTTTCTGTGCCTTGGGGAGAGCCAACAGCTGCAGGGGGCACCTACACTGAACACTGTCCCAACATTTTCCACAGGAGTTCGTCCTGGATGATATCTCGCTCCTGGGAAGCTCCTTCTACTGCAATGCGGCTTCCGCCCTGGCCCATATGCAGCTTGCCTGTGTGCAGCAATGGTCCCCCTGCCCATCGCGGCACCGTGGCGCGGACACGTTAGCCTGGCTGGGACAAGGACCACGGTGGCTCTCCCGATAAACCTGTGCAAGCGCATTGCACACGTTCTGGATGAGACATTCGAAGAGATTTCCGAGGCCGATTACCGCGATGTGATAAACCACATCAATGCACTATTCCGCATCTAGGCATGCACGCCTAACCCTCCTCTCCCAAAGAGCCCGCACCGAAAAAATTCCTTCCCGAAAAAAAACCCGTTTACCGGGAACCTGCTCTTCTGTTTGTCCTCCACCAAGTACCGGCCGCTGTGACTGGCTACCTTCCTCCTGGCTCGAGAAGAGCTCCTGGCTGCATGCCTACAGGGATTCCGGGGTGTCTCCATCCACCCCACCACCCTCACTCCTGTTTTCCTCCTCCTCCTCCTCCCACCCGGCTCTGAAGTGTCCATGGTGGTGCTCGGAGTGGAGGTGGGGTTAACCCCAAGTATCGCATCCAGCTCTTTGTAGAATCGGCAGGTCGCGGGGGGAGCACCCGAGCGGCCGTTTGCGTTGCGGGCTTTGTGGTAGGCACTCCGCAGCTCCTTCACTTTAATCCTGCACTGCAGGGCATCCCGGTCATGGCCCCTTTCCATCATGTCCTTTGATACCTTCCCGAAGGTATCGTAATTCCTACGGCTGGAGCGCAGCTGGGACTGGATAGTTTCCTCCCCCCAAACACTGATGAGGTCCAGCAACTCGCCATTGCTCCATGCTGGGGCTCGCTTGGCACGTGGAGGCATGGTCACCTGGAAAGATTTGCTGATAGCACTCCACGCCACGCCTGGCTGAGCAAACAGGAAGGGGATTTTTAAAATTCCCAGGGAGGGTCAAATGGTTGGTTACCTGAGGCCAGGGCAGTAGAGTTTGAACTGATGACCAGAGTGGCTAGAACAGGCATTGTGGGATACTGCCGAATACTTCTGGAGGCCAGTCACAGCGCATTGGGTGGCCACACTGGCGCGACAGCGCTGCAGCGGCAGCGCAATACTTGCTATTCCTCTTGGGGAGGTGGAGTACATGCAGCGCTGCAGCCACGGAGATACAGCGCTGCAAATGCCTTGCCAGTGTGGACGGGGAGTGAGGTACAGCGCTGGGGGCGGCTTTACAGTGCCATAACTCGCAAGTGTAGCCAAGGCCTTAGTGTTTGTCTACATGGGGAAAATGAATGCCATTATAGTGGAACAGTTATTTTGCTATAGTTATACTGGCATAACTCTCCTGTGTGGATACTCTATTCCAGAATAAAGTGGAGCAATTCTTTTGCTTTTGAAGCTAGACAAGCTCTTAACCTACAATACACCTGCTGCGACCACACAAAGAAATGCAAACCTAAGTCCCCTTCCAAAAAAACAAACCCAACAATTTTCTTGTTCACTCTGTTCATTTCTTGGTAAGTAATAAATCACATTTACAAAGATATCTTCAGATTTCACCTTCCCCCCCAGGAAGTTCCTGACCAGGAACCAGAGTGTTGCCTTCTTTATCATAGTGCCCAGGAGCCCATTGTGTTAGGAGCTGTACAAACAACAAAAAGACAGTCACTCCCCCCAAAGTACTTATAATCTAAGTAGAAACAGCATGAGATTTCACTAGAGGTAATACTCAGATACTAATGAGATGGTAGCAGACAAGAACCTAGATGGACATCAGTCTCAATACCAACACATGAGATTGTTAAGTCATGCCAAGAGAAAATAGAGGCTCAAGATATTGGGACCCTATATTTTCCAGAACTGTGAAAACAGTTTATTTAAAATATCTACATCCAAACAATGTCTCCCCTATCAGTATTTTTGTCCCTCCTATCTGAGTGAATGGGAGAAATGAGAGGTAAGTAATTAAGCTTAAGCTTGCTTCTGCTTTACTTGGGCTTGGTCTATATGTCAGTGTAACTGTGTTGTTCAGGGGTGTGGATTTTCCATACCTCCGACTGACGCAGTTATACTGACCAAACTCCCAGTGCAGACAGTGCTATGTGGACGGGAGGGCTTCTCCCATCAACACAGCTACCGCCTCTCAGGGAGGTGAAGTATCTGTGACAATGAGAGAAGCCCTCCCATCGGTGTAGATAGCATCTTCATTGAAGCACTACAGCAGTGCTGTGCAGCTGTGCCACTGCAGCATTTCAAGTGTAGACAAGCTCTTAGTGTCTGAGTTGTTGTTTTTCCCCCCCCTCTCTACGTTTTTCTGCATTTTACCTAGTAAGGCTAACTGCAGAAACAAGTAATTGTTATCATGGACCTTTCTGGTTCTTTCCTTGCTAGTAAAAATACAGTTGCTGTATGTACCTGTATATGAAAAACTGCTGTGGCTGCACTCAGAGCTCCTATTGGTGCAGAATCCAGTGCTATTGATGTTTTTTCACACCTGAGACAGAGCAAATTGTTTATTCAAGTTCCATTCAGTGTCTGGTCCTCCAGGAATCTTTACTCCATTGAGGAAAGCTAAACAGACCTTTGTGGCCCCTGCCTTTCCCCTCAGTACTGAGTATAAGAAAGAATTGCTTGCTACACAAGCAAGAGGAAAGTAAAGAATTTGTATTACTTGTCCCTCCCATTGACAAACTTCCTGTTTCTTTGTCTGCCTGAAATTGGAAAAACTGGGATAATGGATCAGATACCTGGAAGATGACTGGGTTTTTTTCCTGAGATTTTTTTGACTCATTTTCCATCTTCCTATGAGCAATTTTTTCAAAGAATTCGTCATCAAGTATTCATCCCACTAACAGATTAATATTGTTGAAGGGAAATCATGGAGTGCAATGACTCTGGAGCCAAAATTGATTCATACCCAGAAAACCATTTGGAATTACAAGTATTCTACTCAACTCATTTCCAAAACCAACATGATAATATGGTCCTGGAAAAATGATATGCTAAATAAACCTTTCATCATCATATCAAGATAGGGATTCTCCCTCTGCTTGTTTGGCTCACTGTCAACGCAAATTACAGAGAATAAAAGAAGTGTCTGATTTCTAAGGTTTAAGTAAGGTCATGGGAGCATTTAAGAACATCTATGAAGTGCTTCTCCGTATGACACAGTGGATACATATATTTTTACTGATATGTGCCTAATTGTTTTTACAAGGAGAGGTTTAGAGCTTAATGATATTAAATACATGCTGAAGCTGAATATGACTGTGTAAATTGCAAAGGTAAAAATAGTTTTCAAAATCTCTGAAGGGCATAATGCAGGAGTATTATTGAAATCTCTCTGCGGCAGATTGCACATATGCTGGCAATATTTCTTATTTACAGGAACTCCTGATCATTTTGGCAGAGGTATGCGCTCATAATGGATTTCAGGAGGCTACATCTGACAAGCAGCTTCTGAAAATAGATATTAAATAAAATACATAATAATTAAGACTTTGCAGTTACATAGAAGTTTTTTATTCATGAAGCTCAAACGTGAAAGAAAAGTGGGTAAATGTTATTCCTCCATATCACAGATGGAGAAAGAGGTGATATGAGGATGGGGATGGAGTGCTTTGTGCTTCTGTGATCCTAAGCTAGTAGAAATGCCTCTAAGGGGCTTTTGCAGTTGCTATATATAAGAAGCTGAGGCTGCTTTAACTTATATTGTGAACTTCACTGGCCCTGGGATGCCCCAGGATTGAGCATGGAATGCAGAAAAATGGCATAAATCCACCTGTACTACCCTTTTGGGTAGTTTGCTAAGGCTTAGCCACACCTAAGGATCTGGACTTTGGTTTAGAAGCTACATTTAAAATACACAACAAATACTTTCTAGTAATCCAGAAGCATAAATATCTTTAGGAGCATATTTCTGTTCTTCTTAGGAAATTTCAACAGAAATGACACACAAAATTCACACACAAAATTAGCCATGTAAATTCTATAATTAAGGTGAGAAGGGTAATTATATATGCCACATACTTCCTGCTGATGTTACATTGGAAACTGTATGCTGATGTTTGACACCCGTTCAATCCAGAATGAGTCTAATTAATTCAGAGACTGACATTACTTACGGTATGTCTACACTACGAGAGTAGTTCGATTTTACTTAAAGCGAATTTGTGGAACCGATATTACAAAGTCGAACGTGTGTATCCACACTAAGGACAGTAATTCGACTTTGTGAGTCCACACTAACGGGGCAAGCATCGACATTGGAAGCGGTGCACTGTGGGCAGCTATCCCACAGTTCCCACAGTCCCCGCTGCCCATTGGAATTCTGGGTCGAGCCCACAATGTCTTCTGGGGAAAAAAATGTGTCGAGGGTGGTTTTGGGTAACTGTCGTCATCCAACCGTCACTCCCGCCATCCCTCCCTGAAAGCGCCGGCGGGCAATCAGTTCACGCACTTTTCTGGTCAGTGACAGCGCGGACGCCACAGCACTGCGAGCATGGAGCCCGCTGCGACCATCGCTGCAGTTATGGCCGTTGTCAACACCTCGCACCTTATCATCCACCTTTTCCGGAGGCAGATGCTGAGAAATCAGGCGAGGAGGCTACGGCAGCGCAGTGAGGACATGAAGTCTGAGAGTGGCACAGACCTGTCACAAGGCACGGGACCCCGCGCCGTGGACATCATGGTGGCAATGGGTCATGTTGATGCTGTGGAACGGCGATTCTGGGCCCGGGAAACAAGCACGGACTGGTGGGACCGCATAGTGCTGCAGGTCTGGGATGAATCACATTGGCTGCGAAACTTTCGGATGCGGAAGGGAACTTTCCTGGAACTTTGTGAGTTGCTGTCCCCTGCCCTGAAGTGCAAGGACACCCGGATGCGAGCAGCCCTGAGTTTCCAGAAGTGAGTGGCCATAGCCCTCTGGAAGCTTGCAACGCCAGACAGCTACCGGTCAGTCGCGAACCACTTTGGCGTGGGCAAATCTACCGTGGGGGTTGTTGTGATGCAAGTAGCCAACGCAATCGTTGAGGTACTGCTGTCAAAGGTAGTGACCCTGGGATGGCTTCGCCGCGATGGGATTCCCAAACTGCGGTGGGGCTATAGATGGAACTCACATCCCTATCCTGGGACCGGACCACCAGGCCAGCCAGTACATTAACCGAAAGGGCTACTTTTCAATGGTGCTGCAAGCACTGGTGGACCATAGGGGACGTTTTACAAACATCAACGTCGGATGGCCGGGCAAGGTTCATGACGCTCGTGTTTTCAGGAACTCTGGTCTGTTTAGACGGCTGCAGGAAGGTATTTACTTCCCGGACCACAAAATAACTGTTGGGGATGTGGAGATGCCTATAGTCATCCTCGGGGACCGAGCCTACCCGCTAATGCCCTGGCTCATGAAGCCCTATACAGGCGCCCTGGACAGTGAAAAAGAACTCTTCAACTACCATCTGAGCAAGTGCAGAATGGTGGTGGAGTGTGCTTTTGGACATCTCAAGGGGAGATGGAGAAGCTTACTGACTCGCTCTGATCTCAGCGAAACCAATATCCCCATTGTTATTGCAGCTTGCTGTGTGCTCCACAATCTCTGTGAGAGCAAGGGGGAGACCTTTATGGTGGGGTGGGAGGTTGAGGCAAATAGCCTGGCTGCTGATTACGCCCAGCCAGACAGCCGTGCTATTAGAAGAGCCCAGCGGGACATGCTGTGCATCCGGGAGGCTTTGAAAGCTAGGTTCCAGAGTGAGCAGGGTAACCTGTGACTATTAAGTTTGTTTACAGAGAAGCTGAACCTGCCCCCGTTTCTTTACCCAGTGAATGTTCACTATCCTCTCCAGTTACATACCCCGTTCACCCCGTTCACCCCCTTCCAACACACGTTTAAAAATAAAATCACTGGAAATTTGTTAATGAACACAGTTGTCTTTATTACTGTTTTCGCGGTAAAGTGTTGAAACTGGGACGCAGACTGTGGTGGGGAGCGGGTGCAGTGTAGTGATGCAAAGGACGCTTCTAAACTCGAGGAATGACAGGCTCTGCACTGGTGGACTGGTTGTTTCAACAGAGCCTGCCACCCCTCCTGTTCGGGACTCTGTGTGTGGGGGCTATGTGACTTTGTGGCAGGGGGAGGACGGTTACAGATCCCCTGCTGCATGGCTCTGTGATCCAGGATAAGGACCGCTGCATAAGATCTCTAACCGCCCTCCCCCGCCACAAAGTCACATAGCCCCCCCCCACACAGAACATGAAAACCACCTCCCAGACTGACCAGGGTGCCTAGTGACTGCAATGTGTGTGTGACCTGCTGCTGAACCTGCCCCCGCGTCTGTACCCTGGTAAAGGTGACTGTCCTGTCCAATTACCAACCCCCTTCCCCCCCTTCAAACAGACTCTCCTCAAAAAGAACATGATGGAAACAGTAATTAACAGGAACGTATTTTTTATTAGCAACTACACAGTTAGGGGATGAAACTGGGACGGGGGCTTGGGTGAGGCGGGAAGGAAAGGACTTATCAAATTTTGGGGAATGACAGCCTTCTGCTCCTTGAGCAGTCTGCAGGGGTGGAGTGAGAGTTTTCACGGACTCTGCTGCCCCTCCTTCTTGGTACTTTTGGTGAGGGGGGTATGGGACTTTGTGGCGGGGGAGGGCGGTTACAGATAGACTACAGCGGGGCTCTGTCCTCCTGCCTCCGGTCCTGCAGAACATCCACAAGGCGCCGGAGCGTGTCCGTTTGCTCCCTCATTAGTCCAAGCAGCATTTGAGTCGCCTGCTGGTCTTCCTGCCGCCACCTCTCCTCCCGTTCAATGTGTGCTCGATGGATTTGGGACATGTTCTCCCTCCACTGGGTCTGCTGGGCTGCCTCGGCTCGGGAGCAGCCCATAAGTTCTGAGAACATGTCGTCCCGTGTCCTTTTCTTTCTACGCCTAATCTGCGCCAGCCTCTGGGAGTGTGATGCCAGGGTAGGTCGGGAGACAGTCGCAGCTGTGGGATGGGAAAAAGGGAGTGAATTCCTCAGAAAGATAAATTTTGTTGTGAACAAAGAACATAGTCTTTCTCTGTGAACAAGACCATGCACAGCACCTATCACATGAGCACTCAGGACAAGGTTGAATTATCGGCCTTCGCATTCAGTGCCTGGAGTCTTGCAGTGCAGATCAGAGAAGCGGGGCAGGACAGCGGAATTTGGGTAGCAGGCTGACATGGTAAGCCGTAGACTTGTGGCTGCTTAAAACTTTAATAATAGCACTGGCCTCCTTTCACGATCAAAGCAATGCTCCTAGCGTTGGCCAGTTCCTGCTGCCAGCAATCCAGCAAGCATGAACTCTGCCCCATCCCATCCCCTCACAGCTGTCCCAGGGAAAGATCCCTGTATGCTGCCCCTCTCCCGCCTCCACCGCGTGGCTGTAAACCGCTGGTTACAGTTCTGTAAAGGAACAGGCAAGCAGTCCCAATACTAACATTCCCCTACCTAATTCAAAGCAGGTCACCATGAGCGACATCACTCTGATGAGGATTTCAGAGACCGAGAAAGAACGGATGCTTCGGGAAAGCCTGCAAAGACCAGGGCCGTATGCTGCCCTGCTCTGCAAGGCAATGATCCCGGAGTACTTGATGATCTCCTGGCGCGGAAACGTTTCCTACTACGGACACAATAAGGCCGCTCTCCCAAGGAACCTCATGCAAAGGCTTTCCAATTACCTCCAGGAGAGCTTCATGGAGATGTCCCATGAGGATTTCAGCTCTATCCCCGGACATATAGACCGAATTTTACTGTAGCTGCACTGGCAAGGACTAAACAGTAGAGCGCCTAGGGCAAACCAATCATGATAAACCGGACATTGTTAGATTTTTTTTGCAGTAGTTGCACTGCCAAGGACTGAAACGTTAAGCGCTTAGGGCAAACAAATCATGAAAAACCCACTGTTAATATGAATGTTCTGTTCAAAATAAATGTTTACATGTTTAAAACACTTACCGACTGATCCTTCCTCTGATTCTGGGTCAGGGTTAACGCCTGGGGACGGTTGGTAGGGGATCTCTGTGAGAGTAATGTAGAGATCCTGGTTGTGTGGGAAATCAGCGTTGTAAGCGCTGTCGACTGCCTCATCCTCCTCATCTCCTTCCTCATCTTCCCCGTCCGCTAACATCTCCGAGGAAGCGGCCGTCGACAATATCCCATCATCAGAGACCACGGTCAGTGGTGGCGGTCGCACCTAGGATGGAATGCAGTGCCTCGTAGAAATGGCATGTCTGGGGCTGGGATCCGGAGCGTCCGTTTGCCTCTTTGGTCTTCTGGTAGCCTTGTCTCAGCTCCTTGATTTTCACGCGGCACTGCGTTGCATCCCGGCTGTATCCTCTCTCTGTCATGGCTTTTGAGATCTTCTCGTAGATCTTTGCATTCCGTCTTTTCGATCGCAGCTCGGAAAGCACGGACTCATCGCCCCACATAGCGATCAGATCCAAGACTTCCCGATCAGTCCATGCTGGGGCCCTCTTTCTATTCTGAGATTGCACGGCCATCTCTGCTGGAGAGCTCTGCATCGTTGCCAGTGCTGCTCAGCTCGCCACGATGTCCAAACAGGAAATGAGATTCAAACTACCCAGACAGGAAAAGGAATTCAAATTTTCCCGGGGCTTTTCCTGTGTGGCTGGTCAGAGCATCCTAGCTCGGACTGCTGTCCAGAGCGTCAACAGAGTGGTGCACTGTGGGATAGCTCCTGGAGCTATTACCGTCGATTTCCATCCACACCTAGCCTAATTCGACATGGCCATGTCGAATTTAGCGCTACTCCCCTCGTTGGGGAGGAGTACAGAAGTCGAATTTAAGAGACCTCTATGTCGAACTAAATAGCTTCGTTGTGTGGACGAGTGCAGGGTTAATTCGATTTAACGCTGCTAAATTCGACATAACCTCCTAGTGTAGACCAGGCCTTAGAAAAATCACAGGCACAGATCACCTGCAATAATGTCATTAGTGTTAGAAAATGTATCTCTAAAACAAGGCAAAGAATTAGCAATTGCACACACACTTAAATTATTCCCATAGCCACCAGTTCATTCCAAATTATTAATATCCTGTTAAATTGTCATGAAAGAATTAAAGGAATTACTGTGAATTTACATCAGTGTAATAATGGAGATCAGTGATTGGCCCATAGACAAGACTGAAGTATCTCTGTACCAGGCTGAGATACCACTTTTTGGCATGATGCACTTGAATTAGTATAAGCCTATACTTCGTCTGCCACAAACATGATTTAATTTCACTGATATGCAGCAGCTGTCAGTTTCAAAAAACAGGCTTAGTACAGCCACAATCATAACAAAACATGACCTTGGCTTACATACAGTAGCCATGGTAGCAACAAAAAGGACACTTCCCACAATGAGTTAGGGGGAGGGCTTTTCTCTCAGTTTCCCATGATTGGGTGGCTCAGTTATATAGCACGTCTGAGAGAAAGTGTCCTCTAATCAAATAAGGTTACTCTGAAACAAGCAGTTTTGTGATGGGACCAGCGGAACGTTGCTTATCTCATATCTCTAGGGAAGGTCCTTAGTTTAGAAGTTACGGTTAAAGCCACTTTTAGCATCAGGAAATTGCATCACTTCATTCATTTACCAAAACAGCAGGGTAGCCTGATTATCTGGAATTTTTTCTATATTTCCTGTTGGTCAAAGGAGGGGACTGGGAGTCAGGTCTCCTGGGTTTTGTTCTCAGTTCTGCCACTGACTTGCTGTGTGGTCTTGGGTAAGTCTTTCTGTCCCTTTATACTTTTCTCATGTGTAAAACGGGGATAATGCTACTTACGTCCCTCCCACAGATGTTGTGAGGCTTAATTAATTCTCCTTGTAAAATGTTTAGAGATGCTTTTCTGGGGTTGCCTCTAGAGGGTGCAATAAATGGCTCCCTTTTCCAGTTTAAACTACTTGGCTCTTTTGTATACCCTTGGGGGATCCAGAAAGCATGCAGGAATGAGAAACCAAACCAGGATGTGATCAAACAATTTGACTGCCCTCTCACTGGGTGAGAAGGGATATATATGAAGAAAAGAAATAGTGGCCTCTGAGGGAGTGTACATACAGTGGCACATACTACTTCACAGCAGTCCCTTAAAGCCCAAGTAGGTGAAGAAACATGGAGTGAATTCCACCCCCTCCCCCAAACCTTACAGTCAGGCCACAGTACAGCAGTCTCCACAGGCTGAGAATAACAGTCACTGCTCATCCACACACGGTGTTGGGGTCACTGGATCTTTGTAGTTATGAAGCTCCTGGTGCCACCTCCAAATCGGCACAGAGCTTCCTTTAGCAGCACACTGTGCAGAAATTCCCCAGCCTACCTATTTTCATGCGATTCAGGCTTATGTTTAGGCTCAGCTTGGCAGTCAGCTTGAAGCAGCTCCAACAACGGGCTGCATATTCTGCTTACAGTTTGGCCCGAGAGAGTCATAGCCCTATCCTTGCAACTAGAGCTGGATGAATAATGGGTTTTTTGATTCACTGGCAATTCCAAAACAATGGGAAAAAATTGTGTTGTGTTGAATTGAAAATGAAAGAATTTTTAAGTGAAATCAAAAAGTCAGAAACAATATTATTTAGGGTCCAGTAAAGTATTGTTTGATTTTGACCATTTTAAAATTGTTTTTGATTTAAAAAAAAAAAATTAAAGGACATTTTGAAATTAGAACCCAGAAGCGAAATGTTTCCCTTTTAAAAAATATCAAAATGAAACTTTTCTTTTTTTTGACCAAAACATTTTGGCAAAATCAACATGAATTTGCAAAACATTTTGGTGTCATTGAGTATACATTGCTGAAAAAAACTTCAAGTCAAAATTTTCCACCCAGCTCTACTTACAGACCATTTAAAAGTCTATTCAGTTACAGAACTAATCATTAGGGCCAAAGCTAATAAGGAATTTCAAGATCAACGGGTCTGTATTCCTTCATTGCCTCTCTTCTTGGAGCGATGATCCTGCTAGCAATTCCCCCTCCCATTGGAGGAGCAAGGGAGTTGCTAGCTGAAAGTGAGGAGATGAACTTTTGCTGTGGTCTGTCTACCGAGGCTTACACTCTCCGTACATAATCTGTGAGTCCAAGGATATCAGAAGTCACTGATTTGGGACCTTTTAAACATTCCTTAGATATTAAGTGTCCAGTTAAGAGCAGCCCCTTTTAGCTCTGTCCTAGTTGCAATGTAAACAAGCACCTTCCAGAAATTCATTCTAACACTGCAAGCAATCAGGGACATTGTGTGACAGTGTGGAGGAGGCCCTCTGTTATGATAATTTCTGTCTGTGAGACATTCCCCAATGGGTGACTTGGTGGTACCAGGTCACCGTGGTAATTTGTGCAAATATTTTCAGGTACATCTACTAATCAGGGCTTATAGACTCTTTCAAGCAATATGCTTTTCATTTACTGGCAGTTACTTTGATGAGTCAAAGTAAACAGTACACTCATCAGCTAAAGGTCAAAGCATTTGGCCCCATTCCTTATAGTGAAGTGCACAATGGTTATGTATTAATTGTTGTCATCACTTGCGGGTGGGAGGTTTCCTGAGAATGGAAGCTACATGGAATTTCCCATGTTTTGGTGACTGCAGGAAAAAAGCTCAAAAACATGAATCCTAAAGGCCAAAAACCAGAAGGCAAATAAAAAGAACACAATATTTATTTATTTTTTAAAATAGCATCATTTCAAAACCAATCACATGACTTTTTAGATTCTGACTCATGATTTTTGAATGCTTGGAGCTGGCAATACTGGGTACTGCAAAGCAAGAGGAGCTTTTTGGTCTCAGTGCTAGCTTGAAATGCATCCTGGATTCGTAGTGGCCAAAAGTTAATACTACCAGTTATCTAGACCACACCTGCATTTATTGGCTCCTTTGTCCGCAGTCACTGAAGATGGGACATAGACCGTATATGTATGCAGAATGAACTACCTGACCTCAAGGAAGTAAAAAATAAATAGTGACGCTCCTCTTATGCCATAGACACTAGGCTCCTCTTCTGGCCCTTTCCTTTGTTCTTCTGCACTGTGAATCCAGTAACTTTCATAAGCAATTACATTAACTTAAAAAAAATTAAAAGAGGTGTAGTCCACTCCCCTAGCACTAGTAAGTGTTAACATGTCCTAATGCATTCTGACATAAACAAATTAGATCAATGTTTCATCTTGTTACAATGAAAATGTTGTATTTTCTCTATCTGTTTAATGAGAGAGAAATAAAAGCAATGTGATTTAACTGTGAACAAGCATGCAGCATTCTAATTTGTTTGACTTGGAGTGCATTAGGCTTCATGGTAGCCATTTTCGGATGAAGCAGGAAGAAATTCACACTCTGCTTAACTTGCTTGTTATTTCAGGAGCATATATAAATTTAAATTTCCAGCTAAGTCACACATCTATGCTAGCTTGCTATTTGACTGGAAAGTTAAATTCATGTACAGTCATCAGGTGATGGCTCAATGCCCAAGACCTAAACCTTGATAGGTCACCTATAGAAAGAAATTTTGCTCTCATTTAACACATAGTAATGAGTCAACCACTGATCCATAAGAAAATATTGCGACGATATCCAGTGTGATTAAATGTTTTCTCTTATGGGTTCTTTAGCTTTGTTTGCCAAATGTCACTTTCAAAACAGGGATCTTGCCAATAAAGTATGTAGGCTGAAGGGATAATTTTAATCTACGCTTTTCTTTCATAGGAAGTAGCCTTTGTTTGCCATAGGTTCTAAAAGGTATTATGAGTTTACCATTACTAGCTCTTATATCCTCTATGAGCTGGATACAACATCCACTGAAGTAAAAGGAAAGAGCCTATACATTGACTTCAGTGGGCAGGGCTGGATTAACTCTCCTGTGAGCCTGGGGCTATTACATTTTGTGGGGCCCCTGAATATAAGTCTTTTTCCTGGGAGGGAATTTGGTGCAGGAGGGGAATGGGGCAAGGGATTGTGGTGCAGGAAGGGGTGCAGGGTCTGGGAGGGAGTTTGGGTACAGGAGGGGATTCTGATCTGGGGCAGGAGGAGAGGGTGGAGGAGAGGGTGCGAGGTGCAGGCTCCAGCCGGGAGATGCTTACCACAGGTGGGCTCCTGCACAGCGGCGCAGTAGGGCTCAGGCAGACTGCCTGCTGCCTGCCTGCCGCCTGCCATAGCCCCACGCTGCTGCCGGAAGTGGCTGGCTGCTAGCACATCTCTGTGGCCCCTGGGGGGGAGGGGAACAGCGTGTCTCCGTGCGCTGCCTGCGCCCACACATGCTGCCCCTGTAGCTCCCATTGGCCGGTGCTAGCAGCTTCCGGGAGCGGCATGGGGCCATGGCATGCAGGCAGCCTGCCTGAGCACACCGCTGCAGTGCGGGACTTTTAGCAGCCTGGAGTTGGAGATCGCTGCCTGTGATTTATTTCTGCGGGGCCCCCCTTGAGCCGGGGCCCTGGGCTGCAGCCTATAGAACCCCTGTCTTAATCCGGGCCAGTCAGAGGGCATTGCATCAAGCCCCAGTTCCTTTAATAAAAATAAGCAATTGAGTTTAAAATAATAATACCCAGCTCTTAGTGCTTTTCACTAGTACCTCTCAAAGCGCTTTACAAAGTCATCATCATTCTCCTCATTTTTCCCATTTGAAAAATGAGGTACAGAAAGGGGAGGTAACTTGCCCAAGGTCACCCAGCAGGCTACCATAACTGGGCTGGCTATCGCTGAGCACTTTCACCCTTAGTGCCTGTAATACACACCTAGAAGCCTAGCTGACCTGACTGCCTATCTTTTGCACAAGGCCTGTTTAACAAGGAGCCGTCAAACCAACCCTAAGCAGTAGCCAGATGTCCTGTCCGAAAAGAGTCACTGAAGAGATAAGGCCTTCCAGGGAGCAAGGGGGTGGAGATGGGAGGAAGTTCTTAGCCTCTCTTTCAAATGGACCTACCATCCTAAGTAAAAATGAGGCCATGCTATTGCTGTATATTCCTAAGGAAATGGAATTCAGGGCACTGAGGCACTACAGGGAGGGGTGTTGATGTAAAACCCTGGGGCAGACAGAAGGAAGGTGTTTTTAAGGGAGCATTCTGTCAGGTTGTCCTTTTCTGTGTAAAGAATATTGGATCTGACCTAGGTCCATCCTGCCCAATAGCCTGATCCCAGCAGTAGCCAGCAACAGCTGCTTCAAAAGGAAGGTGCAGGCAGCTCTGAGCTAAGCTCCACTCAGGGAAAGTCTTTAGCTCAGCCTCTGCAGTTAGAGGCTGGTTCATCCCCTGAGGCAGGAGGGTTTAGAGCCCTTCAAACACCACAGGAGCTTTTAAAATATTAAGTTTAATTGGATAGTCTTCTTATCCATCTCAATGTCTAATCCCTCTTAACTCCTGTTAAGCATTTGTCCTCAGTGATATCTTGTGGCAGCAAGTTCCACAGGCCACTTGTGCATTGTGTGAAAAAGCATTTCCTCTGCACAGTTTTAAATATGCTGCCTGTCTTGCTTGTGTCTCATGGGATAGGGTGAATAGCAGCACCCGGCCCACCATTGCATACTTCTTCTTGGGCCCTCTCCTCACTAAGGGAACCTTCATAGAAATGTGGCAGTGCCTAACCAGGCAGGAGAGCAGTTCCTCTGAGGAACGCACTGCCATCTTGCATGCTCCAAGAGGTGAAGAGTAATGTACTAACTCAGAGGAAGAAGTGATGTGTAGAGTGAACACCTTGGTGGGTGGGTCTCTGCCTGCAGCCTCACTGGACAGTAAGTGCTTTAATTTGTGCAGGGAATCTCAGCTGAGGTACAGAGTTTATTTGTGGTATTGGAAGTAAACAGGCAATATTTGAGACAGCATTCCCTGGAGCATTCTTCCTGGGGGCTATGTATGGGAGGGACAGCCTGACTGAGAGTTAAAGGTGATCTGCAAAACTTCTTTCCAACAGAGACAGACTGGAAGGGGATAAAAATAAAGATTTATTGCTCATTTCTTACATTAGAAATTCAGGTTGTCTCCCCTGAAGGACTATGGTAACTGGAGAACTAGTGACGTGACAAGAGATTGAAAGCCAAGCCATTGTTATGATACAATAGTCCAGCCCAACATGACACAAGAAGTTTGTGGTACTGCCAGGAATATAATAAATTCTCCTGGGTTCCAGTCCAGTGCCCCAGCCCCAAGAGAACTCCTTGTTCCTCTTGCAACTCACTACCCCTCTCACTATCCATCTGGTGACTGAGTGAAGCAAGGGGCCTAGAGAAAAAGCAGTATGCTCAGGTAATTTAAAGACTACCATAGTGCATGCATACCAGGGAGCAGAGTTAAGATTGTAGAGGCACCCTTAATACAGGCATTTCCTAATTTATGAGTGCTTGACTCTGCAACCTGAACAGTTAAAACCATTACACTCAATAAACAGTGTTACCCATAAATCCCACCAATCTGAATTTAGTATTTTACACAGGTCATAGAGGAGAACCAGGAAATTATTCACTTTGTTTTTCATTGTGTGTGTTGTTTCTTACAGTTGACCTATGGTCATGGTGTTTATTTCTTTAAAAGGAACCAAAATATAGTGAAGTTAGTTCAAGGTCATCAGCACCCTAATATAAACATCTCCTTCCGACGACATAATCTTCACAAAAGAGAAATTTATTTATTCACTGTGTAGTAAAAGCTTAATCATTTACTTTCTCTACAGTCTTTCCGTATCTGCCACTCTGTTGTACTACTTTAATACTCGATAATTCCTTCTAACACTCTCATTTTTCAATTGTGATAACAGCTTAAGTTTCTGGGAGTTGTAAACCAGCATATTTTTAATTTCATGCTCCCTTGCTTGTGTGTTTTAGGGTGTGTAGTGGGAAAAACAGCTAAGTATATTGTTTACCTACCTGCCTCTTTGAGAAATGAAGCTTATTATTTTTAATGCACCTGAAACATTCATCAGTGGAACTCTAATTTATTTCCTGGTTCACTGTTCATTCTCATCCACTTGTATCCAAAGTGGAATAAAACTGAAGTGAGGAAACATCCTAGTAATAAGCCAAGTGCTGCAGGAAAGCAAGGTACCCCCCCAGAATCTATTCCTACTTATATTGCTATAATTAAAGATGAAATGCACAACCCCCTTTGTGTTTGTGCAGTGTTTTCACCTCTGATTTGCTTTCCTCCAGTGTTGAAACTAGTTATTAGCAAGTCTGAACATACTGGGTGACCTCATCTCACAATGTAAGTTTCTGAAGCAACAACATATAAAAATGGAACTAAGTGATAAAGGTTGGTGTTAAATCAGCAGATTTATTTGTCCTAAATATTATATATATATATATATATATATATATATATATATATATATATATATATATATATATATATATACACACACACACACACACACAGAGAGAGGCACACAGAGCACATATTCAACTGTTAATGTAAATGAAATAAGAGTGGTTCAAGTACTTTTGATTGTAAGAAATGTTGAGCTTAGCTGAAAGTTACACACTTTCTCTGTAAATATTTTTCTCTAGATTTGCTTAACATCAGTTTTTGCTTGTAATCATATTTTTATTATATCTGTATAGCACTGTATATGAGTTTTTAAAATAGTGTATGTTTGATTAAACATTTAGCTTATCCTGTTAAACTTTTCTCAGACTTTACAAAATGTGACACTAGTTTCCATCTCAATAGCAATAAGTTTCATCTTCTTATGAAATCTTGTAACCTGATTTTATAATACTGTGAGAAATTTCATAGTAAAGTACAAGATTTTAATTTTTTAAAAGCAAGGTATTTCTACCAGGCCTTATCCTTTAAGGTGCTGAGCAGGCAGCAGCTGAGAAGAGTTCATCTCCTTTAGCTCCAAATGAAGAATGATATTTCAGGGTACTTCGCCCCTTGCAGGATCAAACCGTCAAGTGTATTGCACTATTTACATGGGATACTGATTGATGAATACTGCAATATGAGTACAGTTTTGGATCAGTATTATGAACTCTTTGAATAAATGATGTGCTTCTCTGTGTTATTGGCTAACTCTATACTTATAGAAACCTTTCTGTTATGCACTACTGTAGTGTTTAGTATGTGAGTAGATGATCTAGACAGCTCTTATTCTGTTTCCCATCCAGAAACCCATTTAAAGTAAAGGGTAGGAGAAAGGAGTACACATACGAGAAAAGCTTCTGGTTCAAAGCCTGTTTAAGTGCTTTGCTTGATCAAGGTGTAGATGATGACTGGCCATCTCTTGATAATTCACTATTTTTTATAGTTTGAGATGACAGACTTCGGTTTTGTACAAATGTACACAAACAGCATCTATCCCCGATGACTGCTCAACCCTGTCATTATTAGTCAGCTGATTTCTTGGAGTTGCTGTGGCAGAAATGAATTTTCAGGAGAGATTTGAATGCACGTTAGGAGACCTGGGGGCTATGACTGACTTGCTGTGCAACCTTGGGCAAGTCATGGAACCCCTATGAACCACATCTGCAAAATGGGAATACGACTACCACACTATCTTTGTAAAGCACTTAGAGCTCCTGGGATGAACAATATTATTTGCAGGATATGAGAACCAGATTTGATGTGGGGTATCCTACTAGACCATATGCTTATTTGGGAGGACAAACATTTACATGTCCCAAGAAAACCAACAAATGTTTCTTTTATTTAAAGAACAACAGGACTGTAGTTGAGGAGAACTTAGATGCTTCATATATATAGATTAAAGTCTTTCTTTCTTACATACCTAACAGGAGGGCTGTGGAGATTATTTAGTTAAAGGACCTGATCCTACACCAATTGAAGTCCCCTGGAGTAGGACTGGGGCCCCAATGTCTGCAATGCTTTGAAAAGGTATGGAAAGCAGGGATAGGTGGAGCATGGGCCAAATCCCGACCACCAGACATTTTTGAACAGACCATGAAATCTTTTTACTTATTATCATTATTATTATTTTTGAATGATTTTCTCTAGAGTCTGGACCTTGACTATACTTGACCAAGAAATTTGGACCTTGACAAAAAATAATTGATTGCCCTGATGTAAAGTGTTACTGCTACTTAGTTATACTGAAAATTTCCTTTTCTGGAGCACTCTTTTGAAGAGTATTAACTCTGACTCTGTTTATTTTTCTACTGGTGTGTTTTTAGACCAGTTAAGATTGATTTGCTCAAAGCCTTTTTGTTCATATTGGGCCCAATCCTGGTGCCTTCCTCCATCAGAACTCGCAGAGAAACTGATGGAAGTTCTGACTGAATAAGGCCGGCAGGATTCAGATGTTCGTTAGTAAGAGCATGTGCATGTAACTTTGAATATACACTATGCAGTATTCTAATTAAAATTTTGACACTGGCTTTGAAGATGCTCCAGCTGTACCCTGCTGGATGTGGGTGGGTGGGAAGGGGGAAAGCATTAGCTTGCTGGCTCTGCCCTTGCTTTTGGTTTATGGTAATTACTTTATTATATTCTGGCATGACTATCTGACATATCATCTGAGAGTCACAAAATACAGTAACTTGCTGTTTTACAAGACTTTAAAAGTCATTCTAATGGTCAGCCAGAGCTTACAGATTGTACCCAATGGCAGTGACACTGCAAGGTAGTGAGCAGCCTCAACTCCCCTAGAATGGGAGTTGTGGATGCTCAGCACCTCACTGGAGTGCTCAGCATTTTACAGGATTGAGCCCCATGTAAATAGCGTTCCGTTAATGGTCTGATTCCCTCTGTGTTTTCTGATGTAGCCTTGTATGTGCACAATAAAATGGGGCCCTTGGCAAGTACTCACTGTGCTGACATAACTCTTCAGGTTGCTGTAGTCAAGCGCTTTGTAAAGTGAGGGAATATGTTACAGCTCACCAACTAGTAGCTGGAGGTGGATTTATGTGTTGTTATGAATGGCAGTTAATACAGATTCTTCTATGGTTCAAATGGTAGACCTGGTGTCCTTGTAAGCAAGGGGCCTTGCTTTAAGTCTTAGGAAGAATGGATTCCTCCCCTGTGAAGAAATGAATTACCTTCATGGACTACATTATATGAGTGTGGCCTTGTATCTTAATATGTTCTAGGTTGTGCTATTAAGGCACAAGCTTGTACTAATGGCATTGTACCATATTAGAGGAGCAGAGCTCCTCAGCATGTAGGGAGAGTGCTCCTTTAGTGAGGTGTGGCATACATTCTTCTCTGTGGTTGGCCAGCTCTGTGGGTTGATGGGAATGGTATCATGGCCACTGCTATGCTCTGTTTGGCATGGCTTGCATGCCCAGGAAACAGTGCTTGCGCTCCAGGAAAGTGCTTGGACAACAACTGTGGCTACACCACATACAGCTTTCCACGCCCCTTCAGCGTTCTCACGATCCTCTTATGAATTTGAGCAAAGGGCAACCACAATATGGCCCTAATTTTGTAACCATTTCTCTTTCTTTTTGTACAATTCCTCTTTCCTCATCCAATTATTTTCATCATTTTGTCTGTCCAAGGTGGAGCATTAATGGATCTTTCCATTTCCTTTTTGACTCAGCCCCAGCTGTGAAAGAGTAAGGACCTTGCTTTTTCCCATGGATTGCTGTCTTAGCGTCCATGGGGAATTTTTCTTGTTTAACTGTAACTATCCCACAGTGGCTTGTCCAGATTGTTTGCCTTTTTTTATTGCTGTAAACGTTTACTAAACATTAATAAAATGCATGCCAGAAAGAAACTTGAGAGGACATCAAAAGAAAGGGCCCATGCTTATTTATTGATTAACAATAGTCCTGCGGACTTTTGAAGTAACCTGCTAGCACTCCCTGATTAGAATTCCCACAGTGCCTGACATTTTTTCTTTCAAAATGCAGCTGCCTAGTTACAGGCCTGTAATATTTTTCCTCTTTATTTTGCAGCTTTTTCTCTGGCATTCTTTCACTGCTTAACTGAGCCTGCCTGTCTCCCTCACCCATAGTTTACAACATGGTGAACTTTCTTTGTCACGGAATCTCTCCAGTTTCTCAGTAGCCTTTATCTTGACATTATGGTCATTTGGTACTTCTGTTAAATACTGTTGAGGGATTTTAGCAACCAAAATAGATTAGGACTTAAGTTGTGCTACCAGCTGCTGTATCTTTATTTCACTGTGGTCTAAAGCTTGTTCCAGTTGCTTTATCTTTTCATGCTACAGTGAAACTTGAGTAGACAACTCCAGAATCAAACAAAGCCTACAGACACCCTCTCCCACTGGTGTGAGATCATTAAAGAGCTCCTTTGTAGAGCCCTCTTCTAAAATAAGCAGAAAAGAAAAAAGAAAAGGGTCTTATCAATTTTAATTTGACTTGGCATAGCTGAGACATTTCCTTTATATCAAATCACCACATTTCTCACATTCTTAAAAAAGGTGAAAAATGGGTTAGTTACAGCTGGTTCTGACAGTTGTAGAATCTTCCTGGCACACTGCTGCAGCTAAACTTACACCAAACTATTTCTACTGAAGTTTATTTATTGATTAACAATTATTTACCACTGAATGTTTTGGCTGTGAGTACGTGAAGACATCATCATCATTATTGCATGCTGCTAACCCCCAAAATGATGCTGAAAGGAAGGCGTTTGTAATTGATCTCTAACAATCCCTAATGTGTACAGTAGAATGAAATTTGATCATTCTAGGATTTGTCAATTTCTCCAAATGACATAAAGGGGGAGACTTGCAAAGGCACAAGTGGGAGAGAGGCATCTTTTCATATAGAATATCCATAGATTATACATTTGATAAATACATTAATATATAGTTAAATATAGTGGTTTATGAGCTACTGTATTATTAATTATTACATTAATATAATGTATGTATAAAGTGAGAGATTTTTGGTTTGGGGCTTTTTTGTGAGTAAAATGTCTTAAATGGATGTTTCATGAGAATAATACTCTATTTGTAGTTTGGCAAGCAAAGTGTATAGCCATTCATTTGTGGCAGAGCATGTATGTGGACTTCCAGTTGAGTCAGATCAATGCATGTCATTAATGTGCACACACATAACATTATGTTTCTTTTTCAAAAGGGTTTCTGGTTTTGAAAGAACAACATGTAATTTGGACAGAGTTAAGGCTGTGATACTGTGATGAAATATAGATTTATTTGTACTTGGTAAGATTAATGGCCAACATTTTCAAACTTGGGTGCCTGAAGTTCAGCTTTTAAGTAAATGTGTCTTGATTTTCAAAGATCTTGAGAACCTCCCGTTCTCACAGATTACAATGGGATTTGTAGATACTCAGCAACTCCGGGGGGGGGGGGGGGAAATCAGGCCTTTACTTAGGTGCCTTGATATGGATCTGAAAGCCTAACTTTGAAAGTTTTGGCCACTGTCCTTATCTTATGTGGGAAATTTAAAACCGATTAACTCCTTGACTATTCATTTCCTTGTTCTTAAGTGCTTGATTATCATAAGTGATACGATAGGCAAGTACACCATCATCACTAAGGGACAGATTTTAAAGGTATTTAGGCACCTAAATTAATAGTAGTTAGGAATCTAGGTGCTTTTGTAAATGCCACTAGGTGCCTATTTGCATCCTTAGCTGTCTAAATGCCTTTAAAAATCTGGCCGTTAGAGAACATAACTAGTTTTTGAAACAAAGTGTTGTGATTTCAGAATTTCGTATTTACTTATTTATTTTAAAACAACCTTCTGTGAGTGAGTGTTGGGGAGGAGGAAAGAATAGGTAAATGAAGAAACATTTTCTAGCCCTTTACGGCAGCTTTGCACTGGTATCTGGGCACACAGAAGCTGTAAGGCTGGTGGAACTGGCTAGTGCCATGGTAGCACCTTCTACAGCCCATAACTCCCATTGACATCAATGGGAACAGGACTGAGCCCAAAACTGTCACCAAAAATTGTTAATACTTTGGGGAAAATCTATGATTAGGACATCTCCAAGTATAGTGGGCACACAAATATTCAAGGAAATTTAAATATGTGCAAAATATGAAGGGATAATAATCATCTATTTTAAGCAAGATGGAGTCAAAGAAATATAAGATTTTTTTTAAAATGATCTATAACTTTGTTTCTGCAAAGTCTGAAGAAAATTCCTTTGCCTTCAGAGTAAGTCTGGCAATTTTCAGGCTAAGTTAATTTTCTAAAGCAAAATTATAGAAGAGCAAATATAGGGCTGCATAATGGAAGCTGGCTGCACCCTATGAAGAGGCAAGAATATTATGGAGGTGGGGATACTGTCGACACCTCTGGCACCAATACTGTACTTATATAGATACAGCCTTCCTAGCTGTGAGGAACATTAATGGCATAGTATGACAGTCACAGATTGTTCAATATGAAAAGGGGGGAAAAATCTTTTAATGACCTAAAGGAAAGTAACTCATCAGCTGTGGCAGTTTAATAGTTTCTGGGCCCTTGATCTTTTCTCTGTTTTTGAAGCCAATTAGTAAATAATTTTTATGGCTATTTATTTTTGTATTGAAGTTGTACCTAGGAACCCCAGTCATGGACCAGGACCGCACTGTGCTAGGTGCTGAACAAACACAGAAAAAAAAGACAGTCCCTGCCCCCAAAGAGCTGACAATTGAAGTGAACAGAATAAATGGAACTCTCCCTGATGATGTGATTGAATCAATGTTTAACTCCACAACCGTATCCCAGAAACATTGTTTGTCCACTAAGCAGTACTGGTCTAGGTATCTCTAATGGTGGTGGGGAAGGCAGGAGGAAGGAATCCTCCCAATGAGCCATGGATTAATATTTCTAAAATAGTTCCCCACTATAACATTCTATTTCTGCTGACAGTCTACACCTCTTCTCTGCACCTTGCCCTGGACTCTGCCATGCAGGAAGCTGTGCAAAGCTAGTAGCTAGTGACTCGAAGGTTCACACATCCCTGCACAGCCCAACCAGTCTAGTTTGTCTTGTGCAGTAGAAGCACACCAATACTGTTGAAAGGGGGAGCTCTGCAGCTGCAAATACATGGGCTGGATTTGGCATTAAATAATCACGTAACTTCCTACAACATATTGTACTTCTGCAGAAAAATAATGGTTTTGAAGCATGACCCTTGCATGTCTGTTATAATAATAATTATAATAATTAATGGAGATATCCCATCTCCTAGAACTGGAAGGGACCTTGAAAGGTCATCGAGTCCAGCCCCCTGCCTTCACTAGCAGGACCAAGTACTGATTTTGCCCCAGATCCCCAAGTGGCCCCCTCAAGGATTGAACTCACAACCCTGGGTTTAGCAGGCCAATGCTCAAACCACTGAGCTATCCCTCCCCCCTGTTATTGGTGAGACTGTTGTGTATGAAGTTTCATAATACTACTGAGGATATTAGGCAAGGTCTTGTTTAATCTTTCATCACAGCTTTCTTGATAAGAGAGATGTCAGCACATGCAGCGGTCATTCTCATTTCTTGTAGCAAAACGCATGCCCATCCCCACAGTACTTCCATACCAAATTTATAATGAGCACGTGAAAATTTCAGTACTACAGGCTGCCTGAAATAAATTACTCAAATACACATCTCACCTTCTTAAAATGAGATTATCCCTTGAGGCTCAGTCTGCCTGCTGTTTTCTTTTGAAAAAGTTACTTATTTCCATGGTGCAAAATTACTAGTTTCAGAGGCATTAAGCTTTTCTGCAGATCACACGGTGAGCCCCATAACTATATGCTATTTGCTAGGTGATTACACTGAAGTGTATTTGCGAGCATTACTTAAAGGTACACTTAATACTTTCCATAGTACTGCCTTATAAAAACAACACAGTCTGGTCCAAAAATTTCAGGGGCCTCAATGGGGCCTTTATCTGTGTGAGCACTTTTATATAAACCTTATGAACACTAACATCTACACATGCAAACCCCATTTGTCCAAATGGGGACATGCATTTTTGCAGATGTTAGTGTGTGTAGAGGTATTTGCATGCTCAAAGTTGCACATGGAAGCCACTGTATGAAAGCACACCCTTCATTTTTACTTGAATCTTCAGTCACAGTCTGTTGATTAATCAATTTGTTTCTATAAATGAATTACTAAATGAATCCTAATTACTAAAAAAAATCCTGATCACATCTTACAAAATATTTGAGTTTTTACAAACTATTCAATAGTCAATGTCTTAATAGACATACAATATACTGTGATATCAAGGATATCTGAAGGAATGAGGCAAGGCCACATTGTCTAGAAATCCAACCCATTTTAATGTAGCCAGAGTTCTAACAGAGCAGTGTCTGACTCCCGCAGAGCTGTCAGCAAGCAGCACCAGCCACCAAAATAGCACTTTGTTTCAGTCCTTCCCCCAGCCTCTCTCAAACCACACCTGCCTGCAATCCAGCTAATGGCCTACTACAATACCTTTTAATATATACTTTAGGGTAACCAGATGTCCCAATTTTATAAGGACAGTCCCGATTTTTGGGTCTTTTTCTTATATAGGCTCCTATTACATGCCACCCCCATCCCGATTTTTCACACTTGCTGTCTGGTCACCCTAATATACTTTAATTTATACTTAGTACTTTATCACACTGGTACTGAAATATCTCCATAGCATATTTTCCCCTTAGCCAAGTATTCTTATATATAAATTATTTCTTGTCCTTTTACGCCTTCATGTGAACTGCCTCAATGTTATATTCTACATGGGAAAGAACTCTCCAAAACAAAGATGTATCAATAAGCACAGATCTGAACCAGCTTTGAAAAACTGTTGACTTCATCTTGTGTAGCCATGTGAAATGAAAACTGCAACAGAATGTGAAATGCTTTCTAATGTCTACATCTAATTAGAAAGTGTAGATCTTTCATTTATATTAAGTGTCTTATAGACATTAAAATGCACAATTAACTGTGCAACAAGAAGGGATTATCTTGACATTCTGTCAATGTTGCTTGAGATACATCATATTCGGTTCAGCCTATAAGTGTGTGAGTGTTACATTGTGACCTGGAGGCCATCAAACCAGGACTCTAGTGGACTGTCAAAGAGAAATGATTCCAAAGTCCAGGTGAGAAAACCACACTAACCGCAGCCTGAAGAGTTCAATTCCAAGAGCTGCAGCATTTCAGCAGATTACAGCTCCTGTTACAGAGAAGCAGGAAGGAGGGCATCCATGTTCCAGTACATCCAGGACTTAAGACCCTGGGTTTATTCCAGTTTTAGGATGGTGACTAGACTAAACTAGAATCATGGCCTAGAATCACACTAGTGCAAAGCTGGGGGAAAAAAGAGTGGTGAATCAGGCCTTTGGCTATGCTACAACTTCAACGGTGTCAAAGGATCCAGTTAACTCCTTACACAGCTACAACATGGTTCCACCACTAATGTGGATGGGATATTAACTGTTTCCCTGACCTCTGCTAAAGCCTCGGACACATCCAAGTCTTTAGCAGAGGTCAGGAGAATATTTTAACACGTGGTTCGATCCCATCTGCATTACAAAGTGGAACAATGTTGTATCCGGGTAGGATTTAACATGCTTTGGGGAGACAGTTAAAAGACAGCATTTCATAAACACTGCAGAATAAAAATCATTTTTAGGTGGAGATATCACTGTTGTTACTGGGCACCATACTATGGTTGAAATTGTAGTGTCTACGAGGCCAAAGATTGACACCACCACCTTGAATTGCACCTATATGTCACAAGCACAGGGCATATGTGCTCAGAACAGCTCTTCCCATTAGAAGGCAAACTATTATAGTCTGCACTTGATGTAGTTCATGCTGTCTTCAAGAGTGGCCCCAAGTAAATGTGTAAATATCAGGCCATTTTAAGATTAGAGCACAACAATGTAAAACTCTCCTGGTTCAGAATTCTTTTTGCAAAGTTAGAACATAAGAACATAAGAACGGCCGTACCGGGTCAGACCAAAGGTCCATCTAGCCCAGTATCCTGTCTACCGACAGTGGCCAATGCCAGGTGTCACAGAGGGAGTGAACCTAACAGGCAATGATCAAGTGATCTCTCTCCTGCCATCCATCTCCACCCTCTGACAAACAGAGGCTAGGGACACCATTCCTTACCCATCCTGGCTAATAGCCATTAATGGACTTAACCACCATGAATTTATCCAGTTCTCTTTTAAACGCTGTTATAGTCCTAGCCTTCACAACCTCCTCAGGTAAGGAGTTCCACAAGTTGACTGTGCACTGCGTGAAGAACTACTTCCTTTTATTTGTTTTAAACCTGCTGCCTATTAATTTCATTTGGTGACCCCTAGTTCTTGTATTATGGGAATAAGTAAATAACTTTTCCTTATCCACTTTCTCCACATCACTCATGATTTTATATACCTCTATCATATCCCCCCTTAGTCTCCTCTTTTCCAAGCTGAAGAGTCCTAGCCTCTTTAATTTCTCCTCATATGGGACCCGTTCCAAACCCCTAATCATTTTAGTTGCCTTTTTCTGAACCTTTTCTAGTGCCAGTATATCTTTTTTGAGATGAGGAGACCACATCTGTACGCAGTATTCGAGATGTGGGTGTACCATCGCTTTATATAAGGGCAATAATATATTCTCAATCTTATTCTCTATCTCCTTTTTAATGATTCCTAACATCCTGTTTGCTTTTTTGACTGCCTCTGCACACTGCGTGGACATCTTCAGAGAACTATCCACAATAACTCCAAGATCTCTTTCCTGACTTGTTGTAGCTAAATTAGCCCCCATCATATTGTATGTATAGTTGGGGTTATTTTTTCCAATGTGCATTACTTTACATTTATCCACATTAAATTTCATTTGCCATTTTGTTGCCCAATCACTTAGTTTTGTGAGATCTTTTTGAAGTTCTTCACAGTCTGCTTGGGTCTTAATTATCTTAAGCAGTTCAGTCTCATCTGCAAACTTTGCCACCTCACTGTTTATCCCTTTCTCCAGATCATTTATGAATAAGTTGAATAGGATTGCTCCTAGGACTGACCCTTGGGGAACACCACTAGTTACCCCTCTCCATTCTGAGAATTTACCATTTATTCCTACCCTTTGTTCCCTGTCTTTTAACCAGTTCTCAATCCATGAAAGGACCTTCCCTTTTATCCCATGACAGCTTAATTTACGTAAGAGCCTTTGGTGAGGGACCTTGTCAAAGGCTTTCTGGAAATCTAAGTTCACTATGTCCACTGGATCCCCCTTGTCCACATGTTTGTTGACCCCTTCAAAGAACTCTAATAGATTAGTAAGACATGATTTCCCTTTACAGAAACCATGTTGACTGTTGCTCAACAGTTTATGTTTTTCTCTGTGTCTGACAATTTTATTCTTAACAATTGTTTCAACTAATTTGCCCGGTACCTAAACTCCATTAATTTTAAATAATGTAATTTCACTTAAATATTGTGGACCTGTATATTAGTATATTTCATTAGCATCATAGTACTCTTGTTTAAGGCATAGCAAAGCTTATTGTTCATAATAAGGACTTCCTTTTGCCATGACTCATACCCTCGGAAGCTCCTTTGAGTTGAGTGGTGTTGCAGGGGATATACATTTAGGAAATTTGGGCCCAATTCTCTCTTTTGTTGTGGCCCATTTATACCACTCACGTGGCAGAAAGGGGCTGAAAGATGGTGTATGTGACACTGTGGGAAGACATTCTACATAAGAGGGGATTCCCAGTCAGTGTAGAGCTGCCAGAAAATCTCTACATGGGCCCCTTCTTCCAGCCCCAGTATTGGGGGCATGGAAGAGCTATGGCAGGAAAAAGAAGGGTGTGTGGCAAAGAACATTTTACTCCAGCTGTTCTCACAGGATGGACCATGCAGGGCCACTGTAGCCAGAGACTGAAGCTGGGTTCTAACTTATGCCAGGGGTTGGGCAGGTACCTTACTGCCCTGAGAATATATCCATTAATATTTATATCCTATTACATATTTCAATACATGATACATTGCCACAGTTATGCTATACAAATGGTAATACACAGAATCATTAAATAAAGAAGTACAAAATACTCCTATATTAAAGTAACTTGGAGTTCTTAATTAAGGGATTCTCAGAACCTTTAATACACCTTGTAGCAAGTAATATTACAGCATAATACTATATGTAAACTCCTCCACTTGCCAGAGATCACTGATAAAAAGATCAGAATAGCGGCAATCCCTGTGCACGACAGTGTGACTTTCAAAAATGACTTTGACAGGACACCTACACTACCTTGTATTCATAACAACACTAGGGCCAGATCACATTCCCATTGAAGTCAATGTGAGCTTTGCCATTAAGTCCAATAGAGCTGGATTTGGATCCACGTGTATTATATGTTGGCTGAACTGTTCAATTTACATCTGTTCTAGATTGCAGGCTCCTCAGGCCAGGAACCATGTCTACTTTTATAACTACACAGCACTAAGAGGCTGTCAGTCCTCAGTTAATAATTAATAGCACCACCAACAACTTAAGGATGTTGGACCATATTCCCAGGGATAACTGAAACTGATGGAATTACATCAGAGTTGAATTTGGACTCATCAGCCTTAAATCCTTGATATTATGGCTTTGAGTTCCAACCTTACTGTTGTTTCCCAATGTAATTTTTTTGTAGATATTAATTAAAAAGACTTAACCCAACTCACAAAATGACTGATGAGCAACCTGAAGTAGGATGAAGCAACATGCTCATAGGACCAGATCTTCAGCTGCATTGATTCTTGGCCCAGCCCTGAGGTAGGTTACAGGAGCCTAAGGGCTACCGTAACATATACCAGCTCACAACAGTTTCCAAGGGACCATCTGATATGTTACAGCCATACCTTCTCCTCTCCCCTATGACTACTCCATATCCTCTGGGAAGATGGGCACAAGGGCTAGGGAAGATGAACCAGTAGCACCACAGGAATAGAGTGGGCTTAAAATTTGGCCTAAAGTTTCTCATTTTAATTCACTTTCACACTCAGTTAAAAGGTTGCCCTAATACACACAGAACCCCTTTTGCTATATATAAGCCCTGTGGCCTGAAGCTCTAGAGAAGAAGGAGCTCTTTATTCCCATATATTGGTGAACCGCTAAAGAACGGCCATAGAGCTGCTTCATCTGCATACCCAGAATTCCAAATGGAGAGAATTTCATAGGGGAAGGAACACTCTGCCCCAATCTATTGGTCAATGGGAGAAGATACTGCTACAGCAAGAGTTTCCTTTGCATATGCTTTCTAATCAGCATCCCCCCAGTGACACTTTGGGAGCAACCGTAACTGTCCACAAACTCAGAATAGGGTAGCAGAACTAAATAGAGGAGGAAAGTATTATATTTGGATCCAGAAGTGAAGGAGATACACACAGGGGAAGCTGATTTAAACACAGCTATCTGCTATAGTGACTTTATTGTTCTGGCAACAAACGGGAACAAATGGAAGTGAGGCTTTGCACTGAGTACAGATGCCCAACCATTTAAAAAGGGCAGGACATCACATTCCACCATCTTACTTTAAAATACTTCCAAATATATATGCACATTAGGGTTTACATGGCTAATATAAAAACACTATACAACCTTACTAAAAGTTTCAGCTGACTTTCAAGTTGTAAGGTATTATTCTGCCATGGAATAGCAACTCACTAGCTAAACAATTTATAAGTTCTTGTGCACCATTGGTTTTGCACTCTCAAGAGAACGTGCTTTGGCATTGTCCTGTACAACGGGAACAGTCAGTGATAAGGAATCAACTGGATCAGATAGCAAAGTTTCTCCCAACAAGTCGTCAAAAGTAAGATTTATAACAGGAGGGGGTTTCATTGGAGGAACAGAAAATCCCACTGAAACATCCCCAGACTCTGGTACTTGTCAAGGCTGCAACTAGTTCATATGTCATTTCCATAAAGTACCATCAGATAATGATGAATCTTATGGTGTTGAACACAGCTTGAGATTTGGCTACATGTTAGGCAATATCAGGACAGAGCAGGTCCAAACGTACATATAGATTGCTTTGATAAAAAGAGGTTCTGGATCCTCCCTCTCAGAGTTCTCAGATACTGTTACTTTGGCCTTAAGTTTTTCTGATTAATCTAGTTACTAACAAATATAAGACTGTACTCCAAAACAAGCTCTCAGCCATGCTGATATAGGAATGCATAATCTAAATCCAACTCCTGTGGTTGCCCACCAACTCACTCGGCAGTCAGGAAATAAAGAAATTCTGGACTTGCCAAATGTAATAACTCCTTTCTGCCTTGCAGCTTTATTCCTTATTCTAAGTTTTGAGAACTGTCCAGCCTGCAGGCATTTCAGCTTACTTCCTCAGGAGAAGCTGCCGGTAGATTCCAGTTTAATAAACCTATTGTTATTCCATATCCCTGGGGGTCCCAGCAGCTTTTAAAAGATAATATTTTAACATTTATATGGCAACTTTCATCCCAATGTACTTTTAAAACCTCCTACAAATGGCACCATTGAAATGCAGTTACTTCTGGGGTCAGCAGCTATACCCAACGCAACAGCAGGGGAGGGAAAATTTTGGCATGGATACTAGGACAAATCTCTTCTCTTATGATAAATGCCATGATATCTTTAATATCCAAGCTGAACAGACTGAATCTTGGTTTTTAAGGTTTCGCCTGAAGGCCCTATACACACTGAAAATGGGTGGAATGTATTAGGCTAGATCCTGGGCTGCCTTACTGTTCCATGGCACAAAGCTGACTTAAAGCTGGTACAAACAGCCACCAAACCCCAGAATAACTGGGTGGAGTAGAGCTGCCATAATGGCTCCAACACCATCACTTCCTCCTGTGGCCAGGGAAAGTGGACATGGCCAGGGCATCCCTACCCCCCAGGAAGCCAGGGTTACTGTATAGGCCCCTTGCAGCTATAGACAGCTGGTTCAAATTAGAATGCCTTTGGACAGCTTTAAATTGTGTTTAGGGCATTGGACTGGGGCCAGGGGAATGCAAAGAGGGTCTGAAGCCACCTTCGTGTACCGTCCAGCTGCCCCCCTCCCCTCCATCCAAAGCGGCACCAAATGCTTCTCAGATGCAACTCAAGATCTGAGTCATTTAAGATCTGAGCCATTTTACCTACCTCAGATGGATGAACAACTGAGTCAGTCCTCTTGGAATTTGAACCTTAGACCCCAGGCTGTCCAGATAATACAAACCAGGGTGAGCCTGAGGTCATATGGGATCCTGGGTGACCATTAAAACCATCCACAAAACTGGAAAACTCCACCACTGTAAATCCTGCCTCTATTTTAGGAGCCTCTAGGAAATAAAATCCCCCTGCACCTCTAAGTCAGCCCAGCTCCATACCTTAGGGATTCCAGCACCCTAGGAAGTTTATCCTCTGATTATTTTCCATGTCATCTAATTGGTGGCTCTGCTTTCTCCGATTAGCTCACAAAACTACAGGATCTTATTTCTCAAACCTAACTCGGACATTTCTGATTCATGAACAAAACTGTCCCCTAGAAAGATTCCAGTGTCTGAATGATCACTTGGTTGCTGTACATAATTAATTCCTTTATTTCTTGCAGATTTTCCTTCAGCTGAAGGGCCTTTAAGGGAAGCTCTAGGAGGAGCATGGAATGATGTGATCCAGTCTTACACAGCACATACAACTATTTTATCTCACTTCAACACTGCATACAGTAAATGTTTGTGTAGCTGTGTTGGTCCCAGGATATTAGAGAGACAAGGTGGGTGAGGTAATATCTTTTATTGGTGAGAGAGACATGCTTTCAAGCTTACACAGAGCTGAAGAAGAGCGCTGTATAAGCTTGAAAAACTTCTCTCACCAAAAGAAATTAGTCCAATAAAATATATTACCTCACCCACCTTGTCCCTCAAATATTTACTTTAGCCCCACTTTTCTTTTTCACCCTTTGCCTCTGGTACAGAGCCTCATGTTGAGAGGCTTTTTCTTGGAAGAACCCAAAATCCCAGGTGGTAGGGAACTCTCCAGTTTCCTCTAAATGGTTATCGTGTTTTCCCAATAGGATCTCTTAAGGAACGCCCCTAAAAGATATCTGTGAGAAGGAAGTCATTATATTCATGGGAGAGGTTTCCTCAGCAAGACAGAGTTGTTTTTAGAATGGAAAAAGTGGTAAGAACCATAGTAAAAAAGTGTAGCTGAAACATAGCGGCACAATGGGGGAGACGGGAATAGAGCCTCCAATTTTCTTTATGTGGTTCATGGAAGGGCTGTGAAGTATTGTGGTCCTTGTGCTCAAACGAGTGCAGGAATTGCTCCCTAACTACTTCCAGGGACATATGATGCTCCAAAGTGGAAGGGGAGTATTGGAAAGTCAGTGGAGTCAGTGAAGCAAGGGCTCTGCCCCCCACACCATCCCTACACCAGCCAGGAAAGCTGGCCATCCAGGTGGGGCATGGAGAGGATGCCGCACCCGTTAGAGAAGTGCAGAGGTTTGCGCCCATCCCCATGCATTGGTGAGCTCTGGCAGGCATTCTGCTGCTCTGAGGCAGAAAGGCTCCATTGCTCCTTCTGGGGCAATGCACTTCTGCACTGCCCCCCCACCCTGTCCCCCAAAACAGGGCTGTGTGTCCAAGGTACATTGTAATCTAAGTGGGTTTTTTTTTTTTTTTTTTTTTTTGCATGAGTGCTATCAACAATGGAGGCTGTAGTGGAGAGAAGTCACAAGCTATCACTCTGTCATCTAACCCTGCTGATAGATGCCCCAGTACAGGAAAACAAATTTTCTAGTGTAGATCAAACCAAGGTGATTCGAGAGCTTATAGTACAAGATGAAGTACTCACCTAGAAAAAGACTTATACAAACTAGACAGGTAGATAAGGAGACACTTCGTGAGAGAATTAATGGGCTAAATATTCAGAACACTGTGCACACAATTATAACTCAATATGTGTACATGAATGCATGCCCAATTTGCACATGTAATTACTATGATTGTGTAAAGAGCAACAGAGAGTCCTGTGGCACCTTTAAGACTAACAGATGTATTGGAGCATAAGCTTTCGTGGGTGAATGCCCACTTCGTCGGATGCATGTAATGGAAATTTCCAGGGGCAGGTATAAATATGCTGGCAAGAATCAGTCTGGAGATAACGAGGTTATTTCAATCAGGGAGGGTGAGGTCCTCTGCTAGCAGTTGAAGTGTGAACACCAAGGGAGGAGAAACTGCTTCTGTAGTTGGCAACTGATTCTTGCCAGCATATTTATACCTGCCCCTGGAAATTTCCATTACATGCATCCGACGAAGTGGGCATTCACCCACGAAAGCTTATGCTCCAATACATCTGTTAGTCTTAAAGGTGCCACAGGACTCTCTGTTGCTTTTTACAGATCCAGACTAACATGGCTACCCCTCTGATGCTATGATTGTGTATGCATCAATGACCAGTTACACATTACTTGGCTATTTGCATTCACAAATGAGCACGAAATCATGCCCAAATTAGACCTACAAATGTGCATGAAGTGCACACACATAGTCTTGAAAATGTCTCATCATGTACAGACACTAGTGTCTGTATAGTTAAGGTCAAAGCTAGCTTCCAATTCTGTTAGATAACAGATTCTTTCTCCGGACAAAGTTCTAGGTTATCAGGTGTGCAATATCTTATCTTCTAAAGCCAAAATAAGAAAAAAAAAACCAATGCAGTCAGATAAACAATTCAGGCTGAGTGATGTGCACATCCTCATTGTACCAGCAAGCTCCAGGAATCTTCTGCCTGAAAAAGGCATCTAGAGTGCTCCTGGTGGAGCAATATGGTACCGCATGGCCCCGAGCTCAGGACAAAAATGAATCCCTGGGGGTTTAAGTCAGAATAGGAGCATATGTTGAGGCAAGCACCTCTGAAGTCACAGCAAGCTATTGTAACAGTTGCTGTCTTTGTTAGATTGCTCGCACACAGTACTGCACCAAAATAGTAGGGTACCTGATTTTCTTCTCACGCCAATTTTACATTGATATAACTCCTCTGACTCCTAATTTACCCACATATAAGTAAGAGGAGAATCAGCCTCCAAGCATCTATCTACAGTGTATGCTCTCAAGAAAATGGACACTTTGGCATGGGGAATTGTACATGAACCATTTTTTGAGAAAAGAGGATGTTTTATGCACAACTGCATTACCCATGAATTGTTCCCATCTGCTAAGTTAATTTAAGCAGGATCCTTATATTTTTTAAAATCAAGCTTATAATATACTAAATCATCACAGCATATGTAAAAGGAAAATCCCGTGTCACTCGTTCCATAGTAAGAATCCCATTGACTTAACAGGCTGTAGATCAGACCCCTATTTAATTTCTTAGATCCTGATTTACTGTTTGTCTCTCATGCAAGCCACTACTTTAATCAGCCACAAGTGCATGTTCCCAAAGGGCTATAGTTTGGCAGAAGAGTATAGTCCTTCGGTCTATGGGGTCATGTAAAGTGTTGGGACTTGGATGTGCTAGTAATAATGAAATATACCTCTCTTGCCCCTACTGCATGATCCCAGCATGTCCACAGCAGTGACATAGTCATGGAAATAATGTGGAGGTATTCCTTGTAACATTTCAGTATTCTAACTTGTCATTTGGTCAGTTCCTGGTGGCAGTTTAGGGCCAGATTCTGCCATCCCTACTCATGCTTATTTTCAGTGGGACTATGCACAGGATAAACAACTATTCAGGGAAAGTACTGGGGCAAAAATTAGGCCATTAATGGTTATTCTAGTTTATATCAGAAGTACATAAGCTGTACCCTGAAGGTTTCCATTTATTATCATCTCTAATTGCTCCATGATTACCTTAATTAAAACATTATTAACTAGATTCTAAGTATGTCTTTAAGCCAGTTGGCAGCACCCAACTGTGCATCCTCTGGCATAAGTTAGAGTAGTTTCCCCGGACCCACTTGTGAGATTCTATACAACCCAAAATCCCAGAAATACAGAGAGCTATGAGCAGGTCCCTGCGTCTCTCAATCTGATTTTATATAGGATTTAGACTGCCCCTGTATTGGATGAATTCTCCCCAACTCACTGAGGCCCCTTTATGGTCCTTATACACTGCCAGAATGGCATGCAGGGGCCAGAACCCAGCACTTCAGAGTGTGAGCCTGCAGTCCTTAGTCTTGCAAAAGTCCTATTGACACCTTGAAGTCTAAGACTTTGATGAAGGTTTTCTTTCTGGCAGGACTGCAGGATCAGGACCTTAATGGAGAATACAGAATGAACAACACACACAGTGGAAATTCTTCAAGAGCAGCTGTTACTGCATAGGAGAAGTTTGGAAAAAAAAACCTATTTTGTTCTGAAACAATTCTGCTTCTGTATTGTATATTTCCTCTATTTTTCTTCTCATTATCTATTATTAAAGATATTTTTATGAAAACAGAATCTTTGCTTAAGAGTTCATCTGCCCTTTCTACTTATTACCCATCTGACATCCTAATCCTTTGTTCGTGACATCGCTCTAGGGCTGCTGTGGAAATTATTATGCTGCCAGCAAGCAGAGGACTATGACTAGAGGTAGAGAATAAACAGATCTCTTGAGAAACAAAGATCCTTTTTTCATCCAAATATTTTCATTAATAATGAAGGAAGGAAGGAAAATATGTGATATTTTTCTGAGGAGCTGCTGCTCTTTTAACCAGGCTTTTGGCAAGAGGAAGTGTGAAAGGGCCCTGTCACTCTGAGAAAAAGGGTTTTTAAACAAGGCTAGATAGTTTGCTCTTATGATCTGTTTGCACTTCTTGATCATTTTTATTCTTTTGCAGTTTGTAAGCACCAGTGTTAGGAAGAGTCACAGATTGCCATTTACTGCACATGCTTTCTAAATGACCTCCAAACGGCTTTGTTATACCCCTGATATGCCTAGAAACAGTATTGCCAATCCCAAACATTCAAAAAATCATGAGTTTTTTTAAAAAGCAACACATTTTGCAATATTTCGATTTGCCTTCTTGTTTTTGAGCTTTTACAGGACATTTGGGTCATGTTTTCAAACTTTTCTCCACAGTATCTAGCTCCATGAGGGCTAGATCCTAATTTTATTTTTTAAATAAAAGTTGGGAGTCTCATCTAATCACTTGATTCCAGGAGCTGCAGCTTTTAAGGAAAACCCAAATATGAGACTCATGATAAGAGCTGGCAACACTAGTAAATAAATATAGTTTTTCAAATAATTGCAGGTCAGATTATGTAAATTACAAAACCAGCCAACTTTGGAGACAGAGCAGAGTCAGACCAATCCAGGGGGAGTAAATGGAGGGAATGAGGGATAATTTCTCTCCAAATACCTGAACACATATGTTAAGTGTGCAGGCTGCATCTTCTCAGCTCTTCTAGCTGGTGCAGAAGACATGGTCCCACCTTCTCCTTTGGAGAGGATGAACTAGCAAGGGTGCAAAAGGGGAGTCCAGGAACAGGAAGGATGGGGGACAGAGAGGGTTTCTTGCACCCTTCCCCCAGTACATTTGTGCCAGAGATAATCAGGGAGGATAAATACTGAAACAGTGTTCTAATAGAGTATCTCTAGCAAACAGGTTAAAGAGAACTTCATAAGCATAGTCTGAGGATGAGTGAGAAACATTTTTTCTTTCATGTCATGATCAGGTTCTAATCACAAAAGTGTTGTATACTACTTATCTGTGTGCATTACCTAGCTAACAAAGAGGGACTTTGCTCTGAACAATGGCTCTGCAAAAATAAGCTTGTTTATTATCTTTCATTGCTCCATCTCACATATGCTCAGTTTACAAGTAAAGAGATTTATTGTTTAGAGTTTCTGGCAAAATATTGAAAAGCAAAATATTTCAATTCTGAAATGCTGCCATGATGTCTTGTGGGACTTGTAGTTCAAATGCCACATGCTTCAATTCTCCTCTTAAGATTGGGCTTGCTGGTTGGACTACATCTTCCATCATGCAACACGGTCCTCCCTCTTGGCGATGGGAGGTGGTTCACCATGTCAGTCATATGGTCACAGTGCAGCATAGGAGATGAAGTCCAGCTGGGAAGGTTGGCACATTAAGAAGAATGGGAGCCTGAGTTACCTGAACTACAGGTTCTGTGAGGCACTGTGGTGGCATTTCAGAATCAGAAATTTTTTCAGTTTGAAATTGGAATTTTCCTCGGAATCCAGACAATTCTTCCAAAAATATATATAATTAATTGAAAATCCAATTTGCTGTTGAGAAACAGTTACAATTGAAATATTTCAACCAGCTCTACTTAACGTTTTTGGCCCTAAAGTGGATAGAAATGAATCACTACACAAGTGAAAGAAGCTTTAAAAAGAAGCTGCCATTTAAAAAAAGTTTTCATAGTAGTACACTTAAAGTTATAAAGGCTGAAGACAATGCTGGAATTCTAGGTTTTCAGAAGAACAACTCAGTGTGTTATTTTTATTGGAAATATAGCATAAAAAATTCAGTCACAGTATGTTTTTGTGGTATTTTCTCAAGATAAATTTTCTTTCTACTAGTATATGACACCTCAAGAAAAAAAAAAATCAATAAAAATTCATTTAGCTAATACAGGGACAGATCTAGGAAAAGGAGAAAATTGTCTGATGATGCTCATTACATTCAGGGGGATTGTACATTCTGCAGGGTAGAGGATGGCAGTGTTAAGTAATGTTGAATTGTTATATTCTTTGAAGGCTTTTCCTCCAACTTATTTGGAAACCTTCTATTATTCCACATGAATATGGTATCCAGTCACTAATAAACTTGTGCATGGCATTACTGACACTTTTGATAAAAATCTGCAAGTAGAGACAAATAATGCATTAAGTATTCTCCTTGGAATGCAGACTGCTGCTTCTAAAAACAGAACATAACAAAGGTTATTTTAGATTAATGGGATGTTTGCTTGACTTCTACAATATTTTGCACAATGAAAAAAGATAAAAACTACTTAAATTCTAGTAGATTATGATAGCACCAAGAAGCCTCAATCAGAGGTTAGGATCACACTGCTCTAGGCACCGTATAAACAAATTAAATAGACAGTCCCGGCCCCACATGCTCACAATCTAGGATTGTGACAAGACCAAACAGGCACATAAAGAACAAATGGGGTCATATTGGGTGGGAGACAAGATAAAAGGAAAGATAGAAAAATAATTGTCTATCTCTAGTACATGAGAAACACTGCACTTCTTATTTACCACACATAGTATGAAGAGGGGACACAATCAACATAGTACAGAAAAATAATATCCTGTGTAATAGATGGGTTGGTTACTGACCAAGATTATCTGAATCAAAATCATCCATAAACTGTGTCAATACACTGCTGAAAACTGTTGCCACAAGCTGGCTATTTTTTAAAGCAGAACTAAAGACTATTCACAGCTGGCTATACTCTGTTACAGAAATGCAGATTAAGGCATGTTTGAAAGCATTATGAATAATACATTATTTTAAAAGTACAAAGTGAATATTGTAATCAGCTGTCAAAATTCAAGAAGCAATTTTCAATCTATGGGCCAGATTCTTCCTAGCAGTTGCAAGGGATTTCAATTTTTGGAGTGGGGAGAGGCTGTGCTGGATGAGGGCCTTCATCTCCTGGAAGGGCTGTAGTGGTGATAGGGAGGGCAGTTTTAAATTCTGTCTGTTGCTCCACAGAAAACATTGAAACTGCATCTGCCTGCAGATTGGAGGATGGATTCCATTCACTCTAATGCTCATGTAGTTTCATGCATCCTTTAACTCAGGCTTTGTACAGAGAAAGGAGGACGGAGTGTGAATGGTGGTGGTTGAATTTCACCCCTCACAATGTTGCACAGATCCAAAGACAAATAAATACCTGCCAATTGCAATAGATCTCTGTTTCATTCATAAGCCTTTGGGCTCTATAAGAATTTCCAATCTAAACACTCCCCAACAGCTCCCATCTGTAGTTAATGGCAGTGTCCTATATTTGGCATCTTTGGTGACTAAATAAAGCCTTGAATGTTAGCAATATTGGAGCTCTAACAGTACTGCCTCACTCTTATCATTCATATCTAGTAAATATTTATTCACCACATAACTAGGACATGCTGCGGTTCTTCCTCAGGGAAAAACTGCCCTTCTACTAAATTTAATGGAAATTGTTCTTATTCAGGTAGAACAGAATTAGCCCCATACACCCACACACTTTTTTTGTTGTTTTAAATTTTGGAAAATCTCCTATAGTGTATTCTGCAATGTAGCAGTGGCATAATTTGTCCCGTAATCATGCAGTTTGAAGAAAGTGAATCAGGGTTCTGGTTCTAAAATTCTACACATCTTTGTATTGTTCCTAAGATTAAAAGCTGCAGGCCCTTAATCCATAGTGTAAATTACTATCCCTGTGGTTAGTCCCTGTGGAGAAGGTAACTATGCCACAATATGCCTCCAGGTATCTGGGGAAATAACAAGAAGAAAAACAACAACATGGTTTCTGAGTTAAACATTCTCTTTTCTGTGTACAGATATTCATTTTCTTTCTCCAAGCTAAAACTTTATATAGCTTTTCAAAAAACATATTTTGTGATGGCTTTGATGGATATGCTTATCTAAATAACCAGTGCCTGGCTGCAGTTTAGACTCATAGACTCATAGATTTTAAGGTCAGATGAAATGCAGATGAAAGCTTGTAGCAGCTGCGGTATGTATATGGTCCTAGCAGGTGCACCAGATCAGAGGTATGTCTGTATGAAATGCCGCCTAATTGCCCTGCTAGAGGAAAAGGTTCGGGGGTTGGAGATGCAGGTAGAAACCCTGGTGGAGTTTAGAAGGGGGTTTGAGCAGCTAATGGAGCAAAGGCAAGAGGTAGCTGCAGGGGAATGCTCAGGGGTGCAGATGGAAGCAGGGGCTATGGTCTGTGAGGGGGGAATGTCGGGGGGAGAACAAGAGCAGTGGAAGCATGTGACCGTGAGAAGCAGGCCAAGGAAAAGGAGAGCTAGTGAGGGGGAAATAGAACTCAGGAACAGGTTTGGGTGTTTGGCTAACGAGGAGGGGACGCAGCAGGTGGTAACTGATGGTGGGAGGCAGAGGAAGAAAAGAAGGGCAGCTAGTCCAATAGACAGGGGGGAGGAGTTGATGGAAGCAGCATCAATACTCGGCCCCGGGAGGATACAGAATGGCAATAGGGGGACTATAAGGGAAAATAGAGACAGACAGGAGTTACGGCCGCAGGGAACAGGGGATAGATTGGTAGATTGCGCTGCCCCCAGGCAAAGGCAGGTTTATGTGATTGGGGACTCCTTACTGAGGAGGTTAGACAGGCCTGTGACCAGGGCGGACCCAGAAAACAGAAGGGTGTGCTGTCTGCCGGGCGCTAAGATACGGGATGTGGACCTGCGGTTGAAAAGGATCCTAAAAGGAGCAGGTAAGAACCCCTTGATCGTCCTTCACGTAGGAATGAATGACACGGCTAGGTTCTCGCTAGAGAGAATCAAGGGAGATTATGCCAGGCTGGGGAAGACGCTTAAGGAAGTCGAGGCTCAGATTATCTTCAGTGGGATTCTGCCTGTTCCTAGAGAAGGACAGCAAAGGGCAGACAGGATTGTGAGGATAAATAGCTGGCTAAGGGAGTGGTGCTATAAGGAGGGCTTTGGGATGTATGGCCACTGGGAGGCTTTCGGGGACAGACAGCTGTTCTCACGGGATGGACTTCACCTGAGTAGGGAAGGAAATAGACTTCTGGGAGGGAGGCTGGCTCATCTCATCAAAAGGGCTTTAAACTAGGAACTTGGGGGAGACGGTTGGGAGATGTCCAGTTAATCTCCACGCCAGATTCCAACACTGAAAAAGAGGGCAAAGAGATAAGCGCAGATATAGGTAGGGGTACCAAAGTGCATAACGAATGGGAGAAAGGATAGACAGCATATGGTAAGATGTTTATACACAAATGCGAGAAGCCTAGGTAACAAAATGGAGGAATTGGAGCTCCTGGTCCAAGAAATGAAACCTGATATCGTAGGAATAACCGAAACGTGGTGGAATGGTAGTCATGACTGGAGTACAGGTATGGAAGGGTATGTGCTGTTTAGGAATGACCGGAAAAAAGGTAGAGGTGGGGGTGTGGCATTGTATGTCAATAATGAGCTAAAATGTAAAGAAATAATAGGTGATAGAATGGATAAGACGGAGTCTGTCTGGGCAATAATTACACTGGGTAAAAGAACTACTAGAGCCTCCCCCGGGATAGTGCTTGGGGTGTGCTATAGACCACCGGGATCTAGCCTGGATGCGGACAGAGAACTATTTAATGTATTTAAGGAAGTAAAAACTAATAAGAGCTGTGTTATCATGGGGGACTTTAACTTCCCAGACATAGATTGGGGAACAAATGCTAGTAACAATAATAGGGCTCAGATGTTCCTAGACGTGCTAGCAGACGAATTCCTTCATCAAGTAGTAGCTGAACCGACGAGGGGGGATGCCATTTTAGATTTGGTGCTGGTGAGTAGTGAGGACCTCGTTGAGGAAATGGTTGTAGGGGACAACCTTGGCTCGAGTGACCATGAGCTAATTCGGTTTAAACTAAATGGAAGGATTATCAGAAATAAAACTGTGACTAAGGTTTACGATTTCAAAAAGGCCAACTTTAATAAATTAAGGCAACTACTTAGGGAAGTGGATTGGGCTAACATACTTAGAGAGCTAAAGGCAGATGAGGCCTGGGATTATTTCAAGCTGAAGTTGCACGAGCTGTCCGAGGCCTGTATCCCGAGAAAGGGGAAACGGTTAGTGGGCAGGAGAATTAGACCTAGCTGGATGAGCGGGCGTCTCAAAGGGGTGATTAAGAAAAAACAGAAAGCGTACAAAGAATGGAAGAGGGGAGAGATCGGCAAGGAAACCTACCTTATTGAGGTCAGAGCATGTAGGGATGCGGTGAGAAAGGCCAAAAGCCGTGTAGAGTTGGACCTCGCGAGGGGAATTAAATCCAATAGTAAGAGGTTTTATAGCCATATAAATAGGAAGAAAACAAAGAAAGAGGAAGTGGGGCCGCTGAAGCATGCAGATGGAGTGGAGATTAAGGATAATCTAGGCATGGCACAATATCTAAATGAATATTTTGCGTCGGTCTTTAATAAGGCTAATGAAGGGTTTAGGAATAGAGGGAGCGGGACAGAGGGGAATAAAGGAGGGGCGATTGACATTACAGTTTCAGAGGTGGAAGCCAAACTTGACCAGCTAAATGGGACTAAATCGGGCGGACCGGATGATCTTCATCCTAGAATATTGAAGGAGCTGGCGCGAGAAATTGCAAGCCCCTTGGCGATAATTTTTAATAAATCTGTAAACTCGGGGGTGGTACCGATGGACTGGAAAATAGCTAATGTGGTTCCTATTTTCAAGAAGGGGAAAAAAAGTGACCCGGGTAACTACAGGCCTGTTAGTTTAACTTCTGTAGTATGCAAGGTCTTGGAAAAATTTTTGAAGGAAAAAGTAGTTAAGGACCTTGAGGTGAATGGCAATTGGGACAAATTACAACATGGGTTTACGAAAGGAAGATCGTGCCAAACCAACTTGATCTCCTTCTTTGAGAAAGTAACAGACCTTCTAGATAAAGGAAATGCGGTGCATCTAATTTACCTAGATTTTAGTAAAGCGTTTGATACTGTGCCGCACGTGGAATTATTGGTTAAATTAGAAAAGATGGGGATCGATATGAAAATCCAGAGGTGGATAAAGAACTGGTTAAAGGGGAGACTGCAGCGGGTAGTACTGAAAGGTGAACTGTCGGGTTGGACGGAGGTCACCATTGGGGTTCCTCAAGGTTCGGTTTTGGGTCCGATTTTATTTAATCTATTCATTACGGACCTCGGAACCGAATGTAGGAGTGGGCTGATAAAGTTTGCAGATGACACAAAGTTGGGAGGTATTGCCAATTCGGAGAAGGATAGGGATATTCTGCAGGGAGACTTGGATGACCTTGTAAATTGGAGTAACAATAATAGGATGAGATTTAATAGTGAGAAGTGTAAGGTGATGCATTTAGGGATGACTAACAAGAATTTTAGTTATAAGTTAGGGACGCACAGGTTGGAAGTGACGGAGGAGGAGAAGGACCTCGGAGTCCTGGTTGATCGCAGGATGACTATGAGTCGGCAATGTGACGTGGCTGTGAAAAAAGCTAATGCGATCTTGGGATGCGTTAGGCGAGGTATTTCTAGTAGGGACAGGGAGGTGCTGCTTCCGTTATACAAGGCGCTGGTGAGACCTCATTTGGAGTACTGTGTGCAGTTCTGGTCTCCTATGTTTAAAAAGGATGAACTCAAACTGGAACGGGTACAGAGAAGGGCCACTAGGATGATCCGAGGAATGGAAAACCTTTCCTATGAAAGGAGACTCGAGGAGCTCGGTTTGTTTAGCCTAACCAAAAGAAGGCTGAGGGGGGATATGATTGCTCTCTTTAAATATATCAAAGGGATTAATACCAAGGAGGGAGAGGAATTATTTCAGCTCAGTAGTAATGTGGACACGAGAACGAATGGATATAAACTGGCCGTGGGGAAGTTTAGGCTTGAAATTAGACGAAGGTTTCTGACCGTCAGAGGGGTGAAATTTTGGAACAGCCTTCCGAGGGAAACGGTGGGGGCGAAAGACCTCTCTGGCTTCAAGATTAGGCTTGATAAGTTTATGGAGGGAATGGTTTGATGGGATAACGTGATTTTAGTCAATTAGGCATTAACGTGCCATCGCGGGTAAAATGAGGGTCCGGCTGTAGAATCTTGCTTGTATGCTCGGGGTTCTGCTGATCGCCATATTTGGGGTCGGGAAGGAATTTTCCTCCAGGGTAGATTGGCAAAGGCCCTGGAGGTTTTTCGCCTTCCTCCGCAGCATAGGGCAGGAGTCGCAGGCTGGAAGATTCTGTTGTGGGTGGGTCAGCTTTTGTGGCCTGCATCATGCGGGAGGTCAGACTAGATGACCATATTGGTCCCTTCTGACCTTAAAGTCTATGAGTCTATGAGTCAGAAGGGACCATTGTGGTCATCTAGTCTGACCTCCCGCATGATGCAGGCCACAAAAGCTGACCCACCCACTTTCCCTTAACTCAGCTGTTGAAGTCTCCAGATCGTGATTTAAAGACTTCAAGTCGCAGAGAATCCTCCAGTTTGCGACCCCTATGCTGCGGAGGAAGGCGAAAAACCTCCAGGGCCTCTGCCAATCTACCCTGCAGGAAAATTCCTTCCCGACCCCAAATATGGCGATCAGTAGAACCCCGAGCATACAGGCAAGAATCTCCAGCCGGACCCTCATTTTACCAGCGATGGCACGTTATTGCCTAATTGACTAAAATCACGTTATCCCATCAAACCATTCCCTCCATGAACTTATCTAGCCTAATTTTGAAGCCAGGGAGGTCTTTTGCCCCCACCGTTTCCCTCGGAAGGCTGTTCCAAAATTTCACCCCTCTGACGGTTAGAAACCTTCGTCTAATTTCAAGCCTAAACTTCCCCACGGCCAGTTTATATCCATTTGTTCTCGTGTCCACATTAGTACTGAGCTGAAATAATTCCTCTCCCTCCCTGGTATTTATCCCTCTGATATATTTAAAGAGAGCAATCATATCCCCCCTCAGCCTCAGTTTTACACACAAGTATTCTATTCTGTAAGATCACTAATATCTACTGTGTCATTGACCAGTCAATCAGTTGTGACAATAATCTCCTTCAGAACTTTACTCTGGGCTCTAAATTTTGCCAGATGGTTCATTACATAATTGGTATAAAATCCAAATACTAGCTAATATTGTTTAGATATAGTCTGGAGCCATCAGTGTAAACAATTAGGAAAAAAACATTACAAAGACTAAGGATTATTGTCTGAATTCACATAAAACCATGACAGACCACTTCTTGGAACACTGTACAAACAGGGAAAATACAATTTACCAGACACCACTGAAGGGCATTTGGTTTCATCACTTTTATCTCCCTAAACAGATAGTATGCAAAATTTCAACACAGATAATTATGGTATCAAGAGTGATGGCTTAAAATGAGCCATACTCCTGATATAACATTTCTGGCTTTCACTGCCAAGTATGATGCATGTTCAGAGAGTGTGAAATTTCATAAATGGGGAGGGATCGATACTGAAAGAGAGGGTTCTCACAGGGTGAGTCTATGTAAACAGATTACAAAGAGGACTTCACACACACAGTTTGAGGAAGTGTGGGAAGAATTTTTTTTACCTTCACATTGTGATCATCAAGTTCAAGACCCAAGAATGCAGGCTTTTTTACAGTGTTTCCCCCTATTATGTCTTCTGTAAATCACTGGAGATTAAAACTTCCCCTTATTTCTCTCTTTTTCTTTTTGAAAGAAAGTTGATGTTCTTTAGAAAACGACCAATTGTTCTTTCACAAGCTCCCGTGCCAAGTTTAGAAATCACAGCAATGATGTAAAGCAAAGTCATTTCATCCCACCTTTTATTTTTCAAAAACATGAAACAAGAAATATCTAATTTTACTTCGTTGCCCTTGACATCGACATTGTGCACGGAGGGCAAATGAAATTCACCCCTGTGCAGAGAATCAGCTCAAGGCCTACACACTCACTGCGATCTCATCTCAAATTCTGAAGTTACCCTTACTCACTTTTTATTCCTTACCCAGGGAAAGCTCATCAACTCCCATTCTGTTCTAAGAACTGAGTAAAGGCTTTCTGGGGAAGGATCATCTCTGTGTTATGAGCTTGTGTACAGTGTCTAGTACAATGGAGCCATGATCCATGATGAATCCTGGTCACATGCCACCTGAGGCATGTTGCGCATACGCTAAGACAACAACAATGACTGGGGCCCCAAGGCGCCACCATAATGCAAAACAATAACACACAGAACACAGAACAATTTTTCCTCAGTTCCTAGGAGACATTTTTACAATGTTCTCTTTATTTTGGTTGCTGGGTTTCTCTTTCCCTCTGCCTTCCATGGGGAAAAAATGCTGCTTACAACCTGTACTGTAGGCCCGTCTCCTCAGATAGTCTCCATCAATCAGACAGCAAGACCCACCTGATTTTGGTCTTCCATTTTGTAGCTCATAGAACTGCTTCTAAGCATCTGGTCCATAGGGCTCTCTCCACATTATGGTTAGACTCAGCTAGCAAAAACTTTTAGCACGATTACAGTATAGACAGGTCTTTTTTTTTGGCTAGAGATTAGCGTGAAGTGTAGGTTGGTTAGCAGGTCTTGGGGAAAAACAAATTCCTACCCACCATGGTCAAGGGGACTATTTTAGCAACAACGTAGCCATTTGCAGAGTTTCAACCATAGCGTGGTAGAGCATAACTCCCAAGTACACATGTCTAGAAGTGTCTGTTTACTACTGTTCATTGCTATCTGACTTCTTCATCCATGTATACAAAGCAATCCTCGGGGGTGTTCGGGTAAGCAGCCCCTAAGTCTTTAGTGTTATGAGAACTTTTTCCTGAACAAAAACTATATTAACTGATAAAGTTTGCTACTTTTCTGATGTGCAATCATGAGTGGGATATCACAGGCGCTGCATATTTGCAATACCTCTGGACTCTCACAGATGAGCTGAGAGGCAGAAGATTTTCTGAAAGCTGTTTAACTATTTGCATTCATGTCAGCAAAAAGTCAAGTATTTTCTTATCACTTTCCAGGGGAATCTGAACTGCCTTAGGATTTAGGACTTTTTTTTATTATTTAAATAAAAAGAGGGCGCAAAGAAAGACATTTTGCTGATATGGTTGAGGACAATGTTTTTGTGAATTAAAGTGAAAACTTGATTAAAGGTGCATCTCTTTGGATTATTTATGCTCTTTGGAAAGAGCAAGTTACCTCCAAGTCATCATGTCATCTGAGACTCCTTCTTGCTGTATAAACATTTTCACTGACTGCCATCATGCCTGATGGTTAGGGCAGAGCTGGTCAGACCACATCCTCCCTGGGTGCTGCTGAGCTCAATCAACAACCCACTCATTATCCTAGCAGATATTTCTGCTTCTTAAGGCCAAGGTAACCTTTCCAGACCTCATATTTAAAACAAAGCAAAGCAAACCAAACACACACAATTTGGAGCAAATATTAATTTAGTGATAATAATGTAGGCACTTCATTCATTCCCAGGAATAAATCTGCCTTTCATTTTCTTAAAAGATAATGTTTTCCAGAAACTGTGGATTTGAAATTCCCCACATATTTCTGAAATGCAGAGACAAAAGGACCTGATTCAAGACAACATCCCTCTTCAGGAAAGCATGTAAGCACATACTTAAGTCCCAGTGAAGTCAATGAGAGAGAGAGCCACATGCTTAAGTGCTTTCATGAATCAGAGCCAGAATGGCTGTCTTACAATAGGTAGTCAACACTTCATCCCCTCCCTCTCCTGAGATTTGGCTTTAACAACAATACAAGAGTTCAGTTCAAACTTTTCCATAGGCCTGAATGTCCTCAGCGTTCTTATCTCAGGACTGCTCAGATTGCATAATTCCTCTGTCACCTAGACACTGGCACCTCCCTTACATTTGGGTGGGGAAAGAAGCCCCCTGGCTCAGTCAGACAGCAGAACCCACTAAATTCTTTTCCTCAGGATCAACATGTGCAAACAGGGGGGTGGTTCAGACAAACACTGACAGCCTATTCCAGAATCAAAGTTCATGAGTTCTGAACATGAATTGGAAGCTTGTTCTATAATTGTGGGTAGGGAGAACACCTTTTCCTGTACAATCTAGTTTTAGGACATCCCTTACTTGTGCCCAGTACCTGAGATCTGTATCCAGGAAGAAGCCATTAAGTAGTGGTTGATCAGTGTTTCCAATGATCAGACATGCTGTGGCTCAAACACTGATACTTACTGTGGATTTTGTTCCACAAATAAATCACCTTTTGCTTGTGTTTATTGGAATATATATGGAAGGGCAGGCCATAACCATGGAGACTAGATTCCAAATGCCATAGTTCCAAATTTTTCCAATTTATGTGGAGGACAAGTCAATACATCATCAGGTTGTGGCCTTACAGCGCAATTAGTAACATACAAAGAAAGTAAACTAAAGAGGTTCTGGACAAATATTCTAAGAACCTTACAGGTAATAAACAGTACTTTAAAAGCAGTGTGAAATTTTTCCAGCAATCAATGAAAAGATTTCAGTACCAGAGTAACATTCAAACAGCACAGGGTCCTCAAGGACACTGACACCACATTCTTAGCAAATGAGGGTGTCTTACAGCATGTATACCTGTTAAAGAAACAGTGTAAAGTATTGGACTCACATTGGACTCCTGATATTTCATCCCAACCTTAACTATAGCTCTGCCACTGCACTACTGAAATTGTCAGTGTTCAATTTTTCTTTAGATAATTATCTATTTTATAGTTCTCTCAGCTAATCCATATATTACTAGTTTCCATGTGGACAAACTAGGTGGAGCCATGCTAGCCAATTTACTGAAACATAATTGTAATAGCATCTCTCGCAGTATCATACCTCAGATCCATGCAAATTATGTAGGTGAAAGCAAGCCCTTCACACCCCTTGTACATTAGCTTTGGGTTGCATTGCACTGAAACTGAAATCCCCAACAATTTCATATTCTCAAGAAATGTGTAACACTATTTTGCATAATTTTGCTCTGTATACATATGCAGTACTTTAGATAGACCTGTAAATATTGTACATTTACAGTTAAAAGATATCTGGAAGTAAGCCCAATCCCCCCAATCTATACTTGGAAAAATTACTAACATTATGCCAATATGTGCTACTTCTCTCATTTGTAAGAAACTCTAAGAATCAGTCACAGATTGATTACTAGCCAGGTCTTAGCCAGGTCTCCTTTTTATTATTAGTCAGTTTAAATAAGTACTTTATGCCTGTCTTTTCTCAGGTTCTCTTTTCAAAGAAGAGTTATTAAACAGTATATTAGGTACCATGGGAAAGAACTAAAATAAAATCAGGTGAGTATGGGTTTATGAGGATAAATATTTTAGGAATAAAAAGCCTATTACAAACTCCCACCCAAATGGCATTTTATCCTAAACAAAAGTCTGTATCGGAGGTAAGACTTTCTCTGTCGCTCCAGATTTCCTATTGATATAGATACAGCATTGTATTAATGCCCCTCTGGATTCTAAAAATTTGATATATAGTGATTTCATTCTAGTTTTTATATCATACCCTTTAGATATTCAATGAATGCAAAGACAGCCTATGTATAGATTAATATAGTCCTAACCACAATGTTTAAGAGTGTATGCACGTAGCTCCCACTCACTTCACTAGCTCTATGACTGCACATCTCTCAGCCAAATTTAGCTCACAAACTTTACTATAAGATCACTGCAGGAGACAAAGGGCCCTCCCATGTTAAAAGCCACAGGAGGGGACTTTTTGCAAAAGAATCTCCAGGAGAATTCCCTCACAGAGATTAGTTTACATCATCCAATTTTGGGATTGGAGTGTTTCTCCTCCCCCTCCTCACCATGGAAAAGCCACCTTCCAAATCCGGTTGATCCTCAGGCTTCATCATAGGTGATGGCTATGCAGCTTCAATATAGCCTCATTACCACAGAAGCTCCTGAGGACTCCAAAGGGCTATGCAAAATAAGTTAATACAGCCTGGAACCATGTTTCAAGGTAATATCTGTGGGGTTAGAGAGTGGGGACAAAGTGGACACATTTCCCAGCCTTGACCTGTTCCCTCTACCCTGGCTCACTCATCTCCAACTCCTTCTCCAGAACTGATTCTGGTCTATGGAGAGAGAGTTCGTGGGGTTGAGAGAGGAGATGGGAGGGTGCCATGGAGACACTTAAGCCACCTTATGCAGTGAGGGGGGGTGATGCGTGGAGGAGGGACAGATCTGATCCTGAAGTTCCTTAGTCCCTTTCAACAAAAATCTATGAGAATTTTTAGACCCTCCCCGGTGAGTCTGGGCCATGTTTTAAATAGATCATTTAGGGTTCTAAAATGTCTCTGCAAAAGAGTTCCTTACAGAAACCACTTGTTGCTTGATTATTTGCACAGAATGAAATTGACAAACAAAATTGTCAACTAAATTTCAGTTAGTTTCCTGTTGTGCCAGTTCTATACTCTTGGTTTGCCTCCCAATCACTTATTTATTTTATGGCAAACTAATTAAATAGCAAATAAAAACACACTTTTTAAAAAAGTTACCTTGATCTCAGACTGGGATCCTGGTCTGATCCGATTAGTTAAAATAATCACATTGAGTCTCCTTCAGGAGCCCCCCCTCATGTTGTTTAGAATGCATGCCAATTGTGAATTCATCAAAATAATGTGCAGTCGTAATAGCAGAAGAATGAGAACAAGTTCAGAAGGGTGCAGTTAACTTTAAAAAAATTGTGCCTCTTCGTTTATTAGCTTCAGCAGGGTATGCAAGTGGAAATACCGAACTACCTATTTTTCTTCTGACACAGCTGAAACTAGGAAATCCTGGAAATCTCATGAGACTCTACTCTTGTGAGATTTCCAACTCAGCTTCCAAACCAGACACATTAGGAGAAGGATTCAATAAGCATCTGAATCCCTGCGCTGCTACTTCTGCCCAGATCCTGGATCGGTAGAATTCTGCCCGGCACCAATTTTCAGATTATTTTTCAGCAACTGGAACTGAAGCCAGCTAAGACTATTTCCTAACACTGCTGTAGTTCTTTAAATGGAAGATTTTAAACGCGCATTGTCCATTCCTTTAGGCCTAGAATAATGGGCACTGGGACTTTAAAATGCTGTTTCCCCAGATTCCTGAAATGTGATTTCACTAGAAAATACATAGAGTATTTAAAGTGAAGAGCAAGTTTGTAAAAGGAGAAGGCTAGTGTCTGTCCCCAAGGCAGTCAGAGCTGTCATTCAAACCAAACCAGAGAAAGCTCTTGCCACCCTACTCCTCTATGTGCTGTAATATCTGATGACAATCCCACTAGTTTTCTATCTGCCGGTAACTGATGGTCATGTCCTCAAGTTTCATGCTTTGACCTTTCTTCAGGTCTTCACCACCGTGAGCTATCCAGCACTGCTTGCTGCTGATAGGTTGGAAATAATCTATTTGAGGTGGATTCACTAATCTCTTACCATGCTGAATTTTTCTTTTCCAAGTCTTATTTTTGTAAATTTTGTTATAGGAACATTCTAGACAAACTTAATTCAGGTCCTTGGCTGACAAGTCCGCAGCATACTCAGGAGCAATGGGCTAGGATGGCCATGTAGCAATCTCATTCCCTAGGTCTGATTTAACTCCTATATCGCAGCTAGGGCACAGGAAAGCCACATTACTTGCATCTGCAGCATCATAGAAAATTCAGTCACTGCAGGGAGAGAACTGTTTCTCACCTCTGTCCCACAACTTAAGTTATAGCCCAAAAGAAGTATTCCCTTCCTTTAAGCGAGCAACATAACAGCAAGAGCATAGTTCGTACCAGTTTTAAGACCATTTTGCTCCATCACTACATTTTTGGAGGGTGTAAATTTTTAAGCATTGTGCACACTTACAGCATAGCAGTTTAGCATATAATGGGAAATTGCAATCTTATATTTTCCCCTCAGCTGACAACCTCAAACCCTCCTCCCCCTTCAGGCTTCTCTAGGAAGCTTGAAAAACAAAAACCAAGCCCCCAGATAATGAATAATTTTCAGATTAAAATATATATCAGGAAAATACTATTTCTCTTACTTTAAGTGAATCCAGACAACAATTAGTTCAACATCTCAATAACTGTTCTCCCTGCAACCAACTTGGGCTCTGTCTTCCTTCTCTGGGGCAGTGGTTTACAACCTGTGGTCCACAGACCTGTAGGAGTCCGCAGACTATGTCTAAGATTTCCAAAGGGGTCCGCACCTCCATTTGAAATTTTGTAGGGGTCTTCAAATGAACAAAGGTTGAAAACCACTGCTCCAGGCTATTCAGCATCACTTACACAGCTGAGCTGACTTCAGTCACTGTCATGGTCTCACTGAAAGTCCTGAGATTTTGGAGCCAGTCCTGAGAAATCACTCTTGGGCCAAAAGTTTGAAGCTAACTAGATATGATTGAAAGCAGTCTTGTCATAGGAACATAAGGGGGATTATTCTATCATTTCTTTAATTCAGTACAGCAATGAGACCGATACACCAACACTAAACCTTAATGCATCCCATCTTGGGACTCAGACATCAGACTGAACATTCCCCTTGCCTTGGTTATCTAGTTCGTCCCCAGCCTAGTTCATGGGTCCTGCTCTTTGCTGCTGGCTGCAGTGTAGTGCAAATGAAAAATCCCAATTTCTAAAATTCAAGGCCTTGTCAACAGTGTGGATTTTCTGAAATTTTCCCATTGTTGCTCAAGAAGTAGCATGGCTCCATCAGTGCTAAAGATGGTCGGAATGCTAGTGCAGACTGGCTGACGGTGTATTTACCACCATGCCTTCCCACCCTGCTCAGAGTGGGTCCAAACAAGTGGCAAAAATGCAGATGGCTGGTCTATATCTACAGTGTTACTGCAAATCTTCAGCCGAAGCAAGAGATCAGGAGTACTTCTCCATTCCCCAACATACTGTTCTGTGTGTGTTAAAAGCGATGAAGTGAAAATGAAAAAGGAGCAGGCAAGGGAAAACAAAGCAGGAGGCTATTAAACCTCTCCTTTTCTGAGCAGGGTTCACAAAACATAGCTCAGAAAAGCTGGCAAGAGGAGCATATGCAATGGCTTATCATCTTTGTCAGATGTTTGATCTATTAACCCTGATGAGTCAGTAAAATCCACTACATCTTACTCAAAGCTGGGAAACAGACTTGTAAGAGACTCATGAGTGCTGCGCTATTCTATTAAGTCTATAAATGCAAGGTTTATATTCTGGGCTCATATGGCCTCATCCAGCCCCCATTGTAGACAACCGAAAGATTCCCATTGACTTCAGTCGTCTTTGGATCAGCTTCCCAAACTGCAGGACAAAAACGTTGACATAGAATTATGGAAGTGTAGGGCTGGAAGGTACCTTGAGATGTGTTTAAGTCCAGCCCTCCTGAACCGAGGCAGGACCAAATAAACCTAGACCATCCTTGACAGGTGTTTACCCAACCTGTTTTTAAAATCCTCCCTTGGAAACCTATTCCAGAGCTTAACTGTTCTAATACATAGAATGATTTTCCCAACATGTTTTCTGAAAGTGCATAGAGGATTTATCACTTACTGGTTAGACTGGGAATCTTCACTCCTATGTGTTATTCTTGGCTCTGGCACTGGCCTTCAATATTGTTGACCTCTGATGAGACAAGCAATGTAATATTTACTATCACAAACCAGAATTTTCTTCTTGTGAATGATAACAATTCTGTTCATACCATATGTAATTCTCTAATGCTTGTTGCATGATAATTTCTTGTATAGTAAAAGTGCTTAGAATTGTATTTTGTCACTTCTTTTAAGGGCAAAGGCTGTTGTAAAACAATTTGCAGAAAAGGAGAGTAAGAAACATCCATGAGTCAGGGGGCAAATGGCTTTTGCCAAGTTCCACAAGAATCATTGTGGTTTTAGAAACAAAAATTTCTGGGCCAAATGATGATCTGCCCCTGTAGAGGTGCACAAGGATTATGGGGAGGGCTCCTCTCACATGTGTGTGACTCAAGGGCAGATCACATTAGCAGTTGCTGTAAGCAGGAACTGCTTGGATCTTGCTCTCTCTGGGAAGCAACTCATGCAGGGCCAATGTATTGGGGAAGCAGTCTGCACTATCCTGTGGCACAGTCTCTCCTGTTGCCCTCTCAGGAGCGGCAGGGCTCTGCACCTCCCCTACACAGAACGGTGTGCAAATTACACAATTTAGCCTTCTCTGATTTGAGCCCATCTCTAATTTTCACCCTAAATATATACTTAGCTCTAAATCCTCTCTTAATAGCCATATATATATATATGAATAATGATGCTAGTGGAAAGGGTTGAGGTTGCCAGTGGAGAGAAGCCCTGTAGGGGGCTTAGATCCACAAGTCTCAGATGTTCCTCAGAATAGTTTGACTGACATAATGTTAGCAGCAGTTTACTGGAAGAGGTTTACCATGAGCTCATAGGCTCTTTAATCATCCATAGAGTTTGAGTAAAGATTTCAGATTTGAATTCACATTTCTCTCCCACTCTGCATTTTACCACATAATCCTGTCAGAAGATCTAACATAATAATAACTGTTTCATTGTATATAGAAAGTGGCCTCTGTTGGCAGTAGATGTGAATTACTGTGTTGTTGGACTATTCTGTATAATATGCTGTTACAAAGGGTCATATATTGCGCTTAAGCCACATACAGAACTCCCATTGACATAAATAGGATATGTCACAGTCTAGCACAGTCTATTTTTACTTGAATGGTTTATTGTGTGTGTGCAAAACATTAGATTTGGAAAACGAAAGATAATAAAATTAGATTAAAAGCCTAAGGAGTTTCTAATCATTAACACAATTTTACTGTGTTATTGATAAGATGATATAAAGTGACCCCTATTTCTTGAAAACAGCATTGTCCATAAAAATAATACTTGAGGGTATTTGATTGGTGCTCATCTATTCCTACAGCTCATTCCCCAACTGAGATAATATTACTTTGTGACATCACAATGTGTTATCATGGAAAGGATTATGATATCACAAAAAGGATTATTACTTTAAATAAGGAAAAGTAGAAGAACAGATCTACTCCTAAGCACCAAAGACCTTCTTATGTAACAATTTCTAATAACACAAGAAGCAGAAGAGAAACACAGAAGTTGTATGATCCATAACCAGAATTATCTTCAAAAATTTTCATGAGATGTGAATGGGTTTCTATGTTCCTAGTATCAACTCAGTGGGCCTGATTCTGCTCTGAGTTGAACCAGAGCAACTATTTTAGTCAATAGCTTTACACCAATGTAAATCTCGTATGAGATCAGAATCCTATCCCGGTTGTTTTTTTGATTGGTGGTGGTGGGTTTCTGTTGTTGTTTTAAGGATTTTATAATTCTGCTCTGCAAGTTCATTCCTGGCTGAAGTGCGGTTTGAGCCCGTTAGCAAACCTCATTCAGAAGTTACAAACAAACAAAACAAAAACCAAAAACAAAACAGTTTGTCTCCTCTTGAAAGTTATTGATGTGCCTGGGGCGAGGCATGGACCAAGGTTCTCTCTTGGACCCATTGTTATCTAAGCCCTTATATTATTTGTTTTTTTTATTTTCCCTTGTTTTCAAAAGTAGTGTTGAAAACTAAATGAAGTTAGCACAGAGACCCACTGTGTTTAAGTAACTTTACGATTGTGACACACACCAACAAAAGGAAGGATGATGAAAGCTGTTTATTACTTTCTCTGGAACCTGCTCCCAGTGAGCTTCAGTACTACTGTGGTATCAGAACAGTAAGTGATTACAAACACCTTCTGTGCTCTTCCACCTCATCTATTGCAAACCAAATAAACCCTGCACTTTGGTCAATGCATTGTATGCCTACAATTACATGTTTTAAATAGCCTTTGAGTGAGCATATCCAACATGAATTTTGCACACAGTCTGCAAAGCAAAGACTGCTATCATAAAGTTCTGACATTTGTACACAATGAAATTTGCTCTGTTGGACAGCATATTGTAACACAGGAGTGCCTCAAACTTGTTATGATGTGTTTTCATCATCCCCATGTGGAGGAGGCTAAATCCTGTAATAACCATGTTATTGAATGCTGCTAAAGCCATGTAAAGACCAGGGGCATAGTTCATCAATGGCATAACCAGGCACAACTCCTTGGCCTTCAGTGAAGCTGCCACAACTCACATAATGGTGAATTCTTTGATGGTGAATTCACCCAGGATTTTGTATGGTTCCTTAATGTGCTTATAACAGGGTTTGGATCAATCTATACTGGCAAGATTAAACACATATCTATTACAGTCCACAGCCCAAACATGGAAATGTGTCCTGCAGAGTGGTCATAAATGAAAGTTGGGCACATCCTGTAGAATGCAATTAATGTTATGGAGCATTGCAAACACCTAGAAGATATTAAGATGATAAGTAACATTCAGCATGGATTTGTCAAGAACAAATCATGTCAAACAAACCTAATAGCTTTCTCTAACAGAGCAACAAGACTTGTGGATGGGGGGAAGTGGTAGATGTGGTATATCTTGACTTTAAAAGGCTTTTGATACTTTCTCGCATGGCCTTTTCATAAACAAACTACGGAAATACAACCTAGATGGAGCTACTATAAGGTGGGTGCAAAACTGGTTGGAAAACCATTCCCAGAGAGTAATTATCAGTGGTTCAGAGTCATACTGGAAGGGCATAATGAGTGGGATCCCACAGGAATCAGTTCAATATCATCATCACTGATTTAGATAATGGCATAGAGAGTACACTTATAAAGTTTGCAGACAATACCAAGCTGGGAGGGGTTGCAAGTGCTTTGGAAGATATGATTAAAATTCAAAATGATCTGGACAAACTGGAAAAATGGTCTGAAGTAAATAGGATGAAATTCAATAAGGACAAATGAAAAGTACTCCACTTAGGAAGGAACAATCAGTTGCATACATACAAAATGAGAAATGACTGCCTAGGAAAGTGTACTGCAGAAAGGGATCTGGGGATCATAGGGGACCACAAGTGAAATACGAGGCAACAGTGTAACACTATTGCAAAAAAAGTAAACGTCATTCTGAGATGTATTAGCAGGAGTCTTGTAAGGAAGACACCAGAAGTAATTCTTCTGCTCTACTCCATGCTGAGTAGGACTCAACTGGAGTATTGTGTCCACATTTCAGGAAAGATGTGGACAAATTGGAGAAAGTCCAGAGAAGAACAACAAAAATGATTAAAGGTATAAAAAACATGACCTGTGAGGGAAGATTAAAAAAAAAAAAAAGGCTTTATTTAGTCTGGAGAAGAGAAGGCTGAGAGCGGACATGATAACAGTTTTCAAGTACATAAAAGGTTGTTACAAGGAGGAGGGAGAAAAATTGCTCTTGTTAACCTCTCACGATAGTACAAGAAGCAATGGGCTTAAATTGCCGCAAGGGGAACTTAGCTTGGACATTAGGAAAAACTTCCTGTCAGGGTAATTAAACACTGGAATAAATTGCCTAGCAAGGTTATAGAATCTCCATCACTGATGATTTTTAAGAGCAGGTTAGACAAACACCTGTCAGAGATGGTCTAGATAATACTTAGTCCTGCCATGAGTGCAGGGAACTGGACTAGACCACCTCTTGAGGTCTCTTCCAGTCCTACGATTCTTGATCCTATGCTCTTTTTGGGGTTTGTCAATGAATGCTCACCTCCCATTTCTATAACAGTTAGGAGTACTGAGGAATAAATGCACTTTACTTCACTCCTTTCAGAATGAAAGGTTTTCTAGGAGACACCCGTTTTCATTTAAAACATATGAGAGAGCTGCCCTTGACTTGCAGACTGTGTTAGCAACACCCAGACACAGTGACTAGCCCTTCAGCAGCGGTCACTGCTTGAATGGAGTTTTAGCCATTTAATAGGGAAGGATGCCCACTTTATTTAGCAAACATTGTCAAACTGTTCAAACCACTCTGGTAGGAAGGAGTTCCTTCTACTCACCAGCACCACTTTGTCCATAACCAGTCTATTTCCATCTCAGTGGTTAGCTCCCTCAACACTGGCTTTTGTACCTTACAAGGCCTATCATCCCACTTTACTTCTCTGTGTTATACTCCACTCCCTGTCATGCCAGCTGATCTGCTCTTGGGCACTTCATTCCCTCCACGGGTCAGTCTGTCCATTTCACTCCTGCATTTTCCTCCAGGTATAGCCAAACCTCAGGGTTCAGTTTCCACCCTAGCAACCTCACAACACACTGTGTTATAACACAATGATCGCTTTTCCTACCTAGAAACATTTGTGGCTTCCAGACACCCCTGCTGTAGGGGTTAATTAAGGACAGAGTGTAGTTTAACTAGGAGTTTCTTTGCTATAGCTGGTTTATTGCATTCTTAACATGACTTAAGCCTAGATTGCCAGGTGTTAATGTTACTATGGTTATACTGACCTCTAGGGGTTTAACTTTCCATCACAGAGAGTCTTTATCTTCTCCTTTAATTCCAGAACAGTGATGGAAGCTTCCTGCTTAGCTTGTGCCAAGTCAACCCATAGCTTTTCCACTTCTCTAGCATCTCTCGGTTTCTGTAAACACAAGAAAAAACATGGCATTAAAACAGACCCCTGGGGAAAGAAAAAGTACACACCTGGTATTAGAGTTGTGTTCAGTTCAATTTGCAAATAGCATCAACTTAGATGCAAGGGCACCTTCAGGAGGCTGAAGAAAGGCCTGTGTAAAACATGCAGACTCTTTGAGGTCTGTCATTTATAAAAAATGGAGAAAATACTGTAACAATTATATTGGGTATAAATGCTTATATTATGAGTCACGTTCTTCTTGCTTCACTCATCAGACTAGTCCCTCTGAAGTCAGTTATAGCCCCTAACTTGTTTTTCAAAGATTTTTCTTTCCCAAAATGGGTAAGAGACAAACAATTGTCAGGGCTAAGGCATTTACCAGCATTTTTCCTTAGCAACTCAAATTTTTTCAGAGATGGCAAGTTGTATGCAAAAACCTGGCAAAAACCTCAAATAAAAGTTTGGTTGCTTTAAGCAATGTCAGTGTTGTTAAAAAACAACAACAACAAAATATTTTTGTGCTCTCACAAATATGAAACAACTGTTCAAAAAAAATTAAAATGTTGCATTCCGTAGTCTTGATTAGGGAATTTTGGCGTATTGGAAACAAGCTTTAATCTAATTACAGAAGCTATTGAGCACATGCAACAAACGATTTCAACAAAAGCTTACTACATTTTTTTATTGTGGTGCACTGGCGTAACTAGTAGAACAACGTATTCTATTAATTAAAACATCAGCCATATGAAGAAGAAGATAGATATTTCTCTGTCAAATTTCTATTTTCTACCCCTCAGCTACTTCAGCACTAGAATATATTATTTTCCTTTCTCATATTAATGAAATAAAAGTTTGCTCAAACTTTCCAAAAAGTTTACTTTCAAGCAGAGATGAAGGTGACAGTTTTGAAAAGTTATGAGAGTCTGAAAACCATGGTTCTAATGGAAATACTCAGACAATGGCTGTCACTATAATTATTGCTGTCACTAGTCCCCCAGCTATAATCACAACAACACAGTCTATCAGGGTCAAAAACATACTGTCTAAATTTGGAAATATATGTTGGCTTCATGCCCTAAATGGAACTCCCCCATTACTGCTTTTGCTGCATCTGGAATTGCCAGATAATCAGGAAATCCGTAGGTGGGGAGTGGGAAATCCTATATTTCTAATCTGATTTGATAAGGAATTCCACTGTGGAAAATCATAAAAAGGGCCTTCCATGGATAGGTACAACAAAGAAAATAAATAACAGATTTAAAGTGACAATGAATTGTTGAGTTGTATCTGGAGCTTCTGCCTCTTTACTCTTATATCGCAACCTTGCGGCATTATCTTCTTTGATTAGGTTTCTTTTTGTGGCTTAACAAATGTGCAACTCAGTTCAGTTCTGTATTTTGTCTTATCACCACACTGTAAACAAGCTGCTACTTTTTAGTTTTTTGTTCTTCTTTATTATTATTTAAAAATATAAAAAAATAAAAATAAGAACTCTGGTGGTGCTTCAGCACATTTTGTTTTATTGCAAAATTCTCCTCTTAAATACCTCAGTATTTATCAGGAGTAAATCTATTGAGGTAAATGGATTTACACCAGTGTAAAATTGGCGTAAGAGGAGAATCAGGCCCATGGTTATAGAATTAAAATTGAACATGAACTTGGCCAGTCTTATCAACATAAAATACACAAGAGACCCATTCTGTGCAATTTGGCTGCTTTGAAATATGCAGATAACTTAAACTGAATGGGCAACCAGCAATAGGTATGAAACTGGAATTATCTGAACCGCTGATATTTGCAGAGAAGGTAATACAGTCTGGGGCCTCCTGCTTCCTATGCAGTTCCCAACTCACAGAGAGCCCTCTGTGAGTTCTCAGAAAAGGGACAAATGTGCCATAAGGAATGGTGCCACTAAGGAAGTGAGTGACCTCCACATGGAGTTGGGGAGATCCATGTGCAGAAGGTTCCTGTAGTTGGCCAGCTCTCAGCCTGGGCTCAGCCATCATCTCTTCATGTCTCTTACCCCTGGGTTCTCTCCAAACCCCTGCTCCTGGGCAAACTCACTGTTCCCTGCAGGAATTGGGCTCATTCCCAGGGTTCTTTGTGAGTCTAATTATCACCTGTGGCCAGCTTCACCTCTTTAAGCTCCCCTTCTCCAAGCAGAGTATGCTCTGCAGGTGTGCCTAATTGGCACTGCCTGAGTGCAGGGATGCTGGTTAGGTTTGCTGTCAGTGGGATGGTCATATGTCCTGCTACAGTCCCATGTGTATAATATGAGGAACACAGAGCCTTAGCGTCTATTGGTTTGTATCACAAGCTACAATAAACACAGGAATAAACAATTGGGGCGCAGTCCTACAGGAGTTCCATATGTTAGAGAGCTAACAGGATCAGGTCCTATATACAAAAAAAAAATCTAAAAAAGCCTTTCCTCATCAAAAGGCTGAAAAAGTAGAGAGCAGCACAAATGCAGATCACTTAGAATTCACTTGATTTTTTTTTAAACTCTTGTCTGTAAACATAGGAGGAATTTAGCCAGTAGCTCTAAACATATCCTGTTGCTAGGTGCAGTCTAAAACCAAATCCCAGAGCTGCCTCAGTTCATATTAGAGTTAGCAGTGCACTGACACAGCTTAATGGGCAGCTAGGAAGCTGTTCTCCACTCCAGTTCCATTTTCCCTAGGGCAGAGAGCTACCTGAAATGCTATACGAAGCAATTTTGTAGTTTCCCAGCCCCGCCTTTATAAGCATGAGTTATAAATTGCCAAAAAAAACAAACACACAAAAGGTGAACTTAAGTGAGTGACAGGACGAAAGAAAACAAAAGATTTGAATACACATAATGTACCTGTTATAGCTGGTTGTGAATTTTCTGACAAAACAGAGTTTCAGCAGAATATGCCAATTCTTTGAACCTGAAGTGTTTCCCAGAAACAGCTTAAATTTGACAAACTTTTCTCAAATCACAGGTGAGGAGGATGGTAGAACCCTTTCTGGTTTCCTGGCAGGCTCTTAGGGATGCCAGGGTTTCCAGGGTCCGTGACACTGGGGCCACCCTGCCACGTGGATTGCCATGGGCCAGGGATCCCAGGGCTTGCAGACTCCCAGGCCAGCTGGATTCCTGAGTTGCACAACTCTGGAGTGGAAGCACTGGCAGCTGCAAAGTTAAATTGAATGAACAGCTATGGTGAAACTGAAAAGCATCATGTCAATTTCAGACTGCAGCTGCCGGGATCTGGCAGAGCATATATAGTTTCAGAAACACTGTGTGTCAGTGTTTCTAAAAGGAAAATTTCATGGAATTTTTGGTTCACAAGAAATTTAAGAAATAATTGATTTTGGTCCAAATCAGAACAAAATCAAATTTGAAAATATCGAGATTTCCTGCAAACTGGAAATTCAGAGTTTTGGCCAGCTTCAGTGGCAATAATGAAAAATATTTTATAAAGCACTCTGCATTGCAAGCTCTTATACTATAGCATGATGAACTACTAAGTTCTGTTTTCAGATACACAATAAATAATCACATTCTTAGATTTAAATAGTTTATTTACTAACTGTGTAGCCCTTTCAATCCCAGAGTGCTTTACAATCTATACATGATTGCTTCATCCAGATGGCAAATGCCTGAGAGCCTGGTTCTGCCCAGAGCTCTGCAGGATCCCCTTGCAGGAATCCAGGCTGCTACAGCTCATAGCGATGTGATAAAGCAACTCAGACCAGACTTGGAATTTGTCCACGACATTGAGTTTGAGATCTTTACTTTATGAAGAGCACCATGGAATCTCTAACAACCACACCTGGCCAGGAACTTTATAAAGCAAAATTTAGCATCGTGATGCCTCCTTGCATAATATAGGGACTACATTTTAGTACTGATTCAAAAGGGTCTGTTCTACTTATGTATATTTATTAGGACAATCTCCATGGTATCAGATAGTGCCACCTACTTTACTGCATCATCGATGTATAGATTGTGTCTATGCTAGCCAAGTTTCCTAAAATTTCTGTCCATTGTGACTACTGGTAAAGGTCCACAAGTGTTAGCAATGGTGGAAATGTTAATATAGACTAGAAGTTCAGGGTTACCAGCATTTTAGCCATCATGTCTTCAACTTGGAGTACTTTATAACTCACACACACAATCCTCTCCCACCCCTTCAAAAAAAGAAGGGGTCTTCTCATATTTCTTAGCTAAGATCTAATAAATAGAGGATTTTCTAGAGTGAGCTCTCAGATTACTAAGAGGTTTTTTGTTTGCAAAATATACCTCAGTATATTTACCATGAATAACAAACTAAATTATGTCAAAATAAAAATGAACAAATTGCATTTTGTGATGCATTTTGTGATGTATTAGCCTCTTTTTAAAAAGTTAGTTTGTCACTAGTGTGGCTAATTCACAAAACCAACTAATTCACAACGGGTCTCTTGGTCAGTAGCATTAGCAAGGTCATTCTGTAGAAACTAAGCATGGGGTTTACTGTGTTTTCTTTTACGTTACAGGGACAAAAAGATATGTCATTATATAAAGTTATCTTCCCAAACAGTGCATGTTCCATTTATAAATAAATGCCTGATTAATGGCCAGACTGCAATAACCTTACTCACATCGAGTATAACCTTATTCCTTGCACAGTCCTAACCATTTCAAGGGGCCTACTAGAAGAGGAAGGCACTACTCAGTGAAAGTTAGGGTATCTCAGTCTGTCCCTGTATAGGGTGTTATGCTTCCTCATTCCTATTGATTTCACGCCTATTTCAATGGAAATTGAGGGTGCTCAGAAGCCTCACAAGATTGGGCCCCAAATGACTGGTGGTTAGGGTCCCATGTCTGTCACAGAGGTTGCGGAAGTCACGGATTCTGTGACTTTCCACGACCTCTTCAGCAGCTGATGTGGCTGACCCCAGGGCCCTAGGGCCAGCTGCACTGGATGCTGCTTGGACAGTTCCGGGCAGCTGGCCCCGGGGGTGGCCAGAGCAGCCGCTGCTTGGTGGCCCCTGGCAGCTGGCCCCCCGTCCCATCCCCCAGCAGCTGTCCCCCTGGTCCCCCCAGAGCAGCGCCCACCCCCTCAGTCCCGCCCCCGCTAAGATTTAGTCAGGGGTAATAATACAAGTCATGGACAGGTTACGGGCAGTGAATTTTTGTTTATTGCCCGTGACCTTTTCATGGCTTTCACTAAAAATACCCATGACTAAATCATAGCCCTACTTGTGGTTCATTCCTTTTACTATAAGGGTAATACACAACTAGCATGTTTAAATGTATGTATTGGAATCTTTGTGAATAAAAACACTTGAATTGGCTGTTTGTGAGAAATCACTACCTTTCCACAAGTAAACAAATGGCAACTTGTATTGTGGTTATTTTCAACTGATGTTGTATAAATACTGAAAACAGTTTGATTTTGTCATTTCACTTGCTTTGCTTTATTACACCATGGCTATGCCTATGATCACAGAGGGCCCAATTCATCTCTAGGTTAACTATGGAATCAGTGGAATTACAATATGAAAGCATATGGCCCAGGAAATTCAATATTTGCATGGCCAATATGCTACCTCAGATTATGATCTCACAAGTCAAGAAGAGGACAGTCTAAGCATTACTCAGATGGAAGATCTACAACCTCCCTTCTCCCCCGCTTCCCAGTACTAGCAATGTTGGTAATGGTGATTCAATAGAGAATATCCTTTCATCTAAGGAAGTACTGAACCAATGTTCTACCACAATGCTACGTGCCTTCAATGAGACGTAAATCTGAGATCCTGACCATTACTACAACAAGGTCCTGGTCTACAATTGGAACTCCTAAGTAAATAATAATAATTAGAAGTGACTGAAGATTCCATGGCATGTTTCCATGATAATAGAAGGGTTAGTTCCAACATCCTAGCCACATTTCAGTTTAGTTAATATATAGTTTCTTACCTAAATTCCCCATGCAGATTCACCTAGATAGGGTAATCCTTCCTTCCGCTTCTAAACTGTTAAACAACTGCTACGTTCCACACCAAATGCAACTGCATTTAAGTGCCAGGTGAGATTTCTCTTGTATCTATTTGGCAAGATTCTCAGTTCTAAGAGCAGGATGTCACTCATTTTTAAAAGCACTTTGAGTACCTTTGGTTTGAAAGGTCTGAAAGGTTTGAATAATTAACCCATATCAATTCATACTAGCTTGATAATAACTCTGTATTTGCACTGCATAATGAAATTACATAATAAAAGCAAAGATGCAACACTCATGCATAGTGATCTTTATATTACATAGGGGCAAATCCTATATTCAGTGCACAGGTGAATTAGACTGGCTAACCTAGTGAGGAGGGCTTTAAACTAGGTTTGACGGGGACAGGTGAGCAAAGCCCACAGGTAAGTGGGGAACATGGAGACCTGGGAGATGGGTCAGAAATAGGAGGGAGCGTGGGCCATAATGGCAGAGAGAAAGGAGGTTCAGGGCAAAACTGAGAGGCAAGATCAAATCAGTATCTTCGATGCCTATATACGAATGCGAGAAGTATGAGTAATAAGCAGGAAGAACTGGAAATACTAATAAATAAATACAACTATGACATTGTTGGCATCACCAAAACTTGGTGGGATAATACACATGATTGGAATGTTGGTGTGGATGGGTACAGCTTGCTCAGGAAGGATAGACAGGGGAAAAAGGGAGGAGGTGTTGCCTTATATATTAAAAATGTACACGCTTGGACAGAGGTGGAGATGGACATAGGAGACGGAAGTGTTGAGAGTCTCTGGGTTAGGCTAAAAGGGGTAAAAAACAAGGGTGATGTCATGCTAGGAGTCTACTACAGGCCCCCTAACCAGGTGGAAGAGGTGGATGAGGCTTTTTTTAAACAACTAACAAATCATCCAAAGCCCAAGATTTGGTGGTGATGGGGGACTTCAACTATCCGGATATAAGTTGGGAAAATAACACAGCAGGGCACAGACCATCCAATAAGTTCTTGGACTGCATTGCAGACAACTTTTTATTTCAGAAGGTTGAAAAAGCTACTGGGGGGAAGCTGTTCTAGACTTGATTTTAACAACTAGGGAGGACCCCGTTGAGAATTTGAAAGTAGAAGGCAGCTTGGGTGAAAGTGATCATGAAATCATAGAGTTCACAATTCTAAGGAAGGGTAGAAGGGAATACAGCAAAATACAGACAATGGATTGCAGGAAGGCGGATTTTAGTAAGCTCAGAGAGCTGATAGGTAAGGTCCCATGGGAATCAAGACTGAGGGGAAAAACAACTGAGGAGAGTTGGCAGTTTTTCAAAGGGACACTATTAAGGGCCCAAAAGCAAGCTATTCCGCTGGGTAGAAAAGATAGAAAATGCGGCAAAAGACCACCTTGGCTTAACCACGAGATCTTGCACGATCTAAAAAATAAAAAGGAGTCATATAGAAAATGGAAACTAGGACAAATTACAAAGGATGAATATAGGCAAACAACACAGGAATGCAGGGGCAAGATTAGAAAGGCAAAGGCACAAAATGAGCTCAAACTAGCTACAGGAATAAAGGGAAACAAGAAGACTTTTTATCAATACATTAGAAGCAAGAGGAAGACCAAGGACAGGGTAGGCCCATTGCTCAGTGGGGAGGGAGAAACAGTAACAGGAAACTTGGAAATGGCAGAGATGCTTAATGACTTCTTTGTTTCGGTCTTCACCGAGAAGTCTGAAGGAATGCCTAACATAGTGAATGCTAATGGGAAGGGGGTAGGTTTAGAAGATAAAATAAAAAAAGAACAAGTTAAAAATCACTTAGAAAAGTAAGATGCCTGCAAGTCACCAGGGCCTGATGAAATGCATCCTAGAATACTCAAGGAGCGAATAGAGGAGGTATCAGAGCCTCTAGCTATTATTTTTGGAAAATCATGGGAGACAGGAGAGATTCCAGAAGACTGGGAAAGGGCAAATATAGTGCCCATCTATAAAAAGGGAAATAAAAACAACCCAGGAAACTACAGACCAGTTAGTTTAACTTCTGTGCCAGGGAAGATAATGGAGCAAGTAATTAAGGAAATCATCTGCAAACACTTGGAAGGTGGTAAGGGATAGGGAATAGCCAGCATGGATTTGTAAAGAACAAATCATGTCAAACCAGTCTGATAGCTTTCTTTGATAGGATAACGAGTCTTGTGGATAAGGAAGAAGCGGTGGATGTGGTATACCTAGACTTTAGTAAGGCATTTGATACGGTCTCGCATGATATTCTTGTCGATAAACTAGGCAAATACAACTTAGATGGGGCTACTATAAGGTGGGTGCATTACTGGCTGGATAACCGTACTCAGAAAGTAGTTATTAATGGTTCCCAATCCTGCTGGAAAGGTATAACAAGTGGGGTTCCACAGGGGTCTGTTTTGGGACCGGCTCTGTTCAATATCTTCATCAACGACTTAGATATTGGCATAGAAAGTACGCTTATTAAGTTTGCAGATTATACCAAACTGGGAGAGATTGCAACTGCTTTGGAGGATAGGGTCATAATTCAAAATGATCTGGACAAATTGGAGAAATGGTCTGAGGTAAACAGGATGAAGTTTAACAAAGACAAATGCAAAGTGCTCCACTTAGGAAGGAACAATCAGTTTCACACATACAGAATGGGAAGAGACTGTCTAGGAAGGAGTACGGCAGAAAGGGATCTAGGGGTTATAGTGGACCACAAGCTAAATATGAGTCAACAGTGTGATGCTGTTGCAAAAAAAGCAAACATGATTCTGGGCTGCATTAACAGGTGTGTTGTGAGCAAGACACGAGAAGTCATTCTTCTGCTCTACTCTGCGCTGGTTAGGCCTCAACTGGAGTATTGTGTCCAGTTCTGGGCACCGCATTTCAAGAAAGATGTGGCGAAATTGGAGAGGGTCCAGAAAAGAGCAACAAGAATGATTAAAGGTCTTGAGAACATGACCTATGAAGGAAGGCTGAAAGAATTGGGTTTGTTTAGTTTGGAAAAGAGAAGACTGAGAGGGGACATGATAGCAGTTTTCAGGGATCTAAAAGGGTGTCATAAGGAGGAGGGAGAAAACTTGTTCACCTTAGCCTCTAAGGATAGGACAAGAAGCAATGGGCTTAAACTGTAGCAAGGGAGGTTTAGGTTGGACATTAGGAAAAAGTTCCTAACTGTCAGGGTGGTTAAACACTGGAATAAATTGCCTAGGGAGGTTGTGGAATCTCTATCTCTGGAGATATTTAAGAGTAGCTTAGATAAATGTCTATCCGGGATGATCTAGACAGTATTGGGTCCTGCCATGAGGGCAGGGGACTGGACTCTATGACCTCTCGAGGTCCCTTCCAGTCCTAGAATCTATGAATCTATGAATAAATGGGCCGTGCACAGGGTAGTGGTGGTGGAAGGAATCTTCCTCCTCAAGCTACAAAGTAGCACTACTACTCTGTAGTCACTATTGCAGTTTCAGGGCTGCAACAGCTTTCACATCTTTTGAACTCCCGCTGCTATGACCCATCTACCATGCTAAGACCAGACCCACCAGCCATGCCCCAGCTCCTTCAACATCCCCAACATACTTCAATGGAGGGACCGCCCATGGAGCTATGCTCCAGAGAATGCAACAGATGTGTATATATTGTGCAAACTGCCTATTTTCCTCTCACCACACTTCCCCATGCCGCAGAACTGCCAGCCGCCCTGCAAATGGGTGTTTGGACAAGATTAGCCACATATAGATTAAGGTGAGCTATGAAACACAGTTATGCTTTGAAGATAAATTTTAAAAGGTGTTTATGTTTCACTAGGCAGGGCACATTATCTTTCCTGGTTCTGCAGATAACAAGGTCAATCAAATATGCAATATTCCCAAATGAAAAACAAGTAAAGCTGCATTCTCAATTTTATCAATACTTAAAAAACAAAAACAAAAAACCCATCTTCCAAACCCGATCAGTTACCCCCATAAAATGATTGTAGTACTTCTTTCATATACCACCATATAACACATCAAAGCACTGTGATCAACAGCAATCAATAGAGTCATAAACTGCTTTTATTCACCCCAATATTATGTGATTCACCTTTATAACTTGCTGCCACTTGCACTTAACCTTTGATTTCGCTACTGGAATATTCTCTGCAACATTTGCCAAAATAAACAATTCAAGTACAGCACAATCCTTTCCCATATCAGTTTACATTTTCACTCATTGAAACACATACTCCCTTTACTTTTACACAGGCCATTTCCTGTTTCCTCTTGCTGGTCAAGAGAGCCAACAAACCTTGGTAAGCTTGCCATGTTCTATTAAATTAATACAATTATCTTCATTATCAGATTCCTTCCCCCATTAAAAAAAAAAGTTGGGGTCAGGTCTGTAATGAAAGGGCAGATTTTTTAAAAATGAGATGTTTCATGCATTCCCATAAGCTAAGCCTCTGACTCCATCTATCCACACACATGGGGAAAGGAGGACTAAAAACCTGCACTTTCATCTCCAGAAAACGCAGGCCTTAGCTACTACTAGTATTAGCCTCATGGGGTATGTCTACACTGCACATTAAGCTCGGGCTATGACTCAGGTTTGAGCCCAAGCCCCACTTCCATCCACACCTGCTAGACGAGTGGGTCAGAGCCCAAATCCCACTGTGACTCAGAAATGAGTCCTGTCATTTTGCAGCAAGTCAAGCTGCAGACCTGAGTCCAGTGGCGGATTAGCCACTGGGTCAATGTGGCCACGTGCCCAGGGGCCCCAGCCAATTGGGGGCCCCTGGAAAAATGGGCACCCCCATACGCTCAGCCCGCCTGGCGCTCCTGCTGGGGAGTGGGGTCAGGGCATGGAGGCTTGAGCATCAGCTCCTCTGCAGGAGTGCCAGAGGGGACTGCAGGTGGAAGGGGTGGGGAAGGGCCCCCCACTTGCTCTGGCCCAGGGCCCCACAAAACTGTAATCCACCTCTGCCTGAGTCAGAAGGTCTATGTAGTGCAGCATGGACACGTTAGCATGGCTGAGAGATGTGGCTCAAGCATGGACTTGGAGACAGAGTCCAGAAGCTTGGGTCCCACAGACCCGGGCTTAGTTTGCAGTGCAGACTCTCTGCAGGCCAGCCATTGAGGGACAAACACCACACACTCGCATACATGACAAACTAAGCCACTCAGGCACAGAAAATGAGGCCTAAAACCAACATCGTAGTCTCCCTCACCCTAAACACAACTGACACTCACAAAATTCATAGTGAATCTGGACTAGCACAAAATTTCACACAAGATTGGACCATTTTCAAAGAATGGAAATGAATGTGAAAACCTCCATTTTAAAAGTTTTTGAATTTCATTTTCAATTTTTCATATATGTCAGTTGTATATGTTGATACCCAAATGATGAACCCAAGCCCAGTTTGCTAGAGACTGGCTATATCAAGTTTTTATTGATGTTTCTGTGTTATCAGTTCAGTGTTAATAAGAAGCTTCTTGTTAAGGGTGTGGGAAAGAGCTGAGGCTCTGGCTTTCTCCAAGCTACACAATGAGTATTAAATCATTTTTGTCATGGTATCTATGAAGGAATCTGTTGGCTTCTTTTGTTCCTCTTGCTTCCAAAGAGGTTTTTTCTACGAACGTAGCTTATTGAATGGTACGTGACCATTGCAACAGGACTTGTCCTTGTAAAGTATCTGTGAAAGGGAACCTTCCTCCTTCCCCCTTTCCACCCCCACGTAAACAGTAGCACAGCTTAGGAGGAGTGGATCGCTCAGAAAATTGGTAGTGGAACATAGAGCTTTCCACCCCCAAAGCCCCCAAACTTGGAACTGCACATGGACAGGGAGCCTACTGGGTTTTTGTTAAAACAAACAAACAAACAAACAAACAAACAAGGTGGAGTGGTGGAATGCTGAAAAAGTAAGAGAAAGAAAGGAAAATTATTGCTATATCATTCTAAAGGTGCGTCAGTGCTACTAAATGACTTTAGTAATGCACATTTAACTGACTGGGTGCCTTAACTATGGGCTTCTTTAAATAAAATATCCCTAATTTAAATGTCAGAGAAAAAACCCACGGACATATATGTACAAAAATATGAAATAGTTATAACTTTAAACCAACTTAACTGACTTTATTCAAACTTGAATAATTTCCCTCCCTCTCCAAGAGCTATGCAGCATGATGGAATTAACATTTCCAGCTTTGTCCATTTTTTAAAATGTAAGGGCAAACCTTTCAAGAGAAATATGTGAAAGATGTGTATTGTTTTCATGCACACAAATACCTTAACAAGTTTTGCGAAACTAGAGTAGTCACGAACTTGTGAATTGTGTTTATGCATACAAATGAGTAGCTGGATTTTTTTTGGTATTGTTCATTCCGGAGTGGTTTAGGTCCACTTAAAGATACACTATCAGGTATTTTAATCCTAAAAGATGTATAAAGACTTTTCTAACTTACACAGCACAGCAATGTGTACTAGAGGAGTAGGATTTCTAAAGCACAGCAATATGTTGCTCACTAATTGGCCGATGTAGACCTTGCTACAGCAAACTAGAAGTTCTCTAGTGTGCATTAACACTACATTAATGTGGTCTAGAGAACTTTCAGTTTGCACCAACAGGGTCTAGATGGGCCAGTTAGTGCCAAATATGTTGGTGTGCTTTAGAAATCACACCCCTCTCGTGTCTGTGGCCATGCCCTATAGACAAGCTGTAAGAAAAGGTTTGATGCAATCCTATATTAACAGAAATGCCTTTATGACATTTTTAAAGGGTCAATGAGAACAGCTTTTGTCTGGATACCTACGGTATGTTACTAGCATAAAAGACAAGAAAGTAGAGCTATTTGCTGATAATCTATTTTCATTTTTTTAGTTGAAAAGAAATGTAACCAAGAGCAAAAATAGTGAAAAGTATATTTGATTCTGAAATTTGTCAATAATCTAAAATTACCTTAGTGACATATTAAAATAATATTAAAATATCATTTCCTCTGTCTGTGACTCTTTATTAGTAGAGATGAAAAACAAACCATGTAACAGATTATACACCATACTTTACTATTATCCACAATACAGGCTGCATATTATGCTTGCCTTATTTCTGTAAGTAGTCCACTGACTTCAGTTAAACTGCTCATGTGAGTAAGGTAAGCAAGATTTAATCTTGGAATGAAGCAGAATTGTATATTTTTTGCTTACATAACTTGATTCAAGAGAATTTGCCTGTATATTATATTTTTAATATTTAATATTTATATTATAATTGTATTTTCAATATTTAAACGAACAAATATTTGGCACTAGGAGAAATATTTGAATAAGGATCAAAGTGACTAAAATCTTTTCTGGATGGCCTCATTTGACTCATTCCAAATGTAATGCCCCAGTTATATGTTTTCCCTTGTGAGCCTTCTGAAAAAATGCCTGAATGCAAATGTCTGTAGAAGAATTGAAAAAAGAAAGGGATCATGTCTGTTTATTTTACCCTGAGGAGTGTTAAATGGTGGCACCATGCTGGCAAGTCCTGAACCCTTTTCTCTCTTTCCCATCATTATTTTGCATTTTGTGGCACCTGCTGACTCAGTCAGCTGCCAGAATCACTGCTGGCACCACATTGTACAAAACAACAAAGAAAACAAATGCACGAGAACGTTGGCTTGTCTGTCTGATACACTGAATACACAAAGAACAGCAGTACTGTCTGCACCCTGCCAATAGCTAAAGCATCTCACTGAAGCATGACAATTTCTCTCTCTAATTTAAAGGTGTACTACAAAGAGGATGGGGAAGGGTGCATATATGTCCTTTCCTGCACCTTGTAATGTACAAATCAAAGATTTCCCCCTTACTCCTCCAGTGGAGGGCATTCTGGGGTTTTTTCCACAATAGTAATATTAAGTCATAGCTTTCATTTCTAATATATGTAGATAGTAAGCTTTTCAGAGCAGGGACCCACAGTTACTACAATGATGAATAAGGCTAAGATTTTGTCATGGATATTTTTAGTAAAAGTCAGAGACAGGTCATGGGCAGTAAAGAAAAATTCACAGAATCCTGTGACCTGTCCCTGACTTTTACTAAAAATATCCATGATATTACCCATGATAAAATGGGAAAGTGCTGGGCAGCTGTGGGGTGGCTATGAGCTCCAGGGCCCCCACCACCCATAAGGGCTCGGAGCTCCAGGTTGCCCTCGTCGCCCACGGAAGCAGCCAGGGAGCTGTGGGGTACCCCTGCTGCCTATGGCGGCTTGGAGCTTGGGGGTCTGCTGCCTCAGGCAGTGGGGGTATTTCACAGCTCCCTGCCACTGCGGGAGGTGGCGGGACCCTGCAGCTCCTAGCCACTGGGGCTGAAGTAACGGATTCCGAGACTTCCGCAACCTCCATGACAAAATCATAGCTTTAATGAGGAGCGCAGTATAAGAACTTATTCAGGCCAGATATCTGTTTGTTATGTGTTTGTACAGAACATAGCAGAATGGGGCTCTGATCCATGACTAGGGCCTCTAGGCACTACCATAATAGAAATAATTAACAACAGTTTTAGATTCTACTGGGAAACTCTTTGGAGGCCTGTAGAACTAGCGTGAGACAGGGATATCCCGTTATGATGAGCAGATGTTTTCCCAGTAGAGGGAGACGATGTGAAGTCTATGTTTAAATCTTTGGTGTTTTGTATTAAAATCAATGTAATGGAGTTTCTGTCCAAAAGTGACTTGCGTCTGATGAAGTGGGCATTCACCCACGAAAGCTTATGCTCCAAAACTTCTGTTAGTCTTAAAGGTGCCACAGGAACCTCTGTTGCTTTTTACAGATTCAGACTAACACGGCTACCCCTCTGATACTCAAAATAAAGATGGTCTCTGGGTGAAATTGACTCCAGTGCAGAGAACCTGCCCTATGTCCTTGTGCATTGTCTAAGCCCTGCTTAAGCATTTAACTCAGGGTTTTAATGGGGCTTAGATTGCACCACTTAAGGGCCTATGGACAAAGTTTAATAAGTACCATCAGAATTGCCAAGAGAGAAGACACGGAACTTTTTATTAAGTGCAGGAGTAGTTAGCTAACTGCATAGTCTTTTTGAAAGCCCTAATTCACATGGGCCATGTACAGTGGTTCAGTACAGCTATTAACAGTCACTCCCATATAAGTGATATGATAGTTATGCTTACAACAATACCATCTGCACTGGGTGAATTTCAGCCCCTGGGAGAGATGAGAAACCTGAAGCTCCAGTTTCAATCTACTGAGATGTCACTGTCCCACTCTAGTTATTTGGTCCTCCAGCAAAAGCAGGAAGATCTGGTATTTCTGAAGTGAAAACACTTTTAAAGCACAACAAAATTGAAGCCACCTTTACACATTGTACAGAAATATAGCAAATATCTAATTTTTCTGGTAATGGCTGTTCATCTTTCTTTGCATTTTAGACAAAAAATAATCTGCATGAGCAAGCACATAATGGGTGGCTATAGAAATGCAAGTGGACCCCTAAAATCTGCCGAGAAAAATGCCTGGTGTATAAATATGTTAGTTTTGATCCATAAGGCCCTGACTCAGTGTGTGCATAACTTAAACAGATTCATAGTCCCATTGAAGTCAATGAGATTGCACATACGCTTAGGTACCTGACTGAATCAGGGTCTAAAGGGTTTTGACCCTGGATATTTGAAAGACCATCTCTTTTATCATGCAATATGGCAGTTATCATCCTCTGAGGTGCTTGAGCTAATAGTCCCATATAATTTAATTGGAAAGGGCTGGCCTACAGGGTGTTTTTGGCAAAGGAACCCAGCTCTAGCATTCTCTTTCCATCTCAGCTCAGCAGAGTCCGGATTGAATCAGAACATTTTGCAAGACCCACCTGTTTGTCCAGCCCCTCCCCTGTTGGAGGAGAGGGGAGAATGACATGGAGGCTGGATCCTAGGAGTGGATATGTTATTTTATGAGTTCTGGTTTTTAGATCCAACAACAAAAGCACTCATATAAATAAAACGCAGGTATTTTTAGCACCACTTACACTCCTTGCTTACTCTCCTTGCTGGAAAATAGGGACAAAATTTTTTAACGTAAACGAGCTCCTTGTTATGGAGTTTGTGATGTGAGAGGTAACTGGTTTAAACAGCCTGGAGTGGCCAGTGGAGAACAAAATAATTACAATCAAGGCTAGTCTAAAAAGTGTTATATGTTTTTCTATCTCATACATGTAGTGTGAAAGCTTGTTCCCATGAGTAGTCTTTGGAGAAAAAAAAATGGTTTAATATAGTTCCAGGCCATTTATTGTTTGGAGGGAAGGAAAGGAAGAGAGTACGGTGGCAAAGGAATGGTGGGTTAATCCCTGCCAAAAACACCCTCCCCCCCATATCAACCAACCAAAAGCCCTGCAAGAGACTACAGTGTGCAGTATATTGGATCTGATAACAATTTTAAGGTTTCACAATGTGGAAACAATACATTAGCAAAGAAAGCACAACCCATCTGGGCAGCCAGCAACCATTAGCAAAGATAGTCACTATGTAAACAGCAATAAAACTAACAGTAGCTTAAATTACAAAGTAAAATCAGCAGGATGGAGGATAATACTGGAGGGAAAGTAGTTCATAGCAAAAATCTAACTGAACAAAACCAAAAAATATTTAATATAAAAATACCTAGCAACAAAAATCAAAGTGCACTTTCCCAAATATGTTTGTACAACTGTTTTCTGACAATTTGCCTACTGTGGTGCAGTAAAAATGCACTTAGGACCTAGTCCTGAAGCCCTTCATGCAGGTTAGTAGCCATATTGACTTCATTGTAGGATTACCCACATCCTGAAGGGCTGCAGATGAGCCCCAAAGCCTTTTCACAAGAGAACAAAGGAGGAAAGGCAGTTTCACATGGTGACCTTTCCCTTGCTGGTCAGTGGTTGGCAATTGGGAAAGCTGACAGGACACCAATCATGCAGCATTTCCTACAGGGATTTAAAAAAAAAAAAAAAAAAAAAAAAAAAAAAAAACTGTGACCAAAGGCTCCATGCATCATAAATAAATACTTAAGATAGTTACTCTGCAGAATGTTAGGCCCAAATGGTAGGACAAGGCCTCCAGCGTTTAGGTAGCAAAGCTGCACTGAATTTGGTGGCAAACTGGCAAATTGTGTGGGAATGTAAAGGAAATTCAAAATCATTTGCTAAGCTTTGTGGCTCATAAGGAAGGGGAGGGGGACAGGCAATGCCAGAAGGAGCAGGAGCACTGTCTTGAGGGCTGACTGCCTTCTACTGCTGCAGAGGCTGTTGTGGAATAACTGCTCTAAGGGGCATAGGTGAGAACTTGTTTTCGGAGCTTATTTTCAGGGTTCTAATATATTCAGAAGAACAAGAGGAAATATGTTCCAGTAGTTAGGAAGCTAACCTGGGAGTCAGAAGACTTGGGTTTAAATCTGCTCTGCCACAGACCTCCTGTGTGACTCAGATTCCAAGGCCAGAAGGGACCCTTGTGATCTGTCAGATGAGGATAACAGTGCTTCCCTACTTCATAGAGTGGATATGAGAATTAACACATTAAAGATTGCAAGCTGCCCAGATATTTCAGTAATGGGGACTGAGACAGATATAGCAACCCCTTGTAATAGCTTTGGAGTCCATTGTTTTAAATGAATGGTTTATGTATGATTGTGTTCTATTCCTTGGGGAGGACTACCTAACTAAGAACAGTGGGTGATTGTGGCAGTCTGTACCATTATGTTCACAACTTTCACAGAATTATGACACATTTTGTACAAAGTTTGCCTTGTGAGGTATCATTTGAAAACTCAGTCTGCTGAACAATATTGTCCTGGTAAAATGTGTGTACCAACATTGTATGTAAAGTTATCAGATTTTACTGTAACACGTTCCAGAGTTAGAAAGGCAGACCCAAACCAGTTTTCAGAGAAAAAGGCATCCCCGCCAGCTCTTAATAGCTTGGCCATTTAAGCAGGCGACATTCTCTGGCAGGGGGGAGGCGTGAACAAGAAATTTACATTTCATCACAGGATGGTTCAAACCTCACATCCGCAAGAGACAGTTTGTCACCGTGACACAGCAAGAGTTTCTAACACAAGAAACTGAATTATAAAGAGGGGAGAAGAATGCTTGACCTCACTCTCCTCCGTCATCTCTGCTCATGACATCAACAATCCTTGAAAAACTGACCTTGTGGGGGTGGGAGGGTGTTCTGGCTGAAGCAAGCCAGTACAAACTGCTGTAAAATTATGGCGAGAAACCTTTTGCTTTTAAGTTACGCATTTAGTTTGCATTTTATCTTTTTATTTTCTTTGTAACCAACCGTGACCTTTATGTGTCATTACTTGTAGCCACTTAAAATCTCTCTTTCTGTAGTTAATAAACTTGTTTCATCGTTTTATCTAACCAGTGTGTTTGGATTAAAGTGTGTGGGAAACTCCATTTGGAATAACAAAGCTGGTGCATATCATTTTCCATTGATGAAATGGACTTTATATGAGCTTACATTGTTGATCAAGGTGCTGGTAATACAAGGTACACATTTCTGGGGCAAAGTCTGGGACTAGAGAGTCTGCTGGTGTTCTTCTGCAGAGTGGTTCACGAGCGGCTAGCTAGTGGTACTCAATACTGTGTAGCTGGAAGCAAATCACATGCTGGAGGCTGTGTGTTAATTGGCCAGGAGTGACTGTTCACCAGTAAAGCAGTGTAAAAGGCATCCCAGATTGGAGAATTGAGGAGACAACTATTCAGCAGTCCATATTGCACCCCGGGCAATGTCACAGTGATGATTAAAACAAATCACCCAGGTTGTAAACACTCCCCACCCCTAGAGGTATCACCTCCCGGGGAGGCTCGCATATACTAGATCAAACTGGATTCTCCAATGCTCAACAAAGAAAGGACTGTTGGATAAATAGGCTGAGTTTAAACTGACTCAGGGACTTCTTTCTGATCCAGCAAATAGACAGGACCTTGTGTCCACGAGGAATAGAGAGACAATCCTTGCAGAGGAGTTGGAAGGACTCAACCTATTAGGGACTCATAAGACTGGTACATGACTTCTGGTAAGTGTATAGGAACTTTTATTGAGGTTTTTATATATTTTTTCTGTAATGCTTGTACCTTAAGAATAAATGAAGCCCACCACAGTAGCATTTAAACTTCAGAAAGGGGAACTACACAAAAATGAGGAAGCTAATTAAAGAGAAATTAAAATGTACAGTCACAAAAGTGACATGCCTGCAAGCTGCATGGAAACTTTTAAAAACATCATAATAGATCTCAAATTAAATGTATAACCCCAAATTAAAAAAAAAACATAGTAAAAGAACCAAAAAAGTGCCACCCTGACTAAACAAGAAGGAAGAGGCTAAAGGCAAAGAAGAGGCTAAAGGCAAAAAGGCATCCTGTAAAATTGGAAGTTAAGTCCTACTGAGAAATATAGAAAGAAGTATAAACTCTGGTAAGTCAAGTGTAAAAGTATAATTAGGAAGGTCAAAAAAGAACTTGAAGAGCAACTAGCCAAAGACTCAAAACATTTAGCTGTTAGTTTTTACGTACGACAGAAGCAGGAAGCCTGCCAAATAATCAGTGGGGCCACTGGACGCTTGAGTGCTAAAGGAGCACTCAAGGAAGATAAAGCCATTGAGGAGATGCTAAATGAATCCCATGCACCAGTCTTCACTGCAGAGGATGTGAGGGAAGTTTCCACACATGAGCCATTCTTTTTAGGTGACAAATCTGAGGAACTGTCCCAGATTGAGGAGTCAATAGAGGAGGTTTTGGAACAAACTGGTAAATTAAACAGTAATAAGTCACCAGGACCAGATGGTATTAACCCAAGAGTTCTGAAGGAACTCAAATATGAAATTGCAGAGCTACTACCTGTGGCATGTAACCTATCATTTAAATCAACTCTGTACCAAATGACTGGAGAATAGTTAATGTGACACCAATTTTTTAAGAAGGCTCCAGAGGCAATCCTAGAAATTACAGGCTTGTAAGTTTAACTTCAGTACCAGGCAAAATTGGTTGAAACAATAGTAAAGAACAGAATTATTGGACACAGATGAACACCATTTGTTGGGGAAGCATCAACACGGCTTTTTTAAAGGGAAATTATGCTTAATCAATCTATTAGAATTCTTTAACAGGGTCAACAAGCATATGGACAAGGGTGATCCAGTGTATATAGTGTACTTGGACTTTCAGAAAGCCTTTGACAAGGTCCCTCACCAAAGGATCTTAAGCAAAGTAAGCTGTCATGGGATAAGAGGGAAGGTCCTCTCATGGATTGGTAAAAGTTAGGAAACCAAGAGAATGAATAAATGGTCAGTTTTCTGAATAGACAGTAGTGTCCCCCAGGGGTCTGTACTGGGACCAGTTCTGTTCAACATATTCATAAATGATCAGGGGAAAGAGGTAAAACAGTGAGGTGGCAAAATTTGCAGAAGATACAAAACTACTCAAGATAGTTAAGTCCAAAGCAGACTGTGAAGCGTTACAAAGGGATCTCACAAAACTGGGTGACTGGACAACAAAATGGCAGATGAAATTCAATATTGATAAATGCAAAATAATGCACATTGGAAAATATAATCCCAGCTATACATACAAAATGATGGGATCTAAATTAGCTGTTACTCCTCAAGAAAGATCTTGGAGTCATTGTGGATAGTTCTCTGTAAACATTTTCTCAAGATGCAATGGCAGTCAAAAAAGCTAACAGAATATTAGGAACCATAAGGAAAGTGATAGTTAATAAGACATTGAATATCATAATGCTACTGTATCAAGTCAAGGTACATCCACACCTTGAATACTGCACGCAGTTCTGGTCACGCCATCTCAAAAAAGATATATTAGAACTGGAAAGTATACAGAGAATGGCAACAAAAATGATTAAGGATATGGACCAGTTTCCATATGAGGAGAGATTAAAAAGACTGGGACTTGTCAGCTTGGAAAAGAGACAACTAAGGGGAGATATGATAGAGGCCTATAAAATCATGAATAGTGTGGAGAAAGTGAATAGGGAAGCGTTATTTACCCTTTCACATAACACAAGAACCAAGGGTCACCCAATGAAATTCATAGGCAACAGGTTTTAAACAAACAAAAGGAGGTACTACTTCACACAATGAACAGTCAGCCTGTAGAACTCGTGGCCAGAGGATGTTGTGAAGGCCAAAAGTATAACTGGGTTCAAAAAAGAATTAGATAAGTTCATGGAGGATAGGTCCATCAATGGCTATTAGTCAAAATGGTCAGAGATGCAACCCCATGCTCTGGGTGTCCCTAGACTCTGACTGCCAGAAGCTGGGAGTGGATGACAGGGGATGGATCACTTGATGATTCCCTGTTATTTTCATTCCCTCTGGGGCACCTGGCATTGACCACTGCTGGAAGCCAGGGAACTGAGCTAGATGAACCATTGATCTGACCCAGTATGGCCATTCTTATGTTCTCAGAAAGAGCTATGTGTAACTTATAACTGTGGGCAATACACTAGTCATAGCCTCTGGAGAGAAAGCAAAGCACAGGTGCTGGCCTTTTAGGCAGACTGGCTTGCTGGGGATATCGTAATGTAGATCAGGAAGCTGTGCAGACTTTAAAACTCCTGCTCAGGAGAGAGTGAAATGTATCTCCGCCAAGGAGAGGTGACAACTGGGAACTAAAAACCTTTAAGTAGATGCCCTTGAGGGACCATGAAGGGTGGAAAACAGGTGCAGTTACACTGAAACTGTGACAGGGATCAGGTACATACTTAGTTTAAACTTGACTAGAACAGTAGATGAACTAAATTATCACAATAGTATTTATCTAGTTATTGCTTTCATTATGTGAGGTAAGAAATGTAGCATATTTAGACTCAGTTTTTAAGAGCTTATTTATGAAAGACACTTTTTCAAGATAGCCTAGGGCCACAGCTATGATTGGTGTCAGCAACCAGAGTAGCTATTATCTCCTTTAACTTTGATGGTATTATCACAAGTTATTTTCCATCAGAAGTCAAAAGAGCACACTTATCTAACCTCAAACAGCTTTGGACTCTTTTAATGATGAATGGCCTAACATGAAAGTCAGCTGGCTTCTCCACCAGGGCATTTAGTTAAAAAGGTTGCTGATCCTTAAGACACAGGTGGAGTTTCTGACTTTTCCTTTATGAGGAACAGTTAGTCCCTTCAGCAATTTCACAATAGGGATAGCATTCTTTGTGCAGCTTGGGGTTACCTCCTTAACGACTTAATTGAAACATTGCTAGAGGGTTGAACAAGGTCAAAGAAGGCTGCTGCTAGGAGAGAGAGAGAGAGAGAGAGACACCAGCATGCATGAGGTACCTGCAACATGTCTGGGATTAACTATGTTTTGCGACAGGGGCAAAAGGATTTCTGAAATGTTCTGCAAAAGAACATAATATATAATTATAAAATATCACTAATAAAAGCCATATCAACTAATATAAATAAGTAAAAGCAAACAAAGAAATGTACAGAAAAAGGGCAGTTTTTGTTCAGTGGTGAGAGAATGCCCTTAGAGATGTGCTTCTTTCCATGGTAAGGAGAAAGTTTCTACAGCACTACAGTATGTTATTTTCACAAGACTGCACTTATTTATTTTTAAAGTAAGCATTGTGCTTCATATCACAGATAATCAGGATGTGTCAGACTTTATAGTATGAGATAGCTAATCAAGTCTTCTTTGGATAGTGGAACAGGCAAGTTGGATCAGATATTAAAAAAAGTTTCTTAGCAATTAAACAAAAATATATTAGCTATTTCCAGATCTGTCTTGTCCCAAGCCTTATTACAATCTGTATGCAACCAGGCATAAGGAGAACTAATCATGGGATTTCCAGTCATTTTAAATAGACTTGATGGATTTGAGGACAAAAATGTTGTATTATAGAGCAGTCCAAAAAAGCAATAAAAATGCCCATTTGGAGGAGATTAAGACATTTAGAGAGAAATCCACTCATATGTTGTTGCTCATCGTTGGGAAGTAATATAATTTTTGTATACATTTAGTACTACATCTGGATAATTCTCTCATATTGAAGATTCACTGACACTAACCAGAGTAGCATTTCAATCTTCTGGAATTTTGATTGCCAAATGGATATTCAAAGCTTGGTAGGAGGTCACATGGTGACCAGCAAGAGAAAGAATGGAATTGGGTTATAAATGGTTTACAATCAGTTTATTCTAGCAACTCCAACTATGCTTTGTGAGATTTCAGATTTTATAAAACGAATGCTGTCTGCAAGTTGGACTATCCTGTTCAAAACAACCTGTGACTAGTCTCAACATTTTGTGTCCAGATGTCCTCTTCTCAGCTGATAGTATGAGGACACCATATTAGCTAGTCAAAGGCACTGATCATCCCTTCCCTCATCATGTACCGTTGAATCCAGGTTTGTTTACATACATCCAAAGGAAGATAAACTTTTCCCAGAACAGGTGAACAAAGTACCAGTTATTTCAATATTGAAATGCGGTTGGATACAGGATTTGAACTTGCAAATTCTTTGCAAACATGAACAGAAGAGAGGACCTTGTCAAAGAGCTTTTTATCGTAGGAGTACATCTTTAATTATAAGATACTCTAAGTTCAGGAACATCTGGCACCCTGTCAGCTGGAGTGGGAAACTGATACCTGCTGGAAAGGTCAGGCCACTGGCAAGGTTTATTGTTTTGTTCTGTACATTTCTGTTTTAATGAAGGATTTTGATCAATGTTTGTATGACTGCATCCAACATGAAGAATAACGTCAGTGTTAATGATACTTTGCAGCACAACAAGTTATTCCACTAAACTCACCCAGTTCTTTTACAGTGATTAAATATTTAAGAGCAGAAAGGTTCTTTCCACTCTAAGTCATAGCTTTTTAAAAATCACAGGGCTCAAAGGATTCCAGGTAATCCATCATCAGAATGAGAAAAACAAGCTAAGCTGCTGTCGCCATGACCAACACACTCAGTGCCTGCCATCAAGAACTCTCTTGGAGCGAAACAAAGATATTTGAAAGCTATAATGTAAAATGTCTTTGTTCTTGTGTCATATATAGATAGGGCTTAGTGTGCCATAAGTTTCTGAAGACGTGGGAGGATTTCAAAGTTTTATCAAAGCAAAGTTTTAACAATAGTCTTGCTTAGCAGACCAATCTTGTTGGTCATTAATCTTGTTCAGCAGGTAGGAAGTACTCATCTGTACTGTATTTAGAGATACTTTGTGATTATTATTGATCTTTTGAGTTGCCTAAATGTGGTGACTCATTGTCAGGCAATGCTGCCACTAAGCTCTTTTTTTCTTGCCCATTAACCTGATCATGTCCATCTCCCTTTTTGAATCCCTCCACCAGCTCCCTAGTAACTCGCACATCAAATGTAAGTTTTGTCACCACCTTTAAGCTCTACAGAATTCTCTCTCCCCTCATTCATCCTTATGCATCAGGTTTTACATTCTCCTTGTTCCCTGCACTGTGCCAACATTCGCAGCCTCGCCCAGCCATTTTTATCAGCTTCTCATACCATCCCCCGTGCCTTCTTCCACATAGCCCCATTAAGCATGGAACAATTTCCCTGAGTTCTTCCACAATCCCCACTACTCCATCCACGTTTAAGTCCCTCTCAGATAACCACTCTTGCGGTGCTGCTGACAGTGATTTGAGTTGATGCATAGGTATATAAATTGCCTATTGTTCCCTTTCCCTTAACTTCTACCTAATTGTCTAGCTGTCCTTAGATTGTGAGCTCCTCAGATCAGGGGTCATCCTTCTCGGGTGTTTGAACTGCTTAGTGCATAGTGGGTGCTGCAAAAATAATGAATAATAATTCAAGACAATGACAGAGTGTGAGCTTAATGTCAGATGACAAAAAAGAGCCTTTATTCCAATTAACTACTGATGTAGCTGAGAATAAATATGCTTAGTCTCTAATAGCAGGATAGTACCCACCAGGATGAGGCTTAAAAATGCCAATATCTGGATGATTCAGTGGAACTGCTATTGGGATATAGAGCCTCTCCCCTTTGGTCCAAGATGGCAGAGGTCAAAAATAATTATTAAGGACCCACCCGTCAAGACACTTAAGCATGTGCAGAACTTTAAGAATGTAAATAATCCAATTCACTTTAATGTGACAACTTGCATTCTTCAAGAAATGTACATGCACAAGCATTTTGCTAGAATGGGAAAGATGGTTGGTTATTTGTCATAGGTTAAAAAAAGGGGGAAGTCATGGCTTTGTAATATAACCATGCCAATTTTAGTTAAGAAGAGTGAAAGCTGTGACAGGGTATTTTAATTAAATTTTGTGTCATGGGAAATTATGAGGAGAAACAATTTTATGGTAAAGAAAAATTTGACAATCCATTTACTGTTTAATATTATAAAACCATTACAAATTCCTGGTAACTCTCTCATACTATGCTAAACAAGACAAATACCAGACAATCAAATTAGTAAAAGTTAATGGAGGAGTCTTGCCTGAGGCCTGGTCTACACTATGAGTTTAATTCAAATTTAGCAGCGTTAAATCAAATTAACCCTGCACCCGTCCACACAACGAAGCCATTTATTTTGAAATAAAGGGCTCTTAAAATCGATTTCTGTACTCCTCCCCGACGAGGGGAGTAGCGCTGAAATCGCTATTGCCATTTCGAATTAGGGTTAGTGTGGCCGCAATTCGACGGTATTGGCCTCCGGGAGCTATCCCACAGTGCACCATTGTGACTGCTCTGGACAGCAATCTGAACTCGGATGCACTGGCCAGGTAGACAGGAAAAGCCCCGCGAACTTTTGAATTTTATTTCCTGTTTGCCCAGCATGGAGAGCACAGGTGACCACAGAGAGCTCATCAGCACAGGTAACCATGCTGTCCGAGAATCGAAAAAGAGCACCAGCATGGACTGTACGGGAGGTACTGGATCTGATCGCTATATGGGGAGAGGATTCAGTGCTAGCAGAACTACGTTCCAAGAGATGAAATGCCAAAACTTTTGAAAAAATCTCCAAGGGCATGATGGAGAAAGGCCACAATAAGGACTCATATCAGTGCCGCATGAAAGTTAAGGAGCTCAGACAAGCCTATCAAAAAACAAAGGAGGCAAACGGTCGCTCCGGGTCAGAGCCGCAGACATACCGCTTCTACGCTGAGCTGCATGCAATTCTAGGGGGGGCCGCCACTACTACCCCACCTCTGACCGTGGATTCCGAGGCGGGGGTAATCTCAGCCACACCTGAGGATTCTGCAGACAGGGAAGAGGAGGAGGACGACGAGCTTGCGGAGAGCACATAGTACTCCGTTCTCCCCAACAGCCAGGATCTTTTTCTCAGCCTGAGTGAAGTACCATCCCAACCGTCCCAAGGCAGTATCCAATACCATGACCCCATGGAAGGAACCTCAGGTGAGTTTACCTTTTAAAATATAAAACATGGTTTAAAAGCAAGCGTTTTTTAACGATTTAAGGACTTGGGATGCATTCGCGGCCAGTACAGCTACTGGAAAAGTCTGTTAATGTGTCTGGGGATGGAGCGGAAATCCTCCATGGACATCTCCATGAAGCTCTCCTGGAGGTACTCCAAAAGCCTTTCCACAAGGATTCTGGCCAGTGCAGCCTTATTCCGTCCTCCATGGTAGGACACTTGACCATGCCATGCTAGTAGCAAGTAATCTGGTATCATTGCATGACAAAGCCTGGCAGCATATGGTCCCGGTGTTTGCTGGCATTCAAGCAACATCCATTCTTTATCTCGCTGTGTAATCCTCAGGAGAGTGATATTGCTCATAGTAACCTGGTTGAAATACAGGAATTTAATTAAGGGGACAGAGGTGGCCATTCCTACTAGGCTGTTTGCCTGTGGCTGAAAAGAAATCCTTCCCTGTAGTTAGCCTAGCGGCGCGGGGGGGAGGAGGGTAATTGACGCTGAGCTTTTCGCGTTTGGCTAGCAGGGATCTTCCCTGATACCAGCCACGTGGTGTGGGGAGGGGTAAAGCGATCATCCCAGAGAATTGATGGGGGGGGGGTTAGTTGGTTTCTGCAGGGATCTTCCCTGATACCAGCCACGCAGTGGGGGGAGGGATAAAACGATCATCCCAGAGAATTGGATGGGGGGGGAGGGGTTAGTTTATTTTCTGCTGCTGCAGGTTAACAGGAAAACCGCAGCACTCAACAACGGGCTTTGCTTGGTATGTGGGAAAGGAGGGCACAGAAGCCGAAAGACAATGGCTTACCATGGCCGCATGCAAGCCGAATTCTTTTGCCCGGACCTGCGTCTGTGATCTCTAACACCAAAGCCACAGGCACTCAATATTAAGATGCAAAATGCGAACTTGCACTGAAATCACATGTGCTATGTAATGTGAATAGTGTTGTTCACCGTGAAAGAGTATAAGCATTGTTCTGTAAAATGTATCTTTTTAAAATACTTCTCTCCTTTTTTTTCAACCCTCCCTCCAGCAGCTGCAAATTTTTCAAGCCTCCCTCCTCCGTCCCGAAGGCTATCTCAGATAAGGCGGAGAAAAAAAAGGACGCGAGACGACATGTTCTCGGAAATCATGGAATCGACCCGCAATGAAAGAGCTCATCTGAATGAGTGGAAGGACACAGTATTAAAGTACAGGAAAGATGCCAGTGAACGTGAGGACAGGAGGGACCAACGTGAGGACAGAAGGGATGCTCGAGATGAGAGGTGGCAGCAGGAAGATCAGAGGAGGCAGGATGCAACGCTGGGGCTGCTGCGTGAGCAAACAGACATGCTCCAGCATCTGGTGGAGCTTCAGGAACGGCAGCAGGATCACAGACTGGCGCTACAGCCCCTGTATAACCCCCCACCCCCCTCACCATGTTCTATAGCCTCCTCACCCAGACGTGTAAGAACGCGGGGGGGGGGGGGGGGGGGAGGCTCCGTGCACCCTTCCATTCCACCCCAGTGGACAGCCCAAGCAAAAGGCTGTCATTATTTTAACCTTTTTTTAGTGGCCTTTTCCTTCCCTCCGATCCTCCTCCCAAACCCAACCCGGGCTACCTTGTCAGTTCTCTCCCTCTTTTTATAATCAATTAATAAAGAATAAATGATTTTTAAACGATAGTGACTTTATTTCCTTTGAAAGCAAGCTGTGATCGAAGGGGGAGGGTGGGTTCCTTACAGAGAATGAGTCAATAAAGGGGGCGGGTTTTCATCAAGGAGAAACAAACAGAACTTTCACACGGTAACCTGGCCAGTCATGAAACTGGTTTTCAAAGCTTCTCTGATGCGCAGCGCTTCCTGGTGTGCTCTTCTAATCGCCCTGGTGTCTGGCTGCGTGTAATCAGCAGCCAGGCGATTTGCCTCAGCCTCCCACCCCGCCATGAAGGTCTCCCCCTTACTTTCACAGAGATTGTGGAGCACACAGCAAGCAGCAATAACAATGGGAATATTGGTTTGGCTGAGGTCTGAGCGAGTCAGTAATGTGCGCCAGCAACCTTTTAAACGTCCAAATGCACATTCTACCACCATTCTGCACTTGCTCAGCCTGTAGTTGAACAGCTCCTGACTCCTGTCCAGGCTGCCTGTGTATGGCTTCATGAGCCATGGCATTAAGGGGTAGGCTGGGTCCCCAAGGATAACTATAGGCATTTCAACATCCCAAATGGTTATTTTCTGGTCCAGGAAGTAAGTCCCTTGCTGCAGCCGTTTAAACAGAGTAGTGTTCCTGAAGACGCAAGCATCATGAACCCTTCCCGGCCAGCCCACGTTGATGTTGGTGAAACGTCCCTTGTGATCCACCAGTGCTTGCAGCACCATTGAAAAGTACCCCTTGCGGTTTATGTATTGGGTACCTTGGTGCTCCGATGCCAAGATAGGGATATGGGTTCCATCTATCGCCCCACCACAGTTAGGGAATCCCATTGCAGCAAAGCTATCTACTATGACCTGCACATTTCCCAGAGTCACTACCTTTTGTAGCAGCAGCTCAGTGATTGCTTTGGCTACTTGCATCACAGCAGCCCCCACAGTAGATTTGCCCACTCCAAATTGATTCCCGACTGACCGGTAGCTGTCTGGCGTTGCAAGCTTCCACAGGGCTATCGCCACTCGCTTCTCAACTCTCTTCAGGGCAGGGGAAAGCAAGTCACAAAGTTCCATGAAAGTGCCCTTACGCATGCGAAAGTTTCGCAGCCACTGGGAATCGTCCCACACCTGCAACACTATGCGGTCCCACCAGTCTGTGCTTGTTTCCCAGGCCCAGAATCGGCGTTCCATGGCTATAATCTGCCCCATTAACAACATGATCTCCAAAGCGCCGGGGCCCGCGGTTTGAGAGAATTCTGTGTCCATGTCCATGTCCTCATCACTCTCGTCGCTGCGCTGCCATCACCGCCTCCTCCTCGCCTTGTTTTTCTGGTCCTGGTTCAGCATAAACTGCACAAGAATGCGCGAGGTGTTTACAATGTTCATGACTGCTGTCTTGAGCTGAGCGGGCTCTATGCTTGCCGTGGTATGGCGTCTGCAGTGTTCACCCAGGAAAAAAGGCGCGAAACGGTTGTCTGCCATTGCTTTCATGGAGGGAGGGGTGAGGCTGTACCTAGAACCACCTGCGACAATGTTTTTTGCCCCATCAGGCACTGGGATCTCAACCCAGAATTCCAATGGGCGGGGGAGACTGCGGGAACTATGAGATAGCTATGGGATAACTACCCACAGTGCAACGCTCCGGAAATCTACGCTAGCCCCGGTACATGGATGCACACCGCTGAATTAATGTGCTTAGTGTGGCTGCATACATTCGACTTTATACAATCTGTTTCCAAAATTCAAATTCTGTAAATTCGGATTAATCCCGTCGTGTAGACATAGCCTTTTCTTTCCCTGCCAGCCTGAAACTCAGGGTAAGTCAGTCTCCCTCCTCTCCCCCACTCTCAGAAATCATGGCAGTGGCAAACCCACAGTCTAAGTAATAACCATGGGATGGGACTTTGATTAAATGAGTTGGTGGCCTGAGTCTCCTCTGTCAAAACAAATGTGACAAAAACAACTTTCCGGTCCCAATATCTAAATTTCAAAATGAGGTTTAAGCCTTAAAAACCTAATGTCTAGACCCTAAAGATTTCTGAGCTAGGGCTGATTCACCTTCTAGCTCCACTGAAGTTAGCCGCAAGACTCCTATTGACTTCAAAGGGAGCTGGATCAGATCCCCTGGCTACCTGCAATCTTAGCAGGTTGTTTGCTGATGATGTCACACCTCTGACTCATCAGCATGCTGGGAATTAAGATTTTCCCAATTCTGGCTTGCAATAAATGTTCTACAAGTGGCCACTGAACATCCTAGCAGGGAGGGATGGAAAAAGTAATATTGGAGCTAGGACTAGTAGGGAGAAATAGCGGCTCATTCAGTCTAACCAGGCATGCAGATACAAGGCTGTAGGCATGGTCTAAGAACCTGAACAGAACCCAGGCCCATCCACCAGGGAGCTGCTGCTACTATTTAAACTCCACTTCTGATTAAATATTGCTAATCACAAATTACTGTAGACCCTAAACAAAGGAGTAGTCCATTAGGACCAGCCCTATAGATGCACATTAACTCATTTGGGTTAGACATTCAGTTTAACTTTTCTACCTTCTCTTTGGAACAATCACCAACTGCTACGTACAATTTATCAACCTTTATTAAAATAAAAACTGCTATTTAAAATAATCTGTATTTTTATATCCAGGGCTAAGATTAATGGGAGGGTTTTTAGCCACAACTACACACACCACAGAACTGTTGCCTGAATTGCTTCACTTGATTTTCAGTCTGAGTTTAACAGAAACCAGAGTTCAGATGGGCTGTTTATACTTAGGAACTTTTAAAACACAACAAAATCCAGCCACACTACTATGCTGACTGCTCCCAAGCACACACCAACTCATTATAAGACCTTCACTCCTTGAGAGCCAGAGTGTGTCTTGCCCAAGCACAAGATTTAAAATCACTCCTGTGCAGAAAACCAACAAAAGATCGATGTACAGTCCCATTTAAATACTCACAGGAGGCTGTAAACTGGATGTAAATGGTTCATAGGCCTTGTGCTAAGCTCGCTGTGCGGGGATGAGTTTCATTCCCAAGGACAGGTGTAGGGGTCCAATAAGTCTCTTTTTCCCCTCACCTGCAACCCTTGCATTCACTGCCCAGGACCAAGCCACAGTTGCAGTCTCTGCATTCTCGTGACTATATATACTGTGCCTTGATAAATGTCTCTTGGGACCCACATCACTCTTCCTTCCACCGGTGAAGCTGGCTGGCCACAGACAGGCATGCGTTCTGCACCCCAATAAGAGGCCTCATGGAGTATGTTTTCACTACAGTGTTAATCCAGGCTCTTAGTCAAGTGTTGAGCTCTAGGCCTCTTCCCATCCACACACAAAAACCTCTCACCCAAGTTAAATACCTGGGCTAGGTGGCCTGACTGGGTTAGAGCCCTCATTCCCTTGGGATGGCAACCCATCCACTTTGCAGTGAGGACACAGGCTAAGTCACTCAAGTTCTGATAGTTCCCCAATGCCTTCCCAAAATTCCCGCCCCTGTGCTCAGGAGGACAACATTTCTCCAATTTGCTGAGAAAAGAATCACATTGCCTCTCAGCTTACTCCTGCACAAAGAACCATGGAATATGCTTCCAGCACTCCTAGCGACACACACAGGAGAACACAGCACCAGTAAGAACACAGTGACTGAGGTATGGCTTTGCAGTGTGGCTACTCACACCCAGACTAGACTAATCCAGGTGGCAATCACTCAGGTTAACTTTGCAGCGAAGACATATGCAGAGAGACACATGCACTCACTGGGTTGCCATTCTTCTGACATTGGAAGTGCTGCTTTCTCAAACAGGTACTGAGATACAGGTGTATGCAAATCAGTGGATTAAGATGATCATTTCAGAACAGCACACCAGTATCTTCCAGCAATGTAGAGCCATCTTAACCACTGACTGAGGGACAAAGCAGACATATGGAACTTCCTTCCTTGTTAGGACATCATAACTCTTAGTATACTGAAAACCCATGGTGTACAGTCCCACATATAGCAACAAACAGGATTCTGTAAGTAAACTATAACAGGTGTGAGAAAGTGAAAGGTGAAACCCAAGGACTGAAGTGAGAAACTACCCCTAAAGGGTATATCTACAAAGCAAAAGCTGTGCAGAGACTAGCCTACGTGAGCTAGCTTGAATCCAGCTAGCACAGGTAACAACAACAGAGAAGACTTCAGAGCAGGCTAGTGAGCCAAGTACTATCTTCACTGGTATTGTTCCCATGCTAGCTGGATTCAAGCTAGCATGGGAAGACATAGCCACAATTAAAAATAAATTCTTTAAGCTTCCCTGTCAGTTTGTGAGCTACTTTCTGCCTCAGCTACCTATGAAGTCTACCCTATGTGTTTTATACTCAAGAACACATTTGTCAAAAGAAATCAGTAGGGTTGCATGTAGTGTCAGTCAGGACAGAATCTAGCCTCTTGTATGGTATACTTGTTGCTGTCTCTTGTTTTCACCCTAACAGCCTGGGGTAGTCAGAAGGTGTTATTACATGCAGCACTACAGATATTTGATTAAATCATTCACCGAGTGCTTCTTCTGCATGATTTACATCCTGGCAGAGCAATGACACCAGCACATCACTGAACCAATCAAATGGAAAAGAATCCAAAACAAAAGTGAATCATTTGCCTGGAGAAATCAGCAAAGAACCAGAAATAAACAATGTCTGGTCAACAATATGATAAGAAAGGAGCATGGCCGATCAAGCCAAGGGAAAACCAAGACATTACTCATGTTAGTTCCACATGAGAAACAGCTCTTCGTGGTGATCAGTGCATTGAAAATATATCCTGCTTTTGGCCTCTCCCAATGTAGCCTGAGGACAGGAATAGATTGACATAGCCAGGCTGCAAATATTAACAGCCAAATTCAAGGCATGGGTAAGAAAGAAGCAGGAGCACAGCAATGGAAGGTGTTTCTGTTACTGTATGAACGCCAATCCCTCAAGAGACAGTAGCTAGATCAATGGAATAATTCTTCTGTTGACCTATTGATGTCTCCAGTGCAGGTTAGGTAGACCTAACTACATCACACAGTGTGTAAAAGTTTTCACATCCCTGAGAAACGTTGCTAGGTCGAACTAAGTTCTAGATGTAGCCCAGGCCTTATAGAGAGTCCTCCAGTGTTTCTCTTGCTGTCTTCCTGGTACATTGTAGTATATATGTTCAGTTTATCTAAGTGGAGGCTCTTGTGCACATCCAAGTCTGGTTACAGGATGCATTCACTGACTACTTCATTTGTTTTGTTTCTCAGAAATCAGTATTCCATTAAGTATCAGGGGGTAGCCGTGTTAGTCTGTATCTACAAAAACAACAAGGAGTCTGGTGGCACCTTAAAGACTAACAGTGTGTGTATTGAATGTAAGGCTGCAAGGAAGTAATACAGCTAGAGACTTCCCAGATAAGCGTCAATTTGGGTTAAGCCATAACCCTGGCATTAATCCCTGTCCTGTAGTCTGTAGATCTGCAGTTATAACCTAATTAAGTTTTTGGAGGGCAGGGACTGTCTTTTTTTCTCTATTTGTATAGCACCCTCACACAATTGGCTCTTAGGTGCTAAGATGGTAATATAATAATAATAATTTGAGTAGCTGAATCTTATTACAGCAGCAGTGGATATGTGGTCTCTTGCTATTCCAATCTGCTTCAGCTGTCATCCTGATCTGATCAGAAAATGGTTACAGGACGGTAGCCAAAGATGATGAGTGACTCTCAAAAAGCCCTGCTTTGTATAAGAAGGCTTGATGCCTTCTTCCTTTTCCATCTACTCTCTGGCTGCTTCATTTTAAGGGCACTTAGGACAGAAGGAAAACTAATGGAATACTAAAACAACAAGGAGTCTGGTGGCACCTTAAAGACTGTTAGTTTTAACAGTCCTTGTTGTTTTAGTATTCCATTAGTTTTCCTTCTGTCCTAAGTGCCCTTAAAATGAAGCAGCCAGAGAGTAGATGGAAAAGGAAGAAGGCATCAAGCCTTCTTATACAAAGCAGGGCTTTTTGAGAGTCACTCATCATCTTTGGCTACCGTCCTGTAACCATTTTCTGATCAGATCAGGATGACAGCTGAAGCAGATTGGAATAGCAAGAGACCACATATCCACTGCTGCTGTAATAAGATTCAGCTACTCAAATTATTATTATTATATTACCATCTTAGCACCTAAGAGCCAATTGTGTGAGGGTGCTATACAAATAGAGAAAAAAAGACAGTCCCTGCCCTCCAAAAACTTAATTAGGTTATAACTGCAGATCTACAGACTACAGGACAGGGATTAATGTCAGGGTTATGGCTTAACCCAAATTGACGCTTATCTGGGAAGTCTCTAGCTGTATTACTTCCTTGCAGCCTTACATTCAATACACACAAAACCAGACAAACACACACAAACAAAAACAAACCATACCAAGTAGAGTCATCCCAGGCTTCTTTCCTCTCAGAGGAGCATTTTGTTGTTGTTGTTGGTGGTTTAAAAAAGAAAGTGCTCAATAGTCTCAGCTGCATCAGCTGGGGATGCTTCTGTGAGCTGCATCTGAATTCTGATGAGGAATTAATTCCTGAAGCCCAGATCCACAAAAGGATTTAGATGCCTATCCAAAATTTAGGCACCACTGAGATCCACAATGGAACAATGTCAACAGGTGGCTTTTCCTCAGTCTCTCATCAGAATATTCTGTAGCCCAGTGGTTAGTGTGAGAGTGCTGTTCAAATCCCTTCTCTGCACCAGGCAGAGGGGGAAATTGAACCCCAGTCTTCCACATCCTGGGTGAGTGCTCTAACAACAGGGCTGAAAATTTATAAGGGTGGCACCTTCTCCTCCAGTGTTTTGGCAAAAACTGGCGTAGGCACCTAACTTCAGGAGTGGGTTCCCAGCAGTAGATCCCAGGCAAACATAGGTGCTTTCCTTCAGCCTGAATTTAGGTACCTAACTCCCGAAAGGGCAAGGCATAGGACACACCCCTTTTGTCAGCATCTGCTATAGACTAGTTTAAACAGGGAGCTGCCTAGCTTGCTGGTTTTTGTGGATCCCATTCTTAAGCATCTTTCTCCCTGCATTCATTGTATAAGGAGCCTGGGCACCTAACTCAGGCTTTGTGGATTCAGTGATTTTCTAGGCACCTAAAAGGTGGACATTGCAATGCTGAGCATTGCTATGTCTAACTCCCCTTGTGGTCATGGACTGAAACCGCAGGCCATTTTCTATCTTGTGCGGGGAGGGAGAGATGGGTCTCCTCCAAGAGACACCAATGAGGTGGGAGCATCTAGAATTCATGGTTCCCACCAGGGGTATGAAAAGACTTGTACCCCCCACCAGGCTTCAGATTGCTTAAGATAGCTGGGTCCTTTAAAGAGCAAAAAGCCTGGCAGTAGTGTTTATACAGGGTAGCAGTGGGAGAAAACAGAGACCTGTCAAGCATACATGCACTGAGGAAAACAAAAAACTGTTGATAATAACTCTGTGGTTTTTGAATTTGAAGTGCACATTAACAATATCACATAATGACCCCTGAATTAATGGCTAAGACCTGCCTTCCTTCCCACTGAGACTGCTAGACTTTCTAAAGAAGCATTGGAGTGGTACGTAAGTTTGGACTGACAGCTTGCCAGGAACCTGAGAACTGCATCGGACTTGCACATGTATTGTAGATTTTTCAAGTGCTGTGAGTGTACACAGATCTTTACAAAACATATAGAAAAATGAAATATGCTGTAAGGATCAATTGGAAGACTGACACTGCTTCTCTAAAAAGAGATTCTGGAAATCCTGTTTTATTGATGTGGCAAGGGGGAAAAGGGAAATATGAATGTCAGGCAATTATGTTTTCTTGATTTATTTAGATTGATTTAGAAAGTTCCTCTTCATAATTATAAGTGGGCTTGGCAGAATGGGATTTTTTATGATTTTGACAGATATTGATGTTTATTTTTAAGCATTCTTCAGCTATTTAAATTTTCAGATGTACATAATTATGGATTTTAAGGATTTTTATTTTTAATCAATTTAAGTTTTCACAGTTGTTGGAAATTATGGAGGGCTCAGACAATAATTACTTAATGACAAACATTGAGATTCAAAAAGTGAAAGCTTTATAATTGTTAAAACAAATGGTCAACATGACATGTCAAAACATACAAAGTAAATATTCTTAAATCAAACTCTAAGTTATCAAGAAGAATTTTTCTTATGTTGCCTGTCTGTAAATTTCAATTATTATCAATGAACATATTTTCTTATCAGTTTGTGCATATGGCAAAAATCAACATTTATTGAAAAAAATCTAATCTTTCCAAGCCTAAATATAAGCACTTCCAGGGAGACTTGCAAACAAAGGCAACTGTCATATTAACCCTGAATTGCTGTAATTGCAGAAATTTATAGAAATACAATACATTTCTATAATACATTCTAGGTGTGTTTAGGCCTCATCTTTGAGTTCAGTTGAGAATGACCCTGCCAACAACCTGAACCTTGTCAGTTTTAAAAGTTTCTGAACTGTTTTTCATATAAATCACTTAGCTTCATGAGTGGATATGATCAAAACTTGGAATTTCTTTCCTGCAGGTAATTCTGATATTTTTTGTCATTTGTATTTGTCCAGAATCAGGACAAAGTCAAAATATAAAAAATTTTCATGGGATGGCAAGTTCCAAAAAATTTCAATTTGGAAATAGTGAAATGGTTTGTTTCAACATTTTCTATCAAAACAAAATATCTAGACATTCCTGAATGGAAACATTTCATTTCAGTTTGCTGAACTGACTCAAAATGTTTCATTTCAAGCTGGTTAAAAAAACAAAAACCTGTATTATCCTGAGCTACTGCAGTGCCTCATGGGAGCTATACTTCATTTTGCTCATGCTCCCATTCTACTCCATGGGCTGGGTCCCTTGGCTAGACTATATCTTGCATGATGCCCCATGTCAGAGACTCCCATGGTGCACTGCAGTGGCTCAACCAGACATGAGACCACAGTGTATCGTGGGAGATGGAATCCAACAGGCCTGGGGATTTTCCTACAGAACGTTTTGATTTTGTGGAAAAAAAACACATTTTCTGTCTAAACACCTTTTGATAGGAAATTTCTGACCAGTTCCATTCTATCCAACCCTGAAAAGCCTCTCACACTCTTACTTCTTGGGCATTTGTTGAAAAGCTGCAAAGTGTGAAAGATCATTTGACTCTAGCTGTCCCTGAAACACCTTCATTGTTGCTTGGAAGGCAATGTTTCCTTCCTAGGAAGAAGAGGAGAGGAATTTGCCCAGAAGCTGGAGATTCAGGCTGTTCAGGTGTGATTTATTATCTTTCAGAAATGCAAGGCCAGAGAGGCTTGTAATCTGATAAGAATATCAACAAGTCACTCCTTCTGTGTGATCTCTTCCAGAAGTGCAACAAACTCCATGAAAAACTTCCTGCTGATAAGCCTCAGACTAGTACACTTATTATTGAGATTCTGAGTTAAATGAATGGAGACATTTATCTGCCTTTCAGGGGAAAGACGGGGTGTGGTTTCATAGTCTGTCTTTACTGCTATTCAGACTGTGAGGAATTCTTATTTGCTAACAGTTTGGGCGCAGTTTGCAAAAATTCTGTAATTAATAGCTGCCTATTTGTAAGAAAGGGCATTCATGTTGAGGCCTCTCCCACCCCTTGTCTGGTTCAATTTTAGGTCCCAATCCTACAAGAACGTATGTCATAGGGAAACTGTAGGCAATTAAACTACTTGCAGCGCGTATGTAGCCCCCCTCGTGGGGATTAATTGATCACCAAGAGTGGCAAAGACTCCTTTTTCCTTTCTTCTCACTGAAGGATCTTAGCACCAGTAGGCCCCAGGGTTCTTTGCACTCAGTGCTTCCATCCAGGGGCTGGGTGCATAAACTAATAGATAACCCCTACTTTTTCTAGGACATTACAATGTATAAGTACAAGAAGTCAAGGATCATTAGATAAAGCCAAACGTTGTTTTATTCCAAGGGCAGGATGGGGTAAATTGAAAGAAGAGAAAGGGAATAAGTACAGAAATCAGATACTTGATTAACCAACCAAATCTCACAGCAATTAGCACTAAATGCTTATAAATGACTTAAACCAGTAAGAATGTCCACGAAGTCTCCTTACAGGCCTTAGGTCGGTGGTAGCGTGGCAGGGCAGCTGAGTTTGGGGCTCTCCTTTGTGGGCTCCAAGTCAGTCTCTATTTCTCTACCTAAGAGACAAACATGGCATCTCCTCCCCTTCTAAGACAAATAGTAACTCTGAGGCTGCTTCAGGGCCGCCCAGGCCCCCAGCCTCACCTCCCCCCATCCCCCGGCACCTCAGCACGCCGCATCAGGAGAAGCCCTGGACAGCGCTGCAGCGGCGTGGCTCCGGCGGGCCCTGAGTTCCTCCCACTGAGTCAGATCCGCATGGTAAGGGGGCGGGGCTGCGAGCGCTGTCCAGGGGCCAGGGCAGCTCCTGGACGCGACGTGCTGAGGCTCCGAGAGAGGGGAGAGGCAGCGTTAACCCAGGAGCGGCCCTGGACAGTGCTGCTGGGGGGGGCGGTCAGGGGATGGGGAACGGGGGGTTGGATCATGGGCGTTCTGGGGATCTGTCAGGACTCGGCGGGGGGGGTAGATAGGGGTCAGGGCAGTCAGGGGATGGGGGGGTTGGTGGGGGGTGGGGTCCCGGGGTGGTGGTTGGGAGGGTGAGGGGATATGGAGCAGGATGGGTCAGCGATTCTGAGGGGGCTAGTCGGGGGGCAGGAAGTGGGTGGGGGTCAGATAGGGGGCAGGGGCAGGCTGTTTGGGGAGGCACAGCCTTCCCTACCCTAAAGCTCATTCAGCAGTTTAAGGCTTGCAGACAGCTATTTAACACAATGAGCCAAGCTGTTATCTTTTCCCTTAGGGCTACCATCCTTTCACTTCTCAAATGCCAAATTATAGTCTACATTTAATTTCAGTGCCATAGGGAGATTCATGTCAGGGGAGGGTAGCTTCATTTAAAATTAGCCACTTTAGATTAACAGTGATAGAGCCAAGAGAGCCATGGGGGAGGGATCACATGAGAAGAGCAATATCATACACCACCTACCTTCCCAACCCTACCAAGGGAGATCCCCCCTCCCCTGCATTCCCCGAGGCTCCAGAGGGGTTAATTCAGTGGTTCTCAAACTTTTGTACTGGTGACCCCTTTCACATAGCAAACCTCTGAGTGCGACCCCTTTTTTATATATTTAACACTATTATAAATGCTGGAGGCAAAGCGGGGTTTGAGGTGGAGGCTGACAGCTTGCGACCCCCAGTAATAACCTCGTGACCCCCTGAGGGGTCCCGACCCCCAGTTTGAGAACCCTTGGGTTAATTTAATTTTAGCACCCTGTGTCCATTCACATGCATGTGCTATTTTGAGTATTTCAGTTTTCACAAAATAGGCTCATTCCAGATTCTGGAACAAGCTCAAATGCTCAGTTCGTGGAGTATGTACATAAGCTATATTAAAGACAAACCCACAGTAACCGTCTCCAGTTTGTGAGGGACCCCATGGAGCCAGTCTCTAGGAAACAGATAAATTCATGGAGGTTAAGTCCATTAATGGCTATTAGCCAGGATGGGTAAGGAATGGTGTCCCTAGCCTCTGTTTGTCAGAGGGCGGAGAGAGATCACTTGATCATTATCTGGGGCACTTGGCATTGACCACTGTCAGTAGGCAGGATACTGGGCTGGATGGACCTTTGGTCTGACCCAGAATGGCCATTCTTATGTTCTAACCTAAGTGAACCCAAAGTTATGGAGACAGATATGAGTATCCGAAATATGGAAAAATCTCTGACTGGATGAGCTCAGGTGTTTGTCACAAGCTGAGATGGTTCAAAAGTTTTGGATTTTTTTTTAAGCAGAATTTTTTGATTGTTTAAAGAAACAAACACAGCAAGCAGCAAATATTTGACCACACACTTCTGAAACTCCAAACTATGTTCAAGTTTTGGCAGACTAATTTCAGCTTTTCAATTTAAAAAACCACAACAAATTTTGAAGGAAAGCAGACATTGTGATTTTTTCTGCTTTTTAAAAACCCCTAGTTTTCAATCCAAAAAAAGTTTTGACGGAAAATATTTGTCCAACCCTTTTAATGAGCTTTAGTGCCTTTTAGCACTAGCTGATGCTGAGAACCAGTGATACCTTGTAAAGGTGACTTGAAAAGAAGTTTTCTCAAAACTGGGTTTTTGCCGAGATGCGGAAGGTTTTTAAATGTTTATTTTTCCCATGGCCGCCGGGGGGGGGGGGGCGGGCAATTTGCCCCGGGGCCACAGGGGCCCCCGTGAGAATATAGTATTCTATAGTATTGCAACTTTTTTTTTATGGAAGGGGCCCCCAAAATTGCTTTGCCCCAGGCCCCCTGAATCCTCTGGGCGGCCCTGGGCTGCTTCTCCTTGGGATGCTTTAACAACTCTCTACAGCCAGCTCTCTCCACAAAACTGTCACTGCCTAGGTTCATCTCACATTTACAAGTAATCCCAGGCTCTCCAGGGCTTGCAGTTGTTCACGCAGGCACATCAGTCAGGCTCTGGGACAGTAACTCCTCATCCTCCCAAACATGGGTCTGTCTGGGTGCAGGGCACATTCCAGGGCAATCCCACCCAGGCGCAGGCACTCCTGGGCCTGCAGTTGGTTGTCCAACTTGTCAAGCAGATCCCTGCTCCTGCCTCCATGGGCTCTTTGTCTCCCTTTCAAGCATGTGAGGAAGGAGCCTCAGATTCAGTTTCTGTCTCTGGGCTGCTCTTTGTGAGAACTGCTTCTGTCAAGTCCCCAGACTGGCAACGTGTGTGTGTAAGTGTTTGGAGGATCAAGGTCTTAGGCACATTTTAAAAACAAACAAAAAGCAACCCCCCCCTCCCCCCAAAAACACAAAACTCCCTCCTCCCCCACATGATATAGAAACACAAGTTCCATTGACAGTCAATTGGATTTGTGCTCCTAAGTCACATGGGTGCTTTTGAAAATCCCATCCTCAATATATTCAGGATTTTGTATTTGACAGTTATATTATCATGGTATTATACTGATAAATTACCATCTAATTTCAATATTTTACACTGATTGATATTTTTCATTTAAAATAATTATGCATATTATAGAATGGTTGTAGTATACAGATAGGCAATCACATTAATACTGAAAACATCTTTCAGGTTATTGAGCATGAAAGCAATAACGATGGTCTGCCTTTCTAGAATGATAGGGCTAGTTTCTCTCACAGTATTTATATTAAATATTATCTAACAAAAGATGCATTGTAATATATTTGAAAAAAATCTACAGATAAAAGTAGTTTAAATAAAACTGATTCCATTTTTCTAAAATTAGAACATAAAAGTAAGGAAACAATACATAGTATTAAGTTTATTGTAAATAATAAAAATGTATCATCGCTACATAGTAAAGCCAAGAATACAATTTAAAAAAAAAATAGAACATAAACTGGTCCTGTACTTAGTGGTGCAAGTTAATGCTCTGTCAGTCCGGTTGTTGCCAAAGCTCAGAGGCTGTGTATGGTAGCAGCATGAGAGAATTAGATCAGAATTTTCACATGTGAGTGTCTCAAGTTAGACACCTAAAAAGGTTTATTTAGGCACTTATATAAGTGGTGTAATTTTAAGGTATCAAGCACATGCAACTCTTGTTCATTGAAAACATTGAAATCAACCAGTGTAATTGAGAGCTGAACCAGCCCTAGAGGTGGGATTTGCAAGAGTGCTTCAGACTGACCTAACCCTGATCCCACTGAAGTCAATGAGAATTTTACCATGTTCCCCACGCTTCTCAGGGAGGACTTTGCAGGAAACTCTACAAGCTGAAACTTACAGTGTTTCCTCTCTCCTGCCCAGGAGCAGCCCATGCAGTGTATGATAAATCCCTAAATTATAAAACAAATCCATGAAATATAAAAAAATGATTTACATTAATTGAGCCCTTATCAGGCCATCAGAATATTTCTGTTAACATTGCACTAGCCTGACAGACAATCCAGGCAACAAGACAATAGGGTAACTATGCTGAAAAATACCAGGCACAGAGCAAGACTGGAGTGCCTCAAACCCTCCAAAGCATGGAGGTATTCTATATAAGGCACACATTGAAGTATTAATGTGGCAATAAAAGTTTTATTAGTTTTAGCTACTGTACGTTTGATCAAAGATCATATATTGGGTGTGTAGTAGAAGATGATTCACTCAACTCTCACCCGTACTCTGTACTAGTTCTGTCCTATTCTAATAGGATATAATCAGATCCTTCACTCACAAGTAGGCCTTTAGAAACAAAAACTTACACAGAATCTTAAAAAACAAACAAACAAACAAAAAAAACCCACACACCCCACCACAAGTCATAGAAACAAATTAACGTGACCAGGGAGAGATGGCAGGCCAAGTCTGTCTGTTTTTTACTAAATTAAACAATGTTAAGCTTTTAAAGAGAGTTATACAGGTACATTCTAGTTACTTCACTATTTAAGATTAAAGAATTAACCTTTTAAAACAAAACAAAAATACAATAAGCTAAGGTTTCTCCCAGACCTGCAGTGGGATTGATGCAAAATGTGATCTTAACACAAGACTGGTGCAGGTCTCTCAGACCTATCCACTGAAGTCAGATCAGCTTCTAATTTAAAAGGGAGAGAATGCTGGAGGGAAAAGGGCAGAAAGACAAAGGGGGAACAAGGAGCTCCAGAAGGTCATCTGAAATGCCCACAGGATGCAAAAATATAATGGGAGGCGATAGAACAGGGAAAAAGTGGTGCTGGGGAGTGTTGGCATACTGTGGACATGCAAAAGTGATTTAATTATAGCGCTCACTGTACATCAGCATAACTTGTGTCAATAAAACTCTGTAGTGTAGACAAGGCCTAAGTATATTACATCAACACTATTATCTTTATCAACCAAATTTGTAATCTCATAAAAAAAGATACCTAGTTATATGGGATTTATTTTCTATAAACCCATGTTGATAGAAGCCTGGCTGATAGGTCTATCGTTATCCAGATCATCATGTTTACCCTTTTTAAAATTGGCACATTAGCTTTCTTCCAGTCTTCTGGAACTTTCCCAGTAATCTGAGAGTTACTGAAAAAAAATCAACATTAATGGTCCAGTGAGTTCCTGAGCCAGCTCTTTTGGATGCAAGTTATCTGGACCTGCTGATTTAAAAATGTCTAGCTTTAGTAGCTTTTGTTTGACATCCTCATGAGATACTAGTGGAATGGAAAGAGTTATCATCATATGATGAGGCTATAACATCTGTCCCCCCCCCCCCCAACACAGAACAGAAATATTTATTGAATACTTCCGACTTTTCTACATTATTGTTAATTCTTCTTCTTCTACCATTTCCATCTAGTAATGGACCAATACCATTTTCAGGATTCTGTTTATTCCTAACATATTTAAAAAAAAAAAAAAAAAAAAACCTCCTTATTATCCTTAACTCTGCTAATCAATTTTGTACAATTCTTAACTTCTTATTTGTATTCATTACCATCAGTGTCCCCTTTCATCCATTTGATATATCTATCTATCTATATACACGCACACACACACTTTTTTTTTTTTTTTTTTTAAATACAGATGCCTTCACTTCTGCTCCAAACCAGGTTGGTTTACCCAGCATGGCCTTCTTCCTCAGTTGTGGGATTGTGACTTTTTGGGCATCTAGTAAGATGTTCTTGAGTGATTCCCAATTATAATTCACATTTTTCTCATTAAATTCTTCCTCACAGCTGATTTGGCTCATATGTGTTTTCAGCGTTGTGAAATTAGCCCTATTAAAGCACTAAGTATATATATTACTGGTCTGGACTTTGCTTGCACATTATAAATGTGATCAAGTCATGACTACTTATACCTACCTAAGCTACCAGTAACTTCTAGTTTTGTGATCAATTCCTCTTTATTTGTTAGGATAAGGTCTAATAAAAAATTCCCCCATGTTAGTTGCAACACTTTTTGAGTTAGGAAGTTGTTATCTACAATGTTTAGAAATTCCAAAGATGTTTTAGTACTGGCAGCATGACACCTCCAGTAAATGTCACTCAAATGGATGTCCCCCATGATCACATTTTTCCCCCTACACACAGGGCTGGCTTTAAGCCGATTCGGCCGATTCCCCAGAATGGGGCCCCATACCTAAGAGGGCCCCGCAACGTCCGGGGCTGCCGGCGGAACGGGAAAAAAAAAAAGCCGCATCCTGCTTCTCCCCCCCTCCCTCCAGCGCTTGCGCCGCCATACAGCTGATCAGCGCAAGCCTGGGAGGGAGGGGTGAGGAGAAGGAATGCGGCGTGCTTGGGGAAGACGCGGGGCCAGGGCGGGGATTTGGGGAGGGATCCAATGGGGCAGTGAGGGGGCGGGGCCGGGGCGGAGTTGGGGCGGGGGGGTGCGAGACAATTCGCATCCCAGCGTGGGGCCCCGGACCTGCTAAAGCCAGTCCTAACTACACATTATGGATAGGTGTGTAAGGAGGCGCTCACCCTGTGTCCTATTGTAGCAGACACCAACTAATACCCCATCTCGTGCTTTATCTGTTAGGTCATTGATCCATAAGCATTCAAGATCACTTTCTTCTCAGTTATCAGGGACTCAAACAGATTACACCATTTTTGACACAGAATGCCTGACCCCCCTCCCTTTTTGCCCACTTGATCATACCTACGTAGATTATAACCATTGACTTTAACATTCATGTTGTACAAATCATACCACCTCGTTTAAGTAACATCAACTAGATCAAATTTATGCTCAAATGAGTAATTCCAATTCCTCTTCTTTGTTACTCAAGGTCCTAGCACTAGTGTACACACAATGTCAGAATTTCTTGTCTTCATGTCCTTTGTTCTCAACATCTTGGTTTTGTGCTGAGTGCTCATATCTGATTGGCTCACATCTTCCCTCTTTTTACCCTCCCCTTTTGCTATTAATTTAAACCCCTCCTGACTACTTCTAGGTTGAATTCCAGTGGTGTGAAATAAGTGGCAAAATTCCAGTAGGGTCAAGCCATTAATGGGGAATTTCTCCATCCTTTTCTCTTCTTGCATAATAAATATTAACTAAGTAAAACTAATTTACATTTAATGAGGGAATCTCCATTATTCCTAGTTCCCTCAACATTTGAGCCATGCCAATGACTTACCAGTAATTACAGTTACTACAACCATGGTGCAGTTTCTGGGATTTGATCTGATTGATATTAGCAGAGCACTTGAGAAGGGAATAGAAATAATAATTGAAACTCTTCTGTTTCTAAGAAACACTGCATTGTTGTGGAAATATTAGGTTCTAAATGTTAGTTTAAAAAAAAAAAAAAAAGCAGCAAGCTTTTGGCAGTGGAATATCCATACAGAAGTCTGACCAGCAGAGAATGTCTTAATTTGGTTACTGGTACATTTTTTTCCTAATAATTATTCTCTCATGGGGTCCACTCACCGTTGGGGTGCTTCTTTGTGGCTGCGTCTGGGGATTCACTCTTTCCAGGTCCAACACACCCTTCTACAGCTCGCTGCACACCCTGCTGCCACTCTCTCTCTCTCTGTGACTCAGGGTGCTTTGTCTTCATGGCTTGGTGGTCTGGCCAGGTCACTGTGTGTTTTCTAGTGTCTGGGAGGGGAACCCGGACCCACCCTATACTCCAGGTTCCAGCTGAAGGCTTCTCTAATCAGCAGCCAAGGTTTGCACCATCTTAAATCTTGCTGCCTTTTCCCCGAGCCTTTTCCTACACCCTCTTCACCTAGTCTCCCTTCTTTCCCTCTTTACTGTCCAGAGAGTAGCTACAGGCTCCTTCACTGCAGCCCTCTTCCACTGCCAGCTTCCTGGCTTCATCCTAGCCCTGCTTTTTCCTTTCCAGCTGAGTTCTATCATTATTCAGAGATTCAGCTGTTTCCCCTTGGCTGTATCCTATCTGGTTAATTGGTCTTTTCTCAGTCTCATTAACCCCCTTCTAGGCTGGTGTGGAATGAACAACCCACCACATACTGAAAGGAAGAAAAAGGGGACTTCATTTAGGACAAAGTTTTTTCATGTTTCCTTTTATAGAATTAAAAGATAAAACTATCTTTTTTAAAATGACATCTAAAGCATCCAGTCAATAGAATCCTACAGTATTACATTTCAGCAAGAGAGTGCCAATTAAGGGGGGTAAGTACTGCTTAAATGAGGTAATAGCTTATTGGGACAACAGCCAGGAGGGAAAAAGGGGGCAAAAGATGTTTCTGCATCTGGAAGGGGAGAAATGATAGATAATACTTTTAGCTGCCCCAAATCCTCAAACACCACTACTGCCTACTCATAAAACAAACAAACAAAAAAATCCTACAGCCTTGGAAGCAGTCACATCAACTCCTGCTCAGCTACTGCCAGACTGAACCAGGAGATGTAGTCCTGAGATGAAGCTGCAGGGCAAGTAATGCTTAAGTGGTTTCTTTTCCTTGTGATCTCCGAGGTGATAAAGTTCTGATCAAAAAGTTATTCAAACAAAATAAAAATGGAGAAAAAGGGTGGAAGGGTAGGATAGCCTAATTTCTAGTTTAAAGTAGAGGTGTCCCCAAACCAAATGCAAACTTACCCAGACTTTGAGAAAGTTTGAAACTTATGAAAGAACTCCAACTTCCTCTTGATCTTTGTTCTTCCTTTTTCTACTCTGCATGTTATGAAATATCACATTGCTTCCTCCACAAGTGTTGTACATGCAGTCTCAGGCAGAACAGTCTTTCTTAACCGCTGACCACCAAAGATTCAAATCTGAAAGGTTTTAAAACAATAAGTTCTGACTCTGTGTTTCTCCTTGCTTTTCAATTTGAGAGACCATAATGGATTACTTGGGGGCAAGATGCATGCCTAGTGTTATGCAAGATTAAAACAACAAGCAAGGATGCTAGGAGAAAATAGGAGTATAAATGAATGTGCTGAAGACAATAGAGAAAGTACTTAATAGGCCAGATTCGGCTCTCAGGCCTGGTCTACACTACCCGCCTGAATCGGCGGGTAGAAATCGACCTCTCGGAGATCGATTTATCGCGTCCCGTCAGGACGCGACAATCGATCCCCGAATCGACGCTCTTACTCCACCAGCGAAGGTGGGAGTAAGAGCCGTCGACGGGAAGCCGCGGAGGTCGATTTTGCCGCCGTCCTCACAGCGGGGTAAGTCGGCTGCGATACGTCAAATTCAGCTACGCTATTCGCGTAGCTGAATTTGCGTATCTTAAATCGACCCCCCCCTGTAGTGTAGATGTAGCCTCAGTTACAACAATGTAAATCTGGAGTTAGCCCACTGATTTCATTGGAGTTATTCCACATTTATACTGGTGTAACAGAGTCTCTATTAGCCCCCAGTAGTTAGTGGGAACTCTAGACCTGCACAAATTGAATGTGTGTCTGTATAGGGGAAGAACAATTAGTTTTTTTTCCAACTAATCTATGCCAGTTATAGGGTAAAATGGAGGGTCTATGAAACAGTGTCTCCAATCTACCAAAAGTGCATATTTTACAGATCTTCCACTTTCTGCTGAAATACAGTCTATTTCCATATCATATTGAAATTGCATTAGTTCAAAACTAGAGGTAATTCACAGGCCAGTAGCTTAATGGCAAGTGCACAATGTAAGGAGGTTTTGCTAAAAACACCAAAAAAAAATTAATAAAAGAAGGCAGAGAGAAGGTTTAAGTGGGCAAAATACGGCCTGCAGGCTGGATCCGGCCTGTCTAACATTTCTGTACGGCCCGCCACAACTAACATTTCTGTCTTCGCCATCTCCGGGCCACTAAAAGTCCCGTGGCTCAGCGGGGTGCTCAGGCAGGCTGCTTGCCTGCCGTGGCCCCACTCCGCTCCTGGAAGCAGCTGGCTGCTGCTGGCATGTCTCTGCACGCCGTGCTTGTGGCATCTATTGCACCAGTGTGGCAACAGCTGCTTGGGTGAGAGAGTGGGAAAGGCTCTGTACAAACATCTCTAACTTAAATCCATTCGAAGTGCAAGTTGTTCAACCAACTCATTCAACCCAAGCAACTTACCAGAATCCTGTGGTGAGGAGAAAGTGGTGACAGGGACAAAGTCACAACTTTGCACTCACACAGCTTTAAGGTGATGGTCGTTCTCCATAGACTAGGGCAGATATGGAGCTTGTATCGTTCTGAAGTGATGGAGCAGCCTTTTTAGGTACAGCGCTTTTCTCCCCCAGCCAGGGAAGGGGGACTAAAAAGGAATCCTAAACACAGCCTGCCCTTTCTGTACCTGTCAGGCTGCCACTCCTGGCTGCTCATCCAACAGCAGTCAAAATAAAACAAAACAAACTGACATTTGGGTTGTGGAATGTCAGAACTCTTCTTGACAATGACCAAAGACCAGAATGAAGAATACCCCTATTGCCAAAACACTGAAGAGGTGTAACAGACATCGCTTCCCTCAGTGAAACCAGACTCACTGATGAGTCCCACTCTTGAAGAGGTGGGAGTAGCAATGCCTACTACTAGATGGCAAGTCTAAGGATGAGCCGAGACATTCGAGGTTCGATTTTATCATACGATCTGACATTGCCTGCAAGCTTGATTCGCTCCCCAAGGGAGTCAATGACTGACTTATGGTGCACCACATGAACTCGTCCAGAGACCAGTATGCCACCAGTATCAGTGCCTATGCGCCAACAATGACTCATACAGAGGTTAAGGTGACATTTTACGAAGATCTCATCAGGGTCATCAGAGGGGTGCCACCCCAGGACAAACCCATTGTCCTTGGAGACTAATGCTCACATGGGAGCTGACTCTGATACGTGGAAAAGGGTGCTAGACCATCATGGCACTGGAAGGACAAACTCCAAAGGCCAGCTAGTTCTCTCCAACTGTGACACGTTCAATCTCACTGTTACCAACACAGTCCTCCAACAGGCTAATAAATATAAAACAATATGGATAAATCCCACTTTAAAACAGTAACACATGCAGGATTATGTAATTGTAAGGTTTAGAGCAATTAAGGACATGCATATCAGCTGCTCTGAGAGGAGCTGAATGCTGGTTGGGCCATTGGCTTGTAAGAAGCATCAGATCACTACACTTCTGACCAAAGCTCCCAGAAGACACCTCAAGCCACTAAAGAAGATCAATGTGCCTGCATGAAAGACCCCAGAAAACAAGCAAAGTTGGAACAGACACTGGAGACTGTGTTAGCTGAAGTCCCAGGGAACTCCACAGACATTGAGGCCAGAGATGATACACAGAATATGGCATCGAAGGTTCTTGGCTTTGTAAGGTGGAAAAATCGAGATGGTTCAATGAAAATTACCCTAAAATAGACTGGCTACTGGAGACCATGCACAACACATACAAGTACAATATCTTGGACAAGAAATCAGCATTGAAAAAGGCCAGGTACAATCAGGCCAAACATACACTACAAACCAAATTAAGGCTAATGAAGAACTACTGGTGGGAGCAGAAGGTTGCAGAACTGCAGGAAGTGGCTGACAAGTATGATGCAAAAGCCTTCTGTGAAGGTCTCTGTGCAGTGTATGGCTCAAAAATCCAGTGGTATAGCCCCTGTCCTCACAGCAAATGATAACTGGCTGCTCACAAAGTCGATATTCTCTCTCACTGGGCAGAGCACTGTGATAGTGGATTGACAGTTCAGGAGAATATGTCCAATGAAGCCATTGATGCTCTCCCACAGCACCTTGTCCTGGGGAGCTGTCCATGGCCCCTTCTTTAGATGAGGTTATTAAGGCCATCAAGCAGCTGTCCACGGGCAAGTCTCCAGGCCCAACAACATTCCACCTGAAGTGTACAAATGTGGACATGCCCACCTGGTCAGGAAACTCACCAGCCTTTTCAAGACTTTATGTGAACAGTGTACTGTGCTCCAGGAGTATAAGAATGCTTTCATAGTCCAGCTATATCAAAAGAATGGAAGCATATCTAGCTGGGACAACCACTGCAGGATCTCACTCCTGTCTACAGCAGGGAAGATCCTTGCATGGGTTGTCCTCAAGAGGCTCATCTCTCACCTAGTAGACACCAGAGTGACAGTATGGCTTTCATGCTGGCCATGGCATAATGGAAATGATTTTTGCAGCCCAACAAATACAAAAGGAGGCTTGTGAAAAGAATAAGGATCTGTACATGGTGATTATTAACCTGACCAAGGCCTTTAACATGGTAAATTGCGAGGGCTTATGGAAACGCCTTCATAAATTTGTCTGTCCAGAGAAGATGATTGTTGTCATCTGTGACTCTTCAGAAGCTTTCCCTGTCAACACTGGGACCAAACAAAGATGAGTAATAGCTCCATTCCTCTATGCCTTTGTCTTCTCAGCCAGTCTCTTGTTCACATTCCTGGACTTTGGCAGAAGCATACACATCTGGTTTACATTGCACGGGGTCTATTCAGCCTACAGCAACTCAGGGCCTGCAAAAAGGTAATTAAACAGCTATTAAGAGATTTCCTGTTTGCTGATGACTATGCCCTCATTGCACACCACACTCAAAGACATGCAGCTTATCAGGATCACTTTGCCTGCTCCTCAGAATGCTTCAGTTACAATCAGCCTGAAAAAGACTGAGGTCAGGTACCAGCCAGCATCAGACCACCAGTATCACCAGCACCATTATCACAATTGACAACATACCCCACAACAGAGTCAGGAAATTCTGCTACCTGGGTAACATACTTTCCAGAAACACCAGGTTGGATGATGAAATTATTCAGCACCAGGCAAAGGCCAGCTTGGAATTTGTCAGACTCACCCACAGGCTCTGGAGGGAGAGCAGAGTCTGCCTCAGAACGAAGATAAAAATCTATCGTGCTGTTATATTTACCTCACTACTCTACGGCTGTGAAACACAGATGCTCTACTGATGCCACATCAAACAGCTGGAGAGCTTCCACCTTCACTGCCTAAGATCCATCTGCAACATCAGGACAGGATCCCCAACACCAAAGTCCTTGAAAGGTGCCAAATCCCTGGCATCAAGAGCATGCTCATCAGGGCTCAACTTTGCTGCATCAGACAGGTGGTTCTTATGGAGGCTTCCTGCATACTGAAAGTTGTGATCTACATCCAAGTGAGCATGGGAACCCATCCTCAATATAAAGAAATATCCTCAGATATAAAGGCAACTCAAAGCATGCAAGATAGACATTAAAACCTGGGAACTCGTTGCACTGGACAGACCCAGATGGAGACGTCTGTGCCATGAGGCAGTGTCCATTTTTGAGGAGTGGTGTAAGGTCATTGCAGGAGAAGAGACCCAGTTGTAAGACCAATGCCTCAAACACTCCCTGCAACAAAGATTACGCTTGCAAGACATGCAACTGCATTTGCAAATCCCAGGTGAGAAGCCATAAAAACAAAAACCTTGAACTCAAGTCAGCTGAAACACTCATCCAGCAAGTTAACAGGAGATTCCAATAATGAATATGTTGAACTGCACAGGTCCCAGTACACGTGCTTGGAGGATTCCACCGTTGACCTCTCTTCATTGTGAAAACTGACCAGTTAGTCCTACCTTTTGTTTCCTATTTGTTAACCAGTTATTGATCCATAAGAGGAACTTCCCTCTAATCCAGGGCTGGCTCCAGGCACCAGCTTAACAAGCAGGTGCTTGGGGCAGCCAAAGGAGAGGGGCGGCACCTGCGGCAATTCGGGGGTGGCAGGTCCCTCAGTCTCTCTAGGAGCGAAGGACCTGCTGCTGAACTGCCACCGCCGATCGTGGCTTTTTTTTTTTTTTTTCCAATTGCTGCCGCCGATCGCGATCGCAATTGCGATCATGGCTTTTTTTTTTTTTTTTTGCTTGGGGCGGCAGAAATGCTGGAGCCGGCCCTGCTCTTATCCCATGGCTATTTAGTTTCCTTAAGTCCTTTTGGTCAAGACTCTTGTCAAAGGCTTTCTGAAAATCCAAATACACTATATTGACTAGATCACCCATATAGACATGCTTGCTGACACCCTCAAAGAATTCAAATAGATTAACGAAAAGCCTTTACAAAAGCCATGTTGACACTTTCCTTACAGATCATGTTAATCTATGTGTCTGATAATTCTGTTCTTTATTATAGTTTTTATCAATTTGCCCAGTACTGAAGTTAGGCTCATCAGCTTGTAATTGCTAGTATTGCCTCTGGAGGCCTTTAAAAAAAAAATTGGTATTACATTAACTTCCATCCAGTCCTCTGAGACAGAGGCTTGTTTCAACAATAGCTTACATAATACAGCTGGTAGTTCTGCAATTTCATATTTGAGTTCTAAAACCTTTTGTATTGTATCAACGTGGGCCAGTTCTTCAGATTTGTCACCCAAAAAGAATAGCTCTGATATGGGATCAGCCCCACATTCTCTGCAGTGCAGACCGATGCAAGGAATTCACTTAGGCAAGGCCATTGCAGAGAACCTTTCTTGGGTGCTCCCTTAGCACCTTTGTCGTCTAGTGGCCCCACTGCCTGTTTGGCAGGCTTCCTGGTTTTGGTGTACTTAAGCAATTTACTGTTAGTTTTTGTATCTTTAGCAAGTTGCTTCTCAAATTCTTTATTGGCCTGCCTTGTTAGACTCTTACAATTAACCTGGCAGCATTCATGGCCCCTCCAATTATCCTCACCAGGATTTGACTTCCAAATTGTAGAGGACGCTTTTTTGCCTCTAATGGCCTCCATTGCTCTGCTTTTTAGCCATGGTGGCATTCTTTTGATCCTCTTAATGTCTTTTCTGATTTGGGGTATACATTTAGTATGAGGTTTTATTATGAGGTTTTTAAATAGTCCCCATTCTGACTGCAGGCATTTAAACCTTGTGACAGCTCCTTTTGGTTTCCATCTAACAAGCACCCCCATTTTTGTGTAGTTCCCCTTTTTAAAGTTGCCTGTTACCAGGGTGGATTTTTTTTGATACTATCCCCCACAAACACAGATGCTAAATTTAATTACATGACGGTCATTATTACCTAGTGGTTCAGCTATAGTTACCTCTTGGACTAGATCCTGTGTTCTCTTTAGGATTAAATCAAGAATTGCCTCTTGTCAGCCCCCAGGACTAGCAATTTCAAGAACCAGTCATTAGTGGTGTCTAGAAATTTTATCTCTGCATCATGCCTTGAGGGGACATTTACCCAGTCAATATGGGTATTGTGGAAATCACTCATTATTGATTGCGCTTTCTGCTTTTGTAGCCTCTCTAACCTCTCTTAGCATTTCACAATCACTGACACCATCCTGGTCAGGTAGTCTGTAATATATTCCTATATATACACTCTTATTATTCAAGGATGGAATTTCAAATAGAGAGAGATTCTATGGTGCAGTTTGTTTCATTTAAGATTTTTACCTTATTTGATTCTATGCTTTCTTTTTTATATATAGTGCCACTCCTCCACTAGCGTGACATGCTCTGTCCTCCCTCTATAATTTATACCCAGTATAACTGTGTCTCATGGACTATCATCATTCCACCAAGTTTCCACGATGCCTGTTATGTCAAAATCCTCATTTAATGCCAGGCACTCTAGTTCACCCATCTTAGTATTTAGACTTCTAGCATTGGTATATTTTGTCAATATTCAGTTGCTTGCCTTCATGTATTATATCTAAACAGGACTCTTTCATTTGACTGTTCCTCACTAGCTCCGACCTCTTTCCTCTCATTTTTAATAGAATATAGAGTGTTTTCCCTTTAATAAATTCATCCCTAAGATCTGTGTCTGCCTGAATCATGTGCTCCTCGGCACTTATCATCTGTCCCACAGCCCTGAATTAAAAAAAAAAAAATCCTTTATAGCCTTTCTAATTGTACCTGCCAGCAGCCTGGTCCCACTTTGGTTTAGGTGGAGCCCATCCTCCTGTATAGGCAACTTCTTCCCCAAAAGGTTCCCAGTTCCTAATAAAGCTACATCCCTTCTGACTATACCATCGTCTCCTTCAAGCAATGAGACCTGGCAGTTCTGCCTATCTTACTGGCCCCACGCATGGAACTGAAAGCATTTCAGAGAGTGCTACCATGAAGGTCCTGGACTTTAATCTCTTACCTAGCAACCTAAATTTGACCCCCAGGACTTATTTCCTACCTTTTCTTGTGTCATTGGTACCTACATATACCATGACCACTTGCACCTCCCCAGCACTACCTATCAGGCTATCCAGATGTCTCATTAGATCTGCTACCTTTGCACCTAACAGGAAATTCACCCTGTGGTTTTCCTGGTCATCACAAACCCAACTATCTATATTTCTAATAATTGAATCCCTGCCTACTATTACCTGTTCCTTGCTAATAGCTGGGGTCCCTGCCTCCAGAAGGATATCCTCAGTGCGAGAGGATACCATGACATCATCTGGAAGGTGGGTTCCAAATATGGGATCATTTCCCTCTTCTCCACCATGATGCTTTCCTGCTATGAGACTTTCATTCTCCTTAACAGCACTGGGGCTGTCAGACAGGAGGTGGTATCGCTGCACTATGCCCCTGAAAGTCTCTTCTCTGTACCTCTATTTCCCTTTGCTCATCAAGTTGAACCTCTCTGGCTGGGGTGCTCTGTCTCTGAGGGCCATGAGTTGCTTGTACCACCTGCCCACGAGGCAGGTAATCATGCACAAATATATCCTCTCTCATATATATGTATATATATTGTGACAGACCCAGACCAGTGGGGTACAGGAGTCTGGTAGAGGGCAAATATACTGGTCACTGGATGAGTAGTTTTCTGTTCCCTGAGTGACCAGAGCAGGGGCTGCACTAGAGTAATCAGGAACCTGCTAGAACCAGTTAAGGCAGGCAGGCTAATTAGGACACCTGGAGCCAATTAAGAAGAAGCTTCTAGAATCAATTAAGGCAGGCTAAATCAGGGCACCTGGGTTTTAAAAAGGAGCTCACTTTTTAAGGTCTCTGGGCTGTTCCCCAACCCACATGGTGAATCTCTGAGGCAAGAAAATCTGCCAATAAGCGCAGGACCCACCAAGATAGAGGAGGAACTTTGTCACACTGGTGTCAGGAGTGGGATCTTGGGGTGCACAGCACGGCGGAAGAAGGAGGGTGATTTAAACAAAAAACAAAACAAAAAAGGGAGAGGGTTTATTTTTTTCCCACCACAATGGATGACATAGTGCGGGCACTGATACGGCGGCCCAGCAGGAGGCTACCCGTGTCCAGGCAGCCGCCCAACAGGAGGCAGTGCGGCTGCAGCAAGAGACCAGGCTGCTCAAGACCGAGCTATGTTGCGGGAACTGGTAAACCAGGTAAAATCCCTTACAGAGCTGAATCGCGGCCATGATGGGACGCGGCTCATACGGGCCAGCCATTGGCTGCAGAAAATGACACGGGAGGATGCTGTAGAGGCATACCTTCTGGCCTTTGAGAGGACAGCCCTACGGGAGGCCTGGCCTTGAGATCAGTGGTCTGGCATCCTTGCCCCATTCCTGTGTGGGGAGGCCCAGAAGGCCTACCATGATCTGCCTGAAGAGGCTGCGGCAGACTACCCCCAGCTGAAAGCAGAGATCCTGGCCAGATCTGGGGTAACGACAGCAGTGCGGGCCCAGCAGTATCATGGTTGGAGGTACCAGGAAGACAAAACCCCGCGGTCCCAATTTTATGACCTCATCCATCTCGCACGAAAGTGGTTGCAAACAGAGTCCCGGAGTCCAGAAGAGATACTAGCGGTTCTGGTCATCGACCAATACATGAGGGGACTACCACCAGACCTTCGTGCCTGGGTAAGCCAGAACGAACCCTCCACCTATGATGAGGTTGTCGCCCTGGTAGAGAGGCGAAGGACAGCGAGGGAGCTGACCCGACCAGTTAAGGAAGAGGCACCCCGGGTTAAACTAGCAGCACCAAGCCCTAAAGTTCGGGTGACTGGGCCACCAGGAGGGCCCAGGTGGAAAAAGTGGGAGGCTGAAGGCCACAAAGAGTCGGAGCACTGAGGGAGAAGAGGATCATGATGTTAGACTGCCCAAACCAAGAGACCGGGGAATGCCTAGGGCTCCATACAGATGTTATGCCTGCGGGGAGTGGGGACACATAGCTGCACAGTGTCCCAATGCTGAGGAGCCTATGCAGTGTAACCTGGGGAACTGGGCAGATCCATGCTCCCTAATCCACCTTGTGGGGGTCTCACTAACCCCACATATGTATACCAGACCAGTGAAACTAAATGGGGTAGGGACCACGGCACTGGTTGATTCGGGGAGTGCTATCACGCTTATCTCAGGGAAGCTCGTGAAGCGTAGTCAGCTGCTGCAGGCTAAAAGTACGGGGTTAACGTGTCCATGGGACAGTTAGTTACTACCCCACCATCCCAGTAAAAATCAAGATCCAAGGGAACACTACTGAGGTAGCAGCAGGTGTAGTCCCTAAACTCCCATACCTGGTGCTCATAGGGAGGGACTTCCCAGGGTTTGGAAACTTACTCCCAGTAGGGGGATTGGAGAAAGATGGGGACCCTAAAATTGGTGAGGCATCCACAGCAGACTGTCAACCCCCAATCTTCTCTGAAATATCCCCAGATTTGTTCTCCACTCCCAGACAGGATAGAAAGACAAAAAGGGAAAGAAGGGCAGCTAAGGCCTTGGGAACCCAAATACTGACCCAAAGCCAGAGGGTCGCTCTTGTAGGTAGACGGACCCGCGCAGCTGAAAAGGAGGCCACACAGGAGGGAGAAGCACCTGAGTCTGACCCCCACCCTAATGCTTCTGAACCAGTAGAGGCAACAGAGACTGGGCCCCTAGATCTTGGGCAGATTAGCCCCGGGAGAGGAAATTTTGGATGGGACCAGGCAGAAGACCCAAGGTATGACAACATTAGGAAGGAGGTGACTGAAATAGATGGGGTCCCCATGGAAGGAAAAACCCAGGGACCAGGACCCTACTTCATAATGAAGAAGGATCTCTTATACCGGGTTGCACCAGTACAGGGACAGAAGGTACAGCAGATCCTAGTACCTCAAAAACACCACAACGCTGTATTAAGTCTTGCTCATAGTCATCTTTTTGGGGGGCATTTGGGGGTAGAGAAGACCCTGGCACGAGTCCTACGACGGTTCTTCTGGCCCGGAGTACATGAAGAAGTGTGGAGGTACTGTGCCTCCTGCCTGGAGTGTCAGCTGCACAGTCCCCGTCCCCACTTGAGGGCACCTTTAGTACCCCTTCCCATCATAGAGGTCCCCTTCAAGCGAATAGCCATGGACCTAGTGGGACCCCTGGAGAAGATGTCTCGGGGCCACCAATATATACTTGTTGTTTTGGACTATGCTACTCGCTACCCAGAAGCTGTCCCCCTGCGGAACACGGCCTCTAAAACTATAGCCAAAGAACTGGTGGGGATCTTTGCCCGAATGGGGCTACCGAAGGAGATATTAACCGACCAAGGAACCCCACTTATGTCGAAGCTAATGAAGGACCTCTGTACGCTGCTCCATATACATACCCTGAGAACTTCGGTCTACCATCCACAGACTGATGGGTTGGTAGAAAGGTTTAACCGAACCCTCAAGGCTATGACAAGGAAGGTGGTAAGTCGGGATGGGAAGGATTGGGACACCCTACTACCCTACCTATGCTTGCTATCCGGGAGGTACCACAGGCCTCAACTGGGTTTTCCCCCTTCGAGTTATTATACGGGCGTCACCCCCGTGGCATACTAGATATCGCCAAAGAGATCTGGGAAGAGGAACCCAATGAGGGGAGAAATATAATAGAGCATGTAATGCAGATGCGAGACCGGATAGCCCGGGTTACCCCTATTGTACGGGAACATTTGGAGAAGGCACAGGAGGCCCAGCGAACCCATTACAATCGCCAGGCAAAAGTGCGACAGTTCCAACCAGGGGATCGGGTTATGGTGTTGGTACCCACGGCAGAAAGCAAGCTTCTGGCCCAATGGCAGGGGCCCTATGAGGTGGTTGAACCCGTGGGGGAAGTAACCTACAAGGTGCGGCAGCCAGGACGCAGAAAACAAGAACAGATTTATCACGTTAACCTTCTGAAACCCTGGCATGCACAAGAGGCATGCACAACGGTCCAAAAAGACCTAACCCAGGAAAACAAGCCTTCCAAACAGGTGAGAGTGTCTCCCGATTTAACACCAGACCAGAAGAATGAGGTGTCTGAGATGATCTTCCGGAACCAAGATGTGTTCTCGACAAAACCGGGTCGAACAACCAAGACATATCACAACATCGTCACGAACCCTGGGGCCAGAGTAACAATGAGGCCCTATCGGGTGCCAGCAGCAAAAAAGGGAGGTAATAAAAGCAGAAGTAAAAAAAAATGCAGGAGTTGGGGATCATCGAAGAATCCCATAGTCAGTGGTCCAGCCCAATCGTGCTGGTGCCCAAACCTGATGGCACCACAAGATTTTGCAACGACTTCCGGCGACTAAACGAAGTATCCCAGTTTGACGCATATCCCATACCTTGCATAGATGAGCTAGTGGACTGTCTGGGTAATGCCCGGTACTTGACTACCCTAGACTTGACAAAGGGGTACTGGCAGATTCCCCTTGCAGAAGACGCAAAGGAAAAGACTGCGTTCTCTACACCAGAGGGTCTTTTTCAATATACTGTCCTCCCTTTTGGACTACATGGGGCCCCAGCTACCTTCCAGCGCCTCATGGACAAGCTATTATGCCCGCATAACAGTTATGCTGCTGCCTACTTGGACGATGTGGTCATTCATACCCCAGACTGGGAAACCCACCTGGAGAAGGTGGAGGCAGTCCTCGATACCTTCAGGCGAGCTGGCCTTACAGCAAACCCTGCCAAGTGCGCTGTAGGGTTTACAGAGGCCAAATATCTTGGCTACATTGTGGGAAAAGGTCTGGTAAAACCCCAAGTGAACAAGTTAGAGGCCATCCAAAATTGGCCCTGACCAAGTCGCAAGAAACAAGTCCGGGTGTTCCTAGGTGTGGTGGGGTATTACCGACGATTTATCCCCCACTTTGCCACAAGGGCAAGCCTCCTGACAGACCTAGTGAAAGCCCGTGGACCTGATCTGGTGAGATGGTCTGACGCAGCAGAGGAAGCATTCACAGACCTACGGACTGCCCTCTGCAATAACCCCGTACTGATAGCCCCTGATTTCACCAAGGAGTTTATCCTGCAGACGGATGCATCGGAAGTAGGGTTGGGGGCCGTTCTATCACAGATGGTCGGGGAGGAGGAACACCCAATTCTATACCTCAGTCGGAAACTCCTTCCAAGGGAACAAAAATATGCAGTGGTGGAGAGAGAATGCCTCGCTGTAAAATGGGCCATGGAAACATTGCGCTACTACCTGCTCGGGCGCAGATTTGTCCTCGTGACCGACCATGCCCCTCTTCAATGGATGCAGCGGAACAAGGAGAAGAACACAAGGGTGACCAGATGGTTCTTATCCCTCCAACCTTTCCAGTTCCATGTGCAACACAGAGCAGGGAGCCGTCATGGCAACGCCGATGGCTTGTCACGTGTGCACTGTCTGGCGTCCCAAGCTGCCCAACCCCTGGGCGTTGAGCAGGGGGGAGGGATATGTGACAGACCCAAACCAGTGGGGTACAGGAGTCTGGTAGAGGGCAAATATACTGGTCACTGGATGAGTAGTTTTCTGTTCCCTGAGTGACCAGAGCAGGGGCTGCACTAGAGTAATCAGGAACCTGCTAGAACCAGTTAAGGCAGGCAGGCTAATTAGGACACCTGGAGCCAATTAAGAAGAAGCTTCTAGAATCAATTAAGGCAGGCTAATCAGGGCACCTGGGTTTTAAAAAGGAGCTCACTTCAGTTTGTGGTGGGAGTGTGAGGAGCTGGGAGCAAGATGCGCAAGGAGCTGAGAGTGAGAGGGTGTGATGCTGGAGGACTGAGGAGCACAAGCGTTATCAGACACCAGGAGGAAGGTCCTGTGGTGAGAATAAGGAAGGTGTTTGGAGGAGGCCATGGGGAAGTAGCCCAGGGAGTTGTAGCTGTCATGCAGCTGTTACAGGAGGCACTATAGACAGCTGCAGTCCACAGGGCCCTGGGCTGGAACCTGGAGTAGAGGGCGGGCCCGGGTTCCCCCCAAACCTCCCAACTGACCTGGACTGTGGGTTCTCCCAGAGGGGAAGGTCTCTGGGCTGTTCCCCAACCCACATGGTGAATCTCTGAGGCAAGAAAATCTGCCAATAAGCGCAGGACCCACCAAGATAGAGGAGGAACTTTGTCACAATATATACACATGCACTCTGGTTGTGCACTTCTAGAGGTGCCCCTACTTAATGAACGTACATTTTCCTGTACCTCTTTCCTAAATCTTCTATAATCACTACTAACAACTCTCCAATGGATTTTCTTCTCCCTGGAACTGGACGAGCAATGTCTTTTTGCTCACAGTAAGGAGCATGTTTACTTTGTATTTTTATTTTATATTACTGGGCAAAAAGCAGCTCACTGCTCACGCCAATACAGCAAGCAATGACACAAATCTTAAACAAATTTACTCAGTTTTGAACTTAGTTTGTTTTCTTAAATTTAGAAGTCAAAGGTGTCCACTGGTCACATTACCATGAGCCCAAAGACTGAATGTCCTCTTATAACAAAAGATCTAGTAGTTACCTTGATAAAAAGCTAGGTGGTAAAAACGTCCTGGAATAATAGATGCAGTTATAGTAGCAAAAAAAAAAAAAAAAAAAAAAAAAAGAGTGCTTTTGCCAGTATAACTTATTTCACTCACTGAACTGGAATAAGCTATACGGGTATAAATACTTTTATACCAATATAACTGTGTCTCCATTAGAGGATTTTGCTGGTATAGCTATATTGGCAACACTTTTCAGGGTAGACAAATCTTAAAGTCATGGCAGACACTGACTTCAGTGGGATTATTCATGCAAGTAAAATTACTCACATACCTACATGCTTGCGGATTTGAGGCCTTAATAGGATGAACATTTTTGTTCATGTCTATCTATAAGTGAATAGGGTAGACTGAAAAAAATTGAAACTTACTTGAGCTTCAAACTGTTTCTGTAGAATTTTCATTTCTGCTTCAAATCTCCTTATGCACTGAAAGAAAAAAAATCATTAAGTTACTGATTTGTTACTGAATGATACCTCATAAAATGTAGATCGAGGTCTAAATATTTGTTTGCCCGGACAACTCTTTCTTCAAGAATCTATATTCCATGAAGGACATGACTTTTATATCATTTGCACTATATATAGTATAGCATCTTTCACTTTACAAGCTAGTTTATTAAACTTCACAATATCCCCCTGAAGTATGTAGGCATCATCCCAATTTTACAGATGGGTTAAATAACTTCCCAGAATTGCACAATGAATCCCTGGCAGAGCTGGGATTAGAATTTACAGGTCCTGACACCCATACCCCTTCTCAAACCACACAGAATCACAAACATTGGGTGTAAAGCAGATTGAAAATATTAAATCAGACTAGAAGAGGGGGAAACTGATCAGAAAGAGACCTTACAGCAGCACTAGTGACTGGCTGATTTTTAATCTACAACCAGTGCCAGAAATCAAACTTGTTTTAGTGAATGAGTTTATCAAATGGACAGACTGATCCATTGTGATATGTCTTGACTGTTAGTGGAGGTGGCAGCTCAACTGACCCTTGTGGAGTAATTAGCTGAGGATAAATTAATCTGTTCTCAAATCTGCCCCACCAATCTTTCCAAAGTTTTTTTTGAGCCCTGCTTTTCAGCATGTATTTTGTACAGTTTGATTTGGTTTTTCTTGGAGCTTGAACAAATGGCTGCATGTCCTGCTACTGGTGAGTTTATTTTACAATAAATAAATAAAAAGGGAATATTTAACTAAATATTCCTGAGTAAAAGTGCGGAGTGCTTTGGACGCATGTCAAACTCACTTCATTAATGCCAGGTCTTTAGAATCTTCGTGTGAATGTTCAGCAGGAAACATCACTTAATTAATTTAAGGAGACCAAATATTTATTTTTTGCAATACTGACCTTAAAGAACTACTTGTACCTCAGGCAAAAGGAATTTGGCACAAATCTCTTTATTTTGTTTTAGTTAATATAAAAGGGGTGTGTGAGATGTATTACTTTTTTTTTTTTAATTGGTTTTCTTGGTTTTCCCAATGTATCCCAAAACATAACTGGTCTTTGACATGTACTGTTTTTTCAAATGTTCCCACACAAGCTGCCTTGATGCTAGTTGCCTGCAGCTATTCCTCTAGTCAGGATACTCAATCACATAGCTCTGACTTTATTCTTTCAGAGCATGCAAGCTAAAAAAAAATATATTAAAGAACATTTTTAAATTATGCAAAGCATTAAAAAAAGCTAGACTGGAAAATTGTTCAAAATCCTTATATTCACATAAAAAACATATTGGATGTGCTGCCCATTATATAAAACCAGAAGTGAAGTATCCTGTGCAAAGAATAAAAAGTTCCCATTTCTGTTTTCTGACACTTATTGAAGTTTTGGTTATACTTTTGGGGGTTAAAAGTTAACTTGATATTTTTCTGTATTCCATTCCACTTGGCTTCCTTTAGGCCTGAATTAAAGGCAGTTTGTCTTTACACACTCACAGTTTTGCAGACACAAATAATTAAGGTCAAAATTAAAGGGGTAATTCTTGACATTTCGGGGTTTAGCTATCTGCTTGCACCCACACAAAAGATAGTCAGCCATCTGAGAGATGTTAATTATGGCAGTAATTACTAAGAGGAAAGACAGATTGTAAAAATGTAATTCTTTATCTCCTCCCCAAATAACCTGTCACCTAAGAAGGGCTGAACACAGCTGCCTCTGCTCATCAACAGTTATCCTGGTTGAGACAGAAGTGGATTGCTAGGGAGTAACACAAGCGGTCAGTTTCTCTGGCTATGTCTACACTACAAATTACTTCCATATAATTTACATTGCTCAGGGATGTGAATAATCCACACCCTGGAGTGACATAAATTACACTGACCTAAAAGCCGGTGTGGACAGGGCTATGTCGGTGGGAGAGCTTCTCCCGCCGACATAGCTACCATCTCTCATGGAGACAGGAGTTAAGCCAACAAGCATGCTCTCTCCCATTGGCTTAGAGCATCTTCACCAGAAGCGCTACAGCAGTGCAACTGCAGCAGTGCAGCGGCACCCCTGTACCTGCTGTAGTATAGACATCTCCTCTGTTGGTCTATTTACACCAGTACAAAAGGAATGCAGCGGGGGTGTGAACGGCTACCAATAAGAATGGTATTACTGTATTTTACACCCACTTTGCACTAGTATAAATGACCTCACAAGGTATCAGGCAACAGATAATCCCAAAATTTTCCAAATCACTGTAGTCGGAGTGCTGTTCAGTGTTCCCAGCTCCTGTTGCTCTGCAAACCTGGATCTTAGGGCTAGTGTTCTCTTTATTATTTTTCATTTACAACATGCCTGTTTCAATAATAAAGCTGATTGGCAACCAACAGGTTATTGCCAGGGGGTGAGCTGTTTGCGGAGGACATTGGTGTGTGGATAGTACATATTGTGAAACAGTAAAAATCAGGAGTTTCGGCTTGTGGGGTTCATGCCAACTTTTGTTGTTTGTTATGGCTTGTGGGTCTTCGCAAGCCCTGAGTTTTGGGTTCACATTTTTAATTGGATGAAAATAAATAATTTGCATTTGTAATCCACAAGTGAGTGTGTTTTCCTAGTTCTTCTCCATGCCTGCTCCATCTAGAGCATGAATCTGTTACAGCCCCCACCTAGAGAACACTGGCTGTTCAGCTCAATCTGTAGCAGCTTGTGCTTTTAGCTCTAGAGGTCCTTGGCTTAATCCCCGGTGTGTGGGCCATGACGTCAGTGGTCATACACTCATTTACATGACAGCCAGAAGTTCCACATGTGTTGCTAACTGTTTGGAAACTATGGTATCACACCAGCTGAAAGTAACCATTGAGGTGAGCCACCAAGACTTTTCCCATTTTGTTTCTTTTTGATTTTCTAGGGGTTATATTTTCTCATTTGAAAGATCCAGCTGTATATTCCTTCCCCTGTTCCTATCCAAGATCTCAGGTAGGCTGTATAAGTAGTTGATTTTGCTGTAAAAAAATTTCTAATATTTTTGCTGCAATGAGTTTCCACTTCCTTGAACAATGTACACACATCAGGCTAATAACGTAGGATTCAAGCATCTAGTACAGTACCTGTAAGATATAATAGTTTTACAATATCCTTGGGGTGAGAGTTTGGACTTCCAGTATAGAGACTTCTGCTAGTGCTGTTTCTACTCAACACTTGCTTGAAATTCTTTACATTTTATTAAAGGCTCTGCTTGGTCCTTCCTTGAGGGGGCTGGAACCAGGTGGTAAGGCTGCCATCATAGGGGTGTTGTGGACTGTTTTTCTCATGTGTTGAAGTATAGTCTAACATCCTGGTATACTTCTGATTGATGCTACCCAGGGACACTGAACACTACAAGGGCAGAAAAGGCAGCATGCTCCTTTGACTCAGGTTTGACTGGTGAAGCAGAAAAACCTGCAGAGCATGTGCTTTTTCCTTTTTATATGGGGATTTGAGACTGAAACTGAATTTTATTACAGATTAACCTACGGCAGCAGGCTGGACTGTTGGTAAAACCTTAAAAGAACACTCTCTTTGTTTCTCAGACTGCAGAGGTTGTTGATCCAAACTATTGAACTGCCACATTAAGCATGAATTCACTCAGTGAAGATGCAGATGTAAAGCAAAGTGTGACTGGTAACTGGGGGCAGTTTAGTATAAGGCTTCTCAGATAAAATCAGCCATATAAAAACTGCATAGAAGTCTAAGTATGCTTGTGTAAAGGCAAGCGGAATACAAAAAAAAGGAACACTAGTGCACCATGTAGACATGCCCCTATACAGTGAATTCACATGAACCATTTAAAAAAAAGATCATCAGGAAAAACCTTCCCAAATATCCTAATCGTAAAGCTACAACTATTGGTCAGGAACAGCGATTGATGCTCTCTCAAGATCCCATTGTGCCTTTACATTGTCTCTTTTTACCCTTCTTGTGTAAAGAGACTACAGGAAAAGCAACCTTTATAGAAGACTTATACAGCAACTCTTACTGGTCTCTTAGATAGACCTTAACCTAATGGTCAGAGCAGCTTTTAAAAATTTAATAGCCTCAGAGGGACATCCCTGGGGAAGGAACCTTATAAGATCCTAATGCTTTCCCTGCCACAACAATCATTTTAAGCGTGCTGTGATCTCATGGGAGAAAGTGTATGGTGTTACTATCATCACAAAAGCCTGGCCACAGTTTTGAATTTAATTAATCTGTGGGGGCCCTTGAATTGAAAACAAAACTTGGCAAGCTCCAAGGGGCTGGGAGGACTGTCCTGAGAAGGAAAGAAAGTGGCTGTTGCAAAATAGCATGATGGGACTTCTTGGCTCCTGTGATGCTAAGTCAACAACAAGGCCCAGGAAGGCCACACTTTTCAGCAACAGTGCTTGGACTTTAGTTTTAGGGTAGCTGAGCATGCTCAGAGTAAGGTGCATTAGTGTAATGGAGCTCTTTTGCTGACCCTCCAGAAGGAGCCAGCTCATGAAGTACAACACAGACACTGTGTAACAAATTCTAAAATGTCAATTGTCCAAATAGCTTTTATCCCTTTATGAGCATTTCATAAGCGATTTTTGGATGTTTCTTCCAGCTGTTGACAGACACAACTGTGGCCCGCATTATCCCTAGAGTCAGAAACAACATAAAAAGCTGCAGGCAAGTACTGGAGAGATTACACCACAGAGAAGGAGCAGCCTTTGAGACAGGCAGAAGCCCTCACTGAACCACAAAATATCCACTTGTGCTAATCTCTTTCAGGGCTTATTTGGACTAACAAGTATCCAGAGATGCTGGTTGTGTAACTGATGTAAGAACTTTAAAAATGTGCCCTACCCGTATGTAGGGCAGATACCTCCACACATGGGGGTATGTGGAACTTGTCAAACTGGTTTTGTCCCCTTCTCTAATTTATAGAAAGAGCAACGCAATTCCTTGCTCTTCTTAACCTGTGCCCTCAACCTTTGCCTCATCAACACTCCCTTTCTTCAGAGAACATTTAGTTTCTTAAAAATACATTTTAAAGTAATCAAGACCAAAGAACAGTTTAAGTAAAAGATGCCATACCATACAGTGTCTCCATTAAATTGTACTGATGGTTGAATACGGACTACATTTAATTGGATAGCACACAGAGCTACATCCTTCTGGAAGGAAATTATCCAGACCCTCTCACATTTCAGTAATTACAAAAAAAGGCTTCCAGCCCTTGAATCACATCCTACAAAGACACACTCAAATGTTTAATCACTCGAAGTAGATATCCCATTCAGTAAACCTAAATGGCATTCTCTAGCATAACGTCGGTAAAGCTGAATCCAGGAATGAAACGCTCCCCAAATTAACTGATTGTCTATATATACAAAAGCACTACTCTGCCAACATTCTGTCTGAGTGCGCCAACATTTCTGTTCTTATTTCACTACCAAGAAAATACCCCAGTATGTTAAGGCACCTCCTAGGGCAGAAGCGGGTTTATTGCTGGTCTTATTTTGGTCCATTACTGGAAGAAGTAAAAATAGATTTCTCTCATCTGGTAGGTCTGCTGCTCAAGGGCCAGGGCAAGCTATTGACAGTTCCAAGAATGTGGGTCCCCCCTCTCAAAAATTCTAGTCCCACTGCTGGTCATCCCGCGTTTCCATCATAATGCAGTCCCACTAATGCATATTTGTGGTCCTGGTCCAGAAGCAGCTGTCTACACATGGGAGATCTTCCAGGAGAAGCAGCATCTCCTCATGGTCCCAGTCTTTTGTTGTACTTTTGCTTATAAGTCACTGCATCTCCCTTCTCCAGATCAAAAGTAGCCTTTGAAACATCTGCTACCATTGCCCACCACTATTTGCTGGCAGCAGCTTCTGCGGAGGCACAAAAAAGAAACTGCCTCTCTAAAAAGAAGCCGTTGTCAGTTATTAGGGAAAGCAGGATCCTTATCGTCTGCAAGTAATAGCAAGCTATGACACCAGCTTGGGTCTTGCCCAGGATGAATTTCCCAGGCCTAGGTCATTTTTTCTCAATCCCAGAGTGGACAGACATTCTGATAATGCAAGCAGAGAGCTACACAGTGAGTTGTGGTGCTATGAATCTCAGGATATGCACCCAGATATCTGTACTGCATATCACACCAGCTATGGCCCCAGTGCAGACATGGGGATTGCTGCAGTAGGTTAGGCTGCCGCACACTGATTAAACCATGACTGCTTAATTCATGGTTAGCATGCAAAGAAGACATGGCCTAAAGCACTTGGGATCGTCAGATGAAAGCCACTATGAAATTCAGAGTCTAGCCCTCTAACCCTCAAAATCACTGGGAGAAAAAGGAAGAAAACATACTTCATTTTGCATACAGGTTACAACTATATTAATTTGGATTGTTTATACCACCTAGGTCAGACACAGCAAACCAAGCTTGATTTAAGGCTAAGCAAAGCAATCATTTATGTAAAAGCCAGCAGACTCAAACATCCTGCCTAAAACAACAACAAAAACGGACTTGTCCAATTTACACCAACATGCTGCTCTAAACACAACACTGCTGCTCTATGTTTCAGTTCCCGATTCTTCCCCCACCCAATCAACACAGCAGCCGTGAAAGGGCTGATGTCTTGTTAGAAAAGAATTCACCTGTGGTGATATCAAATGTGAATGGCCTCAGATTAACATAGCTGTTTTGTAGTAATTTCCAGTTACTAAAGTCTGCTCTATAAGGAAGTTCTACATAAGAAATTACTGTAAGTGATCCTGCACTGGGATGGGCTAGAGGATCTAACAGGATTTTCCATGTCTAATAGCTATGATTTTGTGATCGGCTGGTGCAAACATAAGACTTTTGAAAGCATTCAGGTAAAATTAATTGTATTTTAACACCTTTGGCTCCACATACATGCTATTTTTTATGCACTTTCACTACAACTAAGAATACCTTTCTTCAAACAAGTTTATCCTTATTAGATCCCCTGTTCTATTTAAACACTAAAACACAATAGGCAGTGCATTTTTGGGCAATTATTGCATGCCTCGGATGATGTTTAACCATCCAGCAAGTACAATAATCCCCTAGAAATGCACCAGTTGAAATATTGTATTGCTATTATATTGAGATCACAAAAAAAAAAAAAAAAGGAAAACAGTCTGAATGGGCATTGACCTAAAAAGGATGCCATCAATAGCCAATCAGAAATCTTCACTTGAGTACAGTTTTCTGAAGCCATTACATAAATTTATAAAATGGCCTAGGTGTTTTCAACACTCTGATTGGTCAAAGCTCGTTCAGGGGATTCAAGACCCAGCAAGGTGGTGTGTATGTGGGAGGGGGGCAAGAGCAGGGTGCATGGGAAGTGTCTTATTCTCCATTACTGCAACTGGTTGAATAAGACACGGGCACAATGTAGCTCTATGTGCCATTTGCTCAACACTAGTTCCAACTTTGTTAAACTGAAACCATTTTTTCCATACTAAGTGAGTTACATACTCTTCAATAAGGGCTATGTCCATGCCAACTTTCAAGCTTCCGTTGTTTTTTCTCATCACCCTATTTTAAAAAAGGGTGGGCTAGAAATTCAGCCAAGGAAAGGATTAGATTCACTCTGCCATTACGTGAAAAAAAAAAAGGATGATGAGATTTTGTTCAAGTTTTCCTAAAATACTCATCTTTAAGTGGAGAGCAAGCATGGAAAATTTCAGCAAAGGAAATATTTTGTAACATTAAGAGCATATAAAAACAAGCAGGGGAAGGAAAGGAATGATAATGAAGAGTTTTGCAACCTCAACAGTGTATACGGTGGTTTCTATCAGCACAATAATAGGAAAGTTGTTTAAACTTTTTCAGTGGAGATTTAATTGTTGAAAAATGCCCATTTTCTAATCTTACTCACTGTTTTCACTATTTTATGCATGTCCTAATGGTTTATATAGCAGCCTTTACCATTGGAAAGGTACATAACTAGAGACTTTTCTGTTTGCAGTTACTTCTTGCAGAGTGGTTTGCAAAACATTATAGGAGGGAGACAAATCTAACTGGGAGCTGTCCAGAAAGCAAATTTTGGTGTTTTTAGAAGCCAGCCATAACTAGTCAGTTGCACAAGTCTCAGATATCCTTTCTAAGAGGACCGTCCCATTTGTGCCAATATGTATGATGGTCTATTATGTTTAGGTGTCAAGTCACCACTAGTCATGATTGTAATCTGTGCCTAAGTGGTAAGAGCAGGCTGTGCATGTGTGAGAGAAAAAGCAACACACTGTTATAATGGTGTAACATGGGTCTGAATTTGGAGGCAAATCACAGGGGATATCTGCCTTTCAGGTAGAAAAGAGGCAGAACTTGGGGGGAATGAATATAAAAGGGATTGTTTGAGGCCTCTGGTGTTCTCATATTTCATCTAATTAGTAGAGTTTTTGCTGGCTAGTGTCACCACACGGCATTTCACCCAGCCCTGTTCTGGACCAACCAGTTCTGGAAAGGACTGAGAACTACATTACACTGTAGTGAGGAACACAGACCTTGAAAGTTGTTCTCTTTGCTTCCCTCTCTTTCAGAGTTGGGGCCCAATCCTTGTATGTATCCTTGTTCTATCTCCAGTGAAAAGAACAAGACGCCTATATAGACATTGCCAAAAATTTATTATGTTGGAAAATTAACATTTGAGTGCAACTCCTGTGAACTCCTGCTGATTTTGCAATCTGATTACAACCCTGCAGATATTCATAATGGGGACCAAATCTTGCTTGCCTTACTCAAACACTGCCAGAAAGCCCAGTTTTCAGATATACAGGGGCAAACTTGGGAATAACTCTGAAATCAGCGGGCCAGTGTAAACAAGATAAGAATCTGACCCAGTGGAATTATACTGCTGTAAAACAGAGGAGAATCAGGACCTTTGATTTCAGTGGGGCTTCTCATGTGAGAAAAGAGAACAGGATTTGACCCTGGGAATCTTGTGACACAACGTTCCAGGAAGCAGCCTTTGTTTGCTCACACTGTGTCTCTTTTATTTATTAATATGTGCACCCAACAATGCCTATTGTCTCTTTTCATATTAGAGGGTTGTCACATGAGCAGTTCAAGTGACACCAAGGATTGCAAGGCGAAGACAAGTCGTTCTCTGGCTCCAACTAGAAATGCTGTGTATTTTAATACATTAATACTCAACAAATGTCTTTTCAGATTAAATCACCCACATATTTTTAATTAAAAACCACCCAAACAACTATGTTTAACAAAAAGTTAGTTTTCCCACCTAAACAAAGGAATGGTTTGTTATTAAGATGCAGGAGGCAACATCTCCTTCTAACATGGCAATTAACTGAGTGATCTGATTAGTTGAGATGCTGATTATAGGTGCTTTCTTTCTACCCCCTACTTGCAACTTGTAGGGGGAAAATAAAAATATTTAAGTGGAACTTTGTTTTGCTGTCTTTAAAAATCTCTTCCTTCCTGGCATTATTTAATCTCTCCTGAAAGAAACAACATGCAAAACTTTTGATTTTTGATGAGCTCTAGCATAATTTAGTTTTATCAAAGGCTGTTCACTTATTTGTCATATCAACCTAGAACAATCCTTTCTTTGTATTCTGACAACTGCTGGTTTCTCCCCGTGGACTAGATGCATCAATTTTGCATAACCAGATCTATTATTCTATTCAGGAGAGACTGGACACTTGTAAGTGATATCAGGGTAACTTGAAATTAATATAGCTAAACTTTCAGCTTGTTTTATAACAAGGAGCAACCTGACCCCTACACATTCCATAATGGAATAAATAAAGAAGAGTAGATGGGAGACAGAAATCCAAGGAAGTGATGCCATCCATTTTATGTCACCAGGATGCCGGCCTTCATGAAAACATACTACAGTGATGCCAAAGTGACTTTGGAGCCTAAGTCCCATTTTCAAAAATGACTGACTTCAGGTCAGGCACTTAAATACCTTTTTAACATCTAACTAATTGATGTCAATGGGAGTTAAGTGCCTAATCGCTTTAAAAATATAGCCCATAGGAGCCTAAGCCCCATTGACTTCCAAGGAGACTCAGGATCCTAAGTGCCATTTTCAAAAGCAGCTTACCCACTTAGGGTATGTCTACACAGCAACTAGACACTTGCGGCTGGCCCATGCCAGCTGACTCAGGCTTACGGGGCTATGTCATTGCTTTGCATACTTCTGGGCTTGCCTGGAGCCCAGGCTCTAGGACCCTGTGAGGTGGGAGGTCCTAGAGCTCAGGCTCCAGCCCGAGCCCGGAAGTCTACACAGCAGTGAGACAGCCTCGCTGTCTGAGTCTCGCGAACCCAAGTTGGCTGGCAGGGGCCAGCCACAGGTTTTTCTACATACTCTTTGAGCTAGTTAGGTGCTTAAACACCTTTAAAAATGGCCCATAGGCTTTTAAGTCACTTACATGCTTTTGAACATTTTACCCATATGCTTGTGTTAGTTTTTATAATATTGTATAATCTATTGCTCCAGAAAGGGCTTTGAAACACCAAAGGAAATGTTTAGAGTATTCTTTGTTAGTGGTCTGCTCCACTTAGCCATGCCTCAAACACACCGAGCTGTGCAGTATTAGTGAAATAGTGCATTGGGGGCTCCCAGGAGAAGGTCACACAGCACCGACTCCTCTCCATCTGTGGGTTTTTGGAGCCTTCTGTTCTACATCACAGAGGAGGGTTAAATGAGAGCAAGAGGGCATGGAAGGGCTCCAAACACCCACAGAAGTTGGGGGCTGGCACTCCGGGTCTACTTCCGCTTTCTGAAAACCCCCAGAAGCATCACCATGGAGCTCTATGGAGCTACGCTGGGGTAGAGGAGGTGGCACAGAGCCAGGAAATTAGCTGCTCTAAGTAGGATGAGTGTCTAAATCAGCAGAATTACCACTAGAGAATGAACCAATAGTGAATGGTACTCCTAGCCTCTACTCTGTGCCTTCCTTACAGGGGGATAGAGTGAGTGCATGACAAGGGGACCCCATCCAATGACAGCACAGCTCCTGTGTGAGCAGTTCTGGCATGGAGGCGTTGGGGGCTGAGCAGAAGAGGACTTAGAGGGACTAGTTTTCTATGCAGATGCTCCAAAACACGTGGCCAGATTCCCAGCTTCTCAGCGCAGCATGTACTGCAGAGATTGGGGAAGGGAGGTGACAAGATGGCTTTAAGCCAACTCTGCGTTCCCCAGATTCTTTGCAAGTTTGGTGCCTAAGGGTCTGATCCTGCTCCCATGGAAGTAAATACAGTTTGCTATTGACTAATCTGGAACTCAAACCAGGCCCCAAAATTACTCATGTGCTATACGGTTGCAGAACCAACCCTCAGTATGCAATTATTCTCATTAACTATGTACAGAAACAGAATGAAATTGCAAACATTTTTGCTGCATTAGTCATAACGATATATTAAAATCTTACACAACAAGAAAAAGTTCTGTTAAAATTAAGCATCTCCCTTAGGATTTTATCCTGCACCACTGAAGTCACTGTGACTTGTACCACTGACTTGATAGGGGCAGGATCAGGCCCTTCCAGTTAAGATTGTTCCATCACTGACAGAACCAGTTAGCTGGCAAGGAAACACAGTGGCCCCCAGTGGCCAAATGTTGTTTTTTTCTTAAATGTTCTCTGAACATTTTCCTTCCCTTGCTTTGCGATCAAATTTCCATTTATAGTTATTCTAAAGGTTGCAACATTAATATGATAAAACCCAATTTTAAAGGAAAAACAGTAAAATTAAGTATTCTTTGTAAAAAAAAAAAAAATCCCTGCTTGTAAAGTACTTTTGGTCTCTACTTGATTAATAGTCAGCTTTTTTCCAAGCAGCTAGCAGGGAGATTGCCCGTTCTAATGCAATGTTGAAAGTTAATTAAAATGAGCATATTGAAAGTACAGGTAGTGGTTTTTTCTTTTAGCAAAATAAGCTGAGCAAGTGGGGAGCCTACTCCTATGCCAGTTGCCATTTCCAATTCATTCAGCTTTGTAAACTTGGCAAATTTACAGATAGCAATTAAAAAAATACATACAACTCTGTGCACTTCTCGCTTGGGCCAAAGTTCTCACTGGCATGGATTTGAGCTCCAAGTAATTATTCAATCCAACTATATTAATTTGGTAACACATGAGAAATGTCTCACAAAGTCCTTTCTTACATCTGGAAAATAGATACGTATATCTTTCTGCATCAGGTGGTATGCAATGTTGGGGGGGAGGGATAGCTCAGTGGTTTGAGCATTGGATTACTAAACCCAGGGTTGTGAGTTCAATCCTTGAGGGGACCACTTAGGGATCTGGGGCAAAATCAGTACTTGGTCCTGCTAGTGAAGGCAGGGGGCTGGACTCGATGACCTTTCAAGGTCCCTTCCAGTTCTAGGAGATAGGATATCTCCATAAATTTATAAAATTTATAAATTTATGTTCTGGGAATATCCACTCCAGAGTCCTGAGCAAGGCACCAATCCTGCAGTGAGATCCAGGCCTGCTGATATTAATAGGGTTTGTAGAGATGCGGGAATCTATCTGCAAAGGAGCTCATTGCAGGATCAGGGACAAGGATTTAGGAACAACCAGAAGAGGCTTCCTCATGAGAATCCCTCACAGGTTTCATACTGAACCCAATCAATGCAGGGACTGGACAGGACTTTGGATCTTTGCTGTATAGATACTCGTGCGGTGCAGACCTACTTATTAAAGTTTGTAGGCCCAAACTCTGCAACCATTTGTGCATGTGAGCAGCCACATTGAACTCAATGGCATTATTCATATATGTAAAGTTACTCACCTGCATAGCACAATGGGGGGGGTGGGGAGGTCACAGTTCTGTATATTACTCTACAGTCTCAGTGCTTTGATTTAAAGAGCACTGGGATGTTTTTAAATGGGGAGCCATACCTCAATGTACCAAAGTAACTGATCTTGATTTCCAAATAAGTCTGTTTTGAAAGAGGACATTTTTTAAAAGGTGCCGGTATTGCACTACTTACTCAAGCAACATTTACCCTGGAATCAAAAAAGTAAACACCATGTTAGGATGCATGAGGAACGAGATAGGATTGAAGGAATGCCTCAGTCTTAGAGAGTTGCCTAGCTTTGCGTAGCACTGTACGTTACCCTGTCACTGCTTAGGCCATAAACTGATGTTTATGATGTTCTGCAAATTATTTGTAAATATACAAATTAGTTAGTTAGCAATATTTTGCATAAAATGTCACATGGAGCTACACAAAAGCTACAGCAGGGATATAATTCCCTACTACATTTTATACAGGGGCAGATTAGGGTTTGTGGGGCCCTGGGCCAGAGCAAGTGGTGCCCCCCCCCCCGCTCTTGCCAGGGAAATGGGGTCAGAGCACAGTGGCTTACCCCACCTCGCATTCCTGCCAGGGAGTAGGGTCAGAGCGTGGGGGCTTACTCTACCTGCCTGGTGCTCCAGCCATGGAGCGGGGGCTTGCAAACCCCATGCCCCAACCCTGCTCCCCTGCAGGAGTAGCGGGTGGCCAGAGCGGGTCAGGGTGCAGGGGTGCCCATTTTTCCAGGGTCCCCCAATTGGCCAGGGCTCCTGGGCCCGGGGCCCATTGGCTAATCCACCATTGATTCCAGATGATGGCTAAAAAAACCTATCATGCAGAATTATTCTCCATTAAACTCTGTACAACTTTTCAGGAAAATCAACACAATTTAAAAGCAATACATATGTGCCTCAAGTATTACCCCACTACCATAGTGGTCACATGGTGCTATCCTGCACTCCCATTTCGAAAGGGTCTCTCAAAGAGCCCTTGAAACAACCCTCCGCCACCTCATAGCTACAGAACCACATGAAATTAAAGGAGGACTCTAGGTAGCGCTATGAACGGCAAGCTGACAAGCAGCTCAGCACCAGCACGAGGTGGCTACTATCCTTGCCTCTACTAGCTTCTGTGCTTCCTCTCCCTGCAACAAAGAGAAGCACTATATTATAGCTGGCCAAAGGGGGACAAAAGGAACCTGTTTCAGAGAGAAGGGAATGGAAAAGAAACAAAAGAGAGAGTGAGTGTGACAGAGAGGAAGAGGTAGATAGGGCAAGAGCTAAGAAAAGGGAGTACACTAAAGGATCGTGGGGGAGAAAGGAAGGGATGAGCAGAGAAAGAGTGAGGAAAAAAGTGTAAAAAAGAGGGAGAGCACTATTAAAAATCAAAGAATAGAAAACAAAGAAAATAGAGATACCAAATAAACAGTCTCAGAGCAGGGGAAGTTAAGGAAAGGAGAAAGTGACCCTGTAGGCAGAAGGGACAGTAGAGTGTGGGACTGGGAGGTAAGGGAATACTCAAAGCATTAGCATCAGTGACCAGGGCATGGGCAATCAGGCACAGGGGTCAAAGAAGAAATCATTGGCCAGGTGCCAGAGCCAAGGCCCAAAGCTGAAGCCAAGAGGTTGGGAGTCACAGCTGGGTTACCTAGAGTGAGGCAAGGTAGGAGTAGGTACTATCACAGCCATGCACAAATGCTTTGAGTAGTTACTGAACTGCTACTGGGCTTAAGAGCCAGTCTGCTGATCCTTCCAACCAATCAGGCAGTCTACTACAGACCAGGTGCACTTGTTAGATTGCCTGGAGACTGGCTTTGCTGCAGGCCTTGGTCTGATCAAAACCAGCCCCTCACTATGGAAATCTCACACGCATCAGACACCCACTCACTCAGACAAATATGATTATTTCTGACTACATATACACCATCCTAAAACACAGGGCCAGATTCTCAGCTGATGGAGATTGACATAATTCAGCTGAAATCAATAGAGTTTCACCAATTTACATCAGTAGTGAATCTGACCCACAGATATGAAAGCAAACTAAGAATCCTTCCACATTCAATGTAAGTAAGCATTTTACTTCTTGTGCCAATACTTTGGCTTTTTCTTCCATTTTTGTCAGGTATTGTTCTAAAGCCTCAAGCTCTTTGCTATATGACATTTGTCCGGTATCCCAGGTTTCTATTTTAAATGATAATAGCATATTGATTTTTGCAAGCCTCAAAACTCATGATAAAATTAAACTACATACAAGGTATCATTATACATTCCCCACTATTGAAATGCAGGTGCTTCTGGACTAAACGGAGTAAAATTATTTATAACAGTTTAGGGATAGGAGAAAAAGGGGGAAAAATATAGTTCCCAACTAAACCAACATAGGGGTTTAGGCAGGTGAAGTGTAATCACCCATACTGAAATGAGGGCATGTCTACACTTGCTATTAAAAGTTGAAAAAGTCCCTTTTTTATGCCAAAACCATGGGAGCGTCTACACTTGCCAATGACTTTTTGCAGTGAAACTCAGAAGTTTCACCGCAAAAAGAAAACCACCTCCAGGAGAGGCATACAGCTCATACCAGTGATATGCAAGTGAAGACGCATTCTTCCTGTTTACACAGCTTTTAGCCTCCTCAGGATATCCCACAGTGCCTAGGTGACCACCAGGGCCGGCTTTAGCAAGTGCGGGGCCCGATTCGTGGGGCTTGTACTCACCGGGCGGTACTCCTAGTCTTCAGTGGCACTTCGGATTGCTGCGCTCTGGCCGGGGTTGCAGGACCACGGGGTTGTTGGGCTCAGGCCGGTGCTCCGGCCGGGGGAGCGGGGCTGCGGGGCTTGCCGGGCTCGGGCCGCGCTCCGGTCGGGGGAGCGGGGCCGCGGGGCTTGCCGGGCTCCAGCTGGGGGAGCGGGCGCCCGATTCCGGGGAATCAGCGGAATTGGCCTAAAGCCGACCCTGGTGACCACTCTGGCCAGCAGCTCTGCTGTCAGGTAAACAGACATCCACCCCTCCCCCTCTAAAGCCCAGGGAACTTTGAAACTCCCCTTCCTGTATTCTTGGCAAGTGCTCACTTATCATCTGGCCAGGTGACAATGCCTGCTCCACAGAACAAAGGATGCCCTGCTTGGAGAAATGCTGAGCTAATCAGTGTTTGGGGAGAGGAGGCTGTGCAGGGACCCAGGATGCACCCCCACCTTCCTACAAGACCTATCGTCAAAATGGAGAGAGCTGCACTGTGGGATAGCTGCCCTCAGTGCCCTGCTCTCATTGGTGATGGAAGTGCTGCAAATGTAAACACTCTCTGATGCCTGTGGAAGTAAGTGAATACACAAACCAGCGCTTTTCTTTCACCCGTTCACTATCACTGGTTAAACTGACAGTGCAAAATCTCTGCAAGTGTAGACGTAGCCTTAAGACTCTGGGACAACAGCTCTCCATTTGCAAAAAGTGCTGTGAGATCTTTAACACTTAGAATTAGTTGGAACCTTATGCTGGAGAATTAAATCAATCAGCACTGAGTCAAAGGAAAGAATGCTACTAAATCACTGCAACACATCCCGGAGCACTTTGCTCTCCCCCCATCCAAAACCTGACCAGGTTCAATTCTACTTAGCCTTGGAGAACTAATGAGATCAAAGCCTGAGATGACTGACTATAAAGTACAGTTCAAAATAAAGCTTCTGAAATATTTCAATGCATTAAAACCCACAAGAATTAGCTGATCATATGGGAAGATATTGACACTGAGCATGCAATGTGAAGGATGTAAAAACATAGTATACTGCCAACACCCTGAAAAAAATTATTCGGAACTATCCCTTATGCCTGACTCATGTAAGAGGACAATGTATGAGCAAGCATGGTGTCATATGTGGAGAGGGTTTTTGAATAAGTTACTGTATTAATATTGTTTATTATGATCTGAGAAACCTGTGTGATCATGTTTTGCTCTTCTGTTAGAAGTTTATTTTGTAATCTTTGCTTTTCTTAAATCTCCCATCTAAATACAAAGGTAGGGTTACCATACGTCCGGTTTTTCCCGGACATGTCCGGCTTTTCGGCAATCAAACCCCCGTCCGGGGGGAATTGCCAAAAAGCCGAACATGTCCGGGAAAAATGCCGGCCGGGCACTTCCCCTCCCGCGGCTGCTCTGCTCCTCCCCTGACTCTTCGGCTCTGTTTAAGAGCTGAGCCGCCCAAGCGCTATGGGCTTCAGGCAGCCCCCTTGCCTCCGGACCCCAGCCGCCGGCTGGGCACTTCCCCTCCCGGGCTCCGGCGGCGCAGGGTCCGGAGGCATGGGGGCTGCCTGAAGCCGGTAGCGCTCGGGCAGCTCGGCTCTTAAACAGAGCCGAAGAGTCAGGGGAGGAGCAGAGCCTCCGGCCGCGGCGGCTCTGCTCCTCCCCTGACTCTTCGGCTCTGTTTAAGAGCCGAGCGCTACGGGCTTCGGGCAGCCCCCATGCCTCCGGACCCTGCGCCGCCGGAGCCCGGGAGGGGAAGTGCCCGGCTGGGGGCGCAGGGTCCGGAGGCATGGGGGCTGCCCGAAGCCCGAGCGCTACCGGCTTCACGGTTTGCCGGGCAGCCTCCAGACCCTGCGCCCCCAGCTGGGCGCTTCCCCTCCCGGGCTCCGCTGCGCTGGGGAAGCGCCGGCCGGGGGCGCAGGGTCTGGGGGCTGCCCGGCAAACCGTGAAGCCGGTAGCGCTCGGGCAGCCCTTTTCGCGTGGCTGGGAGTGGGACGGAGAAGGGGGCGGAGTTAGGGCGGGGTTGGGGCGGGGAAGGGGCGGAGTTGGGGCGGGGAAGGGGCGGAGTTGGGGCGGGGCTGGGGGTGGGAAATGTGCGGGGCCAGGGCCCTGTGGAGGGTCCTCTTTTTTTATTTGTTATATATGGTAACCCTATACAAAGGTTGCAAGAAAACTCGGGAAATTAGGGTAGACGTTTGGGTTCAGATTTTCATAACTTGATAGGGGATTTAGACACAAAATACGAAGATACATTGAAAGGTTGAGATTTTCAACGCTAAGTTTTAAGAGTCGATAAATGGCCTCAAATTCTTTAAAAGAAGCTATATGAATAACTGTTGAAACACAAACTCTGATGAACAAAACCTTAATGGACTCAATTCAGTCCCAGTGTAATGGTGGGTCCAAATTAAATCCAAGATCTAGACACCTACAAAGGTTGAAAAGTTTATATCAGGAACTGAATTTTGCAGAGCTACTCATTTATAAACAAGCTAGATTTGACATTACAACCAATGTTTATTTACTTTTTTCCAAACCATATGACACAGCTATCTGTCCGAGCTTTTCAGAGACAATGCTTTTACTCAGGGGTCAGTAAATCTAATTACAAAGTCATCTGGCAACTGCTACTCAGCTTCTCAAATTTCCAAACTGAAGTTACAGAAAGCTTTACGACTGATGAGTCCTGGGCACGAAATGCTCCATAACAAAACCTGTGACCACCTAGGAATTTCTCAGTTGTCATTGTGCTATGCACAGTAGCCAGCTGTATAATGCTTGTCTGATGATACAAAGAGACATTTAACAATTCACCCCCAAATTATACCCTGGTACAGTGCTGAAACACATGCCAGAAGAATGGCATTGATAGTAGAGGTAATTGCAGAGAGTAAACAAAAACCTCCATTAATGCAATTTTGTCATTTTGATTTTACATTCACAAAACTCAGGAAATTCAGGGAATCCTTACAGAAAGAATAACTTTACTCTTGCACATATCATTTTTAATATGGTACCTGGTGATAACTTTAATGCTGATGTTGCTCCAATATAATCATTGGAGCAAAGAGCGAGGCTGATTATGGTATATATTAGGTAATTGATGTATGGTTGCTGTATGAAACATAACTTTGAATTTCCTGACAAGTGCATGTGAAATCTCAACCATAGCCTTGCACTGACAATTGTTAGTATTTATTTTCCTTGGTTTTATGAACACAAGATTTGCCATATTATATTGTACAGATCCAACATATCATCTCCAATAATGGTCATTAACTAGTGCTTTAGAGGAAGGCAAAACATTCCATGATGCACCTACCCTTCAATCACATTATACACACTTAAAGAATGGATTTATTCTCCATAAATTATTGTTGGCACTCTGCCCTTCAAGTCAACACATATTTTGCCACTGAGCAAGTTATGGGCTTCGCTTGCACAGCTGCAGAATGTATTAATGGTCACAAGTTATCTAGCACTTTTCAGGTTCAGCCAGAAATATTTCAAGAGACTGAGTGCATAAGTGCACTGTGCATAATTAGTACCTGATCCAATGCCCATTGAAGTTAACAGAAGTCTCTCTATTGACTTCAGTGGGCTTTGGGTGAGGACTCTTTTGCATACTGTTATTTTGGTGATCACACATTGAAATAAATATGTGCATTTATTTCAGTGTTCTTAGATATGACATCACACAAACAAACATCCATATGCTGTGTATTAGGATGTGTAATTAGTTAACATAAACACAGCTACAGCACATGTTCCTTGCATGTTGAAATGTATATCTAGATATCACAAATTGCAAAAATAAGCCCCAAAATGTGCAAAGCCAAGGCCTGATCTCCCTCCTTACAAGTGCCTTTTGGGCCTGCAAAATGAAACATAGGCACAAAGCTGAGCACTTGCACCTCTAACTGCTTGATTTTCATCCACAATGAAGGAGAAGAAAAGCATCCTGACACTGGGTGCATTAAGCTGCAGTGGAATATGAAGGCAAGGATTGGAAACCCCATTGCACAGGACTGCTCAAAATACTAGAAAATGCACTGTACAGAATAATCCTCATTAGCAGGGAGATGGAATGGATGTTTTCATAGGTCTTGTAGTGATTGTTGATCTGTCAGTACTAGCTGATTATTCTGGTACAACCTGAACAAACATCAAATCCATCCTTATTTAAGATTTTCCACAACTTGCATTATCTTGTTTGTGTTTCTAATGCTGTTTTATGGAATACTTGGTGGAACAGGGCTGAAATATAGACAAGACAATGCCATCCATGAAGAGCATTCCATTTTATGTTGGAAAACTTCCATCCAGGACACACCACACGATCCATTGTCTACAGCCAAGCTCTAAGATACAACCGCATTTGCTCCAATCCCTCAGACAGAGACAAGCACCTACAAGATCTCTATCAAGCATTCTTAAAACTACAATACCCACCTGCTGAAGTGAAAAAACAGATCAACAGATCCAGACGAGTACCCAGAAGTCACCTCCTACAAGACAGGCCCAACAAAGAAAATAACAGAACACCACTAGCTGTCACCTTCAGCCCCCAACTAAAACCTCTCCAGCACATCATCAAAGATCTACAACCTATCCTGAAAGATGATCCCTCATTCTCACAGATCTTGGGAGACAGATCTGTCCTCGCTTACAGACAACCCCCCAACCTGAAGCAAATACTCACCAGCAACCACACACCACTGAACAAAAACACTGACCCAGGAACCTATCCTTGCAACAAAGCCCGATGCCAACTCTGTCCACATATCTATCCAAGTGACATCATCATAGGACCTAATCACATCAGCCATGCCATCAGGGGTTCGTTCACCTGCACATCTACCAATGTGATATATGCCATCATGTGCCAGCAATGTCCCTCTGCCATGTACATTGGCCAAACCGGACAGTCTCTACGCAAAAGAATAAATGGACACAAATCTGACATCAGGAATCATAACATTCAAAAACCAGTAGGAGAACACTTTAACCTGTCTGGTCACTCAGTAACAGACTGAGGGTGGCAATTTTGCAACAGAAAATCTTCAAAAACAGACTCCAACGAGAAACTGCTGAACTTCAATTGATATGCAAACTAGATACAATCAACTTAGGCTTGAATAGAGACTGGGAATGGCTGAGCCATTACAAACATTGACTCTATCTCCCCATGTAAGTATTCTCACACTTCTTATCAAACTGTCTGTACTGGGCTATCTTGATTATCACTTCAAAAGTTTTTTCTCTTACTTAATTGGCCTCTCAGAGTTGGTAAGACAACTCCCACCTTTTCATGCTCTCTGTATGTGTATATATATCTCCTCACTGTATGTTCCATTCTATGCATCCAAAGAAGTGGGCTGTAGCCCACGAAAGCTTATGCTCAAATAAATTTGTTAGTCTCTAAGGTGCCACAAGTACTCCTGTTCTTTTTATGTATTTTGATATAACTAAATGCATGGTAGATATTTAAGAACATAGAATGTAAGCCATGTTTCCAGGGTAAGGGACTGTACCTGTAAAACTGAAAAGGACTTGGGGACAAGGTGGATAATAAACTGAAATAAACCCCCAGTGCAATGCTGTCGCAAAAGGGGAAACACAATGTTTGTGTATATATGAACAGGAGATATCAGATAGGAAGATGGAGGTAATATTGGCAAGGCCACTAGTGGAACTCTGTGTCCAGTTCTGGTGTCTACACTCTGGAAAATATATTGAAAAATTGGAAAGGAAGAAGAGCAATAATTCAAGTTCTGGAAAACCTACTTTATAGTGAGAGATTTAAGGAGCGTAATCTGTTTGGATTATTGAAGAGAAGTTTGAGAGGCAATTGACTAATCTGAATAATAAACAGCCATTAACACTAACAAAAAAAACCCACTTTACGCCAAAGAAATAATGGACTACATTTGCTGAACATAAAATATCACCCTGCCAGGTCAATTATGACACTGTATGTTTCAGACTACATGGCTGAGCTATTTAGATTTTCATGCACTGAACTGGGATTTTTAAAAATTAGTTGATCCACCTCTTTGAAGTATCTGAGATATATTAGGCATCAGACATTGCTGAAGGTTGAAAGATCAAATCCCATTAGAGTAGGCAATCAGAATTCTCTCAACTGAACAATCCATTTCTCCTCTGTTGCCCTTGTTAGTTTCTGCTAGTAATTACTGACTTACGTTTTAATTTATGAAAGAATGTTGACATAATGTTCCTGTTGTCAGATGCTACCGGTGTGGTGCTTCTGCTTTCTCCTGTTGATATCACTCGGCTGCGTGCGTGTGTTCCCTCTGTGTGCTGCCCCAGCTCTGCGTAGATAGCTGACACAGCAGACCCGAAGAGAACCCCCCAATAACCAGAGTCTAGTAAGGTATGAAGGCACCTCAGCCAGGTTTATTGCGACCCTGACACAATTGCAGTTCCCCGTAGATTACTTAGTCTACCGGGCATACTACGAGAAAGTGCCTCTTGGCAATGGACTCAGCTCAGTCAGTGGCGGGACTTTCCACTGCCCCCTCGGCTGGACAAAGACACCACCCCAGGGATACATTTTTATACACAGGTACCAACAAGTTACACATCACTCCTGACGTATTGAGGTGCAACCCCTCTACGCAGCAAGGTACAACCCCTCTACGTAGTAAGGTGCCGCCTCTCACCTTGTACATGTTGGTTCGATCAAAACAACTCTATCCATCATTTTACCCTTTTGCCCCTGTCATTGGGATGGGTCGGCCTGTTCCATGTTATCTGTGGAATGTTCCAGTATAGTGTATATTCTGATATCTGGTGTCTAGTACCTGTTAGGTATGTCTCTTTTTGCAGCATCAGCCCTTTCCTTGCCAGCTTCTGTGAGCAGGGCCTGCCTTTGGCTCACAGCTTAACTTTGCTTTATGTTAGCAAAGTCTTGACCATTTCTTTAGTTCAGGCCTCAGGCCTCATACTGGGCCTTTATCAGGGCCTTCACTTACTACAGTTCCTAGCAAATTGGACTGAAAATGAACATCTATGTAATTGGAGATAAAGAAGAGTTACATAAAAATGTGAAGCTGGAATATTAAATGCATTTCCAGATCAGTTATACAAAGCATCTTTCACAATACATATAGGTCCAGATTCTTAGCTGGTATAAATCAGCATAGGTTTATTGAAACCAATGGCTCTTTGGCCAGATCCTCAGTTGCTACAATCTTTTTTAAATCCACATTATACTTATTATTAAAGAATTCTGTTAAGAGTCAAATTCTGGCTGAGTGTGGAAGCACTGAAAGGATCTGTTTGAAGACATGCCATCCCTTTAAAGTTTCTTCCTTGGCTGACACAGCTAGGTACTACAATGATGGGCATGTTATGGATAGATGCTTAATTAAAAATAGAGATCTCTAGTTCCTCCTAGCAAAAGAGGTGGGTTGTCTGACTTGGACACCAGAGGAAAGCAATTATTCAATTGACAAACTTGTAGGGACTTCTCTCTACAACCAAACTAAAACAGATAGTATGGAAGCGGAACTTCAGTCACCCTGGGATGGACCCATCTCCTGTGTTTGTTGTGCTGGGCAATGTCATTCCCTCAAGCCTGATTAAAGGTATTTCAGGTGGACAGTGTGTTATTCCACCTTTGGGAAGACACCAGGCTTGGACAGTTGTATAATACAGAAACAGGTACTGCTTAACTGCTACCAAGAACAAGAGAATGCACTGTCTCCATGACTCTGCAAACCAGGATGCAAGGGATCTGTGCAGTGGATTTAGGCAGGATAGAACACTTAGATCCAGTTCTGCAAACACATATGTGCTTAACATTATATATGTGAGTAGTTCCATTGGCTTTAATGCACACATATGCAGGAAGTTAAGCACATGCATAATCATTTGTAGGATCCATGTCTCTGTAAAGAAGGCATGACAGCAATAATTGGTTTTCTGCTCCAATGTCAGCATATACCTGGTTAGGGAATTTGGAACAATCACAGGACTTTTAGGTTCTCAGTCACTATATGCAGTAATAAATTATTTCTGTTGCAGCACACCACTTTAGAATTTCAAATAATGAACATAATGGGCCTGATCTAAAGCCCATTAAGTCAATGGGTGTCTTCTATTTATCATCATTTGGCTTTGGATCATGGCAATAAGATTTACATTTTTCTTTACCCACCTTTTGTTATCTGTATATTATTTAGGGTTTGTATTTAATATTTTTTCTGCATATATATGCTATTTTAAAAATAATTCAGTAAGAAAGTTGCAAACTCTAAACAATTTAATTTGAGGAAAATTTAATTTTGCTGTAATGGAAAGTCCACTAATAGCTGACGTCCAGAGCACTATAAACTGGAGCATAGTTTGAATTGTTGCTTGAGAAAATATCATTAGTGGCATTTTATAAATATATGGTGACTTTCTGGGATTATTTGTCTATAAAACCTTATGTTATTTTGGTAAATAAAACATAACCCTTGGGTTATTTGGCCAGACTCTCTAGATATTTATATCTGGTTGTTGTAAAAGGATTTTTATTTTTTTCCTGTTCATGTTTACTTATTCTGTGGTATTAATATGGACTTTGGTCTGAAGAACAGTTACCTATTATACTGAAGACTATTTACTATTCCACAGTCTAATTTGAACTGCTGAACTAATTATCATTTTGCTTCCTGCTTTTGAAGAGGAGGCTATTTAGGATTCTTAGTTTTAACCTTCATGGAGCTATCTACATTTGACTCCATCTAAAATCCATGGAGGTTGGGGGTGGTCTGCACCTGACAGAAAAGGCACTCAGGGTTAGACTCTGTCTGTTAAGTAGATGAAACTCTGAAATAAATATATGTAAGTACCCCAATTACCAGTTACCTGTCTCTGAATGCCAGATACATACACTTCAAAGCAACCAGATCAAAAGCAATAGTCTTGATGTTGGCCTATCCAGTGCATTTAATGTCTCAAAAGCAGCCAGGCAGTTCTCAATTTTGTATTTTTAAAAGGAGAGATAGGCCTAAGCTGCAGAGTTTGGAATTTGATCTGATCTTCTAAATTCATGGCTGTTTGAATCTGAGGTTATAGAAATCAGGACCAGTCACAGTATTCTTCCCCAAAGTGGGATATTTAGATTTTTGATTTGGGTTTAGAAATCTCTCTATTGGTCTGAATCAGAAGTAGCATTCCATAATTGACGCCTAGTGTTCCAGGTAGAGAGAGAGAGAGCGAGAGAGAGAGGAGCTCATCTGAAGTGTTGTTTTATGTACCCCATCCTCATACATATATTTACATGCATTTCTAATATGGCTATCACCATGGAATCTAGATGCCATTTACATAAATTAATATTAAATTTACTCCAGAGTAGCATTTACATGAATAATCTCATTGAGCTCAATAGGCTGACTTGTCTGAATGAGCGCTGCTAAACAGACCCCAGAACTACTGAGTGGCCTGCCTGTATCATATAGAAGGTCAGACTAGATAATCATATGGGTCCCTTTTGGACCTAGAATTTATGAAAAATAAATAAGATTTACAGAATCTAACCCAATATGAAGGTGAAAATGTGGGATGGAAGGAAAGAGAGAATAGAAGGGAAGAATGGAAAAACAAGAGACAGCAACTTTTAAGTTAGATATTTTGATATATTCATTTTCCCATATTTTGTTTTATTACTCTGACAGAAAAGGTTTGAGCTGAAAGGAGAAGGACTCTACATTAGGCTTTGTGCTAGGGATAGATGTTTACTCCCTTTCTTCCCCATCCTCCAGGAAGTCCCTGACCCATGATATCCTGAAGGAATAAACATACAAACTTCATTTTTCATTTTTTCTATTTTGGGGAAAAAATAGAATCCCAGCATTTACTTTGCATTCTCAGTATTCTTGTGCATCAATTTTTGGTCACCTAAAAACACCCATTTCTCAGGTCCCCAAATGCAGGATATACATAGACTGTTCACATTTTAGCTCTTCTAATGAATTTGTCTGATTTCGTTTTACTCTAGGAATAGAATATATCTATTTTGCCATGCTTAAGCTATCAAAGTAGATTTTACTGCCTGTGGAGAAAGTTGAGCGGCACACTCAGTTTTATTATACAGACAAAAAGAGAAAATTCTCACACATTAAAAATAATTTGAAAGGGAAGGTTAAAGATGACCAAAAGCACAATAAAAGCAGAGCGGTTCTATTATTCTTTCTGAACTAAGATTTGTTTTCATGTTCAGCATTTGCATTTAAAATCCTGGTGCCAAGGAACTAAAAGTGAAATGTGCCACATATTCTCCAGCATGTAGATAAAACAAGACACCACCTTAATGACTTGCTACATTCCATTGTGCCTAGGTAATGGAAGTGAGGATGATAATTCATCCATAGGTATTAATGTCTTGTTTTTATAGTCTTCCATCAAATCATTAGTGCATGGAGCCAACTGTATCCCAACCCCTCTGACTGCACAGAATGGAGTAGAGCAAAACCTCAGGAAGTGAGAAGAGAATACAGCCTCAAAAGATCAAAACACCATGTAAGTTTTTAACTAACTTGTTTCCCTCTGCATATTATGTGGGAGAAGACAGGGGTTGGAGTGATTAGAAGAAAGGATCTAATGGTCTTAAAAACAATGAAAGGAACTAAATTATATGCATCATAAAGTAATTGCATGTATTTACACTATCTTAACAGTTGATTTATCTTTTAAAAGAGACACCATGCAGAAAATTAAGGACCAGATTCTCAGATGATATAGATTAACATAACTCTCTTCAAATCAACAGAACTATGTTGGTTTACACCAGGTGAGGGTCTTGCACAAAAAGTTCAGTAATAATAATTACTGTTTCTTTAAAAATCAGAGTTCCCACAACCTTCGAAAGTGTGGTTATCACAGCTGTCCAATCTGACCTTTTCCCCATGAGAAGAATTCATTTACACAGACCATTTACAAGGCAGAATGTTACTTTATTTCAAATAAGAATATGTGGAATATATGCAGCAGCTCTCCAAAGGACAGCGCATTCATTTGTGAAACGTGAAAGAGGAGAAGATGCTTTTGGGGAGACAGCCAGATACTAATGTTCTCGAGTGTTTCAATTTATACACCTGGGGTATCAAGACAAGAGACTTTTCAGAGGTTCCCAATGAGTGACACTAAACCAGGTTACCATGAATCTTATCTCCTTCATAACAGCTGATGTAGGACAGCCCACCGGATCTGATTTTCCACTCACGTTGTTGTAAATCAAGAGTTACGGTAGTATACTGAAGACAATGGAGTAGTCTTACATAGTTATAAGTGAGAGGACTTATCTTCAGAAACTGAGCACCATAGCCACTGTTTGTCTGCCCAGAGTGAGCATCTTCACTTACTTTCATTCTTTAGAGAAAGTAACCACTAGGCCTGAAGGACAGCAAATACCAGTTCATCCTTTGTAAATAATTCCCTTTGCTTACATGGCAGACTCCCTTTCTTTTTAAACCATCTGGCAAAATTTGTAAAAGTATATTTAAACAGATCTTTGAACAGATCTTTGGCTAATATATGCAACAGTGGTCAAAATTCCTCCCCTCTGTAGCCTTATTGGATTAATAATTTCTCAAATATTAAATTTCAAGCCAAGGTGCCATCAGTTACCACTTTTAATTTGGTATCTGAGCTCCCTAGGTCCAGCCTATAAAATTAAAAGAGTGTCCAATACACTTGCAATAACCAAATAACTACAATGAGCAAATTTCAGATCAAGACCTCTTCTTTGAAGAATATGACTGGCTCTCTCACATTTGATACAAATTTGCAAAACCTGAAGTGACTCCTGTAGTCTCTGCCTAACACTGCAGAACTATTTTTGGAGCAAGCAGAGTGGGACAAATTCCTCCCTGGTGTAAAGTAACTCCAATAAAGGTGAGAGGTAGACAAATTTTAAGAGACCGTTGAAACTTCAAAGAAGTGGACTTCGCCTGAATTTTACAGTAGATTGGCTAGTGCAGGAATATTGGATACGCTTTTTCTAAACTGTATAAACTGAACCTTGAGAGGTCATTACCAAATTAAAGGTGGCGACTGAAGACACATTGGGTTAAAATTTAATATCTGAATATTCACAAGCTGTTTGCTGTTAAATGTTAACACACCTGTCTTGTATACGCAGTAATTGCAAAAGTTCAAATAAAATGACTACTGCTACTTTTAGGCAAGTATTTGAAAGAGAACACATTGTAGGGAACATTCAGCAGAAGAGGAATGGATCTAAGTAAGCACCTGCTAATCTACCTTCCCTAGAACTCCCCGTGTTTGAACCAGCATGTCCTTAAAGAGTCAGTGTTGGAGTTAGCATAAGAGACACCCAGCTCTTGCACCAACAGGCAAATTCTAGACTGTTCTGCTCCAGTCACAGAGAATTAACACCCTGTTACTATCCAGAATGTCAGGAGCAGTGTGGCATCCCTCCCCACATCCCCTCCTGACATCACATCTAGAAGGAGTTAAATTCCTCAGGGATATCCTCCCATCAAAAGTTTCTGTACTCTCCTTAAACCTGATTCCATTGGAGCAAAGGGGGGAGACTGAATGTGGCTTCCAGAGCAGTGCACAGGTGTAATGATGTTGCTATGATGGTGTACGTGAGCATAAAGTACTAATGCTTCAGCATATCCCTTCAATCCACTTTGGCAGATGAAGACAAGAAATGGAAAATTACAAATATGTGAATTTTATAGAGCTATCAGTAATTTTACCTGGGAGAAAAATTAAGAATGTGATTTATAAACTGACACTAGCCTTAAAAGTGCTGCTTCAGCTACTGCAAAAAATTTCAGGTTATGTTTAGAACTACTAGAGGTGCACATTGCATGTGACTGAGGAGGTACAGACACTCCCTTTCATATATTGAAATTACACAGAGGACCAGGTGAGCTGGATGGATGGAAGTAGGGACCCCAAAATTGAACCAGAGAGCATCTAAAGCTGAGCTTCCAGTGAGTCACCAACAATTTCCCTAATGAATAGGGTTACCAGATAGCAACTGGGATGGGGGTGGGGGGCAATAGGTGCCTATATAAGAAAAAGTCCCAAAAAACGGGACTGTCCCTTTGAAAACAGGACATAGGGTCACCCTACTCATGAATAATGCTTCAAAGTTCATCAGCTGGAATTCTCAGAAAGACTCAGCCCCCGCAACTGGGACTAGATTTTCAAAAAGAGCTCACCTCCCTTTTGGGCACCAAAGGAAGTGGCCAGATTTTCAAAAGAGCTCAGCCCACTGGAATCTGAGCTCTTTTGAAAAATTAGCTCTCATCACAATGTGAAATGTAAAAAGGGATTTGGATCACAAGCCAAACTCCAGGAAGCTAATTGTACTAAGCTAAGCGTACTAAACTGCTCAAGATAGTTAAGACCAAAGCAGACTGTGAAGAACTTCAAAAAGATCTCACAAAACTGAATGATTGGGCAACAAAATGGCAAATGAAATTTAATGTGGATAAATGTAAAGTAATGCACATTGGAAAAAATAACCCCAACTATACATACAATATGATGGGGGCTAATTTAGCTACAATGAATCAGGAAAAAGATCTTGGAGTCATCATGGATAGTTCTCTGAAGATGTCCATGCAGTGTGCAGAGGCGGTCAAAAAAGCAAACAGGATGTTAGGAATCATTAAAAAGGGGATAGAGAATAAAACGGAGAATATATTATTGTCCTTATATAAATCGATGGTATGCCCACATCTTGAATACTGCGTACAGATGTGGTCTCCTCATCTCAAAAAAGATATACTGGCACTAGAAAAGGTTCAGAGAAGGGCAACTAAAATGATTAGTGGTTTGGAGAGGGTCCCATATGAGGAGAGATTAAAGAGGCTAGGACTTTTCAGCTTGGAAAAGAGGAGACTAAGGGGGGATATGATAGAGGTGTATAAAATTATGAGTGATGTGGAGAAAGTAGATAAGGAAAAGTTATTTACTTATTCCCATAATACAAGAACTAGGGGTCACCAAATGAAATTAATAGGCAGCAGGTTTAAAACAAATAAAAGGAAGTTCTTCTTCACACAGCGCACAGTCAACTTGTGGAACTCCTTACCTGAGGAGGTTGTGAAGGCTAGGACTATAACAGCGTTTAAAAGAGAACTGGATAAATTCATGGAGGTTAAGTCCATTAATGGCTATTAGCCACAATGGGTAAGGAATGGTGTCCCTAGACTCTGTTTGTCAGAGGATGGAGATGGATGGCAGGAGAGAGATCACTTGATCATTACCTGTTAGGTTCACTCCTTCTGGGGCACCTGGCATTGGCCACTGTCGGTAGACAGGATACTGGGCTAGATGGACCTTTGGTCTTATGTTCTTATGTTCTTATGAATTCTGGGTAAAGACTGTAAATTCTATGATTAAGTTGGTGTCATTTTAATTTGTGCTTGGGCTATTTGGCTGCCATAGAAAATGGAAAGGACAGAGCATTGATTGGTGCATTAAGCTTTCCACCAGCCTGGCCCTGAAATTTAACTACTGGCCAGGTGTCCCACAGTTAAGGTTAAAAACATTCATGCAGCTTGTAAATAAGTATGGCAACAGAAATTACTGCAGAGAGCTGTCAGAGTGCCTTTCAGCAGCTATAGAATCACAAATAAACTTAAACAATTACGTCTTTGATGTTTTGCTAAAGCCTGAAGAGAGACTGAGAAATGTGAACCAAGAAACTCACCCAGTCTCAACCAACTGATAATTAAAATCACACGTGTTTACCTCTCTACATTGGTTAATTTTGTGTTTCTTGCTCCCTACCCCCTCCCCATTTTCTTCTAACAGCAGCTTGTTACAAAAGTCAGCATTTTAATTTATATGGGCCTGATTCTGTTCCCATTGAGTTTGATAGGAGCTGAATCCAGCCCTAATTTTGGACTTGCCGTTTATATATAAAATCCTGCTATCTTTATTCAGCAAAATTTGCCTAAATTAGGACTGCAAGATTTGGCTTCCTGTTTATGTATTGTATTTGACAATGCTCAAGGGTTAAATTGAAATGATCAAGGAAGAATTCCATTCATACTCAGAACACAAAGACACCAGGAAAGTGTAAACTTCATTCCTTGCCCTGGTTTTGCTCCTCTCTGGACTTCCCAGCTCACAATAACCAGAAGCAGAGCTAAAATAAAGTAAGAATTTACCTTTTCAAATATGGTTCCAAATATGATAAAATATTACCATAGTCATAATATACATGAATTAATTCCATAAACAAGAAATGGAACTTCCTCCCAAAGTCAGTTTCTGGACTTTTAGAAGGAAATTAAAGAATGATGGAATGCAAGTTGTACATGTAGTTGATAAGGCTCTGTGGAATAGCTTTCCAGAAAGCTTGAGACAAGTGCATATTCTAGGACTGAAAGTTACATTTCTATTGTGTTGCTGTCAGTCACTTTCACCCAGCAGAGGTATGCAAACAACTCTAGAAACTCAGTAAAATGAACAAACAAAAACGCCTTCATCTTATTTAAAAAAACATTGAAAAGAATAGAGGTTTTTTTTTAAAAAAAGCCTGTCCAGCCCCCAGCTCCAACTGCTCAGCTTTTCAGAGTGGTTCACAGACAATTGGCTCTCATTTCAAGTATAAATCTGGAAGCAGCCTTTGTTGAGAGCTGAAGAAAAGTTTCTACCTCCTCTGGTGAGTTTACTGAAGGGCTCAGTACCTAGATTACAAGGGCACGGTGTCCTGAGTGAAAAGTAAATCTAACTGTGTGTTTAACAGGTTTTATATGGGGCAGTATCATAAAAGATCTTGTCCAAGGGAAGGATAAGTGTACCCAAAAAGTTAGGATTATGGATAAAGAAAGAACAGTTATGGTTCATCCTAAGGGTTTTTTTTGTTTTGTTTTCCACTATAGGTTCACCCAAATGCTTTTTTTTTTTTTAATATTTGTATTGTGTAAAACCTGTTTCAAGTTATTTTCTGTTCTATGCAAATACATTCTCTCTTAATTGCTCCAACTCTAACAGCTGGGAATAGTTCTCTGGACTGTGAAATGGCTGCAGTAACAGAAGGGGGAAAGCCTAACCAGACTGCCTTCCAAGCACACTACTAGGTATTCGGAGAGGGATCGGAGATGCCTTTTGTCCATGGAGATTTTAAAACTCCTAAAATAAGGGTCACTTGGGTGATAGCAAAACCATCTAATCAAAAGGTCCAACAGCTGATTATTAGGAGACTGAAGTCTTCACTTCTCTTCACATCCAACTTTCCTAATACTGTGTTCTGAAACAAAGAGGGAGGTTATAAGTGACTGAAGAAAGTCTCATGAAGTCGCAGTTGCTTGGCAGTCCAAAAGATGTTCAGGTACTGCACGTATAACTAACTCTGAGGAGAGCTATAGTCTATGTCCTACTTAGTATTCATTCCTTCTTGTAATTCTAAGAAAGGAAACACTGTCCACAGTGATTTGAAGGTGACTGGATAAGACTGAAAGGTCTTGATCTCAGTCACAGTAACTCAGTACACACAGATGACAATGTGCTGTGGGATTTATATAAAACGTGATTTTCTGTAATCCCTGAAGCAAAATAAAAGAGTAGAGGGGATTAATCAAAAATGCTGAAGGTTTGTTTTTTACTTATGGGCTTAAAATGATGCTTTTCCACAATTCTGTGGGTAATTTACTTCTATTCCCTGATTCTGCATTGTACTATTAACAAATGAAGAAATTGTCTTTTGCAATTGATATCTGTTTACAAAGTCCATACTTTTTTTCTTTTATAACAAGAGTTTTATCTTTTTTCCTAAAAACAAGCAAACAGCCCACTAGCAATAAGCAACCATGAACTAAGCGATACCTTTGTTGTGCAGGAGGCAGTTAAATAAAGAGGCAAAATAGATAGATTTCAGCTTCCACTTTCCAAGGAGTTATTATAAACAGTAAGAAATTGTATATATTTACTTTAATGTTTAACTTGATTATACTGCCCTATTAATATCCAGAGCTGTTCAGCTATAACAGGAGTGGCCAACCTGAGCCTGAGAAGGAGCCAGAATGTACCCTGCCAAAGAGCCATAGTAATATGTCAGCAGCCCCCGTCCCGCTCCCAGCATCTCCCACCCACCGGCAGCCCTGCCGATCAGTGCCTCCTCCTCCCTCCCCACACCTCCCGATCAGCTGTTTCGTGGCATGCAGGAGGCTCTGGAGGAGGGGAGGGGGAGGAGTGAGGGCACAGCAGGCTCAGGGGAGGGGGCGGGAAGGGGTGGAGTGGGGGACAGGGCCTGTGGCAGAGCCAGGGGTTGAGCAGTGAGCACATTGGAAAGTTGGCGCCTGCAGCTCCAGCCCTGGAGTCGGTGCCTATATAAGGAGCCGCATATTAACTTCTGAAGAGCCGCATGGGGCTCTGAAACCACAGGTTGGCCACCCCTGAGCTATAATATCACCAGAACTTGATCCAAAACCCTTTAGCATTACAGGAAGACTTTCTGCTGTGTTTGGTGAGTTTTGGGTCAGGACCACCTCAACCTGATGAACTTTGTCAGCTTTTTTGGGGGTGCGGGGGAAAGAGAAGAGGGAAAGAAATGTTTCAGGCTATGAAATATCTAATAGATTGTTCCACTATCACAATTGTGCAGAAGAGGGAAAGTTTTTGTTTTGTTTTAATTATTTTTAAACATATGTGAAACAGCTGGGTACTTTGAAATATAATTTCATAAGTGCCCAGATGGTATTTATTCCTGCTGGAGTGTTCATGCATTGTTTTGTTTAATAGAACCCCATTGTGTGAAAAAGGGCACATTGTTTGGAATGTTTATTTTACATAACATAGGATGTTTGAGGATGCCCTTTCCACCTCTCCGGTCTTCTGTACCTGGGAACAACAAAAAGACCCTTGATTGCAGCATAGTGATTTTTTTTTCTGGTCAGGCATTGTAGACAATAGCTTGTTACAATGCTGCATTCAGGGGAACACGCTCCAACTGAAGGGAGGAGATGCTATTGTCATTTCACTGTGACCTTTTTAATCTCACCTCCTCGTGCTCCCAGACTCATGCTTGTTTCCTTGGTACTGATCTGATGTTACAGATGGATCCTGTCCCCATTGTAACTGCCAGGCCCACAGGTGGTTTCACATTGCAATGGGGAAAAAATAAATAGGCACCTGGCTTCTCCCCTGTGAACACATCAGCTTTTCTCTCAACTTGGTCTCTGTTTTAGAATCTTATGGGAGTTTCTTATGTCCTAGCAACCACTTGAGGTTGAACAGGCCTGACCAAGATTCTAGCAGCAGCAGGGTCTATTCTTACGTTATGCAGTCAATGCAGGGGGTCATTCTGAATTGATATTTACTGCTACAGCATTCTGCCACTTCTGATACTCATTTTCTTCAGAATTTAAGCTTCCAGTAAGAATTAAGTTTCTAGCCCCTGTGGTTGCACCAATACCCTTTGAATGTGAACTGATGCAGTGTTTTAGAACTATTCTTTCTCTCTGCAGACAATAGCTCTAAGAAACTTGTGAGCTGCAGTGTAATTATTAGTCTACAGGGTTAACAGTCTACATGTCAACATTGTTTACTCGGTTACTACTGATCAGAGTAGTAGAAACATCTCTATCTGGAAATCGTGTACCGACTTGTGTGTTGTGGGTGCAGATTGAGAGATTACCTCCCTAGTGAGCCCTCTGGTGGGAAGGTTCCAGCTCACTACATAGCTTTCAACTTGCCAAGGGTCTCAGCCCCTCTCAGTTATCCTGGCCTTTGAAACATGTGGCAGTGATTAGAACTGTGGGGGGTGGGGGGGTGTCCAATATTTCAACATTTATTTTCATCTCATAAGCATTGCAGCAGTTGAGCCAAGGAAGCGTGTGCTGTATCATAGAAGACATAGTACAATGGGGAAGCAAGGCCTAAAGAGAAGAATGGGGGCATGAGGGACCAGAACTACAACTCCCATGAAGCACTACAGCAACGCAGGTGGACACACATGGTCAAAAGTTATTTTGTTTTGATTTTACCAATGGACAATTCCGCTGAAATTAATCTTTTCCCATGGAAAATTCTGATTTGAATAAAATCCCATTTTCGGACAGGAAAAGTATGTAATTAGAAGTTTTAGACCAGCTTTAACAATGACCCAGATGAATACAAAGCATCACAGTACATATAGCAACAGAGGCAGAAGCTAGAGAAGAATGGTCAGCTCCACTGCTGTATCATTGCTTGCAGGAGCACATGCAGCCTGTATGCAATTAATCATTTCATTACCACATTTTCAGTTGGTTACTTGGACACAATCATGTGAGTTTCAACGTCTTGATATTTCTTGCTGCAGTCTGAAACAACAAGACAGTTGGAAAAGCCCATATTATGCTATCTCATGTTCAAAAACAAAAGCATAGCAGCCCTGGAACTGGACCGAGTCTTTGGAGATTACCCTATACCCACTGCTGGTCATAATTTCCAAGCCACAGAACAAGAGTTTTCTATTCTGAACCTCAAATCCACATATCATATCTAGATTGCAGCTAAGGACTAGATTGTGAGATAATGATCCGCTTGGGGGAGAGGGGAGGGGATGGATGAACATTGTTGCACTGTCCCCAAGGCAGCCCAGGAGGGAGATTGTGACTCTGCTCCCCTGCTGCTCCAGGAAGAGAATAAATTGCACCAGATTTCTAGCTGGCACAACATACTCCGCCTGACACTCTGGTGCAGCTATGTGGCTGGGCATACTGAATGGTAGAGGCAAGGCTCCATCCCATCGTGTTCCATCCCTCCTAATTGCAACTCTGAAGAGCCTGCTTCTCTTCCTGTTCTGCTGCTGTTCATGATGTGGGTAGCTGCACCAGGGGATGCAGGGATTGTGGCAGGGCAACAGCCTCCCAAGCACACACACACCCAGTACCCCCTTGTAGCTAGAGGGGACACTGCAAACACCCTGCCTTTGTTTACCCTCTGCAGGTATCCTTAAATAAACTCCACCAGTCTAGAGTCCTTAAGACATTCCACTTCTGGGCCTAATTTATTTATATAGAAACACTCAGTCCTGGGAGGCCTTTTCCTCTCTTGCCCCCCACAGAGAACCTTCTCCCCCAGGCTACTCCCAGGCCTTCCCACCTGCAGTCCTTTTCCCTTGGTGTCTGACACAGAATCCTGGAGCTTCTCCCTTTTCCAGGAACTGAGCCAAACCTTCCAGCTTCATTCTGGTTCTTCATTATGTTTGGCAGGCTACTTCTAGCCATACCTGAATGGCATCATTTGGTTCCTGAAGTCTCAGGCTCTCCTGCAAATTTCTGCTTTCTGGAATACAACAGGAGCCTTCTAACTCTCTACAGCTTCTCTCTGCCACAGCCTCCTCTAGTTGTTTCTTTTTTATGGTGAAGTAGACTTGATTTAATAGTCCATAGCTGCCACCAACGATAATTCCTCAATACTTAGTTTATATTCTCTCGCTCTGCCCTGTCTCTTTCAGGTAACATAATGTCTTTTTAATAAATACTCCATTTCCCTGATGTTTTTACTAAATAACAATAACTTGTTACTTTAAGACATTTTAATTCTTCAAAAAGTTTTCCCTTTCTTTATCAAAGCCCTTACATACCCATAAGAAGTGATCAGTTGTTTCTTCAACTTTATTGAGAGCACATTGTCCATCTTTGTCTATTTATTCAAAAATAATTTGTTTAAGCCACAATGGCCAGTTAGTACTCTAAACAAAGCACTAATTAATCCTATCCAGGCCCTGAAGTAAGTTATCCAAAACTCTCGGGCACAGTTCAAAAAAAAGTCTTCCTTTTTCCATTAATCCAATTTTTTATCATTCCTTTTTTAAAATTTTTGTACTTGGCTTTTGAATTCTGTTTAGTCAAGGGAAATGGTGTCAATTCTTTCATTTCTTACAGCATTTTGAGCTGCTTTGTCCACCATATTGTTCCCTCTTACCCAATATATCCTTCCTTAGCTTTGCTTTTCTGCTGATATCATCTGCTTCTTTTCCCACCCCTTTGCATCCATTCTCTCACCAATAGACTCTTCTTCAGTTTCCAAAGTGACTTCATTTGGGTTCAGAAAATCCTTCATCTCCCACAAAAACCCCATTCATTTCCCCTACCCGCTACTGTCCAGGCTAGCCCAACCCCTTTAGTGGTTTCCTGTTTCCCTGTGGCTCTTTATAGAGACCAGTTGCCTCCTATCAGGCCCCCATCAAGGCTGTTAATGAGAAACAGATGGGCTGGCCAGTTTCCTGTTAGGGTATGTCTACACAACAACTAGACACCTGTGGCTGGCCTGTGCTAGCCCACTCAGGCTGGCGGAGCTCAGACTGTGGGGCTGTTTCAATACTGTGTAGACTTCCAGGCTCAGGCTGGAGCCTGGGCTGTAGGACCCTGCAGGTCCATGAGGGAGGCTATTGCAATGGAGCATAGTGCACCTGTAAATAAAAATATTTAAGAAAGATTATCTAATATTGGACACTCTGGCTAAAGTTTTCAAAAGCACATAAGTGACTTAGAAGCCTAAGTCTCATTTTCAAATGAGACATGCTGTTATAAGCCACTACATTCCCCTCAGGAGCAGGAAAGTTGTTGGCAACTAGCATCACCACCATTCCCCACTTGGGAGGCTGTCTGCTGCCAGGATTCCATTGCAAAAACAAACCTTGTGTGAATCTGACCCAATATTTAAAACAAAATCTGGCTCCATGGACAGCTGTTCTTTTCTCACTCCCAAAATACTGGGAGGGAAGAGGGGGAGAGAGAAGCAGCTCTCTAATGGGAAATGCCAGGAGCATGCTATTTCATTGATCAGCAGAACAGTAACACTCCCTGTTCCCACTTTATGTCTTTCCAGAGATTACTCCTGGAAAATTGGAGTCAGAGGCTGGTACCTTCATTAAGCAACTGACACAAGTTATATGACAAAGAAATATGTAAAAGGTCAATCTGTGCCAGCTTGCATTGCAAGTATGAAATACAGACTCAATGGTCCCATATGGAAAGGCTATACAAGGCTTCCTGCACTGGCTGTGCATTTGTCCAGCCTATCATCTTTCAGACCAGATAATGCCTGATACATTAAGGCAAACCTATAGTAAAAAAACCATGCTTCATTGTGGGAAGCTGTAGGAGCTCAAGTACATCTTTCAGTTCTGGGAACATGTGATGGTTCTTAGGGTAGCAAAGATTTGTTAACCACTTCCTCCAGGGAGGAGAAGTCTTTCTTGTGGTAGCTGGTTGTCAGCTCCCTGGTACCACCAGTCTTTCAGACACTGAAGCATTCTCCTCTGGGCTACATCAGCCCTAACTTTGCCTTGCAGGTTAACAATAGGTGCACCCCAATCCTTGAGTTCCTTTGATTCGTTCCCCTGTGATATCCAGCTCCTAGCACTGACTACTCCCAGATACTCTGCACTCAAATGCGCAGTGTACCCCAGTTTACCAGTTTTACTTTAAACCACCACTCCTGTAAACCTCACAGCACTTCTAAGCATTTATGATAAAACTGAAGTAGGTATATTCAATAAAGAATAAAGATTTAACTAGAATCAAGAGAAAGTGGTGGAAACAACTGGTTACAATACAAAATAAAATGCCAACGTGGGTCTACACTTATCAATAGCTACCTTTCCTATCTAATAAAGCAGATTTTCCCCAAAAAGTTCAGTCTTTTGGGAAGCTGGCTGGTTTCAGATGACCCAGGATCCAAGCAATCATGAATGCCCCTTCTCCTTAAGGGGTTTCCTCAGTGAATGGATGCAGAGTATCTTCTCCCCCCCCCCCAACTCTGTTATACTGAAAACAGCCTTTAATTTCTTTTCACAGACAGAGTGAACCCTGCTCTTTTGGTAAAGTTTCTTTTTCACCCTTAAGTGCTTCCAACTGTTTGTCATCGCCTCTGATGGTTTCCTATTCAAAGTCTTAGTATTGCACAAAACTAAACAATTGAGCCTGGTATTGCATCACCAGCCAAACAGGGTGGGGGTAACAACTCCCCCTTCCCTGAATGACCCATTACGAAGAAATTTGGTGACTAATCTTTATTTTCACTCTACCACAAAGCATACTTTCTATATAAATACATCATTCCTTAAATATTACCCATATATATATCAAACAATGATTATTAATCTAGACAAGTTAGAGCTTTCTGTAGATACTTTACATGTTATTCTTTATGGAGGAATATCCCACAAGACATGTTTGGTGTAATGGGTTTGTCAGGTCTGAGGTGAGAGTTGTTTGCAAAGAACATGAAATCCCTTGCCAAGGCGTCTTCATGTCACCTTTGCAGTTTGTGGGACTATGGGCTTGGCTACATTTGCGAGTTAGAGCGCATTAAAGCAGCCCCAGGCGCCCTAACTCCTGATGTGTCCACACTGGCAAGGCATGTAGAGCACCCGGTCTGCCCCTGGTAATCCACCTCCATGAGAAGCATAATGCTTGCTGCACCACGGCTGGAGCACCACGGCGCTAGTGTGGATGCCCTGGTCTATTAATGCGCTCTGATCGGCCTCCAGAAGTGTCCCACAATGCCTGTTCTAGCCACTCTGGGCATCACTTTGAACTCTACTGCCCTGCTTTCAGGTGACCAACCATCAGACCCGCCTTTTAAATTCTCTGGGAATTTTGAAATTCCCCTTCCTGTTTGCTCAGCAAGGTGTGGAGTGCTCGCAGTACATCTTTCCAGGTGACCATGCCTCCACGCGCCAGGCGATCCCCCGTATGGAGCAATGGCAAGGTGCTGGACCTCATCAGTGTTTGGGGGGAGGAAGCTGTCCAGTCCCAGCTGCACTCCAGCCATAGGAATTACGATACCTTTGGGCAGATATCAAGGGACATGATGGAAAGGGGCCATGACCAGGACGCACTGCAGTGCAGGGTTAAAGTGAAGGAGCTGTGGAATGTCTACCACAAAGTGCGGGAGGCAAACCGCCGCTCCAGTGCTGCCCCCATGACCTGCCGTTTCTACAAAGAGCTGGACGCGATACATGGGGGCGACCCCACCTCCACCCCGAAGACCACCATGGACACTTCAGAGCCTAGTTCAACAAGGCAGGAGGAGGAGGAAAGCAGGAGCGAGGGTGCTGAGGAGGAGGGACACAGCCTGGCATCCCTAGATGCATGCAGCCAGGAGCTGTTTTCAAGCCAGGAGGAAGGTAGCCAGTCACAGCGGACAGTGCTTGGGGAAGAACAAACAGCAGAGAGGTGCCCGGTAAGTGGCTTTTATTTTGGGAAGGAAGTTGTTCGGTGCGGGCTCCTGGGGCGAGGAGGGTTAGGGCTGCATGCATGCCTAGATGCGGAATAGGGCATTGATGTGCTCTCTCACATCGCAGTAATCGGCCTCAGTGATCTCTTCAAAGGTCTCATGCAGAAGCTGGGCAATCCGCTTGCGCAGGTTCCTTGGCAGAGCTACTGTGCTCCTTGTCCCAGTAAGACTAACATGTCCGTGTCACTGTGCTGTGATGGTCGGGGGGGACCACTGCTGCACACAGGCAAGCTGCATATGGGCCAGGGCAGAAGCCGCATTGTAGTAGAAGACCCTCCCTTGCTTCCCAGGTCACCCTGAATAGCGAGATATCTTCCAGGACAAACTCATCCTGTGGAAAACATGGGGACAGTGTTCAGTATAGGGGCCCCCTGCAGCTCTTGGCTCTCCCCAAGGCACAGAACCCCAGAGGACAGTACGGCCATGAAACAATGCCCCTGTGCTTACTCACTATTTTGGGGCTCCTGTGGGTTATGTGCGCTCACTTTTGGATGGGCAATTTCTGATACCGTGTACACTATACTTGTCTTTAAGTACAGCCAAATCATTGCTCTGTCTGGTGTGAACAATGCTGCCTCTGTGAAGTGTTGCATTTTGGCTTTACAGATGCAACCTTGAGATCCCAGCCGTCCTTATCAATGGCCGAAAGACTCCAAAGAATCAGGAAGCGTCCGCGAAGAAGCAAAGATGACATGCTGCATGAAGTCATGCAGCAGTCCCTTAATAAAAATCAAAAGGTGCAGGAGTGGCGGGAGAGTGAAAGAAGGGTCCGCCAGCAGAATGCGGATCGCTGGCACCAAAGCACGGAGCAGCTGCTAAGCATCATGGAGCACCAAGCAGACTCAATACAGGCGCTCGTAGCAATGCAGGCGGAGCACATCCGTTCCTGCCTCCTCCCCTCCCCCCCCAGTCCTGGTCCCAAAAAACTCTTTCCCTTGTGCCCCTATGTCACCGCCAACCCACTTTCCCCAACATCCGGGATCTTATCGCCACCAGCTGCCTCCAACACTTATAGCTTCACCACCCAGCCCTGCAAACTACGACCCTTACCCACTGCACTCAACCCCAATCACCATGCATTTTAGCCAGCCTGAAGTGCAGCACTCATTGCACAGCACTCCAGACAGGAAGGCCGAATATGATAACAGGACATACGCAAATCTCTGATTGTCCCGTTACCCACCCCATGACCTTCCCTCATCCCACACAGCACAGATGTGTCATGCCCTTTCCCAAGCAGTTGTGTCTCTTTTCAATAAATGAATTTTTTGGTTTTGAAAACATTCTTTATTATTGCATTAAGTAAAGGATACCGTAGCCCAGGAAAGCAACAGGCACTGCAAGTCAGTGCATCATACATAGCAAACACAGATTCCTACTAACATTGGAACCACTGCACTTCACTCGCGTGCAGGGCACTAAACATTACTGGTGGCTTTCACATCAAATTGCTCCCTCAAGGCATCCCTAATCCTTGCAGCCCCGCATTGGGCCCCTCTAATAGCCCTGCTCTCTGGCTGTTCAAATTCAGCCTCCAGGTGTTGAACCTCTGAGGTCCATGTCTGAGTGAAGCTTTCACCCTTCCCTTCACAAATGTTATGGAGGGTATAGCACGCGGATATAACTGTGGGGATGTTGTCATCGGCCAGGTCCAGCTTCTCATACAGACAGCGCCAGCGGCCCTTTAAACAACCAAAAGCACACTCCACAGTCATTCTGCACCGACTCAGCCTGTTGTTGAACCGCTCCTTGCTGCTGTCAAGACTCCATGTGTAGGGTTTCATGAGCCATGGCATTAAAGGGTAAGCGGGGTCTCCAAGATCACAATGGGCATTTCGACTTCCCCTACTGTGATCTTCTGGTCTGGGAAGAAAGTCCCGGCTTGCAGCTTCCTGAACAGGCCTGTGTTCTGAAAGATGTGTGCGTCATGCACCTTTCCGGACCAGCCTGCGTTAGTGTCAGAAAAGCCCACAGTGATCCACAAACACCTGGAGAACCATAGAGAAATACCCCTTCCAATTTATGTACTTGGAGGCTATGTGGGCTGGTGCCAGAATTGGAATATGCGTCCCATCTATCGCCCCTCCACAGTTAGAAAAACCCATTTGTGCAAAGCCAGCCACAATGTCATGCATGTTACCTGGAATCATGGTTCTTCTGAGCAGGATGCGATTAATGGCCCTGCAAACTTGCATCAACACAACTCCAACAGTCGACTTTCTCACTCCAAACTGGTTAGCAAACTGGCCAGCTTCCAGATTGCAATAGCCACCCACTTCTCCACCGGCAGGGCAGCTCTCAATCTCGTGTCCTTGCACCGCAGGGTGGGGGCGAGCTCAGCACACAGTCCCATGAAAGTGGCTTTTCTCATCCAAAAGTTCTGCAGCCACTGCTCGTCATCCCAGAATTGCAGGACAATGTGATCCCACCACTCAGTGCTTGTTTCCCGAGCCCAAAAGTGGTGTTCCACGGTGGTGAGCATGTCCGTGAATGCCAAAAGCAATCTCATGTCGTATGCGTTATGCGAGTCAACATCGTCAAACTCCTCACTGTCAGTTTGTATCTTAAGGAGTAACTCGACTGCGATTCGTGACGTGCTGGCGAGACTTGTCAGCATACTCCTCAGCAGTTCGGGCTCCATTCCTGCAGACCAAAAGGGAAGACAGAGCGTGCAGTACAAAAAATGTTGAAAGATGGCGCCAAATGTGGACGGAAGCACAGGGATTGCTGGGATGCGAAGTGATGCATCATGGGGCATTTGGACAGGACCCAGAATGCCCCGTACCCACCCGCCCCCTTCCCACAAGCCACAGCGCCAGAATGGGAAGAGGTGCTCTGTGGGATAGCTGCCCATAATGCTGCTGCAAGTGCAGCAAATGTGGCCACACCAGTGTGCTTGCAGCTGACAGTGTGAACGCACTGCAGCGCTTTCCCTGCTGCGGTCTCCGAGGGCTGATTTAACTCACAGCGCTCTACATCTGCAAGTGTAGCCATGCCGTATGAAAGCTGCAGACACCTGCTGTAATTTGTCCATACCCTGAACAATAAAGCCTTTCATTTCCCCGGCTATCCATTCTCTGCTGGTTCCTATGGTACGGAAGCCACTCTCCCATTAAGAGTGGACCATCCTTTGCAATTGCTGTGCATCTAATTTAGGGAGACTCACCTGTAGGGAACAGTACTAATGAAAAAATAAAACAAGACAACAAGCTTGTGAACCACTTATTTTCACTTAGCTGCAAATACTTACATTAAAACAGGAAGAGGAAACAGAAAAACCAACGTAAGAGACAAAAAAAATCCTATGAGACATACTCAGGAGCCTTCCTGCAGATGTCTGTACTATCCAAACAGGCAGACATTGCAATAGTATTAAAAAAAGATTTTGTAGTTGTCTATTGAGGATATATGCTGCTCACAACAGGGCTGTTGATACATCAGTACTGATCGAAACCAACACTTACATATAGGAAACACATTTGGGACTGACCTGCTTTAATTGGTCAGTAAGTCAGTTTTTATATACTGATCAAAATAATAAATATGAACTAAAAAGTCAAGGGGAAAATATCTGTCGTGTCTCATTACAGTGGGCTGGATTCAGACCAACACTTCTATCCAGAAAAAATTAACATACTAAAGCATGGTCTGAGGCCAAAACAAAGAGACCTTAGAATGGAGGTGGGAAAGGGAAGGATGTTTATTTGGAAATAAGATGTGACAGAGGCACAGGAAATGCAAGAAACCCAAACTATTTATTCAGGAGAGCAAGTACAGTCCTGGATGGATTTGGAAAACATACCATGGTAGACTAACAAACCCACCTCAGAAAGTACATCTGTGGAGAGAATAACCTGCTGGGTGGAGATCAGTAACCTGAAATATGTAACAGGCAGACTAGAGAGGATGACAGAAGCTGTCTTATTCCATAGGAGAATGACACCAACCTTGACACCAGAGGCTGGGTCTGTGGCACACTCTGCTGAGGAAAGGAAACACTCTAGAAGTATAATGTTTTCTTTATCACTCTCACTGCACAGATTATATCTATGGAGATTAGTTTTTATGCACTTTTAAGACTAGAAAGCTCATTCAAGCTCTCTCTATTTTTCATAAATCTTGTTTTACTTCAACTTGTGGACTTCTATTTGTTTCATGTCTTGTCTACAGTGGGATTTGAGTCACTAGTGTAGCTATACCAGTGCTAACCCTATATAGACACAGCTTACTTCAACCTGGAGCCAGTAAGACAGACTGTGGAAATTTCACACAGGCCAGCCTGGAACAGTTAAACAACTGTTAGTCTCTAAGGGCTGGTTTACACGCAGAAGTTGCATCAGTTGAATTTAAATTGATTTAGTTAGAAACTGAATTAAGTTTAAATCAATACAAGCCAGGTTTAAATTGACTTGAGTGTCCACAGAGAGGTTTGCATTAGTTTAACTGAACTGTTTTAAAGAAATACCTTCAGTTTAATTGGTGCAAATGTGTGGGCAAATAAAGCCCAAACAAAGATAGCAATGCAGGAAGGTCTGGAATCTTCTGTTTGTTTGAAATTGTTGGTGCAAAGGGACACAGACTAAGGAGTTCCCGTGAAGTATCAGTTTCAGGGCTGGGGGCCTCATCGTGATGCATCAGAAATACACTGTTCTCATCTGTGGTCACAATGCAAGGGGCATAAGGTGATAATACCCAATATTTGCATCCTGAAAATACAAAGAGAGAAAAGGAGCTTCTGGCCTCTATTCTCTGGAAGCTATAGTCTCAAGTATCCTAAAAGCAAAGAAAGCAGCCAAGGTCCTGATTCTGCTATCAAACTAAGTTGATGCTGTTATAACTCTGTTGACTTCAGCTGAATTATCCCTAATTTGTATTGGTGCAAGTGAGATCAGAATTAGGCCTTTACTAGTGCAAACCATCTACAGTCAGGATCCAAAAGACCAAACTGGAGTATATGGAACTACTTCTTCCCAGCCATTGAAACAGCAAAATCTACAAACAGGAATAAAAGAGAAACAATATGTCACAGACGTTAGTCACATTGCTTAATGTACTCCTGTACAGTGCTCAGATATCACAATGATAAGCATGGTACGAGAACCTATATAGAATAAAATAGAAAGGGACAAAAGTCTCTTCCATGCATGCAGCCTTTTCTAGGGGATGAGATTTCACCTCTAGTACATTCAGGTATAGTGCTGTTGTTATAGTCATAGCTACAGGCAGCCAGTGACCTAGCTCTTCGAGCATGGAGCTTGCCTTTGTTTTCAGTGAACAATTCACATTGCTCACGTCATCCCATTCTCTGAGCACTTTGGACAACATTTGCTTTCAGACTTTTTAAAATTTGTAATTATAACAGTTAAATGAAATTGAGTGCGCAATCCTGCTTTCAAAGACGCAAACAATCAATCTAGTTTCTGTAGCATCAGGTTTGAAGTTTTTCCTGGCACTTTCTGGAATAGTGAGGTGTGCTACAAGAGTGGACAAACAAACAAATCAGCATGGACTGACCATGAATGCGCTACTTAAATCTTCTAGCCTTTTTTTACCTTTGAGAAGTTTGGTATTACTAGTATTGTTGCAAGCCCTTAGCCCACCTGTAACATACTGCGGGTTGACAGCACTGCGAGTGCTTTTAATGGTATGCAAATGTTCACACCACTATTGTGTTTTCTCCAGATAATGAGACAATAACTTTCACTTCTCTGCATTCTTAACCATCAGAGAATGGAAAACCTACTAAGATTCCAATACCATGTAGACTGGTGGGACAACTCAAAAAAGTAAAATTAGGTAACAGTAGAAAACAGACAGAAGAGTTCCCCAGTCCAGGGATAAGCAATGTTCTAAGAGTTCTGGCTATAGAGCCAAACCTTCCCAAAGGCATTTTTCTCCTCTGTCTTCTAAATGCAAGGAGGGATGGATGCTGAGCTGAAATTAACCTCTTGTTTACCAGGGAGTAGGTATTGTCTCTGTACTGTGTCAGACACTCCCTTTCATATTCTGTCTCCTCCACTCTGCTGTGCTGTCCTTACAGGCAGGAAGGGACTGGAGGCAGCTGTGGTATGGGGAGCCTTCACCAGGCCAAGCTCCAAGGACGAGGGGGCAGCACTGACAGGTTTGGTGGGAATAGCTGGGGTGGGGGGCAGCCACTGTGTGTGTGGGGGGGAGAAAAGAACAGGGAGGAGGGGTAATAAGCCCCAGCAGCTCCAAAGAGGCAGCAAAGTAAAGAAAATAGAGTGCAGGCCTTGCAAACCAATGTGAACCTAACTATAAGTATCTGGTTTGGGTAAGGTAGAGTATTAAAACAACCTGACATGCTTAGGCTCAGGCCTGGTTCAGATTGGCTGTAGTCTGGCTGGGTTTAAGTCAGGCTTTAATTAGACCTAAGCTGATCCTGTGCTCATGAATGTTATATTAATCCACTGGAGCATAAATTCTAGCTAATTATGGATTTAGATGGGCAGCCTGCAGAACTCCATCACTTTTGCAAGAGGTTCAGACTGATGGTGCCCCATAAAAATCAAGCAAGTGTTAGTGCTGAACCCATGTACCAAATATAAATCTTTGAAAAGTAGAGAAGAGGGAAACACCTAGACCATGAGTATTTCTGGCTGCCAGCAAGACAGACTGTATTTCAGTAGGACCTCAGCAAAGCCATGTAAATGCCATCTGTGATTATGAAAGGATGTGGAATAGGAAAATATGTAGTTTGAGATTCTTTGGGAAGGCAACCACATAGTAAATTACTACACAAATGGGAAAATTGAATTACTATTAGAAATGACAGTCAGAAATGCATACAGGGCACTTGACTTGAACATTGTAGCACCAGCAGAAGGGGCATAAAGTCACCTGGTCAAGTTAAAGTGTCTGATACACTTGGTATACAAGCTTTTAACAAACTTCACTCTGCTCTGCATCACTGTGTGTGTGTGGAATAATGGAAAACAAGAGCACAGCAAAGATCTCCTTGTTTGCAGAAAATCAGTCATCCATGGAAAATGGCCTCCCTTTTTCCAACTGTCAGGGTCTAGAACATCTAACGGCATGTTAGAATTCAGATAGTCTAAAGCCCTGAACTGGGATCTGATTGCACTATACAGACATTTTTAATCACACTAATTACTGTAGGATTGAGCCCCCTACAGAATTACACCCATCTATGTTAGTAGACGACACAAAGACAGCAACGTTGAGGGGTATCAATCTGCCTCAGTTTTCCATCATGAACAGACAATGTTCTTTCTTAGGGGCTCCTCTGATTCAGGCTGATGCCATCAGCCTAAGTCAATTTCAATGTATAAGCAAAAAGGAAGACAAGCAATTTCTTCTACAGTGTTCAGAGGTGTAAAAGCAATTCTGGCTATTATATGTAGTGGAGATGGTATTTTCAGTGTCTCCATGGCCTGGCCTAGAAATACAATATTGTCTGGTCTTGCTAAAATGGTGCTAACACATTTCCAAATTTTATCTAATAGTTTTACTTTTGAGGCTATTGTGACAATAAAAAAAAAAATCACCATGGAAACTATTGTAAGCTTCTCTCTCCCATCTATGATCTATACTTTATCTAGTATTAAATATCAATATTTAATTCACAAAGCTTTATTAATATTAGTATTGCAAAGCTGTTTTTAGAATAGCCACTGTCAGCCTATATATCACCTTTCCTTCCAAACCTTTTCTTTCTTTTTCTAATTGGATTCCCCCTTGCCTTTGTTTTCCCTGTGCTTATGTTTTCAGGAAGTATCATTTTACAAGATTTTTCACTTTAAAATTCTCTTATACAGAGCTCTGATGCTTTGGCAATGGGCAGATGGTGGTGTTATACTATAAATATTAAATCTTCATTAATAAATACAGTATTAGATACTTGCTGATCTGAGCAAATCACTGGTGGCTTGGTAATTTCAGCAAGAAAATTGTCTTCTATTCACATCTACATTTTTAACCACTCACTTGAATTGAGCTATCTACATTATTACATCAACTAGTTAGGGCTTTTATAAGAAGTTCCACAAGTGCTATGCTGAACACAGTAAACTTCACTAGCTGGTTGTTTATCATCAGATGAATTGTATTCTCAATAGAGACTTTGCTGCCAGCAGTCTCCTCCAATATGTTTGTTTATAGCTTCCCTAAATACAACTTTGCAATACATCAGAACATCATTGACAGTTCAAAGCATTATTTGTTGGTGATCTATGAGCCAATACTATTACACTGAAAGTCAAAATCCTTTAGGTTACTGATTCAATAGATGAGTAGCCCTGTACAAAAAGTTTTACTGTCAAACTTTACTAATTTTAGTAAATTTGAGTAAGTCTATAATCCATAAACCTTGTAAATGAGAAGGTGATTGGGAAATGAGCTTTCGGGGTCTTTACTAATTAGCCCATTCAAGAGAGCACCACTCAAAAGTTAGCTATAAATATCTTTTTTAGGATTTATTTAATTCCCTGGAGATTGTCCCAGCATAGCCACCATATTTGTCCCAGACCAAGCCACTTCACAGCCCCCGCTATAGGGGGCATGTCTGGAGTACTGCTGTGCTCTTTTCTTCCTTCAACTTCTGGAATGGCGCTAAGGGCTCTTGGCAGCTGGGATAATTTGAAGCAGCTTTGTGGCTGCTCTAAGTTGTCGGCCTGGAATCTGGGAGCTGCGAGTTGCTTAGACCCACCTTTCCCTCTCATCCCCATAACTACACCAAGTGTATTTTGGCCACAGCTGAAGACCTAAACCAGTATCAAGAGAGAAAGTCAATCTAAAGTTGGAAATCAAGAAATGTTAGGAAAAGGAACTGAGAAGCAGGGTCATGGTCATTGGTAGGGAAACTGAATTGCCCAGAGGTGGACAGTGATCAAGGTGAGAGAAGCCAGAGCCAGGCATTGAAAGGCATTTAGAAAGGGAAACAAAGAGACCAATAGGCCTAACTTTGATAGCTTATTCCAGTATCTTTCCAGGTATTAATCAGTCCATTTGTAAGTACCTAAAGGATAATAGAGTTATGAGAAATAGCCAATATGGATTGGTCAAGAACAAATCATGAACAAAACAACCTAATTTCCTACTTCAACAGAGTTACTGGCCTAGTGGATGGGGGAGGAGCAGTAGATGTGATATCTTGAATTTTAATTTTAAGGCTTTTGAGACAGTCCCTCATGTCATTCTCATAATGAAACTAGGAAAATGTAGTCTAGGTAAAACTACTATAAGGTTGGTGCAGAGATCTCCGTGAACTGCACCATCCCTGGTACCGACAGCCAGCTACGACCTGACGTGGTCATCACCAACGAGGCCCAGAAAAAGATCATCCTCGTCGACATCATGGTCTCCTTTGAGAACAGGACCCCAGCATTTTGCGAAGCCTGAGCTTGTAAGCTGGAAAAGTACGCCCCTCTGGCTGACACCCTGAGAGCGAAGGGCTACGAGGTGCAGATGGACGCCCTGATTGTTGGAGCCCTGGGCGCCTGGGACCCCTGCAACGGGCATGTGCTGCGGATCTGCGGGATCGGTCGACGCTACGCACAGCTCATGCGGCGCCTCATGGTCTCAGACACTATCCGATGGTCCAGGGACATCTACATCGAGCACATCACCGGCCACCGACAGTACCAGGAGGCGTGAGCCAGAGTGACATCGTTCTCCCACTACGAGAAAGGGACCAAGTGACTTTCTCCGTTGGATCATATGAACTGGAACCATAAACTCCCTGAACATTAAATCTCACCAAATGAGGGTCAATCCATCCTCCTCATCATATCCACTCATTATACTCCACACCCGAACATAGCCACTCTATGAACTTCATACCCTCATATCTCAATGCCTGTACTTTGACCCATCAACCTTTTACCCCCAATCGGGGATATTGCTGATTATGTATTCCTTATGCCACCTGATCTTAAACCAAACTTTGCACCCTCGATAATCTGTACGTTATTCTCTGATAACCAGAAACTTCTATGCTCAAACTCTGTTCACTTTTTTTCTTTTTAACATCATCTTAATAAAATTTTTAATAGACATTTATTCGGCACACAGCCCATGCTGAGAGTGCTTCAGCTACTTTCATGAAGTGTCTGCTTTAGCTGAAACTGCTTCTTGTAGTAGTAAAAGGTGTATATTTATTAGGCCTGATTTATGATTGCACTTGTTTTCTCATTCATATGCATTGTAACAAGAAATGTCTAATTTATATGGTATCCATTTTGGAAGATGATCAACTACCTCAAACGAGACAGGCATACCTATACAATGGAAGCCACACAAAAGGATAGTTTTCTGGGCCCTTTTCTTAAGCCCCTGAGTCAGCTTCTCCATCATCAGTACTTTCCATATCCCCTCAAACACCATTGTTCAATATGTACAAGTGGTGATGGAGAAAAAAGAGAGTTCTTCTCCCCTCTCATTGAACTGTGACTTCAGACTGGAAGTTACTCAGTAGCCAGACTACAAGCCTGCTGCTTTTTTCCCCATGTTGCTTGCTTGGTGAGGAACCCTGTTAACAGCAATAGCAGGTCTAACGGGATTGGTTTCTACAATATCCTTAATGAGACTCCACTCCTGGAACTGGACCTATATGGATGGAGCCCCATGGAAATAATGGAATGGAGCTCTTTTGCAGGACAAGGGGCTAAGTTTGGATATATTTGTTGGGTGACTATCTTTGAGGAATCGTTCAGTGTGTGACTGGGGATCCAAAACTGATCTCCACATTATTTCCAACATATTAATCTGGGGAAAGGTTCACAAAATATTATTTCAGGTAACTTTATTTAACACACATTCACAATAATGATGTGCCAATTCTAGTCCATATGTTGGATCAGTAGGTAATGTGAGAATGTGGTGATATCTTCTATCTGTTCTTGAAGTATACTATGTTGTGTCAAAGCAATCTGCAGTTTTTATTCTGTAAAATACTATAAATACTATATACTGTATAATACTAGAGCAAAACACCACAAAGGAGGGACATGTATATCCCAAAACATCAACTTTGGCTATGGGAACCTCGGATTCTTACCCCAGCAAAATGTACTAACAGGATTTGGCTCTGGCTATACTAAGGACACTTTATAACAATTTCCGACTGCTGCTGACTCTAGTTCAATTGCAACAGGGTTAGAGATGTTGGGAGCACTAGTGTGCTCTAACCCCATTCACAGCAGGGCTGCCACATCTGCAACCATTTTAAGCATGATTAGACCTATCTACATTAGGATTTCCAACATTGCTAGCACTGAAGATTAAGTGGTATTAGGGTGACCAGATAGCAACTGTGGGGAAAAAAGGGCGAGGGAGTAGGGGGTAATAGGCGCCTATATAAGAAAAAGTCCCAAAAAACAGGACTATCCCTATAAAAACAGGACATCTGGTCACCCTAAGTGGTATTAACTGTAGAAAGTTTTGAAAAAAATTCCTAATGCAGACAAAGACTTAATATTCCTGATCACTGATGAACTACAATTAGGAGCTATCTTTTGATTGGGTGTGGCTTTTTCCTAGCATGCCCTTCTGTTGTTTAGGCTTTAAATGTGAGAAAGGGTACGTCTTCACTACCTGCCGTATCAGCGGGTAGCAATCTATTTATCTGGGATCGATATATCGCGTCTCGTTAAGACGCGATATATCGATCCCCGAACGCGCTCACCGTCGACTCCGGAACTCCACCAGAGCGAGCGGCGGTAGCGCAGTCGACGGGGGAGCCGCGGCTGTCGATCCCGCGCCGTCTGGACCCCAGGTAATTCGATCCAAGATACTTCGACTTCAGCTATGCTATTCACGTAGCTGAAGTTGCGTATCTTGGATCGATTCCCCCTCCCCCCCCCCCCCCCAGTGTAGACCAGCCCAAAGACAGAGTTCTAAGCTGGCTATTTTGTAGCTGACTTCTGCAGGCTGTCATTTTCTCCCTTCAAGCTGCTAATCATTTTAGCTCTTGTTGTGTTTTCTTTTTCTGTCAGTCCCAAGGAGGTGGGTGCTTCATTGCAGGTATTTATTTCCTTGTAGAAGATTACATTCTTTTCGTTCCTGTTTGCGTTTTTACTACAGAAATTAAATAATGACCTCTTGGGTTTTAACTAATCCTTTTCTGCTCCTTTGGCTGATTATTTGAGATTGTTTGTTTGCAGTTGTCCTTTTAAAAGTATCCACCAATTCTACGGAATGCAGTTCATTTGTCGATGGTTTAAAACTGGTATCTCTGGGAATTTAAAGTCCCTTTGTAGATGTTCTCTATTCTTAATAATGCCTTTCCTCAACACTGCTTTTTATGCATAGTTTGTAAAATACCCTGTATTTTTATGTGGAGGGAACTAGGTTATACTTTTTTTTTTTTTTAAGGATGTACCATTTTCTTGATGATTTGAGACCAACTATCAGCTCTAACTTTTTTGGTAAGCAAAGGAACACAGCCCACTTTTTGTTGGGGAGGAAATCTAATTTCTCTCAGTAGTGCCCTTTCTCTGTTGTCCTTGGCTTCAACTATAGAAATTTAGTGCTGGAAGGGCCCTTGAGAGGTCATCTAGTCCAGCACCCTGTACGGAGATAAGACCAAGTATACCTAGACCACGTGTTTTTAAATCCCTCCAGTGACAAGGTTTCCACAGCCTTCCTTGGAAGCCTATTCCAGTACTTAACTAATCTATTATAGTTAGAAAAAATTCCTAATATATTATCTAAATCTCCCTTGCTGAAAATTAACCCAATTTATTCTTGTTCTACCTTCAGTGGACAAATGAGAGCACTTGGACACTGTCCTCTTTATAACTGTTATCAAGTCTCCCCTCCTCCCCCCACCCCCAGTTGTCTTTTCTCAAGACTAGATATGCCCGGTTTTAAACCTTTGTCATAGGCCAAGTTTTTTAAACTTTTTATTGTTTTTTGTCAATCTCTTCTGGACTCCCTCCAATTTCTCACATCTTTCCTAAAGTGTGGTGCCCCAGAACTGGATATAGTACTCCAGCTGAGGCCACACCACAGCTGAGTAGAGCAGGATGATTACCTCCCATGTCTTCGGGCTTGTCTATGCTGGCACTTTACAGCGCTGCAATTTTCTCGCTTGGGGTGTGAAAAAACACCTCCCTGAGCACTGCAAGTTTCAGCACCGTAACGTGCCAGTGTAGACAGTGCACCAGCGCTGGAAGTCACTGTCCCAGCGCTGGTAGCTATGCCCCTCGTGGAGGTGGATTTTTTTTAGAGCACTGGGAGAGCTCTCTCCCAGCACTGTGCCGCGACTACACAAGCCACGTTAAAACGCTGCCGCGGCAGCACTTTAACATTGTCAGTGAAGACGTGCCCTTATATACAACAGGCTTGTCAAAACACCCCAGAATATTAGCCTTTTTCACAACTGAATCACACTGTTGGTTTGTATTTAATTTGTGAACCACTATACCCCCCAGATCCTTTTCTGCAATACTATCACCTAGCCAGTTATTCTCCATTTTGTAGTTGTGCATTTGATTTCTCCTCCCTCCCCCCTGGGTTTCCAGGTGTCCGGTTTTCAACTGGAACACCCGGTCAAAAAGGGACCCTCCCCAGCTCGGTGAAAATAAGTGAGCGAGGGTGGGGGAGAGCGAGCGATGGAGGGAGGGGGAATGGAGTGAGCAGGGTGGAGCCTCAGAGAAGGGGTGGCTCAAGGGTGTGTTCGGTTCTGTTCAGTTAGAAAGTTGGCAACTTGCAGTTGTTGATTTCAGGCCAGTTATCTAATTTGTCAAGGTTGTTTTGAATTCTAAACCTGTACTTCAAAGTGCTTGCAAACTCTCTAAGCTTGGTGTCATTCTACAGATTTTATAAACATACTCTCCACTCCATTATCTAAGTCAATAATGACTATATTAAATAGGAGCAGACCCTGAACAGACTCCTGCATGGCCCCACTAGGTGCATCCCCTCAGCTTGACAGTGAACCATCGATAACTACTGTTTTTCAGTACAGTTCATCAACCAGTTTTGCACCAACCTTATAGTAGTTTTACCTAGACTACATTTTCCTAGTTTCATTATGAGAATGACATGAGGGACTGTCTCAAAAGCCTTAAAATTAAAATTCAAGATATCACATCTACTGCTCCTCCCCCATCCACTAGGCCAGTAACTCTGTTGAAGTAGGAAATTAGGTTGTTTTGTTCATGATTTGTTCTTGACCAATCCATATTGGCTATTTCTCATAACTCTATTAGCCTTTAGGTACTTACAAATGGATGGCTTTCACCAGGCGGTTCTGGATGGCGTTGTGGCGCAGCTGCCAGGCTCTGGAGTGGGGTTTGCAGCTGCACAGGACGTGGGGCAGGGTCTCGTTGGAGTAGCCGCACTTCCTGCAATGCTTGTCTCAGTTCCCGTTGAGCGGGACGCAGTTGAGCCGGGCACGGTGGATGAACCGCCAGTCGGCGAAACGGGTGAAGCCGCCCCTAGCGAGGAAGTGGTTGCTGGCGTCCCACTTGCTGGTCAACTCAAAGGCCACCCTGGTCCGGTTTACGCTTCAGGGTTTCCACGTACAGCGACTGGATGGCGGCCTTTATAGCTTTGAGGTAACATTTATTTTTTACTATACAACTCTATGGGCCAAAGGCAGTCCTGGTGCATGCAGGCACTACTCCACTGATTTCAGTGGAGTTGCAGCAACTTAAAGCAGGGCTGAATTTGACATGGCTTGCTTTGTTTGGCACTACACTGTCAAAGCTGTAACAATAATTGGATAACAATGACTGCTCATCTGACAGGATACATTCAAAGAAATAGGAAGTAACCTTTGTACTGCTAAAATGATCAATGGCGTATAAAAGAAACAACACGCATTAAATCTACTGATTGGACCCCATTCAGTTTTTGGCTGGCAAAGTGCAGCTAGTGCAAACTTCTGTCTTTAAAATTAGACACCTAGGAGGATATGTATTGTGAGTGGCATTGCTGGTGTTGATGTAGAATAAGCCAAGTGCAGTACTGAGTGGCTGGTAGGCTACGACTTTCCATAGAAGGATGGAGTATGTTTTGCATAAAGTGCCCAAACATCAAGGGTCACCCAGAAACTGTTCTTCATTGTGAAGATTTCTTATGCATTCAGTCCTTGCATGGCTGTGCAAGAGCAGCATCATGTTTAGTGGGCCAGTTACAGAGACTAAAAACTGTCCTGCTGGTCCCCCTTGTGGAAAACTGGTACATACACCTCAGTGAATTCAGATGGCAGCATAGGTATTATTCCTCCAAAAACTGCCACCCTCAAAGAGGTCTGGTTTATCATTCTATTATGCATTTTTAAAGGCTATCCAATGACCAGTGTTCCCAAGTAGCTTGATACAAATCCAGGTGGTTGAGCTGGTGCAGACACTCCCATTTATTATCTGCAGGACAGTGTTAGGCAACTGTTAAACTGAATGGTGGAAGTATGTTGGGAGAACTTTAATTTACACACTGAGTTCAGTCACCTTTACAACTCCTTATGTGCTGCCACAACCACCCACCTGACAAAAATGATTTAGATCACAGTTAAGCTAGCAATTAATTGCATCAGTTTACACTTGTATGACTCAATGAATTATTTGCCTTTGTCTAACTCATTACACCAACCTTTACCCAAGTGATTATTGAGCCAATGTGGTTTTTCAAGTAACTGTGGTGCGGCTGTAAGCATTTTGGGTCTCAACATGGAATCTTCCTCTTACTCCAACTCAGACTTTAAAAAGTTAGTCTATAAACTCCAGCGACTGGTAAACATGCTTTGCCTAAATCTGAACATTAAGCATCTAACAATTTGAGCCCAGTTCTAATATCACCAGCTTTGCATTTTACTAAGTGGAGACTGAAAAAAAACCAAGAAGAGAGTGGGGGAGAGAGAAATTCTAAAAGAATGACTAAATAAATGCAGCATATATACTGTAGACAAGGTGCCTACTTGTGGCAGTCCAGGGCTGAAGGATGGTATTCTAATCTCATAGCCAGACTTTCCTTTAAAATGTGTTGGTTTGTGAACATTTGAGACTTTTGTCCTAATTCAGGAGGATAAAAATGTTCAAACTCTTACAAAATATGGGAAAACTGTTCCCCAACCAGTTCTAACGTACATAAACAACTGATATTAACAAGATCAGATTTAATCATTTAAAAAGTATGAATGCATCAAAATCAATAGAATTTTGTTTCCTTTATTTGCTGTTTAAGATCACTGTAAACGTTCAAAAGAACTGAATTCTTTGTAGCTTTACTAAAAAAAGCATGAAAAAGTAGAGTTACTGAACATGCACAGTAGATATATTTTTTTAAATGTCCAGTATCAAAAGTTTAATACCTGCAGGCCATATATTACAATAAGAACTATGCCAGGTACATGTAAATTACTTCTGTTAATTTAAAATAATAGCATTTGTGAGAAGAAAGTCAATACATTATTTTATTTTTGCCATTCAAAGATAGAAGTCAAACCAATATTCTAGCAGTTTTGAAAAATAGTGGATATTCCCTTGTTCATACTGTGAATGAGTCAACTTATAGCACAATTATTATTTCTGAAACTATTTATACACTACAAAAAATGAATTTTAAAAGGTCCCACTTGTTCAACTTCCAATTGGTCATTCTTCTCTCTCTCTCTCAAGCTGACCAAAACCAATACTACTTTAATTTTATGCATCTTTCATACAAACGATATCCCAAAATACTTCATAGAATTATATGATATACTGCACCACTTCCTTGCATCGGCCCTGGGTGGCATGGAACCAGCTACGTTGCCTTTATGCAACCTGAGGATTCCATTGTGGAAGGAAAAATGCTCAAATGACCCTTCAGGGCAGCTTTCTTCCTGGTCATCACTGACTCTACTGTGAGAGTAGAGACTTATAATTTGGTAGCACTTTACACAGGTGTAAGTGACTGCACAATGTGCAAAGCAGTAGGGAATCTGGCCCAAGATGTCTGTGACAATAGGTTTGTATTATATTGGTACCAAACTCTGGCAGTTTCTTGATTTATCTAGGGCATAAGCTTTTGGTATATGATGTAATCTACATAGTTTCTGTGGCTTTTAAAATTTTAACAAATTCAATATTAGGAAGAGTTGGATCCCTTTGTTTCTCTCACACAGGGTACGTCTTCACTACCCGTCGTATTGGCGGGTAGCAATCGATTTATCTGGGATCGATATATCGTGTCTCGTTAAGACGCGATATATCAATCCCCGAACGCGCTCACCATCGACTCCGGAACTCCACCAGAGCGAGCGGCGGTAGCGCAGTCGACGGGGGAGCCGCGGCCGTCGATCCCGCGCCGTGTGGACCCCAGGTAATTCGATCTAAGCTACTTCGACTTCAGCTACGCTATTCACGTAGCTAAAGTTGCGTATCTTAGATCGATCCCCTCCCCTAGTGTAGACCAGCCCACAGAGAGAGAGAGAGAGAGAGAGAGAGAGAGCTGGCAATGAGATGAAGCACAGAAAACACCTTGGAAAAGTAGCTTCTTGACCTACTATTGGAAATCTACAGAAACTTTTTCCATAAAAATAATGCTTAACAGTTCCCAATTTCCACACCCTCCCCCCCTGAATTTTGATATAGTTGCCCAACTCATTGTGCTAGGGCATGGGTGGGCAAACTTTTTGGCCAGAGGGCCACATTGGGTTTTGTAAATTGTATGGAGGGCCAGTTAGGGGAGGGGGTCGTGGCCCAGCCCCCACTTCCTATCTGCCCCCCCTCCCGGGACTCCTGCCCCATCCAACCACCCCTTCAGGCCGGGCTCTGCAGCTGCACTGCCCCAGGAGCTCACAGCCCCGCTGCCCAGAGCATTGCGCCGGAGCGAGCAAGCTGAGGCTGCGGGTGAGGAGAAGGGGGAACAGCAGGGGAGGGGCCGGGGACAAGCCTCCTGGGCAAAGAGCTTGGGGGCCGGGCAGGACGGTCCCGCGGGCCGGATGTGACCCACGGGCCATAGTTTGCCCACCCCTGTGCTAGGGCAACACTTTATGTTTTCCCAGCTTTCATCAGCAGACACAGAGGAATATTGCACTGCAATTTCCTCTTTATTGCACACAACAGCAGCAAACAAAAGTGTGCACAGATAAAAACAGAGCACTGGCGCTGTAAAAATGATCAATTTCACAATATAAAAACAAAGAATGACCTTAGCCTGGCTTTTCAGAACAGGCAAAGTACCTACTTCTGTTCCCTCTGAGGTCTTTTAGACATAAGCATTTTCAGACCCATAATTCCCAACACGTACAGCTCTATTATTGGTACCACTGATGAATCTGTAGTAAACAAAGCTCTGGTCTCCATGCTTATTCAAGACAGCTATATCAATATAAAACAGTTTTATTTATTTTTGCAATGAAGATATAGCTTGAGTTGCTTGCAGTAACACTATTGTGTTTATTTGTATGTAACAAGTCACTCTTTACTGAATTGAGATACTGATGTGTATTTTTAAGCATTTTATTGATTTAAATACTCAATTGCTTTTTGATTTTTCTCTATTTTAATGTTCACAGTTGCAGGAATATATTGGGAACTCAGGAAATATTATTTAATGGCAGTAGACACTGAGATTCAAAAAGTTAAAACTTTATAACCATTAGAACTCAAGTTGTCAATATTATGTCAAAATATACAAAGTAAATATCCTTAAAAATCAAACTAATAAGTTTTCAAGTAGCGTTTTTCTTACTTTGCCTATCTATAAATTTCATTTATTGATAGAAATATTTTCTCATTTGTGTGTATGATTTACATTTACAGATAAAAGTCTAATTCTTCCAAGCCTATGTATAACCAAGTGACTGTTATCCAATAAGTATTAACCATTTAAGTTATTTAAAATGAAACTTTCAACTAACAGGTCCATTTTCCCCCATATGTAAGCCATCCTGCTTTGTTAGTATTAACCATTTTCAGAGCGTCTAGAATATTTTGCAGCCCTGGAGACAGTGCATCATTTCATCCCTTTGTGTCTATTTTTCTTATTATAGCATGTGTCACCAACACACTATACAACTTTTTTGGGAAAGCTGTTGTGTTTAGTACAACTACAACTAAGAATAAACTAATTGCCACGGTCATCAAAAATGCTGGAAGTCTACACTAGAGCCTTACTGGTGCAATTGAACCAGTGATAATACTAGTGGGAATTTTTTCCCTTAAATTCCTTAATAGAGACATGTCCTGAATCATGATGCCAATAATCAAAGCCATTAGGACATTGCATCTGTGCTTTCAATAACAATTTAATTAAGCTCTAATTTACTTTCCCCCCCCCCCACTACTGCTTGTTGAAGGTATGGTGAGTGAGGTAATATCTTTTATTGGACCAAGTTCTGTTGGTGAGAGAAAGAAGCTTTCAAGCCGCACAGAGCTGTCTCTCTCAACAACAGAAGATGGTCCAATAAGAGATATTACCTCATCCACCTTGTCTCTCTAATATCCTGGGACCAACATGGCTACTGCTACGCTCTATACATGTTGAAGGTATGTTCAGTTGCCTCTGCTACCAGAATAATTCGTCCTGCATGATCACACATGGAAATGACAAGTCATAAAGTGGTAAAAACAAAAAGAAGTGAGTAAATTAACCTAAACTCCACCATCCCCAAATAAGAAATGGGTAAACTTCATTTACCCTTCACTACTCTACTGGAAGTGACCCCTCTCTGGGAAGAGAAAGCTTGGAACAAGGAGAGTGAGGGAGTAGAGTTGGGAACAGCAAAAAGGAAAAGAAAGAACTAGAGAGAAGAAACAAGGAAGAGAGGAGATCTGAAAGGGAAGGAAGAATAGAGAATTTATCAGAGTTTCAAGTAAGGAAAGGCATCTTTACATGATACACAAAGTCCCACATGAGACATAGAAAGTCCAGTGATAAAAGAGAGGAGCCATATGATTTAACAAGTTTTGCATTGGTCTTGTTCCCCACATGCCCACTTGCTCCAGTTATCAAACTCACTTCATTTTCCTGTGCATCAGGATAGGCATGACTCAAAAATCCGTGAGAAGGGAAAGGAATATTAGCATTATTTTATTTACAGGTATTTTTAGAACTGGTTAAGTTTTACACAGGTATAATCTCTTGTATCTGTCAAAGTCATTTCAATGGCATGGGGGGCAGGGAGTGGATCAGCAACCATAGATCATGTTTCTTCACAGAAATGGGCAATTTTCTAATCTTCATTGCTGAGGTTTTTCTCCAGTGTTAAAAAAATCCCTACGATTATTCTAACTCACCAAAAAAAGAAAAAGAAAAAAAAAGCCATTCTTCGACTATAAATAGCAGTTATAATGCTTACTATATGATGCAAGTCCCCAAATTGGAAATTATTTTCAGTCATGTCGGGGGGGGGGGGGGGGGGAAATCAGTGGAAGCATGTCATGGTATTTAAAGAACTTATTAAAGTTTAACATCCAAGGGGTTTTCTTTCTAAAAAATCGGCTAATAAAAAAAAATAGATATCACATGTATTAAACATCAATTGCAAGCTTGCAGTTCTTTGATGCAACAGAATGGGATTAGAAATTTGGGGCTTGATTCTCAGTTTCCCGGTTGTAAATTTGGAGTAACACCCTTGAAGTCAGCAGCATCACACTGGTGTTAAACTACTGTAAGTGAGATCAGAATCAGATTTTTGGAAAGTATCAGATTCATAAATGTACTCCCTTTTAGGTGGCTATAATAAATGACTGGCATAAAAATAGGTAGCTCTCTGATTACAACTGGAAGTAAATCCAGTCAAAATGAAAATGGCTACAATTTTCACTTATCTAGCGTACTGTTTACTGGGCCAGGTCCTTGGCTCTGATCCATCCTATTTATGTCACTCCATCAGCATTGTGTAGGGGAAGTTATAGCTATGTTGGCTCTATGCCACCTACCTCTGCACCTATTGCTCCCCATCCAGGATAAGCAGCATTCCAGGAACATGTTGTGGGAAAGCTGCTGAAGCGCCTTGCACTCCAGCATTTTTGAAGCAGCAGAAAACACTCTGGGCGTGTTGCAGATTGCATAGGATATAGCCCCATAAGTAGGGCTCTACCAAATTCGTGGCCATGAAAAATGCGTCACAGACCCTGAAATCTGGTCTCCCCCCGTGAAATCTGGTCTTTTGGGTGCTTTTACCCTATACTATACAGATTTCACAGGAGAGACCAGTATTTCTCAAATTGAGTGGCCTGATCCAAAAGGTAGTTTGTGTGTGTGTGTGTGTGTGTGTGTGTGTGTGTGTGTGTGTGTGTGTGTGTGTGTGTGTGTGTGTGTGTGTGTGTGTGTGTGTGTGTGTGTGAGAGAGAGAGAGAGAGAGAGGGAGGGAGGGAGGGAGGGAGGGGGAGAGAGAGAGAGAGAGAGGGTTATTTTAGGAGGGTGACGGTATTGCCACCCTTACTTCTGCACTGCCTTCAGATCTGGGCAGCTGAAGAGCTGTGGCTCTTAGCCAGGCACCCAGCTCAGAAGGCTGAGCCCCGCCAGCAGCAGCGCGGAAGTAAGGGTGGCAATACCACACCATGACACGCGTACTTCTGCGCTGCTGCCACTATCTGGCTGCCCAGCTCTGAAGGCGACTGCCGACTGAGGGCCCAGAAGTAAGGGTGGCAATACCATACCATGCCATCCTTACTTCTGCACTGCTGCTGGCGGTGGCTCTGCCTTCAGAGCTGAACTCCCAGCCAGCAGCTGCCCAGCCAGCAGCGCAGAAGTAAGGGTAACCATACCACAACCCCCCCCCCCCCCACACACACAATTCCTTTATGGGTCAGGACCCCCAAATTTACAACACCCTGAAATTTCAAATTATAATAGCTGAAATCATGAAATTTACGATTTTAAAAATCTTATGACCATGAAATTGACCAAAATGGACCATGAATTTGGTAGGGCCCTACGCATAAGGCTGCTCAGATTTATACTTAGGGCAAAAGTGATCACCAAAATTGGGCAGAAAGCCACCTTTTCCCTGACCCCTCCCTTTGGGTTCTGTGTAGCTCAGCTGGAACCCTTCATGTAACCAGTCTTCTCTTAGTAATTTTTCCTTTCTTTGGCCCAGCAGTCTAAAACAATAGAGCTTTCTACCACCTTGAGAACATAGTACCTGAGCAGAGAACTAACACCCAGTCATCAATGTCATTTTTATATGCACAGCACCTGATACCAATGATATTAGAGAGACATGGTGGGTGAGAATATCTTATGGGACCAACTTCTTTTGGGATTGACACAGCTACAATCACATTATATTAAGCAGGACAAGAATTTAAGCCACTGTAGATAAAGTTAGTATGTGCAAACAAAATGTCACTGAAAACTAAAACCCACGCTGTGTGCGCTTTTTCTTAGTTAAGGCACTGATGACTAAGTAATATACACATTAACATAAGGATTAGGACAACATGAAGGTTGGGAAATTAAGAACTCAAAAGTTAGAAAGCTTCCAAAGTTAAGGTTTCTCCTGTCCTCATGTTGCACCTTTGAACCTAATCTTTACCCATCTACTGTCACAATAGAAGGCCCCACCTACAGTAGAATCCATATGGACCTGCTACATGGTACGGTAAAAAGGATACTCAGGGGTACAATGCTCTCTGAACCACAGATCCCTGCTCCATGGGGTATTCCTGCCTGTATCCAAGTCAGGGGTTCTCAGGACACATTTTTTGGTCGCCTCAGAGTGCGGCGACCAACTCTTGCTGGTGGCTGCTCTCACTTTTTCCTAAAATACTTAATTAGCTTTAGGAAAATTAAATAAATATGCACATACGCACATCCAAATCATTGTAATGTATTTATTGCTAGCTAGTAAGTCTATTGTGAAAAGTGATATTAAACATACAAGTATCACTTTTCACAGCAGACTTAATTTGTCCCTAGGCTTGCCAGGGCTGAATAAGCCCCAGCTGGGGGGTTGGGGAAGGCAGCAGGGGCCAGGGACGAAGGGAATGGGTGGGTGGGGGCCAGGGAAGCAGCAGGAGGCTGGAGCCTGAAGCCCCTTGGCCAGAGGACGGGGCCTGGGGATGGAGCCCGAAGCCATGTAGCCTGGGACCTGCTGCTGTGCAGCTGGAGCTTGGGGATAGAACCTGAAGCCCCATGGCCAGAGCCTGCCATCCCAAGCTGCAACATCTACGCTATTTTTAGCACACTAGTTTGAGCCCCACTAGCACAAGTCTGTCTACCTGGGCTTAGAGACTCACCCCCAGGTGCAGTGTAGACATGGCCTTTCAGCCTCCCAGCTCTGGTTCAGGAATCAGCAGTCTAGTCCCTCTCTAGTCTCTCAACCAATTCCTTGCTGTGCCCAGGGAAGGCCTGCAGAGCTTCCCACTCTCTGCAACTGCCCTGACTCTCCCAGGTAGTTCTCACCTGCTCTGTTCTGCTCCTTTCCGCTGGTGCTCTGTGCCGTGCCGTGCTGTGCCCAGCCCCTTTCTTTGCACTCTCCTGTGACTGACTGCTCTCAGACTCTTCCAGTCTCCCTAATGTGGTCGAGGTGCCTTCCCTTAAGCCCAACTTAAGCAGCTAATCAGTCACAGGTGCACTGGACCCTGCTTCATACTAAAGGGACTAATCACCCTGTGACACCAAGGCTGCCTACTTGGAATGGAATACTGCTCTTTCTTTCCAAAAGCCTATTCTGATTGCCCCACGTAAAGGAAAGCTGGCCTGCCTGGCTGCTCAGTCAGGGCCCAAGGTGTTTGAAACCTACCCCCCCCAACCGACTGCTCATGCGCCTCTTTGCCCCTTCCCCCAGTCCCCATGCCCACCGCTCGTGCTTCTTCATCTCCTCCCCCGCCTGCTGCTCAGACCTCTTTGCCCCTTCCCCAGTCCCTCCCCCGCCTGCCACTTGTGCTTCTTCACCTCCTCCGCCCACTGCTCACGCCTCTTCGCTCCCCCCCCCCCCCCAGGCCACTTGCACCTCTTCGACATAGTTACCGCTGCTCATGGAGGTGGTTTTATGATGTCAGCGGGAGAACTCTCTTCCCCCCAGCATAGAGCTGCTACATGAGTGATCTTACAGCAGCGCTGTTGTAACCTTGCTAGTGTACACATGGCCTTAGGGTAGCTCCACACTGCAATTAAACACCTGTGGCTGGTCTGTGCCAGCTATGTGCCAGCTGACTCGGGTTAGCAGGGCTCAGGCTAAGGAGCTGTTTAATTGTGGTGCAAATATTCAGGCATAGGCTGGAGTCTGGGCTCTGGGACCCGTGAGGGGGGGATGGTCTCATAGCTCAGGCTCTAGCCTGAGCCCATGTATCTACACTGCAGTTAAACAGCTCCTTAGCCTGACTCAGACGGCATGGGCCACTCAAGAGTTTTTAATTGCAGTGTAGACATACCCTTAAACAACATTTATATAAGTCACAGTCCAAAAACTCATACTCAGCCTACTAACTAAACTCACTAACAAGGTGCCCTCTAAGGCACTTTACACTGTAGTTTGGACTTGCTGTCTCCCTTGAAATATCAATGCTACCAGGCATGCGCAGGAATCTAAATGTGACCCCTTTTGGAGGGAAACGTTCTGTGCCCCTGCCAAGGCCTGGGGCTGGAGGAGCTGTCACGAAAGAGAAAGAAAGAATTTACCAGAAAAAAGACTGGTAATCTCTAGACAGGCATTGAGAAAGTGCCTGAATATATATTCAAGAAATATAATGAATATTATAGGCTTTCATAGCCTATAAATCATATATGCACATAGTTTGAAATAACTTGCTCACCAAATACTCAGAATATTTTGATATATATGTATATCTTCCTTCACTTCTCTCAAAACCCTCTATTTACCCTTTAATCAGCACTCTTTGATATTACTGTGAAGGTTCCTGAAACTGACAGAGGAAAACCAACACCAATTTATCCTCCTCAAGATCCACTCGACCCAAGTCCATAAGACGATCACCTGCAAACTCAATCATGTGAAGTATGCAGGGCCGGCTCCAGGCACCAGCGTAGCAAGCAGGTGCCTGGGGCAGCCAATGAAGAGGGGGGCAGCACCTCCGGCCGTTGGGCGGCAATTCAGCAGCGGGGCCGTCACTCCCTCTCGGAGCAAAGGACCTGCCGCCTAATTGCCGCCGTAGAATGAAGCGGCGGTCGAGCTGCCGCAGCTTGCGATCACGGCTTTTTTTTTTTTTTTGCTGTTTGGGGCGGCAAAAACAGTAGAGCCGGCCCTGGAAGTATGGATAGCGCATGAAGCAGAAAGTGGCGTGCGCACCAAAATACACAATTGTACGTATGTACAGATCAAAAGAAGAAAGAACACACTAACATACAAGTATGAGTTTGGCAGGATTGCTTCATGACACTGCCATCTCCGACCTCACATTTTTTCCCCAATTTTGTCGGCAGTGAGATTATTTATTTATTTAAATAAGTTATGAAGGCACGGTCAGAATTTTACCAGAAGCAGCTGGCCAACAAAACGCTGCCTTAGGAGACTGATAGCAGATTTACATGTAGAAATACTAATCTTACAAGTGCAATTATCGTTTTTTTCCCTCAGCCCTGGCCTCCTGCTTGTCAATAATGAACAATTAGTGAAGAGTAAGGGTAGGGGAAGGGTATTTGTGTAGCCAGATGTGTATATTTTTGTCATATTTGAACAAAAATGTCTACATTTAGAGAGAATCTTCTTTTTGCCATATCTCCTTTATTTATCAACTAATTTCGATAATATTTGAAATTTAGTCAGTTTTTTCTTTTTTAGAGGCCCCTCATGTTGCAAGGCCCTAAGCTGTAGTTTAGCTATTTTATACCTGGCACTGACTGCAGGACAACCTCATGTGACACCACAGCTCTTTGTGACCACTGATTTCCACTGTATCATGTTCATGAAGTAGTACGTTATCCAATATATATTGTTATGTTTCTGACACATCACACTGATATGTCTTGTGCACAATAGTAACATTGTACACATTGTATTGAATGCTTGGTAGTTATGCTAAATTCTATTACTGTGATTTGTGCTATGTTTTTTCCCCGAATGATGTTAACATCCCATAATAGTTTGCAACATTTGCAACAGTTTTGCACAGCCAAGTACAAAACCTATCAGAAGCAAAATGTATGAACAGTATTTCCTGGTACCATGAGGGAATGCTGTCATGACCTACTGATACCTGGAATGTGGTATCCAAAGCAAAGATAAGGAAGGTACAGGATGGTATCAAAAAACATATATAGACTGGTGGGTGACTTATCAAGTGCTCTCTAACTTGTAAACAGGTTTACTACAAATATAGCTAGACTTATCAGACCTCCTGTATAAGGTGAATGCCATGCTGTGAGACTGATTGCTTCCTAGAAAGAATGGTATGGATGGCTTATTTTCATATTGTGCTTTGTCTTTCACTAATAAACTGATTAAACTTGGTTATTTGGTCTCTCAAATATTTTTAATATAAAACTGTAAGTGTAGTCAAGCAATTGGCTTTAGTCAAAAGGTGGCTTTTTTTGTTTAAGCTGGCCCGCATTCATGGCGCTGCAACACTCATCTCTAGATTCATCTTCAGTATACCCTGTGCCTGGGGAAAGTGCCAGGGAGGGAACTGTAGGCTAGGAAGTGTTGAGAGTGTTGATATGTTAGTACTTATTAGTTAACCTTAACCCTATCCTTCCCTAGGTCCTATTTTCCTGCTCCCAGTAGCTCTCCCTTTGTTATATTGTTACTTTGGGGTGTGTCATTCCTTTGCTGGGGTTTGCGTTGATGTACTTCATTGTTTCTTGTGTACCGGGGTCAATACTCTGTGCCAGCAGTGGTAGCATTATTCATTTTCCTAAGGGACAGCAGCCCTTGTGTCTCATGCAAATTGAGGAGTCACCTTGGTTGAAGGTATCAGGCTTCACAATAAAGGACCCTCTCTGCCCTCGGGAGCTGGCAATAGCAATTGGGAATTATCTGCATGAACTCCAGCTACATTCTATGTGTTAGGTGTAGCTGTATTGAATGGCAGAGGAATAAGCCAGAGCAGCTTTGAAGAGCTGTGATTGTGGCATGAGGAAATTTGGTCTGAGTCTTCCCCTCCCCCCGTGCATGTTATAAAAGGAAAGAGATGCACAGGGACCTTGAGGTTCCAGTCTGCATCATTTCAATACAGAATACTATGGCTAGATAATAATCAAAAGACCTAACTTTTACATAATGCTTTATGTCAGTAGATCTCAAAGAATGTTACATCATTATCCCCATTTTGCAGATGGGAAACTGAGGTACAGAGTGGTAAAGTGACTTTTCCCAAGGTCACCCAGCAGCCTAGTGACAGAGCTAGGAATAGGCCCAGTCTCCCTAGGCCAAATGGTTGCTATGTGATTCCTTAACTTCCTTACACCCCTCCCCCTCCCGCCCATACATTTATTTTAAAAGTCAGTGAAGCTTTAAAAGTTTATTTAATCACCACATACAACTCATAAAAGAACATTCCTACCCGACCTGTAAATCCACTGATGCTTGTAAAAAAGCTACTTTCAAACAATAAGGCTTTCTCCAGCAACTACGAATCAAAGTATTATTCTGAGGCATAAGATGCCATCTATGTTATATATTGTTCCAATATGTTTTGAAGCGCAGTTGTAGTTTTATTTTTCCCTCCATTAGGAGAATCACCAGTCTCCTAATGGAGGGGAAAATGTTTAACTCGCTTTGACATTTATTTAAAAACAAATTAATATTTTGTGCAGTCATGCAAGGCAGGTTTTATAATATCTGAGAAAATTGGGGGGAAATAAATCTACATTCCAGGAATTTTTTTTTTAAACCAAACTCCTCTAAATAGTATATCTGAGTCCTCAGTCTAAGCCAGGGCATAATCAAACTGGCCTTTCTCTAGCCCATCAAGTCCGTCAGCCCAGGTGGAGGTGGGCATACTCCTGTAGGGGTCTAAGAGAATTCGGAAGCATCGGACAATGAGGATGCCTAAGAAAATAAATAATAAGATCACAAAGACAAATGTGGTTTTCTGCTCCAGGGTCAAGCTAGCGTCTTGTGGAACATTCCCAGGTGGCAACAAAGTAGAGGTGATAGGCTCTCCTTCCATTGTCCAGGGAAGCTGAAAGGAGTAATCCCACAGTTTCCTTATTTTCATCATCAATTTGCTGAGGCCATGGTAGAAGTCACTTAGATGTACTTGTGTTATCTGCAGGGGAAGGGGGAAAAATGTTAGCTATGAATGCACCTTATTTTTGTGCGTGGTCTCATCTGAATGCAGAGGGCATATGAGAAAGAACACCATGGTTGTTTCCATTCCACTATTATTTTCTGAACATGTTTATTGGTTTCATAATATGAAAGGCCTAATATTACTGTTAAATATCATGAACAGCAAGCACTGGGTGATAAATCTGATCATGTACCATTTGGATTGATGTAGAATTTTCCCTCTCTTCAAGGGGAAGTGTCAGGGTTCCAATCACATTGCTCAGAGAACACTGCTAAAAGGTAAGCTACCGAAAGGACAGGTCTGAAGCAGACTGTGTCTCATTCCACCTGGGAGAAGAGTGTCATTACTGTGCCAGCAGTTTTGGAGGAGGAGGGTCAGAAACTAATAAAAAATTTTAACGCCTTTTATCCACAATGATCCCAAATGGATCCAGATGACACAGACAGCGATCTCTTACATACAACTGAAATGCAGACACCTCTGAGCTGAATGCTGGCAGCCATTCTGTGCCCATAGCACAACATGGCATTTATAAAAGACAGGCAAAATAGCTTCTCCATTTGAAACAAGAGGAAATTTAGGGAGGCAGACTGAAATTACTCAAATGTAGCCCAACATATTAGTTAATGCCCTTACCTCATGCTGAAATTCAACCTATGATCTTTTAATAAGTACAGTGAGTCAGAAGCTAGGTTTCACATTTCACAGCATGCTGTAGTGCTATGTAGTGTCATCAGTTCAGTACTGACTCAGGGCCAGATCAAGCTATCCTTGCATATGGTCCCACTGAAATCAATGAGTAAAGTGAAATTTATTCAAATGGGTGCCCAGATGTGGCTGTAAGAATGTCCCCTACCAAAATCATCAGCACTGCCTACAGTACTTACATTTCTCTTAGGCCTGGTCTACACTACGAGTTTAGGTCGAATTTAGCAGCATTAAATCGAATTAAGCCTGGACACGTCCACACGACGAAGCCCTTTTTTTCGACTTAAAGGGCCCTTTAAACCGGTTTCTTTACTCCACCTCCGACGAGGGGATTAGCGCTGAAATCGGCCTTTGCGGGTCGGATTTGGGGTACTGTGGACGGAATTCGACGTTATTGGCCTCCAGGAGCTATCCCACAGTGCTTCATTGTGACCGCTCTGGACAGCACTCTCAACTCAGATGCACTGACCAGGTAGACAGGAAAAGCCCCGCGAACTTTTGAATTTCATTTCCTGTTTGCCCAGCGTGGGGAGCACAGGTGACCACGCAGAGCTCATCAGCACAGGTAACCGTGATGGAGTCCCAGGACCGCAAAAGAGCTCCAGCATGGACCGAACGGGAGGTACGGGATCTGCTCGCCCATATGGGGAGACGAATCAGTGCTAGCTGAACTCCGTAGCAGCAAACGAAATGGCAAAATATTAGAAAAAGTCTCAAAGGCCATGAAGGACAGAGGCCATAACAGGAACGAACAGCAGTGCCGCGTGAAAATTAAGGAGCTAAGGCAAGCCTACCACAAAGCCAGAGAGGCAAACGGAAGGTACGGGGCAGAGCTGCAAACATGCCGCTTCTACGCGGAGCTGCATGCCATGCTAGGGCGTGCAGCCACCACTACCCCAACCATGTGCTTTGACTCCATCAACGGAGAATCACGCAACAGGGAAGCGAGTTTGGGGTACGAGGAAGATGATGATGAAGACAATGAAGATAGCTCACAGCAAGGAAGCGGAGAAACCGGTTTCCCCAACAGCCAGGATATGTTTATCACCCTGGACCTGGAACCAGTAACCCCCGAACTCACCCAAGGTGTGCTCCCAGACCCTGAGGGCACACAAGGGACCTCTGGTGAGTGTACCTTTGTAAATATTACACATGGTTTAAAAGCAAGCGTGTTTAATGATTAATGATTAATTTGCCCTGGCAATCGCGGCCAGTACAGCTACTCGAAAAGTCTGTTAACATGTATGGGGATGGAGCGGAAATCCTCCAGGGACATCTCCAGAAAGCTCTTCTTCATGTACTCCCAAAGCCTTTGCAAAAGGTTTCTGGGGAGGGCTGCCTTATCCCGGCCGCCATGGTAGGACACTTTACCACACCAGGCCAGTAGCACGTAGTCTGGAATCATTGCATAACAAAGCATGGCAGCGTATGGTCCCGGTGTTTGCTGGCATGCAGACAACATCCATTCCTTATCTCCCTTTGTTATCCTCAGGAGAGTGATATCATTCACGGTCACCTGGTTGAAATGGGGTGATTTTATTAAGGGGACATTCAGAGGTGCCCGTTCCTGCTCGGCTGAACAGAAATGTTCCCCGCTGTTAGCCACGCAGTGGGGGGGAGGGGTGAAGTGCTCATCCCAGAGAATTGGGTGTGTGTGTGTGGGGGGGGTAGTTGGGTTTGTGCTGCATGTTAACCCGGAAACCGCAGCCCCTCCTTTTACATTGCAAACCCATTTTAAATGGCCAACCCAACAGGTCCTTGGTATGGGAAATGAGGGCGCTGCTGTTTGAAACCATTCCCACATGTTAAGAAGGTTAAAAAAGCCAAAAGACTGTGGCTTACCATGGCTGCCTGCAAGCCGAATTCTGTTGCCTGGCACTGCATGAGTGATCTCTCACACCAAACCGGCAGGCCCTCAATATAAGAGGAAAAATGCGACCTTGTAACGAAAGCACATGTGCTGTGTAATGTGAACAGCAAAATTTAACGTGAAAGAGTGTACCCATTGTTCCCTAAAATGTGTCTTTTTTAACCACCTCTCCCTTCTCCTCCACCAGCTGCAAATGTTTCTCCTTCGCAGAGGCTAGTAAAGATTAGAAGGAGAAAACGGCGGACTCGGGATGATATGTTCTCGGAGCTCCAGGTGTCCTCCCACGCTGACAGAGCACAGCAGAATGCATGGAGGCAGTCAATGTCAGAGTGCAAAAAAGCACAATATGAACGAGAGGAGAGATGGCGGGCTGAAGAGAGCAAGTGGCGGGCTGAAGAGGATAGGTGGCGTCAGCTTGCTGACAGAAGGCAAGAGTCGATGCTCCGGCTGCTGGAGCATCAAACTGAAATGCTCCAGCGTATGGTTGAGCTGCAGGAAAGGCAGCAGGAGCAGAGACTGCCGCTACAGCCCCTGTGTAACCAACAGCCCTCCTCCCCAAGTTCCATAGCCTCCTCACCCAGACGCCCAAGAACACGGTGGGGGGGCCTCCGGCCACCCAGCCACTCCACCCCAGATGATTGCCCAAGCATCAGAAGGCTGGCCTTCAATAAGTGTTAAAGTTTTAAAGTTTTAAACTGCAGTGTGTCCTTTTCCTTCCCTCCTCCCGCACCCCTCCCGGGCTACCTTGACAGTTATCCCCCTAGTTGTGTGATGAATTAATAAAGAATGCATGAATGTGAAGTAACAATGACTTTATTGCCTCTGCAAGCGGTGCTCGAAGGGGGGAGGGGAGGGTGGTTAGTTTACAGGGAAGTAGAGTGAACCGGGGGGGGGGGGGGGGAAGAAGGGTTCATCAAGGAGAAACAAACAGAAGTTTCACACTGTAGCCTGGCCAGTCACAAAACTGGTTTTCAAAGCTTCTCTGATGCGCACCGTGCCCTGCTGTACTCTTCTAACCGCCCTGGTGTCTGGCTGCACGTAATCAGCGACCAGGCAATTTGCCTCAACCTCCCACCCCGCCATAAATGTCTCCCCCTTACTCTCACAGATATTGTGGAGCGCACAGCAAGCAGCAATAACAATTGGAATATTGGCTTCGCTGAGGTCTATCCGAGTCAGTAAACTGCGCCAGCGCGCTTTTAAACGTCCAAATGCACATTCTACCACCATTCGGCACTTGCTCAGCCTATAGTTGAACAGGTCCTGACTACTGTCCAGGCTGCCTGTGTACGGCTTCATGAGCCATGGCATTAAGGGGTAGGCTGTGTCCCCAAAGATAACAATAGGCATTTCAACATCCCCAACGGTTATTTTCTGGTCCGGGAAGAAAGTCCCTTCCTCCAGCTTTTGAAACAGACCAGAGTTCCTGAAGACACGAGCATCATGTACCTTTCCCGGCCATCCCACGTTGATGTTAGTGAAACGTCCCTTGTGATCCACCATGGCTTGCAGCAGCATTGAAAAATACCCCTTGCGGTTTATGTACTCGGTGGCTTGGTGCTCCGGTGATAAGGTAGGGATATGGGTTCCGTCTATCACCCCACCACAGTTTGGGAATCCCATTGCAGCAAAGCCATCCACTATGACCTGCATGTTTCCCAGAGTCACTACCCTTGATATCAGCAGGTCTTTGATTGCGTTGGCTACTTGGATCACAGCAGCCCCCACAGTAGATTTGCCCACTCCAAATTGATTCCCGACTGACCGGTAGCTGTCTGGCGTTGCAAGCTTCCACAGGGCTATCGCCACTCGCTTCTCAACTGTGAGGGCTGCTCTCATCCTGGTATTCTGGCGCTTCAGGGCAGGGGAAAGCAAGTCACAAAGTTCCATGAAAGTGCCCTTACGCATGCGAAAGTTTTGCAGCCACTGGGAATCGTCCCACACCTGCAACATGATGCGGTCCCACAAGTCTGTGCTTGTTTCCCAGGCCCAGAATCGGCATTCCACGCCATGAACCTGCCCCAGTAACACCATGATTTGCACATTGCTGGGGCCTGTACTTTGTGAGAGGTCTATATCCATGTCAATTTCCTCATCACTCTCGTCGCCTCGCTGCAATCGCCTCCTCGCCTGGTTTTGCTTTGGCATGTTCTGGCTCTGCATATACTCCAGGACAATGCGCGTGGTGTTCATAGTGCTCATAATTGCCGCGGTGATCTGAGCAGGCTCCATGATCCCAGTGCTATGGCGTCTGGGCTGAAAAAAGGCGCGAAACTATTGTCTGATGGAGGGAGGGATGGAGGGAGGGGTGAGTGACGACATGGCTTACAGGGAATTAAAATCAACAAAGGTGGCTGTGCAACAGGGAGAAACACAAACAACTGTCACACAGAATGGCCCCCCCAAAGATTGAACTCAAAACCCTGGGTTTAGCAGGCCGTTGATTTCACGGAGGGAGGGGGAAGCAAATGAATACAGAACAAATCTGGTCCATCTATCTTTTACATCTTAGGCTGGCAGCAGACGGTGCAGCATGACTGATAGCCATCGGCATCTTCTGGGTGCTTGGCAGAAGATGCTGTATTACGACTGCTAGCCATCATCGTCAAGACGGTTCAATAGGACTGCCGGCAGGACTGAGTCTCCAGGAGACAAAACATGTCTGCCCAGGTGCCTCTGACCGAACTCACTGAGGAATACGACGACAACGGATACCAGTCGTAATACACTATCCACTGCCAAAAGGCAAGGAGCTGCTGCTGTATAGCAATGCAGCCCCACGTCTGCCAGCACCCAGATAGCCGATGACGGCTACCAGTCATACTGCACCGTCTACTGCCAAAAGGCAATTATCTGCTGCTCTGTAGCAATGCAGTACCACGTCTGCCGGCACCCAGATGACATATGGTGACGGTGAGCTGAGCTGAGCGGGCTCCATGCTTGCCGTGGTATGTTGTCTGCACAGGTAACCCAGGTAAAAAGGCGCAAATCTATTGCCGTTGCTCTGACGGAGGGGGAGGGTCCTGACAACATGTACCCAGAACCCCCCGCGACACTGTTTTTGCATCATCAGGCATTGGGATCTCAACCCAGAATTTCAATGGGCGGCGGAGACTGCGGGAACTGTGGGATAGCTACCCACAGTGCAACGCTCCGGAAGTCGACGCTAGCCTCGGTACTGTGGACGTGGTCTGCCGACTTAATGCACTTAGAGCATTTTATGTGGGGACACACACAATCGACTGTATAAAACCGATTTCTATAAAACCGGCTTCTATAAATTCGACCTAATTTCGTAGTGTAGACATACCCTAAGTCTCACCTCAGGCATTGGCGAGGTCATCTCTGTTTGTCCCCAATTTAGCACAATAGGCTACAATCAGAGCACTTCATGCAAATGGTAAGAAAAGAGACTGTTTTTAAACAAAATTGAACCTGAGCTAGGAGAAAGGACACAAAACTGTGGAAAGAAGCAAAACTTTTATGTTGCCATTTAAATCCATTGAGAATTAGCTGTCATTTACAATGGAGACCTGGTCAGTAATGACTTACAAGCACGTCAATAAAAATAATTACCACTGAATGTGGTACTGAGAAAGCACACTTATATAATTACACATAAAGCGTAATTTTAAAACCACACATACTTCAAATAAAACGATGGAAGATGTAATAAAAGAACAAATGTCACAGCTGTACAATTATTAATTCCTGAACCAATGTATAACTGAAATGACAGAATGATATAAAAGTTGTTAATTTCAAATCTTTGAAAGTATATTTCCAGCTACCAGCTGATGAAAAATTTGCGAGCCTGGCTAATAAAAAGAGCTGTAACCCTAAGATCAAGCAGTTTAATAAAAGTGTCAGATCTTAGATGATAAATGGAGGAGGAAATGTAAGTAAGGTCCAATGATAAATCTTTGAGAGACAGGATTTGAGACACAGGATTATAACATTGTGGCAATGATGCTATAATGAAGGTTGAAAACAAACTACTGCTACAAAAAACCCTTCATTTTAGTCACTAAAGCCCTGAGTTAGCAAAGCACTTCAACACATGCTTAAGTCTCAAAGACTACAACGACTTCAGCATGTGCTTTAAGTTAACCACAATCTTAAATTCTTTGTTGAATTGGGGCTTGAAAGTCTCTCCTAAAACTACCTTTTGGAGATACATTTTGTCATGCTTGCTTTTAGCACAGATTTGAGTATTTTAGGAAAGGTTTGGAAACATACATTCAATAATGTACAATCATCTAAAAATGGGCTAAGGATTTTGGGGATGGCGGGAAATGGAAAGTTTTCACCTCTCAAGAAAGTTCAGATTTTTACTGTGCTTGAAAAACCTCATTTTAAACTTAGCAGGTCTATATTGCTCAGTAAAACACAAATGCTTTGCATTCTTTGAAGAAACCTGATTTCAAAATCATTTGATGAATTATTAAAGATTGTGTGCTAATTACTTTCTTTAAGGATTGAACAGGCACCAAAAATGGGGTGTGTGCTGAATGACTGCAGATGCAGAGATGTGTTGGGTAATCATTCTCATAGCCATAACTGGTTTTAGTTAATTTTACGTATCAACAGAGGTGTGAAGCATGCTTTGGACTTGGCAGCCTTTCAACCCCAGACTGCTCGTTATCATGCTACAACTACATGCACCAACACAAAAAAAAAGTCATCATAAAAGCCAGTTAAGGCTACTTCTTAGGCATAAGTCTTGCCAACACTTAACCAAAGCTTGTAAGCTTTTTGGAGTACAAAGGTTCTCTCCTTAAGTTCATACTGGAGTTCATTGGAGCACAATGGGGCTCTGATCCTAACTGTGGCCACTGCAATATAAAAGTTAAATCCAGCAACAAAATGTTGCTAAATGACAACAAAGTGCTTATCTTTCACATCATTTACAAAACTCACCTTTCTGAAAGCAAGGAAATGACTACCTAAGGACCTCAGAGATCTTACACTGCCAACAAACACGTAGGGACAGATTCTCAGCTCCCAGTCCAGCTCCTTTGCACCATTCCTGAGCAACTGTGGGTTCCCTTTGTGTAGGAATCCCTGGCTCTCAAAGAGTTGGCTAAGTGATTCTAGCAGCTTCCTACAGCACTCTGACAGTGTGACTCCATTGGAGCTGTGTACCAGGGACTCCTCGTGGCAACAGTTGCCCCCAGTATAGGGGGCTACAGGGAAATGCTAATACAACCTCAGGCTGTATTATCTTCTCTGGGAAACACCTGTGCATTCATCCCATCCACAACCTACCCTCTTCTCCTCCAGCCTCCATCCCCTTTCCCAGTATAGATCCTGGATTCATGGGGAGATCTTTGTGGGGCCTGGGAGATGGAAGGTATGGTGCAACAGAAGTAGCCGAGCAACTTTTCCACATAGTTCTGGGAAGCTCTGTGCATAAAGGGTCCCTTTCATGTACAGATTTCAGGGTGGTGGTGGCATCTTACACTGCAAGCTTCTTGGAGCACAGACTGTCTTTCTGTTTGTACAGCACATAGCACAATAGGGCCTTGATCCTGACTGGGTCTTCTGTGAGATATCATGATACAAATGATAGTATCATCTCCATTTTAGAGATTGAGAAATGGAAGCAGAGAGTGATTAAGTGACTTGCCAAAGGGCTCACAGGAAGTAGAGCGGCAAAGTCAGTGATAGGAGCCAGATTTTCCACTTTTCCATTAGCCACAAAACCATCCTTCCCACCCCTCATTACTTTTCACCTTCTTGTCTCTGCAGTGGTTTATGAAACATTGATGATAATGGTGTAAAACTCAAATAATGATATTGCATATGTATACATTGTTCCAGAGAGGAATACATTATAGGCATCACAGAAAGTTACGACTGAAATGGGTGCTGTCAGATGATCAAAAAAAAGAGTAGGACTGTGGTGATCTGAATATGTTTCTTATTGTTGGTTTTAAAAGCCAGCCAGAGCTGGGCCAGGTTATTACCTGGATTAGAGATCCTCGAGGGAAAAAATATTATAAACAGAGGTTTGTCTAAACACCAGGCTGCTGTCTATATGACTTAAATAGAATTAAGACTGATTGAGCAAACAGATTAGCCTTTAACTCGATGAGTAGCTTTTAGAGGTAAAGACATTCAAGTTCAATTTCTTGTTGAAATGATTTCCTCACGGATATGAATAATCTTTCATTTAATGAGTACACAATTGAATACCTTTCTGTCCACATCCGTCTCTGTTGTTACCATTCATTCTTGCTAACATGCAAATAACCATTACCTCATTTTATTATAGTTCCGGCTGAGATGGCACTTTCAAGCTAAGACACTCAGTTGCAGTAGCTATACATTTTTTAAAACAAAAGAACTCAAATGCTTATGATAATGCCAGCCCAGAAGGTTTTGTTTTGTTTTTGTGGATTAGGCAGAGATGTTTGAAGAAATCAGTGGAGGTCTGTTTTAATGGAATATATCATTTTCCTTGGAACAATAATTGAAACATACCAAGGACCATGTCACTGCCACATAGGGACTGAACTTTTATTTCAAACAAGTCAGGAAACAGAATTAGGGTTACCACAGCCAGCTTAACTCTGTTCCCTTGCACATTTGCATGACATTAGGATCTCTCACTCTTTTGGACAGTCTCTCTCCATTGTTAAGGTTGTGACAAGATTACCATTATCAATCAAATTTTGACCTGTCCCTAGTTTCACCCAGACTCACCCAATCTACAATGACTGGACAGTCTACTCTGGATGCTGTAAACCTGTATATCATTGCTGGTTCAGTTACCTATCTCATGCTACAGAAACCACCTACCTGCAAATCTGAAGTTTGTTAAAGTTTGAGGTGCCCTTGCAGGAGTGAAACCACCCAAGTATATGGAGTTGAGAAGGTAACTAGCTTTGATACAGATGCACTTATTGAATACATTAAACTGCTTTAGAAAGTTGGGACACAGGCTACCAGGAATAGGCAGGCAGAGTTAAGGTCAGTGCACCTTAAATCAGCATTTCTAGGATTTCCAACATTTGATTTTGAAAAAGGCAAACTTTCATTGAAAATGGTCGTGTTTTTTAATGATTTCTTTTTAGAGTTCTTGGCAAAGCTTTCAAGCTTCTTATTTTATAAATAATATAACAGACTAATGGAAAAGAGTCGAGCATGGTGGCGTGTGCCTGTAATCCCAACTATTTGGAAAGCTAAGGCTAGCAGATCGCTTGAGCTCAGGGGTTCTGTGCTGCGGTGTGCTATGCCAATTAGGTGTCCGGAGCCACTGACAGCCTGGCCAGTGAGTGGCTGAACAACATGAATGGCGTATTGTGATCGGCGCTCTCTCTACGAGGGCTGATGGACCGATCAATCAAGAGGACAATGGAAAGGAACTGTTCTTTTTTTAAATGTCACTCTTCCAAAACCACTGTGTTTGTAACTAAATTGGACTTTGCACAGTTATGTTTAAATTGCACCTTTTTCTATTATCATTTATATAAAATAGTATTTTATATAATTGAATATAGGATTTGTGTTTGTTTTATGAAAGACTCTTGTAACGTATATGTACAAGAAGGAACCTGAAATCTCAATTTGCTAACTTTTGTACAATTAGAATCTCACCCTTTACCATTCAATGTGTTGTGTTTTTTGCAATTCTTATACTATATTTGTGTATAAACACTGCAGTGAACAGAGTCAAATATTTACAAAACCGCCTAATTTTTGAAACACATTTGGTGTTCGGTAGCAAATGAAATTCTAGGCTAGACCCCATCTACTATAAATTGAAGTAGTTCCACTGCAGTCAGTGGTGTTACACAGATTAACACCACTTTGTTTCTAGGTGTGATGAAGAATGCATAATCTCCAGGCTTTTAAAGACATCAGCAAAGGAAATTCAGAGATAAAAATCCTGGAATTATTATTTTTATATTATCTTTATATTTATATATTATTTATATATGTATATATTTATATATATTATTTGTATATAAAATTCCCTTTCCATAGACTAAAAATGAAATTCCAGGTTAAATGTATTCCAGGTTACATTTATCTCTATTGTTTAATAAATAACTTGCTATACAGTTTTATGCAAATTACCTAAAATTAACAGGCAACCCTTTAAAATGAGCTGGATCAGTGGAGGAATCTGACCAGCTAAAACCAGTCCTCAGCATATAGATACACAATTTAAAGAGTTTTGACGCACTTTGACATATCAGACCACATTCTCTATTGTGTAAATGGCCACAGGTGCCATTGATTTAATTGCTTTAGATTTATTGTGGCAGAGAATTTGGCCCCTGAAAACTGTAAAATGTATAAATAATAAACATGTTAGGACTGGGAATATGTGGGAATATCCTTGCTTTTAAGATAAAACTTGGTGACCAAATTTTGCCCTTGGTTACACCCATGCAAACTCACTGACTTCATTCTTAAGAGCAGAATTTGTCTCTGTGACTTCACAAGGTGCCTTACAAGTATGCATAATGTAATGTAAGTATATGTATTTAATGGCACACGTGGGTTTCCATTATGGCTTATCTTGTGTAATGTAAATCATGTGATTGCATGCAAGACCTAAGTTGTGTCACAGCCACATGTACTGTTTTTCTATACTATCCTTTCTAGTTTAGCAGATTAGTCACAGCATTTCCTTACATATAAACACCACACAAGCTTCTTCGCGCTTAGTGTCAGAATCAGCAACTGACTTTATTAAAGTAACTGCTCGCTTTACTGGCTAACTGGATTTAAACAAAAGGAACAGCATGTGGGAGTCAGCTGGTATAAATCAGCATAGCTTCAATGGATTTACACCATCTGAGGACCTGGCCCCTAATTTGAACCCACCATACAAAATACACTATTTCCTTTTCCCTTTGTCTCCATGTACTTTTCCTTCTAAAAAGTTTACAACTAGCATTGTAGCTAACAAAATTTAGAAATGCTAGCATTGTAATTCTTTCCCCATTGCATATTGCTACGACACATTCATAATATATTAAATGTTAAAGCCCTTTAAGCTAACATGTTATTAAAATATTTGATTAGGCTGGATCCCACTGGGAAGAAATAATCCTATTACAATTACAAATCTTTCCAAATTAAGAAATCTGCTGCTCAATGAGACTAATATATTTTACATTCCTCTTTCTTGCATTAGTAAAGGTCAACTTTGTTAACCTTAATGAACTTTTCAAAAAAATAAACAAAAAAAAACCCAGTACAGGTCACATATACTTTGTATTAATTTATTTTAGATACATTTAATTTTAGTAGGTTTTAGATCTCCATGTCACAAATTCTTACCTTCTATCCAGGAAATATTGCATATAAACAGTATTAACCAGGCATGTAAAATATAAAGATTATTTATTAAATAAATAAGTACAATTGGGCATACAGTTTTTGTTATACAAGTACCTTCATCTAGTCGAGAGAAAAGCCGACCCATTTCCTTCTTTAGCTGTTACGGGTAGTTACAGGTATCTTTAGTTTCCATTCTTCTTCACCTTGCTCGTAATGTAAGTGCAAAGTAGCAGGGGCTGCAAAGAACCTGGCTGAACACCTAAGCACTAGAGCTGCCTTTAAAAGGCTTAGAATTTTACATGAAAAACAATGTCATACAAGAATGCTGTTTGTGTGTTAGAAATAATTAGCTGACAATACTGTCGTTTCTTTGAGGCGAGGCATGATTTCAGTTCTGCCTCAGCAACTCTTCAGTAGATTCTGCTTCACTGAGTAGAGCAGCAGCCTAGCAATCTGTCTGAAACTGTCTTCAGGAGAATATTAACATTCAAAAGTAGTACAGGAAATAAATAAAAAAATCACAGGGCATTCCCATATCTTTGCTAAAATTAAAGCCATAAATTTACCAGTATTTCTCTTTTTACTGTAAGGACTGCTGTCAGTATTAGACAAATAGCATTCATCAGCCAATCTGATTACAGTTTGTGACCTTCAGGAAAACTCCTTAATTAGAAGACTTCTAAAAAACAATGTGTGAGAGTAATTCTCGGCTACATTTACTATATAAAAATAACCTGACGGCAATGGCATCTGGCATACACCTGTCAACATAGCTGTTGATTGTTTTTAAACTTATTTCGATGCATTTCTTTTTTCCTAGAAGTTGTATTCATTTTCAAGCCATGTGCAAAAGCTTCCCTTAATAAAGTAGCTACTTTATTTCAGGAAAAAACACTCTGTAAAGCAACATGGTTCTTATTTTCCCTTCCTGAAAGAAAACAACGCTAGTTTTAAAATGGTGTGCCAAGTAAATGACACTGATTTAAACACTGTTTTCCCCCTGGTTTCCACTTTTTTGAAGGGGCTCGGGGGGGCAGGGGAAAGGCTGAACAATTTATGGTTAGATCAGGGCATTTGTGCCACAGCCCTGTGTAGGGGGCAGTGTGGAACCAATCCCCCCAGCAGCAGCATCATAGGACAAATTGTTTCCCATCTAAGGCACAATCCGTTTCCCAAGGTGCTTCGATGGTTATTGAGGGAGGCCCTTTGTGGTCCCCCTTCCATCCCTGCAGGCCCGTGTAAGGACTACACGCAATCTGGCCCTTAATGCTTTGTCTGATTTCACCATAGTAAACAAAGAGGAATAATCTCTCCACTCATTCATCACACACACATGCAGAATTCCACATACACTGCTATAAGAGCCCTGTGGCTCCAGGACCAGGTGGGGAGGAACGGCAGCATGGATGCAGAAACAGGGGTTGTACTGAGCTTTAGTCCTGGTCTACGCACAGCTTTTGTACAGGTGTACCTATTCAGTTATGGGTATGATTTTTTTTTTTTTTTACTGAAAGAGTTATACCAGTACAAGCCCTAGTGTGGATGCAGTTATACTGAAATAACAGTGTTATACCAGTATAGCTTATTCCCCTTCCTGTACAGGAATAATCTATACCAATATAAGCCTAATTATACCAGTATAACTGTGTCCACACTAGGGTGTTGTGCTGCTTTAATTATACTGGAAAGTGGTACAACTTATACGTGTAGCTAGCCAAGGCCTTACAGTCTTGATAGCACAGAGGTAGTACACTACTGCCTCACTAAAAATGAATTACTAAGCAGAGCCCAGTTCAGGACAGCTTTGTGATCCCAGCAAAGTTATATGGGTTATCGGGAGGTACTTTTGTGTTTTTAAAGAATAAACTGTTTCTGCTGAGCACTTCTTATTGAATTATTTCCTTTACTATACAAAGGCTAAAGCCGGTGTCACAATCTACTCAGTTTCTCTCCTGGCTAGAGGATCAGCATGAATACACACAACAACCAAAAGATAAAGGCAGGATGGAAGAGGCTTGTTAGATCCAAGAGGAAAACTGTAAGTGAGAAGCTGTTTTACTATATTAAACAAAGTTGTAGATAGGTTCTAAATAATTGGAAAATGTCATTCATGAATGTTTTCTCTTTTGGTCTGCCCTTCTTTGTAGAGATTCACAACTCTGAACCCATGTATGCTCCAATGAATGCACAGTTTGTGGTTAATAAACATGAGGACAGAGAGAATTGATGAAACAATGGGTTTAAAGATTCATTTTATCTTTTTTGTTTTGTATTTTATAAAAGTCTTACAAACAGATGACAATAGTGACATTCATTTAAGGGCCAATAAAGTCAATGGGAGTCTTTCCAGTGAGTTTATTGGGCTTTAATGCAGTGGCCTTGGATACTATTGATGTCAGCAATGACATCACTGTGCTGTAGTTACCAAATTAACAATACCTCCCACAATTGTCCCATGGTATTTACTATGGGCTTAAATCCTTATGTCCTTACTCTATTGTGCTCACACTTTACTGCACTGGGGTTTGCCACAGCAAGGACCTCAAGATTTCTCTTTGTAACTATGGTATAGTAGAGCTGTGCTTGTGAAGATTACGTACATCACATTTGGTGAAAACACTCTGTAGGAACAGCAAGGTAAAAATCTATTATAGCCATTTTAGTTAATTGCTCTCTAAAGGTAATACTCAAACCATCCCACTAATTAATTCTAATTACAGTACTAAACTACAGCATCTCTATATCTGACTCTATTTGGTGTTCAAGGGATGTTCTTGGTGTGATTTTATTAATAGGTCTGAAGGTATCCTTTTAAGTTAGCTGGTTATTATTGCACAACCTTTCCAAAAGGCTATGAAAAAATAAAATGTCATCCAGAGATCCAATGAAACCTCTGCACCAATAGTTACCATGAAGCCGCCACATCACTGGAAGAATCCTAATCATTTTGATTCACTCTGCACCCTGCCATGTCACTCAAAATGAGCTGTGCAAAACTTACAGATCTGAAAGTCACAGAATATTGCAAACATTCTGTAGGAACACATCTAGAGAAATTTCTAAGATATGCAAGCAGGTCTGAGATTACCAATGCTGCTGTCACCGACCGACTGAATCTCTGACAGTGAGCAAGAGAATGAAAGAAAAAAATCAATAGCCCATTTATCTCCAACTCACTTTCTCAAATACACCTCTACCCCGATATAACGCTGTCCACAGGAGCCAAAAAAATCTAACCGCGTTATATCGAACTTGCTTTGATCTGCCGGAGTGTGCAGCCCCTCCCCCCTGGAGCGCTGCTTTACCATGTTATATCCAAATTCATGTTATATCGGGCCGCATTATATTGGGGTAGAGGTGTATCCGGGGATTACAGACTCCTTTGCAGTTAGACTCTACATCCATGTGAATTGACTGAAGGGAAGCCAGAGGAACATGCTAATGGCTTGCTCTTGGTCTATTGCTCATTGCCATGTAACTTGTCAGAGTGGCTGCTAGGCATGCATGTTCCAGCAGTGGCTGATTTTACAAGGTCTGTAGTGATGATCATTTAGGTATCCTAAAGCAGGACTGAGCACTAACCTTGTGGCAGACAAACATGTCAACTCTGACATTCTGAAAATAGGCTGTGTGCCAGATTCACTGAAATGGATGCAGGGAGATGTTATACTTCCCTGAGCCAGCTTGGCCCCCTCCATGCTCCAAGTCAGATCCATCTTAAATGAGGGCAGGAGCTAGCTTCACATCTACCCTTCCCTCATTGTTTTCTTGGGGAAAAGGGAGACGGGCAAGAAAGAGAACACTCCATTTTTAGGAGGTGAAATCCACTGGAGCTCCCCTGGCAGATGCTGTGAAGGGCACAGTGTTCTAGTGCATCCCTGATGACTCTCCCCATAGTCCCCCTCAGGCCAAGATTTTCTACTTTGGGGCCTGTGTTGGCCACATACAGGCCCCTTAACAGAGGGGAAGTTGCAAAGTTTTTTGACACTTACATCATCCAGTTCTGGTGGACTTTCTGTTGTCATGAGTCTCTGAGACTGGCCTAGAACTCAAGCTCACCCCACAGTTCCATCTAGTAGCTTTTCTGGACACACTCCTCTTGCCCCTCCATCCAAACTCTAAAACATTGAATCTCTTAATATTCAAGGGATTCGAGTGCAAGTTAAATAGAGCTGTAAATTATGGTTATAAAATGTCAAGTAAAATGCAATACAATTAACTTTAAAATAATTCATTATACTTACTCCTAGCATGCTTGTTATCTATTTGCAATGGTAGAAAAAGGATAAAAAATAATAGGTATAATTGGTCAAGAATTTTCTGCAAGAATAGTTTTCAGATGATAAATGCAGTTTCTGCAAAAAATAAAAAATTTCCACAAGAAATTTGTGTTGTGTTCAGTTGTGCTGAAATTTTTCAATTTTCTGTCAGGAAAATCAAAATGAAATATTTTGTTTCTGCTCGGTTCAGTCTGAACTGGAATATTTCATTTTTATTGAACTAATCTGAAACCTTCCATTTTGAATCAGTTCAGAAAAAATTAAACTGTATTTCCCTAGTGCATTGTGCTTTTGTGTTCTTCACAGTTTTTCTAAGATAATACCATTGTAATATTTTCCATATTCTTAACTTGTTTTGAGGTGAAGAACTACCTTACTCTTGACAACTCCTATAAAAAGTGGTTTAATGATAATTATAATCAGTATTTATATGGGCATCAGTTCCGAAATCAGTGTGCATTCAAAGATAGACACAAGCATTTTTTAAATGTAACTATAAAAGCAATCTTTCATAGCCACTTTGATTTTGAGCAAAAACCCACAAGTGTGAGGATCTTAGCAAAGATGCCACATTCACTGAGATTCAGTGACATTCCTGCCAGCTCCACCACCACAGGTGTAAAACTATATTTTGCATAAGTAAATTAACTTTTTGTTTTTCATTGAAAGTTGGCCTTTAGGCCTCTGGCTGGCTCAGACACCTGTAAGAATCTATCCCCTCTATGTATTTGTCTGGCACCATGAGAATATTCTGGCACATATATTATAAACACTGTGGATCACATTTTGGTTCCAAAAACAAAGCTGGAATTGGGATGTTTATAGGTGCTTGGAGGACATGGAGTTTTCCCCCTTACTCCTTCCTCCCAGGCCACAAAGCTCTAGTACTGGCACACCCTTAAGCCCTCTATAGAACTGATTTTGAAAAGTAGATCTGTATAATCATAGATCTACTTTCTACACTCCTGCCTCTTCCCAATTAGCCCTTCCATCCTGTGGTGTGTAGAGGTGTGTGTGCACACATGTGTGCGTGTGTGAGCGTGTGTGTGTATTTCCTCCTCATTACATTACGGCCCTGTAGCTCCAAAATAACAGGATAGTTTAGGCACTTTTAAAGAAATATTTTGACCAAGTAGGCAGCAGTGGCTCATAAGGATGTATTTATTCACTCGATTTACATCTATCTAACTCAAACATTGTTCCCTTTGGAGTCAGGGGGAAATTGTACCTCTAAATGAAAAAAACTTGTTCAGTGTTCTTTTCCTGTCCAGATATGGAAAACTTATCACAGTTTTATTAACACTCATGATTTTATCACAAGTCTCACAATATTTGCTGTTTTAATTAAAGCCCCAGTTCCTGGAGTCAGGTGATTGCGAGTATTTCAACTTTCATTTTAAAAAAATCCTTATGGTTGCAGAGAAAAGCTTCCAAGTGGGAACCCTTAAAGACGCAGAAAACACAAGACAAATAGAAAGAACCCCAAATTTATTATTTTGAAAATCTCATGATTTTAAGCCATGTGGGGGATTGAGGGTGGGGGTGGGGACTGACTCTGGGTTTTTGAATGTGTGGAGTTGACAGTACTGTATTAGTCCCAGTTATGGATGGATATATGGCCTGAAAGATCTTTTTGCAGCAATCACAGAATCATAAAACTACAGGGCTGGAAGAGACCTTGCAAGGTCATGTAGTGCAACCCACTGCACTGAGGCAGGACCAAGTAAACTTAGGAGGCCATTCCTGACAGGTCTTTGTCCAATTTGTTCTTCAAAACCTACGACAGGGATTCCACAGCCTACCTTTGAAGCCTATTTCAGTGCTTAACTACCCTTATAGTTAGGAAGTTTTTCCTAATATCCAGACTAAATCTGTTGCAGATTAAGTTGATTAATCCTTGTCCTGCATATGGAGGACAGCTGATCACTGTCCTCTTTATTACAGCACTTAACATATTTGAAGACAGTTATCAGGTCCTTCCTCAGTCTTCTTTTTCTCGAGGCTAACACTTTTTAACCTTTCTTCATAGGTCAAGTTTTCTAAATAGTTTATCATTTTTGCTGCTCTCCTCTGGACTCTTTCCAATTTGCCCACATCTTTCTTAAAGTATGGCACCCAGAACTGGATACAGTACTCCAGCTGAGGCCGCACCAGTGCTGAATGGAATAGGAAAATTACCTCCCATAATTTGCAGTCATAGAGTTTAAGGTCAGACGGGACCACCAGATCCTCTAGTCTGACCTCTTGTATATCACAGGCCACCAACACCACCCACACACTAAACACAGCACTCAAATTAGACCAAAATATTACAATCTATAGGAGACTGGACTATTATGTGCCACAGGCAAAGAATAGGCAGGATGGAGATGCACCAGTGCCAGAGGCCCCCACAATGGCAGAGAAATGATTAAATTAGATATGTCTGATAATCCGACCAAGTTAAGTGAAGAGGGTAAGATGTCAACGTGGCTTAGGGAAAAGCCACATTTTAAACTGAATTTATTCTGGATATTGTGCTTTTTCCCTTTTCTAGTTGACCTGCCCTGACCATTTTATAGTAGCTTAAACAGTTACCACTTTTATACCAGCCAGCATACAGATACCGCATCAATGAGACTAGTCTAAATCCTGTTTATATGGTCATCATCTACCAAGGATCTTAAAATTGGGTTCAGGTAGAGGTGGGACTCACATTTCATCTTCTCATTAAGCATTTTTGTATACAGAGAAAGTTGAGGAAGGGAGAGGACAAGAATCACCATTGGGGTGAGGTGAGTATGACTGGAAGTTACCAAAAAGCTAAGATTTTCTAAGAGGTTATGAAGCACTCTCTTACATTTTTGTTTGTCCATTTTAAGTTTAAGGATGTATGGCCTAGGCAATAGTATTGCCAATTTCAGGCACTATTCATAAACAGTTCAATTATGGCACTTCTACAAAATCAACAAAAATGTCTCCTGTTGCAAATCACATTGAGTTTACCGTACCATTTTTAGAAAGTGCTATAGATAAGAACCTTAATCGAAAGGTGGTGTTTAATTCACTAGCTATTTCACCATGACAATTCAGAAGCTGTACTTGCATATTATGCTGCACTACTGATTTATTTATTTTCAACTTGATTTGCACTCTCTGTTTGTGCTGTAGGGGTATCAAACAAAAAGAGAGCGCCACAATATCATTTAAATAATTCATTATAAAATCAACATTTCAAACTGAATTTATTTTATTTGCATTCCTCTGTTTCTTTTAATGCAGCCTGAAAGTGAGGTCTAACATAACACAACACATTTCTGCTGCCAAAACAAAGATTATTGTAAAAAAATATTAAACATTTCTGCTTTCCCCTCCCTCAAAAAACCTAGTGGTTTATGTAAATTGCTGTGTAAAAATCTGAATGCAATACAGCAGTGATAAATGCTGGTTGCATTTAAAAGGGTACTGGACAACCCATGACAGGCAGCTCTGGAAGAAAACAACTACTTACAATTACAGCTCACGTGTCCATGGCAGAATAAAAGGGCATGAATAATTCCATTTTTTCATTAGTACATTTTATTAACCAATAAACTAGCAATGTGAAATTTTACTACTATTGCTCTGATAATTAAAATACTGAATTAGGATCTATATCCTTAAAGAGAACATTACAGTATATTAAATAAGAACTATGATTTTGCTTGATACATTTCAGTTATGTCAGCTAGTGTGCCTTTAAGCAGCATTTTATGTCCAAGTGACACACAGACACACACACAAACAGTAACAACACTGAACAGACTTTATTGTTTAAAAAAATATAACTCCTCCCTAACATTCCTAATTCCATTAGCTAATAGTCCCTGAAAGTCCTTTCAGAATAATATAAACAGCTTCGTAGCATCAAACAAGAATACAAGTAGGAGAGAGGTAAGGGACAAAACACTGACTTTTCTGCTAGATGATTTTTATCCTGATTTTCAATAACTCAGTAGAACAGACAGCTACAGGTCAGAAATGAGATGGTATTGTCTTAGTAGCAATAGATATAGTAGATATAAGTGCTGGCATATGGAGAGATTTGAATGACAGTATGTTTTCCTGCTTCAAGATTTCCATCTTTGTTACAAGAGTTGTCCCTTTTCACAACCATGTAACCTTTTCAGGATTGGGAGGGGGAGAGAGAAAGAAATGTCTCTATCAATAAACCCATTCTGTTGAAATTTTATGCAGTGCTCCACATGGGTTTCGGCAGAGGATGCTGGTACCAGCCAAATAATTCTCCCCCACTTTCTAAAAAAAAGATTATTATTATTTAAAATAAGTCACTTACTTTTGGGGGTGGGAATGGGATGAAAGCGTCCTCTTGCTGACTCTTCCAGAAATGCAAAAGGCCAGCTCTGCCCACATTGCTTTTTCTAGTTAAAGGGGACAGTGTCAATTTGAAAATCAGATTTATTTGGACAATTTGTACTTGCTATATTTACAACAGCTGAGATTACCATAGCTGAAAGAGAATAGTGGGGAAATATTTTTCACAGCTCATATATTTCAGTTGCAGTACTCTTGTGTATGATTTATAACAATAGTAGGTGTAACCCTTCTGCCAGGCAGAGCTGACAGCAACAAGGGCCGGGTTCAATACATAGGGGTTCCCTTTTAACAATACAATGCAAAACCGGCTCGAGCTCCCACCCAGTGACCTGGGGAAATTACACACACACCCCTGGGTGCCTCAAAGCGGCAATACTTCCCCTCTCGCAAGCACAGAGTCTCAGTGTAGCAAAAATCTTTAATAACAGGAGGTAAACAACTCAGCATTAAATTGGGCAAACACCACAATTAGGGTCTGTAAACACAAACCATGAACCAGAATACCCACCCCCAAGTAGATTGGGCCATGACCTTTCCCTTTGGTTCTTGAGTCCAGCAACCCAAAAGTCACCTCACTCACAGTTTCTATCCTTGGTCAGTGCAGCTCCAGAGTTCAAAAGTTCATCTGCAGAGTTTACCTCCCAGTCTGGGTGGAAGGGAGAGAGGTATGGAGGCACCTTACATGCTCCACTGCTCAGGCCCTCGACAGCGGATTGACACAACTCTCTGTAGGGTTCTGCTGCAGTCTTCACCGCCAGCCGTGCCTCTCCACCAGCCAATCTGCTAGCCACGCCTCACCGCCAGCCACTCAGCTGGCCACACCTCTCCACTAGCTGCTCACCAATATGTCTTCAATCCCCCCCCACACACACTTAACATAGCTCTCAGTGATTTCAGCTCTTAGTGATTTCAGCTGTTAGTAGGGGAGCCTCCCTGCTGGTGCACCCAGCTAGTCTTTTGCATCAGAACCACTAGCCCAAAGTAGGTCTAATGCTTAGACCTAGGGTATGTCTACACTACGAAATTAGGTCGAATTAATAGAAGCCGGTTTTATAGAAATCGGTTGTATACAGCCGATTGTGTGTGTCCCCACATAAAATGCTCTAAGTGCTCTAGTCGGCGGACCGCGTCCACAGTACCGAGGCTAGCGTCGACTTACGGAGCATTGCACTATGGGTAGCTATCCCACAGTTCCCGCAGTCTCCGCCGCCCATTGGAATTCTGGGTTGAGATCCCAATGCCCGAATGATGCAAAACAGTGTCGCGGGGGGTTCTGGGTACATGTCGTCAGGCCCCTCCCCCTCCGTCAGAGCAACGGCAGACAATAGATTCGCGCCTTTTTACCTGGGTTACCTGTGTAGACAACATACCACGGCAAGCATGGAGCCCGCACAGCTCAGCTCACCGTCACCATATGTCATCTGGGTGCCAGCAGACGTGGGACTGCATTGCTACACAGCAGCAGCAGCTAACTGCCTTTTGGCGGTAGACGGTGCAGCATGACTGGTAGCCTTCATCGGCGATCTGGGTGCTGGCAACTGTGGGGCTGGCAGCCGTAGGGCTGCATTGCACCAGCCCTTGCCTTTTGCCTTTTGGCAGTAGATGGTTTATTACGACTGGTAACCGTCCTCGTCGTACAGCAGTGGCTGGAACTCCGTATGTCCCCCAGTCCCCCATCCCCCCAGTCATATTCTGCTGCCTTCACAATGACGATGATGGCTATCAGTCGTAGTATGCCATTTTCTGCCAAGCGCCCTGTTGGATCATTGCACATTAGCAGAGTCTTCCCTGAGCAGCAGATCGTGCAATAGGCCTGAAGGCCATCGTCATCATAACTGCCAAGCACCCAGAAGATGCCGAGGGCTATCAGTCATGCTGCACCGTCGTCTTAAGATGTAAAAAATAGATTTGTTCTGTATTCATTTGCTTCCCCCCTCCCTCCGTGAAATCAACAGCCTGCTAAACCCAGGCTTTTGAGTTCAATCTTTGCGGGGGGCCATTCTGTGTGACAGTTGTTTGTGTTTCTCCCTGATGCACAGCCACCTTTGTTGATTTTAATTCCCTGTACCTGTACGCCATGTCGTCACTCGCCCCTCCCTCCCTCCCTCCCTCCCTCCCCTGGTCCGTCAGATACTAGTTTCGTGCCTTTTTTCAGACCAGACGCCATAGCTAGCACTGGGATCCTGGAGCCCGCTCAGATCACCGCGGCAATTATGAGCACTATGAACACCACGCGCATTGTCCTGGAGTATATGCAGAGCCAGGACATGCCAAAGCAAAACCAGGACCAGCCGAGGAGGCGATTGCAGCGCGGCCACGAGAGTGATGAGGAAATGGACATGGACATAGACCTCTCACAAGGCACAGGCCCCAGCAATTTGGAAATCATGGTGTTCCTGGGGCAGGTTGGTGCCGTGGAACGCCGATTCTGGGCACGGGAAACAAGCACAGACTGGTGGGACCGCATCGTGCTGCAGGTGTGGGACGATTCCCAGTGGCTGCGAAACTTTCGCATGCGTAAGGGCACTTTCATGGAACTTTGTGACTTGCTTTCCCCTGCCCTGAAGCGCCAGAATACCAGGATGAGAGCAGCCCTCACAGTTGAGAAGCGAGTGGCGATAGCCCTGTGGAAGCTTGCAACGCCAGACAGCTACCGGTCAGTCGGGAATCAATTTGGAGTGGGCAAATCTACTGTGGGGGCTGCTGTGATCCAAGTTGCCAGGGCAATGAGAGACCTGGTGATATCAAGGGTAGTGACTCTGGGAAACGTGCAGGACATAGTGGATGGCTTTGCTGCAATGGGATTCCCAAACTGTGGTGGGGCGATAGATGGAACCCATATCCCTATCTTGTCACCGGAGCACCAAGCCACCGAGTACATAAACCGCAAGGGGTACTTTTCAATGCTGCTGCAAGCCCTGGTGGATCACAAGGGACGTTTCACCAACATCAACGTGGGCTGGCCGGGAAGGGTACATGATGCTCGCGTCTTCAGGCACTCTGCTCTGTTTCGAAAGCTGGAGGAAGGGACTTTCTTCCCGGACCAGAAAATAACCGTTGGGGATGTTGAAATGCCTATCGTGATCCTTGGGGACCCAGCCTACCCCTTAATGCCATGGCTCATGAAGCCGTACACAGGCAGCCTGGACAGTAGTCAGGACCTGTTCAACTACAGGCTGAGCAAGTGCCGAATGGTGGTGGAATGTGCATTTGGGCGTTTAAAAGCGCGCTGGCGCAGCTTACTGACTCGCTCAGACCTTAGCGAAAAGAATATCCCCATTGTTATTGCTGCTTGCTGTGCGCCCCACAATATCTGTGAGAGTAAGGGGGAGACATTTATGGCGGGGTGGGAGGTTGAGGCAAATCGCCTGGTCGCTGATTACGCGCAGCCAGACACCAGGGCGGTTAGAGGAGCACAGCATGGCGCGGTGCGCATCAGAGAAGCTTTGAAAACGAGTTTTGTGACTGGCCAGGCTACGGTGTGAAACTTCTGTTTGTTTCTCTTTGAAGAACCCTCCGCCCCTCCCCCCCACCCAGTTAACTCTACTTCCCTGTAAACCAACCACCCCACCCTCCCCTACCCTCCCCCCTTCGAGCACCACTTGCAGAGGCAATAAAGTCATTGTTACTTCACATTCATGCATTCTTTATTAATTCATCACACAACTAGGGGGATAATTGCAAAGGTAGCCCGGGATGGGTGGGGGAGGAGGGAAGGAAAAGGACACACTGCAGTTTAAAACTTTAACTCTTATTGAAGGCAAGCCTTCTGATGCTAGGGCAATCATCTGGGGTGGAGTGACTGGGTGGCCGGAGGCCCCCCCACCGTGTTCTTGGGCGTCTGGGTGAGGAGGCTATGGAACTTGGGGAGGAGGGCTGTTGGTTACACAGGGGCTGTAGCGGCGGTCTCTGCTCCTGCTGCCTTTCCTGCAGCTCAACCATACGCTGGAGCATATCAGTTTGATGCTCCAGCAGCCGGAGCATCGACTCTTGCCTTCTGTCTGCAAGCTGACGCCACCTATCATCTTCAGCCCGCAACTTGCTCTGTTCATCCTGCGATTCAGCACGCCACCTCTCCTCTCGTTCATATTGGGCTTTTCTATAATCAGTCATTGACTGCCTCCACGCATTCTGCTGTGTTCTGTCAGCGTGGGAGGACATCTGTAGTTCTGTAAACATGTCATCACGTGTCCTTCGCTTTCTCCTTCTAATCTTCACTAGCCTCTGTGAAGGAGAAACATTTGCAGCTGGTGGAGGAGAAGGGAGAGGTGGTTAAAAAAGACACATTTTAGAGAACAATAGGTACACTCTTTCACGTTAAATTTTGCTGTTCACATTACACAGCACATGTGCTTTCGTTACAAGGTCGCATTTTTCCTCTTATATTGAGGGCCTGCCGGTTTGGTGTGAGAGATCACTCACGCAGTGCCAGGCCACAGATTTCAGCTTGCAGGCAGCCATGGTAAGACACAGTCTTTTGGCTTTTTTAACCTTCTTAACATGTGGGAATGGTTTCAAACAGTAGTGCTCTCATTTCCCATACCAAGCACCCGTTGGGTTGGCCATTTAAAATGGGTTTGCAATGTAAAAGGAGGGGCTGCAGTTTCAGGGTTAACATGCAGCACAAACCCAACTAATTCCCCTCCCCCACACCCAATTCTCGGGGATGATCACTTCACCCCTCCCCCATCGCGTGGCTAACAGCGGGGAATATTTCTGTTCAGCAGAGCAGGAACGGGCACCTCTGAATGTCCCCTTAATAAAATTGCCCCATTTCAACCAGGTGAACGTGAATGATATCACTCTCCTGAGGATAACAAAGAGCGATCAGGAATGGATGTTGTCTGCATGCCAGCAAACACCGGGACCATACGCTGCCATGCTTTGTTATGCAATGATTCCAGACTACTTGCTACTGGCCTGGTGTGGTAAAGTGTCCTACCATGGCGGACGGGATAAGGCAGCCCTCCCCAGAAACCTTTTGCAAAGGCTTTGGGAGTACATGAAGGAGAGCTTTCTGGAGATGTCCCTGGAGGATTTCCGCTCCATCCCCGTACATGTTAACAGACTTTTCCAGTAGCTGTACTGGCCGCGATTGCAAGGGCAAATTAATCATTAATCATTAAACACGCTTGCTTTTAAACCATGTGTAATATTTACAAAGGTACACTCACCAGAGGTCCCCTGTGTGCCCTCAGGGTCTTCGGTGAGTTCGGGGGTTACTGGTTCCAGGTCCAGGGTGACAAACATATCCTGGCTGTTGGGGAAACAGGTTTCTCCGCTTCCTTGCGGCTGTGAGCTATCTCCTCCATCCTCCTCTTCCGAACCCTCTTCCCTGTGTGTTTCTCCAGTGACGGAGTCATAGCACACGGTTGGGGTAGTGGTTGCTGCACCCCCTAGAATGGCATGCAGCTCCGCGTAGAAGTGGCATGTTTGCGGCTCAGCCCCGGACCTTCTGTTTGCTTCTCTGGCTTTGTGGTAGGCTTGCCTTAGCTCCTTAATTTTCACGCGGCACTGCTGTGCGTCCCTGTTATGGCCTCTTTCCTTCATGGCCTTGGAGACCTTTTCTAATATTTAGCCATTTCGTTTACTGCTTCGGAGTTCGGCCAGCACTGATTCATCTCCCCATATGGCGAGCAGATCCCGTACCTCCCGTTCTGTCCATGCTGGAGCTCTTTTGCGATCCTGGGACTCCATCACGGTTACCTGTGCTGATGAGCTCTGCGTGGTCACCTGTGCTCTCCACGCTGAGCAAACAGGAAATGAAATTCAAACGTTTGCGGGGCTTTTCCTGTCTACCTGGCCAGTGCATCTGAGTTGAGAGTGCTGTCCAGAGCGGTCACAATGAAGCACTGTGGGATAGCTCCCGGAGGCCAATAACGTCGAATTCCGTCCACACTACCCCAATTCCGACCCCCTGAGGCCGATTTTATCGCTAATCCCCTCGTCGGAGGTGGAGTAAAGATACCGGTCTAAAGGGCCCTTTAAGTCGAAAGAAAGGGCTTCGTCGTGTGAACGTGTCCAGGCTTAATTCGATTTAACGCGGCTAAAGTCGACCTAAACTCATAGTGTAGACCAGGCCCTAGGTATCAGTGATTTCAGCTCTGCAGCATATAACAAGATTCCTAATTGAGTCAAACTTAGCTCTGTTATTACACAGTGGAGAGAAGAAGGGTCACTGTGGTGTTTTGGGCCCTCAGAAGGCACCCATATTACCAGATACAAATACCTGTCCCCAACCTCTCTCAGTTCACTGGGCTTTGGAACCCATGTCCCTTGCCTAGCGAGTGCTGCTTAGTCCAGGGCGAGTCCCTCAGTCATAAAATACCAAGTACAATTCTACTGTCCTTGATTCACATAACCAGGATAACAACACAGGATACTCCTACCCCAATAACAAAGGGACTGGGGATCCCACAGCAGCCAAAGTGACCATTTGGGCAAGCTGTCCATCATGCTAGGCAGGGTGGGTGTGCCCATGCAAACGAGATCAGCCCCTGAAGTCCTTTTCCTCAGTTCACCACTGGATATCAGGGGAGAGCTCATTCTGACTCTGCTTACATAGGTAAAAAATGAAGACAGAAATTTGTGTCATTTTAATCCCTCAGAAATAATAGGCTGTAAACAGTTATTGAATAAGTTTCAAATGTGAACAGAGTTAGCAGAGTTAACCTTAGGTGATAAAATATTCAGTTATTATCTTAGCTGGAAAAAAATATTTAAACTCCCAGTATTTCATAATTCTACATCTTCTTATGATCCAGTCTCATGGAATTTCTGATTCTTTGAAACAGAATTAGTTCCATCAACTGAAGATGAAATTATATACATGAAAGAGATATTTAACACCATTGATTGTGTCAACGCAGGAGAAACCTATTAACATTTGCCATAACTTGAGTAAAACGTTTGATTCTATTTATATATATTGATACGCTTTTCTTTAAATGGTCCTTAATGTATTAATTAAAAATTAATTTGAAGGGTCCCATAAAGAAGCCGGATGTTATATAATGACACGAACAAGGAAAAGTATGCCAGCAAATGTATAAACAAATCTTATATGGTACTGCACATAAGAAAGTTTCTTTAGGCCTTACTCTGTTTTTTATATGCTAACATAATTAATCCATTACAAGTTCATCTAAATATTTATATCCTTTGACCGGTGTTACATTATAACCACTAGGATGAAAGTGAAATTCATAAACATTTCTATTTTGAGCAGCAGTCATTTTTCCAGCCTTCTCCCGTGTTAGCATATTCCACTTCACTCACCCTTGATGAAGTCAAGCTGCATCTTAGCTGAAGTCTGTCCTGCCCTGCTTTGAAGTACAATGTATAATACAGAATCACCAGCAAAGAACCTAACAACATTTACATTGGATTTCAATAACCAAACTTTTACAAAGTTATTCCTGTCAGGACCATTGATGTGAGCATGCCCTTCACCTCCCCAATTCTCTCCCACAGCCTCCTCAGGCTCAGCCCCCATCACTGGCAGGCTTGTTGGTTGTTTTTTTTTTTTTAATCCTACTCTTCTAGCCTCCAGCCAGGAGGGGCTGTTGTGCTTCCTCTGTCTGCAGACGAGAAAAAACACCAGGGACAAACCCTCACTCTTAAAGCCTTAGGAAGAAAGGTTTACATGGGCTAGGAGGATCTGGTTGTGAAGATGGGTTGGGGTGGCTGGGTGGTACAGATACACAGGTAACACATGGACTGGCGTTCATAGGGACTGGGTAACAGGTAAGCTGGGGGTTGCAGATGGACTGTGGTCATAGGTGTTACAGATGAGCTGGAGGTGCTAGAGTGCAGAAGAACTTTGGGTTGAAAGGAGGAGGAAAAAGACTAAGTGGTAAAGGAGGGAGAATTGAGAAAGAAACCCAAACTGTAACTGAGGATGAGCAAGTGAGAGAGATGAGGAGACCATAGCGGGAAGAATTAAGGAATATAAGTTTTTAAAATGGCAAAATGTTATCTCTTCTATACATAAAATGTTTGGGGAAATAGTATATGAATTAAAAATACCAGTTACCATAACTCAGGAAGAGGACTTGAAGAAGACACTGGCTGCATAGGTGGACATCTCACCCGACTCTGTACAGCCTACACACACTATATTTAATCCAAAACCTATTACCTTCCTGGTGTTTACTGTCAGTAATCAAAACAACAACCTAAACTCTCTCCCATGGCTAAAGTTTCCCTGCACAGACATCTCTGTCCTACCCTCTAGTTCCTTCTGTCTAAAGAGGCTACTCCCACCTCTCTCATTGTCCAGGTTGAGTTAATGGTGCTACATTTGCCATGATGAGTATGTCTACACTGCAATTAGAAACCTGTGGCTGGCCCGTGCCAGCTGACTCAGGCTCATGGGGCTCAGGCTTCAGGGCTGTTTAATTGCTATGTAGATTCCCGGCCTCGAGCTGGAGCCCAGGTTCGAGGACCCTGCAAAGTGGGAGGGTCCCAGAGCTCAGGCTGCAGCCTGAGTCAAAGTTTCTACATAGGGTGACCAGACAGCAAGTGTGAAAAATCGGGACAGAGGGTGGGGGGTAATAGGTGCCTATATAAGAAAAAGACCCAAAAATCAGGACTGTCCCTATAAAATTGGGACATCTGGTCACCCTATTTCTACACCACAATTATACAACCACTTAGCCCGAGCCCTGCAAGCCTGAGTCAGCTGGCACAGGCCAGTCATGTGTGGCTAATTGCAGTTTAGACATACTCAATGCGTCAGCAGGAATCAGTCTCCCTGCAGGATTCTAACACCTGCCAACATGGTCAACAGAATAACCCTACCACTCTGTCAGGTTATGTCTTCACTGCAGAATTAATTCAAGTTATCTACTCTCCAGTTACATCTCTCAAGTGAAAGCAGCCATGCTGTAAAATAACACTTGAGCTGCTGTGTCCATAGTGGTGCTGCACTTACTTCTGCATAGCATTAAAACATATCCCTTGGTGCTGTGTGCTGCAGTAAAGCTCATCTTCCATACGAGTTCTTTCCCAGTGAGGTGTGGGTGTGAGGTGTCCATCCTTTCTGGGCATATGGGGCAAACTGAGGGGAGGCATTGGAGGACAAGTGGCACTTGAGTGGAGTTAGCCTGCGTCCACACTGCAAATTGGTTGTGTTAGCAGCTGGTGAGTTGTGCTGACTCAAGCTTAGGTCTGGTCTACACACTACACAGTTAGCTCGATGCAAGGCAGCTTACATTGACCTAACTATAGAAGTGTCTACACTTAAATGTCGCTCCTGCCAATGTAAGCATCCCACTACGCTGACTTAATAACTCCATCTCCAGGAGTAGCATAGAGTCAAGGTTGATGTAGTTAGTTTGGTACAGTGTCGGTGTAGACACTGCATTGCTTATGTCGACTGTTACTGGCTTTCAGGCTCCACCCCACAATGACAGTACAATTGATACAAGCACTCCTGGTGAGGACATGCACTGCTGACACAAGGACCAAAGTCTAGACACACACAAATGATGTAATGCTGACGTAAGTTAGGTCAACTTAATTTTGTAGTGTAGACATGGCCTTAGTCTATACCCACTGAGCAGTCAGCCAGCTTGAGAGTTAACAGCACCACCACACTCAAGTTAAAGGATTTTTGTGTGTGGATGGACTTGAGTTAAGAGCAACACTTGAGGTATAACTTGAGTTAACTTTGCAATGAAGACAACCCCTTATAGAGATAACTAGCATTCAGATCTTGTGATTACCACAAATTTAAAATGTTTAAAAAATTTTCCTGGCTGGACCAAACAGATTTGACAGAAGCATCATTCCTCAAAAAGATTATCTAACGTTCATGGGTTGGGTCCAGATTTTAAATTTAACATGGTCCAATCACAGTCACAGAAAGTGAAGGGTATGGTTAGACCCAGCCTAGATCCTTTAACAGACTCCATGCTAGCACTTTGATGAGCGTTGGGTTTTTTTTGGCGGGGGGTGGGTACCATCTATCTTCTGTGCAAAGCAGTGTCTCAACCCATATACAATATACCACTTCCAGAATCCGGCACAAATACTTTAGTATTCAAGCTCACAGTTAGCTTTCAAGCTAAAGAAAGCAACAAGTGTAATTAAACCTGTATTTCAAGGCATAAGGTTATTTCCTTGGATGACAGGAAAAAAATTCCCAACCTCATATTTCATAGGTCTCATCTACACTACAGACCTATATTGGTATAACCATGTCGCTCAGGGGTGTGAAAAATCCACATGCCTGAGCGACATAGTTATACCAACCTAATCTGCTCCCCCCCGTGTAGATAACACTATGTTGGCAGGAGAGCTTCTCCTGTCGACATAGCTGCTGCCTCTTGGGAAGCTGGATTAACTCCGCTGACAGGAGAGCGCTCTCCTGTCAGCGCAGTCTCTTCAGTAAAGCGCTACAGCGGTGCAGCTGCATCACTGCATATGCGCCAATGCAACGTTTTAAGTGTAGTAAGGCCTAGTTCTCCAGGAGCAGTAGGGTGTGGTGGGGAAGAAGGGTGGCACTTTGTTGTATTTTGATGCACCTGAGCAGCAGAGACCCACGCTGCATCTTCAGTACAGCTTCTCTGCCTCTGCAGAAGAAGCAGCAGCACTGTGCAGATAACATTTAAGTCAGCTACGAACATTCTGACTCTTTCCACACACTCAAAGACAGGGGTAGGCAACCTATGGCACGCGTGCCAAAGGCGGCACGCGAGCTGATTTTCAGTGGCACTCACACTGCCCGGGTCCTGGCCACCAGTCCGGGGAGCTCTGCATTTTAATTTAATTTTAAATGAAGCTTCTTAAACATTTAAAAAACCTTATTTACTTTACATACAACAATAGTTTAGTTATATATTATAGACTTATAGAAAGAGACCTTCTAAAAACGTTAAAATGTATTACTGGCAGGCAAAACCTTAAATGAGAGTGAATAAATGAAGACTCGGCACACCACTTCTGAAAGGTTGCTGAACCCTGCTCAAAGAGAAACAACAAGGAGTCTGGTGGCACCTTAAAGACTAACAGATTTATTTGGGCATAAGCTTTCGTGGGTAAAAACCTCACTTCTTCGGATGCAAGTGAGGTTTTTACCCACGAAAGCTTATGCCCAAATAAATCTGTTAGTCTTTAAGGTGCCACCAGACTCCTTGTTGTTTTTGTAGATACAGACTAACACCGCTACCCCCTGATACCTGCTCAAAGAGAAATCACAGAATCTGTGACTCCCCTTGTGACCAACCACTAGCACTAATTATGAGACAGCCTAGTGTTTTAATGGGGGCAGCCCTGGGGCTCGCTAGGAAATCTGTCACCATCATCACACCCTCCCATGTGCAAGAGCTTCAAAATGTGGAAGTTGTGAAAATTTTATTTTAAACCATGAAAATCACAGGATCTGTGACTCTAGTGACAGCCATAACAAATACATAACCTTAGGGCCTCGTCCTGCAACTGACGTCAATCAGCCTTATTGTGCCATCAGTTTTAATAAAGTCAGCATTGAACAAGTAAATAATAATGAAAGGCTCAATGTTCACTCATGTGAGAAGTCCCATAACATGCCATCGCTTTTTAAGCAGACCCTCCCCCATTCGTTTCAGCGGCATGAGTTAACCTAATGGGACTATTCACATGAGCTAAATTAATCACATAAGTGTTTGTAGGATCAAGCCTAGAGAATTTCATCTCTTTTAGGGCCGTCTTGCAATTCACTACCAGGTGTATTAAAGTGCATTACAATGAGTCGTCCCTTTGAAGACAATGGGACTGCTCATGATTTTAAGTTCTACACTGAGAACTTGATGTTTGCAGGATCAGGACCCTAGAGTGTAGTCTCCTCCGTGCAGGGACTATGTCTTTATTTTGATTTGTAGCATGTCAGTAATTGAGTCAATGATACACACATAAGTAAAATTACTTGCAGGGGTTTGTAGAATGGGGGCAATTCATAAGCAATAATACATAAAAATAATAATCCAGAAAACACATTGTGGGCAATATATGCAAGCTATTATCGCTATGGCAATCTTCATTTTGCATTTGCTGACTTATTTTGTTTCCTTATAATTGTACTATAATTGCACATAGTTCCACCTGCACCCCAGTTTTTTGAGGGGGGAACAAAAGGAAAAATGCTAGGTATCGCACTAAAGAATTAATCAACTGTGCCTTATGCATAATTTGAAACTACCTTGCTTATGATATAGACTCTTGCCAAGACTTTAGGCCTCAGCCAAGCACTGACAGATTAATTGCTGGAAACCAGTCCAGCTCACCTGTGTGTTAGGATGGTTAAGATGGTTATTGGACTTATAACAATGCATGTAGTGTTCAGACTTTATGAAATGCTCCTAAGGTGCTATATGTATTAATCCTACTTATAATATCTTTATCACATGCTATAAGGTAATATTCAAGTTTTTGCTTTAAAAAATGTTTGCCCTGAAACTGTCAACCTGTCAGAAGGGATCATCTCCTGCTCATTAAGGCGGCCTATCAAAACTAAATGGGCCATCCTGGGACATCACAATACAAATTCTTTGTTAATTGCCCTTTCACACCCATGAAGATGCTAGGTGCAAAAGGGCTTGTCCCATCAGCTTGAATTTTGGAAGAAGGAAATAAAAGTAGTGGACTAGAAAATTTTACATCTCTTTTGCTGTCTGAACTCACACTGAGCTGAAGCTACAAAACAGAGAGTAGAGATTTCTAGCGTCAACCTCAGTTATCCCTAGAAGATATCCATAGCTGACCTAGTACTACAACTCTATTTAAAACCATAGACTAACTCGCGTGTATGCTGCCTGACCCTGTCATTCACCTAACTCCAATGACTGAATGGATTTCCTGCAAACTTTACAAAAAGATGAAGTTTTGGGTGAAGCCAAACTAAATAAGTGAAATTAGGGGTTTATAAAAGACGGTGAGTTGCAAACATTTATAATTCATGCCACTGCAAATATATCTCACACTAATTATACCATAACATTGCATCAACATGCTTTCAAATTGAGAGAAAAAATTTCCCCTAGGTTTATATTGCTGTGATGCTTTCTCAGGGCTCGAGAACTGGAGTGCATGATCGTTATCTGCAAGGCAAAGTGAGGCTAGCATTGGAGATTGTTTGGCTGGTTAATGCACTGGAGGCATCAGGGAGCTAACACCCAGGTAAGCACAAATTATTCTCTCTCTAGCTGGAGGCAGGGAGATAATAAGGTGACATTGAGCCCTTGGCACCCCAAGAAAGCATCACAAGTGCCCATTACGTATTATCTAAAGAGTCTCTTTCTATATATGACTTCTCACCCAAAATAGGATTTATACATTTTCATTATAATACTGAACTGGAAATGTGTATATCTCTTCCAAAAAGTTGACAGGCAGGGTGTTGGCTTGAAAGCAAACACAGTACATCATACATTAATATTCTTTTCTATCTCTAATTCACATTTTATTTTAAAAGCATCTGAACACCTACTTTTATTTCAGCAGTATTTTCAATGTTAACCTTTCATGACCACTATCTGATTGTCCTCTTGCCTTTTATAATATGCAGCATACTTAATTTTATTTTCTATGATGTTTTTATTTGTTTTGTATATTAAATGGTGGGTGCCTAACAGACAAATGTATTATTATTTTTGAAGTATACCATACGCTTCATATGGCTCTGAGAAGGGTTACAGTCTTGTTTAATCCCTGTTATAATTTAATCTAATCACTGTGAGATACAGTAAAAGTTCTGAAACTCTGTTACAAAGCTGCTTCAGACATAAGTTTACTTTGAAGTACTCTGAACTTCACAACAAACAGCCTCCACAGTAGAACATGAAAACTTCACAGAATTCCTTAAAGAGAAACTGAAGAATACTTATCTTGATTACTGTGTCTGACATGCTTTAAAGGATTGCTGCAAGGATCTCCATCAAAATAGCATCAAGGAGTCTGGTGGCACCTTAAAGACTAACAGATTTATTTGGGCATAAGCTTTCGTGGGTAAAAACAGGTTTTTACCCACGAAAGCTTATGCCCAAATAAATCTGTTAAAGTGCCACCGACTCCTTGTTGTTTGTGTAGATACAGATTAACACGGCTACCCCCTGATACTTGACATCAAAATAGCATGTCTTTTTACCGGGATTTTCAAAGCAGCCTAAGGAAATGAAGTGCTCAGCTCCCACTGACTTTCAAGAAATGTGTCTACAACTCATAAAGTTAAACATGTGCATCAGTCTTTGTAGAATTGGGGACTTGAAGGTTTATAGCTAGAAAACGTTAAATGTTTTAAGTTTAACAGTCATAAAACTCTGCCTTTCTCTGTCCCCAGTACGCCTCCTACAGTCCCCTGCCCCTCGTCTCCATGTTTTCCCTGGATATTTGCACCCCGTGTCATGATCTCCAGTGTCTTGCCACCCTTCCTTGACCTTTTTTGCATGTTCTCCATTCCTGTGCATCCCATTCAGTCACCATGCTTGACTCTCTAGCCTTTTGCTCCCTTTCCGTGTATCCCTCTTTTCTATCTCCCCCAGAGAACATGGGCTCCAAACACTACTTTGATGTCACCCCCTTCCCAGTATTGCCAATTGCAAGAATGTAAAAATCATGAGTCAGATGCAAAAATATGAGATTTTAAAATAGTAATAGATTTTGGGTGCTCCTCAGCTGGACTACATCTCCCATGGTGCAACACAGATATGGGCTTCCCAAGATGCACCACAGCACCTCACCAATAAATGAGACTATGGTGCATCTTGGGAGAAATAGGCTGGCCAGTGGGGCTGGCCCATACAGGAGAATGGGGGCATGAAGCACCTGAACTACAATTATCATGAGACACCACAATTGCATTTCCCAATCAAAGTTTTTGGTTTTCAGACAAAAATTTCCAGGTTTTGATTTTTTGCCAAAATGGAAAATTTTGATGAAAACAATTTTTTTAATTTTCAGAGACGTTTTGCTTGGAGGACAAACCTATTTTCTGACCAGCTCTAGATGGGAGAGAGAGATTGGGGGGGGGGGGGGGGGAGATTTGACACAGAAAAGTGAGCTGTGAAAAGAAGCAGTTGGAGGAAAAGATTTAAGAGCACAAAGTCCCAAAAATCCAAGGATGAGAGAGATTAATGAGGGAACAAATCAACTGTCTCAGATGTTGGCTACACTGGAGAAATCCATCGTGTTAAGAAACATGTCAACTAATACCAAGTTAAACATGATTTTATACTTTTTGTGGACAAGGACAGTCACGTTTAAAAAGGTCCTAGCTGAACATAGTTAACTCTAAGGTGGAGTTAACCATGAGAAGCTGACACATTTTTAAACACTTGTCTCATCTATGGTAGGTGCAAAACTATTGGTTAAAAAATGTTAGTGAACATGATTATTATAAGCATCCTCTGAAATGCCATTCACCATAATATCTAGGAACTTTACACACCAGGAAACTATTTATATTGAAGCAAAATAAGTACCTGAATTTTTCAGTGAATTGTAAGTGTGCAAGTTGAAATTCATTTTATACTAAAATTTCTCCTGTGAAAAGAGTAAATTCACTAAAAGGTGAAGAAAGATAAGAAGTATCTACTCCTTTATAAGGTTGAATTAATGTCAGTACAGCCTTGAAGAAATCACAAAACTATAAAAAAGAGTGAGAATTTAAACTGTGAACTAATAAAAGGAGGCTATCACAATTTCTTTGTCAGGGATTTACAAAATTATAAATTATTGTTTCTGCTACCTCTTTGTCTTGTGTTTTCTTCACCAGTACATTCACTGGTTAGTATCAATCAAAATTACCTTTAAAAATCACATGTGGATAAAATGTTATTTGATTCTTGAATTTATTTAACTGAAATATTTTGCTAAGTTTCACAGGACAAAATACCAGTTTCCAAACTGATAAGCTGAATGTATTGTTGCATTTATGGCCTATAGTTGCAATTTCTGAAGAGTGCTGTGTTTTTTAAAATGATAATGCATTTTGGAATATGTGATTGTTCCCCCTTCCATTCTCACAATAATCCTGTTAAAAATGTTTCATTTCAGGTTTGGTTGTTTGTTTCCTGTTAAAATGTTTTAAACCAACGTTTTTATAATGTTATTCCTATGATTAGAGTTTATCTTATCCAGCTTCGTATTAAGCCACCAATATTTTATTTCTAATGATAAAATTGTGGAGAAACATCCACAGGGAATATGATTGTAACCCTCATGCAATCATTTTCATAGCTTTAAAGAGAGAAATAAATTCTCTTTGACAGTTTATGTCCAGACTTTTGATGTAGGACAGATGCATAGTCAATGTGTTTCATCTGGATAGCAGTGAGGGCATGATGCAGAAATTCAGTAAAGCCATCAATGTAGCAACTGATGAAATAAAAAGTTATCCCAGGACAACAGCACTTCACTGCCTTCACTGAAAAAACAGGCTTTAGATTACCATTTTATTTTTCTGCCACTGAATTTTGTATGCTATAGAGAGTTTTTCCTCTGTAAAAGCAGTTCTTAAGCATCTGACCATTTTGCAGTTTTCATTTAAAATAGATGTTAGTAAATGGTGTTTCCTCACTAACCACTCCTAGATCAAACTGCCTTGGAATGGACAAGACCCATGTGTTTCCTCACCAGCCACGTTTGGATCCAGATGTTTCCTCTCCAACACTGCCATCATTGATTGTATCTTGATTGTTTATTAACTGTACCTTGTGTTTCCATGGAACTGGCAGGATGGGAGTATTTGTCAGTGACAGTAGCTGAAGTGGTCAGTTTTGCTTTGCTTCCTGAAAGCTCTATTCAATGTTGAAGTAAATAGAAATGGTCATAATTGAATTTCAGATTTAACAGCCTGTAGAAACTAGAGCTTGTGAACTGGATCCTTGACTAGTTTAAATCAGTATGGTGCCACTAAAATCAGTTGGAGTTCATGCTGATTTACACCAGCTGAGGATTTAGCTCGTTTCAGCTCATCTGTAGAAAATGTTGCCACAAATCCATTGGGAAGAGCCAAAATCTTGGTGTCAGAGGTCACTTTCCATCTTCAGGTCAGTGAAGGCAGTGAAGTGCACATGCCCTGGGATAACTTTTTATTTCATCAGTTGCTACATTGTTGGTTTTACTGGAAGTAATTACACTGACATAGCTGCACTGGTGCAAACACATAGTGTAGACATACTGCGTCCATACAGAATAGGAAACGTTCCAAAAAGGATAAGTAATAAGACAGAAAATACCACAATGCTATTATATAAATCCATTGTACATCCATACCTAGAATACTGCATGCAGTTCTGGCTGCCCCATCTCCAAAAAGATACATTAGAATTGGAAAAAGTACAGAAAGGGGCAACAAAAATGATTAGGGGTATGGAACAGCTTCCCAAGCAAGGAGAGATTAAAAAGACTGGGACTGTTCAGCTTGGAAAAGAGATGACTAAGGGTGGATATGATAGAGGTCTATAAAATCCATGAATGGTTTGGAGAAAGTGAATTAGTAAGTGTTGTTTACCCCTTTACATAATCTACAAACCAGGGGTCACACAATGAAATTAATAGGCAGCAGGTTTAAAGCAAACATAAGGAAGTTCTTCATAAAACACACAGTCAACCTGTGGAACTCATTGCCAGGGGATGTTGTGAAGGCCAAAAGTATACCTAGATTTAAAAAAGAATTAGGTAAGTTCATGGAGGATAGGCTCAACAATAGCTATTAGCCAAGATGGCCAGGGATGCAACTCCATGCTCTGGATGTCCCTAAACAGCTGACTGCTAGAAGCTGGCACTGGATGATGGGGTGGATCACTTGAAAAAGTGCCCTGTTCTGTTCATTCCCTCTGAAGCACCTAGTGTTGGCCACTGTCAGAAGACAGGATACTGGGCTAGATGGACCATTGGTCTGACCCAGTATGGCTGTTCTTACATTATGTTATTATCTGTATAAACTGTGGCTTGCATGGTTTGCATCCATGTCTTTTTTCCTGGTTTGAAACAAGATTGTAAGGTTAGAAAAAAACCTCACTGTGCTCTCTGGTGTTGCCCAGCCACCACTATTTCAATGACTTTCCCCAAGCAATGGAAGTTTGAGATTAGTGCATTCATTTGTTGAGATGAAGGGACAGCTCCCTGGAGCGAAAGCAAGTTGCAGTTCATTGCTTTGTCAAGCTGTAACAAAATGAAATTAATAAAGCATTGGTCAGTTTCTCTGCTCTTATCTGGAATTTGGCTGCAGGAAAATGTGAATAATCATTTCAATTTCATTGTTGTGTTGCTCTTTGAGAAATCTCTAAGCAGCAGCAGACCTCTGTTTCCTTCCATCTGTCTTGTCTGTTGAGGCACTGGTGTTACTCAGAGGAAGCAGCTGCGAAGACTGAGGCTGGGAGAGGAGTAGAGCATAGGAAACCTTCTCCCCACACAGCAGGCATGTGGCAAAGGGAGAGATAGAGTAGCAAAGTCGCTTTCTCTTTGCAGAAGCCAGAATGATACAAGCTTCACCTCTTTCAAGGGAGAGAACATGGAGTTACCTCTTCCTTATATAGTATTTACTGCCTTTAACAGACTTTGGGTAAAATCCTGACCCCATTGGGAGGCAGGGTAGCCTAATGGATAGACCTGAGTTCTAGTCCCAGCTCTGCCACTGCATCTAATGGGTGATCTTGGGCAAGTCACTTCAGCTCCCTGTGCCTCAGTTACCCCATCTGCAAAATGTGGATGAAAAAAGCCTATATAAGAACTAGATATTATTTTGTAGTCAATGGGAGTTTTGACATTGACTTCAATGGGGCCAGGATTTCACCTCTAACTTTATATAAATTATTTGATGCTGACGCTATACAAGAAAGAAGAGATAAAAAATGAATAAATAACAATATTTAACTTATTGCCACCAAATTCTTGTTGTAAATTGTTTGGTTAGCAAATTCTCCACACCTAGAAGAGAACACACTTGGACAGGTTCGTGAACCGGTTGGAAAGGTAGGGGATTCCATTACTGGTTAGCAAACACCAAAGAGATAGTAATGTGGATGAACTATATTTTCTGACCCACACGCTTTATGGCAGAGAATATATACATTTTGGTTTGGCAGTGCAAGGCATTTCCCAAGAGAAGTCAAAAGCAGTTCTATGGCCTGTGGTATGCAGGAGGTCAAATTAGATGATTACAACGGTCCATTCTGGCCTTTGAATCTATGAACCTTCAAACAAGCAAGTAATCAGTATTTCTAAAACTTGATTCAAAATAGCTTTCCTTCTCAGAATGCATCACTGAGCACAACATGTAGTTCTATTCAAGCAGATGGCCTGTCGTTTGCATGCCTACTAGAGGTCCAGTAGGTGAGTGCTGCACTCAAGAAGTGCCTGAACACAAGTACCAGAAGTGCCATCAGATGCCATTCTGGCTCCTCAAGAAAGTTCTGGAATGGCATCCTAGAATTTTCCAGCAGGACTCAAGCACTGTATAGCTCAAACATTCAACCTGAAGATCTGAACTGAAGGGAATGAATGTTTATGCTTCATCAAATATCTTAAACAAAAGTCTGAAGAAACAAAAAGTAGCCAAAATTTGCTACATATGAAACACCTTTTGGGGAAAGATTTGTCTCAATAAAATAGTGGAGCAATAAATGTAAACATCTTTGTCAAATAGAGAAACAATATTTTGGATCATGAAATTCATCATATCATATTAATTGTCTAATTTTATGGTATACTCTACTGTGTTTCATTAGGTGGTGTAGTGAGTCGGTGTGGCTCCCCTCCTGTCCTGAAGAGGGAGCCCCGGCGCAAACACCCAAGTGGGCGGAGCCACCGCCGCCTGTCCCCGCCCCCCGGAAGTCAAGGGGCGGGACAGGAAGTATAAAGGCCGGCAGCCAGAGCTCAGTCAGGCGCCGGCCACCGCAGGGAGCAGACGTGCGGTCGGGAGCTCCCCGCCAGGATACCTCGGAGGCCCGAGGTGGATGCCGTAGCTGGCCGGAGCTGCCCCGAGCTCATTACGAGGAGGAGCCGCCAGAGCCCGTCCGCTCCCGTCGCTGGGAAGCGCCCGTGGAACTCCCCCACAGCAACCCTGAAGGAGAGGCTCCGCCAGAATCCTTCCCGCCCTGTTGTTATCCGGAGGAACCGCCCGAGGACCAGTGGCCGGATTTCCCTACAGAGCTACCAGACCTGCCGCCAAGCCCCGGCCGAGAGGAGGCCCCACTGATGGACTGGACCGCAGCCGGTGCCACAGACGAGGTAGGCCCTGAGGGGGATAATGGAAGTAGCCCGGGGGTAGCCGACCCCAGTCAGGCTACAGAGGCCTATGAGCCCATGGCAGTGTGTTTCGGTCAGGATACCCCACTGACCGGCAGCGACACTAATCGCTGCTAGGGCCCCGGGCTGGGACACAGTGGAGTGGGTGGGCCTGTGTCCCCCCCTGCCACCCCTACACACGGGTGGCAGGCTTCCCCCTCACCCAACGCAGGTAGGAACCTGAGTCCCTTACCTGCCTAGGCCAATTGCCTGCTTGTGCTCCGCCCTGACCCAGGGCCAGAGCTCCTAAACTGCCTGTGTGCTCAGCCCCTGCTACAGAGGCCTGAGCTTATTGACTGCTTGTGCTCAGCCCCTGCTGCAGAGGGCCTGAGCTAAATTAACTATTGTGCTCCGCCCTGACACAGGGCCCGAGCTCCTAAACTGCCTGTGTGCTCAGCCCCGGCTACAGAGGCCTGAGCTTATTGACTGCTTGTGCTCAGCCCCTGCTGCAGAGGGCCTGAGCTAAATTAACTATTTGTGCTCCGCCCTGCCTCCAAGGGCCAGAGCTTATAGACTGTGTGTGCTCAGCCCCTGCTGAAAAGGGCCTGAGCTTATTGACTGCTTGTGCTCAGCCCCTGCTCCAGAGGGCCTGAGCTAAATTGACTATCTGTGCCCAGCCCCTGCTCCAGAGGGCCTGAGCTAAATTGACTATCTGTGCTCCGCCCTGCCTCCAAGGGCCAGAGCTTATTGACTGCTTGTGCTCAGCCCCTGCTACCGAAGGCCTGAGCTAGATTGACTGTTTGTGCTCAGCCCTGACCCAAGGCCAGAGCTAATAGCCTACTTGTGCTCAGCCCCTGCTCCAGAGGACCTGAGCTTATAGACTCGCTCGCCCAGCCCCAGTTACAAAGGGCCCGGGCTTATTGACTGTTTGTGCTCAGCCCTGCATCCAAGGGCCTGAGCTTAGTGACTGCCTGCCTGCCCAGCCCCTGTTCCAGAGGGCCTGGGTTCTTGACTGTGGTTTCCTCAGCCCCCTGGACCAGAGGGGCTGAGTCCTGAGCTAACGGACTGTTTAATTCGTGCAGTAGGGAGTCGGTGTGGCTCCCCTCCTGTCCTGAAGGGTCGAGCCCCGGCGCAAACCCTTTTACAGGTGGACACACCACCAACCAGAATATTTATGGGAGTAGCAAAGGGGTAGTTTTGTATTTGTCCTCTCACTATATTGTTCCTGAGTTATGGAAATATTAACAATATCCTGCATCTCAGACATAATCAACAATGGCCAGTTAACATCCCATTTAGCAAAGAATCTTATGCAACCCAGTATGACACACTCAGGACAAGTAATGTCTGCAGCACCAAAATACAATTGGTTTGCCTGTGCTAGCAACTCCACTTAGATATATTTACTGCAAGTTTTACTTTTATCTGTCTTTCTGATCACCAGAAAATGAATTTTTCTTACAGCCAGGAGACTCTTGAAAGGTTCTAAGTTATTAGGCAGTATAAAACTCTTCAAAATGTTCTAATGGTTTGTGGGGGAAGAAAGGACATTTCAAATGAAAGAGAGTTTGTTTTTTCCCCTAGGACATATTGAACAAACAACAACAACAAAAGGAGAGAGAGAAATGTTCTAGTTTTTTAGATTACAGGCCAGATTCTGCTCTGTGTTCAAGTTCCTCTGAGTGGTTGGGTGGTGGTGGGTCACCAGGGAGCCAGTTACAGCTTCTTGTTAACCTGTTTATACCAGGCCCAGCCCTGGTGGGAGTTGAAGTAACCATTTTTAAAAAAAATTCAGCCATGGAAAGTATTTCCAGGACAATATAATTTCTCATACAAGGAGCAATTTTGTGTTACTTTCCACAAGTTATTATTTTTACAACTATTATTATATATTATTATAATTATAATAGGCAAGCACTGTTCAGGTTTATAAACAAAATATACAAGACTATCAATACAGTTTCCATCTCTCTTGGTCTCAGGTTTACAGAGAAATGAATCGTTTCATGGGGTTCATCCAATTATATGCCCAAGCTAACAAAATGCCTGGGTGAATTCCTGCACTCAGTGCCATCAGCTCTCAAGAAACTTCTGTAGTAAAAGGAGAGAAAAGAGAAAGACCAAGTTCAGCTCAAATACTAGGCTAGAAAGAGGTACCCTTTACAATAAGGGTATATCATAAATTAAACAGTCTTTAATCTGAGTGGCTCCAGAGTCTATAGCCTAGTTATAGCACTCACCTGGGATTCAGGAGACTGGGGTTCAAGTCCCTACTCAGAATCAGGCAGAGCACCGACTTGAAGCTGAGTCTCCCACTTCAAAAGGGCCCTGTTTGTCCCAGTGTGGAATAGGAAAATCCTGACAATTTTTGAAGGCAGTGCTTCCTGTCAAGCTAGAGAAATGTTCTGTGAAGACCCCTCTAGCCATTAGTCATCAAGGTCAGCAAAATGGTCACTAAGATTAATTGGCTTTGAAATGCCCACTGGAAATATCTGAAAATATATTTTGGAGTCCAGTCATGCCAATACATATATTTCACCATTCAAGCATCTGAGATTTTTGTGCTAGGCAAAATAGGTAGTTTACTTTTATAAAAAAGCTGAGCTGTGTAATAACATCCCCTGGGGTGCTGCACAGATAGGCCCTAATGCTTCTACAATGCAGATGAGCTGTCAGGCACAACATGCCAATCATGGTAATCAGGTAGTGTATGTCCTCCTACGCCAGGCCTTTGATAACTAATGCATATTCAACAGTTCTGTTTAAATAAATACAGCAACCCCTCTTAGAAACATCATTCTGTCAGAAATTCCCCATATGAAAATGGGGGAATCAGCAGTAAAATGATATCCACGCAGTGAGCATGTTGATTGGACAGGCACTCCTCTAATATTACCATCCCACTGATTAATCATCTTAGCCAACCCCACTGTTAAAAGTGTAGAGACACCATTCAGGAAAACGTAAAATCTCACCTGCTCTAGGGACTTCACCAATGTGTCAAATGCTGGCTCTTTGAAGCAATCAATCTTTTCTTGTAATTGTCCTCAGTGAGGGTACTAAGCATGGCACCTTGTCCTGCATACATTTTCTAAATAAGAGGCTTGCTAAAACTCCCAACTCCCTGCTGGATCCCTGACACAACCGATTAAACACCACATCTGCTCCAGCAACAGACTACCAAGCTAAAATCTTCCTCCCCTCAAAATGTGAACTCATGAATGGAGCTAGCCATTTTTAGTCTGGGAAACACCTGCTTTATTTCCTCTCACCAATTTTCAGTCAAATACTAATACTGGCAAAAAAGCTGGTATTTATATGTGAACTGAATAAAAAGTTTTAATAACTAGAGGCTGAGCAGTGAAGGAGACACTAGCATTTTCACCTCCATCAGAAAAACATTTTTAAAGAGGCTTGCATTTAAATCAGTTTGGCTACATTTTAGTGGCATTAAGGCTATGTCCTAGTGCCTTTTTTCTTGTCCTCCAGTAACAAAAGTAGACTCTTAAAAAGGAATCAATTTGGAATCAAGGAAAGATTCCCATTACCTCAGTCGGAGTTGGATCAAGCCCATACAGCAATGCTTCCATGGGCTCCTCAGGAGGGAAGAGAGTATCCCACTGGCTGAATTCCCAAAGGTAGATAATAAAAATACTTAGCTCATACAGTAATTTTCACCTGGAGATCTCAGAGGGTTTCACAAAAGAGGACACATATTATGCTCTCCATTTTGCAGGTGGGGAAACTAAGGCACAGAGGTGTGAAGTGATTTGCCCAAGATATTATAGAGCAGGCCAGTAACAGAGCTGAGGACAGAACCAAGGTCTCCTAACTCAGTCCCATGGACTAGTCACTGGAGTGGGATCTCTCCTCCCCTTTGTGGTTCCTTTGCTCCCCTCCACACTATACAAACAGAGGGGAGCATAAAGATGTTAGTGAGAGAAAGCAAATTAAGACTCGGGCTGCAAGTTCCAATTCAGCTATCTACTGCTCCTGAAATTCTATTTATCTGCAATCAATGATGTGCCACATTTATGATAGATTTCAGACTAGTGCAAAATAGTATTTAATGAGATCCTGTCAGGTACTAGAATTTTATAAAGATTAGCAGCTGTCAGCCCATTCTCAATAAAACATGCAACACTTTGTACCCTGATGTTTCCCTTTAAGGGCTATTGTCTGCGATGCTCCTCATGAATTGGAAAAATACATATGAAACTATATTTTTAAAATCATATAAGTAGAATTTGGCTTTTGTGACAAACACTTTTTTGAGAGGAGAAAAATGGCGGTGCTATAAAGAGGGGTTCACTGCAATTGGACTCATAATTCTGCTGGCTTATTAGACAGGCTGTAACTTGAAGAACATTAGATATTCTGTACTCACTCCACCTCCCACAGTAAAAGAATGTTATGGTAGCAAAGGGAGCAAGTCAAAAAATTACGAAGTTATGGCTGCCTGCTTATGCCTACAGTGACTAATAAAGAATACAAAATTATTTGTGATTAAAAAAAATCTGTATGATGATGCACACATGGGGGCCCTGGAAACCCCAAGACTGACTGTCCATCAGTTTTTGTGTATAGTAGTTCACATGACAGATTTAGAAGCCAGCAGCCAATCATCAGCAGTAAATTGCTGCACATCACACACAATTGAAAAATGAGATTTCAAAGGAACAAAGAATTTTCTAAACGAGTGTCTCATTCTATTCAGTTAATACTGTAATGAATTGGTTAGTGTGTATATACATATAACATTGCCACCTTCTGGATACAATTAGAAATGCTTAATGAGGGCCATAGATAATTTATTATTATTACTATTTATATTATTGCAGTGTCTCAAAACAGCTGAAGAATATTTCCCAATCGTTTATGTGGTAAGGGCCTGTGTTTTTTAGAGCATGAATCCTAGCTTCTCTGGCACTGCAAAGTGCTAAACAATCAAAAAGTCTGTAGCATTAGTGACAACCATAAAGTTCTGGGTAGCCATGGATTTGTTACACTTAAACAATACAAATGAGTTTTAATACATGTAAGCAAGACAATCTGATGAGATTATTAAAAATTGCCTTTTAAAAAGATGTTAGTTAGAAGCAGAGGGTGCATCCTTTGGTCTAAGTCTTTAATTCACCGAAAACGTCACAAATGTGAAAATATCCCAGACTGCAGTCCCATCTATGGTAAAATTACACCATAAATACTCCTTTGATTTATGGCTCCAAATGTTTGGGAGCATTAAATAGGAGTAGGTAGAATTCACTAGGAGTGTCAGTGGTTCCTTTCTGCCCTTGAATACCTTTTCAAATACATAATAAAAAGAATCAGACAGAGGGGGAAAAAACACACCAGGCAAGATAGGAAACATTTAACATCTTGCTTTGAATGCTACATCCACATACATTGATGTTAAATGCTGAATGCAAAAACAGAGAGGGGAGGGGCAACTTGCATTCTCAGTTGATACATAGAGCCCCTGCTTCAATGAGTAAGTGGAATGACTGGGTTCATGTCAACAGTAGGAGGAAGTGATGATATCAGAAGGTTCAGAATGGCAGCCTGAGAGAGTATGAAAGGTCTGAGGAAGATATAGTGACAGCAACAGGACTTCCGTTGAATGGAGAATGGTATGATCAGTTATATAAAGAAAAGTTTAAAGAAGAACAAAATAAGAGAAGTGACTGTTTGGGAGGAGATGGGGAGAAAAAAATATAGACAAAACGGAATGACAGAAGTACTGGAAACTAAAAAAGGAAAGTTAAAAACAGAGCAAATCAGATGTCATCAGAACAGAGGCAATGACTTTAATCTCATGTTGTGCTTCTTGCTAAAGAAGTTTGAAGAAAATTAGGGTCAAAACTGGGGAATCCAACCGTGGTACAGAGAAAATCCCTACAAAGAATCTTAGCGATAACAGGAACTGTTCCATTTTGAGACAGCGTAACTAGTACGAGAGAGCTGGGAGTTGCAAAGTGATGGTCACATTTTCACAAGTACCACACATTGTTTTTGTCTTTGTTTTAAAGTTTTCATTATCAATTAATTGTAATTAATGGCAGCATAGTAGAAGTCACAGATGGCAGTTTCCTAAAATGTTGTTAGAAGACGTTATTGAATTAAGTTTAAGTATCTTTGGGGTCCATGGTATTAAATGAATAGTTTATGTATTACTGTGAACCAGTGTTGTATATAACCTCTCAAGGGAGGAGATGTGACAGTTGAGACACTGGGGGAGGGGTTCAAAGGACTCTGTTGAACAATGTGACAGACACTAATGGACTTCTGGAACAAAACGGGTTTTCTCCAGGGGAATATCTGAAGGGAGGTGAAATGCAGCCTTTTGAAGCTATACCTGCAGAGGGGATCATTGTCTGTTGATCACCTGTCTGCTGATCACCTATCACATGAGGCCAGGATCAAAGGCCCAAGCTGTATAAAGTCAAGACTGAACTATTCATGGTTGATCCGGTTCTGAACATAAGACAGTTATGAACTTTTAACCACAAGGAAAACCCAGTTGAAGGTTTTTAAGGACTGACACCTACTAGAACCCGAAGGTAGACTTGGGGTGACCTGGGGTAAGCTTTTTAGCATGGGTGTAGGTTCTTTTGTTGTGTCAAGGCTGTATCCCCACTTTGAACTTTAGGGTACAAGTGTGGGGGCCTGCATGAGGACTTCTAAGCTTAACTACCAGCTTAGATCTGGTCCGCTGCCACCATTCCCACAAGCTAATTCCCTTCCCTGGGAAGCTTTGAGAAACCTTTCACCAATTCCCTGGTGAATACAGATCCAAACCCCTTGGATCTTAAAACAAGGAGAAATCAATCAGGTTCTTAAAAAGAAGGCTTTTAATTAAAGAAAAAGGTAAAAATCATCTCTGTAAAATCAGTATGGAAAATAACTTTACAGGGTAATCAAACTTAAAGAGCTCAGAGGACTCCCCTCTAGTCTTAGGTTCAAAGTACAGCAAACAAAGATAAACACTCTAGTAAAAGGTACATTTACAAGTTGAGAAAACAAAGTAAAACTAAGATGCCTTGCCTGGCTTTTTACTTACAAGTTTGAAATATGAGAGACTTGTTTAGAAAGATGGGGAGAACCTGGATTGATGTCTGGTCCCTCTCAGTCCCAAGAGCGAACGAACCCTTAAACAAAGAGCACACGAACCCTTAAACAAAGAGCACAAACAAAACCTTCCCCCCCCCAAGATTTGAAAGTATCTTGTCCCCTTATTGGTCCTTTGGGTCAGGTGTCAGCCAGGTTACCTGAGCTTCTTAACCCTTTACAGGTAAAAGGATTTTGGAGTCTCTGGCCAGGAGGGATTTTATAGTACTGTACACAGGAGAGCTGTTACCCTTCCCTTTATAGTTATGACACGCCCCCCAAATCACAGATAGTGTTGGACGTCCGATTCCACACTGGCTGTGATTTCTTCCTGGAGCTCTAGGAGAAAACAGAGTTAATAAGACACATGTACCTTTAGACATACTACTGATTATATAAAAACTAACAATATGTTCCAGTCCAAGAACAATTTTTAACCAGTTGACTCTGGGAAACTTTCCCGGGAGAGTGCATCAGCCACTTTGTTAGAAGCTCCTGAAATGTGTTGTATTTCAAAATCAAAATCTTGGAGAGCTAAACTCCACTGAAGAAGTTTTTTGTTATTCCCCTTGGCGGTATGAAGCCACTGTAGCGCAGCATGGTCTGTTTGTAGTTGGAAACGCTATCCCCAAACATATGGGCGTAGCTTTTCCAGCGCGTACACAATGGCGTAGCATTCCTTATCGCTGATTGACCAGTGGCTTTCCCTCTCAGACAGTTTCTTGCTGAGAAACACGACAGGATGGAATACTTGATCCAGTCCTTCCTGCATTAAAACTGCTCCCACGCCTCGCTCGGACGCATCTGTGGTTACTAGGAACGGTTTGTCAAAGTCTGGGGCCCTTAGCACAGGGTCAGACATGAGTGTTGCCTTAAGCTGGTTAAAGGCCTTTTGACACTCATCAGTCCACTGAACTGCATTTGGCTGTTTCTTTCTGGTTAGGTCTGTCAGCGGGGCAGCGATTTGGCTGTAGTGTGGTACAAATCGCCTATAATATCCGGCCAAGCCTAAGAAGGATTGGACCTGTTTCTTTGACTTTGGAACCGGCCACTTTTGGATAGCATCCACTTTGGCCTGTAGGGGATTTATAGTTCCTTGACCCACCTGGTGCCCCAGGTACGTCACTCTGTTTTGGCCTATTTGACACTTTTTAGCCTTAACAGTTAGTCCTGCCTGCCGGATGCGCTTGAAGACTTTTTCCAGGTGCTCCAGGTGTTCTGTCCATGAATCAGAAAAAATGGCCACATCATCGAGGTAGGCAACTGCAGATTCTCCCAATCCCGCTAGAAGACCATCTACAAGTCTTTGGAAGGTGGCGGGTGCATTTCGCAACCCGAAAGGGAGTACATTGAATTCATACACCCCTGCCTGGGTGACGAAGGCTGACCTTTCCTTAGCGGGTTCATCTAGTGGTACTTGCCAGTACCCTTTTGTTAAGTCTAAACTAGAGATGAATTGGGCATGTCCCAATTTTTCCAATAGCTCATCTGTGCGTGGCATTGGATAGTTGTCAGGACGAGTTACAGCATTTAGCTTACGGTAGTCCACGCAAAAGCGTATTTCCCCATCTGGTTTGGGAACTAGAACCACTGGAGATGCCCATGCACTATTAGAGGGGCGGATTATACCCATCTGTAGCATGTCCTGGATCTCCCTTTGTATAGCAGTTTGGGCATGAGGTGACTCTCAGTAGGGTGGGGTTCTAATTGGGTGAGCATTACCTGTGTCAATGGAGTGGTATGCCTGTTCAGTCCGTCCTGGAGTGGCTGAGAAAATTGGTGCAAAGCTTGTGCACAGCTCCTTGATCTGCTGTCGCTGCAGACGTCCAAGGGTCGTGGAGAGGTTCACCTCTTCCACGCCACCATCCTTTTTTCCTTCGTAGTAGACACCTTCAGGCCACTCCGCGTCATCTGTTTCCTGGGCTGTAAACTGGCGTTTAATTCTCTGGAATAAAAGGGCTTAAGAGAATTAACATGGTATACCTTAGGCTTTATGTTGGAGGTGGGGGAGGCTATGAGATAGTTAACAGCTCCTAGGCGCTCCTGGACCGTGAATGGTCCTTCCCACGACGCTTCCATTTTATGGGCCTGGAGCGCCTTTAAGACCATGACTTGGTCTCCTACTTTGAAGGACCGTTCTCTGGAATGTTTATCATACCAGGCCTTTTGCTCTTCCTGAGCATCCTTTAGGTTTTCTTTAGCAAGGGCTAAAGAGTGTCGGAGGGTGCTTTGTAGGTTGCTTACAAAGTCTAGAATGTTAGTTCCTGGAGAAGGCGTAAACCCCTCCCATTGCTGCTTCACCAACTGTAATGGCCCCTTAACCTCGCGGTCATACACAAGTTCAAATGGTGAAAACCCTAAACTGGGATGTGGTACAGCCCTGTAGGCAAAAAGCAACTGCTGCAACACTAGGTCCCAATCATTGGAGTGTTCATTTACGAATTTACGTATCATGGCCCTCAAAGTTCCATTAAACCTCTCCACCAGACCACTGGTTTGATGGTGATGAGGGGTGGCAACCAAGTGATTCACCCCATGAGCTTCCCACAGGTTTTTCATGGTCCCTGCCAGGAAATTAGTTCCCGAATCTGTAAGGATGTCGGAGGGCCACCCTACCCTGGCAAAAGTGTCTGCTAATGCCTGGCACACACTTTTAGCCCTGGTGTTGCTTAAGGGTACAGCTTCCGGCCATCGGGTAGCAAAATCCATGAAAGTCAGTACATACTGCTTTCCTCTGGGTGTCTTCTTTGGGAAAGGACCCAGAATATCCACAGCTACTCGCTGAAATGGGACCTCAATTATGAGTAGTGGCTGGAGAGGGGCTTTAACCTGGTCTTGGGGCTTTCCCACTCGTTGGCACACCTCACAAGACCGGACATAATTAGCAACGTCCTTGCCCATTCCCTCCCAGTGGAAGGACTTCCCCAACCGGTCTTTGGTTCTGTTCACCCCAGAATGGCCACTAGGATGATCATGGGCTAAGCTCAAGAGCTTTACCCGATACTTAGTGGGAACTACCAACTGTCTTTGAGGATGCCTACTCTTCCTGGTGCCCACCAGAAAGAGTCTCCTTGTATAAAAGTCCTTGCTCTACAACAAACCGGGATCGGTTAGAAGAGCTGAGAGGCGGTGGGGTGCTCCGTGCCGCCGCCAAGCTTTCTGAAGGCTGTCATCTGCTTCCTGCTCGGCCTGGAACTGTTCCCTTGATGCTGGAAACATCAGTTCCTCCTTGGACTGTGGACTGGGGGTTGGCCCCTCTGGAAGCGATGCAGGTGCTGGGGCTGTTTCCATTGACTGTGACCGCTGTCCGCTGGTGCACTATGTGGTATTTCAGGCTCTGGCTGAGCCTCTTGGGTAGGGTTATCTGCTGCTTCCGCCAGTTCAGGCTCGCTGGTGCCCTCTGGCATTGGAGTTGTAGACGGGTTTGCAAGCGCTGGACTCAGTGCTGGCAATGGTTCTAGTGCTGGTTGCGTTGCCAGTTCCGATTCTGGGACTGGCTTTGGCTGGGTCTCTGGGACTGGATCCACTACGGCTGTTGCAGTCATTGGCAGGGGATCCGGTTCCACCACCTTTGTTTGGGTCTCTGGTAACACAGACGGGGCCCTGGTGGACGGCTCAGGAACAGGGATAGGGGTGAAAGCTTGCTTAGCCTGGCTGCGGGTGACTATTCCCACCCTCTTGGCTAGCTTCACATGGTTGGCCAAGTCTTCCCCCAGCAGCATGGGGATGGGATAATTGTCATAGACTGCAAAAGTCCACATTCCTGACCAGCCCTTGTACTGGACATGCAACTTGGCTGTAGGCAAGGTTACAGACTGTGACACGAAGGGTTGAATGGTCACTGGAGCCTCCGGGTTGATGAGTTTGGGGTCCACTAGGGATTGGTGGATAGTTGACACTTGTGCCCCAGTGTCCCTCCGAGCGATAACCTTCTTTCTGCCCACTCTCAAGGTTTCCCTTCGCTCCGAGGGTATGAGAGAGGCATCTGGGTCTGGGGATCTTTGGTGTGATTGGGGTGTAATGAACTGTAATCGGTTGGGGTTCTTGGGGCAGTGAGCCTTTATATGCCCCAGTTCATTACATTTAAAACATCGCCCTGCTAAGGTATCACCGGGGCGATGTTGGTTGATGGAGACTGGTGTGGTGGGGTGAGAAGGCGTCTGGGGTTTCCCTTGGGATGTGGGTGGGGCCTTGGGTTGTCCCCGGTGGTAAGGTTTTGTTTCGGCTTGCCCTTTCTGATATTCGCTCCAACTGCTACTAGTTTTTTTTCTTTTCTGCCACCTCCACCCATTTGGCTCCAATCTCCCCCCGCCTCGGTTACAGTTTTGGGCTTCCTATCTAGGATGTACCTTTCTATTTCCTCAGGAACACCCTCTAAAAACTGCTCCATTTTTACTAGGGAAACCAGATCTTCCAGAGATTTAACATTTGCTCCAGATACCCAGGCATCACAATTTTTGTCAATGTGGTAGGCATGCCGGGTAAATGACACGTCTGGTTTCCACCTTAGGGCTCTGAACCGCCGACGGGCATGCTCGGGTGTTAGCCCCATTCTGAGTCTGGCCTTGTTTTTAAAAAGTTCATAACTGTTCATGTGTTCCTTAGGCATTTCAGCCGCCACCTCTGCTAAGGGTCCACTGAGCTGCGGCCTCAGCTCTACCATGTACTGGTCTGCAGCGATGCTGTATCCAAGGCAGGCCCTTTCAAAATTTTCTAAGAAGGCCTCAGTATCATCGCCTGCCTTGTAGGTGGGGAATTTTCTGGGATGGGAAGTGGTACCTGGAGAGGGGTTGTTAGGACTGGCTGTTGTATCCGCCCTAGCCCTTGCTACTTCCAGTTCATGCTTCCTTTCTTTTTCTCTCTCCTCCCTTTCTTTTTCTTTTAGCTCTATCTCTTTTTCTTTCAGCTCCATCTCTCTCTTGTGGGCCCCCTCTTTGGCTTTTTCTTCTCTTTCTTTCAGCTCCATCTCTCTCTTGTGGGCCCCCTCTTTGGCTTTCTCTTAGCTCTATCTCTTTTTCTTTCAGCTCCATAGCTCTCTTGTGGGCCTCCTCTTTGGCTTTTTCTTCTTTTGTAGTCATTTTCCTGTTTTCTTGTGCTGGGTCACACCCCTCTGCAATTGACTGAAACTGGGATGTACTCAGCTCAGGTTGCTGCTGAGTTAACAGAGACTTTCTAACTAGCTACTCCCGAGGATGTAAAAAGAAAAAAAAACAATTCAGCTTGTAAATTCCTTTTACCAGTCGTTTGCTGATTAATTGAACCCTTCTCTTAACAAAGGCTCTTGTTAAAAAAACTTAACACCTCTGCCTTCAGGCAAGAAGAGATAAGATATGCATCTACCTTCCGCTCTGCTTTCCAAGCAGCTAGAAGGAAAAAAAAAATCTCTTACTGGCTTTTGGGTTTAAAATGATCTCCACCGCTATGCCACCATGTCAAGGCTGTATCCCCACTTTGAACTTTAGGGTACAAGTGTGGGGGCCTGCATGAGGACTTCTAAGCTTAACTACCAGCTTAGATCTGGTCCGCTGCCACCATTCCCACAAGCTAATTCCCTTCCCTGGGAAGCTTTGAGAAACCTTTCACCAATTCCCTGGTGAATACAGATCCAAACCCCTTGGATCTAAAAACAAGGAAAAATCAATCAGGTTCTTAAAAAGAAGGCTTTTAATTAAAGAAAAAGGTAAAAATCATCTCTGTAAAATCAGTATGGAGAATAACTTTACAGGGTAATCAAACTTAAAGAGCTCAGAGGACTCCCCTCTAGTCTTAGGTTCAAAGTACAGCAAACAAAGATAAACACTCTAGTAAAAGGTACATTTACAAGTTGAGAAAACAAAGTAAAACTAAGACGCCTTGCCTGGCTTTTTACTTACAAGTTTGAAATATGAGAGATTTGTTTAGAAAGATGGGGAGAACCTGGATTGATGTCTGGCCCCTCTCAGTCCCAAGAGCGAACGAACCCTTAAACAAAGAGCACAAACAAAACCTTTCCCCCCCCCCCAAGATTTGAAAGTATCTTGTCCCCTTATTGGTCCTTTGGGTCAGGTGTCAGCCAGGTTACCCAAGCTTCTTAACCCTTTACAGGTAAAAGGATTTTGGAGTCTCTGGCCAGGAGGGATTTTATAGTACTGTACACAGGAGAGCTGTTACCCTTCCCTTTATAGTTATGATATGTTGTTTTTAATGTTTTCTCTGTAATGCTTTTACCTTATAAGCAAGCACATTTATTCTTAAAGAACTGTGTTAATTTAGAATTGTGGGCCATCATATTGTTCACCTGAGAGACCACCTCACTTCCCCCATGATACAGTCCCAGTTACCATCAGCAGAAGAGCTGATCATAGATCTCCCTTGATGTAACAGAGGAATTGGAGCAGCTAGCAAGGTGGGCTCTGCAGTGGGCTCCCACGCTGGTCCAATATAGCCTAATTTGTCAGGCTTCAGAGCACAGTGCAGGGAGCTTGCCTTACAGACAAGCAGTTTCAGTGCTTCCTTTTTCTAGCAGCAGTCGAGAATGTGTTTGATCTCACTGTGGAACTACTTGCATTCCACAGAGTAGATATGCTCCTGCCTCATACACTCCAACTGTTCAGAGTTTAATACCCCATTTGAGAAGAAACGGTTAGTGGTTTGACTTTTTGTCCAGAACACTAGTAGGGAATTCCTAGTCTGAATGAGTGGCATCCTTTTAAAAAATTACCATCTACCCAGAATTTTGGAGCTATGCTCCTGGAACATTTGAAGAAGCAACTGACACTGGGGATTCAGAGACCGCACTGGCATAGCAGACTCTTGACTGTTTTGTATGGTGATGAACTCTCGGAGGTAAAGAGTTATAACAGTGCTATACACTACACAAATAACCTGGGTCAGGCAGTTGGGCAACTTCAATCCTACCAAGTAGGATCATAGGAAGTAGATGTCACGGCCACCCATTCTTGAGCAGCTGTCATTGTGAGTAAGGTGCTGAAAAATTAGCAGCGGTTCACTTCATCATGGTGACAACTGTCAGGAGAGAGGACAAAAAGGTCCAGGAGAAAAACAAGGTAGCCTATTAAAATTGAAATAGGCTGTCTGATTCATGCCTGGACATGTAACCCCATTGAGTATTAGAAATCTTTTACTTCCACCTTGGGGAAAAAGAGCAACAAACATTTTTCACAACATGTATTCAGGAAAAAAAAAAAATCCATAAATTGAAAGGGCAAAGATGCCCTTACTGAAGACTGGCAGACAAGAGGTTTCTGTACCATCTTTTTGGATTATGATGGAAAAGGCCAGGCTGCTCTTACAGACAGGATTAGACATAGCAGCAGCTTACCATCTTTGCTGAAAATATTTTCCAGGTAACATGTTGCCTGCTACAGTCGTGGTACAAATAAAATTGACTGGAGACACACTCATTCTGTAAGAGATTGTGTAAGACATAAAACTGACTCTGTTTCTGGAGTGATTTTCATTTGCTTGATTTTCTTCTCATGATACTATCTCAGATTCTTGATTTTCTTTTATTATTCAGTTATTTTCAAAAGATTCATGAAGAGGGAAGAGACAACTCGGACTCCACATGAAAAGTCTTTCTAGATACCTCTGTGGTCTTCATCACTATATTATCCAAGCCCCACTTTTCCTGGGGAAGAGGTCAAATACTCTAAATTTGAGAAAGAAAAGAGGGCATGAGATCGAATGGTTTAGAGACTCAGAGCAGCGAAGAAAATAAAGAGCTTGTTCGTGCCCACTTCTCTCTCTTATTTTGAGCTCTTGGTCCAAAAATATTGAACTAGTAGGTTTCTATTTTCAGATAACAAGCTATGCTGTGTCACTACATACCAGTTATACAAATGGCCTGTGTAAGACACAGTAAAAGTTACACTCATTCAGGCAAACTATTTTAAAAAAATCTTAAATGAAAAAGGTTTAATTCTGTAGGAAAAATGTTTATTTAATATTAATTTACACTGAGCCAATTATGGCAAAATATATTACTTGGAAAAGACAGGTTTTCACTGGGTACAAATATAAGAAGTTGGCTAGACAGTATATGGCATATAAAAATGTTCTTTGAAAGCATCTACAAAAGATAAGGCAGAGCAGTTCAAGCTGAAAAGCTAGTGTTTAAGGCAAACAAAGAATTCATTGTTTGTTTTTAAAACAAACCTATTATCAAAATGTTCTTTTACAATAACTTCTGTATTTCTGAATAGAGATTTAGGATTATCTTTGAGCATAGATATGGGGTATCTTCAGCTATGAAGGACAGATATATAGGAGAAGCAGTGAATCAACGACACCTATCACACCATGCAGGAGTCTATTCCTGCTTTGGAAAATATAGAATGGCAGAGCAAACCGTATGAATGTCACAGTTTGCTATATTAACTTGTGGTAGATGAAAACTGATAAAAGAAAATTACATAAGAGCTTGTGTTATGTACCCCGGATGACTGTATGTAAATAAATGCTGGAGTAAGTGAATTGTGTTATACTGAGTTGTTGACACATTTTCATGTGTATGAAGTGCCTAATTCATTGGTTTCCAGGGGAGTTGTCTTGGACCATACTTCAGAAAAAGTATATTTTTTAAAAGAGGTATGGAAGATGAAAATTCAAAGTTATTTTGGCCCACACCTTGGATATATTTGAGCATGGACTTATGCCCTTCCTTGGTTATTCACTTTTAAGATGCTTTAGAACTACTCAGCAACAGTTCTGAGATCATGCACACATAGGGGCCAACCCTATGAAGTGCTAAATACTTCCAAAATGTAGACATCTAGAAAATACAGGGTAGTGCCTCGACTGAAATGCAAAAGATAATATTTGTACCCTCACCCCCTTTTAAAAAGTTATACTTGAGTAAATAAAATATTAAGTTAAGTGTCTGAAATGAAAATGCATTCCACCTTACAAATTTTAATGCTATTTGGCCCTGCTATAAATGTATCTGTTTGCATCTAATTCCCTTCTAATTAATTATACTGGATTACTAAAAATTGGAGTTGTTCATTTCCATTATTGGAACAGTACCTTCATTTTTTTAAAAAGAAAAAAATTACAGTTGACAGGTAGATTACAAAATTGTGCTGTATCCACTGAGGACTTGAATATTGGCAGAAGTTGCAATCTTTTCCTTCATATCAAGCCGAACAGAAAAACAGTACTCAGTGTGATGAGTCAAGCTTCTTTCAAATGGTCCTGGGTGGTAAGTGTTGTTTGTACATTCCTGCTATAGCCTTGGCTGCACTGTAGATCATTTGTCGACGGGACATACCAGTGAATGCCACATGCCAATCAGTCCTGTTGATATTCAGTAAATTCTTCTCCAGCACTTCACCAACTGTCACCAAAAGACCTGACCATCTTAGATTGTAGTCCTGGGGAGTGAGACTCTGAGCCTGTGTAATAATTTGAGGAGATGTTATTAAATGAATGAGATAAAGGGCCGGGTTCTAATACCCATATTCCCCTGGATTAACACTTTGTTTGGTCAGTAGTCTCAGTAGTTTTAATAGAACTTCCTGAATAAGCATATACAAGGAGAAAGGGTATTAGAATCTGACCCTAAAAGTTTGCCCCACAATAACTGGTTACACCTCTGCCCACCCAACAATTTTTCATAGTTGTACATATTACATTCTTAGACAACCATTAGACATTCCCAGAGCTGGAGTACAGCATGACTATTAAAATCAAGTCACCTTGTCATTACCAGAATGTTATATTAAAAAGTTACCAAACAGATGTGATCAATAAAGTTACTTATATATCTAGTGATTTTCATCTTTCAATGGGCTTTAAAAATATTATAATCCTTATAAAAACCCTGTGAAACAAGTATCCCATCTCAATGTGGAAAATCAGACAGACTCCAAGCGATTTGCCCAAAATTAGAGGGAGTCCATACCAGAACCGGGTGTCAACTCCTTAGATCACCATACCATACTAATTTCATTAAAATTACAATGTGTCACATTCTTAGCTCCTTGAGTGGCAACATTCTCACTGACTCAATCAGATCCAGTGTGTGCACTGTCTACCTAAGTTGAAATACCCATATTGTGTGCATAGCCTCACAGATCCTACTGTCCTGTAGAAGCAATACACCATTAGATGACAATAAATGCCAGGACATTTGCTAGAATATAATCAAATTCTGCCCTAACATTGTCATGAATTTTGTCATTGACAAAAGTATACAACAGTTTTGATGCAAGACCAAAGTTTCCTCCCAAGAGAATCAAATTAGCAGCAAAAGAATTGTTTAATAAGGGGATAGATAATTGTGACAGATGGTAATATGTGAGCAGACCCCAATGGCTGAGAAGGAGGAGCCACCTGTGCCCAAAGCTAGGATGCTTACGGCCACCCCCAACCCCAAAAAGGCAGTGCAGAATGTTGGTGATCGGGGACTCCCTTTCGAGGGGAATGGAGGAATCCATCTGCCAACCTGACATGATATTTCAGGAGATGTTCTGCTAGCCTGGAGCCTACACCTGAAATGTTACAGAAAAGTTGCTAAGGCTCCTCTGTCCCTCCAACCACTACTTCATGCTGCTCACCCATATGGTCACGAATGACACTCCAGATATGACCCTGAGCAGCTCAGCAATGAGCACAGGGCTCTGGGAGTGAGGGTGAAGGAGTCAGGGGGTGCAGGTTGTATTCTTGTCCACTCACTTGGTTGAGGGTAAAGTCCTGGGGCGGGGGGAAGAGAGCTAATAATAGATTATCAAGAAGGCTGAGGTATTTCATGTCTATTTTGTTTCAGTCTTCACCAAAATGGTTGATGGGTGACAAGATACTAACACCATTAGTATGAACAACAAGGGAGAAGGAATGCAAGCCAAAACAGGGAAAGAACAGGTTAAAGAATATTTAGATAAGTTAGATGTATTCAGGTCAGTAGGGTACTTAAGGAACTAGTTTCAGCAATCTTAAAACCATTAGCAGTTATCTTTGAGAACTCAGGGAGGACAGGTAAGGTCCCAGATAACTGGAGAAGGGTAAAGGTAGTACTTATCTTTAAAAGAGAACCCAGGAAATTACATAACAGATCCCTGGCAAGTTACTGGTACAAATTACTATACAATCAATTTGTAAGCACCTAGTGGATAACAGAGTTATAAGGAATAGCCAGCTTGGCTTTGTCAAGGACAAATCATACCAAACAAATCTACTTTCCTTCTTTTACAGGGTTACTGGCTACTGACTAGGAGGGAAGCAGTAGACATGATACATCTTCATTTTAGTAAAACTTTTTATACAGTCTGACATTCTCATAAGCAAACTAGGGAAATGTGGTCTAGATGAAATTACTATAAGATGGGTGCACAACTGGTTGAAAGATTTTACTCAAACAGTAGTTATCTATAGTTTGCTGTCAAACTGGGAGGGCTTATCTAGTTGGCTCCCACAGGGGTCACTTCTGGGCCTGGTACTATTCAACATTTTCATTAATGACTTAGGTAATGGAGTGGAGTGTATGCTATAACACAGAGACCAATTGGTGGTTTACTACTCTGTGTCAGCAACTCTTATCAGGCCTGACATGCTCACCACACCTGACACACCGTCATGATATATACCCAAAAGATGGCATGTAATATATCACTGGAAAGCAACGCATAAGGCCAGTCTGACCTAAACAAAGAAATATGTATTTGCTGGTCAGGCAGACAACGAAGGCACAGTTATATAGAAAGGTAAACAAAGATATCAACCCAGCGAGTGCGGGAGAGAGCCTCTGGAGGGGATCTGAACCTCAAACAATAAGTAATGGAATCAACTGATTGTATATAATATTATTTTTTTATAAACGTGTATCAAGTAAGGTCTTTTATGAAAGCTAGTAACACACTGTTGATTAATATCATTATGAAATGTATGTATTAACACTATATGAGGAAATTTGGATACTCAATGATATTATGCTTTAAAGTCTGTGACCAAACACAGAGAGAAACAGGAGGGAAGGTAGCACTGTTGAATCAAAACAAAAGAAGTCATTTTACATATGAATCAGCATGGGGATGGAAAGTCCACAGAAAGGGAAGAACAGCCAGAGGTCCATCCTGAGTCTGGGGACAAAACAATGAGATTGGGAAGATATAAGGAGAGAGAAGAAGCCATCCTGGCATCCATCACTGGACAGAGACAAGGGGCCAGAGCTCTTGCAAGCTGAAAAAGATCGGTAGTAATTCAACCAAGGGGGCTGAAGTCTCTGGGACCTGAATGTAAGTAAAAAACCTGCTTAGGTAAAGATCTTTGACAGAAAGGCAGCCATGGCTGGAAAGAAAAAGATTGGTAAGAAATCTGCCTTGAACAAAGGTTGTGTCTTGTTAAGTCTTAGCCACTACAAACTGTATTTTTACTTTTGTATGCAATTTAGTAAAGACAAATGCCAAGTACTACACTTAGGAAGGAAAAATCAAATGCACAACTATAAAATGGGGAATAACTGGTTATGCGATAGTACTGCTAAAAATGATCTCAGGGTTACAGTGGATCACAAATTGAATACAAGTCAACAAGGCTCATGAGACCGAAAAAGTTACATTTTTCCTTTTGGAATGTGCACATTCCCCAAAGTTGGACAAAGTTCTGAAAAATTAAAGTGAAAAAAAGATCCAGGCGGTCTTCCAGTGGATTCAGTAGCAAAACAGATAAACATCCACATCTGGGTGTTTTGGGTTTTCAAAAACTGAAACTGAAGTTTATATTCAGAACAAAAACTGTTTTGTTTAGCAATTTTTCTTTGGAAAGTTCCTACAGAAAAATGTTGGGAAACAATAAAAAAAAATTCTTATTGGTTATGTTTTGCAAAAGCTAGATGATGTTAGGCTATATTTGATTTGTGACCTTTAAAGTGGATGAGATAAACTAACATTGTATGAAGTGTAGTTGTAGCCAGGTAGACCCCAGGATACTGGAGAGACAAAGTGGATGAGGTAATATCTTTTATTGGACCAACTTCAATTGGCAAGAGAGAGAAGCTTTGGAGCTTGTACAGACGTCTTCTTCAGGGCCCGTCTCTCTCACCAACAGAAGTTACGCCAATAAAAGATATTACCTCACCTACCTTGTGTCTCTGATATGAGCTCAGACATTCTGAAGTTTAAACCTTCAAAGGGCATTCTGATTGGAGAGTCAGTTCTGAAATTTCCTCTCTTTGTTGGAGTGCCACAGCCCAAAGAGGAAAGATCACAGCCTACATCTTCTAAGGTCACAGCCTCAGAACAAAGAATCTGTTTACGCAGGGCTTTAACCCATACACAGGTTTGGATAGGAGATACCTCCCACTTATTAAGAAATGACAGGGCAGTTGTTTGTTTATTCTTATTTCCTCCATAGTGGTTGCTGCTACTGAATCTTCGGATTGTCTGTTTGCTGCTAATTGTTGGCAGTTTAAATCACATTTATGAACTCAATTTTTTAAAAAGTCATTAAACTTTGCCTCAAGTCTTATGTGATAGCTACATATTTTATAAATGAAGATCTAAATGGAGTCTAGGTCACATTGTTAAAATGCTAACATTTATGTATACAAACAATAATTTGCACTCACACAGCTCATCTCAGCCAAACCTCTCAAATAGTTTTACTATTAATTGAAACTCTCAATACTTCTGTGGAGATGGCAAGCTAAGGAATAGGCTAAGGCCCTTAGAAAAGGTGATACTGAGTCAGTGGCAATGCTAGGAATTGAATCCAGGAGTGGTGAATCCCAAGTCCCCTAGAGCAAGGCTACACTTCATTTAAAGTGACAAGACAAGGACCAGTTTTATTATTTTAAGTTATGTGCAAAATAACCTAAAACCAAGATTAAATATGCTAAACGGAAGGTCTTAACCCAGCAAAACACCATGCATGGGAAGACCCTTGCACTTGCATATAGGTTCACTGAAGGCAATAGGACTCCATGCTGGCTCAGCATTTTGGCCCTCTAATATATTGTAGGATTGGGTAATAACTTGTTGTGTCATTAAGTCACACTTAATACAAATGCAAGCATTAGGATTCAGAAACTGCCATCTTCTCACTGATGGAAAAATATATTGACTCAGCAGTAACCTGCACAGCATGTTTTAATAATTCATTATTTTCAAACATTCCATTATTCTTTATTGAAAGCATTTTAAAATTTAAATTTCTTTCCTGGGCACAATCTAGATCTTTATGACATGGCTTTTGCCAACTGTCATCTTGGATTTACCTATGAAAAATCATGTTTGCAAACTGAAATGTGTCTACACAAGTTGTTTTGGATTTTTTAATTTAAAAAAGTAATGAGACTTGTACAGTGTTTATCTGCAAAAAGCCATTACACATATTGACTAACTTTCACAACAGCTTTCAGGTAGACCTTAGCCTCATTTTATAAATGGAGAGGTAACTGCCCAGAGAATCAGTGTCAGTGATGAGATTAGAACTCAGGAGTTCTGACTCCTAGTGCTCAGGCCATAAGTCTACCCCCTGATAAAAGATGAAAAAAACCTCACCTGTTGAATGTATTCCAGAGGCACTGGTGTCGCTTGGGTAAAAGTTTCTAGATGAATCCCATGGACTGGATCTTCAACAATCAGACATCCAATGTCAAACCACCTGCAATGGCACACAAGTTACCCAAAGCTTTAAACAGTAAAGAACATCAACCAATTAAAGAATGGCATTCTGGCAATGATGCAACTCTGGCAGGGTTAAAATCCAAGCTCCATCTTCTACCTAAAGTATTAAAGGTAGCTTTGAAAAGTGTAATTGAATGGAGCAGAGTAGGTTCAAAAAATAAACAAATCGAAGCCCAGCACATCGGCAAGGCTGTGGAGGGTTGTTTGTTTTTTTGTTTCTTCTTAAAAGAAGTATTTTCTGAAGAAATCATATAAGACAAACAAGAAATGGGCCCTAATACTTCTCAAATTGTATTAAGAAAAGAATTACTTCAACAATTATTTGTCAGTTCCATCTTTTCTTAGGAAAATAGTTTGTTTAGAAAACAAGCTAATGTGAACTCCAAAACAAAAGCCTGTCACAACTGCTGAGAGCAGTGCTGGGAAGTACATTTTGTGTGAACAGTAAAGGAAAACTGACCAGACTTGAGAATATCATACCTTATTAGATGAAGGTACTACCTCAGCATAACATTACTAGAGTCTCAGTATCTACCCAGTATACTCTCTAAATCAGTTGTCATTTTAGAACAGAACTAGTAACCAATTCCAACTCTTACTTTATTATAAGTCTCGCACTTCTGTAGATTTAAGTGCAACTGTGGCATGTTTTTCAACTTTGAGTCTCATAAACCTGATGGAATTTAGCTATTAAGCTCTCAAGATTTTTTGGACAAGAAGCTGAACAATTTCATCAAAGCAAAGCCTGCCAAGACAATACCGTACACTGACAGATTCTCTCCTTTCATCTCCCAAGTAAAATACTGCTAACAACTCTTTATGGGGCACCTGGACCCAATACAGAATGATTTTTCTTCCAAAGAATACGTTTAAGCCTCTCACTTGTCAGGAAGCAATTCTGCGATGAAATTTTCTACAGACACAGCAGGCTGTTTCTCGTGTATCACTCCAGTCCGACGCAAGCTGTCTATCCTTTCCTGAGCTCCCTAGATGACAACGTAACAAGTTGTTAGAAAATATTCTCTTTAGGTCACAACACAGCATAAAACTGATGGACGAATGTAACTTTTATCATTAAGATACACCACAGATATTGTTCAAAAAGCCTTTGGTGTTGCATAACAAACAACATTTTGAAGTAAAAAATGCTTCCTTTAGAATCCCAAAAGTTACAGGAACTGTGATAAAACTTTGAGTTTCAAAACTGCTTTAGTTCATTACAAATCAAATTACTGACTTCCTGTGAAAAATAACTAGCTTTATATTGAAAGAAAATTAAGACACCTTTACTTGTAATGGTGCTGAGTTTCACCATGGTTAAAGATTGTAAATGTTTCTATTACTCTCACCTATATTTTCTAGCATTATGTTCTGGCTGTTTAATCACCTAATTGTGTTAAAACTTTATCAAGTTGGTAACATCATAGGAGACTCTCTCCTTTAAAACTAGTGTAATTTATTTAAAATGGTACTGTAAAGTAGACAGGGGACCAAGAATTGATACACTGTGAAACTCATGATCTGACACAATATGCTAGGTACATTTGCAGTCAGTGACCATGTAGAAAATTGACAAAATATTTATGCCCTTTAACTGTCTTTGCAAAAGGACACAAATGCCTGAGACCACTTTCTAATGACTGACTTGGCATAAATGACACCTATACACAAAGACAGTAATGAACAAGAAAGCTTCCCCATTTAATTTTTCTGGGGAGACAGAAAGGTATTCCTCAGAGGATGGGATTGTTCTAGGCAAACTGCTCCACTCACGATCACTGATATTTGTGATATTCTCCGCACAAAACTTTCTACGTTGCCATTAACCCCTTACTTTTAATCCAGCTGCATAGCCCACAGGTTGTGGTGCAATGTTAGACAGTCCAGCTTCTCCTGTAACTGTGGCCATTCCGAAGACTTCTTGGAAAGCATCTCGAATGGCAGCAACTTTTACTTCTTTATTGGAGGTAACCACTATGTCCAGTTCTCCCCCAGATTCTACAAAGACAAAATATTTTAATAGAAGCTAATTCAAAATACACTCACATCTCAGAGTAGGCCTCAATAAAAATCAGTATTCTCTTTCCCTAACTTCCTCATGTACTGTACATGTACAACGCATGTCACGCTGAGTTTCTTATAATGGGTACTGGAAACAGGAGTGTTGGTTAAAAGGAAATTGTTCCCACCAGCCATCTCTCATGAAGTAACCTCTACTTAGGAAATCTTTTAGGTGAAGAGTTAAAATTAAGATTTTTTTTAAAGTAAATTTTGCATTCAGGGAAGTCAATGGGAGCTGATGGATGCTCAGCCCTTTTTAAAGATCAGACAACTTATAGAAGCCAGAATATGAATTTAGAAGCCTGACTTTGGTTAACACATTTTTTTTAAAAATCCTGGCCATAGGTATAAAGTCAGATATGTTTTGGTGATGTGGAAACTTGTCCACAAGCAAATGAACTGACACCTCATACTCGTTAACACTTATAAGACTGTAAAAGCCCAAAAGAAAGGGTTTTTTCCAAGTATATTCTTGAACCATGAACTTCAACATAGTTTGTTTAACTGTGTCTGCTTGTTTGCAGCTCTAATGGTTCCGCATCTTTGTAGTTCATGTTTTCCTTAGACAGCTAACATCTATGAAATGTGGGTTGTATTTTTAATCAAGAAAATAATTTTTAAGGAAAGAATTTAAAAAAAAAAACTTTTTATAGTAAACAATTCATACTTTTGGAAGAAGCCTAAAAATGACACATTTTCACCACCTCCACACATTTGTTTTTTAACTGCTTCTAAGACTATTTTAGATACTACATTCCCTTTATTTTCACTAGCCAATCTTGGATAAGCTTTAATCCATCACAGCACCTTCCAAAAGTCCTTGCTGCAACATGCTTCACTTCTTAAGAACAGCTTAAAAAACCCCTCAATATAACATGTTGGTATTTTAAAGCCAACAATGCTGAACTTCAAGTAGTTTAGTTGGATGTTAATTTTCCCTTGCAAAGTATCAAATATGAATACTTTGTACAGACAGAGAAGACTGGAAAGTTGTTAGTCTGTTAAGCTGCCATTTCTGAAAATCCTCTGACAGCAGGAACAAACAGAAAATTAAAGCAACCTCTTTAAAAAAGGCCAAGATAATGTAATGCTTTTTTTGGGGGGGGGGGGGGGGATTATGTGCTAAAAGCTATGTTAAATTTGAGGTTTTAACCACAAGTCAGGAAATTCAGAGTTAAGGTAAGCATGTCAAGTTTAGCTCTCCTCCTCTAATGTACAGATTACAACAGAGGCTTTCATTACGTGATTACAAAACATAACACATGCTTCACATGATAAGCGGAGCTGGCAGCGCCACCAATAGTAAAGCTTGCTCAACGCCTTCCATTATAAGACCCCATTTTCAGCAGCTCTCAATCTGGCCAAACTTCAGACTGAAATTTTCCATGCCAGGTGCCTGCCTTAGGTTAAATTCTTTTTAGAACATGTCAGTTAAAATAGTTCAGCTCTTTCCAAGAATGACATAAGGGAAAATATATTGTTTTTGCCCATGCTAAAAAAAATTCTTACAACCTTTCCACTGAGCAACTCTAGCACCCCCAGATTTGGAGCAGGGATTTGAAGTTCTGCAAAGAAGGGGGAAATCACCCTGATGCCAGGGATGAGCCTTTTGCTATTTTCATGACAACAGGAAGGTTGCGAATTTATGTCATGATCCTGCGACATACAGGGTTCCTCAAATACAAAAAATGGCAGTATACACAACAGTTAAAGTTCCAAGAACTACCTTCCCCTTTGATACAATTTGTGTTTTTTAGACAATTTGATATAACTTCCAACGTGGGCAAGTTCATTCATTTGGTTAGCTGAATCTTAAATTTCCAAGTTTATTACTACATTAGATAATATTGTATTGTATGCTGAATACCACATAAAATTGCCTAGAGTTACATGATCAGATCCTGTGAAAGAGGAGAGAGTTAAGACTGAAGTAGGAACCTTTAACTCTAGATTTCCTGAACTGTGTGTAATCAACATTTACTAGAGCTTTGGGGTTCCCTGTCCCCAAAGCCATTCTCTCCATGGCTGGTTGGCCTTATAAGTGATTTCATACCACACAATAACTCCTACTTAATGAGCAGCTAAGCCTTTGTCACTTAAATGTGAGGCTCTCAATGCTATTGAATAATTATCATCTTTAAGAATTTTAGCTACAAAGACATAAAGAGTCTATAGGTTTGCATCCACTCCACAACTCCACCTAGGTTCCTGTAGTTTTCAAGATGAATTGGGATGAAGCAGCTCTCAAATCCAGTATAAGTAACATATTATGTATTCCAACACCTTCGAAGTACTGAGTACTATGAAGTCTCTCTTTGAATTCTGCTGCCAGCGATTCTCAAGCAGCAATGCAAATGTTGTGTTTTTCCTCTCAGCCCACTCACCATACTCAACAGTGCTTCAGAACTGGCTGGGCTGCTTTAAAGTTTAACTTTGAAACAACTCCCAAGTCAGCTATGAGTAAAGATCCCAAATCAGTTTCTTAAATAAAATATAAAAAACTTTTGACAACCCAGAAGAGCTGCAGGTCTTGAAGAGAAGAGAAACATTCAAGTATTAGCATTTCCTCTTCATGCCTCTACAAACCCTTAAGTTGTGTTCTGTGGCCTTTTAGTGACTTTCGATTCTCACTTTCTGGTATCAGAACTATGCTGGATGATATTTAAGTACCCCATTAGGTAGGTTTTACTACACAAAGTTGAAAGTGGCTGTACAATGACATTGTTGCATGAAAATGCAACACATTTAAATGGAAGCATACTGGATGGAAGATTCGTATAAGCAATTTACATAACCTTAAATAAAAATCTTAAACATTTATTTAAAATATAAGTGGCACACAAGAGAACTTTATCTTCTTATTTTTTTCATACTAGAAGGGTGTGATTTAGTGAAATTCCCTCAAACGTAGTTAAAAACGAAATCCAATGGACTTTACCGCAAAGCACAGTTGCCAACTTTCACGCAGTAAAGCACCCTGACTTTCACAATAAGCCAAAAATCAAGCTAATCCCATTTCAAAACAAGGCCAAAACAAGCCAATCCCTAAGAACCCCAACACTCTATGTGACTACATCCCCCCAGCGTGCAGTCTGGGACTGTGGTGGGCCCGCTGTGCATCCCTGACTCCCTCCCCTCCTTGCCAGGAGCCGATCAAAAAAAAGAAGCAACAAGCTACAAGCCAAACACTAGTCAACAAGCAACTCACAAGCCAATTAAGCCAAAAACAAGCGCAATTTCTGCATTTTTTTCGTGGGTTTGGCATGTCTGCCACAAAGGCACCATTTTATAGTACAAATAAGCCAGTAGCCGGGTGAGTATTCCTTGGCCATTAGCATACTTATTGGATTACTGAAGGGACAAAAACAAATTCCAACACACTTGAGGCATGCAACACATTTTAGCACTAAACTACAACATTACATTTTTTTCCTTTTAGCCTAGAATAACTCTAATTAAAATATTTTAAAGTTGCTGTACAGTCTGTTCTAAGATTCCAGGATGCTCACTGTGAGTCACTCTGAAGTCTAGAATGTCTGTTTAACCAGCGTGAAGCAATGGAAACAGCAACAAGCAAAGTTGAGAACTCTTTTTGTTCAGAATATCACCAGGTTCAACCATCACTGGGCTTCAGAGTTTATTGCCATCCAATTTAAGTTCTCAGCCATTGTGACTTTACAAATTACATCCATGCAGTGAACAGCTACAATAAAGGCATGTATCTATGCCATGCAAAGTCTTACATCATTGTGACAATAGAGGTAACTCAACAAATCACCACTCTTACTCTACAGACTGCTGGGATGTTGAATTACTTGACCCAAATGTCATGCCCGTGGGTGGGGACGGACTTTCAGTTACTAGTTATTAAATAACATTCCAAGCTCTTCCCTCTCCCTTTCCTCAGTTTTTGTATTTTCATATGCATCTATGCAGATGACTACAGCAGACAGAGAACTGCACCATAAAGAGGTAGCTGTAGGTGCCCAGATAACTGCTCACCTTCAAAAGTTTGCACCTGCAAATATTTAGAGACACCATGAGTGATCTTTCTGAAGTTAACATATTGTGCAGACATAGCAACCTATACATTAGAAGTCCAACGAACGTTGGTATAAGCAGTGTGGGCCAATGGATAAGGTACTGGCCTATCCCCTGGACTACACTGTAGACTTGTGTTCTATTCCCAGATCTGCCACTAACCTGCTGCATCAAGTCACTTTACATACCTCTGTTTCCCATCCCATTCTTGTCTGTCCTGTCTATTTAGACTGTGAGCTCTTTAGTGAAGGGACTGTCTCTTACTGTGTGTTTATGCCACACCTAGCACAATGGGGCACCAATCTCAGGTAGGACTTCTAGGCACTAGTGTAATACAAACAGACAGTCCCTGCACTGAAGAGCTTACAGTCTAATGAGAGGGACAAAGGGATATAACATACAAGCAGAAGATTAAAGCACAGAGAGATTAAGGCTACATCCACACTGTGAGTTAGCGGTGTGATTCCCCTGCTTGTGTAAACATGCTCATCCCAGCTCTTATTGAGCTATCCCAAGCATAAATAGCAGTGCAGATGCGGTAACACGGGTAGTGGCAGCAGACGCACGGCTGAGCACAAACCCACCTGAAACCAGTGGATATGTACTCGGCACAGCTCAGCCACATGTCCACTGCCGCCACCTATGCTCCAACAGCTACACTGCTATTTATACTCACACTAGCTTGACAAAAGTTTACGTAAGTATGCGTACATGAGCAGGGGAATCACACCCGTGGCTCACAGTGTAGATGTAGCTGTGTGACTTGCTCAAGATCACACAAAGTCTGTGGCAAAGCTGAGACTAGAATCCAGGCCCCCTGAGTCTCAGTCCAGTGCTTTACCACAAGACCATCCTGACAAAACATCCAATTAAGGTGTCAGAATGGATTTTTATACAACTTTCCAAAAAGTGCCTATTTTTGGAAATTATGGCACACTTCCTGAGCCGAATTAGAGACATTTCAACCCCAAGTTTAATTGGGGAAGTTACAAATTGATTGCAAAGTGGGGCATAGAAAGATAGCAGCATTCCAAATGTAATGATTCCATCACTACCACACCACTAAAAGTCAGTGTTGTGTAACTTGAACCATGGCCCAACATTAAAAACAACAAAAAAAACCCTGTCTTGCGTACAAAATTTGGTGTACACCACACTCCAGTACTGCTTTTAAATTATCAGTTTCATTGTAAACCTGTACAGTACCTAAAAGTTCTTCTAAAGAGTATAAGATCCACTTTAAGTTTACAAGTTCTGTATGATTCACACTTACTACCCTATGGAAGTTTGCCTCGAATACTTACTGATATATGGAGCCATGCCAGGATCCAGCGTGGTGATCATGGACTCTACTGAGTGTTTTGTTTTATCAAGCACCGACTTTACCATAGGATTCCCAGCTACACCCTACAAAATTAACAAATAAATAAGTAAATACTGTATATGGAGTTTATTCTCAAACCTTTAGGCCTTTTCTTAAACCTTGAAATATTACACTTGAAACAAACCTGGGACAGCAAGTTGCTTCAGATTTTCCATTCAAATAAAACAGTGGTTCTCAAACTACTTTACTATTGACCCCTTTCACATAGCAAGCCTCTGAGTGCCACCCCCCCTTATAAATTAAAAACACTTATTTATATATTTTACACCATTATAAATGCTGGAGGCAAAGCAGGGTTTGGGGTGGAGGCTGACAGCGCGCGACCCCCCATGTAATACCCTCGTGACCCCCTGAGGGGTCTTGACCCACAGTTTGAGAACTCCTGAAATAAAAGTCAAGACACTCAGTAGGCATCTAGGGAAGATAAATCCACACTTTTTGACATTATGCATCTCAGGGCAGAAACCAGACTGAAATGATTTAAAATCAGTTTGAGGCTTTGTAAAACTGATGCAAAAATTTGTGCCATTGCAATTTTAGATTAAAATTTACACAGAACTAATGCTTTTTTTAAATGCTCCCATGCAGAATAAATGCTTTCTTGAAATGCCATTATTGGTGTATCTTAGTTGAATTTTACACAAATGCTATATGCAAAAAACTAAATATTGAAAAATAAGGTCCTGATCCCATAAGTTCTTGAATTCAACGGGACTACCCCTGTGCTTGCTAAGCATGTGCATAATTGTTTCCAGAATTAAAAGCTAAAATGTTTATTAAAAATCTTAGTGGCATGAAATCTTTGTCGCTTCAAAATGAAAGTTACCTCAGTTTTAACAATTAAACGTTATTTAAGTTATGGTGAACTTAACAAACAAAAAAAATCAGGCCAAAGTTCAGAAATAGAAACCTTAAGTTAGATTTCTAGGCCTGAATTTAGGCTCTTAATGTTGGCATTTTCAAAAGCACCTTAGTGATTTAGGCACACAGGTCCCACTGACTTCAAACTGCAAATCCTGATGAAAGAGGACAGTATGATCAAAGCATTTCAAGCTTCCTTGAAACGTAGAAATTAAATATATCGAAAAGTAATGTTGTTTGCAAACACAGCTCAGGCTCTTTTGCTTATCAATTTTGGGTTGGAGTTTGTGGTGTTGTGCATTAAGGATATTAATGAGGCCCTGGATTTGTTTCAGCACAGATGAGCAATTTAAGTGTGAAATTTTTCCTACTGAATTTCAGATCTCAGTTGGGGGAAAGGAGATTTAGCAATTAAACTAAGAAACAAGTACTACTATAACAATTTAAGACTATAAAATGAAAAGTAAAAAAACAAAAACAAAAACAAAAATACATGTAAATATATGATTTAAGTTTTTTTAAATCATGATTTTTAGCCACTGAACAGAGACTGAGTTTTACCTTTTCTCTTGGCTAACAGACACGCACGTGCACACGAGAGAAAGAGAGAGAGAGAACGAGAACGCATATGTATGCATGCGCAGTGCAAACACCTCAATGAATTTTCCTCTTCCACCACAAGAATTTTGGAGTCTCACTACCATAGTATGACTCTTTTCAACTAGGGTACACTTTTCTGACCTTGCCACTAATGCTACTCCATAAATTCATTACTGAAAGGCTTTATTGAGATGTACATTAAACAACCCCTCTCTCTCAGTGACCAAGAGCATTACCTACTGTAGCTTGTCTAGTACCACTACCCTGAGACCAGAAATCCTAGGGTTGTATTTATGCATAGGTCCCTAGTATTGACTATAGATGCTTTCACACCATGTAATTGGACTGTCTGAAACAATTTTAAACGAACATTAAGACGGAGGGTTTCTTTTTTTACCTTCTTGAAAAGCCAATGTGATTTATTTTTGTATAGTCCACCACTAACAAAGATTTCTGAAGCGACATAGCTGAAAGTCGTTTATATATAGGTTCCAGACAATATTGGCAATGTGCCCAATGTTCCTCTGCCAAATCATCGTAGGTGGAACTGCTTTCTACTGCATTCAAATTGTATTCAATTCTTATTCAATATGAATGCAAATACGACCCCAAATCAGAGTGAATGCCAGTGTCATTCCAGAGCAGCTTAATCAGACTTAGTTTAGTGAAGGCACCAATGAAGAGTCAGCTCAGTAACACTGTTTGACAAAAGCATTTCACAAGCACAAAAATTGGCAAAAAAATACAATAAAGTATAAAACCAGACTTAAAAGTCATTCACATTTATATACCTACATTTTTGCTACAGTGAAAGGCATCTTACAGCCCAGGAAATTTTCTCTTAGTGTGAAGCGCTTGTTATTTATGTTGCTCAGTATATTTACAATATTTTGAGGAAATGTGCAATACTTAGAAAAGTTATCAAAGTATTTTAAATTGCTGTCCACCAAAGCACTTTCCACAAAATACTGATATTTTCCATTTCTTTGTTGCAGATGCAGCACATAAATAAATCCACATAATTTATAAACAATAGTAATGACTGCTACATGTTAACAACAATAGTCAGCTCTCATTCATCAGGTCACAAGATATTTGATACAGGAATCAGGATAGAATCTGTCCCTCCACCACCCTGTGCAGCACTGCAGAAGTAACCATGTGCATTAATTTGGGGATCAGGGAGATGGGTGAGGAAAGGCATCTTCCACTTTCCTATGAACCGTCACACTGGTCATTGCTAGAGACAGGTATAAGGCTTGATGAGCTAACTGTCTGATTAGATACAGCAAATAAAACAGTTACTTACCCTACAGTAACTGTGGCTCTTTGAGCTGCTATAGTCAATGTAGTTTCCACTGTAGGTGTGCATGAACGAAAAAGGTTTTTTTAATAGTTATGTCAGTCGGGAATGCACATGTTCCCCACATTACCTTGTGCTTGTGCTCACATTCCCCGCATTACCTTGTGCTCCCACCATGACCTTCTGTCAGTTCCTTGTAATTCAAAGTTTGTATTGCTGAGGACTCCAAAAAGTGGGACAGAGGGCAAGACATGGGATCCACACTAATTACAACAGATCAAAGAACCAGTGACTATAGGGTAAGTAACTGTTCTCTCTTCTTTGAGTATGTGTCAGTGTAGATCCCGCTGCAGGTTACTGGCAAGCAGTATCCTCCCTGGATGGTAGCACTGAGGAGTTTTCGCTGTAGCAGTCAGACAGTGAAGTATTGCTTTCCCAAAATTTGACATCTGGCTTTGCTGCCATGTCAAGTGCATAATGTTTGTGTGACACAGTCAACTGTTACTGGGTGCGAAAACAAGAAATCCAAGTCCCTGGAGAAGCAGCTGTATGTAGTGGCCTACACCAGGAAGTCAGAACTAGAGTTGTGATCCAGCCTACGCTAATCAATCACTAATCTTCACAGAAACTGCTAGGAGTGGGAGGGAGCCCAGCTCACTTTAGCAGATGATAGTCAACTCCAGGAAGGGTGTTCTATTGCTTCCAGAGGGATTGCCTAGTGAAAACTTGTCGGGAGGCTGACAAGTAACCCAGGAAGGCTAAAATGGAGCCCAAGAGATTCTGGAACACGACAGACCTTCAGAAAGGAAAGTATCAAATTAGGAACAGCAGGCATGGGCTGGGCCTGCTTCCTTTAAAGCAGGGGTCTCAAAGTCCAGGCCCGCGGGCCATCTGCGGTCCGAGAACCTCCCCACTGTGGCCCACAGAGGAGAGACGCATGCAGACACGCTGCCCAATGTTTGCTGCAGGCACCGCCCCACCGCAGCTCCCATTGGCTGGGGGAGAGGGGCAGAGATACCATCACTAGTTGCTGGACAGAGTCACCCATGGAGGCAGCATCATTAGTTGCCGGGCAGCAGGGCCGGGTCCAGGGTTTTTGCCGCCCCAAGCGGAAAAGAAAAACAAAAAAAGCCGCGATCACGAGCTGCGGCGGCAATTCGGCGGAAGGTCCTTTGCTCCGAGCGGGAGTGAGGGACCGTCCGCCGAATTGCCACCGAATAGCTGGACGTGCCGCCCCTCTCCAGAGTGGCCGCCCCAAGCACCTGCTTGGCAAGCTGGTGCCTGAAGCCGGCCCTGCCGGGCAGAGTCAGACATGGCGGCAGCGTCACTTTTTTCCCCACAATTAATATAAACAAGCCAAAATACTGAACACAACTATCTGATGCACACCTTGCTGCAATCCTGAAGGTTTCAACTGCTCAGTCACTGAGACCAAACAACAAACTGACAGAACTGAAGTGTTGCCAGGTGTCTGGCAAACACTAAAAACTCTGGCAGGCGAAGAATTGTATAAAGTTGTATGACAGTTTTATTATTTCTAAGAAATTCAAAATAAAAAATACAATAAATGTTTTCTTTTCTGAACACCATCTTCAGTGACATTATTGGCCTGCTGGGAGGATTTGAGGACTGGCACTGGCCCTAAGGTAAATTGAGTTTGAGACCCCTGCTTTAAAGACTTGAGTTCCCAAAAGGGGGGGTGGGGGGAGAGTTTAATTGCTCTTGAAACACAGAGCAGAAACTTGTAGAATTTGGACTAAAAGTAAATTGATAACATAAATACCAATACACCTCTATGAAGTACTGCTAGAGTCTCGGGCTTCTTCCCCACTATTTGTGGTGGTCAGGTTATCCTAACTCACCAGGAAATAACCTGGTGGCAGTTTAACACAAATTAGTGAGTTACTCCATATAGCTGCCTTGTAAATCTCCGAGAGGCATGTTCCTGAAGCAGGCAGAAGATGTGCCCTGATGGAGCATGCCTTGGCATTTAGAGGGAGAGGCTCCCCAGCCATTTGATAGCATCTGGAAATACACTGTGTGATACACTTAGAAATTCTCTGTGTTATAGCTTGGCCTTTTGCTGCACCAAATATGACTACGAAGAGATGGCACGACAGCCTGAGGTAATAGAGCAAAGCTCTGGAGACATCCAGAGTAGGCAGTTCTTCTCCCAACATTGAATGAAGCTTCAGGAAGAAGACAGGTAAACAGATTTGTTTAGGTGGAATTTGAGACCACTTTAGGGATGAACGTGGGATGTGGTTTCAGCACCAGCCTGTCCCTATGGAAGCATATATAAGGCAATCCAGCCATAAGAGCTTGGCGTTCACTGACACTCCATACTGAGGTAATGCCCAAGATAAAGACAGTCTTGCTGGTAAGGGGGTGTTCTGAGCATTCTGACAGTGCTCCATAAAAGCTGTAGGAAAACGACACCGAGATCCCATGTGGGAATCAGGTCCCTGACTGGAGGCAAAGTACGAAGGAAGCTCTTGAAAAATGTTGATATCATACATAGGGTGTGAGAAGACAATCTGACTGCCAGAGTGCGACATGCAAATACCATAGCAATGTGAACCTTAAGGGTGTCCTTGTATATTTTGGGAGCAGCATATAGTCCAGGATCTTTTCAGTATTGGGGCTGCCACTAAGTCAACATTATTCTGAGTTGCCCATATAGAGAATCTTTTTTCATTTCAAGGATAAGTCTTCCTAGTGGAAAGTTTTGTGTTTTATATAAAATTTCTTGAACTTGTTGGGGGCAATCTGTCAGTGCTTAACCAGCCAACATCAAAGCAGTCAGGTGCAACAACTGCAGGTTTGAGTGCATTATCTGACCTCCATTCTGAAGTTAGGTCCAGGCACAGTGGCAGGTGTATGGGACATTCGAGAGCTGAAAAAGTCTTGACTAGTATGGGACTATTACGATAATCCCAGCCTTGTCTGATCTTGGATATTATCCTGGGAATCAGAAAAAAATTATAGGAAAGTGTATAGGAGTCCTTGAGACCATCACCTCTTCTGAAGCAGAAATGTAGACATTTAGTATTGTCCTCTGTGACAAATGAGTCTATGATAGGAATCCCCCCCACTGACTGAATATTGTGTCTAGGATGGATTTCTGCAGTGGCCACTCAAGGTTGGTCACTATATGTCTTCTCAAGTACTCAAGTAGTCTACTAGGTTGCTGACCCATTGAAAGTGTTGAGCCACTGGGATTACCATGGTGACAACACCATATCCAGAACCTGATGGCTTCATGGCAAAGAGGGGATGATAGCGTACCTCTTTGCTTGTTTAGAGTGCATTGCAGATGTGTTGTCAATCAGGATTTGCACCATGGAGTTCCACAGAACAGGTAGGAACACTGTGTAGGCCAATCTGATGGCCCTCATTTCCAGGATGTTCATGTGTAGTTCCCAAGTCCATGCGTCTTGCATTTGCAGATATTCCAGGTAGGCACCCCCAATGAGTCTGTGATAAGAGTAGTCAGGGAGGGGACAGAAGGGCATCCCTTTTCTTACATTTACTGGATCTAACCATGAAGCAAGCTCCCATAGGACTTGAGGCAGGAATGTGAGCCGTTTGTGCATGGACCTCAGCCACACTTGCAAGGGCTGTAAATGAAATGTGGCAAGTGGCGCCATATGTTCACATTAACATGTGACATTGTAGCCCCAGACACATATGCACTATCATCATCAGACTAGGCTGTAGATCATACATCTCTGACTGAAGTGACTGGAACCTGTCCTCTCTGGTGCCTGGAAGTGGATCTGGAGCAGGAGCGGGCAAACTTTTTGGCCTGAGGGCCGCATCGGGTTTCAGAAATTGTATGGAGGGCCGGTTAGGGGAGGCTGTGCCTCCCCAAACAGGCGGGCGTGGCCCATCCCCCGTCCCCTATCCGACCCGCCCCTGCTTCTCGCCCCTGACGGCCCCCCGGGACTCTTGCCCCATCAAACCCCCGCTGTTCCCTGACTGCCCCCCCGGGACTTCTGCCCCATCCAACCCCCGCTGTTCCGACTGCCCACCCGGATCTCTGCCCCATCCACCACCCCTGCTCTCTGTTCCCTGACCGCCCCCACACCCCCCCCTCCTAACTGCCCCCCGCTGCCCCATCCAACCCCCCCTCCTTCCTGACTGCACCCACGGGACCCCTGCCCCATCCAACCACCCCTTCTCCCTGTCCCCTGACTGCACCCACAGGACAATTGCCCCATCCAACCACCCCATCTCTCTGTCCCCTGACCGCCCCCGGAACTCCCACCCCTGACTGCCCCCAGCCGCCCCATCCAACCCCTCCTCTCATTCCTGACTGCCCCCTCCGCTCCCCCTGGACCTCTGCCCCATCCAACCACCCCTTCTCCCTGACTGCCCCCGGAACCCCTGCCCCCATTCAACCCTCGTTCCCCGTCCTCTGACCGCCCCAACCCCTATCCACACCCCCGGCCCCTGACCACCTCCCGAACTCCCCTGCCTTCTATCCAACCCCCCCTCCCCCACTCCCTGCCCCCTTACCGTGCTGCCTGGAGCACCGGTGTCTGGTGGCGCAGCTGCACCAGGACAGGCAGCCGTGCAGCACAGAGCACCAGGTTAGGCCCTGGCTTTGCAGCTGCGCTGCCCCAGGAACTCGCTGCTCCGCTGGCCAGAGCATTGAGCCAGCGGCACAGTGAGCTGAGGCTGCGGGAGAGGGAGAACAATGGGGGAGGGGCTGGGGGCTAGCCTCCTGGGCCAGGAGGTCAGGGGCCGGGGAGAACGGTCCCGTGGGCCGTAGTTTGCCCACCTCTGATCTGGAGTCTATTAAAGCTCTGATGAAGTCTATAGTCTGCAATGGTGCAAGACAGGATTTCTAGTAGTTCAACAGACCTACCTGAGACGATAGGGAAAGGACATATTATACGGCCGTTGCAATATCCTGGTGGGAACTGCCCCGATCAGCGAGTTATCCAGGTATGGGTAGACATGAATTCCCTGTCATTTTAAGTGTACTACTCGTACTACCAAGCATTTTGTGAATATTCTCAGTGCAATAGGAGTCCAAAGGCTACAACCCTGTATGGATAATGAATGGCCCCACTGTTAATCTTTCTGCAGGTTGGATGGATGGCTAAGTGGAAGTATGCATCCTGCATGCTGCGAATCAGTCCTGCGAAGAGATAGAACAATGGAGGCAAGTGTTATCATCCTGAATCTGAGGAGAAATATGTATTTGTTGAGTCTCCTCAGGTTTTGGATAGAACAAAGACCTCCTGTCTTCTTCAGAATGAGAAAACACTGGGAGTAGAAGCCTTTTCCCCCAAACTCTATTGCAGGGGTTCTCAAACTGGGAGTTGGGACTCCTCAGGGGGTTGCGAGGTTATTACATGGGGGGGTCACGAGCTGTCAGCTTCCACCCCAAACCCCGCTTTACATCCAGCATTTATAATGGTGTTAAATATATTAAAAAGTGTTTTTAATTTATAAGGGGGGGTTCGAACTCAGAGACTTGCTATTTGAAAGGGGTCACCAGTACAAAAGTTTGAGAACCACTGCTCTATTGGGACCTACTCTATGGTTCCCAGACAAAGAAATGAGGCCACTTCTATTTTGAGACTTTTCTCACAAGACCCTGCTACAGAGTCAGGGAACGGGTAAGCCAAGAACTGTTTGATGTCATGACAGACAATACGCAGTGGAAAGAGGTGAGGCAACTCTAAAGATCGTACTCTCTAGTCTAGGTCTAATGTGGCTCTCAACAGCTTTGTCAAATCTGCTAATGCATCATAGGAGTGGGGTGCATTGCTTAGGAAGAGGAGACTATCACACCATATTCTATCTCCAAACACTTTTTTGTCATGATATTCCATCTGTCTGGGATGGTAGGATGACATGCACTGTGAACGGTCCATCTTGTGGCATGGAGCAGAAGTGTAAGCCCCCAAAGAGCGCAGGGTAGCTTTCAAGTCCTTCAGTCAGTGCATAGCACTGCCTGTCTGCATGCTGAACAGCCCTGAGCCCTGAAAGGACAAGTCCTCTATCATGGCATGCACTTTTCTCAGGATGCCCAATGCCTAGAACCACAGTGCTCTATGCATGACCACTACAGTGGCCAAAGACCGATCTGCAATGTCTAAAGCATCCATTGCTGCCTGCAACGCTGTGTCTTGGCCACCATTGGTGCTGGCCTTTCTAAATTATGTCCTGAAGATCCTCTGCTGTCATAAAGGAATTTCATGTTGAACAGGGTGACACCCTTTCTTGTAAGTATCACACTTCAGCAGAAAGGGCTGGCTGTTAGCCTCACACAGCTGGAGCGAAGCTGAACAGCATGACTTCCTCTCAAATAAATTGAGTATTTTAGGGTCTTCGTCCTTAGATGTGCTTTAGCTCAATTTCTACCTCTCTTGTACAAGTCACATAATTAAGGACCCCAGCTTGGGGATAGCGCAAAGGTCCTCAAATCCTCTGGGAGGCACCTGGTACTTCTCAGCTTGTTTTGCCATTGGCGTTACTATGGATGGAGTCTGCCACAGAGCTTTAGCGAGGTCAAACAGTCCCTCAATAATGGGGAGGGTGATCCTGACAAGACCAAAAGCTGACAGGTTTTCAAACAGCTTGTGAGATTTCTCTGATCTGAGGACTGCTGAGACTGGAAATCGACAAAAGGAGCACCTGGAACACCCTGAAGTCATCTGGTGCCAGTACGGATATCAAGGATACAGTTTCATCTGGCAACAAAGAGAAGAGATTCTTTAGCGATGAGTTGGGGTATTGATGTTGTTCTGACCCTAAATCTGGTTATCTCTGGTATTCAGGTATTAGTGGTCTGGCCATGCATACTGCTAGCAAGAGAGAGCTCTTTCTTTCCCTCAGTTATGGAAAATGGCTTCTCAATGCCTGTGATACTGGCTGGATAACACAGGAGTACAGCGGACTTTGTTGGATGTTGGTCAGTCTAATGCCAGTCTTGATGGACCGGTGGTGTTTGAGATCTATAAGATAGCATTGATCCCAATAGCATTGATCGCAGACCACAGGGGAGAGTTCTCTACTCAATGATGGGAAAACATATGCCCCAGTGACGGTGAGAAGCAGTAAGCCTCTTCTGGGGCAGCACCAACATCTACGGTGCTCGCAGTACCAGAGTCTGTACCAGTGCCAGTAGGTGTCTCAGCATCAATGATGGATCCAGTTCTGCCCTAGTCTCATCCCCCAAGGCCAGGGTTAACAATGAGTGGTGCATTATTGGAGCCAGGACTACGGCCAGCAGAATCTGCTGCATAGTAGCCTGCCCTTTCTCAGTTCTTGAGTCTGTACAGGGCTTGGACTTCTCTGTGAATGCTTTGCGGCAGTCTGTCCTTGTGGGATGACAGTGAGCTTCTTCTTGAGTGTCTACCTCTATATTTGGAGCACCCCTTCTTGGTACTTGACTTCAAAACCTGAGGTTTTGGTGCTAGCTTCAAAATTGATGTTGAGGGCAGCTTCAGTGCCAAGAATGCCTGTACCAGATCTTCCCACGGAGCAGTCTTCATGGTAGTTGAACATAAAAGATAAGTAGTAGTGCTGAAGACTTTGTAAGGTTTTGAAGTTTAGCCTGAGTTATGAACTAGTGGTCTGACAAATGCCAGGCTCTATCTTGTTGCCACAGGCAGTAAGAGGGAACTGAGGGAGGGATGCAGCCTTCCTGCCATTAATGCCTTCTGGTCTCACATGCATGAAGTTCATGTGCACCTAAGTGGGATCCACACTAACACATACTTGAAGAACCTATGATACATTTTAGTCTGTTAAAAGACTTAACCCACAAATGGTAAAAGAAAAAAAAATTACTTTTATAAATCCCCAGAGGCCTCCAGCAGATGCTTCATTCTGTATGCCAACTCCTCTGGGGTCTTCATGCTCCTCTGGGAAAGTTATTGCAGAGCCACTTCCAGTTCCAGGCATCAGAGAGGATGGGAAAGTTGTTTGTTGAGTAACAGGATTTGTCAAGACACCTGATAAGCAAAAACAAGCCACACACAAACATTCATGTATCTTACCACAATTAATTTGCTATAGCAATATTCTTTTAGCTGTCTTAAAGCAATAGAGAGGCTGGAAATAAGAAAGCAGAAGCCAGCACCACATGACCAGCCAGCTCTCTATATATCACCAGCTAGTTTAGAAACTACTGCATTAGAGTATAATTTATGGATTCAAAATGTTATACTATAGTATCATTGTACAGCAAGTGGAGTTTCTTCCCTGTTCTGAACAGAGCCCGCATACATTACGTACAGTGGAGTTTGGCTACACAGGTTATCCTGAGTAACTTTTTGTTTTAGTTACATTTTTTCCCCTAAACTTGTATGTTCCTAGGGTTTCCCTGAAATGACACTTCTATCCTAGACCATGACTACTTCTCCCCAAAAGAGCCACTCCCACCTCTTTATACTCAAAATGAGTTAGATACACCTGACATAATACAGAAGTCAGCCAGCATTTCTCTACAGAGAGGCAGGTTGAATAGAAAAATGCTGACACCCTACTACCCCTTATGTTATACATAAGGTCACTAATGAGAACTTGCTTCATCTTACAAAGACAGAACAAAATACTACCTGTGACTGAAGGTGCAGAAAACGACGGCATCAGCGGGGTCTGTGGTGCTCGCCCAGCATGACCTCTGGTAATGTCATAGGATGAAGCAATGGAAAATCCTGAAATGGGGGGTGCCGTGGGAGGTGCAGAAAGGTTAGGGCTAGGAATACAGTTTAGGGGAGGAGGTGTTGAGAAATGGGACATGGCACCGCTAAAAGCTGAAGCGGTTGGAGGGGTAATAGGAGGTGGGGCAGGAGTTAAAGGGGGTGCAATAGTTGAAACTGTTGCAGAAGGCACAAATGGCAAAGGCGCGGACGACCTCATAGGAGGAAGTGAAGACACTAGGGGTGGTAGAGGTGTGGAGAATGATTGAGGAGGGAAAGATGGGAGAGGGGATATGTCTGGAGCAGTGAGAGAACTGGACAAAGCTAGGAGGGGAAAAAACAGAAAAAAGAAAAGGCACTTTAATAAAAAGTTATCATAGCTTTAAAATTCTTTACAAAATATCTGAATAAGATACCTAAAGCTTTTCCCCAAAAAATAAGTTTGAGTTCAAAACCTAGTTGTATGAAGTAATGATTCCAGTTACAAGTAAACTTTCACCAAAAAAGTAAGTGATGCCCCATCTTCCACTGTGACCCCCATCAGATATCAAGCTAGACAGCAGCAGGATGGATCAGTATTTGAATGGAGACTTCCAAAAGTGGCCTCACGTGTTGCCAGTTCAATAGGTGACAATCTTCTTTCTGAGTCACTACTCAGTTAACACTCCAACATGGTATTAGGAGGAATTGTGCTACTGGAAGAAATGTTCATTACAGATTCTGTAAGACTTTAGCTAGATTCCACCTTGAGTTATTAAATTCCAACTACCTTAATTTCACCTAAGTTTTAACTAGACAGGTATGATGTATTCTGCTATACTTCCTGGGCTAAACTCTTGGGTAGTACTGCTGTACACTGTTAACAGCTTCCACATTTCACCTCAGTAGCGGTTACCTTTCGGTACTGTGAAATGATTGCTGTGTGTGATGGCAGTATAAAGTGTAGAGAGTACTTTGAGTTTAAGATACATAATAATGCAAATTAACAAGAAAAGAATACTTTAATGATATAAGGTGGCGGGGGTGAAGGGAAGAGTTAGGAAATGCTTAAATTAACGTTCTCACGTCAACATTATTGCATACCCCACGGCACCAACTGCTATTAAGAGAAGAGTGCCTATGTAAAAATGATACCATCTTTCTCAACAGTTCTGATCCCTGTGTGAATTCAAAATCTTTACAAAAATAACTCATTACTTTTTATGCTTTTTAGTAATTCAGAGGCAAAACAACTACTGGAAAGTACACTAGAGTCTAAAAGTTTCAACTGGAAGGTCAGATGTTACTCTGAGGTTGCACAATTGTGACTGCATATGCACCCAAAAGGGCGGAAATATGGTCTACAGAAAATGGTGCACACACTAGAAAAATCAGGTCAAGTGAGCAGGTTATTTCCCCACATGATCCTGCAAAATCTTCAGATTATCTACAGTGCTAGTCAACTCTATTACTATTCCCTACACAGCAGTCAAAGCCTCTATCTTCCGCACCCACTCCTCCATAAAAACCCTAGACATACACCCACATAATTTCTTATAGAAGTGTAAGTTTAAAAAGCCATATTCTTAAAAAGATGCACCAAGTCATTTAAGGAGCACACTACTGGGATTAAGGAAGAAATTAAGTTCTTCAGTTTAGTCTGGAGAAGTGCACTGCAATTATACTGATTATAATTTTGCTTTCACTTGGACTAATTGCTATGCTTCAAACACATGAACAAGCAAAACCCAGTTGCTTGGAAGCCTCTTATACCTAATGAGACAGGTGTGGTGGTGGCAGCAATGGTGATACCAGCAGCTACTGCCCCTGCTGTGCTTGGCGGGGGAGTGCCAGGTGGGGTCGTCTCTATTCCACTCTCTTCCATCATTTTTCTTCAGCTACAACAAACTGCAGAGAAACAAAATCTGTATTGAGAAATAAGACAAAATTATTTCAAACTGAATTACAAAGAAAGGAGCATGCTATAGTGGACTAGATGCTGGTTTAGGAGCCCAGGACAGTTCAAATACCAGTTCCAAAACAAGTCTTTTGAGGAGCCCTAGACAAACCATTTACTCAGTGTCACGCACATCTATACAGTAATATTCTTTTCCCACCTTATACTATAGAGACAATGTTTCAAATTCAAAACTTCTCTCTGAAATCCTTACTTCTAAAACACCTTTCATTTAAGGATATGAAATATGTTACAAACAGGGCCGGCTCCAGCATTTCTGCCGCCCCAAGCAAAAAATAAAAAAAGCCGCGATCGTGATCAGCGGCGGCAATTGGGGAAAAAAAAAAAAAAAAGCCGCGATCGGCAGCAGCAGTTCAGCGGCAGGTCCTTCACTCCTAGAGGGAGCGAGGGACCTGCCGCCCCCAAATTGCCGCAGGTGCCGCCCCTCTCCCTTGGCCGCCCCAAGCACCTGCTTGTTAAGCTGGTGCCTGGAGCCGGCCCTGGTTACAAAACACTAAACCTCACAAAATCCACACAAAGCAGATGTACGTATTGCCATTTTACAGATAGATAAACTAAAGCACTCAGACTGCGCACCTGTTTTCAACAGGGTGCTGAGCACATCAACTTACTTCAAAAGAAGTTGTGGTAGCAATTCTGTAAATTCAAGTGACTTGCCAAAGGTCACAAAGGAAACCATTGGCACATCTGGGAACAAAACCCAGGAAATCCTGAGTCCTTGTCCTCTGCTTTAACTATGACCTTGTTTATATTCAACTTGTGCTGATGTAACTAATTGAATATAAAAATCTATGTTGTTATACCAGTGCAAGTCCCTAATGCTGACACAATGGAAAACAGTTTTAAATTGCACTTAAAGTGACTTACTGCATTAAGCTTAAGCACAATTTAAAGCAGATTCAGTGTGTCTACACTAGGGGGTTACCCCCGGTGTAACCAGATGGATTTTTATAATGATTTAGCTGCAGCAGTTGATGTTTACCAAAACAGACAAGCCCTATGAGACCACACTATCTCTTCCTCACTAATCTAATGAGAGCATCAAAGATTAATACTGAATGACAAACTGGTTTTCTTTCACCACCAGGATCAGTAGAGGATAGGAGTGTCTTTCATCATGCTAAAACACTGGAAAATCCATTTTATTGCAAGAAACATGAAACCATACCCTTGCTTAAAAATACCTTATTATTAAAAAGGTAGCACAAAATGTGTGGGAAGCAGGAGAGAGAGATGGGAGAAAAACATGCAAATAAATTCTCAACTTTCCTTTTCTCCCATTTCTGATTTGTATTCTACAGTACAAAGGTAATTAAAATAAAATAATAATAATAATAATAATGTCTTGTCTCTCAAGTCTGGTAAACCAGGTACCGGTAGTTATTATTTGCTTCTTGGAAGAATGTTTCCTAAGGTAGCTATAATGAAATACAAATCCCATGTGAACTCATTATATGTATAACAAATAGACTGAGTCTTGATAAGAATTGTCCATAATATCCATTACGTCAGGAGCTATCAAGCTCTGCCAGCATATTCCTTTAACAAGGCACACTGGGAAGGTCTTAGAAAATGTGCTAAAAATGCAATACAATACACATATAGAGACTTCCACTTAGAAAATTACAGGGTTTTTTTCCTCCTAGTAAAAAGTCATATTCCATGTAAAAAAGCCTAAATAGTCAGCTACTGATTTAACACTAAAAATGTTCACATTCTTGTTACCTTGTTATTCTTGAGGAAGGTAAAATATATACCTTCATATACACACACAAACAGACATACAGATAAGAGAAGGTATAGCAACAGTCAATTCTGACATATGCTCACAGGTGAACTGTAAAGCTCCTGAGAATAAATGAAAGTTTAAATTATACAAGGAACAGTTCTGTCGCCCCTGGAAAACACAAACAGAAGGCTTTGCACAAAAGGTTCAGGTGACAAGGAGGGAGATGGAATACTTGAGCCAAGTTACAGAAAGGCAACAGATCCATTCCATGTCCACTATGCAGTACTCTTCATGGCTGAGGTCCCACAACATGGGGGGAATTCCCCATATGCCATTAGATCTACTGCCTACAAGCCAGCCCCTTTCCTCCCCAGCTCAAAACCTCTCTCCATTCAAGAACAGATGAAGGACTTCTGAAGCAGCATTCTGCAGCCTGTAGGGGTATGGATCCTGTCCGCAGAATCTCTGCATCCACCCCAGTCCCCTGCATTGGAACAGCATTGGGTAGGGCCTTCCATTAAACTTACCTGGGCTGAAGGATTTGTTTTTAATAGCATGTTTTTAAAAAGCTACCAGCACAAGTTTATATTTCACAATAAAAACATTCCTAAAGCTCTTCTTCCTTCAATTACCTGCCAAAAATCCAATATTGTTTTTACGGCTGTGAAGACATTAGTTATTCTTGAGCAAACAAGAAATTCTCAATTCAGGTCCTAGCAGACAAGTTTACTCCTAAGGGAATTCTGCACCAAAATAAAATGAAAAATTCTGAGCACATTTTAAAATTCTGCGTACGTTATTTGTCAAAACAACACAATATCATACCAGTTTCAATTATTTTTGAAAACTCTACCCTTCCAGTCTTTTAGTCTATTCTCATGTTTTTACCCTACCCCCCGAAGAGTTACCATATTTCCAGTTTCCAAATAAAGGACACTGCCTTTCACTATGGGTGAGGGGAGAGTTGGAGGGGGGGGGGTACAGTTGCGGGGTGCTGGAGGGGTGTTTGTACTGGGAGGGGGGATTTGGCGGGTGCTGGAGTGAGTACGTGGGGCCTCAATCTTGAGATGGGGGGCAGTGTCACCCCCTGTCACAGTGGCAGGGAGGCTGGCGCAGACCCAGAACATAGAGCAAGTCTGTCAGTCAGTGCCTCCCTGCAGGGCTCTCCCCCTGCCCAGGGCTGGGAGCCAAGGCCTGGGTGGGCAGGATCCAGCAGCTGCAAGGGACCAATCAAATGTGGATGCAGGGGAGGGACCAATCGCAAAGCAGACCAATCAGGGCTCTTTCTGAGCTGCAACATCTGCTCTGCAAGAAACCCGGACATTGTCTCTTATTAGAAAAATCTGCCTGGACAGAGGGTGGAGGATCAAAAACAAAGTGGATAAAAATCAACGATTTTAAAAATAAATAAATAAATCAGATTTTTTTTAATTTAAATCGGATTTCTTTGATAAAATGCTTTTTGAGGAAAAAAGCAATCTAAAGATAGTTTTAATTAAGATACATTATAGCTCAAAAATATCTCATCATGGAATAGGGATTATAAATTCTAATTCTATAGTATGAAACAATATATTCATGTAATGCTGAAGAAAAGTTTTGTAAATGAGTTCCAATAGTTCATGGATTAGGGACCCAATTTTATGGGGTTCTACAGGCTTCTGTATAGATTATTTAGGTTAATCTTTCTATCTACTCAATGGGGCTCAGCCTAGCAGACACCATCAGAGATGCTTAGTTTTGCAGTTCTCAAACTGTGGATTTGTGTCTCCAGAGGTAACACGCTTGTTAACAGCAAAAATGTTTTAAATAAATAAATAAATAAAATATAGAGATGAGAAATAACAGACCTCAACCGTATTGTCCCTCTGCAAAATTGCGTACACAGAGTCAATCCCTTACCTCTCTCTAAAAGTGCAAAGTTTCAAAAAGTTCAATGAATAGAAGATTGTTGGGGGCGTAATACAGGGTTCTCAAACTGGGGCCGCCGCTTGTGTAGGGAAAGCCCCTGGCGGGCCGGGCCGGTTTGTTTACCTGCCGGGTCCGCAGGTTCGGCCGATCGTGGCTCCCACTGGCCGCGGTTCGCCGCTCCAGGCCAATGGGGGCTGTGGAAAGCGGCGCGGGACAAGGGATTTGCTGGCCGCCGCTTCCCGCAGCCCCCATTGGCCTGGAGCGGCGAACCGCGGCCAGTGGGAGCCGCGATCGGCCGAACCTGCGGACCCGGCAGGTAAACAAACCGGCCCGGCCCGCCAGGGGCTTTCCCTACACAAGCGGCGGCCCCAGTTTGAGAACCACTGGTGTAATAGATCTGGACAAGGAAAAGAAGTCTGGAGATAAATGTGAGAAGCGAGGGATATATGCTTGTTTTGTTAAAATACTATATGTTTGCTGCTGAAGAAAAAAATCCAGAATATTTAACATTGTTGTTTTAGTTAAATAAAACAATTTAAATGTCTGGTGATGTTCTCCTCCTAATGCAGCCTGGCAAGAATATCCTCCAAATATCAATGATTAAGATATTTATGAAGTTATTGGGAGGTGAACTATCTGCTTCAGTTAACCAAACAATCATTCGTTTTCTGATATAGCTGTAAAACTAGTCTGAAAAGTTTACAAAATAAATCACTGTTTAAAAACGTATAGTGTGTACCTTCTAAAAATGAAATCTACATCTATCTCTGAGTTGTGGAGAATATGTATTAAGGTTACAACAACCAACAAGAATGCACTTTTATATAGAAAACCATTATTAAATCGAGTCTTCCTGATTAATGATTTAAATCAAATCCACCCTGATCAAAAAAGAGGCAATGTCTGGGAAAACCTGGACCTAGTAACCCTAGTCACCTAGTCCCCCTGCAAGACCCTCCCCTTTTACTCTCAGTCTCCCCTCCTGGAAAGCAGTGGCCCCTCCCTGCAACTCTCAGCTGTTGCTCCTGCCTCTCCCTGAGGAGTGCAGTTTGCCACCTCTGGCAACTGCTGCACAGGGAGGGGACTCAGCCACACCAGGTGACCAAGTGGGGCCAGCAAACCTGGGAACTGTAGTCCACCTGTGCAGGTTCACTGCGAGTTAGGCTCTGCTGGGGCAGCCAGCAGCAACAATTCTGCAGGAAAAAATGAAATTCTGCCCAGAACATTAATTCTGTGCAAATTCTGCATTGTGTAGTGGCACAGAATTCCCCCCAGGAGTAAGACTAGTAAAGAAGTCATTGGTCAAAAAGACTAAAACACATAAGCTATTTGAGCAACTCTCCATAACACAAATGCATCTGAAGAAGTAGGTTTTTTACCCATGAAAGTTTATGCCCAAATAAATCTGTTAGTCTTTAAGGTGCCACCGGACTCCTCTCCATAACACATTCATTAAACAGAAGTATTTCAGATAATGCTGTGAGTAAATGCTGTTGATAGGGAGTTTTTTTCTCCCCTAAATATATTTACACACACACACACACACACACACACACACACAGTGTCCACATGGAATGACTGAACAGGTTCCACGTGGAACTTTCTCAGTGGTTTACTACATATATTTTCCAGAATGATTATAGGCTCAAGAGCTAAGGAACAAACAATCTAATCTAGAAAATAAGGTGTAAACAGGATACTTAAATAGAAATCTATCATCTTGATTCTCCACTACCATGCATTCTATATAGTTAGTTACATTTATGTGGAATGAGTGCCAAGTGGGCAACAGCACTGCCTACCCTAAGGGTTCACATATCATAGGTATGCCCCTAAAAATCATGACTAAAAAATATATTTTGTGATTTTAAGTTTGCCTTCTAGTTCTTGAGTCGTTGAGGGGAAGCTGCCTGCCCCAAAGTGTGTAAGAGCATTTCAAGTTTTATATATATATATATATATATATATATATATGCTTCGCCACTGGCAGTTCAGAGGGGAACGTCTCCTTACCCCTTCTTAACCCCTTCTCCATCTCCCAACCCCCACTATCAGTAGCCTGTATCCTTCCCCACTCCATCTTGCTTGCCTCCTAATCCACACAATCTTCCCCTCACCCTTCCACGCTCACCTACAGTCTCCAAACCTTAAGTTCACCTACCTCCACTTTTTCGCCTCTTATTCCTTTAGAGTATCCTACCCTTCATGTTTTTCCTCTGCCAACCTCTATTCCCTCACCTCCCTCAGTCTGCCTCCTACACACACATACCACCCATCAAGCCATTATGAATAAGGGCAAATGTCATGAGTTTTTAAGCCAGGAACTGTGAGATCATAGGAAACTGAAAAGCACCCAAATATCACAAAGCTCATGGTAAAGAAACACCACAAGAATTGGCAACACTGCAAGTATAACATGCTTCCAAATTAAAAGTATCCACTCTCAGTTTGCACAGGTGTAAGCGATTATGAAAGGAGCAAGACAGTGGAGAATGAGGCCCTTAGATATAATTCTAGAGAATTAAAAGAAAGCAGGTATGGAAGAGTAAGAGAAACCAAAAGAGGGCAAATAAGGTTTGAAGACTAGTCACCACACAACTAAGCTGCTGAAAAATGTCCTGAAGAAAAATGCAGAGGTAAAGTGCCTATCAGGATCAGGCCCCAAATCCTTAGTCTCTACCAGCTTTGGCAGTGGCCTTTGTCTTTACTATTACTCCCAACCTCATATTAAAGTTATTTATCTACAGAAAAACCTCTCTTTCTCCTCGCTGCTCCAATCCACAAACCCATAATTCTCAGCAAGTAATCCTTGAAGGTTAAACCCCACTTCCAAGCAAAGATTTAGTTTTACATATTTATAGAGCCCTACAGTGAAGTCTCTCTTCCTAAGACATCACTGCTTCTACACAACATACTACATTATAACCTACTACCAAAAATAAAATGTTTATCCAAATATATTAGCAACGTGCATTGTGGTATTTTCATCTTTATTTACCACAAGAACATTCAATCAGCAGTGGATTACCCAGTCCTTAATGCAAGTTAGTAAAGTCTATTTTAGGGTATGTCTACATTGCAATTAGACACCCGCGGCTGGCCTACGCCAGTTGACTTCACCTCACAGATCTCAGGCTAAGGGGTTGTTTCACTGTCATATAGACTTCCAGGCTTGGGCTTGAGCACAGGCCTGGAAGTCTACACTACAACGAAACAGCCCTGCAGCCCAAGCCTGGGGAGCCCGAGTCAGCTGGTATGGGTTAGCGGGGGGGGGGGGGGGGAGGTATTTGCAGTGTAGAAATGCCTCTAGTCACTTCCTCCACACACCTACTGCTGCCTTTTCTCAGATGATTAAAAAAAAAATTCTGAACATAACCCACAAAACCTATACTTCCTATGTCAAAGTTGACCTAATACAAGCCCCACAAACCAGTCCAAAAATATAAAATCCAGGAGACAAAGAATTACAAGCAGAGTCAAGCAAATGTGTAATTAGCCCAAAAGAAATTGTGCTCCTGCCATCTAGTGGTTTGTGACTAAAAGTTCATTTCATGAGTCTGGTCATGTCACCAAATTTGGAAAAAACCCAAACTTGAGTGCATTCTGTACGATTACATTAAAGTGTGTTTATTAAACTAAATTAATATCATAAAAGTAGCACATTCACAGAGATTTTTTTTTTTAAATTTGCCACTAAAAAGTTCCATTAATATAGATCAAGTTTTCAGAAGGGTTTAATATAAAACTCAGCAGGGTTAGGTTACTAAATGACAAGGGGGTGGGGGTGAGAAAAAAAAACTGGTCTATACTAATGCTACCACTGTGTCCAGCAATGTTAGAGCTGCACCAGTACTAGAGCAATCATGGGAGCTTTTAACAAGAAGAATACTTAGTACAGACAAGGTCTGTGCCTCTTTGAGGTGTAACTACAGGTCTGTCTCATCTTACGCGGGGGTTCCGTTCCGCGGTTAGCGCGTAAAGCGAAAACCGCGTATAACCAAAACCCCATTGAATTCAATGGCGGGCGAAATCGCCCGCACTACAGGTATAGTATTAAAATTGTTGTTTTTCTCTTTTTTTGTTTTTGCCGACCGCATAAAGTTGAAATCGCGCATGTTAAATGCGCGTAAGATGCGACAGACCTGTATTTACTTTATTCCGAGTGCAGAGCCAATACAGCCAAGGAAGAGGGAGCTGAATTCTAGTCAGTTGTTAGCCTTTTCCCCCAAATTGTCAGTTAACAGCTTGATTTTCCAAGGTGTAAAGTACCCACAACTCTCATTTGCTTCAGCAGGATGTGTGGATATTCAGCACTTAAGAAAAATCAGATCATAAATTCTGACTGCACAACTTTTTTTTTTTAATTGGTGATTATGTTAGAAGCAGAAAAGAAGTTTCATTTTAGAGATCAAAAGTTGAGCTTGCTGAGTTGGCAATCAGAAAAAGTTTACTTTTAAAAATCAAAAGCTATGTGAAGTAACTGAAAAATGTGAAACCAAATAATGTATATATTTGTTTTTCTGACTATAATCTTAATTTAAAATCATTTTCAGGTTATGTCCCAAAAATATGGGAATTGATAGTTAAGGATGAACTACTTACAAATGAAGACTACCCAAAATTGACAAGGATAAAGTCAATTTCTAGAACTGAATCACAGTTTGCAGTGGTGCTGTTTAACAGTTAACCGTTAACAAGCAGATTTCCACAGTTGAGTAGACATCCACATTAACAGACAAAGCACAGTAGAATTATCTTGAGAGGCTCAGGCTTAACCTGAGAAGTGAATAAGCTCAGTAATCAATTAAAATACCAGACTCAAATGTTATTTAATACTTTTTTTAATATGTAACAGGCAATGTTTCTATAACTAGGTGTGAAAAGGTAATATGGGTTAACACCTAAAGCACTGGTTAGGCTCATTAAGTAGAATTTTTGTTGATAATCTCCTGATTAAGCAGCAGTTGTCCTCATGCATGGCCAATTAACTGCTAGGAGGCATCCCCAAATGAGCAGCCATCCTGAATATACACATTCTAATTAAGGGATATATAGGCACAGATATAAATAATACTCATTTATGAACTGTAGCCCTTTTCACCTTCTAAGGCTATGGCTGGACTAGAGAGCTTACAGCAGTTGCGCTATATCAATGGGAGAAGCTCTCCCGTCAGCATAGTGCTGTCCACTCCAGTGCTTAGGTCAGTATAACTTATGTCTCTCGGGGTTGGCTTTATTCATAAGTGGTAGTGCAGACATAGCCTAAGTCTTTTATAGATATTAAACCATTATTTCCCAGGCAAGATGGGCACCAGGTTAGTTTGGGGATGGGAGTGTGTGGGTAGAGGAAAGGATCAGTGTGGCTAGGGAAAGCTGAAGGACATCAGATTCATACCACCCTATACATACTGTAAACATATTGTTTCATCTGCGTATAAAGCGGGGAGCTGACTCAATAAAATCCATCCTATTTACCTCAGACAGCCAACCTCATTAAAGGCCACAGAACAGAAACAGCTCACAGGTACTGGGGTAAAGACTCAAGCTCTGCCACCCTATCTTTCTCTTTTGTGGCACTCAGCTCATTCTTGGGCAACACAAAAAAGATAACAGCAACTATCAGAACATGCTGTGATACCCATCTGCCAATCAATGGGGTGGCTTCTTCAACAAAAGGTCAGGTATTATAATTGAGTAATTAATCTTGACCAGCCTTCTGAAGAAGCTAAGCAAATGATGTTAGTTCCATTTGACAGAAGAGGATCCCACACATTTTTTTAATGCAGATGGGCAGGCCCCTCAGGTTACAGAGCCTTGCTGATGTAAATGAAGTGCCACGTGGGCACAGGAAAGACCATGCACATGCAGTCAACAGCAAGAAAGGATGCTCGCTGACATGTTCAAAGCCCGAGGAAGAGTTAAACCAAAATCAGAACTTCTTGAGTTTTTCTATACCAGTCCTTTTCTCACTTTTCTAGTATGGATGATATTGATCAGACTACCCCACGGCCCAGCTGTTTTCTAAACATTTGCTATGAGTATTTAACATTTAATCATCACTATAGCAACAAGACTTCACATACCAGAGGGACAGGCAGGAAATATCAGACCGAAGAGCTGGCCTCTGTCCCAATGAGTTTACAATCTAGATCAGAGACACTATAGCACAAATGATTAATGTAAATTAATTAATTTTCATAAAAATCCCTCAATTTTTAAATTTAAAAAAAGCCACCCAACGTTGGGATTTAGGATACTAGGTTATTCTCTGTGACAGCAGGTTACACAGGCAGTAAAAACAAGGCTGCAAACGTCCACCTGCAACATTTGCAGTGAATTTCACGCCCTGCTAGAAAAGCCCCCTTCAGACTCCAAGCTTGCATTGGTTTGTTTTTCAAAGTTATTCCTCCCCCCATGCAGGAAAGAAACAACTCCTGCCAAGGTAACCCGAGTGCAAACCCACCTAGGGAGGCCTTCCTGAGCCGGCCACCACAGCTCCCAGAGGCGTGACGATCTCTCGGGGCCTTGCACACACTAGTCAAACAATCGAGGCTGCTGTTTCACTTCGGTTCATTTCGCAGAAGCGCCCCCCGATCCCAGGCTGCGCCCCCGCTGCCAGACTCCCTAGCGCTGCCTACAGCGCAGCTCCGCCCTGCGGCGGGAAGGACCCCGTAAAACAAGCCCCCCGTAACGGTAGCAACGGGCCCGCGACGCTGCGTGACCCCGCTGCCGGCTCTGACGCGGCCGCCGGAGAAGAAGCACCGCCCCCAGCCCCCGCGCAGGCAGCCTCCCAGAGCAGGGGTCAGAGCGCGAGGAACGGGGCGCAGACTCAGTGCAGGGCCTACAACTCCCATGAGACTTGGGGCAGCACCGCACATGCGCAATGCCGCCCGCCGCCGGTCCGGGTTGCCACGTCTCGCTCTCCCGCCGGCGGCTCTGCTCACACTCCTCGGGGCCGGGCAGCTCCCGCGCGCGCTGTCCGGCCTGGCGGCGGCTTCTCCCATCCTTCCTCACCTCGCTGCGGGTTCCTCCGTGGCCGGGCCTCGGGCGCCACTTCCCTGGCGCTGCCTGCCTGCCCCGTGCCGCCGCTCGCTTCCCGCATCCAAAATGGCCGCGCCTGGGCACGAGTCGCCACCTCCTGCTGCCACGTTCGCCTGCGGCGGGTGGGGTCGGGCGGAGCCGCCTGTTGCGCGTGACCTGGGGCGGGGACGGGGAGAGCCCGGCCACGTACCACCAGGTTCTTGGTGTCCCGCCCGCAGCCTTGGCGGTGGAGTCTGCGTGCTGCCTGGTCGGTACCCGCCGCCCCGCACCCCCCGCCCCGCAGCGGGCATGTCGGGTCTCTTCCCCTCAGCCTGCTCAGACCCCTCCCTAGCGGAGCCGCGTCATGCCCCAACCACCCCTGTGGGGGCATATTCGCAGAGCAGGGCCCAGACCTTTGTACCCTCCCCAGCTCCAACAAGCACCACAACAAAGGCTGGTTGTGAACACGGTGCAAAGTGTGGTACAAGTGGGTGTAAGAGGATGAAGTTAGGGAAGAGGAGGCTGTGACGTGCAGACAGACCTGGTGCCAGTTTATACTAAGGCTGCTGGGCAACTAGGTTTTCCAGGCATCCGGTTTTCAACCAGAACACCTGGTTGAAAAGGGACTCTTGACGGCTCTGGTCAGCACTGCTAACCGGGCCGCTAAAAGTCCAGCCAGCGGGGCTAAGGAAGACTCCCTGCCTGCCCAGTCTCCCAGCCTGCCCTGGCTCTGTGTGGCAGCCAGCATGTCCGGCTCCTAGGTGCAGGGGCAGCAACCCTGAGCAGCGGTGCTGGCTCCACAGCTCCCATTGGCCAGGAGCCACAGCCAATGGGAGCTGCAGGGGCAGTGTCTGCAGGCAGTGCTCAAAGACCCTCTACCTAGGGGCCACAGAGACATGCCAGCTGCTTCTGGCAGCCGCCTGAGATAAGTGCTGCCCAACCACAGCCGAAACCCCCTCCTGCATCCTAACTCACTCCCAACGCCCGCACCCCTCACCCTCTCCTGCATTCCAAGCCCATGCTCCAGATCAAAACCCCCTCCCACACCCAAACTCCCTCCCAGAGCCTGCACCACACTCCCCAATCCCATGAACCCCCTCTTGCACTCGAGCTCCTTCCTAGAGCCCGCACCCATCACCCTCTCCTGCAGTCCAACGCCCTGCCCCAGCCCTGAGCCCCCTCCCACACCCAAACTCACTCCCAGAGCTCAAACCCCCTCCCACACCCCAAACCCATGCCCCAGCCCTGAGCTCTCTCCTGCATCCCAAAACCCTGCACCCCACACCAGAGCCCATATACCCAGCCAGGGTGGACTATGGGGAGAGACTTAGCAGAACCTGGGAAAGTCTAACAAGCTGTGCCCAGCCTGTGATGGGGGCAGAAGAGACTTTATTCTTCGTTAATGAACCAGACCCTAAGAAAGAATGTTACTGGACTGTGATCGGGTGTACCAATCCTACACTGGACTTAAAGGGTTAATGATTGCCTATGGGGGCAATCAGCCTTGCCCTACTACACTTGCTGTATAAAACCTGGAGGGAGGAGTTAAAAGGGCTGAACCTGGTTCAATTAGGGCCTGACTAAGAAGGAAAGCCCACCTATTGAGCTCAGGCAGTAAGAAGCCTGGCTGGAGTCAGGAAGCTCAGTGGGGCAGCTAGGAGCCCAAAGCAGTTGGGAAAGGAAGTGAGTCTGCCTAAGATTTTGTACCCTGGTGGAAGAGCTTGCAGAGAGCAGGAAGACTCCTGATGAGTGAGGGACTGCCCTGGGAGGTGAAGGAAAACTCCTGCAGCAGGATCAGCTGGGTGGCAGAAAGTGGTAAGAAGCTCTTGGACAAGGCTCAAAGAGAGCATTGAGCTGATGCACTGAACGGGCTGAGGTAAAGGCCCAAGACAGGGTAAGGTAGGAAGTGGTCCAGGGAAGTAGCAAGGGGGTCTCTGTAGTCATGGCTTGACTGCCCATTCAAGGGTCCCTGGACTGGAATCCAGGGAAGAAGGGAGGGCCTGGGTTCCCTTCCCCTGACAAGGTGTAAGGACTACTGTAACCCCCCTACCGCTATACTAGTGGTAAGGACTAGTGAGTCTGGACTCACACTGAGTGTTCAACATGAACTTGAACTATTTGTTGTTGGATTACTGGTTTACCCTGGAAGGGGTGGGTCTTTGACTTAGCCGGAGGGTCAAGTCAAAAGGAGAAGCAGACCACCACAGGCCGGAATGATTGCTACCGGGAGGGTGCTGGCCAGTGAATTGTAAGCTTACATGGACACATACCATACTCCTTTGTAGGCTTATTGAGAAGTCCTGAGTGAAGGGAAACTGTGGCAAGGGTATCATGGGCTACTCTGTTTGTGGGTGCTCAGGTGGTGGCTGACTGTTATACTTGCCATTATAAAGACTCCATTTTCAGTTGCCTATAACTTTGCTAACCTTAAACTGAGCAGGCTGAAATTTTCCATGCCAGGTGTTTATTGGGAAGTTCCAGTGTCTTGATGCTTTGGAGCAAGGGCTTGAAATTTGGTAGAAGAGTCGCTGTGGTGTCAGGGGTGTCTTTTGTTAACATGGTGAAAAATTGCCCAGATCATAAGTCTCTGAGAAGTTACAGTTCAATAGAGGCTTGTTAGAATTTGCTACCTAAATTATCCAAAGATTCCATATGCACTGCATTATCCCTCACAGCAACCCAGATTGTGAAGAGGATACATGCAAAGAGCAACTGAACTATCCTAGAGCTGAACAGGCTTACCAGGATTGCCCCTGCAAGTGCTTCTCTAGATTGCTGGAGGTGGCTGTCCTGCTGGGCACCAGAATTGAGAGCAAGAAGACTGTCTCTCCTGTGCTCTGTGTTCCTCCATCTGGCACACAGCAAGCATGGAGGAGAAAGAGGAAGCTGCCTAACTTAAACAATGCAATGGGGTAAGGAACAGGGGTAGGGAGAGGCAATGAGACAGGTGCAGGAAGGTGAGTGGATAGAAGCCTGGTGTGAAGGAAGGAAGGTTAGGAGCAGGAGGCCCTAGGGTTGCCAACTGTCTAATCACACAAACCCAAACACCCTTGCCCTGCCCCCCGCCCCTTCCCTGACGTCCTGCCCACTCCATCCCCCCTCTCTCCGTTGCTGGCTCTCCCCCATCCTTCCTCATTCTCACCGGGCTGGGGTTGGGGTGCAGGCTATGGGCTGGGGCTGAGGGGTTTGGAGTGTGGGAGGGGGCTCTGGGCTGAGCTTGGGGCAGGAAGTTGCGGCGCAGGAGGGAGTGCGGGGTGCAAGCTCTGGGAGAGAGTTTGGGTGCTGGAGGGGGCTCAGGGAGGAGGTTGGGTGTAGGAAGGTGTGTGGGGTGTAGGCTCTGGGCCAGGCCTCAGGGCTGTGGCAGGGGATTGGAGTGCAGGAGGGGTACAGGCTCTGGGAGGGAGTTTGGATGCAGGAGGGGGCTCAGGGCTGGGAGAGGGTAAAGGGTGCGGGCTCTGGCTCGGTGGCGCTTACCTCAGGTGGCACAGCGGGGCTAAAGCAGGCTCCTTGCCACTCCCGGAAGCGGCCAGCACGTCCCTGCAGCCCCTGGAAGGGGGCCAGAGGTCTGTGTGCTGCCTGTGCCCCGAATGCCGACTCCACAGTTCCCATTGGCTGGGAACTGCGGCCAATGGGAGATGAGGGGGCAGAGCTTCCCTTAGCCTCACTGCGCCGCTGACCAGGAGTCACCTGAGGTAAGAGGGGCCAGGGTGCTCTGCGCACTGCCCCCTCTGTGCGCTGCTCCTGGAAGTGGCCAGCATGTCCCTGCGGCGGGACAGGGGACTCTGCGCGCTGCCCGTGCCTGCAGGCACCACCCCTGCATCTCCCATTGGCCGCAATTATGTGCAAGTCGCTTCTGGGAGCAGCGTGGGGCCTGGACAGGCAGGGAGCCTGCCTTAGCCCCGTTGCGCTGCCGGACTTTTAGTGCCTAAAATCTCCCTCTTTGGCTTCAGTAGCCTCCAGCCGATAGAGCCCCATTCTGGTAGACTGCCAGTGAAACCTGGAGGGTTGGCAACCCTATCTACAAGAGCAGCAGTCTGAGTCTTAGCTATGACAACAGCTTGCTTTTAGCAAGTACAAGTACCCCTGAATGGGGTCTCTGCTATTAAATAGGTTAGGGTTCAATCCTCCAAAGACTCACGCATATGCTTAACTTTATGGATGTGAGTAGTCCTACTGACATCTCTCTCTGACAACCAATTATCATACAACAGTCTCAAAGTTGTGAGATGCAGCTAAGCTTTACTTGCTATAGCAGCCATCACTCAAGAAGATTCCCAAAATTATGCTAGGTTATTGGTCAATTATGAGATATTTTAATTAATATCTGAAAAGTCCCTCCTCCCTGTTTTATCAATATCACAATTACTATCAATATCACATAAACTGCTCCATGATTCTAAACCAACTCTTGTGTTACCTATAGCAATGGCAAAGAATTCACACTGGCCTCCTACATGAAGTTCTGGAACCAGAACCAGTGTGAATATGAAAGAACATCTGGTATTAGATTATTCCTGTGTCTACAATAATAAAGAAGAGCTCAGTAAGTTCACCAGCTTGTCTCTTTCACCAACAGAAGTTGGTCTGATAAGAGACATTACCTCTCCCACCTCGTCTTGCAAAACAACCTGATATTTTGGACAAAATATAAATGTATACTAAAGCCATTATGGTAGGGAATTGTAAAATAAATTTAATCACCACAAAGCATTTTTATCTGTGAATTCTATATTGCATTAAGAAATTCAGAGTTAAGGGTCTTACATCAGTTGAAACGTCCTTTTCAGTATAATGTATTTTTTATTCTTGAATATGCTAAGAACTTTTATGGTCTAAAAGAGATGTGCAATTTGACTGTGTTATAGTAGTGTAATTTCATGTATTTGATATGTATGTACATTTTCAGCCCTAAAGTTACATTCAGATTCTATAAAGGTGCTTGATATTTTTGAAGGAAAAAATTAGTTATGTTGTGACATTGCACTCTATATGCTTTATGGAAATATGAATGACATCACTGGAATATACTTTATGCTAAATACCCCTTGTATGGTGTCATTAGAAAGCTTGTAATCTACTAAGTGTGTTCATCCTATTTGTTTGCATGTATTATTTCTATATGTGGAGTTAGGAGAATAAGATATAAACTTGTATCACTGATGTAAACGTATTAAGTGGAGTCCATTAAGGGTGCTCTCCCCGCGCAGGTTCGAATCCTGCCGACTACACCACTAACAGGTTCGGTCACAGAGACTCCCCTCGATGAGCTGGGATACTACTGAGAACAACCCTCCTGCCAGAACAGGTGCCCCTCCACTCCTGTCTTGCTGAGTTAGGCACTCCTTTTTTATGCACACACCAATAGACAGCTACAACCAAATCAATCCCAGCCCCTGGGTTTGCATTCAGTCCAGTCCTTGGGTCGTGGTTTCCATTGTTTCAGCTATCACTAAAAAAGGGGGCATTTAATGGTTCTCTCATTAGCCTGAATGGAAGGCAGCTAACATATCCATCAACTTCAACTAAGTTTGTAACTGCCCATAGATCAAAGACATGCTTGCTGGAACCCATCCAATCTCCAGCATAGCACTACTGAATTGACTGAATGATTCCCCTCTCCTCCCCCCCCCCCCCCATAGGTGAAGGTCTTGCATGCCTAACCCTTAGGAAACCATCGAGAAATGTTCTAGTAATACCCACTCCAAATACAGCTTTGTTAACTATGCTAACCATCTACCCAGAGAAAGTGTGTCCTTGAAAACAGGGCTTTGGAGCTGTGCTCCGGCTCCGCTCCAGCTCCAAGCAAAAACCTGCAGCTCCACGCTCCAGCTCTGGGCTCTGCTCCAAAGCCCAGCTTGAAAAGAAGCTTCCAGGCCCCAGCAGCATATAGAAATAGAACTCTAAATTTGAATACCTTAGCTGCAACCTTTCAAAACTGTTTCCACATATTTAAATCTGTCTTCATAACCCTTGTCATTCCAATTATCAAATGGGGTATGGTGAATACAACGAGAAATACCATATAAAATGCATAACAAAAAGTCTGCCCTGGAGCTACTATCAACTAAGTAGTTCAGGAAGCACTTAATTTTTTCCCCCTCAGTAGCACATTTATTCTTTGATTCAATCTAGTGCTAGTAAGTTCCTTAACTTCCTTGTTGCAGATGTTCTTCCCTGATGCCCCCCACAATGTACCAGCAAGTACATCTAAAGCTGTCACAGGGTGAGGTAGCAATATGCAGTTAGGCAAGACATTAGAGAGCCATAGTGGGTGAGGTAATATCTTTTATTGGACCAACATGGCTACAACATAGCATACGTTAGGCTTACCACCTGTCTGAGGCAAGGGGGAAGCTCGGAAGGAAGTGAGCATGTCTAAGGAATTATTATTTTTCTGTTCTGTTCCTCTGCCCCTTCTACAGAGAAAATTATAACTGCACAATCAAGCCCTTAGGGAAATGGCATCAACCTTTCCAGACTACTGTACCCCTTTCAGGAGTCTAATTTGTCTTGCATACCCCCAAATTTCGCCCCACTTAAAAACTAGTTGCTTAGAAAATCAGACATAAAAATACAAAAAAGTGTCACATCACACTATTACTGAAAAATTGCTTACTTTTCATTTTTACCATATAATTATAAAATAAACCAATTGGCATATAAATATTGTACTTATATTTCAGCATATAGAGCAATATTAAAATGAATCAATTTTAGTTTGTGCTGACTTTAGTAGTGCTTTCTATGTAGCCTGTTGTAAAACTAGACATATCTAGATGAGTTGATGTACCCCCTGGAAGACCTCTGTGTACCCCCAGGGGTACACATACCCCTGGTTGACAACCACTGCCGTAGGGCTATATAGTGTTTCCTATCATTGCTGTATTTGCTCCCAAGTTAATTGGATTGGCATAGAGAGAATCCTAGTGGACATCATGGAATCTTTAACTCTTCATCTTTCTCTGATTATGGGAACCTTAAACACTTCATAATTAAGTACCCAAGAGAATATTTTAGAGTCATTACTTTAACACTTTTTAAGCACATTCAAATACATTAACATGAAAATGTTGGAAAAGTAGCTAATTTATCTTTGCTCTGTAGAGGGAGCTCAAGGCTTCATTCCTATCTCTGAGCTTTTAAAATCAGAGATACTTTCAGTAGTTCAGGGACATCATCACTGTCAGAATGTTTTTTCAGCATTCTGAATCTCCCTACATTTTCAAGCCCAGTAGAGACATTGAAAACTATCCCACTGTATTTAATTAGTGACATCTTTCCAAGGTATGGAGCATTACCACTTTGGAAGAAAGCAGGGATGGGGGAAATGATTAGCTAGGCAGGGTGCATGGACAGACCACAGCTTTCATTTAAAAGAAAATATTAAGCCTAGCTCAACAAAGGGGATTTAGGCTCAGTGTCACAATAGCTAACATATAGATGCCCTGCTGCCTAGTGGAATCTGCAAGTGAGGCACCCAGACTCCCTATGCAATGCATTGATAAATTAGGTGCCCAAGAATGGGATTCACAGAAGCCAGCATGTTGAGTGGGGAGCTTCCTAAACTAGTCTGTGGGAAATGCTGAAAATAGGGGTGGGGCCTCACTCCTGCCCTTCAAAGGGAGTTAGGTGTCTAATTCAGGGCAAATCTACACTTAAGACACTGCATCAGTGCAGCTGCACTGCTGTATCGCTTTAATGAAGACACTCTACGCTGACTGGAGAGAGCTCTCCCATTGGCATAGTAAATCCAGCTTCCCTAGAGGTGGTAGCTATGTCCAGTGGTGAGCTGGAGCCAGTTCGCACCGGTTCGCAAGAACCGGTTGTTAAATTTAGAAGCCGGTGTAGAACCGGTTCCTAAAGGGGCGGGCGGGTGAGCAAACTCCGGTCCGCGGGCCACATCCGGCCCGTGGGACCGTCCTGCCCGGCCCTCCTGAGCTCCCAGCTGGGGAGGCTCCCCCAGCCCCTCCCCCGCTCCCCCTCCCCCCCGCAGAGCCCCAGCGTGCCGCACTGCTGGCACCAGCGCTCTGGGCAGCTCTGCAGCTCCTTCCGCTTTGAGTGGCATGGTAAGGGGGTGGGGCTGCGAGCTCCAGCAGCCGCGCAGCATCCTTACACAGCAGCATGGTAAGGGGGCCGGGCCGGGGCTGGGAGGAGGGGTTGGATAACTGGTAGGGAGCGGTTGGAGGGGGCAGAGGCTGGGGGGGGGGGGCGGTCAGGGGATGGGGAAGGTTGGGTAGGCCTGGGAGTTCCGGGGGTCTGTCAGGGTGGTGGTGCATGGGGTCGGGGCAGTCAGGGGACAGGGAGAGGGGCGAGTTGGGTAGGGGGTGGGGTCCTGGGGGGCAGTTAGGGTGGGGGGTCTTGGGAGGGGTGGTCAGGGGACAAGGAGCGGGGGGGGGGGGTTGATGGGTTGCAGGTTCTGAGGGGGGCAGTCGGGGGCAGGACGTGGGTTGGGGTCAGATGGGGGGGAGAAGACAGGCACGTGGGGCTTGTACTCACCGCGCGGTTCCCTACAGGGTTTTTGGCGGCACTTCGGCGGTGGGGGTGGGGGGTCTTCACTCGCTCCGGGTGAAGTACCTGCCGCCGAAAACCCAGAGTGAGTGAAGACCCTCCCCGCCACCGAAGTGCCACCGAGGACCCGGTAGGGAACCAGTTCTTAGGATTTTGGGAGCTCATCACTGGCTATGTCATTGAGAGAAGCTCTCCCACCGACATAGCACTATCTACACAGGGTTAGGTCAGTATAACTGCATCGCTCAGGAGTATGAAAAATCATACCGATATAGGTCTGTGGTGTAGACCAGACCTCACTGTTGGACCTCACCTATTTCTCCTGAAGGTAGGCAGAGGGATGATGGCTCAAATGGTTCCAATCCTGCTGATGAACCATGTGGGTGTCAATATGATGCCACATGATGGAATTTATTCCCCACCCACTCCTGTTGGCTTATTTAAAAAACGAAGAGATTAATAAAATACATAAACAACTCACACCCTCTTAAATGAATTCTAAAGTTGCATAGTCAAGCATTCAAAAGATAAGAAATACCAGAATTAATGTTGCCTGTGCGGCATATGCTATTTTTGCACAAGATCCCATCTCATTCAATGCACAGGACAGACCAGGCTCTGGGAATGAATCAGGGTTATATAGAGAAGGAGACTGTTGTCTTTGTGACCTTTGCCTCATTTGATGCAGAAGTTGGAAGGTCTGTACTTATTGTGGGTAATGAGAAAATGGTGGGCCTAACCCACCCATAACTAAAGTCCCTCCCTCTTAGCTGGCATGGAGGGGCCAATGAACCTGAGCCACAACTGAATACTGGGAACAAGAAGTGAAAAAACAGGGACGGGAGTGATGGTCATAGGGTGAAAATCAGGTAGCCAGAAGGGGACACAAAGCAGAGAGCCCCAGATAGTGGCCACAGCTTCTCAAAGGTTTCTAAGAAGTCAGTGGATGCTGCCCAAAAAAAACTGCTTGGACTCAGAGGCATGACTGAACAAGGCAACGGAAATAGGCCTATAGCTCAGAGTACCCCACCCCAATCAAACTTCCTTCTCCTGGACTGATGGCTGGTCATCTTGGCCAGTGCCAGGAGGAAGTGGACTAGGAGATCTCACAACTTTTTGGGGCCACTGATGAGGTGAGCCAGGATTAGAAGGTCTGTAGTGAATGAGACAGGGAATTGCAGGAAGAGAAAGGACAGTCTCATGGTGGTTGAATCATAAAAACGTAGGGCTAGAAAGGACCTCAAAAGGTCATCTAGTCCATCTCCCTGCAGTGAGGCAGGATTAAATATACTTATACTAATACCTGTCAGGGATGGTCTAACCCAGTGGTGGGCAACCTGCGGACTGCCATCAGGGTAATCCGCTGGCGGGCCACGAGACAGTTTGTTTACACTGACCGTCTGCCTGCATGGCTGCTCACAGCTCCCAGGCTACCATGACACCACAGTATATATACACACATGCTTGTATTCCCCCTTTGAAAATGTCACATGTGTTTCTTTAAATTGAACCTTGTTGTATTGGTTTCACACCACAGTTTTTTAACAGGACAAGTTCACTAACTGGAGGTTCACTATGGGCCTGATTCTGCACCTGCTGAAGTCCACAGAAGTCTTGCCATTGACTTCAGTAGGTACAGGATCCAGCCCTGTAACTAGAGTTGCAACTAGTATTGGATCATGTTACAGGAGGTCAGACTAAATTATCACAATGGTCTTTTCTGGCCTGGGAATCCAGGAATCTAGCAATTTAAGTTCTATTCCAGAATAGAGATAGATAGATATAGATATTAGACATCAGATATCAGTCTAAGGGGTCTCCATTATGTACAACAGAGCAAATATTGCAATGCCAATGCCAACCCACATACAATACCTCCAACATATATCCAGTTGCAGCTGGGAGGAAGAAGGCCATGGATTGTGTTTTGAAATAAGAGCTGGAATGATGATTGATTTGTAGTTCTTTGTGTTTCTCCTGGAAGGGCATGTTTAGGTGCTATGTAGCCATGCCAGATAGTTGGCTCATGCCTCCAGATATAATATGATCTAACTAAATATTCCTGTCTCTTATCTACATGGTCTCTATCCAGAGGGCTATTTTACTATTGAAAGTGTGCTTACCCCTTCTGGGGTTCCAAAGTCTTCCTTCAGCAGTCCTAGGCAGTCTTCTCTAGTACTGCCCTGATGGTGCCATTTCCCAACTGGTCAGTAGGGAAACGCAGGCCCACCCTCTACTCCAGGTTCCAGTCCAGGGACCCTCATCATAGAAATTCTGGCCTTTACTCTCCCTGCCTTCACTACTCCTTCCCACTCCTAGGTCTCTCCCCTTTCTCTGAAAGTTCTAGCTCCAAACCTCCTCCTTCTTTCCAGGGAGCATCTGCTACCCTTGTCTGTTGCCAGCTTCCTGGCTTAATAGGCCCCTCCTATTCCTTCCTAGCTGAACCTGCTTACAATCAAGCTTTGCTCCCTGGCTCTTCCTCCAGGTGCAGCCTGTGGAATTAACCTACCTGGCCACCTTAACCCCTTCCAGTCCTGTATGGGGTGGACATCCCATCACACTGAGATTAAACAAATGTAGTTGACAAGCTAAAAGCCAAAGGTATCTTTGAAAGTAGATCAGTTAGTGATAAAGGAAAGAAGGAAAGCTTTTAAAAGTAGGAACCTTCGCTTTTGTAAGTGTGTCAGGTGACAGTGGCTTTAAAACTGGTCATAAGAGGCACAGTCAAAAGGGAAAGCAAGGAAAAAATATTCATCACTCAGTACACAAGTGCATAAAACACATAAAACAGTACAGTGAGGTGATTAATGAGGTCTCAGCAGACCAGAGAGGCTGATGAGAAATGGATTCAAATTGCTTTGTTTTATTATTCTAGAGAGGGTCAGTAGATTTGTTTCCTCATCTCATTTGGTTAAGGAAAACTTCAGACATAGAATGCACAACGTGTCACCCAATTAGCAGAAATAACAGTGAGGGGGCAGATATTTTAGGGAAAATACACTAATTCCTTTTGCAAGTAAGGTGTCAAATTCTGTTCCAAGTTACACCAGGGTATATCCAGAATAACTCCACTTACTCTCCTGGTCTCTAGAACCTATGCCTAACCTACTGACTCTTTCTCAAATCCCCTGATAGAGGGTGTGCCAAATTTATTATGATAGAGCTTTTATTTAATTAATTAATTTAATGTAATAAGGATGAGACTTGAGTAAATTCATTTGCTTAAGAACTCTGGCCAAATCCTGCTCTGAGTTACATTTGGGTAAATCCAGAGCAACACTACTGAAGTCAGTGGAATGACTTGGTAAAAATTTTAGTGGTGTTATAGTTATATGTCAGATTCTGTGTATTTTAAGTAATTATTCCCCACTACCAAAGGGAAATCAGTGGTCAAATGGCAAGTCATCGATTAATCAGTAGAAATGATCTGTGTTTTGTTTATATGCACGCCATTTCATTTTAGAACAATTTGTCTTTCTCACATTGTGGCTAGGGAAATAGATATAGGTATTTCTTTCCATTTTTCTACATGAATAGGATTTCTCTAAATTATGCATGTGCCTGTGAGGGAAAATTTGCACACTGCTGTGAGGATAAGTAGACTTTGTTTTAAAATGGAGCTGTTACTTTGCAGCTGTAAGTAGTACTGTCGTTGCAGTTTTATAAAAGCTTACTGGGATGATCACTTGGGGGAAAGAAAAGTGTTTAAATGTACCCGCACAGAGTAAAATACAAAGGTTCACAATCTTCTAAACTCTTTTCCCCCAAGCACGCAAAGTGTGATATTGCTAAGTCTCATCACCTGAGGAGCTATAGCTCTCAACTCCCACCTAAAACAATAGAGTCAAAAATCATCAATATCAGAGACAAATGGGGGTGAGGGGATCAGAGGAGGCCTCTGGAAAGTGAAATAAAGCTTTAGAGAGCTCTGTATTAAAGTGACTTTGAAGAAAAAAAGAAACAACTATTCTAGGCAATCACAGCTGGTAATACCTTGCACTCCAGAATTTATTCTGCTTCTGGTTTCCAATCCTTTTAATCAGTTACTCTAGATGTAGCCAGTTTATGGGCCAGTTACACACAAACTGGATCCTCTCCTCCTTTTGCACCACTGCTACACCATCCTAACCCCTACCTTGTTGTAGGGGTTGTATTGGGGAAGGAGGCAGCATGTCACGGATGGAGCGCAGCTGTGCTCTGCTAGTTCTCAACTGGTAGATGGTCCCTTGACCTTTGGGGTCCATAGTCAACAACTTTGGCTGGGGCCCATGCAGATTGGCCCACAGAATCAAGGAGTCATAACCAATTCCCTGATGATCCCCTCCCATTCGCCTCTGCTGGGCACAGGAAAGAATCTGACCCCAAGATAGCAATTTCCCCACACGTTTAAAGGACATTGTGGACAGCCAAAGGGGTGGAGCTAAAAGAAACAAGGAGGCTGCTAACAAGATGTTGATTCATAAAAATAGACAAGAAAATTTTCCAAATAGATAGCTGTGGAAGTTGGCCCTATTTAGGAAAGGTCTGCGTTCTTATCATACAAAGAAGACTCTGAAAACTGGAGTAATAGAAATGGGATGAAATTTAACAGTGCAAAGTGCAAGGTCATGCACTTAGTGACTAACAACAAGAATTTCTGTTATAAACTGGGGACTTATCAGAGCAGGAGAGAAACTTGGGTGTACTGGTGGATCACAGGATGACCATGGGCCACCAATGTGATGCAGCTGTGAAAAAGGCTAATACAATCCCGGGATGCATCAGGCAAGGTATTTCCAGTAGAGATAGGGAAGTGTTATCACCATTATATGAGGCATTGGTGAGACCTATGTGCAATTCTGGTTTCCCATGTTTAAGAAAGATGCATTCAAACTGGAACAGGTGCAAAGAAGGACTACTAGGATGATCAGAGGAATGGAGAACCTACCTTACAAGAGGAGAGTTAAGGAGTTGGCTTGCTTAGTCTAACAAAACGAAGGCTGAGGGGAGATATGATTGCTCTCTATAAATACATCAGCTGGATAAATACAAGGGAGGGAGAGGCGTTATTTACATTAAGTGCCAATGTTGCCACAAGAACAAATGGATGTAAATTGGCTATCAACAAGCTTAGGCTTGAAATTAGACGAAGGTTTCTAACTATCAGAGGAGTGACGTTCTGGAACAGCCTCCAAGGGGAGCAGTGGAGGCAAAAATCATAACTGGTTTCAAGACTGAGCTTGACAATTTTATGGAGCAAGTTTGTGCCGATACAGAGGAGGACCGGCATATCATACAAGAACATCTGGATGACCTTGTAAATGGGAGTGATAGAAATCGGATCAAATTTAATAGTGCAAAGTGCAAGGTCATGTATTTAGGGACTAAGAACAAGAATTTTTGCTATAAACTGGAGACTTATCAGTTGGATGTGACAGAGGAGGAGAAAGACCTGGGTGTATTGGTTGATCACAGGATGACTATGAGCCATCAGTATGATGAAGCCGTGAAATAGGCTAATGCAGTCCTAGGATACATCAGGCAAGGTATTTTCAATAGAGACAGGGAAGTGTTAGTACTATTACACAAGGCACTTGTGAGAACTCATCTGGAAAACTGTGTGCAATTCTGATCTCCCATGTTTAAGAAAGATGCTATTCAAACTGGAACAGGTGCAGAGAAGGGCTATTAGGATGATCTGAGGAAAGTAAAACCTACCTTATGAGAGGAGACTCAAAGAGCTTGCCTTATTTAGCCTAACCAAAAGAAGGCTGAGGGGAGATATGAATGCTCTCTATAAATACATCAGATGGGTAAATGCTAGGGAGGGAGAGGAGTTATTTAAGTTAAGTGCCAGTGTGGACACAAGAACAAATGGATATAAACTGGCCATCAACAATTTTAGGCTCTAAATTAGGCAAAGGTTTCTACCCATCAGAAGAGTGAAGTTCTGGAACAGCCTTAAGGGGAGCAGTGGGGACAAAAAAAACCTAACTGGCTTCAAGACTGCGCTTGATAAGTTTATGGAGGGGTTGGTATGATGGACTGCCTACAATGGCATGTGGCTCATCGGCGACTGCCAGTAGCAAAAATCCCCAATGGCCAGGGACAACCCACTAGATAGGGGGAGCTCTGAGTTACTACAGAGAATTCTTTCCCAGGTATCTGCCTGGTAGGTCTTGCCCACATACTCAAGGACTAATTGATCACCATATTTGGGGTTGGGAAGGAATTCTCCCCCAGGTCAGATTGGCAGAAACCCTGTAGGTTTTTCGCCTTCCTCTGCAGCATGGGGCATGGGTCACTTGCAGGTTTAAACTAGTGTAAATGGTGGATTCTCTGTAACCTGAAGTTTTTAAACCATGATTTGAGGACGTCAGTAACTCAGCCAGAGGTTAAGGGTCTATTTCAGGAGTGGGTGAGTGAGGTCCTGTGGACTTCAATATGCAGGAGGTCAGAATAGATTATCACAATGGTCACTTCTAACCTTAATGTCTATGAGGTGGTATGATGAGACTGCCTACAATGGCATGTAGCTGATCTATGACTGCTAGTAGCAAATATCCCCAATGGCCGGAAATGGGACACTAGATGGGGAAGGCTCTGCGTTACTACAGTAAATTTTTTCCCAAGTGTCTGGCTGGTGGGTCTTGCCAACATGCTCAGTGTCTAACTGATCACCATATTTGGGGTCAGGAATGAATTTCTCCCAGGTCACATTGAGCCCCTCCGTACCTAGACCCCCCACCCCATTGAGCCCCAATCAGCTGCACCCAGACCTCCACCCCACCAAGCCCCACTTCCCCAGCGCCCGGATCCAATGAGCTCCACACACCCAGACCTCCCCATGCTGAGCCCCAACCACCTTCACCTAACCCCCCCTGCAGAGTCCCATTCCCCCTGCACTTGGAACTCCTCAACGAGACCTGTGCATCTAGATGTCCCACGCACCCAGAACCCCAACTGAGCTGCCTGGACCCAGATTGCCCCACATAGAACCCTCTCACCCCACACCTGGATCCCCCCACACTAAGCCTCTCCACACTTGGATCCTGCGGGCTGAGCCTGCTGGCCTACACCTGGATCGGGGGCCAGGGCTGGGTGTGAGTGAGAAACTCTGTCCCTCTTGCTTGCTACCTTAGTGGGCCTGGCACCAGGGGTGCTGGAACAATTTATATAGTGGGGGTGCTGAGAGCCATTGAACCAAACTCTAAACCATGTATATGATGGAAATCACTTCAAGCCAGGGGGTGCGGCAGCACCCCTAGTTCCAGAACCTATACCTGGCATGGAGGGGCAGGGCTGCAGGGTGCTTCTGGGGAGGCCCGGCCCTGGTGCTGTGTTAGGGTTGGGTGCAGCCTCACTGCCAAGTCCATGTCTTGGGGGGAGGCCTGCAGGGTACTCACCACTGCCATGCTGGAACTGCCACATTTATTTATTGACTAAAATTCTGCAAATTTTATTTAAATGTTGCGCACAGAACTTTTATTTTTTTTACACAGACTTTTTGGAGTAATACAAGAATAATTATACAAGGATGCAACAATCATCCATTTACCCTGGTATCTGGTCTGTGAGAGTGGCCAACAATGAGTACTTAAGAAGATGTAATACATCCTTAATGCACTCTCCTTTATGACCTGGCGAGAATTTCTTCCTGACCCCAGGGGGTGATCAGCTTGCACACTGAAGCATGGCTTTATATTGTATATGCTAGCTATTAATATAACTGCACAAGTGGTATTTTTATTCTTATAAATGTCTAACCCATTTTAAAAATTACTAACTTGTTAATCTAAATAATATCCTGTGTCAATGAGTTCAGACATTTGTTCTGCTAGTCTGTAAACATGTATATTTACAAAGCAGCTACAGATATTTGTGCACGTACTTTGACATACTTAACATGGTTACAGTCAGAGCAGTAACTAAGTAAAACTGCGTCATGTGTCTGACGAAGTGGGTATTCACCCACAAAAGCTTATGCTCCAATACTTCTGTTAGTCTATAAGGTGCCACAGGACTCTTTGTCGCTTTTTACAGATCCAGACTAACACAGCTACCCCTCTGATAAGTAAAACTGGTAACTTTTTATGCAATAATTCTGCTCCCTATGTGTATTTAAAGGAATAGCAACTTCCTTCTGTGATAAAAATCTGGTTAGCCCTGGAGAGCCAACATTCATGGGATTCTAAGCTCAACTGTTGTCTTACACTTGAAAAAATGGAAAGGAATAATTACATAAATCTTGCCACAATCCAGGCACTGATGACTGAGCTAAATGTTGCTTCCATTTTAAATAATCCTATGAAAGAGGCAGTCTTCACCCGTATGTAGTGCACATGAATTGTTAGTATTATTCAAAAAAAGGTGGTAAAGCTTCATCAATGCCATCCATTAAAGCTGATGGTTTTTGATACTTGTGTCAGTGCCTCTGAGAAATGGAACATTTTTGATCTTCACATAGAATCATAGAATTGTATGCCTGGAAGGACCCTCGAGCAATTTTCTAGTCCATTCCCCTGCACTCAAGGCAGGACTAAGTATTATCTAGACCATCCCTGATAGGTGTTTGTCCAACCTGCTCTTAAAAATTTCCAATGATTCTGCAGCGTCCCTAGGCAATTTATTCCAGTGCTTAACTACCCTGGCAGGAAGTTTTTCCTAATGGCCAACCTAAATCGTCCTTGCTGCAATTCAAGCCCATTGCTTCTTGTCCTATCGTCAGAGGTTAAGGAAAACAATTTTTCTCCCTTCTCCTTGTAATAACCTTTTATGTACTTGAAAACTGTTATCATTTCCCCTCTCTGTCTTCTCTTCTCCAGACTAAACAAATCAATTTTTTGTCAATCTTCCCTCATAAGTCATGTTTTCTAGACCTTTAATCATTTTTGTTGCTCTCTCTGGACTTTCTCTAATTTGTCCACATCTTTCCTGAAATGTGGTGCCCGGAACTGGACACAATACTCCAGCTGAGGCCTAATCAGCGTAGAGTAGAGCGGAAGAATTACTTCTTGTGTCTTGTTTACAAGACTCCTGCTACTACATCCCAGAATGATGTTTGATTTTTTTGCAACAGTGTTACACTATTGACTCATATTTAGCTTATGATCCACTATGATCCCCAGATCCCTTTCTGCAGTACTCCTTCCTAGGCAGTCATTTCCCATTTTGTATGCGTGCAACTGATTGTTCCTTCCTAAGTGGAGTACTTTGCATTTGTCCTTTATTGAATTTCCTCCTATTTACTTCAGACCATTTCTCCAATTTGTCCAGATCATTTTGAATTTTAATCCTATCCTCCAAAGCACTTGCAACCCCTCCCAGGTTGGTATCATCCGCAAACTTAATAAGTGTACTCTCTATGCCATTATCTAAATAATTGATGAAGATATTGAACAGAACCAGACCCAGAACTGATCCCTGCAGGACCCCACTTGATATGCCCTTCCATCTTGACTGTGAACCACTGATAACTACTCTCTGGGAACGAGAGTAGTTATCCAACCAGTTATGCACCCATCTTATAGTAGCTCCAGCTAGGTTGTGTTGCCCTAGTTTGTTTATGAGGTCATGCAAGACAGTATCAAAAGCCTTACTAAAGTTAAGCTATACCATATCTACTGCTTCACCCCATCCACAAGGCTTGTTACCCTGTCAAAGAAAGCTATTAGGTTGGTTTGACATAATTTGTTCTTGACAAATCCATATTGACTGTTATTTATCACCTCATTATCTTCTAGGTATCTGCAAATTGATTGCTTAATTATTTGCTCCATTATCTTTCCTGGTACAGAAGTTAAGATGACTGGTCTGTAATTCCCCAGGTTGTCCTTATTTCCCCTTTTATAGATTGGCACTATATTTGCCCTTTTCCAGTCCTTTGGCATCTCACCCGTCTTCCATGACTTTGTGAAGATAATTGCTAATGGCTCAGATGTCTCCTCAGTCAGCTCCTTGAGTATTCTAGGATATATTTCATCAGGCCCTGGTGACTGGAAGATATCTAACTTGTCTAAGTAATTTTTTTACTTGTTCTTTCCCTATTTTAGCCTCATGCATTATGTCATGATGAGTATAATCAACCAATCTCTCTGTAACCACAAAATAGAATTACTTCTAGAAAAATTATAAACACGATCAGCTGCTTCATTGCACTAGAGTCTTCAAAGAAAATCTTTCACTTTTTCCATGTCAAAAGGACATGTATGTAGAGCAAGATCCTGCACACCATTATCATAATCATGTTAGCTCTAGAGGTATACAGGAACTGTAACATGAATGGAAAGTAGAATTTTTCTTGAAGTCTCTGATAATTATTGTAGATGGGAAGAAAAGAGCCAGAGGCTGTACTTAATAGGGCAGTTTTAAAGTGCAGTTGATCTGTTAAAAAAATTATCCTTGAAATGCTGCTGAGGTCAGATATGCTTTGGCTGATCTGCAGCATAAATGCTGATCACACAAATTAAAGATGCTAATGAGGCAATTTAACTCACTCATATATTACAAGGATCATGACATTTTGGGGAAGTATAAGTTTTTATGTTTGAGGCATTTTCTTTTCTTCTGCTCTTTGAATCTCAGACTATGGATTACAATTTTAAAAAAATTATACATGAGGAAGAGAACTTCAGGATTTGGCTCTATATTTGGAATCGTTTGTTTAACCTGTTTAAGATAGTTCACTCAACTTTCTTCTTTAAGAATCTCAGTTAATTCCAGGGAGTCAGATGCAAACACCAAAAAACTTATTTTCTTTCTCTCTATAATTGAACTCTTAAAAGTAACCTCTGGTGTCAGCCTCATAATGAGTCACACAACTAGGGCCTGATCTCCAGGTTGGATGTGAGACTAACTAGCTACTATAGCCCTCCTTAAAGCACACTGTAGCCCAACCAGTCCTGAAGGAAACTTTGCGAGATGAAACAGAACTTTCCAATTAACACTCAATGCCAGATCTCACGTTCCTGAGCAATCTAACTGAGGAGACAGTAAAAAGCCATCTCCAAGAACATTTGTCCACAACCAGTGTTCTTGAGCCAGCTTAGAGGCTTCATGCCAGGATATGGAACAGAAATGAGACTGCGGGTGCTGCTGGATGATCTCTTCCTTTCTACGTGCCTGTAGTTTTAGGCTTCTCACTGGTATTTTACATGGTTGATAATAGGATGTTGTTATCCTACCAAACAGATGTGTGGAGGTCAAGAAAATGCCTTGACATTATTCTTTCCTTGATGGTCTCAATGCTGCTCAAAATTAGACTGGCTGCAACAGTTCCAAAGGCACCACTTTGACAGCTAGGCATCAACAGAGTACAGCAGGACTCCAGCTATGGCCCTTGTCTCCAGCCATGCCACTAGAGGCTGAAAAGAGCGGTGGTATAGAGTTGGCTCTATTCCACCTGGAGATTTCCCTACACAAGTGGATACCCAGGGAGACAATTAAGCCAACTTTATCACCGCTTAGTGCTATTGAAGCAGTGCAAAGTAGCCTTAGTGGGGGCAAGGAACTGACCCAAATACAATAGAAATAACTGAGCTTTCATGTAATACTCTGTGGTTGAAATCCTGGTCCCACTGAAGTCAATGACAAAACTCCCGTTGACTTCAATGGGGCCTGGATTTCACCCTATGACTGTTATTGAACTGACCATGTTCACATAAAGCCTTCCACACACAGACTACTATGTATATCCATTGAGGTACTTCACGGTGCCCCTAGAGAGAGGAAAAACAGGACGAAAAAATCAAACACAACATTTCAAGTCTTTTATTAGAAAGTTTATTACATTAACCTACAAGCATGTTCGGTGATATAAATGGTAGTGAAGGGTAATATGATGAGCATCAGTCATCTTTGGAAAATAGAAAACATTTCAACATTGCAACAGTTTTTTTTTGTTACAATCGAGATACAAGCTAGACACCGTTTGTAGGTTTTCTTTAAAAATATATATTATAATTCAATCATATCAAAGTGGAGAGTGGCTGGGGTAAAACACTGAAAATATAATAGTTAGGCCCAGTGCTATGGCACTAGTGTTAATTGTACCAAAAAGGGCAAGGTTTTCTGTACAATAGTTAAACAAGCACCCATCAGTTTTAAGTCATTTAAACTGCTATATACAGTCTTTAATATAAAGCATTTTTGTCAACATTAGCTCTGTATTCTTCAGTATGGATCTTAAAGATGCATTGTCCTATTCACGTGGCTCAGTGTAAGGGTCATTACTTGGAAACATAACCCTACTCAACAGTCCAGTTTTAGTCATAATATTTTGAAAATCAAATACATTTTTAATAATATACTCACCAATATTTATACTTTTTTTAAACTTTATTTCATTAGTTTGATTTTGCAGATTGTGATAAAAAGGATAGGCACAATGAAATCTGTTCACCCCTCAATCTGTATGTGCAGCTCCAATTAAAATTAATGGGAGTTCTCTGTGTAAATGAAGATGAGGGCAAAGTTTAAGTGCAGCAGTATGTTGGGAGTAAAAGTCTCTGATACAGAAAAGTCTTTTTGAGGATCAGTGTTTTTCTAAATGGCCAGGGGATAGTTTGTCTAAATCATTTAAAATTTCAGGGATTATACCAAATACCACATTTTAAAATAAGATATTAACTTTGGGCTAAATTCTGCGCTTATTGCATTGGTATACAAGTTGGTACGGACATTTATCCTAGGTTTTCATATTGCTTTCCTTTTTATGGGGTTCTGAACATACAAAGACACAGACACCTTTTTCCATTTGTGCAAGTGGCAAGGCAGGATCTCTCCCCATAGTTCTCAAGAAGAAATCTGGAAAGATAAATGCACCAGCATATACATCATGTCCCTAAGGTGGCCTGGTATGGAGGTTGGGAAGGGTCTAAATTCTCCCTCTGAGTTAATGAACATGCTGTGATCAGCAGCCAGGGCTCTTTGGCAGCTGTGAGATGTGAGCTCTGGTTGTGCTTAACAGAGCAGCAAAGTGTATTCCAAAGCATGTCTTCTTGAGGCACATGAGGAAACCTGTTCTAGATGGCATGATTGCTAAAGCAAGTGCTCTGGGAAAATTTTTGCTTCCCCTTGTTGCACCAAGCAGGTATTTAGCCTTTATTAATACCAGTAAAAATTGATTGGGGTTTTTAAATCAAAGATTATAGATAAATTTCTACATTATCCAATGTGCTTTATTCACTCAAGTTAATGACATGCAGAGATTGTTTAAATAGAACATATTAAATGTTCAGGCAACTGTGTGTGTGAGCACGTACACCTACTCACACAGACATGCATATTCACAAGTCTTTTATGTGACGTATGTATATTTATAGGGGCCAAATATAAGCAGGTGCAACTTCCCTTGGCCACAGCAGAAATGTCACCACATACAGCAGGACTGAATTTGGACCTGCATGTATGAGTATATTTAGAGCATACACAATAGCCTGAAGTGTCTGAGCAGGATTTATTGTCATGAGTGTTCGCTTGAATGCATAATTTGAAGATGTGCACCACTTTTGGAATTCCTACACAAGTTAACAATAATTTGCTCTGCTCTTCACCATTGTATAGTATGAAGGACAGGGATTTTTTTTTAAATGTTACAATGAATAATTGTTCTATTGGCCATCAAATTCAAATTATATATGAAGTAAGAGAAGACGACTTTTGTGAACTCACAGTTGTAGTATATTGCATTTTCTATTCACAGCTTCAGAAAGGAGATTTTATTTTTAAGTTTGGATCACACAGTACAAACACATCAATATCACTACATGTACTTGGCACACACACACCCAATCAGTCATTTACCTTAAGTGGGGTGTAAAGTGCTGCTTAATTTCTGAAACATCAGCATTTATTTTTATATCTGTGATGTCCTGAGCTGGTCATACAACTTTTACAAGGATGTGCAATTGCCCAGGAAGTTCCAGTTTGTCCGCAAATCAGCCAATATTTATGTATGACACAAACATGGGGTGTAAATGGGCACCCCATACATCCACATGTGCCTCAGAGGCCTGAGCCCAGCTATGGTGAGGTCTTCGTGTGTACAGCTCTGATCTGTCACCACTTTAATCGCAGCAAACATCAGACAGTATTTCCACTTCAGCCCAAGGAGGTTTTGTATCCAGAAACGTTTTTCTCATTGAGGCTCTGTATTGTAGCTATTGTTCCTCCAGCCAAAGGCAACGGGATGTGATTCTCTTAGGAGCCAATACCATCACAATGTCAACACTTCTTTGTCTTTGATTCTAACATAATCCAAACTTTCAGATACAGAGCCATAGTGGCACCTCAGTGTACTGAGGCAGAGAGCATACGAGTACCAAAATGCTTGACCAACCGCTGGCCTTCATATCACACAGTTCGGATGTGTTTAAAGGTAAACCTACTTGTGACCGGGTGCAGAGTCACTAGTTTGGGAAGGTGAAAAAGGCTGTTTGAGATTATGGGCCATCAGCAGGATGCTTCACTAACATGATCAGCAGTGGTATCTTCAACAATATTGATATATAACCTCATCTTTAGGTTTTGAATCTAACATCCCAGTGAGATGAAACAAGCAGTCCAGACACCCTAACTATTGTTTCAGACTGTTTGAAGATTCAGGGAGATGTCTTTGCATCAGTTTTAACAATTACAAATAAATAAAAGCTTGGACTCCGGAGCACAATTCTGTTTCAAAGGGTGGATTCCATGAACAATTCTACTTCCACTAAACTGCAGAAGACATGGGGCCCTGACTATAAGTTGGCTACTTGGGAGACAGAGGAGAGAATGCCTTTGGGAAGGCTGGCCTCCACATGCAGGATCAGGAGTGAGCTGATCCCCAAGCTAGGGGTCTTGTTTTTTCTTTTCTGCGTAGGACAACTTATTATGCTTTCTTGTTATAAACATTATCCCTCAAGCAAAACACCTTCTAATTGTATTTTTTTCCTGCTGATTCAATCCACCAGTTTACACTACTAACTAACCCGTTTAGTCCATCTCCGGTGGACATTAATATTATATCAATTCTCACTTTTATACTCCCGCCCCATCCCTCCCAAAGAGAAATTTTTCTTAACCAGACAAAATAAAGGCCAGCTGTCAAAAATGCAATAAACAGTGGATGTACAATAAAATATTTTGCAGTTATAAGCTAGAGCACTAGAAACATAGATACAAAATTTAAAAATGGAGATACAAGTTAATGAAAAATGGGATATATGTGTCAAGTTATTAGCAATGCAAAAGACCAGCTTAAGCATATTTTCCCTACATCAACTATATAAAAAAGGTGCCTTTTTAGCAAGTATACACAGAGATTGTTCAGTCATGTCTAGGGAAAAAATTAATCAAAACACTACTATTCTTATTCTATATTACAGTCCATATTACTACTTGTTTATAAAATTTAAACCTTTTCTTGCACTTCAAATTTACAGCATTCATCATTTTTGTCCATTCCTTACACACTCATTCAGTCCATTCTGACAAAAATAAACTGATTTCATTTACATATTTATGCAATAATTACTGATATGTTATGGATTATTACTCGAGTATGACAGGAATGATGGTCAGAACTGTAGTATATGGAGCAGTAATGCACCAAATGATTTGGCAAGGATGGGTGCCAAAGCCTACTAGTATGGGGTATCCATTGATCTTCGGGTGTTGCAATAATATTAATGCATGCAATGCTTTCATCACCTTCAAAACTACACAGGCAATGTATTTCCATAACCAGTAGTAGACATGAAAAACTTGTGTTGAGTTTTTCAAATCACTTCCGCATTGCATTTGGTTACATCCCATCAGATCAAGTCTTTTTACACATTTTGACTAAAAACAATATAATCCACCACAATATGATGTGATGTGAAAGAAATCTGGCAATATCAGACAGTTTTTCTTCTAGATAACAAATGAATCAGACTACCTGTAAGAAGTGGATATTTGGTAGGTTGTACAGTCCTTAGGGGTATCTCTACTATGAAACATGAGCAAGTGAAAAACAAACATGAAATCCAATTTCAAAGTAGCAGAAATGGAACTGTTATCAAAACTGTTCTGCAAACTACTATGTTTAAACAAGTATACTACAGTGTAAATGTGTGGAATTGGTGTCTTTGTAAAAATAACTGTAATGGAAAATCTGATCAGGGTCTCTTCAGTTTGGCATCTATCCACATGCCGTATGTGTGTATACAAACCTCAGCTTGAGATTCCTGTTTAACGTACAGCAATTGTCTACAGAATGGATTAGGAGCCAAATATGGTGGCAAAGTACAGGAAGGAGCATAACCAAGCCACCATTCTCCTTAAGAGTTCCACTGTGCCGTACAATGAGCTTGAGGTGTCATTCACTGCTGACCTCTTTCTCAGAGGACGTTGGACTATCTCGTACTGGTAGCAAGTCATAATGGCATGGAATATGACTGTTTTTTGGAAGATCATAAGGATCTTGGCTGAAAGGTCCACTGTTACTGAATGCGCCCTGGACAACACTCACGGTAGGTTCTGTGATAAAAGAGAACACACTTATTTGGGCACTGGTAATAGCAAATGGGAAGAAAATATCTTCATAAAAATGAACAAGTCTTGCTAAATAGTTACCATTGCTTAAAAGAAAGAACTTGTTGACTCAGCTTTAAATTCTCAAGTAAAGAGCATGTCGCTTAAAAATTTGCTGGCCTGGCATTAAAACTGCTCAGTTATGCAACAAACTCAATTGTGTGCGCATTCATGAGTTTGTAAGATGATAATACAATCAAGCAGAATTGCATGTCCTCTTTTCTCTTTGGGCAAGCTGCAGGAATCCAGGCTCCTGCTTAAACAAACATTGGGCCAAACTTTGGACTTCTGAGCAAAGCATCAGCAGTAAAAGGATATTGTGCAAAGCATCCAATGGAAATTTGCATACTAATCCTGACAGACAGGTTGTGGAATACCATGCAGCTGCTTGGTTCTCTCTCTCACACAGACCCATTAGTCATGTCCCACTCTTCTTCATCCCACAGATCCCACTCTTCTCCGGGATGCCCCAAAGAGAGTCACCATGGAATAGACAGTCCTTAGCAAGACAATGGACACCCTCATAGAATTCTACGAAATCTCCACATAGGTACAGAAAGGGAGAGTTAGGTCCTTCAATGTACACAGCAGTTACATGTTCTTTAAATTCTGATCCTACTTTAAACAACTTTTTTAGAGCATCTTCCATCAGAGGTAACTGTCAATGTGGACATCTTTCAACCTACTAGGAGAAATCCAAAATGTACAGTACAGATCCCCTTAAAGGATCAGGACTATTTTTTTAATCCGTGTTGCTAATGCACTTTAGAATAATTAAGTAATGTACAACTAACCATACAGAGATCCGCTATTTTGCTTCTATTTTATTCACAGTAATGCTTCTGACTTTTTAAAAGCTGTGACCTTATATATTAGGAAGAAAACAGAACATCTAAAATCTTAAAGTATTTCATTCCAGCTAGTAAGGGGCTACTGATCTTGTTGCCTATTCTGTATGAATTAAGAAAGGAAGGATGGTCTTGTGATTAAGGCATTGGACCTGCAGTCAGGTGATCTTGTCTGTGACCTTAGGTAAATTATTTAAATATTCTACCAGTATGTCACAGTTTTCTTAGGACTGTAATAACTCATCAGGACCTGCCATGGGAAAGGAACCAGGATCTGCAGAGTTACTGATAGGAGAGCAGGGGTCGGGGGACAGGATGCACATTGCCTGAGCACAGAAGCCACAGAGCTCTTCTGCCCCTGTTGTCCACCAGGGCTAACCATATTCAGGACTGGACAACCTGGTACAGGACTAAGTTATATGGCAGTGAGAGGCTACATATGTCTCCCACTGCTGCTTTAAGGAGGGCAAAAATATTGGCTCTTTGGCAGAGATATTTAGGTGGGTGACTTATTTACACAACTGAAACTGAGGTATTTGAAACCATCTTCTTTGTGAATTGCTTCACAAGTTTGAAAAGAATGGGATTCTTCTTACAGCTACATGTTCATGTATAGAACCTGAAAGTGTATCAATATTTTTTTTAGTGATTTTTTTGTTTTGTTTTGGTTGAGCCTGTGTTGAAGAGTTAATGTCTTCAGGTCACCTTTTTGGGGTGAGAGCGGCCACCTTGGTTACTTCTTATGTTATTCTCTGGGCAGTCACAACCCTGTGGTCTGGTTCTGAGTTTACCGGGTACAGCCCTCTGTCTGTGCCCTTCAGCGAGTCTATCCCCTTTCATCTTCTTTCTCAAAGTGTTGGGCGGTGTTGGCAAGCGATCAGTCAGTTAGTGGCACAGGGGCCCCAGTCTGGGAACACTGAGCCCTGTCTCTGCTTGTTCTGAGTGCCACCCCTACTGCTCGGAGTTCCTCCCTTTTAAGGGCCCACCTCCAGGCCTGACAAGCACATGTGGCGAGCTGCGGTTGATTGTGACCACAGAAGTTCCTTAACCCTTGTCTGGTTGGTGGGGCTCATCTGACCCACCACAGCTTGATTAAAAGGAAGAGTCTTGCGCGCTGTGTCCTCATCACACACATCCTAACAATGCAGTTTGTACTTACCAACTTCATAGACATTCTTGTTGGCTGAAGCAGAGTTGCTGATCTCTGCATATGGGGAGTCCCTGCGTGCCGGTGACTTCATTTCAACATATCCACATTCTGAGTTTTTTGGCAAAAGTGCTGGTGGATCTTTAATAGTAGCATATGGATTTTCAGAGCTACTTAATGAGCAGTTGCTTAAATTGTATTCTGAGTTCTTCATTAAATCTGACAATAGAAAAAATAGCACTGTAATCTTTTGAATGTGCTGCGTAATATGTAAGCATAAATATTGTGAGTAAGTAAAGCAAAATAAACGTCTGTTCCAGAAAATGTTTGCCACCAAATAGATCGGCTACTTTGAGATCTGCAGAGTTTCTCATAAAACAATAAATATATAGAAACTTGTCATAATACTTCCCCAGATTTGTTTTACATGGTGATTAATAGAGTTACCTCAACTGCCCTGCTTTTTATGGGCCTGATTTTGCCTGGGGCATTCCTGCTGCAAAGTTCAACTCTCATTAAAGTTGGGTCTGGCACTAATTAAAGGTAATTTGCAGGATCAGGCTGTAACTGATAATTTTAGAACACATTTGCCTTTGCAGGTGCTGAACTCATGACACATAAATAACATTACAATTACTGAAGGGATTGAGCTAACAGATGATTCCTGTAATAATTGGGAGAGAACTGAAGGTAGCGTGCTTTTAGTGAGGGGCCATTTTGTTCTGTCAGTGCCTTCATTGGTAACCATCAAGACATGCTAAAATTTTCAACTGTTTTCCCTCAATTTCCCTAATAGTAGGGATGGAGGAGGAAAGAATGAGCAGGGGTCAGTTGGTTAGTCAGTTTGGGGTGTGGCTAAGGGAGTGATAAAGGAGATTTGGGATGGAAAGTGTTTTCTTGAGCTGGGAAGACATTGTGAGAGTTTCTTCTGTCTTTGCAGATTTGCAGCCAAGACTTTCAGATCTGACTACTGAGGCCTGGTCTACACTTAAAAGTTAAGTTGACAAAACCACATCCCTGAGCACCATAGCTATGCCAACCTAACCCCCAGTGTAGATGCAGCTATGTCAATGGACAAATGCTTCTGTTGACCTAGGTACTGTCATTTGGGTGTATTCCAACACTGATGGAAAAACCTCCTCCATTAGTGTAGGCCGCATTTACACTATGGGATTATTCTGGCATAACTATGGCACCTAGCTGTACCGGTATGGGCTCCATAGTGTAGATATACCCTGATTTTGGGTACGCAACTTGAGATGCCTTATAGGTATCTGACTTTCAGAGAGTGGATGGTCAGAACTTTTCAACAACCAGGCCCTTTTAAGGAGTCTCAAATGAAGCACCCCAAAATCTTTCAAGAACATCCAGAGAATCCTTCACTGCCAGACAATATCACATACTGAAACATTATAATTGATTCCTTCAATTAAATTATATTGTATTATACAAATGCTCTACAAAATAGCTGCTCTTATCTATATACTTAACTACTCCCATTTTCAGATGCCTGGGAAAAAATGAGCCTTCCAGTGAGACTTGAAGGTGATGAGAATCGGGCTATTTCAGACCAAGGAGGGGAGCAAATTCCATAGCTGTATGGACTATGTCCCTGACAGACTATGCCCTGCCAGCTACCTCTCTCATTTATACCAATAGGACTCCACCTCTGCTAATCTCAGCTGTGGTGGTATAGCATGGGGAGAGAGATGGTCTTTCAAGTACTAAGCCATTTACAGCTTTAAAGGTCGAAACCAGAACTCACAGCCAGCCGGGGCAGAGCATGGAACACAGGTTAAATTTACCAAGTGGGCCATCACATTCTGCACCATCTTTAGTATCCAGATGGATCTAAAATACAGCCCTAAGTAGAGAACATTACAGTTGCATAATCTTGATGTGGGTGGCAAAGACATGCACGACAGTTGCAAAGGTGCACATCTGAAAAGACCAGTTACAGCTTCTTGGCTGTAGGTTAAATAATAAAAAGGACCTGGCCATTGCTGCAACTTAATCTTCAAGTGGTGGAATAAATATTTCCGAAGGGTATGTGGTATCCCGTTAATGTGCCCACGTAGTGCCAAAGCACTGCAGGCTCACTTGTGGACATAGTGGCAACCATAGGTCAGAACAGATGCTCTGTAATCTGAAACACTGTAGCATTATCACATTTAACTTTCACTGCAGTATTAACATGTTGCTGTCTTCTTCAACTTTTAACAGCTTACTGACATATAAAGGAGTTGTATTCTTTGTCTTATTACTGCCAAACTAGAACACAGCTCTGACAGAAGTCTTCAGTTCACTCATGTGAGCTCAGTTGTGCCCGAAAGGCACAGCCTCATGCAAAGCTATATTATCCTCGCAGGGGTAACTGGAGTGTGATGGGGGGGGGGAAACAGCTAGGAAAGGGTAATGGGCTACCTGCCTTTCACAGGATCCAGCAGGGGATTTAAGGGAATGATGTATCCTCCTTCCAGAAAGGAAGAGAGGCAAAGAAAAAGTCTCTGGGGACTGCAGCCCACGTTAGCCAGGGGAGTTGCTTTATTTTGGTGTTACTCATGAGTTTTCTGTTTAACCAATAAATTGTGCCAGGAGGCAAAGGTCTGAAAGCTTTGGGTATTGCACTGGTTTCTTCCTGGGCTAGTGAGATGACCCATCAGCTTACAAAGAGTCACTGCACTTCATATATTCTCTTTCCACAGAAACCAAGAATAATTTTAAATAGGACATTAAATATCTGTGTATTTTTATTTAAATGTGTCAGAAAATAAAAACTCACCTTTCAGGGATTTTCCCATATATCCTCTGTCAAGCCCAAAAGCACCTATGAAAAAGGAGAGTAACAAAAACACAGAACGTTTTGTAAATCTAATTGCAATTCTCTGGGCAACCATTCAAAATCTCTACAGAATTGTTTCATGGCTAATTTGTGCCTCACAGGAGAAATACTCCTACAATGAGAGCACAGATTCATTGCAGAAGCAGTGTGACTGTACACCTATATACTGACTAACAATGTCTAGATTCATAGAGTTTAGGGCCAGAAGGAACCATTAATCGTTTAGTCTGATCTTCTGTATATCATAGGCCATTAAATGTCACCCAGTGTAGACCAGGCCTAAGTCAAATAAAAGTCTAAGTATATTATGTTTACACAATTTCCTTTATCAACCAGACCTATTTTCCATAAAACCAACTAGATTGTCTTTAATTATATTCCTCTCTCTGAGGGTACTGCTCCACTGGTCAGCCTAGAAGGAGGGCCATGGCCTTGACCCCTCTACGCTCAATTTGGCAAGGCTAGCACCATTGGCAATGTTAGCTAGCTTCACAGAAGAACCAGATTGTGCCTAGACCTCACACAGGAAATGTCTGCTCTGCCATCCTTTAGACCCACACAGGGTAACACACAGCACCCTTTCTCTTTATTTCTTTACCAAGCTCATTGAGGTAGCCTCCATGTTTCCAGTCTGCAGGCAGTGTTCCCGTATAGTCCAGGACTGCACCCCGTTTTCCATGATCCACATTCTTAAGATTCACAAACAGCTGATTGTTTTTTGACTATTTCAAACAAACAAACAAAAGATAATGTAGACTGCAGCTGATTATAGATCACTAATGTTTGCACAAGATGATAATTGGGGAAAACAAAACTAAGTCCAATAAGGTAGTTTAAGAAATCAAATCTTTTATGAAAATGACTTGTTGAGAGATGTACCATGTAAAAGAAAACATTGAGCTAATACTGCTTGTTGATCTGCATAATGGCCACCACTGTTTTCTTGTTTTACCTTAGCAAGGGTCATTCTGTCCATGTTGTTGACATGAGGTGGGGTTGTGCACTGTGTTAGGGTGTGATAGCTAGGGTTGGAGAAGTAGTGGCTATTGGCATTCCCACCATTAGTATGAGGAATGGTTTCTGAAAAGAAAGGGAGAAGAAAATGAACAATTTAAAGGAATGTGCTGTTGCCTTTTGAAGATACTTCCCTGAGACTCAGTCCTTTCACTCTTTTTTGCCTCCATTGTCTGCAACCTTGGCATTAACCAGTTTGCAAAAATGCTGACCACCAGCTCCACAACGTTGTGTGTGTTGCTACTACTGTGACTCCCCCTTGGCCGCATTTTTCAAACATACCTTCATCTGCTCTAACTACTGCAACTCCTGGCCTCCCAAAGCCCCAGCTTCCCTAACTCCTGAAGTTTTGTGAATACAAAAAATGTGACAATATCAACCCAACTCTGAAACAACTCCATGCTGATTTCAGGGTCTAACTAAAAACTGATCTCCTTGTTTTAAAACCCTTTATGGCCTTGCTCCAGCCTAACCCATGACTCCTGCCTCCTCTCTTCTTTCCACTCCCTTCACTTGTCTCATACTACTCTATTTCATTTCAAATCTCAGTGGAAACCATAGCCTTTCAGCCTTTCTTAAACCCTTTAAATATAGTTAGCAGAGGAACAGAAAAATTAACCCCGTCACTGTATTACTTAACTCTGAAACATGTTTTGAGACACAATTTGCGTGAAAGATGCTAGAGAACAAAGTTGTATTGTATGGTATGTGGTCAGCATTTTCCTTTGTTCAACAGTACACATTTCTACTAGCATAGATGGACTTTATATATTAAATGCATAGATTAAAGAGGCTATATTGTACAACACACAACAGTTCACAGCCATAGACACTCAGAAAGATTCACTCCGAACTATGACTATGTGCTGCTGACAGCTGAAAGGGGCTGCCATGGGGGGCTGTTGCTGTCCAGTGTGTCCTGAAAAGCTGAGTTGCTGGCTAGACAGGAGGGACAGCCTGCAGCAACTGGGCATACACAAATTCAGTAGATCCTTGAGAATCTCCCTCTTCGATATGGGGTACCTATGAAGCTCTATCCCCATGGAGATTAAAACTGCTCCCATTGGTGGAACTCCCAAGGGAGGGTGTCACTAGAAACTAAAGGCACTAGAAACCCAAATTACCCTCCCTGAAAGCATAAACTTCCCTGATCATAGTAGCAGTTACGGATGCAGAAAGGTGCCATCTGCACCTCCTCAAGCCTGTGGGGGCATTTATGTAGCCAGTATATGAGCTTGATTAAGAGAGAACGAATAGTTGTAAAAGTTAAGTGAGGAACAAAACTTGCAATTTTGTTTCTCCGGCTGGGATTTACTTAGTCATGTCCCTCACGTAGCTCTACTCCTACCTGAAATGGTGTAATCTGCATTGATGACCCTCATAGCGGGTGTATAGGTAACTGCTGGCATATTTGTTTCTTTCCCCTTCTGCTTGTGTCTATAAATAATGAATAGTGCAAGCAAGAAGAGGACAACCAGGACAAGAATAATGATTCCTGCGATAGCCCCAATCTGGTAGGAATCAGCAGGGATAGCAGTACTGGTACGGCTTAAACTGTTCAAGTTTCCTACTATGATCACACCAGCTGTAAAACAAGAAGAAATGAAAACACATGGCATAAATTCATACAAGAATTATAAAATGAAGAGCAGAGATCTGACTTCTATTCTTAAAGCTCTCTTACTGTATTCATATCTATATAGTTAGAGTTATGCCGAAAGCATTAGGAGTGACAGCCCAAGCCTTACCCGGCAACAATAATTCATGCAAATACTCTACTTTTATATGTCTATTTCATGTGGCTGAAAAAATAGCACTCTGCCCTCTGGCCAAGAAATACAAAATGTACAAAGTACTTGACCCACCGGCAGCTTTGTATGGCATTATCAAGTACAACGCTGCAAAAGATATCATCAGGTGCTGTGTTAAAAACAAGCATACTGTCCTAACTCACGATCCTTCCTTCCTCCAGTAAGCTATCAATAAGTCATGGGATGGATTAAGACTCATAAGTATAAATATTATTAATGAACAATCTAGTCATTTAAATACACATCCCAGAGGGAATTCATTATTTATGTACATATGATATCTAAGAGAATTTATAGTACTTTCGCAATCATTTTATTGCATGTCATTACCTTGATCACACCTTGCTCCTTTCCAGCCTGGGCTGCAATAACAAGTTCCTGTGATGTGGTCACAAGTTGAATTGTTGAGACAGTCACATATTTGCCGGCAGCCATAACCGTATGTACCTGGGGGACACTCTGTGCAAAATAATAAAAAAGAAAATGCACATCTTCATATTTGAACCTATGAATATGAACTCTGTGTGTAGTAAATGCTGCTGAAATATTTTAATGTTACAGATACACAGTATTAAGCACCCTAAAGATTTGCCATTGTAAAGCAGGTACTTTTTATAAGTGACCAGCAGGTGGCAATGTGTTATTGGTGCTGGAGCTCTAGGAGGGAAGAAAATATCTTGTTTGTTTTAAATGATTTTCTATCTGGGAAAACAAACAAAATATTATGTTCACATGTGGATACCCGGGCCTGATTCTCCACTGCCCAGCTCCTTGTTTACATCTATGCAAAATGAATGTAAATTGTCTCCAAATCATAATGGCACAGGTTTAAAAGGCCACTTATGGTACAAGGCAGTACAGAATAAGGCACTGTGGGCTAGATACACAAAGAAACTTTGGTGCGTTGATGCTAAGCATTGCTATAGGTGCAGTAATACAGCGCTGATTAAAAGTGTCTCTTTAATCATGTTATTAGCATCACTTTACTGATAGCTTTGGCTTCTTTTTATATTGCCACCTTCATACATTTGTGGCTTGTTACTTTATTGTAACAAAACTGGATTACAAAAGTGTAATTCTTTCAGACAGGAATTGGCAAACCTTTTGGAGCTTAAATTTTGTGAAGTTCTCAGACTTTTTCGGAAGGGGAGGGTGGAAAACTAGTTTGCTTTCTTAATTTTTATTTATGTATTTATTGCAATTTAAGTCCATGTTTTATTTCCCCCAAAATTAGAGCTGATCAGAAAAGGGAATATCTATTACATGGAAAATTCCAACATTTAAATATTTGGTTTTGTTCTGAATCAAAACAAAAAGCCAAAATTTTGAAATTTTCCACAGAGCTGAAATTCGGAAACAATTCTATGCATTAACATCAAAACATTTTGTTTCAATAATGTCAACATTTTATAATATAAAATATTAAATATAATTTGTACAAATATGCTATATTAAAATCAATGCTTTAATTAATATAAAACTCAAAACAAAATGAATCAATATGCTAAAGTCAAAACAAAACACTTTCACCTCATCAAAATGAAACATCTGACATGGTCAAAGTGAAACAAGAAAGTCAGAATGGTTTATTTTGAGATTTTGCCATTGAAAATTCCATCAAAATCAAAACATTCCAGCAAAACATTGAGATTTTGATAAAACTGCATTTTCTGAGAGAAAACTGTTCTGTCAACATTTTTTGACAATTCTACACAAAAATGTTAGTTAATTTTACAAAACCAACATCTGTTATAATATACCTATCTATCCTATCTCATAGAGCTGGAAGGGACTCTGAAAGATCATAGACTCCAGCCTCCTCTAGCAAGATTTTGCCCCAGATCCCTAGAGTGGCCCCCTCAAGGATTGAACTCACAACCCTGGGTTTAACAGGCTAATGCTCAAACCACTGAGCTATCCGTCCTGTCCCCCCCCTCCTTATACCTAATGGGAAGCCTGTTCTACACATGTGAAATTGAGCCCTGTGCAAAGGGCCTACAAAAGGTTTATGTACCACTCAAGTGCTAATTAAACGCTCAGAACAAGTGAGATTTATACAGTGGGTAGGCCCTGTGTTGATCTTCTGAACTGGAGCCAATTTGGGGGGTAATATGATGTATTAGGCATAGACACACCACTCTCCTGACCCTGCCAAAAACTAGGCCAACACAAGTGTGAGCCTTTGGGCCTCGTTCTTCTCTCTCATGTAATTCTACTGAAACCAGTGAAGTTAAACTGGGGTAGAACTAGTATGTGTGAAAGGAAAATCAGGCCCTATGTATAGAAAATATAATGTGCCTTATATGCCCCCCTTTGGTAACTCTTTTGACTTACATAGAGCTATTCCAGGGATGAATTTGGCTCTCAGTCTTCCGGCTATTATTTTCATCAGGGTGTTATGACGGTAATAATTTTTTGGATTAATTTGTTATTTTTGTACAGTTATGGACATTTTTCTAATATTAAGTCAAAGGCAACTATAGGTAGTCTAGGACAGGAGCTTTTTAAAGGTAGCTATACATGTAAATAAACAATCAAAAAGATTTAAAGAAAGACTATAAAAGTCTGTTTTACTAATCTCTCAGGCTTTCATCAGATGGAGAAACAACCTTAACATCACAGGTCCAAATCCTGTGGTCCTTACTCAGGCAAAACTCCCTTTGAAGTCAGTGCTGTTTTGTCTGAGTAAGGACTCACAATCACAGTATTCGGTCTAGGGAGTTTTGCATTTGTTCCTACTATGCACGAGTATTTTCTGCTTCCTACTCACTCTGTTCACAGTGTTTCCCCATGAATCCTGTGCGGCAGGTGCACTGCCCCAATATGTGGTCACAATCAGCTCCATTCTGACACTGGCATATTAATGCACAATCTTTGCCATAAAACCCCAAGGGACATCCTGCAGTGCAAAGGGGAGGAAAAAAAGAGAAGAGAATCTTCTATGAGGAATATACAAGTATTATTATTATTTATTAAAAATCATTTCTATAATGCCACTAATTTATACAGGACTTTATAAAGATAATAGATGAAGAGCTTCTCTGCTCTGAAAAGTTTACTGTGTATATTAGACAAAAAGACAAGACAAAGTAACAGGTAAGGGAGGATGTAGGGACTGCTGCTGATGAGAAGAAGATAGGCAGGAAGGATTGCTGGAATGGGAAGATGTTTTAAGGAGACATTTGAAGGAGGAGGGAGGGGGGACTTTGTGCAAGAGCCCAGGAAGACTGTTGAATGATGAATGAATCTTTGGACATATTTTCTGCACAGTTGATGTTGAAACATTAATGAGTAAAAATATTGCATCTCAGCTCCTCACAAAGGTTCCATGTCAGTATGAAGAAGACATATCACTGCAAACAGATCATTATTCACCAGCAGGAAGCAAAAGAGCCATGATAGCTGACAGCTGAACCAATACAGTGAATGTCTTCCACAGCATTATCCATATGGCCCCATAATATGTGTTATCTCCTGCCGCTCTGACATTGTGCTATTGAAAAAGGAGTGCTGTGACTTTAAAAAGCACCACATGCAAAGCAGAGTTCAGTGGTAATTTGCTGAGATCAAATATGATGAGTACACCTGACTTGAGCATAAGCCAAATAATAGCTATAAATGTGATCATATGATACCTGTAATGGGGAAAATAAGACAACATTCCTTCAATCAACAGAAAAATTATCTCAAACTTTGTATGAACTATGGCTCAGCACTCATATGCAGATTTCTAGTCACAACACTTCCAATATCTAATTCATTAACGTAAAGTTCTTGGAGAGAGATCTCAGGTATTAAATGTATGAGTCACCCAAAAACAATTCTAGAGTAGAGTATAAAATAGTGACCTGATGAAGTTCCGATTCTGGTTCCAGATAATATAAATAGTCATGCCAGTACCTAAATTATGTGTTGGTAAAGCTTGCTCCCTGTAAGCTAATGACTAGAGAGATAGGGGACCTGGAATAAAATCACTTTACAATACTGCTGAGGAGAGGAATGTGTCTCTATGAATCACTGTCATGAGCAAACTTGAAGCTGTTCACTTCATAGGACTTGATTCAGCCCTGGGTAATGCTGATGTAATTTTGGGTGCAGAGTGCCCAGTGGCAGAATTCCTCCCAGAGAAGGTTTTGGGTGGGGAAGGAGTACAAGATAACTGCATACTGCCTTTTTGTCAGGGCCTAGCAAGTGCTGCCTCAGAAGTGTATAGCTCTGGCCAGGTTAGGAGACAATGTCTGGGCACCTGGGAAAGCATTCATTCAGCACATTCACATGCCAGCTTCTGCCGCTGAGACTCCTGTGGACTCCTGGCTGTAACTGAATGTTGCCTTCCTCTGTAGGAAACCCAAAGGGAAGGCAATGGTGTGAACATAGCCTATCCTCCTCCAAGGGTGAATTCCCCCTCAGATGCAGCAGTCCCAACTAATATAGGTGGCTACAATTTTCAACGTTTGTACCAGCAGTGGTGACATGAGACACATCTTCTGGATTAGAATGGCATAACAGTGTTGGAAAAATCAGTGAACAAAGAGGAAGTATTAAAAGAAATGAAGGAAAATACTGTTACTAATTGGTAGTCACACAACAACATAAGTAGATCATAAGAGTCACTTACTCTGGGTACAATAAAGGCCAGTCCATCCTGGAGTACATTTGCACTCCCCATCATAGGCACTGCAGTAAGCTCCATTATGGCAATTGCAGGTGTGAATACAGTTTGGACCCCAATGGACAGGTGGGCAAGCTAAAATATCCCAAATCAATTAATTAATCTCATCTGGTAAAGACACAAAGCAGCACTACATACAAATGTTAAAACAGTTCTTTTCTACCTTCTTCAGTCTGATCAATTTCAACCAAATAGTTTCCTAGATTTTTCTTGAAACTAACTAGTCTTTTACCCTAGATAAGAACAAATGAAAAACACAAACAGGAAAGAGGAATCAATGTGTGAGATCCTGATCTCAGTACAGTACTATGTGGCCAGTATCACTGGTTTCTCATAGTTCAAAAGGGGGAGTCATATAAATCAGGTTTTTTGATTGATTCTTCACTGGTTTCCAGTGACGGGAAATTGTCACCCCTCCTGAAGTCCACTGAACTAGATGGAGAGGTTGTGCACTCTAATCCTAGCACAGGAGGAGAATAAACAGGGAGAGAGGAAAAATATTTGTACCCTGGCCCAGTTATCAATTAAATCCCTGTATTCCTCTCCCAAAATGTAATTTATGGCTGAAGCAGGATGAATCAGAGATTCCATGGTTTAGCTTTAGTTTCTTGATTTGAGGCCTCTGATTTATTCACTGGTCCCCATCAGACCATGAATCAATATAATCCTTCCAACAAACAAATCATTATAAATAGGGTCCTACAAAATTCACGGTCCATTTTGGTCAATTTCATGGTCATAGGATTTAAAAAATCATAAATTTCATGATTTCAGCTACTTAAATCTGAAATTTCTTGGTGTTCTAATTGTAGGGGTCCGGACCTCAAAAGGAGTTGTGGGAGGGTTGCAAGGTTATTGTATGGGGTGGGGGGTGGTATTGCTACCCTTACTTCTGCACTGCTGCTGGTGGCGGTGCTGTCTTCAGAGCTGGGCGCCTGGGCAACAGCTGCCAATCTCCAGCCGCCCAGCTCTGAAGGCAGTGCAGAAGTAAGGGTGGCAATATCACAATTCCCCTAAAATAACCTGGCAACCCCCTTTAACTCCCTTTTGGGTCAGGACCCCCAATTTGAGAAATGCTGGTTTCCCTCATGAAATATGTATAATATCGGGTAAAAGCACACAAAAAGACCAGCTTTCACAGAGGGAGACCGGATTTCATGGTCCATGACCGTGAATTTGGTAGGGCCCTAATTATAAACAATAAAGTAAGTGAAGGTTCTTGCACATACAACCGCAGTTGCAAATATTATTGGTGCAGGTTTGGAAACTGCTTTGAAAATGGTACATTGAATGACTTTGGTACTGAATGGTATTAACAGAAAGAATGGTAAAATGTCTCCCTAAATGCTAATTATTATATGTAAATAGCACTGTAGCAAAAGAAAAGTTACATGTATATATGAATTAATCAGATCCCATCGAGAGCAGTGAGTGCTGTAAAAATGACCTCTTATTTTTTGATTAATTACTCTTCCAAATTTCTATTTTTAGCGTAAGTAAAGAGTTTTGTCATTTTTCATTGTGAAATCATTAGCTTTAAGTTACTTTTCTAAATTTAAATACAGTCTTGTGGAAACAAAGAATTACTATTTTACAGGAGAGAAGAAACAAATTAGGCACTGGAGCTTGATCCCTGATTTTGACTATGTTAAGGGTAAGATAGTGTTTTCCCCATATCATATTCTGATTTGGCTGTCCAGAGACCTAATTAGCTCCTTCAAGGCAGGTCAGCAGTTGTATATTTTACTAAATGTTTGCATTTGCAAAAAGCTTTATATTTGTATAGCCTGTATTTTTGGGAAGTGTTACCACAATTCAAATTTCGTTTTATTAAGGAAAGAAAAAAACATTTGCAAGAAGTATCTTCTTCCTTAAATCTCAGTCCATTCTTTTTCTGATGTTTCCATATTTGCTGTGAAGAGTAATGATGATTTTTTAAAATTTCTGCATGAAGTTAGTGGTCAGCCAAGAAGGAATGTCAGGTCACATGCAGAAAAAGGCTAAGGGGTTTCATGAAGGCCACCAGTTAAGATAGAAATTAATGGAACCATTATTTTCCATGAGAACTGACGGCCTTTGCACAAACCAAATAAACTTCCTCTCTTGTGGTCACAAGCACAGCCTTAATAGATACCCCCATTCATGCTGTTGGCATAATTTTATTGCATTGCTTCTGTAAGTACAACATCCTCTCAAACACTCATACCCCAGAAAGGAGGTAAGGAGTTGAATACAACAGAATAAGAGTCTGCATCCAATGAAGAATTTTGCCATTGACTTTATTAGGTCCTAAGTTTTATTTTGACCAGTAATAACAGTAGTGGGAGTTGTGGGTGTTCAGTGCCTCTGAGAATTTAGCCAATGGACTTTTTTTTCCAAATTGATGAGACTTTGCATTGCACTGAGACACAGCCAGTTAACCTGTGCTAGTCAAACCGTAAGTAATGTAAATTAATGAGACAGGTTATTAGGAGATGCATCTCCTTGGAAACTGAACAGCTTTCCCACACCCACAGCTCAACATTTTCTGAATTCTGACATATCGGTGTCTGAGACTGTCCCAGTGAAGCTATGTATGTACAGGCTACAGGATTGGGCCATCAAGTTGCTTTTATACTAGGCCTTGCTACCAATGAAAATGCTTGTGTCAGAAAACTAATGCCAGTGATTACTGATTCAGATAGACCCGGCGTAGGTGTCAGGAGGAAGCCCATATTTAATATAATAATGGATTGTACAAATCATAAGAAAAGTAAAATGTTGATAAAATTTCCCATTGACTTCATTGGTGCATGATCAGACTAATCTACAGACTGAACAACAAGGAATAGACTGTCATTGGAAAAAATATGCATCAGTGAAAGCTACATCAATAAGGAACAGAGAGAAATCTGTAAAAACACTTCCCAAAAATACAGGCTATATTTGTATAGCCTGTATTTTTGGGAAGTGTTACCACAATTCAAATTTCGTTTTATTAAGGAAAGAAAAAAACATTTGCAAGAAGCCAGACTGCAAAAATCAAACCAAGAAAATGCTTTGAAAATTTAAAATGTTTAAGAAGAGGAAGGATGGTCTTGTGGGTAAAGGCACTGAACACAGGAGTTCTGGGTTGTGTTTTCAGCCCTGCCACAATCTTCTTGTGTGATCATGGGGAAATTACCTAGCATCTATATGTCTCAGTTCCCCATCTGTAACATAGGGATAATAATAATGATAATAATACTCCCATAATTTAAAAGCATGTCCTGAGGATAAATTTGTTAATGTTCATAGGGTGTTCACAATACTAGAGTGATGGGGGCCATGTACGTAGCTAGACAGAGAAGGAAGTGCATGACTGTTTAATCATGAAGTTTGAATTTTATGATAATGAAACTGCTATGCAAATGTTCAAATGGGTTTTTAAATGTAAAGTAGGTAAATATCTCTTAACCGTATAACATAGGAGTCCTTATTTATTTATTTATTTATTTATTTAATCTTGTCCATCTCTTTTTCTTATAACAAACCAAACAAATTCTAGGTGCCAATACAAGTCCTTGTCATTTATCAGTCAGTTATGAAGTGTTTCCTCAACATCAAGAAGAAAATTAAAAGGAACTGAACTTAGTCTAATTGTTTTAACAAGATATCTCAAAGAAAAAAACTGGTACTTACGCTGAGAGCAGTCACTGCCAATCCACCCAGGGTAACATTGACAAGATCTGTCAATAGGATTGCATGTTCCATTGTTGGTGCACGTGCAAATTCCAGCACAATTCTTGCCAAATCTCCCACTAGGACACACTGTTAAAACATTTTAGTGAATTTTTCAGTAATTTACATTTGTATTGTTTCCCTAATATTTGTACTTGAAATCTCATGTCTTGGATCAATTAAATTCCTATTTAGTATAATGCCAAAATAAATGCTGCTATAAATTCAGTCGAGCAAATTTATATTATTTATTGTACAGCTATTTCATTTACCTAGAGGGTTCTTTTGATAATGAACATATCTCCACAAATAGAATAAAGGTATTTTTAAAACATTAAGAGCTATCTTTTCAACCAACTTCAACCTGGCTTCAGTTTCTACATTTACAAACTGCATGTACAAAACCAGAAACCACTTTGGAATAATGTGATCGGATAAGTCTAGAATGCATGGAATGAAAAAAATTGCCACACTTGGTCACTGTATCCATTGCAAGGGTCTTTATTACAGCATTTACCTTCATTGCAGAGGGCTCCTGTGAAACCAGGTAAGCAGTCACAAAGTCCAGTTACATGATGGCAGGGACCACTGCTGTGCACGCACTGGGGGCATGCCTGGCTACAACGATGTCCATAAAACCCAGGAGAGCAAACTGAAATCAGAAAGAATATACAGTCCTTTCCTCTTGCACTTTCTACCCCACAATGATCTATTCCTCTTCAACAACTAAATGGGTTAACAGTTAACCAGTTCAGTGCTGCCTTCCTGTCACTTCCAGTTCTGCTCCATTTACTAGGTACATACTTGTTGAACTAGTGGTTATTGTTATTTATCTAGTTCCAATGAGTGCTTAATGCCTTGCAGATATCTAAGAAGATAAAAGACCCTACCCGGAGGAGCTTACTACAGTCTGGTTAGTAACTGGTGACTTTCAGGCACTTGAAAGGATGCTGCCACAATGGACTACCATACAGTAGTGGCAGTGAAGAACAGCATTGAATGTGTTAAAGCCTATAATGACAGTGACTCAAATTCTGGCCTGACCCACACCCTGAGCAATCCCATTCATGTCAGTGGGGTTGCACAAGTTGTAATTCAGTGGCAGAACGTGGCCTAGCCATGTATTCAGGCTATATTTCACAGCAGCCAAACAAATACAAACAAGAATGTGACTCAGATCAAACATATTTCTGTTTAAGCAGAGAATGAGTAATAACTTCCATGAATTATGTTTGAAAAATATGTAGATTTGAAAATTAAAGGATAAGTAGTTGGAAAAAACATTAAAACACAATACACAGGTGAATGGAGTAAGATAGTTGTATCCTTAATAGGAAAGACTTTACCCTAAGGCTTTCCTATTATTGACTTCTTATATTTTTTCTCACTTGGAAAAATCTAAATTACTTCAGCCCACTGCTGTATTGGCAGAAAGGCACAGTTGTAGCGTGTTTTCCAGCTATTCTTTAAATTAGCCAGTCGCTGCATTCCTTAACACAGTGCAGAGTGCTACACATCACCTCTGGTTTCTACACAACTTGAGACCAGAAACACTGAGGCCTCCAGTTAATTTTTATGCCAATGGTACTAGTCCCTTCTTCAGCAGAGCTATATCACCAGCCACATAAAGAGACTGAAAGAAAAAAGGCCTGCTGCATGGAATTTCTCTCTTTGTTTCTCTAATCCCTTTGGCACTTATTTCCTGATAAATTAGGATATATTCGGTAATGCTTTAAGTTTAGTGTCTGCTGTACAGCAGCAATTACTATTTACCAAAGTAACCTGGTATATTTTCACTATGTTAATTTAGTTCAAAATTCAGTCTCTTAAATGTACACTTGATACAGTTTACTTGGTCAAATCCCTCTGGAGTGCTTCACCATTTTCAAGTGAAGCACTGTGTCAGTCATAAGATTTTCCTGTTTACAGAAAAAGCATTTTTGTCATTGGGCCCTGATTTATTTGTGTGACCATTTGTCTCCTTGGTCTCTAGACTGTGCAGGAGCGATTGGTTCTGAGAGCCATTTGAGTGCTAAACTGTGGAAGCCACTACACCTTTGTTATACCCCCAGTTCCAAATCACTAGGAAGGTTTACATTTATTTAACTAGTAAAAAGACAGGAGACAAAGGATAGGAATAAATGGTCAGTTTTGAGAAAGGAGAGAGGTAAACAGTGGTGTCCCCCAAGGATTTGTACTGGGAGCAGTGCTGTTCAACATATTCATCAATGATCTGGAAAAAGGGGTAAACAGTGAGGTGGCAAAATTTGCAGACAATACAAAACTACTTAAGATAATTAAGCCCAAAGCAGAGTGTGAAGAGCTACAAAGGGATCTCACAAAACCAGGTGATTGGGCAACAAAATGGCAGATGCAATTCAATATTGATAAATGCAAAGTAATGCACATTGGAAAACATAATCCCAACTATATATATAAAATGATGGGATCTAAACTAGCTGTTACCACAAGAGAGAGATCTTGGAGTCATTGTGGATAGTTCTCTGAAAACATCCATTCAATGTGCAGCAGCAGTCATAAGAACGACCATACTGGGTCAGACCAAAGGTCCATCTAGCCCAGTATCCTGTCTTCCAACAGTGGCCAATGGCAGGTGCCCCAGAAGGAATGAACAGAACAGGTAATCACCAAGTGATCCATCCCGTCGCCCAGTCCCAGCTTCTGGCAAACAGAGGCTAGGGACACCATCCCTGCCCATCCTGGCTAATTGCCATTGATGGACCTATCCTCCATGAACTTATCTAGTTCTTTTTTGAACCTTGTTATAGTCTTGGCCTTCACAACATCCTCTGGCAAAGAAATCCACAGGTTGACTGTACATTGTGTGAAGAAATACTTCCTTTTGGTTGTTTTAAACCTGCTGCCTATTAATTTCATTTAGTGGCCCCTACTTCTTTTGCTATGAGTAGTAAATAACACTTCCTTATTTACTTTCTCCACACTACTCATGATTTGATAGACCTCTATCATATACCTCCTTCGTCATTTCTTCCAAGCTGAAAAGTCCCAGTCTTATTACTCTCTCCTCATATGGAAGCTGTTCCATACTCCTATCATTTTTGTTGCCCTTTTCTGAACCTTTTCCAATTGTAATACATCTTTTTTGAGATGGGGCAATCACATCTGCACACAGTATTCAAGATGTGGGCGTACCATGGATTTATATAGAGGCAATATGATATTTTCTGTCTTATTATCTATCCCTTCCTTAATGATTCCCAACCTTCTGTTTGCTTTTTTGACTGCCGCTGCACATTGAGTGGATGTTTTCAGAGTCAAAAAAAGCTAATAGAATGTTAGGAATCATTAGGAAAGGGATAGATAATAAGACAGTAAATTTTATAATGCCACTATATAAATCCAGGTTATGCCCACATCTTGAATACCGCATGCAGATTTGGTCGCCCCATCTAAAAAAATAAATATTAGAATTCAAACAGATACAGAAAAGGGCAACAAAAATGATTAGGGGTATGAAATAGCTTCCATATGAGGAGAGATTAAAAAGACTGGGACTTTTCAGCTTGGAAAAAAGATGACTAAGGGGGGATATAATAGAGGTCTATAAAGTCATAAATGATGTAGAGAAAGTGAATAAAGAAGTGTTATTTACTCCTTCACATAACACACGACCCAGGGGTCACCCAGGGAAATTAATAGGCAGCAGGTTTAAAACAAACAGAAGGAAATACTTCTTCACACAACTTATGGTCAACCTGTGAAACTCATTTCCAGGGGATGTTGTGAAAGCCAAACTAAAGTTAAAAAAGAATTAGATAAGTTAATGGAGGATAGGTCCATCAATGGCTATTAGCCAAGATGGTCGGGGTGCAACCCCATGCTGTGGGTATCCCTAGCCTCTGACTGCCAGAAGTTGGGTGTGGACAACACGGGATGGATCATTCAAAGATTGCCTGTTCTGTTCATTCCCTCTGAAGCACTTGGAATTGGCCACTGTCAGAAGACAGGATACTAGGCTAGGTGGATTATTGATCTGACTGAGTATGGCCTTTCTTGTGTTCCTAGGTTCTTAGTCTTCTTTTGGGATAACTGATTTACTGAAAAAGTCCTTTGAGAGGTATGCAAGTGATAGTAAAGAACAATTACACCACTTAACTAGAAATGCTTAGAGAATACTAATGCCACAGTAATGTCAGGCATTTAATATTAGGGTCAACCATATTCGTCTTGTATCAGGAGGTAGCCGTGTTAGTCTGTATCCACAAAAACAACAAAGAGTCCGGTGGCACCTTAAAGACTAACAAATTTATTTGGGCATAAGCTTTCATGGGTAAAAAACCTCACTTCTTCTCTTCATGTGTCATTATATAATGCCTGCATCTGTAATTTTCACTCCATGCATCTGAAGAAGTGAGGTTTTTTACCCACGAAAGCTTATGCCCAAACAAATCTGTTAGTCTTTAAGGTGTCACCGGACTCCTTGTTGTTTTCATATTCATCTTCTTCTTGAAATCCTGTCATTCCTGGGCTTTGTGACTCCATCCACTCCTGGTTCTGCTCTTATCTTTTGATAGTCATTGGATGGGCCTTTCTCCTTTCCTCTTTCAGTGGGGATTTCTCAGGTCTCCATCCTTGTCCCTTATTCTTCTCACTCAAAAGCCTACTGGGGGGGTGATCTCCTTCAAAAAAAAAAAAAGGCTACCATCTCTATGCTTATGACTCACAAATCTACCTCTACTCTGGATCTCTCTCCCTCACCTCTTCTATGGTACAAACAGAAAAATACAGTCTGAAAAACCTAGGAAGGTGGTGAATAGTGATTAGTACTCTTTGGTGGTTAAGAATTGCGCCCCCCCTATTATTTTTGTGATCCTGTTTTTTGCCACCCCACCTCAGCCCATTTGTTTGTCTCCTCTGTTATGTAGTGTCTTTTAGATTGCAAAACCTTTCATATTTATATGTCTGTACATATAGTTCATTTGTGTACTGTATACTATGTTAGTGCCTAGCACAATGAGACCCTGGCCTAGTTGGCATCTAGGTGCTCCTGCAACATAATTGTTAAATAATAGTAATAATTAGACTAGCAACTGCCATTGAACTCAGTGGGAAATGCAGATGTTCAGTGCTTCTGAAAATCAGGCTTCTTTTATTTAGTTGCCTAAATATGGATTTAGGACCCTGATATTAGGAACTTGGATTTGAAAATTTTGGACTTTGATTGTAAGACTCTTTACTATAGCAGTATATTAATAATAAATAAAAGTATAAAACTATAGTAACAAGAAGATGATGATTACTGATGGGAATTATTTGATAACTGTACATAAAGCACATGTTTTGTTTCCCCTTGTATATTAACAAAATTAAAATGCAGAATGTGGGCCTGTTACATCATATATTGGCAAAACCAAATAGAGTTATATGATACACATATTTTAAAAAGGAAGAAGGGAATAAAATCTTAAAGCATTGTCCTTACTTCTTTGACAAGTGGTGCCTCTGTATCCTGGTGCACATTCACAGATTCCATCATCTGGAGAGCACGAAGCTCCATTTTTGCAGTAACAGGACAATGAACAGTTTGGACCCCATTGACCCTCGGCACACACGCTGTCACAATGTATACCTGCAAGCCATTAAATACACAGAGATGTCACCAGCAGCACCAGTAGTCAGATTCTATAGACCACAGATAACAAACAGGGTGAAATCCTGGCCCCATGGAAGTCAAGGGCAAAACTCCCATAGACTTTAATAGGATCAGGATTTCATCCCATTCTTTAATCAGGCTCTTCTCCCTGCTTCTGCCTTTCCTGGACTCCATAACACTGGATCCCTTTATATTCCCACTTCGATTACTTGTGTGCAGGATTTGATCCTAAGCTCTACAGCAGGAAAGCATCGCTGCAGCTCTGCTTCCACAGAACATATGAGCTACAGGAGATCCTACCTTCAAGCTTCATTCCTGCTGAGCTTTTAAGATCTGTAAAACTGAAGTTAAGCCACAATGATTTAGGAACTCTTCAGGTGCTTAGCTTCAGCTTAGCAAAGCTTAAGAATTCCACAGGGCTGAAGCCCCCAAGTAGCCAACGCTCCAGTATTACAAAAGTTTTTGGTGTCTCCCATGACCTTTATAAAACCAGGCCTTGTCCACCCCTCATTTTCACCATGAGTATGTTCTGTTTACCAGCTGCAAAGAGAAAGGAAATGGAAAAGTGCAAAATAATCCAAATGCGGCATACATGGCTTTTGGTTCCTCTGTAATGATCATTCCAGATAGCAGAAGATCATTGTCACTTCTTTGTGAGGAAAATATACAAGACAAAGCAAGCTATTGCTGAAACTTCTCTTCTGAATGTAAAAATTCTTAAGGCCTGAGATAATTTCATGTAACAATAGTGATCAGGACAGGGAATGACTTCTAATTAGTGGTGAGCTGATTACCACTAAGCCTCATACCAAATGAAAAAATGTAGAGCACACAAAAGGTTTCAAAACACACTATGTGAGCATTCCAAAATGCTTAGCTGCAACACAGTACTAAGGACATCCGTCATTCAGTATTTTGTCTGTTTTTGGCACAAAACTGAATATAAAATTGCCATGACCTGAACCCCAATACAGAAACAGGCACAAATCATAATATGAACTGGTAATTAGGATCATAGACATTTTTTTCTTTACAAACCAGCAACCTTAAATCTAACTTTCCTGATTTTATTTCTTTTCTACCCACTTCTGAAAAGTCCCCCGCATGTTAAATGCCAGTAAGCAACTACTGTGGTACTCAGACCTTATTGTGTCTACAGTACTTTGCATTAGCAACTGACGATTACTGTAGTGCCTCTATTGAATGAATCATTTGGCTAAAGAAAAAATGGACTAAATCCAGCCACAAGTACGACTTGCTTTAGAAGTATTTCCAGCAAAATATGGTTCTGGTCACTTACTGTCAGACTTTTCAAAAAAGGCAAAACAGACAGTTTCACATGTGATATTTGAGAAAAATCTTCTAAAAAACACTGAAAAGTGAATATCTAGTGTTAGTGAAATGCTGAAAATCCTTGAAAATAAATTACCTTATTCATCCATACAGGCACTGTGTCATTCCCCTCCCCTCCCAGCCCCGCAACAACTGCCCTGCAAACTGCCTGAATCTAATTAAGGAATGAGCACCTCTCTGGTTAGAGGAAAGGTGAATCTCCAGATTCTTAAATCTTTGGCCTCTCTGTTAAGACTGTCAAAAAGGGGGCCAAAACAGTGCCAACAGTAGTGAAAACATTTTTCTATTAGAATCCAGATACAGGTCACCGAACAGCCATAAGATAATAACAACCCTTCGCTTAATATTGACCTGAAAAGAATTTTTATTGCCATGAGGTGAAAGAGTTCCTGTATCTTAACAATACCACCATCACATTTGATTTTTTGCCTACATAGGTATCTTGATTGTCCTGCTTTCATCTACAGTTAAGACACAAAACAACCAGCTTCTCAATAACTTGGGCCAATATTTTCAAATTTGGGTACCTAACATTAGACAAATAAGTCCATATTTAGGCACCTAAGTGGCCTGATATTGAGACATGTTAAGGACCCCCATTTGAAATCAGTGAGAACTGTGGGATTTTAGCATGTCTGAAAATTAGACCACTTAGTTAGATGCCTAAATATGGACTTATTTAGGAACCCAAATTTGAGAAGCCTCTATGACAGTGTTTTTCAAAGTTCGGGTTGCGACCCAGTACTGGGTCGCAGCATGTACGGCACTGGGTCGCCTTGCTTAGTGACCCAGCGGCTCTGGTCAGCATTAAAAGTCCCATGGGCGGTGCTGCCCAGCTAAGGCAGGCTAGTGCCTACCTGCTGTGACACCACGCTGCGCCACGGAAGCTCCGCGCGCTGCCCCCGCCCCAAGCACTGGCTCCGCACTCCCATTGGCCAGTTCCCGGCCAATGGTAGCTGGGGGTGGGGGTGGGCGGTGCCTGTGGGCAAGAGCTGCACAGAGCCGTGTGCGCGCCTTCACCTAGGAGCCAGAACTGCTGCTGGCTTAGGGTGACCAGACAGCAAGTGTGAAAAATCGGGACGGGGGGTGGGTGGTAATAGGAGCCTATATAAGAAAAAGACCCAAAAATCGGGACTGTCCCTATAAAATCGGGACATCTGGTCACCCTATGCTGGCTGCTTCCAGGGCGCAGGGCAGTCCGTGGTGCCAGGACAGGCGGGAAGCCTGCCTAAGCACCCCGGCTGCGCCACTGACCGGGAGCCGCTGGAAGTAAGCCCTTGCCCCACACCCCACCCCTCTGCCCCAGCCCTGAGCCCCTTCCAAACCCAGAGTCCTCCTGCACCCTAAACCCCTCATCCTTGGCCCCACCCCAGAGCCTGCACGCCCGGCCCAGAGCCCTGGCCCCCTCCCGCACCCCAACCCTCTGCCCCAGCCCAGAGCCCCCTCACACATCCTGAACCCCTCATTCCTGGCCCCACCCCGCAGCCCTTGCCCCTGCACCTCAACCCTCTGCCCCAGCCCTGAGCCCCTCCCACAACCTAAACCCCGCATCCCCAGCTCCGTTGGGGCGCGGGCATCAACAATTTTCTTCAACTGGGTTCCCAGAAAAAAAGTTTGAAAATCACTGATCATGACAACCATGCTATGTGGGGACATTAGTGTAGAAGCGGCAGAGTCCCGGGCCCATAGGGTCAATGAGGTTTGGGGGACCCAACCTGAGCCATGGAGGAACAGAAAAAAAGACAAGCCCTTTCCCCCTATAGTGGTCAAGGAGATACTTCCGTGAAGAAAACTTTAAAGATTTCCTTTTTCTTATCCTCTTCCCATGTGTTTTCTGATGGGTGAAGGTGATCAGGTGGAGAATTAGTTCAGGATACTTAGCTAAGGAAAAAACATTGTATCTCAGATACTACTGTCCATAACTATGGGCAAATGTTGCATTTTTAATGGTGACTGCTGCATTTGGAATTGCAATTTGCACAACGTAATGCATTGAATAATTCTGAACTTTCCATCCACTTCATTATACAGGAAATTTCATTATATCTAAGTTCAGTATAAGCAAGGCAGGTTCCACTGTATTGGGAGTTGGGGCATGTATAAGCAGAGAGGAACATATACTAATTTAATGACATATTGTATCTCTATCTACATATTTTAAAATATCTCATCTATTAGTTGTTATTCAGAGGAACACAAAAAAGAACTTAAAAACAGGAAAATTTAGTTTTAATTTTTACATCTGTATAACTTAAAAACTAACTTATTTTTGAGAGAAGGGTAGAAATTTCAAAAAGATTAAACAAAAAAGACAAAGAATTCTCCAAGCTCTGATTTTGTATACTACATTTCAGAAAAGAGAGCTAAGCTTTATAGCAAAGCTATGAACTGAGGAAAACAAGATTTTAGTGGGGTTTGCAAGAGATGTTTTGACATAACCAGTATGACATGGTGATGAACAATTTGATTTAAAAATGTGTATTTTCTTTCTTATCCAATAAAAGTATTTTTGATAAGTTTGTGTGTTGCTTTTGATCCTGATAAGGAGATCTGTGAAGAAATGTTTTTGCCAGGGCTGCGGACAAAGAGCTCTTTGATTGCTTCCACAAGTTGCTAGGCAATAGCTGAATGGTCATGATAAACTTCAGCTAAGCAGCTCTGAAGAAATGCTCATGCATTTAATGCCCAGTGCTTTATGCCAAGGGCCTCACATCTAAATCAGCATTCCCTCGGCATCCGAATTGCATGACTGAAGTAAATAATTCTTTTGGGGTATCAGTGTTTTCAGCCATACTAGCAGAATGTTTACATACTCCATACACAGTACTTTTAATATTTTGAGAGTAAGTGATCTATCCAAATCAACCCACATTGAAAGCTCATGGCTTATTTATTTTGTCCTTTAAGAGGAAAATTCCATAAATAATTATTTCTGATCTGTAGTGACACAGGCAAAACTATTGTTCCCAGACACTGAGCATGCTTTCTAGCTTACCCACCCTCCATTTCACTGAGGAAAATAGTCCAACATACAATAAGATAAATATCATGCTACTATGCCAGTGTATTTATACCCTGTATGGCATATGGAGTCTCCCATTATAGCCTTAAGGAACAGAGTCAAGACCTGTTTTTAACCTACTATAACTCCTATACACTGGAGTTAATTCTGACACAGAACACTGCATCTGAGAGCAGGATCAGGCCCTCAAAATGTTCCATAAAATCTTGGCCTTCCACTGCTTTCAATGGGGCGCAGGATTTCATCCCTTGTTCTTATTCACATGAGAAACACTTTTCCTTAAACTTACAATACTTCAGTTCAAAAGAAAGCTCAGACACCTGAGAGGGAAAGCAGGTGCATCCTATAATGGAGAAAACCAAGGAAAGCTTCTCTAATTCTTTACTAGATTAGTGAGTGAACACTGAGAAGGGAATCAGGTTGGGGTGAGTGCTTGATGGAGAGAGCACAGGGTGCAGAGGTGGACAATCTCAATGGGGATATGGTTGTTGGGGATGCCTTCATTGTCTCCAGCTGAGAAGAGGGGGAGCCCTTGATCTCCAATTAGGGGAAGCTGGGGGAATAGATAGAACTTCAGTGTCTCCAACTGGAGAAAATACAGGATCACAGATTTTCATATCAGTTCAGACCATTTGGAATTTCAATTTGCACAACGTAATGCATTGAAACAATTCTGAACTTTCCATCCACTTTATTATAAATGGAATTTCTTTATATCTAAATTCACTATAAGCAAGGCAGTTCCACTGTATTGGGGGTGGAGGGGAAAGAGGCACATATAAGCAGACAGGTACATATACTGATTTGTATCTGGGGAAGGAATAAGTCTCCAGCTGCTTTTGTAGGGAGCAAGCCAGCACCAACCTTTCTACAAAATCCCTGCTGAAACAGGCTGGTAGCACACATCTTGTTTATTTTATTAAAGGAAGAGCCCAGTTACTTCTAAGATTTCACGGTTTTTAGTGGGTGATCTTTTCTTTTCAAGGCTCTATTGTTTCGACACACTGCCACCCTGTCTAATAATACTTAACTTTTCAGTTATCAGATTCTGAACAGCCACAGGAAAAAGAAATAAAATAACGTCTCCTTTTCTTATGTTAATCTATTGAAAGTTTGTTCTTAAAAAGAAAGCACTATCGCCTCTGTATATAGAAGGAGTCAGAGTGCACAACCCCAACAGGTCTGGGGACACAATGAACTCACTGTAAAACAATATGGGACAAAACAAAAAGTGTTATTGAACAAAGGCTTTATCATACCATGTGTTTTGGAAAATAAATGTGCTCTTTATCATAGTACAGAATTATCACAAATGTGTGGCAATATGATTTATGGTGATGGCTGTCAGTATGCTATAGCACTCACTGAGATTGCAGGGATAGGACTCAGATCCTTATGCTTCCAAATTACAGACACCAGTCAATTGAGCAAAACAAGAATCTCCTTCAGCTATCAGCAGTATAGTGCCTATGACACACAGCTGAGCATTATAATTCCTTCAGGGCACTAGTGCTATACACACCATTTATTACAGTAATCTTTTTAAAGAGTCAGTGATCCTCTTCTCATCTATGCTGAAATGGATCATTTTTTGCTGTTAATGTGGGGAGGGAATGGCACAGAAAAAAAAGACACAAAAGATATCACACACTACGGGGGGAAAATCGATCTAAGCTACACAATTTGAGTTACATTAGTAGCGTAACTCAAGTTGACGTAGCTTAGATCTACTTACCGCGGGGTCCACGCTATGCTATGTCGATGGGAGATGCTCTCCTCTCGACTCCCCTTACTCTTCTTGTTCTGGTGGAGTACCAGAGTTGACGGGAGAGTGATCTGCCGTCGATTTAGTGGGTCTTCACTAGACTCACTAAATCAACTCCTGGTGGATCGATCGCCGCAGCGTTGATCCACCGATAAGTGGAGACAAGCCCACAGTATGCAAAAATGCATACTGAATAAAAGATAGACACAGAGAGAGAGAGAATTCAGGCGTCCCAGAGAACCTGCTTATTTACATCCATGAGGCAGATTTTGATAATTATGGCCATTCACTTTTCTATTCAATAACAAGCGTGGCTCCCAAAGTAATGTCAGGATCACATGGTAAAAATACAACACTTCCTCATTACAGCAGACACATATGGTGACAGACAATCTGACTAGTATCAGCAGGTGTCCAGGTTAGGGAAAAGCCACCAACATCCTGTCTGGCATAACATATGGTTGAATACTGTACATGTTGCTGGCATAACATAGACAGGAATTATTGCATCTGTCTTTTCCATAAGCCAGTGCTATTGTTTTGATATACATAGCATATTTCATAATCCCCAGCACCACGTAAGCCTTAAATTGATTTTTAAAATTGCATGTGCAGTATCAGTATGACATGGTATTACTTCAGGGTCTCCAAACATCTAACCAAATAGTGTGCAACATAGCAAAAGAATAATGTGTTATCACTAAGAAATAAGGCATATTTTAAGTTGTCTGAAATAAAATCTTGTGCTTTTTACACTGGTTCAGTGGAACGTCTTGGCCTGCTACTGCCTGGATTTGCTAATTTTACTGGCCTGCTCCAAACTCCACTTTTTTCATGGCTGTTTGTGGAAGTGGTGAAATTAGGGGTAATAGCTTTGTTATGTTACTGAAGTTGCTGGATAATGATTATTGAGAGGAATAGTGCATAGTATCCAAGCGCATTAGGTTTAAAATGGAAGTTTAAACTATTGTTTGTTTTAATTAGATATAGAGTACCCAGAGCTTAAGATGAGAACTGGAAATACCAAAAATATATACATATGTAAATTAACGTGCATGTACACATTGTACCAAATGTAATGGTCACTATTTAACAATAAGGGGTTTGTGTGTGTGTAAGTCTCTTAGTTTTAAGGCTCTCTTATTTTAAAGCACATTACTCTTTTCCATTATCCTATTTATTCTTCTCCATCCAAATGAAGACATTAAAAAATAGAGTGAAAGATGGCAAGGGACGGAGGGTGGGGCTATGCACAGAGGTCATCTGAAATGTGTGTGGGTGCATCCCTTTTATACCATAATGATTCAAGTGGCTCCTGGAATGCATCAGAATAGTGAGAACCAGAAAATAAGCCACTCCATTAATTCCAGCTGTTCTAAGCAGGGTGGGGCTTCTATATGGTGAACATTCTTAGTTTAAGTTCTAAACAGGGCTGGGTTCTCATAGGGTGAGCATTCTTAGCTTGAATTCTCCAAACAGGGTGGGGTTTCCTTTAGGATGAACATTCTTAACATAAACCTCTCACTGTGTAACAGTAGAAGATACTGTTGTGCTGCCTCAGGAGCAGCCAGTTCGCTCACTGCTCATGAGGAATAGCTTGTACCAGGTCTATGTCTGGTGCAGTGCACATTCCCCAGCATGCTGGTGCAGCTCCCCAGCCCACTGTGTTTTGGGAGGAGGAGGTGAAGCCAAGCCCCCCCCCCCCCCCCCCCCGCCCTCTTCTGCCCTTTCCGAACCACCTGTATGAACTGGACACGTAGAAGCCCTACTTCCCCACCACACTGCTACCCATGATGCTAGGCACACAAATGACCCTTAGGAGGAATAATGAAAACTGAGGAAAAGTGCTAACTACCAAATGTTACATGTATTGGCTGTGTACCTGCTCCCCCATAAATACCACAACTGCTACTGACTTTAACAATTGCTCAGCACCCTCTTAAGATCATACTTGATGCCACAAAATCAATCTATTGCATAATATTCCTCTGATGTACAAAACTACCATTTGAAAATGCCTAATATCTGCTTTTCTTTTAAAAGGGAGGACACAGACACAGTATTTTCGAAGAGCTGAATCCTATTTGCAATAAAGTCGATAGCAATATTCTTTGTTAATATTAACAACAAGGAGAAAGAAACAAAAGCCAAAATTGGGAAAGAACAGGTTAAAGAATATTTAGATAAGTTAGACGTATTCAAGTCAGCAGTGCCTGATGAAATTCATCCTAGGGTACTTAAGGAACTAGCTGAATCAATCTAGGAACTGTTAGCAATTATCTTTGAGAACTCATGGAGTGTGGGTGAGGTCCCAGAGGACTGGAGAAGAGAAAACATAATACCTGTCTTTAAAAAGGGGAACTAGGGGCATGTCTACACTTCTACTGAACACCTGTAGTGGCCTGACTAGGCTCACAGGGCTCAGACTACCGGGCTATAAAACTGCAGCGTAGATGTCCGGGCTTGGGCTGGAACCCATGCTCTGGAACCCTGCAAGAGGGGAGGGTCCCAGAGCCCAGGCCCCAGGCCAAGCCCGGACATCGACACTGCAATTTTACAGCTCTGTAGCCTGAGCTCCATGAGCCTGAGTTGGCTGACATGGGCCAGGCGCAGGTGTTTAATTGCAGTGTAGACATACCCTAAGATGACCCAGGAAATTATAGACCAGTCAGCCTAACTTTGATACCTGTCAAGATACTGGAACAAATTATTAATCAGTTTGTAAGCACCTAGAGAATAATAGAGTTATAAGAAATAGCTAGCATAGATTTATCAAGAACAAATCATGCCAAACCAACCCTGGGCATGGAGCCGGCAGCTGAACCCCTGGCCACGGCCAGGAACGGAGCCCCAGGAGTGGGGCTGGCAGCCAGGACCCCAGGCACAGAGCCGGCAGCCGGGGCCGGGACTGGGGCCAGGGCCAGGAATGGAGCTGTATGGTGCTCCCTCCCTGCCCCCCGTGCCTCTCCATATGTTCCTCTGCGCCACCCTAGGGGGCATGCCCCACCGATTGGGGACTTCTGGGTCAGATATTCAGAAAACCTTTTTAACTCTAAGGGTAATTAAGCTCTGTAACAGGCTTCTAAGGAAGGTTGTGGAATCCCCATCATTGAAGGTTTTTAAGAACAGCTTGGACAAACATTTGCCAGGATGGTCTAGGTTTACTTGGTCCTGCCTCACTTCAGGCAGCAGGGCTTGATGATCTCTCAGGGTCCCTTCCACTTGTACATTTCTCCTTGACTTCAGTGGAAGCAGGATCAGGTCTGATATCTCTGTAAACTACAGAATTTGGAGTTTTTAATCCTAGCATATACCAGCTCAATGATCTCATTTTAAAAATCTAATCATCTTATGTTGTTGCGTTTCAGTATCTCCATTCATTTTTCATACACTACCAATCTGTTTAAATTTCTGTTATAACAAAAGATATCTTCACCACTATTAGTCTGTTTACCCCCAACAGTCAAAGTGCCATCACTAAAATGTGAATCTATGGCACAGCCATTTTAGAACCTCTTTCTAAAGTATTATCTTTTTTTTTTCTGTTCTAAATATAGGTACATTCATAAATAAGTGTGGCTGCCGCATGGCTGTCAGTCTGACCCATGGTGTGTGGGTGGAGGATTTTTTCAGACAGTATAAGAAAACTATTTTGTTTATAAGATACTGTATGTCTAGACATCAGTGACATGTTGAAACTAGTCTCTCTTACACACACTGCCAAGATGACATCATCAGGGAGACTCAATTTCACCCATAACCATGTGTGAGGCTTTTTTTTTTTTTTTCCAAACGTTTCTCATCCCTAAGTCTAAAAGGCAAATTAACTTTGAAAGAAGCAAAAATGTATAGTCATTGCCCTCTTTTCAGTAACTGGCTTCAAATAGGACAGGAGAGTTGTGCTATGTTTAAAAGTCTTGGCCACAATCTAGTTTAGAATATTCTACTGATAATTTTCAAGTCTCTAATATTTTTTTATGGAAAGACCTGTTATAAAAAAGTTTGTCATGATTCTACTAAAGTCATTACAACAAATGTGTTATATTTTTGAAGTTTCCTTTGAAGTTTTATAAAATGATGCTGGCCTTTATGACTATTTGCCTCCATATTAAGAGACTAATGGACAATTTTTCAGTTGGTCTTCTTACCTGTGCCTGCACAATTTGTGAAGACATCCGATTACACACACCAACCCTGCACACTCATGCTCATAATCGGGAACCAAACACACAATATGAGAATTTTGGTGCAAAAAGTTATTTTGTATGAACTTGACAAGTGAAAATTAATTTAAGCTCTTCAGCCAGTCAATAAACTGTACAGTATTCTACACACTAGAATGATAGTTCAGGCAAGGTCTATGAATCCTTGCTAGTTCCTTTCTCTCTCTGCAAGAATCAAAGCCTCACTGGCTTTGTCAGTGCCTCACCTGATTGTAAGAACTAAACATAACCGATCAGAGAACAGAAACAGTATAACACAAGTTATAACCAATTGCAACAGCTAACCAACGCATGAATTTCAAATATTGAGTATCAAATACTTACATTGAAATGTCTGTGATCTATCCACAGAGTTAAAATACAAACTTGCAAAATAAACCACGTAAATTCAAATAGTGCTTATGTTTGAGGAAATCAGTCTGTCTGCAAACTTTCTGTGAGCAGAAAAATATGCTATAACTTGTCAAACGCTGCATCCTCACTTCTCCCCCTCTCCCTTCCCCAGAGCCTCCTATACACCTGCGAAACAGCTGATTGCGGGGAGGGAGGGGGAAGTTGCTGATCCTCAAGGCCGCTGAGAGGTGGGAGGCGCTGGGGGTGGTGGTGGAGGTGAGCTGATAGGGGGCTGCCAGCCCACCCTGGTTCCAAGCCTGCTCGGCCAAACAACGTTATAAGGAAACATTGCGCAACTATAAATGAGTATGTTCTCTAATAGATCAGGGACATAACAACCGGGACGATGTTAAGTGAGGAGTTACTGTACAGCTGGTAGAAAAAAATGGAACAAGAGTCTCATAATAAATTTCTAAACCTCTTCTGTTTCACAGTGTTTGGAATGGACCAATTGTTTGTTTTTTGCAAGTTTCCACAACATTTTTATCATCAATTTTTTTTAATCAAAATCACAATAAAAACAATGAACATTTTCATTTACTGAAAACATTTTTCTGAAAATAAAAGTGTTCAGTAACAATTTCAAACACAATTTTGACAAAAAATTGAATAAAAAATCAATACAAATGTTACAGAAATGTTACCAAAATTTCAGCTTTTTTAAAGCTTATTTTTCATCAGAAAAACTGTGTGTGCAAATAATTTCAGACAGTTCTACTGACAACACAGCTTCTGCAGGAGCCATGATCCCACTGGCTGGCTGCCTAGTGCTTGAGTGTTAAAAAGTCTCCTTGGGGATGGTGCAGGTGGGGCTCTGTCAGCATTACCTTAGATATCCACACAATTACCAACCTTGTCTTGAAGGGACCATGGTGTGGAGGTTGGCTGCATTTTGAGACTTCCCACTTCCACTCCCAAATGTATGCAGAGCCCAGATCCTAGGGAGCTTTACATTCCATGAAAGGGAACACATGCCATGGAGGTGGCATTCCCATCTTTCTGTACTTCCCATCCCAGAAACTACCAGTCTGGATCTTCTCTGCCAGCAAAAGGAATGATTGGGTCCCACCTTATTTAGGTTGTCATCATTTTTTTAACCCTCATATTAATCTCTGTTTTACCTGACCATCCAGGGAGACAGCGACAGTAACCAGTGGTTGGATGACAGCCATCTGCATGGCTGCAATCACAGCGTTCAGCACAGTCCATTCCATATGTGCCATCCTGTCAGAACAAAAAACATAGCTGAAACCACGAGAGCTAAAAAAGAGAGTCAGAGGAGAACAAGTTCTGATCAGTCCTCTCTCAAGCAGCAACAATCTTCCTTTACTGCAGCTTCCTTGCACTGTCCCACTAATGGCCCTAAAACCTGACCTGAAACCTGGAGAGACCTTGAAGGAGGGAGTAATTCAGTTTCCATACTGACTCAGTCCTTGACCTCTCTATTAAGATTGCCAAGAAGGATGCCATTTAGTGATGCCATTTATAATGAACTCAGTAGAAAGTAGAAGTATGGAAGTACAACTTTTAGCTTGCAGTGATACTAGGACTGCATTTTACATATAAATCTTTTATAAATAAGCACAAACAGCCTCACTTTCTTTTTATTAAAATTCCCTTCTTTTGCATTACAGTAAATGCAACCTGACAATGGGAAGGATGCTTACTGATTGCAAAAGGAGATGGGACAATGATGTAAGACAAAGATTATTTTTTAGTGCAGTAGCATTTCTGAGGATTGATGGAAAGCTGGTGTATGATGGATTTGACATAAAGGGTCAAATTCTCCTCTAAATTTCCCCAATGCAATTCAGATGATTTCCATGGGATTCTAATGGAACCCAATTCTAACTGCATTTAGTTTCTGTTAAGTAGGAGAGGGTAAACTGATTTTAGAGACAATTCCCCATCAAGCCAACCCTGGAAACTGCACCAAGGAAAACCACTAGTTCAACCTCCCAGAAGAAAGAAAAGTTTAGCAGTAATGTGCAACTACAGAAAAGGGGGTTGGAACCAAAATGAAATATAAGGCAGAATAGGTAGTATAATCACACTTATGTGCCTGGCACCACCTGCATAAAAGAAAACAAGAAAAGAAAAACACACAGCACTGTTTAAAAAGCTAGTACAGTAGGATAATTTAAATACCAAGGCTAAAAATATAGTCATAGTAACATCAGAACTTGAAATGCAGCCTAAATCAAGATTCATCTGCTGTTTCTTGATACTCATGCCTACATTTGTATAGAGTTCCACAGGATCTGGCCATTCAACTACCAGTCTTTCAATTCCAAAACAGAACAACACTGAACTGTACTGCACTGCTCTGCACACGACTCAAGAATAAGTAGTGTCTTACTTATCTCAATAATCCACTTTAATGTAAGGGAGAAGAAGAGATTAAGGGAAGTACTTCCTTTGCATATAATCAGATTTGTGAAGAAAGAAAATCCTCAAATATATTCTGGAAAGGGGGTAATTTATAAGTAAGACATAGCAGAAATAAGACACTGCAAACTCACTTACTTTTGAGTACTAATATGAGCTATAATTTTAATAAAAAGATATATCCTATGCTCACCAGAACTGGAATGACCAACCTAAGTATACAGCCTGAAATTGTGGCTGAAATAAAATTTTTTTCCCCAGACCACATTGGACACAGGAAAACTAATGAGGTCTAGATTCAAGTTTAATAACTGTTGGAGATATGGGCTAAAATATAAAACTTCAGTACATATATTATGTCATATGCACTTCCTCTGATCTATGTTTTTTGGGAGAAAGTATTAGTCAGGAGGATCAATTTAATAATGAATGTGGATATTAAAGTGGGCCCAAATAAATAACTTACTTTCTCGTTGACAAAAACATTTCTCACATAATAAAAGCGGAGGGGAAATATTTATGGATGGAAACTCTAATGGATAAATTATGTGTACTTCAAAAATATTCACTTTTCATAATATTAATTTGTTAATTTTCAACTGTGTACTCAACACAGTCCCTGTCCTGAAGATTTTATAATTTAAACAGCAAGCTTAGAGAAGATGATCTCAGTGTAAGTGCAAAACCTTGTCTCTCTCTCTTCAACAGAAGTCCAATAAAAGATATTACCTCACCCACTTTATCTCCCTACGCTTAGAGATAAGACATACGTAGAGACTTACATTCAAATTAGTTTTTTTGTTTATTCTCATGTTACAGAATTTTGAGATGGAAAAAGCATTTGATAAAGGTTAGTATTTGTGGGTGTTGTTTTGCTGAAAATAGTGGATTGCTGTGGTTAGCAGCCTTGAAAGAGCAGCTTTCTCTTAGGGAGCCAATATTGGAAGGTGCTAATGCAAGCCAATGCAAGTTGAGGGCATTCAGCTTTTTGCAGAATCAGATAGACAAGGTAGTTTTAAAGAAATCTGATCCTGTTTTCTAGGAGCTTAATTCATATTCTTGTTGGAAGCATTGTATGTGCTTATATTGTTAGTACCCTATCAGTTTTCTGTTTGTACAGAATGTGTTTTCATTTTAGTATGTTAAGTTATATTATATTGTGTTACTTTGTGGAGAAAATTAATTAAAAGCAAAACAGTCTCCCCAAAATTTAACTCCTGATTGCTCCTAGAGCTGCATAATCCGGATGCAATGAAGTAGCACAGGTATGGCTGTCAGACATGTTGTAATCCAGCTGCTCACACCGCCACGTCATTGAAAAAAATGGAGCTAAGCAAAACACATATATGTGGAAGTGGCAGGGGTGGGGAATTTACAGGGTTCATGTGCAATTCAGGTAATTCATCTGTAACTGAATTAACCCAAAGCTTCTCTTTATCCATAACTCCACAAGAGAGTCTTCTTCACAAAAAAGTTTTCTTTTCATTGGAAGACAAGATTTCATTGGAAACAAATTTTGGATGATTTTTTTTCATTTCTGAAATGTATTTGAAACAGAAAAAAAGCAGAGAAAAAACAATTATTTAAAAAAGATTCCAATGTTTTCATTCTGAAATTGTGAATTTCCCCCACCACTCCAATATCTGACTGTTTCCCATTTGCCAGTAGTTACATCTTAGCACTTAACAATGTTAAATGTGAAAGTGTTACTTTCCCTCTGAAATTAACACTTTAAAAGACAAAGTAACACTTTCACTTTTAACCCTTAACCCTTAAAATTGAAAGTGTTACTTTTAAAAGTGAAACATAGTTTATTTAGCTCCCTTTTTTTTCTCTTTCCCAGCTGAAAAAACTGGGGAACAGTGAGAAAGGTCGATAGGGAACTACTTTACCACATTTTATACATTGCCTGTGAGAAAACTGAAATTTCCCAATGGGAAAATTTCAAAAGGGGATTTTCCTACTAAAATGTTCCTGGGGGAAAATCTGAGTTTTCTAGCCCGCTCTAGAAAAACAATTGTACCAGAAGGAGGGTCTGTAGAAGAAAAAGAGAGATGAGACAAACAGATTTGCAGGTCTCTGGAAACAAAAAGAAGAAGAAGAAGAAGAAGAAGAAGAAGAAGAAGAAGAAGAAGAAGAAATGGAGATAGAATTGAGGAAGCATAAGGGTGTGGGTCAACAGGCTGGAAGAAATGAGATGCAGTAAAGCTTAATCAAGAGACCACCACCTTTACTAGGCATTCTGACTCACAGTACCCCCAAGTGTCTAACTCACAGTACTCCCAAAGATCTTGAGTAAAACTCTGTTCTATATTGATTATAAAGTTTCCTCTATTAAAACCCAGATTTTTTTGTGGTTCCCTGAGAAATTGCTTAAATATTGGAAGTAGCAGACAAAGCTCTGAAGCAGAGGAAGACAACAAGCTACTACAACAAAAGATTATGTACATCTGGTTGAAGAAGGAGAGAGAAAGATTTTCATTTGGGTTTTATTTTAATGATGGAAGACAAACTAACCTAGTTAAACACATTCTTATATTCAGAGTAATTTTTGTTAATTGGAGGTTACATTTTTTTTGTTTACATGCTCATTTTGAAATATCTTCATTGAAATAGTTTGGGTGACTCCTGATTTATACCGTTGTAACTAAGGGCAGAATTTGACTCTAACTAAGCTTAACAAGTTCTGAAACAGTCAGCGAAACATCTGGAGTCAAATTTTCAATATGAAGGCACAAAAAAGTATTGTATATTCATATACACAGCTGAGGAGCCCATTGTACTCAGTAGAAATACCCTCAGTTGGAAGTTTTGCAGGATCAGGCCACTTATAACAGAAACCCTATAGCTCATCATTGAATGAATTTTAATTACCTGGCAAGTGAGTTCACACTTTTCCCCTCTCCAACCTGGAGCACAGGTACAGGTTCCATCCAAAGCATTGCAAGCCCCTCCATTAAGGCACTGGCAAGTTAAATTACAACCAAGACCCCATGTGCCACTGGGACAGTTTATTGAACAATCCACACCATGCCAACCTGCCACAACAAAAATGAAGTGTCATATTAAACAAGGACATGTTTCTCTTCCTTTGCTGGGAGGTTCCTCTTTAGGAATCTCTCAGTGACACACAGCAGCAAGGATGGCCATGTAGCCTATGAAAGAGTATTAGTCCTCCCAGCTGAGGCCTTGCTCAAGTTCAAACAGAGGTGTCCTTGTGCACCTGTAACAGCTGTGCACAGCACACTATAAATTGGTGTCAACATTTGAAAGCAATTAATAGTACATCTGAAGGGAAAACAGGACACCTTGAGAATGCTCACTGAAATGCACTAAACTATTTTGAATTTTGCAAGGGACAGCATAAAAAAAATAATTTATTCCTTAGAAAATATGGTCAGTTCTTCTTAAAAACAAAGTTGCTCATATAGGGTATGTATTTGCTACTTCTTTAGTAGTTTTTCTGATGGGCTCTTTGCAGACTATATTCAGTGCAGACAGAGCTATGGTGCAGTCATAACAGTGATCTTGGCAGAAGAAACCAAGGATAAAAAAAATAGATCAGTGAAAAAGTCATTATGTGAGATGGGTTTTTCCAAAGACAGATATGAGATGCTTCAGGAGATTCCCCACTTCCTTCTGAATATTTAAAAATAACCCCAGTACAAATTAGAAGATGCCTATAAGTTGATGCTTCAAACAGTGATTAAGTCAGAGAAATGACTCAGGAAGTACACACTGAAGTAAGCAGAAAAGCAGAAAGCTTTTAAAAACATGATACTATACATCTATTGGATATAACAGCCAAGTAGTCATATGCTATCATCGACAGTGACACAAGTTAGGTTTCTATTTCTATACTCTGTTTACAGTAAGCGGAGGTAAAAATAACTGTACTGAATCTAATCAATAAGCTATTCAGAACACATGTTGTCATGAATCTGCCTTGTGCTCTGGATTTCTAACTACAGAACTTAGGGCTTAATTCAGGAAAAAATATTTGTTGCAAATATTGCATTGTAATAATTAAAATATGGAAACACATTTTTCCACAATATTCTTTCCAGGATTTGTGTTCTATCCCTTCATGCCCTACATTTCATCCTGTAATACAAGCATCATTAAAGTAAGCAATTCCATGAAGAATCATATGAAATTTGGAATGTTTCTAGTACATCATATTCCCCAAACACTCTCTGACCCACCCCCCACAAATCTGTCCCACTTCCCCCTTCACAGACTCATCACTGTCTTGCTCCCTGTTCCATTGCCAGAGCTGGGCAACAACATGGTTGTTAATGAAAAAATGTAGAGCAATTTTGGGGAAATAGTACATGTAAATACATGGAATATTTGAAAATGGAGGGTAAAAACCTGGTCCCACTGAAATCAATGGGGTTTAACCCAGAGCTCTTCAGAAATACCATAAAGGGATAACACATTGCAAGAGGGGTAGATATGATCCTCACCTTATTTAGCAGTTGTCTCCAACACTATTTTTGCTATGACAAGTATTTGTTTAATGCTTAGCAAAACAATTAAATTCAGTTATTTGTTCATCTTAGTATTAAATAAGTTGGGTAAAATTCTACCTTCTGTTCAATTCTCACAAGGCCCAAGCAAATGACCTTTGGGCAGGGGTCTGAGGAAAGCAATATTTCTCCTCCCAATCCAGCCATTTGGCAAAGAGCGGCTGCAAGTCCAAATCTGCCCAACGCCACTATTACAGCACATAGCTTATAGTAGTAGATTGGATGCCAGCACACCTGCTACATGGGGGATTTAGGCCTACGAATCCCTGGAGCGGCTAATCAACTAGTCACTTCCCTGCTGATTCTGCCACACCTCCAAATCCCCTTCCTGTGCCTCTAAGAAGTGAGGCACTTTAGAGGAGAGCTCCATGGCACATAGGAGATGGAGGAGTCCCCTGCTCAGCATTCTGTGGCCTGCCCATTTCCCCTGACCAATCTAGCAGCACAGCCAAGATGGTTCTCCTGCTTTTAAGGTTTTCTCCACCTGCAGATGATAGGGGGACAACCTCAGGCTCTGTGTGTGTAAGAAAATATCCTTACATGTACCTTCACCTTAAATATTCCTTTGGACAGGAACTACATGGAAACATGAGGCAGGGCTGTAGAACCTTGTATGAGAGAGGGAAAATGGAGTTCTTGTCATGCTCCTTTCTATCTGCAGAACACATGGCTGGAGAATTTGCAAACAGTCTGCATCCCTGCCATATACAGGCAAGGTCACACCAACATCTGCTGTGGGAGAAGGTGAGCTGGGGAGCACGTGGTACATGGAGGGTTTGCAAGTTATGGCAGGGAGAGAATGCCAAGCAGAGAAGTAGAGGGTTATGAAAGAAAGTGGGATGGGTGATACTGATGGAGGCAGAGCCAGCTGAGTGGAGTCAAAGTGGGGGTGCTGAGGAATGAAGGAGCAGTACCTCGCACTAACGATGGTGAGGCTGAGAAGGGGAGTAGGGTAAGTGTTGGGATGAAGTCAGAGAATGATTGGAGAACACAGGATTGAGCTGGAAAGGTGTGGGGGAGCCAAGGGGGAGATGATGATTTTGGGGGTATAGAGAGTGGTGCTGAACAGGCAGGAAGAATATCACGTGTCCACGGTGGGATGGAGGGCTGCAGTGACCTGGAGCTTGCTCAGATTCATGCTGATTTGGAGTGGGAGTTGAAAAGAAGTATACAGTCAAGTAGGGCTGCTGACAAATACACTCACAAGGAAACCTACAGTAACTTATGCTCAGCAGCTCCAGAGAAGAGAGCAGCATTCTAGCTTGGGGTGGGTACCAGTGATCCCCCCGGCATCCACAACTCCAGTGTGACCTGCACAGAGAGCAATGTGAAGGGTGTGTGGATACAAAGCAGAATAGTGATGGCAAAGGCAAGCTGCCCACAATTGTCTCTGAGAAGATATTTTTCTGTTTGTCACCTTTCTGAACAGTGGAGGGAGCCAGCATTGTTATGGCCTTAGTGCCTGACTCTTTTTTAGTTTAAGTTTGCGTTTATTTCTTCTTCTCTATTTCAAAAGCTCATTTTGATGTGTATAAATAACTTATACTGATGACTGATTACAGAGATGGGAGACTAATTTGTTAGGCACTCTGACCTGCTTTGCAGGTACAAGAACCATCCACCGGAGAACAGATGGCTTGATTTTTGCAGTTGCACACAGAGGAACAGTTTACTCCATAGGTTCCCGGAGGGCAAGGAGTAGCACAATCAGAATCCTAAAACATACACAAATATATTAAAAAAATATTTGACAAAACATCAACGAGAGTTCAAACAATAAAATATCACCAGCACTTTCTCTAATCCTAGATTTAACTGACTTGTCAACCCCTTTCTGAGAGACTGACTGTTGTTATAGTATTACAAGTATAAGAAAATGTGCAGACCATGTCACATTCTAGGCTGTCATCAGGTCAGCCTGGGTTTACAGGAAATCATTAAGCAAGGCTCTTAATACTCTTTAAATCTACAATAAGTATTTGTTTTACATTAGTTGATGTGGGAGAGCATGTCACATACCTGCCAGCACTTGGGTAAGCCAATATTCAGTACTACTGTACAAAGAAGCAATTTACGAAAGCAGAGTGTAATGTAAAATGGTAATGTAATGGAAAACAATTTGGACATATAAAATATTCCAAAAAATATCATTTGATTAAAGTGCTCTTTCTACTATGCACAGTATTACTGATAGAAGAAAAGAAGTACCATAGTATGTCTTCAAGGTTACATTTTTAGTATCAAATTTCTATATAAGAACAAACATCTGTGAGAACCACTGAAATCAGGTATCATGATTTGTAGAAATAACTGTATTTATTGTAGATTTTTACTATAAAATAGTTACTTAAATCCACAGATTAGTGCTGCAACAGTCACAGTTCCCCCGATTCCTTTCTGTTGTAGTAGGTATGTACTTATTAGCACTTTTCCATTCTCATCACTACATTATTTTTAAGAGATCCAAATGCAATTTTTTTCCTTTATGAGCCTGTCCCACAAGGAGCTAAGCGACTTCTGACAAGTGACAAGCTGAATGCTTTGACCTCCCAGTAACCTCACAAGAAGGAGTACACTCAGCATTTCACTGAACGGGCCCTAACTGAAGGAAGTAAAGGAAAAAAATAAACTGTGAACTTCAGAATTATTTACCTTAAATCCAGGGGCACAGATGCATTTTCCAGTCACACTATCACAGTCAGCACCATTTTGGCAGCTGCAGATCTGTTGACAAGATTCACCATAGAATCCAGGAGAACATGTCTCATTACAGTAGAGTCCAGACCAGCCTGGCTTGCAGGAGCATTCTCCAGACATAGGGTGACAGCTGGCAGAAGAAGATGAAAGGAATAAATAATTTGGGACTAAATATGACACCAAGATCCCAATGTAATTTTTTTCAGAGAACGACATGCTGTTACAGATATGTTGTTTAAAGGACTTCATATACTGTGTATAAAGATATATATTTTCCCCAAACTAAACATACACAACACACACACAATTAGTATAATGTAACATAATACAACATAAAGACACATACTTACAAATCTATGTGTTTATTTAGTTTGAAAAGAAAAGATCTATCTTTTCCATTTCTGTGTCGAAAAAACCCTACATATGCTACAGTTACCTTTCATGACTGTAAATTTCATGACATGAAAAATATTTAAATGGTGAAAAATTCAAGCTTCCATCTATGCTTCTTGGTAATTCAGCTGTAACTAAAACATAATTATTTTTCAAATAATGGTTAAAATCAGCATCTTATTTTCTTACAAAGCCCATTTAGAAATATAATCCTTTTGTCTGAGAAAGATGACGAGTTTCTTTAATAAAGCAACATTCAAGGAGTAACATGAATGCTCTTCTCTTTAAAGCTGTGGTTGAGAAGTGTATAACTGGCTTCTTTCCAAGAAATGATACCAAATCACTTTCATAGGGAGAAGTCAGAGGCACTGTCAAACTCAGTGACCTTTTAGAATGTGTCTAGTCTACACTGTACATACCTGGTGATAGACCAGCTGTCTCTACCTGAAACAGCAGTTCCATTGAATGGCCAGTCAGACAGCTGTTGCCTCATAACAAATGGACATCATCAGCTGTGCTAAGATATATGTGCTGGAAAAGTGGACACAATGGAGTACTCTGTGGCACTCTGGCAGACAAAGCACTTGTTTAATTCTCACCAAAGGAAAGCTTCAATATCCAAATCAAATATATTTACAATAGGAAGACTGTTTAAAGATAGTCTTCCGGCACTGATTGAAGTAAAGTCCCCTGAAGTGTGCTGGAAAAAAATGTGTCTAAGTCCAGACACATTAAATGACCCATGACATCAAGGAAGTTTTACATGCCTTTAGACTTCCTTCATTTGCTGACTTTGTGTGTGTGTGTGTGTGTGTGTGTGTGTGTGTGTGTGTGTGTGTGTGTGTGTGTGTGTGTGTGTGTGTGTGTGTGTGTACACATGAATAAAACTGAGAGGTGGTTTTTTTCCCTATTTGAAGGTATGAAAAGTATTTTTGGGTGTTGTAGAATTAATAATCATCATCTTTAAAATAGTCACAAGTGAAAATAGGGAATGTGGCATTAAATGTATACATCTCTTTTTAACAAAGCATGACTAGTTTGTGTAAAACTGCTGTCAATGAGAGGAAAATCTAGCCCCTGATCTTTTCAACTGAGAAGTTTAGAGTGGTCTATTTAGTGCAGGGGTTCTCAAACTGGGGGTCGGGACCCCTCAGGGGGGTCGCAAGGCTATTACATGGGAGGTCACGAGCTGTCAACCTCCACCCCAAACCCTGCTTTGCCTCCAGCATTTATAATGGTGTTAAATATATAAAAGTGTTTTTAATTTATAAGGGGGGGTCACACTCAGAGGCTTGCTATGTGAAAGGGGTCACCAGTACAAAAGTTTGAGAGCCACTGATCTAGTGTGTATGGAAACAGATCAAGCCACACCAACAGACTATGTGGTGTTTGCTGAGAACAGTCTATATATTAAAATATTAGAACACCAGCAGGTAATTGGGGCTGGAATGGAAATATTCTCAAATGAAATACATATTAACCTCAGGAAACACATGATGTAGAAAGAGAGGCAGAAATGTGTTCCCTGAGAAATAAGTTCCATATACCTAATTGCTTTTCTGTATGCCTCCAAAGGCATTTTGGATCTAATCCCCATATTTCTTATCACTACAGGAGGTATTCAGTGATATGGAAAGCATTCTCAACCTGCCCAACAATAGGCAGCACTGCATGAAGAAATAAGATAAATATATAAAAAATTAAAATTAGTGGTGCAGTGATTTCAGGAAATAAATCCTTTGAGCTGCCCCCTTTTTTTTTTTTTTTTAAAGAGTGTAGCATATGAGGCAGACAGAGGCATTGATATTCTGTGCCCCCCAGTGAGTATTAGTAAGGCATACTCGCACATATATTGATTGACACCAAAATTAGTATTCTGTAATTTGTAATTAGATGTAGGAAGCTGGAGCACTTTTGAAGCTTTTTGATGGTTCTCATGCAGTTAGCTTAATTGGCAATAAGATTTGTGTGTTAAGATAGGGAGGTAGAATAGACGTTGAGAGATGCTGCAAGTATTTCTGCTTTTTTTCCTGTTCATTTTTGTTCACAATTTAGGGACATATATGTATATTTCCTATATAAGCACTAAGATAAATTTCAGTATATTTGGTAATAATATAAATAAAGTTATTTAAGTCTGCAGTTTTCTGGCACACTTTATGCCATATATTTATTTCAATTTATAAAATGGTCTGATGAAAAAGCTATGTATATCATAGACTCATAGGACCGGAAGGGACCTCGAGAGGTTACCTAGTCCGGTCCCCTGCACTCATGGCAGAACTAAGTATTATCTAGACCATCCCTGACAGGTGTTTGTCTAACCTGCTCTTAAAAATCTCCAATGATGGAGATTCCACAACTTCCCTAGGCAATTTATATGTACAATTCCTCCATAAAAAACCCATCCAGAAATACAAAATGACCTAATGTCAACATTAAAAACACTATCAGCACACATAAACTGAATCCATCCCTCTTCATCTCATCCACTCTTATCTCAGAAAAAGCATGAGAAAATAGGTATGCGCTGAAGAGCAACATACTGGGGCTGTGTTAAACCTGAGATCATGAATAAGTCCTGAGTCAAGGCCCCACTATTAAGGATGACCTTGGCATGCCAGGTTGAGTGTTCCAGCTGATCTCAACTGCCAGGATGAAACAATGATGAAACAGAAAGCCCTGACAAGCTTATCAGATAAAAAATAATACAACTTGAACTGCATTCAGAAATTAACTGGAAAACAGGGCACTCTCTGGAGAATAGGTGTAGTTTTCTCCCTGTAAGAATTACCACTAGGTAAGTGAGGAGCTGCATTCTGTATCTTCTAAAGTTTTCAAATGATCATCAGATGCCACCCAAGTAGAGGGACTGCAGCAATCCAACCTCAAAGTGACACAGCACAGGTCCATATCCAAAAGAATTGGCCAAAGGCAGTTCTGTCTTACCAAAGGCAGATGGAAAGTCACTATTTGCTGACTCCTGCCATTTGAACCTCCAGAAGCAACTGAAGGTCTAACAAGCCCCACAGTTTGTGAACCTGAGTAGCAAGGGCAGGCAAACCCCCTAATTAAAAGGGCTAGATATTACATTCACCAATTCTCCAGGTTGTTCCTGTAACCTTCTAGTTTTATTTCTGTCTTATCTAAGTTTAGCCTCAGCCAGCTAGCTCTCATTCATGGAAAATTGATCAATAGCATCATTTGGTCTAAGAGCAGAGAGACGTGCTGCACATCATCTGCATATGGTTGGCACTGCAGCCCAAACTACTTCACATACATATTGATGAGAGAGTGTAGAATAAAACATTCCATGAGAGAGCCCTTGGAGCAGATGGCCGGTCACCCAGTACAACCCTTGGAGCCATCTAGGACAGAAGAGAACAAAGTAACTCAAATACAACTCCATCCCCGCCAGCGTCAGTAGGCATGTCAACCATATCACGTGGTCAGTATCATTCAAGGCAGCTGATGTATCTAAAAGAATCAGCATGGATGCTTGATCTTTGTTCATCAACAGCAAGTGCTCTAACCCCTTGGCAATAGAGTCAGTCAGTCTTTCTCTTCTGTTGAAGCTGTTCCACTTGATATAAATAGTTAAATATTCACTGGGCCAGAACATGGGTGGCTGGTGACCCAGCTTTTGGGGGAGGCTAGCCCCCGGCCTCTCCTGTTCTGCCCCAAGCCCTACTGCTCTCCCTCCGCTCCCACACAGGAGCCCAGAGCACCCTCACCACGGCCAACAGTCCCAGTGCCAGGCAACTACCCCCAACACCAGGCAGTGTGGTCCAAGTGCAAGGTGGGTAGTGCAGTCCCAGACACCCCAAGCCAGGACAAAGCGCAGGGAACTGCAAGAGGGAGTCTGGGGGCAGAGCCACACCAGGCTGTTTGGGGAGGCACAGCCTCCCACAGCCTATGATACCTGTAGCCCATGGGCCAAAGAGAGAGACTGACTCTGTAGCATGATTGTTAGGGCACTCATAAGGGAGATCAAGGAGGGACTTGAACCTGGGTCTCCCACATCCCAGCTCAGTGCCCTAACCACTGGACTATTAGCTATACTGGGATGTGTTAATAATTCTCTCTTTCTCCAAAATTCCCTCCTGGACCTCAGAGACCTTCCCTCTGAACATTTCCATGAAAAGCTTCCATTTTGACAAAAAATGTTTAATGGAAAAAGTCCCAATCAGCTCTACATAGACATTCCCTGATGTGTTTATGTGAGAGTAAGTTCTTTCCCACCAGGCTGGCATTTAGTCACAGAAGATAGCCAGAAACAACTGTATCATCAAAAGTGGAAGGGAAGTATCCTCAGTGGGGCCTATGTTTTCCCCATTATTATTCATAAGTTATCTGATTGCTACTAGCTGGTGGTCTTAATCACCCCCCAGCACGAAGGAAGAAGAAAAATATAAAAATATCTTGTGAAGCCTGTGAATTTTTGCTTCCCTCCCCTCACTTTTCTCTACTCAACTGTAACATGCACTTACAGACACACATGTTCCCACACCCACAACAGTGCTAAGTTCCATTTGATTTGTCATACAGAGGGGAAAATGTTCAAAAAAAGATCAGCCATATGCTGCTGTTTACATTTGAACATTTGTGATTTGATTTGACCACAAGCTGTCTTCCAGAGGTATAAATGAAGGAACAGCTGTGTTGAACACAATTCAGAAGTAATCCTTGAAATATCAGAAATGCTATACAATGCAATACTTTTCTGTCAAACTAAACTTCTACAGTAGTCTTCAATTAAAATTGCAGAAAACTGGCTAACCATAATTTATACACATAGTGCTATGAGGGCCAAATACTGCTGTTTTGAGTGCCAGACAAGGTGCAGAGAAATGGGGAGGGATTATAGTTTTTCTTACTCCTAAATTCTCTCCCCAATCCATAATTTACTGGATTTCACATCCTGTCCAAACAGTATTGTTTCAAATCACATTTCAAGTAGATGGGATAAACAGAAGTACAAGTACACCAACATACAAATACGTAAGTGAAATATGAGAGAAATGCAGCCCTCTCTTACATGGCTTGTCAACAGAAGTTATGCTGAACAATTTAAGCAATCCAAGAATTTATTTCTCACAATGCCCTCTAACAGGATCACACAAACAGAGATATTCAAAAGGAGATTTTTTCATTAATGTCCCAGTGCATTTTAATGTTACTTCTAAATTCTGAATAAAGGCTTTATTTTTATGTATAAAAAAATGTGCATCTCAGATACAAAACACAACATTGTTCTGTGTAAGAGTACATCATTTCTGCAAATAGTTTTAACACAGCAATCCGTGACAGCAAAACATTTGGCATATGTACACAAAACTTATCTGACATATTGTGTATTATTAATGGAATTATGTGTGAATGAATGCAAAATTATTGGAGTCTTTCATATAGCCAGGTGTGCTTTATAAGAAGATAAGCCTTGTCATGAGAATTATATTTTGATTGTATGCTATCTTGTCTTATCTCCCATCCCTTCCCTAGCATCCCAAAGGGATTATCTCAGAATTTCTGGTTTATAGATTTTTTATTACAACATGTTAAGGCTTTGTGGGTCCCATACATACATACACAATGCAAAAATATTTGGCTCATGATTGCCTGAAAAGAGTCATGTGATGAGTTAGTAAGTGTCTATTGTTTAGCTTCTCTGAGTCAATACTACAGAGGTATGGAGAAATGTAAATCAATTAGATTGCTTATACAAATAATTTTATTCAATTTCTTGGCATCAAACTTCACCTTTTGTCGAATGTTAGATTAAATGAAAAAGTTACACTTTTGAAATTTATAGGCATAATGGTGAGAATTCCAGATATATCTCATTAAAACAATCAGCATGCTTCCTCCCCACAATATATATATTGGGCCTGATTCTCCTCTCACATCAGTTTTGTGTGTACGGGATGGTGTACTTCCATTTACTTGATTGGAGATACTCTTAATTAATAGTACCCCAGTGTAAGTGAAAGGAGAAGCAGGTCTATTGACCTCATATGATGAAAAATGTAAAGATTTATTTTTATATGTGGTAAATTTAGACAAAGGCCAAGACCAGGTCAATATTTATCTCGTGTCAATGAATCTTGATATTCATCTTAAAATCTGATTATCAATTGCTATTTAAGGACATCAAATAAAGCTGTAAGCCAATATATCTATATCTATATCTATGCAGTTCTTGCTCTGCTTGTTATTGTGTTTCTTGCTATGATTATAAAAACATTAAATAGTCTCTCTGTCTAAGCTTTGTGGTTCTTAGCTGATTCACTTTTCCTGGAAACCTAAGGAACTTATTTCCTTATAATTTACATTCTTGGTTAAATGTTCCACCTGGAGAAAATCTGCTAAAAGATATAACAACATACCTGCGAGTGTTCTGCAAGTGACAGGGGCATTTTTTGTCACACTTGAGACCATAGACTCCCTCAGAACAAAGCCTTGTTTCACAGTGTTCTCCCGTATATCCTGGATCACAGAGACACGCACCACTAATATGATAGCATTTCCCTCCATTCATGCACTGACAGGTCTTTGCACATTGCACTCCATAAGTCCCCACTGGACATTCATCCTGGCATCTGTGAAAGTCAGAAAAAATTAGGTTTACTTGCCTTAAATTTAAAACATTTTTGGAGAATCAATGTAAAAATGTATTTTAGTTTCTGAAGAGTTTTCTCTGGACAGAATTCTTAAAATCATTATAGGTGGAGCTAGTAATTTTGCTTCTATTTAAGGTTGCCTAATACTTTGCACTATAAGCTACTGTTTTCAACTGCTTATAACTTTGCCAAATTTTAACTTTTATATGCTTGTTATCAGCCTCAGACTAAATGTTTTTTGGAAAGTTTCAGCAAAAACATTTCATTCGTTTCTGAGTACAAAAGTTAGGGGAAATAGTTTTTCCAATGTTAAATATGTCTCTCTCTCTCTCTCACACACACACACACACACCAACCACCTCTATTAATGGCTGGTTCACACAGTAGGACAACCTACTGACACTAATAGTTCCTTCTTTAGCTCAAGTAGTCATTTGTGCTATGATCTAAAACTCCTGACTTTGGACCCAGCTGATAACCATGAGGGCTGCAGACTGGGAATGTAAATATAGTTCCACATGGTTTTTCAGTTTGTTTTTTTAAAAATCCTAGAAATGACATTCAAAAACATATGTTAGAAGAAGATTGAGTGGGATTCTGGGCTCAAACAGACACAGGGTAGAACTGGCAGCCTGAGAAAAGGGGAGATATGATAGCTTTAAGCCACCTTTGTGTGTCCACGGATCCTGGGCTACTCCAGTGGCTAGCGAGACCTCCAGCAGGCCTGTCTAAATTACAACAGGCTTCCTGGGTTTCCCTAAGGACTGCTGCACTGCCTGGTATTTCTGCACTCTGCCCACACACACACATTACACCAGGACTTGTGAAGAGGTCCTTGGAAGGCAGCCACACAGCTGTCTTCCACAGTGCTTGCATCAGAGGAAATGCACACCCAGCTGAATATGGGTCTTTGGGGGGCCCTCTATGCCACTCTGGCCCTTTTGTGCAGAATAAAGAGGCCAGAGCAAGGATCTCACCCATTATGGTTGCAATGTCAAACACTCAAAAGTTAAGAAACGTAAATGGCAAAGCAAAGGTCAGTTCATCCCCAGTGTAAGTATGCATTATGATACTGACTTTAGTTACACAATCACACAGTATTTGTTCTATAGGAACCCTGCCTCATTCAGTGCACAGGATGGACAATGAAGAATCAGTAAGTTGCAAGAAGAGAAAGCCTGGTCTCTTGTGTTTAATGCTTCTCTACTGGGATTTTGGAGATCTGGATTCCCTCCTTTGCTCTGTCCCAGGTTTCCTATGTGAAGACAGGCAAGACTATCTTAATGTACAAATGGGTCAAACTAAATTTTCACAAGCATTTCCTAATTTTTGAGCACTTGACTTTCCTATCTACTTTTAATATAGTTTTTTGTATTAAATATGAATAATAAACACATTTGCCATCCTTAGTAGTGAAGCAATTTGGAATTACCTGTATAGAAGTGATTGTGAATATGATTCAATATTGTCAAAATATGGGAGTACGGCTCTGTCTTTAGAAGTAGGCTTGACATCCTAACTCTAAATAAGCCTTAAGACTTATTGCTCCTAAAGCATGGTGAAGTTTTAGTAAATAGATAGTATTTCTTCTTGGGTTTTAGCTGCGGAAACTGTTGCCAGTCAGTCACCAGAAATCCTAATTCTGCTTTAAACAAATTCAACATGTTGATGAAGGGGATGATACTGTCCCCTAGCAGGAAAGAGATTACCAAATGGCAAGCAATTGCAAAAAATGTTATTTTCTCCAGTGGAGAAAGGCTGAAAAGGAGAAGAATTAATCATTTCTCTCAAGAAGGAACTTATACTAACTAAGACCTCAGGTTGAGTTTCTTCCTGAATGGTTTAGCTAGATACTGAGGAGAGAGATGTAGTTTCCTGGAGCATGGTATGCAATATTTGGAGAGACAGAAAAATTCCTCTAGGGACTCAAGTGAAGTCATGTAAATGGGAAGTCAGTGTAGCAGGCATTTTTCATGCTGCCAAGTCACTAACAAATACTGTGCTAGGGATCTGGGTCAGTGTTTCATTTTAAATAAATTGTCAGCCTAGCAAAGGAAAAAGATAAAAAATTCAATTGTATTAAAAATAAACATTCAAAAGAAAAAACCCAACAAGGTCTGTAAATCTGTGCAAAAGAATGTTTAATAATAGATTAGTATAAATGCAAAGAGATTGGTGGAGGCTGTACTTTCTATTTAAATCAACAATTAAGCTGTAAAAACCCATCTGTACAGAGTTGTCCTGCTACTATAGGACTTGTCACCCAAACACCTGTTAACTACTTTTTAAAATGGGTTTTCACTGGATGTGTTACATGTTTTTTTATTATTTTGAAGATTGTGAGGGAACGGAGCCATCTCAGTTTGTGAGTTGAAATGATCCATTATGCAAATATGAGGATAGAAAAAGATTTAGTCACACTTTCACAGCATTCATTGTGACCCTCTCTTAGTTCCCCCACTGCTGTTGTGTTTCATTGAATATGAAGCAATTTGCTCTTTAAAAACAAAACAGGGCAGATTTCTAAAGTCTCTCTTATGAATTCTGTAGCCATTGGGATTTGTGAAGTGCAATTGGACAGGATTTAACAACTTACTCCCACAAGAACACAAAGGGGCTGAACTTGTGGGGTGATTTCAGTGAGAATTAGAGGCATTCAGCACCCCTTGCAGGATCAGGCCCTGAAAGATGAATAAGGCTTGCATAAAGGTTGTTATTTTTCCTGTGACAGCTGACATAAGAATAAAGCAAAAAGTCTATGCCCAACAGTGTTTGCTCTTTAGAACATAAGCTGGTTGTAAGGAGATAATTGAAGGTTAGGGGGAAAAAATCTGAGTTAAGACCAGCTGCTACAGATGTTTTCCACACAACACTAGTGCTCTACCAACATATGATAAAATACATACGGAGACCACTAACAGTTCCCTGTAATTCAGTCACATTAACTTTTCTAGGTTTCCGTTACGTACAACACTGAACCCACATTAAAACCTGGGGAAATTACTCATCACCAGTAATTCTGTTTGTCAGACTCCCTCATCTCCTCCCTTCCTGCAGATGATTCCAGACAATCACAATTATGCCAGGAAGCAAGAGAGTAGGCAAAGAATATTGACAGGTTGGAATAGCATGGAGCTGCCTATATATATCCTTTGCCTTTCATTATTCTTTGCCTTCTGGCTTCCAGGTATACAGCACCTAATGCTGACAGCTCGAAATCTTCTACAAGATGAAATACAAGGTGGGTGAATAAAATCCTACCTTTCAAGGATCCAAGCAGCACAAAATATGGCACTTGGTATGATTTCAATTCAGTCTGAAATAGAAAACTACAAGTATTGTGCGACAGAGTAGCCCTCACCTCCAGTGTCCTCCAGTGTCAGGCCATGGCACCATGTACCCCCGAAATTGGAGGCTAGGTTTGAAATTGCAATGTATCCTCTCCTGAGTCAATTTTACAGTCTGAGGGCTGGAATAGCAACAGTAGCGCCTTTACAACCCACATGTAGAGGTTTCCAGTCACTAGATCCACATAGCCTCAGACTTTTCTTCTGGCCTCCCCAAAACTACGTCCTATGTCTTTCCCAGTTTGGAACAAGAGAGAGCCCCCTGTGCACAGTAGCTTTGAATCTGGACATTCTCTGCTTCAAACACAATGTCTCTTGGAACGGCACTAGGAATAATTTCAATCTTCACGACTGTGCCTTAAACACAGCACTGACCCCAAAGTAAAGAGTTTGTAAATACCAAAACTCCTTCCAATTCCAACTCAGAAAGAGCAGTTTGGGCCAATCATTTTTTATGTCATTAAGACAAACCTGACTTTCCATCTGAGGGGAAATAATTAAACTGGTTTTTAATTAACCCTAATGTTAAAAGTATCCCTGAATGGACTTCCGAAATGAAATCAAAATTAGGATTAATCCCAGCAGGGAAACTACCTAAGGGACCAAAGAGGTTTGTGCTAAAACATAGAAACCACTCTAACATGCAAACCTTTTTCATGGCTCCAGCCATAGACAAGGACTATTAGTTATTCATTTTATAGTAGTGCCTAGAGGGGACCCATTGCGCTAAGGGACTGTACAGATTTATAGTAGGAGGCAGACCCTGTCCTGAAGAGATTACAGTCTAAACAGATGAGACAAATGGAGAGAGAGAAAACTGGTACAGAGAACATCCATAGATTCAACGGTAGTTGGGAGTGGGCACAAAACAACAACCCACTTGGCTACTCCTTTTCACACATACATGTCAGAGGAGGCTGTGGGATAACACAGAAGATAGTAAAAAATAATGAGCATTTTTTTCTTTTGCTTCATTTAGGTAGCAGCACCATAAAGACACAAAGTCAATTTCTGATCAAGGGATTTCTTTTCTAAAGCCTCCATCAGACTTTCTTTCATGTAGCTTTTGAGGAAAAATTAACAGCTTTTTCGAAGAGTAAAAATCTGTTGAATTTTTTACACACGTTTTGTAAAAAGACATTAGTTATTTTGAAGATGATTCTGTACATCTTGCTATCTAGCACAAATACTGAAAAGCCAGTTTCCTCTTTGATCATTCTAAAACATATAACCCATTTTCCTGATGTACTTTTTAATAGACATTTCACTTGGGGGTTTTTAGAGAGAATATATGATCTCAGCTTGATGTTTTCAGTTTGTGCTTCTCTGTGTTTTATGACTGAACTGTTAAAATCAGAATGACACCACCACCTTATTAAAAGCCCTAAAGATTTTATGATGCATTTCACAGCAGGCTGACCTTCCTACTGAACAGGTTACCATGCACAGAGCCAGGATGTGGAGTGTTTCACAGCTTTACATGCCAGAGAAAATCAGAGAATATTTATTGATACAGGCCCTATACAAATTACACGATGTATTGACTGGTGCATACAAATGTACACAGAGAAACAGAAAGACAGATAGATAAATAGGGCCAAATGCTGAAATCCTTACTCAGGCCACACTGACACTCAAATCATGAGATGTGTTATGCACCCATGGGAGTTCCAGGTGCACAGCACCTTCCAGGATTTGGCTAAATGAGAGATTTAGCTTGAGAACTCGAAGATTTGGCCTACAGCTAATACTGTTTTTCTGCCTATTGAAGAAGGAACCAATTCTCTTCCCCAATACATGAAAAAATAGTCTCCTTGGAGATATCACAATATCTTTGTATGATTGGCAGACTCTGCTTACAAATGGGGCACTTCAGAGCAGAAGAGAGGTTCTTAACAGAGATAAGTGGGGGAAACATGTTCAGCTCCTGCCCGCCCTGTGCCTAGCTCAAGCCAGCGCTCTTAGTCCCTCAGTTTCATGAGCACTGATGGTGGGATTTTCAAAAATGCTCAGTGCTGACCTAATGCTTCTGTTGACATTAATAGAAGAGTCATTAGGACAATGCTGGGAGAAAATCCCACCTACATGTTTACTCACTGGGGTTGTGCAAAAAAAGGTAAAGGAGAAATTTTGCAAAATGGTGATCAAGAAATCCAACAAAATTAGACCAAATTTCACACTGCAATTTTTTTAAAATTGCATTCTCATCAAAATATTTGTTTAGGAAAGAACCTCTTCCATCCTCTACTGAAGACTGGTATCAATGAATACCTAGTGGGCTGTGTTCAGAAATGATGGCTAAGGTGGCATAAACTGGACTCCCTGGAATTTAATTAGATCTCATTACACTCACTTAGACTCTATTAGACATACTAACAGACATTTGCTGGTGTATAAGTGAGCCTGAAGTTATAAATTGATATAGGGAGTAGTCCAACACCTGTTCACACCATCCTGTTAGCTGCTAGTAGGAACACAGAACACAACAAGTACTTCCCGCCATGGCTGGTCGACTGGTGTGGAGTAGCCAATGGGGCCATGGCCTTCTGACCCATCCATACCACAGAGAGATAAGTAGCACCCTAGCAGGGAATAGGCCCAGCATGTTGGTAAGCACAGGGACTACAACTATGCCTGGACCCTATGCAAAAGATGAAAGGCTCTTTGTACCTCAAACTTCTGCAAGGGATAGACACAGTGTGGCCTATCATTGTTTCTGATTTGTAAGGTCAAATTACAGCAAGACTTGAATCTCAAATGAGAAAAATAGAAGCCACAACTGTCTTTAGAAACACATGTGTGCAGCATGGAGATTCTCGCGTATATCGTCCTGTCTCTCATGAAAGTGGTTTGTGCTTTCATTCTGATTTGCCTGTGTCTGTTTAAATGCATGTAACACAATCTCCAATGTTTCTTCACAGAGGCAAACATTTAATTTTGGCAACACTAATAGCTCTGAATTGGCTGTTTTTCTTCTTTGGGGTTGTTTATGTTTTTTTATGGTTGGTTGGGTTATCCCCACATCCTGTGGATGCCTGCACTGGAATTGCATGTGGAATGTGGTGATGGTACCTATCATTGTTGGCAGAGATACTACGGACTAACCCCAGTGATTAAGTTACTGTGGACTTCAGCAACTGGGTTGTGTACTGTTTAAAAGGTATGCAGGAAGGTGCTTCTTTCAGAACTTTCTACCCCTCTATAAGGGAAAAATGTTGTTATGTTCACTTTTGCTATGAAACACATTTGATGGACATTTTAACTGCAGCTAGGCAATGAAAAAGATTAATTTCTTCTTTTGAATTAAAATGCTTTGAAAAGAAGACAACTGGTAGCCCAGTTCAGAGCTTCAAGACAACTGGTAGCCCAGTGATCCCAAATGGATCAGCGCTTCTTCAGTGACCTCATCCTATAGCCACCATTGATCCATCTCACCCCATTATTGGTTCTCAAACTATCTCATTCTGCAGACCCCTCAGCAAGGGGCCTGTACATTACTGGGGGTACACTGGGCACAGTATGAGAGTCCTTAAACTAAACCATTTCTCATAGGGACTAAAACATCTTTCAAGAATTGAACTGCCACCTTTACTTTTGATTCATTATCATTTAGGTGACATAACTGACAAATCTATAAAACACTTTGAATTATATCACTGATGATATGCTTCCACCTGCTTCCTAGTGTTTCCTTTTGCTGTAAAATCCTTGGTACAATTTGGTAGAAGTGAGTTTTACTTACCGTTCCCCTGTGTAACCTGGACTGCAGTGACATTGCCCTGTTGCTGAGTCACATGTCCCTCCATTGTGGCATTGACACTCCTGGGAGCAGTTCTTTCCATAACGACCCTCTGGACAAGGCTGACCACAGACTGTGCCCTGTTTACAAACAGAATCCAAATGTTAGGCTTGGGACTGCAGCTGTGTGGAGAAGAAGAAGAGAAGGGGCTTGGAAAGAAGTGAGGAGATTAATGGGATCTTGTATCAGACTGCTTATGCTCTTCTAGAAAATGCCAGATTCATTTTTAGCCTTAAACACAGAGTATGTTTTGTCAAAATGAAAAAAGTAATGCAACATTTTTGTTTTGGTCAAAAAATGAGAACCAAAAAAAAGTTCATTTGGGTTTTCACCACATACACTCTTTTCAAGTAGAAAAGGAGAGGAGGGGACAAAAACTAAAAAACGTTTCAATTTTCATATTATTGTAAAATTCTATGAAATATTCCAAAGAAAGCCAAATTTTTTAATTTTGTGTGAAGTTTTTCGCAGAAAATATATTAGCATTTTCTGAGTAGCTTTAACTAAAAACAAAACACAGCAAGAGCAATAGACATCAGTAGGGAAAGAAGACTGAGGGTAACAGCAATAAGATCACATGGTACATGTGTACAGTTGGATGGTTTGGAATCTAAACTTTAAATGTTTCCCTTTTAATTATTTAAAAATTCCCTGTCACATCATTTTAACTCCCTTTCCACAGCCTGCCAGAAATGGTCACCCGGGGCTCACTGCCTATTATTTTATATATTATTTGTTTTGTTTGTTTGCCCCCTTACTATATATAGACAAGCTCCAACCACCCTGGTATCTAGCATGATTAAATTTGTTGGTTGTTGGATATAAACTGTTGAAACAATGGCCTCCGTTCTTCTATAGCATTCGCTTCCCCATGTGGGGCTGGGAAACCAGTGGAGCCTCTCATGTTTGCCCTTGTGGTAGGAATGGGTCCTTGCTGGCGTGAGGTGCAAAGGGATAGAAAGTCTATTGATCAGTTATGAAGCGGATGTTCTGATGTCACTGTATTCCTGGGCTATGAAGGTGCCACCAGAACCTGTCCATTACCTACTTTTCTTTTAAGAGGGTAGCATCATATATTTGGAAACACATGTGAAGGCCACCATAGGAGTATTTAATGGTGCTGCTGTTCAAAATGTAACAGTTATATCAAATTATATCCACAAGGACATCACTTCTGATCAAGTTCCAAAAGATGCTGTTTGCATGCCTGCAGAAAGCACATTTTCCTTTTCCCACTCTTTGAAAAGGTTAACAAGGCAGTCCAGAATTTATATTGGATTTTGATCCCTTGTGGTGGTACCATGTGCTAAAATACATTTCCTTTTGTTCCTGGCTTCAGTCACACTGTCTTTGCTTTTCCAATTAAACTTTCTCCTGAAGTTGCCTGAAATCCACAAACATGGAAATTTACCCAGTTTATATTTATTTTAGAAAGCAGCTTTACCATCCATCCAGGTGGGCAGGCACATTCCCCAGTCACATGGTGACACACTCCTCCATTCTGGCATGGACATCTTTCTTCACACTGTGGCCCATGTTTGCCGGGGGGACAAAGATCCTCACAGCTAAACAATTGGTGCATAATGAGTATAATTGTTATTTATATGCAAAGTTCAGTCTCTCCCCCTCTCTTAGGCAAGCACTCAGAAATAATGGGAAATAACCTTTATGGGATCAATGACATGAACATATGGAAATAAAATTAGCAATTAAAAAATTGTAAGTGTATGCATCTTTCCTTAAAGATATTTCTTTCTAGAAAAAACAAGTTTGGTCTTGGTATGGACAAAGATTAAAACTCTCTGCTAGAGAGATTAACCCAATCAAGTGCATTTTTCTATGCTTAATTTTCCACTACAGGGCCAATCTCTGTTGGCTGAATTTTATAAAACTTGGACAGAATTTGGACCATATTTTATGGGCCAAACTCATTCCTGCAGGTACAGGGATTGCAATTTGTTGTCCCTTTTGCCTTCCAAGAGGCAGCTGCTTTGGCAGCAGTGTTCACCTTCTAAGCTGGGCATAGGGAGCCGCTCTATTTAGCAGCCAAGACTTGACATGAACTTCACTAGCAGAGACTCTTTAGGGAAAGCTCTGAATCAGGACACTGTTGTCTTGCATGGCCTTGTTTCCTCTTGGGCCAGTCCTGTTCCCTTATAGACTGTGCCAGCTAGTTTTCTACCAGGAGTTTGTGCATGCAAACAGAGTGCTGCCCATCCAACTATCTATTGCGTGTGTTTAAATACTCATTCATATGCCCCCCAAAATGTGAGCATATGTACAGAGAATGGTTTGAAAATTTGGGCTTAATCCTTAAAATTCAACCCCCAAATCTTAAACTGTTGACTGCTACCTAATGCAGCCAGGACATTAACACTCAAATTATGGGATGCATCTGCCCTGTCCCGATATTCCATTGCAAGAAGTAGGCTGGAGATGAAGTGGTTAATTTAAACACAAATCTAAAAGCTGAAGTCAATTCTCAAACTTATACTAAAACCTAAATGTAAACCATACTACTCATTAGTGAAGATTCATAACCTCAGGAATGCTTTTGTACAAAGTTGCTGGTGCTACCAGTGCAACAGCTGTACCTTACCAAGAGCTTTTGCTTTAGCATTTTAATAACATTCATTGATAAGTATACAGAGGGACTTATAATCAGATATAAGTATTGGTAAGTTTTAAAAGAAGCACTTGCAGCATAATGTTCACATAGGTTACTAAATACTAAATATTTTACCCTGGGGTTAGTGCCATGCCAAACCCGCCTTCCCAAGAGTAAATAATATACCCTCTGCTTACAAAGCACCAGTATATCCAGGAGGGCATCTGCATTCTCCAGTCACATGATCACAGGTGGCTCCATTTTGACACTGACATTTTTGGTGGCAATCATTTCCATATGTTCCCTGGTCACAGCGTTCCTCACAGCGCCAGCCCTTGAAACCAGAAGCACAGTGGCAGGCTCCAGTGATGGGATTACATAAGGCTCCATTTTTGCACTGGCAGCGACTACTGCAGTGGGGTCCCCAGTGGTCACTATCACATGCTGAGGAAGTGGAAAGAAAATGTCATAGCACTTCTATAAGCATGCATGGTGCAATGCAGAAGACAAGATGGCTTTTTTTATGACACAGAAATGGTAGTGTTATCCTTGTAGAGACACCCTCTACAAGGATACCAGAGGCCTGGTCCACACTAACCCCCCACTTCGAACTAAGGTACGCAAATTCAGCTACGTTAATAACGTAGCTGAATTCGAAGTACCTTAGTTCGAACTTACCACGGGTCCAGACGCGGCAGGCAGGCTCCCCCGTCGATGCCGCATACTCCTCTCGCCGAGCTGGAGTACCGGCGTCGACGGCGAGCACTTCCGGGATCGATCTGGGATCGATTTATCGCGTCTAGACAAGATGCGATAAATCGATCCCAGAAGATCGATTGCTTACGGCCGGACCAGGAAGTAAGTGTAGACCTGCCTGATTTATTAAGTGTCTTGATAGCCAGATAGGACTTAATTTCCTGTTTACAAGTATATGCCTTAATCTGCACTTAAAATAAACTGAAACTTCGTCTACAGTGAAATAAAGGTAAGTTCCAAATTCCTTCAATGCATTACGATGTGAAACTGAAATTATGATGATAGTGAATCATTAGTTACATGGTCAAAGGGTCATATTCTCCATCTGGCTACTTACTTCAGTGGAGTTGTATGAGTATAAACGAGAGCAAAATTTAGCCCATAATCTGACTTTGGAGCCATAAACATATATCAGAATCCCACAATGAAGTTATTCTATGTAAAGATGAATTCATTATAAGAGGATCACACTGCATGGCAATTCTTTAAAAGCGAAACTTCCAACTAGTTTACATACTTACAGCTATTTCCTTTCATGTTTTACAATACTATTGGTTGACAGTGCTTGTAAGCAATGTAATAAACATTCCATCAAACAACAGAAACTAACTGTTATTTGGTTAAACAGTATGGTGATCTATACCACAGACAGTAAGGCTAACGTTTAATATTTTGAGTTAACCCAATTTGTTTTTATAATCATTCTACTATGTATTTTTGTTTTCTACATTCTACTCCATCAGTAGTAATGATAGTAAACCCTACTCAGAATCTTTTGTTTTCTAACCTTCAAAAGAAATCTTTAACAGTAAGAAAAGATTTGGTTAAAATGAGAAATAGGAGTTTTCAATAACAAACCAGAAGATAAAGGTCACCTACAGTTCACCAGAAATGTGCTAATCATAAAGGTCAAAGGATCTGCTTTTAATTTTTATGTTCTGCTGATAACAATAGTGCAGTGGTGAAATCTCAGTTGCAATCACTGGATGCCCTTAATGACTGACCACCATTGTTCACTCAGTCTTCTCCTGGGGCAGAGCAGCCAAGCAGAGAACAGACCTACTTTCTTAGAGCGAGACAAAAGAACTCAAGACATCTCCTTGGGGTAAGAATTGCTCTGCTATAGGAACTGATCACTCAGACTACACAAATAAACAGGATTAGGGTCCTTTAAGGATTTTTTTCCTTCTGTATGACTTGTGTCCTGGTTAATTCCTAAGAGCTATGGCATGCTTTGAAGTGACAGTTTCCTCTCAAACAGTATTTTCCTAAAAGGTCACTGGAACATGCTTTCCACAATGTAGCTATTGTTTATGTACACATACCGTGGCTATATATATATAAATGGAGTAAACCAAACATGTAGTAACTGCATCTCTTTCATTTCTTCATTCTTGTCCCCTCTCTTCCTCATTTAGCTATTTAAACATTCATTCTTATGTGCTGGACTATCTGTACAGTGCACAATGTATTTCACACAAGATGTATGTCTTCCCTCATTATAGCTCACAGATAAGCCCAGGCCTGGCAACACAATATTTTGAAAATGTCTAGATGGAGGAAAAGTAATCCTCATGCTGAATCAATCCTCAACTTCTCCTCAGGAAACCAACTGTTCTGAGAGGTATGTATGTGTGCAGTGGATTTGTGAGACAGACAGATGTTCTCTCGGGACTGTATGGAGGCCACCAAAATCATTTTCTTTCACACCCCATCATGGATTCATATTACAGTCCCACTCCTGCTTCCAATTGAAAAGGACAATTCAGCCATTCCTGATAGAGAAATTAAAAATAAACTTGAACGTTTTGGAATGTTTGAAAAACCCTCTGTGAAGAACTGAAGGATTTAAAATTACCATCAGACAGCAGCTCTTTCAAATAAAATAAAATGAGCCATATGCATCCCCCTGGTGGTGTTACATCAGGGTGAACTTGGCCTAACCTTTCTTAATATAAAAAGCACCACTAGGCAAAAAGAAATTTATTTTTGGCTTACAGTTTGCAGCTTGTATTATTTTACCAATTGCTGGAAGTGGGATATTTGATGCAATCCACCAACATTCACACAGAGGTTTGGAGAGAGAGTTTAATGAGTCTCAAAGACATGCAGACAGCCTTTGCTACTGTATACCTGCCACAGTAACAGTACCAGACAATATGCACAATGGCAGGATTACCACAAACTGTATCATTTGTGAAGCATTGCAGGCCTTCTGCTCCATTATAATGCATTTTAACAGCTACATCATCAGACTGTCCCTTAGAGATCTACTGAAGTTAGAGATGAACATAGTGCATCTCTAAACTTGAACTTTTCTAGACTATTTTACTGTAAGAGGCATGTGCTGCACATTGTATGAAATTTTATTGGTTTCCTGGTGTGCTTTTCTCATTTTGTTTGCATGGGGCCTATTAAAATAAAAACACTAGTGCTCACGCTTTAGTTTTCCAGTCTCATGGTCACCCTCTGTAGAGAAGGGTGAGAGGGTGGGAAACAAATATTGACTACCTAGTTATTTCACTATAGCATAATGCCAGAGTATTTTACCAGAACAATTACTGCTGTAAGGTAGTCTATTACACTAGGTCTGTCACTAGCCTACTCTCTAACTGTGAGTTATGGGCACCACTTCAGAGAAAGCTGAATGATTAATGGGATTAAATAATATTCTTGCACAAGATAGATAAATTGCATACTTTTCTTCTGTATATCACTCTAATCAATAAGGTCTCTCATAGGAAATTAAAGTGATTTATCAGAAACAGATACTTAAATTACAATACACAAAACAAATATGGGCAAAGGGAAGGGGTAGAAATGCTTCCTGTAAAGAGATTTGTTTATTTTTAAATTATCTTTGGAGGCTAAACTTACCAAATATTACATCAGCCTATTTCTACTCCTGCCTCATATTCAAAAACTAAGACAGGCTGGAAGTCACACAGCTGTTAATCTGGTAAAAAGAGTACTCTTTGAATTAATGAGTATCCTCAGGTTACAAACTGTCAGCTAGAGTTCAATCAGAATAGCTACTATAACAACCGTCCTTACTACTCCAAGGTCACACACACACACAGACAAACACACAGGGGCAGAAGAAAGTGTCAGCTAGAGACTTCTACCAAACCGTATTAGGGTAGTAAGTCATCTTTCACAATGTAGGGCATAAGGGAGGGGAAAGAGTACCACACAGTAAAAAGAAATAAAAGTCCCATATTCAGAACTGTTTCAGCAGAAAATAATAAGACTCAGCACTAACAATTCAGGGAATTGATTTGAGTCCTATACCAAAGCAACTCAGAATCTATGCACCAATGACTGCTCTCTCAATGGGTCATCATGTTCATGAGCCTCAAGAACTAAGTTTTGAGATGTGTAATGTGAATGGTAAAAACTTGTTTCTTTAATGTGATTATATTAATGTATTATCATGGACCTCACCAATCAGTAGCTGATGTTGACAATAGCGATGTTCTATTTGCAAAGTATTTTCATCATTATTCCTAGTAGCTAGAGAACGTTTATTCCTTATTGGGTGAAATCCTAGCTTCACTGAAATCAATGGCAAAACTCCCACTGATTTCAGTGGGGCCAGGAGTTAATCCCTGGATTTATAAATAATGAAACAATATTTTTCAAAATATTCTGGAACAGATCTTCACTGTCATAGCTCCATTGACTTCAATGGAGTAATCACAATTTGCACCAACAGAAGATTTGCCCCACCATATCCATATTGCATATATTTGGTCTAATCTGATCTCAGTTTCACGGGCACAGCCTCTTCAAAATACCAAACACCATTCCTGCACACACTATATGCAACCTTAGTTTTCTCAATTTTAAATAAAACACAGTTTTCCAGAGTTACTGTTCAAAGTCAACTCTTTTGTGGGAGTCATAGGGATCTTATATCCTACATCTCACGCTGTGGGAAGAAACTCAGAGAAATGTTTGCCAAAAACTGCATAGTAGACTTTTTCGCAAAGAAAAATATTTGGTGCCACTTACACAGTTTGTTCATCTGAGAATAATATCTTTTTAGTCCCCTACTGTATGTCCTCTGTACATCACACAATGTTACAAATATAGGACAGCAAACATTCCTCTCAAAAGGCTCTCAGTAAAAGTGAAGGCATGCCTTTGGGAATAAGGGCATTATATTATATAAACCCTCATTTAAAATGCATCAGTATGATATGGAACCCTAAGACAATATAAAGTTACCAACATAAAAACAAATTATAAATGCTCTCTGAAGCGTAGTGTCAGATGACAACTTTATGAACAGAAATGGTCCCAGAGCTTCAGTTGCGAAGAACCTTCTTCAAGGAAAAAGCAAAGGAAGAAAATGTGTGATGCAAATTGGTACTATTCTTGGGGCTTTTGTATGATACTTGAAGATTTAAAGTTGAGTATTTCATATTATAATAACTTTAATGCACATTGTTATTATGCTAGACCGGTCTCATTTTTATGCACATGGCTTATCTAGCCTGGAAGTGACTTGCAAATTAGGTAGGCAAGGTGTCCTGATATTTTACAGTGTGAGAAAGGAATTTGTATAATTAGAAGTACACCTTTTTGGTTTTATAACTCTTATATTCCTTATAAACAAAAACAATGTGTCAGTCCAATTTTAACATGACCTGATCTCTGTCTCTCTATGTTGATTGCGCTTGAGAAGGTAACAAAAAGAGAAGCATGAATGAGTCCAAGTTTATTCCTGACAAATCCATCTTGATCACATGTAATTCTGAGCTTCTCTAAAGAATGGCATATGATGAGAGCAAAATATGGCTATCCAATCAAGTCAAAGAACATTTCAGAAGAAAATTCCCCTTAGAAACTCAACAAAGACAACTACCTTACATGTACACTATAAAGTTACTTATATAATGTCATATTCAGGATGCAACATGTTTATGGCAAGTTATTTAAAGGTCTGACTTTCTTGTGTTTTTCTTTTTTTGCTAAGGCAAACATGGATGTTAAAGTAAAGAATCATACTAAAATTAAGATTTATTTTTCTTAGCATCTTTCTTTGTTCCTATCAGATAGGTGGTACGGAGATAACAACATACTATTTGATTCTGGCTCAGAACTGTTCCTGGGATTGTACAGCAAAACATTATAGTATGTATCTGGAAACAAATGCCATTTATACTGCTGCCAAAAACAGAAGAGACCTTTATCAGAGTACTAGACTAATATAATTTTAATCTCCTTTCCTGTGATGCCTGAAGTAATTGCACAAGTCTAACCATAAAACACATGTATGAAAATGTGTTTTTTGCAACCACAAATTGTGGGTCAGAGTGAGCTGCTCACTCATTTGGGAATGTAATTTTGGCAGCCAAAAATTTAAATAAATAGCAACTGTAAAAGTGAAAAATCTCATCCCCTGTCCCTCTAAACCTCCAAACATAATTTCTTTAGCTGAGTTCAAAAGGTCGAGGTCTATGGTACATTAAGGTTGCTTTGCACTGCTTCAGCTGTGCAATAACTGACTTAACCAGCCTGTAGCCTGGGCATCATCTTTGACTCACACTCAAACCTCTCTCCTCACCTTCAGGTTACATCTCAATCTTGCTGATTCCTTCTGCATAACATCTCTAAGATATGTTATTTCCTATTCTTCCACACAGCAAAAACTTTTGTCCAGGCTCTCATCATCTCTTGTCTCAGTTACTGCAACATCTTTTTTCTCTGGCCTTGACAAATACAATCTTGCCCCACTCATATCCCTTCAGAATGCTGCTGCAAATATAATTTCTCTAGGCTGTCACTCTGACCATGTCACTTCTCTCTTTGCCTCCCTCCATTGCACGTCTCTGTTGCATCACATATAAACTATGTATCTTCTCTTTCAAGGCTCATTCACTATCAAGATGTCAACTCTTGCCTCCAATTGGCCCAGGGTGCTAGCCTCCATTGGCAACTTGTTAAATTTTCAAACAAGCACCTTTGTGCTTTTTCCCATGCTGTTCCTCACACTTAGGAGGAGCTCCTCATAAACATCCAGAAAGCTACTTCACTTTCCTTCTTCTAAACACTCCTTAAAACTCTCCTTTGCTGTGATGCCTACAAAAACTTGACAACAACTAGGCTGCTGGTGTGCTGTGACCACTGCCTAATGTGCAAACTAATACTGTCTCACTGTTTCCTTGTACTTCCCCATCTGTCTATGTCCATCTGTTGTCTCTTGTCTTATACTTGGATTGTAAGCTCTTAGGGGCAACGACTGTCTTTTGTTCAGAAGCACCTAGCACAATGGAGTCCTGGTCCATTACTAGGGCTCCTAGGCACGATGGTAATTCTTCTTCAAGAGACATCTCTGATATGGAAATTATCAATTGTAACCTCCCGCCTTTATGATCATGACAGAATTGTAAAATTTCCACTCTCCTTTGGCTACCAATCCATCTGATGATATTACCAATGTAACCGGCTCTCTTTCTTTCTCTTCCTGGTTTGCCTGCAATCTTGCCTGATAGCGCAAGTGCTAGAAGAAGGTTGCTCTGCGATTGGAGAGTTATGTGGCCCCAAAAATATGTTATTCTTTTACCTAGGGTCTCAAGTAATTGTGCTCTTTCTAAATTCATCCTTCTTGTCACATCTTCATTCGTAGTTTTGTTTATCCAGGAATGTTTTTAACATTTTTCAATAACACCAAAACTTGAATGCTCTGGATTCCTTTAAGCGTCCACCTCTCACATCCATTCAGGAGAGCTGATCATATGTAGCACTACTTCAGCAATCTAGTGCAGATGTGCAGTTTTTACTTTTGAAAACAGAAGTCTTTGGAAATCGTTAAATACATTTTTGCAAGCTCTATTCTTTTTTTGATTTCTTCATCACATCTTCTGTCTGATGTTACTGGACCCACTAAATAGGGGATCCCACTATTCACTTGTTCTAGCACTTGACCATCAAGTTATAGGCATTGCCTACCTTATGCATCACTGTATTTACTCATTATAATAGTTTGTCTTTCTAACATTGTCATTCCATATTTCTTGCTGACATTGTTCACAGCAATAAGCAAGTTCTGAATTTCTTCCCTAGGTGAAGTGATACAAAATAGATCATCAGCATATCTTATATTGATCTGCATGCCCTGGTAGTGTCTTCTAAACTTTGCCTCATTGTACTTTCTACTATTAGTTGTGGAGATAGAATGCAATCTTGACTTACATCTTTCTTGATAGTTCATAGTTCATTCAGACTGCTGCAGACTGTCCCCTATACAGGCTTTCTATTAATTATATATCTTGAGAGTCAATATTAGATTCTTCAAGAATTTGTATCACCTTCTTGTGTTTGATTTTACCAAATACCTTCTCATAACTTACAAAGAACATATACATTTCCCTTTGTGCTTCTCACATACTCACATAAGATCCTCAGGGCAAAGACTGCCTCCCTCATGCCTACTCCTGGGTGGAAACCAAACTGACTTCTGCTAATTCTTGTCTCAAGATGTTGATGTAGCCGCGTGCCAACAATTTTCAGCAAAACTTAAAGCGTGTGGCTTACTTGGCTTTATAGTGAAATGCCGTTCGGATTCTCCAGCATTACTAACCTTCAGTAGATGAACAAAGACTTAAAACGACCTGTGCTTCCACTCTCCTGAGCTGTGCTGAGTACAGCTTAGCCATAGCTTAGAATTTGAGCCAAGGTCTCTTCCCATAACACAGACAGTGAGAAAAGCCCTTTTTTTTATATTTCTGGAACTAATGTGTTTGAAATCCAAGTGTGGTGACTAGTGGCAGGTCTGCATGAGAATCCCAAATCCAAACACCCTGAAGTTTAGAGTTTAAATCTATATCCATATCTGAACTTTGTTACTCAGGCCCACCTCAAATACGAAGGAGCAGAACCCTTGTGAGGAACTATACTTTAAACAAGTCACTTCAACTCTACATAGACAGAGGGCATCCCATCCACCTCTCTGAAGTCAATGGGAGATTTGCAAGTGAATTAAAAATCAGGATGTAAATCCTCTTATATGTTGCATACATTAAAATATGTTCAATGTACTGTCCAAAAGATACTCTAAGCTTACAGTATGAAGCCAGAGAGGCTGTGAGTTATGTCTGTAACATTTTCTAGGCTTTGGGTAAATCACAATCTTTGCCATAAAACTGGATTGGTATTCTTTTTGGGTTTTTCCTCTCCTTTGTCCACACGGAGGTAGCAGAGGAATATTAATATCCTTTAAGTAACGTATACTATGGTAATATATCATGCAACTTAGACCTTGTAAAACTGCATTTTGAATGGCTTTATATCCTATGGTTCCCTGATTACAGTGTCATTAGCCTCTGTGGAATGCTCAGTCAGACAAAATACAAAGTACCAAAAAGGTACAATAGGGTAGAGACTATTCTCATTGATGCAGTATTTTGGACACAAATTCTAAAATGTTATTATATGACCTAGATTGTGTCAAGAACAGTAAATGGAATAATATCCATTCATTTACATGGCAAAACCTATGGCAAGAATGACACTGTCACCAACCTTATCCAATCCATTCTTATTACACAACTCTGAGTGCAATCTTGTGACTACTCAACTCTGATACCAGGGTTTGGTTAGTTGGATATTGAAAATAATGTCACTCCTTTCCTTTAGGCTACCCTCTGAGGAAAATTACTCTCCTGAGTGAAACTTGAACCAAATAACATTCAAGTTCATCCTAAATTTCAAATCAACCACATTCAAGTGGGTTCAAAATTTGATAAAACGCGTAAGTCCATCCCTACAAGTGGCATCAAAACCTGCATGTTACTAGGGTTACAAGGTGGTAAAATTTGGAAGCAGAGATCTCAGAATTCAATTTAAAGGGCTATAAATCAAGGCCAGCTATGCTGAATATTCCACTCTGAGAATCTTTTTAAAAGGCTTCAATTAAATAAAAACAAGAGATTATTCTCCATATCATTTTTGCTATTGTGATCTGTATGGTTACCTCAGTAGGCAAGAACTACATTCTTATGACAAATATAATCTTCTTCTTTAGAAAAATCTTTCTTAATAATTATGAAGTATTAATGCCTTTTATTAAAAGACTTATTTTTCCTACATCCCAGACACAGAAGTACTTAGTGGTTTTTGTAGAACACAACACTTCCTATTAAATCTGGATTTCCTTTAGAATCTTTTGTTTATATCTGATTTCATTTGTTACATTGAAGGCTTTCTACCCTGAGGCATATTTTTCATTCTTTCTTATTGTTCTGTATAAAAGAAAGGATTTTTATTCAAGACTTTTTTTTTAACTTTGTAAAAGCTTTTTGGTCTGTGAAGTGGAAGAACAATGAAAATGTGTTTTTTAGACTCTGTAAAGGACTGGAACTGTATGTCTTTCACATGTCATACATTTCACAAGACTCTTTAAAATATTTAGGTCCTCAGAACACAATGGTGGATAGCTGTTAAGGAAAAACATAGACAGTCTTTGGTGCTAATTTTACTGTCCTACTGACATGAACCCTACTCACAATAATAATTATTGTAGAGAAGGTTAAAAAAATCATATGAATTTGAGTATAGTATGTAATCAGATCTTGTATGCACCTCATTGCAGGACCGGGACTTGAATTTTTTCTGCCCTGTATTTTGAAGTTCTTAATTTTTAATACAGTAACTAACCCTATAGTCCCAGTGAAACCATTGGGAGCTTTGTCTGAGTAAATAAGACAGGATCAGTCCATTTGTTGATAGAACTAATCAAATAATGAAAAAAATTGCTTTTGCAAATACGGTTCACCAAAATTCACCACACATTGTTCACCATCTACTGAACTGATCAAATTCCTAAACAAACAAAAGTTATTGGATAAAAAATTGCCAAAATTTGCAATGAATATAGACCTGATTCAGGAAAGAACTTATGCATGACTAAGCACATGCTTCAGTGCTGTCCTAAATTGGGGCCAGTATTTGCAGTGAATTATGTAACCAATTTTAGCAATTTTTCCCCCTGGTATGGAAATGGTACAACTTGTACCATAATTGGAACAAATATGGAACAACTATGGAACAAATATGAGTGAACCTCTTTGTATTCAATTTGGAGCAAAAGCAATTAGTTGTTCTAAACCATAGTTTGGAACAACTAACTGCTTTTGCTCCAAATTGAATACAAAGAGGTTCACTCATATTTAGGACCCAATTCTACAACCCCTCACACTAATAACCCTTACTCGTGTGAGTAGTTCAACTCAAGTCAATTAAATTAAAGACAATACATTTATTTTGGTTTCAATGGGACTATTTCATAGAATCATAGAACATTAGGGTTGGAAGAGACCTCAGGAGGTCATCTAGTCCAACCCCCTGCTCAAAGCAGGACCAACACCAACTAAATCATCCCAGTCAGGACTTTGTCAAGCTGGGCCTTAAAAACCTCTAAGGATGGAGATTCCACCACCTCCCTAGGTAACCCATTCCAGTGCTTCACCACCCTCCTAGTGAAATAGTGTTTCCTAATACCCAACCTAGAACTCCCCCACTGCAACTTGAGACAATTGCTCCTTGTTCTGTCATCTGTCATCACTGAGAACAGCCGAGCTCCATCCTCTTTGGAACCCCACTTCAGGTAACTGAAGGCTGCTATCAAATCCCCCCTCCCTCTTCTTATCTGCAGACTAAACAAGCCCAGTTCCCTCAGCCTCTCCTCGTAAGTCATGTGCCCCAGCCCCCTGATCATTTTCATTGCCCTCTGTTGGACTCTCTCCAATTTGTCCACATCCTTTCTGTAGTGGGAGGAGGGCAAAACTGGACACAATACTCCAGATGTGGCCTCACGAGTGGTGAATAATCACTTCCCTCGATCTGCCAGCAATGCTCCTACTAATGCAGCCCAATATGCTGTTAGCCTTCTTGGTAACAAGGGCACACTGTTGATTCATATCCAGCTTCTCATCCACTGTAATCCCCACGTCCTTTTCTGCAAAACTGCTGCTTAGCCAGTTGGTCCCAGCCTGTAGTGGTGCATGGGATTCTTCCGTCCTAAGTGCAGGACTCTGCACTTGTCCTTGTTGAACCTCATCAGATTTCTTTTGGCCTTATCCTCCAATTTGTCTAGTCACTCTGGACCCTATCCCTACCCTCCAGCATATCTACCTTTCCCCTCAGCTTAGGGTCATCCACTCACAAATTATTCTTGTGAGCAAGAGTTTGCAGGACTGAACCCAATTTTGTATTAATTTTAGCAACCAGGCCATGAATCCAATCTTACTTTCTCTGATATTTTGAAATTCCTTTTTTGCTATTTTTAAGGGATATAGACTTTTTAAACAATTTTTTAATCTTTATTTAAAATATTTAGCATTTCCAGAAGTTAAGTTTTAATGTGGCCGCTTGAATATGTGCTGAGCTTCACCAGTGACCCTATTAATATAAACAACATTCTACATGTAAAATAATATCAGTGATAAACACTGTTTTTATGACAACCTAAAGTTAATCATATTTTTTCTCCTCCCAACACCTACTTACCAAACACCACTAGCTCCCTCCAGACACACTAAGCATATGCTTTAAAGATCATTTGGTAACTCTTGAATAGAAAGATACAAATGTTTCTTTCAGCCATAGTATGAGTGTATGTTAAAAAAGGTCTGAATAAAAGTATAGCTCTCATAAGAAAGCCTTTTTGTGACCATAAAAAACAAAACTACATATTTTAACACGGGGTATGTCATAAGTCAATTAGTTGTTTTAACTGATTTTAATACAGACACTAGCATTTCTAGTAATTAACTACACCATAACAGCTGATAAGAAATTTAGTTATATTTAAAAAATTACATGCTTCAAGGGAAATGTAAAGTACAAGGTAAAACCCACCAGAGGCTTATCATTAAGGCTAGTATTGCTAAGTGAAATAAAGTGTGCTATTGAAATTGTTAAATTACTGTTAAATGTTTAGAAGAAAGATTTATTGAGACTATCCCTTACACCTAAATGAACTTTAATTAAAAACAGGAATAAATTACTTCCAATTATTCATTTATTACATTTAATAGATAATGTTAATATATAATATATTTTAAAGCAAATTAAAGTAGAAATTATGGCCCTGATTCAGGAAGCATAATTATTCAGGAAGGTGCTTAAGCATATACTTAGTCCCACTGGATGTAAGCATCTGCTTACAGGGCCGGCTCCAGGGTTTTTGCCGCCCCAAGCGGAGGGGAAAAAAAAAAAAAGCCGCAATCGCGATCGGCGGCAGCTCCACCGCGCCGCTTTCTTCTTCGGCGGCAGGTCCTTTTCTCCGCCCCGGAAGAGCCCGACATGCCGCCCCTTCCCCTTGGCCGCCCCAAGCACCTGCTTGCTGGGCTGGTGCCTGGAGCCGGCCCTGCCTGCTTACCTCGTATAGAACAAAAAACCACCCAACTATTTCCATATTAGGGTCTTGGAGACCCCTAGTATGTCAAAATTGAAAAAAAAAAACATGGCATGCATTTAAAACTAACTGTATTGTAACCAGTGAATTATAAAACTATGAACAAATTAAAACTTTCCTAGATTCAGAAGCACACTACACAGTACTTGTGTTGGGGTCTAACTGACCCCATGATCAAACACATTTTTTTTTAAAAGCTACAAATTATACAAGTGTCAGGCTCTAACTGACGCTATGTTTAGACAATGAAAATAGATTGCAACAGCAACAAAATCAAAGGCACAAACACAGCAAAGTGGCAGTCAGTGGCCTAATACTTCGAGCAAAGGGAGCAAACAAGTAACGTGTTCTGAACATACAAAGGTTTTACACTTTGCACATTTTTGTGTGTTTTTCTGTTTCTTGTTCTGGAACAGATGGAACATCATCCTTGTTTCCTAGTCTCTGGCTCAGCAACTAGACGCTGCTTCCTGGGATCTCTATGGATAGCAATTCCATGCTTGAATAATAAGAATATAGCAGTAGGGATATACTACTGACCACCTGACCAGTGATAGTGACTGTGAAATGCTCAGGGAGATTAGAGAGGCTATACAAATAAAAAACTCAATATTAATGGGAGATTTCAACTACCCCCATATTGACTGGATACATGTCACCTCAGGATGGGATGCAGAAATAAAGTTTCTTGACACCTTAAATGACTGCTTCTTGGAGCAGCTAGTCCTGGAGCCCATGAGATAAGAGGCAATTCTTAATTTAGTCCTAAGTGGAGCACAGGATCTGGTCCAAGGGGTGAATATAGCTGAAGCACTTGGTAATAGTGACCCAAACATAATAAAATGTAACATTCCTGTGGGGGGGTGTAGTAGTTTTGGGCCGAGGTTCGGCCCTGAGCGGGGCTGTGGAGTATCCCACCGCCTTGCTCTGGTCCGGCGGCAGTCGGGGACCGCAAACCCACAGTTAGGGGCTCAGGCCCGTAAGCAGGGGCTGAGCCAAGAGGTCCGAACGCAGGCCCTTAAGCAAGGGCTGAGGCAGTCTATAGCAGCCCAGGCCTTAAGTCAGGGCAGGGCAGTAATCAAATAGTCAATCAGAGGCCCAGGTCCCTAAGCAGGGGCTGGGTCAGTTTGTAGCAGCCCAGGCCCTGGGTCAGGGTGGGGCAGCAAGCAAATAGTTAATCAGAGGCCCAGGCCTTAAGCAGGGGCTGGGTCAGTAGCAGATAGTCAATCAGAGGCCCAGGCCCTTAAGCAGGGGCTGGGTCAGGGTTTGTAGCAGCCCAGGCCCTAGGTCAGGGAGGGGCAGCAAGCAAATAGTCAGTCAGAAACCCAGCCTCTCTAGGCCAGGGAAAAAGGGGGAGTCTGCCACCCAAGGAGTGGGTGGCAGGGGGGACGCAGGCCCTCCCACTCCACTGCGTCCCAGCCCGGGGCCCTAGCAGCGGCGGAAACTCGCTGCTGTCAGTGGGGATCCTGGCCGCAACACACTGACATCGGCTCTGGCAGTGCAGCAGCCAGACTGGGGTCGGCTGCCCCCAGGCTACTTCCACACTCCCCCTCGTATGGTACCTGGGCCGTCCTAGTGTCCTCGGTACTCTCGACCAGCATCGGCTCCTCAGGGTACCGGGTGAAGGGCAGGCTCAGCTCCTCCTCGGGGTAGCTGGCACGAGGCAGGCTTGGCTCCTCCTCGGGGTAGCTGGCACGGGGCAGGCTTGGCCTGTCCTCCTCAGGGTAGCGGGCGAGGGGTAGGCTCGGCAGGCCTGGTAAGTCAGCAGGCCGGTCGCGGCCTGCAGCTGTCTCCCAAGCGGGAGCTCGGCCAGGGACATCTGCTCTCTCTGCCGGCGTGGGCTCCACTGAGCTCTGCAAGCGGGCTTTTATACTTCCGGGTCGGCACCGTGACCTCTGAGGGGCAGGCACCGGACCCGGTGGCTCCGCCCACGTCGGTATTAGGGGAGGTTCGGCCCTCAGCGGGGCTGTGGGGTATCCCACCGCCTCGCTACAGGGGGAAACACCAAAGCAGCCCACCATGGTAACATTTAATTTCAGAAAGGGGAACTACACAAAAATGAGGAAGTTAGTTAAACAAAAATTAAAAGGTACAGTGCCAAAAGTGAAATCCCTGCAAGCTGCATGGAAACTTTTTAAAGACACCATAATAGAGGCTCAACTTAAATGTATCCCCCAAATTAAAACACATAGTAAGGGGACCAAAAAGTGCCGCTGTGGCTAAATAACAAAGTAAAAGAAGCAGTTAGAGGCAAAAAGGCATCCTTTAAAAAGTCGAAGTTAAATCCTATTGAGGAAAATAGAAAGGAGCAAAAACTCTGGCAAGTGAAGTATAAAAAATATAATTAGGAAGGCCAAAAAAGAATCTGAAGAACAGTTAGCCAAAGACGCAAAAAGTAACAGCAAAAAAAATGTTTAAGTAGATCAGAAGCAGGAAGCCTGCTAAACAACCAGTGGGGCCACTGGACGATCGAGATGCTAAAGGAGCATTCAAGGAAGATAAGGCCATTGAGGAGAAACTAAATGAACTCTTTGCATTGGTCTTCACGGCTGAAGATGTGAAGGAGATTCCCAAATCTGAGCCATTCTTTTTAGGTGACAGATCTGAGGAACTGTCCCAGATTGAGGTGTCATTACAGGAGATTTTGGGGGGAAATGGTAAATTTAACAGTAATAAGTCACCAGGACCAGATGGTATTCACCCAAGAGTTCTGAAGGAACTCAAATGTGAAATTGCAGAACTACTAACTGTAGTTTGTAACCTATCATTTAAATCAGCTTCTGTACCAGATGACTGGAGGATAGCTAATATGACATCAATTTTTAAAAAACGCTCCAGAGGCGATTGCAGCAATTACAGTCTGGTAAGCCTAACTTCAGTACCAGGCAAATTGGTTGAAACTATAGTAAAGAACAGAATTGTCAGAGACACAGATGAATATGATTTGTTGGTTTTTGTAAAGGAAAATCATGTCTCACAAATCTACTAGAATTTTTAGAGGGGGTCAACAAGCATGAAGACAAGGGTGATCCAGTGGATATTGTGTACTTAGAATTTCAGAAAGCCTTTGACAAGGTCCCTCACCAAAGGCTCTTAAGCAAAGTAAGTTGTCATGGGATAAGACAGAAGGTTCTCTCATGGATCAGTAACTAGTTAAAAGATAGGAAACAAAGGGTAGGAATAAATGGTAAGTTTTCAGAATGGAGAAGTTAAATAGTGGTATCCCAAGGGTCCTGTACTGGGACCAGTACTGTGCAGCATGTTTATAAATGATCTGGAAAAGGGAGTAAACAGTGAGGAGGCAAAATTTGCAAATGATACAAAACTATTCAAAATAGTTAAGCCCAAAGCAGAGTGTGAAGAGTTACAAAGGGATCTCACAAAACTGGGGTGACTGGCAGATGAAATTCAATGTAGATAAATGCAAAGTAATACACTTTGGAAAACATGATCCCAACTATACATATAAAATGATGGGGTCCAAATTAGCTGTTACCTCTCAAAAAAGAGATCTTGGAGTCATTGTGGATAATTTTTTGAAAACATCCACTCATTGTGCAGAAACAGTCAAAAAAGCTTACTGAATGTTGGGAATCATTAGGAAATGAATAGATAAGACAAAAAATATCATATTGCCTCTATATAAATCCATGGTATGACCACATCTTGACTACTGCGTGCAGATGTGGTCACCCCATCTCAACAAAGATATATTGGAACTGGAAAAGATACAGAGAAGGGCAACAAAAATAATTAAGGGTATGGAACAGCTTCCATTGGAGGAGAGATTAATAAGACTGGGACTTTTCAGCTTTGAAAAGAGGCGACTAAGGGGGGATATGATAGAGGTCTATTAAATCATGACAGATGTGGAGAAAGTAAATAAGAAGTGTTATTTACTCCTTCTCATAACACAAGAACTAGGGGTCATCAAATGAAATTAATAGGTAGCAGGTTTAAAACAAACAAAAGGAAATATTTCTTCACACAACATGCAGTCAACCCGTGGAACTCTTTGCCAGAGGATGTTGTGAAGGCCAAGACTGTAACAGGATTCAAAAAAGCACTAGGTAAGTTCATGGAGGATAGGTCCATCAATGACTATTAGCCAGGAGGGGCAGGGATGCAAAACCATGCTCTGAAGTGTCCTCAGCCTGTCTTTGCCAGAAGCTGGGAATGGGCAACAGGGGATGGATCACTTATGCTTCTTATGTTCCCTAGAAGCCTAAGGAAGGTCTGCAATGTTCCTTTCCTGCACCAGTGGTTTCACCATTTCTGTACCCAGGTCCCTTAGAAATACCCATCTCTTACTCAAAGATTTATTATGCCATGTGTGATTCAACAAAATCCAAACAATATGTGCATTCAGATATGCAATGTGCATGTGCAGCAGTGAGTCTTTTCCCCAGAAATTCTTTGCCCCAACAACAGCATCTGTCAAGTGTGTGCTTGCCAGAAAATAGATTTCACAACTGTGGCTTCCTCAGAATCCTAGCAAGTGTAGGCTTCCCAGAAAATCAATTTGACAGTGTTATCTTCAAAGAAACTCAATTTGCTGGACAATTGTGGTGACACATAAGGAAAATGTTATCTGGGATGTCAATGACCCCACCCCACATCCCACCCTAAACCCCACAGGTGCATTTTTTTTAAAACAAAAAACACTGAATCTATGATGGTAAAAACAATGCTGAAATATATTGCTGCCTCAAAATAAAATGCCTGCATAATTAATTTGGGGTCTGACCCCAATATCTTTTGAGTGACTTTTTTGCACCACAACAGATTTGCAGACAGGTTGATATACAGGTTGTCCTCAGGAGAATCCCTGAAGAAAAGAGAGGCAGTGGTTTCATATTTCATTTAAATTTTGGTATGTATTTAGGGTCCAAGAGACCCCCAAATATCTTGGAAGCGTAGTACTTTCATTGTCCCCGTTCACTAATATTGAGTGGTCTAACTGACCCCATTACCTTTTTAGTGATCTTTTTTGCTACACAAAAACCACAACAGGTATGATGATAAACTAATGTGGAAAGACTGACCTCATCCCTAGTCTGAGCATACTTAATGTATGAAGAGGCACAGGTTTGGCATGAAAAATGTTTGGGCTTGTTGGGGCCAGATAGACCCCGAACATTAGGAGGGTTGAAGATAAACATGTGCTTGAGTACTTTCTTTAGGGGGGCATATATTATTTATGTCACTTTGTGCTGTTTGGAATGGATTTCTAAAGCTACTGTGGTTCATATTTTCATTCCAAAAGGTACTGTAAATCATTAGACAAGTAATTCTCCTAATTAAGGACTGGAGAAGAGCTCTGTATTTACTCCTGGGCTTAAACAATGGGGCCATGATTCAGCAGAACACCTAAGCATGTGCTTAAATTTAAGCAGGGGCTGAATTTCCATTGACTTCAGTGGGATTTCAATGCTTAAGTGCTCTTCCGAATAGAGATGGTCTTAAAGATATGTATAACATTAATCTTACGTGCCTTGCTGATTTGGGGCCTGGATAAGTACCAAAGCCATGTAGCATCAGAAATTTTGGTTCTGCAGCTAAGTTACCTATTACTTAAGCCACAGTAATGACTCTGTCCACTGTTAAGGTGTTGATAGTTTCCATTTTTGACCCCCAGCACTCCATCTAAATAGCTGGGAAAAGAAACCCTACATCTTAAGCTGAAGATTCTCATTGTTTCTAGAGGGAAAAGTTAGAAGTTAATCAGACAAAGTTGGATTTAAATTAGGGGAATTTTAGAAATTACAAGTAAATTGCGAGTTTTGGTGGCTCCTATAAGTAGAGCTGGTCAGAAATTTTCCAATGAAATAAAGTTTTGGAAAATGCCGATTTGTCAAGCCCAAAACATTTCACTGGAAATATCTGTATTCGAAAAACTTTCAGTGAAACCAAGCAGGGTTCCCACAGAACCCTGCCTGGATTCCTGGTGGGCTGCAGGGGACCCTGGTCTGCAGCTGTAGGGCAAATCCACCAATCAGACTGCCCAAGAGTCTTAGACCCTGGCACTCCAAGGCATATGAGATTATGGGAATGATGTGGAGGGATTCAGTGAGCATTCTTAGTGCAGACCAAAGCCTAGGACCAGATCCTTCCTTTACTAGTTGTCACTCGCACTTAACATAAATTTTAAAACGATACCAAATTCAGCTCTATGAATGAATCATCCTCTGGATTCTGTCATCCTTATTCTCATTGAGGAAAAGCTTCCTTATGAATTGTCCTATTGATTTCAGTGGAACAATTTGTGGTCTAAGAACTATTCAGTCTGAGAAAATGTTAAGAAAAGGAATTTCCTAATACATATCAGGAATCAATATTACAGCATATGCATACCTCAGTCACATACATGTCCCACACTGAGACCCGTGTGATCTATAATGCTATGTATCATTTCATCTGGATATCACTCTGTGTCCCCCAATCATGAAAAAAGGTAAAATAGCAAAAGGTAGAATCCACCAAGTGAAGATGTGTTGTGTTCATGTCTGTCTAGATGTATAGAAATGAACACAACACATCTTCACTTGGTGGTTTCTATCTTTTGCTATTGAGGAATTCGCAAATAAGGAATTTGTTTTACTTGTCAGAAATAAAATTAGAGTTTGCAGTGCACACTAACCCACATGAATCAGAACTCACAGTACTTGATGATATACAGTTTGATCCCACACCCGTAAGTGAAATCTCTGCTAGTGGCAGAACTACTCTTACAAGAAAAAAACTGCATATGTATGAGCTCTTATTTTATTTTATTTTATTCCTCTAATATTGTAACCAGTAAAACTTACACTACTGTAATTCAAGTTTTCACTATAACTGTTGACAAAAATCAAGCTAACTAAGAGACAATCAGAGGCTCTTTTTGTCAAATATTTTCATGTTTAATCCACCCCTTCCTATCATGATCAACCCTTCTCCTCTCCTAAATTCTGCCCTCACTCTGACCAAAGCAAACTGATCAGTTCATACTCTTAGCTTCATGAACAATTTTTCAAAGTGATCCTGACAGTGAAATGGATGTACTGATTCACTAGCTCCAAGGGATAGGTTCAATATGTCTTCTGTCCATTCAAATGACATTGATCTGTCTATTGTGTCCAGTCAATAAATCTTTATTAGAATAATTTACTTCACATGAATATCAGCTCTTGCACTGGAATGAAAATGTTTTGTAAATGTGCAACCTTTTAATCCATGTGGCATTTCTTTTCAGATTTATATTATCATCATCTCATTAATCTCTCTGCACCGAACTATACCGCAGGCAATACATTACCCAATGCCTCATAATATGTTTGCCAAAAAGATAAGATCTAAGGTCTGAAGAAAAAACATCTATACATATGACAAATTCATCAAGGAGATCTTAGACATAGCAGGCCTGAAGTCTCTGCTCATATTTTACTCAGGGACTGGTAAAAAACACTGATATTTTTACTGATTAAGGACGTCAGGATTTTACCTATGAAAATAGACTAAATACTGGCATGCAATAAAGAGCTTTCTCAATACAAGGGTTGAGAGTCACAGTAGAGTAATTCCTTGGCAAGACACCTAAAGTAATGTAGGGAGGTTTAACACACACACACACACACACACACACTCTCTTACTACAATGTGCAGCAAGAACAGACCTACTTATAAAAAGTTTGCAGTTGCTCCACTAGCAATCTAAGGAATTGGTGTTTCAATAAAGTTGAATCGTCTCCGTTCCTGGCCTCTCACATGAGTCTGTCACAGCATGTAGGGACCAAGAGTCAAGAACAAGGGAGACTGAAGAGAATCTCCTGCTTAGGGAGGGAGAATCTTATGCCTGCAATCCCTGCAATAAATCAGGGAGGGGAAAAGCTGATGAACATGTCCTCCCTCTTGCAGGGAATGAAGAAGAACCAAGATCCCCACTCTGTGGGAAGGATGGAGAGGAACCAGGTGCTCAGAAGTGCACAGGATACGGTTGGGAGAATACACGAATTTCCTTCGGTGGGTTTCCCCCTGCATTTCTAGAGAGAGTGGAGTTCAAATCTGCATCAAAAGTGAATTGGAGTCCCATGCTAGTCCCAAATGGACATTAGCTCATATCACACTGAGGTGAATTGGCAGTAATGGGTATGGGAGGAGGCTGCTTGCACAGCTGTAATATGCATGATACCTGAATCGAGTCAGTGCAATCATGTTGTCATTTTTAGAGAGAACATTATAACACTCAGGAAGTCCTTGTCTACAATTACCACCCAGCAAGCCAAACAGTCACAGTAATACAGCAGCCCAAGACTTTTTGAAATAAAAGTTCTGTTAACAGAAGACAGTCACACAATTGATAAATAATAGTCAAAATGCAAGTAGGGTTTGAAGAGGAAGAACAGGTGAAGAGATCCATTATGGGTCCAATTCTATCCTCAGATACCAATATGTGCAGCTCCGACATAAGGGCAGTGTTTGACCCTCCTTGATAAGGAATTGTATTTTTTGGAGAGTAGGTTCATTTCTGCACAATTTACATAACAGGTTTTATTCTTGAGTAGAATGACCATGCAAATAAATTAAACACCAAATCAGGATTTACCAAACAATAATTTACAACAAATTTCAGAATCCTAGGAAAATGTCTCCCTCTCTATTTTAAGATTTTATCCTGCCACCCATCTCCTCTGAATCAGAGCTTCAGCCATGCAAAATAAATTTGGATTTCATGGAGAGTCTCTAGCTTGTCTTACTTACTGAGTTAGATATCTAGGCATATATCATCACCACCGTATAATCATGTTATTTTATAACAACCCCAAAAGTTTATAAAAATAAATAATCTGATATATATATAATTTTATTGTGCCTTTGTTCAAACTAAAGAAAATGCAAGTCTTGGGACTCCATGGATAATATAGCTGAAAGTATATTGGGTGAAGAGGTTGGGTTTTTTTATATTATGCAAATGTTGATGAAAATCAGGTCTAGTAGTTGCCTTCCCAGTGTTACAAACTATTATTTATTTGGTCTGATTTCCACTACGGGTCTGTTTTAAGAGGCGCTGTCTGTCAACACAGATGAGGAGATTGCACAATTCTGTCATACTATATCTAGTAACAAACTTCACTGCTCAAATTAAAACTTACCCTCCCCTCTATGCTGGCCAACGATAATATTATTTGTTCCTAGAATGCCTATGAACAACTGAATCTTCAGCAAGACAATCCAATTAAAGCAACATCTCATTTAAGCAACATCTCATAAAAAAGCTGGATATACGCCAAACCCCATGTCCCAAACATTGCTTCAACAGTATGTGAACAAAATACCCTCTTCCTCTTTAATCCTTCCTAGAAGAACAACAGCAATCTGAAACAAATTTTTAGCAGTTAAATTTAGCTGTATTGGTATGCAAAAACTTTTACAGAGCATCACAAATATCCCATGAGATCACTCTATTCAAGGTACAATATCAAAGGCTCTTTCACACAAAGGGTATGTCTACACTACAGGATTAATTCGAATTTATATAATTCGAATTTAGGAAACCGATTTTATAAATTCGAATGTATTCGGCCACACTAGGCACCATTAATTCGGTGGTGTGCGTCCAAGCTACCATAGTAGCATCGATTTCCAGAGCGTTGCATTGTGGGTAGCTTTTACATAGCTATCCCATAGTTCCCGCAGTCTCCACCCCCCTTGGAATTCTGGGTTGAGACCCCAGTGCATGATGGGGCAAAAAACATTGTCGCAGGTAGTTCTGGGTACAGCCTCCCCCTCCCTCCCTGAAAGCAACGGCAGACAACCATTTCGCGCCTTTTTTCCTGAGTGAACTCTGCAGACTCCATTCTGCATCAAGCATGGATCCCGTTGTGCTCCAGAACGCAGTCTTGAACATTATAAACACCTCGCGCTTTCTCGTGGAGTTTATGCTTACACAGGACCAGAAAAAAGAGGCGAGGAGGAGGAGGAGGCGGCGATTGCAGCGCAGCGACCAGCGTGATGAGGACATGGACACGGACACAGAATTCTCTGAGACCGCGGGCCCCGGTGCTTTGGAGATTATGATGTTAATGGGCCAGGTTATAGGCTTTGAACGCCGATTCTGGGCCCGGGAAACAAGCACAGACTGGTGGGACCGCATAGTGTTGCAGGTGTGGGACGATTCCCAGTGGCTGAGAAACTTTCGCATGCGTAAGGGCACTTTCATGGAACTTTGTGACTTGCTTTCCCCTGCCCTGAAGCGCCAGAATACCAAGATGAGAGCAGCCCTCACAGTTGAGAAGCGAGTGGCGATAGCCCTGTGGAAGCTTGCAACGCCAGACAGCTACCGGTCAGTCGGGAATCAATTTGGAGTGGGCAAATCTACTGTGGGGGCTGCTGTGATGCAAGTAGCCAAAGCAATCACGGAGGTGCTGCTACGAAAGGTAGTGACTCTGGGAAATGTGCAGGTCATAGTGGATGGCTTTGCTGCAATGGGATTCCCTAACTGTGGTGGGGCAATAGATGGAACCCATATTCCTATCTTGGCACCGGAGCACCAGGGTACCCAGTACATAAACCGCAAGGGGTACTTCTCAATGGTGCTGCAAGCACTTGTGGATCACAAGGGACGTTTCACCAACATCCATGTGGGCTGGCCGGGAAGGGTTCATGACGCTCGCGTCTTCAGGAACACCAATCTGTTTAAACGGCTGCAGCAAGGGACTTACTTTCCGGACCAGAAAATAACCGTGGGGGATGTTGAAATGCCAATTGTTATTCTTGGGGACCCAGCCTACCCCTTAATGCCATGGCTCATGAAGCCATACACAGGCAGCCTGGACAGGAGTCAGGAGTTGTTCAACTACAGGCTGAGCAAGTGCAGAATGGTGGTAGAATGTGCATTTGGCCGTTTAAAAGGTCGCTGGCGATCCTTATTGACTCGCTCAGACCTCAGCCAAACCAATATCCCCATTGTTATTACTGCTTGCTGTGTGCTTCACAATCTCTGTGAGAGCAAGGGGGAGACCTTTATGGCAGGGTGGGAGGCTGAGGCAAATCGCCTGGCTGCTGATTACTCGCAGCCAGACACCAGGGCGATTAGAAGAGCACACGATGAAGCGCTGCGCATTAGGGAAGCTTTGAAAACCAGTTTCATGACTGGCCAGGCTACAGTGTGAAATTTATGTTTGTTTATCCTTCCTGAAAACCCGCCCCCTTTATTGACTCATTCTCTGTAAGGAACCCACCCTCCCCCTTCCCCCAGCTTGCTTTCAAAGGAAATAAAGTCACCATTGTTTAAAAATCATTTATTCTTTATGAATTGATTATAAAAAGAGGGAGAGAACCTGAGTGGGGTTTGGGAGGAGGATCAGCGGGAAGGAAAAGCCCAGTAAAAAAAGGTTAAGAAAATGGCAGCCTTTTGCTTGGGCTGTCCACTGGGGTGGAATGGGAGGGTGTACGGAGCCTCCCCCCCCGTGTTCTTACACATCTGGGTGGGGAGGCTATGGAAAATGGTGAGGAGGTAGGGGGGTTATACAGGGGCTGTAGCGGCACAGAACCTGAGTGGGGTTTGGGAGGAGGATCAGCGGGAAGGAAAAGCCCAGTAAAAAAAGGTTAAGAAAATGGCAGCCTTTTGCTTGGGCTGTCCACTGGGGTGGAATGGGAGGGTGTACGGAGCCTCCCCCCCCCGTGTTCTTACACATCTGGGTGGGGAGGCTATGGAAAATGGTGAGGAGGTAGGGGGGTTATACAGGGGCTGTAGCGGCACAGAACCTGAGTGGGGTTTGGGAGGAGGATCAGCGGGAAGGAAAAGCCCAGTAAAAAAAGGTTAAAAAAATGGCAGCCTTTTGCTTGGGCTGTCCACTGGGGTGGAATGGGAGGGTGTACGGAGCCTCCCCCCCCGTGTTCTTACACGTCTGGGTGTGGAGGCTATGGAACATGGTGAGGAGGTAGGGGGGTTATACAGGGGCTGTAGCGGCACTCGGTTCTCCAGCAGCCGTTCCTGAAGCTCCACCAGACGCCGGAGCATGTCTGTTTGCTCACGCAGCAGCCCCAGCGTTGCTTCCCGACTCCTCTGATCTTCCTGCCGCCACCTCTCATCTCGAGCGTCTCTCCTCTCCTCACGTTGGTCCCTTCTGTCCTCACGTTGGTCCCTCATGTCCTCACGTTGGTCCCTCATGTCCTCACGTTGGTCCCTCCTGTCCTCACGGTCACTGGCTTCTTTCCTATACTTGCAAACCGTCTCCTTCCACTCATTCAGATGAGCTCTTTCATTCCTGGTGGATTGCATGATTTCGGAAAACATCTCTTCTCTCGTTTTTTTTTTACGACGCCTTATCTGGGATAGCCTTCGGGAAGGAGGAGGGAGGCTTGAAACATTTGCACCTGCTGGAGGGAGTGAAAAAAGGAGAGAATTTTTTTAAAAGATACATTTTTCAGAACAATGCTTATACTCTTTCACGGTGTATACTATTCACATTACATAGCACATGTGATTTCTGTGCAAGGTCGCATTTTGCCTCTTAATATTGAGTGCCTGTGGCTTTGCTGCTAGAGATCACAGACGCAGGTCGGGGCAACAGAATTCACCTTGCATGCTGCCATGGTAAGCCACTGTCTTTAGGCTTCTGCGCCCTGCTTTCCCACATACCAAGCAAAGCCCGTTGTGCTGCAGTTTTCCTGTTAGCTTGTTTTCTGCTGCTGAAGGTTAACACCCCACCCCCCCATCCAATTCTCTGGGATGAGTGCTTTATCCCTCCCCCCACCGCCTGGCTGGTATCAGGGAAGATCCCTGCAGGAACCAAACTAACACCCCCCCCCCCCCACCCGCCATGAATTCTCTGGGATGAGTGCTTTATCCCTCCCCCCACCGCCTGGCTGGTATCAGGGAAGATCCCAGCAGGAACCAAACTAACACCCCCCCCCACCCGCCATGAATTCTCTGGGATGAGTGCTTTATCCCTCCCCCCACCGCGTGGCTGGTATCAGGGAAGATCCCTGCAGGAACCAAACTAACACCCCCCCCCACCCGCCATGAATTCTCTGGGATGAGTGCTTTATCCCTCCCCCCACCGCGTGGCTGGTATCAGGGAACATCCCTGCAGGAACCAAACTAACACCCCCCCCCCACCCGCCATGAATTCTCTGGGATGAGTGCTTTCTCCCTCCCCCCACCGCGTGGCTGGTATCAGGGAAGATCCCTGCAGGAACCAAACTAACACCCCCCCCCCCACCCGCCATGAATTCTCTGGGATGAGTGCTTTATCCCTCCCCCCACCGCCTGGCTGGTATCAGGGAAGATCCCTGCTAGCAAAACGCGAAAAGCTCTGGGCCAATCCTCCCCCCCCCCCCCCTTGCACTTGGCTAAATGCAGGGAAGGATTTCTTTTCAGCCACAGGCAAACAGCCCAGTAGGAACGGCCACCTCAGTCCCCTTAATTAAATTCCCTTATTTCAACCAGGTTACCCTAAGCGATATCACTCTCCTGAGGATTACACAGCAAGATAAAGAACGGATGTTGCTTGAATGCCAGCAAACACCGGGACCATACGCTGCCAGGCTCTGTCAGGCAATGATACCAGATTACTTGCTACTAGCATGGCGTGGTCAAGTGTCCTACCATGGAGGACGGAATAAGGCTGCACTGCCCAGAAACCTTGTGGCAAGGCTTTTGGAGTACCTCCAGGAGAGCTTCATGGAGATGTCCCTGGAGGATTTCCGCTCCATCCCCAGACATGTTAACAGACTTTTCCAGTAGCTGTACTGGCTGCGAATGCATCCCAAGTGCTCAGGGCAAATTAATCATTAAAAATGCTTGCTTTTAAACCATGTTTTATATTTTAAAAGGTAAACTCACCTGAGGTCCCTTCCATGGGGTCATGGTCTTGGGTGCTGGCTTGGGAGGCTTGGGAGGGTACTTCAGTCAGGGTGAGAAACAGTTCCTGGCTGTTGGGGAGAACGGAGAGCTGGGTGCTCTCTGCCAGCTCGTCCTCCTCCTCCTCCTCTTCCCCTTCCGCGGAATCATCAGGTGTCCCTGATGAGATTATCCCCAGCTCGGAATCCACAGTCAGAGGTGGGGTAGTGGTGGCGGCCCCCCCTAGAAATGCATTTAGCTCAGCGTAGAAGCGGCATGTCCGCGGCTCTGACCCGGAGCGACCGTTTGCCTCCTTTGCTTTTTGATAGGCTTGTCTGAGCTCCTTGACTTTCACGCGGCACTGATCTGTGTCCCTATTGTGGCCTCTCTCCATCATGCCCTTGGAAATTTTTTCATAAGTTTTGGCATTTCGTCTTTTCGAACGCAGTTCAGCTAGCACTGAATCCTCTCCCCATATAGAGATCAAATCCAGTACCTCCTGTACGGTCCATGCTGGTGCTCTTTTTCGATTATCAGCCTGCATGGTTACCTGTGCTGATGAGCTCTCTGTGGTCACCTGTGCTCTCCACGCTGTGCAAACAGGAAATGAAATTCAAATGTTCCCGGGGCTTTTCCTGTCCACCTGGCCAGTGCATGCGAGTTCAGATTGCTGGCCAGAGCGGTCACAATGGTGCACTGTGGGATAGCTCCTGGAGGCCAATAACATCGAATTGCGGCCACACTAACGCTAATTCGAATTGACAAATTCGATTTTGGCGCTACTCCGCTCGTCGGGGTGGAGTACAGAAATCGAATTAAAGGGCCCTTTAATTCGAATTAAATGGCTTCGTTGTGTGGACGGTTCCAGAGTTAATTCGAATTAAAGCCACTAAATCCGAATTAAAGGTGTAGTGTAGACCAGGCCTAGGTCTTTTGTATACAGACAGCACGAGGTATTTTCACTGCTGAAGGTACTATGACCAGCAGTCAGAGGCAACATGCAGAGGCAGCAGAAGTAGCAGCAGAAGAGAGTTGATTTGATACAAATATATTCAAAATAAATTATAACTGAAGGGGCTTGAGTCAAGGGAAAGTAATCCTGGAGAGTCTGCTGATGGGGAGGACTTATTCGAACACAAATCAACAGAGTCCTCAATGTGTTAATTTAAAATTCCCATTGGCTATCCATGGAGATAAATAAATTATATCTAATATATATGAATATATGAACACACTTCATACTGAACGCATTTCATAAGGATTCAGCTACACATGTGCAACTTTAAATTCAGCACGCTAGATAAAGATCAGGGTAACAGTGGCACAGGTTTTATCACAATTCTCTTGATATTTGATGTGGTGGTTGTGGAGAAAAACGTGATCCAAGTGCACCCTGAAGGCTCAAAAAACAATGTAACTTTAGTGCCCTCGTGGCCAAGATGGAGGCTGCTCTGCAGGCAGCTCTGGCCAACAGATGGCGCGCGCAGGAATGCAGCAGGAGAAATCCCTTCCACCCCATGGGCACCTGTTCCAAACCCCCCAGAGTGAACACACACCCACAGGAAAAGTACAATAGATATAAGAAAGGGAAATATTTATTTACGGAGGGATGAGAGGAGAAAAACAACAAGGGGAAATATAGGGGGAGCAGTAAAACAGGGTTGCATCCAAACCAAGGCCCCACGGGCCCAGTGGTAGCACAGTCTGGAAGGGCAGACATTGAGCAATGTGTCTGCACACAGAGTTCAGGAGTCCTGAGCAAAGTTCCAGTCCAGTGGTGAGTCTTGGATGCTCCTGGTCGTCTTTGGCGCCAGTGAACTTTCCCCCAACAAACCCCTCCGGTGCCCTCTTCTGCCGCTCTCTGCAAAGCTACACCGAGTGACCACTATCTAGCAACCTCTCTCCTTGTTCCCAATGCAGAGTCACAAGCTCCAGTACTCACAGCCCCATGCAGCTCTGGGCAGCCGTGATACTGGGTCCAGCTCCAGCCTGTCCTTCTCGGGCGATTCCTCCCTGGCACAGTGGTCCTCCTGGCTCCTGTCCTGGGGTGTCCCTGATCAGCCCTGTCCTTCCCAGACTTCAGGCAGGTTCTCTGCTGCTTCACTTTGTGAGGGCCTCTCCGGGCTGCCCCTCTCTCTCCCTCTCAGCTTCAGAGCCCCCCCGGGAGTTTCCCTTCTTTTTTCTCACTCCTCCCTCCCCCCTAGGAAAAAGATTTAAAGGGGCCATGCTCTCTAAACCCCAAAGGGGTTACAACAAAATGCAAAGAAAAGGAATCCCCAAATTAATATTTTTAAGATCTCATGATTTTTAAGTCAATATCATGATTTTTTGGAGTTTGATTCATGATTTTTGGGGATTGTTAATATTATTTGTATAACGATTGTCACAGGGCCACAGGAAAGACTCCCAAGAAAAGAAAAGAGCAGTGAAAGGAGAAAGCAATTGCAACCACCCTTCAGCTGGAGGCCTATAGTCTGGCAGTGCTGTCCAAAATGTGGGTGGAGCTTGTTGAGTAGGGGGCATGGCTAAGGTGCCGAGATGCCCTAAACACAGTGTATCCACTCAGCAGCAGTGGCTGGCAGAGCTCTTCTGGAATCCACCCTGTCTTGGGTGAATCCCTCCTTTGGTTCAAGGGGCCAGGCAAGAGTAATTGGCAATTCTCCATGCTAGCAAAAATGAATAAAGCTCAACAACAGTTGTTCATGAATATCTGGGGCAGGCCAGATGTAGTGAAACTAGTTATAATGAAGAACAACTGAAGTCCCAAGTTCTTTCAGTGCCTTCAATGCACTAATTAAATTTTTTATGATACAGCAATTCACACACAGCAAAAGTGAGGGAGAGGAAAGTTGGAGAGAGGTGGCTGGTAAGTGAAAAACAGTGAGGGAGAGTGAAATGAAAAGAAATCAACCAAATGGAGAGAAGGTGATAATGAATGTAGGATATGGAATGAACAAAAAAGGATACTGAGTCAATGGAGGAGGAAGGAATGGAAATGAGTGAATGAAGGGGTAAATGAGACGAGGGAGGGGATAGAGTAAAAGGGGTAGGGAATAGGCAGCGGAAGAGACTAGTCAGGTTTAAACTTGAGCTTAGGCAGTCATTCTTTTTGCACTCAGAAAACAAAAGTTAGAGGGAACCTTGATCAGGGCAAATATATTTACCTTCTCCAGCAATGAAACCCTATCCAATCTGGCTTGTCAATGGGGCTAAATTAATTAGCATTTTTTAATATTGGCACTTGCTGCAACTGCTTTGGAATAAATGAAAGAAATCAGACCACACACAGAGTTCTGACACATTCTGGTAAATCAGCGCAAGCTCCTCCAACAGTGACAAGGAGATCAAGCACAGGATCTATGATAATTTCCCAAAAGAAGGACAATACAGTAAAAACAGCACAAGACAGGCAGCAGCAGGTGTAAACTTACCACTAGAGCAATTGGGTCCCCCCCAGCCAGGCTCACACTGACAGGTGTTTGGAGCAATACAACGACCATGGACACATTTATCAGCACAGTGAGCTGTCAAAAAGAGAAATCAATAAAAATAAGAACATCTTGCACAAAAATAAAAACAAACACCACACAATAGCCTTTTCACCAATCCAGCTGTTTTATATTTTTATCTCAAATATCTTTTAAAAACAAGAAAAATTGTTGATAAATTCATGTTTGGTAGCTTCGCCTGGGAGTCATTTTTCAGACTTAACATGTATTTTATAACCATAAAACTTCTTCTCTAAGTTCAAAATCTCAAAATAAATTCCATTAAGGCTGCTCAAATACCATTTCATGCTTATAAGCTATGAGAAGATACTCTAAACTTTTGGAGAAAAACTCATGCCAGTTTTTGCTGCAGCAGTGAGTAAAACATGATTTTCTCTATATGACACAGAATACATCACAACACATCAGTACTTTAATATTGATCTTTATGAATGACTGTATGACTCAGAAGCAGCACAGTGAAACAAACATGATCACTAGACTAATACAAAATGTAAACTTGCTGACTCCTCCTGCAATTATCATTGCCAGTGCTGAGTAGAGCTGGCTGAAATTTTTCATTTGAAACTTTTTTTTAAACAAACAAGGGCCTTTTTTGAAATTGGAAATTTGGGGGGGAAACTTTTTATTTTGACCAGCCCTAATGTTGAGTCTTTTGTGCGAGATGTGCTCTAGTGTTTGGAGCACAGAAGTGGGAGCCAGAGTGTTCTAATCCTGGGCATAAGACTTACACTAGGTCATCTTGGGCAAATCACAATCTTTTTGCTTCAATTTCCTCACCTATAAAATTGAAATACATGTTACTTCCTTACCTACATAATGGGGTGAACATGAATTAATGTTAATGTTTGCAAAGCTCTTTGAAGATGCAAAGCACAGTGTAAATTATTATTGATGAAGAATCAGAAACAGTGGTCTAGCCACTAGAAGGGCACAAAAAGCTACATACCATTAGCATGGGATACAGGGAGGGAAACCTAGAGCAAGAAGGAAGCTATGGGAACCCAGAGCAGAGAGGAAGCAGCACAGAGGAGACTGGAATAGGGAAGGAATCGGGGCTGTTGTGAAGACATGTCCAGAGTAGGGATTGAGGTGAAGGCAGAGCTTTGTTGGACAAAAAGGCCAAACTGCAAACAAGACAAAGACATCACCATACTGACTGAGGGGAAGAGCTTCTGTCAGTCACAATGGCAGACAGGTCAATTAGTCCTGCCCTCCCAACTAACAGTAACATTATCTAATGCTTAGGCCAGGAAACTAAAGAAGCCTCATAGAATTGCCCATCACAGCTACTCTGCAGGAGTTAGGGGTGATAAATATTTAAGACAATGACTGACCGACCACACCTCTCAGAGTTTGAAATCACTCTAGCAAAGAAAAACAAATAAAGAAAACTACATACACTGAAGGTACATCCCCAGGAAGGTCAGTTAATTTTTATATATACACAGACACACAGACACACACACACACATACATTGTGGGAATTTTTCAACAACAAATTCAAACAGTAATTTCCAAAAGATACACATGGGATGATGATTCTCTCTGTAACATCTTCAAAGTCTGCCATTTGAAAGAAACATCCACAACAGAAACCTGATCATTTATACCAATGAGAAGAGAATCTTTGAGGGAGGGAAAAGAGAAATGGCTCGGCTGGTGTTTGCAAGAGGTTTAAGGAGGCTACATATGAATTGGACTTTTGTTGAATGGGTGGGAAATGCTTCAGCCCATAAGTTAATTAGCACTGAAGAATAAAAATATGTTCAACATTCCCACTGATTTTTTTCTAATTAAGGATAAGAGGCCAGAGTGGTCATCTTTAAGCTTTAGATGATAAAAAAAAAAAAAATGAAAACCCATAGAGATCAGTCTGATAGATATGTGCCTCATAAACCAATAAAGGTTTTGTTTATTGAGCCCCAGACTGTAAACTTCATGGTTTCACAGATTCTAATTTTCTCTCTGGATGCTTTGTGCTGGTAAGCTCTTTTTCAGAGGTGCATTAAAATGACCTTCATTAGAAATCTAGGTTGAGAAAATATATTTTTAAAGCACCAGCCAACAGAAAATATAAAGCAATCACACTGGGGTTTTTTGTGTTAATTTCCTAAATAATTAAATTAAATGATACATCATACTTTTCCACTAGTCTTATAACTAGATATGCACTACCTACATCACTGAAGACTCTTGCCCTAAATTAATGCTGCCTCACACACTAGAATAGCTACAAGTGTTTCCTCAGCCAAGTCTGCTGTAAACTTCCCAATGAACCATAGGGTTTACACAGTGATAGTGAAAGCAGCAAGCCCGAACTATGTGCATGTGTGGATAAACAGGTGATTACTCATATACTAAACCCAAATTTCTATGCAATGGGGCTACATAGTTCTGCCTTGGCCCCATTTTCATTATATCCCATTATGCACACTGTGAAATACATAGAAATAACACATGCAAAAGTTTATATGTGTTAATACAAGCCTAAATAATAATACTTATATAATATCTTTATAACTTAATACCTCTGTAATACCTTTATCAGTAACTGCAGAGAAGTCTACTTACTAGACTGTTTTAAACTTATAAAGCTAGAGATTTACAACCCCCATGAAAAGTAACTGTTATTTTAAAAATAAAGTGAATTTAGTGCTGGTGAAATATGCCAGGTTGCCAATCCTGCAGATTGAAGTCCTTTATCTATCTATAGAGGAGCTACAGCATGTGCAATAGCAGTTCAGGCTTCACCACACAGCTACCAATGTGTCCTTGATCTCAAAAGGACCTCCCGAAACAGTGAGCATAGTTCAGTTTCCCTCTCCATTAGTTCTTTGGCAACTCCACTAAAGCTGTTAACAAGGATGCCATTAAGAGCCCTCTTTGATGGTGTAAGTGGACACACACCCATCAGGAACTGAATTAAAACCACCGCCTCATTTCACATAGATTACAGATTAACCATCAGATGGCAAAGACTTTGAGTCACTAAAGTCCAGAACTGATTTGGGTGACCTAAAGGTGAAAGACTCTGGCCCAGATTCTCAGTTGTGCCCAATGCCTGATGGGTACAGCAGAGGGGCACAAAGAAGCCGGTTGAGGCTCCTTGAATCTAGAGCCAGCACTGCTCCTAGTGTAGTATAGAATAAAAGCAACCTTAGTCCATTCCACCAGCTGAGGACTACCATATTGCCTACACTATGAGTAGAGACTGCAGGGAGGTGGCATTGGATCAACTGCCATTTTGAAAGAAATTCGAATAGGCTTTAAACTAATTTTTCACATCCAAAACTCCTGCTGACTCTTCTGGCCATTCCTTATGTACAAGGAATGCAGGATGAAGTTCATTGATATAAAGGATATTATATAACATGATTATTAAAATATTTTGGAAGCAATAATAAAGATAATTTAAAACATCAAATGAAAATACCATATTTACAAAATTCTACACAAAAGAAGATCCACATGTAATTCTTTACTTTCAAGAGGTTATACTAAAGTTGAGGAATATTTAAGTAATATAAGAAAGGCAGGATCACATCCTATGTGTGCCTAAGAAAGAAGAGAAAGGAGGGACATGAAACATTTCTTAGTTAAGCTTCTTAAATCCAAAAATATATCTAATTCAAGAAATTTTTCTTTCCATACTCAGGACACTAATATATCCATAACTGCTTACAGTCATAAAAATAATTATTTGTTTCCCATAAATCTTCTGTGGTTACTGTTGGACTCACAGCATCTGAACTCATGCCAGCATCCTTAACATATGTTGTGTGAGGCAAAAAATACCACATCATCAAGTTCTGGCATTTTAAAACTCTAAGGTAAATTCAGAGCTGGCACCAAACAGAGCAACAGCATCTGCTCCAGTGGAAGGAAGTGCAAATAGGGGCATATTATCTGTGGATGTGTGAAATGTGTCAGAAAAGATGTAAGAAGACTTGCACTGGGCTGTGGGTGGGATATGACTTGGACTAGTGAAAAAGCTGAACAAGGCATGGCATCAAGGAAAGAGGTCCTGTTTGCGTTATGGCCCGTTATCAGAACTTTCAGACCTGATGCTAACATGCTGATGTACAAGGATTGGTGTAACTTAACATTGAGTCAGTCTGGTTCAAATAGCACCAAGCAGTCATTGACAGTAGTAAGCAGCATGCAGAAAGCACATTCAGCACTGCCAAATCAACCAATGCCAAAACAACCATTTATACGAAAAAATGAGAGTATTTTTCAAATGAGAACACATTGCTGAGTAAGCTCAGTACTGCATATTAAAATGTAAAAAGTGTTATCTGCATAGAACATAGCCATTTTTATTATTATTATACTATTGCAACTGGTGGTGGCAAACTCTACACACACATTTTCAGACATATCACAGGATCGTATCATGGTGAGGGGAGATCATACCAAGGGAATTAAACCATGTTTAGTGCATATAATACAGTTTCAGATCAACTTGCGATTTTCAGACACTAACCACATTAGTCCTACCACCAGTACAAGGCCTCTAATTGATACTTGTCTGTTATCACGGGGGTACAGACAGACAGTATGACATTTAGAGAGAAGATTGCAATCCAGAAACCTCTTTTTACATTAATGTGCTACAGTACACCACCTATGGTGCAAATTTAGACTTCTCTTCAATTCCACCATCTACTTAAAGTATTACACTTGAGTGTTGGAACTTATTAACCTTACACCTTTACTTGTGCACCAGGCCTGTCAGCTGTGAAACATAATCAGGTGAATCAAAATTTCTGAATGGCATTTTATGAATCCGCACAGTAACTAAGAAAGTGATATGAAATTTCTTAATCATAGGCCATTGTGGACTGTGTTTAAACAGCTTCTGATGTCAAAAGAAGATGCTGAAGAATTCACTACAGTAAATCTTGAAATGAGAAAGAGGGTTTGATCTTTAATACAAGGAATGCACAATTTTTTGAAGAACTTTGTCAAATACTTTGAAATGAATTAAACCTATATTGCTCAGGAATAGGGCTAGGTGAAAATTTTCAGATTAAATTTTTTTTTCAACGAAAACTGCAGATTTGGATATACTGAACTGTGAATCTGCCAAATTATTTCAGCTGGAAAATAAATAAATAAATAAATAAAATTTTGAAAAAGTCAAAGTATGTTTTTGACATATTTGAAATGAAACATTTAGATTTTTCAATTGAAAATGACTTCTCATTTTGAATTTTACTTCATTTTTTAAAAATTATAGGTAAAAAAGCCCTTGAAAACAAAATGTTTCATTTCAGGTCAAATAAAATGCATTGTTCATCCTGAAATGATTTTTTTTTTTTTACTTTTACAGTTTGCTGAAACTTTTGAAAAAATGTTAATTTTGGGTCAACCCAAAACAACCACAACCACAAGCACAAGCACTTCTTTTCTTCAATGTTTTGGTTCTGCCACTGAACTGAAAAATTGGTTATTCGCAAAACTCCAGAGAGAAATATATTTATAAAGGGTCAAATCCCCAAACCATACTTGGCAAAACTACATTTGAAGTTGAATGGCTAAATCATGACTCCGCTGCCCTACCGGCATTGATCCAAGCTATAGCCCAGTTTTACCTCTGGGCCAGACTCTGTGCCCAAAGAGCAGTTAGTGGATATTGCATGTGTCCCTGTAATGGCCACAGAACAAATCCTAAGTCCCCATCCCCGTTCCCTCTTTCACAGGCAGAGTTCATGAACCTGCCCTCTGTTGCTGTGTATGACAATGGGATCACTGGGGAATGATGTTGGGAGGAATGTCCCAGCATGGGGAGAAATGGGGAAGCAGGTTCTCCTTGCTGACCCACAACTGACAGGAGCAAGGAGATACAGTACCAGATAACTGCCAAATGGAGCCATCAGCCCAGAAAGGACACTGCAACTGAGAATGACCCTTCTAAGGCAAAAGAAGTGAGGAGGAGGAAGGGCTCATCCTTTACAACCTCCCTAAGCCACTTCCAAAAGCACATGGTGTTGGTGGGAGTGGAGGCAAACAGAATTCTGATCCCCAGAATCCGCTATCCCCTGCACAGACAGCTCCCTGGAAGTTACTGTAGTCACTGGGGGAAAAGCCTCCGAAGTCCCTGTGAGGAGAAAAGGAAGGAGGCAGGGTCTGCAGAGAGATGGTGGAAAGCTCTTCTGAACTTCTGTGGGGCTCAACTGCAATCAGTTTTTCATAGATTCACAGATATGAAGGCCAGAAGGGACTACTGTGATCATCCAGTCTGACCTCCTTTATACCATAGTCCACAGAATGTCCACAAAATAATTCCTAGGCTAGAGCATATCTTTTACAAAAATATCCAATCTTGATGTAAAAATTGCCAGTGATGGAGAATCCACCACAACCCATAGTAAATCGTTCTGATAATTAATTATTCTCACTGTTAAAAAATTTACTTCTTATTTCCAGCCTAAATTTATCTAGCTTCAACTTCCAGACATTGGATCATGTTATATTTTTCTCTGCTGGACTGAAGAGCCCATTATCAAATACTTATTCATAGAATCATAGACGTTAAGGTCAGAAGGGACCATTATGATCGTCTTCTAGTCTGACCTCCTGCACAACGCAGGCCACAGAATCTCACCCACCCACTCCTGTATCAAACCCTTAACCTATGTCTGAGCTATTGAAGTCCTCAAATCATGCTTTAAAGACTTCAAGGTGCAGAGAATCCTCCAGCAAGTGACCCGTGCCCCACGCTGCAGAGGAAGGCAAAAAAAACCCAGGGCCTCTGCCAATCTGCCCTGGAGGAAAATTCCTTCCCAACCCCAAATATGGTGATCAGCCAAACCCTGAGCATGTGGGCAAGACTCACCCACCAGACATCCAATTACCCAATTACCATTAACCTCAATATCCTTAACTACTTTCTCTTTCAAAATTTTTTCCAAGATCTTGCATACTACAGATGTCAAACTAACAGGCCTGTAGTTACGCGGATCACATTTTTTTCCCTTTCTTAAAAATAGGTATTTATAGACTCTATTCAGACACCCCGAGCCGTCTCTTTGTTAAGCTAAATAGATTGACCTCTTTGTCTATCACTATAAGCCATGTTTTCTAATCCTTTAATCATTCTTGTGGCGCTTCTCTCAACCCTCCTCAATTTAGCAACATCCTTCCTGAATTGTGGACACCAGACCTGGACATAGTATTCCAGCAGTGGTCACATCAGTGTCAATTACAGAGGTAAAATAACCTCTCTACTCAAGATTCCCCTGTTTATGCATCCAAAGATTGCATTAGCCCCTTTGGCCATAGCGTCGCACTCGGAGCTTGTGTTCAGCTCATTATCCACCTTGATTCCCAAATCTTTTTCAGAGTCACTGCTTCTCAGGATAGAGCCCCCCATCCTATAGGTATGGCCTACATTCTTGTTCCTAGATGTATACATTTACATTTAGCTGTATTAAAATGCACATTGTTTGCTTGTGCCCAGCATACCAAGCAATCCAGATCAGTGACCACTCCCCCTGTTCTTTTGTCATCTGCAAACTTTATCAGTGATGATTTTATGTTTTCTTGTTACCTGCGGTACTGGACATCCAAAATGAAGCTCATCTCCACAGAAGTAATAGAGGTGAGTGGCCTCTGGTATTTTAGCCCACTGGTATTTTAGCCAGAGTACAATTAAAGGTCCAGTTCTGGCACCCTTACTTATTCTGCAAGTGGTCTCATTTAAATGAATGGATTGATTCTTTCTCTCCCCCCTAATTTTTGGGGGGAGTTATTTAGATTTCACATCTCCTTTAAACTAGAACAAAAATATATCTTTACTCAGATAATCTCCATTCCCACCCTGCTTGACAGAATGTATAACTTTGAGTTAGTCCTACTGCTGCAGTGATAATGAGTGATTTGATCTTAAAGAACACAATGAATGCCATCTAATTATGCATCAAGAAATATGATTGGCATCTGTCATGTGTGGGGTCTTCTCTCATTCTCTGTCTAAAGTAAAAACTGTTTTTATTTCTGAAAGTATAAGGGTCTAATTTGTGGGCAAATTAAATCCACCACTAGCAAAGGAAGCTGACAAAGGCTTTTTCACAGTGCTTTACAGGTATGTTTCCAGGGATGAACCTGCACTCCACAGCAATGGATTCTGGTTTCCCTCTAAAAAATTGAAATATGTTTTGGCTGTGGTAGCCAAAAAGAACATATTGAGTAAACAGTGGTTTATGCTAGGTCACCTAAGTTTTGCTGATCGGGTTGTCTCACTTGCAAGGGCATTATCCATACTTTCCGAAACAAAAAGTTGGCACTATTTCATTCAGATGACAATGGCGTTATAGAATAATCTAAGAATTTAGCAAGTTTTCCTTCATAAACTCAATAAGTATGTCAATTTGACAGTCAGAATGGCTACAGATATTTGCTGCGCAGATTTTTCCAAATACATCCCTGGCAATGGGTTTGGAATTTAATTTTAAGAAGCATGGCATTTTATGGAACATGGTGTTCAAAGCAGGTCATAGAATCAGAGAAATGTAGGGCTGAAAGGGACCTAAGCCACATCTCCAGCACCGACCTGTGTGTAGAGAGCTGAGGAGATCCATCTCAGGAATGGAAACTGAGGCAGTGCCACACTTGGCCAGCGGGGGTGTGTGGGGGGGTGCTACAGGGAAGCCACATCCCACAACATTAACGTATTTCAGTGGTTAACTATCTTACAGTTAGGAATTTTCCCCTAATATCCAACCTAAATCTCCATTGCTGCAGATTAAGTTGATTACTTCTTGTTAGTACATGCGCAAAGTGCCTCAGGTGACACATGACCAGGATTCATCACCAAATTTGGTCAGCTGGTTGGATCATTAGCCTGCCCAGGAGGGGTACTGATGGGGAGTGTGACGTGAATGCTGATCCATGCCCCCGGATTACTTCTTGACCTACCTTCAATAGACATGGAGAAAATTTCATCACCATACTCCTTAGAACAGTCCTTAACATATTTGAAGACTATTATCAGGTTCTCCCTCAGCCTTCTTTCCCTAGATTAAACATGCCCAGTTTTTTTTAAGCTTTCCTTATAGGTCAGGTTTTCTAAACCTTTTATCATTTTTGTTGCTCTCCTCTGGATGCTCTCCAATTTGTCCACATCTTTCTTAAAGTGGGGCACCCAAAACTGAACACTGTACTCCAGCTGAGGCCTCACCAGTGCTGAGTACAGCAGAACAAATACCTCCCGTTTCTTTCATCTGACACTCCTGTTAATATACCCCAGAATGACATTTTTCACAACTGCTTCATATTGTTGGCTCATACAGTTTGTGAACCATTATAATCCCCAGGGCCTTTTCAGCAGCACTACTGCCTAGCCAGTTATTCCCCATTTTGTAGTTGTGCATTTGATTTTTCCTTCTTAAGTGTAGTAATTTGCACTTGTCTTTATGGAATTTCATCTTGTTGATTTCAGACTGATAATCCTATGGAAAATATTGCTCATATAGGATAGATAGATAGTTGTTAGATAGAAAGTTATTTTTATATTTGAATAATAAAGGTCCTAGTAGTAAAAGTCAATAGTAATTTGCCAAGTAAGAATCAATTATAGAACTAGCGAGTGTTCATGTACTATATCCCTAATCAAATAGCACAGTATTCTGTGCCAGGAAAACTGAACCATACACAGTACTGATGCTTTCTCTCATTTCCATTTCCAAAATCCCATTTCCTGGTGGCAACAGTGGACAAAGAGTATGCTCCTGAGAATCTAAATGTTACCAAGGGAAGAAGTTTCACCCAGGACTATAACCCTTCAAAAGCCAGCCATGAAATAACACATGTTGTAATTGTTACTACTTTAGGGCAATAAATAGTGAGGTGCCAAGCTCCTCCTGAAAGCAGGACAGCAATGGAAGATAAGATGCTGTAAGAATTGTGAAAAACTCCCGGAAACAGCCAGCAGCAGGTCCGGCTCCTAGGTAGAGGTGCACGAGCAGCTCTGCATGGCTGTCATCCGCAGGTACCGCCCCCACCCCAGCTCCCTTTGGTCGGTGAGCCGGTGTTTAGGGCGGGGGCAGCACGTGGAGCCCCATGGCCCCCCCGCCTAAGAGCCAGAACTGCTGCTGGCCGCTTCCAGGGCGCAGCGTGATGTCAGAACAGGTAGGGACTAGCCTGCCTTAGCTGGGCAGCACCGCCCACGGGATTTTTAATGGCCCGGTCAGCGGTACTGACCAGAGCCGCCGCAACCCAGTGCCTTACATTCTGCGACCCAGTACTGGGTCGCGACCCTCAGTTTGAAAAACACTGGTCTAGTATTAAGTATTTATGTATTGTGTTGGAAAGGACACAGACACTTGTACTGTATGAGGTGCAACATGCCAGCTGATCATTAGTGAAAATCATGTCAAATGTATCTACTTATACATCTGAGGTCCAATTATCCTGTCATCTGCATATGCACAACACCAACTGACTTCAAAGAGAGTTGCATGTGCACAACTGATGGGATAATTGAGCCCCTGGTAATTCAAGTTCCACAAGTCTACCTCCAAAGACCCAGCATTTTGATAAACACATGGAATTTCAAAGCAATACAAAGTTGAACTTACGGACACACATTTCCCTGCTTTCATAAAATCCAGGACAGCACTGAGATTTCCGTCTGTACATTGTTTTTTCTCCATGCCTGTAGGCAGTACGGTAACTGATTCTAATGAAAAATAAATGGATGTTAAATTTATTATAATAGCTTTGAAATAAAACAATGTTTAATTTAGCATATTTAGGAATATCTTGGGTTGATACATAATACAAGAGAAACAAAAACAAAGATTTGGCTTTATTGGTTGATAAATTTAACAATATCAATGTTCCATTCTGGAAATCTGCCAGTATTACCATCATAAACCTTATTTTTCAGGGGCCAGTAAAAAAGATTAAGCATTCTGATTATTAGCCTACATTTAAGCCAATAGGTGTCGCCATCTTAGATTTTGACATTTCTGGAAATAGAGCTTTCGAATGTAACATTTTCTAGAATAAAATTAAGGAACTACACAACACAAATTGGCCAGCCTATAAGATCATTATAGGTTCCAACTTCCAAAGGCAATAGTTCTGGAAATTACCCTGCAAAAGGTTTACTCAGGGTCTCAGAGCCAGAGCCATACTGCAGGGTTAAGAGGAAGAGAGCACAGCTCTATGGGCTCAGATCCTGAAAAGTGCTAACTTTTGTGAAACATGAGGGCACACAGAATTTCACAGGCGTGAGGCATTCAGCACCTTGCAGGATCACGCCCCATGTGAACAGAAGCACTAACACAACAAAAGAAATACAAATTGTGTCAATGTGACAATGGTAAAGAATCACAGAAAGAGTTGCTTTTTTTTCCTAACACTAAACAAGCAACTTTATTAGAATAAGGAATATAGCTTTATCCCTACAGCCTCTCTCTCTACACTTTCTCTCTTCACTGTAGAGTTCCAGCCTAGAACCTTCCCAAGCTCTCTCCTGCCTGGCTTCTGACTACAGATTTAAGGAAACAATACTCATACCCTCACAAAATCTGACCTAATATGAACACTGAACAATGAACAGCACACATCTAAATGGCAACATAGAAGACACATGTTGTCAGTACAACATCTCCATGAACTCTGTATCACTTGTATTTCGTATTGTCAATATTAAACTATCTTATGTGGTATGCTCAAGGAGTAGTTACCCAACACCACCATAACTAATGGGTGTATCAGATTGGGCAGAAGAGAAAGAATACTTTACAGCTGCCGAGGCCAGTTTTGAGTCACTCATTCCTTCCTTATTTTGTTACTATGCATAAGAAAGGGATTTCCTTGAACAAGCCTTTTTTTTCCCTGAAGGCAATGTTCCCTTTCTCCAAAGAGGGCAGCAAGTCATATGCCTCATTTTACACCTCCCTCCAGTTACTCCTTATAGGAGCTGAGGGGTATCATTTTTTGGTATATCATACAAATCTTTTTTAACCTGGTCACCACCTATTAGATACATACCCATATATGATGGGTTGATAGACCCTATGATCTTGACAGGGACAAATGCTATAAACACATATACTATTGACTGATTTAGACAAACATTTTCCAGATGAGCTGAACTGTAACTGCTAGACAGTTTATTCACTATTGTTGATGTATGTTGTACACAACAGTCAGTTTTTAACACTCTAAATATATACCTTTCATACATTACTACAACAAATGAACAATTTGAAAATATTGATAATTATAAATTACCTGTGTCGTGTGCATTTAAACCAGTTCAGTATGTCAGTACAGCTGGTGTAGTAAATTTGATCAAAAGGATGTGGATATGATTCTTGAACTGTAACTGAATAACTGAAGAGAAAGAAAACAGATTACTGAGCAAGTATATGCTCATAGTATTAATCTTTTTACAAAGAAAGATCAATCCCAGTAGATTAGCTGTAGCTAGAATTGATGACTACACACAGGTCTTTGCGAGAGAGCCAATAACCCCTAGAAATATCTATATCAGTATTTAACAATATAAGACTATGAACTTGACAGTCCTTTTCCATCCAAGTTTGCCTTCACAGATGCAGACCTGCAGAAGAGAAGTTCCTTGAGCCTCCCTAAGAAACAGCTCTACACATTACACTATCAACTAAGACTGTCCCCTTCCTAAGGGTAGAGTCTGTGACTGTCAAGCTCCAACTACTATGTATGAAAATTTAGGAAATGGCATCAAGGAAGCACTTAGCACACTCAATGCTTTCTCTACTGTTTTACCAGAAGTAAATGTAAAATGGAGTGGCAAGTTCTTCCCTGGGTGCCTAACCATCAGGGATGACAACTCCAAAATGGAACACAGCTAAAAAAGGGCAGGATTCACTGAATGGAAGGTTCTCTTGTCATGATGGTATTTTGGAACAGGGAGGAAAAAGAAGGATGAGCTCCCTGCCTCACTACACTGAACTATGGAATAGGCACTGCAAGTACTTCCAGGAAAGTGGAACACATCCAACCCCAAGCCAATACCGCCCTCAGCAGTGATTATCAGTGTAGGAAGATCCTCATCCTAACCAATAATTGCAGATTTGTTACTTTCTACAAAGAACACCAGTTCTAGGTTCCTTTCTCACCGCCTTCTCCTCTCCAGGAGGGAATAATACAGCAGGAATTACACCAATTACAGCTGTAATACTGTAGATATTTTCATGGCCTGTGGCACAGGCTCTGAGGGAGGAGATGGATGGCTATCCCAGTCTTCAGCCCATCTTGCTGTTACAGTGCCGGACCTGAGTAGCTACACTACTAAGAACAGTGAAATTGAAGGGTTTATTTGGGTTTCTCTTTTGCACATGGGGCCATGAACAGGTCAGCTAATAGCAGCAAGTAGTTTATGAGGCATTATGAGCCTTATGTGCCCCAGAAGGCCATTCACCCACTCTGCAGAAAAAGGGCCAGCTCCTGAGAGGTGTTGAGCACTCTCAATTTTGATTGATTTTAGTGGAAATTATGGACCTTCAATAATTTGGAGGATTGGATCCTAAGGCCTTAATTTGGTACTACATAAATAAAATAAAATAATCACCATCCTAACAGAAGCATATCAGTGCATACAATTTAACTTTGACTCTACATTTATTTTTTTCCTTAATATTTTCATGTGAGTTTATTAAAGATACAGACCACTAAGAGTTATTGTTGTTTGGGTTGTTTGTTTAAAGACAGCCTTTCATTTTGTGCCAAATTTTCTGAACTTGGGAGGTCATATTTCTTTTCAAGAAAACTGTACCTGAAATTAATTATGTCTATCAAAGAAAGTGATCACTAGATTCTGATTTATTGAAGACTTTAATAATTCAAAGTGGATGGCAATGATAACTAACCAATGTAATCTAGGAGTTTCTACAAAATGACTGAGCTCTATTATGCTGTGAATTGTTGTTGATTGTGAGAAAAGTATAACAAGAGATCTTACAGTTAACTAAAGAGTAACATCTGCGTCAGTCATAATATTTTAATGTTCTTATTCTCAATCCTAACAATGTCCATCATTTTATGAAATGGAAAACAGCTAATTGCCACAGATTGGATCTTAACAACCTAATAAATCCTATATTATGCAGATATTAACAGATAGCCAAACATAACATTGATTTCCGTTTAGTTTTTAAATGTCTACCATGTTGCAATTTCCACATTAAAAACATACAGCACAAGACACAGTAGTGTAATGGATATATCCACTTGTACTGAGATGTTTCCTGATGAATATTAAAGTTAAAAAATGACAACTATATGTAAAATTGAAGCTCATCAGGAAGTACAAGCTTAATTAATAGGTGACCCAACCATCTTTAAAGAACAGAGAGAAGACATGAACTGAAAAAATCACAGACCTCACTAAAAAAAGAAAATTGTTCTGCATGCAGGCAGGGACTGCGCTGCTGGGTAATATATCCGACCAAATGGAACTAAGACTGGATTGTTTAAAGAAAAGTAATGTCAATCTGAAAAATCAGTTGTCTCAAGTGAGGACCAAATTGGAGAAATAAAGGCAGGAGACTGAAATTTGTAATACATTTTCCTGAGGATATATCAAGGGAATAAGCTTTTAAATAATCTCACTGAGCAGCTGGAGAGCCAAGTTTGGAGCCATAAAATGAGGTTTCTTGACCAACCAGAGAAAGTAGAGAGAGAAAATCTGCTAGGACTTTTAGAGAAATGTCTGAAAAAACTGTACCTGAAATCCGCTTTGAATACTGTGAATGGAAAGACTTAGAGGGATGATTAAGAGAATACCTAAAGTTATGGTATACTTAGATACTAAAATGACAGGAATCTTAGAAATATGTTGGATGATAATTGCTGACAGTGTGTAGAACAATTATTTCATGTAACAGATTTAGGAGATAAAGTGTATTCTGAACGAGGCTTAGAAAGTACGGGACATTAAAGATAAACATATTTTTTTAAAATAGCTTTCAAGAAATACAATTTTAAAGTGTTAGTTTTGTTTCCTGCCAAACTACAGGTGCAACCCAGTGGGAAAGTATACATGGTTTGGGACTCAAAGCCTGCAGAGAAGCCATTGGAGCAAGTGGAATCCATCTACATTTCAGAGGAGAAAAGAATAATTGAATCTTAGAAAACTCTTAACCAGACTGTTTGTGCTGGCAATAAATCAACTTTTCACCGAGTAATGGGATTATAACGTATGAGAGTGAAGGGTACATTTTCTTCTGTGGTGCTAATTCCCTGGGCTGGCCACAAACATGTGCCAAGTGTGCGGCCAAATAGGGCCCCACACATTTGGTGTCCCTGATCAGTCAGTGTCTATTCCAAGACAGCACCTACAATCTCCCCTTCCTGTTTTGACCACTTACCTTGAGAGGGGACACTGGGGATCTAACTTTTCCAAGTGCCCAGAACCCACTCCCTGCTGGTTCCTGCATCCTCCTAAAGACAAACAACTCTAATCCATCCAGCTGTCATACTCTGTCCAACCAAATGTTATGGGGGTTACCTCAACTTCCCTGGGGCCCTGCACTTCTTACTTTACACAGGGCCAGCTCTGTTCATTCCTACTATGCTCTCAGTTCACATGTAATGAGGGTTTTATTATTGGGCGGGCTTCTTACTTAAAGTGTATAGGAATGCCAATGACACAAGCAGTAATAAGCTGGTAGCTGGTGGTTACTCTTTTATACTTATGTACCTGCTGTCTGTTCTGAATGGGAATATAAATGCTATGGCAATTTTCAGTTTGTGCTTGTATACATCTACCCACTCTCTAAGCCCCAGAAAATGGAAGGATGAATGAAAGTTGACATTTAGAAACACTAGGCAGATTTGTTACATTTTTGTTTTCTGCAGCCTTTGATTATTTATCTTAAAGAAATCTTGCAATAGATCATTCTTTTCTTTTTGTTTACATTTATCTTGTAGCTTCCTTCAAAATCATCCCTAGAGCTAAAGACAGCACCCCCCAACCCCTCCTCATCCCACACCACATAGGACATAAAGTAATATCAGACAAGCTTCTGGCTTTGTGCTTGGCATTCAGAAACCGGGTATTTATTCAGCTAACTGCTTGATATATATCAGCAAATACAAGTTTTTGCATATTCTAACTTGCATGTGAGAATTTAAGGCCAGAGAGTTGAAATGTTCCACATGAATCTCAGAGTATTTGTTGGATCAGGCCCTTAGATTTTTGATAAATGGCCCATAAAATGTAGAAATATCACCATAAGGCATGCGTGTCTACTAATGCTCACTAAAACTCTCAACACTTAAATATATAATACAATTTACTTCTGATGTCGGAAGAATAACCTAGAGATGTCCTCAAACTAACAGTCAGCCTGGCTTACTGACTAGCTGATCAGTTGTAGGCATTATTAAATAATGATAATGAGACCATGAGGCATGGTTTCATTATTATAATCTTTATACATGAAAAGAAGGGAAAACAAATGCTTATTGTTTAATCTTGTCTTACCCAATGTGAACATTCTACTGGCAATTATCATGAAATCATGAAAGCAACGGACTAACTAGATTGATGAATTTATAGACGTACATTTTAAATTTCTGAATCTCATCAAAAAATTAAGCCAACAAGTCTTAATTTAGGTTCAGGGAAAGCTGAAAAGTAAAGAAGCACCCTAATCATACTTGGCCCAATTCCAGTATGGCTAATTATATTCTGAATATGCAAATTCCCCTGCTGAATTAATTGGATAAGGTATTCTTATTAACTTCTGTCCCTGTACGGTTGTGTAGTGTTATTGGTGTCCTTATAATGGATGCTGCATCCTACCCCAGAGATGACTGCATTCTAATGTAAAGCGAGATGGTCCCTTTACATATACATGGCCCAATTTTTCATTTTTCCCCTTGTAGTAACTGCAGGATCTGGTCCACAGTTCATTATTTTATAAAACACTTTAAAGCATGTGAAATGCCCTGTATAAAATAAATAATAAATATAATCAGAAGCAACTAAGGATATATCAGATCTATGATGCTAAGAGAAACATTACCTCTCCCAGTGGCTACACACATTTGGATCTTCAAGATTCAAGGATAATGTTGTCTCCATCCAGTGGTGTAACAGTACAACCGGGAAGCACACAAACCAGTTCAAATTAATAATCATCCTTTCAAATAAATGACCTGTAAACAAAAACATGATTTATATTATGTCAAGGTAATATTCAAAGTATAAACATAGGGAGACAAATTCTTCCTTGGTGAAACTCCATTGGTTACACCAAGTTAGAATCTGGCCCCAAACCGGATTATGTAGGCTAGCAGGCATTTAACAGCAAGACACATGGTGACAGCCTTGTAGTAGGAATACAAGGCTCTGCTTAATAGAATTCAAAATCAGAAATTAAATGTGAACAGGTTAGATGGCACTGAGTGAGCAAATGCACTACAGTTTTACCTCTGGAGATCTGTGTAGGGTGACCAGATGTCCTGATTTTATAGGGATAGTCCCGATATTTGAGGCTTTGTCTTATATAAGCACATACTACCCCCCAGATCCTGTCCCAATTTTTCACACTTGCTATCTGGTCACCCTAGACCAGTGTCACGTGAAATTGTGTTAGATGGGCTCAGTTTACATACTAGTGGTTATCTGTCTATACCACAGAACAGACACACAAATTAAAACAACTGACATCTTTAGCTCAGAAAAGACTGAAGACTAGAGGAGCAGGAATGTTCCCAATCAGAATGAAGATGCAATTGGTTGAGTATTGTCCAAAAGTGCAGACCGCACTTGTTCACAGAATGGCTCTAGGGACAAAGTATTTAGAGCTATGAGTCCCACAATTTAATAAGACCCAACTTCACTTATAAAAAACCACGATAGTGTATAATGTGAAACAACTGTCTTTTGCACAGCATCTCTCATAAAAACTGTATCCCAGAATTCTTCATCTATCTATTTCTAATGGCTCCCCTTACTATGTCTGAGTACTACACAATCATTAATGGATTTTAGCCTCACAATACCTCTTTGAGGTAGTGAAATATCACCCCCATTTTACAGATGGGGAACTAAGGCACAGATTAGAATAAGAGATTGAACAAGGTCACACCGGAAGTCTATATCAGGAATGGAGCCCAGGTCTCCGGAGTCCAAAGTCCAATGCCCTATTCACTAGACCATACTTCCTCCTACTGATAGAATTCAATATTCTTATTGTTTATTATTTGTATTACTGTAGAAGCTAGCAGACCTAGTCATGGACTAGGACCCCACTGTGCTGGGGGCTGTACAAACACAGAACAAAAGACAGTCCCTGCTCTAAGTAGTTTACAAGCTAAGTATAAGACAAGAGATAAGAAAAGGATACAGAAAAAATGGGGAATACAAGAAAACAATTAGATAATATTGTTCAGCATGATACACAGTGGTGTGTGCACACCAGCAGAGGAGAGCTAGGCAAATGAGAAAGATCTATATTTCAGATAAGATTCGCACAGAAATGATGTGAATAATGGCAAAATCAAGACTGATCTTGGACCAGTGATGGTTGAATGCACTGTGAAAAGGGTGCATGTTCTGATCTTGGCTGTGAGAATAGACATGTCCCACTGCACACAAGGGCGATGCTTGTGCACAGAGTTGAACTGGATCCTATGCTGATAGCAAAAAGATGAACATAAGACTTACTTGGAAAAGGACTATCTTTAACACATGGAACATCCTACTAACATGCACATAACATCACAGTTAGCATGTTTTAATAAATATTATTGTTTACCCAGTCTGGGATGGTGAAACTGACAACAAAATCACAGGGAAAAGATGGAAGTCAGATAAACAATCAAGTAATAATAAATAAATGCTACACTTTTTTTTTGGTTTATGAATCACATATTACTCAAACCTGCAAGATGCTGAACAAACCCCTCAATGAGAGTATAGAGTGCTCACCACCTCCAGGAATTGCTCAATACCTTGCAGAACCAGACCCATAATTCCCATGTAAGTGCATACATTGACAATGTGGGTTTTTTAACCAATTTGCTTTAAGTTTTTGCAAGATTTTCTCACAGGTGGTTCCAATTTTTTGGTGTGCTTCTAAATTTAACTATCAAATATCTGTAAAAATCATTTATTGATGGCTGATATAAAATCCCCGATTGTAAGTCATAAAGTTCTATGCTAGCACAACTCCCTCCTCCATCAAAAAACTCATCTTAAAAATAAACTGAAATGCTGCCCAATTGCTTTGAGTATGTTGTAGCTGAATTTTCAGCTACTGAATTTTAAAATACACACTGAAATGCTTTTACTTTTTAAGACCCAGGCTCTTAATATTGTTCCCACAAAAGATTAGAATGAAGGCTGGTAAGCAGCAATTTGCCATCTACACAAAAACAATTACCTTAAATTAGAAACTATATACAGAGTCAACAATTCAAACCAAAAAAATCATCCATTTACAAATTGGAATTTGCTTTTTTGTGTAAAAGGAGAAATTAGACTAAAACAATGATTTTATAGATGCATTAAGAAAGATCTATTATAGATCTGCTATACTGGGCCAGATCCTCATTTGGTTTAAATTGGCATGTTTCCATTGTAATCAATAGAGCTATACCATTTTACTCTAGCTGAGGATCTGGCCCTGTATCCTCATTTGATGACTCTAACATTAACACTATATTTATACATGGCTTCCGAAATCTGGGCAAAAACAATTCTAAGATTGTTAAAGCTAACTTATGATGTAGAAATAAAGTAGATTTCCCACCAAAGAGTTATTTTTTTAAGTAATAAAAATATTTTTGGTAAAATAAATGTATCTGAAACAAAAAGTTTCTGAGTTGTTTCACTACAGAGTAACACCAAACCTACTGACATATTATTTTAAAAGGAAAAAAAATAAAAATGCATTGGAACATGGCAGAAGCAACATGAAATAGACAGAGACTTACTTAATGGTATCTCCTTAAGAATACAAAATAAATATACAAGCAGTTTAAGATCATGTTTAAAAAAAATCAAAGAAACATGCTTTTTTTTTTTTTTTTTTTTTTTTTTAAATTGTGAAGTAGAAATCACAGAGATTGCCCAGTTTTTCAAAACCTTCCTTCAAATCCCAGGCCTGACTGAAGACATTTCATGCTCTGGAACTTCCCTATCATTCTGCATAGCATGCCAAGGTATTTAGTGTGGAGTTAGTTTAAAAACAAATAAAAGCAGCTGCATTTTCAATTTAATAATACCAACAAAGTGGTGATTTCCTCCATTAAAATAGACACTTTTATTTATATGCAGACTGTATACTGTATTTCTCTTTTTTCTTTCTTTTTTTTTTTTTAACTTCAATAACTTTGCTTTTGGATACATTTAACAAATTTTAAAATATATTTTAAAAAAAATCATTTGCATGAGCCCCCTAGTGTAAAACTTGATTGCATTCCAGATCTTTTGCTTAATTATTAATGAAAATCAAAACAGAAAATCAGTACAACTGATTAGCATTGCTAAAGTGTTTACATTAGCAATAAAAAAAACATAGATGATTCATTTAACTCTTGCTGCCTACACTTTGCACTGATGTGTCCTGCTCAGAGATCCATGTTTGCTACTATATAGTGCTACAAAAGGCTCAACAGGTAATATTACCAGTATTTTTCCAGTGCCCCCAATATGCAGTGTCTACCACATACAGTACAAATGATCTAAGAGCTGAAAACATTCATGTTGGAATATGTCCTCTGTCTACATGTTACTGATTAGCAAAAGTATGTGTAAGTAAACAACTCATGTAAGAAGAGAAAGATCTTCTGACCTCATACAGATTTTTGTATAATTTATGCCACTGATGTTGTAAACACTTGCTACCAGGCCTAGAGCTATAAGTAATTCCATTTAAATCAATAGTAAAGTGTTCCAAAGAGGTGAAGAGGAGCCTTCAAAATGCTCCCTCGTTGCCAGCAATATGTTTTCATACTTAAAAACCAAGAAATTTGTCACATCATATTTAATACTGCAAAACTAACAAGCAATTTAGGAAGTAAGATGTGAGGGCTCCACCGAGGCCACATGTAAGTTCGCAGAGTAAACTTTAAAAGCAATTTATTTGACTGGTAACCAATCAATGCAACTCTTTCTGCATAGATGAAGTGCTCATCCTTCATTAAGGCATGACTGAAACCAAAACAAATTCAATCTAGCAACAGTAATAAGGTCTTTCTAACCACATTTTTCCTCAAAAGAATAGGATAGGATGAACAATGACCACCCAACAGTTTACAACAGAAGGTGTTAAAATTTGATTGCCCTGCCTCATTTTCTGTTACTAGTACTGGAGGCAAAACCCCAGATTTACAAACAAGCAGCATTATTTTCATTTTGCAGGATACCTAAGGGAATTCCCTGGCAATCTGGTCATAGCATCATAGAATATTAGGGTTGGAAGAGACTTCAGGAGGTCATCTAGTCCAATCCCCTGCTCAAAGCAGGACCAACACCACCTGATCCAAAGCCCACTGATGTCAGTGTAAAGATTCCTACTGACTTCAGTGGACTTTGGATAAGACCCCTGGTCTGGACCCATAAGAGGAATATGATGCTGACACTGAAACTGCCATAGGTTGTTCCCTCTGTCACTTACGTCACGTAAACAAGGATTACACTGAATACCTATCTGGATGTAAGTGTTTACTAAATCAAACAAAAATAATTAATAATTCTTCTTTGAAATCTTTCAATTGATAATCCCAAAGAGTTTTATAAACATTAATGAGCAAATTGTAAGATGTGGGTATAAATAGGTACATCCATAAACTTGTATTCACATGAGTAACCAGACAATTACAATAGTCTGTCTCGTAAGCGGGTGAGCAGATCCTGTAATTGCACCATATATAGGGGATAGTTAACTGTTACTATACCTGATTTGTGCACACAAATCTGGGATTTGTAGATGTGCCCACTGCACCCACTTTTGATAATCTGGACCTAATTAAGAAAACCTCAAAACCTCAGAGTGGTAGGTAATATTACTATACCTGGCAGGTAGTTAACTTTTTTTAAATTAAGTCCAGGATCAGAAGTAGAAAAAAAGGAAAGGAAAGCAAACATTCCTCATTTACAGATTGGTAAATGGAGGCCCTACTCACAGTTCTCTGCTCTAACCACTATACTCTAGTCTATCTTAACAAAATGTAAATGTTGGGAGAGGTTGGGGGACAAAAGCTAAAATAATGAAAAACATGAAAGAAGCAGAAGCTGCTCAGGGCAGTGGAGAAGTATTTTATGGTCAGCAGAATCAAATGCTGTTGGTGAATTAAGCAGTATTAGAACTGCAAAGCAACAGAGCTATAGTATGATACAATTGCTAACATGACACACTGGACCGAAGAGCAAGGAAAATGCTGATATAGCTTTCCCACAATTTTGCAAAAGCACTTTTATCTCTGCGGCATAAAACATGCAGCAGAAACATATAATTTAATTAGGAAAGGAACTTCCAGGAAAGTAATATCTGCTTTGTTTTAATCAGTCAGATATTTTTTGTTCATTTCTGTCCTTTAGCACAGATATTGTATAGGTTGTTTGGAAACTTTCTAATCATCTATAGTGCACTCTGTGAAACTGGTAAACTAGGTGTCAGCTCTTGCCAAGGCTGAGCACTGACAAATCCATAGCTGGAAATCAGACCAGTTCTCCTGTTCAAGATAGGTGTTGGACTTGTAAGGATGTTTAGACTCTATAAAACGCTTGTAAATTGCTGCATGCATTAACCTTACTTGTCATATCTATAGCCCATGCTGTAAGGTAATACGTAAGTTTCGCTTTATAACTGTAAAAATGCCTGCTCTGAACCTGCAAACCCAGGAGAAGGAGTGGTTCCCCAGCCCACCTTCTTGTCAACTGTTGGGAATGGGCCACATCCACCCTGATTGAATTGGCCTCGTTAGCACTGACCCCCCCCCACTTGGTAAGGCAACTCCCATCTTTTTATGTGCTGTATATTTATATCTGCCTGCTGTATTTTTCACCCCATGCATCTAATGAAGTGGGTTATAGCCAGGGGTGAACGTAAAATTGAAAACTTACCGTATGGGAGCCGGCTCTGGCCCCCCCGGAAGGGGCGGGGCCTTAGGAGGAAGCTGGCAGGGTTGGGGGTCAGCATCCCCCAGCCAGCCCTTCCAGGCTGCCTGGCCCGCACCACCCGGGGCTCCAGCAGCGATTTAAAGGGCCCGGGACTCCGTCCGCTGCTGCCACTACCGTAGCAGCGGCCGTAGCCCTGGGCCCTTTTAAATGGCTGGCCCCGGCGCAGCTGCTTCTTTTGCTGCCCTTCCCCCTCCCCCCCCCCCCCCGTTGGCAGCCGGGGGGGGGGGAGCAAAAGGGCCAGCGACAATAAAGCACTGCCGTGGCAGCACTTTAAGCAGGGTCTTTGCCGTGGCAGCGCTTTAACATCGCTGCCCCTTTTGTGCTCCCCCGTTGGCGGCCCTGCCACTAGGAACCCAGCAGGGCCGCCGACGGGGTGGCGCAAAAGCGGCAGCGCTTTAAAGTAAGGCGGTAGGAGCCGGTACCAGCGGCCATTTTTTACCGGTACGGCATACCAGCCTGTACCACCTTACTTTCACTTACTTATAGCCCACGAAAGCTTATGCCCAAATAAATTTGTTAGTCTCTAAGGTGCCACAAGGACTCCTCGTTGTTTGTATCAAAACTAAGTGGGCCATTGTGAAGCATCACAATATGAAGCTTGGGCTAATTGCCTTCTCACATCTGTAAAGCAGCTATGTACAAGGAAGCCTGTCCCATCAACTTTAATTCTGGAAGAAGAAAATAAAGATAGCTGACATGAAAATTCTTCATGTCTTTGCTGTTTGGACTCTCATTGGGCTGAAGCTAGGAAACAGAAGCAGAGATCCCCAAGGTCAACCTGGTTTAGCCTTCAAAAGATATTCAGTACTGAGAGATTACTACAACTCTGTCACCTTTTGGAACCATAGATCACTAAATTTATCACTAAATCCAGCTTGCCTGGGTTGCCAGATAGACTGCCGTTCCCAAGGGGACTGTCTGTGACTCTAGGGTAAGACTCATATAGTGATTCAGGAGTTCACATTTGCTACTGGGTTGGTGAAATCTAATTATAAAACATACCACCAGTTTGGGGTGTCGGCCCTGAAGTTGGCACTCACGGTTGTGAGCCACTCAGTACATGACACATTGCATTCCCTTTTATTACATTTGTACACAGCCATCCTGCACATATGATAGCAGATGATGTTATTTAAAAAAAAATAAGCCTTTGTTCATAATACTTTCATTTTCACATTGTGTTTACAAATTGTACAATCAATATTGAGTATGGTGTTGGTGATTTAGGAAGTGGCCCTCTTCTCTCTCAATTCCTATTGTTTAGGACTAAGCCAATGCCGCAGAATAGCATTAGGTGATAGAAGACCGTGCTCCTGGAAATGTCCCCAGATGAGAGACAGAACTTGAGTATCACCTAAAGAGTTCATGGTACTTTTTGCCAAAATAGCAAGGTTAGCACCAAATTCTGTTGGTAGCTGTAATCTATGTATTTTAAATACCCACTTCAATTCCACTAGGGTAAGGTATTCTTTGCTTCCTTTCCTAACTCATTGTGTAGTGTTTAGTGTAACGTTAAATCATTTCACCCTAGAGGTGTTAGTTCCTCTGCTATATACCCCACTTGGTTGTAAAGCTCTTTGGGATAAGGCACAAAATAAATGTAAGGCAGCATCACGTGACATAGAGCATCTTTTTTTAAAAAGTGTCTTTCCTTGCCAGGGACACAAACCTTAATTAAAACAACAATACAACCAAAACAACTTATCAAAACTTGAATTTGACCCCATCTTGTCAGCAATGATTAGTCTCATGCTAACTTGTGACTATGAAAAACTCAATTGTTTTTATTGATTACATTACAAAATTAATGGATGAAGAGAATGTAACACAGTATATGTTTTATATGTGGAGATTAAAAGTGAGTTTGATGCAGTGACTCGGAAAATCTTGCTTGTAAAACAAATATGAATTTACTTGCATATGATCATTGTCACATGGACTGTAAACTGGCTGAAGGACTGTAAACGAAGGCAAATGTAAATAAATGGAAGCATGTTATTAAGAGAGGTTTCTAGTGAGGCACTACTAGGATCAATGTTAGGGTCAGTTTTATTTAACATCTTTATCAATGATCTGGAGGGTAAAGGTAAATGGCATATTAATTAAATTCACAGACGTTACTACATTGAAAGATATTGCAAACATCTGTGAGGACAGAGAAATAATAAAAAGTCAAAAATTCAGGCAAACAATTACAAAATGAGAGTCATATTGGAAAAATGCACACTGATATATCTGGAGGGGGATAATCCAAAACAGAGATGTTCAATAGGATGAGAATACTTGAAAGGCAATAATGCTGAAAGAGACCTAGGGTGATACTGGATTGCAAATTAGATAGGAACTTGCAATATGTTACAGCAGCCAAAAAGCTAATGAGATTTCGGGATGCGTGGGCAAAATATCATATCACAAAACAGGAAAAGGATAGTCCCTCTGTATATGGCTCTAGGGCCAGCGTACTTACTACACTGAGCACAATTTGGGCAGCTTCCATTTCAGAAAGATGGCAAACTGGAGGGAGTTCAAGAAGCACAAAAATTATTCAAGGACTGGAATGATGGATTCATGAGTGAAGATTACAAGAACTAAATAGCATGATTAGTTAAATGATGAGGGGAGAAAGAGTGCGATATGCATCTACCAGTATTTAAGGAGTGTAAACACAAAGGATCAGCATGTGACTGGGCCTTGGGCAATTGCATAAGGAGGGAAGAGAAAGTTGCAAGAAGCTTCCCCTCTATTGCCGCAGTGCAGCAGTCAGACATGGTCACAGTCGTTGAGAATCCTCAAGCACAGAGACTGCTCCCTCCTAGGTTTCCCAGAAGCATGTAATGCCAAAAGGAGTGAGTCCATTTCCTGTCTTCCCTCCTCAACAGCCAGCAGTTCTTGCCAAACATGGAGAGGCGTGCATTCTGCAGCTTCCCAGTGAAAATTGTAGTATGGATACAATCTCTTCCAGAATTGCACCATGAAGGTATGGCCTTACATTGCACCAACTTGGATTAGTACCTCCAAGGTATATTTTGAGCCCAGAAAGAGAAACGAAATATTTAAAGTGGTCTTAGTTGTATAAGAAGGAATATCAGCCTGAAACAGAACACAGGAAAATTTAGGCTGATTCAGGAAATTAATAAAATAGCTGTTGTGTATGTCTTCATAGATGAAGATTATACTGTATTAGATCTCCTTTGCTGGGCAGATACAATTTGGTTTTTTTAAGTTCCATGCTTAATTTTGGTGATGAAAAAAAGTAAATAATGAACTAATATCTCTTTTCCAGCTTTAATATCTTAGATTATTTTCTTGTGACAAGTCTGGCATCTGAATGACCTGGGTAAATAAATAATTTCACAGTCCACATTTTGTGCTGTTTCTTGTAGAAATGTAGCTTATTTATATAGTATCAGAGGGGTAGCCGTGTTAGTCTGGATCTGTAAAAGCAGCAGAGTCCTGTGGCACCTTATAGACTAACAGACGTATTGGAGCATGAGCTTTCGTGGGTGAATACCCACTTTGTTGGATGCATGTCAGCAAAGAGTCCTGTGGCACCTTATAGACTAACAGACATATTGGAGCATGAGCTTTCGTGGGTGAATACCCACTTCGTCGGATGCACAGGATGACATGCATCCGACGAAGTGGGTATTCACCCACGAAAGCTCATGCTCCAATACATCTGTTAGTCTATAAGGTGCCACAGGACTCTTTGCTGACATGCATCCAACAAAGTGGGTATTCACCCACGAAAGCTCATGCTCCAATACATCTGTTAGTCTATAAGGTGCCACAGGACTCTTTGCTGCTTATTTATATAGAAATTTTCAACCTAAAGAATCCAAAGCACCCTGCAAAAAATATGTTAAGGGGTCACTTCACCCCCTGCTTAACTGCAGATACTTTTGGGGTGGAACATGGTTAGCCAATCTGCACCCAGCAACACTACAGAACAATTTTTTAAGAGAGGAAGTAAATAATAACTTCTTTGGGGGTGGGGGAATTTAGATGGCCAGAATGAAATGTAATTACTCAGGCTGGAATTTAGACACTAACATGCCTAATCTCTCAAAACCTGCCCTGTGTGTCATCCAGCGCTGCGGGATGACCTAGGTGGCTAGTACCTTCAATAGCACAGTGACTCCTAGCACCATGCCACAGTATTACTGTTGAGTACTGACTCAGAGAAAAATGCTATTTAATCACCAACACATTCTCCTGCAGCGCCTTGAAAGTCACCTATCTATACTTTGTTCAGGACTGATTCTGTTTAGTGTAAAAAATCAGATGAAAGCACAGCCCAAGTTCTCATGGTTTTATTTCAAGTATGACTCTATAGTCTGCCAAATTCACTTTGTGCCAAGTAATACCCCTCTGTAGGGGGAGCCTTCACAGGCATAAAGCTAGCAGAGCTGCCTCCTTCACCAGCTCCCCCTAGCACCAATGTGCTAGTATAAAGGAGGAAGGAGCAGGTTGGGTTCATATCAGGGGCAGAAGGAATGTGGTGGAACCATAGGTTGAAGTGGTTTCCATCATATACAGGTGTGACATTGCACCCCATAATGCTTTATGGGAATATGCTTATGAATGTATATATGATATAACTGAAATATGTTTTATGCTACATATGCCATGTACCATATCTCTGTAAAGGTTATGCTCTACTGAATATATTCATCCTATTTGTATGCATGTGTCATTTTTGTACTCAGAGTTATGAATATTGGCTGTGTACTTGCTTGATTTTAAGTAGCCTTAGTAAAACATTTGGTCAGCTTCTTGAGAAAGAAATGTGCAAATTAAGTGCCCAATCAAGAAACACTTAATGAACAATGGATCTTGGAAGACTCCAATCCACATAAGAAGTCTTCCTGGAGACAGTCAAGATAGCATGTGGGCAATGGCTGCTACCTGCAAAAACTGAGTCATGCATGGACATGTGACTTTCCCATGTGACTCCAAAACTCCAACTTGGAGCTGGACTTTGCATAGGAGAGAGGAGGGGGTCTCCACCCACAAGAGAAAGTCTATTTAAGCCCCTGGGAGACCCCTCCATTTTGTCTTCAGCTGGCTGAAGAGATAGCCTCTCCACCCCCAAAGGATACCTGAAAGAAACTGGAACAAAGGACAGTAACTACAGGGGTGTTAGTGATTGCTGGACTCAGACTAGTCTGTAAAAGGAAGCTTACTGGAACACCTCTGAGGGTGAGGTTCTATCTGTATTCAGTTTTCTTACTGTATTAGGCATAGACTTGCATGTTTTATTTTATTTTGCTTGTTAATTCACTTTCTTCTCCTTGTTATCACTTGGAACCACTTAAATCCTACTTTTTGTATTTAATAAAATCACTTTTTACTTATTAATTAACCCAGAGTATGTATTAATACCGGGGGGGGGGGGGGCGGGGGCAAACAGCTGTGCATATCTCTCTATCAGTGTTGGCAGCTCCAAGGGGATTTCTGTGATCCAACCCGTCACAACAGGGTTTACAATTTGGTTCAATGTCTCTCAGCACCCGCACTATACAAATTGTTCCAGCATCCCTGGGTGATCCAACCGTCACAACAGGGTTTACAGTTTGGTTCAATGGCTCGCAGCACCCCCACTATACAAATTGTTCCAGCATCCCTGGGTGGTACCAAACTCCACTGCGTCCTTTGCATCAGTAGCAGAAATTAGAGTGGGCCCCTTGTTGCTCTACCTTCCACCAGGGTCAGAGATCAGAGAACTGGAACCTGTCACATGCAACATCCACCACATCTGAGCACATCTCAGACATAATGGAGAAATGAAGCCTTAGTTTTTCAGGCAGGTTGCAAATGTAGGGCTTGATCCTGCAAACCCTTAGTCACATGAGGAGTTGAAGTCAGTGGAACTATTTGTGTAAGGACTGCTCACATAGGAAAGTTTGCAGGATGGGGCTCTTACACACATTTTTCAAACAACTGACACAAATCGCCTTTTGTCCAAGTGTGTTGTTCAGTTTGTTTCCATCCTTATGAAAGGCACCAAACAAAGACTGCTAAACTTTCTAGAATCCAAACTAAATTATCTGAAAATCACAATTTTTCAGAAGATTAAATACCAGCTAGAATAGAAATCCTGAAAGCTCTTCTTTAATATCAAGAACATTACATGAGTCAAACAAAACTATATACTTATTAAATGTTGTATATCTATTGTATATTTCTGATTTATGTATTACTGGTATGTAATCCATTACTTCAATTGGTCTCTCTCTCCAAAAATAGGAAAATCCTCCAAAACTCTTAACTTTCCATCTTACCAAACTAAATGTTAAAAGAAGAGCACAGTCAGTAAGAAAGAAGCATTGTGTGATATGATGTCAGGTGGACAATAGAAGAGAAAATAGTTTCCAAATAAAACTAATGTTGATGTCTCTTTGTAAACACAGAGATCAGAATAATTTTCAGAGAGAACTAGCGCCCATACTACTGCAACATCCACACAGGCAGATCCTGTGCCCAGACAGAGCTCCACAGACTTCAGTGATACTCCACAGTAGGAAGACCCCATAGTACAGGGGTCTTCCTACACAGATGCAGTTGCAGGACTGGAGATGTCATTGTTTCCTAAGCAAATGGAGCATCAGATTAGTTTGTCTGACACAAAGATGGAGATCCAGAATAAATAAAAAAGAAAATTAAACCATTACACTGATAGGGAACTTTTCTGAGATACATTTGCTATGTTAACAAAATAAGAAATACTCTTTACTGTAAGAGTTCAATATGCAGAATGCTATTTTTTCCTCTCTCTTTTCTACACATTACAATAAGGATATTTGTCAAACAATCAAAGTACAGTTTATACATATAACATATAACATTAAAATAACAGTGGAGACAAACCAGCATTTTGAAGAAAACTGATTACTTGCAGGGATGGGGTGGAGAAAAAGTTGCCTTTCCTTTTCCCTGAAAAATCTCAATAGGAAGAGCATACACACACTCTATAGAGATTGAAATTTTTCAGGGAAAAAGAAAGGCAACTTTTCCTCTCCCCATTTCCTGAAAGTAATCAATTTTCTTCAAAATGCTGGCTCGTCTCCACTGTCATTTTAATGTTATATGTTTTGTGACTGGGAATGATTGAATAGTGGTAGTATTGTTCTGGAATGACCAGATCTATGCTTTTAAAGAAATGCATGCTTTTAGTTTGTTATTTGTGTATGTGAAGAATTGTGATTTAGTGGTTACAACGCGGAATAACAAGATACGGGAAAATTCAGTCTGGTCTAGCACCACGTGTCCCATCTTTGGCATACTCTCGGTCAGAATAATTGTTGAGGATAAATCTAACCTCAGATGCTTTGGGATTACCATCCCATAAAAGAAATAGGAGATAAGAATATTGAATTTCTGAATAGAACTATGAACACCTTGTGGTTGCTGACAAGTTGCCCAAGAAAATCCTGTGGTTGACCATGTACACTCATTCCTCAACTCCAGCTCTGCTGAAATCCTTATTCATGCCTTCATTTCTTCTGATCGTGACTATTACGACTCCCTTTTCTATGGCCTGCTCCGGTCCCAACTTTCCAGATTTCAGCATATGCCACTGGCAGCCTTCTCACCATATATAAAAGAGTATAACCACTTTGCTCAGACAACTCCTCTAGCTCCCTCTTCATTTTAGGATCCAATTAAAACGTATCCTCCTTCCTTTTAAAATACCTCTGCTGTCTTGCTCTGATATTCTTTAAGACTCTCTCTCTCTCCCCCCCCCCCCCCTTCTTCCAGGTTCATCCACACATCTATCACTAGCTTCCTCTCTTTCCCTTTACATATCTCATTATTACTGATGCAAGATCCTTCTTCTCTGCAGCTCTCACCAGCTGTAAGAGCCTTTCTTCTATACTCTCCATTCCTCCTTCAGTGACATATTTTCAAAATCTCATCTATGGGCACCTCATTTGCTTATGCCCCTTAATTTCACTCTACCTATTATCATAGGTTTAAAAGTTTAACTGTAGTACTGTATCACTGCATTTAACTTGTTAAATCATCCAAGAATACTGTCTGAATAGAAGATACTACACAAAAGAGAGTGTATTATTTTGTATAAAATAGACTGTGCATTCTTGACATACATTGAGAATATGGCTCCCACAAGCTCTTATCACTGTACTTTGTTACAGAATTTAACATTCAAATGCTGTGACTTAAAATGAAAAAATATGTTAATTAACTATGAATGCCATCTCATTCTAAGAATCTATGAAAATTTTGAGCAGTTCATGCATTCGTTATAAGCCTTTCTTTATACCTTTAGGAATCTAGTTCAAAGCAATCTATAATTCATTACAGAAGATCCCCCTCATGTCAGCATTATACCACAGTACACTGATATAGAAGTCTGGGTAACCCAGAAATGTATTTGCCCACATTGCCAAGAGAAAAGGTATGAAGAAATTTGTGAGCATGACATGCAATCAGGCACTCATTCACAAAGATTAAAATGGGCACCATTCCTTCATTTCCCCCCCCAAGGGAAACAATCTTTTTTTGCCTCAGAATTAGAGTGACTAATATGCAAAACAACTGAAAGGTCCTTTTTTGCTCCTTAAAATTACTTAACAAATCATTAAATATTAAAGGCCAAATCCTGTTCCCATTGAAATCAGGGGGAATTTTGCTAAGAGATTTCAATGGGACCAAGATTAAGAGGCAGGATGTTACACACTAGGCTGACTCACCAGCACTTGAGGTTCTTTTCACTTCTTCTCTTTGCAAAAGCAATGTGCTTACTGCTAACTGTGCTGAATGAAGAGTGCTATAGTGAACAGCATGTGCACTTGCTAGATCAGAGTTATACCCATTTTCCCTGTATACCCATCCCCTTTCACTGTGATGTTTGTCTACACACTCTTGCCATCAGGCACTACATTCATGAACCTCTGTTTACGTGATGATTGCTCTTGCATGCATCTTTGTCCCTCCTGGTTTACATGTGGAGTCACAGGCAAGATTTAATTTTATTCTATGTGCTCGTCTTTGGAAAAAAGACACAACTATAGCATGAATCTTCCGTACTGAAAACTATATATTCCTCTATGATCCTTGCCCGAAATCAGCCTAGACCTTTACATATTTACTTACTAACTTGTTTGATTTGCAAGGTCACATTCAAGCCTCTTTAACACAGGGTGGCAAGGTAAATTGGTCTAATTTTCCTAGTTGTGAGCCCGTAACACCTGCAGGCCAATAATAACATTAACAACTGGTTTGCTGTAAAATCAGCTGAACATTAGAAAATCCAGAGCCTCACAGGGCTTTTTTTTAAATTCTCCTGAAAGTAAAATTTTGCTTTTTGTAGAATAAAGAGAAATGTTAGTGAATGAATTTAAACTCCGAAAAATAAAATATTGTTAATATTAGGGATTGGGAGTAGTAAAAGATGTCCCTTCCACCAATGGCAAAGTAAACAACGTTACATATTATGCATAAAAATGCTTTGATAATTAAGAGTGATTTAATATCAAAGTTTCCAGTTGTGATTTACATCACTTTCAGTTTTTCTCTTACTACAAAAAACATTTTTTTTAAAGATGTCCCAAATCATTAAATCCTTACATCCTTTTCCTTTAATGATGAACCCGACTCTGCTTTAAAAAACAGAGCCTGGTTCATCATGAAAGGAAACTAATGAAGGCACTTGCCTTAGAAACTGTAACAATCAAAGAAAGACCCCTTTGGTTGTAATTAATATTTTTTCTAGATATTTTCTCTTATTAAAATATGTTAATTTACTTTGGTTTCAGGTTATCTGAAACCTTCCTAAAAGTGAAGTCTGAAGCTAATTCCTGCTGCAAGCAGCGTAATTTGAAGCTAGAAGAATTGAGACTGCATTTTTTATTAACATGAGCAGAAGGACTTAAATCCCAAAACCGTGATCCTTATATGACACATGTTGCATTCTTTAAATCTGCATCTCTTTCCATTACTGGATGCAAAAGGGCAGCAGCACCAAAAGCATTCTGTCATTACAAAAATGGTCTATTCACACATTGTCTGACAAAGCACCTACATTAACAATGAACCCCATTCAATGATCTGATTTTTACAGACATTGGTACACCAAATTCAAAAATCTCTATGATGGTGGGTTTAATGAGGTACTTTGTTATTCTCTGTAATAAAAATTAAAAGGGAGAGACAGAGTTCTTCAGCTTAATTGCCACATCTGTTATTTGGCACTTTACTGTGATTGACTGGAGTGTATGTGTCAGAGACTCTGCCAAAAACAGGCACATTGCATAAATAAACGTATAACTTATAGCCCAACTGGTATTAGCACCTTATCTGTTACGGCTTCTGCTGTTGGTCAGTTAAAACAATGTATCTATTGGCCCAGGTTCATTCTGTAAAGAGTTATGCGGTGGGTGGTTGATTTTTTTTTTTATTAGAAACGTTTACTGGTTTCAGAAGTAAGAGCTATAATAATTTACATGCACATTTTATAAGATGGTGTCTAATGAGAGCAGTCAGCAATCCACAATGCCAAATGAGACTAAGTTTTGGGTTTGCTTACAGTTGTGTAGCACTGTTTTGACGCGGTTGTAGATCAACAACCAAGTGCTGGGACAACAAAGAACTACTATATTACATTTTGTGGTTTTTTATTCTTATGAATCAAGTTTGTATACAAAGATAGAGGGTGACACACATTAAAAAGGTATCAATCTCATTTCAGTAAATAGTTTACTAATTAGAGACATGGTCCATATTTCGATTTTTTTCACCTCAGTTGGGTCACCATTTTCAGTTTGGGCACTGAAATGGCCATAGAGGTCCCCAATTACACATTTTGGGAGGCCTAATGGCTAGTTTTCCTGCCTACATTTTATTTTATAAAACTTTGTGAAAGTAAGAACAGAGAACTATGCAGCCACCTTACAAATTTCAGTATATGAAGCATATGATCTTTCTGCCCACATTGCTACTAAGCTTCAGAGAGAGAGCCCTGTCCATTGAACAAAGAGTCAAACTCTTTGCTTTGTATACTTCTCCACTGTTCCATTTGATTTGTTCAACATCTTTATCAATGATTTGGATGATGGGATTAATTGCACCCTCAGCAAGTTCACAGATGACACTAAGCTGGGGGGAGAGGTAGATATACTGGAGGGTAGGGATAGGGTCCAGACTGACCTGGGCAAATTGGAGGATTGGGCCAAAAGAAATCTGATGAGGTTCAACAAGGACAAGTGCAGAGTCCTGCACTTAGGAAGGAAGAATCCCATGCACTGCTACAGGCTGGGGACCTACTGGCTAAGCAGTAGTTCTGCAGAAAAGGACCTGGGGATTACAGTGGATGAGAAGCTCGATGTGAGTCAGCAGTGTGCCCTCATTGCCAAGAAGGCCAACAGCATATTGGGCTGTATTAGTAGGAGCATTGCCAGCAGATCGAGGGAAGTGATTATTCCCCTCTATTTGGCACTGGTGAGGCCACATCTGGAGTACTGCATCCAGTTTTGGTCCCCCCGCTACAGAAAGGATGTGGGAGAAATTGGAGAGATCCAGCGGAGGGCAACAAAAATTATTACGGGGCTGGGGCACATGACTTATGAGGAGAGGCTGAGGGAACTGGGGCTATTTAGTCTGCAGATAAGAAGGGGGGGGGATTTGATAGCAGCCTTCAACTACCTGAAGGGGGGTTCCAAAGAGGATGGAGCTAGGCTGTTCTCAGTGGTGGCAGATGGCAGAACGAGAAGCAATGGTCTCAAGTTGATGTGGGGGAGGTCTAGGTTGGATATTAGGAAACACTATTTCACTAGGAGGGTGATGAAGCACTGGAATGGGTTACCAGGGAGGTAGTGGAATCTCCATCCTTAGAGGTTTTTAAGGCCCGTCTTGACAAAGCCTTGGCTGAGATGATTTAATTGGTGCTGGTCCTGCTTTGAGCAGGGCATTGGACTAGATGACCTCTTGAGGTCTCTTCCAACCCTAATATTCTATGATTCATCTTGAAACTGAAGTCTTTGAAGCTTTCTTGCCCTTGGCTGTTTGATGATATGAGACAGAGTATTAGACTTCTGAAAAGTCTTTGTGCATTCAATCTTGAGAGCTCACTGGCTATCCAGAGCTGTTCTGATAGACGAAAAGGTTTTGGTGAGAATGAAAGTGGTACTATCTCTTGCAACCTGTAGAACTGGGTGCTCACTTTTGGGATGAAAGCTGAATTAATTCTGCTACCTACTCCTTGTGAAAGGTACAACAGCATGGCTGAATGATGCTCCCAGCTCTGACATTCTTCTTTTTGAGATTGATAGCTATGAGGAAGGCCAACTTGATTGATAGCAAGTAGAGACATCTTCCAAACAATTGGATTGTATGCTTTGTGAAGATATTTAAAATCAAACTGAGATCCCTGGCAGAGTTCTATGCACACAATGTAGGGATAATTAGGGACGCCACTCTGAGGAATCTCTTGATGCCATGGTGAAGTGAAATATTCCTCCAGTCTGTTGGCTCCTATATGCTGGATAGAGCTGCCACTTTATACTTTAGAGATTAAAGATTTAGGTCCATGATCAGGCACTTGGTGGGAATTCCATGGCCTGCCTCCTCTGGCCTTGTCAGATATTCTATTATATTCCTTATTTCAGCAATTGAACTTTTCTTGTTTGTGGAGCACATGCTATTAGTCCATGCCTTCCTTGATCCTAGCAAAATGTTTATCAGCTTATCCAAGTATATACCCTTCCTTCTTTAACTGTCAGCCTTTCTTGTTAAAATACAGGAATGATTTGCATGAGATAGTATGTTTCTATTGTGAGGAAAGAAAATGAATGGGAAAGCTGCCATATTGACGAGGACAGAGAACCTTGGCCTTCTGAGTGATGGAGTTTATTATTATTGTTATTGCCACCTCCTTACTGATTTTGTGCATTGTTCTGGAGAGTATGTAGATGGGTGGGAATGTGTAGAGGAGTGATCATGGCCAGCTCTGGGACAGAATATCTATTGCTATGGACAGTTGATTCAGTTTTCTGGAAAGGAAGTCAGGTGTCTTACTATTGTAACTTGAAGTGAAGAAATCCACTATCAGTCTGCCCATGGATTTGATCAGAAGCTTGAAACTCCATTCGGCCCAATCTATCAATGTCCTGTTGAGCAAGTCTGCTGCGATGGAGTTTCCCTTTCAAGTCCAGGGCACAGGGGGATGTGGGATTTTTCTCCTCCAGAAGAGTAGGGGAGTGGCCTCTTTCTGAGAAAGCTCCTCCCTGCTTATAGATATAAGCCATAGCATAAGTGTTGTCTGTCACGACTAGAATGTCTTTGTTGAACAGTTAGAGAAATCAGAGCTCCAAGGCTGTTTCATACTGCTCTAAGCACCAGCTAATTTATATTGTGGCTCACGTTCCCTTGCCGCTCCACCCCTGTAGTCTCTCTCCTGCTTCCCACATATGTCTTGTACAACACCTGCTTTTCTTAAAACTCTCCTTATTTCTGCAACTGGTGGATTTTACTTGTTTAACTAAAACACAGCTTCAAGATAAATTATACAATACTTTTCATAAAGTAGTTCTCAAAGTGCCTTATAAAGAATGTAAATATTTTTATCCACATTTTACAAAACAGGTAACTAATGCACAAAGAGATGGAGTCACTTGGCCAAGTTCACACAACAGGTCAATAACAAAGCTGGGAATAGAACTAAAGTCTCCTGACCTCTTGTTTAGTGGTCTATCCATGGGACCATACTGCCTCCAATACACTTTCCAACCTCAATGAAAGTAGCCATGCGTGTAATACCATTCTCAAAGTCATGAAATGTATGAGTTTGGGGCTTAATCCTGAGAGATGCTAAGTGCCCTCAACTCTCATTTACTTCAACAGGAATCAAGAAAATTCAGTCAACTCTACAAAAGAGGCCTTTAAAAAAAACAAACAGGATTGAGCAGTGTCACGGAGCATGGCTCCTCTCTTGCCTTCTCGCCACAAAAACTGCACAGACCCCCATGGTTGTGCCTTCACCATGTCTTTTTATTTTGTGTTCCCTCCACCAACTTCACAACAGTCCTTGTGCAACAGCCTAATTACAATATTCAACTAGCTTCTGACCCTCTCACTAGGGCCTGAGGGTAACAGAAGACTCCCTGTTCTGAGCCTCTGTCTGGCTAAGCTCAGCTAGCCCTATTTATTCCTTCTTTCCTTTGCCTTTCTTTTATCAGCCCGGGGCTGATGGGGCAATTAGCTCAGCCGGGCAGCCTGATTGAGTAATTACCACCATCGGCTTCCTACTGGGGAATTAATTACTATTAGAGTGATCAGAGTGCAGGCTCACCTGTTTGCACCCTGCACTCTGTCACAGGGAGTATATGAGGAGGCAAAGATGCTTTTTGGGTTGCATTGTTTTCTGCTCTTTCATTTAATTACTTTTCCATTTACTTTTCAAGATGTTAACTACAGTGAACGAACTTACATCCTATGATGCCTAAAAAGAAAGCCGGGTATACTAAAGCTTTGGCATTTCACTTGGAGACAGACACATCTGGTGCAAACAGGAGCAATTCTGAAAGCCCCATAAGAGATTCTGGCAAGGACAAGAAGAAGTTGTTGCATTCTAGGATGCAAGCTCCAGAGACGCCCCTGAATGGCACTAATTTTTTATAGGTTGACTGCAGTGGATTCTAGCAAGGAAACTACTTGTTCATTCCAAAAACCAGCCATCTAAGGAGAGGAAGAAAGACAAGGTTGGCTTGAATCTTTCCTCAGGTAGTTCATTGCCAGAGGAGAAAGTGTTTCATGGCTGCTTCCCAATATGACTTTGTTCAACAGAGGATGATTCACTTTCTTAAAATGACCTACTGCAGACCAAAATAGGGTTGGAAAATCTGAGATCTGCAAGGAAAAGGTGTGCATAGGAAAGTAGACAGTCTGAAAGGTCATAGGCATGGAGTCCTCAAATATTTTAGAAGAATGGAAAAGTATCCAAACTTTGGGATACTTAACCAAACCACTAAACCTTTGAGGTTTGCTCATAATGGAAAACATGTTTTAAGCTTTTATGTTATTCATGCATAACACAATTTGACAAGAACTGTAGTTATGGGAAAAGAAGTCTGGTCTTAAAATGTGTATTAAAATTGCAGAAAATTAATTGAAAGTGTTTCAGTGAAGAGATTAAGTCTCATCATGGCTCTCTAGGTTGCAGTGGAGGGAACAGATGGATGTTGGAGATGGAAGAAACTACTGGCAGCAAACTGGAGCCATTAGAGTAGACAAGTATCTCAATGTATTTTCTGTGTCTTTTTATTATCACAAATCAAAATGTTTATCTTTATTTATTATTCTGCTATAATAATTAATAATATATTCCTCTGTGGGTTATATGCAGCTTTGCCAGAACTAGTGAGTATGACTTTCATATGGCCTGACCTCCCATCATAAGAAATATCAAATCTCCTTCTTTAATGTACCAAGGCTTAGCCATCATATAAATGTAGCACTGGTTCTATGGTAGCTCAGGGTAACAACAATGGGCCAAATCTCCCCTTTGTCCCAGAGACTTACAGAATGTAGTGCCTTTCATCCATCACAATGATAAAGCATAAATACACTAATATTGCTGTATATTGTCAGCAGACTTCAAGATTGAGTAAGAAGTTCAGCATTTTTCCTTTAATGTTCCATTAGAAGAGACCAATTGTATGGACGTTGGAAGCAGCTTTGCAATGTTTGGATTCCACAATAGCATTTGTTCACACATTGTACAGTGCATTAAAAAGGGATAGTGTGCCTCCTGTTCTTCTCACTTACCTCAGTTACATTGTAACTCCATTGACTCCACTTCAGTTACTACATTTATTCTGGTATAAGTGAGAAGAATATCAGGCCCAATACAGTTGCCTGAACATACCGAAGAAAAATAATTCTAAGCCTCTGACAATTTTATTTCTAAATTTTGCAATAACTAAAAAATAAAATCAAACTCTTAACAACAGGCAATCAATCGTCTTTACTAAAATAAAGCCTACAGTTTAAAATATGTATTTCAATCTCACTGGCAGGTACTCTTCAGAAACAGTTGTTATTTACAGTATCTGTCTGGAAAAAAAAAAAGATTAAAAGATCAAGTTACTCTTCACTTCCAAACAAGTCAGGCCACAGCTGTACATCAGATTCTGAGCAACTGTTTCACATGCACACAACAAGGCTTCTGTCTTCCTGCAGGGTTTACTCAGGTCATCTGCATGTGGCATGGATTAAAGCAGCACTAAAGCTCTATTATAAAGTAGGCTAAACAGTGAGTTTATACACACAGCGCCTGTGCCTCTGGTAAATTCCTCCATTTGACATTCTCATCAGAGGGGTTTCCATATATTAGATGCAGAGGAGACTGTACAAAGTTTTAAGTTCCATTGAAAAAAGTAAAAAAATGGTGTTTCATCCTGTGTATTTCCATGCTGCATTTCAAAAAAGAGAAATAGGAAGGAGGAGTCTACTAAAAGGTCTTTCTGTGAAAAAACTGCAAATAACTGCAAAGGAATCAATGATCCTTTATGTTAACAGAAAAGCAGAATTAAAGTCTTTGTGCAGATTATACTGTTTTCTCCAGAAGTCACACTCTCAAATTTTAAAAATATGAGTTGAGGCAGTGGTGTGCTAAAATGGGACCAAGTTATCTCAGTGGGACAATAAGCAACCCATCTCTCACCACCCCGGCATTACTCAGAGGAACAGGCTGGGTGTGGGAAGGGGTGGGACATTAGTAGGGGGTTTCCTTTTTCCCGATCTACTTAGTAAGGCTACACTAGCAGGGCCTTGCCTGCTGAGCCCCAGAATACTCTTTGATTGCGTTTAAGGCTGCAACCCAATTTCCCTCCCTCCCTGAGGGACATCACAGCCAAGGCCGTCCTTACCCATACGCAAACTACGCAGCTGCGTAGGGCACCAGGAAATTTGGGGCACCAAATTGCCTCAAATTTCCTGGTGCCCTATGCAGCGGCGTGCTGTTCCAGCGGCCAGCCCAATCCCCCGGCCGGCTGAGCTGGCCAGGAAAGCTACCCCTGCTCCTGCCCTGCGCCCACTCCACCCCTTCCCCCAATAACCCCCACCCCTGCTCTGCCCCTGCCCCGCCTCTTCCCACCCCTGCTCCGCCCCAGCCCTGCGCCCACTCCACCCCTTCCCCCCATAGCGCCCACTCCTGCTCTGCCCCTGCCCCGCCTCTTCCCACCCCTGCTCCGCCCCAGTCCCGCCCCCCCTCCACCCCTTCCCCAGAGTTACGTCCTGGGGGACTGCAGCAGGGGTCGGGTGCGCCCAGGGCCGGTGCAAGGAAGTTTCGCGCCCTAGGTTGATTGGCGCTACAAGCCTGGGAGGCGGGAGAAGTGGAGCAGCAACTGCGCGCTCAGGGAGGAGGCGTAGGAACGCTGTAAAAAAAATTGGGGGCACCGCTTTTTGGCGCCCCCAAATCTTGGTGCCCTAGGCAACCGCCTAGTTTGCCTAAATGGTAGCACCGGCCCTGGGTGCGCCCTGCACTCACCAGGCGGCGGGAAGTGGGGTAACCCAGACCCAGCCTGCTCCGCTCCGCCGGCTCCCAGCCACGCCACCGATGAGTGCTGGGGGACAGTTCCCCCCTGCTCCCCCAAGGCAGGGAGCCAGAGGAGCAGAGCAGAGCGCGCTTGGGCCGGGTCACTCCATTTCCTGCCGCCCTGCAATCACCGGGCAGCAGGAAGTGGAGCAACCTTGCCCCAACCCGCTCCGCTCTGACGGCTCATGCTGGGGGCAGTTTCCCTCCAAGCCTGCTCCTGCCTCCCCACAGACCTTGGGCGCAGTCCCCACCCCCCACCCCATGGAGGCCTGGGGCCAGCCAGGTGCTTGGGGCGGCCAACAGAAAGGGGCGGCACGTCCGGCTCATCGGCGGCAGGTCCCTCACTCCCACTGGGAGGGAAGGACTGAATTGCCGCCGAGGAATGAAGCGGCGGCGGTAGAGCCACCGCCGATCGCGGCTTTTTAAATTTTTTTTCTCCCCGCCGCTTGGGGCGGCAAAAATGCTGGAGCCGGCCCTGCTTGGACTAAACTGTTAAAAAGGGCACAATCAGGTAAAACAGATTTATCTTTCTCAGGAACAGCCTAAAAACAGCAGAAACCTTGTTAGTAGGTTTCAGAAAATAGTAAGCAGTTGGAAGCAGCTTAAAACATACTAAAGCAATCCTTTACACTACTTCCTACACCCAAATGGAAAGACATACTAAACTATGTACTCCATATTTTGCACACACACAAAAAAACCCCACTTTAAACTGTAACAATCTCTTCTGTGGGGTAGTAAAACTTGGCTGTGTGGATTTATAGTTCTAGAAGGTGTGTGAGGATAATGTCCTGCCCACCAGGTGACAATTTCACTCAGAGTTCCACACAAATTATTACAGCAGTGTCTAGAACCCTCTTTACATTTTTTGTGTGAGCTCAATATCTTACCCTACAACAACAACAAGGAGTCTGGTGGCACCTTAAAGACTAACGGATTTATTTGGGCATAAGCTTTCGTGGGTAAAAACCTCACTTCCTCAGATGCATAGAGTGAAAGACTATGCATCTGAGGAAGTGAGGTTTTTACCCACGAAAGCTTATGCCCAAATAAATCCGTTAGTCTTTAAGGTGCCACCAGACTCCTTGTTGTTTTTGTAGATACAGACTAACACGGCTACCCCCTGATACTTACCCTACAACAGAGACCCTGATTCGAAAGGTCACTAGATATTGTTCCACAGTAGGCTTTAGTCAATGAAGACGATCCAAGTGAGTAAGTGCATTAGCTGAGTACTCACCAAGAGGAGCGGTTCGCTCACCACCCACCCCATCTCCTTCTCTCCCCTAACTCCTCCCCCCCCCCCCCCAGAGTCAAGGGTCAAGTGAAAAGGAGAGAAAAGACAAAGAGAAAAATGTCCTCTTTTGAACTCCAGACTCTCTTGCCTACAGCAAGGACGGGGTCACCTTTGTCCGGGGCTGTGCACAGCTCACGCAAGTCTTTGCCTCACAACTGGACTGGGAAAGCCTCTGCAGAACCAGCTGCAGTTACCCTGCAGGACTTGCTGCCTTCTGTCTGGACCCAGGGGCTGCTAGGAACTCCCGCAGGCTGGTGCTAGTTACAGCTCCCTGCACGGCTGGTCTCAGGGCAGTGTGGGGATTGGGGGTGTTACTGGGCTCCCACAGTTCAGCTCCATCCCTGCTGCTTCACTTACAGAGACCCCCATTAAGGAGAGTAACAGTCTCTGGTTCCCCAGGCCACTCTCTACAGGACACCCCTCACCCCCCATCTCTAGTGCTGTTGTTCACTCCCCTCTGAGGGATCCTGCCCTGCTGGGTCTGTCACCACTTCATGGTGGGTTTTCTGCTCTGCTCTCTGACACACACACACCCTTACACTTTTCACTGTGTCTTTATGCAGCTTCCCTCCAGCCTCTCATGCTGTTTTTCTCCTCGTGGCTTCCAGCCACAGCTCCTCATCCTGCCTTGTGCTGCTCTATCTGTCCTTCCCCCAGCACACACAGAGGCCAGGACCTGAGCTGGGCTCCCTGACTGGCCTGGCTGCCTGGTCAATTAGACTGATTTGGAGTACTCTCTATTTCCCATTGGCCCTGATGTGGAGCTCTCAGATTGGCCAGAGGTTCTTTCAGTTCAAGGATCCTGATTCCTTCTCAGTCCTTCCCTTGTATAGGGAGAGGGCCAACCAAAAAAACCCCACCAAGTTTTTGTAAGGGGCCAACCATCCCATTACATTCCCCATGGCTTTTCAGAACTTACCCCCCTGGCCTGATGTACAATATATCACATAACATGTTGGGGCGGGGTGGGGGGACCACAGTACAGCGGGTATCTCCTTGTCCTTGAAAATCCATGCTCACCATTCTGCCCAAGCAGTCACTGTACAGGCAGTTGAGTAAGGCATTAGCAAAGTTAATAATATCCATGACCATGTTTGTGGGGGCAATCAAAACATAGGATAGTGAAATGGATTATATACAATTGAAGTTAGGTATTACAGTTATATTTCACCCCTCCTGTACACAAAAACACTTCCGCTCATCATTGAGATACCGGGTTGGTAGGACAGTCCTAGTGGAGCAGGTGGGTCTTTCGGAGCCCCTAACCTGACTGCCTCAGAAGCTACATCTAGCTCTCCCTCAGCCTCATCACTTACAGGTTCATCTACTGTGGCCACCCATTCAGGACTGCCAACTCTGGCTCAGAATTTGCAACTGCTTCAATGGTGTATGTGTAAGGGACCCATTTCTCCTTCTTTCTGCCACTATCACAAATGTTCCTGAGCATACTGGGTTGGCTGGGGCCCTCTGTCTTATTGGTTTGGGAGGTAAAGGGCATAACTTGAGCTGATCCCTGTGTACTGCTCTCTCTAAACCACCCTTCTCTGGCCATACAGTATACATGGGCAACTCCAGACTGTCGTGTTTGAGCACTATGTAGGTCACTGCTTCCCATCTACTCCCTATTTTATTCTGGCCCCTTGACTTGTGGTTTCTGACTAGCACTTGGTCACCAGTGTTAATGATGGCTCTCTGAGACTTATGATCATAGCCCCTTTTCCAAAACTAAGCTGCTTTTTCTGACACTTCTCAAGCAAGGGTCACAAGCCAACATGAACTTCCAGTGGTGTTTGTGGACCCATTCATCCAGTACCTCAACTTCAACCTCAGGTCGAGCTGACTCCCATAACACATCCATGGGCAGCCTTGGATCTCTCCCAAACAACAGACAGAATGGCGCATAATCCGTCGATGAGTGCAGGTGGCTGCTGTTTGCCAGAACCAATTCAGGAAGATGGTCTTTCCATCTCTGCTTTTGTTCAGATTGCATAGTCCAGAGCATCTTATATATGGTATGGTTGAACCTTTCACAATCCCTGTTCCCTGGTGGATGGTAAGGGATTATCCTACTCTTAGCAATGTTATACATTTTACACAGTTCTGCTATCACACTGGATTTGAAGTTGATTGGAGTGCAGACATGCTGGACATCTGTAATATCCAAACCAATGTTGTACCAGGGCTCTAGCCATTGTATGTGCAGTCTGATCCAGTGTGGGTACTGCAACGGTAAAACAGGTGAACATATCTGTCAGCACCAATACATTCTCAAACCCATCAGATGTTTTATCTGGTAACGTGTAGTCCAGAGCCACTATCTCCAGTGGACTAGTTACATTTATACCATCCTATTGTGAGTCTCTCACAGGGACACAGGTGTTTGGACAAAGCACATCTCTTACACTGCTTAGTCATTGTGCAATCTCTTGTGCCATATTGGGCCAATAAAAACTCTGTTGGATGACTTCTGTGGTATCTCTGGAACTAAAGTGTCAGGACGGGTCCAATGCATAGGTCTTCAGCTTGGAGCCTGCAAAAGTCCCCTACTGTGACCCAACATTGTTTCCATTTGGTTCTGTGTGATTTTACAGCACTTCTGAGTCAGATTTTGCTCCAGTGATTCTCCAGAGCCATCTTCCCGATTCGAGATTACAGGTCAGAAACTCATCTTCACATCCTCTGCCACTATCATGAGGAAATCTTTGACATTCTCAATGTCTGGGACCTCTCCCCACTAGGCTAGGTATGGGACAGGACATCAACATTCTGGTTGGACCTGCTGGGCTACCCATCTCTGTTCAGTTGCTCCCAGACTGGCAGTATCCAAGTATCTCATTGGGCTGTGGTCTATGAAGACAACAAACTTTTGGTACAGCAGATGATCTTTGAATTTTTCAGTCACCACCCACTTCATTGTAAGCATTGTCAACTTAAACACATTGTAGTTCTTATTTCTTCTGCATTTCTCAATAGCCTGCTTGCATATGCAATTACTTTTTCCATTCCATCTTGCTTCTAGATGAGCACAGCTCCCAAGCCAAGTCTACATGCATCAGTGTTGAGAATGAATGGTAAACTGAAGTCATATATCCTAATGTGTGTCGTACTTCCCTTAGATCAGCTGGCATAGGCCAGTTAACCAAAATTTTAGTCTTTTCTTCATCTACTCGGATACCTTGAGACATAACTATGTGTCCTAGGAACTGAACTTCCTTCCTCAACAAACATTTGCTAGGCTTCAGTTTGAGGCCATGATCTTTTAACTTGGAAAACAGTGTCCAATTTCTCCAAGTGGATAGAATCACAGAAATATAGGTCTGGAAGGGACCTCAAGAAGTCATCAGGTCCAGCCCCCTGCACTGAGGCAAGACCAAGTAAACATAGATCCTCTCTGCCAAGTGTTAGTCCTTAGGTTCTTAAAAACCTCCAATGATGGGGATTCCACAACTTCCGTTGGAAGCTTATTCCAGAATTTAACTACTCTTATAGTTAGAAGGTTTTCCCTAATATCTAACCTAAATCTCGCTTGCTGCAGATTAAATCCATTACTTCTTGTCCTATCTTAAGTGGACATGGAGAACTATTGATCACTGTTCTGTTTGTAACAACCCTTAACATCTTTGAAGACTGTCTTCAGTCTTCTTTTCTCAAGACTAAACATGCCCAGTTTTTTAAACTTTTCCTCATAGGTCAGTTTTCTAAATCTTTTATCCTTTTTGTTGCTGTCTTCTGGATTCTCTCCAATTTGTCCACATCTTTCTTAAAGTGTGGTGACCAAACCTGGACATATTACTCCATCTGAGGACTGAGGAAAATATAATTATGTTATCCAGATGTATAAGGAGAATTTCATAGATATAACTGCTCAACACCTTCTTCATTAAGCATTGGATGGGTGGCAGGGGCATTGCACAGCCCAAACAGCATCAGTGTCCACTCAAACAGTAGAAACGGGGTAGTGACAGCAGTCTTCTCTCTGTCTTCTGGATCCATTGCCACCTGGAAATACCCAGAGGTACAGTTTAATGTTGAAAAGATTTTGGACCTTCACAAAACATCCCCAATTCATGGAAGAAAATATGCTTCCTTTCAGGGCACCTGGTTCAATCACCTATAATCATAACAGAAATGGACACCTCCACCTTTCTTCACCACTATCACAGCCATGGACTATCACTTTCTTTGAGGATGCCATGGGAGACCAGATCCTGCACATCACTTGAATTCCTGGAAGACAGCTGGGGATCTTACTGTGTCTCTTTAATTGGTTCCACTTCCCCCATGGGGATTCGATGGGTGTCCGGGGTGTTATGCACAAAATTGGTGTCATCTTTGGAGAAGACTTCCTTATGCTTTTCCAATAACCACCAGTTACTGTACCTGATCTTCAGTTAGGTCCTCCTGTTCAATATGTACTAGAACCTCCCAGTGCAGATAACCACTAGTTGAGCCTGGAAAGGTCATATCCTCAACCTCCTGGGTATGTAATATGTTCCTGGTGTTACTGAACGCTACTTTTCCCACTGGGACTACTGTAGTTGGCAAGTAGACCTCAGCAATGTGAACCCTTGGATGAAGTAGGATGGTCCATTCACTAGCAATTAACACTATGAATGGAATTTGTCCACCCTTACTTTGGGCCAAAGCATCAGCCACATATAGTCCGTCGGACAAATCTGTTGCACAGGACCCTTCCACTGTCCCATTACAAAAATAAAAGGCCAGATTCTGTCTCCTTGTCAAAAAACCTGAGGGAGGCTTCCTCTTTTGGAGTTTCCCCCCACATTATTTAATGAAGAGGGGTGCCTCCCCTTCAAAATGGGCAGATAGTTTTGTCCCCAGAATCCCCAGATCTTGAGACATTGTCCAGAGCTATTTGTGCTGAGGCCCTGTGCCTCCTCTGCAGCTTCAGGGTCTACTGTCCTTCCACAGTCCATTTCCAGTTGATTTGGCAGGGCTTCTGCCATTTACCACTGCCACTGGGATCCTCACCCTTCAAGAGGGGTAACCCACAGAACATAGATGGCTCCATGAAAAAAACTGAATCTGCACCAAACTGCACTAAGTTTTTAGTGAAAGTGCTACTTTTAATAATCTAGCCACCCAACAGTATGGAGTAGAAATAATCTAGTGCACCCAACAGTATCAATCCGCACTATTTCAGTGCTGTGATCTACCTACATTCACACACTACACAGTCCAAAACTTAAAGCTAGCTGCTGCTTTTTTTTTTTTTAACCTCTGTAACCAATAAGATACAAATAAATGTGGCCAGTGCTTTAAAACAATCACTTGGGACCTAAATTTGTTGACACAAATATAATTATCACTGCCTAGAATTAATTCCCTTTAGTTTAATCCTAGTAAAAAGGAGCATCAATGAAAAAAAAAAGCCATTCTATGAACTTTGCTTCTCATAGTAATTCAATGAGATATTTGCTCTTCTATTTTTATGTAATCTCCAAATAAAGAGACATCCCTGTTTTAAGTGACAATGATTTAAAGACATTAATAGTGATGTTTTAAATAAAGGGGCTCTTATGCACAAAACGGTAATTATATGGGTAATTAAAATCCACTGCAGTAATAATGGTGCTCTGTGGCCTGCAGAACATTCCTCAACCATACTGCATACAAAGCTCGCAGACATCATTTACATACTGCTTCTAATAGAAGGGGAAAGCCCAGCTTTTACAGAAAGTTTGGCATAGTTCTAAAACAAGCAGTTTTAAAAAAATGGTTAAGATCCTTTTCTTGAAGGCTGTCTCCCACAGAATAAAAACAGACTGGCTAGCAGAGCTCCATACTTCGCAAACCTTTATTCTCCTAAGTTATTCAGCTGTGCTAGGTCACAGTGATCACTCTTCCAGGAAGGTTTCTTCTAATCAGTGGAAGGAATTTCTTATGCTGACAGTCTAGTCTCTCGCTGGCCCCGGCTGGGTGGAATCTTCACAGTTTCATGGGCTTATTTCTTTCCACTAAAAAGACTGACCAAATCATAAATTTAAAGCCTTGGGGGAGGAGCTAGTAGGAGTTCTGATTCTCCCCTCCTTATTCCCTGAGACCACGTGCCTCCCAGTGCTTCTCCTGGATCAGTGTGGCTCTGCACTGTCCCTAGTGCTATGAGTACATAGCACTAACCAAGGGAAAGCTTACAAAGTAGGGGGCAAACTTTGTGATTTTTATTGTCATAGGAATCACAGTTATAAAAATGGCTGATTTTAGTCATAGCACTTAATAATGATACTTTGAAAAGAGCCATTTGTAAATTAAAGTACTCTGTCCATATAGAGCCTGATTGCCCAGTCATTACATTAGTGAGCAATTACACGTGCAAGTAGTGCCTTTGTAGTCAATGATGTACATGTGAGCACGCACCCCTGTGAGTAAGCGTAAGCAGTAGCATTGCATGGGTGTAATACTGAACAGAATTTGGCCTTTTGTTTTTGCTGATATTTTATATATAAATAACAGAATCATCTTCTACCAAGGCTCTTATGCTATGTATTTAACATTTAAATGCTAGTACATCTACTTTAACATTTCTATGTTTCATTTTTGACTACAACCGCAAGAACAAAATACCTTCTAGCATTCCTCAACTGAATCTATGTTGACACAAACTAGTACAAGCAAAAGTAATTTTGGTGACAGCCTCTCCCAAAGGCATATAAAAAAAAGAAAACAAAAAGTCCTAATGACAGAGAATTGAATAAACAGGATAGATTATTTAATATACTTCTATTACCAATTACAAAACATTGCTTTTTTTCTTTCAAGTGTCTCCAAAATCAAGTATTCACTTACAAGAGTATAAACAAAGGGTAAAAAAGTGTGTCATAATAAATAAAGTGCAATAATTTGCATCCATGTAATCTAAAGCTTTACAACTCTTTATTCAAAACATTATTACACAGTATAATCAAGGTACAATGCAAAATATAGATAGACCATAAGCAACCTTGGGGAAGCTTAACTCCTTATGCTTCAGTGTTATATAGTAGTGGAAAATAAAGATTAAAAAACACCCACAACACCAAAGACCTTCTTGAGAATCATATGTGGCCTTTGAGCTAAGTGTTTATGGGTAAACATGTTTCAAAAGAGGTTAAAGTCAGAGCTGGATCACAGGATCCAAAAAGGCAGTGAAATGATCAAGTATCATTACTCTTATTTATGGAGTAAGGCCAAAATCCTGCCCCCCGGCTCTCAGCCTGAGAAACTCAGCTGGATACTGGGGAGCGTCGTCAGGGAATAGCGAGAAGAATCCTTCCCCAAAGGCAGTGGAGGGGGAACAGTTGTTTTTAAACAAATACATTTCTAATTGAAGGTCTTTCCACTCCAGCTGTCTTATCCTAATTTTTAAATAGGCTTACAGTGGATGACGCAAGTCTGCTGCCTCTGGGGGCCAGAGCTACCACAGTGTACAAGTATTCTGGGACCTTGCTTCTTTTCTTGAGTCTTGTAATTTTGGCACATGGTCATGAATGTTTTGGAAAAGATTTTTAAGACAAGGGCCAAATGCTGCCCACAGATATTAGTGTGTACAACTCCTATTTAAGGTTCATTAGTATAACATACATATATTTGTGGGCAGATTTTCATCCAAAATTTGCATTAGTGCTTATGGGGCATCTATAATAATTTGATTATATGGACTCAAAAGTATACTGTGGGGAGAAATCCTGCACTAGGAGGTGGAGGCACTAAATGACCAACTTGATCTTTTCTATCTATAACATCTGTTATTCTATTTGTATGATTCCCATTCTAACTTTATAATTCTATATTGTCTATTATTTGCTGACTTACATCTTACACTTCCATACAGAAGCTTACAAAAACTATATACAAGAACTGCATCAGTTATGTCACTATAAACAGTTTAACTGCTGTAGACCTTCACCTCTTGATGTTTTTTTTACATAAGACTGCTTCCAATGTATTAGTTTCCTTGGGGCTACCAAGCTGAGTTTGCCTATTGGCTTCAATAAGCTCTGATGCCATCCAGCCATGCATAATGGCTTCTTTGTCTAGTTGTCACATGAACAGTTTTATGTTACGATTATTGTCACTCCAGGCTTAAACAGGAAGGCATGCTTTCACACAAATCATCCACTTCGTGGGCTCTCTTTGGCAGGAGCCCTGTGCTTAGAACTGTTTTACTCCATAGTTTATCAGGATAGCTGATTACTAAAACCTTGAGAATAAAGTTTTAAAATCTCTCATCTAATTCAACCAATGCTTAATTTTATCCACCTGTCACAAAAACAAAGAGGCAAGTAGCGTGAATTAGCCACCATTTAAATAATGATGCATTTATCTAATTTCAAGGAAGAATCAAAACCCAATTCAAGTGTTAAACCATATGGATAATAAAAAAATATACTGCAGTGGGATTAAAGAGCTGAATGAAAGTAACAACAGAAATACAATTTAGAGGTGAATTTGACAGTCATCCTTAATTCATCCTGTTGTAAGCATATTGCAGCACATATAGTCAGAAGCATCCCCCATTATTCTGAAACCACCTCAAAAATTTAACCACAATGGGGAGACAAGCACAGCATTTCAGCTACAAAACGGTACCTCTTTGTTTTACCAGTCTCACCCTTACCAGGATTTATGTACCACTAATTAGAGTTTCAGGTGGTACATAGGGCTTTGTGTGGAGTTCATTCTAAAACAGTATTTGGGAAAGAAAACACATCAATGTGAAACTTCTCTGCCTCTGAAGTACACAGCTCAAATATCGTAGAAAAAATTAGGAAGATAAAGCTTACATTGACTTTTTTAACAAGAAAAATACAGGTTAGTTTTGTGGTGACAGCAATGTTAGTTTGTATTACATTCTCTAAGAAAGGAGTACTTGTGGCACCTTAGAGACTAACAAATTTATTAGAGCATAAGCTTTCGTGGGCTACAACCCACTTCTTCGGATGCATCCGAAGAAGTGGGTTGTAGCCCACGAAAGCTTATGCTCTAATAAATTTGTTAGTCTCTAAGGTGCCACAAGTACTCCTGTTATTTTTGCGGATACAGACTAACACGGCTGCTACTCTGAAACTTCTCTAAGAAAGAAATCCATCAAATTCCCTTGCTGTGGAGGGCTAATAAGTCTGCAGTAGAGTCTGTGACATGCTAGATGGTAGACCAACAATAACCATGAAGGAATCATTCCAATTTATGCTGCTAGTGCATTGATATCTATGAGACTCCATTAGGGAATAAACGTCTGCCTTTATAAGAACAGCATTTTCTTTGCAGGACTGAGACCTAAAATATTGAGGACTAGACTCTGATACTCTTACTCACTCTCTGAAATACCCTGCTCTGGAAGTAGTACAACTGAAGTCAGTAGCACTACTAGTGGAGTACAGTTCTGTTCAATTAGCGTAAGTGTAATAGAAACTAGCCCTAAGACAGATCAGGGGACTCAGCAGCACCTCACAAGATAGAGGTCTAAGTGCCTAAAAGGCCTCGCAAAACAATATGAGTTATCCCAACTCAAATGGTAAAATGTTTGAAACAACAATCTCTTTGTTTATTGTTTCCTGAGTTTAAACCAATAATAAAATAACACTGCTCTACTGCCAAAATGCTGCTGAAATAAATGTAGTCAAACTTTACTAATTCTGGGTCACTGAGAACGAAAATGATGCTTAAAATTGTTGATTGGCTCTAGTTTTCAAGATATGCTATTGGGTCAGTATATATGACCCTTGACTTGGGAATGGCGGAGGATAAGTGAGTTATAAAGGGAAGGGATCTCAATTTAAACCAGAAATGACTAAAATACATCTTTGACTGGATCTATGAATAAATCTATGACTGGGTTTGGGCAGTACTTGCTTTTTAGGCAAAACAATGAATGATGCAATCTGAAGCTGGTATTGCGTCATACATGATATGAATTGCATCATGTTATTCCTAGAAGTCATGGATGATGCAGTCATAACGAAGCTTACATCACTCTGCTGAACAAATTGCCCTACATCAGCTCTAGAAATCATACAGTGTCGTGCTCTCTTATTTGTCAGTGTTTGATTTTGCAAAGGGACACATTTCTGTTTAGCCAAAGTGAGCAGAGATGCCTCGTACTTGTGTGAACAGTGCAGATAACTTCTGCTATGTTTGTGGTGAAGTGACTTTTGCATCACAAAAGCGCAGTATAACCACTATGGTTAAGAAAGCCTATCACCTTTATTTTGGCTGCAAAATTGGAGATCAGGACAGGAGGTGGGCCCCACACATATGCTGCAACACTTGTGCAACAAATCTTTGCCAGTGGTTGAACAGGAAAAGGAAATCTATGCCTTTTGCAGTGCCAATGATTTGGAGAGAGTCAACAGATCATACCAGCAATTGTTACTTCTGCATGGTGCCTCCAGTTGGGAAAGGTGTGTCAAAGAAGAAAAAGTGGACTGAGCATTATCCAAACATTCCATCAGCTATACGCCCAGTACCCCACGGAGAAGGACTGCCGGTTCCTGATGCACCAGAATCATTCTCACTTGAGTCAGACGAGGAAGAGGAAGAGGATGAAACTTCTGGTCCTGAACCATCAATGTCACAGGACCCACATTTTCTCCCATCCTCCTCCTCTGAACCACACCTCATAACACAAGGTGAACTGAATGACCTTGTCAGGGATTTGGAACTACCCAAGAGTAAGGCAGAGCTATTGGGCTCCAGACTACAGCAGTGGAATCTCCTGGCAGGTGATGTTAGGGTTTCCATGTTCTGTGACCATCAAAAGGATCTTGTCCCATTCTTCTTCATGGAAGGTGATCTTGTAGCCTGCAACAACATGGATGGTGTGATGGCAGCCCTCAACATCGTTCACGATCCAGATGAGTGGAGACTGTTCATTGATTCATCGAAGACGAGTCTTAAAGCTGTTTTACTGCATAATGGCAATGTTTTGCCATCAATTCCAGTTGGTCATGCAGTCCATATGAAGGAAACCTATGACAACATGAAACAACTTTGCATAAACTATGACCAACATCAGTGGCAGCTTTGTGGCGATTTGAAGGTTGTTGCTCTCTTGCTTGGTCTGCAGACTGGATACACAAAGTACTGCTGTTTTCTCTGCGAATGGGATAGTCGTGCAAGAGATTCCCACTACATCAAGAAAGATTGGTCACTCTGACAGTCATTGGAGCCTGGGAGGAAAAGTGTTCAGCATCCACCACTTGTTGAATCAAGGAAGATTTTGTTACCACCCTTACACATCAAGCTGGGTCTGATGAAGAACTTTGTCAAGGCCATTGACAAAACACAAGCAGCTTTCAAGTACCTCCGTGGAAAATTTCCAAGGTTAAGTGAAGCTAAGATAAAGGAAGGTGTCTTTGTTGGTCCTCAGATTCATGAACTTCTTTGAGAAGATGCATTTGACCATGCACTGCGTGGCAAGGAAAAGACGGCATGGAAAGCCTTCCAGTTAGTGGCAATAAATTTTCTCGGAAACAACAAGGCAGACAACTACAGGTTGTTGGTGGAAAACCTCCTCAAGGCATACAAAAGCCTTGGTTGCAACATGTCACTAAAGATACATTTTTTGCACTCTCATCTAGATTTTTTTCCACCGAACTGCGGAGCAGTGAGCGACGAGCACGGTGAGCGATTTCACCAGGACATTGCAACAATGGAGAAACGCTATCAGGGCAAATGGAGCCCATCAATGCTTGCAGACTATTGCTGGACAGTGACAAGAGATGCTCCATTTAATGAATACAAGAGCCAAGAAGCGCCGAGTAGACACCGAATAGGACTAAACTATGTACATAATAGTTTTTTGCCTTTTGTTTCATAATAAATTTTATTTATATAACCCTTTTGCTGATTTTTAAAGTGTTACATAAACAGGACAGGTGAAATATTATCATGTAAAGCAACCATAAACACATGAAAAGACCTAGGTTTACAATTTATGATTAAAACTCTACTATCTACACAATACACATAGACATAAAATGTAAAAACTTAAATATCTTAGAAACAGTAGCCAATCCGTTGTTTTAATTGTCATATTTGAATTCAGCACATCAAAATACATAATAAATAGCACATTTTATCTCTGAAGCAGACGACTTCTCAAAAATTGTAGACCAGTGTAATTATTCAATCTCCAGTCCAGCTTCTGCCCATCTCATCCACTGAAATGGCTCTCATCAGTCTCTAAATACCTCTTTCTGGCCAAATCTCAGAACCAGTACTCCATCCTCATTCTCCTCGACCTGTCAGCTGTCTTCGACACCACCGACCACACTCTTCTTGAAATCTTGTCTTCCCTTAGCTTCCATGACTCAGTCCTCTCTTGATTCTTTTTCAACGTTTCTATTGTTCCTTCAGCATGTCGTCTGGAGGATTTGCCCCATCCACCCTCCAATTTTCTATGCAAGTTAAAACAGGTACTTGATCCCCTTCTCTTCTCCGTCTTACACTTTGCCTCTGGGCATCTCATTTGCAAACACAAATTCAACTACAATCTTTATGCTGACAATTCACAGATCTACTTCTCTACTCCAGATGTGTTTCCTTCTGTACACTCTAAAATCTTGGCCTGTCCCTCTGACCTCTCTTTGTGGATATCTAGCCATTAGCTCAAGCTCAACATGACAAAAACAGAGCTCCTAATCTTTTTCTCCCAAACTGTCCCCACTCCCTCCTTTCTGAACCACTACAGACAGTACCGCCATTCTCCCTGTTACTCAGGCCTGTAACCTGGGTGTCACTTTTGAGTCAGCTCTATCTCCAGTTCCTCATATCCAGGCTGGGTCTAAACCTTGCCAATTCTTTCTGCCACTGTCACTAAGATATGGCCTTACCTATCCATCTACACCACTAAGACTGCCAGCCAGGCTCTCATCACCTCACGTCTCTATCCCTACAACATATTGTTCTCTGGCTTGACAAATACAATCTTGCACCCACTTGTATGCATTCAGAATTGTCCTGCAAAAGATAATTTTCTTAGTTCTTCACTTTGACTATGTCACCCCCTATCCTGCACTTAGGACGGAAGAATCCCATGCACTGCTACAGACTAGGGACCGAATGTCTAGGCAGCAGTTCTGCAGAAAAGGACCTAGAGGTTACAGTGGACGAGAAGCTGGATATGAGTCGACAGTGTGCCCTTGTTTCCAAGAAGGCTAATGGCATTTTGGGCTGTATAAGTAGGGGCATTGCCAGCAGATCCAGGGACGTGATCATTCCCCTCTATTCGACATTGGTGAGGTCTCATCTGGAGTACTGTGTCCAGTTTTGGGGCCCACACTACAAGAAGGATGTGGAAAAATTGGAAAGAGTCCAGCGGAGGGCAACAAAAATAATTAGGGGGCTGAAGTACATGACTTATGAGGAGAGGCTGAGGGAACTGGGATTGTTTAGTCTGCAGAAGAGAAGAATGAGGGGGGATTTGATAGCTGCTTTCAACTACCTGAAAGGGGGTTCCAAAGAGGATGGATCTAGACTGTTCTCAGTGGTACCAGATGACAGAACAAGGAGTAATGGTCTCAAGTTGCAGTGGGGGAGGTTTAGGTTGGATATTAGGAAAAACTTTTTCACTAGGAGGGTGGTGACGCACTGGAATGGGTTACCTAGGGAGGTGGTGGAATCTCCTTCCTTAGAGGTTTTTAAGGTCAGGCTTGACAAAGCCCTGGCTGGGATGATTTAGTTGGGGATTGGTTTTGAGCAGGGGGTTGGACTAGATGACCTCCTGAGGTCCCTTCCAACCTTGATATTCTATGATTCTATATTTGCATTTCTATCCTGGCTCCCCTTTCTCTATCACATCAAACAAACTATTTGTCGTCACTATTTGCCTTTCACATGACTGTCATTTCTCATAAACTATCCAGATTTTGACTGCTGCCTCCAGTTGACCAATGATGCAAGCCTTCATCACTCACTTATTATATTTTCAAACAAGCCCTTTTGTGCTTTCTCTCATGCTGCCACTCACACTTGGGAGGGCCTCCTTGTAAACACCTGCAAAGCCACATCATTGTCCTCTTTAAAATTCTCCTTTGCTATGATGCCCACACAAATCTTGACTGTTTATCATGCTGACCAAGATTGTTTCATCGTCTGCTTGTACTCCCTCATCAGTCTGTCCATATCCGCCTGTTGTCTTAAATTTACATTGTAAGATCTTTGGGCCAGTGTGTAAAACGCCTACCAAGAGGTCCTGATCTGTGACTGAGGCTCCTGGGTGCTACCACAATACAAATAATAAACAACAACAGACACACAGATAGAGCTTTGCACTTTCAAGCTCCTTTACAATTCTTGACTAATGAATCCTCTTAGTACCCGCTATGAATTCAATAGTTAAAAAGTTAGATAGAATTAGAATTATCCCCATTTTAAAGTTAGCGAAACTGAGGCAGAGATTAAATGTCTTGCCTGAAGACAAACTGAGTCAATGGTAGAACCAAGATTACAATTTCTGATGCCCAATCCCAGGCTCATTCCTCTAGAACTCATTGCCTCACACATCAAGAGAGTTCAAAATTATTGTTTCAGTGCACATTATGGATCAATTTCTTTGCTAATTAGATATGAAAGATAGGTACATTATTTAAATTAAATTGCTACAAGAGCTGCAATTAGACTTGCCTGTCTAAATTTCAGCCTGAAGCTAATTTGTACATCTCACAGACTAAGCTATCTGCAGTCCTCAAAAGATGTTTTGCTTGAGTAAAGACCAAATAGTTTGCCTGGGTTTATTAACAGAAACACTGACACAATTAATCAAACTGAATCAGCAAGGCCAATTGCCCCCCTAGAACTATTTTTTCTAACAGGATGGCTGTAATATATATCAATAGTCTCAATTAATTGGAATAACGTTTATTACATGAAAATACAGATTTCTCTCAGAATTTTATATGCCCAGATGAAAAGAAAACTGGCACAGTTATGTATAAATTTGTGCCACATTGTTTTTAATTTATGTTTTTAAGTCTCTGAAAAAGACACGAGTAGAAATTATTAGAGATTAGTGTCCGACATTAATTAGGTATTAGATTATCACTGCAAATGTAGGCTCAAATTCCATTATCCTTGCTGATGATGATCAGCACCTTGCTCCTCAATTAGTCTGACTGATTTCAGTGAGACTGTTTGTGGTGTACGGTACTATTCAATGTAAGGGAACCAATCTTTGACTGGTAGAAAGGCAGTAACCATGACAACTAGATGGTCAGATTCTGATGTCAATAAAACCAGTCACTGAGTAAAGTGATACTTACGAGTGAGAATCTGGCCCATAATCCCATTGTTAAAGAAAAGGTTTATAAAAGATGTTTTATTACTACACTATATTTCATAAAAGATATAAAATTAATATATTTACTGTTTGTTTTGTATAGCAACACAAACTATCTTAACTAGTACCTAGAATTTCATCACATATGCAAGCACTCTGCATTTTTTCCAACAGCAGCTTAGTTTCCATTAAAAAAGGACATCTGATAATGCCGGTACAACAAAAAGGTATGAGACATGCTGTGTAAAACTTTTGCCAAGGAATTTGAATAGAAACTCAAGGGACACTTACCAGCTGCAGTCAAAAGCCCCCTCAATACAACTCCATTTTTTGCCAGTTAACATATTTAAGTTTAAGACATTTCCTGTGTTCCTTCTGTATCCAAGTTAACTGCTTTTGAGAAATCAAAACTAGCTATTTGCCTCATTAGATGGTTGCACTCATTTATTAAATATGCCTTTTTTTAAAAAATATATGAACATAAGAATGTCCACACTGAGCCAGACCAAAGGTCCATCTAGCCCAGTGTCCTGTCTTCTGACAGTGGCCAATGCCAGGTGCTTCAGAGGGAATGAACAGAACAGGTAATCATCAAGTGATCCATCCCAGCTTCTGGCAAACAGAGGCTAGAGACACCATCCCTGCCCATCCTGGCTAATGGCCATTGATGTACCTACCCTAGATAAATTCAGAGAGTTCTTTTTTGAACCCTGTTAGTGTCTTGGCCTTCACACCATCCTCTGGCAAGGAGTTCCACAGGTTGACTGTGCATTGTGTGAAGAAATACTTCCTTTTGTTTGTTTTAAACCTGCTGCCTATTAATTTACTTCAGTGACCCCTAGTTCTTGTGTTATGAGAAGGAGTAAATAACACGTCCTTATTTACTTTATCCACACCAGTCATGACTGTATAGACCTCTATCATATCCCCCCTTAGTCATTATGCTCATGGTAGGTGCTGGATGAACCACCCAGGAGACTGAAATTCCCAGTTTATCTACAAATTAGGTACAGCACATGCAACAGTAGTGTAAAGTTCCCTACATTTTCCTCTTGTGTGCCTGGTTTAGAGGAATCACCTCTAGGATCTTGTCTACTTATTAGCTGTATTGCACAACCAGTGCAGCTCCACCAGTGATAGAAATGGTGGAAGCTGTTATGTAGACAGGACTCAGGCATTTTTACCACTGTGTCATCTAGGTTTCCACACTACAGCGTCCACTGTTTCTACTGCATGTAGAGAATTAAAGCTACAAAGTTTGCTAATGTAGAGGCAGCCTAGATGTGAAAGGATAATTCAGTCTCCAGGACTTTTTATTCCTTGGTGAAATAACACCAATACCAATTCTAGTTTATGTGATGTAAAAACTTATTCAGGGAAAACTAGACTGAGATAACCAACTCATTTTACATAGACCATTGAAAGGACAACAAATTATCATTTTTGGCCAGTTATGGATTAGAACTAGTGAGCTAGAGGTGAAAGATTCACTTTCAAACCCATGAACTTCCAACTCCCTGATTAAAAGTTATTATTTTAAACTGTTAGTCATTTATCTTTTAAGGAGATTTGTTAAAGGGCAATCTACATTTCCAATTTGGTTGTATGACAAGAGAATATGGCTGACCCAACTGTTTTTGTAGGGAAAATGATCTAGTTTTTATAATACAAGACCCACATTTTCAAGGTGTGCATGAGTACAAGTTGGACACACGCAAAAGTGAAAATCTGGGCCTAAGCTATATTGTACATCCAATTTATTAAAAATCTTCTGTAATACCTCTGCCTAGCTGGCATATCTGACTTGAGACTGAAAATAAAAACTGCTACTCGTTGGATTTTAAAAGGAAACAGAATTAAGAACCCAGAAGACATGGATAATTTGCCCACCCAAAATTGCTACTTTCATAAATTCCTCCTCCAGCTCAGTCAGTTCCACCCTATACTGCACTTCAAGAAGAATGCACATAGCTAATTATGTATGCTTTCTCCCTGAATTGTGTTTTTGGGCACAACTGCCATTCAGGGTTGTTTACAATGAAATTGAAGTCTGAACCCAGCTTTCAGTTTCAGTCTCATATCAGACATGCCATTGCTCATTCAATGCATCTTTTAAGTGCAGGTCAGCAACAAATTACACTTCTCCAAACTGATTTTTAGTTGTATAAGTTGCTGAACAATAACATTTTCCTAAAGTCATTGTTGGTCTCTCTTCCAAACTATTTGACATTGCCAAGCATAGTTGAAAATCTCACTAAGTTTTGCACACAATCTCTTTTATACCATGCTGATAACATATTTTGAATAGAGAGTTTAGACCTTCAGTGAACTGAAAGGATTATAGACCAAATGTAGGCACCTAATATAGAGAAAGAATCAACATGGTGAATGGCATAGGAACTACATTTATATTCTGACTATAGGGAAGTATCTTACAGCTAATAGCAACATCTTTGAAGAATTCATAAGATTCCAAACTAATTCGTGTTCTTAGTTTACTCTAAGAAATTCACCTAAAGACTATTCTGAAAATAGAGTTTCATTTTTTATAGTTGATTTGAGTGTATAATTCCAGTTGAAGTCCAACTAAGGTTTGGAAGAAATAAAAACAGGGAATATTTGCACTCCAAAAATGCTTACAGGATATCACACTAGTGAAAGTCTTTATGCAGACACTCCTGAACACAGTCAAGTTATAAAGCAGGTGTGCATTTTTATGAGCAGAACCTGCAAGTTTACACCCACTTACAGCCCCATGTCTCCTCCTGTTGTACAGTGTTTTCAGAATTACTATTAGAGATCAAATTAGTTCAGGGGGTCTCAAACTGGGAGTTGTGACCCCTCAGGGGTCGCAAGGTTATTACATGTGGGGTGGCGAGCTGTCAGCCTCCACCGCAAAACCCCACTTCACTTCCAGCATTTATAATAGTATTCAATATTTTAAAATGTGTTTTTAATTTATAAAGGGGGTCGCACTTCCCTTGCTGTGTGAAAGGGGTCATCAATACAAAAGTCTGATAACCACTGAATTAGTTGCTTGTAAAAAAAGGCCTTTGAAAACCTTTTCTTTTCTCTTGTTCAGGTACAGCCCAAATATGTCAGAAACAGAGGAGCTGAGCCAAAGTCTAAGAGCCTTCAAAGAAAAATTAAACCTCTTTAAAGAAACAATTTCCCTGCTACTAATGTGGTCTGCCAGTCATAGGCTTGATTCTGCACTGAAGTGAATGGGAGTTTTCACTGACTTGAATGAGTACAGAATCAAGTCCCAAAGGAGGGGGAGTAGGAGGGTGCTATAAGGCATGGGGAGGAGAGCTGGGGATGTATTGAGTGGAATCCCTATTTATCAGTTTACGCAGCAGTGATAACCCTAAAGAAAATTATGATTAGTCTGTTGCCTTGACTAACATGTAAAGTTATTAGCTTCCTACGAATAATTTTAAAGTCAAAGGGACAACGGAAAAAAAGTTACTCTTTGCAGAGGAAACTTGTTTAAATGTTATTTCCCCCTTGCTTTGACTTAGAGAAATTCTGTCTAAACAGTCTAGACCAATTGGATGTGTGTGGATTATAGAAGACTGTTTTATTATTTGTTTAAAAGAACAGTCTGAAACAAAATGTATATTTACATATCACATCTGGTGTGGGTGCTAAAAGAATGTATATTATCTATAGAGAAGAAATAAAAGGATTTTTTTAAGTCACTCCTTCACACATACAAAAATGAAAACAAGAGGCATCTGTATATGTAATTAGTTACCAAATCAGGAAAAAGAAATGCTTTTGACAGTACATTCAAGAAAGAAAGAATAAAAACACAACCACTATAAAGAATAAACACGGCCCGTCAAACCAGTGTTTAAGGAGAACCCGTCTCCAAGGTTTCCACAAACTCAGCTCCCAACAAGTGGGGAATGGCACAGACTTCAATATAAACATCACACTTTAAATCCGCATCTGACCCTCTTCTGGAGTGTCGAGAACATGTGGCACTGCAGCTCCCCTGCATCAAGGGACCTGGCAAACATTAATGCACCTGCAAACTCTGAGTAACTAATAGAAGAACAGTTTGGGTGGGGAGGGGGGAAGAATCCAAAGTTGCCAGAGGAAAAGACAACAGCATTCCTGGGTAAAATATTCATGTTCGGAGCTGAATGGTGAGTCGAAAGGCGGCTGTAAACGACCCTAAGCGTCCTCTGGACGAAATGCCCAATGTGAACCGCTCTCTAATCCACAAAGTGGCATATGAAGGCGATGGATGAAATCCCAGCTCACCCCAATCTCCACTTGGGGGGATTTTCCCTACAACAGCAACACTTAGAGGGCTTTTACCGCGCTCCCACTGCATGCACAGTGCTGGGAAAGCGGATACAAACCACTTGGAAACTGAGCGCAGCCAGCACAACCCCACGCGCTAAGGGGGCAACGCACTGCTGAGGGGCTGGAGCCCAGAGGTCAGGCACACCGCACCACACACACACACCTCTTACTAAGGAGAGCACGCAAAGCACCAGGCCCTTGCCAGGCTTCCTTACCTGCCCCTGGAGATGCTGAGCTGCACCCCAGCAGCGTCCTCCTCAGAGCTGCGCGCACCCCCCTCGCAGGGCACTTGCTGCTGCGGCCGCGGCACGCTGGCTTAGTTTACAGCTGGCTGCTGCACTGAGCTGAAGCCAGCATACTGATTTGGCCCTAGGGCGAAGGGGGCAGGAGAACTAGATCCCCTCCCCGCCGCACAGCGCGGTCCCGCTGGCCGCCGGGTGTGGAGGGCTCCCAGGGACGGGGAGAGCCGGAGGGGGAGCTGAGCTGCGGCTGCTCCTGGGACAGTCACCGAGACGCTTCTCTGCCGCCCCTGGCTGGCACGTAGCGCGAGTGCCCCCCGCTGCCGCTGCCGCCCCCGCTGTCCCGGGCGGCTCCTGAAACCTGCTGCTCCCCTTTGTGACACCACAGCGCCCCTCGGCCAATGGCAAGTGCCCCGCCGCCGCGCTCGAGCGAGAGGCGTGGAGTTCCCAGCCCCAGGGAGAGGCAGGGAGACGGAGCAAAGGATGCTGCTGCTGCCTCCAGCCTGGCTGGCCGGCGTGGGAGACCCCGCACCCACCCACCCATACCCTGCCTGGTGAAATGCCCCTCTGCCCCGGGGCAGGGAGGCGCCCGTAGCTAGAGCGGCCCCACCCGGAGCCAGGGGACGCACACGCCAGGAGATTTACAGGCAGGACAGAAAGGCACCCCGAGGCAGCCGTCAGCTGTAGGTACAACTGGCCGGCTCTCTGCGCTGGGCATGCTGTGCTCAGCTTTGCACTCCCCTGAGCCTGAGGTTGGCTAGGGGCCGGGCTGCTACTCCAGGCAAGTTGGAGCAGCCTGAGAGCTCCAGTGCCCGGCCCAGGCAGCCACTCCGCCGAGGATTGTGGGGATGCCCTAGACATGACTTCTTGCCCAGACACAGAGGACCCACTTGCAATGGCAAAATGCCACCCAAGTCCCCTCCTACCTGGGGGAAGACTCCTCAGGGGTCAGATCAGCCAAGGGCTTTGCACTAGAACTCTGCCAAGGCACCGCAAGGCCAGGGATCTGGCATGCAGTATCTAGGGGGAAATCCTGGCTGCCTGAAATGAGAGTTTTGTCCAGGCTTTCTTTCACCCCAAGCATAGATGCAGGACAAAGCTACATAGGATGGTCTGGACTTTAGGCCTAGTATTTGTTTCTCATAGCTCTCTCTCTCTCTCTCTCATGGAGGGGCAGTTTGTTACATAGATCCAGCGCATCCCTGGTGACAGCCAAGGAAGGAGCCAGCACGCTTACACACGCACACACACACACACCCCAGGGAAAGAAAACATACACATAGTAGGAGGTAGGATTAGAAATGAGCCTTTGTACTGCAACATGACAAATGTTCCTATTCAGGAAGGATGCTTTCTTGGCGCTCTCCACACCCAGCATCCCCACCCTTTTTTAAGGCAAATGATCGTATTTCTATTTTATTCCTTTATTAAGTTCTCCCATATCACTATATTTCAGTGGAATTGAAAGATGCATCCTTACTTTTCTCCCAAAATATTTTCAAGCTGTCAGAGGTTGAACCTTCTTCACCCTTCAAAGAGTAGTGGGTAGCACTGAAAACAAAAACCCATTCATAAAAGTGGGCAGCCTATAGTCACTTCATCATACAGAGATGCCCAAAACAACTTCAAGGCTTTCAGAGGTGAGCACAATACAACCCCCACTAATAATGTAAAGTGCAGAGAACTAGCAGCTACTCTTAGCATAGTTGCTGCCCAGAAAACAATATTTTAATTTTATTTTGAATATAGTTTGGACAGATAATAATAAAGAAAGGCAGTAGCTAAAATCCCCCAATACACTGTAATGTTGGCAAATCTCCTACCTTGCAAGTTATACATCTACTGTTCTTATGACAAATAGGTAGGGTGATTATCTTTGCACATTGGTAAGATGTGTATAGCTTTTTATGCCAAGTAAAGTGTTTATAATTTTGTAAATAAAGTTTTCATTTTGGAAAGTATCTAGAAATTGAGTTATGAAAACTCCACTCTCTATTGAGAGAAGTGACAAAGTGAAGCGTTTGTGCTCTGTGGTTGAAGAAATGTCTTTGAAAATAGTGCCACCTGCTGTTTGCAACAATCTTTTAAGTATTAGTACCAAATCCTATTGCTTGGGTTCATTACAGTAATAAGAGTAGTCATTATGTTAGACAAAGAACATTAATGAAAGTGTTGGCAAGGAGTTTTTACTGCATTAAATAAAAAAGTTAGTTTAAAAAAAATCTGTAATTGTTGTAGAATTACAAAGATTGCATTTATTCCTCTCCTCCACCTCTCCCATTTATATGCTGAAAATTAACCACACTTTGTAGATCCCCACACAAAGAAATATTTCTGGCTAAGATAATGTCAGAGAAAAATAGACTGAGCTGAAGACTGTGAGAGTCTCAAAATGCTATGGCTAGGAACTGTCTTTTCCTTTGTGTGTGCGTTCAGTGCCTAACAAAGTGGGTCCCTCATCCTTGACTAAGGTTAGTGGGCATTATCAGAATACAAATAAATAATAATAATAATGTTGAGAGGTTTTTTTAAATGTCCTCTTTTAGTACTAGCAAAATAGAGGAACAAGTAATATCAGGTACAATTTTGAAACCAGAAACATCAATACCAATCAAGATTTGTGTAACCATAACAAAAAGCCAGATTTTATTACCTTTACTCATATTAAATAGTATCACATGAGCAGTCCTACTGATTTCAATAGAGCTGCTTGTAGAGGTTCTTTTCAACATGTGTAAAAGTGGCAGACTCAGGTGAAAAATAAGTGACAAGAGAAATACCTAAAAAGACTATTTAGCCACAGGAAATCCTTGATCTTCTGTCACAAGGACTGTGAGTAATAACGAATACTTTTAAAGTTAAAAAAAAAAATCTGTGGTCACATTGTCTTGCTTAGAAATATCTATTTCCATTAAAATAGGTGTCTTATACTGATTTAAACTCTAAGGAATTAGAAACACAAAGCATTATTAAATAAATAATGGTGAGAACTGACAAACTCATAAAACAAAAATAAAATTTTCATGCTGACATGCTGCACTTAAATTAAATATCCCTATAATGGCTAGATTTTTTCAACATATTCAGAACAATGTAGCACATCTGATCATAAGCACTGAAGATGAAGATGATAAATTTTTGATGCAATGGTATCACTCATATTTAGTTTGCTACCTACTAACTGCCTTTATGGGAGAATCTTTCCTGGACTTTCTGCTTTCCAAGCAGCTGGACTGTTTGTTCCCTCCCTAAGTGCATGACTTCACATTTATTTGGATTTTGAAACTCATCTTGTTGCAGTGCGTCACCTATTCCAATCCCTCCAAGAAATGGTAGCTTTGTAGTTGAATTCTGCACTCATATGCATTTGCTACCCCTCCAATTCTAATATCATCAGCAAGTACAATTATACTGAATGAACACTTTAATTCTGAATGCTAACTAAAGATCTAGAATAAATAGTACTGACCCCTGTTGATACTTTACCCCTTTGGAGGGTTTACTGGTTGCTCCTCCTCTTTACCCAGTCTAATGCATGCTTATATGAGTACGACGAGTTCGGTCACAGAGAACCCCTTGGGACTGTCACCCGACATGCTGAAACTACCTATGAGCCCATTTTCCTTGCCAGCTTGGGACTCCAGAACACTGTCTTGTTGAGCCAGACATGCTACTCTGCTGCAACACAGACCCAGGGTCTGAACCACACTCCCAAAGCTGCAGACTTTAACCAAAACTGCTCAGCAGGTTTCCTATCCCCAGCACTCAGACATCCAGCTCCCAATGGGATCCAAACCCCAAATAAATCCATTTTATTCTGTATAAATCTTATACAGGGAAAACTCAAATTGTCCACCCTCTATAACACTGATAGAGAGATATGCGCAGCTGTTTGCTCCCCCAGGTATTAATCACTTACTCTGGGTTTAATAATAAACAAAAAGTGATTATATAAAGTACAAAAAGTAGGATTTAAGTGGTTTCAAGTAATAGACAGAACAAAGTAAGTTACCAAGCAAAATAAAACAAACACACACAAGTCTAAGCCTAATACAGATGTTCCAATAAGCTTCTTTCACAGACTAGACTCCTCCTTAGTCTGGGCCCAATCCTTTCCCCTGGTACAGTTCTTGTTAGTTCCAGCTCAGGTGGTAACTAGGGGATTTCTCATGACTGGCAGCTCCCTTTGTTCTGTTCCAAACCCTTTTATAGCTTTGGCACAAGGCGGGAATCTTGTGTCTCTCTGGGTCCCCACCCCGTCAGGCCTGGCCTTACCATGAGGCGAACTGAGGCGGCCGCCTCATGTGCCAGACTGGGTGGGGGGGCACCACTAGGACCCAGAGTGTAGAAAATTGTGCATGCTGCTGGTGCATATGTATTCTCTCTGCTCTAGATGCACAGAGATGGTGGAGTGCTCTGCTGGAGGAAGGAGAGCACAAGAGACATAACAGGCAGGCAGGCGAAAAGGTGAGAGGGAATAACAGAAAGCAGCAGGAGCTTCAGGGAGAGAGAGGAGGAGGAGCCTCTTATGTACCTCTCTAGCACCCCCAGGAGCCTGGACTGATTAACACCAGCTTCTCAGGGAGCTTCCTGTTTCCTGCTGCTTCCCTGAACCCACTTGAGGAGAACAGGCAGTCAACTGAAGTAGTAGGAGCCAGTTAGGCCCTTAAGACGCTGATATCTTCCCTCGCTCAGGCCCTGCTACCAGCCTGCTTATTTGTCCCCTTCAACGGAGTGTTGAGAGCCACTATAGCTGGCACAGATCAGCAGTCATGAATGAAAGAAGAAAACGTCTCTCTGGGGCAGCATTCAGAAAAAGAATGAAAGCAAAGGAAGCTTTCCTATCTAAACAGGAAGGAGCTCTCCTGAGATACACAGACACAAATGTTCACGGTCAGCCTTCCGGCCCCAGTGAGGAGATGCCTGATCTTCCAGTTAGTCAGAGTGCAGGTGACCTGGCAGCTACTGCAGCATCCATATCTCCATCTCAAATGGATGTAACCATGCACATTCCTGAAGAAAAGTGTAGATCAGAGAAGAGTGTGGTGGAGGCGCAAGAAACAGCTGCTGCTGAGTTTAGTTCCTTAAGTCGAGATGATCCAGGACTGTGGACCCATTTGACCAGTAGCCTGAGGAACTTCCTTGTACTGCATGGGCCACAGCAAGTGTAAAACTTCATGTTCCCCAAAGACAATGAAAATAGAAGTTTCCATCCAACACATTACTGGCATGAAATCCCCAATGGTGACAAAGTGGAGAGGCCATGGCTTATGTACTCAAAAACCCAGAATGCTGCATACTGTTTTTGTTGCAAACTCTTCCAGTCTAATGTTCCAGCCACACTGGGTTCTACAGGAACAAAGGACTGGAAAAATCTGGCTAGAAATCTGGCATGCCATGAGAAGGCAGCAAGTCACCAGAGAGCATTCCATAGGTGGAAAGAGCTTGAGATGAGACTAAGGTTAAAGGCCACCATAGATGATCAGCATCAAGAGAAGATTGCATCAGAGTCTCTTTACTAGCAAAATGTTCTGAAAAGGCTCATTGCCATTGTGAGAATGCTTGCTACCCAAAAGCTAGCACTGTGTGGCACTTCAGATCAGCTGTATGTGCCAACCAATGGAAACTTCCTTCAAATTGTGGAGCTGATGGCTGAGTTTGATTCTGTACTCCAGGAGCGTCTAAGAAGAGTCACCACCCAAGAAATGTACACACACCACTACCTTGGAAAAACAATTCAAAATGAGATCATACAGTTACTGGCAACAAAAAAGTCAAACAGAAGATTGTGGCAGATCTGAAGTCAGCAAGATATTACTCTGGTATTCTGGACTGCACACCTGACATCAGCCATACAGAACAAATGACTTTAATGGTGCATTTTGTAACAACAACAGAACCTAGTGAAAATGTCCCTGCAATGGTGATTGTCAGAGAGCATTTTCTAGAATGTATTGACATTGATGACACTACAGGAGCTGGTATGACAAATGTGCTTCTTAAAAGGCTGGAAGATACGGGAATTGCGATAGCTGACATGAGAGGTCAGGGCTACGATAATGGTGCCAACATGAGAGGAAAGAACAGAGGAGTACAGACACGGATCTGAGAGTTAAACCCTCGAGCTTTTTTTGTCCCATGCAATTCTCATTCATTGAACTTGGTGATCTGTGATGCAGCATCAGCTTCTAGTGAGGCTGCTGAATTTTTTAATGTAATTCAAAGCATCTATGTATTTTTCTCTGCATCAACTCATCGATGGCAAATTTTGAAGCAACATCTGGGAACATCTTCTCTGACACTGAAACCACTGAATGCCACACGATGGCAAAGTCGAGTGGAGGCGATAAAACCTATCAAACACCAAATTGGGAAGATAGATGATGCCATAATTGCCATTATGGAGGATAATGCTATGACAGGAACTGTTCGTGGGAGAACAGTGGCAGAGGGAAATGGAATCACCAGAAACATACATAACTTCAAATTTCTGTGTGGCTTAGTGTTATGGCCCGACATACTGTTTGAAATAAATGTTGTAAGCAAGAGACTCCAAGATGTTGACCTTGATATATCTGGAGCAATGGAACAACTGGACAAAGCAAAGTCATACCTACAGTCTTACCGGTCAGATGAGGGATTTCAAAACGTTCTGAAGAGTGCACAGAAGTTGGCAGAGGAACTTCACACTGAAGCTATTTTCCCACCCATTCAAGAATACAAGAGTCACCGAAGAAGATGACATTTTGATCACGAGGCACGGGATAATCCCATAAGAGACTCCAAACAACAATTCAAAGTTGAATTCTTTAACCAGGTGCTAGATTGTGCAATACAGTCAGTTGAAGAACGTTTCATGCAGCTCAAGGAACACAGCAGTATATTTGGGATGTTGTATGACATTCCAAAACTCCTCACTATACCTGAAGAAGACTAACACCAGCAATGCAGGGCATTAGAGACAGTGTTGACACATGATGACATGTGCGATATCGATGCGAGTGATTTAGGTGATGAACTGAAAGCCCTTTCAAGATACATTTCAGCAGGATCAACTCCAAAGACGGTTCTGGAATATATGTGCACAAATAAGATGACCACCCTCTTTCCAAATGCTTTTGTTGCTCTGTGCATACTTCTAACACTTCCTGTAACAGTTGCCAGTGGAGAACGCAGCTTCTCCAAGCTGAAGTTAATAAGAACACATCTATGCTCCACAATGACACAGGAGAGGCTGGTCGGCCTTGCAGCCATCTCAATAGAGCATGAGCTGGCCCAGACTGTGAACCTTCAGGAAGCAGTTCAAATCTTTGCAACCAAGAAGGCACGGAAAGCACCACTTTGATTATTCAAACAGATAAAAATACCAGTGTTTACTATTCAGACAAGAAAAGTTACATTTGCTGTTCAGGCGTTGGAAAGTTAAGTGTAACTTAAAATTGAACAAGGCATTTTAAGTTGTTAGTTCTCCTTTATTGGGGCAGGTAGCAGAGCAGTACCATGAGAGAAGTAGAACAGGAAGAAGGCAGAATTGAGACCTTTCAAAGTTTTGGCCCAAGCGAGGGGGCATGGGAGCATCATTTGAGCTCCCCGCCTCAGGTGCCAAAATGTTGTGGGCCGGCCCTGCACCCCATCTTCTAAATGGAAAAGCACCAGGTTTAAGATGGATTCCAGTACCAGGTGACATGGTCACATGTCCTGTGAGACCCCAAGCCTCCATTCTTTCTGGCCTGACTCACGTGAACACAGAAAGGCTTACAAGTAAACAGAGCCATTTACAACCAATTATCCTGGTTAATGGGAGTCATCAAGTTTGCAAACCACCATTAATGGCCCACACTTTGCATAGTTACAATAGGACTTCAGAGTAATACTTCATATTTCTAGCTTCAGCTACAAGAATGATACATTCATACAGATAGGATGAACACACTCAGGCCTTGGCTACACTTGCACGTTATACCACAATAAAGCCTCTCAGAGCGCTCTACCTTACTCCCCGTCCACACTGGCAAGACACGTAGAGTGCTCTGACTCCCTGGCTGGAGCGCTCCTGGTACTCCACCTCCCCGAGAGGATTAACAGCTGTTGCGTATTGGGTGAGACGCTTCAGTGACAGTGTAAATGAGAAATAACGTTACAATGCTCTAATTGACCTCCGGAAACGTCCCATAATCCCCTTAACTGAAGTGGCCTCTCTTGTCTTTGTTGTGAACTCAGGACGCGGAAGTGCCCTTTCAAAGCTCCGTTTCGGAGTGCCGGCTGCTTATCTGGTCTGAGAAAAAAAACAAACAGCTAATGTTTGCTTTGAGTGAGTGAGAGAGAGGCGGGGGAGGGAGAGGGGTCTGAACTTACAAGACAGCGTGCTGACACACAGCACCCCAAAAACCCACTCTTTCCCCCCCACACTCACACTCCACCCCACCCCCATTTGAAAAGCACGTTGCAGCCATTTGAATGCTGGGCTAGCTGCCCATCATGCACCGCTCCCAATGCAGCTGCGAGTGCTGCAAATGTGGCCACGCCAGTGCGCTTTCAGCTCTCGGTGTGGACAGACTAGAGCGCTTTCCCTAGTGCGCTCTCCAAAGGCTGGTTTAACTTAAAGCGCTCTACAGCTGCAAGTGTAGCCAAGCCCTCAGTAGATTATAAGCTTTGTAATGATACCTTACAAGAGACCTTTTGCATAAAGCATATTCCAATTACTTTATATTCACACTTACAAACATATTTCCATAAAACATATGGAGTGCAACATCCCAATGGGGCAAACAGCAAAACACAGGAAAAGGAGATTCTTGCATTGAGTATCACCTCCCTCCATGAATAGTCTCATTGACTTTAACACAACTAATTGCAGAGTAAAGGACTACTCAAAAAAAAAATCTGAATCTGGCCCTTTGTGTGTATTTGAAGAAAGTAAGCTTGCAACTTTCTCTTTAAACACATCAAAACATTAGTCACATTTTTCCTAGTATTCATCAACTTAGCTCTCCACACTGATTTGGATAGAATTTATTGTTAGGATCAGAGGAATTAACAGAATTTAGCCATTCACAAATATAAATTACAAGTCAGTGGGTAGTATCCTAAGACCCATTAGGCTACAACATTGCATATAATTACCAGTTGGTTTCACCAAAGAGCAAGATGTTCTGCAAGCTATATTTCCTTGTAAGAACCACCCCCACTGTCTTTAGAAAATATTCATTCTTAGAAAAATATTTATACGGATCACTTTTATAGAGTTCTACATCTTCAAAGTATTGTTGCCTCTTTTCGACCGGAGCCCCTGGTCAAATTTCAGGGCCCTGGGAATGTTCCATTTGAAAGTAGAAATCAGTGGAGTCTGGTATTTTCTTTGATGCAATCTTGTTTATTTAAAACAAATGTACAACGTTTTGGGTCTCTGAACACAGAATGAATCAAATAGAAAGAAACAGGTTCTTTTGCTCACAGCACCAAGAACATCATTTCAGCCTCCACCCTTGACCCAAAGCTTCAGGTTTCTCCTAGGACACCATGCTGCTTCTTCTGGCTGGCTGTCTCTCACGGCTTGTCTGCACTATGGAGGCCACAGCAGCATAGCTACACCACAGCAGCGATGCACATTACAACATCAGAAGGGTTTTTTCTATTGCTATATTAACTCCACCTCCATGAGCAATGGCAGCTAGGTTGACCAACTCATTCTTCCATTGACATAGTCATGTCTATACCAGGGATTCAGGCAGCACAGTTATGGTGCTCCAGGGTGTGTAATTTTTCAAACTCAAGTGATGCAGCTATGTCAAACTACATTTTGAGTGTAGATCAGGCCTTAGTCACTCCCAGATTTTTTTTTGTTTGTTTCTTCTGCCTTCCCACACACCTCTACCCTACCCAAAAACAATATTCAGCGAAAGCCCTCCAACTCACTCAGTCCAAACTCCTGGGTGGGTTCACAACTCCCTTATGTCTTTTGGGTGGAGGAGTGTTTCTGATCAATTAACATATCTGTCAGGATGAATTAAAGGGTGCATTCACACCAAACTCAAAGAGGTTTGTGATTCATGAAGTCACCCCTATTTCTCAGCATAACAGTATTAACCAATCAACCCTCACAATACCCCTGTGAGCTGGATAAGTATTTATCCCCATTTTACAGGTGCAGAAAATTTAGAGGGGTGAGTCAGGGCCAGAATCAGAATTGCTTAACTCAGAACATGCTGGTTCCCATTCTTGTACTTAGTACATTAGACCACACTGCCTCTAGATCGTTTGGATCATTTTTCTAATTGATTAATTAAGAACAATGTATTTTTCCTTTTTCTTTCTCCTTAACCAAAGAAGGGCTATAACATTTCTCAATTAACACACACTAAATGTTTTAAAAATGTATTGTGTGTAAATGCATAATTTTATAAATTTAGTTACCACAGATTGACTCAATTTGAGTTTTAAGCAGACTTGTCCAAAATGCTACAATCATTTGCTCACATTGAGTTGCACAGTCTTCCCATACAGAGGTTGCTATTACAAAAATCAGCATTTTCAACAGCAGGGCAATCGTGAAGTAATTCATCTTCTGAACACAGGAGAAAACTGCAGCATCTTAGATGTAGTAAAAGTGTCTTTTATTAACTTTTTAATGATGACTGCACACTGTGCATAAACCTGGGATCATTACAGGAATAAGAATGAGACTGTGTCAGGTCTATGCTCCAACTGTAGTACTGGTATACTGGAACTCACAGAAACCCCTGTCAGCCCTGGCTTAAAAACGATCATAAAAATTATGAAGATCAACTTTTTTGCCTTTGGAGTGGCCACACTACACCAAGTGATAGACAGGTTTAAAAAAAAAAATCCAGATGGCCTTCAAAACCCACACACTAAGACTTCCGTTTCAAAATCATACAAGTCAAACACAGTGCTAGCCTCCCACTATACTTGGCAAATGTTTCAGGAGCAAAGTATAAACACTTCCAGCAGAGGGCATCTTAATCTCAGTTTATTTGCCAAATAGTATTGACTCCATCCTTGGTTATGCTTATGACAACTTGTTTTTGCTTAAATAGGAAGACTGATGAATACCTACCCCATTATGCTTCTCTGCAAATGCATTCCCCTTGCTACATAGGGTTTATCATACAGTTTTTAGAACCCCCTATTTAAATTATTGACAGCATTTCACTGAGATATATAGAATACTTTCTCTCATACTGAGTAGAACACAGACAATTTTTTCCTATTCTAAATTATCTTTCATTACGTATTGGGAAAATATACATTAAAATATACCTTTAAGATAGTATTTTTAAAGAAATATATACACAGATAATTAATATAGTATAGGAGATATTTGGTATGTCACAATGACAGAATAAAAGATCACAAACTTGGGTCAGAATTACTCAATGTTCATACTGCTGAGTTATGAATAAGATTGTCTGCACCTTTAAAACATAGGATACTTTTTTTGTGATTCACACTATGGTTTCAGTGATGATATTTTCCTTCTTCATGATGGAACGTGCTGAAAATATGGTTTAAAACAAGTGTTTTTTCTTAAACTAGAAATAAAAAATAATAATAAAACAGGTATATCTTATTATATTACTGAGAAAAATACTAAGGAATCAATTCAGATCACAAGTGTGAAATGATCAGATATTTTTCCATACAAATAGCATTTTTAAATGAATAGTATTCAGTCCCACTACTTGAATTGCTGAGATAAATTGACTGCATGATGATGTCTTTGATCAAGTCTGTCTTTTCATTTAGAGAAAACATTCAAATTATAATGTGAAACATCTGGTTTCCACATAAAGCTCAGAATTTACCTTCTCTTGTGATCTTCTTATCTGAAAGTTTCACAAAGGGGATATTCTCAGGCCATGTCAGCATTTCAAGGTTTTTGAATGCATTTTTAGCAACCAGCCAGGTGCTCAAGCCAGTGCCAATTATTGGGATGGAATATTGATTACTGTGCTTATTGCCAAGAGTAGCACCCGTAAGCCTTTGTACCAGGCTTAGCATCACTAAGGCAAAGCTGGGAGAGGGAGCGGTCACAAGGTGTGGGCCTGACTGCGTCTTACCTGATATGCTGGGGTAAGCGTCTGTGAAAAACAGGAAGTCTATCTATATTTGACTTCTGGTGCATGTGTGGGACTGCGGACTCTGCAAAAGCACATCTATATAAGAGCTTTAAAAGTGCTTGCTTAATGGTTTTTCTTTGGTTGACTTGTTGATATAATTGTAGAAGTTACTAACATAAAAGGGGTAGACAGGTCTGAGGGATATGGATTTGACCTTTTGGACATCTCTTGGAATCCCCAGCGACAGGAAGCTAGCTGGCCACTTGAACCTTGTTGTTTGACCACTCAAGACCCTTCCCCCAGAGCATGGGTAACTATTGTTTGGGGGTGCTCTGGAACCTATTATGTTTGTATGTTCTTGAGACTAAATAAAACAGGGACTTTGAGTAAAGGCATTCTGGAGAGAGTGCTGGAGACTAACTAAGTAAAGGCTTTAAGTAAAAGCACTTGACTTTTTGTGATTTATGCCAGACATATAGCAGATGGAGGTGCTGCATCTTCCTTGGTTTATTTCCTGATACCAACTCACAGAGAGTAAAGTTACCAAGAGCTTTGGGTTTAGGTAACCCTGGGTAACAAAGGGACTAACAGGAAGATAGCAGATCATCCTGAGGAAGGGTGGTAGTGACAGTCTGTTAAGCAAGCTGATTTACTAGGGGTAGGACCTGTATCTGTGCAGTCTTACAACTGTGAAGAGACAGGGATCAGAAACAAATACAGCCTCTGCCTGGAATGTCTAATATAAAGTTGACAGAGTTCTCCTTTTATGTGCATATGAGTGGCACAGATATCTCATGGAACGGGAAGGGACCCTGAAAGGTCATCAAGTCCAGCCCCCTGCCTTCACTAGCAGGACCAAGTACTGATTTTTGCCCCAGATCCCTAAGTAGCCCCCTCAAGGATTGAACTCACAATCCTGGGTTTAGCAGGCCAATGCTCAAACCACTGAGCTATCCCTCCCCCCAGTCTCATAGTGAATGCTAATGGGAAGGGGGTAGGTTTAGAAGATAAAATAAAAAAAGAACAAGTTAAAAATCACTTAGAAAAGTTAGATGCCTGCAAGTCACCAGGGCCTGATGAAATGCATCCTAGAATATTCAAGGAGCGAATAGAGGAGGTATCTGAGCCTCTAGCTATTATCTTTGGAAAATCATGGGAGACAGGAGAGATTCCAGAAGACTGGAAAAGGGCAAATATAGTGCCCATCTATAAAAAGGGAAATAAAAACAACCCAGGAAACTACAGATCAGTTAGTTTAACTTCTGTGCCAGGGAAGATAATGGAGCAAATAATTAAGGAAATCATCTACAAACACTTGGAAGGTGGTAAGGTGATAGGGAATAGCCAGCATGGATTTGTAAAGAACAAATCATGTCAAACCAACCTGATAGCTTTCTTTGATAGGATAACGAGTCTTGTGGATAAGGGAGAAGCGGTGGATGTGGTATACCTAGACTTTAGTAAGGTATTTGATACGGTCTCGCATGATATTCTTGTCAATAAACTAGGCAAATACAACTTAGATAGGGCTACTATAAGGTGGGTGCATAACTGGCTGGATAACCGTACTCAGAGAGTAGTTATTAATGGTTCCCAATCCTGCTGGAAAGGCATAACAAGTGAGGTTCCGCAGGGGTCTGTTTTGGGACCGGCTCTGTTCAATATCTTCATCAACGACTTAGATACTGGCATAGAAAGTACGCTTATTAAGTTTGCAGATGATACCAAACTGGGAGAGATTGCAACTGCTTTGGAGGATAGGGTCATAATTCAAAGTGATCTGGACAAATTGGAGAAATGGTCTGAGGTAAACAGGATGAAGTTTAATAAAGACAATTGCAAAGTGCTCCACTTAGGAATCAACAATCAGTTTCACACATACAGAATGGGAAGAGACTGTCTAGGAAGGAGTACGGCAGAAAGGGATCTAGGGGTTATAGTGGACCACAAGCTAAATATGAGTCAACAGTGTGATGCTGTTGCAAAAAAATCAAACATGATTCTGGGATGCATTAACAGGTGTGTTGTGAGAAAGACTCGAGAAGTCATTCTTCCGCTCTACTCTGCGCTGGTTAGGCCTCAACTGGAGTATTGTGTCCAGTTCTGGGCACCGCATTTCAAGAAAGATGTGGAGAAATTGGAGAGGGTTCAGAGAAAAGCAACAAGAATGATTAAAGGTCTAGAGAACATGACCTATGAAGGAAGGCTGAAAGAATTGGGTTTGTTTAGTCTGGAAAAGATAAGACTGAGAGGGGACATGATAGCAGTTTTCAGGTATCTAAAAGGGTGTCATAAGGAGGAGGGAGAAAATTTGTTCATCTTCGCCTCTAAGGTTAGAACAAGAAGCAATGGAGGTTTAGGTTGCACATTAGGAAAAAGTTCCTAACTGTCAGGGTGGTTAAACACTGGAATAAATTGCCTAGGGAGATTGTGGAATCTCCATCTCTGGAGATATTTAAGAGTAGGTTAGATAAATGTCAATCAGGGATGGTCTAGACGGTATTTGGTCCTGCCATGAGGGCAGGGGACTGGACTCGATGACCTCTCGAGGTCCCTTCCAGTCCTAGAATCTATGAATCTACAACCCTGCTCTCGGTTGCTTATAACTTTGCCAGTCTTTAACTATTTGGACTGAAGTTTTCCATGCTGTGTGTCTGCCTCAGGCTGAATATTTCTGGAAAATTTCAGCAAAAATGGTTCAGCCATATCCCAGAATAAGATAGGGGAAAATACATTGTTCTACCCATATTAAAAAAATTCTCACAATCATTTTATTGAGAAACTCTAGCACCTCTGTACTTGAAACTTGGCAGGATGGGGTCACCCTGTGGTCTGGAACATGCCTTTTACTGTCCCTATGAAAATCCATCCAAATTTGGCCAAGTTATAAGTCTCCGAAAACCACTGTTCTTACATGCTCAGTAGAGACTTGTTAAATTCTCCAACGTTTCTGTCTGTACTGAATACGTACCAGCCCAGGGCTGCAGAAGTCAAGCAAGACTTCCCCTGAAATTACTGATGCCAGGGTCCAAGGACTGTTTCTCCTGAGTTCTCAGTGCCCTCCCCTCCTGTCTTCCCCCCCTCACCCCCTTTCCCCCCCTCCCAGGATCCAGGGAGTAGGAAGCTGTTTGACTGGAATTCAAAGGGGTACAGTGTTGAGCAGGAGACTAGGAAAAGGTGTTGATGGGGTTTAATATGGAGACTGGGGTTGGGATTGAGACAAGGAACTGAGAATAGGCTAGATCAGGCGTAGGCAACCTGCGGCACGCGTGCCAAAGGCGGCACGCAAGCCGATTTTCAGTGGCACTCACACTGCCCAGGTCCTGGCCACCGGTCCGGAGGGCTCTGCATTTTAATTTAATTTTAAATGAAGCTTCTTAAACATTTTTAAAACCTTATTTACTTTACATACAATAGTTTAGTTATATATTATAGACTTATAGAAAGAGACGATCTAAAAACGTTTAAATATATTATTGGCACGTGAAACCTTAAATTAGAGTGAATAAATGAAGACTCGGCACACCACTTCTGAAAGGTTGCCGACCCCTGGGCTAGATGAGAGACAAGGATAGGCTAGAGAAGCCAGGGATGGAAGGGATCAGGCTTTGTTGAGGTGTGGGAGGCACAGAGTCAGAAGGAAGCAAAGACAGAAGAGTCTGTAACCACTAGAGAATACTCTCCCTCAGAACCTAGTATAGAGTCAGAGTTTAAGAGACCACAAGATCATCTAGTCTGGCCTTCTGTATATATCAGAGGCTACCAACACCACCCTTACACTAAACCCAGCAACCAACCCCAGAATTCAGGAGTCTCAAGATTCCTTTGCTGTCAATATAGCTCCACATAACGGAATTTTTGTTTTTTCAGTTTGCTATATTAAAAAGCCAGGAAATTACACACACACACACACACACACACACACTATTTTAAAGAACATTAAGGTTGCAAAGTCAAGCACTCAGAAGTACAATCTTAATTTGGCCCCCTTGTGTGTATGCATTATATGATACAGTCTCTAATTACATGATCACTTCCTTCCCCCGCTGCTCCCCCCACCCCCCAGGAGCCAGGTAACACTTCTGTACTTTGACGTATCCCAAAAATTACAGTTCATAGAATATCAGGGTTGGAAGGGACCTCAGGAGGTCATCTAGTCCAACCCCCTGCTCAAAGCAAGACCAATTCCCAACTAAATCATCCCAGCCAGGGCTTTGTCAAGCCTGACCTTAAAAACCTTGGTATGATCAGTTGGTATGATCCTTCAGTTGGTATGATCCTTCAAACATGTAAGATATTGGTGTGCTTTCTGTTACTCTGTTAACAAATATACTTTCCTTAAACATACTAATATCAAATCTCATCATGCACAGGGCCTAATCATGTCCTACTAGATGATAACATATAAATAATTTTGTAACATGGCTATGCCCTATTTACATTGAGATATGAAATGATCTTGTTCCCGTCCTAACAAGAACTGATTTTAAACGTGACTCTAGCTTACGTAAGTGAAACTCTAGCACAGATGCATTCTTAAGTGTTTTGTAATATGAATACATATAACTGACGTTGTTAGCAAACATTTGATACCATACATGTGTTTCCTAACAGTCAAGGTTAGATGTAAGTAGATTGTAACACAGGAGATTGTATTAAAGCACAGAATTCACCTGATCTTGACTGAGACTGCATGCAATTCTAACCTGTCAGGATTCTAGAATGGGGTATTCTAGCCAACCTTAGAAATGAAGTTTGGAGATGAGAAATGGCATGAATGAGATTAGGAGAGGTTGAAATCATTCTGTAATTTTGAAGGAAATAGACACCAGAGTAACAATAATGATGCTATGTTCCTACAAAGCAGTGTTTCCCTGCTCAGGCAGAAGCTGTTTTCAGATGGGAGAGGAAGTAACATTTGTTTTCAGCCCAGAGGATATGAAACAGGGTAAAGTATCATAAAGCACCATAGCAACCAGTCTACCTCCCTCTGCTTGTGCTTTTGGACTTGAGACCAGAGGGGCAGCAAGAAATTATTCAGGTTGATAATAGGTTTGGCTCTAGAGTAATCAGGGGAAGGAAAAATGGAGACTGGGAAATATAGATAAAACGGAATGAAAGGAAGGAGGGAAGAAGCAAGAGAAAAAATGAAAAAATATAGAGATAGTGGGGGAAGTCAGAGAAGTAAAGCGAACAGGGAAGAAGGAAGGAATTCGTAAAAAAAAAAAAAAAAGAGAGAGAGAGAGAGAGCGCACACACAGTAAGGGAGGATAGCAGTCTAAAAGCTGGAACACAAGAGAGAAGCAGCAAAAGCAGTTTTTGAGCTGCCATGTTCTTCAATGAAATCTACATTGTAGTTCCAGGTAGCTCAGATGATTTCCCTCATTCTGCCAAGGAAGTGTTTACAATCAGTCCTTTTCACTTATTAGTATGAACATATTTGACTTAATTTTGGTCATCATTACCAGTGTATTGTTAAGATTAAGTGATATCAGATAGAAATGATATAATTTAAAATCACTGACTGCTGCCATTTAACAGAGATTCTACTCACCAGTTATTTCTCCTAACATAGCTCCTTCTGTTGTGTTTATCAGTGGGGAACTTGGAGACAAACTGGGACTAATGGTCTTCAAAGAATTGTAGAATTAAAAAAATCTGTTGAGGAAAAATATAAACAGCCATAGCAGTATCATCAATATCTATAATAATATGATCTGTCTAGACAAAAATAATTTCAGTCTACTACATTCAGTGCTACATTTCAGACTTTTTGTACTGTGTAAGGGTTGCAGTACATTCTAGCTTTATCTTGAAAATGACCTTCCCTGACTTGATCATGAGTTACACCATGGGACATCATCAAGTGGAAAATAATACCTGCTGTTGCTAAAGAACTGCTTAACATTCAATGCACAACAAAATATGTGTGGTAGATAGTCACAAGCAGTCTTGTAAGATATATTGCATCAAAACAAATTAAATTAAAATAAGATAACTTGGCATATTGGATTTTGGAGCTATGCAACATCTACTGTGTACAAAAAAAATCTCTTTAAATTTCAATGATCCTCAGAAAGAGAAAAAAATTTCCTGTGCTTGTGCTATTTGCTATATTACATACCACTGCTTATCATACTCCCATAGCAACAACAACAAAAAACCTAAAAGACCTTACCATAAGTACAACTCTCTAAAATTAAAATGTAATATCATATTCTTCTATGGCACCATACCAGGGTAGGTTACCTTTGGGCTTGAGAACCTGGGCCTGAGCCAGCCCTGATTAAGATGAATCTCATCCGAGAAGGATCAAGTGATCCCAATACAGAAAGCAGCAGGAAACTGTAGGGAGAAGTGGTTGAGAGAAGTAGCTGACAGAGGCTAGAGGTCTGGTAGTAATTGGGGCCTGCTCAGGAAACAGAAGCCTGAGAAGCTGTAGCTGGCTTGAAGAAGCAACTGCAGGGAGTGAGATTGGCTCCTGCAGAGACCTTGAACTGTGACCCAGCTGTGGGAAAGAGTGTGGGGAACCTCCCAACTGAGGGAGAGAAACACTAAACTGAGGATGGGGCCACGTGTACCCCAATAAATTGGACCCCAGGTGGGGAATGTTTGTAATTTTCCTGGGGACTGTGTGGAACTTGTTTAAGGAAACAACAGGGGTGGAGTGCTGCAGAGACACACCACGAGGGGGCACACAGGAGGCAGTAAGCAGCCACTGTGTTACTTATACTCCTCTTGCAGATGGGTAAAATAAGTTTTTGACAGGTTAAGTGACTTGCTTGAGGTCAAGCTGAAACTCATTGGGAAAGCTGAAAATAGAACACAGAAGTCCTGACTCCTAGTGCCCTACTCTCTAATATTAGATGACAATGCCTCCCATGTTATAAATATGCTTCCTTCACTTGGAATCCTGTGTACAAATCTCTTTAAAACCCCCAACCTGTAGTGATTGCCCAGGTTGATATTATTTTGCTGTGCAGCCTATTGACAGAAAAAGGTTTGCTTGGTGATTTTTGGGCAAGTCACTTAACCTCTCTGCTTGCTTAGCTGTAGAATATGTTTAATAGTAACTTGAGTCTTACTGAATGTGATAAAATCTAATTAAGAATCATCCTGGTGGCAGCACTTTGTTTGTATAACATTTGATTCTGTTGCGCCCAACAATAATGCCTCCTGCGCACTGCTTTCACTTACAGTAACCTCCCCACAGCTGCCAATGTGTTCCTCGCAGTCCAGAATCCTCAGTACTGAGCGCTACAAGCACTCTCCATTCCTAGCCCCAATCCTTTTTGTCCAATTCTCAGTTCTACCCAGGGCACACGCCCTTTGGCCGGGGCTGCATGAAGAGGAAGCATAGGACTATTTACACTGGCCTTGTGCTGTAGCTGCACCAGTGGAATTTTCCCCTATCCAGTTGCAGCTCTGATCAGCAATATAATCTACCCTAATTTAGATAAGCAAAGACAGAATAAACATATCACTAGAGTACCGCACACATCCTTACTAAGATGTGAGCAACAATAAAGAGGGAATAGTCTTTTTCTCAGTATTCTACAACACAGACATCAGAACCAATCAGACTTACATGAAGAATCCAGCTCTTGCTGCCAGAGCAGCTATTTACAATGTTGCAACAAGACAGAGGTGAGAAAAAAATGATGCCTGTGGCAAATTGTCCTTATGGTAATTGGTTACTTCATCACCAAAGTCAGCCTAATGTGTATTCTGGAATAAAATCATGAGCTCAGTCCAATGCACAGTCAGTATGATGGTATTATGTGCTAAAGGACATATACAGTACCTGTGCTTGGCAACTAAGCTTTCAGTTCAGTGGCTTTATTTTCTTTGTGCTGCAGATAAAACCAATCTGTGTTGTTTGGAAAAAACAAATCCATAACCATCTAAGGCTTGCATAAAGAAAGGAAGTATTGTGAGCTTATGCACCCATCCTGGTTATGCCATTGGAGCAACAGAACCACAATTAGCAGGCAAGAAAACATAATAATCAATGAGGCATTCTTTACCACAGGTAACCACAGTGTTTCTTTGTGGTGCAGAAAATAAACTCAACTCCATGTCATTTACTTGACATGATTTAGTGAGTGCTCTTATATTTGCAGATTTTATAGAAACCACTCTCCATGAGCCCCACAAGCTGATTCACTGATTATCTTTGGGACCACATATCACTGCTCCAATAATTAGTCAGTAAAACAAGTGCATCACTTCTGCAAATAATTCAATTTCCCCATCAATGTAGGGTCCAAAGATTTCAAGTTTGCTTTTGAATTATGGTCAGCGAGTTATCTTAAGTGCCTATACACAAATGCAAGAAGCCTGGGAAACAAGCAGGGAGAACTGGAAGTCCTGGTACAGTCAAGGAATTATGATGTGATTGGAATAACAGAGACTTGGTGGGATAACTCACATAACTGGAGTACTGTCATGGATGGATATAAACTGTTCAGGAAGGACAGGCAGGGCAGAAAAAGTGGGGGAGTTGCATTGTATGTAAGAGAGCAGTATGACTGCTCAGAGCTCCGGTATGAAACTGCAGAAAAACCTGAGAGTCTCTGGATTAAGCTTAGAAGTGTGAGCAACAAGGGTGATGTCGTGGTGGGAGTCTGCTATAGACCACCAGACCAGGGGGATGAGGTGGATGAGGCTTTCTTCTGGCAACTAACAGAAGTTACTAGATGACAGGCCCTGGTTCTCATGGGAGGCTTCAATCACCCTGATATCTGCTGGGAGAGCAATACAGTGGTGCACAGACAATCCAGGAAGATTTTGGAAAGTGTAGGGGACAATTTCCTGGTGCAAGTGCTGGAGAAACCAACTAGGGGCAGAGCTCTTCTAGACATGCTGCTCACAAACCGGGGAGAGTTAGTAGGGGAAACAAAAGTGGATGGGAACCTGGGAGGCAGTGACCATGAGATGGTCGAGTTCAGGATCCTGACACAAGGAAGAAAGGAGAGCAGCAGAATACAGACCCTGGACTTCAGAAAAGCAGACTTTGACTCCCTCAGGGAACTGATGGGGAGGATCTCCTGGGAGAATAACATGAGGGGGAAAGGAGTCCAGGAGATCTGGCTGTATTTTAAAGAATCCTTATTGAGGTTGCAGGAACAAACCATCCCAATGTGTAGAAAGAATAGTAAATATGGCAGGCGACCAGCTTGGCTTAACGGTGAAATCCTGGTTGATCTTAAACACAAAAAAGAAGCTTACAAGAAGTGGAAGCTTGGACAAATGACCAGGGAGGAATAAAAATATTGCTCAGGCATGCAGGAGAGAAATCAGGAAGGCCAAATCACACTTGGAGTTGCAGCTAGCAAGAGATGTTAAGAGTAACAAAAAGGGTTTCTTCAGGTATGTTAGCAACAAGAAGAAAGTCAAGGAAAGTGTGGGCCCCTTACTGAATGAGGGAGGCAACCTAGTGACAGAGGATGTGGAAAAAGCTAATGTACTCAATGCTTTTTTTGCCTCTGTCTTCACAAACAAGGTCAGCTCCCAGACTGCTGCACTGGGCAGCATAACATGGAGAGGAGGTGACTAGCCCTCTGTGGAGAAAGAAGTGGTTCAGGACTGTTTAGAAAAGCTGGACGAGCACAAGTCCATGGGGTCGGATGCGCTGCATCCGAGGGTGCTAAAGGAGTTGGCGGATGTGATTGCAGAGCCATTGGCCATTATCTTTGAAAACTCATGGTGATCGGGGGAGGTCCCGGATGACTGAAAAAAGGCTAATGTAGTGCCCATCTTTTAAAAAAGGAAGAGGGAGGATCCGGGGAACTACAGGCCAGTCAGCCTCACCTCAGTCCCTGGAAAAGTCATGGAGCAGGTCCTCAAGGAATCAATTCTGAAGCACTTAGAGGAGAGGAACATGATCAGGAACAGTCAGCATGGATTCACCAAGGGCAAGTCATGCCTGACTAACCTAATTGCCTTCTATGACGAGATAACTGGCTCTGTGGATGAGGGGAAAGCAGTGGACATGTTATTCCTTGACTTTAGCAAAGCTTTTGATATGGTCTCCCACAGTATTCTTGCTGGCAAGTTAAAGAAGTATGGGCTGGATGAATGGACTATAAGGTGGATAGAAAGCTGGCTAGATCATCGGGCTCAACGGGTAGTGATCAATGGCTCCATGTCTAGTTGGCAGCCGGTATCAAGTGGAGTGCCCCAAGGGTCGGTCCTGGGGCCAGTTTTGTTCAATATCTTCATTAATGATCTGGAGGATGGCGTGGACTGCACCCTCAGCAAGTTTGCAGATGACACTAAACTGGGAGGAGTGATAGATACGCTGGAGGGTAGGGATAGGATACAGAGGGACCTAGACAAATTAGAGGATTGGGCCAAAAGAAACCTGATGAGGTTCAACAAGGACAAGTGCAGAGTCCTGCACTTAGGACGGAAGAATCCCATGCACAGCTACAGACTAGGGACCGAGTGGCTAGGCAGCAGTTCTGCAGAAAAGGACCTAGGGGTCACAGTGGACGAGAAGCTGGATTGAGTCAACAATGTGCCCTTGTTGCCAAGAAGGCTAACGGCATTTTGGGCTGTATAAGTAGAGGCATTGCCAGCAGAGCAAGGGACGTGATCATTCCCCTCTATTCAACATTGGTGAGGCCTCATCTGGAGTATTGCATCCAGTTTTGGGGCCCACACTACAAGAAGGAAGTGGAAAAATTGGAAAGAGTCCAGCAGAGGGCAACAAAAATGATTAGGGGGCTGGAGCACATGACTTTATGAGGGGAGGCTGAGGGAACTGGGATTGTTTAATCTGCAGAAGAGAAGAATGAGGGGGGATTTGATAGCTGCTTTCAACTACCTGAAAGGGGGTTCCAAAGAGGATGGATCTAGACTGTTCTCAGTGGTACCAGATGACAGAACAAGGAGTAATGGTATCAAGTTGCAGTGGGGAGGTTTAGGTTGGATATTAGGAAAAACTTTTTCACTAGGAGGGTGGTGACGCACTGGAATGGGTTACCTAGGGAGGTGGTGGAATCTCCTTCCTTAGAGGTTTTTAAGGTCAGGCTTGACAAAGCTCTGGCTGGGATGATTTAGTTGGGGATTGGTCCTGCTTTGAGCAGGGCGTTGGACTAGATGACCTCCTGAGGTCCCTTCCAAACCTGATATTCTATGATTCTATGATCCTATGATTCTCCAAACCATAAATGGAATACAGTATCACTGGCCATTTTAAAATCAAGATTGGATGTTTTTCTAAAAGATATGCTCTAGGAATTATTCTGGGGAAGTTCTATGACCTGGGGCTAGTCTACACTATGTAAGTCCACATAAAGCATCTTAAGTTGACCTAATTATGTCAGTGTCTACATTACAGCCTTCCTCCTGCCGATGTAAGTGCCCTACTACACCGACATAATAACGTTGGTGTATTTAGGGCGACGCAGTGTCTATGTAGTGTGACAAAGTTCCTCCTCTATCTTGGTGGGTCCTGCGCTTATTGGTGGATTTTCTTGCCTCAGAGATTCACCATGTGGGTTGGGGAACAGCCCAGAGACCTTCCCCTCTGGGAGAATCCACAGTCCAGGTCAATTGGGAGGTTTGGGGGGAACCCGGGCCCGCCCTCTACTCCGGGTTCCAGCCCAGGGCCCTGAGGACTGCAGCTGTCTATAGTGCCTCCTGTAACAGCTGCATGACAGCTACAACTCCCTGGGCTACTTCCCCATAGCCTCCTCCAAACACCTTCCTTATTCTCATCACAGGACCTTCCTCCTGGTGTCTGATAACACTTGTGCCCCTCAGTCCTCCAGCAGCACACCCTCTCACTCTCAGCTTCTTGCGCCTCTTGCTCCCAGCTCCTCACACTCGCACCACAAACTGAAGTGAGCTCCTTTTTAAAACCCAGGTGCCCTGATTAGCCTGCCTTAATTGATTCTAGCAGCTGCTTCTTAATTGGCTCCAGGTGTTCTAATTAGCCTGCCTGCCTTAACTGGTTCTAGCAGGTTCCTGATTACTCTAGTGCAGCCCCTGCTCTGGTCACTCAGGGAACAGAAAACGACTCATCCAGCGACCAGTATATTTGCCCTCTACCAGACTCCTGTACCCCACTGGTCTGGGTCTGTCACAGTAGACACTGTGCCTTACATCAGCTGTTGGCCATCTTATCAATTTCATGGCAGGAGCTGTGAAATTGACAAGAAAGCCAGGCAGCTAGAGACCAGTTGCCCCCAACTCCCCTGGAGAGCTGGGTGGCTGGACCCGGCTCCCAGCTGGGAGCCTGGGCGAGAAGCCCCAGTGGCTTTGGATCCCGCTCTCAGCTGGGCGCCAGACAGCCTTGTCAATTTCATGGCTCAGTGAGCCATGAAATTGACAAGGCTGCCCCGCTCCTGGCGGGGAGCAGGCAGGGGTATGAGAAGTGAGGGCAGATGGACCCCACTCTCTGGGGGCGAGAAGCTCTCAGTAGCTTCCCCCAGCTCCCAGCAGGGAAGAAGGAGGGGAGAAGCCCTCTATGGAACAAAGGTAGCTGCCCCCCGGATGGAACAAAGGGGGGCAGCTAAGCTCCCCACACTGCCCTTCTTAGGTCAGTGAAAGAGCTCCTGATGAGGACACACACCATCAACTCAAGGAAGGTAGTGTGGACATGCACCACCGCAGTAATATAGGTCGACTTACATTTCTAGTCTAGTCAGTCTGGATAATCACAATGATATCTTTTGGCCTTGAAATCTATTAATCCATTTTTCTCTCCCAGTTAACTTAAGGAACAAAACTGTATCCACAAAAATAAAGGTCACTGTTAAAATCAGATCCCAATTACAAAAACCAATCTGTGCTAAAATTAATTTATTATCCAAGTTTATTACATCATACAGGAGTTTAAAGGGTTCTAAAACCCTGAAGAGCGATGCAGAGCTCTTCTGCTGACTCATCCTGACATCAGGTGTCAGATTCTTTCATGGAGATAGTTAGTTCTGCTGATTCATCCTGGTGACCAGAGTGGATGGTACTATTAGCTCCAACCTGCAAGTATAAAAGGGTCTGAGAGGCAAAGGAGACTGGGGCATGGTTATAGGAGTCTTGCAGGTTAAAAACCGTACAAGCTAAAACTTAAGCATACACATTTGAATGTTTTGTTGTTGTTTAAGTTAACAGTAAAGGAAAACCCCAGGCAATAGGAGAATTTGGATCAGATTCATCACATGTTAGCAAAGCTACCTACTTATAATATACTTATGAAATTTCAACTGAAATAAAAACTAAATAGAGTAACTTATACCCTGTTGGGCAAATTCTGACCTCCAAATTTGGAATGGAAATTGAAGGTGCTCAGAATCTTGTAAAGTTGGGCCCAATGTAGCCCAGTCAAAGACTATTTTTAGTGGCAAGAGGAACAGAAATCAGTGGAGTTACACCCTTGATGAACAGCATACTGTGCTGGCCTACTAACTAATATTGTAAATTCAGCAAGGAACCCTCACATGTATAGACAGAGATTAAATAGTAACACACTAACAGATTCTGTAGCATTTAAATTGTCTGGAGAATTTAATTAATCTTGTTTAAAGATTTAGTGTCTTTTTTATTTATCTACTGTATTTATTTATTAAAGAAAGCATGCTATGGGATTGCTTCTCTTGAACTGTAAATTTAGCTTCAAAAGGTTATTAATCCTCCTCACTAGAGAAATGGTCTTTAAAGTAAATACATGTTATATTTCCAGCTACATGTTCTTGCAGAGTTAGGAATTTAGAGCACAAGATTCATGCCTTGCTAGGAAAATGAATGTGTGATATGCTGTCACATTTCTTCCAATGTAATTCTGTAAACTGATGTCTAATTATGTGCAATCCGTTATTTGTTACCACCACCCCACTTAGTCTCAAATCCAGAATGCTCATTATCATCATTTTAAAAAACATCATGCTTTGCATTCAAAATTTCTTTAATAAGATAAACACATGGGGCAAATGATGCTCCATTCCCTTCAGAGCCCTGGAAGGCCTTGAATGCAGTGGAACTGGTGTGGTTCTGCTGCACCAGGCAAGGCAGGATAGGATGCAAGGAAGTCACACAGGAGTCTACACCCCCACACCCAGAGCTGTGCTCCATAGAGCTTTCTTCCACTGTAGCACACAGAGGGATCTTAGGGGAGGGACTTGCAAGTAGGCAAGTAGATCTTCAGCTCTGCACACGTAAAAACAAAACCCCCATGGGGAAGAGGGTGATACAGCTGCTGCAGAGTCTACAGTGGCCTTCAAGTTGCATAGCAGGTGCAGAACAGCTCAGCTGCCCATCCCCAGCTTCATTACATTTGTTTTAGTGGCTTTTATGTTGTAGTCATATTCCCCCACTGGGAACTTCTCAAGGTCCCTTCTAGCCCTATATTTCTATGATTTTATGATCAATTTCTGACATTCTTCTCAGTTCATAACATCATAGAATCATAGTATATTAGGGTTAGAAGAGACCTCAGTTCCATCTAACCTTCTCCAAACTAAGCCCATTCAGCCTCTGTCACAGGTCAGGGCAACTGCATGTGTATTTCCCCTTAATGATCCAGCAAGGGCACCATTCTCAAGTTTCTGGCCCCTCCACCCATTGCTTTTTTGGGTAAAAACCTGCACCTGTCTCCCTTTTGATCAAGGTATTTCCAGACTGAATAATTCCCTGACTTCACTGTGTTATTTCCAGCAAAACAGTCTGCCTAGGCAGGCTTGCTTTGCTTCTCTCCTCAGAGATGCTACACAGTGGAATTGCCCCAGTTGTAAGTTACCACACAGTTCGTTCTAAGCAAGCATATTTTATTCTTAAGGTAAAAGCACCACAGAAAACATATTTAAAACAATAAGAGAACCTACATGCATGCTAATATGCTTACCAGAGATACCAACCTCACATCTGCACAAGTGCTTTGGTTGGTGCCAGTCCTTCCAATCCTTTCCTAAGGATTGGATCCCTCCATGAACCAGAGGTTCTGTTCATTTGCTGGATCAGAACTAAGGCTCTGAGTTATCTTAAACTCCGGCTATTTATTCAAAAGTTATTTCTTTGTCTGTTACCCCTGAAAACTCCCTACTGGGTCTTTGAACTGTCCTCCTCAAACAGGTGATCAGCCTACAAAAGGTACCCCACTCAGGGAGAAGCTTCAAAGTCTGAGTTCATAGGTGGAGGTTTGCAATCCCCTCCTCCCCAGTACTTCCTAGAAATTCCACTTCATGCATATTGTCCTAAAAGATCAATCATGTTTATATATTATTCAACATAGTCTTTTGAAACTCACATTATCTCCCAGAGATTGCATTAATCATTCTTCCTCCTAAAGAAGTTCCACACGATCCCACAATAGCACACAAACATTTCTATTTTCTATACAACGGACCCAAAGGTATTAAATGTAATTCAATAATGTTTAACTGAATTCTATGAGGTGTGCCCAGGATATTGCAGAATATTGTCATATCCGTCACAATCTCCTTTTAACTGCAGCAGGCTGCTTTGGATGCCTTAATTTATATGATTCACCTACATATACCACATTGCCTATATTGCACCCACTTTATTGTTTAATACCAAGGTCTGTATTTCTATGGCATACTGGAGCAAAATCTTTCACAATGCCTTCTGATTTCTGTGACTCAGTGATGCCAGGTACTGCAGCACATGAAAATTTGGTGGATTACCAGTGAAACAGCACCAGAGCAACTTTCTGATTTTTCTCCAATTTGAGTGTAGAAATCAATAATAATATGGGAATGTAATATCATCTGTGAGGTTGTGTAAATACTATAATCATTTTAAAGCTGTCTACAAAGAATAACGTACGCAACAGCAAAAGTGGATAGAGAGACTTCAGAGTGCAAAATAACTAAAAAAAAAAATTCTTAATTGTGATTTTGTTGTTTTGGGGAAAATAACTGAAATGTAATTATTGTCTAACAAGCTAACAGAGCCCCACTGTTGGGTTAGCAAACACCCATTTTTAAGTAACTGAAAGTGTGTTCATTTGTAGTATATATTGACTATAAATATCTGGAGGGGATAGATTGGCAAAGTGATAGCCTCAGGTCTGAAATATCTCCCTGGAACCACAGCTTCCAATCTTGCCAGGATCAGTTCAGCCTTTTGATGAAGTTTAGTTCATGCAATTGACTATATTTTGGATGAGATATTAAAAAGAGGTTTTGCCTGCTCTCCTTGGCCCATAAAGATCACAAACACTTTTCACCAGAGTCTTGGCTAACACTTTATTATGCTCCCATATTGTTTTCTGTCCTCTACCCCTGACAGGGTGGCATTTCAGTGGCATAGAGCTTGATTATGCTCCTATTGAGGTCAATGACTAAACTCAGTGCAGCGGGGGTAAATGTCAATAAGACCATAAATATTAAGTGGACATTGTTTCAGGGGAATACAGAATACATTTTTTATTTAGGCTCTTGTTACTAAACAAAGCATACTGGATGAACTGTTCTGAAATAAAATCATTTCCCATTCAAGCTCTCACTTTTGATTCAACCCATCAGCTCAGGCAAAGTCATGGGGGAAGTATCACGTTTAGTGGTTAAACAGATGCAATAGAGCTCTCTGTCTCCCAAGTTGTATGATTATTATACAGTGAAAGAAGCAGCTACTGCCTCTCAGCTGAAAGCAGACACTGCAAAGACTTACACAGCTCACCTCACTGTCAGGATCTAAAACAGAGACAGTGATTATTATAGCATGTGAGTGTGTCCATTTGTGGCTAGTTACACAGCAGAACTATTATTTTTGGAGTCCACTACTCTTTTTCCCCTCTCTAAAACACACACTGAGAACACAACAGGCCCCAGAATATGCTATGATAATAAAAAAGAAAATTCCACAACTCAGCCACCCAATGAAATAAAATTGTTTTTAACCACAGATAAATCAGACATAATAAGGACTGGAGGTGGAGTCTTGGAGGCTTTTAACAATGGCACTGCTGAAATACAGTATATTTAATATAAGTATGTAATATGAGACCAGTTCCTGCCTAGAGAATTCCAATTTCCAGAACACAATCCATTGTCTCCTTTACCTGTTCCACAAGACAACATGTAGAAGACAGGGGCAATTGGGTGTGTATGCTATTTTTCAGTGTGCTACAGAATCCCTGAACAATGTCAATCACAGTCATTAGATGCCACTATTCTCAGTTACTATGGACCACTGAGTTTCTTCATTTATAAAGATGTAACATCTTTGTACAGATGTACAAGGAATAGATGGGGGGGAAGGGAAAAAGACTTACAAATTGTGTATGTTAAATCTAGCGTCTATGTGTAAAACATATTACAGAAGTGCTAGGGAATTTATTGTGTATCCATCATAGTTGTCCTTTAAGAATGAAGGGGCAGATCCTCAGCTGGTGTACATTATCACAGATCCATTGAAGTCAAAACCTCCTATCATCAGAAAGACGAATAAAATAATCATAAAATAAATTACAGCACAATGTGGGCACAGTACAAGTTCCAATGATTCTTTATCTTTGTTTATTCTAATCTCATCATTATACACAAAGTGCTCTATAAATGTTCCATATAACATTGCAGTGTAATTACTTTGAATTATATTTAAATAAGTTCTATTTATTATTTTGATGTAGATCTCACAAGCCCATGCTGTCCCAAATGTGAAAATACCTTCCACAGGGTGCTCCTTACATCTTGCTTTGTGTAAAGAGCCAATCTTACCCTCCAATTATAAACTGCTTGTGGCAACATTCTTGTCTTCTCATGCCCATAAAATGCCACATACATCTACAGAGCTTAATAATACTAATACGCTTGCTAATTCTTGCTTCAGAGCAAACTGGTCTGCACTGCTTTTTTTTTTTTTTTTAACTTTTATTTAATAAATGCTCTCAACAAAGATGACCTTTCATTGATCAATAGAAATTATTGGTTCACCTGCTTTGAAATGAGAATTGCAGGCACTTTGATAAAGCAATTTAAAAAAGTTTCACAGTTTCACTGTTACTTCTCTTAGTGACTATGCATTTTCCTTTGAAATGTTATTGACTTTGTAACATCTTACAGTGATAGTTCTCAATGAATTGCAACATCTGTTCTTCTGTATTGACAGCAACAGTGCCCTGCTGGGGAGTATTTTTCTTCTCCATCCACAGCAGTAGAACACCACACTCAGAACACTGCACTTACCTCAGCTCACTTGCCCCTTTCTTCACTCAGAGCACTAGGGCCTGCATTCTTTGCATTTATTTATTATTGTGTTCACACACATCCCAACTGCTTGAGAGCCTCTTTCATGTTAGAATAAGAACTCATACAGCTCTCCAGTAGCCATCTTCAATTTTACAAGATTCTGCCACCACAAATGGAAACATATAATCAGCATTTTAGCACTGGAAATATAATACATTATAACCACAACGATGCCACTGTATAATTACATTTCAAATTAAATGTGCAATCAAAAATTGCTAAAAAATTGCAATGTACAATACTAAAATGACCAAGCTGGCTGGGGTGGGAGGAGGGAAGAGATGATCACGAATAATGCATCACAAATTATTTGGCAGTGATTAGATAAATGACTAAAAACAGAGAAAGAGGGTAAACACATTAATAAGGACTGGAGCATAAGCTGGCAGAAGTCTTTGTCTTATAATCATGAGATAGTCATCATCAACTTTGAGGACGTTCCAGTTGCCTTAGTAACTAATCAATGTTAGCACAAAAATCCCTAAGAAGAGGGTGTAGTTGGACTATACTAAGTATAGAGACTATTTCTATAATGTTATCTAGCTTTCCAAAGGCATCACTGAAATGCTTTTAAGGAAAACTATTCTACTGTTGCTATTTTGAGCAGATCATCAGGTTATTGAAAGGAAATTAATCAAGATTTGGGATGGTCATATATTATGAAAGGCATGCTTTTCTATAGATAAGAAAACTAGGACACTCTGGAGTAATTTGTACCGGTCTATTACTTATTAGATCTTGAAAATTATAAAGAAATGAACTGAAGCTATTTAAGATAGTTAATATGAAAATAAGGGTTAACAACTTGAAATTCAGGCAAAAGATTAGGATAAGCAATTTTAAGAAGAACTCATTTTGCACAAACAGTGGATGGAGTTTGGAACAAAATGTCAGTGCCAATGAACTCATGTAATTAGTATACCAGCATATCAGTTCAAGAGATCACCTGAAAAGGAGGGAATAGATTTGTGGGTACTTATGGTATAATATTTAGCAGATTGATTTTATTGTCTGGGTTTTTAAGGGCAGCCTTGATAGGCCATATGTTATTTGTCTGACTTTTTAAAAGAGACTACATAAAAATAAGTCTTCATCATATTTAAGCCCAATGAAACTCCTCTGAAGTCAATGAGATTCCAAGGAGTATAAATTGGACAAAATTTGGCCTCTATGTTTTAAAATCTGTTTTTAGCCTATGTGAACAATGTCCCAAGTTGTTTATACTTTCTACAGATGTCATATACTGTTCTCAGTTACACTGGTGCAACCCCACTAGCTGCAGTATTATATCTGAGAGCAGAATCTGGTCCATATTTTTTTCCAAGGTAATAGTTAGACATTTACCCCATTGTTAGTTAAAATCCTGGGCAAACCTTCTTCAAGTGCATACTCTTTTATTTAGATTACAAACTCCTTAGTGCAGAGATTTTGTATTCATTCTTATCTTCAAGAGACCTACTATACCATTGGCACTATATAATTAGAAATAAAGTTATTTAAATAAAAACCCTAGAGATTTTGGGTTCTTTAATTTTTGAGTGCTCAACTTGAGACACCTTTTAAAGGGACCTAATTTTCAGACGGTGAGCACTCATTGTTTTCTGAAATGTCTTTAAGATGTCTCAGGTTAGTCCCTCAAAATCACTAATCACTTTGGAAAATCTTGGTCAAATTAAAAGAAAAAAAACCCACCAAAAACAACATTTTCAAAGTGAAGCCTGTGATAAGAAAGATTTCCATAAATGGCCCAATTCTGTTACTTTTACCCAATTTGGATAGTGCCCTACCACATGATTAGCTCCATTCATTTCACTCACAAAGGAAGGTACTATTCAATGTGAATAAGAATGGCAGAATCAGAGGCTAAAAATATGAGTCTCACAGTTAAAATGCTATGCTCTTTGGAAATGAAGAAATTCTTCACTGAAAAGGGAGAAATTCTGCCAGTGACTCAAGTTCAAATGCATATCCTGCTAAGCCAGATTTATGCAATAAGTGTGCAAAAGCAACTGCAATCAGGATTTTTAGCATGAAAATTTGTTATGTTTTAAAATATGATTAAAGCAATTAAAGCACATAAGTACTTTTTTACAACATTCAATAACTAGTAATATAGCACAAATGATCACTTGGAATATGAAATATACATGAAATCCTCATAAAAACAAAGTCAATATGATCAGAGCTGTTATTAAAAATTGTAAGTTTTACTGTCAGAATGAAAGATTTACAGAAAGGTTTGGAAGAAAACTGAAAATCAGCAGTATCTTGTCCGGGATTTTGTTACAGCATCATAGTTTTGAAGCAATTTTTATAGAACTGTGAATTAGAAAAATGGATAGAAACAAATTCTCTATCTATAATCAGGTGATAGTTCTGCAGCTTTGCAGACATTTGGCCAGATTTTCTCTTATACTAAGGATTTTTTACTCTGTTCTAGAAGGGTCAAGGGCCTTAAAGTGGGTGCAAATTTAATGTTCCTGGTACAAGTATAATATGTGAGAGCAGTGTAAAGTAGTGTAGATGAGAATCAGGCTTGATTAATTTTAGAAAGATGAAGTCCACAGAATTTGGTTGCATTTGCAATATGAAGTTAAATGCTCAGTGAATTTATGCCTGGAGACCAGTCTGTGTTGTCTTTAACCCGAAAATGACTTTTTCCAAGCCGTTAGCATCACAGAATGAATTCAAAGTGTACTTGACATGCAAAAAGCAATTAAACAGCCATTGCACAAATTCTGAAGTGATACTAAGTAGCTCCCATATGTTACCACATAAAACCCATTTACTCTCTCTATAGCCACCACCTGAAGGTTTTGTTTGCAATTACTTCTTGTGCAAGTGGTTAAATGTTGGCAGAATACTAATCTATAACCCCTGCTTCCACTACCCTAGTCCTATCCCAGCATTATTCACTGGATAATCTGCTCTTTTCTAGACTCCTAAGTAGCTCTATTCCTCAAAATTCTCAATGATAGTTAGCCAGCTGAAACATAGTATAGAAAGTCTTATTCCTCAAAACTAAATGAAAACTGAATAGAGTGTGGGAAAAAATCATTCAGACAAAGACTAGATCAGCAGACTCATCTTAACATGTCTGCCATAAAAGAGAAAGGATGGATTATACCATCACAGCTCTTATTGTTCAAGCTTCAAGCCCACTTCCTGCATTAAGTTACAGTAGTGTATTTGAGACAGATTCATCCTTGGTGTAACTCTGAATTTGGCTCCTTGCATTTTAATTCAGCCATGAAAAGACCCAGGAGCCAGCTTGCTGTAGCCCTGTACCTTGTAGAGTCATTTACACTAGTGCAAAGTGTGTATAACATGCTACCAAATCAGAATGGTAGCATTTTACACATGCACTTTTCACTGGTGAAAAGAACCACATGAGGTGTAGGGCAATAGAGAATCATACCCTGACCGTATAGGTGCCCTTATACCCAAGCCATGCCTGGTTACTATCAGAAATTACATGAGCTTGCTTAATTCTACTAATTAAATCTGTTTTGTTTAGACCTCAATAGCAGGAGTTTATTACAATTGCTGCAGCATATGTTTCTTTTGCAATGTGAAGGGTGGTGTTAATATATACTGTGGGCAAAATTTTGCCCTCACTTACACCCAGGCAATCCCATGGACATCATTGGGGTACCTGGATATGAGGGATATGAGGGTTTGATCCTATATGTGCTTTGTGCAGGAATGCTTAGAAAATTTCCCTAGATTTACATGACCAGTAAAGTATTTCATGGTCATACCACAGTCATTATCTAGGATGTTCCTGCACAGGTCATGTGTGTTAAGGTGAATCCATCAAAAACAAATTCTTTAGACCCATGTGGAATTTGTCAGAAATTCTGCACTGTTCTTGAGGCTCAGATAAGAACCACCAATGTTCTTAGAGGCTAGTTTATGAAGTCCACATTCATTGTCATATCAATATATATTAATCATGCCAAATTAAAGATCGTGCCTGTAAATTTCATAACAATGACATGTTCCGCTTGCTTCCCTAGCAAGGTTATTTTTAATATCAGCATCATGGTCCATTGTGCAACTATAAATCCAGAACTGTTTTTCTTTGATTCCTTGGCTTGTCATTTGTGTAAGTGACTTCACGTTCTCTTGCACTTTGCTTTAATTATTGTAAAGCAAGCTCTGTGATTTAACTCCCATAGAAAAACCTGTTTTTAGCAGAACTCTAATGAAGGGAATTAAAGGTTTTAAACTAGAAAGAGAGGAAGAAAATGGATAACACTTTATTTTTTAAAACATCCATTAACTAATGTTGAAGTACAAAGGATCACCTGAAAGCACATGCAACCACCCCATGAATACCAAGTGAATTTCATATGATCTGAGCTGTTGCTATGAATAGTAAATCCTACTGAGTATATCCAAGGCAAAATGTTCACAGAAAGAGTGAAGTTACATGTAATAATTGTGCCCGGGGTTTAATTACAGGGTTGCAGCAAAATAGCATTTGACATTAAATGTAGCTTTGTGCAAGAAATTCAGTAACAAATTCATTGTTGAATCCCTTGCCAATTAATACATAACTGCAGTGTTGCAGTACCTCCTATAGAGTCAGTGCTGTTTCATGACCAATTTTTATATGAACCCTACAGGAAAAAAGCTAATTGAGCCTGGTACTCTTGCACCATCCACATTAGGCACAGAGAACAGTGTTGAAAGTCACACCAGGCACATTCTTAACTAAAACAGTTCCCATCATGGGTTGGCCTCCCAGTGCAGACAGAGCCAAATTGTGTTAATATTTTAAAAAGCATATTCTACACCAGGAACGATAAGAGATGGGTGGAAAACATGCAATAATTTATTCCCTGAGTTTGGTCCTTTTTTCATGAAGTATCCACAGGTTTTTTTATATTAATTGTTCAAATCTTTTCTGTGAACAGGTTCACTCTATAAATTGTTTGTGAACTGGTCATTAAAGGTCAGACTGTGACCTGGACAACATGCCCATGCAAGGGAATAAGACTCCCCTCTTACACCTTATGCCGGCTACTGGGACTACTTTGAGAGAGCAGGGCTACTTGTCCATTTACTCCCTTCCCTGAGCAAGTGGTAGGGACAGGTGAACAATGTGTAAAGCTGCAGTTCCTCCCCGTACTTGCTTACCAGAGTATCTGAACCAGCACTGTGGGTGAAAAGCGATAGTATTATCACTGGTATAGGCAACTATAAATTATTGCTCCCTGCAAGAAAACCTGGGGAAGAATTGGGACTAAGAGGTGTGTCTGAGGCACAGTGTCTCCTGGAGCTATACTTGTGGTAGTACGGCACATGCAGCACTCTTTGCGCAGTGCTGTGCCTAAAGTCAGAATCCAGTCCTAAGACCCCTGGCTATTAGCACTGTTTGACTGGTCACCTAAATCACTACTAAATGCTACTTAGCCCCTATAGCTCTGAGCTAGAGCATACCCCGTACAGATGGAATCTCTGGAGAATTTAGCTGTCAAATGCTAACAGTTCTCTGCTGAGCATGCGTGAATTGAGATTTCTTTCAAAGATTTATAACTTGACCAAAATTGGGCAGATTTTTACAGGGACAGCAAAGGGCACATCCCTCACACAAAAGTGCTAAATTTCAAGCTCTTGCTCCGAAGCCAGGGGATACTAAAGCTTCTCAGTAAAATGGTTGCAATATTTATTTTAACATGGCACAAAATGTATTTTTTCTTAATCTCATTCCCAGAAGTGACAAAGTTTGGCAAAATTATAAACAACTAAAAATGGGATCATAGAATGAGATATGGGCAAACTTAACCATAGGCATCATCCATCTGTAATATGATTTTCAGAAGTGCTCAGTATTGACCTAACGGATCCAGTTCCACCCGGTGACTTTTATTAATGGTGGTCTGATCTTTTTAAAATAAAGTGTGTTAAAATCCCATTCATTTTTTAGTTTGACAATTGACCTGTTTTGTCTTTTAGAAGGTAAAGTCTTGAGGCAGAGACCTTGCTTTTAGTTGTATTTGAAAGTGTGTAGCACATTGTAGGCACTACCTGAAATAAGTTAAAAGCAAACATAATAAAACTGTTACCAAGAATGTTCCACATGCAGGGCAGAATTTAACTAGACCAGAAACATATTTTTGGGCAAGATATTTCTGAACCATATTACAATATTGAAGGGAACAATCTATTTTAAGGTCAGTTACTGGTGGAACAATACAAGACATTTCTTTCCTTTAGCCCTTCATTCTGGCCATAAGAAAATTTCAGTCTCCTGGGGGTCATCGATATTCCTTTGATTCTTTAAAATGCGTCAGTTATTGGCACTTGTGATAATAAACCTGCTGTTCTATAATGGAGGTTTTAGGCTGAAAAGATTATCTTGACTGAAGTAAACATACCAAACCATACCAAATTATTTGATTAAGTAACAATTATTGACCTGGTGGTTTCAGCAGTCAAAAATTGGAATTCAGAAGTTTTTACAAAAGCTTCTCAAGGCTTGAAATTTCTCTCACCCAAAATTAGCTTAATTGTCCGACTATTACAGTTCAATTTTCCTCAGTCATTGTCCTAATTTATAGCCAAAGTAAATTGCTTGTGAATCTGATGTCATGCTTTGTCTGTGTTAGCAAATTCTAATTATGATAAAACCTAAGATTAATAGCAAAGGCACTAAAAATTTGATATATCTCCATGAAAACTAGACAAATGTTTTAAAACATTCTGTGACTCATTAACAGCCATGCATTTCTAATTAACATGAAATATTACACCCGTCACATTTGATTGCCTTATTTCTAAGTCTTTGATTGATTTACGTCTAGATTGCAGCACATCTGAGACAAATTTTAAAAGAATAAGATCTATACTAGTAATAACCTCTGAATCACAATTTTTCCCCTTCCTTTGGCAAACTGGAAATCTTCGTTCAGATAATAGAAAGTACCTTCAGGGCAAATTTTGCTGACTTGCAACCTTTGATGAAGTCAACAGGATCCCCAAGTGTGTCTTCAGGGTCAAATTTGGCCCTTATTGTAATGTAATGTGAAAGCAAGACTGAATTACAGGTTTCTTACCTAAATCCATTTTCTTACATCTTTCACAATAAATAAATAGGAACAAATTGATAAATTAATTAATTGAAAGTACAGTAGGTTCAGTCTGAGGTTGGGGTATTTGGTGACTAATTACAATAGCAGATTATGTTAACTTCATGAAGCAGATTCTTTTGTACACTGGAACTGCTTTGATAGATGCCCATGCAACTCACTGGAGGCCCAATCTCTATGTTAAAAATATAGAATACAAAATACAGCGTGTGACAGGTTGGATCACAGAAACCCCCTTGTGAGCTGCCACCCGATGTGCCAAGACTACCCCTATTCCTGTTTTCCCTGCCAGCTCAGGACTCCAGCACCCTGTCTTGCTGAGCCAGACACTCCAGTCTGCTCTAACAAAGACCCAGGGTCTGAATCACTTGTCCCAAAGCTGCAAGTTTACCTGAAAACAGCTCTCAGTAGTGTGCTTGTCTTTAGCACTCAGATGCCCAACTCCCAATGGGGTCTAAACCCAGATAAATCCGTTTTACCCTGCATAAAGTTTATGCAGAGCAAACTCATAAATTGTTCGCCCTCTATAACACTGATAGAGAGATATGCACAGTTGTTTGCTCCCCCAGGTATTAATACATACTCTGAGTAAATTACTAAATAAAAAGTGATTTTCTTAAATACAGACAGTAGGATTTAAGTGGTTCAAAGTAGTAACAGACAGAACAAAGTAAGTCACAAGCAAAATAAAATAAAATGCGCAAATCTATGCCTAATCAAACTGAATACAGATAATCTCACCCTCAGAGATGCTTCAGTAAGCTTTTTCTCAGACTGGACACCTTCCAGGCCTGGGCACAATTCTTTCCCCTGGTACAGCTCTTGTTCCAGCTCAGGTGATAGCTAGGGGATTCTTCATGATGGCTTCTCTCCCTCTCTGTTCTCTTCCACCCCTTTATATATCTTTTGCATAAGGCGGGAACCCTTTGTCCCTCTGGGTTTCCACCCCCTCCCCTCACTGGAAAAGCACCAGGTTAAAGATGGATTCCAGTTCAGGTGACATGATCACATGTCACTGCAAGACTTCATTACTCACTTGCCAGCACACACATATACAGGGAGACTCACAGGTAAACAGCCATCTGCAGACAATGGGAGTCATCAAGATTCCAAACCATCATTAATGGCCCACACTTTACATAATTACAATAGGCCCTCAGAGTTACATTTTATATTTCTAGTTTTAGATACAAGAGTGGTACATTTCTACAAATAGGATGATCACACTCAGTAGATTATGAGCTTTGTAATGATACCTTACAAGAGACCTTTTGCACAAAGCATATCCCATTTGCACTATAGTCACTTATTATCAAATTTTTTATAAAACTATCCCAGTTACATTATATTCACTTATTATCATGTTTTTATAAAACCATGTAGACTGCACAACGTCACACAGCGTGAATGCCTGCTCTTCCTATCTTGAGGCAAATTGATACCCACTGGCAAAGCACTTAGCATGTGCTTAGCATTGTTGAAATCAATGGATTACTTATGTGCTTACCCTTAGCATGTGTCCCAGTGCTCTTTACCTTTCAAGACTAAACACCATATACATAATTATATTGCTCTACATTTTCCTAAAGGATCTTCTTACTTTATTCAAAGTCACTTTCCCAATAAATGTGAGTCTCATTTTCTCTCTCTCTCAAAAGTTACCAAACTGAGACCATGCTTTATATATTTAAGTGCAAGAAGCCACTGCATGTGTTCAAAAGAATCAATGGTTGGTGCATATCTACTGTATTACTGAGAGGTTTGTGCAGTTTGTTATTGACATTCCATCTGTGCTTACTGTTATACTGATGTGCCTGTTGTGTACCAGCATTTCTTCTCTAGCCTAGGAATTGCCTGACAGCATGATTCTTCCTTTTATTGTACTTACTTTGCTCTTCATATGAAAAAATGATTGAAGGACGAAAAAACAAACAAAGAAAAACAAAAATGGGAGAAATGGATACTGATTGTCAGTGATGGATTAACGCAAGAACCCACAGGGCCCATGCCCAGGGGCCTCGGCCAATTTGGGGGCCAACAGCACCGAAAATGTGGCCCTGCCCCCTGCTACTCCTGTTCCCCCCTCCCCTTCTCCCTACCCCCAAGGCCCCACCGCCTGGCCAGGCCTAAAGCCGGAGTCAGGCTGTGGTAGGGTGAGCATATTTCCTGCTTCTTTCCTCCCCCCCCCCCCCCCCCGCCCGCACATGCGGAGCTGGTGTCAGCACTTGCCACTTTGAGCAGACCCTCACCCCTTGCGCCCCACCCCCACCCCCGATGTGTGGAGCTGGCCTGCATACTGCCACTCATTCCCCCCAAGCCTCTTTTTGGCAAAATTGGGCATTTGTCCCGTTTGCTCTTGCCAGCTGATCAGTTGGAACGAGCAAACGAGACAAATGCCCAGTTTTGCCAAAAAAGCCAGGACATCCAGGGGAGAGCTTAAAAATGCCATAGAGAGAACACTTATAAAGTTTGCAGATGATACCAAGCTGGGAGGTGTTGCAAGTGCTTTGGAAGATAAGATTAAAATTCAAAATGATCTGGACAACTGGTCTGAAGGACAAATGCAAAGTACTCTACTTAGGAAGCAACAATCAGTTGCACACATACAAAATGGGAAATGACTGCCTAGGAAGGAGTACTGCAGAAAGGGATCTGGGGGTTACAGAGGATCACAAGCTAAAGGAGTCAATAGTGTAACACTGTTGCAAAAAAAATAAAATAAAAGCAAACATAATTCTGGGATTTATTAGCAGTACTGTTGTAAGCAAGACACGAGAAATAATTCCTCTGCTCTACTCCGCACTGATTAGGCCTCAACTGGAGTACTGTGTCCATTTCTGGGTGACACATTTCAGGAAAGATGTGAACAAATTGGAGAAAGTCCAGAAAAGAGCAACAAAAATGATTAAAGGTCTAGAAAACATGACCTATGAGGGAAGATTGAAAAAATTGGGTTTGTTTAGTCTGGAGAAGAGAAGACTGAGGCGGGAATGTGATAACAGTTTTCAAGTACATAAAAGGTTGTTACAAGGAAGATGGAGAAAAATTGTTCTCCTTAACCTCTGAGGATAGAACAAAAAGCAATGGGATTAAACTACAGCAAGGTTTAGGTTGGACATTAGGAAATCTTCCTGTCACGGTAGTTAAACACCGGAATAAATTGCCTAGGGAGGTTGTGGAACCACCGTCATTGGAGATTTTTAAGAGCAGGTTAGACAAACCTGTCAGGGATGGTCTAGATAATACTTAGTCTAGCCTTGAGTGCAGGGAACTAGACTAGAAAACCTCTCAAGGTCCCTTCCAGTCCTACAATTCTATGATTTTATGTCCTATTGTTTTCTACACTGCTCATCACTGCAGCATCAGAATGCTACACAGGTAAATTAGATCTATGTGAGCGAGATTCCTCATGAATTTCATGGAGTCCTTTGTTCTTCTACCTTCTTGAGTTTACAGAGAGTTCTGCTTGATTAAAAATACACATACATTTCCCTCTACCTCAGGTGGATAAAAATCAGTTATTTTAAAAAAAAATCAGAATTTAAATACATTTTTAAATAAGTCTATTCAAAATTAAATTTGTAAATAGGACAACTTATATCAAGGTCTACATTTAATCAAAATAATTTTCATTAAATAAAAATAATCTTCAAGCAATAGATGTTGGCTGCTGAAATGTTACAGAAAGTCAAACCACTGCACTGGTAGAAGTCACTGACTAAGCACCTGGGTGTGTTGAAGTGCTAAACCAGATTTTGACAGCAATAATCTCTTCTGTAGGTACCAAGAAAATGTTTTCTTCATTTCAGTTTGTTTAACTAGTTCATTTCAATGACTAGCTCATTCAAAGTTGAGAAACTGATAGGAAGTTGAAAAAGCAGGAAAGCTGGTTTTCCTCTTCCAATCTTGGAATATAAACAAGATGTGAGGAAATGAGATCTATTAGTTCTACAATCCTGAAGGACATAACGACCAGAAACAATCAGTTCAATTCACTAACTACAGATCATACTTCCTTAGTTTAATAAATGAGTGTTAAATGCAAAACAAGTTTTGATAAACATTTTTCCTTACATATCCAGCACATTTAAAGCAGTGATATTTAACGAATTAAAATTTTTAAATGCTATTTTTGTGTATTTTAATTGAATTCCAATTTCCATCCCAATGCAGCTTGACACAAATCGCAAATAAAAAGTTAATCATCTAGTAAATAAGAAATGAGTCATTTGCCATTTTCTAACATAATTAAAAAATACAAAAATTAATCTGAATACAGGTATGTTAGGCAAGATAAATGCTTAAATAAACATATATAGACATAGTGTATCCTCCTCATTAGCAAAAAGGAGGAAAGTTAGTGTAAAGGCAATATTTAATTTTAAGTTAATATGTTTTAATGGTTACCAACCAGTGTGAAAATCAACCTTTGTTTAGGAAAACCACTAAAAAGTACAAATGCAAAACAAAATTAAAATAGATTTTAATCAAGGTTTGCTATTTGCTGATTCAAATCGATCTACCCTGCTCCATCCTCCCCCTCATTATCCCATTTATGATGGAAAAGCTTTACTTTAAGCTCTGGAAGTTCATTCCACAGTTGAAAACCCCTCACCCCTGACCAAGAGCGCTTTATCTCCATCTCATCATTTGACAATGGTGGGGGGATAAGGTTGCTAGCCTGCCTCCTTTTTGTGTTCTCTTTGGCTCCTTCAGGAATAACCCATGAATAGTGTTGTACTGAGTTCTCTCTGCAGCCAACAGCAGCAGTATAGACGTGCAGGTCATGAAATACCAACTCCACTGGGCTGGCCACTGTGTATGTATGCCTGACACTCGCCTCCCGAAGCAAGCACTGTTCTCAAGGCCTGGTCTACACTAGGAGTTTATGTCGAATTTAGCACCGTTATATCGAATTAACTCTGCACCCGTCCACACCACGAAGCTATTTAGTTCGACATAGAGGTCTCTTAAATTCGACTTCTGTACTCCTCCCCAACGAGGGGAGTAGCGCTAAATTCGACATGGCCATGTCGAATTAGGCTAGGTGTGGATGGAAATCAACGGTAATAGCTCCGGGAGCTATCCCACAGTGCACCACTCTGTTGACGCTCTGGACAGCAGTCCGAGCTCGGATGCTCTGACCAGCCACACAGGAAAAGCCCCGGGAAAATTTGAATTCCTTTTCCTGTCTGGGCAGTTTGAATCTCATTTCCTGTTTGGACATCGTGGCGAGCTCAGCAGCACTGGCAACGATGCAGAGCTCTCCAGCAGAGATGGCCATGCAATCTCAGAATAGAAAGAGGGCCCCAGCATGGACTGATCGGGAAGTCTTGGATCTGATCGCTGTGTGGGGCGATGAGTCCGTGCTTTCCGAGCTGCGATCGAAAAGACGGAATGCAAAGATCTACGAGAAGATCTCTAAAGCCATGGCAGAGAGAGGATACAGCCGGGATGCAACGCAGTGCCGCGTGAAAATCAAGGAGCTGAGACAAGGCTACCAGAAGACCAAAGAGGCAAACGGACGCTCCGGATCCCAGCCCCAGACATCCCGTTTCTACGAGGCACTGCATTCCATCCTAGGTGCGGCCGCCACCACTACCCCACCACTGACCGTGGACTCTGAGGATGGGATATTGTCGACGGCCGGTTCCTCGGAGATATTAGCAGACGGGGAAGATGAGGAAGGAGATGAGGAGGACGAGGCAGTCGACAGCGCTTACAACGCTGATTTCCCCGACAGCCAGGATCTCTTCATCACCCTTACAGAGATCCCCTACCAACCGTCCCCAGGCGTTAACCCGGACACAGAATCAGGGGAAGGATCAGTCAGTAAGTGTTTTAAACATGTAAACATTTATTTTTAACAGAACAGGAATATTAACAATATTAACAATGGGTTTTTCATGATTACTTTGCCCTAGGCGCTTCACGTTTCAGTCCTTGGCAGTGCAACTACTGAAAAAAAATCTAACAATGTCCGGTTTAGCATGATTGTTTTGCCCTAGGCGCTCTACTGTTTAGTCCCTGCCAGTGCAGCTACAGTAAAATCCGGTCTATATGTCCGGGGATAGAGCAGAAATCCTCCTGGGACATCTCCACGAAGCTCTCCTGGAGGTAATTGGAAAGCCTTTGCATCAGGTTCCTGGGGAGAGCGGCCTTATTGGGTCCTCCGTGGTAGGAAACGTTTCCACGCCAGGAGACAAGCAAGTACTCGGGGATCATAGCCTTGCAGAGCATGGCGGCATACGGCCCTGGTCTTTGCAGGCTTTCCCGAAGCATCCTTTCTTTCTCGGTCTCTGAAATCCTCATCAGAGTGATGTCGCTCATGGTGACCTGCTTTGAATTAGGTAGTTTCCTGTAGAGAGATATACCTATCTCATAGAACTGGAAGGGACCCTGAAAGGTCATCGAGTCCAGCCCCCTGCCTTCACTAGCAGGACCAAATAGTGATTTTGCCCCAGATCCCTAAATGGCCCTCCTCAAGGATTGAACTCACAACCCTGGGTTTAGCAGGCCAATGCCCAAACCACTGAGCTGTAGGGGAATGTGAGTATTGGGACTGCTTGCCTGTTCCTTTACAGAACTGTAACCGGCGGTTTACAGCCATGCGGTGGAGGCGGGAGAGGGGCAGCATACAGGGATCTTTCCCTGGGACAGCCGCGAGGGGGTGGGACAGGGGCAGAGTTCATGCTTGCCGGATTGCTGGCAGCAGGAACTGGCCAACGCTAGGAGCATTGCTTTGAACGTGAAAGGAGGCCAGTGCTATTATTAAAGTTTTAAGCAGCCACAAGTCTACGGCTTACCATGTCAGCCTGTTACCCAAATTCCGCTGTCCTGTCCCGCTTGTCTGATCTGCACTGCAAGACCCCAGGCACTGAATGCGAAGGCCGAAAATTCGACCTTGTCCTGAGTGCGCATGTGATAGGTGCTGTGCATGGTCTTGTTCACAGAGAAAGACTATGTTCTTTGTTCAACCAAAAATTTATCTTTCTGAGGAATTCACTCCCTTTTCCCCATCCCACAGCTGCGACTGTCTCCCGAAATACCCTGGCATCACAGTCCCAGAGGCTAGCGCAGATTAGGCGTAGGAAGAAGAGGACACGGGAGGACATGTTCTCGGAACTTATGGGCTGCTCCCGAGCCCAGACAGCCCAGCAGACCCAGTGGAGGGAGAACTTGTCCCAAATGCACCGATCACACATGGAACGGGAGGAGAGGTGGTGGCAGGAAGACCATCAGGCGACTCAAACGCTGCTTGGACTAATGAGGGAGCAAACGGACATGCTCCGGCGCCTTGTGGATGTTCTGCAGGACCGGAGGCAGGAGGACAGAGCCCCGCTGCAGTCTATCAGTAACCGCACTCCCCCGCCACAAAGTCCCATACCCCCCTCACCCAAAGTCCCAAGAAGGAGGGGCGGCAGAGTCCGTGAAAACTCTCACTCCACCCCTGCAGACTGCTCAAGTACCAGAAGGCTCTCATTCCCCAAAATTTGATAAGTCCTTTCCTTCCCACCTCACCCAAGCCCCCGTCCCAGTTTCATCCCCCAGTTTCATGTGTAGTTGCTAATAAAAAATATGTTTCTGTTAATTACTGTTTCCATCATGTTCTTTTAGAGGAGAGTCTGTTTGAAGGGGGGGAAGGGGGTTGGTAATTGGACAGGACAGTCACCTTTACCAGGGTACAGACGCGGGGGCAGGTTCAGCAGCAGGGCACACACACATTGCATTCACTAGTTACCCTGGTCAGTCTGGGAGGTGGTTTTCATGTTCTGTGGGGGGGGGGGGTGGCTATGTGACTTTGTGGTGGGGGAGGGCGGTTAGAGATCTTATGCAGCGGTCCTTATCCTGGATCACAGAGCCACGCAGCAGGGGATCTGTAACCGTCCTCCCCCTGCCACAAAGTCACATAGCCCCCACACACAGAGTCCCGAACAGGAGGGGTGGCAGGCTCCGTTGAAACAACCAGTCCACCAGTGCGGAGCCTGTCATTCCTGGAGTTTAGAAGCGTCCTTTGCATCACTACACTACACCCGCTCCCCACCACAGTCTGCGTCCCAGGTTCAACACTTTCCCGCGAAAACAGTAATAAAGAAAACGGTGTTCATTAACAAATTTCAAGTGATTTTATTTTTAAACGTGTGTTGGAAGGGGGTGAACAGGGTGAATGGGGTATGTAACTGGAGAGGATAGTGAACATTTACTGGGTAAAGAAACGGGGGCAGGTTCAGCTTCTCTGTAAACAAACTTAATAGTCACAGGTTACCCTGCTCACTCAGGAACCTAGCTTTCAAAGCCTCCCAGATGCACAGTGTGTCCCGCTGGGCTCTTCTAATCGCCTGGCTGTCTGGCTGGGTGTAATCAGCAGCCAGGCTATTTGCCTCAACCTCCCACCCCGCCATAAAGGTCTCCCCCTTGCTCTCACAGAGATTGTGGAGCACACAGCAAGCTGCAATAACAATGGGGATATTGGTTTCGCTGAGATCAGAGCGAGTCAGTAAGGTTCTCCATCTCCCCTTGAGACGTCCAAAAGCACACTCCACCACCATTCTGCACTTGCTCAGCCGGTAGTTGAAGAGTTCTTTTTCAGTGTCCAGGGCGCCTGTATAGGGCTTCATGAGCCAGGGCATTAGCGGGTAGGCTGGGTCCCCGAGGATGACTATAGGCATCTCCACATCCCCAAGAGTTATTTTGTGGTCCGGGAAGTAAATACCTTCCTGCAGCCGTCTAAACAGACCAGAGTTCCTGAAAACACGAGCGTCATGAACCTTGCCCGGCCATCCGACGTTGATGTTTGTAAAACGTCCCCTATGGTCCACCAGTGCTTGCAGCACCATTGAAAAGTAGCCCTTTCGGTTAATGTACTGGCTGGCCTGGTGGTCCGGTCCCAGGATAGGGATGTGAGTTCCATCTATAGCCCCACCGCAGTTTGGGAATCCCATCGTGGCGAAGCCATCTATGATGACCTCCACGTTTCCCAGGGTCACTACCTTTGAGAGCAGTAGCTCAACGATTGCGTTGGCTACTTGCATCACAACAACCCCCACGGTAGATTTGCCCACGCCAAAGTGGTTCGCGACTGACCTGTAGCTGTCCGGCGTTGCAAGCTTCCAGAGGGCTATGGCCACTCGCTTCTGGACAGTCAGGGCTGCTCGCATCCGGGTGTCCTTGCGCTTCAGGGCAGGGGACAGCAACTCACAAAGTTCCAGGAAAGTTCCCTTACGCATGCGAAAGTTTCGCAGCCACTGTGATTCATCCCAGACCTGCAGCACTATGCGGTCCCACCAGTCCGTGCTTGTTTCCCGGGCCCAGAATCGCCGTTCCACAGCATCAACATGACCCATTGCCACCATGATGTCCTCGGCGCGGGGTCCCGTGCTTTGTGACAGGTCTGTGCTACTCTCAGACTTCAGGTCCTCACCGCACTGCCGTAGCCTCCTCGCCCGATTTCTCAGCATCTGCCTCTGGGAAAGGTGGATGATAAGCTGCGAGGTGTTGACAACGGCCATAACTGCAGCGATGGTCGCAGCGGGCTCCATGCTCGCAGTGCTGTGGCGTTCGGGCTGTCACTGACCAGAAAAGTGCGCGAACTGATTTCCCGCCGGCGCTTTCAGGGAAGGAGGGCGGTGGTGATGGTTGGATGACGACAGTTACCCAAAACCACCCTCGACACATTTTTTCCCCCAGAAGGCATTGGGGGCTCGACCCAGAATTCCAATGGGCAGCAGGGACTGCGGGAACTGTGGGATAGCTGCCCACAGTGCACCGCTTCCAATGTCGACGCTTGCCCCGTTAGTGTGGACTCACAAAGTCGAATTACTGTCCTTAGTGTGGACACACACGTTCGACTTTGTAATATCGATTCCACATATTCGATTTAAGTAAAATCGAACTACTCTCGTAGTGTAGACATACCCTCAGTTAAGTCAGGGAAGAAGGGCTTGCAGAGGACAGAGGAAGTGTTTCAAAGACATACTGAAAGGACACCTTAAAAAGGGAGGCATCAACCCAACAAACTGGGAGGACTTGGTGCGGAACAGAATACAGTGGCACCACACCATACACCAAGCCACAGCTGACTTTGAGGAGAACAGATGTGCTGATGAGACAGAGAAGCGACAAAGGAGGAAAGAAAGGGCACAACAGCTCAGCCAGTGATTCCCTGTTGCTTTAAGCCTTAAGCCGGCTCTAAATGATATTGGGGACCATCCTAGCAGTCAAAGTTCAGGATTGTTGAATATAAATGCTGTCTTTACTGATCCATCCAACTTGCCCTAAGTGGTCTTCAATTGGAACTAAGCAACAGGACCAGTATATTGAAATTTATGTAAAGAAAATATTGCTTTAAAAATATATTTAACCCATAAGTATTCTAAACAGAACATATTCTTTAAAACAAACAAACCTAATGGATCGTGTTTGTCCTCTGTTAGGTGCAGCACAGATGGCCTGATCCAAAGCCTTGTGAAGACAATTGAAAGAATCCCACTGATTTCCAGTGGGCAGTAGAGCTGATCCTGAGTACCCTGCTAGTGCTCAGTGACTTATAATCAGTAAAGTAATACATACAATGATAGTCATCACAGTGAGGAACACAACAGGAATGAGTACTTATAAAAATAACACAGTATTGTCCCAGCCACCACCAGGCTGTATAATGTATGTGTGACTACAGCAAAATTTTCTTGTGGTTATTGGACTACCAGGCAAGGGAAGTTCATACACAGATATTTCTCTAACTTTCACTGATGTAAGTCATTTAAGCAAGTAACAATGTACTATACCTGACATTCCTAATTTAAATCGGCATGCTGTGGTGGGTTTTTTTTAAATGCATTCCTCTGGGTTCTCTTGCCTTGGGCAAGGAGCATTGATAATTATTTCTTGCAGTTATATCTTACTGCAAAAGTTCTCTCTCATCAGAGTAAAAGTTACCTCTCATATATGTGGACCTGCTGTTCCTCTGCTCATTATTGTAATTTATTGGTATCTGTGGCAGAGATTTTTCTAGAATATGTTACCTTTTTATTTTTAAATTACTTGAGAGTTCAAAATCCTGCATTTGAAAGTGAGAAAATGGCTCCAGGGCATGATGGCTCAGTATGGGCATGTGAAAGGATTTCATCTCAAATAGGGGAGAAAAATAGGCCCAAATTCTCAGCTGCACCCAATCTGTGCTGAGGGCAGTTGTGAAGGTAAAGAAGAATGTGTGCAAAGAAGCTATTTGGGGCTTCCAAATTGTGGGGACAGTTTTATGCAGGGCCTAGCCCTGGCATAGTTTATTAGAGCATTCCCAGGGCTGCTGCATATGTTCCCAGGGGGCCAGTATGCCAGGTAGGGATCACAAGCAAACAGCAGCTCTCTGGCAATGCCTCCTTTCTTTCCTGCTGTCATACTCCCAAGAGGCCTCTTGGGAGTCAATAACAGAGTCAGCTATGCCGGAGGACTCCCCAGATAACCAGTTCTGCCCAACGAGGCTCTGGGAGTCTGGCCTATAGTTTATAGAACTGCAGTTTTCCAACACAGGACATTGTTTGACTCCCAAGAGAGGGGGAGAAACTGTCTTTAGATCTAAGTAACTCACTAGCACCAGGGGCTCCTAAAGTGAGGTAATTTTAAATTCAAACAATGGGGGAAGCCTGCACTTTGAAAAAAACCCACCACCCCGAATGACAAAAGTTTTAATGACAAAAAGTGCTGGTGTGGACACCGCTTCGTCGGCAGGAGACGCTCTCCCGCTGCCAAAGCTACCGCCCCTTGTTGGGGATAGTTTTATTTTGTCATCAGAAAAGCTCTCTCCTGGTGACAAAGAGTGGCTACACTGCCTACCTTACAACAGTGCAGCCGTAGTGGCACAGCCGTGCCACTGTAGGGTGCACAGTGTAGACATAACCTGAGCAATGGCTTCCCAGTAAAAGGAGCTGATGAGTAAATGTGAGAGTTTAAAGAGGGAACACCATATGCTTGTTCTCTCTGCCTCCCAGTATCCAGCTGCCCTGTAGGAACACAGAAAACTATAGGAGATTTCCAGCTGGTGGCCAGCCAGGACATACTGATGCCATTATGTTTATTTATCTCTCATCTAAATAAACAAACCAAAAAAACCCCACACAATCACAAACTTCATTACCTACAATTCTTTTATGTTTTTTACATAGCTCAGCTATGCCAAGTTACATATAAAAACAAACAAACCCCTACATTAAAAGAACATTAAGGCTGCAAAGTCAAGGATTCAAAAGTTAGAAAATGCCAGAATTAAGATTGCCTGTGCAACCTTACTTCAGCTCCCCTCTCCGCATATGCATTATGATAGTCTTTAATTCTATTATCACATGCTATTTTTTCCACAAGACCCCTACTTCATTCAGTGCATAGGATGGACATTGCTTAGGGAATGGATAGTTGCTCACTACTTAGTTTTATCCTCATCAATCTCTGTGTAGCCATGCTCCTTATTCTGCACACCATCCAAACCTTGCTCTGAAGTCAGAATTATTAATTTCTTCCTGGGCTTTTCTTTGGTGCTCATTACTATAGAATCTGAGTGCTCCACAAGCATTCACAATGCCTCTGTGAGGGGAAGGACTATATTGTCCCTATTCTACAGATGGAAAACTGAGGTACAGAGATTATGATTAAAAAAATCCTGTAATTTTGGATGCCCAATTTGAGAAGTTTAGCATCTGATTTTTCAAGTACTTTGCATTTTATAGCACCTTATACGTTCAAAGCACAGTTCCCATTGACTAGTTACAGCTGTGAGTACTCTGTACTTCTGCAAATCACACTACTGGGGCTAGAACCGCAAAGAGGCAAAGATACCACTTTAGGAACCTAAGTTCAACATTTAAGCACCACAGAGGTCAAACCACCTGCCGCCTGAACCTGTAGGTGCCTAAATCCCCATGGCACCCAAGTTTCCACTGGTGGGCATGTGCAAAACCACCTAAGTCTTGACAACACCGAGCTGCTTGGCACCTTACCTTATGCCTAAACCCCAGCAATCCAGTAGGTGTTCTCAGAACATGCCTATCAGATCTGGCCTCACACAAAAGACTTCTAGGGGGCAACCAGGTCAGGAATTGTCTGGGCTGGAGTGTGCATGTGTCCCTGAATACCTAGTAACCCCGTGGTTAGGACATTCACCTGGGAAGTAGGAGACCTGTTTTCAAATCCCCACTCTACCTTATTGGAGCAAGGACTTGAATTTAGGTGTCCCATATCCCAGGCAAGTGCCATAACCACTAAGCTATTGGGTCGTTTGGCATGTGACTCAATCTCTCCTATTGGAGCTGTTTCACTTTGTACACATAATTAAATATTCATCAAGAAATAGAGAGACTGACTGTATAGTTTGGTGGCTAGGGCACTCACATGGGATGTAGGAGATCTGGATTCCAGTCCCTGCTCCTCAGCATTTCCTACAAGATGGCTTAGATTAGATGACTCCCCACTCAGTTTTCTGGCTTCTGTGAATCCCTTGTTTAGGTACCTAACTCTCCCCAGGCATTGTATAGGGCACCTAACTCAGGGCTGAAGATTCCACTGGGCAATTAGGCACTGCACCACTGAGAGTTGCGAAGTCAAGTCCCTTTGTGTGCGTAGCCCCAGGTGTCTCAAGCTGGGCACCCAGAAAATGAGGAACACACAATTAGTGGCCAACTTCGAAAACTTTGATGAAAGGGATTTGCCCAGCATCACATAGTAACACAGAGGCAGGGATAGAATCCAATTCTCTAGAGTGGCATTTGACTTTCTGAACCATGAGACCCTCCTTTCTCTTCCTGCAGTCGCCTATCTTATTCATTAGACCCCTTCCAACTTCTGAACAAGTGAGGCACGGGCCCTACAAACAAACAGTCTCCTTCACTGCACAACCCTGATTCAGCCACAGAGCAGGTCCAGCCAGTGCCCTGAATGAGGGAGGGATCCTGTGGGGGGGGGGGGGGGGAAGTACACGAACATGTAATTAAAGACAGTATCATAATGCACAAGGGGACTGCATTAAGATTGGTCAGTTGTTTGGCCACAGTTCTGCAATACAATCCCAGCTGCCTATTCTCATGCACAATTACCAGATTTACACACACACAGTTTTGGTACACATGTGCACTGCTGGAGGTGCACCATTCTATGCATATCTCGGACATGTCTCTTTTTAAAGACATACCTCTATATGGCTTCCTCATACACTGTAAATGCTTTTCTTACACATTTAGTAATGATAATGATACTTACCTCCTTTGTAAAGCACTTGACATATACTGATGAAAACCACTATATGAGAGCTAGGTATTATTATTTTTTATTAATGCCTGGATAATTTGCTAGGTGCTCATAGCATCACAGAGATGAGTTATTTAGTACCAAAATGGGCTAAAGTAGATGACTAATTCTAGGGAAGATTAATATATTCCATCCTTAAAACAACTGCTTTATTCTTTTTGTACATGAACATAAAAGTCAGAAGCAATACATAATATAGAATATAGTCTTCATTTTTAAAATCAGCAGAGTCCCATGATTTATTCATATGAATATTAATAATAAATAAGACTTTACAATATATGCATATTTATACAGAAAGAGAGAGCGAGAGATCTCAAAGTCTTATTAGGCCCACTTTACAGTTGATAACAGAGGCGCAGATTCTTAAATTTGGTTTAACAACAAATCAAGTAAAGACAATTTTCAAAATTAAAGTAGAAATTACAAAAAATTCTCATGAGTCAGAGCTTCTATCCCAATCCCCCACAAACACACAGATTGATTGGAGAGGAGTGTGGACTATGCCTCTTTTAAAACATTTCTTGATTGTGGTGTACTACTTTTTTATCTAGTATTTATTGGAAGTGTATGTTACATAATAAACACAGCTTTTTAAAACTATTAAAAACCCACTGTGGTATGTATTTGAAATATTCATGTTGGCCATACATAAAAGCAAGCTAATGCAGGGAGATAAAGAGAGTCACATATTATTTCAGGTATATGGACAGACGGACAGCGAGAGACTCCTGCACAATATCAAGATGCCTATGCAGCAAATTCAGCCATTGAGTCATAACTTCCCTTAGTTTTCAAAGACGTCCCATGTGCCAGAATGAAAAATAGTATGGAGTCACACTACTTTCAAATCTCAAGAACATGGTTTAAAGAGAGTAAACCTTAGTGATCCCTCTTATTCCTAAGGGTTGTAAGGTGCTGATGCAAGTTCTACAACAAACAAACAAACAAACAAACTCTTTCTGCTTCTTTAGCACTTTCCCTCTAAGGATCTCAAATCACTTTACAAACATTAATGAAGCCTCACAACAATGTCACTGTGCAGTAGATATTACAACCACGAACAGACCGAGGCACAGAGATGTTACGTGATTTACCCAATGCCACACACTGTGTCAGTGGCAAATCTGGGAGTAGAAATTAAAGGCCTAATTCATTGTTGCCCTGCACCTTGTGTAGATGTTTCTCCATCAGTGTACAATGGGAGCAAAATGCTACCATTCTGATTTGTGAGCCTTTTACTTCCACTGGGCAACATTTAATTGCACTCCAGTGGCCCTGAATCACAGTCCCTTGATCTAGCCACTAAGGCAACACTTTGTCAACGACATTTCAGGTCATTTACCACAAAGACAAAAGGCCATATTCTCTCAGGTAGCACAGAGAGGCTGGAAATAGGCCAGATCTCCCTTGTTTGTGATTTTCCTAGGATCAAAGAGACATCAATAGATGTACAGACTGGCTCTCATAGCTATACACCAGCCAATCCTTGGCACAAGGGATGAGGCGGGTGGGAGAATGACAAACACTGGGGACAAAAAGGGAAAATGACCAGAGCACTGCTGTGCTTTAGCATCATTTACGTTGAAATAAATTGACTAGTTTGGAATTGGTGTGCCTAATTCCCGCAGCTTTCTTTGGAAATCCAAGTCATAGGGCCAAAAGTGTGCTAGGTCCTTAACTAGAGTAGCTCTTGGAGCAAGGGGAATAAAGCAATGCCATGCCTCCCAAGAAAGGAGCTTGATTTCAAATGTTACTTAGCTTTTTCAGCAAGCCTATAATCCACACTGAACATTTATTAAACATTCTTTTCCCAACCTGAAGCATTCCTATATGCCTCATCCCTCCCCCAAATTCCAGCACCATCTTATATGTTTAAATAAATATAAACACTGTATAAATAGATAGAGTGCTTGTTTATAAGTTCTGTTGTGATCCCATGTTACAATTCAAAAGGCCCGCAAATAAACCTTCTTACCATCCCTGCTTAGGCATGCTTATGCCTTACAAGTATGGAAAGCAAAATACCAAGTTCTCTCTCTATTTTGGAGTATGCTGATACTATGGAATAAACCTAAAATGACAGAGTCCAATATTCTGTTCGTCACCTTGACACAAAGTGACCAGCCCATGTCAGTCACCTACATTACATCTGCTGTTCAAGCACAGGAAATGACAGAGATTCAGGGCGATCCAGATCAGAGTAATCCTCAGTAGACATTAGTTTGTTCTTTTGATGCATTCCATTTGCCAATGAGGTAGGATTAGGCCACTTTCCTGGAGGGCCTTTTTGGCTACACAATGTTCAGATGAGGAGCAGGAGCTGGGCTGAGTTGATACCCATGCAGATATAAATCCTACTCCCAGAATAGGAATGACGACTACTACAGAGAGGAATCTAGCAAAGGAAGAGAGAGAAAGAAACGATATAAGCCTATAGCTTCTATTGCCCACTGGAGAGCACTTTTTATTTTTTTATTGAGAGAACAAAGGGCAGTAAACCAACATATATCAGCAAACGAAACACTGCACAGATATTGAACGTACCGAAAGCACAGTCAAATGCAACAGGCAGCCAGAACATTCCTGTGTTGAGATAAATTTCAGTAGAGCAAAATCATCCCCCCTGCTGGTGGAAGGGCCTAAAAGCTGGCAGATCTGGGCCAGGAGGTGGTGTTTGGTGGAAGGGGAAAAGGACAGCTATCTCCATGGTATTGTCTCTTTGATAATTTCTTCCTATAGATTAATCTTTTTTTAAATTTAACCCCATTTTTGTTAATTTGAGCCAATTTAATGAAGATTTAATCCTATCCTCCAAAGTATTTGATTGCTCCCAGATTCATATCATCCACTAATTTGGTTAGCATATTTGCCACTTAATCCTCCAAGTTGTTAATGAAAACACCAAAGAGTACTGTATCTACAATTAACCCCTATGGCAGACTCACTTGATGCCTCCTCTCAACTTCACACTCAACCATTAATATATTTGCACTCTGCCTGACACTTTCTAAACCAGTTGTGTATCACTTTTATAACAATCTTGTATTTCTTGTTTACCCACAAGACTCATTCTATTAAATATCTCAATAAAACAGAAATATTTACAAAAAAAGATCTGAAAAGGAGTTGTAGGGGCAAACTTAATTAGTTTTAAGAGGCAACTATAGCAAACACCACCACGCTTAGACAGCAGAGGTTCGTAGCACCTAGTGTCCATGACCACACTGCATGGCCTTTATTCCAAGTATCTAAGAGCTCCACAGGGTTACTACTCATCTGATGCATTCAGGTTAATCGCAGGCAACTGTGTGACCACTACCAGTCCGTGACAGGGCAGTTCCTCCTCTTGACCTCAATCCAATCTTCAGGGCTTGATGTGTGAGGATATTGTCTCTGAGGCAGGCAACATGACCAAAAAGGACCAGCTAGCAGCAGCCAAAAATGATTTCAATCCTCTCTATGCCATTTCTCAATGATACATCCCTATTACTGATAAAGTCACACCATCTTACACTCACTAGTTGCTGTTGGCAACACATATGAAAAGCATCCAACCTCCTGATGTCCTGTTTACACCGCATCCATGTTTCAGGTTCATGTAAGGAATTGGAAGTACACAGGTTTGATAAATACATTCTTTTGTATATAGTTTCTCCTTCTTTTGGCTCCAGACACTACGCAGGTCCTTCATGGCTGAGGCTGCTAAACTAATTCTCCTTAGGATGTTTGGCTAGCTGCACCCGTTTGGTGACAATTTTTCTGCATAGATGGATGAAGTCATCCACTACTTCCACGGTTTGTCCGGAAGCAAAGATGACTTGTATCCAACTTTTGCGCTGACACTCTGAACTTCTGGTTTTGCCCAAAAAAACCATAGTGCTAGGGCAGATGTCTTAGGCTGGAAGCGGTCTAGTGCAGTTTTGAGATTGTGTCCTGACCAAAGCAGACATCATCATCCACATAATCCAGGTCAGTTAAAGAGGCTGAACCAACAGTTATACCGATGTTTGCAGAGATATGCTAAGAAGCCAATCCATTGCACAGCAGAATTGGGCTGGGGCCAGGACACATCCCTGCTTCACCCTGGATCTAGTGTGAATCTTGTCAGACCTATGGGGCCCTCGATACACCTGTGCCCCTGAGTTATTATGTAGATGTTGAATTAGCCTCCGGGGCATATCAGGAACACTGATGCCCTGCAGGGCCTTCCACAAGGCAGCTCTGCCAACAGAATCAAAGGCTGCCTTTAGATTTTTGTGTGCTACTTTCAAAGGCTGTTTAAATTCATGCTGGATCTCAGATAAAAGATGGAAAGCAAGCATAGCATCCATTATGGATCGCCTGGCCATGAAGCCCAATTGCTCAAGGCAATGGCATTTCACAAGGAGAAGATGGAGCTGGACAAGTATAGCATGTAAAGTCTTTTCCAGGAGCAGAGTACTTTAGCTACTGCACTCAATGTATGGACCTTTCCCCTTATGAAGTAAGATGATAATCCCTTTCTCCCACTCCACTAGTACCTTCCCAGTAGTCCAAGCCCAGACAAAAAGCTGTTGTAATGCTACACTTATATGCTCTATGGTGCACATGAGAAGTTTGGGCATTATGCAGTCAGGTGTGGCAGCACACCCACTTTGCAGTTTCTTTATGGCAGAATGAACCTCTTCAAACACAGGAGCATTTACACGAGTTTTGGGGGTCTGGGGTTGCATCTACTGCTAATGTAGTAGAGAACTGCACAATTTTATGACAGGATTGCTTGTGATGGTATAGCTCAACAGTCCTGGGGGGTCACTTCCTTTTTACGTCTTATGTTCTTAAAAGCTCATGCTTCAGGGTTTCAGCCAGGCACCTGCAGGGGTCAGGAAGGGAATTCTCCACCCCCTTCCAAATGTATTCTCTTTTTTAAGCATCATCTCCTTCCTCTGAAGCATCAGGAATGGCCACAGCTTGAGACTGGGCAGTGGTTTGAGCCAGGAGGGAAGACAGGGCTGTCGAGTGCTTGGCTGGCTGGTTATTGCTTACCTGTGCAGGGTCTAACTTATTGCCATATGTGGGGTCAAGAAGGAATTTCCCCCCCAGGTCACATTGGCTGTGACTGGGGTTGGGCGGTGTTCCCATCTTCCTTTGCAGAATGTGGGTGTGGGTCATTTGCTAGGATTATCTAGGTATATCACACTCAAGCATCTCCCTGACATGGTGGGGGATATTAAGGCTTATGCTTCAAAAGATTAAGCATTTTTCTTTCAGTTAGAGCCATTTCACATAACAAACAAATACCATTATTAAAATAACTTTGAGGATGACTTTAAGTTTCAGAAACGGAGTTAGAAGCTTATAGCAATAAATGCAACAAACAACTGGACACACCAGAAGAAATAAACTCTACCAGCAAGTATTCTAAGAACTTTGGGCACAAAACAGAAGCCAAAGGGAAAGTTTCTTTTTCCACGTCTGTGCTCTTGATATGCTGATTATGGACCTCATGAGGGAAAGTTTGCCTAAGAAAACAGAGGGCATTATCAGTCAAAACCTTCATGAGGCCGTGTTCTAGGCACTCAGTTCTCCAGGTCATGATTTATTCATTTAGAACTACATTGTGAATAAGGCATGGTGCATATCTGCACTGCCTGAGGAGTTACTGTGGCTCAAAGGAATAATGCCGAGGAGGGGGCACAGGGGGAGTTCCCTAGTTGTGTTTTCAGGGTGAACTCACTCCTCATAGCCAGTCAGCTCTACTGGTCAGGGAATAGCAGTGCTGAGCCATAGGTCCCTGTGCTCTTCTCTCTAGGAGGAGCATCAGATGCAGAGACCCTGCTTTCTACACCAGAAGAAGACCTGGCTAGCCCTACAATCAGGGTTGGGGAATCGTTAACTCTTCCACTATTTCCCTGTTAAGGCAAGTCACGTTCCAGCCTGGAGGTGACTTTCTGTCAGGAAAGCTGATGAGCAGGCTATGATTTTCACTTGTATCTCAGAGTCTTATTTTGAATGCTCACAAAACACTGCAATAAGTCTTACCTGAATAGCACCTCACTGCTGTGCAGTTCAAAATAAAGACTTTGGCCTGGTCTACACTACGCCTTTAATTCGGATTTAGCGGCTTTAAATCGAATTAACGCTGGACCCGTCCACACAACGAAGCCATTTAATTCGAATTAAAGAGCCCTTTAATTCGATTTCTGTACTCCACCCCGACGAGCGGAGTAGCGCCAAAATCGATTTTGTCAATTCGAATTAGCGTTAGTGTGGCCGCAATTCGATGGTATTGGCCTCTGGGAGCTATCCCACAGTGCACCATTGTGACCGCTCTGGACAGCAATCTGAACTCGCATGCACTGGCCAGGTAGACAGGAAAAGCCCCAGGAGAATTTGAATTTCATTTCCTGTTTGCACAGCGTGGAGAGCACAGGTGACCACAGATACCACAGATACCTCAGCTCATCAGCACAGGTAACCATGCAGGCTGATAATCGAAAAAGAGCACCAGCATGGACCGCACGGGAGGTACTGGATCTGATTGCTATATGGGGAGAGGATTCAGTGCTAGCAGAACTTCGTTCGAAAAGACGAAATGCCAAAACTTTTGAAAAAATCTCCAAGGGCATGATGGAGAGAGGCCACAATAGGGACTCAGATCAGTGCCGCGTGAAAGTCAAGGAGCTCAGACAAGCCTATCAAAAAACAAAGGAGGCAAACGGTCGCTCCGGGTCAGAGCCGCGGACATGCCGCTTCTACGCCGAGCTGCATGCAATTCTAGGGGGGGCCGCCACCACTACCCCACCTGTGACCGTGGATTCCGGGTCGGGGATAGTCTCATCAGCTACACCTGAGGATTCTGCGGATGGGGAAGAGGAGGAGGAGGAGGAGGAGGAGGAGGAGGACGAGCTTGCAGAGAGCACCCAGCACTCCGTTCTCCCCAACGGACAGGATCTTTTTCTCAGCCTGACTGAAGTACCCTCCCAAGCCTCCCAAGCCAGTACCCAAGACCATGACCCCATGGAAGGGACCTCAGGTGAGTTTACCTTTTAAAATATAAAACATGGTTTAAAAGCAAGCGTTTTTTAATGATTAATTTGCCCTGAGGACTTGGGATGCATTTGCGGCCAGTATAGCTACTGGAAAAGTCTGTTAACGTATCTGGGGATGGAGCGGAAATCCTCCAGGGACATCTCCATGAAGCTCTCCTGGAGGTACTCCAAAAGCCTTGCCACAAGATTTCTGGGCAGTGCAGCCTTATTCCGTCCTCCACGGTAGGACACTTGACCACGCCATGCTTGCAGCAAGTAATCTGGTATCATTGCCTGACAAAGCCTGGCAGCGTATGGTCCCGGTGTTTGCTGGCATTCAAGCAACATCCGTTCTTTATCTTGCTGTGTAATCCTCAGGAGAGTGATATCGCTCATGGTAACCTGGTTGAAATACGGGAACTTAATTAAGGGGACAGAGGTGGCCGTTCCTACTGGGCTGTTTGCCTGTGGCTGAAAAGAAATCCTTCCCTGTAGTTAGCCAAGCACGGGGGGGGGGGGTGGAATTGGCCCTGAGCTTTTCGCGTTTGGCTAGCAGGGATCTTCCCTGTTACCAGCCACGTGGTCGGGGGAGGGGTACATTGATCATCCCAGGGAATTCATGGCGGGGGGGGGCGGGGGGGTGAGTTTGGTTTCTGCAGGGATCTTCCCTGATACCTGCCACGCGGTGGGGGGAGGGATAAAGCGATCATCCCAGAGAATTGGATGGTGGGGGGGTTAGTTTGTTTTCTGCTGCTGAAGGTTAACAGGAAAACCGCAGCAGTCAACAGGCTTTGCTTGGTATGTGGGAAAGGAGGGCGCAGAAGCCGAAAGACAATGGCTTACCATGGCTGCCTGCAAGCTGAATTCTGTTGCCTGGACCTGCGTCTGTGATCTCTAACACCAAAGCCACAGGCACTCAATATTAAGATGGAAAATGCAACCTTGTACTGAAATCACATGTGCTATGTAATGTGAATAGTGTTTTTCACCATGAAAGAGTATAAGCATTGTTCTGTAAAATGTATCAGTTTAAAAACTTCTCTCCTTTCTTTCAACCCTCCCTCCAGCAACTGCAAATTTTTCAAGCCTCCCTCCTCCGTCCCGAAGGCTATCTCAGATAAGGAGGCGTAGAAAGAGGACGCGAGACGAGATGTTCACAGAAATAATGGAATCCACCCGCAATGAAAGAGCTCATTTGAATGAGTGGAAGGACACTGTATCTAAATTTAGGAAAGATGCCAGTGAACGTGAGGTCTTGAGGGACGCTCGAGATGAGAGGTGGCAGGCTGCAACGCTGGGGCTGCTGCGTGAGCAAACGGACATGCTCCGGCGTCTGGTGGAGCTTCAGGAATGGCAGCAGGAGGATGACAGAGTGCCGCTGCAGCCGCTGTATAACCTCCCTCCCCCCTCACCATGTTCCATATCCATATCCCCCTCACCCAGACGTGTAAGAACGCGGGGGGGGGGGGGGGGAGGCTCCGTACACCTTCCCATTCCACCCCAGTGGACAGCCCAACCAAAAGGCTGTCATTATATTGAATTTATTCAGTGGCCTTTTACTTCCCTCCTATCCTCCTCCCAAACCTCACCCAGATTACCTTCTTGGTTCTCTTCCTATGTTTATAATCACTTAATAAAGAATACATGATTTTTAAACGGGGAGGGTGGGTTCCTTACAGAGAATGAATGAGTCAATAAAGGGGGCTGGTTTTCATAACAGAGTGCTGCTACAGCCCCTGTATAACCCCCCTCCCCATGTTCCATAGCCTCCTCACCCAGACGTGTAAGAACGCGGGGGGGGGGGGGAGGCTCCGTACACCTTCCCATTCCACCCCAGTGGACAGACCAAGCAAAAGGCTGTCATTTTTTAAACCATTTTTTAATGGCCTTTTCCTTCCCTCCTCCCAAACCCCACCCGGGTTCCCTCCCTCTTTTTATAATCTATGAATAAAGAATAAATGATTTTTAAACGATAGTGACTTTATTTTGGTTTGAAAACAAGCTGGGGGAAGGGGGAGGGTGGGTTCCTTACAGAGAATGAGTCAATAAAGGGGGCGTGTTTTCATGAAGGAGAAACAAACTGAAATTTCACACTGTAGCTTGGCCAGTCATGAAACTGGTTTTCAAAGCTTCTCTGATGCACACTGCTTCCTGGTGTGCTCTTCTAATCGCCCTGGTGTCTGGCTGCGCGTAATCAGCAGCCAGGCGATTTGCCTCAGCCTCCCACCCTGCCATAAAGGTCTCCCCCTTACTTTCACAGAGATTGTGGAGCACACAGCAAGCAGAAATAACAATGGGGAGATTTCTTTGGCTGAGGTCAGAGCGAGTCAGTAGCGATCGCCAGCGACCTTTTAAACGGCCAAATGCACATTCTACCACCATTCTGCACTTGCTCAGCCTGTAGTTAAACAGCTCCTGACTCCTGTCCAGGCTGCCTGTGTATGGCTTCATGAGCCATGGCATTAAGGGGTAGGCTGGGTCTCCAAGAATAACTATTGGCATTTCAACATCCCCAACGGTCATTTTCTGGTCCGGGAAGTAAGTCCCTTGCTGCAGCCCTTTAAACAGAGTAGTGTTCCTGAAGACGCGAGCATCATGAACCCTTCCCCGCCAGCCCACGTTGATGTTGGTGAAACGTCCCTTGTGATCCACAAGTGCTTGCAGCACCATTGAAAAGTACCCCTTGCGGTTTATGTACTGGGTACCCTGGTGCTCCGGTGCCAAGATAGGGATGTGGGTTCCATCTATCGCCCCACCACAGTTAGGGAATCCCATTGCAGCAAAGCCATCCACTATGACCTGCACATCTCCCAGAGTCACTAGCTTGTGTAGCAGCACCTCAGTGATTGCTTTGGCTACTTGCATCACAGCAGCCCCCACAGTAGATTTGCCCACTCCAAATTGATTCCCGACTGATCGGTAGCTGTCTGGCGTTGCAAGCTTCCACAGGGCTATTGCCACTCGCTTCTCAACTGTGAGGGCTGCTCTCATCCTGGTATTCTGGCGCTTCAGGCCAGGGGAAAGCAAGTCACAAAGTTCCATGAAAGTGCCCTTACGCATGCGAAAGTTCCGCAGCCACTGGGAATCGTCCCACACCTGCAACACTATGCGGTCCCACCAGTCTGTGCTTGTTTCCCGGGCCCAGAATCGGCGTTCCATGCCTATAACCTGCCCCATTAACAGCATGATCTCCAAAGGACCGGGTCCCGCGGTTCGATAGAATTCCATGTCCATATCCTCATCACTCTCGTCGCTGCGCTGCTGTAGCCTGCTCCTCGCCGCCTGGTTTTCCAGGTTCTTGTTCAGCATAAACTGCACGATAAGGCGCGAGGTATTTACAATGTTCATGACTGCTGTCTTGAGCTGAATGGGCTCCATGCTTGCCATGGTATGGCGTCTGCACTGTTCACCCAGGAACAAGGCGCGAAACGGTTGTCTGCCGTTGCTTTCAGGGAGGGAGAGGGAGGCTGTACCCAGAACCTCCTGCGACAATGTTTTTTGCCCCATCATGCACTGGGGTCTCAACCCAGAATTCCAACGGGGGGTGGAGACTGCGGGAACTATGGGATAGCTATGGGAAAGCTACCCACAATGCAACGCTCTGGAAATCGATGCTAGTATGGTAGCTTGGACGCACACCACCGAATTAATGTGCCTAGTGTGGCCGAATACATTCGAATTTATAAAATCGGTTTCCTAAATTCGAATTATATAAATTCGGATTAATCCCGTAGTGTAGACATACCCTTTGAAGATGTCTGAAAGAGGGCCTAGAAACAATCACAGGGAACTAAAAAGGAGACGTAATCTAGGAAACATTGGAAGGTATCTTGACTAACACACTGGACAGGCAAAGAGGGTTCTATTAGCACTGCCACTGAATAGCTTCCTTTGTGAATTTGAGCACTTTGCTTAGACTTTGTTGCCCTATCTCTACGATTAAGATAATGCTTACCTACCTCAGTCACAGGGTATGTGTGAGGGTTAATTTAACATTAGTAAAGTGCTCTGCAAATCTTAGAAAGTGACATAAGTGCAAGGTATTATTATTACAGCTGGATGAATTGGTGTCTGATAAAATAACTAACGTAAAACTTGAAACAAATATTTTTTGCTATGTGAAGCACTCACTGTAGTGATAAGTGCCAAAGAAAAGCCCATTAGAAAATTAATAATGGTCTTGAGCTGGAACATGTCCAGCACAAATGGAATCTATAGAGAATCTAGTTGCCAAACTAACAAGTCTCACACTGAACACATGCTAATTGAAATTCACAGAGGTTCAAAATTTGGCCAAATAAGGGAGATTTGCACAGGAACAGCAAAAAGGCACTTCTCTGGCACCAGGTCGTCCTCTGAAAACTTGCAAATACTTATCCCAAAGCCTGGGATGGCTTGTGCTTCTCAATGTAATGGTTTTAACAATTTGTTATGGGCAAGACAACATAAATGGCTGAACTATTTTTTGCTGAATTTGTCTAAAAACAACCATTTCCTGTGGCAGACACCCAGCATGAAAAATTTCACCTTGAAACACTTAAAAGTTTGGCAGAGTTATAAGCAACTGAAAACAGCACCTTATAACAGGAGTGTCAGACAACCTACCCGCTCTACCTGTAACAAGGCCCCGATTCCCCAGCTGCTCCGTGTGGCAGATCCCCGACCTATCACCCCTAGTCCCACTGACATCAGCTTGCAGGACTGGGATCTAAATGTTGACAGCTGAGTGGAAATATTAGTTTAATAACAGTCCTTAGCACTTCCATACAGCCTTGCCAACACTTCAACAAAATTGCTTTAGAAAAATCTAAAATGGTCCAACCATTATTTTTAAATAATAGACCCAGCCACTGCACTATTTAGGGAAACCTTTAGGGGTTGCTTTCAAATAATCCATGCAGAGTGAAGGTTACACTTTCTTTGTATTTATTTTATTAGCTGACTGGAGCCTTCCCTGGGCAGGAAAACAAAGCGGAGCAAAGAACTCCTTTAAGGAGCAACAACTTAGCACAGGGTAGGAGGCGGGGCGAGCCTGGAGATTTGAGTGTAAACTCCCGGGCGCCGAAGCGGCGGTGGGTGGAGGGTGTAATGCAAGCAGCAGTGTCAGGAAGTTGCTGCTGGTCAGTTCCTGTGCCCCGGGGGAGCGGCTGGGGCGGAGCAGTCGCTGCTGTTGGAGCGGGGAGGGCCGGGCAGCGCCGCACGAGCTGGAGGCTCTGTCCCCGGGCAGCGGCAGCCGCGTGAGTAGCCCGGCGCGGGATCGGTGTGTTAGCAGCTCCGCGGTGCCCCTGCTTCGCTTCGCTTGGGGCCAGGCGCTGGGTTGTCTAGAAGAGGCCCCGGTTTCAAGCGGCAGTGCCCGCTTTCCTTCTGGGGCCACCAGGGCGCTGGAGCTGGCACCAGGGCACGCAGCGGAGTCTGCACAAGCGGGTGGGTGTCGGTGTAAGAGGCGGTGGAATAGTCCCAGAACAAATCCGGTGTAAACTTAATAGCCCCGAGCCTGGGCCACGCAGGTGAGAGCAAGAGAGGTCCTTTTTGACGTACGTAGCGATAGACCGTTCACTGACTGGGGCTGGTGTGACGCAGAGCAAATACTGCAAAAGAGCGTTTCTCAAATGACTCCACAAAAGGCAGGGAGGTTTCTTTTTCAAAGAAAACCCACCACAGACTCGGTGACCAGCATGTGTGTGCAGTTTTACAGCCTTCGCCCCATAGAGAACAGGCCTGATTTAATTAAGTGCCACAAAGTGATAAATAATCAGAAGTGGCTGTCTGGAGATGCTTTGTCTTTCCACCATTGATTTCATAGGCTCCCCATGACTGACACATCTACACCCTGTTTCCACTAAGAATTTATTATTAAGAGTTAGTTGTATTGTTGCACCTAGGAGCCCCAGTCTTGAACCAAGACCCTACTGTTTGGTACTGTACAAATAGAACATAAAGAGGGTCCCTGCCCCAAGGAGCTTACAATCTAAGTACAAGACAGCAACCGATAGCTGCATACAGACGGACTGCTGGGGAAATTCAAGGAATCGATATTACTGGCCGTGGCCTCAGTACTCAAGCAGTTTAACCCCTGTGGAGGTTTCATAAGCATCATGGGAAAAGGGAGTTTCCAGCTGGTTTAGGAGGAGGATAAAAGATAATGAATTAGTTTTGTGGATGGTTGTAGGGAGTTCTTTACAGGCATGAGGGCATATAATGGAAAAAAGAATGCAGGTGCTTGTTTGTAAATTAAACAAGTGAGCAATGGAGACCAATACTGTGGGCCAGTTGGAAACAGAAGATGGCTTTTCAATGCTGAATGAGAGTGGATAGGTAGAGGGGGGACAGTTAAGGCTACGTTTTAGTCATGGGTATTTTTAGTTACAGGCAATAAACAAAAATTCACAGCTGATGACCTGTCCATGACTTTTACTATAAATACCCCAATGGTGGTTTGGGGGGCTCAGGGGTGCTGCTGCTGCTTTGGGGGGCTCCAGGGTGCCACTGCTGCTTTGGGGGTGGGTGGCCTGGGGCCCTGCGGCTGCTCTAGCATCCCCTGGGGCAAGCTGCCTGGGGCTGCGTGAGCAGCGGCTGGCCCCAGGCCTGCTTCAGCTGCTCAGCCCTGGGGCCAGCTGCATCACAACTGCAGAAGTCACAGAGGTTCCGGAAAGTCACAGAATCCGTGACAGACTCGCAGCCTTAGGGATAGTCTGTAAAGGGCTTTGAAAGGGAAGACGTGATGTTTACATTTGATATGATAGAAAGGGGGACACCAGTGGAGGGTTGCAAAGAGAGGGGTGACATGGTCAAAGTGACAAGCTAGGAAGATGATCTTTGCAGTAGCATTCTGATTGGATAAGAGCAGGCCAAGATTGCATTTGTCAAAGCCACAGAAAAGAATGTTGCAGTAACTGAGACACAAGATGAGAGCCTGTGTTTTAGCTGTGTGGATGGATCAGAAAGGCTGCATCTTAGGGATATTATGTAGAAAGAATCTGCAATGCTTAGATATAGCCTGGGCATAAGGACTCCTGGATGGCAGGAGAGAGATCACTTAATCATTGCCTGTTGGGTTCACTCCCTCTGGGGCACCTGGCATTGGCCACTGTTGGTAGACAGGATACTGGGCTAGATGGACCTTTGGTCTGACCCAGTACAGCCATTCTTATGTTCTTGACTTAGAGAGAGGCATGAGGCAAAGTTGACAGCCAGGTTACAGGCCGAAATGGTGATGTTGTCCACGGTGATCAAGAAAGGAAATAGCTGGGAGGTCTTATGAGAAGTGGGGATGGGGAGCTAAGAACTCTCTTTGAGCTTGAGCTGACCGTTGGGATATCCACGAGTATGTGGGAGAGACAGGCTAAGATTTTAGTTCTGACAAAAGGAGACAGGTCTGAAGTAGAAGATAGATCTGTAAATCATCTGCAGAGAGATGGTAGGTGACTGTGTGTGGATGAGATTATCCAGAGATAAGGTGTAGCGAACAGAGGGGAGACACTGAAGGAGGGTTTAGAGAGGTAGGAGAAAACTGATTCATAAACATTATCAGAAATCCTCCCAATAGTTGTCTAGCACTGGTGCAGCTCCACCAGTGACAGCCATGGGGTGAGCTCTATTGTATACCAGCAGCATACATTTTTACCATTGTGCCCTAAATGGGAAATCTTGGCCCTTATTTTTACCAACGACATAAGTAGATATAACTACATGCACACAAGCAACTTGTTTGTCCGGTAAACTTGCTTCTCAGAGTAGAACAGCATTCATTTTCTGTAATCCAGTACTTGTTCTGACCTCATTGAAGGATGATGCACACAGCATATCAGTAAATGAAATTGTACATGCTACAATATGCATCTTAGTGTTGCAAATAATGTTAAATAAATATTTTATACAATAGCAGTTTTGATAATGTAGATGTTTGCAAATACACTTAGTATTAATGTAAAGAAATCTTAGCCTTTCCCAGCACACTTATTATGCCTGGTCATTAGTTATAAAACAACCACCTTTCTGTTTTTGCTAATTATATGCTTACATACAGAATATGTATAGTAGCTATCTTAAGTTACCTTCACTGGTCAATGTGATCAAATCCATAAAAAACAAATAATTTGTATTAAAATATAAATTAGATTACCCAATACTGTACTACAATTTCTGCCTTTAATTGATTTCTGATTTTCAGCAGCTATGGTCAAATAACTTGATCACTGGCCCTGGGAGAGATCCATTTGATCAACAGGAAGATCACAATTCTGAAGGAAATAATAAAAAAAAACAGAGCACAGGCAAGACAGACACTGGAGGCCAAGTATTTTAAGAAGTAGAGGCCCACTGGTGGGCACAAAGATGAGTGTGGCATGGTTTTGCACACATTCAAGCAATGTGTGTGTGCAGACAGAGGTTTAGCCATTTGGCAGTCCATTGTTCAATGTGTATTTGTGGGAGTTGCATACACAAGTAGACCTGCAGTTCTGTGCAGAACTTGGATACTTTATCAAAATTTGTCCCTGAAAATAAAATCCATGACAAACTCATTTGTAATGTTCAGAAGTGGTTACTGAAATTCTAGAACTTTCTGTGCATTATATATGCTTTTATTATGCTCTTTAGTGGTCTTCTAGATAACTTTATCCTCTACTTATTGCAATCAAAGTGATAGGAATGGACATTCAGATTAAGCAAGAGGTAACATAAATGTCATTTGTAAATGGCAAAGTAGACATTTTGGCATGTCTATATATTTAACATATGCTTTCCTTTAACAGAAAGCATAAGCCTCAAACCCATGTAGATTATTTGCTAGCCAAGTTATTATTAACAGTGACTGAGAAACTTTTCTAATAAAATCTGACTTCCAATCTGTAGAGGATATTGAGAATTCAGAAAATATCTTCAAAAAGAAAGGAGGACAATGGGAAAGAAAATTCTTTAAGAATCTTTTCCCCCCTCTTGAAGTAGAATGGATCACTTCACTCTAAAGTTTTCTTTGATAGCTCAAATGAAGACATTTAAAATGTGCTGTAAAACTCATAAATCCTACTTTATGATAACTAGCCATTATATACAAGATTGCATGTCTTTCAGAAAGACAGCTGTGTTTCACAGCTATTACAGCATTATACTGTATGTCAGTATGCTTTGAATTTGGAATATATATCTGGTCAAAGTCAAGAATGTTGACTCAATATATTTTTAAGGGTGTAATTCCATTGTCTGCAACCAAACATAGGTCCCTGTACATTACCATGAAATGATATCTTTAATCTCACCTAGGATGGAGTACTGTAGGACTGTAGCATTTTCTTAAAGTTTTATAATTAAGGGCAGGGGGGAAGATGTGGGAGATTGTGCTGATAGTTTATTCTCAGAAAATTTTCTGTAACAGTGTGTACAGATTTTGTAACATTCTCCTATTGAAGTGAATATTAAAATGGTGTTACAGAATATGCATATAATGAATGAATTCTGACATAAAAATTGGTTTTTCTCTCAAGACTTTTTTTTTTTTTTTTTTTTTTTAAAGTATGCTGTGTGCCCTTGGAAAAAGTAGTACTTCAAGACTTTATGAACTGCAGTACGTTTAGGATCTTTTAACTTGTTTAGAATTCCAGGAAAAATACTCCACCCCTACTATTTATTAACCTTCTGTCTGAAAAGGAAAGAGCACTCTACCAAGCCTACTGCTAATCCAGTACCACGCACATTTTTGAGCCAAGACTACCAGTCATGACATCATTTGGGGATCAAATAATGGGTCACTGGCAAAACTTTAAATATGTACTCACAAATGGTCAGTTGGCAAGTTCCTTTCATGAGCAGAGGCATCAGCAAAATGAACCTGATAAGTCTGGTAAGTTTCACTGGTGCTGTTCATAATAAGTTGGATAGGAGTAAAACTGACCAAATTGTGTAAATTTTGCTTAGCTGCTGGTCCGGAAAACTGAGTAGTAGCAGAGGCTGGGCAGAGAGATTCAGAAAGGAAGAGTCCCCAGAAATGAGAAAAGGAGGTTCCCAAAAATGGGGCTAGAGAAGAGAAAAGGAAAACAATGATGGGGAGGGAGTTAGGATGGAGGAGGCTAATGCAAATGGAATCGAAAACATGGGGGTGGGAGGGAGAAGCACCTAGAACTGGGGATGAGGAAGGGAGTATAGAAGAAGTTCCCCCTTCCCTTCTCATAGCCAAGAGGGACTTTGTTGTGGGGCAAAAGAGAGAGAGAGAAAGCAGCAGCAACTTCAAATTTGAGACACCATACAAGAGATAGAGCCCCTAAGTAAGGTCCTTCAGCACCCCCATTTACTCCAACTGTTGGGCACTGGGATTCCTCATCCCAGCACTGCCCTTTGTCTCTGCTTGAGGGACTATCCTTCATACCAGCATCTCACAAGTTAAATATCATGTAAAAGGGACCAGATTAACAGCAATTTCATTTTCCTATGTGACCAGAGCTAGATGTGAATGAGGAACTCCAGAAGAAAGGCTATTCAAATACAGCACCCAGCTGAGCCACCAGTCTGTTTTCTTACATTCAATGACTGCATGTTTTCCTGCTTAGATAGCGCCTTCTTCCCCACTTCTGCTTTTTTACCATATTCAGCGTGTGGATCTAGATTTACAGGCTGAAGATAAAATGGAGAATAAGTATGTAACCATTATACAATAAGGACAGGTTTCAGAGTAGCAGCCGTGTTAGTCTGTATCCGCAAAAAGAACAGGAGTACTTGTGGCACCTTAGAGACTAACAAATTTATTAGAGCATAAGCTTTCGTGGGCTACAGCCCACTTCTTCGGATGCATCCGAAGAAGTGGGCTGTAGCCCACGAAAGCTTATGCTCTGATAAATTTGTTAGTCTCTAAGGTGCCACAAATACTCCTGTTCTTTATACAATAATTTCTGTAACAGTAATTGTGTAGTTCTGAGTTTTCTAGAACAGTCACAAACACACAAAGCTGCAATAGTGTTTGGCCTGTGGCCCATGGATTTCTGAAATGTGCTAACAGCTATGCTAGTATGCAATAAAGAGGTGAAGATAGGCTGTTTCTGCCTATCTACCTCCACGGTTGTTCTTTTTGGCCATGCATCCATATTAGATATCTAGATTAGAGCAACTGCAATCTGCTCTTTTATTCAAATTTAACATAGCTTATGTGATCCTGACAGGTTACCAGTGCAGTCCCTTGCATAAAGGTACTTGTGATTTGTCCAGGGAATCTCGGTTGCTCTGTCAAATGTGTCTCGGGATCCTCGGTCTTAAATTTTAATTATATGTCCACACAGTATTCACAAACACTGCAACTGCACATGCAACTGCTGTAATTAACTGCACACTCGGCTATGCACAGAGAATCATGAAAAAGTGGACCTCACTAGTCAGATCCAAATATATTCATAATTATGGGTATAGTACATTCAGAGCCATGGAGGTAGAGTACATCAGTGTCTTGAAGTCGAGATTATTTAACAAAGTGTCATTATTAAAAATACTAAGTTGAAAAAAGTCAGACATGCGCATCTTTTCTTTAGCTTTATAAACAGCTAATTAACTTGTTAAAGTTAGTTTCAGCGTCATAGTTTATGCTGAAAAGTAGGATTTATTTGCTGGAGGAGACTATTTATAGATTCGTCCAATTTGTCTTTCTGGAATGTAGTAGAGGCCAAGTTTATCTTCCAAACATTATATTTGTCAAGTTATTAACATCTCTTTACAGTATGGAGAAAAAAGGGATTTTGGCATTAGCAAGCTCCTTTGCTTCCTGTTTAGGTATTGCTGATCCTGAGAAGGATCTTTAAATGTCAAAAAGTGCTCCCAGAATGACTGTACTGAAAGGTTTTTCACTAATTGTTTAGCAGTTTAATTTCATCATTAAAAAACACCCACCAAAAAAAAAAAAAAAAAAAAATCCCACATGCCACAGATTTTCCCTACGTTGAGTGAAATCTGTGGGGCATCTGCACAAGATGATCCTTCCCCTACTTCAGTTTACAAGAGGGAAAGGAAAGATACAGATTGGACTTTTGCACTCTGCATAGCAGTGGAAACAGTGCATTCTACCTACCAATGGTGCAGACCAGGCTTAGGGACTGGTTGGTCACATTATGGAATCAGGATACTATTCAGGGCAAGTGTGCACTACAGTGCTATATCAGCGCAGCTGCACTGATGCAGCTGTAGCATGTCTGGTGAAGACATGAGCGTCTCCTGCCGACATAGTGCCGGTGTGGACAGCGCAAAACTTGCGTTGCTTGTGGGGAGGGGGTTTCACACCCCTGCGTGATGTAAGTTAGATCGACTTAAGCGATACTGTAGAACTGCCCAAGAGTTACCTGAATTCGTGTGTGAATTGGTGAGAATATATGTGGCCCAATGATTGATGTTAATATCTGGGGTACTTACCTTTTATTAGTTTGCTGCTGCCTGGAACTAGACTTTATATCCCCATCTATCCTTCAGCACATTCAATAAGCTATTACTTGGTTTTATCCAAAACTTTGTTTCATTTCACCAGAAGGAGAATTAACACAGAAGCCAATACAGAGAGCCTCCGCTGGGCCAGATCCTCAACTGTTCTTCAGGAGCTGTAGTCAGTTCCCTCGCACAGGTTGGGGCAGCTATTGTAACCTGCATTAGCTTCCCTAAGGGACTATTTTGGGAACCAGGGACTTCAGGGCTCCTCTGTGCTGTGGCAGCTCTATACCATCTGATGACATCTTCCCCCAACCCCATATAGGTTTTAGAGATGCTGTGTGGCAATAGAGCAGCATAAAATGGGTGGAACACAGCACACAATTGGGATCATTGACTTTAATAGGGTTACTTCCAATTTATGCAAGTATAACTGCTGAATAGGGCCCCACTATCTCACACCACACAAGCAAATAAACCAGAGTCCAGGGCTCCTGCTCTTCTTTAGGCTACATGGCTGTAAGTTCCATGGAAGGCATGTGGGATGCAAGTTTGATTTGCAATGTAAAGGTTGAAATTCCTTAGCATTTTCAGCTGTGTCTAGCATCTATTAATAAGTAATGACATTTAAGCTCACTCATATTTGAATTGCACATAAGTTAATATTACTACTTGTGCATTGGATGTTATGGAAACCACAACTCATAGGCTTGAGGAGTTGGCAGTGTAGTGATTCATTAGCATCAATAATATTCCTGGTCAATGAAGACCTATTCTTGAACTCAGAAAATACTGCTTTCTTGGTTTCACTTAAAAAATACACAGATTTAAATATTATTTTTAATGACAAACTTGGCTGTTGGGTTGGTAGCAGAAGTATTTTGCCAAGTTTTAAAATTAATACAAACTATTTAATTTGACATTTTTATCTTGGATGCAAGTAGGTCCACATGCTGCATTTTATCATTCCAAACATATCCAGTTTTGGGTAGATTTTCACTGCTATTGTGGACATAAAAATTCCTAAATATGACTGCTGAGGCCAGTTATTGTCAATCAGATTTGCACATTGCTAAGCTCACCTCTTCAGTTATGTAAAACCCTGTACAAACAGATTGCCATATGGCTCAAGAGAACAAGTTTGTGGCTGCCTATCAAGGGGTACTCACTCAGTGCCAGTGGTGTCTCCTCCCAGCTGCCCTGGGGAATAGCTGTCCAGTGCCTCCCTCTGTGGTCTCTCCTCCATTTTCTTTTCTCTCTGCAACCCCTCTCTCGCTCCAGAAGTTGCAGCTTCTTTTTTGTGACTCAGCCGGCCAGGTCACTATGGAGACTCTCCTTCTGGGGAAATAGAGTCACACTGGACCTGCTGCCCAAGATCTGCCACTTTGTCAGTGGCTGGTAAGGGAATGCAGGCCCACCCACTACTCCAGGTTCCAGCCCAGGGACCCTACAATGTGCAGCCAAGCTCTACTCAGTTTTCAACCTTGCTGCTCCCTACTCTGCCTCCCATAGGTTTTCTTCCACCAGAATCAGGCAGGTCAGGGGACCATGCCCACTTTTTAAGATGGACATAGTTTGGGGAGGCAGGGAGGCATTGCCCCTCTAAACTGCAAGGCTTGGGAAAGTGCGGAGTGGCTCCAGCAGGGGCTGTGCTTTGCAGCAGGGGAGCTGATCACAATGCTGCAGATGCTGGATGGCAGCTGGTGGGAAGAGGAGGAGGAGGATGGGCTGCACAGCTGGTTCCTAGGGAGCTATGTGCCACCGCTGGAGGTAGCAGACCAACTACCTGGGGGTAGGGGAGGGAATGCAGGAGTTAGGGGAGAAGGGGCACAGGAATCTGATTTTGGCCTGGCCTCCCCTCTCTTCTACAAAGATTCCAGTGCCTTTGTTTTCCTCTTCACCCTTCTCTCTCCTGAGTCCACCCTTCTCTCAGGGTTAGGTTCCTACTCTTTCCCCTCTAGTACACAGACGGTGGCTGCAGACTTCCTGGCTGTAGCCTTTTCTGTTGCCAGCTTCCTGAGTTCATACTAGCCCAGCCCACACCCGTTCAGCTGAGCTTCTTCCACCAATCAGGGGTTGCTTCTTCAGCCTAAACCCCTCATGTGTGGTCTATCACACTAATTGGTCCTTCTCAGCTTCCTTTTGGTGCTGGTGTAGGATGAACACCCCATCACACTGCCTAAGGACTTCTAGTCAACACAAATGGCACTGTGTTGTGTATCACATTCACCTGGAACTTTGTGGTGAGAACAAAGATACAACTCAGATCCTCCTGCTCCAGAAGACCTTGCCAGTTGAATTACAGGAGAATGTCTGTTAGCAGTATAGAGCATATGACACACAGTTGAGCAGCTGATTCCATCCTGAAGAAGTAGTGGAACACAATCACAACAGCCTGTGCATTACAATGTATTTCATTTCAAACTCCTTCTTTTGCATGTTTGTGACAAGTCCAAATTCTTTTCCAGCATCTGAAAGTAGGCCATCAAGTTACAGATAAACCACTTTTGCAAGGTTGTGATTTAGCACATTAGACATAACTTCCCCTTTTTAGCAGATATAACTCTCATCTGTGGCACATGTTCTGCTTAAGACTCTCCTGGGAGCATGGCAAATTGTTCTTACCTTGCTTCCCAAAAAAAAGACAAAAGTCCTAGACAGTGCAGTCAGGATAATGGATCACTATTGGTATGGTTTTTCATTTAGGAAGGAAATTAACTAACTTAATATAATGTTCAGATTCACAGTTCTTCCAATATATTATTTTGTTCTTGTGTCATGGGAGGGTCTGTTGGGCAAATTACCTCTCTGTAAAGTCTTTTCTTCTTTGAAATAACTGCTCCTTTAGCTATAAGAAGCTGGACTTCATGTTTTTCTTAACTCGCCTAACACATTGACTGAGCCCTACTTTACAGTATTAATGCTCCAAGTTTAGGGCACACTTCAACTCAGTTCTATTTAATAGGGTTCTTGGAATATGCTTTTCATACACAGCTTAGTATTCCTTTTGCTCTGTGTTGTGCCCCTCACTTAACACAGCTTTCAAATACATTCAAATGAAATATAAAGTTGTCATCTATAGTTAGCAAAAGCCAATGTAAATTTTGTCCAAATAAGAACAGTAAGATTTGACTCTATGTAAAATGGGTGGGTGGTCCTAGTGCAGTTTCTAATGAATAGATATCCACAATAACCACCATCAGAATTGACATCTTTGCTGACAATCGTAACTCAAAGGCCAAAGAATGAATAGGCATGGAGTATAAAGAAGTCTCTCAATCCTACAGGTGATCCTTAGAAGCCAAGGTTAAGACTCATTGGTAGGCTATTATGGAGAAAGCAGTATTGCTATTCATGCTCTTGTATGGGTGAAGGTTTTCAGTATCCAATATGGCATACTGCACCTGCACTAACTTCACTTAAAAAAACCACAACCAAACAGACTCTAAAGCCATCAACATCTTTCATCAATTAGTTTGCTCTTGCAGAAAGAACGAGACAATTTGCACGCTCTTAACGTTAAATCATCTTGACTGTAGTTTGTTGTTGTTTTTTTTACTTGCTGCAGGAAGCATTATTTTAACATTCTGATTAGATACAGAACTAGTTTGATGGAATAATTTTGAGTAAGTAGAATATTTTGTGTCAAGCAAATCAGCAAGATTACAGCGGTTCAAAGCATAGCACTTTGCATTCTGTTAGTATTGTGTAATTCTTACTGGCATATGTCTAGTTAAAACATTGTAATGTATTTATGTCAGCATTTGTGTTAGAGAATTTAGCAAAGGCACTGCAGCAAGAAAATGAAATCTAAATTTTAAATAGAGCTTCTTGGATTACATTAAATTGATAATATGGCTGCTGCATCGTAAACCTTTTTTTTTTTTTAAAGATTAATATGTGGAGGCTGTGAACACAGAAGTGTTGTGAAAATGGTTTGCTTGAGTTTGTATTTCAGAACTCCCATGGAACCACCACTTCTGCCTTATTATTGGATTTTTTGAGCTATAGCTTAGTGAAATATTAAACTGTACTATGCATGTAATTTCTGTTTTTTGTTTTAACAGGATAAAAGATGCTTAGGTTTGAGAGTACGGCAAAGCAGCTAGCAAAATATTCTTCTAGGCCACTATGGAGACAACTATGTGCAGCCACTACAAATATACCAGTGTTAACTTTGTTCACCAAGGTAAAAAATTAGTTTGTAAAGCCAGACAGGAGGGCCTAAATATCAGCCTTCCAGGAACTGTAGGTTCAAATAGATCCCAGACGGAAAGGCTCAGCCCTTAATCTTTTAGAGGTAGAGAGATTTAGTTCCATGCAGCTTACTGTGTGGGCATCGTTTGGGTGAGACCTTATAGTTTGGTTCTACTCTATGACTCTAGAAGTGGCAAGAGGGAGCTGCAGGATTATTGTGGCTCAGTGACTCCTTAGCCTGTGGACCCAGTTTACAAGTTAAAAGTTCTTTTATTTAAGAATATGTCTACACAGCAGCTGGGAGGGCGCTTCTCAGCATAAGCAGACAGGCATGCTGGCTCTGCTCAAGCTAGCTTGCTAAAATTACAGTGGGGCCATAGTGGCATGGAAGGCTGCTTGGGCTAGCCACCCAAGTACAATCATGCCCAACCCCCACGTACATATTTGGATGGGTAGCCCAAGCTACTGCCAGTGCTGTCACGGCCACACTATCTTTAGCACATTAGTTCGAATAAAGCTAGCACAAGTGCCTGCCCATACCGGGAAGCACCCTCTCAGCTACTGTGTAGAGTACACCGTAAGTGGCTTGACCTGGGATTGGAAGGTAAAGGTGAGTTCTTTATCCTATATCACTATCCTAACAGAAGTGTTGATGGCCAATTAGGCCCTCAATGACACCTGTGCAAAAGCCGTGTCAGTCGGCCTGAAAAGGTTTAACATTAGTTCTATCAATGATGCACCAGGAGAAATAAAACCCAACCATTCCCTCTTTGGGTACGTCTTCACTTACATCCGGGTCCGGATGTAAGCAATCGATTTTCTGAGTTCGATTTATCGCGTCTGGTTAAGACGCGATAAATCGATCCCGGATCGATCCCGGAAGTGCCCCGGATCGATCCCGGAAGTGCTCGCCTTCGATGCTGGTACTCCAGCTCGGCGAGCGGAGTACGCAGCATCGACGGGGGAGCCTTCCTGCCGCGTCTGGACCGCGGTAACGTCGGACTAAGGTACTTCGAATTCAGCTACGTTATTAACGTAGCTGAATTTGCGTACCTTAGTCCGAAGTGGGGGGGTTAGTGTAGACCAGCCCTTTGTTTTGGTGGCTCTGCAGTGCTAACAGGAGTAAAAAGCAATAAGTAGTTTCTGTCTGAAGACTGAGCAGATAGGACTCTGAATGCACCCAGCAAGCACATCAGTTAAGCAGGAATGGGGGCTATTTGTATATAGTCACATTTCAATGTAGAACCTTAACTGAGATCCTGTGTTCTTTGCAGAAGTATTAATGATCCCACTTCACTTTTCATAGGAAGGAGTTTCATTTGGTGCCTTTGGCTAAAGTTTTACCTTCTGCACATTGTTTTTGTAGCATGTTATTTATTGATTTTGATTGGTGATCCCTCGATTCGAGATGATCACTACCACGGATTTACATATAGGTCCTGAGATGACTCAGGAGTCCGATACTGGTGCATGTATACAGATTGCAAAATGCTCTAAGATGAAAGTTTCTATGTAAGTGTAAACTGTTGTGAATTTTAAATAAAATGGGAAAAGTGTGAATTTTCTGAGAGAAGATGAGACTGGAGAGGCTTCCTTATCATTGAGTAATGTTTGTTTTTTTCTACCCAACCTGGAAAAAAGTGAAATTACATTACAAAAGTGCAGACTTTCTGGAAAAAGAAAAGTCAGCACTTGTTTCTTAATCAGTGGAATGTGTGTTATGAGAGGAAACATACTTTAAAGTCCCAGCTCTGTCTCTGCCATCTGATCCAGCACTGTGCTTTTTCATAATCCAAAGGGCAATAACGTAGGCAGTATTGGCATTCATTTTAGAGATTAATAATTGGAAAAAGCTCTTTTGCATGATTATTGTGCATACATACTGATTAGCAATTTGAAATTCTGTGACCAAATTTCTGATAGCAAAGTTGAAACAGTTTTCTAAACTGGCCTCTTTTGTTGAATACATGCTTAAGGTAAAGTACTTTTCACGTCTCACAGAACGTGTCATAGCACTGGCATTTACAAAACAAGATCTCACTAAACTGCAGGCTGCTTTTAATAGACCGATTTGTGCTCTCAGTTTATCCCCATTCACCCCAGGCTTGTGCTTTTTTTTTGTTTTGTTTTGTTTTGTTTTAAGTAAGGACAGGAGTAAGTATGAATGAGGCTCAGCATAAGTGAGAATGTATTGTATAAATAAAAACTTCTCCTTTCAGCCTCTTCTGTTGCCCAGCACATCTGGATATCTCTTCTGTATTAAATTCAAATTCTGTGTGCAGCTAGGGCAATTGAACATATATGCAAGCTGCTGAATGTCCCATTAAAGCAGTTTAAAGTCTGTTTGCAGAGACTCTTGGCTAGTCAGAGCACAGAATTATTTCTGGGCATGGTTCCCATTGGAACTCAATGCTGGCTTTATTAAAGGAGTAAAGTGCCATGACTTGCTTTGTTACTTAGCACTTGTCCACACACACAGACTGGAAATAAAATAGCTAAATAGTTTTAGATCCAAACCTTTACTTATTTCAATACAAGGCTTGGTTTATTTAACTGTAGTTCAATCAAAATAATAGACCCCTTAATCCAAAATAAGTGTCCCCACACAGACTTGCATCAAAATAACTGAAAGTGTGAATTCAAACTGATAAAAGCCTGGTCTAAATACACAGTTTCCCCAGTTAACTTAAAGGTGTGATTCTGCCTTTAATCTGGTGCAAATTTGTGTGTGGACAATCTTATATCAGTTTAAACCTGGTTTAAATTGTGCCTGTAAATGTATAGCTATACTGATAGGAGTATCCAAGCACCAAGTTGCATTGTTTTAACTAAGTCAGGTCTTTAACCAATTCAAATTCTAATGGTGCAACCTGCATGCTTAGACAAGCCCTAAGGCCGTGGCTACACTCGAAACTTGAAAGCGCTGCTGCAGGAGCGCTTTGAAGTGCGAGTGTAGTTGCGCGTGAGAGCTCTCCCAGCGCTGCAGGTACTCCACCTCCACGAGGGGATTAGCTTACAGCGCTGGGAGCACGGCGGCACTGTTTACACTGTAACTTGCTGCGCTCGGGGGGGTGTTTTTTCACACCCCTGAGCGAGAAAGTTGCAGCGCTGTAAAGCACCATGTAGCCAAGCCCTTAGTAAGGAGAAATGGTGCATCTCTGTCTGCCTTTCTGCCCCTACCAGCTCATTTTACCAGCTCCACTACCTTAGCAATCTTTCTTTCAGTGATAAGCCATAAAGAGTTGAGCATCCCGTAGGTTTAGTTTGAAGAGTCTAGTCTGTTACAACAGATTACATGCAACAAAATTCTGTCAGCCCTTCTCAATAACACATACGCTCAGCTGATTCACCATCACCAGCTCTTCCACGAGTTACAAACAACAGCAGCTGCACCCCAAACTTGTCCTTTAGCACCTTGCATAGGGTTTCAAACATTAAGGGTGTGTCTTCACTGTCTAGCCTACCTGACCCTACCCAAGCTAGCTTGACTCCAGCTAGCACGGGTAACAATAGCAGTGAAGAGAGCACAGCACAGGCAAGTGAGCCAAGTGTGTATCTAGGTAGGGTCCATGCTGCGCTTGTATTATCTGCGCTGAAGCCTATACTGCTTGTCTTCACTGCTGTTACTCACAAGCTGAATTCAATCTAGCTCTGGTAGACTACACAGCAAAAGGTGTGCAGAGACTAGACATACCCTAAAAAAGCTTTGGGGAGGGAGGAAAGGAATAGACATTTTCCATCTGTGAACAGTACTTCATGGCAAAGAGACAGAACCATCATGTTTTTCCTGACTATATTTTGTGTTAAATTACTATATGCCAAATAATGTACACTGATGTGTATGTGGAGTGACTCCAGGGAAGTCAAGTTTTCCAGTTATACATTGGGGAAGTGACTGTAGAAATCAACCCTATGACTATCCTATAACTTGTCTTCAGAACCATGCAGCTGTGTCAGCTTTTAGAACTTGCAACATTTCAAAAATATTTTTATTGTGGTCACAAATTAAAGGTAGAGTCAAAAATCTTAGAGGTGTTGACCGGATGAAAAGGGAGATTTCCTTTTTATTACTTATATAAAAGAGAATTTACACTCTTGCAATCTATGCTGTGCAGATTAAAGTGAGATTTTGAAAATGATGTGGCAATGAGGAGAGAACCAGCATTTGGAATAATGATAGCATGTAACATACCTAGAAACAAGTTAACAGAATAATCTGCATGTCTTATTCTTTTAAGATGATCTGCATATTTTCCTTTAGAACCTGTGCCCTCTGTGTGATGAAGCAAAAGAAGTGCTTGAGCCATATAAAAACAGGGTAATGAAATACAATACTGCGTATATTATATAGAAAGAATAGTTTCTAGGGGACCTTTCTTTGTAAAAGAAAAATTGCTTGATGTTATTTGCATCCATTAGTCTGTCTTGGGCAACCTTTTCAAGAAAGTTTTAGCACTGATTTACTAAAACTCATTTTTCAAAAGTATTTTCAGACTCTGTGGCTCAAGTAAGTGTTAGCAAACTAAACCAATGAATACAATGTTGCAGCTATTTAAAAAGCTTTTGCTACTATAACAGGGGTTCTCAAACTGGGGGTTGGGACCCCTCAGGGGGTCATGGGGTTATTATATGGGGGGGTCGCGAGCTGTCAGCCTCCACCCTGAACCCTGCTTTGCATGCAGCATTTATAATGGTGTTAAATATATAAAAAAATGTTTAATTTATAAGGGGGGGGGGGTTGCACTCAGAGGCTTGCTATGTGAAAAGGGTCACCAGTACAAAAGTTTGAGATCCACTGTACTAGAATATACATATATCTCAGGTTTATAATGCAGTTTGCAGCAAAACTGTTGTGAGACAGGTCCATCAAATATTCTTTGCCCTGTGTCACTTGAGAGTACTTTCCCACCATCCTCTCCAACTAATATTCTGTCAACTGCCTGTAGTGCACTTTGACCAGTTTTTGAACCCCAGTTGCTTGAATTTAAAGCAAGTGGTGCCAGCAATAGTAGACACAAAGAAATGCTGCACCCATGAGCAAAACAAAAAATGCCTGTCGACCCACCTGCAGAAAGAAAATGACTAAGATCATATGTGGTACAGTTTCTCACTGGAAATCCAGGGAACCATGCTGGGCTAAACATTCAGATGGTCGTTGGAAGTACACAAGCAAAGTTTGTGGCTACATCCATTTTCTGCCTGCAAAATCTGTATTTGCCCTGGCATGGAAACATAGAGGGCCTGCTGAAAATGTGACCCACCTTGTTAAAGTAAATCTGAAATGTGATGAAAGACAGCAGCTATTTTTTTTAAAGTGTCCAATGTTATAAAATGTTTAACATTTAGTTCTTTTCTTTCAAAGTTTATTTTGCAGGAAGTGGATATCACCCTTTCAGAGAACGCAGTGTGGTATGACAGATATAAGTATGACATACCTGTCTTCCATTTAAATGGGCAGTTCCTAATGAAGCATCGGGTAGACGTTAAAAAACTTGAGAACCAGCTTGTGAAGCTAGAGTTTCAAAATGGTGAAAACCAATGAAGGAAATGCAGCTATTCTGAGATTGGATTGAAGGGATTTTGAACAAATGGTTTGAAACTGTTGCATACATTATCAAACCACATTTTCTTTGGAATGTAATGTACATATTTAACATTCAAATTTTAGTTATTTGATTTATATTCCATTTTGTAGTAATGATGAAGCTCATCTGACTGAATAGCAACTCTTCATCTGCTATCCTAGATGGTTTTGTTTTTCAATGAGAGAATAAGTGCTATTCCATAGCAGCAGATAAAATGAAATGCACTTTCAGATCATTCATACACCCTGCACTGACAATAAAGGAATGTTTAAGTTATGTCTGTATGAAGTTTCTTCTGTAAGACTTTCAGAGTGTATCCCAAATGCTCATTTTGATGTAGAGGGGAGAGCTGTTATAAATGGGGAGGGGGATAAAAAAAAAAATCAAACTTATACTCTTTATAGAATTATACCTTATAGAGACCTGGATTTAGTTGTTATTCACCCGTGAAAACTGCGTGGGTGGTTTTTTTTTTTTAAAGGGATGAACATGTTACACTTAAGCCTAAAATGTCCGCTTATGTTAAACAGGGAGATTTGAGCTCTTTAGTACTCAAGTAAAAATATAAGTGAAAGTTAAATTGAACCAAGAGTGCCCAATTTTTCCTTGAAACAAGATTTAACACTGCAAACATGCCTTTCTGTGCTAGCTGCCACCTTCATGTTACTCTCTGGAATTAAAACACCTTAAGAGTTTCCTTGTAAATCTGCTGGCATGAGATAAGGTAGCTTCTCCCTTAGGCTCAGGCTACACTATTAAAAAGAAAACATGCTAGCATGCGGTTCTCTGCCACAATTAGGGATGCCCCTGTCATACCAGGGCTTTTTCTTAATTTGCCAGGGGGCACAGAAAACATGATTCTCTAATTGTATTATAGGAACAGTACTTGGATTTAGGGTTAACAGTCTTTTCAGTAGTGTAGATTGGCCCTTACGTTCTCTGACAGAACGCAAGAAAATGACATTTTAGTCCCATCTGTGACTTCACTGTATCTTAATTTAGGACTGGCAAGCTTCTACTAGTGCATTTTTGCATCACAGAGCAGAAAAGAATAATGTGGGTAGATGGAACTCCTTAAATATATTTAAGGAGGAGGATGAATTGAGAAAGTTAATTGTTGTCCTTTAGGCTGAACAGTCTATAGTACTAACTAAATAGTACTGGAAAAGTGATTTTTTTCAGTCTATTTAATCAATCCATCCATCCAAAAAGTAATGTAATTACTACATTTCTGTTCTCTTCAGCACTGTTGTATCTGAGCACCTTCCAGAATTAGGAAATTAAACAAGAAACTTGTCTTATCAAAAGGTGGGTCTTCTTCATTTTCAATCCTTAAGAAAATTCCAAACAAGGACACACACACTAAGCACCAGACAGACTTACCAAATTAAGATCAAGCATTCACTACAGAATTTCACACTAGTTTTCAGAGTCACAGAACTTCAGAAACCTGTGCCCTCTCTGAGTCCTGCAGAAAGGTGGGCATCATTAATGAAAGAGGCAGGAATGTAATTGAAACTATATTCAATTAACAAAAACCCACAGTAAAAACATGTACTTAACCCAATCGCGTAGGCTTGTTTTGGAGAATTCTCCCTCAACAACTCAGATTAGCCATTTGACATAGAAGGTAACAGAAGGGCTTGTTCCCTCACGAGTCTGAGAGTATACCCAGCTGTTGCATCTGTATAACACCCTATCACCCTGGCCTTTGATAAACTACTTCTTCCCCTTTTTATTCTTAGGTCCACTCTGCCACTTCCTTGGCCTTGATTCTCAGCTATCTTGCCCCTGTCATGACCACTTACACCTGTGCAAAGCAAGTACAAAGGGTATGGAAAATATTAGCACATCAGAACTTTGCACAGGTGTAAGTGATTGCAGCAGGGCCAAATTAAAGGCATTGTATCGTAACACACACACCAAATCCACAACCAGTTTCAACACCCATTGTATCAAAGCACCCTTCCTGCACTGGATGTTGAAAAACAGGTCTGCCCCACCCATAGTCATATTCAACCACCGAGGGGGTGTTCTTAGAAGGGAAGTAATTTCTTTGTATTTGTGCAAGGCCAGGGAGACTTTATAACATTTAGGCTACCCCTTAAAGAAGCATATTGAGAGGGTGCCTTTAAAACATGGGTCTGAATTGCCTCTATGTCAGCACACAAGTGCTAATTGGTTCCTTTCCACAATATACGAAAATTTCACAGAGCCAGAGTTTTTCCCTACTAGTTTTTTGTGATAAAATAATAGCACTGTATAGCGCATTTCATCAGTAAATTTCAAAAAGACAAAGCATTGTTACCCCTATTTTACAGATGGCATAGAGAAGTATGAGATTTGCCCTGTTTCACAAGATTAGTCAGTGACAGAGCTTGGAATAGTCAACAAGTCATAGCTATCCCTGACATAGCAGTATTTTCCCTTGTTTTTATGATATCTTCTGTGTGGGAAATCTCAGGAGCAAAAGTAAACCTTTCTGATCAGGTCAGAAGATAATGACTTGTCTGTGCCTTATTCATTAACACTGAGAGTGGGGAGTTTTATTGTTAACTACACATGGTATTTTTCTAATACTTTGTATTTTAATGTGAATGCTAACAGGATTTATAATAGCATTATTTCCATGGATCACAAATTAAATTCTTATCTCTGGGCTAACTTGTACTGAGGAGATGGAAGCTTCACAATGGTCAACCAGATGGACTTCCTAAAATAAAATCAATCTAGCTTAATAAGAGGTTGCCTCTCTCCAACCCTTCCTCCTAGGCAGGATCAGAGCTGATTCTGCATTCCTTATGCTTTCCCATACTAAATTTCTGTTCATAGAATCATAGACTTTAAGGTCAGAAGGGACCATTATGATCATCTAGTCTGACCTCCTGCACAATGCAGGCCACAGAATCTCACCCACCCACTCCTGTATCAAACTTATGTCTGAGCCATTGAAGTCCTCAAATCATGGTTTAAAGACTTCAAGGTGCAGAGAATCTTCCAGCAAGTGACCTGTGCCCCACGCTGCAGAGGAAGGCGAAAAAACCCCAGGGCCTCTGCCAATGTGAGGAAAATTCCTTCCCAACCCAAAATATGGCGATCAGCTAAACCCTGAGCATGTGGGCAAGACTCACCAGCCAGACACCTAGGAAAGAATTCTCTGTAGTAACTCAGATCCCACCCCATCTAACATCCCATCATAGGCCATTGGGCATATTTACCGCTAATAGGCAAAGACCAATTAATTGCCAAAATTAGGCTATCCCATCATACCATCCCCTCCATAAACTTATCAAGCTTAGTCTTGAAGCCAGATATGTCTTTTGCCCCCACTGCTCCCCTTGGAAGGCTGTTCCAGAACTTCACTCCTCTGATGGTTAGAAACCTTCATCTAATTTCAAGTCTAAACTTCCTGATGGCCAGTTTATATCCATTTGTTCTTGTGTCCACATTGGTACTGAGCTTAAATAATTCCTCTCCCTCCCTGGTATTTATCCTTCTGGTATATTTATAGAGAGCAATCATATCTCCCCTTAGCCTCCTTTTGGTTAGGCTAAACAAGCCAAGCTCTTGGAGTCTTCTTTCATAAGACAGGTTTTCCATTCCTCAGACCATCGTAGTAGCCCTTCTCTGTACCTGTTCCAGTTTGAATTCATCCTTCTTAAACATGGGAGACCAGAACTGCACACAGTATTCCAGATGGGGTCTCACCAATGCCTCCTTATCTCTACTGGAAATACCTCACCTGATGCATCCCAAGACTGCATTAGCTTTTTTCACAGCCATATCACATTGGCGGCTCATAGTCATCCTGTGATCAACCAATACTCCGAGGTCCTTCTCCTCCTCTGTTACTTCCAACTGATGCGTCCCCAGCTTCTAACAAAAATTCTTGTTATTAATCCCTAAATGCATGACCTTGCACTTTTCACTATTAAATTTCATCCTATTACTATTACTCCAGTTTACAAGGTCATCCAGATCTTCCTGTACGATATACCGGTCCTTCTCTGTATTGGCAATACCTACCAGCTTTGTGTCATCCGCAAACTTTATTAGCACATTCCCACTTTTTGTGGCAAGGTCAGTAATAAAAAGATTAAATAAGATTGGTCCCAAAACCGATCCCTGAGGAACTCCACTAGTAACCTCCCTCCAGCCTGACAGCCATGCCTAGATGATCCTTAACCTCCACTCCATCCTCAGTGTTTAGCGGTCCCGCTTCTTCTTTCTTTGTTTTCTTCTTATGTAGATGGCTATAGAATCTTTTACTATTGGTTTTAATTCCCTTTGCAAGGTCCAACTCTACATGGCTTTTGGCCTTTCTCACTTTATCCCTACATGTTCTGACCTCCTCAATAAGGTAGCTTTCCTTGCTGATCACTCCCATCTTCCACTCCTTGTAGGCTTTCTGCTTTTTCTTAATCACCTCTCTGAGATGCTTGCTCATCCAGCTTGGTCTACAACTCCTGCCTATGAATTTTTTCCCCTTTCTTGGGATGCCGACTTCTGATAGTTTCTGCAACTTTGACTTGAAGTAATTCCAAGCCTCCTCCACCTTTAGATCCACAAGTTCTTCCCACCTAAATCCTGTAAATCTGGGAAACAAAACAAACCACACCACCACCACCCACAGCAAAACAAACCCCCAAAGAGCACCAAAACACTGCTAGAACACCGCACACTCCCTTCACTAGCCTGTCTGTTCCTCTGCCTGCCTCTTAGTCTTCCCCCCAAACTCCCCTTGCAAACTCCCACTCAAATTCCCCTGTTTACAGCTCTGTTTGCTGGCTCCTGTGCTGCTGCCTGACTGGCTGGCTACCTTTATAGGACCCCTAGTCAGAGAAGCCCCGCCCCCTAATCAGGGCTCAGCTTCTCTCCCAGCACACTGCCCCTACCAGCCTCTACACATACAAATACAGCTACAAATAGCTACAAATACCTTCTCCTTCAACAGAAGTCCCACTCAAACTCCCGTTTACAGCTCTGTTTGCTGGCTCCTGTGCCGCTGCAGCTGTCTGTCTGTTGACTTAAATAGGAGTATTGGGGATGCAAGGAACTTGGGTTTGAGCACGCAGACCTCCTAGATTTGAGAGGTAGATTTCCCTGCTGACTAATGAAAAAGAGTACTTTCATCCATTTATTTTGGAAAAAAACTCCCCTTTCAAAGACTTTATTTTATGTACAAGATATAATGCTAAACACTCCACATTTACCTGAGAAAACATTACTACTCTCCCTATTCTCACCCTGAGACTCAGTCTCTTACCAGAGAAAGGAACATAAGAACGGCCATACTGGGTCAGACCGATGGTCCATCTAACCCAGTATCCTGGCTTCTGACAGTGGACAATGCCAGGTGCATCAGAGGGAATGAACAGAACAGGTAAGTGATTAATCCCCAGTCGCCCATTCCCAGTTTCTGGCAAACAGAGGCTAGGGGCACTTCAGAGCATGGGAGCATGGTTTTGCATCCCTGCCCATCCTGGCTAATAGCTATTGATGGACCTATCCTCCATGAATTTATCTAGTTCTTTTTTGAACCCTGTTATAGTCTTGGCCTTCACAACATCCTCTGGCAAAGAGTTCCACAGGTTGCCTGAAGAAATACTTCCTTTTATTTGTTTTAACTCTCCTGCCCATTAATTTCATTTGGTGACCCCTAGTTCTTGTGGTATGAGAAGGAGTAAATAACACTTCCTTATTAACTTTCTCCACACCAGTCATGATTTTATAGACCTCTATCATATCCCCCCTTAGTCGTTTCTTTTTCCAAGCTGAAAAGTCCTAATCTTACTAATCTCTCCTCTGAGAAAAAAAAACCTCTTCACCCTTGTCTGGCTGTACAGGCACGAAGACTGAGGTACATTTCAAATTAGAGGGTGGGGCATAGGAGAAATAGCAGAATTAAAATTCTTTCCACCAAAGGAAACACTGCAGGACAAGGTGACCGAGCAACAACGTCTCTGATGTTACTGAGTGTTGTTATAAGATCAAGGACGATAAGGCCATTGTGGAGAAACTAAATGAATTTTTTGCATCGGTCTTCATGGCTGAGGATGTGAGGGAGATTCCCAAACCTGATCCATTCTTTTTAGATGACAAATCTAAGGAACTGTCTCAGATTGAGGTGTCATTAGAGGAGGTTTTGGAACAAATTGATAAACAGTAATAAGTCACCAGGACAAGATGGTATTCACCCAACAATTCTGAGGGAATTCAAATGTGAAATTGCAGGACTACTAACTGTAGTCTGTAACCTATCATTTAAATCAGCTTCTGTATCAAATGACTGGAGGATAGCTAATGTGATGCCAATTTTTAAAAAGGGCTCCAGAGGTGACCCTGGCAATTACAGGCTGGTAAGCCTGACTTCAGTATCGGACAAACTGGTTGAAACTATAGTAAAGCACAAAATTGTCAGACATGTAGATGAACATAATTTGTTGGGGGAAGAGTCAACATGGTTTTCCTAAAGGGAAATCATGCCTCACCAATCTACTAGAATTCTTTGAGGGGGTCAACAAGCATGTGGACAAGGGGGATCCAGTGGATGTAGTGTATTTAGATTTTCAGAAAGTGTTTGAGAAGGTCCCTCACCAAAGGCTCTTAAGCAAAGTAAACTGTCATGGGATAAGAAGGAAGGTCCTCTCATGGATTGGTAACTGATTAAAATAGGAAACAAAGGGTAGGAATAAATGGTCAGTTTTCAGAATGGAGAGAGGTAAATAGTGGTGTCCCCCAGAGGTCTGTACTGGGACCAGTTCTATTCAATGTATTCACAAATGATCTGGAAAAAGGGGTAAACAGAGAGGTGGCAAAATTTGCAGATGATACAAAACTACTCAAGATAGTTAAGTCCCAGGCAGACTGCGAAGAGCTACAAACAGATCTCTCAAAACTGGGCGACTAGGCAATAAAATGGCAGACTAAATTTAATGCTGATAAATACAAAATAATGCACATTGGAAATCATAACCCCAACTATACATATAAAATGATGGGGTCTAAATTAGCTGTTACCACTCAAGAACGAGATCTTGGAGTCATTGTGGATAGTTCTCTGAAAAACATCCACTCAATGTACATCAGCAGTCAAAAAAGTGAACAGAATGTTGGGAATCATTAAGAAAGGGATAGATAAGACAGAAAATATCATATTGCCTCTATATAAATCCATGGTACGCCCACATCTTGAATACTGCATGCAGATGTGGTCACCCCATCTCAAAAAAAAAAAAAAGATATATTAGAATTGGAAAAGGTTCAGAAAAGGGCAACAAAAATTAGGGGTATGGAACGGCTGCCATATGAGGAGAGATTAATAAGACTGGGACTTTTCAGCTTGGAACAAAGATGACTAAGGGGGGGATATTATAGAGATCTATAAAATCTGACTGGTGTGGAGAAAGTAAATAAGAAAGTGTTCTTTACTCCTTCTCATAACACAAGAACTAGGGGTCACCAAATTAAAGTAATAGGTAGCAGGTTTAAAACAAACAAAAGAAAGTATATTTTCATACAACGCACAGTCAACCTGTGGAGCTCTTTGCCAGAGGAGGCCGAGACTATAACAGGGTTAAAATTAATTAATTAATTAATTAATAGAGAATAGGTCCATCAATGGCTATTAGCCAGGATGGGCAGGAATGGTGTCCCTAGCCTCTGTTTGCCACAAGCTGGGAATGGGTGACAAGGAATGGATCACTTGATGATTACCTGTTCTGTTCATTCCCTCTGGGGCACCTGGCATTGGCCACTGTTGGAAAACATGATACTGGGGGTATGGCTACACTTGCAGCTGTACAGCGCTGTGAGTTAAACCCGCCTTCGTACAGCTGAGTAGGGAAAGCGCTGCAGTCTGTCCACACGGACAGCTGCTAGCACACTGTCGCGGCCACATTTGCAGCTGCATTGGGAGCGGTGCATTATGGGCAGCTATCCCAGCATTCAAGTGGCTGCAACGTGCTTTTCAAAAGGGGGGGGGTGGGGTGGAGTGTGACAGGGAGTGTGGGGGGAGAGAGAGGGTTTTTGGCATGCTGAGAGTGTGTCAGCACACTGTCTTGTAAGTTCAGACCCCCTTGTCCCCCATGCTTCTCACTCAAAGCAAAGAGCAAAATGTTTGCTTTTTCTCTCTGAAACGGAGCTTTGAAATAGCACTTCCGCATTCCTGCAGCCGATCACAACAATGAGAAGAGTGGCCACTTGATAAGGGGATTATCACAGCGCAGTAAGTTAACTCCTCGTTCACACTGACACCCGGGAGTTGTGGCCAAGGAGCAGCAAACATTATTCCTCTCAGGGAGGTGGAGTACCAGCAGCGCTGTAGCCGTGGAGATACAGCGCTGTACGTGCCTTGCCCGTGTGGACGGGGAGTGAGGTACAGCGCTCTGGGAGGCTTTATTGCGCTGTAACTCACAAGTGTAGCCAAGGCCTGGGCTAGATGGACCTTTGATCTGAACTAGTAGGGCCATTCTTATGCACAGGGCCGTTCTAAGAGCACAGGCTGCAAGGCACCATCACTGCACTTTTGCAGACCTGCCAAATCCAAGGTTTTAACTGCTGACTACAGATTTGCTAAAGAGAAACCTGAGCAAGCTTCTGATGCCAACCTGATGCTGGCTCATCATGGGGACAATGGAAAGAATTGCATATGAAAACAGAGAATTAGTTGTATGTTTTAAGAAATAGCCCTCACACAAAAACGTTTCAGGGTCATCTTCTGTCTCCCTGTTATCACCAGTTCTAAGAACACCAGGTGTGAAATCCTGGTCCCAGTGGCAAAACTCCCATTGACTTCAGTGCAGCCAGAATGTGTGTCAGATGTAGAATTTTTAAATATCTTGACTTGCTGTGGGTTTGTTGTTGGTCGTTTTTTTTTGGGGGGGGGGGGATTAATTAGTGATAGTCTAGCTTGAGATAGCACTAACAGGGCCTCCTCTCCCTCCATTTTAGGACTTGTCACAATGAAAGAGAAAAAGGAACAATACTGGAAATATTGCATGGCAACTTGTATTATTTATTTTGGATTTACGTACAGCGTATGACATCTCATAAACATACTAAGCTCCCAGCAAATGCATGCAGTAATCCACCATGATGTTTGTTAAAGAATAACTTTAAAATTAGTAGGCATGTGCTCCTGCAGAAGCTAAATTTAGGCAAATTTGTGAAAATTTGCAGGGCTACTTTTTTTGGCAGAGGATATTGGCAAGAATGCATCTGCTCTGATATCCTTCAACAATGTGTATTGTAGAATGGCATAGTAGACATATCTAGTAACTTATTTGCCACTTATACCCAAGTTTAAAAAACAAACAAAAAAAACCCCAAACCACAACTCCCTCTTTCCTCCCCCTCCCATACCTATAACTAACAGATATGTGCCAATTTTTCATCATGCTCATTTGCTTGAATCCCTATACCCTACCCTTTGTTTGTGTCATTAGATTGTAAGCCCTGCCAGGCAGGGATTACCTCCTTTCTGTGTTTGTGCTGGATGTTGCACAATGTGACTCCAATCCTAACTGTGGCCTTTAGGCCCAAGCAAAATGTAAATATTTACTAATAGTTATTCCTCTCCCCCCCCCCCCCCCCCCGCAAAAAATAGAAGTTCTCCCTGGAATTTGGCTTATCCTTCCAGTTCCCACACTTCTAAATAGAGTTTTTCCACCTTTTCTTTAATCTCTCATTACCAAGAAAGCAATGGGAATTAAGACAAAGGCTATATTTGAGCTTTTTATACAATTCTGAATTAAAATGGGGAAAAAATCCTGTTTAGCTTAGGCCCCAGTCTTGCAAACATTTATGCAGGTATTTATCTTTAAGAATATGACTAGCCACATTGACACAGTGGTTAGCTTCACAAAGGGACTTAGGCACCTAGAAAATCACTGGGATTCACAAAGCCTGAGTTAGGTGCTCAGGCTTCCTATACCTTGAATGGAGAGAAATACATGTCTAAGAATGGGCCTCACAACAGCCAGCATGCTAGGTGGCACCCCACCTAAGCTAGCCAAAGGGATATAGTGAGGAGAGAGGGCCACTTTCAGGGAGTTTAGCACCTAAGTCCAGGCTGGAAAGAGGCATTTATTTGTGCTTGGAATTCTAAACTACAAGCCCTCTCCTGGAGGCTGGTGGCAGTGAAGCACTGCTGCTGCCAGCACCTCACTTCTAACTTTTAGCCCTGTAGTAAACATGCTCACCTGGGATGTGGGAGACCTCCTGTTCAAGTCCCACCTCTACCTGATGAGAAAAAGGGATTTAAACAGGCATCTGCAACCTCTGAGATCAGTGCTCTAACCACTGGGCTATGGGATATTCTGAGGTGGGGCTCCCTCAATCTCTCCTGTTGCAGCTGTTCCACTTTGGATAAATAATAAATCACTGGAGCCATGGGACTAGGTTCCAGGCCTTCTACACCCTAGGTGAGCATGCTAACCATTAGTCAAAAGAGTCATTCTCAGGCATCTCTCTCTTTCACTGGCCCAATGGCTTTTTAATTATTTATCCAAGGTGGAACAGCCTCAATTTGAGAGACTGAGAGAGCCACCTCCCAGAATATCCCATAGCCCAGAGATTAGGGCACTCATCTGAGAGGTAATATATCTCTCTTCAAATTCCTTCTCCTCATCAGGTAGAGAAGGATTTTAACCAAGGGCTCCCACATCCCCGTAAGAATCCTAACCACTAGGGCACCTGCTCTCCACCCCCAATTTTTGTGGAATTAGGCATTCTCTGAGCACACCTACCGGATCAGGCCCCACAGGCGAGTTAGGTGGAGCAATGCCTATCTTCCCCCTGTTCAGGCACTGCACTGGAGATTAGGCTGGAGAGAGGTGTCTAGATGTCTAGAGCAAGGCTGCAATGCACGTACCCAGAGGCAGAAACATAAGCACAGAGGGAACTTTCACTGCGAAAACTTAGGCATCCAGTGAGTTTACTACCTACAGGGTTTGGCAGCAGCTAAGCAGCAGTTTTGTGAATACCAGTGGTGCCTAAATCTCAAATGTATGGACCTAAGACCCTGTGCGAATTTAGCCCAATGTGACTACAGATGTGAGTAAAGGTAACCCCAGCTGTAAATGTTTAGAGGATTGGGGCTTAAGTGTCTTCTTGACTCTCCCAGAGCAACAGTTTCTACACATCTTTATTCAAAAAATACAACAGTAGTCTACAGACACTGTAGTTACACCAGTGTGAGGCTATAATTCTTGGACCATTATTTTAGAGTATTGGAGTTTTTTTTAAATTAAGGGCACAGTGCTGAATTTAGGATTGAGGTGGAGGCCTAGCTTCAGGAATCAAATGCTTTAAAAACCCACACCAATATATATATCAAAACCTAAGCTTCAATCCTGCAAGCTGAGGCACAAGTGCTTTTTCAGTGGGACTCCATGAGGGTGTAAGCCAGGGGTAGGCAACCTATGGCATGCGTTCCCAAGGTGGCACGCAAGCTGATTTTCAGTGGCACTCACACTGCCTGGGTCCTGGCCACCGGTCTGGGAGGCTCTGCATTTTAATTTAATTTTAAATGAAGCTTCTTAAACATTTTAAAAACCTTATTTACTTCACATACAACAATAGTTTAGTTATATTATAGACTTATAGAAAGAGACATCTAAAAATGTTAAAATGTATTACTGGATCGCGAAACCTTAAATCAGAGTGAATAAATGAAGACTCAGCACACCACTTCTGAAAGGTTCCCGACCCCTGGTGTAAGCATTTGCTGATGTAGATCAGATTGCAGGATCACGTCCTAGAAGTGATTTTTACTAAGGTCCCATCCTGTCAAGTACATGCTTAATTTTACTCAGACAAGTACTCCTGCTGAAGCCAAATGGGACTGCTCAGATGAATAGAGTTAGACAGGTGTGTAAGTTTGGGGTCTAAATGTATCTATTTTTTCAAGTACACCTCTACCCCGATATAACGCAACCCTATATAACACGAATTCGGATATAATGCGGTAAAGCAGTGCTCCAGGGGGACGGGGCTGCGCACTCCGGTGGATCAAAGCAAGTTCGATATAACACGGTTTCACCTATAACGCGGTAAGATTTTTTGACTCCCGAGGACAGCGTTATATTGGGGTAGAGGTGTATATTAGTTATTTGTATTACTATATGCCTAGGAATGCCAGCCATGGATCAGAGCATCATTGTGCTAGGCACTGTACAAAAACAGAACACCAAGACAGTTCTTGCCCTGAAGAGCTTACAATCTAAATACCTAACTGGCACCTTTGCTGCCCCCAATTTCACATGAGAGAGCATTCATGCCATGGGGGTTATTAAAAAGCCTAGTGCTAAACAATACACCTAGATGCAAAGATTGTTTTTTGCCAGTGGAAAAACAAAAAGCAAAACCCAGCAATTAAAACAAACATCTGCAGCAACATTGGTAACTAATTCATTTTTGTTTTCAGTATTCTTGTATGTGTAGAAAAGCAACACAACGAAGATGTTAAAAACCACACATTAGTGACCAAGCTTATATTTTAGGTGGGCCCAGCTGTCTCTAAGCCCTTATAATTGTAGATATTTCTTTGAGAAAATTCACTGATGGCATAAGCAGGGACAACTCTAATGAAGTCAATAGATTGACAGACATGATCACCAGTGGTGAATTTGATCCAATAAGAAGTCCCTTTATGAGGGATGGAATCAGAGGTACTTGTGACTGTGGTTTTTTAAATGTGATTTTAACATGTTGCAGTTCTCATTGACTTCAGTGGAAGTTACATGTGCACAAAGGATCCACCAAGCTCTAGATGTGCTTTCCTCTAGAATCTTTGACAGCAGGCTTTTGTTTGGTGACTTTTCTAGCAGGGAAACTGCTACGGGGTTCAACGTGTCCAACAAACTGATAATGTCTTAAATAGATAATTGTTCACTTACGTTCAAAATTAAACATTTAATTAGTCGATTTAGTGGTTAACTTTCTGTCCAAAGTCTGACACAGCCAGAATGTTAGCAAATAAAGACTCTCTCCATGCAATTGTTTCTCTTCTCTCCTGACCCTTCCTTCATCCCAGCTTCTTATGAATCAGGTTGCTTTGATTACAATTTGTGTTATAAATTAGCACTTTGAAAATGAAAAAGCTTCATTACAAACATGAATTCATTAGTCTTCATAACACACCGGAGAGTAGTTATTCCCGTTGGCCATACTTGGAAATGTTAAGTGACTTGTGCCGTGTCACAAAGGGAAGTACATGACCACAGGTGTTCGTTCCTGGATCCCAGTTTGTCCCTCCCCAGGCACTCCTCCTCTTCCAAGCCCTCTGGAGAATATTTATAGGAGCAATTCCACTCTGAAATTTAACACTATAAAAACAATACCTTCTTACTTAACAGACGTGCTTCCCTTAGTGCAGGGATCGGCAACCTTTGGCACGCGGCTCCCCAGGGTAAGCACCCTGGCGGGCTGGGCCGGTTTGTTTACCTGCCGTGTCAGCAGGTCGGCCGATCGCGCTGCTCCAGGCCAATGGGGGTGGCAGGAAGCGCTCGCCCAGCGCCGCTTCCTGCAGCCCCCATTGGCCTGGACCTGCGAACTGCGGCCAGTGGGAGCCATGATCGGCCAAACCTGCCGACGCAGCAGGTAAACAAACCAGCCCACCTCGCCAGGGTGCTTACGCTGGGGAGCTGCGTGCCAAAGGTTGCCGATCCCTGCCTTAGTGTGTTTAGTCATCTCTGCAACACAAGTTTGTACTGCTTTATTACTTTTAATGCTGCAGAACCACACAGAAAAAATGGAGTAAACTGGATTCTCTTCCTTTCTTGTGCATCATGCACAGAACTGTTTACTAGAGGCCAATTAGCTTGAATTCAGTGGAACTGCACAGATGCAACTTTAGGACATAATTTAACTAGCAGAACCTTTATTGCAAGTGATGATGCAATAAAGGAAAAAACCCAAATTGACTCTCGGAGGCCAGGCTGAGTTAAAGAAAAATATTCACTTGTTTTTACTGCAAGACTGGGTGTTGAGAGACAATGACCGCAGAACCCCAGGGCAGCATTTGCACAGTTGCATTACAGAGCAGAATTGCACTTCCAAGCTCTTTTCCTTGCACAGGTGTAAGAGATCAATCTCTTTAAAAACCATTTACATCCTCTCCCCTGCCCCCCGCTTTGTGTTACGTATTTGTTTTGTTTCTTGAATTGCAGAATAGCCTGATGGCCCTTTATGTCTTGCTTTTCCTTGCACATCTTTGCAACTAAACCCGTTAGCCAAACCAGCCCCTGAAAGGCTACAAAATGGATTTGTGTAAATAATACATTGATCTGTTTACATGCCGGGCCCTTTTATTGCTTGCTCGGCGGAGATGGAGATGCAGCAGCAGCAGGTCCTTTCAACGCAGGGTTTGGTTTTCTGCCTCCTGAAGGCTTTGACCTGGCGACTTCTCTCGGATGCGCCTCCGCTCGCTGGCCACCAGGGGTCCAGACACGCGCTGCTTCCCAGCCGCTCTTTGTCCTGCTGCTTCCCCCGCGAGCCCGCCTCCCCATCCCGTTCGGAGCTCGCGGCTGGAACCGGGGGAGGGAGGCGGCTGTCGCTGCCGGCTTGTACAAGTGGCCGCCAGTCAGGAAGCAGAGCCACGCCCCCGACTCCCTCCCCTGCCTCGCCGGCCGGGCTGCTCCAGCCCCCGCTGCTGTTCCACCTCGCTCGCTTAGCAGGTCAATGAATTGCCAGAGGCTTGAGGCTGAGGAGCTGGAGAAGCCCGACTCTGGAGCCATCCTCGAATCCCTGCCTAGCAAACATGCGCCTCTGCACTTTCTCTGATTCCCCAGCCAGGAACGTAGCTGCTTGAGAAGTTGGAAAAACCAGGAGGACTAACAGGGGCGTGTAAAGCTATCCGGAGCCACAAAAGGAGGGTGAGTGTGCACGGTGTGCAGCGAGCTCTGCTCCCACCTAAGCTGAGTTCTCGGTGGGCATGAAGTGTGTGCGTCTGTCCCTCGGGGTATAGGCTCTGTGAGCTCAGTTGTTCCATAGTAAATCCCTAGAGGATGGTAGAACTCGCCCCTGTAAAAGGTGGCCCCCACTGAAACTTGGTGGGCAATAGCAATACGAGCTGAAATATTTTTTGAAATACTAATGCGTAAAAATGTCTGTTGGAGGTCTCTCTTTAAATGATCCATCTCTAAACCAACAATTACCTGTTTGTTTTCTTGGCTGCCCCTTTGCCCACGGGTAACTCAAAACAATGTAGTTCATATTCCAAGCCACAAGCAATGACAATATGGAGTACATTGGATTTTGATAAATAATAAAATGTAAATAAAGTCACAGCATGAAAATGAACTGAAGCTAATAACTTCTGTACAGATAATTATGTTTAATGAGGATTTTTAGCAGACAGTTATATATAGTAGGGACACATACAAATAGGTTAGACCAGGTAGGATTCTGTAATGATATTCTAGTCTCCTAGGGAATTATTACAGTTTGCCTTTTGTAACTTACAATTTAAAAAAGCAACAACAATCAAGGAAATTATTTAAACACACAACTGTGAAACAAACAAATATATATTATAGCCACACACTACATATACATATGTACCCACACAAAACATGAACACACAACCATATGCTACAAACACAATTTATATATCTAAGTCATTGAAATGTACAAATAAAACTCATAATATCACAACATTTGAAGTTGCAACACAAAATAAGAGCTACAGCTCTCATACTGCATCCCTAACTCATACTTGTGTATTTTTCTCCCGCTAGGATAGGGAGAGCTATGAATACAGTTTTTTATGGAAAAATATGGCTACAATATTCATACCTTTGTCTTCCGTTTATGATTTTGTGTGGGTCTATAGTATTTCTATGTTCATATGTGATATTATACATATTCACAGTGGTTCAGTTTTAGAATTCCTGTATAGTTTCTTGTTGACCGCAAGTTTCACTGTTCTTTTTAAATATAGAGATCATTATCTGTATATATGTCTCTGTGCATGAAAATTCGTTGTGTGTACATATCACATTAACTTCTCAGGAGCATTATATAATATGAATGTGGTTTTTGGTTGTGTGGGCATGAAATTGTGATAGAAAACTCAGTCTTGAACTACCCCTGGACAGAGGGGAAAGGAGAGGCAGACTAGCGTGTTATTATGTGTGTGTTCTTCTCTGTGTGTGTGATTGCATCTGAGTCTGTCTGAGTCACTCTGTGTCCATGAACTTTACAAGCATTCAGTTCAATACCATTCAGTGCAGATTCCAGTTGCTGGTTTACTGCCAAGCAGCCAGCCAGCCAACCCACCTGTTAAAATATAACATGTACATTCCAGTCAAAGCACTTGGAAAAGCAACAAAATAACAATAAGAAATAATGTGTTATCTTAACACAGGCATGTGTATTAACTTCTGCCTTGATGTACCATAATGGAAAATGAAGTCTTTGAGTATAAGCCAAATTGCATTTTATTAGAGGTTTGGATTAGTGACTAGTCTGTTGGGGGTTTATTTGGGCAGAGAATTGAGAGTCCACATAAATGAAATATAATTTGACATATACACAACTTAATTTCTACTTGGATAAGAATGCTGTATCTATATCAGGATGGATTTCTACTTCTGTTTTTCATAATATACTGATACGTAATTTTAATTTTATTACCAAAAAAAACTGCAACAGAAATAAACAAGGGTTTATTAAAGTGACTGTTCCAGCAACTACAGTTAAGGCTGCTTCTTCAGCAATTCCATTGCAAAACCACTTCTTCACATACTTAAAAATACCCCACACATCCTGAGTCTCAGTGTAGGAACACTGTATCCTTTTTTGTGACTTAATCTTTATACAGTGGCTTGAAGATGTAAAGAGCTATGTACGTGTTAAATATTGCTGTCTATGACATTTTAAAAAATAGTTTGATTTAAATTTCAACAAGTTTTAAATGTACCAGTTTAACACTCCCTTGCACTCACCTTTAAAAATGGTTTGAACATTTAAAAAAAAGTTAAGGGAAAATAATTTGGCAAACAGTAACTACAGTACATGGAGAAATCTAACCACTTCAGGAATTACTGAGCTGTGTAAAGTAAGCGCTATCTAAGGCTATGTGTACACTGCACTTTTGTTGGTAAAACTTTTGTCGGTCAGGAGTGTGAAAAAAACCACACCTCCGATTGACAAAAGTTTTACCCACAAAAAGCACCGGTGTGGCCAGCACACCTACTGACAAAGCTACCACTCCTCGTTGGGGGTGGTTTATTTTGTCGGTGGGAGAGCGCTCTCCTGCTGACAAAGAGTGGCTACACTGTGTACCTTACAGCAGCACTGCTGTAGCGGCCCTGCTGTGCTGCTCTTAGGTGCGCAGTGTAGGCATAGCCTTACGAGAAGCAGAGTTGTAACTTTTTTCATGAGGATATTTAAGGCCTAACTAATGCCCATGGAAGTAAGTAGAAAGACACCCACTCACATCAGTGGGCTTTGGATCAGGCTGTTGATACACTTACAATACCAGAACCCACCTCGTGCTAATCCTGTGAAGAGACTGACATGGACAAATTCCTGCACCTCTGCCGATCCTCACTGATTTCATTGGGGCATCGTGTTGATGCAAGGGGTCTGACTGCACTGAGCTTGTTGCAGGATCAGGGTCTGCATAATCTATATGTACTTGTGCAATAAACAGGACTAGTTTTTGAGATGCCATTACATCTCAATTGGACACTGTAAATAGTATTAGCCATTGTACAACTTGTAGTGGCTTGGTGTTCAGAAAGTTGTCCGTTACAGTCTGTCACATAGATCAAGCAATCCACCTGTAACTACACTTTTCATGTAAGTGGTTATTTTAGCAAAAGTCAAAATAATATGGATGGATGATAAGTCTTTAAACTTCCAAGTGATGGACTTCACTGACCTGAATGGAGTAGTTTGGAGTTAATTTAGGCAATACCCACTTGAACTCCATTAGGGCCCTGTTCTGCAAGATGTGGATTCAAAAATTCATCGACTTTAAGGCCAGAAGGGACCATTGTTATCATCTAGTCTGACCTCCTGCATAACTGAGGCCACAGAGTTTGACCCAGTAATTTCTGCATTGGGCTCATAACTTCTGTTTAAGGAGTGCCCTCACTTGCCTCTCATGTCAGTGGGAATTAAAGGGTGCTCAGAATCACACCGCTCTTTTGCAGGTTTGAGCACTAAATGAGTATTAAAAATCCACTTTTTCACAGATCTGTCATTAAATCAGAACTGTTCTGGCATATCATAATTGTGCATATAACTCCCATTAAAGTGTATGAACACAGTCACACTTCTTGTGGGATGTACACTGGTGAGAGCCTCCTGCTTCCACCTCAGGAATGAGGACTGAAGCCTGGGACTGCCAGTAAGGGAAAGAAGTGACTCTTGGAAGTGGGATAGGAGGACTCCGCTCTTAGAGCACTGTCCCAATCCACAATTCTAAAATGGCACCTAGCTGCCTGCCTTCGGTTTTCATGCCACTCCTTCCACTCTTGTTGGATTCTGCCCATCACTGAGTAGCAGTAAGATTCTGGGGGTCTTTCTGACTTCCCATGGCTGGTACTTTTGGTAGTAGGAGGGGAAAACACCTTGGGCCTGATTGTGATCTCACACATGTGTAAAACTGGTAAAAGTCTATGGAGTTACTCCTGATTTACTTCAGGAGAGAGGAGAGTCAGGATCCTTGTATTTCATGGTTTCTGCCACAGATATTGTCACAGCCCCCCCAGCCATCAACTGGGAAAAGAAAGCTGGGGCTGTAAAATAAAATTGACTATACAATTGTACCTCAAGGCAAACATTTTCTATAGTGGCCTCTGCTTCTGGGTGCCCAACCCCAGACTCCAGTTAAAGTCAGTGGTGTGAATGCTCAACACCTTTGAAAATTAGGCTCATGGTGTCTCAGGCCTTGGTTACACTGGCGCTGTACAGCGCTGCAACTTGCTGTGCTCAGGGGTGTGAAAACGCCCCCCCCCCCCGAGCGCAGCGAGTGCAGCACTGTAAAGCGCCAGTGTAATCAGCGCCTGCAGCGCTGCACGCTCGCTCGCAGCGCTTCAAGCTACTCCCCTCGGAGAGGTGGAGTACATACAGTGCTGTGAGAGAGCTCTCGCAGCGCTGGTGGCGCGACTACACTCGCAGCGCTGTGAATTCCTAAGTGTAGCCAAGGCCTCAGTTTGCTGCGCCACCCTGGTGCATCATGGGAGATGTAGTCCTGCCCATGGGGAGAATGAAGACATGAGGAACTTGAAACTACAAATCTCATGACGCACTGCAAGGCTCAGACAGAAACAACAATTAAAGTTGATCTGAAACTAAAGGTTTTGTTCCAGGTCAACAAACAACTGAAATGTTTCAATTTGGAACTGTCAAAACATTTAGTTGCAGTGAAAACTGTTTTGACATTTCCTAGTTGAATTTTTTTTAACTTTTCATTCCATCCAAAATTTCAATATCAAGAAAACAGATGTCAAAATATTGGAATGACCTATGAAATGGAAATTTCAGGTTTTGATTCTCTCTAGAATTAACCTCTCCAAGCTGGGGAAAAGAAATTCTCAAGTCTTGTGCAAGAAACAGGATATTTTTAAAAATAGTTAGACTGCCACCAAGCAAGCCAATATATTTTTATGCTAAATGCCTGCCCTATTGCACTCATTTGTTCTGATGAATTCAATGGGACTACACAAATACTTAAAGCTAAGCATGTGCTTAAGTGCTATGCTGGTTTGAGGCCTTAATCTTTGATGTTGCGGTAGAAAGGGAGATTGGATTGGCCCAGTTCTGGAACTGAAAAAAAAATCAGTGTTTTCAAGTCAATAAATAGATGACATTATATAATTATAACTGATAATTAACTATGGTTAACTAAGAGTGCCATGTATGTAGCTTAACGAATAGTGATGTGAGAGCCACTAGCCCTTTTTCCGTCACCTGTTACTTTACACTTACATGCATTTAAGTTCAGTAAGAAAAGTGAAGAAGGATTGTGAGTGCTAGTCTGCAGGAAAAGTACAGCAGATGGAAAATTTAATACAAAGAAGGTGAGAAATAACTAATAAAATGTCAGCTGAAGTAACAAGATGCATGTGGGTGTGTGCTAGGCTGTAATTCACTGGGATGTGTTCTACTTCATATTATATATACGTATGTATATTTTTATTCTGTGTTCTGGGGCTAACTAGCTGAACAATGTCTAAGAAGCAGCAACAGAACTACATCCTGCCAACTTTTAGAATTAAGGGAAAACTCTCAATGGTAGCAATCCGGATTGATGTTCCTCTGCTGTACTCACATTCTTTTTCCTGCCTCCTAATTTTTGTATCTATTTTTAAAATACATATGTTTATGAAGTTTGCCACAATGAGTCTCCTGGGCTTACTCTTCTTGGCTGGAGCCATCTTTAGAGTAATACATCATCAGACCGCCATTGATCTAATGATGTACCTATTACTTGCTATTCAGATATTGGCAAGAAATAGAGTAAGGTTCTAAATGTTTGCATCAAAAGGGCTAGGGGAAACTAGTTATATTGTATCTAATCTTTGCACGCAAGCAACCATATTTTTAAATATATATGTACTTTCTAAAGATGAAATGTATATCTTAGAAAGAGTTTGATTATATCTGCTGCAGGAGAGGGAGAAGTACTAATTTATATGAATTCCAAACCTGGATTCCAAAGTGTATTGAAGGAAAGAGAGTAGACTTCATATTGGTCTTCATACCACCACTTTTTAATAGCAAAAGGCCAGATTTTTCCAAAATATTCAGCCTTTCCTCCCCCTGCAAAAAACAAACAAACAAAAAAAAACAACACATTTTCAAAAGAGCTCTGCTCCCATTTATGTACCTACATGAAGTATCCAGATTTTTTTAATAGTGTTCAGTTCCCTATGGAAAAAACACAATATTCAGTGAGAGGTAAGAATGAAATAAGCAATGTGGTGAGGTCAGTTTTCAAAGTGAAAGTTTTGTAGACCTCTTTATTAAATGTAAATATGAATCGAGGTGGTTGCATGCTATTTGAACCTCTTCTTTATTTCCTGATCCATTAATAGATTCTGGGTTAGACTGATGAGGTGGGAGGTTCTGGGAGGATGGATTTTCTTCTCTTTACCTTGCTCATCTTTCTTTGCCCTCCATTCCCTTGACCCCATGGTCCCTTTTTCACTTTCCTCCTGCTCCTCCCTTGTTCCTTTTTCTGCATGGCTATCATTCTATTCTCATTTCCCTCTTTTACCCACTCTCCCCCTTGCTTTCCCTTTTCCTTTTTTCCTTACTCTGTTCCCTCTAGTTTTCTGCAACTCTCATTGGTCTTAATCAGTTTTCTCATCACTCTAGCCCTCTCTGTTAGGTTTTACATCTCTCTCTCCCATCACTCTTTGCCCCTTTCTTCCGAGTTCCCTCTTCACTCTTCTTGCCGCCTTCATCTCTTCCCAGTCCCGTGGTGTAATTGCTCTTTTTTGCTGTTTCCATGCCATCTGGTGTGTTCACATGGGTAGTCCTGCAGCACTTACTAGCAGGACCCTCGTGACTCTACCAAAGCCCTTTGCTAAATTACCTCCAATGCATAGTTAATCTTGGTCTCTAGCTGCATATGAAATATTTAAAGCTAATAAAGAACTGTCAGTGTTAATAAAGAAAAAGACTCCAGCCCCACAACATAGACTATATCCCTCCTACTCTGCAATCACCCCTACCTCAGGCAAAGGGATTGGCCTTGAACAGAGACCTGAAGGTAAGCACCCAGGACCTGTCTAAGCAGTGAGAGGGAAGTGAATTTTAGAGCCAAGGACCTACCATTGAGAATGCCTGGTCTCCTGATTGTGGTTTACGGTGGCACATAGGAAAAAGGGAAGTGGAGGCCCCTCAGGTAGCCTTGACCCAAACCATTTAGGACTTTATAGATCACTGTCAGCTCCTTTGATTGCACTTGGAAACAAGTCACGAATGCAAATAGGAAGTCAGTACAATTTTTGGAGAAGTATTGTAATACGCTTCCTATGGCCACCACTACCAAGCTGTATTCTGCAGCATCAAAAGAGTCTATAAAGGTAGTTCCATGTAGGGTGCACTGCAGCAGCCCAATCTGGAGGTTACAGAATGTTAAATTGCTATAGCTAGGTCCACATCAGAGAAAAGTAGTTGCAAGCTCCTTACTAGACCTAGATGAAGTGAGGCACTCTTGGCCACCTCCTGGGAAAACAGGAGTAGCTGGGATCCAAAATCCCTCTAGGATCATCTAGGACAGTGGTTCTCAAACTTTTGTACTGGTGACCCCTTTCACATAGCAAGCCTCTGAGTGCGACACCCCCTAATAAATCAAGAACACTTTTTTATATATTTAACACCATTATAAATGCTGGAGGCAAAGCGGGATTTGGGGTGGAGGCTGACAGGTCACGACCCCCCAGTAATAATCCCCTGGGAGTCCTGACCCCCAGTTTGAGAACCCCTGGTCTAGGGAAAACCCGCATCAGTTCCAGAGAAAGGGACAAATTAATTCTCTTAGTCTATGAGCTGGGCTACAGAGTTCGGGCCATCTCTCTTTACCCACAATATAACTCCCACTGATGTGAATATAATTTTTGTGCAAACCTTGTTTCTCTTACGTCCCCGTCCCACTTTATTTTTGCACAGCTGTCTTTTTTTAATCATTTTCTCCATTCAGCAGTGTGATACTTTGTAAGTCTTTATTATATATAAACAATAGCATACAGAGGCCCAGTAGGAGCAAGCACTGTTGTGCTAGATACTGTGAAATCATCTGAGGAGGCAGTCTATGCCCCCCAGAGTTTCCAGTTGAAAAAGATAAGTGCCACATGGAGAGGAGAAAGACACCACACAGACATTATGGTTATATAATTGCAAAAAAGTTATAGATAAGATGCCAACCATTTCCATCTTCCCATTAACCTGGCCACCTTACATTTGCTGATCTTTTTTTCTAGGTGTCATGGTAAAGATGGCACTTGGAGAGGGGTAATGGCTTTACAGGGCGGGGGGACATCTCATATGTAACAGACAGCATGGAAAAGTCGGAAATACCTTTGTGAGAAATTGACATGGGCCGATGAAACTGGTGTAGTAGAGGATACAGTAGAACCTCAGAGTTAGGAACAACACAGTTACGAACTGAGTGGTCAACCACGCACCTCATTTGGAACCAGAAGCACTGTATGCAATCAGGCAGCAACAGAGATTTTTTTTTTTTTAAAGGCAAATACAGTACAGTGCTGTGTTAAATGGGAATGGAGGCTGTTCATAACTCTGAGGTTCTACTGTACTATTGACAACAGCAGACTTGGGTCCTCCTTTGGTTTCTTCTCCTGCTAGCTTTTTTTGCAGGGATGGAGCCAATTTGCTGTTTTGTGGTAATTTGATTTCCTAATCCCACTGCCGTCTCTGTCAATCTCAGTTGCATTCTCTCTGAGCTTCCCTCTCATATCCTTGAGGCAAGTGAGCAGTTAGCCAACATCACCCTCTAGGAACTCTAACACTAGTACTCTAGAATGAATGTCTTCCTCCCCCCCCAACCTATTCTAGCCAAGTATTCAAACAAGTCTCTAACTAACTGTTTCCAAGACAGCTGCCAGATTTAAGAGACTCCAGTATTCAATGAGCAACTCACATAGTGTTTAGAGCACTAGGTTATGTGTCCATATCATGCTGTGTCACTTAGAGGCAAGCTTACCTATTATTGAATGAGCTGGAAATTTTCTCCCATGTTCATCTCATATATTACAGTCTAGTCTTCTCCAGCACATTTAGAGCCAGAATGAGTGAAACTGGATTAAGTCAAAGAGACGTTCATTTGTCCCCTCTTAAGTTGGATCAGTCCCACCCAAAGTTGGACATCCAGTCTGAATCTATTTGCTCTTAGCCACGAAACAAACATATCTCAGCGCAAAAAACATTCAACTCTGCTTCCAGGCTATACACCTTAAGAATCCACTCTGGTGACAAAGACAGTTGATCAACACAACCTTGACCTTGTTGTTTGAGCGCCTGGGTTTTGAGTTTCTTGTGGTGATGAGTATGGAGAGAGAAGGATGCTTAAAAAGGAAAACAATCACAAAACCCACACAAAAAAAATTTAAACATGTTGACTACCTGTTCTGCAAATAAAAGGTATAATTCCCCCCTCCATTAGTCTAGTATGTGAGCACTCACAATCTTTAATGTATTTATCCTCACAACATCTCTGTGAGACCGGGAAGCACTAAACACTGTTACCCCCATTTCATAGACTGGAAACTGAGACAAAGGGAGACTGTGTCTCATCCAATGTCCCAGAGGAAGCTGTGGCAGAATAAGGAATTGAACATGTGTCCCAAGTCCCAGTCTAGAGCCTTAACCACTAGAGAATTCTTCTTCTCCTTATATCTCCTCATATCTATGATGTGATCTTGTCTAAAATCTCTTAGGGGCACACTGACAGACAGAAAGCCTACTCTTAGGTTCACTCTGTCCAGTGTAAAGGCAACAGCTAATAAAGTCACAACCATCCACAGTTTAGTCATTGATGAGGCAACCAGCATTTCTTGTACAACTGAAACCTGGCTGGATAAGCTAAATGAGCCTCTCTTGAACCAGCTCTTTCCAGTTAGATGCAACATGCACTGAGAGGGAGTGGTTAGGTTGTGTTACCAATAGCCCAGCTATAGGAGTTATCTGACTCTAAAAACAAATATATTTGATTGTGTCCAACTAGTTTGAGTCCTGGAATGTTGTTAATTTGGGAATAATTATGGTGCACAGGCTTGTATTTCAATGACTTCCAAGTCCATGTGGGTGATGGCTCTCCACAGAATCTTATGGCTGCCGTGACAACATGAAACACTCACATACTTCAGCCCACGGGAGAGCACGTTGTCATGGTCAGAACTTCCACTCTTCCAATTTGTAGCCAGGACCATCTTTTGCTCACATGTTTGTGATCTTACGTTTTTCATTGCTCCACCCATGAAGACAGATGAGCATGGTAGGCTTTCATATTTCTTAAAGGCACAGTGTTATACAGCAAGTAATTAACTCTCTCAAGGGGTTGGTAGAACAGTATGATTTTCTGTCCACAGCTATTGCTATCATTGCCTCTAAGCATATAGAAAAAGTAGAGTGAGGATTGGCATTCTGTTTGCAGGATTTGAGAGTAGACTTGACAGCATGGGAGTAGCATAAAGAAAGTTCCCACATCAATGGCAAATAACTTAGTACTTAGAGCACTGTTCCAGGCCCTACACCAATGCCAATAAGTTTTGTTTGTTTTACTTTGCTGTGGTACTGTAGCTTTGCTGCTGCCAGGCAATTTATTATAAACCATTTCTGAACTTTTAAATACAGACCACAATTACATAAACGTTAATAAATACATACGTTGTTGCAAACTCCTATTTAGCTGGGCACTGGATGTATTTCCTTTCTTGTAATTGCTGATTACCAACATATGTCTCTCCCAGCTTTCTCCTCTTGTAGTCAGCTTTCTCCTCTTGTAGTCAGTCAGTTTGATTTCACTTATGTCACAAGCTAGCATCATCACACTCTCTTGCCCAGGTGTGAAATATAATGCCTGACACTGAATTCTAGCATCTGCGAAGAAAGCAGACAGGAGGAGTGCACAAGTCATCAAATATATTCCTAATTACACCCAAATATTTTGATGATCAGCACTGAATGGTAAAGAGAACAAGCATAGGCAAAAGAGGCTATGGTAATGTATGTATTAAGGAGCTAAAGCAGGGGTGGGCAAACTACGGCATGCGGGCCGTGTCCGGCCCATCATACCTTTTAATCTGGCCCTCAAGCTCCAGCCAGTGAGCAGGGTCGGGGGCTCGCCCTGCTCCGCGCATGCTGTGGCGCCATGTGGCTCCTGGAAGCAGCGTCATGTCCCCCCTCCGGCACGTAAGGGCAGCCAGGGGGCTCCACACGCTGCCTCTGCCCTAGTGCTGGCTCTGCAGCTCCCATTGGCCGGGAACTGCGGCCAATGGGAGCTACAGGGGCGGCACCTGCAGACGGGGCAGCGCACAGAGCTGCCTGGCTGGCGCCGCACCTCCACCTAGGAGCTGGAGGGGGGGACATGCTGCTGCTTCCGGGAGCTGCTTGAGGTAAGCGCCGCCTGGAGCCTGCACTCCTGACTTCCTCCCGTGGCCCAACCTCCTGCCCCAGCCCTGATACCCCTCCTGCCCTCCGAACCCCTTTGTCCCAGCCTGGAGCACCCTCCTGCACTGTAAACCCCTCATCTCTAGCCCCACCCCAGAGCCCGCACCCCCAGCCAGACCCCTCACCCCCTGCCCCAACCTGGAGCCCCCTCCTGCACTCCGAACCCCTCAGCCCCAACTGGAGTCCCCTCCCCCACACCCCAATCCCCTGCCCCAGTCCGAAGCCCCTCCCGCACCCTGAACCTCTCCTTTCTGGTCCCACCCTGGAACCCGCACCCCCAGCCCAGAGCCCATACCCCCTCCCACACGCCAACCCCCTGCCTCAACCCAGAGCCCCCTCCCATACTCCAAACCCCTCTGCTCCTGCCCCAGCCCCCTCTTGCACTCCAAACCCCTCATCCCTGGTCCCACCCCAGAGCCCACACCTCCAGCCAGAGCCCTCATCTCCTCCCATATCCTAACCCCCTACCCCAGCCTGGAGCCCCCTCCCGCACCCTGAACTCCTCATTTCTGGCCCCACCCCAGAACTCGCACCGCCAGCAGGAGCTCTCCCCCCCCCCCCCCCGCACCCCAACCTCCAATTTCGTGAGCATTCATGTCCCGCCATACAATTTCCATACCCAGATTTGGCCCTCAGGCCAAAAAGTTTGCCCACCCCTGAGCTAAAGCATCTTAAGTTTTCTGATCCTTGCATTCTTTGTTTCTATAAATGCAAAGTTTACAAGAAAATCTCTTGATTACTGCCTGTCACGGATCCTAGTGAGCATCCACTCCTGAGCACCCTCTAGGACTGCTGGGGAGGGGGTGGGGGGGATACAAGCCTCTGTGCTGTGGATCCCTTGGGGTGTGTTAAGCTTCTAAAGCCTCAGCAGATTGCCACACTGGTTCCTTCCTTGGCCTTTCTGGCACATTTCCTGGGCACTGACGCTCAGTCTGTTACCCCATCATAGAAATGGGGCTCCTTAGCCTCCAAAACCCATCACTGATACCCAAGATGTCCCAGTTACTTAAATACACCTCTTTCCCACAACTCCACCCCGAAGCTTCTGGTTGCAGAATAACTCTCTCAGGGGCACGCAGCAGTTATGAAACAGTGAACATACACCCACTCTGCTCCGTCTAATTTCTTTAATCTTTTTTATACTTAATCATGTCAAGCACAGAGGAGTTCAGATCATACAAAGCAACAAACACAAAATGCATGTCCCTGCCTCAGTTTCCTCACCAATCCAGGGCACTCTTGGGGCTGGGATCTGAGTCCCTGGGGTTATCCCGAGTATTGGGGCCATCTGAGCTCAGGAAAGTGGTCAGGGCTGCCCTGGCCTATGAAGCTACTGCATGCTGGGTGACCTCTCCCTGCTTGAGCCCCTCAGCCAGCTTCTGTGACCTTGCTCTCTCTTTTGCCCTACACTTCCTTTTCCTGTCTGGTTCCCCCATTCCTCTGTTTCTTTATTGCAACCCTACCTGGTCTCTCTTGTTCTCCTCCTGGTAAGTTTCCACTGCTCATAACTTCCCCTCTCCCTCCAGAGGAACCAACTTTTTTAGCATAACCTTTGTGAGGTCTAAGTACAGTTGTTAACTGTTAATATTTCCTGTTGTCCCTGTCTGGTGTATCTGCTGTAAGGCCAGACACATACATATAGACACAGATGATAAAGCAGTTTTTCAAAATACAGTTTTGCAATATCAGTCAGAATTAAAAAGTTGTACTGATAGCCTCAATTCATCACACTGTCATTTGGCTACATGTATAAATACCAATAATGTTAAACTTATTGCTCATTTGTAATGTTCTATTTTTCTAATATCTTAATTAGGGCTGAACAGTTGAATCTAGCAGTAATGCTAAAAGAGCTGTTCTATAAATTGAGGGTAAGAAGCTAAAATTATTTTCTGAGCGTAGAGGTCATATTCCTTCTGGAAATATCTTTTTTTCTTAGAAGTATAAGCTGATTTCTTAATTATTCTACAAAAACTAGGATCTTAAAATCAGTTTTAATAGTGGACAAGAGCAGATATGTTTTTCCAAACCCTGACAGAAATTGAGCTTTCTTGTTCCCACTCACCCTCCTGGGTGTGTTGCCAAAAAGGGCTGTACAGACTACTGGCAGTGTCTTACCCATATCAGTCAGGGCACCCCCGATGGGAGTGCTTAGTGAAACACCCTCTTCTTCATTAAGAGCAGACCTCTCAGTGACCTCAATAGAAGTGGGATAAGGCCTTCAACTTCTGAGAGATGCAGTGTTCAAATGCCCATAGTTAGTTTATATAATAAGAGACGTCATGTTATTTTATTTTATTTCAAAATACTTTAAATATTTTATTGTATATTCATGTCATATTAGAGGCAGTTCAATAAAAGGCTATTAGAACACAGTTTTCTTTGTATACATTTCCTGGGGAGAGTTCACTACCATTAATACTTGTAACATACACAGATTTAAAATATAGTTTCCTATATTCCTGTTAAATGACATTGGAAAAGACATATAGACATCAGAGCACTGGTTAAAAACAATTTGTTTTTGCTAAAGATGGCTTCAGTTTGCACGTTGTGTGTGTGTGTGTGTGTGTATATATATATATATACATGGGTGAATGCAGTAAGAGGGCCCCATATGGTTCAACAGAGAAAAATTCTCCCAAGGCTGTGTGGATGGTAAACAGCATGAGTGTATAGAAAATGTATAGCAGAAGCAGTTGCAATTAGAAAGAATCCATAATAGTTACACATGCATAGCTGGAATACTTCTCAAGTAATATGAGTGAGGCTCTTCTGGTACAGCCGGAGCTGGGCATGTGCTTTTCTGTGTGTGAATACTGTGCTTTGAAAGCTCCTTTATGATTCACAAAAGCAGCTGCTTTAGAGCTGGAGTGGCTGCAGAGTTTTTGCAATTCATTTAATAGGTATATCGCAGGCTGCTCCCATCTGTTTTGAAGATTTGGGAGAGTTGAGTATTGGGAATTTACTTGTTCACCAGTGGCAGTGACAAGGAAGTACACAGTGTTGTTGTTCATTCAGAGTGAAGTAGTCCTTTCTCGACTCATTTAAGGACTGTGGATCAAAGCTAGCAAGAAGACCTACTAAAGTCTACTCAAAATGTGAGTTGGCTTTAGTTGGGCAATCAATATAAATTTTGTAAAGTCTTCAGAAAGGTAGCTCATGCTCAACTTTGCATTAAAAATGTTGAAGAAGATTCCTAAGCTAGAGTTCTTCAAGTATCTCCAATAATAGTAACATTTCAGATGTTAGCACTCAATACAAAGTCTTTTCATTCCAGTGATTAAGTAAAAAAAAGTAGGTTTTTTAGGGTCTTCATTTCGATTTTCAATAACTGCTAAATGTTTCGGGTTTTTTTTTTTTTTTTTTTTTTTTTACATTTTTGTCCCTTGGTATAACGTTTTTGCTACCTATTCCTCTGGTAGTCAGTCAAATCAGGAAGCTTGCAATGACTGCACAATAGCTAATCTATACCTGTACACTGTGCTTGTAATGTACTGTATCCATCACATGTCATTTTAAACCCACTATTTAAGTGAAAATAAATAGCAGAGATATGATCTTCTCAGAGTGTCCACTTGGTTTTCAGCTTTGGGATAACATTTCTTATAGAAAAATCTTATATAATTTAATGGGAATGAAACTAATAGGGTTCTAAAGTACTGTCAAAATCTAAGCTGGAAAAGAGACAAGGAGATCTTCCTTTCTACAATGGGTTTTGTTTGTTTGTTTTTGGTTGGCTTTTTGTTTTAAACCAGACAGAATTGTATCAAAGAGTTATGGTTCTCTATTATATTTTATAGGATTTTCCATAAGGGAGAGATAATGTATTAGTAAATGTAAACAAAAAAAGGGGGGGATGATGAGAGAGAGAGAGGGGGTGTGATTATTGAGAATCATTTATAACCATATATAAAGTTTCAGTAATGCAAAAGCAAAACACTTCCTTCATAAAGGCGCCTGTATCTTGGATTCAGAGTTGGCTAACATTTGTCAGAACAGTTTTCTGGCAAAGAGTAATCTAATATGAAATGCAGTTTTCAAATTTCAGATTTGAGCTTTGAAAAATCCCATATTAGACTTGAACAAGGAGGTCACTCTTAATGGTGTAACACAAGACAGGAAATGTCACAGTTAAGATTAGAAGCCAAACTGATACATCTTGCCACCCTCTACTCTGTTGTCCATTGTGAGTAACTGAAAGACTTCTCTCAGTCTCACAGTGTTAGCAAGAACACCCTTTCAGTCCATCATCCCCGGTTGTGTCTAGACAACTCAATTCCTCAATCAGAAAACGTAAGTCATCCTGGCTTGTTCACTGCCGATGTCTTAAAATCCTAGTTAGACAGCAATATTTTCATTGTGTTGTACAGGAACAATTGCCTGTACAAAAATTACTTACAGATATTATATAAGATGAAGGAGAGGGATGGGCTAGTGCTATGAGCAGAAGAGTTAGAGAATCCAAGGTTCTGTGATCAGCTCTGACAGCAGCTCTCCTTGTGGCTTTGGGTAAGTCACTTCATCTCTCTGCCTCTGTTTACCTATCTGTAAAATAGGGACAATAAAACTGAGCTACCTCAGAATACTGTCAGGATGTATTAGTAAGTGCTGTGAAGTGCTTAGGAGATGAAAGGCACTGTAAAGTGCACAGTATTATCATCTGAAATCATTGCTATACCCTTTAGAAATGTAATTCCTACTTAACCCATACTCTACAGAATCTTTATGTTACTGTTGATGGAAAAACACTTATTTGCATGAAACAGGATAAATATTTTCCAACTTAGCTACATTTACTGACCATATTGACTCAGATGGCCCAGCATATTGGTTTTTGTATCTTACTGACACATTGCAATAAAACAGTGTTTCCTGTTCCCTCCCGAATGTGCAGCCCAAGTGTAATAATGAATTCCAGTGTTTTGAATAAAAAACAGTTCTTTGTCACTGTTTAATGCTTGTATCCCCCTGACTATTTATCAGATTTCTCTCTCTCTCTTTTTTTTAAGATGTGTGACCCTTGGAAATAAAATGTGCTAAAAATGGTGTTTAAAATTTCACTTATCATGGATTGTAAATTGGCCTGTGTGTCAGAGAGAAAGGAAAAAGCATACACTTCCACAGAACTGTATATATCTCCAAGTTTTTACAGGAATGCTGAAAAGAAACCCAGAAATGTGCATCTTGAAAGACTTGTTATTAAGAAAAACCAAAATAAACATGAATCTTGTAACTGCTAAGCAAAATGCTGGAGCAAAACAGCTTTTCTGAATCTGATCTGCTTCTAATACCACATTTGCTGGTGCCAGACTGAGACTTACTTTGGATACCGATAGAAACCATCTCCTCGTGCTAGATGAAGCAGTTGAATACATGCCCAAAAAGCCTGGGGTTATTTGGATGAGTAGATGGAGGCATGCAGCGATGATTGAATTTGAATCTGTTATGAGAGCAAGTATTCATTCACTCACTAAACAAAGTCCTGAACAGAAATAACCTAAGCTCATAAATGTAGGGTACTCTGCACAGATGGTTTGGTAGCTGTTGCAGTAACTTACAGAAATTTCTAGGCTCCCATTTTCAGAGGTAGTTATATGGATTAAATGCTTTATTCTCTTATATTCTTTTTAAAGAAGCTTTTAGAGGACATTTTACTAGTAGGGAAGCTTCCTGGGGCAAGTGACCTCATAGTTAACTTTCAAATCCATAATCTTAGTCAAGATTAAACACATGACCAGATTTCCTCCCCCAACCCCCAATTTAGCCCCGATCCTTTTTTTATGGTTGAATTAAAAAAAAAAAAGTGGGCTGAGTTCTCACAGAAACCAGCATGGCATTAGACTCTGGTACAGATCACAGAGGGGCAGTGATGTTTTACTTCTCATTTGCCTTGAAGACTTCTTAGCACACAAGATTTTTTGCAGGAAAATAGGAAGGGTGGGGCTGGCACTGCTCTGCCCAAGAAGCTTTCATTTGTATGCTATTATTGTACTGTACGTCTCCGCTGCCCTGAGTTTGTATGCTGTCTTGCCACATTCTCTCTGACGCTATGCAAGAGAATTGGAGAATAAGCACATTATGGGGGGTAACGTGATTGGTCTTCTGGGAGGATGTCAGTTTCTGTGCCCTTCAGCATCCTTTGCTACGTGGTGCAGGGAGCAGCATTGATGTAGTTTAATTTGAAGAAAGGAAAAATCATTGTGAACCACCCTCAAACCTGATGATGAAATGAAACCGCTCAGGAGTGAAACAGCGCAAAAAGCGCACTCGAAATGCTGTCTCCACTGGCATCAGCAGCAAGATTCATTGACTTGAGTGGGGCCAAGATTTCACCCTTTGAAAGAGCTTTATTACTTTCAGCAAGTAAAAACAGAGTTACCTAACAAATACAGAGCTAAAAAACCTGTTTGTTTTGTGAGAATGAAATAAATGAGTGACTAATAGTTGCACAGATGAGTTAATATCTGTTCTGGCCTACATAGTGTAAATAAGGGTTTCCTAATGCATAATATCCATGGTTGCCCTAGCGTGCCTATTAGTATCCAATATCTACATATAATGCAGCTATTTGAAATAACTGTGGTTATTTAAGTATTTTATCCACTTGTATTTTGGGGTTTTCTTTTATGAACTATAGTACAAATATGGCTGATAAAAATGTGAGTATGAAAGGGCATAAGTGATATAAAAGTTGCTACATAGGAGTAACTAATTCCATCTGTAACTTATGCTGTAACTTTTTTTTAAACTACACGAGTGCTGTCATTTCAAACTTTTACAATGGGGAAATATTTCTCTACAGCTGATTAGTTGTTTTTGACCTCCCACAGCCTCTGACATTGTCCCCAGTCATAAAAACAGACAGCTGCTGTTGTTGGCTGGAGGCATTTAGTGTTGGAAAAATCTGTGCCACAATGGATGAAGGTGACAAAGTAGAAAAAACTGTTAAAATGATGGAAAGGCTCTGCTCCCTCAGGGAAGGCAAGGGTTAGAAATTTGAACACTTCTGGCTTTGGGTATGTGCTAAGATGAGGGATTCTAAATCAGATCAGAGTATTTGGAAGTAGGGCATCTCCCAATACCAGACTTCCAACCTCAGCACCACCAAAGATGAATGGAAATAATTCCAATAATCCATCCACAAACCCTGTTCATATTTTCATATTTGTAGAAGCTTATTTTGGGCAACACTTTACCACACTGCTTTTCACATACATATCCCTGCTCAACTAGTCCCCAAAGATCTACATGGGAGACATGAAACTTCTTTTCTCCCATTCTTGATGCCTTCAGCCTCTCTCCCAGTCCCTTTCTAGTCCTTTTAGCAACTCTGTTTGTTTCTTTCCACGCTCCATCCCTGACCTCTCCATAGCATCCTGCAGCAGATGCCTACCTCACCAGTGTAACTGCCTCAGTTTACCCACCAGTTCTCTCTTTACATCCAGCAGTTTCAGTGCTTTTGACCTTCCAGCCAAAGCAAAAGTTAATGTGTTCTCAGGTTAAACCGAAGTCCCCAAAAAAAGAACATCCTTGGCCATTGCCGGAACACAGTCTTCACCCTCTTGACACAGTGCTGTCACAAGAGCCATTTTGCCCTCCTAGGCTAAGCAGTCCCTCAGTCCTTCCCTCTTCCTGCAGGAGATTTTTCTCACCAGTCACCACCACTAGGTGGGATCATCAGGGAGCTCCAGCTCTCCCTGTACTCAGGGCAGGAGCGCTGGGACTCTAAACCATGGGTCACAGCAGGTCCTAAAGACAAGACTAGTTTCATAATTCACCGGGCCAGTCCCTACTACTGCATGTCAGAATCTTCACTCTTCTTCACAGCTCACCAGTTATCTCTTCGCCATCTCTTACCCTCGCCAGGGCTCCTTCTTTTCTCACCCATCTCTAGGCCTCTTCACCATAGTCCCCCCTGGGCTGCCTTCCCAGCTCCCTTGGTGAAGAGCCTCTTTCCAGGTCTTGCCCTCTCCCTGGTCTCTACCAAATTGATTATGGAGTTAGTATTATCTAGTATTGCAGTCACCCAGTCCTAGTTACATGTTCCCTGGAGTTCATCTCCCGTCAGTGTCACCAAACTGCATTACACAGAATGCCCATCTCTCTGACATGTCCGGATGTGACGTTCCCCTCTGGTGTTATCCGGACCAGTGATCTACTAGGTCACTCCAATCCTGGACTCTGGGAGCCAGCCTTACCCTGCTCTGCTGTAAGAACCCCCACTGGGCTGCTCATGCACAGCCTCTGGCATGTAAGCCGCTCCCAGCTACTTGCAACCAAATGACACTAGCCAATATCTCCAGTCCCAGACACAAGCCTAGGAACCTCCGTCTTGCAATGTCCAATTATGCCTGCTGGACGCTGGCAAGCTTATGAGTTCACCAATTTAACAAAGAAATTGATATGTAGCAGGCTTGTTATCCCAAGGGGAGTCTCTGACACACTTCAAACTAAACACACTGCTTCAGATAGAATAAACAAACACATTTATTAACCATAAAAGATAGATTTTAAGTGATTATAAGTCAAAGCATAACATGGTCAAATGAAAGAATGCGTTTTGCTTTAATAAGCTGATCTTAACACTTTTAATGCCCTTACAAACTTAGATGCTTCTCACCACAGGCTGGCTGGTTGCCCTTCAGCCAGGCTCTCCCCTTTGAACAGCACTTCAGTCACTTTGTGGTGATGTCTGTAGATGGAGGTGGGGGGGGGGAGGGGGGAGAGAGAGAGAGAGAGAGTGAGTGAGCGCATGGCAAACGTGTCTCCCTTTTATCATGTTCTTTCTTCCCTCTTGGCTTTGCCCCCCCCCCTTCAGAGTCAGGTGAGCATTACCTCATCGCAGTCCCAAACTGACCAAAGGAAGGGGGGCGACTCACTCGAGAGTCCAACAGATCCTTTTGTCCTTGCCTAGGCCAGCGTCCTTTGTTCCAGTGAGGCTGGGCTGGGTTTGCCCCATACATGCCCTGATGAGGTGTGAACTGCCTCTCTGCTCTTGGAGAGTTTTTGCCTGGGCTCATTTTAAGCCATGAAGACACATTTTCAGCCTCATAACTATATACATGAAATTATAACCTGTAACAACAATTACTATAACATCACTATAACAACAATGCTCAGTGCATTGTGAGCCTTCCAAAGACACCCAACATGACAAACTTTGCATTGGATACACACAATCATTTTACAAGGATGAACATGGGGTGCGGGTGTCGTCCCCCCCCCCCCCCCCCCGAGGTACAGAGCATCACACCAGAATGGATGTCTCTGCCAACTCAAGCATAAAATGTCCAAAACGCCTTATCTTCCCTTCCAAGCCTTCTCCATTATCCCCATTCTTTCTCATAGTTCACAGCTTTGTCACAGACCCATAACTAAGAATTCACTTTGACTTCTGCCTCTCCCTTCCCCAAAACATTCAAGCAGTGCCCAAATCTTTCCAGTTCTTCCTCCACAACGTCTCTAAGATTCCCCATTTTCTTTCTAACACTACAGTTAAAATGCTTGCTCAGTCCTTTATTTCCCATCTTGATTACTCCAACTTTGTTCTCGCTGTTTCCCTGACCCTACATATTGCTTTGATCTTGTCACCTCACTCTTTGGATTCCTCCACTGAATTAAGTTTAAAGTTCCATCAAAGCCTCTTCCTCCTTACTTATCTTCATTTTGTATTGTTTTACATCAGCCTCACATCCTCAATGTTTATGCCTGACTTATTATACTGTTTGTCCACATCTCACAGCAATTTCTAGGTCTTCTTCCATGATGCCATACACAGAAAGCCTTTCCTGAACTCATCCACAAGGCCACTACTCAAGGCCACTCAATACATTTAGGTCAGCTGGAATAAGCAGGGAAATCATAGTTCATTCCTATGACTTTACTAATATATAATACTTTAATCAGATAAGTAATTCCGTAGTGGTTCCGTGGTAATTTTGCATGCAGTGATGCCACCTTCTCCTAAAATGCTGCTAGATTTTGAAATACAAGAACAAAATGCAGCTTCAGAGCTAACTAAGGGTAAAGGCCTGCATATGCATTGTTACTCATTACAGTGTCAGATAACAAACCACTTCAAACAGATTTGGTATTCTCAGACTCTAACTTAATATGCTACTAAGAGGGAATGCCAAAAGCTAATGAAGGCTGTTGTGCAGCTCTGGAAACAGAAAAATCTGCTCATACCATCCAGAAGTTTGAAAAAATCAAAGAAGTGAGGGTGAGCAAAGCAGGAGCAGGGCATGGGGAAGAGAGACTTCTCGTGTATGCACTAAAAGTATATTGTGTTTTAAGATAGACTATGGGCTTGGTCAGCTTTCTTATTACAAAAAGAATGATAGCGTTAATTCTTCCTAATTTGTAATCTGTGCATTGAATTATGTTAACTGTCTGAGACGGCCTACGTGGTGACATACAACTTTGCAGGAACATAGTGTTACCTCTAAAAATAAAATGCTATAGTACATTGAAATGGGCACTATTGATTTGTGTCAGAGTGCTTTCCAGTATAATAATTGCAAAAGGCTAAGACCAGGTTTTCATAACTATTTCCTGTGAGAGTTGTTGTTTCCTGTGCATAGGTGATCAAATCATGACTATAAACCCATAGTCATGGCTTTTTCTTTTTGCTTCATATAGTAAACAATTTTAAATCAATTCTAAGAAATTAACAGCGTGTACAGCAGGGGTGAAAGTAACTTAAAGGACTTACCGGTACTGCCGGAGTCCGGGGGGGGGGGGGGGGGGCTCAACCGGAAGGGGCGTGGCCTCAACTGGAAGAGGTGGAGCCTTTGGAGCCAAGGGCCCTTTAAATCTCCGCCGGAGCTACCAGCTGTGGAGGCGGCTGGGAGCCCCGGGGGCCATTTAAAGGGCCCTGGACTCCGGCTGTTGCTACCGCAGCGGAGCCCCAGCCCTTTAAATTGCTGCCCGAGCTCCACTGCCGGAGCCCTGGGGTAACGGTGGCGGCCGGGGGCTCCGGCAGTGATTTAAAGGGCACAGGTCTCTCGGCCACCACTACTGCAGCGGAGGCCCTGGCCCTTTAAATTGCCGATGGAGCTCCAGGGGCTCCCGGCTGCTGCCGCTACCCCAGGGCTCCGGCAGTGGGGCTCGGGCGGCAATTTAAAGGGCCCAGGGATCCGGCTGCCACTACCGCCCACGGCTCTTTAAATCGCCGCTGGAGCCCCGCTGCTGGAGCCCCCGGGATAGCGCTGGCAGCTGGGGTCTCCGGTGGTGATTTAAAGGGCCCGGGGCTCCCAGCCACCTCCACTACCCGGGGGCTCCAGCAGCGGGGCTCTGGCGGCAATTTAAAGGGCCTGGGGAAGTTGGTCTGGTACGGCATACTGGCTCTTGCCGGTACGCCGGACCGGACCGGCTTACTTTCACCTCTGGTGCACAGTCATTTTACTTCTCAAATTGTCTATATTTAACACACGAAAAATAGTTCTAGTCCCCGTGTTTGTGACTAGAATCATTGAAGACAAGGTGATTCCATACTAATGAATTGTTAAAACCAGACTTAGGTTAAAATATTGTTCTGACAGATGTAGGCATGATCCTGAGAGATGCAGAGTACCTGCAACTTCTGTTGACTTCAGTGGGATTTGTGGATGCTCAGCACCTCTCAGGATTGAGCCTTTATTCAGCAGAGTCCTTACCATCAGTTAGTTGCATCTAGGTGACCTAGAGCAGGGTTTCCCACCCAGGGGTCCACTGTCTCCTGAGAAAAGCAACAGAGGGTCCTGTGGCACCTTTAAGACTAACAGAAGTATTGGAGCATAAGCTTTCGTGGGTGAATGCCCACTTCATCAGACTGGTCTGACTGGTCTGATGAAGTGGGCATTCACCCACGAAAGCTTATGCTCCAATACTTCTGTTAGTCTTAAAGGTGCCACAGGACCCTCTGTTGCTTTTTACAGATTCAGACTAACACGGCTACCCCTCTGATACTTGTCTCCTGAGAGTTTGTAGGGTTGATAAGGAGGAGCTCTTTATTTCCAAAGGAATTTTAAGATGTAGCAGACTCCTGGAGATTAACAGATTCACACATCAAAACTTTTCTGTTGCATTCTTACGCCTGGGAAAAGACCAGAGTAATGACACTTCAGTGAGTGACCAGAGTTTCAAAGGTGTGTCTCTGCAGCGGTGTATTAGAATACAAATAAGGTCAGCAATACATAGTGCCTCATTAAGTGAGCAGTTTTGTTTGTGGTCCAGATGATCTATTACAAAAATTGTTACTTCTCCTCCTCTATGGCATTTCACCTTCATGCTCTTTATATTTGGGCAGCTGCCCAGGTAACCAAAGAACCAGAACCAGACCTTTAAAGTGGGACAGGAAGCCTCCATTAGAATAGGCTTGGGGAAACTTGTCCTTCATAATAACCTTTGTTAAAGGGACATTTGTCAACTGGAAACATAATCTTTTTTAAAAACGAGTTAGCGGTAAATGCAGATAGTGCATCTGCCCTTGAGCATCCTTTCAATTTTTGTGGGTTTACAAACAGTCTCCTATTTTAAAATATATATATTTTTTCTCTTGTGTTCCTGTGTACAAGACCCCAAAACATATGACAAGAGAAACTGCCAACAGTGAAACTGACCCCAAAGTGCTGTCTAATGCGCAAACTAAACTAAGATTTTTTCCCTCCTAATCTGTCAATTTCAAGACTTAAAAGTGGTTCAGATTTCCCCATGAAAAAGGGCTGAATGAGTGCAAGCATAGAAAAATTTAACACAAAAGGAATTATGAGTAATTAAAAGGAAGGATTAGAAGGAGTTTAACAATAACAGGCACTACCATTGCCCAGTAAATCTGTACTATGGAAACTCGCTTTTCCACCGCATTGAGGAGTTGGTGGGCATTTGGGATCTGATCCTGACCATTGGTTTTGCTATTGATTTCAATGGTAGCTGGATCAGATTCTTTGTGGGCAACTTTGCAAACTCTTATTTTGGCAGGATATATGATGTACCTATAGAAATTAAGCACTGCCATGTTGTATGCTCACTAGCAAAGAGGCATTTGGAGATGGATAAATTGCCCAATGTTATGTGTTTGAGAGAGTGATGTAGTCTCAGACACCAGCTGTTTTTTTCTCTTGCCCTTATGTCCTCCTCTCATGTCTATCCTTCTCTCTTCAGCTGACATTTCTCCGGAAGAAATGGTTTGGTATATATTTGGATGGGTCAAACAAACTCTGTGCTGTATCACTGACTTTTGCATAACATGGCTGAATAATCAAGTTTCATTTCACAAACAGGTCTGAAGCAATCATTGTTGATCCAATGAAAAACAGAGGTCAGTTTCAAAACTAAATCAGGTCTCAATTTATTTTATTACCTTAAAAAGATAATTTCTCCTTGCACTCATTCCTACCATTTCCTGATTTGGCCTTTTTGAAGCCATTCTTCTTTTCTGCTGAGACTCTGTTGTTGGTTGAGTAAAATGTCATTGTCTTGCTTTTCTTAGGTGTCTGCCTTATCTTGTTACATGTTTTCTCTCTCATTTTTCTTTTGTCTCCCTATCTTCTCACTCTATCATCTTTGACATTCTCTGCCACCTCAGGGCGTCTAGCATCACATGCTACTAGTACTTCTCACTTCTAACTCCAGTAATTTCATGTCAGTCAGATGAGTGCTGGAATTAGAAGCTGTCCATAGAGCCCTACTACTGCATTTTTCATGCTGACAAAGAGGCTCTCAAGATGAATGCAGCATGTAAAGTCAGCTATATATCCAGTAAACTACAGTAGACAGCATTACTCCTGTCCCAAGCCATCATACCCAAAAGTTTTGGTACACCCTGGGATATCCACAGTGCTAAAAATATACCTGCACAAAAATAAAGTCTTAAGGGACAAATGCTCATGCTCTATCACCTGGCTGAAAGGGGCAAAAAAGTTTTCAAAGCCTGTGATAGGCAGATCAGATGATTTATATTCAAGATATCAAAGGTAAAGAACTTGTCTCCTGCAAAACATTCCCCACGAGAAGTAGTTGCCATGTGGGTGGACACACAAAGATAGACACTCAAAAACAACACTGCAGGGTGGCCATCTCATCCTCAGTGTATTCTTTCCTTCATACAATACTTCAGAGCTGATGCTCAAGCCATTGTTTTTGGGAGCACAATGTTGCACGTGCTAGTGCCTCAGCAAGTCAGAAATGATTTACATTAAGAATTTTTCAGTTTACATTCTAAATTAGGCAAAACTGTTTTATCTCCCTAGTTGTGTGCTGCTGATAGAATCCTGCTGTAGGATCTTTGGACCTTTATGGGGCTGATGAATAGGAAAATATATGCATGCTTCCTGGAAATTTTTCCTTTCTTCAGCTATTAGGTCCACAGATCTAACTCATCCTGTCCATGATAAGGGGTTGCTATAGAGCTGCTAAATGAATAATAAAGTTCTCTTCCTCTCATTTTTTATAGTGAAAACTGTTTTACTCGTAATAAGAATTTAGTCTGTTAGAAGGGACAGTTTCATAGCCATGGAAGTTTGGCAAGAGGGGTGCGCCCCTGCACAAATGACTGAGAGCTCTGAGTTCTGCCTCAGAGCTGCCCATAGTCTGCAGACTCATAGCTGGATTTATAGACCTTAATACTTGAAGGAAGGAAACGTTGGGTAAGCATTTTTTAGACATTTGCTCTTTCCCCAGGCTGTCTTGGGTGGATGGGAAGTCCTAGTTTGAGAGGATTTCACATTTAGGACTTTGGTCCTAATTTGTAGGTTTTATTATTTCCTCTTAGCACATGTGCAAGATGAGCTCCAGATGGGCACACTGTTAAATACATCAAAATAAACAAATCCGTTGTCCTCACTGGAGCTAGCATACAGGGAGTTTAGGCAAGTAAGAACAATACTTGGCATGTTTTCAAATACTATTATTTTTCTTCAGTGTTTTGGGTGTAAACTAATAAAGAAACTTGAAAAATGCATCCTTTTTAAAAGAGTAACTTAACTGATCCTCAAAATAACTTTATGGTCCTGTCATGTCATATCATAACACCAACATGGTGCATGCTGAAGCATCAAAAGGGAGCAGGTGCTGACTAACCAGGATTTTAGGAGACCTGAACAAAAATATAAAAGTTAGGTGGGTGCTAATGTATTTTCTACTCATTATTCAGAACATAGTACATGATTCACTACCAGTACGAGAGAGAACAGTAGAGTTTTATGGAAACCTTTGAATTACATACAGAATCAGAAATATAGTGTTGCTTATAAGTCCTTGAATTAGAATTCCAGTTTAAAGACTAATTAGTCTCTGGCACACACATGATGGGTTAGGTGAAGAGATGGTTGCATTTGATTATGGATCTCTGACTGAAAGTTCCAGAGTAGATCTATAAAAAGGCCCAAATAGGATGATTAACCTTGCACAACACCCAGAGTTAAAAATAATTGTGTGCTCGTATTGACTGTCTAGTCTGGTGCAAGTAATAAGATTTGAACAGTTTCATTACTGCTTGGTAGGTGCTAGAGTATAGGACCCCTTTCTCTTTTATGCTTAGTAAATAGTTTTCCTAGAACCATCAATGTTTGCACAGTAAGTGAAGTGTGTAGCTTCTCTATATTTCACGTGACATGGAAAAACCCCCACCATTGGCACGATCTGTAGATCAATTCTGAATGGAAGTTAGTATATTGAAGAATCTTGTGGGAGTTATGTTAGCCTGGTGTATTGAAAGTGCACAGTGCTAAACATTTTGTCACTGGGGAATATATTTACCAAGGAAAATAATACAGCGCTAATGAATACAGGGGAAAGAAACAGACAATAATGGAAGAAGTTGTCAGTGCTGCTAATTTTTTTATTTAAGAAATGCAAGCTTGTACTATATTACAGAGTATAAAAAGCTTAGGCAATAGTATTAAAGGCTGTTTAAAATTATATATGAGGATGCTGTGCTATTGCCAACAACACTTTCATGCCAATAGTATTTTCCCTCCTTCTGTGTAATGTTTTATGGTTTAGTTTGCCTGATCAGTACTACTGGCCAAATCCTTCACTCAAACCAAAAGAAAGAAGCCAAGATGAATCTGTGCCATGTCATGGCTAATGCAGTGTTGGTTTGTTCAGTTTTTACAGTTACAATTTACAGTATTTAGCAAGCAGTCATTTACCGACATTCATAGCATCTGTTGGGTTGCTTAGTCTGTATTTAATATGAAGAACAAAAATGGGCCCAAACCAAAACCCTAGGCCTGAGCCCCCTAAATTAGGGCCAAGTTGAGATCCAGGTGTGGATCCTAACTGCCCATCTGTGCTTTCAGAAACAAGAGATTTTGAAACTGCTGTTTGATTTGACTTGCTTGAAGTGTAAATTTTGACCTGTACATTGTTTCCCTTCTTAGCAAAACAAATAAAAAACAGATAAACAAACCACTATGGAACTCTGAGCCATATCCTGTTCTCTCTCCATAGCACAACTCCTGTCAATGTCAGTGAGTTATATGCATGGATCAAAGGCAGCATATGGTCTTTATACTTTTTTTTTAAATGAAGACATGTTGCCTGCAGAAATGCAAACCTACCAATCATAATCAAAGTATATAGGAGGAACTAAACTTATTTATAGGCTCAAATTTCAGAGTTTAATATCTGCAGATTATCCCCACTGGGTACTTTGTTTACTCAGATGTATCTGAGTAAAAAATATTTCATGTGGACCAAAAGTAGCCAAATTGGGAGCAGGGGAAGGCACCAAAATAAAGATGTGGAGCCCAATCCACTGTTACTCTGAACATTTACACATGTGCCACGTGAGTGTGAAACACTGCCTTCTGATTTTAGTAGTGTCCTATACCTACTTTTCACTTCTATTTAAATGGTCACACAGGGCAGGGACAATGGAGAATCTGGTTCATTGTATCTATTTGTTTATGAAAAAGCGACTAGGTAAGTGTATTAGTAATTTAAACAGCCACTTTTAAACAAGTTGGATTAATTTGTCTCTTTAAGCTTTCTTCAAGGTTAGGGATGTAAGTTAGCCCCAGTTGTCTTTATTTAATTTGAGCATTTGAAAGACTAGCCTTTTGGTAGTTTGTAGATATTTTATACCTGCGTTTGAGCTAGTCTTTTCTTTCTTGGCTTTTTGTAAGTGTCTTATCTTGAACAAAGTGTAATAGCTGATCAAAGCTATCAGTGGCATATCCATTTCATATTCAGAAAGAAATAACACTTCACATTTGTATAACAACCAAAAATTATGTAAGCCTCTGACTCCCACTGAGAGAGCGCTACATATTAGACCAAATTACAGATACGTCAAATGAAGCATAGAAAGGTTAAGATCAAAATGCTCAAAAGTGGTGTTTGATTTTAGGTACCTCCAGTTTTGGGTGCCTAGTTGCCTGGACATGGGAAACAAAATGTAAAAGGCCTTGCTGACCACAGTTATTTATTACAAGTAACATACAAAACAAAACCTTTAAAACCCTCTCCCTTTAAGGGCTAAGACAAAATATACCAAGTTTTCCTTCCCTTCATACAAGAAGGGAAAAGGTGCTAGGCTTATCTCGGCCTGACAGTGCTAGGCTTGCTCGCCATTAGACTTCCCAGCAACTTCCTTCCTCCTTCTCTTCCCCCCCCCTTCAATCAGGACAGGAAGCTGTGACCCTCACTTCCCCATGCATGGAGTGGGGTATATTCACCCCCATCATAGTGCCCAGCTTGAAACACTGTTTCTGATTTTCAAAGGTGTTGAGTATCCCACAGCTAACCTTTGATTGCATTTAGAGCTGTGGGTGTCTGGCTTCTCTCATTATCAGGCTGAAGATGTATCAGAGTGGGCACCTAAAAGTGGAGGCACTCAAATTAGAGGTCACTTCTGAAAATTGATATAATTGACTTGTGCAAGTCAACACACAGTAAACCAGATACACCTCAACCCCGATATAATGCTGTCCTCGGGAGCCAAATTTTTTTTTACCACGTTATAGGTGAAACCGCGTTATATCTAACTTGCTTTGATCCACTGGAGTGTGCAGCCCCGCCCCCGCCCGGAGCACGGCTTTACCGCGTTATATTCAAATTCGTGTTATATCGAGTCGCGTTATATCGGGGTAGAGGTGTACTTAAATTCCAATTGAAAATGTCCTTTTAAAACAAAACAAAACCTAAGAACCAGCCTCATCCTAAGAGTACCTGCAAATCCCAGGCTCTTTAGCACATTGACTACATAACCTCCTGTGTAACCTCTACCCATTTCATTACACAGAATCTACCACTAAAAAGTGTAATAGAATTTCCATGCTTTGTTTTAAGGCTAACGGAAAGGAACAATAGAATCACTGGAGATTAACGGGAACATAGTGAGACGGGGGAGTATAAATTTGAAGTATAGATTACATTTCAAACAAAGTACATCCTATAGTTCATACCAAACTCTAAACATGCACAAAGATTCAGACCACTATGCCTTTGTTTTGTTACCTCACTAGAAGAAAATATATATATTGGCTTTATATTTCTTTACACCTTACACAAAAAATAACTTAGGCTGATCCATGTGATGTTTCAGTGAATTGGTTGGCACAGAAATATAGAAAGAATAAAGTTGTGCAACAGACATAGCGATGGGATTGTTCTTCATGTCCCATAAAGTGCTGGTCCCCATTCATTTAAAAAGAATAGTATGGGAAATCCGGAACTATAACTAACTTGGCTGGAGATATTGGACTCTAAGTATGTGCTAACAAATTAAGTATTCCTGACATGCAAATATAGTATTTAAAATTATCTGCACAACGGGAGTTGGGGGGAAATGTATTGTGCCCATTTTTCCTCCTTCATGTTTAAAAGCAGCATGAAATATTTTATCATGAAAATTCTGCTTCTTTGTTCACAGTAGGAAATCTAGTCTTGTCCTGTTTTTGCTGGAGAGTGCATTGAAATTGAAATGAAATTAATGGAGATATCCCATCTCCTAGAACTGGAAGGGACCTTGAAAGGTCATCGAGTCCAGCCCCCTGCCTTCACTAGCAGGACCAAGTACTGATTTTGCCCCAGATCCCCAAGTGGCCCCCTCAAGGATTGAACTCACAACCCTGGGTTTAGCAGGCCAATGCTCAAACCACTGAGCTATCCCTCCCCCCCTTGACTCCTCCACTGGAGGAGTCAAGACTCAGAATGGGAGTCATCTTAGCCCCTACTTGCTTGGGTGGTGGGCAGGGGAATGAGTATTTCACAAAGAGAGCACTCCACTCACATCTCCAATTTTTTTTAAAATATCAAAAGTTTTATTGAAATAGGGATTGACAAAACCCAAAAGCACTGTTTTCATCTTTCTGACGAAAATTCCCTTCCCTCTCACTTGCTTAGATTTCAGTCTTGTGTGTGTTATACTCCTGCTAGTTCTCCAACCCTACTGCAGAAATAGAGAAGTAAAATGTCTGATATTTGTAGTGTATAAAATCAAAACAAACAAACAAACCACACCCTTTCAGGCTTTCTGAATATGTGAAAATGAGTCCAAAAAAGTGCACAAACACCTTTTCTTTTCATTTGCAGGTTTCCTTTAAACCCCATCCCTAGAAATGCATATGTATCCAAGGGATTAGGCTTGCAAGATTTAGGAAGAAGTGATTGTGAAGATGGGAGGTATATATATTTACTGAAAGTCTTAATACTTTTTCGTTATTGGCAAGGCTTCAAAAATCTACTCATTTGTAGAGTATTAAGTTTTCCCATGTGTATGTCTTCATGTTCTGTGGAATCTAAGCTTTCATTTTTTAAAAATGGTTTCCAATCCTTGTGGTTTCAAAAAGAGCCTTCCAAATGTGAAGAGAGGGTACTGTCTTCCTAATTCTGCAGACAGCTCCAGTGCCCACTATTCCTGCTCAGAGCTTTTCCAAGCTGCATTATAGTGAAAACTCAACCAAGTCCTGTAAATATATGCTGCTGCTATGCAGAGTCATGTGGGGAGCAGTAAAACAGACAAGAAGCTGGTCATTCCAGTGTCTGCTGCTCCCTCTGATCACCGCTTAGCCTAATAGCAGCAGCAGCATGAAGCTGCTACTAAGCGAAGCTATGATCAGCAGAAGAGGCAGGAACTGGAAGTAACGAGGAGTCTGGTGGCACCTTAAAGACTAACAGATTTATTTGGGCATAAATTTTCATGGGTAAAAAACCCATTTTGGGTTTATGTCCAAATAAATCTGTTAGTCTTTAAGGTGCCACTGGACTCCTTGTTGTTTTTGTGGATACAGACTAACACGGCTACCACTCTGAACTGGAAGTATTCACTGGGGAGGATGATTCAAAAATAGAGGCCTGGAGAAGGATGAAATAATGGAGACCAGTCCATCTACTCTTATAGCAGACAGAAGATTCTGAAGCTGGGACAGCGAGAGAGAGAGAGAATGCTCTCTTTCAACAGCCAGAGTAGTATGCTGGATAGAAGGAATTTATCAATTTTTGATCAGAAGCCTAAGTGGAGGCTGATAGGATGGAAGTCCATAGATATCTCTCTGGTTGAAAACCCAGCACCTTCCTCTTTCTCAGTAGCTAGAGAGTGGGAGGGAGACTTGGCATCTCACCTGAGAGCTTGTCAGTCAGTTTGTAAGCATCTTTTCTATCAGTTTTTGGGTAGTATATTTAAGTCTTCTGGTTATTAGATGTCACAATTTCAAAACCCTTGTGCGTGGAGTGTACGTGTGTTGTGTCCGAGGGAGAGGTTGGTGTGAGGATGGTAGTAGGAAGAGAGAGAGATTGATGGAATATATTAGCAAAGAAAATTATGGTACTGAAAGAGACAGTAAAGAAGAGAGTGGAGGAAGGAGAGAACAAAATGTATGAAAATAAAGAGAGAGAAGGAAACAGTAAGTACACTGAAGACAACTCAGGGAAAGATACACCATAAAGGGAAAGTGGAGTGAAGTCAGGAGGGGAAAGAAAGTAAGTTAAAAGAATAACTATTAAATAGAAAGCTGATTTACACTGTTGCAATTAAATCCAGCATACTACAAATAGGCCATGATTGTATTCCTTTAAATTAAAGATGGGGGTGGAGGGGAGATCGTGTTGTGGTCATGGCAGCACAGATTATTTTTAACTCTGGTTAGTTTATTTACTTCTCAGGGATGGAGGATTTGGGAACTTTTTTCAAACCTTGATCATTGTCATATAAATAGTTTGTACTATTTTAAATATTTTTCTATTTCATGTGCTGTTGAAGAATGTTTGTGTGAGATACCCCTGATGGTGAGAGCTATGTTTCCCCCTGGAAAGGAAAGGCACCATATCATTCCACTGTTCCTGACCTGCTGATTAGTGATGTAACAGTTTGACTCCTTTTCTCACTGCCCCTTTGAATTAGGTGTTGCCAGTCACTAAATATTGACCTGTTACAAGCAGAAAAAGAAAAACTTCATGCATGATGCAAGCCAAACAGTATCAACAATGGATTGGAGATCTGCCATTCTTTCTCAAAGAACTGAATAGCACAGGCACCCACTAAAAGTAAAGGAAAGATGCCTGTTTTCTTAGCACTATTACATTTATATAGCACCTTTTCAACCCACAGAACCCCCAAAGTCTTTACGAAATGCCGTATTAGAATTGTCTGTTGTTGAAATTCGTCCATCACTGAGTGAAACACAAGAACTAACAGCTCACAGCAACAGAACTCAGCAGTTTAGGATAGAAAATGATTAAGAATATTATATCCAGTTTTAGTTCCAGGGGAATTATGGTAAGTGAAAGTAATTGTCTAAACTGAAGGTTGGGCACAACACCAGGGTTCACACCCCTATTCTTATGAAAAATTCCCTATCTTTGTCCATTAGTAGCCAAGACCTCAGGCAGCACCTTGCCTCCTAGGGCTATGTGAGAGTATTGGGTCATTAGTGACTTAGAAAGAAGAGTTCCATAGATTGAATTTCCACCATCACTTCCTTTGCCACTGAGATGGGGGAGCCTCCCATCGAGCAAGTAACTCAGCCTACCTTGTAAGATCGGACACGGTGCTGTGGTTTCTATTAATGAGCACCTGAGATCAGTGTTCTAACATCTATCGTTTCTTATTTATCTTTGGGAAAAGGTCACATGGAAACTCATTTTAAGGTTGTACAGAAGACTGGGACCAGATTCTAACTGAGATCCTGTCCCTTTTTGATGCTCATTGTCATATAATTACTTTGTACTATTTTAACTATTTTCCCTTTCATGTGCTGTTGAAGAATGTTTGTGTGTGTAAGACTCTGGCTGCAAATGGCCAACTGGGAATTCCCCTGGCACAGGACTCTCGCCTATTGGTGGAAAGCTGGCACAGCCTGGGGACACATTGTGGGAGGGGAGAACCACTAGCCTGCACTGGCATGTGGTCTGTTCTAGTGTCAGAAGTTAGAGTAGTTCCTTAGCTGCTGTCTTATTGGGGCCAGCACAGATCTGTCCTCGAAGTCAGGGAGCTGAAACCAGCTTCCTGATGCATTCTCTGCCCAAGTCAATCTTGGGCCCGTGAGAGAAAAAGTTAAGCAGGTCTTTATGCTCTTACATACAAAAAAGCAATATTGTTTAGTCCAAGAATCTAGGTCATGCAGCTGTATATTTCATACAAGTTACCAGCATATGTGCTGGCTCAGCTGCTAGATTTAAAGCAAGAAAGGGGAAGCAAGTTCCAATCCATAAACTAATTTTCTACATTAACTTACCAACCAGTGAAATTTATGTAGACAAACCTATAAGACTATAAGAATGGCCATACTGGGTCAGACCTAAGGTCCATCCAGCCCAGTATCCTGTCTACAGACAGTGACTAATACCAGGTGTCCCAGAGGGAGTGAACCTAACAGGTAATGATCAAGTGATCTCTCTCCTGCCATCCATCTCCACGCTCTGACAAACAGAGGCTAGGGAGACCATTCCTTATCCATCCTGGCTAATAGACATTAATGGACTTAACCTCCATGAATTGATCTAGTTCTCTTTTAAACCCTGTGTCATAACTATAAAGGGAAGGGTAACAGCTCTCCTGTGTACAGTACTATAAAATCCCTCCTGGCCAGAGACTCCAAAATCCTTTTACCTGTAAAGGGTTAAGAAGCTCAGGTAACCTGGCTGACACCTGACCCAAAGGACCAATAAGGGGACAAGATACTTTCAAATCTTGGGGGTGGGAGGCTTTTGTGTGTGCTCTTTTTTGGGGGGGTTGTTCGCTCTTGGGACAAAGAGGGACCAGACATCAATCCAGGCTCTCCACATCTTTCTGAACAAGTCTCTCATATTTCAAACTTGTAAGTAAACAGCCAGGCAAAGCGTGTTAGTTTACCTTTGTTTTCTCAACTTGTAAATGTACCTTTTACTAGAGTGTTTATCTCTGTTTGCTGTACTTTGAACCTAAGACTAGAGGGGGGTCCTCTGAGCTCTTGAAATTTGATTACCCTGTAAAGTTATTTTCCATCCTGATTTTACAGAGATGATTTTTACCTTTTTCTTTAATTAAAAGCCTTCTTTTTAAGAACCTGATTGATTTTTCCTTGTTTTTAGATCCAAGGGGGTTGGATCTTGATCCACCAGGAGTTGGTGGGAGGAAGGAGGGGGGATGGTTAATTTCTCCTTGTTTTAAGATCCAAGGGGTTTGGATCTGTATTCACCAGGGAATTGGTGAAGAGTTTCTCAAGGCTTCCCAGGGAAGGGAATTAGCTTTGGGAATGGTGGCAGCGGACCAGATCTAAGCTGGTAGTTAAGCTTAGAAGTTTTCATGCAGGCCCCCACATTTGTACCCTAAAGTTCAGAGTGGGGAAGCAGCCTTGACACCCTGTTATAGTCCTAGCCTTCACAACCTCCTCAGGCAAGGAGTTTCACAGGTTGACTGTGCTCTGTGTGAAGAAGAACTTCCTTTTATTTGTTTTAAACCTGCTGCCCATTAATTTCATTTGGTGGCCCCTAGTTCTTGTATTATGGGAACAAGTAAATAATTTTTCCTTATTCACTTTCTCCAAACCACTCATGATTTTCTATACCTCTATCATATCCCCCCTTAGTCTCCTCTTTTCCAAGCTGAAAAGTCCTAGCCTCTTTAATCTCTCCTCATATGGGACCCGTTCCAAACCCCTAATAATTTTAGTTGCCCTTCTCTGAACCTTTTCTAATACCAGTATATCTTTTTTGAAATGAGGAGACCACATCTGTACGCAGTATTCAAGATGTGGGCGTACCATGGATTTATATAAGGGCAATAAGATATTCTCTGTCTTATTCTCTATCCCTTTTTTAATGATTCCTAACATCCTGTTTGCTTTTTTGACTGCCGCTACACAGTGCGTGGACATCTTCAGAGAACTATCCACGATGACTCCAAGAGCTCTTTCCTGATTCGTTGTAGCTAAATTAGCCCCCATCATATTGTATGTATAGTTGGGGTTATTTTTTCCAATGTGCATTACTTTACATTTATCCACATTAAATTTCATTTGCCATTTTGTTGCCCAATCACTTGGTTTTGTGAGATCTTTTTGAAGTTCTTCACAGTCTGCTTTGGTCTTAACTATCTTGAGCAGTTTAGTATCATCTGCAAACTTTGCCACCTCACCATTTACCCCTTTCTCCAGATCATTTATGAATAAGTTGAATAGGATTGGTCCTAGGACTGACCCTTGGGGAACACCACTAGTTACTCCTCTCCATTCTGAAAATTTACCATTTATTCCTACCCTTTGTTCCCTGTCTTTTAACCAGTTCTCAATCCATGAAAGGATCTTCCCTCTTATCCCATGACAACTTAATTTACGTAAGAGCCTTTGGTGAGGGACCTTGTCATAGGCTTTCTGGAAATCTAAGTACACTATGTCCACTGGATCCCCCTTGTCCACATGTTTGTTGACCCCTTCAAAGAACTCTAATAGATTAGTAAAACATGATTTCCCTTTACAGAAACCATGTTGACTTTTGCCCAACCTGTATAGCGGATAAGCTCCAGGTAGCAAAGAAGTCTTTTCCATTCACTTTGTTGTGGCTTACAGTGCCTTGCCTAGAAAGGCTTCGGGATTTAAAAGAAAACAAACACAGTGAAGAGCTAGTATACAATTTAAATACATTATATACTTTTTTCATGGTTATAGCCCTCAGGCATTCACCTTTGTGACATACAGCATCTACCACAATGGGCCCAGATTGTAACTGAGAACTCTGGCTGCAGCTGCAGTATAGAATACTAAACAAAAATAACAGGCTCTGCTTTTTCCTGGGCAATTGGGAAGAGTGAGGGCATGAAGAGCGTGGAGTTTTGAGGTAATATGGGATATTTCTTTAGTTAGTTGCTCTTTAGTTAGAATGACTTGATTTTATCATCGAATTGGGCTTGTTATGGTGTTGGAGAGAGTGGACAGCTGTTTGTGTAATAAATTTGGTCTGATTTGATATTTTAACTGCTGTACAGGACAGGCAGTGTTTAGTTCCTGTTAGAAAAGACAATACATTAAAAAGTTATGTCCTTTAATGTAAGGGCTGCACTTATTCTCTGGGGTGTAGAATGCTGCAGTTGTCTTTCTATTCTCAATAGGACTCTTGCTAGAAATGCCACAAAGCAGTTGTCTTAATGGAGGTCTCACATCTAACCCTTTTCAGCTGTAAGAAAAATTGCTGTGTTAATGGCTATGAGGGTTAAGGTGGCTTTGCACACTGAAGTGGGGGGGCTCCAGGATAACATGGTGGGCAGCTGAAAACACTTGGATGGTTTTCCACCAGCAGGAGGAAAAATCTACACAGATGGGAAACAATTGAAACACTTGTGCAATTATTAATTATAGTTTACTTCTGTGTTTCCTTGACCTCATATACTTGCAGCACAGACCTTAAGTGTAGCCATTTCTGGAGGCCCATGTTGATTTGTGTTAGCTTTGAAGGGAATTACACTCCCGCTCAGAAGAATATACTTATTTTTGTTACTCTATTCAGATTTTTTTTGTAGCTTCGCATAACTAAGTGCGTTGAACTATTAAACAAGACACCTGTGAGTTAGAAGTAGTCAGATGGTAGAGTAGTTTGGGCAGTAGACTTTGGTTAAAAAGCCGGAGTTATTTGGAAGAGTGAGGCACAACCTATGATTGACTGCTGTCTAATTTGTTCTGTTTGAGGACATTTGAGGGAACAGGTTTACATGCAGTAAAGTTTTGTGCATTATATGCTCACATAGTCATTGCAAATGCCTCACAAAACATTTGAGGTGCTTTTTATCTATTAAAAACAGTACGAAAAATGCTCCAAAAGATGAGGAAAAATGTTTTGGGAGTTTTATTGGCTTTTTTACTCCACTAGCTTAACAGGCTACACAAGAGGCTATAGTGTGGGTTGAGGCTAGGAAAGATCAAATCCAGACTAAGGTCTGATCTTGATTAGCTTTGAATGACAGTAATTGTCAAAGACTAAGCATGTGGCTGTGTTTTAGGAACAGCAACCGATTGAGTCTGTGCAGATGTCCTTTTAAAACTTTTCAGGAATAGAAAAAGGATGAAGTAAAGGAGAACACTAGTGCCATGCTATCTACCAAGTTATTTGGGAGAAAAGAAACTTTTGCTGAGAAGTAGAAAGTGAAATATAAAATATTAGAAGGTTGGAAGTCTCATTAAAAGTTTTCATGGCAAAAGTAGAGACATACCATGAAAGGGTGTGTGGTGACTTTGTAGGACAGGAGCTGCAAGTTATAATAATTGTAGAATTCAGAATGTCAAGTGGGAAGACCAGATTGAGAAATATGTGATGTAAGGCATGTGAATAAATACCAAACAGCTGTGGCCTATGCTCTAGCAAAGGGGTTTTCAAACAATGTACCCCCATGGGGGGAGGGGGGCATGAGAGGGTTGTTGGGGGGCACAAGGATCTGAGTGGTTGGGAGTTTTTTCCTTGTTTCTTTGGGGGGGCACTATGTACTGGTCTGATTTCATGGGGTGCCCAGCCCCACCCACTCATGCCCAGGTGCAGGACAGGTACGTGGAGGTTGGTCTTGCAGTCCCTACCCCCTTGCCCTCTCAGGCTCCATTGCCATTGCAGAGCACACCTGGCACTGTGCCACCATCCTGTTTCCAGACAGCTGCCCTGGGAGCCACAAAGCCTCACTAAAGCTCACTCCCTTTCTCCCCTCCCTCTCTGTCTCCTGCCGTGGCTGTGCTGGGAGTTAGCATGGCACTAGCAGGGACCTTACATGTATGGAGGGAGGTGTGACGGGTTGGATCACAGAAACCCCTTTGGGAACTTCCAACTGATGTGCCAAGACTATTTCTGCCCCTGCTTTCCCTGCCAGCTTGGGACTCCAGCACCCTGTCTTGTTGAGCCAGACTCGCCAGTCTGCTCCAACACAGACCCAGGGTCTGAACCACATACCCCAAAGCTGCAGACTTAACTGAAAGCAACTTAAGAAGTGTTCCTGTCTTCAACACTCAGATGCCCAACTCCCAGTGGGGTCCAAACCCCAAATAAATCCGTTTTACCCTGTATAAAGCTTATACAGGGTAAACCAGGGGTTGGCAACCTTTCAGAAGTGGTGTGCCGAGTCTTCATTTATTCACTCTAATTTAAGGTTTCGCGTGCCGGTAATACATTTTAACGTTTTTAGAAGGTCTCTCTCTATAAGTCTATAAACTATTGTTGTATATAAAGTAAACAAGTTTTTTAAAATGTTTAAGAAGCTTCATTTAAAATTAAACTAAAATGCAGATCTTATCAGTTTAGTGCAGTGGTTCTTAACCTGGGGTGCACGCACCCCCGGGGTAGGGCCGGTGCAAGGAAATTTTGCGCCCTAGGCGAAACTTCCACCTCCCCCTTCCCCCTGCACATCGGTTCATTGAGGGGCAAATCCCAACGAGTCTTTATAGACCCCAGGGGCCAGCCTGCTCAGGGGCCAGCCGTGCCCAGGGGCTGCTCTCCAGACCAGGTTCCCCCCTACCCGCCCCCTGAACTCCCCGGATGGTGCACAGCGCCCCCTCGAGCCCTCCCCACCCCACCCCAGTGGCCCCTGTCCCGAGTCCACTCACTGGCTTTGCTGGGCTTGGGCCGCTGCAGCGGCTCGGCAGGGAGAAGCCGCCTTCTGGAGGCACCAGAGAGCCAGAGTGTTCTGCTTGCGGCGGCAGCAAGCTCCAGCCATGGAGGAGCCGGCACGGTGCAGGGGGGCAGCAGCCCTGCAAAGGCGGCGACGCCGCTAGCGGGGAGCAGCCATGCCCCCGCCCCTCCTGCCCAGGCTGCGGCCCGGCGCCCCCCCTGGGGGGCTCCTGCAGGCTGCAGCGGATGCATGTGAGCGCCAGCCCCCAGGCGCCCCCCGGCTCCCCCCTCATCTAGGGTTACCATATTTCAACAATCAAAAGAGAGGACGGGGGGAGAGCCCCACCCCCATCCACTCCCTCCCACTTCCCACCCCCTGACTGCCCCCCTCAGGACCCCCAACCCCCCCCCGATCCTTGTCGCCTGACTGCCCCCTCCTGAGGCCCCCCCACTCTAACTGCCCCCCTAGAACCCTACCCCCTACCTGTCCCCTGACTGCTCCGACCCTTATCCACACCCCGCCCCCAGACAGACCCCCGGGACTCCCACACCCCATCCAACCACTCCCCGCCCTCTGACAGGATCCCCAAAACTCCCGACCCTTCCAACCCTCCCCCTGCTCCCTGACTGCCCCCCAGGACTCCCCTTACCATGCCCATTCCAGTCAGACGCTGGCTCCACATTGAGGCAAAACACGCTGCCGCGCGCACAGCCCCTCCCCCGTAGAGTGCTGAGGCAGCGGGAGGGGGGAGCTCTGGGAGGGGCGGCGGCTCACACTCCTGGGAGCCGCAGAACCCGAGCGCGGTGAGGGGGGAGCCAGGGGGCGTGCCTGCCCGGGCTGCAGCCCGGTGTCCCCCCCGGGGGGCTCCTGCAGCGGATGCATGCGGGCAGTGGTCCCCGTGTGCCCCCCGGCTACCCCCTTGCTGCGCTCGGGCTCTGCGGCTCCCGGGAGTGTGAGCCACTGCCGCCACCCCTCCCGGAGCAGGCTCATGGCCCCGCGCCCCGGCGGCTCACACTTCCGGGAGCCGCAGAACCTCAGTGCGGTGAGGGGGGAACCGGGGACGCGCCTGCTGCCTGTCTGGGGTCCCGGCCCCGGGTCCCGGCCGCTGGCCCCGCTCAGCCTCCTGCCGGCCTGGGGTTCCGTTCACTCAGCCAGCAGCGGGCTGAGCGGGACTGGCGGCCAGGACCCTGGCTGGCAGCCGCGTGCCAGGAAAAATTGGCTCGCGTGCCGCAGGTTGCCGACCCCTGCGGTAAACTAATAAATTGTTCGCCCTCTATAACACCGATAGAGAGGTATGCACAACTGTTTGCCCCCCCCGGTATTAATACATACTCTGGGCTAATTAATAAGTAAAAAGTGATTTTATTAAATACAGAAAGTAGGATTTAAGTGGTTCCAAGTAATAGCAGACAAAACAAAGTGAATTACCAAGCAAAATAAAATAAAACATGCAAGTCTAAGCCTAGTACAGTAATAAAACTGAATACAGATAAAATCTCACCCTCAGAGATGTTTCAATAAGTTTTTTTTCACAGACTAGATGCCTTCCTAGTCTGGACACAATCCTTTCCCTTGGTACAGCCCTTGTTCCAGCCTACACATACCCATCTACCCCGGCTGGGAGGCTCACGCCCAACTGCAGTATAGACATACGCATAGGTTGCGCTAGGTTAGAGCTGATTGTGCCCAGATAAGCTCTTTTAACCCCTTCCTGGCTAAAGTGAGAACCTGTGCCATCACACAGATTAAAATCTCCATTACAGTGTGTGACAAGCTGCTAAGGATACCCAGACCTGTAAGACACTATGCACCTCTCTCTACTAATGGGAACGTTGCTGCAGCTGTGTGACAACTCCCTGATACATCAGCCTGACATCTGCCTTCCCAAGGCTCTCCCAGCCTAAACCTTGCCTAGCAGGCAACAATCCATTAACTCCAGCCACTGGGCTCCGCAGGGTTCTCTCTGCAATGCACAGTCCCTATCACTGTACATTCACAGAAGATAGTAAATTCACTGCTCCTTTAATTAAAAAAAAAAAAAAGAAGAAGAAGAAGCAGGAGCATACTTTCTTGGCTGGCATTAACAATCACTTCAACTCCATCAAAACACTGGGTTGTTTTACTTTTTAATTTAAATAATGTTGTTAAATATATGTTTGTTTAACTAAAAGAGGTTTTAAGTGAGTTTTAAGTATACAGGATAAAAATAGAAAGGGTTACAAACAAACAAAAGTAAAAAGCATGCCTTCTAATGGCTAGAATCTAATTGAACAAGCTATAGTCTTTGTTCAAGATAGTTTCCTTACCAATCTTCCTTTTCCAGCCCTGGCTGACTAACTTTTAGTTAGGATCCCCATGAAGTCCAAGATGTTAGTTTTCTGTGTCTCCTCAGGTGAAGGATAACCTAGGGTTCGCCCGTCCTGTAAACCTTTGAAATGTATCCTCCGATGAAGTTCCTTTTCCCTGCTGGGTATGGAGGCCAGGCTGCCCTGGTTTAGACTCCATGCTGTCGTCTCCTCCACTGGTGATTTTTATCTCTTCCTACAACCTCCAATACAGATGAATAGCCACTTGAATTTGGTCACACCTGGTTTGAGGTGTTGGCTTTTTTCCTTTGTGTGGCGAAAACCTGTTTATCAACTCCCCCTGACATACCTAAAATACACGTTAGTTATCATTTTGGCACATCTGCATAATTGTTTGTGGGTTGACCATACATACATCATGGCAGAAATACTAATGATCAAGTGAGTTACTAGTTTTCCAATGACACATTACATGACACCTTTTAGATACTGATTATAACAGTAGTGAGTTGGGGTGCACTGAGTGGTCAGGCCAGCTGAAAGTCATTACTAAGATATTAGGGAGCCCCTTATATTCTGGCATAAGGATGCTCTTAGGGTCACAAACTGCATTGATTTTCCCAGTCTGTACAGCAGCAAAGGAATCCTTTTAAAGCACTGTGCTTGTCACATATGCACTCAGGGTTCTGGAAAAAGCCTCACTATCCTAGATTTTTAGTTCATGGAATTTGTATAGAAACACGTTAAACTGAATTCACAGAAAACACAATTTGGACATGAAACATTTTGTTTTTTTGAATGTCAGCAACAATTTTAAATTCAGCTTTTCAAGGTGCATTTTCCAATTTTGAATTGTCTTTTGTCACCTGGTATTTCTGTAGGACCCCACACAGGCTAAGTCTAGTCCATGGTAGCTAAGCCTATTCTATGTGTTGAGGAGGATCAAGAGCAGCCACTTTGACTCGTTTCTCAGACCTGTGTGGAAGGACTGGAGGAGATATGTCCTCAAAGACTCCTGAGGGGCCTGCCATCCACCCAAGAAGGTCAGATGAATGTAGCAAACCAAACCAGATGTCTTTTTCCTTCTCTCCCTCTCACCAGATGATAAAGTCCACTGCTGTCCCCCGGTTGAGTGTTATCTCCTCTCAAAGAGAGAAAAGTCAAAGATGGCTGTTATTTCACTTCAAGTTGTACAAGCAGCACCTATTTGTGCTTAAACATGTTTAGTGGTGAAAGATATCCACAGCCCTAAAATGGAAGAGTGAAATATCAGGAGTGTGAAATCACACAAAGCAAAATGGAGAAATTGTGTGCAAAAATTTGTGTGTAACCAGGTCCTTGTTTTCACACTGCTCTAATATAAACAGAACCACACACACACACCCCTACTACTACTACTCATTTAGGGTTGTTTTCTTTTCTTTCAGACAATCCACTGGATATTTGGTATTTTGGATTTTCACAAAATTAAGTTTAACTATTCAGAGCTTTGCCCATACACTTTGGAACCCACTGATTAAAAAAGCAGTGCCCCAAAGGGCCTTTATCCAGGTGTGGCTCTCAGCAAACTATATTGTAAACAAAATCTAATTCTCTGGAAAGTGCAAAGTAGATCACCTGCATGTTTTTCAAAGAAGCCATTTATAGCAAATACAGCTGCATGCAAATGGTTTTTATTTTTGTTATGTAAGTAGGGTGCAGCACTTTTCCTGAGATGTTCCCAGTATAGCCTGGATGCTTGAGTGTTCTTGTATTATAGTCTCCATCCCCTCTAACGCTATATTATGCACTACTCTGATTTTGTTGGTAAATCAGAATGTGTTTGAAAAAGAAGATGTTAAGAGAACATTCAAAATGTGTGTGTCTGTCATTTGAGTGAACTATGTTAGACTCTGAATTCTAGCATTGAAACTTTTTTTATATAATTCGGACAAAGAAAATCATCATGCTGTATATCAGTTTTCCTTAAAGTCAGATTTTAATTTTGTATTGTGTGTTTGTATATACAGTTATAAAATCCTAAAGATAACTAAGCAGGTAACAAGCCAGGCAAACCACCAACTCTAGGGTTTGTCCTTAAATATTTTATCAGTTTAAAAAGGGTTAGGGTAACAAACCCTTTCCTTGTATCTGCTATTCTATTACTAGATCAAGTCACAATAAAACATTCAGCACTGAGATTTGAAATCTTGTTCCTGAATTGCTAACCTCACAGTCTGTTTCTTTCACACATTTTTCCAAAGCATCTTTACCAAAACATTTTTCTGGAAATTGATTGATGTTTCACTTTTCCATGTTGTGAGTAATCTGTGCTGAAATCTAGTGCCAAATGTACTGGTTTAGTCCGCTCAAAGTTTTGTTTTCACTGGAAAGTTCAGATATTTTAAGCCAAAAGGAATTACACTGATCAGCTAGTTTAACTGACTGCAAAAAAGAGGCCATAGAATTTCACCTAGTAATTCCTGCAATGGAGGGAATTATTTTTCCCTGCTACATAAATGAACAATTTCAAGCCCAGTAACTTGTGATTGAACTAGAGCAGATCTCATCTTCATTTAAAAACTTCAAGTGATAGAGAATCTAACACATCCCTTGGGAATCTGTTCCAAGGGTGAGCTACCTTCACTGTTAAAAATATGCATCTGATTTCTAATTTTAATTTTTCCATCTTCAGCTTCCAGCCATTGGATTTGTTAGGACATTATTTGCTAGGGGCCCACTAAAATCAGATTGCTTCTTCTTGTGTAGGCACCTTTAGACCTTGATAAAGTCACCTCTTGGCCTTTTCCAAGAAAAGTCCTCTCTCTCCCCCATCCCAGGGGGATTTCTTCACCTGAACCAGACCAGAAGAGAGATGGAAGTCTCAAATGTGGAGCATCTTTGCTGCATTGACTGCACCAGTGTAAACCTGTATCTCAGCAACTTTTTTTTACCAGAGTGTGATTACCTGGGCAAACTAGTTAGGAGGCTCTTCAAAGGGTCAGCATGTAAAGTCAGGTCTATGGCAAATCTCTTTGGCTTCCTCCTTCATGATTGTTTCAATATGGTTACATTCTCACCAAGGGATTTATCTTGTAATTCTGTCTCATGTAGACATCTTTGGCTGAGAACTTAGAAATGATGCACACGTACAGCAGTTACTGTCATTTTAATTTCTCAGGAGATAAATTATTTGAAGAGTCCTTGGAAAAGCAGTTGCACAGTCCAATGAAAGAGGAGAGCTGTGGGTACTCAGCGCCTCTGATGATTGTGCCATTTGTTAAGTATTTAAATGCCTAGCTTTTGGTATCCACCTTTGGAAATGTTAGCCTGGATGCTGAAGAATTGACCATTAAGGAGAATTTTATGTCTGTCTTTTGTTTTATTAAATTTAAGCTTTGTCAGGCTTCTTAGAAACCCTATGACTAGTTCCCCACTGTATTTTGAGAACATGCAGTTCTTTTTATTCATGCGGATGTGTGTCTGAAGCAATGATAAAGTTCCCTTTTATTGTTATCAAATGTAGAAATACTGATGTAGTAAATGCTGACTTCCTGTACGCCAGGCTGTTTGTGAGCAACCGGCTGTTGTCACTGCCACTGTGGCTTGTGTGGGGGAGGGAAGGAGGAAGTGCTCTTTCCACATTAATGGAGATCAAATTGGTGCTGGTTTTTAGACAATCTGGGCAAAATTCTCTACTGTAATCTTAGTACCTATAGGAAGAGCGTAGCTGAAGTTGACAATGCAGCTGAGATTTTTAACCTGGCAGTAGGAATTTATCCCTGAAGTCAGACTCTCCCCTCCCCCACCACTCTCGAACATAATTGCACCAAAACTAATGTCCAAACTTCTGTCGAAGGTTCCAGAAACACTCAGTGTTGTATTGCTTACTATGCGATAATCATGGCAGAGTCACCATGCAGAAGTCACTGTAGAAGTAAAGAAAATTAACTAATCCTTCTTAGGCAATATGAGCCCATCCTCTAGCAGTGCAGAGTGCTTTTTTGGAAGAGCCAAGCATTCTCTGCTCCTACTTACCCCACATTTGCCCTTTAGAAACCAAAGTAAAAACTTCTATTAACGTCAACGACAGCAGGATTGGGCGCACTGACTTCAACTCTTTTTAAAGGTACTCAGCATTCCTTGGGAGGCGTTTATCACTATAGTGGATGGAGACCCAGGTTCGTGTTCTCTGGTTTTTAAGAGGCACTGGATTATTTTTACTGATTAAAAACAAGTGTTTGCTATTGGTTTTAACCATCTCTAAAGCACTCTTCGCTGTTTAAGTACAGCAAGGGTACACAGAGCTGGATTTTATGTAGTCTCTTACATGATCAGCCAAAGTGTTAGCTGAATTCTTATTGCAGGCCTTACCTTTTATGGAGATGTGGTAGGCAATCTTGCCACTCCCCCACCATACAAATTTGTTTTTTAAAAATGCAGTATCTGCCTCAAAGATTGGAACATGCAACCTGCAGCAGAGTTTGAGTTTAGTAAACTTTAAAAGGGGTCATAAGTTTTGCAACATTGTAAATACATGTGCACACCAGATTTTAAAAAGCTTTAAATATTTTGACACAAAATAGTATGACAACCAAATGAAGACAAAGAAAGTTTACTGGTAAAAGCGAGGAGTCCTTGGTGCCACAAGGACTCCTCGTTGTTTTTACTGATACAGACTAATACAGCTACCATGCTGAAAAGTTTACTGGATTCATCTAGTTGAGAGCTAGTACATAGCACAATAGCCTTGGACACTCTACAAATAATACTAATAATTCTGAAATTAGAGTTTAAGCAACTAAACTTGGGTGCTAAGTACCATATAAACATAACACAACAAGACAGTCCCTTCCTTTTACCATCTAAAGCAGACTAGAGACAAGAGACTATAGTACATAAACAGGGGAGCAAAAGATAACAATGAGCTGATTCAGATCAGCATAAGTGATCACATAACACCAGCAGGGAAATCCTGGTCCCATGGAAATCAATGGCACACCTCCCATTGACTTCAGTGGAGCAGAGGTTTACTCCAAATGCCTATTGTAGGCATTTTCTAGGTATCATGGCAGAAATGCATTGTAAAGAGGGATCTGAACAAAGACAATGTGATTTTGTGCATTTTTACAGGGAGCTAATCCTTATGAGCAGCATGGGAAATTCCCACAAACATTTCTGCACAATTTTGGCGAATGGACAATGAAGGCTGGTATCATTGGCAGAGTGGATGTGGGGGTTGATGTCTGAATACCATGTAAGAGATAAGGGTGGGGATAGGCCACAGAAGGGTCTTAAAAGTTAAGAAAGATAGTTTGTGTGTGTGATGCATTACAGAATGGGGACTGAGTAGAGGTATGCAAAGAAGGGGTGATGCAGTAGAAGCAACGAACCAGGAATGCAAAGCATTGTGGCAGAGTTTTGAATGGGTCTAAGTGGGGCAAAATGGCATTTTTTTTTTTAAAGTGCAGAGAGGAGGAGGTTGCAGTTGTTGAAATGCAACATGATGATGAGGGCTTGGATGGAAACTTAAGTTGGGTGGGTGGAGAGGCTGATCTTAGCGATATGGAGTATAAAGCAGCAGCAAGATTGAAACTGTCTCTCACTGCACAGAGAAAGGAAAGAGTCAGAACAACACCCAGATTATGAGCCTGAGTGACAGGGAAGAAGGTGGGGGTGTCTACGAGGACTGGAAAAAAGGAGGGCGGAACACGCAGGAGGGAATGAGAAGCTTAGTTTTGGCCATTGAGCCAGCGATGACCATTTACAGTAGTAATGTCAGAATATAATATCAGCTCAGACTATATTAAATGAGTGGAACAAATGCCTGGCACCTTGCATTTCCCCCCTCAAACATCTGTGCACACGGGGAGGGCTATAAGAAGAGTTGCTTGGAGAGACCGGATGAGATGTATACTTGGGGAAGGTGGAGGTCCCTGCCTACCTTCTGAGTGCTGGATTGATCACCAGGCTGGGAAACTTTTGTTTGTTCCTCTTTTTGCTTATGTTACCTTTCTTGGTGTGTGTTTTATAAAAAATTCTCTGCTGCTGAATGCATCACACTGCCTGTTGCTGGGTCTTGTTTCTGCTCAGTCACCCTACTGGTTTACAGTCGCATTGATTTCTCAACCATGGGGGCTCTAAAAAACAGTTACTTTTTAGGTGTTATTCACCTCAAATACTGGTGGGTCAGTCCAACTGCAGTAGGTAACGCTGTGCTACCAGATTCCCTTCAACTTGAAATAGACTTTGGCATCATGTAAGTCTTGCACTTTGTATTGTATTTTTATTGTAACGTGTTTTGGGATGCAATTATTTAAAAAATAAAAATAGTACTTCTGTTAATTGCAGCCTTTGTGGAAAAGCAAAAATAAATACTGATATATGTAAACAGGTCAAATACTACTCCTGATAAATACATACATATGGCTACATTTTTGTTAAAAAAGGAGGTTGTAAGAATAAAAAAAGTCAAAGAAAAACTGCCTAGTGGGCATCACACTGTAGTGATGGCTTAAGCCACTGACAGATTTCACCTCTAAACATAAATAGCGCTTATTAATAACAACAATAGCTTACAACTCTTATCAACAAGTGAGGGAGCAAAGCTAGTACTCCCCACCAGGTACTAAAGGAAGGCAATATAGGAGAAGTAACTCAGATAAGTTAACTCTTGTATCTACACTCTCAAATCGCAAGTATGTGTTGGAATACATACAAAACAGAATGCATTGTATTTACGTAGCATTTTTTATCCAAGGACCCCAAAATATGTTTTGTTTTGTTTTCTAGAATTAAGGCCAAATCATATCCTATTTGGGGGGGAAAAAACTGTGGTAGGGCCCATAAACTGATAGTATTTCTTATTTAGTATACTGCAGAAACGAGTGGGAAAATTAGTCCTCCCTCCCATATATAGAATGGTCAAGAATATGGCCTCAAAAGGCTATCACAGATATAGGAGGACATGAGCATTCCCTGGGAACTTGAGGTGTGTACACTGTCTGCGTTAGACTGTTGCCTAGGAAGGTGGTGGGAGCAGAAAGGCAGAGGATGGGTTCTCTCTCATATCTAACTCTCCATGACAGCACAGGTCTCTCATCAGAAGGGGCCTGTGACTGGTTGGAAACACAGCTGAGGGAATGTTTTACACCGAGGGGCACTACTCAAGGTGATGACAGTGTTATTTTCATGGCTTTTTCCCTACTGGTAGAAGAGGGCAGTTTAGTGGAGAGTGGTTATCACCTATGTATCCCCTAAAACTGCAAAATCTCAGACCTGTGGAATTTCAGGGAAAAGACTTGATGCTGCTATTTCCCTGTCCTCCACACTTTTGTTTTCAAGAAATTAATGTGAACCATTTAGTTTAGATTTGCAACTTCCTCATGAAATAGGTAAGTATTATCACCCTCATCTTATAGATGGAGAACTTGAGGTACAGGGATGCTAAATGACTAGCTGAAGATTACAAAGCAGGTTTGGTGGCAGGGCCAAGTCTGATCTAACCACCGGAAGGCACTTCCACGTATGCAATACTAACATTTTTCAAGGCACAGCAATAGTTTTACAACAACTCGAATCACAAGGCTAAGTTAAAACAAGAACTAGTGATCAGACCAGTCACCATCGCCTCTTCCATCAACTGATTCCTCCAGTTGCAAAGGGAAAGACTAAGTTATAGCAATAAGTCGAGGAGGCTGAAGGTGACACTATCCTGCCTTTTCCAATAACCCATCTTCTCCAAAACAAAAAACAGAAGCAAAGTACATGCTACTTTAATGTGACCAAAAATCCTAGCTTTTTCCACTTCCAATTTTAGTTATGAGAAATTCTAAGCAGGGTTTGGGGAAATGAAGCACAAGACAATTTGGCTCCATAAAAAATGCCTCCCCATCTTTCTCTTATCTATCTTCTGATTTTAAAAGGATGCTAATTTACAGCAGCTAGCCAATGAACACAAATGGTAATTTTTTCTGCATAGCAAGAAAATGTCTAGTCAGTCTGCATATGGAACTCCCATTTACCTTAGTGGAAGTTCCATCCCAGAGCAGTAGCAGAATTCAGCACTGTATATGTGTAAACGCAGCACAAAATAAATGTGCTGATCCTAAAACTCATCCATTAAATTTATAAAAAACCCAGCTACTTCATTATTTGTATTACAGTAACATCTAGGAGACACCAGACTAAGAATATAAACTCTTTCAGAGCAAGAAATCTAAATAGACAGAGGAAGAAGAAACAGAGGCATAAAAGTGAAGTGAGCTGCCCAGGGTCACACAAGATGAGTAGCAGATCTAGGAATAGAACCCAACCCTTCTGATTTCAGAAGTTCAGTGCCCTTTCTACTCTTCTCCCCTGTTTATAGTGACTCTCTACATATACATATAATTAATGCTGTACCTTGTTCTGCCAAACAACAATTTTATCTCTTCAAAAGTCAGACCAAATCTGAACATACACAAACATATAGTAGAGAGCAAGAGAGCTAAAATTAGATAGGTCTACCAAATTCTCTCTCTCATACGCCAGTTGGAAAGTACTTCTGAAAATTACAGGCATGAAACCAATGCTGTAATTTGTTCAAAGATTGTGATAAGGATGACGTGCAAGAAAATCCCCTTTTTGATTAATTTCAAAAGCCATTCTGCATATATTGTACTGGGTATGTCTACACTACGAAATTAGGTAGTTTTTTAGAAATCGATATTATACAGTCGATTGCATATGTCCACACTAAGCGCATTAAGTCAGCGGAGTGAGTCCTCAATACCGTGGCTAGCATCGACTTATGGAGCGGTGCACTGTGGGTAGCTATCCCACAGTTCCTGCAGTCTCTGCCGCCCATTGGAATTCTGGGCTAAGCTCCCAATGCCTGATGGGGCAAAAACATTGTCGCGGGTGGTTTGGGGTACATGTCGTCAGTCGCCCCTCCCTCCATGAAAGCAACGGCAGACAATCGTTTCGCGCCTTTTTTCCTGGGTTACCCGTGCAGACACCATACCACGGCAAGCATGGAGCCCACTCAGCTCACCGTCACCGCTGCTGTTGCGGGCAAGTCTACTATGGGTGCTGCTGTGGACAAGTAGCCAATGCATTCATTGACGTTCTGTTATCAAGGGTAGTGACTCTGGGAAATGTGTGGGCCTTTTTAGATTTTAGGTGCATCATATTCCTGTCCTTTGTCGTTGGTGAAGAAGTCTTGCAGCCGTACATTCCAGTCTGGTCAGCGCTGTAACACCCCATAGCATTTCTGTGGTTGACACATGTAACAGCTCCAGGGCTCTTGCTCTTTTGCCTTGGCCGAGGTACTTGGCCCTACCCGGACCTCAAAGCATTCGACACAGAAGCACCTGCAGCAGCTGACATTGATACACAGCAGCAGCTCCTTGCCTTCGCAGCAGATGGTGCAGTAGGACTGCTAACCATCGTCATCCACCGCTTCTGCTGCAACTCTGCTCTCCTGCTCCCCAGAAATGAGCTCGGGGGATCCATTCACGAAGCCTGGACAGTAGTAAGGAGCAGTTCAACTATAGGCTGAGCAAGTGCAGAATGGTGGTAGAATGTGCCTTTAGACATTTAAAAGCTTGCTGGCGCTGTTGGTCAGACCTCAGCGCAACCAACATTCCCATTGTTATTGGTGCTTGCTGTGTGCTCCATAATATCTGTCAAAGTAAGGGGGAGACGTTTATGGCGGGGTGGGAGGTTGAGGCAAATTGCCTGGCGTCCGATTTTGAGCAGCCAGACACCAGGGTGATTAGAAGAGCACAGCAAGGCGCGCTGCGCATCAGAGAGGCTTTGAAAACCAGTTTCATGACTGACCAGGCTTCGGTGTGACAGTTGTGTGTGTTTCTCCTTGATGCAAACCCGCCCCCTTTGTAATTTTAATTCCATATAAGCCAACCACCCTCCCCCCTTCGAAATAAAGTAACTGTTGTTTTGAAACCATGCATTCTTTATTAATTAAAAAAAAGAGATAACGGACAAGGTATCCCGGTCACCCTAAATATAGTTATCAGTTTTAAATCCCCTCTCCCCTTGAGAACATTATTATAGGGGAAAAGTGACTTTTTTGGTTTAGCTTTTACCCTTTCTCTTATGACAAACTAAACGGGAAGAAGCCACTCGTACCAGAGTTAATGTCCACACGGGCGGAAGGGTGAGATATACCTTTATAGCTTTATCAGGTTACATTTACACATTTGTTCTACCAAAAATCTTTCCTGTGTCAACAAGGTCTGTGTGTGTGTGTGTGTGTGTGTGTGTATATATATATATAAAATCACAGAAAGCTACTTTGAAATAATTGCTGGAGACATCTAGTCAGGCTAACTCAGCCTCATGAATAGAGCAGATATGTATGTATAGCATTATAGGTGTCATAGATGTAATGGCATTTACTCTTTGGAATGATTGTTAGCTCATTGAACTGAGTACTGTATCTCAGGATCAAAGGGACTTTTTGCTTCGGGGGAGAAAAGCAAAGCTGATAACAATTCCCATTCAATTTCATTGAATGGAATTATGAGCTTTTGTTAGCAGAATTCAGTAACTGAAAAGACTTGTTAACATGACCGCTAATTACTTGTAAATTGTCATTTTAACACTGTACCTGATAAGGAGAAAGTAATCAGAAATTATTTGTGGACATGTTATTCAAGAAGTAACTTTGATCTGAAAAGTCATTATAATTCTGGTTGTTTCACAAAGATCCCAAGCTCCAGGGGTGCTGGAACAATTTTATAGTGGGGGTCCTGAGAGCCATTGAACCAAACTGTAAACCCTGAATATAGTGGAAACCACTTCAAGCCAGGGGGTGTAGCAGCACCCCTGGATCCAGCACCTATGCCAAGCACATTTGTTTTGAAGAAAAAAACTAACTATAGAAAATTATAAAAATGTGATTATTAAAAATCAGTTGATCTCTGAACAGCAGTTAGTACTGATTAATCATCATGACTGATATTACCAAAGGAGAGTCAAAAAAATACTTGATTTAAGAACATTTGTCTTGTGAAATGTATATGTCTAGGTTTCTGCCTTTGATTCCTTTTCTTTCTCCATTATTTCCTGATCCCTGCTAAGGGATCCACCAATTTTGCTACCAAAAAGGAGGCCTCTTAGTCAGGTATGTACACAATAGAAGTCAGCCACAATAGCAGTTATCTTGGTGCCACATATCACTTTCCTCCTCTAACTTTTCACCATTGTGTTACTTTTCAAAATAATGCTATGAATTACTTTTGCAAACGTATTTCAGTTTACGAAATGTTCACAAGCTATTTCCCCCAACTCACTGTTGACCTATGTAATTGGTCAGCTAAGAAACATGGCACTGTTTCTGCTCTCAGACTGGATGACTCCCATATCCTCAAAGAGCTTTGAAGATGGCCCCATGACCACTTTAGCTTCAGATAGGGTGGCACAGACTTCCCTCAGATTTTTTCGGAGGGCCAAACTGTCAAGGGGGTGGCATGCTTGCCATGTTCTGTTCAGGTGCAGTTCTCTGAGAGAGGATGAGAGAATCTTGGATTTGGTAATCTTTTCAGTGAAATAGGATGGGGCCCCTTGCATTGGGAGGAACTTGGATCTGACATTGGATGAAGACGGTTTGGGTAGGTTAAGTATTATTTTACCAGCTCTTCAGCTAATGAAAAAGTGTGAAAAAAGAAAAAATGTTTTGTTTTCATTCAGAATTTTCCATTAAAAAAAAAAAATTTTTTTTTAAATGTTGTGGTGTGTGTGTGTGCGTGTGTGTTTGTTTTGGGAACTTATTTTAAAATACCCCAACCTCCTTCATGATACGAAGCTTACAGCCTACATACCACTAGGAGTCCCACATTGGTTCTGTCTATGGAACTGCACATCAGATGACTGAATTTGCCAGAGTTCATTTTCAAGGTGCGGGCTCTTCTGTATCTGAGGCAAACAACATGATAAGTCCACTTCTCTTCGCTCTCTTTGTGCTTGTGATCTACCAAGTAGCCTGCAGGAGTGAACTGTGCCAATACAGTACTGTTGGAGTCATCTAACTATTACACAGTGTCACAAGTCAGGCACCTCGGCTGAGATTAGCTCATGAAAGATGTTGCTTTCTCTCCGGACTGCTGTTTCACTGATCTGTGGGAGTGAGAGTCTCAGATGACTGACCATCGGAGAAACAGGCACACACGAGGTAAAAGGAGCAGGCAGAAAGTGCCCATTATTTGATCCCTGCAGGAGAATGGATCTCTTTGTACTGTATCTTCCAATGCCTATCAGGTGAGGAAATCCTGGGCATTTTGAGTACTTGCATCCGGATTTTGTTGTTTCGCTGTACTGCTGGATTCTGAGAACAGAACAGTTTTTTCCTAACTGTCTTGGCTACAAATATTAATCTAAAAATTGACACATTCAGTACAACAGGATTTTGGGTTGGGAGAATGTGAGATAGGCCTACGAGCAATCCGTACAGGGTTGGCAATTGCCAGGAGGTTAGGGAAATGGGCTAAGCCAAATGATTAATCCCTACAGGTTGGGGTGGATGCCTGAAGGGCCTTATAGAGCTCAATATTCAAGTGTTAATTCTAAGCCTGGCTTTTAGAAAGGGACAGTTTAGGAAAATAGCAGCAGCAAAGAGCAGTTGTCTCCCTCCCTCCCTCCAACTTCCTGAGAGAGGGAAGGGCAGAGATGGCTGTCACAGTTCCAGACAACTATATCTGTATTCCTCTGTGGTCCTTAGAGGGCACTTCCTTTAGGTTCCCAGCTCCTCAGCCATCACCTTTCTTGGGTAGAGACGTGAGTCTCTTTCCCTTATGACCAGGGTCTTTCCAGGCAGCACAGTTCCCTGCCTACACTGAAATAACCCCAGCAACTCAGACTGCCTAAACAGCATCTGCTCTGTTTGCTCACTAAAGGCTATGAATAGCTGTAATTGCCAGCAGTCACAAGTTACTACCTTAGAAGCAAGCACATTTATTCTTAAGGTAAAAGCATGACAGAGAAAATGTATTTAAAACAATAAAAGTTCCTAGATGGATGCTAAAAGCTTCCAACAGTCTTATGGGGCCTAAACAGGCCAAAATCCTTCTCAGGAAGGATTGGAGCCTCCCTTTGACAGATAGTCCTGTCCATTTGCTGGATCAGAAAGCAGGCCCCAAGTCATTTTAAACCCATGCTATTTATCTGAGCTGAGTCCTTTTCTTTGTTTGTTGGTCTCTGGAAAATCCAGTTTGAACTAGTATATGCGAGCCTCTCCATGTGGTGGTCCTTCTCCAGAGGTGTTACAGTCAGAGAGAATTTGCTTGATCACTCCCCTCACTGTTCATAGTTCCTGGAGGAGCTGTGGTCACCATCCCCATGGGATTACATATAATCCATGTCCCACAGTGATACATAAATTTAACACAGTAAAATCTCCCAATGGGGTTGCAGGAATTTGCCATATCTGTTACAATGGCCACTGGAGCTGTTTGACCCAGCCTTTAAATGCTTGATGCTGGAGAAAGCAGCAACACAGAGAAATTCCTCCCATGGAGTGGGGGGGAGAGATCCCTTTTGATACATATGACCATTGCCTTTGCCTGCATTCTGTTGTAATGTGTAATGCTACCCACACTTCAGAACAACTGCGATAGGTATACTTAATAGGAAATAAATCCATAAAATAAATATTGCAAGTGTGGTCTGCATGGAAATACTGTGATGGGGAAAAAAAAGTGAAAGTGGCTGGTGTGTTTTTGTTTGATTGTTTTTTCTTTTGTCATCAGCAGTGATACAAATTTGTGCTTACTGACATGCAAGCACCACCTAGGGTGGGCCAGAGGACTCAAGCAATTGCCTTGAGACCTTAATAGCCCAAGGTATTTATTATGAAATGAAAACAAAGTACTTGAAGTTATTGCAGTGAAAAAGTTGATTTTACATTACAAGCAATTCAAACAAAATATTCTACTGTTGGCAGTTTATAAATAAATAAATATAGGGGAAAATCACCATATCACACACAGGGATTATATCCTGCATTTTAAACTTTATCTTGTGATCAGGATGCAGCATTGAGTGATAACTGCTGCTCTTGTTATGGCTGTCTTCAGCATTTCCTCCAGACAGGCTCCTGTGGAGGGGCAATATTTACAGCTAGTGCTTTGGCAATAAAGAATCACATGCCTTGATGGGCTGCAGGAACTCATGATTGGGGGGAGGGAGGAGAGAAACAGCTGCCAGGGATAAGGTCTGGGCACAGACAAGACTGGGATACTAGCAGTGATGATAGATGCAGGGCTTTTTTTATTTTTAATTGTAACTGCAGTTGTTTGCCCTTTGTACTGATATTAAAAACAAAAACAAAAACCAACCAACATGTATCCAGTATACTTGTAGTAGGATTCTTAAAAACAGATGTGTGATTCTGAGTTTTGGCATCTCTCATTTGGGGTGTAAAGTTGCACACTCAGACATGGCGAACCTTGTATTTGGATAACCTTTGAACAAAGCCTGAATGAAGATCATCAATGTTCATCAGTTATGACCGAGTGAACATGCTGAAACTCTCCCTCTAAACTGTCGTTAGCAAAGTGGGGGAAGGCGCGTTAACACAGAAGCTTCAGTTTAGTTTTCACTTAAAATACAAGATACATTTTTCTGACTTCATCATCAAAACAGATCTCTAGTGCCCTAATTCCAAGTCTAGTTGAATGCTTACCTCTGGAGAGACAAATGAGAGGATGAGGTCACAGCTGCAATAGCCTGTATCATTTCAGCAGAGCATTAGCCCAGTGAGAAAGTTCACTTTGTCTTGGCTTAATTATGAGTCTTCTTTTAAATGTTAATCTTATTTTAATCAGAAGATACGTGTTTAGGGCCAGGTCTCCAGCTAATGTAAGTCCGTGTAGCTCCACTGAAGTCAATAAAGCTACATCGATTTACATCAGGACCTGGCCCATAATTTCATTCTGTTACTATTAATGTTGGTACCATGCTTTGAAAAGGTAAGCCACAGTATAAGGACTAAGTATTCTTCCTCATTCATAATGTTGCACTAGCAGCTACAATTGACAGATAAAGATTATGGGTTTTGTAGTTTAGGGGTGGGTTTGCCAATAGTGACAAACCAAACAAGTATATCCTATCTTTGTCACATTAAGATATTGGAGAGCAGTGTTTTCCCATTGCTAGATGCACTGGAAGCCCTGGTTAGTTGAAAACTGGAAGATCGCTGCTCTCATAAGTAGCTCGGGGGAAGGTACTGGTTTTCTGAAGTGTTTTAAAAAAAAAAAAAAATCACAACAGTGGCACAAGATCAGTGTTGTTTATTTATCAGCCTTAGGCTGTTCATGAAAGGATCAAATTCATTATCTACAAAATGTTGTGAAATAAAGGTAGAAATAGTTCGGGCGTGTCTACACTTAAAATGCTACAGCAGCACAGCTGCACCACAGTAGCCCCTCAGTGTGTAGACACTACGTATACTGACGGGAGGGGTTCTCCTATTGGTGTAGGTAATCCACTTTCCCAATAGGCATAATTAGGTTGATGGACAAATTCTTCCATCAACCTAGCACTGTCTACATGGGAACTTAGATGAACTTAACATCATCATCACTCAGAGTGTGGATTTTTTATGCCCCTGACCAACGAAGTTAAACCACCTAAATTTCTAGTGTAGACCGGGCCTTAGTGTTTATGTCCAGATTTAGTAAGTGTACATGGCACATCGTAAGGCTCCCAATATTCAGAGTTGTCATATTGTTTTCACACCAATGTAACATTAAAGTGCCACTGTCCCCTTGGATGTTGTGGCCATTAAAGCAGCTTTTAGGAACTGTACCACTTAGAGCTCTTATCTCAGTATAGCAAAATAAATAATCCGGGTGCAGATGGAGCTGTCTGGAGAACTGTCTTCTAGAGTCCTGTTTCTAAAATTACAGAGTTAAACAGAATACTGCTATCTAGGTCATTCTTTTCTATAGCATGCATAGGTAATCACAGTTTTTCACATAAGTTTGTACATAAATTGATATATATTTTTAAAAAACTATTTCTGAGGAGCATTTGTATTGAGACTACATAGTCTCTCTCTCTCTCTCTCTCTATATATATATACACACACACACACCTACAGAATAGATTGCTGATGGGGACAGATCCTATCCCCACCTCATGCAGCAGAGCTGCAGCAGTTTTGTTAGTACAGGACCCCTCCTCAGCCACAGGGGTGTTTTTCCTTATAAGAAGTGATCTACAATTTAGTCTTTGCTAAAACCTGAATAACTGGTGTCTTCAATAGGTTGGGAGGAGCACATCAATAGTTAGGGTTTTGAAGCTGCCCTCACTTACATAGCAGCTGTCACTCGGTTATTGTGCTGTGTTACAGAGGTACACTAATCCTGCTTCTAAGAAGTGGACGTAATTGCTGGCTGCAGTCCTTGAGGTGGTGTTGGTTTTTAAATTGTAACGTGTGTAGTGTTAAAACATTTGGCTATTTCTCTGATGCCTGATATCCCAGTCCCATCTGTGTGAACATCCAGCAAGTTATATGATATTAAGGTAGTTGAATGGATTACAATTGATATTGAGAGTATGAAAGTGGAGTGGGGGGAGAGGCAAAAGTGAAAATGGCTCACTTGGTTTTATATCAGAGTCTGAGACTAAAATAGCAACAACTATGGGGAGACATCTGCTGCAAGGAAACTTACAGTCCTTCCAGTTTCTTTATAAGAAGTTTCAGAGAGTGGTGGTTATATCCAGATAACTTCTATTGATTTACAATAGTTTTCTCACACTCCAGCTATCTGCACCCTTAAGTGAAAGATTACAAAGTCGCAGTGTTGTGACTCAAGTTTTATTATGTGACTGGATATTTTAGGTTTTTGATGTTAATAAATCCAAAGCAAACATGGGGTTAGATCTGTAGGGCTATAAGAAAGTGCCCATTTTACCCAGGAATTACCCTTTTAACCTAGAATTGCAGTCAACTGTCACCTGATAAACAGTAGGTGCAGTAACCACCCTGTAGTTGCACAAGAAATTGACCAGAAGATATTTTCCACTTTCAGGATTTTTTCCCCTTTGGGCTCTTGCAACTTACGCACTTTCTTCTCTAAAGAATTATAGATTTTAGTTTTCCTTAGAACAAAATATAATAAGATTTCATGGGGGACTAAATGGTTTAGTAAATTTATACTGGAATATGGTGCTTTCCTCCATAGTTTTGCTAATTCAATCCAGGTCATCAGTAACCAAAGGCTATCATCATCAGATGGTTGTGTCAGTAATTATGTTAGACGAGACAGGTGATTTCAGTTCAGTTCCCAGTGGGCACTTGTTCACATCACATACCTGATAACTTAATTAGCATGCTTATTGGGCATTTCAGCAGGATCCAAGAATTTAATGGGTATGAAGAAGACCTCATGAGCAGAGCTGTCAAGCAGCCATGTTTCACAAGCACTAAATCCACATAATTTTTCTAATTACATGAAAATTGGAAAACATCATTTTGGAGAAGGACTCCATGTTGAGGAAAGGCTTGAAAAAGATTGTGTGAATCAGATTCTATTTCTAGTTGATTTAGTCACCACTCTGCATCAATATTTTTCATTTAGGGTTAGGAGTTAATTGGAGATGAGATTGTATCATCATTGTATGTGTGACAAAGTAAATCAAATCACTAAGAAATATTTTACCCCAGAACCCCAAAGAACCCCAAATAAATTGACATGTATGAATAACAGATGACAATGCCCAAATGGTGTGAGAAGTATAATTAACCAAGAGAAATTCAGCAGACTACTAAAATGCACTTTTATGGAGGAAAACAGATGATTGCAAAACACCGTTTCCCCTTAAGTACAAACTAAGATTTCACAAATTATGGATTGGGGGATTTCTGAAAGCCAAAAGTCAACCGCTTAAACATAGTAGCCAAAGATTGCAAGATTGCAAGATTGTAAGCAAGGAGGAAGGGCATGTTCATGAGCCTAATTCAAAACTAGAAGGTGGCTGGCCTGTAGTTATCAAACTTGCGGGGTGAGGAAAGAATACTTTTGGCAATAGAGAAGAAGTAGGGTGTACATTACCTGATGGAAAAAGTTATTACAATGGTCCCTCAAAACAAGACAAAAAGGCATGCTTTCCTCCTGACTAGACAGAGGCAAGGCAAGGATTCAGTGTCTAGGTAAATTTCAATATTCCATTAAACTCATAGAAAAATATTGAGACAAAAAAAGTCCTTTTGGGTTGCCATAATCGGCTGGAACATCTGTACTGTTAGTTTTCGCGAAGGGTTTCAGAGATGTGAATATAAGTCAAACAAGATTATGCAGCTGCAAAAAATGCTAGTATTTTGGGGTGTATTAACAGAAGTGTTGTATGTAAGACATGGGAGGGAATTGTCCCAATGTACTAAGCACTGGTAAGGCCTCAGCTGGAGTACTATGTCCCAGTCCTGGGTGCCACACTTTAGGAGAGATGTGGACAAATTGGAAAAGTCTAGAGGAGAGCAACAAAAAAGATAAAAGCCTTAGAAAACCTGACCTGCAAGAAAAGGTTGAAACAGACAAACCTGGGCATGGTTAGTCTTGTGAAAAGAAGACTGAAGGGAGATCTGATAATTGTCTTTAAATATGTTAAGGGCTGTTACAAAGAGGAGTGTGAAAAATTGTTCTCCATGTCCACTGAAAGTAGGACCAGAAGCAATCAGTTTAGTTTGCAGCAAGGGAGATTTGTTAGATATTAGAAAAACTTGCTAACTAGAAAGGGTAGTTAAGCTCTGGAATAGGCTTCAAAGGGATCTTGCAAAATACTTATTATTTGGAGGTTTTCCAAAAGAGGTAGGGCAAAACACCTGCCAGGGATGGTCTAGGTGAACTTGGCCTTGCCTCAGCGCAGGGGGCTGCATTTGATGAATTCTTGAGGTCCCTTCCAGTGCTACACTGCTATGATACTATTCTCAAAGAGTAGGTCTGTTAGGGCAAGGACTGTGTTCTCTCCTTTCTCTCTGGTTCAGATCACAGACTTGGGAGCTTATAAAGTCAAAACAGATAGAATTGGAAACTGAAGTTATTTGATCTTATGTAGGGACTGCATTGTTGTTCTCCAGCCGTGTTGGATTACTGCTGAATTTGTTTTAGAGACTTAAAACCTGAACATTAGTTGAACAAGGGATTATCATCCCTGTTTGTTGAAAATATTATTTGCTGGTTTAATTTTTCTAGGCCCTGTCCTGACTCGAATAGCCTTTCTGGCTCCAAGTCTTCATAATTTTCACATTTCGGAGAGCTGGTAGCTTTGGAAGTGGCTCCTGTTTAGAAGAGACCGTGGTTCAAAAAAGCTTCTGCAAACAGCTGCGGATTGTACTATTAGTAGCGCAGAACCTTACTACACCCCACTTAATTGCCATGTGGGATCATCAGAATGACAATAGGATACACTCAGGGAGTCTCCAGAACATCTTAACATGGGGATAGGTTTGTGCCTGGCTGGTTTACATTGTTATCCAGAGACATTCTTGAGGATTTGCATGGCCTCAAAGCAGGCTAACCCTGATTGAGTTTCCTAAAGGGATGGAGAGAGGACATATATCCCTCTTGCCCACAAAAAAACTCTACTTTCTGGGGGAAATGAAGAGGATGGGGCTTGATGAATGAGCTTTACCCCTTTCAGAACCCACAGGACCAAAAACCCCCATCCTCCAGTAGTAGGGTGACCAGATGTCCCGATTTTATAGGGACAGTCCCGATTTTTGGGTCTTTCTCTTATATAGGCTCCTATTACCCCCCACCCCCGTCCTGATTTTTCACATTTGCTGTCTGGTCACCCTATCCAGTAGAAGGTTGTTCTTTACTTCTCATCAGTGCCAGGTAATAGCTCTAGGGAAGCAGGATCTCTAGATGGGGAGGGATGGAGAGGACTAGGTGTGGCATAGGGAGTTGCAGGAGGCAGGGAAGTCATTTACATTAGTTTTTCCAGCCATCCTCCTGCCCACTGCAACTCCCAGCCTTGGAGTTGCAGAGATTGAGCCATTTTTTCCTTTATTTATTTTGTCCTTTTGCAACATGCTGACTTCCTCCTCCCCCCCTCCCGTCCCTTTATAGGTTGACCTGCCACAGAGCCAGCATCTGCAGCCAAGTTCTAGTGTTTCCACTCTTCAAATCCATGGATAATTTCTGCAGGGTTAATGAGGCTTTGCGATACACAGAATGGTGCACACAGATGTGTTTTCTGAGACTTGGATGGATCTATAAGAAGATATTGGTTTAAGAGAATAACTAAAGAAATTTCATAATGATCATATCCTAAGATGTAATGGAACTTGATGGCCTTTGAACAATTTGGCCTGAGTCCCTTCCTCACATTTATAAAAGGAGAATGAATCTCAAGTAACAACCCAGATTTCCTTAATACACCTCTACCCCGATAGAACGCGAAATTCGGATATAACGCGGTAATGCAGTGCTCCGGAGGGGCGGGGCTGCGCACTCCAGTGGATTAAAGCAAGTTCGATATAATGCGGTTTCACCTATAATATGGTAAGATTTTTTGGGTCCCGAGGACAGCGTTATATCGAGGTAGAGGTGTACATGGACATACAGAGAATAATGTTGGGGTTAGTATGCATCTCTTTTTTTAGGGGCAGGAGATCAGCAAATTGTTTCTAAAATTTATAGTGCATTAAAAAGAAAATAATTTACATTCAGTATGCAACTGTTCCTGTGAAGCTCAGGAAGCTTGTGTTTAATGTGATCCTGTTAATGTCACTAATGTTTTGCTTTCAATTAGTGAAAAGGTAGCTTTTGTAAACACAGTTGGTTTGTGCGTGTGTGAGAAAGAGAGAGAGATTTCATAACCTTATATTAATCACAATTGTTTTGGATTTCAGTTCATCTTTTTAAAAGGTTGTAGAATGTAAATATAAGTGAACTATTTAAACAGTGTGGACTGGAGAGCATTTTCTGAGACATTTCATGCTGTTTCTTTCACCCCCAAATGAGAGGAGGACTTGAAAGGGAAATGTTCTAAAGCCAGAGTTGCCAGCTGCATCTCTCTTCAGCTGATCTTCATAATGGTTCCTTCTGGGGGTTAATTTGCTTTTCTCGTAAGCATCTGATACTGGCCACTGTGGGAGACAGGATGCCAGACTAGTGAGACCACTGATCTTGTAACAGATGTTAGGCGACACTCAGTATTTTTGTGGATACCTCTCAGGTACCACAAAGGAACCAGGATCTGGCCATAGTTGGCCATTTTGAGAATTCCCAAGGCTGGGAGAGAGTTCTCCACTAGCATAAAGCTCCTGCACCAAATACCCCTCACCAAAGTAAGGGGTACATTGAAGGTGGATGGGATGTGTCAGAAGTGGAAAGGAGGCAAGGCAAAGCTATGGTACACCAGTCCTCCGCTAATCCCATAGAAATCCTTTGCCAGTGGCATAAGTTAGAGCAGTCCTTAGCCTGCTCTAAATCATTGCATGTGTAGGGCTGACACAAATGGCATAATGAGATCTGACAGCTTCTCAGTCATATACTAAGCAGAGCAGGGCACATAAGATAATCTGCCCCAGAATGTTTATTTCTGGGCAGAAATCAAAAGAACACTATCAGGTTGAAATTCATACTAAAATCCCCACTATCCCAATCACATTCCCTTACATTTCATTCTAATAATAAAGAATATTAAAAAAAAAATCTGATTGCCATTTTGTTATCTTTTGGCACCTCACTCAGCTTAGATAATAAAAGTAAACTTCTCCAGTTTGTGTTTATTCGGCTTCTAGTAAGGTTTACTTCCTGCTTCTCATGATCTAGCACAATGCTGCAATATTTGGCTTGGAAGCATTGCAAGAGAATGTTTAAATTCAGACAAGCCATTTTCATTTAAACAGGTAATTAAAAGTAAGTTAACAAAATATCGGCCCCCATACCCCACATGTTGGCCCTAATTTACTTAACATTCTCCCTTCCGATGATTAATAATAGAAGGCTACTTAAAAAGTATTCCATGTAGCTTTGAGGCTTCCCATTATCACTGCCACTGTGCGTGCTCACTGCAGAAAACTACGAGCACATCCTCCCTGACTGCACCTTTGGCAGATGGGAGGAACAGCAATCTCAGATTTCCTCTCATATTGCCATGCACAGCAACACTAGCGGAGTATAGGGACCAGCCAGCATGATCACATTTTTAAATATAGAATCCTCTTAAATGCACTCTCTTTTTGGCATTAGGAACTATTTGTTTTGAAAACACACAGCATAATTGAGTTTGGTATAAGGTAGCTTTCCACAAAATTCAAGATAGAACTCTGTGTCTAAAAATTATAGAAGACCGATTTAGAATTTACAGCTCATTCTCTCTGGGACAAAGGAACTCTTTTTGTTCTTTTATTAGTGCATCTTCCTGTGTGGAAGCAAATGGTAGGAGAGTATTTTTAGTCACTTTTGTCTGGAGAGTAAGAGAGGAAAGGGAAAAGGAAAGGAGATTAATTTTATATTCCTTTTTTCTTTAAAGAAAAAATGTCTTTTTAATCTTCCAAAATATTTTATTTAATTCATTTGCCAATAAACATCAGATGCTAAACCAGTGCCAAGTAAAACACTACAGGATAAAATACAAAGCAAGTCCTCCTTGGGGGGAGGGTTAGCTGGCAAGCCCACAAGATTACATAGGCTGATTACACACTATTATTTTGAGACAGCACATATATAAATAAGTTAATGCAAGGGAGTGCTTTCAGGGAATAAAGTACTCTATACATGCTATGTTTTATTTATTTATTGAGTGCCAACAGTGGGCTCAGCACTGGACAAAACATTAAAAGCGCTGGCCCCCACCCCAAAGGGTTGATAATCTAGTCCTGATACTAGATAAACAATATAAGGAGAAAAGGCGCTACCTGTTCCATCCGCACCCAAAATCCCACTGTACCTCAGTGCACACGAACTGCAGTATTCAACCCCAGATGATACAGATGCATGGGTCACTACTGAAAGGCTTCATGGAACAAAGTGCTTGGGGTTTGTAGGATGGGAGAGAGGTGGCTGGTATAGGAAATCATTTTAATATGAAATGACTATGTAGATTGAGAGATGGAAAGGAAGTTAATGTAAAATACATTGACAATGTCAAGTTACATTAGTATGCATTGAAACGGTGATATGATTAGGATAAAAACAACAATTTTAGATACTGCATTCACTTGGCTTTCAAAAAAGTCAATTTTAACCTTTATTTACTTATTTAAAACCATTGTCCACACCATGTTTAATAGGCTGGTAAAAAAGCCTTTGATGTCTGTGTGAAATTGGTAGAGTCAGGATTGCCAAACTCATCTGTTTTTAAAAAAAAATTAGGCCCCTCAAAATCCAGAGATACTAAATATAGTACATGTTGAGTGGTGGGTATTGTGTTTTATTTGCCTTCGGATTTGAAAAACTTTAGGTTTCAGATTTTCAAGCTTCTCTCTTCAACCATGAGGACTGGAAACTTACTTTTAAAGAAGTGAAAACAGATTCTGATATAATCACAATTCCAGCAGCTGGGCCTTTAATAAAAGCCCCAAATATCACAAGACTCAATAAAATCATGAGTTACTAACACTGCAGAGAATTTAGATATTATAATTTAAGGAATAAAATTAATCAAAGATTGGGACCGTATTATTCATTGGGTCTGATCTTTGGAATTTTTTAGTTTTTCAAGTCACTTGCCAACTCAGGCCTTTTTGCCTTAGAGAATTTTTTCCCCCAAAAAATTACCCCCTATTACTCCACCACTATTAGCATCATTGTGAGCCCTAACACAGAGAGTCTGCTAGCCTGCCTTTGAATCACTATATTGATTAGACCTTCTCTGAGCAGCATTAGAAGACCAAGGCTCCAATCTTGCAGAGGCTTCCAAATGTACGGTGAGAATAGTCCAGGGTTACTCATTGCATGAAGTTAAGCACATGTGGTAGGCGGCCTTTGCAAGATCAGGGTCTGTGTGGGAGTCCTCTCTCACAGTTCATAGCCAGCATGAATGGAGAATGAGGCCTATAGTTTGTAAAATTAAGTGTTTGCTGGATTGGGACTTTAGGTATTAAAATGGTGGCAGCAGGCAGCAGTCCATTGGTTGCCCCAATGGTAACAATGGTGAGACTTTAATAAAAACAAAAACACAACCATTTCCCTAGGTAGACAAGGCTGTAGTTGTAAATGGGGGATTTGACTCTGACCACTATCCCCTAAGTTTCCTCCTACAGTTAATGTAAACTAAGGGCGTGGTTTGCCGCACACTGACTGACTGTGTGGGCAGGATGTGACTCTCTAGCACACCACTACTAATTCGCCCTGTTGACACTGCACTGTAGCAGCATCCAAATGTACGTGGCGGGCTGGTGTGTTGTAGATTGTGCTGGCTTGCCATGCACTAACTTGCTGTGTAGACAAACCCTAACTAAGCTGGATCTACAGCCCATTGACTACAATAAGAATCTTTCCATATAAACTTCAACAAGATTTGAATCAGGTCCTAAATGACCTATTCTCTTTAAAATATATAATTGTTTAACTAACATTTCAGCCTCACAGCCAAGTAGTGTAAGCAGGAAAGCGTTCAGCTATAAAACAATGTGGTATAAGAAGTTAATTTGTATCCTTTTCTTGGTGGGCTGGTTGTCTTTGTTTTGTTAGTTGTTCCAAAGTGCACTTGTTTAGTCTCTCCCTTCAGCCTATAAGGGTATGTCTACACTACGAGAGTAGTTCGATTTCACTTAAATCGAATATGTTGAATCGATATTGCAAAGTCGAACGTGTGTGTCCACACTAAGGACAGTAATTCGACTTTGTGAGTCCACACTAACGGGGAAAGCGTCGACATTGGAAGCGGTGCACTGTGGGCAGCTAACCCACAGTTCCCGCAGTCCCCGCTGCCCATTGGAATTCTGGGTCGAGCCGCCAATGCCTTCTGGGTAAAAAAAAAAGGGTCGAGGGTGCTTTTGGGTACTTGTCGTCATCCGTCCGTCACTACCGCCCTCCCTCCCTCCCTCCCTGAAAGCGCCGGCGGGAAATCAGTTCGCGCAATTTTCCGGTCAGTGCCAGCGCGGACGCCACAGCACTGCGAGCATGGATCCCGCTGCGATCATCGCTGCAGTTGTGGCCGTTGTCAACGCCTCGCAGGTTATCATCCACCTTTCCCAGAGGCAGATGCAGATAAACCAGGTGAGGAGGCTACGGCACCGCGGTGAGGGCCTGAAGTCTGAGAGTAGCACAGGCCTGTCAGAAAGCACGGGACCCAGCGCCGAGGACATCACGGTGACAATGGGTCATGTGGATGTTGTGGAACGGCGATTCTGGGCACGGGAAACAAGCACGGACTGGTGGGACCGCATAGTGCTGCAGGTCTGGGACGAATCCCAGTGGCTGCGAAACTTTCGCATGCGGAAGGGGACTTTCCTTGAACTTTGTGAGTTGCTGTCCCCTGCCCTGAAGCGCAATGACACCCGGATGCGAGCAGCCCTGACTGTCCAGAAGCGAGTGGCCATAGCCCTCTGGAAGCTTGCAACGCCGGACAGCTACAGGTCTGTCGCGAACCACTTTGGCGTGGGCAAATCTACCGTGGGGGTTGTTGTGATGCAAGTAGCCAATGCAATCGTTAAGGTACTGCTGTCAAAGGTAGTGACCCTGGGAAACGTGGAGGTCATCATAGATGGCTTTGCCGCGATGGGATTCCCAAACTGCGGTGGGGCTATAGATGGAACTCACATCCCTATCCTGGGACCGGAGCACCAGGCCAGCCAGTACATTAACAGAAAGGGCTACTTTTCAATGGTGCTGCAAGCACTAGTGGACCATCGGGGACGTTTTACAAACATCAACGTCGGATGGCCGGGCAAGGTTCATGACACTCGCGTCTTCAGGAACTCTGGTCTGTTTAGACGGCTGCAGGAAGGTATTTACTTCCCGGACCACAAAATAACTCTTGGGGATGTGGAGATGCCTACAGTGATCCTTGGGGACCCAGCCTACCCGCTAATGCCCTGGCTCATGAAGCCCTATACTGGCGCCCTGGACACTGAAAAAAAACTGTTCAACTACCGGCTGAGCAAGTGCAGAATGGTTGTGGAGTGTGCTTTTGGCCGTCTCAAGGGGAGATGGAGAAGCTTACTGACTCGCTGTGATCTCAGCGAAACCAATATCCCCATTGTTATAGCAGCTTGCTGTGTGCTCCACAATCTCTGTGAGAGCAAGGGGGAGACCTTTATGGCGGGGTGGGAGGTTGAGACAAATAGCCTGGCATCTGATTACGCCCAGCCAGACAGCCGGGTGATTAGAAGAGCCCAGCGGGACGCGCTGTGCATCCGGGAGGCTTTGAAAGCTAGGTTCCACAGTGAGCAGGGTAAGCAGTGACTTTTAAGTTTCTGTACAGAGAAGCTGAACCTGCCCCCGATTCTTTACCCAGTTAATGTTGACTATCCTCTCCAGTTACAGAGCCCCTCCACCCCCTTCCCAAAAAATAAAATCAGTTTTATTTTGTTAATGAACACCGTTGTCTTTATTACTGTTTTCGCGGGAATGTTTTAAACCTGGGACGCAGACTGTGGTGGAGAGCGGGTGTAGTGTACTGATGCAAATGATCCTTCTAAAGTCCAGGAATGACAGGATTCGCAAGGGCGGACTGGTTGTTTCAACGGAGCCTGCCAGCCCTCCTGAGCGGGACTGCGTGTATGTGGGGGCTATGTGACTTTATGGCAGGGGTAGGAGGGTTACAGATCCCCTGCTGCGTGGCTCTGTGATCCAGGACAAGGACCGCTGCATAAGATCTGCAACTGCCCTCCCCCGCCACAAAGTCACAGAGCAACCCCCCCCACCCCACCCCCCCCGCACAGAACATGAAAACCACCTCCCAGACTGACCAGGGTAACTAGTCACTGCACTGTGTATGTGCCCTGCTGCTGGACCTGCCCCCGCCTCTGTACCCTGCTAAAGGTGACTGTCCTGTCCAATTACCAAGCCCCTTCCCCCCCTTCAGACAGACTCTCCCACAAAAGAACATGATTGAAACAGTAATGAACAGAAACGTATTTTTTATTAACAACCACACATGAAACTGGGGGGGTGAAACTTGGACGGGGGCTTGGGTGAGGCGGGCAGGAAAGGACTTTTCAAATTTTGGGGAATGACAGCCTTCTGGTGCTTGAGCAGTCTGCAGGGGTCGAGTGAGAGTTTTCACGGACTCTGCCGCCCCTCCTTCTTTGGACTTTGGGCGAGGGGGGTATGGGACTTGGTGGCGGGGGAGTGCGGTTACTGATAGACTGCAGCGGGGCTCTGTCCTCCTGCCTCCGTTCCTGCAGAACATCAACAAGGCGCCGGAGCGTGTCCGTTTGCTCCCTCAGAAGTCCAAGCAGTGTTTGAGTCGCCTGCTGGTCTTCCTGCCGCCACCTCTCCTCACGGTCCATGTGTGTCTGGTGCATTAGGGACAAATTCTCCCTCCAATGGTTCTGCTGTGCTGCCTGGGCTCGGGAGCAGCCCATTAGTTCTGAGAACATGTCCTCTCTCGTCTTCTTCTTCCTCCGCCTAATGTGCGCTAGCCTCTGGGAGTGTGATGCCAGGCTGGGTTGGGAGACAGTCGCAGATGTGGCTGTGGGAATGAGAAAAAGGTAGTGAATTCCTCCGAAACATAAATGTAGTTGTGAACAAAGAACATAGTCTTTCTCTGTGAACAAGACCATGCACCGCACCTATCACATGCGCACTCAGGACAAGGTCGAATTTTCGGACCTAGCCTTCACTGCCTGGGGTCTTGCACTGCCGATCTGGGAAGCGGGGCAGGACACCGGAATTTCTGTAGCAGGCAGACATGGTAAGCCATAGACTTGTGGCTGCTTAAAACTTTAGTAGTACCACTGGCCTCCATTCACATTGAAAGCAATGCCAGTCTCTGCTGCCAGCAATCGGCCAAGCATGAACTCTGGCCCTGTCCCACCCCCTCGCGGATGTCCCAGGGAAAGATCCCTGTATGCTGCCCCTCTCCCGCCTCCACCGCGTGGCTGTAAACCAGCGGTTACAGTTCTGTAAAGGAACTTGCAAGCAGTCCCAATACTAACAGTCCCCTACCTAATTCAAAGCAGGTCATCATGAGCGACATAACAATAATGAGGATCTCGGACAGCGATAAGGAAAGGATGCTTCGGGAAAGCCAGCAAAGACCAGGGCCCTATGCCGCCATGCTGTGCAAGGCAATGATCCCGGAGTACTTGAGGATCTCCTAGCGCGGGAACGTCTCCTACTTCGGAGGACCCACTAAGGCCGCTCTCCCCAGGAACCTGATGAACAGGCTTTCCCATTACCTCCAGGAGAGCTTCGTCGAGATGTCCCTGGAGGATTACAGCTCCATCCCCGGTCATATAGACCGCATTTTAATATAGCTGCAGTGGCAGGGACTAAAGAGTGGAGCAGCTTGGGCAGCAGAATCATGCACAACCGGACACTGTTAGATTTTTTTTAAATAGTTGGAACTGATTACTTAAGCGCCCAGGGTAAAGAAATCATGAAGAACACATTGTTCTTATTCTTAATATTCCAGTTTTGTTAAAAATAAATGTTTAGATGTTTAAAACACTTACTGCTTGATCCTTCCCCTGAATCTGTGTCCGGGTTAAATGCTGGGGAGGGTTGGTAGGGGATCTCTGTAAGGGTGATGAAGAGCTCCTGGCTGTCGGGGAAATCAGCTTGGTAAGCGCTGTCGACTGCCTCGTCCTCCTCATCTCCTTCCTCATCTTCCCCGTCTGCTACCATGTCCGAGGAACCGGCCGTGGACAATATCCCATCCTCAGAGTCCACGGTCAGTGGTGGGGTAGTGGTGGTGGCCGCACCTAGGATGGAATGCAGTGCCTCGTAGAAACGGGATGTGTGGGGCTGGGATCCGGATTGTCCGTTTGCCTCTTTGGTCTTCTGGTAGCCTTGTCTCAGCTCCTTGATTTTCACACGGCACTGCGTTGCATCCCGGCTGTATCCTCTCTCTGCCATGGCTTTAGAGATCTTCTCATAGATCTTTGCGTTCCGTCTTTTGGAGCGCAGCTCGGAAAGCACGGACTCATCGCCCCACACAGAGATCAGATCCAAGACTTCCCGATCAGTCCATGCTGGGGCCCTCTTTCTATTCTGGGATTGCACGGCCATCTCTGCTGGAGAGCTCTGCATCGTTGCCAGTGCTGCTGAGCTCGCCACGATGTCCAAACAGGAAATGAGATTCAAACTGGCCAGACAGGAAAAGGAATTCAAATTTTCCCGGGGCTTTTCCTGTGTGGCTGGTCAGAGCATCCGAGCTCGGACTGCTGTCCAGAGCGTCAACAGAGTGGTGCACTGTGGGATAGCTCCCGGAGCTATTACTGTCGATTTCCATCCACACCAAGCCTAATTCGATATGGCCATGTCGAATTTAGCGCTACTCCCCTCGTTGGGGAGGAGTACAGAAGTCGAATTTAAGAGACCTCTATGTCGAACTAAATAGCCTCGTGGTGTGGACGGGTGCAGGGTTAATTCGATGTAACAGCGCTAAATTCGACATAACAGTCTAGTGTAGACCAGGCCTAAATGTGAAAGACAATCTGAGGTCAGCTTCACAGAACAAGAGAAAACACGCTATATGGAAAGAATGTCACACAGGGTCAGACTATGCCTTTCACTGCAAGTGAAGGGTCTGTTATCCAGATAGAGAGTGCTAGAGTCCCAGCAAAACATGCCTTCTTGTGACTCTGGTATGCACCCCCTCTCTGAGGTAGTGGAGATCCCTTTCCTCTTCCCATACCCCCTACTCTCACCTCACCTCCTGTGCCATTACTGTAAGAGGAGCTGTAGGGATATCTACTGTGACTCAGACAGCTGCTGTTGGAAGTCACAAGAGAGCATTTCATCAGAAAAACAGAGGTACTAGAGCAATTTATCAGAACACTTGCAGTTCCCCCTTAAAGGGAAGTGCTATAGCAATAATAAATACTGTACAAAGAAGGTTGCTCTTATCCAGACAAGAATATTTACTAAATGGAGTACTTGGAGATTTTAAAATTACCAAAAGTGGTGCATGGAGGTTTGCCATGTTACTCCCATTACAGTAAATGGTGTTATGGTTAAATCTCTTCTTAGCACCTTGAGGCCAAAAATTAAAGCTGAGGGTCTAATGTTTGGTTCCTAAATCCACTTTTTAGACACCTATGTAAGTGATCTGATTTAGAGGAAAGAAGAGCACCTCTAGCTCCCATTTACTACAATGAAATTTGTGAATACCAGCCCATCTGAAAACTGCCCACGTATGCCTAGGGGTCTATGAGGATTTAGTCACCAGAGTTTAGGCACTCAGGTTTGAAAAATTTGTCCTTTAAAATATGCCTTTGAATAACAGAAATGTGCTATGTACATATTCCAAGTGACCTAGTTCTTGGCAACAGTAGAACCACATGCTTTGGGAAGACACCACCAGTTCCGCTTCACCCTCATCAGGCAATGCTAAGAAGCTATATTTAGTTATGAAACTATTATGGTGAAAAATGACACTTCCCAATTCATATAGACCTAATCAAAAGAAAAGCGAACCATCCCAAGGTTGCCACACAACAATTTTTGACAGTGCTGCAGTTTTGGAGTGCTAACACTGGCCTCTCGTGTGAAGTTGCTAGGTTTCTGCCAGAGCTGTACCTGATGCTGCAGCAGTCAGAGGTCTCTGCTGGACACAGCTGCAAGCTATGGGTTGCAATTCTTGCTACCCCAGCAGAGGCCACTGCTGCACCCAGTAGAGTAAGTCTGCTCCCCTGTTTGTGCTGAGCATGGGAACAGAGAGCAGCTTACAAACCAGGCTAATTTTTGAACTTGCCTGGTTAGCAGTACAACCATCCCTGCTGAAATATCTAGGCACAGCAAAGTGAATTAAAGGTACAGTAGACTGGGGGGTTGCCCTGAGTTCAGACTTTGGTATAGGTACCTGATGTAGCCAGTGGTATTTACACTAGTGGCATTTTGCTTACTTTAATTGGGGGAGGAGAGGGTAAGTTCTACCAGTGTAAATACCAAGTTTGCCTATCTACAGCAGGCTGAAATCAAAAATCTCTGTTCCCCAACAGAGACGAGTCCTCGGACTTCAATTCTGAATGTCCTTACTTTTGTCAATTTTGATGCCAATCATCATAGAAGTTTGTTTAAATTATTTTGAGCAGTAGGCAGTAAAAAGGGGGTTGGGGAAACAATTGAAGAAGAGTGTTGTGTCAGTTTCTCCAATGCAATCTCACTAAACTATTATTTATGTGCTTATATAGTGACGGGAGGGGTTCTTCCATCACTGTAGTAAATCCACCTCCCTGAGAGGCGGTTGCTAGGTTGACAGAACAGTTTTTCCATCAACCTAGTGCTGTCTGCACAGGGACTAAGATCAGCTTAACTACATCACTTGGGAGTGTGGATTTTTTCATACCACTGAGTGATGTAGCTGGGTCAATCTAATTTTGTAGTGTAGATCAGCCCTAGGAGTCAGGCCACTTTTTCAAAATGCATCTAGACCCAAAGCTGTAAAATTTGCAGGTGTCAGCCAGCTAGTTGCGAGTCTATTGGCCTTAAATTTACAAGTATGTGTTGGGTATACAAATAAAAATATTCCTATTGACTTTAGTGGAGCAGAATCGCATATTATGTGTGCAATAGGCAGGTGCAATTTAAGTAGCCTCTTTGAAGATTTGGGTTACAACAACAACATACTGTCAGGAACTTGCAGAGTGTAACTGGAAGCACATATTACTTTGTTTTTCTAGATTGTGATTAAGTGATAGACTCCTGGGACTTTATTCACTCTTGTGTTCCACCAGCTTCTGCTGGCAGAAACCCAGGCACTAGAAAGTCCATTCACTCGAAGAGACATTGCAGTGACACAAGGTATCTGCAATCCCCTGCTCCAAAAAGGAGCCTGGAGACAGCTGGCACAGCTCAGGAAGTATTTGGACTGGCCTGGGAAAATCTGGTCAGAACAGAGGATGTGCTGAGTGCTGAGTCATGGTTTCCTCCTCCTATTTGTCCAGTGTTCCAGAAAATCTTCTGAGAAAAACAAGACCGACATGTCCTGACTTTCTAGTGCTAAGAGGACTAACAAAAACATAGCACCCCTTCTTTATACATCTAAAGAAAGAAAGACATAACCTCTGTTTTCTCCCCGCTTTTTCAGGTCAGCTTTACATTATTTATTTCTGTTAATGGAAGACTTATGAATAAAACTAAAGGGCCAGATTCGTAAACATACGTATGTGCCCTAGCTGTATAGTGGAATTCTCAGCTCCGAGTTAGCCAGCTCAGGCTACCTGCATTATACACAAAGAGTTGGGCATCTATGAAAGGGATACTCAGAAGTGAGCAAATTGAGCAGGCATCCACCTAAGCTAGCCAGGTGGCCAAATGCAAACAGTTTGGGTCCAGATTCTAAGGTACTTAGATGCCTAATTGCCAGTGATCTGAACCTTAGACACTAGACTGATAGGCCCCTCTCTCTGTTAAGGGTTCTCAGCCATGAAACCTCTCCTGGCATTAGGGCTGAGCTGCCTTTAGGCACATTTCTCCTGAAAAACTGGAGAAATAGACCAACCCACCCCAGAATACCCAATAGCTCAGTGGTTAGGGCACTTGCCTGGGATGTGGGAGACCAAGATTCAAATCCCTTCTCTTCGGGACTTGAGCCCAGGTCTAGCTATGGGCTATTCTGAAGTGGTGTGGGAGAGTTCCCAATCTTCCTTGTTGTTGCTGTTGTATGAACCATTAAATATTCACTGGGCCAGAGAGAGAGAGGCTACAACCTAGTGTCTAGGGCATTCATCTGGGTTGTGGGAGACCTGGCTTCAAGATCCTGCTCCAGATCAGGCAAAGTGGGGATTCAGATTTGAGTCTCATTCACCAGCAGAGTGCCCTAACCACAGGGCTATTGGGTATTCTGGACACACACGCTAGCCCACTGGCTGTCTTCTGTGCAGGATCTGCTGATGCTATGGGCACTCTCAAAGCATGCCCACAGGATCAGGCCCCACTGATGAGATGGGCAGGGGAAATACGGTTTGAGAAGCTTACTGTGGCAGCTCCACGGCTTTGGCCTGCGCAAGGGCTCCAAGCTGCTGGTTAGCTGCGAAGTGTCGTTATGCATGCCCATTGGTGGAAAATTAAGTGCAAAGGAGACTTAGGTACTTACTGGATTAGGTAACAGCTGAGCTATGGTTTTAAAAATGTCAGTGGGGCCAAAGTATTGGACATACAAGCCTAACTGCCTTTGTAAATGTGGCCCAAAGTTTGGCTAGTTTAAGTATTTATTCATTTGGCAAACGTCATGAACTTTTTTCACTGGTGAAAACTTTATTTATACTTGATTTATACATACATTCATATTTAATCAATTGGAACATTGCTATTTATACAGTTCTACTATGCCAAGGGGAAAAAAAAGTAGTCACATCCTCTAATTGAAAATGGTTTGAAATTCAGGGCATCCAAATAGGAGCGTTGATTTATGGATGGGCAGACATTTTGAAAACATACAACGAATAAAGGAACATTCAGGGATCTGTCCTTAGTCTGGTTCTATTCATTATCTTCATAAATTATTTGGATAATGGCATAGAAACTACATTAATAAAGTTTGTGAACAATACCAAGCTGTGAGGGATTCCAAGCGCTTTGGAGGACAGGATTAGAATTCAAAGTGATCTTGACAAACTGGAGAAATGATTTGAAACAAAATAGGATGAAATTCAATAAGGACAAATGCAAAGTACTACACTTAGGAAGGAACAATCAGTTGCACAAATAGAAAATGGGAAATGACTGCCTAGGAAGGAATACTGCAGAAAAGGATGTCGGGTTATAGTGGATCACAAACTAGGAGTCAATGTAATACTTTTGCAAAAAAGCAAACGTCATTCTGGGATGTATTAGGAGGAGTGTTAAAGCAAGACATGAGACATAATTCTTCACTCTACTCAGCACTGATAAGGCTGCAACTGAAATGAGGTGTCCAGTTCTTGGAAAAAGATATGGACAAATTGAAGAAAATCCAGAGAAGAACAACAAAAATGATCAAAGACCTAGAAAATATGACCTATGAGGAAAGATTGAAAAAAATGGGTTTGTTTAGTCTGAAGAGAAGATGTTGGGGGGGGGGGAGAATGGGGGACGAAAAGATAAGTTTTCAAGTATATAAAAAGGTTGTTTATAAAGAGAAGCTTGTTTATAAATTGTTCTCTTTAACCACTGAGGAAAAGGATGAGAAGCAATGGGCTTAAATTGTACCAAGGGAGATTTAGGTTAGACATTAGGAAAAACTTCCTAACTGTAAGGGTAGTTAAGCACTGGACAAATTACCTAGAGAGGTTATGGAATAACAGTCATTGGAGTTTTTTAAGAGGTTAGACAAACACCTGTCAAGGATGGTCTAGTTGTTATTACTCAGTTCTGCCTCAGTGCAGGGGTTGGACTAGATGACCTGTTGATGCCTCTTCCAGTCCTACATTTCTGTGATTCACACTGAATTGCCTTGTGCCACTGTCTAGTAGTAGTGGCATGCAGTTCTCGGACATGCAGGTTTATAAAATTGTAGTTAATATACAGTTTAGAGCATAGCAATTTTAAGGCTCTGCATGTTCAGACCAACTGAGCTGAAAATTGTGATCTACAGTATTCAAAACTAGTAAGATGTGGGCTGAAATAAAATCAGCGTGAATTGCTCAACAATATCAATGGAATCAGCATTGCGCTGCTATATATTGTAAAACATTACAGTGAAATCTTGCAAGTATTACATAGCATGCCTTGCCCAAGTGGTAACTAAGCAGAACATCTTCCTGTTTCCACATTCTCAACTTGTATCCCATAGCTCCTATAAGTTGTTTTTTTCCCCAACACTGAATGCTGCTAAGTTATGAGTTTTAACAGGTTTTTTTTCTTTTAAACCACAGCACTGAATGTTATTCTAAAATTGTTTTCCAAATATTCTTAAACTCCCAGTTGATCCCCCACTGATGTTCATTGTGAAAAGAATTGCAGGTCTAATAATAATATTTGGCACTTTTGTAATTCTCTGTCCAACCTGTGTTTTGTGCCCTCCTCTGGTGGATTTTTAGAGGATAACTGTATAGCTACCAGCTAAGGGAGTTATATCTTGAACTCAAGTAGTAGAAGCTCATGCTTTTAAGTCTGGATGGCTCAGGTTCAATCTTTGGTGACTAGCTACGATGGAGGTTGCTCCACTTATAATCCCTTTAATCAGAGGTTCTGAATATGCTTTGTTGTAGGCAGAGCTAGCCTATAGTTAAGCAACCGAAAATTTAGAATGGGAAGTGTTGAAATGTTGGGAAGCCTTATAATTTTGCCAGTCTGGAACATCCATCTGAGGGATGGGGGTGGGGGGGAGAGGGAGGGGGAAGAGTGAGATAGGACCAGGAAACTGGGCCAAGGAATCCAGAGCGGTAGTGCGGGGCAGTTGAAATCAGATGAGGAGCTGGAGTGGGTTAGACAGCAATAGGATAGACAGAGAGTGGAGGGGACAGGGGAAGAAGGGTCTTTGACTACTACGGACCACTCTGTTCAGGAGCCTGGAATAGACCCAGGATTCCTGAGTTTCACAGTTCCTCTTCTGTCAGCAGATATCTGTGAAACCCAGTGGCAAAAAGTGTCTCATCCCCCTATAGAGCTGGTCTATCACATATAGGATGACAACATACTGCCTCTGCCATCACTTACTCCATTAGCTCAAGTGGCAGAAGTCTGTGCAGTGGATCTAAAGGTTCATCAGCAGGGTTGGAGCCATGCGAGTTTCACTATGATTCCACATGACAGAATTTCTGGGGCAGTTCAGTTTTGATTTTTACAAAAAAACCTGGGGAAATACATACAGAAACTATGTTGAGAGAACATTCAGAAATGCCACAGGTCAGTTAATTCAGCCCCTGTGTGCCAGTGAGTACTTGACTTTGCAACTTTAACAATATAAAGGTGGCTAAGAATCCTGGTCCCTATTTTGTGTTTTAAGTGAAAATAGGGGCAGAGAGGTTAAGTCATTTGTCCAGGGTCACACAACAGAATCCAGGCCTCCTGACTCCTGTGCCTGTGTTTTAAACACATGATCATCTTAGTCTCCCACTGCATATCAGAGCCATCTGGATGTCCAAGGAAGGGGAAAGGTGATAAGTGAAAGGTAGCAACCAGAGAATTCCGGTTCTGAGAACTGTCAGGGAAGGCAAATGCTGCACTCAAACTGCAGCTAGGGTCAAACTTGCCCAGAGCTGTAGGAGAGTTAGAAAAAAGTCACAGAATGGCCTGGCGCTTTAAGGGAGTTGTGCTCAGCCCCACCTGTGCCTGTGGGCTGGGATGGTGAATAATACAGAAAATACTATAATAAGAACATAAGAATGGCCATACTGGGTCAGACCAAAGGTCCATCTAGCCCGGTATCCTGTCTTCTGACAGTGGCCAATGCCAGGTGCCCCAGAGGGAATGAACAGAACAGGGAATCATCAAGTGATCCATCCCCTGTCGCTCATTTCCAAATTCTGTCAAACAGAGGCTAGGGACACCATCCCTGCCTATCCTGGCTAATAGCCATTGATGGACCTATCTAGCTCTTTTTTGAACCCTCTTATAGTCTTGGCCTTCACAACATCCTCTGGCAAAGCGTTCCACGGGGTGACTGTGCATTGTGTGAAGAAATACTTCCTTTTGTTTGTTCTGAACCTGCTGCCTGTTAATTTCATTTGGTGATCCCTAATTCTTGTATTATGAGAGAGTAAATAACACTTCCTTATTTACTTTCTCTACACTAGTCTTGATTTTATAGACCTCAATTATATTCCCCCCCTTATTCGTCTCTTTTCCAAGCTGAAAAGTCCCAGTCTTATTAATCTCTCCTCATATGGAAGCTGTTCCATATCCCTAATAATTTTTGTTGCCCTTTTTTGAACCCTTTCCAATTCCAATATATCTTTTTTGAGATGGGGCGACCACATCTGCATGCAGTATTCAAGATGTGGGTGCACCATGGATTTATATAGAGGCAACATGATATTTTCCTGTCTTATCTATCCCTTTCTTAATGGTTCCCAGCATTCTGTTCGCTTTTTTGACTGCCGCTGCACATTGAGTGGATGTTTTCAGAGAACTATCCACAATGACTCCAAGATCTTTCTTGAGTGGTAACAGGTAATTTAGATCCCCATCATTTTATATGTATAGTTGGGATTATGTTTTAAAGATATAGAAGATCAGTGGAGTGGGCCTCATCTGAAATACTGTGTGCAATACCAACAAGGAGTCTGGTAGCACCTTAAAGACTAACAGATTTATTTGGGCATAAACTTTCATGGGTAAAAAACCCACTTCTTCAGATGCATTGGTCCATGCATCTGAAGAAGTGGGTTTTTTACCCACCAAAGTTTATGCCTAAATAAATCTGTTAGTCTTTAAGGTGCCACCGGACTCCTTGTTGTTTTTGTGGATACAGACTGACACGGCTACCCCCTGATACTTGTGTGCAATACCAATCTCAAAAAGGGTCAGAGAAGGTTGTGGCGTGTGGAAAAAATCATATGAAGAGATTGAAAACATTAAGATTCTACCTTAGAACGAAGATAAGTAAGGGAGGAGAGGAATTAGGAGAAGATAATGAATGGTAGAAGGTATAGTAGGAACTTCTGCTCTCTGTGTTTACCCAAGAGCAGGGGAATCTTCAATGAAAATAGGATAGGAAATCCAAAGCCAATAAAAGGAAATACTTTCTGTGACGGGTTGGATCACAGAAACCCCCTTGGGAGCTGCCACCCGATGTGCAAAGACTACCCCTGCTCCTGTTTTCCCTGCCAGCTCAGGACTCCAGCACCCTGTCTTGCTGAGCCAGACACTCCCGTCTGCTCCAACACAGACCCAGGGTCTGAATCACTTGCCCCAAAGCTGCAAGTTTACCTGAAAACAGCTCACAGAAGTGTGCTTGTCTTTAGCACTCAGATGCCTAACTCCCAATGGGGTCTAAACCCAAATAAATCCATTTTACCCTGCATAAAGCTTATGCAGGGCAAACTCATAAATTGTTCGCCCTCGATAACACTGATAGAGAGATATGCACAGTTGTTTGCTTCCCCAGGTATTAATACATACTCTGAGTAAATTACTAAATAAAAAGTGATTTTATTAAATACAGACAGTAGGATTTAAGTGGTTCCAAGTAGTAACAGACAGAACAAAGTAAGTCACAAGCAAAATAAAATAAAATGCGCAAATCTATGCCTAATCAAACTGAATACAGATAATCTCACCCTCAGAGATGCTTCAGTAAGCTTTTTCTCAGACTGGACATCTTCCAGGCCTGGGCACAATTCTTTCCCCTGGTACAGCTCTTGTTGCAGCTCAGGTGGTAGCTAGGGGATTCTTCATGATGGCTCCTCTCTCTCTCTGTTCTCTTCCACCCCTTTATATATCTTTTGCATAAGGCGGGAACCCTTTGTCCCTCTGGGTTTCCACCCCCCCCCTCACTGGAAAAGCACCAGGTTAAAGATGGATTCCAGTTCAGGTGACATGATCACATGTCACTGCAAGACTTCATTGCCCACTTGCCAGCACACACATATACAGGAAGACTAACAGGTAAACACAACCATCTGCAGACAATGGTCCTGGTTAATGGGAGTCATCAAGATTCCAAACCATCATTAATGGCCCACACTTTACATAATTACAATAGGCCCTCAGAGTTTTCTAGTTTTAGATACAAGACTGGTACATTTATACAAATCAGATGATCATACTCAGTAGATTATAAGCTTTGTAATGATACCTTACAAGAGACCTTTTGCATGAAGCATATCCCAGTTACGTTATATTCACTTATTACCATATTTTCTCTAAAACTATCCCAGTTACATTATATTGACTTATTATCAAGTTTTTATAAAACCATATAGACTGCACAACATCACACTTTCCCCCACACAGTTTATAATTAGACTGTGGATCTCATTGCCCCAGGAAGCCACTGGGGCCAACAACATGCAAGAGGATTGAACATTTATATGAAAAGACTATCCAGAGTTATCAGTTATAAGAATTTTTGGAAAGAATATTAAACCTCATGCTTCAGGGTTTATGCTAGTCTCTAATCTGAGATGTGGAGCCCACCATATGTGGCAATATTGCCTTCCCAGAAGCCAAGGAAGGTAAGGTATCTACCTTAATCTCCCCACTCTGGTAAACTTACTGTCTCCCCACAGTGGTCCTCCAGCTCCCAGCACTGCTGGATCAGTGACATGACTAAGCCCTCCAGATATATCACACAAATCCACCCTTTCAAGAATTAATAGAACAAGTTTAATGGAAACAAAGCCATCTCCCAGCGGTCCTGGGACTACAGAGATCTTCCACAGTTTGCTTAGGCTGCATCCTCCCAGGGCTACCTAACATCTTCACCCTCTCTGGGTAGTAGTTCCTATTCTAGCTCCCTCCTGGGTTACTGTTCTAGCTCCTTCCTGAGTTCAGCAGTTCACTTTCCCTGGTGGCACAAAGTCATCAAAGGGGTTCTTTCTTCCTCCCTCACTGAAGTCCCAGCCTCAACCCTCTAAGCAACTGCAAGCATCAATTCCTTTCAACACTGCCTACAGCAGTACCCTTTCCCAGGGCTTCCCAATTACCCTTGAGTCAAGGCTCAGGGTCTCCCAGCCCCGCTTTTCAAGCTCACTACAGAGAGTCAGCCTCCCTCTGCCCTTTGTATCACCCACCTGACCTTTCTGCAAGAGAGTCTTCCATCTCCCTTCTCAGTGAGATGAGCAGGCTTCCACTTTCTTATTGGAAACCTAAGTACCCATTGCCTGAGGAGGAAGTTAACTAGCACAGGTAGGGCTGAGCTCAACTCCCTTAAAAGGACAAGCCCACCTTCTGGCAGTCCCCAAATGATATTTTTCAGAATGACATTGACATAGTTAAGTACTCCTGTTCTGCAATACACAGTCATATATATTAAAAAAAACATTAAACTGCCCTGAAATAAAAATCTGCAGTTTTTAATAATAGCAAAAGCATATGAACACAAACTTCTTGTTTTTTGTGTGCCATATTTTCATAAAGACTTCTGGGCAAAATGGATTCATCTTCACCAGCAAAATTTGCCAGGCAAATTGAGGGGCTCCACTGAGGTCCTTAGAAAACATGACCTTATCAAGTCATGTAAGGATTGGTAAGAGCAATATGTGCCTTGGTTTCCCGTTTGGCCTTGAACATCACTAGCTTGACATTTCTCCTTGATGCTTAATGATTACCTGTTGCTCACTGTTTTAAGTTATGTTAAACTGGGGGGAAAGATTCTGGAGAGACAGATAAATTTTCTTAAGGAATGTAAAAATAAATTAATAGGAACCAAAGCGTCCCCACAGATTTGGTTTTTGTTTTTCCATGACTATAACACTCATTAGGGAAACCTTCTCCTGCTAACAAGTTAGTGTGTGTTTCCCCCCCCCCCTCCCCCCTTGGTTCTAAAGTCCCAAAGCTGATTGATATAAGTTTGAGTTGCATTTCTTGAAACGAATCAGAGGCTCCTGGGAATGTAGAATGGGAAAAGAGAATGGGTTTCCAAGCATATGAATACAACAGATGCATTATGTGCTGTTTTTAATAAGGGTGCTGAAGAAGCACAAATGGGCAGTTTACACAAGAGCTCCACTTCAATATTTGTATAACTTTTGCCTCCTACTGCCTTACAGTATAAGAGCTTTTTTGTCTCATGTGAATCCATTCCAAACCACTCAGGGTTTCTACTGAAGCTCTGAAGAGATTCCCTCGTGACTAAAACTGAAAATCCACTATTGTAATTGAATTCATCAGCATGATGGTGCTTTATGAGTTTAAGAAATGAATTCAATTTATGCACAATAGTCAAAAGTGCACTGAGGATTCAATGTATGTGCCCATTGTAAATTCAGGTGAGCTGTTGAAATTCCTTCCCTGGCTTTTGAGGCTGGTTTTTGACATCTCCATATGTTTGAATATAACTTAATAAGAGTCCGAGTGCCTTGCATACAGGTATTTCTGGAGTCCTGTAGTTTCTCTTAATCCCAGAGTTACAAGTCTCTTACAGGAGGAAAATCCTTCTATAAAGAAAAGCTATTTAAGTGACTGTTTGTTGTTAGGAATACTCAGCTGTTGGTGTAGCCAAGAAACAAAGGCCTATAATTTCATTTCATACTGTGGATTGCCAACATTTGGTGGCACTTTTGCCCCTTCGTTGGGGGTGGGGGGAGGGGGGGAAGAGAAAGAGAGACAGGCTTCCTGATCTGTATATTGTCTGCTTTTGTGTTTGAAAAGCCCACAGAAAGGGGCTTGGAATAATAATTTAAAACAAAGGGGGTGGGGGAGAAATAATACCACCAGTGAGCTGTATTGTACCACAATGGGTGGGAGCAAGCAGATCAGGAAGGAAGAGAGTGTGTATAAGCTAGGGCTGACCTTTGCTGGAATAGCATCTTGTAATTTTCAATAAGTCATTATGGGGAGAAGGATATGGCCTTATGGCTAAAGCAGAAGACTAGGATTCAGGAAATATGGTCCTGGCTCTGCCACAGACTTCCAGAATAACCTTGTGCAATTTACTTAAACACTTTTTGGGCCTCAGTTCCACTCTCTACTTCTCTGCCTCACAGGGGTGTATTGAGATGTACTACATTATTTGTTGCAAGGTGCTTCAAATTTCTCAGAAAAAAATGTTACATGTAAGTGCAAAGTACTACTATCATTCAGCAGGCACATGGTAGTCACTGGGCACTAGGAGAATAGGGAGATTCATGGTTTGAACAGTACAATGGGAAGATAATTTTCTCAATAAAATTTTGGTTAGATAGGAGAAGGGCAAGGTGGGAATCGGAGTCCAGACGAGGAGGTTGCAGTAATCAAGGCAGAGAGAGGAAATGACAGATTATAAACATTTTCTCAAGTGTGTCAGTAAGTATACACTTGTTACCACATACTCAATGCCAGCTCTCATTAGAAACAGGATCGAGTCTAGGACTGCCCTCCTGAGGTTTCCAATTTCAAAGTTTGGGGCAAGTTTATCTCACTAGTACCTTTTCTGTTCATCTCGATCTTTTCATATGGTCTTGTCACTTTGTATTAGCGCTGCCTTTCTCTGCAACTCCTGGCATTTGAAATAGTCCTCCTACCTCCTCAGTATTATATCTCTCATTAAATGCCAGATGGAAAGACACATTTTCTTCCTTGCCTTTGCTCTTAATCTCTCCCCTTCTGCTAAGATATTTGTAGCCACAATGGAGAGATTTCCACATATTTTGGATGGAAAACATTCCGAATGAATTTGGGGTTTTATTGGCTATAAAGATTTATTGTTCTTCAGAATCAACATCGACTTCAGCTTTGCCTTAGTCAGTATGTACCTCTCAGGACAATTAATCTTGGTCTTCACCTCAGAGTACAATATGTGCTTATTATTTAAGCCTGTAATTGTATTAATTCCAAGCATATACTGTGGGATGCAGTTTGCATGAAATACATTCCCAGGGGTATCGTGTTTGGAATCAAGTTAATTACATTTTAGATCTATGCTAGAATTGAAAAAAAAAATTGAAAAAAAAGTTATTCTCAAGGCCTGAATTAATATCATTATCGATTTTGTTAAAATGTTTTTTTCCATTAGAGAAGTGAAAATTATTAAGTTAGACAAAGAATAGGGCAGGGTTGCTCCACTAGCCTGGACTGTCAAGGCAGTGCTGTGCACAAGGATTTGAATTAACATCCCAGATGGGAGATGGCTACAAAGAAGAGTTCTGTGGGCTTTAATAGTCTGCAGTTAGTTGCATCATCTGGTGTTTCAGAAAATGCTCTTAAAAAACTTATCAAATGGCTGATGAATGTGTTTGTAAAGGCTTGGATGGTCACTTTATATGGAACAATCAATTTGCTGTTGTACATAATGAGGTCAGTGATGCAACCAGAAAGGAAATATATAATTCTCTAGCATGGGTCTGTAAGCACAGTACTGTCTAGGCTATTTAAGTTTAATGAAGCAGCTACTCTGCTGCTGCATATTCTTGTTGAACAGTCTCAGCATGTATTTTAAAACAAAAGTGTTACTGGTAATCATGTCCCTGCACACTCTCCTTGGAAATCCGGTGGGTCCTATTCTCATAAGAAGTCTTCAACTTTTATGTGCTAATGGTTTTGAAATTAGTCATTTGCTTCATTTTCATTGTAAATGAGGGTCAGAATGTGATTTCTTTCTTTTCCCTGTTCTCTGAACATTGAAACTACTGTAAGCTGGCTCATCAGCATCCACTTCTCTCTGGGGTATAGAGTTTGAAAAGTAGCTGAAAATGATCCCATTAAAACACACAGGTTCCCAGGCATTCTTTCCTATTCTTAGAAACCTGTCTAAGAAGGCCTGCATCCATTCTGAAGCTTGCATTGTACAAATGACATGGCATCACCATCACATCCTCGCATCTCCCAAAGTCTTACTGCCAAAGAGGTCCAGTCAGGAAACTTCAAAAATTCAGCAGTGACATGCCAGTGTCTGTTCAAATCCAATGAGATCCAGTTACATTAATTCATTCTTTAAACACACCTTTCTAAAGGGCTCTTAAAAGAAGTAATGATTAATATTTAAATGCACGGTTTGATTCCTAGCATGCAATACTATACAAATGATGATGGCTGAAACATGAATTAAATTTTGGGTTTTTAAATGGACTAAATGTTGTGCACAGACAGAAACACTTAGGCACAATATAGGTCTGGCTCCAATTTGCACAAAGAATAATAATCATTCATAGCACTTAAAGTGGTATTTTACATCCATGGATCTCAAGGCATATTACAAAGGAAGATGGGGATCATTCACATTTTATAGATGGAGAAACTAAGGTCTAGAGAAGTTAAGCCCAGAGCCTCAAGAGGTATTTAAGCACCTAACTCCCAAAAAGGATCAGGGCCCAAGTTTCCAGGCACAGTGCTCCACGTGCTATACATTGACTCACACTGCCTTGCCTTAAAAATCATACCTGGACATAATGACCATCATTATGTGAAGCTGCAAAGAATGTGTGTCCAAAGGCTCTGTCTTCTTCCCTTATTGCTAGTGTAACCTTTGCTTTGCAATTACCACTATCCAGGACAGCATATAAAATATATTCTAAGTGATGGGAAAATGAGCCAAACGTATGAGAGAGCCATATGCATGCTATGATTTTTACCTCTCCTTGTGGCATGAATTATTACGGCATGCAGACTATCATTAAGTGGGTTTGTGTTACAAATGCTTGGTATTTGTTGTGTCTCTATTCTGCTGTGTTGGTGAAGTAATGCGCTTAGCAATAATGGATTATTTTCACAGAGGGATTTCACAGAGTAGATTATCAACTACTTTCTCTTTCAAGATGTAACCTTGTCAGTTTGTGGTCAGAGGCAAGTGTCAAGTTAAAATGAACCTAATACATTCATTTGCAACACAGGCAAAAGAGACAGACAGACAAAAGGTTCCAATCTTTTCATTTATCACCACCATCACTTTAAAAATCAACAGAGAAAAACAAAGGAAACCCTGTACGTGCAGCTGATTCCTAGATATGCACATTGCACAAGTTATTTTTCAACTATAAGTAATATTTTAAGCTTTCTTTCAATACCAAGAGGTAGATAGGTTTGGGGTTATTTTTTTCTTAAAAAAAAAAACTCTCTCATTTCATAGAGATCAATACGACAGTTACACACACAGATGTGCCTGCTGCATTGTTATTAAATGCCACGGGTTCTTGTGTGTGTGTGTAAAATTTGTAAGAAGATAAGGTGCTACTCCAACCCTATTTCATTTTAACTAATGGGATGTTGGTTGCCTGTAATTTTGCATTCACTGTTAACAGCCCTGCTTTAATAAATTGTTTTCTGATCTGTTCCTAGATGGAAATCCTGTATGAATGTGAAAACCATTAGCAAAGTAATTGCTGTCTATTACCATGACAACCAGCCGCTGCAGTCACCTGCCTGAAGTCTTACCAGACTGCACCAGCTCAGCTGCTCCCCTAGTAAAGACGGTGGAGGATTGTAGCAGTCTTGTGAATGGACAGCCGCAGTATGTCATGCAAGTTTCAGCCAAGGACGGGCAGCTTCTGTCAACAGTAGTAAGGACTCTTGCCACACAGAGGTACAGTAGTACCAAATAAAAAACAAACAACCATGTAATTGATCATTAAACTGTTTTAGCTCGGAAGTGTAGAAAGGGGCTAGAATTACAGTATTCAAGTCTGTGTCAGACAAGAAATCTATATAAAAAAGCCAAACACATATACAGGCTCAGTCATACCTGTTTCTATGACAATTAAGTAAGAAGCTAAAATCCATCATGTTTACTTTTCTATTTTAAGTCACACACAGAAGAAGAAGAAGATAGATGTGTTGCTGCTCGTGTAAGATTTACTACTGTGATAATTAAACATCACTATAATTTTATCATCATCACCATCTCACCTTTTATAATTAAACTCTCATTATACCTTCATGCAAAAAAATGTGGCAGTGCTGTCCGAAGATGCAGATGGTCAAGTGAATAAGTTTCAATAATTTCTCCTGATTTGTAAAAAGAAACTTCAGAATGTTACTCCTGACAACTTGTGAATGCTACTCATTACTTACTGATGAGAACACTCATTCCAATGATGCTTCATACATGGGTTTCATCTCAAACACGCACTGTCACTATTAAGGTACAGAATATTGCATACAGTGTTCCTCTCCCTCCCTCCTCACGTGCTGTTGCTAATACTGCCATAACACATTTTGTTCAGACTGCCATTCCTAAACGATGTCACACGCTCTAACTCACTGAGCCGGCAAAGAATCTGTCTCTCATGAAGATTCACATGCAGGCTTTGTTGCCGGAGCCATTTCTCATGTGATTGATAGCAGCTTTTCATGCTGTTGATGCACACTGACAGATTATGTGGCAAAATATATATTTAAGTCATATACTTTGAGTCCACAAGCTGGGTGGGTTTTTTTGTTCTCTTAACACTTTATTAAGAGAATCCATAAGGGTTTGACAGTATTCACACAGGAGATTTTGGGCATTTCCCTGATACTTTAGAGTAGTTCTGGATTTACATCAGTGTAACAGAGCACAGAATCAAGCCCCCTGCATTGTTTAAAGGCAGATGTTATTAACTTGCTGGGGTGTCATGTAAAAATATGGGGGTTTTTTGGAGTGAAACAATTATTCCTTTCAGTTTTTTATCAAACTGAACTTACTAGCTCAGATCTGCATGTAATGTCATAACAAAACCACTGGGTTTTGTTTTTTTAATAAACAGTGGGCCAGATTGTCCCTTCGCTTAGGCCACCTTTACACTTCACTGGATTTGACACTCGTGTAGTGAAAGGAGAACCTGGCCCCATATACACAGGGCACCATTGAAAAGCAGCCAGAGCAGGGGTAGTGGGCAGCAGTAACACATTGCACAATAATGAGGAGGGGAAATTTGGGTCAGTGACAAAGAGACAAAGGCACTATTCTTATAAGAAAGCCCTGTGAACCCAAAGCATCGATACAGAGTTGGCGTTTTCAAGGTCTCAGCCAAAAGATCCACACACATGAAAATGCAACTTATTCAATTTATCTGCCTTGGCCGGATGAACGGCTATGTTAATCCTGCTGGGATTTTAAATTGTGGGTCCAGGGAGTCCAAGCATTTCAAGGCTGATACTTAATCTACCCCTCTAGCATGTTACAGTTCTAGCATTTCAGGGATTTATTCCGCTCTTATTTATTTTTCATGCATGTTACTGATAGTTACATGTGTCTGTAGAAGGGAGAACTGAGTCCTTAAGGCTTTTGTAAAGGAGAGGTGCTCTTCCCCTCCCCCATCTGTGCCCCATCAAAAGTGATCCTTCTTTTGGCTGAGAAGAATCACACTGTTCCTTTCAGAACCCAGTAATGGTGCTCCTTAGCTGGCCATAAGGAATTGCTCCAGATGTGTGGTGCTGCCTTCACCAGACCAGAGCATCCTGGATCTCTTTAGTGTCCAGTCACACTTGGCTTGGAGACTCTGCTCGTATACTTGGCAGTGCATGGTGCTGCCTGGAGGTCAGTTTGTGTCACAGGGTTATTGTTTCAGGCTAAATTAGTGTGTGTGTGTGTGTGTGTGTGTGTGTGTGCACGCATCTTATCCTGTAGTTCAGTGGCACAGATCATGACTAAGGCTATGATTTTGTCATGGAGGTCGCGGACTTCCACGATTTCCAAAGACCTCAGTGACTTCATTCCTGGCAGCTGGGAGCTGCAGGGTCCAGCTGCCTCCTGCAGCTGCAGGGAGCTGTAAGATACCCTCGCCGCCTAAGGCAGAGGGCCCCCAAGCTCTCAGCCGCCATGGGCAGCGGGGGTACCCGGCAGCTCCCAGCCGCCGTGGGAGGGCTGGGGGATTCCCACAGCGCTCCCTGCCGCTGGGGAGGAGGGTAGGGGGACCCTGCAGATCCCCTCCGCCACTGGTGGCAGGGACACCCTCGAGCTCTGAGCCCCCATGGGTGGTGGGGGCCCCAGAACTCCCAGCCACCCTGCAGCTGTCCAGTCCCTTCCTATAGTATCATGGATATTTTTAGTAAAAGTCAGGGACAGGTCAGGGGCTTCTGTGAATTTTTCTGTATTGCCCATGACCTGTCCGTGACTTTTACTAAAAATATCCATGATAAAAATCTTAGCATTAATCATGACTAGTGTCCCTGTAACGGGCATCCACTTTGGGATAGAGTTAAAATATACTCTGCTGCACTTAGAGATTTCTCCTGTAGTGCACCCCCCACCCCAAAGTGTTTCCTGGTGTATTTCTTTCCCTACATTGTGGGAAATGATAAATTTGTCAGTGTAAGTAAATTTTCTGTATATTCCCTTCTCCAACTGTTAAGGACTTCCTTCCAGCTTGTCACTGTATAGACCAGAACTAGAGCACTTTTGAACAAGAATATCAAAGGTGCCTTCAATCTTTAGCCTGGGGATCATGCTGTATGCTAATGTATAAATAAATACACGCTGTGAACATCCCATCTTGTTATGTTGGAACATGGGCTAAGAGAGAGAAATTAGGTGCTTTACAACCTAATATACTGACCAGCAACTTCCCTTTCTTGTTTGGCAGCCCTTTCAATGACAGGCCAATGTGCAGGATCTGCCACGAAGGCAGCAGTCAGGAAGACCTGCTCTCTCCATGTGAATGTACAGGAACCCTGGGGACTATTCATCGCAGCTGCCTGGAGCATTGGCTGTCCTCTTCGAATACCAGTTACTGTGAACTCTGCCACTTCAGGTTTGCAGTAGAGCGCAAACCCAGGCCGTTAGTAGAGGTCAGTAAATGAGCCATGTCCTCAAAAGCTTAGTTTTAATGAGCAAGTGATGTATGTTTTACACCAGGACCACAAAGCCTTTGCAGCTTCACTGAAGCAAAAGAAAGGCTGTGAATTTTGGGCATTGGGAGGTGAGGGCAGCAGCAGTGCAGGAATAACAAAACCTTCATTTTGAAGCAATCAGCTTGAGTGAGAAGAATGAAATTGATGGTTTTGCTTCACTGTAAACATCTAAACGAACATCATCTTGTGAACAGTCTGCCTCAAGTAGAAAATGCAGAGTATATCATTTTGGCTAGGCTGGTAGAGAGCCATCTAGAAAACAACGGACAAAAAAATCTATGGAATACTAGACAAACGTTACTTGGGATAATGAATATAGGTCAGGAATTAATTAACGCACCTCTCCTCCCTCCCCCCCACAAATCTGGCTTCTGTTTTAAGCCCCTAGAAAGGAATTGTTCTTGTTGGAGGTTTTACATTTTAGCACTTCTCAGATGACCCTTTTGCTTCTTCTTGCCTGTGCACCAGACTACAGAGTAATATTCAGCAATCGTTTCCCCTTTGTCAGTTAAAATGTGGCTATTGCCTACTGCAGTTGCTTTAATTAACATACAAAATTGCCTGGTCTCGTCGTGCTAAAAAGCAGTCAAGATATGGGTTTGACTTGACTGATAAACTTGCTTCTCCCTTATTTTGACTTCTAAAGTATTGTGAAATTTGAATCCCTTTTGTAATTAAAACTGAATTGCTTCAAAATGAAGGTTTTGTTATTCTTGCACTTCTGCCCCCACCTCCCAACACCCAAAATTCACAGCCTTTCTTTTGCTTGAATGAAGCTGCAAAGGCTTTGAGTTCTTTATGAGAATAGTGAAAAACATCTTATTTCATGTTGGTTGGGGACACAGAGATTCAATCAAGTGCTGAACGTGCTTCATGTGTGGCTGATTTTGGATTGGTACTGTATGTTTACATGGAAAAACTGACAATATAAACGGAAACAAATTCTTGTTTTCATCTAATTCATAAGCAGCAGGAGGTAGATTCTGCATCCACCAATCCCATCATTTATCTGTTGGAAAAAACTACATTGGCCCAATTGGGTGGGAGTGGGAGATCTTCTCCAGGGACTACCAATGATGCTTTGTGTTGGACCAGTTTTAAACATGAGGACACTTTAGTCTTTCTTGGGTTCAGCAAAGCAAAGATCTTCTGCTAGGTTGTACATGTTCAGTATTGAATACTAGGAGCTATAGTTTTGTCAAGTCATAATGGGAGGGGGAGGAAATCCTTTTCTCTGGCCCAATCCTATCCCCTGTTTTCCAGTGGCTTGTCTGAGCAACTGAACAAGACTCAAGCCTCACAGTTTGAGAAATGCTGATTTTGGATGTTCCCAGGCTAACAGTGACTAAACAGCAAAATCATCATAATTGGGCTATACTCAATAAAGGTGACATTTTCTTATCAACCCACTCTAATCCTGAATCAAGCAAGGTGCAACAAAATAGATCTGTTTGTGGTTTGAGGTCCCTACCATTGTGAATTTGCCTCCTAAGGAACAAGATGAATGACCTTGAGACCGTGTGAAATAAACAGCTAGATTTTAGGGTCCAGCCTGTTTCAACTTTGTCCTCACAATGACTGCTCATGAAATTTTCTTTGTACAAATGGAGTGTGACATTTTTCAGAGTTAATGATGATGGCACAACTTGAGAGTGAAATCTAACTCTTTCAGAGCTGGAGGAGGCTAGCTGTTTGATCCTCCATGCTGAAGTGACCTCTCTCTCTCTCTTTAACAAAAAGTAACTTTTTTTTTAAATTGTCTTTGGTTTCTCAGTTAAAAGAGAACTAAGAACCAGATCCAAGCACATTTCAAAACAGTACACATTGCTAGTTACCATTTTACTTTTTACTATGCAATGTTTACTTGATTCTTAACTACCATCTCCCCAAAGTTTTTATAGGGTGATCAACAGTGACATGAAGGAAAGAGCATAATGAATGCACCATTTTTAAAAATAGTTTAAATCCTCATTTAAGCTCAAATCACTTTTTTGGTGTAAGATCCAATGAATTAAAATTGGAAGGAACAAAGTAATAAAAAGGGGAAATATTATCTGGATTTTGAGCAAAAGGACAAATCCAAATAGAAAATATCACAAGTTACCTTTATTTCTATTAATATCTTTATCATGAGTATAATCTAAACTTAAAAGTTTAATATATTGTTTCTTGAAAACAGTGCACATACCTAGTCTAACCTAATGATTTTTCCATAAAGAAAAACTGAATCTTCTTCCCACTAGAAGAAATGTTAAACCATTTTCTTAGAAAGAAGCTAAGAAAAGGGCCTGGATTATATCCCCCTTATTCATCTCTCTCCCAATTTGAGCACTGCCTGTTATACTGCTTAACCATGGAAGGAAAATGGTTTAAACAAAAACAAACAGCTATTTAGCTTGCCTGAGCTGAAAGTTTCACACACTTGAAGACCACTCAAGCTCTCAACACCCTAGAGAAGTTGGGTGGTGGTAGGTTTAAAGTGAACTGAGCAACAAGCGGTTTGGCTGCTCATTCCACCATATTACTCCCCTGTGCACTTTATTATTATAGCACCAGAAGATTCCTCTGCATTTGTAATGATGTGATCAGAACAGGCTATTGGATTCACTATATTTTTTCAGTATTGTTAGTAATTTTTTTCTTTAAAAAAAAAAAAAAAAAGAAAGAAACCAAATATTCCCTCGTGTGTCAGAAGATTGATTGGCTTCACCTTGAAAAACATTTCTTCTCACAGTGAAAAGTAAGAGCCATGCTACACCTGATACCAGACACTGTCAAATTTAAGATGCTGAAACTCTAGTATTACTCTGGACATGGAAGAAATCCATTATGTGATAGTTGATGTGTGTGGATCTGATGTACTTTGTGACTAGGGTGACCAGATGGGATGAAGAAAATATCGGGACACATGGTGGGGGAGGGAGGGGGTCCTGCCGGCGGAGCAAAAAAAAAAAGCAGAGCAAGGGGGGAAAAAAAAAAGCAGAGTCCCGCCGGCAGAACAAAACAACACAAAACAAAAACAGGAGTGCGAAATATCGGGACAAATTGCATCCCAACCAAACATCGGTCGGGACGCAGGACAAACGCCTAAAAATCGGGACAGTCACGATTTTATCGGGACGTCTGGTCACCCTATTTGTGACCAACTGGAGGGATCTCAAACAAATGCATTATCTAATGCAGGGGTGGGCAAACTACGGCCCATGGGCCGGCCCCTCAGAGCTTTGGATCCAGCCCGTGGGATTGCCCCCCGTGGCGCCACGGGCCCCGCGCCGCTCTCAGCAGCGGCCGGCCCAACGTCCCTGCGGCCTCCGGACCCTTGCCTCCAGGCACCGCCCCCCGCAGCTCCCATTGGTCGGGAACGGGGAACCACAGCCAATGGGAGCTTCAGGGGAGGTACCTGGAGGTGCGGCAAGGGCAGCACACGCGGAGCCCTCCTCCAGGGGCCGCAGCACTTCCTGGAACGGCGCGGGGCCGGGGACAGGGCAGGCACGCAGGGAGCCTGCCCTGGCCCTGGTGCGTGCCGCTGCCACCCCAGAGCCCGAACCCTTCCTGCACCCCGCCCCCCAACTCCCTGCCCTAAGCCCCCTGCCTGCACCGTGCACCCCTCCTGCACCCCAACTCCCTGCCCTAAGCCCCCTGCCTGCACCGTGCACCCCAACCCCCTGCCCTGAGCCCCCTCCTGCAGTCTGCACCCCTCCCCTGAGCCCCTTCCTCCACTCCGCACCCCTCCTGCACCCCAACTCCCTGCCCTGAGCCCCCTGCCTGCACCGTGCACCCCAACCCCCTGCCCTGAGCCCCCTCCTGCAGTCTGCACCCCTCCCCTGAGCCCCTTCCTCCACTCCGCACCCCTCCTGCACCCCAACCCCCTGCCCCAGCCCTGCATACAATTTCTCCACCCAGATGTGGCCCTCACCCCAAAAAGTTTGCCCACCCCTGATCTAATGGAACAAAAGTAAAAGTAAATTTACTTTGGGTGCGATCCTCAAAGATCCTTAGGTGCCAGAGTCCTGCTTGTAGGTACCACTGTGATCTGCAGAACTCCTGCTTGGCAGCCGCCTACCCACATAGGTCCCTAAATTCACTTGGTGCCACAGGCGCCGACTTTCCTATGTGCCGGGGGGTACTCGACCCCCGGCTCTGCCCCAGGCCCCACCCCCAATCCACCCCTGCCTCTGGGCGTGTGCACTGTTGCCTTACTCTAAACGCCTGGGTGCTTATTTACAGCGTAAGCCCCAGAGCGATTCACAAACTAGGGAAGGTAGGTGTTTGGCCACCTAAGTCACGTGTGAGAGCCTAATCTGGTTGGCTGCCTCTGAGCAGACCTATTGGATCAGGCCCCTCAGGAGAGTTCACACAAAGCAGCCAGGGCAGAAGATCCTCCCTTATAACCTTTAGCCTAGTGGATTAGGGTACTCACTCAGAATGTGGGAGATCTCTGGTTCAAGTCCCCATTACTCCTAAGGAAGAAAAGGGATTTGAACAGGGATTGGCCACCTCTCAGGTGAATGCGCTAGCCACATGGCTTCCTACCCAGTAGGGGTTTTAACGTATGTGCTGCCTCCCCATTTCCTGCTCTGTGCTTAACTCTCTTAGCTTGTTGAACAGTACATTTAGAAGAGAGCCATAGGGTCAGCTGAAATGTGCAATAAGTTATTAAGAAATAAGATTTGGAAAATGGAAATTCAGAAGAAAAGCTTCACATGATGTTTTGATCTTCCTTTGGGATCAAAAAGGCATGGCAGTATTTTTCATGGTGAGAGAGATTCGATTTCCTCATTTCTTTTTCCTTTAACAGACCCAGCTGCTTGATAAGAATTGTATGAACAATTTAAAAGGAATTTGTTCCCTACAGGCTGTGAAGGTTTTAGCCAAATTGAAACTGGGGCCTGTTTTCACATATTTCAGTTATAAAAATTAGTGAGATATACAGTAAGTCACCTGATGGACAAGTATTTTTAAGGTGCTTTTGTTTTATCATATAGAAAACTTTTTAAAGAGTGCCAAAGACCCAGCATGTTTTATGTACCGCTATATAGCAGCACTGCAGAGTTCATCTTGCTACACTGAAACCTCTTTGTACCTTTTTTAAATTACAGCTCACTGGACAAGCACACTATGACTGTGCTCTTTTATCTGTTGCTCTGTAGAACATCCAGGGACTTAGCTTAACACCTTTTGATACTTAAATCAGACCCATGTAGGATTTTCCTCTTATTTCATGTACTTTTTTCCTGCCTACATAATAGTCAATGCTGTATTTTCATCAGCACAAGAGACAGCTAATAATTCAAGGGAGCACCCTGGGCACAGACATCTGTTCAAAGAACTAGCATTCTTTACACCAAACTAGTATAATGTTATGATAGTGAAACCTTAGTTAGAAGAAAGACTGAGTTTAGAAGATAATACAGGGAGCCACCTCAAACAGATTATTAACTGTATTTAAACAAAAAGTATAATGCATCGAGATTCTGCTCATTCAAGCTCCAGCTATGTTACGCTGAGGATATGTAACGTCATCTTGTTCCTCTTGTGTCAGTTTAATGCCCACCATGGCAACAGCAATAGATAAAATACTGAAAATGCATCCAAATACAGTAGGAGGGTGCAAGGAAAGCAGACACATTAATGCATAAACATGGGGGAGATTGGAAATTTAAAAGCCTTTTGTGTGCACCATATGGATCTGAGTAGCATTGCCTTTAAAGCCCTGGAAAATATGCTAGTCAAAGTATGTCTCATCTTAACAACAGAAATTTGGATAATGATGTATTCTGATTTACAGTTCTATTTGCTATGTTCCCTCTTGAATTTAAATTTACACTACACTTAGACTGTTGACATTAGAAGTTATTGCCATATTTTAAATCAGCCCAACTGAAATAGCACTTTAGATATGTATTAATTGGTTAATTTAAAAAAATGAAACATAAGTAAACAGTGTGGGCTAGTAAAGAATCAAGTAAAGATAACATTAGCATAGTAATATTGGATAGATGTGAACTTCTTATTCTCTGCCAGCCCATTGTTAGCAATGGAGCTTGTGATAGGAAAAAACTAGCTCTGGGCATGAAAGGATTAAGATGAGTTTGCATAATAATTAAAAACTTTTAGAAGCTTTGCGCTGAAATCTGAATTGACTTTCTGTGCAGGGCTTTGAGCCTTGCTCTCTTTTTATCCTTTGGGGTTCTTTCTGTGCATTTTCTCTCTCTGCTGCTCAATGAAGCAGAAGGTTAGTATTCAGTTACTGGAACAGAGGAACACCAGGAGTTGTTTAACAGAGTTAGCAAAAGGATAACTCTCAAGACCAAAAGGAAAATGTTTCAGATGCATGGTCAGCAACAAGCAGCATTCGATTCATTCTGAAAAGTTGGAGAACCTGTATCTGGCAACACAGCATTAGGGCAAGAGAGCAGATAACTTCATTACATAGTTCTAAAGGGAATAAAGGATGTGCTGCAAGATTATTTGAACTCCTTTCAAAGAGATGGAAAGGGAGCACAGAAAGAACTGGCAAGAGAAAAAATGATCATGGACAACTAATGTATTTGCTTTAAACAGAGATTGACTCTGTGTGCTAAGAAGCAAAGAGGGGTATAACAGCTAACCCTGATTAACCTGCACTAAGTAACTGTGCAGTAATAAGACACTCGGGTTGAAATCCTGGCTCAGTGAACTCAATTGAAATTTTGCGTTTGATTTCAGTGGGACCAGGATTCCACCCAAGGGGCCTGGTTCTTGAATCCACACAGGCAGTATAAAGCAGCTGTAAACCTGGTGCTTTGGACACTTCAGAATCCCCCTTGAATAAAAAGAATGAGAGGTACAGTACCACTGTAACAGCTTTGTCACCTTCCCTCCCGTCAGACTCCTCTGCCATAGAGAGATGACAGAGGGAAAAGGTGTGGCAGGGGTGATTTTATGTCCCAGTCATCCCCACCTGTGGGAATGGCCCCTTGGGGCCAAAGGCAGACAGGCATATTTTCGAGCAGCATTGCAGTTTCAGTAGTCTTAATTTAAGGTGCATGTTTAATTTATAAGGAGTATTATAAAGAGAAATCTAGCTCAACATACAGCTTTCATTTACTGCTAAGGTAATAAACACTTCAGCGTCCTAACTTTTTTTTTTTACATCTCTTCAAGTTGTATGTATACCATTTACTAGTCACTCTCAATGGGGAGTAATCTAGATAAATCTAAACAAGTCAGAGGCTTAGGCAACTTGGAACAACAGAAAAAATAACTCTCGTATTAGTTACAGAAGTCTGTTGTTACAGAACTTTTCTCTTCTGACTTTCCTCAACCCCTTTTTGGCTCTCTTGTAGTACTTGGGTGTGAGGATATGAATGAGAGACAGGAAAAACCTGGGTGTGGAGACGGCTCAGAATACTTACCAGAGAGGGAGATGCAAAATGGGACCCTTAAGGCTACAGCTGCTTGGCCTTTTAAATTTGGGAGAGAGAACTACTAGAAATGAATGCTGGGAAATGTTCCTGTAAGAAACAACTCACACTGGGGCATTTAGTCCCAACCAGGCAATCATAGAGGAAGCAGCTCCTATAGAAGGGATTGCAGCCTTTCTTTAAGGGTTAGGGATTGGGCTGGAAGATAGTGGGCTTTCAAAGGCACAACTCCTTGCGTTTGAAATAATTATGTTAATATGTTTTCTCTAGATGTTAGGATTCTACAATAAAAACCTAGATTGCAAATGGGACACTTCAAGTGTCCAAAACAATGTTTGCTACTGCTCTATCGCATGGGGCCAGATGTTTCCTTTTGCTAGAAAAAAAAAAAAAGTGCTGAAGGTGACAGTTGTATTGTCTGCTGGCTCTGAGGGTTGCCCAACTTCTACCCAACTATCCCCACTAGTTTCTATAGCTCTGAGTTTACAGATCACACTTGCAGAACATAGAGTGTTCATCTGTTAGCTGGCTCCATACACAGATGTGGAGCTAGATGCATCCCATTTAGTCTGTCACGCTCTGAGTTTGAAACACAAAACATGATTCTTGGCAATTCTATCCCACATGCTTACTTTTGTCTTCCTAGCTGGGAATAGCAGTATCCGAACTGTATTTTTGCTTATGCCGAAAGACAGTGGTTCCAACAAGTAATCAAAGGGATTTTTCCCCAGATATGGTTTGAAACGTTTTATTTACTACAATTGTCACCTCAAATATGACCTGAGAGTGGTGAATAAGAAGGCTGCTTATAGCAGCAAATTAGGTAAGACAATATTGTTTTCTTGGGGCTGGAAGAAGCTGCATAGATTTTATGCAGCTGTTGAGTAACCCACTGATGTATTCCCTAGCCTATCATTACAATGCTTCTAAACACAGATTTTGTAACCCAGGACTAGGATATAGAACACACCTGACATTTATAGTGCTGTATGTTGGCAGAGTGAGTTGCATGTCAGCTTTTAAGCTGTGCCACGACACTAATACCTTGTGGCATTGCAGCTGCAGAGCCTAGTCACTTACATACAATCATAGGGTTGGCTGCCATTGAAGTCCATGATAAAACTTCCATTTCAAAAGGTCAGGCTCTGCAGCTGACCAAGATGCTTCAACCTGCTCCCTTGGTAGGCTAGAGCACTTCTCAGTTGCTCTTACTGTAAAGAGTATTTTTTCTAGCACAAACCTTTCACTTCAAGCCATTGCTCCATCTGTCTACGGAGGCCATAAATAATTCCCTTCCTTCATCAATAGTTACGTTGATGGTATTTGATAGACTATGATCACATTCCTTCTAAGTAGTTTCTAAATTCTATACATTTAGCTCCCTCAATCTCTCTTCATGCAGGATTCCTGTAAACTGATCCTTGTATCAAATTTGTTCCCATTCTTTGTGTTTTTCCTCTCTCATGTGCTTCCTAAACAGGCATATCATTCCAGGTGTATACACACTAGGGCTATGTAGAGTGATACTACTAGCTCTGCATGTTATCCCTTTATATACTCCAAAAGGAAAGTGACTTTATTTAAAAAAAAAAAAAAACAAGGTCATTAAGGTCCAGAGCTTGCAATGAGCTCAACACAGGCACAATGGGCTGCCCATGTGAAGCTCATAGCAGAACTGGAGCTGGGCAGTGTAGTTAACTATTTGTCATTTACAAGGCTCAGGCATTAAAAGAAATGAAACTGAGAGTAAAGGACATCAGATCTTACACTGCCCACGTAATTAAAAAAAATCTCAACAATTGAGAAGAAATGCAAATAGAGTTTGTTTCCCCTTTAGAGAAGTAACCCTGGTTTGTTCACAGTTCAGCAATGAAAATATGCTCTATTGCCTTGGTTAGTCTCCATCAACTTCGTCTACAGATAATCCAGTCCAGTTTTCAAATAAAAAGCAGTTTCATAGATATTTTATTCTCCCTTCTCTTAAAACTGCCTCCTGCTTGAGCCAATGTCAGAATTGACCAATGTGTCCGGTTTTGTGCTGTAATTAACTGGGCAGATAGGCACAAATAAACAGACACTTTGCAAATATTTCCAACCGAAGACATTTTTAGTGATCACATTGTCTTGTAACGCCACAGCGTTCTTACTCAGCTCCCTCCACATACTCAGAAAACATTCTCACTGGGAATGAGACAAACGTAAAAATATGAATGGCTGAGGTTTTTTAAATGGGGTGTGGGGGATGGGATTTAGACAGAAGCCCAGCCTTATAACAGAAGTATAGTTGGAAACTTATATTTGAAGAGACTATTACTTTGCCATAATAAAACTACATACAGCAGCAAAGCCTTAAACCCTTACCCTCTACCTCCAGAAGCACAGGCCCTTTATCAACTGCACTAAAGGAACCTGTTTGTTAGTTGTCACCTAAACACTTCCTAAAGTGAAACAATCCCATTGAGATTAACATGTTCACAGATCTACCTAGTGTCAATCTTTACATTAAAGGCAAAACCCTTCCCATTTACCTTGACAAAAGGAGGGACTAACCACAACAAAAATTGCTAACTTTGCCTGACTGCAATCTGCTTTCTACAAGTATAGCTGGTGTCTCAGCTTTCAAGGAGCATGAGCTGTTTGGAAAGTTTGCTACTTTTTAGCTGAAGGGATACAAGTTTCAGGAAAAAAAGGCAAAAATTCAGGGTAGATATTAAGTACCTGTAACTCAGCTTGGTGGATTTTCCTCAAAGGTTGTAGAATCTTCTTTGCCTCCAGAGTAAGTCTGGCAATTTTCCAAGCCAAAGTTATAGGGGAACCAAAATAGAGCTTTATAATGGAAGCTGACTGCAACCTTAGGCCCTGATCCTGAAAACACTTAGGCATGTACTTAACTTTAGCACGTGAGTCATCTAATTGAAGTTAAGCATGTGAGTAAATGTTTGCCCATTGGGGGCCTTAACTCTGGAGAGGCTACTACCAATGCTCTTTCTACTGGCAGCTGGTATTTATTTAGTTTGCTATTGCACGCCCCCTCACCAAAGTATGCCTGAAACGCTGCTTCCAGATATCTGTCTCCAGTTTCTGCTGATTTCCCTTTCCTAAGTGTAGGACTTCAAGATCATGACACATACCCCAAAATGTCTCAAGCCCAATCTGACATTTCAGGAACACAGTTCTGTGTTTTGTGATGTTTGCTCAGACACGATTGTGACGTGGCAGTCTATGTGGTTTTATAAAAATATGCTAATGAGTGAATATAATGTAACTGGAATATGCTTCATGCAAAAGGTCTCTTGTAAGGTATCATTACAAAGATCTACTGAATGTGATCATCCTATTTGTATAAATGTACCACCCTTGTATCTGAAACTAGAAATATGAAATATAACTCTGAGGGCCTATTGTAATTATGCAAAGTGTGGGCCATTAATGGTGGCTTGGAATCTTGATGACTCCCATTAACCAGGACAATTGTCTTCAGATGACTGTGTTTACCTGTTAGTCTTCCTGTATATGTGTGTGCTGGCATGTGGGCAACGAAGTCTTGCAGTGACGTGATCATGTCACCTGAACTGGAATCCATCTTTAACTGGTGTCTTTCCATTGAGAAGGAGGGGGTGGGAACCCAGAGAGGGACAAAGGATTCCCGCCTTATGCAAAAGATATATAAAGGGGTGAAAGAGAACAAAGGGGAGAGAGGAGCCATCATGAGGAATCCCCTAGCTACCACCTGAGCTGGAACAAGAGCTGTACCAGGGGAAAGAATTGTGCCCAGGCCTGGAAGGTGTCTAGTCTGAGGAAAAAACTTACTGAAGCATCTCTGAGGGTGAGATTATCTGTATTCAGTTTGTTTAGACATAGATTTGCGTGTTTTATTTTATTTTGCTTGGTGACTTACTTTGTTCTGTCTGTTACTACTTGGAACCACTTAAATCCTACTTTCTGTATTTAATAAAATCACTTTTTACTTATTAATTAACTCAGAGTATGTATTAACGAAGAGCAAACAGTTGTGCATATCTCTCTATCAGTGTTATAGAGGGCGAAAAATTTATGAGTTTACCCTGAATAAGCTTTATACAGGGTAAAATGGATTTATTTGAGTTTAGACCCCATTGGGAGTTGGGCATCTGAGTGTTAAAGACAAGAACACTTCTGTTAGCTGCTTTCAGGTAAACCTGCAGCTTTGGGGCAAGTAATTCAAACCCTGGGTCTTTATTGGAGCAGATGGGAGTGTCTGGCTCAGCAAGACAGGGTGCTGGGACCCTGAGCTGGCAGGGAAGGCAGGGGTAAAAGTAATCTTGGCACATCGGGTGGCAGCTCCCAAGAGGGTTTCTGTGATCCAACCCGACATAATGATGAAGTAAACCAATTAAGAGGAAACTTTGCTCATTTGTTCATCTCAGGAGTCTGAAGTTTCAAATTATTTGATGAGGTCAAATCATTTTTCAGTATATTTATGTTGAAAGGGGATCTTTGGAAATTTCAAATTGCTAGCTGTGCATATGTGAAGTTTTCCTTTTAAATACCAAGGATGGTTTTGGAGCAAAATTATGCTGGTCAGAGATTTGTCTCACTGTAATTCATTAATTGGCTTGTAGACATAAAGTCCTCCAGGAGTGTCACAAATCCACAGATTTGTGAGTGCTGGAGTTTGTATTTGGATCTTTAAATTACTTGAAATATGTGGAGTCACATGAAGCCAGTCAAGTCAATGTTAATTGAACAGCTTTGAAGAAGACCAAGAGTTCAGTTTAATCTATCTAAGGTAGATGACAGCTTAAAATTCAACTCTGCTTTGAAAAGTAACTATGGAAAAATGGCACATTCTTACACAACAGATCCCTGGGTGTTCCGTCAGTCAGTGTGCCTACTGATGGTATATAAATGTTTACTACTGTTTGCTTCTGTTTGCACTGTGGAGATAAGAGAGAGTGGTTGGATTCTGGTCCTTCTTGTGCATCAGCAGAATTGATTACTACATGCCAGTCACTTACACCTGTGCTGCGTAAGAGCTTTTACATGTGTAACTGGGGGCATAAGACTATAGGTGCTGCAATAGCGTAACAGAGTGATGGTCTGTCTAATCCGGTATCTTGTCTCTGAGACTGGCCAGTATCAGATGTTTTATAGGAAGGTACAAGAAATCCTGAAGTAGGCCATTATTAAATAACCTTCCCATGGCGAGATGTCTTCCTAAACCTTGTCAGTTAGTGGTTGGCATATGATCTAAAGCATGAGGCTTTAGATCCCTTCTAAAAAAAGAAAAAATACCGTATATACTCGTTCATAAGCCAAATATTTTTGGTAAAAAAGTGAAGCATCAAAGAGCGGGAATTGGCTTATAAATGGGTCTACACCAAAATTTGATGATTTTAAACTCTATGGAATCATTGAATTGAATATCTAATACATTGTGGTTTTGTTTAGCTGGGGCGTTTGCAGGCATGGAGCCCCTCAGCTCACTGTGGCCGCAGTTCGCCGTTCCCAGCCAATGAGAGCTGCGGGAAGTGGCTGGACATGGCGAACCATGGCCACAGGGAGCTGAGGGGCTCCATGCCTGCAGACGCTCCAGGTAAACAAAACGTTCCAACCCACCAGCGGCTTACGCTAATGGGCCAGGAGCCAAAGTTTGCCATCCCATTTATTGATCTCAATACTGCAGCCTTTTAAAGTTGCAAAGGCTTTGTTTAGTGGACTAGATTGGCTTGAAATGAATACTAAAAGAGCAGTGCTGCAGATCTGCATGACATTTGACCCATGCAGTTCACAAAATGCTACACCTTACAAGCCAATCATAAAAATACAATGAATTATAGTACTATAGCACTGGTGTCAGTCTGCTACTGTGTAATTTGATCTCTTCATGCATTTCTACAAATGGACCTCGTAAGTCTCGAGCCAATATGAAAATATAACGCACAGAATCGATGGAATCTCTAATAAAATTTAAATAGCCTATTATCGCCAGAGACATGCCAATCTACAGGGCTGCTTTGAAATAAACAAAGAACAATAATAATTTGACAGTGATAAAGCAGGTGACATTCCTATATAAAGTCCTACAAAATCTATAACTATAATAATAATAATAATAATCTATTTTCATACTAGTATTTAAAATGAACAATGGTGAAATCAAAAGAAAACGGTCTGCTTATCACGCAGTGTTGAAACTTAAAGTTGTTGAATATGCAGAAGCAAACAATAATTGCGCCGCTGCTCGTGAATTCTGTATCAATGAGAAGCAAATAAGAGAATGGCAAAAAAATAAAACAACACTAAAAGACATGCCAAGAAGCAAGAAAAAATGTCCAACGAGGTCTGCTTCATTTCCTGAGCTGGAGAAAGATCTCAATAATTGGGTTGTTGAATGTCGACAAAATGGGTACATTGTCACTAGAACTGGAATTCATCTGCGTGCTCTGCAAATGTCGAAAGACGACAAATACAACTCAGTAAAGCCGTCAGTGTTCGTCGCATCAGCGGGTTGGTGTACTTGCTTCATGAACCATCATGGTCTCTGTCTTCATCAGCGAACAAAGATAGCGCAAAAGCTGCTGAGAGATCTGGAAGAAAAAATCAAATCTTTCCAAAGGTTTATTATAAAATATCAAAAGGAATATGCATTTGAACTGTCACAAATCGGAAATATGGACGAAACACTGACGACATTCGATCTCCGAGCAACAAAACGGTAACCGGTGTTGGTAAAAAAGCAGTTTTAATTAAAACCACTGGCCATGAAAAAATCCATTTTACGGTGGTTTTATCGTGTTTGGCAAATGGATCAAAGCTCCCTCCTGTTGTTATTTTTAAAAGAAAAACCTTGCCTAAAAACATGAAATTACCTGCTGGTGTCATCCTACGTGCACACGAAAAGGGATGGATGGATGAAAGTGGGACTATTGAATGGCTGGAAAAGTGTGGAATAAGAGACCAGGAGCACTTTTCAAGAAACCGGCTATGCTCGTTTGGGACATGTTCGGGGCACACAAGACAGATGAGGTGAAAAATGTGGCCAAAAATATGAAAACTATTACCTGGCTGTAATACCTGGAGGCTTAATTTCAGTTCTACAACCGCTTGATGTTTGCCTGAACAAATCCTTTAAAGACAGGCTACGCAAAATGTGGTCTGAATGGATGTGCTGAGGCATGGCGAAGTTGACAAAAGGCAGGAATCAATCTGGTCGCCCAGTGGGTCAAGAACGCGTGGGTGTCCATTCCCTCGGAAATGATAGAAAAATCATTTTGCAAATGCTGTATCAGCAATGCACTCGACGGGTCAGAAGATGATGCCATATTTGATGATGACACAATAGAGGCTGAGGATGAGAAGGAATATGAGTCTGAAGACGACACTGCCGACATCCACGATGACAATGCAGGTGCAGCTGTGACTGAAGTAGAGTTTAATGAACTGTTTGGTGAATCAGAGACTGATTCAGACTTTGAAGGATTTTAAGACTTTTTAAAGTCTGATATTGTTCTAAGTTACTCGTTTTAAATATCCATGTACTGATTTTAAATATTGACTGTAATTGTTCAGTTATTATTATAACAACAACAGGTTTTTCATTAATTACATTAAAATAATTCTAGCAAACCTTTTGAGTGTTTCTTGTGACGCCAACTTTTAAAATATAGCAGGGGTCAGAAAACTTTGGCTCCTGGCCCGTCAGGGTAAGCCACCGGTGGGTCAGGACGTTTTGTTTACCTGGAGCGTCTGCAGGCACAGAGCCCCTCAGCTCCCAGTGGCTGCGGTTTGCCGTTCCCAGCCAATGGGAGCTGTGGGAAGTGGCACCACTTCCCGCAGCTCCCATTGGCTGGGAACGGCAAACCGCGGCCACTGGGAGCTGAGGGGCTCCGGGCTTGCGAACGCTCCTGGTAAACAAAACGTCCAGGCCCACTAGCAGCTTACCCTAACGGGCCAGGAGCCAAAGTTTGCCAACCCCTGAAATATAGGGTTGGCTTATGAAAGGGTCATACAGTTTTTGCTATTTTTACCTATCCATCTTGGGGGGTCGGCTTATAAACGAACGGGCTAATGAACGAGTATATACTGTGTATATATCTTCTTTACTATAATAGAGGATGTTTTCATTTTCCATGTAAATATTATATGTTTTTCTGAATACTACTAGACTGTTTGACTCAAATATATTTTGTGGCACTGAAGTTCCAAAAGTTAATTGTGTTGTATGAAAAAAAATTCTTTATTTTTTTAATTTATGTATTATTTTGCTTGGATATCCCCTCGTTCTTGTATAAGAACAGGTAAATGAGAGCACCCAATTGACTTTCTCTCTAACATTCATTATTTTCTGTATTTCTATCTTGTACCCTCTGACTTTTTTCCTTTTTACACAATTCCAGCATTCTTAGTCTCTTTTCATGTGGACGTCTCCCCACGCCACTGATCATTTTTGTTCTATGGCTCTGGACCTCTTTTATTTCAACTAGATCTTTTTTGAGATAGGGTGACCAGAATTGAGAACTGTATTCCAATGAAGACTTGATTTATTAAACTGCACTGTGATATTTTCAGTATTATTTTCTAACCCATTCTTTATATATCCTGTTTGTTTGCTTCTCTAATTTGTCATTGCACACTGAGCAGAAGTTTTCATTGAATTGTCTACATTGACTCCTGGTCTTTTTTTTCCTGAGTGGTTTCAGTTACTTCGGAACCCAGTAATGTGTACAAATATTTCAAATGATTCCTTCTAGTCTGCACTGCTGTGCATCTGTCAACATTGCATTTGCATGTGCTATCATGCTACTCATTCAGCTGGCCTCCTTAGAACCGTCTAAAGCTCCACATAATCTTTTCTAGTCTTTACAAACCTACATTATTTTGTGTCATTTGCAGATTTTGCCACTTCACTGTTTTCAGATAATTAATCACTATATTAAACAACACAAGTCCTAGTACTGAAGTTGGGGCACCTTACTCTTAATCTTTTGCCTGGCAAAAAACTGACCATTTATTCCTGATTTATGTTTTGAGACCATTGAGACTTATTGAATCTTATTTAAAAAAAAAGTGCAAATTAAATGCTGCAGTGCAGAGCTGACAGTAGCATCTGGCCCTACATCTCAGTCTTTCATAGCACGCTAGCACCTCTATACCTCAGGATCAAATAGTCCACTCAGTACTTTGCTGGAATCATTGTGCGGGTTTCAGTTTCATGAAAGAATTTGCTGGCTTGATTTTTTTAGCTGTAAAATAGGTTGACAGTGTACGTTTCCAAAACAAAAGACTGAAAACTAGATTCTAAACAGAAGCATATTTAGGAACAAGGGTATGCTATGTTGGGAGGAAACGTGCAGTGACTGAATTCATGCAGCCAGTACAGTGGATTACACATTTGCAATTTTGGGTTCATATTTCAAAACTAACTTCTGAAATATAAAGCATTTATGCTATAAGACCTGCTTGTATCAGCTCCTGGAATGTTCTTGTTAAATTAATAATTGCCCTGTCCATATTCTCTTCATCCAATACCCAGTTTCAGTCAATCTTTGCTATTTGTCCCACTGGACCAGCTGGGTCAAACAAGATGGAGCCATAAAGCTGGGTGTCATTAACATATGGAGGCAAAAACCCTGACTGACTTCAAGACTGCGCTTGATAAGTTTATGGAGGGGTTGGTATGGTGAGACTCCCTACAATGCTATGTACAGTAGCTGATCTGCGACTGCTAGCAGCAAATATTCCCAATGGCTGGTGATGGGACACTAGAGGGGGAGGGCTCTGAGTTATTACAGAGAATTCTTTCCCAGGTGTCTGGGTGGAGGGTCTTTCCCACATGCTTAGGGTTTAACTGATTGCCATATTTGGGGTTTTGAAGGAATTTTCCCCCGGGTCAGATTGGCTGAGTCCCTGGGGGGTTTTCGCCTTCCTCTGCAGCATGAGCCACAGATCACTTGCGGGTTAAAATTAGTGTAAATGGTGGATTCGCTGTAACTTGACGTCTTTAAACCATGATGTGAGGACTTTAGTAACTTGGCCAGAGGTTAGGGGTCTATTACAGGAGTGGGTGGATGAGGTTCTGTGGCCTGCAATGTGCAGGAAGTCTGACTCAATGATCAAGATGACTTTTCTGCCCTTAAAGTCTGTGAGTCTATATGCAAACCACATCATCCCTTATCTTTTCCTCACTAACTCTCCTAACATCCCCATAGAGCTTGCCTTCGCTTGAATTCTCAATCATGTTAATTGACTTACATAAAATACAATTGTTAATTCAAGTGTAGGTGTTTTATACCTTACAAAAATTACACTGCACCGAGAAAACACTATAAAGTGTGTGTGTGTGTGTGTGTGTGTGTGCCCCTGCCGCCCCCCTCCTTCTTCAGGATAGGCCTCCTCTCTGAATGCCAGCACCACAGCCAGCCACATCCTGCTTTGATGGAATGTCCCAGTATGGTGCATGCCAACACCATCACCACATAGTGTGAGTTGGCCAGCTACATTTTAGGGAGGGGAGGGCCTAACCTGAAGCAGAATCTGAAATTATGTGTTGAATGCCCCTCACAGCATGGTTAATTGCAGACACTAGGAGTATATCTATACTGCAATTAAAAACCCATGAGTGGCCTGTGCCAGTTGACTCAGGGTCGTGGGGCTTGGGCTAAGGGGCTGTTTAATTTCAGTGTAGACAGATTCAGGCTGGAACCCAGGCTCTAGAATCCTGTGAGGTAGGAGGGTCCCAGAGCTCAGGCTGCAGCCCAAACCCAAACATCTGCATAACAATTAATCTGAGCCCCTCAAGCCTGAGTCAGCTGGCATGGGCCAGCCACAGGTATCTAGCTGCAGCGTGGACATACCGTTAGACCATGGTGCTGAAATAAAAAGATTTTACCATTTTAGGCTCTTACTTGGAGAAGTGAGGTGGTGAACATCTGCAGTAGCACTGAGACCAATGGGAGTTGCAGATGCTCAGCAACTCTCGTTGTAGGTCACCTTTTAAACACTTATAACAAAAATATTTCGATAGGCACCTCTAAAAGGAGAATCCCCACTCCTGTTCCCTTTAGTTCCTTGCATTCTCCTTATGTCAAGTATCAGAGGGGTAGCCGTGTTAGTCTGGATCTGTAAAAAGCAACAGGGTCCTGTGGCACCTTTAAGACTAACAGATGTATTAGAGCATAAACTTTCATGAGTGAACACCCACTTCGTCAGACGCATGTAATGGAAATTTCCAGAGGCAGGTATAAATATGCAGGCAAGAATCAGTCTGGAGATAACGAGGTTAGTTCAATCAGGGAGGGTGAGGTCCTCTGCTAGCAGTTGAGGTGTGAACACCAAGGGAGGAAAAACTGCTTTTGTAGTTGGCTAGCCATTCACAGTCTTTGTTTAATCCTGAGCTGATGGTGTCAAATTTGCAAGTGAACTGAAGCTCTCTTTGGAGTCTGGTCCTGAAGTTTTTTTGCTGTAAGATGGCTACCTTTACACCTGCTATTGTGTGGCCAGGGAGGTTGAAGTGTTCGCCTACAGGTTTTTTGTATATTGTCATTCCTGATATGACTTGTGTCCATTTATCCTTTTATGTAGTGACTGTCCAGTTTGGCCAATGTACATAGCAGAGGGGCATTGCTGGCACATGATGGCATATATAACATTGGTGGACGTGCAGGTGAATGAACCGGTGATGATGTAGCTGATCTGGTTAGGTCCTGTGATGGTGTTCCTGGTGTAGATATGTGGGCAGAGTTGGCATCGAGGTTTGTTTGCTGCAAAAGCAGTTTCTCCTCCCTGGGTGTTCACACCTCAACTGCTATCAGAGGACCTCACCCTCCCTGATTGAACTAACCTCGTTATCTCCAGACTGATTCTTGCCTGCATATTTATACCTGCCTCTGGAAATTTCCATTACATGTGTCTGACAAAGTGGGTATTCACCCACGAAAGCTTATGTTCCAATAAATCTGTTAGTCTTAAAGGTGCCACAGGACTCTCTGTTGCTTTTTACATTCTCCTTATGGTTTCTCATTACAGGGATCCATGGAAATTGAACAAGGTGACAGTTATAATCAATCATTTCTAGAAGCAACCAAAACAATCAAACTGTTTTAATGTAAAAAGTTATAGGCTCTTATTTTTTAATATCTTTTATACAAACGACATCTCAACATTTTAATGCTTAAGTGACCTTGAGGTTAGGGGTTAGTCTACATTTGAAATGCTACAGCAGCACAGGTGTTGTGCTTTAGTGTAGACACTACCTACACGAACAGGAGAGGTTCTCCCATCGGTATAGATGATCCATCTTCCCAAGTGGCAGTAGCTAGAATTCTTCTGCTGATTTAGCGCCGTCTATGTGGGGATTTAGGTCAGCTTAACTGTGTGGCTCCAGGGTGTGGATTTTTCACACCCCTCAGCGACATAGCTGGGTCTATCTAATTTTCTAGTATAGACCCACCCCAGGACATTAAGGGTATATCTACATTAGAAATACTGCACTGGTCTAGCACTGTAGTGTAGACATTACAGTGATGGAAGGGGTTCTTCTATTGCTGTAGTAAATCTACCTCTCCAAGATGTGGTAACTAGATGCCATAAAAACTGTTGCCACCACAGCCATGTTTCTATACCATTCTAACAAGATTTTACTGACACTTCTTTTGTTTCAATTCCCTTCTGCAGTGGCTAAGAAACCCAGGCCCGCAGCATGAGAAACGGACTCTGTTTGGAGACATGGTGTGCTTCTTGTTTATAACTCCACTGGCGACCATCTCTGGCTGGTTGTGTCTGCGGGGAGCAGTGGACCATCTGCACTTTAGTAGTAGGCTAGAAGCTGTTGGCCTCATTGCACTCACTGTCGCACTCTTCACTATTTACCTCTTTTGGACACTAGTAAGTACTGTTTATCTAACGATCATGTGGTAGGGTGTGTGTCATATTCTATTACCTTTTATAGGATTTTTTAGAGTAATGTCTGTAGGGGACCTATAGGTTTCATCCCAATTAAACTATACAGAACTCTTCCTTAAAGGTACTTTGCCTTTGGTATTTGGTAATAACTGACTCAGAGCCCCATAGGAGATGGCAGGAGGGAGCGAGAAAGCCCGAGGGGAGAAGTGTTCAAGACAGATGTTGCAGGAGTGAACTGTCATTGAAGCTGTGGGGAGGAGAAAAGGGAGATTTAAGATGGATCCTGGCAGCCTTAAAATGGCTGCCACATGGCCGTGGCACAAGCATGGTCTTCTAATTTGACTTCTGACTGCTATTATGAGTGCAGATACTTTTCAAAGTGCTGAGTTTGTGTAAAAATTTAATTTTAGTAGAATATTTTTCACATCCCTGCTTCTTGAGGCCCCATGTATTCTGCCATGGAATTTGCCACGGAATCCACACCTTGCTGCAGGATGGTGCTTCAGAATCTAAGCGTTCATTTATATAAAAAATAGCCTCATTTTGAGCTCTTGTGATACCCCTCCAAATGGGAACAGAATGCAAGGGTTTGGCTGTGCTGGAAGGTGGCTGAACCAATATAGCCACCCCCATGCAATGCACCCACACTTGTGCTAAAAAATTCCAGTGCAGCCAACAAACCCTAAGCCATGTTGCATCACTGAGGCTGCAGGCAACCTGAAGCAAGCAATAGCTCTGAGCAAGGTGTGACCTGCTTCATTCATTCCATTTGTGGTGTTGGCAGCAGCGTTGCCAATACGCATAATTGCAGGCCAATTTGGGAGCTCTCACAAGAAAACACATGCAGCTTAGAAATTTTGCCCAAAATGTCTGCAGTTTCGCCCTTCTGTCCTCAGTGCTGTACTTAGCTGTTTCCTTTGGTGAGTTGCTGCAAACATTTCCCTTTGGCAAGTGTGGCTTAATTCTTCAGTTTGTAAACACACTAGGTTGGAAGCACACTAGAAGTTAGGCAGCAGAGTGTTTTTGTATTTGATGCTACCCCTCAGGTTACCTTACAGAGCTTGTAGATTTCAGATGATCACTAAGATACTTATGTACTATACATCCAAGTCACCTTGAAAGCCCAACTGGAGCCTGATTTGTTTCTTAATTTCAGAATTAGTAGGGTTTGGAACTATGCAAAAATGGTTTGGCTGAATAATTAGATTTCATTATTCTTCGTGCATGGACTCCTGTGGGTGCCCATTAAATAACTACTGCAACAATTAACTGAAGCTACTAAAAGCTACTTGGGTAGGGCCATTCTTACCAACAACATTTAAAAATCACTTATTCGTTTTAAAAAAGGGTTTCTCCTTTAGGAGTATGGAATGAGAAGTGTGTGTCTGTGTCTTTCAAAATTTTGGTAAGTGTTTAGATATTATGGTGATGAGCCTGATATCAATATGTAGCTCAATCAGTTTAACTGAAATACACCATCTTCATTGCACGGTGGCCCCCTAGTTGTGGTTTTTCAACCGGGGAGGGAGAGGAGGGGAGAAATCTATATCCATTTCACTATATTACTCAGGGCAGCAGGAGGTAGATGTGAGAGGGAGGCAAAGTATCTCACTTTGCAGAACAGCAACCACTCCTGTGACAGGTTAGAGCACAGAAACCCCCTTGGGAACTGCCACCTGATGTGCTGGGACTACCTCTGAGCCCATTTTCCCTGCCAGCTTGGGACTCCAGTACCTTGCCTTGTTTGAGCCAGACATGCTTGCCTGCTGCAAACACAGATCCAAGTCTGAACCACATCCCTCACAAGCTGCAGGCTTAACTGAAAACAGCTTAAGAAGTGCTCCTGTTTCCAGCACTCAGATGCCCAGCTCCCAATGGGGTCCAAACCCCAAATAAATCTATTTTACCCTGTATAGAGCTTATACAGGGTAAACTCGTAAATTGTTCGCCCTCTATAAGGAGATGCACAGCTGTTTGCCTCCCCCTCCCCCCCCCCCGCAGATATTAATACATACTCTGGGTTAATTAATAAGTAAAAAGTGATTTTATTAAATACAAAAAGTAAGATTTTAAGTGGTTCCAAGTAATAACAGACAGCACAAAGTAAATTGCCAAGCAAAATAAAACAAAAACACACAAGTCTAAGCCTAATACAGTAAAAACTAAATGCAGGTAAATCTCATCCTCCGATGTTCCAATAAGCTTCTCTGACAGACTAGCCTCCTTCTAGTCTGGGCCCAATCCTTTCCCCAGGTACAGTCCTTGTTCCAGCTCAGGTGTTAGCTAGTGGATTTCTCATGACTGTCGCCCCTTGGTTCTGTTCCACCCCCTTATATACCTTTTGCACAAGGTGGCAATCCTTTGTCCCTCTCTGGGTTCCCACCCCTCCTTCTAAATGGAAAAGCACCAGGTTAAAGATAGAGTCCAGTTGAGGTGACATGATCACGTCACTGTAAGACTTCGGGCTTGGCTACACTGGCGCTTTACAGCGCTGCAACTTCCTCGCTCAGGGGTGTGAAAAAACACCCCCCTGAGCGCAGCAAGTTACAGCACTGTAAAGCGCCAGCGTAAACAGTACGGCTCCCAGCGCTGTAAACTAATCCCCTCGTGGAGGTGGAGTACCTGCAGCACTAGGAGAGGTCTCTCCCAGCGCTGGCGCACGATCACACTCGCACTTCAAAGCGCTGCTGCGGGAGCACTCCAACAGCAGCTCTTTGAAGTTTTGAGTGTAGCCACGGTCTTCATTGCCAACTTGCCAGCAAACACATATACAAGAAGACTTACAAGTAAACAGAGCCATCTACAATCAATTGTCCTGGTTAATGGGAGCCATCAAGATTCCAAGCCACCATTAATGGCCCATACTTTGCATAACTACAATAGGACCTCAGAGTTAAATTTTATATTCCTAGTTTCAGATACAAGAATGGTACATTCATACAAATAGGATGAACACACTCAGTAGATTATAAACTTTGTAACGATACCTTACAAGAGACCTTTTACATGAAGCATATTCCACTTACATTATATTCACACTCATTAGCATATTTTCATAAAATCATATAGAGTGCAATGTCACACCTCCCATTTCGGAGGAAGTGAATTGAGTGGTTAGAAGAAGGAAGCCAAGTAGCCAGGACTGGGATCTCATTGAAGCACTGCTACACAGAATGAGTTTGAGCAGGTCACTTAGGTGCTGTGTGCCTCAGTTTTCACCATCTACAATATGGCTGTAATGTTTCTGTACAGACAGGTTGTAAGACTTAAATACTTTTGTAAGGTGGCTTGACATGCTTAGCTGAAAGGCACTGTCTATATGCAAAGCATTTTAGAATACTTTATCAGCAAGACAGTAAGTTCCTCTGGAAAGGCCAAGATTTTCAAAGCAACTATGATTTTGGCTGCCTAACTACAGCACCTTAAAAGGGCTTGACTTTCAGAGGGTATTAGCCACTCAACTTCCAAAAATCAAGCCTATCCCAAGTGTGACATGTTGGGAACACACACAAAAAAATCACATAACTTTTGAAAAATCTTGGCCCTATTATCTTTACTTTTGCTACAGAGCACCATGCACTTCTATATAGCCAATCTTTGTGTTACCAGAGTAAAAAGCACCATCAGCAGATCCATTCTAATCTGAAAGATAGGAACATAGGCGAATCTGCACTGCTGTTAGAGAGCCAGGGAAGGAATATTCTTATCACTTCAGGATAAAGTATATGTGCAGCACAGTGATGCTCCTTAAGGTTCTGGAAAAAGTAAACAATAAAATTTCAGTTTACTTCCAACAAATCAGTTTAATTTTCTCTATAATCCAAAACTGGCATATGGGTTATTTATACACCACTACACCTCAGTGAACCAAGAGCTTAATGGGCTGCCAACGGGAGACACTTTTTTGGTAGAGAGGTTCTTAGGGACAGGGTAAAATAGCTTCCTTGCAAATTTAACAGTCAGTGTCCCAGAAAGACTATTGCTTTTCTTCTGAATTTAGTCAATATCTCTGTGACCTATACACAAAAAATGCTTGTGTGCTTGAGTAGGAAGATCTGCAAGCTTTCTATTTAAGCCAAGAATTTAGGGCCAAATTCTGCTTTGACTTACACCCTGAGTAGTGCCTCTGACTTCTGTGGGATTGGATAAGGTGTCTATCAAGAGTATTATTTTAATCCTCTAGTTTGCAAAACAATGTAATTGCTGTTTAAAAATATTAAAAACAAATGCCTCTCTGAACGAGTTCACAAAGCACCTAAGTGAGCTTTGAAGATGGATTCCCCCAACCCTTGCTATCCAAGTCCAAAGACAAAGATGCTTAGTATGCCCGTGACTGATGTAAAAAACATACATTTTATGTAGCACCTCAGGAGTTTCATGTCTCATAAAATGGCTTCTCCGAGAAATGCAATGGTGAGCAGCCCTCACTGTTACTGAAATTCACTAGCTAACATCACTTAGAAACTGCCCTAAGGCAAGAACCCATCATAAACAAGCTGTCAAGCTTAAGTAGGATAGCCTGTGAAAATGTCTTAAAACAGTTCCAGCCTGGGTTAACAATGCAGCTATTCCAGAAAGGACTTGCTTGATGCTGCAGAGAACTAGAGCTAAAATCCAGATTGTCTAGAGGAGTTCTTTTGTTTTCTGTCCAGAATTTATTCTGAATTCTGCCCATTCATTTCAGAGAAAGTTCTTTACCTCATTCCAATGTGCCTTCTCCTGCTGTTAGCACACTCATCCATTTAGAGACCTCATGCATGTTCATGTGTTCAGTGAAAATGGAGATATAGGCTATGTCTCCACTGCAAAAAGCTGTGTTTTTACACCAGATAACTAACTCAGTGTAAAATCCTAGTGGAGAGAAGAGAGACATAGTAGCTAGTTGAGGTAAACCACAGGTGGGGATATAGGATTGACCTTGACTAGCTCTACTGAGATAAACGCTAGGATTTTATATTGAGATAGCTAACTCAAGACAGCTTTGAAGGAGACATTTGCATCACTTAAAATAAAAGCGCTATCATTTATGTTCCCCAAATCCTCCTGGCAATCTGCTCTGGATGCTTACTTGCAGCTCCTAGAGTAAGGACATGAGTAGCTTCCTTTGACAGTTACACAGCCATAGACTGAGTATATTGCAAGCTCTGGGTAAACAAACAGCAGTACCTTCCTATTGTCCCTCCCTCTCCCCAGACTGTGTCATCTCCAGATATAGTGTCTTCATTTCACTCCATAGCTCCTGGATAGCAATGACAAATGACAAGGTGTCTGTCATCAGTGCACAGGCAGTTCCCACCCACGGCTCAAGAGTACTATATTATTGTCATGTATTACCAATACACTTCACAAATAAAGGGTCTGATACCATTGCCTTCAGTGCTAAATACATATAAGGTAATTGTGTGTGCAAAAACGGCAGCCAGCTGTCAGTATCTACGCCACAATCACTTCTCTCACTACTGCTAATGCATCCACGTGAGGGATGGAACACAATAGCTTTTAACACACTGTTATTGCTAAACATGTACTTAAGACAGGAGGTGAAGTGTTCTGCATCCAGTTGAAACGGCAGTGGGTCTTTAGATGTTTGGAAGCCCCATTCCCAGTTTGTTGATAATTTCTGACTGAAAATGGATAGACACAAAAATGTGGGCCTTTCCCCTCCCTTCTCAGAGGGGACCTCCTCTTACCCTCTTCTTATCCCTAGGGTGAGTTACTGCCATTTTCTATCTTTTTTTTTGTTGCTGTCACTCACCTGCTCCCTGCCTTTTCCTGGCAGCCACTCAATCCTCTGCCTGTGCCTTCCTCTCTAGTCTCCCACTACTTCCAGTCTGCTGCCCGGCTCCCATATATTCCTCATCCCCATAGCCTTCCTCCAAGTTCCCCTCTCTCCCTACCCCCACCCCATAGTCTCATTCTTTGTACCATGTTACCCCTCAATATCTCAGGCCTAGGCCACACCTAGTGAATAAAAGTGGTCATCTGCACTGACATTAATCTGGCTTCAAACTCATTCAAAATACAGAGTACTAGTGCCTATCTTTACAAGGGCAACCCCACTTCCTCTTGCAAAATATGAAGGGAAACGTTGGCCATCTCACCTGAGGGCAATCTGGCTTCAATTCCACTGAAAACAAAGGTGGCCCTTTTTAGTGCAGGTAAAAGTCATAAGCAATCACCAGCTTTTCTGGAGATCCTGAGCAACTTAAAAAAAAAAAAACCAAACAAACAGCTCCCTAAATTGAAATACTCATGCTGCCATGGTGAGAACTGGCAGTTCTGCAACATGGCGCTCAACTACTGTATCTTCTGTGGAGTCTTGAGTCTGACACATTAATTGGAAGAAAAAAAAAGGGGGGGGGTTAGAAGCAGGAGAGCATAAGCCTCAATCATTTATATATGTGCCTACCTGTGAGCTACTTGCAGATCTTCACAATGAATTTACTATCAGTGTCTCAACTGTCAGCATTAAGCTATATGTCAGATTCATTTGTTTCCAAGTTGCTGCCAATAATTTTAACACTTATGGAAGTGGCTCCCCAGACTGGGGAGATAGCTAGTTTGTAAGATTGTGAGTGCTTCCAGCTGTGGGGAGATAGGAATGGACTCTGGCCCGGGTTTTATCCCGAGCAACTCCACTTCCCTGCTGCTGAAAACTTGTGATGCAATCTGTGCAACAGTTGTTTCTAGCCTCAGATTGTCATCTCGCTACTGTTTTTATCCAACCATTAGGCTGGTAATAATGAGAATGAGTGGACAGCAGCTAATGGGGATGGGTAGCACAGGGGAGCGGAAAATAAACATACTAGCATTCAGTACAATTCATTACAGATAGAACAGCGGTTCTCAAACTTTAGCAACCCCCCATTTTGATTTAAATTTTTTCCATAGACCCCCAGGGGTGTTTATTCTTTGTTTCTAATTTATTTCATTCTAGGACACCAAGCATTTTTAAATTTATAATCTATTCTCTCTTGATCTTCCGTCAGGTGTCATTTAGGTACCACTGTAGATTATACAACGAATGGCGTCGGACCAATCAGAGGGTGATACTCCTAATTCCAAAATCTGTCAGTGTTCCTTCTAACCAGCAGTCATTGCTGGGCCTTCATTCAGTCAAAAGGAACTCAAAGGAGACAATCGTTTGATTTTGGCAGTTCTGTACTGGAGTCATGCACTAAATATACTTTCTTAAACCCATGGGCTCTGATTCCATCCAGAACCTGGTACAGTGCTATTCCGGTTTACAAACTCTTTACAGAGGAAGAAATCACTATTTTAATTAAAATCATGGATGCTGCAATCATATGATATTTGCTAAGCTGCCAAACATGTTTATTTAGCAGATACTGTATGGAATTCTACAAACTCATGTTAATACCTGCCTTGTCAGTGATGCAAATCCTTTTTTTATTATTGTTTAAAAATATTAAAACTATGGTAATTAACAATGCAAAAAATTTTTTAGGAGTGCTTTCTTTATTTCTACAGTATTATTTCTGTGGATATCTGAATAGGAACCAGTGCTGAATATTTTATTTTACTGACTCAAAGAAGATGACATTACAAGAAGGAAATTGTGCTACTTTAGTTTTATTTGAAGGGCATCTTATACTAACCTTGGATTATTAAAAATGTTTTTAAAGTGAGTTCTACAAATGGGCATTCTATTTAACATAAAACCCCCTTAAAAAGCATTCTCTTCCATTTGTTGTTTGGTAGTGAAAACCTGATAAAAATGCAAAATGTGTGAAAAACAAGTATCTCACAGATTGCAATAATCTTCGAGTCAAAAATATTTCGTAAAGCAGTTCCCAAAAAAGAACTGTTACAGGGTTATTTCCTTTTCATTTGGAATGAGCAAATTAGCCCCCAATTTTGCACTAAAGTTACACTGGTGTAACTAAAGAGTTAGTTACTCTTTATTTACCCCCAGCTAAATTTGGCCCGATTAATTAATTTTGTAAGGGGGACTTTGCATATATAATGATCTACTAATTCATTAGACATTTCCTAGGAAGCCTGAACATGTCTTGCATAACAATTAGCCTTACTCTAGAAATGCTGAATTTTCAGCTTGACAGGTAAATTTAGCCGAGTATATAAATTCTCTCATTGTAGCATTGAGACTAAGGCTCTTTATAAAATGTAAAACACTACATGCTATTATGACCACACTGAATTTTGATTCTGAATATTATTTTCTGCTTTTAACCATCCCCTTTTTTTTGGTATTTTTAAATCATCAATTTATTCACTGACTCTTAGATTTTGGCTCTCACATTATGCAATATAAGGGATTTTATGTGGGAAGACTCATTTGGTACTGAATGCTTCTACAGCTAAAACCTATTAAATGCTGCTGGCAAGCTAGAGATAAGTAACTTATTTGCCATTTTAAAATAAGGATTTCTTTGTTTCCCACCCTGCAGAGGAATTGAAAAATGGTAGAGTGTGTGTAGTGAGGAGGTAATGTTTTACATTTCTGATGGATCAAGCTGATGCAGGTGTTCTGTCAGCCAAGATAGAGCTATTTAAATACAAAGCTCTAGCAAAAAACAAACCCATCAGCCATGCTTTATGCTGTCTCAGCTCACATGTATTTGGAGTTGTAATAATAGATTTTCCTTTTGACACTAATTCCAGTGATACAAGTATCTAATATTCCGTTTAGTCATCAGCCCTCTAGGGGTATTAGAACTACAAACAGCCATCATTGCCTAACTTTTCTATAATCAAATACCAACTTTGTCCATCAGTCACACTTTACCCTTCACAGAGAAACATGATAAACTCTCACTTGACAATCATTTTTGCTCTGCAGTCTACCTTTAATACTTTAGCACAAAAGAGACAGCACAATTAAGGATATAGCTGGGATACAGTATTCCCACAATGGCACCAAGAAGGTAGGTTCCTATCATGCAGATATATTATTCTGTTTTGTGCCGAACATGCAAGAGTGGAACAGATCTTTCTTTGGAGGAGGAGGCGGCTTTATATCCCACACTCCATATTCATGAATCAGTGCTACTGATGTCTTTTTGCTCTACACGCGGCCAAAGCAGTATTATGGTGCCTTGTTCTCTTCCAGACAGCAAGACAGTAAGGTGAGTGCTACTAACGTCCCATTCCCACCTTCCTCTCTGGACCTGGTAGTCAGAAGGATCCTATTGACCAGCTTTGGTTCCTCTTTCTCTAGGAGTGAGTGATCTTTTCATACTGAATCGCTGTTTGGCTTGATGTAAATTCAAAATTGGTGTCTATTAAAACAAAAGTTATTGAACAATAGCAACAAACTCAATTTTTAGCTTCTGAAGGGACTTTAAGGGTAGTAAACATCTATGGCACTAGCTACACTTAACAGAGCTAATGACAACATGACAAAGGCTCCATTGTGCTATCACAACAGATCCAGTAAAGTAAAAAATAAATGCTAAGTACAACTAAAAAAGAATGAGGGGCTTTATTTATTTTGTTAAATGTATCTCATTCTTTCCTTTGGCTGGCAGCAGCTTGGCCGTGGTCCTCAAAAGAATTTTTCACCCACACCTGGAGTTGGGCTTCTCAGTCATTTTCCAAGTAAAAATTCAGCCGAGAGGGGAAAGGTACTTGATTTAAAATTGTGAACTGAAAACAGAAGTCAAACAACAATGCAATCCTACATGACATGTTTTAGAAAGCAGCAGGCGCAAGTCAGCTTCATTTCTTCCCCCTATATCCAGTCTTACTCCTGCACACATTCTAGGCTTTTGACAGACTGCTGTCTCAAATGGATACTGTTTGGGCCACATACAAGCCATTTCTGTTCAGTATTAATAGCATCAGTGGGAAAAGGAGAAGAAAAGTTCCATTCTTTGTGCTAGACCCTCTCCTTGCTGTAAGCCTAGCTTGTCACATCACAATGACCATGAGGGATATGACAAATACCAGCCCTGAAATTTCAGCAGACAATAAAATGCATCTTAAAAAAACAAAACAACAAAAAAACCCACTAAATTTATTCCAGCAGTGATGCTAAATAGTTTTGATTCCAGTATTTAAAGCTATGTTATGTAGCCATGCTTTACAAGCTAAAGTCATCCTAGGTTTTGTTCTTCTAACAAGAGAATGAATTCTAGGAAATAAATTATACTATTCATAACATTAATAAAATATGGGACTATGGAAAAAGAAGTACTTAAATTGAGACCTCTGTAAACCAGCAATTACTATGAGAACTTCACTTTTAGCAAGGTACATATTAACACCACTGACCTTTTGAATGCAAAATCTGACTCTGGAGAAATGCTCAGCATTGTCAGCCTGTCAGAGGATGCTCTGTTGGATGGCATTTCAAAGAAAGACATGAGATGAGAAATATTTATAAGGCTGATAGTTTGTTTCGGAGGGACGGGGGTAAGGGGTCTTCACCAGAGGGCTTTGACACACAGGAAGATTCCCCCTCTCTTCAGCATTTTCCTTTACCAGAGACTCACAAGCAGTCAATTTCTTCTCAAACCAGCTCCACACCAGTCTGTCTCTCTTTGCAGGGCTGCTAGATAATTGTTTCTCTCTCCTCCACTTTTATTTCAGGCTCTTGAAAGCTGACTTATTGGTCCCCCTTTCAGCAGGTTTCAGCATGGTGTTTATATGGAGTTTACTTTAAATGGGGGGGGGGGAGGGGGTAAGAGTTGTAAGTCTAACTTTTTCAGTTTCAGGATCTCTCCTATTTAATGAAGGAGGAAAACAAGAGATGTTTACCAACAGGTGCCTTAACAGCTCTTTGATGAGGACCAGTCTCTACAGGTCCAGCAGGAGGCAACTAAAAGCTAAAAATAAAAGATTATTGTTGGTTCTGGGCTCCAGACATGACTGGTTTATAAACTAATATTGCCTCCTAGTACATATAAAACCAATATACATAGGAATTTGCCCCACATGAGATTCCCTTTAATTAACCACACCTGTCCCCTACTACTCATACCTGTTTCAAGAAACAGGGCTTTTGTGGGACCATTTGCTACCACAGAGGCCTATGTTTTAGAGTTGAAGGATCTGTGATCCAGCCTCAGCTGAGAGCTCGAGAGATATAACCTTGTCTATTGGAGGATGTGAATTCATTACCACCACACAACCAGTTGGGGAAGAAAGCCTCCTACGTAACTCACATAGGAATTGTCTAAGGCAGGGGTTCTCAAACTGGGGGTCGGGACCCCTCAGGGGGTTGCGAGGTTATTACATGGGGGGGTCGCGAGCTGTCAGCCTCCACCCGAACCCCACTTTGCCTCCAGCATTTATAATGGTGTTAAATATATAAACAAGTGTTTTTAATTTATAAGGGGGGGGGCACACTCAGAGGCTTGCTATGTGGAAGGGGTCACCAGTACAATAGTTTGAGAACCACTGGTCTAAGGGTAAGACACAAAGGAAGGCCTCAACATGTCCAGAGGGAGAAGGAAGGGGGTTGACAAAAAAAAGAAAAAACACTCCGATTCCCCATAATTCCTATCATACTATCAGATGACTGCTTTTCCTTTTCTCCTGTGGGCCTTGTGGTGATCTAGACTATATAGAGGGGTCTCCAACTAGAGATTTAACATGGGCAAACACATCCCTTGTTCGGTCTCAAATCAGCCAGACTGATCTGAAATATATTCTTTAAAAAAAAAAAAATCCTAAGCTTTAATGGCTGTAAATACTTATCTGGCACTGGGCAGTTGAGGTTGGCTCTCAGTTCTCAAATAGCAGGGAGCACCAAAGAAATGCTGGCTATAGCATCTCCGATTCTAGGAGTAGAATTAATCTCTACATGACACCACTAGGATGAATGCAGCAAGTTGACACACAGATCTTTCGAATACAAGAGGGTGGGTATATTGTACTGTAGGCTTCTTAAATTATTACAAATGGAATGTCATCTGGCCAGGACACTTTGAATCCATCCATCCAAGTGGACATGTCCACACTGCTGTTTTTAGTGCTGTAGCGCAAGCCCCACGAGCTCAAGTCTGTAGGCTCAGGCTCTGAGACTCAGTGCCATGAGTTTTGGTTTGTTTTGGGGATTGTTTGCACTCTAGATATACCCTACGGGTCAGGTCTAATTCCCTTTTTCGATATGCAGTTTGGACATAACGGAAGAGGAGTGCTTGGAGACTTTTGTCTAGCCATAATCATGTCTCCTATTGTTTTAATACTACATATGCTGTGGTGTGAAGGAGAGTGTGTTTAGCATTCCATTGGCAGTCAATAAAAGGTTTAATTAAGTTAGCTTCAGTGTCTTGGAGCATCACATGGATGGGATTGTTGTTGACCCACCATTTTCATAGCTTGCCCCCCCAAAAAACATTAAACTGAAGCATCACTGTTTATCCTATAAACTTTTTAGCATGCATTTAGCCCCAGAAAAGACTGAAGGATGTTTATCTGTGTTCACATGTCCACAGTAAATGAGTATCTCTTATGCTGAATTTACATTATCACAGCACTGTTAGCAGAAACAAAAACAAAAACCAACACCAACTTGTGGGATTGGAACTGTTAAAGGCTCCAGTTTTAAAAGCCAGCCAAAGCACAGATCAGAGACTTGCTGACAACGTCTAAAGTAAAACTGATCCCCTTATTCTGTGTAATGAGAGTTTATAAGCGAGGTATCTTAGTATCACTCCCAATTTATGGAATGTGATTAATTACAAAATGAGGCCTATCATTTTCATTTTAAGTCCCAGTTGCATGTGCATTTTCAGTGTAATTTCTTTTTGTTCCCAATTTGGCCTCCTTTCTTTGAAAATATTTCTTAAAATTCCAACATTGGTTCTCACTAATAGAAAGCCATTAAGTTGGTGGGTAGGAGGGAAGGATTAAGGGAAACTGATGTTTTAATCAAAGATGCCCTAATTATGAAATGGCCTTTGAACACTGAATCTTGGTGAGTGATGAATCTTTTATATGGCTTCATTGATACCATTTAAAAAAAAAAATCATAGTATGACTCTCACCAATCATCTCAATCTAGTGGGCACAGGAATCAAGAATATAAACTATATAATAAATAATGTATTGAGATATACCTATCTCATAGAACTGGAAGGGACCTCGAAAGGTCATCGAGTCCAGCCCCCTGCCTTCACTAGCAGGACCAAGTACTGATTTTTGCCCCAGATCCCTAAGTGGCCCCCCTCAAGGATTGAACTCACAACCCTGGGGTTTAGCAGGCCAATGCTCAAACCACTGAGCTATCCATGCACTTTATTAGAGAAGTCAAACTCTAGCTTCTACCTTATAAACAGCCACTTATATACATAAGTGGCCAGAAATACAATATACCATTGGATAGCTGTTCAATGTCTTGTATGAAGTGCTTTGGTAGTTTCAGTCATGCTTACAGCAGACCCATAAGGCTCACCACCATAGCTGTCACTAAACATAGGGATCAGGAACTGAACAGCAATGGAATAAGCGACTCTCACCACTAGAAGCAGCTCTTGCAGGTCAGGGTTGAGGCATGTTCAGAAAGTTTGCAGGGTCACTGCCTGTACTGTACATGCTGCATAGAACACACAGTCCAGTCTTCAGCACAATCAATCCAGATACTTAGCATCAGCACATCTTTACCTGCCTCTTCAGCCCACCTCCAAAAAGGTGGTTCTTGAAAGTACACTGTAGGAGAACAGATACTAAAATAAAATTTGAATTAGGCTAGCATGGAAACAAGTTTCAAAGTTCTGAGATGACAAAATGTCTGTAGCATAATGTAAACAAACATCCATGTAATATCCAAATGGTAATTAGCTGTTACACCCAATAAAATATTAATGGAAGACTAGCATTAGAGGTGCAAGAGTGGAAACTTGCTATAATCCTCACAAGAATATGAAGAGGGAATCAGTAGGGTACAACAAAAATATAAGTGAGTATAAACAAATCTTAGCAGGAGAGGAAGACTAACACCACAAAAAGATTATAATGGAGGAGGAACTTGGTAAGGAAAGAGGAAGTCTAATAGTAGTTATCAAATATTTCTAAAGCTGCATTGGATTCACTGAAAGTGAAGTGATTTGCATAGTATGATTAAGATTTCTAAGGTTTTTATATTCCAATATGAAATTCTATAAAAATAAGGCTACAGACTGCTAGTGAAGATTTTAGTATAAAAACAAATTTGCATCTATTTCACACAATGTGGGTGGGGTGGTTGACAACTTAGTATGCTATGGGGAATGGGTCTAAGATACAAAACTGTTCAGACATTTATATCATATAGAGAACTGCCAATTTAAGTGAAATATGAAAAGCCATAAACACCACTTACACCTGGAAAAGGCTAGATGCAGAAACAAGACATTCATTTCTCCATCATGTGAATGTAGGTCCAATATCTGTTTTATTAATTTAGTAACACTTGCCTGAATTGCATATATTCTATGGGCTTGCCTACCATAGCATTCTTCTTAAAATCTGACCATTACAGGATGCATCATATGAGATAGGAACACAGGCACTGGTTTTGCATACCCAAAAGTGTGCTGCACACATTACAGAAACAAGAATATGGCTCCTGTTGTGAAAAGCTTACAATACTGGGCCCCCAACCCATAAAACAATTATACATATGCTTAACTAAACGCATGCAAGTAGTTTAATTGAAGTCATGACCCAACAAGCAAAGGTGACAGCACCTTGTGTATTATCAGTTTCACTGTTTTTCCTACTTTGCTAGTTTCCCTTGTTTCAATTGGAGCAAGAGAGAAAGGAAAATGTTTTCAAAATTAGAAAAAATGGGTTTTTAGCCACAAAAATTGGCAAGTTTAGGACTTGAAACTACTTTCAATTTTTAAGCTAATTGGATTGCCAGTTGACATCCCCTTTAAGGAATGGGTACATAGTGAAAGTTCAGTTAAAGTTTGGGGATTTTTAGTATTGTATTATGTATGTCATCTAGAACCTACCCAAAATAAACCAGCCGGTCAACCCTTGCCTGCTTCACACAAATAAGAAGTCCTGTCAAAGACATCAATAAGGTATAAAACAAACATATTTCACACTAAAACCAACCTGACCTGTTAAGAGAACAAATTCTGTATAACACAGGTTTACAAGCTGCAATGTTGGTATTCTAGACATTATAATTAGTTACAATGAAGAGCAAAACATTTCAGCATCTGGGCAATAACTAAACAGGAAAACACTATTGTAACATTCATGGCCTGCGTTAGGCAGGAAGTCAGATTATTTGATCATAGCAGTCCCTTCTGGATGTAAAGATCTATGCAACAGCCTCATGAGGCAAATTAGTATCTAAGAAAATTACCAACACTTAACCATTGAACTGAAGAAGAGAACAAGCAAAGGGACATTTTTAGCCCCATGTAACATTCCTTCGCATTCTACCTGTGAGGGAAGATGAGCCAAGCCTAGAGAATACTAGAGGAGCATAGGCTGGTCAGATCAGTTAAGTCACACTAGGAATAAGCTAAAAATACAGATTAAAAAAAAAGCTAAGTTTTGCCTTACCTCTCTGACAGATCCATTATTTCGGATGGAAAGCATAACTCATGGGAAGTAGCAACCAATGTTAATCATTCAACCATCACAAAGGGAAAATAATGAACAAATACCAAACTATGCACAACAGTTAGAGGGCACTGTGGGTCAGAGACCATTCTAAATTAGAATTAGCCGGAGTTAAAAAAAGATGCTGTAAAATTTGTGAGCATGTATGCGCAATACAGCAGCAGGACAGAAAATAAAAATAGATGTTGTATGTATCAGAACAGAATTTCTTCCCATTACCAGAACCTTCTTGCAAGCTTTGTGATAATGCTGATTCTGGTGCTGAACAGATTGGCTGTGTTGATTTATGTTGTTCCCAAGATGATCACAAGATATTTGCTAGCAAACTAGAAAGTTAGCTCAAGATGGTGATTCTAAAGGAGAGGGCAAGCCAGCATCTAGTGATGAAATCCATTGAGACTTAATGCACTTAGTGTGTCCTCAATCTGTTGTGAAATGAAGCAGGAAGAGGTTACTCACCTATGCAGTAACTGTGGTTATTCAAGATGTCCCCTTCCCCGCCGCATGGGTGCTCCAATCCTATGCACCTCAGATTGGAGATTTTAGGTAGCAGTGTCTGTTCGGCCCTTGCATGCACCCGCCACAGCCTCATGCCCTGCACCGAGGCTATATAGATGAAGGGATGAACCACCCTCAGTTCCTTTTCTACTATGGAGTCTGTTGTAAAGAACTCCAAAGTAGAGGGGAGGGTAGTGGAGTACTCATAGGGGACACATCTTGAAGAACCACAGTTACAGAACAGGGTGAGTAACCTTTTTCTTCAAGCAATTTCCCATGGGAGTTCCACTCCAGGCGACTATCAAGCAGTACCCTCTACACAAGGGTGGGACTTTGGAGTCAAGTCTAAGATTGAAGATGGAACAGAAGAGCCAAATATGGCATCAGAAGCTGAGGCATTAGACACTTCAGCAAATGTATGAATGGACGTCCAAGTTGCAGCTCCACATAAGTCTGTTGAGAACGTTCTCAAGAAAGGATACTGAAATACAGAGTGATTGTAGAGTGAGTTAATATTCTAGATGGAGGTTGAAGATCATGAGAGTGATAGCAGTAGGCAATGCAGCCAGATATCCATCAAGAGTCTCTGCTTGGAAATTGGAGACCACTGTCCACAATGGAGAGAAAAAACCTGGGAGACTACCTCAAGGGCTTGCTCCTAAGTAAAAGGTTGAGAGGGCATTAACATCAAGTATATTTAATGTTGCATCTCCTTTATCCTAGTGTGGCATAGGGAAGAAAACTAAGGTGGATAGGTTAATTTATGTGGAAGTTCAAAGATACCTTTGGCAGGAACTTGGGATGCGGACAGAGTGAGACCTCCTTCTTAAAGAAGGCAGGGTCTGGCATCTAAGCCCCTATCTCACCCACTCTTCAAGCAGAAATAATGGCTAACAGAAATGCAGTTTTCATAGACAGCTGTAGAAGGGAGAAGGTTGCCATAGATTCAAAGGAAGGCCTTGTAAGACACCCAAGTACCAAGTTGAGGTCCCATGTAGGGCATTTGATTTGTGGGAAGAAGTTGTCCAGTCCCTTGAGAAACCTCTGTTGTAGGATGAGCAAAGACAGAAAAACCCTCTATCATACGATGGAAGACCGTAATAGCTGCCAAATGCACTTTTATGGATCTTAAAGATAATCCTGTCCTTTTTAGTTCTAAGATATAATCTAATACATATGATAATGGCGAAAATGTAGGAAAGGGAAGATGTTTTAGGTCACATCAGTGTTTGAATCTCATCCAGTTTTGGGGATATGTGTCACAAGTAAATTGTTTCCTGCCATGTAACAGCACTTCGTTTACATCCTCGGAACAGGTTGTTTCTAACCACGCAAACCATCAATCAGCCTTGCCTTGAGCTGGAGAACCCCAAGGTCGGGGTGACGGATTTGAACAGCATCCTGAGAGAAAAGACGGGGGGACAGTCCAGAGAGCAATTGGTTGACAAAACAGTGAATTGATTAAGGAAACCATGTTTGTCTCTGCCATGTTGGAACTAAGAGAATAACTTTGGCTTTCCTTTACCTTCAACAGCACCTTGAATATCAGGGGAAATGCATACAGAAGGCCTGGACTCCAATGAAGGAGAAAGGGATCTCCCAGGGTGTCAAGCAGAGCTGGGAGCACTTCTTGTTCTTGGCTGTGGCGAACAGGCTTATTTGTAGGACGACAACATTGAAATATTCGGAGGAGTATAGTGGGATCTATCTCCCATTTGCAATCTTGTGAGAAGCGTCTGCGGAGGGCATCCGCTGTGGTGTTTTGTACACCCAGCTGTAGGGCTGTCAATCACAGTTAATGCCTAAGATTAACTGAAAACAAAATTAACACTTTTTTTTTTAAATGCATAATTGCATGCCTGTGGGCGGGGAGGAAGGCATCAGCTGCAGAGGAACCACACAGTGCCGAGTCAGATACAATAACCCAAGCCAACACCAGAAGGCAGGAAGAGAACACAAAAGAGTAACTGGCTCCCATCCCAGAGAGGTAGCGATCCTGCCCCTACCCCATGCCCCACTGCCCCCAGCCAGCCCCTCGCTCCTGGGACTGACCACCTCCGCCCGCTTTCCCCCTCCCCCTCACCGAGTCCCATTGTCCCTGGCCAGCTCCTTGCTCTGGAGACTGACCCATGCCCCAATGCCCCCGCTACCCCTCTCTCCAGGGACAGATTCTCTACCCAAAAGACTTGAAGACTGCTTCCTAGAGTCTTTTTTAGAGGGATTTCTTCTTCAATACTCTAGGGGAGTGTTGCGGCAAGGAGGTTGAAACAGTTGACCTGTTGAGAGACCGCTGTACTGTGCGGGGAGTCCCCTGACCAGGGTGAGAAGCTGGCTCGAGCGGACTCTCCATCATGAAGAGAGTTTAAGTTGTCGGTTCTTTCTAGCCAGACTAAGTTGCAGACAGAAATTACAATTTTTTGGAACATGTGACTCCCCAAGGCAGCAGACATCAGAAGTGTCCATCACTGCTCGGGATTGCCTATGGTGCCGAGAGGCTATGTTTAAACTTGGGAGAACTGGTTTAAGTTCTCCTGAGGGGAACAACCAAAGAACAGGTGGAGTATAAGATTGTGTGTGTGTGTGTGTGTGTGTGTGTGTGTGTGTGTGTGTGTGTGTGTGTGTGTGTGTGTGTGTGTGTGTGTGTGTATAGCTGTACTAATTCTATAGTTTTAAAAACAAAACTAACCACCACAAAGGAAACTGAGAACTAAAACTATTAAGCACAAGAAAAATACAGTAAACTCAACTCAGATGCTGCTGAGGGTCTGTCGCAAGCAGACAATTGAGGCATGCAAAGACCTAACGAACACTGCTACTTAAAATCTGAGATCTGAGGGCACCCATAGGAATACTACTCGAAGCAGCAGCAGCTAAGCCACTGGCTGCAGAAGTAGGCACCGTACTATGTCTCAGTGGAGTGCTAGGTACATGGAAGAACATCTGGTCTTAACTGCCAGCCCAAAGCACTGCAGTCTGTTCCAAATGCAAAATTACTCTTCTGAGCATGGAAGCAGGAGTTCTTTAAATGTTGCCACTGGGGCTTCAAAATGCTGCAGATGTGGATAAGATTTCAGGAATTTACTGCTAAGCTAGGGGAGTCTCCATCCCTTCCAAAAGAGCATCTGTGAAGATCCTCCTCCTCTCTCCAGATGGAGTGCAAGTCAGGGAGAAAACTGCACAGGGAAGAGGATGTAAATAAGAAGGTAAAGAAAAACTTACTTCTCAGAGGAAAGAATCCTTTGCAAAAGGTCTCTGAGAACCAAAGGAAACATCTACTCTACTCGGATGAGGGAGAGAGTGAGGAAAGAATGGGGGGCGGGGGGAGAAGAATCAGTAAATATGTTAAACTAGAAGCTTTGTTGAACTAAAAGCAAAGAAAAAGAAAAAAAAAAGAACTCTGCCTCCATTCCAATGGGCTGGAGAGATCTTGCATGCAACAGAGGAAACAACATTTTCAAAGAACAGGACAAAAGATCTTAGCCACAAAAAAATTGGTACATTTAGCACTTGAAGCTCCTTGAAACTCTGAAGTTGACATCCGTTTTAAGCAATGGGCACACAGTAATAGTGCAAAGGAATGGTTTGTTTTGTATAAATCCTAGGGTCTATTTAAAATAAACAAGGGCTGTCAAGCGATTAAAAAAAATTAACTGCACGATTAATTGCGCTGTTAAATAGAATACTATTTATATAAATATTTTTGGATGTTTTGCACATTTTCAAATATATTGATTTCAATTAAAACAGACTACAAAGTGTACAGCATCACTTTATATTTATTATAAATATTTGCAATGTAAAAATAAAATCGTATTTTTCAATTCACTTAATACAAGTACTGTAGTGAAATCTCTATCATGAAAGTTGAACTTAAAATGAAGATTTTTTTTGTTACATAACTGCACTCAAAAACAAAACAATGTAAAACTTTAGAGCCTACAAATCCACTCAGTCCTACTTCTTGTTCAGCTGATCGCTCAAACAAGTTTGTTTACATTTGCAGGACATAATGCTGCCAGCTTCTTGTTTACATTACCTGGAAGTGGGAACAGGCATTCACATGGCACTGCTGTAGCTGGTGTTGCAGGATATTTACAACATTCCTATGTCCCTTCATGCTTCAACCACCATTCCAGAGGACATGCGTCCATGCTGATGATGGGTTCTGCTCAATAACGATCCAAAGCAGTGAAGACCAACGCATGTTCATTTTCATCATCTGAGTCAGATGCCACCAGCAGAAGTTTGATTTTCTTTTTTGGTGGTTCAGGTTCTGTAGTTTCTGCAACAGTATTACTCTTTTAAGACTTCTGAAAGCATGCGCCACACCTCATCCCTCTCAGATTCTGGAAGGCACTTCAGATTCTTAAATCTTGGGTCGAATACTGTAGCTATCTTTAGAAAACTCACATTGGTATCTTCTTTGCGTTTTTGTCAAATCTGCAGGGAAAGTGTTCTTAAAACGAACAACATGCTGGATCATCCTCCGAGACTGCTATAACATGAAATATATGGCAGAATGCGGATAAAACACAAAGCAGGAGACATTGAACTCCTTGGGGGAGAATTGTGTCACAGATTTAAACGAGCGTCATCAGCATGGAAGCATGTACTCTGGAATGGTGGCCAAAGCCTGAAGGAGCATTCAAATGTTTAGCATATCTGGCACATAAATACTTTGCAATGCCGGCTACAAAAGTACCATGTGAATGTCTGGTCTCACTTTCAGGTGACATTGTAAATAAGAAGCCAGCAGCATTATCTCCTGTAAATGTAAACAAACTTGTTTCCCTTAGCGATTGGCTGAACAAGACATAGGACTGAATGGACTTGTGGGCTCTAAAGTTTCACATTGTTTTGTTTTTGAGTGCAGTTATGTAACAACAACAAAAAATCTGCATTTGTAAATTGCACTTTCATGATAAAGAGATTGGTACATGTATGAGGTAAATTGAAAAATTTTTGTTTATCCTTTTTACAGTGCAAATATCTGTAATAAAAATATAAAGTGAGCACTGAACATTTTGTATTCTGTGTAGTAATTGAAATCAATATATTTGAAAATGTAGAAAAAACATCCAAAATATTTAATAAATTTCAATTAGTATTCTATTGTTTAGCAGTGCAATTGAAACTGCAATTAATCTAGATTTTTTTTTGAGTTAATTGCGATTAATCAACAGCCTTAAACTAAACCCATCAGAACAAGGATACCTTTTTGCCTGTCTGACAAGTAATGACTTCTGTCCACAGCAGTGGATCCATAAAAAAACCTCTATACTTGTTAATGAAAATTCATGTAGCATAGCAATTCTTATTTCAGAAATAAATCACTATGGTTTGTAACAATACTGTCTCTTTGCCTTTAAATACTATTCAAAGGTTTCTGCTATGAGCTTCCTGAGTTCTGAAAAACAGCTATTCTAAAATCAAACAGATGGAAACTTTAAAAAGAGTCATGAAATGGAAAGAGTCCGGAATGAGTCAACATTTGTCTTCACTAAGACATTAAATTTATAGTTATAACTGTCACATACAATCCTTGGATGAAAGTTGCTGTAACATAGTTTCAAATACACTGAAGTTATTGAATTAAGACCATAAGAAACATCTCCTGCCACTCAACTTCTATTTCCAACAGACTTCTGTTTATTACAGTAGCCTGCAGAAACTCGTATCACACAACAGCTATTTAATTAAAGACTGAAGTCAGAGCTAGACGTAGCAAAAGTAGCAAGGTGGGGAAACTTGATAAATATTTAGAACTTACATAAGTTGCCTGTGTCTCCTTTGCAAAACTCATCTGATTAGTATTAGCTATCCTATTTGGGGCAGGCACTTTGAAACAGTTTACTTCCCTGCTCATTAGATAGTCCCTCCTTTGCCTGAGGAAACTTACTTTACATTATAATCAATTAGCATGCAGTTTGTGCCTTCAAAAGGGCAGACAGTTCCCCCTTTCTCCCAGTAACGTCCGTAATATGCAAGGTACTGAATGAGTATAAAGGCAGTTTCCCCCAAGAGTTCCCCCTCCAAATATCGCTCTGCCACTCCACTGCTCAAGATTCCACATAAGTAACTAAACACACACCATTTGAAAAAGTAGTTCCTTCCTTAACAGTTAGACTAGAACTCAGGATATTTTGTTTTTCCTGCAAAAAGTGAATGAAATAACTGACTCCTAAACAGCAATTCTGGTTTATTTTCTCTGAATTTTTTTTATACTATGCCAGATGCTTGAACAAGTCTGATTCAGACACGTTTGGCTAGTTCCCTCCTTCTCCATGCAGCTGGGAGGAAAGTCAAGTGGAAGCAGGAGTGAATACACAGGTATATTTGGTTTTATTATAATTTACTAGTACCCATCCATTGTATTTAAAATGATTAAGGCTAAAGGGTTAATTATTTTGCAGAGAACAGAACAAGTTACAGGACCAACCAATAAGAACATGCAACTTGTCTCAAGAATCACAGACCCAAAGGCTAAAAAGCACTTGAACTATCAACCTTATTTCTGAAAAATAAAACCAGCTGCTATTTAACAGGGAATGCTGCTATTTAACCGGGAATGCTGTTCTGGTTTAAATAGGAACCTGGCTGTATTAACATAGCCCAAATCTAGTATAATATTTTACTGCAAATATGCAATTAAACCACTGAATAGTTCCTCATATTGTGAGGTAACCTACAGCTGTCAAGAAATGGCAGCCTTGGACAGGATTTACTGTACCTGTTATGTACTGGAGGAAAAAAAAAGTCTTCACACATTAGTGCAAAAGAAATCATTCATGTGTTCACGCACATCACAAGTGGAACGTCTGCAAGGCTAACTGCTAGATTATGTTAGGAAGCCAGGGAATAAACTAAGAATGACCTTCAGAAATAGTCCTGAGAACCATAGTCAATGCAACATTGCACAGTGCTATTAGTAGTTAATTCACTGATCAGGATCCTGTCCTAAATACATCAGCTTAGATTAACTCTCACCTAGATCAGCACACATGTTAAAAGACTCTAATGCAGCAACTGAAGTAGTCAAGTGGGTTTTAATGCAATCCACTCTAGGATACACACAAAACCTCTGTCTGAGGGAGAAAGAATCATCACTTTTCACAAAACAGAAGTTGCACTTGATATATATAAATGTGACGACCCTGCAACCATTGAGCTGGTGTCAAAACTAAGTTTTTTATTATAAGTAAGAAGTTAACATTTAAAAAACAGACTGTAGCTGGCATAAATCCAAGTTTACTTCCTAAGCTTAAAAAGGCTATGTTTTATTTCACTATGTCCATTCAGTAAAGTGAAAAACACTTTTACAAGTCATTATGAAGCTTATAAGGCACTGGTAAAAATCTATAGGGAACATTCTGGTAGCAAGACTCCCATCTTGTGGTAGGATGTTTCACTGTGAAGTTCAGCAACACAACCACAAAAAGGTCATTTATATTCACTAGCACTTACCCTGCTAGTTTAAAGAAAAAAAACTTGAATATCTTATTAAGATAGCATTTTAAAAATTGACATTTAGCACAGATGTTGATTTACCACAGCATTCAATAAATTTGCAATGTACTCAACAAGAAGCTCTCTTAATAGAAAGTTATTTTCAAATACCAGCTCCTATCCATATGTTTAGCTGGCAAACAGAACTACAGTCCTGTTCATGTAAAATTCCCAGTTCCAGGGGCGCAAATAGCAGAACTCTATGAACTTGAAACCAAGGAAATTTAATTATGATTTGGGCTTTTCAAGTTCTGCAAACAGCACCGATGGTTACATGTGGAATATGGTCATTAGTAATAGTGACAGTATAGAATGAAATTCCATTTTAATTGACACTGAGTGGGCCTTAATTGGAATACCCTTCTAGTTTCTGCCATCAGCTTTAAAACTGTAAATAGAGAGTATAAATGAAGAATGTAAGTGACGGTTTCCTACATAGAAAGAGTATGTGAACAGGGTGTGTTCAGTTCTGAAGAAAGCCACAGAGAGCAGAGAGATTAATATAAACAGGGATCAATTAGCTCCATTGGACAAACATAGGTAAAGTATTAGACAGTTCTAAGATTTAGCAAGGGATATTTAAATTGATATAGGCAAACCAGTTCAAATAAATAAATAAATAAATAAATAAAAAGTCAGTACTCCAAATTGATTTCTTCAAATTCACCCAAAACTCAACCCAAATTTTGGGTTTTTAAGAAAAAGCTTAGTTGATTTTGTTTTCAGGTCACTCCTGTGCTTTCCTCATTGCGGCCAGAGTTTTAAGAAGAAATTCTCAACTGCTATGGGAAAAGTTGTTCATAGTATTTCTAAGGAATTACGAGTATGCAAATTTGTAGTGCTTTATCCAAATGAAAACTTGAGTGTTTCCCCCATCACAAATATGTCGTCAATTTTTTTTTTTTAATAGTAAGAACAGACAGTGAGAATTACCAGAAATATTCAAGGCAAAGCAACTTTCAGGAACAGTTAAGGATAATGCATGCACCAATAAATAAGTGTTGAGTAGATGACCAAATAGAAGGACCTTTCACTCCAAATAATTCCATTGAGTACATTCATCATCATTGGAGGAAGATTTCAAGACCAACTGGCAAGACTTATGACTGCCACTTGAGCCTTTGAGAGTAATCACTTTTTACATGGATTATCTGAGGCCAGTTGAACCCTCTTCTCTGCATGTCAAGAAAACCAACCTAAAATAGTTGCATGAACTTAACAAGCCAAGTAATTTTATTAGCATAGATATTAACCTAGCCGCAATCTATTGTAAGTATTTAACCAACTCATACCTAGTTTATGGCTCTCTCTTCCAGGAGAGAGCGAACCAGACAGAATGCTTGAATTCCAAACCCTCATTTGGGCTTTCTGTAGTCTAGATAAAGGAATGAAAGTTTCTGGCCCAGTAAATTACTAAAAGCGTGTCTGGGCACAGCAAGAATAGAGAAGCTTTCAGATGGCTGAGGACCACATATTTCAGATGCAGAGGGATCTATGATTAGATTCCACATTTCACCGTATCTAGCCTTTTCCCCATTAAAGAGAATTTTAGCTTTCTTCCTAAAATTTGGAGACAAGACATGTCATATTAAAACAGCTTTTTATTTGTTAATATCACATAAGAAAATTTAAGCAAGTTACACTATCTTTAAAAACACAACTAGCATGTTTAACATGAAACACCCTCCTCCCACCCTTGGTTAAGAAACTAAGTAAAGAAAAAGGTACCAATAAAACAAGTTTTTCTGCTTCCTTCATCCTCTTATGAGTGCTTACGTGATTAGGCTTTGTTTTTTTTAAAAAAAGAAAAGCTTGTCCTTTCTATAAAAAAGTTTTGTAACCTTGATTGCGTAGTACAAAAACCAAAGTCTTCAGTACAAAAGAATTCATCATCTTGGAAATGCCTTCCACTCCCCAACAGCACCTAAATATAAAGGGATCGACAGCAGATGGCTAGTCTAAGTGATGTAGTCTAAAAACCAAAAAAACAACACAGTGGCATATTTCCCTTTTAACAAGAATAAAAAAAGACTGGCATAAAAAATTGAGGGGTCATTTTCAGACAGTACATAGTTCAGTGTCAACAATTCACATCTTGCAAGAGTTACAGATATGGTTTCTTTTACAAAAAAAATTTCTTTTCGGTGAGAAAGGAAATTAAGGCCATCAGACTTGCAGCTTAAAAACTCACATAAAAGAAATACAAAAATATTGTGCTTCTGAGAAGGCTCTGCGCTATAGGCCAGGATTACCATAATCTGAGGAAGCTGGTTGATTGAAGAAATTCACATGATTGCACAGCTTCTGTTAGCTGCCCTTGGGTCTCCCTGATAGGAATAGAAAAAGTTAGCTCTGAAAAAAAGTCCTACAGTAGAAAATTCAGCATCTTAAAAATGCCACTTCAAACCACTATAACACATGATACCTGGCATAGTCTAAGCCAAAATCAGTCATTACTACAGAGCTTTAACTCAAAATAGATTACCCTCTGTAGCCAGAGGAATGCTAGGTATCTTCTCCTGGGGGAGGTAGTGAAAAAAGGGAACCAGTAAAACACAAGTTTAAGGGTAATTGTTATTTTGGAATGTAAAGCTAGATATTTGGTCAGATTTGTGGAATGGGCATGAAGTACGGTTAGTTTTTCCAACTGAGCACATTAAAGATATAGCTATATTTTCTTAAATTGCTAGGATTCTTTAAGGTACTGAACTGTACAGTCCAAGAAACAGAGTTGTGCAAATAATGAAGTACTTCAACTATTGTTCAACAAAAATTTGAATCTATACTAATTCCATAAACAATGTTGAGATTTGACTTTCAACCAAAAAATCTGGCAACTGAAAATAATATTTCCCACAGCAGCCATAACTCTTTCTTTATGGTAATATGTAGAATTCTGTAGTATCTGGTGCACTAACTTATGCCTCTATATGGGTGTTCTGGTTATGAGCTTGGACTGATATTTTCCCAAAATTCAGTGCTTGTGTGCTTGGCTTCTCATTTTTTTAAAATAAAAATTAGACTAATCAGCCCTTAACAAAATACCTGCTGGTGAAAAAGATCTTCTTCTTCAATTGCTTCAACTGCTTCTTCCTCAACTTCCTCCTCTTCTTCACCTTCATGTAAAGTTGTTTTGAAGACAGTGGTTCTCTGAGCAACCTCCTGCAATAAGAGTTACTGTTTTATTATCGAAAACCTAACACTCAGAGTCTAGAGACCTGATGCTTCTAATCCAGGTGCCAGTATTACTTCTACCCTAAAACAAAGAACCTCTGCTTGTTCATCTAAGAAATGCACTTTTCATATTGTTTTCTTGTTAAGTTCCTCCAGTGGCTAAACGGACTCTGCCAGGGACTTTGGTCTAACTTTTAAGTTTTCTTTTAGACATTTCCTGCTCTAAGAATTTTCTCTCTCTCCCTGGAAGTCAACTGATGGTTCCTCAACTGATTAGTGTTCCCAAAGCTCCAATATCTTGCACCTTACCTGAATTATAGTAAATAACTTGTCACTAGACGAGACACTTTAATTCAGCTGAATACCTGCTTATGCTTCAGAGAACTGCATTTATAAGCAAATGCTACTGAGTTTTGGAGATTTAACTCAAGCAGAAAGTAAAAGCATTTCACCATAATGCCAGGAGGCAAGCATTCCCTTACTGGGAAACTGGCCTTAAAACTATCTTCAAACATTTTTTTGAAATGCTTCATCTTTATTAGGACGCAAACTTCTGTCCAGCACCTAATTTGTCAGTCCAGTGAGCAATCTTTCAAGGAAGGTTTAACTATATCTAATCTACTTTACCTCTCCCTGAGAGTTTTTCAATATAACTTTCACATCTTTGCCAGTGCCCCAAGAGTTCTGGTTCTTCCAGATGAGGTCAGAGGGAGGGCTGGCGATAACTCCAGCATTTGCAGCCCAGACCTGGAAGAGAAAGGAAGTCATACAGAGACCTTAATGAAATGAGTCTCCGTCACACAATACATTTGTGATTACGGCTAGTATGTAAGAGAAGGGGTTAGGTGCGAAAACTTGGTTAATTTACCCCTATTAAAAGTGGATGCCTCTGCCCAGTCTCTATGCATCTGTTTTACCGGTGTATAAAAAACCCCACTTCTGTACATGCAGATTGGACAGTTTAAATGTATATCTTCATGTGCAAGGGCATGGTCAAAGCTCAAGGTGCACTTGATGTCAATACAGATGCTAATATCTTAAGTGATTGGAAAATGACTAAAAACTGAAAACTCATTGTCCTATTTATGTTTACATTGCTTTCAAACAATTTCCCATCTTTATCAAAGCTAATTTCACTTACTGTAACAACCTGGCCTGCCTTTAGTACATATCTTGAGGTATATTTGTAACTGACAGAAACGTCTCCTATTTTTCTGATCATCTCCCAGCCTCCCATTGGTTGATCCTATGTACAAAGGGAAAGGAATTTAAGATTCAATTTACACCAGCAAGTATAATTTCCTACAAGAAAAATAGAACTCATCATAAAGCCCCCCCAGACAGACAGCAAGGAAAAAAGCTTTGGAAAGTTTTCTGTAATATTTGCTATCACCTTGTCCTTGAAGTCCACATAACCACAGTGCTGAACAGACTCAGATTAGCTCTCATGTTCCAGAATGAAATATCACACCATGTGACACATTGCCCCATATCTAATTTATAATTCTGATGTTAAATTGGTTGAAGGGTTTATTATTTTTAAATGTGACAGCTATCATCACAGCTTGGTTCATGAAATATAGAATATGAACCCCATTACAAATATTTAGTACCCTTAAGACTCAAACTTTTACATATGAAGTATGTCCAATCTTCCGGAAAACCAAGACTCTCCTGTCAGTTTTCTTTTTCAGAACACATTTCCCTAACAGTACTCTGTGACTGCAATATTGTGACAAATACTTTTTCCATGCTTGGTGTAACATGGCTTTTTATAAGTGTGGCAAGAGTAAAGAAACACAAACATTTATAGTCTCTGCAGACTGAACATTTCCAATGAAGAATTGAACATTTTCTATGTAGAATTGAAGATTTAATTCTGAAAAAAAATTGTTTTTTTCTGAATATAGAGATAAACTTCCAAATGTGAGTGCAATGCGGTCTTGAGTCTGAAGACACTAAAACATATGGGGGCAGCCCTATTTATCTGATTGAGGTTTAGGGTTGAGTAGTCATGTGACAAAGTGGGATATATCTGTACCAAATTATGAAGTCTACTTTGTATTGTGTTGAACGGCACACTTCGTATTGCACTGCATTCCAGGGAGTGCCCTGCTCTGGAAAGATGTTGGACACCTTCTTGAAGGACTATCTGGGGATATCCACTCTGAATGACAACCACAGGCCCACCACTATGAAACAATGGATTTCTTACACACTGGCCTGCAGGAGGGGCTGGAGCATCCCAGTGGAACACATGAAAAAGGGACAGAGGCCCTACTTGACAGCGAGGTTCTGCTCTATGCAGGGTAAGAAGAACTTGCAGGAGAAAGAGGACAGGAGGGACTCGGCCCAGCTTGAAACTCTGACAAACCTTGGACTCTCAGAAGGGTGACAACAGACACAGGGAGGGAGTACCAGCACTTTCTGCACAACCATGAGCATGCCTCATCTACATTGTGGATCTGGCATGATTTCAATCATTTGTGGCTAGCCAGTGTAGCTGGATCAGTGCAAGCCTCAAGTATTGACAGGACAAGGCACTGTATGGTGAGACTTACACTGGTGCCATTTACCCCAGTTCTGAGCAGCAATAAACTCCACTGGTGCAAATAAGTGGCTTTGGACATTTAAATTAGGGTTTTGCACTGAAAGCTGGACACTGGATGGGTGCAAATTGAGGCAAATGCCTATACAGACAGCACCTTCAACTTTGTGTTTCAGTTCCCCCATCTGTAAATTAAGGCTATTTTCTTTTTGCTACCCTTTGCCTTGTCATTTTAGATAGCAAGGTCTGTCTCTTACTACGTGTATGCTCAGTGCCTAGAAATGTGACTAGCATCTTACATGATTAAGTGTTTAGGAACCTCAGCTGTACATGTTATCAGGAAGAAAATACCTCCGATGCCAGAAGGTTGGGTAAGAGGTCATGCTGGATCATTAATTTAATACCAAATCCTAGAGCCATTTGCTTTTTACAGCACTCTTGGGTTCCGGCACGATACAAAGCCTGAAAGACAAATGCAGCCTGAGGCTGCCTTCTTGCAATCAGTATATCGCAAAGTGATGGCACATCATTTTGTTTTCAAACCTGCTCAGAAGTGTTCTTCAAGCGGATGAATTTCCCATCCACGTCTATCTCCTCAATACAAACATTTCCAGTAGCAGAAGCTGAATGAGAGATGCTGACACTACTGCTGGCTTCAGATTCTTCCACATCAATTCTCTTCCTCTTTCCTCTGGTTGTGCGCATACTACGACTTGATGATGCCCGAGAGACTGTCACCCGAGAAGATGGGCTGGGAGATAGTTTCAACCTGGATTTGAGGAAGGAAACACGTCACACTTCAAGTATTTCAATGCTCACTTACATAGCACATAATTTTCATTTCCTTATGGCTGGGTTAACAAAACAAGCTGCCATTGCAAGCGCCACAGTGCTCTTGTCATATCTGGCTCCCCAAGAGTTTGCATACTATTCCACTTAAGTCAGACTAACAAAATAAACAATACTCATGCCTTACCCTTTAAAAAAAAAAGCTTCCTCACCTCCATATTTTAAAAAACTGCTAATACTAAGGATTCTCTCCCTTTATAGGTGTACTGTTAAAGGTTGCTGAAAAAAGTAAAGCTTTGCAGAAATGCCCTGCAGATTTGCTCATCTCTTCTTACCACATCTTGCCTTTAAATTAACAACACCTATTAGCTTTTGAGAATATTAATATGAAAAGCCCCACACCTTACATGGGGCTATATAGGGCCTCTTATTTTTGAAAGGTAAATATGGACATGTGTAGTAAAAGACCCTGAAGTGTTTAATCAAAGTCTCCCAACGAAAGAGCTTTCTCTTGAGATTTATTGAATGTCTGTCCTTCAAAAGACACCAACAATATTCAATAGAACATCATTTCTTACCTCTCTTCTTCACCCTCCAGCAATTTCCTATATGCATTGATTTCCATATCCAGAGCCAATTTCACATCCAGAAGTTGTTCATAGTCATTCAACTGTTGCTGCATCTGATCTCTTATCTCAGCCATTTCTCTTTCTTTGTCAGAGAGCATCCTGCGATAGTTGTCCCTTTCATTAGCCAGTGTGTCCTCCAGCTCCTGCATCTTATCCAGCCATGCCCTAGACTAGAACAAAACAGAAAAACAAGTTAGCAGCTACCCAGAGAAAAGATTCACTTCTTGAGGGTGTCAAGAAACCTAGATTTTGAAAGTTAGGTTAGACCAGGGGTCGGCAACCTTTCAGAAGTGGTGTACCGAGTCTTCATTTATTCACTCTAATTTAAGGTTGTGTGTGCCAGTAATATATTTTAACGTTTTTAGAAGGTCTCCTTCTAGAAGTCTATAATATATAACTAAACTACTGTTATATGTAAAGTAAATAAGGTTTTTAAAATGTTTAAGAAGCTTCATTTAAAATTAAATTAAAATGCAGAGCCCCCCGGACCGGTGGCCAGGACCCGGGCAGTGTGAGTGCCACTGAAAATCAGCTCGCGTGCCACCTTCGGTACGCGTGCCATAGGTTGCCCGCCCCTGGGTTAGACAGTGTTTTATCTTCACTGAACCCCAACCCACCCCTCTCCAATTTCCTGTCCTACAAAAAAACTTTTGAAGAGTACACATTTGCACCTGCTGTACATATGCAATTGTCTATACAGTACTTTGGCATGCAAGTGATGAAAAATCAAGAGCAGATTTCTAAGAAGTGAAATTAAATTGTGGCTTTTAAAATCATTCAGAGATTAAAGTTGAACTTTGCGAGCTGGAAGACATCTGAACCACACATGTACCCAGCATCAAATGCTCACTTCATTCCTATAAGGTGAGTAATGAAGGTTCAAGAAGATGAAGAGTCACTGAAAAAGACTGCGGACCCGCCCCCCCCCCCCCCCCCGGCCTACCTCCAGGCCAGGGGTGGGCAAACTACACCTGCAGGATTGCCCCCCTCGAGCCCCGCGCCGGCTGGCATCACGTCCCTGCAGCCCGGTGGGGGGGGGGGGGAGAGGAGAGAAAGAAGCAGAGGGCTCCGTCCGTGTGTTGCCCTGGCTTCCAGGCACACCCCCCCCCCCCCCCAGCTCCCACTGGCCGGGAACGGGGAACCAAGGCCAATGGGAGTTTCGGGGGAGGTACCTGGAGGAGCGGCAAACAGCATGCGGAGCCCTGCGTCCCCCCTCCCCCAGGGACATGGTTCCAGCTACTTCCCGGGCCCCGGTGTGCGCCGCTGCCACCCCGGAACCCCTCTCCCTGCCCTGAGCCCCCTGCTGCACCCCACACCCCAACCCCCTGCCCTGAGCCCCCGGCTGCACCCCACACCCCTTCTGCACCCCAACTCCCTGCCCTGAGCCCCCTGCTGCACCCCACACCCCTTCTGCACCCCAACCCCCTGCCCTGAGCCCCCTACCACATCCCACACCCCTCCTGCACCCCAACTCCCTGCCCTGAGCCCCCTGCTGCACCCCACCCAACCCCCTGCCCTGAGCCCCTGCTGCACCCCACACCCCTTCTGCACCCTGAGCCCCCTGCCTGCACCCCAACCCCCTGCTGCACCTCAACTCCCTGCCCTGAGTCCCTGCCACAGCCCTCATGCACCCTCTGGGGGCAGGGAGGGGGCGGAGTTGGGGTGGGGACTTCGGGGAAGGGGTTGGAATGGGGGCAGGGAAGGCCCTCATGGTCATTTGAGTTTGAGACCCCTGGACTAAGTGGTATCATGGAATTTCTCCTATATACCTTAATACACCTCTACCCCGATATAACGCGACCCGATATAACACAAATTCTGATGTAAAGCAGTGCTCTGGGGGGGCGGGACTGCGCACTCCGGCGGATCAAAGCAAGTTCGATATAATGCGGTTTCACCTATAACGCGGTAAGATTTTTTGGCTCCCGAGGACAGCGTTATATCAAGGTAGAGGTGTATCTTCCAAATTAAGTCCGCTCCATTTACAGGTATTAAAAACCTAGCTGCCATCCCTGACAAATCACCCTGGAATCTGAAACACAAAACTGGATTTTTTCCAGTTCATACTTCCCTCATGATGAAAACTCAACAATTCTGTTGATGCACAAGCCAGAAAAGAATCCAGATTACTCTCTGAAATCATGTCGACATTAAGCGTTCAATCTCCCATTGTAATTGCATGGATTCAGCTGTACTAATACTAGCAGTTAAGGAAACAGTAGTGTAGCCTAGCTGCTGGCAATATGCCACTATTTGGTCTAGATCTGCTCTGAGTAGCATTATACAATATGGCAGAAACACACCACTGGGCAGTCCACATGAGTAGGCTCATCACTTCTTGAAGTGACTGAACTGCATTGATGCCAATGCAATGTTGGGATACTGGGGGGGCGGGGGGGAAGAGGAAAAAAAAAAGAGAAAAGAAAAGAAAAAAAAAAAAAAACACACACAAGCATAGTCACTATCCCAAAATCTGCATTTGGCTCTGCAGGAAAGACAGGGCGGGAAAAAAGTATTAAAGACTTATTTTAGTGAGTGTAGTCAAAAGATACAATTATACATATTCAACTGATCTGCTCTTAAGATATATATATATATATATATATATATATTTATTTTTTAAACAATTTCTTTTCAGAGCAGCTTCTCCCTTTAAAGAAGGCTGAAATACTTGTGGGTTTTGGGGGGAATTTATTAATTGCATTATTGCGCCAATGCAAAGTTAGGCAATGTCACTGCAGGGTAGGCGGGAGAGGGGAGAGAAAAGGCTCATACTGTATTGAAGTTTGATTTCAGGAAGTCCTCGTGGCTCATTAGTTCCAGTCAGCCACAACAGCATGCCTGTAGGTTTCCCCATTACAACATCAGCCGCACACAATATGAAGACACACAACATACAAAGGAATCCCCAAATAATGCTGAGATACACATGGCCCCAAGAGACCCAGACTTCTCTAATAAAAAAAGAGGGGACATAGATAGAATTGGAATGAAGTGACAGGTGTGGCCAAGCATACACCATGTCCTAAAGATGGCCACTTTTTGCCCACCTACCTTGCATGGGCATTCCTTTTGATGGAAATCTGGATGGTTCAGCAGAACTCTAATGCATCTGCCATAGCTTTAAACTACATTAATACAAAAAAGTCTATCCTACCCAAGCAATCATGGTTAGGGTGTTCATTACAGATAATTCACTGAAGATCTCAATCAAAAACCTTCAAAGGGATCTTTGTCAGTGACAGTCATAGAAAACTTTAAAATGAAGTAGGGTTTCCATTGAGTGGTGGTAGCTAGAACCACTGCTTCTAGTCTGGTACTGTAAGAAGCATGCTGCCATGGGAGGACACTGCTTCTAGTCTGGTACTGTAAGAAGCGTGCCTTCCGGAGGACACAAATACTGACCACTTTTATATATGAAGAGTACCATGCAATTTTTAATACAACAGTAAGCACGATCATCAGCTTTATGGTTAAATTCTATTTTGGGGAAATTCAGTTCATCTGTTGCAAATTCCCATTTCCCTCCACTTCCATTGTTTATTACAGAAAGTATTTTAACTTCTTGTTCTATCCTATAGTGTGATGCATCAGGGTAACAAGGATCTCTTGTGAGTTCTATACTCAAACCTTGTCACTAACCCCAGCTGAAGTCGACAGGAGTTTTGCATTTGGAATGGAGCATAGATTACACAAGCAATTACAGTAAGAAACCATGTGATGTTTGTGAAATGCTGTAAAATTCTTCCAAGTAAAAGGCACTGGTAAGATATGGACATTGCTTACTGCCCACATTTTAACAAGGCACACAATTTGGAGGTTTTGGCAGATTCTCAATTGCTTCTGCATTAAGTCAACAATAGTGATATTGGATATGGCTAGAGACCTCTTTAATGAAATAAATACTACTGGGAATTGTGTGATTATGGGAGACTAACTTTCCAGATACAGATTGGAGGACAAGCGCTACTAATAATAGCAGGGCCCAAATTTTCCTGGATGTGATAGGTGAGAGATTTCTTCACCAAATAGTCACTGAATCAACAAGAGATGATACCATTTTAGATTTGGTATTGGTGAGTAATGAGGACCTCACAGAACCAGTTGCAGGACACCCCCTTGGTTTAAGTGATCATGAGCTAATTCAGTTTAAAACTAAATGGAAGAATAAACAAAAATAGATCTGCAACGAGGGTCCTTGATTTCAAAAGGGATTCCCTAATTTTTTTAAAGTTATTAGTTAGGGAAGTGGACTGAAGAACTCAAGAATCTAAATGTGGAGGCAAAGTAATTCTAAGTCAAAGTTGCAAAAAAAACCGGTTACTTACCTTCTGTAACTGTTGTTCTTCGAGATGTGTTGTTCACGTCCATTACACGTTAGGTGTGCGCGCACCGCGTGCACGAACGTCGGAAACTTTTTCCCTCAGCGGCTCCCGTTGGGCCTGCAGGGTCTCCCCTCCCGCCAGAGCGGCGCCCCGCTCTAGCGTATATATATCCCTGCCGGCCCGACCCTCCCTCGGTTCCTTCTTGCCGGTGACTCCGACAGAGGGGAAGGAGGGTGGGAAGTGTAATGGACGTGAACAACACATCTCGAAGAACAACAGTTACAGAAGGTAAGTAACCGTTTTTTCTTCGAGTGATTGTTCACGTCCATTACACGTTAGGTGACTCACAAGCTTACCATTGGAGGAGGGCAGGAGTCAAGGAATAATCGACTGAAGCACAGCTCTACCGACCGCCGCGTCCTCTCTGGTCTGATGATGGATCGCGTAGTGGGCTGTGAACGTATGCACCGACGACCAGGTGGCCGCTTTACAGATTTCCTGGAGTGGAACCTGCGCCAAGAACGCCGCCGAGGACGCTTGGGCCCTAGTAGAGTGAGCCCTGATCTCCGGGGCTGGTACGTTAGTGAGCTCATAGCACGTGCGTATGCAAAGCACAATCCATGCCGACAAGCGTTGCGTCGAGATAGGTTGGCCTCTCATTCGCTCCGCAATGGCAACGAACAGTTGAGTCGACTTGCGGAATGGCCTGATAAAAAGCCAATGCCCTACGGACATCGAGGGTATGCAAGCTGCGTTGGCTTGGGTCAGAGTGTGGCTTAGGGAAGAACACCGGTAAACAAACGTCCTGTCCCATATGAAAATGCGTGACCACTTTCGGAAGGAATTTCGGGTGCGGTCTGAGTTGCACCTTATCTTTATAAAAAACTGTATAGGGAGGTTCCGAAGTGAGGGCCCTCAACTCCGAGACCCTCCTAGCCGATGTGATGGCCACGAGAAACACTACCTTCCATGAGAGGTGCATGAGGGAGCAAGAGGCCAGGGGTTCGAAGGGCGGCCCCATGAGCTTAGTGAGGACCAGGTTGAGATTCCACGCAGGGACCGGCGGGCGCGAGTAGGGAAACACCTTGTCCATCCCCTTGAGGAATCGGGCTACTGTGGGGTTAGAGAACACTGAAGCCCCCAACTCCCCAGGGTGGAACGCCGATATGGCAGCCAGGTGCACCTTAATTGAGGCGGGGGCGAGCCCCTGATGCTTGAGGTGCAGCAGGTAGTCCAGAATCAATGGGACTGAGGCCTGCAGAGGCTGGATGTGATGAGGCTCACACCAGTGGGAGAACCGTTTCCATTTGGCGAGGTAGGTCGCTCTTCTGGAGGGCTTCCTACTACCAAGAAGGACCTGCTGGACCTGATGGGAGCACCTGTGCTCCATATCGTTTAGCCAGAGAGAAACCATGCCGTGAGATGTAGCGACGGTAGGTTCGGGTGGAATAGGCGACCTCGGTCTTGCGTGATGAGGTCGTGATGGAGGGGGAGGGCGATCGGAGTGGTCACGGACAGTTCCAACAGGGTCGTGAACCAGTGTTGGTGTGGCTGTCGCCTTGTCCCTGCGGGTTTTGAGGAGGACCCTGTGGATGAGTGGGAAGGGGGGGGAAGGCATACCTCAGGCTCCCGCCCCACGGAATTGCGAAGGCATCTGCCAATGAGCCCGGACTGAGGTTCTGGAATGAACAAAACTGAGGGCATTGGCTGTTGTCCTTGGTGGCAAAGAGATCCACCTGGGGAAACCCCCACCTCCGGAAGATTAAATGCAGGACGTCCTGTCTCAGCGTCCACTCGTGCATGTGATAGGACCGGCTGAGGCGGTCCGCTAACCCGTTTTGGGCCCCCGGGAGATATGTCGCTAGTAGGTGGACTGAATGGGCTATACAGAAGTCCCAGAGGAGGAGCGCCTCGTAACAGAGGAGAGAGGACCGGGACCCGCCCTGCTTGTTTATGTAGAACATGGCGGTAGTGTTGTCTGTCAGATCTGACACGCTGTGGCCTTCTATGGTAGCGTGAAAGGTCTGGCAGGCGAGGCGAACCGCCCTCAACTCCTTCAGGTTGATATGAAGCAACTTTTCTTCCCTGGACCATAAGCCCTGAGTCCGCAAGTCCCCCAGGTGCGCCCCCCAACCCAGGTCCGACGCGTCTGTTACTAACGTCAGAACGGGTTGCGGGGTGGCGAAGGGGACCCCTGCGCAAACTTGCTGCCGATCGAGCCACCAACGGAGGGAGTTCGACACCCGAGCCGGGATCGTCACGACCAGGTCTAAGGGGTCTCTGTTGGGGCGATATGTTTGGGCCAGCCACAACTGCAATGGCCTGAGTCTTAGGCGGGCGTGTCCGACTACATGAGTGCAGGCCGCCATGTGCCCCAAGAGTTGCAAGCAACATCTGGCCGTGGTCGTGAGGAATTGCTGGATGGAGCTCACGACCTTCTGAATGGCCAAGAACTGCGATACGGGAAGACTCGCCCGTGCCGCCACTGAGTCCAGGACTGCCCCTATGAAGTCCAGTCTCTGCGTGGGGACCAGCGATGACTTGGGTACATTGACCAGTAGACCGAGCTTGCGGAACACCTGTAGTGCCAACGTCACATGGGAGCGAACCTCTGCCTCCGACCGGCCCGCAAGGAGCCAGTCGTCAAAGTATGGGTAGACACGCATCCTTCTTTTTCGAAGAAACCTGCCACCACGGACATGCATTTTGTGAATACGCGCGGGGCCGTTGCCAGGCCGAAGGGCAAGACCGTAAATTGGAAATGGCGCTGGTTGATAGTGAAGCGCAGGAACCGCCGGTGGGCCGGGCGGATGGCGATGTGAAAGTAGGCATCTTTCATATCGAGGGCAGCGTACCAATCTCCCGGATCCAGGGACGGGATAATAGTACCAAGGGAGACCATACGGAAATGTGTTTTGAGCAAGTATTTGTTTAGTTTGCGTAGGTCCAAAATAGGACGGAGGCCCCCTTTTGTTTTGGGAATGAGGAAGTATCTGGAATAGAACCCTTTCCCCCTGAGGTCCGGAGAAACCTCTTCCACCGCTCCTACTGTGAGGAGGGTCTGCACCTCCTGCATGAGGAGTTGCTCGTGAGAGGGGTCCCTGAAGAGGGACGGGGATGCGGGGTGGGAGGGAGGGGGCGAGGAGAACTGAAGGGTGTAGCCCGCCTCCACCGTGCGCAGGACCCAGCGGTCCGATGTTATATTTGACCAAGCACGGTAAAAATGGGACAGGCGGTCCCTGAAACACAGAGGGGGATCCGGAATAGAGGTTGGTACTCTATCCTCGATCGCAGCTTCAAAACCCTTGCTTGTTTCCCGGCTGCGGCTTGCCTTGGCCATGATTCTGGCCCTGGTTAGGCGTGTTGTTGCGTCTACGCCTGTTATCCCTGCCCCTCCTGCGGTACGGTTCCTGTCTAGGACGAGGGTGGTACTGTCTCTGCGGAGGTTGGGGCTTAAAGGGCTTCCTCTGCGTCACTGGGGTGTGCATCCCCAACGACTTGAGGGTAGCTCGAGAGTCCTTGAGGCTATGCAGTCTGGCGTCCGTCTGGTCCAAAAACAAGCCTGATCCCTCGAACGGAAGGTCTTGGAGGGTGTTTTGCACCTCTGGGGGAAGGCCGGAAGCCTGTAGCCACGCCGAGCGTCTCATTACCACTCCTGACGCAATTGTCCTAGCGGCTGCATCCGCGGAGTCAAGGGAGGCCTGTAGAGAGGTCTTGGCTACTGCCTTCCCTTCGTCTACTATGGCCGCAAATTCGGGTTGCGAGCCCTGAGGCAAGGCTTCCTTGAACTTGGAGACCGATGCCCAGGAATTGAAGTTGTGTCTGTTCAGAATCGCTTGTTGGTTTGCGATCCTCAACTGGAGGCCTCCGGACGAGTAGATCTTTCTCCCAAATAAGTCCAAGCGTTTTGCCTCCTTGGCCTTGGGGGCCGGGGCCTGCTGGCCATGTCGCTCCCGTTCGTTGACCGCAGAGACGACCAGCGAACATGGTGTTGGATGAGAGAATAGGAAATCAAACCCTTTAGATGGGGCGAAGTATTTCCTCTCTACGCCTTTTGCAGTAGGTGCAGTGGAGGCTGGTGTTTGCCATACTTTCTTATAATTGGACTGGACCGTCTTTATGAGCGGGAGCGCGATCCTGGAGGGGCCCTCCGGGCTTAAAATGTCGACCATAGGGTCCTCCTGCTCAACAGTCTCCTCTGCCTGCAACCCCAAATTGAGGGCTACTCGGCGGAGCAGGTCCTGGTGCGCCCGATGGTCAATCGGGGGAGGACTGGACACGGTTGTGCCCGCCACGGCTTCATCTGGCGAGAAGGAGGACGTCATGGCCTTTTGCGCATCTTCCTCCTCCTGCAACTCCTCATCGGCTGGGTGCTCCTCTGGGGTGCATTCCCTGACGTGGGTCTGGGACGGTGCCGGGCTCGGTGCCGAGTCAGCCCTTTCCCTCTCTGGCGGCCTGGAGACCGTGGCCTCTTTGTGAGAGGGTGGGCGCCACTGTGGAGAGCGGGACCGGTGTCCCGAGGGGCCAGATCTCGAGGTCCTGGACGGGGGGCCTTGTTGGTTGTAGGCCCAAGGGGTCCAGAATGGCCATTGTCCTGGATGGCCCCACTGTGGGTGCCAAGTGGCTTCGTGCTCCCTACTGGCCTGTGCTCTGTGGGCATATCTGCTGGAAAGGCCCGAGTCCACCTCCGAAACTACGGACGGTGATCTAGAGGGCCACGGCGGTGCCGTGGAACGGTGCCGGTCCGGAGTCGGAGAGCGGTGCTTTCGTGACCGGGACCGGGTGTAGCGCCTTGCTGACCTGGACCTGGATCGGTACCGGTGACCCCGGGACCGGGAACGACTGCGGGAGGACGGTCTCGGGGATCGCGCAACCGATACGTCCCGGTGCCTACGCGAGCCAGGCTGCTGGGCCGGTGCCTTGCGCTTGTTGGGGCCCAACGGTTGTGCGGCCCTCTGCGCGGAGGGAAGCCGGGAGTCCACCGAGGCGGAGCTCGACCGGGACCGGCGCCGTGAACGGTGACGAGATGGCGACCGTGATGGGCGCATCATTGCCGGCTTGCCTTTGGATGGCAGTCTCGGCGGAATGTCCTTAGCGCTGAGGGTGCCCTCAGCGGACAATTCAATGAGGTCCTTTGCTGCCTCAAATGTGTCCGGGGTGGAGGGCTGTTCCAAAAGTTCCTCCAGCCCTTCCTCCTCACTCGACGCGCCTATCCCGGGGCTCGACGGGCCTTTCGGCGCCGGAGCCACTGGCACCGGGATATGTGCTGGGGCTGCAACGGCCTTAGGAGCACTTGCGGTCTTCACGGGCGCTACCCTCTTGTGCGGGGAACGTCCTCGGGCCTTGGGTTGGCCCTTCGATTTAGCCGGCGAAGACGACCGGTGCCGGAGGTGTTCCCGCTGATTCGGTGCTGTGGGCTTAGGTTGCCCCTCCGGCGTCGGATCACGAACCGATGCCGGGGCACTCCGCACCGAGGTTGACGGTGCCGTTGAAGTGGAGGGCTGTAACGCCATCTCCATGAGCAGCTGCTTCAAGCGAAAGTCTCTCTCTTTTTTAGTCCTAGGCTTGAAAGCCTTGCAGATCTTGCAGCGCTCCTTTTGATGTGCTTTCCCCAGACAACGGAGACACGAGTCGTGTGGGTCGCTTACTGGCATAGGCTTGCGGCACGTGGCACAAGCCTTAAAGCCTTGGGCGTGCGGCATGCCCCGCTGCCCAGGGCCGGTGCCGGTGCCGGGGTTGGTCAAACACCCGACACAAAGAAGTTTAAGTCTTTCTAAATAGCCAGGGGCTTAACACTAACTACTGAAGAACTGATAACTGAAGATAACACTGAGTACTATGCTAAGGGACACTCTCAGACGAGAGATAGAGTTGTTCCAACGTCGCCATGGGCGGTAAGAAGGAACTGAGGGAGGGTCGGGCCGGCAGGGATATATATACACGCTAGAGCGGGGCGCCGCTCTGGCGGGAGAGGAGACCCTGCAGGCCCGACGGGAGCCGCTGAGGGAAAAAGTTTCCGACGTTCGTGCACGCGGCGTGCGCACACCTAATGTGTAATGGACGTGAACAATCACTCGAAGAAGAACTATCTTAAATCTGAATCCCAAGCAAGGGGAAAAAATTCATAGGGAAGGGTTGCAAACCACGCTGGATGAGCAAACATCTCAAACAAGTTATTAAAAGAAAGCAGAAAGCCTACAAGGAATAGAACGTGGGATGGATAAGCAAGGAAAGCTAACTTTTGAAGGTCAGAAAGTCTAGGGATAAAATGAGAACTGCCAAAAGCCAAGCAGAGTTGGACCTTGCAAAGGGCATTAAAACCAATAGTAAAAGATTCTATAGCCATATAAATAAGAAAACAAGAACAGAAGAAGTGTGACCACTAAGCACCGATGATGGGGTGGAGATTTAAGATAATCTAGCCATGGATCAACACCTAAAAAAATACTTTGTCTCCTGTTTTTAATAAAGCAAATGAAGATCTTATGGGTAGTGGCAAGGTGACTAACAGGAACAAGGATATGGCAGGAGAAATGACCACATCCGAGGTAGAAGTGAAACTTAAACAGCTTCATGGGACTAAATCAGGGGGCCTGGATAATCTCCATCCAAGAATATTAAAGGAACTGGCACATTAAATTGCAAGTCCAATAACAAGGATTTTTAATGAATCTGTAAACTCAGGCGTCATACCCTATGATGGGAGTATTGCTAATATGGTTCCTATTTTTAAGAAAGGAAAAAGGGTGATCCAGGAAACTACAGGCCTGTTAGTTTGACCTCAATTGTATGTAAGGTCTTGGAACAAATTTTGGAAGAGAAAGCAATTCAGGACACAGAGGTAAATGGTAATTGGGATAAAAAATTGCAGATTCTGTGGCTGCAAAGTACAAGAGGTCAGACTAGATGATCACGATGATCCCTTCTGGCCTTAAAGTTTATGAATAGCCACAAATGCTTTATTCCATCTTTGGCAAAGTTAAACTTTCCTTTCAGAAGCAAATTTGCTTGTTATCAATGCCTCTGCTAGTTTCAGTCTGGATTATGTAACCAAGTAGATGAGGCTCTCCTGGGAGGACCAACCTTCAGCTAATGCAGAATGCGTGGTTTACTCTGTGGTGTTTGTCACATACAACCCCTCTGCTCAGTAGGCTATTCTGATTTCCAATATGTTTAATTCAAGATTCTGCATCATAAAGCTCATGAATTCTGGTTATTTTAGGGTCTGTTTATATTCTCACATTTCATCCCAACAGACAAGATTATCAACAGCTTCTAGAATTCTAGATATGCACAGGATATTCTTGATGGAGGGAACTCAAATCATGAACTCTTTCCCCGCTGGTTCAAGAGAAGTTGACAATTTGAAGGTTATACTGCAAGACCTGTTATATACTCAAGCTTTTGCTTTAAATGGTACTCAAGGTATGTGCTGGTAGGAGAGCAAGGTGAGTTTCTTTCCTAGGGAGTTGACAAAATTTTTCTCTTTAGTTGAAGACATAATATTTATGTAGTGTAAATACTACAGAATTACCAAGCAAGAGTAGGTCTCAATTGTTTAAGACCTGAAATCCTCTATATATAGAATAACTATTTGCTTAATATTATTGTTTGCTTAATACTGTTTCACCTACCTTGAAAACAGAAACTTAATAAATGTTTTTGTTCTGTGTTTGTAGGATGGCCTAGCACAATGGGGTTCTTGTTCATGACCAAGGCTCCTAGGCTCTACAGTAAAACAAATAAAAGCTCTTTTGGTTTCACTATGGCTTTCTTAAGAACCTCACCTCAAATGTTATTTTGTAGTTTCCTATAGTAACACACCATAATATATGCACCTCTCCCGACTGTCTATTGAATCGAGTTTGATGTCTCAGTCCTTATCTTCAAAACCTTTAAAGGCCTGGGCCCAAGGTATCTAAAAGTTCCATTAAAGCTCTGGAATGAAAACCTGGATCAAACAACTTTGCTTCTCTGGCACAATAGAACTGTACACAATAAAGATAAAGCTCATCTATCAGGAGACTGAACTTTCTCAGGGGCCAGCCAAAGACGATGAAATGACTTCAGACAGGAACTAAAGGAACATCAGAACCCTCACCATCTTCTGCTCCGAATGCAAGATGCATTTATTTGACCTTGCTTTTTCTAACAAACATATAGCAATGTGTGTAGATTTAAAATAAAGTTTACAGAACATCATCTTCCAAGCGCATGTAGAGTATGAGAACACAAATGTGACAAATATCACATTGCTTAATGCCCACCCGCTCAGATACTACGGTGATGAGTGCAGAAGAACCCATATAGCACAGAGAACAAACAGTACAATAGGGTAGAGACATGAGATGAAAATAAAACCTTGTAATTCTTGAAGCGGAACAACATCTCTCAAGAACAACACTACCTACACCAGGGCCCCGGCCATTTCTAAGTCAATACCACAGAACCTGCATTTGTTAAAACCTGTTCAGTTTTTTGCTTGTAATGATCGAAACTGCAGACTGAGCAGAACAGAAACTACTTCACAAGTCATTAACCACTTCGTCATTGACAGAATGATTTGATGGAGAAATAGATAAACTGAAGTAAGTTAGCTACCAGGGGAACGAGAGAAATGGAAAGAGATCAGAACAAAACTAATTCAGTATATTTTTAATATATAATTCTTTGGAGAATGAGAAAAGGGAAAGAGGTGTCTTAAAGATATCAATGTAAAAACTTAATTACTTACAAAAAGAAATTGAAGGGAGTATTTGGAAAAAATACCTTTTAAAAAAAAAAAGGTTTCGATAAACAAAGACTGAATATGCAAGGGAAACAGGGAACAGACCTTAAACAGCTGTTAAATATATGAAGTAAACAAATAGAAAAAAAAAAAGTATTTTTGTTCCAATCTTTCAGTTATAATAATCTTTGGTATTACTTGTAACAGTGAAGCATTTTCAGGAAGGAGTTTAAAATTTAGATAATGCCTCTCAAAAATACATACTGTAGAACAGTTAAACTTTATTTTCAGAAGTTATGGAATTTAGAAAGTCAGTAAGATGAAAACAGGAAAAGTAATAAAATCCATTTAACATGCAATACAAAAAAAAAAAAAAAAAAGAGAAAAAAGTATAAACTTTTAATCAAATTCTATTACAGGGATTAGGTCTAAATCCCAAGTGATTTGTTACCTCTTTTTGTAGGCTTGAAAGCTGGGAGGAGAGGCTTTCAATCCGCATGCGACTTTCTGTCAGTTCTTCTCTTACTGTGTTAGCTGCAGAACTACTCATCTCAGAGGAGAGTCTGGCGTTCTCAAGCTACAACAAAGCAAATTGCACATCAGTCTCAAAAGACTTGCTACTAAATAAGTAAGCAAGCATGGGTCACCTAAAGAAATTTCATGTAGTATTACTAATAAACCACAAAGTTCCTGTCTGTAATACAGGAAAAGCATCATGCTGCCTTTTTTGTAATCTTAATTGAGCAAGTGTAGTGCTCAATTACAGTGCTGGATTCACTTTCCCGAGAGTCAAAATCTGGTTGAGTGCTAGGAACAAACAGCAGTACAAGCTTCCCCCGCTCACCCGATCAACATGTCCCAAATTGGAACTGTAAAAGTCTTCATCCAGAGGCAAATTCAGTTTTCAAGCCCTTCATTCTTTGGACCTAAGACTGCCAAACAAGGGCTCCTATTGTGGTGCTGCCTGTGCAGGCATTTGACCAAGATCACCAACTGATTTCACAGAAGTTATCTAGTGTAACTTTTTCAATCAGTATATTGGGGTGTCCCTAATCAAAAGACTTCATACCATATTACCAGTTCCTTGAGCCATCACATTCCTTCTCTTTACAACCACCACCTTCCTTAAGTAATTTGCTATTTAAAAAATGTATTCGCAACCGTGCAAATTAATTTTTTCAAAAGAGGTGAACAAACTGCCGCAGATAGTTTAGGCAGCACCATAAATTCAACTTAAAAAAAAAAAAAAAAAAAAAAAAAAACATTTATCACATCAAATATGGTCAAAGGTACTTACTAAAATAGAACAGCACACACATAGGAGTTTGAGGGAAAAACCTACAGTTCATTAAGCCATTTTAGGCTAGTAAACATAGATCTAGTCTCTAAATTTTGGGCTAGACTTTAGAGGAGGAAACTATTCCAAAATTCAATTGAAGTTTTTCAAGGAAGATTAATCTGAGCATAACTATCAGTAGCAATTTACTATAGCTACATTATACAATTTATTCTTTATTATGAGTTTTATCTACTATGAAATCCATGCACATGAACGTGGAAAAGCAAGCTGAAGGGAGTTTAAACTGAGAGGAGTCGGTTTACAGAAATGCTGAATCATCAAGGCAGAGGAAGGAAGAAACAAACCAAAAAAAAAAAAAAAAAAGTACCATACCTTTTTGTAACTGTTGTTCTTCGAGATGCATTGCTGGTGTCCATTCCATTCTAGGTGTGCGCGCCCCCACGTGCACAGTTGGAGATTTTTGCCTTATCGATATCTGTAAGGTTGGCTGTGCTGCCACCTTGAGTGCGACGCTCATGCGCTCGTATATTAGGCACCGCAGACCCTACGCCCTCTCAGTTCCTTCTTGCCAGCAACTCCAGAGGGATAGGAGGGCAGGTAATGGAATGGACATGAGCAACACATCTTGAAAACTTACAAAATCTTAGATAACCATTTTTTCTTTGAGTGCTTGCTCAGAGTTCACAGTCTAGCGGCTTGCAGCACTGCTCTACCAAAGCCAGCATTGGCCCAGGCCTGCTGGATAAGTGCATAATGGGACGTGAACATGTGGCCGGACGACCAGGTGGCCGCCCTACAGATGTCCTGGATAGGCATTTGGGCTAGAAAAGCTGTCGAAGAGGCTTGCGCCCTGGTTGAGTGGGTGGTTATAATTGCCGGAGAGGGCACCTTTGCCTGATTGTAGCAGCAGCGAATGCAGGCAGTGATCCAAGAAGAAATTCTTTGAGCAGACTTTGTACAACCTTTCATTCTGTAGGCCAACGTGACGAACAATTGCATCGACTTGTGGAATGGCTTGGTCCTCTCAATGTAGAAGGCTAGCGCCCTCCTGACGTCTAGGAAATGCAACCTATGCTCCTTCTCCAACTTATGCAGCTTTGGAAAACAGACAGGTAAGTAAATGCCCTGGCCCGTATGAAACTGAGAGACCGCCTTGGGCAGGAAAGCAGGGTGTGGTCGCAGCTGGACTTTGTAAAAGACCGTTTAGGGCGGTTCCAAGGTAAGTGTCCTAATCTCAGAGACCCAGTAGGCAGATGTTATTGCAAACCAAGAACCGTGACCTTCCAGGAAATGAGGAGAGAGCAGAAAGCCAGAGACTCAAAAGGGGGTGTCCCGGAGAAGTGACAGCACAAGATTCAGGTCCCACAGAGGAACGGGATCCTTGAGCATCTCTACTCGCACGTCAAGGCCCTTGAGGAACCTAGCAGTCATGTCCTGGGCGAAAACCAACCTAGCCTTGAGCGGTGGATGAAAGTCTGAGAAAGCAGCCAAGTGGAACTTGATAGATGAAATGGACAGCCCTTGGAGCTTGAGATGCAGAAGATAGTCCAGGATTAACTGCAGCGAGGTCCACTCAGGTCGAATGCCTTTATCTGAGGTCCAACAAGCAAATCGCTTCCATTTGGCCAGGTAGGTCGCTCTGGTGGAGGGCTTTCTGCTGCCCACCAGGACCTGTTGGACACCGGCCGACCAGTCCTGCTCCTCCGCATTTAACCATGTGGCAGGCAGCCAACCCATCAGGTGCAGTGCCACCAGATTTGGATGCAGAAGACTGCCATGGTTTTGGGACTGCAGGTTCAGCCTGAGCGGTAGCTGTAACGGAGCAGCCACCGAGAGGACTAGAAGCGTGCTCAACCAGTGCTGGTGTAGCCAAGCCGGCACTATGAGGATCACCTTCGCCCTGTCCTGCTTGATCTTCATGAGGACCCTGTGAATTAACAGCACTGGGGGGAAGGCATACAACAAAGCCGCCGTCTACGGGGGCAGAAAAGGGTCTGAAAGGGAACCTCTATCGATCCCCCGAATCGAGCAGGAAACGTGGCAATTCCTGTTCTGCCTATATGTGAACAGGTCCACCTGGAGAGTCCCCCACCTCTGGAAGATGATGCTGACCACTTCCGAATGAAAGGACCACTCGCGGCAAAACTAAAAGGCCTTACTGAGGCAATGTGCCAAAGCATTCCTGGCCCCGGGGAGGTGTGCCACTACGAGATGGATGTTGTGCTGTACACAAGTCCCAGAGCCTGATGGCTTCTTGGCAAAAGGCAGACAGACAATCTGGCTCCACCTTGCTTGTTGATATAGAACATAGCCGCTGCATTGTCCGTCAGGACCTGGACCACCCTGCTTCTTATGTGAGGTAGGAAGGCTTGGCAGGCCAAGCAAACCACTCTGAGCTCCCTGACATTGATGTGTAGGGAGCAATCGTGACTTGACCAACAACCTTGTGTGCTGAGATCGCCCAGGTGGACTCCCCACCCCTGGTTTGAGGTATCTGAGATTAGGGTCACTGATGGGGATGGAGCCGCAAAGGGAACTCCCTCCAACAACGATTCAGGATTCTACCACCAGGTGAGTGACAACAGTATGTGGTCCGGGACCCTGACCACACAGTCCACGCTGTGTCTGTTGGGTACGTAGACAGACGCCAGCCATGCCTGCAGGGGCCTGAGGTGGAGCCACATGTGCCGAACTACGTAAGTGCAGGCCGCCATCTGGCCCAACAATTGCAGGCACGAGTGAGCGGTGGTGAGAGGGTGGGCTTGCCTGCACGAGATGAGATCTGCCATGGCTTGGAACCAAGCCTTGGGGAAGGAAGGCAGGCTCTGGCCTGAGTCGAGGACCGCTCCAATAAACTATATGCGTTGCACTGGAATTAAGAGAGACTTTTCCTCATTTATTAACAGCCTCAGGTCACGACAGGTGGAGCAAATCAGATCAAGATGCTGAACCTAATCCCCGGACCAGCCCTTTATTAGCCAATCGTCAAGGTACGGGTCAATATGGCACCTCAGGTAAGTGGCCACTGGTGCTATGCACTTTGTGAATACTATTTGGGCGGATGAGAGACCAAAGGGCAGTGCCATGAATTGGAAATGGCGCTGGCCCAGCACAAAACAGAGGAAGCACCTGTGCCCTTGGAAAATGGAAATACGCATCCTTCAAGTCGAGGACGGCGTACCAGTCTCCTGGATCCAGGGAGGGGATGATGGAGGCTAGGGAGACCATGCGAAACTTCAACTTCTTGACAGATTTGGATGCCTGTTAAGGCGACGCACGTCCAAAATGCATCTGAGACCCATGTTTGCTTTCGGGGTTAGAAAGTAGTGGGAGAACCCTTTTCCTTTCACGTCCCGAGGGATCTCCTCCACCACCCCCAGATGCAGGAGGTTCTCGACCTCTTGGACAAGAAGTTGCTTGTGAGACGGGTCCCTGAAGAGAGGTGGGAGGCAGAGGCAGACACGAAGTGCAGGATGTAACCTGAAGATATTATATCGAGCACCCAATGGTCTGAGGTCAGCCATGACCAGGCCGACTGGAAGGGGCACAGGCAGTTAAGGAAAGCGTGGGCGGGTGGATCCTGGGAAGTTACTGGGGCGCCATCCTTGAGCGCATCCTCAAAATGCCCTTTTTTGGCCTCCTTGGTTCCTGGAAGGGCCAGGCTGAGCAGACGAATGGGAAGACGACACGTGTCGCCACTCAGACCCCTTGTCTCTATCCTTTCTACTGTAGGTACTCAGCAGGGGAATCTCGCAAGACCTAGACTGGGGAGGCAGAGGATGGAACAGCTTCCTGGCCTGCTGAGGGGTATTAAGGCCCAAGGAGCAGAGGGTGGCATGGGAGTCTAAGGCTGTAGAGCTTTCCGTGCATGAGCTCGGAGAAGAGCCCTGCCCCCTCAAACAGGAGGTCCTGAATGGTGGCCTGCAACTTCTGGGATAACCCAGAGGACTGCAACCAGGAGCTGCGCCTCATGACCACCGCAGAGGCGACCACCGTGATCGTTGAGTCCGTAGTGTCTCAGGCCATCTGGAGGGCCCGTCTCCACCGCTGTGCCTTCTTCCACTAAAGCTGCGAAGTCATGGACTCAGTCCTGTGGGACTTCAAGGAGGCCCTCCCACAGGTTAAAATTGTACCTGCCTAACAGGGCCTGGTGGTTATACACCTGAAACTGCAGGCTGGCCATCGAATAAACTTTTCTGCCAAACAAATCCAGTCTCTTGGTGTCTTTGTTTTTGGCATGCCACTGACTTGGCCCTGCCTGTCCCTTACATTAACAGCGGACACAACCAGAGACCCTGCTGGAGGCTGTGTGTACTAATACTCTAACCCTTTTGCAGGGACGTAGTACTTCTTTTCCCCTTCCCTCTCCGGGACGGCTCCTTAGATGTTGGAGCCCGATGCATTGCCCCAGCATCTGATTCAGTATGGTGTTCTGACTCCGGTGCCGGAGGCGCTTTGTCCAATGCAGCCAGGGAGGACTGGTGAGAATGTAGGACCACCATTACAGGCATGCCCCACTGGTTCCAGTATGGCCATTAAGCGGGCCACTGTCCCTACTGCCCTGCCGCTGCTGCAGATGCCGTACTGATCTCATGGGTTGGCGGCAAATCATCCCTCCTTGATGAGGGGCTGAAGTCCCAGTCCAACGGTGGCCATTGCCCTTCCGGAGACCAGGGTGGAGCCCAACGAGCAGTACTGGGGAGGTGGAGACCGGTGCCGTGATAGGGAGCGATCCCGCCCCGGTGGGGACCAACATCTGGGAGACTGTCTATGTGAAGGTGACCTACGCCACGGCAATCTTTGGCAGGAAGCTTGCAGGTACCAAGGACTGGTGCCTCGACTCCAGTATCCCATGCCTCATAGAGGGAGAGTGCGGCATCAGGGACCTGGGGCCTTCTGATCCGAGACCAAGGGTGCAGTGCTGGGGTCCTAGGCCACGGAGATGGGGATCTATGCCTGTGATCCGCGGACCAAAGGTACTTCACTGCCCTATGGAGTGGGTCCCATCACCGGCTTGCCCTTAGGTGTTTACGTCTTAGCCGAGTGTCACAGCGTCTGTGGTGCTGGCCGTCCTGCTTGTTCTTTAGCCACCAAGGCTGCTTCAGCAACGAAGGCCCTAAGAGAACCTAGGGTCCCCTGTCACTCCCGAGAGTCGGATCCCTGCCCGGGCTGGAGGGGGTCAGAGTTAAGCAGTATCCCCATGAAGTCCCGGGGCAGGGACTTGGCCTGACATGGGGCTTTTGCCCAAAGCCACTTTTCCCCTTTAGTGCTGGAGTGCTGCTCTTCTTGTTGTTTCTTAGGCACCGGCAAGAGGGAATGGTGCCAGGCAGAGCCAGGTGCCAGCGGTGCGCTCTGCATCTGTCCTGAGGTGCTCGGTGTGGCATCCGAGCGGGAGGGCTCTAACGCAGGACGAAGCTCAACCTCCATGAGGAGGGCCCTCAGGCAGATATCCTGCTCCTTTTGGGTACTAGGGCAAAAGTTCTTACAGATCCTGCACTTGTCCTTTCTATGGGACTCCCCAAAGCACTTCAAACAACTGTCATGGGGGTCACTAATAGGCATCACTAGCATGGTTTGAAGCCGGGGGAACAGGGCATGCCCTGTGTCGGGACTCTAACTACTAAACTAACCTAATATTTAACTTAATGGCTAACAAAGTACCTACAAACCATATAAAAAGAAGATAGAACTTGTAAAGAACCGCTAACACTCTTGCAATGCAAGACGAGACGCTCTGACCAACTGTCATGAAGGAACTGAGAGGGCGTAGGGTCGGCGGCACCTAATATACCAGCGCATGAGCATGGAACTCAAGGGGGCACCACAGCTGACCTAGATACCACTAAGGCAAAAATCTCTGATGACTGTGCATGTAGGCGTGCACATACCTACAATGGAATGAACATGAGTAAGCACTTGAAGAACTATATAAAGTGATATATTTCTGTACAAGTAAGTTCCACTCACCCTTTTCTCTACAGGAGGGGCAGAATGTGGTGGAGTTGCTGTTTAACCATGTTGTGTGTGTTGTCACACGGGATGTGCTAGTTTTATAAAAAATATGGGAAATCCTGCCCACCAATATTAATATAAATCCACATGTAAAACTTTTTCTGGAATCCACAGTACTAGTCATATTCCCCATTTTTTTTTTTTTTTTTTTTAAACACCCCCCCCCCCAAGTGCAGTCCAAGACACTACATTCTGGTACTTCCTGACAATTATTTCCAGTGGAAATCAGATTTTACATGCGTCTAGAAATTTAAATTCACACCCAGAAACATTAAACTTTACATCCAGCCGACGGTTCTTGATACACCTTGACGTTTACATAGTTTTATAGTTTTGTGGGATTATAGTAATTCCAAATGAGAAAAATCTGTCAAGCAGCAGTATAAAGAGAAACGCTCTCACTTTGGCATGATAAGTCTGTTCCAGCTCTTCTTTATACAGTTTCACTTGTGCATCATGCTGCTCTCTCATTTCATGAAGTGCTTGAGCCAGTTTGTGTTCGTACTCAATTTGGCGCCCAGAATCCACCTCAACCAAGCGAGTTTCATGTTTCCTTCTTGTCTCGTTGATTTCCTAAGAAAAATAGAAATAGCAAAATTTTCAATAAAACATGGGCATAACATTAACAATATTCTGGTGATTTCAGCCAAGATGAGCTTTAGACCAACAGCCAAGAAAGTCCAATTTTAAGCTGCTATAATTAGAATGTGAAATAATGTTGTTTTCAGCTAGTGTTCTGAATAAATGTTGGAATATTTCACAAGAATATTTCCAGTAGCATATCCATTGCAGATCTTTATAAATTATACTATGGTGAACATCTAAAAATTTCACGCAGATTCCATATCTGACACCATAAACTGAATTTTACATCCTATGAGATTAACTAGTCACAAGAGGGTTAGAGGAGCACCTTCAACTTGAAATATCAAGTTTCTGAGGACTGTATACTTTTGCTACAAGTAAACTTTAGGATTTCAAGTTTAGAGGGGAAAACGTACGTGCATCTCACTATTTATTTTGTGCATTTGGCATCACTTGAGAAATTTTCACTAACCACTGCTTGGGGAGGAGAGGCAGCACACTTGCGCACTCTTCCCTAAACTCTGCAAAAGGGTGTAATAGCAGCAAAGCTGAAAATGAAACTGGAAAGGAAATAGATGCATACACAGAGAAAAGAATGCTGTGCTCAAGCATATTTTTTGTTGCTCTCATGCTCCTCCTGAACACTCATACATAACAGGGAATTGGAAAGTTCTTACCTTAAGGAGAATACTTAAATTTCAGATTATACTATTTAAAAGGGTACAGCATAAAAAAAATTAAGCTATTTCACATATTAAAAACAGCTATTTCAGTCATGTCACATTCCAGGTTAAGTTCTTATGCTTCCATGATATACAAATAAAAACATACCAGGATTCCCAATAAGCAAGCTGAATTGGTTCAAAATGTTTAAAATTTGCTTCCTCTAGAACTAAAACTTAGTATTAAAGAGAATTACCTCTTCATACATATTTTTACGGAACTCCAAGTCTTCAGTCAGACTCTGACAACGATTTTCGAGATCCACCTTCATTAAAGTTTCATCTACCAGCTGTTTCTTGGCAGCAGCTAAGGAGGCTTCCAACTAAAAAATATTAGTACAGTTAGGCTTAAGTAGATCTCTCACACATCACTTATTGACATTTTTAAGCAGCAGTTGAGAATGAACTATGCATTGAAATAAAACTTATTTATTACATTTACCATTTACATCAAGAAAGTCTGTTTTACCCATCACCTTATACAACTCTTGTAGTTCATTACAGATACAGTCCAGGTACTTCACCTTAATAAGGACTATCATTTTCAAAGATAGTAATTAATTTCATTTAATCCCCTCAAGAAGTTAGTGGAGAGACTGCTGTCAAGATTTTCTATTTGGCAAAGACTAATTGGGGTAGCTTCAGCAACCAATATCACTACACCTCTAGGAAAATATCTATTAACTGCTGTTGCAGATCGTATAGTTTGTTTGTAAGGTTTACAAAACTAGTGCACAGCTTTTCTTCCCCCTTTGTTAGACAGTGGGCAAACAACTAAGGTAGGTCAATTAAGAGTTTAAGATCTTGAGCCATTAGATGTCAACACAGTAAAACTGCTTGTGGTCTAAATAACTTACTGTGTTCTAAAGTAAACTTACAAGATTCTACTCACCTACAGAATTTTGTCAATCAATATTTATCATGGTAAAGCATGGGAAAGTAGATTTGGGGCCTGAGAATAAGAATAATTTGTGATAAATGGGAGAGTGGGAAAAGAAAAAAAAGAAGAAGATGCAAGTGAACAGACTGACTGCGATTCTTAAATATTTGTAGAGAACGTCGCATACACATCGTGCAGGGAGTCTTGATTTACACCTCTTTAGAGCAATCTTAAGGGAGCACAGATGCATCTCAGGTGCACCTGGAAAAAAGTTTGTTTGGCACTACTGCTGGTTCTCTAGATTGCAACCCTGTGAAGTGTTTTTGTTTATGGTTTGTTTGGGTTCTTTTGAAGGAGGCAGAGAGAAGGAAGTAGATAAGATGTGATTTAACTGGACAAGAGCATCAATAAATTTAAAGGGAGGACAAGAAAAGTCAGAAGATATTCTGTGACTGGCATCACTTCTGGTCATTTAACTGATGTGGATCATCTATCAGTGCGATGTACTATTGTTATTAGAACTTCATGCTATACCAACGACTGCTTTGCAGTGACTTCAGAAAAGGACAAGCACTATTACATGCATTTGTGGAAAAATTACCAGCAGTAAGTGAAAGTGTATGTATAAATATTGGCATAGTTTACGAAAAGGATTAGACCATCACAATCATCCAAAAATTGAACAGACTTGGTGGTGCTGAGGTATCAGGACAGGAGGACAGAAGGAAAGGTATAGATGACACCTCTGATGCTGAAGAAATCCCTCTCAAATGCTGAACCTAATTCCGAAGAGTAGAATTTCATTAGCAGTCCAAAATATAGAAAAGAGGAGGTCTGAGCCAGGAGATGCTAGGGCCTTCTTGGGATGTTGGGACCAGGTGGAGCAATCAACTGATGGCCGGGGGGGAGGATGCACAAGGGGGTGTCAAACTTAACCATTCCCCCCCCCCCTTAAACTATGGGGGGAAAACAGTAAACTCATTTCCTTCAAGGAAAATGACCCTTTACAAAAAAAAACCTCTCAGACCAGAATCTACTGTCCCCTCATGGAGGGAAAGACTGGGGAGAACATGGTCAGCTTAGCAAATGTGCCAGAAACAGTGTTTTCAGTTTAAAAATAAGAACACTAGAACTTTGCTTTCATTCAGTTGGAGAGGAATAACGGATTTACAACTTCTGTTCGCAGCATTTTGTGTTTCAATTTTGGTTAGAGTAAAATTTAGTTCTTTTACAAGGAGTGATTTGCTGGCTAAAGAGCCAATCTGTTCAGCAGACTGGATTGTGAACCATTTCATCTCACCTGTGCAATCTGATCTCTCAAATCCTCAAGTTCCCCTTCCAGGCTTTTCTTATCACCAAGTGCTGTAGCCAGGGCAGCTTCTTTGGAATTTAGGGCTGCTTCAAACTCCCGAAGCTTGACTTGGGCTGCATTATGATCAGATTCTTTTTTTGCATAGCTGGAAAAAAACAGAGGTTGGTGAGACAAATGTCTAGAAACAGCCAACAAATTAAAAAATTAAATAAAAGGCTGTCTTAGTAGCCATTAAAATATGTTGATTTGCAACTAAATACAGTTTTTATACTAAATGTGGTCTTTTGAGCTAACCAGGAGAATACACTTTTAATCAATTACATAGCTTAATTTAAGTTTATTCCGATTCTTAATTTTTACATTTTTATTAGGTTAGAAAATGGTAAATGATTTTTATGTGTTATTTGTGACGAGCTCTATTTGGATGGAAATAGAAATTCAATTAAAAAAAACAAACAAAAACAGTATTTTAGGGGTTTTTTTACTAACTAAAATACCTTAAACATATTGGATACGGAAGAAAAAAGTTTAAGATATATGCAAAACATGTTTTTGATAAACATGAAATGAAGTACTTTCTTTAGTTAGTAAATTGAGCTGACTAAAATCTGGAAGAATATGATGACTAGAAACAACAAGTAGATCTCATCCTCTCACCTAGTTTTATTCAGATTGTTTTCCTCTTCCAAGCTTCTCTGCTTTTTCAACTCCCAATTAGTTGCTTAACTTTGAACTAACTAGTCATTGAACTGAACCAGTCAATTAAAATGAAGTGAAGAAAATATTTTCTGCACCTACAAAAGAGACTACTGCTGTCAAAAGCTTGTTTAGCTCTTTAACTAAACCTGGTTCCAGAAGTTCAGCTCATGACTTCCATCAGGTCATCAGTTTCACTTTCCTTAAAATGCTGCAGCAAATATACACTGCTTAATTATTGTTTTTGTATTTAATGTAAATTACAAGTGTCACAAGTTTAGGCTTTAACATAAGTTTTAAATTTCAAATTTATAAAAATCTCTCATCCGTAACACGCTCGAGAGAGAGCACCTTTCTGGAGGGAGGGGAGAGAATTAACTCTGCCAGTTTCCCTTGTCCCTTGGAGGAAATAGTGACAAGACAGGCTAGCCCAGGACCATTACCTCAAACATGCTCAGAAGCCACTTCCCTGCCCCAAAGAAGCCCAAGCCAGCTCCTTACCTGGAGCAGCTTTAGAGAAATAATTGGTCCAGTGGCTCTCTCCCACACACACTAGCCTCTCCATTTTGCAATTGCAGAATTCAGGGCATTTCCCTGCCCCACTGTACTGGCTCTAACAAACTAGACCTGTCCAAATTAAGAGACTGAATTGCTGATGAGATTTCTTTTAATAACTATTCACATCCAAAGTATCCACCAACAGAGGTGGTAGCCTAGACAGAACTAGCTTCTGCCACTATGCTGCCTAAACACATCTGAGCAGACAAAATGGGGATAAAGATATCCAGCTCCCGTCTACGGTATGACCTTACTGTTACTACCACAAATGGAACTGCACTGGTGAAGAATTATGGGTCTCCCCATTTCCTTAGGGTAGACACAGCCAGTCATGCTTTCTGAAACAGTAATGAAGACAGTTTTGTCCAGTAGATGCTAGTACGTAAACAATATTCCAATTCTGCTTCAGGGGAATGACTACAGGGAAAAAAAAAAAAAAAAAAAAAAATCATACAATCTTCTGTCATATAAACAAAGTAAAAAGATTCTTCCAGTTTACGTTTAATCTTTTAGTTACAAGTATTGCCGCAGATTACTCTTAAAGTAAAGTACTTAAGTGTTTCAGACAAGTGTGATTTAAATTGACTCCCTTTAAATTTGTCTGCTGCATTCAATAGAAGCTTTTTTAAAAACAGTTAAGTAGCACATCACCTTTGTCCCGTGGGTGCCCAAGAGAAGAGGGAAGCAAGTAACACACCACTGGCTAGAATAGCTTCACACAGAAGGCAGGTTTAAACTGCTATAATAAAAATTGAGTGGTACCATCAGAAAAGATATTCAGACTTCAAAAAAATAGTTGGGGAGGCTTCTGATTTGGTTTTGTTTTACATTAGTCTTCCAGAGTGGACAAGACCTGAATTTCTAAACAGTGAACACAGAACTCATAAAATGACATCAAAAGAGACTGAAAGGTGGACAACAGAGAGGAAATGCAATGTTGCTGTAGCCATGTGGTCCCAAGATATTTGAGACACAAAATGGGTGAGATAGCTCGAAAGCTTGTCTCGCTCACCAAAAGAAGTTGTATTGGACCAACAGGGGTTCTCAACCTTTTTCTCTCTGAGGCCCCCATTGACATGCTATAAAACCTCCAGGGCCCAGTGAGGGCGTCTCAGGGCAGGGGCCTTGGACATAGGCGTAGTTTGGCGGGGGGGAAGAGAGAGAGAGGAGCAATGCCTTCCATGTCCCCAACTCTGCCCATGGACCAGGGGGCCGCAGACTCCCGGTTGAGAACTGCTGCAATAAAAAAAATATTGCTTCATCCACCTTACCTATCTAAGAGAGAGGAAAGTAATTTTAGTCATCCTTTTTGAAAGGGTAACTATTTTTCATATCTTGAACAAAGGACATCTGTGCTGAAGATTCATAACTCCTACTCCTTTTAATTAAGATGTCTGAGCTCCCAAAAGCTCAACAACAACAAAAAAGTTTACCAGCAAAACCAGAAGAGCACACTTGACATTTCCGAATTACTTTTAAAGTACAAAAACCTAGAAGACCTGTTCTTTATACAGTATAAAAAGGCCATATCCAATTAAAAGAATCTTTTGAAGATCACAATTAGCAGTATTTGTCAGCAGCAAGAACAAATACAGGAATTAGGTTTATTTAGTAATAAGAACACACAAATATTCTTGGGGGAATAAAAGAAAGATGATCTGGCATCGATGAGAGAGCACATTTAGTTGTATCCCAGTTTGCTGCCATCAAATAGCTAAAAGATTTGTATCTATCACAGAGCAAGCTCAAAAACACATTTTCAGACAAATTTTTACTGCAACCACAAGATGGCAGGCTTTAATTTAAGAGACTTAGCAATCAAAGTCACTATTTGCATAACTAGAACTTTGATCTGAGCTATCTTAGGTATATACAGAGTGAACCATTGCAGTTTATCATCAGCCTAATACTAACACTGTAAGAATGTAGCACACGTGCAGAGATTTCAGACTCCCTACACTTTTTATTTTTTATATACATAGTTGTCCATCACTGCTATCACTACAGCAGATCCAACAGTAGGGGTAAATATTGTAGTCTGCCACAGCATTTTAATCATATATTTAAACATGCTTCGAGCAGAGTTAGGGCCTGTGTACACAGTAACTGGAACCAGAATATCTATCACCAGCTATAACTCACAACTTTAATTATTTCAATGCAAATCCACATGTGCTGAAACACCTTTTGTGGGGGAATCTGCAGACTTCCTGGTTGCTCTGCTAGAGTGACATCACAACATACAGCAAAAGAGCCATTCCAGTGGAAATCTTTGTAACCCTTAAAAATGTGTCATTCACCCCAGTTCTAAATGAACCTGAGAGTTTGTTTCAACAAGATCAGTAAAACTGTTTGAGTTTTGCAGGCACAAGAAAAACTATATATAAACACAAGACAATACACAGTATGCATATTTAAAGTTCTTATTTAACAGCAAAAGCTCCTCTTGTTTGTCAACACTATGTAGCTTTTCCTCCATAAAGAGGGAGAGTACATATTTAAGTAAATACCCGTTTGCTAATACGTTCATAGATTAGCTCAAAACTGTGCTCCTTCACGTACTTTGGCTCTCAAGTGTATAATTCCTTCTCAAATAAAAAGACGCTAAACTGCCATGAATGGCATCTATCCATTATTATTAGGGCTGTCAAACAATTAAAAATGAATCGTGATTAATCGTGCTGTTAAACAATAGGATACCATTTATATAAATATTTTTGGATGTTTTCCACATTTTCAAAAATATCTTGATTTCAATTACAACAGAATACAAAGTGCACAGTGCTCACTTTTTTTATTATAAATATTTTCACTATAAAAATGATAAAAGAAATAGTATTTTTCAATTCACTTAAGTACTGTAGTGCAATCTCTTTATCATGAAAGTTGAACTTACAAATGTAGAGTTATGTACAAATAACTGCATTCGAAAATAAAACAATGTAAAACTTTAGAGCCTACAAGTCCACTCAGTCCTACAGCCAATCGCTCAAACAAGTTGGTTTACATGCGCAGGAGATAATGCTGCCCGCTCTTTGTTTACAATGTCACCTGAAAATAAGAACAGGCATTCGCATGGCACTGTTGTAGCCAACGTTGCAAGATATTTACGTGCCAGATGCGCTAAACATTCATATGTCCCTTGATGCTTCAACCACCATTCCAGAGGACATGCTAACGATGGGTTTTGCTCGCTAACTATCCAAAGCAGTGCATGTAATTTTCATCATCTGTGTCAGATACCACCAGCAGAAGGTGGATTTTCTTTTTTGGTGGTTCGGGTTCTGTAGTTTCCGTATAGGAGTGTTGCTCTTTTAAGACTTCTGAAAGCATGCTCCACACCTCGTCACAATCAAATTTTGGAAGGCACTTCAGATTCTTAAATCTTGGGTTGAGTACTGTAGCTATCTTTAGAAATCTCACCTTGATACCTTCTTTGCGTTTTGTCAAATCTGCAGTGAAAGTGTTCTTAAAATGAAACATGCTGGGTCATTATCCCAGACAGCTATAAAATGAAATATATGGCAGAATGTGGGTAAAACACAAAGCAGGAGACATACAATTCTCCCCCAAGGAATTCAGTCACAAATATAACTAACACATTATTTTTTTAACGAGCGTCATCAGCATGGAAGCATGTCCTCTGGAATAGTGGCTGAAGCATGAAGGAGCATACGAATGTTTAGCATATCTGGCACGTAAATACCTTGCAATGCCAGCTACAAAAGTGCCATGCGAACGTCTGTTCTCACTTTCAGGTGACATTGTAAATAAGAAGCGGGCAGCATTATCTCCCGTAAATATAAACAAACTTGTTTCTCTTAGCGACTGGCTGCACAAAAAGTAGGACTAAGTGGACCCATAAGCTCTAAAGTTTTACATTGCTTTGTTTTTGAGTGCAGTTATGTAACCAAAAAATAAAATCTACATTTATAAATTGCACTTTCACGATAAAGAGATTGCACTACAGTACTTGTATGAGGTGAATTGAAAAATACTATTTCTTTTATCATTTTTACAGTGCAATTAATTTTTTTGAGTTAATCGCATGAGTTAACCGCAATTAATCAACAGTCCTAATTATTATATTACTGAAATTCAGGTAGAGGAGAAATATATTTTAAAGTATAATGACAGATGGCAGAGAGTCTCTCACAAGTGTCATCAATGGGGCTTGCCTGAACGTAACCTACTAACTGCCAAACAGAGACCTATAGTAAAGTGAAGTTTAACTGCTGCTGTTTTAAGAGCCTGGATCCCTCTGTTATGAAGGCAAGTGAAGCATTTAAATTAAGGCAAAACTAAGACAATCTACAATAGTCTTTTCCCCCTTAAAAATTCTCACCAATGTAGTTCTATCAGCAGGAGCAATAGCGTAGATGGGGCAAAGAACACCAGTAGCCAGAGTTCTTAAACCCATCTTGTCTAGCTCTAAACAGGTTCAGATGATATGGTTGTTAAAGCTGCCACCCAAAGCCCTATCTGAACTAATACTCCCAACTTTGCTACATATCGTGATATTTTAAGGATAAAGCTGGTGTAGACACAGCTGCACAGGTCTATCATCATAAAGTGATGGGATCAGTCCATATTTCACCTGCATTCTCACACTACATTGGCATAATGTCAATAGTAGTAAGTATTCTGAACTGCAGCTCTTGACCAATCACTTGGCCATTCACTGCTTTGGTACAGTGATTAACAGATTGTTTTGGCACACTTATTATATAATTGCAATGGGAAAAGAGTTCAATAAGATCATGGCAATGAAGTAAACTAGTCACCGTGTTCACCTAAGTAGAAATATGTAGTATCAGTTTTCCAGATTTTGTTTTCTAGAGCAGTAAGACAGTAAGGCCAACTTTTAGTAGGAAAACATTTGTATCTAACTTAATGATCAGACGAGAGGTTCTCGTGTAAAAGCGTTAGTGTTTGTAGGATCAGCTTTACTGCTGTTTTGACATGTAAACCAATTCCTTCCTCACCATAAACTTTGTAGCTTTCATATGGTAATTTGGTTCTGGTCTCACTCACACCACCTATATTTTTATTAGAGCAAACTACCAAATCAAAGCTAGCAACTTAATTCTAATATAAGTGATGAGCCCTCATTCAGATCCTAAATCACCAACGGCCCACCAGACATCTCATAGGGCCTGCAGCCTGCTTCAACACAACATACTAACGAATGGTTGATTCATTAGCATTGTCATCATACTTACATCTTTTTAGTTTACACACACTACTGTACATAGGTTGTTTCTATCTAAATATATGCAAAACAAGCTGAACGTAAAATATAAATCCATACAGGTGACTTTAAATCTTATTAAAATATGTAGAATCTGTTTGGCCCACACAAGATTGTGCTTAGGTTTATGTGGCCCTCCTGCGTAATGAGGTTGGGTGCCACTGACCTAGGCTAAGATGTATCTCATCTGTTAAACTACTCAGAAATAAAAGTGCTTGAATCCACCTTATCTACTCAGAGGCCTATTCAGCACTCCTTACTCAGGCAAAGCTCCTCTAAACCACTAAGTTTGGATTAAATGCTTAACAGTAATTTTAGAATGCTGTCTCACTTTTCAAATTGATATTCAAACAAACAGAAAGAACCTCACTTTTCCCCCCACTCTTCTTTTCCTTCAGAATGAAACCCTTCAAACAAGAATACACTCTGGTTATTGGAAGCATATACCACCAGCCACCCCTGATCTCACACTTGTGGATATCAAAGGTGCTCAGAGGAATAGTTCATTTTTCCTAAAGGGCTTAGAAGTGGGATGCAAAGGACTTCAAAACGATTGTGTGTGCACCTATTTTGTTTCACAACAAACAAGATCACAAGGGTGTTTATTGTGAGCTCTAACTCTATTGAAGAGGTTATGGTACTGAATCCTTAACATTTTGAATAAAGATTATCTTTGATAATCATACTGAAAACAGGTATAAGAACTTTTTGTTGTTAACAGTCAGACTAAAAATCCCCCTCATCCCCCGAGTTGTCCAACTTTCATTTTCCTACTTGTGAAATCACCATTTCATTAGTTGTCCAATCATACTTTTTCATAGGCTGGAAGATTTTCAGGCCCTCTCTATATATTAAACACAGAAGTACGAGGCAAATTTCTCTATTCCTCTTTGCAAGTCACCTTTAATAGAACATTGATCACCTCTGCCCCAAAGGAGTGCCTAGTGCAGTAACTGAGTGTATTTGGTTTATATTTTTTCCTTATCTACTTGTACTCTAAGTTTGCATTACAAACAGAAGAGTGATTTTTCATTATCAAATTTTCAATTTATGTTCTTTTTTTTGCTGTTACAGAAGTCATTTATTTAAAATGGCAATTTGCTTTCATTAAAGGAGTGTATCTGTAAGTACAGGAAAATATAATTAATCAAGCCTAAAAGTATTTTTAGATGCTACCTAGACAAACGTTGGATATACCTGTATCTTATGAGTGTCTATGCAAACCCAGAACTTGAGAAGTTTATGCAGAAAACTTCTGCTAGAGAGTAATGCCAAGCGATAAATTTTTGAAGAAAACTTCTTTAATGAAAAAGTAAGTTTGAAGTGCTTATGGAAGACACTTGCAAAATGTTAACTGACTGCTATCATCCTGACATCTCAGATAGGTCCAGTATCTCTGCTGCTTTTCATAGCTTTACCAAACAGCAACAGTGTGAAGTTAACAAGATTCAGGTCAGTTTCACTGCTGCTATTGAGAACCCCATGAAACCACAGGGAAACTTTTAGCAGCAAATTGGAATGATTCTTGGGAACACTACTGCTGCAGAGACACGCACTCATGTGAGGAAGATGGAAGTCCTAGTTCCCAAAACCAAGATCAAATCAAGGCCTTCCCCTATTTCCCATATATGCAACAGTAACACCACTGTAATGACTAAATAAAATTTGATAATGAGAGCCTGTTCAAAGCACTCATTGCTCCAAATGTCTTAAATTGAGCTGTAGGAGCTTAATGCTTTGAAAATCAGATCCTTTTTCTATTTAGCCAGCCACCCTAGGTTGAATAGCTCCTTGCACTGTTACATCTAATCGAGAACAATTAATCTGTTTTGCCTGCAATATAGGTTTCCAGTTTTTTAAATATTCTTTTTAAAGCATATTAAGACAACTTCCCTAACCAGGCCCTCCAATCCATTATAACATATCCATTATAACATACCACATGTGCAACTCAGGAAATGCTGGGACAGCTGTTTCAACTTTGCTTGCCTTGAGACAGCAGGGTTCTTCTGAGCAGTTGCCCTGTACACCAGCTGTACTGTGCTTAACACATGCCTAGTCACTCAAGTTATTGCCCCATCTATCAAACCCACATTGAGTCTATTTCACTGTCTAATCCCAGCTCAGAATTTCCTCCCTTTAAAACAAAGAATCTGGAAGGAAAGCTGGTTTAAGATCTGAAGCAAAACAAAGGTACTGTTATTGCATGGTAAGGTTTAGTCAAAAAAAAAAAAAAAAAAAATCAAAGCACAAGACTATAGTAGTTCCTCTGGATACTTACCACCTTTACTAATATCTTCATTCAGCTATGTCGTTTGCTTAAAAGCTGCTTTCACCACATTAACTCCCATGAGGAGAGAGCAGATGTGCCTAGCCACTGGACAACTGCCACGGTGAAATCTCAGCCTGTCATGAAAACAAATGCTAGTCCATTTATGAAATCCCATGTTTATTTTATTCCTGCTCACCCTTCCTAGAGAGAATGCTTAAATTGAGCAATGAATATCTTAAACGTAGACAGGATAGGGCCCTTTCAGATGAGCTCAAGGAGGTCATATCATACATAGAGGACTACACAAAGGCAACTGTGTGAAAATCTGATAAACAGGTGGATGAAGTTGTGAGCACTGATGAATGCTAGGAGGCATAAAACTAAGCTTGACAAGGGAGGATAAATAGGCAAGAGATGACTTATACAGCACTTTCAAAGTGACAAAAAGCTTGAATTTGACACAATCCTCAGATGGAAAGCCAAACGGAAGAATTCAAAGAGAGCAGTTATACAATAAAAAAGGAGGCAAGGAAGAAAAGTTTAGTGGCAGCTTTTTGTATGGACTAAAGGAGGAAGTGATGTCTGTGGTGAGAGGTGAGAGCAGAGGATGTAATAACATGTAAAAGAGCTCAAAGAAGGTAGGAAACCTGCACCTTATGACCAGTAAGAGCACTCTGGACCAGTGTATAAAATGTAGTATTCAATAACTAGGAGATCTCTTCTAAAGGAGTTGTCAAACTTTCAATGAGAACCACAATTTGAGATCTTGTGAGAACACCAGTCCTCCCATTCATTATTATTCAGACCATTTTAAGAAAGTATTTTAGCCACCTTTTAATATTAGAATTAACGGCCAGAAGGGAACATCAGAACACCCAGCCTGACCTCCTGCACATCACAGGCACTGAACCTCACCACATTATCCCATATGAAGCCCAATAACCTGGATTAGACTAAAGCATCACAGCTATAACATAACAGCTGAAAAGAAGCCAGGAACACATGGTCAGCCAACTCTCCAGAGACCACCAGAAAGTGCTCTCCAGACCAGAGCCTCTACTTTAGTTTAAGATTTTGGGAACAGAAATACATCTGAGCTTGAACGGATGCCTGTAGAATACCTGTATTTTAAAATATCTAGCGAGGCTCTAGGGAGCTATATACTTGTTAGAAGGTCTTCAGTCATAAGAAAATACAGAATTTAGATCAGAAACAACTAAGGGAACCTTTCTTGATGTATACACAACTCCTAAGTGAATACAGTACTTGGGACTTGAAAAGTTCAGTAGGCTCCTAACTAGCTGGAGGATGAAGGCCTGAAGAAGATGAGGATGGACAACTTGAACCCATCTCCCCAAGGTCCAGAAGTATGCTTTGATAAGAAGCCCAGTCCCAGTGGCACCCTCAGCAAATGAAGGAGCTATGGCATCTGATAAGCGGCTTCTACCCCTGAGCCCTACAACTTTTGTATCTGCCTCTAAAAAAAATTTACTCTCTTACCCACCAAACTGCAAGAAAAGAAAGGTTCCTTGTCTTGTCTTTGCCCCTTCAGACTGCCAGCAGCAGGGAAATGGTGAAGGTCTTCATTGCTCTACTCTCCACCATCTTTTTTTTTTTGAGCCTTGGTAGGGCTCCTTGCTTTCCTGGCCAATGAATGCCAATAATCTTGACAGTTTAACTATTTCACAGCTTGTCCACAGGACTAGCAGTTACATTGACTCTCCTTATTAATTACACACTGCTGCTATTTGACAAAGCTGTGAGCAGCGGAGGCTCTGGAGCTGTCTGCAGTCAAAGGAAGACATAAGTGCAGCAGTTTACATATGAAAATATTTTCACAAACAAAGACTAAACATAGTTTTTAAGTGAAATCCCAAATTGAGCAGAAATGGATGGTTTAGGCCTACACTTGCCAGGAAAGACTTCTTTGCAATGAAAGTGAGCTGATGCTAAGAAGATGTGTCCATCATGCTATAGCAGAAATAAATGGAGATATTCACTCAAACAGTTCATAAACTAACCTTGTTTCAGGCCAAACCAAATGGAAGGCAACTGACAGCAAAAATGTTTAAAATTAAATTACATTCTCTCTTTCAGGTAACAGAATATGGATGACACATAAGTTAGGAGTCAAAAACTTAAGTGAAGGATTCATATTGAAGAGAACAAAAAATATACAGAAGAGAAAGTCACACAAATCAATTATCTACAAAAGGACATGGCATGATTTGTCCTATGAGATTCATAATGGGAAAAAAAGGCTGCATAAGATTTTTAGTCTTTAAGCATCCCCTTAAAACTAGATTTCACCATGGACTTCACCTACCATGATACCTCATTTTAAAGATTTTTCTATAGGTGGATTTTTCTGTTTTCTAATAAGTCATATGTACAAGAGTTATTTAAAAAAAACTATACATCACTGTTCTGAGAAAATGATCAGCACCCTGGAAGAAAAAATAACGATCTTGAACCTAGAGGCTACATGACTTTTAAGACCCATTAGACATTTATTTTCCTTGAAGCCACTATTAAAAAAAAAAAAAAAAAAAGACAGTCGTCATAGAAAAACATACATCCTTCATCACCAAAATGCATAATTAAAGCTCAAATTTAAGTTTTACAACCAGAAGAGCAAGGAAGAATCCTAGACACTTTTCTCTACCAAAACTTTCATTTTAACATTAAGTTTACTATTTGAACTATATACCACCCCCAACTAAAATACAATTGGCAATATGCTTTTTTTAAAATTCCTGATTTAACACAGAGCCCTCCCCACCCTCTACAGGTCTGGCTAATGGCAATCCTTGCCATGTGAATTCAAAGAGTGAATTCTTAGCCTAGGAACCCTCCTTCTCCCCTCTAAAAAAGACTGACTATACTGCTTACTGATACCATGTACACCTCTACCCCGATAAAACGCTGTCCTCAGAAGCCAAAAAAATCTTACCGCGTTATAGGTGAAACCGCGTTATATTGAACTTGATCCGCCGGAGCGTGCAGCCCCACCTCCCCAGAGCACTGCTTTACCGCGTTATATCGGGTCGTGTTATATCTGGGTAGAGGTGTATTAGGATTGACTCAAATGCTTCATGATACTATGTATTAAGGACATTAAATAACATATATATTGTAAAGCAGACAGTTGTAAGTACCCAGACAAGGCTGTAGTGTGTTTTAGAGTACCACAAGTAGCTAGAAAGGTTATACAAGCACTGAATGGCTATGTTTAGCACTGCTGAACCCACTTCCCTCCCTGTTCCAGGAAGGTTTATTCGCCATACAATATTCCTCCTCCCCAAGAGAGCTGGAGGCTCATCACCAGATGGGAATGCGGGGCTGCCAGAGGAAAGTGCAGGGACCTCTCCATTCATTCATATAGTCACTAGCTACAGCACACGGCAGCAGCTGGAGCAGACAGGTTACTGTACTCACAACTAGAGAGAACGAATGGGAGGGAAGAAAGAATACAATCCCCTCAAAGCAGACCTGCTCCCTTGTCTGTTGCAAAGGGGAAGGTCAATATTTTTATGCTGTGTTCGTCTGCTGGAGATCAAGCCCCCAAAGCGGGGGAGAGGGGGGAAGAGCTTCCTTATGACGTGACCAACATCTGTTCCCCACAGTAACGTAGGTCAGAAATAAGGCCAATAGCGGAGTAGAAAGATTTAGGGTGCAGGCAAGGAGGGCCTGGCAGCATGGCAATAACAGGAACACTCCTTTGCAAAGCACTACTATGGAGGAATAACCCAGGAGAGACCGGTCAGCCCTTCCAGTGGGACAAAAGCCCGGAGTGCTGCGGCGGGGGGGGGGGGGGGGGGGGGGGAGAAAGGATATCTGCGGGGCTCATTCTGAGGCCACCAGCCAGGACTGAAACACCCGGGCAGCCAGTGATCTCCGGGATGGTGCAACTCCCTCCACAGAGCTGCGCCCCGCCTCCCTCTCGCTGTATCGGGGGGGAGGGGGCAGCTTCCCTGCTACACGATGCAGGACACAAGGCAGAGGAAGGCCAGATTCATTCATTTCCGTTAAAACTGTCCCACCTCAGGCCGCGCTACATCCCCCGCCCGAGAGATACTGCACGACAACAGATTAGGGGGCTTCCCCTCCTCCACGAGGGCGCCAGCCTGGGGCCTCCTTCCTGCCCTCCCTCCCCCGGAATCCCCGGCCCCGTTCCCCCCCGGGGGGTCACTCACCTGCCCAGCAGATGCTCGTGCTCCGTGCGGATCTTGCCCAGCTCGATCTGCAGCTTTGCCCGCTCCCGAGCCGTATCGTCCAGCGCCCGGCGAGCATCGGCGAGCTCGGCCTCGTAGAGCCCCTTGAGGCCGGTGAGCTCTCGGCCGCGCACCTCCTCTCGCTCCGTCACCTGCAGCTGCAGCACGCTGTTCTCGGTCTCCAGGCTCCGCACCTTGTCGATGTAGACGGCGAGCCGGTCATTGAGGTGCTGCAGCTCCTCCTTCTCCTGCAGCCGGGAGATGCGCGTCGGGCTGAGCGGGGTGCTGGCCGCGCTGCCCCGGGAGCGCTGCCCCACCGGCGTGGAAGTCGCCATGGCGAAGAGCGGGCGATGTGGCGGGGACCGAGGGTGCGGAGCAGCGAGGTCAGGAGGCTGGCGGGAGACAGTGCGAGGGGACGCGAGAGAGGAGATGCGGGGGCTGATCTAAGCGCCCCAAAGCCGTTCAGAGGGGTAAGAGAGGCAGCTGCAGCGCTAGCAGCGGACGGTGCAAAAGCGGTGTGGGGGCGGGGAGCGCAGCGAGGCTGGAACAAGGGAAAAAAGGAGGGAAAATAAAGGGGCCACGGCCGCTCCCGGGTTAAACGAGCACAGAGCGGGAACAGGGGAGCAGAAGCCGCCCCAGCAACGCGCCGAGGGAAAAGACCGGCGCCTGGAGCTGCAAGGACCGAACCCGCCCGCGCGCGCCGGTTCCTTCCCCTCGGGTCGGGCTCAGAATGAAACACAAAACCGGCGGGCTCCGCGCCCCTCCAATATGGCCGGCGCGCGCTCAGCCGGGCCCTCCCAACTCCCGCCCACAACTACGGCCCCCACGTGACCCGTCCTTGCCCAATGAGGCAGCGAGACGGGCCGGGCTCTGCTCTTTTTCGCAGACTGGAAACTAAATTCAAAAGCCGCCAGCGCCTGCAACTGTCAGCAGGCGTGCGAATGGCTGGCGCGCGTCCCACGTCTCCTGGCTCCACCTCTGCGCGCGCTAGCTGAGACACTCTTTCTCTTACGGTCCCTCCGCCCCTCGGGTAGCCCACCCCCTGAACAGAGCAGGGGCCGCCTCGGCTGCTGCGGCCTGGCCGTGTCTTTGTTTCCTCTCTTGTCCCCACCCCGAGAGAGGCCGTTGTACAAACTGACGTGCTAGGGGCTGTGACGGGAGGTGGGTGCCCCTGCGTGAGGGGGTCCAGCTGCATCCCTGCACTTCTCACTCCCCTCGAGTTACAAACCCAACCACAGGCCCCGCCGCACGCCTCCAAGGGTTTGGGTGGGAGGCGCGTGACGTCACTGGGTAGTTTCCCCGCTATTTATAGCGCCAATCCAGGTCTGAGTCAGCTGCGTTCCGCGCTGGGGAGGAAAGGGTTTGCTTGAACCTGGAAAAAAAGTGAGGCACGCCCCACACGCGCCTTGCCAAGCGTCCCACCTTGCCATGCAAACATCGCCCTCCCCTGCACAGCACCACAACACTCACACCTGCACACTCCCTGGCTGCTGCACATTCCCATACCCCGTCGTGCTTTCCTCTGCATGCCCACACATCCACAGGGCCCCATCCTGCCTCGCATCCTGCAACCCGCACAATCTTCTACGCACACACAGACACAACCCATCACCCCACCCATGACCCACAAAACTATCCCCTCACACACAGTGTAACGATGCTGGTTCTGGCAGGACCCAACTGAGAGTGCCAATTCAGGACAAATTGCTCAAACAGGGCAGTTACAGCCCAAGGCTGGGGGTTTTCCACCTCTAAGGCAAACCAAACCAGCCAGACAGTGAAGACTTTGGTTTCACCCCACTGGCTAACCACAAGTCACACAAGCAATTCCCTTAAACACACCAGTTTCCCAGTATCACCACCAGTGCCACTCGTGATGGGGACAAACGGTGATGAAAACCAATACCCCAGTAAAAGAAAAAAGGTTCTCCTGATCTCAAAGGACCAAGCCCCAGAGACCCAGGTCAATATACAAATCAGATCTTACCCACAAATCACGCTGTTGCCAATCCTTTAGAATCTAAAATCTAAAGGTTTATTCATAAAAGGAAAAAGATATAGATGAGAGCTAGAATTGGTTAAATGGAATCAATTACATACAGTAATGGCAAAGTTCTTGGTTCAGGCTTTCAGCAGCGATAGAATAAACTGCAGGTTCAAATCAAGTCTCTGGAACATCCCCAGCTGGGATGGGTCATCAGTCCTTTGTTCAGAGCTTCAGTTTGTAGCAAAGTCCTTCCAGAGGTAAGAAGCAGGATTGAAGACAAAATGGAGATGAGACATCGGCCCTTTTATAGTCTTTTCCAGGTGTAAGAACACCTCTTTGTTCTTACTGTGGAAAATTACAGCAAAATGGAGTCTGGAGTCACATGGGCAAGTTCCTGCATACTTTGCTGAGTTACAAGGCGTATCTGCCTTCTCTCCATGGGTCAATTGTATAGCTGATGGTCCTTAATGGGCCATCAAGCAGGCCAGGCAGAGCTAACACCAACTTGTCTGGGATGTTTCCCAGAAGCATAGCATAAGTTTGAAATACAGACAGTACAGAGCCAATATTCATAACTTCAACTACAAAACTGATACACACATATAGACAACATAATCATAACTAGTAAACCATAACCTTGTCTTAGACACCTCATTTGACCCCCTTTATAGAAGATTTGGTGCCACTATAGGACCTTGGTTGCAACCATGTTCTATATGGTCCCAGATTGTATCAATAACGTCACACACAGCCACATCCTATCACTTCACGAGCCACACAATCTATCCCTTCCACGCACACATTGCCCCCCCCCCCCCCGACATACACACACTTCTATGGCTAGCCCAGCAGACCTGTCAAGATTCACTCATTCAGAAATTGTCTCTTGTGAAACAAAGGTTTTTGCTATATGTATCTCAGGGAGACACCATTCAATATTTGTTTTTCCAGTCTGTAGGATGTGCATATATTTAGAAATACTAAGCCCTGCTCCTGAAAACACTTAACTTATCTTTACTCAAGTGAGTACACTCACTGAAATAAACCTTGCTTTTTCAAACAAACAAACAAACAAAAACCAACTCATTCAATCTGTTTTAGCACAAGCTATTTCTTAGCAGTGACATTTGAAAGCTCTCTATTAAATAGAATCATAGAATTGTAAGACTGGAAGGGACCTCGAGAGGTCTTCTAGTCCAGTTCCCTGCACTCAAGGAAGGACCAAGTATTATCTATAGACCATCCCTGGCAGGTGTTTGGAGATTTTAAAGAGCAGGTTAAACAATGACAAAAATTCCACAATCTCCCTTGGCAATTTACTCCAGTGCTTAACCACCCTGGCAGGAAGTTTTTCCCTAATGTTCAACCTAAACCTCCCTTGCTGCAATTTAAGCCCATTGCTTCTTGTCCTATCCTCAGAAGTTAAAGAGAACAATTTTTCTCTCTCCTCCTTGTAATAACTTTTGATGTACTTGAAAATTGTTATCATGTCCCCGCTCAGTCTTCTCTTGTCCAGACTAAATAAAGCCATTTTTTTCAATCTTCCCATATAAGTCATGTTTTTTAGACCCTTAATAATTTTTGTTGCTCTTCTCTGAACTTTCTCCAGTTTGTCCACATCTTTTCTGAAATGTGTCACCCAAAACTGGACACAATACTCCAGTTGAGTCTTAATCAGCACAGAGTAGAATGAAATAATTACTTCTTGTGTCTTGCTTACAACATTCCTGCTAATACATCCCAGAATGATGTTTGCTTTTTTCACCAACAGTGTTACACTGTTGACTCATATATTTAGCTGTAATCCACTATGACCCCCTGATCCCTTTTCCGCAGTACTCCTTCCTAGGCAGTCATTTCCCATTTTGTGTGTGTGCAACTGATTGTTCCTTCCTAAGTGGAGTACTTTGCATTTGTCCTTGTTTAATTTCATCCTGCTTACTTCGGACCATTTCTGCAGTTTGTCCAGCTCGTTTTGAATGTTAATTAGGGTTGCCAGGTATCCAGTTGAAAAGGGATCCACCCCAGCCCAGTGAAAATGAGCAAATGAGTGAGGGTGGAGAAGAGTAAGCAACAGAGGGGAGGGGGGGAAGATGGAGTGAGTGGGGCAGGGCCTTGGAGAAGGGGTGGGGCAAGGGTGTTCGGTTTTATTCAGTCAGAAAGTTGGCAACCCTAATTTTAATCCTACTCTCCAAAGCACTTACAACCCCTCCCAGCTTGGTATTGTCCACAAACTTTATAAGTGTACTCTCTATGCCATTATCTAAATAATTGATGAAGATATTGAACAGAACTGGACTCAGAACTGATTCTTATGGGACCACACTCGATATGCCTTTCCAGCTTGACTGTGAACCACTGATAACTACTTTCTGGGAATGGTTTTCCAACCAGTTTTGCACCCACCTTATAGTAGCTCCATCTAGGTTGGTTTTCCCTAGTTTGTTTATGAGAAGGTCATGGAAGACAGTATCAAAAGCCTTACTAAAGTCAAGATATACCACATCTACCACTCCCCCCCTCCTTAGTCACAAGGCTTGTTATCCTATCAAAGAAAGCTTTAAGGTTGGTTTGACATGATTTTTTCTTGACAAATCCATGCTGAATGTTACTTATCACCTTATCTTCCAGGTGTCTGCAAACTGATTGCTTAATTATTTGCTCCATTAAAGTGACTAGTTTGTAATTTCCCAGCTTGTCTTTATTCCCTTTTTTATATATGGGCACTATATTTTCCCTTTTCCAGTTCTCTGAAATAGCACAGCATCTAGCCACTGAAGGATTATGATGGGTAAAATGTGTACTCTATGGCAAAGGGCATGGATTCCACAGCACTGTGAGTGTATGAGATGAGAAATTCTGTGGCAGCTGAATTCAGCTGTGTTGATTAAAACCAGCTGAGGATTTGGCCCATGATTGAGTTGACAGTGTTCCCTCAAGGAAGTTTAGATACATATATTGTTTAGGCCTGTCTATACTAGAAAAAAATGTTGTCACTGATTAAGATGCCTGCAGCATTTGTAACACACTCCCTGTCCATGAAAAAAGAAAAAAAAAAGTACTCCCCACATTGCAGAAGTATTGCCAGCACCATGATAGTACCTCCTCTAGGCAAGTCTTAACTCCTCTACCTAGACTGAATCAAATTACTTCAGTGCAGGTGGGGGGGGGGGAGGAGGGAGGATGGGGACTACAGGTGTTGCAGCTAAATCAGTGCAGCCAGCACTCTCATCTCCTTCCCACAGTGCTTTTTTTTTTTTTTTTTTTTTTTTGCCCACAGAGGTGAACAGAGCACAATCTCTTTAGCCATCAGGCCTAAGAGTAGCAGTAATTCCAGTTCTTACTGTTTGCACCTCCCACCAACAACAGAACACAAATTCAAGCAATATACTGTACAGTCCTAATGAAAAATATTCCTAACAAAACAATTTGGGATTTTTGTAATAATAAAATGATTTCATTACAAAATGGTTTTTAAAACATTCTCTTAAAAAATACTTGCTTTCTTGACCCCTGTTAAAAAGTGGGTGAGGAAGAGAAAGTAAAAGGGATTAAAATCGAAAGGCCTGATTCCAACCCACATTACCTCTTTGCATGGAAATACCTGTGGGAGGGGGTTGGTGAGAGAAAAACTCTAGTCTCTGGAGTTTCCCTAATCATTTCACAGGTTTCCCCCACTTTAGTATGAGCCATGGTTCTGCCTGGGAATTCCAGTGATTTTGCCCGGAGATGGGCCACCCATATGGAGTCTGTTTGTTACCGTGCCAGTCCCAGGACTCTGGTACCTCATTCCACTTCCTATACATCTGCACCAGGAGGCTGTTCCCTCCTTTAAGAGAGATTTCCCATTCCCAGGGGGCCTCCTTGATTAAAAGAGTAATATAGTTCCTATGGACAATCACAAACAAGTTCTCCAGTAGTTATCGCCTTTGTTGTTTAATTCCTCTCTCTCTCTCTCTCTCTCTCTCTCTCAAACTTTATTCTGTTTTTTCTATCTTTTCCAGTCTTTTGAAATCAGCAGAACTGCTGGAAAAAGTGAAAACACCATCTCTGCAACATGCTCTGCAACATAAAATTGACAGCAAAGTAGGATTACAGCATTATGTAGTTTTACACTGCAGCTATAGTGAAAGGGTCAGCGTGCACAGGCAATATCAGATCCAAATGAAAATTGAGATATTTATAGGACGACAAGCTGAGGCCCCTGAAGGTGTTTAATGTTGGCTCTGAGTCAATGTTTCTTATTTTTTAAAAATCCTTTAGTCTTCATTTAATCATGGAGGTAATTTTCCCTCACAAAACTTTGTGGTTCTGCTTTGGTCTTGGTATTTCTGGAGCAGAGAATAGCTAGTTTGCCAAGGGAGCTCTGTGTTGGTATGTTTCCTTTCACCTCCTAATTATATAGGTCAGATTTGAGATCTGATATATTTTTCTTCAGGGTATCCTCCTTAACCCTTAAGGAGTCCCAATGATACTCAATTTGTTTCCAGTTGTAATCTTTAACTTGTCATTGGGACCATCATATTTTAGCTCCCTATCTTTCCACCTGAGGAGAACTATATGGGTACTGTGTGAAATATCAGGTTAGCTGGTTTCGAAAAACTATTGTGGTGGTAAGTGGGGCTGGTCAGATCAGTTTATATATTGTTAGAACGCCACATACCCCTCTACCCCTTTATAATGCTGTCCTTGGAAGCCAAAAAATCTTACCGCGTTATAGGTGAAACCGCATTATATCGAACTTGCTTTGATCCGCCGGAGTGCGCAGCCCCGCCCCCGCCCCCGGAGCACTGCTTTACCGCGTTATATCAGAATTCGTGTTATATCGGGTCGTGTTATATCGGGGTAGAGGTGTAGTAAAAGGACAAAGGTTTTTCACACCAAATCTACCAGCTCCCATTTGCAGGGTTAAGACTCAGCCTAATAAAAAACAAATAGCACAAAGGAAGGTGATATTTCCTCCATATGTAGTCAAAGACAATGGACTTTTGCTAAAAGAAATCCTGCAACCACCACCCCATTGTTTTAAAAGTTGCTCCATGTATGTGGGTTAGAACACCGGGTAGCTCTTCAAATTAGCACATCATCGGTTATATTTTTACATCTATTACTTGCATAGGTCTGAGACTTCTTGCTTGTCCCGTTAGTGAAATCTGGTTCATCTTCTGTCAGAAGAAACTCTTTTACAGCCTTTTAAGCTGTGCCTCAGGCTACTATTAGATCATTATTAGACACATTACATATTTTTCTGTAAAGCTGAACATTGTACTGTACCTCTTTGTTCTAGGCATTGTATTGTACCTCTTTGTTCCTGATATGGGGCACATAAATTGTACTATAGACTACTTTTGGAGCCTATCAGTGGCACTCCTAAGTCAACAAGAGGGGTTGCTATTGAGTGACCTCATAAGGCATAAAGGGGCTGAGGACACTGACACCTCAGAGCTTCTAGACTCCGCTGGTTAAGGGACCCACCAACTCCCCCCGCCCCCCTTAACTAGTAGAGAAAAGCCAAGGAATACTGTGCTTATCCTGTTGGTTTACAACTTTTTTTTCTATTTCAATCTATTATAAGTAATTGAGTTCTTTGGCATGCTTTACAACTCTTATAATTAATTTGTTATACATTATATACTCAAATAGCATTCTAATTGCATCCATAGTTGAATATATTTATGGTTATCATAAATTGTAGAGACTATTGCATACTTGCCAGATATTTCCTAAACACATTCTTATTTACTGGTTAAACCATACTATATTAATACTCTTCTATTCTAAACGTACAAAATTTCCATCTTAACTCTGTGGTGTTTGTTCCTCTAATCTTTAACTGGAAACCTAAGCTTTGCACTCATGCAGCTGTTTATAATTAAATTATTAGTTTGTAAGCTGCCATAAATAAATTAATTTATAGAATCAGGCCAAGTCTGGAAGTTTTGTAAGATTAACAGTAGTCATAATCTACAATAAATAAACAATACTTGTTTTTGCCAGTTTTCTCTGTGAGTTATTTAATTAAAATGGGAAATAATATTTTCCTATCTACCTTTTAAGAAGTTAAAAACCAAATAGTTCACTTGATCTGAAAATGGGTCGTGCCTTTGAAGCTAAGTTTTTAGTTAAATATTTAGGAAAGAATGCTCTAAAGAAGATAATCAGTGTGTTTGGGCAGATGTTTTAAATGTCATGTTATACAATCCAATGTTAGTATCAATTTTATCAGGGAGTACTGTATTTTATTAATTTCCATTTGAGAAAAACTACAGATGAGGCTGGAGGAGAAAGTGCTATAATTAGTGCTTTAAATGAGCAGAAGATCACAAGAACAAAATGCCAGAACTTTTTTGTAACAGCAGTAGCTAGTAAATACCAATCAGGACCAATGCTCCTCCCAATTACACCAGTTTTAAACTAGTCTAACTTCATTGATTTCAATTGAGCTACTCTCAATTTATACTGAGGTCAGTGAGAAGAGAATCAGGCTCTCAGTTCCTTATTTATAATATTGCTTCACAGCAAAAGGGGAAATACAGGATAAAGAGTACTTTCCAAAAAACCACACCATAACAAAACATTAAACAAAATTCTGAGCACAGGAAAAACTTGTACATGTTCAGCACTGCTCTCATTCACCTCATTATGGGGCTAATCCAAAGTCCAATGAAGTCCAAAGTCTGATGCTGAGAAAGGTAACAGGAAAGGTTTCTTGTGCAGAATATAATGGTTTAGCTGCTGCTTCTTCTGATTAATGTAGGAATTGTGAATACCCTTCATTTTGCACATTTGTATCCAGGCTCTATAAAGGTGTTAAATTATGAGATGCAGACTGACCTTCCTCTGTTTGTCAAATCTCTGTGACTCTGCACAAGTTCTTGGTCAATTACTTTTAAATTGGTACTGCTCTTTTCCAACAGATATGATGTTCCTGTTGTACTGATGGATGGTTTTATAACACAGTGATGCATGAACTTTTCTAGTCGCACCCCCTCCTTACCATTCATGGAATTTGTCATCACCCTCCCGCAAATCTGAAACTGTTTTTTTTCGTTACTTGTAATCTGAAACTGTTTTTCACCACAGAAGGTGGAGGGGGAACACAAAGACGAGACTATTCATTTGGTTTAGTGTTAGAGCATCTGACTCATTCAAGAGGTTCCGGGCTCTCAACTATTATTATATATGTTGCCGGTTTATGTCTTTTAATATCAATTATTAATCATTACATGACTTAAAAATGAGAATCAAAATTAATTTTAAAAGCATAGTAGGCCTACTGTAGTTATGAAACTTACCAAATTGTTGAAAATCAGCCAGCCTGTGCTTTTATTTGTATGTTTGTTTTTTAAAAGGGTGAAACGCTGAAGTTTCTTTGTGCCCTCTAGAGCGGGGTTCTCAAACTGGAGGTCAGGACCCCTCAGGGGGGTCATGAGGTTATTACATGGAGGGGTCGCAAGCTGTCAACCTCCACCCCAAACCCCACTTTGCCTCCAGCATTTATAAATAGTTATTTTAATTTATAAGGGGGGGTCGCACACAGAGGCTTGCTGTGTGAAAGGGGTCACCAGTACAAAAGTTTGAGAGCCACTGCTATAACACCCCCAGTTTGCGAACCACTGCTATAACATGCTCACTCAGTAGTTGATATATATGTTAATATTTCTTTTCTTTCTCTAGATAATGCAAGTCTTCTGAGTAGGTGTCTGCATAGTACGTGCCTAAAAAGCACTGATGGAGCAGAGTTGCTATGAAGTAGAATCATGTTTTTTTTCTGGGATACTGTAGTGAGGAAAAGAATCTCTGAAGTTGTTTGCAAAAGATAGAGTGGTTTGAAGAATCCTCACTTCAGCATATGGAATAGTGACCGTGTTCTTCCCTGTTGTTTGAACTCAATCAAGCAGAAATGTATCTGTTATATAACTGACTGTGTAAATGCTGCACTGTCCCTGTGTTTCTAATTTCTGCTTCCTATATTTGATAATTCCTATGTACAAGGTCACTGTCAACATACAGCTAATTAGAAAAGGTTCCCCCAAGTAGATAAGGAAGTGTTGTTTACTACTTCTCATAACACAAGAACTAGGGGTCACCAAATGAAATTAATAGGCAGCAGGTTTAAAACAAATAAAAGGAAGCATTTCTTCACACAGCACACAGTCAACCTGTGGAACTCCTTGCCAGAGGATGTTGTGAAGGCCAAGACCATAACAGGGTTCAAAAAAGAACTAGATAAATTCATGGAGGATAGGTCCATCAATAGCTATTAGCCAAGATGGGCAGGAATGGTGTCCCTAGCCTCTGTTTGCCAGAAGCTGGAAATGAGCGACAGGATAGATCACTTGATGATTACCTGTTCTGTTCATTCCCTCTGGGGCACCTGGCACTGGCCACTGTCGGAAGACAGGATACTGGGATAGATGGACCTTTGGTCTGACCCAGTAGAGCCATTCTTATGTTCTTATCGCTTGTGCATGTGTATACTTGGTTCCTTGTGTCAGCACTGCGCATACTCAACAGGAGTGCTTGTGTCATTGTGCAGTGCAATGCACTGTGGGTAGGTATCCCAGTGTGCAACTCACCATTGTCCTGCACACTGTTTTGGAAAGTTTTGGCATTATCTAAACTGAGGATTTGCCCTGGTTACAAATACAGTAACTCCTCGCTTAACGTTGTAGATGTTCCTGAAAAATGTGACTTTAAGTGAAACGATGTTAAGCAAATCCAATTTCCCCATAAGAATTAATGTAAATGGGGGGGAGGGGGTGTTAGGCTCCAGGGAAATTTTTTTCACCAGACAAAAGACTATATATATATATAAAATATATATATAGAGAGATATAGATATATATACAGACACAGTATAAGTTTTAAACAAACAATTTAATACTGTACACAGCGATGATGATTGTGAAGCTTGGTTGAGGTGGAGTCAGAGGGTGGAAGCGGGTGGGATATTTCCCAGGGAATGCCCTACTGCTAAATGATGAACTAGCACTCGGCTGAGCCCTCAAGGGTTATTAATTGTTATTAATGTAGCCTACACTCTACAAGGCAGCACAAATGGAGGGTGGGGAGACAGCATGGCAGACAGAGACACACACCCTGTGTGAGAAAGATAGATTGCCCCTTTAAGTACGCTGACCCCACTCTAAGTACACTGCCTTGTCAAGTAGATCAGCAAGTTGAGACAGCAGCTGCTCCCAGGAAGCTCCCTCCATCCTGAGCCCTGTTGTGTCATCCTCCCCCCCATGGAGATGGGGTAAGTGGGGTGCAGGAGCAGGGGGGAGGGAGACACCCTGACATTACCCCCCGCCCCCTGCACAGCAAGCAGGAGGCTCCCATGAGCAGCTCCAGGCAGAGGGCAGGAGCAGCATATGGCAGTGAGGGGAGGGACAGCTGAACTGCTGGCAATTGATAGCCTGCTGGGCGGCTGCCGCACAGGTAACTTAGGGGAGCGGGGAGCTGATAGGGGGGCTGCCGGTCCACCCTGGTTCCAAGCCCCCACCAGCTAGCTACAACAGGCTGCTCTTTCTGCAAGCAGTGGACAAAGCAGGCGGCTGCCAAAGGACCTTATAAGGGAGCATTGCACAACTGTAAACAAGCATGTTCCCTAATTGATCAGCAACATAACAATGAAACAACATTCACCCAGACGACTTTAAGTGAGGAGTTACTGTATTGGTGGTCAGCCATCAGTTTAACTACACTAATGCGAACACCTAATCTAGACATACAAAGCACCCATAACACCTGATTTTCATCAGTACAATTTACCTCAGGCTTGGTCTACACTTAAAATTTAGATTGATTTACTTAAGCACCATATTTAAGCTGACCTCATCCCTGGTATAGATGCAGCTAGGTCGGGAAGATGCATTACCTACATCAATGGAAAAACCCCTCAGTTTCAAGCTGGGGTGAGCTGAACTGGTGCAAACACCTTAGGGATTTGCACCATTTGCTGGTTACCAATGGCTGAAACCTCCATGTAGACAAGACATTATATTTTATATCACCTCTCTCTTGTGTACTTGAGTAGATAAGGAATGTCAATGTTTGTTCTCACAGTGTGACAACTTGAAAACACTGTAAGTATTTGCAAACTGAAAATTTATGTTAAAGCAATTTAAAGTTGGCCTTTTTACTGAGTCATTTTATACAAGATGAAAACTTGATTTTAATTGAAAAGAAGATCAGGAGGATCATGCCCCAGTCACTTCCTTCTCTCTTAGGTCCCAATTCTGCTCCATTTGAAGCCAATGAGATTTTTGCCATTGACTTCTAGGCGCAAGATCAGGCCAATCAACACAATAATAAAGAGCTCTTTGTTTCACCCTAATCTTATTATTGACACATTTATTGAGAAGCATTTATATCATTGCAGTCTCAATCTGAACAATTCAATGGACAATAATATTTAAATTTGGGTCATAAAAATGAGGCTGCTTAATGATATTATGGTCATAACTAATCTTTTTAGTGTCTTCATTATACCAATTAATTGTCATGTATTTGTCTTTCTTGCAGTGCCAAGTAGGGACCCCTTGCTTCAATATATTTACATTTCTAATTTTTTTTGGAGACTGCAGTTTTTGTGATTTGAATGAAAGGTTGATTGTATGGCAGCATCTCCTAAGAATGATTTACTTTCAAAATGTATTTTTTTTTTTAAATGTAAGAAGATATAATTTTAACATTAAGGGAAGATGAGTTCCATACTTCATATTTTTTTGGAGAGTATCTGGAAAATGTGGTTTCCTATAGCACTATATACTCTTTAATTTAGTAGCACATAAATATAGTACAACTTCTCAATATTCCTGGTGCACAAACAGGCAATTCTAACAAAAGCAATAAAATCCATCTATCAATAGCCTCTTGCACTTTTGCTGCCATGGTAGCTGGCAGCATTCAGAACAAACCTCACTTTGCAAGTGTATGGCTTCCTAAAGTAGTATATTCCCTTTGGTGAAAATTTGCTATGGGCTGATTGCTGCTTTTTCTCTGTCATTCAGTTTAACATTAAGAAGAACTAAAGTAAATGGAGGTTTGCTTGAGACAAAAGTCTTCAGACATATCCAGTTCAGACTATAAATCTGTTCCAGTACTTTACACGGTCTTAGCTACATCTGTGGAATCAACTGTTTCCACCTGTTCTTCAGTCTAGAGCAGTCTACCATGTCAGAAAATGTAATAATCTTTTCTCACAGTTCAGTTACTGTGGTAGTGAATTATGAGACAAAGGATTATGGATGTTTCTGGCAAGCAATATCACCACTCATGCAAGCATTTTTAAAATACTTTGAGAGCAAAGAAAGATTCTCAAATGCTATTGTCTATTAAACATTACACGAGAACTTCTCTCTATTAGCTACACTTCTAATCCTTGGATGACTGTATATAAATACCACAATGTAACTAAAACAAGCTACTATGGTCAATTTTGCAATTTTGAAAACAAAATGCAAAAGATGCATTTGGCATGTTGCTGTATAGTCCCCATACTGCCTTTATTTTCTCTTAGCTATAATAGTAAAATTATATCTCGCTCTCGTACACCTCTGCCCCAAGATATCTGAATTCAATTCAGATTAAAAACACTGGAACTTCCTTCGTCTGACTTCTATAAAATAAAGAATAAAAAATAAAATCATCTTAATAGTTTTATCTACGGAGTGGGCTGTGCCAGGTGCTTGTAGTACAGTTTAATTTAATAATGAAATCAATGTAAAAAGCAGTCTAATAAAAAGCTCAGAAGCTTTATGCAGGATGTTAACTCCTAGAGTGTGGGACAACAGAAGAGCTGTGCATCTGTATGCAGGGTCATATATCTTGCAACACTGCTATAGTCTCTCAGACAGTCAGAGTGTAGAGATCTGGACACTGAATGGCTATGATATATAAACATAGAGTTATTATGTAAATCAGTTGGAAAGCAGAGACCTATATAACTGGGAAATTAGGGCCTAATTTTTAGATATGCGGAGCACCTCCAGTTCCATTTGACTTTGGCTAGAATTGTGGGTGCTCAGCATCTCTGAAAACAGAGAATGTTAATGAGGTAGTAATTGTGCTCTGATTGACAACTTTAAGTACAGTGAATAAAATATAACATGATGATCTCCACTATGGTTCATCAGCAGGGATTGAACCCGTGACCTCTTGTGCTAAAAGTATAAGCTTACTAAACAATTCTTAAATCTGCTATTGGAAGCTGCAGCAGACTCTTATGTGGACAACCACTTTATGGCAAAATGGGTTACAATAATAAGAATTTATTAAATTTTTGTAGTAAAGAATGTCTAGTTTTATTGATTCAGGAGGTAAATATGTGCAGAGCTTAATATTTAACTCAAGGGATCCTAGATCTTGTTATTCACCAAAACAATAAATCATTATGCAATAAACATTATTATATGCATGTGAGAATCTAGACTTAGAATTTGATCTAATTGAATAAACTCCCATCAGATTTTATCTTTTTAAATTAACATTACAAGGACAAAATCCTCCTCTGTTTTATGATGCAACTTTGGACACAAGGCACAGGTAGCCTCTGATGCACCCCAGCTTCCCAACAGTCTCACAGAAGCCAGGCCATATTTTTTCCTGGTACTGTTATGCATTTAGCGAAGTATTCAGTAGAAATGACTTCCACACCCCCAGGTTGCAAGAACTCTTCTGCAGATTCTTTGAGGTGTTATAAAAATGACCTGACCCTTGCCATTTTTAGTACACCTCTACCCCGATATAACGCTGTCCTTGGGAGCCAAAAAATCTTACCGCATTATAGGTGAAACCGCATGATATCGAACTTGCTTTGATCCGCTGGAGTGTGCAGCCCCGCCCCCCTGAAGCGCTGCTTTACTGCGTTATATCCGAACGTATTCGTATTATATCGGGTCATGTTATATCGGGGTAGAGGTGTAATTGCTGCCTTTCATAGAGTGACAGGAAAAGGTAATAATGCTCACAGCAATAATGAATGCCACGTTCATTGCATTGAACATATAAAAAATTAAGTCAGAGTTCGTACCATTAACTGACAGTAAAGGAAGAATTGTTCTCTCTTCGACTGTTTTCAAAATGTACTTGGCACCAGTGATTGCAGTCATGTGTATGTTCTAACCTCTAGTGTCCAGTGAGTAAGTTTTCTCAAAACAGACAGCACATTACTCCAGCATGAATGGGCAATTAATAAGCCATACCAATAGCAGCAACCCAAATGTGATCTCTGTGTGACTAGTTGGATTCTTTTCACAGTGTCTATGTAGAAAAATCTCTGCATTAAGCATCTTCACATAACTTTGATATGACTTTGTATTATGCCTCTATTTTCATACAACTTTGTATCAGATCCTTATATAGAAAACTTTGTATTGAGCCTTGGTATAATGTTAAAAAAATGTCTTTTTGCTAGGAGTAGAATAAAATCTCCCCCCACCCCCTTTTTAAGCAATTGCCCTGTTGAATGAGCAAGGCGTGGAAGGCAAGCATCTCCAGACAGCTGCAACAGTTGGAGAGGGGATGGAAGCCAGACCCAAAAACAATAAAACTTGTCAAGTGGGCTCACTAAAGAAGAGCAGACATATTGATGGCCTTGGGGGTTAGAAGCAAGCACCTTCTTTTGAAAACACCCTCTTTGAACAGCATTGGGACAACACCCAGAAAAAAGCAGTACAAAGGACCAACGGACACAGATACAGATTTTGAATCTGGTATAGATTTGCATGAGAGGGAAGCTACTATAAATGCGAGGTGTCTTGCAGAGGACCCCGGGTCTCGTCTTGTCAACATGGGAGCATCGATCTGGATCAGCAGAAGCCCGGCTCCACCCCTCCCCCATCTAACTCACCTGGCCAGTGAAGTTAAGGGGAGCAACTAATTGGTAACAACAACAAGACGGAGTGTGTGTGTGTGTGTGTGTGTGTCTGTGTATTTGAGTGCATGAGTGTAATATAGATCATATGCATATGATAGTGTTGACTGATGCATGTATTACCAATAAATGTGGCGTTTGCTGTAGTCCCCCTGAAAAGATCCTGTGCAGTACTTTAAGTACGACATCTACATCCGTCAGAGTCTGATGCTTGCCCATATGTTTAGCAATTTCCCTACAATGAAAAAAAGTTAAGTGCTCTGTGTTTCTGATTGCAATTTCTTGGCATTACTGATATTGCATTCAAGTTATGTCTGTTTTCCCCTGGGAAATAGCATTACCCGTCTACTTATTAAATTTTACACTCACCAGTTTACCGGCTGGCACAAGAAGAATTTTTGGAATCCTGAAGATTAGCTCCTCATAGTTTAATGGATCTGGGTATTCATTTCAAATGGTATTTAACAAAGGGCCAAATTCCATCCTGGGAGGCGTGAAGCTTTGTTCTTACTGACTTCAATAGGATCTTCACTTGTTCAGCAGAGGGCAGAATTTGGCTTTAATGTTTCTTATAAAAGGCTCTTGGTGCATATACATGCATTTTTCAGGTTTCAGAGTAGCAGCCGTGTTAGTCTGTATCCGCAAAAATAACAGGAGTACTTGTGGCACCTTAGAGACTAACAAATTTATTAGAGCATAAGCTTTCGTGGGCTACAACCCACTTCTTCGGATGCATCCGAAGAAGTGGGTTGTAGCCCACGAAAGCTTATGCTCTAATAAATTTGTTATACATGCATTTGTAAAAGCAAACACTGTGTACTCCTCTTGAGGGTATTGTAACAGCAAGTAATGTCAAGAACCACAAAGAATGAAGAAAGTAAAGTATAATAACTTGGGTTAACAATTTCTCTGCTTGCAAAAGCATTTTATATTTAGTAAGCAGAAACTTCATCTTATGAGCAAAATTAGATGTGCTTTTTATAGTCCACATATGGAAAAATGGAAACTGTTTCCACTCACAAATTATTTATTTAAATAACTCTCTTCTCCTGCAGAGGATGGTATAAAGAAACTGTGTAATAAATGAGGTAACTGTTAAGGTGATGATAGGATGTTGCAAGAGGAATCTCTTGTTACAGTATGAAATATATTTAAATGTTTTGGAAGGATCTAATTCCGAGCTTCCTTTAAAACTGTCAAATAGTGGCACAACTGATTCACCAGATAAATTCAAAGACATCTGTAATAAATTCTTTTGCCTCTGGGCTAACGTTTCCTTAACATTTTACAGTAATGAATCAACATTTTGAAAATACACAATATAATAGGGCAATCGTTGACCTGAAAGATGTCTATTCCATAGATCTACATCCAAAAAATCCAGAACAAGATCTGTTGCTCACTCTTATCCATTCTTCTCTTCATATAGCTTAGCTTTCCTGGCCAAACATGGTAAGGTTTCTGACTGCTCTTGCTGTGCCAAAGCACCTCCAATCCCTCTGTAGTTACTAATTGCTACAACACAGAACAGTGGAGATACACTGTGTAATATTCATTCTCCTTTCTTCCTGTCAGAGAGAAATTCAGCCTTGTGTAGAGGACCAGTACAAGGTCTACACCCCACTTAAGCAGCATTGCCAGCTCAAGCATTCAAAAATCATGGGTCAGGTCCCCCCAAAACATGAGATTTAAAAAAATAATACATTGTAAGTGTTTTTAAATTTGTCTTCTGTTTTTTGAACCTTGTGGGGTCTCATCTTCAAAACTTCCTCTGCAATAATGAGGGCTAGACACTTTTAAAAATAAATAAATCTGAATTTCTTACATAATCACTTCACTGCAGGACCTAGCGCTTTAAGAAAAAACACAAAACGCCACAAGAGTCATGATAAAACCATGAATGTTAGCAACACTGCTTAAGTCCCACTTACAACCTCAAAATAGAGGTTAAGTAGGACTCAAATGGGACAGTGGCCTAATTCTGGTCCTTTGCAAATGCAAGAATTTCATCCTCAGTGAGTAATAGCTTGGTAGGAAAGTGTTGCATATTGGCACAACTTAATCAAAATAAATTTAGGAACACATTCAGAGCAGCAGCACAAACATTACATTTATATTTTTTAAAATAGCATGAAAAACATTTTATTTGCTAACACAGCATTCCTCCTGAGTCAAAGATGAGAAGAAGAAAGAAGCTTAGAATGTCAGGATCCTCCAATAGTTAGAGATCAGGGAGTTAGAGAAATGAGCCAGTCACTTTCATCCTAATTTTTAAGTATGCTTACATTTTTGTTTGGGCCTGAGTTGCTCATACAATTTGCAATACCTTGCACACACAACCCTGATTTGAGTAATGTAATGCACAATGTATATGTTCAGAAGTACATTGGCATAACACGGGTACCGCTACACACACACACAAATGGAAACATTAAGTGACAACATAAGGTAATAATCCTGTTCCCAACACAGATTGTGATCAGGGTTTCCACTCATCTTAGTGGAATCTTTTAGGGCCTCTCACAGTCCTCTGCTACAATTACAAGCATGTTCTCCCAGCCCTCTCCTGGTCCCTGGATCCTGCATCTATATACCATAGCTGGTAATCATCAGACCCAATCACCTGATGCTGCTCAGATGGCCCAATGATTCCCAGTACCTCCCAGCCAGGATCCTCTCCAGAACAGAGCTGGCTACTACCCAGCTTCTCTGACCTTTGAAGAGGCAGACCACCTTGTTACAGGTTTCTTCCACCTCCTCTTGAGGGAGGAGCATCATACTTGTTATTATACCAAGAAAAACCTGTTTAGACTAGTTAGAATCTGTGGGTCAGATGCTACTCTTAGTACAGTGGTTCTCAAACTTTTGTACTGGTGACCCCTTTCACGTAGCAAGCCTCTGTGTGTGACCCCCCCCCCCCCCTTATAAATTAAAAACACTTTTTAACATATTTAACACTATTATGCTGGAGGCAAAGCAGGGTTTGGGATGGAGGCTGACAGCTCGCGACTCCCCATGTAATAACCTCATGACCCCCTGAGGGATCCCAACCCCCAGTTTGAGAACCCCTGTCTTAGTATATGCCACTGTAAAGATGGAGTAACCCTTGGACTTCACTGGAGTTATGTTTTCTGCATGCACATTTTTTTTCTAGTATCAGAGGGGTAGCCGTGTTAGTCTGGATCTGTAAAAAGCAACAGAGGGTCCTGTGGCACCTTTAAGACTAACAAAATGTTAGTCAGCTCAAACTCCTGCCAAAGCCCAAGTGTGGGATACAATGTGTGACAAAGATCCATAATGAGGGACACAGAAAAAAAGTAACAGAGGGTCCTGTGGCACCTTTAAGACAATGTTAGTCTTAAAGGTGCCACAGGACCCTCTGTTACTTTTTTTCTGTGTCCCTCATTATGGATCTTTGTCACACATTGTATCCCACACTTGGGCTTTGGCAGGAGTTTGAGTTGTTATTCTCAGCTGATATTAACAGGAATAAAATTAAATGCAGTCCCTTTTTATCAAAAGAAGGAAATCAAACTGGGGAAATCAACACAGCACTCACATTGCTAAACACAGCTTCAACTGCCATCTATGGATTTACTATGGAAATTCATGCTCAAACTGCATAAGAAAAACAAATTAGCTTCTCACTAAGAAATCCACATTACCTCTCACTCATGTAAGTCAATCACCAATTGATCAGTTTTTAAAACCAAAGCCATCTGAGTGTGACTTTTCAGTTGGTGAATGGCACATCCAGCTTAGTTCAGTAAGAGAACATAGCTTTAAATGGAAGAGAAAATAATTTTATAATAAAGATTGCAATGACTGGGTCTGCTAGAAGGTACCCTCTAGAGCACATCCGACAGAGAGCCATAACCTAAGAGGATTCATAATTTAGCAGTAATCTTGTTTGTGGCATGTTCCCCTCTTCCTCCAGATCTGATGGAAACGCCTTCATCCAACTTCTGTGGGTTTGGGCTCTGGGGAATGGGAAAGGACAGGAGCAAGACTTTTGAAGAAACTGTTTCCATGCTTCATCAGAATGCTGCTTAGCTAAGAAAAGCTTGGAGTAAGAGTGACACTCAGTGGAGGGAGAGGAGAAATGGTGTCTCTCAACATTATTCTATTCTCCTATGTCTTGCTATTTTTCATTTTCCTGTAGATGTGACAAGTTAAAAATACAGACAAGTCCCAATACCCCTAAACTTTGATTTTCTAGGTTTTACAGTTAGCACTTAAGGCACCATATAACCGGAGTTACCTACTCTGGCTTCGGTCCCTATGCTGTCTCATTACAGGAAATCAAACTTCAGACAGCAGGTGTTCCTCAGTACAGCTCCCCTTTTGGGAGTCTGGTGTATTAAAATAAAGTTCAAAACAACAGAGATCATCTTCCACCCCATCTTCCCAGACCGTCATGGCTCACACCCTTGATCCACGAATAGGCCTGTCCCTAGTGAAGCTTTCCTTTTAGCTGGCTCCTGCTCCCTGCAAGTCCCTTGCCAAACATTTCTACCTAGGAGCTCTGGAAAGTTAGCCACCCTAAGCCTCATCACTGGCTCCTTTCTGGCTATTCTGCTACTTTTTAATCGAGTATTTTCTCCTGAATGAACTCAGGCTAACTTCATATGCCCCAGCAAGACTGATTTTTAGTTAGATAGCCCCCATCATATGACTCACATTCTTTCCCTTCACTCATGGAGGGAGGGAGGGAGGCTAAGCATGGCACAGGTTACACTTCAAAGGGACATACCTCTGAAATAAATGGAACCAAACCCCTGTCCCAAGCACAAGGTATTTGAAATCAGGATTTGGATCTAAATTTTGCAGCTCAGACTTATCTCTAGTTAAAGGTGATCAAGCTCATCCTTCTGTAGGAAATGAGGACACTGAGGGACAAATGCAATGGTGCCTGGGTTGCAAGATTCTGGAGACACACTTACATGTCGAGGAACACAAATGCACATATAAACAAAAAGAACAGGTGGTAACATTTTCTTTCTTATTACTCTTAAAGAAATAGCAGTAGCAAAGTTTGTAAAAGAAAATTACTTTTTCAACACAAATATGAAAAGCATTGTATAAGTAACCTTAAATCAACTTTTGTCTCCTTCTAGTCATGATTCCATGCTTTATCCAGTACCTGCCTCCCCAGTGCCTGGAATAGCCTGCTTCTCAATGGCCTTGTCTACACCTTCCACTTTTGCTGAATTACCACTGCAGCTCCATTGGTGCTAACAACCATGGGAGCAAGACAGATCAGCCACAGACATTTTAACACTATGCTTTCTGAGCAGAGTTATTAAACAATTCTGTGTTTGTCCAGCACCTAAAACACTGGGGTCCTGGGCCATCACTGGAGTCCTTGGTGTTATGATAATACAAATAAATACAATAATAATATGACACTGGTAGTGAGTTTATACTAGTGCTCATGGCACTGCTAGTACCAATGGTGCTGCAGCAGTATGGCAGCAAATGTGCGATATCTGGAGAAAAGGGCAGCCACAGTTCTCTGTGTAATTCACCTTATTTGCTTCCTTTAAATCCCTCCTCAAAATTTACTTGTTGAATTAATTTTTCATCATACTTTCATCTCTGGGGCTATCTATCCAACTTTGCTGCCCAACTGCAAAGTTAATAGACAAATAAATTAAAAAACAGTGAAAACCCAAGAAAAATATGAAACAAATACAAACTAAATGATTTGTACCTTGGAAAATAATGCTCCCTAGAGAAGCTTTCCCTTTCTCCTTATTCTGTTCTTTCCATCTTCCCCTGATGGCAGTCACCATTTTCCTTTGAGTTATGTCTATTTTATTTTATTTGTGTTTCTATAGCAACCATCATAGTATCTAAGCATTTCATAATATTAAAGATGCAGAGTTCTCTCCCTTTCTCCTTATAAGCCAATTTCTTTTATTGATAATAATATGACTTAAAACTTATTTATTTATAGATCTCAATTCTCTTCAAAAAATGTGGGTAAGCAGCATTATTAGCTCCATTTCACAGGGGGGAAGCTTAAATTTCAGAGTCCAAGATGGCAGCCTCAGATATTCCCAAAGTATCATCTTTATAAGCCACCACGGTCCAATCCATTAATCTCTGTCTCAGAGATTGTAAATCTGTCAGGACATAGATCTTGTGTACAGGAAAGATGGCTAAATGGATGGCACTGTTCCTCTCTGCTTGTGAGACCACCTCTGCAAATGATCCACATGTCCCTGGGATGCATGAGAAAAGAGCACAGAACCAGAGGTGAAGGAAGGAAGGGAGGTGGAGGAAGAAACTGTGGTGGAGCCAAACCGATTGGCAAGCCCCCACTGAAAACTCTGAGCCTGTCTGCAGGAAAACTCATGGTGAATTAATGCTGCCAGTGATAGCTGCAGAACTCAGAGCTGTGCTGCCATGGCTGGGGATCGGGGGAAAGTCCTTCCATACAGTTAGCTGGATATGTAGGTTGGGGAGACCTCAGCCTCTTCTTCTTGTTTGGGCCCCACCCTCTTCCCAAGGCTCACCCCATAGACTAGGCAGGAGAATGTACAGCCTTCATTGCAGCTGCAGAACGTAGGCATTAATTTGCTCCACTTCCATTTGGCTAAACTGGGAGAACAGACGCCTTTGACTACCTCATAAATCTAGGGAAGGAAAGAATGCAGCCAATTTGTAATACGGAGGCACTGAGGAAAGAGATAGAGATGTTAAATTAAAAAGAATCGTGTAAATGTTTGAGACAACTTCATCTGTGGGAGATTCCACACCTGTACTCCAGATGTTGCTCTTACTCCAGTTAGAAGTGTTTTGACAATAAGAGCAATTTTTAAAATGTTTTGTTTACTAGTACAGAAATGTGACATTGAGACTCTTTCTATGGCTGAGCACATTCTGTCCAGAAATGACCACCCAACCAAACTCACTACAATACAGAGCTAGAGCATGAATAACTCATCGCAAAATGACACCTTAATCATACAAGAGGTTAAATCCACCTCTGAAGTTCATGTTGAAGATAATGAATGACTTCACTAAAGAAGCAGAGATTCTTATGCAACTAAGAATGTTCTCTCAAGCAAACTAATCCTGAGTCCTTCTTATGGGGGGGGGGGGGAACTGAAAACAAGAGAAATTAAGCAGTTAGCAGACAACAGACAGCTCAGAATAGCAAAATCGAATAAAAAATAATACAAGAAATACTAAGCAATTTACTAACAGCATGCGGGTTTAAAATGACAGAGTGGTGATTGTATAAGAAAAGCAGAGCCAACTTAAGAAAAAAGAAAATGAAATATAATTGCTACCATCAAATATTAATTTGGCAAAACTGGAGCACTCATTGTTAAGTGCTTTACCAGCCTTAACTATTTAATCTTGCTACTATTCCTGGGAGGTAGTTATTACATACCCTTTTTAACAGATTGGGAAACTGATGCATAAGAGGATATGAGACTTGTCCCATAGCAACACAGTCCACCAGTACAATCACTAGTATGGGGATCCTATTTGTTGCCCTGAACTTAATGGGCAGATTTTTATGGTTTGGCTGAGCTATGTTCACTGTAAAACCAGAGAGGGGGCGAAGGGAAAAGGTGACTTTGCAAAACTCTCGGTCTGGGCCTCATCATAAAATAGAGCTGCTACAGGGCTCTATTTTACACCTAGCTACTCACAGCTTCAAATCAGACAGGTGTAGAAGAGCTCTAGTCACATTTCCTTTTTCTGAGCCATGTCCCATATTCTAGGAGCTGGTGCTGGAGGTATCAGAGGCACTCTGGTATCTCTGTGGCAACTGACAATTCGCCTAGGCAGAGGAAATCCTCCTCGGCTGGTTAATGGTAGGTTAACGGCCATGAATAAGGCCCAGTGACTCAAGAAGGAGCAGAAGGATGTAGGTGGACATCTAAGAACCCATTTAGCAGGCACATGTGAATGCCTCCCTGGAACTCCTGGGTAGAGATTGCACACCTGTTACTACATCCCATTGTAGGATGTATCTTGTGGGGCCAGCTCCACAGGCTGGTGCATAAGGGGAACAAAGTCATGGCTCCACCTCCTCTCAAGCCCTTTTGGGGTGCCATGTGCTCTCAGCAGAGTAGAGATGGAGCAGCCCCTGTGCTGCTGTGAATGCAGGGCTACAATTTTGCCTGCCCTTAGGTGGGTTATGCAAGGAGTGGGGAAAATTTGTTATACACTCATCCTTCCACCCCCACATAAGGCCAGGGACAATATGGTCCAAAGAGAGCATTGAATAGGGAAGGACTTTCTTCTGAAGTCAACTTTTTCCTCCAAGACTCTGATGCTACTAAGACAGGTTTGTTCCGCACTATGGATGCAGTCTTGCAATGAGCTGCATGCCTACTGACACCTGACCCCTCACAGGATCCAGACCTAAACTTTATATAGCATTATTTTTTTCTTCACTGTTTCTTCACCATTATATTAAAGAGCTTCAGGACCAAAATTAAAATATGAGAGAAGCATTTTGTTATTACTCTGTCTTCAACTATAGTCCCCAGACAAGCAAGCCCATCCCCGTGGCCCAGCAGTAGTACTCTACCAGCTGAGACATTTTGGGTCAATTCACTGTCTTAACCCCTTTCTCTCTGGGTCCCCTTCACTTGCAGAATATACAGGCTTATTGTAATTTGGTGTGATCACATCTAATAGTGACATTTTATTTTCCCCTCATTGCATTTCTTAGTGACCAGTGAGTGAATTAAAAATAAAAAGTCATTTAGAACAGTGGTCTCCAAAGTCGGGTGCGCAAGATGATCCATTGGGGGGCGTGGCAGGAGGAGTGCCGCCAGAGGGGGGGGGAAAAAAAGGGCGGCCGGAGGAGGGAGGGAACGAGCGAGCGGGGAAGCTGCCCCCCCGCAGGCATGGCCACCTGGAACGCAGGGGCTTTAGGGGCTGCAGGGCCCTGGGCTAAGGGGGCCCCGGGGCCCTGGCCTGCAGCTCTAAAGCCCCTTTCAGAATGCGGCCCTGAGTCCTCCGGCCCGTGGAGGAGCAGGGGCAGCTGCGCAGCCAGAGGCCGGAAAGAAGCGGCACTTTCCCCTTCAAAGCCGGCTGGAGAGAAGAGGCGCTTTGAAGGGGAAAGTGCCGCTTCTCTCCGGCCGCTGGCTGCGCAGCTGCCCCTGCTCCTCCACGGGCCGGAGGACTCAGGGCCGCATTCTGAAAGGGGCTTTAGAGCTGCAGGCCAGGGCCCCGGGGCCCCCTTAGCCCAGGGCCCTGCAGCCCCTAAAGCTCCTGCGTTCCGGGTGGCCCGGGGGAGGGGGGCGGGGGGACGCAGCTCCCAGAATCGTGGCCATGGGGGCGATGCCACACTGCGCAGAGCCACCTGCACACCCCCTGCACCAAACAGGAGCTGCCCCAGGTAAGTGCTCTGCACCTCCTGCCTGCTCCAGCCCTGAGCCTCCTCCCGCACCCCACCCTCAGCCCCTCCCGAACCCTAACCCTAATCCAGACCTTCGAATCGCTGTATCACAAAGTGTTAAACCAAGATTTTCAGAAATAATGAAGCATATTCAATCACATTGCTCTCACTAAAAAATATTAATAATAATTTTTTTGTGAGAGCAAAAAGGTTTTTTGTACCAATAAATAAAATACAATAAAAATTATTTTAAAAATATTGTTTATTTCATCTTTATCTCATCCTTTATTAATTTATATTTTTTGTATGTTTTATAATGTACATAATATTATATTAGTATAGTAGTACATGTATATAATTTATACATAAATAAATATACATATATTGGGGGTGCGTGCTCAAAAAATTTTTACTGATAGGGGTGCGCAATCAAAAAAGTTTGGAGACCACTGATTTAGAACACGAAGAACATTGCACAACAGATATATGATAGGTGACACTTTTGGGAGCCCTGAAGATGATGGCGTCTCTTCAAATGCTTGACTTCAAATGCAAAGAAATCAGACTACTAAACCAATTAGACTGTGTATCTAGTACCCACGTCTTAAAATAAATTACACACAGAAACTTATGTTAAAAGAGCACTAAGGTTGCAAAATCAAGCACTCAATAGTTCAGAAATGCCAGAATGTTAATTCCACCCCTCATTTGATTCTGGGCTGCTTCAGGGGCTGAAATGCTACTGAATGGCCTTTGGAGTAACTTAGGTCCGGGAAGTGCCCTAAATTACAGCAGCCTCTCCTGGACTGCCTATGGGCAGCCATGCTACCAAGAATGCCCGTAATGTTATGCCCTGCTGTTGTGCAGTGGCCTGTACTCTAAGTTGTTCAAGGTAAAGGTCCAGCTCAGCCTGTTATATACAATTCTTTATACAGGTCAGTAAAAGTTAAAGACAGATGAATGAGTTCAAATTAAAGTCTACTGATGCAACCCAAGGATTGTGTTGAGATCATGACTGGTAAACAAGAGGAGAATGGAACTGGAAATTAATGGCCTAACACTGGTGCATTGGAAATGAGGTCTAATTGGTGGAGCAAATAATGAGGGGATAGACTATTGCACCCATCACTCCCTTTTGGGGTCCTTAAAAAAAGACCTTAGGTGGGGATGTGAAAAACACTGGGGACAGTTGGACTGAAGGGCAAGGTTCACCATGTCAGCCGCTCTCACCATCTCTTGGGGACCTGGGATCCACCCTGACATTCTGGGCCTTCATCATTGTGATCCTGAAAGATGTTCAGACTAGACTGGGCCAGAGACAGGGGACTGATGACATCACCGCTTCCTAGGGTGACCAGATCGCAAGAGTGAAATATCAGGACATATTGGGCGAGCGGGGGGGGGGGGGGGGGGGGGGAAAGAGACAGACAGACACAGTGCACAGCCCTGTCTGGAGCCAGAGGCACACTGGTCCATGTGCTACCAGCGTACCCCTTCCTGTTGGGGGTGGGCCCATGCTGAGCCACACAGCTCTCCTGCCCAGCACCCCCTGGATCCACTATGCCCAGAGCCCCCCTACAACCCTTCCACCACAAATGCAGTGCTGTGCACACACACCCCCGCCCAGCGCCACCCCTGCCCACAGCCCCACCACAGCTGCCCAGCACCCCACACAGAACCGCCCACTCGCTAGTTTCCCAATACACACAGATTTCCCCTCCCTCCCTTCCTTCCTCCCTCCCAGTGCCCTTCCCCACGGCCCCACCACCACAACCACACAATGCCCCACACAGACCCGCACTGCCCAGTGCCCTGACACACACAGATCTCCCCCACTGCCCAGCACCCCCCAACAGGCCCCCATTGTCTAGCACCCCAAAACACACAAACCTCCCCCACTGCCCAGCGCCCTCCACACTCTCACAGCCCAGCACCCCACACACACCTCCCAGACACTCACTCCGTAACACCCTGCCCCCTTCCCTGGCCGCACTCACCAGCCCTGCTGGGAGGTCTCTGGCTCCTAGGGTGAGAGCGGCGAGGGGAGTCTCCAGACTCTCCATGTGCTACGCCCGCCATAAGCGCGAGCTCCGTGGCTTCCATTGGCCGGGAAAAGCGCCAATGGGAGCTGCCGGAGCTGCAGAGCGGGGCTTGCAGGCGCCGGCAGCATGCAGAGCCCCCCGCACACTAAGAGCCAGAGGGACCTGCAAGGGGTGAGGTGGGGAGTCGCAGCGGTGCTCACCTGGTGCGGCTCCTGTCCCGGGAAGCATCCGGCAAGCTGGTCCCTCTGGCTCCTAGGGTTGCAGGTCGGGTCGGGTGGGGAGGAGGGGCAGAGGGCTCTCTGCCCGCTCCCGGTGCCTGCAAGGCCCGCCCCTGCAGCACGCGGCGCTCCTGCCGGCGGGTGGGCGCTGGGAACTGCCCCAGGAAGTGGTGAGCGGCGGCGCCGGAGCTGCGGTCCAGACGGTCCCCGATATCGGGACAAAGGACCAATGTAAGGTCGGGATGCGGGACAAGTCCCCTAAAATTGGGACTGTCCCGATAATATTAGGCTGTCTGGTCACCCTACCGCTTCCAGTGGATTCCACTAAATCCTGAATACCACCTGGGATGTGACACTTGAGTTCCTGCTGTCACTCACCCACTACCCTCATCCCTTCCACATCATTTTCCTTCCCCACCTTATTTCTTTTCTTTCCTCTCTCTCTTTTTGCCTTCTGTTTAATAAAAGTCTAGTTTAGTTGGTCAAGACTGTCTCTTTTGCAACACTGCCGTGAGCCTGTGACCCAAGAGGTAGCTAAAAGCAATGTCAGGGTATGTCTACACTACCTGCCGGATCGGCGGGCAGCAATCGATCCAGCGGGGGTCGATTTATCGCGTCTAGTCTAGATGTGATAAATCAATCCATGAGTGCTCTTCCATCGACTCCTGTACTCCACCGCCGCAAAAGGCACAGGCGGAGTCGATGGGGGAGTGGCAGCAGTTAATTCACCATGGTGAACACCACAGTAAGTCGATCTAAGTACGTCGACTTCAACTACGTTATTCACGTAGCTGAAGTTGTGTAACTTAGATCGATCTCCCTCCCCCCACAGTGTAAACCAGGCCTTATACAGCTCAATGCTGGTACAAATTTGCGAGGTCTTGGAGTGGCTAATAAGATAGGGTGCCATGTCTATTTTTTTAGCCGTGAAGTTGCAAGTAAGAGTCAGCACCAAAGACAGGAGCTGCATTTAATATCACTGTTCTTTTCTGTCCCTTTCTCTGTGCATTTGGGTTATTTTGTTTGTTTTAAAGGAAGCAGAATCAGTTTGCAACAACACCGCCAGATCATCTCAACTAATTTTCTCTTTTCCCCAAGAAGGATAGTTGTTATCTATAATACCATCTAAAAAACTGTCTAACAGGCAGTTTCCCCTATAGAAACTCTATAGTTAGAGCGAAGGGGAATAAGGAATATTGTTAAAATGAAAACCTTACTTAATACAGTACTTCATATTTTAAATTCTTTATTCTTCTTTTTCTGTATCTTTAATAAAGATATATAATGGTGGTAGTTGCCATAGAATTAAGCAGGCCAAAGTCTCTGTATTCAACCCCCCCCAAAACATTTAATTGTTTAGCGTTGTACAGTCATAGGGGTATGTTAACACCTTTGACTCTCTGGGCCCATTTATTCCATCAAAATTAACACAGCACTACATGCCCCCATCTCTGACACACACCCTGTACCAGGGCACAAGGGGGCGGGGAGTTGAGTAGAGCTGCTTATGGCAGCCCAGCACAATGCTCATTATCAGGAACATTCTCCTTCCAACCAGCTGCAAGCCTTTTACAGTCCCGGCGTGCTGATGTCGCAGGGACGACAATCTGACTCATAGTTTTTGGGAGTGATGCTTTAGGTCATATTTTTATTTCCTTATCTATAAAAGAAAATTATGTCAGCTGCAGATTTTATCCACAACTACAGTAGCTCTGAAGGGAAAAGCCATAAGCAATACAAATGTAATGTTATATTTTTTCTTAAAAAAATTATAAATGAAAGTATTTCAGATTTGGACCCACTTAGGGTGAAAAACACTATTTTGTGATTAATATTTCTAGACACAAAATATTGAGCACATTTTAACTATGTATAAAAATGTTCTTGAAACCCTACTGCTCATTTGCTCATCGTGACTTTATATGGCTTTGAAGACAGCTCCTTTCTGCTTTTGATCTAGTCGGGGGGGGGGGGGGGGGAGGGAGGTGATCCTCTTCAACCCAGAGCAGAAAGTGTTATACTGTTAGATTTAATCACAATTTGAAATAAAGTGTATTTGTGAAGAGAGCAATATTTTAAAATTACACGCCAATGTATTTTTTTTTAAATGTTATTAGCGTATAAAAATGGCAAGCCCAAAATTTCTTAATTGTCTTCCTTTCAGCAGATGTGAAATATAAACAAAACTGGTTATGCGGAAAGTACGTTTTTTATCCCAGAACATTTATAAATACTTAGCAGCTTTTAAATTTAAAAGGTTTTTCATTTTCTTTTTTCCCCATTTCTCACTCTCTGAAGTTTGAACCTGTGGCATTTTTAGAATAAGCAATTATGACTAAAGAGCCATTATAATGCAAAATTCAATTAAATCATTTTAATGGCATCTGTTCTTGATTGACAAATGGAATTGATTCCATACAGAGAGCTCCTGTATGACTGGAACCAACTGTTCTCATTTATGTATTTTATTTATTTCCATTTATATTTGTTCAGCCTTTCAGCACCTTTTTAACTGATGGCCCTTTAGTATTTCTCCAGATTTTGTCTCCTTTACTTCCCCATGATCTCAGTGGCTTTGTAAACCCATAATTCCTCTTTCAGCCAATAATGGGAATTTCTTTTTCTATAATATACTTGGAAGCAATTCAGACCTAGAGCTGAGTCAAGTGCAACAGCTGTAACAGTATCAGTTGGACAATTTCCAGATCCTGATGTTGCTACCTGCCTAGCATTTGGAGGTAGGGGGAGGAATGCAACTATCGCCTAATCAAAAGGAAGAGGGAAGTGAATCAGCCAGCTGCCCCCTGAAGAGCCAGGAGAGGAAGCTAGCTAGTCACCCTTAGAAGATGTAAGGAGGGCTGGTAGACAGCTAGTGGGACTCTCTCCAAGAAAATAATAGAGGATAAAGAATGGGATTCATACCAGTCTCTTGGAGATGGTGGTGGAAAGCTGAGTAGAGTCTAAAGGTTTGTATAAACTTCAGATAAGCTGTCTGTATGCGCTTTATCTAAATCAAACTGGGAAGTCTGAAACTTTTGAGATTCTCCCTTCCCTAATCAAAAATATGCAGGTCAAATTGCAAACAGAAATTATTTTTCATTTCAAATAGAACATCTAATCAGCTTTAAAAACATGTTAATTCTATTTTAAAGAGAGAAAAAAAGCACCACACAGTTTTTTTCTTGCAGCAGATTTAAACTTCATAGCCTATACAGTTCAAACATGACTGTATTGAGGGAAAAAGCAGGTCAGAGTTTCATCCTCCATGCATGAGCAATCACAGACTTCTGGTATCTGGAGAGATGAGAATATATGGGAATATCTGCAATCATTATTTCCTGAGGAATTTTCTCCCGTATGTGTTTTCTTTCTTCTCCATGGCAAAGTCTTTCTCTGTGCTCCAAAAACAGACTATCTTCTGTGGCACCAGTATATACCCCAACAACCTCTGCATGCTGTGTAAAGAAATTCCAATGGTTGCATATGAAAAAACTCATTTTTGCCTGAATTAACTCCTTTAATAATTATACTATTAACTGAAAACCCTAATTGATATAACAACCTATTAACAGATGGCTCAGTAAATAGAGGAAAGCAAAAAAACAAAAACAACCAAAAACTCTAGGCCAGGGGTGGCCAAACTTACTGACTTTCTGAGCTGCATACGACAATCTTCAGAAGTTCGAGAGCTGGGGCATGCCTGCCAGGGCTAGGGGCTTAAGCCCCACTCCTGCTGAAGCCCCGAGCCCCGGCAGCTGTGCCCCGTGAGGCTGAAGCCCCGAGATCCCCCTCCCCACTGGGCAGAAGCCAGAGGCGATGCATGGGGGGGTCACGTATGCCCCCAGACTTTTGCCAGGGGGGTTGCTGGCTCCAGTCAATCCCATGGTGCTGCTGGATCCCCTCCCTGTATGGCAGCTGGAGCTGGCAAGCTGGGAGCTGCAGCCATGGGGAGAGACAGCAGCAAACAGCTGGGAGCAACAGGGAGAGCAGAGGCCCCTCCCTGCAGCTCCCAGCTGTTTGCCGCTGTTTCTCCACTGGGAGCTATGTGGGAGCTGCAGGGACGGACAGCTGAGGGTAAGAGGGGAAGTGTGCCTGGTGGGGAGTGACTCAAGCTGTTGGGCACGGGGAGCGAACCTTTAAATTGTGCCCCCTTTCTCAGCAGGCACCAGTTATCTCTGGCAGAAGCCCCTAGTCCCACCACCCCGCTGCAGGGAAGAAGCCATGAGCTTCCCCCAGCCCCAGTCTGGTAGGCAGAAAATGGGGAGCATGGGGGGCTCCAGGAGGCACACATTTAGAGTAAAAGAGCTACAGTTTGGCCACCACTGCTCTAGGCCAAATTTTCAAAGGGCCTCCCATTTGCATGCACATAAGCCAGTGAATTGACACTGTGCACCCAGCCTCCTGATTTCTGCAGACAAATCCACACCAGAATTGAGCGTTAGACATGTAGTACACATTCCCATATGTGCATATCTAGAGGCTTTCACAGGTACATTTCTTTAAATATCAGGGGGTAGCCATGTTAGTCTGTATCCACAAAAACAACAAGAAGTCTGGTGGCACCTTAAAGACTAACAGATATATTTGGGCATAAGCTTTCGTGGGTAAAAAACCTCACTTCTTCAGATGCATGTGTACGACTGATGAATGAAATTGTTTTTAATTGTTCACTTTATTAATGCAACTTCATAAGTAAAGTTTTATGAATGAAATAATATTCATTCATAAAACCGGTTACCCCAATAACTGGCTAATTAACAGTTAAGATGCTTGTTAAGAGCCATAGCTGTTCAGTCAGCTGCCTTTGTGAGTTTCACCATCAATCCAATTCCTGCTTAAATCACTGAGACTTGCACTGTTTCAGTATTGTAATTTCTGTTCACCATTTATTACACTTGCCTACAATGTAACTTCTGTTCACTGTTTGCCATCCATTATACTTGTCTATATTGTAACTTCTGTTCACTGTTTGCCATATTGTAATTCAAACCCCATTTTAAAACGCTTACTCCATTTTGTAAGGGCTTGCTGCAACCTTCATTTTTGCAAACCCTGCTGTAATCTTATTAGTTTAGTTTAGATGTGTGAATGAGGTATGTATGGATGATGGAATCAACCTCCAGCCCCAGCCTGTCCTGATTAAATAGAGTTCAAACATCAACGGCTGAAGATGCAGACAAGAGCCCTAACAAAGTAAGAAGAATCCACCCTAAAAAGAAAAGGTACAATAGAAGGAAGATCAAAGCCCGGTCCGAGGCTGAAAGTCATGTCTGCAATTGACGGGTGATCAATCACCAAACCCAGAGGCAGCATGACACAGCAAGACCTATAGACTCTGGATTCAAACTAAAGCCTACAAAAAGGATGGGTGAGATGGAAAACTTTGGGAGAAGGGTAACATTCTGCTGCCAACATGGAAGGGTATCGGTGCATGCCCAACAGAGACCCAGCTCGTCCTTGTGCCCGGCTTTCCTGGCCAGTTAGCCGCCACAAGCTACGAACCCAAGCTGCAAACTCAAGCAGGACTGGTAACTATGCAGCAGCTGCAGAACATCTGATGGATGTGTGTGTGTGTAAATGTGTGTGTAAGTGTATAGGTATTAGGTATAATGTGTGTGTATAAGAAATAAGTAGTAACAGAAATAAGTAGCCAAACAACGTTATTTACTGTTATCTTTTATAGTATTATTATATTTACAATAAATGTGGCATCTTTGCCTTATCCCTCTTAATAAGATCCTGCTGGTTTTTATTCTATTGGTATAACACATGGAGTGAAAATTACAGATGCAGGCATTATATAATGACACATGAAGAGAAGGGAGTTACCTCACAAGTGGAGAACCAGTGTTGACAGGGCCAATTCGATCAGGGTAGATGTAGTCCACTCCCAATAATAGATGAGGAGGCGTCAATTCCAGGAGAGGCAAAGCTGCTTTTGTAATAAGCCAGCCACTCCCAGTCCTTATTCAAGCCCAAATTAATGGTGTTAAATCTGTAAATGAATTTTAGTTCTGCTGTTTCTCTTTGAAGTCTGTTTCTAAAGTTTTTTTGTTCAAGTATGGCTACTTTTAAATCTGTTATAGAATGTCCAGGGAGATTGAAGTGTTCTCCTACTGGCTTTTGTATGTTACCATTCCTGTCCATTTATTCTTTTACGTAGGGACTGTCCAGTTTGGCCAATGTACATGGCAGAGGGGCATTGCTGGCACATGATGGCATATATAACATTAGTAGACGTGCAGGTGAATGAGCCCTTGATGGTGTGGCCGATATGGTTGGGTCCTCTGATGGTGTCCTCAAATATATCTGTTAGTCTTTAAGGTGCCACCAGACTCCTTGTTGTTTTTATTTCTTTAAATGTCCATATATGTATGTAATCATTCACTTGAGTATATTTGAATAATATACATATTTCTATTTATTTCTGTGTACTATGCCTCTCTGGAAGATCAGACTTTGTAGTTCTTAGGCTCCAATCATGCAAACACTTATGACCTAGACTCCTAGAGTAACTTTATTGATGGGAGCAGCCAATGAGTTCAATAAGGGATTACACTCATAGATAAAGTATACTCACCTGTCTGCAGGATTGGGACTTAGCTAAGGAATATTAATGTAACTCATTATATGTGAATTTGAATTACTTCTAACTTTGCAAATTGATTAGCAAAGCACTCCTCTCTCAGGAAGGACTTACATACGTGTGAAGTTTAAAACAATTAATAATGCTTGAATTATCCAAGCATGTAAAAAAAGTATAAGAAAGTTTTTAAAAGAAGTAAACCTTTTTTCTTGTTTTAATAGTTCTAGAAAGGTTCAACAGATTTTTTTTTTTTAAATTTACCATTAGGCTAAAACAAAGAATGACAAATCTGAGCCTAAAAGGAAATATTTTGAGAAAGCTATTAGTGACTGAAAATAAACATCTGAAAATAAACATCTTAGCCTTAGCTAGTGTCCCTTCTGTTTCAGAGTAGCAGCCGTGTTAGTCTGTATCCGCAAAAATAACAGGAGTACTTGTGGCACCTTAGAGACTAACAAATTTATTAGAGCATAAGCTTTCGTGGGCTACAACCCACTTCTTCGGATGCATATAGAGTGAACCATATATTGAGGAGATATATATACACACACATACAGAGAGCATGAACAGGTGGGAGTTGTCTTACCAACTCTGAGAGGCCAATTAAGTAAGAGGAAAAAAACTTTTGAAGTGATAATCAAGATGGCTCAGTACAGACAGTTTGATAAGAAGCAAGTGTGAAAATACTTACAAGGGGAGATAGATTCAATGTTTGTAATGGTTTTTTTCCCTCTTACTTAATTGGCCTCTCAGAGTTGGTAAGACAACTCCCACCTGTTCATGCTCTCTGTATGTGTGTGTATATATATCTCCTCAATCTATGGTTCACTCTATATGCATCCGAAGAAGTGGGTTGTAGCCCACGAAAGCTTATGCTCTAATAAATTTGTTAGTCTCTAAGGTGCCACAAGTACTCCTGTTATTTTTGTCCCTTCTGTGACATTATAGTGACAAGCCGGAATATATTACTCAATATTTTAGGGGTCTAAATGTTTCTGAATTTGAGAATGGTTTAAAATGTACCCCAGTGTGTGGTGCTTTACAGACAAAAATATACAGTTCGGTTCATTTTTTGCCACTTTTATGCTGATCATGCTCTGTTGTATATTTCTTTTCATTCCTTTAATAACTTAGCCTGTCTTGAGCAAATAAACTTACAGCTTCTCAGTTTCCTTCAACAAAAATGTGAGAGAGAGAATGGCTTTTCTTGGGAAAGTGAAACATCCTCAAGGACACATCTCAACCTCTTCTACTTAGGGCTGGTCTACACTACACAGTTCAGTTGAGATAAGGCAGCTTACGTCGACCTAATTATGTCAGTGTCTACACTACAGCCTTCCTCCCGCCGATGTAAGTGCCCTACTACACTCACATAATAACTCCACCTCCACGAGAGGCGTAAGGCTTATGTAGATGTAGTTAGGGCAACGCAGTGTCTGTGGCAGGAACTGTAAATTGACAAGAAAGCCAGGTAGCTAGAGCCTAGCTGCTCCCCCGCCCCCCATCCTCTGGAGAGCTGGGTGGCTGGGGCAAGAATGGACCCCGCTCCTGGCTAGGAACCAGGGTGAGAAGCCCAGAGGGCTTCCCCCTGCTTCCGGAGGGTAACAGGGAGTGGGGCGCAGCCTGCTGGGAGCCTGTGAGCCTGTGGGGTAGCCAGGCTCTTGCCAGGGAGCTGCCAACAGAGCTGAGAGACCGGGTTCTCAGCTCCACATACTGCTCCTCTTAGGTTGGTGGAAGTGTTCCTGGTGAGGACGTGCATCACCGCCCCAAGGAGGGTAGTGTGGACGTGCACCACCTAGTAATTACTGCGATGGCTGTAAGTTGATCTAATAGGCTGACTTACCTTTCTAGTAAAAAGCGACAAGGAGTCCTGTGGCACCTTATAGACTAACAGAAGTATTGGAGCATAAGCTTTCGTGGGTGAATACCCACTTCATCAGACACATGTGGTTTCATACCCTTAGTCTCTCAACTCAGACCTTCCATTTGTCCCCATTAGTAATAATCCTAGCATCATCAGTTCCTGCAAATCTTTTACTTTTACATCTATCGATGCAGATCTATCCATTACCACGTTCACAATATCACTCATATACACAACTGCCTCAATACCATCTCTGCCTTATCTCCTCTCACCTCTATTACAAGGTATCCCTTAGAACCACATCTTCAGAATCCATTACATCTAGAAAATTAGAATGTCACAGCCCACCTTCTCACACGTACAAAGAAGCACAATACATTCCCACCTTCCAAAAGCTCCACTAGATCATCATTTATTTCAGAATCCAGTTCAAATTTGCCTTCTAAGGAGTTGCTTTAGTCAATCTTCAGTTTGCTAAGACTTTACTTAGCCCACCTATTTTGTATTGCATCTTTCAGTAATCATTATTGCTAAATGCCTGTACAAAGGGAGAGAGAGGGAGAGAGAAGGACTAAGAGGTATCGCCAAGGAATGAAAGACATGTTTCAGCTGAGATTTCATGAGATTCACAGTCAAGAGGAAGAAATCAGAACACTGGAAGCTTGTTTCTGATGGTACAAGCTACTGAAACAATGAGGATTCCTTGTGGCACTTTAGAGACTACAGAGCTAATAAGCGATGGTCACATAAACACCACCCTATACCCGAAACCTATTGACCGTTATACTTACCTACATGCCTCCAGCTTTTATCCAGACCACATCACGTGATCCATTGTCTACAGCCAAGCTTTAAGATACAACCGAATTTGCTCCAATCCCTCAGACAAAGACAAACACCTACAGGATCTCTATCAAGCGTTCTTAAAACTACAATACCCACCTGGTGAAGTTAAGAAACAGATTGACAGAGCCAGAAGGTCACCTACTACAAGACAGGCCCAACAAAGAAAGTAACAGAACGCCACTAGCCATCACCTACAGCCCCCAACTAAAACTTCTCCAGCGCATCATCAAGGATCTACAACCTATCCTGAAGGACGATCCCTTACTCTCACAGACCTTGGGAGATAGGCCAGTCCTCGCTTACAGATAGCCCCCCAACCTGAAGCAAATACTCACCAGCAACTACACACCACAGAACAAAAACACTAACCCAGGAACCAAACCCTGCAACAAACCCCGGAGCCAACTCTGTCTGCATATCTATTCAAGGGACATCATCATAGGACCTAACCACATCAGCCACACCATCAGGGGCTCGTTCACCTGCACATTTACCAATGTGATATATGCCATCATGTGCCAGCAATGCCCCTCTGCCATGTACAGTGGCCAAATCGGACAGTCTCTACACAAAAGAATAAATGGACACAAATCTGACATCAGGAATTACAACCAGGGCTTTGGAGCGGAGCCCGGAGCTGGAGCGCAGAGCAGCGGAGCCCGGAGCTGGAGCGCAGAGCAGCGGAGCCCGGAGCTGGAGCGCAGAGCAGCGGAGTGCAGGTTTTTGCCTGGAGCTGGAGCGGAGCCGGAGCACAGCTCCAAAGCCCTGATTATAACATTCAAAAACCAGTAGGAGAACACTTCAACCTCCCTGGTCATTCAATAACAGACTTAAAAGTGGCAATTCCAATGTGAAACTGCAGAACTGGAATTAATTTGCAAACTGGACACCATCAAATTAGGCCTGAATAAAGCCTGGGAGTGGATGGGTCATTACAAAACCTAATTTTACCATACTAATTTCCCTCTATTGTTACTCACACCTTCTTGTCAACTGTTTGAAATGGGCCATCCTCATTACCACTACAAAAGTGATTTTTCCTCCCTTGGTATTCTACTGTTAATTGAATTGTCTCGTTAGACTGACCCCCAGTTGGTAAGGCAACTCCCATCTTTTCATGTACTATATACCTGCTACTGTATTTTCCACTCCGTACATCTGATGAAGTGGGTTCTAGCCCACAAAAGCTTATGCCCAAAATAATCTGTTAGTCTCTAACAAGGACTCCTCTTTGTTTTTGCTGATACAGACTAACATGGCTACCACTCTGAAACCTGTCACAAGCTACAGAGTAAAATCTACTTCCACCAACAGTGGCAAGATGGTGCAGAGACAACAGCAAATACAGTTGCCTAGACAGATTTTCAGAAGTGAAGGCAATGGGAACTGAGTGTGCCCAGCATCTTTGGAAATTAGGCCACTATTATGGTGTTAACAGGAGGAAATATTTTTCTGGTTCCACTACCTTTAAAGTGAATTTCCTGTTCTTCATGTCTTCTTTCCAGGGCATCACGTAATGCGTTGGAATCATCCCATGTTTGTGTGATAACTTTGGCAAATGGCAGTGAACAAGCCTGTGGAACAAAACATTTAAAAAAAGACAGTGTGGCAGTGTTAGGACAGAAGACTGGGTTGGGTTATTAACTGAAACAAACAAGTCCATATAATTCATAGAGGGGGAAAGTCTTTAATATAATTATAATTAATAAAAATATTGCTTCTTCCCTTACCGCCAGACAAGCTTATTATCTAACTGAAATTTCATGTTTTCCTAGGACACTATGCTGAACTAACAAATGTTTTTTCTTCTGTATTTAGCATAACAGTAAAGAAATTAATTTGATCTCATAAATTGAGGAGCATGATTTCTTATGCTTCCAATCACTGCATGCCCTCCTCACCCCCAGGCAGACACCAGACAGGAGCAGAGCTGGCTTTGTACGCTCGCACAGCTGGGGGCTAGCAGGGGCATGGTTTGTGAGCTAGTCCTCCATTTGTGGTGGGACCCTGGGGTCTGCATCTGGCTGAGTGTGGTCCTGGTGCTCTACTCTATGTGTAGGGTGCCTATGGGAGCGCTTCTTGGGGCAGAGGAGAAGGTTGTATTTCTGTCTGTAAGCCCAGGGATACAAGGGGCCTGCCTGACACTTCCCAGGCAAAGATGCTTCCTGCCCTGAGGACGGCAACAATCTAGTTTAGAAACAAGGCACAGAACGAGGGGTGTCTGCTAACACCAGGCAGTCTGAGGCAGGGCCAACCTAGGTGCTGGAAGGTCCCTGCTCTGGGGAAAGCCCTGGCAGCTGCCAATCTGAAATCTCTGCCGACCCGCTCCCTCAGACACGTGGGAGAGAATAGGCAGAGAAGGGGCCAGCGGGACGGGAGAGCTCAGAGATTAGTAGGGTGGCCCCCATTAGCCCCTCCAAATGCGGACACGGGAGTGCGGGGGGATGTGCGGGTACGGGGGTGGGGGAGCTGCTGGGCGCACCAGCCCCATATTCCTTCTCCTCACCCTTTGAGGTCAGTGTTGGTCCCGACGGAGACCATGGCGGCTGCAGCCCACTCCCGACTCCCCGCGGCCTCTCCAGCGCCGGGACCGCTCTTAGCGCGGGGTCGCTCCGGCGTGGGCGCCTTTGTGATGCAGCAGCCGCCGCCACCGCCCACGTTCCAGAAGGTGGCCAGGCTGGGCGGGGGCGCGCGGAGGGCAGGTGTAACTCCTCTGTACTGCACCTGCAAACAAGCCAGGGGATGGGCTTGCTCCGGAGACGGAATTGCCCGAGGTTTCAAGGAGAAGGGGCATGATACCCCTCCCCTCTCAGCGTCACCAGAGGGGCACTGAGCACAAGTAAGGGAGAATGTGCTCAACCACCAGCACAGGGGAAAGGTTGACCCTCCACCCTTAAATTCATTCCCAGTACCTAATGGGACGCCTAAGTATTCCCTTAACTAGTACGTTTCCCAGAACACTCGGCAGGCAGAAGGGACCCTTGTGAGCTAAGGGTTAAAGGGAGATACAAACAGGGAAGAATGTGCATGGAAAGGGTTAAAGTGATTAACCCCATTTTTGGCTCATTGCTATGAGGGAACTTGTGCTCAGTGTCACCACCATAGTGCCAAAGATACTGGTTCTCTGAAGTGGCATGGGCACAGTACTTGATATGTGCCATCTCTGAGCCTCGGACGTCGGTTGACCAGACAGCAAGTGTGAAAAAGGTAATAGGAGCCTATATCAGAAAAAGACCCAAAAATCAGGACTGTCCCTATAAAATCAGGATATCTGGTCACCCTACTCGCAAGTATAGGCTTGGCCGTTCATAGCCCCCGTCTAGGCTTGCTGCCTCATTTCTGGAAGTAAAAAAATTGCTTGAGCCCCTGCACCTCTTTCTTTACAAATTAAGCACTGTCTGAGCACAAATTGATAGGTAATAAATATCAGCTTAAAGCCACAGTAGGGAAGATAGCTCATCCCCATATTAATACCTGGTCCCAGTGTTTTTTTCAGTAGTAAAAAAAATTGCTTTCTAATCTGTTTGTACATATGGTCATATTGCTTTGTGCACAATTAATACCTGGAAAAACTTAAGAAACCTCACCAGAAGCACAAAAAACAATTTTAAAGCTGTAATCTTTATTTTTTGCACTCTACAGCCGTAAACTGAGCCAAATATGGGAAATTTCACCACTCTTCTCCTAGGTAGATCTCACAAATGCAGTGTCTTTATGCTATTTGCTATAGGTCAGGCTAATGTTTTTCTAAGTGATTTTAAAGTACTCAATTCATCTTTTTCCTACTTCACTATTATGGTTGGTAAAAGTTCATATAATTTTGGGTATGGTATACAGCCACTAAACTCACTTTTTGCTAACATGGGATCTATAAATCTAAACAGAAAAGTGTGGCAATAGAGAACAGAAGTCCTGAGGATGCTAAATTTCTCATTCTTTTAAAAATTAAATAATTGAGAACAGCCACACCTTTTCAGTAGATACAAAATACTCTTTCACAAGTCACTGCTGTTGGAGGATGATCAACTTTATGGATACTCTTCCTATAGATTTTTTTCCTAAGCTTCAGATATTTTGGAATGTGTTGAATTTCACCATATTAAACAGAATTGCACATGGATGTTACTGTATATTGTTTTTCTATTGCTCTTGTATTGTCCTGAAATTAATGGAAGTTTTGGATGGGCAAAAGTTACAGGATCAGGCTTTTTGTTTTAGAAACATTTTAAACTGAAAACTAATATGTGTTCCATTCATAGAACACTCAACTCTAAGTAACATTAAGATGTCAGATGTTCGTGCTGCATGAACAATCTAGCACACACAAGTTCTTCTGCTATATCCCACACAAAAAGAATGCTCAGCACTTATATCAAGTACCATCTTCAAAGTGCTTTACCAACATTAACTAAGTAGCCCTCACAACTCCTTTGTGAGCTTGGTAGGTATTATCCCCATTTACAAATGGGAAAAAAATGAAACAGAAGGCAAGGTGACAGATGGGATTAGAACTCAAATTCCTGACACTCCTGTGCTCAAATCTCTGTACACATTCTCTGAATATTGTAAAGGTAGAAATCATGCAAAAAACTCAACCTAACACTTTTGTTTCTGCATGCATACAGAATATGGAGCAGACAAATCCTTGAAGGGAATCTCAAATTAGCATCTGACCCATTCAGCAAAAAGATCAGGCATGATGAATAGAAGTTCAGAGCAATGGTTTGAATGACTTATGTCCCAAATATTGCAAAATTGTATACAAAAAAGGTAGCTAGCTCAGTTCATCGTCATAAGAAATGGGAGGGACCAGAGCCTTTTATAAAGTTATACCTAATGTACTATCCACCATTGATTACTTTGAGAAAATAGATTGTTACCCAAGCGACTGAAGACCGCAGTAACCTAGTTGCTTTTGAGCAAACCCACCAGAGAAGGTTTTACAGGACTTTTAGTCCTATAAAAAGTAATATTTCTCAGTATTTTGCCATATTAAAAATATAGGCCCTTTAATACAAATATGTATTTTATATTAGCAAAATGCTTTTTCCCACCCATTAGATTTAGGAGCAGCGCCTGCTTGAGGATGACTTTTTAGCTTTGACAGATGAAATATTTTTTTTTGTTTAAACACTAGCCCTGAGTTTATTCCCAAATTTGCCAACTAAGCGAAAATCATCAGCAACAGATTTTATAAGACAGAGAATTATCTAAAACATTTTAACATCTTCTGAAGGACACAATGACCAGACTGATAAAATAGGACAGGTAACATCTCTACCAAGCACTTACATTTAGCTAATTATATCAAGTTCTCTCCAAAATACAAGTGTTCCCAATCATATTTACTTGTGCAATTTATTAAAACAAGTACACAGAGAAGTATAATATAAAAGGCTGATTTAGTATGTCAGAGATTTAGTTCTTCTATTTATCCAGTCCATTAATGACTAAAAGATCTCCAGATCATGAGCATTATCAATTTCAATGGCATCCTCCGGATCCAGCTTTGTTTCACCATGTCCTTCCTGTAAATCATCCAAAGAAGCCAGGGCCTCATTTGTGTCACTAGCAAAAGTTTCTCGAGATGCATCATCATACTCTTGAAGGTTGAGCCCTTTAATAGCTTGTTTCATCTTCTTTCCTAGAACCTGTATTCTCCTCTTCTTAGCAGCTTTTTTGTTTTCATACTCCTTCTGGTTTTCAACATAGAAGATTTCCTTGAAGAGGAAAATATTTATTTAATATGCTGATTATGCAAGTGTTTGCCTTATAATTGCTAAGGAAAAAAAAAAACAAGTGAAAGCCCTACACATACCTAGCCATTAATATTATTGCCTTTATTAATCTTTAAAATAATAAGACTGCCACTAATCCAGAAAGGGTTGAGCAACTAGCAGGCTAAGTGACCCAAATTCAATCTTTAAAGACATATTAGAAAAGTATAGAAAAGGTAATTGGGGCTATTCCTTATAAATAGCTAACTATTGTAGGTGGAGGTCATGGCATTGCCACCCTTCTGTGCTGCTGCTGGCAGCGGCAGCAGCACTGCCTTCAGAGCTGGGTGGTTGGAGAGCAGTGGCTGCTGACCAGGTGCCCAGCTCTGAAAGCAGTGCCGCTGCCAGCATCAGTGCACAAGTGTGGTATGGTATGGGGCACGAGGATCGCTTTTTTGGAAGGGGGACAGATTGTCACAGCCTGTAATATTTTCAAAAGAGGTCCCAGCAAAAAAAACTTCGAGAACCTCTGGGCCACTTACAAATGTAACAGTAGTACACTATAGTATTTTGGTACATATACTGTATGAACACATCTGCAAAACTTGCTATTTATGCCATGACCAACCTGCAAAAAATGTGCGATTTCTCTGCAATTTAAATAGACCCCTAGTCATTACACATACACACTGTAAGCAGCTGAATCAAGGAGACTGGCATTCCCTAACTTTTGAGGCCTTGACTTTGCACCCTTAATTATGTCTTTTTAACAGTTTTGTGTGTGTGCAGTTACAGATTGTCACAATGAACATTTTCATATTAGTTTAACCCTCCTCCCTTTAAAAAAAAGCACTCTAAAAATTATTAGTTCTTCAAAGAAGGATTTTAATTTACTTTAGTCATAATAATTTACAATCTAACATGTTTACCTTGATTTGCTCTCCAGTAATGCTAGGTGTATTCTTCAGCAGATTTAAATAAACTCCTCCTGGCGTTCTTCTTCTACTACCATTCTGCATAAGGGAAAAATAAATTATTCATAATGGCAAGTCTAAAACAGATTCAAAATAATTGTCATTTAAGAAATCTAAAATTTCCCTTAATTTTTATTCGAGCAACTCTTTTATTTACAAAATATTAATAATAAAAATACTATTGTGGTAGTGCCTAGGAGCCCGTTAAGTACTATGACCCTACATGCTAGGTGCTGTACTGAGGTAGCATCCAGAGACGCAGGCCCAACTGCGCTAGGTGCTGCACAAGCATATTACAAAAACAGTTCCAACCCTGAAGAGGGTTTTTTTTGAGCTTCATCTACCAAAAGTGGCCAATGGACATATAGGACACTGTATAATTGGATAGGTGAGTTAAGAGATTTAAAAAAAAACAAAAACTTCATTTAAAGCTTTAAGCACCAGTCAAGAGGCAAGAATTGGTGTATCAGATCACACCAGCTATCAATTCACCTATTCAGGTATTATGATTATTATTAATTTGTATTACCGTAGCATCTAGCAGTCGCAATCATGAACCAGACCCCAATGTGCTTGGTGCTGTACAAACACAGGAGAGAAAAAAATTCCTTCCCCAAAGTGCTTGCAATCTAAACATAAGACACAAGACAACTGATAAAAACAACGAGGAGTCCTTGTGGCACCTTAGAGACTAACAAATTTATTTGGGCATAAGCTTTCACGGGCTAGAACCCACTTCATCAGATGCATGGAGTGGAAAATACAGGAGCAGGTATAAATGCATGAAAGGATGGGAGTTGCCTTACCAAGTGTGAGGTCAGTCTAACCAGACAATTCAATTAACAGCAGGATACCAAGGGAGGAAAAATAACTTTTGAAGTGGTAATGAGAGTGGCCCATTTCAGACAGTTGACAAGAAGGTGTGAGTAACAGTAAGGGGGAAATTAGGTTTAGGTTTTGTAATGACCCAACCGCTCCCAGTCTGATGCATACAGACAGGGGAGTACAAGGAAGCAATGAAACAACATTTGGAAGCATGATAGGCAGTGGTCTCAGTACACCAGCAACTTAACCATTGCCGAGTTTTTTGTAGGCCTCAGAGCAAAGGAGAGTTTTAAGGTGGATAATGAGTTAGTGTTGCAGATGTTTTCAGGGAGCTTCTCCAAGTGTGAGGGGCAGCATGGGAAAAAGCATGAAGATGCTTGTTTGAAAATTTAACAAGTGGGTGATGGAGGATGGCATCATGGGCCTAATAGAGGTGGGAGTTGACTTTTCGATAATGAATGAAAGATGGTCCGTAGTATGGTAATCATATTTCATGGGTGGGTGTTAAATGTCAAACTACTCATACAAGTCTGTGAGGTGGAGAGGAGGGAGCAGCAGGCAGTTCTTATATGATAATTTAACTCATAGGATTCTAAGTTCTGTCATAACTACTTATATTTTTCAAAGACCATAACAGTCTAAGAAATTAGATATTCAGATCCTTTCAATGTGAGCAGTTACTTCATCACATTACTATCTAAAATCTCACTTATTAGGTTCTGTAATGTCCTTTTATTTAACAACTCAAATACTTAATTTTAGCTAAGTTAGCATTTTGTCTCAAGAGGTATGATAGATGTTAAAAACACTTCTGAAACCTCCCTCCCTGCACAGTAGTTCTGTGCTCCAGTTGAGTTCAGTGCAGGGCCGTCCCTAGCCATTTGGGTGCCCTACGCAGCCCCCCTGCGGGTCTGGGAGGCAGGAGCTGTGGGGGGACACTTTTGGGGGCTCCACAGGCCCAGCGTGGCCCGGGGGATTAGCAGGGGGCCAGGAGCAGCCCGCTCCGCTTCCCTCGCTCTGACCCCAACCGTATCGCTCGGGGGAGGGGGGTCGGGGGAAGGGATCCCCCACTCACTGGCAGCAGCGGCGGCGAGTCCTTTCCCCAACCTGAGCGACATGGCTAGGGCTGGGGCAAGGGAAGCGAGCGGGCTGGGGCCCCGGACAACTCCCTCTGCCCTGCCTCTTACCCTTCCCCCCTGCTCCGCCCCCATTCCACCTCTTCCCCCAGTGACCCCGCACTCACCGGCAGCGGGAAGCGGAGCGCTGCAGCTGGGGGCTGGCGGAGTAGAGCAGGCTGGGGCCGGGTTGCTCCACTTCCCGACGCTGCTGGTGAGTGCGGGGTCACTGGAGGAAGAGGTGGAATGGGGGCGGGCCGGTGCCAGAGCAGGGGGGGGAAGGGTAAGAGGCAGGATGGGGGAGTTGTCCGGGGACCCACACCCCCCTAGGGACGGCCCTGCCCCTTGCAGGGCGGGCTGGGATAGGGCTGGTGCTGCCGCGTATGCAGCACGCAGTTGCCTAGGGCACCATGAAATTTTGGGCAATTTCATGCCCCAAATTTCATGGTGCCCTATGCAGCTGCGTATGCCTCAGGATGGCCCTGGTTCAGTGGTTGATGTAACATCAACAGCGGCATGTGGCAATGGTGTCATATTAAAGCATGAATGGAGCCAAATATTAAGAGACCTGAAAATTATGGACATTTAATATATTGCTAACAATAATAGAATAACTCTTTCCTTTATACGGTTTAAACACCTAAACACTACATCATTAAAGAGGCCAATTTAAAAAAAAAAAAAAAATCAAACAGGAACAACCCAAATGTCAATACTAATACTGAAATTTGGTTTTAGTGCATTTACCTTTAATCATTTTAAGAAAAGTAACTACATAGACAATATACACTTATCACTCTGTGCATAAAACCCTAACATAGAAACTAACAGCAACTATGAGATGTTCTTTAGGTGTTGCCAAAAATACTTCTGTGGCACATGCACAAAATAATTCATTGTCTGAAGAGTATGAGGGGTAAGTATTGTTAGGAGTTACATCCTTTCTTTTCATTTGAGCTGGCACATGCATTAATCCTTTAAGGTAGCATCTCTTCCTAAGAGAAGTCTAGTTCATTAGCTGGAATATTTAGATACAAATGGATTACATCTCATTATCAAGAATGGTTGCTGGAAATATATGATTAAAGTAACTTATGCATATTTTATGCTCTTCCCAAAGCTCAGTTGTTTTACAAACTTTGATAGCCCCCAGCCAATAAGAAAGCCTATACTTAGCAGGGTCTGTACCCAACAAATCAGTCATCTGTAACGCCTCTCATCACAGGCATGCAAACAAGCTGTAAGTCTGTAGCTGCTATGAGACTGTAAAGTGAAATTTACAAGATTCCTTCCCTTTACTACAAAAATGTAGGCAGCAAAGCAGGAAAGAATTACTGAAACTACATTCAGAAATTTGTACTTGGGAGTAAGCTTAAGTCATATGTTGAGCCTGTCATCTTGACATCTAGTGGTATGCTGATTAAACATTTATGTAGGCCAGTGCTATCCAACACCAAACCTGCTTAATGTATTTACATGGCCTATGTAGTAGACTCAGATACTGCAGAATGTAATACTCCTGTGGGAAGTCTGTGCCACTGTACACACACAGAATTCATGTCCAGTGCAGAATCCCCTCCCTCCCCCGCAGAAAATACATTCTGCCCAAGAAATGCTGCAGTTCCGCCTTTTGCCCACCAGAGGCTGCTGTGGTGCCAAAACAGCAGGCTGACTAGCAATAACAGCTAGCAGCCAGCAGCTTTCATCACAGCAGCCTGCCTGTGGAGCCAGGTTAGGAGGCAGAGTGGTGCACATGGGGCTGCTGCAGGGGTCACAGACTGGGGCTCAGAAGGGCTAGTGGGAAGGGACAGAATGGGGTGCAGGCTCAGGAGCTAGTGGGGTGACGGCATTGAGCCAGAGGCTGAATGGGGAGGGGTGGGGGGCTCCAGAGCCACATGAGGTGCAGACACACAGGGACGGGCAAATATGCCTGGCTGAATAAGAGAGGCTTGGTCAGCCAGGGTCTACATGGGAGAGGCTCCCCAACTCCCTAATAATCCCTCCTCCCCCCAAAAAGTAACAGTTCCATACTACTCTCACCCACATTCAACAATCTTCCAGGTTCACCCTCAGACTCCTTCCGTCTCCCTCAGCTCCTTCGTTAGCCCTGACTCCCCCAAGCCTTTGCACTGAGGGGTGCGGGAAACATGTTTCTCTATTGTAGTTAAAATGAATTACTCAAAGTTCTGTTTTAATATGCCTATAAGAAATCTATTTGTCAAAAACACATTTCCTCAATTTTTTTTGTCTGTATTGTTACAGATATACTTGCTGAAAGGTATTTTGAAATAAATTACCAAAATAACTGAAACTGGCAAGATTATATTGTGTTATTTTGACAAATAAAATATGCAGATTTTTGCAGAATTTTAAAATATTGTGTGCAGAATTGTTAATTTTTTGGCACAGAATTCCCCCAGGAGTAATTTAAAGCTTTCATTATAAAAAGTTACTAGCCCTCATGTTTGTGAAGACAACATCCCAGTAGTGTCTTCCTGAGTCTGCTGACTGCCTGAAACTATAGCTGGGAGATGTGAACTCTCTCACCTCCAGGGTGGATAAAAATCAATGTTTTTTTTTTTTTTAAATAAAAAAAAAATTGATGTTTTTTTTATTTAAATTGTATCTTTTTGAGATAAAATGCTTTTTGAGGAAAAAACCTATCTAAAAATAGTTTTAAGATACATCAGAGCTCAAAGATATCTCATCATGGAATAGGGATTATAAATTCTATTTCTATAGTGTGAGACAATATATTCATGTAATGTTTAAGGAAAGTTTTGTAAACAAGTTCTAATAATTCATGGATTAGGGACCCAATCTTATGGGGCTCCAGGGGCTTCTGCATAGATTATTTAGGTTAATCTTTTTATCTACCCAACGGGGCTCAGTCTAGAAGATACCATCAGAGATGCTTAGTTTTGCATTCTCAAACTGTGGATTTGTGTCTCCAGAGATAACACGCTTGTTAACAGCAAAAATGTTTTTTAAATAAATAATAGATAGAGGTGAAAAATAATAGATCTCAACCCTATTGTCCCTCTGCAAATATGTGTACACAGAGTCAATCCGTCACCTCTCTCTAAAAGTGCAAAGTTTCAAAAAGTTCAATGAATAGAAGATTGTTGGGGTCGGAATAGAGCTGGACAAGGAGAAATCTGGAGATAAATGTGATAAGGGAGAGATAGGCAGTAGAAACAAAGGTGAAACTGTTGAGCAGCATATTCCAGAAGTCTTGAGGTCTTTCTGAGTGTAGACGTCATTGATTTGAGATCTACCATACCATTCTCTCACTAGAAGGGAAAACCTATAATGGCAGCAGGCCGTAAAAGAGACCCAGTTTGGGAATATTTTAATGAAGTTCCTCTACCTGTGGGTAAGAAAGGCATGCGTGCAAAATGCAAACAGTGCAACAAAGAAATGCAAGGCCTGGTTGCCCGAAAGAAACAACATCATGAAAAGTGTTCCTTCTCAGGAGGAAGCTGCGTTGAAGATGATGAAAGGAACATATCTGAACATACAGGATCTTCAGGTTGGTAAACTTTTTTATTTCATACTTCTTTCTTAAGGACTGCCTGTCTTCCTTCTGAACCATTCTTCAATTCTCATGTTTGAGCAAAAAATATAGTTGTTACTCTATGGTACTATCGTTTTAGATGCAGTTGTGATAAAAAATAAATAGCTGAAATAGGCAGATCTTCCTTTTACAATTTCACCTTTAAAGTAGTACTGAGGGTCAGTGAATGCAATAAGCAATACTAAATGAACGGTATGGTAATAATTATTAAATAACTGCATTGACTTATTTTGTTTAGGAGAATCCATCCTCAACATACAGGATTCTGAAGACTATCCACCTTCAAGATCACCATCATTTTCTACTGTTTCGAAGTTATCTGCCAATGATAGTGTTTCAGTCACATCATGTATGTCACATAGCCACAGTATATCACCTGTAGCAAAAAGGGAAAAAAAAAAAATCTCCATCACCCAGAAACAACCACAGGTAAGTTTGTGATAAGAACCAGCAGATTACAAAAAAAGGTAATTGATAAAAAAAACTGCCCGGTTTGTTTATGCAACAAACTCTTCTTTCTGTATGATTGAGAACCCATACTTCATTAACATGGTTCAGTCATTAAGACCAGGATACAGTCCATCCAACAGAGCAGATGTCGCAGGCAAATTGCTGAATAAAGTGTATGAAAGAGAAATTGAGCAGTGTGCGAAAGGTCTAGGGTGAAATTGTTAACCTGAGTCTTGATGGGTGGAACAATGTCGACAATGATACAGTTGTATGTGCTTGTGTGACAACAGAAGAAGGGAATGTCTTCCTTACAGAAACAATTGATACATCAGGAAATTCACACACAGCAGAATACTTACAAGAAGTAGCAGTAAAAGCTATAACTGTGAAAAAAAATTCGAATGTCTAGTACGCAGCTTGGTCACTGACAATGCTGCAAATGTATCCAAGATGAGAAGAAATTATTTAGGAATGAATAGAGCCCAAGCTAACAACATACAGTTGCAGTGCTCACTTGATGCACCTCCTAGCCAAAGACTTCAGTGTTCCAGAAATAAAGGCTAATGTTGTTGAAACTGCAAAATACTTCCGTAACATCCACTTTGTAGCAGCTGCTCTGAAAAAAGATGTGCGATGGAACTCAGTAGTGGACTGTTTTGAGCACTATTATCAAGAACTGGCCTAATCTGATGACAGTGTGTGAACAAAATCGTGAAAAAATAGATAGTACTGTCACAGCCAAAGCTCTCAACATTGGGCTTAAGAGAAATGTTGAACATATGCTGAGTACCCTGAAGCCTATTTCTGTAACCTTGAACAAAATGCAGGGAAATAGCTATTTTATTGCTGACGCTGTTGAAATTTGGAAGGAACTGAGTGAGATCTTAAAAAGAGAAATAGGCAATGACAGTTAAATTACAAGCATTAAAAAAATGAATGGGACAAGCACTATCTCCAGCTCATTTTCTTGCAAATATTCTCAATACTCAGTACCAGGGTCAAATATTCTCAACTGCTGAAGAAGAGTTGGCTATGACATGGACATCCAGCAATCATCCCTCCAGAATGCCAACTATGATAAACTTCAGAGCTAAGGGTGAACCATTCAAGAAATATATGTTTGCTGATGATGTTTTAAAGAAAGTCACACCAGTGAACTGGAGGAAGTCACTTAAGCACTTGGATTCAGAGACTGTTGAATTGATAATCTCACTTTTAACAGCAGTAGCTTCTTCTGCCGGTGTAGAAAGAATATTTTCTTCCTTTGAACTAATTCATTCCAAAATGAGAAATCGTTTAGGACCTGAAAAAGCAGGAAAGCTTGTTTTTCTTTTCCAGATTATGAACGAACAGGAAACTGAAGGTGAAGACGACTGAGTTAGCTGCAGAAGCCAATATTTTAAATTTCTCATGTTGACCTGGCTGACCTAGCCGATTTAAATTTTTTAAAAAAAATATTTCATTTAACTATTTTAGTTAAAAACAATTTGAACAAAAACCTGATTTTAAAAAACTTGAATGTTAAAATTCAGAAATTCATATGTCTGTTTTGTTAAAATGTTATATGTTTGCTGTTGAAGAAAAAAATCCAGAATACATAATGTTAATGTCTATCTGGTGATGTTCTCCTCCTAATACAGCATGGCAAGAAAATCCTTCAAATATTGATAGTTCACCTCCCAATGATTTCATAAATATCTGCTTCAATTACCTTTGATAAATGAAGTAAACAAACGATCATTCATTTTCTGATATAGCTGTAAAACTAATCTGAAAAGTTTTCAAAATAATAAACCCAAGGTTGTGAGTTCAATTCTTGAGGGGGCCATTTAGGGATTTGGGGCAAAAATCTGTCTGGGGATTGGTCTTGCTTTGAGCAGGGGATTGGACTAGATGACCTCCTGAGGTCCCTTCCAACCCTGATATTCTATGATTCTATGAAATCATTTAAAAAAAATGTATAGTGTGTACCTTCTAAAAATGAAACCTACGTCTATCTCTGAGTTGTGAAGAATATGTATTAAGGTTATAACAACCAACAAGAATGCACTTTTATGTAGAAATCCATGATTAAATCAAGTCTTCCTGACTAGTGATTAAATCAATTCCACCCTGCTCACCTCCATTTATTTCAATGCAGTGTTTAGTCTAAAGCCTAATTACACTTCATATGTAGGCTTTGAAGGATTAGATTTTTATCTGTAAATGATGGAAACGTCTATTTCATTATACACGCATAAACCCACGAAAAAATATCTCCATTGATGATAACTGAAATTTACAGATAGGCAAAGAAAGAAAAATGTTGCTTGAGAACTTAGTAGTTTGATTTAAGGATATTTACTTTGTACATCTTGAAATGTGATGTTGACAATTTGTGTTTTAACTGTTATAATGCTAATTTTTTTAACTCAATGTCTAAATAATTATTGTCTGACATCTCCCCCACCTCCACACCTCCGTGATCTAACGCCTCCATAATTTCCCACAACTGCAAAAATTTACATTGAAAGAAAACCAAAAAAAAAAAAAAAAATTCCTAAAAATAAAGTCAAAATTATAAAAATAAAAACTGAATTTGCCAAGTTTATTTATATGTAAGCGTGATCTATTTAAAGGTTTACTTGTTGTTTTCATGGATCAAATGGAAAAGGGATGGGAATGAAGGCCATGGTGAGGACTGAGAGTTAATGCAGGGAATTTGAGAAAATTTATTAGGCGTGAAAGCACTGCAACAGTATTTAGTATGAAGATCGATTGCAAAAAATAGTTCTTCTTACCATTATGAAGAGTCCGCCATTTTGTTCCACTTCGGCTGTTTCCATAAGCAGTTCAATAGCTTTCTTATTTCCAATTATTTTCACTATTCGGGCTATCAAATCTTTCTTTGGTTCTCGAAGCCTAAAAAAGAAACCCGCCACCCCCAGTCAATGGGATTTCTCACATGAGTAAAATTAAACATATGACTTCAATGGGACTACTCAAATGAGTAATGTTATAAATGCTACTGTTCGTAGGAGATAAGCTTTAGTTACCCAAAACTAAAGATACACGTAGATTTTCTCCTTCGATATCTGTACTGTCAACTCAGTTTTTTAAACTGATTTCAAAATATTGTACTTCTGATAGCTCAATCTTTAAATAACATGCCCTGTTTTGTTTTTAAATATCTTTAAATATTTTTGTAAGGCTTTATTTCCTCCCTACTGATGTTTGTAAGGTCTTTTCAGCAAGCATTTGCCCATGCACATGTAGTTGCAGTATCACAGCTTACTAACTATGCATGAGAAACCATGAAACTGAGAGTACATGCAGTGCTGTCACATGAACAAAGTTCAAATACAGTTATCTTAAATTCTTTGTAACTAAATAGATGCAGTTTTTAGACAAATATGATCAAGATGATGGTGTCCTTTCAAATCCAGTTTTCTTTTTAAGAGACACAATGAAGTAGTTCAGACCTATAGTTTATATTTTATTTTTTTAATTAAGGGTTTGTGTCAGGCATGGTGGCGCGCCTGTAATCCCAGCTACTTGGGAGGCTGAGGCTGGCGGATAACATAACTAGCATTTCTACACTGATCTGATTCAGAATGACAATTCCTACAAAGACAGGTATTAAACATGTAAATGAAGGAAAACAGACTTTCAGCATATTTTAGTGTAACTTCACAAAATGTAATGACACAAATTGATATTACTCATAAAGCCATAAAATGCCAAACTGGGGACTCTACACATCTGTAGTTAACTAGAATTCATTTTACTGTACTATAATTTTTCAAAATTCAGAAGAACAGAAGATATTTAGTAAGAACAGGCAATGGGAATAATTAGTGTACATTTTTGGATACAAATGTTGTCGTCTATATCAGTTTTGGGTTTTGTTACTTTCCACAATGGTAAGTTTATGCAAACTATCTACTATTACACACTAAAACCTTAAAAGAATGTTGTTAAGTTAGCAAAGTCAAACACTCAAAAGTTAGGAAATGCCAGAATTAAGACTGTCTGTGCAATTTTGTATGCATAATACCGTTTTTAATTACATAATCACATACTATTTCCCCCCCACAGGACACCTGCCTCATTCAGTGCACAGGATGGACAGTGCCCACTAAGGGAAAAATAGCATGTTGTCATGTAATTAAAGACTGTATTATGATGCATACATAGAATGGGGCCTGAAATAAAGTTGCACAAGTAACCGTGGTATCGGCATTGACACTATTTTCTGAGTGCATGAATTAACAAATGTAATATTCTTCTAACGGTTTTTGTGTAATTGCCTAGGTTTTAAAAAAGGCAAACTGAAAAAAAAAAAGCAGAAATTCCACCATATGGCATTATATTGACACCCACAATGCTCATCAGCAGTGTCAACCTTTAGATCCACAGCACAGACCTCTGCCACTTGAGTTAAGGGAGTAACAGAGCAGTAGCAGGTTTCAGAGTAGCAGCCGTGTTAGTCTGTATCCGCAAAAATAACAGGAGTACTTGTGGCACCTTAGAGACTAACAAATTTATTAGAGCATAAGCTTTCGTGGGCTACAACCCACTTCTTCGGATGCATACAGGGGGAGCAAACAACTGTGCATATCTCTCTATCAGTGTTATAGAGGGCGAACAATTTATGAGTTTACTCTGCATAAGCTTTATGCAGGGTAAAACGGATTTATCTGGGTTTAGACCCCATTGGGAGTTGGGCATCTGAGTGCTAAAGACAAGCACACTCCTGTGAGCTGGTTTTCAGGTAAACTTGCAGCTTTGGGACAAGTGATTCAGACCCTGAGTCTTTGTTAGAGCAGACTGGAGTGTCTGACTCAGCGAGACGGGGTGCTGGAGTCCCGAGCTGGCAGGGAAAACAGTAGCTGTAGCAGCTTGTCCCTTATGCTTGACCCCTTCCACTCTGTCCCTTTTGACCTGTCCCTGTCCCAATCCTGTCTTTTCCCCATCCCTTGCGCCTCACCACAGTTCGATTTTCTTCACCTAGCCAGTTCCAGTCTTTACTCATCAGGTTTCTCATCCCAGTCTGAGTTCCCTCCTCTTGGCTTCCTCATTTGATTTTTCTCTTTTGCCACCCTGACCTCCAGCTGCCCTCACATTGGTGAGAAGCCTTGGTGGGTGGCAGAGGTATCTCCCCTCCATCCCCCTACAACAGGTTCTCAGTCCCAGTCTCCCCATACCATTATCTCTGGCTCCCAATCTCATTGCCCAGCCAGTCCTCGCTAGCCTCCAGCCTCAGTTGCATTCAAATCAGGTGGCTTCCTCCTCCCCGCTGCCTGGGACCAGCGGGTATTAATTCTTCAGAGCACAGGAGAGACAGGTTCCCAACTCTCAGATCAGATGTTGGACCTGGCATAGGCGGAGCTCACAGAAGCCCAGAGTGGCAACCGCAGGAAAAGTCCTGCTCAATCCTGGGCTGGAGCATGCCCAGTGCAGACAGAATCTTTGAAGGCATTTAGCTACTAAAATTTAAGTCTGTACTGAGCATTTGTGAACTGCAATTTTTCAAAGAGTTGTAACTTAGCCAAATTTGGGCAGGTTTTCCCAAGGATGGCAAAAGGCACATGTCTGAAACAAATGCCACTCCCCATGGCAAATGTCAAGTACCTGCTCTGAAGCATATGTGGGAGGAGGCACTAGAGCTTTTTAATTAAAAGGTTTCCACAATTTTTCAACATGGGCAAAACGTATTTTTTCCCTAGCTTTATTCTCAGAAATGGCTGAACACTTTTGGCTGAAGTTTTCAAAAAAAAATAAATAAAAAAATTTAGCCTCAGGTTGACACCTTGCATGGAAAATTCAAGCTGAAATGTTTATGACTTCGACAAATTTTAACCAACTGAAAACAGGGTCTTATAATGGGAAGTGTTGGGCAACCTTAATAAAAAGTGGTGCTACCAGCCCCACCAATAATACTGCATTTAGGTTTCAGGATTCTGGGAACCTGAACAAGCCATTCAAACCCTTATCTCATAATTTAACATGGCCACCTAAAACAGTCAACCATTCAACAAGAACACAGTCTTAGTCTTCCCTTCGGTAACTTTCACATAACCTAATAGATTAAGAAACATAAGATCTCACCGATAAGAAATTTCATCGGCCACTTTTTCCTCAGAATCTTCTTCAGTAATCTCGTACATCCCTTTATAATTCATTTCTAGTCTTTCACCCAGTCTGTCCTTGACAGGACGTTTCCGTTTGAGAAGTCCTTGTCCATTTTCTTCCTCCTTTGACACTGTTTTTTTGTCATCCTGCATGTATTCATCTAGCTCTTTATTTAATATCTCCACATCTTGGTCAGTTTCTTTCATCAGCTTTTTAGCCAATAAGTAATTGTAAGTCTCAGACTGCCTACTCTTGTCAATATTACCCTCCATTCCTAAAATTCCAAGTTCAGTGGCCACTGCATCCTGATTTTGTTCCTGAAGCACTGCACCCCAAATATTGTTGATCTTCTTACCCCCTAGGACAGTTTGCTTCTGGTGACTCTGGCCAAACTGAAAAGGCTCTGGTTTAACAGGAGGGAGGTTAAAACATTTTTGTCGTTTCCGTTTCCACACAGAAGCGTCATCATCTGAATCAGAGAAGCTCTCATCACTTGAGTCCACACCATTGGTTGTTCGATAAGGAACACTTGGTGCACAGGGTGAAATGGTGCTCTGGAAAGGTTTGGTTGAACTGTTGCCATCATGTGGTTTCTGAAATGGCAAAGTCATTTTGTATTAATTCAATTAGTATTTTTAAAAAGGAAAGCTACCTTGATTATTTGATTACAATTAGACTCACTAATAGACGAATTTACTCTGATTCATATGTGAGAATAATTTTAAAACAAACTAGACTAGATATACTTTATTTTTAACTAGAACTTTCATCAAAGGACTTCAAAGCACCCTTCTGACACCAAGTCTCATTCAGAATACCCATTGATGATTCTCCATTTCAGATGGGTAAACTGAGATGTTCAAGGTTATACAAGGTATCTGTAAAGAATAGATAATATAACCCAGCTCTTGCGGTTACACAATATATCTGTAAAGAATAGATAATATAACCTAGTTCTTGCTCCTAGTTACAGACAAACCACAAGACATACTGCTGCTACCATTGTAAACTTAGCATTCTTTACCCATAATTCCAGTTCTTTCAAAAATGATAACAAGAGCTCCTAAAAAACAAGATAATCTTAAAAATAATCTTTTGTCCCCTCAATTTTAGATGAATACATTCCTCTCTTTAACCCACACACTCTTCCAGTAACCTGATGGCATTCCTGAATTATTTTCTGGCATAAAGCAACAGAAGTAAAGACTCTTCAGCTTGTCTTACCACTGTATGAAATATATAACTGCTTTTAATTAAAGGGATAGCTGATAGCACAAGACTTTGGAAAAACATGGTGAGCATAGCCCTATGCATTAAAAATGCATCTGTAGTTTACATGCTCCTTTCCTGGTGCACATCTCAAGACTATATTATCCTATTCAGTGCTTTTCTGCACTCCTACCACCATATATTTCTCATATGATCGGATAATATACACATGAAAACCAGTATTTACTAAAAAAAGTTTGAAAGCCAATTAAGTGCAGTCTCTTCAGCAGGTAAAGGCTTAAACACAAAAGAGACATAGCTTTAAATTCAAAAAGTAATTGCTGTCATGACATGTCCTTTTGAAACGTTTTCAGTGGCTGTTCTGTTTCTGAAACCACAGGAGACAATCACTTGATCATTACCTGTTAGGTTCACTCCTTCTGGGGCACCTGGCATTGGCCACTGTCAGTAGACAGGATACTGGGCTGGATGGATCTTTGGTCTGACCCAGTACGGCCGTTCTTATGTACAGCACAACTAACCATTAAAAACCAACAACACGTGCGCTGGAAAACGGGGGTAGAGGAAAAGCAATTAGACAAAGGGGTGGGGTTACTCATGTTTCGTGGGACAACAGTACCTACCTACCTGATAAAAAACACTAACTAGGCTCATTCAATGTCTCTTCCGAAGAGAAACACCCAGCAATACCTAACAACAAATCCCGCTGCTCGTCTCCCAACCTCCTCCCCACAAAGCACAGCAACAACAGCTCCCCCCAGCCAGAGAGACAGGCTCACTATGCAATACACCAGGACCGCACTGGAGATGTGCCGGGGGCTGGGAGAGTGAGGGGAGGCGGTTTGTCAAGGGGGCTGTTCCCAACCCATCTCTCCTGGCCCCATCCCGGCAGCATCTCAGCGCCGCTCCAGCAGGCCAGGGGCCGGGCACGGGGCATTTCCTCGGGGCGGCGCGTTCTCTCGGGCTCCCCCAGCGCTGCGCGGGAGTCTCCCGCCCTGAGGCCCGCCCCGGCCGCCGGGCGCCAGGCAGCAGCAGTGGCGGGAAGCCGGGGCTGGGTCAGGAGCCGCGGCGGGGTCCCTGCTACGGAGGCGGCCGAGCCCCCGGGGCCTCCCCTCACCTGCGCGGGGCCCCTGGCCGAGACGCTGGCCGGCATGTCGGAGTCCGAGATCTCCCCGTCCTCCGCATCCTGCTCCATCCGCCGCGCCTCCAGCGCCATCTTCCCCGAGACCGCGGGCGCACCACTGAGGGCAGGGAGCGGGGCGGGGCGAGGCAGGGGGCCAGGGACCGCCAGCGCTTCCGCTCGCAGGGGAGAGGGGGAAGCAAATGGCGCCACCTACTTCGCCCATGCAAGGAGCATCCGCAGGGCCTACATGCCCCAATGTACCTTGCGCTGGGCGGGCGCGCCGCTGGGCATGCCGGGACCTGTAGTCTTTGTCGGAAATCCCCATGGAAGGCCTAGTTGGGACTGTTCCAAGGGAAAAAGAAGCCCAGGCACGTTGTCCGGACATCATCTTGCCACATCCTACGACATCATCGGCCACCATGTCAGGTCTCTGCATGGGCAACGTCATCCCACTGCTTTGCTAGAGGATATCACCCTGTCACCGCTGTTATGGGAGCTTGATAGAAAAGATCCCTGTGGCTCTCTCCGAGCAGGGCCGCCCAGAGAATTCAGGGGGCCAAGGGCAAAGCAATTTTTGGGGCCGCTTCCATAAAAAAAAGTTGCAATACTGTAGAATACTGTATTCTCGCGGGGGGGCCCCTGCGGCCCCGGGGAAATTGCCCCACTTCCCCCCCGGCAGCCCTGGGAAAAATAAACATTTAAAAACCTTCCGCATCTTGGCACAAACCCAGTTTTGAGAAAACTTCTTTTCAAGTCACCTTTACAAGGCATCACTGGTTTTCAGCATCAGCTAGTGCTAAAAGGCACTAAAGCTCATTAAAAGGGTTGGACAAATATTTTCCGTCAAAACTTTTTTTGGATCAAAAACTAGGGGTTTTTAAAAAGCAGAAAAAATCACGGACAATGTCTGCTTTCCTTCAAAATTTGTTGTGGTTTTTTTAATTGAAAAGCTGAAATTAGTCTGCCAAAACCTGAACATGGTTTGGGGGTTCAGAAGTGTGTGGCCAAATATTTGCTGCTTGCTGTGTTTGATTGTTTAAAGAAACAATAAAAAAATTCTGCTTAAAAAAAATCCAAAACTTTTGAACCACTTCAGCTTGTGACAAACGCCTGAGCCCATCCAGTCAGAGATTTTTCCAGGTTTCGGATACTCATATCTGTCTCCATAACTTTGGGTTCACTTAGGTTATGATAGAAAAGGCCTAAAGATTTGATGGAAAAAGCCTAAAGGCCTAAGTAGAATTAAGGATATGCATTTAACCATGTATTTAATCATGTTAGCTATTTCCCAATCAATTTAATTGGCTCATTTGGCTCACAAGTATATGCAGCTGCTTCCCCATATCTCCTCAAGGTTTTTAGTGCAAAGGGTCAGCAAATGTACCTTGTTTTCCCTTCGAAATGACAAATGTATCCGCCACAGATGTCTTTTGTATCCCCCTCCCCAAAAGTAATATATGTATCTTGTGTACCCTATTATCTATCCATAGGTCAGCGTAATGACGCAAAAGGATGAAGGCTAAGTTGTTTGTTACTGGTTATAAAAAGGGCCTGTTCGGCCATGTAAGGTGTGTCTCTCCTCTGGCATGAGCCGATGAGAGCGCCCGCTCAGCTGATCGATCAATAAAGAACTTGGTACCCGTCTTCCTGTCTCTCCGTGCCTCCGTGGTGTAATTGGGTAAGCTCCGGGGAGAACGGGCCCTATTTGGCCAACAGTTAGAACATAAGAATGGCCATACTGGGTCAGACCAAAGGTCCATCCAGCCCAGTATCCTGTCTACCGACAGTGGCCAATGCCAAGTGCCCTAGAGGGAGTGAACCTAACAGGTAATGATCAAGTGATCTCTCGCCTGCCGTCCATCTCCACCCTCTGACAAACAGAGGCTAGGGACACCATTCCTTACCCATCCTCGCTAATAGCCATTAATGGACTTAACCTCCATGAATTTATCTGTTTCCTAGAGACTGGCTCCATGGGGTCCCTCACAAACTGGAGACGGTTACTGTGGGTTTGTCTTTAGTATAGCTTATGTACATACTCCACGAACTGAGCATTTGAGCTTGTTCCAGAATCTGGAAGAGCCTATGTTGTGAAAACTGAAATGCTCAAAATAGCACATGCATGTGAATGGACACAGGGTGCTAAAATTAAATTAACCCCTCAAACTGGGGGTCGGGACCCCTCAGGGGGTCACGAGGTTATTACTGGGGGTTGCGAGCTGTCAGCCTCCACCTCAAACCCCGCTTTGCCTCCAGCATTTATAATAGTGTTAAATATATTTAAAAGTGTTTTTAATTTTTAAGGGGGGTCGCACTCAGTGGTTTGCTATGTGGAAGGGGTCACCAGTACAAAAGTTTGAGAACCACTGAATTAACCCCTCTGGAGCCTCGGGGAATGCAGGGGAGGGGGGGGGGTCTCCTTTGGTAGGGTTGGGAAGGAGGTAGGTGTGTATGATATTGCTCTTCTCATGTGATCCCTCCCCCATGGCTCTCGGCTCTATCACTGTTAATCTAAAGTGGCTAATTTTAAATGAAGCTACCCTCCCATGACATGAATCTCCCTATGGCACTGAAATTAAATGTAGACTATAATTTGGCATTTGAGAAGTGAAAGGGATGGTAGCCCTAAGGGAAAAGATAACAGCTTGGCTCATTGTGTTAAATAGCTGTCTGCAAGCCTCAAACTGCTGAATGAGCTTTAGGGTAGGGAAGGCTGTGCCTCCCCAAAGAGCCTGGCCCTGCCCCCTATCTGACCCCCACCCATTTCCTGCCCCCCGACTAGTCCCCTCATAATCCCTGACCCATCCTGCTCCATGTCCCCTCACCGCCCCTCCCAACCACCACCCCGGGACCCCACCCCCCACCAACCCCCCCGTCCCCTGACTGCCCCGACCCCTATCTACCCCCCCGCCAAGTCCTGACAGATCCTCAGAACGCCCACGATCCAACCCCCCGTCCCCCGACCGCCCCCCAGCAGCACTGTCCAGGGCCGCTCCTGGGTTAACGCCGCCTCTCCCCTTTCTTGGAGCCTCAGCACATCGCGTCCAGGAGCTGCCCTGGCCCCTGGACAGCACTGCAGCAGTGTGGTTCCGGCGGGACCGGAGCTTGCAGCCCCGCCCCCTTACCACGCGACTCTGACTCAGTGGGAGGAGCTCAGGCCCTGCCGGAGCCACGCTGCTGCAGTGCTGTCCAGGGCCACTCCTGACACGGCGCGCTGAGGCGCCGGGGGATGGAGGAAGGCGGAGGCGGGGCTGAGAGCCCCTGTGGGGCCCCGGGCCTGGGGCAAATTGCCCCATTTGCCCGCTCCTCTGGGCGGCCCTGTCTCTGAGCATACCATGTGGTAGCACATCAGCAAGGTGTCACCAGATTGCCACTTCCTGATGGCATAGTGTTGCAGTGTTGCCACATTATCTCAACAGATAGCCATACTGTATGATTGTGTTGCTATCTTTTGTCACTCTTCAGGGCCAATTACAGTCCCTATTTTTATTTATATAATTATATTGTGCAGTTATATAACACCTTCCTTCCTAGCCTGTAATAGACTTTACAAATGTTAATGAAACATTAGAAAACTGCTATTAGATAGTTATACATGATTATTCCAATTTTACAGAGTAAGTTACCGTGGGCCTCCATGCAAGTATGGCCTAGCCCCCTGTTACATGCAGCCAGGATAAAATGTGACTCATTATATACCCCAGTTTCCCAGGTTAATTCACAGTAAAACAGTGTAAAAGGGTGTCTATACTGTAGCCTGATCTATAGATTGTGTATTAATTATATTGATTACTTAAGAATTCCTAGTTATCATTCTGAAGTTTGACAGGTTCTTGTCCCAAGATCAGGCCCAGTGTTATTAAACTTACTGTTCAGCTGGAAATCACAATGTGCACAGTTGCAACACTCACACTTTAGGAACCCTTCTGTATTTGTAATAGTTTATTAATACATTTAGCAAAGTCACAAAAACTCTAACCCAGCAAGGTAGAGAGAGATAAAGAATGTACATCTGAACAGCCATAAACTCACTATGCCTTGCAGAAAAACTTGAAATGTTAACCATTATCTTCCTCATCACCTTCCTCATCATCACCATTGTCCATAATCCTGGCACCTCCCAAGGGCTACATCTCTCTCTCCTCTTGTACACAGGCTGGGATACAACTTTTATAATATGTTATGCTGACATCACTATGCCTAATCATATTTAGTAGAGGTTTCTTCCATCTTCCTTATTTTTATTTCCTCACCCTACTAATGTTGAGGTGCCCTTCTTCTATAGGTTAATATTTTAATAATCTCAATTTATCATCATATCTGTCACTTTGTTGCCATGGTACTCTTGTGGTCAGACATCTGCAGATGTTCCTATCCTAAAATATCCAAAAACTGGTTTTTGTTCATATTCTTGTGGTTGCCTGGAGTCATTCTGTACAGACTTCTCCCTTAAACACTCTATTCCCAGTTCCCCAAAACTTAGGGATGACAATTTGGCCTCAAGCCTTATGCTTACTGCTAAAGCCAGTGTCTTACAGGATACAGGCCTGTAGGTTCCTTGCGTTACTGCTAAATAAAATCAATACTTAAACTAGCTCTATGGGCTGCAATACTTAAGTTTCAAATCCTGAAGTTCTAGTTCAGCTTTTACTTAGGTTCTGGCCCTGCAATAAGGGCAGAATCCTGTGTTCGTGTGGTGCTCGTTGCAGAATAGGGGCCTTAGGCTCAGATCCACAAAGGTACTTAGATACCTAAACCACAGATTTATGTGCCTATGTCTCAGTTTTAGGCTTCACTGAGATTCACAAAACTTCCACTCCCTGTACGTGCCTAAACTCGCTTGGCTCCTAAATTTTCAAGGTAAACATTCCCTTGGTGCCTAAGATTCTGCCTCTGGGTATGCGCATTGTTCTATCTCCCTCCTAAGCCCAGCACAATCCACAAACTGGGAGAAAATAGGCATTCCTCCCATATCTTCTCTGCAGGGCCTGATCTGGAATGCATGCTCTGAGCACACCTCATGGATTTGGCCCTATTCAGAGTCTAAGCAAGGGGCCGAAGGGTGCCAACCTTATAACTTTTAGCCCACTCCCAAGACACCAGCAGCTTGATAACTACTAAACGCAATTCAAAAGGCCTTTTTAAAAATACACTGTATACCTTTTTGTACTAGCCATTGCAGTTTGACACTGTTGGAACTTCTGAAAGAAAGATAATTGGAGAGGGTTCTTGTTGAGACAGATTTCCACCAAAATAGGTGTCCCCCCCCACCCCCCGCCCTGGAAAGCTCATGGACTAGTATATGGGTTAAGAGGATTTGTTGTCCTTAGCTGGGGTGTGAGGAGGGAAAAGACTGCTTAATGACCATTAAAGTCAGTTAATTTTCATTAAAAAAAAAAAAAACTTTTAGCCCACTGGTTAGAGCACTTATCAGGGGGACCCATGTTAGTTCCACTCTCTGCCTAAAGGTGGAGAAAGGATTTGAACAGTGGTCTCCCACACCTCTCAGAAGAGTGCTCCCCCCACTACAGGAATATTTTTACGTGTGGGTGTCTCTCAATCTCTCCTGTTTAAACTTTAGGGTGAGAGAGAGAATGTCATAAGAATGGCCATACTGGATCAGACCAATAGTCCATCTAGCCCAGTATCCTGTGTTCTGACAGTGGCCAGTGCCAGATGCATCAGAGAGAAAGAACAGAACAGGGCAATTATTGCGTAATCCATCCCCTATTGTCCAGTCCCAGCTTCTGGCAGTCAGAGCCTTAGGCACACCCAGATCATCCTTGACCATCTTGGGTAATAGCCATCGATGGACCTATCCTCCATGAACTTATCTAATTCTTATACTTCTAGTATAAGAAAATCCTAATTGTCCTCTTATTGGCAATATCAAAAGAGTAGCCAAAGGTGGGTGTTAAACTACCTGGTATGTGGTATTAACTATACACTATAGTTCCTCCAAATCAGCAGGGCTGGCCTTACTGTGAGACGAACTGAGGCGGCCTACACTAGGACCCAGAGTGTAGAAAATTGTGTCTGCTGCTGGTGCATATGTATTCTCTCTGCTCTATATGCACAAAGATGGTGGAGTGCTGTGCTGGAGGAAGGAGGGCACAAGAGACATAACAGGCAGGCAGGAGAAAAGGTGAGAGGGAATAACAGAAAGCAGCAGGAGCTGCAGGGAGAAAGAGGAGGAGAAGCCTCTTATGTACCTCTCTAGCACCCCCAGGAGCCTGGACTGATTAACACCAGCTTCTCAGGGAGCTTCCTGTTTCCTGCTGCTTCCCTGAACCCACTTGAGGAGAACAGGCAGTCAACTGAAGTAGTAGGAGCCAGTTAGGCCCTTAGGCTGATATCTTCCTTCACTCAGGCTCTGCTACCAGCCTGCTTATTTGTCTCCTTCAACGGAGTGTTGAGAGCCACTATAGCTGGCACAGAACAGCAGTCATGAGTGAAAGAAGAAAACGCCCCTGTGGGGCAGCATTCAGAAAAAGAAAGAAAGCAAAGGAAGCTTTTCTATCTAAGCAGGAAGGAGCTCTCCTGAGATACACAGACACAAATGGTCACGGTCAGCCTTCCGGCCCCAGTGAAGATGTGAGTGGTGAGGAGATGCCTGATCTTCCAGTTAGTCAGAGTGCAGGTGACCTGGCAGCTACTGCAGCATCCATATCTCCATCTCAAATGGATGTAACCATGCACATTCCTGAAGAAAAGTGTAGATCAGAGAAGAATGTGGTGGAGGCGCAAGAAACAGCTGCTGCTGAGTTTAGTTCCTTAAGTCTAGATGATCCAGGACTGTGGACCCACTTGAGCAGTAGCCTGAGGGACTTCCTTGTACTGCATGGGCCATAGCAAGTGAAAAACTTCATGTTCCCCAAAGACAGTGAAAATAGAAGTTTCCATCCAACACATTACTGCCGTGAAATCCCCAATGGTGACAAAGTGGAGAGGCCATGGCTTATGTACTCAAAAACCCAGAATGCTGCATACTGTTTTTGTTGCAAACTCTTCTAATTTAATGTTCCAGCCACATTGGGTTCTACAGGAACAAAGGACTGGAAAAATCTGGCTAGAAATCTGGCATGCCATGAGAAGGCAGCAAATCACCAGAGAGCATTCCATAGGTGGAAAGAGCTTGAGATGAGACTAAGGTTAACGGCCAGCATAGATGATCAACATCAAGAGAAGATTGGTTCAGAGTCTCTTTACTGGCAAAATGTTCTGAAAAGGTTCATTGCCATTGTGAGAATGCTTGCTACCCAAAACCTAGCACTGCGTGGCACTTCAGATCAACTGTATGTGCCAACCAATGGAAACTTCCTTCAAATTGTAGAGCTGATGACTGAGTTTGATGCTGTACTCCAGGAGCATCTAAGAAGAGTCACCACCCAAGAAATGTACACACACCACTACCTTGGAAAAACCATTCAAAATGAGATCATACAGTTACTGGCAACAAAAGTCAAATGGAAGATTGTGGTAGATCTGAAGTCAGCAAGATATTACTCTGTTATTCTGGACTGCAAACCTGACATCAGCCATACGGAACAAATGACTTTAATGGTGTGTTTTGTAACAACAACAGAACCTAGTGAAAACGTCCCTGCAATGGTGACTGTCAGAGAGCATTTTCTAGAATTTATTGACATTGATGATACTACAGGAGCTGGTATGACAAATGTGCTTCTTAAAAGGCTGGAAGATACGGGAATTGCGATAGCTGACATGAGAGGTCAGGGCTACGATAATGGTGCCAACATGAGAGGAAAAAACACAAGAGTGCAGACACGGATCCAAGAGTTAAACCCTCAAGCTTTTTTTGTCCCATGCAATTCTCATTCATTGAACTTGGTGATCTGTAATGCAGCATCAGCTTCTAGTGAGGCTGCTGAATTTTTTAATGTAATTCAAAGCATCTATGTGTTTTTCTCTGCATCAACTCATCAATGGAAAATTTTGAAGCAACATCTGGGAATATCCTCTCTGACTCTGAAACCACTGAGTGCCACATGATGGGAAAGTCGAGTGGAGGCGATAAAGCCTATCAAACACCAAATTGGGAAGATAGATGTTGCCATAGTTGACCTTATGGAGGATAATGCTATGACAGGAACTGTTCGTGGGAGAACAGTGGCAGAGGGAAATGGAATCACCAGAAACATACATAACTTCAAATTTCTATGTGGCTTAGTGTTGTGGCATGACATACTGTTTGAAATAAATGTTGTAAGCAAGAGACTCCAAGGTGTTGACCTTGATATATCTGGAGCAATGGAACAACTGGACAAAGCAAAGTCATACCTACAGTCTTACCGGTCAGATGAGGGATTTCAAAACATTCTGAAGAGTGCACAGAAGTTGGCAAAGGAACTTCACACTGAAGCTATTTTCTCACCCATTCAAGAATACAAGAGTCACCAAAGAAGACAACATTTTGATTACGAGGCATGGGATAATCCCATAAGAGACCCCAAACAACAATTCAAAGTTGAATTCTTTAACCAGGTGCTAGATTGTGCAATACAGTCAGTTGAAGAACGTTTCATGCAGCTCAAGGAACACAGCAGTATATTTGGGATGTTGTATGATATTCCAAAACTCCTCACTATACCTGAAGAAGACCTACACCAGCAATGCAGGGCACTAGAGACAGTGTTGACACATGATGACATGCACGATATTGATGCGAGTGATTTAGGTAATGAACTGAAAGCCCTTTCAAGATACATTTCAGCAGGATCAACTCCAAAGGCTGTTCTGGAATATATGTGCACAAATAAGATGACCACCCTCTTTCCAAATGCTTTTGTTGCTCTGCGCATACTTCTAACACTTCCTGTAACAGTTGCCAGTGGAGAACGCAGCTTCTCCAAGCTGAAGTTAATAAAAACACATCTATGCCCCACAATGACACAGGAGAGGCTGGTTGGCCTTGCAGCCATCTCAACAGAGCATGAGCTGGCCCAGACTGTGGACCTTCAGGAAGCAGTTCAAATCTTTGCAACCAAGAAGGCACGGAAAGCACCACTTTGATTATTCAAAGAGATAAAAATGCCAGTGTTTACTATTCATACAAGAAAAAATACATTTGTTGTTCAGGCGTTTGAAAGTTAAATGTTACTTAAAATTTTTGAACAAGGCATTTAAAATTGTTAGTTCTCCTTTACTGGGGTAGGTAGCAGAGCAGTACCATGAGAGGAGTAGAACAGGAAGAAGGCAGAACTGAGGCCTTTCAAAGTTTTGGCCCAAGCGAAGGGGAATGGGGGCATCATTTGAGCTCCCCACCTCAGGTGCCAAAATGTTGTGGGCCGGCCCTGCAAATCAGGATTGATACAGATTGGCAGGCTAGTGTGGACAAGTTGTGTGCTGCATGTGCTATATTTGTTCCATGGCTAGATGATTTCAAGCCCCAAGTCTGTAAATCTAGCACATTTCACACTTAAATTCACTTCAAGATATAAAGAACTCTAACAGTAAACTTTTAACATAGTTCTAAGGAGCAGATGGAAAAACAAGGAAGATGGAAAAGGAAGACATTCAGAGAGTGGAGTCTTTCAGTTCTCAAATGTGGGACACAATAAGACTATCTTATGTACTTATTAAGTGTGCCCCCCCCATTACCAGAGTATCTGAGTACTTCACAATCTTTAATATATTTATCCTCACACCCCTGTGAGATAGGGAAGTACTATTATCCTCATATGCAGATGAACTGAAGCACAGAGAGGCTAAGTAACTTACCTATAGTCACACAGGATATCTGTGCCAGATGAGGGACTTAAACCCAGGTCTTTTAACTCTTAGGCTAGTGTCCAAACCACTGGACAATCCCGCCTCTCTCTCAGAAGCACTCCAAAGCCAAAATGCAAAGAAACCTTATAGACACTGTGGATATAAGGTCACTGTGAAACATACAAATGAGGGCATATTTCTGAAAAGACAAGGTCTGGGCAAGATTTTCAAAATGCATTAGTAAATATCCCCTTTCAAAATTCTTCATGCTGGATCTGTCACACAGTCTTTATGTACTAGGTTTAGAACTTCAGTGTTCAATATTGAGAGAAAACCTGTGTCTTTCTAGTGACATACCTACATATAGCAGTGTACCTCTCTAGTGTCTTTTTATTGTCCCTTTGAGAGGTGTCAGAGTCAGAACTTCTGAACATGAACTCTCTGAAGTTTCAGAAGGGTCATCTGAGTTCATAATCTCTGTGAGGCTTCTTGTCAATTTCAAGCACAGATGCCTGGGATCCTTTTCTTTCTGGGGGTTCATTGTGTCAGGGAATGGTAGGCCACAGCAGTTATGGCCACAAAGCCCTCTTAATTAAGTGAATCAGGTACTGTTCTAAAAGCATGCCCTTGCCTGATCCACCTCTGGAGCTGCTGAAGTTCCAACTGCATCAGAAGCTGCATAACTTACAGCCAACTGGAACCTGCTTGATCTTAGGTATTAAATTAACCTTAGGAATAAGGTTTGCATTAAGAGTTACAACTACAGGGAGACTGAATGACTCAAGAACTTATGGGATAAAGTGCTTTTTACCTCTGGGTCACTAGTTCAAACCCAGCCCAGGTCAATAGTGATTGAAACTTGTTATCTAACAGGTCTTGTGGTGACCTGTGTGAAAGGAATTGATGGTATAATTCTAGTACCCGCTGGCATTCTTCTTGGTAGTTTTAGCAGAGTGGACAATGATTGAATAGTCATGGAGACTGAACTACTTTATAATCTATAGAGATCTCCAGGTCATAGTTGTGAAGGCACTCTGTCAGGAAGGGGTGAGGAAGCTCGAACTACTGTTTTGTGTGCTGTGCTTGTTGTGTGGATAGATAAAAGACTTCATCTTCTAGTGAGGAAAATTAGGTACCTTTCAGAACCATTGATTTTACTTTAAAGTGGTATTTATTCAAAATTTTCTTATATTTCCCTTCAGAGTAAAATGGATCACTTCCTTTTTAACCCAAGTGCCTACAACATCCAAGAATATTCTTCAGATAAACCAAATAGAACCCATTCCTGCAGCCACTGAAGTCAACAGCACATTTTGTTGTGGAACTGAATATGTAGCATTTTGTTTGTTTTTGGAAGGGTGTTTTCTGGAATCGTCAATAGAATGCACTTTGAATTTGGCTGCCTTTTAATAAAATGGTTGATTACTTTTCCTTTGCAATTCTCTTTTATTGCATTCAGGCAGAATTTTTCATTGCATATGATCACTGTTATGGAATAATAAATAATAATAATAATAATAATACTTAATTCTTATATAGCATTTTTCTTTGATAGATCTCAAAGCGCTTACAAAAGTGGTCAGTATCAGTTGCATTTTACAGATGGAGAAACTGAGGCAAAGAGTGATGTAATAACTTACCCAAGGTCACCCAGCAGGCCAATAGTAGACCCAGAAACAGAATACAAGTTTCCTGAGTCTCAGTCCAGTGCTCTGTCCACTAGGAATGAACTTCTCATTTGATTAATATAACATGTATACATTCCACTGGTTATCAAGCTAAGTCTATATATAGTAACATAACAACAAAAAGATCTCCCTTTGTTTTGATTGTAGACTAAAATTCTGTTGTGGCTTTATTTTTTTTTTACCAGGTCTTTATATCTTTCTTTTCCTCTCAGTAAGACTACTTTTAAGCGTTTTATTACACACATAGTCTAAAATGCAGAGTATTTTGGAATTATGTAACTTTTTCTTGCAGGGGCATAATAAATTAAATTAAAATTATCATTGTTGTTATTAATACTACTGCTAATAAATATATATATTATGTAGTATATAATATAGTAGTATATATATAGATAAATAAGTATTTTCCCTAATTCATATTATGATTATATATATTATATATATATATAATACTTGCTTACAGCTTTTAGATCCTGATCCTGCAAACACCTAGGCACATGCTTAACTTTAAACATGTGAGTAGTCCCATTGAGGTAAATAGGATTTATTTATATGCTTAAAGTTAAGCTTGTGCCTAAGTGCTTGCAGGATCGGTGTGTTAGATGGAATGTACTGTTTCAATTAGCTATTAATAAGATGTTTTTAAAATACTGAAGTGAATTACTGATTTTAAACTGAAATTCAAAATGGAGTATATGAACTCTGACTTTGAACTCCATCTTTGAAAGGGGACTTGTTTACCACAAAGACTCTAGCTCAAACCAGTCAGAACCAGTTTTTCCCGCCAAGTCCAACCCTCAGTGTTCCATCACCTCAGAAGCGTTCCATCACCTAAGAACTCTTCCCGCCACAAAGGCTTTATAAGGACTTGTTCAGCGCCTGCGCGGGGCTGTCCATTCCAGCGACAGTTCGTACACGGTCGGGTCTTCGCAGAGCTCCAGAGCTGAGATCGAAGAACAACATCTATCCCGCAGTGTGTTTGAGGAAGAGGAGTCCTGTCATCGTCATTCCTATATCCTGCATTTCCTGGTGTCCATCATCCCAGATGGTCTCCTCGCCAGCGAAGAGAACCATCAGTCGTCTGGACTCCCCAGTGTTCCTCCTTAAGGACTCTAAATCAGTCCAAGAGTTGTAGGTCCTGGGCATCACGCCTGTACGTGACATCTGCTGCATCAGAGCAATAGGAGAAAGGTTTCTGTGTTGGGGTATTGTTTATTGTTTTGTAGAATCCCACGGGAGGGTTTATGGGCCTGAGCTCCAAGCTCTTAGAGTCAGTCACTGATTCACTGTTTTACTGATTCATGGTTTTGCTGTTTTACTGTGTTATTCTTGTATTTCTCCCCCCCTTCTTCCCAGTTTTCTGTACCTTTTATCCCTAATACACTTACCTTTATTTGCACCATATTATCTTGTCTTCTCTTTATTTTATTCTATTTCATGGGTAGCTAAATCCACCGGCGACAGACACGGAAGGGAGCCGAGTCTGTGCTTCTGAGAAAAGGGGCTTTCCCTGTTATATCTTCCCTCTACCATCTCTCTAGTATTTCCTTTGAAGCGTTACCTTCTTCCCCTTGAGGTAACAGGTGCTTTAGTGTCCACTTTAAATTATATATTTTTTGGTTATTCAAAACATGTTGCATTCCTGAAAACATATGGTAGTTATCTAGTGGCCATAGTAAGTCATCTAAATTCCCATAAGCATTAAATGTGAACTGCAATTTAAAGGGAGAAGATACAAGTATCATGAGTGCTATAACTGAAAGCAATTAGACAAACAAACAACATCAAAATACTGGATGTTTTCTTTGACAGACCCTGTTCACTCAAACACTTGTGCATATGCTTTACTTTAAGCATGTGAATAGTCTCACATTGAAGAGGGTGAATTCAGAGGGAGTACTCATGCTCAAAATTAAGCATTTATGTAAGTGTGCAGAATTGGTACCTTAGTCATTTCCTCCTGTTGTTTGTGCTAGTTTTTACAAAAGGGGGAAAGAACATTTTTAAAAATAGGAAAATGCAATTGTAAAACCATAAACTTTGGCATGTGTGGTGCAAAATGGCAGGTGTAGTACCTGAAACCAGTTTTAACTTATTTTGTGAGATTTGAACTGAGTTCAGGATGACGGTATTCCTTTAAGCAAATAACATAAGAATATGTGCCTTTGTCCTCTATCACTCTTTTATATTGTATAAACATGGCTGCAGTTTTAATGCTTTCAAGTCCTGTGTGTTTTTAGTGTTTTTTCTACATTATGAATATCAAGTCCTGACTTCTTTCTTTTTACTGGAGGACTTTGACAACTTTGGTGGAGGACTCTGAGGATGAAAGCTAAATTACAGTTCTTCCACTTGACCTACCATTAGAGGTGGTGGGGATATTGGTCCTGATTCTCTACTGTTTTGCACCTCCTGTAGTCACTTTCACCTGTGCAAAGTCAGTGCAAACTGAGTGTAAAATGAGAAAATGAATATTTTACACCTGTTTTGCATGGGTGTAAATGACTACACAAAGTGCAAGGCAGTGGGGAATTAGGGCCATAAGGATTCAGGCAGTCTGGAATCAACCTGTGCAGTGAGGGTGAGGGCATAACAAATTTACAGACTTGTTCCCTACACATAGGTGCTGGAACTAGGGGTGCCTCTGGCTTGAGGTAGTAATAACAACCCAAATACATGGTTTCTGTCTTCAGCACCCCCACTATAAAAATTGTTCCAGCACCACTGCCCCTACACCTGACATCAAAGGGATCTAAAATGAGTTGAGGTCACTCATGCTAGCTCTGGAGCCATAAAATGAACACTAGCTGAGGACTGTGAGAGTCTAGTGGTAAGGCTGGCAAAAAATGATGTTTACTTGTGAGTGGAGTGGTGCCCAAGGAGGCAGCTCTCAAAAATGGACAGCATAAAGGTGCCACAGAGCTAGAGAAGGTAGCCCCAAAAAGTCTGAGTGAGCAGTGCTGTGGTTGCCTGTAAAGCTGTGGAATTAGAGCAAGAGTGGAGTCAGTTCCCATATTTCCATGGTTGATGGGGCAAAGCTACAACGGAGATGTAGTGAGGCAGAAGCTCAGGGCTTACAGGTTTAGTCCAACATTTTTAAAGGTGGATGCTGGTTTTGAATTCCTCAGCTGCCACTAGCAACAGCGGGTCCTGTGGCACCTTTAAGACTAACAGAAGTATTGGGAGCATAAGCTTTCATGGGTAAGAACCTCACTTCTTCAGATGCAAGTAATGGAAATTTCCAGAGGCAGGTATAAATCAGTATGGAGATAACGAGGTTAGTTCAATCAGGGAGGGTGAGGTGCTCTGCTAGCAGTTGAGGTGTGAACACCAAGGGAGGAGAAACTGCTTCTGTAGTTGGATAGCCATTCACAGTCTTTGTTTAATCCTGATCTGATGATGTCAAATTTGCAAATGAACTGGAGCTCAGCAGTTTCTCTTTGGAGTCTGGTCCTGAAGTTTTTTTGCTGTAAGATGGCTACCTTTACATCTGCTATTGTGTGGCCAGGGAGGTTGAAGTGTTCTCCTACAGGTTTTTGTATATTGCCATTCCTGATATCTGACTTGTGTCCATTTATCCTCTTGCGTAGTGACTGTCCAGTTTGGCCAATGTACATAGCAGAGGGGCATTGCTGGCACATGATGGCATATATAACATTGGTGGACATGCAGGTGAATGAGCCGGTGATGTTGTAGCTGATCTGGTTAGGTCCTGTGATGGTGTTGCTGGTGTAGATATGTGGGCAGAGTTGGCATCGAGGTTTGTTGCATGGGTTGGTTCCTGAGTTAGAGTTGTTATGGTGCGGTGTGTGGTTGCTGGTGAGAATATGCTTAAGGTTGGCGGGTTGTCTGTGGGCGAGGACTGGCCTGCCTCCCAAGGTCTGTGAAAGTGAGGGATCATTGTCCAGGATGGGTTGTAGATCACTGATGATGCGTTGGAGAGGTTTAAGCTGAGGACTGTAAGTGATGGCCAGTGGAGTTCTGTTGGTTTCTTTTTTGGGCCTGTCTTGTAGCAGGAGGTTTCTGGGTACACGTCTGGCTCTGTTGATTTGTTTCTTTATTTCCTTGTGTGGGTATCGTAGTTTTGAGAATGCTTGGTGAAGATCTTGTAGGTGTTTGGTCTCTGTCTGAGGGGTTGGAGCAGATGCGGTTGTACCTCAGCGCTTGGCTGTAGACGATGGATCGTGTGGTGTGTCCGGGGTGGAAGCTGGAGGCATGAAGGTAGGCGTAGCGGTCGGTGGGTTTTCGGTATAGGGCTGTGTTAACGTGGCCATCGCTTATTTGTACTGTGGTGTCTAGGAAGTGGACCTCCCGTGTAGATTGGTCCAGGCTGAGGTTGATGGTGGGGTGGAAGCTGTTGAAATCATGGTGGAATTCTTCCAGGGTCTCCTTCCCATGGGTCCAGATGATGAAGATGTCATCAATGTAGCGTAGGTAGAGAAGGGGCGTGAGTGGACGAGAGCTGAGGAAGCGTTGTTCCAGGTCAGCCATAAAAATGTTGGCATATTGTGGGGCCATGCGGGTGCCCATAGTGGTGCCACTGGTCTGGAGGTATATATTGTCACCAAATTTGAAATAATTGTGCGTGAGGATAAAGTCACAGAGCTCAGCAACAAGTTGTGCTGTGTCATCATCAGGGATACTGTTCCTGACAGCTTGTATTTCATCTGTGTGTGGGATGTTTGTGTAGAGAGCCTCTACATCCTTGGTGGCTAGGATGGTGTTTTCTGGGAGGTCACCAATGCATTGTAGTTTTCTCAGGAGATCAGTGGTGTCACGGAGATAGCTGGGAGTGCTGGCCACCATGGACACCACAGTACAAATAAGCGATGGCCACGTTAACACCGCCCTATACCGAAAACCCACCGACCGCTACGCCTACCTTCATGCCTCCAGCTTCCACCCCGGACACACCACACGATCCATCGTCTACAGCCAAGCGCTGAGGTACAACCGCATCTGCTCCAACCCCTCAGACAGAGACCAAACACCTACAAGATCTTCACCAAGCATTCTCAAAACTACGATACCCACACAAGGAAATAAAGAAACAAATCAACAGAGCCAGACGTGTACCCAGAAACCTCCTGCTACAAGACAGGCCCAAAAAAGAAACCAACAGAACTCCACTGGCCATCACTTACAGTCCTCAGCTTAAACCTCTCCAACGCATCATCAGTGATCTACAACCCATCCTGGACAATGATCCCTCACTTTCACAGACCTTGGGAGGCAGGCCAGTCCTCGCCCACAGACAACCCGCCAACCTTAAGCATATTCTCACCAGCAACCACACACCGCACCATAACAACTCTAACTCAGGAACCAACCCATGCAACAAACCTCAATGCCAACTCTGCCCACATATCTACACCAGCAACACCATCACAGGACCTAACCAGATCAGCTACAACATCACCGGCTCATTCACCTGCATGTCCACCAATGTTATATATGCCATCATGTGCCAGCAATGCCCCTCTGCTATGTACATTGGCCAAACTGGACAGTCACTACGCAAGAGGATAAATGGACACAAGTCAGATATCAGGAATGGCAATATACAAAAACCTGTAGGAGAACACTTCAACCTCCCTGGCCACACAATAGCAGATGTAAAGGTAGCCATCTTACAGCAAAAAAACTTCAGGACCAGACTCCAAAGAGAAACTGCAGAGCTCCAGTTCATTTGCAAATTTGACATCATCAGATCAGGATTAAACAAAGACTGTGAATGGCTATCCAACTACAGAAGCAGTTTCTCCTCCCTTGGTGTTCACACCTCAACTGCTAGCAGAGCACCTCACCCTCCCTGATTGAACTAACCTCGTTATCTCCATACTGATTTATACCTGCCTCTGGAAATTTCCATTACTTGCATCTGAAGAAGTGAGGTTCTTACCCATGAAAGCTTATGCTCCCAATACTTCTGTTAATCTTAAAGGTGCCACAGGACCCTCTGTTGCTTTTTACAGATTCAGACTAACATGGCTACCCCTCTGATACTCAGCTGCCACTGACTTCACAGCACAGCTCCTGTGAATATTAGCTTCAAGGTGTCCCAGTCAGACATATTAAAATGGAGGCACCCCAAAACAGTAGTCACTTCTGAACCTTTTTGCCATAGCCCTTCTAAAGAGATCCTTTGGAGGGGAAATAGGTGCTGTAAATTTGATGTTTTACTAGAAGTCCTTTCAAAAGACTATATACACCTTTGCTTGGGACTGTGAAAGACTGGCAGTCTGGTAGCACTGCAAAAGGAGAAAGAAGCAATCTGAGAAGTGATCAGCAGACAGCAGCCCTTTCCCATTTGTATTAACCTGTTTCAAGGACTATATGCAGGGGAAACCAAGTATCAACAGATGGAGGGGAACTGACCAGAGATCTTCTAAATATTGCCAGAGAGCAGTAATCTTGTGTGCCAACAGAAGCCAAGGAAAACCAGGCCTGGGAGCTTTCAGCATGACAGTACTCCAGGACTCTGGCACTTTTCAGTTGTGGCTGCCCTGTTCTTTTCTACGATGGCATCTTTTCCTTGTGAAATATTTTGGAGTGGATCTTGATTTGCAGCCTCGGTACTGATGGATTACTGTGTTTTATCTCCTTTGAGCTACAGAATTTAGTACAGCTCCAGAACTAGATGATTTCCTCAGGTCCCTTCCAACCCTGATATTCTATGATTCTATGACAGGTTTCAGAGTAGCAGCCGTGTTAGTCTGTATCCGCAAAAATAACAGGAGTACTTGTGGCACCTTAGAGACTAACAAATTTATTAGAGCATAAGCTTTCTATGAACTCAGGCTTTGGAGGGTTTTGCTGTCTCAGAGTTCTCAAATGCCTTCGTTTCAAATCCCAGTATGAGTTATTACAAAGCTGTCTGCTAGCCTCACTCTGACGCAAAAAAGGAAGCTACATAGTTTAACATTCTCTATTGCAAAATTAAAAATACATTTCATTGCACAGTGAAGCAAACACGCTCCTTGCACAGAAGGCGTTCCTTGCATCCCCCAGCTTGGTGCCTGTAGCATTGATTTCTTCATACACTAGATGGCAGTAACTAATTCATTCGCTCCCTCTTTCACTAGCCGGTCTGTAAAAAGGATATGTTATTTCCTGTAAGAATAAACTCTCTCATGTATCGCTGGTTGGAGGAACAGCTTGTCTTGACAATCCTGCTGAATAACCTCCCCGGAAAAAGAATGTGGGCAGACCCCTGAATTCACCAATCATGTCTCCCAGAGTTTGGGGGTGGGTCAGGGCTACGTATTGCTGGCTGCCTCCAGTAGGTTTGACTGCTTGTATTACAGCTTCTGTTCGCTATGCTGCAGCTAAGCTTTGCTCTCTCCAGGCACGTTTTACTGAGGAAGAGAATTTTAGCATCTTATAAGAGGCCTGCTGCATTCATGTCTACTTTGCTGATCAATCAGCCCCAGTATGCGTGGTTGAAAGACCTGGGACTGAAAGAAGAAAATGAAGGCGTGTATAATGGGATCTGGGGAGGAAGAGGAGAGGTAGGTTTGTAGCTCGAGGAACCCTGAACCAGTGGCATTGATTTAAAGAGTGGCTGACTTTCTGGATTAGGAAAAGCGAGCTGCTGCCAAAAGCTGGAGGCGCCTGAAATCAATGTGCTGCCGAAAAAAGGAAAAAAACTTGTTAACTATGTTGCAGTCGGACAGCTTTGAAACCCTATAAAGTATCAGGGGGTAGCCGTGTTAGTCTGTATCTACAAAAACAACAAGGAGTCTGGTGGCACCTTAAAGACTAACAGATTTATTTGGGCATAAGCTTTCGTGAGTAAAAACCTCACTTCTTCGGATGCATAGAGTGAACTATACTTTCACTCTATGCATCCGAAGAAGTGAGGTTTTTACTCACGAAAGCTTATGCCCAAATAAATCTGTTAGTCTTTAAGGTGCCACCAAACCCTATAAAGTTATTGTTTCTGTGCAAAAAAATTTCTCAGTGGGAGAGCAAAGTAGAGATGTTTGTCTGCCCCATCCCCCGTTATAGGCCCTCTGAAGTTAATAGTCACTAGGGTTGAATAACCAAAAGTTTGTATGTGGCAATTTCTTTACGCTCCAGCTTTTGGTATGTATTATTTGGCTTGCCTCCTTTGTAGGGCGATGTTATCTTGTTGCATCTAGTCTGGTCTCTCTCCCACCTGGAACATCTCCTTGGTTGGTGTAGTTTTTTCTGACACGCTTTGTGTTTAGTATATTTTTGTATGTGTTTGCATTATTGCTTATATTCCTTTTTGCATAAAAAAAGTCACTGTGTCTTAATACCCTAGGTATCATACCCTCTCCATCCAATACACACCAACATTTACCCCTAGTTATGCATATTCCTAACCTGACTGTAAAATATTCTCTCTTTAGCTTGTGACAACATATTGCCCAGCTAATGATGAGCCAATAGCAAGTGTGCGACAGGTAAGTTTGTCTTTTCTCTTTCTGGTGCCTACTTAGAGCAAGGGCTCAAAAAAGGCACATGGTAGCCAAAGGCTAATTTGGAAAATAAAGTCCAAAACCCTGGTGAGAAGGCCAGTCCTCCACCCCAGCTGCTAGGAAGGAGAGGGAGATGAAATTCTGATCAAGTTGCTGTCTCTGAGTCCTCTACCCATATTAGTCTCTGGCAATCAGGTGGCTGGTAAATGTGAAGCTCTTGGGTGGCTGCAATGGTCTCACCCTCCCTCCCCAACCTCCTGCCTGTGTTTTGGAGGGAAGGGGACAATTTTGCTATTCAGTCTCTCTAGTCTTGGAGGTGCTGCAGAAAAGGAGGAGATTCTGCTACTCTCCCTTCCCATAATCTTTTTTAAGGAGTTGGGGGATGTAAGGGAAGCTCCTATTTTGTGACTAGCTCTAGTGCCTGTTGCTTCTGTTCATAACTTTCTCATCCAAGTATCTGAAACTGATATTTTTCTTCATGGTTTCACTGCATAGCAACAATGACATGGAACAAGAGTCTTCACAATTTCACTGGTCAACCTGTGCATAATATAGTTGGACAACTTCCGTGCTGTGATGCTTAACTAAATTTCTACCCTCTTTATTACAAAAACAACATTCAAAAATGTATGTCTGTACTGTGGGGAAAAGAAAAAAGGGGTATTCTTAACATAGGTTAGCTCTGGTTAAAATATCCGTGAAGACAGCAGCTCAGGTTCACAGCTCGAGTTCAACCCAAGTTTCCCCTAGGCTGTTAACCTAGTTAAAAAGCAGAGTTGCCTTGTTTCCGCTACTGTTTTAACCTGAGTTAGCTAACATGGGTTACCTAACCCTTGTTAAGACGACCCTCCCCCCTCTTTTTTTTCTTTCAGTGTAGACATACCCTTAAGCTCAAATGCTGCCCTTCCGGTCCCATAGGTGAGGCGAGCACAAACCAGTAGATCCAGATGGAGGAGATATAGCATGGGGGAGAGAGGGCTTGTTAGCCTATTCTCTTTATTCCCCAACCCTCCAAGGGTTTCAGGCTTCATAGATCCCGATGGGCTGGGTGCAAAGGAGTGAAGCTGGGAGGGTAGATACTCTGCAGTACTTTTTATTATTATTACTATTTTTATTTTGTATTAATAGTGGGATTTACAATAATAAAGCAAAATGTCACTAAATGGGCTATGTGTATTCCCGTGATTTTTTCCCAAGGGGAATACAGCTGAAGGAAAACTTTATTTAAACTGTAAACTTTGGCTAGGATAGTAGATATGTTCCCCAGACATCTTTGTTTATTATATTAATTTTCCAATTTAATTTTCATTTCTAGCAACTGTCTTGTCAGCACAGTTAGAAACCAGCATGTCACACTGTGAACACAGTAGCTTAGAATATAACTTTCCTAAAGAATGATACCTCCCAATTCAGCACTGTCCACAGAAAATCCATTCTGCTTGAGTCATGCTCACTGCCTCTTCTGTATTTCAGCTTCAGGCAACCAATAGCAAAGTGACTTCTGTGTTTTGTGTCCCCCCCCCCCCCCAATCCTTGTTCATTTAGGCCAGCTTGGAGGACTATGAAGAAACAATAAAGAAAGCTAAAGAGGCATGGAAAATATGGGCAGATGTAAGTTGACAAATGATTATTCATATTTTTGAAAGTGTCTCTACAGCAGATAAGGACCCCTGAAACTACTAAATTACCCTTTTCTGTTAGAGACATAATCAAGACCCCATGTCCTATACCAAGGGCGGGCAAACTTTTTGGCCTGAGGGCTGCATCGGGTTTGGAAAATTATATGGAGGGCCATTAGGGGAAGGGGTCGTGGCCCGGCCCCTACCCCTCTCTCTGCCCCCCCCCCAGGACTCCTGCCCCATCCAACCCCTCCTCTCATTCCTGGCGGCCCCCCCAGGACCCCTGCCCCATCCAACCACCCCTTCTCCTTGTCCCCTGACTTCCCCAGGAACCCCTGTCCCTGACTGCCCCCCGCCGGCCCATCCAACCCCCCCTCTCCTTCCTGACTGCCCCCCCAGGAACCCTGCCTCCCCCCACTCCCTGCCCCCTTACCGCGCTGCCTGGAGCACCAGTGGCTGGCGGCTCTACAGCCGCGCTGCCCGGCTGGAGCCAGCCACGCTGTCACCACCGCACAGCACAGAGCACTGGGTCAGGCTGGGCTCTGCAGCTGCGCTGCCCCAGAAGCTCGCAGCCCCGCCACCCAGAGCATTGCGCTGGCGGCGGAGCGAGGTGAGGCTGCGGGGGCGGGGGAACAGCAGGGGAGGGGCCGGGGTAGCCTCCCGGGCCAGGAGCTCAGGGGCCGGGCAGAAGGGTCCCGTGGGCCGGATGTGGCCCGCGGGCTGTAGTTTGCCCACCTCTGTCCTATACGATACCTTAAACCTAAATTGCGCAGCAAGGACCTCATAATCACACAGCACCTTTTCCAAGCCCTCACTGCCCTCCAGGTCCAATGTGTTCATTTGATATAAAATGCAAACCATTTAAATGTGTCTCCAAACTTTCAGTGTGCCACAGACATTTGTATTGTAATGTGTTTTTGTACTATAGAAGCTGTTGTAGAGAGTGGAAGGAAGCTAGAAGTCTTTAAAACTAAGTAAGAAAAAGGTGTGTGTGTCTGTCAGAGAGATGTTTCTTGTTTGGTTGATTTGTCCTCTCCCGCCACCCTGAAGCTGCCCATGGAGGAGGTTTTAGTATCTAGGAGGGCAGTTGATCATTGTGGTAATGGGGAAGGCACTAATCTTCTTTCCCCTTGGGTAACTTTTTAATTTTGGGAAAGATGGATATTGCAATTCATTATTTTTCTCACCCCAGAAACCTTTTAGTGAAAATAGCTGCTCTTATCCCAATAATAATACATCCAACAATGATGGATAAATATATCAGGCCAAATTCTTGGCTAGTGTACATCAGCATATTTATGCTAGTTGAGAATATGGCTCATCAGCTTTCTTTCTGCTGAAATTATCAGCAGTGAAATATAGTTAACAAGGTTAACATTTAAAATATTCATAGTAGGCTTCAGAATCGATAAGCAGCTGAGTATGAATTGTTCCCATTAATATCAACAGTACTATAGTTTCAGCCTGCCTGCAGACTCTGGTAGATATTACTGGAGTGATTACATAAAGCTCACGTCCTGAAGGTTGTTTTTGCAACCAAAAGGATTAGATCGCTTTTTTTTTTTTTGGACAGTTTGGCTTCTGTAGCATAGCTACGTAAGACATCTTTTAAAATAGGGAATTATGTTGCCAACTGCTCTGTCATGTAAGTACATTATACACTGGGCTCTAGCAAGATATTCACAATTCACTATGTGAAATCAGGGCTGGCTGGACTAAAAAGGAGGGCAGTAAAAATGCATAGTGAGCATGATATGTGAGGAATTTACTTTCTGACAGGTCCCTAAAGCTCATATCTGTTTGAAAATGGTCCACATGTATACTGGAATAGGATAAGGAGAACAGTAATTTGAAGACTGCATTCAGCCAATGATGCAGAACCTGCAAACCCTTATTCCCATGAGCAGTTCTATTTGAGGCCCTGATTCAGCAAGAATTCAGCCTAACATTAAACATGAGTAGCCCACTGTAGTCAGTGGGAGGAGAGAGGACAAAGATACAGTAACTGGTTGGTCTTCCCTGTGACGTTGTGCAGTCTATATGGTTTTATAAAAACTTGATAATAAGTCAATATAATATAACTGGGATAGTTTTAGAGAAAATACGGTAATAAGTGAATGTAACGTAACTGGGATATGCTTCATGCAAAAGGTCTCTTGTAAGGTATCATTACAAAGCTTATAATCTACTGAGTATGATCATCTGATTTGTATAAATGTACCACTCTTGTATCTAAAACTAGAAATATAAAATGTAACTCTGAGGGCCTATTGTAATTATGTAAAATGTGGGCCATTAATGATGGTTTGGAATCTTGATGACTCCCATTGTCTGCAGAGGGCTGTTTACCTGTGAGTCTCCCTGTATATGTGTGTGCTGGCAAGTGAGTAATGAAGTCTTGCAGTGACATGTGATCATGTCACCTGAACTGGAATCCATCTTTAATTTGGTGCTTTTCCAGTGAGGGGGGGTGGAAACCCAGAGGGACAAAGGGTTCCCGCCTTATGCAAAAGATATATAAAGGGGTGGAAGAGAACAGAAGAGGAGAGGAGCCATCATGAAGAATCCCCTAGCTACCACCTGAGCTGGAACAAGAGCTGTACCAGGGGAAAGAATTGTGCCCAGGCCTGGAAGGTGTCCAGTCTGAGAAAAAGCTTACTGAAGCATCTCTGAGGGTGAGATTATCTGTATTCAGTTTGATTAGGCATAGATTTGCGCATTTTATTTTATTTTGCTTGGTGACTTACTTTGTTCTGTCTGTTACTACTTGGAACCACTTAAATCCTACTGTCTGTATTTAATAAAATCACTTTTTATTTAGTAATTTACTCAGAGTATGTATTAATACCTGGGGGAGCAAACAACTGTGCATATCTCTCTATCAGTGTTATAGAGGGCGAACAATTTATGAGTTTGCCCTGCATAAGCTTTATGAAGGGTTAAACGGATTTATCTGGGTTTAGACCCCATTGGGAGTTGGGCATCTGAGTGCTAAAGACAAGCACATTTCTGGGAGCTGTTTTCAGGTAAACTTGCAGCTTTGGGACAAGTGATTCAGACCCTGGGTCTGTGTCTGGAGCCAGACTGGAGTGTCTCGCTCAGCAAGACAGGGTGCTGGAGTCCTGAGCTGGCAGGGAAAACAGAAGCAGGGGTAGTCTTTGCACATCGGGTGGCAGCTCCCAAGGGGGTTTCTGTGATCCAACCCGTCACATTCCCTTAATGTAAATAGTGGCCTGGCTGCAAGTGCCTGTAGCAGAAGGTGCAGTTTAGTCTCTGAATCAGTTTCTTTAAAAAAAAAAAAATTTTTTTTTTGTCTAGGTTCCTGCACCTAAACGTGGAGAAATAGTGAGGCAGATTGGCGATGCCTTGAGAAAGAAAATCAAAGATCTGGGAAGCTTGGTAAGGTGTCCAGAGAAACGTGTACACATTTGAAAAAGTCAAAATTATGTTTGACTCTGGTTTTAATGTAGCTCTGTGTAATTAAGTGAGAAATTGTTAGTCTTAATAACTTCTAAATACTTTTTGGTTTCCACTAATGATCTGTGGTAACAAATAAGATTTTTTTTTTTTTTAAAGGAAACTAAATGTAAGTCTGCATTTTTGGTGCCCTATTTTAAAAATAATGCCACTTCAGTTTAGAGTTTTAAAGTGATGCTGTCACAATTCTCAGGTTCAGAATTTAGGGTGACCAGATAGCAAGTGTAAAAAATCGGGACGGGGTTGGGGGGTAATAGGTGCCTATATAAGAAAAAGCCCCCAAAATCAGGATTGTCCATATAAAATCGGGACATCTGGTCATCCTATCAGAATTCGATCAATATTTTTCTTTTTCATCCACTACCCCTTCTCCCTTCCTTCTTGTACCAGTTCACAAAGCTGTATTTGTTGTAACTTGTGTCTTGTGTGGGAAGCACTGCTTCAGGTTTTTTAAAAGACAGTTTGTTTACAGGAAATGGGCCACAAATATTTATGAATTAATAAACCTAGGATGGGGTTTTCAAAGGTGTTCAGAATTAGTCTAACTCTGCTGGCTCCCATTGGAGCCAGTCATCAAATTCTTAGTGACTTAAATGGAGTTGGGAGCTAGCACTTGAAAAAAATCATACCTCTAATTCACAAATGGTCTTAAAACGATACTAGGCTCCTGGTCACGCTGTCATCTCCAGTTTCTCCCCTTCCCCTAAGAGCATTGTCCTCAACACACCTGTCAAAACAGGAAAAAATGTAAATGATTCTGAAACTGTCCTCTTTCCAAACAAAGACCTTTACCGTGCTCAACTGTCACCATGCTGCTTTCCCACCTTTCTGTGAGACAGGGCATTGATACTAGAACGGTCCTGAAAGAAGACTTCCTCTCATACAGAGCTTTTCAACATAAGTTCTTTCTGGTGATCTGAAAAATTGTGAGAACTAAGACTAAGCTTGATAAGTTTATGGAGGGGATGGTATGATGGGATAGCCTAATTTGGCAATTAATTGATCTTTGATTATTAGCAGGTAAATATGCCCAATGGTCTGTGATGGGATGTTAGATGGGGTGGGATCTGAGTTACTACAGATAATTCATTCCTGGGTGCTGGCTGGTGAGTCTTGCCCACATGCTCAGGGTTTAACTGATCGCCGTATTTGGGGTCGGGAAGGAATTTTCCTCCAGGGCAGATTGGCGGAGGCTCTGGAGGTTTTTCGCCTTCCTCTGCAGTGTGGGGCACAGGTCACTTGCTGGAGGATTCTCTGCACCTTGAGGTCTTTAAACCACGATTTGAGGACTTCAGTAACTCAGGCATAGGTTAGGGGTTTGTTACAGGAGTGGGTGGGTGAGATTCTGTGGCCTGCGTTGTGCAGGAGGTCAGACTAGATGATCATAATGGTCCCTTCTGACCGTAAAATCTATGAGTCTATGTGGAGAACGAGGGATTTAGGAGGTGAGATGGTCTGTGAAAGGATCTCAGTAAGTGCTGGTGCAGGATATAAAAAGTTGGAGGATTGCTGCTGTTGGACCATTAGATAGTTTCCAGGATGGAATTAGTGTTCTAGGTACCTCTGTGTTTACTCAGAGTACTGTTTCCCTGCCTAGTGTGGACAGAGAGAGGTCTGAAAAATGTGCTAGAGACAGCATGTGATGCAGCTCCGAGTTGCTAAAGCATGAAGTTATTACATGGTTCTCAATCTGATAAGGGAAAAAAAAATACTAGAACCCTGCTTGAAATCTATGGCTGCTGTTATACAGGAGATGATCATAATGGTATCTTTGGATCTATGACTCCTCCTAATGAGGTAGGGACGCCCCTCCCTAGTAGTTTCAAACTCCCACTCCTTGCCTTGGGTGAACCCTCTATCAACCTTTTGGGAGGCAGAAATTCACCCAGAAAACACTCCAGCACCTTTACAGATACAGATGAATGTTGAGTATCAGAGGGGTAGCCGTGTTAGTCTGAATCTGTAAAAAGCAACAGAGGGTCCTGTGGCACCTTTAAGACTAACAGAAGTATTGGGAGCATAAGCTTTCGTGGGTAAGAACCTCACTTCTTCAGATGCAAGTAATGGAAATCTCCAGAGGCAGGTATAAATCAGTGTGGAGATAACGAGGTTAGTTCAATCAGGGAGGGTGAGGTGCTCTGCTAGCAGTAGAGGTGTGAACACCAAGGGAGGAGAAACTGCTTCTGTAGTTGGATAGCCATTCACAGTCTTTGTTTAATCCTGATCTGATGGTGTCAAATTTGCAAATGAACTGGAGCTCAGCAGTTTCTCTTTGGAGTCTGGTCCTGAAGTTTTTTTGCTGTAAGATGGCTACCTTAACATCTGCTATTGTGTGGCCAGGGAGGTTAAAGTGTTCTCCTACAGGTTTTTGTATATTGCCATTCCTGATATCTGACTTGTGTCCATTTATCCTCTTGCGTAGTGACTGTCCAGTTTGGCCAATGTACATAGCAGAGGGGCATTGCTGGCACATGATGGCATATATAACATTGGTGGACGTGCAGGTGAATGAGCCGGTGATGTTGTAGCTGATCTGGTTAGGTCCTGTGATAGTGCTGCTGGTGTAGATATGTGGGCAGAGTTGGCATCGAGGTTTGTTGCATGGGTTGGTTCCTGAGTTAGAGTTGTTATGGTGCGGTGCGTGGTTGCTGGTGAGAATATGCTTAAGGTTGGCAGGTTGTCTGTGGGCGAGGACAGGCCTGCCTCCCAAGGTCTGTGAAAGTGAGGGGTCATTGTCCAGGATGGGTTGTAGATCACTGATGATGCGTTGGAGAGGTTTAAGCTGAGGGCTGTAGGTGATGGCCAGTGGAGTTCTGTTGGTTTCTTTTTTGGGCCTGTCTTGTAGCAGGAGGCTTCTGGGTACACGTCTGGCTCTGTTGATTTGTTCCTTTATTTCCTTGTGTGGAATGTTGGTGGATTAAAAGATGAATGTTGGTGGATTAAAAAAAAAAAAATTCAAGTGCCCCTCCAACATCCATCCCTTAGTCACAGAGGAGGGCACCTCTTTCCCCTTGTGTGGCTGATCTTGAGTGCAGTGTGGTGCAGACTCATAGTGGCCATAAAGATAAGTTGCCCTTTGAACCCAGAACTCAGACTCCTAGCCTGTTGTGTCTCTGCAGCAGTAGCAGGTGCCATGTTCTGCACCCTGCCCTGTCCCATTTGATACAGTTCCACATGGGAAATTATTAGTTAAATTGGAGAAGATGGGGATTAATATGAGAATTGAAAGGTGAATAGCACTGAATAGTCTTTTTACGTGCCCATCACGTTGGCGGCTCATAGTCAACCTGCCATCAATCAATACATCTGTGTCTTCTCTGTCGCTTCCAACTGGTAAGTCCCCAGCTTATAGCAAAAATATATAAACTGGCCATCAACAAGTTTAGGCTTGAAATCAGACGAACGTTTCGAACATCAGAGGAGTGAATTTCTGGAACAGCCTTCCCAGGGGAGCAGTGGGGGCAAAAAAACTAACTGACTTCAAGATTGAGCTTGATAAGTTTATGGCATGTAGCTGATCTGTGACTGCTGCCACCAAGTATCTCCAACAACTGGTGATGAGACACTAGATGGAAAGGCTCTGAGTTACTACAGAGAATTCTTTCCCAGGTGTCTGGCTGGAGGGTCTTGCCCACATGCTCAGGGTCTAACTGAGTGGCATATTTGGGGTCGGGAAGAAATTTTCCTCCAGGTCAGATTGGCAGAGACCCTGTTTGTTTGTTTTTTTGCCTTTCTCTGAAGCATGGAGCATGGGTCACTTGCAGATTAAAACTAGTGTAAATGGTGGATTCTCCGTAACTTGAAGTCTTTAAATCATGACTTGAAGACTTCAGCCAGAAGTTATGGGTCTGTTACAGGAGTGGGTGGGTGAGGTTCTGTGGCCTGCAATGTGTAGGCGGTCAGACTAAATGATCATGATGGTCCCGTCTGGCCTTAAAGTATGTGAGACTAAAAAATGATCCTGTGTGTTCTTAATGTTGTCAGGTCTCACTAGAGATGGGAAAGATTTTTGTCGAGGGTGTTGGCGAAGTTCAGGAATATGTTGATGTCTGTGACTATGCTGTTGGCTTGTCCCGAATGATCGGTGGACCTGTCTTGCCTTCAGAAAGTAAGCACGTGTATTAAAATTTGTATTTATAAAGTTCTGGATATAATGGAGCTCGTTCTACATTACTGCACTGTAGATTATATATTTATGCAAGTTACCAGTTTACGGTATCTGCTGTTGTGACTTGTTTGATCTATGTGATGATCTGTTTTGGTGCTACAGAGTGCATCCATTCTTGTCTCAATTAGAAACTGCATACATACAGTAACAGAGAACTGAGTTCCTCTCCATTAACAAAGTCGCTAAATCAAAGTATAGAATGAGTACAGCAAAATCTAGCTAGTTTGCATTAAGACATGGGAAACCTGTTGACAAATTAAACTTTGCAGATTGATGAGTCAGCAAGAAACATGCTTGTACTTTTGTTTCCCTCATTATCCAACTGACATGATTATTCCTTACAACTAGTTTACCAGCATATATTGTATGAGTAATTAATTCCTACAAATAGACTTCATTAAAGCTATTAAAGTTCTGCTGAAAAATGAGATGATGCTGTTTGATGGAAATATCTGGCTTGTGGATTATTGAAATAAATTTCAGCAGATCATCTAGCTGGAATGTAAACACCCTTTCTATGTATTAAGATACTGCCATGCACCAAGACAGCTCTAATTCAATTTTGCTGAAACTGACCTCTCTCTTTTTGTTCCCTAGCAGGCTATCTGCATTGACTTTTTTGTGTCTGTCCTAACGGTTATTAGAAAAATACTCTCTGTTATGCAGCAGAGCTTATGCTATGTTTTTGTTCTGATAACTATGCAACTATTGAATGAATTCTGGTGCATTTATCAGCAAGTAACTTACGTTGTGTTAAAAAATGTCCTACAATTGCCAATACAAAGGTAATAAATTGAGTGCTGCCCACATCACTGCAAATAAGATAAGATAAACTATCCACCTACTTCTGATAAACAAAATAGATGGGTCCCAAAAGTCAACAAACTTTGGCTCTGTCTCAGATCCTGAAGATCTGTTGCAGTCCATGCCTTTTCTTTTTTCATTTATTGAGCAAAACAGTCAGGCACGCACACACAATCAAATTGCTCTAATTTGTGTCTTTGTTTTCAGGACCTGGCCATGCCCTTATAGAACAGTGGAATCCTGTGGGATTGGTAGGAATTATCACTGCGTTTAACTTCCCCGTAGCAGTGTATGGTTGGAATAATGCAATTGCAATGATCTGTGGGAATGCTTGCCTCTGGTAAGATGCTCAAATACTTTGCAACAAATACTTTAAACTAAAATGCTGATAGTGGTAGTCTTTGCTCATCACAGCAGAGTTATGTTTGTAAGGCTACTCTCAGGCATGTAAGGAATACTATATTTGAAAGGTCAGGTATCTGCTATTCATCCCACATTTACAAACTCTTCACTTGTGATATCTCTAGGTTGTCTTCAAGTCCTGCTTAAAAGTTCTATTCTACCTTATATTACTGTAAGCTCTTTGAAGCAGGGATGTCTTGGAATTCATGTCTATACTGCATCTAGCACAATGACTGTAACAGATAGCCCAATTAGGTATTGAGCCCTCTAGGCTTTACTGTCATACAAATTATAGAGAATATGGTTGACATTTAAAAATTGGGTACATAGAGCTAGGCATTCAAATAAGTTGTTTTATTTTCAAAGGTTCTGGGTACCTGTAGCTCAGTTTCACTTCACTAGAAGTTCTGGATCTGTAACACCTCTAATGCTAGATACTTAGATGGAAGTCGCTCAATATTTAGACACTCAAATCTGAAAATGTCTGGCTAAGCTTACAGTGCCTTACCTCTAACTCTGATTCCTTGCGTATTACAAGAGTTGCATAAGGTATTTTGTATTTTTGGGAATGAAAATGATTTTGCATTTTTTTTTTCTTAAAGGAAAGGTGCTCCTACAACGTCCCTTATTAGCGTAGCTGTTACAAAGTAAGTTTTTGAATATATGTACATATAATTGCTTTTGCACTTTGTCTCTGAGATCTTGTGGCTGGGACGAGAGTGGCTTCGTCTCCTTCCCCTGCCATACAGACAATAACAACGTATATTGAATAAATTTGTTCCCTTGGTTGCCCCTTTTTTGAGTCCTCTGCTGAGCAGTAGCAGATGTCTGGGGTCTTGCAGTTCAGCTTCTCAGTGGAGGAGAAATCAATGATGGAGAGTCTACGTGATGCTCTAAGTGTAACATGTTTTGTTTGTGCACATACCAATTCTGAGTGAGACTGTGAAACAGCATGCTGATGCTTCCGTCTTCCAGGAACCTCAGCCCAACACCAATGCCTAGATTTAAGGAAGCAACTTCAGGCTCTGATTAGTGTTAGTTCTTGAGGCAAACTCTCCTGATGCTTGCACAGTTCTCTCTCTCCTGAAGTTGCCTCAAAACAGAACCTGGCCTAATCCAAAACTAACAAGCCAGCATGTCTTCCCAAGAATCAAAACTTGCTCACATGCAAAGGAAAAAAAAAATTGGACAACTGTAATAATGCCACTCGGTGACACCTGTGATGACACTATCAATACATTGAGGAGATGGCTTGTATGCACTTTAACCTGTTTTAAGAAATGAAAGTACTACAATATTTACAGTACTTGAGAACATGACCTATGAAGGAAGGCTGAAAGAATTGGGTTTGTTTAGTTTGGAAAAGAGAAGACATGATAGCAGTTTTCAGGTATCTAAAAGGGTGTCATAAGGAGGAGGGAGAAAACTTGTTCACCTTAGCCTCTAAGGATAGAACAAGAAGCAATGGGCTTAAACTGCAGCAAGGGAGGTTTAGGTTGGACATTAGGAAAAAGTTCCTAACTGTCAGGGTGGTTAAACACTGGACTAAATTGCCTAGGGAGGTTGTGGAATCTCCATCTCTGGAGATATTTAAGAGTAGGTTAGATAAATGTCTATCAGGGATGGTCTAGACAGTATTTGGTCCTGCCATGAGGGCAGGGGACTGGACTCGATGACCTCTCGAGGTCCCTTCCAGTCCTAGAATCTATGAATTTATAATACTATTCATTCCTGAGAGTATGCCCCTGTCCCCCCCCCCCCCCAAATGCTAGATGCTACTTCTGCGAATAATTTCCTTTCCTTTCCAAAGGAAATACTATGAATTATGCTATATTGGGATTTTATATGCTCATCTCTCTTCTCTTTGCCAGTTACATCCTGGAAGATGCACTATATTTTAAATATGTGGATTTTGTTATAAGCCTTACTATTACACTGGACAAAGATCTTTTCAGAGAGGAGAATATATTTATATATAAACCGTGCACCTGATACAGATGATAGACTCTTACTATTTTCACCTTGTCGCAAAAAAAAAAAAAAATTAACTGCTGATTTTTTTTATCACATGCATCTGACTGAGATCTCTCAAATCCCAGCCTCTCAAGAAATTTCTCTTTTTTTCTAGGATAGTAGCCAAAGTTTTGGAGGATAACAAAGTGCCTGGTGCAATCTGCTCCCTGATATGTGGTGGAGCAGATATCGGGTAGGCAAAACTTCTTGCATTTTGTGGGGAAGGGAATGGCGGAAGGGTGGCTTATGGAAATAGTCTAGTTTGAAAATAGCTTTGCGCTCTCTGAACCTTGTACTACCACTTAGAAACCAATTGAATCTACCTTGTTTTATTTGCCTCTAACTTGGACATGCCTGTCTATCCATAGACTCTTTAGCGCAGGAAACATCCTATCTTGATTGGAAGGCATCCAGCACATTGCTGGCACTACTGTAAATATGTAACTAATAATTCCATGGACCATTGCTGGAACAACCATATTACTAGCTTCCAGTTTGGTGAGGGTATTTGTCCCCATTTTTAACTCTTCCCCTCTCCCCCTACTTTGTAGCAACATCTAACAAACTCTCTGAACTGCCATAAAGAATACAACCTGGGTATAGTCCCTGCTATATCCCTTCCCCCCAACAACCTTCATGGGCATGCCAGTGGGGGATGTTCACTCCCATAGAGGTGCATGTGAGCCCACAAAGTGCCTAAAGCCTTGGCAGGCCTACACCCCAAGTTGTAGTTGATAGCATGGGTCTGATAGCATTAGGTTAGTTGCCATGCCAATGGTGCTGTACAAACAGCAAACAAGTGCTTAAACAGATTTGTTCCTGTAGGCAGGGTTAGACTTCAGAGTTAGTGCAGATGTCACGGTACTAGAATCTGACATGGAAATATGGCACTTACGCTTCTTTGAGTTGCATTCCAGTTAGGCACTGACTTGATTCTTTTAAATCTGTTTTGTATTCCTGGCTTTCAAAAGCGTAAATGTAACCTTTTGTTATAATTAAGGCTAAGATTTTGTCATGCATATTTTTAGTAAAAATTACAAACAGATCATGGGCAATAAAGAAAGGTCATTGGCTTCTATGAATTTATCTTATGCATGACAAAATGGGGAGTTGCGGGGTCCCCACACCACCCCTGGGGTCTCTTCTGGAAGCTGTGGGGTCTCTCCACCGCCCGTGACCTCCGTGATTTGAGCCCGCAGTGCCTGGGAGCTGCAGGGTCCCCCCACGGCCCGCGATGGCTGGGAGCTCTGGGCCCCACAGTTCCCAGCTACCATGGTTGGTGGGGAGACCCTGCAGCTCCCAGGCGCTGCAGGCTCAAGTCATGGAAGTCACGGAATCCATGACTTCCAGAGACCTCTGTGACAAAATCATAGCCCTAGTTATAATTAAGAAACACATTTCTCATGTCAACTTTCTCCAATTGTACGCACTTTTGAGGATAGTTGTGTTCTCTTATGTAGCACAGCAATGGCAAGAGATGAGAGAGTGGACCTGCTGTCTTTCACTGGCAGCACTAAGGTGGGCAAGCAGGTGGCACTTATGGTTCAAGAGAGATTTGGTAAGTATGTAGATTTTTGCTTTTTCCCCTTTAAGTGTTTCATTTGTTTAGGAAACGGGGCTGAGGGAACTCTGACAAATAGAACTTGTCTCAGTTGCCTTTTTTTTTTTTTTTTAAACTTGTGTTACAAGTGCAGCAGCGAAGCTGCATTTCTGCTAATTCTAGCCTAATCCAGGACTTTTTTAGAGTCTCCTGAAATCTGGCCTCTGCTGTACTCAGTGGGCCTGCAAATTGTTTTTTGATGGCCTCTCTGAATCTACCTGATTCTTGTCTAGTGTGTGATTTAATTTAATATAATGGAGATATCCTGGAAGGGACCTTGAAAGGTCATTGAGTCCAGCCCCCTGCCTTCACTAGCAGGACCAAGTACTGATTTTGCCCCAGATCCCTAAATGGCCCCCTCAAGGATTTGAACTCACAACCCTGGGTTTAGCAGGCCAATGCTCAAACCACTGAGCTATCCCTCCTCCTGATGATGCCACTGTGGTCAGCACTGATTTCTGGGAGGGTTATCCATGCGTAACTGCCTCTCCGGACCCAAGTGTAGCTGCCCCCACCATGGGAGGGTGTGTTATCATCAGGATATCACAAATTGCCTCTGCTGCAGAAGTGTTGCTGAATCCTGGATCCATGCCCGGTTGTCAACATCTAGATATTTTCAATGGACTATTCGCCACATGAACCAAAAGCCTTGGGCCACTATCCCTCCATTTGAGGATTTTGGGTTGCATTTTGCACTCTCTTCAGTCACTCCCTGATTTGAACTATATAATTCAGAGCAGCTTTCACTATCAAGGCTCATCAAAGAATGGAAGGCCATACCGTCCTAAATCTCTAAATTTGGAGGAAACTTGCCAGCAGGGCCGGCTCCTGGCTTTCTGCCGCCCCAAGCGGCGCGCAAAAAAAAAAAAAAAAAGCCACGGCAGCGCGATTGCGCCACTCCACTCTTCGGCGGCAATTTGGCGGCAGGTCCTTCGCTTCGAGAGGGACTGAGGGACCCGCTGCCGAATTGCCGCCGAAGACCCGGACGTGCTGCCACTTGGTATTGGCCGCCCCAAGCACCTGTTTCTTTAGCTGGTGCCTGGAGCTGGCCCTGCTTGCCAGGAAAATAAGCACAAGTGCTAATTTTTCTTGCTGATCCCCTTTGATTTCATTATCATCTCTCTCATTGTCCGTGTCTTTCACACGCTGCACTACTTTAGTGTTTTTTAAAAAAAATTTTTAAAGCAAAAACTTTCACTGTAGGCTAGACTGTCTTATCCTTAGTCCTTGAGTAGTACCATTGGTTTCAGTGGGAGCATTCATGGAATAAGGTATTAGTCACTGTACAGGGACAGTCTATGATTGTTACTCACAACTAGCTTCTTAACTCACGTTATTATTTACTTATTTTAACAGGACGGAGTCTGTTAGAGCTTGGTGGAAACAACGCCATTGTTGGTAATACACAATATAATAATCTCGTCTCATACAAGTTACTTCTAATGTTAATATTGTGTTCATAGTAGACTAATCTTTTTATCGGGGATTGTCGTCTTATGTGTATGGAAAGTACCTAGCATATTGTGAATGCTATCACAGCTGAAGGCCCAGATTTAATAAGTTCCTTAGGCAAGTACCTGACTTGAAACACATGAAATACCCTGCTGAATCAGGACTAAATAATATGTGACTAATGATCCCTCCCCCTCCACACACACACCTCCCTTCTTATGAGCAGTCCTCTACCTCCCAGCTCTCAAGGCGCTACATCCTAGTCACCATCTTCCAGTCAAGGACTAGATGGAAATCCCTTTTGTCTGTCAGTGCCTCTCCTTAACTGGCCAGAGGGATCACTGTGGAACAAAACACCGTTAAAAAGCTGAACAGGCAGCCTCTGATCTTGGCATTGAGAGATGGGCATTATAAATTGCACCCAGGTGTTTCACATGGTTGTTCTGAACATAAACACTGGATCATAAGACTTCTATTTTATAGGGTTTCTCAAGCTAAAAATAGTAAAGCTACTACCTCTGTTCTCTATTAACTGAAAACTGTAATATCTGAATTTATTTTTCCCAGTTGTTACTTTTCCCAACTTTGCTTTATTTATTTTTGCATTGCACTCTGCTTGGGTGATAAGTCTAGAATGGTCATTTTTCCATCCTGGTTGTTGTGTACTAGCGCACTGCTGTTCTGGGTTTGCAGTATTGTGAGGGACAAACTCATTTAGGAAAATACAAGTGAAAGGTCAAGAAAAATGTGTCTATGTATTGGGCCTTGGGGGTGTGGTTTTATTTATTTTTCTGATATATTCAAATTATGGGATATAAACTATATCACTTGAGAACCATGTTTAAGGATGGCTTTAATTGGGGGGTAGCTGTGTTTTTAGAGTTCTAGAATATATTTATACTTAAGGGCCAGCCAATAGGCATATAATTTTGGGGAAACATTCTTAAGAAAAATATCTACTTCCCTCTTTGTTGTCCAGTAGTATAGTTCAGATTTAAGTATCTTAAAGCCTGATCTAGTGCCCATTAAAGTTGATGTGAGTCTTTCCATTGACTTCCAGGGAGTTGGATCAAGGTCTTGGGGAGCAGCGGGGAGCAGCTCGGGTAGCTATACACGGGCTACCTCTGCTTGAGCTAATGTGCTACAAGATCAGTGTGGCCATGGCAGCATGGGCTGCAGCTCAGGGTAGGTACTCCAGTTTGTACCCAGCAGGTCAGGCGAGATTGTACTTGAGCAGCTAACCCGAGCTGCAGCTTGTGCCACTGCAGCCACACCGATATTAACATACTAGCTCACGCTAGCACATGTATGACTACCTGAGCTGGGAATTGTACCTCCTTGCTGCTATGTAGATATAATCTTAATGGGGGCAGGAGAAATGCACGCTAGTTAACACTTGATGTCCTGGTACACTTTTTCCCCCTCTGTTGCACACTTTTAGCCTTCTTAGATTGTTGAATTTCCAACCTTGCTAATGGATATCAAATCCCTCTGAAACTTGTGTTAAGTTTTATTTCTATGTCTTGTGGCAGGAAGTAGCATAGATGATCTTCCTGTTGTTTTAAACATACTGCCTTTTGTGGTCATGGTCTTGTTTAGGTGACAGGGTAAAAGTTGCCTGATCATTTTTGCCTTTTATTTAATAATCTTGTAAACCTACAAAGTTCCTGCTGACTAATCTGTCTGAAGTCTTTTTGAACAGTCAAACCCCAGTATGACACCACTTTGAGCTATATTAATTTTTAAACTTACCACTTCTTTTTCTGCTTCATGATTTTTTTATTTTCTTTTGCTGCCCTGGGTCCACTGAATTAGTCACTTGAGCCCTTTGGCATTGATTCTCCATGCTATCTGATCTTCCTTTGGTGTTGTTTCTCCAGGCCATCTGGGTTCCACTCAAGCAGAATAGAGAGGGGAGGGATGCAGGAAGCTGGTTGCAGTTTCTTGATTCACAATCAAGTTGTGTTGCTTGCGGAACTTTGTTCAAAGTGGCCTGGAGAACCAAACCTTTGTGCTTAATTCCAAATACATACAGGAAACTAGTTTTAAAGTGTCCTTAACCTACACTATTCATTCATCTCTTTCCTAGTGCTACCCGAAAGGCCTAATAGAGTTTACTATGTTGACTAATTTATGTCCACTGAATTTAGAGGGGCTTGGAACCAGAAGCCAATAACTTACACCTTGATGTTCAATTCCTCTTTAAGTGTTTGAAGATGCAGATCTTAACCTAGTCATCCCCTCTGCTCTATTTGCTGCTGTGGGGACAGCAGGCCAGAGATGCACAAGTGCCAGAAGGCTGGTGAGTACATATGTATTGTACAGTTGGGATAGTTAAATCATCCAGTATGAAGGTGGAGAACAGTCAGGAGTATTCTTAAAACATACTTCAAATGCATCTAAAGCCAGTGCGACAGGAAAAATGACTGTTTAACCTGCGGGTCATGATTTTAAGTTCCAGAACTATTTCCTTACATGTGTTTTTTAAAAATACCCAATGACACTAAAACTAAAATATAAAATCTAACATTTCTCATCCTTTATACTCATTGAATTTCACTTTGCTTTCATTGCCAAGGCAGTCATCTTCATTTATTTGAAATATACTGCAGTTTCTGCTAGCAAGTAGTACAGTGTTTGGATTATAGCATATAGGGATTTTCTTTGGTTTTTAAAAAAGCAATTTCCATCATATTAAAATTGTTTAGACTATCTCTGTTGATATCATTATTATTTTGTAAAAGCTTATTTTAACAAAATCTAAATATTGGAGACTAATTTAACTGATGTCCCTTTTTTAGATGAATAGTTACTGAACAAAACCATAATTTGAGCAGGAAAACTTCAACTAGTTTGCCCGGTCTAGGATTCTAAAACTAATGTGTTTAGTGCTCAAATATTTTGTCTAATTATTACACTTCAGACTTCAAAGCCAAATTAAAAATAAAAACTAGTTTGTCTTGCCACCAGTATTACAGATGTCAGTTGTTTAGCCACCATAAAAAGTTCAAGTGCAATTTTGGTATGAGGAACTTCTTCTCAAACTCAGTATAAGCTTTAGAAAGACATTTATAATGAATGAGGGAGATCCACTGTAAATGAATGTTGCAAATTAACCATAAGCAAACAAAGCAAGAATAATATATCAATGTGTTTTCACCATTTATTTTGACTTGTATTTAGTTTTAAATTGATAGCTTGAATCTTAGCATGAGACTTCACAGCAGTAACTTGATATCAAAGTTCACTTGAGATGGGGAGCAGCACTTTTTTTTTTTTTAAATTGACTGAAGTGTGAAGATTAGCAAGGCTCTACTATAAATTTCAGTACTTTTGTAGTGAGAGAGACTGCATGTCTTCAATTTTCAGTCCAGTGAGTGGGGTAGGATGGGGTGAGAGAAAATATTTCAGAGTTGCTAACTAGATTTTAAATCTATTTATCTTCTCTTTGTATTACAGGGGACTGATTCAACAGGCATTTTGTTGCTAACTCTCTCAATATTAGCATGAGTCTTATGATATTTGGAGGGTTTTTTCCCCTAAAAATCCCCAGGTTATAGCATTTTATGTGTATGTGTGTAATCTCAACTTTTCATTTGGAAAAATATGCTTTTTAGACCTTGTGGAGAAAAGCTTTGAATTGTGTTCTGGGTGTCCCCTGAAGACCCAGAAATCAGAAGGCAAATTAAGACTCCCTTTTTAAAAAAAGAGAATAGTTTTTAAGCCAGTCTCATGATTTTTGAGGCTTTATTTAGGCTTTTTTTGAATGCTTGAGGTTGATTATACAGCTCCTATTCTTCAGGGATGCCCAAAGTTCAACACACAAAGTTTTGCAAATTTCAACAGCTGTGACATATTACTAACTGTTTCATAAAACTCTTGTGACTCTATTTAGTTCTTGCATGAAAGCATCCATGATGAGGTGGTGGAGAAACTTGCTAAGGCCTATGCACAGGTTCGCATCGGTGACCCATGGGACTGTAAGTAGGGTTTTATTTTATTTGCTCCTACTTATAAAGGGAAAAGACTATTACAAAATGATTGAGTTAGCTTCAGTTAGAATGGGAGCTGTGAAATAGGGAGGAGGAATCTAATTAATCCTAATTGTTTTGTTTATCTTGGACACATTAAATGGCTATTTTCCCAGCTATCATGGTGATAGGCATGTTAGAAATGTATACAGTTGTCCTAAAATAATGTCTTTGATCTCTATGCCATATGTAATATGTTTTTACTTTTCAGCCACCACTCTGTATGGGCCTCTCCACACTAAACAAGCAGTGATGATGTTCCTTGATGCAGTGGAACAAGCCGAACAGCAGGGTGGCTCTGTGGTGTATGGTGGGAAGGTGATTGTTTTTACTATCCGGGCTGTTAGAATAGAGCATCAGAAAAATGACCACAGATTGGTGGGTCACGGAGAACCCAGATCATATTCCGACTGGTTGTATGAAGCTGTCAGGAGCTTCAAATATTTAAGTCTATCAAGTCCGACACATGGTGGGTGGGGATGGCTCCATCTGACGTCTGAGGCAACATGTTTTAGAGAATTGAGGTGAGTCTGGGAAAATGAAATCCTGAGTTCAATGTCAGCTGTGCCACTAACTCAGTGTCTGGCCCTGGACAAGTCTCTTGCACTTTCCCCAATCTGTGGAAAGAGAATTCTGCTTTCCTTATTCCTGTGTTGTTTAATTGCAGTTCACATTTTCACACAAAGAAAAGCAGCTCCCCTCCCCTCCAAACCCTGGCCTCCCATTCTCAATGAAACACTGGAGCTAGGGCTCTGAACGACATCCTGAGTCATGTAGGCATCCCTGTGGAGCAGGATAATAAGCTCTTATCCAGGCCTTCAATTTGGATTATTGCAATCTCCTCCCTGACATCCATATCTTTCCCAGGTTTCTGGCTGGTGGGTCTTGCCCACATGCTCAGGGTCTAACTGATCACCATATTTGGGGCAGAGAAGGAATTTTTTCCTAGTTCAGATTGGCAGAAACCCTGGGGGTGGAGGGAATTTGCCTTCCTCTGCAGCATGGGGCACGGGTCACTTGCTGGTTTTAACTAGTGTAGATGGTGGATTCTCCGTAACTTGAAGTCTTTAAATTGTGATTTGAGGACTTCAGTAACTCAGCCAGAGGTTAGGGTCCCATTACAGGAGTGGGTGGGTGAGGTCCTGTGGCCTGTGTGCAGGAGATCTGACTAGATGATCGTGATCGTCCTTTCTGGCCTTAAAGTCTTTGAGTCTTTGTCTCCACCTTCAGTGCATTCAGAACATAGCCACTCAAGTGACCTTCCCTGCTTGCCATTCACAACACAGATGGGAAGAGGGAAGCTTACTGTCTGTAGGGTCACTTTGCAATTTGATTTTGTGTGTATAATTGTATGTGTAATGCTGTACATTTTGCTCATCTATTTTCTGGATGTGTTACTAAGTAGAACTTGGTACAGTGTGTTCAGTTTAGCTACTTATGGAAGGTTTTCTGTTTCTCATTGCAAGATATAGTTACTGCATCTAAACTACTGAATGGGATGCACTAAGTGTACCTAGTTCCTAAGCCAAACACTGATTTGTCTGAAGTAATAACTTGGCTATCACTTTTTGTGTGTGTTTTGAAGGTTCTAAATCGCCCTGGTAACTATGTTGAACCAACAATTGTGACTGGCCTTCCCCATAATGCATCCATCGTGCACACTGAGACATTTGCCCCCATTCTTTATGTGCTGAAATTCAAGGTAACAAAAAACAAACAGAAGGAGGAGTTAAATGAGCTTTGGTCCAGTGTTATTTCAATAGTGCATATGGCCTGTATGTTAAATTGAAGCATGCAAGGGGGAGAGGGAGGATGAGAGAAGTATTCCCAAGTGTGTGTCATGTTCATGAAACTGTCCTAATTAGGTGTATTATTGGCCAATTATTATGGTTCTCAACTGTAGGGGTATCTGGCATAACTGCATAGCTCAGGACTTGGTTATGTTTATATATCTTATTTAAAAAGCACCCAGGCTTAAAGATGGTAGTCTATACGGGACTGTAGATGATTATTGCATAGATTGGAGGGCGGGGGGGAGGAAAGCTCTTTGTCATTGCCTTTCTGTACAACCAGTGTGTGCAGGCATGCTAATATGTGACTAGGTATACAGCTATTTGCCATGTGATTAACATGATGCAACATGGCACTAGTTTAAGTTAGCATTCTGTTTTTCATGGTACCTTTTTGTGGTGTTCACTGCTTATCTTCAGTAGTCCTGGCATAACTACTTATGTACTTCCTTCCAGACAGAAGAAGAGGTCTTTGCTTGGAATAATGAAGTAAAACAAGGTCTCTCTAGCAGCATTTTCACCAAGGATTTGGGCAGAATTTTCCGCTGGCTTGGGTATAACTCTTATATTTTTCCTCTTTCTAAAACACAGGATTGTCTAATTTGCAAACACTTAGTCAAACATTACTTCTTCAACATTAAAGCCTCTTTTAGAGAAGACACCTGGCTCTTTTCCTTACCATGTGACTACAGAAGTTCACATCGTTTGTCTATCTTGTCTTTGCTCTTAGGCCTAAGGGATCAGACTGTGGTGTTGTAAATGTCAACATTCCAACCAGTGGGGCTGAAATTGGAGGTGCTTTTGGTATGTTAATTACATTTCCTACCTGGATGTTTTGGAACAAATTGATAGATTTAACAGTAGTAAGTTGGACCAGGACCAGATGGTATTCACCCAAGGGTTCTGAAGGAACTCAAATATGAAATTGCAGAATTACTAACTCTGGTATGTTAACTATTATGTAAATAAGCCTCCGAACCAGATGACTGGAGGACAGCTAATGCGACGCTGATTTTTAAAAAAGGCTCCAGAGGCAATTCTGTCAATTACAGGCCAGTAAGCCTGACTTCAGTATCAGGGAAAGTTGGTTGAAACTATAGTAAAGAAAAGAATTATCAGACACCTAGATGAACACGATTTGTTGGGGAAGAGTCAATATGGCTTTTGTAAAGAGAAATCATGCCTCACCAAGCTATAAGAATTTTCTGAGGGCGTCAACAAGCGTGTGGACAAGGGTGATCCAGTTGATATAGTGTACTTGGACTTTCAGAATGCCTTTGACAAGGTCCCTCACCAAAGGCTCTTAAGCAAAGTAAGCAGTCATGGGATAAGAGGGAAGGTCCGCTCATGGATCAGTAACTGGTTAAAAGATAGGAAAAATAGTAGAAATAAATGGTCAGTTCTCACAGGGGACAGAAGTAAATAGGATCCTCCAAGGACCAGTGCTGTTCAACATATTCATAAATGATTTGAAAAAGGGGTGAACAATGAGGTTGCAAAGTTCACAGTCAATACAAAATTACTCAAAATGGCAGTCAGCTTTGGACTTTACTAGTAGTTACAAAGGGATCTCTCAAAACTGGGTGACTGGGCAACAAAATGGCAGATAAAATTCACTGCTGATAAATGCAAAATAAAGCACACTGGAAAATATACTATCTCAACTATACATACAAAATGATGGGGTTTAAATTCGCTGTTACCACACAAGAAAGATCTCAGTCATTGTGGATAGTTCTCTGAAAACATCCAGTCAATGTGCAGCAGTTGTTAAAAAAGTTAACAATGTTAGGAACTATTATGAAAGGGATTGATAATGAAAGAGAAAATATCATCATGCCACTCCATAAATCCATGGTATGCTGACATCTTAAATACTGTGTGCCATTCTGGTCGCTCCATCTCAAAAAAGATATTAGAATTGGAAAAGATACAATGAAGGGCAACAAAAATGATCAGAGTTATGGAACAGCTTCCATATGAGGAGAGATTAAAAAGACTGGGACTGCTCAACTTAGAAGAGAGATGTTTGAGAGGGGAGGCATGTGATAGAGGTCTATAAAATCATGAATGGTGTGGAGAAAGTGAATAAGGAAGTGTTATTTGCTCCTTCACATAACACAAGAACCAGAGGTCACCCAATGAAATTAATAGGCAGCAGGTTTAGAACAAACATAAGGAAGTGCTTCTTCATCCAACACACAGTCAACCTGTGGAACTCATTGCCAGGGGATGTTGTGAAGGCCAAAAGTATAACTGGGTTCAAAAAAGAATTAGATAAGTTCATGGAGGATTGGTCCATTAGTGGCTATTACCCTAGATGATCAAGGACACAACTTCATGCTCTGTGTCCCCCTAAACCTCCAACTGCCAGAAGCTGGAACTGGACTATAGAGCATGGATCATTCGATAATTGCCCTGTTCTGTTCATTCCATCTGAAGCATCTGGTACTGGCCACTGTCAGAAGACAGGATTCTGGGCTAGATAGACCATTGGTCTGAATCAGTGTGGCCATTCTTATGTTCTTATGATGCTTTTAGATGATCATATCCTACAGCAATGGGGCCTATGGTATAAACCTGAGGTTCAATTTTAAAAACAAACAAACATGGTTTTTGTTTTTTTCCCTTATGAACATTATTTTCTTCTTGCATAGCTTCTGGTAAAGACTAGTCACAGCATTGCCACTTTAAGAATAGCTTATTTCAGGTCTTCTGACCACTTGATTTTTAAGGCCAAAATCTGCCCAATTTCCTCACTGTAAATGTACGGAAATCAATGTTATTGCTCTGCATTTATGCTAGTGTAGCAGAGACTAGAATTTGGCCAGTGGCAAATTTTCCGTTCCATTAAAAAAAAAATTTTTTATTTAATAAAAGCATAGCATTTGGAACATTTATTGCTATGAAGGAAAGGTAACCCAAAATACCTTGATGATGGGTAACAACCTCTCACTGGGCCGAGAGCACAAACCATTAAAACCAAAATTCCAATTGCTGCATGCATAAGAAAAATGGCTTTTAGAGAACCGCTATGCATGTTGTTATTGAAACTCGATTCCATATCGTGCCAGCTACTGAACTTCTTCCTAAGGGGATCTGTAAAACATATATTCACCTTTGGCACTTCTCTCTCCTAAACCTCCCCACCCTGTAACAAAACAAAATAAAACTGCCATAGCATTGCTCTCACACTACATAGTTATTTTCTCCAGTTAAAACCAACCATTCGCATAATACAGGTGTCAACAGGAAGGCAGAGAGACAAAATGGGTGAAGGCCAGCATTTTCAGCCTGAGTATGTGGAGGTGGGTCTCTGTTTTTCTTGTAAAGTGGGGGAAGGAGAAGAGCTTTTTTACTTCTGAGAGTTTTAATTGAACTTATTAAAAAAACCTCTCATCCTCCCCGCAGTACAAATATAACTTTGGTTGAAGTGTGGGAGCATAAAATAACCACAAAGGAGCTTCTACCCCTCAGTGGTGTAAATAATTTTGTTGTTGTTTTTTTTTTTTGGTGAGGTGGTGAAAAGCACACTGGTGGTGGAAGAGAATCTGGCAGTGATTCATGGAAACTATACATGAGAAGGTCCACTTGGTAAGAGCTAGGCTTACATAATTTATATACACTACTGACAGTGGCAAGTATAAAGGTAAATACTTAATTTCTATGAGTGTCCATTTTTACTGGGCGACTATTGACACACAGCAGCAAACACCTGTCCTGAACCATATGTATGCCAATAACTAACATCCTTGTTTCTGTATGCAGAGGGCCACATAGTTAGGGTGACCAGATGTCCTGTTTTTAAAGGGACAGTCCCATTTTGGGGGACTTTTTCTTATATAGGAGCCTATTACCCCCCACCCCCGTCCCGTTTTTTCACAGTTGCTGGTTACCCTACACGTAGTATAGACTAGGAAGCAGAAGTTGCTTTCAGTAGTAGAAGTAATTTGAAAGACATCAGTCTGCCACAACACTCTTGGTTGGAGACACATGGAGGATTATATCTTCTCTTCAGTCTGGTCAAGAGGAGGCAGTCAGGAAGGGGATGCAATCCTCCTGTGATGCCCAATTTCTACACTATAGAGATTGGTAAAAATGACTTTTCGCCATGCTTTTTAATTTAAAACAAACTGGCAAATGCGTTAAGGAGGGCTTGTATACATGAAACAGTTCTTGTAATTGATTTTAATGATCAAGTCTATTTCCTAAATTCTTCTTGTTTCTCTTTCAGTACAATCAACTACAGCAAGGATTTGCCTTTGGCTCAAGGAATCAAGTTTCAATAACAACCTTGTGAGAGGGGGTATCCTGAAAACTCCTGACATTTCAGAGCCATGCACTTTCTAACCTTGACTGAGATAATGATCTGAAACTATACTGCACCAAAATAAACGCAGCAGCTACAGTACTTCTGTGTCAGATAGCCAATTGTTATATTTTGCATCAATTTCAATAATGTATCAAATTCTTATTTCAGTTCTGAAAAGTAAATTACATGATGTTTGAGGGAAGGGTTTTGCACTGGATTAAAGTGGCCTGCAGAATTTTACAATGCCTTTTCTATGTGCTGCAGTGTCAGCAGAATTTCTATGCCCTTGTCCAAACACTGACCTTGCTGTGGGTGTACTAATTTCTTAGTACAGTATCATTTACTATGAAATGACCTTGAAGAGAAGACACTTGCAAATGCCTTCCTTTTGGGGGGGCATTTTTATTTGTAGCCAATGAAACACATACATTCTACTAGTGCCTTTTCTTTTATAAGCAGTGTAGCAGTGGCTTCTGTCGCCAACTAATCATGAAAAATCACCTACAAATCCATGGGAAAGAATTGCTGTTCCCATTATGTTCCATTGTATCCTAGCACAGTTTGTAATAAGAGAGTAAACTACCAGCCTGATGGCATCGGAATTGCTTTCAGGCTCAATAACTAGTGGATGCTACTAGCTTACAGTGAGTCTCAGGTTGGAATTTTGCAAATAGCTGCCCTGCGATGCTAAATTAACAACCTTGAAAGTCTTCGCAGTCACCTTCTAGTACTAATACAACAGCAAATTCAGAATTGCCTACTGCATATATTATAACATCATGCTGCTCTTTCTGTGATATCCCTCTTACAAATCTATGTTTTTGCTGCTGAACATCATAGGGATTCAAAACCTTGTGGTTACCAGAACTCTAATTTGATGCCACTGTCTCTACTGTATGAGAAACCAATCAACTTGTATTGAAATCAGTGGAAGTCTTTGCATTAGTTTCAATGGAAGATGTCCCTAAATTGATGATCATGCTCAAAAGCTCTTTGCCCAGCTTGTCTTGTGAAACATATGTCACATTCCTCCTGCATAATGTAGCTCACTAGATACACACTACATAAATGTGTACTGCTAATGTCAAAAATAGACTGGGTGCAGGGGAAGGGGTAGAAGGGAGATATGAATTATTAAAGATGTATATATTGGAAAGGATGTTGTTCAAGAGGTTATTTCTACATGAGGCAGGTGGGTTGCAAGTACCTTTGCAGTATCCTTTACATAGTTCTCGAAGTATAGTGAGGTCTGCTTGGCTAGTGTTCATGTATCAATGAAATCTTGCATAAATGAAGCTGTGAAAGTGCAAATTATTTTTTTAAGTGAAAAGGAGACTACGTTTCTTTATTGACCAGCAAAATTGTGCTGAACTTAGTTTTTTCAACTTCCGGGTGCATGCAATCTTTGAATAATTGAGTTAGTTTGCCACTCCCACCTGCTGCTAATATATTTTTTCCAGTGTTGGGCATCTGGCCTCAATTTGGAAGTGATCAGTAATGTGGATACCCATATAAACAATTTACACTGAGTTGTCCATAGCATAATTTTTACATTAAATATTTTGGGGGGGTCGAGGTGGTAGTGGGAGGAAGAGAGTGAACTCGCCCACCCACCATGTAACATGGACAATTTCCAATCTTTTGGAGTAAGGGGAAAAACACTTGTACAGTGAGCTGTGTGGACTTAATCTTCACTTTATTGTCCTCTAGGTGGCACTGTTGGTCAGAACAAGACCTGCTAAATAGCAGCAGAGTGCATTTGGTTTTTAAGTTCTCCTTCTGACTCATGAGGTCACACTGTGGAACAGCCTTTGCATTCATTAGGCAGATGGGTAAAAACACCAGCCTCTATTTTTATGAGTGCCTTTTACATTCTGCACAGCTGGGAACATTACTTCTTTAGCTGATAATTACAGCTACTTCACTCTGCTTAAGCCTCAGTTGATTAATGCCATTCTTATGTAAAACATTAGCTCAAAAAAAAAGAGTCAAAGATGAAAATACTGTTTCAGTTTAATTGCACTCAAGCACCCATCTTCCATGGAAAGGGGAAAACCAAATTAAATACCTTATTCAATGCTTTACTTCTATTTGTTTGGGGTTTTTTTGTCCCTTTTTCAGTGCAAGAATCCCCCAAATTGGGTTGAGCACTCTTCTGTGTGGAATGGAAACTGAGAAAGTTCCACTCCTGTACCATAGAGGAAGGAATACTTTTCCAGGAATGCAAGTTTTATACCACCTCTGTAAGTTGGTAATAATAATTTACACTCCCATAACATCTTCTATCCAGGGATCTCAAATTCCTTTGCGAACTGTAATGAATTTAGCTTTGCCATTTAATTGAGGTAGGGAAGCATTATTATCCCAGTTTTACAGATGGTGAAATGAAGGCAAAAAGGTTAAGTAACTTGCCAAGATCACACTCGGAGACAGAGAGCCAAGAATAAAGCTCTCTTGCCTCTATGGCCTATGTTTAATTCCCAAACCATTCTTGAGTTTTCAGGTTTTCACCTTGAGGTTTAAAAAACAAAACCCCCAAGCCGCTAATAGACCTATTGTCAACATGTGATTTAGACTAGGCTATAAAGATACAATGTTCTGGGCACAATCGGTGTCAAATGTAAATGGAAAGTGTCTGAGGATATCATTGCATTGCATTGTCTTGAACTTTAGTTCTAATTTAGAGCAGGCTTCCTCCTTACTGATGCAACACTTATTTTTCATGGACCATTGATTAAATATTGCAATCTTGATTCCAAAGAGTGAACACTTCCAGGTTCCCAGCACTATCTTTTATTATTAAACAATATTTACATATAGTGCCATAAGTGTGCATAGCAGTTAACATAGGCCCAGATTGTGAACCCCTTGCTTACTCAAATAATCTCATTGGAGCCTGTGGGACTACTCATGGAAGTACTCGCTAGCCAGGGCCAGCTCCAGGCACCAGCGTAGCAAGCAGGTGCCTGGGGCGGCCAATGAAGAGGAGGGCGGCATGTCCGGCGGTGGGGCCGTCACTCCCTCTGGGAGCGAAGGACTTGCCGCCGATCGCGATCGTGGCTTTGTGTGTGTGTGTGTATGCTTGGGGCGGCAAAAACGCTAGAGCCGGCCCTGTCGCTAGCGTGAAAAAAGGGTTCACAATGCCAACTCTGAGTGAGTAAACTCATGATCCCTCCTCTGAAAGTGATCACAACATGTGAGGGCTCTAAGGCAGATAACAGGCAGTAGGATAGAGGAAGAAATATGTAGATTAAGGTTATGTGAAGAAGGAAGGTGCATGGCATACATGATCAGGGAGGCCATTCCATCACAGGAAGCAGCATAAAAGAAGGCAGGAGCGAATTACAGGAGAATCGGAAAAGGTGACATGGAGGGAGGTGGATTGGTAAAGTTTGGGGTCCGAACACAAGAGTGAGGAGATACAGGCAAGGGCAGAGCCTTGAAAGTGAGAATGAGGAAACTGAAACTGATAGGGAGGAAATGATAAAGGGAGGATGTGGTCATAGTGGTATACGAGAAAGATGAGTTTGGCAGCAGTATTTTAGATAAATCAAAGGTTATGTTAGGAAGGCTACAGTGGAGGAGGTTACAGTAGGGCAGGTGGGAGATTATCAAGATGTGGACATGGCAGCAGGAATGGAAGGGATGGGATGGATTTTGGGTCTGTTGAAAAGGAAGAAATGACAAGATTTAGCAAATGTGTGAAAATGATGGTACAGGACAGAGAGACATCAAGCATGACAAGTAGGTTGCAACTCTGGGGAGTGGGCAAGATTGTGGAACTATCTACTGTGATGGTGAAAGAATGGGAGGACTTGGGACAGAGTGAATCATTCCTTTTTTGAGATGTGTTCTGACCTTTACAAGAAAAAAGACTGCAATATCTCTTAGCTCATGGCTTGTGTAAGTTTGCTCTGTGTTTTTTGTCAACTCTGATGTAATAATCCATGTATTTCAAACCTGGCTACAGCTGTACATTTGCTAACCTTATACTAGCCAATATTTGCCTAAAATACTCCAGTTTGCACGCTGATTATGTTATTTGCTATTCCAGTTGCTCATCACCAGCTCCTTAAAGAAAAACAAATAGATTAAACTGAGGGCTTAGCTCTGTCTATTCGATATGGACTGTTCCAACAAAAGGACGGGTACATGGGTTACGTGTATTTGTTTTGCAAAAGTCTCTTCTTTTTTAAATTGCACAATTATCTGTTACCTATGGTGAAAGATTCATGCTTACATCTGAACATTAACTTATTTCTCCATTTTTTGTAGCTGGGTTATGAAATTGGCAAGTGGGGCCCTAATAATTTTGCAAATCTTAAGCAACTTGCCCTTAAAGTATGAGTTGAACAGGAAATAGAACATACATTTCCTGCCTTCAAGCTGTATGATTTAACCACTAGAGAAGCAGCTGCTTCATCAGAATGTCAGGTTAAACCACCAGGAAGTCACAGTACTACTTTTTATCCCTGATGACAACGGACCTGAGGCAGCTTCTACTATAGTTAAGGGGAATTCTGGTGTAGATTCAGGCCTTGTCTACACCATGCGTTAGTTAGTGTGCAACACACTGGGCAGGCACTGGGTGATTTGCACCCAGCTGGCGCATACTAAAAGTTCCCTAGCACACCTTGACATAGTCTCATTATAAAACTGCATTATATCAGTTCTTACTGGGGAGCTTCTAGTGTGTGCCAGTGTAACCCACATACCTCCGGGTTGTGGTGTTCTGTCCCATCTAGTGGCACCGAGACCACTTAGAGAGAGATATAAAATGAGTCTGCCGGTTGGCTTTTAGCTCATGCGGTAGAGGTTCATGCACTAAGCTCCAGAGGCCCCAGGTTTGATCCTGCCCACCGACAACCGGGGTCTGTCGGCGTTACACCAGCAGGGTCTATGTGTACAGTTAGTGCACAATATGCTTGTGCACATTATAATTTGTGCCCCAACTAGTGCACACTAGCACACCCAGTAGACAAGTCCTTACATAGGACCAGGCCTCAATTCCATCAGCACATTTTTCGGAAGTCCTATAGACTGAAATACCTTGTTGACAGCAACTGTTATACCTACCTTTGTTTTAAACGCTCATAGATTCCAAGGCACCAGAAGGGACCATTTTGATCATCTAGTCTGACCTCCTGTATAATGCTGACCATGCAATTTCCCCAAAATGATTCTTCGAGCACCTCTTTTAGAAAAACATCCAATCTTGATTTAAAAATTGTCAGTGATGGAGAATCTACCATGACCTTTCCTAAATAGTTAATTACTCTTACTTTAAAAAGTTTACACCTTCTTTCCGGTCTGAATTTGTCTAGCTTCAACTTCCAGTCATTAGACTGTGTTTATACCTTGCTCTGCTAGACTGAAGTGCCCATTATCAAATGTTTGTGATTAGAACAGAGTGTTTGTTCACTCCAGTAAAGTGGTAAGTTGCTTATGTACTGTTTCTTAAAAGGGAACAGCAAACTTAATAACTTCTGTAGGTGTACCAGGAGAGGGCAGAACACTTCCAGGCAGATAGTTTCGGGGACATTCAGGATGGGGAGTGTGTTTGGGGTCACCTTGCATAACATAAGTGGGTGATAGAGACTAGAGTGGGACTGTTTGTGTTGTAGGCAGGTTACTGGGGTCAGAGTGCTGAATCCGGGCTGCACAGCACACACTCAGGGGCTTTCATGCTTGTCAGCTGACTGTTGGTGTCCAGGCTGTGAGCCACAGCAGCAGAGCATTTAAGGCACCCAGGATTATAGGGCGGGTGGTGACACAACCTCTCACTAGTCTGGACTGCACCCCAGAACACTACACCATTGTGTGCTTTATCTGTTAGGACACTGATCCATAAACTTTCAAGATCATTTTCTTCTGAGTTAGCTGTGACTTTGAAACAGGTAATGCCATTTTTGACACACAGTACCACTTCCCCTCCCCTTTTGCCCACTCCAGCCTTCTTAAATAGGTTATATAGCCATTTATTTTAACATTCCAGTCATGGGACTCATCCCACAAGGTTTCAGAAATACCAACTAGAGCAAATTTATGCACACAAATGAACAATTCCAATTCTTCTTGATTGTTCCATCGCTGGCCATCTTGAAATCACCCATACAGCTGAACCTAGGAGAGCCTTTCTCACTCCCTCTGAAATTCTCCTGTTAGCTGCCTCTGTTCACAACTCTCTAGTTTGCCTAGCAAATAACTTTTATACCAAGGGTATGTCTACACTACAGGATTAATCCGAATTTATATAATTCGAATTTAGGAAACCGATTTTATAAATTCGAATGTATTCGGCCACACTAGGCACCATTAATTCGGTGGTGTGCGTCCAAGCTACCGTAGTAGCATCGATTTCCAGAGCGTTGCATTGTGGGTAGCCAATAACATTGAATTGCCAATAACTTCGAATTGCGGCCACACTAACCTTAATTCGGATTAACAATACCGATTTTGACGCTACTCCTCTCGTCGAGGAGGAGTACAGAAATCGAATTAAAGGGCTCTTTAATTCGAATTAAATGGCTTCGTTGTGTGGACGGGTCAAGCGTTAATTCGAATTAAAGCAGCTAAATCCGAATTAAAGTCGTAGTGTAGACCAGGCCCAAGTCTCCCTGCTTAGCTCAGCTCAGTACCAGGGAGTGACTAGCCATTCAGAGACTTCAAAGTGGAATTGATCAAAGCTCCAAGGATTAGAGCCTCACATCCTTTACCAAGGGACCAACAAATGGATCTGTCTCAGCTACTTACTTAGGGGCCTATGGCCTGGCTATGCAACCCATACACAGAGAGCAGCCAAACACCAGAAGCCATGGACACTTAGGACAGTGTAGCAATAATAGATATTAACATGTCTGGTTTCCAGGCAAGTATTGCTCAGTTTAGGTGGTGTTATAAGACACAGGCAAGTGGCTTTAGCCATCTGAAAAGTGCAATGATCCCCAATAAATGTACTACTTGGTATGTCTTATTCCTACTAAATTCCTGGTTCAGCCACTCTGTTCTCATTTACTAGCCCTTGAATTGCCCAGTGTTATTCAGACTGTTGTGCAAAATGAAATGCTCTTGTTCTTTTTCCTCTGAAATCACCTACACAATCATGAATGAATTTCTTCCTTGCTGATAGCATTAGGAACCTTAGTGCCCAGCAGCATTTAACCTTTCCATCAATGACCCTTGTAGAATTTGGCTGCAAAAGTATTAATTTCATTTTTCCCAAGGAATCGCCATGTGCAGTGGGCCTGATTTTCTCACTATGCCTTATCTCATGCAGTCACTTATACAATTGCAAAGGGTATATGTTCCTGAGCCAGAATTCTCCACTCACACCAACTCATAATAGCATTTTATACCCACTTTGCCCAGGTGTATGTGATTTTGTGGCACAGCCAGAGCTGCAACTAAGCATTTTAATGCCTGAGGTGAGCTATCATATTTACACTACTAGAAGTGATGCAATTTCTGCCTTCCATTTAGCACAGAGGTTTTCAAAGTGTGGGGTGCGTCTCCCTAGTGGGCTGCACTCCACAGTTTGAAAACAGTCATCTGCCAGGAGCTGGCAGACTGGAAGCTGGTGGGAGCCACCTGGTCTGCTGGGGCCCCTGGCTTTCCACGCTGTGGAAGCCGGGGTGCTGGCTGGCTGCCTGCCCGGCAGCCCTCCCTGCCCTGCTTCCCAAGCCAGGCCACCTCTGCACAGCCGGATGCTCCCCAGGCATGGCACGTGGCATAGCTCCAAGCTGTGCCCCTGACACACTCTTGTCTGTGCCCCAAAGGAGCTCGGTGCTGGCCAGTGATGCCCCTGGGAGCCGTCCCCTATCCGTGGCTGCCATGGGATGCTCCCAGAGGTGCTCCATGCAGTACTCATCTCACCTGCCTCTCAGCAGCCTGGTCACACCCCCTCGCGTCCTGGGGACCTGCCATTGCAGCTGGGTCACTCTCCCCACACTTGCTGTATGCAGAGCGGAATCGCCCTTGCTCCTGTTGGCTGCCCTGCCCCACCCCATGGCTGCCGGGCTCGCAGTCACACAGAGCCCAAGCTCTGACCTTGCCCACACCAGCACAGTGCCCAGCCCAGGACTTGCTCCCGCCAGCTCCGGAAACCAAGGCCATGAGAATGGAGAGATCCCTAGAGTTACTATATTTAAGTTCCCAAATAGAGGACACTGCCAGGGGGAGAGGGAGCTGGAGGGGGCATTTGGGGGTACTGGAGCGGGTACCCACTGGAGGTGGGCTGCCAGTGCTGGGAGCGGGAGGATGGGCCAGCTTATTGGGGGAGCCCGAGCTGCTGCTGAGGGAAAACTGCATGCAGGGCTCCCACTTCCCCCCATTCCCCTTCGCTTCCCCATACTATTCCCCTTTCGCCCTGCCCCATCCCTTCCCTCTCCCCACCCCCTTTCCTCTCCCCACTATTCTCTGCTCCCTCCCTCTCCCCGCACTCCCACATGCCCCTGTCCCTGCCCCATTCCCCTATCCCCTTCTCTGCCCTTGCCCTATCCCATCCCCCTTCTTTCCCCACTTCCTCTTCCTCCCACATCACCCCCCTTCCCCCTTGCTCTGTTCCCCCCCCAGACACTCACCTTTGTACAGAAAACAGGATGTAGGCCATATAGGGTGCTCAACACATGTAGAAGGGGAAGACGAGCGGCACTAGGACCCAGAAGGCGGTGTCCAGCTGCAGAGGCATTGAGAAGCAGCTCTGGACCCGCCACTCCAGTCCTGGCCAGGGCCTCTGTTCGGGGGCGGGGGGCCAATGCCCCCAAAACTACACCCATGGTCTCTGGCCCATGCTGCTGGGCCGGATCCTGCACAGTCCCAGTTTTGCACCCCCTGCCCCCGCTGGCTCTGTGCCCTGGGCAGCTGCCTCCCTCGCCCCGCCCTAGTTATGGCCCTGGGCACAAGATAGTGGGGTATCAGGCTTTATGCAGTTGGAGACCTTTGGCACAGTAGGGTTTTTTGTCTTGTTGTGTATTTTTAACAATACTTTGCACACATTTTGTCCTATAGCAGGCATGAAGTGAAGAGGCTTTCTTTTCCTCCATCACAGTACAGGAAGTCTGGTCTAGCTGACTACGTCCAGGTCATAGATTGGTTAGTGAATCCAGTTTGCTATTGTAATCCACACACCTCCTGGGTGTGGTATTCTGTCCCATGTAGTGGCACCAACACCACTTAGAGCGAGAGATTAATGAGTTTGCTCTACAGCCTTAGCTAACAGCCAGCTGGTTTTTAGCTCATGCGGTAGAGGCTCATGCACTAAGCTCCAGAGGTCCCCTGTTTGATCCTGCCCCTCGATGAGCGGGGGTCTGTCTGTGTTACTGTAGCAGGGTGCTGGTGCAAAAACACCTAATTAGCCCCTGTTCAGCCAGCCCCAATCAGGGGAAATTGATTGGGGTTGGGGAGAAGCCTGGTGCCTGGCCTTTAGAATTGGCTGCACCTGCGGGCCTGAGGATTCAAGGGCTATAAAAGCTGGCTGGCAGCCAGAAGAGGGGGGAAATAGCCAAGGGAAGGTTAGTCTCCAGGCTGAGGGCAGACTCGGTTTAGGAGAGGAGATTATCAGGCTTGCAAACTCTATACATAGCATAACACTGGTGGTGGGAGAACGATGTGTAAATAAAGTCATGGGTGCTGCATAACTAGAAGCCTCTCTGAGCTTTGTTGGGGGCAGCCAGTGGGCCCCAGGAAGAGGGGTGAGCAGAGGACTTGTCACAGTTACACTATCACTTTCCCCCCCCCCCCCCATAGTGAGCTTTCTAATTGTTTTGTTGATCAGATTGGATGTTTGGACTGGACTGATCACAGCTGTGGCTGCAGTGGACAAACACAGTGGTTCTGTTAGTAATTCACAAAGATCCATTTTCTTTTCCCTCTTCTCTTTTTCCCCCCTCCTCCCCCCAGAGAGCACATTTTAAAACATGCCAATGCTTTTGCCTCACATGCTTTACTAAGCACAAAAGGGTTTTAATCACAGTATGATTGATAACCATAGTTAAACAGAACATTAGCCTAATGACATGTAACTCCAGCATGGTTGTTAACTTGTGTACAAGTTTATTCCTTAAAAAGGAACTGAAGTTGCCAGGCTTTGAACTCAAGTTCAAATGAGTGAAAGACAGACAGGTCCCTCTTGTTCTCATGTGGTTTGCACTTGTGGCTGTGGAAGCCCAAAGAGAAACATGTAATAGTGAGCTAGTCCTGGGGCATAAGCAGTGCAACTGAATCTGCAGGATAACATGCACATTTCACACCCTCCATGTGTCTGTCCATATGTAAAGTCAAGCAGGCACAAGGTATGAACCACAACAAAATCCATATAAAGTGAAAAGGGTGTAATGTATATTTAAGTTGTTTTATTATAGAGGGAGCTGATGGAAGTCTGTTTTTATAGTAGTGAACTTTATATTCTGTGTTTTAACCTTTTTACGTTCAAGATATGTTTTAAAAGTACATTTGGGGGATGGAAGCAAAACTCCTCTACTGCTAACAAAAAAAAAAAAAAAAAAAATTATACCAAGGAACCCAGAAGCAAATCTCTCCTCCTCACCAAAGAAAATTCAGGATATGCTAATAGCTAATTCAAGAAATAGGAACTGAGTGATGAAAAACTGAAGGGGAGAAAAAAAAGACAACAGGTAAATAGAGTCAGTCAAAGATGAGAGAATGATCGAAGTACTCTGCTTAGTGTTAAATGGACAAATTAATCACTAGTCACTCACAATGGACAAAGCCATCAACTAGGGAGTGTTGAGAATGTGATCATGGTTTCATATGGAAGAACACAATACTGTTCTTAACCTCACATATTCATAAAACGATGCTAATATTATACGTGTTATGGTAGACATTCTTCAGATTTAGATATTAAAGGGCTGTGGTCAGTGTTTTAATGTGGTTTCTGATGGTGAGAGGCAATAACACAAGGTCTTCCCTCTTGTGAAAAAACAAAAACAAAACATTATTCAGTGTGATCCTCAGTATGACATATTATGCGGGCCTGATTCCTGGACTATGAACAATAGAAGAGTAATGAGCAGAGTTGTGTCGGCAGCATGATTTTAGAGCTCAGTACTACCAGAAATCAGTCTGAAATGATTAAATATCTCCATTTTTTCTACATGGAATGAAGTTCTATAATTAATAGGGAACAAAAAAGAATAATTGCAGAGCAGTTTTTTTTTTTAAATTTGCTGTGCCAAAACTTTCCAAATAGTTTCCACTTGCTAGAGGCTGTGTTTGAATAGTTCCACAGTTAATACAAATAACAAAGGATAGGCGAGAATAGTCTAATACAGCAGTTACTATAAGAGGTCTGTAAAAAGTGGCTGGCCAAATTATGCTGAATGTCTTGTTTTCATTTATTGCATGACATTAAAAGATCAGAATGCATTTAATGTGTTTTTAGCTAACATAACCATCCTATGGTTCCAAAGAGATGTTATGGGATTGCAAATGGGAAAAGAAGTGGTTTGTGTAATTGTGAATGGGAGGAGAGACATACTTTTTATGAAGATGTAGTTCACATTTTTGAGCCTCCCCTATTTAATAGTATCTGTGTTCTACCACTTGAATACTTAGAAAACCTACAAATAAACTATGCATCATGATTAAAGACTACTGAGAATTGTTTCTGAAGAAAAAAAAAAACAGTCATCTGAGGCGATACCAAAAGATTTGGTGAAAGCAAACGTAGGCTTGCTTTTCAATAGAAGACATAAGAGCAATTCTGGCAATTACTTTCCCATAAGTTTAACTTCTATTTCGACCAACATAATAGAACAAATTTTGAGGAAAAGGTTGAAGAGCAATGCTGGCAGAAATGGGGACTTGAGTGGAGCTGGATTTGCTTACCCCAATAGTGTATTTGGTATCACTTTTCTGAACTTTTAGGGTGAAGTCCTGGGCACTGTTGAAGTCAATGACAAAACTCCCATTGACTGTAATAGGGCCACGATTTCAACCTTAGGCCATTTCTTCACTAGGAAAAAGGTAGTGTGTATGTGTGGAGGCTAACACCTGTTAGCTAACACAAAATAAAATCCTAGTGAAGACAAGGCCAGGGTAGTGTTCACATGTTATCTCTTTCAGGTAAATCTAGCCTCTCCCCTACTGTGTACCTCAACTGACTAACACTCAAGAAAATGACAAACTATATTGTCTACATGAAGACGTTACCAAATATCAGCTGATGTGGTAAAACTCCCGCCACCCTTTTTGAGCACTCAGAGAATAAGGGCTTATCTGCATGGGGAAGTTGACTGTCATAGCTATTTTCCCCATGCAGACAAGCCTTAAAAGAACCACAAGTGTAAAGCAGCATGGGTTTGTAAACACCAAACCTCAGCCAGCTAACTGGATAGCTTTTTTGATAGAATTAGTAAATTAGTTAATGAAGGGGAGACAGTAGATTTAATATTTTAATGTCAGTAAAGCATTTGATGAAATCCCACTTAAAGGAATTCAAATTGGATGGCATGGGAACACTGGCATGTAGATCAGTAAACTGGGTAAAGGGTGAACACAAGGGGTAATGATAAATAGTAAAGTATCTGTTGAGAAAGGTGTCTAGTGGAGTACTACAAGGATCAGCAGTAGGTTTCGTCTTAAAATTTGTGTAACTTGTCAGTACTGTGCTCTGTTTCAAGCTGGATACCATGTAGTGATTGTTTTAGATGTAGTTGTTCACATGAGAATCATAAGCCCATGTCACAAACTGCATTCTATGAGAAAAAGTCAAGAGTTCACCACTTACGTGTTGGAATTAAACATTGGTACAGGGTGACTTCCCTGTATGAACTTCCCTTCACGGCTTGCCTCAGCTGCAGCTTTTGTACTGAAGCAGAATGAGATCACATTGGAGGATTAGCACAGCCCTTCAAAGTCATGGGCACTACCATGCTGGTGGAACAGTTCCAGAGCTGTGTTTTGCACCATATACCAGGAACCAGGTACAGCATGTGAGGTTGTAATGAAGTGGTTAAGCCACCGGTTAATTCTTTACTTTGGAAAGAACACTTAGTACTATCTGCAGATGTATAGATAAGAGCTAGTTTTTAATTTTGCACTTGGCAGCACATCCAAATGATTGCTCTCTAATCTGCGACTAAGCCCTGGTAAAGTGCCTTCTCAATGGAAAATTACCTCATCAGTATCATTATGTATGAATGCAATTGAAGGGCCCCTTCAGTCTACAGTCCTATTTCCATGCTACCCACATTGCCAAAGACCAGGAAACTTGTTTATAAACAACTAATGGAGTTTAATATGGACACTTCCATTTCGTCATGACTTGAGTAACTGAGGGACGGCCTTTCACAGGGCTTCCTGTCTGACCAACAAGCGTGGGTTTTTAAATGTCTCTGAAATCAATGAGTATGTGACCAGTAACCAGATCAATTCAACACCGTGGAAGACAAAGTGTCATGTACATAGGAAAAAGATAACTGCCATTAAACACAATACACGAGATGATTATGCACACCATTGTTGATTTTGTTTTGCTATTGTTACTTAAGTAGGTACAGTACCTGAATATTAAGTGAAAGTTGTTCTGGGAAAGAGAGAGAGAGAATAGAAAAAGTGAGATGCATAGGTGGGAGAGATGTGCATAGCTACACCTTGGGAGGAGATACCTATAGGCTATATGACATCTTGTAGTAGCTCCTTGTTCTTTCCATGATATATAGGAATAAACTCTCCATGGCAGGGCAAGCTCAGTGGAAGGTAGTGGTGTCACATCTTTAAAACCTCTTCTCTGGTGGTCTTCCTAAGCTAGAATTTGGAGCACTTCAGGGCGCACCAGGTATGATCTACCTATTTAGTTAAGCTTTTGCCTCTTTTTTTAGTAACAGGAGGTTTGCAGGAGTGGGGAGGGAGGTTGTTAGTAAGCAACCTACTAATAGGCTATCATCTAGTCCCACAATTTTGTGAAACCCTGATTTTACCAAAGTTCTGTCTTCCCTGCATTATAAAATTTCTGCTACTGGTATAGCAGCCAGCAGGAATTAGGGAGGAGCTCACTGATTTCAAGACACAAATTTCAGACGTAATAAGTAAGATTAGCCATTCTATGCATGCTAGCAAATTAAGAGTGTTAAATAAGGGTTCAGCTATTTCTCACCTGGCAAACTGCAATTAATGTGTAGCTGGTGAAATCCTTCCAAATAAAGACGTCATTGTTATGTTATTTATAAAAAGCATATGACAGAGTGATAAAAGGCCCAGTTTGTTTGCTTCAGTTTCACTTATAAATAGCCATCCTTCTTTCATTATCTTTATTGCAGGCTATTCCTCCTTAATAACTTCAAACTCTCAATGCTCTTAAGTGCAGCAGGTTACCAGTAACTGCAGCTAATCCAGTCAGGTGATAAACTAATAACAGTGCTGAACTAAAGGTTCATCTAGAGATTATCAGCTGACTAAGAAATCTTAGCAGTAAGGGTATGTCTACCCAGCAGCTGGAAAGTGTAATTCCTAGGTCAAGTAGCCATAGACATGCCTAAAAATAACAACATACACAGCAGTATTGGCAGTGGTTTGGGCTACATACTCGAAACAATTGTGCTACAACCTGTCCCCTCTCAAATGTAGAAGGAATGTGATGAAAATTTGACATTTTATTGTTTTTGTTGAAAATTCTCTCTCTCTCTCTCTCTCACACACACACACACACACACACACACACACACACACACACACACACACACACACACACACACACAACTCCCCATCCCACTTACTGTTAATAGGTGGAACTATTTGGTGTTGTCGTCAAAATAAAATCAGTTGACCCTGCTTCTGAGACATCTTTTCTGTGCTTTGTAATTTCAAGAATTGCTTTTAATTCATACCCTCTGCAAATTCAAAGTCAGCTCCTCAGTTGGACAGAGTTACATAGGCAGCTCTGTATAGTCTCCACAAGGTTTAAAAGACACCAGGTTTAGGAATACTGTTCAGATGTATTTGAACACAGACTGGGATAGTCTTTTCTCCATCCTGGGCTCTGCTTACAGGGCTCTCTTTGAATTAAATAGGAGGCATGTGGGCACATCCAAAGGCAACATTTGGCCCTTAGAGATCTAGATTATGAATTTTTTTTGAACACATAGTTAATTTGCCAAAACATGCAGTCTCAGTTGACCTGAAATTTTATGTGAATTTGACCCAATTAGTTCTTCCTGGAAAAAACTTATCGCAGGCCAGCAAAATAAGACAATTTGTTCCCCCCATTTTAACTTTTAGCCCAAGGGTTAGGATATTTGCATGAGATGTGGGAAACCCCAGCTTAAATCCATTCCATGGAGCAAGGACTTGAACTCAGCACTGCCCCCTCCCAGGTGAGTGCTTCATAATCATCACCAGGCTATAGAATCATTCTCTTGTGCTCTCTCTCGCTCTTTGGGCCAATGAATGTGTAGGTAGGTCCACAAAGTGGACCAGCTTCAATGGGAGAGATTGAGAGCAACCCCTCCTAAAACAGCCTAGAACCTGGTCATTACAGTGCTCACCTGGGAGACAAGAAATCTGAGTTCTAGGCACGGCTCCAGGGGAGGATTTAAACCTGGTCTCCCACATCCCAGACAAGTGCCATAACCATGGCCCTAAAGGTTTTAAAACAAACGTACGCTCACTCTTATTTTGCTAGCCTGAAACAGACTTTTCTGATCTGCTGATAAATCCCAAACATTTTCAGCACTAGACCGAAAAATTGATTTTTTGCCCAACTCTACTTAAAAGTTGCCTCAAGAGGCAACAGAAATTTAGTACAATCTCTGTTGTGGCATCTCACCAAGTAATGTCATGGAGAAAACTATTACCAGCCTTGGCACACATTTCATATTGCAAACTCTGAGGCCCAGATCTACAGCTCTCATAGACCAGGTGTTTCCAGGGGCCATTGTGGGACGGACTAGGCTGTGTTAGGGTGAGAGGAGATAAGACTGTGGAGATCCAGTGTTTTGGCAATTCCTCACTGCCATAATCCTCAGCAGTGGAATCACATTAGGACAGCTCTCGGCGGTGCCCTAGCTTGCACTGTGCCCTAGCTTGTCTCTCTTGTCCCTTGCATTAATTTCACTGGTGGAAGTCAGCTAGTGCCCTCCATTGCACCCATGGAACTCCACTGACTTCATAAGTGAGGGTAGAATGTGGCTCATCTTTGGGAATGTGAGGTGAAAAGTTGTGTGGGGAAAGGTTTATCAGTTTGCACAACTTGTGATATTTATACATCTAAGTATCAGAGGGGTAGCCGTGGTAGTCTGGATCTGTAAAAAGCAACAGAGTCCTGTGGCACCTTTAAGACTAACAGATGTATTGGAGCATAAGCTTTCATGGGTGAATGCCCACTTCATCAGACACACATCCGACGAAGTGGGCATTCACCCACAAAAGCTTATGCTCCAATACATCTGTTAGTCTTAAAGGTGCCACAGGACTCTCTGTTGCTTTATACATCTAAAGTAAATAGGAAAGACCCGCCCAGAAACTTTACAGCCACAAAGAGTACATTCAGTGGAACTTCTGCCATGCTGTGTTTAGGATGGGATGGAAAGTGGCCACTGGGGGTGTGGAACTCTTAACTTCCAGCATGCTGGAGAGCAAGGCCTTGCAGTGCTCTCTTCACTGAGGTGTGTATTTGTGGGGAAACCACATCAACCTGAAACAGATCCACTGAATGGGAGAGGTGCCCAATGGGCACCATATACAACTGGCCCCTGGCTCAGCTGTGCAGATTGCTGTACCTTGCCTACAGGCTGAAGGCGACAGAGGCTTGTGTCCCACATTCTTCAAGCACAGCTTTACCCAAGGTTCACAGCAACATGTTACATATATGGGCCAGATGCTCAGTGGTGCCAGAACTAGGGGTGCTGGTGGGGCTGCCGCACCCCTGTGCTTGAAGAACAACAAACACATGGTTTCCATCAGCAGCATCCCCACTATAAAATTTGTTCCTGCAGATCCTCAGCTGGTGTAAATCCGTCCTGGTGTTACATAGATTTACAGCAGCTGAGGATCTTCTCCAGTGCCCGGAGATGAGGAAAAATGCATCCACACTAAGAATCTGAATGAAAGCCTTCAATGGAAAGCAGGGCCGGTGGAAGGATGTTTTGCGCCCTAGGCGGAACTTCCACCTTGCGCCGCCCCCCCCCCCCGGTCCCCGAGCCCCCGCCCTGAGGCACCCCCCTGCGGCAGCTCCCCACCCCAGCTCACCCCTGCTCCGCCTCCTCCCCGAGCACGCCCTGGCTGCTTCACTTCTCCCGCCTCCCAGGCTTGCAGTGCCAATCAGGTTACGCGCCGCAAACCTGGGAGACGGGAGAAGTGAAGCAGCCAGGGCGTGCTCGGGGAGGAGGCGGGGCAGGGGTGAGCTGGGGCGGGGAGTTCCCCTGCGTGCCGCGCCCCCCCCCCCGCTGCAGGCGGCCCTCCCCGCGCTCCACTGCCCCAGCTCCCTCCGCCTAAATGCTGGCGGCGACCGGGGCGGCCGAAGATCCAGCCGCCGCAGTCGCTGCCGAAGAAAATGGCGCCCCCAAATCCTAGCGCGCGGTCGCCTAAATGGTTGCACCGGCCCTGATGGAAAGACTCTCATGGCCTGCATTAGGCTTTTGATCAGGCCCTAGCTGCATTGTGTAGTATGATGTATTAGTTAGAAGGTGGTTTGAAAACAGATTTTACAGGCACAAAATGGATTCACAGTAAGAGCAACATTTCTGATTGCAAAAACCTACATCAGCTTTGTTTATAGTATAAAACTAACTGTTACAATTTTGTTTGTACATTCCACATGTAAGCACCAGACTTTTTTTAAACAGTTTATTTTTTATTAAACAAAATAAGGTACATTTCACAGAAATGATTATAAAAATGCATATATAAATATCTGTTTACTTACAGGCTCTATCTTATGCTACCCTAAATATTGCCTCATGAAAACCAACCAGCCCACTTGGTAAACCAAAGAGTTAAAATCACCAGTTACTTCATCATTTAAGGCTCTGTGAAAACAACAGAACAATGTGACAAGAGGGACACCTATTTTTCTTCTATTCACTCCAATTAAATAGTTTCTATCATTGTATTTTCATTAACTTGCCAGTTCCCATTGTGTAAGGGTGATAGACTCTGTGGGATCTTCCGTGACCAAATTAGCTATGGGACTCCCAGTAACTGGAATGGGAACTGCACAGCTAAGGCCTCATGCGACCCTTTGAAAAGCTGACAGCGGCTTAGCACTGAAGGGCATCCTGAGCAAACTGTGTTACAATGATAGATTTAAAATATACTGGATATTTTAAACTGTGTTTAGGTGGCACACTGGGCTGCTATCCTTGTAAACAGTTTGCAGAAGCTACAGTTCATAGTGGGTGGGGTATTCTGTAGAAATTGTGAGCGTTTGCATAGGGTTTAATCTTGTCATCTACTGGGCACTCAATTTCCATTGAAGTCAATGGGCCAGATCCTCAGCTGGTATAGCTCCAGTGAAATGAATGGAGTTGTGCTGATTTACACCAGCTGAAAATCTGGCACATAAGGAGCAGAGTGCACTCAGCACCTCAGAGATTCAGGCCCAGAGAGACCAGACATGAAGGTATTTGACACATGCATAGATTTTGGGGAACTGGGGCAGAAGAAAAGAAAACTAAAAATGGTGTGTTTATTAATAACTACAGTAATATTAGAGAGAGACAGGTGTCTCTCTCTGAAAGACAACAAGCATTTGCACATAATGGTTCCGTAGCTGTACATCCAGGACCAAATTCTGCTCAGTCACATCCATGTAAACGAAAAACAAATATTGAGATAAAGGGAGTTACTCCAGATTTACACTGGAGTAACCAAGAACAGAATTTGGCCCCAAACTATAAAAATCACATAGTCACACATCAGTAGAGACAAACAATGGAAAGACATAGTCAGAATACACAGATATATTTTATTGCACAAAAATAAACCACTCTCCAGATTCTTGAGATGGAGAAGCTACTGCAGCAGTCGAAGTGTGGCTTTAGATTCAAAAAACGGAACACGAACTCCAGCCTGCAGAGTTCACTGCAGTGTTTGCTGCTGCTTATCAGACGCAGGAGAATGAGGTATGAAGTAGCCCAGAACATGAAGGTTTCAGTCACCATCTTCAAGTAGTCTTTGTAAGTTGTTTTGTATCTTAAAGAAGAACAGAAGGTTCAGATAAACTTACTGCTATTCACACAGTTAGAAAGCATTCTTCAGTGCAAGTTTGAATGCACCAGTTAATTCTGGCACTGTTATTTATGCCCTTGAATGGTTGCTATCCTGAAGTCAACCCAACATCCATGTGTATCAGCCAGGTACAGAGCCGTCCCTTGGGTATGGTAAATCGGGGCGACCGCCGCAGGCCCCGTGCTTTGGAGGGTCCCTGCGCTTCGATAAAATCGTGAGGAGGTGGGCGGGGAGGTGAGGCAGGAGGATGAGTGGGGTGAGGAAGCAAATGGGGAGGCGAGCGGCAGGCAGGTGGGCGGGCAAGGAGGAGCCCCCTTACCAGAACCTCCCCCTCCCCACAGTGCCTCCTACCTGCCGGTGGGCCCCGCCAATCAGCAACTCCTGCCTGCTGTGGATCAGATGTTTCACGGCGTGAGAAGGCACTGGGGGGGGGAGGGGAGAGGAGTGAGGGAGCAAAAGCGTGCTTGGGGGAGGGAGCGGAACTGGGCAGGGAAGAGTGGGGTGGGGTGGGGCCTTGGGGGAAGGGGTGGAGTGGGGGCAGGTCCTGGTCAGAGCCGGGGGGAGCACACTCCCCCCCAGATTAGAAACTTGTCACCTTTGTCCTGGACCCGCACCCACTTAGGGACAGCCCTGTCCAGGTACAAACTCAGTTGGAAAGCTGGAACTGAGGTATCAGGACTTAGGAGCACTTACGGTAAATTCCGTAGCTGTCCTGCTCTTCCACTAAGTTTCAGCTAGTGAAAGAGCAGGGCTATTCCATGACTAACAGTAGAGTTGGAAAAAACCCAGTAATTAATTTCATTAACTTTTTAAAGTGATTAATCAATATGTTGTAATTTTTCAAAATTTCATAATTGATCTTTTTGATAATTGAAAAATGGTGACCATCTTTATATGTGGCCAAAATCTCAAGGAAACATCTACAGAATTTTTTGTGGTGATGTAAAGTTCCATGAGAGGGTAAGGGTCACGATGGGACACTTGCCTGGCAATAAATCATGGCCTTATGTAAGGCCCCCTGGTGGTTACATAAGATGAGGCCTTATGTAAGGCCCCCTGGTGGTTATATGAGATGAGGCCTTATGTAAGGAACGATTGAACCAATCGGTGTGGGGCTATACATGTGATAAACACATGATTCTCCTTCTTGTCCAATCGGTAGATGTGTGATTATAGCCTAATTGTGTTATGTAATGTTGAGAGACTATAAAAGAAAGCTTGCAATAAACAGGATTCAGAGTCAGCTTGAGTCAGCTTGCAACCACATTGGTCGTGTGCTTTATCCGCGCCGCATAAGACCCCACAATTTTTATCAAAAGCCTTTTGGTTTTTCAAAGTGGGAAATTCAGAGTGTTTTGGTGAGCTCAAACAGGATAGGCTTCCCCCTCATCCGATGGACAGTAGGATACAATCTACAGATCATGAAGTAAAAAACATTCCATGTTCCAGAAATTAGCCTACTCCTTTAAGGAGAAGTAAGGTGGCAGCTAGCACCAGGGAGAAGATACTGGGCTCTGTTCTCTGCCCCAGCTGCTTTGTGTTGTTGAAGGCAGTGCAAAGCAGCCAAAATGCTACCCAAGGGAACCATTGGATGGTGCAAAGCTAGCTTAGCCAGCTCTATGTCTCCTGTTTCTCTCCCCACTTTAGCATAGGGCATGTCAAGGTGGGACGCATTGTGTTCTGTCAGAGCCTCAGCTGCCATAGCCACTGGCTACAGATGGTGTAATATGGAGCTGCCTTAAGGCTGCTCTAAGATTATGCCATGCTTAGTCCAGCCCCCAGTTGACCCAGGATCGGGGAAAGTTACCTTAAAGCCATGTTATCATACCCCCCCCACACACACACACACTTCCCTGAGGCACACCAAACACACCCGTTGGGAAAAAAAAGCAGGGATGGGTTCACTGAGGGAAAGGAAGAAAGAAATAGAAAGAAAAAAAAAATGAAGTCTGCTTCCAGGTTAATATATACAAATTTATCTAGTGCCTGCATTTTAATTTTATTCCCTTCTCAGAAGAGGTGGAGGAGTCAACCGAGATCCTGGGGCTCATATATGTGAGGCACACGAGTCCTTTTGGTTTTTCATTTCAAGCACTTGTCTGGTGGATACATCTGGTACATTTGGCAACCAAACTGTATGAAGCCCATCAAAAATAGTTTAAAAGTGCTAGATATTGTGGTACTAAGCCAATGGGAATTCAGTGGCCCACAAGTGTGGAATTCAATAGAGCTGTGAGAACCACAAGATCACATTCAAAAGAGGTCACTGCAACAGTCAAATTCTGAACAGGCTTTTTGAGAGTAGGTTTAAGGCCAGACTTCTGCAAGTCTATGGGGAAGATGTGCTGAGGAGAGGAAAGCATACATTAAGTACAGGTACCAGGACTAATAACTTTCCTCATCTAAAAAAAATTAGCCTGAGAGCAGAATGTCAACCCAGTAGTACAATTTTCACAAACAAATAGCTAATTATTCCATAGTGTTAGCTTAGATGCTTGCTAAGGTTTAGCAACTCTTTACTGAAGAGTGCCAGTTTAAGAGAGGTGTGTTGGTATGCAACAACCAGTGCTCAGAGGACACTAGGACCATTGGATTGCTGCCAACTTACAATACAATTGTGAAAATACGCATAGTTAAGGTCTCTTTAGGGGTTCAATTCTTTTGGCCCCAGTTGAGCAAAGCATTTAACTTAAAGCATAGGCTCAAATCCCACTGAAATCAATGAGACTTCAGAACATGCTCATGTGATTTGCTGAACTGAAGCATTAGTCTTTATATGAGAAATCCCATTGTAATGATTTGGCCTGCGTACTTCGGTCAAGATTGCAGGTCTCTGAATATATCTTACCATATAGTGAGTAATCTCCTCTCACTCACTACTTTTAAACTAGTAAACATTGACAATGAAGTCAATGGAATGATTCCAGATTTACACTGAGGAGAGAATCAAGCCCCATTTCCTTGGTAGCAAAGTTGTTCTGAAACCTTTGACATATAGCTAGCAGGGATATTAAATAATCTCAGTGACATGCAACCTGAAAAGTTTGCTCTGGAAAAACAAACTGTATTAAAGACCTTGGCAAGCTATCAACATTTTAGAAACAAAAACTCATGTGACTGTAGTATGTAGGAATTCAAATAAAGGGTTATTAGAGTAGAAATACAACTTACATGCTGGGCCAATGGAAAAAAATAAAACACCTTAGTTTTAATTATCAGTTTACTGCACTTAAAATGTAAATGTAACCGAGTGAAAATATACCTCCTGCCTAGTCTTGTTTTTGTTTGATTTTCCAGCTGGGGATAGCAAATACATTTAGTTCTGCAATTAGTAAATGGAAAAGAGAAGAGGTCATCTGCAGGGAACAAATGGCTGGTGCATTCATGTTACTAAGCAGTAACAGGCATTACTAAACACCCACTTTGTAGGTGGACACTGGCATTCCAGCAGCTTTTATTGTTTGGACAAAACAGACTGGAGAAACATATCACCTAAGAAAGGTAATATCAAAAGTCTGTTGCCTTACCAGCCAAAAATGAAGGTCATCAACTGATCATAAACACAACAAATCACTGGAGGTTTCAGAGTAATTAAATGGCAATTGATCTCTCAACCTCTCATAAAGGAGCACTCACATATACTGACACACATGCTCAGGCTTAACTGTTAATTTATGCATTTGTCCAAGAACTGTTTCACCTCAGGAAGGTGGTGCACACTCTTCCAGAGATGCTGTTCCGAGATCTACAAAAGCAAATCTTGGAGGGTCTAGTACTTTTGGGAAAGAAGCATCAGTGGTTTGACAAAAACCTGTTGTGATCATCATGTATCCTGAGTACTGGGCATTTAAGTACTTACCTAATATTATTCATCTCAATAAATTACCTTTTCCAATTTTATGAGGTTAGCTGTTAGTTCACCACAGAGGGCATCAGCATTAATTTGCAGATGGGATCCCAGGCCTTGTTGCACTGGTTGGCTGTTAAACAAAAGAACGAGATGTGAAGGAGGAAAGGGAAGACGAGGACATGTTATAGAAGTTCTATAAAGAGAGCAATGAAGGATTTGAATGGGAACATTGTTAGTACGATACTTATTTAGCACAGTATTTCTGTAATGTAATTTGTGCCCTCAGACTACATTCTTTACCAGACTAATTCTACAGAAACCAAGATGGAAATTCTTAAGCATTTTTATTAGTAAAATCCTTCTGTAAGTATGCTTGTGTCTTATGACATGGATCCAAACAAAGTGGGGGGGAAAAAAAAAAAAAAAAAAAAGAGTGGAAAGTGCACATTAGGATCATTCTCTATCCTTTAAAAGTTTGGACCACATTGGAATGACCCTCCCTCCATTATCAAAGTGGTTTGAAGGAGCCTTAACAGTCTCACACAACTCTAAATAAGGGAAAAACCAGTGGATGAACAGCCTTCCAGACATTCCAGTTAAGATAAGGCATTATTCCCTTCCTACTCCTTTAAATTAATCATCAAGAGCCTAACTCTGCCCTCTGATAGATGCACACTATCCCCACTGTCAGTGGAAATTGCATAAGTAGCTGAGAGCAGAATTGGACCCTAAATGGTGCAATAGTTTTTCTAAGTGGCCTGGAATGTTTTGTCAGGGAGTGTTTTGTCATGGATGACTCCCCCAGGAAAATGGAGTTAGAAGTGTAACGTAACTTGGCCCAAGAGATTGGGCCCTTTCAATACTTTGCAGACAGGTACACCCATTCTGGGTATGGCACTGCCTTCTGTTAGGTTTAGCCTTTTGTTGCTTTCTTTGGATGCTTGTTTTTCAGGTGGTGCTTCTCCAGCTGGCTGACTGTCAACTTTTCCGGGTACAACACCTGCTGTTGTAGTTTTGCATTCTGGTTTACTATTTGATTTTTAACAATTTTTTGCATGCTAGATTAGGAAGGCTCACAATCACATGAGGGAGAGAATATAGTCCACTCTTGAATGTAACCCTAAAAAACTAGTCAGTTTCCCCAATTATATTCACCTTTGAACCCAACTAGCTGTGGTTTTGGTGCAGCGACTAGGCGTTTCTATGTCTGGGTAGGATCTTAAGTTTCTGGGGCTCAGACCAGTGCTGGGTCAGGAGCCCTAGCTGAAGCAAGTTGTGCTTGGACCTGCTATGAAATAACTATTTCTTCTCTAATTGGCTCTCTTAAGGACAACTGTCTCCCTGCTGCTGGGTCCCATTCCTTCCCTTAGCCTGGGAATCATGTACTTGCAGCAGACAGAGTGTAGGAGGAGCCTGGGGGGAAATCTGTATTGTCAGTCTTTCATGGAGCCCCCAGCTGCTCTGTGCTGAAGACTAGGTTGGCTCCTGACAACAGATAGGTACAGAGTGAGGTTGGCAAAGGAAATGTTATTTGTTTTTGTCTTTAAAAACAGCCATAGCGGGTGCTAAGAAATGGGGCTGGAGAGGGAACTATGTTGTAACGAGGAGCAGGCCCTGTGTTTGCTTAAGAAACTCAGGAGGGTTAGTGAGTTGTTTATAAAATATACTATGTACCTCACTACCTTTTACCAAGGATGGTGAAGGTTCATTTGGAGGGTCCAAGGGTTAATCCAAACTCTCCACACACTACTTACTTTTTATTGCTTTTTCCATTAACGGAGGCCATTGTTTTGGTGCATGGAAATCTATTTTAAACCACCTGAAAGTGCAGATGAGAGTTTATTGGTGTGGTATTGGGGATTGTGCCTTCAATGGCTGAGATTACCAGACAGAGCCTGGGTGGGGCACCCTGAAGCTCTTGTTAAGCACAGCCAACTGGAAGCAAACACAGAATAAACTTGATCTCTTGCAAGCACCTTAAGCACTGAATGATCCCTGAATACCACAATTGGCTGCACTAGAAATAAATGCTTATTAGATCTGACCTTTTATATGTTTTTTAGTGCAATATAGACATATTCATAGTACATACTAGTCAGTAAGAATAAATATTCATGAGTTAGTGGATCAGGTTATTGATACTGACATTAACTGAATTACTTGTATTTTCCTATCTACTTCCCCCCCCCCCCCCCTTAAACTGTTACATATATTAATGGGGTAAGGCTAGGTCTGCACTTCAAAGTTTTGCTGGAAGAGCTACGTCAGTTAGGAGTGGGGGGGGGGGAGGGGGAAATCAAGCCCCTACCAACATATCTATGCTGATAAAGCCTTAGTGTAGATGCAGTTATAATGACAAAAAAGTCCTTGAGCTGGTATAGCTTATTTTATTTGAAAAACTGGTATAAGATATACCTTAAAAAAACAAAAAACAAACAAACAAAAAAACCAAACCTCTTGTCTATATAAACTATGTCCCCAGTAGGGGGGTTGCCAATATAATTATACCAGTATAGCTATATCAGCAAACCCCTTCTAATATAGATCAGGCCTAAATCTATGAAGCAAGAAAACAGCCACTTGGGACAAATTTTCCCCTTGACCTGAGCTCTGCACGCTGCTGCAACATTGAGGGAATGGCACAGGGCCACAAGGGTCATGGGAAAATTCCCCTAGTGAATGCACAGCACACAGCAGCCATAAGTGGCCGTAACAATTTCCGGTGGAGGGGGCAGGTCCATAGTGCACAGCACTATGGGGGCTCCAGCCTGCTCTGAACTGTGTAGCAGTCTATAGGCGGCCCTCAGGAGGCTGCCGTAAATTAAAGGACCTTTTGACTGCTCTAATTTATGCTGATGATGGCCACACTGGCACCCAGAGCAGCCCAGATTCTTGAGGGAGTCAACTTTTCCCCTTTTCTTTGTGCTGCATCACAAAATGGGGTATTAGTGCAGTAGGATTGGTGTAGCCTGAAGTTGAAGGTAGCCCAAAACTTCAGGAACCCTCTTCCCCACAACGCACACAATCAGAGGAACCCGCCTGCAGGTTTTGAAGTGTCTAAAGCTAGCCAGATAGCACCTGGAGAATTAAGGTTTCCTTTGCAAATCAGCCAATTTCAGGAACTCTGAAATATGCCTCTTTGAAGGGAGAATACAGTACAACTCTACATTGTCCCATAACACTCTGTATAACCTTTACTCCCAATTAACTGAAATTTGCTTAAATCCAGGTTATACCTGAATTCTCTTGAAGTACCCCAATGCTCCTGAGAAACAGAGGAAGTTATGAGATGAGACTAATGCAGGCTCAAGAACTGCATAGCACTAAATTGTTGTCAATTATCATGAGGTTTTGAAGAAGATAAGTGTCCAGCAGGGCTTAGTGTGTAAAACAGAAGAATATTATTCTCCTTTAAAAATGATGCCTTCTTACTCATTAATATGGGAGTCAACAAAGGAAGCCATGGAGACTAGCCGTTCCTCCAGAACATTGATTTTATATCTCATGTAGAAGGTAGAAAAGACTAGGACACAGACACTGCAGGGGAAAAATAAATGACAAGACAGCTGCGTTAGTTGGAGAATAGCACCCTCAGACAGATGTATCCGAAAGGAAGTTTGACAATACTTGTCGTTTTAAAAATCAATGAATAAAGTTATTATTTGTACACTGTACAATTCCTAGCGTGGGATTTTCAAAGCTGCCTTAGAGCATAGGACTCAATTCATCTGCTGCCCCCATGTTTCAGGTAGCTTTGAAAAATCTCATCCTTAGAATCTACAGCAGTGCTAATTGTTATTTGGATGGACATTTATGTAGTGTTCTTAAACTTAGCTGTCACAATCACCTTAGAGGTTTCTATAGGGCATAGGCTATAAAATCCACACCTACCCTGGATCACTTCTTTGAGCAATTTAGAAAGTTCACAAGAAATGGTATTCTTCTGTTGGCTTTTATGCAGCAGAACAAATTTTACTGTAAAATCCAATTACTGGTACACAAACAAGGAGGAATGAAGAAACCAACTTTTAAACATGCTTCTAGTTTTACACTGGGCGCGGGTGCAACTCCATTGAAATCAACACTGTTGTAAGACTGGTGTAATAAAGGTATGAGGAGACTCTGATGGTCTTGGTAAAAAACTGTTCACTTACAGAACTGCATAGAAAACAAGTATGTGGTTCAGAGACAAAAATCTGTGGGACTTCACTCTGTGGAAGAATCCAAAGGCTCCAGCCTGGCCTGTCGTGAGAAGAACAGAATTATTTTGATCAAACTGGACTGACGTAACACAACAAAAGAGACTGCAAATATGCGGCAAAGGATGTAAACAGTGAGGGACAGATCCCCTACTGATGTAAATTGGTTTAGCTGCCTGCACGTATGTGGAGCTATACCAATTTATACATGCTGAAGATCTAGCTTTGGTTCTTTACCATTTCTGGGAATGTTCCTGCCTGTTCCTTCAGGCATATGTTTACTGAGTATGTCTGTATGGATAGACTTTGCTTCTGCCTTGGAAACTTTCAGATGAGTCTGGGTCTCAATGACGTGGTAATCTGTCAAAAACAAGATTGGATTTTAAATTAAATGAAGCACAAAAGGAAACGATTAAGGTCAGCTTAGACAGAGTTTCCCCCAATATGAAGATCTGAAGGGAAGCCCTTCTGGGATCTGGATACAGGTGGCTTAATTAGAAGATTCATCTTAAGATTTTAGTGCAATCTGCATAACAGTTCAACATATTTTACAAGCTAAAAAAAAAAAAAAGCAGTGGTGAAATGCTTTGATATAATGTATTCAAGTTTCAAGTTCCTTTGGCAAGTTTAAAGTTAACTGCAAAGCTCATGAGGGTTGTCATCTATCAGTGAAGAACATGTACAAATACTAGACACAAATATTCTATAGTAGTGATCCAAACCACTGCAGTAGCAATATCATGAACTTTGGGGCATTGGATCACTACTACTTTTTGAAAGGGTAGCTCCAATAAACACGCTTGCTTCCTAATATTCTAAAGGGTGGCTTTCTTTTTTTTATTTAATTAAAATTAAAATTTTGCTCTTGCAATGGAGTTCTCACAAAATCTGAGTACTTGGAATTTTAAGTACTTGGATGCAGGCATATATTGGGCAGAAGCACAAGTGTGTCCACTATTCATTTTTTATTGGAGGAAAGCAAAAAGGAAATATGTTTTTTTGAAAATTACTCTCCTATCTCTTCTTCAAGTAGGTACAAACAAATATTTAGTCCTAAAAGAAGGTTTTCTATATTATGAGTGGAAGTGAAATGTTGATGACATGGTTACTAATCCTAGAACCTACCCTTTTGAAATGAAGAACACTGAAAATAATTGTGGTTTTCACCAAAATAGCAAGCTACCAGGTCAATGTGACCAAATCACAAGTCCTGCCATTAGCCACACACTGATCAGCCATTCTCTTTGATGACTGCCAATTTATTTTGCTGGGAATTGGATGATAGCTATATTTAGGAATCCAATTTAATTATATTCAGTTCAGGTTCTGATAGCATACCTGTAACTGTGGTATCTGAGTATGCTGCAATGATGCACTAAGTTAGTTTTTTTAAAAATGGGATGCTGGGCTTTTACTTGTGAAAGCAGGTTAGAGAAGTGCACTTTGAATAGAATAGTACAAGAAAGTTTAGTTCCTGCAGGACAGAATTCTGCACTCTCGAAGCAGCCTAGAGAATGCAAGTATTAGAAAAGTTGGCCATATAACTAGTGGTATAGCAATACTGCCATGGAGATGTGAGCTGAAACTGAAATGTGTTCAGCGGGTGGTAGCAACACAGTAGTTTAGTTGTTGCTCCCTAACACCACCAAATAATCATTTCAGAAACCCACTTGGTAAACGTGGGCGGGAGGGGAGGGGGAAGGGCTTCAAACTTTGTGACAAAGTAAAAAGCCCTACTAAATTAAACCTAACCCAGTTAATAGATTCATAGATTCTAACGCCAGAAAGGAGGATTGTGATCATCTAGTCTGACCTCCTGACTAGCACAGAACAGTTTCCCAAAAATAATTTAGGCTATTCTAAACAAAAGAGGATTGATACACTGCCTCATTTGAAGTTACTGTTATTAAAATGGCTTTTCATGTGATACAGATAATGATTTGGAATTGCAAGGCAGAACACAGAATGGCCCAGGAGGCATAAAATAACATTACAAGTACTAGACACTCAGGGCACATTGGCACTACTTACACTAGTGTAACACAGCAGATTTTTGCCTTATTTCTTTAGATTGCAAAGATTGACACTCCACTATTCCCATTATAATTAACGGATGCAGCAAAATCCTCTTCGCCTCCCACCCTCCTCCTGCAACGTTTTGGGATGACTGGTTACAGAAAGCAATTACATCAAGCAAACACAGGGCTAAGGGAGGATAACTGTATATATTAAGGCATTTGCAGATACTGTTCAAAGAACCTTGAGTGAATAAGCTCATATGCCCAAAGCCAGCCTCTTCTAAGAAAATGGTGGAAAAACGGAAACATCTGCGATACTTCCCAAGGCTTCAAGGATAAATAGTTTTTGTTTTGTCTATCTTGCACCATGACACAAAAGCACGTATTTACTTAAACTAATATGGGATAAAGCAGGAATTCAGCTGTTCATATTAGGAATGGGTCAGCAGAGAAGGAGGAAGTTACATTGCTACTTGACATATAAAACTGAAAATTAATGCAGTAGACAATATTTTGTGAACTTAATCTGGTTTCCAGTACAAAGGCATATACAAATCACCCCAGTCACTCTAAGGGAAAAGGAAATTAGATTCCTGATCCTAGGAACAGAGTTTAATGCCCTCAACTTTGCAAAGACAAACCCAGACTCAGGACAGGAGACCAGGATGGCTGCCCTGAGTGCCAACATTGAGGCGTGGCAAGTCACCATGTTTGGGGGCACCAAAAATATTTTGTGCCTGGGCGACAGAAAACATAGGGCTGGCCCTGTACAAAAAGACTTGCAATGTAAGTGCTTTGCTTTGCTTTCTAGTGTGAGTAGATAGACACATGCTAGCTCTGCTTGAGCAAGTGTGCTAGAAATATCTACATAGCTGGGGGTAGTATGGGTGACAGCTTAGACTAGGTGCCCGAATACATACCCAAGGGGTCCAGGTAAGTTTGTACTTAGGTGGCTAGCCTGAGCCACTGCCTATGCTATCACAGCTACACAGCTATTTTTAGAATGCTTGACTGAGTAGAGCTAATGCATGTCTTGTCTACTCGCCCTAGGAAGCATGCTCCCAGTTGGAATGTAGACATACCCTGAGAAGCCTAACAAATAGGAATACCAAGTAGAAATAGGGAAGTGGCCTTATCTCTGTATAGGGTATTGCTTAGACCATTACTATCTATCTAAGGTGGTTATATAGGTCCCATTACCATAGTAAATGAGTGCCTCATTCTTTAATGTATTTATTTTCACAACATCCCTGTGAGAAGCACTACTACCCCATTTTGCAGATAGAGAACTGGGGAACAAAGTCAAAGGTCCCACAGGAAGTCTGAGGCAGAGCAGGGAATTGAATCCAAATTCCAGTCTAGCACCTTAAACTGGATCATGCTTCCTCTTGCTAGACTACCAGGTTCAGTTCTGGTGTTCAGACCTCTAAAAGAAGGTTAAAAGATTGGAATGGATTCAGAAAAGAGCTACAAGAATGATTCAAGGTGTGGAAAATATGCCTGAAGCAAGAGTAAAGCAGCTTGACCTATTAGCATATTTAAAAGAAGGTTAAGGGGTACTTATAAGTACCTATATGCAAAGAAAGTTTTTGATGGTAGAGAGCACTCTAAACTAGCAAAGACATAACACCCCCCAATGGCTGGAAGCTGGATGTAACATTAAAGGCCTACACATCTTAATATATCTAGCTTCTGTTCTTTCCTCTCCTCCACCCAAACCACACTTTGGGGAAACATGATGTAGATCTTCATAGTATGATACTTCCTCTCCATTCCTAAATGCTTTGATGGGGAAAGTTGATCTCTAAAGCATGGTCATTAGCATCTGATTTAGCACCCATTGAAATGAATGGCTCAGTTCACACCTCAGAACCATTGCTTCAGGCTGCCAGCAGACTCTGGCAGATGTCTTTGCCTTGGTTACACTTGGATTATGTTCTGAAGGTTTTCTCCACAACCCATAATAGCTAGGCATTTTTTTTTAAAATCAAAGCTGAGACTCTGGAGAACAATTGAGACGTCCATCTGTACTCTCAAGGTAACCTTTCATGTCACCTATCCTTCGGAGGGTATACCCCACACTTTGGAAAACACTGCTCTAAATACTTTCAGTCTTAAAATATCAAGATTATGCTGACCTTGGAAGTGTTCCGATTCAGGGGTCTGAGAGCCAGTACTGCTAGACTCTTCCAACTCTTGTCTCCGATGGTGCACTATACCATCCAAATCTGAGAAGTCTTCACTGAAATCCTGAAGGGACAAAAAGTAATGGAAAAGACCATGCAAGGCCTAAAATTATGAAGATTATTTGTTTTTACTCCATTACTTTGGGTCACTTGCATCTGAAATCTGTAACCAGAGCAGCAGAAATTAAAAGGTGTCACTCTATAGATGAAGAATTTAGTATAGCTGTAGCTTGAACTATTTGGTCATTGATTACAGCGTATGTCAGCTACTGAACAGCAGCTTTTCTTCAGACCAACGAATTGACCTGGCATGTAGGGGAAAGTTTGCAAGGGGAAGCTTTGAGAAGCCTGTTATTCTGCCTTCAATGACAAGGGAAGCCGCTTACTGCAACTCTAAATTAGCACAGAGCATAGTGAAAGACTGACTGCTGGAAATACAGGCATGTGGAAAGGAAGAAAAATGCAAGTCAGTGCACAGCCCACATACAGACCTTAATAACGGGCATTGTTATATACTCAGAGCACATATACAGACATCACATCTATTCATGTATCATTCTTGTGGAGAGAAGATTACATCTATGCTGGTATCACCAACCACTTGCAGTTCATTCAGAGATTTCTGAGGTGACAGAATGTGTGTGTGTCAAGCTTTCCTTCAGTTTGAGACAATAGAAGAGTTTGGACAATTTGGACTTTAACAAATGGAACTTTATCAAAAGCAAAATAAACCATCTTACCAAAGGCAGGGTCATAGGGCGATCGGCCCTGAAGCTGTTTTCGGCGGAAGAAGGATTGGGACTGTTGCCAACACTTATATCCTGAAAGCCAATTTTTAAATAAAAAAAAAATTGTTATTTAATTGCTAATCTTTAAAATAAAAAGCAGTCATAAAGAACATAACTGAACTTCACAACTTCACTCTGTCAATACTTACCTCTAAGTGGCTACAGACAGATTTTAATAGCTTGTAGGTTGTGTCTCTAGAGAGCAAGGAGACAAATATGAACTGGAAGACAAAAGTAATAATTTACATAATTATTGTTTGAAAAAAGATTTTTCACAAGTTTCATCTCATCAGTTATTAACAGGGTGCACTTGCTGGTTCAGCAATTACTTTCAAAGGCCTGCAGATAGTAAAGAAAGGCCTAGAAGATATGAAGTAAAGAACACAGTTTAAGAGTTTTACAAAGAAATGTGGACTAGGCCTATCATAATTTGCCAAAGCCTGCAGTCTACACCCAGGTAAAACTCAGAAGTTTTGCTGGGTAAGAACTAAAAGACTAGGTGCAGTATATTTTCCCCATCCCACTCAAATTCTGGGTGAAAAAAAAAAAATCAATTTGCCTTACCCTCCCGTCCCTGGTCAAATTATATTGAAAATCAGACCCCTTCCAATGCATAGATATTGTAGGAGTTCTCAGGTTTTTTTGAAAAAAAAAAAAAAAACAAAAAAAAAAACCCCAAGAAGAAACAATCCTGAATACCAACATGGGCTGCTATTATGTTGTAACTGAACTAAATTAGATTGTTACTGGTTGGACTGGAGATCACCAAGCAGAGCCAAAGGTGCTGTAGGAGGTGGGGCTGCTGATCCAGTAGATGATACTTTTCCCTCCAAGCCCTGCTGCCACTAGATAGGACTCCCTGCAGTTGCATAAAGGGCTCCCAAAATAGATTAATTTCCTCAGCTGTTTTAGTTCCATCCTGGATTGCCAGGTAGTAATCTGGGAGGTTTGTAGGTCCATGTAGAGCTGCTGGTGCCCTGCTTCTCTATACCCCTCTTCTCTCAATACCCTGCAGAGCTGCATCTTCTGTGAGTCCCAGGGGAAATATGGTACTCTGGAAGATTGAAGCACCCCTTTCCCACAGGACAGGCAAAGAGAAGATCCCCTCAGAGGGGTGCTTCAGGCCATAGAGTTGGTCAAATCCTATAGGGCTTGGTTTTGTGACCCTAAAATGGCCACATGGGACTAGTCTGTGCCTCGATATTCTGAACAGCCACCTGGCAACTGCTCCCTCAAGATTCCACCATGACAAATTCTAGGAGTAAGGAGAGAAGAAAGCAAGAGAGGTCAAAGATAACTCTACACTTACCCGGTCAGTGACTGTTGCTATGACCAGAGCATTTGGCACCAGAAGGGCAGTTTTGGTTTTCTTTATTAGTTTTACCGAGAGCACAGGAATACTAATCTGAAATGAAATCATCGTGTTGTTAGAGTGCCAAAATAATATAATACTTCAATCACCTTATTGGTTATATACAAATAGCAGTTTGTGTGAAAACCAATCCACTAACATAGATCAAGTATGCTGAAACACTACTTCATCTTTTCCAGAGCCCCATTTTGATAGTTACACACAATAGGTGTGGGTTGATGTAAGGAACTCTATTTTTTGCTTTCACTCAAGTCTAAATGTTAATTCATCAGCTATGTTTTACACTAACAAAAGTTTGTGAAGCATGTAAGAAATAAAAGCAATTCCCCCCTCCCCATTTCTGGGGTCTAGAATTTTCAGAAGAGATCTGAATTTATTCTAATTTTGAAGAATATCTGGTCAGCAAATAGTGTAAAAGAAGCAAGGTCCCATAGCAGACTATTTAGGAGAAGAAACATTCCAGAACATAGCTTACAGGAGATACAGGTCAAAGAATCAACATATTTCAAAGTTTGTGGCAAGCAGCTGAGTAAACAGTTCAGATCTTTCAGCATAACTAAAAGGATTTAGCCCACTCATGCTAAATATAAACATCTCCATGTATGCTGTCCAGCCTTTTTGCAAATACACCTGGAAACTATACTTTACATAAATCAGTACTTTCAATACTTTCCCTTCTTGCCTTCATTAGTGAGATCATATGCTTGATCACAAAGTTTGGTTTCTAACAAGGACTCTCTCAAGTTTCAGGGTGTTTTAGTTCAGGAGTTTGGTATTGGTCCTACTTCAAAATCCAATATTACTAGAGAGAGCATGAAGGGCAGGCTCTGTTTCCAATAAAAGACTGGCAGCAAGACAGGCAGATGTGACACTTCAGGCTATACAGAGGATGGAATGGTCACCCTGTTAGAATTTCTGTTATTTACATTTCTGACTGATGCAGAGTCCAGAGAGACTAAGACATGCGAGAGATTAGGAGAGAGGGGAATGTGTCTAAAATTTGGTTAATAAGTGACCTTTCATAGCACTGAATTGAAAGCATATAGTACTGCAGACTAAGAATTATAATAAATTGAAATAGATTATTCCATAAATAAAAAGTCTCCTATCACCTTTTAGTTATTAGAGGCTCTTCATAAACAGAAGCTAAGGAAAGCAGCACTGAGACATGAAATGGTCTCATTATGTTTTGGCTAACCCTCCTATCATCACCAATGCTTTTGCTTATGTTTAGCCTGGGTATGACATTTTGTCATTCACCATTTTAGGGATGGCTAACCAAATGGATATTCTACCTTCACCCTAAAGGCTAGAGAAGAGGTCAAGGCCACTTTGATCAAAAGCCATTGCTAATAAGTTTCTTGATAAAAAGATGGGCCTGAATCAAAGCTTCAAGTTCAAAACACCCCTGAGGTTTTTGGGAGACTTGGATCCAAAATTTGCAACTCTGGCCCATCTCCAGTTCTCAATTTTGTGTGTGTATTATATATATTACACACACACCCTGAACTTCTACTTGGCCTGCTTACTATGCTGTTTTCACATCATGACTGGAATGCCTCTAACCCACTTCTTTAAATCTCTACTGAAAATAGCCTGCTTACCTCAACTTGCTTTCTTTACCTTTCCTCAGGGGTGCTAGAACAATTTGTAGGGTGGGGGATGCTGAGAGCCATTGAACCAAACTGTAAACCCTGTATATGATGGAAACCACTTCAAGCCAGGGGATGCAGAAGCACCCACAGCACCCCTAGTTCTAGCACCTATGCCTTTCCTCTTTGTTTGTATCATATTCTGTGTAGTTAGATGGTAAGAATTTCTTAACAGGGCTTTGTTTGGAATATTTTTTTGGAAAATGACTCTTACTGTCAGCATTATTAAATAAAGATATTTAAATAGAAATAGGTCAATTAAAAAGATATTCTGCAAACTTCATCAAATAGAGTCATCCCGACTGCATTAAAGTTTAATGAAGTTTCTGCTTCATACTATTTTGATGACCGATATTAATTGTGATATCCTAGTTCAAAAAGAGGAAAAATAATGGAAGTGGGATGGATTACCCATTTCCTACACTCTTATGCCAGCAATTGTTTACCAGGGAGAATCACTGTAAGACCATTTCACTTCTACCCATCTGTGCTATCCATCTACAATACTCACTGTCCAGAGGACTGAAACTATGGGCAACTTGGAAACAAACAAACAAACAAACAAGTAGAGAACTATGCAGCATAAACCGATATTGTGATTCAGAAGTGTGATTCACTCTTGGGAACATTTGTGGTTGCTGCACAGCCCAGAAGTGGCAGGCATTGTTACACTTCTCTGAATCCCTTCAATTTCTCAATATCTTTCCAACAGGTAACCTAGGTGCAGTTGTATCACAGTCATATAGAGAGACCGTATAGCTCCTTGCATTATGATGGGATGTTTTTGTGTACCATATGCAGCCCAAAAACTATACGGATGTATTTTGAAATCATAACACATAGCTAAATGGCTAATTCCTAAGTCTCTTTCCACATTACTGACTTCCCAGGTTTATCCCTCCCATTGAGTGAGAGTGTGTCGGATTACATTTCCTCATGTATGTTAGCTTGCATACTTCAAAGCTGAACTTCAGTTTGGGCCAAAATCTGCCACTTTTACTTGTGCTGAGTATCAGCTTACTCTACAAGTAGTCTCATTAATTTCAATGGAACTACTTGCCAAGGAAGGTTGTACTCAATGAGCAAGGGTGGCACAACATGATCCTTTTGTTAATTTCAGCTTCCTTATTTGTTCTATATGGCTGTTATTAAACACTTGTGCCATTTCCCCATTCATGTCAAAAAATAACTATGACTAATGCAATCTATTAATTCACAACAAACAATAACTCAGTTACGTGAGTCATGTAATAGTACACCTTGCAAATGCAATAAGCGACTATTATGAACAATTTATCATTAATCATTCTTTAAATCTATTTTACATTCTTAAAAAAAATTCCTCCAAATATCAGGTGTCCTATTAAGGCCTTAGCCCAGGAAGGAAATCAGGTCAGATAACTTTTTAATCTGTTTCTCTAACTAAGTCAAAAGGTATGGCATCAGCACCCTAGTAACTATAGAAGGAGGAAAGGGTGTGCATCTAAATCTTATTCTCATTCAAGGAAACGTACAAATATTTTACACGTTCAGGGCACAATATTCCCACTCAAAAGAACCGCCCAAAACTCAGCTACACTGATTTGTTTCAGTGGGATCCCAAGGACTAGAAGTCAGGGCAAAATTTATGTTGAAAACAGAAATCTCTTCAGGCAGGGACCATCTCTTATTGTCCATACGTACAGTGCCTACTACAATGGGGCCCAAGACTTACTTGGAGCCATCACACCATGATACAACAAACAACAACTAGATGAACGTCAAACATGAAAATCTCTCATAACTCTTTCCCCAAACAGGCAGTACAGGGGTAAGTCTGTACTTCCACAACCCACCTCTGTCCTTCCCAGCAGACCCACAGGCAAGAATACAGAGCACTGGGTCCAGTGGCCTCCCTTCGCCACTCCACATAGGGAGTAACAGCAATGGTTGGGAGAATGTGTTTCCCCGACCTTTCCACACCTCCTCAACTCCCAAACCACACTCTCCCTGTCCATTGTGCTTCTCAGCTTTGTCTCCTCCTTCCCCCTTCTATTTCTCTCCTATCTTCCACTTCTACCCAGAGTGTCCCCCGCAACACCTCTAGATTTTGTAGTGCAAGTAACAATTATAAACAAACATTAAAAAAATTCAGACCTGGAACTAACATGATGTGGGCTTGTCAGTACTCTGATCACTACATATTGAATGCCTTCTCTTCTTCTCCTTCCCCACTTCATCTTTGGGCTTTTGAGACTGCACACAGCACACTGTACAGCACAATGGCTGACTGATGCTTTTGGGCATTACTGCAATATAGTTGTTAGTGTTCAGTAATGCTTAAGCAAGAAGATAAGAGGCTTAACACCACTCGTGCATATTAGAAGAGCGGGAATTTCTAGAAATCACCAAGATCCCAGAGAATTACATTGCTTTTTGTACACAGAGACGCTACTAACCTTGGTGTCTTTACCAAAGACCTTGGAATGGAAACAAATCCAGTTTTCAGATATAAATAACTTTCCTTGGTACAGAATTTCTTTCTGTAGAGCGCAGGTAAAACCTATAAACACAGATATATTACAATTAGATTTTTTTTTTTTTTTAAAAGGGAAATAAGGACAACCCAGGGAATTACAGACCAGTCAGCTTAACTTCTGTACCCGGAAAGATAATGGAGCAAATAATTAAGAAATCAATTTGCAAACATCTTGAAGATAATACGGTGATAAGGAACAATCAGTAGGGATTTGTCAAGAACAAATTGTGTCAAACCTACCTGATAGCTTTCTTTGACAGGGTAACAAGCCTTGTAGATGGGGTGGGGTGGGGGGGAGAAGCAGTAGACGTGGTATATTTTGACTTTAGTAAGCTTTTGATACAGTCTTGCATGACCTTCTCATGAACAAACTAGGGAAATGCAACCTAGATAGAGCTACAATAAGGTGGGTGAAAAACTGGTTGGAAAACCATTCTCAGATAGTAGTTATCAGTGGTTCACAGTCATGCTGGAAGGACACAACGAGTGGGGTTCTGCAAGGATCATTTCTGGGTCCGGTTCTGTTCAATATCTTCATCAATGATTTAGATAATGGCGTAGAGAGTACACTTATAAAGTTTGCGGACGATACCAAACTGGGAGGGGTTGCAAGCGCTTTGGAGGATAGGATTAGAGTTCAAAATGATCTGGACAAACTCGTCTGAAATAAATAGGATGAAATTCAATAAGGACAAATGCAAAGTACTCCATTTAGGAAGGAACAATCGGTTGCACACATACAAAATGGGAAATGACTGCCTAGGAAGGAGTACTGCGGAAAGAGATCTGGGGGTCATAGTGGACCACAAGCTAAATACGAGTCAACAGTGTACAGCTGTTGCAAAAAAAGCGAACATTATTCTGGAATGTATTAGCAGGAGTGTTCTAAGCAAGACACGAGAAGTAATTCTTCCGCTCTACTCCGTGCTGATTAGACCTCAACTGGCGTATTGGTGTCCAGTTGTAGGCACCACATTTCAGGAAGGATGTGGACAAATTGGAGAGAGTCCAAAGGAGAGCAACAAAAATGATTAAAGGTCTAGAAAACATGACTTATGAGGGAAGATTGAAAAAATTGGGTTTGTTTAGTCTGGAAAAGACAAGACCGAGGGGGGACATGATAACAGTTTTCAAGTACATAAAAGGTTGTTACAAGGAGGAGGGAGAAAAATTGTTTTTCTTCCCCTCTGAGGATAGGACAAGCAGCAATGGGTTTAAATTGCAGCAAGGGAGGTTTAGGTTGGACATTAGGAAAAACTTCCTAACTGTCAGGGTGATTAAGCAATGGAATAAATTGCCTAGGGAGGTTGTTGAATCTCCATCACTGGAGATTTTTAAGAGCAGATTAGACAAACACCTGTCAGGAATGGTCTAGTTAATACTTAGTCCTACTATGAGTGCAGGGGACTGGACTAGATGACCTCTCCAGGTTCCTTCCAGTCCTATGATTATTCAGCACCTTTAGTACCTGCAGTCCAGCTAGGGTTGCCAATTTTGGTTGGACGTATTTCCTGGAGGTTTCATCACATGACATAATTTTAATTAAAGATTAATCTTTAATTCCTGGAGACTCCAGGATGATCCTGCAAGGTTGGCAACCACAAGATGAGCAGAGGTGCTTAAAAAAAAAAAAAAAAAAGTCCTGTGCTATTCATAAAAATAAATCTATACATCTCTTTAAAGCACACAAAAGACTCAGTTATGCACAGAAAAATCTTTAGAGCTCAAACCTGTATGAGTTTGAACTCTGATAAATCTTTAAGGTATTAAAAATGCATTATAAAGAGGGATGAGCCAAATGAGTTAAGAAGAATTCAGGAAGTTTCTTACACATTCTGAACTTAAATGTAAAACCTTCCATTGAGGAGTACAACAATATACACAATGTGAAAAAGCTTCCAAAGATTAAAGTACTTTACACAATGACTTCCACTTACTTCCTATGAATATATTATGCTCATTTCAGGATACCACATACTGAAAACAAGAAGAATTCTTGGGCGTTAGCCACTTCTCTCTCTAAACCCACTAAATACGATATGAATCATGTAGATTAATCCCAAAGCAGATTGAGAGATACGCATTTGAATAGGATGCATTTTATGTTATGGCTACAGAACAATCCCGCATCCCCCATTTATGTAGTGTATGCTGACCACATGCGGAGTTGCTATTCCTTCTTTTAAGATATTGCCACAAGCTGTGCATCTTTTGTGCTTTTATATAGTTATGGCTCTATGTAAACTTTTAAAGTTTAACACCCTCTCACCCACTACTTCTCTTACCAACACCTGAAATTTAAAGGGATTGAGCTTGATCACTGAGTATTTCCAGGTAATAGGACACAAAGTTTGCCAGAACTTTAAGAGCTTTACATACTTGAATGTCTTCAGAATGAACTAGTCATTTGGTCAGTTCCCTCACACCTCTACTGCAGGTTTTGGTAGTATTAGTCAGTAGTAACCAAGTAGAATGTGTAAACCTTGGTTATTTCTATTTGGAAGTGCAAAACAGGCACATCACAGGTTATGATTCACAAACATCTCCTGACAACTGAAAACAAAGGAATGATGTGTTTAAATTCTGCAAGATTCCCACTGGAACACTGAGTAGATGGAGGAACAGGCCTTATGAATTATATAAATCCATTCAGCTAAACTGCTTTTATAACAGATGTTCATTTCTGTAGTGGATCTTGAATAACCAACAGCTTCCATTGTCCTGTCATGGATTCACTTTGCATTCTGGGGCAGATAAAATAATGGTGTGGTACTTACTTTGCTTCAGTGGCTCTGCAGTTGGGACATCCAGAAATAGCTTGTGATAGTGAGCATTTGCCTTGAACTAAAATTAAACAAACACAGAACACATTTTGGTTATTCCTTCATTAAAATATATTTACCCCCCTTAATCTGCACACTTGCTTTCTCCTTTAGCATCCTCTATATGCTCAGATACTATGGTGATTAGTGCTACAGAAATGCAGTTAAATGAATAAATACCCCCTTATTCTCAAATTCAAGAGTTCTGGAAGTAAAAGATTGCCTTATAGCTCTTCTTTTAAACGCCTCAAAAGAAGAAAGCTCAGTGATATTTTATTTGTCTTTGTACAACCTTTATACAACAGAAAGATAGCACTAGTTTTAGTGGTTTGAGAGTGGTACATCCATACTGAGCTTTTTGCTAACTGTACAGAATCCTCCAGCTGTGCTGTCTGGATAAAGCACTATCTTCTGCAGAGATGGAAGAGAAGGAGGCACTAGTTGTAACTCCATAGTTAGAGTTGAAGTTTCTTCTATAGCTGTACCCAGGAGCGGCGCCATGGTTTTTGGTGCCCTAGGCAGGGGTCCTTCCACGCTCCCGGTCATCGTTGGCAATTCTGTGGCGGGGGGGTCCTTCCGCGCTCCCGGTCTTCGGGGCACTTTGGCGGCGGGTCCCGGAGTGAGTGAAGGACCCGCCGCAGAATTGCCGCCAAAGACCCGGAGCGCGGAAGGACCCCCCGCCGCCGAATTGCCGCCAAGGGTGGCAAAATGCCGCCACCCCAAATCCTGGTGCCCTAGGTGACCGCCTAGGTCGCCTAAATGGAAGCACCGGCCCACATCTAATGTGATGTGAAGAAATTCACAAAGGCAGGGCAGGAGGAGAACTCTGGGGGCAAAACTACACCCATACTCCAGCTTAATCGGAGGACAGCAAACAAAAAAACCTCAAAGAACATTTCAAAGGGAGAAATATATGTTCTAGATGTTGCCACATGAGTGTATCTGCACCAGTAAGCTGATGTGTTATATTTAGAATAGATATGCAGAGGGCAAGGGCGAGGAGGGAGAGAATATCCCACGGGTGAACTTTCCCAAAAGAATGATATTCTAAAATCTTTTGAACTAAACTGGAAAAGTCATCTTCTGCTCCTGTTAAAGATTGTTCCTTTGTCTCAAATCCTGAGTGGCTGTACTTGGTAGTAAGGCTTCACTTTTGCACTTACCATGTTTCACTCAATCTCAAAGGCACTGGGCAAGAAACCAGTGGCAGTGCCCAAACCTTGAGTGCTTACACTACAATGAACAGTACTGTTACTGGGCTAGACAACGATAGTATAGTCATTTACTCTAACTAAAAACACACACACGTTATCTCTGTATTACCTGATTTGAGGCATGTTTTTTCCTTTCAATCTTGGAGTCACTCTTGATATCTGCTGTCAGGAGGGGGCTGTCCACACTGATCTTTGTCCTGAGGGTAAAAAAACATTCCTAATACCATGCTTAGTGTCATTTCATTAGTTTTGTTATCATCCAGATGTATACTTCTGTCTATGGCACACATTCATCCTTTATTAACTTTCATTCTTATTCTCCGGTCTCTTGATGACAACAAAGCAGATAAGGTCAGTTAACATCAGTTTCAGAATACACCAGGTCTCATAGCTCAATGAAAACCTTTTAATATTAGAGGGAATGTTCATTTGTTGTTTGGAATAAGTTAACTACTGTTAGTTTCTTTTGTATACTTTGTTCACCTTATAGGCAAAGACTATGGCTTTTCTTTTGGATAGTAGAACATAAGAATGGCCATACTGGATCAGAACAGTGGTCTATCTAGCCCAGTATCCTGTCTTCTGACAGTGGCCAATGCTAGATGTTTCAGAAGGATTCAACAGAACAGGGCAATTATCACGTGATCCATCCCCTGTTGTCTAGTCCCAGCATCTGGCAGACAGAGCCTTAGGGACACCCAGAGCAAGGGGTTGCATCCATGATCATCTTGGCTAATAGCCACTGATGGACCTATCCTCCATGAATTTATCTAATTTTTTTTAACCCAGTTATAGTTAAGGCCTTCATAACATGCCCTGGCAATTAGTTCCACAGATTGAAATACTTCTTCACACAATGCCCAGTCCTTATATTTGTTTTTAACTTGCTGCCTATAGATTTCATTGGGTGATCCCTGGTTCTTGTTTTATGTGAAGTCATCATGTGTGTCATTTGATATAGTCACTATTGGGTTCAAATCTTGAATGATAGTAAGAATATTGACCATACAAAAAACACTGTACAGGGACTATCGGGTAAATTTTTCATGGGACAGAGATGTCTGACTGGAGAGGTGCAGTCTACAGTGAAAATTCTTGTACTTCCTCAAGAGTTTTACATGAAGAAGCAGGGAAAACACAGTATGTGCAAGAAGATGTAATAGGCTCTCGTGTGTTTGCCTTGTAAGCAAATCTGTGATCCTAGGTTGGTTGTTGTATTGGTCATCTAAGGAACAGGCAAGAAGACACGCCATTAGGACTTCCATCCCATGGTTCTGAGCAAGTCATCTAGCTGTTCGACTGGGATTTTAAAACCGTCACAGCCTTTGTTTTGTATGAGTTATTGGTATTCCCTGCCACCCAAACTCTTTGATTTAGCGTTTTCACAAGACCTAGTATATACTGCTACAGAGATTTCTATCACTGAATCCTGTTTCCCTATAAGAATGGTGTGATTGAGGGGTTGAAGAGACAGAAGATTCTTACCACAGGGATCCCATATTAGAGCTCAGTTATACCTTTGTCATGAGCAAAGGACTCTACAACATTCTGCTGCACCAGGAGTAGCCCTGGAGCCAGACAAAGCCTGGCACCCAGTCTCTCCCTGTTCTGCAATGGAAGTAACCTGCACCAGGTCTAGATCTGTGCAGTGTACTTCCCTTGGCATGCCAGTACAACTATGCTAGCTGGTTCTGCCATGGTTCTGCCCACTACCTACCTCATCCTGTCCTTTCCCACCTACTTGCATAGGAGGTTGGATGTAGGAGCCCCAACGAGGTTGCTCTTCCCCTGAAATGCTCCTTTCTGTGTTCCAATAGCTGGCACAAGTGAGCATCTGATACCCCATTATTCCCTTGTACAGCTGCAGAAGCTGGGCCACAATCAGGACCTTGCGTGTACTAAATATTTATCTTGTTTCTCACCAGTTTTTTTGGATGGGTCTCAGCAATTTTTATTGCTGCTCAGTTTCTGCTAGTCAGTTTTCTGACATTACCTAGTGGCGCCGGCTTTTTTCCGGTCATCAAAACATTCAGCCTCACTAGTAGGGATCTGTGGCAATAGGCTGGGTGATTTTCCAGCCTTCTTTTTTTCCTCTGCACCATATTCTCCATCTGAACTGCAGAGAGAGAGAGAGAGAGAGAGAGAGAGAGAGAGAGAGAGAGAGAGAGAGAGAGAGAGAGAGAGAGAGAGAGGTTCTCTTTATCTGAGGATTCATACCAAGGTCAAAGAACAAAAGCCACTGCAAACTGACCTAAAAAAGAAAATTGTCTGATATGTATTTCAATCATTCATTTTAGATTTTAACATATAAAGATTTTAACAATAGGCATTCTTGTATCTTTGATCACACTTGGGAAAACTAAATGCATAGCCTCCACTCTTGTTTACTTAGAACTTTAATCTAGTCAGTCTTTTTCGGTCATACTAACATTGGAACTTAAAATAACCTTCTAGATCAGCTAATGTCTACATAGCACCAGTCACTGTAGTAATCTAAGTGCGCCTTTGAAGATTTTTACTGCTTTGAAATTGACAAAAGTCCCCCTCACCATGTTTTTCTGATCAGTTCTATAAATAGCTAACATAAATAGATGGTTTAACAGAAAAAAACTCTTTCCATGATATGCATTTCAAAAAGTTGTCTCATTTTCTAGGATGCAGCAAAATGTACAAAGTGTAGCTATAAAGACTTATCAGGGAACATTGCAGAACCCACCAATAAGCCCCAAATTAAAGACAACAGTAAAAGAGCACTTTCAAAGATCTTTGTGAGGATTCTCATTAACATGTGGGAAAGTTAAAAAAGCCCCCTATCATTTTGAGAACAGCACCAATCTAGCTGAGGGATAACTTCAAACCCTACATATGAATATGGAACTGCTTTGTTTTCTAGAGCCGTGTTCAAATGTCATAATTTATAAAGCTTTCAAATAAAGCAAACAAGGAGCCTATCTTGTTCCTTGTTCTCAAGTACACAGCAACAGCTCTTAAAATCCATTTAATTGGGAAATTTAATGCCAGCAAATCTATCAAAATATGAATATTCAATGCAGAGTACACTTTAATGCAAAAATATAACTATTTAGTACACACTGTCATTTAGTGTCCTGGAAAGAATCTCCAGCCACAGACCTGATATCACCTGAGCAACATGAGCTGCAGCATTGAAATTCTAGCAATGGGGGGAAATGACCAGAAATGAAAGTGCTAGTATTACACAATCAATCATGTTTGTAGTCCAGGTTTGGCTCCAAGTAGTAAAGGAATAAATCTAAACTAAATGAGTTCAGTGCTTAACTGAGTCAAGTAGTTAAAATTTTTTAAGTTTTCTAATCAGCCTACAAGCTATATGTTATACTTAAACACATTCTTTATAGCCAATTATAATAAAATCAAGTTAAGGCAGAGTTCCTCTTAACTGGGACCAATAGGTCCCGTTTGACCCCTCAGTCACTACTTACTACAAAGTTTCCATGAAAGCATTTTTATTCCATTTTATTTTGAATGTGAAGAAGTATCTGTCAGGTTTATGAAGGTGACCTAGGTCACAATACAGGATCTGTATTTAATAGCCTGCGTATGAGACTGAAATCCATCTTTCCCATGGCAAACACATATACTAACATACTAATTAAGTTATATGGTAGCCAAATTTAAACAAATACACAACCCTTTGCAAAATTTGCCCTGATGCTTAACATTATCCTAGATTTTTATATATATATATATATATATACACACACACACACACACACACATACACACGGGTTCAAGTCTAAAGGCAAAGGAGGAGGCTGTCCAACCATCTGTATTTTTAAGCCTCTTTCCCATCCCCATCCATTGTTTAATACTGTTCCACCTTGGAAGCGGATATTGATATTTTTTTAAAAAGAAATCAGTTGAGGGCAGAATCCTCTGGTAGGCATGGATTTTAGTTATAAAGTTGCTTAGGATTTTTAGCAAGCTACCACATACATCTCTTATTTTGGGGATCAAATCCTAGAAAGATTAGAAATTTGCCAACAAACAGCAAGGAAAATAAGAAGGTAGGGTAAATGTTGCATCTGTCAACATTAACTGTGTTCCTTAAAGGTGGTCCTGGATGACTCCAATTTACAAGGGACCTCTCCGTGTAGATCTGTATGCAATTTTACAATGGTTATACAGATGGCAAGGCAACCACAGTCCAGACCATCATTTTGATAATGACATTTTGCAATGTAACTTCAATTAAAAGTTTTGGTAGATATTTTAATTACTATACCAAGACCAAGGCCTTGTCATTCATATTAGCATAGGCCTTCTCAGACTGACGTCAATCTCATTTTCACTTGGAATGGCACAAAGAGATCAAAAGAGTGTCTACCTGATGTTGGCAGAGTGAGGTCAGGAGAGAAACATTGCAAAATGCTCGTGCAAATCTACCACATTCTCTCAGCCAGCAGCTGATTACCAATGTTTATTTTATAGGACACAAATAATCAGAGCCTTATGCCTTATTTACATTGGGATTTGTAAATTTGAAAGCTTGAGAGAACACCCACCTGTTGAGCAACCAGTCCCACACCCAGTGAATTTAATGTCTGTGAAAGAGATACCAAATTGACATTTGCTAAGGAAAATTCCATTTACCCACAGAACAGTCAAAGCACAGGGATCAACCCAGCAAGTTTCCACACTGTTCCACCAACAGGCGTCAATTTTGTCTGTCCAGAGGTAACAGCTTTCAATGATTTCTGATCTAACCTGAACCAGCAATCTAGAGGCATTGGGTAGCACAAACCTTTTATATCAAGAACCCAAACCAGCAGTTTTATTTAGTTTGAGGTTCCAATGGGCGTGAACCTCAAAGAGGACTTTGGTCAGGACCTGGGCGGGCCAGGGATGCTCCCTCCCACTACAGACCAGGTTGTGGCTATCTTAGGGGCATAGAAGGGGCTAGTGGTCCTTTAGCCACTTCTTATGATGGCTTCAGGAGGTAGTCAACTGTCCGTCTCTTTCCCCCCAAAGTTCTTAAGCTTCCTGGGAGAAGTAACTTGCCTGAGAAGGAAGCAGGCAGTGTTGGGATTGGGGAGTGTGTGTGTACACACCTTGAATTTAAAGTAACCCTTTACTGGATGTAGGATTGTTATTTATATTACTGCCATGTTGAGAGGCCCCAGTAGGAATCAAGGTCACACCAGACTGGGCACTGTAAAAACTATGTAAAGAGGTTACAGTGCTGCTTACAGAGAAAGTTGACAGGACTTAAGTAGGGACACAAAAACAATCGGGAAGGAAGGATGAGGAACAATGAAGCACCATGTAGTTATTCAGATTTCTCATGGGGCTCAACAAGATAAAGAGATGCCGTTAAATCTCTCTGTATAATATACACATACCCTTTTCACCTCTTCCTTTCTCCTGTAACAACTCATAAGAGTGAAATTCCTGCCCATCTTCAAATCCTTTATAACCTATGATCCATTGAGTAGTTTTGTTTCCATCTTGTTTTAATTTTTCTTCTTTCAATTAATCCTTCCTCCCCACTTGCTTTAACTGCGGAACAGTAGTATAAATGACTTCACACCTAAAATTCCCTTCCCCTGACTATGTCCGTCATTCAACCCCTTGCCTTCTCTACCAACAGCAACTCCAGCCACCATTCCAAAGTCACGAGGCTCCACCCATGCATGCCTTTCCTAGCACAAACATTCAGCTCCCTGATGATACCATGGGGTGGTAGAAAGTGTTTTAGGGATTGAAGAAATGTGGTATTATGTTATTCCTTTTACCTGTTCTGAGGGATCTGGGGGCGGGGGAGAGCTGGGCTCAGCCCAACCTGTTCACCTTCTCTTTTCACTGCATCTCTAAAAGCAACCAAAGTCCTTTTCCCCGCTCAGGCCTTGCCTCCAGGAAGAAGAGGGAGAGTCCTGCCCATGTATGGGTGCACCTGATTAAAGTAAAGAAGTTTAAGTAGACTCCACCCCTGCAAATATGTGTCATGGGTCACAGCTACACATGCCTTCCTACGTATGCTTCATATATACCCTCCACCAACACCACTGCCACATTCACCTAGCTCATGCAATCAGAAATTCAGTACAAAGGAGTAAATCTTCATTTCCTCTCATATGAGCCTACAGATCTCTCTGGAAACTAACTCACCACAGATGTAAAATATCAGCAATAGTGTGTGTAATTCCTCTGCCATTTCAGGCTCCTTAGATACTGCTGCATCTTAGTCCACCCAGTTCTCCACCTGTAGCATATAATAGTCTAGTTTCCTGAGAGTCTCATTTCAGTTGTTGGATTTAGTGTGAGTGTGCTGTTGGTGGCCTGTGATATACAGGAGATTAGACTTGGATGATCCAAAGTTTTGCAATTTGAAGAACATTAGATTTCACTGTAGTCTAACAGAGCAATTATTGAGAGAAAGTAGCCCATTCCACCTCAAAAAAAGACCAAAAAAGTGTTATGGTAGGTGTCATTTTGCTTAACAGGGTTTTCATGCAAATGGACCATTTTTGTAAATATCAAGGTGAAATATCAAGATTTTGAGTTTGTTGTGAATATATACTTTTAAATGCACAACTCTATCGCTGATAGAATATCTGCTTCAAGATGAACATGCAAAAAAACAAAAACAAAAAACAAAAAACAACCTACCTATTTTTCAGACATGCCACACCTTTAAAAAAAATCACTTTCAGGTTTATTATGGCACAAAGGGAATACATTTTAATGTTGTAGAGATTCATCTTCACTGATGAGTCTCACAGTTAAAACGACAACATAAAATTAGTGACATTAAAAGGATATGAACTCTGTGTATTAGAAAAACAGTTGGTTACAGTACATAACCATAATATACAGCAAGAACGGAACTGAGGAACAGAAGATTAACCCACAGTAAAGGAAAAAAGAGCAGAGAAATAGATTAACAAAAAGCAGTGAACCGGATGTGTCTCTAATGAAGTGTACCGAGACCCATCATTAGCCAGCACATTTTAAAAGTCATGGGAAATGGATCTTGTCTCTTTTATACACTGTATATAAACACAGAAAACTAGTGGCAGATCTGGGAGCCCAAGTTCTTTATGCTACAGAAAGAAAGTTCCTTCTGAATTCAGAAGAATGTCTTCTGGATTAGAACATCAGCCACTCAGACTTGTAGCTAACCTATGTCGCAAAAATTGTATTAAGTTGATTACAATGGAATTTTATTTGAATTTTTTTCCTTTGAAAAACTATTATGAAGTGTAATGGCTACTAAAAACCTATACTACATCCTGTTCCCTTTGCACTCACCAAAGACCGCTTTTTGGTTGTTTTGGCAGATGTTGAATGAAAGTTGCTTACAAATATTCAGCGTTATTTGACCAATGCGCTATATGCATTCATTAAGTGTTCTGAGAAAGGTCCAATAAATTTGTGTTTTAGTTCTCAACACATAATTCAGGAAAAATGAAACAATCCCTAGAACACACAGAAGCGTATTATGTAGATCCTTAATATTCTGCAAGTTTGCTCATATTTCCCTAGAGTGGCTATTCTCGCCTTCCAAGTCCACCCTCTCTCAGAGATCAAAAGCTATCTTAAGTAGTGTCCCACTAGCTGCTTGTTTATTAAGCTCTCTCATATCCATTTAGAGCAGAAACATGCTGCTTGGATGACCAGTTCTGAAACTCCACCACCACAAAGGCTGCCATTTGTTCATTTGCAGTGTTTGTTGAATATTTTCTAATTCTGAACAGATTAGAAAATGACTTCACTGGTTTGCAATGCCATGACACACCAATATTTTGTTTAGTTTTGAATCCAATCAGTTCTGTCTTGAATGCTGGAAACAACTGCAACACGTCTAGTTGTTACCCAGGTTATTTTAACTCTCCTGGATATTTAAGGGACTTCCTTCACAACAGCATAATGGGACGCTTTCTACTGTTAAATTTAATCTGCCAAGTGAATAATGTGTGGTACATCGTCCCTGGCCCAATGTCTTTATTGGTTGGTGTATGATGTTACTGGGAAATATCTATTATTTTGATGAATATGGTGCATGCAACTGTGGATATGTCTACACTGCAATTAAACATGTGAGTGGCTCGTGTCCGCTGACTTGGGCTTATCGGGCTCGGGCAGTAAAACTGTGGTGTAGACATTCAGGCTCAGGCTGGAGCCCAGGCTCTGGGACCCTTCCCCCTCACAGGGTCTGCCGACAGTCTACACTGCAATTTTACAGCCCCACAAGTCAGCTGACATGGGCCAGCTCTAGATGTTTAATTACAGCACAGATGTACCCTGTGTAGTTATGAGGGGTTACTTGATGTGGGGTCGTTAAAGGGACCAAGCAGGGAAAACAAAACAAGGACACAGGTAAGAGCCCTTGAGGAAACCATGGGGAAGCTGTTTATTGGGGAATACTTCCTACCGAGCTCCAGCCAAACTAAGAATGATTTACTCTTCCCAAGCGTAGGTCTAGGATCAAACAAGGATACTAAACCATTACAACACAGAGGGCCTAGAAAAGAGGGGCTGCCCAGGGAGAGCTACTGTCATGCAAGGAGACACAGAGAGCATGCTGCAAGCAGGAGAGTGTGCTATTCCCAGCCAGAAATGGAGGTAACTAGGCTAGATGAAATGTACCAACGCTTTCAAGGAAAGGTAAATATGGGGGAAATTTACATATACACCTTTATTGTTTTTACCCTTCACTTTGCAGGCTGTGTACTTGGATAAGTGAATAAATAAATACTTTCGTTTGAAGATGCTGGCTCTGTGTCCCTGTGAACTTGTACTGTCACAGGCTGATAGAGAAAGAAGGTTTACAGGTACCAAACCTGGTTGAACTTGTGTTAAAATGGTTGGGAAACAGGGGTGCTGCTATTCAGAGATCCAGACCAGACCAATTGAACCATATAGTTCTGGCCAGAGAGGGGTGAAGAGAGCAAGGCCAAAGGGGTATACATCAGAGGGACTGTCCATTTTGCCCTGTAACCATGACAGTTAGCATCCTATTTTTACCAGATAAGGATGTGGGGAGTCACACTGAGGCAGACATGCCACTAACACCATATAAAATCCAGAACGATGCTCAGCATTTAAAAGGAATAGAATCTGTTTATTCTGAACTGTCCTGTTGTCTGGAGTTAAACATCTAAGCTCTGTACGTACACCTATCCTGATTCTGTGGTATAATGCAGCTCCAAGATTTAAAAGAACTAACACATTTGTATGGCATAAGTGAAGACACACAGGGGCACTATTGAAATATGTTCACAACTCCAAGCAGAATACATCTGGACTAAGAGTGAAGAAATGAAGAGCTGCTTAATGGGGCAAACAAGAAGCTAAGTAGACCAATGGTGTATTCGAGTGGATGAAGTAAATTTATCTTTGTCTAATTTAAAACACAGTACTCTGGTCTGTACATATAAAAGCCCAAAATTGAGCATCTGATTTTGGAAGGATACCATTTCAGTTGTATGTTGGAGGGGTAAAGTTGTCAGACATATCTTTATACATGTGAAGAGAGAGTGTGTTCAAAGCTTAAGGAATTCAAGAACACTAAAATTGGGGGTCAGCTTGTTATTACAAGTGGATACAGAGCTAAAGATAGTGGAAGCTCTATTCTTTTCTAGCAGACACTAATGATCTGCATATCTTCAATCCTTTTGAAAACAATGCTAGGAGGCTAATTCTCTCATTATAGAAACAACTCACTGAGCCAAATATAAACACAACAAAGTGAAGCTGCTATAGTAGATGTGACTATATTTGAGTTATACCCTCTGCCCTGCCTCCAGCTATCCCTCTCTCTTTTACCAGATCTTCTGAACACCATTGTTTTGCTTGGTGTCAGCCCTTCTCAGCAATACAGGCAGCAGTCTGAGAACGCACTGGGCCTATGATTGACTGCATTTCCTGACAGGCATTGCAATGTGTGCCATATGCATATTTTGCCTATGAAATGGCTCTTAGGATGACACAGAAGGGATTTGGGGACATTAGCACTGTTGAGTTTGCTTTTCCTCACTCTGGTAGTTATTTTTTGTCACAGATTATATTTCTGAGGGTGAGGAAGCAGAGTTATTTGAATATTTATTGATGTATTCTCACTTTGCAGCAATACCTTTAAACATAGCAATATATACACATTTGGTTTGAAATGTTGGTATTCTTATATAGTATTAGAAAATTTGAATAAATTTTAATTTTAAACAAGTAATGAATTTTGTCTAATGAAAACAATAAAATTGTCTAGTTATTAAGCATGGACTTATACCTTTTAAAATAGCAAAACAAAATGGAAAGGTATCTTATCTTATTGCACTTTTTTGGCCCAGTGGATAAACATTTCACATAATAACCAGGTCAAGTCTCACACCATAGTACCTCAGCAGACAGCAGTAAGGTCATTGTGATATTGTGAATGTCATTAGCATGTAAATTCTCAGTTCTTAAATACCATCTATTATTAACAGGCAGTATTCCCCCATCTAATCAAAGACAGACGCTATCAAGTTCCATAGAAAAATAGAAACAAATTCCTTGTGCCATTAAATGAGAGGCTAATATTTTATAAAAATAAAGAACAGAACAGACCAGGAATGTAAGCCATTCTGGTTGTTCTATCTTTCTTCAAAGTGTCCCCAGTCCATCTGTCCACTTCAAAAAAAAAAAAAATCACTCCAAAACCTCACCACTGCAACTTTCTGGCTAGCCTGAGCAGAAAGTCCAAGGACGGAGCACTATTCCCAAAATCAAAACAGGGCCAGATCCTGTGGGGCAGCCAGGCTCCTGGTGGGGAGCAGTGAGTGGAGCTGAGAGCCTGGACTCTCAGCTCCCCACTCTGCCGCCTTAGGTCAGTGGACACGCTCCTGGTGAGGATATGTGCCACCGACCGAAGGCAGGTAGTGTGGACATGAACCACTGCAGTAGTTACTGGTGGCTGTAAATTGACCTAATATAGATCGACTTAAGTTTTTAGTGTGGACGTGCCCTACATTTTATTCAGGATCAAGAAAGGGAGGGAAGAGGCACCTGGAGGTCTGAGCTTCCAATTCTTTTCTGCCAAATTAAATAAGGAAAAAATGCAGTTGCCTGCAGAACCTGCTAACAGTCATACCTACAGTAGGGCCTGACAAATATTCATGGTTTATGAAAATCCATGGCTGCCACCTAACAATGCAGTCATTTGTGGGCATCGTCACAGGAGTAAACAAGTGAGGAAAAGAAAGCTTGGCTTCACCACTAGAAAGTCTTCACACTGTTTAAAAAAAAAAAAAAAAAAAAAAGTGTTTGGAAAAGTGATAGTCTTCACATGAGTGTGAGCCAAGTTTTCAGATTTAGCTGTGCTTATGCAAGAGATCTGTTGCATGAATATGGTAGGTTCTTCTATATCCTTGTAGCAATGGTTAGTTGTACCAGGTGCTTTTAAAAATATAGATGCAAAGATTTTTTTTTTTTAAACTTAACATATTAAAAGAATTTTAGTGAAAAAGTCTGTTGTGAGATTTAGGAAGTCCTACTGGTCTGGTTCCCTGTTTAAAAATGGTATAGTTCAGCACTTACAGTGAGAGATTAGGCTGCTAGATACAGTGTACTCAGGATCTCTTCTCTTTTATAGCACTTTTTAGAACAATTCTGTTTTGATATCAGGGATTATAACTGTGCTAAACTGTTTTAATCTGTGTAAAGAAATAACCAAAAATATATAGCTCTTGGTTGGGTACAGAGAAAGAGAGAGAAGGAAACATATGAAAGGGACTGTTAAATGGAAGCTGATCAGATGGACGAGATATCTGAGAATTAGCACGGACACCTGATCAGGAAACACTGCAAGTACAGTCTTTGTGCCAGAAGCAGACCTAAAACAAAGCGGACTGGGTCAAGGTCCAGGAGACTTAGTGAACAGATATCACAGAACTGCCTGATCTCAACCTTCTTAACTTTTGGCTAAGAAATATAGATTAAAGACAAGGCAATAATTGGAGAGTTTGCTTAAACAAACACACACACTTCTTGACTTGTCACAGGTTCAAATCAGAAGTAACACACTGCCTGTCCAATTAGCCACTTTTTCCCCCTCCACCAGAGAGGAAGGGCACAGGTCTATCTTAGTTTATGAGAGTACTCAAAACTCTCCTAGCACCTCAGCAAGCAACCCTACCCAAATTCAGCAGATCCGCATTTGTCTCCTGCAATCATGTGTCTGCTTCCATGGAGACAGACAGCTGATCCAAGCAATCTTATCCACTAGGAAACATGAAGACTTCTCACAACAAGAAGTATTGGACTCTAATCCTGGATGTAAGCAGTCTGGATTAATTAGGCTCTGCACAATCTACAACAGCTCCTTTGACCAGGACTTTGCAGATACAAATAAACATTTTTTCCCTCTCCTACAGTGTCATGAAATAAGATTGAAGAGGGTTTTTTATGTTGCAGTACAAGATTAGTACAAGATTTCCACCTCTGGCAATCTAGCCATCTTTTCTCCCATTTTCACATTGCACTGGGGATCAGTCTGCTATAGTGACATTTCTTGCTACAATTTGTATCAGTCATCTCCACCATTGCCACACATTGTCATCTTTCACACCAGCCAACCTTCTGTAGAGTTTTCCTCTCTAAGGTGGTTGTGACAGATTAGTGTATCAGCAAACTCCATGCTGTTTCATGAACATTTTGATTGTAAACTGCACTGCATCCTTCACTTTTGCACTGTAGCCTCCATCATAGGCTGGGACACCCAGGAGGTGTTACAGTCAGTCAGTCACAAACACATGCTCATATACATATTGGAAAGCCATCAAGAGTCCTCAGCCTGGCCCTGGATAGTCCTCCATTCAGATATATTTGTTCCCCATTGCCTCCAGCCTTTTGTTCTAGGGTAAACCTAACAATAATCATCCTGTCATTAGGCAACACAACACAGCATTTTATGATAAGGAGATAGTAAAGTTCTATAGGTTGGACTAGGCTGGAAGTAGACAGACAGGCAATTGTCACCTGTGTATCTTCTTCCCTCAGGTGAGACACTCTCACTGTTTTGTCAATGGAAAAAGGACAAGGTGTCTGTAGAGGCCTCTGGCTTTTTACCTTGTTTGTGAGAAAACATTGAGTATTTCTCTCCATTTGACTCAGCTAGTGCTCCCTGAAGAGCTTTCTTTCTATGGAAAATAGAGAGGCAGACAGAAGCTGCTGTACTTGGCTATCTGCCTTCTACATCCTGAGCCAGAGCTTCTTGTGCAATATAGCATTTGAGGAAATAGCTCTGGCAGAGAACTTAATTGTATCTTGGGAGTTGTCAAAGAATATTGGTTAAGACATTTTTCTTCATATTGATTTTATCTTTGAAGGTTGTTAGACCAAGCAACAGCTCTTCTAGCATAAGGGCTGGCAGTAACATATGCCTGCATAGTAAATGAAATTTATACTTTCTTCCTCAAGGGCCTGTCAACTCATCTGTCTGGTCATGGGGGTGCAGAGTGGGAAGAGTCAGCTGGGTGACAGTATTAGATCCCACTGCAACATCTGCTTTGGGAAGCTGTACAAAGTTCACATATTTATTCTTCAAAAGAGATATAGAGCAGCTTCCAAATGAGAGCAGTTTTGTATAGCTTCTCTGATTAAGCATAGTAGGGTGGGTTTGGTTCTCTTGGCAACTGCCTGTTGACAATGAGGATCTGTTCTAGCCTCAGGAAGGAAATATACCACTATTCCAACTACAGGATAGAAGTGTTTGCGTGGCTGGGGTGGGGAAGAGAAAAGATTCTGTTGTTATATTTGGGCATCAACTAGCAGATCTGACACTCTGAGGGTCCTTTGGCCACTGTTGAACATTAGAAGAGAGCACCAATTATAAAGCTGCTGTTGGGGCTGTAGGCAGCTAAGTCTAATGGTTGGAGTCGGAGTCAGGGAGTCGAGCCAAGGGTCAGAGGTGGATTCGGAGACCGGGGCAAGGATCAAGAACAAAGCAGGAACCAGGAGCAAGGCAGGCAAGAAGGCAGGGTCCAACGTAACAGCCAGGTAGAGCCCAGTTGTGGAGACAAGTTCTTGTGGGTTTAAATAGGAAACCCTGACAAATCAGAATTCATGGTGTTCCTCCAATCAAGCCCTGGGAAGTCCTCCTTGATGTCACTTCAGGTTTCATTGTCTCTCCTGCTCAGACGATTAGTAGCGAGCCACTGGGTGGCAGCAGAGAGGCAACAGTCAACTGGGGACCCTGGGGACACATCTTGAAGACCAGTAGGGTCATGACAGTTGCCAGCAAAAATTCTTCTTTATCTTTGTGTAAGAGTAACAACAGTGGTACGAAAAAGGTTTGGAATCTTGTTATTTTAGAAGTTTAGTCAATGGGGTTAGCTGGTGTAGAGCAAAAGCCTACACAAACTCATGCTCCTGTATGTGACATACACAGTATGAGAGACAAGCTGGATGATGTAATAACTTATTGGACCTGCTTCTGTTCGTGAAAGACAAGCTTGTGAGCTACACAGAGCTCTTTTCCAGGTATTACATAGTAAGACACAGACAGGCAGCTTTGCACTTGTGTGTGTTGACAGTATACATGACCTGCAGGGCAATCAGGGTAATTTTACATGGCCTAATTTTCAGGAATACTGAAGAGCCACAACTGCAAATGAAGTCAGACAAGTGTAGGTGCTCAGCACTTCTGAAAATCAGGTCCAGAGCATGCATTATAGGCAAGGCTGGGAGCAGCACCTACTAGTAAGGTTGCCTAACCCTTCCCATTTTAAAACCTTGGTATCACTTGCTTATAGCTTTGGCAAACTGTTTCAGCTGAAATTTTCTATGCCAAGTGTTTGCCTAAGGCTGATTCATTTTTGGGAAAATTTCAGACAAAATAGTTCAGCCATTTCCAAGACTAAGCCTAGGAAAACACATTTAATTTTATATGGAGAAAACAATCAAGTACAAGCCCCACATGCCTGTCTCTCCCCCCCCCCCCCATCCAACCCCAACCCATGGCCTGCCCCCTACTGCCCCCCTCAGAACCCGCAACCCATCAACTCCCTCCTGCTGCTTGTCCCCTGACCACCCCCTCCTGAGACCCCCCCCACCGGAGACCCCCCCCACCCTAACTGCCCCCCAGGACCCCACCCCCTACCCAATTTGCCCTGCTCCCTGTCCCCTGACTGCCCCGATCCCATCCACCACCACGCCAACAGACCACTGGAACTCCCACACCTATCCAACCCCCTCCCCGTTCTCTGTCCCCTGACTGCCCCCCCAGAGCCTCTGCCCCCTCCAACCGCTCCCTGCCCCTTATCCAACCCCTCCTCCCAGCCCCAGCCCGGCCCCCTTACCATGCTGCTGTGTAAGGATGCTGCGCGGCCACTGGAGCTCGCAGCCCCACCCCCTTACCATGCCGCTCAAAGCGGCAGGAGCTGCCGAGCTGCCCAGAGTTCTGGCGCTGGCAGCGCGGTGCGCTGGGGCTCTGCAGGGGGGAGAGGGGGAGGGGCTGGGGGAGCCTCCCCAGCTGGGAGCTCAGGCGGGCCGGGCAGGACGGTCCCATGGGCTGGATGTGGCCCACGGACCGGAGTTTGCTCACCCGCCCGCCCCTTTAGTAACCGGTTCTACACCAGCTTCTAAATTTAACAACCGGTTCTTGTGAACCGGCTTCAGCTCACCACTGGCTGGGGCACATGGAGTGAGGGGGAGGGGTCTCTCTTACAGACAACTCCCAAGCCACTGGGGACACAGGCCATGGTGAGCACACTGCCTCAGGAAGCTAGGAGATGCCTGATGGAGGGTTTTGAATATCAGTTGGATTGCATATTCAGTGGGAAGCAAGCACAGATATTTGAGCACGGAGGCAGATAGTTACAATTACATTTCATAGAAACAGCAAAAGGCCAACCCCCAGCAAACAAAGCTTCCATATTGTGACGTTGTGCAGTCTATATGGTTTTATAAAAACATGATAATAAGTGAATATAATGTAACTGGGATAGTTTTAGAAAAATATGGTAATAAGTGAGTAGAACGTAACTGGGATATGCTTCATGCAAAAGGTCTCTTGTAAGGTATCATTACAAAGCTTATAATCTACTGAGTATGATCATCCGATTTGTAGAAATGTACCACTCTTGTATCTAAAACTAGAAATATAAAATATAACTCTGAGGGCCTATTGTAATTATGTAAAGTGTGGGCCCTTAATGATGGTTTGGAATCTTGATGACTCCCATTAACCAGGACCATTGTCTGCAGAGGACTGTGTTTACCTGTTAGTCTTCCTGTATATGTGTGTGCTGGCAAGTGGGCAATGAAGTCTTGCAGTGACATGTGATCATGTCACCTGAACTGGAATCCATCTTTAACCTGGTGCTTTTCCAGTGAGGGGGGGAGGGGTGGAAACCTAGAGGGACAAAGGGTTCCCGCCTTATGCAAAAGATATATAAAGGGGTGGAAGAGAACAGAGAGGGAGAGAGGAGCCATCATGAAGAAGCCCCTAGCTACCACCTGAGCTGGAACAAGAGCTGTACCAGGGGAAAGAATTGTGCCCAGGCCTGGAAGGTGTCCAGTCTAGGGTGACCAGATGTCCCGATTTTATAAGGACAGTCCCGATTTTTGTGTCTTTTTCTTATATAGGCTCCTATTACCCCCCACCCCCTGTCCCGATTTTTCACACTTGCTGTCTGGTCACCCTAGTCCAGTCTGAGAAAAACTTACTGAAGCATCTCTGAGGGTGAGATTATCTGTATTTAGTTTGATTATACATAGATTTGCGCATTTTATTTTATTTTGCTTGGTGACTGACTTTGTTCTGTCTGTTACTACTTGGAACCACTTAAATCCTACTGTCTGTATTTAATAAAATCACTTTTTATTTAGTAATTTACTCAGAGTATGTATTAATACCTGGGGGAGCAAACAACTGTGCATATCTCTCTATCAGTGTTATAGAGGGCGAACTATTTATGAGTTTGCCCTGCATAAGCTTTATGCAGGGTAAAACGGATTTATCTGGGTTTACACCTCATTGGGAGTTGGGCATCTGAGTGCTAAAGACAAGCACACTACTGTGAGCTGTTTTCAGGTGAACTTGCAGCTTTGGGACAAGCGATTCAGACCCTGGGTCTGTGTTGGAGCCAGACAGGAGTGTCTGGCTCAGCAAGACAGGGTGCTGGAGTCCTGAGCTGGCAGGGAAAACAGGAGCAGAGGTAGTCTTTGCACATTAGGTGGCAGCTCCCAAGGGGGCTTCTGTGATCCAACCTGTCACACATATCTCAAATCCCGCCTTTAGCTACAGGAGCAAAAAGTTACAATAACTACCACCTGACTTTCAAGCATACATAATTACTCCTTTTTTAAATAATTCAGATCTTCTTTCACCATATGGAAATTTGTAAGATTAATTATTATTTAGCAAAGCACCAGCATGGTCCAGTGGTTTGGGCACTAGCCTGGGACTTGAGGGACCTGGGTTCAGCTCTATGTCCTGCCACAGACTTCCTGTGTGATCACTTAGCGTCCCTGTGCTTTGGTTGCTTCTCTGTAAAATAGGGATAAATAGCACTTCTCTACCTCATAGGTTTGTTGTGAGGAGAAATGCATTAAAGATTGTGGGGTGTTGAGATACTATGGTAATGAGGACCATATAGATTCACAGTGTTATCCCACCTGTCTATCAGGAAACCCAGTTTCTCTTAAAATTGAAGCTTTGCCAGAAAAGCTTGTGTGTGTGTGTGTGTGTGTGTGTGTGTGTGTGTAAGAAAACAGGTCTGATAGTGTTTTAAATGCATGATCTAATGTCATAAGGATTGCATTACTTGTTTCTACAAAAACACAACATTACAAAGTTTCAAGTGACATGAAACCCTTTGATGGCAGGGTTTGTTTACATCCTTTGCACTCACAAAGTCACATACTTCCACAATTAATGCAACACTGATTTTTTTTTTAATATGTTGTCTAGTGCTCTGAGAGTTTTCAGAAATCAGATAAGCAATGCACCTAACTTCTGCTTTAAACAATAAAAAGATTGCTGTAGTAAAAATCAAACAAGACACCCTTAAAAGCAGTGTCATTTAAACTACACGTGCACTTGATTTTATGTGCTACTGTAACTAGAAGAGGATCTCATAAAGTATCTTCTATTTAGACTCACACAGCCTAGGGTAGTATTATGCAGTCCAAGTGTATATATTATTCTATGCAAAAAAATATAACTATATGATTAACAAACATAGGTCCCACAAGCAGATCCACATGACCAGACCTTTGCACCATAAAAAGCACCATTGAAATTAGTAGGGCTCACCAAAATGGATCTGTATGCAGGGTCAGGGCCATCAACTGTAGGAAGTCTATGAGCTCAAGAGTGATTCAGGGAACTGCCTCTTCATTTGTATGGGACATAGTTGCTCCCTTCCCCACATGGGAAGGGGGAAAAATGCAGAACATGCCTCTTTCATTCCTGAAGCATTGCCTCAGGAACAAGTTATTTCTGCCAATGCATTTCACTGTGGTGGGTATTTTGGGAGCGCACCTGTTTGGACCAGAGATACAAGTGTTGGAAGTGTATACACCTTTCCAGAAAATGAGATTGCTGCCTTTTATGTTCTCCATCCTCTTCAATGTGTTTACAGGACTGAGATTCAAGTTGGCTGGAAAATGGAATGATCCTCCTGTGAGAAATTTCAGTGGGTTGGACAAATAATTTAGTCCCAACTCCAGATGAAAAGTCAAAGATTTAAAATTTTTCACAGGTGGGTACATTCTGAAAAATTCCATGTTAGGAGAACTGAATTTTTCAGCTTTCTCCTCTCCATGGACAGCTGCCTTTTCATGGTGCCCAACTCCCCAGGAAGTTGGAGTCATGGGGTGTCAAGCAGGCCTGGGAGGCACTTCCTAGGGAGTAGAGGCAGCCCAGGCAGGATGACCTGCTTTCTTGCCTATGTGGTTTCCATCAAAAAAGTGCCAGCACACTGCTCAGATTCCATCAAAAACAGCATTTTCTGACAGGTAAGGGTTGTGTTGGAAAATTTTTGACCAGCTCTAATCATGATCTGTGATGCGTAACTGGGAACTGTAATTTCCAACAAGGATGAGGCCTTAAGGTGCAAAATTCAAACTCTCCCAAATTCAGGTTTCTTTGGAGCTGGATATTTGGTTTGGGTAGAACTCTAATCTCTGGTACTCTGGGTGGCGTGTGAGTAACACTGGTCATATCTTTCTTCAATATTTTATTGCAAAATTGTGCATCAAGTATTTTCAACTTCCCAAGAGTATTTTACATTTGAAGGATCGTTTGTACGGTCACAAGCTACATACATACAGCACACAGGAAATGCAGCCATCTGTCAGGCAGTAAGCAGAAGCTAAACAGTATACAGCACACTGCACAACTTTTTGGTAGGGAACAACAACAGGGGAAATTTTGACCAAGAAAACCAGAACAAACCACTCCCTCTATTAGAGCTATCATGCGGTCTATCATATTCAGGCAAAACAGACAGGAGTTCAGTTTTAACTGACAGTGCTCCATGTGGTTTGCATCATCAGTTATACGTGGATGTATGTATGTCATAAATTACTTATCTATAAAAAGCCATACAAGGATCTTAACTTGAACTAAACAGAGTGGGGATAAGATGAAATAGGGAGGGGATAAAGAGCATATGGTATGTTGAAATAGTGAAAGATCAGCGTGTTGTGTATATATTATTAGTTCTTTGGATTTAAAAAGATGCAATTACATAAACATGTTGAGGAGGTAGTGGGATGTTCAAATAGTACCCAAAATGATGGTTGAGGTGGGTTCTTCTTCTTTATGAAGGAATGCTGTCGTAAGTGTTAAGGAAAAATTTTAAGGAGGAAATCTCTAATGCAAAGTTAATAAAAAATTGAACTTGTACATGAACTCAAGTTCTAGTCCTTCTGGCAGTCACTGAGTGTATATACACACACACACACTCTCTCTCTCTCTCATTCTGTCTTTTTTTTTTTTTTTTTTTTTTTTTTTTTTTTTTTTTTTTAAAGCTTTCAGATAACATTTGGAATTTAGGAATCTAAGGCCAGGTCTACACTACCGCGGTAGTTCGACGGCTGGCAATCGAAGTTCCGGGTTCGATTTATCGCGTCTGGTCTGGACGCGATAAATTGATCCCGGAAGCGCTCGCCGTTGACTGCGGTACTCCAGCTCGGCGAGAGGAGTACCGCGGAGTCGAGGGGGAGCCTGCCTGCCGCATGTGGACCGCGTCTGAACCGCGGTAAGTTCAAACTAAGGTATGTCGACTTCAGCTACGTTATTCACGTAGCTGAAGTTGCGTACCTTAGTTCGAATTTGGGGGTTCGTGTAGACCAGGCCTAAGTAACTTTGGATTCTAGTGCCACTGACTTTCAATGAGACTGAAGAGTCTAAGTTACTTTTGAAAATGGGACTTAGCTTTCTACGTTACTTAAGCACTTTTGAAAATTTTACCAACATCTTTCTCCGCCTTCTGTTCCCACCTGTATCATGGATATTTTAACACAAGCATTTTTTCCATAGTGAAGAAATAACTATGTAAAGAAGCATCATGAAGGCATGATTTAAAAGAAACACCAACTCTTTCAGGAGGGACACATTTCTAGTCAATCTCACATATTAATGTTGTATTTGGAATGGCCATTTTATCTTTAAAGCTTTTCCCCCTTTCTAAAGTAAGCTCAATATAAAAAGGTTACTCACCATACAGAGTACAAGAACCTTCAAAGATTAAAAAGGGAAAGAAATTTAAGTTTGAATGAGTTCTTGGGTATCACGGCCACTAAAGTATAGAGTGGACACTGATCACAGAGCTGGAGATACTGATCTTTAGAGCCCTGCGCGGTTTGTATCTGCATCCGATCTGCAAACATGGTCAGCGGATATCCACATCCGCGGATACAACGCAGATTTGCAGGGCTCTACTGATCTTTACACAATACGATTTTCCTGTCAGTTTTCCATTAGTCAACAGTTATTACTTCCCCCACCCCCAACTTTGGAATCAAAAACTCCTTCCCTCCCCTTAAATACAGAGTACCACTAAATTAGGGGAACCAGGGAAAAGGGAAGCAGCATTTTGGTTACACCAAATGAAACTCTGACCTTTCACTTCAGCTCCACTTAGAGATGAGGAGAATGATTCTAGTATCATTTACACCCGTGTCGAAAGTCAATGGAATTATACCAGTATAAAACTGTTCTCGAGGGAATCAGAACTATGGTATGCTGCCTGCAAACCAGCATTACACCCCATAAAGTGTCCTGTGCTTTCAAGGAAACTCACAACGAAATGTTTAGAGGGTTTTTTAGGCTGGATCTAATTATAGTTCCATTACTCTGAATGAAGGTGAACTTAACCCGCCCAATTTCTTGTTCTGAAGCTGGGGGGAGGAGGGATTCAAACCACTTTTAGAAAACAAACTAAAATCATCTGAGATAGTACATCATTGTTACTTTCATGACTAGACTTTGTACAATACAATCTTTGTTAAAGCACTGGATACAAACGTGAAGATAAATTCTGGCAGACAGAACTCCGAGGACAAGATATTTACATGTTCCTCAGATAGCATTCTAGTCTCCCAGCTTTAAAGAAAGTCAGACTCAAGTTCTGTTCAGCCCTATTCGTGGTCTTTGAGTTACAAAACTAGTCACGTGTAGTTGTACTATAAACAGTTCGCAATTGGCGTTCACATATTTTCTTAATTTCACATGATCATATCGAGCCTGCATTCCTGAAACTTTGTAGTCTCTCTACTAAGTTCCAGCGTTAACAGCTGTAAAAGAAAACAGCGGAATCATAAGGCAGCCAGTATCAAAAGTTAAGAAACAACATAAAATGTACACAGGATTTTTTCCTTTTGATACTGTATAGATAGTTCAGCTCAGCCCCACACCACAAGCAACAGGCGCAGAGACTTTCCAGACAATACATCGGATACTTACAGGAGTAGGACACCTTTGTTTTCTCTTTTATTGACAGCCCTTACAGGTTTTAGTTCTTCCACATCAGACTGTTGTTCAGTCATTAGCACCGTCTGCAGAAAGCGCTCTGTAAGTATCCGTGTGTCTCCTCCTCTACCCCTTACTACCAACAATTGAAATAGACTCACTCCAGCTTTTCCCTCCCTTCCTGTCACACAACTCTTTCTTGAAACTCCAGAGAGCAAATTAAGCCCAGCTCTTTATCTCTGGCTAACCTGAGTAAGTTTAAACTGGCCCTATCTGCGGGACCTAATGGTAAAGGGAAGGCAGAAGAGAGAAAGGAAGGAGGAGGAAAAAAGAAAAGAGACATCCTTTTCTCCACCCCACCAGTAGTTGGGGGTGGGGGTAGGCGGAAGGAAGGCGGGGAGAAAGCCTGTTCAACAAGTCTTTCTGGGAAAGGAAACTAATGAGCCAAGCAGGTGAAAACACGGTGATAATTCACAGCTGCTTTACTTTTTAAACCATAAATTTATTGGAATGAAGCTATAAAATAGGATTTAATGATGTTAAACATAATTACAAGCGCTGACTTTATATAACTTAAGATATAATAACAGTGACAAAGAACTGAGGCAACACACCATGATCGCGTCTTTTTAGATTACACCAGGCGGCTGGTCTTTTACACAACTTAAATTATTCAAACAGGATGTTGCCTCATCGGTACTGCCTCCTGATTACTTAAACAAAAGGTCTATTTAATGTTTTATATGGGAATGACAACGATGACAAGAGACGCAAGTGGCTGTGCCATTAACCCTTTGCTGCCCCAAAGAGCCAATTTTTGTTTATTTTCAGAGCAGACAATAGGCATGGAGTAGTGGTCCCAACCTGGATGACTGACAAGTTGGCCATGATGACAGGTATTTTTATATTTGAGATACCATAGTGATAAGTGTGGTGTAAAAATTTAGGTTGATTTATAACAACAGCAATAACCTACTGCATTTTTATGGTGTTTTTCATCCTGAAGGATCTCAAAGTGCATCACAAAGGACACCACTGATCTTGCAAATTGTTGCATCTGTCTGCATGGAGCCCTTTTGAAATCAATAGTGTTAATTATAGGTACAACAGTCTTCCCATATGCAACAAGTTGCAGAATCAGGCTTATATACTTATGCAGCATGGAGGGTGGCAGTCAGCCATTAGGCAGTAAACTACATCATCATAATAATAGGGGGTGGGAGGAAGAGGTAAGGAGTGGGGATACTGTTTGTCCCAGTGTTCTTCAACTTCAATCTACACTTACAAAAAGAGACGGGTTCTTTACAGGTGAAAAAAAAAAAGGCACTTTTTGGTGTCTAACGAAGGCCTGAGAGGGGGTGGGTTTTGTATTTTCCTGCTTGTACATTAGAAACTCAGGTCTCTGTAGACTGAAAGTTTTTATGGTGTCTGGAGAATGAGTGCAATGATGACATCACAAAGGCTAGGGGCTTGATCCTGCTCCCATTAGGTCAATGGCAAATCTTCCATTGATGACAATGGAGGATGATCAAGAGAGTAAAAGTTGAGCAAGGGAAAGCAGAATGTTTAAAATTCATTGTTTTGTGTTGTTTTTTTTTAAATTTGAACATATTTCACTTCACTGACTAATTCACATTTTGGATAAAGGAAGCCTCTGTTGAAGTCCAACACCTTTGCCCCTTCCATTAGCATTTTAGATCTCACAATAAACATATCTGAGACCTCCTAAGGTCCTCCTGCAAACCCAAGAAAGATCAAACTCTACATTCCTGATATTTCTAACATAAGCAAACATGGAAATCTTGGGCACTTCTCATGAGACACTCAGCACCTTCTAGGTTTACGTCCCAAGATTTACCTGTGACTGTTAATATAGGCAGTACCCTGAAGAAGTCTACCTAGGTGCCAGCGGTGTGAACCCTCTATATTAGGATAACTCACTAATCACTAGAATAATTCACTAGAACTGATGTTTTCACCTATGCTGGCTCAGATAAATCTTTTTCTGCCTCTGTCTAGCAACACCCTAGGTTGGCATGGCAGCCCCAAGAAACCATCTAACATCATGCAACAAATATACAGTAGGATCTAATGTCAGACCCCCCACTTGTACTCAGCAGGATGCTGCTGAATTTGCAAGCAGAGAGAAATATTAAATGGCAGCATCTCACACAGGGGCCTCTGCATGCTACCAATGAAATATAAATGAGAGTGTCAAAAATATTCCAGATCTCTGATTGTATTTCATAATGGGTAACAGGTCCAGGTAGAAAATATATATAGTTTCTTTACATAGGTTTCAGAGTAGCAGCCGTGTTAGTCTGTATACGCAAAAATAACAGGAGTACTTGTGGCACCTTAGAGACTAACAAATTTATTAGAGCATAAGCTTTCGTGGGCTACAACCCACTTCTTCGGATGCATATAGAGTGAAACATATATTGAGGAGATATATATACACACATACAGAGAGCATGAACAGGTGGGAGTTGTCTTACCAAGTCTGAGAGGCCAATTAAGTAAGAGAAAAAAAACTTTTGAAGTGATAATCAAGATAGCCCAGTACAGACAGTTTGATAAGAAGCAAGTGTGAGAATACTTACAAGGGGAGATAGATTCAATGTTTGTAATGGCTCAGCCATTCCCAATCCCTATTTAGCCCTGAGTTGATTGTGTCTAGTTTGCATATCAATTCCAGCTCAGCAGTCTCTCGTTGGAGTCTGTTTTTGAAGTTTTTCTGTTTTAAGATAGCCACCCGCAGGTCTGTCAAAGAATGGCCAGACAGGTTAAAGTGTTCTCCCACTGGTTTTTGAGTATTATGATTCCTGATGTCAGATTTGTGTCCATTAATTCTTTTGCGTAGAGACTGTCCGGTTTGGCCAATGTACATGGCAGAGGGGCATTGCTGGCACATGATGGCATATATCACATTGGTAGATGTGCAGGTGAACGAGCCCCTGATGGTATGGCTGATGTGATTAGGCCCTATGATGGTGTCACTTGAATAGATATGTGGACAGAGTTGGCATCGGGCTTTGTTACAAGGATAGGTTCCTGGGTCAGTGTTTTTGTTCAGTGATGTGTGAGTATTTGCTTTAGGTTGGGGGGTTGTCTGTAAGCGAGGACAGGTCTGTCTCCCAAGATCTGTGAGAGTAAAGGATCATCTTTCAGGATAGGTTGTAGATCTCTGATGATGCGCTGGAGAGGTTTTAGTTGGGGGCTGAAGGTGACAGCTAGTGGTGTTCTGTTATTTTCTTTGTTGGCCCTGTCTTGTAGGAGGTGACTTCTGGGTACTCGTCTGGCTCTGTCAATCTGTTTTTTCACTTCAGCAGGTGGGTATTGTAGTTTTAAGAATGCTTGATAGAGATCTTGTAGGTGCTTGTCTCTATCTGAGGGATTGGAGCAAATGCGGTTATATCTTAGAGCTTGGCTGTAGACAATGGATCGTGTGGTGTGTCCTCCTGTTTCTTTACATAAAATACCATAAGTTTAAAGGTGTGGATTGTATATCTATTTACATGTATATTATAAGGACTAAAATAAAATAAAAAAATCCCCTACAAAACTGGCCCATTTTCAGGACATTTAAAATGTATGGTATAAATTCATGTTTAAGTCTGTATCAAAATCACCACCCCGAATCCAGTAGAGTCATCGAGACTCCACACAGAAGAAGAGGTCTTTGCTAGTAGATCCCACAGTAGGATCTGGACATTTGTATGTATTTCAGATTTTCTTCTTTATGTAGTACCAATAGAATTCTCAGCTGAATTTTGTCGGATGATGGGTGAAGCCTACTGCAGGGTTTCTTATAGCTTCCTCTGAAGCATCTGGTACTGTCTACTCTTGGAGAAAAGATACTGGATTAGATGGACCACAGGTCTGATCCAATATAACAATTCCCAAGTGCCTATATAAAACCCTGGTCCTGCAAATACTTAAAATTAAATATGTCTATGTGTTAAGGACTGGGGCCTAAATTTCTAGCCATTGCATATAGCTATTATTGATTTTGCCCCGTATCTCCAGGAGTAACAGACAGTGTAAAGAAATATGTATATTCTGCTGTGACTTGGTACCTTTTCCTGAAGCTCATCCTCACCTGAGTATTCTTACCGATTTCAACAATTGTTGTATGCAGTGTAGTTGTAGCTATGTCAGTCCCAGGATATTAGAGACACAAGGTGGGTGAGGTGATATCTTTTACTAGACAGAAGTTGGTCCAGTAAAAGATATTACCTCATCCACCTTCTCTCTCTGATTTCAACAAGACAGCTCAAGTGAGCTGCAAGATCAGACCCCTTGCTGACTGGCCTTGAAAAAAAGTCACTTAACCTCAGTTAGTGCCTTATTTTTCTTGTCTTTAAAATGTGGATAATAATGCTAACCAATCACCAGAGTTGTTGTGAAGATTCATTCATTAGTTAGTATTTATACAACAGTTGGAAATGTAAAGTACTATGAAAGTACTGAGTATTGTTATTATTAAATATTTATTAATCTAGTAAAATAAAATAGTTTCTGTAATAGAATCATAGGACTGGAAGAGGCCTTGAGAGGTTATCTAGTCCAGTCCCCTGCACTCATGGCAGTACTAAGTATTAGTCTATGAAGTATACTATGTATAAGTATAACTATATATACTAAGTATACTATGAAGCTGTTACAGAGTTCACACTTGCTGGGACAGAATGAGCTCTAGGATTCTGCAGGGAGGTGCAAGGCTTCTGTTGCAATCTCATGTTGCTAGCCAGACCAGGTGAGGCTCATTAACTCTAATCCAGGAGAATTAAAAGGGCAGGTGCCTCTCTGAGCAGAGAGGAAACAGAGAAGCTTGGGGGAGGAAAATCAATTTATGAGTAGCTATACTTGTGGAGAAAGAATAGGATGAAGTTTAGGGTAGATTTTGTAGCTGATTTGTTGTTTAATTTAATTTAAAAATAAAGACAAATATGTGAAGGGGTAACCTTTAGCCTATAGCCAGTGTGTTTAGATTGTTCAGAGTAAGGTGGGAATTTTACCTGCTTATATGTGGTAATTGGAGTGGGATTATGGGAACACCCTATATCAGAGATAAAATGGAACATGTCGTACAGTGGCAAGAGGAACTCAGCAGTGGTATGTCCAAGTCTGCTGCCGCCCTACAGCAATGGTTACAAGTCCAGGCTGCAGCCCAACAGGCTTTGTGCGTGTGTGTAGTTTAGGTTGTTATGTTCATGGCATACACAAAGAGAAGTTACATAACATACTCTTTCTGGAAGGTTGCAACATAACATTACTTTATTTTAGGCACCCAAGTCTGAAAATTGGTGGCCCTGGTTAATACCCTGCCTCTGGAATTATTTTAAATGTCTGTATGGATCAGCACATCTGGAATCAGAAGTGAAAGTGCCAACATAGCTAGAGCGATACTATTTTTAGAGTATTGTGAGGCCAAATGGAAGCAGGAAGTTCCAGAAATCTAGTGAGAGAACCTGCTGTTTTGTTGAAATTTCAAAGCTAATTCTGGAGACTCTAAAGACCAGATTAAAAATCCATGGCAAGATTCCTGATTTGTATACATTGGTGTATCTTCACTGATGTTAATGGAGCTATGCTGACTTACATCAGCTGCGAACTTGGCCCCTGACCTTCCAATACTTAGACAACTGTAACCTTCATTCTTCTGAAGGTCTGTTTACACGTTGAGCTGGGGGTGTGGTTCTCTGCTCAAGAAGACCTAACCGCACTAGTTCTGGTCAACCTAGCGTGCTAATAATAGAGTATAGCCACAGAAGTGAGCAGCTACTTGCCCTGACTCTGTGCCATTGGTCTCAGATGGATACTACTCGGGGCAGCTTGCCACTCCTGTTACTTGTGCTGCCACAGCTACACTATGTTTAGCACACTAGCTCAATCAGAGCTACGGTGGGTATGTAGTGTAGATGTACCCTAAGAGTTGTCCATGTTGTATGTAGCTACGTAGCTTTCTATGTACAGAATCTTTAAATGTGAGAGGTTTGTCAACCAGGACTGTGAAACAGTTTAAGGTTTAAGGAGCAGGGACTTAGAATGAGGGACGTACTCTGCTTTCTCTCTGGTGGAAAACTTACACTTATTTTCTAGAAAGGATGGTCCAGTGGTTAGGGCATTAATTTTTAATTGAGGAAACCTAGACCCTGCTCTGCCACAGATTTGGGCAAGTCGCTTTTAAAAATCTGCCCCTTAGTCTCTGTGCTTCAAATCCCCATCTCTAAAATGGGGATAACAATACTTCCCTAACTCACAGGGGCATGTGAGTATAGATAAATTGAAGATTGAAGTGCTCAAATATCATAGTCATAGGTGCCAATATATGTACATTAGATTTTTCTTAGCCTAAAATAAGCCATCTAACCTGAATTTATATGCGGTGCTCTTTGCATAATGCCTATCTGTTGTGATTTTGTATGTGTGGTGGGGGAAAGGGAATAGCTTGGAAATGATTTAGTGGAGAGGATACTAATTACAATGCTTGCATATTTTAAAAATCTGTTTACGTTTCCTTAGAGGTTAGTTTGTAGCTGCTTGAAACTAACTTAGTTCTCATGTCTAAATTAATTAAAAGTGACTCTCTAGCAAATCATAATTTTTCAAGAAACCCAAGCCTCTGTGGGCTACAGCTTCAAAATTAGGCACAAGCTGAACAAGATGCTTGTGCTCAGATAAACTACTATCTGCAAACTAGAGATTGGAAAATGTATCCCCAATCTCTACTCACAAATAGGTGGTAGCACTTTGTTCCATGGCACATCATCTTACTCAGTAAACGGGTCTTGGCAAATTCTCAATGCACGACATTTCATTGTGTGAAGGCTGTGTCACACAGCATTTTGTCAATGCCTTTTCATTACAAAGAAAATGTAAAATCTAGAATTGAAAATAATAAATTCAGGCACCAGACTATTTATATACACATTTTCGATTCGGAATAGAAAATCTGTGACCAGGTCTTGTCAGGGAATGGTTGGTGCAACAAATACATTCTATAGTAAGGTATGTAGTATGGTCTTTGATCACAATGACACAGTTATATAAGAACGAGTTCCCGTTATATGTTAAGCTATTGGATGTGCAGGTGCTAATGTGGCTTTTATTTTGAGATTGTGGCAAATCTTCTGACATAAAGGAGAAGGCACAGTGGAGCTTGTGTTGTTATGCAGTTGTAATTGCCCCTGTATAATAGGTGCAGTAAGGAAACTATGTGAAGATCAACTGCTGTCAGCAACAGAGACCTGCTGTTATTATGTAAAAGTCCATATCCTAGTGTGTCTAATTGTAATTCCATAGCTTTTAAAAAGTACTCTTGGAAAACATAGATATCATTGTATTATAAAGCATAGTTCATGGCTATTTCACGTCTACTGTGCCAAGATGCCTTACAAACAAATAACAAAGATGTGTACCTGCTCCAAGGAGTCTACAGTCTAAGGTCTTGATCCTGAAACTGGATCTACTAGACCAACTTACATGATCAGGGCCTAATCTGGATACAACACAGCAAAGGATGGCAAACTAGATTGGGATATAGGAAGGATGTGAGGTGTATGTATCCAACTTTTGTTCTGAAGAAACATAAAAAATTCTGCTTTTTTGTTTCAAATTTGAACCATTTTTTTGGTTGAACAAAAAACAGCTGTAGTCAGAATCCTGCTCACCAACGCTACCATTACTGCTCAACAGTACATCAGGTATATATGAGAACTGAATATGTTCTGTTTCCCTTTGAGTCCTGCTTGTCAGTCTTCAGCCATTCATATAGTTACTACCTGAGATGCTGCTCCTGTCACAGCTGACACGGTTTTTGCCCATCCTATCATTAGAAACTCGATTACTACTTCTCTGGTACCTTTTAGAGTGCACCAGCAGGACCTACCCAATTAGAGTGTTCTACATAGCAGGCCCTGGAGAGCTCTTTGCTGTGCTGGGTAGACAAGCCCTAAGCTTTAACCTCAAGTTAGTTACGAATATCTTTTGTGTGTGTGTGTGTGTGTGTGTGCGCGCGCGCATGTGTGTACACGTGCATTTTTTTGTAGTGAAGATAAGGCCTGAATTTCAAAATTTTGGCCACTGTAGCAAGCTAGCCTAGGCTTCCAGAAACTTGAGTTCGAGGCCCCGCTCTACAACAAACTTCCTGTCTGACTTTGGGTAAGTCACTTAGGCCTGGAGCCACAAAGGGACTTAGGTGTGCAACACTGAGAGGTGGGAAATCCCTGTTCAAATGCAATCTTTTGATCAGGCAAAGGGGGGAATTGAACTAGGGTCTGTCACAGCATGGATGAGTTCCCAAACTGCTGGCCTAAAGTTTATAAGGAAGGCCTCCTCAGAGCATCCCTAATGGACTGCAGGTGAGATAGGCAGGGCAATCAATGCCTATCTTCATCTGGTTTGAGGATTGCACTGGGGCTTAGGTGTGAGATTGGTCTTGGGCATCACTGCCTCAGGCAGGTGTCTGATGCCTGAGGCAGAAATTAGGCACCTTAGAAGACTTTTACAGCAAAAATTTAGGCACTGAGTGAGTCTAGGAGGCAGAAGAGTAGGGTTTTTGTGGATCTCAATAGCACCTAAATCTCTTTGTGGATCTGGGCCTCAGTTCCTCACCTGTAAAATGGGCACGTCTCTACCTCACAGGAGTGATGTGAGTCTTTGTAGACATTCCGGGGTGGGGCTCGTCCCTCACAGGGGCGGCTGGGAGCCAGGCCGCCTCGCTACACGAGGCTGGGGAACAGATCGGTCTCGCAGGTTCAAGTCCTAAGTCAGGGCAGGGTCGCGAGCAATCAGTAGTCCCGGGCTCAGGTCCTCAGGCAGGGGCTGAGCAAACAAACAGTAAGTTCAGGGGCTCAGGCCCTCAGGCAGGGAGGAGGAGAGACTGCCACCCGGCGTGGGGTGGCAGGGGGGAACACAGGCCCACCCATTCTACTGTGTTCCAGCCCGGGGCCCTATCAGCAGCAGTCCGTCTGCTGCTGGGTCAGTGGGGATCCTGACCGCAACACACTGACATGGGTTCGGGGTCTGCTATCCCCGGGCCACTTCCCATCTCCTCCTCCATGGGTACCTGCACATCCTGAGCCTCGTCTGCCGTGTCCCAGACCATGGGCTCCTCCGGGCACCGAGCGCTGTGTAGGTTGGTCGGTTCCTCCGGACCCTCGGCGGGGGGAAGCTCAGGCCGCTCCTCAGGATACCGGGCTCGGGGCCGGCTCGGCCAGTCCTCCTCAGGATACCGGGCTCTGGGCAGGCTCAGGCCAGCGGGAGCTCGGGCACCAGCGTCTGGCCTCTCCCGCTGCCGGAAACTGGAAACTCCGGCCAGTCCCGACCCAGGATCACTGGGTATGCCAGTCGCGGGGCAAGTCCCACCACCATTGACCGGGTGACCCCCTCAATCGTCAGTTGGGCCCGGGTACTCCGGAAGGGCCGTATGTCTCCGTGGATGCACTGCAGCCGAATTTCCCCCAGTCGGGCGTCAGCCGGGGGACCGAAGTGTCGGCGGACTAGCATCTGTCCGCAGCCCGAGTCGAGGAGGGCCACCGTCGGGTATCCCTCAATGACCACGGGTACGGTGATCTTAGCCGCTTGTGAAGGACGGGCATGAGCCTCCCCTGCGCAGACCTGACCAAAGGTACACTCCAGTCCCGGGCAATCCCGCTGGAGATGGCCATACTCCCCGCAGGAGAAACAGGGCCCCAGGGTTGCCCGTCCCGTCCGTAGCCGAGTCCCAGGGTGGTTTCCAGGCGGACTCCGGTGGTCTCTTCGCCCCGCGGGGGTCGGGGTCCGAGCGGGTCACCCGGGTGCCACCGGAGCACGAGTCCAGGCCTTGGTTCCCCGGGAGGAAACCCGTAAATCCGCTCGAGCGGGCGTCCCTTTCTTCTCGGGGTTAGGGCGCTCCGCCCCTGGTGGGGCTACTCGGACCCCCTAGCCTATCGGCGTCTCCGCCGCGAGGAAGTCCTCCATTAAGGTAACGGCGGCGGCCAGGGTCGCTGGCCTGTGGTGGAGGACCCAGGCCCGTCCCCGTGGTGGAAGAACCTGGGTGAACTGCTCTAGCACCACCTGCTCCATTAGTTCTTCCGACGTTCGGCGCTCGGGCTGCAACCACCGCTTGCAGGTCTTCCGGAGTTCCTGGGCCACCCGCCGAGGCCGGGCCCCGGTGGGGTAGGTCAGACTCCTAAACCGCTGGCGGAAAGTTTCGGGACTCACATCCAGGGCGTCCAGAATGGCAGCCTTTACTTGGCTGTAATCTTGGGCTGCCTCCACCGACAGGCCTCGATAGACTGTCTGCGCAGTCCCAGTCAAGTACGGGGCCAAGATGGAAGCCCATTGCTCCGGGGCCCAGCTGGCGACGACTGCCACCCGCTCGAAGGTGACGAGAAAGGCTTCAGGGTCGTCGCCGGGTACCATCTTCGTCAGCCGGATCGGGGGGCTGGGCCGTGGGGTTCCGGCTGTGCCTCCCGGCTGTGCCTCCCCAGGTCGGGCCAGCGCCGCTGCGAGCTGCTGGAGACATTGCCGCTGGAAGTCCTGGTGCTGGGTGACTAGGTCTTGAACGAGCTGGTTCTGTTGTGTTCCCAGCTGCTCCATGAGCTGCTGCTGCTGCTGCAGCTGGGTGGCCTGCTGCTCCTTTTGCTGTTGCGACTGGGCCGCCTGCTGCCGCTCCTGGGTTTCCGTCACCAGGGCCAAGAGCTGAGACAGATCCATCTCTCGGGAGGGGGATCTTTCTCCCCCGGCCCCTCTCTCCCCAGGGTCGAGGGTTCGCGCGCACATCCTGGGCGGAACTCCTCAGAGAAGGCACCACGTGTAGACGTTCCGGGGTGGGGCTCATCCCTCACAGGGGCGGCTGGGAGCCAGACCGCCTCGCTACACGAGGCTGGGGAACAGATCGGTCTCGCAGGTCCAAGCCCTAAGTCAGGGCAGGGTCGCGAGCAATCAGTAGTCCCGGGCTCAGGTCCTCAGGCAGGGGCTGAGCAAACACACAGTACTTCAGGGCTCAGGCCCTCAGGCAGGGGCTGAGCAAACAAACAGTTAAGGGCTCAGGCCCTCAGGCAGGGGCTGAGCAAACAAACAGTAAGTTCAGGGGCTCAGGCCCTCAGGCAGGTGCTGAGCAAACAAACAGTAAGTTCAGGGGCTCAGGCCCTCAGGCAGGGAGGAGGAGAGACTGCCACCCGGCGTGGGGTGGCAGGGGGGAACACAGGCCCACCCACTCCACTGTGTTCCAGCCCGGGGCCCTATCAGCAGCAGTCCGTCTGCTGCTGGGTCAGTGGGGATCCTGACCGCAACACACTGACATGGGTTCGGGGTCTGCTATCCCCGGGTCACTTCCCATCTCCTCCTCCATGGGTACCTGCACATCCTGAGCCTCGTCTGCCATGTCCCAGACCATAGACTCCTCCGGGCACCGAGCGCTGTGTAGGTTGGTCGGTTCCTCCGGACCCTCGGCGGAGGGAAGCTCAGGCCGCTCCTCAGGATACCGGGCTCGGGGCCAGCTCGGCCAGTCCTCCTCAGGATACCGGGCTCTGGGCAGGCTCGGCCAGTCCTCCGCAGGATACCGGGCTCTGGGCAGGCTCGGCCAGTCCTCCGCAGGATACCGGGCTCTGGGCAGGCTCAGGCCAGCGGGAGCTCGGGCACCAGCGTCTGGCCTCTCCCGCTGCTGGCCAGCAACTGAGCGCTGTGGCTTGGCCTTTATACTTCCTGACCCGCCCCTTGACTTCCGGGGGGCGGGGACAGGCGGCGGTGACTCCGCCCACTCTGGCGGCTGTTCTGGCTCGTCCCTCACAGGGGCGGCTGGGAGCCAGGCCGCCTCGCTACAGACTTCCATAAATTTATTCTGTGAGGCATTCGGATACTACGGTATTGGGGACCATGTGAGTAGCTGATGTATTTTCTTTTCCTCTTTTAAAAGAAGGTTGATGTTTGAGTGGGAAATACACTTTATCATTGTGCACCTTCATATATAGACTTGAATTACAGTAGTTACATCAGTCTCAGAAAATAGAAAGATGCAACATTATAGTCAATAGTGTAGCAGCTTTTGGAGCTCCCTCCGCACCCAAACAATTTAAACCAGGATTTCTTTTCTACACTGGCAGCTACTAATGAAGGGTGAATGGGGCTTGAAGGAGGGGATTTAACAGATGGGGTTATTTCTTTAAAGAAATAAAAAGCCTCCATAGAAGTGGCCTCTTTTACCTCCCCCAGCCTCTCTGTCTGTTGTGGTAGCGGAGAGAAGAGAAAAAGTAAAACTTCAGGGCAGCACTATATAGCACAGTCAGGCGAGGGAAGGGCTGGCAGCATCTTCAGCACAGCAGCACCAGATAATGCAGTCCAGGGAAGAAGAAGCCTCCAGTTCTTAATACTCCTTATCCTGAAGTAAACAGTAGTGCAGAGAGCCGCACATGCTCACAGGATGCCTTTTCAGTCCTCTTTGGGGGCTAGGAACTCTAGTCCCAAAGAATCATGAGTCGCTGACATGCATCCACCTCAGCAGGAGTCTCCATCACAATGATGGATAAAGTAATCTCCGTGAATTGGCCCGAAAGCACATAGGTAGTTCGGACCCAGGTTCCATTTTTCCCAAACTCCTGGCAGGTAGATTATTGCAATAAGGATGGTGCTATTTTAAATGCTCATATTTTTGCAGCTATGAGGGTTCACTGCATGCTTTCATATGTGTTTTTTATATATCACTGACTATTAGTTTTGAGAAACCAAAACCAGGCTGATGATGTTTTGCAAAACCAAAACAATGAGGTCTTACAAAACCAAAACCATCCTGGCTTCTGCTCATCCCTGTTAAATTGTTAGGTACAATATAAGAACAATTAGTATTTGGATTACGTAAAGGAAAAACTGATAATAGTTTGCTAAATATGTCCCTCACTCCCTTCTGGATTCCAAGGGAGGAAAATAGTGGACCCTGTGCAAACAAATATTAATGTTGTGTTAATAGTAGTTTGCACAGGTCCACTGTTGTGTGTGCCATTGCCATCCATAGCAAAGGTGAAACATGATATACAGTACACAGACACAGCCAAGAGTTGTGCAAAACTGAACAGAAGTGTTCGAGGCAGGAAAATTTTGGGGTATGCAACAAATAGGTAAGAAAATGCTAAAATTGAATAGTGGAGAACCACAATGAATACAGTGCATAAAGATAGGGGTGTGGGTGTGTGGCCAACTGCCTATGTCACAATACAGCAGTGGCCAGAGTCCTACATAACACTGCCATGAAACTTTGCAGAATGATTTGTCTAGCACTAAACACCAAGAGCCAAGGTAAAGTCATGATGCCTGGAAAGTGTAAGGCAAACACAGACCAATCATTAAGAACAGAGCCATATTTTTTTGGTTGTATAGCACACACCAACATCCACTTAGAAAAGGCCATGGATAAACAAGCAGTGACCTGTAAGCAACCTCAAAGTAAGATGCTTAAAGCCAGACAGAGAAGCAATATGATCACCAAATTATGCTTGGGGCAGGACCTGAACCCAGGAACTCCTGGGTCATAAGGTCACATATATATAGTCATATGCTGTGCCCTCTTCCATGTATGGATTCTCTGTAACTTGAAGTCTTTAAATCATGTTTTGAGGACTTCAGTAACTCAGCCAGAGTTTATGGGTCTATTACAGGAGGCGGGGTCGGGGGTCGGGGGTGAGTTCTATGGCCTGCAATGTGCAAGAGGTCAGACCAGATGATCATGATGGTCCCTTCTGACCTTTGAATCTATGAATCTATAGTAGAATTCTGTGAAGTATCCTATCAGGGTCATTTCAATGACAAAGATAAGATTAGATAAAGACTTTTCACTAAGCTTTACACATGTGAGACATGGGCAGGCTCTAACCACAACCACACCGATACAAAAATTGTGCTGGCAAGAGACCCGTAATGCAGACATGTGGAAAGATGTTGAAACAGCAGCACAACTTCTAATTCTATCAAACATGCTAAAGAGCCACTCCTATTTGGCATACAAGCAAGTCAGTGAAGGGTTGTGAAATATCTGCAAGTCATTTAGCATACAAAATATGTACAAAGGGCACAAAGTAAATCAACTATGCACACACTCATAGTCAGTATACGTGACCTGAGCTGTTTCCTGTAGATTGCTATAAGAAGTCAGCAGGTAGGACTATGAGACATAAACACTATTATCCACAAGTGGAAATGTGCATACAATTAATCCCACAGGCCATACCATCAGGCAAGTGCCTTCTCACAGTGATAACACACAATCAAAACCTCACACCCATATCATCAGCACTTCCTCTCCAAAGGACCCACAGGCATATCATATGCCACATCCATCCTCTGGTAAGGATCAGTACAGCATTGTTATCCATTATATAAACACTCAGACTACTTGTATAGTATGCCTTGCCCATTAAATGTCATCAACACTACAACAGGTTAGTTGGCTTCTTCTTTTGACCCACCTTATTACCTACCAGACAGGGGAACCCTGCAGAGAGATGCTAATTGATTCCCTATTGATTTACTGTAGCAAGTGCAGCACGTTAATACCTTGGACATAATAGAGGTGTGAGTGGCCTCTGAGTAATCCTAAGGGAGGAACAACTGAGTTTAGTAGGAAGGATTGGACTGATGTTCATATTATTTATTTGAACCTCCACAGTATGTTGGGACAGCTTTGTGGCAGGATGCTCACAAACTCATCTGACACAAGTAGCTGAATAGCAGTTTAATCACATTCAACCAGTATGGAGTGATAGAGAGACCTTTATCCTGAAAGTGGGGTAAACTGCAGCACAGTTTTTGCTACAGGCTCAGCCAAGTTCACATATCTGGTATAGTTGTATTGAATTCCTTTCTTCACAGTCATGCTTAACAAGCATGAACTGCATGTCCTCTTTTTTTTCCACAGCTCCTCCACTTTAGCTTATTAAAAAATATTGCTCCAGTTCATGTGATGATCCCACACTACAAAAATATTAATTCCCTCCATCTCTTTGATGTCCTCCTATCATCATCATTACCTATGGGCTGGTCCTTCCTTCTTTTATGAGGCATGTCAGAAGAGTTGCTCTCCTCAAACTTGTTGGGATCAAGGAGACGCGGAGTCAAGAGGTTTGTCAAGCAGGCGTCCCGAGCTCTCTTGAGCTGGGGTTTTTATTAGTAATTAGATCAAAAGGCATGAGATCATAGTTACTTGTAACATATTGATTGGTTCACCCATAGCCATCTCCCCTTGTGCAATAAATCATGATTGGTGAAGGGACTACGTGAACTATTCAAGGGGACTACGTGAGCTATTGCCTAGTCTATGCTTAATCAATAACCTGAGCATAGCTTTACCTTGCATTGCTTTACCTTGAGAATAAGCCAGGAGTAAATGTAATAAACACGTGTGTGGTTTGCCAGCACAGCATGTTTCACTACACAAACTGTCTGCTGTTTCTCTTGGTGGATACAAACATCAGTGCAGTATCCACTCTTCCTTCTGGTAAAGTTCCTTCTTGTGAATAAAACTCAGCAGTGTCTGGATTTCAGGCCCAAATACAGTATGATCCCTGAGGGCTTCTTGGAGATAATTACCAAAATGACAGGGTGGGGACAGCTTTATTATAATAAAATAGCCAACTCTTACAGAACAGTGAAACTTCTGCTAGTAAGTTTTTGTACCAGGTGAAATCATGGCCCCATTGAAATCAATAGCAAAGCTCTCATTGACTTCAGTAGGGCCAGGATTTCTCCCATAGTGCTTTCTAATCACGTCAGTTAAGTCCTTGCAGATCATGTCATCCAGTGCTTGAGGGAAATTTAGTCTGTGAGGACTACAAATATCAAATCAATAATTAGGAAAGTAGATTATGAAAAAAATATGTCTTCAGTGTATATTGTTGTAGCCTTTATACCTAAAGTTCAAAAAACTCACCTTTTAATCACAGTGTAACCCAGCCATTTTTACCTCTTTCATTTATCCAAAGACCTTTTCCTTTCTGCTATTACTACTACTACTACTACTTATTTTTTTGTATTAGAGTAGTGCCTAGAGGTTCCAATCCAGGTCAGAGCCTCACTGAGCTAGGCTGTGTATGTATTTATAGTTAGAGACAGTCTCTGACCCAAGGAGCTTAGAATTTCTAAATAAAAAAGGCATACAAAGGATGGGAGAGGAAACAGAAACTGAAAGGTAAGGTGACCTATCCAAGTTCACACAGCAGATCAGTGGCAGAAGCAGGAGTAGAACCTAGGACCATGTTGCCTCTCTGTTGCTGTTGTAGTGATCATGCTGCTGTTATAAAAGAGATCCTATCCTCATCACAAGTTATTTTCTTATGTCTCCTCATCCAACCAAGCCAGTCATGCCTGTTTAATTCCCTACAATGACTTTAATTGGATGAGGCTAATATTATTCATTAATTTGTTTTTGGCAACCCCCAGATTTTTCTACTGAACTATTTATTTCATATGAGGCAGTTTTTTTTTGTTTTGTTGTTGCTTTTGGAACCTGTAAGAAATGTGTCCCAGATATAACAGGCCACATCAGACAAATGCTTCTCCTGGAGAAGTTTGGTGTGTTATTGAGCAGTGAAACAGTTCACAATGTTTTAAGTGGTCATAACTGGGCTGCAAAGATAGCACATGTTTAAGATGAAAAGTTACCCCTCTCTTTACTGCTTCAGTTTATCTGAATGAAACCTTGGCAACACAGTGGAGTGGGTTGGGCTGGTCTCTGACGGATACTGTTGTCACCACCAGAACTTCATTTGTGTTTAGCGAGAGTTCATATTTTGAACAAATATAGAAAATTCAGCAACACGAACCTAAATCTATGGATCCCTAATAAAGATGCTTAACATCTACATAGTAGTTTTCATATTCAAACTGCTTTATGGCCATTAAGTAACTAAACCTCACTTAGACCCCTGTGCAATAGATAAGTAAATATTCTTAATGCTACTTCACAGATGAGGAATCCCAAGTGAAGAAATGAAGTGATTTACCCAAAGCCATACATCAAATCACGGGGCAGCACCAGGAATACAGCCAAGATTACAGCCACAGATCTTTTCCGTGATACACTGCTTCCCACACTTGAGTCCTCTTTAGATTTTCTGTCAGTTAGCTTCAGTCATTACTGGCCAATGCTAACCCTCCATTTCCCTTTACAAACACCTGATGTACTGAAAGCATCTGCTATACACAGGTCTTTTACTCCTGCTTTATCATTTTATTATTGTTAAGGATGACCATACATTCAGAACTCAGTAGGTATACATGGAGCTTTGCAGACACCAGAGAAGATAAGGACCCTGATCTAATGATCTTAAAATTCTCATTTGTACATATTTGATACATTGGATTGGCCTAAACCACAAATCTGAGTCTAGATTGAGACTTTTCTAAAGTTTGGGGGATTTGACTGTAGAGATTTTAGAGATAAAGGTCAGCTGTGAAGTTCAGATCTTCATTGCTGTTGCCAGTTATTCTGGCCTGGAGTGCTGGAAGGTGGTTCTCTGAAGCCAGGACAGCTTCATGAATCCACCCTAACAGTGCTGCAGATGCATTTGGTTAACACTCTTTTTGGATACAGATCCCAGGCTAAACCTGACCCATAAACAGTGCTGTGCATGCTGTACTACTCAAGGAAGCCTCCGTTATAGCTTCATAGCCTCTGTCTGTTTCTGAAATAAAGTCTGCTCTTTGTCAGAAGCAACATGCTGCCATGGTGATAAATGATGAGCTCCCCTGTCTGAAATGTTAATAGCCCCCTGAATTCCTGCAAATTTATACTCATCTGCACAGTGCCAATTTCAGCAAGAGAAAAGCAGAGGTATATAAAAGCTTAAATATACAGTCGCTCTTTAGCCTCAAGCATGACTAATTATGATGACTGAGAACAATCATTAATATATTAAATTGTCTGTCTGTATATCTTCACACCTGGATAATGGATAATATTCTATAAATAAACAGGATTGTAATGAAAATATTAATTGGAATAAAAAAGCCTGCATGTCTTTTTAAAAACCTTATTTCATGGATAGCAGCACACACCTCCCTTTAGGTGAGTGTGTCATAACTGTGACACACATACCGAAAACAAGTTCATAAGAGCTCACTCCAGCTGCCAGGTCATGCCATGGAATTACACATGCTTCTTGCTAGGTTGTCTGTTTTTTGTAGTTAAGTTAGTTTATGTTTTTCTAGTGTTTGCTGTTTAGAAAGGAATGTTTTTATTGAAGGCCTTTATGATCACCACCATCCACCTGACTGAGTAGGATTGGACTGAGTTTCCACAGGGTCTGTCCACGCCACGCCTCACTTGGCAGGAGAGGTTGTTTTTGAGTGACATGAGGCACAGGAATGTTTACCCCTCGAAGGGCTGATTACGTTGCTTCCAGAGCATCCGTAGTATCTAGATGGGTGTACATGTATATGTAGTGAAGTGAGTATAACAAATAAACACTGGATGTTGATCTGAAAATCAGGCCCTAATTGACTTGTTTAAGGAAACAAAAGGAGCCTCTGACACGTTTAATTAGCTCAGGAATTCCTGGCTCCCAATCCTGTGCTCAGGCTGGTAGACAATCTCTCATTCATATTCAAGTTAGATAAAAAAAGCCATTATGGAGATATAAACATTAAAACAAACAACAATAATATTTCACAGGAAGTTCAAACTAATTTTCACTTGAACTGTAAACAATATTTTTGATGCCTGGTCTGCAATTATTTTAACACGTTGAGATTTATTCTTGAGTAGCAAAATAACAGTTACATAAGGGAATGGTCAGGGTGCTCCTGATGAGGCACTGTGTGATTGTGCTTATATAACACATCAATTGCCAATTTCTAGTAAAAAAGATTGTGGTGGTTACTAATAGCATTTGGGGCACTGGGCAGATACAGGGGTCAAACAGTGGTGAAAAATTCTCATCCAAGCTACAGTGGTGGCAGAGCTATTCCAAGAGGCTACTTCAGCCCACAGGCCCTTTCATAGTTCCCATCCCCCACAAACATAGGTGCTGGAACTAGGGGTACTGCCACATCGCCTGGCTTGAAGTGGTTTCCATCATATACAGGCTTTACAGTTTGGTTCAATGGCTCTCAGCACGCCCACTATACAAATTGTTCTAGCACCCCTGCCCACAGAAGGGGCGGATGAGAGGATCCACATAGCAGTGTACCCTCTGGTCTTCCCCTTTCTGTTTCCTTCACTTGTGTAAGCTCCTCCCACTCCACCCCTGCTCAGAGAAGAGTGCTATGCCATGCAGGAAACTGTACACCCACTGTACAGTCCACCCTGCATGGCCAATGGAACCACACTGATGGTGTGGCGATTGATGGTAGTGCTGCTTGGAAGACCTCTGTGACTGCCGAGGAGGAGCTGGATTTGGCACTTAGAAATATGAGCTTTTCCAATAGAACATTTTACTAGAGAGCCTTTATGAAATCTCACATCACACAAACACTTTTTGCTATTATGGTAGAATCCCTCTTAAAACTCAATTTAACAAGCACTATAAAGTTGCCCACAGGCCATAATGCTTGAGAAAATATTTGACCTACTTCCCTGCTTTAAATCCACTTTGTATTCAAATCCATTTTTACTTTCTAAATAATACTTGCCCCCTCACTGGGCTGGCATAAGACTTAATGACTGCAAAGAGCTTTGAAATCCTCAGATGGACAATGCTATACAAATTCAAAGTCCTACTTATTATTTTTAATTATTCTTATTATTGCTGTACAAAAATAAGGAACTGTAGTCTCATAAATCTTGTACTCTCCCATAAATTTCCCCACATGGCTCCCTTCAGACTAACTCCCGCATACCAAGTGCACCATTAAATTAGGCTTGAATAAAGACTGGGAGTGGATGGGTCATTACACAAAGTAAAAACTATTTCCCCATGCTAATTTTCCCCCTCCTGTTACTCACACCTTCTTGTCAACTGTTTGAAATGGGCCATCCTGATTATCACTACAAAAGTGTTTTTTTCTCCTGCTGATAATAGCCCACCTTAATTGATTAGTCTCATTAGAGTTGGTATGGCAACACCCATTTTTTCATGTTCTCTGTGTATATATATATCTTCCGACTATTTTCCTCTGCATGCATCCGATGAAGTGGGTTTTAGCCCACGAAAGCTTATACCCAAATAAATTTGTTAGTCTCTAAGGTGCCACAAGTACTCCTGTTCTTTATACTAAGTGCAGTCACTAATCCAACTGTAATCATTATCACTGTGTGCTTTGCCTTCACAAATTAAACTTCCCTTTAAGGTTTCCAGCAGTGTAGATGTTCTGGTGCCATCCCACTCTTCTGCTGCTACTCTCGCTCCAGATATAAAATAGGTTCAGAATGCTCAATCAGAGTCTGAACCATACTGAGCTTACCTCATAAACACTGATCCGATGCTATCTGTAAGGCTGAGTGGAGAATCATCACTGGGCTTTTGGAAGCTGTTCTGATTCTCATAATGAAAAACAGTCTCATCCAAGGAATGCCTTTTTCTCACCATTTTAAGGGAATTAACTGCAGAATTCAACAAATTCAGCACAAATTGCTGATCTCCAAAGTGATCCTTTAAAAGCTCAGCCTTTCACTGCGGTAGGAAGTGCATTCTTCGCGTGAATCCAGCTCAAGCTAGTTTTTTTTTTTTTAAATCTGTTAATAAGTAACATATTAGCATGACATCACAAGGTGGTTTTCCGTTTGTCCACAGTGCTTCATATACTTGTTCCAAACAAGTCATACTGTGTGGTGTGATATGACTTTAGAACTTATTACTGCTAGTCCTATTACCTAGCTTGTATATACTACTTTTCATATGTAGCTCTAATACTAATAGTAATAATTTCTGCCATTTAAATAAAGAAAATGAGGGTATATAAAAGAATTGCACTTTTTCAAATAGTATTTCCTTGACAAAGTTAGCATCAGAAACAAACAGAAATACGCTCTATCATATGGACTATTTTAATGGATTATCAGCCTGACTCTAATTACCCAGAGGGAAAAACAAAGTATACTTTATATACGATATAAGCTACTATATTTAAATCATTTGGCATGTCAAAGCTATTTTATTGCACACCCACATTAACATATGTATATATGTGTGTATAATTATCTATATATGTACATGTTTTAAAGTGAAGACATTGCAGCTCATTTAAATATGGATAAGCCTTTAACATTCAAATCACCAGATAACAATGAAGCATGAGCAGTTTGCCTAACCTTTCTTTCCAGAGGGAGCTGACAACCATTAACTGCAAGCTGCACAGTTTCCTGTTTGCTGAAGATGGTGGTAATTATTGTATATAAGAAAACTATGTACGTGGTGGAAAAAGTTTGTTTTAAATATAACTTCTTCAATCATCCTGGACGAAGGCATCAGTCCATGCAGACAGACCCTTATGTCTGTATAGAGTCCCTTTATCTTCAGCCTGGATAGAAGGGTCTAGCCATGAGGATTCCATTGCCTGATGGATTCTAAATCTATGAACCTGACTTCTTATTCTAAAGTTCCATAGACAGATTCTTTAACAATGCAAATGGCAATGAATTTGGACTATTCAATCAAAATAAATGTTTAAATTATGATTTTCTGTACAATTTACTCTTGTTTCTTTGTATAACTAACACCCCCCCAGCCTCTTAGTTTTAGAAAACAAAAATCTCTTTTGTGATCAATGCGAAGCAAACTGTAATTACATCTACTATAAATGACAGAAACAACAGAGGGGAAAACAAGCTATGACAACACCATGATTATCACCACAAGGGAGGAAGTAAAGATCAATACAAAACAGCACATCCCTTTGGAGGTGAAAACTCAAAATCAATTAAAAAGTATTAAAGAAAAGATAAGGAAGCTAGGTTCACTGTGATACAAGAACAAAATATGAGAAACAGAAATACATATCAAACACAAAATTGACAGGTAAAAAGATTGTAAAAAGATTGTAGACAGAATTTTATGAAATGAAGTTTTAAAAAATGAGTGAAATCTGTACTTTTGATCTCCTTAAATATTGTCTGTGCAATAACAGACAAATGATCTCCCCCAAAAAAGGAAGTTATTTTAACTTTTCTGCTTCCCTGAGTTAAACTTTCTGGAATTCCAATAAGTTAGTTCTTTCCAGAACTATATTTTACATCTTTGGATTCCAGCCATCCAGATCTTTTAGTTGCCCGGGGTTCTGCTGGATGGAATTAGCTTACAATCACCGGCTGATTAGCCATACAGTATCTCTGCACTTTATTCCTCTTCTTGGAAAACAAACAGATAAAAAGGTACCCTTCAACAAACAGAGCAAAACCATGACAATGCCATTAGTTCCTTAAAGGAGACTAAAGATTTAATTAAAAAAGAGGGTTGAAGTGACCAAAAGAACAAAGCCATGGCCAATTCGCCCCTGGTCATGGTTTAGCCACTTCTGTTTCCCACTACTCCTAGTTTGTTCAGAGGCTGGGTGGCTGCTGCTGCATCAGTTTGACAACACAAGCACAGATGTCTAGTCTTTCCAAGCCCCAGAATTAAAAAATTGTGCATCAGGCAGGGTAAGCTCCCGACTATTCTTCAGAGCTGGTTTCTTGGCCAACCATCTTACTAGAACTGAGTCTGAGCCAGCTGTCTTTGAGCCAGAGCCCTGCTTCACTCAGACATTTCATGCTTGCTATAGATCCATAGTGTTTGAAACAGTGAAATGAAATCAACTCCAGTGTGGAATGGCAATATCATGTTTTAGGTAACAGAGGTAGGTGTATGGAACTGCATGAAACATGGAACCCTAGTGTTGTACACAAAGCACAATGTCACTGGCAGAGACACGTGAACCAAGCGTAATGCGTGGAATAAACACCATGATGTACTAGATGATGATTTGTACCATGACTGTCAGTAAAACACCAGCCACAACTACATCCAACAACAGTAACAGGAGCAGACCAGCTGCAATATAATTAAGCTTGGAAGGATTAAGTTTTCATCAGTAAACGTTGGTAAATGCTGATTTCACCGTGCACACAAAAACTGATGAAAACATATTTCCACCAATAATAATCAAAAGTCACAGATAGGCAAAGTAAGAGTTGGATTTGAGGATATTTACTTCATATATTTTGACATGTGCTGTTGACAATTTGTGTTTCTATGCTTATAAAGCTTTAACTTTTTGAATCACAATGTCGGACCCTCCCACCTAATTTCCTGCAACTGTGAAAATTTAAATAGAAACAAATAGAAAAAATGTTTAAAAATAAAACATATTAATCAAAATTATATAAAAAAAATCAAATTCTGCCAACCCTAAATATGACAATACAGCAAAGACCTAGCAAGGAGACCTGAATTTAAGGCTTATTCAAGCCGGCTGAAGTGAATAGAAAAATTCTCATTAACTTCAATGAGTTTTGATCAGGGCCTTTATCAGAGCAGCACAACCATGACTGAGGCTACATCTACACTACAGGGGGGGGTCGATTTAAGATACGCAAATTCAGCTACGCGAATAGCGTAGCTGAATTCGACGTATCAGATCCGACTTACCCTGTTGTGAGGACGACGGCAAAATCAACTGCCGTGGCTCCCAGTCGACGGCGCTTACTCCCACCTCCGCTGGTGGAGTAAGCGCGTCGATTCGGGGATCGATTGTCGCGTCCTGACGAGATGCGATAAGTCGATCCCCAAGAGATCGATTTCTACCCGCCGATTCAGGCGGGTAATGTAGACCTAGCCTCAGACAGTCCTGTGCAGCAACAATGAGCCCAGCCTGTAGAGAAGAAGCACAGGAAAAAAACAATAGAAAAACGGAGGCACCTACACCAATCGATAAACACAGCTGGAACAAATCATGGGTTTGATTGCTTTGATTCTCTCAGGAAGTGGATAGAGGAGCATTTATAGAGACAAAGAAAGAGAAGGAGCTAAGCAGGCCTAGGAAATTTTAGAACGCGTAAAACCTTTCCTTTCTTCTCTTCCACAAGAAATATTATTTTTTTTCATTTTTCTTTCTTTGGTGCCTACAAGCCCCAGTCACAATCATAGCCTCATTGTGCTAAGCAATGTATAAACATATTGTACTGTACGGTCCTTGGCTAGAAGATTTTATAATCTAATTTTAAAACAAGACATAACTAAGTGAGTTTAACAAACAATAGAAGGGAGGACAGGGAAGATCACCTTGCTACATAATAGCACATACCTTGATAAATCAGACTGAATTAAGTGGGTGGGGGATAACTTTATTTTAATAATTATTTTGTTGTTTCCCATTGCTTATCTTTTTTAAATTTCTGTTTTTACTAGAAGAATTCCCTTCCTCCAAATCTCTACTCTTGCCTGTTTCTAATTTTTTTTAACTGTATCTTAAAAATTCCTTCCTCTATTCTATCATTAAGAAAATAAACAAACAATGCAGACAAAATATCTCAAGGAGTTCCCCGGCTATCACCTTTTCTTCTTGACCATGGTCCTCTCAAAATGCAGTCACTGCTCTTTCCCCTCAGAAATAGTATCACATATGTCTACATACATGTAGCAGACTTAAATTCAATATACTTGGGTTTCTTCCTGCTTCAGGAAGAAAGAACTTATAAACTCTGTACATTATTGTTTGTTTAGTAGACTGCACCTTCAAATCAATTGTATTTTGATATTTACTGTTTGGAAAGGGTGTGCTTACCTATTTTTTGTCTCCTTTGTTTGATTAATTTCATCACTGCCAGGGCTCTCTCTTGGGGGATACAGGAACTGTTGTATATCCCCCTTCCTACATAGAGCACTAATTGCTATATCTACCAAGTGCATCGATTGAATCCAACTATCTCCCATCTTTCTGTCACTTACCACTTATCACAATTTACCACAGTCTCTTCCACTTTCGTATTTAGTAATTGTGCATAGTGCTTTGCCTTTGATATGAAGGGTGAGGTTGCATAGCCTCCTTGCTGGTCTCATTTGATTTAACTGTGTTAGTACCAGACCTCTGGCCAGGGCACTTTTGAAGAACTGTGGCTATATCTACACAGCAAAGAAAAACCTGTAGTTGGCCTGTGCCAGCTGACTCAGGCTTGCAGGGTTTGGGTCTGTGGGACTGTTTTGCTGTGTAGACTTCTGGGCTCGGGCTGGAGCCTGGGCTCTAGGACCCTACAGGGTGGGCCAACCGCAGTTTTTTTTTTTTTTTTTGCTGTGTAGACATACCTTGTGTGTTCCGTGTCTCATCATTCCCATATACAACATTATTTCTTATACCTACTAAATACATTTATTGGTCTCTGATTTTCTGTCACCACCTATCACTATTCACAATAGCCATTAGCACATATTTTTATAATTAATAGTAATTTTATGTGTAAGTTCACTCATAGTCCTAATTGGGAAGGGCATGACAAAGCATAGAAAATCAGGCAATTGCACTTTTCCTTGAGGTCCCTTTGGAGTTGGTTTAGCTATTCAAAGATGAGTCTGAAAAGTGGAAAAGCATTTGAGGGAATGAATGGGCTATGGGATTTGTAGAGATGTAGAACATTTCATTTCTAGGTCACTGGGTTAATTCTAACCAAGTTATTGGTGACAAGAAGTTGTCTCCGCTTCCTGCTTGTTCGGTGGCCAGTGTGAAATGTGTTAGTGTTCTCAAGCCAGTCATTGTCCACAGATGACAAAACCACCACCCTGATTGTCACTAATTGCCACCTTTGTAAGCATTCCCAGGTAAGAGGCTTAAACAGATTGAATGACATAAAGACTGATTCCCTGTCACCTTTATTAGAACTCCTTCATCCAGAACATGATTGAGGCACATTGGTGGGGCAATGTATGGAAGCATGCACTAGTGCTGCTGTGTTTTTTTGGGGGGGAGGATAAATATGGGACTTTAAACTCCACTCTGTTAATTGGCAACGAATGCTAGTATTAAATTCACTTGAAAGATTGATCCATTGGTTTTCATGCCACTCATCCTCTTCCTTTGCACATTATTATTTATTTATTTGTATTACAGTAGTACAGAGAGGTCCATCAGGGCCACATTCTCCTAGGTACTGCATAGACTTAAGAAAGACAGCTTCTACCTCCACAGAATTTACTGTTTAAGTTTAAAACAAGATGAAGCAAGATGAAATAAATGAGGGACAGGGTGTGGCAAGAGAACATTATTTTTTCATAGACCTACTATGTAATATAATCAGAAGGATTCTTGAGATATAGGCAGTTTCAATAAAAGCAGATTACTGTACAATACTTTGTAATTTAAAAGAGAATTGCCACATCTATTGTTGAAATTAGAAACCCATGATACCCAAGTTATAGATAATCACAGAAAAGGCCCCTTTAAGGTAACAATATTTAGCATTTCTGTGGCATTTTTCATCTGAGGAAATCAAAGTATATTACAAAATTAGTTAATGAAGTACCTGCCGCCCATGGGAGCTGGGTGAAAAATATGTTGTTTTATCTCCATTTTACAGTTGGGTAGATTGAAGGACAGAGATTTAAGGGTGGATTTTTTCAGAGTGCTCAGCAGAGGTCTAATGACAGTCCATTGACTTCAGTGGGAACAGAGTTCCTGAGTGCTTTTGAAAATCTTACCCTCTACTGACTTGCCCAAAGTCACAAAGCAAAGTCAATGATACAAGTGGGAATAGAACTCAAAATTCCCACTCCTCTGCTCTAACCACAATACAGCACGCCTTCCCTTGAGTGACTACTTTGTGTCATGAATTACTATAAAAAAAGAGCTAAAGAGAAAGCAGAGCTCTTTTTGGCTCTGCTTGCAGTTGACAGCATTACTAGCAGGAGCTGAAGCATAGTTCTGGTCTATTCATTTCTGTACAAATCCCTAAGGTGGTGGTGACAGGGGTTAGATTTTTAACGAACTGCTTTACACAGCTCCACTTTAATCTCCTAATGGCATTTCCCCCCCCCCAATCCCTTGCAATGAGATTGAAGAAAGATATAAAATAGATGAAATTAATGCTACAGAATTGGGAACTTGCAAGATAACATTGGTAAAATAAAACAAAACACATTAATCATTAATATATATTCCCAAACATTTTTACATAAGAAAGCATGTTTAATCTTTGCATAAAAATCTGCTTTTGTGTTACAAACATCATTTCATACTTTCTGGTGATTACACAGCTAATGATTTAGAATCAGACAATATTTTCTTCAGTATAGGGTATTACTCGCTATGGAATTACCATTTTCTGTAGTAAAAATAGACTGGCTGGTAAGCTGGTATCTAACTCACTGGCAAATGGAATGGCAATCTCCATCTTTTAAATTTAAACTACAGCAAGGGGTGGGCAGAGGAATAGGAATTTTGAGTTCTACTCCTATTTGTATAATTGACTTTGCTTTGTGACTGTGGGCAAATTCATGATGACATGCCAGAAGACCTCAATGCTTTATTTATACCTTATTGTCCAGGATACAGGTAGTGTATATGTAAAATGGGACACAATATTGCCATGCTTGCAAACATTGTTTTGAACTACAAGCTGTTCTTTAGAATAATAAAATTAGCATTAAACTTTAATCTGTCTTCAGGGTAATGAAAACCAACAGAAAATATTGCGACCTGTATTAAGAAGCGAGAGAAAAATCTTTTTCCAACACTTAATGAATGAGGCAACTAGATTTCTGTTCAAAAATAATTAGTTTTGCAGTCACTGTTTCCCCCCTCCCTACTTAACAAACAGTCTGTTAGTGACTTTCTATATAGTTAAAACTAATTGAAAACTCTGTAAATTGGTATATTTGAAGAAATTAAGTTATAATTTGCAAAATTATTGATTTTTGTTAATGTGTTATAATTATAGCCATAACCAGTTCTTCAGCTTATGTCATTTTTAAGTAGTATCATTCTAACATTAGAGGTGACTCAACCAATCATTACCATTCCTCTTTAGGTAATTTATTATTTATTATTTGTGTGACTGACTAGGGCTCCTAGCGCCTAGGAGCCCTAGTCATGGACCATGGGCCATTGTACTAGGAACTGTACAAACAGAACAAAAAGATGGTTCCTGCTCCAAGGAGCTTACAATCTAAGTATAAGACAAGAGACGACAGATGCATACAAACAGGCCGATGTCAATGAGACAGTATTTGTCAGCATGGTGGGCCACTGTCTCTGCACACCAGCACCCTAGTCATTGTCAAGTTTTCTGTAGGCATCAAGGAGAGTTTTGAGGAGGAATTTGAAGATGGACAATGAGATAACTTTGTGGATGTTTATGGGAAGTGCCTCCCAAGCATGTGGGGCAGCATGGGAGAAAGCATGAAGTTGCTTGTTTGTAAATGTAACGTGGGCAACAGAGGCTGAAATCATGGGCCAACTGGAGGCAAACATTGACAGCTCAATAGCAAATAAGAATTGATAGATAGGATGGGGATTGACTGTGAAGGGCCTTGAAAATGAACACCAGCAACTTATGTCTGATGCAATAGAGAAGGGGGAGCCACTGAAGGGATGCAAAAGGAGAGGTGACGCAAGGGCTGTTTTAGCCATGTTGAGCTTGAGCTGATGGCTAGTCATCCACAAGGAGATGTTATAAAGAGAGGCTGAGATTTTAGTTCCACGCTGTAACTTTTTGTTTGAAATGAGGCAGTGGTGTTGAGGTTGACTATATGCATACGTCAAGAGTTCTCATTACTAGGTTACTTGAGTATCTGTACACAAACAGAAAGAACACTGGATTAGCTCCATGCCACTAGGTCTGACACATCAGGTTTAGCTCTCTTCCCAGCTGCATCCTTGATTCAGAGCACAGATGCTGCTGTACTTTTCCAGTGATAGTCTATAATTGCCATCTTGAGTTCCTCTTTTCCAATTCTATCCTAGATGCTCACCAATCTGGCTTCTGCCCTCTATACTTCCCGGGAAGCACTCTTGCCAAAGTCTCTAATCACCTTTTCCTATTCAAATCTTGGGACCTGTACTGTGTCCTTATCCGCCTTGAACTCTCAGCTGTTGTTTACATCATTGCTTATCTTGATAACTTTTCCCATCTTAGCTTTTGTGATTCCATTCTTTCCCAGCTTGCATCCTACCTGTCGGGACCCTCCTTCCACATTTCATTTTGTAGGTCCTCTCCTCACCTCTTCCTCTTTCAGTGTGGATTCTTGTAACAGGGTGCTGGCCTAAGAGGCACTGAACCAGCCCCGTTAGCGCAGAACCTGCTAGCATAGCTCCCATAAAGGGGAACTGACTGGAGCTGGCAGGGTGTGGCTCATTACAGGAGCCTGAGAGCAATCACCTGAGAGCCTGCTGAGAGGAAGGCCTATAAAACTAGCAGGAAGGAAGTAGAAGGGGGGAACAGGAAAGTGAGGAGTGAGGGCCTGTTGCTCCCCACTAGCTGTAAGAGCAAGCTGTTCCCTAAGGGGCTACCTGCCTGATATTGAACTGTATATAGTTGTATATACGTGGTTGTGGGAAAATACAGGGAAATAAAAGGGCACTGGTGTGTGAAAGAGTGGTCTCCAGCGAATTTGTACCGTGAGCAATGAAGTGCTCATCTACAATTCTACAGGACTCCATCCTTGGTCCCCTCCTTTTTACATTCTTTGCCTTATTGCTGGGCAAAGTTATCACTTTACCTGGCTTCAACCATCATCTGTACACCAATGACTACACAAATCTATCCCTTCATTCTGTCTCCCTCTGTCCATACTCACACATAGGGATGCCAGTGCATCCTTGTTGAGTTTCATCACTATAACTGTAAGGAGAATTTGGACCATTGCTTTGTTGCCTTAAAATTTCAAAATCTGCAGCACATTCTTGAAAGAAAATTGTCCTCCTTTCGTGCAGTAGACCTGTGACGAATCTAGCCACATATATAAACTGGAAAAATGTAAAAAAAAAAGGGTCAGAATGAAGGATAAGAATATGATAGTAAGATATTCTGTGGGATACAATTCAGTACTTTTTTTTTCTAAGACTGCACAGCCGGTAAGTTAGTGAGAGACTGAATTCTGTAGTTAAGTAAAACTGAATTCTACCATCTGCTGAGTCCCAAATATGTGGCTAGCCAGACTAGCACCACCTAGTGGATTATAACTCTAACTTTGTTGGACTGGATGATTTTTGTCCCTCTTGCACGCTCAGGAGAATTACTACTTTCATTTTCAAAGGGCTGGAAAGGGATTTAGTTGAGTGAAGCCCATGATAATAGAAGTCACATGACTAAAATCTGCAGAGGCCTGGAACTTGATATTTTGATCCGGGAAGGTTTTGATTCACAGGAGCGCCCCAGGTGCCAGGGGCCCATCCCGGGTATGCCTTGCTTTTCCACCTGTAAGGAGCAGCAGCCCTAGAACCTGAGTTTGTGGATTTCTGCTTCCATGCTGCCACCTAACAGCAGAAACACTTAACAGGTCATGAGTCTCAGGTTGTGGCCCACAGAGGGCCCAATTGACAGGACATTCCCAATTGGTCTGGACATACTATTTAAGCCTGGGGAAGATACAGGAAGTTTGTCTGTTCAACTAGGCGGAACCTCAGCTAGCTGTTGCTACAGACCCTGCTTCCTCATGCTGCTCCTGACCCCTAGTAACAGAGGGGTAGCCATGTTAGTCTGTATCCACAAAAACAACAAGGAGTCCGGTGGCACCTTAATAACTAACAGATTTATTTGGGCATAAGCTTTTTTTTTTTTTTTGCTCCAATCCCTCAGACAGAGACAAACACCTACAACATCTCTATCAAGCATTCTTAAAACTACAATACCCACCTGGGGAAGTGAGGAAACAGATTGACAGAGCGAGATGGGTACCCAGAAATCACCTACTACAGGACAGGCCCAACAAGAAAATAACAGAACACCACTGGCCATCACGTACAGCCCCCAGCTAAAACCTCTCCAGTGCATCATCAACAATCTACAACCTATCCTGGAAAACGATCCCCCACTCTCACAAGCCTTGGGAGGCAGGCCAATCCTTGCTTACAGACAGCCCTCCAGCCTGAAGCAAATACTCACCAGTAACTACACACCACACCACAGAAACACTAACCCAGGAACCAATCCCTGTAACAAACCCTGTTGCCTACTCTGTCCCCATATCTACTCTAGCGACACCATCAGAGGACCCAACCACATGAGCCACACCATCAGAGGCTCATTCACTTGCACATCTACTAATGTGATATATGCTATCATGTGCCAGCAATGCCTCTCTGCCATGTACATTGGCCAAACCGGACAGTCTTTACGTAAAAGGATAAATTGACACAAATCAGGCATCAGGAATGGTAACATACAAAAGCCAGCAGGAGAAAACTGCAATCTCCCTGGACACTCAATAACAGATTTAAAAGTAGCCATACTTCAACAAAAAAACTTCAAAAACAGACTTCAAAGAGAAACTGCAGAGCTACAATTCATTTGCAGACTTAACACCATCAATTTGGGCTTGAATAGGGACTGGGAGTGGCTGGCTCACTACAAAAGCAATTTTCCCTCTCTTGGTATTGACACCTCCTCATCAATTATTGGGAGTGGACTACATCCACCCTAACTAAATTGGCCTTCAACATTGGTTCTCCACTTGTAAGGTAATTCCCTTCTCTTCGTGTGCCAATATATATTTATGCCTGTATCTGTAATTTTCACTCCATGCATCTGAAGAAGTGGGTTTTTACCCATGAAAGCTTATGCCCAAATATATCTGTTAGTCTTTAAGGTGCCTCCGGACTCCTCATTGTTCTCCTGACCCCTGATTCCTGACCTTAGCTTTTACTTCCTGGGCTCCGATACCTGGTTTCTGACTCAGTGTTGTCTCCTGCTTCTGACTTCTGATCTCGGCCTTACCTCCTGACACTGACTCCTGGCTCCTAATTTGGTCTTGACTCTGGCCCCTAGTTCCTGACCCTGGATTGACCCATGACTCCGCTTCCTGATGTCTGACTCTGGCTCTATCCTGTAGGCTAGCTGTGAACAAGCCAGCCTTGACACCACCCCAATGTGATCAGTAGTTTAAAGCCACAATCTGCCCTTGGTGTGTAATTAGCTTGATTTACACAAAAATACAGTACCTGTTTATGAGCATGTATCTATTCCAACCTGCTCTAAAACAAGCTCTGCACAATGAGTGGAGTCAAAAACTCACCCCTTTTCTGAAGTCTGGTTTATTAACAAATAAATTAACAATAAGATAATGTAAAATTTAGCTAAAGACTTCTTCTGAAACTTGGGCTCCTCCCAGGGTTTCTACCTCAGGACTGCTCAGCCCACATCCGATGTCCTCTTTCTCATTAGTGAACTATCTCACCACGCAAGTTAACAGGATCAATACCTGCTGACCAGTTGTTTCTGCAAACACCGCAGTCTGATACACTGATGAAGAGATCTTGTTTTACATCTATCCCTTCTCCTGCATTGTAATACATAAGAAAAGTCACTGTTAAGTAACAGAACAGTTCCAATGTTAAGATGTATGAATTTCTACTTCTGTATAATTTGTCTATATTACAGGGTTTATATAGGTGTGAGATATCTACATTAATCTTTCTATCAGGTAGACAGGAGAAAATGAGTGTAGATTGCATGTGAATACACGTGAAAGCTGAACAGTTGGTGTGCAAAATGAGCAATCAGCTCGTTTGTAAGTGAGGAAATCATTCCTTAGTCCAATGGTAACGAAATCAAAGAAGTAAATGATTGATTCTATATATGACTTGGGAAGAATCAATAAATAATAGAGATAAGTCCAAATTACAAAATTCAAATCTAGACTGGAGGTAAAAGTGGTATCAGTGAGGTTAGAATCTGGCCCAGCGTGTTTGTAATTTATTGGTGAAAAATGCTTGAAGGCTTTTGGGGTCTATAACAAAGCATATCTAAAAAACCAAAAGGGCAACATGCCTCATAGAAAGTACAAAGGGGGATCAAGGGAACACATAAGCCTCTAATATAAATACACACAAATAATCTATAAAAAGCAACAGAGGGTCCTGTGCCATCTTTAAGACTAACAGAAGTATTGGGAGCATAAGCTTTCGTGGGTAAGCTGCATCTGAAGAAGTGAGGTTCTTACCCACGAAAGCTTATGCTCCCAATACTTCTGTTAGCCTTAAAGGTGCCACAGGACCCTCTGTTGCTTTTTACAGATTCAGACTAACACAGCTACCCCTCTGATACTTGACACAAATAATCTAGAAAACATTAAAAAGGAAATAACACCTGAGCTTTCACCCATGGGACTTTACTTATATTTACTTATAATTTACTTATAACCTATATAGAGTAGAGAATTCTAGAATTATGAGGCCTTGATTGAGCACTACATCAGCACTACTCATCCTGCTAATTTAAGTGGCCTCGTGGGGGAAAAGTGAAAAGTAGAACAGGACTAATATCACAAAACATCTTTTGTAGGTGTCCACTTAGAATTAAATAATAACAACCTCTAGCTCTTCTCTATGTTTTATATCAGTAGTTTTCAAAAGTGCTTTACAAAGGAGGTAAATATCACTTCCCCCATTTTACAGAGAGGGAAACAGAAGTACTAAGAGGCAAAGGGACTTCTCCAAGGTCACCAAGCAGACCAGTGGTAGATCTGAGACTAGAAACCAGGGCTTCTGATCCACAAGCCAACATACTTTTAAGTAGGATATACTGCCTCTCTGAGTTTACTTCAGCTTGATTTACTTTGGTTTTCTGTGAATGTTAAAGCGACTGAGTTTTAATGGCAAAACTGTTCACAGAATGCAAATTTTAAGCTTGCATGCTCAAGTATTCAAATTAGAAGTGGTGTAGTTTATATGGAATGAGGCATTCATGACACAGCAGGGGAAAAGATTTAATAAAATCCTTCCTCAGAGCCCAGGCACAGAGGCAATTAAACGATATAGATAAGGATCTGACCCTACCCTTTGTAGCTCCGATCACACATGCAATTGTTTTGTGTCAATAACTGTGGTGATAAAAGGAAATTACAAACTAGTAAACATAGTCAGTTAATATAGTTTCTATGGGAAGGGGGGGTAGTACACAGCAGGAGGACAGAATTTCTAAAAACCTCACCAGAGCTTTGGCAAAAAGACAATTAAAAAAGCCATATAAGGATCTAAGAGCACCCTTTGCAACTAGGACATGTATCATTATCATGTGTGAATGCAATGAGAAATTAAATTTAATTTCTACACTGAGCACCCTACAATAGTCTCATTTTTCTAGGAACAATGCCAGGTTTGTGTGAAGAAAGGAAAAGGGTTTAACGTTTTCTAAAATTCTGCAATTGTAGTTCTCTCCTGCTCTCTTTCCCTGTAGAATTAAAGCTCTAGTGGTTTCTTCAAGTCCTCCTCCTGATAATAATCCAATCGAGGGAACCGCAACAAAACTATGAGACTTACATGGCCAATCTACGCAGCTGAAATTTCATATACTGAGTATTGAATGTTTGCAACAAAATGTTGGTGATTAATCCATAAAGTAAAAAAACTCTCAGAAAATTCATCAATTAAATCTGAAAGTAAATAATTGGCAGGCATTCTGGTAACAGAACATTTGCCTGATAAATTATTCACTTGGCTCTGGTGAATAGTGATGGCAATAAAAACGTTTATAATTTATAAACATTTTTTTTTGCTTATACCCAAAATATCCTTTACTGTGCTATATTTATTCTGAACAACAACTTTCTGAGACAATGCTGAATTGCCATATTGGAGCAGAATATTTGTCCACCAAGTCTGAGGATTAAGGTGTCCCCTGCCTCTCCTGTGGCTAATTGTGCAATGTTCCTAGCTGGAGGCTTGTCAAGGTAAATCATGAGGGAAGTTATTAAAGTGTCATGGTGAATCTGTCACTATATCGCAGACTGACTGTGTAGCAAGTAACATGCTTGTGTAAAACTCAGCTTGAGCCTACATAGGAAATAACACTTATTTTGTTTACTTGGGAGAGTAGGAAACTCAGAGATGGCTCATCAGGTGCCTTTTGTTGCTGCAGGATGGTTATTGAGTTTTTGCTCTCCATTAGCTTCATGTGCCTCCCAGGGTTTAACCTTTCAGGCTCTGCAGGAGGCTTTTTGAGCATTTGCCTCTCCGTGTGCTACCAACTCAAGTGCAAAAGCCTCAAAATGTCAAGAGTTCTGGATATTAAATAACACACCTAATAACGATGGTATCAGTTACCCCTATGATAATTGTGACAAATATCCAGTCTTAATTTTGAAACACAATACTTGAGTAGGTCCTGAGAATTCCATTGCATTTCCTTGAAATAGAAAAAAAAATTGTGTTCCGTCAGAGAAGGAATTCTAGATCTAATATTTGAATTTAGAAAGAAAAATCACTTTTATGTGTATGCAAGGAAGTTGATGCTCAGATCACAAGCCCTTGGTGACAATAGCTGCACAGCCAGTAAGTCTGCCTACACTTTGGAATAAATTTGTTACAATAATAAGCAACAACAGAGGATGCCTATTGTACAACATAAATTTCAGAATACAGTATAATCTGAATGCAGGTCAGTGATAGTTCAGAAAATGCTGCCAAACTGCAGTCACAGGGGCCCCACTAGTGCTAGTGTGAGGTTTACTTCTCACACTCCTCTGCAGTGTGGTGTTATGTATGAACTGCTATATGTAGCTGAGAGCTCTGTGGGGATAAAAACTTGAGCACCTGAAGAATTAGGACATGACCTTGCTGGTGTACACTGCCTCTTCCTGTTTGACATGAAATCTCCATCCACTATTTCCCTAACTCTCTCCACAGACACCAATTCTGGACCGGTTACTTATTCTCTCACTAAATTAGCTCCGTGTAGCTTTCAAAATATAGGAGTGTGAGTCAGGTGGTGAAAGGAGTTCACACATTGAATGTTGGACTCTCCAAACTGTGAAGTAGCTCAGATTGTTGTGTAAGGATGTGGGCACGGCCAAAGAGGCACAAATTGTCCTCAGTAAGCTGCAGGCTGCAGTTAACTCCAGGCTATGGTTGCTATAGTTATGTAATGTTTAAATAAAAATAACTTTGCTAAATACACTCGTCATGCCTGAAAAAGAACATGACCATACAGACTGTAATAAGGGTTTGACACCCAGGAGTGTTGTCACATGGCAAGTGTCTGCATACACTGAAACCACTGGCTACAGTTAAGCAGATATAGGCCCTAATCAAAGGATTTTGTAGTGGGCCCAGATTTGTTTGACCAGTCCTGATGCAGATGCATTAGCTTGATAGCCACTCAAGATTTTCCAAGTTTAGGGGGTGAAATGGATCTGCAGGTTAGTACACTAATCTTAATTCTGAAGATTTAGGTTCATATCTGACCTACTTTTGTGATGGATAAAAGTGCAATAGCTTTGGTGGTTTCATCATTGTCCCAATTTAAGCACTCAGACCAGATTATTCTCTATGATGGGGCATCTTTGTGCCACTCTGCTGGTGCAAAGCTGCCCTAAAGCTGACTTAGTCAGACACAAAAGATTCACCCCAGTGTACGTTGCTTGAGCCAACTGAAGCCATGCACATGAACAGCATCGATATTTTTCTAGAGATGGATACCCTCTAGCTCTTTGCAAGAGGCAGTCTGTATCTGAAGAGTAAAAAGTTTTTTTCTGATTAAGTAATTCAATAAACATTAAGAAAAACATGACTATTTTTTTAGGGCAAGGAGGGCAATATTGTGACTGCCTTTTTCTGGACCATGTTCAGAGGTTTTCAGAGAGCATGTTATCAATATAGTCTTTTCTTGAGCAGGTTACCCAACATATAAGTATCTGACCTCATTGCAGACTACAATAGAATCTAGCTATGAGGGGAATAGACAGGAGCTGGGTTCAGCTTCTGGTGTAAAAACCTTAGAGAGAAGCTTTGGGAGAAGAACTGTCTTTGAGGATTCCTTACTGTGATCTCCCCACATCATCCTGTTGGGGCAGGATGAAGGAGCTGTGGGTTTTCCTTCCTTGCCAAAATTACTGTGGGACTCTCCCCAAATGAGGCGGACCTCTGGGGATCTACAGAAGGCCATGACTATCTATGCCTTCTAGATCAGCTCACTGGGACTCTTGGCTCCCTGGTGGCAGCATCTACTGGCAGCCCAATTGGGGCCTGCATGGAAAAGATAATATAGCCTGATTTCCAAGGAGATCAAGCGGAGATGATATGCCGTGGCTCCAGCTTTCCCGCTTCTCTTCACCAAGTCTCCGTCCTGTCCCTGGACTGCACAGAAAGGCCTATGCAGGGTTCAGATAGGTAGAGGGGGTGGTATGTGGAGGTGGGTAAGCACTTCTGCACAGAGGGGGAGGATCCAAGTGCAAAAGTTCCTCTTCATGGGCAGATCTAGGGGACATGATCAGGTCCTATGGTCTCAGTATGGTTACAGTGATCAGGAGTAACTCCTGTGGAGTCGATGGAGTGACATCAGTGTAAAACTGATGTAAGAATGGAATTAGGCTTTCTGTGTGAAATCCTAGCCCATTGAAGTCAATGGCAAAGTACCCATTGACCTTAATGGGGTTAGGGTTTCATTCTCTGTGTTTTCTCTGTCTTTCTGCTTCTCTCCCTCTGCTGCTACAGTTCTCTCCTTTCTTCCCCTTTTCCTCCCCTCTGCCACATAGCAGTCGACACTGGGATATGGCGAGTGTCTGCCTGTGAGAAGTCCTTTTGGTTTCATTTTTTTTTTTTTTTTTTTTTTTTTGTAATTTGGCTGCAAGTGGCCTTTTGCCTTCATTAAAGTGAAGCTCAGTCCTGTGGGTTTTTTCTCTATCACCAAACTCTTGGCTCACTTGAGTATTCACAAATCCAATTAAGGAGAACAGAAGAAGAGTATTTGTAAATTGTTACCCAAATGTATAAATTATTTGCATAAACCATAAGTACTGTACTGGCCAAGAAAACCAAAAGTGTGTGTCTGTAAATGGATAACAGCAACTTGTAACATCAATGTGGAACACCTTGCAGCACTGAACACACCTGAAGGCTATATGTATATGTGCTGATTAAATATATGTGCACAGGTCACTAACTGTACATCTCTTGTTTTGGAAAGAAATTCACATAAATTACTATCAGCTATTTTTTTCCAGAACGAAATACTTAAAACAGACTGTCCATGACACGCTTCTGGTTTATTTTTGTAATTTAGTCTGACATTAAGCAATGTATATTTGGTATATAAATAATGTATTGTATTTGTCACATGCTTAAAGGCCTATCTGAAATTCCTGGCTTGTACACTGGTTAAGCGTTAATAGAAAATTAATTTTCTGGCTGGATTATACTGTAACAAATGTATATTTAAGACTTTTCCTCCTGAAAGCACAGAATGACACTTGCTCTCCCAGTTCTTTGTTACAAGTGCCTGAGGATGAAACTGTTCAGGTGTCAAAGCAAGTGAACTTTTACACTTTTAATTAAAAAGTCACTAAGAAATAAATTTTCAGTCTGATCCAGCCAGAGCTACACCAGTAAACTTCTAAAGGAGCCTATTAATTTATAAGGATCCATAATGCTTTCACAGCTTAACAAGGAGGTATTTAACATCTTCTTCTTTCATTCTGTTCCTGAGGAAAGTAGTTCTTCAGATATTTCTGTGCTGAAAATGACTTTTCACCTGTCGCCTCTGCCAGAGGCAATGTGTTAACAGACTGAACAAAGAAATGCATGTTAGGAAAGACTTCAGGGTACAATGATCTCATTATGGGTTTAATATCAAGAATGTAGCCTCTATGTGCAGAAAAGCAGAAGCATGTCAGAAAACTGTATGCCATAGTCAACTCCATTTTCAAAAGAGAACTATTGATTTGACAATGCTTGCCATACTAGTCACCGAATGGACTTCATTCCTCTAAGCAGAAAGCATTTCCCCCTGCTTGTTGTCAGTCAAACTTCAGCAGAACGCACAACAGCAAGAATGCTGTGAGGAAATTAGCCTTTCATCTCATGCCAAACTGTGGGAAATAAATCCAAAGTGCATTGGTGCTGATGTGTAATCTCCATTGCCTATTGTAAAGTCAGAGAAATCTGCTAGTTGAACATGTTTGCGTTTGGTCCTTCAGCTCTAGAGAACCTCAACTGGTGTTTTAAATTCACTGTGCCTTGTTTTCATTTCACATTTCAGGCCATCCAATATCTGGAAGGTTAGACAGGCTGATGATGAAGCTGGCAATGAGCACAGCCAACTGAACAAAGTCGAACAGTTTGGACTGCAGTGCTTGGCCAGGGGGTTCAAGACCGATGCTTGTTCCCCATAATCTTTCACCATATATTGAGCTGCAAGAGAGTAATTCATTTCTAATGTTGAACTGAGTACTTTTATAGTCACATCAGTTCTTCCTAGGAAAAAGTTGCCATCTTCTTTTACTTAGCAGAGCTGATGCCTATGGATTTTCTTAGTGATAGTTTCATGAAGTATGCCACTCAGTTAAACACCCATGAACCATTTACACAGGGCCAAATCATGGGAGTCTCTCAGTTTTTGGCTCAAACACACTAAAGTCACCACTGGTTCAGGTCAAATGATGGGCAAACATGTGAGTTGAGGCTGGTTTTATCAGAGCCAATTTATTGATCCTGATTTCTAAAAGTGTCATGCTGGCTCATCCTAAACTGGACCTGGAAAATCAACACTGTAACTGTGACAGTGATCTGGCCAGTGTAACACAAGGAAAGCAAAAGCTCACAGTTGTTTCCATTGTCAGGTCTGCAAGGGCATGGAACAGACTGGGATGGAGGGGTTAGATGGCTGGGGAATGAATACAGCTGTGGCTGATTATACTACAGGGCCCAGCTGTATGCATAAAATGAGGAATGGGAACAAGAGTAGCGGAAAGGCTGGACTCAGAAAGTGGCTTAGCTGTTTTACTTTACATATCAGAGACTGAGGGTATGTCTACACTACGAGAGTAGTTCGATTTTACTTAAATCGAATATGTGGAATCGATATTACAAAATCGAACGTGTGTGTCCACACTAAGGACAGTAATTCGACTTTGTGAGTCCACACTAACGGGAAAGCGTTGACATTGGAAGCGGTGCACTGTGGGCAGCTATCCCACAGTTCCCGCTGCCCATTGGAATTCTGGGTCGAGCCGCCAATGCCTTCTGGGTAAAAAAATGTGTCGAGGGTGCTTTTGGGTAACTGTCGTCATCCGTCCGTCACTACCGCCCTCCCTCCCTGAAAGCGCCGGCGGGAAATCAGTTCGCGCACTTTTCTGGTCAGTGACAGCGCGGACGCCACAGCACTGCGAGCATGGAGCCCGCTGCGACCATCGCTGCAGTTATGGCCGTTGTCAACACCTCGCAGCTTATCATCCACCTTTCCCAGGGGCAGATGCAGAGAAATCAGGCGAGGAGGCTACGGCAGCGCGGTGAGGGCCTGAAGTCTGAGAGTGGCACAGACCTGTCAGAAAGCACGGGACCCCGCGCCGAGGACATCACGGTGGCAATGGGTCATGTTGATGTTGTGGAACGGCGATTCTGGGCCCGGGAAACAAGCACGGACTGGTGGGACCGCATAGTGCTGCAGGTCTGGGATGAATCCCAGTGGCTGCGAAACTTTCGCATGCGGAAGGGGACTTTCATGGAACTTTGTGAGTTGCTGTTCCCTGCCCTGAAGTGCAATGACACCCAGATGCGAGCAGCCCTGACTGTCCAGAAGCGAGTAGCCATAGCCCTCTGGAAGCTTGCAACGCCAGACAGCTACCGGTCAGTCGCGAACCACTTTGGCGTGGGCAAATCTACCGTGGGGGTTGTTGACATGCAAGTAGCCAACGCAATCGTTGAGGTACTGCTCTCAAAGGTAGTGACCCTGGGAAACGCGCAGGTCATCATAGATGGCTTCGCCGCGATGGGATTCCCAAACTGCGGTGGGGCTATAGATGGAACTCACATCCCTATCCTGGGACTGGACCACCAGGCCAGCCAGTACATCAACCGAAAGGGCTACTTTTCAATGGTGCTGCAAGCACTGGTGGACCATAGGGGACGTTTTACAAACATCAACGTCGGATGGCCGGGCAAGGTTCATGACGCTCGTGTTTTCAGGAACTCAGGTCTGTTTAGACGGCTGCAGGAAGGTATTTACTTCCCGGACCACAAATTAACTCTTGGGGATGTGGAGATGCCTATAGTCATCCTCGGGGACCCAGCCTACCCGCTAATGCCCTGGCTCATGAAGCCCTATACTGGCGCCCTGGACACTGAAAAAGAACTCTTCAACTACCGGCTGAGCAAGTGCAGAATGGTGGTGGAGTGTGCTTTTGGCCGTCTCAAGGGGAGATGGAGAAGCTTACTGACTCGCTGTGATCTCAGCGAAACCAATATCCCCATTGTTATTGCAGCTTGCTGTGTGCTCCACAATCTCTGTGAGAGCAAGGGGGAGACCTTTATGGCGGGGTGGGAGGTTGAGGCAAATAGCCTGGCTGCTGATTACGCCCAGCCAGACAGCCGGGCGATTAGAAGAGCCCAGCGGGATGCGCTGTGCATCCGGGAGGCTTTGAAAGCTAGGTTCCTGAGTGAGCAGGGTAACCTGTGACTTATAAGTTTGTGTACAGAGAAGCTGAACCTGCCCCCGTTTCTTTACCCACTAAATGTTCAGTATCCTCTCCAGTTACATACCCCGTTCCCCCACTTCCAACACACGTTTAAAAATAAAATCACTTGAATTTTGTTAATGAACACCGTTTTCTTTATTACTGTTTTTGCGGGAAAGTGTTGAACCTGGGACGCAGACTGTGGTGGGGAGCGGGTGTAGTGTAGTGATGCAAATGACGCTTCTAAACTCCAGGAATGACAGGCTCCGCAGTGGTGGACTGGTTGTTTCAACGGAGCCTGCCACCCCTCCTGTTCGGGACTCTGTGTGTGTGGGGGCTATGTGACTTTGTGGCAGGGGGAGGACGGTTACAGATCCCCTGCTGCGTGGCTCTGTGATCCAGGATAAGGACCGCTGCATAAGATCTCTAACTGCCCTCCCCCGCCACAAAGTCACAGAGCAACCCCCACCCCCCCACCACAGAACATGAAAACCACCTCCCAGACTGACCAGGGTAACTAGTGACTACACTGTGTGTGTGCCCTGCTGCTGAACCTGCCCCCGCCTCTGTACCCTGGTAAAGGTGACTGTCCTGTCCAATTACCAACCTCCTTCCCCCCCTTCAGACAGACTCTCCTCTAAAAGAACATGATGGAAACAGTAATTAAAAGAAACGTATTTTTTATTAGCAACTACACATGAAACTGGGGGGTGAAACTTGGACGGGGGCTTGGGTGAGGCGGGAAGGAAAGGACTTGTCAAATTTTGGGGAATGAGAGCCTTCTAGTACTAGAGCAGTCTGCAGGGGTGGAGTGAGAGTTTTCACGGACTCTGCCGCCCCTCCTTCTTTGGACTTTGGGTGAGGGGGGTATGGGACTTGGTGGCGGGGGAGGGCGGTTAGAGATAGACTGCAGCGGGGCTCTGTCCTCCTGCCTCCGGTCCTGCAGAACATCCACAAGGCGCCGGAGCGTGTCCGTTTGCTCCCTCATTAGTCCAAGCAGCGTTTGAGTCGCCTGCTGGTCTTCCTGCCGCCACCTCTCCTCCCATTCCATGTGTGATCGGTGCATTTGGGACAAGTTATCCCTCCACTGGGTCTGCTGGGCTGCCTGGGCTCGGGAGCAGCCCATAAGTTCCATGAACATGTCCTCCCGTGTCCTCTTCTTCCTACGCCTAATCTGCGCTAGCCTCTGGGAGTGTGATGCCAGGCTAGGTCGGGAGACAGTCGCAGCTGTGGGAATGGGAAAAAGGGAGTGAATTCCTCAGAAAGATAAATTTAGTTGTGAACAAAGAACATAGTCTTTCTCTGTGAACAAGACCATGCACAGCACCTATCACATGCGCACTCAGGACAAGGTCGAATTTTCGGCCTTCGCATTCAGTGCCTGGTGTCTTGCAGAGCAGATCAGAGAAGCGGGGCAGGACACTGGAATTTGTGTAGCAGGCCGACATGGTAAGCCGTAGACTTGTGGCTGCTTAAAACTTTAATAGTAGCACTGGCCTCCTTTCACATTGAAAGCAATGCCAGTCCCTGCTGCCAGCAATCCGGCAAGCATGAACTCTGCCCCTGTCCCACCCCCTCGCGGCTGTCCCAGGGAAAGATCCCTGTATGCTGCCCCTCTCCTGCCTCCACCGCGTGGCTGTAAACCGCCGGTTACAGTTCTGTAAAGGAACAGGCAAGCAGTCCCAATACTAACATTCCCCTACCTAATTCAAAGCAGGTCACCATGAGTGACATCACTCTGATGAGGATTTCAGAGACGGAAAAAGAAAGGATGCTTCAGGAAAGCCTGCAAAGACCAGGGCCGTATGCCGCCATGCTCTGCAGGGCAATGATCCCGGAGTACTTGCTTGTCTCCTGGCGCGGAAATGTTTGCTACTACGGAGGACCCAATAAGGCCGCTCTCCCCAGGAACCTGATGCAAAGGCTTTCCAATTACCTCCAGGAGAGCTTCGTGGAGATGTCCATGGAGGATTTCTGCTCTATCCCCGGACATATAGACCGGATTTTACTGTAGCTGCACTGGCAGGGACTAAACAGTACAGCGTCTTGGGCAGAACAATCATGCTAAACTGGACATTGTTAGATTCTTTTCAGTAGTTGCACTGCCAGGGACTGAACCGTTATGCGCCTAGGGCAAAGTAATCATGCAAAACCTATTGTTAATATTGTTAATATTCCTGTTCTGTTAAAAATAAATGTTTAGATGTTTTAAACACTTACTGAGTGATCCTTCCCCTGATTCTGTGTCCGGGTTAACGGCTGGGGACGGTTGGTAGGGGATCTCTGTAAGGGTGATGAAGAGATCTTGGCTGTCGGGGAAATCAGCGTTGTAAGCGCTGTCGACTGCCTCGTCCTCCTCATCTTCTTCCTCATCTTCCCCATCCGCTAACATGTCCGAGGAAGCGGCCGACGACAATATCCCATCCTCAGAGTCCACGGTCAGTGGTGGGGTAGTGGTGGCAGCCGCACCTAGGATGGAATGCAGTGCCTCGTAGAAACGGGATGTCTGGGGCTGGGATCCGGAGCGTCCGTTTGCCTCTTTGGTCTTCTGGTAGCCTTGTCTCAGCTCCTTGATTTTCACGCGGCACTGCGTTGCATCCCGGCTGTATCCTCTCTCTGCCATGGCTTTAGAGATCGTCTCATAGATCTTTGCATTCCGTCTTTTGGAGCGCAGCTCGGAAAGCACGGACTCATCGCCCCACACAGCGATCAGATCCAAGACTTCCTGATCAGTCCATGCTGGGGCCCTCTTTCTATTCTGAGATTGCACGGCCATCTCTGCTGGAGAGCTCTGCATCGTTGCCAGTGCTGCTGAGCTCGCCACGATGTCCAAACAGGAAATGAGATTCAAACTGCCCAGACAGGAAAAGGAATTCAAATTTTTCCGGGGCTTTTCCTGTGTGGCTGGTCAGAGCATCTGAGCTCGGACTGCTGTCCAGAGCGTCAACAGAGTGGTGCACTGTGGGATAGCTCCCGGAGCTATCCCACAGTGGAGGGAGGGAGGGGAGGGAGGGATAGCTCAGTGGTTTGAGCATTGGCCTGCTAAACCCAGGGTTGTGAGTTCAATCCTTGAGGGGGCCACTTAGGGATCTGGGGCAAAATCAGTACTTGGTCCTGCTAGTGAAGGCAGGGGGCTGGACTTGATGACCTTTCAAGGTCCCTTCCAGTTCTAGGAGATGGGATATCTCCATTAATTTAAATTTTATTTAGCTATTAGCGTCGATTTCCATCCACACCTAGCCTAATTCGACATGGCCATGTCGAATTTAGCGCTACTCCCCTCGTTGGGGAGGAGTACAGAAGTCGAATTTAAGAGACCTCTATGTCGAACTAAATAGCTTCGTGGTGTGGACGGGTGCAGAGTTAATTCGATGTAACGGCACTAAATTCGACATAAACTCCTAGTGTAGACCAGGCTGAGAATGGTGAGAACCATTTTATTTTTGGATCCTGTTTATACTTTCCTTAAAGAGGAGGAGCTAGAATATTTATTTCTGTAGTGTAAGTGGGTTTTTTCAACATCTGGGAGCCAATATTTATTTTAACCTCTCTTGTATCATGACCCTGTTACTATATGTCTTGGTGCATGCTTTCTAGAAAGAATTCCCTTTAATCTTCTCTGGCTATCTAGGGGGCATGTTGTCCAATATCATACCGGGCTCTAGGAGTGTCCTTTCACAGGACACCCACTTTATAAATGAGGGGTTGTTGTTTAGGAAATATATTATGTAGATAGGTCACATAGTTTAAACTGCATTATCTTGATAATTAGTTTCGAATTAGCTTGTTTTAAGTTTCATTTATAGACTAGAGTTCATCCTGAAGGATCTCAGCTATACCATTGGAAAGCCAGGGGAGTTACTTTGCTGGTGTAACTGAGATAAAAATCTGGCCTACAGCAGCTGGGGAGCACTTCGCCTACCTCAGAAATGGGATGGAATGCAGCAGATGTTTATATTGCAAAGCCACACTTCAAACTGAAGTAAGTTGCACCATTGCAGCCCATCTATATTGAGGGTTTGCATCAGTGTAGTTACACGAGTACAAAAATCTCTAATGCAGACAAGCCCTAACAGAGCTTAATGGACAACAGTCTCTAATATAGACAAGTCTTAGGCCCCCAGGCTGAACACACTTATACATGTGCTTAACTAACATGGTAGTAAAGTTATTGTATGCAGAATGGAAGTTAAGATTTTCACATTAGGGATTTTTGTCCATTAAGGTTTCATTAGGTCTTGTCTACATCATTTTGCAGGATCTGGGCCCTAGTTCTGCAAGCTGATGAGTGCATCCTGAAGGGTACTGAATGCTTTCACCTCCCCCTGCCTTCAGTGGGAGTAGAGGGTGCTGAGCAACTTGCAGGATCAGACCTTAAGTGATTGTGCTTATCAATTGAAACCTACTTATTTTGATTACCTATTAAATATGGATGATTGGTTACATTCCATACTTAGAATATTCAGATATGAAAGGGTACCAACTTCAAAAATAAACATTGTTGTATGTCAGGAATCCTGGTAATGACTTGAATTAAAAGAGAAGTGAAAAATTCATAATTACAAGTATATGTTGTGGTTCCTAATTATGTAGCACAATCCAGTATACATTTGTACAAATATTTATATTTTATATGGGCTAGATTGATCCTTTAGGCTAGACCTGAACAAGGGATGCCTTCTTGTTTGTCCATTTGAGGAGCAGCCCTGGGAAGGAATTGTGACTCAGGGAGGAGGGAAGTTACTGCAACTCTGAAAAGGGTGCACCTTACTTGCCCCCAGGCTTGGTCAGCTACTCTGGCAGTGAGTGGCAGGTTGGAATGAGGGTTGGGGAGTTCACTCTTACTCCCTGCTTGGTTGCTTGCAGACAGCAGGTACAAAATCTGGATAAATTGAACAAGGGTTGAGGGACCTTCCTCCCCTGCTTGGTGGAGTAAGACAAGGGCACAATCTAGCTGTTATGTATGGTAGCACATTTACGTTATGCAACAGTGAAATATAATGCCTGTTGAACCTATAAGGGTTATAGGAATTGCCATGCTATATCAGACCAGGGGTCAATCTAGTTCACTGTACTGTCTCTGACTGGGACAGTGCCAGATCCTTTAAAAAAAGGAGCAAGAAACTGCATGATAGATAATTATGGAATAACTTACTCATAGAGAAAAGTATCACTGTCTTGAGTTTGGCTTATGCCCTGAAGCGAAGGGTTTATCTTCCTTCCAATTGTTTATCCTATCTAATGTAACTGTGAATATTCTCATTCTCTATCTAAATGCGAGATCCTTTTGAATTCTACTGAGCTGTTGGCCTCAATGTCTCGTGACCATGAGTCCCACAGGCTAATTATGTGTTGCATGGTTTAAAAAAAAAAAAGTGTTTCCTTTCATTGGTTTAAATTTGTTGCCTTTCAAGTTCCTTGAATGTCCCTATTGTGTTTTATGGGAACAGAAGCACCTGAATTGCCTTTTTTGCTATTTATAATGTTGTATGCCTTTTTATCATGTCTATCATGTCTCATTTCTAATTTAATTTCTAATACTGGCTCCCACTGGCATGTCCCTGCAGCTCCTAGGTGGACGGGTCTGGGAGGCTCTGCGTGCTGCCCATGCCTGTGGCCACCGCCCCTGAAGCTCCCATTGGTTGCGGTTCCAGGTCAATGGGAGCTGCGCCTGCAGATCCAGCGATTATGGCAGGAGCAGTGTGCGGAGCCCTCCTGGCCAGAGCTGTGCGGTCAGGCGGAGCCCGGTAGGGAGCCTGCAAGCCCTGCCAATCCCCAGCCCCAGCAGGTGTCCTAGGCTGCACTCCGCAGCCCAGCCCCCTTCCCAGCACCAGCGGGGGTCCCTTGGGCAATGCACCGTGGTCTTTCCCCCCCCCCCCCCCAGCACCAGCAGGGGGCCTGGCTGCATGCTGTGACCTGCCCAACCCCCCCCAGCACCAGCAGGGGTCCCTCCCCCCCCAGCAACCGCAGTGCCCATGGACCCCCCCTCCTCCAAAGCACCCATAGGCCCTAGCCCAAGTTTTAGTTAGGGGTATATAGTAAAAGTCATGGACAGTTCACAGGCAGTGAATTTTTGTTTACTGCCCGTGACCTGTCCAGGACTTTTACTAAAAATACCCGTGGCTAAAATGTAGCCTTAATCATGAAGTATCGGGACACAGTATTCTAGCTGAGAGCGTACCATTGATTTACATAATCTTCAGTGTTAATTTCTAACCCATTCTTTATGCATCCCAATTTTTTTTTTTTTTTTTTTGATCAGTGGTAGGCTTTAAACAGATATTTTACTGGGTTGTCCACAAATAACACCTGGGCTTTTTGAAACTCTAAATATATATCAGTTGCTTCTTTATCTGCTCTGTTGCTGATACACTCAAGGAATTATTTTTGATTAGAGAGGCATGATTTCCCCCTTTTTAAGCTGTGGAAGATGTGTATTACTATTTATCATTATTATGATTGTGCCCAAATGCACCAGTCAAGATCAGGGCTCCATTGTACTGAACACTGTACACACGTATAATAAATTACACCCCATGTCCCATCGTATCATGATCTAGGCGTTTTATAATTCTGTTTTTAATGATCATTTTAACCAGTTTTTCTGTAAATCCCAGGACCATCCCTTGTTTCTTTCTTTGAACTTAGTTACATTTACAACTTCTTAGTCTTCTGGTTTATTTGCATTTTTGCAGTTATAAAGTCATGATTTTTCTTTCTTTTTTCTCCCCCCCCCCTCCCATGACAAACACCCAACTTTAATGTGATAAGAAATAAGATTTAGTGGAATATGATTTGATTTATTCAGGTACCATTTTTATAGCACCTTTCGTATTTCAAGTAGGTCAAATAAATTTACAAAGAAGTGAGTTAGATAGTGGCAGGGGAGTTAATAGATATACAGATATAGCAGTCATGATGTCTTGGCAATAGCTCATACCCAGGCCTGGTCTGGCATTCAATGCCACTCGGTCTGGGGTCTACCTGTCAGATGGAATTGCATGATCTGCGCCCAATTTTTTTTTTTTTAAAGAAGTCTTAATATTGGGGGAATAATTTTGTGTCCACAGTTACACATGGAAGCCTTTAATTACAGCCATAGTTAAACCCACGCAGGCGCCTATCTGCCTGACAGTACCCCAAAATCAGGGAGCTAGACATCTAAATGAGTTCAGTTGCAGGCTCATAATTGCAACCCCAACACTGGAGTCTGGGTGGAAGCCCAAATAAAATTAGGTGCTAAAACCTGTTTTATTGATACGGGCATTAAAGCCTAGTCTCAGTAAAGGACAAGGGATTCTTTTAAACTCCCACCGAGACCGTTACGGAGATGAACAGAAAGTACCTTGATTTAATATCTTAACCACAGAATGATGCCTGCGTAGTCCTACAAGTGGCACTGTAGGTACTGCTTCTTAGTGAGACTAAGCCCTTGTACAGTGCTTGAACCTATGACTTGATGGCCACAGGTGACAGTGATAGTAACAGAACCATAATGTCACAACCACTACATGTAGATCCAAGTATGACTTGCAGCTCTATTATTTAATAGATGTAAATTCATCCCTCTCAGCTTCTCTTCTGCTGCTCTTTTTAGTCTTTGACAGTCACTATCAAAGCATCACTGGTACAGCATGTCCTTGGTTCAGTGCAAGGCCCTCAAGACAGCCTAAGTATCACAGCAAAACCAACAGCAGGAAAAGTAAGGACATTTTAAGAAATAAAAAATGGATTTGGACTCCATATATAAAAAAACCTAGTTTGAGGCTTAAAATTGTGTTGGAGTCAGACGTGCTGTGACTTGTAAAGGAGCAGTTCAAGCAGCCTTATATGAAATTCAATCCTTTTTAAAGCACAATTGACAGAAAACTCTGAGCCTGTCATTAATCTTTCTTATCCAGAAAAGGGCCAGATTCTCTTCACAGCACACTTGGCGGTCTCTTCATTGATTGGCACAGGACTGAGTTAGCAAGCACTGGAAAATGAAAGGCCATATTATGCTGGAAAAAACCAACAACAACCCACCAGTAATACCATTAGCACAGTTTCCGTCAAGGGGCTGCCATCTGCAGGAGACATTTGTGCCACTTCCAAGGTAGCTGTAGGCAGCTTCTCCCAAGGATTTCAGTATTGAACCAGCAAGTGATGACCCATGCCATCATCAAAATTCCAGAATGACAGAGCCTGGGAAATTGGATGGATGTTTTGGGGCAGCTGTGTGCCTTTCAAGGTATCAGACAGGTTAGGACAGAGTGGAAAAGCTTATATTAAAATTGCTTTTTCCAATTTATCCTGGATAGTTCATGCATTTAGATTACACATGCTCCTCTTCCTCCTCCTTCCTGGCTCTATAGACCATGGAGGTCTAGAGCTGAGTGAATAATGGATTTTTTATTTTTGGGGGGTCTCTGGAAATTCCAAAAAATGGAGAGAAATGTTTTCAGGTCGAACTGAAAACAAACATTTTTGATTCACCAAAAGTTTCCAGAAATGTTTTATTTCAACCCAACTTAAATTTTTTCAGTTTGATTTTTTTGGGCATTTTGACAAAAGCAACGGAGGACTAGAATCACAAAAAGGCATGGGAGGGTAAGGAGGAAGTGACCATCCTTATAACCTTTAGCCTGGGGGTTAGGGAACTCATCCAGGATATGGGATACCTAATTTGTGGGTGGGGCAGGGCAGAAAGGCTAATTAAGCCATTAGCCAGCACTCGCAAATAGGCACAGGAAGGAAGTGGAAGGAGGGAAAGCAGGCAATAAGGGAAGAGAGAGATTGCTCTCCCCTGCTTGTTACAGGAGCTGTGTATATTATGAAGGTGATAGGAATACACTGGTAAATAAACTGCACAAGGTGTTGGACCAGCACAAGGGTCTCTGCATAGTTTGTAGACTGAGACAGAAGCAGGATCAAGACTGCCCTTTTACAGAAGGGTAGAGTCATAGCACTTACTGCTCTGATCAGTCCTTGGCCAGAGGAACAGATCACTAGGAGCCATGTTTGCTAGTGTAATTTTAGAGCAGCCCTGAGGCATTGGCTCCAACATTGCAGGGATATAAGGAGGTGTAATGCCATCTCTCCTTCAGGTACATTGAGTTCATCTCAGGAGCACATGAATATTCAACCCAGAATCTGCAGAACTGAGGCTTTACTTCTAGAAAAGCTCCTAGCCCTCTTAAGTTCAGAGAAGGGATCAAGGGAAACAGGAGAGTCAAGACATGGAGGAATTGGAAATGACTAGAGAGCTGAGTGAGGGTAAAGAGGACAGAAGCCAAGAGAAGGGCCGGGGTTACCAGTCTGTTCCGAGGCCCCACTGTGTTTGGATGCTATAATTATCGCATATTGCTAAAGACATTTGCTATTCTGCCTACTTGGGACTATTTTTACACCACTCTTGCGTACCTGAAAAGCTGATGTAATATGGTGATTGAGGACTATTTGAATAGACTAGCTTTGATATTTCTTCTGGAGTTGGCCCAAGACACGAATATTGCTCATTTACATTAGGAGACTCAGGAAAGTTAAGGCAAATCAACTAGAGGCATGAAGTCAGTGTGCATAAGTTAAAGCGAATTAACCCTCCCGTATGTGGGATACTTTCATTCACATGTAAAGTGGCCTTAGTTCCCTTAATTTAATCTTCCTCCAAGGAAGATTAAGTTATAGTGAACTAAGGATACGTTACTCCTGAGTGAGAACACCCACTCTGGGGTTTAATACCCTTTAACTTATGTGCATTGACTTCCTGCATTAAGTTGATTCACCCTAACTTTCCTGAGTGTCCCAGTGTAGACATTCCCTAAGAAGCATACGGAGAATATAACTGTCCACTTTCCAGGACAGCCTGCATCTCAGACTCTGGCTTGTGTAAAGGATCAGATATCATTCAATTCACTGTCTTCCATAAAGATGCAGCTAATTTACACAACCACCTATTTACATAACATTACTTATTTGCATCCCCTTTAGAAAATCTTAGCAACATTGATGCTGTATGCCTCTGTAAAACAGGTATATTATACTTATCTATGTCATTAGTGTGTTAATGTAAAGTTTAATGTTCAAAAAGCCTTTTGAAAGGCATGATACGAGGGCAATTGTTTGTTATTAAAATGAAAAAACTTTAACTCAGTTTTAAAATGCTCTGACAGGTTCCCCCCACCCTCTCAACTCAGATGTATATTTACTGTTTGATTTAATTGTGGTCCCTTTTAAAATTACAACCTTATGGTCCTTAAATATAACATCCTTGCCTAAAATCTATTAAAAAAACCATTAATAATTAAGAACTAGTGCAAAGGAAAGCTTAGTATCTAGTGTGCATTAGTTTTCGGTGTGGTAACAGTAACCAAATATAGATATTTGCACTTCCTGAGGATGTTCCTGTTACTTGAACCAAAACCTCTGCTCTTTTAGTAATTGCAACTGATGAACTTGCACCAAAATACCAGATCTGAACCTGGGTTTGGATCTGAGTGTTCTGCTTTAACATTTCTCTATCATGAGCTAAATACCCTGAACTTTGGAAAAGTTTGGATCCAAACCTGGATATTGAGCAACCAAGTTAAGGAGATCCAGATCTAGGGTTTGGGATCAGTTCTTTATTGAGAAATAAAACTCTGGTCCAAAGCTCAGATACATTGCTAGTAATAGCAATGAACATCAGCTCACATTTACTTTTCTCTTACAGATGGGTTCTCCAACGTACCTATTCTGTCTGTCACATCAGCTGTCAACTGATCAGATTTATACTTGTTATGCTTTCATTTGCAGCAGAAAATGGGTAGTAAGTGTGGCACCTTTACATTTTTTTTTTTTTGTCACAAGTCTGAATGATTTAGATGAAAGAAATGTTTGTCTAGCTATTGTGCTTAGGAACAAATAGTGGTGCTGAAATGTCCCCTGATCACAGTGTAATTATGCCATCTACTGTTCTGTTTCTAGTATCACATTTGAGTTGTCTTGAGAAGTCTGCTCAGTGAGCACACTTAATATACTGACAGGTAATTTATAGACAAGCTGCATTTCTATGGAAGTAATGTCCAGCTTTTTGCATGAGGAAATATATATATAAAAGAGCATTCTAAAGTACACATTTTAGTGAATCATTAAACATCATTTTCCTCATGCCTTCTTAATCCCTTGACAACCTTTTCAGTGACAAAGTCCTTAAATATAAATGTAGCAATTGGATTATTACTTTTTCCCTTTTATGATTCAATCCCTGCAGACCAAGGTAAATTCCAGATTTGCAGAGAATTGCACATGAATCTGACTGGATTCTGCCAGCATGTGACATTGTAATGCAATACAGGCCGCTCAGGTTCAAAGATTGCTGGGATGGGAGTCAGAAGAAAGAGGTGATAGAAAAGAGTCTTCCTTCCTCTGTTGCTTCAGGAGAACAGAACATGTGGTTCTGAATTGCCTGAAATACAGGACATCCTGACAGAACTCAACTCAGTCAAATGGCTACTATTAATAGGACACTGACTTCCCATGTAATGGTTTGAATTTAATTTAAGTTAATACAAGAAAATGAATATATTTTGGCACCTCTCTGAAAATGTGTGGCACATAACAGATTAAACTATTCCTCCTTTAACATAGTGATGAGCTGTATTTTCCAAAATGGTGCCTTCCCTCCTCCTCACCCCCAAAGAATGGATGGTCTTGTGGCTAGGGCACCAAATTGGGATATAGGAGACTTGCATTCCATTCCTGACTCTACTTCCTTAGTGACCTTGTGCTAATCACTTAATCTCTATGTGCTTCAGTTCCCCAGAAAATGGGATAGTACTACTTCCCTACCTCACATAGAAATTGTAAGGATACAATCATGTTTGTGAGGCATTGAAATACTGTGGTGTTGGGGTTCATGTAAATAACTAGAGAGACAGAATGGACACAAACCATCTTAGCAAAGAGTCCTGTGGCACCTTATAGACTAACAGACATATAGGAGCATGAGCTTTCGTGGATGAATACCCACTTCTTCGGATGCATGCATTCACCCACGAAAGCTCATGCTCCTATACGTCTGTTAGTCTATAAGGTGCCACAGGACTCTTTGCTGCTTTTACAGATCCAGACTAACACGGCTACCCCTTTGATATTTTAAACCATCTTAGAAGCTCTAAAGTTCCACCAATTTTTTCCTTTTAACCCCTTAATCCTCTATCCTCCCAGCCAAGGCTGGCTGTGGACCAGGATATTGCTTCTGAGTCAGAAGTATTATTTCAGAATTATATATGTTCCCCCTTCTGTGATCTCAGAGACTCATTATATAGTTTCTCAGCACCTCCTATCCTGCTGAAAAGAGCTCAGGAAACAAAGGGCTAAGCTAAGCAGGCAGTATGCTCCACTGCTTGGAAAGTTAGATGTTCTGGGTTCTATTCCCAGCTCTACATTTGACTTGCTGTATCATCTTGGAGAAGTCTCTTAACCCTTCTCCTTGCCCTCCTTTGTAAAGCACCTTGGGATCTATGGGTGAACAGTGCTAAATATAATTATTGTTATAACTAAAGTCAAACTTGCGTCCCACTGGACAGGCCATATGACAGTATTTCACATGGCTTCTTTTTGTGAAAGCTGTATTAACAGTGAACACATAACAGGGAGAATGCTATGATAGGGAAAATGGTAAATTTTGGAAATACAGAGAAAGGGGGACTTACAGTAGTATCCTTGCAAATAATATTTTGGGGACTGTCTGCAATCTAATGAATAAGATACTGGGATTAGTGGGAAGGGGGGCAAGGATTTTTGTTTTGTGTTTGCAAACTCTGAGATATCCTATTTTTGCCTTTGCTAGGAGAGTGGAATAATGGAAAGTAAAAAGTATTTCAAGTTTCCTCTGAACATTTGTGGCTTGACCTGAAACAGAACTAATTCTTATCCCATTCTTAGGACTATTGGGAAAATTAGCTGTGACACTGCACCCCATATTTGTTATGGTAATATTATTATGATATGATTATGGCATAAGTATGCATTTTATACAAGATAAGTCATGTGAGGTGTCGTCATTGAAAAAGTTATGATTTGCTGAATATGATTATCTTATTAGTATGCATGTATCATTTTGTATCTGAAGTTATAAATACTGACTAGGTATCTGTACTTCATATGAAGTTACACCTGGGTAATGCCCACTACACAAGATGCTTTTAGTCTAGATAGCTGGTTGGGAAGGGCCTATTCAGGGCAATGAGCCATTAGGGAAAACAATAGGCCTTACAAGAAGCTTATCTCCCACCTGGTAAGCCTTCCTGAGAACACTTGAGACAGCCTGTAAGTGATGGCTGCTATGACTCTACAAGGACATGTGACCAGGCCACATGATTCCGGACTCCATGTTGGGATGTCAGTGTTTTCCCACAAACTGGTCTGGGAACCGAACTTTGAAACAAAGGATTCCCACCATATCCTAAAGCATAAGGCAGGGAGTAACATCATCTGTGGTTCTTCACTTCCCACACAGTAAGAGACACCTGGAAACACCTGAGGAACAAAGACCGAACTGGGAGAAATGGTGGACCCAGGCTAAAGGGATTTCTAGCCTGTGTATAAAAGACCTGGGGATTCCAAGCTGTAAAGCAAGGGCAGCTTGTTGCATAAGAATCTGCAGCCTGCCTGTCTCATCAGCCAGGGTGAGAATTTGCTAGTTCATATTCTATCTTTCTAGTATTTAGACTTAGTTTGCATTTTGTTTATTTACTAGGTAATTTGCTTTGATCTGTTTGCTATCACTTATAATCACTTAAAATCTATCTTCTGTAGTTAATACATTTATTTTGGTTTAATCCAAACCAGTGAGCTTTGACTGGAGTGCTTGGGGAAAATCTCTGCTTGGTTACCACAAGTGTGCATTGCTCTCTTCATATTGAGGGAGAGGCAGACTGGGTATTAAACCCATATACTGGCCAGATTTGACCAGAGCAGGACAGTACTGCTTTGGGGTCCTAGGCTGGGAAGCTGTGGTTAGAGAGCCTGCATGTAACTGCAGCCGGGTGTGTCCCTACCTGTGTGAATGCTGGTGACAGTGCAGGCTGGAGGGCTTTGCAGCTTGTCACAGCAGCATAGTGTGAGAGGGAGCCCAGGCTGGGGATCACAGGGCTCAATGGTACCCCAGTTCCAGGTTGCACTCCAGTGGGAACCTATCACATTAGCATTTAAAAAAGAATCTGCAAACCCCAGTGCATATTCATAGGAAAAATACACATGGAAGCATACAGCAAACCAGCCACTGTATTGCAAACATATATATCAAAGCATGCAGTATGCCAGTCTCATCATGACAAAAATATATTTATGCCAGCAAGCAAAATCCCATTTAAAATATTCATACAAGAGCACAGAATAAGTCAATTTCTATTGCAAATATACATAAAAGAAAATGGCAAATCCCACTAGAGCTGGCCTGGGTTTAACGAATCCTTATAACATTGACACAGGGAGATTTCTTGGTGTTTGGGGAAGCAGCCCCCAACTTCCCCAAGGAACAACAGGGGAATACAGCAAATAGACGGGGCGGGGGGAGTGCAAGGTAACAGTGAGGGGGAAAAATCTGTTTATGGCCTAACTACTTCCTAGACTTATTACAGCTCTGTGTATATTGTTTATTGAAATTGTTCCTCTGAGGCAGGGTGACACCCATTATGTACCTGCCCTCATGAAAGTGAGAGGCAAGATTTTGATATCTTTAGCTGATGATTATTCCAGACCCAGCTGCTGTTAAACAGACTCCATAGACCAAGTCAATGCTGCTCTGACCTATGAATCCAGACCTATCACGCACTCTGGCTAGCGCTGCCTACTAACAAAGAACAAGGGACCAACTGGCTTTCATTTCATGGAAGTTTCTGGTTTAATAACTTTTTTGTATCTCTTACATTGGGAAATATCTTTCAGGTTTTTGTTAGACTAGGGGATTCCAGTCTAGATAAATACACTAATAGAAAGAGGTGTCAGTGTCTCCAGAAAGAAGAAACATACCCTAGTTGACAGAAGGGAGGAAAGAACTGAGGGATGGGTTTTATGGGGCTTTTCCAATGTGTTTCAGGACAGCGTTAATGTATACGGCATGATCTTCTGTGATTCTCACTACCTATGTGCAGCCTTTGCCTGAGCTTTCAGAGCCCCACACTATGAACTATGTAGAAACTCCAATGCTGCATGGTGTATTAATGTGAAATTAGAGCTCATTGATTGTATTATAAGAGCTTTAGTGACTATGGCTTTGGTATGGAAATAAAGGGAAAATACCAGCATGACATAATTTTATGCAAGAGGCAAGATCATTGAGCAAGTACAATTGCTTTGCATTGATATTTCTCTCTCTCTTTCTCTTTAGCCATACACTGCCTCTTCCTAACTCCTGAAATTCTGAGTTTTATTGTATTTCCATTGACTGACTGCCAGGATATCTACTAATGAGGGCAGAGGGGATCTGGAGCCGGCTTACCTGAACATATCCAATAAGCTGTTAGTAGCTTCAGCAGATGCGGTTTTTTCCCCTTCATTTAGACTCAATAGATTTGCCTCTTAGGAGGTATAGCCAGCATGAAAGAGAGGTCTGGAAACTCATTGCATAGCAGGGCATGGGCAAACTCTAATAAATTTGTTAGTCTCTAAGGTGCCACAAGTACTCCTGTTCTTTTTGCGGATACAGACTAACACGGCTGCTACTCTGAAACTCTTCATAGTTTGTGTTAGAAACTGGTTATTCAAATCTGAGCCATGAAAGATTCATCTGAACAAAATAAGCTTGCTCAGAGCAGAGGAAGAACTCCTCCTCATCTCCCTGGCTCTGTTCCCGTCCTCTGTACCTGGTGAAGGTTCAAGTGAGGACTCTGAGCCAGGGGATCTGCAGTGATAATACTAGCAGTAGAACATAGTGGTTGCAGAGGCTTTTTTGGGGCCCTGATTTTCCCACCAATAGGAAGAGCAGCACCAGCACTTGACAGGGGAAGAAGATGATGTATCCCAGCTGGGAATCACCAGTTTGCCTCTGTCATAACTATAAAGGGAAGGGTAACAGCTCTCCTGTGTACAGTACTATAAAATCCCTCCTGGCCAGAGACTCCAAAATCCTTTTACCTGTAAAGGGTTAAGAAGCTCGGGTAACCTGGCTGACACCTGACCCAAAGGACCAATAAGGGGACAAGATACTTTCAAATCTTGGGGGGGGAAAGGCTTTTGTTTGTGCTCTTTGTTTAGGGGGTTGTTCGCTCTTGGGACTGAGAGGGACCAGACATCAATCCAGGTTCTCCCCATCTTTCCAAACAAGTCTCTCATATTTCAAACTTGTAAGTAAAAAGCCAGGCAAGGCGTCTTAGTTTTACTTTGTTTTCTCAACTTGTAAATGTACCTTTTACTAGAGTGTTTATCTTTGTTTGCTGTACTTTGAACCTGAGACTAGAGGGGGGTCCTCTGAGCTCTTTAAGTTTGATTACCCTGTAAAGTTATTTTCCATACTGATTTTACAGAGATGATCTTTACCTTTTTCTTTAATTAAAAGCCTTCTTTTTAAGAACCTGATTGATTTTTCCTTGTTTTTAGATCCAAGGGAGTTGGATCTGTATTCACCAGGAGTTGGTGAAGGGAAGGAGGGGGGAAGGGTCAATTTCTCCTTGTTTTAAGATCCAAGGGGTTTGGATCTGTATTCACCAGGAGCTGGTGAAAGGAAGGAGGGGGGAAGGGTCAATTTCTCCTTGTTTTAAGATCCAAGGGGTTTGGATCTGTATTCACCAGGGAATTGGTGAAAGGTTTCTCAAAGCTTCCCAGGGAAGGGAATGGTGGCAGCGGACCAGATCTAAGCTGGTAGTTAAGCTTAGAAGTCCTCATGCAGGCCCCCACACTTGTACCCTAAAGTTCAAAGTGGGGATACAGCCTTGACAGCCTCTAACTCTTCTAAATAACGGTCTGTTTTCCTTGCCAGTTCCTCCTGCCCTCCTGGGCGAGAAAAACATGGAGACCCTCCTCCCCCATCCACCCAACCTCCTCTCCAGTACAGTGGAGGGGGCAGAAGGACACATCTGAGTCTCCCCCCTTGGGGAGAAATAACCATATTTAGGTTATGCATACAGTTTCTCTTCCAAAATGTGTTATAAATGCAGCAGATGGTTAAAAAGTTTCTAGAGAAGAAATTCCCTGCCCTCGCCCCTTTCTCTGTCCTTTCTTGTATCCTGTTGTTATAAGATGACACAATGTTGACACATACCACTAAGATTTCCGATGGCAGCCATTAAAATGGATGAACTCCTCCTTCTATTTTGACCATTGATTACTGTGCTGTGATTTGCTGGAGGCTGTGGTGATTTTTGTACATGCATGTTTAGAGCTTTGCAGACAGTTTGTTACAAGCGTTTGTGGAAGTTTAAGTTGGAATTTGAGGGTTTGTAGAAGTTTGAGACTTTCATTTTGTGAGCACTGGAAGTCAGTGCATTTGCTGCTCGAGGCTGTTGGTTTCAGGGAGCTGCTCCACAGAGCCTGCAACAATAACAAATTGTCAACTAAAGTGAAAATCTGTATTTGAGACACGTGTTTTAATCCACTCTTCTATATGGCTCAGAAACATGGACAATTTATGCCAAACATACCAAAAGACTAAACCGCTTTCATATCAGATGCTTGCATAAAATTCTTTGAATAAGATGGTAAGAGGGTGACAAATGTGGAAGTGTTAAATCATGCTGGTATGTCATTCCTGGGAACGTTGATTAGTAAGAAACTAGTGGCTTGGACATGTAAAGCAAATGCCGGATTACAGGATCCCAACGACTGTGCTGTATTCTGAAGCTTGTGAAGGGTCTAGAAAGAGAGGCAGACCACTGCTTGGATTTCGGGATGCTTGCAAAGACGACTTAGTATCCTTTGGTATCACTTTGGATGATTGGGAAAGGGGTGCAGAATGCTGCTCCTAGCAGAGTCAGCTTGTAGATGGAGCAAGGTGTTGCAAGGCAGACTGAATCAAGCTTTGTGATGACTGGTGTCCGAGAAGGAAAGAATCTGCTGCTCAGCTTCAGAGTATTGCTTGTGTGTGTGTGTGTGTGTGTGTGTGCTCTACCTGTAGACAGGATTGTCCTTCGCACATTGGACTCGGCAGCCATCAAAGAACTCTTCGACGCATTCACCATGCTCTGTAAATAGCGACGATGCCATTGATACAAGAGGTGCAGGAAAGGGTGTCTGTAAAGTAGTTGTACATAATTTTTTTGAGGTTACATTATACTTACACAGGTATTTACTATATAGTAAATAATGTTTGGGATCAGAAATCCTGGTTTCTATTCCTGGCTCTGAAGGAGAGTGTAGCTTAGACATACAGCATAGCCAAGTACCTAGATTTGGCACGTTCATACTGAAAGACTTCCATATTAAAAACAGGTTTTCCATGACTCCTAGAAGTGATGTTATGCAACTTCTCATGTAACTAGTATGAGGCTTTGCTTAATCAGAAGGGCTGTGAAATGTACAGAAATATAAACCATGAGTGGAAGATGTAAGATTTGAACTCCTAGTGTGTTGACTCCCAGCTCAATGGACCTTCATTAAAATAGACTGTATTGTGTGTGTAAGGAGGTGGGGGCAAAAGTTGGTCACCCACTGTCATGGTTAGAACATTGCCCTACTTGGAGTAGGAAGCCTGATGCAGTTAAAATGCAGAACATACTGCAAAAGCCAGTATACTTAAGGGCTCCACTCTGGGCCTGAGAGTTGTCTGTTTCCTGCCTCCTTCTAGTTGTCCAGTATATGTCGTCTAGGGTGACCACACAGCAAGTGTGAAAAATCAAGATGGGGAGTGGGGGGTAATAGGAGCCTATATTAAAAAAAAGACCCAAAATCGAGACATCTGGTCACCCTAATGTCCTCACTACTTGCACCCCCAAAACAATCAGGCCACTCCACATCAGCCAAACCGTACATCAAAATGTCATCTGATCTGTCCTAAAGATGTGCCGTTCTGCTAGTGCTCTAAAAACAATAATGACTTTTTTTTCCCCCCAGGGTCAATTACATGGTGGTGTATATCCTCAAAACAAATAATGCCCAAATGGAGGCTGTTTGAACTAAAATGTTAACTGTTGTAAGGAAACATATTTATACTGATATCAGAATAATTGTGTTGATTCTTAAAACAAAGCCCCAATTTTTTTCCGACAGGAGCAAAAATAGAGAAAGCAGATGGCCTAAAGGGTGAATAGGGGATTTCCCTGATGACTGGATGGAGTTTCCCCACAATTTGCAAAATGATGTGAAGTTCTAGCAATACAATATGGTAAATTTTGCAGTTTTGCTTTAAAAATCTCAAAACGTTGTTGTCCCTTGTGGTAAGAGTGGACGGATCATAAGAAAGCATATGCAAACTAAATGTTGTTCTAAAATTATTTGAAAATTGCAGAGTATTAGCAGTCAATTTGTACTTCATCTAAAACAGCCCGATGACCTGTAATGACTAGGATTTGAATTCCATAATCTGAATTTACTTAGCAAGATAATTAAATATTTAAAGTCAGTTCATTTAGGGGCTAGAATGGATTATCTCTCCACACTCACAGGTTTCTGTCCCTTTTATTAGTATGCACGGCTGTACATCCTCAATTTTTGTTATAGCTTTTCTTTCAAATCTCATATCTCTGCCTTTGCCATAGCAATTAGGACTCTGAAGAGCTGTCGTTGTCCTAGGAACTGAAGGAAAAGAGAAATTATGAAACACTGAATAAGACAAAATGGGTCTAGTCCTCACTGCAGTGGAGAAAAGCACTCAGAAAAGTTAATTAAGCTCAGGAAATAGACAGCAAGATAATTAAGATTAGGCCTAATTTTACACGGCAGGCATTCTGTGCTGTTTTTACAAGAGACTAAAGGGACATCATGCAGAGAAACTCCAGGCCTTCAGTCAGATTCTCAAAAGATCGTTATGGCTGATGTTAAACAGATAGGCAAGCTAATGCGATGGGGGCAAATGTTTCTTTTTTACATGTTATTTAATATAAAATTGTGCCATAAATGTAAACAAGAAATGAATAGGGAATTTATTATTACTGATAACTAGATATTTAAATGGTTTTTCAGCAAGGAAACAAACATTTAAAAAAATTGGATGCGGTTTTTACTTCATCTGTCAGATTAAAACTTTGTGTACTTTACTGCAGTTTACTGCATTCTGGAAAATTACTGAGATATCTCTTTCATTTTGATTAAAGCTGGCAAGGCCTGTTTTCCCACCATTGGGGTTCTCAAACAAATATGCCACTCTACACACAGGCAAAGTGTGTTCCTAGCATTGCACATCAGCAACAAAAGAATCCCTTTAGGGGTTGGAGTGGACTTTGCAATGGCCCTTTATCCAGTGTGGTGTTTTATAACCAGACACATGAAAATACTTGAAGGAGATGAAAAATGAAGTAAGAATACAGAATAAGAATACCTGTAGTATGCAGGGTACTTATTTGATGTTTTTTGAATTGCTTCTAAATCTGTGCATAACAAATTACTCTGTCCTTTATTTGTGGCTAATATTTTAGATACCAGTTCTGCATTCTGGCAGGGCCCAAAGATTGTAATTGTCTAGCCCCTCTGTAGATTTTTGTGGTCATTTATAGGAAATAACTGCATAATACATTTTCTTTAAAACTGAACAGTCTGTCACTAATATTTTTAATCCACTATTGTTTGTGTTGTGCATGTTTTCTCAATCTGTAATCTCTCTCTCAATTTTGCTGTTCTTCCTGAGATAAAAGGTCATCTCTCCTATGAAAAGAGCTGTGCAGTGAGAGTGACTTGATTTAAAAAAAAAAACAAAAACCATTAGATTCACTCTTATTCAAATGTAGCTTAATAAAGATGTAGCTAACTGTGGAGCTTTATTCCATTAGGAAGTAAAAGGGTTGGAGAACACTGTGTCTACCCAGAGGTCATTTCCCCTTGAATCTGGATTTATTCATTCTGATTTATGCTGAAGATAAAGGTCTTTTTCAAGATTCTTAATGAAATTAATAAGGACCAATAGGCAATTTAGATATGATGAAGATGATGAGAAATCATGAGACTTAAAAAAAATCTGGCAGTTAAAAATAAGATGAACTTCAGAGAACTAAAGCCACCTTTTATTGGAGCCCTATCACCGCCCTTTCACCCGCATTACTACATGCATTTGCAGTGGCAGGGAATTAGATTAGATAACCCAATACATCAGTGAACAAGTGTGCCCCGCTTGTGTCTTGCTCTCCCAATGTTACAAGTAATCCTGCGTTCCCAACTCTTGCAATTATAACACAAGTCTTGTGAAATTTGATGTTTTTCTTAAATCCTGGCTCCTGAACTTGTATGTGAGAATTTCAACTTTCATTTTACAAAAAGTGATTGTGGGAGGAAAAAAGCTTGAAGACATAACCCAAGTGGACGCTGAAGGTTCAGAAACCAGAACACACATGAGCCCCTTGGTTGGTTGTGTGGTGTGGGTTTTGTTTTTTTTACTCATGATTTTAACCCAATGTCATGGTGGTGGTTTTTTGTTTTGTTTTGTTTTTGTTTTAAGCCTGACTTACGATTTTTGAATGCTTGGGGTTAGCTATATTGAACTACACAAGTGATTCCTTGAGTGGAGAGTGACTTTTAGATGGATGGATTAAAAAAGAAGGATTTTCACAGTAGGTTTAATTTTCCACAACCATGGATGTTAGGAACATTCATTTATAGAAATGGCGTGTATAGTATGATGTTCTATGTGTCTGAATTCTGCTTATTGACTGGGGTATATTTGTATTTCCATGAGTGGGATTTAAGTGTGGCTATGGGCACTAGGCATTGTAGTGTTCTATATATTCTTCCATAGCAAACTTACTCAGTGTACACGTCAAAATAAATTTAACTCTCAGTGTTATGAGCTCACCCTGCCAACTCAACACCAGTTTGTGGTCTTTCCCCTAATGATTATTACACAAAAAGCAAAGCAAGTACTTTTATTTTAGATGAAGAAAGAAATAGTCTAAAATCTCCATGACTGTGAGAAGTATATGTCGTATGCTGTAAAATCTTAGATTGGCTCACAGCCTTGCTAGGAGACAAGCAGGCTCACTTACATTTAAAGATGCAATATCAGGAAAACTATAATTGCTAGTTCATACAGCACAATGCTGTAGGATGGAAGACGTCTGCATGTTGTGTTCTCCTACTTGAAATCATGGCATTGTTACAGGGAGTGAAGTGGTCTGGTCAGATTTTTTTTTTGTTTGTTGCATTAGGAGATGTGAAAAGAGCATCTGTCCTGATAGTGGAACACCCAAATAAATAAATAAAATGCATTTCCTGATGTCTGGGAAAGGGGATATATTTGCTACAAAACTCTCTGGTTAGATTTCCTGATGTTGGCAGGGTGGGCTGGGGCATCCCTCAGTGATACATGAGCTTCATAATGGAAGAGCAGACCTGATCATCACTCTTATGTGACATGGTTAATGTCATGGTTACAGGGTGAGCCGCATCTTAGAGCCCTTTTTATCAAGTGCACGCCTCCATTGAGAGATTTGACTTCCTGCATCTCTCTCCAGGTGGAATAACACAGTCTGACCATGGGCACAGGTTTCCTACTTCCCAGCCATATTATCTCAAAAAGTCCAACTAAGTTTGGCATCTGTAAGCCTTTTCCTACAAGAGCCTGTGACAGCAGCTGATTAAAATGATTTAGAGCAAACCATTATTTATTTCTTCACCCACAGCAAGAAAAGCAAATGTTTAAAATAATAAAGACCCTAAAAATACACTTCCCCTTACCAAATCCTTAATCTTTCTTTGAGAGCTTTTGTAAGTTCCAGTTATCTCCATCTCTGGCTCGAAGAAGCAGAGTGTCCTGTTCACAACGTGTGCAAAATGCTCAGGGAGATTAGAGAGGCTATAAAAATAAAAAACTCAATAATAATTAATAATGGGGGATTTCAACTATTCCCATATTGACTGGGTACATGTCACCTCAGGACGGGATGCAGAGATAAAGTTTCTTGACACCTTAAATGACTGAGTCTTGGAGCAGCTGGTTTTGGAACCCACCAGAGGAGAGGCAATTCTTGATATAGTCCTAAGTGGAGTATGGGATCTGGTCCAAGAGGTGAATATAGCTGGACCGCTTGATAATAGTGACCATAATATAATTTAACATTCCTGTAGTAGGGAAAACACTACCCCCAACACTGTAGCATTTAATTTCAGAAAGGGAGACTACACAAAAATGAAGAAGTTAGTTAAAGAGAAATTAAAAGGTACAGTGCCAAAAGTGAAATCCCTGCAACCTGCATGGAAACCTTTTAAAGACACCATAATAGAATGTCAACTTAAATGTATCCCCCAAATTAAAAATAACATAGTAAAAGAACCAAAAAAGTGCCACTGTGGCTAACTAGCAAAGTAAAAGAAGCAGTGAGAGACAAAAAGGTATCCTTTAAAAAGTGGAAGTTAAATCCTAGTGAGGAAAATAGAAAGGAGCATAAAATCTGGCAAGCGAAGTGTAAAAATATAATTAGGAAGGCCAAAAAAGAATTTGAAGAACAGCTAGCCAAAGATTCAAAAAGTAATAGCAATTTTTTTTTAAAAGTACATCAGAAGCAGGAAGCCTGCTAAACGACCAGTGAGGCCACTGGACAATCGAGATGCTAAAGGAACACTCAAGGACATTAAGGCCATTGCAGAGAAACTAAATGAATTCTTTGCATCGGTCTTCACGGCTGAGGATGTGAGGGAGATTCCTAAACCTGAGCCATTCTTCTTAGGTTACAAATCTGAGGAACTGTCCCAGATTGAGAAGTCATTAGAGGAGGTTTTGGAACAAATTGATGAATCAGTAATAAATCACCAGGACCAGATGGTAATCATTCAAGAGTTCTGAAGGAACTGAGATGTGAAATTGCAGAACTACTAACTGTGCTTTGTAACCTATCATTTAAATCAACTTCTGTATCAAGTGACTGGAGGATAGCTAATGTGACGCCAATTTTTAAAAAGGGCTCCAGAGGAGACCCTGGCAATTACAGGCCAGTAAGCCTGACTTCAATACCAGGCAAACTGGTTGAAACTATAGTAAAGAACAGACTTGTCAGATACATAGAATAATATAATTTGTTGAGGAAGAGGCAACATTTTTTTTGTAAAGGAAAATCATGCCTCACCAAACTACTAGAATTCTTTGAGGGAGTCAACAAGTATGTGGACAAGGGGGATCCAGTGGATATAATGTACTTAGATTTTCAGAAAGCCTTTGACAAAGTAAGTAAGCCTCACCAAAGGCTCTTAAGCAAAGTAAACTGTCATGGGATAAGAGGGAAGGTCCTCTTATGGATCGGTAACTGGTTAAAAGATAGGAAACAAAGGGAGGGAATTAATGGTCAATTTTCAGAATTGAGAGAGGTAAATAGTGGTGTTCCCGAGGGGTCTCTACTGGGACCAGTACTAGTCAACATATTAATAAATGATATGGGAAAAGGGGTAAACACTGAGGTGGCAAAATTTGCAGATGATACAAAACTACTCAAGATAGCTAAGGCCAAAGCTGACTGTGAAGAGTTACAAAGGGATTTCACAAAACTGGGTAACTAGGCAACAAAATGGCAGATGAAATTCAATGTTCATAAATGCAAAGTAATGCACATTGGAAAACATAATCCCAATTATACATATAAACTGATGGGGTTGAAATTAGCTGTTACCACAAAAAAGAGATCTTGGAGTCACTGTGGATAGTTCTCTGAAAACATCCACTCAATGTGCAGTGGCAGTCAAAAAAGCGAACAGAATGTTGGGAATCATTAAGAAAGGGATAGATAATAAGACAGAAAATAACATATTACCTCTATATAAATCCATGGTACACCCCCATCTTGAATACTGCGTGCAGACGCAGTTGCCCCATCTCAAAAAAGATGCATTGAAATTGGAAAAGGTTCAGAAAAGGACATCAAAAATGATTAGAAGTATGGAACAGCTTCCATATGAGGACAGATTAAAAAGACTGGGACTTTCAGCTTAGAAAAGAGACGACTAAGGGGGGATATGATAGAGGTCTATAAAATCATGACAGGTGTGGAGAAATTTAAATAATGAAGTGTTATTTATTCCTCATAACACAAGAACTAGGGGTCACCAAATGAAACTGCTAGGCAGCAGGTTTAAAACAAACAAAAGGAAGTATTTCTTCACACAACGCATAGTCAACCTGTGGAACGCTTTGCCAGAGGATGTTGTGAAGGCAAGACTGTAACAGGGTTAAAAAAAAAAACTATATAAGTTCATGGAGGATAGGTCCATCAACGGCTATTAGCCAGGATGGGCAGGGATGGTGTCCCTAGCCTATGTTTCCTGGAAGCTGAGAACGGGCGACTAGGGATGGATCACTTGATTACCTGTTCTGTTCATTCCCTCTGGGACAACTGGGTAGTTGGCCACTGTCAGAAGACAGGATACTGGGCTAGATAGACCTCGGTCTGATCCAGGATGGCCATTCTTATGTATTAGATTTTTCCCCCCATATTGTTTTCCTCCTTGTGGCATTACTTTAGAGACCAGTGACAGTTGGGTCTATAGTCTACCACTGAGAACTCTTAACATGTATCCAACTCTCCTCATACCACTGAGTCTTTTTAACCAATAAACCTATTGCATGCAAATTAGTGGTAGAGAAACGTCTCATGTCCCAGTGGCCCCACTTAAGTAATATCAGAGTTGCTGTATGCTTGGCTGTAGTCTATACAATTGTAGGTGATAATTATTAATAACTTACTTTAATTAGGCTATATTTGAAGAAATAAGGTTCTATGTGCAGGATTTCATTTAATTTTAACTATGTGGAAACACTGAAGCATCAATCTTGTTCTATTGTTCATTCTGGACAAAGAAAAGATTGACACAAATGCTAAATTTGTTAAAGGATCCAGTTTTGAACTTTAACTCATAAGACTTAATAAGAAGACTTTTATTTTGTACCCAAAGAGTGAATGCTGTAATTTTGGAGAGGATACACTATCTTTTTGTACAAAATAGAGAAGTTGAAACTGTGCTTTAAGTGCAAAATGGAACTCAACTTTAACAACAGAGTTTTGACCAGTGCCTCCATAATAATGAAGAATAATAAGTATCTTGTTGAGTGTTCACTGAGTGAGACAGATCTCTCTTGTCCTCTTTCCTTTAAAATCCTTTTGTAGGTGTCTAATACTCAAGAATCTTCCTTTCACTCACCAGATAGTTCTTAAGGCTCAACATGCTGTTAATATTCCCTTCGCATCCCCTTAGATTGTCATTGTCCTTGTATAGCTGGAATAGAGAGCTACCAAAAGTACAATATGATTTTCTGGAGTAGCTATGTTGAAAGCTGACATGTTTTTGTCACCAGAAGTTGTGTTGCTAAGTTGTATGAGTTTAATACTGCTAGCAAGCTGAAATATCACTTTTCTTCTTCTTCCAGAAACATTTAAAATATCACTGGTGGAATTGCTTAGGAAGTCAAGCCGCAGGCTTCAACTGTTGTTATGTTCTTCCAAATTGGAAACCATTCTGTTTCAATCAGATTCCAAGCAAAGAAATGATACGGTTTAAAGATTTTGGGGTGTCTCCTGTTTTTTTTTTTTAGGCTGAAAAATAACTTTTGTCAAGAAGGAAAATGCCAGAGAACCCTTTGATCACGTTTGAAGGGAGCCTATATCCTCGTGACAGATTGTTTGCATGTATTAATATTTAGATTATAAATTATCCTACAAACTCTGGTGTGCATGGGAAAAAAAAGTACATAGAGAAAGTACTAGGACATAAAATGTAAACACCATCAGTGGCAATACAGAGGTTTAAATTCAGTGGCGATTCCACCGAAACACACTGATACGCTTTCTGGCAGCACAACCGGACTAAAGTCTGTTTTCCCTGGGTTACTTCCTACCACAGTTCGAGTGTAGGGCTCAATAGTCCAAAGGTCCTCTGTCTCCTCAGGGTACACAACTGATGGCAGTCTTGGCAACTCCTCTCCATGGTCGGTCTCCTCCAGGGGCAGGGTGCCACACAGTACAGTTTCGGCTCTGGCGTTCTGCAGCAGGCAGGAGACATCTGCTTCCTTTCCTGGCTCCTGCCTAACAGACCTAAAGGCCCTGTCTTTTATCCTGACTATCCTGCCTCTGTATTTCTGGCGCGGGGGGCGGGGAGGGAAGAGCTGGTTTGGCTCTGCCCACCGGGGGAGGGTAATGGTCTCTTGGTGTCAGGCTTGGAGGGAAGGCACTCTGCCTCACTACAGGGAGTTTGGATCTGTGATTGGGATATAGCGCGCCCCCCTTTACCTTTGTGTTACATACCTCAGCACATTCTGATTTTTGGCCAGAACCAGATCCAGAAGTGCTGAAATACTGCAGCAGTGGTTATTCTCTCAATATTTCTACTCTGTCCAGAATCAAGAAGTATCAGCAATTTCCTACGTGCCTGTTATTACTATCTTTCCCAATGTTATTTCTAGACCACAGATTTGGATATGTTTATCCTAAAACAAAAACTTTACAAACATTTCAATGTTCAGCTTTCATTGCGATTCCATTAAATGATGATGATCTTACATTTAACTCTCACCTTTCATCCCTAAGGATTTCAGTATACTTTACAAATGTAACAACCGGATATACTATGGATATGTAGGAATCGCTTAATATGCCATTGAAATGCAACAGCTTAAGGAAAAGTGAAAAATACCTTATCAGCTGAATTGCGGAGAGAATATAGAAGATCATTCACCAAATTAAATAAGAGTTGGAGAGTTAGATATCCTAGTGGCTATACACAGGTATAGGAACACAACACACACGTTAAAAGGTTGACGCAAGATTATAACAAAATGGACACGACAAGCTGCCAAGCATCATTCTATCTCTGCCACTGATGTGAGGCAAGTCACTTTGTGCCCCAGTGGCTTGTGACAATAATGTACAATCTTCATTTTGTGAAAGAGATTCTCTTACTCATTTAGTTTTAATAAAAGCTTCAATAAGATGTGCTGGAATGTACACAGATGGAACTGTCTGATACATATGTAGGAATTTAAAGCTTATCATGTGAATGATAATAATTGCAAAAATTACCGTACTTGGTTTTCTGTGTGTGTGTGTGTGTGTGTGTGTGTGTGTGTGTTTTACGGGAGTGGAAGCAACTGTTGTAGATAAGGCTGCATCATCATTTCCATTCTGAGGCTATGTTTTCAGATGCTCATAACTACCCAATGCTTTCAGGCTGAAATTTGCCTCTCTGAGATGGACTTTGAAGCAAAAGGAGGGGGAAAATGTTCAAGCAAAATCAGTTCTTCTATTAGGGAGCATACAGAGTGAGAAATACTGTCTTCATTATGACAAAGAATTCTTGCAGTTTCCTTTGACCTCTAATGCCAGAAGAGCAATGCATAGAGAGTTGAAGTTTGACAGCAAAGTAGTCTTCATTTAGAAATGCTTTTGACTTCCAGTGAAAATTGGTTTGGTTTTGCTTTGACTGTGTTACAAACTTTTGAAAATGATACTTCTTCATAAATGCCTTAATGGCTAGATTTTCAAAAGGGCTCAGCACCAAAGGTCCCAGTGAAATCACTGGAAACTACTGGCTGCTGAGCTTTTTTGAAAAGCTGACCTCAAGTTCAAAGTGAATGTTGGGGGAATGTTGTACTCCAAATTCACACGGTACTTAGGCACCTAATCTTGCAAACATTTAAATTTATGTGTAACTTTATTCCTGTGAGTAATCCAAGTCCATGGGACTACTCAAGTGAGTAAAGTTAGACACAAGTTTAAGTGTTTGCAGGATCAGAGCCATAGTTCTATGTTCACTACAAGCAATGGATGGACTCAGTAACTCTGAACCTTACAAGATGAAACTGCCATAAGAGTCCTTACGTATTTTGTAATGTGCCCTGCTCTGGACAGCTTAGGGGCTTCAAAGGCAGGCACTCCACAGCTCAGAAAGGTACAAAGCTATGGCCTGAAATTCATTTTTGATAGATACTTTCTGAACAAAACGCTGACTGCTCAAACGTTTGTGAACAAATGAATACAAAAGGGATGCACACACTGCACTCTGAAATTTGGTTTCTAGTTTTCAGAATTATTCATTAATGTTTCCCACCAGTCTCAATGTTCAAGAAACAGTACATCCAATTGTGGCTGACCTCTGAATAACAAAACACTAACCTAATTCTGGGTCTGAACATTTCTCTAATTTAAATAAATACATTAGATAAAATACCTCCATGATACCCCATTACAATGGTGTGTAGTAGTGGTTTCAAATGCTACGTCTTATGAACAGTGGTTTGGGGATAGAGCTGGGCAATATTTGTTTGTCCAATAGTACATTGGCCAAAAACATGCAATTGTGGGGTAACCAAAACTATTTGTGAATGTGGGTCAAATTTAAGGAATAGCTTCAGTTGCATAAAAATGAGGATTTTTTTCTCAAATTAAATGGCTCACTTTAACATTTAGTTCTGAAATATGTTCAAAATGTTTTGTTTAGCAAGACTGACATTTTCTGTTTTTTTGTTTGTGTTTTGTTTTCAAAAATACAAACCAATTTTTTTGGGGGGGAGGGTAGGGGTGGATTTTGCTAAATCAATTATTAGGTCAGCTCCATCTGGGACATTACTATAGAGGGCTGTGGTAGTATTGGGCCTGCTTGTCCTCTCACACTGGTGTACTTTCATTGACTTCAGCAGAGTTACTCCTGTTTTACACCAATATATGTGAGAGGAGAATAAGGCCCATAGTTGTCTTTAGTAGTCATTATTTTTTCGAGGAGGTGGTATTAGAGGAACAGAAGTGACCTATCTTCTGAGGAGAGGCTGAGGGAACTGGGATTGTTTAGTCTGCAGAAGAGAAGAATGAGGGGGAATTTGATAGCTGCTTTCAACTACCTGAAAGGGGGTTCCATAGAGGATGGATCTAGACTGTTCTCAGTGGTACCAGATGACAGAACAAGGAGTAATGGTTTCAAGTTGCAATGGGGGAGGTTTAGGTTGGATATTAGGAAAAACTTTTTCACTTGGAGGATGGTGAAGCACTGGAATGGGTTACCTAGGGAGGTGGTGGAATCTCCTTCCTTAGAGGTTTTTAAGGTCAGGCTTGACAAAGCCCTTGCTGGGATGATTTAGTTGGGGATTGGTCCTGCTTTGAGCAGGGGGTTGGACTAGATGACCTCCTGAGGTCCCTTCCAACCCTGATATTCTATTATTCTATTTTATCTCCTGCATTAAGAGTATGATATAAATACCTTTAATTTGCAAGAATGTATGCTTACCCATGTTTATTCAACAGAATGGGGGAACATTAGCCATTTACAATGGCCAAAACCAGCTTCAAAAAAGGACAATTTACACACTGGCCCTGATGGTTTTCAGGTTAAGAGATGCTTTCCATACAAACTCTGCCTACCAACTCTTCTGCAGAACCACACCCTTTTTTCTGCACTGAGGTGATTAAGATAACATCATCTAGCTTTGCATGTTAGGTCAATTTGTTTTCCCCACCCTACCCTCACTTAGCCTTATCTGTTTAGTCTGTCTACATGGGCAATACATTTTTACAAAGACTTTGGCAAAATCAAAGATAGGGCTGTGCCTCTGAATATTCATGAAAATCCAGCCCTAAGCTTATTCATCACTCTGTTCAAAGGAACAAACCATTTTCTAGCATGCTCCTCATCTGTTTGCTAAAATATCATGCCGCTTAGTCCAGCCCTCACATTTTCCAGAGAACATTTCCAAGGAGCATGGTTCTTCCGGAAATTGCATTTCAGTGCTTAACTCATCCATTGTATGTTGGACAATAAATTGGAAGGTGAAGGGGGAGATCAGCAGACCTGTGAGTACCTAGAAGTATTGCATTTGTGACGATGTGCACGTTTTCAGACAAAAGAAGAGTACATTATAATAAGAACAAGAAAGCTAATCTTTGTGTGTTGAAGTGATGTTGATTTAGCACAGATACATGAGCAGATATGAAATGTTATTAGATTTTATGTAAATCAAACCCTTGGTGCAGCATGTTAACAACAACTGAACATAACTCGCTCCCCTTCAAGTAACACTTATTTCCAAGTGCAGCATGCTCTTGTTAAACTAGCTCAGGTTTTGCATTCCATGAAAGAGAAACTATCAACAAGAGCACCGAATCATGCTGCATACTAGACACCACTTCTTTCTACCATTACATTTAGTTAAAAGGCAGTCACTGTGATTTATACAGAAGACAAACACAGGACTCATAATCATGAGGACAGCATTCTAGTAGGTGACTTATGTAGGTATTTTTAATTTGGCTGGAAATGTTAGTTGTAATTACCATTGAGAAACTTTGAAAAACCTTGTCACTACAAATGCTGGAGTGAGAAACAATACTGCAGCTCAGGCAGTATTTATTCCATGGAACATAAGAGAGCATCACCTGTTTCAGAGTGCAACATGGCTGTTTTGGAAGTCCATTGTCCATGCGAAAGCTACTGTATTACTTTTGAGATACCCAATAACTTCTGACAGTCCTTTTGACCAATAAGTAAACAATTTTCTCAATATTGTTAAAAATATTCCTTCAGTTGGAACAAATAATTGATTTCCCTCTGTAAAACTTTCATTTAAACAGAAGGGAAAAAAGTAACACTTCATTTCCAGCATGAACACAACCGCTGGATAGTGTGAAAAATTGAAAAAATCATACCTGAAGAGAATTGCCACAGAAAATGTAACACCTTAGGTCTGATTCACCTTATTGTTCTATGCAAACAAAGAGTAACTTTGGGGTCAATGGGTATATACCAGTGTAAAACCAGTGTGAATGAGAGTCCAACCTATTATTTTAAACACACTGGAGTAGTAGGAAGAGAGAGTCTGGAGCACGGGGCCTAGTACAAGGCCTGAACCAAAGTCAGCGAAAGTTATGCTATGCCAAAGTCAGGCCCTGTTAAAAGCAGATGCTTGCCTCCAAGTTCACTGTCTGGTATGTTAACTCGGCACCAGTACTGCTAGCATTGTTAAAACACACTGAATATGTAAACACATTCCAGCAGGTTAGCATAAGTACACCCCGACCTAGCACACAATAAGATGGTTTGACTGAATCTTAGAATAGGACTGGAAGGGATTTTGAGAGGTCATCTAGTCTAATTCTCTGCACTCAAGTGAAGTTATGAATAGTGTTGTTTTGTCTGAGGCATCAAGAGGAAGATACAAGGGGAGGTAACAAACATGTCATGAAACATGTAAGGAGATACGTAAGTTGTTTATCTCAATTGTTTATCTCAGTCTATAAATGTTGGAATATCTCACCTGAACCCTTTGTCTGACTGAACTGGTCCACTGTCATGGATGTATATGTATTAGTGTTCCTGTAGAATATATGGAGTGCTAGTACTGTGCTTTGTCGCCAATAAACTTGGCTAAGCACCTTTGCCACTAAACCAAGTCTGTGGTGTTTCTGGACTGTTTGATCGAGGTCTGCTGTGCCACATATCTGGCCAGAGCTGGAACAACACAGAGAGAGAACACATGCAGCTAACCACTGACAACAGGGTTAGATGCATTATAGGAGAAAATGGGAAGCTGCTAGAGAATATATTCTATGATAACATTCATGGCCCCAATAAACTGTATCGGGGCACTGTAGTAATTAAAATCTCATTTCAGAGGAGATAAGAGCTGCCTGGATCTAGGCATTATGAAAACATGATGCTTCCATTATTTACTTGATTTTTTAACATATCTCCAAAGGAGCAGTAAAACTTTTCTAAATCATGCAGATAAAAATCATGAGTAAAAAAGACTTAGTGGGCATTTTAAAATAAAATAATTAGGCAGAGTGGAAGCTTTCAAAGATTTAGCAGCCATGCCAGTATGAAAGAAATCTCCTCATTAACTTGTGTCAGGTTTTTCAATCTAATATTTAGTGAAACAGTCATTTCTAAATTCACATTAGGAATACTGAGGAAATGAACTAACCTGCTTAAAAGAATGTGTTTCTATTGCACGATTTTTCAAAACCTGGACAACAAAATAAAGTTTACAGGGGCAAACTGCTCTGTTATATGTCTATAGCTCCCACTGAAGTCAATGGAAGATGCATTGTATAACAAAGTAGAACTAGCTCTTTAAAGGTAATTGATAGTCAAAATACATAATGAGCTTTATTCACTTCTCACAGCAGTGCAAGACCATTGACTTTAGAAAAGTTACTTCTGATTTCTATCAGAGAGCAGAATGAGGACCAGTGTCTTTACAGGCTGCTTTTCTGACTCAGAAGATACTAGGTGTAGCCCTAATCTTCCGCTCAAAGCTGAGGAATGCACAGTTCAACTCAGGAGATGAACAAAAGTGGCTTTAAGCCATCTTTGTGCTCTCTTGCTTCTGAACTAGCTGGACTCTGGTCTAGACTCCCACTGTAAGTTAGAGCAGTCTTAAGCCTTCTCTAACTTGTGCCATTTTCCAAGAGCACCAAGAAGTTGATACAGCCGCCTGAGATCAGCAGGCTCCAAGAAAGTCCCTGACACTTGCTTTGCTCTGGACACACACTCTTCACCATCAGCTGGAAGAGGTGGTGATGTAGAAGCTGTTATGCCAGCTTTCTGCCACCATCCTCCTAAGCCTCCCACAGCTGACCACAGGGGCTTCAGGGCTGCTTTGTTCCATGCTGGTGCAGGGACCCTAACATAAGGGAGAATCAGGGCCATCATTTTTCTAACTGCTCTAGCATGATCTGGTGGACTGAGCTGAGGACCTCAAGAAGAGGTGCTGAGTTCCCGGGGGGTGCTCAACCCGCCCCGCTCTGTCCCAGGTCCCACCCTCAGTCCACCCAAGACCCCAGCCCTGCCCTGCCTCTTCCTGCCCCCGCTCTATCCCCCCAGTGAACAGCTGATTGTGGCAAGTGGGAGGTGCTGGAAGGGAGGGGGAGGAGCTGATTGGTGAGGTCCGCCGGTGGGAGGGCTGGGGGGGGGGGAGGAGCTGATCCATGGGGCTGCTGGTGGGTGCTAAGCACCCACTATTTTTTTCCATGGGTGCTCCAGCCCCATAGCACCCACAGAGTCAGCGCCTGTGACTGTAAGCTAGGAATGCATGTGTTCTAATCTTAGCTCTGCCACAGATTTGTTGTGTGACAGTAAATAAATTAGGATGCTTCTGCAGGCTGAGCTCATTGCATGCACCAGAGACTCCTTGTATTCTTCCATTCTTTCTCTTCCCCAAGCTCCCTGTGTGCCACTCACCTATTCCTCTATTTCCAGGGACTCCCTGCAACTTCTCCACCTCCTTCCTCATGCCTTAGGTCCTAAATTCTCTGCTTCCACCATACCAGGATCCCCCGTTCTCCCTCCTGCCACCTGGAGCTCTGTCTACCTTCCATTCCCATCTTTCTCTGTGCTAGGGGATCTGTGTTCCCCCCAGTTTGCTCCCCCTGCCAGGGGTTCTCCATTTTCCTTACCACCCCATACCAGGATCCTATATTCTCCCCTGCATGCCAGGGGCTGTGTGCATGCATGCCCACCTTCCCAATCCTCATTATTGTTTGTCGGGGAGACTAGTCATTCAGGGTGTCAATATGTTAAACTTTATTGGGAAGATGAGCAGAGATGAGATGGGGTATTATGAGTGAAGGAATTAATGGGTGCTATCAGCCAGTTGTTTGACCAATAGACAACAGCAGAGGTACTTGAAGATGTGGTTTATTGTTAAAAGTGTGCCTTATTTCCAGTCTGAATTTGTCAAGCTTCAGCTTCCAACCATTGGATCTTATTATACTTTTGTTTACTAGATTTTGTCAAATTTTTGTTCCCCATATTGGTACTTACAGACTATGATCAAGTCATTCCTTAACCTTTTCTTGACCTACATAGATTGAGCTCTTTGAGTCTATCATTGTAAGGCATGTTCTCTATCCTTTAATCATTCTTGTGGCTCTTCTCAGAAACCTTCCCAATTTATCAACCTTCTTCTTGATATGTGGACACCAGAACTGGACACAATATTCCAGCAATGGTTGCACCACTGCCAAATACAGCGGCAATCTAAGTTCTCTACTGCTACTCCAGATTTTTCTGTTTATTCATTCAAGTATTGTATTAGACCTTTGGCCACAGCCTCACACCGGGAGCTCATGTTCAGCTGATTATTCACCATGACCCCCAAATGCAGAGTCACTGCATCCCATGATAGACTCCTCCCACATCCTGTAAGTATGGCCTGCATTCTTTGTTCCTACATGTATGCATTTACATTTAGTCATATTAAAACACATTGTTTTACTTGTACCCGCAGTAATACTGTGATGGGCTTAATCCCCATCACCTCTAAGGCGAGGGATAGACCCTAAGTAGTTTTGCTCTGCACCTGTGAGGTGTTTAATTGATTGCTTTCTAGCCAGAGGAGGAGGAGTTAAGCTGCATAAGGAGCAGAGTGCACCTGTGGAAAGGGGATGCCTAGAAAGAGGAGTTAGGGAGAGTTCCCTCTCTCTGGGATGGGCCTGGAGGAAGGTCTAGCAGTTTGGGACTGGCTGTGGCTAGGAAGTGGAGCTACAGGAGTAGGGTTAACTTCTGTGGTGGGGCTCTAAAGTGAAAAGCCCTGATTTAGGGGTCTGTGAGGACCAGAGAATGAAGTATAAGCCCATGAGGGGTGGAAATCAAGCGTAAGTGATACTTAGACTTCCAGCAGGAAAAACCTGGGCAGGCAGTACCCTGACAAGGAGGAAGAATTGAATTTAAGCCCCAGAAGGGGTAAAGGGACTTTTGTTTGGAACTAAATCCTGGCAGGGGATCACACTGTGGTGTGACTTGGCTGGAGGGCTGAACCACAGCAGACTTAGTAAGGCAGTCTGAAGAAGGGACCTAATGGGAATGACCACTGTAGCTGAGGAAGCAGCCACCGGAGGGAGAGTGAGAAGCAAAGTCCCCTGCAATGCTATATAAAACACAAGGAGGTTCCCTAGAGGTAAGGGTGTGTGCTTGCAAATCTAGAATGTTCTGTATCAGTGACCCAACCTCTTCGTTAGTTATTAATTAAAATTAATAATCTTTTAAAAAAGATGGGGAATAAAAATTTGATATGAATGCTTTGGTCTAACAGCAAAGATCTAATAAAATTCAATGGCTGGAAGATAAAACAAGAAAATTTTTTGATGAAAAATATGGCACAAATTTTTAACGGTGAGGGTAGTTAACCATGGAAGAATTGTGGTGGTTTCTCCATCACTGAATTTTTCTAAAAGATACTCTAGTTCAAACATGAATTAATGCAGGGAAGGCCTATTACCTGTGTTACACATGAGGCCAGACTAGATGATTACAATGGTCCCTTTTGGCCTTATCTAGGAATGTTTCTTTCCTGAAGAACTCAGGGCTCCCACTTTTGCTATATCCTCTCACTCTTGGTATTGATGGAGATTTTTCTCAAATCCATGCAGTAGATGATATCACAAGGTATTCTGTGGGGATCAGCCTGCAGGATATAAGAGAGTGGGTCTGAACCCCAAAGGTATTCTAGGTTTTGAGTGGATAAGAAATCCCTGGCCCACCAAAGCACAATGTTGTATAACAAATATTTTGAATATGTGTCTTGCACAAAGCTGTTCAGGCCTTGACACTCTTCAGCTAGGAATATTTTAAAATCTAATCTATATTTTAGTCAACTTGAAATGTGTGGTCCTAACTATTTAATGGTATTTTTATCTATTTGGATATTTTATGGCCTCCATTCCTAGTATCTGAGGTCTTGATATATATTAATTTATCTTTGTGACATACTGGAGCACAATCCAGACTGGGGGGGGGCTGTCACGTGTACCCTGCAACCTTGGGTGCCTTAAAATGCCTTGCTGAAGTACCTCCCACCGGGACTGTTCACAAACAGCCTGCAAGCCACACCCTGAGTGTCTGTGTGTAACTGCAGCCTGCTAGCTATACCTGGACTCTCATGAGCCTTGGTTATACTGCATGTGACCCAACAAACTTCCCCCAGAAATATATGTCCTATACTGCCCAGCCCTCTCCTAGATAGTAAAAATACAGTGTTATATATATTTAAAGCCAACCTCCAAAGAAATAGGAATATTTTTATCCTAAAAAGGCATGGCTGCACATGGAGAAACAAGACCACTATAAGAGAAGAATAGAAGATGTGTTGTGATTGGTGCAATCTATATGAGGGCTGAAAGACCAATCGATCAAGGTGATTTCTTTAAGCCATTTTATTACCTTAAATGTTTATCCACCTACTTCATCTTAAATCCACTGGATTAGATAAAACAGCAAAACAAATTCATTAACTACAAAGAGAGTTTTTTTTTTTTTTTTTTTTTTTTTTTTTAAATATCAGGGTTGGAAGGGACCTTAGGAGGTCATCTAGTCTAACCCCCTGCTCCAAGCAGGACCAATCCCCTGACAGATTTTTGCCCCAGATCCCTAAATGGCCTCCTGAAGGATTGAACTCACAACCCTGGGTTTAGCAGGCTAATGCTCAAACCACTGAGCTATCCCTCCCCCCAATTTTAAGTGAGTACAAGTAATGAGGCATAAAAGTCAGAAATGGTTACAAGAAAAATAAAGATAAAATGCTTACTAGTACCTATTTAAGAAACTATCTTCATTGCAAAGCATCTTTCTCATTGCATGGTCCAACAAACAAATGATCAAACTTTAAAGTCAGAACCTCTCCTCCAGAGTCCAATAGCTGTTTCCTTTCGTCTTTGCAGGTGCAGAGAATGAGGTGGGTAGGGAGAGAAACGTGTGTGCACACTTGCATGAACACACACACTTTAGCAAAGGACCTTGCCTAGTCAGTTCAAACACGTTGGTGTTTGTCCCTCCTTTTTTATTAATTTCAGCCCTCCTCTTGAAAAACATTTCCAGCTGAGACTCAGGAGGCAGAGTCTATGCGGAAGGATATTCCCGGCTGTTTTCCCCCCACTTGTTTGAACTTCCTTTGTTTCCCCTCCCTACTTGATGATTCTGTTTACTGCTTAAATTCAAATTAAGGCAACCACACATTCCTTTGTTTAGGTCAGTCCTGTTTGCTGACTTTTACTTGGGCAGGGCTTTGGGATTTGGAAGATGTTATAAAATTCCTTTATTATGTTATTAACACATCACCTACAGTGTTGCCACACATTTCATCAGGAAAATACTGACCAAGCAAATTGAGTTTTCAAACGATACCTTACAAGTACAAAGATTACTACAATTGCATGTAGGGCATGAACATAGGGTGTATTCCATAACAACTCTCTAAAAACAAACACTGAGGCAGGGGGATTGTATTATCCCCATTTCACAGGTGGGGGAATTGAGGAACAGACATTAAGCATGTAATTTGCCTAGAGTCACAGAAGACACTTGTGTAGGAACTGTACCCAGAGTTTCAGTTCAGTGCCTTAACTTCTGATCACTTTATTAAGATAGCCTATTTGTGATTTTTTGTTTTGTTTATATTTGCTTGTGCTAATCACTTGTCTTCAGATATTTTGGCATGAATTCATCTTTTGTCTTTTCAGTTGTGACCATGTTTTTCTTGATCATTTATGTTGTGTACCATAAGCTGGGGGCCTACCTACAATTTCAGAGTTGATTCTGTCTCAGGATTCTTTTCAGGCCAGTAGAAGCATAGGTGCATCCTGGAATCCAGGTTCTAGGCACGCCTAGATTCAGGAGCAGTCAATCTATCACATACCAAAGTAGCTCTTGATATTGAGATGAAAATGCAACAGGTATAACTGTTGAGGTATGTGCATGTGCAAGGGTTAAAAATAGTCTGAAGGTGGGTGAAAGTGTGTGTCTCTTTTTTTTTTTTCCCCCCCTCTCCAACCCATCTTCTTGTTCCCATTTATTTCCACTGAGAGTATGTTTCACCCTTCTTTCCAAGTTTTATTGTCTGGAGCTTACCAATGCATCAGAAAAAAATGCAGTAGATTGTAGTGTTAGACTGACTTTTCTTGCTCTTCAGCCTGTATTAGTAGGCTACATGATGTACCAACCCTAAATGGATACACTGATAATCAAGGTGGAAAAAAATTCTAAGGTTATTCCTTCTTCATGTCTGATAAGATATAGTAGCCAAAAACTTCCCCTTGCTACTTGACACCAAGTACCCACAGAAACTGTCTACATTAGTATAGGGATAGGCCCTTGAAATGTATCTTTTCCACATTAATTCACATTATTGTGTTGCATATGCCTCAGGCTGCTCTACTTCACCTTTGTTTTATTAAAGGTGCTTCTGAGGTCAAGTACCACTAACTGTTCTGTTAAATATTGATTTAGCAATTTGAATTAATGTAATTTTCAGTCTTTCTTCCCTACTTAATGTACAGCAGCTCTTCAGTGACCCAGTCAATAAGATCAATAGCAATCTCACCATGCTCAGGCAAAAGCAGTAGTTGACTTGCTTTTGTCCTTCTGTCCACTCACTGTGGAACCAGACGGTTTTCAGTAAATGCACAATCTGCGTTGCCTCTAATAGTACTGGGAGTGCTCCGGAACATCATCTATGCACACACAATGCTTCAGAAGTAGATCAGAGTGACATTAGTGCCTCAAACTCTTTAAGGGTTGATTCTTAGCAACCCTTTTCTTTCTTCCTTTTGTTTGTTTTTTTTAAAGACAGACTAAACAATCAAGGCATCTCTGATGGTTTGTTTCAAAGTATTCTGTAAACCTTTGTGCAACAGAAAAAAGCTTTGCACACAAGCGACAGTGAAGTCTTTGCAATACTCACGAGCCCTGGCAATTTACTGTGCTTTGTTATGAGCTAGACCTTGAAAGGTGCTGGGTAGAGCTAACTTCACCAGAAAATATCAATTTGTGAAAACCAAAACTTCATGGAAATATTTATAGTGATAAAATTTTCATCAGATGGGTTCCTCAGGACAAGGATGGATACAAAACAGAGCCCACTTGAGCATATCCAACATCCTACTCATTAGAGCAGTCCTGTGGGATGTGGTAGACCCAGGTTCAAGTCCCTCTTCAGCCTGACTCAGAGCAAAACGTTGAACCTGGATCACCCACTTCCCAGGTGAGTACCCTGACCACTGTCCAGTCCCTTTTGTGTCTCTTCCCCCTGCTCCCATGAATCACTTCAAGGTCTAGTTTTGGTTCCAATGCAGAATGAGAACAAAATGTTGTAACCTCTAACTTTTATGAGGTAAAATTCTTGTTTTTCTGGCTAGCCCTAGTGCTGAGCACCTTGGCTCTGATCTAGCAAAGAATGTTCTTATCTTTAAAAGTACAAATAGTACCACTGAAGTCAGTTAAGCACACGCTTAAGCACTTTGCTCGTTCATAGATTCTTCAGCACCTTGCAAGATCAAGTCAGCCAATACCTGCTGAAACATTATTAACTGTTGTTGGATGGAAAGCACTTTAAAGTGTTTTGAGATCGTACTTTAAAATGTTCATGTTCACAACATCCCTGGGAAGGATCATAACTAGCTAACTATCCTACCTAGTTTACAGATGTATAAACTGAGGCAAAGAGAGGTTGTGACTTGCCAGGGTTCACATAACAAATAAACAAGAAACCTGGCTTTGAGCACATTAATCCTGGCTCATTTCCTGAGTTGTTCCCTGGTAGATTCACTTCTCATATGTATGTATATGTGTGTGTATGTGTATATCTATATCTATCTATATATATAATTTTTTTTAAATGAAGCATGCTTTTTCCAGAACTATTTCCATTTTATTCTTAGCTAGCTACATATGCAATATACAGATCAGAGTGGAAGTGGAGGGAGGTTTTTGAACAACTTGTTTTGAACAGTTTTAGAGAATAATATAGTGTGTAATTAATAATAACCTGACTATAGCAAGGTTCCTGCATTTGTTTAAACTAACAGGCATCCATATTTGCTGTAGAAAGCACAAGGAAAATTAAATCTCCACTTTATTTCATTTTGAAAGAAGGGACGTGCAGACCTGAGTTCTCTGTAGGGAGGAGTTGTTGTTCCCTTCCCTCCCCCATCTTTTCCGCTATGTATTATGGAAACACTGTAGGATGCCCTGCCTGCTGTGGGATCAGAAGCTTCCAGTGCTCAATAACAGAGAGATAAGATTACAGAAAGCAGCGGGGATAATGCAGCCTCTACATCCACATGCTTTACATGCACGGCAAGTAAAGGAACACATTTCCCCTCCCCAATCCCCTTTTGTAGAGTTTAGGAATGTAATTAGAAAACAATAGTTTAAACTTGGAAAGAAGAATTAAATTAAGTGGAACAAATATCGTAGACAGAATCAAGCCTTTTGTCCTAGCTCCAGATTACGCAAGGAAGCACTGAGATCAATAATAGAAGCCACATGCTTTTCCTGCAGTGTATGTCTGCCAGTGAGGATGGATTTTGATATAACTGTCTTAGGTGATTATTTTTATTCACTTCTACCTGGGCCTCCTCACAATTATCTTGTGCAACATTGTGCATGTAAGATTAAACTAAATGTCTCAGACAAAAGGAGACTAGTGCATATTAAAATATAGTTGAAGTACATGTATATACACCTCTACCCCGATATAACGCTGTCCTCGGGAGCCAAAAAATCTTACCGTGTTATAGGTGAAACCGTGTTAAATCGAACTTGCTTTGATCTGCCGGAGTGCACAGCCCCGCCCTCCCGGAGTGCTGATTTATCGTGTTATATCCGAATTCGTGTTATATCGGGTCGTGTTATATCAGGGTAGAGGTGTACTTGAGGGAGTTTAAAAACCATAACATTCAAATCAATGTATATTTTCAACTATTTACTTGTCTTATATGAAGATGTGCACCTGAAACCACTTTTTTCCCCTCAAAAGCCTTTGTCTTTGTAGAAGAGAGAACTTCCTTTGTGCTTTATGGCCATTCTTTCATTTTGTAAACTTTTCAAGCCCTTTTAATTCTATGGAATAGAATAGATTTAAAAACACCTCAGGAGAGCTTCGTTTCAAACCGTGTGTGGGTTTCCCCCCCCCCCCCCAAGTCCTTAATGAAAACAAAAATCTTGTCTGTATGAATCCTTTTTTTTTTTTCTCTCCTTCATTTCCCTTTTCTCCCACTATACGAAAGGCTGACTGGAAAATGGTAATTAAAAATTCTCATCATGCCTATCTGCCTGTGTGCCCTGTACTTTGTCATTCAGTAGTTGGGTATCAAAGCAGTATCACCAATGTTCTTTGAAAACTAAGCAGGTTGGACATGCAATTTAGATGAAAAACAATTATGCTGTGTTAGCTTGCTTTTGGCTAGAGTATTAGGGCTCATCTCCAAGATGGGAAACAAAAGCAGCACTTCATCTTCATGAATTTCAAATGCGAGGGGGAGAGAAAGATGTCTAGAGGGAGCTTCTCCACATTACCTTTCTCTAACTAGTTCCTTTCTCAATAAAATACGCCCTAGCGTATGCTACTGGCTGCAAGTGGAATAACTTTTTCCCCCTCCCTCTCGGGAACACAGATAATGCTAATGATTCTATGACAAGAATTTCTTTGAGGTCACCTTTTGATAGTGGTTTTTTTTATTTTTAATAACTGACAAACTTCACAACTTGAAAGAACATAGTACATGGAACTTAAAAGAAATGAGTGTCTTATGTAAGGCTGTCTAGATTCACCTAGTTTTGGCAACCTTACTTTTTTTTTTTTTTTTTTTTTAAATTATTGTGTGAATAAGAATCTCTCTTTCACTGTGCTAAATGGGATCAGCCATCTTCAAATATTTTTCAGATTTCTATACAAATATCTCTATATCCCTATTTTCTTAACTCAAAGTTAAGAGTATGGTGAATGTACTGATATAGACCTTGATTCAGGAAAAAAAAAAATCCCGATTCAGGAAGGGTGCTGAAGCACATGTTTAACTTGGAGTACAGCTTCTGGTCACTGTTTAAGGGTCTTTGCATCATGAACGGACTATCTCTTGGAGAAAGCAGTCAGACCATGCATGTGCATGACTGGCTTGGAGGGAGGAGGTGGCAGTCCTGGATAGGGAAAGAGATACTTATTTCTCTTTGGACACAGCAGCATTGGGCTGACTCTGATAGGAGAATATCAGAGTAGGGACTTGCTTTTCATCTATGAAAGAGTAGTTCTCTGCCCCCTCGGCCCCAAACTAAGATGAGATTGCCGTATCTAGTTCAGCTAATTAAAAGTGAAAATCTAGATATGCTAAGCAAGCCATTTCTGTTTTAATTCCATTTGTTCTGGTTTTTAGACTTTCCCAAGGACCGGAGAACCTCTGATTCTCTAAGGAACGGTGTTGATGGGTGTGACGAACTGGGACTGTTCTTAAAGTGGTCTGTGAATGCTGACAGGGGAGTGTGGCTAGGATGGTCTGCATTGGGGGATGGGAGAATGACTGAAGGGAAATACCTGAGCCTGTAACATGAGAACCCAGGAGGGGGCTGGGGCGAGGTGACACCTTTGCCCGGGAAACCGAACAAAGGCTGTGGGAGGGGTCGCTGAAGGCAGAGTCTGGGAAGCTGGCTGGTGAGGTGGCTGGCAGGCAGAGAGGGCTCTGACCTCTGGAGGGGGGTTGGGGTGCCCAAGGACCCCAAGATGGACCTAACTGAGGGGTATCCTGTTGTCTGTGCCTGCAAGACCTGTCTCGGACTGTATTCCCGTCGTCTAAATAAACCTTCTGCTTTACTGGCTGGCTGAGAGTCATGGTGAATCGCAGGAAGCCGGGGGTGCAGGGCCCTGAGTCCCCCCTTACTCCGTGACAACTGGTGGCAGCGGTGGGATCTACTGCACCCCGTGGACGGCGCTTCCTGCAGTAAGTGACTGGGGAGAAGTAAAACGAAGGGGGATTGACGGGGACAGGGCGTGCTGAGGAGTCAGAGAGAGACGGTTATCACCCCTGGGAGTGTGTGACCAGCGAGAAGGACTTTTGCAGTAACAGGGTCCCCCGGGGGATCGCAGCGAGTGGTCCCAGGGGCGGAGGAGTCTGCAGCTCGACCCTGGCAGAGAGGTGGTGACCTCGAGAAGGGCTGGCACACTAGGGGTCTCCCTGGAGACTGTGGGGAGCGGTGAGCACACAGGCCTGTGAGTGGCCAGCAGGAAGATGTATGCCAAGCGGCTTAAGAGCGACCTGGTGGAGCTGTGCAAGCAGAGGGGAGTGCGCATTGGGAAGCTCACCAAAGAACAGCTCATTGCCCAGCTGGAGAAGGGAGATCGCGCGAATGAACTGATCCCTGTCTCTGAGGGAAGCAGCCTGGCAGATGCAGCGCAGGCCCCAGTGTCTGTCCCAGCTGGGAGTGGTCAGCCGGCTGCTGAGGGCTTCCCGAGACCCCTCCTTCCTATGCCTAGGGGAAGGGTGGGGAGAAGCCCAGCAAATACCGAGGGCGCAGTGACCCCCCCGGCCAGCAGGGGATCCTCCCGGCAACGCTCGCCGGCCAGCAGGGGATCCTCCCGGCCACGCGCAGCATCCGTGGAGCGGAATGGGCTGGAATGGGAGAAAGAGCTAAAACTGAGAGAGCTGGAGGATCGTGAACACCAGAGGCAGCATGAACGGGAGGAGAATGAGACAAAGACAGCATGAAGAGAGACAAAGGCAGCATGAACGGGAGGAGAAAGAGAAACTGAAGCAGCATGAACGGGAGGAGAAAGAGAAACTGAGGCAGCATGAAGAGAGAGAGAGGCATCGTGAACGGGAGGAGAATGAGAGACAGCGTCAGCAGGAACTGGAACTGGCGAGGCTGAAGGGCCGCAAGACCCCGGCTGCGGTGAGTGAGGGGGGACCCAGGACTGCACGGAACTTTGATAAGTGCATCCTGGCCCCACGCAAGGAGGGGGAGGACATGGATGACTTCCTGGATGCCTTTGAGACGGCCTGCGAGCTGCACCAGGTTCATCCTGCAGACAGACTCCGGGTTCTCACCCCCTTACTGGACCCCAAAGCCGTGGCCTTGTACCGCCAACTGGAAGAGGCGGAAAAAGGGGACTATGAACTATTCAAAAAGGCCCTGCTACGTGAGTTTGGGCTGACTTCTGAGATGTACCGGGAAAGGTTCCGGAGTCAGGATAAAACCCCGGAGATCTCATATCTGCAACTAGCCGTCCGCATGGAAGGATACGCCAGCAAGTGGGCTGCTGGGGCCCAGACAAAGGAGGACCTGGTTAAACTGCTGGTACTGGAGCAACTGTATGAGCGGTGCCCATCCGACCTGAGGCTGTGGTTGAGGGACAAAAAACCAGAGAACCCGCGACATGCAGGCCGGCTGGCCGATGAGTTTGTAAAGAGCCGGTCAGGGGCTGGCAGGGAGGAGTCCCAAAGGAACAGTCCCACCACAACGCAGAGCGAGAGTCACCATGGGCCATCCCAGCGGGAAAATACGGAGAAACCCCACCAAAGGGGAAGATCCAGCGTCAGGTCCATCCAACCCACTCGAGGGGACCCCTGGGACATGGTCTGCTATCACTGTGACCAAAGAGGTCACATACGGGCCCAGTGCCCCAGGCTCAGGGACAGACTGAGCAGACCAAACCCACAGAGGGTTGACTGGGTAGAGACCCAGCCGGGCGAGAGGCAGCACTCCCAGGGAAGGGGGGCTGGCAGAGTACCACCAGCTAAGGAGGGAGGAGAGCTCCAGGCCTGCTCCTCTGCGGGGCGGGATGCTCCAGACTCAGGGTTTTTGGTTTATACGGTGGGCGCGGGGCGGTCCCTCCGGAAAGAGTACCTCGTTCCCCTGGAGGTGGATGGGAGGAAGGTCGATGGATACTGGGATACGGGCGCAGAGGTGACGCTGGCCCGGCCCGAGGTGGTGGCCGCAGATCAGGTGGTGCCCAACACCTACCTGACTCTGACGGGGGTGGGTGGGACCCCATTCAAGGTACCTGTGGCGAGGGTACGCCTGAAGTGGGGGCCCAGGGAGGGCCCCAAGGACGTGGGGGTACACCCGTATTTGCCCACTGAGGTGTTGATGGGGGGGGGACCTGGAGGACTGGCCAAGCAACCCCCAGAATGCACTGGTTGTGACCCGCAGTCAGAGCCGGCGAGGAGCACTGCACCCTGACCTTGGGGAGGGTGCCTTGCCCGAGGCGCAGGACCCTAACCTGGTGGGGAGGGAACACCCAGGGACATGGCTCAGGGAGGCTGCGGCTTCAGACCCAGCCGGCGAGAGAGAACAGGTGGCCATCCCTGTCCCAGCTGCTGAGTTCCAGGCCGAGGTGCAAAAAGATCCCTCCTTACGGAAGATAAGGGACCTGGCCGACCTCGGTGCGGTACAGACCATGGGGAGAGGCGTCCGGAAAAGGTTCCTGTGGGAGAAGGGGTTCCTGTACCGAGAATGGGCTCCCCCAGGGAAGATGGGGTCAGGGGGGATCAGGAGGCAGCTGGTGGTACCCCAGAAGTATCGCCGGCAGCTGCTGTACCGGGCCCATGACACCCCCCTCTCAGGGCACCAGGGAACCTGGCGTACCCAGCAGAGGCTGCTACGGAGCTTTTACTGGCCTGGGGTCTTTGTTACTGTCCGGCAATACTGCCGATCCTGTGACCCCTGTCAGAGGGGGAGGAAGGCCCTGGACAAGGGGAAAACGGCTTTAGGACCCTTGCCCAGCGTAGAGGAGCCTTTCCAGAGGGTGGCCAAGGTTAAAAGGGGGGCTCTGAACCAAGAGAGCCCGAAGCACAGACCTCCAGACGGGAGCGCTGGGAGAAGACCCCCAGCCCAGTTGGAACCCCAGGGGTATTGGGGTGGGAAAAGGGCACAGGCCGCATAACCCTCCCCACATGCGAACTGCGAATGCCCTCGAGCACCCCCGACCTAAGGGGGGGCGTGAAACTGGAGGGGCCTGGTGTAATTCTCACCAAGGAATGGGAGGGATGCGGGGGCATCCATGGGAACGGGGGTAGGTTCGAACTTCCCCGGGTCACTGGCTAAAGTGACCCCGCTCAGTTCGGTCTCGAAGGGGGGAGATGTGACGAACTGGGACTGTTCTTAAAGTGGTCTGTGAATGCTGACAGGGGAGTGTGGCTAGGATGGTCTGCATTGGGGGATGGGAGAATGACTGAAGGGAAATACCTGAGCCTGTAACATGAGAACCCAGGAGGGGGCTGGGGCGAGGTGACACCTTTGCCCGGGAAACTGAACAAAGGCTGTGGGAGGGGTCGCTGAAGGCAGAGTCTGGGAAGCTGGCTGGTGAGGTGGCTGGCAGGCAGAGAGGGCTCTGACCTCTGGAGGGGGGTTGGGGTGCCCAAGGACCCCAAGATGGACCTAACTGAGGGGTATCCTGTTGTCTGTGCCTGCAAGACCTGTCTCGGACTGTATTCCCGTCGTCTAAATAAACCTTCTGCTTTACTGGCTGGCTGAGAGTCATGGTGAATCGCAGGAAGCCGGGGGTGCAGGGCCCTGAGTCCCCCCTTACTCCGTGACAATGGGTAAATTGCTTTTGAACCTACATGCCCTACCTAGTCTTAGTCAAGAGGATAGGCTGAAAAACCAAATAGGAGATAATTGGCAGTGGTGTTGGCCACTATCAGTCTCTGGCTGCAGAGATTTACAGAAACAACAAGGAGTCTAGTGGCACCTTAAAGACTAACAGATTTATTTGGGCATAAGCTTTCATGGGTAAAAACCTCACTTCTTCAGATGCATAGAGTGAAAGTTACAGATGCAGGCATTATATACTGACACATGGAGAGCAGGGAGTTTCTTCGCAAGTGGAGAACCAGTGTTGACAGGGCCAATTCAATCACGGTGGATGTAGTCCACTCCCAATAATAGATGAGGAGGTGTCAATTCCAGGAGAGGAAAAGCTGCTTCTGTAATGAGCCAGCCACTCCCAGTCCCTATTCAAGCCCAGATTAATGGTGTTAAATTTGCAAATGAATTTTAGTTCTGCTGTTTCTCTTTGAAGTCTGTTTCTGAAGGTTTTTTTTGTTCAATAATAGTGACTTTTAAATCTGTAATAGAATGACCAGGGAGATTGAAGTGTTCACTTACTGGCTTTTGTATGTTACCATTCCTGATGTCCGATTTGTGTCCATTTATTCTTTTGCGGAGGGACTGTCTGGTTTGGCCAATGTACATGGCAGAGGGGCATTGCTGGCACATGATGGCACAGCAGGATTATCTGGCTATTTGGACTCTCTCCTCAGACCCAAATAAATCTGTTAGTCTTTAAGGTGCCACTAGACTCCTTGTTGTTTTTGTAGATACAGACTAACACGGCTACCCCAGAGATTTACAGACAATCCATGTGGGTATTTTGCTCGAAACCAATGTTTTTACTGTGGCAGCTATGATGTTCAGTGATTACTCAGTGCTTAAGATACTTGCGAGTGGCTGTGCATAACAACAAGCGATTCATGGTGCTCTGCCCAAACTTTGTATCTGGGAGCTCAGCCCTGTGAGCAGGACTGGCCTCCCAACCTAGTGGTAGGAGTCTGTGGTGGCAGCCCTGCCTGGCAGTTATGGGGTACAGGTCTTGCTACTTGGCTCTCAAGAGGGTAGGGAGTCTCTGATCCATCCAGCAGACCTCCTGTTGGGAAATGCCTTCCTGATGTAGTTCCCCTGATGCAGCAAGTGCAGGTCTGTCTCTCTCCACCTGCTGTGTTGAAGATACTCTTAGTCCCTCCTCCAACTGGAGATACCCAGCAGGCCTGTGGGAGCAGGGCTTTCTGTGCCCAGAGTTGTTCCAGCACTCTTACTTCTCCAGTGTGTGGTTTATCCATCCCATCACAAGCCCTTAAAGGCACAGCTGTTAATACCACAGCAATGGGTGTATTATTGACCCACCATATACATTATGGGCTAAATTTTAGGAAAAGGTCACTGGTCCATGGTGCGGTTATCAGTTTTTCTGCTGACACAGGTCCTGGTTTAAATACCAGAAACACATTCCTTGTGGTACATTAATCACAAAGGAGGTGTGACTCTCCTGCATAGCTCATGGGTTCACAGAAGGAACTGCCCATACACTTGGTGCCATAGAGAAGCACACAAGAAATAGGAGTCAACTAGAAGAGACAGACTCAAAGCGCACATACAAATAGACTTTCATTACAGACCACGTGTAACAATGGGTGTGGTGTTTATGCACAGAGTGAATACTGCAACCATAGATGCACACTCAAACTGCATATATGTATGCACAAATGGTCATTTAGGGGCCTAATTAGCAACTGATGTGCAAATACCCTATTTACCTGGGTAACTGCAGGCACACACTTTGAGTGCCCCTTTCTGAAAATGTGGCCCTTTTTTGGGACAGGAAAACTTTCAGCTAATTCTGGTGATATCTAAGTACATTTACTGTAAGATGCAACAAGAGTGACTGAAGTCAGAGTGGAGCCAAGTATCTATCTAGCTGTCTCTAAATATCACTACCAGCAAACTCCTGGGTTAGGTTTTACAGAGAACACAAAAGATATGACCGCAGTTAAAGTGAAATTGTTCAATCATTTAAATATTAGTGGAAACTATTTTTGCAACAGCTGCCCAACGCTTCTTTGAGATTGTTAGGTTGCTGTGGAAGCAAAACATTTTTCAGCTAAAAAGAGCAAATTCCAAATGAAAGCATAATTCGGTTTTCAAAATTATGAACTATTTTAATACAAACATAGGCATTTAATTGAGCTGTATTTGATTTAGATTTAGCTACCCCCTTTCAAGAGAGAACAGGGCCTGGGGATTTATTAGCTCAGGTACATTGCCAATGACGCATTGTCCCATGAAGGTACAAAAAGGAGCTTTTCTTTGCTTAGTGATTAAAATATGGTGCTGGGATTACAGCATGTCACTTCCAAATATTCCTGAATTTCTAAGAACCATGGAATTTTAATTCTGAGAAATCAAACAGAAATCAAGAAAACACCATGAGATTCACAACACTGATCCCCCGTGGTGATGGGGGTCACATACTTACCGGAGAGAGAGAGCATGTGCCAAATCCCTAGCCCCTGTCAATACAAACAGGAGTGCTGGAACCCTTTTATAGTGGGGGTGCTGAGAGCCATTGATGGAAACCACTTCAGGCCAGGGGGTGTAGCAGCACCCCCAGTTCCAGCACCTATGAGTACAAACCAGCCAGAAAGCTGCCTTAAAAGGGTAGCTGAGGAGTCCTCCTGACACTGGGGAATCCTTGAGTGGTGCAAAGCTTGCATAGCTGGCTTTTGCCACAGTCTCGGCACCCTCTGCTCAGGGGTGAGTTGGGGTTTGGAAGGGGCTGGAAAATGGGCATATGGTGCACCACCAGAGCCAGCAGGAGTGGAGCTTCTATGTACAGCCAGTGTAACTTGAAGCAACCGCTAGCATCCATATTGGCCCTTGGACAGTACCAGGATAGGGGGAAGAGAAAGGTGGCCTACAGCTTACAGGTTCTGCATCAAGCTCAGCTCAGCCAAACCCAAGTATGTGGCATATGGATTCAAAATCCCTGAACTGTGTGTGTGAGAGAGAATCCAAATATGGATTTTGCAAGTGGGCAGAACCAAAACCCAGGATACATATATTGCTGTACTTTATGGTGTCTGAGTCTGAATTTTTTCTTGTTAATTTCTAATATCAATCCAGTGAACCTGCTCAAAAGACTTTTTTAGCACGACTTCCTACCCACAAGAGCTGAGCTGCAAACTTATCTCTGTAAGAACACATTTAAAACCCTTTCCACGTTGTTTGTGCACTGACTGCCCATTGTAAAAACCTATTTGATTAGAGTGCATCAAACAATTCATCAGTGGTTCTGATCTTTTAGAAATTATGTTGATTAACATTTTTGCAATCCATCCTTAAATGGGAAATTGGATGGTAACAGCTGCATTTGCAGAGGGAGGTCTGTCTGTTCTTTAGAGATCACTTTCACAAAAGCTTTCTTACTGAACTCTGGCAGGCTTTGAGAATTAAAATGCTCAAAACCCCCAACCTGTTTAAGACCCTAGAGCAGAAGAGAATTACACATGCAGATTTAAACATGCCTGGTCTTTGATGTGTGTGTTTTGAAATCCAATCTGAATTCAAGGTGAACTGAATTATTTTTTTCCATTAGGACTAAAGGTCTGGGGCACAAGGTTCTGAGTTTGTCATGCAGCAGCTGATATAACGGTCACCTAAAGAGAGCAGGGAGCTGGACTTCTTGGATTACTAATGCATAGAGCTGGCCAAAATTTTTCAATGGAACACTTTTTTCTGTCAGAAAATGCTGACTTCTCAGAATCAACACATTTCACATGGAACTTTTGACAGACACAAGTTAGGCAAGCTGGCAGGCAGTCTGGTGGCTTGCCAGCCTGGGTTCCCTGACTTCCTGGGCAGCTGCCACCAAGGCCACCAAACTTCCCAGGCCTCCAGTTCCTTGAACACCATCGGGTGGCAGCTGCTTTGAGGGGCTAGTTTCCTCAACTTCCTGGGCAGTTGCCTCCCCACGCTGCCTGACTCCACAGGAAGTGGGTAGTCCTAGGATGCAGCTGCCTACGAACCGAGCAGCCTGGAGCAAGCCAAAATTTTCTGGTTTTGGTTCTCCCAAAATTGATGTTTTTTGTTTGTTTGTTTGTTTGTTTTTAAATCCCAGAGGAAAATTCTACAAAAATTTTCATAGGGGGGGAATTCTGTTTTCTAGCCAGTCTACTAATGCAATCCTTGAAAGGGGAACATAGAAGTAGGGTCCTGACAGATAAATAAAGTAAGGCATACCAAGATCCAACAGCTGAAAACAGTAGCTAGACAAATTTGGGGTAGAAATAAGATGCATGGTTTTAAGTGAAGGTATTAGACTAATTTTCCAAGGGATGTGGTGGATTCTCCATCAGTTGACATTCTTAAATCAAACTGGGATATTTTTTTTTTTTAAAGCTGTAACTCAACCAGAAGTTCCGGGGTTGAAGCAGGAAATACTGGTTGAAATTCTCTGATCTGTGCTATGCAGGAGATCGGACTAGACCATTTTGGACTTAAAAATCTATTAATTTATAACATAGAAGATATATTTTAAGGCAAGTTATACTTGTAATTCAAGTCTTTGGGGCCTCGGCTGTCTTTTTAGCGCAATGAGGCTGCAATCATTGAGTGGGATGCTACCATAATAACAATAATGAATCTACTCTTAGGCACCACCACAATAATATATAATATATCTCTTCTTAAGAAACTGAAATCTCCAAGAATTTATTTTTAAAAAGCATTTCCACTCACCTTTAGAGATGTGGTAGATGTGGAAACTAAAGCCTTGTATGCAAACTTTCAGGATAGAGTGTACCTGTAAAAAACAAAAAAACAAAAATACCTCATGGGTTTAAAGTCTGACATTTCTTACCACATAGGATAAAAACTTCCACTTTATCCCATGGACAAAGGTGGGTGTCAGTTCTTCTGAATCTATCTCCAGCTGTTGTCCAATGGTTAGCACACTGCATGGTTGCTCAGGAGCCCTGGGGTTTGTTCTTAGCTCTCCCACTGATTCTGCTGTGTGACCTTAAGTAAGCCACTCTACTCCTAGCAGATGCACTTACGAACATTGAACTTCAAAATAATGTATGGCAGGGTGGGGGATAATCCTAACTATACATACAAAATGGTGAGGTCTAAATTAGTTGTTACCCCACAGATCTTGGAGTCACTGTGGATAGTTCTCTGAAACATCTGCTTAATGTACAGCAGCAGTCAAAAAAGCTAACAAAATGTTAGGACCCATTAGGAAAGGGATAGATAATAAGACAGAAAATATCATAATGCCACTATGTAAATCCATGGTATACTCACACCTTGAATACTGCGTATTCTGGTTGCCCCATCTCAAAAACCACATATAATATTAGAATTAGAAAAGGTACAGAGAAGGGCAACAAAAATGGGTAGGAGGATGGAACAGCTTCAATATGAGGAGAGATTAAAAAGACCAGGATTGAACATCTGATAAACATGACTAAGGAGGGGATATGATAGAGGTCTATAAAATCATGAATGGCATGGAGATAGTGAATAGGGAAGTGTTATTTACCCCTTCACATAACATAAGAACTAGGGGTTACCCAATGAAATTAATAGGCAGCAGGTTTAAAACAAGCATAAGGAAGTAATTCTTCAGAAAACACACAATCAACCTGTGGAACTCATTGCCAGGGGATATTGTGAAGGCTGAAAGTATAACTGGGTTAAAAAAGAACTAGATAAATTCATGGAGAATTGGTCCATCAATGGCTATTAGCCAAGATGGTCACAGATGCAACCCCATGCTCTGGGTGTCCCTAAACCTCCAACTTCCAGAAGCTGGGACTGGACAAGAGAGGATGAATCACTCAATAGGTGCCTTGTTCTGTTCATTCCCTTTGAAGCATCTGGCACTGAACACTGTCAGAAGAGAGGATACTAGGCTAGATGGATCATTGGTCTGACCCAGGATGGCCATTCTTATTCTCCTACCCCCTTTCTCTGTCTTGTCCATTTAGATTGCAAAGTCTTTCAGGCAGGGACTTATATTTATTCTTTATATAAATATAAGGTTATATATTTGTACAAGGCCTAGGACAATGGGGACTTAGTCTTGGTTGTGGCATTCAGGTGCGACTATACTATTACTACGAGTAGTATCTATAAAAGCCTATGTTAGGGTTGCGACGGGTTGGATCCCCCTGCCGGGGTGCCCCCTGATGTGCTGGCGTCCCACTGAGCTGGCCTGGCCCACTAGCCTGGGTCCCACCCAATCTGTGCTGCTGTGTCAGGCTCTCAAGCCCCCTTCCAGCACACACACCGGTAGGGACATGCCCAGCTGTAGAATCGCATGGAGTCTGCGATCAGCTCTCTGTGGGAGGACTCAGCTAGGGGATTGCCCAGCACTCCCGTGCACACACCCTCTAGAGTGTAAACCCAAAATTATATTGTCTTGCGCTGTATAGAGATCTATATAGCGTAAACTCGTGAAAATCACCCCCTCCCTCAATATGGAGGAAGATGTGTACAGCTCTTTGCTCCCCTCCAGTTATGAATTGCACAAACTGGGTTTTAGAAAACAAAACAAGTTTTATTAACAATGGATGAATTTTAAGTGATTATACGGGATAGCAAACAGAATAAAACAGACTACTGAGCAAAATAAACGAACATGCAACCTAAGCTGCATTCACTAAAGAAAGTGGTTACAAATAGTAATTTCTCACCCTGAATGTTGTTTAGGCCAGTTGCCGAGTTTCTACAGCTTAGAGTTCCAGGTATTTCTCTTCACAGGCTAGACCCCTGTCTCAGCCTGGGTCCCAGTCCTTTCTCCTCAGATCAGTCTTAAGTGTTTACAGCAGTCATTCTGGGTGGGGATTCAGTGAAGAACCAGCAACCTTGATTAACTCACTCTCCAGCCTTAAATAGGATTTATATAAGGTGGGAATCTTTTGTTTCCCTATTTGATCCCCACCCTACTTCTTCAGTGGAAAAATACCAGCAGTGTCCAAGGTGGTATTTCATACCAGGTGACATCATCACATGACCTTGCAGTGTTAAAGCAACCATGAGACAAGGCTTATGTGTAATGTCCAGGAAGATGGGAGATCAGCATCTTCAAAGACCCATTGTTTTTCCGAATGGCCCATCCAGGCTGATTGCATACTGTCTGGTGGGTGTTCCCCAAGTACTCACCCAGCTGTAATTGTTACATAGTCAATATTCCTAACTTCAGATACAGAAATGATACATGTATACAAATTGGATAATCACATTCAGTAAATTATAACCTCTCCAATGATACCGCACATGACCCATCTTGCATAAAACATCTGTTATGCCATATTCATATCATAACAATATTTCTATGAAGAATATGGGGGTGTAATGTAAGAAGGGTATTTTTAGAATTTTTTTTTAAACCCTGAACAACTGGTGTTACAGTAACAAATATGCTTGACTTTGGAGCCACAGGAAAATAATCCTCTCTCACCCCCAAATTCTAAAACTTTCCTATAACAGTGTTCTGAAACTTGTATGTAACATATACAAGACACTATTATGGGGTGGTGTGCTATAAAGGTTTTGTTAGTGCCTATTTGGGTTATACATAATTTGTTAGTGACTTTGCAACTTGTGAGTGATGTATTCATCCCTAACTCATGCTGAGAACAGTCTTGTATCACATCACCCTAACACCTATTTATCTATTTCTCTGTTTCTCCAGCTTCCTATTCCACACCCCTCTTTGTGGTACCTGAGTGCATTACTTGTTAAAGTGAACACAAGAAGATCTCTATTTCTCCCTTTTTCCCTTTATATACTGAACACACACATACGCTTACACTCTAAGTGTAGGTGAAAAAATGATTTGAAAAGAAACAAAAAATATCCCCATGTATAGGAATGGCTCCTGTAGTAAAGGTGAACCTTAAGTGAATAGGTTTCAGAGTAGCAGCCGTGTTAGTCTGTATCCGCAAAAATAACAGGAGTACTTGTGGCACCTTAGAGACTAACAAATTTATTAGAGCATAAGCTTTCGTGGGCTACAACCCACTTCTTCGGATGCATCCGAAGAAGTGGGTTGTAGCCCACGAAAGCTTATGCTCTAATAAATTTGTTAGTCTCTAAGGTGCCACAAGTACTCCTGTTATTCTTAAGTGAATAATGAATGTTACTTCCTCATGAGAGATGACTTTACCCTCAGTGTACACTCCTCAGACAAGGATGATCAGGATCTTAATTCACTAAGCCGTTGTATGGCACCAAAAGCACTAGCTCAGTCATTCTATTTTCAAGGAAACACTGAGGTAGCCTATGAGAGGTCACAGTGTGTAGGGTCCACAAAAGTCAATTACTGCATGAGCCCAAAGGCTTTCTACACTTGACTTGACTATTTCTCTAATTCAATGCTCACAGAGCCATATGTGAATGTGTAATGCAGAATTTAGTCTTCAGCCAGTTAGTAGTTTGCAGAGTGCCCTTTATGTTACACTGCTGTCAAGTCTGAGCTAGATTGATTTCTCCTGCTCCAAGAGACCAACAATGAAACCAAGTGCCAGTCAATTTTCTTAATTAGGTTCCCTTTTAAACGCTTGCCTGCACTCTTTGGCAGAATGAGCTGAAGCTGGAACCTGCTGAGGTAGCTCTGCCACTTTTACTGCTTATCTGTGCATTTCTTCCTTAGTGGTCTTCCCCACCTCCCATGTAAAAATGCTTAAATAAATTGAACATCAACAGTCTGTAAACTCCTGAGGGGAATTAAAGAAAAGTGAGTTTGCTGCAGGTTCAGCTAAATCTGTTTTACTGTCTTCCCAGCATTACTCTAGCTCGCTCTGAGGATAGAGTGCACAGCACCTCTTATTATGTTTAGTGCATGTGTGAACTGTGGAGGGGAGAATTTACTGTTTAAAACTAAGACAATGTTGATGTAATAGACAGGCCTCCTCCCCTTTTTTTCCTCCTAGAAAGACCTTTGCTATTGCAAAGAGCATTAGAATGTAAAGACCCACGTGGGTCCCTATGGGTAGCATCCGCATGTTATATCAAAAGGATGTCAGAATAAGAAGTGTATGTGATCAAGCAACTAGACTTGCACTTAATGTTGTTGTTCTCGTTAGATCTACACTTTGCTATTTGGCTTTATCAGTTTCCCTCCCATTCCAAATTTATTTTTTGGTGTATTTTAGTGACCTTGAACATGAAATGAAATGGTGATGTCACTTCTCCAGAGACTTGTACTTAAGCTGTGCTAGTTCTTAAAAGAGAATCTTTGCTCAGAGAACTCCCTGAGGGTTTCATCTTCATCAGCCTTTCAAAAAGAAAAGCTTCCTTCTCCCCTCCCCCCCCCCCACTTTCATACTGAACAGACTGTTCCCCTGGTACGCCCCCTGCTAGTTTTGAACTTGCAAAGCTGGAAGTGCTCTCTGGATCAATACAATACTGTCATAACTTTCTCTCTCTGAATGTTATGACATCACACACAGGAAGAACAAAAACACTGCACATTTGCTCCTAAATTAAGTCCACAGTGCAAATAGGTAACTGTGCATGCAAAATACTCATCTGTCTGAGCAAACTGGGTAACTGCACTTGCAGCTGGATTCTTGAATATACAAGCAGTGACTCAGCTTGGGTTAGTTTCTTCTTTAATTGTTTCTACTCAGCAGAGATCATTAGCTTCTCCATATCAACTTTGTATACAGGAGAGAGAGCAACATTCAAGCATCTGGGGAACGGACCATTCCTCAAGGAACAATCAAGGCAGGAAATCTTCTACTCTAGGAAGTGAAAGAACATGGGCTAGTAGAATTTCCTCTTCTTCAGGGCTCAGCATGCCCTCAGGGAAAGGGAGGGACGGGGTTGCAGAGATGCCAGAGGGGAGGAAGCAGCCAGATGCGTCACTCTCAGAACCTGGGAATACCCAAAAGCCTAGCTGAAGCCATAACCAAGCTGCAGCCTACCTTTTTCTTCAGTGTTGTGGAATACAGCAAATGGTTTGTGCGTTTTTTTTTTTTTTTTAATTAAGAGAAGAGGCTTTGGGGGGAACTGCTTCCTATAAGCCATATTTCCCTGTTTCCCTCTGCCTGGAATATCCTCTCCTGTGTGCCATGCAACCTCATTCTTCATTTCTTCTATCACTGAACTCCACTTCAGCACTCTGACTGTGTTCCTTAAACTATAAATATCACATTAACTTATAAAAATTATGAAAAGAGGAGGCAGCACGCTGCCTGTGCAACAAGAGCACTACCTCATGCTCTTTTACTTTTGTAACTCTCCCCCTTCCTTTACTCACCTTCTTAAGCATTGAGCCTGAACCTGAGAGGTTCTTCTGAGCCAGGGGTGGCCAACCTCAGTACATTTCCAAAGAGCCACAGTAATACATCAGCACCTCCCACCCACCGGCAGCCCTGCCAGTCAGCGCCTCTCCCTCCCTCCCCGCACCTCCCAATCAGCTGTTTGTGGCATGCAGGAGGCTCTGGGGGGAAGGAGGGAGGAGCGAGGGCATAGGAGGCTCAGGGGCGGGGCCGGGAAGGGGTGGAGTGGGGTCAGGGCCTGTGGCAGAGCCAGGGATTGAGCAGTGAGCACCCTCCCCCCCCCCAGCACACTGGAAAGTTGGCCCCTGTAGCTCCAGCCCCGGAGTCGGTGCTATACAAGGAGCCGCATATTGACTTCTGAAGAGCTGCATGTGGCTCCGGAGCCACAGATTGGCCACCCCTGTTCTGAGCAGATGTCCTCACAGAATTGGGCCCCTGGCTCCTGTTAGCAGGGGCTAGTTATGCTCCCTATGTACTTTCAAATATATAAAAATAAATATTATTTGCATGTCACTGTAATTTGCAAGTTCAATTACTTCACTGTGTTTGCAGTGTTTGTGCAAATTTTAAAGGGGGCAACTTAAGCTCCTCTTTTGAGGCTGTGGGTCTTAACAGATCATACAAGGGAGCAATAACTTTGGTGTAACTAAATAAACCAAGTTAGCAAAAAGAAGCTGTAATACTAGTAAGGCTACAGACAGTATGTAGCCCTCTGTAAACTCACAGGTTCCTCTAGCCCAGTGGTTCTTAAACTGTGGGTGGGGACCCCAAAGTGGGTCAGACCCCATTTTAATGGGGTCACCAGGGCCAGCATTAGACTTGCTGGGACCTGTGACTCAAGCCTGAATTCCACCCCCCACCCTGGGGCGGCAGGACTCAGGCCCACACTACCCCCACCCAGGGCAGCGGGGCTCAGGCTCTGTCCTCCCCCTCCCTAGCATTATGTAGTAATTTTGTTTTCAGAAGGGGATTGCAGTGCAATGAAGTTTGAGAAGTCTATAAACACAAAGAAATTGTAATTTCCAATGCAATAAAAGTTCCGGAATTTCTATTGGTCCATTTCTTTGGCCATGCTTCTTGGTATTCACAAACTCCTAGAACTTTGTGTGTTAACTTGAACTTGAACCCTTTGCGTGTTAATATTTATGAAAGTAAAACTGTAGTTGCACTACCAATAACAAACATTTACACAAGAATAGTAAATACTGACAAATGTGACGGTCCTGTTGCACACATTTATAGTTTCCTGACCTTTCCACAAGAGTTTAACAGTGCTACAGTGAGATCTTATATTGTTAAGACTACAAAAACAAACTACAGTATGATAAAGTGGTGGTGTCATTAATACTACACTGCAATTTTAAAATAAAATACAGCACAAATGAATGTATTCATTTATTTGCCTTCTTGTTTGTATATTTTCTTGCTAATTCATAACATTTAGTAGTTTGCAGAATAGTCATTGGCAGGAATTACCGATGTTCTGTTGTAGTGACTTAACTAGAAAAATGAAGATAAAGTGATGTAGGAAAGATTTCTATTTCTGGAATAAAAATTGACTAATATCCTGTGAGATTTTTCTTCTGTTAACACAGAATATTTGTGGCTTATAATTTAGGGTTCCTCTGTTTCCTTGACCTCTGGCAATTATCTCAGTTCAATGGTGGCGATTTTTAAAGTGGATTTTATTGTCTTTCTGACAGCCCTAAAATCCTTCCTTTTTTCTCTCTGCCCCATTGTTCAAACCCAATTGTATCTCATTATCTTTACTGTAACTTCCTCCTTTCTAGCCTCCTAGGTGGAATGATTTCTGTACAATCTATATAATATATATACACATACTCTAACTGAAGCTTTCCAGTGCCTGAGAATGTACTTAGCAGTTCTCAAAATACTGTTGCGCAGTGGAAGATACAGGCTTGCATCTAAAAAGACATGTTTTCTTTAAGGGCCACTGTCTAGCAGTCCTTAGTTGTCCATTAAGTAGGTGAGTGAAGCAGAGTTAATCAGTTTTGTTTTTAAATACAATTTTTAGTTGTAATGAATATATTTGATCATTAGATGGGAGTGTGGCATAGGCCTTACTGTTCCACTCTACAAGTGGTGTATGGAGCTGTACGGAAGGAGGTGGAACAGTGAGAGAATGAGTAGCCATATTGGCAAAATTTTTCCTCTTGTTTTTAAAGTACCTACAATGTAAGTCATAGTGGAGAACTTGCTCCTTTGCCATTGCAAAAAGAGATTGGAAGAGAGTCCATGTGAAATCCAGCTCAAGTATAAAGATTAAAGGTAACTTTCTTTAAAAAATCATGTTCACAGTTTTGTCCTTTTTTTTTTTTTTTGTAATTCCTTTTTATAATAATTAACACCCACAGACATTTCCAAGGTTACACTAACTCTATGCAAGAGTTCTCCCTACTGCAGTTCCCAGAAGCTGTGGGAGAACAGTTTCTATTTGAATGATTAGCAAGGTTTTCAAATTGCAAAAAAAGACATTTCTAATTTTAAGATGCCAGATGATTGTATGTATTGTGACATGACATAACTTTAAAAGCTTTATTCCCTCTGCTCAAAAGCTTTCTAACACAATTCTGCTTGTAAAGTGTTTTCCAAAAGTGAATATATTTCAAACCAGCAACAGAGAATAGATATATGATGTTCTAACTGACTTACTTGGTTTTTGTGTTGTGCCTAATAAACATGTATGACTCAAACTGAATATTAACTATTCCATTTAATTCATAAAATGAAATGTGTAGTCAAAATACTTTTGAACTTTAAACATTGAAGTTTATCTTCCACTTAAAGAATTTTATATTGAAATAGACAAGCATACATTATAGCCTAACCAAATGCAAAGTTTCATTTAAAAAGCGAATGCAAAATTCTAAGTTACTGGAGTTCAGAAGTATAGAACAAGGAATTGCTTTTGTAGTGCAAACTACATCTTAATAGAGAGATTGTACAGTGAACCACTTGCCTTTCCAGCCATGGCTGCATAGACCCTTCCTTTCCCATCTGGAATTGCTGAAGCAGTCACCCTACCATTTGCTACCACTTAATATCCTTCTGACAACTACAGCAACTGCATATAACATATGACCCCCAGGTCATACAAGGTTACGTATGCAAGAGGGATGAGTGACCCAAAGGAACAGGAGGCATTTATGAGAAACTGGGAGATTGACTCCATTAATGTGCTGCACTGTGTCCTGATCCCCCTCACCCAGTTCACTGATACTGGGTATACATGCTCAGCTGGTCAGCTGACACCAGTAATCATCCTGGACAAAATCTGATTTTTCTCCCAGGTAGTGCTGGAGGTGCATCAACATACACTGCAACTTCTTTGCAGCAGTAAGAAGATGCTTTTCCATGATTGTCTCTAGGGGTTTGTGGTCTGATTACACTAATAACAGGTAGCCATAGATGTACTGATGGAATCACTGCACTCCAAATAACATAGCAAGAAGCTCATTTTCTATTTGGGAGTGTCCCCACTTAGTCTCCAATAGGGCTCTGCTAGCATAAGTGACTGGCTGTTCCTTCAAAAGAGCTACATCCAATTCTTTCCTTCAAAAGAGCTACATCCAATCCTTTCTCCAGTCATGCCACTGGAATGTCAGAGGCTCACCTGACTGGTAGCATTTCAGAACAGAGGCATCTGTTATTTGTTTAAGCATATGAAATGCTGGCTGTTGGGGACCTGCCCAGTTCCACTCAACATCCTGCTTTGTAAGCCAGCATATGGGTTTCACTATTGCAACCAAGTATGGCCAGAACTTGGACAGAAAATTTTAACATTCCTATGAGGTGCAGTACCCCTTTCAAATCCACTGAAGCTGGCATATCTCTGACTGCCTTGATCTTGTTGGGATCTGTTTTCAGTCCTTCAGCTGTGAGCAGATATCCAATGCATGTCACCTCATGCTGTTTGAGTCACATTATTTTTGGGTTGAGTTTTATATTTTTGTCTTTTCATCACCGTAGAAAAGCTTGTAGTTTCCTCTCATGGCTTCATTCAGTGTCTGTATCATTGCTCCCTTCACCCACAATAAGGATGTCATCTGCAACTTTCTTCACCCCAAGCAGTCCTTCCAGTTCTTGGGTGAGGCTTCTCTGGAACACCTCTGATGCTGGGCTTATGCCCATCAGCATGCGCAGCCCCATGTAGTGACCAAATGGTGTTGTAAAGGGGCATCAGCATGCTGGCCTCTTTACCCAAGATTATGTGCCCAAGCCCATTCCTCACATCATAGACCATAAAGATTTTGGCTTTGGAAAGTTCTGGCAAGATGTCATAAATTGTGGGCAGTGGCTAGTGGCATCCTTTCAATGCCCTATTCAGTGGCATTGGGTCTACGCAGATGTGTAATTTGCCTGATGGCTTCTTTATGACCACCATACTGCTTACCCAGGCTGTCCTGGCCTCTATAGGTACTATGATACCCTTGCTCTATAGACTTTCAAGCTCTTTACATACTGGATTACATAGTGCCACTGGAATTTTCCACCCTGGTAAGCACACGGTTTCTGTTGTGGGATCTACATCCAATTGCAGCTTTCCTTTGAAAACATTTCCATATGGTTGTTTCCAATATCCAGGAAACCTCCTCCCCCTTTTGCTTCTTGAATTGCAGCTATAAAATTCTGATGCTGCACCTTGATCAGATTCATGGCGTGCGTGGCTACATAGACCAAGTAAGCTCTGTGGTACTTAACATCCACCACCACAAACATCAGTTGGTGCTGTTATTTTGGGGTTGAGGTCACATCTTCCTACAGGCTGTATTCTGCTCTCATTGTATGTTGTTAGATTGATCTTTGTAATAGAGGTGTGTTGAGTCCTCTTAACCCAGAGGAATCACTCTGCAGTAGCATTGTACAGGGTGCTTTGCTATTCACATTGTTGCATGTCTGAAGGTTGATATTGTCCCTTGCTGTTTTCCTGTCCCAAAAGCTTGACCCTGATATGCTTTTGGATTCAAAGAGTGAATCAAGATATTATGACTGTTGTCTGATGTGGCATCTCCGAGTTTGAGTTACTCTTCTTGGGACATTCCTATGATCTTCCACACACAGCTAAAATGGTTCAACTTGCACATTTCTTGCAATGCTGTCCTCATGCAGGACACTTCTTTACTTTCTCATGCTCTCTCCCACAGTGCATCTCAATATAGGTATGGAACCCTGGACACCTGCTTTCCTATGCTATTGTCTCACTGCATGTACTTTTGGGACTGTTGTACCTCCTAAGATTTTCATCCTTTCTCTTGAAGCTTCTGCTGTCTGCCCCATGTCTAAGCATGTCTTACATGAAAGATGACCTTTCCAGGTTCACTGCTCCCAGAACCGGTACTCCCAAGTGCCACAGACTACCTCTCTGCCTTGTTCCACAGTAGGGTAAAGTAACAGGCTTCACTTTCCTGCTGTTGTCGTCATCCTCCTACATGGCATGGGCTGTGCACAGCTGGAACTCCTCCTTCCAGTGGGTCCATCACTGGGCTAGATTTGTGTCTGCAAAATCCAGGGCTTTGGACTCAGTTGCAAGGCTCCCACAGCCAGCTGCTGCACTGTAGAGAACTCACAGCTCTGACGCTGCCATCATGTTTCGTTCCCAAAGAGTGAAGCTGAATGCAGGTTAAGTTGAACAAGTGAAACTTTACTAAACCCTCTGGACTACTCTGTCCTTAGGGTGGAAGCGACTCAGTAACAACTCCCTGTATCCCATGTTCTTCTGGTGTCCTGTGAATAACAGTCCTCTAGGGAACATGGACCTTCTGACTCTAGTTCACTGATCATGACACCGCCATTTCACTTGTTTCTCTCAGTTGTACACCAGGAAGCTAAGGTTGCCAACTTTCTAATCGCACAAAACCAAACACCCCTACACCACCCACTCCATTCCTCATCCCTCCGTCGCTCACTCTCCCCCACCCTCACTCACTTCCACATCCCAACCCCCTGCCCCAGCCCAGTGAGAGGGGGTGTGGGCTCTGGCTGGGGATGCAGGCTCTGGGGTGGAGCCAGAAATGAGGGGGTCAGGGTGTGGGAGGGGGTTCCAGGCTGGGGCAGGGAATTAGTGTGTGGGAGGGGGTGAGGGCTTTGGTTGGGGGTGTGGGCTCTGTGGTGGGGCTGGGGACGAGGGGTTTGGGATGCAGGAGGAGGAATTCAAAGGATTGATTGATTGATTGATTTAATTTTACTGCTAGCCTTACAAATATGATTCCTGATCTGAGAGTCAAGCCTGGTATTTTCATTCTTGCACATCACTGTCTACCTGTAAAGCTAGGTGTTACCATGAGCCCAACTGCACAGGCTCAAACGAAGCCATAAACCCTTGTAAAAATAACACAATTTTTTTTTCTAGATAAAAATGTCAACTTAGTTTCTTGAATAAGAGTGAGGGCCGAGCTCCTCTGGGGAAGCAGGGTATCTTCCCCCTTCTGAGGTATAAAGTTGCTTAGGTCAGGAGGCTGCCATGGGAAGGTTCTACTTCTGCAACAGACAGAAATCCTGCCTCTTAGTGAGTTCAGTGGGTCCAGTATTTCAGCCCTGGAGTAGGTGAGGTGAGGCGGCGGCTGCTGCTGCTGCATCCGCCACCACCGGGCAAAGAACTAATTCTCAGCAGCTGTCCTCGGGCCACTCAGTAAGGGCCTTTCTCTGCTGCTCTCATCATGGCTCTTTAGAAGCCCTGTAAGCCACCCCACTCCCTCATTTGTTCTCTCGGCTCTGGTTCCTTTCCCATGCACTATTGGTCTCCCTTTGTTTTCCTAAAGCAGGTCCTTACCGTGCATAGCAACTGAGTTACTGTATACTGCTTCTCTGTTATATTCTTATTCAGATGTCAGATTGAGTGCCAATACCCACCATCACCCAGGCTGGGGCGGCAGGGACTAGGAAACTTGAAAATATTATCTCAAAATAGACAGTTAAGGATGAGATTTTAACTTTAAAATCTGCCCTGAGTGCAGAACAGAGCTTGAACTGTGACTCAGTTACCATTTTCCTGTTGCTGCCTCTTGCTCTAGGGAATAAATTCCTTCACTCCTTTTTGTGGAGCAGCTTATTCTTTGGCCAGCTTCTCCAGCTGAAGAGTAGCTGGGAGTGGGAGGAACCTCCCACTCTTTACCGGTCTCTATCCCCTCCCTATGCACTTGCTCAAGAAGGGAAGTACTGGGCAAGAAGACCCTGCTTCCCCATCCTGTTTTGCCTTACTTCCCTGCATGCCTGAGTAAGGGCTGTAACAATTTAGCCTTAAATGAACAATTAAATAGTTAAGTATCAGAGGGGCAGCCGTGTTAGTCTGAATCTGTAAAAAGCAACAGAGGGTCCTGTGGCACCTTTAAGACTAACAGAAGTATTGGGAGCATAAGCTTTCGTGGGTAAGAACCTCACAAGTGAGGTTCTTACCCACGAAAGCTTATGCTCCCAATACTTCAATTAAATAGTTGTGTGTTTGCTACTGATGAGCTACCCATGCTGTGCAGAGTAGTAGAACCATATAACCATCCTGAAGTGAAATTTAGAGCTGCCGTGGAAAGTGAACAGTCATGGTGCTAAACCAAGTGGTTTATAATGAAGCATTTATCTTCGGTCAAATATTTGACCCTTCAGATTGCATCATTTATCTAAACCATCTTACAGTAAGATGTCAGACTATCACTGCAGTGACATCATCCTGTTTTCTAATTCCCCCCTGCTAGTGTTGTACAGAACAGGAAAGGCATTGTGTGAAGACTGTATCTATTAAACAGACTGAGGTTGACAGAGTAAATTATGGCATTAGTCTCTGATATGCTGAAGTATTATTCCACCTTCAGGGCTTTCCAACAAGCCTTTTCCCTCTTTAAGAAAGAGATGTCAAACCTCAGGTGGAATTTGCAAGATCTATGCCATATGGCTGAATAAAAATGTGTTTAAAACAAAAACTAAAATATCAGGATATTCACAAATGCACACAAAAATTGTTTTACCATGTGTTTGCATCCCTTAGTATTTTTTTAAGGTGGTTTTCTAGAAGAGATGTAGAGATCAGGACAGTTACAACAAAGAGAAGCAATTCTTTCCCTCGAAGAATCTCCCTTCTCCAAGTAGGTTTTGAAAATTCAAAGGAAAACAGTATAAGAAAATACCCTGCCAAGGTAGTCTGATCCTTTTATCTATTTCTATAACAAAATACTCATTTTGAACTTCAGGTTAAGAAAAACATTTACCATTACCAAGAATTGATATGTCTTTGACAACAATCAACAAGAGATCCAACAAAACTTATTCAAAAGAATAATTTCAGACATCTGTGTCTGGGAGAGAGAACACCTTGGATATAAACTGATTATAACCCCCCACCCACCATGATGTTAAAAATAACATTAAGAATTTCACAAGGAAGCATTTTTAACTCTGTGGAATTACATATGCTAATTTATTTTATTTTGCTTGCACATAAGGTTAATGGAAGAGGTATGATTGACGTGCATTATGTGATATTAATGACATTCATTTTCAGTTGGGATGCCCCCTGCACTGCAGAAAGATCCAATATCATCTTCTGCTGTATGTGGAGATATTTAAAGAGGAATCTAGGCTCAGTTTTTAAAAGGAACTGGTTTAGGTTGGTGGCCCAGCTGGAAGTCTAAAATACTGCAATGTGTCAGTCATATGTTTGTAGATCAGTGGCATTTATAGCTCTTCTCAGCTGGGATGACAAATAGTTGGCCTGTCTGGGTACATTTAATGGTTTCTCACTTGCTGTAGGAATGTAAATAAGGTACAATAAATATGATAATGACAGCCCACACAGGATGCCTGAAAATCCTACAGGCCTCCATGAAATGAACTACTGTACTACAGTAATTCCAAATCTGCGTCATTTAATATGTGAGACTCCCCTAATCTGATAGGTACCATTTGGTTGAGACCTGCAGCCAAATTCTGGTTCACACTACAGCTTCTGTATGCAACTCCAGTTGTGTACTTGGGCTAAAAAAAAGGGGCAGAGCAGACCCACAGGAAATTCCCCCAACACAAAGGCAGCACCCATGGCCCTACACAGGCACCTGGGAATAGGGGCATGCCTGCGATGGGCTAGAGTAGAAGGAATTGCTGGAGCACTCTGCAATCCAACATTTTGCACTGCAGAGCAGGCCATAGGCAGCCATGCAAGTTAGGGCTTGTCTACATGGTGTGGAAGTGCACACAGTGGGGCGTAAATGTGCATCAACGTGCTGCGTCCCAATTGGTCCTAGTGGACCCTACTGGTGTGCACTAAAAGTTCCCATTTCAAACATGTCAGTACATGCTAGGGAACTTTTAATGTGTGGCAGCAGAGTCCACACAGGCCAGTTAATGCAAGATACATTGGTGCCCATTTTAATTTATACCCCTCAGGTGTGCAATACTCACTGTGTAAACAAGCCCTCACAGCAGCCTTTAGGGCTGCTCTAAATTTATGTTGGGATCACACTGGTCCCTATGTATCCAAGAATCTAGGAGGTTCAAAAGCTGCTTAAAACTGAGACGTGCAGCACCAGATCTGGCCCTTGGTAGGAACTGTGGATAAAAGAGAGAGTCTTTTGTATAGCTGCTGCCTCTTCAGCAAATGGCACTTGGAGGTTAATGCTTGTAGTTGTCTTCAAGTGTTTGAAGTGTCCACCAATTCTAAAAATCTCTGCATAGGTATCAGAATTCAGAACAACTTAGTGACCTGAGAGGCAACTGTGCTGGGGTTTACAAACCCCACACTAAGGCGGATGCAGGGGAAGGGCTGGAACAGTGGTGGGCCTGGAAGCCCCACCCCTAGGCACTGACAAGCATGCTCCTGGGAAGAAGTCCAATATAAAGGGAACTTCAGCAGCCCCAGGCAAACAGAGTGGTGCCTTTCCTTGTCTTGGAGGAGCACTGCTCTGCTGCTGCAGAAAAAACTTCTATTGAGGGAATCTGGCTGAGTCCCCCTCACCCCGACCACTCCCTCAGAGAGAGGGAGAGCCATCAGCAAGAGGCAGGGGAGGGCTGCACACACCACACCTCAAACTGAGATGCAAGATGTAGCTGGAAGTGGCCCAAGGGAAGGTGAGCAAGGAGCTGGACAAACCTAGGCTGTCTCATGCCACTGAACTTTCAGGGTTGGACGAACCTAGGCTGTCTGCGTGCCCCTGGGCTGCGACCTGATACAAGGTCCCTGTACCCACCCTGGAACTGTTACTCTTAGCCCCAAGGAGGGCAGACCTATGGATTATTGGCAAAGAGGCTAGTAGAGCTGGGACCTCATCCAGACGGCCAGAACACCCTGAACTGATAGGAAGACTGGAGTTGGAGGACCAGACCACTAGGCCTACTAACTGACCAAACCACCTAGCTACAGCAACATATAGTAGTTTTCTCAGAAGCTTTATTTCAAAATAGTGTCACAGATTTTTCATGTGACTAGTGATTTGGATGCCGTAACTTTTGGGTGCCCAACATGAGACCCTGAGTTTCAGTGGGCAAGTGATTTTCAGAGGGCCAGTTTGAAAATCTTGGCCAGTAGATTTGTGGTAAGCTAGAAATGTTATATAGCAAGTCAGTCTGATAGCCAGTGCCCGAGCGCTCAAGCAGTCTGCCCGTCCTGAGGTACGTGTTTTCCAGACATGAAGAACTACTGTAAGCAATCCATGCTGCAGATGCTGACCATCAGTCTCTGAACTCCTCTCTCTTTCTCAAACACTGTAGCAATTCCTTAACCAGTGATGCCCTTGCTTTCTGCTTGGTACATTTGTTTTCTGTTATCTTCTTGCTCTACAGTTTTTCTTTGCCTTTAGGAGTCATGTTATTGCAACAACTCTACCTTATAGCTGGCCTTCTATGAGCAGTCTAAATACTATCTAATTGTAGCTTATGGTCTGCCGCCAGTTCTCCCTAACTTTTGGGAAAGGGCTACTATTCTTTCTCACCAGCCACACACACCTCAGTTTCCAGCTGTGATATTTTTAGATGAGAGATGAAATTATTGGATCAGACGGTAATGGGCCCCTGTGTAGGTGCAAAGGCCAGTCACAATGGCACCCTCTGGGAGTTTCAGGAACTACTCTTTTCATATGCATGTACAGACACTAAGGGAACAGGGTGCAGGTGGGATCATGCTTTTGCCCCACCTTCTGTGCTGGCTGGTAGATTGGGCCAAGCCCAATGGGCAGAGCAGGCTGCACCTGCTCTTTGCACCAGGGAGCTCAGGGGACAGAACTGTATTGTTCAATGGAGAATGTCACAGCAATCTAGTGTTAAAGTGTGGTTCTACTCTAACAGCAATTCCATTAAAATGGTACCTTCATACTCAACATACCTAAGGCCTGGGTTAAATCCTCAGCTGGTGCAAACCAGCATAGTTCCAGTGAAGTCAATAGTGTAGACTTCCATAGTTCCATTTTAGGATTTGCCCCCTGTTCAAATTCATAGCTTCTTATTTTGCTAGAAAAATTAGGTTGTTACACCTGAAGAATCAACACAGGGAATGGGATTTGGTTCTGGCTAACTCACCAAGAGAATTGCTGATTAAGGTTCAATTGCAAGGCCACATTTTGCCCTCATTTGCCTGTAATACTCCACTGCAGATTCAGTTCTGCAGGATCTTTATTATCTGCTCTGCTTCCACACTGGTGATCAGATGATGCACAAGCCCCTATTGGCTAGTGCTGATACCTGACCCACCAGTAGTAGGCAATTGGACTGGCTGCATGTAGGCCCCCTTCTGAACCAGTACTAGAGCAGCTAACCCAGCAAGATGCCTGAAAAGTGTGTGTGTGTGTGTGGGGGGGGGGGGGGGGGGGGAGTTTGGCTTAGAATAGTATTCTGAAATCCTGATCCATTATGTGGTATTTCTTTGAATTCCTGTCTATTTTGGTCTATTTCTAATGGTAAGTTAGGCCTCAACTTGTCTCTGCTACTAGAGAAACAAGAAACCAAAATAAAACAGTGTTACATAAACCACAGATCTGAATATCTTCAGAAGAGAACACCCAGTGTTCCTAAACAGAAAAAAAATATTATTCTGGAAAACTTTTTTGGGGAGTGTGAATTAACATTGTGTGAAAGAAAGGACTCTCTTTCTCCTCTTTCTGGCTATTTAGCAGACGGTGGCTCAGAGAAGGAGGGGGAACAAAGTGGAAAAAGCAAAACATAAAACAACTCCTCAAAGTTTTGAAAACACACATTTCCTTTTTTGTACTGAATCTTCTGGGCTTGGTGGGCTACCTCTGAGCTGGATTTTACTTCAAGTATTTTAGCTCAGCACAGCAATTATTGCAAAGCTCATTCTGTATTCTTTGTGGACTGAGAGGACAGAGAGTTCTTTTTCTATCCTACATTACATCTTTTACAACTTTCTGCTGAGACTGAGCTAGCTTTCAAAATTTTATGAGGAAAGAAGATTTTTTTTTTTTTTTTTTTTTTTTTAAGTTTTGAAGTGTCCAGAGCTACACTGGTACTGTAGTTGGCCTCACACACCACATGTAAATGAGGGAGAAAGCAGACTATGGAAAAACATGCTGCAATCAAGAGTTGCAGACATCAACCTAGACATGAAAGGTCTCTTCATAAGTAAATTATGTGAGCATAGGAGGTAGAGATGACTTTATGTAGCATTCAATCATTATAACAAGCATCTCTATAGAATTCAAGTTAGACAGTAGGGATCAGGTAAATACATTGCTACAGGGTGTTTATGATAAACCAGCCTTACATGATCCACTAGGAAAAAATCCAAAGAGTATTGAGGGCTTATGGGGTTTTTAAAAGAGTTACTAGGAAAAAGATGCTTACAGTGCCTGACACGCTCTAGAAATAGTGTCTTTTACTTTTAAGTCTGTTTTGATCACCGCACTAATAGAAAAAGACTAGAAGGATAGACAAACTTCAAAAGCTTAGAGAGGAAGGATGGTCTTGTGATTAGGGCATTAGGCAAGGACTCAAGAGATCTAGGTTAATCTTTGCTATAGACTTCCTCTGTGATCTTATATAAGTAATTCACCTGTGCTTTTTATCAATGTATTTTTATGGCCCCAACAACCACAGCATCTGAACACCTGTTTGTAAAATGGGGCTAATAATATTTCTTACCTCACAGGAGTGTTGTAAGGATAATTTCATTCATATTTATGCGGTGAGCAGATACTATAGTGATTGAGACCATGCCAGTACCTAGAGAGGTTTAGTTGGATAGTCATTCCAAGATTCAGCTACTTTCTATGACATTCTCTCTTCTTCTCATTCTTTTTCCATTCATTATTTTGAATACCTTCAGCCTGTCCCCTTCATTCACTTCCTCTTGATCAAGGATCAGGGAGAGGCAGAAAAAGCAAGATCTATGAAAAGTAGGAAGAGGGTGGTAGAGATTAGAGATGGAGAATCTGCCGGACTGGGGAAAATGTATTCAAACCTGAATAAAAGATCAAATCCAATTTATGGGATGGGCAGGGGTTCAAGAAGCCCTGTTTTTTTTTTGTTTGTTTTTCATTTTTTTTCCTCAACTGCTTAGCTTTTCCTTGGAATAAACACCAATGAAAAGCTGAAGCTGCTCGAATGAATGGGAATTTCTAACAAAGACAATCTTAGATCAAAAACTACACAGATGTGTTCGTATACCAAAATGGAAATGCCACACGGAGGTGATGTGAATGTACCACCCGTAATACATTCTATTGGAGAAGTCCCATTCAACTATCAGGAGAAGCTCAACAAAAGTTGTGATAAACAAACCTCAGAAAGTTAACTGATTCGGTTTTGACCAGCATCTGAAAGTTCAGATGTTGCTCTAAGCTTTAACAACAAAAGTATAGGCCAAAAATGGACTCAATTAATAATCAAATAAAAAGCAGAGAAATCTATTTCAATGGGTTTCCTCCCTTTGGAGGACAAGGTTTATTCTAGAACCTTTTCCATGCTGCACCCTCCCCAACCCTGAACCCGTCTCCAGTCTAACTGGGACCCCACCTCCCATTTAGCAATATGGGCTGGGCAGCATGGTTGAGTCCCCAATACTAGCATTGAGAACCAATGCTCTAGAATATTTACTTTTGGCCCCTGTTGTACAGTGTTTACTCATTATTTCTATTTTCAGGACTGCTACAATTTCTTAGTAAAAAACGAACGGTCCTTTGGCTTCCATGTCCCTGTTCTGTTTGCTTCTTGATCTTCTAGTGCTTCTGATTACTCAGGGCCTGGAGAGTAAAGTCTCTTCTCACATCATTATTATTGTGGCCCTGAAGCTCTTACTTGTCCCCAGTCTGGTTACAGCACCACTGAGCTACCCTCCCCACCCACACTCTCCTCACCCCAGAATTATCAATAGTATGACACCAAAAATAGCTTCTCCAAAGTGAAAGTGGTCTGCTTAATGTTAACCAGGGCTCTGGTAGATTTTTGTTTGCCCTTAATATTTCATCTGCTCTATTCCATAGATACAAACTCATTAACTAGTAAACATTTTCATCTTTAGATTTATATAACATTTTACTATAAAAAAGAAACTAGCTATAAACAAAATATGGGAAGCTCGGAAACAGGCCTTCTTTCAAGATGGATTTTGAATATCCCAGTTTTGGCAGAGTATGAACCTCAGGAGAACAGCTTATCTTGCAGTATGTCACTGTCTCTGCTTCTGGTACTAGATGGGACCAGGAAATGAACATTTATTTTTAGCAAACAGCATCAGCACTCTGGTGGCATCTCCATAGTGAAGGCCTCCATGGTGCTAGAAGCTACGCACACATATAGTGAAACTGACAAATGTTAATCAAATACTTTTGATCCTAAAAAAAGAGTTCTTGTTTGATTCAAGTTTTATGTGAAAGATCAGGTCAGTCTGTATTTGACTGCAGCTGAATTAGTTTATTCATCCTCAGGGCCAGTGCAAGGAAGTTTCGCGCCCTAGGCGAAACTTCCACCTTGCGTCCTGTCCCCCCACGCCCTGAGGCGCCCCCCCCCGGGAGCCGTGCGGCAGCTCCCCACCCCAGCTCATCTCTGCTCCGCCTCCTCCCCGAGCACGCCACCCCCGCTCTAATTCTCCTCCCCTCCCAGGCTTGTGGCGCCAAACAGCTGATTGGCGCTGCAAGTCTGGGAGGCAGGAGAAGTGGAGCGGCGATCGCGCGTTTGGGGAGGGAGTGTAGGAACGCTGTAAAAAAAAAATTGGGGGCACAGCTTTTTGGTGCCACCAAATCTTGGCGCCCTAGGCAACCACCTAGTTTGCCTTAATGGTAGCACCGGCCCTGTTCATCCTTAATTAAAAGGTTCGTTGGTGCATGTGAAAGAATATGTGCATGGTACTTGTGCAGAAAGTCAGAATATAAACAAAATGAAAATATTCAATTCACATGCAGCTCAGTACTGAATTATTAGATTTAATTAATTTCTGTTGGATGCAGATTAAAAAAAATATTTAGGGCCCAGTCCTGCAAACCTTTACCCATGTGAGTGGCAACGACTGTTTGTGAGAGTTAGGTTCTAACTGCAAATCCTAATTTAGGTGAAGGTTCTTCAAATAAATTATTGTAGATGAATCCTTGGGCTTGCAAGGAGCCCCACCAATTCCAGTACTTCCATGTAGGCGTAGTAGTCTGCCTCCATGGATGCAATAGCAGAATGTATACCTTAGGTAAACTTTTTGACTAAATTTTGCTCTTAATTTTTTTAATTGCATTTTATAAGTTTGGCTCTTAAAATCTGTGAATATTAACATTAATGTAACTTAACATACAGTATGAGTTTGAAGAGTCACTGGAATATTATATTTATTTAGGATAGAAAAGAATCAGACTAGAAGTAAAGTTAACCTCTCCGCCCACATCTCCTTCTTCAAGTCCGGCTCTCAGTTATGAATAAGAGATGGTTGCTGCTCAGAGTATTAGACATTAGCTTGGTAATATTTAATTCCAGGTCACGCTGATAACATTAACACTCTCAGCTCTCTGAAAGTTGAAGGAAAGCCCATCACCCCCACTATAGCTCCTGCGGTGGCATACAGAGGTCAGAAAAGCTCTGCAGATGGCTGGGAGAGAATTGCTCACTTTCAGGCACTGTGATGGAGAACCCATCTCAGGCTTCAGAGTCAGGACATATCATGACAGAGTCTGGAGCTGGAGAGGGCAACCTGAGCAGTGCTGCTGTTCAGCCTTGGATGGACAACTGTAACTTGGTAACCACAAATGGGAGGGTACAAAGGTGCATCTCCCCAAGGTCTGCTAATTATGTGCTGCGCCTCCAAGTGGCCCAGCAGAGCATCTTTTCCTTTTTGTTTGTGGCTTTATTTTTTTTTCTGCTGCTCAGCGAATCATTACTGTATTTACTAGCAGTTTTCAGAGGGCCTTAAGGACCTTTTGGACTGGAATATTCCATATCCATAAACTGTAAATCTCAGCTGATGTTTAAATCCTCTCCTTTCTCCTATCCTGACATGTGCTTGTTAATGACTAATGAAAAAAAATATGAAAAACTGCAACCAAAACAAATGCCAAGTTTTGGGCAAGCACTGAATATATTTAAAGTTCTCCTTATGAAGTTTTAATAATTTACTCTCTCTCTTATCCAAAGAATTAAAAAAAAAAATAGACTAAGGAATAAAATTACACTAGGAAACACATATTCCTAACACTTATTTTAACAGACTTTCCTATTCAGCAGAAATTATCTCCAACTCTTCAGCATTGTGTAGCTACTGTACATAAAGCAGCAGATCTTTGTTCTCTGCCAAGTCCTGACACTCATCAGAAAACTTAAATGGCCCATGGAAACATCTTCAGCTTTGCAGATGTCTTTGTGGAGTTTCTACTGAAATGTGTGTTTTACACCCAGAATGCCTACTGAAGGAGGCATAAGAGCCAGATTCTGACAATCACAGAATCATAGGACTGGAAGGGTGCTCAGCTTCAGAACCCTGTGTACTTCCATAGATGGCAGCTGTGGCAATTCAGTTTCTGTTGAGTAGGGCCATTAATGAGCAATAAAAGTACTACGTGCCTCAGTTAATATTAACAGCAGAGTTCCAACTGGGTGTCTAGAGATGCAAAAGTCAAGGTAAATTAAAGCACATCTAATTCAGAGCAACATTTATTGCAAGTGGTTAGAAATCCTACATGATTTCCATTCTGAGCAGTGGGAAGTTTAAATTCTGGCAGGCAGTGAATTTCTGGGATGCTGTCCATTTTCTGTCAAGAATGCAAACCATTTCCCCGATTATAATGCAAGAGACAGATGAATTGAAATTGCTTACCAGGAGACAGTCCCTTGAACATATATACACACTCAGTGCAAGAAATCATTTGAATACAGTTAATATTAAAAACAGTTCAGAATGCTCACCAAGTCAGATGACCTTACTTTGTTGAATAAGGAGCAGTCACAGACCTGTGACACTGCTATTCTCACATAATAATCTGCCTGATTAGTAGCATAAAGCTATGCAAGCTAACAGATAAAATATAAGATATCATCAAACTACAGGCTATAGCAACAGAGTCATTAATTTCACAAAGAGCTCAGTTCATCTGTGCAAAACACATGAAGCAGTTATCACTGACTGAAAGGCTAACGGGGCCTGATTCAGGTCTCACACCAATTATGCACTGGTGTGGCACCATTCGCTTCAGTGGACTTACTCTTGATTTATACTGGTGTAAGTGAGATTGGAATCAGGCCCTATGATTCTGTTTAAACGATGGGATACAACAGAGCATGCAGTTCAGACAGATTATTGTGTGTGTTGGGAGTGGAAGGTATATAAGTCCAAAAGCTGAAAATCTTCAGTCTCTGTGCTGTAGTGTATTGCCCATCCTGTCTTATTGCCAATAACAGTGAACAGTTTTCAACCAATCATCGAATGGTTAAAAAATTCCCCAAAATTAATTTCCGAGACAACATGTAATAGGTTTGATAACAATGAATCATGCAACTTGCACTTTTGAATGGTGTGACCGGGATCCCAAGGGAGCCGCACTGAGGTTACTCAGTTAGGGTGAACTGCAAAGAATGGGGCAGACAATTCCAATACTTAGATTTACCAAGCCAGCACAAAACAGCTTCTATAATACCTCACTGGTTATCCAGAAGCCAACAACACAGTTCCCTTAAAGCAACCCTGCCTCAGGTCTCCACCCAGACACCCAAGTCAAATATGATGAGGATTATTGAAAATCTTATTAATCATATAAGAAAGTTCTACCAATCCCAAAAGATCGGACACATTATCTCCCAGGTTAATGAATATTTCAGATCTTACCCAAATACATGCTTACAGCCAATTCTTATTAACTAAACTAAAATTTATTAAAAAAGAAAAGAAAGAGTATTGGTTAAAAGATCATTATACATACAGACATGAGTATAGTTCTGAGATCAGATTCACAGTAGAAATGGTGAGCTTTGTAGTTGCAAACAGCTCTTTCAGAATCAGTCCATAGGTTATAGTCAAATGTCTATATTCAGGGTGATCCAGATGGCACTCTGGAGATCTCAGCCTTATGTCTTAAGCTTCCCCTGCATGAAGCATCAAGCAGATCTGAGATAAAAAGGATCAGGACCCAAGGGGTTTTTATACAGTTCCAGGCCTTCTCTTGGCAGGTTGGAGTCCTTAGGCGAACAATAGGCAATCATGGAGACTTTGAAGGGGACCTATTTCCCAAGCATCACTGGTACTTAGCTACATGGATTAACATAAGGCAATTGCCTGTTTTCCACCATTCGTAGGGGATTTGCTGTACATTTCAAAGTGAGACGAATTCAGTGCTATCACTATGTTTACAGTTAATTTAATTGTTAATATTTCCTTTTGATCACTGAATTAACAGAATACAGCATAGATAGGGGCTGCTCGATTACATTGTTAACGTCTAACAGTATATATGTAAACACAAACATTATCTACCAATATGTCTCTAAGGGTTGAATTTGGGTCATTTATCCTGCAGGATGCTTAACCCTTTCTGGCCATGCATCACAAATGGAAAGGGCTCAAGGTGCATTCTTAGATCCAAAATCCCTCAAAGCTGATGGGCCATGAGTGAGTAGGGATTTCAGAATCTGAACCCTATCTGGATCTGGTTCTTGCAACTGGCCATACACAAAATTCTACATACAAACATCACCTAAATTTGATGACCCAGTTCCTGCTCTCAGTTATGTTGGTGTAACATCCATGTTAATAAGAGGATTTACTACAATGTAAAAAGCAGCAATATCTGGCAAATTGTTCAAAATTTGGACTTAATTCTGAATTTTGTGTCTTGGGCACAAAAGAGGAATTGACAAATGATCTATTTAGCTGTATTTTACATAAATCTACAGTTTTGTAAATATAAAATAATAAAATTGGTGCTTTTAAGGAATATTCGAGTGATTTCAAAACCCCCAAACTTCAGAATAATTAAATCATGTATCCAAATGCCTGTCTTTTTCCAAATTAATTTCCTGTTACAATAAAAATGAAAAATCTTATTCAGTGGAGGCTGCCATTTTCTGAGCGAGCAGATTAATTGTGAAAGAGAAAAATCTCTTTTCTATTAATTTTGGTTGGAAAATAATTTTACTTGGGATCTTATTTTGCAGGAAAAATTCAACACTGGTGGATAAATATAAATTCAAGAGCTTACTGAATTTTTTTCATGACCATTTCTTTTCATGAAAAACGACTTTTTGACCAAAATGTACAAACAAGATTTTGGTTTTCAGTAAAAATTTTTGGGTTTTGTTTTCAGTAACATTTTTAGGATTTGGTTTTCACATACTGAAAATTTTAATTGAAAACAGAAAATTCAAAATGCTTATGAAATTAGAGAATTGTTTAGTTTAATTTCATTTATTCATCGGAAAACAATTTTTATGGGAAATTTTAAATCCCCCCCTCATAAATTGCATTTTTTCAAACAGCATCCTAGTAAAAATGAAATGTTTGTTGATAGGATTTTTATAAAGATAGCTGAACTAGACAGTCACTGCTCAATATAAGTGGTGTTCTTTTGTACAAAATGTATCCGTGTGTGTGTGTGTGTTTTCAAACTTCCCCACTTCCCCCCTCTATCTCCTAAGTGGGGGTGTGGGATAGTTGGAGAAACATTTCCTTTTTAGTCAAACTCTCCTTTCTCCTTTAATTAAAAAAATCTCATTGGAATAACACAGGACATTTCTCAAACAGGGTGGAATAATAAAAACAAACCTTTCCCATCATTTCCCATACTCTTGCTAGAGAAACATCTATCCAAAACATCCATTGCGTTATCTGAGAGCCTTCATATTCATGAATTTATCCTCGCAACACCCCACTGACGTAGGGCAGCACTATCATCCTCATTTTACAGAGGAAGACTGGGAAACTAAAGCAAGGAGAGAGATTAAGGGCAAGACTTCCAAAAGGTATTTATATACCTAGCGATGCAGATTGGAGGCTTGTGGGATCTTCCAAGTGTCTAAGCAGATTAGGCACGTAACTCCCATTGATTTAAATACCTAACCTGCTTAGACACATTTGTAAATTCCATTAGGCACCAATCAGCATCCACATATTTTGAAAATTTGGCCCTAAGTAGCATGCCCAGGTCACATAAGACAGTTCTGACACAGCTGGGATTTGAATGCTGCTCTCATGTAGTGTGTTGTGCTGCCTTATCCATAAGACCACACTTCCTCTTCTTTTGTTAGGCACAGTTTGAATCAAATTATAATGAAGATTCAGGATTATAATTCTTTTATAAGCTGGTTTCCCAGTTCTCAAGACATTTTGTAAAGCTGCAGTAACAACTTCAGCACCTATATAGAACCTTATCATTCAAGAAATCTCATCTTACTTTACAAAGGACATACAGAAGTTTAGTAATACAGTGTGGAGGCCAAGCTAACAACGAAAAGCCAGAGAAATCATGTGAGCATTCAGATTTGATTAAAGAGAGAGATTGGTAGCATCCCTGTGCTCTCTCCGGTCAGGAAATTCCATTGAGAAAAGGTGCAGTAATACTGTAATGTAATATAATTTAATGCTGAATGATAATTCATTAGTAGGCAAAGTTTTGGAAGAATGTTTTCAACACATTGCTTATGAATAGGTTATAGATTAAATCCATGTAATTAACACTTGACTAGGATTGACGTATACGGGGAGATTTTGGCAAACCTGTAAAGTGCCTGAAACCACCATCGTGTATTGCTAAAAGGAGTCAAGTCAGCAGGCTGTAAAGTGGCCATGCAGCAGGCTTAGCTTAACCAAGGCAGGAGGGGAGGGGGTTTTGGTGCCACAGAAAGGGCAGCTTGACCCCGCGTCCTTCCTGATAAGAATTGTGCTGAAGTTGCTGATATGTGCATTTTAGAAGAGCAGGATGTGCCCTCAGGAATCAGGGCCGGCTCTAACTTTTTTGCCGTCCCAGGCAAAAAAGAAGAGTGCCGCCCCGCCGTACCCCCCTCCATGAGTGACGCACAGCCGAACCCGCCCCCACCAGCGCCGCCGAAATCCCCGCACCCCCAGCACCACGCCGCCCGAAGCCCCGCCCTCGAGCGCTGCACAAGCCCCCACCCCCCCAGCGCTGCACTGCCTGAAGCCCCGCCCCCTCCAAGCACCGCGCCCCCACCCCCCCTCCGAGCGACGCGCCATGCCAAGCCGCTGCTCCCCCTCTGAGCGCCGTGCCAAGCCCCCGCCCCCCCAGCACCGAGCCAAGCCCCCGCCCCTCCGAGCGCCGTGCTGCCTGAAGCCCCACCACCGAGCGCCGCGCAAGCCCCCACCCCCCCAGCGCTGTGCCGCCCGAAGCCCTGCCCCCTCCAAGCGCCACGCCGCCCAAAGCCCCCGCCCCCCCTCCGAGCGCCGCGCCAAGTCCCCGCCCCTCCAAGCGCCGTGCTGCCCGAAGCCCCACCCACCGCACGCCGCACAAGCCCCCGCCCCCCCAGCGCCGCGCCGCCCGAAGCCCCTGCCCCCCTCCGAGCGCTGCGTCTCCACCCCCCTCCGAGCACCACGCCAAGCCCCCACCCCCCGAGCACTCCGCTGCCGAACCAAAATAAATAAATAACTAAAAATCCTAGTGCCGCCCCGCTCCAAGGTGCCGCCCCAAGCACGTGCTTGGTCGGCTGGTGCCTGGAGCCGGCCCTGTCAGGAATGTGTCTGTTAGGGCCTCAAGGCTGCAAACTCTGGAAAAAACCACACCTCGTTAATCAATAATCAGAAGGAAACCTCTTGCTTGACCATTGAAACTGCTTGCTTCACAAGTTTTCTTTAAGGGACATGTCATTGTGTTACTAATTTATAAAATAAGGGGGAAAAGTTTGAGATAGTGGAACTCTTCGGGACTGGTCTCTCCCTCTGGATGCATCTTGTGTTCCCCACCAGCAGACAGGCTGCCGCTGTGCCACTTGAGAGCCACTCTCAGCTTCGGTAATTTTCGAGGGTTGGGGGTGTTTCACTAACCTGTTGTGGACGTGTGTAAGTGCTTGAGACTAAGTAAAATTTAGCTTTAAGTGAAAGCACTCTTGTGTTGTCCTGTTTGTGCAGCCATCTATTGGTCGGATGGCCGTGTCTCCCCTGATTTATTTCCTGACACCACCCCTCACAGAGTAAAAGTTACCAAGAGCTTTGAGTTGAAAGAACCCCGGGTAACAGAAGGATTGCTACAACTTCCCTTGCTGATAGAACAATTTCAGATGGTTAGCTTTGAAATATTGGAGAGATGGAGAAATATGAAGATTTTTTTTATGGGAAACTAACCAAAATGGACAAGACAAGTTGTTTTGATCAGCAGCATCAACATATCAATTTGTCTAGTGGTAGGAGCAGTTCTTGGCAAGCTGGAATGTAATATTTCCCCATGTTTTAAAAGCATGAATTTATTCTCGCAACATCCCAGTGGTGCAGGGCAGCACTATCATTCCCATTTTACAGATGGGGATTGGGAAACTAAAGATGATGCATGAATAATTTAGGCCAGGTCTTCATCTGCTAGGATGGGGTGGAGTTTCCTAGCTAGAGATAATAGAAAGCATTACTTGCAGAGGCTGCTATGTGAAAGCTCAGTATCAGCAAGGAATCAAAGGTACTTCTAGATTATGGATTGAATTGATCTAGTATGTGTGTGTAAACTCCAATCAATGGAGAGTGCACCATGGCTGCAAGCTTTTCAAAGTACTTTCCTCTGTCCCGCAGTATCACCTCAGTCTTGCTTGGGTTCAGCTTCAGACGGCTGTTCTTCGTCCAAGAGCTGATCTCATCCAAGCACTGTGCCATCTTGGTGGTAGTGGTGTGGTCATATGTGGCAAAGGATAGGTAGAGCTATGTTTCATCTGCATATCACTGGCACTTGAGTCCATGTCATCCGATCACTTCACCTGGTGGACTTGGGTGTAGTCAGACTGCTTAAAACTCTGGTGACAGAGTAAAAAACTGTTCCATTGGTGCTTCAACACTAGTGATAAGGTTGCACCCACTGGGAATTATGGCTCCAAAAAACCCTATTGCAAACAAGGCCTGGATAATCTTGGGTAAATCTCTTAGACTTTGTCTTCACTGAAGGTTTAATCTGGGTTCAATCATGAGCTTTCTCCTTAACATGCTCTGCATGTTCACATGTCACTATGCCACTAATTGTATCACATGGTGAGGCAGCTACCACACCTTGAGGTATATGGTGACCCCAAGTTAGCTTATCCCCATATTGCTAACCTGAGATTGCTGCACATTTTCACTGCAGTTATGGTTGGTCACAATAATCAATAGATGATGGTCCTCCAGTTCCTTCCCACAAGCCCCCTGGGCACCCAGTCCTGTGTACTATTTTGTCATCTCCCTATGCTCTGAACCTTGACCAGGAGTGGTCTACTTTCAGTTCCCTCTGCTCAGTGTCCTCAGTCCCACCCTGCTTGCAGTTTCTCCAGCTTTGGTCATCTCCAGGGTTTGATACATATACTTTCTACTGGGCCTTGTTTTGCTGTATCAGCATGCAGCCACTTGGATAGCACATGACATCAAAAACTGTTGGGCCAAAGTGAACAAAGCCCATGACATTGGCTCATCAAAGAGAGACCTCCAACAGTAAGATGATAGATCTTGGCAACCACTGGATCACAGGTTCGAGTGGACTGGACAGCAAAGCATGAAAATAAAGGTGCTCAAGGTGAGCTGTTGGAAGCCAGGGATAACTGTTCTAGGTCTGGTGCTGCCCCAGTGAGCTCCCCATTATGATTATCTGGACCATGTTCTGAACAGCGCCCTGAGCATGGAACCCCTTTTCAACATGGATTCATCTGTGGAGTTGGGATGGGTGTGGCTTCGGAATTTGGATTTCAGTGAGGACACAGGCTCTTTCCATAGGCACCCAGCCTAGAGATGGAGAGGACCCTGGCCCTGGAGTGGACCTCAACCCTTCCTTGTTCGGATCAGGACGATCACAGCAGGATGAAGGGGCCTCACAAATAAGAACCAGGGGAGGACACAAGATCTCAGCCAGGTGAGATGGGCACAGCCATCTTTCATAGAATCATAGAATATCAGGGTTGGAAGGGACCTCAGGAGGTCATCTAGTCCAACCCCCTGCTCAAAGCAGGACCAATTCCCAACTAAATTATCCCAGCCAGGGCTTTGTCAAGCCGGGCCTTAAAAACCTCCAAGGAAGGAGACTCCACCACCTCCCTAGGTAACGCATTCCAGTGCTTCACCACCCTCCTAGTGAAATAGTGTTTCCTAATATCCAACCTAGACCTCCCCCACTGCAACTTGAGACCATTGCTCCTTGTTCTGTCATCTGCCACCATTGAGAACAGCCGAGTTCCATCCTCTTTGGAACCCCCCTTCAGATAGTTGTAGGCTGCTATCAAATCCCCCCTCATTCTTCTCTTCTGGAGACTAAACAATCCCAGTTCCCTCAGCCTCTCCTCATAAGTCATGCACTCCAGACCCCTAATCATTTTTGTTGCCCTCCGCTGGACTCTTTCCAATTTTTCCACATCCTTCTTGTAGTGTGGGGCCCAAAACTGGACACAGTACTCCAGATGAGGCCTCACCAATGTTGAATAAAGGGGAACGATCACGTCCCTCGATCTGCTGGCAATGCCCCTACTTATACAGCCCAAAATGCCGTTAGCCTTCTTGGCAACAAGAGCACACTGTTGACTCATATCCAGCTTCTCGTCCACTGTGACCCCTAGGTCCTTTTCTGCAGAACTGCTACCTAGCCATTCGGTCCCTAGTCTGTAGCTGTGCATGGGATTCTTCCGTCCTAAGTGCAGGACTCTGCACTTGTCCTTGTTGAACCTCATCAGGTTTCTTTTGGCCCAATCCTCTAATTTGTCTAGGTCCCTCTGTATCCGATCCCTACCCTCTAGTGTATCTACCACGCCTCCTAGTTTAGTGTCATCGGCAAACTTGCTGAGAGTGCAGTCCACTCCATCCTCCAGATCATTAATAAAGATATTAAACAAAACCGGCCCCAGGACCGACCCTTGGGGAACTCCGCTTGAAACCGGCTGCCAACTAGACATGGAGCCATTGATCACTACCCGTTGAGCCCGACGATCTAGCCAGCTTTCTATCCACCTTACAGTCCATTCATCCAGCCCATACTTCTTTAACTTGGCAGCAAGAATACTGTGGGAGACCATATCAAAAGCTTTGCTAAAGTCAAGGAATAACACATCCACTGCTTTCCCCTCATCCACAGAGCCAGTTATCTCATCATAGAAGGCAATTAGGTTAGTCAGGCATGACTTCCCCTTGGTGAATCCATGCTGACTGTTCCTGATCACTTTCCTCTCCTCTAAGTGTTTCATAATTGATTCCTTGAGGACCTGCTCCATGATTTTTCCAGGGACTGAGGTGAGGCTGACTGGCCTGTAGTTCCCCGGATCCTCCTTCTTCCCTTTTTTAAAGATGGGCACTAAATTAGCCTTTTTCCAGTCATCCGGGACCTCCCCCAATCGCCATGAGTTTTCAAAAATAATGGCTAATGGCTCTGCAATCTCATCCGCCAACTCCTTTAGCACCCTCGGATGCAGCGCATCTGGCCCCATGGACTTGTGCACGTCCAGTTTTTCTAAATAGTCCCGAACCACTTCTTTCTCCACAGAGGGCTGGTCACCTTCTCCCCATATTGTGCTGCCCAGTGCAGCAGTCTGGGAGCTGACCTTGTTTGTGAAGACAGAGGCAAAAAAATCATTGAGTACATTAGCTTTTTCCACATCCTCGGTCACTAGGTTGCCTCCCTCATTCAGTAAGGCGCCCACACTTTCCTTGACTTTCTTCTTGTTGCTAACATACCTGAAGAAACGCTTCTTGTTACTCTTAACATCTCTTGCTAGCTGCAACTCCAAGTGTGATTTGGCCTTCCTGATTTCACTCCTGCATGCCTGAGCAATATTTTTATACTCCTCCCTGGTCATTTGTCCAATCTTCCACTTCTTGTAAGCTTCTTTTTTGCGTTTAAGATCAGCAAGGATTTCACTGTTTAGCCAAGCTGGTCGCCTGCCATATTTACTATTCTTTCTACACATCGGGATGGTTTGTTCCTGCAACCGCAATAAGGATTCTTTAAAATACAGCCAACTCTCCTGGACCCCTTTGCCCTTCATGTTATTCTCCCAGGGGATCCTGCCCATCTGTTCCCTGAGGGAGTCAAAGTCTGCTTTTCCGAAGTCCAGGGTCCGTATTCTGCTGCTCTCCTTTCTTCCTCGTGTCAGGATCCTGAACTCGACCATCTCATGGTCACTGCCTCCCAGGTTCCCATCCACTTTTGCTTCCCCTACTAATTCTTCCCTGTTTGTGAGCAGCAGGTCAAGAAAAGCTGTGCCCCTAGTTGGTTCCTCCAGCACTTGCACCAGGAAATTGTCCCCTACACTTTCCAAAAACTTCCTGGATTGTCTGTGCACCGCTGTATTGCTCTCCCAGCAGATATCAGGGTGATTAAAGTCTCCCATGAGAACCAGGGCCTGCGATCTAGCAACTTCTGCTAGTTGCCAGAAGAAAGCCTCGTCCACCTCATCCCCCTGGTCTGGTGGTCTATAGCAGACTCCGACCACAACATCACCCTTGTTGCTCACACTTCTCAACTTTATCCAGAGAGACTCAGGTTTTTCTGCAGTTTCATACCGGAGCTCTGAGCAGTCATACTTCTCTCTTACATACAACGCAACTCCCCCACCTTTTCTGCCCTGCCTGTCCTTCCTGAACAGTTTATATCCATCCATGATAGTACTCCAGTCAATTTGTTGTTATTATGAAGGATATCAAGTGTTTAGGCTGGTTTACCTTATAATCCCAGCTGCTGCTTAATTTGTAGGAGGATGCTGTGCCATTACACTTATCCCTCTGCTCTCACCTCCCTCTCTGTCTCCCAACCAATGCTTAATTTGTCCTAGGGCTTGCCAGGGCTGAGCCCCAGACGCTCTAGGCTTGGAAGTTCATAGTCCTGGTACTGCTGGGCTTGCTGCATCAGTTATGAATATAAAAAAATTGCTTGAGCCCTGGCACCTCTTTCATTACAAATTAAGCACTGATCCCAACCATGCTGCTCAAAATGGTGGTCAGAGACCTACTCCCCTGCAAACTGGCAGCTTACAGTGGCTGAATGCAGTAGCAATTCGTTAATGGAAAAGCTTTAATGCAAAAAAGTTAAAAGCTTTTTGGCTGCAGCCTGTGTAAAATGTGACTTGCTGTAACACAATCCTTAAAGGCACTACCAGGAAAATACCCCGGCATGTTAAGGTACCCTCCCACTAGGGCAGAAGTCAATTTATTGCTGATAATATCTTGGAGTATAATAAGATAGAATTTTTCACTCAGTAAAAATCCCAGGCAATCTTTGAGATTCCATGGTAAGGCAAGCCTCCCTCTACCTCCATTGTAACTGACAAGCCCTTTCCAGTAATTATTAGTTCATTTGTCACAAGACACACATGATCTATATGAGACTCAGGGCTCATTCCTCCCATGTCCAGATTCTGCTTGGTGAAGGAGAGGTAGGAGGAGGGACCACCTGGAATCTGGTTATGGCTCTCTGATTCTGTGTTGGCCTGGCCCCCACCTAGGGGCTCATTCAGCTTATGCCACTGGCATAAAGTCCTCAAATGTGTATTCTTAACTTGATTTAGCTAACCCAAGGTAAAACCCTAGTGAAGACAAGGCAGTTTGTAAACCCGAGGCTCCCCTCTCATCTTTAATTCAATCTGTTAACTTATGCAAAAACTACAAACTACCTTGTATTCAGTAGGATTTTACCTGATGTTAGCTAACTTGAGTTAAGAATATACCTTTTTTCCAGTGAAGAAGCTCCCTTTATGTTCATAGAGCAATGGGAAGCATAGCTTAGCTCTTCTCCACCCCCATCCCTGCCCCTGACATGCCATGGTTTTATCCAGCCTGTCCCCTACACAAGGAAGGGAGAAGGATATGATAGGCAAAGCCAGGAGTCATCTCTGTTGGCTGTACATCTGTGAGGAGATCCTCACCAACACAGGAATTCTCCACTGCCAAAAATCCAGCCTTTTTGAGCTGCCTGAAAGGAGAAAAGAGTCTGGATCACATGCATTACTTCATCTGTGTAATTGAGATAATTGTTCACAGTGTTGTAGTCATGTTAGTCCCAACATATGAGAGACAAGACAGGTGAGGTAATATCTTTTATTGGACCAACTTCTGCTGGTAGGAAGGGACAAGCTTTTGAGCTACACAGAGCTCTTCTTCAGGTCTGAGGAAGGAAGCAGACCATGGTATCATAGGCTGGGGGAGGCTCAGCCTCCCCAAACAGCCAGGTCTGGCCCTGCCCATACTCGACCCCCAGGCCTCTTCCTGCTCTGCGGGTGGCTTTTCCCCTGTGCCATGGCCCCAGCTGGGGCTGAAGGTGGGGCCGTGCTGCCCGCCCTCCCCGGGCTGCGGGGCTCGGGGCCATGCTGCCCACCATCCCGGGGCTCCGGGGGTTGGGGCCGCACTACCTGCCCTCCAAGGGCTCCGGGGCTGGGGGCGCTAGTCTGGGGTGGGGGCCTGCGGCCCCAGTGTGGGGCTCTTGGCTCTGGCAGGGGGTTCTGGCTGGGCCTCGGGCAGAAGGGGTGGGAGGCTAGCCTCCCTGAGTCGGCAGTTCACCTGCCACCTAGGAAGCAGACCTTAGGAAGAGCTCTGTGTAGCTTGAAAGATTGTACCTTTCCACCAGTAGAAGTTGGTCTAATACAAGATATTACCTCACCTGTCTTGTCTCTCTAATTGGGATAATATTTTATTTATTTACCGAAATGTTGTAAAGTTCTACGTAAGTGCAAACTATTAAGAACAGTCAGTAACAAACATGAGACGAGAACTCAGGAGTTACTGCCACTGAGGCTTAAATCACTAGACTCTGTTGCCTTTTGACTCACATGTGAATTTTCAGTTTTTACATTTAATTGAAAAAAAAAATTCCATTCAGCCAACATTTTACAAAAAAACCCCAACATTTGAATGGCTAATAATTTCAAATAATATTTTGAGAGGATTTTCCCCAGTTTTGCAAAGCTGTAGTTGAGCCAATCAAACACTTGTGACCTAAGGCACATTTGGACTCAAGGCGCTTTTGAACACAGCATCTCGAGAGGTGTGAGGCTAGTGTATTTCTCACAGCATGACACCACAACTGTTTATTTAAGAAGCTCTTTTAATGGTGCATAGGATTACAAGTCTTTACTTAGTATAAATATTTTTTTACTACTGCTATTTCTAGTGCAAAGTGGTTTTCTGCCTGTGGGATTTAGAGGAGATCAATAATATTAATTAGGCTTCCATTCATTCATGCTATCAACAGTCTATGCTATTGGGAAATTGGTCTTAATTTAAAAAGGAACTGGAAATATACCATACAACTTTATTTTGTATAGCATGTCTTCTACAAAATGTATCCAAAACTTCTTTACATTTTTAATTGGTACTGCTATAAAGTTAAATACAAGCAGCTCAGTTCTGCCACCTCTAATCTTACTCTGGTTTCAGTGGGACTACTCATGGAGTAAGGTGTTACTTCTCACTCACAAACCTGCCCTCTCCAGATAATCAAAATACTGTTGCTAAAATTATCATTCACACCCACCATTCTCAGTACCTTGCAGCTGTAGGCCCATTCTCCATTGCTTACTTAAACACATAGGCCATCTCAAAGTCAAATACAACCCAAGCCACAGTTGGCTGACATGTCAGTTTCTGTAGCCAATGGTACACATGGGAGCAATATGGCTAGCACTGTGTTTGACCACTTTTGACTCCCCTAACCCACTAGGTCAGGTACCCATTTGTAGCTGGGTGGACTGGAGGCAGCCTTTCTGTATAAGAGTTGACCGGTTCTTTCCCTGCCACCCAGAATACACAGGTTCACAGACTGACTCTTGAGCTGAAGAAGTATATTATTTATTTGCTGCTTCAGTGAGTGATTGGTCCACCAAAACAGGGCATAGCATAGGATTAAATGCAAGTGTGCCCCCTCATTCAGGTGCTCTCTTTAAATACACTGTTACAAAGCTATTCGTTATATATTGTATAAACACTTTTTTCTGCCTAGCACTAAGATTAGTTTGCTAACTCAGTTGTTTACCTGATCAGGTGCATCTTTTCACATGTGCCAACACTTAAAATATACATTCTACACATTACCTCCTACAATGATATCAAGTGAGACATGAACCCATAATGTCTGGGATTGTAGCTGAGCACCTGACCCCACTCAACAGCCAGCTCAGACCGGTGTAAATCTGGAAAATACCATTGACATCAGCGGGCATTGTGGGTGCTCAGTATCTTGCAAAGAGATCCTAAGCTATTTTAAAAGCAAGAAAATATGTTGTCTATTCTAGCAATTATTCCGTTTTTTAAAAAAAATACCGTTACAAACTGATTCTAATGGAAAAGTGTTTGCTGCCTTGTTGAATGGTATTTAGAAGCATGGAGAGGTTTTTGGCCATATAGTTCTCTGAGTAATAGAAGGCCATGCAGGTGAATCCAATAACAAATAAGATGACATTGTAATTCCATTATTTATAATATATGATAGTACAACCGCAATTACTGTTAAGGTCATTAATGACATTTTGTTGTCTTTGGGTAATGGAGACTTATGCAGAGCAAATTGAAGCTTTCAATTCAATTGATCATGTTTTATGATAAAAAATGACAAGCTTATGGTTTTCATGGTTTGGCTTTATTATGCCTGAGTGGTAACTTATCAAACCATAGTCAAGGAATGGTTTGTAAAGAACTACAATAGGAAGTACCTTTTATCTCCAGCACCACCACTCTATGTTCAGGTTTTGGTCACTTATTTTCATTGTAATTTTATACCATTGTTTCTGGTTTAATTTAAAACCCAGTCACCAATTTACATTTTTATGCACATGAGATGATGTTATTAATAAAAGGTCAAATGTTGACATGACATTAAGAATCAAATGATCAATAATAGAATACTGTGCTAAAAATGCACACATTAGTTATCACTCCTGATTGCATGTGCAAATGAGGTAGATGTGTGTACAAGTAACTAGCTAATAGAGATGGTTGAGACATTTTTGACTAAATGTATTTTCACCAAAATATGCTGTTGTGTCTAAGCCGAAATGTTTCACACAGATATATCTTTTTCAGCAACATTTTTGACAGGATTGGTTTCCAAAATCTAGGACTCTCTGGTCAGTTTTAATGAGAGAGAGAGAAGAATGCAAAAAGGTCAAGTTCTTAGTCAGAAAATGGACATTTTGTCAGAATTCCATTTTGTGAAAATGTTTGAAAGCTTTTGTTTTCATTCTATGGCTGAATGAAAACAAATTTGGAAACCTCAGAAGCTGTCACAAAACAGAATTGTCATCCTCTGGCCAGCTTTACTAGCTACTGTTCTTTGGTCTACATGGTATATAATTATCATTGTAATCACTCAAAAGATTTACAAGCCTTTGTGACCAGAGTATATCCAAGCTACTTTCAGAATTTGTAACCTGTCATTGATTGAGAAGGAGCCAAGAAACAGAAACTAACCCTGTCAACCCTAAGCTACTTCCTAACTCATGAGTCCCTCGCAGGTGGGCGTCCCCTCAAACCCTTTACATCATCACTTATCTATCCAACCCAGTGACTTTGCCCTCATTCACAAAAACACTTAGGAAACTGATTTAACTTTAGGCATGCTTAAAGTTGAGCACTTTTGTGCTGTCCCAAAAAATGTGACTTCATCATTCGATTCTTCGATCTCTAGGAGGCCAATGAATTGAACAAAGTCCTTATCTGGCTTTACAGGATCCTTATTTTGATGTGTTGATCTTTTGTAGAGGATGTAGAGAGTGGTTACCATTAAAATGTAGCATGTACCATGGGCTACCTTACCACAAAATGGTTGCTGAGATCCTGCTGTTGTTTCCTATTCCAAGTAGGAGAGGGGAAAATGTGGTATCTGCTTTACAACTGTTAGCAAATGGCCACTTTTTTAAAGGAAAAGTTGATTTTTTTTTAACCCAATCCAGAGCCTAGTGTCTAGCATGAGAGCAGGTGCTGGGCAGATGTGTCATGGGAGAATAGTGTTCTATAGACCGTAGAATGGCTGGAAGTCACTCCACATAGGATACTTCAGCCCTTACACATTGCCTTCCCTAGCATGACCTCCTCACACACCACCCCATTGGCACAGAATTGCTCTGTTTTTTTGGCCAAGGTGTCAGGATAGAAGACCTGCGGCTAAGCTTTCCAGGCAGACTAAGGAACACATGTTAGCTACAGCCAACCTGCCAGATTGGCTGAGGGGAACCAGCAGGTGTGCTTTCAAGCCTACTGGCAGCAGGTCGCCAGCTGCTCAGTGCTTACACCCTCAGCTGTGATCACACCCATGCCTGCCTTGTTCCCAGCCTTGCTTGGTTCCAGATTCTGGCTATGACCCTTGCCACTGCTCTGACCACTGGGTCTGATCACCCATGCCCTGGTTGCTGACATAAAAACACAAGAATGGTCATACTGGGTCAGGACAATGGTCCATCTAGTCCAGTATCCTGTCTTCTGACAGTGGCCAGTGCCAGGTGCCCCAGAGGGAATGAACAGAACAAGTAATTATCCAGTGATCCATCCCCTGTCGCCCATTCCCAGCTTCTGGCAAAGAGAGGTTAGGGACACCATTCCTCCCCATCCTGGCTAATAGCCATTGATGGACCTATCCTCCATGAACTTATCTAGCTCTTTTTTGAACCCTGTTATAGTCTTGGCCTTCACAACATCCTCTGGCAAAGAGTTCCACAGGTTGACTGTGCATTGTGTTAAGAAATACTTCCTTTTGTTTGTTTTAAACCAGTTGCCTATTAATTTCATTTGATGACCCCTAGTTCTTGTGTTATGAGAAGGAGTAAATAACACTTCCTTATTTATTTTCTCCACACCCGTCATGATTATATAGACCTTTACCATATCCCCCCTTAGTTGTCTCTATTCCAAGCTGAAAAGTCCCAGTCTTATTAATTTCTCTTCATGACATAAGGTGCTTCCTCAGTTGCAGTGAAGTCGGCTGGATTTGCCTTTAGTGGCCAGTTATTCTTTCATGTGGAGACGTATAAAAGGGTGCACTGTCTCAGCAATCATTGAGCAAAATAGTTTCTGCGTTAGTCTCTCTTATGATTGCATTGTCATATTTCCCACTGAGGGCTGCTTTCACTGTGTGCACACTTCCCAGGCATTTCAACAAGACTCTGCTGTTCTCATTGCAGCCTGTTCTTTTATCTTCATTACAGAAGACGTTTTATGTATCTCTCCCAGGAAAAAATGGCTGTTCAGCAGCCTTTGATTTAAAAAGCAAAATTTATTGGCTTGTTTTCTCCTTACTCTTTGGCATTGTCCATGTGCAGCTGCCTTCTGCAGATGTTTTCTGAGCAGAGTTGGTGACTTTTAAAACCTTGCTAATGTTGGTAATGTTCCAAGTCCGTGGTACACTGGGAGAGCTGCAGCACACAAAATACATCTGTCCTCAATGAGTGCTGGCTCACCTCCCTACCTTTTAAAATATAATCTCCTACTTAACACAACGATAAGAGAAAACAGATCTGTAGATTAAATAAACAATCAGAGATCTGTTACTACTATTGGTATACATTTCATATGACAAGGTATGAAACACACAGGGCTTTTCATCAACAGTTTAATTGCTCTAACATATAATAACTGAAAGCTAAATGCTGATTTTTATTCCCTTTTGCTACTTTTCATTTTTATCTTAACATCGCTTTCCATTTTTAATCTGCATTTGTTTTCAAGTGAATTCTAATCACCGTTGTTCCTCTTATCTGCTCTTGATATTCTCCCCTTTCCCTATTCCCCTTTCCTTGGCCTGCTTCCTCTCCCCAACTTTCTCCTAGAAACCCCCCCAACACTGAATAGATTGCTTCAGCACATCAGAATATGTCTTCATGAAGCACTTTTCCCTTGCTGCCTGTGAGTGGTCTCAAATCTGCGTAGAAGTAGTCTCTCTACACCACTCGTTTTAAAGAGTGTGATCTTTTGAAGGCCAGGATGCTATAGAAGAAGTGCTTCTGAAAAATGTACTTTATTAATTTGTTAGTATCTGAGTGGGATACAGATAACGGATGCTTGAGGCTTGGACATCTGTGGAGGGAACCAGTGTTGATTTCTGCTCTCTATTGAAGTAAAAAGTAGCAGGCAGGGTTCGGCCCTTTAATTAACGAGTTCAGTGCCTGGAGCTAGAGCATCTTAAAGGCACTTCTGAAATCCAGAACAATTTAAGACCCCAGCGAGCCAGAGCAGCTGCTTTGTCAGAGCAACAAGAATGTTGTTGGTAATGACGGGCCATGCTCACTGTTACTTCATGAACATTAGAGCAGAATGCTGATTACAACTGTGATCATTAGAAAAGGCAGTGCCTAAAACCATTCATTTCCTGCCCTTTTGGGGACTGACATCTTGGGCATAAATTATACAGGAAACCTAGGGAAGCAGTTGATATTTTAAAGAGCATGTCAAGTGTTATCTTGCCACAAGTGCCATAGGAAAGACTCAAGAGGGCCAGTTATTAAGGTGGACAGAGTCTATCTGGGTCAAGAGAATGGACTTTTCAATCCCAAGATGTAAGGAAACCAAGATTTCTTTCAAATGGCCAATTTTATTAAACTCACTGTACAAAAATATGGGGTATTTTGCTTATTTTTGGATATTTTTGTTTATTTCTCTGTTGTAGGCTTCCTAAGAACTGCTGAGTGTATCAATTAGGTTTTTTCCCAATTAAATATTTCTTATAAGTAAACATATGTTTTTCATAGAGAGGAATATATAAAATACCACTTGAAGCAAGTGACACATCTTAGTGAAATGGAAGACAAAGGTCTGTTTTACATTACATAGTCTCAGGAAACTGGTTCTAATAGAACTGTGGCAGGGTTACTGGATCTTAGCAGTATAAATTCTATTACAGGGGTTGTGAGGTTGCAAGTATGTGGATAGCTCTGCCAGAAATAGCTATGGCAACTTTCCTTGAGCTATTGCTACTTGATTTGGATTGTATCACTTGTACAAGGGATATTTCAAATAGCTTTCCTTTCTGTTAGAAACATGGATTTTTAAAAGGGTGCTTACAACTAGTCTAGGATTTGATATGACAGATATTTATATTTAATGCAGAGCAAAACACAAAATACACTTAACCTTTATTCAGTTTGCATTGTAAATGTATTCCACTTTCTTTCAACTGAAGTGAATTATATTAATAACTTGTTATTGTTAAAATGTCAAGAGTATTTTCTTTCTCTTTGAATTATCATTTCTCTGCTCAGGGTATTGGGTTTTGCTTATCGCTCCTGACATGGAAAGGGAGAAATGTAATCTTAAGTGAAATGTTCAGACTTTTTCTGAATAAGTAAGTTATTTCTTTTAGATTAGCTCAAGTAATAGTTACAAAGCTGACATATGGAATGTGGAAGGAGACAGGAACCAGACAATGCACAGAAACTGAAACTCCTTATTTAAAGAAACAGAGTCACTGGGACTAACAGACTGGTGTGCACAATGTATCAGGTAATACAGCATTAGCCACTTTTAATTTCCAGTAAGCAGATTTCAAGTGTATCTGTTTTTTATTTTGTGTAATAATATTCACTATGTACAGAGTGCAATGTTTAATTAAAAAACAGGAGTACTTGTGGCACCTTAGAGACTAACAAATTTATTAGAGCATAAGCTTTCGTGGGCTACAACCCACTTCTTCGGATGCATATAGAGTGAAACATATATTGAGGAGATACATATATACACACACATACAGAGAGCATGAACAGGTGGGAGTTGTCTTACCAACTCTGAGAGGCCAATTAAGTAAGAGAAAAAAAAAAACTTTTGAAGTGATAATCAAGATAGCTCAGTACAGACAGTTTGATAAGAAGCAAGTGTGAAAATACTTACAAGGGGAGATAGATTCAATGTTTGTAATGGCTCAGCCATTCCCAGTCTTTATTTAATCCTGAGTTGATTGTGTCTAGTTTGCATATCAATTCCAGCTCAGCAGTCTCTCGTTGGAGTCTGTTTTTGAAGTTTTTCTGTTTTAAGGTAGCCACCCGCAGGTCTGTCATAGAATGGCCAGACAGGTTAAAGTGTTCTCCCACTGGTTTTTGAGTATTATGATTCCTGATGTCAGATTTGTGTCCATTAATTCTTTTGCGTAGAGACTGTCCGGTTTGGCCAATGTACATGGCAGAGGGGCATTGCTGGCACATGATGGCATATATCACATTGGTAGATGTGCAGGTGAACGAGCCCCTGATGGTATGGCTGATGTGATTAGGCCCTATGATGATGTCACTTGAATAGATATGTGGACAGAGTTGGCATCGGGCTTTGTTACAAGGATAGGTTCCTGGGTCAGTGTTTTTGTTCAGTGATGTGTGGTTGCTGGTGAGTATTTGCTTTAGGTTGGGGGGTTGTCTGTAAGCGAGGACAGGTCTATCTCCCAAGATCTGTGAGAGTAAAGGATCATCTTTCAGGATAGGTTGTAGATCTCTGATGATGCGCTGGAGAGGTTTTAGTTGGGGGCTGAAGGTGACAGCTAGTGGTGTTCTGTTATTTTCGTTGTTGGCCCTGTCTTGTAGGAGGTGACTTCTGGGTACTCGTTTGGCTCTGTCAATCTATTTTTTCACTTCAGCAGGTGGGTATTGTAGTTTTAAGAATGCTTGATAGAGATCTTGTAGGAGCTTGTCTCTATCTGAGGGATTGGAGCAAATGCGGTTATATCTTAGAGCTTGGCTGTAGACAATGGATCGTGTGGTGTGTCCTGGATGGAAGCTGGAGGCATGTAGGTAAGTGTAGCGGTCAGTAGGTTTCCGGTATAGGGTGGTATTTATGTGACCATCGCTTATTAGCACAGTAGTGTCCAGGAAATGGACTGCTTGTGTGGATTGATCTAGGCTGAGGTTGATGGTGGGATGGAAATTATTGAAATCATGGTGGAATTCCTCAAGGGCTTCTTTTCCATGGGTCCAGATGATGAAGATGTCATCAATGTAGCGCAAGTAGAGTAGGGGCGTTAGGGGACGAGAGCTAAGGAAGCATTGTTCTAAGTCAGCCATAAAAATGTTGGCATACTGTGGGGCCATGCGGGTACCCATAGCAGTGCCGCTGACTTGAAGGTATATATTGTCCCCAAATGTGAAATAGTTGTGGGTGAGGACAACGTCACAGAGTTCAGCCACCAGGTTAGCTGTGACATTATCGGGGATACTGTTTCTGATAGCTTGTAGTCCATCTTTGTGTGGAATATTGGTGTAGAGGGCTTCTACATCCATAGTGGCCAGGATGGTGTTTTCTGGAAGATCACCGATGGATTGTAGTTTCCTCAGGAAGTCAGTGGTGTCTCGAAGATAGCTAGGACACAAATCTACAGGCCATTATCCTCTGATCCCACTGAGGATTACCTAAAGAAACTACACCATCTGCTAAAAAACTCCCTGACAAAGCACAGGAACAAATCTGTACAGACACATGCCTAGAACCCCGACCAGGGACATTCTATTTGCTACCCAAGATCCATAAACCTGGAAATCCTGGACGCCCCATCATCTCAGGCATTGGCACCCTAACATCAGGCTTGTCTGGTTATGTGGACTCTCTCCTCAGACCCTACGCTACCAGCACTCCTAGCTATCTTCGAGACACCCTATACCGGAAACCTACTGACCGCTACACTTACCTACATGCCTCCAGCTTCCATCCAGGACACGCCACACGATCCATTGTCTACAGCCAAGCTCTAAGATATAACCGCATTTGCTCCAATCCCTCAGATAGAGACAAGCACCTACAGGATCTCTATCAAGCATTCTTAAAACTACAATACCCACCTGCTGAAGTGAAAAAACAGATTGACAGAGCCAAACGAGTACCCAGAAGTCACCTCCTACAAGACAGGGCCAACAAAGAAAATAACAGAACACCACTAGCTGTCACCTTCAGCCCCCAACTAAAACCTCTCCAGCGCATCATCAGAGATCTACAACCTATCCTGAAAGATGATCCTTTACTCTCACAGATCTTGGGAGATAGACCTGTCCTCGCTTACAGACAACCCCCCAACCTAAAGCAAATACTCACCAGCAACCACACATCACTGAACAAAAACACTGACCCAGGAACCTATCCTTGTAACAAAGCCCGATGCCAACTCTGTCCACATATCTATTCAAGTGACATCATCATAGGGCCTAATCACATCAGCCATACCATCAGGGGCTCGTTCACCTGCACATCTACCAATGTGATATATGCCATCATGTGCCAGCAATGCCCCTCTGCCATGTACATTGGCCAAACCGGACAGTCTCTACGCAAAAGAATTAATGGACACAAATCTGACATCAGGAATCATAATACTCAAAAACCAGTGGGAGAACACTTTAACCTGTCTGGCCATTCTATGACAGACCTGCGGGTGGCTACCTTAAAACAGAAAAACTTCAAAAACAGACTCCAACGAGAGACTGCTGAGCTGGAATTGATATGCAAACTAGACACAATCAACTCAGGATTAAATAAAGACTGGGAATGGCTGAGCCATTACAAACATTGAATCTATCTCCCCTTGTAAGTATTTTCACACTTGCTTCTTATCAAACTGTCTGTACTGAGCTATCTTGATTATCACTTCAAAAGTTTTTTTTTCTCTTACTTAATTGGCCTCTCAGAGTTGGTAAGACAACTCCCACCTGTTCATGCTCTCTGTATGTGTGTATATATATCTCCTCAATATATGTTTCACTCTATATGCATCCGAAGAAGTGGGTTGTAGCCCACGAAAGCTTATGCTCTAATAAATTTGTTAGTCTCTAAGGTGCCACAAGTACTCCTGTTCTTTTTGTGGATACAGACTAACACGGCTGCTACTCTGAAACCAATGTTTAATTAATGATACAACCCGAGATGCACAGGACGAAAAAGTAACTTTGTAAGTAGTTTAAAATTTCCCCCATCTTTACAGTGAGCTTAATATGTTCTACAGAAGACTTTGGTTAATCAGACAGACCTTAAATAGTTCCCCCATATACCCTGTTCAAAAACAGATCACTCTGCCTCTTTAGAGATAGCTACATTGTGAGAAACAAGTTAATTCACTATCATACTGGAATCTGAAGGTTGAGCATAAGCATTATTTGTAGTATGCTATTCATAGTCAGGAATACAGCAGACATTCCTTCTAATGGTTTTGCTCTAGCAAACAAAGTCAAATTCAAAGTGTATTTGGATCTAAGATGGATGAAATGTTTTATTTTAATTAGAGCCATTCCCTCCAGCTCCATAAATAAATGTACTGCTTTCCATCAGCAGGGAAAATCTGGCTACAAGGTTGGCAGCAGCAACAAAGCTTTCCTTCCTGTTCTGAAGTTGGCGCAAATCAAAGTGTGTATATATGTGTTTGTGTGTGTGTGGCCTGTTCTCATTTTCAAATTAACTCCACTGCCTTCACTTGTAGCTATCAATGGATTCAGCTGTGAAGCGGAAAAAATAGTGATTCTTTGTGTCTCTTTAATGCTTTGCATTTCTCTTTAAAAATAAAAATGAATGTTGAGACTCAGTATTATTAGACAACAGTAATTATTTTCACCAGACTGTTTTTGTGTGTGTGTGGACTGAGCAAAAATGTCCATGTCATTTCTTTTGGACTCATCACTGCTCTCCTTACTCAGACAAAACTCTCACTGACAGTCAAAAGCAATTTTCTGGAGTAAGAAGCACAGGATTAGACCCTGCAATGGCAGCAATGATTTTCACAAGGAATATTTCCTTACCAAAAATTTTCCTCTATATACAGTATCTCATATCCATGCTACTCTTCTTAGCTTTCATTCTGAGCAATCGTTAGTATTATGCACTGTACTAGAGGTAGCTTTCCTGCACTTCTAAGACCTTGTAAAAACAAGAGCTTAGACCAGAATCAAAAGTGTAAATCCAAACACACCAAGCTCTAGAAAAGTTTGGGTTTGCAATCGAACTTCACAGCTTGCTCCTTTTGCTATAATAGTTTCGACTAAAACCTAGATCTGAACGCCCCAGAATTTTGGGACAATTCTGATCTGGATCTAACCATTGGGTCACCAGCTTTTCTTTCCCTCTCTGAAATGAAAATGTTAAAGTTGAAACTGTCTTAACCTATGGAAATGTTGCTCTGTCCTTCTGGCATTCATAAAGGGTTTCGTTAACTAAAGGTATTGGACAAATGCATACTACAAAACATATTTTTTTAAATTCTTGTCTGCTTTCAAAGCACTGTATTCCAGGCACCTTCCTTTCCTAAAGGAAATGACCCAGTGTTTGTTGGAAAATTTCATTTTTACCATAGCTAGAAGCACCATTAAACAATATCTTGCTGGTTCTTAAATTATATAGCAGAAACCAATTATTATTCATTGAAGTGAGGCTGGAAGATGAAGCATATGGAAACAGCAACTAGTTCCATCATGTTGTCCTGTAATTGTAAAGCTGCCTACACTATCTTTCATTAGTTATGAGCCAGTTTCATGTGACAAATTATTCTTGTTCCTCCTTTTCCCCCCAAGAGTCTTTCACTTTAATGGGTCAAGAGTTTATTAAGGATATGTTTATTTGTATTACTACTGTGTTTAAGCCCTATTTATAAACCTAGACTTTGTAGTTAAGGATTGTTAATGAGTTGGTTTTTCTAATAACCAGTGCTTCTGCTAACATAAACAGAGTGTAGCATATAATTTTTCCACATAATAAAATATATAGTATTTATTGGGATTTTAAAAAGAAGCTGACATGAAAAAGTGCTGTGTTCCTAGGGACTACTTTGCAGATAAACATGATTTTGTCTATCAGCCATTATAAGACATTTTGAAAAACATTATCTGTGATAGTCAGAACTACTAACCTCAAGTTTCTCTCCAACCTACACCAAAAAGATCTCTACTGGCAATTAGAGTGGGGCAAAAAAATATTTATCACACATATGGAGGTTTTTATGTGCCTATTTTTGAGTTTGCAAAACTGCTGTGAAATTAGAGCCAATTGGTAAAATGTCAGTGTTTTGAATGAGCTTTTGCAGGTGACTTTTCACCATCGGAATGTTTTTGAAAAGTCAAAGAGCCATTTGACTGCATAGGTGTGGGGTGGTGGGGAGGAACCCTAAAAACCTGGTGGGCTGGGAGCAGAAGTTTATTGCCCAGCCTCTCTGTCCCTAATAATTCTTTGCACTCCAAACAACATTTGCCAAACATTATGTAGTTAAGACTTACATGAGCCCTATCAGGTAAATAAGTATCATTAGCCCAGTTTTACAAATGGGGAAACAGGCACAGCTGAGTCACAAAGCAAATTAAAATCAGAAACAGGATCGGAATCCAGGTCACTGGACTTTTTCCAGTGTCTAATCCACTAGACCACGAATGGGCAACTTTAAGGCAGTAAAGGGACACAAAAAACTACTAAAACCCTTTGGTGGGCCAGTGTTGTGACACTGGGGGATGGGGGTGGTGGTTGGGTCCTGCTCCAGTAGTGTGTGTGACTTGGGTATGTGAGTCAGATCCAGCCCATGGGTGGGATGTAATGCTGGGGTGCGGGGAGGGTTGGAGTGAGCCTGCCCCGCACTTTCCCCAAAGTGGTGGCTCCTGTCCTGCAAATCTGCGCCTGGCTCTCCAATCTGGCCTACAGCTCTTGCCACAGCGTCTCATGAAGCACATACCTGTGTGCAGGCAGGGCCCTCCCGCCTATGATGCTCTGCCCGCTTCCGGACTTGGGTGCTGCTGGATCACCTGCCCCAAGCTGAGCTTTGGTGGGCCAAATAAAATGATCTGGAGATCTGGATGTGGCCCTCAGGCTGCCAGTTGCCCATATCTGCACTAGACCATTGTGCAAAGTGGAACAAACTAGCTTTCTGAGTCTCAGTTCTCTGATCCGTTAAACAAGGGTGCACTTCACGCACTAGCCCTTCAAGAGCTGAATTAAGCCAGGAGGACCCAATGAGCTAATTAGGCTGCAAGGAGAGGAGATTTAGGCTGGAGGCAGCTAATTAAGGAAAGGCTCACCTGTGTAGAAACAGGTGAAGCCTATATAAAGATTGCAGTTTTCAGACTGGAGAGAGGTAAATAGTGGTCTGTACTGGGACCAGTACTATTCAACATATTCATAAATGATCTGGAAAAAGAGGTGAACAATGAGGTGGCAACATTTGCAGATGATACAAAACTACTAAAGATAGTTAAGTCCAAAGCTCACTGTGAAGAGTTACAAAGGGATCTCACAAAACTGGGTGACTGGACAACAAAATGGCAGATGAAATTCAATGTTGATAAATGCAAAGTAATGCACATTGGAAAACATAAACCCAACTATACATATAAAATAATAGGACTGGAAGGGTCTTTGAGAGGTCTTCTAGTCCAGTCCCCTGCATTCATGGCAGGACTTAGTATTATCTAGACCATTCCTGACAGGTGTTTGTCTAACCTGCTCTTAAAAATCTCCAATGATGGAGATTCACAACCTCCCTAGGCAATTTATTCCAGTGCTTAACTACCCTGACACCTAGGAAGCTTTTCCTAATGTCCAACTTAAACCTCCCTTGCTGCAATTTAAGTACATTGCTTCTTGTCCTATCCTCAGAAGTTAATGAGTATAATTTTTCTCCCTCCTCCTTGTATGTACTTTTATATATTTTAAAACTATTATCATGTCTCCCCGCCCCCAATCTTCTCTTCTACAGACTAAACAAACCCAATTTTTTCAATCTTCCCTCATAGGTCATGTTTTCTAGACCTTTAATAATTTTTGTTGCTCTTCTCTGTACTCTCTCCAATTTGTCCACATCCTTCCTGAAATGTGGCACCCAGAATTGGACACAATACTCCAGTTGAGGCCTAATCAGTGCAGAGTAGAATGGAAGAATTATTTCTCATGTCTTGCTTACAACACTCCTGCTAATACATCCCAGAATGATGTTTGCTTTTTCTGCAGCAGCGTTACACTGTTGACTCATATTTAGCTTGTGACCCCCAGATCCCTTTCCGCAGTACTCCTTCCTAGGCAGTCGTTTCCCATGTTGTATGTGTGCAACTAATTGTTCCTTCCTAAATGGAGTACTTTGCATTTATCCTTATTGAATTTCATCCTATTTACTTCAGACCATTTCTCCAGTTTGTCCAGATCATGTTGAATTTTAATCCTGTCCTCCGAAGTACTTGCAACCCCTCCCAGGTATCGTCTGCAAATCTTATAAGTGTACTCTCTATGCCATTATCTAAATCATTGAAGAAGATATTGAACAGAACCGGACCCAGAACTGATCCCTGTGGGGCCCCACTCGTTATGTCCCTCCAGCATGACTGTGAACCACTGATAACTACTCTCTGGGAATGGTTTTCCAACCAGTTTTGTACCCACCTTACAGTAGTTCCATCTAGGTTGCATTTCTCTAGTTTGTTTACGGGAAGGTCATGTGAGACAGTATCAAATGCTTTATTAAAGTCAAGATAGACCACGTCTACTGCTTCCCCCCTCTCCACAAGGCTTGTTACCCTGTCAAAGAAAGCTATCGGGTTGGTTTGACATGATTTGTTCTTGACAAATCCATGCTGACTGTTACTTATCACCTTATTATTTTCTACATGTTTGCAAATTGATTGCTTAATTATTTGCTCCATTATCTTTCCGGGTACAGAAGTTAAGCTGACTGGTCTGTAATTCCCTGGGTTGTTCTTATTTCCCTTTTTATAGATTGGCACTATATTTGCCCTTTTCCAGTCTTCTGGAATCTCTCCCATCTTCCATGACTTTTCAAAGATAATCGCTAGTGGCTCAGATATCTCCTCAGTCAGCTCCTTGAGTATTCTAGGATGCATTTCATCAGGCCCTGGTGACTTGAAGACATCTAATTTGTCTAAGTAATTTTTAACTCATTTTTTCCCTATTTTAGCCTCTTCTGATCCTACCTCATTTTCACAGGTATTCACTGTGTTAGACGTCCAATTACCACCAACTTTCTTGGTGAAAACCGAAACAAAGAAGTCATTAAGCACCTCTGCCATTTCCACATTTTCTGTTATTGTTTCCCCCCCCTCATTGAGTAACGGGCCTACCCTGTCCTTGGTCGTCCTCTTGCTTCTAATGTATTTGTAGAATATAAAATGATGGGGTCGAAATTAGCTGTTACCACTCAAGAAAGAGATCTTGGAGTCACTGTGGATAATTCTCCGAAACATCAACTCAATGTGCAGTGACAGTCAAAAAAGCTAACAGAACGTTGGGAATCATTAAGAAAGGGATAGATAATAAGACAGAAAATATCATATTGCCTCTATATAAATCTATGGTACGTCCACATCTTGAATACTGCATGCAGATGTGGTCACCCCATCTCAAAAAAGATATATTGGAATTGGAAACGGTTCAGAAAAGGGCAACAAAAATTATTAGGGATATTGAACAGCTTCCATTTGAAGGGAGATTAATAGGGCTGGGACTTTTCAGCATGGAAAAGAGATGACTAAGGGGGGAATATGATAGAGGTCTATAAAATCATGATGGGTGTAAATAGAGGAAATAAAGAAATGATATTTACTCCTCAGACCACAAGAACTAGGGTTCACCAAATGAAATTAATAGGCTGTAGGTTTAAAACAACACACTGTGGAACTCTTTGCCAGAGGATGTTGTGAAGGCCAAGACTATAACAGGGTTCAAAAAAGAACTAGATAAATTCATGGAGGATAAGTACATCATAGAATCATAGAATATTAGGGTTGGAAGAGACCTCAGGATCTGGAGACCTAGTCCAACTGGAGACCTAGTCCAATCCCCTGCTCAAAGCTATTAGCCAGGATGGGCAGGGATGGTGTCCCTAGCCTCTGTTTGCCAGAAGTTGGGAGTGGGTGACAAAGGATGGATCACTTGATGATTACCTGTTCTGTTCATTCCCTCTGGGGCACCTGGCATTGGCCACTGCTGAAAGACAGGATACTGGGCTAGATGTACCTATGGTCTCACCCAGTATGGCCATTCTTATGTTCTAAAGCCAGGTAGCCTCCGTCAGAGAAGAGGGCTGCTGCTGCAAAAGTCTACAGGGAAGTAGTCTGTAGTTGTTTCCTAAGTGGAGAGAGTTGGAGGCTGGCAAACCTGGAGGGGGAAGCCCAATATGTAGGCAGAAGCCCAGGGAAACAGCAGCAAGAGGTGGGACTGTGGCTGCTCGTTATAGGGTCCCTGGGCTGGAACCCAGTGTAGAGGGCAGGTCTGGGGTTCCCCTACCAGTCACTGGGGAGTGGCAAGAGTGTTGGAAGTGTGGCAGCCAGACAGCAGATCCAGAAAGACTGTGAATTCCCCGGAAGGGGAGAACTTTAGTGACATGGCCGGAGGGCCAAAGCACAGAACAGAAGTTGCAGACTGGGGAGTGAGCGGGGCAGCAGAGTGAGACAAGATACGTGAAGACAACACTGGAGGAAGAGTGCAAGGTGGCAGAGCTAATCCTTAGTTGGGCCAGCAGGAGGTGCTGCTTGCAGTGAGTGAACCCTGTGATGGGGGTCTGATATTTTCCTATCTCTGGCTACAGAAATATTAACTGATGTCTACTCTCAGATGTCATTTGCCTACTTGTATGGTAAATACCATTGCCCCATTTTATAGATTGGGAAACTGTCACATAGAAGCTAAGGGGAAACTCTAACTTCCTTAGAAGTAAATGAAGAGACTCGCACTGACTTCAGTGGGAATTGATCAGGGTCTTAAGAAATTTCCCAAAATGGAGGAAGGGAAACCCTGGTTTTAAGGGATTAGGCATGGCCTAGCACTAGAGAAGCCTGGAGTGCCATCACTCACTTGTGTGACCTTGGGCAAGTTATTCAACATCTGAGCCTCATGGGCGGCGCGAGAACTGCCGGCTGGGGGAGGCTAGCCCTCAGCCCCACCCCTTCCACCTGAGGTCCCGACCCTTCCACCCCCCGCTGGAGCCGAGCGCCCCCCTTCTGTCTGCCCCCCCCTGCTGGATCCCAGAGCCACCCCCCGTCACAGCCACCGGACCAGTCCTGCGGTTAGGCCCCCAGCCCCAAAGGAGCGCCGGGAAGGCTGGCGGTACATGGCCCCAGTCTCCCCAGCCTGGGAGGGTGGGCGGCGCATGGTCCCAGCCTCCCTAGCCCCGGAGCACTGGGAAAGCACGCGGTGCACGGCCTCAGCCTCCCAGGGGTGGTGGGCGGCCAGCGGCTGCAGCCTCCCCAGCTCCAGAGCGAGGGAAGGCAGGCAGTGCACGGCCCCAGCGGAGCACTGGGGGGCTGGTTGGAGCCAGTGCTCCGCTGGGGCTGGTCGGAGCTGGAGGACTGGAGCTGCACGCAGGGAGCAGTCACAACAGGTGGCGGGGTCACCTCTGGCTTTTTGGGGAGGCAAAGCCTCCCACAGCCTATGCAACCTGCCGCCCATGCTGAGCCTCAAATTGCACATGGGTAAAATGGGAATCATATTTATCTGCTTTATTACTACACAGGGCTTGATTTTTTCACTTGCACTAAGGCCACTTTACACTGCCAGAGCATGGGAGTAGAGGAGCTCAGAAATTCCTGGATTCCAGTTCTCTGCTTACTGCCCAGCATTGTGTGGCTTTCAGAAGCTACCACTGCTTCCTGCTCCAGATTGTTCACTATTCTCAAGTGTAAATTTTGAGACAAGGGGAGTTCTTGCATATTTGTGCGTTCCTAGAGGGTGATTCAAAATCATAGAAAACTGCAAATAAATGGTCATGAATTTTTTGTTACCAATTTCATCTAGCCACTGCCTTGGTTTAAGGGATGCCCAGTTAATCTTCAGTATAAAATACAGAGGGGCACTTCAGTGACTGAACAGTGCTGTAAAGCAAGAGGAACCCCACACTATGGAATTCTCCTTTCCTGAACTTGGTGCAAAAAAGCTTTTGGTGCATCAAACCCACCTTCACAATGCCTGGTCACAGGCACAAATTAGAGGATCCTCAAATGCAGCTTTGGCTCTCACGGGGCTACAACAGCCCGAGAGAACAGCTGGAGTGCAGTGTGCTATAGCTATGCTCCTTCTCCCGCATGGCTGGCCTGCCTGTGCACACAACACTGCAGAGGGTTATTTTAGACCCTTTCTGGCTGCTCTCACCGGAGGTAGAAAGGTCTGACACCATCCCTTTGCACACTCCAGTATAGCCTATTTTATCCTCTGTCACTTTGCAATTAAGTTTTTTTTAAGTTACATTTTCTCTTGCTATGCATCCTGACATTTTTACATGTCATCTGTTCATAATAAGTTTTGATATAGTGAATTATCTTTTTTATACAAGTTGCTTTCCTTTGTATTTTCCAGAGTCTGTTGTTCTTCTCAGTTTTCCACTAAATTATTATTTTCTCTGTATTACTTTACAAGTTGTAATTGCTTTGTTATCTATAAAAGAAAGGTAGGTTCAGTTTACTCCTTTCATCACTGACAGAGCCTTGGTGAATGAATTGCAACTCTCCTCATTACCATAGCTTTGTTCTGCTCAGTTTTAATGATAATTGCCCTTGTCATCTTCTTGTAACATTAGCTGCAAAATCTTGTGGTTTAACACACACACACACACACACACACACTAATTAGCCAGAATATTTTGCAAAATGAGTTGATACAAAAGTTTGCATTTCATATAATTAAATAACAGAGTCAGAATTCAGTGAGTAAACATGGCAATACAAAGCAAGGGTAGACAACACTGCTTTGATACAACAGAGATAGCTGGAGCATGACTAAAAAAATTTGTATTATTTGGCCCAGGGAAATTTTGGTTGGGTCAAAATAAATGCAATTTTCCCAGTGAATTTATTTTCTTTAAATATAGATTCCCTGCCCTCAAAACTGACGCTTCTCCAACCCTACCATCCTATTTCTTTCTATCACTCTTCCTCTTCCCTACTCATTCCCCACAAAGGAACTGTTCTCCCCTCCTTCATACTTTTTCTCCTACAGTAAACCCTTTTCCCTCCCCCATCCCTGAAGGGATACTACTTCTCTCCACCTCCAATACAAAGTGTCATTATACCACTCCCAGACCTATTGGCCTAATTTAAGCAATATCTTCTGAATGGTGTTACTGCCAAAACAGCTGCCATGTGTCATCTAGTTTCATTCAATTTAGAGGTCAATTAAGAGTAAATTATTGGTGCAATCAATTTCAACATTAATATCTAAGGCAAGTAAAAATATAGCTCAAAACTTAAAAAAAGCTTCAGTGTGAGTATGAGTTGTGTTTCTTTAAATCTGTAGCGGGAAGTCAGGAAAGAGCAACTAGAGGATGTTTTAGATGAGGCTCAAGAGCAAAACAGACAAATAGAAAAACTTTAGGGCTAATACTGTTTTCCTGATTCTAATAAAATTCCTTGTTCAGTGTTTGCAGAAAACAACTCTTCCTGTGATTTTTTTTTAACCATTGTTATGTGATGTAGTGTCAGAAGTTGACTCACTTTGACCAGAATAAATAAGAAAGTGCCAAAGTTAAACTCGCCACAAGACTTCCAGTTTGATTAAGCTCATGAAATGGCCTGCATGTAAGAAGCCCTTCATCAGATTCCAAAATTGCAATATAGCTTAAAACAAAGAGAGGCAATACACAGATCTGCCATTAACTTATGCATGGGGAATGTTGCTGAAAATATTTATAAATCATTTGCCTTAACTTTATCTCCTTCCTCAGTAAACCTTGTTCTTTAAAAGTCTGATGAGTATTTTCTTCCAAAAAGCAATGCAGTGCATGAATGGGCATGCTTTTATGTACAAGGATGTACAGTTATGTAGAAAGCATGGAGACCTTTCTTGGGACTTGTCTAGATGAACACCCACTACATGGCAAACTGAGGTGTAACTCTACATCACACCAGGCTGCTGCACACTAACTGTCCGTGTGGACCATGATGCTGAACAATAAATGTTCTTTAGTGTGCTTTGATCTACTCTGCTTTGAAACATGAGTGGGTCACAGAGCATTAGGGAAATTTTAATGAGCTGCAGCAGGGTCCATGTGGATATTTAGATGTGTATCAGGCTCATGTGCTGTAGATTGATATCCTCATTGCTGCGCATGGGGTGTTCAACTAGCCACATCCTAATGACCAGATGTGATCAATTGGTATCAGTAAGGAAGAACACATAAGAGTGTGTCTATAGCTGGGATTTAAAACAAGGAACCTTCAGAAGAATGATGGGTGATGTGTTTGTACAGTATCTAGCACAATGGTCTCTGATCCAAGATTAAGGCCCCTACATACTAACATAATATTAATAATGTTTGAGCTAACTGTGGAACCAGTGGTGAAACTGGCATGGCAAGCTGAGCTAATGAAAAGGAATTTACTCTGCAAGAAGCATAGTGCACGTAGAAAAGAAAACATTCAACTGGTACATCCATATCTAAATTGACTTGAAGAGATTCAGTGACGCAGAAAGAAGAGAACAACTTATTCTTTCAACTATAGATGATATAATCTCAGAGTTAATTTGTTAACACTATTCACCTTAATAGATGCAGCTAGTAGATTCTGATAAGCTTCACTCCCCGCTGACCGTGCTAAGCTGTCAACCAGAGATGCAGATTGTATTATGGAAAGGGTCATCCAAATAGCCTGGGGAAAAACTGTTAAATGCAGGACAACACCACTGACCCCACATCCCTAGTTGTCATCTATCACCCCACACTAGAACCCAGACAGGATATCATCAAACAATTGGATAGGGATCACATCCTGAAATCAATCTTTCCCAAATTCCCTCTTCTGGCCTTCAGGCAACCCCTCAAGCTCATCTGAAGAAGAAAACTCCCCACAGACCAAGAAACACCAACTAAAGTGGCACCAGTCCCCACCAGAACAAAACCAGCAGCCATAACGCCACTGCTATGATGATCAATATCCTCCCCCATCCACAACACACCTTTCAGGATCCATGGATCCTACACAGGCCTATCACAACATGTGGTGTACCTCATCCAGTACAACAAATACCCCAATACCACACATGTTAGTGAAACCAAACAATGACTACACTCTCAAATGAACTCACATTGAAAAATGATCAAAGACAAAAAGACCATATCACTTGTGGGAGAACACTTTTCACAAAATGATCCCTCCTTATCTGACTTCTCAGTCCTTGTCCTCAAAGGAAACCTGCACAACTCCTTCAAAGGATGAGCCTGGGAGCTTCAATTCATAACTTTGCTAGACATTAAAACCCATGGATGTCTTCATGGAAGGGACGCCTGTCTGGGAGCATGTGAGCTGCTTGCACACACTAGTGCGACCAGGGACAGCTGCTGGTGAGCTGGTGCCCACCCCAGTGCATGGGATTGTGGGTGGTACAGCCACGCCGAAAGAGCTGCCCACACAGGGCACTGACTCCTGTGAGTGGTGGCCCGACATGCTGCTGCTTTTCTCGTTGTGGTTCCTGGTAGAGCCCTGCAGCTCCTCCGATATCCTTATCTGAGGATATAAATTTTGTATCTGTGCAGGGTTCTATCTTCAAGGCCTGCAGGGAGTGGAATTTTCTATGGATGACATTTTAGTTTTTGGGACATCAGAGGACAAATATAATGCATGTTATGAAGGTAATTGACGCTCCTGGACTAACATTAAGTAGAGAAAACTGTATACTACAATAAAACCAACTGGTGCTGATACACAACTGCAAATTGTATCAAAGACATTAAGACATGATTTGTCCAGTTACTTATCAGAGGTCCCATATCTAGCCTGTGAACTATATGAAGGGAACTCTCCAAAGATGATTATTTGATTGCCTAAAACTGTTTTTTAGTGCAACAGTTCTTGCAGGATGACAAATTGGAACTATATAAGGGCCACCGGACATCACACAATGTTAGGAATGAGCTTGCATGTTATTGTGGTGGTCCAGAATAGGTCAGGACCTAAAACACAAGATATAGTCATGTAGTCATTCAGATGACCAGCAAAATACAATGTAAAGAATCAAGCATTACTTGATAGGCTTTGGAAAAGAATAGCACTAGGTCTGTTTGAAGAAAGGGATAGACATTCACTAACCATCTAGATATGTAGAAATTCTATATCTCACTAGACCCACTAGTCACAGGCCATACAAAAGTTAAAAGGCATCTTGTCTTATTTTGGCATTCCAGAAGAATGCTAGCTCTGAACTCAAGCTTTGGGGATAAAGCATGTTACTTTCCAGCCCCTGTAACTCACACTGTGATGGATTTGTGCAGAAACTGTCATGGATTGCTAAGAAAATACAGCAACAAAAATGCCCTATACTAGCTCTGTTGAGCAACTGAGCAATCATTGGAGTAATTCCAGTTCAGTTGCTTATGAGCCTTACAAGTAAATCTTTGTTTTAAGCAACCGTGTTTAAAGGATGAGAATGTGAAGGAGGCCAAAGCAGAGACCTCATGCTTTCTATCATGGCTATCAGTATGCCAACCCAAGCTTACCCAAGCTTAAACCAGGACATCCAGTCCTGGTAAAACTGGATGAAGGAAAGTATTGAACATCAGCTGTTTTCACTGCATATAGCTGCACCACAAGATCCTATGTGTTTGAAATTGATATAGTTATTAAGTAAAATAGCAAGAGGTGGCCTTTTCATCTGGTTTCAAATTTAGTTGAATTTCTATGTTATCCCTCTTAACAAATGTACTCACTCTACAGTCTTGGTGAAGGGAGATGATTGAACAGGACCCTACCATGTTGGCACTTAATAATTCAAAAGAATCAACTGGGCAAAACTCTCCTCAGGGCCAAAAGATGATCGGATGAGACAAATGGTGAAGCCAGAGTCTCCTCTGGATCTTTCTGTGATTGTTAATCATAGTCTCACCTGGGTTGTGTACCTTTAAATGTGCTGAATATCATGTGACAAAGGGTTTCCAAAGGGGAGAGGATGCTGTGCTGTTTAACCTCCCATCTGCCTTCAGCAGTCTTGTCACTCCCTCCCTCAGTTGAGCTTTATATTTCTAAATTTAGTCTGTACAATCTGATTGGTGGGAGTGTGCTTTATGTACACTGACGCTAGAACCTAATGCCCCACACCATATCCTTTGTGAGGAATAGGCATGGAAAGGGGAGTCTGATAGAGGGAAGATGGGACAGGAAGACCCTGTCTCTTGAGGGAAACTCAGGTTTACAGTGTTGTACATCAGTAGTACCACCAACCACACTAATGTATCTTCTAATTCTCTTCAGCCCACCTCCTAATGTCCTTCCTCACAGCCCCAATCTTTCCTATGCAGGAATAAGTTGCACAGAAAAGATAAAACTCCATTATTTTAGTTTGTGGCATTTTCTGATCATTTTTCTGTTGTGAGGTGGTCGGATGTCTTTTGCCCTCCACCTACAAAGTAACCTGAGGCTTCTACCCCATAACTCATGGATCTACTTAGAACGGTGGGACTTGCAGAGGATCCAGTGAGGTAAGGAGCATTCAAGTACATGCCCCTCATCTCCACTTGGCCTCACCTTTTAGAACCAAGGAGGTGGAGCCAGCAACATATAAGCAGATCACCACCAAGTGCTATGTGGAAAGTAGTCTGAGAACTGCTGAGCTAGTAGGATCATGTTTGAGAGGACTGCTCCTGTTAGTAGTGTAGTTCAGAGAATATTCCTGTCCATGTGCACTCGATTGCCAGAAACTGTGCACTAACTGTGTAGAGTAATTTCATTTTGTGGAGCCTTTTGAAATGTGGGTTGTTCTGATGTGGAACAGAAACCAAAAATTTAAAAATTCTCCACAAAAGGCTTGGAGTCCTCAACTTAAGGGTACTCCACCTGGCTGACTTCTCCAGAGCCATTGATTGTGGAGGTCCTGGGTTTCCCTATTCAATGGCAGTCCGTGTAGCTAGCTGCCCCACAGCCACGGACCCTACAAACTCTGGGGTCCCTGACTTGGGAGCAGTCCACCTGGCTGGCTGGCTCAGAGTCATGGACCCTGGGATCACCAGCTCTGGGGCAGTCCACCTGGCAGGCTGTCCTGGAGCTGTGGACCCTGGAAGCCCTAGAAGTCTGTGTTGCTGAGGAGCCCCAAGCCTGGAAACTTGGGAAGCAGCCCTCCAGGGCTTCCTGGCTCCCCATCATCCCCCCTGGAAAGCTGTGGCGGAATCAAGGAGCCTTTGTGCTTTGGAGTCAGGACTTGCAGGGTTTCCAGGCTCCTTATCAGTCCACCAGGTGGGCTGCCAAACTGGGGAGCCTAGAGGCTTGGGCTGCCATAGAGCCAGGAGGGAGATCTGGTAGAAAATGAGACAGGTTTCTATCAGACCTTTGTCAAAATCAAACCATCTCCCTGGAATGTTTTGATTTTGATGAATTGGCATTCTTTGATGGGAAAGTGTTTCACTGGAAAATTTCCAGCCAGGTCTAAAACTCAGTGCTACCATGACATACAGCCTAAGGGAAGAGGAAGCTATTAACACCATGAGAGTGTAGTGGATAGCCTCTCTCAACAACAGGTCAATCGAATTCTCTTTTTAGGGAGAAATCAAGTAGCAGTTAATGTCATTTACCTTTTCACTGTATTAATTAGTTTTTCAATCTACTTCAGCTCCTTTGTACTTGCATAAAAAGATGTGTGTTTTGGGATTGTTGACCCCCCAGCCTATTTTGCTTTTTCTGTGTTTGGATATTTAATCCTGACTCATTAGCTTTTTTTCTTGGTAGTAAGTGATTTTCATCTAGGAATTAGCTCATAAAATCTGTAAGGAATTCCATATGCTATGCATTCACATGCATTGCCCCATTACTAGACAGTGACTGAATGAAGAGCCTGTTAGATGCTTGCAAGGAGACAGATTTTTGCTTTCAGTTATAATTTAACCTAAAAGATGTTTACAGACTTTTGTCTCCTACATCTTTCTCATCTTGCATTTCTGGTGCAAACAGAAATGGGATAGTTTTGTCATTTTCTTCAGTGAAGCTAGATTTAATACTGCAAATGAACGATGGTACAGAAATGAAAGCAAACACATAGGAAATAGTAAAAAAAACCAACAACACCCACAGATAACTTTTATAATTAGTATGATAGTGCTGGTCTCTTAGAACAAAATATACAATATCTAATAATATTTTCCCTTAGTTCTTGCTATGTTATCTTCACTACCATTATAAAATCAGTATACTAGCTAACTCTAATATCTGTTCCACACTCCTTTTTATAACCCTACCTTTATTAGTGATTAACACAGGTGGAGTTATTAGTCTAACACAGGTGGAGCTTTGCTGTAGCGCCCCTCTCTTAACAATCCCAATATAAGAATAGAGCAGGCAGCTGCCCTGCTCTTAGAGTGTCATAGTCTTAAGTATGCTGTTATTACAACAAGGCCTGGGTAGCTCTCCTGAGGAGAGGCTTCCTGTAGGTAAGTGTAATTTGGGAAAAAATCTTAAGAGCTGTTTATAATGCAGCCACTATTAGTGACAAAATAATTCAATCATGCTACAGCACTAAAAATCTCCATGGCCCACTTTCAATTCCCATTAAAAGTGAAGTAGTAACTCACCTACAAACAAACATAATTTCAAACAATTTGAACTCTGTGAAGCCAAACAAGCCTTGAAGTGCTAAACACAACCTCAGAATTAATTACATACAACTATCAGAGTATGTAATATCAAAGGTCTCCTGTAAGAAATGGTTTCTCCACATGCTTATAAAGTTAGGGGCAGATCTCCACTGGAGAAAATTTACATGGATCCATTTACTTCAATTGACAATTTAGCCCCTCTGAGGATCTGTTCCATAAGATTTGGAATCTGTTTTTGATTTTTTGGTTTTTTTTAATATGGCTACTAGAAATCTCTCATTTTTCTAGAATTTTTTGTGGTTTTGTTGATGGTTAATTAAAAAAAAATCAGATTTGATTTTTTTGGTTAAAATTATTGCTTTTTGTGGATTAGTAGTTGGTTTTTGTGCGTTGATTATTAATTATTACTCAATTTATCTTCATTTTTTGGATTGGGCTTTTTCTCATTTGCAGCTTGTTTTCAAGCTATAAAGTTTCTATAAGTACTACTTGTTTTCTTGATCCTCACAGTAGCATCAGAAGGTGTGTGTAGTTCAATGTAAATATGATACTCTAAAGTTTCTTCCTTTTCCATCAGTCTCTTTGCCTTTTGAAAAAAATGCAGTTGGTTTTGCAGAAGTCTCTTAGACATGCCAAACTGGTGGGAAAAAATGCAGAAATGGGGCTTGTTTTTGGCTTAATTGGCTTGAGTTGCTTGTTGGCTAGTTTTTGGCTTGTAGCTTGTTGCTTGTTTTTTTTTTTTGGCTCCCAGCAAGCAGGGACAAGCGGGGGGTGGGAGAGTCAGGGCTGTGCAGCGGGCCCATCACAGTTCCAGACTGCACGCCGGGGGGGATCTAGTCACACAGAGTGTTGGGGTTCTTAGGGATTGGCTTGTTTTGGCCTTGTTTTGAAATGGGATTAGCTTGATTTTTGGTTTATTGTGAAAGTCAGGGTGCTTATTTACCGCATGAAAGTTGGTAACTGTGAAGTCTCTGTGAAGAACATCAAGTGGGTTTTAAGCTTGTAGTTTTCATTTTCAGATTAGCCAGACAGAGATCATTAAGTTTTAGGTTTATTTTTAAAATGTTTGAAGATCCCTTCTTTGTTTGGTTGTCTTAGTATTTTGAAGAGGAACATAGTTCTGACTCCAGCGTTGCTGGAATGCACTTTCATATTTGGTTTTATCATTTAGATGGTCATCTTTCCTTATTTCTCAAGATTTCAGTTTTGTAGTGATATTTCAGCTTTTAAACTGAAATTGTTACCCTTGTATTTGTCTTTGTCTAAAGAATTCTCATGAGTCATTTTGTAGATTCCTAAAGTACTAGTCTCAATCAAGAGTTTTTTAGTTTTCAACTGTTGTATTTGAGAAAATTCAAACATAAGTAGTCAAACAAGCATGTAGAGCTACAAACTCAAAAGCTCCTGGGCTACAGACTACCTACTGCTTAATGTCTTTCAAGAGTATTTGGTCTATGGTAGCATTCATTTGCTGTATACTGGAACTCCAAAACCTATAAGGAATGCTAGTTCACTTCAGCTATGTATTTCTTAGCTTTAATTAATACATTTCAATATATTCATTCTTAGAAAGGACCATAAAATCTGTCTCAAAGATCAGTGAAAAAAATTTGTCTGACTGAACTGAACATTGTCTTATGTTGAAACAAAGTTTGTATTGGAAAAACTGGGTGTTGCGATAAAGGATGCGTAGAAGTGAAGGTTGCCAGTTTGTGCTGGTGCGTTGCGCTTGTTTCTCTATGAAGATAACTGGGCAATCTGTCTAAAGAGTTTGTGGGACTCATTGTGGCACATTAGAAGTTGCCTAATAGAAACAGCTTCAATATATTAAAAAGTTGTGATATCAGAAAGCAACTGTAAATCAAAACACCACAATAGAACTGAGTCTAAACTTCTGCCCATTGCAAATACCATTCCTTACTTAGTGGATGATAATTAGCTTTTACTATGACTTAATAGATTTACCTTCTATGAATGGGGCAATGAAGCTGATAAAATTCTGGCTGTGGAGTTAAAACAGAACAACTAAAAGCTATATTAATTATAATAATAATCATTTAAGATATCTGACAACCTCATTGTCTAGAATTGCTGGGGAATTTGGCAAGTCTTTCCAAAATCTGTACGCAGTACCGTCTCAGCCTGGAGGAATGGGAGATATTTCTGAAGCACTTGGAAAGGTTAAACAAAGAGGCACAGAAGTGGCTTTAATATTGCTTTGTCTACCTCAGCAATTGATTCTTCTGTAAAATGATTTGTCCCCTTAAAAGTAATCTAGGCCAGACAATTTGAGGAGTGAAATATTTTCCCTATCACAATGATACACTGAAGTCAGCAGCTTTCTCTGATTATTTAAAAGGATGCCTCCATTTTCGATAGGTCTGCAGAAGGGCAAGGATCCCCTTGCTCCTTTGAGTTTCCACCCCCCCCCCCCATTGTATCCAGGAATGTAACTCTGTCAAAGAACTTAACCCAAAGGCTCAGATTCTATGGAAGAAATATAGTAATATCTCATCTGGTATATTTGTATCTCAAATTTGGAAAGATTTGCTCAACTCTTCTTCCCAGATATTTATTAGCATAATTCAATAAAACAACTTTTCAGGTAATGACTTCTGATGTATAGTACATAGCCTTCAATCCTACCAACACTAACTGAGTTGGGTCAGGCTGGGCTAATACTTGGATAGAAGACTTCTTGCAATGAACCCCTAGGTGCTGCCGGAAGTGGTGCTGGTGAGCCAGCAGATAAGCTGTTCTACTTCTGAAGGTAGTCTCTTGCTTGAGTAGTATATCCGAACTCCTGACCACTAATTAGTGTTTACGTAATATTAAAATATTGAACAGAAAAGTGAGATGTCCTCTTTGCCTTAGAGTTAAGCTGTAACTTGATCAATAGTGATTGCTTTGAGAGGAGGAAGGGAGGATAATGGTGACAGGTAAAGATCATATATTTGCTTTTGGTGGTAATATATGAATCAGGGAGGGTCCAAGGTGTATGAGTGTTTTATTACTTGAAAGGGCAGGCTGGAATTTGTATGCTTATGAACATTAAGATATCATGGCACTTTATATGAATAGGAAGTTAAGCTTGATGTTAGTCACATTCTGCTACCTAAATTTCCCCTCTGACTTATACTATTTTGGTGCATTGTTCTATAGCTGTATTTCACCTCAGAGGTGTCTTCACTTCTTTGGATGCAGTAATTCTATATATCTCAATTCTGTACATGGTGGTTGCAGATATTAACTTATTAATGTTGGTAAAATGCTATGAATATTCTTAGCAGAATTCTAAGCTTAAATGATTATTTAAGCAAAAGGTGTAAATTCTTATCCTGTACAGTCCATTCTTTGTTTTCATCTCCAAACACAAAATTCAACACCATTATTGGAGGGAGGTGGTGGGCCTCACTAGTGCTTACTGCACTAGCCTCTTCAAGTGTGAATTAACCTAGGTAACAAGTTTGGCCTTATTGTGGGATGGTTTTGTGAATGAAATGGCTGCACTCCATATTTAAGGGACACTGTGCAGTGCTACAATTCCTGTGGATTTCTGGAATCTCTCATGAAATACAGAGGCCGAACATACTGATACAGCTGGGTTAGGAGTCAGATTAGCAGGTGGTGGTGATCACTTTATTTCTTATTGTTAAACCAATCCTCATTGAAATAGTACAAATGGTGACTAGGAACAGATAATCAAACTGACTTTCACATATGACCTAGCTGGGATTTGGAGAACTCGGATTTCCAGAGGTGACGTGCTAGTGATATAACATTGCATATGCTCGCTCACTCCCTCCCCTACTTCACATTCCATTAAAGGCCAAGTATGCTAAGAGACTGTCTTCACCATTTTAGCAAAATATATAACAATGCTTATGTTTCCTAATAAGCCAATTCTTATGAGTTACTGATATGCAAATTGACACTTTAAACAAATAACGAGTTGAAGCCAAGGACCTTGAGAGCCTGGCCTGCCAAGGAGCTTCCAGGCTTGGTGTTTCCATTCAGCCTGCCAGGTAGGCTGATGAGACAGGTGGGGAAGCTGGCAGGAAATCAGGTAGCAGAGTTCCATCAGAAACCTGCCTGATTTCAATTGGAATTTCCGTGTGACTGTCAGAAAACGTCTGACCTGCTTGACTACTTTTCAAAGTTGCCTGCTTTCCCCACTAGCACTCTTGCATCTTTTCCCATGCCACCCTTTTATGCATGGTAAAATTCCCACTCAGAATCAGTTGGATTCCATTCCTTCCTTAAAACTCACCTGTGCTATAATGCATAGCTAAAACTGTCATATGATAATGGGTATGCTGGTGGTAGAAGAAATGGGTCTGAAAACGAGACAACAGCAATAGTAAGTAAAGCTGGTCAAAAATGTTAATTATTTTTCATGTAAAAATATTAATCCTTTTAAAAAAAAATTCTGCAAAATTTCAGTTCTTCAATGAAAAGTCTTCAGTTTTTGAAAACCATTTGCAAGATTTTTGTTGTTTTTGTTTCTGGTAAGCGGTGTTGGTTTTCAAAAACTGGTTTCCAGTTTATAGTTTAGGGGCAAATTCTGACCAAAATGAAAACTTTTGGTAACACTTTTTTTGTTTTGGTCAAAAAGCCATTTTTAACTGAAAAAAAGTTTCAACAAAAAATTTCAACCAGCTCCAATGATAAGGCACATGGTAGTGATTATGTGAAGGGGCAAAGGTGAACAAAGAGAAATACAGATAAAAATTGGCCTGGACCTTAAAAGAATGAGGAGATGGGGATTACAAGAAGCAATCAGTGAATGTGTTTAATAAGGAGGAGTTGGACACGGTCAGAGGTAGGTAAGGTGGGTGACTTTTGTGTCCTGCTTTGAATTGGTTTTGCTGGAGACTAGGAGGCAAGAGGGAGAGGAAGAAATTGCATTAATTGAGATCGAAAGCATGTGCAGCGGTTTTAGCCAGGGCCGGCTCCAGGGTTTTGGCCGCCCCAAGCAGCCAAAAAAAAAAAGAAGAAGCCGCGATCGCGATCTGCGGTGGCAATTCAGCGGGAGGTCCTTCGGTCCGAGCGGGAGTGAGGGACCGTCTGCCGAATTGCCGCCGAATAGCTGGACGTGCCGCCCCTCTCCGGAGTGGCTGCCCCAAGCACCTGTTTGCCAGGCTAGTGCCTGGAGCCGGCCCTGGTTTTAGCAATGGGAATAGAGATGAATTAATAGATTCTGGAGATGTTTTATCAGAGGAACTTGCAGGTTACAGCTACTGAGAACCATGCCAGAAATTCAAAATGTTTCACTATTTGAGATAATGTTGACCCTGTCTCCATGCCATTCTGCATGTGAAAGAGGCTCTAGCTCAATGAATACACTAAAAAATCGTGTCTTGCTCTGAGTGCCATGTATGGCATCAGGAAAATTAGGATAGTTGCACTCCACGCTGGCTTATTCACCCACAGTGGTAGATCATTTGGCCAGAAATTCCTTGGAGGGTACGTACTAGCAAAATCATCACACAAGTTTGAAAATATCAAGTAAAGTGCTATTTCTTTTGGGTTTTTTTCTTAAGTTTAAAAGTCTGTCATGTCTACTTTTTAGTTGTCCAGGTCCATTTCTGATTTACATATCTGAGTTGACACACAGAAATCTGAAGGGTTTTCTAATCCCCAAAAGATGGAAACATTGAGTTTTTTTTCTTCTTCAATCACTAACCACAGTGCTATTTCTGAAGAAGTAGTCAAGGAGGGAAGATACATCACTGCTGGGTAGCTGGGAAGAAAACTCTTATGAGTATGGTATTGTTCCCCCTCCTATCAATCAAAAAGATAGTGGTAGTACAATTTGCTGTTTAAGTGGGTAAAAAGGAAAAAGGTGTCAGAGGAAAGAAGAGTACACAGTGCACTCCTGGAACATCTGCTGTGTGAAATTGTGGCAAAATAACCATGGAAAGAAATGTCTGTGCAGAATGTACTTGTAAGCACCCAGTTTGAAAGGCAGAGAGTTGAGGAAAAGGACCATTGATAAGAGGACGAGTAGGTAGACAACTGTCTACATGGGGTGTAATTCTTTAATCTTCCTGCCTCACCCTTTTTCCTCTCAATTTCAAGAATCAAGCTGATGTTACCCAGAGACTGACATAAGGAAATCTGTTAGCAGTATAAGCATGAATGAAAAACCCTTACTATTAGCAAAGCTTTTGGAAAATGGGCTTTTACCAGATATTGGCTACTGTCCACCTAAGTTTATTTTGCACTTTTTGTTCTGCTGAATGGCAGATTTTTGACAGGTGGAAACTATCTTTCATCTTGGCAAATGCCCTAGTTCGATTTTTTTCAGGCTAGAGGCTATGTTTCCTTTTGATTTGAAACTAGCAGCAACAAAAATGGAAAAAAAAATTTGGATTCCAGCTCTTCAGTCTGAGTCAACCCTCTGTTTAGTTTCAGAGATAAAGACTGGGAAACTGAGTGGTAAATAAAAAGTTAATGTTTGGTTTGGGAACAGTAGGCGTAATTATCCCCTGCCACACACAAATGCAACCTCTTACTCCAGCTGCATATGAGGTGTAGGAATTCAACTGGTTTTCACAAAGTGTAAGAGGGGAATAGTTCCAGAGTCTTCAACTTGGAACACATCAGTTTTCACAGATGCATAGGACAAAGCTACTCATATTTCCTCCCTGCTCTGTTTTTACTGTAACTTCATGGTCTGACGAAGTGGGTATTCACCCACGAAAGCTTATGCTCCAATACATCTGTTAGTCTTAAAGGTGCCACAGGACTCTCTGTTGCTTTTTACAGATCTAGACTAACACGGCTACCCCTCTGATTCATGGGCCAGGTTATTTTTAGTGGGGTAATATCAAAAGTACAATACAGAGGAGTACATAATTCTGTCATGCTTGTTGCTGTTGTCTCTGGTAGCAAACTACAATATATTTAGATGACCTTTGTACCTCAGGAGGTAAAGGGGAACCCATACTTAGACAGCTGATGTATTGGTTTTCAAGATTTTCTCCACTGTTAGAAGCAGAATATCTTTCAAATTTCATATCTGTTTTTTAATTCAGAAATAATGATCTACACAAATGTCTTAGTCCGCAGAAGTGGTTGTCAGTGTTGGAGGAAGTGTTGTAGAGTGAGTATACTTCATTTCAGAAAGCTAAAATCACTAAGTCTTCTTCGAATTTGAAGGTTTGCCAAAACAGAAGCTATCATATGCTCATATGAATGGGGGAAAAGGAAGATAATTGTTCATGTGACACAGACTAATTGGATTTAAAAATGTCTGGGTGAATCTGGGGGTGTGGGGCTTAAGACCAGATGAGTGCCTTGGGGCAGATTTAGAGATTAACAAAAGAAAGTTGTAATGTGTCCCACCTATACAAATCCCCTGTTCCTTGCCATGTTCTGTATCCTATTTACCAATAGATAAAGGGAGTGCAAATTGTGCCAGTCTATGCCCTGACCAGCAGCCAATCTTACCCCTTTTAGAAATGATCTCCTGCCTGTTGATGCCCTTACCATTCAGTCAACGTCTGATGGCTTGTGCAAGGTTGGGAGAAGGCGGCATGACTAGGGGGAGATTTAATGTGGGCTTATAGCCATAAGTGTGTGCATGGGAGCACTTCTGGAGAGGTGGCTTATAATGGGGGGCATAACTGGAGGAGGAATGTAGAGAGACTTAGCTGGTGACCTACAGGAGGTTCACAACATGTAGAACCTGCTTCTGACATCCCTTTGTGGTGAGAGGACTGTTTTCTTTTGTAGGCAGTTCCATCCACATTAGTGCTGAAACAACTGAGCCAGGACTGATTTGGGCTCAGTAGATGATACTTAGACTTGACAATTCAAGGTCACTTTGTCAGGGTGCTGAGTGCCATCCCAATCAATTGAAGTACTTTTGTATGTGGATATGAGGTGCATTTAAATCATTTGAAGAGAAACAAACTGCTTTTGTGTAAGACAAGGTCCCCAAAATAGATCTGGGTATACTTTAAAAGGCTTGATTCCATTAAAAAGAACATAAGCTTTTGGATATTCATTTTAATGGAATCAAACTGTTAAGGGCTTACCCAGATCTGCATTTTCCTGTCTCTGCAAATACTTGTTCTTTAAGCTTAAAACTAAAAGAATAGGTATCTTACAAGGTACACTCAGTATTTCTTGGCTATTGTGAAGCTGGGAATGGCGAGATTAGCTTTCCTGATACTTTTTTTTTATGTTTCTGTTTTCAGTCCTGACTAAAGTCAGAAAGTGCATTGGAATCTGAAAAAATACAAAGTTTAAGTTTTTAAACCTCAACACTTGTTTTTATTTGGTGAACTTCTAGGTGAAGGTTTGAGTCAGTTAACTGAGCTAGTTTACACAAGAAAAGGAGCTGAACTTGAATTCCTTTTTGCAGAGATATGTTTTGGAAAGGACTCCCCCCATTGCTGCTAAGACCACACCCCATTTTAGCTAGCACAGACAATATACTCTATACTACTAGTGTTATGGGGTATTGTCTGTGTATATCAAATGTGCTTTGGAGTAATAATCAAAATTATACTTGCGTGATTCATTTGTTGATCCGAACACTGAAACAAACAGGAATATTCTTTGTTTGATATAGCTTAATCCCAAATCTCCTGCAGCTATATGTAGAAAGGAAAAAATCCAGTGGTCTTTAAGACCCATGATTCCCTGACCTGTGATTCTTTTGAAAAGATGACTCCATTCCTGGCTAGCTTAGTCAGTTACCATCCTCTCCTTCTGTTTCCTGTGAAGCTGTCCCAATCACTTCCAGCATTTGTGTCTGCCTGAATATGCCGTTTTTAGCTGCACATTATGAGGCTTGTTCTACACTGCAGCAGTGCAAAGGAGGGGGGCAGAATTCAGAGTTAGCCACAATACGTATTTGTTGCAATCCATGAAAATCTATCAGTTTAGGAGTATATTTGCAAGGGAAAGAGTCTATGGATAGATGGGAACATAAAGGGAGTTAGGTTCAACAATTCATTTTTTCCTGGATTAATCCCAAGATTTTGTAATTGAACATACATTGCAGAATAGCTACAGAATGGAGCTGTGCAAAAATGTAATAATAATGGATAAAATTAGCCATATATAAATGCTGTGTGTATGTATGTCTCTACAATGCAAGTGTGTGTGTGTGTACACACACACACACACACACATTGTAGAGACATACATACACACAGCATTTATATATGGCTAATTTTATCCATTATTACATTTTTGAAATAGTTGTTGTAATTTTCCTTTTACAAGTTCTATATTCGGATGTTTGAAATGTAGTTTCCTCATCTCTAAGCATTTCATTTCTGCATTTCATTTCTTGTTTGTAGTTCTACTTAAGAAAATTAATGCAAAAATCTGCCTTGTGTATTAGAGTTAACTAACTGTAGAACAACTGAGTTTTTCTCCCTTGCCTCTTGAAAGTAAGTTCAATGCTCATGAGAGGCGCTAAATTGGAATGTTCTGGAGTCAGACGTCATTGCTTCCTGCATACTGCAAGGTGAGCAACATTGCGGGCTTCCCAGTCCTTGGTGTGGCTGCCAGTAAGGTACCATTTATGGGGTAGAGGTTCAAGAAACCATCTGGTAAGAAGGTGGATAGGAGGCAAGGCCTTCACTCCCCAGCCAGTACAGGGGAGTGATGCATTATCCAAAAGATTCTACCTGGGAGGAGGAGGATGCACTCCACTCACTACCCCAGTATATAGACCATTGTGTAGATTATACAATCTGTCCTTCTACTGGTTGTGATGGTGGTTTTTAGGATATAGGTAGTCTCAGTCCATTCCTAGAGGACAGCTATCAGTTTATTTCACATAGGCCATTAAACAGCTGTCAGATGGGAACCATTTTCAGTCAGCAAGTCTCCTTTTATATAGGAAGTCAAACCTTTTAAAAATGCAACTCTGAGCACTTGAAATTGAATTTCTGATATGCTCAGACTGTCCATAAGTACCAATCGCATATAATCTTGTTTTAGTTACAGATGTTTCCACAAGTGAAAAGTGTTTATAGCAAGAGAAATGCCTTTAACCAACCTAATTGAATTTAGGCAGTATTGGGTTTTCTCTGTCCTCCTGCAGTTCACAATACTACATATCAATTTATGGTTGGCAAATGTTTCAGGAAATTTACCATTTGCCCTTTACTAATTTAAAAAATATTTATTTGGCTCAATCCATCAGAAAGGCTTTGAAAGCAGAGACTGGTAAAACAAAGGTGGCTGTAATTTTTCAGAACCAACAGCAGGGTGTTTCAGATACAAGTTCTATTTTATCTGAACCTCTAAAAGATAGGGTTGTGGAGGAAGACTGAATATATGGATCTGGCTTTTCTTTCATCTCTATTTTCAAGAACGCTTTTTCCAGCAGAAAAGACTAGGGTGAAAAATTACTTACAGGAGAAGTGGGAATTTTAAAATATCAATTGTGCCACAAAATGATTATTTTCTACCCACAATTTTCTGTAAATCATTCAGCTACTCAATGTTTTTCTTCCTGGTTGTACAAAATAAAAAGAGAAGAAAATGCAGTTAGTTGAAATAGCAGCAAAATTATTGCACACTACAAAAATACTACAGAGTTTGGAGGGGCAAATCAAATATTACGTTTGCTGAACAGCATACAAATTAGTATATGTAAATGCTTCATACCAAGGACCTTATTTTTTGTGCCTTTCTCTCAAGTGCCTAGTACACTGGTTTTCTCCAATCTCCAATAAAATTTAGCAGAATACAGTAGAATTTAGTGAGTATTCAGGAACAATTTTTTTTTTTCTTATCACCCTCAGCTGTTGACAGCCCCAGACCAAATTCTGCCTGACTGGTGCAAGTCAGATACTCCCCTCTTACTGACCTCAGGTCCCTTCAGCCACCCCTTGTAGGCAATACTTTCATTACTGATCCTCCTCGCAATGGAAGTGAAGACTCCTGGGCTGGAACTACCTCCCCAGGCCTCCACGGACAGGGTGGAGTAGAGGATCTCATTGGAAATGCTGGTCTCTTTTTGACCTTTGAAGGGGCCAAGCAAAAGCCTATTTAAGCAGTCCTGACTCCTACTCTCCCCATCTGTCTCAACATGCTCTGTTCTCACTCCTTTTTTACTCAGAAATGGCTTGTGGCATGCAGGCAGATGGAAACTACTGTATTTCCCACCTGATCTTAACAGGATTGCTAGTTGGACCAGTGTCCCTAAATGTACCATATGGCTAGGAAGACTATTCACTAGAAGACTGTTCCTGATATTAAAAAAAAATGAGTGGTTAAGCTAGCAGGTTGCTTGTCCTCTACAGGATGCCACGCTGGGAAGTCTGGAAGCTAGCTGCCCAAACACTCCTAATAAGGTGGGAAGGAATGTCCACCCCTGGAAAGCCTGGAATGGGGAAACAAAAAGTCTGTTTTCTTTGCAGGGGAAGGCAGAGGGGGAATAAATAAAGGATAGAAAGGGGTGAGAACCTAAACTAGTTGAGAATATCTTGGGGAAGAGAAGAGAGATTTTTGAATTTGAATGATATTTGTATTCAGGGCTTCAAATGCCATATGACTGAGGATACCAAATATCCATGATTGGAATTCTAACAATAGGCTGTTCACTCATCTCCAGTATGCTGTTTGACACAATTGGCAGTCTGCTCAAGAGTGGCTAAGGACCAGAAAGGTGGGAGTTACTGGAGGTCAGAACTGATGTTCATTGGCTGCATTTCATATAGAAGCTAGCATCGTGCTTACCCAGACCAAGTGGATTTAGCGAGCTCTGAGTCCCTCACTTTCATGAGCACTGGATTCACCCACAATATTTTTTAAAAAAATCATAGCAAATATCAAAGATAAGAGATGTTGGCTTTATTTCCCACTTTATCATGGGATATGTCTGCGTAACCAGAAACCACGTGTCAAGAATTGTGTGAATAAGATTTTGTTTGCAGCCATTCAATATGAAACAGCAGAAAGAGTTGGAGGAAAAGAAACTAAGGAAATTGCAAATATTGTAGAATTCCACATATTAAGGAAGCTTTTAAAAACTGCTTGCTGAACTGTTTTATACTTAATGAAAGAAAATCACATTAAATGTATTCTCAAACACTGGAGTTAAGTGGTTATAAATGTTGTGTTTTTGAATTTTGCTTCTTTTTAGTGTTTGTAAATCATGAACACATTGCTGATTTCTCAACTGTTTGTAAACAGTTGCTGGGGAAGCCATTTTGCAGTGCACAAATCTACATTTTTATTGATTTGACAAAACCTAGAAACTATGCTGAATATTTTTGGGCCATCTCCTGGCACCTTATCTATTAGTTATTTACATATAAACAAAAATAGAGTACTTCTGTAACAATGTAATGTTCATAATTCAAAATATTTGTACACGTTCAGCAAACAAAGCACTAATCTATAACTTCTCTAGTAGCAGCTCATTGTGAGGTATACAATGTTCAAATTGTGAGCTTTTAATGAGTCTTGATTTGACATATATAGGTCATGGTATGTTTCTGCTTACTGACTGGATGAGCATAACCTCAACAATCAGGTTTTTGACAGGAGTACCTGGGTTTATAAATGGGGGATTGAATCTGGGATCTCTGGATTGATAGAAATGTGCGTCTAGTACTTGAGCTAAAAGGTCAATTTTATTAGCTTAAAGATTCATAATAGTGCAGGGTAAAACTTGAGATTTCCAGTCTGTGGGAAATTTCAAAATTTCCTGCAAACCAAAATTCCCTAAACAATTTTGTTTGGGGTTGATCAAAACATTTAATTCTGACTTTGACTTTTAGAAATGTAATATAAAAATTGAAACATTTTGAAATGAAAAATTGACGTTCCATTCCGAAATGTTCAATTCTGATTTTTCTTTTCTAAATGAAATGTCACAAATTGACACCCTTCCATAAAACATTTAGATTTTGACACAACAACATTCTCCAACAAAAATGTTCCATTGGAAAATTTCTAACCAACTCTAATCCTAAAAGTGTGTGTGTGTGTGAGGTCCAGCCATCAAGAGGGACCAAGAACAAATGTGTTAGAGCTTGTCTGCATTTCATTTATGGCAAGCTGGGGTATGAATTTACCCCACGACAGCCTGCAGCAAATGAACTGTCCCTGTACACTCTACTGACACTCATTAACAGTTTTAGTGTCATTTGATCTAGTCTGGTTTGAAATGGGACTAGACCAAAGTGCACTAATGAACTGTGAATATGCATCAGCAGAGTTTATACAGGCAGTTCATGGCAGGCTAGTGCAGGGTAGATTCACACCCTAGCTTGCCAAAAATAAATGCTCATTGTAGACAAACCCTTAGTGTGGGTTAGATATGCTCAGTAGGGTGATGGCACTGAGTTAAGGTCCTTTGAGTTTAATTCTGTAAATTTGGGAATCTTTAAATAAAACCTTAATTTGGAAATTCCACACTTTGTAGTGTCTTCTGGGATTGGGGTTGGAAAAAACTACAATGCTAATTTCTCTAAGGGCATGTCTACGCTACAGTCCTAAATTGACCCATGTTAAGTTACTGTGGTGGCTAATGTCCACATTATCCTCTTCTGGCAGAGATGCCTGTCCTCACCAGGAGTGCTTCTACTGACTGAAGAGGGGCAGTGGGGAGGGCCTGAGCCACCTGGCGCTCAGGCCCTCCCCACTGCCCCTCATCGGCACTCAGCTCCCTGCTGGGAGCCCAGCTGTTCTCCCCCTTCCCCCATCCCCGGCTCTCACCTCCCTGACCCTGGCTGCACAAAAAACTTTCCTGTTGGAAAATGCGGATTTGTTAATTGATATCTCTCTCTCCCTCCCCCCCCCCCCAATCCATGCAAAACTTTGGGTTTTGATGAATGCACACTGTCCAGTTTAAAAAGGGGAAGGAAAAATATTGGAGAGGTGGCCAAAATAAAAAATTAGGTTGAAATGAAACAATTCTCTCCCATCCCCACCCCCAGTTTGGAATGATGTTTCAAAATGAAACAAGCAAAAAATGGAAATGACCAAAATATGTCAGGGTTGGTTTTGGTAAACTTAATCCTGCCTTAGCATGAGAGTAGACTAGATGACCTCTTGAGACTCTTTCCAGCCCTACGTTTCTATTATTCTATGAAAACTTTCTATTTGAAACAAATTCCTATAGAAAACCTTAAAATATTCAGTAGAAAAATGTCAAACGTTTTTCATTGGGAAAACTTGGGTTTTCCAACCAGCTCTAGGAATGATTAACATTTGACAATATGGATGCTACTCAAGTTCTAACATGTTATAAGGTGAAATATATGGCTTTTGGGAACTTATCTGAGAAGAACAAATGGATAAATATGTGATTCTTCTTTCATTATCCATGTGTCATCTTTCTACATAATGTCCAGTTTTTCTTCCTTTCTTTTCAATGGCCTCTTTTTGACTGTCCAATTTACCTTTTCTTCCACTGGAAAAAACAATGTATTGCATCTTGAAAGAGAAGAAAGGTATTATCATGTAGCTTTGACCTGTAGTAACTGCCTTTGAGTGAGGTGTATCGGGGGGGTGTGGGGGGGGGAAGAAGGTTGTGTTTCTTTGAATCTGAACAGAGGTAAACTGCTCTCATGCAGGCTAAGGGTGGCTCGCAGACATCTGTATTAAGAAAGCAAATCTTTTTGGTGTGTCAGTGGCTGGCATGAATATTGCACATTCTGGTGGGAATTGAGTCATAAGCTGGAATGTGAAAATATAACACTTTTTTTGATCAAAAATATTTTGCGTCTTCAGATCATGGCAAGCTATTGTAAGACTGAAAATAGCACTTGGTCTCTCTGGGATACAACAGTACAGAGGCATGTTCCCTGGGTGGTGGATGGGGGTAGTCCATCTTGGGGAAACCCTAAAGGGTTGCAACTAATATTATGTAATGTGGTGCCATGAACAACTCTACTTAGAAGGGAAAAGTCTGATTTCAAATGGGAGCAGACTGGGCTTGCTTAGCTTCTTTAGGCAAATCAGTCTAGGAGAAGGAGAAAACTGATTTCAAATCTGAGCAATCTAAGCTTGTTAGCTTTGGAAGGCAAGTGGACTAGAGTGGAATTGGCTGCAATTGAAAAGCTTACAATGGTGGGGACTCTGTAGAAGACAAATGGATGATAGTTTGCATCATTGTCTTTGGCATCCTCAGCCAAGGTCAGTCTGACCTAGCGGCTGATCACTACTAGATGGTGGGACATTGTATTCATGGACATGACCAGGCTGGGATGAAGGAGGAACAAGTCATGGTCAGGAATGAATGGTGATGCTGTTCAGCTCCCTGTCTGTGTCAAGGTGCTTTGGAATGAGAAGAAGAAAATAACATGCCTGTTGTCCTGTCAATGCTTTCTTGCTATTTTCATAAATTCTCAAATTTGTATTTGAGACTTTGTGTGGTTTTGCTGTCTTTTGTGTTAGCATAGCAGAAAAAGAGGCACATTTTCCATGAGTGCAGTGAGGTTGAAGTGGTTGGGTTAACCATGTGATTCGTATGGGCTTTGGAAATCCGAGGGCAGCTTTTTAAAAATATATTTAAATATATATATTTTTATTAGTTCAGATGGGGCAATGGCATGCTAAGATTGACTCTCGAACACAGGAATAAATAACTGGTCCCCGTATAGAGATTTATCCAAATGAAACAAACACAAATGGAAAATCCTGCTTAGGTGAAGCAGATGTGATGCCATAGGAGATTGGAGCTTTGTTTATTTGTTTAAAAAAACAAACAAACTCCATAATCCCTTGTCAAATTTCATTCCTTCCACTTAGCTCAGACTACGGTTCCAGAAACAATTTGACCATTCCTACCAGTCAGGTAGTTTTCAGGAACCACAGTGTTCACATCAGTTTGGATTTGTATTTCCCCTTTCCCCATCTTCCTAACTCAAAATCCCTTCTTCCTGTCTGTCTTAGGTATTTATCTAGCTTTCATCATGGTAATATGTGAGTACCCCATACGTGTTATATATTTATCCTCGCAACAACCCTGTGAGGTAAGGAAGTATTTGTTTTCTCCATTTTACAGATGGGGAATTGACAGAGATAAGCAATGTGTCCAAGATAACACCAAATATCTTGGTTCAATTTCTGCTATTCCAACATGTCCAGACTCTCAGGCCATAGCCTTAAACACAGCCTTCATTGGACTTCTTTCTTCATTGCCGTATCCTTTATAATCACTTTATTCTTGGCTTTCCACCACAAAACATTCCAAAAGATGTTAGTTTAAGGACAGAAATGGGGGAAAAGAGATGGTTCTGGTTTTGCAAAAGGTGCTTTAATTTTGGCTCTGCAAAAACAGAGCTGAATGCAGTGGTGTCTTGGATGTAGCTCTCATTCTATCTGAACCTTCAGCGTTTGCAGGAATTAGAATAATGGTTCTGTTTTATTGACCCTGTTCTGGAGATTTTTCAGAGAGGCATATCTAGTAGAATCTGCTGCAAGGGATCTGGGGCCTACTGAAGATCATGTGGTGGAGGATTAGTGTGCCAGGGGCATCTCTTTTGTGATCATGGTAACTAGCAGAATGTAGAAAGCAGGAGTCAAGTGGGCATTAAGATATAAGGAAGGTTAAGATACAAGGAAGGGTCTGGTTGGCTTAGGCTTAGGGCAGGAATGGGAGGGCAGGAGAATTAGTGAAATGTTAAGATAGGCATCCAAACAGTGAGGGTGATCTAAAACAATTATTTCAGGTTTATCCATCACAACTGCCTGCACTATAATTAGGATATGTGTCGTATATAATGTGGCATGACACTTATTTGCACTATTCCATTGACCATTCTGTTTTCCGGAAACAAGATGTCTCTGAACATGTGTTAACCTATTAGTCATGCTTCTGTAAAGAGCAGCCTGACTTAACCAATAAGATGGGCCAGATATGGTCACATGATGCTATTTCAGCCAATTAGACTGAAAAATGGCTTGCAATGTATACCCACCCAACACCACACGTGGGGCATTATGGATGGCCCCCCCCAAAATGCGGTCATTATTTTGTCAAGACCAAAATATAATTCAGTGCCTTCCCACTTTTAATGTAAGGAACCTGCTTGAGTCGGCAGTGTAAAGGTTAAAGGAGGGACTTCTTTTTCTGTGTCAACAAATACAAGGCAACTGTTAAATGAGGAGAGAATGTGAACTATATTGGCAGGAAATGGCCAGTTGTACAGCTGACAAGCAGTCTTGGCAAGGCATATATGTAATGGTTTGGTACTGTAAGCTGTTTGTAGTTAGTGTGACCACAGCTGGCAGACAGTCACTGCATAGGATTGCTGACAGGCAGTAATCTAATCTGGCCTCCCATTTGTTCTTTGTTTTTATCTACTAAAAACATCTTCCTCTTCCTCTTCATTGACCTGAGTGCTATTTGAAATTTGAACATTGCATTTCATCTTGTTGACACCAGGGTGGCAGAGGTGTTATAATCAAAATCATGTAGAGCTGGGTGAACACTGCCAATAATTTTTCATGAAGATGTGTTCAGAGTTTCTAAACAGTTGATTTTGTGTGCTTATTCCCCTTTTGTATGCTTTCACCATGAATATTTTTGTAAAGGAATTTGCAGATAGGAAAGTTCTCCAAAACAGCAAACTATTCAGTATTCATTTGAAGTCATGGTAAGCAAATTTCAAATTTTTAATCTGGACTGTTCTCACTGGAAACCTGATTTAAATTACTTTTCTAGTTAGAATAGAAAGATCATGTGACTTGTGTCCAATTAAAACTCTAATTTTGAATAATCACACAAAGATGTGCTCTTACATTTCAATTTCAAAGTATTTATTGAGAAACTCTTTGTTAGATATTGGATTGTGTTTTCACAAGTAAATAAGCCTATCAGCATGCTCATATTGCTTTTAGTTTATTTGTGAATTGCAATATATTATAAAGAAAAATCCTGTTTCTTCTTCGAGTGCTTGTTCACGTCCATTCCACATTAGGTGTACGCGCGCCGCGTGCACGAACGTCGGAAACTTTTTCCCTCAGCGGCTCCCGTCGGGCCCGCAGGGTCTCCCTTCCCGCCAGAGCGGCGCCCCGCCCTAGCGTATATATACCCCTGCTGGCCCGACCCTCCCTCAGTTCCTTCTTACCGCCCGTGGCGACGTTGGAACAGCTCTTCTCTCAACTCGAGAGTGTCCCTTAGCATAGTCATTAGCAGTAGTTATCAGTTCTTTGTTATAGTAAGTGTTAGAGTTAAGTAGTTTAGTTGTTACAAAGACCAACCAAACTCTTGGTGATAGGGGTTTGGTCAACCCCGGCACCGGCCCTGGGCGGCGGGGCATGCCGCACGCCCAAGGCTTCAAGGCTTGTGCCACGTGCCGCAGGCCCATGCCAGTGAGCGACCCGCACGAGTCGTGTCTCCGTTGCTTGGGGGAAGCTCACCAGAAGGAGCGCTGTAAGATTTGTAAGGCTTTCAAGCCCAGGACTCAAAAAGAGAGAGACTTTCGCCTGAAACAGCTCCTCATGGAGATGGCGTTACAGCCCTCCGCTCCCACGGCACCGTCGGCGTCGGTGCGAAGTGCCCCGGCATCGGTCCGCGACCCAACACAAGCGGTGCAGGCTAAACCTGCGGTGCCGCCTCGGCGCGATCACGCCCGGCACCGATCTGCTTCGCCGGCCAAGCCCAAGAGCCAGCCCAAGGCCCGGGGTCGCTCCCCGCACAAGAAGGCGGCGCCTACGAAGACCGCTAGCGCGCCCAAGGCCGTGCCGGCCCCGGCACAGGTCCCGGTACCAGTGGCTCCGGCGCCGAAAGGCCCGTCGAGCCCCGGGACAAGCGCGTCGAGTGAGGAGGAGGGGCTGGAGGAACTGTTGGAACAGCCCTCCACCCCGGACACATTTGAGGCGGCGAAGGACCTCATTGAATTGTCCTCCGTCAGCACACTCCGCGCCAAAGACATACCGCCGAGGCTGCCTTCCAAGGGCAAGCCGGCGATGATGCGCCCGTCGCGGTCGCCATCTCGGCACCGCTCCCGGCGCCGGTCCCGGTCGAGCTCCGCCTCGGTGGACTCCCGGCTTCCCGCCGCGCAACGGGCCTCCACGCAGAAGGGCCCGGGCGTGAGCGAGGCACCGTCCCAGCAACCCGGCCCGAGCAGGCACCGGGGCGCTTTGACGGCGAGGACCCCAAGACCGTCCTCCCGCAGCCGTTCCCGGTCCCGCGGTCAACGGTACCGTTCCAGGTCCAGATCGGTACGGCGCTACTCACGGTCCCGGTCCCGATGGCACCGCTCCCCGACACCGGATCGGCACTGCTCCACGGCACCGCCGTGGCCCTCCAGGTCGCCGTCGCTCGCGTCGGAAGTGAGCTCGGGGCGGTCGAGGTACGATCGCGGAGGGCATTCCGCTACACGGCACGAGACCTCTTGGCAACCGCACTGGAGCCATCCGGGACAGTGGCCGTTCTGGACACCGTGGGCCTATCACCAGCAGGGCCCGCCATCCAGAACTTCGAGGTCGGGCCCTTCGGGGGACCGGTCCCGCTCCCCACGGTACCGTCCCACCTCCCGTGCGGAGGCTACGGTCTCCAGACCACCTGAGGCCGAGAGGGCGGACTCGGCACCGAGCCAGGCACCGTCCGTGGCCCAGGGCAGGGGACGCACCCCGGAGGGTCAGCCCGCTGAGGAGGGCTTACAGGAGGATGAGGACGCTCAAAAAGCCATGACCTCCTCCTCCTCACCAGATGAAGCCGTGGCGGGCACAGCAGTGTCCGGCCCTCCCCCAATTGACCACCGGGCACACCAGGACTTGCTCCGCCGGGTGGCCCTCAACTTGGGGTTGCAGGCGGAGGAGACGGTCGAGCAGGAGGACCCCATGGTAGACATTCTCAGCCCGGAGGGTCCCTCCAGGATTGCTCTTCCATTGATAAAGACCGTACAGTCAAACTATAAGACTGTGTGGCAGACGCCGGCCTCCTCGGCACCGACCGCACGGGGCGTCGAGAGGAAGTACTTCGTCCCATCCAGGGGGTTTGACTTCCTCTTCTCCCATCCGGCCCCATGTTCGCTGGTAGTTTCGGCGGTCAACGAAAAGGAGCGGCATGGCCAGCAGGCCCCGGCCCCCAAGGCCAAGGAGGCGAAACGATTAGACCTCTTCGGTAGGAAGGTCTACTCGTCGGGAGGCCTCCAGTTGCGGATCGCGAACCAGCAGGCGATCCTCAACAGACATAACTTTAACTCCTGGGCGTCGGTGTCCAAGTTTAAGGAGGCCCTGCCTCAGGGGTCGCAGCCCGAGTTTGCGGCCATTGTGGACGAGGGAAAGGCGGTGGCCAAGACTTCTTTACAGGCCTCGCTCGACTCGGCTGATGCGGCCGCCAGGACTATCGCGTCCGGAGTGGTGATGAGACGTTCAGCATGGTTGCAAGCGTCTGGTCTTCCTCCAGAGGTGCAAAACACCCTCCAGGACCTTCCGTTTGAAGGGACGGGGTTGTTTTCGGAGCAGACTGATGCCAGGCTCCATGGCCTCAAAGATTCGCGGGCTACCCTCAAGTCATTGGGGATGCATACCCCCGTGACGCAGAGGAAACCCTTTAAGCCACAGCCTCCACAGAGGCAATACCAGCCTCGCCCTCGACACGAGCCTTACCGTAGACGGGGCAGAGACAATAGGCGTAGGCGCAACAATACGCCTAACCACGGTCAAGGCCAGGGCAATAACAACGGCAAGCCGCAGCCGGGCAATAAACAAGGATTTTGAAGATGCGATCGAGGACAGCGTACCGATCTCTTCCCCGGATCCTCCCCTGTGTTTCAGGGACCGCCTATCCCGTTTTTCCCGTGCCTGGTCCCATATAACATCGGATCATTGGGTCCGCCGCACGGTAGAGTCAGGATATGCCCTCCAGTTTTCCTCGCCCCCCCCTTCCCACCCACCCCCCCGTCCCTCTTCAGGGACCCCTCTCACGAGCAACTCCTTATGTAGGAGGTACGGACCCTCCTCGCTGTAGGGGCGGTGGAAGAGGTTCCTCCAGACCTCAGAGGAAAAGGGTTCTATTCCAGATACTTCCTCATTCCCAAGGCGAAAGGGGGCCTCCGTCCTATCCTGGACCTTCGCAAGCTGAACAAGTACTTGCAAAAACCACGTTTCCGTATGGTCTCCCTCGGTACCATCATTCCTTCCCTGGATCCGGGGGATTGGTACGCTGCCCTCGATATGAAAGACGCGTACTTTCACATCGCTATCCGCCCGGCCCACCGGCGGTTCCTGCGCTTCACTATCCAGCAGCGCCATTTTCAGTTTGCGGTCTTGCCCTTCGGCCTGGCAACGGCCCCACGTGTCTTCACGAAATGCATGTCCGTGGTGGCGGCCTTTCTTCGAAAGCGACGGATGCGCGTCTACCCATACCTGGACGATTGGCTCCTGGCGGGCCGGTCAGAGGCAGAGGTTCACGCCCACGTGACGTTGGCGCTACAAGTGTTCCGCGATCTCGGCCTGTTGGTCAATGTGCCCAAGTCCTCACTAGTCCCCACACAGAGACTGGAATTCATAGGGGCAGTCCTGGACTCGGTGGCAGCGAGGGCGAGCCTTCCCGTATCTCGTTTCTGGGCAATCCAGGAGGCCGTGACCTCCATTCAGAGATTCCCCACGACCACGGCCAGACGTTGCTTACAGCTCTTGGGGCACATGGCGGCATGCACCCACGTGGTTGGACACGCCCGCCTCCGGCTCCGACCTCTGCAGCTGTGGTTGGCCCAAGTATATCGCCCCAACAGCGACCCATTAGACATGGTTGTCACGATTCCGGCTCGGGTCTCGGACGCCCTCTGTTGGTGGCTCGACCAACAGCAGGTCTGCGCGGGGGTCCCGTTCGCTGCCCCACAACCAGTTCTGACGTTGGTGACAGACGCGTCGGACCTGGGTTGGGGGGCGCACCTAGGGGACCTACGCACTCAGGGCTTGTGGTCCGGGGAGGAACAGTCGCTTCACATCAACCTGAAGGAGCTGAGGGCGGTTCGCCTCGCCTGCCAGACCTTTCACGCCACCATAAGAGGGCACAGCGTGTCAGTTCTGACGGACAACACTACCACTATGTTCTACATAAACAAGCAGGGCGGGTCCCGGTCCTCTCCCCTCTGTCGCGAGGCACTCCTCCTCTGGGACTTCTGTATAGCCCATTCAGTACACCTCCGGGCTGCATATCTCCCCGGGGTCCAGAACGGATTGGCGGACCGCCTCAGCCGGTCCTATCTCACGCACGAGTGGAGGCTGAGGCGGGACATTCTCCGGTCAATCTTCCTGAGGTGGGGGTTTCCCCAGGTGGATCTATTTGCCACCATGGACAACAGCCAGTGCCCACAGTTTTGTTCCTTCCAGAACCGCAGTCCGGGTTCTCTGGCGGACGCCTTTACAATCCCGTGGGGAGGGAGCCTGCGATATGCCTTCCCCCCGTTCCCACTCATCCACAGGGTCCTTCTAAAGACCCGCAGGGACAGGGCGAAGGTCATTCTCATCGCCCCGGCATGGCCTCGTCAACACTGGTTCACAACGCTCTTAGAGCTGTCCGTGGCCTCTCCAATAACCCTCCCCCTCCATCACGACCTCATAACACAGGATCGAGGTCGCCTACTCCACCCGAACCTGCCATCGCTGCATCTGACGGCATGGCTGCTCTCTGGCTGAATGAGGCGGAGCACAGATGCTCCCAGGAGGTCCAGCAAATTCTCCTGGGTAGTAGGAAACCCTCCACAAGGGCAACCTACCTGGCCAAGTGGAAGCGCTTCGCCCTCTGGTGTGAGTCTCAGCGCGCCCGGCCCTTGCGGGCCTCGATACCGATGATCCTGGATTACGTGCTGAGCCTTAGGCGCCAGGGCCTGGCCCCCGCTTCTATTGAGGTGCATCTAGCCGCCATATCGGCTTTTCACCCGGGGGAATTGGGGCTGTCCGTGTTCTCCAACCCTAAGGTGGTCCGATTCATCAAGGGGCTGGATAGGATGTTCCCCTACACTCGCCCACCTATACCCCCGTGGGACCTCAACCTGGTCCTCACTAAACTCATGGGGCCCCCCTTTGAACCCCTGGCCTCTTGTTCCCTCATGCACCTTTCATGGAAGGTCGCGTTCCTCGTGGCTGTCACCTCGGCTAGGAGGGTGTCGGAGCTGAGGGCCCTCACCTCGGAACCTCCGTATACTGTTTTTTACAAGGATAAGGTGCAACTCAGGCCTCACCCTAAGTTCCTTCCTAAGGTGGTCACGAGTTTTCACATGGGGCAGGACATCTGTTTGCCGGTGTTCTTCCCCAAGCCCCATACGGACCCGCGCCATCGTAGCCTGCATACCCTCGATGTGCGGCGGGCGCTGGCTTTTTATCTGGACCGTACCAGACCTTTCCGCAAATCAACTCAGCTATTCGTGGCCATTGCGGAACGAATGAAGGGCCAGCCTATTTCAACGCAACGCCTGTCGGCGTGGATCGTGCTTTGCATACGCACGTGCTACGAGCTCGCCAACGTGCCTGCACCTCCGATCCGGGCTCACTCTACTAGGGCCCAAGCGTCCTCGATGGCCTTCTTGGCGCAGGTCCCGCTTCAGGAGATCTGCAAGGCAGCCACCTGGTCGTCGGTTCATACCTTCACGGCCCACTACGCGATCCACCATCAGACCAGAGATGACGCGATGGTCGGCAGGGCGGTGCTTCAATCAGTTATTCCTTGACTCCTACCCTCCTCCAATGGTAAGCTTGTGAGTCACCTAATGTGGAATGGACGTGAACAAGCACTCGAAGAAGAAAAGACGGTTACTTACCTTCTGTAACTGTTGTTCTTCGAGATGTGTTGTTCACGTCCATTCCACTTCCCACCCTCCTTCCCCTCTGTCGGAGTCACCGGCAAGAAGGAACTGAGGGAGGGTCGGGCCAGCAGGGGTATATATACGCTAGGGCGGGGCGCCGCTCTGGCGGGAAGGGAGACCCTGCGGGCCCGACGGGAGCCGCTGAGGGAAAAAGTTTCCGACGTTCGTGCACGCGGCGCGCGCACACCTAATGTGGAATGGACGTGAACAACACATCTCGAAGAACAACAGTTACAGAAGGTAAGTAACCGTCTTTTTCTTTATCTGCTCTAATTATTTAGCAGGGTAGTAGCACCCCATATCTGCCAGGTGTTAAAACAGCACGTAAGGAAAACCGTCCCTGCAGTGAAGAACTTGAAATCTAAAAAGACAAATAGATGGGGTGAAGGGGGAAGAGCAGGTTGCAACTAGAGTGCATTGCAAAATATTCAGTGTTTTCAGATTGCTTCAGTGGGAGACAAACTTTTCATAGAAGCTGTCACAATTATTATTATTATTATTATTTTTTTGCCAGCTCTTGGTGCAATGTATATACAAGGTGATCAGGGTGGTGACTGATGCAATAGTGCTTGGTCTAAACTTTTTTTAATTTTATCCCTCCCCTTGTTAGACCACTTATCTCCCTTTCCCTCTGCCCACCCCCATCATATATAGTCTTGCAGCTGAGGGGAAGGATCGAGTGGAGGAGAAACCCTCCTGCTGCTGCTTTGCTCCTGCTATCTCTTTTGTAAAAAATTTTTTTCTCCTATGCATAGATTGAGTGGGGAAGGTCGTGAAGCTTCTGTGTGCCCAATTTTCCATGGCGTGTATGTATGCTGTGCATCTCAGAATAATTCATTCCTCTTTTATCCATAAGCAGATAGCAAGGAAAGAGAAGTGCCCAATCCCCAATAGCTTTATTTTTAGGGACTGCTTAAAAATAAATAAATGAAAACTTCCTTGGTCTAAACCAAAACATAATTTTCCCAGCCTGAATTCCTCCCTTTTCTAATTATCCACTTTTCTTAGCTGAAAAAGAAAAGCAAATGTTACCCAAACCCAAAGTGACATGCCACATCACATGGCTACATAAGAAATTACTGTGGGAAAATAGCAGAAATGGAGGTACCAAGATGAAGTACGGATATGTGAATGTGTTTTGTTCCTTTATGTCTGTTTCTTTTTAAAATCAATAAAACTGTCAACAACTGCAACAAAAAAGTGTGTGAGATTAGAGAAATATTCTCTTTAAGCTGTTAAAGATGCAAATGGCCCATTGTAAGAGTCTGTCAGTTTCACTGGCTAAAAAGGGATTCCAAGTCAACACAGCTGTTCTGGCTTAATATTTGTAATTGTAAACCTTTTTGTGGAATGCCAGTATTTTGTCTCTAACTTGATGTGTTCCTTCATGCATGCCAACCAGAATGTGAATGATACTTGAAAAACAGAAAAAGGGGAGTGTGTGTGTGTGGGGGGGGAGCGAAACCTACCAAAATGGAATTTTCTTTTCTTTTGCCAATTAGTGGTTTGCTTTTTGTCTACTTAAATTATACTCATCTCATTTGAAGTTTTAAAAAATGATCTACCACAGTTATGACATTCAGATGATATAAAACGCCAGTGGGAAAGGCACTTTTTGTATCCAAGTATTCCACCAAATAGACTTGGAAATATAACTGAACCACACTATTCTTCCCATACTTCATTCCTGGAGGAAAAACTGAGAGTTAAAATGAGTCAGAGTGGAATAGTTCATGAAAATGAGTTATAAATATCAAAACAAAACTGCTTTTTCATGTTATACAGAAGAAAGCAAATTGGATCTAAGAACAGTCTAGTGGTTTTCCAAGTGGTTAAGGCTGATTGACATAATCATATTTGGGACTCTGATTGCAGTAAACCATTATCTTATTGAAACCCTATGTCCTTGACAGAATATACTGTACATTGCCTTCTACCCATTGCAGTTATGCTCACCAAAAGGCAAAGATGGCTTTAGCCTCTAATATATGATTACAAAAGGTACCAGAGCCATGAATATAGAGGGCCAAATTGATCTGTACTGTAACTTCAATGAAGATAGTGAAATTGACTCACAAAGCCAACACCCAAAATGAGAGAATTTAGCCATCAAAAGAGTTCTTGTGCTAACAACAATATAATCCAGTCTTAATTTCCATACACTACAGATAAAAGCTATTGACTTCATTTTAATCTTAAAATACATCAAGAGTGGGGGGAAAATCAGAATTTTATTTTAAAGCACAATCAAAATACAGATATCTTTGACCCATCATAAGTATTCCTCAAACCTGAGAGAGAGTTTATGGGTCTAGGCTTCCCAGTAGAATATGGGAATAATCAGTCATCTTAAACAAACAAACAAAAATCTTGAAGTTCAAAATCATAAAGCATGGTTTGAAGGCTACGTATAATTTATTGTGTGATTTTGCTTAATTTTAAGGATTGTTTCTTGCCTATTCTTACCTCATCACATTGCACAACCTTATCGTAGGCTGTGCCAATGTTATAAAATTTAGATTTCTAATCCAAATTGTCCACCATGATATTGTTTACTGAAAACAGTGACCCACGGACTGCATTTCAAAATGAATGGAAAGTTGTTTAAATCTTAAATTTGTTAAACATTTAGCCTATTTATAAATAAAGCCAGCAAGAAGTTGTGAAAATGTAATCTTTTGAGTTGACTAAATTGGCTTGCACCCTAGATGAATTTTGTCCAAGATTATATAAATCTACAAGATGGAGTGGGAAGCTGTACTTGAGTTTAGGGCTGGCTGAAATTATTTAGGTTGGGAAAAAATAATAAAGGTATTTCAATGACAATGAAACTTTGTGGACGTTCTATTCATCCTATTGGTATAGAGGAAAAATAGCTTTATGGTTAAGGCCTTGGAGCTGGGACTTGAGAAATCTGGGTTCAGTCCCTGGCTCTGTCGGACTGCCTGTGTGACTTCAGCAGGGGAATCTTGGTCATTCACTTCTACATCTGTAAAATGGTTTGTATACCCTTTGGGGAATGTGTCTCAGGCTGTGTATGTACAGTGCTTAGCATAACAGGCCCTTTACCTTAATGGAAATAACAATAACATAAAGACTGATTTTGAGATCAGCCTTAGAGGCTCCTTCCTTTCTTTGCACCTGCAAATTGCAAGCATAATTTCAGGTACAATTAACTGCACTGAGATGTCTGAGTGCCTCCCTTCACCTACAACTCTGTTGTCCTACTGATAGTGTCAACAAATAATTTTAGATACAAAACTGCACTTGAAACTCTTTGTTCCCAGTATTTCTGGGCATAAAAAGTGAAGCAGACTTTTAAATATCTTTGCTCATTCTGTGTTATACGGATTAAGAAAAGCTTCTTTTTCCTTTCTCCTACAGCAATAATCTATTTTTTTTTTGCAGTCTTATTCTCATTTATAGTTGAATAGTTTGTTCATATCCAAAAGAAAAATGAATTTACTCATAGGTGGTGGTGGGAACATAACTCTTTCCTAAGTAAAATATCTACCTATTATATGAAAATGGACAAAAATAAGTGTGGTGTGTGTGTTTATGAATAATGTTAAATGCTGATATTAGAATAGGTAATTCAATATGCAGACTACTATTGTACTCCATTTCTTCCATCTGCAGGCTGGAACACTTAAACTAGAAACAGTGAGATCAATGAAGTGCTTTTATTTTATTCATTTTTTAAACAGGCAATCTTTTCAGTGCTTTTATTTAACTGGTGGATTTCAGTGTCTATCCTCAGCCTAGCATAGACAAATCATTTTAAAGGCCTGGGTAAACCTATAATCTTCAACCCAAAGGGATGCATAAAATAGCTTGGTGGTCTATGAGCAGTTGGCTCTGAAGATATCCAAAAGGAGGCATGAGTTGGATATCCTCCATTGGGAGCACGTTCCCTTTGCATTACCCAGCATGGCAATACATTGATTTATTACATTAGATTAGTGGCTCTTGTGCAGCTGACATAGCATCATATAACATTCTTATGACTTAAACTTAATTTTTTTCCTTACTGGGTGGAAAATGGAGATGACTGAGACATTGCTCTAATTACTGTTAAGCTGAATAAACCTGGGACTATTGCACAGAGCATTTATATCTGTTATATACTTTCATTGATATTTTTATGTTCAAGGTTAACTCTGCTCAGTGTATCACATAAGGTACATATGTAGTATACATTCCATCTGTTTCCATCATTAACTTAGATTTGTTTCTTTGAGTTGCAGTTTTGCATGAGAAACTGCAAAATAAAAATTTCTTTCCTTAGCTTACAAATGTCTGAAGCCAGTTTCGATTAGTTCTGGATTCCTTTGAACCTCCATCACTTTGAAACAGTTCAGACCTCTAATTCAACCATTTGTCAGATTCAAGGAGATATCAAACAAATAAATTAAAATATATAGAAAACACATGTTAAAAACAAATGCACATGTGAAAAAGAAACCCAGTTAATGATGCTCATCATCTCTTCCATAAGTCCAAGAAAAACATCTAAGCATTGAATGTTTGCAGTGCTCCATAGAAGATTTAAACTTGTAATAACAAATTGCTAAGCAGTTAAAATATTTAATAAAACCACACTTTGGACACCACATGCTCTATTCATCATAATCTGTCAGCTTCACTTGCCTCTCTCTCCTGGGTTGAACTCTGAAAAGGGTCTCTTCTTGACCTCCATTTGTGCACATACTCTTTTTTTTTTTGTGTGCAAATCAGTTACACATGCACATTTTCAGTCACTTTTGCACACTTTATGCACCTAAATTATATGTGAACAAAATTCATTTGTGCTTTGTCTACACATACGTCTGGGGTTTTGTGTGTGGAAATTCTGTGTAAGAATTGTGTATTGGAGTAAGCTGCTCTCGGAAAGTTGTACATGCACAAATATTTGAAGGCCATGCTTTTAAAGTCCCATATGGGAGTGAGGAATGCAGAATATATTAATGATTAGCCCTCTCCAAATTAAGGGCCTGGTCCCATATCCTTTCTTCACAAAACAACTCGGCTGAAGTCAATGGGAGTTTCTAGTGCACAAATGTTTTAGTTTCTTTCTTAGAATAAGGAATGAATAAAACCTTCTACTACTCAAACGCATGCATTCTGAAGGTCTCTTACCATTGCTTTTTTGATGACATCTAGGGAAAAGTATTTTAAATTAAAGGAAATTACCATCTGAATATACTTTTCCAGTGTTGTAGCTGTGCCTGAGGCTGTCTATGTTTATATATAGACATTACAGAAAAGGAAGCGTGGTCTTGTAGTCTGGGAACTTGAATTCTATTACTGGGTCTGGTATAGACTTAACCAGTTTACCCTTCTGTAAAAAGGAAAAATATTATTAACCTACCTCAGTGTGTCATGAGATTTAATTCATTAGTGTCTGCATGGCACTTTGAGATCTTCGATGGAAGTTGCTACAAAAGTGGACAGTATCAGTAATTACCATTGTAATGTAGTTTACATACTGAATAATATTATTCCATACAAAATAAGATACACTAAAAGAATTACAAATGCAAAGTCAAAAACTCAAATGTTTAGGAAGTGACAGAATTAATGTTGTATGAAATCTTTAACTCCTGCTCCCTTGTGCATTATGCTAGTCGTCTTAACTGTTATATGATCACATGCTGTTTCTTAGCATGGAAACTTCAGCCCTAGCAGCAGGGCCAGCCCACAACATTTTGGCACCTGAGGAGGGGAGCTCAAATGCCCCCTATGCCCCCTCGCTTGGGCCAAAGCTTTGAAAGGTCTCAATTCTGCCTTCTTCCTGTTCTACACCTCTCATGGTACTGCTCTGCTACCTACCCCAATAAAGGAGAACTAACAACTTAAAATGCCTTGTTCAAAAATTTTAAGTAACACTTTACTTTCAAACACCTGAACAGCAAGTGTAATTTTTCTTGTCTGCATAGTAAACACTGGCATTTTTATCTGTTTGAATAATCAAAGTGGTGCTTTCCGTGCCTTCTTGGTTGCAAAGGTTTGAACTGCTTCCTGAAGGTCCACAGTCTGGGCCAGCTCATGCTCTATTGAGATGGTTGCAAGGCCGACCAGCCTCTCCTGTGTCATTGTGGAGCGTAGATGTGTTTTTATTAACGTCAGCATGGTGAAACTGCGTTCTCCACTGGCAACTGTTACAGGAAATGTTAGAAGTATGCACAGAGCAACAAAAGCATTTGGAAAGAGGGTGGTCATCTTATTTGTGCACATATATTCCAGAACAGTTGGAGTTAATCCTGCTGAAATGTATCTTGAAAGGGCTTTCAGTTCATCACCTAAATCACTCGCATCAATATGGCGCACGTCATCATGTGTCAACACTGTCTCCTGCACTCTGACTAACTGGAAGATCAGGCATCTCCTCACCACTCACATCCTCACTGGGGCCATAAGGCTGACCGTGAACATTTGTGTCTATGTATCTTAGGAGAACTCCTTCCTGCTTAGATAGAAAAGCTTCCTTTGCTTTCTTTCTCTTTCTGAATGCTGCCTCAGAGGGGCGTTTTCTTCTTTCACTCATGACTGCTGTTCTGTGCCAGCTATAGTGGCTCTCAACACTCAATTGAAGGGGACAAATAAGCAGACTGGTAGCAGGGCCTGAGTGAGGTAAGATATCAGCATCTTAAGGGCCTAACTGGCTCCTACTTCAGTTGACTGCCTGTTCTCTTCAAGTGGGTTCAGGGAAGCAGCAGGAAACAGGAAGCTCCCTGAGAAGCTGGTGTTAATCAGCCCAGGCTTCTGGGAGTGCTAGAGAGGTACACAAGAGGCCCCTCCTCCTCTCTTCCTGCTGCTTTCTGTTATTCCCTCTCACCTTTTCTCTTGCCTGCCTGTTATGTCTCTTCTGCCCTCATTCCTCCAGCACAGCACTCCACCATCTCTGTGCATCTAGAGCAGAGAGAATACATATGCACCAGCAGCAGACACAATTTTCTACACTCTGGGTCCTAGTGGTGCCCCCCCACAGTTTGGCACCTGAGGCGGCTGCCTCAGTTTGCCTCATGGTAAGGCCGGCTCTGCCTAGCAGTTAAGGTTTGACAAAATAATAAGCAACTGAAATGGGGGGTTATTGTAGAGATCAGAGAGGAGAAGGGCAATTATAGTAAATGTGCACTCAAATGTAGAAACATAATGGCATCACTGTTCATGTAAGCTATGTACAAAATGCTGCCATTTAAACCTGCATATGGTCCTAAAATTCGTTAATCACTAGATTTTTTTTTTTTTTTTTTAAAGAGGACATGGAAAGATGGCTTGTCTCTAGTAGTTGAATATATATATTTGGTCACAGGAAAGAATAGTAATCCTGCCAGTAGCTTTCTGAGCAGAGAGGCAGTATACAATACATATGCTGCTATAACAATCCATTTTTGTGGAAAATAATATTTGAAGGAAATTTTGGTTATGATCATGAAATAGCACAACCTTGGTAAACAAGTGACAAAAGGGGAAATATCCATTTGGCATTGAAGTTGCATATTTTAAAAAGAATTCTTGCATGTAAAGACTCTAAAATATATATGTGCAGATAAAATTGAAAATATGGACACAATACACTTAGAAAAGAGATGTTACATAAGTTTTTTTTTTTTTTTTATTACTTTGATTCATATATTTTATATTTTAACTGGGCTTGTTGCGTTCCCTAACTTAGAACATTTACAGGGCAAGCAATTTAATTTTAAATGGCAGTATGTCTCACATGAAATTTGTAGATTTAGTAAGGCTTTTTTACTTCTGGTTTTTGAGTAACAGACTCCACTTTGTCATTTTCTTAATTTTTAAAAAACCATTACAATTCTTCCTTTTTAACATGAATTTAACAAGGACATTTTACCTCCTTTACTGATGTCCATTCATCACACGTTTATCTGCACAGACAAGATTTGGCTATAAAAATATAATACTTGCCTTTGTGCATCGTGTCATGTTTTAGGACAAGCTAAAAATAACAGTGGAAAGCAGGATATTGCCACAGTGAAAACATCTTGCATTTCAAACATTTGGAATCTATTAACCTTACAGTCTCCTTTCCTTGAGAAGGTGTCATGTCAGTTTCCCTAACCTCAGAATTGTGTTACAAGAGTTGAACTCATGGCTGGTTAGCAGAGCACTGTAAATACTACTTCATACTGTTGGAATTTGTCAGTGTAATTGTTGTAACTTCATATGTCTGCTGTTTGGTTTTTTTTTTACCTAGTGCTGATTGATTGTGCTTATGCTAGAAGAGTAATTTTACCTTAGTTAGGCACAGGGATGGCTTTATTTTTTTTTAAATGCATATATGCCATTGGAAACTGTTCAGCATCAATATGTAAGCATAAGACTGTTAAAGTACCTTAAAAAAATCCACATTGGAACTGTCATAGGGCAGGTAGAAATAAAAACTGCCAAATCTAAATAATGTACATTATCAGCCTATTCCAAGTCAGAATAAAACAGTACTTGTTTTGGAAGGCATGCACTGTAGTGGTCTGAGTTGTAGTGAGAGTTAAGAAAACTTGGTTTTAATCTCTGCTTTTTTCAATTTAAGCAATTTGACTGTAGTCCCATCATGTAACCACCATTCAGTGTTTGTCTACCTGGTTGTAGACTAGCCAGGATATATAACCTATAGGAGTGTTATGAGGTTGATTTAAGGACTAGTTGACGTTGGGCTTAGAGACCTTTTGTATGAAAGGATGTAAGGACAAAGAATATTATACTACTTTTCTAAATAAATCTACAAAGGAGTATATCGAGGAATTGGACAGCTGAGACGCCATCTCTACTTTAATCTAAATTTGTCAAAGCAGTCACATCATGTGCATCAATGTGTAGTTACTTGCAATGTACCAAGAATGAGGGACATAATTTTATCCACCTTGCCCAAATTTTGTAAGAAGTAGACTCTGAATCCTCAGGATTTATAATGAAGTTCTACTTGGCACTTCCGGGAGGAGACACTCCAACACCCCATTATCCAAAGGCTGCTCAAGCTGTATCCTTGATGTACAGTATATCATGAAAAGATTCCACAATGTAGTAAAAACTTGAGAAATACAGACATGAACCATAATGGCCTGGAACTGTAGAGTCAAAGAGGATTTGTCTAGCATCTTAGTTGTGGTTTAAATGCTACGGTGATAAGAGCAGTAGAAATACCTAACTGATGAATAAAAGATGTCAGAAATACTCTGTAGGGTAACATTCTGGGTAGCTATAATAAAGCATCATAAGCTAGCAAGCGCAATTTTTTTTCATTTTTTTCTGGTCACTTGTGTGCAATACGGACTGTAGCTTGTGTACGATGTGATAAGATAAAGTACAGTTGTGCAGAATGGGAGTACTAGTAGTATGTAGTCTATTGGTAAAACTTACCCTAGTGTGGAGGACCTGCATAATACCCTCTGCTGCCAATTAAACCCTCTATAATGTTTTAGGGATGGATAAAATCTATCTATCCCAATATGCCCGGCTTCTTTGGCTGATCTCTACCTCCCTCTACCATATTCCATGATCTCTTTCAACATTTCCTGAAGCCAGTGTACAAACTTGGCTCCAGCCCAACTTACTTCTGGTTTCCTAACTTCTAGATGATGTTCAGTAGCTTTGGATCCTTTCACCACCAGAATGAGTTTACTACTGTTGATTGGGTTCACTCCCTAGAAATGGTTTTGTTATAAGTTTGTCACCACTCTAATCCTTCTATCAGTAGTAGTGGCATATGCTTAGGATCAGGATTGTCACCATTTATTAAGACAGTGGAGCAAGTGGGGGAAACTAGTGGATGTCAATGATAGAAAGAACAGTTTCATGGTTATACTGTGTCTAAAATTTATTTTAGAATCCTAGAAACATTATTGGCATGAGTAGGGTGGCTTGTAGATGAAAGCAAAGGAGCTATTTGGACTTGTATATGTAGATGCAGAAGGACTGCTTTTCCCTGTAATACCAGTCACACAACAACATTCAGAGACCTTTTCCCTCCTTTCCTCTTCCCTTCTATTCAGCCATCCTAGTGGTGATGAGATCACCTGGTTGGCATTTTTAAGGTGAACCTAGAGATTAGAAGTGTGAACATCACTAGGGAGATGAATTGAGCATTCACTGCTATCTTTCAAATGATAGTGTAATTCTTGATAAAATTTCTAAAATAATAAAGGCCTTCATTTTCTGTGGCTGTTTGCATTTGTTGCTGGGAAAGCCTGTTCTCTAAATCTCCATAATGCTCATTACAGTATTCCGGCTGTGCTTCATGGACCACACACATGCTGTAAAATAGAAGGACTTGCCATGCCAACCACTGGAGTTTACCTTGTAGTTTCTCATTTCATGCTGATATTTCACAGTCAGGCCTAACTTATTTACACTGTATTTAATGACATGCAATACTTCATTTCTGAATAGATGCAAACAGGCAGCAAATTGGAAATACAAGCTAAAGAGATACAGGTGGATGTTATCGCATAAACAGTATTTGGGTTTCTGAAATTACAATTATGACACCCCTGGATGATCTCTGATCCTGCCATATTATGATGTGACAGATGTATATTGCTGTGATTTCTCTAGTGATGCTCGCTGTTGCTTCCTTGTCAGCTTTAATAACAAAGCAACTGGACAGACTAAATTGAAATGATTTATCCTCTATGAAAGTCATAGTCAAAGCATGCTGTCATAGTAACAGGTTAGGCTTTCTGTAACAATGAGGTTATCGTGCATAATAGGCTTGTGCTGCTTGGAACCACGTTGTGTCTAGTAGTGTCACTGATACCAATGCGTTCCTACAAAAGGAATTGCATGGGGCTGCTCTTTCTGCCCCTCTTTACCCTCCCCATTCCCTTTTGTGAATGTGAATCAAGGACATTATTCAGTAACATCTCATCCCTTTCTTACTAATAGGATCCTTAGTTCTGAGAATTTAAAGAGATGTTCATACTAAAGACAGCTTATCCTTCTGTGCTCCTCAAATGGCTCATCTCTGGGACAAGTGAGTTAATTATGACTATTTTGGATTTACTAACTGGGCTGTGCAGTGAGACCTTAAAAGAATGTGCTGAACTTAAGAAGTTCTTAAAAATTACTGAGTGTTTTTCTGCTCTTGAAGATGAACAAATATTTATAACAATTTTTTCCTACATTCATAGAAAATTAATGTAATTTGGTGATTAAGTTTAGTGCCTTTGTTAAGTAGCTGTGGCACTAATAATAGCTACCCCCTTTTCTGTGGTTAGTAACACTGGAACAGCAGAAATGCTTGACCTGCTCCTGTTAGAAGTCAAGTTTAATTTCACAGAAGGTGAGCTGACTTCAGTGGGAATAAGATTTCACCCTAGAGGAGGTCCCCATTTCACAGTTTCACAATTATTCCTTTTGTTCTCAACAGATACAGTATAGAACAAATCTTAGCTTCCATTTTATGTAAACCAATAAGTAGTTACAAAAGAATATTTAAGGTAAAAAGTTATAGGAGGACAATCAGAAATGATGTAAATATATTAATTGATATTAGCCTTTTTAGCCTTGGCCAGCTTAACTAGTTGCCTATGTGTAGTAGGCACAATATATAACCATAGTGAGAATTAATCTACTTGTTCAGTATAATACTTGAGAAAATACTGCTTGTTTATATTACTCCAAAAGTAAAACCTAGACAGGCAACACTAATGGTACAAGGGAGCTACTGATCACTTAAAAGTGGTGCTATAATGTAACACTTTCACCATGGTTTTCATGTCTAAGTCTATCCCGGTCCCCATCTGCTCCACAATCCCCCATGTCACTAAAGAACCTATACTGTACTTGCTATAGGACTGAGCTGCACCCAGCCACCACGCATGGTACTGTAGGAAGCTTTTATGAAGCAGGGTCCTTACCTGGTATTGAACACATGCAACTCATTTTGCAACCAGAGTGATTTGGGAGCAATTGTCTCAAGAATTAGGTCTGAAGTGCAGAAATGAACTGAGTTTGTTGGTGGCGGATACGATAAGATATCAGATACAAGAGGCAGCTTATGATGTATCATTTTGGGCCGTCTCTGTTCAAACTATTTTACTTTTAACAGAAGGAGGCTTTGATTAGTTTTTCGGAACAGCAGTCTGTTGCCTCTATGCTGTGCTTTTGGTGCTCCTGTACCACAAAATATACTTTCCTTCACAATATCCTGCATTTTTCCAGTTCTAAAATTCCACAAAACAATTGGAAATACAGTACCATGCTTAATGTATAACAGTATAGGAGTAAGTCTGTCATTCAATATCAGAGCTGAAATGAAGAAACTAGTGATAGTATTTGATAAAAGCCTTATTTGCAAAAGGAATGGGAGGCCACTATAGGTTTGTAACAGTCAGTAGCATTTCTTCATTGCATTACATCAGTTTGCTGGACCAGAGAATATATAGGACTTGAATTTTTATTCTGTAGTACCATCCGTTTCTAAACTAAACTGCGTATGCTTTGTGTGCAAAAAAAGTCTTAAATTTTTTTCTAGGTACAGTAAACAGAATTACACTAAATTTTGGGCTTCAAATAATGTACACATATGAATTAGCTTTAATATATTCATGTAATTAAATAGAATTATTAAGTTATTGAGGCTTATTGTAAGTAATATATTAAACATTGTTCTGGGGCTGCTAAGCAGTTAATCTGTAAATACATTTCCAATCGCATGGGATTTTTATGACTGTACAATAATTTGCTTTACCAAATCTAAATTAAATGTGTACTTAGGAAGCAAAGTATAAAAGGCTAGCTACTATATTTAGTGCACAGCAAAAGGAGGCAACTTCTTTTGGGAAATAATTTAGTCTAATGGTTTATTTTAAAGGTCATAGTACAGCTACTGTGGTGTTTCTAATAAATGTACTGAACCAGGTGGCTTTCCATAGAAGGAAAGAGAGCACCTTTTACTTGAAGAATTAGTAGCTCATTATGCATCATAGAAGGTAACACAATCAAGCTGTACCAATAAGAAATCCATTCATTTTTAAAGTGTCTATGATAAATTTTCTGTTTCTTTGGGAATTAGACCTACTCTACAACTTACATTCTCAGTAATTGGACTTCTTATTCATCACCCTCTGTGTTGAAAATGTATACCTTATGACTAATTTTTTCTCTTTAGGTTTAGTGAACTAAGAAGTTCATATTGGAAAAGGGCTAGCTGGTTAATATTCATGCAGGCCAATACAAATCATTAGGTAATTTTGGTACAGAACATCTTGCATGAGTTTCTTACCAAATCATGTCTTGAAGACTTGCAATTCATATTTTAGCTAAATTATGTAAAACCTCGTACTGTGCTTACTCAGAGTAACTTTATAAGAAACAATTATTTGTGCTATTTGTAGCTAATTGGGGCAAATTTTCAGTCCTGCAGATGAAAAGTCAGAAAGAATTAGCACAAATATCTGGGTACTCAAAAATACACTTAATTCTTTTGTGTACTTAACACAACTCAGCTATCCAAGCTGTCCACACACAAGTGCCTTTTTGCATGTGCAAATCCTTTCTGCATTCATTTTTGAAGGGATAACACTTGCTTAAAAACTGTGGGTGTAAAACTGAAGGTCACAGCTGAAAATATGGGTACTTTATAGCTGTAAATAATATTGCTTAGTAAAAGTCAATCGGGCTATGCTGACTTAGGGCTGGTCCACACTAACCCCCCACTTCAAACTAAGATATGCAACTTCAGCTACGTTAATAATGTAGCTGAAGTCGAAGTACCTTAGTTCGAACTTACCGCGGGTCCAGACACAGCAGGCAGGCTCCCCCGTCGACTCCGCGTACTTCTCTTGCGGAGCAGGAGTACCGGCGTCGACGGCGAGCACTTCGGGGATCAATCCCAGAAGATGGATTGCTTACTGCCGGACCCAGAGGTAAGTATAGACGTACCCTTACACTGATTTCTGACCTACAGTCTTTTAAGTGCATACATTTAGTCATACATTGACTCTTCATCTGCAAAAATTAAAAAGCAACCACTTGAAATCAGTTACGTTTAAGTTGATCAGTTAAGGCCAGGTTTTGCCATCCTTACTTGCACTGTGTAGTACACCTGCAAGAAGTAAGGTACTACTCAACATGAGTAAGACTGGCAGAATCTGTCCCTTAATATGGAAACTATTTGATATAAATCAAATGTAGCACCTATGACATGAAGTGGTCACTATTGTTGGCTTCTGGAACTGATTTTTACTTAAAAATCTATATTCTGTTGGGTTTCAATCCTAAAATTTCTACTCACATTGGTAACAATCACATGAGTATTCTCACTGAAGTCCAAGACTGGGCCCTTTTATATCTAATGAGTAACTAGAGCTATTGTAGCAACAATATGCATTCATATAGCATTTCTTGTCTGTAGCTCTCAAAACATTTTGTAAAAATGGATAAATGTTGTGACCCTACTTTATAATGGGTAACCTGAGGTATAGCCTATTTTTCCAAGGTCCCACAGCAAGTCAGTGGTAAAACCTGGAAAAAAACCAATGTCTCTTAAATCTTAGTCCGATGCTCAGTCAACTTGGCAATAATTAACCCCTTATTTATGAAAATATAGCATTTTATTTTTATAAATAAAACAAATACTTTTAATACTTGAATACTTCAGTCTATCTAATACTGGGTTGTAATTTTCACATTGGCATTTCATATCAATTAATCTCTTCTGCACATTGCTTCTTTCTAATATGAAAAGGACTATCAGGAAGGCACTGATGTGTGCAGAAAAAAATGGAGGATTTTTGAAAGAGTGTAAATGAATATGCACAAAGATTACCTAATGGTTCTGTAACAAATTCTTGTTACTTTCTTTTGGCCATGTATCACAAACAGTTTCTTGGCTCTGAGTTTTCATAATTATCTTATGGACAAGCACTGATTCTTACTATTCACATTGATTTCAAGAGAATCTTAGCCGGCTGCTACTGTGCGTACAACTAATAATACAGATAAATACTCAATCTGTGTCAGACTCAAAGATGAACATATAGCTCATTTCACCGCTGAGCATGGCCCCTGATGCACAGTAACAATCTATATATAGTAAAGCTGGCCGGAAAACAAGAATTCCATTTAGTGAGAAACTTTGAAGTTTCAGCATTTGGTTTTGTTTTGCATTGGGATATAAAAACAAAACTTGGTAGAGGGGGAGAGACCCCAGAATAGCAAACAGCCCTGTGGCTAGGGCACTCACATAGCATGTGTTTGACTGTGAATAGAGATTCAAACTGAGATCTCTCACATCCCAGGTAAATGGTCTAAACACCAGGCTATGGAATCACTTTCCTCCTCCCCCCTCTCTTCTGCCTGCCTTCTTTTTGGAGCAGTTTCACTTTGTGGCACAATGAATATTTATACAGAGAAAGAGGTTGACTCTCTAGCCCAGTGGCTAGGGTTCTTTCCTGAGGTATGGGAGATCCAGAATCAGGCAGAGCAGGGAGCTGAATCTGTCACCCATATCTCAGGGGAGTGCCCTAACCACTTAGGTGTCATGTATTACTTGTATATGGTAGGTTGAAGGGCTGCTACTGGCAGGTCAGGCTTGTCTATCAGATATAGACTCACTACAGAGCTTACTTCTCAGATACACAACAGATATGTTCGCGATAGGATCCTTTAATGCTCTGCCTGCTTCCCCATAGCATAAATTAAAGATACCTGAATATCTCCAGTTTCCTGGTGGAGCTTTGTACAATTCAAAATCTTGCAAAATACTGCTTTTGGTCTGTCCACTGTGAAGGTTTATCAAAGCTGAAGATCACTGGGCCATTGAAGAGTGACATCTTGATGAGATCCTGCAACCTTTGTGACTTTTTTCCTTCTGTTTTTCACAGAAATTCTGTTATCGATCTGAGAGCTTCCCAAAGAAAACTTTTGTTAAAAGTGATAAGTTTCCACAAAAAGTTTAGGGTTCAACAAATCTGCATTTTTCCCCATTGAAAGAAGTCTTGTTTAAAAAATTCCTGCACAACTCCAATATTTTGATTTTTGTTTTGTTTTTTGCCTGTAAACACTGATGAAACAAACTTTATTGGGTTGTCTCAATTGTTGTTTTACTTAACTTTAACATTGATCATTTAAAGTGATCTGTCTGAGATGCGTCCTGCCCATACCATATATTGTCCTTATTTCTTTCTGATCTGGGTCTCGCTGAAATAGAACTCCTTGAGAAAGGAGAAAAACTAAATCACAAAAAATTAAAATGGGATGGTATCAATAGTCTAAAAATACAAGACTACACTCTTTATTCTAAGATGTACATTTTTCTTTGTAGTTAGTAATGTGCAAGTTTGAATTGCCTGTAGAGATAACTATTCTATGTAGTGCATATTTGACACAAATGGTAAAGTGTGGTAATAAATTCTCAGAATTTTGTTATTTTACAAAGAATCCGCAATCACTTATCTACGTCTGTTTTATAGCTCATGAAGAGACAACACTTGAAAACATAATAGCCAGATGATCTCAGGATGCAAGAATCCTTCAGATGTTTTCTGAGACCTATTGAAATATGCTTCAGTTTGACAAAAGCAGGAAATGTTAATTTTTCAGCTCTTCTATAAACACAGGGATGATCTGTAAAGGGAATGCTGTTGTCACAGCAAATGCACACTTGAATGATTCAAACCCAATTAATGGTTATACGATGCACTTTGAATATATTTGATGCAGTAACAACTGGTAAACATCTTTTCAGAGTCAGCTGTTGAAAAGATTCCACCTTTTTCTTTTAACATAAGAGCAGTGACATTTTTTACCAAAACAACTCTCAAAGCCTCCTCACTTGAAGTATAACAAGTATGCCATATTTTCACTCTAGCACATACAAAACTCCTTGTTAAGCACATCCTTTGGGCTTATACCATTTTCTTTTTTTAGTAGCAGAAAAAATGTTGAGTGCAGATGTTTGCAGTAACTATATTTATTAAAGCTTAAGTTTTAATTTTAATGCAAACTCTGTGTGTGTGTGTGTGTGTGTGTGTGTGTGTGTGTGTATACACACACACACCTCTACCTCGATATAACGCTGTCCTCAGGAGCCAAAAAATCTTACCGCGTTATATTGAACTTGCTTTGATCCACCAGAGTGCGCAGCCCCGCTCCCCCGGAGCACTGCTTTACTGCGTTATATCCAAATTCATGTTATATCGAGGTAGCGGTGTCTGTATTTTAAAAAATGATGATGATTCTCTCCCATTCCTTTTTGTTTTACTACCTAATCTGGAGTCAGGTGTTGTGGCAGGCACCTGTAATCCCAGCTACTTGGGAGGCTGAGGCTGGCAGATCACTTGAACTCAGGGGTTCTGGGCTGCAGTGTGCTATGCCAATTGGGTGTCTGGTGCCATTGACAGCTTGGCCAGTGGGTGGCTGAAGGAATGGCTAGAACAATACAAATGATGTTGCAATTGGCGCTCTCTCTGTGAGGGCTGATGGACCGATCAATCAAGGTGACAAACTGACCTAATCTGGTGGTGATAATTTAAGACACTCATTTGCAGTCCTAATACCAGTGTACTTTGGAGTGTGAAAAATAGAAAAAAATCTGTCAGTTGATTTTAGTTAGCCTTCCCTAGCCTCCAGGGTGAAGTAAGTTGTGTAAGTTTGTAGTTCTTTGTTTCTGGAGTGAGGCTATTGTGACTTCATCCCAATCAATGTTTCTGATGCCGCATGTAATTCCTAGAAATACCATTCCTCTGCAGAGAATTACAAAACACACGCCACTGCCCAGAGGATGGGCAGATAAGATATCTATAGAAAACATCAGAACCCACCAGACATCACCAACTCCCTTCAGTGTTGCAGTTTCAGGGTTAACTGCACCCTTGACTCCTGGTCTTCTTTGAGGGCATCCACTTAAAAGTTTCAGGCTTCCTAGCCTTTACTTCTCTTAGACAGAGACCAACATCTCTCTTCCTTCGGACCATGGTTTAGGCTTGTAGTGCCTCTGCACTTCACTGTGACTTCTGTAGCAGGTCTGACCAATGTCCAGCACCTGTGGTTAACCTTTCTCCAGGGTTGCAACAGCATATACCAGTTACCAACGAGCTTTTACAAAGCAAAATATTTTTGCTCTAAGAACGAACGTATTACAGAGAAAACATAGTCCTGCTAAATGCTTACCAGAGGTGACACATCAGGCTCATCTGATCCTAGTAAGCCAAAGTCCTTCCAATCTTTTTGCAAGGGTTGGGGGTCCCTTGGACAAAAGGTCATGTCAGTTTCTGATTTTAAAAAAGGGCCTGTCAGTTTAAACTTAATTTTTTTTAATACCAAAAGTGCTTTCTGGCTGTTGGTCTCTGGAAAACCTAGTTTGAACAAGTAAATGTAAATCACCCTAGGAGCCTTTCACCTCTCTGGGGTTGTGTACCGTTTCAATGACTAGCCTCAATCATCTCCCCCCCACCCACCCACACACTGCTTTTAGTTCCTGGAGGAGCTTAGGTGACCCTCCTACACCCTGGAGTGGCATATAGTCCACAGCCTACAATGAAACAAACCATTCATAAACTTAATACAATATGGTCCCCCAGACATAATGCGTACAGTAGCTATGTCTCAATGTATGAAGGCGCCTCACATATTTCAAGTTGATTTGGTATATCGTCACTTACTCTGCAGAACTGCTACAACAGTGAAATATTTGCTTTTTTAAATGCACTCTTCTCAATCACATACACTTTATTCTTTTGGTTGGCAGTCTCCTAAAACCTTTCAGGCAGACTATGTAATAGCAGCGTGTCTCCTTTGCTGATATGAGGACATGTACAATCGGGACTGCAACCATTTCTTGACAGTGAGTTTTAGCTTCCATAACAATCCATCGTCTGTAGTCTGGACAGCAAGCATCCTGAGTTTACTCTGAATCTGGATTATTTTGCTGCTTTATGATATTGGTTAACTGACTGCTGGCCACCTTTAAAAGGAGCAGCTCTAAAAACTCAAGCCATCAAAAGCCTTTTCACTGGTCCACATGTTTTTCTTCTTCAAGGTATAGGTTGTCTACAGATGGCACTGGTTTCTCCCTAGGTACTAATCAGGGCTGATAAGTAATAGTTTGGGCAGCAGTGCCAACCCACCTAGAACAGCCATGTTTGAGTCTTCCCATTTGGAATGAAACATTGGCCCCCTTGTGCTGAATAAAGCTCACAATCTGTAGTGCCCATGAGGAAGAGGGAGGACTATGATGAGCCATGTGCTTCAGCAACAAATCTGCATGATATGAGGAGGTTGGCTGCTTCCACACAGCTAATCTTAGCAGAACCTGTGCAATGGGAACCCATATTTGGGAAGGAACAATCGAGCTTTCTTCAGAGAACATACACCAGAAGAGAGGGCAGGCTCACATTTGGATTCTGAAAATTTAATGAACTTTGTCATCAACTGTATAACTAGAGGTCATTGAAACTTGGAATTTCTCTTCTGCAGGAAATTGAGACATTTTGAAGTGTTCTTTTATCCTGAATTGGAATGAAAAATCAAACATTCAAAACTTTCTGCAAAATTGTGAGACACTTTTTTCAATAATATCTAGCCAACATTACCAAAGCAATATTAGAACTTCTAATATAAAGGCTGAAATGATAAAGTTAAAATGAAATGTTTTGATCTAATTGAAACAAAATCAATGCATTTCCACAACACATTTTTGATTTTTATCAGGAAATGCTGATTTGATGGAAAACTGTTACATTATAAAATTTTCAACCAGTTTTATATAGAACCCATATTTCTTGGGGCTTGTCTGCCAATATAACTAACATATCAATAGATGTGGGTATTGCTGCTAATTTAAGAACCTCTTGCATTCATTTGTGAACACTGTAGAACTGTGCAAACTTTGCTGTATGAAATCTGAAATCATTCTTGACTGGCTTCAGGATTTATTACAAATTGAAAATTTGGCTTAGATAAATTCCCTCAAACACATTATTATTTATCTATCATGGACCTTGACCACATTGTGCTATATGCTGTACAAACAGAACAAAGAGGGTCTCTGCCCCAAAGAGCTATGCTGCTTGCTTGTAAATTCTGCCAATAAAGGGAAATGACTGGATGGCTTTGGTCCCACTCTGGGCTTCCTAGCTCATGTATGAGGGCACCAGATTTCAGAATCTTACAAAAGCATAGGGGAAAGTGCCTGAAAGGCAGAGGTAAACAGGCAGTGACTAAGGGCATCCTGTGTACTTGGAGGTAAGAGGATTTGATCCCGGGGGGGAGGGAATGGTTAGGGCCTTACAAGCAGGGCTGGCTTTAGGAAGTGCGGGGCCTGATTCGGCGGGGCCCCGGCAGGGATGACTCACCTGGCAGTGCTCCGGGTCTTCCGCGGCGCTGAAGGACGCGCCGCCGAAGACCCGGTAGGGAACCGCCCGGTGAGTACACCCCCCCCCATCTGACCCCCACCCATGTCCTGCCCCCAACTGCCCCCCTCAGAAACCGCAACCCATCAAACACCCCCCCGCTCCTTGTCCCCTGACCACTCCTTTCCAAGACCTCCCCACCCTAACTGCCCCCCAGGACCCCACCCCCTACCCAACTTGTCCTGCTCCCTGTCCCCTGACTGCCCTGACCCCATCCACGACCACCACCCTGACAGACCCCCGGAACTCCCACGCCTACCCAACCCCCACTTCCCCATCCCCTGACCGCCCCCCCCCCCCCAGAACCTCTGCCCGATCCAACCCCGCCCCACCCGCTCCCTGTCCCTGGGACTCCCCGCCCCTGCCTTATCCAACCCCCCTTGTCCCCCCCGGCCTCTTACCATGTCGCTTACCCCCACTGGAGCCGCACCGGAGCCAGGACCAGGACTGGGCCGGAGCCACGTCGCTCGGCCGGGGCTGGACTGGGCCAGGCCGTGCCGTGCCTCCCTGGAGCCCTCCTCATGCGTCTCCCGCCCCCCCCCCCAGCTTACCTGCTACTGCTTGTTTCCAGGCTTCCCGCGTGAACATCTGATTCGTGGGAAGCAGGTGAAGGGGGGGTGGAGCCTTCAGGGGAGGAGGGGGAGGGGAGCTGGGGCCGGGGGTGGGGCGGACAGCTGCTGGAGCTTGGGAATCGGCTCCAGCTCACCACTGGGCATGGGGCCCTCTTAGGTGCAGGGCCCGATTCAGGGGAATCGGGGGAATTGGCTTAAAGCTGGCCCTGCCTACAAGATGTAGGATTAGCTTTGCTTTGTTCACATCTGAAACTCAAAGCAAAACTCAGCGAATGAGCCAAGCAAAAATAGCTGAACCCAATGTGAATCAAAACAAATGAGGTGAGCCTTCACCTTGAAATCCTTGTGTATGAGTCCTTTTAAACTGAAATGAAGCACTGACTGTTTAAACATATGCTGCTCTGCCAGACAACCAGTACATTGTGTGATGATTGATCTCCACAAATTAATTTTGTGAACAGAAACAAATAATGGAATAAGTATTCACATAGCTCAGGACACTGCCAGCAACTCCCTATTGGCTGGTGTCTGAATCCCTTCCTAATGACTGAGCACAAATCAGATGATTTTTTTTTTTTTGAGTGGTATAGTTAAGTGGCTGCATTCTTCTACTGTTGAATTAAATATGACTTTGTGGGTATATTTTTGTCATCATGCTGCTGAAACTTGCTAGCTACACGCTTTTGGAGGTAGCACATAAACTTAGGAAATTATCATTTTTAGATCTCATTTTTCCCCCCCAATTCTTTGAAGTTGTTTAAAGAAACTGCTATACAGGTGCTAATTTAATACAGTAAAATGGAAAAAATAAGCTTGAATCTGTGTACTAAAACATAAAAATTTGCTTTTCATATATTTTTTTTAAATGTAATAATCCCCTTTTTAAATCAGTTCTCCAAAGAATTTAGTGTTTGCTACCCCTTAAACTACAGTAAGCATTTTTTCTAGATATTTTTTTCATTTTTGTTTAATTTTTAATCACTTTGTCAGTAAATACCTTAGTTCGTTCTTTTGTTCTTCCCACCGCATACCCCCGCACTCAGTAAAACAGCTGCCAATTATAAATGTTGGTTGTTGTTAAATTTCCTTGGTTTTTTCCTTCCCTCTTCTCTTTTCCTAGGCTTCTGGAACTGGCATAACTGGTTGGAAAACCATTCCTAGAGAGCAGTTATCAGTGGTTCATGGTCAAGCTGGAAGGGTATATTGAGTGGGGTCCCCCAGGGATCAGTTCTGGTTCTGGATCTGTCAATATCTTCATTAATGATTTAGATAATGGCAGAGAGAGTACACTTATAAAGTTTGTGGACAATACCAATCTGGGAGGGGTTGCAAGTGCTTTGGAGGCTAGGATTAGAGTTCAAAATGATCTGGACAAACTGGAGAAATGGTCTGAAGTAAATAGGATGAAATTCAATAAGGACAAATGCAAAGTACTCCACTTAGGAAGGAACAATCAGGTGCACACCCCAAAAATGGAAAATGAGTGCCTAGGAAGGAGTACTACAGAAAAGAATCTGGGGCTCATAGTGGATCAAAAGCTAAATATGAGTCAACAGTGTAACACTATTGCCCCCCCCCCCAAAAAAAGAGCAAGACCAGAAGTAATGCCTCCGCTCTACCTAGGGTTGCCAGGTGTCTTTTTTTCAACTGGAACGCCTAGTCAAAAAGGGATCCTGGTGGCTCTGTTAAAACTCTGGTCAGCAGTGCAGCGGGGCTAAGGCAGACTCTCTGCCTACCCTGGCTGTGTGACTCCCGGAAGCAGCCAGAATGTCAGGCTCCTAGGCGCAGGGGTGGACATGGGGACTGACCGCCATCTCCGATTGGCCGGGAGCTGTGGGGGTGGTGCCTGTGGGCGGTGAGCAGAGCCCCCTGGCGAGGGTGACCAGACAGCAAGTGTGAAAAACTAGGATGGGGGTGGGGGTAATAGGAGCCCATATAAAAAAAAAAAAAAAAAGCCCCAAATATCGGGACTGTCCCTATAAAATCGAGAATCTGGTCACCCTACCCCTGGCTTCTCTGCCTACAGGCTGCAGGGACATGCTGGCTGCTTCTGGGAGCCTGCCTTAGCTCCACTGTGCCACCGATTGGGAGCTACCTGAAGTAAGGACTGCCTGGCTGGGGCCCATATCCTGAACCCCCTCCCAAACCCTTCAGTGGCGTAGCCAGGTTCTAAGAGCAGGGGGAGCAAACATAAAAAAGGCGCCCCCCCTTGGCTCCTCCGGCCGCTCCGCGCCCCCCCCCTTTGGCTGGCTCCTCCGGCTGCGCCGCACCCCCCCCCGCCCTCATGGGGTCCACTCCGCGCTGGCCTCCCCTCTGCGCTGCTACGGTGCCAAGCACCCCCCTCGCTGGGCCCCCCAGGCAGGGGGTGAGGTGACACCCCCACGTGCCCCGGGCTAGGCTGAGCCGCAGTGGGTGGCTCCGCTCCCTGCTGCAGGCTGATGGGGTCCGTGTCCCTTTAAGAGCAGGGTTGGGCTGAGCCGAGCCGGTGGGGGGTGGCTCCGCTCCCCGCTGCAGGCTGATGCCGGAGCCTGGGCGGGGCTTTGCTGTGGCTCCCCCCCAGGCCGCGGCCGCCCCCTGCACAGTAGGGGCGGGTTGCATGAGGGCCGGCAGGGCAGTACCCAGTGGGGCCGAGGGCTGAACAGGCCCGGCAGGGCGGTGCGGGGGCTGCTGGAGGGGGAAGCTGGGGAAGAGGTGGCACGGCCTCAACCCCCTGGGGCTGCCTGCCCCGCGGAGGAGGCAGAGGGGCTCAAGCCGCAGCAGGACCCCAGCCTCCCAGGGGAGGGGATCTGGGGCCAGCCTGGGGAGGCAGGAGCAGACCCGGGGATGCTGGGCCCGTGCAGAGCAGAGCCCCGGGACAGCCCCAGCCCCGCAGCGGGCAGTGCTGCAGAGGACGAGCCCGCGGCGGGCGAGGGGAGCCCCAGGCAGGGGGAGCCGGGCCGCCCGCGAGAAGCTGAGGGGAAGCGGCTGCTTCCTCTGCACCCCACTAGCTACGCTACTGAAACCCCTGTCCCAGGTCAGAACTTCTTCCCAGAACTTGCACCCCTGCCCCAGCCCTGAGCCCCCTCCTGCACCCAAACTCCCTCCTGGAGCCCACACCCCCTCCTGCACCTTGAACCTCTTGGCCCCAGTCCAGAGCCCCCTCCTGCACCTCAAACCCCTTGGCCCCAGCCCTACCCCAGAGCCCACACCCCAACCCCTTCCCCAGCCTGGTGAAAGTGAGTGAGTATGGGGGAGAGCAAGTGACTGGGGGGGGGGAGGGATGGAGTGAGCAGGAGCCTGGACCTCAGAAGGGGTGGGGCAGGGCAAGGGCGGGGCCTCACAAAAGGGGGCGGGGCAAGGGTATGTAGTTTTGTGCGATTAGACAGTTGGCGACCCTAGCTCTACCCCGCGCTGACTAGGTCTCAGCTGGAGTATCGTGTCAAGTTCTGGGCACCACATTTCAGGAAAGATGTGGACAAACTGAAGATAGTCCAGAGAAGAGAAACATGACTTATGAGAGAAGATTTGTTTTGGAGAAGAGAAGGCTGAGGGGGACATAAGTTTTCAAGTACATAAAAGATTGTTACAAGGAGGAGTGGGGAAATATTCTCTTTAACCTCTGAGGTTAGGACAAGGATAGGACAAGTTTTAACTGACTTCCTGAACTAAATATTTCTAAGAAATTACTATGGCTATATTTTATAACTTGGAAGTCAGGGTCATTGTCTTGTTAAATAAGATCTGGTGAAGAGGAGAAAACAGTTCAGTGATCTGATCTTTTCAGTTGAGATAATATAAATACTTTGTACATCTTTGAAAATATGAAGTGCTAAAACTGGTTATTCCACACAACCCTAAAGAGAGATTTCTACTCTAGGCCCTAGTTCATCTGACCAGAGAGCTACTCTTATCTCCCTTCTGTCCAAAATGGAGTTAATAAGTCACATCTGCTACAATGAGTCTGAGTATCCAATCAATCACTCTTGCATAGCTCCATCACTTACTAACAGGATGGGTCAACAGTATACTGTACCACACTGTTACAGGCCATTAAACGTCATGCTTTGGGGCATGTGCTGATTGTAGAGTCAGGAATGAACAGTTTTAAACAATGTTTTGGGGTTTGGTATACAGATGCCTCAGCCTGCTTAATATCTTGGCAAAGAAACCATTAAATCTTTTAAACCTTTTATTAAAGATACACAAGGAAAAAAGGCTAGAGCATTTGAAAGGTAAAATATTAAAGTTTTCATTTTAACAATATCCCTTGTTCCCTTTTCCTTTAGTTTAGAGAGATTTTTATAAGGGAAAAACCCATTGTTTGACTTTTTTTTAAATATGGTATTAAAGATGGTAATAATGGGGGGGGGAAAGAAAGTTAGTTAAGATGGGCTGCAGCTATAGAGTCTCACTTCCTAGAAGACAAAACAAGACAAACGTTCACAAGACAGGAAGCAAAGAACAGCAAAGATCGTGCAGCTTCAATCTCTGGTGTTGACTTCACTTGCAATTTTACACACACAGCACATAGTATAATCAGCCCTCTGAGATCTGGCAAACTTGTACCTGCATCAGGTTGTCTAGGGTATTGCTTTTAGTTGCCTTTTCAGTCACTCTCAGCAGTTTTGCAAAAGACAGTCTCGGATGGCTAAGCCAGATTCTAAAGAGACATGGTGTTTGGGATTTAGACAGAGCTTAAGGTGATTTGTCATGCCCAAGACTTCTCAAGGCCCAATGATATCATGGTGGTTCTCAGGCCGAGAAAAGATGGTGGAGTAGCAGCTATGAAGGTGAAGCTCACTCCTTCCCCTTCTTTCAGTCAGCAATTGTTGTGATAGCTTCCGCAAAGTCTTTACTTTTAAGGACTCCAAAAGAGTGATGAGTGGAATCGTCTGTCCTTGTGTTAGGCCTCGCTGGTGAACAAGATAACTTCCAGCACACCAATTTTGGTCCGTTGATTTCCAGTCCCGCACTTCTTGTTTACCAGATATGATTGTAATATAGTCCTTGAATGATATCAATAGACCTTTTTTTGTTTACTGATTCAGTCTGTATTCCTATTTCACCTTTTTCCCATCAACAATTATTGATATAGGTTGACACTTTTTTTAGTAAACTTTTTGTCACTTTCCCACAGTTAGGCTCATAATTAGGGTAAATTTACAGGCCCAATTATTACATCAGATGATAGGCCCTCTCACATACTGTATTTTGTCTTGGGTGTCGTGGCCAGAGTTTTAGAAAGACACACAACCTTGCATAATGCAGGTCTCTCGTATAATACTGTGTATATATAGGGGGAAATGGTTCAGTGTTGGACAGTGACAGTATCCTGTTACTGGCTTTGACTCTTTGGGCCTCTATAGTCTATCTAAATTAATAAAACAGATCTGTTGATCCTCCTGGATCAGACCAATGTCTGTTCACATGTAAATAAGGTGGAGCTGCTCCAAAGAAAAGGAGAAAGTGACACACAGTGGCTGTGACGGGTTGGATCACAGAAACCCCCTTGGGAGCTGCCACCCGATGTGTCAAGACTACTTCTGCCCCTGCTTTCCCTGCCAGCTTGGGACCCCAGCACCCTGTCCTGCTGAGCCAGACACTCCCGTCTGCTCTAACAAAGACCCAGGGTCTGAATTACTTGCCCCAAAGCTGCAGGCTTGACTGAAAACAGCTTACAGAAGTGTTCCTGTCTTTAACACTCAGATGCCCAACTCCCAATAGGGGCTAAACCCAAATAAATCCATTTTACCCTGTATAAAGCTTATACAAGGTAAACTCATAAACTGTTCGCCCTCTATAACACTGATAGAGAGAGATGCACAGCTGTTTGCCTCCCCCAGGTATTAATACATACTCTGAGTTAATAAATAAAAAGTGATTTTATTAGATACAGAAAGTAGAATTTAAGTGGTTCTAAGTAGTAACAGACAGAACAAAGTAAGTCACCAAGCAAAATAAAATAAAACACACAAATCTGTCTAATCAAACTGAATATAGATAATCTCCCCCTCAGATTATCTGTGTGCTGAGTGTGTGTTTGTTTGTTTGTTTGTTTGTTTGTTGGACCGTGTGCTGTGGCTGGCAGTTGGAAGCTGTGAGCTTCAAAGGAAGGTCTGAAAGCTAGAAGCCTCTGGTAATTGGCTGAGCCTTAATCAGTGGGCGGGGCATTCACACAGGCCAGGGCTTTATAAAGCAGCACACAAGCGACCAGGGGCTGCTAACAGGGAGTTTCGCAAGGGAGTTTGGAAGGGAGCGGGGGTCCCTTGCCGGTTCTGTCTGTTTCCCTTTATTCCCCTTAAAACCTATAAACCAAACTACATTCAAAACTTCTTGCTTAAACAACCCTTTCAGCGGACATGGGGCTGCAGACAGGGGAGTTTGAGAGGGAGTTTGACAGAGGGAGGCTTACGATGGTTAGGCAGACCCGCAACATCTGTGCCAGCACTGCTTCTGTCTCCTCCACCTGCGCCTGTAGCCAGACAGAGTGCCTGAGCATGGATTCTTCTACCCAGATCCTGGTGTGGTTTTGCAGAGACTGTAACTTGCAATTTCCACTTACTGATATCCAGGCTCGGGGGACCATCCAATGTGAAAGGTGCCTGCTGGTGGAATCTCTCAGGCAGCAGGTGGGAGAGCTACAGGAGGAGGTGGCTAGGTTGAGGAGCATCTGAATACACGAGCAATTCCTGGACAGTGTCCATGTGGAGACAGCTGAGGTAGCTGTCCCAGTACACAGGACTGCTGATACACCACTGGTGGAGGAGAAGATGGCTCAGGGTGGACACTGGCAGCTGGTTACTTCTGGCAGCAGGCAGTGCTCCACCCCTGCTCCGAACCCTCCCGCCGTGGTAATAGGTAACCGTTATGCTCTTCTTGATACAGGAGAGAAGGAATCACCCCCTACAGTAAAGGAGAAGTCCTCGTACCCCTAAGGCTGGGAGGTCTGCTGCCACCACTGCGAATAGGAAACGTAGGGTACTGGTGGTCGGAGACTCTCTCTGCTGAGGGGGACGGAGGCGCCCATCTGTTGCCCTGACATTTCATCTCGGGAAGTATGCTGCCTGCCAGGGGCCCGTATCCGAAATGTTATGGAGGCATTGTCGAGGATTATCCAGCCCTCTGACTACTACCTCATGCTACTCATCCATGTGGGCACAAATGATACTGCGAGGTGTGACACTGAGTGGATCAAGAGTGACTACAGGGCTCTGGGAGTATGGGTGAAGGAGTTTGGAGCGCAGGTGGTATTCTCTTCGATTCTTCCTGTCAAAGGTAGGGGCCTGGGCAGAGACAGATGCATCATGGAGGTGAATGCCTGGCTGTGAAGATGGTGTCACCAGGAGGGCTTTGGCTTCCTCGACCACGGGATGCTATTCGAGGAAGGACTGCTAGGCAGAGATGGCGTTCGCCTTTTGAGGAGGAGAAAGACCCTATTTGGACACAGACTGGCTAACCTAGTGAGGAGGGCTTTAAACTAGGTTTGATGGGGACAGGTGAGCAAAGCCCACAGGTAAGTGGGGAACATGGAGACCTGCGAGATGGGTCGGAAACAAGAGGGAGCGTGGGCTATAATGGCGGAGAGAAAGGAGGGTCAGGGCAAAACTGGGAGGCAAGATCAAACCAGTATCTTAGATGCCTATATACAAATGCGAGAAGTATGGGTAATAAGCAGGAAGAACTGGAAGTGCTAATAAATAAATACAACTATGACATTGTTGGCATCACTGAAACTTGGTGGGATAATACACATGATTGGAATGTTGGTGTGGATGGGTACAGCTTGCTCAGGAAGGATAGACGGGGAAAAAGGTAGGAGGTGTTGCCTTATATATTCAAAATGTACACACTTGGACTGAGGTGGAGATGGACATAGGAGACAGAAGTGTTGAGAGTCTCTGGGTTAGGCTAAAAGGGGTGAAAAACAAGGGTGATGTCATGCTAGGAGTCTACTACAGGCCACCTAACCAGATGGAAGAGGTGGATGAGGCTTTTTTTAAACAACTAACAAAATCATCGAAAGCCCAAGATTTGGTGGTGATGGGGGACTTCAACTATCCAAATATATGTTGGGAAAATAATACAGCGGGGCACAGACTATCCAACAAAATCTTGGACTGCATTGCAGACAACTTTTTATTTCAGAAGGTTGAAAAAGCTACTGGGGGGAAGATGTTCTAGACTTGGTTTTAACAAATAGGGAGGAACTCATTGAGAATTTGAAAGTAGAAGGCAGCTTGGGTGAAAGTGATCATGAAATCATAGTTTGCAATTCTAAGGAAGGGTAGAAGGGAGTACAGCAAAATAGAGACAATGGATTTCAGGAAGGCGGATTTTGGTAAGCTAAGAGAGCTGATAGGTAAGGTCCCATGGAAATCAAGACTGAGGGGAAAAACAACTGAGGAGAGTTGGCAGTTTTTCAAGGGACACTATTAAGGGCCCAAAAGCAAGCTATTCCGCTCGTTAGGAAAGATGGAAATGTGGCAAAAGACCACCTTGGCTTAACCACAAGATCTTGCATGATCTAAAAAATAAAAGGAGTCATATAAAAAATGGCAACTAGGACAGATTACAAAGGATGAATATAGGCAAACAACACAGGAATGCAGGGGCAAGATTAGAAAGGCAAAGGCACAAAATGAGTTCAAACTAGATACAGGATTAAAGGGAAACAAGAAGACTTTTTATCAATACATTAGAAGCAAGAGGAAGACGAAAGACAGGGTAGGCCCACTGCTCAGTGAAGAGGGAGAAACAGTAACAGGAAACTTGGAAATGGCAGAGATGCTTAATGACTTTTGTTTTGGTCTTCACCGAGAAGTCTGAAGGAATGCCTAACATAGTGAATGCTAATGGGAAGGGGGTAGGTTTAGCAGATAAAATAAAAAAACAAGTTAAAAATCACTTAGAAAAGTTAGATGCCTGCAAGTCACCAGGGCCTGATGAAATGCATACTAGAATACTCAAGGAGCTAATAGAGGAGGTATCTGAGCCTCTAGCTATTATCTTTGGAAAATCATGGGAGACGGGAGAGATTCCAGAAGACTGGAAAAGGGCAAATATAGTGCCCATCTATAAAAAGGGAAATAAAAACAACCCAGGAAACTACAGACCAGTTAGTTTAACTTCTGTGCCAGGGAAGATAATGGAGCAAATAATTTAAGGAAATCATCTGCAAACACTTGGAATGTGGTAAGATGATAGGGAATAGCCAGCATGGATTTGTAAAGAACAAATCGTGTCAAACCAATCTGATAGCTTTCTTTGATAGGATAATGAGTCTTGTGGATAAGGGAGAAGCTGTGGATGTGGTATACCTACACCTTAGTAAGGCATTTGATACGGTCTCGCATGATATTCTTATCAATAAACTAGGCAAATACAATTTAGGTGGGTGCATAACTGGCTGGATAACCGTACTCAGAGTTATTAATGGTTCCCAATCCTGCTGGAAAGGCATAACAAGTGGGGTTCTGCAGGGGTCTGTTTTGGGACCGGCTCTGTTCAATATCTTCATTAACGACTTAGATATTGGCATAGAAAGTATGCTTATTAAGTTTGCAGATGATACCAAACTGTGAGGGATTGCAACTGCTTTGGAGGATAGGGTCATAATTCAAAATGATCTGGACAAATTGGAGAAATGGTCTGAGGTAAACAGGGTGAAGTTTAACAAAGACAAATGCAAAGTGCTCCACTTAGGAAGGAAAAATCAGTTTCACACATACAGAATGGGAAGAGACTGTCTAGGAAGGAGTACGGCAGAAAGGGATCTAGGGGTTATAGTGGACCACAAGCTAAATATGAGTCAACAGTGTGATGCTGTTGCCAAAAAAGCAAACATGATTCTGGGATGTATTAACAGGTGTGTTGTGAGCAAGACATGAGAAGTCATTCTTCCGCTCTACTCTGCGCTGGTTAGGCCTCAACTGGAGTATTGTGTCCAGTTCTGGGCATTGCATTTCAAGAAAGATGTGGAGAAATTGGAAAGGGTCCAGAGAAGAGCAACAAGAATGATTAAAGGTCTTGAGAACATGACGTATGAAGGAAGGCTGAAAGAATTGGGTTTGTTTAGTTTGGAAAAGAGAAGACTGAGAGGGGACATGACAGCAGTTTTCAGGTATCTAAAAGGGTGTCATAAGGAGGAGGGAGAAAACTTGTTCATCTTAGCCTCTAAGGATAGAACAAGAAGCAATGGGCTTAAACTGCAGCAAGGGAGGTTTAGGTTGGACATCAGGAAAAAGTTCCTAACTGTCAGGGTGGTTAAACACTGGAATAAATTGCCTAGGGAGGCTGTGGAATCTCCATCTCTGGAGATATTTAAGAGTAGGTTAGATAAATGTCTATCAGGGATGGTCTAGACAGTATTTGGTCCTGCCACGAGGGCAGGGGACTGGACTCTGACCTCTCGAGGTCCCTTCCAGTCCTAGAATCTATGAATCTATGAATTCAGTAAGTTTTTTTCCTCAGACTGGACACCTTCCAGGCCTGGGCACAATTCTTTCCCCTGGTACAGCTCTTGTTCCAGCTCAGGTGGTAGCTAGGGGATTCCTCATGATGGCTCTCTCCCTTTGTTCTGTTTCACCCATTTATATATCTTTTGCATAAGGCGGAAATCCTTTGTCCCTCTCTGGGTTCCCACCCCCTCCTTCTCAATGGAAAGCCACCAGGTTAAAGACGGATTCCAGTTCAGGTGACATGATCACATGTCACTGCAAGACTTCATTACTCACTTGTCAGCGCACACGTATACAGGAAGACTCACAGGTAAAACAGAGCCATCTGCAGTCAATTGTCCTGGTTAATGGGAGTCATCAAGATTCCATTAATGGCCCACACTTTGCATAATTACAATAGGCCATCAGAGTTATATTTCATATTTTTAGTTTGATACAAGAGTGGTATATTTATACAAATAGGATGGTCACACTCAGTAGATTATAAGCTTTTTAATGATACCTTACAAGAGACCTTTTGCATGAAGCATATTCCAGTTACATTATATTCACTCATTAGCATATTTTTATAAAACCATATAGACTGCAATGTCACAGTGGCAACTTCTGTACAGTAAGTTCTTTGTCTACCTGCTGAGTTTTTTTCTTTCACAAAAATATTTTCTGACATAGCTGTAGTAGCTCTGGTTTGCCCAACTTTACTTTTACTCCTTATTTTTGCGACACTCTGTTCTCATCAGCAGGGGAGCTGGGTGATGGCACACTGTATTGTTGTTTGGTCTTGTAAACTATTTTCCCTGCTAAGAAAATAAATGTAGTTTGTTTTTTAACAATAAATTAAAATAAAATGCTCTGTCATCCAAAGACTTTGCCAACTTCCCCATATAAAGACAGACCAATTTCTGAAAGAAAACAAATTAATCAAGAAGCAGCTGTTTAGGCGGAGACGCAATCTTTTCTAAATCTAGTTAAATCCATGTAAAATATGGTGCATGCCTGGTGCTAGAAAGTGCATTTTTAGGCAGATGAATCAATAATGACAATCTGTCTTTGTACTCCTCCCACCAAGAGTTGCATATGAGCTAGCTGTAAAGCTATGGCTTGCAGTGCTTAACAATTCTCTCAACTTGGCCATTTCATTATGACTAATTGCATCATGTACATGGCCCATATTACTAATATACACTTCAGCAGATGAATCCATGAGCTTCAAGTTCATCAGATGACTATAAGAGGAGAAAGAACTGGAGTACTTGTGGCACCTTAGAGACTAACAAATTTATTCGAGCATAAGCTTTCGTGGGCTACAGCCCACTTCTTCGGATGCAAGCTTATGCTCTAATAAATTTGTTAGTCTCTAAGGTGCCACAAGTACTCCTGTTCTTTTTGCGGATACAGACTAACACGGCTGCTACTCTGAAACCTATAAGAGGAGAGGCACTCAGAGTGAGTGAACTAGTCTGACCAGATAAGTGCTGGCCTGAGTGTGTGTTCATCCTCCACACTGGTCTTTTAACATTCAGAACTGTTTGTTAAATTGACACAGAAGCTTCCATCACTATGCAACACACTCCAGTCCAGGTTGTTGGGAGAGTGGCCAAGAAGCCCACTTTCCTTCTTCTGGTTGGAGTAGGTGGATAATTGAAACTGATTCCCTTTCCACTGGTACTATTGCAAAGGCTCCGTTCATTCTTGTGTACTATATGGTTCTTCCCTGGCATTTATATCCCAAAGTGCACTACTTTTCAGAAAACTTACTGTTTGTAAGATTAAAAACTGATGATGTAGGAGCAAGATGGCGTTTGCATGAATAACAGGGAAAAGCAGAGCTGGTCATTGGAAGAGTTTTGTGAAGAAGGTCGGGAATCTGAGTTGGATTGGGGACTGAAAATGTTCTAATAAACATATGAACTCTTGGATACCCAAACCAGCTCTAAGTCTTGTGAGGCTTTCCTATGACTAATATGGACTTCTCATGAAGTAAACATCAAATGTATGGATCAAAAACATAAACACAGGCTAGCATATATCTGAGGCATCTTTTCAACTTGAGACAAATTCCTAATTTTAAAAATAGCTTATGTATTAATACATCCATTACGTGCACAAAAATAGTCAGAAGTATGCTAAATTAGTGTGGTGGCTCATCTTCATTCAAAAGCATTCCTGGTTGAATGCAGAATCGACAAACACATGAAATACTGTAAACAAACCACTCCACTACTTTTAAAATAATATTTTTTTCTAAAAGGCATTCTATCATTCACTCATAAAGAATGGGACTCTCCCAGAACTAATATATATCAAATATATAATAAAAAAATCACACACACGTGAATTATTTTTTTTCCTGAGAAGCTCTTTCTAAAGCTTGATGTAAGAAGTCAATAACTGCTGTGGACTGCTTGACTTCTCATGTCAAAATGATCTTTGTTCTCTTTGTGAACGTTAACATTGCAGCTTTACCGAGTGACTGATTTGAGTCAATCATGAGTCATAACCATTTTATTTACGGGAACGTAATATTTTCTGATAGTTCTTTTTGCATCTGTTGTTCTGGAAGGGTCTGGTGCCTCTGAGTTGATTTGTCCTGGTCTATGGGGAAGCTCATCAGAAGCAAACTCCCCATAGAAGTCTCTATAGACCAGAACACACCAACTCAGAGGCATCATACCCTTCTAGAATAGCAGATGAAAAACCTGCAGACATATCTCCGTGGTTTTAATGTTCAACACACCTGTCATAAATATAAAGGGAAGGGTAACAACCTTCCTGTATACAGTACTATAAAATCCCTCCTGGCCACAGGCACCAAATCCTCTTACCTGTAAAGGGTTAAGAAGCTCAAGTACCTAGCTGGCACCTGACCCAAAGGACTAATAAGGGGACAAGATGTTTTCAAATCTGCATGGGGGAGGCTTTTTTTGTCTGTCCTGTGTGCTTGCCAGAGCAAGATCAAAGAAGCAAGCAATCCAACTCCTATAGAGTTAGTAAGTATTTAGCAAGGAAATGCGTTAGATTTACTTTTATTATGGCTTGTGAATTTTCTCTGTGCTGAGAGGGAGGGTATTCCTGGTTTTCTTTTTGCAACTTTAAAGTTTTGCCGAGAGGGAAACCCTCTGTGTTTTGAATCTGATTAGAATGGAAGATAATCTCACAGGCAATCTTACAGAGGTATTCCTTTCACCTTTTTTCTTTAATTAAAATTCTTCTTTTAAGAACCTGATTGATTTTTTCATTGTTTTAAGATCCAAGGGTTTGGGTCTGTGTTCACCTGTACCAATTGGCGAGGATATTATTCTCAAGCCTCCCCAGGAAAAGGGGTGTAGGGGTTTGGGGGGATATTTGGGGAAGGTAGGGCTCCAAGTGGCCCTCCTTAAATGTTTGTTTAAATCACTTGGTGGCAGCGTTACCTAATCCAAGGTACAAGGAAGGATTCGTGCATTGAGGAGTTTTTAACCTAAACTGGTAGAAATAAGCTTAGGGGGTCTTCATGCAGGTCCCCATGTCTGTACCCTAAAGTTCAGAGTGGGGAGGGAACCCTGACAACACCTTTCAAGATCCATGGGTTCTACACATGCTTATCGCAACATACGGTATACCTTATCCAGTGCACTAACTAACATAATAACTATGTGGGTGAAACAAGACTCACTACGTTCTCGAATGAACCCTCACAGAAAAATAACACAAGACAAAAACACCATGTCACCTGTGGGTGCACACTTTTCACTCTATAGCTGACCTCTCAGTCCTCGTCCAAGCAAACCTGCACAACACATTGAAAAGATGAGCATGGGAGCTTAACACTCATAACTTTGCTAGTCACTAAAAATCATGGACTGAATAGAGACACTGAATTTATGGTTTACTGCAACAATCTAAAACCTATTAACCCTTTCCCCCCCTTGATTGGAGAGGGGTTAATAAACCACTTCACCTTGAATGGTCCCTTTAAATATGTGTTTAACTACTTATGCTAAACAATCTGTTCGCCTTGTATTTAGCTGTGACAAAGTATGTTTTCCAGACCCGAAGAAGAGATCTGCAATCTTGAAAGCTTGTGTGTGTCACCAACAGAAACTGGTCCAATAAAAGAGAATACCTGACCCACCTTGTCTATCTTAGGACATGATTAGCAGAAACTGACTTACTGATGTATGATTAACAGGAGTTTTCTTGTATGTTATCCAACCTTTATTTTTATCTTGGATACTAATAATGGCAATATAATACTACTGTAGCTATAAAGTGTATCTGTCTTTTCTACTGTGTACAAAACCTTCATTTGCTCTTTCACCAGTTCAGTCTTAATGCAATTCACTTTTGTCTTTTGCCAGCATGGAAAGTTCCCTGTGGTTCCCTGATAGATTTTCACATGTGGTCGGGATTGCAAGACATTGTTAAATGGTTTCAGTCAGCTTTACTTTATGCTTATCTGCTATTTCTGTCATAATGGACTTAAGTGCTGAATGTTGTAATGACTGGAAGGTTTTGAAATAATGGACTTCCTACCATGTGAGACCCTTGGTGTCAGGGAGAGGCTGCATGGTTGTGTAAAATTTGGTTCATGATAACTTTTTAATATTTTTGTACCATTCCAAAAGCAAAATACAAATGTTTTCAGTTAAACTACTGATATGTCAGACACTAGACACCATTTTGTTATAAGCATGTTGTGGTTGGCTGGTAAGGTAGAGAAACAAACATGTGTTAGTGACTAGAGCAGACACAGATGCAAGAGTATATTGTCCTGATTCTTATGGGGAAAATGCCACATTTGCAGTGGTATTACATAATGCTTTAGGTATCTTTGTAAATGAAGGTGTATGAATTTGAAACATACAGGCTGACACGTTATCCTTGGTTTAAAGGTTGACTCTGCACAGCTTTGTCTAGCTAAATGTGTTTTGTTTTTTAATATTTTTTAAAAGAAATGTGTTGTACACACGTTTGTTACTGTCTTACCTACTTTAATGGATCAGTTTTACAGAAGAAGAAGAAAACATTTATATATGATCAAATAAATAGTGGCAGCTCTTTTTTATTCACCCAAATCTAATTATGTGGCTTTGGGCCTCTTCTGCAAGCAGAAAAATCCTGTCCTAGGTGGGAAGCCCTTCAATTCTTAGCCACTGCACTTTGAATCCTCCAGCTGCCTTGTCGCGCTTAATGGTCCATTGGCACACTGGCAGTGAAAATATTTGGCAAATATGAGACAGTGCCCCCCCCTTACCTTTGACTTTATTCTCTGCTTTTATGGAGCTCTTCCTTCTAAAACTATGCTTTCAAAGCCTATTTTTTAAATCTACTCAGCAAGAACTATAAAAGCCATTTTTGAGTCTTGTTCTAGTCTAACGGGTTAGTATACATTATTGGGAGATGTGTTTTAAAGTTATTGCTAGTTAGCCAAATTGATGTGTAAAGGGGTCCTCTGAAAGTGATGCAAGTACTCCTGTCAGTGGTCCAATATGCAGTCTAGGGTGCTTTACTAACAAGGCCCAGAGTATCATCACACTCGAACTAAACAGCAGCCCAGAGCCCAAGAGTGAGTCTGATAGACTCCCATGGAGTAAGAGGTAGGGATAGGACAGAATAGTAGTGAAAATTGTAAACTTATTGGGAGGGACTAGATATTATTTCTGTAGACTGACTTGTTACCTCTGCTTATCATCTGAATGTGTAAGCAGTTACATTTTTGAAGAAATGCCCCTTGTCAGCAGTACTGCATTTCTTTTAGAAATTGATCATATAACTAGTAAAGAGTTTTCAACCTAAGAGTAAATTTTGTGTCTGCAAATAACCAGAAAAAGGTCCACAAACAGAGGTTCTACCGAAGCCTTCAAAATAGGACGTCAGTGTTGCATAAACTTTCATTTCTGTCTGTATAGGAGTAAACTTCACTACAAGTGAGAATCATTCTTTGTACCTGCTGCTCAAAGCATGAGGCCTATCAGTGCGGGTAAAACAAAGTATTACAACAGTAGGGCATTGGTTTAGAGGAATCCAGTGGGTCAAGATTGGATTGGGAGTCTAACATTAAACTGGATTGGAGGACAATAGCATGGGTTTTGCGGGAAGGAAGCATAAACGTGTACACTTTAGGTTACCAATTAACTACAAAATCCCCTCACTGGAGAGGCCTGAGACTGGAATAGAACGGCTATTTCAGGTCAGAATGTAGATGTATCCTCTTACAGTACACCCTTTTCTATAATTTTCCAGTAAGGCTTGTTTTAAGGCTTTAAAAAGAAAAATCTTGCCAGCTGGCATGATTTGTTCTGAAACTTAATAGTGGAGATTAAGATTTCCCCACCCCCCAATTACTGTATTTAATAGCAGCAAGATGCACAGCTGTATGTCTGTGCCCACTTTCCAGTGTTGCCTACCTAGGATTTGTGTAGTCAGACTTGTTTTCAGGAAAGCAAAAATATAAATACTGTCAGCAAGTTTGACTTGTTAGAAAACTCCCAGACAGACAGTGCTTTCTTCGGCAAAATAACTGAAAAACAGAATTAGCAGTGGCAGCCTGCACAGTTCAGTACATCTGCTGGAGCCTCCGCAGCACTTTCTCTGTGAGACTTCCAATCTAAAGGAGAGAAACTGCCAATGGAGCTTGCTTGTCTATGAAATAACCTTACGAGTGACTCAGTTCCTGCTTTTAGTTCTCGAACATCATGCTAAGAAGCAGAAATATACTTGGTCTAACCGGCATGCCTGGCAGCAATTTGTGCAGCAAATTCCTTCCCAAGATACCAGATTAGTACCAGAGGAAATCTGTTCACACACACGCTTGCTCGCGCTCTCTCCCCTCACTCTCACATGCACGTGATTGTTTTGTATTTAAAAAAATATTTATTATCATGGGTGAAATCCTGGCACCACTGAAGTCAATGGGAACTTTGGATACGAACTTCAGTTAGTCCACGATTTTACCCAATATTTTTGACAGCAAACCTGGCTTGTGCTGCCATTGCACCTTCTGTTGTATTATTTTCTTTGAATGATCAGATTTTGTATTGTCTTAAGCTGGTGGAAAGCAGAGTTTTTCATGTTCTGATATTGTTCCTCATGAGCATGCTCGGACTGCAACTAATTACTTGCCTTCATAACTTTGAGCGGCTCTGACTGTTTTTGTTTTTTGTCCCCCATGAATGCTGGTGTCCTCTAACACATGATCTGCTTGTATCTTTATATTTAATCCTAATACACTTCTTCACTCATCTGAAAGCAATGTTTTGTGTAATTCAGATTTCAGTTCAACTAACTGGTACACTGGAAATTGTGGTGAAGAGGGACTGGAACCTGGGGGAGGGAGCATCATTTTGTTCTATGTTTGTACAGCATCTAGTGCAGGGGGTATGGATCCATCAATGGGGCTCTTTGGTGTGATAATACAAATAAATAATAATCCCTCTAAGACCGGGTGGTGGTGTTTGGGGAAAGGAAGTAGCTGGGAGACGTGATCTGATTGACGGTAGAAATAATATATAAAGGTATGGAGTCCTACTATGTGGAAATGCTTCGTTAGGGGGCAAACATAATCAATCTCCTCTTTCCCTGGGGTGGAACTGCTGACACCTGTTCCTAGTAGGGTAGCAGGCTGACATAGCATTCCCATGAGCTGGATAAAGTGAATTGGCTTAACTAGCCATTACATCCAACACTTACTTGTTAGAGAAATAGTACAGCAAGCCACACTAATTTATACAGATTTCGACCTAGGTCGATCAAGCCTAACAAACAGAAATGGTCATGGATTTCTGGTAACTGCTAAACATATTACACACATTGTGTGCTGGGATGTTAGGACTGTATTTGGTACAGGCCAGACTGAGCTAGTAGAAAAGGAGTTAAGGAGGTTACCAGTTTCCTTTGCTGATATACGGGAAACACATTGGCTTGATGCAGGCGAGTTAACAGTCAGAAATTGCACTTAACTTTGGGCATCCCTGTGGACAAGTGAAATGCAGAAATGGGATTACTACAGCAGTGGACAAGAGAACAGTTATTTCAATGAGTAGGTGGAAACTGATATCTGAGTGGATTGTAATAGCAAAGTTTACTACTGCCTACAATAAATTGTGGATAAGTGTGATCTGTTCTTCCACACCAATAAAAGCAGTGAAAGAGGCAGAGGAGGATAGTTGGCTAGCATTGTACATGAGATTCCCAATCATGATATAATCCTGATAATGAGAAATATTAATGCAAAGGTTGGGAGCGGACATGTTAAAATAACGAATAGTGTTGAACCACGTGGTATTGGAATGGCAAACGATAAAGGGGAAAGGTTAAGAACTTGTGAGATGCACAGTCTGATTAATGGTGATACTTTGGTTTCCTCACAGACGTGCACAATGGAATTCACCAGATGGTCAAAAAACAGATTGACCACATTATTATTACTCTGGATTTGGAGTTGTGTAAATGAGAACAGAATATGGTCCATCTTATTTCATTTTTAGTTTTGATCTTGCTACAAGATTTTTTTAATATATTTTGACCTCTGTAATATAAATCTGAGGTTCATTGAAATTCCAAATTTAGTAGAAATTCAATCACTCATTTGTGCATTAGAAAAGTAAGAATACAAAAAGTGCTGCAGTTGTGGGTACTATGAAACAATCTTTGAGTTAGGAGTAAATAAAATATTGTTCCTGTGTGTCATCCAAGTTGTTGCAGTACCACAAGGTTTAAAGTAGTTAGCCTGCAGGATAGTGGTGGTGGTTAGATGCTGCTTTTTTTTTTTTTTTTTTTTTTAATTTACTTGTCTGTATTGTAGCCCTTGGAATCATGGTTAACGTTGTCCCCTCTACCAAAAGCTGAAATGACACCCCTGTCAACAAAACAAGAAAACAAAAGATGAAAGTGATTGAGTATATAAAGGTTAAGCTGTATGAAAACACAAACCGGTAAATGATGTAAGCGTTTTTTTTCTTTTTGTTATTTTTTTTTTTAAAAGACTACTGGTGAAGTGGTGACAACTGCCGAGGAGGTGAGGTGCTGGGAGTATGAAAGGAGGATTTTCAGAATGCTGAATCCTCCAAATGAAAGCATTCTAGTCATTATAGATGAACAGGACAGCTTGCAAGGCAGAATGGCTATCAGCACTGAACCACCATCAGAAGAGGAAATAGAAAGAGCAATGAAGCTGTTTAAAGTGGGAAAGCTGCAGGAACAGACAATATAACAGCTGAGCTGCTAAAAGCTGGCGAGACAAGTGCTATCAAAGCATTAAGAAAAATTAAACAAGAAAGTTGGGAATAAGAGGAGGTACCAGATGACTGGCTGAAGGCAGTAGTTGTGCCAATCCTGAAGAAAGGAGATCCTGCCAACTGAATAACTAGAGGGATAAGCTTATTATCTGTATAAGGAACAATCATGATGAAAGTAATTGTCAACAGATTAAGACCAGATTTAGAGGAAGCAGACGAGGAACAGTGCAGCTTCAGACCAGGCTCAAGTTGCATCGACCTGATATTCATTCACTGACATCTGATGGTGGGGGGTGTGGTGGGGAGGACTAAAGATGTTGCTGTTTTCATTGACTTTGATTTGGTCTGGAGAGAAGCTTTATGAAAATTAGTAAAATTATATAGTGTTCCAGAGAGGATAACTGCAACTATAAAAGTTGTGTATGAAGACTCCTGTAATGCCAAAAGAATTGGTAGAACATTAAGCAACTGGTTCAAGTCAAAATTTGGAATAAGACAAGGGGGCATGGAATCACTAATGATTTTCATTATATTCTTAAACTAGACATTAAAAAGATAGACAAGCTGGATGATCTAGAATTTAAAATCTTTAGTTTATACAGACATGGTACAAATGGTAGAGGTTTAAATTAATGATGCTCTGTGCTACTGTCAAGGCTGTATCCCTACTTTGAACTTTAGGGTACAAATGTAGGGGCCTGCATGAAAACTTCTAAGCTTATCTACCAGCTTAGCTCTGGTCCGCTGCCACCATCTTAAGAATTCCCTCCCTGGGAAGCCTTGAGAAACCTTTCACCAATTCCCTGGTGAATACAGATCCAAACTCCTTGGATTTTAAACAAGGAGAAATTGACCCTTCCCCCCTCCTTCCTTTCACCAACTCCTGGTGAATACAGATCCAAACCCCCTTTGGATCTTAAAACAAGGAGAAATCAATCAGGTTTTTTAAAAAGAAGGCTTTTAATTAAAGCAAAAGGTAAAAATCATCTCTGCAAAATCAGTATGGAAAATAACTTTACAGGGTAATCAAACTTAGAGCTCAGAGGAATCCCCTCTGTCTTAGGTTCAAAGTATAGCAAACAAGATAAGCACTTTAGTAAAAGGTACATTTACAAGTTGAGAAAACAAAGTAAATCTAAGACGCCTTGCCTGGCTTTTACTTACAATTTTGAAATAAGAGAGACTTGTTTAGAAAGATGGGGAGAACCTGGATTGATGTCTGGTCCCTCTCAGTCCCAAGAGCGAACAACCCCTTAAACAAAGGACACACACAAAAGCCTTTCCCCCCCCAAGATTTGAAAGTATCTTGTCCCCTTATTGGTCCTTGGGGTCAGGTGTCAGCCAGGTTACCCGAGCTTCTTAACCCTTTACAGGTAAAAGGATTTGGAGTCTCTGGCTAGGAGGGATTCCATAGCACTGTACACAGGAGAGCTGTCACCCTTCCCTTTATAGTTATGACACGCCCCCCAAATCACAGATAGTGTTGGACGTCCGGTTCCACACTGGCTGTGATTTCTTCCTGGAGCTTTAGGAGAAAACAGAGTTAATAAAACACATGAACCTTTAGACATACTACTGATTATATAAAAACTAACAATATGTTTTATTTCAAGAACAATTGTTAACCAGTTAACTCTGGGAAACTTTCCCGGGAGAGTGCATCAGCCACTTTGTTAGAAGCTCCCGAAATGTGTTGTATTTCAAAATCAAAATCTTGGAGAGCTAAACTCCACCGAAGAAGTTTTTTGTTATTTCCCTTGGCGGTATGAAGCCACTGTAGTGCAGCATGGTCTGTTTGTAGTTGGAAGCGCCGTCCCCAAACATATGGGCGTAGCTTTTCCAGCGCGTACACAATGGCGTAGCATTCCTTTTCGCTGATTGACCAGTGGCTTTCCCTCTCAGACAGTTTCTTGCTGAGAAACACGACAGGATGGAATTCTTGATCTGGTCCTTCCTGCATTAAAACTGCTCCCACGCCTCGCTCGGAAGCATCTGTGGTTACTAGGAACGGTTTGTCAAAGTCTGGGGCCCTTAGCACAGGGTCAGACATGAGTGTTGCCTTAAGCTGGTTAAAGGCCTTTTGACACTTATCAGTCCACTGAACTGCATTTGGCTGTTTCTTTCTGGTTAGGTCTGTCAGCGGGGCGGCGATTTGGCTGTAGTGTGGTACAAATCGCCTATAATATCCGGCCAAGCCTAAGAAGGATTGGACCTGTTTCTTTGACTTTGGAACCGGCCACTTTTGGATAGCATCCACTTTGGCCTGTAGGGGATTTATAGTTCCTTGACCCACCTGGTGCCCCAGGTACGTCACTCTGTTTTGGCCTATTTGACACTTTTTAGTCTTAACAGTTAGTCCTGCCTGCCGGATGCGCTCGAAGACTTTTTTCAGGTGCTCCAGGTGTTCTGTCCATGAATCAGAAAAAATGGCCACATCATCGAGGTAGGCAACTGCAGATTCTCCCAATCCTGCTAGGAGACCATCTACAAGTCTTTGGAAGGTGGCGGGTGCATTTCGCAACCCGAAAGGGAGTACATTGAATTCATACACCCCTGCCTGGGTGACGAAGGCTGACCTTTCCTTAGCGGGTTCATCTAGTGGTACTTGCCAGTACCCTTTGGTTAAGTCTAAAGTAGAGATGAATTGGGCATGTCCCAATTTTTCCAATAGCTCATCTGTGCGTGGCATTGGATAGTTGTCAGGACGAGTTACAGCATTTAGCTTACGGTAGTCCAAAAGCGTATTTCCCCATCTGGTTTGGGAACTAGAACCACTGGAGATGCCCATGCACTGCTAGAGGGGCGGATTATACCCATCTGTAGCATGTCCTGGATCTCCCTTTGTATAGCCGCTTGGGCATGAGGTGACTCCCGGTAGGGTGGGGTTCTAATTGGGTGAGCATTACCTGTGTCAATGGAGTGGTATGCCCGTTCGGTCCGTCCTGGAGTGGCTGAGAAAATCGGTGCAAAGCTTGTGCACAGCTCCTTTATCTGCTGTCGCTGCAGACGTCCCAGGGTCGTGGAGAGGTTCACCTCTTCCACGCCACCATTCCTTTTTCCTTCATAGTAGACACCTGCAGGCCACTCCGCGTCATCAGTTTCCTGGGCTGTAAACTGGCAAACGTTTAATTCTCTAGAATAAAAGGGCTTAAGAGAATTAATATGGTATACCTTAGGCTTTATGTTGGAGGTGGGGGAGGCTATGAGATAGTTAACAGCTCCTAGGCGCTCCTGGACCGTGAATGGTCCTTCCCACGACGCTTCCATTTTATGGGCCTGGAGCGCCTTTAAGACCATGACTTGGTCTCCTACTTTGAAGGACCGTTCTCTGGAATGTTTATCATACCAGGCCTTTTGCTCTTCCTGAGCATCCTTTAGGTTTTCTTTAGCAAGGGCTAAAGAGTGTCGGAGGGTGTTTTGTAGGTTGCTTACAAAGTCTAGAATGTTAGTTCCTGGAGAAGGCGTAAACCCCTCCCATTGCTGCTTCACCAACTGTAATGGCCCCTTAACCTCGCGGCCATACACAAGTTCAAATGGTGAAAACCCTAAACTGGGATGTGGTACAGCCCTGTAGGCAAAAAGCAACTGCTGCAACACTAGGTCCCAATCATTGGAGTGTTCATTTACGAATTTACGTATCATGGCCCCCAAAGTTCCATTAAACCTCTCCACCAGACCATTGGTTTGATGGTGATGAGGGGTGGCAACCAAGTGATTCACCCCATGAGCTTCCCACAGGTTTTTCATGTTCCCTGCCAGGAAATTAGTTCCCGAATCTGTAAGGATGTCGGAGGGCCAACCTACCCTGGCAAAAATGTCTGCTAATGCCTGGCACACACTTTTAGCCTTGGTGTTGCTTAAGGGTACAGCTTCCGGCCATCGGGTAGCAAAATCCATGAAAGTCAGTACGTACTGCTTTCCTCTGGGTGTCTTCTTTGGGAAAGGACCCAGAATATCCACAGCTACTCGCTGAAATGGGACCTCAATTATGGGTAGTGGCTGGAGAGGGGCTTTAACCTGGTCTTGGGGCTTTCCCACTCGTTGGCACACCTCACAAGACCGGACATAATTAGCAACGTCCTTGCCCATTCCCTCCCAGTGGAAGGACTTCCCCAACCGGTCTTTGGTTCTGTTCACCCCAGAATGGCCACTGGGATGATCATGGGCTAAGCTCAAGAGCTTTACCCGATACTTAGTGGGAACTACCAACTGTCTTTGAGGATGCCAGTCTTCCTGGTGCCCACCAGAAAGAGTCTCCTTGTATAAAAGTCCTTTTTCTACAACAAACCGGGATCGGTTAGAAGAGCTGAGAGGCGGTGGGGTGCTCCGTGCCGCTGCCCAAGCTTTTTGAAGGCTGTCATCTGCTTCCTGCTTGGCCTGGAACTGTTCCCTTGATGCTGGAGACATCAGTTCCTCCTTGGACTGTGGACTGGGGCTTGGTCCCTCTGGAAGCGATGCAGGTGCTGGGGCTTTTTCCATTGACTGTGAACCGCTGTCCGCTGGTGCACTATGTGGTATTTCAGGCTCTGGCTGAGCCTCTTGGGTAGGGTTATCTGCTGCTTCCGCCAGTTTAGGCTCGCTGGTGCCCTCTGGCATTGGAGTTGTAGACGGGGTTGCAAGCGCTGGACTCAGTGCTGGCAATGGTTCTGGTGCTGGTTGCGTTGCCAGTTCCGGTTCTGGGACTGGCTTTGGCTGGGTCTCTGGGATTGGATCCACTACGGCTGTTGCAGTCGTTGGCAGGGGATCCGGTTCCACCACCTGTGTTTGGGTCTCCGGTAACACAGACGGGGCCCTGGTGGACGGCTCAGGAACAGGGATGGGGGTGAAAGCTCGCTTAGCCTGGCTGCGGGTGACTATTCCCACCCTCTTGGCTAGCTTCACATGGTTGGCCAAGTCTTCCCCCAGCAGCATGGGAATGGGATAATTGTCATAGACTGCAAAAGTCCACATTCCTGACCAGCCCTTGTACTGGACAGGCAACTGGGCTGTAGGCAAGGTTACAGACTGTGACACGAAGGGTTGAATTGTCACTGTAGCCTCAGGGTTGATGAGTTTGGGGTCCACTAGGGATTGGTGGATAGTTGACACTTGTGCCCCAGTGTCCCTCCAAGCGATAACCTTCTTTCCGCCCACTCTCAAGGTTTCCCTTCGCTCCGAGGGTATGAGAGAGGCATCTGGGTCTGGGTTTCTTTGGTGTGATTGGGGTGTAATGAACTGTAATCGGTTGGGGTTCTTGGGGCAGTGAGCCTTTATATGCCCCAGTTCATTACATTTAAAACATTGCCCTGCTAAGGTATCACCGGGGCGATGTTGGTTGCTGGAGACTGGTGTGGTGGGGTGAGAAGGCGTCTGGGGTTTCCCTTGGGATGTGGGTGGGGCCTTGGGTTGTCCCCGGTGATAAGGTTTTGTTTCGGCTTGCCCCTTCTGATATTCGCTCCAACTGCTACTAGCTTTTTTCTTTTCTGTCACCTCCACCCATTTGGCTCCAATCTCCCCCGCCTCGGTTACAGTTTTGGGCTTCCCATCTAGGATGTACCTTTCTATTTCCTCAGGAACACCCTCTAAAAACTGCTCCATTTGCAATAGGAAGGGCAACTCTTCCGTAGATTTAACATTTGCTCCTGATATCCAGGCATCCCAATTTTTCCCAATGTGGTAGGCATGTCGGGTAAATGACACATCAGGTTTCCACCTTAGGGCTCTGAACCGCCGACGGGCATGCTCAGGTGTTAGCCCCATTCTGATTCTGGCCTTGTTTTTAAAAAGTTCATAACTGTTCATGTGTTCCTTAGGCATTTCAGCCGCCACCTCTGCTAAGGGTCCACTGAGCTGCGGCCTCAGCTCTACCATGTACTGGGTTGGAGGGATGTCGTATCCAAGGCAGGCCCTTTCAAAATTTTCTAAGAAGGCCTCAGTATCATCGCCTGCCTTGTAGGTGGGGAATTTCCTGGGATGGGAAGTGGTACCTGGAGAGGAGTTGTTAGGATGGTCTGATGCACCCTGCCTAGCACTTGCTACTTCCAGTTCATGCTTCCTTTCTTTTTCTCTCCCCTCCTCTTTGGCTTTTTCCAGCTCCATCTCTCTCTTGTGGGCCTCCTCTTTGGCTTTCTCTTCTCTTTCATGGGCCTCCTCTTTGGCTTTTTCCAGCTCCATTTCTCTCTTGTGGGCCTCCTCTTTGGCTTTCTCTTTGGCTTTCTCTTCTCTTTCATGGGCCTCCTCTTTGGCTTTTTCCAGCTCCATTTCTCTCTTGTGGGCCTCCTCTTTGGCTTCTTTCTCGAGTTTTTTAATTTGAAGTAGTCTCTGATGTTTTTTCTCATTTTCTTCTGCTTCTAGTCTGGCCAGTTCTAGTTTGTTAGCTGCTTCACTGGTAGTCATTTTCCTGCTTTCCTGTGCTGGGCCACACCCCTCTGCAGTTGACTGAAACTGGGATGTACTCAGCTCTGGCTGCTGCTGAGTTAACAGAGACTTTCTAACTAGCTACTCACAAGGATGTAAAAAGAAAAAAAAAGAAGAAAAAAACAATTCAGCTTGTAAATTCCTTTTACCAGTCGTTTGCTCATTAATTGAACCCTTCTCTTAACAAAGGACCTTGTTAAAAAAAACTTAACACCTCTGCCTTCAGGCAAGGAGAGATAAGATATGCATCTACCTTCAGCTCTGCTTTCCAAGCAGCTAGAAGGAAAAAAAAAAATCTTACTGGCTTTTGGGTTTAAAACGATCCCACCGCTGTGCCACCATGTCAAGGCTGTATCCCTACTTTGAACTTTAGGGTACAAATGTAGGGGCCTGCATGAAAACTTCTAAGCTTATCTACCAGCTTAGCTCTGGTCCGCTGCCACCATCTTAAGAATTCACTTCCTGGGAAGCCTTGAGAAACCTTTCACCAATTCCCTGGTGAATACAGATCCAAACTCCTTGGATTTTAAACAAGGAGAAATTGACCCTTCCCCCCTCCTTCCTTTCACCAACTCCTGGTGAATACAGATCCAAACCCCCTTTGGATCTTAAAACAAGGAGAAATCAATCAGGTTTTTTAAAAAGAAGGCTTTTAATTAAAGCAAAAGGTAAAAATCATCTCTGCAAAATCAGTATGGAAAATAACTTTACAGGGTAATCAAACTTAAAGAGCTCAGAGGAATCCCCTCTGTCTTAGGTTCAAAGTATAGCAAACAAGATAAGCACTTTAGTAAAAGGTACATTTACAAGTTGAGAAAACAAAGTAAATCTAAGACGCCTTGCCTGGCTTTTACTTACAATTTTGAAATAAGAGAGACTTGTTTAGAAAGATGGGGAGAACCTGGATTGATGTCTGGTCCCTCTCAGTCCCAAGAGCGAACAACCCCTTAAACAAAGGACACACACAAAAGCCTTTCCCCCCCCAAGATTTGAAAGTATCTTGTCCCCTTATTGGTCCTTGGGGTCAGGTGTCAGCCAGGTTACCCGAGCTTCTTAACCCTTTACAGGTAAAAGGATTTGGAGTCTCTGGCTAGGAGGGATTCCATAGCACTGTACACAGGAGAGCTGTCACCCTTCCCTTTATAGTTATGACAGCTACCTTGGAAAATTGGTCTAGATCACTTGAACTCTCAATAAATGCCTAGAAAACAAAGCTTGCATCTTAGAAAAGTGACAACAGAAGTGTTGAAATGCAGCAGTGGTGAAGACCTAGCAGAAGTAGAATCTTGTGTACCTATGAAATTTGATTGGTGCTGACAGTTCCATCAAGGATGTGATTAAAAGGAGTTGTGCTTTAGCTACAAATGCTAGGTAGAAATTGATAAAATTATGGACTGATAAAAATATTACATTTGATACCAAAGTGGAAAAAATACCAAACCAGTGTACTAACAGTATTCTGGTCTGGAAGCAGCGGCATTAAATGAATCACAAAAGATGGAGGTAGTGGACTTGAGTTCTTCATTTGTCTTAAAATTATTCCACTTCAGACCTTCCATTTGCTGAAGTTAAGAGAGAAGGATTGAAATCAAGGTACAGGATTTGCTGCTATCAAAAAGATTCAGATGGTGAGGACACTGCAGAACACAGATAATAGAGTGCCAAATAAAATAATGCAAACATAACCATGGTCAGTCTGACCTAGAGGCTGACCACTGGTTGAGTGATGGGGACATTGTATACAGAGACATGACCAGGCTGGGTTGAATGGAGGAACAAGCAATGGCTGGGAACAGCTCCCTGTGTTTGTAAAGATGCTCTGGGATACAAAATAAAAGATTAAAATTGTTGAACTACCTTAAATTTAGAATGGAGTCTATTCAGATTTTTTTTTCCACTTTGAGAAAACAGGCAGTGGATTTCCACAACTTAGAATATGATATACAGTTCAGATGCAGATGCATATATTAACCACTGCCAAAGAGTATTAAATCATGTGATATGGCATGGTTCCCAATAAGCAAGGAACATTAACGTAGGAAGAACTTTCAAAGCAGCAAACCCCATCATACATCAATCACACTGTGACTTAGTGGAGAGAGAGAATTTAAAAAATGGAAAATCTGCTTGTGCCGTACCCAGTCCTGAAAGATTTTAACCATCATTAGAAAGTTGTTGAGTGCTATTGATTCCACTGAATCCTCTGAAAGTGCTTATCTTCTTGCAGAATCAAGCCCTTGTGTCTTGGCACTTTGTCCTGCATATCTGAATTAGAATATGTTGGCCTCTGGAATAACTAAGAGGCTGTCTAATGTGAAATTTCAACTTGCAAAGTGTCTTGATTTGCTTTTTTGACTGACAGGTATTTGCTAACATGGATTACATTGTTTCTGAAAAAGGCTTGGCGGCAGCTGCTGCTGCTTTCTTACTTGACTAAGTTTGCCACAAAATGAACCACGGTAACAATCATAACCTATGTTCTTGCCATTGAGCTATGTGTTTGAGCCCCTCACTCATTCATTGTGACAGAGGCTTGTTGGGGGTTCACTACTCTGTCAGCAACTCTTGTCATCTAACATTGTTGTCATCATCTAGACCAAAAAGTTGGTATTGGGAAAACTAATAATTCACTGATAATTAATATTCTTGCATGATGTATGTACAGGGTGTGTACAAAGTTATAAATATATGCTAGGATTATGTTCTTAAAATGTGTTTGGCAAGCAATTCATAGGCACATTTTGCCTTAGACAAACGAATGTATATTTGCTTGTCTGACCAGCCTGGTCATCAGGCAGAGACAATGAAGGTACACTTCCATAAAAGGTAAACAAAGTCATCAACTTAGTAAGTGGGGATCTGAACCTCAAATGATAGCAATAAAAGCAACTGATTGTATACGTAATACTGCTGTATTATAAAAGTGTGTTGAGAATGGTATTTTATGGAAGCCAATGACACACTGGTGATTGATATTGTGAAATGTGTGCATTAATTCTGTATGAGCAATTATGGATACTCACTGATATTATCCTTTAATGTCTGTGAGTAAAGGTGTTTAATGTCCGGGCAAGATAATAAACAGGCTTTCACCCAACAAAGAAAAGAGGCCAACATCCCAAACCAGGTGTGGCCAAATTCAACAGGCCCTTCATTTGTATCAGAGGTTGCAGGAAGAGATAATTTACATTGTTAAAAGTCACAAGCAGAGGAGAAGACAGCATGAAGTCTACACCAGACAGCCTGGTGTCCACACCCAGCTGGGAAAAGGAACTTTATCTGGGCTTACGTCTCAAAAAAAACACACACTTCAAAGGGTTACTTGGCTATAAAAAGAAAGGGGAGAGATGTCCATCACTGGGGGGAAGTTCAAGGGGCCAGAGCTCCTGAAATCATAGAATGCTGGGCCCTTCAACCCAAGGGAGTTTGAAGTCTTTGGGAACTGAGTATAGGGAGAAACCTTCTTAGGCAAAGATTGTAACTTGCCGAAACTGTCTTAGGAGCATATTTTTACTTGTGTGTGGTTGGAACTCTTTCTAACTTTATTCCTTATACTTGGTATTAAACCTATGACTATTTGTTTAATAAATTTTGTTTCACTTTTTTATTATAAACCAATTCAGTGCAATGTTTGAAGGGAAAGGTGTATTAACCCTAGTTAGGCTAACAGGCCAGTGTGTTGTCTCTTTAAAAGTGCAACAACTTCTGTGGGTGTTCCAGGAGAGGGCTGGACACTGCAGGGCAGATGGTTTTGGGGAAATTCAGGACTGGGAGCGGGTTGGGGTCAGGGCCGGCTCCAGGCACCAGCCTACCAAGCATGTGCTTGGGGCGGCACCTGGAGGGGGCGGCGCTCCGGCCGGTCGGGGAGAGCGGGGCCCTGGCCGGGCTCGCCGCCCTCCCCGCAGCGCTCCGGCCGGCCGGGGAGAGCGGGGCCCCGGCCGGGCTTGGCGCCCTCCCCTGCCGCGCTCCGGGGAGGGGGGGGGGGCGCGGCGGGAAGCTTTTTTGCCTGGGGCGGCAAAAAAGCCAGAGCCGCCCCTGGTTGGGGTCATCCTGCAAAAAGTGACTGGTACGCGACCTATGTGTGTATTGGGTGGCTATTGGTGCCAGGGCTGTGAGCCACAGCAACATAGTACTTACTGCACCAGAGTTGCAGGGCAGGTGGTGACAACCAGGTTTGGGATGACCATGGAGTGTGTCACTCCTGTATTGTTTTGTAGAAGCTATTTAATAGTTTTTAAATATAGCTATTGATTGTAAAGGAATTTTAAGATGTGTAAGCGACCCAGTTTTGGAAGATGAAAGGTAATGCTGAAAGAAACTATATCATTTAGCTCCAGATTCATCCTATTTAGAATTATCAGCTATATCCAACCAAAAAAACCTTTTCTCCTTACTAAGTCAAATGGATAACCTAGACTGGGCTTTGATATCAAAATATTCATGAAGGGGCACACTTTCCACAGAAATGCCAAACTGGCCTCTACATTTTCTCCCTAATTTGGCATGCTTTTTGTCATTAGGTACCTCTGATGTATGGTTTTGATTCCCTCCACCCCCTCATGGAGAATTGCATTTGGAATACTTGCTGGGATCAGATATCCAGCGTGAAATTAATGCTGCTGTGACGGGCCAGCAGAAGATATATCACTTAAGCTCCCTTTAGGGGCTGTACAAGATGATTTATGGGCAGAACAGCTATATGGGATGTGTTGTGTATTGAACAGGGTAGCATATCTCCAAATATACTAGTGTAAGGTACTTAATGGGAAGGGGGAGTCCATGAATCATTGACTTCATGGATCCAGCCACCTAAAACTTTCATCCGAGAGGGGGGAAAATAGCTCTTAATCTACATAGTTGTCATTACAATGGACAAAACTGGAAAGAAAAGTGAATATCCAAGTCTGAAAATAAAATCGTGTGTAATGATTTTATTAAATATGTTACAGTGCCTTCATTTAAATTAGAAAAATACTTAGGTCTGTAGTAATTGTACATGAGATGCTTAACTGACACAAAACAGTTCACTTTCCTATGCACACTGGTTATCCAGATCCTAAACTGGTGTAATGAGGGCTTGTCTACATGAACTTTTAATTCACCACAAGCTGGAGTCTGAATCTGACCCGACACTTAACTGTTTCATGTGGACCCTGATGACATGCATTACCAGTTTCTTAATGTGCTTTGCTCTAATACTGTTTCAAAGAGGACTAGATCAAAGTGCACTAATTGGTAATGCATATCAGCAATGTCCACAGGGACAGTGTTTGTCAGGCTAATACGGTGTAGATTCACACTTCAGCTTGCCATGAACTAAAAGTTAGTGTAGACAAGTCCTCAGTATAGCCCTGTCAATGGAATTATGCTGATTTGCAACAGTTGAGCATCTACCCAACTTACTATTTTAGAATAGAAAGCACTGTTTCAATACCCTTTTCACTCAAGGGTGCATAGAGCCCACCACCAAGAAATGCTGTAAAGTGACTAGGAACTCCTTTTTTTTTTTTTTTTTTTTTTTTTTTTTAAAGCTTTCCAAGTTGCATGGCTTTCTCTTATGCTCAACAGTCAGAAATAGATCTAGCATTCAGATTTAATAGTTAGTAGTTTTTTTCCTACATAAAAGGACTCCACTGAAGTCAATTGGAGTTTGGCCATTCAAGTCAATGGGAGAAGAAAAGCCAATACATTGTTACTGTAGCTTATTAAATGAGGGTTTCCTATGTTTTAAGCAGTAAATGCTGTCATATAGCTTTTTTCCTTATAACTCATCACATCTATTGTCTTTTATTTAAAAAAAAGTGTGGCTTTTGTCATAACATTCAGAGATACTAAAAATAAATTAATCTGCAACATTTTAAAATTGGTGTAACCCAAATACATGGCTAAATGGCTCTGTTTTACATAAGCTATTGTTTTGTCACCCTGCTGACTTACTGTCAACTGGGAACCTAGTGTAAATAACATCAGCATTACAGCACACACAAAACACATCAATCCTTTTCATTGTGTTCTTTAAGTCCTGGCATTTTTGATAACTCCTTTTCAGAGTGCTTGTTTCAAACTCTTCTCCTTATGACTGCATTATTGAGGGGCACACTTTGTTACCTTATCTCATTATCACATGTTTATCATTTATTTTCTGTGTAATTACCATCCCAAATAATGCAAACCAACATTAGATGTTACACTTCTAAAAGGTGTCAAGATAAGGTGCCTCGTTCTTTTTGAAGATACAGGCAGCTTCTTATTTCTCCCCTTCCCCTTAGATTCTACTCACTGACATTTTGATTTCCTGTTACCTGGGTCTACTGGAGAACAGCAGGAATAATAAGGCTCCCTACTGTGTGGCCATAAGGCTTTCCAGAATCTGAATAAAAAGACTGAGTCTTTTTTTCCAACCTGCCTTGTTTACTATCTCGCCTTGTAGTTAGAAGGTTTTTGCCATCCATGTGAGCTTGGAGAATCCTGTTTTAATCTGGAATAAAATCACTAGGTGTAACACCTCAGGCTTCTATTTTCTATTAATTTTAAAAGCACATTTAAAATTGGTTTTGACTGCTTGCCCTGAAAGTTTAAATGTAGAAATGCCACCACAGCTTGCAAGTGCATAACTGTCATGTAGTTAAGAAAAATAGTGACATATTGAATTCTACTCTGAATTCTACTCAGTGGACACTGGACCAGGCCCTAAGGGAACAACATCATTTGCAGAATTTTTAAATGAGCTGGGGTTTGTGAATCTCCAAATCAAGGCTTGGTTTGTGTTTTTGAGTTTTGATGCCAATACCTCTTGCAGCACTAGTTGTGACCTTGATTTTGTTTGGTTTTTATGACTGCACCCTCCAGAAGCATAGTGCACCTTTCTACCATGATGAAGTGTTGGCTGAGTATTGACCCAGAAGGAAGATTACCTACTGAATAGCCAACACTTCATCATGGGCTTTCTTAGTGGCCGCCCATTGTGAAAACACTTTTGTTGTTGTAACTGCCATGCAGTGTGAGATACAGTATAAACAATGTGTTCATACAAGTTAATGTATTCTAACAAAAGTCAACATTTTGGCATTGATATTAAGGTGCTGTTGAGATGCGTGGAAGAACTGCAAGCCTGGTATTGTTGCAACCTGTCTTGGCCAGCAAAACAGTATACAGAAGCGAAGAAGGCTGTTATCTTTGTAAACTAGCCAGAAGAGCTGCAATCAACTTAAACATTGAAATGCTTTTCCGAACACACAACGGTATGTAGACTTACAAGTCTATGATTTCCTGTTGCCTTTCCTGATGACCTACCATCTATGGTATTTCATATAATCAATTTTTGAACAAATGCTCAATTTGCTAGCTGGGGTGCACATTTAATGGGGCCAAGAGCATGAAGACATCCTTTGGGTAGAGGGGGGAAGAAAGCTCATCAAGGAACAGGTAGGGCAGTGTTTATATGTGCTGCCTCCACTTTTCCACTCTCCCATCTCTCCCAATTGCCTTTATTGTGTGTATGGGGAAGGCTGCTTTCTGAGCACTGGAACCTCTCTGCCACCACTGCTACTACTGGGTGGTGGAGATGGTATGGGGTCTGGATGAGTGGCTCCTGCCTGGAAGGGTTGGAAGGTTGCTACTGTTTCCTGTCTAGGTGAGAATCTGTATTGGATTCCCTGGTTTGGTAATACCCCTCTCAACTGTAATCTAGTTTCTGGATCTCCTTAGATGCTGGGGGCTAGGCTGATTACCAGTTTGGGGGTCTGGAAGGGATTGTTACTCTATGGCACAATTAGCAAATTGTTGTATGGGTGTTCACTTTCCACCCAGTGCCCTGGAGGTCTGGTCTTGGGGACTGAAATTACAATTGTCACAGATTTGGCAGGTCCAGTGCAATTGAGTTAGAAAGGATCTGACTGAGGTCCATGTAGCTCATTACCCTGCCTGGACACTGGTCCTAGGCAAAGCAATGCAAGATAAGGGGGTAAGCCACTGTTTCTCATGGCATGTAGCTGCTATGATCGTCTCTCTCCTACCTCTTTTGTGGAGGGGAGTGGGTTGGGAGTGTTGCTTCCAATGACTCCTTGGCAGGCCTGATTGTGTATAGAGGGGGCGTGGCCTTTACACCCACTGTTAGGTTTATAGTACTCAAGGAATTGGTGCCCATTGAGGTCTGCACTGGAAGAACCCTGCTGGGTAGCTTGGAAAAGTGACCCCAGTTGGGTAATAGTTTAAAATTAATTGTGAAGGCCACAACTTTATCATACTACAGTGTGTGTTTTGTTTCTATGTCCATGTCAAAAAGTAGGTTAAAAATGGTATATTTTCTAGGTAAGTCAAGTAGCGGTGTATTCCAGACCCACTACTATGTCCAAGATATTGATGGTAACTAAGCATTGATTTAAGAGCTATTAAAATCGTGTGCATGTGATGAGGTGGACTAAGCCCAGAGGCCCCTGCTGGAGGCTGCAGGGTCCTGCCACACCTGTCCCAGGAAAGGAGCAGTGGGGCGAAGTTCTCTGAGCGGCCTAGAGAGACTGCACAGGAACAGCCAATCAGGGGGAGGCTGAAAAGGGCTAGCCAATCACAGAGGCAGCCAATTAGGGCCATATCAAAAGGAGCTGATCTGCAAAACACAGGCAGTTCCTTGCTGGAGCCGGAGGGGTGCAGATGGTGCACCTGACTGGCCAAAGGGAACTGCAGCACCATGGACAGCTAAGTGCTGGTAGGGACCTGGGAAGCAAGAAAGTGCTCCTGGCTGACTGCTTGGCCTGAACACTGAGCTCAGAACTAAGGGTGAAGCATCGATGAAGGCTGGGTCTGTGGAGAAATGGCCCAGGGAATTGAAAGCAGTTTAGATAAAGGGGCATGGTGGTGTGTGTCTGGTATTCCTAGGGTCTCTGGGCTGGAATCTGAAGTAGTGGGCAGGCCTGGGTCCCCCACATAGGCCAATGGGGAACTGGCCTGCCATAAATCCGCAGAAGGGGATCTGAACTCCTTAGTGGCCCAGCTAGAGAGCTGGCGCAAGACCAGTCCAGAGGGCGCAAAACTATTGCCTCCAGGCCAGGGAGGAAGCTCTGGGGGTACAGCCTGATACCAGGCCTGGGACTGTTTAAAGACTGCAGAGGCACTTGACCATAAGAGAGTGCTTGTGAGAAGTGGGTGCCATGCCGTTACAGTGCAAATAGCAGGTCTTGCTTCTCGCTTGAGCAGAAAACTAATTAAGCTGTATTCTTGTGATCTGAAACCACAAAGTTTTCAGCAGCTGGGAAGACTTGAGGTAATGAAATAACCCTTGGAACCGAACAAAAGGTTATAACTTCACTTCACATATAAGCACACATGAACGAGTAAACAGTTAATCTAAATCAATAGCACTCCAATGAAACTGAAAGCAATACTGCAAAAGCACTAGCAGTCTATAGGAGTCAAGTACAATTTTAAACAAATCTCATTGTGTTTATTTAATGGACATGTTAGAAACATGCCTGAAACATTCCCATAAGTAAGAATGTTCTGTTTTCAGGATGAGATTACTTTCATGCTCCTGGTTGTACATTAGCATCATCTGTCACTCTGCTTCGGTATATTAGAAAACATTTCACAAGCTCCATATCATTTTTACATTTCAGGCCTACAAGATTACTTGTTATATTCCCTATTACATAAAGTTCCCATTCATGCTTGTGCAGTCATATGCAATACTCTCCTTGCTTAATCTCTGTCATGATCTTCGCCAAACTGTGTGGCTGCATTTTTTCTAAGTTGTCACTTGTGAGAATTAAATTGCTCAATGAAGTGAGACAAACAGCTCAGCTCCTTTCCTTTTGTATTGGTGACAATATGAGAGGGGTGCTGGAAGAAGGGGCGGGGGTTGCATCAGCTTGAATTTCTAATGGGCCACTGCAAAAACTCGGAATGATAATGTAACAGTCTAGGATCTCTCTCCCCCCCCCCCCCCCATCATCAATATCTGTTGACTTTTTTTCTCATTCCAGGTCTCGTAAGCAGCTGAAAAATGAAAGTCTATATGTCTGGCTGCTGTTTTACATGTCAAAGTAACTTAAACAAAAAAAAAAAAAAATCAAAGACCGAGGGTGAGACTCGGTTGATTAAAGTGAGGTTACTATAAAGTACTGCAAAGAGCTTGTAACAGCTTTTATGAAAACTGTCAAACATACAGGCTTTTATTTCTGTTTCCCTGATGAAACTGAAAGAACACTTAGCTAAATTTGTTGTTGTTTCAGTATGCCTTCTCTATAAAGTGTGGTATAAAATACAGAATATACCTGCTAGTTGACAGTACTATGGAAAGCAAATACATACATAAATGTTATTACTTTCATGTGAATCGTTAATTGAAGATTCAGTACTTTACGAATAATAGAAATATTAAGCTTCATATGTTACTAGGGCACAGAAGATGTGTGTAATTCTTATGTCTGACCTCTGCTCCTCATATTGAAATGCAGACATATCTGGGATGAAACATGGCCAGCATTTAATAGTAACATAATAAAAAAACAGTTTAGGTTTAAAAAAAAAAAAAAAGAAAAAAGTGAAGAATCATGGGTCCAACTGAAATTCCAGGGGCTATAGTTTAATAATATATTGCAAGTATCCAAGATGAAAATTGACCAGGACACTGAGGCTAACCCATCCACCCCTGCTGAAACTGCCATGGGATCTTTTGTGACCCAGTTAGTCAGGACATTGGTTTTACACCACTCCAGGAAAATCACACTCGCAACTGCACAGTGTCCCCTAACTGCTTGCTAAGATGCTGGTTTAATGCTGAGGTTAGGGTGACCAGATGTCCTGATTTTATAGGGACAGTCCTGATTTTTGGGTCTTTTTTTTATATAGGCTCCTATTACCCCCCACCCCCGTCCTGATTTTTCACACTTGCTGTCTGGTCACCCTAGCTGAGGTATTGGTTTAACAAAGATAGGAGGAAGACCTACACCCACTGAATTACCATTCCCATTTCCTGAAGCACCTACTGATTTCCGTGTGTGTGGGGGAGGGGGGTCTTCTGTCCCAGTCCAACAATACTTAAGTTGTGAGATCTGACAAGATCACAGTACAAGCTGGCAGGACTGCAGGTACTCCTTTGGATCATCTTAATGGCTTACACCATAATTTGGAAACAAATGTTTGTTTTGATTTTTAATAGAGGGAGTACATAAGAGAACCAGAGCAGACTGTATCTCTTGCTGTCATAGTATCTTATCAGGCTTATTGCAAAGCTAATAAAATGCTGCAGCAGTCTCATTGCTAAGCATATCAATCCACAATCACATTAGATCCAACAGTTTTTCCATTGGAAGAAAAAATGTGAGACATGTTACACTTTGCCACAGGCTAACATTGATTCAGCTTGAGGAAACATTGAACATTTTCAGTTATACAGCAAACTTTAGGTACTGTCCAGATACTTCCCTGGCTCCTTACTCACCTCTGGGCCAAACTCAAATTCCTAGTCCTAATCTACTATTATTTATTTGTATTGCACTATTGATGAGACCCCTCCACAAATTGGGCCTCCATTGTGCTGTACATACATTGTTGAAGACCGTCCCTGCCCCATTGAGTTTGAAGTGTAAATAGATGAGGAAAAAGGGGTGGGAGAAAGGAGTATTAATCCCATTCTAAAGATGGAGAATAGAGGCTCAAAGTACATGACCTATCAACACAGCTGTGCTCCACAGAGCTGATGCATCTGATGAAGCTGGGGTTTAGATTATTGAGGAGTAGGGCATTCTTCAGTCTTTCTCGGTGAGGGTCTTAGATCCTGGCAATGGAACTTGCTAACACAGATCACCTGGAACCCTAGACTGACTAATCAGATAAAGATGCAAGGCCAACTCTTTTTGCCCCCAGTAACTGCACATTCCCATGCCCAATGTCCCATGGGAATCAGGAGATGATTTAATAATGATGTCTTAAATATACTGATATCTGCAGTGTTGTAGCTGTGTTGGTCCTAGGATATTAGAGAAACAAACATTAGAGTGAAGTAATAACTTTACTGAACCAACTTCTATAGGTTAATGATATTGTCATGTAGTGTCCTTGTGGTGGCTTCTGTTGGTGCTGTACAAGTGATAGGCATTGTACAAATCTGATTAATTACATTAGATACCCACGCTTCTTCTAGCCCTTACAAATCCATGGAAAGACTTCTGTGACAAAAAGAAGTCTGAGATTTGTCAGACTCAGTGAGCATGAATAACTCTTTTCTGACATGAACATATCTGTTCCCTTTAGGTGATCCATACAGACCGAGAGCAAGTTGTAACTGGAACTGCTGTGCCCTTTTCAGTGATCAAAACTCTGTAACAGTAATGTGAATGGCCAGCACCCTTCAACCTACCTCGAGACCTCTAGATAGACTTATGTGTAGTGCTGGGGAGGAGCTGGTGGTTGTGGTACATGTAGGTATCAATGACATGGATAAGGGAGAGGTCCTGGAGGCCAAATTTAGGCTGCTAGGTGAGAGATTGAAGTCCAGGACCTCCATGGTAGCATTCTCTGAGATGCTCCCAGTTCCATGTGCAGGGCCAGTTAGACAGGCAGAACTGCAGAGTCTCAATGCATGGATGAGACCATGGTATAGGGAGGAGGGGTTTAGATTTATTAGGAACTGGGGAAACTTGGGAAAGGGGGAGCCTATACAGGAAGGATGGGCTCCACCTAAACCAAAATGGAACCAGATTGTTGGCACTTAACATTAAAAAGGTTGTAGACCAGTTTTTAAACTAAGGGCTGGGGGAAAGCTGATAGGTGCAGAGAAGCACATGGTTCGGCCATCCCTTAGGGGAGGATCTATTAATAGAGAATCTCTATGTCCTAGTGAGGATGAGAGAATGGAAAATGATAAACTACAGGCAGGGTCTGAGCAGAAACAGTCAAATAAGAGTCCCACTATAGCTGGACTGCTTGGTAATAGCAACCATAATAGAATTAAATTTAATATCCCTGTGGCAGAAAAAACACCACCGCAGCCCAACACTGTAGAATTTAATTTCAGAAAGGGGAACTACACAAAAATGAGGTTAGTGAAACCGAAACTAAAGGGTACAGTGCCAAAAGGGAAATCTCTGCAAGCTGCGTGGAAACTTTTAAAAGACACCATAATAGAGGTAACCTATGTAGTCTGTAACCTATCATTTAAATCAGCTTCTGTACCAGATGACTGGAGGATAGTTAATGTGATGCCACTTTTTAAAAAGGGCTTCAGAGGTGATCCTGGTAATTACAGGCCTGTAAGCCTGACTTCAGTACTGGGCAAACTGGTTGAAACTATAATAAAGAACAATATTGTCAGACATAGATGAACATAATTTGTTGAGGAAGAGTCACCATGGTTTTAGTAAAGGGAAATCATGCCTCGCCAATCTACTAGAATTCTTTGAGGGGGTCAACAAGCATGTGGACCAAAGGGATCCAGTCACTATAGTGTACTTAAATTTTCAGAAAGCCTTTGACAAGGTCCCTCACCAAAGGCTCTTACGCAAAGTAAGCTGCCATGGGATAAGAGGGAAGGTACTCTCATGGATTAGTAACTGGTTAAAAGATAGGAAACAAAGGGTAGGTATAAATGGTCAGTTTTCAGAATGGAGAGAGGTAAATAGTGGTGTCCCCCCAGGGGTCTGTTCTGGGACCAGTCCTATTCAACATATTCATAAATGATCTGGAAAAAGGGGTAAACAGTGAGGTGGCAAAATTTGCAGATACAAAATTACGAAAGATAGGTAAGACCCAGGCAGACTGCAAAGCACTACGAAAGGATCTCTCAAAACTGGGTGACTGGGCAACAAAATGACAGATGAAATTTAATGTTGATAAACGCAAAATAATGCACACTGGAAAGCATAATCCCAACTATACATATAAAATGATGGGGTCTAAATTAGCTGTTACCACTCAAGAAAGAGATCTTGGAGTCAGTGTGGATAGTTCTCTGAAAACATCCACTCAATGTGCAGCGGCAGTCAAAAAAGCAAACAGAATGCTGGGAATAATTAAAAAAGGGATAGATGATAGGACAGAAAATATGTCGCCTCTATATAAATCCATGGTATGCCGACATCTTGAATACTGTGTGCAGATGTGGTCACCCCATCTCAAAAAAGATGTATTGGAATTGGAAAAGGTTCAGAAAAGGGCAACAAATTATTAGGGGTATGGAATGGCTTCTATATGAGGAGAGATTAATAAGACTGGGACTTTTCAGCTTGGAAAAGAGATGACTAAGGGGAGATATGATTGAGGTCTATAAAATCATGACTGATTTAGAGAAAGTAGACAAGGAAGTGTTTTTTACTACTTCTCATAACACAAGAACTAGGGGGGTCACCAAATGAAATTAATAGGCAGCAGGCTTAAAACAAACAAAGGGAAATATTTCTTCACACAATGCACAGTCAACCTGTGGAACTCCTTGCCAGAGGATGTTGTGAAGGCCCAGATCATAAGTGTTCAAATAAGAACTAGATAAATTCATTGAGAATAGGTCCGTCATGGCTATTAGCCAGGATGGGCAGGAATGGTGTCCCTAGCCTCTGTTTGCCAGAAGCTGGGAATGAGCAACAGGGGATGGTTTACTTGATTACCTGTTCTGTTCATTCCCTCTGGGGTACCTGGCACTGGCCACTGTTGGAAGACAGGATACTGGGCTAGATGGACCTTTGGTCTGACCCAGTAGGGCCACTCTTATGTAATGCACTTCCCTTCAAAAATGGGTGTAATTGCTGAAAGACCTAAACTTTGAAAACCTACTACAGAAAACATTGATTGGCTTTAAAAAAGAGAGAACTGAGAGTTAAAATGAGGATTACTCAAAGTAACTGTAAAATATTATAACTTATTTGTAAAGAAAGCAACCTACTGTATATGTTCTGATTCTTTGTCCAGAAAGTGATTTATAATAAAACAAATTCTTAATGTTTATTGAAAGTGCACGACTGTTTTCCTCTTCAATTTATGAGCTGTAAAAATAAGGTTAATGATGCTAATTTTAGGGTTATTATGATACACAAGTTTAACAAGCCCTCTTGCTGTGACAAGCAAAGGACTGCCTTCAACAGATCTCTCGAATATATACTTTGTCTCATTAATCTTCTTCTTTATTTGTTCTGGATCATCAGAAACCTAGTTTAGGTGTGATATATAAGGAAAAATCTGATATAAGTCTATTGAGGTCAATTCCAGTCTATCTTGCTCTAATGCTCTGTTGATCTGGGAAATCCTGTTCTGGATTAATTTAGGTATGAAAAGTCACGTTTAGCTCCATGTTGTGGTAAATCTAGTCTGTGTCCATCTGATCTGGAAAAAAATATTTCTGTGCATGTGTGGCTGGTTTTTGTGGGAGGAGAGTTAGGAAAGCAGAATCCAGGTTCATTAGAGACTAATGTGTTGGTCAAACTCAAGCCAATTCTGGTTCACCAGTGCTCTAGCCAGAAACTTATTTCTTGTCCATTTGAAAGTTAAAAAATATAAGCCCAAATTTTCAAAAATGGCTAGTAATTTTTGGCTCTTTTGGGTGCCAAACCTCAGACATCTCAAAAGTGCCTGGGTTTAATAAATGTGGATGCTCAACACTTCCTGAAAATCAGCTGCTACAAGATACCTGTAGTTGGGCACTTTTAAAAAAACTGTAGGTCCCATGATAAAATTCTCAAAAGCTTCTAATTGACTTAGCATCCCAATCCCAACTGAAAATCAACAGACTTAAGAGCTTTAGAAAATTTTACCCTAATTGCGTTCAGCCTAAGTTAAATTAGTACTTGTGTGCATAAGTTAAGAAAAGACACAGGCTGACAGACTAAATGTGTATTAACAATAAATACTGCAAAGCTGAAATGGAAGAGATAGGAAGCAGATGTAAGTACCAAGAGAAACAAGAGGGAGGATAGGCAAGAGCATATTTGACATTGATCTCAGGCTTGCTCAGAAGAGCCTTTTGTTGGTAGGGAAGCACAAAAACACTTACTCTTCTTTAAAGGGAAATTTGGCAGGATGGGTATGAAATTTAGGTCATACTACTTAAAAATGATGGCAATGACTAGTTAGAATCATTTACATATGCATTCCACTATCCATAGAGTTTGTACATTCAGTTAGTAGCCATCTTTACATGTAAAAAATCACTATACTCATTGCAATGACAGCCTTATCTCTAAACTACAAGATACACCAATGAACTCTTTCACCATGCACATGAGTAAAATATGCAGATCATGGGCTATGTAAATTCTATAATTATTGGTGAGGTATATATTGAAAAACGGCATTAGTTTGTCATATGATTCAGAACTAGGTTTTTATGTGAAATGAGTAATTAATTTTCACCTGTCAATATTTCCGTTAACTAACTGGATGAACTTGAATATAATATTTATGTAAATTATCTTGACAGACCATTTCCATGTTTCAAGGTGCATGCAATCATTTTAGCTGTAACATTCTTGATATGTATGAGTGTTTACTGCAGAAACCTTAACTGCAAGTTAGAGATTTTTTTTTTTTATTATTTAAAAAGAAATCTGAGAACGGACACTTAAAATTGGCTTGGCACAAGAAAATTTGTGCTGAGCATATCAAATTTTCTAAGCAGAAGCTTTGGGGAGTTCATGTATAAATCTTAAAATACTGAGGGTGAAATTTACCCCTATGCACAACTTACGTTCCTGGGGCATAAAGTTTTGTATTCAGGAGTTCCTAGAAAAGACTAGAGTTGATGTGCAGGTGGGCAGTCCTGTTGCTGTGACCAAGGATTCATAGGAATGTGTAGAGGTAAACTGGCTTAGAGGTAAGTCAGTAAACTCCTCTTCAAGGTTTATGTGCATAAAGCTTTCATCCTGAAGTGCTCAAATGACTGAGCTCTGTGCCAATTTGCTTGTAGAAGAACTTAATTTTTAAGGACCTCACTAGGAGCTGCTGACCTCTTCAGGCATTTCAGTGCCTCCCTGGTATTTCAGTCAGTGGCAACAGGAAGCTACAGCCAAGATGTGCAAATCCTGAAAAGACTCTAGTCTTTAGTTTTAAAATCTTTAGTTTTAATCAGTCATCTTTACAGCTAGAGTACGAGTGCCTGTTTTTTGTTTTTGTTTTTTAGTTGTCTGCTTCACAAAAAACACATTGACACTTGGCATTAATTGGCAAACTTGGCAAACAGGCCAAGGACTGAATGGGCATGGAAAGTGAACTATCCTTCCACATCAGGTCACTGTTCAACTATATTGGCTGGGATGGATGAGAGGGATGAGTTACTGCTGCCTACGCTGTCTGTGGATACTTGAATTTCTAGTTGTTAGCTGGATGTTTTCCACAACTGCAAGCATCAAATTAACTGTGCACAACAGTCACTTATGAAGCATGAATTTACTTATGAATAGTGCTTGGATAGAAGACCAGAAAAATGAAGATCCATCTGTGGAACACATGCTTTTTGAAGTTGACTGTTTCTTACCAGAATATACTACTTTCCATGTTTGTGGGATATGATACTTTAATTCCTAGGTCCTGTTTTCAGGGGTTTCAGTGGTTTATTTCTATAACCTTAATTCTGAATGTCCTGACTTCTTCTGTGCCAGTGAAATCTCATCCTTACTGTTGTAATGAGACAGGTTTTTGTGTTGAACTTGGTAGTAATGCCTATGTCAGGATTCATGAAGTGTTGCTTCTAAATTTCAACATACCTTAAAGTTAAGTGTCTCTTCACCTGCATGTATTTTACAAGAAGAATTCCCCCCTCTTTACTGAGAGAATATTTTATATTACGTAGAGGTTCCAATGGATTAATGGCAAGATAATGTGAGATAACAGAATACCTTTCAGCCATCCCCACTGTGGGATTTGTTATGCTCAATACAACTTAAATCTAATTTCATTTGCTCTGACATCCAGTCTGCCTCAGTTTTCAGATGCACACAGTTCTAGGGTTTTTTTACTCCACTAGTTAGGAAAACTGACATTATCTGCTTGTAATGGACATGTATAACAAGAATCCCTCTTTCATGAAACTATGTAGTTTTGGAATACACCATCAAAGAAATGTGACCTGTGTACACTTAAATCTACCTTGCCAATGTCTGTAGAGACTAGAATTAACATGACCCGAGTGATTCTGTGCTTATCCATTTCTGCACAGCATTTTTGGAAATGACATTCAGATGTATACAAGCAGAACATGTTATAGCAAAATGACCGTGCTGTATCAGTGGTTTACTGGGAAACCGAACTCTATATATTTGCTTTTCTTTCTTTTGCTTTTCAAAAGGCTGGTTTCTTTGGAAACATTTCTTCTGGTTATTAATGGGGTTTGATTTGAGCTTTACCTTATCTCTATGCCAAGAACCAAGGTACTCAAATTAACACACATTCCCATACTAACTGTTTGCTGTTTCTTCCAGACTTTGATCTTTCTTTTATTTTATCGCATTAATACCCATTCATTGCTGCAAGTAGAAGCCACCTATGCTGAAGCCTGAATTCATATCAACATCTGTCTTAAGGTTTTATAGTGCCACCCGTCATTGTAGTATCTGAGTACCTTCTTTTTAAAGGCATGAAGAAAATACAGTCCCTGAAAAGTGTCTTCCTCTGAGAGAGAACTCTAAGCATTTTAGCTAGTTTTAAGTATAGCCAACTGCTGTCTTCAAAATGTTGAAACAATATAAACACTTTTTAAAAACATTAAATTTTCACAATAAAAATGATAAATGTAGGGGCTGGTCTAAACCTAGCATGCCTGCCTGCATAAAACTAACAGGAAGTAGCCTCTAATGTGTTAATCTAGGTGCTGCTTTGTTTAATTCATTATGAACCAGAAGTCTTACTAACATAGGCAGCCGTCCCTGATGACGTGGTCCATTAAGCTGTACTTGAAAAGTATGGTAAATTCAGATGATTAGCAGATCCAGTAAGTTTTACAATGCCTTTCATATTCTGGATATCTCAGAATATTTTTCAAAGCAACTGTTTGGCTACATTTGCTTATACAGTCATTGCACTATGTTAAGAATTCAGTGCATGACCATGTAGTCTTAGTTAATCAAATCTACTTGAAAATGTTGGACAGGAAACTAGAAAAAAGACATAGGATATTTCTTTCAGATGAGCAGCCACAGAGACAGTCCAATGGGACCTCTGTTGCGTAAAACATCTCCTCTGAAGACTAAAGCACTATTCCTGTATGAGAGAGTTTTGTTAAATTTCCCCAAATGAGATGTCCATTTTCATCAGTTTCAGGGACTCTTTACGTATTAGGGCCAATTCCTGCTCCTACTGATGTCAGTGGGAGTTTGGCTGTTGACTTGGATGGGAGCAGCAGAAGGCCCTTAGTAATGAAGCAATGCCTAGGATTGCATATACCCTTTACATACAAATTACAGTTAAAACGGTGACTCCCAAATCCCAGGAATGTAAATGCTAATAAATAGAAAAGGAACTACAACTAAGAAATAAACAAGCTGAGCTCCTCTCACCACGGTATGCAACACTTGTGAAAAGGATCTAATATTGTCCTTGTTCCTTGTCACCAAACCCTCATAACATCTCTTAAATCACCTTCTCTCTCAACTGTGCTGTAGTTCTAAATAGTTCACAATTAATTCTGAATTCTCTCTATGTAAATCATGCCAAATACCATTAGCTGATATCCTTGAATTGGTTGTGCCTGGCCTTAGGGGCCACTAAAGGATAGGGTGAAGCAGTCAGCTGTCGTCTTTAGTAATAACTGTGGTACTTTAAGGACTAACAGCTAGACAATAAATAAAACTTTCAGATTTGCACTGAGACTAAGACTAAAGACAAGTAAGCATTTGCTTGCAGGTAAACATAGTCTAGAGTAGAAAAGTGGAAATTACTGCAGAAAAAGGAACAATAAAAAAAATCCAGTTATAGACAGGAAGTGTGGGCGTAACTTACCTGTGTGTACCTACTTTCAGCTTGTACAATAATTCTGAAGATTTCCTCTCTATCACTACTCCCTCTAAAAAGATGTGGAAAGTAAGGGGGAGTTCAATACCTGTTAGCATGACAAGAACAATAATTGAGGATATTTACCACTCCAGTGATGTATGTTTCAGGTGGCAGAGGGAGGAAAATCTACTTGTGCCATTGGAGAGTAAGTAAATTTAGTGTGGGTTATCATTAAGCAGCTGATTGAGTTACAATTGCCAATGCCAAATATCTTTTATGTATTCATCAGCAGTGCAGTAGATCTTACAGAAATCTTTCATTTTAATTTGGCAAACGTTTAGAAGGACCTTAGCAGTTGAGATACTGTTCTGTAGGATAGCACTGTGGAAAGGTAGGATTTCTTTCCTTTCATTCAGAATAAACATTTTATTTAAAAATATATATATATACACCCACGCATATGCATGTATACACATCTGCTTTGAGATTTTATTTTTTCCCTCTTCAGCACTCTGAAAATATTACTGGCATAGCAGCTGCTTTAATGTTTCTTTAATGAGAAGGAAGAGCTGACGGACTATAGTTTATCGGGAAAATAACTTTCATTCCATTTGAGTGTGTTGCTTTTTATGCCCAAATTGTGTTTTAATTAACTGTGACCTAGAGATTAAGCTGGTAAAATTTATTCAGATAAGCTGCAAAAAACAACGTACTGCAGGATTGACTAACATCTTTTTCTCCTATCTTTCCTATCTCCCACACTTTCCCCTTAACTATATCCTTCTGTTAACAATAAAGAAAACAATCTTTTTTTTTTTTTTTTTTAAACCAAGAAAGAAAAAGTAAGCTTTTCCACAGTGATAAAAATATTGTTGATTTTGCTGGCAAAGTAATTCACCAGTGGCTCATTTCCATCAGCTTTTATTTCACAGCAATTGTAAAATAAACCACTCGTAGCACATGCTGTTAATCTCTAGTCCCTGGGGGGTAACTGCTGTTACACAGTATGGGTCGTGTGCTAGCTAAAGTGTGCATTAAAAAGGTAGAAATTAATAGTACTAGCACTGATTCTAAGCTAAATGGTATTCAATGGGCAATGTAATTCCTTTAATGGCCCCGTACCAATATATAGTCTTGCAGGCTCCTTTTAATTTCTGATTTTCTATACTAACAAAAGTAAACTAAAAAAAGAATTTGCTTGTCACTGTAAATTCTGTAGACAAGATATTTAGGACAGAGCTGCACATGGTTGTTTGTCCCATATAATATTTTTTTTACATACATGCTTGCTTCAGTTTTTAGCACTTGTGATGTGCTGCAATAACGCTGTACCATACAGGAGAGGGTTAGTACTTTGCATGATGTTTAGCAAGGGCTAACTCATACTTACCTTGCTCGTGCTACTAATCCTAATTCAGTGGAACATCTTGTGTGAGTAGGATTTGGCCCTAAATCTACATGTCTCCAAATTTGTAACTGTGCAAGAAGCTTGGTAGTTATCTTCTCCTCAAAGGAAGTTTTAGTTAGATAAGAAATAAAACACAAGGCTGAATTTTTTTTGGTTTTCCATAATTTTTTGGGGGAAATTATCATTAATCAGTGTTTAGTCATATCTAGCAGCTTCCTCCTCCCCCCCCCCCCCCCGACTTTTATTTGACTAATGTTTTTATTCTATTTTTCACACTACTCCTTAGGTTCCTTTATTTTTGGTCTCTATAATATAGACAGCTATGGAGTCTAATAGGAAGGGATGACAAATGGAGAGGTAGGGAATCAAGACAAGGAATATGTATGCGAAGCTGTTTTTCTTGTTGCACTTGCATAAATTAAAAACTGAGGATCCTCTCCAGGGGAGGGAACTCCAATTATTAGGAAGAGACAGGTAATAGTTGTGGGGAATTCAATCATTAGAAACATAGATGGCTGGGTTTGTGATGCCTGGGAGAACTGCATGGTGACTTGCCTGCCTGGTGAGAAGGTTGAGGATATCTGGAGACATCTAGATAGACTTATGTGTAATGCTGGGGAGGAACCGGTGGTTGTGGTACATGTAGGTACCAATGACAGAGGGAAGGATAGGGGAGACGTCCTGGAGGCCAAATTTAGGCTGCTAGGTAAGAGATTGAAGTCCAGGACCTCCATGGTAGCATTCTCTGAAATGCTTCCAGTTCCACGCACAAGGCCAGTTAGGCAGAACTGCAGGGTCTCAATGTGTGGATGAGACGATGGTGTAGAGAGGAGGGGTTTAGATTTATTAGGAACTGGGGAAACTTGAGAAAGGGGGAGCCTATACAGGCTAAACCAAAATGGAACCAGATTGCTAGCACTTAAAATTAAAAAGGTCGTAGAGCAGTTTTAAAACTAAGGGCTGGGGGAAAGCCAACAGGTACAGAGGAGCACGTGGTTCGGACAGAGACATCCCTTCGGAGAGGATTTATTAATGGAGATTCTCTATGTCCTAGTAAGGAGGAGAGGATGGAAGATGATAAAATACGGGTAGGATCTGATGAGAAAGCTAAATGACAAAGTCCCATTTGGTCTGATCCAGTATGACCATTCTTATGTTATGATTTCAGAGGAAGTGGAGATGCTCATCAGCACTTTGCATATCTTTGGCAGTCTCAGGGATTTGTATTTTATTGTCAGAATATATTCAAACTCTTTCCAAAAGTATAAAATACCAAATCTAGCTCTTAGGGTAGGCAATGGCAAAACTCCCATTGATTTCCATGTGTGGGAGGATTGGGCCCAAAATAAATGGAACACTAGTTTGCAGCTTGGTATCTGTGAATAGAATCTCACACTCCTGCTCGGATCGTATCCCATGGTATAACATCAGAGCAGCTGAGCCAGCTTGCAAGGGTTAATAAACTCACTACTTCTCTACCTCTACTCTAACAGTAGATTTCTTCCCTCCTGGGGCAAAGAAGGAAGCAGGAAATAATTGTTAATTTGCCCTGTGTAAGGGGCAACACAGCTAGAGTAGACTAGACTAAATCATCTAGCCCTAACTTTTATAAATGGTAACTGTGGTGGAGGTTTTGAGGGAGAAAATAAAAGAAAATGCTAAATTCAAGCAAATACCCAATTAAAACTGACTGGTGGCTATGCTACCTTAGTTCCTGTCCATTTGGCGAGCCTTACTTTGAAGTTCCATTGCCATGCATCTTCTATAGCCAAAGACTCAGGGCATGGCTACACTTGCAGATGTAGAACGCTGGGAGTTAAACCAGCCTTCGGAGACTGCAGCAGGGAAATTGCTGCCATGTGTTTATACTGTCAGCTGCAAGCGCACTGACGTGGTCACATTAGCAGCTCTTACACACTGGGATAGCAACCACAATACACTGCTCTTTGTGGCATTGCAAGTGGCTGCAACGTGCTTTTCAATTGGGTGTGGGTGTGAGTGTGACAGGGAGTGTGTTGTGTGTATGTGGAGGGAGAGACAGTGTGATTTGGGGTGCTGAGAGTGTGTCAGCATGCTATCTTGTATGTTCAGACAGGGGCAGACCCCCTTCCCCCCCCACCCCACACACAGCATTCCACACTAATGGTTTGCTTTGTCCCGGAGCAGATAAGCATGCCAGCTGTCAGAAACGAAGCTTTGAAAGGGGATATCCGCTGATTTCAAAACAATGAGAAGAGTGGCCACTTGACTTCAGGGGATTATGGGATGTTTCCAGAGGCCAATCACAGCGCAGTAATGCAACATCTTGTCCACACTGACACCTGGGCATTTCAGCCAAGGCACAGCAAGCTTCATGCTTCTCGTGGAGATGGATTACCAGGAGCGCTCCAGCTGCAGAGTCCAGGCACTCTATGTGCCTTGCCAGTGTGGACACATCAGGAGTTAGGGCACCCGGGGCTGCTTTAATGTGCTCTAACTTGCAAGTGTAGCCAAGCTGTATGTGACTGTTGTTTGTAGGCTGGAATGTGGTGTTAGGCCTTTTCATTAAATGGATGTTTATGTACATTGATTACACATTTTTAGTGTGATGTTAGTTTTCCCATCTTCCAGCTCAGCCCCTTCTCTTTTTAAGAGTTGGTTTGGACCAAGGTTATGGAACTAACTGGTGTTTGGAAGTTAAACAAAGTGTTCCCCCCAAAAATTCTATTATCCTTAGACGGTAGGTTGAACTATGGTCCCTCACACTATTGGAGGTGGTCTCTTTATATCAGGGCTTAGCTGTGGTGCAGCAGTGTGGAGAAGGCTGCTGTATGTGTATGTAGGAAAAAAGACTTCAATTTTAGTTCTGTCATTGTGGAACTCTTTCCTGGGGCTAAATACTGAGCTGTATAAGCAGCTGCTGAGCTCTTGCTAGTATGATCTGACTTCAATGGGAGATCCAGGTGCTCAGTTCCTCTTGAGATTTTTGCCTCTCTGAATAAATCCACTTTATAAAGATGGGGATGGGGGGAAAAAGCAAATATACCAAAAGGCTAGTTACACCAGATTTACTATTACTACTTAAATTCTGCAGATGCTTTAACTAAAGCATTCCTTCCTACCAGGTCTCAGCCTCTCAAGCCATTCACACTAAAAGAACGTTTCAACTAGCACCAATCCACAGGCAAAAGAACAACCACAGAAAATAGTTCAAATTACTATTTCTGCTACCCCTGTGAAGTGCTGCTGTGTGTGTGTGTGTAATATATATTGTGACAAAGTTCCTCCTCTATCTTGGTGGGTCCTGCGCTTATTGGCGGATTTTCTTGCCTCAGATATTCACCATGTGGGTTGGGGAACAGCCCAGAGACCTTCCCCTCTGGAAGAACCCACAGTCCAGGTCAAGTGGGAGGTTTGGGGGGAACCTGGGCTCGCCCTCTACTCCTGCCTTAATTGATTCTAGAAGCTTCTTCTTAATTGGCTCCAGGTGTCCTAATTAGCCTGCCTGCCTTAACTGGTTCTAGCAGGTTCCTGATTACTCTAGTGCAGCCCCTGCTCTGGTCACTCAGGGAACAGAAAACTACTCATCCAGTGACCAGTATATTTGCCCTCTACCAGACTCCTGTACCCCACTGGTCTGGGTCTGTCACAATATATAAAAACCTCAGTACTGTTTCTTATAAGGGGATTTGTCTCTGCAAGCAGAAACATGTTCCCAGGACATGGACAATGGGAATTCAGGCATGCGGAAGCAAAATATCACAACATATTATTTGGACTCCAGATGATTATAGTACATTGTATTTTGCATATTATTATATTACTTGGCAGATACTCCTACATTTACCCCCTTATAGAGTTTCATGAAAGAAACACTTTTTAAATCTGTAGATATTTCTCATGACCAACATATATTGTCATAGTATTGCATGTGTAACCCCCATTTCTTTTTCTTTATTTCATGGTGTTTAGCCAAAAACACTAATTGCTGCTGTTTGTACTAGCTCTCTGAGAAGGTGGCAGTATAGAGCCTTGAGTGATTTCAAAGAAGTACTATTTCAGCACACTAGAGGGATGCAGGAAGTTGTTAACCATGCTCAGTAGCTGTGTAAAAGCTGATGTAGAAGGCCTCATTAAGTGCAGACATTTCTGCATGTACATACATAGCCTCATCCTTAGAAGCTGGAAGCTCCTGACCAGTCAGTAGTGAGTTATGTCAGGGGTACAAAACTGGCAGCTATTTTGAGCACCAGTCAGATTCAGCCCAGCCCTGTAGGGAGAAGATAGAGCTGCCAGGGGTAACCCTCACTGATCTTTGGGTGGATCTCAGAACTATTTCGAACTTGTGCAAAATTACAGGAGAGATTGAGACTGGGGGAGGAGGACATCACATAGGAGGAACTGCAGGCTGGAGGCCAAATGTCTTCATGCAGTGTACTCAATCATTGAACCACAGACTGTGTGAGAGCCTAACAGCTACAGTAATTGTCAAGTGTTCTTATTTGAATTGTGCGTGTGCTCAGTTGTGTGGGTGCTGAAATAATTGGCAGTACAACTAAATATTTTATTTGTCAATATACTACCCAGGATGAGCCGACATGAAAGCAGAAGATCTGATTGTCAGAAGTCCCAATCTCTCTTTATTTTGCAAGAGGACACACACACACACACACACACACACACACACACACACACACACACACACACACACACACACACACACGCAAAATAAATACAGAGATTGGGACTTCTGACAATCAGATCTTTTGCTTTCATGTCGGCTCATCCTGGGTAGTATATTGACAAATAAAATATTTAGTTGCACTACATGACCAATTATTAATATAGGGGTGTAGGCCTTGTGTATTTTTTTTAAAGGAAAATAAATCTATATTGATGTTAGTCTAGCGAGAGTGCATTGTAATTGTTATGCTGTAATGGCTTATCTTTGTAGGGTTACTCATAAAAAGGAATTTGAAATAATTATGTGCATAACTGTCTTATGGTAAAGACTGGTACTGGATTCCTAAGAAAAGAGAGCGTGAATCATATTATAACTTCCACTTTTAGTATTTGGAAAGATTCCTATAGAAAATCCAGCTGTAGTCTCTTGCGAGGATAGGAATTCATGGTCTGTGCAAATATTTTAAGTCAGAGAGAGGAACTCTGTAGCACAGAACTAGTCAGTAAATTGACCTGCCTCCCATCTACACAATTACATGTGTGTCCCTTGGCTTCCTATTTAAATGCCAGACATGGATTTCCTTTTAAAATGCTACTGAACCAAAAGCTTTATTTTGCATATGTTCAATTTAAATAATTTTGAAGTCAAGCAGCAGCTACGTTTTCAAGGTCTCAGCATGGAAGAAGGCATCTTTCAGTATGCTGAGATATTTTCATACTGCATAAGAAGGCTTATACCGGGTTAGATGAATGGTCCATCTAGCCCAATATCTTGTTCTCAGACAGTGACTGGTGCCAAATGTTTCAGAAGGAATGAACAGAACAGGGCAATTTATCAAGTGATCATCCCCTGTCGTCCAGTCCCAGCTTCTGGCAACTTTTTGGGGTTATGTAATTAGACCTTCACCCATCTGCTAACCAAACTTAATCCACACTTGTTTTGAATTCTGAAAAAATCAAGTTGTTTTATTTTTTTAATTTTATACACTCATGTTTCAGTTCTCTTGTTCCCTGACAGGCCCAGAAGTGCTGAAATACTAACCAGTCCATGATGTTTCTGAGTCAAAGTGGGTGAGGTAATATCTTTTATTGGACCAATTTCCGTTGGTGACAGAGTCAAACTTTCAAGGTACACAGAGCTCTTTCTCACGTCTGGGCATTTCTAGCATAAGTAAGAAAAACAAAAAAAGAAATCACACTGAGAAGATTGCCCTTGTGTGATGTCGAGCCCACTATTAGAGAGAGGAGGTTGGGATAAATACTTTAGCTCTTGGGTTCTCCTTTTATATTTTCTGAATCTTTTGAAATTAGTCACTAGCACAGTATGGGCCTGATCCTATTTAAGCCAATGATAATATTGCTATTGACTTAAATGAAAAATATATTGGATTATAAATGGTCAGTTTGTAAGGACTCAGTCAGTTTGATGAAACCCAAATATCCAGTATCTACCCGATCCTAAGATTTTGTGTATGTGTATATCAATATTTAATAACTCATAAGAGTGTGTGACAGTGGGGCCTTCATCTTCAGCTGGGATCCCTGCTGGTTTTTTTCTAAGTACAACTTCCATTTATGTCAATGATATTTTTCTTGCGCAAGAACAGTGTAAAGGACCACAGGACTTGGTCCATTGTTAATTATTATCTTTTGTGTTGAGGAGAGAAATCTTGTTTGAGAGAAGAGAACATTAACTTGTCTATGTGAATTATTTATCAAGCCAGCTGGTGTTAATGTTTTTTAATGGTGCAAGTAGTCCATCCCAAAAGGTGTTCAGTTGATTACACAATCCAGAGTCTAGAAAGATTGATCTCTTAGTGCTAAAACCAAACTTGTCTAAGGGACTTTGCTGTTTTTATAGTCGTGAATAAAGAATAATGACTAACTATAAATAATGCAAATTATACAAACTTCAGAGGCATCATCATTCCAAGTTGTCATGTCTGCTGAACACATCTGACACAAATGTTTTTAAAGTGGTTGTTAGGGAATGTGACTTTTATTATTAATCCTTTTCTTTCTCTGCCAACTCCCTTAACAAAAAGCTGCTGTTTCCAAGTATCTTTGAAATAGGTGGTATCACATGTAACACAAGTGGTGCCTAAGAACATCAGATGGTAAATCCAAGCATATTAATTACATCATTAAAGTAACATTTGGTATACCACTGAGATACATTACAATAACAATAACCTTCATGTATAATAAGATGCACAGCCAGCATGTAATGCTGTAGTAGTACACAACTGAGAGATTCCATACCATCATTTCATGGGGTAATTGAATAGTCAGAACCAACAAAGAATGATATTGCCATAAAAATGGACTGACCTATTTTGTGTGTGTGTGTAAAATTATAGATATAAAAATATAGTATGTGCACATATGTACTGTGTCACTTGGAAAGCCAGCTAAACTGTTTCAGAGAAGGCAGGATTGCTTGGTTACATCTGTTGAAAACAATTTGTGCTGTGTATGGGAGCTCATGTCAGTATAGTAATTACCACAACTGAGATAAAGCCTGTGCTAAATGTCATCTGCAGCTGACACACATGAAGCCAAGCATTATTAAATGGTTGTTATTCCGAGAGTGCTTAGCTCTACTTGTGGGGTAGAGACATTTGTCCTGACTGTAAAACAAACACAAACAAAACAAGAACAAAGAGGAGGCAACTCATAGGGAAGAGAAAAAACAGCCAGCTAATGGAACTAATCAAGTAGAGAGAGAAATTTCAGAAAGACCTAATGGCAATTCCTACCAGTTATGTTAAGCATTCCTTCTGCTACCACAAATTGCTTACCAGTCTTCAGAATGCAATTTCCCACAATATGCTCAAAAAAGAGCTGTTCAGACTGGTGACGACAGAAAATATTAAACATAACATCTCAATAGCTTGCCTGATTATGAAGTGTGCACAGATCATGCAACTTTTTAACACCACTGCTTCTGGAGGGGAAGGAAGAGATGACAGTCTTTCCATAGCACTCTTGTGTCACTAGTTCTCTGTATTTAAGCAATTTGATTTTTTTTTTTTAAATCATCCTCCGAGACACAATCCTGAAGAAATGTAAATAGGGAAATAATCACCACACAGAGGAATTTAGTTGTTACAGGTGTGAAGGATGCCTTTGTGGATCTAGCAAATGGTTGGAACTCAGGAAATTAGTAACTTTCTGGGTCCACTACAAAATTTTTGATGGTGAGCATTCCCACTCACTGGAATGTAGGAAAGGAACCCACAGGAGTTAAGTGGTCAACCACCATTGTATATCACTGAGAATTGAGCACCTATCTTCCTGGGGGTCCTTTGAAAACTTTCTGCCTCAGTTCTTCCTCTGTAAAAGGGAATAATAAGGCTCCCTTTCTCCCATCTTTGGTTTGTGTAGGAAAACCATCTATTTAGATTGTAAACTATCTTGTTTGTGTAATACCTGGCACAATAGAGACCTCAGGTGCTACGTGTAATACAAATAATACATGATCATACCATATTCCTGTGCCAAGCAGAGGGAAAACTGGATGTTGAATGGTGTCATTAGGATGAGTACTTTATTAAGTACAGATGGAGAAGGAAGAAGTACAAGTAGGGCTGTGCCAGAGTCTGAGTGCTATGTAAAGTAGGAACAAGTATTAACATGTTAAGACCTTTCTATCTTTCTGAAATTTCTGTGCTTGGTAAGTGGAGCAGACAATGATGCTTTTTGAGTATTTTAGATTTCATGTCGGTAATGTTTTTTTTCCTTGCATGTTTTTGCTATGATCCTGGGGCAATTAATTAAAAATTCTGTTCTGAATCCACTAAAACTTCATTTGGAGTGTCAAATAAGGGCATATTTGGAGCATACCAAGGAAAGTGCAGGCATGGGCACACAGAATACACAGAGGGCTATGGGATGTACATTTTACAGCAGGCTGCAGTAACAAACTTGACAGGAATATAAGATTACACACAAAATAACACATAAGAACATGCTGCTTTTGTCAAGTATATCAGCCGTTAACAATAGCAAAGTAGTAGGTCAGGTAGGGTTTCCCTTTGCATTGTGGGAAATCTCTTGCTGCTTTGAGTAAACTACACTATTCCTGTTGCTTAACTCAGAGAGAGAGAGACCGACCTCCTTGCTTAAAGTGGGAGAGAAGAGGAAGGACTTGTAGGTAATGATGTGTCAAAATCAAGAGGCAATGCCTTTTTCAGTATGTAACTAAGTGGAAAAACAATTTCCCTTCTCTCTGTTATACCAAGAATGCTTCACAACAGGAGGCTTTAACTACATGTTCAGTGCTATAATGTTGAGCATAAGAAACCGGAATCTAAGCAGCAGCACTGTTTGTAATGAAAGGTTTATGTACACTGATGCCAAAACTCTGTAAAATAGAGATTAAAAAACTACAAGTTTTGGAAATATTAAAATACTAACTACTTTTACTTCTACAAATAAATACAATGATATATTATTTGTATAAGTAATGTATATATTTCTGTAAAATGCAACCATCCATAGAATTCTTCCCTATCTAATGATCTTTTAAAATTTCCCAAATGTGTGCTGTTCTGATATAATGAGAAAGATTAAATATTTGTTTCAGGTAATAAACTTTGCAAAATTATTTTTGACATTGTGGGTTAAACTTGGAATTGTTTAACCCACGATGGAAGAACACAGATACCTTCAGAAATGTCTGTCAGAAGCTTTTAGAAAAAAATGGTGTATGCCAAAACAACATCTCAGTCTGAAATCACATCCTCTAATCACCTTTAAGTTTTCTTTTACACCAGAGGTTGCTGACATTTATAGGATTTAGGACAGAAGAGGGAGGGAAGCAAGGAAGGAAATCTGGTGTGCGTACCAGGTACAGAACAGAGATATAGGGTACATAATTTCTGGCCAGTAGGCTTGCCATATTTTAGCCAAGTTAACAAATTGATAGTGCACTAATGGTCTGTATAGTGAACCTCTTCATTCTATAATATATTTTTCTGGCATTATAGTGGCCAATAGGATGATAAACTAGTACTTTATACCATAAGATGCTTTTTACAATATGGTTGCTTTGCTAGCCCTAACATTTTTTGTTTTTGTTTACTTTGTCTCCTTTTCAGGTATGCCATTTTCCATATCTGTTTTACACAAACTTAAACTGATCCAATGTCATGGCTGAATGTAATCTTAAACTGATTTACATATTGAAACAAACATACGTGGACCCTTTGCCTATAGCATGGCATGAGGGGGATAGGAGTACTACTGATCTGAAAACAAACATCTCGATTTGGTCAGATAATTGTCAGGAGTAACATAAGGAGACATCATTTAGGAAGACTTCTGGTGTACTTAGGTTAGTGGAGGGTGATTATGAACTGGAGATGACATACTTGGCCACCAAGGCTGATAACTCTGCTGTTATTGCTTTTGTACTCTTGCCAGCTGCTCTCCGGATCAGCTGGCAAGATTCTGTCTGGAGGAGAGCCCAGATAGAACCTACCCATCTGACATATACATATGGTAACAGCAGGGGCAAAACAATAGGCCTTAGTGGACAATTTCAGTATTAGAATATTAAGTGTTCAAGATACAGCGACAAATCAAGTAAACTTTTATAGGAAAAACTGACAGTGCTTCTGATCCAAACAACATGCTGAGCAACAATGCATGATGAATCGGTTATGAAAACACATGGAATAAATACATTTAAAAAAAAAGTAAATAGCCTCATTTAAAACTATAAATAGGATGGGTGGCTTCTATGTAAAAAGAAAGGAAAAGATTATAAATAAGGGGCCCAAAAAGCCATATTAATTTTAAAAAATATTTTTAGGTTTTTTTACAGTATGCAGATACTGTTTGATCTACTTCTGGGTTTTCTACAGTATTATTTTTTTTCTATAGTGCCTATAAAATATTTAAGATGGTAACCAACCATTAGTATAAATTATTATGGCATATGGTAAAATTTCCATGTCTTTGAATCTTCAAATTCAGTTTGGAAGCCTCTCCAAGAAGGCCACTCTAATTCAACCACAGACAGTTGGGCTTCATGCAGGAATTGCAAGAGGTCAGACTAGATCATAATAGTCCCATCTGGCCTAAAACTAGGAAATTAGTGCTGAATATTTTCAAAGGGCCTCTAAAACAAATGTCATGGGGAGCAAATTTTGCATCCTTAGTCACCTCAGCAAAATTCCTGAAGATTGGCAGGTGATCGTAATTGTGGGAAATGTCATTAGTTCAAACAGCCCAATCCATTTTGTTGTCTTAATTTTTAACAGAGAACTTAGCTGAGCATATTGAAAACTGCAGAAACAAGCAAATATTGTTGATGTTTAACCAAATTTGAATGTAGTGAACTTCGGACAAAAAATGGTGTAAGTATTAGTCCTCAGTTTTTGTGGACTTCATCAGTAGGGTACAGTAAGGTGCGTCAGGGATGCCATAGTAAGATCCATTATCTATCTATCCATTATCTATGGAAAAGGTGACTGTTGCCATTAACACTCTTAATAAAGTGTACTAACTGTTGTCAGTACTTTCCATTACTGTTTGGACAGTAAATTAGAACTTGCTGTTTAAACAAAGATTTAGTAAGCTCACTAATGTGCTTTTAAAGAGGAAATACATGACTTAGAACCTGAGGTAAACCATTGCCATCTGCCAAGTTTCACAGAGAAGTGTCTACTATTTTTATAACATATTAAAAAGTGGAACAACATCAAGTTAACTCTTATACAAAAATAGGTCAGGAACAGATTGTGACATGTAATAGACACTAAATTACTTTTCAAAGAATAGAAGTAATGGAAACCTAAGAAGTCTTTGCTATTATCCAGCCAGTAAGTTGTTTACTTGAGGAGTATGTCTTTGTAAGGGCAAGGCACTAATTCAGGGTAGGAAAGTACTCAGTAGTACCATCTATTTTCTCCTTTCCTTTTCCTATTAAAAAAACCCCTCTACTTCTCTGCCAACATTGTCTGGAGGAGAGAGCCTCTAGAATGTTGTCCACACTCAGAATTCAGATAGTGGCTTTAAGATCCGCACACCTCTAAGCATGGTGCTCTTGGTCTGAGTCCTATGCCTATTGGTAGAAGAGGAAGTTTGACTATGTAAGGAATGCAAATTAATAATTCACAGTAATTAATGGGGACACTACTTGACAACTATTATTGGATAGATAGAGGTAATCAAGAAGCAAGAAGTGATTTTTTTTTCTGTTACAGGTCACCTTTAATAAAGTTTTCATTATGCTTATAATTGTTGATGAAAAAATATGCAAAATTAAAGATTAGACATTATTTCTGTGCTATTAGTGTTTATAAATATGAGTAATATGAACTTATGCAGCTTTTTCCTCTGATCTCAAACTTCTCTAAAAAGTTGTGTAAACACTATTATGGCTATCTTACAAATTAGGAGACAAACACCAAATTTAAGTAGTGCCCAAGGCCACAAAACAGAGAGAGTAGCAGAACTGGGATCAGAACTCTTGTCCTGACTCCCTGTTCTTTACAATAAGTACTACACACATTAATTCTCATATTTTATTTAGTTAATATAAATGTGCTGAGAATCATTTTAGGAATATAACAAATAATGCAGCATACAAGAGATCTAGCATAAGTCATAATTCCACTGGTGCGGTTTATCCTAGGCTGTTGCATCATAAAAACACTATTTCTTGTCTGGCTACATTAAATTTTAATGGCCTGCTGCTGGTTTTAGGAATAGAGTCAAAATAGCTCAGTCTTCTATACATATAGTTCTAAATTTTTTTTAAAAAAAGACGATCTGCTTAATTTCAGCTTTAATGTACTTTGCAAATGGAAAATTGTTTTGAAGGGGGCTGGACTTATGACCTCTCAAGGTCCCTTACAGCCCTACATTTCTATGATTCCATATTAAGTGGAAATCTGAGCTGTTGCAAATGGTCTTTCAAAATTAAATCCATATGCACTTGTGCTTTCTTTAATACAAGGAATACAGGGATATTTAAACAGATTGAAGTTTTGACTGACTCTTCCAAACCTCTACTTTTTATATTTTTGTCTAAAATCATATAATAAAAATAGAAAAAAGGTCATTTTTTATTTTTGAACAAATTTGTCTGTTATGGAGTCAGAGACCAGACTAATATCAAAGAATGATCTATTGAGCTCATCTTGAAATAAATTCTCTGAATTATAGTGTGTATGGATGCTTATATCATGCATCATATTTTCATAAACTTGAGTAAACTGAAATATTTCAAACTTCAGAATGTAACTAAATATCTGGCTATTAGTACTAACAACACAGAAGTCTTTCCCTGAGGTTTATCATCAAACCTTGTGAATTGTTCCTGATTCAGATCACTGGATTACAGCAGGAGGTGTGTGAGAGCTATGTAATTTCTAGAATTGCTTTTTTGGCTCACACAATGAGAGAAAAAAAGTAGGAAAGTGAGGATTTGATCAAGCCACAGACAAAGGGTTAAAAAGCCCTGTTGCCCCATCAAGCAATTGTTGATATTTGAGAGAAACTTTCTTTTGCAAGTCTGATTATGTAGACAGTGGTTCAAATTCAGGGTTTGTGGCCATTTGCTATTAATAAAGGAGGCAGATAAGAGCTTTATATTCTACTTCTGCTGCCTGACAACACAAAAACACTGTCTTCATTCCTATCTGTGAAGTATGAACTACCTTGTTAGCACTAAACATTGAAAAAAATTCAATCAAAGAAACTGTGTTAAAAGAATGTTCCTTTTGAAGAGGAAGTCAGAAGACAATAGAAGCCAAAGTAAAGTTTCCACATGTGTACTTATCTCCAACCCATTGTTCTTATGCATTATGATACATAGCCAGGTCCCTGGACCTGCTCTGGTGGCAAAAAGTAGCCGGAAATGATACAGATGTAATCCCCTGATTATTTTCCTGGGTATGCCACCCCCTTCTAACTTCCTGAATAGAGAGCATGCTCAAAGGACAGAAGGAATAGCCCAAGTGCTACTGTGCTCCAGCAATCTCTAGCTACCAGAACACCATCTTGGGCCCATAGGCAACCAGAGGTAATTTAAAGCAGGCTGGTGGCTGCTCTAAGTTACACCAGGAACTATGCCAGTGCTGAGCTAGTCCGAGGGAAGGGGACTTGTAAAGGTGGTTTCAAATTTTCATTAGGCTCTTGCTGCTAACAAAATATTTGAAAAACCTACATAATGTTCATTATGCAGCTTTTAATATAGTGAACTACACTGAAAGGCCATCCACTAATTCTCAACTTTCTGCATTGCTGTATGATGACTGGGGTTCACTTAACCAGCAGTTTCCTCTCACACTGAAGTGAGGTGGTTCTCACAAGTTTAAGTGCTAACTTGACTTTTTGAATGAAGAACAGAAGTTCAGGTTTTTCCTCAGCAATCTCCCCTTCAGTTATTAATTTTGGTGGCATGGTCATTCTTCCTTGCTGATATCTCTGGGCACCTAAATTACTGAACTCTTCTCACCAAAGGCAGAATATAGATATATTGACCATCTGTAACAGAATTTGTGGAAACTGTTTCCCCAAAGCAAAGGAAGAACTTGTCATTTTCAGATTTCATCAAGGGAAAGGAAGAGACCATCTGAATTGGGAACCTGTAAGTCAGCACAGGAAGAATTTCAGGCCTAGCTGTCACACTATTTTCCTAATTACCCACAGAGGAGAAAGAAGTGGCTACCAACCCCTTCATCCAAAATGCTACTAACTGGCAGTACCTGGCCCACTGTGTAAAAAAAAAACAAAAAACTCCGGCAGTGCTCTTTTGACAGCTGATTTTTTTTCTAGACAAAACTTAACAAATTTTAGCTGAGTCTGAAAAAAGAGAGCATAGCATTTCATTGCAGAAGCCTTAAGTTCTCTTCTCGTTTTCATTCTTGTTTTTGTGACTCAAGTTAGTTTTTTTTTTCTCACCACGACTGTAGACAAAGAATAATTGTCTGATCAAAAAAGTACTTTAGGCAGTTTCCTCACTTCAACCCTAGTGTCACCAAGACAGGCTCATCCATGACACTGTGCCTGAGTATACTACAATTTTGATACCTTCTTTATAATTAAAATGTCAAAAATAGTTATTTTTGGTATGGTTATTGTTTCTGGGCCACGTCCTCAGCTGTTACAAATCAGCATAGCTTTATTACAGTCAGATGTACTGCCGTTGAAAATCTGGGCCTCCAAATTTAGTTTGCTCTGGATTAGAAGTCTTGGGGGAGGGTATTACAAAATATTTCTTAGTCTGGAAGGGAGTCACATGTTGGGGAACTCTGTAGACAGATCTCATTGCCTACAGGTGTCTGTTTAGTTCTTTTCTGAATTGAAGGTATCACTTTATCTCTGTCTAGAAACAAAAAAACCTCCCAATTGTGATATCATTTACATTATGGCATAGCTTTTTTCAAAAGCGGTGGAAGGAAATTCCCTCTCAAGTTACTTAAAACTAAATTGGGCAAATCACTGGAGTATCTAGTATAGGGATCAGTCCTGCAATATATATTGCTTATAAGGCCTTTTCCATCTCTAAACTTCTGTGTTCTATTACTCTGTCTTGAGAATTGATGAAAAAAATGAATATTCTGTCCAAAAATGATTTCTTTCCCTTGGGAAAGAGATTTCCTCAATACTCTTCAAAGTTCAATAAATGTCACTCAAAGATTAAAATTAATCTCCTTGTAAAACAAAATGGTCCAATAAAAACCACCATTAATAGAAATAAACCCATGAAACTTGCAGTTATTTAAGTCTCAGTTATAGTGTCTTTCTTCAAGAGGATCAATCTAAAGTCCTGCAACAAATTTCTACCCTACTTGCATAAATGCACTTGGGTGGGGAAGAAAGGGGACCCTCTACCACCTCTGAGAACCTGGCAGGATAACAGGATACCAGACTCACCTAGCAGAGGGACCCCAACTCTCACACCTAGCTCTGTTCCACAGCTCTGAGGAGGCATGTGTGAGGGAATATCCACTGTTTATATGCTGCATTAGTAGCATGGCATTAGGGAGGGGTGAATGCTGCTCCATCTTAGAACACCCACAAGGTGACTCCCTCAGGGTGTTCCACCCTGGTACCCAGAATCGTCCTACACCATGCATGAAGAATGACTACAGCTTTGTTCCCCTTTCTTGTAGTGACACCTGAACCCCTTGCAAGGCCAGAATTTTGTTCTTAGTTTCTGTTTCCAAGATATCTTTCTTTAGAAACTCTGCTTTCACATTTCCTACCTGTGCCAGCACATGTCTGTGATGTAGCTGGAATATTTTGGGGGAACATCTGAGTGGCTCAAATAAACAGAGATGTATTTCTTATCTTACCTTTTTTTGTAAGTAAGTCCATTGCATTGAACTCAAATAGATGATGCAGTGATAAGTTCTCCAAAATGTTGGGCTTGCTTGGAGTACTAAATCTCTTCCACAGCTAAGCTATAATGTTAAAAGTACAAATAAAACCTCAAGAAAACATTTTTAAAAATCTGAAATAATTACAGTGCATCATAGTGAAAGGTTCAGTTTTGTAACATTCAAACTGAGGCAGAACTGGCAAAGCAGTTCTCTGAAGTATAAAATCTCACTGAACAAATGCAACTGGCTTTGTTGGAAGTGCCTGCCACATTGCTCTTAGTATGCCGAATTCTAACCATAGTCCATAGAGGAGAAACCTAAGCCAGGGTTTTACTGAAGTGAGTGGAGCATCTCCTGGAGAGTCCAAAAGCAAGAGGCAGAAAAGAAGTCACACTTTTTTGGAGTCCATTTAAAACAATTTTAAATCCCCTATTTAGTCTGAGACTGGCCTACACTTTCTAATATATTGCAAGCATTCCTGACTGCATTTTTCCCGATTCCTGGACTAGAGCTGGGTGAAAGTTTTTGGCTGGAACTTTTTTGGGGGTGAAAACTGCAGATATGGTGACAGTGAAACATTCTGCAAATTCATGTGTGTTGTGCAAAATTGTTTTGACTTTTTAAAAAAATAGTTTAAAAGTCAATATTTTGATTTTTCAATCCAAAACAACTTTGTTTCAAAACTTTATTTTCTTAAACGTTTAATACTCAAAATCTAAATAATGTTTTGTTTGACTTCAGACTATTCCCTCCTCCCTCCCCAATTTTTCTGAATTGCCAGCAAATAGAAAAGTCTGTTATTCGTTCAGCTCAAACCTTGTGCCTTAGCCATTGCCTGCTGAAACAGTCTGATGTCATGTGGTTCACTGTGAAGAGGAAGAAGTTAGTATTGTTCCACCTGTTTAAGGGTAAAGGGTCTGGGATTGGAAACACTACAGGGAGTACATGAGGCTAGAGAGCATGTGAACTATGAAATCCCTACATATGGTGAAAATAAGTCATAAAAGCAGGGACTCCTATGGGGAAAAAATACATGGTGACATAGGCTATCTAGAAAACATCTTGCATCCAAAAGCCTCTTGTTGTTAAAGTGTCTAAACAAGTAGGAAAACAAGGCCCCAGTGTACGACAGTACTTGGTGAATTTTCCATACAATGTACAAAATTGAATGCCTCAGAGGCTTTTTTTCAAATTTACCCATTAAGTTGATGTGCAGAAAATGAATGGAGTCCACACAGTGAGTCCTTGAGTCAGATCTTTTGTCTGTACAGACCATTCACCATATTTAATAAAAAATGAAAGCAAATGTGGTCTTGAAAATACCGGAAAAGAGGGCAACACTTGCTGTGATGGTAGATACATCCACAATTTCAGGCAGATACTCAATCCTGACACTGGGATTTAAGGCAGTAGTAAGTGTCTTTAGATTCAGCACCATTCTTTCTTACTGGAGCTCATCCATCTGACTGATTGTTGCACTTCTTCTGGATTGTATGAGGTGCAATCAATTCACTGAACACTGCAAAGCTGCTGGATTTCCTTACCATCTGATGGTGTATCTGTCAATCTGGAAAAAAAATCTGGAATAACTGCTGGTTTATTAATCACACTTCCAATCTCTTCATCTGGTATTATTGTAGTCACTGACTCGTATTTGCTGTTGGAGACCTGGCCGAGATGTCAGTGCAATGACTCTCACGTGAGTACTCTGACAAGTTTTGTGCCCTCTGCAACTTCTCTTCCAAATATAAGAGAGAACATTGTGCCTGTGCCAAGAGTGGAGATGCAGCTCAGCACCACTGGCATGATCCCAGACATCTGCTGGATGGCCTCAAGTCCATTGAGGCCATCTGGAATGCATAACCTGCTCTTCAGAAGCACTAAAGTAAAGCTTCTGATGACAAGATCAAAGATGCAAAACAATGGATGGCTCTCTAATGTGCTGAAGAGGCAGAGCAGACCAACCCCCACATGTCGTTTTATGATGCTAATTATAGCATGGAAAATGTATTGAAATTCATCCATCCTAGACCGTTTTGCCAGACCCTGACAAACAATATGGTACTCTGACAAGGACATCAACACCTTGACATCTGTGTCTGATATGTGTGCAGAATTTTGAGCTTAATGTGGCTATATGTGTTTTGGGCACAAGAGAAATCTCTGCAAAAGATCTAACACGAATGACATGGAAACAGTACAATTGTCCCGAGCCTAGAAAGATTGTGGAGGGACTGATGTGCCAAAGGACTTGAGAAGACTGACAACTGCAATTGCAACAATTCTCATTTCCACAGCTGGATTGAGAGAAGATTCAACACCACAAATAATAACATACATCCCATTCCCTCCAGCCTCTTGGTTATAAGCCTGTCTGCACTGGTTTTGTGACTCACGTTGAGACACCTGTCAGCAAGTGTGATCCAAGAAAACACCAGAGTATGGCTTTAGAGTGAACGGTAATCAGTTGATGTCACTGCATTGGAAGAAAAAAAAAAAAAGAGAGAAGCAATCACAATCTACTTTGAGTGGCTTATTTTGGTATCTATCTCAAATGGAAATAGTGTGGTGTATGGGTGGAGCTTGGAAGAATACCATTTATTTTCACTCCTCTCCCCAATTTGAACACACAGTATTTGTAGTGTTTTATATCAGCATTAAACAATGTACATACTAGTATAAGATTTCAGCCTTTTAGTGGCATAAGAAAGCAGCGTGTGTGACCAGCATGTTAGTATGGCAAGCATCAAGCCATTAGCTGATTGTCAAGATCTCTTCTTTGTTTAGTAAACTCTACTTCACTGATACACCATATAAGCATTGATGAATAATCCTAAAATAAATGAGACCTAAAGGTTCTGAAAGAGGCTATTTTATTCAATGTTTTTAACACTGAGGCTGAAACAGAGATTTCATCTGAAGTGGCAGGATTACATCCTCAGTCTGTGTAACAGAATATAGCTGGGAATTGTTCCTCCCCTTCAATGAGGAAAAAAATACTGACTAGTAGGACAGGGTCTTTGACAAATTGATACCAATTTGCTTGCTTAACATTAATCTCTCCTTTTAGTCTCTGTTTCCTTTGGTAGGCAGATGCCAGTATTTTGCTATTATTTTAAACAAACATAATTAAGCAATGGTTCAGTGACTTAACTTCATGGACCAGATTCTGATTCCTTTCACTGTGGTGAGTTCAGTGGTTTTACTCCAGATTCACACCCAAACAAGGTCAGAGTCTAGCCTGATGTGTGTTAACTTTGATAAAAACTGTCCAGTGATCAGAGCACTGAAACCCTATGTGTTTCCAGGTCACTCTTTAACAGAGAGCTCCACAAGAGCTTGACACTTGAGTATCTAGGAATCTATATGAATAAATGAATATCCCTTGCAAATCATGGGACCTTCTTGACAGGAAAGATATGAAGACTTGTAACTGGACTGTAATAATGAAGGCTTTTCATGGATCCACTGTATTACAAACAATTCTTCTGCCTCACATTTATTATGCTGCCCTTGTCTGTTCTACATACCTAACTACTTACTTAAAGAAAGTGCAGCTATCGCTGAACAAGGGAGCTGATCACATCATTCTTCATTTTGACCATTCTAGCTAGAGCATGTATGCTGTTATGCTTCTCAACTGACCTGCATTATAATAACAGCCACTTTGAACTTAGGCACATCAATTCAAGTATTGTTTTTACAGCTGGGCAAAAATTTTTCACCTGAAACTCTTTTTCAGCCAAAAATGCAAATTCAGCAACACTGAAGCATTTTGTGAATTTGTCTGTTCCATTGAATTGTCTCAAACAAAAAGGAAAAAAAATCCATAAAAATTTTTCAGTTTGAAATAACTGTTTCAAAAAAATCCTTTAATTTTATTTTAAAAAAAATACTTCAATTTTAATCACTTTAAAACATGACCAGACTTGAGATCCATCTAGTTCAGTGTCCTATTTCTGATATAGCAGCACCCGATGCTTCAGAAGAAGGTATGAGAACCCCTGTAGCAAACAATAATGGAATAACTTCCTGCTTGGAAGAGAGATTTTCCTGACTGACAAGCAATTAGTAATTGGTTTATTCATTGGAGAGAATATTTTGGGATTAGAAGATGGTGGGAATGGGGAATATTGGGTGGCAGGAGGGAGAAGACTGATTCAATGGGGTTGTGGGAGGACTCGGCTAGGAGATGAAAGAGAGAGGATGGCAGGGGGAGGCAGGGGTATTGGACTGTGTGTAATGGGAGGCAGACAGGACTGGGACAGGGACTGACTTGGGAGAGGGGAACAGGGGCAAAAGGGTCTGTGACCACTAAAGCACACTTTGCGCCAGACTCTGGAATAGAACCCAAGATACTTTAGTCTCAACTTTCCTGTGCTATCAGCAAATGTCTGTGAAATCCCCTGCCAAAGTGTCTCATCTCTTCCAGTGTTGGTTCACAAAGCAGATGGCAACCTATTACTGCCGTCAGTTACTCTGTTAGCTCAAGTGGCAAAGGTATGTGCAGTGCATCTAAAGGTTCCAGCCCTATTCATGTGGATGTCAATATGATGCCACATGATGGAATTTCTGTATCTTTAGTTTTCTTTTTTTAAAAACCTAGGACATCTCTCTTGTTCCCCCTTGTCTCCCATCCCTGATTTAAAAGAACATTATTATGGTTACCAAGTCTAGCACTAAAAAATTAGGGAATGTTGGGATTAAGATCAATTGTGTAATTTTAATTTGGCCCCCTTGTGCATATATATTATGATACAGCTTTCAGTTACATGATTACATACTATTTTCCCACAGGAACCCTGCCTGATTCAGTGCACAGGAGGGGCTGTGCTCTGGGGATGAATAAGGGTTGTATAATAAAGGAGCCTGTTAGCTGTAGAACCCTGCCTTATTTGTAGTGAATGAGGCAGGGGATTGCAGGATGAGAAAGGATAGTCTCTTTGTTAAGGCAGTTGAATGCTGCTGTCGGGAACTGGTTTCTATCCCTACTTCTGCCAGAGAGTTTGCATCATGTGATGCTAGTCAAGTTACTGAACCAAACTTTTCACAGGTGGCCATGGATGTCCAACTTGAGACCCTTGTGCTCTGATCTGCAAAGGTGCTGAGCACTTGCAGCTGAAGTCAATGGGAGCTGTGCTTTGAACATATGAAATTAGGCATCCAAAACTTGTGGATACTTTTGACCTGATCTCTTTACTTTAGTTATGTAAAATACAGATAATTCCATTCACTTCTCTCATGGAGGTATTATGAAAATTATTTAATTAATGTCTGAGAAGAACTCTGATATTATAATGATGAGCACCACAGAAAAGCCCCTGGGGAAATTAATAATTCTATATTCAGAGAAAAGTTTGAATAGTATGCAGTAAATAAGACTATTTTTAACAAGGATAAAACAAAATATTGGACTTTTTTTTTTATTCAGTGAGCACTGTCCATCCTGTGCGCTGAATATTTCCCAGACCCCTTGCCTCAGTCTGTGATCATGTAATTATAGACTGTATCATAATGCATACACACCTGGGGGCTGAATTAAGGTTGCATAGGTAATCTTAATTCTAGCATTTTTGAACTTTTGAGTGATTGACTTTACATTAAAATGGACTATGTTGCAGTTAATTCCAGCTAGTGTAACTAATGTCTAATCTGTTTTGCGATTCTGCTCAGTACCATGATATGTTATGGCAATAAGTTCCATAGGCTGTGTTAAGGGGGAAATAACTCCTTTTATCCATTTTGTGTGTTGCCTTTCAGTGTCTTTCCCTGTGCCCTGGTTCTTGCACTATGAAAAATGGAAGATAGGAATGCTTGATGTGCCTACTCTATACCATTAATTATTTTATATCCCACTATTATGTCTTATCTTGACTTTAATAGTCCTAACCTTTTCAATCTCTCTTCATATCAGTACTGGCTGGTGCCCAAAATAGGAGGTCACATCTGCCCCTTTTGTACTGTAAATGGCAAGGTGGTAGAAAACAGTATTTACTCTTCTGTCACCTCTTTGCTATTCTCCCCTAGCCCCAACCTTGGGGTTACCACACCACTTCTTCCTGCTGTGTTCTTCACCCACCGCACAGCACCCCACCAGTCCACTAATTTCCTCATTCCCCAGTGCACCCCTTTCCCATTTGCACTCAGTCCTGCCCACATGACCCATCATCCTTCTATTTCAGAACCTGCGAATGTTCCCTGGTCCTTCCAGCCCAACTCCCACCTGCTCAGAAATCTTCTCTTCGTGCCCCCCCCCATCCCCTCAGACTGAAAACTGCTCTTCTTTCTGCTTAATCTCTCCATAAGTCAGAGCCACTCCTTCAGCTCTGAATCCTCATCTGACACCCCTAGCCTCCATGCACCCCTCCATGCTCAGAAACTCACCCCCCCCCCCCCCGGCTGAGAACCCATTGCCCTCCAACCTGGCATCTACGATTAAGTCTCTCAATTCCACCTACTTTACTGAGCTTGAAGTAGCAGGAGCAGAGGCAGCAGAGCGAGACACTGATACAGGAAGCCCTATAACTCTGAACTGGTTCCACAGGACCCTGTATTCTGTTCTGTGCTGCCTCCTACTGTCTGAAGCCTACGTGCTCCAGTTCCTAGCCCCACAAGGAGATGCCAGGGGCAGCCAAATGTGCTGTAGACTCTAAGGGTTGAAACTTGGTGGCAGCAGATATTGCTGCTCCCTGAAGTACTTTAATACAGCCAAGGCTGTGTATGCCGAGTGGGTGACAGCAATGCAATTATTAATGGGGTTAAGCCCCAACAGTCCCTAATGACCATCTATTTTTTTCATAGATTAAATAAAGATTAAGATTTTAAACTTTACTTGTAATGCGTTCACAGCATGATGATACTACACACTGATGTTAAAACGAAGTACACTGTATGTAAGGAATTTTCTTCCTTGTCACAAAAAAATTCACTATCTACATTTACAGGTTCTCTTTTGTTTGGAGTCCATAACAGACCTAGGTATGCATTGCTTGCAAACCCCAAATTCCCACTAAGGTTCATGGGAGTTTTGGGTACACAAGAAATATGGGATTGGTAATTTGTCTTTAATCGCCAGTGTTCAAGAAAGGAATTTTCTCATTCTCATAATATTTAAGGATTGGAAAGCCTAAACAAAACACTAATAATGCACCGCTAAAATCCAAGGAATACATATTTCAGTGTAAAAAATAAAGCAAAAATTGTTTAAACACATATTTTTTTTCTAGGAAGACTGTCTCATTTAAAAAGATGGGCTGTGCTATCCTGACACCATTCTGGTCTGTTTTACAATGCCAGACTGTTTCTTATCAATATAATCCAAAAGAAAAAATGGTCTGCCTAAATATTTCATGTGTTCCAGTATTTTGTGTGTGTGCGCACGCACAGTTCTGTATTTCTCTGGTGATTTGTTTCTTTTGGATCGTGTAGAATGTTCCTTAAGTACTCAATAAAATAACATAATTGTGATTTCATCTGTTCTGTTATGAAGTATAAGACAATATTGTGTTTATGGTTAAATACAGCCTCAAGGACCTCATACAGTGCCAAACAAGTAAGTTGTTTTCAATTAAGGACATCAACTCAATGCTCAGTAAACACACAAGATTATTTATGTATGAGCTGGGGCTTGATGCTCTTAGAAAATGAGTATTAGGAGCATCCAGTCTGACTTTGGACTTAACTATCTTAAAAATTCAAGAAAGATAAAAATATTGTGCCTATAATAAGGCTATGCCAGAGAAGATTTTGATAGTTAATTTTGTATTGCTTGTAATGTATGGATGCTCTTAATGATTCCATTAGAGTTTAAATAACAGAATTCAGCACAAATGTATTTCTACTGAGCAGCAGAAACATAATTTCTCTGGAACTGCAGCTGCTGTAGTTGAAGATTAGGCTCTTACTATCCCTTAGGGAGATTACTGTCTCTGCCAGCTGACTTAGTTTTTATACAGCCAGTGATTTATTAGATTGCTTTGCTCTTAAGTGTGATAATAGGCCTTATGCTTAGCAAGGTTTAGAGACTTCCAGTGCATTAATATTTTATGGCAATGACAGTCAAGACACATTTTGTTTACCTAACAAGACAAGACAAGCTAGAGCTGATGTGTATTGGAGATTAGCACTTTTAACTTGTAGGAACCATGCCAATTATATCTTTGGTGCTTTATAATGGCTTGCATAATTGTAATTTAACCATTTACAGATTTGGTGCATAAACACTGTATGCAAATTAGTGTAGTTTGTACCATGGTATTGATAGATGCATTCCTTCCACTACTGACTACAGCTCTGGCTACTCAGTTGCATAGTGTTTATATATCTTTTTTCAAAAATGTATTTGATTGGATGCTGCTATTAATGGAGGCTGAATTACAGGTGTAGGGATTCCACATTTAGTTCAGGAGATTCAGCCTATAATGAAACTGACTGAATGTTAGTCTTATGAAAGTAACTTGCTTGCTGTACTTGTCCCAGGTGCTATCGAAAATGGTACTCTGGGTTCAGTGACTCAATCTCAATGACAGTAATAACTTCTACTGCCCAAATAAATACTTCAAATGAATTAGTTCTCTACCAGTTGCCTTTATTTCTCCTCAACAAAGCAAATTCATCAACAAAGTCTATTTATTGTTTGTAATAGAAAAGACAGACTAAAGATCAAAGGGTGAGGCATCTGGCATTGATTCACTATGCCTGCAAATTCTTCCAGTCCTTCTAGCTGTCATACACAGTGGAGAGTATATTTAAAAACAAACAACAAAAAACCATACAAAAACACACAAACAACACAGAGCCTTATTCTGCTGTCACTTAGTGGTGTAAATCACATGCAATTCCATTTAATCGAATTACCCCATGGTACAACTGGTTTGGGAGAAAAATCAGGCCATATTTAAAAAAAAAAAAAGCGCCTCTTTAAAGGGAAAAAACCATTACATAAATGCAAATATACTATAGGCACGTACTTCTCTCTATATGTGTTAATTCCTTTTTTAATGATGTTCTGTACTATCTTCTGGGGCTACAATAAACTCTAAAACCTTTGGGTTAGTGTAATCTTTCTGCTGTTGGCACACTGCCTATATCTGATTTAGTCTGCTGATATTTTTGTACACCACTTTGGAGAAACAGTTGGCCTTTTATTGATGAGGTTTTATGGGAGCAAGTGCACATTTTAAATCAAATGAATATGCTTCAAAATAATGAGTTCATACTACTGTTAAACATCATTTTTAGTTTACTTTTTTCATCGTAAATCTGCAGATACTAAATCAATTAGTACTTTTGGAAAAATACAATATATTTTGGCACTGTTTTTAATGGTGTTTTTGTTGAAATTTCCTATTAATTTCATGAAAAGCAAACCCAAAATCAAAATGTTCATTTTTCAAAAACTGTTTTACTAAAAATTTGCATTGTAGGAAAAGTGAAAAAATTTTCCTCAATAGCTAAAAATCCCCCCCCCCAAAAAAATGTTGGTTTCCTTTTTTATTAAAAGCTTAAACTTTGTCAAAAATGAAATTTGTCTGAAAATCTTTATTTTCAAAGAGAGGCTATTTCTAATCAATTTTTTTTAATTAAAAAAAGTTGCCCAACTCTAATGCTGATATTGGTAAAGTGACATTATCTGAATTAAAGCGGTGATGGTCATGGAAGGTGCAGGAAACTGGGAGTCGGACTAACTGGATTCTGTTTGACCCTGGACTTGTCACTTTGTGACTTGGAACAAGTGACTTTATCTATCTGCGCTTCAGTTTTTTAGCAGGATGTTGGGAGACTTAATTGTTTGTGAAGTAGTTTGAGATCCTTTGGTAAGTGACATTATAAAAGCCTACAGTATTGTATTACTTTTATTTGTCTGTGTGTGTGTTTATATATATTAATTAACAGTAATAATGACCACTTAAGTTAGCCTGCTGTCCCACCAGTAGCTGAAATTGGTGCCTTGTACTACCCCACTTAGGCATTCTTCTTGAGATTCAAAGGCAGTGGGAGTATGAGCAGTTACAGGGATGGGGATGATGATGATGAACTCTGTCAGTCATTCAGTGAAACCTGATAAGCTAATCCACAAATAGATAGAAGGAACTATTTCAGTCGTGCCTAGCATGGAGCTAGAAGGAGCTATGTTAAAAAAGTAGAAGCTAAAAAACAGAGGATGCGAAGCAAGGAAGCCAGGAAAGAGGTAGAGGAGATGCAAAAGTCAAGATCATGGCTCTAGTGTCTTCAGTCACTGCAGAACATTGTTACTCAAAGTGTGGCCCATGGAATCCTAAAATACTAACTCTCTGTAGACCGAGGACAAGAGAAGACAAACATAACCAATTACATTTTTTCAGTGAATTAAAAAATAAGGATTATTTCTTTTCAGTTGCTCTAGTTTAAACAAATGTCATGGTGGTTTGAGTTTTTATTTTTCATAATCAAAATGTATGTACATGTATGTGTCAGTTAGGCCTGGCTCTTAGGCTCTTGGCAAAGTACTAGCGTGACCCTTGGTGATGAAAAATGTGAGCAGTCTTCTTGCAAGGAATTTGAAGCCAGCTTAGCACGTTCAGCTGGAGGGGGGGGGTGTCACTGGTTATGATATATGTCCTGATGAGGTGAAAAGATGTGTGGACTAAATGGTAAGGAAGAGAACTTTTAGATCAGTTACCCAACTAAAGACAGAAAGGGGTTAGTCTCTCTCTCATTATACCATTCTATTTAGTGACATTCTTAGGACCTATCCTTGTGGGGTTTCATAATGATTATAACCGGATTATTTCATCTGGGAACTATAGCTTGGTGACTACTTCAAAAAATATTTGCAATATGCAGATCTATTTCAATGGTATTTGTGACCACATTTATGCACTTTCTACACACATTCCAATGAGCAAATTTTGGTTTGCAAAATGTTTGTGGAAAGGATGTATTGCGAATACTCATGAGACTGTGGCAGCATAATTCATATGAGTTATTCATGCTAGAAGGGCTTTGTACAGCTGTCCTGAAAGCTTTCTGTGTAGTCATGATGTATGGGAATGAAAAGAATACCTTATTTAGGCAACTAATCGCAGTATGGAGAGCAAATGCTTGAATCAATAATCTCAGCAAATAGTTTGAGAGCAATAGGCTGAAAAATTCACTCAAACCATATACTGAAATATTTTTGAGTAACAAATACATTTTGGAAATTGACATCTGTTTATAGATAACTTGTGGACAGAAAAGTACTTGTTGTTGAATAAAATATCTACTGTGAATAGTTTGCCAAATTCTACTGTAAGGGAAATAAATTCCTATACTATACATTGTTTAAAAATACACAATTAAACCCACGGTCCTAAGATTTAATGTTACAATGAAGAATCTTCTCTTTCAAAACTGTTTTCAATTACTATTCTTTTAATCAAAAACATGTTTACATTCATGTTGCTTTCTTTTCTGAACACCTGCAACAATAAAGTGAAAGCAATCCAAGAGTTAATTGATTCTTCACATCTCATTTTGCTATTTGGATTTATACTATTGGATACTTAGCTAACAGTAAGCAGATACTTGTCAAAACATTGGGAATAATTAGTCCAAATGTTCACGACCTTTACCAGAGAGCACACTGCATGATTTAAAGAAATACATGCAGGGTGGGAGGGAGGGAAATTACATCATTTTAGAGAAAAGAAACTTCCCCCTAGAGATCCAAAAAGTAAGGCCATTTATTATAGAAAGAAAGGAGCTTTTTAAAATGTATAACTTAATAAGAAATGTACTTTTAAAATCTACTACCTGACGAGAAAAACACAAAGACATGTCAGGAAAACATTTTAAAACTTGTAGCACCTATTTATTTTTCAGGAAAATTTCCAAAGTATACAGGAAATAGAAACCTTACTCAGAGTATTTCAGTTTATTGAGTTCTCTGTGCCTTGAAAATCACAGTAGAAATCTCAAGGGACTCCTATAAAGTTGTATTACATCATAAAGTAAACTACGGATAGTAACCCATATTATTAAACTGTCAACATACATTAGACTAAAATTTGTCCACCATCCAACTCAACTTAAAGCCTCACTGTTAGCAGGAAGTTTAAACCATAAGGCTATTCTGTAATCATCGAAGGCCTAAGGTACTGTGGATATATGTTGTAATAATCGCTCCACCACTGCACTGCAGAACGTGTGAATTTCATTGGTTTAGGACTGTGAATGCTCAACCATTATGAGCAAGGAATCTGAAGGATTACCACTTAAAGGGTTTTATTAGTGATGCTGTAGATTTCTTATTTCACAGCATATTAACAAAGGTTTGTGATAGTAGTAATGAAAAATCTTAAAATGCAGTGCTTAAACCTTGTTTAATTTCCACACAACAAACCTGGGAAAGTGGCATTGCTTATAAATTCTCAATTAGAGAAAGCAAGGATATTGCTTTGACTACTGAAATGCAAGAGATAAGTGTTACCCAGCAGTAGTTATAACAATCCCAGCTACAATAACATTCAGTGACAAGCAACAACTTATACTTGCATGTATTTGTCTAAAACATTATTCATTTCTAGCAATCCAGTCTGGGATCAATGCCTCCTTGTGCTAGGCACTGTACAAATAAGTAACAAAGAGGAGTCCCTGCCCCAGAGAGTTTACAATTTAGATGTGAGACAAGATGGAATAGGTGGCCAAGATGAAAAAATGGGGCGGGGGAGTTTGGAGAGTGAAGTCACAATAAAACAGGATTTAATATAAAAGCCAAACTCTCAGCTCACCTCTTGCATCATTGGCAAAACAAAAACGGGGGTCAACAGTTTGATACGTGAGTAGATCTGATAGACAGGAAAGGGGGTGATAGATGTCCAGCATGAAGACAGTGGTGAGGCTATGCTGATATATTACTATGTAATATTCCTTTATCAATATGACCTGTATTAGGATTCTATTCCCGTGAAAGGTATCATACAACATAATTATACTTTTCACAAACAAAAAATGGAGAAGGAAATCCAATAGGTTTGTCGCCTAGAAAGTGTTATTTTCCCATCTAAACATAGGATTCTTGAGCAAATAGTAATACTATACAAAAGGCATCAGTATCACTGTTTCAAATCTAGTATAGGTTAGAAGTGGTCAAAAACCGGGATTATGGTGGGAAATGGTGGAAATCTAAGCAAACTTCATCCACAATCCCCAAATATGGATGTTTTAATCATCACCATTATGTTTCAGGCATAATACCCCATTGAAATGATTAGGGCATTAATAAAATCTTGTACTGCCAAAACCTAATGTTTGGAACTAAATTGACCTGTCCCTTTTAATTTTTTTAATTGAGGAGGGAGGGGTTGGGGGGGGGGGAAATGGAGACTCTAGTAATTGCCTTCTCAGATAGCACCAAACTTATATGCAAAAAGGAATCTTTTAAAATCATCTTTAGTCATTGCAGTTGGGACAAGAATATTGGATGTGATCATTCATTTTCTCTGGCCAAAAGTTCCTTTCTTGGACATTCCTGTCCAACAACTGTCTCAGCAGGAAGCTTTACCAGTAGCATGTGAAAATACTTGAGGAACAAAAGCCTAATGTAAAATTGATTTACAATTTTCTTGAGCAGGATTTGAGTTGAAAATCTTGTTGCTCCTGAGAAATTACAGCACTCTGCTGCCAAGGAAAGCATCTGCACGACCCATACTATATTTCTAAAATGTAACATTTCCTGAATATATAAACATTTTGACCAGGTTGCACTTTTGCAAATTCCTTCCTAGGATGCTTCAGCTTTTCTGCTCAGGAAGCAGTAACTGCTCTGATTGAATAAGCTTTGATCCCATTGTTGGCTATAACCCCTGGCTTTGAATTAATCTGAGATGTAAGCTTTTAGTCACTGAAAGATACACACTTATGAAGCTTTTCACCATACTGCTGGGTGCTTTAAAAACAAACAGAAAAAGGACTTAGGGTTAATTCTCTGGCTCTTCTGGTGTCTATCTTTTGAAAGCACCTCACAGTATTCCATACATTTTTAGTTATGTTTAGGGATGGGCCAAAAATATGGGAGACCTACCGTATGGCTTATCAGTGATAATACTTTGTGCTTATAGCATCTGAAAATCTCAGTGCTTAGCAAATATTAGCTAATCCTCACATCATCTATGAGGTAGATGGTGATATTCCCATTTTACATTGAGCCTCAGCCGCCTCATGTGGTTATGACTTGCCAAAGTCATGAGTTAATGGCTGCATCAGGAACGGCAGAGCTCCTGTGTTGTTTGCCTGCTAAAGCTACTAGACAACAGTTCCTCCTTTGTCTCGGTTAAGACAATTCAATTTTTTTTTAGATAAAACAATCAGTTTTCAGCACCAAAATATGCAGTATTGTTCTTCCACTGATAGTGCCCATAGTTCTGAGAGCCATCCTGAATAACTGTCCCTCTGTCTGGATGTCATGAGTGTCAACCTCAGCACAGACTGTCAAAAAGCAGGGAAGAGACCCCAAACTGGCTATATGTTCTATAATTAGATTTCACCAACCCAGTAACAAGTGTGAACTCCTAAAGCACTAGACACTAAAGGTCACAAAATATTCAGGTTCCTTCCAGACCCAAGAGACCAATCACTTACCCCAGGTCAATTTGTACTTCGGATCTCACCCCAAAGACAATGCTTCTAGCCAATCCTGTAGTAAACGATCTCAAGATTTATTAACTAAGAAAAGAAATGAGTTATTACAAAGATAAAGCAGGCGCAAACACACACACACACACACACACACACACACACACACACACACGTCAGTCTGATTTTAAAAGGTGACAGATGTAGTAATTTGTCAGCTCTGAATGTCTTTTATGGCTAAACCAGGCTGACCTTGACTCTATATGCACACCTATGTAAGCGCGTGTGCACATACAACTTAAGTGGTGCTTTAAACTCAAGCTATCTGGACCATCATAGGGGTGGGTTATATCATAGAATCACAGAAGATTAGGGTTGGAAGAGACCTCAGGAGGTCATCTAGTCCAACCCCCTGCTCAAAGCAGGACCAACCCCAACTAAATCATCCCAGCCAGGACTTTGTCAAGCTGGGCCTTAAAAACCTCTAAGGATGGAGATTCCACCACCTCCCTAGGTAACCCATTCCAGTGCTTCACCACCGTCTAGTGAAATAGCGTTTCCTAATATCCAACCTAGACCTCCCCTACTGCAACTTGAGACCATTGCTCCTTCTTCTGTCATCTGCCACTACTGAGAACAGCCGAGCTCCATCCTATTTGGAACCTCCCTTCAGGTAGTTGAAAGCTGCTATCAAATCCCCCCTCACTCTTCTTATCTGCAGACTAAATAAGCCCAGTTCCCTCAGCCTCTCCTCATAAATCAACTGCCCCAGCCCCCTAATCATTTTCGTTGCCCTCCGCTGGACTCTCTCCAATTTGTCCACACCCTTTCTGTAGTGGGGGGCCCAAAACTGGATGCAATACTCCAGATGTGGCCTCACCAGTGCCGATTAGAGGGCAATCAATCACTTCCCTCTATCTGCTAGCAATGCTCCTACTAATGCAGCCCAATATGCTGTTAGCCGCCTTGGCAACAAGGGCACACTGTTGACTTATATCCAGCTTCTCGTCCACTGTAATCCCCAGGTCCTTTTCTGCAGAACTGCTGCTTAGCCAGTCGGTCCCCAGTCTGTAGCGGTGCATGGGATTCTTCTGTTCTCAGTGCAGGACTCTGCACTTGTCCTTGCTGAACCTCATCACATTTCTTTTAGCCCAATCCTCCAATTTGTCTAGGTCACTCTGGACCCTATCCCTATCCTCCAGCGTATCTACCTCTCCCCCCAGCTTAGTGTCATCCGTGAAGTTGCTGAGGGACAATTAATCCCATCAATCCAGATCATTAATAAAGATATTGAACAAAACCGGCCCCAGGACCGACCCCTGGGGCACTCCACTTGATACCGGCTGCCAACTAGACATCGAGCCGTTGATCTCTACCTGTTGAGCCCGACAATCTAGCCAGCTTTCTATCCACTTTATAGTCCATTCCTCCAACCAATACTTCTTTAACTTGCTGGCAAGAATACTGTGGGAGACCGTATCAAAAGCTTTGCTAAAGTCAAGATATATCATGTCCACTGCTTTCCCCATATCCACAGAGCTAGTTATCTCATCGTAGAAGGCAAGTTGGTCAGGCATGACTTGGTGAATCCATGTTGACTGTTCCTGATCACCTTTCTCTCCTCCAAGTGCTTCAAAAGCTTGAGTGCTGCTGATATTTGAGCCAGTAAACACAGTGAAGAGGCAGCTTCTGAGAAGCCTGATGGCTCTTTTGCTGAAGTAGCTGCCTTTGTTGTTGCCTGCTGTTAAAACTTAGTGGGCTCCTCATACACATGCTGTCGGGGAAAAGATTTTGACTCTGGGCTTGCTAGCCTCTTAGCAGAGTCCTTTTCTACACACTGGTTAGAAGGAGAATTTGGAAAAAGACTTTACCACATATGGGCAAAGGAAACCTTACCTTATTCTGAAGACTTTAGTCAGCATCTCTTCCTTCTGGATGTGAGCCTTGAGAGATGCATGTCTCTTCTGTTTCACGCTGGGTTGTTGAAGCACTGCACAGAGAGTGTACTTTAATTCATGACAGTGCTCTTGCTTTAAAGGCATTTGGCCAGAAATGAGCTTGCTGAGTACTTCTGAAGGAAATTACCATAAGTCTTTCTAGGAACTGAAATGACTGAATTTGAAGAAATTAAATGACAAGAGTTTTTAAAATCAGTTTCTTGCTGCCAGGTTTTCAAAAAGGGTCTCAAATGCCCTTGAGTGAGACTAAAGTCTGGAGCGGCCACTTTTATTGACCTTGGAGACAAACAACTGCCAGACTTTCCTATGGAATCATCTCTCTGTGGAGGATTCATACTTGTATCCTAGACAAGGAGAAGCTAAATCCCTACTGTGAAATTGTTAAATTAAATAAATGCGTTTGAAAAACAAAGAATAACACAGTAGTTAACAAAACTGTGTTGAACATAAAAAAAATAGTTTCAGATTTGAAGTTAGTTTTTATTGCAACCAGCCCTATGCATCTCTCCTTGCTAGACACATTAGAAACTGTATATTCAGAGACAGAATCCTGTATGCTAATGGAAACAATATGATTCTTGTGCTATGTAGGCTGAAATGTATGCCACTTTCATCATGCTCTTAATCTCCATATACTAATTCACCAGTAAGGCTTTACATCTACACTACAGAATATGAAAGACTGCTTCCCCATGCCTCAGTTTCACTTCCAGGCATTATGGGGAGCATTTTTTATCAGAGTTACAGCTGGAAGTGTTGATGTAATTAGCTCTATATCAACAATGCTGAAAATAACAGCATTTATATATTGAAATTAATTCCAGTTCCTGGGCTGCAAATATGTATTCCTGCAGGAATACACTTTGATTGCAGGAACCTAAGAAACACTTCATTCACTTTACCACATTACTCCTACCTGAACAATGCCTGTTTGTAGCAGTAGTTTTCTGCTGAATAACTATGCAAATGGAGTGGAAGTGAATAATATTGCTTTGCACTTCTATAGCACACTATCGCTAAACACTGTCTACATGTTAATGAATTAAGCCTCACCACACTTCTGTTAGGTCTTTATAATATCCTGAAAGTGGGTACATCCAGGTACAGAGAGACTGCAAGTTGCCCAATGTCGTACACAAATTGGTGTACAAACCCAGATCTGATTCCCATTTCTGTGCTTTCATCATTAGATGATGGTCCCTGTCACAAAGTACTGGAAAAGGAACATGTCTTTCTGTTTATATAGCACTTAAGGTAATGGGACTCCAGTCCTGATTGGGGCCTGAGTGTGCTACTTCAATATAAATTCTAAATATTAATGGAAGGCTGTACAGCAGCAGCTTTAGAGGTTATCTTTTGCAGAACATGTACAAGCCTTTTAAAAGGCTCCTATGTTAAGAAAACTCCTCTTTTTTCAGTGAATGTAATTCCCAAAATGAGTTTCAATGTTTAATCTGTTGTCAGGGAGTCAGTTCAGGAAAAACATTATGCCCATCATGAACACACAGTCCCAGGGAATTTGTACTATACTATACCAACTAATTAAACTGAAAGCCATCTGGGGCACAACTTTGTATAATTCAATTCTGTGGGAGACTAGCAGTATGACAAAAAATGTGTGGGAGGTGTTTCCCACACCATTATGCTTAGTTCATGAAGGACAAAAAAGAAAAAAAAACACTCCTGCAGCTGTGGATGAGATATTTTATGTTCCTAAATTAATATTTCCAAGACCTGGATTAGCAATAGAATTTCCCTTCCCCATTCCCACAGCATGAAGTCAGATAAGAATGATTAGTTGTGTTGACATTTCTATCTAGTACTCTTGTCCTCTCCTAAAATTACATACACAATCTCTTGGCTTCCTAGTCATGTCCATTTGTTTTGGTTGCACTGTGGCTGCTCACAAGTTGGCTGTGATTTAAATGAGCAGGAGCCTCAGTAATAACCATATTATTTCCAAGAAGACCACTTCTATTATAATTCCATGCTGGTTTCACATGCCTCCTTACATCTAGCAGCACCTGTTTGCATAATTGCCTCCCAACATACCAACAGCAAAGACCAACAAGACAAAAGCAAAGAATAACAAGACAAAAATAATGACTGTGGATGCTTGAGGCTCCCTTTAAGATGGGTTGTTTTGCAGCTGAACGACACACCTTTGGGGTGATCTTTTGATTTTTGATCCAGCTCCTCAGATATTTTGGACAAAGATGGAGATCTGAGGTCTTGTTTGCTGGAGAATATTGCCCTGTCCTAATCCTCAAACCCCTGAACAGCTTTAGAAGGTAAGATGTTTTTCCTTTGTTTGCAAAAATGCTAGGCAGCGAGGATGAAGCTATGCTCATGATACCCACATTAGTGATGTCCATTGGTGTCTCCACATAGCTTCACCATCTCATTTTTGGCAGACTCCTTTCTCCCTCTACTGCTATCTTTCACTCATCGTGTGTATTAATGACCAGTAAAGGCGACTAGTTATTTACTTAACACACAGAATCCATAATGAACAAAACCAACACCTATTCATGAACAGACTGAGCAGAAAAAGGGCAAGGCTGATCAAATAAACAGTTCACAGAGAATGTTTTTTCTCAGTTCTACTAGGCTTTGTCTATACTGAGCATTTTCTGAAATTTTTCCACTGTTGGTTTAGCATTGGAGTTAGCAATGGGGGCAGAACAAGCATAGCACATACAAATGTGTTTTACCAACTCTGAGTAGGCTTACACTGCATGATGGTACAAACATCTGTTCTTGGCCTATATTAGCACTCCCACTATGGCTAGCACCAAGGGGAAAATTTCTGAAAATGCTTACTGTAGATAAGTAAAACTTGTGGAGTTCAGGGGGTTGTAAATCTAGCTATGTTGTATTGCAAAGATATCAAAATTAGTTTGAACCAGTGTAGCTTGACGGTTTCAATTTTGAACTTACTTGAAAATAAAAATAAATTTATTTTCAGTAATAGACTCCAAGGAGCTCAATCTATTTAGACTTAAAGAGAAGGCTAAGGGGTGACTTGATCAGTCTCTAAGTACCTACGTGGGAAACAAATATTTAATAATGGGCTCTTTGGTCTAACAGAGAAAACTATGTCAGAATCCAATGTCTGGAAGTTGAAGCTAGGCAAATTCAGACTGGAAATAAGGTGCAAAGTGAAGCTTAGCCATTGGAACAATTTACCAAGGGTTACGGTAGATTCTCCATCACTGACAATTTTTCAATCAAGATGGACTGTTTTTCTAAAAGATGTGCTCTAGGAATTATCTTCAGAAAGTTCTATGCCTGTGGTATACAGGAGGTCTGAATAGATTAGCACAATGGACCCTTCCGACCTTAGGATCTATGAATTTTAAAGACATCCTACTAATCAAAACTAATTGCATCCTCTTCTGCAGGACTTAGAAGTTTCAAATAATGGTATTATGAACTGTATTGATCTTTAATTGAAAAGCCTACATCTAATACAAGTGCTATGGCCTGATTTTTTTTTTTTTGTTCCCCCTACTCAAATTGAATACTCCCTCAGCTCTGATACTGCAGTTGCTAGCCTGAGAGCAGTTTGCTTCACCCACATGGACTCTCATGGACCCCAATCCAGCTCAGTAAAGATGCAAACCGTCTGCCTACGTATGGCCATTTGCAAGATTGGAGACTTACTCTGCAAATGTCCCATTGCAATGGGTGGGACTGCTTGCTGAGTAAGGTGATAGTCACTGAGGAGTGATGCAGAATCAGACCTTTCTTTATTTAAAAAAAAAAAAAAAAAGTCAAAGTAAACAGCCTATAGGATTGCTACATATTTTCCCTTAAAATTAAAGGAGTTGTACCTAAGACTGCTTTGAAAATGTCTATATTTTTATAATAATTTCTCTGTTCACTTATTTTCCCTGATATTTTTTTATTCTGCTCGCTTTGCTTCATGTTTCATCCAACTTTTCCATTTGCTTTTTTCTTTCTACCCTCTCACTTTTCAGTCTGAGTAAACCCAAAAATTTCAAGTTATTGAGTTCAAAAGCAAACTCAAATTTCTCACCCCAGAGTACATATATAAAGACTAGATAATATATAGTAAGCATGATTCTCCTCCCACTGAAGTCAATAACTAAACTCCCACAGATATCAATAATGCAAGACCAACCTCTAAATTACAATGGTATAATATGTGACATGTGGGCATGCACGTATATGTATGTAATGGATTGTATTTATGTGCTCCTAAGAACATTTAAAGAGTTTTAGGTACCTTTGAATCTCTGAACAGATGCCTAATAAATAAAAATATTTTCTTAGTAAATGACTTAGCTTGAATACACAAAGATGAATCTTACCAAAATAGTAACTGTCATTGGAGTGGGAGATCCACAATAGGGTTTGACATTGATCTCATTTTAGAAGCATCCTCTTCCATATTTTTATACTTTCTTCCTATTGCTAGAACTTAGTTGCAGTACACATGTCATGTATATAATCTTTAGTAAAAGCGAAGATGTCAAGTGGTTAGGACTTGAACTTCACCTATTTTAAGGTGGTTATAATCTGGAAGAGAATGTACAAGGGATTAATATGTATTTTGTTAAAGATCTATCATTTTGTTTCGGAGAAAAAAAAATTCAAAAATTTATAATTTATAATATAATTACAGGACCTATTGAAAGAACATGTTTATGATCTTATTTTCATTCTGCAGTTTCTTCAGCAATAGTTAACTAACAAGTACTATTCCCAGAGCTGTTCATATTCCAGCTGACATAATCAAGGATGCTGGCACATAAACAAGGACACTGTGTTTTAGCTTCTGCAGTGTTAAAAACAGACAGTAAAATCAATGCCAAATGGAAAGAGATGATATTAGAGAGAAACATTTTATTTCCAAAATGAATCATTTTATGACAAACAATAGAGTGAAACTATTAAAAACTCAGAGGGGTAGCCGTGTTAGTCTGAATCTGTAAAAAAGCAACAGAGGGTCCTGTGGCACCTTTAAGACTAACAGAAGTATTGGGAGCATAAGCTTTCGTGGGTAAGAACCTAAGTGAGGTTCTTACCCACGAAAGCTTATGCTCCCAATACTTCTGTTAGTCTTAAAGGTGCCACAGGACCCTCTGTTGCTTTTTATTAAAAACTAGTTGATTATTTCAAATTCTGTTTTTAAAGGACACTATTTACAGAAATGTGGGCATAGGTGAAAATAATAAAGCTGTTTGTTCCAAGGATATTGTTAGTTATTTGAAGTGCAGTCCACTAGTCAAAGTAGCTAAATGTTAATGTGTAGATTATTTACAATTTACTCAATTATTTTTATCCAGCTTTATACAAAATGGTCTTTGTACCATTTTGATCTCTCTGTACTTGGGTATTTAATAATTCATAATTAGAAAATAGTGTAGTTTTAAAACTGCATATCAAGACCATATACTTAAAGGTTCACATATGGCAGGATGGATGATTAAAATGAAGAAGGATTTCACTGACTCTGGGCTTTGAGAGATCTGACACTGTAGGCTGAGTAATTACAGTACTGTAAGATGTGTGTAGGTTGTTAGGATCTTATGTCCAGAAATGTGCTATTGCTCTTTTGAAAATTGTTTCTATATATCTGAATATCACTCCAACATATTTCCTTAGAAATTAAAGTAATATCCAAAATCTTTAGAATTTCTCTATTTTGTCTATTCTATTATTCCAAGTGACTACAATTCTAGTGCAGGCATTATCTTGTGAAGACAAAAATACAGTATATTTAATTATATCAGGTATTCATTTTTGCTGCAGGATCACTTAAAAGACATGTATAAATCTTTGGAAATGCTGGTACTTAAATAAATAGTGCCACTGACAGGAAGTAAATCTGACAGTCCGAGATTCCTGTGATGTAACCAGGCAGGCAGACATGACCAAAGAAGACATAGGTTATAACATATTAGCTTCTCCAAGACCCATCCCTGAGTTTGGCTCTAAAATTTCAGAAGTTTCCAGATTATGTACAACCTTACCACCAGAGGAAACCATTCACAGTATCCAAACTATCTGCTTTATTGGAAAAATATGAATGTCCATATCCACAACAATCGGCTTTTCAGCTGATGTAGACAAACAAGTAAAATTCTATTCTATTAACGACACTATGTAACATCGTGGGAAATAAACTTTAAAAAATTGATTTCAACTGTTATGGTAATAAGAAAATATAAAAAAATTTTCAATCACTTTGAGAAAATATGGAATCGCAAAGGTGTGAGCTTTATCTCCTATCATGTTTATCATTTTCATGTTTTTTTTCTGGAACATGGTGTGCCCATGGTTGCTGTGTTTGTGACTCCATTTGAATTCTATTTGATCCATACACAGCAGGTGACTGTCCAACAAAGACAGAATTTAGCTTTTAAAAAATGTTTTAATACAGTATATTTTACTTCATCTAATGACCTAAATAGCAAGGAATATACTCACAAGAACACAGAGGGAATTTGCACATGCAACTAGCAGTAGCATTAATATTTTGCAAAGGGATTTTGGGATGTTGTGACGGGTGGGGAGACCCCGTCTAGTGCGCAGTGAGTTCACCTCATCCTTCAAGCTGCTCTCTGTTTCTAGGCCATGAGAGCTAAGGGCTGAAGTCCACAGAGTTGCCCTGATCCACAGGGCTCTAAGTCCCAATGGCCAGAGTCTATGTAATCGCCCTGATCCACAAGGCAGTAGGGTCACATGACCTACATCAGGAGGGTAGCGGCCAGAGTCAATAGAGTTGCCCTCTGGGTAGGGCTGTATGGCCTAGCAGCCTGTTGGGATGCATGGACCACTGCGGGGCAGTGCTGGCCGCCATGTCAGGGGACCCAGGCCCTCCTTGCTCCACCGGGACCCAGCACAAGGCCCTGTCAGTGATGAGTGTGTCCACCACTGAGTCAGTGAGAATCTGTCCATAACACTCTGACCATCACTGGGAAAATGGCTAGTCCCTCCTGGGCTACTTCCTACCATGTTACTCTTGGTGGTGGTCTGCATGTCTTCAGGGTCTCCAGGTTCCTCCTGCAACTCCCTGTAGCTCAGACCTTCTTGGGGCATCCACAGGTAGCTGGGCGTCTGTTGGGTCTTGGCACCTCTCGCTTCTGCAATCCAGGGCTCCCGTGGTTCCTGGCAAGGAGCATCCTTCCTCTCCAGCAGTCCACCCAGACTGAGCTGGGCTACTCTCTCTTATACTGGTGCTACACCTGGAGCATGCCAAGTAGGGACGTGGGGGCATGGCTTCCTCTGCCCACAGTGAGGACTTAACCCTTCCCTGTCCAGTGCGGGCTGAGTTCACCCCGTCACAGATGTAAAGTTGAACCTTTAATAAGTTGAAGAGCTGACCCTAATGGATGTTGGAAAGTCAATAAAAACAAAAGGAAGGTTGGGAGGGTAAATATCATTTGCTTGGGAGAAAGAATAGAAGTGTTAGCATGTTGCTAGGCAATTGATTTATGGATGGCAATTCCTTTGCTTTATTAAGTGATTGTCTGAAGTGATATTTTTATTATTTTTGGGCAAATCAGAAGTCAGTTCTGTGTGCTGTCTCTAATCTGCAAAAAAGACACTGCATTTATAAATACAAAACATCATTCTAGTGAAGGAAGAAGAGTTGTCACCTAAATAAACAGTTGCCTGACTATTTTAATCTCTCTGACAACTTTTTGACCTTTCTCAACTTATGTCATCTTAATAGGATTTGGTTTTGCCTGGATCCTTTTCTCAGGTCTTCACCATCTGCTGCCAATCTATTTCATCCATTCCGTGCATGCTTCACTGGCACTTTTTGATGGAAATAGCCTAAAGCAGAGGTGGGCAAACTATGGCCTGCAGGACCGTTCTGCCCGGCCCCATAGCTCCTGCCCCGGGAAGCTCGCCTCCAGCCCCTCCCCTTCTGTCCCCCCCTTCTCCGCAGCCTCAGCTCACTGCGCCGCCGGCGCAATGCTCTGGGCAGCGGGGTTGGAAGCTCCTGGGGTAGCGCAACTGCAGAGCCTGTCCTGACCCGGGGCTCTGTGCTGAGCAGTGCGTGGCTGGCTCCAGCTGGGCGGCGCGGCTGCCTGTCCTAGTGCAGCCATGCCGCCAGCCACCAGTGCTCCAGGCAGCATGGTAAGGGGGCAGGGAGCGGGGGAGGGGAGTTCGGGGGGTGGTCAGGGGCCGGGGGTGTGGATGGGGTGGGGGCGGTCCAAGGGCGGGGAACGGGGGTTGAATGGGGGCAGGGGTTCCGGGGGAAGTCAGGGAGAAGGGGTGGTTGAATGGGGCAGGGGTCCCTGGGAGGTGGGGCAGTCAGGAAGCGGGGAGGGGGGGTTGGATGGGGCGGCGGAGGGCAGTTAGGGGTGGGGAGGGGCTGGATGGGGGCAGGGGCAGGGGCAGGGGCTGGGCCACGCTTGGCTGTTGGGGGAGGCACAGCCTCCCCTAACTGGCCCTCCATACAATTTCTGAAACCCAATGTGGCCCTCAGGCCAAAAAGTTTGCCCGTCCCTGGTCTAAAGGAAATGAGTCAGAATTTCTGTTGGATAAACTGCAATGGCAGGGGGTTTTAAAAGTGTAGATTGGTAGTAGACATTTAAAAACTGGCATTCTTGCCAACTTTTCTTCTGCTCAGAAACTTGTTGGTACTGCAGAATATTAGTTTCTAGGTACAGAAAACTCCTTCAGTCAAAGCACTGAGAGTAGAGATTGGGATACATAGCTATGACCTTTGATTGTGTCTGCACTGCATGAGTAAACACAAAACTAGACTAAACTCCCCAATTTCTGATTTGGATTTTCAGAAGGAATAATTTTGCTTGTTCCAAAATCCTGGTTCAGAGGGGGTGTCCTCAAAACCTTACACTGAATTAATGCAGTTTTGTTGTCAGACTCCATGAAGAAGGGACTATTTCTCAGGCATCTTGCATTACAGTGGGGAAAATGCTGATATAAAAATCCCACAGTTTTGAATTATCTCATCATGAGCAATATAGGCTCATAGTGCAATGTGATGTTTGCTGATCACATTAGGACTGAATCTGACCTAGTGACTAGAGCTTGTTATGACACCCGAAACTACATGAAAATCACCTGGTTTTCTGTTTGATTTTGTGTTTACACGTTTTGAAACTCAGGCCAGGTTCAGTGAAAGATGTGGTAAGCTTCACAAACTTTGTTGAGATACCCTAGGGTGATCTATGGTTTAGGATTCAAAACCCAGTGAAACACAGTAGTTCTGTTGTGTTTGTGTTGTGTTTTTGTCCTTGACCTTGACAATCAAACCAAAACTCAGGGTATAAATTCTCACATAAAGAGAAGGTTCACACAAACCTATGTGAACCAAAACTGCCAGTTTAGAACAGCCCATTGATTTGCATCAGACTTCATGGTGGACATGCTTCTGAGTGTAGCATTGTCCATTTACTATGCACATGAATGATTCATCCCTGTGTCATACTAGTTTCCACAAATGTAATCCTGGGTACAGGGACCCTGGTAATGGACAACCTAGCTGGAGAGGAGTCAGAGCAGCACAAGAAGTGGACCCCTGTCAATGACAGAGTGGGGAAACACTGGTCAAGGCTGGGGATAAGGCAAAGTTGGCTGTGAGATGTGTTGATTCAGACATTGTCTTGGCGTCTTCATAGATGGGGCTCTTATGGGTCCCTAAATACAACATACCGTTGCCCTCTTTGTGGTAGGTTGGCACTTTAAAATACCTACCCTCTCAGGGGGTGGATTGTATCTGGGCTGCAGTAACTCCTGATGGTTTACGCAAGTGCAATTTGCAGTTCTGGTGCCAAAGGAAGGGAATGGAGCCTTGAGTGTCTAATCTAAATAAAGGTGTGTTAAAGTAGCAGCTATAATCAGCTGTTAGACATGTACTTTCCTACTTGCAGACTGTGACTAGCACAGCTCTAACTAAAAGGACTTGCCTCTACCAACAGCACATTCTTTTAATCTGCTGCTTTGTTCTCAGGGGACTTTCTTTAGCAGGCAGCCTCAGTAGAATATGAAAACTGCCAGAGTTACTTGAACTTAGAGAGCCGGGAAGTCATTTTAATAAACCAGTGGAATGTACAGTGGAATGGTCCTGCTACCTGTTGAGAGGGCATAGCAAACAATTAAAGGCCAGCATCCTCTGGGGATAAATTGCTTTTGGGAACCACTTCAGTTCACGTGTGAATTATATATGTATTAGTTGGGACGAACTTTCTTTTTAAAAAAAACAAAACAACTAAGACAAGACTTAGTATGAGCAAAGGCATAGAACTTCCCCAAAATAATTCCTAGAGCTGATCTTTTAGAATAACATCCAGTCTTGATCTGAAAATTGTCAGTGCTGGAGAATCCATTATGACCCTTGGTAAATTGTTCCAGTGATTAATTACTGTGTCAAAAATGTACACCTTATTTCCAGACTGAGTTTGTCTAGCTTCAACTTTCAGCTACTAGATGAATGAGGTCTAATTACATTAGATAAGATATTTTAAAGAAAGGATATAAACCCTCATCCCTGTTTTATGTCCAGAAGCATGTGGAAGAAACTTGCAGTTGTGCAAGGAAATGTTTCTGACATTCTGTCCAGAATGTGTGCATTTGTGTAAGTAAAAGCAGGGTTCTTGTGTGGCTTTAGGCTTAAAACAACGATCCCAAACAAAATACTTCATTAGTTAATAGTTAAAGTTGAGAAATGCTGTGCCAAATATTTACAATACTATACTTTTAAACTCAAACATTAAAAGTTATGCAAATCCCAGCTGAGGTGAAGTATGCAATTTTGTCACCAGATTTCACACACTACTCATTAACACACATCTATAGACAGCATATTTGCATAACAATAAAGTGACCTTAACTTTGTCCCAACCCTACTTGTTCTTTCATTATTGTTTTTGTACTAGGAGCTCAATCCTGAAAGTCCTTATTCATAAACTATAAAATTAAAGGTTTAAACGACAAGGCTGCTATAATGTATGATCTGTTATTTTTGGGTGAGTGACTTTTTTGGTGAGGGCTTTAAAGACTGTGGTTGTTTGACACGATAGAACCTGTGCTCAGGAAATGGCTGTAGACTAAGGTGTGTGTTTGTATATGTTTCATGATATATATGTGGATGTGGGAGGGTGACCTTGGAGATATTGTTGCAGTTTCATATCACAAATGTATTTTAAAATTAAAAAAAAAAGGAAAGAAAAGTAATTTTGGACTTTTGGGGTTTGTTTTTTACATAGGAAAAACTTAAACAAAAATGTTTGAATCCAAACATTGAAAGGGTAAATTGCTGCTATATCACGTAACTGCCTTTTTATAGATCTGGAGTGAAAAATATTTTTAATTTAAAAAGTGAAGTTATGGTTCTGAGCATGCTCGGTGTACAGCAATTTTAAATGATTGAAGTAGTTTGATTTAATAGACTGAATCTCCTTGAAAACGAGGAACACTTCATATTACACTGCGCAAACTAAGAAGTCAGAACCTGATCACTTTTTTTATAAGCTCTTCACTTTGGAAGTGAAGTACTCTAATAATTTTAAATTACTCTATATTACACATTTTCAGGTCTCTGATCACCTCCAAATTCAAGTGCTTATAAAACTGCTCCAATAATTTTAAATTGCTATGTGCAGAGTAATTTAAAATTGTTAAAGTGCTTCAGTTTTTTAATAAGTACTTTAATTTAGAAGTGAGTTGAGCAATACTCCAGTATAACTTCAAGAGATTATTAAACTCATGTAAAAATTTACCATCCGGAAAGAAATTTACCATCCGGAAAGAAAATTAAACTTTTTTTAAAGGAAGGTGTTAGAGTAACTGGGGGGGAGGACTAGTAGGGGGGTAGAAAAGAAATAGGGGGAAATATATTCTCAAATCCCAGATTAATGGGCTGCTAGTAGGTTAATAGATATCCTCACCTCACATGAGCAGCTTAAGTGTGGCCAGGAAACTTCCCTTAACATTATGGCAATATGACAGTGACCGATCATAGGAATCTATATAGCTTAGGAAGAGCATATTTGATAGAGGAGGGAGCTCACAAGCTACTCTAGGTTGATACCCAGTTGATACACTGTATATGTCATTTTCTGTATTGCTGTCGCATGCGCTATAAGGTTGCTTGACAATTTTGATGTGTAATTTGTTGGGTGTAAACTATAAGTGTGTCAATGGTGTGTATAAAATATAGTTTGGTAGAATATTTTTTTCATTAAAAGCAAGGATTCTTCATAAAATGAAAACTAATATCATGAGTTCATACCCTTGAATATATGCAACTATAAGGAACGTTAGTAATTTTAGGCTCAAGTTCACATCCTGTCCACTTAATTTTAGAATTGTATCATGCTTCACTATGGTGAATTATTGACATCAGAAATGTAAATCTTCAGACAGAGCTTGTTAAAAACTTTATTGCCGGCAAGGAGAAGAATCCTTCCTTTCAAACTTCTCTGTTGGTATTGTGCCTCTTGTTTTGAGTCTCTTGGCACACGTTTTGGACCTGGGGGTTGAAAAGTAGTGGTATGGTTAAGAGTAACATGTCATCCCACATTTTATGGAAATCAAAAGGAGAAGCAATAGGAACAAAAACTATAAAACACCTGCAAATAGGTTTTTTTGTTTTGTTTTTAAAACTTATCCATGCCTGTAACCCATTGATTTCAATGAGAATACTGCTCCACATAAGATCTCTTACTCATCTGAGGCTGTGTGGCAGGATTGTTGACTGTTTGTCAATTGGAAATTAAAACAGCTTTGTCAATAAGGGCTTGATCCTATGAGGTGCTGAACTCCCTCAACTCCAGTTCACTTTGGTGGGAGTCGAGGGCATTAAAATCATGCTGAATAAGTTATTACATCCTTCATGATTGCTGATACTGAGATACAGAGTAAAAGACCAAAACAAAATGATGTTTTCCAACTCCAATAATATTTCTATTAACTGAAAGAAACCATGCAGAGCATATCTTGTAACGAAAGTCCAGGATGCAGAACAAGGACCAGGCATGTACAATGAAGAGGGGGCAATATAGGCTCAGAAATGTTTTCTGAAAACTGCAAATATTTTATAAAAATAATTAGCATTACATTAAGTCAGATGGATGTATGACCTAATTCTGCTCTCATACCATATTTTAATTAGAGTAACTCCATTGACTTTGATGGAATTACTCCTCATTAAATCCATTGTTAATGAGAGCAGATGATGCCCTATTTGTTCCTGCTTTCCAAATCCCATGAAAAGTCTTCAGATGAAGAACACACCATAGGCTAGATTCTCCATGAAGTCAATAGAGTTATGCAAATTTGTATCACCTGAGGGTCTGGCCCACACATAATTGGGGCTAGTTGTGAATAGAGGTGGGTCTGAACCCAAATCCTTAGATATGAACACCCCTGACTTTTGAAAGGGTTTTGGAATCTACATCTTAAACTCTGCAACTGGTCTTTGTATTTGTTATGGAATGAACCAAAATCCTAGGTGTAAATACCCTTGAAATGTTGGGGCTAGGCAAAGTTTAATATCTGAATGTGATTTGTTGCAATGCAGGCCCATCTTTAGTTCTGAGACCCTCAGAAGTGGGTTGATTGCTCTCATTCCTTGGGGAAATGCAATGCGTTGGGAAAGATTTTATTTTGCTTACTGGTGTGAATTAAGCATCACTGCAGCAACTTGCCCCACTGATTAGTCATGCACATGGCCTTTAAGGTGCTGAACAAAAAGATCAATACCCTGATTTCCTTTTCATGTGCCTAGACCATGACAATTAGGCCTTTTACTTTGTTTTGTGTATAAAGGAGGAGGCAAGGTAGTGCTGCTAGAAAGAAAAGACTCTCTCTCTGTGGTAAATATATTGACATTTACAGACCCAGGCGGAGAACAACATGAAGAGAGTAATGAGAAATTTGACTGCTTTCTGTTCCTTCCTTAGCATCCCACAGTGAATTACTAGCTACAAAGAGAAGGAACTGTTTAGGGACTGACAATTGAGAGCATTGACAATTAGCTGAATTGATTAACCTTTACAAATGCTGCTACTTTACGAGGTTTTCCGACACTAGTTGAACAATATACCTTATTGATTAAACATACTCCTTTACGATAGCTCTGATTTGTCCACGACTTCACCAGTCATAAAGCCTGCCTGCATAATAGCTGCAGCATGTTCTTATGAGAACTTGACACTGGAGACTGATGGGCATTATGTAAATAGCTCTCCCTGTCTGTAGCTGAGGGAGTCACACTGCAAAAACAAGGGAAGAAAATCTGCATTCCAGCTGCTGGTGTAAAGCCTGGTCTGTGCAAAACAAAGGGAGTTATCCTCTTTATATATCCAACCACTGTCAGGAGATACATTTTCTAGTCTAAATGAGGAAGATTGACAGCTAAATATAAACAAATAACTAGGGGACGTTATTTGTAACAACATTTATGGGTTAGGTTACTGATGGCATATTGTTTTGTGTACACAACACAAAAGAATCTGACAGCAGAATTCTGTTTTGTGTTGACTAGTATTTTTGAGACTATTACATTATTTTGAAAGCTGCTTGTTGTGGTGTTGGCCACAGAGCCCTGAGGGGAAGGGTTCCTAGTGATCAGTGTCCATCAAACTTGGAAATAATGTATATAATTGTCAGATGGATGCCTTCCTAACCTCATGCCCCATAAAGCTGCATGAACACAAAGAATACCACCCGTGGGGTTTTTTCTTCTTTATTATTTCAAGGGACGAATTTTTGTGATCATGAAGGTTAATGGTCTGACAGCACAGGCTGCTACAGGGCAAATTCATCAACAGTCTCACCAGTGTCCTTAACACTCACTGTACCTGGAAAGACTATCTCCTATGAGAAGGGATAGCAGGACTTAAATTTCTCTCCTGGCTCAAGCCAAGGCTTCTCCTATACAGAGACTTCAATCCATTCTGAATCATGCTGAATTACATGTGTTGGTTTTATTATTTGGTTTGTGGCTCAACAGGGACTGAATAGAGAACACCAAAGTCATTTCATTAAGGACTGCAGGTGGATTCACAAATATACTCCAAGAAGTAAAAAAGCCACTGGCCTTTATCGCTATAAAAGAATCAGTAAGAATTAAGGATTTGGCAATTCTCCTTTTCCAGGATTGTGAAATAATATATGGATTGTCAGTTAATGTAGCATGACTAGCACAAAGCATTGAAGAGTTGTTGAATACAACTGTTAAAATGAAACATTTTAAAAATGAAACAACTGTAATTTGAAAATATTTTTGGTATGTATGACAGTGAAAGATTCAACCAAGACATTTATTTGCTCATGAATGACGTATTTGTATTTTTTTAATATAATATAATGTGTGAGTGTATGTGTACATGTATATTAAGTGTGTGTGTATATAATCAAGAATTATATTCTGCATATAACAGAACTGATGTTACGCAGTGTATCACAGGAACAATGATGGCACTCGGCCATTTCTTTTCTGAGTAACTGCTGCATTTTTAAAAGAAAAAAAATCTGGGAGCTGCTGTAGCAAAGTCTGTAACATTCACAGCATGACAAACAAATTAGAAAACAGCAGATGCAGCACAAATTAAGATGTATTTAGCACAGCAGCCCATCAGATGTGTGAAAGTCTTTTGTATACCAGCTTTGCAAGGTTGATGTATTGCACTTTAGACAGCTGATAATGAACCCTTCTAGCAATTAGAGGTGGAAATACTGGGGATTCAAAATTGTGCTGTTCCCACTGGGTTCAAGAACAAAAAACAAAACAAAAAACAATCCTACACACAACTGCAAACCCCAACCTCCCTTCCACTGTGTGAAATTTACTGCTTTTTTAGTGGTGGGTAAACGGAACAAATGTGTCAGATTACGCCAATGTACCTCTTAATTTCTCCTATTTATTTTTACATCTAACTATAATGTAATTATTTGATTTTTGTCATTTAATAAGTGCATATTTCTGTGATGTGAGGTTTTTATGACCAATACATATGGTATTTATGGTGTCTTGCTTATGTGATTCATTATTTAGTAATCTGATGCGAGGACAGTAATTTCAGCAATCTAGTCTTCAAATAGCAATAAACATTTTAATGGTTTAACTAATTTCCATCATTATGATTTGCATCATATTTTGCTTTTTCTTAATACTACTGTAGACTCTTCTTCTTTCCCCCACCCTGCACCCAAACACAAACCATAAAGGGAGTTTTGTCTAGGAAAGGACTGCAGCATTTTGGTCCTTCATGTGGCTTTTATCTATTCACCTCTGGCTTCATCCTGGAAGGTGCTGAATCCTCTCAGCTTCAACTGAATTTAATGGGAATTGAATGTGCTCAGCAGCATGTATGATTGACCCCCGGGAGAGTAGAATGTTGTAGTGGAGCCAATATCTGTCTGCTATATAGATAATAATAGTTTCCATTTATATTGGGCCTTTCATCTGAGCATCTAAAAATGCTTTACAAATCATGGAGGTGCAACAGCAGCTCCATTCTTATGGCTGCACTGAGATTTGAAATTGGAGTAGGCATTAAAGCTCTTTGTTATGTATGAATAAAAGAGGGCATCCTCCCCAAGCTGCCAGTGATCACTCTTTTGGGAACAGAATGCATTTTCTGAGCATTTTAATTAGCAAACGTACTCAGTTTAAGTATGCTTATTCTAAAAATGGCCCCACTTCTCTCTCTCTCTCTCTCTCTCTCTCTCTCTCTCTCTCTCTCTCTCTGTGTGTGTGTGTGTGTGTGTGAGAGAGAGAGAGAGAGATTCTTTCGACTTTTATTTGCAGAGCACTTCCACTCCTCTCTTCTCATCTCCCTTTTGTTGCTGGAATCAAATGTTGAGTGTAGATGAGGGTTGCGCTCAGCAGTGCAGGGACAAAAGCAGTTCCAGACACTCCCAACAGGGGGAGCCAAAGCAACAGTTCAGCTTCCCTGCTGGCTGCACTCTGGAGAATGGAGGTAATGATGGTTTCTCAATTCCCAGGACAAAACGGAGGAAGAGCGGACACTTGCTAGTTTCCTCCCTGTCCAGGAGGCATAAGAAGGGCTGGAGGAGGGGAGCCCACCCTTCCCCCTTGGAATATTCTGGAGAGGGCATCTGCGACAGAGGAAGGTGAGAAGGAGGACCTGGGAAGAGGCAGAAGAGGTGAGGTGCAGAGCGTATATTGAGGGAGATGGGAGAGAAACACACGTGGGGAAGAGAAAGGAGACAAACCTAGCAGCTCCATCTCCAGCCCCTGCAGTACTAGCCTCACACAGCCCATCAGCTTCCAGCAAACCCCACCATATAAGACTCCTACATCAGAGCTGCATTAAGGTGTAATAGGCACTATAGACCCATGTCTAGGGCCCCAGCCCCTGGAGTCACATGATGACATCAGAATTTCATATTTCATTTAAAACTAGAAGCAAGTGATGTATGCTTGAGTCTGCCTACATAATAAAATCATAGAAAAATCCATTCATCTTAACTCTGAAACCTGTTTCTACTCCAAGTACGGGTGGGGTCCTTGGAGTTCCAAGGGGGTATGCCGAGGACCCCATATTGCCTAAATTTAGGTTTGCCCTAGATACTCAGGATTACTGGTCCCCACCCAAAAAGTCTTCAGATTTCTTTTTATCTGAAACCCACAAAATAGACAAAAATTGTCCTGTGACCCAATTTGGGATATGGTGGTCACAGAATGTTTTCAGTGATTTTGTGGACTGCAGATGAAAAAACAGTTGAGAACCACTGGAGTAAGGGATGTCTGGAATCTGGCTCTCTCCTTCTGTGAAGCCACAGAAGTTAGAATCATATACATTTACAATATGTTGTGAAGTTGAACTTCCAGAACGGGAGGGTCACATGCTTTAATTTAGTCTGACCTTTTCCCATCATTTGAGTTCTGGGGGCTCATTCTTTCACCCACCTGATTTGGGTCCTGTCACTTCAATACTTGCCTTTTCTTGTGCATAAAAGATTGGACAGGAAAAATGCAGATCTTTCTATCAAACACTTCTGTTAATGACACATTCCTCACTAAATCCTGTTGTTTTGGTAGAATGAAGCATCATATCTAACTGTGACATACAGCTAGGTTCATTTCACTGAACAATTCAGTTAAAGCTCTTTGAAATTGGAAAGGATAATGATACACCATTTTACTTTGTGGCATTTTTGTTAATCTTACTTATGATAGGGGTGAAGCAAATCACCCACCAGAGGATTTATCATAGTGACCTTTTGGTGCAAGCAAAGGGTTTGTCTTGAACAGGCTGCATAGCTTTGAAACTTATTTAGCTTTCAAGCCCCATCTTTTGACCTTCATTTCAGTGCTGTATAATATTGGTAGTCATTAACAGTTATCACTTGATATGATAGTTTTTAAATTAGACCAGATTGCCAGCCAAAGCACTCTGATTGCATTTAATCAGGAAGTGAAGATGATTCTCTCTGGGCAAATGAGTTACCTTTACAGTTCTTTAAAGAGAAGGAATCAATTGGGTGAGATTCTCTGTCACCTCTAGTCTTTTGTTTATCTGTTTTCCCAATGATGATGATGTCCAATAAATAAAATATCAAACATAGCTTCACAATTTTGATTTTACAAAACCATGGTATGAAATCATTTTCTGATGAAGCCTAAATAATACTGTGTCTTTGGTCATTTTTTGGTTAACGTGTAGTTCATTTTCGATAGTTTTATTTTTCTGCTGATTGTGTTTTGAATGACCTCTTATTTGGTTTTTTATTGCATGAATGCAAACATGTAGCAGTTGAATATGCAGTAGTCTAGTAAATGATAGAAAATAATCTCATCGTTGTTGTAATGCCTGTTTATTTAAAAGATGGAGTTTGGGAACTTACTAGCAATAGGGAAGTCTTCCTACACAAAGGTCAAAGAGACTAGAGAAGCTAGATATCTATATCTATAAAATATAAATTTCTGATTATTCTGCTTTATCACACCTTTTGTGCCTTTGCAGGTATTCTGAGGGAGAGAAACACTTGAAATATTTTTTTTTCCTGTTTGGGGTATATAGGGCAAAATCATGTCCTCCCATATAACACTGTGAGAGCTGGAGTTAAGTGGACAACAGCTGTGAGGCTGTGAAGTTTCCACCAACTCATCTTGCCAGTGAGCTTGGTGTACCTCCCCATGAGACATAGTGTACAGTCCTCCTACCCTATGGAATCCCCAAGATTCTTAAGGGAAGCCCAAGGATCTTGGGAGTGACATCCATGGTCCCACATGGCAGCACAGCTGCTCTCCCTCAGCTTTGTGCCTTGAAATTGTAGAGCCCCAAATATATGGAGGAGATGGGAAACATTTTGTTGGCCTTTTTCCTGCTCTACAAGCTGGCATGCGTTATACCAGTTGTGAAAGGTTGGTTTTCATCTGCAGTGACTGCTGTAGAAACTACTGAAGTTTTTATTGTAAATTTGTCAAGCTTTAATTTTAGCAACCAGCCCACTTACACTGTGTGTGGGGAAATCAACAACATCCTCGCTGAAAATTGTCAGAAGATCTACTCTGTAACAATTCTATTGTGAAACTTCATCCCTCCCTAGTTCGCTTACTAGAAATGATAAACTCTTCAAAGGGCCAATGCTTCCTGGCAAGAAAACTCAACAAACCATCCCCTCATCACGATGAAAATGCAGACATTTAACATATTTCTCCCCACCCCCCGCCTCATAATTGCAAATAGCTAATCGTAATTAGGAACCATGCTGTCGGGAAAACCGCTCACCCTTGGCACTAAAAAATAGCCTCATTGAACTTGTAATTTTCCTTTTTTGTATTCTAGAAACCTTTCTGAAGCACTTGCTCAGCTCCCACTTAGTGTCTGCAGGGTTTGCTTGCAAGTACCACATGGACTCCTACAGAAATAATTCTTCCACTGACCCCTCTGAACTGCTCCACTCACACTTTTTTTTTGCTGCTTTCTCAATGCAAATTAAGTATACTAATTGCATACTATTTTTTTTTGCCAGGTTTTGGCACGAGATGAGGCATTTCACCTCTTATCATTCTAGTTTCCTCCTAAAATGCTTGCATTGTATGAACCTATCTGAAAATTATTTCAGCGTAGCCTATTTAAACTTATTTCAGTATTTAAGAAATAACAATCCAAGTACCTAAGGAGGATTAATGATCAGTGGGGAGGAGATGATGGCCTGTAGTGTGGCCAAGGCCTATTCACCCCAGATGCTTATAAACCCCAGGAAAAGGCCCATGCCAAGGCCATTATTGCTATTATTATATAATCAAGCATTTATTAAATATTTCCCTGGAGTATTTTTTTTCCCGTTTTACATGTCATGATTTTCACACCGTTGACATCTGTGTCACTCATTTTCAGTGAACCTATTTCAAGGGATTAATGCTCTCTCTGTTGGTCTATCATACTGAGAGAGTCTCCAAGCTGTAAATTGGCATACAAAGTGTCCACAAAGTAGGACAAAAACAACAAGGAGTTTGGTGGCACCTTAAAGACTAACAGATTTATTTGGGCATAAGCTTCCGTGGGTAAACCCACTTCTTCAGATGAAATTTCCAATTTCAGGGCTAATTTCTGTTTCTGGAAAGAGATGAACACTTACCTTTGATATTTGGCAGCTCTCTGTATGAGACCAATGCAAGAAGATTTATGCCAAATACGGCCCTTTGATTTTGGAAAATCTGGGTATGTGTGAGGTGTGAGTGCCAGTCTTGCATTATTTTCAAGTAGCCTTGTAAGTTTTGCCTATTTTGTTTAGCAGTGGAAAAAGCTATAACCTACTGAGAGCAATAATTTATATTTTTCTTACCATCTACATTTTGTGACATGCTTCTATTTTTGATTGGCATGCCATTAGTTTTACACTATTTAAAAGAAATTGCTATAGTATTTCCATCACATCCAATAATTGAAAAGCATGTCATCCACTGGTTTCTTTTAATGGCATGCATCACCATTCAGCACTATTGTAATGACACTTCTGCCATTTAAGATGTCTAAACCGATATCTGTGTCTCCCAATATCTTCTTGTATTGTAGTTTACAGGGTACAGAAGGTGCTCGAATGATGAGTCTTAATGTTACCTGACAGAGCATTTTTTATAATATTTTTTACTTTTCATTAAATTGAATTAGAATTGTGCAAGAGAACAAGGGATCTTGGAAATTATCAGGTCTTGTACTATTTGCTTTTTCATTATTAAAGTATATTTTTTTTTACCCCAACTTGAAGGAAATTTGTGGAGATTTTTGGTTCTGCTATCTTACTACTGGAGTTCCAGGCATTAATGACTTCCAAGACTGGGCCCCAAATTGACAGATGTATTATTCAGACAGTGTTCAGTTAGATGAGGGGCCATTATGTGATGGGGAGGAGCCAAAAAATGTGCCAGTTCTGCATGAAAAGTCGTATTTCTACATTACATTGTCCAGCCTGCTGGCATGTGTTGTGGTTGTATCTTTCTGCTTCCACACTGCCAGCTTAGGACTTGCTATTCCTGGTTCTTAGCAGTTGAAAGGAAATTGAATTTTCAATTTCAATTAAAAGAAGGAAATGAAATCAGAGGAAATGTGTACTCAGGTGAGATGTGCAAAATAAAACAAAATGCTAGCTCAATAGTAAATCCATATGACCTGATGGTTGTCAGATGGTCAGGGATTGTCAAGGCTGAATCCCCACTCTGTCACTCAGAGTGCAGTAGGTGAGGGCCCGCAAGGATTTTAAAAATTAATACTTGCCGCTCCAGGCTTGTATTAAACTCCCAAGGTTACAGTTTCTCTCTGACCTTGGCTTGGTAAACGCTACCACCACACAAATGCAAAAAAAACCCTTTGAACCCTGGAAGGAGCACTTGGGAATTCCTCCCTTTGGGGTACCCTAAAGCCCTTTTACCCCCCCTCCGGGGAAGAACTGGAAAGAAAACAGAGGTGATTGACTAGCTGATAGCCACAGCTAAACAACATGCACAAACCTCTTAGGACACCAAAAATCCAATCCTGTTCTTAAAAAACATAAATTTTATTAAAACAAAAAGAGAGAAAATACATCTGGAACTTAGGCATTTGCTAGATTTTAAAAGAGCAATTCCAAAAATTAAGCACCCAAACTAGCTTTCTTGGGGGTTCAGCTTAAAGGTTACAAGCAAACAAAAGCATCAGGGGTTAGCACAGAGGAGATCCACAAGTCAAAATAAGAAATAAACCTGATACCGTCTAACTAAACATTCCCTATCCAAATTATTCCTTCTAGGTATAGAAAATACTTTTTCATACCTGGTTCAAATCTTACACAGCATTTCTGCTTATAGCATTTGCTGCTCCGTGTTCCTGCAGCTCAGAGAACAGCAGACAAAGGAAAGTTTCTTTCCCTATTTTAAAAAGTTCTAGCCTTCCCACTGGCTCTTTTGGTAAGGTGCCCACCTTTTTTTCCCTTTACCTGTGGGACTTTTTAACCCTTTACAGGTAAAGCAAGTAGAGAACAACTACCAAGAGGGATTTTACAGCTAACTGGCTGGCTGGGTGTCCATCAAAGGGAGCTATTCCCCCCCTTTATTTATCACAGGAGTTGTCCAGTTTGAAAAACTGAAGTAATTTTTAATATCGCCAGAATATTGTGCTGACCACTAAATGGTATCTCAGCAGTGCTATAAATTATAATAGCAAAGTACAATGAGTACATTTGAGCACCTAAAAGGCAGAGGGGCTTTGTGAAGGCTTTGTGAAAAGTGTTCACCCACAGGTGAAGTGGCTAACAAAACTTCTGACTACCCAAAACTGCAGTGTCAGTTGTCTCCTGGGGATAAATTTTAGAAGGTAGCTTTCCTCTTTCTATGCTTACAAATCTTGTATGTTATGAAGGCTATTTGTTGTTGGGTTTTTTTAATTCCCATAATATATAGCATTATTATTTATTATTAGAACAGCTTCAGGATAAAAATTTCATTGATAGCATTTCAATAACATGAATGTAATTAGGAATTTTATTTATCTTTTTAAAGTAAAGGTGATAGCATTTTAGAGCTGCTTGAAGGTGCTTTTAGGTCCAATGAAAAAATTGAACAAAGTTATTTGCTTCAAAACTGAAAAAAGCAATGTTTGATTTTTGGAAATTGACCATTTTGGCGCGTTGGATTATTTTTATTTGTTTATTTCATGGTCAAAATTGAAAAATATTTTTGGCTTTTGGCTGAAAACTTTTGGATAATTTTTATTTTGGTCAAAAACAGACGTTTTCTGCAGAAATTTCTGTTTTGATGAACGGCAAGTTGGGTGATGTAATATCTTTTATTGGACCAACTTCTGTTGGTCAGAGGGACAAGCTTTCAAGAAAGTAATTTTTTGTTGAAAGAAACACTTCAAATGAAAAATTTTGACTGGTGGAAAAAAAATTGGGGAGAGGAACAATAAAGAAAACAAGTGAAATATTGATTAGAGAAACAAGGTGAGTGAGGTAATATCCTTTATTGGAATGACTTCTGTTGGTGAAAGAGACGAGCTTTGGATCTTACACAGAGCTCTTCTTCATGATGGTTTGGGAAATGTCACAGCTAAATGCAGTGTGTTGCAGATTATTTAGCATAAGTAGTTAACACATATTTCAAGGAACCAAGTGGCCCATTAACAACTTTCAGTTATGCCGGGCAAAGGCGGGGGAGAAAGGCAGCTGGGGGGTGGGGGTGGGGGTTGGTTGTAGATTCATGTAATAAACCATAAATCCAGTCCATGATTTTTAGTGTCTAGCAAAGTTTTATTAATTTAATCTCTCAGGCTTGTTTTTTTAACGTATTGTGCAGGTTTCCTTTGAGGATGAAGACTGATAGGTCAGATATAGTGTAAAGGTTTTGTGAAAAGTGTTCAGCCATAGGTGATAAGGTGTTTTTTGTCTTAACTTTTTCCTCTGTGTCTGGTTTCACCCACGTGATTATTGAGGCATTTACTGCACTGGATGAGGTATACTACATGTTGTGATAGGCATGTGTAGGAGTCGGACCTATGGATCTTGAAAGGTATGTTGTGAGGGGTGTTGATCATTGCAGCAATGGAGATATGTCTGCAGGTTTTCCATCTGTTCTGGCAGGGTCTGGTGCTGCTTTGAGTTGGTATGTCCAGGTCTGTGGGGAGCTTGTTTCTGATGATGAACTTGGAAAGGTTGGGGGTTGTTTGAAGACCAGAAGAGGGGATTCAGGAAAGATTTCTTTCAGGATGGGGTCCCCATCAAGTACGTTGGACACCCTATATGGGTATCCAGTGGGGTGGTAGGTGACAACTAGGGGTGTGCAGTCAGACGGAGGGGTTTTTATTTCCATATCGAAGCAGGTTCTCTCAGGGTATTTGGGTTGCCTATTCCATGATGTGATGTACTTCTCTGGTGCAGTGTCCTTGTTTGGTGAAGGTGTTTTTGAGTGTTAAGATGAATATTCCCCCACCTCCCTTCCTTTCCCCCTTATGGCTGGAGGGGAGTAAATGGGTCACTTCACCTTGAATGGTCCCTTGAAATGTAACTACTTATGATGCTAAATAATCTGTTCACCTTGTATTTAGTTGTGATGCTCTGAGTACATTTCCCAGACATGAAGAAGAGCTCTGTGTAAGCTCAAAAGACTGATTTAGGGGAGGATGGAGAGGGAGGGGGACAAACAGCACCCTGCACTTCTGGATCACTATGGAACATTCATTGATTTCTGGACCCCAAGTCCTCCAGGGAGTGTCCTACATCCATTCTTCTCGGTAATGGATTTTGCATTTGCCTCTCTGATTTAGCTGAAACATGTAAAAATTAATGTAGCCAGACAGTTCCCTATTGGTTATACATATGAGGAGACTCAAGAGTGTAATTTATTCCTTATGTAGTTAATTGTAATTTATGCACATTAATTGGCTTACATTCTGCTTATTTACCTAAGCATTTTGTTAAAAAATGGTTATTTTTGGCCAGTCCCCTCATACTTCCTTGCAAACCCAAAGAATATGTGAATTTACTAGTACTTTTTGGAAGATAGAAGAATACCAGCAGGCCCAAAGTTAAGGGTCAGTGTTGACATCAGCCCCACAAATTATTTTTCAGAAGTCTGCACTGTGGATTACAGGGCAGGATTTGGTCCTTGTATTTTAAAGGGGGAAAATATATTCCCTGGATTTTGCTATTTTTATACTCAAAATGGGTTCAAAGCTCTCAAGAGCCAGAAAATTCTGAAATCTAATTTAAAATTTACAGCATGGGAAAGAATCGTGAAGATAGTGATCAGAGTGGAGTTACTCTGGATTTACACTGATGTAAGTGATGAGAAACTTGCCCTAGGTCCGTAACATGTTCCATTATGTTTTTCTTTTTCCAACCTTAACTTTGCCTGAGTGTGTTAGTAACCGGTACGACAGCACTTCCAGCTTAAGTTAGTCAGGTGCTGCCAGTGACATACTCCAATAAAATATTTAAGGAGGAATTGTTCACTTGATAACTGCATATGTGGGACACCCTCCCTGTGTCGTTTGCCACTGTTGTAGATTGCAGATTCCATGGAGATGCTCTGGCAGAGGGATTATGTAGGGGACCAGAGCTGTTATGGGGGCCCTATGTTGCCTATGGATTGCTCTGGCCTCCTGCCACTCCCTTGGGATCCATTGGTTTTGGGGACAGGTCCTGGACTTTGTTCTTCGGGGCAGGAGAGAAGGGATGTTACCAGCTTTGCCTGTTACTTTGGGGTATGCTCATTTATTAGGGTTACTCTTCTGGAGGAGGGTGGGGTTCTCTAATTCTATCAATGTACTGCTTGTGTCACTTGTGTTCTCATACGGAGCTCTACTTCTCCCTGCTGCAAGTTCCCTCCCAATGGAGCTATTCTGCAGGACCTAGGTTCCCCAGGGCCGGGTTCTTCCAGCCCCAGAAAAACAAACACACACATATTAACAGAGCGCCTCTGAGAGGACTGGGTTAATCAGCACTCCCAAGCTGACCCCTCATATGTCCCTGGACTCGGTAGGCTGTGTAGAGCAGCACTTCCAAGTTGTCACTCTCATATGCCATTGGTACCACTCCAGAATAGAGCATGCCTGAGCAAGCTGGGTTAAGCAGCACTTCCAAGCTGCCACCCTCAGATGTCCCTGGTTCAGCACATCTCTATCCCCACTTTCACGTTACAATTGTTCTGGTAGTAACTCACTTGATGAGCAAACCCCACAGGATTTTTGGGCGCTGCAGGGATCTTTTAGCTTAGGTACGAGGAGCGTTGCTGCAGAGTGAATGAGGAAACCAAAAAAAAAAAAAAAAAAACCACGAGGGGGGGAGAGAGAGAAAGAGAAGCAACTAGCTTAATCATGACAGTTATTTATTACCTGGTAATAACCATGGGGAGCCAAACAAGCACAACAATTATAATATTAAATCTAACTTAAACTTGATTATTAAAGTCACGTTTACAAAACTATAACTCATCACACAAGTCAGGGTCAGAAGGCTATACCTAGACAAAGCTGGGTTCTCGCCACTCGGTGAAGCTTGAATAGATCAGGAGTCCCTGGTGGTGGTGGTAGTGGTAGCTGAGGGTCCAGAGTGCTGGAGTCGGGCAGAGCCCCCAGTACAATCAGTCAGGAGAAGATGAAGTCCCAGTGGAACTGATGCAGATTTTGAATCCAGGCATCAGAACACTTACTTGAACATGGGTAGGAGTTTTTGTAGAGAAACAACAATGGTTCAAGGGAGAACACTAGATTTGTTTGTGTAAACAAGGGAGAATAACAAAGTTGTTTTGTTCAGGCTAGTTATGGGAGTTGATCATTCCCAGTTTTGGGCGGTGTTCCTTGGAGGGAGATCACAATGCAATTAGGGAGCTTCACTATTTTGGATACCAATAAAGAATTTATTTCTAGAATTGGTCTGATAATTACTGAGCTGGGTGTGTGCAGGCGTGGGTTCATTAACATCTGGAGCAGAGATCCCCCATCATGCAGTGCTTCCCTGCTTTTCTGGTCCCAGAATTCCATGCGGTTCTTGCCTTGGAATCTCTGTTCTCCATTTTGTATGCTAATGGAGATGCCTCCTTGTCCCGTCTTCGATGAAAATGAGGCTAGGAGAGTTTCCTTAATTCTATCATCCTTATCCCAAGAGTTTAGGTGTGTCTTCAGTTGCCTTTTCATTGCTTTTTGTAAGTCTTTCTTCTGATGCAGAGGCTGGGGGAAGGGTCTTTCGTGAGTCAGATAGGCTGGGTACTGCACCCTGGTTCCCCAAGAACACAGAGCTGCTAGGTAACAGGGAAGCAAAACATCTTCCCTCCTGCCTCCAATGATGTGGGAGAACCTTTGCAAGAGTCTCCTCATAGAAATTTCCTTTCCCGGAGCTTCTCCTGAACGTTTTACCTTGTGGATTTAGGTTGACCTAGCAGGATGCATTGATTCTGATTTGAAATTAGATTTGCTGTTTTTCTGAAGGGGAAAAAAAAAAAAGAACTCTAGTGTATTTTATTATAGAATTCTGTATTTGAACAGGAAGCTTGTCTCCAAACACCCAAGGCTACTGGTACTTCCTACTTCTCCTTTCTTCTCCATTATATTATATTTTACTCAGCTGACATATAAAGAAAGCATTTGAGAGTTATTGATAAACTGGAGGTAATTACAAAGCAGGTGACCATGATGATAAAGGGCCTGGAGGAACTGACATTTGAGGAAAGAGCGAGAGAATTAAATATGTATAGCTTGGGGGGAAAGGAGATTAAGAAATGACCTAATGTTCACTCCCTTTGGATACTTAAGGAGGGGGAGAAATTTTTAAACACAGTGGCAGAATGTGAAATTTTGCAATATAAAATTTACTGAACTTCTGAAAAGTTGGAAGAACAACTAGAACCTGTAGTAAGCTTCTAAGGTCAGTTGTGATGCTCCATAGCCGGTGATGACAATTTAAAAACAAAACAAAACAAAGGCAGCACTAGACAGACAGACCATTCATGAAAATTCAGTAGGGATAATCCAGGACTAGATAAACTACCACCCACTGTATTTCACCTCTGTTATCTACGATTAAGTACACAGGCGCTGACTTTGTCCTTTCCCAGGGGGAGGGAGGGTGCTTGATCCCCTCTCTGCCCCAGGTCCAACCCCCACTCCACTCCTTCCCCCAAGACCCTGCTCTGCCTCTTCCTGCTACATTCCGCACCCTCGCCTGAGTGCCCCGCCCTTGCTCCTCCTCCTCTCAGTGCCTCCTACATGCTGCTAAACAGCTGATCCACGGTGGGTGGGAGGCTCTGGAGGGGAAGGGGAGGTGCTGATCGGCAGGGCCATGGGCGGGAGTCATTGGGGAGGGGGGAAGGAAAGGAGCTGATATGGGGGCTGCTGGTGGGTGCTCAGTCAGCGCCTATGATTAGATACCTTTTAAGCATGGTGGTGGGAAAGCTGAGGGCAAGGCTTCAGCATCAGGAAAAGGTTCTGACTCGGGGAGGTAGCGGGAAAGCTTCTGGCAGCTCCTCCTGGCTGGGTGCCTTTCCTTGCTGCCTCCTCCCTGCCAGAGCCTTTCACTGACGCATGTAGTGACATGCTGCAGTGTGGACCCAGCTTCCCTTTCACAGTGGCATGTAGCTATATACATTCTTCATGCATCTGCCACTGCCACTGGTATGCAGTATAGACATAGCCAAGAGAGAGAGTGCGAAAGCTGCCTATTTCAGTGAACATAGTATAACTTTTGTCTCCTATTTTATACATATAATTAGATATATTTGTTAGTATCCTCTGTTGTGAAGTATATCCAAACTGGCAATTCTTAGATTAGATGGATACTTGTCTTTTCAAGATCTGCTTATTTGACTGTCTGTAAGGATGAATCTTGCTTGCTAAAATTGATGATGGTGAATCAAAGGTAGCTAGACAACCAAAAAATTAGAGCGAGGATTGATCACTACCCATATTTTGGTCTATTTGACCATGAAATTGGAAGTGGTCAGCTGGGTCCTATGTGCCTCATCAGCATGCAAGTTATTTTTTTTAATCCAGGAGGCGATCTTACATTTGTCATGCTTAGGAGAAGAAACTTTGTCCTTTGTAATATGTCATCCAGCAGGCAAACAACATTCTACATGAGCTTACTGGAAAAATTGAATTTTCACTAATTCAATCCAAATTTTCAACTACTGTATTAGTCTTGCTTTGCAAGGGAAAAAACATGAATCAAAGTTGGTCCTCTGTCTGCAATAAATCAAATTACAGTGCCTTACCATTCTAAATGAATCACTCATTGCAAGCTATTCTAATCCTACATTTGTTCAAGGGCTTGAATATGAAAAATGTAATATCACCTAAAGAACAATGGAATGTTCCATAAAATAAATGAATGCTTACATTGGAGAAAGGCCTGAGTCAAAACTTTGTGTCTCAGATTTGATATCTCTACTATGTAGCTCTAATAGTCAAAATGCTGGGCTGTGATCAAGAGCTCAAATTTATTTTTTCCAGAGTTTGGGTGTTTGGGGTTAACCCATTTTAGAGAGAGATTTGAGCTGTGAACTAAGGTATAAAGCCAGATCTGAATTTGGTGGTCTTGACAGAGGTTCATGTCTAGCCATGTCAATAACAAATTTAAAGAAGTGCATGGTGGTTTCAAAGCTTCTATTTCTTTTCAGAACGGCAGATTTCAAAATTATTTCTAAATCCAAGTTCAATATAATGATTATTAGAAAGCAGGGGTGGAGAATTCACAGTTGAGGGCTGTTGTAGCTCTTAAAGCCAGAGCTGCAGAGGGTAGAGAGGAGTGCCTTCACTTGCCATGCTCACCTGAGGCATTTGGGGCAGGGGGCAGGTAGCGTATCTCAGAAATGCTGAGAAATGCATCTTTAGCAGTATTTCCTACACCACCTTTTTAGAGATGCAGCATGTATTATCCACAGCACCTTCCTCCAACGGCCAGCTAGTGTGCAGTGGGAGGGCCCTGATCATTCTTCCATCCTTCCTGACCCTATCCATTGTTCTGCTGGCGTTCTGCTCCCTTTGTACTCAGTGATTGAGTGCTGTGAGCACTGGCATTCTGGCTACTGCCTGCACAAGGTGAGGAAGAGTTTCCAGCTGTCCTCTTCCCCCTTCATGCTCATCTGCACTGGAGTAGCCAGAATCTAACCGTATAAAGGATTTGAGTAATCAAATGTACTTCATGCCTCATGTTACTTAATTAGAGAGGAGAAACGTTAGCCTGAATGTAGATATTCTTTGAAGTCGCTGGTCTAGTCACACTATATATATTTTTCCATAAAGCTGAAATATTATAAATCACTTTTTAATATTTTTTCTCTGAACAAGAAAAAAATAATCATTTATATCATAGACATGTAAATTTTACTTAAATATACAAACCTACTTTGAGACTTGATGCTGTGGCCATAAATCATGTACAATAACATTGTAAATGAGATAACTGTAACATTATATTCTCTGGGCAAGGTTAATAGATTCAGTGCAAGTCTAGCAAGAAATTGTAGCTGACATTTTCCCATTTCTTTTAGAAAAGCCTTTATAAATCCTCAAGTTGTAAATTGGACTGGATTAGGTCCCAGTGGAGAAAATCCTAGATTTAGTGTTTTTAATTTCCTAAATTACTGAGTAGGAACCAACTTTATAACTATAGTCAAATATGACTAGGGTACTCTGTCAGGTTGCTTTTGTTATTCCTAGCCAACACCTATACTAGTAAAAGAAACCTACCAATTTTGCCAAATTACAATATGCCCAAATTTACAAGTAAAGGCTTTCTGATATTTACAAGAGGAAGACCATAACTAGAGCTAAAGTATCCAGTCAGCCATTGCAGATGACCTTGTAGGGTAATATAGTAACACCCACATATAAACAGCTACCAGATGTCTAGTTTCATGTGTCAAACACAACAAAAGATATATTTCAACGGTGCAAGTTTATTCACAGGAAGTCTATTATTCCTGAACTGCAGGTGTATACAGTAAATTCCATTCACATTATGCCATTTTAAAGAAGTGGTCATTATTTTAGTTACTCTGTGACCTGGTTGGGTCCTGACTCAGGAGTTGGGGTGGGGGGGAGGAGAATAGGTGGCAGAGGTCTGGGTTTAGGACTTTAGGCATTAATACTGCTTATGAGTGTGAAATACAGTATGTTGTGTTCTCAGATTTTTAGAACCGGGGCTCCATCTCAGGCAGAAACATAAAGTTCATATGTTTAACTGTATCAACATCATGCATAATTGGATGGGTTGTTGCTATTAATTTCACTTTCAGCTTCAAATTAACTTTCAGTTCTGGGGCACCTTTTTAGACATTTTCATGAGACCTAATTTTCCTGAATACTGTTGCTGATTTCAGAGCACAATGCTTCATCACAGGGAAATATTTAAAACTATCTGCATTTTTAACACAAAGGTAATCTGTCCTTTGCAGATATTTCACATACAAAGATTAATAATTTACATATGTTGCTATGGCAACTATACATCAAAGTATAATAAGTCTAGACTGTGCTATTCATGCCCTTTGAAACCAAAATCAAATGTAAATATCACATCTTTGACTGGAGCTGCATAGAATAATTTACGAAAAACTAAAACAATAGTGGAAAAAATTGCCCCTTGATGGTCTCCCTTTAGAATAAATTTAAGCTAATAGCAGGCATATAGGCTTTTTGTATGTGTTCAGATGATGAGCTCTCAAAATTCTGGCATGGAATCCGTCATAGGCTTGTTCTGATTCAACAACAGCCATTAGTGGCTCTCATTGCACCCATAAATCCTAGGAGTGGGCAGGTAGGAATCTAACACCCTGGAACATTAAATGGGCATCTTCCTCATTTTATTTATTATACCAAAAAATAGGGGCAGCAAAAAGCATGGCAACAGCATTACATGCACAGCCACCATAGATGGTGTAGATGAGGTGGATTGGCTGGTCCCAGGCTAATATGCTATCTTGTTGTGATTCCTGCTTAGACTTTGCTAGCTGAGGAAAATTGAACCCTGGATTTTCTGCACCTACATGAATATAAAGGCAAGTTTCTGAAAATCTGATCCTAATTGCCGTATACCATTTGAAAGCGAGGGTTACAAGATTTTAGATGTAAAGCATGGTTCTAGCCAATTGGGTCTAGCAGACCAAAGTAGAATGAGAAGCTCGCCTGTGGCTCTCTCAGTTCTAGATGTTATGGAGTGATTAGTTCTTGCATCATCCAGTGATGATAGGAAACAACATGAGGAAGAAAATGGGCACAGAGGAAAGGAGTTTGTGTCCCCAAGCAGTCCCCTGATGTAGTCAGACAAATAAGTATGTGTGTCTTGTAGGGGGAGATGGTGTTTAGGAGTATGTCTCTGGTGTCTCTTTCCCTCATTTCTGTAAATTCCATCTCTTACAGTTGACCACGATGGTGACACTCTACTGCTATGAAAATGAAGTAGGTTTAGGGCTTCGTCCCTGGAAAAATTTGAAATACGTTCTGCATTTTAAAGGATTTGGCAGAACAACACAGGAGAAAGTAGGTTTTATGAAAAAAATCTATACATTGTATGTTGCTTATCTGAATTTCTTTCCCCCAGAAGTGGAAAATAAGTGGGCAATAGTGGATCTCCTTCTGCCCCCTCTCTAGAGGAGAGGAGGGGGAAGCATAGAAAAGGGATGAATCTTCCTCTATGGGAGGTGAGGTGAGTAGGTGACTCTATTTCATTCGCTTCCTCTCTGCCTGTCAAGGTAGTTGGTGCTACACTCACTGGCAATCATTTTGGGAGCAACAGAAACTCCTCAGCTAGGGCCCAGCTCCTCCCGTTGCTCCTATTTTACTGTGTTGGTGTGTCTTTGTCTCACCAGCCAGAAAGGAGTGGGAGAAGATCTCCTCTGTGTGTGGGAATGGATGGGAAGATCTTGTGTGTGCCCCCTTGCATTAAACCCTGACTCTGCCTCTAAAAGTCTTTGAGACAAGTGGGGTTGAATTTGTGAGGAGAAGAAAGACGAGTGCAATCAGAAGAATAAGCTCTGATACCTCATGAATCAGTGTTGACAGAATACATTGGTAGTGACTTCTTAGATGAAGTCTTTCCTATCTGAAAGCTGCTTGGGTTGTGTGAAATGAGTTGGCGGTCTCAATCAAGTTCCTAGTGAGCTCTTGTTTACACCTCAGAGCACTTGGCTGTTGATCTTAGCTGAGGACTCCAAAACTTGTTCTCTACAAGTGGTCTCACCAGGTGAGAACTGAGGCATATGGACATGGCAATGTGAAGAAGCTTGCATTGCCACAGCAAATACTTGTAACTGTTCTGTAGATAAACTGATAACTTCAGTCTCTGGCAAGGTCAAACTGACATCTTGCAGAAATGCTATGTTAACTTGGGGAAAAGCAATCCCAAAACCTTGCCATCTTTTGTTTAAGAAAAAATCTTTGCAGTGAGGTAGCTCTAAATTATTTAAGACTTTTATCCCATATTTTTCATCTTCTCCAGGCTTGAAGGGCTCTGAATATTGCATATTAAAAATAGCTTTTTCAACGGAAGCTTTGTTCTAAGAATCAGATGCTGTTTGTAAGCAAGATCCATACTGGATATCTAAAATCTTAAATATTTAAAACCATTCAATATGCTTACATATTGAAGCACATTCAAGTGCTTATAATATATTCTATGTTATTCTTTCTTCTCAGTAGTGAGCAGAAGACTGCACAAGCATACTCCTACTCTTATTTTAGGATCTGATCATCTTCAAATAATCTGATAAACTTTTTTTAAAAGTATTTATTGTGAAGAGAAATCTGTTAATGGATTGCTAATTTCCCCCCCACAAGGTAATATTAATGACATTAATATATGATTCTAAAACAAGCTGTGTTAATTATTTCTGGGGATACTTTATATGTGTAGGTATCGAGTGATATCATTGTCCAACATCTTAAATGTATCGAATATATTAAGACTTTAAATAATTTTCTATTAATATTTTCTCTGAAATTTCTGTTCCTGTGTGGGCTGGATTTTAACATTCTCTCCTTGAAAAGACAAATGCAAGAATTGTATGCAGGGTTGATCCCAGGATATTAAAAGACAATGTGGGAGAGGTAATATCTGTTATTGGACTAACTTCTATTGGTGAGAGAGACCAGCTTTCAAGCTTACATAGAGCTCTTCTTCAGGTCTGGGAAAGGTGCTCAGAGCATCACAGCTAAATACAAGGTGGAACAGATTGTTTAGCATAAGTAGTTAACACATTTCAAGGGACCATTCAAGGTGAAGTACAAGTGTTAACATTCTTGTAAATATACCAAAATAATTACCAAGACAAGAAATTAGTCTGTTGCTGGACAAAAAGTTTAATGGGATCTTTCTGCTCAAATTGATCTTACTCATGGGACTTTCTAATGCTAGGCTCACACAATGCTATTGTTGAATGCCATGAGATTCCATGCTGCCAATTAAGTTTTGTGATTTTTTTTTTCTATTTTTTTTTACAGGTTTTCCTGGGGAATACAGTTAATCATTGCCCTTTTCTGTTTATGATGATGAATTTTTGTTTTATAAATCCTTTCCAGTTGATGCTACAGTACAGGTCATTTAGGATTATGACATTAATAAGAGGTCACCAGACTCTAGCTTCCTTTCAGAGTTGTCACTGTTATTTCCACCTCAGTATATATCAGTAAAGTACAAATAAAATATATAAAATTTAATAGAAGCTTTAAAGCCAGCTTAAAAATCTTTTGGACATGTCAGTAGAGGACAGTTTCATAGGTAGATTTAGTACTAACACGAAGTGTCCAAATGCTCTGTCCTTCATTGATCAGGAGACTTAGCTACATGTGTCTTCCACAAAGGCAGTGATATCAAAAAGATTTCTCAGTTTTTACTAAGTCCAGTGGATGCAGATGGTCTCTGTGAAATAAGATGAAAATTCCTCACAGAGAGGGGTGCTGAGTTCTGGGTTTGTGGAGAGGCAGTCTGGGTTTATGAAGCAATTTGCAGTCTGGAAAAAAATCTGTGGGGGTGACTTTGCTACCACTGTGTCAGAGAAGAAGTAGAATTTTTTTTGCTTCCTTCACAGCAGTGTTGTTGCTCTGTAGAAATTCTTGGTAGATGAGTCTGACTGTACCAGATGATGTGTTCCACCACCCACACTTTCTTACTCCATTTTTTGACAGTTTGTACAATCACTATGGCATTTTGTTGAAGAGCTGGGATGCGAGGGACTACTTCCTCACTAGGATGCCTATTACAGTAGACAGGGAATAGACTGTTTCTTTAATTCTTTTACTACTTAATCTCTTGGCCAGGTAGAGTTTTCGGTAAGTAAGTTTTTAAATATAGCAAGAAGTTTGGGGAGTGGACTATGGTGGAGGTTGCTTGCCTTTGCTGTCTGTCTGTTTTAGGTACTTATGTGGTCTCCATTACTTTATGCTCACAGTAAACAGCTGAGGTAAGAAAGTATTATTATTCCCCTTTGACATATGAGGAACTGAGGGACAGAGAGAATAAATGACTTGTCTAAGGTCACATAGGAAATCTGGCCGAGTAGCAAATTGCACACAGCTGTTGTAAGACCACTTCCTCTCTGACGTGGGGAGAGTTCTTATTTACACCTGGAAAAAGTGCTTTGAGGATAGTTCTTGCATTTCCTATGTCTACATCCAACCTGAAGACTTGGACCTATGACTCATACCAGATGGCACCACATTTGCAACTAAACCAAAATGAAACCACAAAAATACAGTTCTAAAAATAAACACTTATCTAGAAACTGCAAAAAGTGTCTTTGACTTTCAGTGAAAGCTTTGCATGGCCCAAAAGGCCAAGTGTGGTTTTATTTCAAATATTAGACCTGAAAATAGTGTTAACCTTTTTTTGGCCCAGGCAGTTAGACTATGTTCCTGGCTTTGCAGGTTTTCTGTTAGGAGAAATTGATGATGGAGTCTCATGTATTTCTTTGGTGTAATCCTGTTTATTTACAACGAATCTTCACAAGGCTTATTTCCTGGGACACCTTTGGAATCAAACAGGAGGCAGTTTCTTTGCTCATAATTCCAGGCCTCTTTCCAGTCAGCACTCTGCCCAAAAAGCTCTCTTGGCTTTCCCTCAGGGCCATGTTACCAGTGCTCTGCTTCTCTTGTCCAATGGTTCTCGTTGGCGTTCTGGTTGCTTCTGACTCACAGATGCACAGAACTCCACCAAGCAATGTGTAGTCCCCTGTATTTGCATTCAGACTCCCAGGGAAAAACTCTTAGAACCCATAGCTCAACTCCTACTCCAGACTTGCCATGCTTGTCTATAATTTGGGTATTGGCTTCTATTGTTTCAGCTATTACTAAACAAAGGGGCATTTAATTGCTCTCTCATTCAGCCTGAATGGAAGGTAGTGATCATGCCCACCAGTACTGCTCATTGATTAAAGACACTCCATAAAAGCCATCCAACCTCCAGCATAACGCACATACTTCCTCTTACCCCACCTTTTTCAGCTCCATGGATCATCTCCATGGAATCCAAAATGGCGACTCCCTGTATCTCCCATCCCAAACAGAAAGAGAGAGAAATAATTTTCAAATAATAGTTGATACAAGCGGAACTATTTACATAATGTTTTTCTGTCAGATTTTCATATCCCATCCAAATCTCTTTGAAGTTTTTCTCTCCATGCCCCATTTCCTTTCAGCTACCTGGGAGAAGCTCTTTCAGTAGGCCCCTAAGCAATGCCTATTGTTTTTGTGGAGTTTCCTAGGTGGCATACTCTGCCTATTTTTGTTCTAATGGGGGATTCATCTCTGTCACAACTTTTCCAGCCTCAGTTTCTACAAAGACATTCCCAGTTTCTGGGGGAAGCTTCTGAAAATCCTGTCCCCTTGTTACCTCCTCAGATGGACCTTATGAATAATTGGGTTTGGTCCTGGGCCCCAACTATATTCTGTATACCACTTAATTTATTTAAATCAGTACTGTATAAAATCATTCTACTGGAGTGATATTAAGACAAAAGGAAGAGGAGGATATGAAATCAAGGTATGGGATTGGATTCAATGGAAAAGATTCCAGAGGTGGAGACACTACAGAAGACAAACAGATGATAGGATGCCAAAGAAAATAATGCAAATACAACCGAGGTCAGTGAGACCTAGAGGTTGGCCAACCACCAACTAGATGGCAGGACATTGTGCACAGGGACATGTCTAGGCTTGGCTTAATGGAAGACTGTAAAGATCCTTTGGGATGAGAAGAAGTGGTATGATCTAAGTTCCCTTCCAAGATTTATCCATTTCAGGGATCCTACCTTCTTTCTGGTTTGAGGATCAGTAATGCCTTCCTGATGCATTTCCACACTGGTCTGTAAACCATCACCTTTCTTTGCTCTTGGTCACTGGTGAGGTGGCTGTTTAATGGGCAAAGTATCAAACTTTTGCTGGACCAGTGCAGTATAACCTATATCTTTGTTGGATTTGGACTTTCTTGACCAAAAAGTCTCTTGTTATGCTGCTCCTTGTTGATGTAACCACAATAGAAACCCTGGGATCTCTCCTTTGCCCCTTTCTCCTTTATAACAAATATTCTATACCAGTGTTTACTAGTTCCACTGGTTCACATTTTGTAACTGTGATTCTCTTTTGTTACTATTTGCTGTATTTGTGAAACATTCAGCAAATGAACAGGAATCTGTTCCAGTTTCAGACTCACAAGAGCTAGCAACTGAGATTCTCTTGAGATCCGGGGTCTCAAGGCAGGTCTCAGGTCTCACTCCCCATCTTTCTTTTGATGGAAAGCTTCGATGGGATGTAGCAGAATTATGGTTCTGTCCCTGGAGGTAGTACAGCTTTTTTACTACATGTTGATTGCCTACAATTTTTTTTCATTTCCTAGAAACTTTGCCCCTTCAGTTGATTCCTCCCTGTTCTTTGAACTGGGTCAGGGGCTTTCACTAGACAACACAGATTGATTTGTCCTGGCCCTCTGATGGCTTATATAATGGTAGTTAACTCTGTCTGAGTCTCACTTGGTCAAGTTTTCATATGGTGAAAATTTAGGTGCGTATCTCCATCTTGCGGTTTGAACTCAGTTGTTTTATTTAATTTGCCTCTGGGCTCATCACTCCACAAACACCACTCTCCTATGTCACATACCTAGAGAAGTGCTGCATTAAAATGGGATCTAGCATGTTTTAAAATGACTTCCACAGAAGAGGGCATATTTTTAAAGTGGCAGATCTAAACCGTATTGTATTTCTCGTGCCTTAGTGTTTCGGTTTGTTGGGAGGAGTGCCTCTTACACCTAAATCCTGCTGTCTCTCCACGTATAAGCTCTCATCAGCTCCTAACAACAGCCTCTGCTATAGTATACATAAAATCCTGTGATGTATCTTATCCTTTGTTGCATTAGGTTTGAATCCTGTGGAACAAATTCTTCTCTCACACGGCGTAAATCTGGGGTAACTCCGTTGACTATAATATAGTTACTTTGTAGCTATGTCAGTGTATCTGAGAACATATTTTGAGTCCCTACGTATGAATGGATCATATCTATATTTATACAGTACTTTCTACAAGATAGGGTATTTTACTGGTGCAAAATGCTGGGCAGTGAAGTTCAGTGTTTTCTTCGCACTGTGATTAGACACGGTGTGATGGAGACTGTCTTGCACGCAGGCATTAGCATTAGAACAGTCCTTTTGTGAACATGCAGTCAGGTCAATAAGTACATGATTATAAATTAGCTTGGTGGACTAGTGTGGCCGTTAGCTGGGTCGAGTGTTCCTATTTCACATAATTGTTTGCTGCACCTGAATTAATTTGAGTGTTTAAATTCTGCATATTAATTCTTTGCTGCAGGAGGTAAAGCTTTAGGCTAATCCCTTTAATACTTTTCAGTATAAACACCTTAATCAAGCAACAGCTTTATAATTAGTTCTACTTCCAGACTGGATATAATTTCCTACTTTTATTGTTCATAACTTATTCCAACTTTTAATCACAACGATTAGACTTCAGAATGTCAGCATCAATGGACTCTCATAGAAACCAGGATAGTTAAAAAAGAGAGGTTTGTAAAATCCAGGTTTTATAGAGCACAGTTTCTACCCCACAATTTTTTTATAGCATCACTAAGAATATCTCTTCCTTGTGGATTTTAGTCACAAGATTAAGATGAGTTATTGAAAATAGTAGCTGAACATCTGTATTAAAAACAGTGTAATTGATATAGAATTATATATATCAGCTATGTTGGGTGTGAAAAATGCAGACATAATTTGATTTTATAATAGCAAAGAGCACTCCAACAAATATCCCTTATACAGTAAACCTCATGGTATGTAAATAATGGTTTAGCAACTAAAGATGTGCTGATCCATTCTCCTTTTTATCTATTTTCCCACTGAGCATTTGGAAGTACAAATTATGTCTGGCAATAGGAGCATTCAGATGGTCAGGTTACATGGTTAGGGAGGCAGCATTTTAAATTAAGAGTCTTAAATCGACGTTCAAATTAAATATATTCAGACAGTTATTTGTGTTAATTACATGCAGACCAATTGATTATTAAAAACATACTCATTGAGCTTTAGCAGAGCTGTAAGAGTGAGGAACCTTTTACAGTGTTAAATATTAATGAATATGATTTTAATAATCAATTGGACAACATTTAACATACAACAACTGTCTTAATAAATCTAAGTGAAATGCATATTTGAGATGCTGAATTTAGAGTTGTTGCCATTTGGAATTAGATCTATGCAAACGAGTATAAAACCAGGTTAAAATTCTCTGTGGATTTCAGTTGAAAAGATTATAACTGTACTCCAAGTAAAATATTTTATACCTTAGGTTGGCTTCTTGACTTAGGGGAAACAGCTTTTCTACTAAATCACAATGGCAAAAACTACACTGCTTAGTGCATATTGCCAATTTCTGTTGAATAGTATGTTAGTGACTCTGAGTGCTTAAAAAGGATTATTTAGGTTTTTTTAAAAATACCCATTGAAGAGATATTGGAACAGTCATAGTGCTGATGGAAAACAATTGAATTAATATTAAAGATGTATAAACATTTATTTGTAAAAAGTCCCAACATGTATTTATACTTAAGCTCCAATCCTGCAACTGATTCCACTTGGGTGGACCCCCTTTGAAGTCAATGACACTGTGTGGGCACAGAAGTCTGCCAGTACAGAGCCCCATTGACTTCAGTTGGGGGTTCACCCACATGGAGTTAGTCATAAGATGGGGCCCTTTGTTAGAATTTAGTGCTGCTTCAGACTCCTTCTGGAAATATGTACATTTTTTAGTTGATGACAAATGCATTTTTTTTGGTGTTTAAAAAAATTAGTCCTAGGCGGTAGTATAGTAATTTAACTCTTAGCTGGTTAGTTTCATGAGTGATGTGACTTTCTGAGTACTGGATAGAAGGGTGCAGAAGGTCCCTAACTCAGAAGAATCATAGGGGTTGTTCCACTTCATGGTATCAAAAGTTGCTGAAGATGCACGCTGTCAGGAATCAGGGCCGGCAGCAGACCCAGTCTTTGGGCAACGTAACAAGTGCAGCTGGCTTGCAACACACTCCCTGATTGGCAGGAGGAGTCAGCAAACCAGCTTTTAAGGCCATTGGCAGTTTGGTGGCTGCTGAAAGCATTTGCCTACAGCTCTGATAACTTCTACACCTGCTTGTTCCCAGCCTTGCCTCACTCCAGGACACCTGGCTTTGACCCTTGTCTCTGATTTCTGACTTTGGCTCTAGCATTTGGTCTCTGACTCTGGTTCTGACCCTCGGCTGTGATTCCTGGCTTCTGAATCTGCTTTTGACCTTTGGCTCTGGCATCTGGCTTCTGACTCCAACTCTGGCCCAGGGTTCCTATTCCTGGCTACCAACTCCTGCTCCAACCACTAGGCATGACTCCTGCTCCAATCACTAGGAATGATTGTCCATGTCCCAGTCATTCACACACACAAGAGGACTGCACACCCATGTCTGGCAGAGCTAGGCTCCATGATGACTTTGGAGAAGAAAATGAAGATGTCTATGTCTGGAGGTAAAAATAGAGACTGAGTTAAACTAGGGGAAGGTGCCACAGTGACAGTGCATGGTGTGGGGGCCACAGCCACTGTTCCACCCTTATTGCCCTTCCCCCTTCTTGGTGATTGGGTGTGGATTCCATCTTCCAGCCCATGTAGTTTCCTTGTACAAAATCCATTTGTTTGGGCTTTGAAGAGGGGAGGTGTATTTTACCCATAATGAACAGGAGTTTATTTATAGTATGATAAACATTCTCCAGTGGAATGAGAACTTCACCTGCCATGAAACTATAGCTTTTATGAAAGAAAACAAAGCTGAATATTGCATATGGAAAACACTCGGGGTTGGAGAGCAGTTTTCCTGTTGTGCAAACCTGAATTCTCATCAGTTCTTTCAAACCCCCATCGTAGGGGGTTTTAATAAGATTGGACTGGCAGCTGATCCTGACTAACACATTCATGATTAAATTTAAACTATATTGCACATGAAAGGTATCTGAATTAAAATAACAGAAAGTGACATAGGGAATACTTGATTAGAAGAACATTTATTTTCAGTTTACAAACTTTATTCTTTTCACAGTATCTTTTTTTATTTTTGCTTGTTGATCTAATATTTTAGTATTGATACTTAGCTATTTTTTCTTCTATTTTGTCTTTTACTTGTCATGGATTAGTGAATGAAAAATGAGGTTAAAAGAGGAACATTTCCTAAAATTCTACTTTTACCTTGTTTGATTTTCTCATTGGTATGGTATTATCTAGTCAAAAAGACTTCCACCAGCAGCCTTTTGGGAGTGTTCTTTGTTAAAGGAAGTCTTTTATTTCATTCTGCCAAAGAAATGAACCAATTTGATATGATCCTTTTATCTCAGAGAAAGGGCACAACTTCTTTATTTTCAAGGTTGTGCATTTTTTTTTCCACTGTAAAACATACTATGCTATTGAAACCATAATTATATGTTCTTGTCAATCAATCTTAACCTACTACAGTACGGTTATGGCATTTTATCTAAAAAGAGAAGGATTAAAGGCTTTGAATGAAATGAAAGGTACACATAGTAAAGAAAGTATAATGCATGTTATTAGATTTCTGGAGAGGGAGAGGAAGAGGCAGAGATTACCAATATTTGATTTTTCACAGGCATTAAATAATTATTTAAGGATAGCAGTAAAAATGTTAAGGGGAGTGACACTTTCATTTCCTTTTTGTTGTCCTTGTATCTTCTGCATAAATGGAATCATTCAAGTATTTACATAATGTATATACATTAAATCAAATTTGGAAATAATGCTTTAAAAGAGATTAACATTGATGAAAAGGGAAAAAACCACACTGAACTCCATGTTAATATGAGAGAGGCTGTGGCTTCACAATGAGGAAAGCTTTTCAAATTCTGCATTAAGGTCTTTTGTGTTATTAATTTCTTTTTATTTCAGAATTTGAAAATCAAAACCAAAAATGCTTTACTAATTAGCGTGTTCCCCATTAGAGAATAAAGTACCAGGATGTTTCCCATGTATCAATAAAACTGCAATCCTGTGTTCCTTTTTTCTTTTCTGCTTCTGTCTCCCATATGCTGGTATTTTTAGCGGGTCAATTCCTGACATCCCTATTCCATTTTTACTGAATCCTTACTTAGTCAAAGCTCATATAATTCAAATTCACCTTGACAGTCCATGAATTCAGGGCTGCTATATCTCACATATTGGACATACTTTTGTATTTGCCCCTCCCCCATTCATCCCTGCAGTCCTGCCCGATTGCTATGCATCTGGCTGGGCTGTGGGGAGGCAGCAGGGACTCTCTTGCAGTTTCTCCTCTGGGCTCCTGTGTTGCTGGCACAGAGAGCAGGGAGATTTTCTCTTCTACTGTGTTCTCAGTGTTGCTGCTACTGGCAGTCAGTCAATGTGGAGCCAACAGGGGAAGGGAAAGTCAATAGCGGGTTGTCTCAAGGCCTTGCTGGTGGGGAGGTTAAGATGGGGGTTAATAGCAGAGTAATGGGATTCACAGCACGGATAGAATAGTTACCAGAATACTTCCAGCACTCCTGAGTCCCACTGCCTGCCCCCCAACAATCAAAGGTACTTATATGACCCCTATCACTATAGTATCTGAGCATCTCAGTCGGTAATGTATTTATACTCCCCATACTCCTGTGAGGTAGGGGAGTGCCATTACACAGATGGGGAACTGAGGCATAATGAGGCAAAATGACTTGCCTACAGTCAGACAAAAAGCCTGTGGCAGAACAGGGACTTGAACCTACGTTTCTCAAGTCATAGGATAACGACTCAGGCTAGAGAAAGAATGCTCCAGTGGTTATTTCAGGCTCTCCCTTCATTCCCTCAAACAGTTCCACAGGCTGCTTCAGATTCCATCCAATGTCCTGGACCACACAGGCTTCTCCAGGCTGCCTATCATCCTAGCTCATTGCTCCTCAGTCCAAACCACTACACATGCACGTTCTGAGAGCAGAAAAGGTGAAGATCGGTGAGGGGACCAAAGGGAGAATAGGACTAATTTGTTTAACGAGTTCTTCCTATTCTCACTGTAAGACTATACTCTCTGGCAATTTCCTTCTCTGCATGGGGCCTATAGTTTTTGAAGTCTTCAACAACAAAACTTGCTCCAGTTGTAAGCTAGGAGTCAGGAAAACTTAAACGTCTCCTTTATATAAATTTACCAAACCCTCAAGTATGTGTGTCATTGTGATCTTGTGTACAATGTTAGTGTGGAGGCACAAGCTGTACAGTGAATACATTTTCTTTTCACTGATATGCATATCTAATATGGCAATAGAAATATTCCTTCCTTTATCCTTGTCACTTCCCTCACCTTTCTGACTTGAACCTCCATGTAATTGTGACCCAATGCCAACTAGCAGGGAGCCCATCATATTGTAACTCACATCAGGCCTGACACACTCATTAGCCTTAACACATTGTCCAATATTTATCTAAAAGGTGCCGTGTAAGGTATCGTATGTAAGCTGGTGACACACTAGTCCTAAAAATCATTGGATGATGTATGTACAGGTTGTGTACAAAAAGTTATATGTGGGCTGAGTATATGTTTATAAAATGTGTTTGGGAGGCAGTGCATAAACCCAGCCTGCTCTAGACAAAGGAATGTGTATTTACCTGTCTGACTGGCTTGATTATAGGCAGAGAACAATGTTAAGTACATTTTCATATAAGGCAAACAAAGGCATCAAGCTAACAAGCAGCAGAGAAGACAATTCAGTGATGACATCAGGGGATAGAATCTGCACCCCAGGAAGCCTTCCTGCTCTTGAGGCAGAGTCAATGGATTTTGTGTAATATAAGGTGACAACAAACATCCTTTCATTATTCATCACTTAGCGGATATAGGGAACAGCACCCTCTGAGCCTATGAAAGTTGAATCCATTAGCTAGGAGGGCTAGAGTTGCTGGTAACTTGATGTAAGAGAGAAGACTGCTTAGGCAAAGATTATAACTTGCTAAAATTAAGCTTTAGATACTAGGCACCATATTTTGTTTTGTTTGTAACCATGCCTGTCTCTCTTTCTCTTGCTTAGTATCACTTAAATTTCTGTTAGCAAAGTTATTACTAATTTGACTAACCAATCTCAGTGCTGTTCTATTGAAGTAAAGTGTGAATCTTCAGCTAACAGACAGGCTGGTGTGTATTCTGTTTCTTTGGAGGTAGCAAATTTAATAATTTCTGAGCATGTCCAGTGAGAGGGGCTGGACATTAGAGAGAAGTCTTTTGGGATCTTGTGAATTGGAGTTCACTGTGGGGTTGCCACGTGTCCAGTTTTTGACCGGAACGCCTGGGCAAAAAGGGACCCTGGCGGCTCCAGTCAGCACTGCCGACCGGGTCATTAAAAGTCTGGTCGGTGGCACAGCAGGGCTAAGGCAGGCTCCCTGCCTGCTGTGGCTCCGCGCAGCTCCCGGACGCAGCGGCATGTCCACGCTCCGGCTCCTATGCGTAAGGGTAGCCAGGGGGCTCCGCGTGCTGCCCCCACCCCAAGTGCCAGCTCTGTAGTTCCCATTGGCTGGGAACTGCAGCCAGTGGGAGTGCAGAGGTGGCACCTAGGCAACGCGCGGAGCTGTCTGGATGCGCTTCTGCCTAGGAGCCGGATGGGGGGACATGCCGCTGCTTCTGGGAGCCGCCTGAGGTAAGTGCCGCCTGGAGCCTTGAAAATGAAAATGCCTCCTTAGTAAGGTTTTCTATCTATTTAATCTCTCTAAACGTGGATAAACATTGCATTTCTACTAAGGGCCAAATCCCTTAGCTTCCAGTTACTTCCGTGGAAGAAGTATTGCTCTGTAAATTGCAAAACTAAACTGCAAACTAAGTAAAGCACCAAGTTCTGTATTGAACTCCCCCACTAACAAGGCAGATAGTGGCATGGAATCAGCACCTTTCTGAGCTTTTTATGGCATATGTGAAACACTGTTCTCTCTTCCTGGATCTGTAAAGATATCCCAGATGTGTATTTTTGTGCCATCACTGATATTATGGTCTGCATGGTTTGTCTGAAAGCTGGTCAGAATGCTTTGATTAAATGCAATTTCATCAAAGCTGGAATTTCTGGCTTCAATTAAATCTTCATTGAAATATTTTTGGGGGTGGAGAGCTTACACTCACATTCTATTGCCAGGTAGTTAGGGCACACGACTGGTATCTGGGAGACCCAGGTCCAAGTCCTTGCTTTTCCTGATTCAAAGCAGAGTTTTTCATCTCAGCTAACTCTGATTCACACAAAGCAGGGACTCAAACCTGGGTCTCCCACACATCTCAGCCCCCCTCCCATACTTGCAGACATTTCAACATCTCTTCCTGACTCAAAAGCTTCAGGTTTTCAAGTAGAAAATGGACATTTTGACACAGTTCTATTTTTGAAAAAATGTCCAAAAGGTTTTATTTCCAATCAAGAATGAACATAAATTTTGAAACCTCAAAAGTTGCCACAAAGTGGAATTGTTGTCTGGCCACTTTTCTTTCAATGTAGTAATGAAATGCTATTCTGGGATTCCTTCACAGAACTAGGATTTACAAAACAAGACTTCAGAGTGGGAAGAATAACTAAATATGGCTAGTTAAATCTTATTTCTTTGCTGAATGCCTCCATAACTTGATTAGAATTAACATGTGCCATATAATACTATGATTATCTTCTTTCATTTTAGTACTACTGTTCACCTTTCAAGACAAGCGCTAAAATTTGAGAAAACAATCACATGGGGCCAAATTCTGCTCTGTTATTCTCACGCAACTCCATTAAATTCAGGGATGATACTCATATTTAACTGAGAGCAGAATTTGGCTCTTTATCATGAAAGCAGCCTCTTAGAAGGTCATCCTACATATGTATATGTTCAGTATTATTCATTTCGAGTTTGTTTAAAGCAGTTTGCTAATGTTTGTTGGGTTTAGCCGAACATGCAGTGAACAGTATTGTTTTTCAATCTCTGTTACATTACAGAAAGCCTTGGTTGATCCTTGCATGCAGTGTGGCTTGTCTCTTTTCAGCTCCCAGACAACAATAACCTCTCATCATGATTACAGAGCCTCCTGCAGAAAGATGGGCCTAATCCCAGCGCTCCATGAACTCAGTAATCTATTCCAATCAGGATTTGATGGATTTGACAAGCCATCTGTAGCCAAGTGAGACAGACTCAAGGCAGATCAAAAACAGAGATGCTTGTGAAATCTTTGGGAAAAGCTTTCTACTGTTATACAGATTATTGTGCAAACAAAAATGCACAGCCTAAGAGAGGATTAGATTAAAAACACCAAAAAGTATTGTTTAAGAAAAAGAAACGAAAGCAAGAGTAAAGGAAAATCCATTAAAACTTTCAAACAGTATTGTGAACAGATATTTATATTACTAAAATGAATTCTATACTATTCTATTCTATTCAGGTTCTGATACAGCACTTATTAGTAATATCTGAGCGCTTCATGACAACTAAACTGGATGCCTGAAGTCTAAAGTATCTTTGTTATATCCCTCTGAACTATGTCCCTAATCCTACAAAAGATTTAATTTGAGAGGACCCTTGCTCCCACATAGAGTTCTGTTGACTTCATTGGGGCTATGTCTTTGCAGGATCAGGGCCAAAAGTGTTGTCCATTTGTGTAAAATTGAACAGTTATGTTACACAAGGATAACTAAAAATGACAACACTCTCTTGGTTCATCTACTGATGTATCAAAGTATTTTTAAAGCATAAGTCCTCATTATTATTCTGTTTTATTTTACAGGTAGCAAAAACAGCAACAAAACCTAAATGTTTCTAGCTGCCAGGTATTTGAAAGGGTGTTCTACATTGTCATCTGGGTGACAAAAGCAAAGCGATGAATTTAAGGTGTTCTGTTTGTTTGAAACAGAAATGATCTTCTATGATAGTTGAACATTACTTACCATATTACCAAATCTATTTTTAATATAGCCCCTGGCAACTTACTTTGGTTATGTCTGATTTAATTGCTATTAGAAAGGTTTAGAATTACTCTAAATATTTAAAGTAAAACAAGTTATTAAATGCACTATAGATGCTTTTAATGCATGGTAAAAGTGCTGTTAGTGAAAATAATGGTGAGATATAAATGTAAAGTGGTTGCTTTTTCTATACACCCTTTGGATATTCTTTATCTTTCAACAGCTCAGCTGGCTACTGTGACTTAACCAGCAAGATTTAAATAAAAAATTCTTATTCCATCCAGCCTACTTTGCTTTAGGGATAAACTCTACACAGTAGCTGTTAATCTAAAATTTTTATCGAGCATTTCAAAGAATAGGTTCACAAATGATTCTGAAATAAATTAAACACTAGGCACAGAAATATAAATCTCAAGAAAAATCTCAATTTTCAAGAGAAACACTGCATATTGTGTGTGTGTGTGTGTGTGAGAGAGAGAGAGAGAGAGAGGTAAGCAAGGAAGTGAACCTCTTGTTCCCACTAAACACACAGGCATATAATGAATGTAATCTGGAGAGCGTTTAGTAAACAGATATATTTTAAACAAAGAATGGTAGCAATTTTGAAATGCAGCTTTTATTAGTACCTTATTTCTGAGCATTTCTTTAGAAATCCCTTGCAACATAACCACATCAAACCATGCTCCCATGTTTCCTTCTTAACCTGCAGCTTTTTGAGTATGTGCTTTGGTTCATTTCAGGTTTTGCAATCTAATCGCTACTGTGTACAGTTGAATTCCCCATTGAGCACTAATAGCATGTTAGAAGAGAGTGTGAAAAAGTCAAAGGAAATGGCTGTCTTTAATAAATATAAAAGACATCTTCTCCTTCTCTAATTTTAAATTCAAGGATATCTTCACATGAATAGATTCAAAGCCAGAGAAACACACAATAACAGGTCTGGTTATACGGTTTGTTAAACACAAAATAGAGCTGTACAGCACAAACACTGCTTCTGTCATGACTGGAAAAGTAATAACATGTTTAAAAGAGAACACATTTTAATGAAGATGCATCTGATACAAGGAGGAAAAAGAGGAAAGAAATTCTTCTATCTGACCTGTCATAACAGACTACATGAACATATGCATGCTCATTTTATGCAGACAGTAAGGGAAAAAATAGCCAAAATCTGATTAATTTTACAAGTCTATTGAAACTTCTCTGTTAGACCTTCACCATTATGTTCACTTCCCTTCATTCCACTAATTCTCTCAAAGATCCCCACCCCACCAGCAAGAAAATGGGAATTCTAATGTGCATTTCCTTGTTTAGGCTGAGTCTGGACATAGATCCAAGCTGAGCATAATTTAACTTTGTGGAGAATAGGAGAGGCAGAAAGAGTGAATGCTCAGATGTATGTAATACCATAATCATCCTCTATCGCTGGAGTCTGAGGGAACCATAAAATGTGCAATAGGAGTACACTTAACTCCTCCTCACTGGGTGTTTTTGTCTTCTGGAAACTCACTGAGGCTTCATGAGGGGAGGTGTGGGGCACAGTGGGAAGGGGGTAGGTACTGGTAACAACTGAGCCTTGATAACTTTAAATGTTTATGCCTTGAGTGAAGATGTTGCCAACCCTATGTTGCTCATTCATTCACACACACTTCCTTCCACATCCCTAGGCAGAATAACTGATCTGAACTTAAATATATTTGGGGAGTTGGACAAATACTCTAAAATGACTGCAAAACTAGCTTAAAAGCGGACAAAAAAGGGTAGTTATCAGAGGAGTTATTAGTCTTCCAGCCTATTGTGAAGGGGAAGTACAAGGAGGGGAAAAAACAGACTTGTTCAGTGTAACTGAGAACAAGAAAAACATGCAGTTATTCTTTTGTCAGCTGTGAGCAATGCTTTCCTTGGGTGCTAATGGACATTCTTCAGTCAGTGGATATAATAAAAACAAACTGTTTAAAAATAAATTAAGTACAGGGGAGGTTTTTGTTTTTTTACTTCATTGGATAGGTTTTTTAAACAGCATTTTAAATAATTTTCACACATTTTTCAGAACTGTAGGGATTTAATAAAAAAAAGCTTTGAGAGAAGTATCCCTTTTTGACACATTACATGCACCCTGTCTAGTGTGGTGAGTACTGAATGGCCTTTAAGCATCTTATTCAGCATTCCCTTGGTATGTTGCACATGGAATTGAACAAAAAGGCACTTCCTTCCTTTTCTCTTCTGGCACTGAATTGATTTGAGGACTTGGTGTGTAATTTGAGGTCTCTGGAGGGGAAAAAAGAAGCAAAGGTGATTGAAGACCACCATGTGTGGTTAATACAAAAGGATGGAAAGAGGACAGGAAGAAAAGGAGGAGGATATGGGCTAAGAAAGGGGAGAGGGGAAATCCAGGAAGAATATTGGGAGGTAGGGGGGTTACTCTTTTGGCGTTGTAGGTGGTGGGAAGCAGTGCAGGATTTTAGCTTCTCACCAGGTTGAAGGGCAGTGCTCAGAGCTGGTGTGGGTCACCACCAGAGCACAGCAAACAAAAACCCAAAGATGCCCCTGAGGTCAGAGTCCTGTGGAGATGGGGAAGAGAGACAGAGCAAGATGGAAAGGCAGACTGCTTTTGAATACCAAAAACTGTCACTACCCCTGCCTGTCAAGAAGAAAAGCTGAGCTGAAAATTACTCTTTCCTTTTCTTTCCTTTTTGTTGCTCCTCAGAGACTTGGAGCTTCATAGGTGGCTGCTAGGTTCTAATGAGCATCTTTTCCTGTGAACCTTGACATTGCCTTAAAAACCCAATTTCAGGTTTTTAAATGACCGTTACACTCACATATTAGGCTGAAAAATCTTTGCCAATTAATAAGGGCTCTGGGAATATTTTCTGAAAAATACAGAAAGGATGTTTGGTTCCAGCTTGTTGTTATATTTTAGATATCATACCTGTATTGTCTTGTTCTTTAATATTTGAAATTAGAATTGAAATGATTTCAGAAAAAGTGTTTTCCCCACAAAATTATTACAGCAACTTGAGAAACAACAAAACCGTGTTGATATGTTATGACAGTTAATGACTTGTTGTCAAAAGCATTACACCTTGGGCAATTAACACATGGGTTACTTTATCTGTTAAAACTGGTTTCTTAGAAATTGTTGCTCATTGGATGAGAAAATGTCTTCTGTGTAACTTTTTTTATCGTGTCTATGAAATGGACAATATCCATATAAAGGGACACAAACTAGAGGTATGTGTCCACACTGCTAAATGATCACAATGAGCACACAAGCAAAGCCTTAATTTTGGGGAGAAAGTACTGCTGGAGGTAGTAATAAGACTCCACTTTCCAAAATGAGCAGTGAGACTGCATTAAAGAAGTTCCACTGTTCAGGTCAGTGGAATTTTTTTATATTTAATGAAGACTACTTTATACTATTTTAATTGTGATCTGATTGCTACTTTTAAAATGTCAGAAGGCGAGGGGAAGGTTCACGAACTGACCATGAGTGTCTGTGCAATCTCATGCATGGAGAACTGCATAAACAAATTCTAGATAGAAAGATAGATGCTGGTTATTACTTTTAATCTGATGGGACACATATTAAAGCAAATTCTGCTTAAAAAAATAGTATGCTCCCATTTAGGAGTATAAAAGAACCAAGTACAGGTTTCAATAAGCAGTTTGTTTTGAAACCCTCTTTTTGTTTGGCACTGGGTTACAAACATACCTTGGCTCTGTCTAGGGGTCATGATCCCAAGAGGAGTTACAAACAGGTGTTGAAGTTGTGACTATCCTGCCCTTCCTACGTGGCTAAACTGAAGGGTTCTGAGGTAAATCCCGGCTCGGTGGAAGGGGGATCCATTCTGTGGAACCCTGATATAGAAAAGGGGTCCCAGTATGGAAAAAGCTGAGCCACTGTCTTAAACTATGGCTTAAATCACAGTTTGTGGCGGAATAAGACAATGAATTAGCAGGTTTTTAAATTAAATATACCCTCGTATAAAAATCATTGACTGTAATTAAATGGGGGAATAGGGTATGCAGTTTCCAAATAAATAAGATATATGAATGATTTACACTTAAAATTGTGTTTAAAGATATGTGATTATGAAATCATAAATAAAAGGAGACTGAGCTCTAGTCCCACTGTAGTTGAAACTGTAAAAACAACCATGTTGAAATGTTGCTAATAGAATACTATTGCTGTTTCTCCGATCAGCATGAACAGGGATCCATAAGCCTAGTTCTGCTTTTGGAGATGCATGGACAACTACCTTTGACTTCAGGAGATTTTCACACATATCTGAAGGTACAATCTGACCTTATGTTAAAACTTTGTTGTAAACCCATGCTTCAGAGTATCTAATAAATATAGTTTGACCAATCTACACATGACAAGGAAACAATGATAGAACCCTGCCAGGAACAACATGTTTAAACCATGGTTTCTAGAATGGTATTTACACTTTCTGTTAGCATTTTCAACGGTAGTGTGAAAAGGACCTTAATTAGCTTCATGCACATATCATTTTTGTTTTACAAGAACTTCTAAAATCAGCTCTTGAAGCAGTTGCACTTTTCTCTTAAATATGTTTTTTTTTCTTCTTGGAATAAAAAGCTAATTTTCTATACAAACTTTAATGGAAGATTTATAAATGTAATAATGTCAGAATGACTTCTGAGATCTAGTTAACCCATGAAATGTTCTTGGCAAGCTGCAATATTCATTAACTACAGTCATTAAACCTCTAGTAAATAATCTCTTTTTATATATTTTTTAAAAAATATTTTAGGCATGCTGGTAGTCTGGGCAGGACTCATGCTCTATTTCAGGCCTGCACAACTCGTAAAGCGGCGAGGGCCATATTACTCCAAAGAAAATAGCCGAGGGCCGAAACCCCCCGGCCATACTGAAACACGCCCCCCCCCCCCAGCGCCACCCAGCCCTGACCCCTAGCTCTGAGCCCAGCCCCTGTGAGCTGAGCTGAGCAGCCCCTGACCCCATCCCCCAGCAGCCCTGACCCCCAGCTCTGAGTCCAGCCCCTCTGAGCCGGACACCCCCCTAACCGCCAGCCCCTCTGAGCCTGACACCCCCTGACCCCAGCCCCCCCCCAGCCCTGACCCCTAGCTCCGAGCCCAGCCTCTCTGAGCTGAGCAGCCCCCGACTCCATCCCCCAGCAGCCCTGACCCCCAGCTCCGAGTCCAGCCCCTCTGAGCCGGACACCCCCCTGACCGCCAGCCCCTCTGAGCCAGACACCCCCCCCGACCCCATCCCCCCGCAGCCCTGACCCCAGCTCAGAGCCCAGCCCCTCTGAGCTGGACATCCCCCTGACCCCAGCCCCCGTGAGCTGCGGCTAGAGCCCAGGCCGGATGCCTCCCCCCTCGCTTGGACTTACCAGGTCTGCCTCGTGCCCAGCCAGCGCTTCCCGCCTCAGCAGCCCCGGAAGTGACGCTGGATGCCAGGCAGGAGGCACGGGAGACGGCGACGCTTGTGCGGGGGGGCCGACCTCACAGCCCGCGGTGGGGGGCGGTTTCCGGGTTCACCCCCTGCCCGGGGGGCCCGACCTCACAGCCCCGCGCGCCGCGCTCTGACTGCCCTGACAGTGAGAAGCGCGGCTGCCGGGTTCGCCCCCTGTCGGCGGGGGGGGGGGCGACCTCAGCCCCGCGCGCCGCGCTCTGACTGCCCTGACAGTCAGAAGCGTGGCTGCCGGGTTCGCCCCCTGCCCAGGGGTGGGGGAGGTCGGGCCGCGCTTCTGACTGTCAGGGCAGTCAGAGCGCGGCGCGCGGGGCTGAGGTCGCCCCCCCCCCCCCCCCCCGCCGGCAGGGGGCGAACCCGGCAGTCGCGCTTCTGACAGTCAGAGCGCGGCGCGCGGGGCTGTGAGGTCGGGGCCCCCGGGCAGGGGGTGAACCCGGAAACCGCCCCCCACCGCTTGCCCGCGGGCCGCACAGTGGGCCCACGCGGGCCGCATGCGGCATGCGGGCCGCGTGTTGTGCAGGCCTGCTCTATTTGTCTGACATCAGAATGAGATGTGCAATTAAAATCACCACTAAGTGGCAATAACATCTTTATGAAGATGGTTTTATAAGTAATTCAGGCCAAAGATCCTCACTTAAACAGCTTCCCATTCGCTTTAAGTGGCATCCTTTACATACGTTATTTGGCTATGGAAGAGAATCACTGTGAGAGTCAAATTCTTTGTTTTCGTGAACTCACATACAGAAGTGTTTCTTTGGCAAATGCTTGCACTGCTTAAGGTTGTTCAATTTATTTAGTATGCTGTCCTTATATTTCTTGGAGGGGGATCTGACAGGCTGTTTATCTCTGCATATTGCAATATGGGCCAAATACGGTCTTAATAAAATCCAAACAAACAAAACACATCAACAACTTATGATCTGGTTTGAGCTCTGTTGTAAAATCAATGCCGATTATGGGTCTGTTGCTCTTAACTCAATCTCTAATGAACTGTAGGCGTGACTTTAATAAGAGGCACTACGGTATGTGCTGTCTTGTTCACAACCAAATTGCGTCACATTCCTCTAATACAGCAACAGTTTCACAAAGGCAAGCACAAACACAGCAGTGTACAGCTTAGACCTCTATACATATTGTTAACTGGTTGTAATTCATTTAGAATAATTTTGACCTTACTAGATGACTCAGCATAATGTGATTCTGGCAGTTGTGCATGAATGAACTCCTGTATGTTCTATTACTGCTTAATTTACTTTTTGTCAGACTGCAAAATCAAGAGAAACCACATTATTTCTGAAGACCTTACAGCAGAAGGTACTGTTGAATAACCATGTCTAGATAGGTTTCAGAGTAGCTAGATAAAATCATAATTAACTCCCTTAACCAACATGTCAAACATGTTACATAATTGTATTCCTGGGATTATACTGATAAGCAAATAAAAATATCATTGTTTTCTTTGAAGCATGTTAGTTAAAAAATAAAATAAATAAATGGAGATATCCTATCTCCTAGAACTGGAAGGGACCTTGAAAGGTCATTGAGTCCAGCCCCATGCCTTCACTAGCAGGACCAAGTACTGATTTTGCCCCAGATCCCTAAGTGGCCCCTTCAAGGATTGAACTCATAATCCTTGGTTTAGCAGGCCAATGCTCAAACCACTGAGCTATCCTTCCCCCCCTCACATGCTTTCTCTTTCCCTTTCCCTCTTCCTCTTACATGTCTGGTCTGTGTGCTATATATTATGGAGACATCAGCAGCAGCTCCATAGCTTAAGTGCAAATCTCAACACAACTTTAAGTAGGAATGAAAGCCCTGTTTAATACTTTAGTCATTTAATTCAGTTTTCAGATTTGGTATAGCGATATTTCAAAGGACAGTTGGTATGTGTTTGTGTGCATACAGATGTACTAGTGTTGGTATGCATGCTTTTCTGAATTTTAAAAAAAAGCTATATTTTTCTTTTCTTGCTCATTGTGTCATTGTTTATTTAGGCAGAGCTAATTATCAGTGGTGTTCTATGCCCTGAATTTAACTTGAATGAAATGATTGTTCATCGTTAAAATGATTTCATTTGAGACATTTTTAAATGCAACTATTTATATAAGGTATGAAAATGACAGGAAAAAAATATAATCTAAATCTTTCACTACCCTGTGAAAAAAAACTGAATAAGTATCTGTATTAAAGGTGACGGAGATAGATGAGATTAGTTTAGTTTTTTTGCTTGACAGCATTTTCCCACAACATATGTTCAGTGCTATCAGGGTTATTACAGAGAACACTGACTAATCAGGTAGACCGATTCACAAACATTGACTGGAACACATGGTGGCCTCTCAGTGTTAAAAAGGACCATCATGGTCATTTGTAAACATGGTCAGATAATGTGAGTATTTATCATTTTGATTGTTTCAGCCACAGTCTTAAAACTAGTTTTTGTCTGTTGTTTCAGTGATTGGAAGGAAGAAGCTTGTCACTTGGTCTTGTTTGATGCTGCACAAGAGAAATGAAGAAAAATTCTGACCTCCTTTTTTTAATGGGTCTAATATTGATTGAATCTATAAGAGCTTTACCTTTAAAAACAATTTGTGAGTATAGTTTTTAAGACAGGGAAACATTAATTATGATTAACATCCGGTATAGCCTCTTTCTTCTACTTTAAACTGTTAATACCAAACCTTTTGTTTATCAACACTACATCTGTGTAAAAAGGTTAAGTAAATCTGATTATAGGGAGAAGCAGTTCAAGTTCTACATGACTGATGTAGCCAATGGAAAGTGGTTTGCTGACTTAATTTTACATCTGCTCACAGAATAAATTTGTAAACAAATTTGTCTGTATCTACAGCAATCACATGCAGTAGCCAATACGAAGTCTTTTATTGCAAGAGATTTCTGTGATATTTGCACAAGCTGTAAGAGATGAACCTTAACACCTTTTATTAGATGAGTCAAAGACTTGTAGTTGCTGGGGCAGAAAAAAATAATTTAAGTCATACACCTAGGCTGTGTTTACTAGAGCTGCAGTGAGCTATTTGCCAGAGATTCAAACTGAAGATACTGAAGACAAGGCACTTCTTGAAGTACATTCTATGATTTTTATAAACCCCGTTAGGTTTTCAGTTGGTAAACTTCATTACTCCATTAAAGTGGCAATAAAGATTTCCCCTTAAAATTTTCCAACAAAAATAGTTTAATTGGGAATTAAAATTGGACAAAGTGATGTCTTGAAATCTTAAAGCTACAGTTCAGAACAAGTTCATATCACATTTTTCCATCCCACTCTTAATTTTCCACAAACTTAAGATCTTCCTCAACTGATCAGCAAGTTGCTTGCTTGCCAAACAGGTTTTCATAACTTGGATAGAGTGTTGTTCTCATTCTAGGTTCATAAACTCATAACAATATCGATGGTAGAGCTAGAAAGGACCTCTTAAGTCATCTAACCCATCTTTTTACCAATGCAGATTTGTTCCCTGGACATTTTCAAGTGTTCTGCTATATTCCAGTTTTAAATCTCCCAAGTGATGGAACCTCTATCCATTTATTTTGCAGGAAGACAAGGATTCCAGACCTACTTCCAATGAAGTCAGTGGCAGTTTTGTTATTGGCTCAAGGGAAACATGATTGGGTGGGTCCCTGTTCTACAGCCAAGTAGATTTCTCTGACATGAATTTTTCTTGATACACCTCTACCCTGATATAACGCGACCCGATATAACACGAATTCGGATATAACGTGGTAAAGCAGCGCTCCGGAGGGGCGGGGATGCTCACTCTGGCGGATCAAAGCAAGTTTGATATAACACGGTTTCACCTATAACGTGGTAAGATTTTTTTGGCTCCCGAGGACAGCATTATATCGGGGTAGAGGTGTATTAAAATGTTCCTTCCTTAATATCAGGCCATTAGTTTGTTATACCCTCTTTTTATTTTGGGAAATTATTCTTCCCCCCCTTAATGTTTGCACTTTCGTATATCTCTGTGTGTGTATATGTATATGTATGTGTGTATGTGTATGTGTGTATATATATAGATAGGCCTGTTATGTCTGCCCTTAACCTCCAATTTGGTAATGAACTTAAGCATGTGCTTAACTTTAAGCATCAGAGTAGTTCTACTGAAATCACCTGTTACTTCAATTCAATGTGTAAAAATCAGGTATTTGCACATAAAAATAGCTATTGAAATAACTAGCAATTTATATATGTAGAGCATACACATATAGGCACATAATAGTGTGCAGACCTTGGGCCTAAATGGCATATTGAACCCTAAATTCACCAAGCTTTCTTGCTGAAGAAAAAGTAAATGAAAACAAAATATGTAACTCCCTTTTGAATTCTCACTAATTTAATTCTTTGTAAGAAAATCTGACCCCAACCACCATTATTAGGGCAGGAACAATGTACATAGATTTAATTTATGTTGAGTAGAGCTGGCTGGGAATTTTCCATCTGAATGATTTTCTGATGTACAAGGCCCTTTTCATAAAATCGAAGTTTTCCACAAGAATATCCAGTTATCTGACTGTAAGCTTTCCACCCCCCTCCCACTCTTCTGTAGTCGGCTGCCTGCAGGGGGCAGAGGTGAAGAGTCTGGACACTCAAATTCCCCCCAAGCCTGGCTGCAGATCTTTGTGGGGAAAAGTGAAATTGACAAGGTGGTCAGCCGGCAATCCAAAAAATTCTATTCAGGAGAACCCAAATTATTTTTTGTCCCAAATTGGGATTTTTTCCCCTTGAAACCTCAAACTTTTCTATGGGACAGAAATTCTGTTTTCTGGACAGCTCTACCTGAGATCAATGCTTGGGTGTGATATAGAACTCTGACTGGCAGTTGACATCATGATGTTTCACATACTGATCTCGCCCTCAACACTTCCTAAAACAAAAGCCTGACAAATTCAAATAAGTTCTTCCGTCCATAAGTATAAATCAATATAGGTTATATCCATAAGTATAATCCATGTAGGTTATAGGTGCCTGTTCCCATTTGTAGGAAAATGGTTCAAATGTAATCTACAACAGTTAGTGAAATCTTGTTGTCTTTATCCATGGCTTCAGGTCAAACTGAGGGATAACACATGGTGTGCTTTGGAATGCTTTGCTTTTGATGCCCTGTGTTCAACAAGGCATTGGGGTATATCTGAGATCAGTCCCTGGCAATTGGAGATTCTGGCAAAACAGCATTGGATAGAAGTTTTTCTTACATTCTCCCAAAACTAGAAAAAAGCCAAAAATTTCCAATTTCCCTTTTGGATGTGAAGTTTTTATACATAGCTTTAACTGAAAGTGGATTTTCCCTTTTTATGTTCACTATAAACAAATATGATGGGAATTAAAAATAAAAATAAATGAACCTGAATCTGATGACCAAAAGATGCTGTTTTGTGCCCAGTATATTGGAGAGCAAACAGTTCAGCTGGATTGGCCTGTTAGGCTAGTCGAAGTACATTGAGAGGGGAATGGGGAATAAAAGTTCTGAATCTAAGCTTGGTCTTTCATTCCCCTGGCCTGCAGGAGTTTAGCATATACCGGAGATACAAGTTTTATCTAGCAAATGCCCTCAGAGTGTGTTCAGATACTGTATGGGCTGTATCCATAATGTATGAGCTACTACCCTATAGCCCCAATCCTGCAACCTTTCTTCACGCTTCAAAGAAAGTTCTGTGCATACAGTGATTGCAGGGTTTGCTAATGTTTTAAAAAGTCCTGTGTTCTGTAAGCTTCAGCTGGACCCTTAATGTTGTTTTAATGCAGGTTCCTGTGTGTGAATATATAATGAAAGTACATCCTTAATAACTGTTATGCTCATGCTAATTTTTGGCAAACACAGACCTTATTTGTTTACTACTTATTTGGTGTATATGCAGCAGAGCTACTACCAAGCACATTGTTTAGTGACTGAAGGCGTATTCTGTTTTTAGTGGTCTTATGCTAATATTTTATGCTAGTGCTATTGGACCAAATGTACTTTTGCATGTAGCTTCAAAGGTTAATGCTGACCTGGTTTGATTCTAGGGGACTGCATACCTGTCAATATTTGAAAGCTAAAACAGCGCTAATAAGGAGGAAAAATTCCTCCTCTCAGATACATCAGAATAGGAATGTTTATGGCAGAGCAAATTATAGAAAATATAAATATTTTGCTCAACAATAGGGTCTGACCCTCCTGAATAGTCATGTCCATGGCACTATTTTTCATCTATGGAGAAATTTCATAGAAATATGAAGCATAATAAAATAATTATGAACTAATTCTGATTTCTAGCAATGTAAAATAAATCTCTCTGCACCAAGAATCAGTTTTTTTAAAAATGGGCCTTCCCATCCTTTCTGGTTTAAACCAAATACAAGTGGTAAATAAATACTTTATATAATCATAATAATTAGGTTCCCTCTACTCCTGAAAAATGTACAAATCCACTATTCACCTCTCCTTATTTCCATGCCTCTATTTTTCATTTCCACACCACTTATTGTCAATTATACACCAAGAGGCAGCATGAAATTGACAGTGAGAATCAAGAAGGTTTTTAGCTACTTTTTTGTTTTTCTGGATGGTTTTGTCTGTATGCAAGAAACTGGAATTGTGGAAAGGGGTAACTAGTATGTGGCCCTTCATGTTAATTTATATAAACACACCTGGGGTCATCAGGATTTTCTAGGTATAAGTAAGGATCAAACTCGTGTCCTTAAACCTTTAAACCTTAAATCCACCATCTGACCATTTTGTCACCTGAGCTACAGGAGAATTTTCTTCAAGCACTAACTTTACTAGGACTTCAGTCATACTTGAACAGATATGATATACCATCCATAGAGTAACAGTCAGTATATACAGTAACTGGTTAACATCCCGGTTAACATTGTTTCACTGTTACGTTGCTGATCAATTAGGGAACATACTTGTTTAAAGTTGTGCAATGCTCCCTTCTAACGTCGTTTGGCAGCCGCCTGCTTTGTCGACTGCTTGCAGGAAGAGCAGCTCGTTGCAGCTAGCTGGTGGGGGCTTGGAACCAGGGTGGACCGGCAGCCCCCCATCAGCTCCTCGCTCCCCTAAGTTCCCTATGCTGTAGCCGCCCAGCAGGCTATCAATTGTCAGTTCAGATGTCCCTCTCCCCACTGCCATGTGCTGCTCCTGCCCTATGCCTTGGAGCTGCTCCCAGAGACTCCTGCTTGCTGTGCAGGGGAGGAAGGGGGGAGCTAATGTCAGGGTGTCTCCTGCACCCCACTTACCCCTTCTCCATATAGAGCAGGGAGGGGACATGAACAGAGAGAGACAGAGCGAGCTTGGGGCAGCAGCTGCAGTCTCAACTTCCTGATCCACTTAAAAAGACAATGCACTTAAGAGTGGGTCAGCTTACTTAAAGGGGCAGTGTGCATCTCTCTCTCTTCCCCCCCCCCCCCCCACACAAGGTGTGTGTATGTCTCTGTCTGCTATGCTGTCTCCCCTCCCTCGTGTTCGTGCTGCCTTGTGTGAGAGGCTACATTAACAACAATGTGTTAACCTTTGAGGGCCCAGCCAAGTGCTAGTTCATCATTTTTAGCAGTAAGGCATTCCCTGGGAAATATCCCTCCCTCTTCCACTCTCTAACTTCACCACCTCAATCAAGCTTCACAATCATCATTGCTGTGAACAGTATTAAATTGTTTGTTTAAAACATATACTGTGTGTATATCTGTATAATATATATTTTTTTTGTCTGGTGAAAAAAATTTCCTTGGAACCTAACCCCCCCATTTACATTAATCCTTATGGGGAAATTGGATTCACTTAACATCATTTTGCTTAAAGTCGCATTTTTCAGGAACATAACTACAATGTTAAGTGAGGAGTTACTGTATTTATTACAAAATGATAAGCAATATTTTTAGTGACATCTTGTAAGTAAATATTTTGTGATTACCTAGGAAGTAGGTATTAGTATCTATTTTATCTAATCTAGGTTTTTATACCTTGCTCATCGCCATAATATTTGAATGCCTGTTAGGGGCCTCATCTGAATCCCACTGAAATTATTTGGCTTTGGACCCAACCCAAGCAGAACATTCATACTCTTGAACTAGATACTACTTAGCTATAAATAGGAAAGCACATAAAAAGCACTTTGTCTATATTAAAAGGGCATTGTCAAATGGTTAAAGACCAGAATTTTCACTCTTCTTAAAGTTGTTAGCCAAAATATCCAGTATATTTTTCTGAGAAATATTTAAAGAGGGTTAAGATTTGTGTAGGTCCTATAAAAAGGCAATGTAAAGTTGTCTCTTCCCTCCCCTTCCCCTCCCCCCCCCTCCTCCTCTTCCTCCTCCATGCTGCTTCATTTAACTGTCAGGTATTATTTCTGTACTTGGTCTGACATCTGGTCTACTCCTTCAGTTGTAATAAAAGAAAACCCTCTCATGGCTTCATTGGGAGCTCTGCCTGCATAATGACTTTGGGATAGGCCTGTCATTAGTGATATCCATGCACCAAAGGGATAGTAAGCCAGAGGGTCTATTTTGATTTTAGACACCATTAGAAACACTCTGGGGAAATAGCTGGCCAAATCCTACTTGGTTTCAATGGAACTACTCAGAACAAGTATTGTCAATAATGGGACATGTACACTTGGGAAACAGTGAGCCCTTTAATTTGCTGTTAAATTACTTATTCTTCCTGTTGGGTAATACAGTAAATTTGCATCACTTTGCACATATGGAGATTTGGTTGATATTATTTTGAAATTCTGTCTCTCTGCTCCCCCCCCCCCCCCCAAGTCATGAGGATTTAACTGCCACAAGGAAGTGAATCCTGAATTGTGTGCCAGTCATTGAGAATTGTGGAGTAACATGACAGATTTTCATCAACCTCTTTACAATGGGGTTGACAATTCCCTTCATTTAAATTCCTTTCCCTCACCTCATACCACATCAAAGCATAATCCTTACAACCAAGAGAATTGAGCTGACCATGTACTTTGAAACTGCTGTCATCTGTCCACTAAGCAGTTTATACAATTGGTGCACAGCGTACCATTCCCTCCTGGAGAGCTTGCAAGGTCACCTCTGCAACTCTACAACTGTCTAAATGGTCTTGAAGAGCCCAAGGATAGCTTGTTCCTGCTGAGGCTCCATGGCTAGTTGAATAGGGAGGTTCTTATACCAGATGGTTAATTCCCTCTCAGCTACAAATGTAGCTTCTCACTTTATTCTGTTTCGTCTGTATACAGTAGCAATATTTTAAATTCAATAGTTTATCCTTATTTGCTTTTTAAATAACATATACATAATTCGTTAGTGACCTTAGTATTTCAACACTTGATTTCATTATGTGCAATATTTATTAGAGAAACTTTATAACATGTCTATATTTTCTTTCAAGGTATTGTATATGTGGTGAAAAGGGCTCAACTCTGAAAGCTAATCTTAAGTTTTTTAATAAGGTCAATTTGTTAAAGGTGTCTACTTTCTTCTATTATTTTTGAATTACAAATGAAAAGGTTGTATTGAACTGGCAAAACAGAAAAATGGACTGTGTCCGGTTTCTATTTTAAAGCTAACTGTGCACACACATTGTTATTGAGTAGTGACAAAACAAAATGGATTACACAGAAGTTTCAGTAAAATATTCCGTCAAATTAAATGGGCTGTTATATGCTAAGCTGATGTTAATTTAAACCTCATTTATATTAATGTAAAGCAAATCACCAAAGCAGAAGTAAAAATGGAAGCAACATCTATTAGCAAATTCAACCTAATACTCTGGCAGTGTTATAGACATATCATTAATTATACTGCACTAGTCATAGCACTAAATCACTTAGTGTAAATCTTCTTCTGAATGTTGACCTTAATTCTGGCTACTATCAAAAGAATGCTTCATTTAAAAGACCTATCAAAATATTGATTTGAAACTCCAAGTATAATTGGCGTTTTCCTCAATTATATTGTCTAGTGGAAAGGAATGGTTTGCATCATACTTTGTCAATTCTGGGCAATTATTCTTACAAGAACAAAAAGGATTAAACTTCAGATCAGTTATCTATTGGCTAAGACAAGACCCATATTGAATGATTACTGGCTTTATTAACAATTTTTGTTCCTCTGTATCAGTGTAAAGCAAATTCTGATGCCATACACATTGGATCACAATTGATAAGGGATTTATGATGCTAATCATAAATCCATTTTTGTGCTCGCATTACTCAGCAGATACTATGCAATGTAAAGCATCATTTGTAATATATCTCATGTATGTGAAGTGAAGGTATAGTGCGGTGTTTTATTGTTCAGTCTGGTATGAGCTGATTTTCTGGCTAGTATTGACGGTTTTTGCTTCATCTATCACTCTGTGGTGGATGCTACTTTAGATAAACTGTTAGTCATGAACTTGTATGTGTTACCGATATTTGCACCAAATGTAAAATTAATTGTTTTAATATACATATGGATACAGTATACTGAATGCAAAAATATAGAATAGAAATAAGGACACATTAATATATGTAGAGATCTGCATTAATATGAGGACCCAGGATGGTCTAGTGGGCAGAGCACTAGTCTGGGAGCCATGAGTTCTGTTCCCAGCCCTGCCACTGACTAGCTGAATGAATTGGAATCACGTGATCACTCTTTGCCTCAGTTATCACTCATACCTTTTCTCTGTCTTGTCTGTAAGCTCTGCAAGGCAAGGATGGATTCTCACTGTGTGTTTGTACAGCACCTAGCACAGTGGAGCCACAATTTTGACTATGGCCTCTAAGTGTTACTGTAATAAAATAATATTTTTTTGCATTCCTTCTTAAAATTATGTTAATGTATTATTAAAGATACGCTGTTGTCAAGGCTGTATCCCCACTTTGAACTTTAGGGTACAAATGTAGGGGCCTGCATGAAAACTTCTAAGCTTATCTACCAGCTTAGCTCTGGTCCGCTGCCACCATCTCAAGAATTCCCTCCCTGGGAAGCCTTGAGAAACCTTTCACCAATTCCCTGGTGAATACAGATCCAAACTCCTTGGATCTTAAACAAGGAGAAATTGACCCTTCCCCCCTCCTTCCTTTCACCAACTCCTGGTGAATACAGATCCAAACCCCCTTTGGATCTTAAAACAAGGAGAAATCAATCAGGTTCTTAAAAAGAAGGCTTTTAATTAAAGAAAAAGGTAAAAATCATCTCTGTAAAATCAGTATGGAAAATAACTTTACAGGGTAATCAAACTTAAAGAGCTCAGAGGAATCCCCTCTGTCTTAGGTTCAAAGTATAGCAAACAAAGATAAGCACTCTAGTAAAAGGTACATTTACAAGTTGAGAAAAACAAAGTAAATCTAAGACGCCTTGCCTGGCTTTTACTTACAATTTTGAAATAAGAGAGACTTGTTTAGAAAGATGGGGAGAACCTGGATTGATGTCTGGTCCCTCTCAGTCCCAAGAGCGAACCACCCCTTAAAACAAAGAGCACACACAAAAGCCTTTCCCCCCCCCCAAGATTTGAAAGTATCTTGTCCCCTTATTGGTCCTCTGGGTCAGGTGTCAGCCAGGTTACCCGAGCTTCTTAACCCTTTACAGGTAAAAGGATTTTGGAGTCTCTGACCAGGAGGGATTTTAGTACTGTACACAGGAGAGCTGTTACCCTTTCCTTTATAGTTATGACAGCTGTTAAAATCACAAAATGAAAAAACAGCAATATTAAGCTGGCTGTGTGTTTTATGCCTGTATATTTTATAGTATATACATTATACAACATAGGGCCAATAGTGCTAACAGCTATATTACTCAGGTGAGCAGGATGTGGCTTGTAGTGAGACATACATTAAGCTTCACATTTAATGTGATGTAGATGCATTAAATCATAGATTGATAGTGTTTAAGGCCAGAAGGGCCCATTACATCATCTAGGCTCACCTCCTGTATAGCATAGACTACTACATTTTATCAAGTTACCCCTGGACTGAGTCCAATAACTTGAGTTAGACTAAAGTATAACTTGTATTTGGCTAAAGCATATTTTCCAAATACAATGCTGCAGCTGGAAGTTTGGTTTATGAATGTTCCTCATTCTTGTTTTTGTCTTTTAACTGGAAGCCTTAATGTTGTATCACCAGAGAGAGAGCTCAGCCCCTTGGAGTTTTGTTTTTGATTAAGAGAAAATTTCCTGTGCTTAATCATGTGAGCGTAACCATGGTTTCATTTGATTCTCATCAGTGGTGCAGTGGTTTAAAAAAAATGGGTAAGCTAACCTAAATTAAACTCCATATTCCCCAAATGTGAAGAGGGTAGAGTCCATTTACCTGTGTTTACCCTCATCTACACTATTGGCTCTCACCTTGTTCCAATCACACACAGACACCATCTAGAATCAGGATAGTGGGGGCTTCTAGGAAGTGTTCTCTCTGTTTGAGATGTCATGAGCACCAAGGATGGATGAGCTCACTCCCTGACATCCATCTTAGGGAGAAGCCAACTGAGGGGAACCAGAGACTGAAGGCACACAGTGCCAGCTGGAGCATCACTAGGCATCACTTAATCAGTATGGTCACTGTTGTTGCCACCCCACAGTATATGTATGAATTAATTGCAGACGGAAGTATATTAATCCTGCCCAGGTTTCTGAATCTGTAGCAGCAACTTGAGCCAGAATGGACTGTTCCAGTGAGGCTGGATCATGACACACAGGTGAATGTAAGACAGACACAGGGCTGGGATTTAAGTGGCAGGCTGCAACTTTCTTAACTTTGCACTCCTGATTATTTGCCTACCCCTTTTCACATCCCAGGCATTTAATGGGATCCAGTGCAGGATTAAAGGGTTCACGCTATATATAATCAACATTTTGGGGTTGACCCTCTTTAGTGTAGCCTCTAGGATCAGCTCGCTTCTGAATCCTCTTGCATATGCCTCCCTCCCCCGCCCCATGGATAGAGGTTTCCAAGATATACCTCAGTCTGTGAAGGTTTTTCCTTCTCCTTAAAAGATCTACCATTGAAATCTCAGGTTTCATTTACCTCTGGGAGCTGGCCCATTTAACCTTTATCCTCACTGGACATGAGCCACAAATAGTGAGGCAATAACACTGAATTCCTATCCTTGCTGCCTTGTAATCTAAACTGCGCCTCTGTGATGCTGCAAGGAAGATTTTTAAAAAAGGCTGGCACGCCTGCCAATTTGCAGTGGCAGGCAAAAATTACTTCCTGGTCGCCCACCCAGGCAATTCACAGCATCCTAGAAAGTGGAAACACAGATCAATATACCTCAACTATAGGGCGGGACAGACAACAATAGTAGCAAGATGGACCCCCAGATGCTTGGGGTGGCTTTAAATTGAAGTGGGGGGAGGTGTGAGAGTCAATTGGATTCCCTAATTCCCCTCCCCAACAATGTAAATCAGATAGTCCTCCATTTCCCCCAGACACACTCCCACATGAACTTTGATGGATGAGGAGGGGCTCAGCTGCAGCATATCTGGGCATGAACTCTCCCTCCATCTCTTTCCTCTCTCAGGAGCTGGCCAACCCCCTGCTGGGCTGACTGATCTCTCCACCATCACCTCCCCTGCTGAGATGTGCAGAGGTACTGTCCAAACAGGAAACTCTATTTATAAATAAAAGTTAGAGGCCACTCTTGTTTGGGATCTAACTCCGCAGTCTAACCCAGGTGCAATGAAAATTGCCCTACTCTGAAACCTTCAGTGAGCATTTAGCGGCTCTTACTACATCTGGTGGCAGGGGATGAAGGTACAAAATTATTGTATTAGTTGGTGTTTGAATTTTTTTTATTATTTCTACTTTACTTGCTGTTTGTGCTTACTTCATCTAAATTCCTTGTCCTCCACACACTTGCATAGACGTGCAACTTCGTGGAATGCCAATAGGTTGTTTGTGAAGCCCAATTCAATTGCCTACAAAGTGTGATTTGTTCTACAACTGTCTTTATACTGAGTAGATTTTATTTATTTCCTGGAGCTTTCCAGGTACCAGACTATAATTTTAAAGTCTAATCAAGGATCAGTTATACCAGTGTCAAAACTTTATCTCATATTCTATACCTTAAGTATTGAAAGCACTGCTGGAATTTCACTACTGTAGTACTATGTAAGTTGTTCTGAGGCCAAGCCAAATTTATTTTAAAAGGAAGTGATACAGACCCAAAGTAAGCACCTTTCTAATTGTTTTATTAGGTGTTTTATTTTAAAAAAATGATGCTACTGGGATAAATTGGGGTAACAGGGAAGGAATTGTTTACAACCATGTCCTATTAAGGGCTCTTCTGACATTTTGGACAGCCATGCAGCTGAAAACTGTAATGCTGGACTTAAGATTTTAGGCTACTGCCGGTTAATAGACTGGATGTACAGGTGAATTGAAGTTAAAGGAATAATTGAATATGAAGAGTTTAAGAGGGTAAGTAGTGTAAGCAGGATGGAGCAAAGTAAGTATAAAAAGAATAAGCGGAATAAGATATATTATGCTCAACACAACATGTGACAAATGTGTAATTAGCTGCAAAAGCACATGGTTTAATTTGGCTTATAGTCATGTTTTTTTCTGGAAAGTCCAGATATCTAAAGGAAATGAGCAGTAGTAGTAATAGTTTCAGTATGTAAGATATGAACTGGCTGAATAATACAAAAAAGTGATTTGTGATTATTACCAAGGATTAAAGTGGTGACTTCTGTTTGCCTTTATCTGTTGGATTTCATTACCTGTTTGCATGTATTCAGACAGGTATTGGGTGGTCATGGAAAGGGTTGCAATACTGAAAGTTTCCTCACGTTTTGGTGCTCTTCCACTAGAAAAAAGTGCAATCTCAATATATTTGTTGTATGCCATTTGTTTCTGCACGGGAGCGAAAACAAACTGTGACTTGTTAGTGGTTCTCAAATTTTTTTACTGTGGAGACCCACCATTTTGTCTTTATTGCGGATCCATCATTACAGTACACCATTACATGTGTGTGTGGAGGGGGGGCTTGGGTGTAAAATATATACACACTACTATTTTTAATGTTTAATTCAAACATGAAAGAAAAAAGAAAAACACACAATCCCCTTCCTCTCGCTCTCCCAGCCCTACCCCATCTTATGGACAGAGGGTTATTTAATAGGGTTCCTGCTCCCTGTAATTTGAGGTCATCACTCCTTTAAGTGAAAGGCTACAACAAAACAGCTCTTCAGGCTGTCTCCTTCCTGAGAGAGAATTAGTCTCTCCAAAATCCTTTTATGTCAGGGTGGGGGTGGGGCTAATTGAAACAGATACCAAATAATACAGGTCCTCATTCTAGCAAGGAGGCCACACCATCCCAGTCTTCCCCTCATTAAGGTGAGGAGTGCACTCCTGCTTCCCCCCTCCCCAGCCTGGCCCAGCCCCAAAGACGCCTTCTTGCCTTCCTCAAACCCCTTGCTCTCATTCTCCCAGACCTGCCCCCATCTCAGCTGGCCCCTTTCTCTCCACAGCTGGGCCATGCTGACTGCTTGCTGCTCCATCTGCTTTCCCTGTGCTGCTACCTGGCACCCATTCCCCACACCACTGCACTGCTGCCCAGGGAAAGTGAAATCTGGGTGACAGAAGCAGCAGTGCAGAGCCAGCAAGGGGACAGTCAGCAGCCTGTCACAGCCTCACACGCATGTGCCATAGAGGCGAAAGTCATTGCTTGTTGCCGGGGGGGAGGGGGTTAGTTGGGGGGGATGGAGGTCACATGCGACCCATCTAGACCCTTCTCACAATCACAATAGTCAAAATGGGATATTAGTAAGCAAAGCATTACTCAGCAAATAGTTATGAATAGAGATGGTCAAAAAAATTTCTACAGAACAGTTTCCCACTGGGAAAAAAAGTTTTGTCATGGAATGTGTCAGTTTCTATTAAATTTTTGATAGGAAAAAAGCAAAATGTTTCATGTCCATGTTGAAATGCTTCATTTTGATACTTACATTAGAGTATTGAAATTTATATTTTTATATAGTTACAGTTCTGATTTAATATTGTTTTTCATCTTTTCTATTATGAGGAATTGAAATGATACATTTGGAACTAAACAATTACACACCTTTGTTTCAATGATGCTGAATTGAAATTTTTCCGAATTTTCATTTTTATATGTCCGTTCCTGACAAGCTCTCTTTATTAATAACAAATTGACACAAGATTTCATTGCAGCCAAGATGTTATAAAGGTTCAAAAGTCATATTTATATGGATAATGAGAGCATTCAAGTTACATTATCCATCTCTCTTATGTATATATATAAAAATAATATGGAGTATAAACGTCAATGCTTCAAGGCATAGGCTAATTATTTACTGATGGGATTTATCAAGAAACTTCTACTATGAGCATTTACTTCATAATAGTGCAGTATGGGGTTTCTGGCTCCTTTCTTTGAAGCAACTAGGTTTAGGGCTTTAGGCTATGGTCAGAGACAAGATGCTACATTAGATGGACTACTGGTCTGAACCAGTAGGGCAATTCTTCTGTTCTTCTGAATATATTAATAGAAACCAAGATCAGGTTGCAAATGATCTGTGAATAGAAAAGAGGTTAAAGTTGCAATACCATTCATAATGGCTAATTCAGTCTCTAGCAGGCACATAAATTGTAATATAATGTAAAAAGAAATAATCAACCAAAGCAAGTTTTACATAAAGGAACATAGATGTCCTTTGAATTCAAGGATAAGAGATGGTCATTATCTGTACTTGTTTCATGTGATAAGAAAAGGAGTTTGTGAAACCCTCCATTTTGGCTTGAATAAATTGCTGCTGAGTCCTGACATTGATTTCTACATTCTTGGTCACAGAGAGCAGACATGATTTAGTGTTGTTATTTAGCCAGAAGGCTTTTTCTATGCCTCCGCTGCTTCCTGAACTACACTCATTTATCTGCTTCCTGAACTCTCTTGTATTTCTGTGCTTAATTCTCTGATGGTAGCAAATGGCTTAAAATTGTTAAGCGTGAATGCGGCATTGAGGCCATTGTGTTTAGTTATTTACATTTTGCTGCTGGCACTGGCAGTATGTAGCCTTCTTTGAACTCCACAGGTACCTCAAATTATTGTATCACGTTTGTCTATGTACAAATATTTTTGTAAAGTTTCGTATTATTTTATGGCAAACAACTTGTTAATTTAAAATAACTTTGTAGACTTTAACCTCCTTATTAAATTCCATTATTTTTGATGTGGTAATGATCGTTCTATGTAAATCTGGATGGAGAATTTTCTGCCTTAGTCGAGCTTCTAACAGTAATATTTTAGGCATGTAAAATGTGTCTTTGTGACCCCTTGAAATGGTTAATTTGATTTAGATTATTTTAAACATACGTTTAATAAACAAATGAGAACAAAGTGAAATCTGATATCTATGAATTTTAATACATATATAAAATGAAAATTTCATAATTATAGGAAAAAGTCATTTGCAGAATTAACTGAACGAAAATTAAGAACTCAAGATGACTAGAGGGTCGAAATTAACAGGGAAAATTTTCTACGATAGTGGTATCAGGGTTGACTTGCTCTTTTGTGAGGACCAACATGGAACAAGAAGTCTATAAGGGTTAATCTTAGGACTGTTTTGTTCCAGAAATTCTCACTGTTTCATTACTATATTTTCACAGCCACAGTCTGAGTTAATTTGCATCTGTTTAAATATCTCTGTTACTCCTTGTACCTTTTCATGACATTTGTACCTTGTAAAAACTAGGTTTGCTTTTGGCATAACATATGCTCTGTATTTATCAAAATAAGTTCCTCGGCATTGTAAAAGACTCCTAACGATGTTGCTAGGTTTTTTCCATAGTAGTTGCAAACCTAACCAAAAAAATTATACACTGTCTAAACAAATTGTCTGAATATTTCCTCCTAATTCTATGATGACGTCAGATTCCCAGTCCGTCGCAGATCCAGGAGTAGCTGTATTAAGGAAGTTAGTAATATCTGTGTGTGGAATATGGGAACTGATTCTGTTTCAGTCATCAGGTAAAGTTGTGTCTTGCTTTAATCACATTAGAAGAATACAGTTCTCTGGCTATACTGAAAGAAGGACACAAAACATTTTATATGGTTTTAATCAGACCGCAACTTTATTATTAGAAGTCTGATACCAGGGCCGGCGCAACCCATTAGGCAACCTAGGCGGTCGCCTAGGGCACTGCGATTTGGGGGGCGGTGACCACGGCGGTATTTCCGCGGCAGGACCTTCCGCCGCCTCTGTGGGGGGGCGGCATTTCGGGGCGGGATCTTCTGCCGCCCTAGGGTGGCGGAAAAGCTGGCGGCGCTCCTGTCTGATACTACCTGGCAGGTAAGTGTATAATGCAGGTAACCCCATGTTCATTCAATAACTACCCAGGGGGCTTCCACCAGCTGCCTCCTTTTTCCATCTAGGTCCCCCAGCCAAACCATTGCTGGGATCTTACCATCCACCACCCCTCGTAGGAGGGTTAAGGCGGGCTATAAGAAATGGGGGTTGGCTCCATGCTGTACTATTCATAGAAGCCCCCAACCCCCGCATTCTGTTCCTTTAACCAACACCTCCTTTTCAAGTCCTTTACCAAGCCATTTATCTGGTCACTGAATCCCTTCCCTATGAAGTACCTGCGCCCCACGCTTACATAATGAGTTGCAACATATAGCCCAACTCCCTTCACTTCTCACCATAACAAAGCCCTCCCTGAACCTGCCCTGGGAAAGGCAAAACCCAACTCCACCTAGGCCAATCTGGTGATAAGAGAAAAATTCCTTCCCGGCCCCCCTAAAAAAGGGCTGGTTAGTGCAATGCCCACATCAGGTCTTGACTGAATATGGTATTTGGGAGGTTAAAGGGGAGGAAGGGTGGGTGCTGCCTCAGTCTGCTTCATGTAAAAGGGGATTTCACCACATGGGGTTGCCCTTTTTAAACCCTTGCGCCCATCCAGTTTCCAGGGGATGAGTCACTGTCACCATGCAGGTCCCTTTTGCAACCGTTCGACCTCTCTCCCCTTCATTCGGCCAGCCAGACAACCGCCCCCCTCGCACCTCTGTTTAAAGGTAAGGTGCGGTCATTAGTAGTGCCTGCATATGTCTGAGATGAATAACCCCTGGGTTTACTGTTTGGGTGTGAACATAAGTCAGAGACAATAGTATAGGTTAATGGGAAAGCCAAAACTTTAAATTAAATTAACCATTGACTTAACATACCCATTACCTGACAGGAGAGTTTGAGTAGAATGGAAATGATTGGATGTGGTTTTTAAAAGTTCTTGCATTACAAATAGACAAACAGAGCTATACCATCAAGTTGAAGGTAAAGCTTCAATTTGCTTGGCCAAAAAAGCAGTGAAAAAGCAGAAATTGCATCATATGTCATCCTATTGACACCCACATGGATCACAATCAGGGTTAGAACATTTAGGTTCATCACACAGGTCTCTGCCCCTTGAGCTAATGGAGTAACTGATAGTAGTAGGTTGTCATCCTCTATGTGGACCACACTAGAAGGGTTTGAGACACTTCACTAGTGGGTTTTACAGATATTTGCTGACAGTCAGGAGCAGTGGAAGCACCCTTGAAGTGGGGGGCCCACAGGTGCCTGAAACACCCCACCCCCCAGAGGGCCTGCCCCGAGCCTCTGTCCTCCCAGTCAAAAACCAGACTCCTCGTCACCCTAGGAACACCTGGTTGAAAAGGAATTCTGGCGGCTCCTGTCAGCACTGCTGACCGGGCTGTTGACTGTCCAGTTGGCAGTGCCATGCACTGGGGCTGGCAGGCTACCTGGTAGTCTCCATGCCGCGTGGCTCCTGGGAAGCAGCCAACATGTCCCCACTCCAGCTCCTACACGTAGGGGCAGCCAGGGGTCTCTGAATGCTGACCCCACCCCAGACACTGCCCCCACAGCTCCCATTGGCTGGGAACCATGATCAATGGGAGATCTGGGGGTGGTGCCTGTGGATGGAGCAGTGTGCAGAGCCGCCTGACCGTGCCTTTGTGTAGGAGCTGGGGGGAGACATGCCATTGCTTTTGGGAGCCACTTGAAGTAAGCGCTGTTCGGAACCCGCACCCCCAGCTCAGAGCCCATACCTCTTCCCTCCCGCAACCCCCTCCCTCAGTCTGAACCCCCTCCCATACTCCAACCCCCTCGGCTCCAGCCCCCAGCCTGGAGCCCCCTCCTGCATCCTAAACCCCTCATCCCTGGCCCCACACCGGAGCCCTCACCCCCTCTCGCATCCCAACCCACTGCCGCAACCTGGATCCCCCTCCCGCAAGCTGAACTCCTCATTTATGGCCCCACCCCAGAGCCCGCCCGCCCAGGCGGAGCCCTCACCCCCTCCTGCACCCCAGCCACCTGAGCCAGCCCAGTGAAAATGAGTGAGTGAGTGAGGGTGGGGAGAGCAAGTGACAGAGGGAGGGGGGAGGGAGTGAGCAGGGGGTGGGGCCTCGGAGGCAGGGCATGGCAAGGCACTTTGGTTTTGTGTGAGTAGAAAGTTGGCAACCCTAGTCCTCGCGCCACCCCTTCTCCCCAAACCCTCACTCTTTCACCACCCAGTCCCTCTGGGGCCTTGCCCTCATGTCACCCCTTCTCCCTGAGCCCCTGCCCTCAAACTGCCCCTTCCCCCAATACCCCGCCTCCTCCCCAAAGGCCCCGATCATTCCTCTCCCCTCATCGCTCACCCTTATAGCTGGTAAAAAGTGGTGGGGTTATGGCTTCTTGTCTCTTCCATGCCCCTGCTGACAGTAGAGGAATGGTGAGAATAAGAAATCTTGGATTCCTATCCAGGCTCTGCAGATAGTGTACTCCAATGGGTGGAGATTCTTCTGCCTATTCCTTGACAAGCATGGCCTCTTCTGGCCCATCCCCTCCAACTTGTCCTCATCCCAGTCCTGTCTCTTCCCCACCTCTGGCTGCCATTGCAGAGCTGCAGTTTCAGGGAAAGACCTCTCAACCCCCATCTGGATCATGCCAACTGGGGACAGACTCTTTAGGGAGCTTCAGCGTTGAAATCTAAGTCTCTACTGATCATGTGCAAACTGATTTTTCCTAGAATTTGGCCAAATTTTTATGGATTTTTGGAGAGATGCCACCCCCTATAAAACTTAAAGTTCTAAAACTTGGCAGCACTCAATATGCTCTCATTCCATCAGAAAATAATTCAGGGAAGTCCTATGACCTGTGTTGTTCAGGAGCTCTGACTAGATGATTGCTGTAGTCCCTTCTAGCCTTATAATCTTTTCATTTAGAGCTTTACAAAGAAAAGGTTGCCAGAATTTTTAACATGGGTAAAACAATATTTTTTTTTCTAGATTAGCTCTTCAAACAGCTGAACTGTTTTAGTTGAAATTAAAAAAAAAAAAAATCAGCCGGAAGAAGACAATGTCATGGAAAATTTCAAGCCCAATGTTAAGTTTGACAAAGATCTAAACAATTGGGAAATGTCAGGAAACCTTAATTATGGGTGATGCTACCAGTCCTGCCTACAATACTCGCTTTGTTGGATGGCATAGCCAGTCAGGCTCCACAGTATCTTGCAAATTCACCAAATAGTGCTGTGTGGGCTGACCCAAAGGCCTAGCTCTCCCTCCAAACACAGGCACACATCACATTCTGCTGCCAGGTGCAGAAATGGCCTACCCCACACAAACAGGGAGCATCTCACTGATGGGAGAGCACCAGGCCACAAGGCATTGTCTCTTCATGTCTCGCTTACCAGGGTGGGCATTTCCATCTTCTCTTTCCGACTGGAAACATGAGACTGACTAGCACAAAAGGGAAGAGTGGTTCAGGATAAATCCAAACAAATTGGACAAATGCAAATAAATAGCACATTCTTTTATTGTGAGGCATTGTGGAAGTGCAACAAGAGAAGAGTTGACTCCAAAGCTGTGTACAGTATGGTTTATTGCTATGTATTCTTTCCTATATAGATTGATGACACTGTAATGATAGGAAATGGAAATAATTGATGTCTGTTCCTAAAAATATGATATGCTGGTAGTGGACAGACTGACAGATTGGGAGATGTGTTTGGAATCATCACTATATGGATCAATTTAGATTGAATTCCTCTCTAGTGGTATCAGTCAACTGCAATTGTAGATCTGTTGCCTACAGCTAAGGCACAAGGCAAGATACTATTTCAGAGAAATGACCTTTCTTATTTCCTTCTATACATTTCCATTAGCCATCAGAATTTCGTTAATGTGTGTATATGTTAAGGGGCTTTGTGTAAACTAATATTACTTTCATGCTGCTTAGAAAATACTGACAAAGTTTGACAGCCGTTGCTTTTCAAATCAAAGAGTAGTATTTATTATTCAGCGTACAAACTGGTAGGGGCAAGAACATGTAGCTTTCAAGTTCCTTGCTGATTTCAGATGTGATTCAGTTGTTTTTTTAGTTACTAACATCAAATGCCAGTTTTTAAGTGAGACATACTGAAGGTTCAATACTTGTCTCCTAGTAGCAATCTAAAATTGGATGAGGAAAGTAATAGCATCATATGTTTTCCTTTGGCCTCTTTAGAACACACTTTCTAAAAAGATGTTTCACATATCCTTGTCTTCAAATGAAATATTCAATTTTCCCAAACTCTACCACTAAGTTTAAGAATATAAAGAATAATTAAGGTCTTCTGTATCATTATCTAAGGTCACCAGGTAGGTGCTTGATGTGCAAGTTTTTCTGCACTGGCTTGCCGCTGATCTTGGTTGATGCTGACTTAAAATGACTGCACTGTAAAGGATATGATGAGTGGTAGTTCAGTTATCACGCTAGCTTTGTCTAGGCTATTCCAATGGTTAAAATTTGACAATTGTACTGAGTTATGACAGAGATTATGTGAACTTGACCAGTGCATGTTACTGAAGGTGGATTCAGCAGAAACCATTAAATTTTATGAAGAAAATTAGATTGGCTAGGATTAGGAACCAAAGTTCAAATGTCTAGCTCATGTAGAAACAGAAAAATACAATATACAGTACTAACAGATAAATTCTGCCTTTGCTGGTCTTAGTGACTTCAGTGAGAGCTGCATTAGCCTGCATATGGGTTCAGGGCCTACATGTGTAAATAATATGATTAGCAATTAATTTGACTGACTCCATTGAGAAGTACAAATGATCTAGAATTTTGAAGGCAGGTGATTTAAGCTTTGTGGAATAATTTTATGAAATAAGTCAGGGAAAAGTAAGTAATATTATTTAATCAAAACGTATTAAAAGTATTTTGATGACGTGTTTCAATTGCATAATTCGTTAAATGTCTACACATTAAAGTCTAATTTTCCAAAAGTGCACAGCTCCCAGCAGCACCAATTGCTCTCCATTGAGCACTCTTTAGTGGGTGCTTCTAGGTGCTGACACTCTTGGAAAATTTGGCCACTTAGGTGTCTAAATTTGAGCTGCTGGTTGCTATCCTCTTTTGAAAATTGAGAGCCAATTTTATATAAACATAAATATATACATTTTTACATATACAGACTTACTATACATTTTTCTGTAACATTTATCTTTGGAAGTGGGTAGATATCGGATAATCCACATCTATCCTAGATAGTTATAACTGAGGTTAAACATCATACAGTTTGTTGGACATTTTAATTTTTAAAACAAATTTTCTAAGATTTTCATATTTTTAAATTAACTTCAGGGGCTTCTGTCTTTTCCTCTTTTAAAAAAAGATATGATTTAGGGGAGTTTGCTCTTGGTGGTTTTTTGGTTGTGATGGGGTTTACAACTAAATATTGATATTTCTGAGAATTGTAAGGATGTGTGAAAGGCTGATTAATTGTTCAAAACATTCATGATTCTAATTGAGAATTTTCTATGATGAGTGACAAATTCACATGAATCATGCTATCAACTTTAGGGAAATCAAAACCAGCAGTTTTCAACTGAGTGATTCAGGTAGATTAATTAATTTAACTAAATAAATTTAATTCCATTGAAGTAAATTTAAAATCCAACACACACACTCTTACCCTAAATTTTAAAGGAAAGATGATTTGTTTTTAGAGACTGACAGAATACCAATTATATTTTGACATATCCTACTGTGAGTGGCTATACTATGTATGCAATAAATAGTGATTTAATAGTACTGTAAATGGTGCAACTCAGTCTCAATACTAATATAAACAGTGAGTTTGGTATCTAACCCCAGCTGATACAGTCAAAGCCCCCTTCTCTCTGCCCTCCAGCAAGCACAGGGGGAAGCTGTGCATGAGAAACCTTTCAGTCTTAAACCAAATTTTAATGAACCACAGCCAGTATCCCTAGAATTGCAGTTACTTGTCTCTATGATGTACAGGCATTCAATGACCCACAACAGTAAGTAATTACTTACTACTTTATACTGCAGAGACTGCCTCTTTATGTCCCTGGTTTAGGGAACTAAGAGCCTGGGTGTGTGCTGTAGCATTCAATCTTGACAGTTTCTCTAGTGATGGATATGTTTGTTGTTTCTCCTTTTTTTTTCTTCTTCTTACAACTACATCCTTGATTTCAAATGAACCCAATTCCTGCAATTAGCTGAGAGGTTACATCTTCTAATGACGCCATTATAAACTTTTTCAGAACATGCAGTGTAATGTGGTTATTCAGAGTTATCCAAAGCCTTCCTATCCCACCTAAACTATCCCTTGAGTTTAGGTGACTCCTTTCTTATGATTAGCCATACTGGCATAAACTTGCTTAGTGTCACTACTAGACCCTGCTTTGCCAGCCGGTGGGGAGAGAGGGCAATGGCGTTAATCCCAATAGTATGGGAACATTGACATTTTCCTGCAAAGGGCAGGCCTATTAATTCCATCTGGCACTGTCTTGCTGACTCCCCTGCCTGCACAAAATGAAAACCCCCGGGAGAACCTGATTCAGGACTCTGAACTGTGCTCAAAGCAGAAGAATGATTCTGTGAATTTCACCAATGTATAGTCCTAGAAGCTCCCAATCTGAGTTGATGTCATGGCAACGTAACTGTCTTTTGTACTGAGTTGATCTCCTCATGGCAATAGATGGGCAAAAAAAATTCTGTTATTTCTCAGTCTTTTGGGCTGCTGCTGAGGTATTTGGCTAAAAGATAGGGGTGTCTGGTGTCTAAAGGCCTCACTGTATTAGATCATATTGTACTAGTTGCTGTACACACATAAAATAAGACAGTCCCTCCCCGAAGAGTTTACAATCTAATACTTGAGTTCTGCAAAAATTTACATGCACACTCATCTGAGTAGTCCCATATGCACAATAAGCAATTCCATTGACTTCAAGACCAAATTATAAGCTTCAGCACAACTGAACACATATCAGTACTGTACTTATGATACTGAATTACAAGCAGGATAGGTCCAGGGCCATATCAGACCCATCATGGCAGCTGTATTCACCTGCTGGCACATTAAGATTAATGGAGCTCAGATATAGACTTGGAGGCTGAGGTTAAAGCCTTCTCTACAGTAGGTCCTAGGTTCTGAAATACCAGCAAAAATAAATCAGGAGTCCCATCCATGCCATTTTAAAGTCCTCTGTTAACTCAGTACTGTGCCATCCCATTTCCCAAAGAACCTGAGCAGAAGAAAGTACATCAGTATACTCAAAGATAGAAGGCTACATTTAAATGAAAATCAAAACTGCATCTGGTGACTGATGCTCTAGAAATGCTTACAGATCTAGGGAAGACAAAAATGCAGAAGGTGTGTAATGGGTACAAGTAATGAAGATCAAATTTTGCCATTAGACTCCCCTCCCCCCCAAAAAAAACTTTAAAATCAACCATCTTACTTATCTTCTCAGCCACATCAATTCTCCATTTTCAAACAAATGTATTTCCAGGTCAGTCTGTTTGTGAGTTTTTTTAAAAAAGGAAGCCTATTTTCTGGGAAATACGGGTTTTTACAGAGTTCTCCCTAGTGTGGGAGCACAAACGGAACAGAGGTCACAAGGAACCTTCATTCCCAGAGTGACAGGGAAAGGACAGAACTATGCCTTTTGCTTCTCTCTGCACCAGCCAGCAGAAAGGAAAAGTCTCTGCACCCTTGTAGCGAAATGAAGACTCACTGGCGCGGCGCCTCCTGCTGGTCATCTCAGGAATTAGCTCTACAGCATACAGACCACCTCCTACTGGCCGGTGTCTCGCCTGCCGCTGGCCCCAGTGTCCCTCGTGGACCCCGGTGCCCCTCGTGGACCCCGGTGCCCTTTACCTCCGGGTTCTGCCCACTGCAGTACCCCCACACGCTGGGTCTCCCCTCCCAGGGGAACCCCCAACCCTCTACACCCACCTTGCCTCAGTGGCTACTGCCAGTTGTTATTTAGCCCCTTTCTCAAGGGGCAGACTGCAGTGTGTAATGGCCACTCATCATTGGCAAGGGGTTAGGACCTGCTGCCTTTGCCTATTCCCAGGCTGCATCTCTGCAGCCCCAGCACCTATTAAGGCCTGCAGCCTGAAGGTTTATCAGGCTGGAGCTCCCCAGTTCCCTTGCCCTATTCCCCAGCACTGCTCCAGTTCAGGTACCTTTTTTCCACAGGACCCCTGTCTCATTCAGTGCACAGGATGTATGGTGCTCACTTAATGAGCAGCTATTCCTAGCCTCGTTCTCAGACACTGCTGAACTATTTTGGCTGAAATTATCTTGTAAAAACCCAAACAGCTTGTGACAGACACCCAGCATGGAAAATTTCAGCCCAAACAGTTGAAGTTTGGCAAAATTATAAGCAATTAAAAACAGCGTCTTCTAATGGGAAGTGTTGGGGAATCTTAATGGGCAGTGCTGCCAGCCCCATCTATAAAATATAACGTATCTATATATAAGGGTCATTTTTGTAGTTATAGATATTATTTCCAGTAATTTGTTTTCTAGAAATATGTTCTGTCAGTCTGACCAATTCTTACCGAAAGAGGAGATACTTTTGGATGTGACTTTTATCATGGAATCCCATGGAAACTTGTCAATGCCTATTGACATCTAGCCTTCAGCCTCTGGAAGGATCCAAGTTCATAGTGTCAGCTTTGTATTATATACTACCTTTGTACATAATACAAGTCTATCTGTGAATTGACAGTTGAGCCACCTGATGAGAATAGATGAAATGTTTTTCAAAACATCATCCACAGTAATTGCATTTGGTATCTTTGTTGATTATGATATATTCTAGTGCTCTATGAATATTACTCTTACTGTTTCATTAACAGATATCACATAAGTAGAAAACATAGTACAAATCTGGGCCTGTAAACCTGTAAATCTGGGCCTGAATATATCCAAAGAAAGAAGGGGGAAAAAATCCAAGTTTTGAAATAGACAAAGTAATTAGTTAACATTAAGATTCAATGGACTTAAAAATTGTGCTGTAAAAAAACAAATCCTCTGAATTATAGTCAGGGAAACTTAATCTTAAACTCAAAACCTCTTGCATTATAACCCAGCTCCCTCCCCAGAATAGATTTTGTACATAGGGTCATTTCTTTTTTAGAGAAAGAAACAGTTAACATCATTTTTTGATGATTTTACTGCATTACCTTAACTGTTGCATTATAGATTTCATGCTATATAGTACAGTAGACTAAATTTCAGGCAAAGCCTTTAAATATATAACAACAAAGATACTTACAAGGAAACACAATGTGGACATACAGGATAGCTTTACAGTATGCTTCTAACCTAATAGACTACTCTAGACTTTCAAGGATTGAGTCAAGGGTTTCAGGTCAAAAGAATAAAGATTTACCAGAGCACTTTTGGCAGAAGGAATGATATACACGATTGTACTTGAACTTCCTAAATTATAATTACCAGTCAGGGGAATACATTGCATGCATGAAAAATAGATTTTCAATATATGGCGTTAAAGTGAAAAAATTTCCCTTTGCCTCTGTATTTAATCATGACACATTTAAACATATTTATGAGAATGGGTAAAAAAAAAAGAAAAAAACCCCCACAGATATTCTAGTGTAAAAAGTTCTTACCTGCTTAAGTTACCCTTTTTTAAATTAAACAAAATGAGTTCCTATTATTAAAAATAATTTATATAGCATCCATTGTGACTGCATCAAAACCTACACCTATACTACAAGCTAGGGCTGTAATTCCTACTCGTATAGACATACTCATGCTAGCTCTCATGTGAGCTAGCATGCTATAAATAGTTGTGTAGCCACAGTAGCATAGGCAGTGGCAGCGGCAGCATGGAATACCTGCCCCAAGTACAAACCCTCATGAACCCTGTGGTACATACTCAAGGAGGCTAGCTGGTGACATGGCTGCCCATGGTATTGTAGCTATACTATTATTTTTAGCATGCTAGATCACATGAGAGCTAGCACAAGTATGTCTACATGAGCTGGGAATTGCCCCTGGCTTGTAGTGTAAACAGACTAATAAAAAATAAATCTGCACCCTGAAAAGGATGCAGCCTAAACACAAACAAGGGCACAGCAGCTTAAAAAAGGGGGGATGGATAGGAGAAGAGAATGATGCTATAACAGAAAAACTCCGTTGTTTTTCATATGCCTTTCAGGGATACCTTGGGTCAACCTCATTCGTGTTTAATATTATTGTTGGGGACTTTTTGTGGGTATCACAGGAAAAATAGTTTTTGGAAGGGATTTGAATAAAAAAAGGGGAGAAAGCTTGATGGACTGGAATTGGTGGCATGGAAAAAGGCAGCCTACAAAACCAAGAGAATTGTAAGTAAAGAGTGTGACAGAATCCTTAAACTATATCATTATTCCTGGGTTTTCCCAGTTGAAGGCATTCCTAGTGTTTCCTACTGCTGGAGGAATATTACTTACCCTTCTTTGTGCTTCACAAATAGGACAGGAATATAGTACAAAAATATGTATCAATTTTTTCTTCATCATTTAAATTCCAAAATTTGTATAATTTAAGGAGCTCAGCAAAATTCTGCCCCTTCCCAAAATGAGATTTAAAAAATTGAAATTTCAAAATTTTCTTGGAGTGGAAATTTGGGAAAAAATGATTTGGAAATGTCATAATGTTTTCTTTAAACATTTTTGATCAAAATTAAACAGTTAAACATTCACAACATTGAAATTTTTAATTTTCCATTGTTGAAATGAACCAAAATGCCTTGAGCCAAATCATTTACTGTACAGTGGGCACAGAACTTTTTGGAAGACCATGCTCAGAACATTTATCAGTGGTTTGCTGTCAAACTGGGAGGATGTATCTAGAGGAGCCCCAAGGGGCCAGTCGTGGGTCCAGTACTGGTCAATATTTTAATTAATGACTTGGATAACAGAGTGGAGTGTGTGCTTATAAAATTTGTGAAAGACACCAAGCTGGAAGGGACTGCAAACACTTTGGAGGACAATTAGAGAATCAGTCTGAAATCAACAAGATGAAATTCAACAAAAACAAGTACAAAATACTACATATAGGAAGGACAATTAAAGATACAAATACAAAATGGGGAATAACTGACTAGGCAGTAGTACTGAAGAAAAAGGATCTGGGGGTTATCCAGAAAGTGGATATGAGCCAATAATGTGATGTGGTTGCAAAAAAGGTGAATATTCTGGGGTGTACTAACAGGATTGTCATATATAAGACATGGGAGTTAATTATTCCACTCTACTTGGCACTGGTGAGGCCTCAGCTGGGATACTGAGTCCTGTTCTGTGCACCAAACTTTAAACAAGATGCAGAAAAATTGGAGAGAGTCCAGAGGGGAAAAACTGGTAAAAGATTTAGAAAACACAACCTGTGAGGAAAGGTTTAAAAAAAAAAAAAAAAAAAAAAACCTGGGTATATTCAGCTTGCAAAAAGAAGATCCAGGGGGCACTGGATAAGTCTTCAATTACACTGGTCTACAATTTTTGAGAAGTCATCTGCTTCAGAGATAAAATGTGCTATTTATTATGTATTTTGATGTGCTGAATTCAAATATGACAATTAAAACAACTGATTGGCTACTGTTTCTAAGATATTTAAGTTTTTACATTTTATGTTTATGTATATTGTGTAGATAGTAGAGTTTTAATCATAAATTGTAAACCTAGGTCTTTTCATGTGTTTATGGTTGCTTTACATGATGATATTTCACCTGTCCTGTTTATGTAACACTTTAAAAATCAGCAAAAGGGTTATATAAATAAAATTTATTATGAAACAAAAGGCAAAAAACTATTCTGTACATAGTTTAGTCCTATTCAGTGTCTACTCGGCGCTTCTTGGCTTATCTCTTGTATTCATTAAATGGAGCATCTCTTGTCACTGTCCAGCAATAGTCTGCAAGCATTGATGGGCTCCATTTGCCCTGATAGCGTTTCTCCATTGTTGCAATGTCCTGGTGAAATCGCTCGCCGTGCTCGTCGCTCACTGCTCCGCAGTTCGGTGGAAAAAAATCTAGATGAGAGTGCAAAAAATGTATCTTTAGTGACATGTTGCAACCAAGGCTTTTGTATGCCTTGAGGAGGTTTTCCACCAACAACCTGTAGTTGTCTGCCTTGTTGTTTCCGAGAAAATTTATTGCCACTAACTGGAAGGCTTTCCATGCTGTCTTTTCCTTGCCACGCTGTGCATGGTCAAATGCATCATCTCGAAGAAGTTCACGAATCTGAGGACCAGCAAAGACACCTTCTTTTATCTTAGCTTCACTTAACCTTGGAAATTTTCCACCGAGGTACTTGAAAGCTGCTTGTGTTTTGTCAATGGTCTTGACAAAGTTCTTCATCAGACCCAGCTTGATGTGTAAGGGTGGTAACAAAATCTTCCTTGATTCAACAAGTGGTGGATGCTGAACACTTTTCCTCCCAGGCTCCAATGACTGTCGGAGTGGCCAATCTTTCTTGATGTAGTGGGAATCTCTTGCACGACTATCCCATTTGCAGAGAAAACAGCAGTACTTTGTGTATCCAGTCTGCAGACCAAGCAAGAGAGCAACAACCTTCAAATCGCCACAAAGCTGCCACTGATATTGGTCATAGTTTATGCACCTCAAAAGTTGTTTCATGTTGTCCTAGGTTTCCTTCGTATGGACTGCATGACCAACTGGAATTGATGGCAAAACATTGCCATTATGCAGTAAAACAGCTTTAAGACTCGTCTTCGATGAATCAATGAACAGTCTCCACTCATCTGGATCGTGAACGATGTTGAGGGCTGCCATCACACCATCGATGTTGTTGCAGGCTACAAGATCACCTTCCATGAAGAAGAATGGGACAAGAGCCTTTTGACGGTCACGGAACATGGAAACCCTAACATCACCTGCCAGGAGATTCCACTGCTGTAGTCTGGAGCCCAACAGCTCTGCCTTACTCTTGGGTAGTTCCAAATCCCTGACAAGGTCATTCAGTTCACCTTGTGTTATGAGGTGTGGTTCAGAGGAGGAGGATGGGAGAAAATGTGGGTCCTGTGACATTGATGGTTCAGGACCAGAAGTTTCATCCTCTTCCTCGTCTGACTCAAGTGAGAATGATTCTGGTGCATCAGGAACCGGCAGTCCTTCTCCGTGGGGTACTGGGCGTATAGCTGATGGAATGTTTGGATAATGCACAGTCCACTTTTTCTTTTTTGACACACCTTTCCCAACTGGAGGCACCATGCAGAAGTAACAATTGCTGGTATGATCTGTTGGCTCTCTCCAAATCATTGGCACTGCAAAAGGCATAGATTTCCTTTTCCTGTTCAACCACTGGCCAAGATTTGTTGCACAAGTGTTGCAGCATATGTGTGGGGCCCACCTCTTGTCCTGATCTCCAATTTTGCAGCCAAAATAAAGGTGATAGGCTTTCTTAACCATAGTGGTTATACTGCGCTTTTGTGATGCAAAAGTCACTTCACCACAAACATAGCAGAAGTTATCTGCACTGTTCACACAAGTACGAGGCATCTCTGCTCACTTTGGCTAAACAGAAATGTGTCCCTTTGCAAAATCAAACACTGACAAATAAGAGAGCACGACACTGTATGATTTCTAGAGCTGATATAGGGCAATTTGTTCAGCAGAGTGATGTAAGCTTCGTTATGATTGCATCATCCATGACTTCTAGGAATAACATGATGCAATTCATATCATGTATGATGCAATACCAGCTTCAGATTGCATCATTCATTGTTTTGCCTAAAAAGCAAGTACTGTCCAACCCCAGTCATAGATTTATTCATAGATCCAGTCAAAGATGTATTTTAGTCATTTCTGGTTTAAATTGAGATCCCTTCCCTTTATAACTCACTTATCCTCCGCCATTCCCAAGTCAAGGGTCGCATATACTGACCCAATAGCATATCTTGAAAACTAGAGCCAATCAACAATTTTAAGCCTCATTTTCGTTCTCAGTGACCCAGAATTAGTAAAGTTTGACTACATTTATTTCAGAAGCATTTTGGCTGTAGAGCAGTGTTATGTGAAGGGCTGTTATAAAGAGGACAGTGATCAATTATTCTCCATGTCCCATGAAAATAGGACAAGAAGTAATGGGCCTAATCTGCTGCAAAGGAGATTTAGGTTAGATATTAGGAAAAACTTTAACTATAAGATATGATATAAATACTAGAAATGCTTTCAAGGGAAGTTGTGGAGTCCCCATCACAGGAGATTTTTCAGAACAGATTAAACATCTGACAGGGATGGTCTAGGTATAATTGGTCCTGCCTTAGAGTGTGGGGATGGACTTAGATGACCTCTTGAAGTCCCTTTCAACCCTCCACGTCTATGATTTCAACATTAAACAATATATCCCTATGGTGCATTTTCTTATGGGAGTTGTAGTTCTCGCCCCCATTTTCTCCAATGGGCCAGGTTCCCTGGCTGAACTACATTTCCCATAATGCACCCAGTCATGCGACTCGCATGCTGCACCACACAACTTGCACAGAAGGAAATCAGTCCTTGTGGAGATAGTCTTCCTGTAAGCCTGGCCTATAGAAAAGCATTCTGATAGAAAATTCCTGACCGGATCTAATAAATTACATGATTTTCTTTTTAATGATAGGGTCACATGAATTGGTCACTTTGGACCTAAGAATCTGTTGAAGATGGAAGAGCCACAGGCAATTACAACAGAAAAACCTTTAATAGTGGTGGTTGGAATGGTGCCTTTGTAATATAACCTTACATTTATTAGCTGGAAGCCTCCGAATTTTGCTGTCTGTTTACAACTTGGGGAGGAAATAGACAACAGCTTTTACAACTCAATTAAAACATAATTCCCAAATAATTCATGAACATTTCAATGACACCTTATATGTAATCCATGAAATAATATGTGCTTCAAGATGCTTCATGCTCTGTTCATTTTACTTCCTTGGCACTAGAGAGGTAAGCATTAAACTATGCGGTGAAATCCTATCCCTATTGAAGTCAATAACAATTCCTACTTACTTCAGTGGGGCCAGTATTTCACCCATGTAGGCCATACCCACTAATCTCAGATCCCACCCCAGAACATGTGTTCTATGATTCTGGTCATAGAGGACCTGAAGCTGCCCTGTGGAACATGTACACCACCATTTTTTGTGGAGAGCAGAGCATTGAATTTCCACCCATCAGTTTCCCTTTGGATTGTGTCTTTTGGATGAATTTTTTTAGCCAAGGTCTAAATTGACTGCTTTGTTTTAGCCCTGGTCTACACTGGGGGGGGGGTGGAAATCGAGCTAAGATACTCAACTTCAGCTACAAGAATAGCGTAGCTGAAGTCGACGTATCTTAGATCGACTTACCTCGCATCCTCACGGCGTGGGGTCAACTGCCGCTGCTCCCCCGTCGACTATGCTTCCGCCTCTCGGCAGTGGTGGAGTTCCGGAGTCGACAGCAGAGCGATCGGGGATAGATTTATTACGTCTACACTAGACACGATAAATCGATCCCTGATAGATTGATCACTACCCGCTGATCTGGTAGTGAAGACCTGCCCTTAGTGTTATGTCTTCTTCAGGGGAGAGTGGGGATACTGAAGTATGTTGGAGATGAAACAATTAACACTGAAAATTCTATTATCTTTTTTCTAGCATGTATTCCCTTCTTTATTTAAAAGATTGAAAATCTCTTATTCTCCTTTCTGCCCTTTCAAAGAACTTGTCTACTGGAAAGAGCTAAGGATAAATAAAGCACTGCCTCTTAACTTGGAAGGTTTTTTCATTTAAGCTTCTGTGTCACGGATATATTATGAACAGTATTGATTTGTCTGACCTCAGTCAAGCAACATGAAGACTTCGCCTAGATTCATCCTTGCCTTATATTTGTCATAAATTTCAGCTGTGCCAATACTGTATATTTGAATGCTTTGTGCACATTAGCAATATTGTAAAATCATATTGTATTAAATGACAAGCCACTAAATTTATTACACAATGGGTTCATCTTAGCACTGCATGCATTATGAATAATAAAACCGTTATTGATTCTAATGACAGATTATTATAACATTATTTTTAGTTTAGGTGGGGCATTTGCCCAGTTGTTGTACAGATATTTGCTAAAACAGCAGAGCCACAGGAAGCTTTCCTTATGCTATAATGATGTTGTTTATCATAATTATGTTGTGTCAGCGCACAAACACAGGTCAACTTGAGTTCAGAAACATAGTTATATTTTCTTTGTGTGTGTGCGTGTGTTTAAATGCTTCACTCCCTTTAAAATGAAGAGTAGTTCCATGGGTACTGTAAATAATCTCTGTTGAATGAGATGAAAATATAGTTTTTGCCTTTATAATCTAGAAAATAGAGTTGCCACAGAAAACACTGAGAGTACTGTTAAATCAGACAGTCCCAACTAGAGTATGAGGATTGTTAAAATGAAATGGGAAGGTGCTCTGGTGTAGCATTTTAATAATTAAATGTATTTGCAATTTGTTGTTACCTTGATTTATGAGGAATAGTAGTAAATGCATGTTGAAGTCATAAAAGGAATCTTAGGAGAACTCCAGTAAAATAGTCTACAAATTTTGGGACTTACATTCCTATTTCCTGCAGGTTTTGAAATTCTGCAGGAGAAAACATGACCGTTTTACTATGTATGGGCTTACTAGTAATGAGTTTGGATAGTTGCAACTTCTTTCAAAATATGCCAAGAATAATCCTCCTGCTGGCTAAAAGATAAGAGGGTCCATCTTCAATTTGAACAGACATGATATTTGTGCATATAATTAACAAGACTAAATATAAATTGTCTGGCTTCCATGCTGTGGAGCCAAATTTCCAGGGCATGCATGTGCTTTCTTGGTTGAATTTTGTCCTGAGGTATTTTGGACAGTGTGTTTCCTGGCAAAACCTAGATTTCACAGGTAGTGAGAACATTTGGCACTTCAGACTGATCTATATATTATTCAAACTCAGATTTAAAAATAAAAAAGCAGACAAACATGTCTAAAAAAATAATTATGGAAAATTAGCTTGAAAATGATTGTCATGATTGACCTGTGCTGCAGTACAATTTATCTTCGGATTCACAAAAAGAGTATGAAGAAACAACATAAGAAGGCTTTAAACTTGCTGCTATGATAATAATGGAAATAGATGCTTTTTAAACCGTGAAACTGTCTTTGCATTGCTTTGAAACAGCCAATTAATTTACATTCTACCTTGGCTTAAGTGAGCTGATCAAACAGTGAATCACCCTATGAATTCTTAGTTCCTTGGTTCTCTAAAGGTTAACGCACCATCATCCATCAGTGATTTGAATAGTTCAATTGTTAATATGTTAAAAGAAAATATATACTTTAACTAGATTTTAATTTCGTTTTCACTTCTTCAAAATGTGATGAGCACAATTCTGTTCAGCAAACAAAACTGAGTAATAATTATGTATTAATCTTTTTTCTTCAGATACCTTCTCTCCCGCACCGCCCACGCCCCAAAAACCCACAACACAAACAAAAAACAACCCACCACAGCAACCCAAAAACTCGAGAAGGCTGTGTTCTTGGATAGAAATTACAGACACTATACACATTGTCTTTCAATTATTTTATTTTACCTTTTGCTCAGCAAGATTTAATATTTAATATTTCTTAGCACTCAGCTCATTATAAAAGATCAGTCTTATTTCAAATGGAAAAAATCCATACAGTGGAGACTTTGTGTAAATTACAGTCTAAGTCCTCCACCAGCACTGCTTCTAATTCAGATTGGCCCTTTGTTGCTATAGGAGCTTGTACGTTCCATACCTATTTTGGTGAAGCCCTGCAATTACCTTAACAGGAGTCAGAGTTGGGGAATCTTATGCATATAGATATCATATCGTCATCTATAGTGATAAATATCAATTTGAATGACATGTTGCAGCTCTCAAATTGATTGGACATGTGCCCAAGGGCATAGGTGCCAGGCTAAGATGATTTTACTAGGACAATTTGCATAACAAGCAACTGTCATCTCATTAGCAAGGGTAGTCATTTTTGTCACATGCTATTTAACACATCATCACACCTGTTCACACTTCATTGTCTTCAGGATTCCTCTAGGTGGCTTCCTGTTGACTTTATATGTTCATTCCTCACTGATGCTGGTCATCCTGTGTCAAATTCAGAGATGTGCAATTGTTGCTTTAGTAAGTGGGTGAGAGTCATTTACTTTTTTCACCCTCATTGCTGAACAACACTTCACTATGAATCTTTGCATATTTGGCCTTTTTGTGCCTAGAATAAAGAGGTTTTAATAACTCAATATCATTAAATTATCTTAAAGCATTGGTGTTGTAAAAGGAAACTTATTCGACTTTTCTCATAATTTACTTTGACAAACAACTAAGACCTGACTGTGAAACCCTTACTCATGATATCACTGAGCACTTACGAGTAGTTCCATTGATTTAATGGGGCTACTCACATAAGTGCTCACCAACTTGAGTAAGGGTAGCACCACTCAGCTCTAAGATACTGTGCCCCAGGACTATTTAAAAGGGAAGGAATGGTATTTGCATTTTTTACCATGACTATTCCCTTTTTTTTGACAAACAATGAAACTTAACTGTTGCCTATTGTAAACAGGATGGCACTAAGCCCTCTGTAACATCTTGCATCCTCAGCCAAAAAGAGCAAGTAAGAGAGCACACAGTATTCATAGAGAAGGTAAAGATATCCTCTTCTTTGACTTGTAATTGCCTTTCACTGTTTTTTTCCTCCAAAGGGTCACAGATGCTACATGTGGCAACAGCTAAACACAAGATAGAAGCTTACTATCTGATTTAGATACTGTACTTATACAGACTACAGAACGTATATTCTTCAGTACATTTCTGAGATGGAAGATTGTTTTATCTCTTTTGCTTGAGGACAACCTACTGTCTAGGGTAGGAAATACATACCATTAATCATAATTTCTCTCACAGCAACACAAAGGGAACATAGGGAATTATAATTGTCACCCTCAACATGCTGAATATGTTCAGCCTACAGGTCATATTTCTTGAGCCTATGAGAAACATTGCTGCTCCTAACATGCACTCAGAGTTTGGAAAACAAGTGTATTTCATTTCCACGTGAGGAATCTGATGTTCCACATAAGGTATGGATGTCTGAATCTGAACCTTTCTTCTTCCCCTTCATAATGAGAAACCTAGTAAGTGAATGGGAACTCTGGCATTTAAAACAAAGTATCCTGGGCATCAGTCCAACAGACCTGCTTGTGTCATTCTGAAAGGAAATAGTGTCATCATCATCAGTAGTCAAGTAGTAGTCTGTGTGTAGATAGATGATCATCTTTGCATTTCATTATCCTTCCACCTCTTGCTCATCCTTGCCTTCCTTACACGTGCTATATGAAATGAATGCCCTTGCTTGGAGGAGAGATTCCTGTGGTCCATGTGCGGCTGTCAAAAATGTGACACTTGTTAGGACTAACACTACATCATTCTCTAATGTGTTAAGCCATCATCTATGCCACTGGGAATTGTGCATCTCTCTTGATTCTTTAAGTTTCTCTTATTCCTTAGATAATTCTCTTCATTGTCTAATCCTTTCTACTCCCTTTAAGCCAGCCCCTTCCTCACCAAACCCTCCCCCCCCCACACAAATTATAGAATTCACAGTTCAAACATCACTGTGCAAATGCTGTTTGGCTTAGAGGGGAGAAATAATGTTCCAATGAAAGAGGAAAAGGTGGTACTGAGTTAAAGTATTTGTTAATATTTAGTATATAATGCTTTAAAAAATACAATACCGAGGCCTATGTCAGTGTGAGAGGTTTTGTTGTGCTAGGCATGATCTCTGCCCCAAAGACCTTACAATGTAAGGGTTCAATCATGGCTTTGCCTTGAGGTCTGTGTAGGTTTTTGCTTTATGGGTATAGAAATGCCAACTTTCTCCAACTGTCCCTCAACCTAGCCATCACACATTGTCTGGTTCTCTCTTAGCTCCGGTAAGAGAGGGTCTAAAATGGACTTGAAAAATTTTACATTGTTCCCTCTCACTCACCTTATGTCCATATCTCTAGAAAGCATCTTACTTTCAATCCATCAGTCCCTAGATCTAATTTTGCACCTGTTAACCATCTTCATCCATCTCAGAAGCATACTCATGGTTCTCTGCTGGAGCACTGGAACAGGGGGTCAGAGGGCAAAGCCCCATCACCTTTAAAAGTGCCCACCCCACACTTCGAGTGAGCTTCCAGCACTCCTGGCACAGCCTTAGCACTGCACTGTGAGGAAGCAATAAGAGTATAGTCCGATGAAGCTCAGAATGGTCAGCTAATGGATTGACTATTACTGAGAAAAATTAAGTTGTAATTGAAGGAAAGTATTCTCTTTTTTTAGAGGCTAGGATCAGAAACTGGGGTGAGAAACTGAGGGATATGGATGGAGACATTTCTGTTTAAAGTGCATTATAATTCTGTGCATGTATGAGAGAGAAGATTTTTGAAGAAACAGAATAAATAGCGGGACAGTAGCATTTAAGGTAAAATTCTACATATAAAGATAAAAGTGCTGACTTGAATGGGCATTTTCCCTAAGTAAGGACTTCAGGATTTGGCCCACAGAACAGGAACTTAGATTTCCCCACCATCTCATGGGGGGGAGGTATTTGTCTGACATGATGGAGGCACAGACTGACAGGATGCCCTTATGCTGTGGAGTTTGTGTAGCTGTTCAACATACAAAATCAGCATGTGAGAATATCTTACCCAAACTATGAAATGAAAAACAACTGACACGTGAAAACTGAAAGCACATAATTTGAATGCCATTAGAGGCTATTCCTACACATTTTGTGTGTAACCCAGGAACATCAATTGTGTTTGCTTTAGAAAACTGAGTATAGATCCCTCAAGCACAGTATTTGCAGGCAATCCCATATGAGAGACAAGCAGCAGGGGAGAAACTGAAGCACAGAGAACTATCTGATGGCAGAGGCCCTTCAAATAAGTTTTCTTTGATTGATGAGAGAAATGGGCAACCTACTTCTAACCTCTAAGCCAAAATCAGATTACTCTATAGTTTTCCAACTGTTTGGCCAGGCTGTTTTCTTTCCCACTGAGAGACACTCAGAACTTGTGTGGCGTAGTTGAAGATTAGCGCAGAAAACATAGAATCCCTCTCCCCTAATTCCTAAAAGGCTGTGTAAAGATGTTTAAAAAAAGCTGATTGCAAAACTCATGTTTTCAAGTTCAGTCCATTTACGCTGCTTATATATGTACAGAGAGGCATAGGTCTGAAACCTGAGTAGTTTTATTTTTGAATGATCTTGCTGTTTTTATTTAGCTTTCGAGAGTCTTTCCCTATGTGTTGCCATCTGTACTCTTTCCCAACATGTCTAAAGGACAGGAAGGGTTAGGGATTATACAGAATTGTGGGGACACACACATTTGAGTTAAAAAACTCTACGAAGATTTAATCAAGGACCGCCTGTGGGAGCTTTTCTACAAAAATTGCAAAATTCCTAATTTTGAATAAAAATCTTCTTTTCCTAGACACACATGCTCAGTGTTGATAAATTATTTAACTACAGAGTGACTCTCCACTGTAATCTTTCCCCTACATTTGTCCGTTATTCACCTGTTGGTTATTGTGTAAATGTCAGATTATAGTATTGCCAAGACCAAATGCTCAAAAACATGAGTCAGGCTCCAAAATATCATGAATTTGGCTTAACAATCACAACATGTTTTTAATGGTACATTTTTTGGTTCTTTTTATTTGTCTGCTAGGGTGTGAGCTTTTACATTTCACTTGGTTCTCCTTTTCAGCTCCCCCAACCCCCCAATGAGGACTAGAAACTTTACTTTTAAAAAATATCAAAGCTTAGATTCTCATTAAATCACTTGTCCCAGGGAATTGGGGCTTGAAGAAAAACATCAGATATCACGATTGGCATTGTGTTATTGACAACACTGGGAACTCTTTGGGGCAGAAACTCTTTCCATTGTTTTGTATAGACAGTACCTAATACAACCCTAATCCCTTTTTGGAGCCCTCAAATGCTACTGTAACCAAAATAATACATTACAGCAGTTGCACATATAAATTGATGTCACCAGGACAAATCCTGAAGTCCTCACTCAGTTTCTACTTAGGCTTTACATTGAAGACAATGGGAGCTCTGCCTGAATGACAGTGCAACCACTTCAGGATTTGGTCCAGTAGTTGGTTTTCACCAAGTTATTTTTAATTGGTTGCCATTTGTTGTAAAGTTCCATTTTCATTACAAATTCAATGTCTTTGTCCTGCTGATGACTTGTTAGATTTAGGGGCTTTAACAGAAGGTCTAGATGGTGTGTTAATGTCACTTTGGGGTCATATTTTCCCCTTTCTATTCACTGAACTGTGCCTCTGTAGTGGATATCTCCACTGCTGCACTCATCCTCTGTCTGGGAGGCAAAACATCCTCTGTCATTGAGGCATTTGCGAGTATTGCTCTTTAATCAGATATCAAGAACCACTACCAGCATAGATTCTTCTCCACAATGTGCCTGTCTGTCCATTGGTAATTTATATTACATTAAACAATCGTATCCATTTTTATGTAATGATCTGATCTTTTTGGCAAAGTATCCATGAACTTGGGTTTTTTATATTTTTTTAATTATTTGATTAAAGATTTTATGGAACCATATTTCAAACCATGGTTTGTTTCTGAACAATTTGCTGCCACTGTTGCTTCTAGCATTAGCCATTGATGATTCATCATTTATCCTGTATTAATGTTCATCTAAATCATGCAGTATTGTTTCTGCAACATAATTGGATGACTGGGAACTGGAGGAAGGCTTGAATTAAATCACTGGGGCTGTCTGTCACTGAATGTGCAGCTTTTATTCAAAGGAGTGTTTCTGACCATTTATTAGCCCTAGTGGTTGGTAAGTCACTGAAGTGCTTTTGTTGCAGTTCATTGATGCATTTTAAGTACTAAATTAGAAATAATTTACATAAACTCTCCTATTTAAAGCTTTGTGAGTCTGTATAGAATGATCTCTTATCTAAAGTGCCACAAGGACTCCTCGTTGTTTTAGCTTATAGTATGTAGATCAAATTCCTGTTTTCTTTTTTTAGGTTTAAATGATACCTGGTGAATAGCCTGATCATTTTTGAAAGCTTATGGTCCACTCTTGCAGACAAATTGCACTTCTCTTAGTTAAGTGGGCCTGTTGCACTCCAGGAGAGATTCAGGCCCAGCGGGCAGCAGGTGGCATTTTCATGTACTATAACTAAACCTAATGAGGGCAGCTTTATTTTTTCCATGGGCATAAGGTGCAACTGTCATCTGTCCTAGACATGTCCCCTCTCTAGGAAGCCCTGTCCACTTTTGTGTGTTTGCTGACCATATCTGCACCCCATGGGGGAGAGAAAGTTGCTGCCACCTTTCATAACCTCCCTCTCTCCCTCTGACTTTCTGCCTGACACCCTCAGCTGGAGGGAATCTCAGGCCCGGGGGGAGTACAGCTCAGAGTTTTCATGTATACCAAAATGTGAGATTTTGAGACTGGAATGACAATTCCAGACAACCAATGCAGGGGTTGTGACGTTGTGCAGTCTATATGGTTTTATAAAAACTTGATAATAAGTCAATATAATGTAACTGGGATAGTTTTAGAGAAAATATGGTAATAAGCGAATATAACGTAACTGGGATATGCTTCATGCAAAAGGTCTCTTGTAAGGTATCATTACAAAGCTAATAATCTACTGAGTATGATCATCTGATTTGTATAAATGTACCACTCTTGTATCTAAAACTAGAAATATAAAATGCAACTCTGAGGGCCTATTGTAATTATGTAAAGTGTGGGCCATTAATGATGGTTTGGAATCTTGATGACTCCCATTAACCAGGACCACTGTCTGCAGATGACTGTGTTTACCTGTTAGTCTTTCTGTATATGTGTGTGCTGGCAAGTGGGCAATGAAGTCTTGCAGTGACATGTGATCATGTCACCTGAACTGGAATCCATCTTTAACCTGGTGCTTTTCCAGTGAGGGGGGGTGGAAACCCAGAGGGACAAAGGGTTCCCGCCTTATGCAAAAGATATATAAAGGGGTGGAAGAGAAGAGAGAGAGAGAGGAGCCATCATGAAGAATCCCCTAGCTATCACCTGAGCTGGAACAAGAGCTGTACCAGGGGAAAGAATTGTGCCCAGGCCTGGAAGGTGTCCAGTCTGAGAAAAACTTACTGAAGCATCTCTGAGGGTGAGATTATCTGTATTTAGTTTGATTAGACATAGATTTGCGCATTTTATTTTATTTTGCTTGGTGACTGACTTTGTTCTGTCTGTTACTACTTGGAACCACTTAAATCCTACTGTCTGTATTTAATAAAATCACTTTTTATTTAGTAATTTACTCAGAGTATGTATTAATACCCGAGGGAGCAAATAACTGTGCATATCTCTCTATCAGTGTTATAGAGGGCGAACAATTTATGAGTTTGCCCTGCATAAGCTTTATGCAGGGTAAAACGGATTTATCTGGGTTTAGACCCCATTGGGAGTTGGGCATCTGAATGCTAAAGACAAGCACACTACTGTGAGCTGTTTTCAGGTAAACTTGCAGCTTTGGGACAAGTGATTCAGACCCTGGGTCTGTGTCTGGAGCCAGACAGGAGTGTCTAACTCAGCAAGACAGGGTGCTGGAGTCCTGAGCTGGCAGGGAAAACAGAAGCAGGGGTAGTCTTTGCACATTGGGTGGCAGCTCCCAAGGGGGTTTCTGTGATCCAACCCATCACAGGGGTGTAGAAAATACTCCCTTTCAATAATATTGTAGGAGTATTGCTGATTTCGGAGGCTGAAGAATACTGTTCCTTTGGAAAGAATATATCAATATATTAAGACAGACTATCAAGAAAAAAGGGAAAATTGTAAAGTTTTTTTTTTTAATCTAGAATTTTGCTTTCTATTGCTCAGCTATTTCTATTTCTATTTCTATTTTCCTATGGCCAGAATGGAGGGAAACAATTCTAATGCTGGCTTCAATTTTGTGCATTAAAACAGCTGGTAGTTAACTTTAGCCATAATTACTAGCTTTTTACCAGTATTTAGAGATGTATTATAGAGATCAGTGCTTTGAACTGCCTCGTATTAGGTTTATCTACATTGTACCATTGCTTTCCTACTTTTCATCACCTTTATTTAGATCGTGCAAAAGTCTATAATTACTTGAAACTAAAATTTCCCTATGGACTGATTTCTGTAAACTATAAATATGTCATGCATTATGTTACCACATAAAAGATCAGCAAGCTAGTTTGTTACTCTGCTAGCGTATTTGCCAAGGATAAGACAATGATCCTTTGTAGGACGCTGACTGGTGTAATTCTTGTTGTTAACTCTATCTAGGACCATAGTTTAAAGCTGGTTGTGGAGTAGAATTCAAAATCTCTCTAAAACTTAGGATGTTCAAATATCTTACCAGCTCCAGGTGAATATACTTAGATCAGTAACATCGAGCATCACCAAAATGTGAGTCTGTTAACATTTGTTTCTCTCTATAGAGATGTAGTAGCACAGAGTGGTAGTCTCTTTTTTAAAAAATGCTGCATCTATCCATTTATTACTCCAACTCTGAAATACATTTCAACTCTCCTGAAAAACTTGGTTTAATTGAAAGGAAGGGGATCTCTTGGGTGAGTGAGGACCGTAAGATATGGAGAGCTGATGGGTTGGTCTGATTTACCCATCAGCTAACTAAAATATCTTTAAACATATGAATTGTGAATGGCTCCTGTATGGACACAAAAATAATGGACTTGTGGTAAAGGATGTTTTTTCAGTTTCTCACTCTGCCACAGACTTCCTGCTTGACTTTGGAGAGACAAGGTGAGTGAGGTAATATCTTTTATTGGACCAACTTCTGTTGGTAAGAGAGACAAGCTTTTGAGTTTTTCACTGAGGTCTTCTTCAGGTCTTTGGGCAGTCAGCCAGCTCCTTTGTTCCTCAGTTCCTCATTGGTAAAATGAAGTTATTTACTTTCCCCCACACTTAGCCTATGTTTGTACAGTGGCAAGCTCAGTGTGCCCCTGACCTTGGTTGTGGCCTGTATGCACTGCAGAAGTACAAATAATAATAGGAACAGAAGAACAAGCAAGAAAGAGCCCCCTAAGAGATCAGGGGCCTCTCACAAGAGCAGTCCCTCTGTGGGGGAAGGAGAGGGTAGGGAAAGCAGGATGCTGGAAATCGGTGAGAGGGTCTGAGAGAAGGCCTAACAGCAGATGTAAGGTTCAAATCCTGATGCACGGCAAACAGCTCCAATACAGATTTGTCTCTTTGAGGCACACTGCCCCTTATACTGGGCTATGACATTACACCCATGCTCTCTAGTCCTATGCTATCAACTGATAAAATATTTCATGCAGCTACATAACTGAACTACAAGACTCACCTTACTTCTAGCGTTAAAATTAATTTTTTATAAGTAGGTTTGAAAATAAATTGCATATTAAACTATATAGCATTGCCTACTGAAAAAGCACTATAATGGGATTTCCTCTCTTTCAAATGTGTAGATATTGATGGATAATTGCAATATTTATTGGTGTAATGGTCTGGTGATGGCTGTATAATTGACAATCTTTCCTTTGTGGCTTGAATTCTGAGCTCTAGCTCCCTGAGAGCAGATCAAAGGGCCAAAATGGGCATTGGAATGGAGCTGTTGATAGTCTGAGTGCTTTAAAAACCTTGTTCTACTCTGAGTGACAACTGATAAAATATTTTGTAATGCCCCAGTACCCTAGTGCTGTCAGAAGGTTAAAGGACAGTACTGTGTTAGTCATATAGAATTCAGCACTGCACTAGAATTACTGATGTAACAATCAAGCTGTGAGGCTGTTTCAGATGCCTCTTTGTCTTCCTTGCAATTGTGAACCTTTCATGTGCTTTTTTTTTTTTCCAGCGATTTTCCTCCCTGCTCTCTGCTTTACTAATTAAAATTCTAATCACTCTGACAGCCAGAGCTAGGGAAAAAAATCATTCTTCCATGCTGGAGAAGGTAATTTCAAGGTGTTTTAGCTGCCAAAGAAACAAATGGAATTTAGACAAAGAAGCTAGTTGTCATAAGAGGATGAGCTAGTTGTGCTGTCCCATTTAACAATAATAAAATATTAAACTTTAAGAAAAAAAGAGAGTTCACCCTCTTGCTTTACATTATTGCCAGAGAGACAATGCAGTTTGATTTAGCTTTTTGTGTATGTACAGATTTTGTGTACATTTGTTAACATCAATATGATTTACCTTTCTCGTACTGAATTGTGGTGCAATGAGATGTTAAACATTTAACTTGGTTTGATATGTGATTTGCAGATGATACATATTCCTTGCTTGTGTGAGCTGTGGTTTGGAGCATTCATTTAAATGTACAGGAGCATGCAGTCATGTATTTAAAATAATAAACAGTTCTTGATGCAATGGTATAGGTTTGCACATATTGGAATATTTAAATCTTATAAAACATAAAATATAACAATATTCAAATGTCACTAGGTAATTGTATTACTGAAGGATGACCTAGTACAGCAAATTTAACAATAATAATGAGGCATATCAAACAGTTCTTATGCATGCTTGTGTAATGCAGGTTAATAGTGACTTACCATCATATCACAACAGATAAACATCCTGGCACTCATCTATTTTTTACATTAGAATAATATACATACACATATTTACACATAGCAAAGTGGACACACACAGCACCAATCCGGCCCTCAGATCTGTACCATGTATTTTTCATAAACTGAATAAATTAGGTGATTAAGGGGTTTATATCCCTCCATGCTTAAAATCTAGGCATGAATGAACCTGTTTAGATATAATAAAAAACTGACTCCATCTTTCAAACCCACCAAGAATTTGACTGAGATTTTGAAAATATTTGCCTAACTTCCATTGCAGTTTTATTACACTGAATGGCCTTGCACTTCCTAGGCTCTGGTCCAAATTAAGAATAATTAGACTGAGAGGTTTCTGGAGAGAGTCCATTCTCAAGGATTTTGCAGCCTGATTTTTCTACTATGTTTGGACGTTTGTCTCTCATCTCAGGTATTGAAACGGGGGGGGGGGAGGGAGAGGAAATTCTCTGGGAATTGCAGGTTGTCAATAGCATTGTGTTGCATTGGTTTGCTTCAGGACTACTTGTAGGTAGCATATAGAGGGGCTACACACCCCCAACTCTATAGACAAAAGAGTGAGAATTCAATTATACTGCATATCAGTAATGGTTTCTGAAGGTGACAGCAGGCACAGAAAGCACATGCTTCCTCTCCTTCCCCTCACTTCCTATTGACCCTCCTCAACCTTTTACTACTGAAGAACAGAAATAGTTATTTCAATTATTCTCACAACTCCTCAACTACTCTACTAGGGCCATCATTCATTTGCTATTGACTGTACATGTTCTGCATGTGACTTCCACAGCACATTCTTCACTTACGTGAGTCTCAAGAGCAACAGGGGATCTTAGTCTTACCTTGAAAATGCCAGACTTCTGGACCTTTGCTTGCAGGAACAGATACTAACTGGCTGAGGTAACATACACTTGCTATAATCACTTTACCAAGGTTCACGAGACTCTTGTCCAAATCCATCTCCTTCCACTTCAACAACTCACTAAGCCAGATGAAACTCTAACTGCTACTACATGACTGAACATATTCTTTGTAAGAAAGTAGTAATAACTGAATATTTAATGTACAATTGTATTTGAGAGGGAATTTGAGAATTCCATGCTAAAAAGGGTCATCACTAAGTGAAGTTATCCCTTTCGCCCAACTTCTGGCGAATGAAAAATGGACCAAAATGAAGGAAAACCAAGACCTCAGCAAGGCCTCCTTACATTAATTTACAGTCCAGTTTTCTCCTCTTCGACACAATAATGGATGATTAGGCTAAATTTTCAAACCCAGGAACTTTAAGAGAAAACACAAAATTCTGTGTTCAAAAGGGATAATTGTAGGGTGACCAGATAGCAAGTGTGAAAAATTGCGATGGGGGTGGGGGGTAATAGGAGCCTATATAAGAAAAAGCTCCAAATATCGGGACTGTTCCTATAAAATCGGGACATCTGGTCACCCTAGATAATTGGGAAAGCAAAACATGTGGTTTATTATGGACCATAGGTGTGAGAGGTCAGGTCTAGTAGTCAGAACAGTGGTGGTGAGGCCTAATGGTTGGTGCTGGAGTCAGGAACTGAGCAGGGCTGGAGTGGACTAGAGCAAGGCAGGTAGAGGAGCAATTTCACCTCAGGCCTGAGCGAGGAGCAGCTGTGGGCCTAAAGCTGGGCTTAAGAGCATAGCTGTTGGTTCCTCTGGCCAATCAGGTGAAAGCCAACTGTGATTCAGCTGCAAGTCCTCAGTTGCGCACCAGGCAGGTGGAGCTAGCTGGTCCCAGGCTCAGCTGCAAGCTTTAATTCCTGATATGGTTGCACAAACAATATTTTACATGAAATTATTCATGGCAGTAGAACTTCATATTTTACTTGTGAAATTACTTGATTGCACCTGTCTGTGCATATTTTACAGATTCAGTGATGTTACAGTACTAGAGGTGACATTTTCAAAACTAAACATGTTGAATATCAGTATTTTTTTTAGCTCATTACATTTATATAGGCCTCAAAATTTTAGATAAGTTGGTGTGCTTGTGAGTACAAGGTTCTGGTGTGTCCTTAGCTGAACATTATAAACATTTTTAAAACAGTTTGGTTTACAGAATGAACAAATGTTCAGGAAGGTTCTTATTTTCTCTGAATTAATGCATAATGAGTAAAACCCGGCATTTACATCGTAATGAAAAAGCAGGTTTCTAGTAAACAAGCATAATAGCTACTGAATATCAGTCAATTAAGTTACCTCCAGTGTCACAGTCCCTCTATCTAACAATAAATTGCTCCATATATATGGCTTTTGAAATCAAAGTGTAAAACCCATCTAAATAGTTTTTGTCCTGGAATAGTAAAAACTTTAAGTAAATAACTTAAGAACATAAGAACATAAGAAAGGCCGTACTAGGTCAGACCAAAGGTCCATCTAGCCCAGTATCTGTCTACCGACAGTGGCCAATGCCAGGTGCCCCAGAGGGAGTGAACCTAACAGGCAATGATCAAGTGATCTCTCTCCTGCCATCCATCTCCATCCTCTGACGAACAGAGGCTAGGGACACCATTCTTACCCATCCTGGCTAATAGCCATTTATGGACTTAGCCACCATGAATTTATCCAGTCCCCTTTTAAACATTGTTATAGTCCTAGCCTTCACAACCTCCTCAGGTAAGGAGTTCCACAAGTTGACTGTGCGCTGCGTGAAGAAGAACTTCCTTTTATTTGTTTTAAACCTGCTGCCTATTAATTTCTTTTGGTGACCCCTAGTTCTTGTATTATGGGAATAAGTAAATAACTTTTCCTTATCCACTTTCTCAACATCACTCATGATTTTATATACCTCTATCATGTCCCCCCCTTAGTCTTCTCTTTTCCAAACTGAAGAGTCCTAGCCTCTTTAATCTTTCCTCATATGGGACCCTCTCTAAACCCTTAATCATTTTAGTTGCTCTTTTCTGAACCTTTTCTAGTGCTAGAATATCTTTTTTGAGGTGAGGAGACCACATCTGTACACAGTATTCGAGATGTGGGCGAACCATGGATTTATATAAGGGCAATAATATATTCTCAGTCTTATTCTCTATCCCCTTTTTAATGATTCCTAACATCCTGTTTGCTTTTTTGACCGCCTCTGCACACTGCGTGGACATCTTTAGAGAACTATCCACGATGACGCCAAGATCTTTTTCCTGACTCGTTGTAGCTAAATTAGCCCCCATCATGTTGTATGTATAGTTGGGGTTATTTTTTCCAATGTGCATTACTTTACATTTATCCACATTAAATTTCATTTGCCATTTTGTTGCCCAATCACTTAGTTTTGTGAGATCTTTTTGAAGTTCTTCACAATCTGCTTTGGTCTTAACTATCTTGAGTAGTTTAGTATCATCTGCAAACTTTGCCACCTCACTGTTTACCCCTTTCTCCAGATCATTTATGAATAAATTGAATAGGATAGGTCCTAGGACTGACCCTTGGGGAACACCACTAGTTACCCCTCTCCATTCTGAGAATTTACCATTAATTCCTACCCTTTGTTCCCTGTCCTTTAACCAGTTCTCAATCCATGAAAGGACCTTCCCTTTTATCCCATGACAGCTTAATTTACGTAAGAGCCTTTGGTGAGGGACCTTGTCAAAGGCTTTCTGGAAATCTAAGTACACTATGTCCACTGGATCCCCCTTGTCCACATGTTTGTTGACCCCTTCAAAGAACTCTAATAGATTAGTAAGACACGATTTCCCTTTACAGAAACCATGTTGACTATTGCTCAAGAATTTGTTCTTCTATGTGTCTGACAATTTTGTTCTTTACTATTGTTTCAACTAATTTGCCCGGTACCGACGTTAGACTTACCGGTCTGTAATTGCCGGGATCACCTCTAGAGCCCTTTTTAAATATTGGCGTTACATTAGCTAACTTCCAGTCATTGGGTACCGAAGCCGATTTAAAGGACAGGTTACAAACCTTAGTTAATAGTTCCGCAACTTCACATTTGAGTTCTTTCAGAACTCTTGGGTGAATGCCATCTGGTCCCGGTGACTTGTTAATGTTGAGTTTATCAATTAATTCCAAAACCTCCTCTAGTGATACTTCAATCTGTGACAGTTCCTCAGATTTGTCACCTACAAAAGCCAGCTCAGGTTTGGGAATCTCCCTAACATCCTCAGCCGTGAAGACTGAAGCAAAGAATCCATTTAGTTTCTCCGCAATGACTTTATCATCTTTAAGCGCTCCTTTTGTATTTTCATCATCAAGGGGCCCCACTGGTTGTTTAGCAGGCTTCCTGCTTCTGATGTACTTAAAAAACATTTTGTTATTACCTTTGGAGTTTTTGGCTAGCCGTTCTTCAAACTCCTCTTTGGCTTTTCTTATTACACTCTTGCACTTAAGTTGGCAGTGTTTGTGCTCCTTTCTATTTGCCTCACTAGGATTTGACTTCCACTTTTTAAAGGAAGTCTTTTTATCTCTCACTGCTTCTTTTACATGGTTGTTAAGCCACGGTGGCTCTTTTTTAGTTCTTTTACTGTTTTTCTTAATTTGGGGTATACATTGAAGTTGAGCCTCTATTATGGTGTCTTTAAAAAGGGCCCACGCAACTTGCAGGGATTTCACTTTAGTCACTGAACCTTTTAACTTTTGTCTAACTAACCCCCTCATTTTTGTATAGTTCCCCCTTTTGAAATTAAAGGCCACAGTGTTGGGCAGTTGAGGTGTTCTTCCCACCACAGGGATGTTGAATGCTATTGTATTATGGTCACTATTTCCAAGCGGTCCCGCTATAGTTACCTCTTGGACCAGCTCCTGCGCTCCACTCAGGATTAAATCTAGAGTCGCCTCTCCCCTTGTGGGTTCCCGTACCAGCTGCTCCATGAAGCAGTCATTTAAAGTATCGAGAAATTTTATCTCTGCATTTCGTCCTGAAGTGAAATGTTCCCAGTCAACTTCCAAAACTATCTGTTGAATGCCACAGAGAGATTAATTTGACACCTATCATCAATATAATATCAAATGTTGATGCCAAATACATAATTTAAATTATACCCGTTCAGCTTCTCAGCCAGTGTACATGAGTGTAGTTGGAGCTATGCTTGTTTATGCCAACTGAGGATCAGGCTCATTATATTGGCCATTAAAGACCTGAAACAGGTTGTGCACTGGCTCTTGATCATGGCCAAGTTCCAGTTCAGCTCAGAACAAGGAAATTGTGGGAAATGTAATTGTCATGCTGTCTAGAGTGGCTCGAGACCGTGTGTGCCAACCTCATGGCAGACACCCCAAACTGGTGGTGTGTTATATAATTAAATTTCACCAACCCAGTAACAAATGTGAACTCCTGTATCACTGTAACAGTCTTACCATGGAGTCACAGACAGTCCCTTATATCCTTCAGTCTATCTTGCCACCCAGACAAACTGAGCTTAGTGATAAATGGTCACATACACCAAAAATCACACCACATTTTCTGTACTTGCTTCTAAAGGGAAGGGCTTTAGTTTGGCCCACACCAACACTATACTCTACCAGAAAGGAAACTGAGTCACAAATTATCCTACCATCAAAAGACTGTCTCCAGAAGGAAAACCAAGGAGCACCAGTGGAGAAAGGGAAGTTGCCAAGTTGGTAAGTTCAGGACCTCTAATCCCCTTCGATCCATGCTTCAGCTACTGTTGTTTTAGAAATCCCTTTTGCCCTTTTCCTCCTCCTTTCACTGCCAACTATCCCTGAGTTACTGAGTCATTCTTCAATCTTCCATCTTTAAGGGGAAGGCTTTAGTGAACAGATGCATCTTGCCTCATGCACTGAAAAAATGTTGTTGCAGCCATGTCGGTCCCATAATATTAGAGAGACAAGGTGGGTGTGGGCATATCTTTTATTGGACCAACTTCTGTTGGTGAGAGAGAGAAGCTGTTGAGCTTTCACAGAGCTCTTCTTCAGGCTGACCTGAAAAGTCAGGCTTGTGCTCATTCTGGTCTCTTGTGCTTAGGAGTAATGACGTTACCTTCCATCAAGAATGCTCTGCTCTTTACATCTGAGTGTCAGCTTGGCAGGGTCAGTGCAAGGAAGTTTCGTGCCCTAGGTGAAACTTCCACCTTGCGCCCTGAGGCGCCCCCCCCCCCCCGTGGCAGCTCCCCACCCCAGCTCACCTCTATTCCGCCTTCTCCCCGAGCATGCCGCCCCCGCTCTAATTCTCCTCCCCTCCCAGGCTTGCAGTGCCAAACAGCTGATTGGCGCTGCAAGCCTGGGAGGTGGGAGAAGTGGAGCGGTGACCGCGCGTTCGGGGAGGGGGTGTAGGAACGCTGTTAAAAAAAAAAAATTGGGGGCACCGCTTTTTGGCGCCCCCAAATCTTGGCGCCCTAGGCAACCGCCTAATTTGCCTAAATGGTAGCACCGGCCCTGCAGCTTGGGCTTCATCAGCATTTCTGTTGAACACAGCGGATCTAGTGGTTGATGGGTGGAGAGGGAGAGTCTAAGGCTACGTCTTCACTACGGGGGGGGGGGGGTCGATTTAAGATATGCAAATTCAGCTACGCGAATAGCGTAGCTGAATTTGACGTATCGCAGCCGACTTACCCCGCTGTAGGGACGGTGGCAAAATCGACCTCTGCGGCTTCCCGTCGACGGCGCTTACTCCCACCTTCGCTGGTGGAGTAAGAGCGTCGATTCGGGGATAGATTGTCGCGTCCCGACGGGACGCGATAAATCGATCCCCGAGAGGTCGATTTCTACCCGCCGATTCAGGCGGGTAGTGTAGACCTAGCCTGAGGAAACCAGGCCCCAGTCCATTGAGGACTGAAGTACTAAAACTAGGATGGGTGCAAGTACAATCACATACAGGGCCATATTTGGGGCTTTTAAAAGGCTTTGGATTTGCTTAATCCTGCAGTTGGGTGTACGGCTACCTGTTTTGCATATACATTCCAAGGTGTACAAAAATGCAGGGCCCGAGCCGAGCCGGGTGGGAGACGCCGGGGCCAGAGCCTCTTGGCCTGGGCCGTCCGGCCGCCGGAGGGAGCCGCTCGGCCGGGGGGGGCCGGACTGGGCCGCGCCGCGCACCGCCCCAGCCCCAGCTTACCTGCTGCCTCCCTGTTTCAGGCTTCCTGCGAACATTTGATTCGCAGGAAGCAGGGGAGGGGGAGGAGCAGGGGGGCAGAGCGTTCAGGGGAGGGGGCAGAGTTGGGGCGGGGACTTTGGGGAAGGGGCGGAGTTGGGGTGGGGCCGGGGCCCCGTGGAGTGTCCTCCTTTTTTTAAATTAAAATATGGTAACCCTAGGTTCACCTGCAGTTTTTTGGGTGCATTTCAGAAGCTCATTAAATATATAGCTCATACTATGCCTACTTTTGTGTGGGGGAAAAAACTCCATACAGTACACTTCAAAATATTGTATCATAAAGTTATTTAGATAGCTGTATCCTCCTCAAAAATATGCAGTGACATAATGAACATTTTAAATCCACTTTTTGCATATTTTTGTAAGCTCCTCTCAGTATCTGAATGAAATCTGTACATTTATGTTGATTGGAGATAATGAAATAGGGTTTTGGCAACTCTTTACATAAGTTTCAGAGCTCTCATTCTCCTCATTTCCTCTCTCAGCAGCCAGCAAAATGAGCTGATGTGAGGAAAATGTCTGCCAAGGAACTTTAACAGGAGGCAGTTTTTAATTAACAGAGGCCAAAGAAGGTGATAACCCCCAGGGTAGTGAAGAGAAATTAACATGGAAAAGCAGTTCCTCGCTTCTGTGGGTCCCAAAAGGCCAGTCGTATTAGTGGTGTCTGTTCTGATTGAACCTTTGCTGTGTCTTTTTATTGATTCACTTGTCAGAATCTGATAAAAACACTGCTGGCCATCAGTTGTTTGCTCGCAGTGGCAGCTTATGGCTAGAAATGGCTTCGTTGTAAAACATTCAGCATAGCAAGGTCTGTCACTGTGGTTAGCATTTCCCAGAAATGATTAATGTTGTTAGACTTAAAACTAAACTAAACTAGACTAAAAGCCTACTGAAATGAATGCAAATACAATCCACAGATTCTCTCTAGGTAACCATTTCATCCTATTAACTATTTGCCTGGGTTTAGAGTAAAATGTTTTAATTATTAACCTTTTTAAAAGTGAGATTTCAGGGAAGATAATCACACTGGCAGTTTTAGAGAGATTTTAGCCATTTAATATATCTGGCAATTGTGAAAAGCATTTTTTAAAGTATCCTACGAATAAATATTTCAAGTTTCTCTTCCTAAGATGAAAATGAATAATAAATAAAGCTTGTAAGTGCTTGAGGAAAAACCTGACTAGAGAGCTAAAATAAAAAAATTAGTAAATAAATAAATAAAAATGTTTCCACATGTATGAGCTTTCGGAGCCTGATCCAAAACCAGCTGAATCAGTGGGCTCAGCAGGACCAAGCCCTAGAAGAGCTCCTGGATGAATTCATGCTCTTACTTTGAATATTTCTTCTGCATGGTTAATTCCAAACAAGAATGAGCACAGTTTAAATATATTTGAACAGCTTTAAAATATAGTGCCCAATGTTTACCTTCTCCCTTCCTGCTTCTTAAAGCCATGGAATGCAATTGCCTCTGTTTCAAAAGTATTTTCACACATTCCCATCCATAATGCTAGACCCTAGCTATAATCTTTGATTAATTGGTTTATTCAGAAGAAAGTGTGATCCTCAAACTCCAATTTGAGGAATACCAAGCATTGGTCCATATTTTGTATTTAGCTCCTGGTTTTGGATAGCCAATCACTCACAACATGATTGATTTAAGTTGTATTTGCTATTTGTAAATATTGGCTAAATAGTTTGGACAAGTAGTCTGAGAATTATCAGTTGTCTGTGATCTGTTTGCTTTGCTATTCATTATTTCTGTTGTCTGGTTGGTCACCTAAGTTGCCCAGTGTTGTTTTTGTTTCATGATTTTATGACTGAAACATTTTTAACAGGAGACTACAATTCATAACTAAATAGTGAATACTGGATAATTAATTTCTAGCATGACTTTTTTGATAAAATTTGTGAAAACTTAGGGAGTCACAAACAATGGCAATATTTATAAATCAGTTGGTTTCCTATTCAACAAGCTCTAGTGTTGAAGTAGCTTCTGTGCTTACAAAGACTTTCCTGTTCAGAATTCGTACTCTGAAATATTTTAAGCCCTTTAAAAATGCACCAGTCCATAGAGAAATAACTACTAAAAAAGCAGGGTTGGGTTTTGTGAACAATACATTTTAGTGTCAGTGAAAAATGCCAGGTGGAAAATCCTCAGCACTGTGTACATCCTCAGTTTATCCCCAGGGCAGGCACAGAATGGGCAGCCATAATGCAGCTTTTTCCATATTAATTTATGAGTGTACACTAGTGCCGTTCTGGAAGGGCTAGCTCCAAAGGTAAGGTGTTAAGTCCACATGTTCAGCCTTGCTCTCTGTCTTCCACCAGTGGTGCTGATTAAGGGTACGTCTTCACTACCCGCCGGATCGGCGGGTAGTAATCGATCTATCGGGGATAAATTTATCGCGTCTCATCTAGACGCAATAAATCTCATCTAGACGCAATAAATCGATAAATTTATCGCGTCTCATCTAGACGCGGCTCCCCGTCGACTCAGGAACTCCACCAGAGCGAGAGGCGGAAGCGAGGTCGACAGGGGAGCCGCGGCCGTCGATCCTGCGCCATGAGGACCTGAGGTAAATCGATCTAAGATACGTCGACTTCAGCTACGCTATTCTCGTAGCTGAAGTTGCGTATCTTAGATCGATCTCCCCCCCCCCCCCCCCAATGTAGACCAGCCCTTTTTTAATTCTCACTGAAATCTTTTTGTAATATGGTCACTTGTTCGCTAGAGAGTGGACTTTTATTTCATGTAGTCCAACGAACAGTCATTGCATATTTGTTTTTGTTTTAAAGGTGGCTTTAAAAGCATTTTTAAGAACGCTTGTTCAATTAAAGATGCTCTTTTTCTGATTATAAGCTCATCTGTCCATGATCACTTGCTTACAAAGATTTAGCTAAATATGATGAAAATGGCTAAGATACAACCCACTAAAACAAGGGGTGGTTGTTTTTAATGTAAATGGCAAAGGACATTTAATAATAGAAGCATTTGTAACATTAGGCATAATACAACTAGGGAGACACGAGAGATATTAGCTCAAATTTACTTCTGCACCCATAAGACTTTATATACATTACATATTATTTGGTGATTCATATCCATAATGATCACACTTTCTGAGCACAGAATGCAGACCAGACCCGAATGCAGTAGAAATATTAAGGGAAACTGCTAGAAGAGAACTTTGGGTCACAATCCTTTCCAGTCCCAAAATAAAACCTTATATTATTTTCCAGCTGGAAAATAATATATCTGGTGATGGTGGAGGTTTTTTTATTCTTATTTCTGCATGTCACCATTTAAGTCAAGACAACGGATGTTGAGAAAACATTTATCCCCCTGAAAACAAATGCTAGAGAAAGGATTGACAGATGATATTTTAATTGGTTTGACCTCCAAAGTGATTAAATAATAATGAAAACTCTTCTGTTTAACAACTGCTTGAGGTACTTTATATTCTTGCCTCAAAGTGTAGCAATTTCTAGCTAGTAACAGGGTGATTGATTTTTCCATATCAAATACAATGTTATGGTCTATTGTTTCCATAGCAAGCATATAGCATCTGTCTTCAAACTCAGACTACAGTGCTGCACTATCCAGTAATACTTTATCTGACCACATCCTTCCATTACAAGTATGAGTGGATTAATATTGATTTTTTTCCTCTTGTCCAAGACGTCAGGTCCATCTTAACAGCAATAAATTACACAGCTGAAACATGAGGATGTTCTTGCTCCTCCTTGCTCTTCATAGTGTGGATTATTATTTTGGCTGAAAAACAATTTCTGATGTTCTTAACCCATTGCAAGACTATAAAGGAAAGCCTGTGCTCAAGTTTAAACACTTTTGTTTGGATTATGTTGCCAATAACAATTCAGAGTTTCCAATAAACCCAGAGCCCTGGGTTCCAGTAAAAAGTCCTGACTCTATCCTGTCAAGAGCAAACCACTAAAGGTTTGCACATGTCAAGAATTGGAAATAATGCAGGTTATGAGAAGCCAGAGAGTAAGATTCCAAGTTGTGAGAACCTTCTACTCTTATTATCGGAAAAGGGAGGGAGATATAGGGAAGGGGTAGAGAAGGTGATAGGTTTGCAAGCCAGTCTTATTCTTTCTCCCTTGATTTAGAGGTGTAAGTACTTATTGGCTTAGATGGATATGTCTTTTGATAGTGAGGCTCAAATGAATGTCATGCTTGACACTGCTGCTTTAGGAGTACAACAATATCAATTAAATGTTCCTTAGCTGATGCTGTCTTCAGCTATCTCTTTTGTCTGCCACGTGTCCGATGGTCTGTCTCTCTGTTCAAGCCAACAAGAGACCTGAGGCAAAACCCTGGATCTGAATACTCTTGGCCAGAAGAACAGTGTTCAAAGTTCATATTTAGATCTAAATTTTGCATGTTGGGCCCATATCTATATGAAACCACTTGGTACATATAGGAACCCTTATTATATCATGTTCTTTGGAAATGATGAATTAGATTTTTCTACCATTTAACATAACCCTCACTGTGACCTGTGTACACAATAATGCATTGATAGCACTGTGTGGTTGCACTGCAGTCTGGCTACCACAGTAGTTTTAACAAATCCTTAATTCAGAACAGTAATGCTTTTATGCTGCTGGAGACAAATTTGCAACAAATTGATCACCATTATGGGCTTTTGAATGCCGAACACACATTTTTTACAGTAAAAGTGCTAGCATATGTGGGCCAACTGCTGCACCTGTTAAAGGGGGCGTAAGTGCCCTGGAAACTAAGATGAACCTTGCAGAATTTCTTAAAATTCCCTCCTCATGGTGCAGGGGGGCTATGGCTCTCAATCTTGTGGTTCCATGGGGACAATAGCCCCATTCCCAAAAAGAACACTCCTCAGGCTTTGTGTCTGGTCCTTTATGCTTTGCCTCCTATAAAAGGGAAGCTCCTGTTGGGCAGCAGACCTATGCCCATACAAAACCTCACTCAGAAGAGAGGTGCAGCTGCAGAACCTGAGTTTTGATTACTACAAACAGCAGCAAATTAGATGCAGATGTCTTCTGACTAGGGAAGAAAAATGCTATGGAGAGTGGTTTCTCATACTCCTAGCCTCCATGTCAAAAGCCATGAAACACCACCAGAGAAGCTTCCATGGTCCAGGTACCCAGGGAAGTGAATGCTGAGAAGCTGGGATTCCATATACCCGCTAAGCTGAGATCTACTGATTTCTGCTACTTTTCCTTCATACAGGTGAGGTGCACCCAGTTTGAACAACTCAGGAGAACCCAGGGCAGGTAGCATTCATTCAGACTTTTATATACTGTAAATATTTTTCTAACCCAGCAGCCAATCTATAAATTTATCTAAGAAACGTATAAGTGCCTTTCAAAAAGAGCCAGAAAGCATTATTGGTTTTGTTAGTTTACAATAAATGTCAGCGATGTAGAAAAATGCTGTTTTGTTAAAGAAAAAGAATCCTAAAAACTCAAACCAAAAAATACATATATAGTAAACACTGTTTTCCATAGATCTATTTTCTTAAATGAGTACAAATTACTATTTTTCAACTGCCATTCACATGTGATCAGCACTATAAAAATACATCATGTAGCAACAGCACGGCTTTGTTCAGACTTGAAGTTGTGCTAACAGAAACTCTGAGCCTTCTGTTTACCACAGATATCTCATCCACTCTAAAACCCTGCACCTGTTTATGCCAACATTTTTCTGCTGGTATGTGCTTTGTGCAATATGTAGCATATTAACTAAGCAGGGATTTGCCAGGGATTTCTTAACTGAAAGTCTTGTGGTTAAAATGGTTATTGAAATATCCAAATAGAGATTTCCTTGCCAGTTATGTTCTTTTACAGAGCTGTAACTGTACCTTACAGGCTGTCTTATAATGAAGCTTCTATTACAGCTAATAAAATCTCAGCTATAAATGCATTTAATAAAATGCGAACAACTTAATTGGAAAGATTAATGCTGAATACAGTTTTTTGGAAAAAATGCTAAAAAAGAGAGGTTTACATATAATATCTTGTTCTGACTTGTATACAAAACTAGAAGCAGCAACAGAATAATATTCTCAGGTTATACAAAATGACAGAATATTCTCAGGGAAAAAAAGGTTTGACATATTACAAATATCCCACTCCATCCATTTCTGAATTCATTGGTGGATGCTATCTCTCAGAAAAACAGACACTAAACTGCAGGAAAGGGAAAACAATTACCAAACTGGATCATTTACATATGTAAATCTGCAAGGTTAAAGGAAATCTGAAAGTGCCCTTTTCCAATGTTTGTATTAGTACCAATTAATACATTTGGTAAATGAGGTTACCCTAGGTGAAATGGCTGTAGCTTGTATGACACTGATGGATATATGAATAACTTATAATCACAGGGAAACAATTCTCAACAGATGGTTTAACTGGTGAATTTAGCCCCTTTTTCTCTTCACAAACTGTTTGCATATAGACTCGGTTTCTTATTTGCTTGCTACTTGCAGTTGCTCTACTCAGTACTTTATGTAAACAAACTTCAGTGAATAGAATTCTTGCAAACTTTTCATTGCAAGTATTTTGAGTATTTAATTGTTGAGAAATTTGACAATCATACTCTGCAACTGACCATTTAAGACACATGGTATGATTTCTATTTGCTGATTGGATGACCTAAGCTTTATAGTGAGGTAGATGTCTCTGGGACTTTAATTTCCTCAAGAATGGTGGGAAGTTTGTTCTGTTCTGTTCAGGTTCTTATATCTCACTCATCACCATGATATCTGAGTATCAGAGGGGTAGCTGTGTTAGTCTGGATCTGTAATACCCATGAAAGCTTATGCTCCAATACGTCTGTTAGTCTATAAGGTGCCACAGGACTCTGTCGTTTTTTACATGATATCTGTGTTCCTCTACTGTAAAAGTGTTGGCTGATAAGCCGGCCAAAGGAATTTAAATTGGACATTGTAAAATACTTTCATATTCTTTTTTCTGTCAGGGTAAAAAATTGAATTTGGCTACATATGCAGCCACAAGATTTTAAAATACCTGTAGCTTTCTGATTGAGGGGAAAAACATTTAAGAAGAAATCAGGATTGGTTCATAGAACATTTCAAAAAAATGCTTTTGTTAAAAGTGGGGGCTAAATTTATAATTAATATTTATTAGTAATCAATAGGTTCATCACCTCTAAATCTATCCTAGAGTAGCTGTCATTAGTGTTGGTACATAATGCGTGTGCAGAGAGAAGTGTAATGCAATTGAGGTACCTGAGGGTAAGATCCACAAAGGGGACTTAAGGCATGTGTACGTTGCCTCATAGTTTGAACGACGAGAGTGTGAATAGCAGTGGGCACCGAAGTAGGGTGGCCACTGACGTATGCCCAGATTAGACACTCCCAACCTGCCAGTGTCCACCTGTCTGGGTGGCCCCGCTCATTCATGTGTTGGCCTGCCTGGGTGGAATTGCCACCGCCTGGGTGGGCCCACTTGCTGCCTGCATCAGTCTGCACAGAGGCACTGTCCCCAACCCCGCCCCCTTGGCATCCTCCTGCATTCATGGTCTCCACTTCCTTTCATTTTCGCCAGACAAAGCCACGTCCAGTACCAGACAGGGACAATGCTGCACAAATCTAGGACTGTCTGGCTTTAAACTGGATGAATAGCCTCCCTATGCCAAACTGCTGCGCTGTCACTTTCCCAGGTGGATGCTGCAGGCATGAACTGAAAGATTCCCAGTTTTCATTAATGTAGTTCCCATCAAACAGGATGGCATTCATGTGAAGTAGGAACCTTTTAGTTCATGACCCTAATGACCACGTGGGGGAGTTACAGTGTAGCACTTTGGTGCGTACAGCTACTCACACTTCCATAGTTCAAACTGCGGGACAGTGTACACGTGCCTTAAGACCAGGGATTTCCCTACATCCCCCCTACACCCGCCCCTGAATTTCCCCAACACCCCCCCCCCCAGTTTTGTGAATTAGTTATATGCAGTGTTGCCAATTTAGTGATTGTTTAAAAATTTGAATTGAAATTTAAACATTAATACATACTTTAAAAGCATATAAAGTGTGTGATAAAATACATGTATCTGAAAAAGTATAATAGATTTGAAAAGTATGAACATAGACTAGCTTCCTTATACAGCTTTTGTTTTTATGACGATGTCAGTGCATTCATTTAGGTGATATTGGCCAAATTATGATTTGTAAGCAAAGTCTAAATGAGCTTTTCCTGACAGCAAGTGATGGGCTGGGGGGAAAGGCTTCAGGACCAGATTGTATTTACATTCACACCTAATCTACCTAGGTATCCAGCAAACAGAGCTGTGTTGCCCAAGTGATTAGATTTTGGCTGGGGTTGGGTTACAAATCACTTGAATGCGGAGGGAGGGGAGGAAATGAAATGTTGTTATTCTTATTGTATGAATAAAGGGCAGTAGAACTGTACTTAGCCTGTGCTGATTGAGGGCATCAAGAGAGAGGGTGGGGACAGGTATTTTGCTTGATCCTCTGCCTGAGTCACAAGTACTATTTGACCTGCCCCTCTCCACTGTTTAAAGACAGAGCTGATTAGGCTCCATAGATAGTCTTTTGTTTTGTTAAGTGACCACTACAGCTGAAATCACTGATAATTAGGTCTAAGTGGAAGAGAGAGCCCAGGGCTTGTCTTCACTACCCACCGATCCGGCGGGTAGCAATCGGTCTATCGGGGATCGACTTACCGCGTCTAGTGAAGACGCGATAAAATCGATCCCTGATCGCTCTGCCATCGACTCCGGAAATCCACCACGGCAAGAGGCGGCAGCGGAGTCGGCGGCAGCGCGGCAGCAGTCGACTTTCCCCCGTCCTCACAGCCAGGTAAGCCGACCTAAAATACGCAACTTCAGCTACGGTATTCACGTAGCTGAAGTTGCGTATCTTAGGTCGGACCCCCGCTGTAGTGTAGACCTAGCCCCAGTCTGCACTAGCAGCAAGGTTCCCCCACTGCGAGCTCAGCTGAAATCACTATGAGCTGGGTGGAACCTCAAGAGACATGCGAACAAACATGGGTGTGGCATCATACTTTCTATTTAAGCAAGAGATACCACACACTACAAACTGGAGGCCAATGTTAAGTGCATTGTCACTTGTTCATCCTGAAGTTGAACACTGGTTCTGAACAAGATCAGCAAATGCTCACTATCTTTCTGCAAGAAACTCAACTGACTGGCTAGAAGCATATGGTGCAACAGTGAAAGACTCAACAGTTGAAAAAGTGAAGACCTCTCTCACCACATTCAAAATATGTGCATACATGGCTGATGAATGCACCGATGCAAATGGGCAAGTATTAAGTCATTGTATACATTATCTTGATGTCAGTGGTAGACCAGTAGATGCATTTCTAGATCTTCAAGTTATAGAAGACACATCGGCTGCATCTGTGACAACCCACATCTTAGAAGAGTTAAATGCTTGTCAACTGGACCCCAAACAGATGGCTGCTTGTGCATTTGATGGAGCTGCAAACTTCTCTGGAAGACATGGTGGAGTACAAGCTTTGCTCAGAGAAAAGTGTAACCCTAATCTCTCATGTACACACTGTAGAGGCCATCTACTCCAACTAGCGCTAGTACAAGCGGCAGACTCTTCAAAAGACATTTAAAAAGCTATAAAATTAAAGTCTTCATTATAGTCTTTTTTCAGCAAGAGTCCAAAAAGACTGAATATCTTGGAAAATATAGAAGATACACTGGGACTGAAGTTTAAATGAGTCCAACCTGGGAAAACCCTCTGGCTTTCTCATGAGCGATCCTTGGCTGTTATCTTAAAATTACTTCAGCTATTATTACTGACTTTGGAAAGTATCTACCAAGATGGGATGGATCTAAGTAGTGAGACCGGTGGATTACTTTTGCTACTATGTTCAGAGAAGACTATTGCCATTCTCTCTCTTGTAAGTCTACTGTTGAAACCACATGGGTCATTAAACAATGCCATCCAGGCATCTGCTACAACAGTAGTAGATCTTTGTCCAGCAATAGAAGCCACATTTGGATCAGAGAGCTATCCATTGAAAAATTACTGGAAGATGCAAAGACTTCAGTCCAGAAGTTGACTAATGAAGGCATTTATATTGAATCCTTAAGTGAAGAGGACAAGAAGTGTTTAAGACAACTGAAAAAGTACACAGACTTTATTCTTAAAAATCTACAACAGCGACTTCTAGATTCTATTCAACCTCTAAGTAGCTTTTACAGATTCCTGTCCTATAAAACACTGACAGTTGAGTGAAGTGAGGCACTACCAGCAATGGGGCTGCCATGTGCTCAGGACAGAATAGAAAATTTGAACAGAGTGGAATATCATACGACGAATGAATGAAGATTTGACTTCAACTTTTTTATCATCACTAGTGGCTCAACCCAATCTTTATACTATGTTTCCTGGGATGAAAAAAGTAGGAATTCATCTCTTGCTACTCCCAGTCACAACAGCTACAGTTGAGTGTTCTTTTTCATCATTGAATAGAATTTTGTGTTCTGAAAGAAGTCGCCTTCTGCCTGGTCATGTGAATGATCTAATGAGCATATCAATTGAAGGAATGGAAGTACTAGACACACAAGAAGCCACCAAAGATGAACGCGTTGCATTCAAGAAGCTCATTAACAGAGTTGTGCAAAATTATAACAAGAAACCAAGAAGGATGTAGATGTTGTGCTTGATAGAATGCTTGAGTAGCTAACTTTAATTTGTGTGATGATTTCAAAACATGAGTTAAATCTAATCAAATGGTCATGAAACAGTTTTCAGTTTTTACTATGGTACCATACAGCCCACCTTCACCCTCACGGTCTCACCCCTCATTGGCCCTGACCCCTGCCCCTGAAAATTTGAACACCCCCATGCCTCCCCCCCCAATTTCAATTCCTGGGGAAAACACTGCTTAAGACTCAGAACTGCCTGGCTTTATGTTTAGGTGCTTACTGCCTAATAAAAACCAAAACCTCGAGTTAGGTGACCAGGATCCCTATACAAATCATGTGAGATAGGTGGGGTAGCACCTAACTTGAGAATCACTTGGCACTAAAGCACAATCTAGGCACCTGGGTGCCTTGACTGAGGTGGCTGTGCATATGCCCAGCAACAAATTTTTACTAGGGAACTTCATCGGTAGAAGCTTAAGTTCCTAGTGAGAGTAAATGCCTACAGGGTAGAAGACAGATAAATGGGGGGGGGTTGAAGGATCTAAATTTTGGATTTAAGCCCCTAAAATGGCAGTTAGCCACCTAATCTCTTTGAGGACCTAGCCCTAACTGTCTGTTTTACTTGTTCTTTTTTTCTCTGTTATTGATCAGTTTTTTCCCCCCATCATTATTGCAATATGACTGTTTGGTTAAGTAATTTATATCAAACCTTATTTTTAAACAAATTATTCTGTGAATTCTGTTTGAAAATTTATTCAGCAATGATAGCATTAAACATTTATTAACAGATGATTAGAAGAACAGAGGTTGTATTTCTTCAATTCGATTATACGGTGTAATATATCTTTCTCTTAACAGAGTTTAATGTTTTACCCATGCTTTTTATCATGGAATGTAAACTATCAATATCATAACTATAATTTAGGAAATTAAATGTGAAAAACATACTATTATCAAAACCATCTTATCCACATAACCATATCAGTTTCATAATATGACCACCTACTTTATTCGTATTATAGTTTAATTTAAAATGTTTAAAACAACAATATGTCACACAGTTGTAGTCATCTTCTCATTAGCTCTTTGAGTCTCGGACCCAGTAAAAAAAACACAGGACTCACAATGGCCAGATTGTATAACGTACACTCCTTTGTTGAGAGGAATGTTCAACCTCATCACCCCAAGAAGAGCATAGTAGATTCTACCCACCATGATGGTAGGGAGAAGCAGGCCATGTGTGTCCTTCACACAATTCTCAACTGAGGTGGGAAATACTTATTAGCCCTAATTTTGTGGGGCTCTGCTTTGCTGGAGAGGGACCTGCATGTACAGTGACCTGGCTGACACTGTAAGTCTTGGTGGTTGAGTGGAGCAAGCTGCTAAATCAATGCAGGAATGCAGGGCACAAACAGTTGCTTGTGGTGGTTTGTTCATTGGCCTGGCCCTGGGTATATAGGAGTGTTCTCATTGAAAACTCCCAGTGCTTCTCATACAAGATCTAAACTTCCCACTCTGCTACACAACCTGGGACTTAGTTCATATATATTTTATTACTAAAAGTATTATCAACCTCTGAAAAAGGAATATGATGAGGTTTTTTTCACATTGATAGCTTTTATGGCCAGAAGGAATAGTTAGATCCTTTAGACTTTCTGTACAACACAGGTCATGGAATTTTACCCATTACCCATATAATGAGCTCAGTAACATGAAGATTATTGAAAAATATTCTTTTTGTAAATAAATAATTCACACAAATATGACTTCCAGCTCCCTCATGTGCTATTTGATGTTGTGGTGTTCATGACTGGGCTTTACATGACTTCCTCATACTTCTGTGAAACCTGGGGATAAAAATCTGACATTCTCGGTTTTTGCAACTTCTGGGGGAGAAGTAGATCTGTGGGAATTTTACATTATGAAGGTCCAAAACATGGAAAACTTGCCTGTTTTCAGATTGCACTTCCAATTCAAAACTCAGCCTATGGTAATCAAAAGATTCTGTAGAAGTTGTAAACGTTTGAAGAGAGCTCGAACCAATGAGTGGTGTTGGAATTGAACTCTCCTGAGTATTGAAGCGTATTTGGGATTGTTTCAGGACAATGTGTTAAATGATGAAGCAGGGTGGTTTTGACTGAATTTTGCTTAGTTTTAGAGTGTGTTTTGATCTGTAACATAAAGTGAAACCCACAGGGTTCCAAACTTATATGATCCAGAGCATAGCCAAGAACCCCTAACCTAGCTGATCATAAACTACATAAAATATCCAGTCTGGAGGTCATTCTTGTATTAAATATTGCAAAGTTATGGAAAATACATAATCAGGTGACTATTTTTTCATGGCAGAGAAGTTAACAGTTGAATTGCACATTGCCATGGATATATAGTATACTGTTTACAATACCATTTTCTTTCTAGCAGTTAAATAACAGGACAGCAGAACTGCATTACAAAAGCAGGACTGCTTTCAGTATTGGGTTTATAATATGTACACCTCTACCTCGATATAACGCTGTCCTCGGGAACCAAAAAAATCTTACTGCGTTATAGGTGAAACTGCGTTATATCGAACTTGCTTTGATCCACCAGAGTGCGCAGCCCCGCCCCCCAAGAGCACTGCTTTACCTCGTTATATCCGAATATGTGTTATAATGGGCCGCGTTATATCGGGGTAGAGGTGTACTGTATTGTGTATTCTTGGAATAATGTAATCAGTTTAGAAGATTTTGTGTGTGCTTGTTTACAGAAATAAATAAAATAAATGTGACTGTATCCAACCAACCCAATATCACTATTACCTGCATTGTATATATTAGACACCAAAAAATACATTCAAAAAACAAAAACAAGCAAAGTAAGTTTTCATAGATTCCAAGGCCAGAAGGAACCATTGTGATCTGATCTCCTGTGCAACAAAGGCCATAGAACTTCATTAAAATAATTCCTAGAGCATATTTTTTAGAAAAGTATCCCATCTTTATTTAGAAATTGCCAATGATAGAGAATCCACCACAACCCTTGGTAAATTGCTCCAATGATTAATTACCCTCACTGTTAAAAATCTATACCTTATTTCCAGTCTGAATTTGTCTAGTTTCAACTCCCAACCATTGTGTTAATTGTTGTCTGCCTGATTAAAGAGTCCTCTATTATCAAATATTTGTTCCCCACCTAGGTTCTTAGAGACTGTGATCAAGTCTCCCCTTACCCTTTTCTTTGTTAGTCTCAAAAAGCTCAATCTATTTAGTTTACCACTATACATCATGTTTTCTAATCCTTCATTCATACTCGTGGCTCTTCAGAACCCTCTCCAATTTATCCATATCTTTCTTGAACTGTGGACAACAGAACTGGACACAGTATTCTAGCAGTGGTTGCACCAGTACCAAATGCAGAAGTAAAATAATGTCTTTATTCCTACTAGATTCCTTTGCTTATGCAGCCAAGAATTGCATTAGCCCTTTTGGCCACAGCATTGCACCAGGAGTTGATATTGATTTGATTATCTACTGTGGCACAAATCTTTTTTCAGAGTCTCTGCTTCCCTGGATAGGGTCCTCCATCAGTAAGTATGGCCTGAATTCTTTGTTCTTAGATGTATATATTTACACTTAGCCATATTACAATGTAGTGTTTGCTTGAACCCAGCCTACCAAGTGATCCAGATTGCTCTGTATGAGTGACCTGTCATCATTATTTACCACTCCCCAAATCTTTGTCATCTACAGACTTAATCAGTGATGAGGTTTTTTTTTTTTTCAGGTCATTGATAAAAATATTAAATAGAATAGGCCAAGAAATTATCCCTGTGGGACTCGACTAAAATCACACCTACTCAATGATTATTCCCCAAAGCCAACTGCTCAAAATTTGGAAATGCTAGAATTATGGTTGCCTATGCCACCATAATTCAGCTGCTTTGTACATGTGCAATATGATAGTCTTTAATTACATGGTTGCATGCTATTTTTTCCATAGCACCCTAGGCTCATTCTGTGCACAGGATAGATCTTCAAGGGGGAGGAAAGTGGATTGTATAGTGAAGGAAACTGTTGTCTGTAGGATCCCTGCTTTATTTGTTGCAGGAGTTGGAAGGCAAGTAGTGAAAATGAGGCAGGAGTTCGCAGGAAGAGAAAGGATGGTCTGATGGTGCAAGCAGCTGAATTTTGCCCTGGAAAATTGGATTCTATCCCTGTCCCTGCTAAAAACATCCTACTAAGCAAGTTATTTAAACCAGACTTTTCAACCACACTCCCGGTCCTCCCTGTCCCAGTGTCCAGTCCCAGATCCCCTCCCTCCACTTATGCTAGCTTCCAGTCCCAATCCACACTCCACCCCAAAGTTCCTCTCCCAATCTACTCCTTTGCCCTCACCCCCGCAAGCTTGTCTTTCCTCTGCATTCAAGTTGAGTGAGGCACCTTCCTTTTACATGTTGCCTGGGCACCAGCAGTGGGATCACTGAGAGTACAGGAGAGACAGTCACTCCGTTCCAATGCCAGCCCCATCCCAACCTGCAGCAGCACCTGCAGCCATGAGCTGAAGCATGTGGGGATGGCGTACATGCATTCCAGTCACATGTAGGACTGGTGAGGCCAAATTTGGGTGGATTTTCCTGGGGTCAGTAAAAGGCACATCCCTGACAGAGAAGTCATTCCCGTCTGCTCAAAAAAATTGGGATGCTAGTGTTTCCCAATGAAAAGTAATTTTTGTTTAAACACATCAAAACTCTGTATTTTCCCCTAATTTCATTCTTAGAACAGCCTAAACTGTTTTGGCTGAAACTTTCCGAAAGTCAGCCTGATACAGACACCAGGCACAGAAAATTTCAGCACAAATCATTAAAGTTTGGCAAATGTATAAACAACTGAAAGCAGGGTCTTACAATGGGAAATGTCAGGCAACCATAATAGGTGTAGTTGCCAGTAGTAATAATAATTTCTGCTGTGTATCCATGCTTATAAAATGCATATTTTCCTGTTTTGAGCTTTGTATTTAAAGGGCATTTAAACAATAATGAAGTACTCTTAAACATGGATTATAGATTAATTAGCCCTACAATAGACATGTATACAAGTCGTCTGGGAAATGAGTACTTCTATATGATATTGTCTATTTAAGTAGCCATATATGTAAAAACAAGAAGAAAGATCAGCCAAGATTTTCAAAAGGGACCTGCTTTTTAAGAAAGTGTTTAGAAAATTAAAGCTCTTTCAAAGTGTCTCAAGTTGGGCGCCCAAAATCATTAGTCACTTCTGAAAATTTTGACTATTTTTTACTATAGGTTAATAACAGAAATTTAATGGGGTTTTTTTTTGACTCATTGATAGGGGGTACTTTGACATAATAACCAATCTTATATAAAAATAAATATCTGCACATGTAAGAAGGGTGTTGTATACCTGATTGATGGATTGGGTTACACTGACACACACACACACAATCTGTGGGATGCTGCTCTAACAAAACTGTCATATTGCTGTTTTCTCTGGCAGGGTCAAAGGTTAGACAAGTTTCTTCTGTTTTGTAAACTGAAGTGATTTTACAGTTTGGAATTTTGGACCAGTCTAATAATGTCTTCCATATTTGTCTAGGCATGTGTGTATTTGTTTATATTATATGGATTTCCCTCTATTTATAAAGTAACCAATAAAAACCTACTTTGGCTCAAACCAAATGTGTATCCGGCTGTAACTGTGGCATTTGCTTGATGGCTGTCAAAGTAAGTTTAAGCAAAATTGAATTCTGCTTTGTGGGGGAGCTGGGAACTTTGCCGGTATATTTTTAGTAATAAATACAGAGAAAGTTGTGCTCTACTGAATTTGGTACATTGTAGGCACAGAGACAAATGACCAAGGGCCTGATCCAAAACCATAGGAGTAAATAGATTCCCATTGACTTAACTGGCTTTGGAATGGGCCCCTACTGGGCATTCAGCAACAATTACATAAGGGAATGACTTGAACTACAGGAAAAAAGGAAACTCTTCTGACAAGACTTCCTGTATACTCAAGAAAAAAGGTTCATAGAGCAACTCTGGAATGTATTTAATTCTCAAGTTGCTCTTACAGGAGACAGGCTGTTTATTTCTGTCTTTTGAGGAAACTCAGGGCATAGTGGGTAAAACGTCAGCAATAAATAAGAAAAATGGTAGCTATAAATGCTAACAAAAGGCATCTGTCTTTAATACTGACAATAGAAACTCTGGAACATTTGTAAATGCAAAAATATTGCAGACAAGAGGAGCCTTTGTGCTCAGTCATTTTCTTACTTTATTTTAGTGCATATGCAACAAGATTTGTATTTTAAGAAAAATATTTATTCTTTTCTCAATGTACATAAAGGGTGAAATCCTGGCTCCTCTGAAGTCAATTACTGAACTCCCATTAATTTCAATGGGGCCCAGACTTTGCCCAAAATATCCTCTAACAATCATCCAGTTGTTAATGGCAGAGTGAAATAGATTGATGTAGTAGAAAATAAAAACACCAGAGATGCTATAATTACTTCTCATATTTAATTCAATTTAAAGCATCCAATTTTATAGTTTACTTGAAGCTGCCCTTGGCTCTTGCCAGCCTTGGTTATATTGCAGGGTGACTCCAACACACCCACAGTCCTAGATTTCCCCCCAGAAATGTCCTGTACTGTCCAGCCTTCTATATGAATTTGTATTGTCCAGGAAAGTCTGCATTTCTTTAATAGAAATAATATACACCCTTTGTTACCCCAAATGGAGTTTCCCAGACACTTCAATGTAAATACACTTGATTAGATCAAACAATAAAATAAGTTTATTAACTACAAGGAGATAGATTTTGGGAACAAGTAATGAGGTATAAAAGTCAGAAATGGATATAAGAAAAATAACGATAAATGGTAGTTAGTGCCTAACTTTACAAACTGTTTCATTCAAAGCAAAGTTTTTCTCACCCCATGCTGTCAACAGTCTTACCGGCCAAATTTCTTAGGCTAGGACCCTTTCTTCTTCTGCTTCCTTTGTCCCTTGTTATGCAGTGAATTGATGGGCGGAGAGAAGAGGAGGTGCCTTCTTTTTATAGTCATGTCACTTCTCTGAGAGGAATTTCCAGCTGGGAAGAATACAGGCAGCCTGTATGGAAGGGAACTCCATTCTGTTTCTTTGCTAAGGTGTAGATTTTTTTTTTTTGCCACTGCCCCTTTTCCAGCCAGAAAATAGCCACTTAGCAGGTAATGGCTCATCAGCCTTGTTTACACCTGGCTGAGGCATCAGCTTTCCATTTGTCTCTGAGGAACCAATTTGGGCACTCCCCAGACTTCTCTGGAGTGGAAAACATACTTTTGGTCATGATCTCAGCTTATGTTTATAACTTTACATATAATGCTGTCATTAGTATTTTGCCTTGATATTATTAATCAGCAAATTGAGTTTTTAAATTATACCTCACAAAGCACACTTTGTGTGACATTGCACTCCATATGTTTATGGAAATATGCTTATGAGTTTGAATATAATGTAACTGGAATATGTTTCCTGCAAAAGGTTTCCTGTAAGGTATCATTACAAAGCTTATAATCTACCGAGTGTGTTCATACTATTTGTATGTATGTATCATTCTTGTATCTAAAGCTAGAAATATGAAGTATTACTCTGAAGTCCTATCGTAACTATGCAAAGCGTGGACCATTAATGGTGGCTTGAAATCTTGATGGCTCCCATTAACTAGGACAATTGATTGTAAATTGATCTGTTTACTTGCAGCTTTCCTGTGTTCCTGTGAGTCAGCTAGGGTGACCAAACAGCAAATGTGAAAAATCAGGACGGGGGTAGGGGGTAATAGGAGCCTATATAAGAAGAAGACCCAGAAATCGGGACTGTCCCTATAAAATCAGGGCATATGGTCACCCTAGAGTCAGCCCAGGAAGAATGGAGGCTTGGGGTCTCACAGGATATGTGAACATGTCACATGATACTGGAATCCATCTAAAACCTGGTGCTTTTCCTTTTAGAAGGAAGGGTGGGGACCCAGAGAGACAAAAGATTCCCGCCTTGTGCCAAAGATATAAAAGGGGTGGAACAGAACAAAGGGAGCTTCCAGTCATGAGAAAACCCCAGTTACCACCTGAGCTGGGACTAACAAGTACTGTACCAAGGGAAAGGATTGGACCCAGACTATGAAGGAGTCTAGTCTGTGAAAGAAGCTTATTGGAACATCTTTGAGGGTGAGCTTTACCTGTATTCAGTTTCTTAATGTTTTAGGCTTAGACTTGTGTATTTTGTTTTATTTTGCTTGGTAACTTACTTTGGTCTGTCTGTTATCACGTGAAACCACCTAAATCCTAATTTTTATACTTAATAAAATAAAACCCAGAGTAAGTGATTAATACCTGGGGGCGGGGGCAAATAGCTGTGCATATCTCTCTATCAGTGTTACAGAGAGTGGACAATTCATGAGTTTACCCTGTATAAGTTTTATACAGAGTAAAACAGATTTATTTGGGGTTTGGATCCCTTTGGGAACAGGGTGTCTGGGTGCTGGAGACTGGAGAACTTGCTGAGCTATTTTCAGTTAAGTCTGCAACTTGGGGGCATGGTTCAGACCCTGGTTCTGTGTTGTAGCAGGCTTGTGTGTCTGGCTCAACAAGACAGGGTTCTGGAGTCACAAACCATCAGAGAAAACGGGCTCAGAGGTAATTTCAGCACATCAGGTGAGTGACCAAACCCGTCACACTTTCTACAAATATTATTACAATAGTGTGTAGGGTCTGGGCATGGATACATTCTGTCACAGTGACCGCAAGTTTACACTTGCGAGTCCACCATTGCTTCTGCTAGTGAAAATATTGGGGTTGGAGATTTTGTGAAAATTGGCTGTGTAGATAAAGCCAATAGGGCAAATAATCCTAAAGTCATGAATGTCCATGTGTTCATAAAGTAATTACACCAAAATATGGAACCATACTCAACATACAAGATAGAAATAATCGGAGTTTAAATTAGTGTACCTTCCCCAACCCCTGGGTCTGGGCAATGGACTAGCTATTCCAGTGAGCAAGATAGTGTCCAAGTGCAGACATTAGTGAATTACTTCATGCACTTGCATGTATTACAGCTAAGGAGGGACAGAAAAGTTTATTAAAGGTGCAATCAGACAGAACCAGTATGAAACTGAGAAACACACAATGACTATTAAGTCACCTGAAGGCATCCCAGCTAATCAAGATTACTGTTCAACACTGAGCAGTAGCCATTACCATGAAAAATCAGAGGTTCCAAATTTAAGCATATTTCCCAATTAAGTGTGCTCGGTTGAAATGTAATCTTCTGGAATAGCATATTCTGAACCTTATACCAGTCAGTGTCTCTTTCTATTGGAACATTTTATAATATCTACATATGCAAAGTTAAAATCAAATCAGGGGAAATGTTTTCAATGTCAGTAGAAAAAGAGCAAAGTTTCCCACACTGACAGCAACATAATTTCTACACATATGGAAAAGAAGCCATATGTATCTGGATTTTACTGTCAGCCATTTGTTTCTCTTCTCAAATACTGGTTCGCACCAAACAAATCATAGAGAGCGGCAGTGTTGACTTTTTACTCCTTAGGATTCAATCATGTTTTTAAACAGATGAAAGAATTATACTAGAATCTTTTCTTCCCCTCTTGTAGTCATTAGGGCAAAGTTCCTGGCTCAAGTTTAGTAAAATATTCAGTTGTTGTCATTGGCAGACGGATTTACTTGACTGTGGGCTGTGTTTGAGGACCAGTGCTTGAGTGCAGAGGTCACGTGTGAATTTGTTATGCTTCCTGGTTAAGTCAACAAAATAAATGAATCTGATGAAATTCTCATGAAGTGTTTATTTTTTAGTGTTTCTCTAATATACAATAAATTGTAATTTATGAGGCGTAATTGAAGAAAATTCTGGAGGAAGTTGTATATAAGATTAGGGGATTATTAAATCAACTTTATTGTGTTTTCAAAACTTAAAAAATGCTTTATAGCGGTAATAAATTGTTTGAGAATGCTATCAACCCATAAATTTTAATAATTTAATAAGCATTCTGCTATAAGGTTGGGCACATTGCCAAATCCCAGAGCTGTTTGTGCATAGTGTATAGTCATAGTAATGTACTGCTTTTAGTTTACCTGGCTAATGCAAGAATGATCTGTTCTCATGCATAACGTGTAGTGATTGGTCATTAATTTTAATGAACTGCAACTAGGAACTCGAAGAAGTCAGGAGGGTATCTCAAGTCTCCCTCCTCCTTCCCCATCTGTTGCAGGCTGTTAAATATATTCAGAGAGTGCTGTTCATTGCCTCTCTCCTAACATGTTGACTTTTTAGGCTATTTGCAAAGTGACCAATGATTCAGTTGAGGGACAACAATTGTTGTTTTTCTCTTCCGACTTGCCCCGAAGTGCACAAATGCAGGAAATATAGATTTATTTTTCAAAACTCAGGAAATGAGTTGTTTGCTTCAAGAATAAAATAAGGTAGGGAGAAGGAGAACAGTAATTGCTGCAATTGTTTCAAATGTATTCTTTAATATGCTTCTGACTAATGTGTTTTAGTGTGAGGGGGGAGTTAATTATGATCAAGTGTAGTATAATTTTAATTTCTTACACATGCTCTGTTGGTAGATTGCATCATTCCATTACGGCAGAGTAGACTTGATGAGTTAGTAGGTCTTTCCTGTTAGACTACTATTATCCTATATGAAATAATATTGTGTGCAGTTCTATATGTATCAATATATAACAGCATTTATGAGTTATTTTCACTAGCTATTTCTGTAATATGCGGTATGGTGCTTAGATAAAATAAATCAGCTGTCTGAAAATCATTAATTTTAATTAAAACATATTTTCCTTTGATTCTCTTGTGCCAAGCAGCAAATAAAAACAAGTTACATGTGAGTTAATCTACTGGTCTACTCTTAAGTGGAGTTACTATGGATTCACAGTGGTGTAACTGAGAGAAGAACTGGGCCATTGTTTTCAGGCTACATGCACTCTGCTTCTTGTATAAACATAATTGCAAAACCATTGTGAAAAGATAAGTATGATGGTTTTTAACAAAGAAGGAACCTGCTTTCCCTCTGATTGTACTGATCTATGGTGAAGGTTTCCTCATTTACTAATGGGATTGAAAACAATGTATCAGTTGATTGTTTCCACCTCAAAAGTAATTTCATTTTGAGACAATTTTATATATATATTGCTTCGACTACATTTTGACTTAATGAAGAGCTTAATAAAAATCAGCATTCATAGTTCCCGTGTAGTCAGATAAATTAGTTAATGCACAAACTGAGCTCTTATGTATTATGCAAAAGATTAGTTTTAACATTTGCATAATGTGCTACAAATGACCTACTGTTTCAAGCAGTAGAAGCTCAGCTAAATGTGGGTTGAAAGCTGAAATGACGTCAATAAAATAATTACTCCTGGCTTGGCATACCTCATTCATTCATCGTCAGCAGTTCAAGACTCCCTGTCTGCTCTGCAGCACTGAGAGAACAGTTGAAAGGCATTGAAGGTGGGTCAAAGGAGAACCCCCCCACCCCCAAAAACAGCACTAATAAGAGACATGAATGCTCAATATGTTTGGATAGTGGGGATACCTAGCTCTCTAAGGACCTGATCCAAAGTTCATTGAACTTAAAGTGAGTCTTTCCTGTTACTTCATAATGAACATCAGGTTGGCCCCAAAGGTATAAAAGCATGTATTTCTAGTCCAGATGCATCATGAGATATCAGATCTTTACAAATGCTATTGGTCTAGAACTGAGAATCTTTCGTCCTGAATATTAGGTCAGTGTAATTTTAGAGGAAATTTTCTTCTTTCTCACATTTGATAACAGTTAGTTGGTAGGTTTGTTTTATTGAACCAACAGCAGTTATCTGAAACTTGCAAACCTGTAACTCCAAATATGAGCTTTTTAAAATGTGAGGGTTGGAAGGAAACTGGATTTGAATCCCTAGATTTTAAACCATGCCTATGGTCTTGATTTCTGGTAGGATACATACTGAAAAGAACCCTATTATTTGTTCCAAGTTGTATATAGCCAGGACCTCATGAAAGGCATATTCGCACAATATTTTGGCCCAACATGGCAAACAGCTAACAAGAAAACTGAACTTGTGAGGTTTCCACTATTTTAGATGTCTTAACCAGATCAGTATTAACTCAAAGTTATTTGCCATCTGACTGCTGTTTGGTGTGTCAGATCCTAGCGAGCACCCCTCCTGGCCACCCACTGGGACTGCTGTGAGGGGAATCCAAGCCTCTGCTGCTCTTGACCCGCTGGCTGTTCCAACCTTCTGGAGCCTCAGCAGGATGCAGCAGTGGTTCCTCCCCTTGGATTCTCTGGCCTATTTCCTGGGCACTGACTCTCAATCTTCTATCTCTTCTCAGAAATGGAGCTCCTTAGCCCATATGCCCTAGCCCCCCAGGAGCAGTACTGATCCCCAAGATACTCCAATGACATAAATACACCCCTCTCCCAGAACTTCACCCAGAGGTATGAAGGTTCTGGTTACAGTTTAACTGTCTCAGGAGCATACACTAGTTGTGTAACACTCATGTGCGCACACACACGCACATACGTTGTGTCTTAACATATTTATATTTTACTTAATCATTCAAAGCACAGAGAGTACATATTATATCATATGTTATATGTACTCTCCTGTGCTTTGAATGAAACATTAAACCTCTTAAACCACAACATCCCTCACTAGCTCAGTCTTGTTGACTCCTTGAGGGACCATCTGGGCCCAGGAGGGCATGCATGGAGTCCTCTGCCTCTTTAGGCATTACATGCTGGGTTGCTTCTCCCTCATGGACTAGAGAAAATGGCCACTGCAGAACAGCTCCTGACCTTTTTAAAACCTTCAGTCCCCTGTGTCAGGAGACATCCTTGTCAGATTCTCTACATGAGCACAAACCCATGCCAGGTGACTTCATTGCCAAGGTGACTTCTACCTGGTTAAACCTGTTTTTCCAGGCAGGGACCAGTCTTTTGTCTAGAGTGAATAGATTTCCCATGATTGGGTCCTTAGAATGAACTACCTTGAGAATGTATGGCATCCCCAAGAAAACATCTACAGAAAGTTGATGAATGTGGTGAGAGTAGATGATAAGCTGATGGAATGCTATCGCCAGATTTGTTTAACTTGGTACTGGAAGCAGTAATGACTATAGCACTGAGAGATAAAATGAGAGATGCCATGTTATGTGGGAGAACAGTGAATAACCTTAGATTTGCAGGCAACAGTGACCTCATAATATTGACCAAGGAAAGCAGAAAATGTAGACTGAAGATCAGCACAGAAAGGACAAAAATTGCAATTGGAAGACAAAAGGGAGAAGTAAAGAACTAGAACAAGTGGAAAATATGTATATCTTGGAAGCCTTTCAAAAGCTGTCCCACAGTGCCCCACATTGACAGTTAAATCAGTACAAACACCCTTGGTGAGGACCCGCACCACTGACACAAGGAGCGTAGTGTGGATATGCAAAAGTGATTTAATTATTATGGTGGCTATACGTAGACATTACTTAGGTTGACTTAATTTTATAGTATAGATTTGGCCCCAGAGTTCATGGAACTAGAAATAGAGGAAGACCCATGATAGAAACGTTGAAAAATAAAAAGGTTTAAAAGAAGAATTAAGCCATGAAGCTGGTACAAGACAAAAAGTGGTGGAAAGAGTTCATTTGGCTCCATCATCACTGTTGAGCTGACAGATGGGAATCAAAGAGAGGAGGACTCCCTTCTATTGTTACTCTTTTGATCCAGCATGGAGGCAAACAGACCACAAAGATGGCAAAAGGCTGCACATTCAAAATTGAGTTTGCAGCCTGACACAGACACACAGGGTTCATAATCTAGCACTGAATTCGTAAATTGTACAGACATATTCCCAAATCATCACAGTTGGCTTATGTTGAATGAGTTTGGCGGTTTTTACTGTGGTTTCTAGGGGCAAGTGTCTGATTACAAAGCAGCCTGCGCAGATAGCACCAACAGACATCCTTCCTGGCATTCTCTCCACAGATGGGCAAAGGATTAAATCAACTTTGAGATACTAGGCATAGTAACTCCAGGTTGGGGTTGAGGCACATAGATGTGGAGGATAAAGGAAATTTGCAGTGCCACTCCTGTATAATGTTTTCTGCAGAAAATTACAATACTTCATTTTCCAGGTCTATCAGTCAGGCAGATTTCGATGCTAGCATAATAATCGGAGTGTGCCTTTTAACTTCTTCAACTTGGTTTTGTGTAGAGGTCTTAATATCTATTAATATCATAGTGGAAACATATCTAGGTATTTTGTATTAGGGGATGTGTACTTATATTTGCACTTGTAAATGCTGTCTTCATTGGACATCTTTTTATTGTTCTTAAGGTAAAAAATTTCTAAAATTAGGGAGAGAAAATCTTTTTTTCCAAATATTGCTGCTGCTGCTGCTACCTCTGTTTTTTGTTTCTTCTTATTGCAGGTAGGCTTTTACCAAAGGCCTGGATATAAACACAGTTTTACACCTATAGGAGCAGGAAGGATTCAAAATCCAAATAAAAATTTTGTGGCTTGAACTGTCTCTAATTATAATGGTGGGAAAATGCCAAAATGTTTAGCTACTTCCTTCCTCCTTTCCTTTAGGGTACCACTGGAAGCAGCACCATATTATTGCCTAGGCCGACAAATTTGCAGGGGCGGAAGCTCCCCTCCGCGCCCCCCCCCCCCCGCTCCAGCTCACCTCCGCCTCCTCTGCAAGTGCGCCGCCGCGTCCTGTTTCTCTCCCCTCCCAGCGCTTGCACCGCGAAACAGCTGTTTCGTGGGGCAGGGAGGGAGTGGGGAGGAGGGGGAACGCCGTGTGCTGGGGGAAGAGGCGGGGCTGGGGGCGGGGATTTGGGGAAGGGATCTAATAGGGGAAGGGAGGGGGCGGAGTTGGGGCGGGGACTTTGGAGAGGGGGTTGGAATGGGGGCGGGAAAAGGGCGGAGTCGGGGCGGGGCCAGGGCGGCAATTATTTCCAGGCCTAGGGGCGGCAAAATTATTAATCCGCCACTGACTGGAAGTTGTGGAAGCCCAATTATAATGTTGCCAACTCCTGAAATTTAACCATGAATCTCCTAATTGATGTTTTACTTGAAGCCCCAGTTTCTGGAGACAAGTGATCATATGAAAATCTCAGCTTTTTTCTTTTTTTAACAGTGTGACATTTTTTAGCCCTCATGATTGCAAAGACAAACTTGAAAACATGACCAGAGTGCACTTTAAAAGGGCAAAAGCGAGAAGGCAAAGGAGAAAAAACAAACAAACCCTCAAATGAACTCAAAATATCATGATTTTTAATCCAGTCTCATTTCGGTGGACCTCAGCCTGCCCATAGAGAAGTGGAGGAACTGTAACAACAATAGTGACCCACATCACTACTCTTGTAAGCACGGTGAGGCAGGGGCAGCAAGTGGTCATTTTTGTAGACTCCAGATTGCTTTAATTTGGCTCTGTTTGACACATTCTAGGTCATTCAGTCCCATACATGTGTTTCCCATGTAGAGGGAAGGCAGAACTCTCCCAGATCAGCAGCCCAGTTAGTAAATTTTACTTCATCTGGAAATGGAAAAGCTTGTGTAGTTTGTAATGAGGGGATCCTTACTCCTCATTTGTGACGTCTGACAATAGACTTTTATTTAGACAGAAATCAGATATTGACCATGAAGAACCATACCATTAGAGAAATGGTCAATATCTGGTCAATTTATGGTCAATATCTGATTTCTGTCTAAATAAAAGTCTATTGTCAGACATCACAAATGAGGAGTAAGAATCCCCTCATTACAAACTACACAAGCTTTTCCATTTCCAGATGAAGTAAAATTTACTAACTGGGCTGCTGATCTGGGAGAGTTCTGCCTTCCCTCTACCCCTCAATAGAACTACATCAGTGTAAGAAATAGTAAATACAAATGGTATACTTTCAATTCCTTTGAAAGAATAAGAGTTTTAACAAGGCAGGGCATGAAATTATGGTTGAATAAGTTTGCTATCAGCCACGGGTTCCTGTTTTCAAGTCGGTACTATTTTATCAATACAGAATTCATAATATTTCACTAAGATGCAGTGTTTGCAGCTATCCTTGTGACAGCTAGTACTCTGTCTTAATTAGTAATATTATTTCTAGTTCACCTAAAGTAGCTGAAGGGTTCTCCTGGGATCTATTCTTGGGTACAATTTTGTTTAATCTTATTATTAATGATAATAAATTTTTACTTGCTTGGATTATCATCTGTACGCCAATGATTCCATTATTTAAACAAATAATTATTAGACATTACAATTCCATTTACTGCATGACAATAACAAATCATAGTTATGGCTTATTCAAAGCAAATTAGTTCTAAAACACTAATAAAATTAATTGCAAGATGTTTGATTGGAAACCAGAGCTAGTTAAAATAGGAGCTCTTTATCGTGGTCTTTGATAATGCATTACTTACTAGAATAAAGCTACCAGCATTAAATATCTTGGTGCTTGTTAGCAAACAAAGAGTAATTGAAACTTGGTTGCTAAGAGACATTATTTCTCATTGTTGACAATCATGATGTTCTTTGATTGCTGCTGCTATTGTTCATTACACAAACTGAATGTTTTTATATAACACTATGAATACATGCTTTGGATTCCAATTGCTGTGTGTGTGTGATACCACTGTGGTTTACTTAAAGAACCTTCATTCACAATGGCATACTTTGTGAATATCATTTGGTTAGTATTTTTTGTTGTATTTTTTTGGAATGCCTTGTGAAATGTAAATTGAAGCTGTAATTGCATTCCAAGGTTATAGATTCTGATAGTTTTGCATATTCTGTAAAAGCAAAAAGTTTGTAACAACTGTGTGTGGCTTTGTAGCTTCTTAGCAGCACCAGTCAAATTTTTCATAAATGAAGGGTGACTTTTGAGTGCCCAATTTCAGTTCTCTTAAAGGGGCCTGAGTTTTAAAAGGTGAGTGCTCAGCACTCTATGAAAACCAGTCATTCGTCACTTTTGAAAAACATAGCCATCATGTGCTATGTCACTGCATTGACAAATAGAGGTGGCCAAAATTATTTGACTATTGTAAAAACCTGTCAAGCAATTTATATAGTTGATCAAATGTGTAACATTATTTAGTGAACAATAAAGGGATAAAAAATGTGAAAACCCATCATATAAACTGCTGGTCTACTATTTGACCAGCTCTCTTGGCAGATACTAGATAAGGGCCAAAATTTTTCCCTCGTAGTGGAAACTATTTCAAAAATTGGAAGAGGAGAAAATGTTTCCAAAAACTGCAGTCAAATTTAGTCTAAGATTCAAGTTATATTCTCCACCTTGAAAAGGGACATCAAGTAAGACCTAACTACATAATTTAAAGGCTCTGCGGGGAATCTTTGTTCCCAACTCCTGATATTTTAAGAGACCCCACGTGCTGTCTAGTTTCCCTTTTCCCTGGCAGAATGGCTGGTTGAGTGGCAGTCCTACCGTTGGTTTCTCCAAAGAGGCAAGCATTACTTGCCCTTTTGAGAGAAAAGAAGCCAGAAAGGAAGGCAATAAATGCTCCAAGAAGCACATTGATTTACATTTCAATTTATAATGTAAGTTATGGGTTTTTTTATAGGAGTGTGTTCTATGGCATTGCTGTGGAGCGATACCAACAAATACATAGGGGTTGGAGCATACTATATAATTTTAGTTAGACTATAAGATCTTCAGGGCTGGAACTTTTTTTCTGGGTGTTTGTATAACACAATGGGGTCATGACCCTGATTGGAGCCCCAGGGCCCTACTGCAACATAAATATCTAATAATAATACATCAGTCCTCAAGATATAAATAATAATCAAAATAGTTTTAATTCTCCTTTATTGCATGCACCATGGCAGATTCTGACTCTAGGTTAACTGTTTCCAATATCTAAGGACTTTAATTTGTTATATACGTGACTTAGATTTCATTTGGGCTAAGGAATAGAGTGGCAAGTTGTGGAAGTAAGCCTATGTCTTCTAAACATTACAAAGTTCCCACTTACATTCCCACTTTATATTCTTTCCCCTGTTTTAATCTCTTTCTTCATGCCAGCTTCTTAAGATGCCAAGCTGGTTCTTTTCATCCAGCCATGAAGAGAGAAGGATACCCTTTGATTCAAGAAGAGGTCTCTAGCTAATATGTACAATGCTGTGAGAGGAATATTATAAAAGTGTAGCTGATCCTGGAAAAGAAGCACGTGCAGTGCCTTTGCAATACACTATGCCTATTGGCCACAACAAAAACATACATAGTTGGCAATATATTATGTTGTTACTGCATTCAGTTTTTCCAACCTCAAAATCTTTTATTTTTGCACTTCATTTGCACTAGCATGCCTTTGCCTCTCTCCATATTGACCACATATTGATTTGCTTACTGCATAGGTACTGTGGCTAAAAATGACTAATTCTTGGTTTCCTATCCGTAATGTGTATGTACATATTTTCTATCTCTTTTCTTGTGTTTTAGTGTGATGGCAAGAATTTTGTAAGCAGATTGCAGGAATTTGTGATGAAGCTACTTTTGAATGCTATTGAAAAAGGCCTATTGAGTATCAGTCAGATTCCTAGTGAAACATTTTAAGAGAGGAGTGATAAAATCATGGAGACTTGTCACTAGCCAGTGCAGGAAGCAAATTTAATTCAGCTAGCAGGATAAAATTTTAATGGGGTCAGGTGCCATTTATGTGATCTGAATCAGTTTGCTACATATTTAAAAGAACCTTCTCTGATGGAATCAAGTCATACTGGCATGCTCATAAGAAATTTTGTTCTCACAAGGATTCCAGGCCAATTCTTTATGCACCATGTGACAGAGTACCCTCCAAGAATTGAGTTACAAATGCTGAAAAACTGTCATCTGGAGGGAATTACCGAGTGTGTAAAATCAGACTACTAGACTCCATAGGGACTTCATTCTTACAAGAAAAAAGAAAGAATGCATAAAATCCAGTAGCACAGGAACATTGAGAACATTATCTATGTATGGAGAGTAGATTCTGGTCAGGGTTGGTGACTTCATGACAACTGTTTCAATGCTTTTTATTCAAATAAAAAATGCCAGGAGTTCAGCACTCTGAAAATATCAAGCTGGTATGTGACTACAATAGAGGAGTAACAGTGTCCGTAAGGAAAGATTTAGATTTAATTCTATGGTACGTAGGTTCTTATACCACACTTATTACCATAGTATCTGAGCTGCTTCCATTAATTGCATTAAGTGATGTGAGTAACATCTGTCACATGTGGTTTGTTCAGTCTCTCATCTACTTCCTAGAAGGCGAATTGTGTTCAGTGTAATGAGGGGTGAAAGTAAGGTGATACGGGCCGGTACAGCGTACCGGTAAAAAGTGGCCGCTGGTACCGGCCCGTACAGCTAACTTTAAAACGCTGCCGTGGCAGCGCTTTAACAACTCTGCTTAAAGCACTGCCGCGGCAGCACTTTAATGTTGCCCCTTTTGCCCCCACCCTCACCCCGGGCTGATGACGGGGTGGGGCAAAAGGAGCAGCTGCTCCGGGGCTGGTGATTTAAAAAGGCCCAGGGCCTTTAAATCGCTGCTGGAGCCCCGGGCGCTGCAGGCCAGGCAGCACGGATGGGCTGGCTGGGGGATCCTGACTCCCCAGCCCCGCCCCCTTCCACCCGAGGCCCCGCCTCTTCTAGGGGGGTGGAGTCAGCCTTGTACTGATAAGAGTTCAATTTTACTTTCACCCCTGTGTAATGTTTACTTTTTAGTATTTTTTTAATGTACATGGTGCACTTTGGAGGAAGCAAGATGGAAGGACTTAAAAAGGAGTCATAGAATATCAGGAAGGGAAGGGATCTCAGGAGGTCATCTAGTCCAACCCCCTGCTCAAAGCAGGACCAATCCCCAACTAAATCATCCCAGCCAGGGCTTTGTCAAGCCTGACCTTAAAAACCTCTAAGGAAGGAGATTCCACCACCTCCCTAGGTAACCCATTCCAGGGCCTCAGCCACCCTCCTAGTGAAAAAGTTTTTCCTAATATCCAACCTAAACCTCCCCCACTGCAACTTGAGACTGTTACTCCTTGTTCTGTCATCTGGTACCACTGAGAACAGTTTAGATCCATCCTCTTTGGAACCCCCTTTCAGGTAGTTGAAAGCAGCTATCAAATCCCCCCTCATTCTTCTCTTCTGCAGACTAAGCAATCCCAGTTCCCTCAGCCTCTCCTCATAAGTCATGTGTTCCAGCCCCCTAACCATTTTTGTTGCCCTCTACTGGACTCTTTCCAATTTTTCCACATCCTTCTTGTAGTGTGGGGCCCAAAACTGGACACAGTACTCCAGATGAGGCCTCACCAATGCCAAATAGAAGGGAATGATCACATCCCTCGATCTGCTGGCAATGCCCCTACTTATACAGCCCAAAATGCCGTTAGCCTTCTTGGCAACAAGGGCACACTGTTGACTCGTATCCAGCTTCTCATCCACAGTAACCCCTAGGTCCTTTTCTGCAGAACTGCTGCCTAGCCACTCGGTCCCTAGTTGTAGCAGGGCATGGGATTCTTCCATCCTAAGTGCAGGACTCTGCACTTGTCCTTGTTGAACCTCATCAGATTTCTTTTGGCCCAATCCTCTAATTTGTCTAGGTCCCTCTGTATCCTATCCCTACCCTCCAGCGTATCTACCACGCCTCCCAGTTTAGTGTCATCTGCAAACTTGCTGAGGGTGCAGTCCACGCCATCCTCCAGATCATTAATGAAGATATTGAACAAAACTGGCCCCAGGACCAACCCTTGGGGCACTCCACTTGATACCGGCTGCCAACTAGACATGGAGCCATTGATCACTACCCACTGAGCCTGACGATCTAGCCATCTTTCTATCCACCTTATAGTACAGTCATCCAGCCCATACTTCTTTAACTTTCCGGCAAGAATACTGTGGGAGACCGTATCAAAAGCTTTGCTAAAGTCAAGGAATAACACATCCACTGCTTTCCCCTCATCCACAGAGCCAGTTATCTCATCATAGAAGGCAATTAGGTTAGTCAGGCATGACTTGCCCTTGGTGAATCCATGCTGACTGTTCCTGATCACTTTCCTCTCCTCTAAGTGGATCAGAATTGATTCCTTGAGGACCTGCTCCATGATTTTTCGAGAGACTGAGGTGAGGCTGACTGGCCTGTAGTTCCCCGGATCCTCCTCCTTCCCTTTTTTAAAGATGGGCACTACATTAGCCTTTTTCCAGTCATCCGGGACCTCCCCCCATCACCATGAGTTTTCAAAGATAATGGCCAATGGCTCTGCAATCACATTCACTAACTCCTTTAGCACCCTTGGATGCAGCGCCTCCGGCCCCATGGACTTGTGCTCGTCCAACTTTTCTAAATAGTCCTGAACCACTTCTTTCTCCACAGAGGGCTGATCACCTCCTCCCCATGTTGTGCTGCCCAGTGCAGTAGTCTTGTTCGTGAAGACAGAGGCAAAAAAAGCATTGAGTACATTAGCTTTTTCCACATCCTCTGTCACGAGGTTGCCTCCCTAATTCAGTAAGGGACCCACACTTTCCTTGACTTTCTTCTTGTTGCTAACATACCTGAAGAAACCCTTCTTGTTACTCTTAACATCTCTTGCTAGCTGCAACTCCAAGTGTGATTTGGCCTTCCTGATTTCACTCTTGCATGCCTGAGCAATATTTTTATACTCCTCCCTGGTCATTTGTCCAATCTTCCACTTCCTGTAAGCTTCTTTTTTGCGTTTAAGATCAGCAAGGATTTCACTGTTAAGCCAAGCTGGTTGCCTGCAATATTTACTATTCTTTCTACACATCGGGATGGTTTGTTCCTGCAACCTCAATAAGGATTCTTTAAAATACAGCCAGATCTCCTGGACTCCTTTCCCTCTCATGTTATTCTCCCAGCGGATCCTGCCCATCAGTTCCCTGAGGGAGTCAAAGTCTGCTTTTCTGAAGTTTGGGGTCTGTATTTTGCTGCTCTCCTTTCTTCCTTGTGTCAGGATCCTGAACTTGACCATCTCATGGTCACTGCCTCCCAGGTTCCCATCCACTTTTTCTTCCCCTACTAATTCTTCCCTGTTTGTGAGCAGCAGGTCAAGAAGAGCTCTGCCCCTAGTTGGTTCCTCCACTACTTGCACCAGGAAATTGTCCCCTACACTTTCCAAAAACTTCCTGGATTGTCCGTGCACTGCTGTATTGCTCTCCCAGCAGATATCGGGGTGATTGAAGTCCCCCATGAGAACCAGGGCCTGCGATCTAGTAACTTCTGTTAGTTGCTGGAAGAAAGCCTCGTCCACCTCATCCCCCTGGTCTGGTGGTCTATAGCAGACTCCCACCACGACATCACCCTTGTTGCTCACACTTCTAAACTTAATCCAGAGACTCTCCGGTTTTTCAGCAGTTTCATACCGGAGCTCTGAGCAGTCATACTGCTCTCTTACATACAGTGCAATTCCTCCACCTTTTCTGCCCTGCCTGTCCTTCCTGAACAGTTTATATCCATCCATGACAGTACTCCAGTTGTGTGATTTATCCCACCAGGTCTCTGTTATTCCAATCAAATCATAATTCCTTGACTGTGCCAGGACTTCCAGTTCTCCCTGCTTGTTTCCCAGGCTTCTTGCATTTGTGTGTAGGCTCTTAAGATAACTCGCTGATCGTCCTGCATTCTCAGTATGAGGCAGGAGTTCTCCCCTCTTGCGCTCTCCTGCTCGTGTTTCCTCCCAGCATCCCACTTCCCCACTTACCTCAGGGCTTTGGTCTCCTTACCCAGGTGAGCCTAGTTTAAAGCCCTCCTCACTAGGTTAGCCAGCCTGCTTGCGAAGATGCTCTTCCCTCTCTTCGTTAAGTGGAGCCCGTCTCTGCCTAGCACTCCTTCTTGGAACACCATCCCATGGTCAAAGAATCCAAAGCCTTCTCTCTGACACCACTTGCGTAGCCATTCATTGACTTCCATGATTGGACGGTCTCTACCCGGGCCTTTTCTTTCCACAGGGAGGATGGATGAGAACACCACTTGTGCCTTCTTCCCAAAGCCATGTAGTCTGCAGTGATCCATTCAAGGTCCACGTGGAGAAGCAGGAAGGGCTAGCGATCCGAGGGCTTGATGAGTCTCGGCAGTCTCTCGTCACATCGTGAATCCTAGCTCCTGGCAAGCAGCACACTTCTTGGTTTTCCCGGTCAGGACGGCAGATAGATGACTCAGTCCCGCTGTGGAGAGAGTCCCTGACCACCACCAGCCATCTCCTTCTCTTGGTAGTGGTGGTCGTGGAACCCCCATCTTATGCCTTCCAAGTGCATCTTATGCCTTCCAATCGGTGGAGTCTCCTTCTGCTCCCTTCCCTCAGATGTATCATCTAGTCCACTCTCCGCATTAGTACCTGCAGAGAGAACATGAAAATGGTTGCTCACCTGTATCTGCATTGCTGGTACATGGACGCTCCTCTTTCTTCTTCTGGAGGTCACATGCTGCCAAATTTCTTCACCATCCTTCTATCCCCACTGTGCAGACTGCTCTGATTCTTCAGAATGTTGTGCCTGTAGAAGCATATCCTGATGTATAGGTACAAGGTTTGTGATGTTCTTTAGGTTGCCATACCACCAGTATAGCTCCATCAATAGCAGAAGTGTGAGGAGCACATAGTTAGACTGGACACAGTCATTTTTACTATTCTGTCACCTAGGCCTAGACTGTATCCTGTGTCAACACTTAGACATGTGCTTAACTTAATACAGCCAAGTAGTTCCACTGATGGAAATGGACTACGCACAAGTATAAAGTTAAATGTGAGACAGGTGATGACAATAGTCTCGTGGTCTCCCTGTTATGAGCTATGGCACAACCCATGTCCTCAAGTTGGCATCCAAACATTGCGTCCCGATCAAACAGCAATGGAAATAATTACTCTGCAAAAAGTGACTCCCTCCAGAGCCCCTTTAGGAGAACTGTAGGCCCAGCTCTATGAATTTAACAATTGAACATTGAAGTTATGTCTCAATCTAAAAGGGACCGCCTAGCTCACATTATGTGAGACTGTATGATTGATGTCATCGCCCAGAAAAAAACCCATATCATAGATGACACCCAAGAACCATGCTGTCCTTATTGCTGGCTACAATCTCATTGTCTTCCTCCATCACCAGAAGCATGGTCTTGAGACATACATCAGGAAGAATATTGAGGATTATGAGATGATAGACGCGAGGAGCAACTCCAGAACCTTCACCATCTCAATAAAAATCAGCAAGATAATAGTGTTGTCATGTATAAACCACCAAATACAGACTAGCCTTCTCTCCCATTACCCACAGCCTATCACCTGATTTTATATACCCCATGTTTGAAACCAGAAACAGGCTATTAATGGAGTGCCAAACATCTGGTGACCTGAACACTGCAACATCACTACTAGAGTCACTGAATTTAGGATGCCATCAAAGATAGATTGAGATGCTTGAAGCTCTGGACTTCACTCATTCCAGCCACAACACGTGGCTATGTTGCGTGACTCTTAGGAATGAAAACCCAGCAAAATATTGAAACCCTGAAGTTTCAGCTGATGTGATTGCAAGAATGTTCATTATGAACTCAGAAGCATCGGGGGGCAGTCTAATAAGCACAGAGAGCTTTGACAAATCATTGTCCCCATCATTGCCCCTTCACTGTTAAGGAGATAAATAAGGCCCTCTCACTTATGAAAGCTGGGAAAGCTGAAGGACTTGATGGTGTCTTTCCAGAATTTCTTAAAAACATGAGAGCAAACATTGGATGAGAAAATTGTTCTCCAAAATCCATTCCTCGGGGCTTGACTCAAGGATCTAGCACAAGGCTACAGTCGCTACTATCATTGAGTCTGGGAAGTCAACTACTAATCCTTTATTGTGCTGGCCCATATCACCCCTCTGCACATTGTACAAGCTAATGGAGAGAATATTATTGGCAAGGATTATGTGGCAGCAATGCTACCAAATGAAAAAGTAGGTTTTCAACCAGGCTGCGGCTGCAGCAACAAAGTATTACCTGAAGTGAGACCCAGCAAAAACTCCAGATTAGGACAGGTTTTCAGATTTATCTGCTTCTTGCGACATGCTATAAAGGAGGGTCTTCTCATGAAAGCCAGTAAAACTATTCCATGCAGTGCAACGATAAAATTCTTCCAAGAAGTTTTGACTAGTGGTAGGTTTTGCATACTTCTTGGTGACAAGTCAGAAGGCCACACACTCTCAATGATGGGGGATCAGTCCTAGTTCCACAGGGATCAGTCCTATCACCAATCCTGTTTAATAACACCAGAGACCTTTCTCAAACATCATTATGGAAATTTGCCTATGCTGATGTGCTCTACTACACAGGCACAAGATTTACTTTATCATAGAACAAATCCTAACCAAGGACTTAAAAAACCATGGAAGAATATTTCTGATATTGGAGGCTAAAACCAAACTGCACTGAGACTATTGTATCAGCATTTCATCTAAACAATCAACAGGCTAAGGCAGAACTGCACATGGATTTATGTGGCTGTCACAGCCCTATGCTCTGTCATGGCATCTGGATGGCCAATTGTCGGTCAGAAGGTCACATCGGTGTCGTGTGCAGCACTAGGGTGACCAGATGTCCTGATTTTATAGGGACAGTCCCGATTTTTGGGTCTTTTTCTTATATGGGCTCCTATTACCCCCACCACCTGTCCCGATTTTTCGTATTTGCTGTCTGGTCACCCTATGCAGCACCTTGGTGCCGTGTGCAGCACCTTGGTGTCGTGTGCAACACATTGGGGCCGTGTGACCATTCTCGAACCTTCCGCCTGGTCAATTGTGGGTCACATTGGTACCGTGTGCTACAATTCCGGCGTGCCGTGTGCATAAGCTTAGCGTGCCGGGTGCAGTATCTGTTTACGTAGAGAGCACCAGCTCGGAGCCTGGTTGGTGTAGGAGTGGGGAACCAATTAGATGTTAGCACGAGCAAGGGTCTTCGAATAAAACTATGTCCCTCGCCTAAATCAGCAGGAGTGTCCGCGTGTTAGCTGGAAGGCCTGATCACCCTTTCAGCCAGGATCTCCTCCGGATTTAGCCGGCTCGTGTCGTGTCATCTCGGGTTACATCTCGTCATGTCCCTGGTGTCTGTACTGCTGGTCAGCTGCGCCTGGAGTGTGGTATGTACATATTAATTTTTGTAGATATTCTGTTTGTTAGGCCCTTTTTCTTTATTACTTGGTACCGAATCTCATGTATAGTGTATAGAGGACGAATTGTTACAGTTTACTCAGTTTTGTATGTTTGTTCTGGTTTTCAGTAAACAGTTGGTTGTAAATTATCTGATTCCTTGTTGTTAAGTGTACATAGACTGTTTTATATTACTGCTCTGGTGATATTTTTGGTTGGTTACTTGTTCCTATTTCAATTGAATTTGTATTGTTAGTTGGTAAAGGTACTCCTCCCCAGCCCAAGTTGTAATTCATCCCCCATTAATAAACAGCCACCTGTTTTTGAATTACAATCTGCCTCTGTCTCAATTTTCCTCTTCCACTCGAATCCTCATTCGAACCTGTATTGGTCTCGGACAGTGGCCAGCAGATAAGACATGATCCCACTGTAAAATATATTGATGTGACCTTAGAATGAAGCCTCACATACCACCAGCACCTGGAAAATATCCAGAACAAAATAAAGGTGTGTACAAATGACTTTCAGAATTGACAGGAGCCTGAGGATCCAATGAAAAACTCTTCAGACCACTGCACTGGCCATTGTCTACACTACCGCAGAATACTACTCACCCTTCTGGACACATAGCTCCCACACATTGCTTGTTGACTCCCAGTGTAACCCCCTGCAGATCTCTACAGGGACAGGAAAATCAATGCTGCAACTGTGGCTTCCCATACTGGCACATATCTATCCATCCAAAATTTGTTGCAGCATGAGAATCCACTGGGAGTACCATCATATTTGAATGAACAAAAATCTTCCAGTATATGAAAACTCAAACAATATACAAAGATTCTGACTCAAATCCAGAAAATATTTTTGGCTTGTAGTACAAGGGTGCGAAAGCTCAGGGTTTGCCCCCGAAGATCAATGAGGAGCAAGGTGGAAGGATGCTAAGGTGCCAAACAAACACTTCATCAAGGACCCAATCAAGGAACCCAGTGGCTTTTCACTTCTATAGAAAATATGGTCCACTTTGAACAATATCTACCAATCATATGGCAGAGGTGTCTAACCATGTCCATAAATGAGGGCTGAGACACAATCTTATTTGTGACTGAGGAAATAGACTTCCAATTATGGAACCCTTTGTCAACCAATATCCCAAATGATTATATCTTGGTGGTATTGCTGCCCTCCGTTCCACATCACCTGAATCAATCAATTGGATTGCCAACCTAGACTCGGACATCTAACATTGCTGTATTTAACTTCTTCTTTAGTGTGGCTTAAACATATGTGTTTGTGGGGATCACAGCCTTATTTTCTCTTTCTGAAGCCTGATTCCAGTATAATCAACCCCAAACATTCAAATATCATATGTCAAGCCTAAAAATACCATGAGATTGGCTTAAAAATAAATATTGGGTTATTTTTATTTGACATCTGTTTTGGTGTTTGTTTTTGTTTGGTTTTTTGGTTTTTTTGAGCACTCTTGTTGACTCCAGGAACTGTGATTTTAAGGAGTTAAAAACAAACCAATAAACCATGACACTTGTGCTAAAAATCACAACAGTTGGCAACTTTGCAATTTCTTCATCATCCACTTTGCATGGTCATTTACACCCATTTTGCACAGGTATAAAACATTTACCATTCTGATCCAATAGCATGGTACATCTACTTTGCCCTCACTGTGCAGAGGTGTAAATGTCTATACCAGGTGCAAAGCAAAGGAGTATCAGGCCCTTTGTCTCATTTTTCATAACTCTTAGACTGCTCATTTCCTTAAGGCAAAATATTTGATGCACATATAGAGTAAAATATACCTAAATATTACAAAGTTTTGTATTGTTCTATCCAAACCCATGCCCTGAGTAACCTCAAGCCTGAACCATAGCATAAAATCTAATCCAAATGTGAACACAACCTCCTGAGTCATTTATAGATACATATAATACCCCCTCATCTAACCATACAATTAATTTAAGATTAATAGTTTGTTGAATGGTCAAAATGATTCATTAGATTTTTTTCATGAAGTTTATACTGCAGAGTATATGAGAGCCTTTGGCTATTTTTGTAAATGTAATATAATTATATGAATGTTTCCCTTTATAGATTATTTTACTTTACACCAGGCTCTGCTGCACCTTGAGTAGTAAAACTCATTTAAATCACACAGAAAGGCTCCAGTGCTGCAAACACTTATGCATGTGTTTAGCTTTAAAATTAAAGCATGTGCCTGTTTAGATGATGATCCTGTAGGTACTACTTATTGTGAGTAAGGATGGCAGAATCTGGCCTTCTGTTTGCAGATTACATAATACATTATTTTACAGTGTAAATTGGTTACCTAACCAGCACAAATTATTAATGGATATTAAAATCAGAAGCTCCTGCTCCCTCAATCAAGGATTTCTATGGAACTATATAACATATTTGACCAGTGTTTGTATAGTTCTCTAGCTTCTACCTTAATATAAATTCTTGTTTGAGGTTTCTTTCTTTCTTTCTTTCTTTCTTTCTAGCTGTGGTTTATCACTTAAACATCATGATTTTCCAAAAGAATGTTAATTGAACTTTTTTCATCTCACATATTCTAATTTATATTCACTTCAATTCTTTTGTTTGTCAAATTCTTTATTCAAAATTATTTTCTTATGAGCCTTGATTTATTGTTCTCTTTTAAATAAATCTGCAAAAAGATAATTGATGCTGGAAAGGCAGGCCTGGCAGCTTGCAGCTTACATTATTTCGATCTAACAAAATGACATTAAGTTTCAGTGAACATGTGATTTAAATCAGGAAGCCAGTCATTATATTTTTTGGTTTTAAAAAATATGTTAAATTGCCCTATATGGTATTCTATCAATTGATATTGTGAAAGCTTTATTAGCTGAGGTCTTTTTCCTTTAGTGAATAAATGCCTCAAGACTAAGAGGTCAAGGACAAAGACCTCCCGCAGCTGTCAATATTCAGGCAATTGATCTTCTCATTTTATTTAATCTCACCAGCCACTTCTCTTCCTCCCCCTTCCCCCCCCCCCCAGTCTACTTAGAGAAACTAAATGTCCCCACTGCCAGCAGTGCTTAGTGTAAGTGTAATATTACATGAATCAAAGACTCTTTAGGCCATAATATAGACTTGTAATTTATTACTGAGGAACAGAGGCTTTTTTGAAATATCCTTTAGTTCAAGGAGATCACTGTGAATTAACTAGGCAAGAGGGCAGCAGGTGCTCTCATTAAATTTACAGTCACTGGCACCAGATAGGAAAGTATTTAAAAAAAAAAAAAAAAAAAAAGAATATGCAGCTGTACTGACACATGTAATACCAACCATCCACTGACATACAAGATGCAGTGGTGTAGCAACACAGTCTTTAGATGGCTGCAGTTGAGTTATGTGGAACATTCAAACAACATGACTAAAAACAACGAGGAGTACTTGTGGCACCTTAGAGACTAACAAATTTATTTGGGCATAAGCTTTTGTGGGCTAAGACCCACTTCATCAGATGCATGGAGTGGAAAATACAATAGGAAGATGTATATACATTTATACACCAATGTGATATATGCCATCATGTGCCAGCAATGTCCCTCTGCCATGTACATTGGCCAAACCAGACAGTCTCTATGCAAAAGAATAAATGGAGACAAATCAGACGTCAAGAATTATAACATTCAAAAACCAGTCAGAGAACACTTCAACCTCCCTGGTCACTCAATAACAGACTTTAAATTGGCAATTCTTCAACAGCAAAAAACTTCAAAAACAGACTCTAATGAGAAACTGCAGAACTGGAATTAATTTGCAAACTGGACACTATCAAATTAGGCCTGAATAAAGACTGGGAGTGGATGGGTCACTACAAGAACTAAAAACTAATTTCCCCATGCTAATTTCCCCCCTACTGTTACTCACACCTTCTTGTCAACTGTTTGAAACGGGCCACCCTGAATACCACTACAAAAGTGATTTTTCCTCCTACTGATAGCCCATTTTAATTGAATTATCTCATTAGAATTGGTAAGGCAACTCCCATCTTTTCATGTACTATGTGTATATATATCTTCCTACTGTATTTTCCACTCCATGCATCTGACGAAGTGGGTCTTAGCCCACAAAAGCTTATGCCCAAATAAATTTGTTAGTCTCTAAGGTGCCACAAGGACTCCTTGTTGTTTTTGCTGATACAGACTAACATGGCTACAACTCTGAAACCTGACAACATGACTAATGCATTATAACTGAGTCATTTCTTGAAATGCTGTCTTTTTCCTTAGAGTCCCATTCCCTAAGCTGTGTGAGAAACATGTCACCTACCTACAGAGATGGGCCCAATCAAAATCTTTAAATAAAAGTGACCTTGAATTTCAGGGAAGTTCAGAATAAGAGATGAACGCTGTCTTAGCACATCTGCTTACCAGACTGCGTGAGTGTGAAGTCACAAGCTCAACAAATCTCTCCTCACCTTGTCTGCAGGACCCAATTGATTTTTTTCAATCAAATAATGTTTTGTCTATAACTCTATCCCTTTATACTGGTTAAATGTCAATTTCTTAAAATCTGAACTTGTATTTCCATTAAAGGAAGGGAAATCCCATTAAATGTCCCTTTAAGTCTTCCATTTCATTAATCCTTATTTTTTCTTTCTGGTCAGTTTATTAGGAAAAAAATAATTCAGAAATGCTTATGTTGCACTCTGAATTAGAGTACCACTTGGAAAAATATTTACAAAATAAACTCTCAGGGCTTTATCCAAAGCCCATTGAAGTCAAGACTCCCATTGACTTCATTGGGCTTTAGATCTGGCCCTTAAAATCTAGTTTGAGCTTCAGGTGTTCATGTTTTGTTTCTATTAATTTCTATGGGAGTTGCATATGTGAGTCCAAAGCTAAACTATGATCCAGAGTATTATTCTGTGGTATCTGAGTGGAATAAAGTCACATAAATAAGTGATGGCATATCTATTAAAGAGGTATCATTTTTCTTTCCTTTAAATGAAGATTAAGAAAAGGAGACAGCAGTAGGCTATATAAATTATATATCAATATATTACTATAAAATGCCAATTGAGATTGTGGTACTTGTACACTTGTTTCCTTTTTTTTTCCACAAGAGAAATGTTAAGATTATGTTGGATTATCTGAATTCATTAGAGAAAATCTAGATTATGCCATTTTTATGAGTTACTGTAGATAAATAATAATTTGTCATTCACAGATATTTTACTATTGCAGAAAAAGTTGTAACCAGAAACTAGCATGCTGGAAAATCACTTGCTTTTGTTCGTTGTTTTTTCAAAATAACCAAAATTTAAACAAATAAATTTAGATTCGTGTTTCTTCTTTTTAATCTCAGAAACTAGAAGAGCTTCATATTGCACTTGTTTGAAATCCCATACCTTTGAAGGGAAAAAATTATTGCCACAATTCCACAACATTTTGTCTGTGTGTAAGATGTCTTTCAGGATTACAAATCACCAAAGACAAATATAATCTATACATGGTATGAGGAAGATGTTTTCTCTCTCCTGTTTCCTATTTACAATTCTACTGGGTTCAAATGGTCAGACGCTACAGAGCCATGAACAAGCTACAATGCTTTTAAAAGAGCCATTCATCTGCTCCTTGAGAAGGTTAGTGTTCAATCCCAAGAGGCATTTCTCAGATAATAAGAATAAAATGAGTGTCATTTGAGCACCTGTAATCAAATTCTTCTATATTCCCTAAACTCATGTCAGACTCTGAAATCTTCTTATGGTTTCTTAGGAGGGCATTTTATAGACCTCCATGATATAGTACTGTTAGTTTCCATACCGCCCTTCCCCCTGTTTCCTTTCCCCCATCTACTTTCCATCATTGCTGGATAAAGGCTGTCAGGGTGAAAATCTCAGCATCTCAAAGGGATTAAATGTCCTGCCAGCCATGCCTCTCCATCTGTCAATACCCAGTCTTCAGTATAGGAGGTACAAGGCCAAAACACTCTTTCGCCTGGAAGGATATGCCTGGTTGATGAGTCATATTGTTGAAGACTTGGTTACTCACAGATAACAATCCAAAGCAGGCAGAGGTGCTGAGAAAATCATGAAGATTCAATTAAGAAAAAGATGAGGAAATATGAATCCATTATGTAATTTTGAACATCTCTCACAAAGTGCAAGTACATACAAGTAAGTTAAAAGCACTGGACATTTATACTGATATCATTTAATTAGTTTAACTGTGCAAAATTCAATAGTGTAAGTTCTCAGGGGCTTGTGCAGACTTTTTTGGTAGGTTTGTTTTGTGTGACTTCCCAATGGAGTTGGGCCCATTGCAGACTTAGATCCAAGTTCAAATACATATTTGGAAACATGTCTTTCCCTCCCCTCTCCAAATGTTAGGACTGTTTGGATTTGGGGCTCTGGTTTTTTTTCCATAATACAAAAACAATTCTACCATCCCTGAACTTCATGGGTGCCTTGATTGGGGATCAGAGACCTTTTGTTGGTCTTCTCTTAGGCTGAATTTTACCCTCAAAGAATATTCCTGCCAGTAAATTCATTCACTAGAATATTTCCAGAAAACCAGAGGCCTGAATACAGTTGTATCAAATTTTAGACATTTGGGAAAATACTGCAATAAAAATGCAGCAGGTATTTGCTCATTTCTAGTTATAAGTAGCGGCTGAAAGATTAATGGCTATAACCACACAAGAAGTGTTGATCAGAAAATCTGTGATGCCAACCCATGCCACAGTGGTTTGAAGAAGCCCAGCTGGAGATGGAGCTAATATGGAAAAAGTTGATGACAGTCTTGGACCCTACTCCAATCTGCCAGCTTCTGGATCCAAATCCTACTTCCACAGAGAACAAAACACACTCTCCCCTCAGGTGAAATACATGAAAGAAACTTTGAGTCAGAACATATTGAGTCTCCTCTCGTGTGGTAGCAGTCTTTTAGGGATATAAACCATTAGAACCTTTGAATTCAGTGTCGATGGAGTTTTGGGCCCACTGGGCCTCTCTGTGTAGGGAATGGGATGAATGTCCTGATGTAAGCCATTTTATTAAGCACAAGAAGACTGGTGTCTTGTGTGCTAAATTCCAGTCAGCTCAAATGGAACATAACATGGAACTCTTTCCTTGAAAAATCATAGTATAGAATAGAAACACTGAACATGTAATATGTGACGGGTTGGATCACAGAAGCGCCCTTGGGAGCTGCCACCCGATGTGCAAAGACTACCCCTGCTCCTATTTTCCCTGCCAGCTCAGGACTCCAGCACCCTGTCTTGCTGAGCCAGACACTCCCGTCTGGCTCCAACAAAGACCCAAGGTCTGAAAAATCACTTATCCCAGAGCTGCAAGTTTACCTGAAAACAGCTCACAGAAGTGTGCTTGTCTTTGGCACTCAGATGCCCAACTCCCAATGGGGTCTAAACCCAAATAAATCCGTTTTACCCTGCATAAAGCTTATGCAGAGTAAACTCATAAATTGTTCGCCCTCTATAACACTGATAGAGAGATATGCACATTTGTTTGCTCCCCCAGGTATTAATACATACTCTGAGTAAGTTACTAAATAAAAAGTGATTTTATTAAATACAGACAGTAGGATTCAAGTGGTTCCAAGTAGTAACAGACAGAACAAAGTCAGTCACCAAGTAAAATAAAATAAAATGCGCAAATCTATGTCTAATCAAACTGAATACAGATAATCTCACCCTCAGAGATGCTTCAGTAAGTTTTTTCTCAGACTGGACACCTTCCAGGCCTGGGCACAATTCTTTCCCCTGGTACAGCTCTTGTTCCAGCTCAGGTGGTAGCTAGGGGATTCTTCATGATGGCTCCTCTCTCCCTTTGTTCTCTTCCACCCCTTTATATATCGTTTGCATAAGGTGGGAACCCTTTGTCCCTCTGGGTTTCCACCCCCCCTCACTGGAAAAGCACCAGGTTAAAGATGGATTCCAGTTCAGGTGACATGATCACATGTCACTGCAAGACTTCATTGCCCACTTGCCAGCACACACATATACAGGAAGACTCACAGGTAAACACAGCCATCTGCGGATAATGGTTCTGCATCCGAAGAAGTGGGTTGTAGCCCACGAAAGCTTATGCTCTAATAAATTTGTTAGTCTCTAAGGTGCCACAAGTACTCCTGTTATTTTTGCGGATACAGACTAACACGGCTGCTACTCTGAAACTTGTTAATGGGAGTCATCAAGATTCCAAACCATCATTAATGGCCCACACTTTACATAATTACAATAGGCCCTCAAAGTTATGTTTTATATTTCTATTTTTAGATACAAGAGTGATACATTTATACAAATCGGATGATCATACTCAGTAGATTATAAGCTTTGTAATGATACCTTATGTCAAGGCTGCTTCCCCACTTTGAACTTTAGGGTACAAATGTGGGGGCCTGCATGAAAACTTCTAAGCTTAACTACCAGCTTAGATCTGGTCCGCTGCCACCATCCCAAAGCTAATTCCCTTCCCTGGGTAGCCTTGAGAGACCTTCACCAATTCCCTGGTGAATACAGTTCCAACCCCCTTGGATCTTAAAACAAGGAGAAATTAACCATCCCCCCTCCTTCCTCCCACCAACTCCTGGTGAATACAGATCCAACCCCCTTCGATCTAAAAACAAGGAAAAATCAATCAGGTTCTTAAAAAGAAGGCTTTTAATTAAAGAAAAAGGTAAAAATCATCTCTGAAAAATCAGGATGGAAAATAACTTTACAGGGTAATCAAACTTAAAGAGCTCAGAGGACCCCCCTCTAGCCTCAGGTTCAAAGTACAGCAAACAGAGATAAACACTCTAGTAAAAGGTACATTTACAAGTTGAGAAAACAAAGATAAACTAACACGCCTTGCCTGGCTGTTTACTTACAAGTGTGAAATATGAGAGACTTGTTCAGAAAGATTTGGAGAACCTGGATTGATGTCTGGTCCCTCTCAGTCCCAAGAGCGAACAACCCCCAAAACAAAGAGCACAAACAAAAGCCTTCCCCCCCCCCAAGATTTGAAAGTATCTTGTCCCCTTATTGGTCCTTTGGGTCAGGTGTCAGCCAGGTTACCTGAGCTTCTTAACCCTTTACAGGTAAAAGGATTTTGGAGTCTCTGGCCAGGAGGGATTTTATAGTACTGTACACAGGAGAGCTGTTACCCTTCCCTTTATAGTTATGACACCTTACAAGAGACCTTTTGCATGAAGCATATCCTAGTTACGTTATATTCACTTATTATCATGTTTTTATAAAACCATATAGACTGCACAACGTCACAATATTCTTAGTAGAAAAATTCTCACTGTGTTGCAGTCTTTTTATAATCCGTTTATTTGATTTAATTGTGTTAGGACATATACTGTAACTCAAAAAGAACAATTTTTATGACAAGAAACTACATTCTAAATGTGCCAGAATACTTCTTGATATTTTTTAATAAGGAATTCATAAAGCAATTTTAAAAATCCACAATGAACTATATAAATCAATTGGGAGCGAGAAAAAATTACCAGCAATTAGTTCATTTCCATTAGAATGGGCTCATCAGATTGGCTGCAGAATATATGAAACCAGCTTCATGACAAAAGCAAATGGGGCGCCCGCAGGCAGGGTCGTTGTGCTGGAAAGCAGCAAACTTTTGTTTGTTTTTAAAAGGAAAACATTTTAAATTTCTTCTTACTGCTTTGGGCTGACTTTGGTTGGGTTCACTTTCCCGATTCACTGTATGCTGCAGAGTAACTCAAAATACAGAGGCAAGGTTTAGTGGTGTAATCATTGAAATACCAAGACTCCTTGGAAGCACATGCTCAATCCTCGAATGCCATCTAATCTTCTATGACATATAGTCATTTTATAGTAATTTCTGAAGAAGAAAATATTTCACAATATTGATTTAAATGCAAATATTTATTTTACTCAAATTAATTCAAATCTTAAAGTGTTAGATGTTTAAAGTGCTGAAGTGGGCTCTCAGTTACATTCATGAAAATCTGGCTTATTCTACAGGAGTAAATGGAGTTATTCCAAATTTACACTGGTGTAATGTATTAGAATCTGGCACACCATTTTCACTCCTGTTTCACTGATGTTCCACAGAGTAAACAGCAGTACGAGATTAACTGCTGCTACTTTTTATACTAATAAAAGAAAGTTCAGTTGATGATCAGGAGACTCATCTCTGTAATAGCAGCAAAAAAGCCATGATCTTATGCAGCTAAAGTGTAAAAATCTACTCTCCACAACATCCTGTAACATACCTACTTAAACATACCATTTATCTTTGCAAACTGTATTTAAAATATGTGAATTTAATGCACCTTCATGGCAGAAGAGATCATAATCTCAGTACTTATGTGTCTAAGTGAATATCTGGTTTATCATCAGTTTAGTTATTTTACTAGCAGACATTGCAACACTCTTGTTTTCAATGATAAGCTTTTCAGATAAATCTTAGCATGTTAAAAATGACCCGAGTATTTAATCATGGTAACTACAAGCTAATTCTTTCCACTTGGGGCCAGAGCCTTTCCATGTGGTGGTTGGTGTGTTTTTTTTTGTTTTTGTTTTGTTTTTTAAATAAATCCAGTTTAATTAATTTGTATATAAAAGGGTTCTTCGGTAGTCATGTGAGGCATCTTGTTTTTCTGTGAGCCAAATATGTTTCAGACTGGCACACTTTCATCTGTAGTTTTTAATGTTTTGCTAAGGAAAACAGGGAATAGATGCATCATTAACTAGTTTTGATGTGACTCAGCCAAGAGTATAAATTACCAGGTGTTCTCATATCAGTCCACACCTAGAATGAATATACTGTAGTGCAACACCTTTAAGCTTCTTTGATTGACAGTTTATTAACATTTTGCCACCTGACTGACCTCTAATAAGGTTCTACTCCACTAATCAGAAGTCACGGTGTAACTTCTTTATTTTAACCATTGTTATCTTACATACACCACCTCTGTCCCCCTATTTCACTTTTCTCAGTTTATGGAATGTAATTTCTCTTCTCACATTAATCATCCAGAACTTGTATTCAATTTATTTCCTTATTTGGATTTTCACTACCAGATCCATGACATTGCTGTTTATGAAAGACTTGCAGTATTTTACTTGGATCCATATTTTTCAGTTTCCTGAACACCCTCAGGATTAGGAAAGGGGAGGTAATGATGTCATAGTTTAATAAAGTTGTAACCAAAAATCACCCAACTTAAGTCATTTTAAAAGTTCTTTTTCAATTATTTTCAGTTCAGCTGAGAAGAAAACGTTTTGATTTTAATAAATATTTTTTAAAACACCCCTCATTCCTTCCAAAAGAAGCAATTTACTGGTGTAATTTCTCTACAGATATTAACTATAATAATTTCTTAAGTTGTATTTACACATCCGTTTTCATGCAGAAGGGTGCTGAAGCATTTGGGAAATTCCAAGTGCGTATAAATGGATCTCAGTCACCACTGAAATGCAGCTGCTTCTGAAGTGAAATATGGCAGAAACGTTGTGACATCAGAGGAAATGAAGAATAACTCCTCCAGTTAAAACTAGAGGGGGACGTTTTCAGCCTCACTTCTGCAACCTTAACTCCTGAAAGTAGTCCTTATTCATAAATACTTAAGTAAGTGGAACTACTTGGTGTCAAATGAGTGAGAATTGCAGGATATGGCTCTTAATGAGGCAGAAATATCAAATTAACTTTGGTCAAATCACTAGCAATAAAACCCACATTCTTTGGAGGGGGGAAGCCATGGGATCTCTAAAAAACTACAGTTGGTCAATGTAATGTCTCCTCTTAGACAGATGCAGCATCAACTTTCCAAGGATGACAGAATTTTTTAAAAACAACGAAGAGCAAACTTTATCAGTTTTGTGATGCACAGTATATTTTCCTAAAATTGGTGAAACTTTAAAGATACAAATATATTTTGATAACCAGGAGTCAATAAGACAGTGGGAGACATACTAGCAATTCCAAGGATGTTTGGATAGTAGGAGCTTAGTTATACTAGACTTTGCTATACTTGTATTTTTGCAGGGAATTTTAAAATGGCTAGTATATCACCTCACAGTGATATGCAGTCTATGAACCAACCCAAATGTGCCTTTGGCTGTATTATACAGTATAATATTCTGTATTTAACTTAGAGTAGATGGCTGAGAAGCTGCTGCCTAAAATAAATAATCAATAGTGCCTCCCTGCTGTTTCCATTTCCCAAGTGACATATCTGATGGCACATTCTTTTCTGCAAAATCTCACATGATAAATGTCGTTGCTGAATTTTCAATGAAGTAAAAATCTCATTGCAATGCTTTCTCCCAAGGGATTATGATGAAAGGAAAATGGCAGTCCCCCCCATTCTTATTGGGACTTCTGTTGAAAACTTGGTAATAAAAGAAAAAAAAGAGAAAGCAAATTATTGTAATAGTGAGTGTTTTTACTTCCCTAATGCTAGTTCTTGGTGGCAGCAAATTTAAGGGTGGATTGTGTTTTCAAAGAATTCAATCCTCCAGATATTTCAAAGAGATTTGTTGTATTAGAAATAAACAACCAATATATTTTGTGCAGAGGCTATTATGGGCCAGACTGGAATTTTGAAATCCATGTCTGGTTGTAGACTGGAGGCATTCTGCTTGCAGAGAAGACATAGGCCTCCAGGAGTTCTGGGAGAGTGCACGTAAAAACAACCACCCCTAATTCCTGTGAGAGGGTGCTAGTGTGTGCTCCCTCACGTGCTGCCTTCAGTCTGCAAACTGGTTTGGAAGAAAGGTCAGAACATGGTCTGACCCCATGCCAGCCCTCCCCCCCCCCTTGATTGTCTAGTGACCTAATGACCACAACTCTTTATACGTGGGGGCACCAAATCACCCTCTTACTCCATACAAATGGTGAACATCTCCCTGGCTCACTGACAAACTATGTCTAATGGAGCACATAGATAGATGACTAGAACACCATTAATACAAATCCTGCTCCTAATCCATATGACAAGGGCATAAGGGATTATAACTCTTCACTAAGGGAAGCACAGCAAACCTCCTACTCCTCTCACCAAATCTGCTAAATCACGGGCAGCAGAACCATTCTGCTTAGTGAACCAGGATAATCAAGACATCAGAAGTAATTGTTGAGCAGGATTTCTTATCTGACTTTGGAGAAGAGATCAACTATGCATGGTAAAAACTCAATGAGAGAGAGAGCACTTTAATCCAGACTGTACAGTAATAATCCACCCCTCCATCCCTGACAGAGTTTGGCCCCATCAGACAAAATCTGTTTGTAGATGTTGTTCAGTATTCTATCACATGAAGAGATGGAGCCAAGAACAGTGCAACATTCATACTTTATATTTTCCTCCACATATTCTGTTCTTTCTCACTAAGCATTTCCTGAAAGTAAAGTTCTCTAAATTCCACTTCCTAGCCATTACTTATACATAGGTAATACCCCCTTTTGGGAAGTCATCTTTCATAACATCCCTTTTCTCACATTTATTTAAGACAGAAAAATTAAATGTGAATATCATATCCTGCTTACATATTTACCATTCTATAACGCTAACACTATGTTATCACATATATATTAAAACCAATTCTTTTTTTTAATCTTACTGACTTAACTTGCTTGATAATGAAAGTATTTTCCCCTGGGCTTGGGAGGGTTGTTCTTTTCCACAACTCTACAAAGTTGTGTATATGTCTTGCAGGTGATTTGATGTTGGAACTAGCACCTGCCTTGAAACTGGCACATAACTGGCTTGGTTGATGGTTTCTATTAGGCTGAGGAGCTCAGGTCTTGTTCAGTTGCATTTTCATGGGAAGTTTATTTTAGACCTCATCTTGATGGATAAAGAGCAATTGATCACAGTAGTAAAAATCAGTAGTTGTTTAGGTGCAAGTGATCATGACTTAACTACATTTGTTATGTGCAGACAGAATGAGGTCCAAACCAGTAATATATATACTTGGTGCTTTACAAAGGCCAATTACACAAAACTGAAAACAATTATGAGCCAAATCAGTCAGGAGAGAGAATTTAAATAGAAAAATGTGAATGATAATTGGGAACTCCATAAGAATATTTTACTAGATGCTCCAAAGGCCACAACTGAGAAAGAAGGCTACACGATTACAACCAACCTGGCTTTAGAAGGAAAGTGAAGTGCATGTGCGCACGCGCACACACACACACACACTTCCTTTCCCTTTCCCTCTAAAGCCAGGGTGGTTTTAATCATGTAGCCTTCTTTCTCAGCTGTAGCCTTTTGAGTAACTGTGTGTGTGTGTGTGTGTGTGTGTGTGTGTGTGTGTATATATATATATATATATATATATATAACCATATGAAAAAGGAGAAGCAATGGATATCAGTTAGAGCTAGGAATTATAGAAAATTGATAAGGAAAGTAAAAGGACATAAGGAAAAATCTATGGTCAGCAGAGTTACGGACAGTAAGGAGGAAGTTTTTCTAAGTATATTAACAAAAGGAAACCTAACAATGGAATAGGTCCATTACTAGATGAAAATAGTAGAATTGTCAATAATACAGAAAAAGCAGATTTGTTCAATAAATACTTTTGTTCTGCATTTGGGAAAAAGCCAGATGATGTATTCATATCATATGATGATGAAATATTTTCCATTTCAACAATAACAGGCTGTTGAAGAGCAACTATTAAAGTTTAGACATTTTTAAATCAGCAGGTCCAGGTAACTTGCATGCAAGAGTGTCAAAAGAATGGACTGAGGAGTCCATTGGATAGTGTCCCTGGCCACTATTTGCCAGAAGCTGGGAATGGGCAACAGGGGCTGGACTACTTGATGATTACCTATTCTGTACATTCCCTCTGGGACACCCAACATTGACCATTGTCATAAGACAGGATACTAGTCTAGATGAACCTTTGGTCTGACCCAGTATGGCCATTCTTATGTTCTTATTAATGTTGTCTTGCAAGATGTTTTGGAACACTGGGGAAGGTCCAGGGGACTGGAAGAAAGCTAATGTTTTGCCAGTGTTTAAAAAGAATAAACAGGGTGCCTCTGATAACTATAAACCTTTCAACCTAAAATCAATCCTGGGTAAAAATAATGGGATGGCTGTTTAAGAATTCAATTAATAAAGAATTTAAGGAGGGTAATATAAAATACATGAATCATTGTAAAGCGGATTTGTTTCCAGTGGGGTCCTGCAGGAATTGGTTCTTGGCCTTATGCTAGTTATCAATGACTTGGGGAAAAAACACATGAAACTATTACTCAAAGTTTTCAGAGGACACAGATTGGGGTGATGGCAAATAATGAACAGGACAGGTCACTCACACAGAGTGATCTGGATCACTTGATAAAGCTAGATACAAGAAAACAATGTGCATTTCAGTATAGCCAAATGTAAGTTCATACATCTAGGAACAAAGAATGCATGCCATAATTACATGATAGGGGACTCTATCATGGGAAGCAGTGACTGAAAAAAATTGGGGGTTGTGGTGGATAATCAGCGGAACATGAGCTTATAATGCAATGGTGCGGCCAAAAGAGCTAATGTGATCCTTGGATGTATAAACAGGGGAACAGTAATAAAGAGGTTATACTGGTGTGACTGCTAGTGGAATACTGTGGCCAGTTGTGGTGTGCACAAATCAATAAGGAAGGTGAACCATCAGAGAAGGTTCAGAGAAGAGCCCCCAAAATGATGAAAAAGTATAAGAAAACATGTCTTGTAGTGATAAACTCAAGGAGCTTAGTCTATTTATCTTAACAAAGAGATGGTTAAGGGGTGACTTGATCATATAAGTACCTCCATGGGGAGCATAAATTTGATGATAGCGGATTCTTCAGTCTAGTAAGCAAGCGTTCCAATGGCTGGAAGTTGAAGCTAGACAAACTGAGACTAGAAATAAGGTGTGAAGTTTTAACAGTGAGGGTAATTAACCATTGGAACAATTTACCAAGGATTGTAGTGGATTCTCCATCACTCATAATTTTTTAATCAAGATTGGGTGTTTTTTTAAAAAGATATGCCCTAATTTAAACAGGAATTAATTCAGGGAAGTCCTGTGGCCTGTGTTATGCAGAAGGTCATACTAGATTATCACAATGGTCCTTTCTGATCTATAATCTATGAATCTTTCATTCATATTACTAATCTGTCATGAATTAGTTCATCTTTTAAAATTTGAGAGTTGTTTGAGTCAGCCATTTTACACAGTTTCACAGTATACTGATCCATTGTTTCTCCAGATTCTTGATTACACTTGTTGAACAGATGCTTTTTTGTATATGTCATTTTTTGTGAGCTGAAAATGCTTTTGGAGCATTTCTAAGATTTTACTTGGGTCCTCCAAAACTGCTGCTGTCTTTGGGAGGCTACTCATCCCGTATTAAACTGGACAGCCCTCTTTTTGAGGGGTTGGCCATCCTGTACTGGGGAAAAAACAGATGTGGTTTTGTCTGGTATTGGATGGGAGATGCCACTCTGCCCCCTCTGGATCTTAAACATAGCATCCCTGAGGCGGCATGACCTCACATACACAGTGCATATGAGGCAGGCCCGTGCCATTCCCAAAAGGCCTGGAATGTCCGGTATTCCAGAAACATGAGAGTTGCCACCTTAGCTGCTGATATATCCAGATGCTGTTGGAGCATGTATGCCCACTGGAGTTAATAGTATGGACTCCCTTATTTTATTTTCCTTTTTATCCAGCCCTATTGCCATTATGTAGTTTTCCCATTGTGATCTAAAGAATATCCAATTGCTAAACACATCTCCTTTGATGTCCATATGTTCATGGACAGCAATCTTGTATGCCTCCATGATTCTTGAGAGAGATAATAAGACAATAGGTATAATAAGAGATAATACCTTTTATTGGACCAACTGCTGTTGGTAGAAGGTCAAAGTTTTTGTGCTACACAGAGCTCTTTGTTTTCTCTCTGGTGTTTTTGTTTTTGTTGTATTTTATTGATTGATTGCAATATTCTTAGGATTTGATTTCACGTAGCTGCAAGAGCCGACTCGCTTCTAATACCATTTTCAGTGTTCAAGTATTAGTGAGAGAGCACTAAGGCACTCCAACATTCAGACATCATTCCTTCCTCCACATACACTGTCCTCTCTCATTAAGCACTTCCTGAAAGTAAAGTCTTCCAAGTGTTTATCTGTACTAAGAGATGTGAATATTGTTATGCTAATTGGCTTCTTTTTAAAAAAAATCTTTATTCAGATGCTTTGCAAACAGGTGGATTTTGTTCGTTAAAGAAAAAAATGATCTCCGATGAAGCCTTAGTTTTCTCAATTCTGTGTTCTAATATTTGGCCCATTTTTGTCTTTAGCAGCAGCAGGAGGAAACGTGGCATTTCAAATTGCCTGACTGTGAATGGCACTTTTTTTCAGATTAAAGGCTATGTGACTTTTTTCCTTTAAACAAGATTTCATGTGTCAGAACAGTTTTCAGTGGAGCATCTCCCCACACTCCGTCCTGCCAGACATTTGGAAGCCTATCTTAAAAGAGGCTTAACTTTTCAGACTTGCTGTTTTGTTTCCTTTGGAGGAGTTTGGAAAGATATTGTCAGCAGATTTGTAGGAAACAAAGGAGCATGAACAAGTGAGGGGATAGAGTGTTGCCAAGGTCTAGTACAGCATCTTAGATCCCTATTCAAAATAATTCAGCAGACATGTGAATGCAACATTCATAATTAACATTAAAAATCCCTTTTTATATTATTTCTGTTGCTCTTTCTCCACTCATTTGTCACAGTCATTCAGCTTGCAAGAAAAAAACTCTCAAACTTAAGCCAGGAGCCACTGAAGAAGGTCTTAAGAATTCAGCACTCAGATTAGAAGCATTAGTAATTATGAATGTATATACTTAAGGGGAAAAAACAAGAATTACATTGCAGAATAGCTGTAGTTTATAAATTCCTATCCTTCACAACTGCTAGTTTTTCAAGAAGTATTTAACTTGAAAAGATAGAAAAAAAAGCTAGTAACTTTATTACTAATTAACTAAAATATAAATGTTATTTCAAATGTCTTTCATTCCGCCACATAGTCAAGGTCTGCCCAGCCTCAGGCAGGTTGCAGAGCTCATGCATTTGAATGACGGTGGTGTATAATGTGCTGTGGGACCATGGCGTGCACATGTAAAAATGTGGAATGAAGAACCTTTTGTAATTAAGCATGTGGGGAAAAAAACCCCAACTATTTTTTTTCAAATTGAAAAGGTAGCAGATTTAGGTGGGTGGGAGCAGCCATTTAATTGTGTTCAGTTCTTATGCAGAAAACTCACTTGGTGAATTTCTCTGTGTGTGTGTGTGTGTGTGTGTGTGTGTGTGTGTGTGTTCCATTTACTGTGCCTTTCTTATTATTATGGTGTTTGCTGTTTTGTAAACAAGAATTTTATTTTCCAAGTGTTGCTCTAGGGCTAGATTGTGACTAGACAAGAAAAATCTTTCCTCTGACCCCTTGCATCTCTGTATAGAGGCTAATCACAGTCAAAGGCTTCATGAGCACAGGAGGACTGCTTGAGGCTAGTACTGACAGGAGTGCTAACCTCCCTTTAGATGGAAAGGCAGGACCAGTACAGATGGCTAGCACCGGCAAAGGTGCATGCGCTGCAGTCCTTTAAAGGGTGTAGTAGGGGCCACTGTGGAGGCAATTCTAGAGGCACTGATGCGGAGACCTGTACAATGGGTGAAATCCTGACTCCAGTAACATTAGTGGGAATTTTGCCATTGACTTAAATGAGGGCAGGATTTCACCCAATGCTGCTGGTAGCTCCTGCTAGGGTGGTGCACCTCTGTACCCACCTATCCCTACAGCAGGGTTGTGGCTTTACAGCCACTGCCACACTCTAGCCCGTAATCACAGCCCATCACAAGTCTAAATGTGCTAAACACTAATAACACTTGTTAGAATGCCCACTAAATTTCCCCTACATAGTCAGACTCCTGTTGTATGGTGTCATTACATAAATAATCCCTAGACGACTGTTTTCACTTACAGACCTGTAGCAGAAGGCTAAATGTGAGAGGCCCAGTAGCGTGCAATTTCAGACTATTTTTTCTGTCTACATTATAGCAGACTAAATATTGAGGGTAATTTGGGGGCTACAAGGCTTCAACCAAAAACATTCTTTGCAATAAATTATTTCCGTTTTTTCACTTATAGAGACTTGGAGGGTATTTTTTTAATTCCTATGTGTCTGCTCCTGCATCAGTTTCCCATATGTTAGAGGCATCTCGGTTTATTAGTCAGCCTAGGTCAATTGAGATTTGCTGTGTTTGCTTTCATAATAGCTGTGTGTACTATATACTTCTTGAACTGGAAATCACACAATGCTTCTTATTTGCCTTCAATCATTTGCAGATGCAGAATGGTCAGATCATTTCCCTTTAAATTGACCTAAGGGATTAAAGGAATTCAAAGGAATTTCCAACTAACTAGTGCCTCTGCTTTCCCTGACTTCACTTCTTGAGCCTTCAGGGTCATAATCTCTAGTAACGTAATCTGACTCTCCCTCCACCTGATTTGTTCACTTCCTTTCCTTAGCTTGCCTTCAGAGCAGTAACTAAATAACCAGGCTCGACTCTTGTGTTTTTTTTCTTTTCAATTTTTTAAGCAAATATTTGTGTGAATTTAGTGCTAGTGAAAGGTGCTGGACTGATAGCCCCGAGACAGTCTGTTAACGTAACTGGTATAGTACAAGGAGCTAAACCATGACCCGAGGAGAGAACATTAAATGGGACCACTAGCAAAATACAGCACTACTCAGTGTGAGCAATAGAATCAGACCCTCAGAAATTATTGTCCAAATCCAACAGGAAGATGGGGCACAGTCTACTTCCAAGCATAGATGTAAAATGGCAGTTGGGCACCCATTACAATTTGAATAGCCAGGACGGGCCTAGATGGTGTCCCTAGCCTCTGTTTGCCAGAAGCTGGGAATGGGCAACAGGGCATGGATCACTTGATGATTACCTGTTCTGTTCATTCCCACTGGGGCACCTGGCATTGGCCACTGTCGGAAGACAGGATACTGGGCTAGATGGACCTTTGGTCTGACCCAGTATGGCCGTTCTTATGATATCAAAAAACAGTGAAGTGTCCAGTTGAATACTAAATCTGCACTCTGTTTTAACAATCTGAGACGGATGCTAATGAGGAAGGATGTGGTTTGAAGAATTCATCTCCTCCATAAGTGCATCCCTCTCTCTCTCTGTGCTGGTATCACTTGGGTCTTTCCAGGAGTTAGTTTCAGTCGGTGGCTCTTCATCCAGTTGCTGATCTTGGCTTTGCAGTTGTAGGGCTTGATCTGGTCTTGTTCCCAGTGACTCCATTAGCCATTGCAGTTTTTTCTTTTTTGAGGCTGCCATCATGTTCTCCAGAATCTTAACTTCCATTTTAAAAAGTGAAGAGTGCTGGTTGAAAATTGTAAGATAGCGAGGACATCATTCCCAATCTATTCTGAATGACACTTCATTTTGGTCCTATGAGTGGATGGCAGCTGGTTACCATAATTTATTTTATTTCCTCAATTTGACCTGTGAAACAAACAAACCAGAAAGAAGGAACAGAACCTGAGGGACTTTTGATCCAAGAGAAGCCAAACTCTCAGAGCCCAACAGAACTGACTAAGTGGGGGATCCAAGCCCAAAAAGCCCAACAGAAGCCAGCTCAGGAGCCAAGTTTGAGTACCTCAGCAGAGCCCATAAATCCCAACAAGAAGGAATCAAACCCAAGATGCTTGGCAGATCCCACAGCAGTATCCAAACCCCATTGAAGGGGAGCTAAGCCTAAGAGCCAGCAGAGGATTGTGGTAGTTGTGCGGTTACTTGATTGTGACAATCAGTCCTGCCTTGGCTTGTTATCGCTGGAAAGTAGGAAGGGGGAAATGAAATTGCAAAGCCTGCACAGCAGTCTTTTTAAGTTTCAATTTCCTGTTTACTTACAATTTCCCGTTAATGATGTGTCCTGTCCTTCATTTGTTGCTGCTGGGAGGAAACGAGGGGAGAAATTATCTAAGTAATTATCTGAGTTTAATGAGAACTTTACTGGAAAAAAAGTGGGGAAAAAAAGGCATCTCTTGCCTTTCCACACATCCACCTTCTCCAGCCATGAAACAGCAAGTTACATCATTGCATCAAACTCAAATGCCTGAATTACCCTGAGGGCATGAGACAGCTTCTAGTAGCTTATGGAAGTCTATATTTTCAGTTTAACCCTTTCAAGAATGTTCCATACTCTCAAGGTTTTTCAGCCCAAAATATGCTCATTCTTGATATTGATTTTATTTGGAATTTCTCATACTCTAAACTTTCAAAAGGCTTAATTGTCAGAGCCCTTACTCTGCCATGCAGGGAGAAAGGCCATTGTTACTCCCTTGTTCAGTCCTACTCAAATTGTGACTTCAGCTCAAGGTGGAAGTGCAAAAGCTTACTCCCCTGATGCCACCTTCTGTGAGGAGTGGGAGGAGCATTTGCCTGGTAGCTCATATAAGGAGGAATAGGCTGCATCATGAAAAGGGTTGAATTAATTTACTCACTCCCTCCTCAGAGCAAGAGGGAGAGGAAGGGCAGGAAAAACTGAAACTAAGCCAGAACCCATTCTCTTTTCTGGGGGATTGTGCAGCTGTGCACCGACTTTACTTGGAGCAGATTGGAAATTTACAATCTAATCCAAATCTTTCCCCCTTCATGTAGCTCTTGATAAAATAGATAACTTTAACAGTAATCATAAAAAAATCCAACATAGAAGGTTCAGTGCCATTCACAATCATAGATTCACATTACCCAGTCTATCCTCCTGCCGATGAAAGATTGTTCTCTATACCATATTCTGCTCTTTTCTTTAAAATGACTCAACAGGTGGTGGTAGTTTCCATGAGTTCCTCTGGGAGACTATTCAATAGCCTTAAACCTCAGTGTTAGAATATTTTTTCTGATATTCAACCTACATTTATTTTGGCTTTTTTCCATTCTATTACTCATAGTTATACCCTCTTGGACCAAGCAGTTCCCCAAGTGTTCATTCCACAGACGTCTGTGCAAATCCTCTTATAGATTAACCCCTCTCCCAGTGAGCCATTGTTTGTTTCTTTCTGTGGATGATCAGAAAGATCTCCAAGGATCACTGATGGGTTTTCATAGATTCGTAGATTCCATGGCCAGAAGGGATCATCTAGTCTAACACAGGCCATATAACTTCCCCAATTCATTTTGAACTAGAGCATATCTTTAAAAATCCAGTTTTAATTTTAAAATAGCCAGTGAGAGAGACTCCAGTAGGACCCATGGTAAGTTGTTCCAATGGTTAATTACTCTCACTGCTCTCCTCCCAGCCAGGGATCCAGAGGGCTGAGACCCCCAGACCACTGGCACTGGAAGAAGAAGAAATTATGGCTTTTTGTGTATGGTTCTGATAAATGCACTGGCCTATTTTGTCACCACTGTTCCATTGCAAATCCATAGCCAGTTTGCAGTTTACTATCACTCTTCACTGTTGGTCTTTTTCAGCATTACTACTTTGTAAGTGTCCCCCTCCTGCTGAATATCCGTGTTTCAGTTTATTTTCCCCAGGACACATTAGCTTGCATTTTTCCAGGTTGAATCTCATTTTGTTACTTCCTGCCCATATTCTGAACCCTCTGGTCTCTTTGTTTAATAATAAAACAAACCTGTTCACTGGCGCTATGAAAGGAGAGATTGTGCATGTGCAGGCTTATTTTTATTGAATCACAGTGAACACTGCACCTTGAGGGGAGGGCTTTATTACATTTAACTACTTAGCCAGGATTTATTAAAATAAACAGTATAGGAGTCAAGATGGGTAAGACTTTCCAGTTGGGATTATTCTGTAAAATAGTGCTCAGAATATTTGTGGATTCTTGGGTTATCAACTTGTAGTTAATGTGAATTGTGCTTTTGGTTTTTTCTCAGTTTAGGTTCATGTCACTGTCAGAACGCAATTGAAGTTTGTGAACTCACTCAGAGATTTACCATGTGACCTCATATTTAACACCCACTAGATCCTTTCTTCCCAAAAGTTGATATTGAGGCTTTTGGTATTTGTCCTTGATTTCAGTTCTGATCGGGCCCTTTCTTTCTTTTGCATGATCTATATGATGTCTAAGCTCCAGCAATAATACCAAGATCTAGAATGCTGCTATTTCCTAGAGCTGGAGTGAACAGCAAAGTCAAGTCCAACCATCTAACTTCCAAATGTTTTTGGAGAACCCTGATTGCCAGTCTCAAGGAGGTCAGACTAGTGATCTGGTGGTCCCTTCTGGCCTTCCTGGGCATTTCCCTTGGCCCCCAACCTCCAGGAGCACCAGAACCTGGGGGAGGGGGGGAGGGCACTGGTGCTGGAACTGTGGCCCTGCTCCTCCTCTTCCCCCCTGGGGCCCTGCCCCTGACCTGGCTGGAAGATGGAGGTGGGCTGTGGTAAGAGCTGCCTAGGGAGCATGGGGTTGCTGTGGGAAGCTCTGGATCTCCACCTGCTCTGGGCTGGCATGGCCCTCCCACTTTTAAAAGTGGGGGGACATGACCACCTGGGACCTCCCGGTTCCAGCACCCCTGGGTCAGGCCACTGGTCCCCCTAGAAGAAAACAAGATAAAGGTTGTGGGACTGGGGGGCAGTGAGTTTGCTAAACACCCATAATTCCCTTTGACTTCAGGAAGAACTGTTGATTCTCAGCAGTCATTAAAATCAGCCCTGATATGAAAACAGTATGGTACAACGGATAGCAAACTGCATATCTGAATCAACAATAAAAGAATTAACATCAAGGAGGGCAAGACTGGACCCTGAGTTTCTTGTGAGGGTTAACAGGGTCTGCTTTCTGTTTTTATGGTATTTTTTTTTCTGGAACTATGCCTTATTCAACAAGTCCTCATTTGTGTCCTGCTGAACTCCAGAGAGACACTCCAGCTTTAAGCATATTAGAGATTATGCAGTGTGGAGGGAGATGGGGGAAACTGGATTTCTTTACTGAAAATGTGTCTTCCTATCAGATCAGATTACTCAACATTGTTTAAGAAAATCACAGGGAATCAGCTCCATATTTTTGTCAGTTCTTTGAGTTCAAAACCTACCTCAAGTTTGGACCAGTTAGATCAGAGGTGGGCAAACTATGGCCCGGGGGCTGCATCCAACCCTTCAAACATTTTAATCCAGCCCTCAAGCTCCAGCTGGGGCTTGCTCCACTCTGCACATGATGGGGCTCCACGCGGCTCCCGGAAGCAGTGGCATGTCCCCCGCTCCGCCTCCTATGCATAGGGGCAGCTAGGGGGCTCTGCACACTGCCCCCGCAGCTCCCATTGGTCAGCAACCATGGCCAATGGGAGCTGCAGGGGCAGCGCCTGCAGATGGGGCAGTGTGCAGAGCCGCCTGGCCGCGCCTCTGCATAGGAGCTGGAGGGAGGACATGCTGCTGCTTGAGGTAAGTGCTGCTCGGAGCCTGTACCCCTGACCCCTTCCTGTGTCCCAGCCCCAGCCCCAGCCCAGAACCTGCACCCCCAGCCGAAGCCCTCACCCCCTCCCACACCCCAACCCCCAATTTTGTGAGCATTCAATTTCCATACCCCAGATGTGGCCCTTGGGCCAAAAAGTTTGCTCACCCCTGAGTTAGATTATAATACAAAGTTAAAAATAAGTGCTTTGCCTTATATATAGAAAGGGCAATAATTTTAATTTCCATTATAACAGTGTAAGGTTAAAGGAATTCCTCTGTTTTTCTGGATTCAGACTGGTGTAACTGATATCAGAGTCCAGGCCCAGGATTTTTTTCATAGCCTAAGGGGAAAGTATTAAGAGTATTTGAGAGTTTTCTGCAATATACAGTGCCTTTTGAGTTTGAAATGTAGTTGTCTATGTATACATAGGGCTATTGCTGGGTGAATAATGGATTTTCTGGTGTGTTAAATGTGTTAAAATATCATTGTGCTTAAACAAAACATTTAATTTCAACAACATTGAAATGTTTATTTTTTTATTTAGACATTTATTTTATTTTTTATTTTTAAACTTTAAAAAAAAAATTAAAGGAAATTTTAAAACAAAATTCATGTCAAACCAAAAAATTGGAATGAAACGTTTTTGGGAGTTTGCATATAAGGGTTCTCTTTGATGGCCAAATATGCATTTTTGCTGAAAAAAAGTTTTAGCCAAAAAAAATTTCCCACCTCTACATGGGACAACTTTATAGAAACAATAGCAAATAAATAAATAAATAAAATCTTGACTTCAAAGAACTGCAGACAAAATAATTTTTTACCACCACAGTGGTGGTGGAGTGAGGTTTAAATGGGCCTATTGCACGGGTGTGAAAAATTAAAAGTCACAACGGTATTACATCAAAATCGGAGCGCAAGCAAACCAAAATCAAAATCTGTGTTAGGGATATCAAGATTCACCATCAGGCTTGGCCTGCCTGCTCAAAAAGCTTACTCTTGATAAAGGAAAGAAAAAGAAAAACAAAAGTTGGGAGGGCAAGAAGTAAGGTTTGCACTCAACTCACATTCCATGTCACTAAACAGCTGCTCTAGGCTTTGTCTCATATTTTAACTCTATTCTTCTTTATTGAGAAATAAAAGAATGAAATGAGAAATCCATGCTGGTATTAAAGGAGGTGTAGGGTATATGTATGGAGAAACTTACAATGCTGACAATCAGCTTGCTTTAATGCCATTTAAATGTAACCACCACTAGCGAAAGGAAACAGGAATTATGGTATTCTGTTATGTGTGGCTTTCCCCTTCCCCCTACACACTTGTGCTCATTACAGCTCTTTCTTTAAACTGCTGGCTAGACAGCTGGCAGTGCCTCAGAGGAGCATTGACTAAGGGAGCATATAAATTACTGTTGCATTTTACAGCCAAGATAAACTCAAACTGCAGGGTTATAGCCTGTACTGACATAGAAAAAAAGAGAACCTAGCAGTCCTCCAGAAAGCAAGGGAAAGAGAATAAAAGAAAATGTATTTCAGTGAATCCAACAGTCATGAAAGCGGGGAGGGAGAATCCAACCACCCAAACCAAAAACCACCACTTACATGAAATTTGCCCCTTCTGCAGGTTCCCTTCTGAAGTGTTATATTACACAACTACAGACAATTAAGATTATTTATATCTGTGCTATTTATTTATTTGTTTATTTATTTATTTTTATTTATTTTTAAGTAGATTTAGGCTTCCCTGTACTGTTCTATCCCTCGGGACTGCCAAAGTTGGCAATACATATTAATGATTATTTTATCATTTTAAACTTCATTAGGTCTTTATTTGATGTATAATATATTTAATGTTTTAATTTTAAAACTTGCAATACAGATACTTTACTGCTGAATATTATACAATCTACCACATGACTATCTGGATAAAAGATGTTTTGTTTGTAGCTACTTTCCTTTCCTTTCTCTCATCCATTCTATACCCACTTCTGTTGTTGTGTCTACATGAAATCAGTCAACTATGGCGAGTTAGTATTTGGGGACTGTTGATGTTAAAAATAAATAAATAGGTTAGCACTACAGAGTTATGTTCACAGCATACACAAAGAGAAGCTAGATAAAAATATAAATACTCTTGCTGGAATGTTGCAATGTAACACTGCTTTATTTCTTAGAATAACACACAAAGCCCCCCAAAAAACACAGACAGAGAAACAGTCTGGCTGCTCCCTAAGAAAGCGAAGCACAACTCACCCCACCTTTAAGCTGGCACGTACCAGGCTGATTATGCTGGCATGCTTTGCTACAGATCCCCTACCTAGTCTGCAAGCAGGACCAGGAAATCCCTCCACCCTTAAAATAATAGTTTGCATTTCCAACACAGTTCTCCATACACCCCCGACAGGTACCTCAGTAGCTACCTATGAAACGTCATGTTCTTATCTCAATTACCCTCATCCTCTTCTCCTTCCCCATTTTCCCTCCTTCTTGGGCTTTATGCAAAGCCTGCTGAGGTTAATAGGCATTCAGTTTGTTCCGCTCTCTCGTTGTGTCTTGTATCAAAGTAGGTTGTAAGGTCATCAGGGTAGAAACTGTCTCTTCCTACATGTTTGTACAGTGACTAGCACAATGGGACATTGTTTGTGACTTCTAGGTCCTAACTCAGTATAAACAGTAAATAATAAGTGTGGCAATATCTCTAATGAAGAAAAAATTCTGCAAACATCTTCAGTGTAAATTTGAGTTTCTTGTATGGGTAAGGTCAAACCCTTTGGCCCATTATTTACAGAAAATGCAAGTGATGTATTTAGAATACACTGGACTTTGAAATAGTCCTCAGAGCTCGTAAACTTCTAGGGATGAAATATAATTTCAAACAAGCTCAATTTAATTATACTTAATTGATTAGCTATTGCCTTTTTATAGGAAAAAACAATGTATGGTTTCTTATTTGGGTTGTTGCATTTAATTCAGTATTCAATCAATTAGTAGTGTGTGGATTTTGCTTTGTTTATGGTACAGAACACAAGTTATTTTAATTAAAATATGATTCTTTATTGTAGCCAGCAATGTCAGATATACTATATTAAGATATTTTTATAGCCCTTACATCCATTACTTCCTCTCCTCATACCATAACCAATTTTCCTTGAGAGGTGTGTGTAGTTGGTGAAACAATAAGAATCTGAGAAAATATGCTGCAACCTGGTTCATTCCCTCAGGAAACACTACTTGAGTGGCAAAAGATCCACAAAATAGGAATTGGACTTACTTTCAGAAAACCAAGGATTTAAGCACAGTGTGTGGTATCTATTACTGCTATGCTGCAAGGAAACATAAAGAGTAAGGCTTTATCTTTCAGCCTGAAACCTTGGAACCTCTGGGAGTGCACATTCTAAATCAAGACTCAAAACATTTTCACAGCACAACTGCAGATTGAAAATAAGGATTGTACTATGCAGACAAAGATGTAGGAGAAGAGCAAATCTGAAAAGATTAAAGCATACCCAGATCTACCTTGTGCCTTTTCTAAATGAGAACCATATTAATTTATGGTGACTTTATTTGGGGTAGAAAGGACAGCTCTTATTTATTTATTTATTTATTTATTTATTTATTTTTTACAGCAACTATCTGCTTGTTGCTTTAATGGAACATCGATACACTGGTATATGCTTCAGAATCATTACAGTGAGCAGAGTGTCCTGACAAATGGAAGTGAAGCAAAACATTTTACACAATCTCTCATCATTGCAACACACTTTTAATAATTGAACTGCATATTGTAATAAAATATTACAGAAATGAGGGTGGAGGTGGTTTATGGTTTGGTCTGAAAAACCAAAAGGAGGCTCGTTCAGATCAAAGTCCCAATATATCCAAACTTGAGAGGTGGCATTAGGCTAAAATCAGAAGCTTTTCCTATCTTTAAAAAATGCAAAGATCCCTGCACCTGGTAGTGATGTTTAGCTCTTCAGTAGGGACAAGGAAAAATAAGTGCTGTGCAGACAAGTAAATATGGCAAGGGGCTTGTTTCTGCAAGCTGCAGAACACAGGGTCCTCAGTGTAAGCTAAGTGTGCTCAGCACTTTGCAAGATCAGCCCCATGTTTTTTCCCCTTCAATAAGAATTTCCAGCTTCCAGTACAGTACTAGATTGTTCAATCTTAACTAAATTATCAGAAGTGGTTCCAACACCAAACTGAGTTTGAAACAAGATCCAAATATCAGAGGGGTAGCCGTGTTAGTCTGAATCTGTAAAAAGCAACAGAGGGTCCTGTGGCACCTTTAAGACTAACAGAAGTATTGGAGCATAAGCTTTCGTGAGTGAATGCCCACTTCATCAGTAGTAGTAAAACACGCCCTGCAATCCATTCCATAGCTTTGGATCACAACACTGAGGGCTTTTGTTTCAGAGTCTGGTTGTAGGCTTTCCCCTTGAACTCTTCTACAGTTGTCAGTCTGCCAAGATGAGCCTGGGGAGCTCCAGGCTAGGGTGGGTGCACTTGGAAAAAGTCCTGTCTTTGCAACTTAGCTTTTACTTTTGACATCTCCTTTAGATAGAACACTTCTGTATTTCTGCCTTGCAGCCAGAGGTATTAAGTTTTCACAGAGGAAGGTGTATATTTAATTGGTTATTTGGGTTAGAGTTGCAGGACTTTCAAAGAACATGTTTTGCCTTATAGTGTGGTGTGTTGGTTCTGCCCTCCTCAGTCACATCTAGGGAGGGTGCCCTATAATACTTTGGAACTAATATACAGCAGACTCAAGTATAATGACTGTTTTCAGTAACTGAAGTGGCATTATTTGACCCTAATTCTATATCTGTTCATACCCATAACAGAAAGGGCCCAGTTGTGCAACTGAAACTAAAACTGATGTTTGTGGGAATTACACTTGATTGGGACCTACTCCCAGTGAGTGTGGGGTCAGGCCCATCTTTTGCCTAAATGTACCACTTATGCTAACAATAGTTTAATTTCACCTGTATTATCAACTTCAGGAGTTCTAGTGTAGATGGGACATAATCCCAATGATATATATAAAATGATGGGGTCTGAATTAACTGTTACCACTCAAGAAAGATCTTGGAGTCATTGTGGAGGGTTCTCTGAAAACATCCACTCAGTGTGCAGCAGCTGTGAAAAAGTGAACAGAATGTTGGGAATCATTAAGAAAGGGATAGATAAGACCTAAAATACCATATTGCCTCGATATAAATCCATGGTATGCCCACATCTTGAATACTGCGTGCAGATGTGGTCACCCCATCTCAAAAAAGATATATTGGAATTGGAAAAGGTTCAGAAAAGGGCAACAAAAATGGAACAGCTTCCGTCTGAGGAGAGATTAATAAGATTGGGACTTTTCAGTTTAGAAAAAAAGATGACTAAGGGGAGATATGAGGTTTATAAAATCATGACTGGTGTGGAGAAAGTAAATAAGGAAGTGTTATTTACTCCTTCTCATAATACAAGAACCAGGGGTCAGCCAATTAAATTAATAGGCAGCAGGAATTAAAAACAAACAAAAGGAAATATTGCTTCACACAACACACAGTCAACCTATGGAACTCCTTGACAGAGGATGTTGTGAAGGCAAAGACTATAACAGCGTTCAAAAAAGAACTAGATAAATTCATGGAGGATCGGTCCATCACTGGCTATTAGCCGGGATAAGCAGGGATGGTGTTCCCTAACCTCTGCTTGCCAGAAGCTGGGAATGGGTGACAGGGGATGGATCACTTGGTGATTATCTGCTCAATTCATTCTCTCTGGGGCACCTGGCATTCGGAAGAGAGAATCCTGGGCTAGATGGACCTTTGGTCTGACCCAGTATGGCCGTTCTTATGGGCTACTAGCATTTTAAGCATCATGTCAAATAAGACCTGAACTCATTGGCATGGTTCTTAAAACTCCAGCAGTTTGTCTATACTAGGGCTGCCAAAGATATGTGTACATGGAAAAAACCAAAAACCACACAGCAATGAGTCTCAAACCTAGGTCTACAAGCTGGGGCTCATGCTATACCACTAAAAATAGCCACGTAGACATTCCGGCTTGGGCTCTGAAGCTCTGATTGGGGGGAGGGGGTGCGGAGAGGGGAGGAGGAGTTTCAGAGCTTGAGCACCAGTTTAAGCCGAAATATCTACACAGCTATTTTTACTGCCAGATCAGGAGCCACTCGAAGCCAAATCTTTACACCCAAGCTCTGCCACTCATTGCCGCACATTTGGGGGGGGGGGGGGAGTTTCCCTCATGCAGACATACCCCAACATAGCTAACAGTAGTGGTGCTATACCAGTGTCCGAAATGGTAGGAAAATTTTTGCAATGTTTCCTTGATAAAAGTTCTGCAGGAGTGTCCCCAAATTTCTATATATTATAACAACACAGAAAATGATTTTAAAATCTTTGCATACATTCTCCTCTTGATGTGCATGTAGTGTTAATGACAACTACCCTATATGTTTTAAAGGAGGAGGAGTGGAGAAAGAATGAAGATGTTGGAGTTGTCTATGCTGACTGCAGTTTTTATCTGTCACATTCACATCTTTATAGAAATCATACTCTATCTCTGGAGTGTTCTCTCTGAGTCCAGTACACCTCTAAAATTTTCTAAAGCTGTCATTGATGTGCTATGTTGCCAATATGTGACTGGGCATAAAAGCTACCTAAATACTGTAATCTATTCTCAATCCACAATAACAAAGCTCGTGTGTTTGCTTTCTGTCATGAATCATGATGTTGACAAGTACAGGTAAAGTCAGATTCATAACACTAAACTGAAGCAAATAAGAGTAACTTTCCTTTATCCTCTAAGGGCATGTCTACACTGCAGGCACTACAGTGGCACAGTTGCCATGCCATAGCTATGCCACTGTAGTGCCATAGTGTAAATGCTTCCTTCACTAATGGCAGAGGTTTTTCTGTCAATATAAGTAATCTACCTCCTCGAGCAATGGGAACTAGGTTGACAGATGAAATCTTCCCTTGACCTAATTGTGTCTACAGAGGAAGTTAGGTTGGTTTAACTACAGCACTATGGGTGTACCTTTTTTACACCCCGAGACCAATGTAGCTAGGTTGAAATAAATTTTAAGTGTAGACCACGGCTAGGGAACTATGTGCTTGTACTTCTATGGATGTGAGCTCTCATCCATTTGATTGGAAGGAAGTGTAGATTGAAAAATCTAATTTCTGTTTTTTTAAAACCATATCTGTTCCCCACTTTCTCTTGTCAGGGTTCTTTTATTTGAATTAACCTTTTGCTTTTCTCAGGAATTTGATTTGAGCTCTTCATATGAAGCAAAGTCCATAACCATAATAAAAATTACCAGTTTGGCTGTCAATAAGATATTCAAAACCCACATCTTTTGAAGTGCTAATATCTAACCTTACTTACCTGATAGGTTTCCTAGTGATAAAATAACTTTTGGTCAATAAAGAATAAATTTCTGTTAAATGGTTAAGCTTTAGCAGCAATGAATCATACACACTGTATTGTTCACTATTTTATTAGAATATTAGAATATTTATTGAAAAGCTCAGGAATTACATGATGTGTTGTCTTAAAATAGAATTTTGTACTCAAAGTGGTTTTCAAAAATTAGATTAGATTAGATTTATGCTATAACTTTTTAAAGAAAAAATGGAATCGAAAACATATATTTCCTTGTACTCCCCAAACTGGCGTTACTTGTCCGGAGTGTCCTAATCACTGGTCTAGGGGTATCTTAGGGCAGGTATCTCTCAGTTTCCCTTGTTGACGATGTTCCATTTTTTATGAAATACAGTAACTCCCCACTTAACGTCCTCTCGCTTAACATTGTTTCGATCTTATGTCCCTGCTCAATTACAGAACATGCTCCATTTAAAGTTGTGCAATGCTTCGCTATAACATCGTTTGGCTGCCTGCTTTGTCCACAGCTGGCAATCCCCCATCAGCTCCCCTACGCCCCCGCTCCCAGTGCCTCCCGCCTGCCGGCAGATTCCACGGATCAGCGCCTTCCCCCTCTCCTGCCTGCTGCAATCAGCTGGCTTGAGGTGTTCAGGAGGGAGGGAGGAGGAGCAAGGACTTGGCGCGCAGGCTCCCCCTCCCTCACCTGCCTCCCGAATGCCACAAACCAGCTAATTGCCACGGGCAGGAGGCAGGTGAGGGAGGGGGAGCCTGCGCGCCATGTCCTCACTCCTACCCCCTCCCTCCTGAACGCCGCAAGCCAGCTGATTGCCGCTGGCAGGAGCCAGGGGAGGGAGAGGGGAGGAGCTAGGATACGGCGTATGGAGTAAAGGGGGAAGGAGGGGGAAGAAGAGTCGGGTTAAGGGTGGGGGCTTGGGGGAAGGGGTGGAGTGGGCGGACCGAGGGTTGATCCCCCCCGCCCCTGGTGCTTGCAGAGTAGGGGAAGCTGCCGCTGCTGCTGTGCAACATGCTTCTCCTAGCCTACAGCACCTTCAGCCTCCTTGCCTGCCTCTTTGTCTCCAGTGCCAGTGGGCTGTGCCTGTGTGGGGTAAGGCGGGGGCACCTTCCAACTATAGTACTGTACTGTATGGCAAAAAAAAAATTCCCTGGAACCTAACCCCCCCATTTACATTCATTCTTATGGGGAAATTGGATTCACTTAACATCATTTCACTTAAAGTCGCATTTTTCAGGAACATAACTACAACGTTAAGTGAGGAGTTACTGTACTTAAATATTCTTTGGGCCAGAGAGAGAGAGAGAGAGAGAGTCTATAATGTGGTAGTTAGGGCACTCGCTTGGGGTGTGGGAGACTGAGGTTCTAGTCCCTCTGCTCCCCAGTGCATATTTATTTATACACAATGTTAACAGCCTCAACAGGAGAAAGCTCTCCCCTAGAAAACCCCATACGCCAGTGGTTAGGGTACTCTCCTGGGAAGTCCAAGTCCTGCCTCTATATCAGGGAGAGGCTGGAATTGAACCTGGATCTCCCTATATGCTGGGTCAACCACTGGTTGACCATATGGTTAGCCACTGGTCTAAAGGGGAGCAGTTCCTCCTCTGCATTATTTTGTGTGTGGCCTGATCCTGGAGGTGGCTTCTGATCATACCTACCCAGACCAGTTCCTGCAGGTGAGATAGGTGTGTGAATGGTAGATCCTCCTGCGACTTTGATGTGAGCTAGATGCTTTGGTGCCTAGATGGAGGCAGCTGTGCATATGCTCACTGATAGGGTTACCATAATTCAGGTTCCCAAAAAGAGGAAACTGAAAGAGGGGTAGGGGAAGGGAGAGCTGGAAGCAGGGGTACAGTTGGGGGATGCTATGGGGTCTGTGTGTACTAGGAGGGAGTACCTGGGGGATGCTGGAAATAGTATCTGAGGCCTTACTCTTGAGGTGGTGGGGACAGTGTTGCTCCTGTCATGATGGCAGGGAGGCTGATGCAGACCTGAGATGCAGTGCCAGCCCATCAGTCAGCACCTCCCGGTAGGGCTCTCCCCCTACCCAGGGCTGAGAGTCTGGGCCTGGGTGGACAGGATCCAACAGCTGCAAGGGACCAATCAGATGCAAGGGAGGGACTAATCAGGGCTCTTTCTGAGCTGCAATGTCTGCTCTGCAAAAAACAAAACAAAAAACGGACATTGTGTCTGATTTGAACAATCCGCCCGGACAAAGGGCGGAGGATCAAAAAAGAGGCAATGTCCGGGAGAACCCGGACGTATGGTAACCCTAGTCACTGATAGATTTTTAGGCACCTAGGGGACTTTTCCCTATAGAAATTTAGACACCTACAGAGTTAAGCAGCTACTAATTGGGGGTTTTGGACACCTGTTTGGATTTAAACCCCTAAAGTGGTAGTCAAATGCGCCCTGAGTTATCCTCCTTCCACTGTTTCCATAGAACTCACCTTTGCCAAAATGCCTACAAAGCACTCCATGGCAGCTAGTCAAGTCATGTACTTTTAACCTTGCTTATTAGCCAAATCATAATAATCTCACCGTTACCTTGTGTCTTCCCCATCTGTCTGTATTCTTCACCCAGGATGGCAGGGGAGGGGGATAAAAGGGAGGGTCATCATCTACTTAAACTATAGGCTCTTTGGGGCAAGGACTCTTTTCAGTGGGTGTGTACACTGCCTGGCCCAATAGGTCACTACTCACTGCTAGCTGACTGGGACTTTTTGGTGCTACCACAATACAAATAATAATAATAATAAAAGGCCTCCAAGTCTCTCTCTATATGTATCTTACTAAACTGAGTAACCCTGATAATTAAATGATGGCTATTTCCCCCCATATACTGAGAGAAAGTTTAGAGGTGGACCAAAGAGACTGGATTTTAGTTTTGCAGAACTTCATCCATTTGTGTTTGCAAAGCCAACACGGGTTTGGTTCTGGGTTTAAATTTTTCTGCATCACCTAAACTTATCTTACTCTAACGTATTTTTTTATTAAGAATTATTATAACAGGAGATCTGTCTTGGTCTTACCCCGACCTTTACTCAGTGTTCAGTGTATTAGGTCTATTTGGATTACTGGAGTGAATGCAGCTGCAGTTGCAAGTTTAGCCTTGAGACAGAAGGGTTCTGAGGAAAGGTTAATAAGAATTAATACCCTAAAACCTAGTCTCATTAATTTAAACAGCCATTTTTGCTATTTTTATGTGAGATGCAAGAGATAGATATGGATGTACAATTACACAGCATAAATACAACATTTACGATACCATGTGTGTGTCTCAGTCATTTCTTATTGTAAGTAGAAGGATAAACAGTTGCATCAGGTATCATTGTGTGGCAATTATTAATAAATGATGATAGTATGTATAATACAGGATTTTTAATTTCAAGATAATGCCATACATGTGTCAATATGTGGTGAGGATATGGCCTTTTAAAACAGAGTCTTTAAGATAGATTTAAGATAAAAGAGCAAGTGGCTAGAGCCTATGTCCGTCAATCAATTCCTTGCTGATTTTCCTTTGAAAAGGAAATAGGATAGCAAGTATATAGAATGTGGAACAAATTACTGGAAGCATGGAGATAAATCAATTATTCACCATTTATTATAAAATAGCTCAAAATTTATAAATTTAAGGTATAATAAATTCCTTTACTCTAAATATTACAGACAGTTTTATTTTTGCCATTCTCGGTTTCTGCTGTTAACACAACTCGGGGGAGATTTTTGTTTAGAAAATTTAGTAGGGAAAATAATTCAATTCCATTTTAGATGACTTCATGCTCCCCAGATTTCGCTGTTCTGCAAAATTCCACCAGGATGTGAACATTTGAAAAAAGCCAGTTTTGTGTGAAGTGTGTTGCTTGTGCAGTTCTGATCAGACACTGTATTTTTCTTTTGTTGGGAGATATTAGTTAAAGTGGAGAAAGGGTCTTTATCCAGATCAGCTGGCTGCTGAAAAGCGTCTATGTACTTCTAATTTGTTATAGGAATAAAACAAATCATTCTTACTTTGAGAGAAAAATGGAAATATCGTGTCTGATACTCCAAATAAAGCTTGAGAATAGAGTGGGCTTGTTTCAGAGAGTCTTGTCTACTGATTGGTCATCTGCCACAGTACTAACTGCTGATAAACTCCACTGCTTGGAGAAAGGTAGGGGTGCATTGTGAGTTGGAGAATTTCTGAATATTTGTACAAGAAAAGGGAAATCTTTTCTGTTTCTAAGGACTTTGCTTTCCAAAAATTAATCAAGAAAGGGTTTGCTGTTCTTGAGCACTGTATCAGAAGTTAGCTTTTGATACGGAACGTTTTGTAATGATTAGAGCAGCGGGCAGGGAGCCAGAACTCCGGGTAAGGTCCTCACTCCCACTCTGGCCCTTTTACACTGGGCTAGAATAGTGTACAAGGGTCCCAAAAGCCTTGGTTCTTGCTAGGGGACGATTCCTCCGAAACAGGCTCTGCTGAGGACGTCTATAAACCTGCTTTTGGAGAGCTTCCTTGCAAGTCCTGGTGTAGGGGGCATGCCAGCAGGGGCATTGCTGTGAGCAGGAGCCAGAGGGGCCTGTTGGTAGAGGGTTAGCAGCATGCAGTGCGGTAGAGATCCCAGGCAGCACTGCAGCCTATAGAGCAGCCTCAGGAGTCTGCTGTAAATTAGGCCATTAGGGCTGTCTAATTGCCTGTGTTATGCTCTCCGGCCCCCAGAGCAGCCCTAGATCATAAGGGTACAAAGGCTGCTTAAAGACACCATAGTCTCCTACTGTCCCCTGGGTACAAGTTCTACAGTACATCTACATTTGAGATAGTTATAATTTCCAACTGAGGTAGATGTAAAGGCGCTAGCTTTGACTGTGCTTGTATGCTAAAAATAGAAGTGTAGCCATATTGGAGTGGACAGTTGGCCCTGTGAGTAAGTACCTAGAGTCTTGGGTGGGATTGTACTTGAGACAGCTATGCTTCCCACACCACCCTGGGCACGCTTCGATTTTTAGTGTGCTAGCTGGAGCAAAGCTAGTAGTGCACATATGTCTACCAGCTCGAGTGTAGATGTACACTGAGAGGTGCAGCACAGAAGCTCACTCCTGGGCTCCAAGTGTAACTCCATCACTGGCTCGCTGCATTGACTTCAATAGGACCACTCAGAAGCTTAAAGCACTTAAGTGCTTACATGTTAAGGGCCAGAGGGGGGATGCATAGTCTTAAAGTGAAGGACAAAAAAATCCTTAATGTGAGACACTTAGTGCTGCTGCAGGATTCATTCCTTTAGCACAAATAAGTTCTGTTATCTCAGGTCCATGATTCTTTATGTCTCATCTAAATAATTCTTAACTCTCAACATGAGGGGACACCAAATTTGTAGGTAACTCTGGTACTTGGAAGCTGAAATGATAAATGACTAACTGTGACCTTAGGAGAGTCAGTTAATCCTTTCTGTTCCTCAGTTTCCCCATCTCTTTTGAGGCTTAGCTAATGTTTATAAAGTGCTTTGAGTCACTGAGTTTAAAGCCGTATTTCCAAGTAATGATCCTTGCTGTTATGTAACCCAAGCAACTCAATGAAGAGGGAAGAAAATGAAAGGGAAGAAGTAAGCCAAAAGGAAAAGAATAGTGAAATTGAACAATCATTTATTGGATTTCATTTAAACCATATCACTTTTCTATAGGTCTTATTGAATCAGCTTGACTATTCCTCTGAAGGATAGATCGGTTTAAAAAGAGTTGTGGACTTATTTCGTTTCACGTTTTGAGAAGCCTTTTAAATCATAGTCTCTGTTTTCTACAGACGTCTAGAAATTCTAGTCTAGATGGTGTCAGCATTGATTTCTCAGTGTTCATCTGAAATTTGTGGTAGCACACAAGTGAACAATAGGCAATGACATAGAAGTGAGCAGCTTTGCAACTCTTTGGTGCAGGTTTTGTTATTCTTGGGATGTTGAATAGACAGTAAAACCAATCGGATAAGCATGGGGATGATGCCTGACTATGTGAAAAGAAAACAATACTGGGACATGAAAGCAAGAAATAAACTGTAAAGGGATCTTAAGAGACTTAATTGAACTTTTTCCGCAAAGAATTCCTCTGATTTATGATCAAATAAGAAAATGTCAAACAATGGCACAGTAAAAAGGGCAGGTGATTGTCAATGCAGAAATTATATTTGCATTTGCAGTGAGCTCTCCCAGTAAGTTATTAAAGTTCTGATGAGTGGTGTTGCCAGGAAGAGCTTTATGTGGAATAAGACTTTGTTAAAAGTATGTGTTAAGCACTTCCTCTTTTCATGTGATCCATGCCTCAGTGGATGTCATAATATTTAAATGGGTTGCTTACTGTTCAGAGTGTGTGAAACACACAGCTTGGGAATATACTTAGTTGCTAACCAGGCACTGACTTATATGGGCCCGTGGTGCCTGGGTTCCAGCAATATTGAGGGCCCGGGGGCCCAGCTCCACCAAAGTTTGGGGCCGAGTCTCTCCCCCAGCCCCGCCTGCTACCCCTGCGCGCCTCCCCCGGGCCCCAGAGCATCCGTGCCTCAAGCCGGTGGCTGCCCCTTGCAGCTCCGCGCTGTGCGAGGTGAGTGTGCTGGCGGCGGGGGTGGGGGTGGAGAGCCTCTCCCGGAGCTCACTGCTGCCGGCTCTGGCCTCCTCTCTGGCCCCAGCTCTGGGGCAACCTGCCTGCACCCCAAACTCCTCATCCCCACCCCACCCCAGAGCCCGCACCCCCAGCCAGAGCCCTCACCCACCCTGCACCCCAACCCTCTGCCCCAGCCCTGACCCCCTTCCTGCACCCTGAACCCCTCATCCCTGGCCCCACTTCACAGTCCTCACCCCCGCACTCCAACCCGTTGCCCTAACCCTGAGCCTCTTCACACCCCAAACCTCTCGTCCCCAGCCAGATCCCTCATTCCCCCACACCCTAACCCTCTGCCTCAGCCCTGAACCACCCCCCGCATAGTGAACCCCCTCATCCCCAGCCCCACCTTACAGCCCTTACCCCTGCACCCCAACACTCTGCCTGAGCCCCTCCCACATCGAAACCCCTCATCACCAGCACCACCCTAGAGCCCTCACATGTATACATTATTTTAAAAAATATATATCGGCTTACAAGGCAGGTGGTGGGGGCGAGACTTGGACCTGTTCTGGGCACCACTAAAAATTATACAAACCTGCTGCCCCTGGTTGCTAAGACAAGGGCAAAAGGCATTGAGTGAGTTTTCATGCTGAGGACTAAACTGCTGGATGAAAAAAAATAAGGATGGTGTTCGATACAGACTCTCAGCACTGCTCTCATGTCTTCAATAGATCTTTGTCAGGCACAAGATATCACAGTCCCCACAGTAATAATAAAGACAGCATGCCTCTTTTTGCGCACTCCTCCCTCTTTGAAGAATTATGTTTAGGAGCCAAGACTTTTGACAGATTTGACAAATGTTTATTAGTACTTGTCCAGGACAAATAGTCATTCTGAACATACTTAGAGCACTGCAAAAATACTTTTAAAAATCACAGAGGTGCATTCAGTTCCCATCAAGTGAGGATAGCCAATTTATCCTGCTGCATGGTTGCACCCACTAAGTGAGAGCCAAAGGATATCTTGGATAAAATGTCTTCTGGCCAATACAAATACATAGCCCACAAGTCTTGTTAAACAGCCTAATTTAAAGAAAAATGTCACCTAATTTTGCTTTTGAATAACTGATGGTCGCTGGACTCTAGACAAAAGGCCTGATTGTCCCTCTCACTTACATCAGTAAAAGTTAGGAGAAACCCCACTGACGTCCATGGACTCTACGGTGATTTAAAAATATTATAGCTGATAAGATAAACAGGACCTAAGAGCTTATGCACACACAATGCCTGATAGCCTCAATATTGCTATCCTTTTGCATTCCTTCTCTACGTAGTCACAAGGTTTCACAGTTATGTTTTCTTTTGTCTAAAACATCAAAATATATTCTAGAGATTTTTGAAGGAATGGGGGAAAAGTTGCCTTGAAAGATGCAAATAAAATAACTGAGTTTGAATACACTGTAAGCATTTCTGTTGTGCTTAAAACAGCTTGAGCCAAGAGAAATCCAGGATTAACTTTTCTGCTGAGGGTCATTTCAGAACGAAAATATGTTAGCCAAACCAGGTTACATGAGACCAACGAAACTTAAAAGAGAAAAGACAGATGGACTTTAGAAATAGAAAGGAATTGTCTATAATCTCTCAAACAAATTTTGAGTGCAATTCATTTACAAACTTGGAAACTGATGCCAGGGTGAGCTTTCTAACTTTTTGTGTTCACAAAAGGACCTTTTTCACAGTATGCAATTCATACAGAGCTAAGAAATTTTGCATAATGCAAGTGACACTTCTTGATCCATTTTCCTCTTCTTTCCCTTTCTTGCAAATTGCAGATGTTACATCTGTAGCAGTTTCCATAGAAACAGTCAATTTTGGACTCTTATAAGGGGAGAGGGGGGAGTAGCTTGGAAATGATTGACCAGGAAATGGATTTAAAATGAATAATTATTCAACATTTTAATGCTACTTAAAAAAAACAAAAAACCCACAAGTCATTAAAGTTGTGGCCTGAGATTTGGCAACTTGATTAGGTGACGTTTTCCACTGTGAAGATTCTGGTGAAGGAGCTGGGTACTAAATTTTAACACTAAAGGATCCTGGCATTTCTATAGCTGTTTTTCTTTCCCTCAAGAAGTAAATTTCCCACAGCACAGTCACATGCTTGAATTACCTGTGTAAGCACAGCTGAAGTGAACGGGGCATTGATAATTAATAATAAAGTATTCATCCATCTTTATTGTCTTGAAAATGTTGAGACTTTGAGATGATCTTTAACAAAGCAGACTATTTGGACCCAATCAGTGTTTCAGTCATCAACAGCAGTGCTTTATAGGGGGAAGTATACGTATTCAACTAAAGCTAAAAAGAAGATTGGCAACATTGTGAAACTTTACAGAATGCTAAAGAAGGTAGAGGACTGTTTCACAGTGTCTTCCAGCGCTGCTTGCATAAGCTCTCCCAATAGAGTGAATACTCACTAAAAATAACTATAGCAAACAATTTCAAAAGAAAAACAAAACAATAGAGGAAGAGGCAAGGACTTGATGGCTTAGCAGCAACTCTGAACCTTTCACCTTCAGAGCCATGCTAAATGTTCAACTTGAAGTTCTCAGGGAAAGTATTTTCTACTTGCAAATGGAAAGACCTTACCACACATAATTGGAAGTGATTTAAGATAAAGAGTTTTATGTGAGCATGACCCTTTTAACCTGCACATTTTGTCATGGGGCTTTTTATTGCTGGAGACATTTACTCCAGGCAACAATCTGTCTTTTTTTTTTTTCTTTTGGTAGCAGTGACATTTTTTCTCACACTGATATTTCATTAGGTTAAATATTTAACTTTTCTATAATTAAATTATTACACATGAGCTCTGCTGTGAAGATAATTTAATGAATCATTAAATAAATGTATTATAATATATTTATGTATATAATAGACAAAATATTCAAGAGCAGCAAGATGCTTATATGATCAAACTGATGTGGAACAAACATCACAAGCAAACTAAACACAGGAAGCAAACTATGTGGTATAACAGTAGCCACTAGAGTCAGTGAAGACCGATCCCTGTCATGTGACTAAAGTATTTGCCTTTAGAGCCCTGGAGCAAGTCATGTGACTGAGGCTAGGAAATAGATTTTCAGGTTCTTGCCAGCACTTCCGTTTATCAGGTCCCAATTACACGCAGGATGAAATGGCAGTTTCTGAAATTGCACCACCGGTACAGTTGGGTTTATAGTACCATATACTATACTTAAGGATACTTAGCTTCTGTTTGCACCATATCTGGACTCTGGATAGAGGGTTTCAATTACTAACTAAGCCAGTGCTTTAATCTTCACTAGAACAAACACTCTCCTAAACACAAGATTTAAAAAGTTATAAATAAAAGCTACAGATTACAGCTTGAAAAGGTATTTAGGCCTTAACCTGATATGACCTAGCTAAAATTCTTCAGAACAACTAGGTTGAGGAGAAAAATAAAATAATATGAAACGTTTATTTTGAGCAGAAAGAGAGATCTAAAAGGCTTTAATAGTTTTAAAAAATGGGGGAAAGAGAAATACCAAAAATGCAAATGATAACCACATTAGACTTGCTGGTGAAAAAGAGTTAAGTGCTTCAATTCATATGCAGCTTAGCAAATACATGAGCACAAATCAGTGCAGGGGGAAAAAATATGCTTGGAAATCCCTAGAGACTGACTTCACATTGCTAATTTACAACCACATGCTGCATCTGTCACTTTTACAAATCAATGAGAGTGCCTACCCTTTAACAGCACAGGGTCACTAGTAAAGGTTGCTAGTGTCAGCCATACAGACAAGACCTTTCAGAATGTCAAAAAAGAACCTTGGTGACGCACATTAACACCCACACGCTCCTTTATGTCACTTCCAATTTACTTTATCTTAAATTGTCAGCTAGCAAAACTCACTCCCATATTAATAACTAGAGGTTTGCATCCAAGCCAGGAAAAATAAACCCTGCTGATAGCTCCATGAGGCAGCTGGCTTGCTCTATGGAAAGCCAAAAGGGAAAGATACAGCTCTCAGTCTTAGTGGAGATTCTGCAACATCAAGAGAAACAGAGATGATGTAACTTGCAGATGGCATATGTATAGCAGATAGAAAAGCCTTTATATCAGATAGAAAAGCCTTTATATTCTGTTGCTTTCAGTAGATGCTGTTCAGTAAGAAAGCGATCCAGTTCATTTACAGAAGAAGATATTCAAGACCAGAGAATTTGGCCCAAAGCTTCCTCCCCCGTCCCCTTTCCAATTCGGAATTCTAGCCAGCCTATATGAGCGCAGATTTCAAAGTATGGAAGTACAGGAGACTCTCTCTTCCTATCAGTTACTTAACGTGAGAGAAACCTGTTACTTTGGAGCAAAGCTTCCCATTATCCTTCAAAACTGGAATCATATTGTATCTCCAACTCTCTGCCACTAGCACTACTTTTTGAATACTTCAGATTTTATATAAACCCTTAATATATGTAGAACAAACCCTAAGGAACTTTATAACTAAGTTGTACTCAGTTTTACATATAAATACATGTTGGCATGGGGAAAGGACTGAAATAGAGGCCTTTCCATGAAACACTGAGAAAAAATGAAACACACTTCTATAGTGATAGTACTGCAACATATTGACTCATTCACTACGGAATACAAATTTATGTGTTAGATCCTGGTTCTAAATCTAATCTTGTAGTGCTACTGAGTTCATTGGGAGATTTGCCTGGGAAATGATGGCAGGATTGAGTTCCACGTCGCTTAAGTTATACAAATTTAATAGCAACATATCTCAAGTCTGATGGAGGGAATGTTTAAAAGAAGTGGATTGTAACCACATCTGGCAGAGATGCCCAAAAATAATGCTGTTATGGAAATGATTTATAAAATTACTATGGAAGTTCTCCCTGTGGATATGTTGCTGAGTTCAGTAGGCTGGGGCAGTTTGTCTTCCAGAGCTGATAGCAGAGTAGGAAAAAACTTGTACAGTTTCTCTAGCTGACAGCCAAAAAAAACCCACTTTAGCTGCTCTCTATAGAATATGTTATGCCTCGTCACTATAGAAGTGGTTTGCAAGGGTATGGGTTGTTGTAGTAATGAAGAAATGTATGGATGTGAAGAACAATTACATTACCACTGTCTATCATGTGGATTCTTTTCCAGACTTTGCTGGAGAGATGGGTTGGACACAAGAGACTATATCTCTTCATTCCATCTTTTCTTTATAAGATACTGTTATCTTCAATGGTTTAAATTCTAGTCTGAGTTTCAGCTGTGTAAATCAGCAGAGCTATGCCAGAATTGTATCAGTTTTACAAAGCAGAGGTTTTGGCCAATGAATAGTTACAGAATACAACATATACATTTGGGGGTCAGTTTTGGTCCCTGCACCATTGCCTATAAACCACTTCAGTGGCATATAGGAAGCATAAGGGAGCCACAATGAGCCTAGGGATAATTCTTTCAACACAGAAGCAGCAGAGGGCCAATGTGCATGGTCCTAGGCTGTTCTCCTCAGGCTGAGGTAGAGGGAATGCAAGGGGCAGGGCTGGGGAGATGTCCATAATGCTCAGCAGTACAATAGTCAATAGGCAGCTATTGTAGGAGGCTACTATAAGTTAGAGAAGCCTCCTGGACTGCTCTAAATTAAACTGGAGCCCATATTGGTCCCTATAACATCCCAGAATCAGTGTGTTTGTTTGAAAGTTGATCTAAAGCTACCCTTCCGCGCTCCATTCAGGCTATATCTTCTGTGCTGTTCTTTTGAGGAATGCAGCACAGAATCATTCCCTGTATAGTGTAGTATAGTATGTTAATAACTTTCATTTCATATGTTTCATCTATCTATCATTATAGTGTTAGTTCATTTGTTTTTTATAGTAGTGTGGTAGGTGCTATGATGTGCTAATGCATTTCACACATATCTTTAGCCCTGCCTTGAGGAGCTTACAGTCTAAGAAGACAAGCAATCAAATGCAATTTTAAGAAAGAAAAACACCAACTATCGTCCTGCATCTCTACCCAGCCATTTTCTGATGATGATTATTTTTACTCATTTAGGACAAATTTTCCCACCCTTACTCATGTCCTCCTGACTTCAGTTGGAGTACTTTCACAGTAAGGTCCTACTCAACGTGGGTAAAGGTGACAGAATCTGGCCTTATAATACAAACTACACTGTTCTTTCTCTTGTGTGTTAAATAATACTTTTTGCAATAAAATAAATGAGGACATTTTCTCCCACAGGAAATCTGTACATCATCTCAAGTCACATTAAGCTACACCCAGTATGTTAGGAAACAAATACTAATGGTAAGAAGTTAAATATTTGGTTATGGCCAAGCGGTACTCAATGCAAATTGAGGGTGGGTATGCAATATTGGTTTAAGCTCTTGTGCCACTCTTATCCTGCAGAATTTATGTGCTGGACCACCCCCTTTGCACCATGTTAGAACATCCTAAAGGTTGCTCTAACTTTGTTTGCCGGCCTAATGGATCCCAGGGTTCAAAACTATAGCCATGAATTGGTATGGCACCGGAACATCTGGCCACATCTCTTGTACTCCATCAATTCCCCATTTTCCCTTTTACGCCAGCAGGAGAGAGGCAGCAATAAGAACCTCAACTCCAGTTCAGTTTCCTTCTGGCAGTGGGATAACCTTTCCAGAGACGGACATCCCAGGTTTGCACCACACAGAAGAGTCAGGTTCAGAGAAGCAAGCCCCTTCAGGTTACCATCTGCAAATATGCTGTCTTCAGTAACAATTCCCTTTGAATTAACTTTGTTAGCTCCAAGAGTTTAAGGCAATTCTGGCTTTTGTATTTTGGTCACAGATTTCTTTTAATTCAGCACCTAACAAAAAAGGGACATGATCTGTATTTCTTAGATCTCTTGCCTAGAGAGAATTGTACTTTATTGTTTTAGAACAGCAAGAACTGGGCCTGTCTTTTTACTTAATTCAAAGAGCTCCACGGGTTCTCCCTGTTCCCCCTCCTCCACCTTCTCTCTCTAGTTTTTGATGTTCTCTAGAGAATATAAGCGGGTGAATAATATCATGTTTTTATCTGGGCATCATCCCCGCTCAGCATGATCCCACAGAAGAAAATGGAAAGAATAATCCACTGGTCAAAGAGCTAAAGGCTGAACTTGATCCATAATTAAACAATACTTTCACATGGCTGAGCAAAGAGCAAGCAGCTATCGCTACTCTCTGATGTTCTTTTAGAAGTCTCATCTCCATTTGAAAGCTTGCCTTAGAAGCCGTTTCCCCCCGCTAGCTTCTTTGGCAAGTATTTTACATAATGCCCCAGTTATCAAAATTATTTTTCTTCCTTTACATGTCTTGGACTTTTTCATACAGTATTATAGCATAAATATAGTGAGAATACTCTTAATTAAAACTACCAAAGATACTGCATTAATAATAAGGCAAATCCTGGATTGTCCTCCCCTCACCTCCACTGTGAAGCCCCAAGGGAGGGGGCTGAAGAAAAGGAAATGTGAATGAGGAATTCTCCAATATCATTCATTGAGGCTGAGTTTGGGTTGGCTGGTTCTCCTAGAACAGGCCATAGAGCTCACCCAGAAACCATGAAGATCTCCAGGGATCTGTGGAATTCCAGGGCCATCATTGTAGAGGCCTCTTACTTCCACCACAGCTGTGCCCTCTAGATCCAAATTCCCAGCCCTAACGTCTAGCTGCTCAGCTCCATTAGAGCTATGTTAGCAAGCATCACCATATGACTTCCCCCAGGATTCACCGTAACAGGAGATTCCTGCTACAGAGGTGACTCTGAGAAGATCATACAACCTCAGGCTTTTGTTAAGTTCTGTGGGGCCAGCGGGGGATTTTGTATGCCCTGGCCCTTCCATCTATCTTAGGCCTGGTCTACACTACGACTTTAATTCGGATTTAGCTGCCTTAATTCGAATTAACGCTTGACCCGTCCACACAACGAAGCCAGTTAATTCGAATTAAAGGGCCCTTTAATTCGATTTCTGTACTCCTCCTCGACGAGAGGAGTAGCGTCAAAATCGGTATTGTTAATCCGAATTAAGGTTAGTGTGGCCGCAATTCGATGTTATTGGCCTCCAGGAGCTATCCCACAGTGCACCATTGTGACCGCTCTGGCCAGCAATCTGAACTCGCATGCACTGGCCAGGTGGACAGGAAAAGCCCCGGGAACATTTGAATTTCATTTCCTGTTTGCACAGCGTGGAGAGCACAGGTGACCACAGAGAGCTCATCAGCACAGGTAACCATGCAGGCTGATAATCGAAAAAGAGCACCAGCATGGACCGTACAGGAGGTACTGGATTTGATCTCTATATGGGGAGAGGATTCAGTGCTAGCAGAACTGCGTTCGAAAAGACGAAATGCCAAAACTTATGAAAAAATTTCCAAGGGCATGATGGAGAGAGGCCACAATAGGGACACAGATCAGTGCCGCGTGAAAGTCAAGGAGCTCAGACAAGCCTATCAAAAAGCAAAGGAGGCAAACGGTCGCTCCGGGTCAGAGCCGCGGACATGCCGCTTCTACGCTGAGCTAAATGCATTTCTAGGGGGGGCCGCCACCACTACCCCACCTCTGACTGTGGATTCCGAGCTGGGGATAATCTCATCAGGTACACCTGATGATTCCGTGGAAGGGGAAGAGGAGGAGGAGGAGGACGAGCTGGCAGAGAGCACCCAGCTCTCCGTTCTCCCCAACAGCCAGGATCTGTTTCTCACCCTGACTGAAGTACCCTCCCAAGCCTCCCAAGCCAGCACCCAAGACCATGACCCCATGGAAGGGACCTCAGGTGAGTTTACCTTTTAAAATATAAAACATGGTTTAAAAGCAAGCATTTTTAATGATTAATTTGCCCTGAGCACTTGGGATGCATTCGCAGCCAGTACAGCTACTGGAAAAGTCTGTTAACATGTCTGGGGATGGAGCGGAAATCCTCCAGGGACATCTCCATGAAGCTCTCCTGGAGGTACTCCAAAAGCCTTGCCACAAGGTTTCTGGGCAGTGCAGCCTTATTCCGTCCTCCATGGTAGGACACTTGACCACGCCATGCTAGTAGCAAGTAATCTGGTATCATTGCCTGACAGAGCCTGGCAGGTGTTTGCTGGCATTCAAGCAACATCCGTTCTTTATCTTGCTGTGTAATCCTCAGGAGAGTGATATCGCTTAGGGTAACCTGGTTGAAATAAGGGAATTTAATTAAGGGGACAGAGGTGGCCGTTCCTACTGGGCTGTTTGCCTGTGGCTGAAAAGAAATCCTTCCCTGCATTTAGCCAAGTGCAAAGGGGGGGGGGGGAGGATTGGCCCAGAGCTTTTCGCGTTTTGCTAGCAGGGATCTTCCCTGATACCAGCCACGCGGTGGGGGGAGGGAGAAAGCACTCATCCCAGAGAATTCATGGCGGGTGGGGGGGGGGGTGTTAGTTTGGTTCCTGCAGGGATCTTCCCTGATACCAGCCACGCGGTGGGGGGAGGGAGAAAGCACTCATCCCAGAGAATTCATGGCGGGTGGGGGGGGGTGTTGTTAGTTTGGTTCCTGCAGGGATCTTCCCTGATACCAGCCACGCGGTGGGGGGAGGGAGAAAGCACTCATCCCAGAGAATTCATGGCGGGTGGGGGGGGGGTGTTAGTTTGGTTCCTGCAGGGATGTTCCCTGATACCAGCCACGCGGTGGGGGGAGGGAGAAAGCACTCATCCCAGAGAATTGGATGGGCGGGGGGGTGTTAACCTTCAGCAGCAGAAAACAAGCTAACAGGAAAACTGCAGCACAACGGGCTTTGCTTGGTATGTGGGAAAGCAGGGCGCAGAAGCCTAAAGACAGTGGCTTACCATGGCAGCATGCAAGGTGAATTCTGTTGCCCGGACCTGCGTCTGTGATCTCTAGCAGCAAAGCCACAGGCACTCAATATTAAGAGGCAAAATGCGACCTTGCACAGAAATCACATGTGCTATGTAATGTGAATAGTATACACCGTGAAAGAGTATAAGCATTGTTCTGAAAAATGTATCTTTTAAAAAAATTCTCTCCTTTTTTCACTCCCTCCAGCAGGTGCAAATGTTTCAAGCCTCCCTCCTCCTTCCCGAAGGCGATCCCAGATAAGGCGTCGTAAAAAAAAGACGAGAGAAGAGATGTTTGCCGAAATCATGCAATCCACCAGGAATGAAAGAGCTCATCTGAATGAGTGGAAGGAGACGGTTTGCAAGTATAGGAAAGAAGCCAGTGACCGTGAGGACAGGAGGGACCAACGTGAGGACATGAGGGACCAACGTGAGGACAGAAGGGACCAACGTGAGGAGAGGAGAGACGCTCGAGATGAGAGGTGGCGGCAGGAAGATCAGAGGAGTCGGGAAGCAACGCTGGGGCTGCTGCGTGAGCAAACAGACATGCTCCGGCGTCTGGTGGAGCTTCAGGAACGGCTGCTGGAGAACAGAGTGCCGCTACAGCCCCTGTATAACCCCCCTACCTCCTCACCATGTTCCATAGCCTCCTCACCCAGACGTGTAAGAACACGGGGGGGGGAGGCTCCGTACACCCTCCCATTCCACCCCAGTGGACAGCCCAAGCAAAAGGCTGCCATTTTTTAAACCTTTTTTTACTGGGCTTTTCCTTCCCGCAGATCCTCCTCCCAAACCCCACTCAGGTTCTGTGCCGCTACAGCCCCTGTATAACCCCCCTACCTCCTCACCATGTTCCATAGCCTCCTCCCCCAGACGTTTAAGAACACGGGGGGGGGGGGGTCCGTACACCCTCCCATTCCACCCCAGTGGACAGCCCAAGCAAAAGGCTGCCATTTTCTTAACCTTTTTTTACTGGGCTTTTCCTTCCCGCTGATCCTCCTCCCAAACCCCACTCAGGTTCTCTCCCTCTTTTTATAATCAATTAATAAAGAATAAATGATTTTTAAACAATGGTGACTTTTAAACGGGGGGAAGGGGGAGGGTGGGTTCCTTACAGAGAATGAGTCAATAAAGGGGGCGGGTTTTCAGGAAGGATAAACAAACATAAATTTCACACTGTAGCCTGGCCAGTCATGAAACTGGTTTTCAAAGCTTCCCTAATGCGCAGCGCTTCATCGTGTGCTCTTCTAATCGCCCTGGTGTCTGGCTGCGAGTAATCAGCAGCCAGGCGATTTGCCTCAGCCTCCCACCCTGCCATAAAGGTCTCCCCCTTGCTCTCACAGAGATTGTGAAGCACACAGCAAGCAGTAATAACAATGGGGATATTGGTTTGGCTGAGGTCTGAGCGAGTCAATAAGGATCGCCAGCGACCTTTTAAACGGCCAAATGCACATTCTACCACCATTCTGCACTTGCTCAGCCTGTAGTTGAACAACTCCTGACTCCTGTCCAGGTTGCCTGTGTATGGCTTCATGAGCCATGGCATTAAGGGGTAGGCTGGGTCCCCAAGAATAACAATTGGCATTTCAACATCCCCCACGGTTATTTTCTGGTCCGGAAAGTAAGTCCCTTGCTGCAGCCGTTTAAACAGATTGGTGTTCCTGAAGACGCGAGCGTCATGAACCCTTCCCGGCCAGCCCACATGGATGTTGGTGAAACGTCCCTTGTGATCCACAAGTGCTTGCAGCACCATTGAGAAGTACCCCTTGCGGTTTATGTACTGGGTACCCTGGTGCTCCGGTGCCAAGATAGGAATATGGGTTCCATCTATTGCCCTCAACCCAGAATTCCAAGGGGGGTGGAGACTGCGGGAACTATGGGATAGCTATGTAAAAGCTACCCACAATGCAACGCTCTGGAAATCGATGCTACTATGGTAGCTTGGACGCACACCACCGAATTAATGGTGCCTAGTGTGGCCGAATACATTCGATTTTATAAAATCGGTTTCCTAAATTCGAATTATATAAATTCGGATTAATCCTGTAGTGTAGACATACCCTTAGGCCAAGTCTATGCTAGAAAAGGTTTGTCAATCTTCCTAGTGTAGATGCATCTGATACCAGCCTCCCCTCTCTCTCTCTCTCTCTCTCTCTCTCCCACCCCCCACCCCCCAAAAAGGGCTTTTGCCAGGATAGCTTATACTGTTTTGGTGAGCACAATAAGCTATACCAGAAGAAGCATTTTTATGCATCTACCTTTGGGCTTTTACCAGTATAAAAACATTAACCAAAAAAAAATCAAAAAATCACATCATTCATTGACATTGCTATACCAGCAAAAGTTTCTAATGTAGAGCTGGATTTAAGCACTCGTATGGCCTCCATTACTGTAGTATATGAGTGCCTCACAGTCCTCAGTATATTTGTCCTCACAACACCACTGGGAAGTAGGAAAGTCCCATTCCTGCCTGCTCTCCAGCTGGATCCCTGTACCCCCAGAGCATACTCAGCAAAATGTGGGCAAGTCTGTGGGATTGACAATGTTGCAGAGAAGCTAGCCCCCCTTAGACCTCTGTGTGTGTGTGTGTGTGTGTGTGTGTGTGTGTGTGTGTGTGTGTGTGTGTGAATCCATTGATCGGGCACCCAATCCACCCCAGTCTTTACCCATTTATCATCCAGGCAAGTCCATCTGAAATCAATGACAGTTTTTGCTAGAGTAAAGTCTTTTGGATTTGGTCTATAAATAGTTCACGTGCTTTGAAGCGCTGGCTCATTATATAATATACCAGATAGCAGTTAAATCATAATTTCTCTGAATGTTTTGTTTAATTATGTTCCTTTATACTATGTGTAATATTGATTGGGGGGGTATTAAAAATATAGAGATGTGTAATTCTGTTAATTATGATTTTGTACCATCTCGCTCTTGAATATTTCGTTTGGAGGTATGTGAATCAATGAAAAAATGAGGTAGAAAAAGCTGTGGGCATGAACAAACACTTCATTTTTTAATAATCCCGACAGATATTCAATGCTACTAATGTATTAGCATACTGTCATTTCTGTCTGTTTCTTTTTTACTTGTAAAAAAATCTATTTGCATAATTATGTAGAGTGCAATCTCTTTCAGGTTATTCTTGGGTGCCAAGCACTTAGTACTGCACATTACGAAAGGAGATAAGCTTCAGTATATTCATGATTTGCTGTACCTGGAAACCCCTCAAAAAAAAATGGTGGTGGGGGGGAACTGATAGCATTTTCTATGCTGTTTTTAGTATATTTGTGAAGAATATAGCTTTAGGTTAAAATGATTTTGGATATTATAGTAACACTGGGGCTAAGCTGGAATTGTCTTATTTAACTTCTGAAACATATAAAAATGCATAAGCAGTGCTTATATTATATCTGTGATGAAGAAAACTTGAATGAAATTTAGACCTTTGGGGACCTTTGGTTTCCATTCTGAAAATAAATGAAGTATTATTATAACTATTTCCAAGCTGATCAGAACCTGAGCATGAAAGCAAAGGTATAAGAATCAAATAGATAATTCTCCTGAAACCTTGACTCAAATGAAAATACTCCTAGGAAATCCATGTATTTGCATTCAGATACTGCCCCTTTGAAGGTCCAATTAATATTTCCTGACAGTGGTTTGCACATGAATACCTTTTATGTAAAATAAATATGTGACACACTATACTTTGGGGGAGTGCCCTGTAACCCCCATATTCCTCATTTATATTTAATTGTGATATTGCATATAAAGCAGGTTGTGTGAGGTATCATGGGAAAGGTTATGATCTGCTGAAAGTCACTGTTCTATCTAAATATGTATATCATTAGTGCATATGAAGTTATGAGAATTGTGTTGTATGGTTGTCACTAAAATATGCTGTGGTTTTGGAAGCGCCAAGATACTAGCTCTCCAGAGACAATGACAAGGGAAGTAACCAACACCCGGGCGGGTGTCAAACAACCATTAACAGCCATTGTCCAGCAAGGGAGCTACAATTCAATGACTCACCTGCATGAGGCCAACCCAGGGGAATTGCTCATCCTTGCCTGAGGACTCACCAGTGCCCACCAGACATGCCTGGACTTGTGTTCTCCAAACACATGGGACTGAGGGTATAAAACAGAACAGAGGGGCCCCATGCTCGGCCTTTTCTCCTCCACCCCCCACCTATGCTGCAAGCAACAAAGACACTCAGAAGCCTGAAGACTCCAAAAGAGGAGACTGGCCCAGGTTTAAGGGACAAACCTGTATATTAAGGACTGCAATATCCAGTGGGGTAAGAAAAACTGCTCAATCTAGCTGTTAGTAGTGTTGTGAGTTTAGACTGCGTGCTTACGTTTTATTTTCTTTTGGTAACTAACTCTGACTTTTTGCCTATCATTTATAATCACTTAAAATGTATCTTTTGTAGTCAATAAATTTGTTTTACTGTTTATCTTTACCAGGGAGTTTGCCTAAAGTGTGTGGTAAATCTGCTCAGGTTTGCAAAGGCTAGTGTATATCCACTTTCTATTGATGAAGTGGTGAACCAATTAATAAACTTGCACTTCTCATCTTGAGCAGTGCAAGATGGTATATTCCTGAGGTACAGTGCTGGGAGCTGGGGGGGATTTGGCTCTGATGCCTTTCTCTGTGTGATTCATGAGTGGCTCTGGGAGTATTCATGTAATCTAGCTGGGTGTGGGGCTCCACATGCTGTTGTGCTGAGTGATCACAGTGCCTGGAGAGGGTTGCTGCTTGTCACTACAAAGCATTGTGAGAGCCAGCCCAGGCTGGGCAGTTAAGGGGGCACAGCGGTCCCACAGTCCCAGTCTGCACGCCGGGGATCCCGTCACAAAATAGTTCTTATTTTGTCTTATATCCTTAATAATTGTGTTCTGAGTAAAGTATTAAAGAATCCAAAAGAAAATTATGAATATTAGTAGTAGTATTTATTTGTATTAATATAGAACCTAGGGCCCCAAAGGGGCCAGTCCTAGGCACTGTACCAATGCATGGTAAGAAATACTCTCTGCTCTGAAGAGTTTACTATCTAAACAGAACAGGGAAAGGATGGGAGGGGTCCAGAAGTGAAATAACTTGCCTAGGGTCTTTCAGCTGGTCAGTGGCAAAGCCAGGAATAGAACCCATCTCTCCTGACTCCCAGAAAGAATGAGGCAGGTATGCAATCATGTAATTAGAGACTGCATCATAACGTGTGGCTGTGTGGACAATATTTATTCTGACATTTCCTAGCTTTTGAATGTTTCACTTTGCAACCTTAATATCTTTTATAGTAGTTTTTATATATAATTTCCTAGTCTTTTTTTTAAAGCAAGATGGAAAAATAGACATTCCATCATGTGGACCACATTGATTCCTGTACAGTTCATTAGCCTGTTTGAACCTTTAAATCTACCACACATAGCTCTGTCCCTTATGCTAACAGAGAGTGGGTTTCAGAGTTATTTGCCCACAGCAGAGGAATGATGAGACTCAGGAATCCTGTATATCCTGGACACTAATCTGGGTTCTGATTGGCATGTGCTTTAGTGATCGCAGACCCTTCTGCCCTAGCCCTTCCATCCTATCCTTGTTCCAGTCTCCTCCCACCCTCTCCACACACCCCTCCTTCACTCCTTGTCACAGTTTCAGGCTCCACCCTGACCCCTCTGAGCTCCTAATCCCAGTTCCCACCCACCACCACTCCCAGGCTCTTCCCCAAGTCTCCACTCTTGTGACACACAATCCAGGCTTGGCTCCTCTTTTCTCTACATTCCAGTCAGGCTGTTTCCTCCTCCTCCTCCTCCTCCTCCTCGCTGCCTGGGCACCAGCAGAGGCAGCATTGAGAGCACAGGAGAAATGGTCTCCCAGCTATCAGGTGCATGGTTGTCCCACAGTGGCCCCTAGCTTTGAGGAGAAGCAATTTCAAGGAAAATCCTGCTCAGCTTCTGCAGCCCTGAGATGGGGCATGCTCAAGGACAGAAAGAATACTCTATGAATGTAGCTACCAAACTCTGTCATCTCTACTGAGCATGTGAGAACTAAGATTTTCAGAGGCTAATAAATTGGCTAAATTGTGGCAGATTTTCACATGGAGAGCAAAACACACATCCCTGACACCAGAGAGATTTCCCTGCCAAATTTCAAGTCCCTGTTCAAAAGCATGGATACACTAGAGCTCCTCGATGAAATGGTTATAAGAATTTTTAACCAGGGAAAATTCAAGTATTTTTCCCTAGCCTCTTTATATATATATAGAGAGAGAGAGACACCCAGTCAAGAAAATTTCAGCCAAAACAGTTAAAGTTTGGCAAAGATATAAGCAACTGAAAACAAGGTCTTATAATGAAAAGTGTTAGGCAACCTTAATCATAGGCCTCATTATCTGCACAACCTATAATAACCCAGATCCTTGATATTCTTACCCAAATGCAAGCTTCCTTCACAAGGCTACAACCTGCGCTTCTGCGCTGGCAATGTAGCTATCTCCTATGTCCTGCTGTCATTGGTCCATCCCTACTGACACTTTCATTGCAGTGCTCTCAGCAGCCCTGTTCCCAAAGTTTCTATTTGTGAGCTGTGCAGCACAATCAAGAAGGCTGTCTTAGGCCCCACATTGCTAGGCACTGTACAAACACATAGGAAGCACACAAGTGAGTTTACAGTCTATGAGCACTATTGCAATATAAAATTATAACAATATGTTGACTTACCATGTAAAATCTAGCACTCGGGTAAAAAAGGTGAAAGGAAAGATAGAGAAATAACAGAAGAAGATAATTCACCACAAGTAGGACAGTTTGGCAAAGGAGCGAAAGCCAGACTGGATACTAATGAGGAGACCATGGAGGGGGGGGGGGGGGGCGGGGGACAGTGTTAGAAAGGTTTGATAGTCTAATCTTTTGTTTAGGAGAGGAAGACGAGAGATGACAATGTATCTAAGAAGAAGAAAGTTAAGGTAGGGAGAAATTTTAAGAGGGTTATTGGTGACGGTCATGAGAGTGTCGGTTGCAGATTACAATGAGTTTTTGATTAACATGATACAAAGGGAAAAGTTTGGCTGTCTCGAGAAGGAAAGTAGTAGGAAATAGATACAAGCTATGAGGTTCTAATGTTTGCTTAAAGGATAAAGTGATCTTAATTAAATGATTTTCCTTGATTTACATTGACTAATAATGAAGTTTTCTTCCCCTGACACCAAGGTGCAGTTTACAGTTTCAGTAGAACTCTGTGTTCAAAGCCCACTATTGCTTATCAGAACAAACAACAGTTTTGACATGATTATTTGGGATGTTCCACTTATTTAGAGTTGGATTTATTAATAAAGTTATCGATAGCATCAGCGTTTTCTTAGACAGCAAGTTAGTGCAGAGAGTCTATTTGCCTCAACCTAGTATTTAGGATACCAAGGGTTGAAGTTATATCCATTATGCCATGTTTGGGGAGAAGCCTCCTTGAGAATATCTTTTAAAAAGCTGGTTTCCAAAGGTGCTATTCTAGGGAGTTATGTCCTTGGCAAACAGAAAGGTAGTAAACAAAAGAGTCTTTGTTGAGGGAAGCATTGAATAGGCACTTAGGAGGCGGTTTTAGAGGAAAAGAGCTAACAAACAAGTTATATATGAATTGCTAGAAGGCATTTGGAAGAAAGGGGAAACCAGCAGCATATAAACTGGACGCACATAAACTGAGGTTGGTTGAGATGATGCAGTAATCAAATACTGGTTTCAGACTGGACAATTGAAATCAGTCTATAAAATAAAGGGTTTGTGGCTAACATAGGACAAATGGCCAGTGGGAGCTCCTGGCCGCTCAGTAATTTTGGAAGTTAACATCTAAATGTGAACTTAGGGGCCTAACTTTAGACCCCAATCTTTGAATATCTTGATGGATACTTTTGCTGAAATGCAACTAATCAAACCACCTTACAAGATGGCTGAAATGCATAACAAAAAAATACTGAGATAAGTGTAGAGTGGGCCCATTTAAAACATTCAGTCCTATTTCAGAGAAATTATGGCTTTCAGAGATATACCTTTTACTTAAAATGTGGAATACCACAAGCATTTGTAACTCTCTCAAGGACCAGAATTAACAGTGTGCCTATTGTAGCTAGGTAGACCCTAAAGTTTGGCCCTTTCCATGCTCCAGAGGAACCACGATTTTGAGACCAATTAAGGGCCTGGTCATCTTCACCTTCTTATAAGTTATGTGGTTTGATTTGTTTCTACCATGGCAGCTTTTTTGCCAACACAACCATATTTTCTAGCTAAACTGCACTTTATGTTTTGGTCTAGCTGGGCTTTATTCTCCTCTGACTGGCTTTATATTAGTCCAACTCTAAAGTCAGTGATTTATACTGATATTTGAATGAGGAGAATTAGGCTCACTGTGCATAAGTTCCACTTAAAATTTAATTCGCTTGTGATTTTCCCTAATAAACTTTAAGTATAACAACTTGGACTGGATGTGGTGCTTGGATAAGCACCGCTGAACACCCCAGAGAGGGAGAAACTTACCTTTGATTGAGACCTCTGAAGTTAGAGTTAAGAGAACCAAGGAGCCTTTCATCAAACGATACTCTAAGAAAGTTGTGTGTGATGAGTGGGACCTGGGGAGAGGATAAAGGATTGTGGTGCAAGGCTTCTGTGTGGTGAGACTGAAAACATGCAGGTTTTTCTCCCTAAAAAAAGTCATCATGTTTATTTTCACACACAAACTCAAATGACTGCACTGTGAAACTACAATTTAGCATATAATTAGGCCAAAACCCACTAATGTCAATGGGAAAAACTCATCTTGATATCAGCGGGCCTGAAATTTGTCCCTTAGTGCTCACTTCAGAGAACCTCTACAAACACATTTGAAAAAAATAGGATTGGATAATAATAAAATTACAATAGATGGAAGTACTTTTGGAGCCTACAGAACAACATAGTGATGGTTTTCCCAGCCTAATTCGACAGAAGTTATTCTCAAGCTGCTGCTGTAATTAATTGAATGAGGGAGATGCTAAGGCCCTTATTCTTCCAATACCTAACTTTACACAGTGAATAGTCCTTTTGAAGTTAATGACACTGCTCATGGTGCATAAAGTTATGCATGTGCTGTCTTTGCAGGACCAAGACCTAGGTGTTTCATCATCGTTTAGTAAAATTCCCCCCACCCAAAGCTGACTGCCCTGCATTAATGTACATATATTTTCCAGTGGAAAGGAGAAATTAGTACCCATTGTATTTTACATTTAATACATTTGTTATATATTGAAAAGAAGAATTAGCTCTGATAATAGATAAAGACCAGGCACAACATTTTACTGTAACCTCACTAGAAGTTCAAAAGAATGTAGTCACTGAGCTTAGACCAAAAATCCACACAAAAAGCAAATAACTGACAAAAGCTAACTATTTAAGATGTAATTTTGTCCTAATAATATCAAGTTTCTGGGGAAATAATACTTTGATACTCATTTAGGTGTCACAGCTTGTACTGATTTTCTTAATGTATTCATATCTTCAATGAACTTCTTCACCCGGTAGTAGCCATTAGCTAGTATAAGTCATTATATCATAATCATTAGAAATATAAATTGCAAATTGAACAGTCACTTATGAAATTTGCAATTCATAATTGAGGGTCTGAGGTTTTTTATCTTTTTCATGATTTGTGAACTTCTACGTAAATCTCATGAGTTAACTGTTTTTTTGTTGTTGTTTTATTTTTTGTAACTAACCAAATTCAAAATCATAGTTGTTTGTGTTAGAATTAGGAAATTTTCAGATATGTGGTTTTATGAGGAAGAGAGAGGTAGTTATTAATTTTTTGCTGGAGGGTTTAAGCTGGCTACTGCTGGTAAATTTCTCAGACTCTTTCAAGCTTAAAATCATCAGCTGACATGTGGTGGAGTTTGCTGCTACTTTTGGTTATCTTTTGAGATTTGTTTTTAAATAAATGTGTGTAGAACCTAAGAAAGGTGCCTTTTTTCTGGTACTGATCTTATAAATCAAGTTAAATAAATCAAAAGTGTAAGAAATTTGTTTAAATATTGTCTTACTGATTGGGAAAGCTGCCATCTGAAAGCTAACAGCTAGAATTTATAACCAATTGGAATTGAGTTCAAAGATTATTTTAGCTCTTTTGAGCAAAGTTCTTAAACTTACAAGGTGATATATCTGGGTGGCAGGGCTGGCTCCAGGCACCAGCCGATCAAGCACGTGCTTGGGGCGGCACCTGGTAAGGGGCGGCCAATCTTGGGGTGGCAGGGGGCGCTCAGGGTTTTTTGTTTTTTTGGGGGTGGTTCGGTTGGGCGGCGCTGGGGGTGGGGTGGGTTGTTTTTGTTTTGGCGGCTGGGGGGAGGATTCGGCAGCGGCGCTCCGGGGGGGGGGTGTGGCGGCGCAGAGGGGCGCTCCGCGGGGGAGGGGGTGTTCGGCAGCGCGGCTCAGCGGTGGGGGTGTTTAGCGGCGGGAGGTGTGCGTGGTGGCGGGAGGGTTCGGCGGCGCGGCGCTCCACGGTGGGGGGGGGGGGTTCAGCGGCACTCGGTGCCGCTCCATGGGAGGCTGGGGGGTTCGGCGGCGCTCCACGGGAGGCTGGGGGGTTCGGCGGGGGAGTTCGGCGGCGCTCCGCGGGAGGTGTGTGTGGCGGCGGGAGGGTTCGGCGGCGTGGTGCTCCGCGGGGGGGGCTGGGGGGTTCGGCGGCGCTCCGCGGGGGGCTGGCATGTTTGGCGGCGCGGCGCTCTGCGGGGGGTGGGGTGGTTGGCGGTGCAGCGCTGGGGGGGTTCGGCGGTGCGGCGCTCCGCGTGGGGGGGGGGTGATGGCACAGTGCTGAGGGGGTGTGTTATGGCGGCGCTATGGAGGGCGGCACTCTTTTTTTTTGCTTGGGGCGGCAAAAAAGTTAGAGCCGGCCCTGCTGGGTGGACCCTGTGCAAACACAACTTCCCACTGGAATCAATGGGGTTCCATGCCGGCTCAGGAGCCCATCCACATGCATCATGTAGAATCAAAGTGCCTATATGTTCAAAATTCCATAGTAGAGGCAAGCACTAAAATTCCATAGTAGAGGCAAGCCTAATCCTGCCCCCATTGAATTCAGTAGAAGCAGTATCAGGCCCTTAGTCTGCTCCTTCCGTTTTCAGAAACTAAATCTCATTCTGTTTTCTCATCTCAGTTTGTTATTTTACAAAATAACATAGTAAAAAAGAAAAAGAAAAGCTGTGTTCGTACAATGGTGTGCATGTGTTTGAGAGAGAACTGGCTAGAGCAATTTATAAAGAATTTACATTAAAGAATTCATAGCAAAAGGGGAAATATGAATTGTATCTCTTTACTGAATAACACCTATAATCTTCAATATACTGCACAAATTCAGGTATCTGTTCTGTTAAACTTTTGATTGCTTGAAAATTGTCGTCACACACAAAAAAGCCCTGTGACTAAAGACTTTGGATATCTTTAGTGCTACAGTTGTCAGCTCTAGTTAGAAATAATAAAGACTGACTGTAATGTAGTTCAGAGAACCTTAAATGAGGAAGTCAGTGCTGAGTTGAAAAATAGAAAATGTAAGCGTGTCTGCTGGGATGTGCTAGTGGGTATAATTGAACTTCATCAGATAATTCTATATGTCACGCTATATCCCATTTTGCAAAACTGCATGTATAAAACATCTAAAGCTCTTATTCTTACTTCAGTATCTTGAAATTGCATAATGAATCTTTTGAAGTCATCACTGTAGAAAAAACAGTAAAAGGTTTAGGCCAAGATTTTCAAAAGTGGCTAGAGTCTTGTGTGTCCATTTGTGACCTCTTAAAAGGACCTTAATTTTCAGATGGCAAGTGTTCAGGGCTTTCTGAAAATCAGCCCCCCTTCAAAAATATACTGTATGCCTCCCAAAAAAACAAATGCTAAGAAAATCTTCCTTGGCTATTGATCTGCCCTTATCGCCCTCATCACTGAATTCCTTCCTTTTTCCATGGCATCACATTCCAGATTAACATCAGCCACTAAGTCTTAACCAAGGCTGCCCTTTCTTTTCTTTTTGCATTGCCTGTACACTCCAATCTGCTCTCTCAATGATGCCAGCCTTGATATCCATTTGCCTGCTTCTACTACAGCATTTTCACATGCCACACCTTACATATAAACCGCCTGATTCTGAGCTGGTCCACAAACCCACTATCTTCCTTCTTTTAAATACTTGCTCAAGACCCAAGTCTTGCACAATGCTTATAAGACTCCTACCAACTTAACTCTTCATTTATCTCTTTCTTAAAAAAAGAAAACAAAACAAGAGCAATAATCTGCTCCTGTGGATTTGTTTCACTGAATAACCAATTAATCTTATTGATCATGTTCCTATCCTCCTTACTCTATAACAGGGGTCGGCAACCTTTCAGAAGTGCTGTGCCGACTCTTCATTTATTCACTCTAATTTAAGGTTTTGCGTGCCAGTAATACATTTTAATGTTTTTAGAAGGTCTCTTTCTATAAGTCTATAATAAATAACTAAACTATTATTGTATGTAAAATAAATAAGGTTTTTAAAATGTTTAAGAAGCTTCATTTAAAATTAAATTAAAATGCAGAGCTCCCTGGACTGGTGGCCAGGACCCAGGCAGTGTGAGTGCCACTGAAAATCAGCTCACGTGCCGCCTTCGGCACGTGTGCCATAGGTTGCCTACCCCTGCTCTTTAATCTCTGTGTATTAGAGAAATAGATTCCCAATGAATGAATATTCATCAATCCTGTATCTATACCTTTTGAAAATCTCCAGAAGGATTCATAGGGTTCAAGTCAAGGACGTTTTACTTTCCATATATATTGTCTCCAAAGACTGGTTCCCCAGTCTCCTCCAGGTTACCATCTCAGCACCCTGAATTCTACCTCTCCCAGCCTCTTGTAGCAGCATCACATGTTACATATACATCCGGAGTCACTGCCCTGACAGCATGAAACCTAACATGCCAATATTTCCAGACATGTTATTTCTCAGATTTCATCTATTTCTTACTTTACTGTAAGAAAAGCTCTACCATAAAATCATACCAGTGTATGTTGGCTTCCTTCTTACCAGGGACGCTTTTCCTTTTCAGGCACCATTCCATAGTTTTTTGACCTACTGCTAGATTGCTCTCTATGTAGATACACTGCATGTTGTGTAAATAATCATCCCATCTTTCTTATCTCTATAAACAAATATAGATACAAGTCATACACCATGAACTGTACTACGTGTAGACATTCAATACAGAGTTTCCCTGAATAGGGGGAAAAAAAGAAGCTAGGAAGTGAGATTTGCAAATCATGCCCGTATGTCCTTAGATTTGTCTGCATATGTAAAGCTTTGAACAGAACAAAATTACATTTACTGACAATGAAATGTCCATTACATATCATTAAGTGAATTTCCTGCTGAGTACATTGTTCAATTTGAATAGTGTCTTCTCTCCACAAGTTTGCAGTGTAGTCACTGTAAATCTGCTTAGATCTCAGAATGTTGTATTCAGTGTTGTTGTAGCTGTTTTGGTCCTAGGATATTAGAAATATAGCCAATTTGTTCATTTTATCATCCATTTATAATTGTGTTATGTGGAGTTATGGTCAATTCATTTGCTATTTCATATATAATCAATGTATGCTAGATAGATTTAAATTGTAGGATTATAGAAGTATAAGATTGACAAGTATTTAGGAATGATGAGTATGTATTAGGTACATAAGTAAAGCATGGCTGGAATGCAAGGCCTACAGGCGAAGGCCTGTAAGATTTTAGCTTAGCCTGAGTAGACCATAGGCTTAAGAATGCTTGACATGAGTGGGTGACCTAGGAATAACCCTATGCCAATAAAGTCACAAGATTACTATAAAAGATGTGCCAATAGGTAATGTTACAGAAAACTAGATTACAATAAACTGCAATAAGATCACAAGACACCTGACTGTAACATGGAATGTCCTGTCCTGACTGCAAGGTATATGTGGAACATAGATGCTAATGAGACTAACAGGAACTAAGAAACAACCTATGACAAATGGGGCACCCCAATATTCATCGGGTATGGAAGTACAGATAAGGAAAAGAGGGTTGAAACTGTAGCCCAATCTATAGATTATATATTAATTACCTTGATTACTTAAGAATCCCCAGTTATCACTTTGAGGGTTGATAGGTTCTTGTCCCAAGATCAGGCCCAGTACTATTCAAATTATTATATAATTGGGAAGCCCGATGTGCATAGTTGCAGCATTCACACTACAGGAACTCTTCTATATTTACAAATAGTTTATTACTACATTTAGCACAGTCACAAACACCTCAACTCAGTAAGGTAGATAGAGATACTATTGCACAGCCATAAACTCTCACCATCCCTTGTAGAACAACCTGAAACGTTAGCCATCATCTCCTTCCTCACCATCACCTTCTCCCTCATCAGTGGCCATCATTCTGGCACCTTCCAAGGGCTACATCTCCTTCTCCTACTGCCCGTAGGCTGAGATGCAATGTTTATAATAGGTTATGCTGACGCCACTACATTTGCATATTCAGTAGGGGATTTTCATCTTTTCCTTATTTCTATTTCCTCACCTTACTAATGTTGGAGTGTCTTTCTCCTATAGGTTAGTATATCAGATTATCATATATGTCAATTTATTACCATGGCCCTCTTGTGGTTAAGTATCTGCAGATGTAGCTCATGTACCTGTTATATACATCAATCCATTGCCAGGACTCTCATGTGATTAGATCATGTACCTGTGGTCAGTAATTCCCCTTAAACACTCTATTTCTAACTCCCCAATACTTGGGGTTTCCGTTGGGCCGTTTATCTGTTCAAAGTTCATAGGCCTCAAGCCTTATGCTAACATGCTGAAGCTAATGTCTTACAGGCTGTAGGTTCCTTGCGCAGGGCCGGCTTTAGGCCAATTCAACCAATTCCCCTGAATCGGGCCCCGCCCCTAAGAGGGCCCCGCGCCCAAGCCCTGGTACCAGGGTGGCCCAGCTTCTCCAGGGGGCAATTTAAAGGGTCCCCTGGCCCTTTAAATTGCCACCAGAGCCCCACTTCTGGAGCCCTGGGGTAGGGCTGCGGGGCTCTGGGGGCTATTTAAAAAGTCCAGGGCTCCCATTACTTCTACCGCCCCGGCCTTTCAATAGCCACTGGAGCCCCGCACCACCTGCCCGCAGCCAGCCCCTGTCTCCAGGCAGCCCCTGCCGCACCCCCTGCCCACACCAGCCCTGCACCCCCTGCCCTGCCCACACCAGCCCCGCCCCCCCCACCCTGCCACTGCCTGCAGCCAGCCCTGCACCCCCTGCCCTGCCCACACCAGCCCCGCCCCCCCACCCTGCCACTGCCTGCAGCCAGCCCTGCATCCCCTGCCCACAGCCAGCCCCTGCCACACCCCCTGCCCACAGCCAGCCCCTGCCGTTCCCCCTGCCCTGGCTCCAGCCAACCCCTGCCGCACCCCCCTGCGGCCCTGCCCGAAGCCAGTCAGCCCCACACACACCCCTGCCCGCACCAGCCCCGCACCCCCTGCACACACCAGCCCTGCACCCTGCCCTGCCTGTAGCCAGCCCCGCACCCCCTGCCCTGTCTCCAGCCAACCCCTGCCGCACCCCCCTGCCTGAAGCCAGCCAGTCCCGCACTCCTCTGTCTCCAGCCCTGCCAACCCCTGCCGCAACCCCCTGCGGCCCTGCCTGACGCCAGCCAGCCCACCCCACACACCCGTCTCCAGCCAGACCCGCACCCCTTGCCCTGCCTGCAGCCAGACCCTACCTCCAGTCAGCCCCTGCCCTGCCTCCAGCCAGCCCCATGTTCAGCGGTGCCCTGCAGTTCCCAGGGCAGAAACCCTCCACACCTGCTTCAGTGAGGGGGGCAGGGAGCAGCTGGGACCCACACATGTGCACACACCCCCAGGGAGTGGTGGGGACCCACACATGTGAAATGGAGCTCATTTCTAGTTCAGGCCCATCGTTTTAAAAAAGAACTTTAGGTAGGGTTAACATACATCCGTATTTTCCTGGACATGTCAGGCTTTTTGGTTCTTAAATCGCCGTCCGGACGTATGGTAACCCTATTGGTACAAAAAATACATACTGTGGCACATCCCTTAAATCAGAACTTTTTATAGGGAACCGGTTGCTAAGAAATGAAAGGCTTTTTTTTACATTTTTTTTTTTTTAGTCATCCCTGAAAGGCCCCGCTGAAAATGTTCGAATTGGGCCCCACACTTCCTAAAGCCGGCCCTGTCCTTGCGTTACTGCTGAATATAATAAAAGCAAAACATAATGCAAAGCAGTGAATATAATAAAGGCAAGCTAGCCCACTGAACTACAAAACCCTCATGCATATGCAGAAGGTGTTGGGTGTGGTCAGAACAACAATATAAAAGAGGTTCCTGGTTGGGTAAAAGTAGGAAGACCCCCCCCCAGGGGACAACCCCATGTGATGACCTCACAGGAAACCCCAGCAGGAACCATCCCTCTATTCATGATTGTCTGTTGAGAGATCCATCAGACCCTAGACATCTTTGAGAATGTGAGTATGACTGCAGTCTTAGTCATTGTGTAACCCACACACCTCCTGGGTGTGGTGTTGTGTCCCATCTAGTGGCACTGAGACCACTTAGAGAGAGAGAGAGATAAAATGAGTCTGCTCTACAGCTTTAACTAACAGCCAGTTGGCTTTGAGCTCATGCGGTAGAGGCTCATGCACTAAGCTCCAGAGGTCCCAGGTTCAATTCTGCCTGCTAATAGGGTGACCAGATCACCCAAGTCAAATATTGGGACGGGGCGGGGGGCGTGGCGGGAGGGGGCAGGGCAAAAAACCCCCCAAAACACCCCCCCTTCCTCCACAAGTGCTGGAGGGAGGCCCGGGAGATGCAGGGGAAGCGTGGGGCCGGGGTGAGTGAGAGTCTGGCCTGGCCCCGAGCGCAGGCAGGACTCAGTCGGGCAGTAGGGAGAGTAGGGGGGCGGCCCGCGGGGCCAGGCGGCGGCTGTTCTCCCCCCCGGGCAGCGGGACTCGGGAGCAGCCGCTGCTGCAGCTCCCACTGCCGCGGGGGGAGGAAGCGGCCGATGGCCAAGCTCGGCGGCTGCGGCTCTGGTGCCCCCGAACCCCCCGAGCCTGGGCCTGCTGCAGGGACCCAGCAGTGCGCACGCTGCACCCAGCCCCTGGCCAGTCGCGTCTGGGCTGCTGCCCAGCTGGTGCAATTCTGCGGCGGCCCCGGAGTGGGGGCAGCAGGCCCCAGCCCCCCGTCCTGCTCGGGTCCCGCAGGGGATCGAATGGGGCTGGTCACCCTACCTGCTAACGACTGGGGTCTGTTGGCATTACAGTTGCATGGGTTTTTGTAGGATTTCTGTATGTACAGGTAATTGTAACTTATTGCTTTAATAAAACTTGTAGTACAGATAAGCCTTTGTACTTGTGATTGTGTCTGTGGTCATTCTCCTTGTACTTTGTGTGTTCCTAGAGTCTCCAAACTTGAGAAAAGCACCAGAGGTGATTTTCACTCTGTTGAACTTGAAGCTGTAGCAACAGGAGTTGAACCCATGGTAGTTTAATACAAAATTACAAAATTCAGTTCAAATTAAAAAGGCTACAGAAAGACAAGGAGGATTGGTCCAATAAAAGATATTACTTCACCTACCTTGTCCCTCTAGATCTGACTATGACATTCAGTTACGAAATAAGAAAATATCTTTTGGCTAGTTGCTCATTGCTCTGACCATATCTGACTTATCGTTATATAGTACACTTTTTTATTTACTTAACTCCCTCTCATAATGTAAATTAGGAGGAAAAGATGTTAAAAGCAAAAACAAATAAAATGCAAATGTGGGCACTGATGTTGCAATCAGATCTTAACCAGATGGATTTATGTACCCATGAAGAGACTCATTGACTTCACTAGGTTTATGCAATGATCATCCTTTGTGATATTATTTATAGTGATAGACTCAGAATTCCATCTATTTAGCTTAATAGTGAGAAGGTTTGGGGGTAACTTGATTAAAGCCGATAAGTACCTTTTTAGTCTATCAGAGATATTTGTAAACCAATTCAATGGCTGGAAGTTTGTTAGACAAATGCAGACTAGAAATAAGGCATAATTTTTTAACAGTGAGGGTAATTAGTCATTGGAACAATTTATCAAAGGTCATGGTGGATTTTCCATCACTGGCCATTTTTAAATCAAGATGGGATGTTTTTTTTCTAAAAGAGATGGTCTGGGAATTATTTTGGGGAAATTCTATGGCCTGTGTTATGCAGGATGTCAGACTAGATGATCACAATGGTCCCTTTTGGCCTTGGAATCTATAAATGTAAACATGTGCAAGTATGTAGATGGATACATAGCAAGATGTTTCAAAGAGATAACAAATATATATTTTGTTAGAGATATAACAAATCTATTATATGGCAATTCTCATTTACCTTTAATAGAAATTCTAGTGATGATCAACTGATCTCTTTATTTTTAGATGTATGCAGTGTTGTAGTTGTGTTCGTCTCAGGATATTAAAGAGAGACCCACCTTATGTCACAGATGTAGAAAATGATGGAATTGAATAATGTGTCAATTCTGTATACATAATGCATATATTATAATGCATATATAATATATTTTTATTTTCATAAATGTATAATAATTTGGGCCAGATTCTTTGCTGGCATCATTCCATTTTGGCCGCCACATGTTTATTACTGGATTAATTATTAAGACCTCTCAGGTAGAAGAATAAATAGTAATAAGAACAACCAGAAATTTCATTTATTTATTAAAGTTATTTACTCATCACATATTAGTATTTTTTTTTAAATTTCAAATCAAAAGTTTCACTTATAAATCCATATCCTAATAGGTTCCTAAGTTTAGCCACCTGCATTAGAAAATTTTGACCAGTGTAAACGACTTAGGTGCATTTGTTGTTAAAATTGATAATAAAAATTAACCGTCAATTTTAAATCTGAGGCCTTGGGGGAAAGGGGTGGAGTTTGGGGTGGGGTCTGGGGAAGAGCTGGGAATCTAGCACCCCCCAGCACTCTGGAAAGTCAGCGCCTGTACCCCTGCCTCAGGCTCAACCCAGAGCCCCCTCCCACATTCCGAACCCTTCGGCCCCAGCCCGGAGCCTCCTCCTGCACCCCTAACCCTTCATCCCCAGCCCAGAGCCTACTCCCCCAGCCGAGAACCTGTACCTCCTCCCATACCCCAACCCCCTGCCTCAGTCCAGAGCCTCCTCTTACACTCCGTACCCCTCAGCCCTACCCCCCAGTCCTCTCCTGCACCCCTAACCCTTCATCCCCAGCCCAGAGCCTACTCCCCCAGCCGAGAACCTGTACCTCCTCCCATACCCCAACCCCCTGCCTCAGTCCAGAGCCTCCTCTTACACTCCGTACCCCTCAGCCCCACCCCCCAGTCCTCTCCTGCACCTCAAACCCTTCATCCCTGACCCCATCCAAGGGCTCGCACACCCAGCTGATGCCCTCACCCTCTCCCACACTCCAACCCCCTGCCTCCACCCAGTGAAAATGAGCGAGTGAGTGAGGGTGGGTAAGAGCGAGCGACAGAGGGAGGGGAGATGGAGTGAGTGGGGCGGAGCCTCGGAGAAGGGGCGGGGAAGGGGGCGGGTCAAAGGTGTTCGGTTTTGTGCAATTAGAAAGTTGGTAACCCTTTTACTTGGTCCTACTCAGGCCAGGTTCCACTCAGCATTAGAGAATTTCTCTGAGTGAGGGCAGGATTTGGCCCTATATATTTTCCAATAGCAAATTACAGCAAGAAACTATTATTATTTCATTCCTACATTCTGGGAGAACATTTTAAAACCTGGCAACTAATATTTGTACACTTGATCTGCACACTGATCTCATCCAAAGGTGATCTCAGCCAGTTAGGGCATTAATGACTGTTTCTTTTTGTTGCAATTTGATATTTGCAATGTGCCTGAAACAATTTCAGTTTCCCATTGTTTTGATAATTGTATTTTTTCTAATTCTGTAAGGCACTTCCTGCACACAGTTTTGAGTGTAGTTTCATTTCAGTAATACTCCATATATCTGGGATTAAAATATTCCAATTTAAGCATTTTTAAAAAAAATCTGTTATGTTTGTTGATATCTCCTAGCTCATTAAGAAGTGATGCTTTTATGTACAATTTTAAATTCAGCTTTTATTACATTTGGGGCAACTTTAATATTTATTTTGATGGTTTCTTTTAAAATGTAACATATTTTATCTGTTCTATCCCACATTAAATGCACCTCGTCTTCAATCTAGATATATTATAACACTTACAATATGTCAAAGGGCCTACAGTCCCAGCAACTTTTTCAAACTTCTAATAACTCAAAATTAATAAATGAACAGCATCAAGTTGCAAATTCTTCCTTATCCAATCAACCCAGCAGGGCTAATAATTCCCAAATTTACTTTATTCCCCTCTTTCATCTTGCAAGTGTTTGAAAGCAGAAAGGCTTTGCAACCTATAGGTCAGCAGAATCAGACTCTGACCACTGGAGGAATTAAGTTCCAAAGTTGAGGGCCTCTCACATAAGACTTGATCCTGCGCTATTAAAGTCAACAAAAGCTTCGCCATTATCTTGAATGTGCACAGGATCAGGTGTAAAACCTTGCTTTCTCCCAGGTAAGCTGAGAATCTGCAATCTCAAACTGCTGTCATAGTGCCACATAAAGTGAGAGGCACTGTTTCACGTGAGTCCCAAACCCTCAAAATTTACAGCTTGACCTGAAACTGGAAACAAATTGGAACCCAGAGCAGATTATAGAGCACAGTTGAAATATGCTGCCTGAAAGATGCATTACTAAGCAAGCATGGTACAGCGTTCTGTCCAAGCTGAAATTTTGGAATAGTCTTCAAATGTAGACCTATGTAGTATGTAATACAGCTGTCTAATATTGACATGATTCTTAGAATTTCTGAATATGCTAAATTTTACTGAAAAAGTACAGGGTCCAACACTGTAGGTCTTAACCAAGCAAAACCCCCATTTAAATCCATGTCTGTGTAAGACCTGCATGATCAAGCCTCTGATCTCTCTTTGATGTTACTAACTTTGTATGGATCACCACAGTCTGTACTTATTTTATTTCTCTTCCACGTTTTCTTAGAGTTTCTCTGGGTCTGTATCCTTTGGGGGATATGTTTCCATACTGTACTGCTTTCTTAGCAATCTGAAAGCATGTTTGTATTGCCAGTATACAGTATAAGATATATCTGAAATATGCAGTTTCATGAATATTCATTTGATTTACCTTTTGGTTTACAAGATGTATAAGAGTCTACTTTGCCACTGATATTTGCCAGGTTTTTTATTGGTCTCTTAAGATACAAAATATCCGGGAGAGAGGATAAAAATAAATGGTAAGATTAAAACTTGAGCGTGTTCAATTTGTCTGACCCAAATCTTAGCAAAACTGATAATAGAATATCGGGGTTGGAAGGGACCTCAAGAGGTCATCTAGTCCCAGAAGAGGTCATTTAGTCCATTACTTCATTCAACCAAAACCTCATCATATGTCTGTTTTGTAGAGAAAAAATACATACAATTGTTACATTTCATATGTATTTTTTTAAAACGATTTAGAAAAAGAACAGTATTTAGCCATATTTAGAATGTATGTCCTGGTCTCTGGTGATTAAAATTACGGATACATTTGGACTTTATAAATTACCGTCTATAGCAGAGTGGTTCTTGTTTAATGATTTCTTGGCAATTAAAAATACCATAGACCCTTGCTCGTTCTCACTTCACTAATCAACAAACCAGATAATTCTTACAAAGAACTTGGCTGTCTCTCAATCCACTTCTCAGTAACAATTTAATAACATAGTGGAGTGAGATCTCCTGTTACTAAGACTTCAGTATGTGTAGAATGTATTCTACATACATATTAGAAATGAATTGAAACAGAAACCTCGGCTGTGAATATCCCCAGGCTTTGGAGAAGATCTTCTTGCAATCCAAACTTGATGGCAGACTGGTAATTTTCAAATGGGCTTAAACAAAATTCTGACCTTTGAGGAAGTTGGATCCAGAGCCAAATTTGGCAGTTCAGCTCCTTCGCTAATAAATATTACCTAAATAAATGTGCAGTTGACGTCCTAATTTACTCCCTCCATACTGTTGTTTCGGTTGTTTCAGTGAGGATATGTATAGTTTCCTTAACACTTACATGTAGTCAAAGCCAGACAGGAGGAGCAGAGAGAGCTTCTAGGCAGAAGTTTTACAATGAAGCATTATTCTAATAAAATGTCTTGTTTAGTATTAGAACAAAGAAACTTTGACTGTGTTTCTTCACCATTGCCACATGCCTCACTTTTCACCTGCTGTAACCTCATTATCTTTTTGAACTGCAATAACTTGCCTTTAATTAAGCATATCTAAAACCAACATGTGTTTTAAGGAGGAGGATCAGCAACCCTAAATTAAACTCCACTACCTCAGTCTTCTTCCTGGACTCTAATTTCACATTCCGCCGCCCGCCCCCGCTTACAAGATATTTTTTATCTTCTATTTCTCACTATTTACCTATTGATCACATAAGAAAACTATCAGAAGAACTCCCCTGCTGAAATTTTATTTGTCTTCATTGCCTTTTAAGCTTGTTCATCTGATTTTATACAATTTGTTTGCATGCCTCTTGGTTTTCTGGTTTAATCTGATTCACAAAGTGGTGGTATCAAATTACTACAAGGAAAACTATTTTAGATGAAACCAGGAAAAATTCCAAGAAAGCCTGAACTTGAGAGTGTTTTTGCCTGATTTCCAGACCAAGCAAATAAAAAACATCTAGTGGGGTTGACATCTGAAGCAAACCTTTGAACCATTTGAACTTTGTCTATCACTTGTACATAGAGCTGTCAAAATTAAGTGACTTTTGTGTATAGGCGCTCTTCCAAATATTTTATTGGGATTTGCTTCATATAGATTTGTTTATAGCACAACTTCTGAGTTACATTTGGGAAGTTTATCACAACTGTGTTCTTTTGAATTTTTATATGAATTCACTTTGAATATGTTTGTGCTCCTTTGTGTTTAAGAATGATAACTAGCTCTTAGATAATGCTTTTCATCAGTAGATCTCAAAGCACTTAACAATCTTTAATGTATTTATCCTTAAAACATCCCTGTGGGCAGGGCTGGCTCCAGGGTTTTGGCTGCCCCAAGCAGCCAAAAAAAAAAAAAAAAAAAAAGCCGCGATTGCGATCTGTGGCGGCAATTCGGCGGGAGGTCCTTCGCTCCGAGTGGGAGTGAGGGACCGTCCGCCAAATTGCCGCCGAATAGCTGGACGTGCCGCCCCTCTCCGGAGCGGCCACCCCAAGCACCTGCTTGCCAGGCTGGTGCCTGGAGCCGGCCCTGCCTGTGGGATAGGGAAGTGCTATTATTCCCATTTTATAGATGGGGTACTGAGGCACTGATAGGCTAAGTGACTTCCCCAAGCTCACACAAGAGGTCTGTGGCAGAGCAGGGACTCTAATACAGGTCTTTCGAGTCTTCAGCTAATGCCTGGACCATCTCTTCTAGTGAACCAGTTTACTCACAGCAATGTTTAAGAAACCGTGATTGTGAGTATGCACACCACAAACATGATTCTAAGAATTATACTCATCCACTCAGGGAAAATAAATCTTCTATGCAGAGTGTATGTCCAATTACAAATGATCAGTACAGCTCGGAATTTAAATATCAAATACAATTAATAGTTCATGTGTCATCTACAAACTAATAATTATTTTCAGTAATTATGCTGTGAATAATGTAAGGGAACGTCAATTCAAGGGAACTGTAAGCTGTTCATGGAAATCTGTGAACAGAAAGAGGCAATGTTTTTCAAACTTTTTACCAAAAAATATTTCAATGAATTCAAAACAACAGCAAGGGTTACCTGTTTTGCTTTAAAACTATTAAGAAGAATTTTGATGCAAAATCTTATCATCCAAGGTTCATCTGAAAGCATGCCTAGGTTTGTGAACTTTAGAGAACTTTGTAAGAACTTTTTTTCATATCTGCAAACACAAATATCTGCAAACACTTGGAAGGTGGTAAGGTGATAGGGAACAGCCAGCATGGATTTGTAAAGAACAAATCATGTCAAACCAATCTGATAGCTTTCTTCGATAGGATAACGAGTCTTGTGGATAAGGGAGAAGCTGTGGATGTGGTATACCTAGACTTTAGTAAGGCATTTGATACGGTCTCGCATGATATTCTTATCGGTAAACTAGGCAAATACAATTTAGATGGGGCTACTATAAGGTGGGTGCATAACTGGCTGGATAACCGTACTCAGAGAGTTGTTATTAATGGTTCCCAATCCTGCTGGAAAGGCATAACGAGTGGGGTTCCGCAGGGGTCTGTTTTGGGACCGGCTCTGTTCAATATCTTCATTAACGACTTAGATATTGGCATAGAAAGTACGCTTATTAAGTTTGCGGATGATACCAAACTGGGAGGGATTGCAACTGCTTTGGAGGACAGGGTCATAATTCAAAATGATCTGGACAAATTGGAGAAATGGTCTGAGTTAAACAGGATGAAGTTTAACAAAGACAAATGCAAAGTGCTCCACTTAGGAAGACAAAATCAGTTTCACGCATACAGAATGGGAAGAGACTGTCTAGGAAGGAGTACGGCAGAAAGGGATCTAGGGGTTTTAGTGGACCACAAGCTAAATATGAGTCAACAGTGTGATGCTGTTGCAAAAAAAGCAAACATGATTCTGGGATGTATTAACAGGTGTGTTGTGAGCAAGACACGAGAAGTCATTCTTCCGCTCTACTCTGCTCTGGTTAGGCCTCAGCTGGAGTACTGTGTCCAGTTTTGGGCACCGCATTTCAAGAAAGATGTGGAGAAATTGGAAAGGGTCCAGAGAAGAGCAACAAGAATGATTAAAGGTCTTGAGAACATGACCTATGAAGGAAGACTGAAAGAATTGGGTTTGTTTAGTTTGGAAAAGAGAAGACTGAGAGGGGACATGATAGCAGTTTTCAGGTATCTAAAAGGGTGTCATAAGGAGGAGGGAGAAAACTTGTTCACCTTAGCCTCTAAGGATAGAACAAGAAGCAATGGGCTTAAACTGCAGCAAGGGAGGTCTAGGTTGGACATTAGGAAAAAGTTCCTAACTGTCAGGGTGGTTAAACACTGGAATAAATTGCCTAGGGAGGTTGTGGAATCTCCATCTCTGGAGATATTTAAGAGTAGGTTAGATAAATGTCTATCAGGGATGGTCTAGACAGTATTTGGTCCTGCCATGCGGGCAGGGGACTGGACTCGATGACCTCTCGAGGTCCCTTCCAGTCCTAGAATCTATGAATCTATGAAATATACCTGTTAATATTGTTTCAGATCTCATCACCTTCACTTTAGACCTGTCCCAGATTTCAAAAGATCTGCATTTCTATCACACCATGACAACTGCCCCATTTACAAGCACCCGGAAAAAGTCCAGTTTCTCTGCTACTCTGGAAGGCCCCTTCATCCCATTTCTAAAATGTAAAATAAAAGTCCATTTTATGTACAACAAAAACGTTTCCATACTCTGATGATGCTGATGATGAGAGGTGAATATGTTTATGTATCAGGTTAAATGCCAGAATTCAGCCTTGTTATATTGTGCATTTGATTTGAGCAACTCTCATTTGAAATGGTGCATTACATTGTTATGCACCAAGCGATAGCTCACTAATGATAATTACCAACATTATATTCAGCAAAAATACAACAGGAGATGTATACAGTACCTCACATCTCCTTCCCTTTAGATGACAAGAGAAAAATGTTATAAAGGCTTCAAATAAATGTTCAAACACTTAAACATAAATAATTTCTTGAGCAGATCTCTGTTATTGTGCTACTGCATTTAGCCCTAATGACATTCATGTCAGGACTACAGATGATAAACAAGTTTGTTTTTATTCCATACAGATGATATTCCTATGTGACTGGTAAGCAGGAAGAATAGAAATCAAATCTACAGAAAGCATGCACTTGCACTTACAATGTCACACAGTTGCCTTTCTAATTCTAGCTGGCTTGCAGAAAGAAAGGTCCCTCTGTTAATGAGACCAACACGGCCAGTCCTATTATAATAGCTTTAAGCTAATTAATAAGATATTTGCACATTTTTTAAAGCATTACTTTTGGTTCACTGTTCTCCTTTCCACCAAAAATAGGGTGGAATAACTAGAACTGCTGGATACTTTGGGGAAAAAGAATTGTATGGAGAATCCCCCTCCCTGATTTCACTCAGCATAGTATATGAATTGAAAATATCCCAGAGGGTCTCTCCTGCACTGATTCTTGCACGTCTCCCATTAATTTTACCATAGCATTAAGGTATGACAGAGCATATTTTAGTTGTCCAGTAATAGGCACCTTGAGGGCGTTATGATGATACCTATTCTGTAAATGAGGTCGTTATAAGGCTGATGAGGGTATATACATTTTGTAAGGTATTTAAAGATGAGTGTAGAATAATCAAAAAGAGCCAAACATCCAATTAATAATAATAATAAAAATAAATAGTAATAATACTTAGCACATATAGCTCTTCCATTCTCAAAGGTCTATACAAACATTATCACATTTACCCCCATCAGGTAGGTAAGTAAGTGTTATGGGCCCAATTCAGATGGCACAGAGCATGGAGCAAATAAGGAGCAGTGCCATTAAAGTAAGCAGAAAAACAGCTGTGTAAAACTGGTGTGAAAACGACCAGAATCAGACCCATTAACCACATTTTTACCAAAGGGGAAATGGAGATGCAGAGCGGTTTAATGATTAGGGAAAGATCACCTGGTGAGTTCATAGACCTGAGGCTCATGAATGCCTCGCTTTCAGCACAGTGCTGAATCCACTAGGATAAACTTCTGCTCTGATCAGAAAATGGCTTTAAACAAATTTTCAAGTGACCTAAAACTTTGCCAGTGGAAGACACCTGTTTGCACACACAGATTAGGTAATTGTGTGTTGAAATGGGTATCTAGATGTGCAGTTTCCCAATTTGTGTTGGCAAATAATTGCTTGCAATCATTAATATAGGTTTTATGTATACAAATAAGGGTGGGCATAAATCTTGGAGATGCAGTTTCAGAGGCCACTTTGAAAATGATGTCCTCGGCAACAACACTCTATTGTATCACAGGAGTTTCAAGTATATATCAGAAGAAAAATTGACCAATATGTACTCAAAGGGTATGTCTACACTACGGGATTAATCCGAATTTATATAATTCGAATTTAGGAAACCGATTTTATAAATTCGAATGTATTCGGCCACACTAGGCACCATTAATTCGGTGGTGTGCGTCCAAGCTACCGTAGTAGCATCGATTTCCAGAGCGTTGCATTGTGGGTAGCCAATAACATTGAATTGCCAATAACATCGAATTGCGGCCACACTAACCTTAATTCGGATTAACAATACCGATTTTGACGCTACTCCTCTCGTCGAGGAGGAGTACAGAAATCGAATTAAAGGGCTCTTTAATTCGAATTAAATGGCTTCGTTGTGTGGACGGGTCAAGCGTTAATTCGAATTAAAGCAGCTAAATCCGAATTAAAGTCGTAGTGTAGACCAGGCCTTAGACTGAGCAGGAGACCAGGTGCGGAAGCTGAAATTGGAAAGAAAGAAAGAATAAAGTAATCTCCCAGTGATGAGGCAGGTCAGGAGTCATAGCATGGGATGAAAATAAGTGTGCTGATCTAGAAATAGTGGTTGGAAGCTGAGCAGTAGCTGATTTTTGGCAAATAAAGAGAGGAGGCTGAAACCAGAAAAGAAATATCAGAAATTCAATGCTGGCCCTATTGAAGTGAAAGGGAGTTTTGCCATTGACTTCAGTAGAGCCAGTCTTTCTCCCCAGGAGCCTGTGTGAGGAAAGGTTAACTTGGCACCCTTCTGTATAGTGCATACGGCCAGCAGCATAAAGTTCTAAAGAAGCTCAGCTGATTGCTTAGAAAAGATATTTGTGAAGTCTTCCTTGTCAGTGTGATGATGTAGTTATTTAAATGCAATCGGCCAATTTCTGCACTGACTTCATGTTCATGTCAGCACTGAATTTGGCCTTTTATTATAAGTTTCTTTGTGCTTGTTAGGGGCCCAGCCCTGCTCCCAGTGTAGTCTCTACATAGGTCTACACTGCAGAAGAAAGCTCAGATTAGCTAACCAGAATTAGCTAACTCAGGGTAAAATAGCAATGAAGACACAGTGACTTGGCTTTTAACTTGGGTTAGCAGCTTGACTTCAATCCTAGGCTCCTTTATAGGCTTCAACCTGAGTTAAAAGCTAAGTTGGTTTGTCTTCACTGCTATTTTAACCTGAGTTATGTAAGCCATGTTAATTGACCCATGTAAATAACATTCCTTTTTTGCAGAGGAATTGTGTATGCTCTGTAGACTCTCCCTTGTTGAATCATGCAGAAACTATTGATTATATTTCAAAGGATCCCCCCCCCCTTTTTTTTAATAGATGCCAATGACTTCATCTGTCTGGAGATGTCTAAGCTTCAAACAGATTTGGGAAACAGAGTAGGAAAGGAATTTCTGAGTCATAAATTATGTCACCAAAATAGTAACAATCTTGCTCCCAAAAGAAACTTTTTTGAACAGAAAGAATGAACTTTGCCCGATTTTGATAATGAGGAAGTCTAGGAGTAAGGCACGTTTATCTTAACAGATTTTTGTTCTAAACCTAAAAAAAAAATCATTTTAAAAATGAAATTTCTTTTTATATTATACACATCTAACAATAAAGTAACTTCTTATTACTGTTGCTGAAAAAATTGTTTTGCTTTCTAAGTTTAATTAGTTTATTATTAACCATTGCTAATTCAGGGCTTTCCGTCTTGATTCAGCTCACTGCAACAAACAACTACACCACAAACTTCACCGTCATCTTTACCTACATATAACGAGAGGTGTGAAGAGCAGTCAGGAAGCAATGGCATTCAATATTACATTCTTAGATTTTAAAGGAAACTCCAACAGATTGTAACGTTAGCTTGATAAATTTTATGCCCATTTTAGAAATGGTTAAACTGAGTTTTAGAAAGATTAAGGCCAGGGCAGCGTGCAATTTTTGGCTTAATGTTTATGCAGAGTTAGTATGACTATACCCACCAAGAAGTTATTCGTACACTCAAAGGGCCAGTTAAGCTTCTGACTAGCCCTTTGAAAGCACATTTGCATTAGTTGTGCATATAAACTTGGTGTGCAGCTGTGACGCATTTTTGTGTAGGGCCCTAAGCTTCTGATTAGAGCTGGCCAAATAGTGCAAAGAATACTATGAATATTCATTCACATTTTTAATGATTTCCCTTTGAGTATGTGTTGTATCCCCTTTTGTGTTGGCTTTCCTGGGTTATTCTGGTGAATGAGGCTATATGGGCATGAATATTTGCAGAAACAGTGAATATTAAGGAAATATTGGAAAATATTTGCAGAAAGTGAATGTTGTATTTGTATATGTAGAATTTGGATGGAAAACCACCTCCTAAGAGTTTTTGCTCATCCCTTCAGGGATCATAGAGCATTGGACTAGGACTTGGGAGGCCTTGGGCAAGTCATTTCACCTCTGTGGCTATGTCTACACTACGAACTATGGTGCAGTTCCTATCTCATGTACATTTACTTGCACTAGTTGATGAATTGGAAGTGAATTAAACTAAACTGAATTAAGGCCACTTGAATTTTGAATAAAAGCATCCACACAGGTATTTTATGCATTTTAACTAATCCACTTTAAATTCACACCTTTAGTTCATTCTGATTAACTTTCTTGTATGTTCCTGTGTAGACAAACCCTTAGTCTTCTAATTCGTGTAGGCACTTTAGAAAATTTTAACCCTTGTAACAACAGCCCATGCAAATTGAATTTTGAATCCTTACAGTGCACTGCTCCTGAACAATCTATAGACTGAGAGTTATTTGCAAAAATTAGGCAAATAATTTTGAACAAATAAATTCAAGAAAATCATGATCTGCTCACCAAGATTTCTACCAGAAATAGAGGTGAAATTTGTCAAATTATTCATTATGAATTTATTTACCCAATTTTGCTTCAGAGTAAGTGACTTGCCTAGGGATACACATGAAGTCAGCAGCAGAGCCAGGAGCATAACTGAGAGGTGTTAACCTAGTGGGCAAATCATTAGACCATACTTCCAAATGCACACGTTTATCTCTGGGCCCAGTATAACCCTATGACAATCCTTACTGGTCATGGCTATATTGCCTTCCTAGAATCTGATAAATGGTAAGATCATGGCCTGGCTTTCAGTGATAGGAAAGAATAATGTGGGAGTAGAGATAGGGCTGCAGGATTTACATAAAAAAGAATGACTAGAGGAATGTTTATGTCTGAGCAGAAAAGGGGCCCCTTTAAAAATCTGTTGTTCTCAGGATGGGGACCACAGCTTTCTGCACCACATGAGAGTAGTGAGTTTGCTGAGCATAGCATGAGGGGGAATATCTGTAAGCTTCTACCATCCTAGCTTGAGTGGCTTTTATGTTACTAAACATCCATTTTCCCGACTATTAGTATTAAAGTAATGATTTCTTCAGCATTATACCAGACTGTCTGGTTGGATGGCGGGGGTGGAGGAGGAGATGAAATATGCAGTGTAGGACACAAAGGAAAGAGAGCTGCTGCTGCTTGCAGTTAAAGAGTCTCCTGGGGCTGTTTGTCTGCCAAATGTTTCCTAAATTTCCCTACTCTATCTTTTCCTCATCCAAACATAAGAAGAGAGAGGGGGGAAAAAGTGTGACATTCTGCTGCGGCTGCACTGCCGTGACACAGTCTATACTGGTAGTTCCACTTGTTTATTTGACATGGTTGACTTATGATGTCTTGGTCATGGCTTGTTTGTCCAGCCTGGCTCTTCATCCTGGCAGATTTGCTTTCAAGTGCCATCAACCTTTGTGAATCTACCTTTAGATATGCTTTCAGTGAAGCAGGTGGGGGGGGCTAACAGGCAAAATTGCAGTGTTATCAAAAAAGCCAGGCGCTTGTATGCTCTGTGAGAGGTAGTACTTCAAATGCAATTTTACTGACAGGTTTAAAATGCAACAGTCATTCATCCTCAGCCCTTGTCAGCCTGGTTGAGCTGTTTTTCAAGCCTTTAAAATAAAAAAATAAAAAAAGCATTGGTCTCACCTTCAGGCACATTTAACATATAATCTGGCAAACTACTACAGAACATCTGAATGATGCTTTCATGTACATTTGTTCACTCAGGAAATCTGCTAGCTGCTATTGAGGGAAAATGTAATGGAGGAAATATTCCCATGATCCAGGAATAGTTGGAAAAGTGAAAAAGGATGCGTCTGTCTTCACAGTACTCGCTGTGAGACCAGTGATGAGCCTTTGAAGGGAACAGTGACTGCATGTGTTTGAACACACCTGCCACAATACTAGTGCTGGGTACTGGTATCAGAGTGGTTTGGTGGGGTGCCCATATCCCCATACAAGTATGTCTCAATGAAATACCAAAGGGTAACACTAGAATCAAGTTTGCCCCTCCGTGTTCAGTCTGCAGAATTACTAATAGTGCTTTGGTGCCAGGTATTATTAATTCAAAGATAATCTATGTAAGGCCAAATTGTGCAATAAAGGCACAGGCTGATGTTATGGGAATAGCTCTGAAAGGCACAATGCAGCATACAATGCCCTCTGTGTCCAGGCATCTCTGCTGGCTGGGGAGAAGGTTTAAATGGGAGAGAACTGGTGGCAGGGCATTCTCAGTGAGATGTCCTTAGCTTTGAAATTCACTTTGTCTGCCAGTCCCCCGGTTTGGGTCAGAGCAGAATTAATGTTGGCACTTAATCCTGAGCTATACATTTTGACCTTTCTTGTTTGTTTAATTATAACACTCTGTTGACATAAAAGGCAATAGATGCCCACTCTTCATTCTATTTTAGCAAAGATTTTTGGGTCCGATATTTTAGCAATTTTTGTTTTCAGTTTGGCAGTCATCTTGCTTTTTGAGTAAAAAAAAAAAGGGGCCTCTTTAAAATCTGTTATTCTCAGGATCCACAGCTCTCTGTACCATGTGGGATGTTGTGACCCCTTATAATGGGTTTTCTTCCAGTTGTTTCACTATACCTTTAAGGACTGCATTTTAACTCTTCCCTTAGTGTTTTCATTGTGGAGATTAGGGCTATTAGTATGTTACAGTAGTGAAACTAGAAAAAGCATTAGGACAGAATAGTTCTAGACTGGAATTAGAAAGGGTTATAACTGAGCACATGAAGTGCACAATATCCTCCTCTTCAACATATGTATATTTTATATGAGTGGAGTATCAGTGCACTATATCATATAATCAATGTAATATACACTCTGCATGTAAGTTTCCTCTACCTCCCATGACATAAAAGTCTATTCTATATCTCTCTATAAATGCACTTCCAATATCTTTCTTATCAAACCAATCTGACATTTTTCCCTTTCAAGCCTGACACAACATTAAATTGATGTCTAAAGATTTTTAAAGGCCCCCACCAACCATCTTAATTTATACACTTCTTAAAGGTGTTTTAAGGGAAAAAACTGCTTTTAAAAATTCAAGACACTCCAGTCATGTGTATTAAAATCCATATATTTAAGGGGTGTAGAATACAGCTTACTTGCATCCATTACAATGACTGTTTCGTTCCTTACATGCTTTGCTTCTTGTTAGAAATATGGTCGGTATAGCCATGAAACCTTGCAACCAAATTACTGAAGTATATATTCATTTATATGGAAGTATATATGAATATGGTGAAATTTGTAGCCTTCATAATGGTGCCACAATTACATGTGCAAATCATGTAATTACCAGGCTTGTTTGTAGAAATTCCTATTTGCATATTCAAATAATTATTTACTTTAAAAAAAATATTCCCTAAATAAAGCTAAGGGTGATAATATAATAAAACATTCAAATACATGTACATTCACCTGTGTCAGAGGTTTTAAAAAAAAAGAAACAAAAAACTAATCCCACCCACCTGTGTGCATTTGCACACACACAAACACCCCGCCTTACTCAGGAAATTGCCTGAGAAAACAGATGGTCCTCGGACTGTAGTCTAAAGGCCTGTGAATTCTGGCCCTGTCTGATTATCTGGGGGTACAAATTTCAGACTCAAGGATCCCCATTCCTGAGATTGCTAACCCACCTGACCCTTGCATATAAAATCTAAGGACTGCTAGATTGAGTGTCCCTGCTGACCTCAACTATCATGGCAGATCACTGGCCAAGAGTCAGGACAGAAAACACATAGGGCCAGATTCTGATCCTCTTGCCAAGGTTGTATTGTCCCTTAATCCATGAATAGTCCCATTGATTTCAATGGGATTTTTTCATAGAGAAAGATGCTACTTGGTGTGAGTAAGGGGATCAGAATCTTGCCCATAAGGTAGAACAGAATAAACTTAGCAATAGCTGTAGTTGCACTGTAGAAGCAAATAAGATGCCAGAGCACTTGTTGAAGAGTTGGCATAATGTATTCCAATCAACTAACACCACTTACCAAGTGAGCAACAACATTCTGCCCCACCTATAACTTTCAAGTTGTCCTCAAGTGTATATTCATTTAGAGGCCATTGCAATAAGCAAATTTAGAAGTCACAAAAACATGGATTACTGTGGTGAGATCCAGGTTTGAAAAAAAGCCCCAGTTGCCTAAGCAGAAGCAGATGAGAAAAGATGTTCTTGGCAAACAGTGCTGCCTAGGATTACAGAGACTGTTGAGCATCCAAATAACACCCTAAAAATTTAAAGCTCTTTGGCAGAGAGTGGCAAAGTGACCTCAATAATGGGGGCATGCTATACCCTCAAGATCCTTCCCTGTACCCCATGAGTATAACCAGAATAAGTTTAGCCATGGAGTTTTGCATATACAAATAGATGTGTCCATGCATTTGTCCAAAATGGGTAAACAAAACTAATCATAAAGTATCTGTGGACATAGTATATAGCTTCTTCTCTTTGATCATACTGATAAAATCCAAATCTTTTCAGGAATAACTATTATAAACTCTGCATATTGCATGAAATATTTCTCTCTAGCTCTCTTTCTTCCTTCTCTCCCAGCCTGTAGGAAGGATGGCTTGATTAGTTTTATAGGTTAAATGTTTGTTCGTATTTGCATGTAAGAGTGAGCTGCTGTGTTAAGAGCTTATTGAGCTAAAGCTAACTTGGATAAATTAATTTTGCATTTATTTATTAAATTAGGCTAGTTCATGGGTTATGTTTTTCTCTTGCTGGAGTAAACTCCATAGCCTAGGTCCAGTCCATATATTCTGTCTCTGGCACTCGTGAGCTTTTGACATTGGTTGAAAGTTTCATTGCTCCAATGGAACATAGCTGTTTTGGGGAGTTATGGACACAGAGAAAGAGGCAATATTTAAGGGAGCAAGGACCCATCCCATGGATGGCTTTGAATGTCATGATAAGAATCTTAAACTGGACTTTGTTTTTAATGGGGAGCCAGCTCATAGGGAGAGGAGCACTCACATGATGTGTTCAGTCACCCGTGTTGCTAAACAGGCAGGCTTCTGTGTTTTGGACCACCTGGAGTTTTTCAGAGTGTATAGATTCACTCATAGATATAATGCAGTAATCAACTCCAAAGATTATGAATGTGTGGATCACTGTCTCCACATCTGAGTCCGATAGGATTGAATGCAATTGCCTGGCCAGTTGCACGTAGAAGAGAATTATTTTGTCAACACCATGTGTATCTGGTCATCCAATAGCATTAAAGAGTCCAGAAAGACGTAACTATCTAAGAGCAGGTGTACTTCATAGCAGAGGATGTTATGGCTGAGGTGACTTCTTCTAAGCACTTTACTCTTTCTATTAGGATCACTGAATTCATGTTTAGCCAGCTGTTCTTGATACAGATGTTCTTTTGACTAGATGCGGAGCAAGGTTGGAGATGGTGCTGAATATGTTTGATAGAAAGGAAATGTAGAACTGGGTATTGTCTTTGAAGATTTGCCTCTATTATGCACTTTCTGGGTACAACATCATTACAGATATTCCTAAAATCTCTCTTCATTCGTACTGTTGCACAGACAAAGCAGAAAAGAAAACTGCTTGTGGAGTGGAGGGTTTTTCTCTGGGGAAGTCTCAAACTATCCTGTGTGTGTATATGTGTGTGTGTGTGTGTGTGTGTGTGTGTGTGTGTGTCCTTGTCCGATTAGAGGCGTTTATTCAGATTGTACTGCCCAATGCTTCAGCTGCTTGTCTCCGAATTTGTCAGATTTCTAATGTAATATATAAATCTGTTCCTGCTTGACTTCCACAGCTGGTTTTGATCAAGCTCCTATAAAAAGGAAGTTTCAGTTAGCACTGATCCAAACGTATTCTGGAGATATATTTTTATGGCTCCTTGACTAATAGCACTCTTTGTTCGTAGTGGTGTGTGACTCTAAAACAAAACACAGCCAGAATTGTGAGTCATCGCTGCAAGCACTGTACTTTGTTGCAGAGGTCAGGCTCTGCCAAAACCAGAAGAATTAGCTAGCCAAATTGAATTAGCGGCTGAAACACATTAATTTATACTACATAAATGTTATTGTGGCCCTGTGGGCAAGTACTTAGGTCATAGGCTTTATGAACTATTTGCAGCAAGACAGCTTACCAGTCATAAATCAGCACTAGAACATACCTTTGGAAAGTATTTACAGCTCTTCACTATCCCTCCCCCCATTCTCTAGCCATTGTGAGGCTCACCATTTTGCACATGTTTTGCAATATTTAATACACAAGCAGTGAATTAATGGTTTGTGTAGGCCTATCCCAGGTCTAGTTGAGACACAGCCATCCATTATGCTTGTGGCCCTTTCCACAGGCAGCTGTGTGTTTATCATTCCAGACAGCTCTCAGTGGGTACAGAACTCTGGCTCGGCACCAGCTTTTCGAGTCAATGCAGCTGTGCAGTAAATGGAAACCTTGATGTCTCAAATATACACACAACCAAGCCCTGACAAGGCTGTTTCTCTTCTGGGGAGGAATTAGATCCACTTATGGCTAGATTATTTCTAGAGTAAGAAAAGTAGAAATAAGTGTTTTCTGGCTGCAAATTGTGGCAACTGAGGAAAGATGCCAAGAAAGACTTATGCATAAATGATAGTGTTTAAACTTGTTTTTATGTGTTTGGATGAGTTTCCGCCAAAAATCTGACAGGGCCTCATTGTTGGAACTTTTTCATCATGAGGCCACTGACTGCACACAGTGAACATTTCACAAATAATGAAATAATTGCATGGCTTTGGTGTTTAAGCAGGTGTCAACAAGTATACACACTCTATTATACCTTGCAACAAGCCAGGTATGAACAGCATTAGTGCAAATTGTGAGGAAATGTCTTTCTCTAAGGCAGGTACACTCTTTTAACCAAATTTCCTTGACTGTGTGTTCTAACTCAACTCTCTTTGGTTAATGTGGATTATGCCTGACTTTGTACAAAGAGGTTTTTTTATTTTATTATTTGGTTTTGTCCAGCTTATTTGGCATTTCCATTCCCTTGCACCACTAACACTGCAGAAGCTGCAACACTGCATCATGCTGCACATGCATCTTCCCAGATATTGTGCCACAACAAATGCTTTGTCTTGTTTTCAACTCTAGTACAGATAGCATTTTTATCAGGCATCTCTGATACTGCAGTGCCCAAGGACACTGCAACCCCATTTCAGATTCTAGACTGCAACTTGCACTTACCCACATTTGCAGGTATAGCTTCTGTGCTGTGGTGGTTCAGGAAAGGCTGACGTTGATCATCTGATATAAATGACCTTTTTTTTTATGTTGAATATTTCAATTAGATTACGAGTATTGTCATGGCATAAAAATATTAATAAAAAGCCACGCTAAAATTGTTCATGGAATGTCAAGTAGATAAAGTCTTAAATGTATAAATATTTGATAGTTTAATAACTTTTCACAGTACAGTTTAGCTTTTCATTAGATTCATGAGAGTTACCATGTTTTTACATTTCCAATAACAGAAAATGTGGAAAGCATTACTTGGTTTTTAACTATCCTTCATTATAAGTGAACACATTTCTACCACTTAAAAGCTGTGGTGTTTGTCTTAGCTTTGCATAAGGAAAAAATTAGAGTCTGATCCTGCAACCCTTCTATCTTTACTGGGGCCTGCTCCTGCAAAACTCCTATTGACTTCAGTGGTGCAGGATCCAGTTCACACTCTGAAGGATTGCAGGACAGGCCTATTAAAACTGCCAGATCTTAATTTGTCAGTAAAAATATCTCTTTAAAGAAGGTAAAAACTGATTTGTCTCTTGCAGCGTTAATTTTCAGCAGTGATAAATCCATGTGTTTCCCATTATACTAAAAAATAAAAAATAAAAACATGACCCAAAGGAAAACCATTACCACAAAAAAAGATTATCCTGGTGTGTCTTAAATGAGTTTCTTCATTTTTAATATATCTCAGCTCACTTTATAAAATCAGAGGCAAAACTATAATATGGAATTGGAGGGGAAATGACTGTGTGTTTCCTAAATGGACATTTAATCAATAAAAGGTATTTACTACATTTCATTAACTGGTTTAAGGAAGTGGGGACATGTATGAAAATTATTCAGAAAGTTGTGTAAAAAGATAGCCAGATAAACAAACCTCCATAATCCACTTATATCTCACAGATGCCAATGGGTTGAAAAGCCTATTAACAAGCTATATGCCTGTCTGTTTGGAGAAGCTGTTAAATCATGAATCTCTGCTCAACACCTAAGGCAGTCCGTTAATAAAGACCTTTAGTAACAGATTTCTGTTCTATTAAGAATGGTCATAAAACAGAATAATTTAAAACATGTCAATAAATCAAGGCAAAAATGTCAAAACACAAGATGTGTCATCTTCATAAAATTTAGTCAAGTTTACACAGTGGTCACAGTTAGGTAGAATATTGCTGGCTGGGTTCAAAAATTGTTTTTTGATTTTTAAAAAATGATTCTTTTAGCACAAGTTACCTGCAGTAGTTTACTACTGTGATGTCCTTTTGTTAGTCAGTAAATTGAGCGATTTTTTAAAAATTAACTAACTTGTTTTCCATCATCTTTTTCCAAGAAGATGCCCTGGAAGCGTAGGTTTGTTGTCAGGTCCAGGCATCCATAATAAAGACATTTCCAAATGTGGTATGTACAAGGACTAGACCATTAAAAAAAAAAATTGTGGGGGGGTGGAAGGCTTTTATTGACCGTATTCTATGCTTTGGTATATGCTAGCCAGTGTGTGTGGAGACAATGAGGTCTGCAAAAATTGCTGACCTTCTGTGTATCACATTGGATAGCTTTACACACTGGATTATTCATTATAGCTATAGTTTCTTTTTAAAACAATCCACCACATTCATCCAGCTAATATATTTTGCTGATTAACTGATTGAATCTCTTGCTTTCAGAATATTTTAGGGATGAAAAATTGCTTTTGCAATATTTGACAGCCCTCCTTTTTAAGGTTTAACATATCTATAGCATCAAAGGTGGGCTTTGTTGTGGGGTTTTTCCTTTTGAGATTGAGGTTTAAATTGTTCGCTATATTTAGATTATTTCGGTTTTAACTGAATCCACTATTAGTAATTTTTTGGCAGTTTTGATTTATTGTTACATCTGGATTTGATTTACTGTGCTGCTTATACTCTTGCTTTTGTCTCTTACATTCTGCATATTACTTGTGAGTTTTTGTGGTTTGCTATTTTTAAGTGATACTGTGCAAAACATTTGCACTAAACTTGAAACCAGGTGTTTCAGTGGCCAAATAATTCACTCCAAAGTTTACATGAATCTCTGGGCTGACAACATGCAAAATTTCTCCAAATGTATTCTATTGATTCATGACAATATCTAGGACTTATTTTAAAACAACATTGTCTAGAATTTGGGAAGTATATGTATTATTATTATTATTATTAGTTTTTTAATCACATTTATGTGTATTCATGAATTTTTTAAAATGTACCTATCCAAGGTTCTCAGCCAACACATTAAAAAAAAAATTGCCAAAACCCCACTTCTAACTCTTTTGAGCCAATATACCACTTGTGATACACCAGTTTCCAATTGTGCGGGGTTAAAACAAACACCAATAAATGTGACATCAGGTTCCTTGGACCACCCCTGAATTAAGCGGGATGTTGACAATGTAACACAGCATGGATGAAATGCAAAATCTCTGAGCTGTTAAGTGTCCAGGAATTGTGCAGCTGCTTGAGAAATCAATGTATTTGTTTAGCTCAAAATGCTAGTAAATTATTATAGAAATCACTTAATAGAAAAATCATCTCAACCATGGAAACATTGGAGTGAAATATTCTGAACCTTAATAAAATTTTAGTATATTCATTGAGTCAAGCACACTTGCTGACAAGGTCACGGAGGGCAAGAAGGGTACTGCAAATATTTTTAATATGCTTATCATTATCACATGACTGAGACCGCTTGTATTATTTCTCTGAAAGGGAATTGATGCTAACTTCAGATTCAAAAGAAAATGCTGGCACTTTGATAACTGTGGTGTCTTGCGGTGGTGATTGTTAATGTGGAGCTGAAATCTGTCCTTTTGTAGATGTGCATGCCTTACCGTGAGCTTTGGAGGATGTCTGTGTGGCTCAGGGACAACTTGCCATGATTGGTATGCTGCCCTTGCTTTTCTTAACAGGTACACAGAGTCAGAGTCTGAATCTGATCTTGCTTACACTGGTTATACTGTGGTGTAACACCACTGATTTCTATGGGGGTGCCTCTGATTTCCCCTGGTGTTAATGACTTCAGATTCAGGCCCTTAGGGTATTGGTAAATTTTCTCCCTGCACCTTTTGTGACACAGATCAAATATAGATATTGTGTTTTTTTCTGTACTTTTGGCATAACATGATTCTTTGCTTTAGCATTCATTAAGTTAGTGTGTTTCATTCTGTTTTCTTCAAAATAAATACTTAGTGGTCTTTCCTTTACCAGTATTTTACTAAATTTTAATAACATTAACTAATGAATTATCAATGAGCAGCTGTGGATCAAAAGTAAAATGATATTATTCAAGACAGAACTGTGCACAATAGCTAAAAAAAATGTAAACTTTTGGTATCATGTACATTTCTAAAGAGTACTGTACTTTAGGATTAGCTGTTGGGGGCCCTAGAAAATCAGTTGAGTCTAGATTATTTGTCACATAGTGGTTGCAAATTAGACCCTGCTGGTTGATGCAATGTAACAGAGAGACAGTGTATCAATTAAATCCTGCCTTTTGGTAAGGCCAAGTGCCTCCTTACAGAGAAGAGTTTGTTAGACTCTTGCTCAAGAACTCATCTCTTGATACTGATAAGGGGGTTGGACTAGATGACCTCCTGAGGTCCCTTCCAACCCCTGATATTCTATGTACGACAACATGGATTACATAATTATCAGTGTCTTACTGATATCTGAAGACTTAGTGGGGGAGGTTATAGAGCAGGGGTCGGCAACCTTTCAGAAGTGGTGTGCCGAGTCTTCATTTATTCACTCTAATTTAAGGTTTCGTGTGCCAGTAATACATTTTAACGTTTTTAGAAGGTCTCTTTCTATAAGTCTATAATATATAACTAAACTATTGTTGTATGTAAAGTAAATAAGGTTTTTAAAATGTTTAAGAAGCTTCATTTAAAAATAAATTAAAATGCAGCGCCCTCTGGACCGGTGGCCAGGGCCCGGGCAGTGTGAATGCCACTGAAAATCAGCTCACATGCTGCCTTTGGCATGCATGTCATAAGTTGTCTACCCCTGTCATAGAGAGAGTGCAGGTGAAATATCTCTGCCAATGTCTGGAACCTTCAGATATCCTTCACCCTGGTTATCTGATTTTAAGCCGAAGAATGGAAAGGAGATGGTATAATGTATTCTTATTTATTAATTGTAGGGCCCAAGTTGTGTGCAAACATAAAGGAGGATGGCACAGTAATCTTAAACATACACCCAAAAAAAGACAAACAACATAGGAGAAAGCATTACAACACAGAGTAAAGATATTGGGATGGTGATTGGCTACATCTTGATATAGCACCATTTGGAGAGTAGTGTTATTTTTTTTTATTAAAAAAAATCAAATCTGTAAAAACATATTCTCTTCCCTGTTCTACTCCCTTTGTACTGTTCAGATGGTACAAAGGAAGAACAAACTGCTAAAAAGTCCCTTTCTGGGGATTCTTCCAGTTTAGGGGAATCCACAGTGGGAATAGGCTCATCAGAGTTGGCTCCTAGACCTTTCTCCTCCCAGACCCCTAGCATGAGGTAAGGATGGACGATATAACAGTGGGATAATATGGGGAGAGGGAGAAGTCAGAGTGCACTGCACTCCAGCTAGGGTCCTTTGGATATGATAGCTAGCTTGCGCAATTAGCACAGTCCCCTCTGCAGACAATAACCAGGGCCATTAGGTCTTACAGCTGCTTAGATGTTGTTGACCTCAAGCTATTGCTGACTTGCTTGTGGTCGCTAGTAGGGATGGACAGAATTGTTTCTTTTTTTGTTGAGAGGACCTAAAGCATGGTGCAAAATTATTGTTCCTCTACCCCCACTGCACTCTCAAGTATCAGTGCTCTCATCCCTCCTGTGAGGCATCCGGGGGAGATAACAACAGACTATGGACTGTGGGAACTCCAATACGAAGGTGATATTTGGTTTTACATTTCCATTGCACCTGGCCAATGAGGTTGACTGGCTTACTGAGTGTCTTGCCAGACACTTTCCCTTTCTGAAGATCTGCCAACACAAATGTAAATAGTGTGTGGAAGTAAAGGTATGTTTTACGTGAATTGTCAGGTAAATGATATACTGTAAATAGGAAACAAATAAGTTACAAGCAAGTACAGTGACACACAATGCAGATCTGAAATGTGGATTTTCTTTTTACCTATATCAGGTTTCACTAATGTAACTCATTTGTCAAAATTAATCTGAGAAAGTCTAGAAACATGGACTGTAGCTATTTGGCACCTAATTTGAAAGGTGATGCAGGCATAGCCTGCCTTGGGCAAATTGTGGGCCCATTCCCAGGCAACCCTACATTTCGGTACAAGGTAGGTTTCTTGGGTAAGAAAATCTACTTGGTTTACACTTTTACTGATGTTTTGTCATTGTTCTTCAGCATACAGATGCCTAATGGACAGGTGCATTTTTAAAAAACTGAAATTGATAAATTAACAAACATACACTGAGGGAGAGGCAGCATTTGCTTTCCTTTAAGAGACTGCCCTCAAATTCCGACTAATTACAGGTCTATTTCAATTGTATCAACGCTAGTAAAATTGTTAGAATATCTCCTTTATAAATCACGTAGTATATTATTTGTTGACATGTCCGTTTATTACCATTAGAGAAAATGGGTTTCTGTTTTCCTCATTCAACCATTACAGCATTAGAATTAAAAGTGACAAATGGCTTCTATAGTGCTATGAATCCAGGGGTCATATGCTGTGGAGCACATGATTTATCCAAGGGTTTTGATCTTGTGAACCATAGTATTTTATTTGCAAAATACTCACTTTGCTTTTCCAATTCACATCTATACGATATGAAATTTTATTTTGCTGATAAGTAGAGGTTGGTTTATTATGGAGTGTAACAAGCTAGATATTTTCTAATACATATGTGTCACCAGACTATTTGGTGGCCTCTGTTATTTTTGCTCCAGTTTTTGATTTACCTCATACAATATATGTGCATCATCATTAATGAACCTTTGCACAAATGACTCTTCTAGGTAGTTCTGCAAACTCTAACCACTACATGTATTTTTAATTTGTACAGATTATTCCTGAAAAGCTCTGCTTTGTTAAAACCTTCTTTGCTAACATTGGGCAATCTTTACATAACAGAACTCTGACTGACTCCAATAAATATATTGGCTTCAGTGAGAAATTTGCCAGCATCAGGACTGCAGGACTAGGCGCTATATTTTCTATCTTTAGCGTGAATTTAAGATAATCTTTATGGTTGTTTCTTTTTGAAGTGGACAACAGTGATTGCAGAATTAATTGCATCATTACAACCTCACTCTTATCAAGCCAGGAATGATTCATTATTAATCAGTTTGTTTAAAACAAAGAAAAAAACAGACATTGTTTCCTGGGAATAAGGAAATTGGAGTTACTGGATTCAGGATTACAGTGCTGGATGATAATCACTGGCAACTTCACGTATTTAAGCCTTCATTTGGACTGGGAATTTGATACTGTAAATATTCTGAAGTTTTAAATAAGTTGTAATAAAATTTGGTTAGAGTGCTGCTATACAATAATTAAACAGTTTATGCAAGGTCAAACTTGTGTTGGCCAGCAATTTATACCACGTTTATACATTATAGTGATTTTATTGTATCCGTCAATGGGTTCCTAAATCAGAATGTAAGTGACATTATTCTTTGATCATCATTGTTCGTTTAGATTAGATATCCCACTTGTAACACGTTGCTGTGCTATGCAGAACCAAATAAATCAGCTGGATTTCTGAATTTGAATACTAAATTTACACTTTTGTCTACTATAATAACTCTTTCATGTAAGTGGAATAGAGAATTACTACATTCTAAGGTAGCTTTTGTCATGGCCGTATATGATATATTGGACCTATACTTTATTAATTAATAATACTTTAAGGTAAAAGGTCATATATTTAAGGCAGAAGTTAGGGGGAGGGCTAAGCAGTCTTTTAATTTACTGTACCAGCTAACATAGCTGGTGTGACTGATTTATCAGATACTCGCTACTTTTGAAAATATAGTGGAGTATTTGGTTATTTATCTGTGCTGCGTAGCGTCTGTTAAACTGTATTTAAGGGTAAATATTCAGCACAGTGGATTAGTCTCATGTGAATTCCATTAACATGAAGTATATCCTAAGCACTTAGGGCATGATCCAAAGCTCCTTTGGATCAGATCCTAAACCCCAATTCATCATGTTAAAAATCTACTTCTTAATTTATTAGTGTTTTATATTATGTGTGAAATCCTGCATTTGCAGAAACGAAGGCCTCCAACTTGGGTGTAGGATGGGAAATGAGTCACCTGAGCAGCTGAAATCATTACTCACTTGTTGTCTTGGTTGAGAAATTATGGATACTCCTGCTATTCAGATGCCACAGTGTGCCTTAGAAGGGGAGCTAGGATTCAACATAAGTCAGCAAGTCCCTGTCACCAATATCCTCTGCCCACACCCTCTTTTCCCTCTTGCATATGAGAGCACAAGACTGGGGCCTGCAGGACTAGAAAGGAATAATTGCACTGTGCAGAGACTTCCACTGGTGCAAATCCTGCCCTGTGGTGCTTCCATTCACACCAGCTAGGCTACACACAATCTCTCTGCAACCCCTTCTATGCCAGGCAAGGCATGATGGAGGATCAGGGCTTTTAAACTGCTGGCTGTGTATATGTTAACCTCATAGCATCTTACCTTTGTGTCTCCTTTGAAAATGAGACCTTGCATCTCAATGGGTTTTCTCTTAGTGAGTGATAAAATCTTTGTGAATTGATTTAATTTTTTGCAATTGCTGTGTTGTAAACAATTGGCATTAGAATGGTTTGAGAGTGTCTTCTAACAAAAATGTTAATGTTTTACTAAAGGCTCTTTCAAAAATGCTGGAAATTGCACCCCAAGGCTTCTGTGTTTTTGCAGCATGGCTGTAACTATGGTGACAGTTTCTTTCTTAGTAGTATTGGCCTAGTGTTCCCTAAATTCTGAACAGCATATTAAATCAGATCTGATTAAAGTGGGCTCCCATGATAGAGCAGAAGATTGCTTAAATCCTTCTAATTTGTGACCTATGATTGTGCTCAGTTAAATGTGATATTAAGGTCAAGGTCTAACGTAGAGTCACAGAGAACACCACAAATTCATTACTACATTTTAATTCATGTAGTGACACAGCTGAGAACATGCTCCTTGCTCCTTAACCTTTGACCCTTAGCTGTAAAGGAAATCCATTTGTTCTTACTAGGTTATGCAAACCTCTGGAGAGTAGATTGCAAGGATTGTTAAGAAAATAAAAGGACACAATACTCAGACATCTGTGTAAACAGCTTATCATTAATATTTTACTCCACAATTAATACAGGTCCAATAAGTAAAATAAGGAAAATATTTATTTAATAATGACCTTGACCTTTAATATGTATTTAATAATAATTTCTTTAATAATAATCTTTCTATTAAAGAAATATATATATATTCTGTTGTTAAAGATCATTATTAAAGAAAAATATATATATAGTTGCATGGTGACATCCATATTATCCTGTTCATTTGTGTGTGTATAATAAATTCAGATAAAGATGTGTGTGTGCAATGTATATACAATGTGCACAAACACCTGCCCTACTGTGTATACATTGCATATGCACACACATGCACATGCACAACATCATAATATGGCGGTCAAAATGCAACAAATAGTAGAAGCAAAGAAGTAAGTCCCACATAATAATAATATAAAATAATATTTGGTAATGTCTCTTTTATGGTAGAATGCTGGGCTACCAGCTGAGACAAATTCATGTTACATACTCACAATTTATTTGGGTCATTTTGTATGTGTTTTTATAAGAAAATAAAAAAAGGTTTTTATTGCTGTGTTGTCTGTAGCTATTCAACTGATACAAATGTTATCTATTTGGTCATACCTTTTTCTTTAACACTGTCAACTGCCTGTCAATCTTCATATTTGCAAAAAAGAAAAAACACCAGCCACCCCACTGTGCTGAGTGTGACTGCATTGTAATGCCAGAGGACCAAGAGACAGGTGATGGTTTATGATAGAAATAAATCTTTTATGAGAGCAAACTTGGGAGAATTGCATGCTTTTGTAAGGGATATATCTCTGCACAGTTATCACTGACAGTCTTCTCAAATGCATCAATTCGATAAGGCAGGGTTTTTATTGCATCTAATCATGTACTGAGGCGTGAAAAAAATGATAGGGTGCATATTTTCTGTATATAATTTTTTTAAAGTACTGCATTCATTAAAAGATGGTTAAATTGGTCTCCCACATTTTATGGTACATTTTTTAGTGTTACATAGCACGCAACATTGATCACTCAGTGCATTAGCTTATTTTTGCATTCTGAAATGAGACAGTTGTTCTTGTAAAAGATGTGATTTCAAATGAGAAAAAAAATATAATCTAATTTTGTCTCTTCAAAATGTAAATATATGAAAGATGCAGCATCTCTCTCTCTATATATAGCATGTTCAGTACACACACTGTAAATAGATTATATAATCATTGTACTATATAGGACATTATTATTCTCAGAATATGTATAAACAGAATAATGACTTCCAGAAGATAGGTATAAACAAAAGGCTGCACATATTACTGCCAGACAGAAATCAGCTGATGGTTTTTACTATGAACCACTCTTAAAATAAATGTTTTGAGTTTGTTTCTTGTGACATCACCCCCCATTAGAATTCCATTTTCACAATTAAATAATTCACAGTCTAGCACATTGAGATTACGCAAATCATTGATAATAATATTCACACACAAACCCACCAATCCACACTTTTGTTTGTGGAAAAAAAAAAAAAAAATCTGCCAAAGGTGAAAGTTACTCCCCGAACCCATATTGTCTAATGAACTAAAAAAAGGAGGGGTTGAGTGCTAGTCTTCCCTCTGCTCTGTCTGACTTTTATAATATTTTGCAGCTATTGTGCATAGCACTTTGCACGTATTTAGCTGGTAAATACCATTACTAACATTCCACATTTTACAGATGAGGAAACTGAAGTCAGAAAAGTTAAATATTTGTTCAAGAAACAGCACTGGCAAGTCACTATCAGAACTGCAATGTAACAATAGGACAGATAAATCTAGGTCTCTTGGCTTATTGAATTACTTCTGTAGTTGTTCATGAATACTAAGGCTTCTTTCCTAGCAATATACTTAATTATTGTACATTATAGTCTAAATTGTGACCACCAGCTCAGGGCATGTGACAGAGACTGGTCCCTGGTATTCCTTTGCACTGTAGGGGGACAAGCTCCCCAGCCCTATACCTGGGCACATTACTTTCCCTGGCATGCCGATTTAGCTGCACTTGTTGGCATGTTGGGAATGGTAGTTTCTATGGCTCCACCTATTCCTAGTCCACATGCACATAGGGTGACCAGATGCCCTGATTTTATAGGGAGAGTCCCTATATTTGGGGCTTTTTTTAATATGGGCTCCTATTACCTCCCACCCCCAACACCCATCCTGATTTTTCACACTTACTAGCTGGTCACCCTACATGCACATGAAGAAAAGCAGACTCATGGAGGCTACAGTCCCATAGATGCTGCTACCAGTAACATGAGTTATGAGCACAGGCGAGCACCTCACTCTTATACACTCCTTGCACAGGCATGCAGGAAGGGTCGCAATCTAGGCCTCTTGACAGCAGATTTAGGTTTTGAATGATTCCATCCACCATGCTGCCCAAACAAAAAAATACTCAAATATTATTTTGCCAAACAATTACCATTGGTAGGTTTTAATCTTTCATTTCCATTTAGTTTGCAGCCTCTTCAGTTCAATCACATCTCTTGTCCATTGTGTTCAGTCCTATGGATATTGCCTCTCTCTGTCCATGAATGGAGGTCAGTGAAGACTTACATATTTTTGTACAAATATATGTAGCTTTCCACAGAGATGCCCTTATCTAGTCTTCTTTTCTCCCTGTCCTCATGTGAGGTGAGTTCTCTAAGTTGATAACCAGCTCAACTTACAAAAAAACCCAAGCCCGTTTTGTCATGTGTTGTTTATTTATATATTTATTTTTGAATTTGTTATTCTCTGAGCCCATCTGGAAACCAGCACAAAGTGTCTCTTCCCAAAACTCCCACTCTAGGAATGTTCTGTGATGTTGAAGTGTAGGATGTTCTAATGTGAAGCACAGAGCTAGCCTGCACTGCAGTCGTTTCATCTCCTGCCAAGAGTCTAGACATATGCAATGGATGAACATCAAAGTTAATATATAGATCTAGTTCAGATTAGTGTTCAGGGGGTTGGATGATTATCCAAATGATTCAGATACTTTTCCAAATGATCAAAACCTTCAAGGATACCCCCACATGGTCCATGACCCTCTCTGCATATTCCTTGCTCCCACAATAGGTGGCTCCCTATTCCCCAGAATCCCATCTTCCCTATTTACCTACCTTCCTAGTCCCATTTCAATATAGTCTCTCTACCTGTGGTCCCCTTACCACCAACAGACTCCCCATTCTTTTCTTTCTCTCTCTCTCTCTCTCTCTCTGTTCCAGAATTTTCTCCTCTCAACATATCCTGACTTCTCCCTACTTGCTGTATTGTTCTATCTAAGAGAGGCACAATAGGCTGGGGTGCCAGTTCTGGTGGTCTTGGTAAGTCCTTTAACATTGTATACACTGTATTTACTTTGTATGATTACATTCTCTGTTTACTCAAAGCCATGCTGGCTTGTCCAGATGGTATATTCCTCTCACATCAAACATGTTTGCAGGCTATTGGTTTATTTTAGCAAGCCAGTGAAATTGCCTTAAGATCCCATAAACTGAGTGGATGAAGGCCAGTTTCTTTTTCTAGGTTAATGACTGGGCTGCATTGAGATCAGCTTTTATTCAAAACACAAGCACTGTTTGACCAGCAGATAGTCAACAGCTTTGCTGCTGGTGGAGGTGGCAATGGAACAAACTGGGGAAGTAATAAGGAATACAGTATTTGGAAGAATAACATCATAAAATTGAAGTCTCTGTATAGTTATATTTTACAGGATCAAAAATAAAAGCAGTATGAATGTTCATACTTCATATGACGCTTTAGACTGAACTATGCAAGGGAATAGACTAGGGAAACAGGATTAAATGTGTGTATACACACACTCATAGATGTAAAATAATATGTATTAGTCTGTCTTTGTATTTCAGTAAGTAGAGAAAAGTGCTTTGAGGGATTTCCCCCCTCAGAAATACAAGGTGCATCTTTAAAATGGTAGTGCTCAGATTACGGGTAGATTTACATTTTACAATACAGCTGTGGTCTTTCTTTTTCTTTCTTTCTAGTTAACAGATAAAGGGACGATTAATAACTATAAGTAAATTTAATTCATCTAAAATTAATAGATAGACAGACTTTTAAAAAAATTTATATAGGGAAAAAAGACAACGGGAGAGAAGGAAATTTTGAAGAAGGCTTAGCGAAGTGTACTCCATGCTTCACTTCAATTTAGATATTGTGATCCTTACACAAAGAGGTTGTCAGCAGCAATTTTCTTCACTTTTTAGTCAACCTATTTCCAGGACATTATAGAAAAACAGGGTAATTGAACTAAGCCTCTTTCTGGTGGGTAATAGACAACATAAAAGTCAAATGGCCCCATATAGAATTTTTAAAAAACAAATAAAATATGCAGTATAATTAGGAAAAATATATTTCCTTGAATATAGCCACATCTCTTTAAGGACTATAGAATATGTGGAAGTTCTTACATATTTTTATGTACACACATAAGACCAGATCCTTGGAAATGGCCATTTGGCACAGGACAGCAGAGTTGACTTGTGCCTCAGTCCCCCCCAGCCTGATCCTTGGGCCAATGGCTATGGATTTAATTTTGAGGAGAAACTAAAAGCATTTCAAAGGCTGCTCTAAATTGGGCTGGATGGTAGTGGTCCCCCAAGTACTTTTCCAGTAGAAAAGGATTACTGGAGCACAAGGGTATTCTGGCCACAGACCTGTTGTCCACCCCCCCACACCCCAACCGCACCTCACCCCACCCTACCCCACGCTCCCTACTGATGCAGATTAGGAAGCCTCTACAGTCTCTGAGAACTAGTCTGTTCTAATCCTATCAAGAAATTGTCTTTTAAATCTATAGAGTATTTTAGTGTGTAATCCCTGGGGCAGCAGATATTTACTTACTAAAAGTCTGTCTGTGGTCTAAGGTACTATTTTACTTGCTTTTTCAGTAAAATAAACAGCGTAGACTGAAATCAGTGGGGTTACACAGGCGTAAAACTACAATAATGCTTTTGGTCAATCAGACCTGATGATTTTATATTTGGAGGGCAAAACTGAAGAAAATCAGAATCAACTTCCTGAATAGTAAAGCTTTTCAGGATAAGTAAATGTATGTATTAATTTGAAACAGTGAGTAAATAATGAAATCTACACAAGGTCTCATGTAAATATGCAAATCATTGTGGCCCTTGGATTACATTAATTTACACACCTTCTTAAAAATAAACTACAGTTTCTGCTAATTTCTTGATTGAGTTAAAATGGAATAGAATTGCTTGTCTCACAGGTGAAGTAGAGTCTTGCTAGTCTGGAGTTCTCCACACCACAAACTTTATAATCTACACAGAAAAAATGTTCTGTCCCCATCTCTCAGCAAAGATTTTTTTACATCCGGAGACTTTGTTCGGGTGTCATATTAAAATATCAAACTGCACATATTTGTACATTTTGAAGTATTACCATATATAATTAAAAGTAAATGAGACTTGTCAAAAGAATACATTTTCTGATTAATTCCCTTGCTCTTCCATTACATTTTATTGTGTTTGTTCATTTAGGCCATGATTTTGAAAAGTGTTTATGCACATACATAACTTTAAGCACAAGAGAAGTTTTATTAACCGCAGTAGGATTATTCATGTGCTTCAAGTTACACATGTGTTTAAATGCTTTGCTGGATTTGGGCCTTAAAACCATTCCTAAAAACAAGTCTATTTTTGTTGTTGTATATTCAGCAGTCTCATTTGAGCCCTGCATCTTTGAGGTACTGAGCATCCTCAACTCCCGTTGACACAGTAGGATGTGAAACCATTCCACACTGCCTCCCATTTTTGTTTGTTATTTGTGTAGCACCCATAATATTCTATGTGCTTTAGAACCATATAAAAAGGCCACTTCCCTGCCCCCCAAAGAACTTACAAGCTCAGAGGCTGTCCACATTGTAGCAGCAAGTGTAGTTAGAAGAACCTGTAAAAACAAAAGGGAAGCATAACAGGGTAAACAGATGAGCGATGAAGTAAGCCATGTGTCTTTAGTTCCATGACCTGTACCTGATTTTTAATTAACATTTTAACTTTATTAAAAAAAAAAAAAAACTGTGGAGGCTGAGGATTTAAGAGCCTTCTTGAAGAAGTGTATATTGGTGAAGGATTTCAATATGGAAACAGTGGAGATGTGTCAAAATGGGGCAGGGAGAGGGTTGTAGCTATGCACTATGAGGGAAGAACAATGGAACTGAGAGAAGATACGGGCAGCAAGATGGGTGGGTGGGTGGGTGCCAGAGGGACAGTTTGTTGGGCCTCAAAAGCAAAGGTGAGAATGATAAATTGGACATAAAGGATGAAGGACAATTAGTGAAGGGATTTGAAGAGGGGCTGGACATGGTGAGTAGATGATCTTAATGCCAGTGTTTTAGACCAGTTGAGAGGGGCAAAAGGGGTACACAGAAGGCCCAGAAGAGGAGGAGAAGTTTGCAAAAGTACAGATGAGAGATAATCAGCGCCTGTACAAGAGTTTTGATGATGGAGATTGTGGTATTGAGAACTGTGTCTTTAAGTGATTTAGTTTCTCAGACAGGAAGTCTGGCGAAGGGATGCTGCAGAAGCCCATGTTGTGTTATGCATAGGCAGTTGAGAACTGCATCACCAAATAAAGAGGATCTCTTTCAAGCACCTAGGGCCCGAAGTGATTACTGAACACATGGATAGAGAGAATAGGATGGAATTTGGAGATTGTGAGCAGAACTGGCAGGATTTAGCGATTGCATCAATGTCAGCAGAAGAGGGAAAAGTCCAAAATTAAGCTGATGCTGTGAGACCAGGGGAACAAGGAAGATGGTGGAATTGCCATCTGTGATAGCGGAACAGAAAGAGGAAAGATGAGTTCACTTTTGGACATCCTGGAAGAAATGTAAGAGAAGGACTCAATGAGTCTCAATGGAGGGTCTCAACTGGAGAAAGAAATCGAAGTCATTGGAACAGTGGTAGTAGTTGTACAAGCCTGATCAAAGCCCACTGAAGTCAATAGGAGTCTTTCCCTTGACTTCAGCAGTCTTTGGATCAGGTCCAATGTTGCCAAATGAAAGGTCAGGGGGACAGCAGTTTCAGTAAAGACCTGATCCAGAGAACTGACCATCATCATATGTCAAAGAGAAGATGCAGGACAGAAAGCAAGGCAATGGACTGATCATCGTGGAAGTTGAAGTCTGCAAGGATGAGAAAGGAGGGGACTGAGAGAAGGGGAAATTTAAGAGTTATAGGGGAGAAGGAAGGCATTAGACAGTAGTGTGGGGACATGGGAGGAGAGGAGAGAAGAATCAGTGGTGTGAATTTCAAAGGAAAATTGATGTTAAAATAGTTTTCCAAAATAAAGACACTTTGCATCCTGTAATGCAGGAAGGTTTTTTTTTTTTTTTAAGTTGCACCTTGAAGATTCACATCTTTAGTGAAATAACTCAAACCAGAGAGAGAAAGAGAGAGCGAGAGAGCAATTGTTGACCTGTTCTGCAATGTCGTTATTATTTTCTATAACATAGGAGATTTTAAGTTTTCTCATCAGGGTTTTTAATCCCCTTTTCCATTTTCTGTAAACTTTGATGCTTTAACTTTTTCAGGTTTTTTACCTTCTATACTGACTGCCTTTATCTTATTTCAGATGGTTTCCTTTAAATATTTAAGTTAAAAACCACTTATGGTAGCTATCACTTGCCACAATAGGGTTTCTATATCTTCACACAATCAAAATTGCCTATGCAAGGAGTGGATATGGAGTAGTGGAATAGTACTTCACACTTCATCTAATTTTAAAATGTTGTTTCCTTTGCAGGATTTAAAAAAACCTATTTTTTATCTCTGCCATTTATCTCTCATAAGCCCACATGCTAAAGAGCCCAGCTATCTCCATCACAAAGCGAAACAACCATATTAAAATTCATGATAAGGTGCATTAAGCACAAAGGCAGCTTTAGTGGGCAACAATCACCAGTATCCTGGATACCTTTCTGTTTACTGGAAGGTACTTTTGGTACCTACATCAGATATGTTAAATTTCAAAAACAGGTTTCAAAGCTCATTGAAACAAACATGAAATCCTTTTTTGCAAATACATAAAAGTAATAATGCTTGATTTATAATCACTGATTGTGTCAAAATTCAGCATTCATCATTTACAGGCATTTCAGAAAAATAAAACAAAAGACAATGAAGCTGCTTGTTGAGGATCAAATCTGCTCTGATTGAAGTCAACAGTTTTGCTGTTTATTTTAATCAAAATATGAATTGGCCCTGAATGAGTGAGGTATAATAGGCTTTGATCTACACACAAAAGCAACACATTCACGTAGTAATGGGGGAAATGCCCATCTTCCCCTGCATAGACATCATACCCTTGTTAAATAGCTGCTAGCCACAGCCCAATATTTTTCTCCACTTAACCCTTTGTTTCCATTTCACATGACAAAAAGAAAGGAGAGAAAATATTCGCGAACTGAAAGAAAAAGTGCAAAATTGTGAGAATTTATGGAATAAAGTTTAAATGTGGGCTTGTGTGAAAACAAAGAGTGCCCACCCCTCACACAAACATTTCAGAGGCAGTCCTAAAGCTTGTGAGATGTGGATATATATATATGCCATGTGATGTGCTTGTGAAAAGTAGGCCAATCTTTATTTAATTGGAACTCAAAGCTGATTTAAAAAAAAAAAAAAAAGTAAAGACCTGAGTTTTGCTGCCATATAGATTCACATTGCCACCAAGCTATGTAAAATGAACACGCAAATAAAATGGGTTACAGTCAGGAGAAACATTTATCCTACTAATGAGGATGTTGTAGAGTGAATGCTTACTTCTTGCCTAAGACTACTCCATTCTGAGTTCTTCCACCCCGATTGTAGAATTATATCAGCCCTCAAGCTTATGGTTGAATTACACTGTAGGAGCCTTGGAATCCAAACATTTTCAGGTTCTGTGTGGGTTTTATCTGATGAACTCTGAAGTCTGACTGAACTGGGACGTAATTTTGAGTAACAATTTACCCTGCAATAGCCTGGGTATTTCTATCTAGCTTTTTGTTTATTCACACTCATCACCTGAGTGTCTGATCTCCAACCTGGTGCTGGTGGAGGTAGAGTTCTGCAGGCTTTGGTGATAGAAGAAGGTAGATGAGGCTGAGAAAAGGGACTGATGAGTGTGGTATAGATGAGGTACTGAACGACTTAACTGTGTATTTTATTTTTGTGTAAATTTGCATTGGTGAGGTAGATAGTCTGGCAATCTTAATTCCAGGTCAAAGGAGCTTTTGGTATGGAGATGTATCTTGACTTCAGAATTCTCCCTACGCTTTTTCTCTGGTACACTTAAACATTGTGATAACATAGTTTAATTTTGGTTCTCATTTGTTTGGACATTCACTCAAAAGAAACTTTTTCTTCCAAGCTGAATGATGATTATTGAATTGCTTTTTTGATAAATGTCTGAAGGATTAGATGTTGTTTCCTTTTAGGCATTTAATTAAGCAGGTCAGGAAATTTCTCCTTCTTGCTATTTGTTCATAGTACTTCACACAACCCTAATGCATAGTTTCACTAAATATTCCTTGTTTTCTCACCCCAAGACATAATACTAAGGTTTCAAATGGCTGGCGTACACAAGTCTCCATGGCCCAGATCTACAAAAGTACACAGGCATCTTGGATTTAGGTGCCTACGTCCCAGTTTTGGCTCTACTGCGATCCACAAAACTCCTGTCAAACCCTGTAGGCTCCTAAACTCCATTGGCGCCTATGTTTTCAGGGTAAAAGTTCCGTAGGCAACTATGTCTCTTCTCTGGGCATGTTCACTGCTGTCTCCTTTCAGGCATCCAACCCCATCTAAGCCCCAGAGAGATTCACAAACCAGGGAATGATAGGTATTTGACCACTTAAGTCACATATAGTTCCTGATCCGGCAGGCATGATTAGTGGCTACCTACCAGATTGGGTCCCATTCAAAATCTACCTGCCGGGGAAGGAGGTGGTGGTGATGCTGGAACCACTGTATAACTTTTAGCCCAGTGGTTGGAACATTCATCTGGGAGGAGAACCAAGTTTAATTCCCCACTCTCTGGGCCTGTTCCTACTCCTGCTCAAGCCTCAGCTGGCCCAGGCTATCCTGAAAGGGCTAAACCCTGGGTCTCTCACCTTTGTGGATGCCCTAACAACTGGACTACAAAGTCTCCCTTCCCACTCACCCCCTGTAACCGTGCCTTAGTGGGTCACAACTGAGGATGCCAAATTCAGGACGAAGTGCTGCAGAAATAGGGCAAACACAACCCAAAACTGGTGGTTATTCTTTTATAAGATTTACCAAACCAGCCACAAAAGTAAACTCCTGTTTCACCACACTGGCTAACAAGAAAACATAAGGCACTTTCCTCAGGCATTCCAGTTCTTATATCACCACCAAAAACACTGGAGTCAGAGATGAGTGGTTGTTTACAACCAGTCTCATCAAATAATAGATTCTCCTGATCTCAAAGGACCAGCCACATACTCTGGTCAATATATAACTTGGATCTTACCCAAAAATCATGCTGATGCCAATCTTTTAGTATCTAAAATCTAAAGGTTTATTTATAAAAAGAAAGAAAGAAAGGTGGGAATTAAAATTGGTTAAAGGAATCAGTTACATACAGTAATGGCAAAGTTCTTGGTAGGCTTGTAGCGGTGATGACTTAAGTCAAGTCTCTGGAGTACATCCACAGCTTGGCTGGATCATTCAGTCCTTTGTTCAGAGCTTCAGTTTGTAGCAAGGTTCCTCCAGAGGTAAGAAGCAGGACTGAAGACAAAACAGAGAAGATGCAGCTGCCTTTTATAACAAGGAGTCCCGTGGCACCTTAAAGACTAACAGATTTATTTGGGCATAAGCTTTCGTGGGTAAAAAACCTCACTAACTAAATCTGTTAGTCTTTAAGGTGCCACTGGACTCCTTGTTGTTTTTGTGGATACAGACTAAGGGACACTGCTACACCCTGATACCTGCCTTTTATCGTCTCTTGTCATGCGGCCTGTGCTTCCTTTGTTTCAAACACAGGTTGCCCAGCACATGGCTTGGAAGCTTTAGAGTTCTCTCCATAGGCATGTCCCTGCATGCCTTGCTGAGCCATAAGGAGTATCTCCCTTCTCTCAATGGGTCAATTGTACAGCTGATGGTCCTTAATGGGCCATCAAGCAGGCTAGGCAGTGCTGGCGCCAAACTGTCTGGGGGTGTCACCCAGAAGCATAGCACAACTTTGAAATACAGACATACATACATATCTATAACTCATAATTCAAAGGTGATACAAACATATAAACAAGATTATCATATCTGGCAAATTATAACATTTTTGCAGATATCTTATATGGCATATCTGGCAGTGACTGGTGTTCCAGTGGGGGATAGCTATGGTCACTCAATTAGGGTGAACTGCAAAGAATGGGGCAGACAATCCCCATAAAGCTAGTGGATATTCCAATACTTACAACTTTACATACAAAAATGATACATGCATACAGATAGCATAATCATAACCAGCAAATCATAACCTTTTCATAGACACCTCACTCAACAACCTTTGTACAATATTTGCTGCAAATATATAACAGTGGTTGCAACGATGATCCATATGGTCATATTCTAATCAGATAATGTCACACCCTCAGCCCCAGCCCAGTGATTGTTCCACTGTGGATAAAAACTTAAACAGGCATTGGGCTATTGTCCTGTGGTTAGGGCACCCACCTGGGAGGTGGGAGAGCCAGGGTTCAGTCCCCCTACTCCAATCACTCTTTCATTATTGAGCCACAGTGAAACAGTTACAACAGGAAAAACTGAGCAAACCACACGTCATGGTATCCCATAGCCCAGTAGTTGAACACTCTCCTAAGAGGTGGGTGACCCTTGTTCAAATCCTTTCTTGACATCTGGCAAATGGAGGGCTATTGAATCTGGGCTTCCCACATCCCAGGTAAGTCCTCTAACCACTGGTCTAAAAGTTATAAGGTGGGCACCTCCTCCAGCCATTTTGTGGGGGATTATTAGCACTTAAAGGGCCTTCCTACAGTTGTCTCTCTTTAGGAGTGACTATCCCTAACCCAGTATCATGTATGCAGTATTTTAGGGTGTAGGTGCTTAGTCCTGCCTTTAATAGCTGCAGGATACTTCAAGTGAATTCCAGTGCTCTGCAGCTTCAGAGCTGGCCTCTTATCCCCTGCTCCTGTCCTGAGGAAGCAATTGATGGGAATTATTGATAGTGGGGTATTGACAGAGGGGCTTGACAGTGCCACACTTAAATGAGTGAGAGTTTGTGTAAATAATTTTTACTCTTTTGAAAGTTATCAATATTTTGAATTAGACAAGTGCAAGTGTATTTCCAGGTTCACATTATTTTATGATATTAAGATGAAATAATGAATCACCATGGTTGCGATGTGGTCACTGAAAGACATAGGGTAAATGAGAGTGCATGTGAAGAGTAACTCAGGCTGTGAAGACTCAAGGTCTTGCTATCTTCATCCAGGCTAATAGGCCTAATAGTTATCTCCTGGAGCTCTCACTCATGTTTACCTCTAGGAGCTGACCCCTTTGAGCCTTTTACCTGCACTGGAAAGTGGGTGCAAGTCACAATGAAATTACCACTTTATTTATAAATGTACAATTTATAAATCCTGTCCTTACTCCTCATTAACCTAAAACAGAGCCTGCAAGATACTTGAGGAAAGGTGAAAAACCTCACCAGACACCTTGTCAATCTTGCCTGGAGAGCAAAATTCCTTCCTGATCCCAAAAATTGGTGACTCATCAGATCCACAGCATCTCAGAAATGCAGTTCAAAATATATCTTCACAATAGGGCAAGCAGTAGCTGCTTCTCATACAGGGAGAGGAAGGGCGCAAGAGACAATCAACCCTTTCTCTCTCCCTCCCCAGTCTAACCAATGGCAACAGGGAAGCAGAGAAATCTCTCCTTCCCCACCCAGGTGTGATCTCCACCGGTGGTGGTGGTGGTGGTGGTAGTGGAGAGGCAACAGAGCTTGCTCATCCCTCCCCACTTCCTCTCAGGATCTCAGAGTTTGTCTTTCCCGTGCTGGTCTGATCTTATATTCCTCATTCCCTTCCCCATCCCTGCTCTGTGTGTGGGGGGGATGTGATGCATTCATATAAATGACTTTCATGGACTGTTTGCCTGGTATATACAGAAAAGTACAGTACAAAGTCCTGTGTGATCATGTAACTCAAGGCTATTGTAATCCATACACACAAGAGGACAGAGTTAAAGTTGTGCATTCATCCCTAACTTTGGCATTTCATGACATTTGAGTGCTTATCCATGTAAACTTAATGTGGCATGAACATAGTTTCTTTTTGTACTTAATTTCCTAAGGGTTTATAAAAGAAACAGTGGAGGATGCAGGGGAGAAAAAGAAATCAGAAGTCATTTAGAACTCAAGGTCTTTAAAGCTTTGCTGGTTTGCAAATAATGAAATTTACATGCTATAATTACAATTATCTGGAACTGTGTAGCTGGATATTATGTGAATCCAGCCACTCTTGACCAACTTCGTAACGATCTTGGGGTTCATTAAACAATAAACCACATGAATAAGAAAGGAATAAAACTTTTTAAATAAAACAAACTGGAGAACTTGTCTGGTGAACTGCAGCACAGCTATGCAGTGTTCCCACCTCCATCTCCAGGGCACATCTCCAAATTCCTATGTTCATAATACTGTCCCTTATGAGGGAGCATCTCTAAATTATAATCTTCTATGAACATATCTCAACATCTTCCTTCTTAAAAAAAAAACACAAATTAACTCATATACATATATATAAACAGCTAACAACTATCTAATAACACATACATTAAATTCTTAACCCATGTAGTACATTTCCATAAACCCAATGTGTCAACTATCTAGAGAGTAGAGATTACCAACACATCACTCTCCAGTGAGTCTTTATCACTCACTTTCCTCAAATATCCCTTTTTCAGGCAGATTAGCAAGTCTCCGCAGGCGTTGATCATGGCATTTGACAAGCTTGATCTTCTCTTTACTCTCGAAGGGCAACTTGAGGGTCTCCATCTCACTGAGGGAATGCTGCAATGCTGTGCCGTGCTTTGCAATCAGGTTATTGCATGTGTGCAGGTCTTCCAATTTGCTGGACAGGGTGTACAGCGTGTTTTGCAGCTCTATCTTGTCTGTCTGCAACATGGATGCTTCATCACTTGATTCATCCAATTCTGCCAGCATCTTGATGGCCTTGGCCAAATAGCAGCTCTCTACATGGATGGATAACTGGAGGGACCTGCTTGTTTATCTGGATTATGTTAATCTTGCAAGCAACCCAACCCTTGAAACAGATCATGATATTCCCAAATGAGTGCTTCATAGCCAGGTTCAGTGTGATCTTGTGGTGAGAGCACCCGTTTTACCAGATTGAGTTTCACATGCATCCAGGCCTAAAATTGGTGTTATCTCCTTTGGCACTGCAATCAAAGGGAACCTGTACATGTTGTTTTTTATGGTTGATGCTAGCAGTGCACCTCCCCTTCACTGATATATTTGTTCCAGAATAACCAGTTGTTTTTATTTTTGTTGGTTCCAGTTTTGGTCTTATTTTCAGTCTCTCATAGTCTTGTTCAGCCAGAATATTAACCTGAGCTCCTGTGTCCAGTTTCAGTGGAATTACTGTTCCATTCACTGTCATAAGCAGTATCCAGTCCCTCTCATCAGACTTGCTAGATCCCAGTACGTCTATGAAAAATTCCTCAACCAGATTGTCTTTAACTGAATGCACTTGACTTTTCTGCATTTGGGATCTGCAGCATTTTGCAAAATGATTATTTCCCCCACATTTATGACACTGTTTGGGGCCATGCTGTGATCCACACCTTCCACATGACTGTGTACCCAGTTTTCCCCCTAGCAGTGGTTTTCATAGCAATTTGACTTGCTATGAAAATCCACTCTTTGATTTGACCTTTTCTGGCTTTTGTACTTAGTACAATGATAACCTCTTCTGGTGAATTCAGCTCTTTGGCTTGTGCTTTCACATTTTCTGCTGCCCTGCATTGTCCAGATAATGAACTGAATAGAGCTAAATTCATCACATCTTGAGAATGAAGGTCTGAGTTGCCTCCGCCTGCATTAGGCTTGGTGGCTCCAGAGAGGGAGTAAAGATTTCAAGTATGATTTCACTAAGTCATCCCCTCCAGCACAGCATGACAGTTCCATTGCCACTGTGGATACTTTCTCTCTCTAAAGAAAATGTATAGCCTAGAATGGATATTCCTTCACAGTCCCATCATTTCCATCCTGAGACTATGCCACCCACTCTGGGGCTTGGAGGAAGGCAGGAGACATAGAACAGAGTGAGGAATGTTCGTTCGCCCCGTGCAGTGATGGTTGTTCTTCCAAGCTGAAGGGGACACACAATATTTATTTATATAATATTTTATCTTTTCAAAAAACTGTGCAGACATGCATAATTAATCATCTCCCTGTGAGTAGATAGGATCACCATTTCATAGATAGAGAGAAGGTAAATGACTTGCCCAAGGTTACACGGAAAATGTGTCTGACCCCAGGAGCCAGATTAATGTCCCCACCATGGCTGCTTCAGCTGTGCAGAATAGTAAAAAAGCTATTTTGTTGATCCTTCTTGCATACTCAACCCATTCTCTTCCTGGCCCCTGAGATATTCTTGAGGGAAAGAGGGCATGGCCAGAGCACATTTGCTCTCTAAGTATTCTAGCTTCCAGAAATAGCCCCTGGAGGCTGCGGTCTTACTCATTATAGTGCTGTCCACAGTGCACTCACTGGCAATTTTTAAATCTGTCATTCTCAAAGTAATCATCACTATCCCTAGTTTACAAAGTCCATAATGAATGAAGCTCAGCAATTTGCCTGAGCATTCTAGTACACGGGTCTTCCACACCACAGACATAAATTGTGTTTCCAGCTCTGCAACATATGTCCCATGTGAACTGGAAAAATCACTTACTTCACCTGTAAAGCAGAGGATAATATGTGACTCCACAGTACCAGGTGCCTACTTTAATAAGCAAAAGCTGGCTACCATGTTCTATTCACAAATACCATTCTGTGCCAAATGTAGAACAGTTACAAGACAAAGCCAGTAGCTGGTGGAAGAAGGCACTGTACATCACTCCCATGTTTGACTGAAGTTAAAAACTTAATACCATATCTTACTGAGCATGTGCTGCAGCAGATGTTTATACATTTATTACTGTCTGATTTTACAACCATGGGATTTTTTCCCCAACCTTCCCCAGGCATGTACTATTCATTTGGAAATATGTATGCATAAAATTTAAAGTTTAAAGGTTCCATTATTTTTGAGTTATTGCTCTAGGGAAAAAAACATTTTCCTTGTACACAGAAAAATGTAGTTTATTTGCATAAATCAAAAATGGCTGAAAGGATTTTGCTTAAACTTTTTTTTTTTAAGTGTTCACATTTGGGGAGAGGAATTTCAGACCCCAAAGTGAGTGTGAGAAAGCAAGGTTTCACAACCTTAACTTTTATTGTCACTACTGGTAATTAGTATACTAAGTGGTTTTACTATGTATGTATGAATATATTATAAGGTACTTCACATTTTTATATAATATTTCACAAAGGTATGTTATCACTTGCCCAGTAAATGATCTATGTTGTATATTTACATTTGTTAGCTGAGCTGTCCCAAAGTATTTCAGTTGTTGCTTCGAGTCCTGATTCTGAGCATTAGACACTTGGGAGACAGACTGATTTTGCTCAGAGCTCATGTAGCCCGTAGCAGGTCTCAGCACGCAGGCACCAGTCAGCATTCTTTCCTTTCGCTTACAGCACTTTTCAATGAGTGCTAAAGAATTGCTTTAGGAGCTGGGGAAAGCTGTCAGATCCCCTGTGAGATTAAATGAACACACTTGCCAGAACAGAAAGGAAAAGGAAAATCTGCTTGTTCAGAGCACTCATGCTTTTAGCTTGCGGCTGTCAGAATAAGGGGTAGGTTAGGTGTCAGGGGTAAAGATGGGCTTAGATTTAGAGATCTTAAATATTTTATCCTCCATTATTATTTATTTTTTACATTGAGCAAAACCATAGACTATACTTAAAGCCAGGTAGAATATTGGCCTCTCTCTTTTTGCAGGGCACTTACAGAATGTAAGTTTCCAGTGAAAAATGTGGTATTAAAAAAATGTGAAGGACATTTTTTTAGAAAGCAGTCAAAACTTGACAACACAGCTTACATCCTAGTCCAAACTTCTCCAAAATATGTGGTGGTTCAGATCTGGCATTTTCTTTGTTCCTTTAAGAAATTAGTTGGCAAATAAAGAATTTACAAATATTCTTTCAAATAAAACCTGCTGATTCACTTTTCTGGTATTCAGGAACCCTTTCATTCACTTATTTGTCAACATTTGGGTGAGTGAGTTTTATTGACAACAATATTTGTGGAAAGCAAAAGCATTGAGAATACTAATGCTAATGTGACACTATTTAAAAAGGCCAGTGTGAGGCTATTTAAAAAGCTCTTTTAAAATTCACACTGTAGATTCAATGAACAATTATGAAGGCATGGAAATAGCTTTTTAAGGAGGAAATGGGGCTGCAGCCATAAAACTTAGTTGTCCAATCAGAAAACAGAAACAATAACATGTGTATTAGATGGCATTAGAATTGAATACTAAATGGCAAATACTCATAGCAACCAATTCATGAACAAAATAGGCTAAAAATATTCATCCAACTATATTGCCTGAAAGTCAGCCAACATACAATGGCTAAGTTGTGGAGCAGCTGGAGGAAGTTGACATTTATATATGTATATAATTAAAAGGTTAACATGGGTGTTGCATAAAAAGAAATATGTCTATCAAATGTATATGACATTGAATAGATTTGATCATTTCCCTGTTCCTACCCTTCATATGCTAAATCTTGAGGGTTTGGACCTTGTCTATCTATAGGTGAGTGTATATCATGTATAGTACAAAGTAGGCCTCTATTTAGATTGGGCCCTGTGAGTGCTATAACTACTAAAAACTACAACTTGTTTGCAGATCGTTTGTAAATAGGAAAAAGGCCTAAATTCATTATTCACAACTAACAATGCATCCAGAAGTAATAGAGAGAGAAGGTAGTTCAGAATGTGAACTAGATTCAGACTTCTACAGTGTTCCATTGCTGGCCAAAATAAATCCATTTAGTGACTAGTTGGTCCCTTCTAAAAGTATTTTGATGTAACTAAGCTGTAGGAGCTCTAAATGCCTGAGAATGATTTGATGAGCTGTTGTTATTATTTGCTGAATACTGTATACATTAGACAGAGATTAGGCATATCATGAGTAGGTTATTGGCTAGGTCATTCATTATATTTATGGTGTCTGTGGGGGGATGGGGATGATTAGTTGGTATGATGTAAATAGGCAAAGGTTATGTGCAACCAGTGACAAATCTGATCTGTTGCATGGTCAGGGAACACAAAACAAATGGATTTTAAATCTTGCCTTATGCCTCTACAGAGTACTGATCAAATGTAGCTTCATGCATGGAGGTGGAATGAGCAAATCACTCTGCGAGGAGGTAGCTAATTGCTGAACTTGATTGCAACTGCTAATCAGAGTCATAGGGAAAAAAAGTGTTGGGAATTAATTAGGCAAGGACCTTCAGAACAGCAGCAGGAAGCCTCCAAGTGACCTTTATTTACAGTCAGTTAAACAGAAGTGTGACTAAAAATGCCACAGAGCAAATCAGATTATTAATATTGATTGCTTAAAGAAAATGAATAATTTAGAAGCAGAGTCAGAATAAATATGCAGTGACAGAGATGAAAGAGCACAATGTACTGCCTTTCCAACATTCATCTATCATGCAGCAGTGCCCTATGTTCAGAAATTGAGAATTTTCACCATCTCAAAACATAATTAGTTTCATGACCCAGCATGATTGCCTTATTGCTGTTACTAGGGTCTTTTTTTCAGGCAGCAAAATGGAGGGAAACACCAGCCTGCTGAAGAGAATCTTTTCTCAGGATTTTCCACAGAAATCTAATTAAGATATCATGGGATTTACCTTCAGGTTTTTGTCAATAAAATAGCAGAAACTTGCATTACTATGGGTATGCCATCTTTCTAAGAGATACTATCTGGCTTAACCATCATGGATGATTAAAAAGCAAAGTTCCTTACTTTATTATAGACAGCACCTTAGACTGAAAGAACATTTAAAATCCAATCTATTTTACACTGTTTCTGCTGTTTGTTTACATTTTGCTTTTCTCTCAGCTTGCACAATGAATTTAGACTAGTTAGTTCTAGTTCCGTCTGTTTTCTAGCCACGTTTTGGTCTCATGTCCTAGCAAAATGCTGCAGTGGTTGGCTGCAGACACTAACTGGGCAGAATATTTTATTTGCCGTTTTAAAGGTATTTTTACACTAATTTTAACTTTAATAATCTTCTTATAAACAAAGTAGCAATGCATATTTTGGTCAACATAAAATAACAGTACATAATCGTTATCTATTAATATATCATGAAGTTAAAAGACCATTACAGCACTGAAAGTGTAATGTAGCCAATACAAAATAATTGTGTATAGTTAGGCCATGGAGATTAGAGACCCAGAAGACTGTGGTCAGTGTGAATTTATTTTCCATTTACACAGACTCTTACCTCCTTACTATACGCCCCCTAGTGGGGACCCAATAGTGGCTCTAAACGTTTACAACTAACACCACATCTCCCTTTCTAAAAAGGAAAGGGTGATAAACCCTTGATCCAAGTTTTTCGTTAAATAACAACATATAAAACACAGAACAAGAATAAACAGCCCTATGAAGGATGGAGTAGATTGCCTGAAGCAATCAGATGTTACTTTGTCTTTCCTATCACATGCTCTCCTGTAGAGGGAATCAGACATCACACCTACTTGGTTATGTTTGCAGCAACTTCTGAGATGTGAACATAAGGTTTCTAAGGTTACTATCCCACAGTGTCAAATTCCAGCCCTACTTTTTTCCTCCTAACTCTTCTCTATCTTTCTCTTTGTCTTCTAATAAGAGTCCAGATTAGTCAGTCAGGACAAATAGATTAGACAAATCTAGGACAAATTTCACCTTGCAACACTTTGCTGTGACCAGTCTGGCAGGCTAAAAATGATGCAGAACAACACGATCTGTAGGGAAAGTTTTCCCTCCCCCAAACTGGCCAGAGGAAAATAAGAGCAATTCAGCCAAATATTTATTTTAAAGACAGGAAGCAAAGCGGAGGTCCAGGAGTGGCTAATTGTGTTGTGTGGTGACTTTTTGCTGTGTTTCTGCCTCCCGTATTATGGGGCTGGGAGGGGAATGGCATACAGTTATTATGCTGGCTCTTCATTACATGGGGACTTCCCTTATGCTAGTGGAATTCCGCATTGGCTCGATTTGCTAGTTTTGTGGTCCTTTTGCACAGAGTTCAAATAAGGGGCCATAGTGCAACAGTGAATCGCACTCTTGGTGCCAAGACTTTCAAGCAAGAGTATTTTTCCCCTTTGGAAGACTTTATACAGAGAGAGAAAAGTTTAATTTTTTTAAAGCTTTAAATGTTTGGGTTTTTTATTCCTTCTTTACTTTTAAATGTTTGGGTTTTTTTACTCCTTCTTTACTTTTTATGTACAAAAAGATCTTGGACTGGACCTCAGGAGACCTAGGGTCAGTTCCCAGCTCTTCCAGTGCTTTTTGGGTTGACCCTGGGCAAGTCATTTCCCTTTCCATACCTCAGTTTATCCATCTGTAAAACAGGGATAACTGTATTAACCTCCTTTGTAAAGCACTTTGGGATCTAAGGATGAAAAAGCACTACATAAGAGCTAGGTACTGTTGTTGTTTATCAATGGTGTACAAATGAAACCTAAACTGTGGTGGTAGAATCTCAAATCCAATTTACTACTAACAGTGTGGCAGGTTTTATTTTTTTTATTTTTTTATCAAATGTAATAAAAAAGGTAATTTACAAATTATCAGACATATGAAATACACAAAACTGTATTGAAGAAAAAAAATACCAGTTACTCCCACGCCCTTCTATCAGACCAGCAACTGCTTTACAAAAATGACTTTTCCTTTTATAGAATTGCCTTAGTACATATGACATACAGTGAGTCAAGTCAGGGTGCATTGCAATGTACAGTGTTACTGGATATAAATATTTTAGTTTTAATTTTGTCTGCTGCCACAGAAACCATGACTTATGGATGAAACAATGAGTTTGCGTCTCCTACAATTGCCTTTGGTTGAGCAAACTTTCACTATTTGCATGTAAGTGAGAGTGTTTGGAATTCCCCAAAATAAGAGAAGTTCCTTACTTTTTTACTTTGGATATGCCTCAATAAAATTGAAGTATGCTGCCACCAGACTAGTGCAAAAAATTAACTGGCAGTGCACAAGAAAGTCGCAGTTTCCATATGACTATAAATGTAGAGGCCAGTCTTGTAAACCTTTACCCATATGAGTTAGTTGCATTGATTTCAGTGAGACTATCCAGATTGATAAGCATTACTCATATAAGTAGGGGTTTGCATGTATGACATTAAATGCTATAACATGTATATTACGTACAAAAAGTATGTTAAAAGAACATTAAGGTTTTAAAGTCAATCACTCAAAAAGATCAGAAATGCCAGAATTAAGGTTGCTTGGATAACCTCAAACGAGTCCCCTTCTGCGCATGCATTATTATACAGTCTTTAATTACATGGTCACATACTATTTTTCCTAAGAACTCCTGTCTCATTCATTGCCGAAGAGGGATTCAATATTTCTTGTTATACTCATCATTCAATATGTGTCCCCAAACTTTATTTACTGGACACCATCCAAATCCTGTGGTGAACCCAGAATTATTAATTTCCTCATGGGTGTTTCTGTTGTGCTCATTACGTTAGTATCAATGTGATTCACAAACAGCAGTGAATTTATCTTCACAAAATCCTTAGAAGGCAAGGTGGAATTATTATCCTTGTTTTACAAATAGGGAAATGAGGTGCAAAGAAATTAAAGCCAAAATTGTCAAAAATATCTGCTTATTTTGGGCAACCAACATGAGTCACCTCAGGCCTGATTTTTCAGAGTAGTTAGTACTTCTAGTGCACATCTGTAGCATAGCTTATGTACAAAGCACAGCTCCCACTGGGGTCAGTTGCAGTTATGAGTGCTCAGCACTCCTACAATTCAGGTGTCTCCAGTTGGTCACCCAGAAAATGAGGGCCACACATTTAGTGATCATCTGTGAAAGGTTTGGTTTAAGTGAGTTGACTAGTATCATGCAGGAATTCTGTGGCAGAGACATGGATTGGATCCAATTCTCTAAACTTGAATTCAATTGCCTTAATCACAAGACCTTTATTTCTCTTCCTGCAAACCCATGCCTCATTCCTTACACACTTTCTAAGGTAGAGGCTTGCTAAGTTATCTATTTGGTGATGTTCTATGCCAAGGTCAACTGGGTCAAGAGCTCTGGCCTGATGGTCGGGGATGGGTGATAGGTGGGCTTCCTCACACCCGCATTCCATGCCATCTGGTGGGGCACAAGTCCACTGCTTTATCTGAGCATTTACCTTTCTATTGCTGATCCCTCTGGGCTGGAGAAGTGGAGCAATCTAGAGGCCAGGGTCTCTGACCAGTTGCAGAGGTGGATGGGGCTGCTCTGGTGCCTTTTCCTTCTGGGGAGGGTGTTGATGCGCAACCAGCTGGTTCTGTTCATGCTCTGGTACCAGTTCAACACCCTGAGCCTGCCCCAGTGAACTCTGGCCAGTCTCCAGAAAAATATCCTGGAGTTTTTCTGACTGGGGCTGCAGTGGATCTCTGCAGGTGTCCCGAGCCCCTCTCTCTGGAGGAGGGTGGACAGGGCCTGGTCTGCATCCAACAGCCAAGTCCATGCCTTCCACTGTCAGGCCCTGCAGAGACTCCTTTACAATGCAGGTAATCCAGAATGGAGCATGCTGGTGAATGCCTTCCTCTGCCACGTCAGAGGGGTCTGAAATGACCGGCAGCTCTTTTAACTCCACCTGAGAGGTCTCCCCCAAGACTTCTCTGAGTGCTGGTCTTTTACCAGTATCTCCTCAGGACCTGGAAGATATTTTCAGTGACCAGGTCCATAGTGGCCACCAAGGGGGAAGATCTTCTTGCTGAACCCCTGGTGCATAACTAAAGCCCTGTGTAAATCACGATTTCATGGACTGCACAGAAAACATGATTTTTCCAACAGCAGGGAGGCAGAAGCAGGATGCTTATATCTGCACATGCCAGTGGGGAGAGGGAGAGGAGGCAGACAACACGCAGAAATTAAGAGCCCAGGCCTGCCCAACAGCAGCCCCTGGCAGACCTAGGTGAAACACTAGTGCCAGATGGCGAGGAGTTGAGAAGTTCCGCAGCTTGCAGCATGAACAGGTGTGTGAGGAGGCCCTGTCCTGACGGGAGGATTGGGTTGGGGGATGGATCCTGGTCTCCCCCAATCTCCCTGATGGAGCAGGCTTCCTCACGCCCATCTCCCTCTGTACAGGCCCCCCCTCCGTCCACCTCCCTCCCACACACACCTGCTCATGCTCCAAATGGAAGAACCATCTCAGCTACATTCCAGCCACAGCTGAAATGTCTCCCCTGGGCTTACCAGGTGCCTCTGTGTGGTGGGCCAGGCCAGGCATTGTCAGCACCGCCTCCTCTCCCCCCAGTTGAGCAGGAAACACCAATGGCAGCCTGGGCCAGAGCTGAGCCCAATCGCTTCTTGGGCTGGGCTCAGCTGGACACCTGCTGACATGTGGTGAGACACGCCCCAGCCCTCCAGCCTGCCCCCTGTGCTCTGCGATAGGACTAGCCTGCCACCACCCTGCCCCCCTCTTTCCCCACAGTCCTCCAGAATGAGACTCCCCCAAAGCAGCCACAGCCTCAGCAGGAAAGTGGAAGTGGGGATGCCCACTTTCATCTCACCACAGTTGGAAAAACAAGCAATTTGGTGGGCAGGGGGGGTCAGCGTTGTGAAATTCAAACGCTTACCCATGATTTTCTCAGGTCCTTATGCATAATCCACACATTTGTGTGCAAGTGCTAGAGTTCTTCTTCATGTACTGGAGGTTGGTCATGGCTGGTGTTACCAGAATCAGTCGGATTACAGTCGGAGGAATTGAGTGGCGCTTGCCCCAACACATGACTGGCCACCATGCTCTAGGAGGTGAGGACAGCCTTGCCCTCTGCTTCTTTTGCATATCTCAACTGCACCCTGTAGGAGGGTGCTTCCCGCCCACCCCTCACCCTTAAGAGCTTACCGTTTAATCCCTGGCTGCCTCTGATGCACCACCAGAGTAGGCTGAATGCCATACAGCTGGTCTGCCTCCAACCTGCACCACGCAAACATCTCTGTGTTTGTGCTCTACAACATCCACTTCCTCACCCTCATGTCCCACCCAGACACCAAGTGGTGGGATCTGCTGTCATCTATCATTTGCACATGCCATTTGTGACCCCACAAAGTCATGAGACCGCCTCTTGACACTGACCAAAATGGCCATCCACCAGACCAAGAGGAGGAAGCTCAATGGTGGGGTTGCTCGTGACTGTGGGTCCTACTGCTTTTCCCTCATTGTCTCATGTCTCTGGATAGAATTCCTTCCTCTCAGTAGAAGTGCTGTCTGGAGTTCTCTGCTTAGTGTCCCTCTCTGGGTCCCTCATTTAGGCTCTGTGACCTCACTCCCATCCCTGTATTTTTCATTTTTTGTCCCCTGTAATCATTTGCTATCTGGGCTCTGTGATTCCTCCCACTCAGTTGTGAGGGGTGGGCCTTTAGTTTTGGGCAGGCCTAGGCCTACCTACCCCAGTATCTGCAATAGGTAATCCATTTTCAAATCCTTCAATAAATGAGGCAGACTTAATTCTGGCAATTATCTTTTGAGTATTTGACTTTGCAACCTTCATATTCTTTTAACATAGGATTTTTGTATGTACTTTCCTCAGCTTTTTATAAAGCAAACTGAAAAAAAACCCACCAGAAATTCCAGTCTATTGCTCCCTACATGGCTTATCAGCATGGTTGTGACCTCTAGGTCCTCTGCACTTGAGTGATGGAGTAGCAGTAATGGGCTGTTATCTCTATTTGGACAAGCCATGAGAGGGGGTGGGACATATATTTTGCCGGTTTCATAGCTATTTGTTAGAATAGAAGAATGTTGAGGGTCAGGAATCTGGGGTTCAATTCCAGGTTCTGAAGGGGAGCATGGTCTAGTCATTACAGACCTTCTGTCTCCCCCTTTTCCCCCCCCGGCTCCTAGCCCTTCTAGTCCTGTTCCTCCTGTACCAATGCATTATGACACAGTTTTTAATTACATGGTCCACATACCATTTTTTTCCACAGCACAACCAATGCGCACAATGGATACACTAGGATGCAGAATTAAGGTTGCATGGCAACCCTAAATCTGGCATTTCCTAACTTTCAAGTGCTTGACTTTGTAACCTACATAATAATCTTTTCAATGTGTTTATTTTTAAAATAACATGTGAGTCACTGCCTGATAATTTAGAGAGTAAGTAAATTAATTAATGGAACCTGCTGTGTAGTACGCTGCCGTACCACAGTACATTTCTGCAATATATGGACTGATCAGTATCTATCTCGCTGCATGACATCTTTTTGAATCTCCTAATTTGTTGATCCCTATCAGACCGGAGAGAATCCTGTTCAGAGCAGCCAATGAACATTAGATGAATTTCTCCTTTCTGTTAAGCATGGAAACATACTTGGTGACTTCTCATCCTTGTCCTCTAAGAGCCATCTCATTATAAAATCCTCTGTACGGTTTGACAAAATTGACAGCCTCTCCTCATGAGAGGCATGACCTCCTGCTGGCCAGGACCGAGCTGTATTGGCCGAGCTGTGTGAGAAAACTCGCATGGAGCTTGCCCACACTATATGATACCTGGCTTGCTTTGAGTTGATGCTATTCATCTCTCACGTTCATTAATGTCAAAATTACATTGGTTGCCAACAATTATCACAGAGTGGCATCTGACATACCATAGCTTTATAGGAAATAACTGTGGTAACTGTGTGATGCCTGTTGACGAATGCTGACTTTTCGTTGCAACCACGCAATCCACACCCTCAAAAGGATTTTAAAGAACTCAGTGGGAAACAACCCTTTCTTTTCTCACACCCCTATACATTCAGTTCAGATAGATTGTTTCTCTGCTGGCGTATGAAAATATATGACTTGAGAGAACCATAAGTGCTGCAGTGCCAATGACACTTGTGTAGGTCATGTTCTCAAATGAAATATTGTTATTCATGAGACATACTCTATTTCTTCTATGAAAATTCATTCCAGTATATTTTAAATTACTCTATTTAACTTTACTTTTTTTTATAACTGCTATTCAAAGGAAATGACAAGGAGTCACAGAGATTTAATAAAGCACAAGCATAGAACCTTAATCACATTAGATATCGAAGTAATACAGTTTTTATTGAGGTGTGCTAAAATGATTCCGGTGGTTGACAAATGGGTCACCAGTGGTTTATAGATTATATAGGTATTGAATGAGCTGCTATTTGCTCCTACTCACTGCCAAGCCACCTTGCCCTCCTTCCCAAAAGAGATTGTTTTAATTTTCATTATGCTACAGTTATGCCAAATTATGTTGCATCATTTGACACAATGAACCTACATATAAAAAATGAGGCTCAACTATAAAAATGTACTTTTCTCCGGTGCAATGAAATGAGCCAAATTCTTTTGACAGGAAAAGCCCAGCATTATATGTCAATGTGCTGCCCTCCACTAACTCAAGTGGACAGAAGCAGAAGCTTGCTGAAATAGGTTGGAGGGCATAGAAGTGAGGGGAGCAGTGACTCCACTGCATGCTCCCCCTACCCCCTGAGAACTGCGGAATGCCCTTTTCTGTGAGGCTGTGAGTTTGGAGCTTCGCAATTTGGGATGAGGAGCTGAAGGCAGGGCCACATCACAGCAGTTATCTGAGCAGGAGTTTTTATTGCTCCTAGAAATATCAGTACCTCTGTTAGGCCCCAATTCAGGAAAGCACTTAAATCCAGCCTTAAAGTCAAGCATGGGTTTAAGTGTTTTCCTGAATCAGGGCCTTAAGGAGGGGAAGTTTGTGCTAGTAAAGGGGCAGAGCCAATGGCAGCGCAACTCCTAAGGCAGTCTTGCTGCTGATGGTGAGGCAGTCATTGCCATACGGGGGCCACCTACTCATGATGATACCTCTTTCTTTAATTGTGAATCTCCAGTGATTGGTGGCTACCTCCCCTATGCCTCTTCTATCTCCCTCTGAGGGGAGCAGCCCAAGAAAATTCTGTGAGGGATAACCCCAGATAGTGTTCTAGGCCTTCTGTCTCGCTTCCATGGGTTTTACCACACAGCAAACAATTTAAATTTCAATTTGCTTGACCTTGTATTGCAGGATACAAAAAAAAAAGTCCATTTTCTCAGCATGTTCCCCAATAGGCTCTTTTTGCTTAGGCTTGTAAACAGCTGAGGAGAAGTCCTGTTTTTATTTTATTTTTTGTTTATATATCTTCAATCACCGTGTTTCTTAGTGATGTACAAATTAATTAAATGTTCTAAACAATTAAAATAAAATTAGGCCCAATGAAGGGAAATATTCTACAGAAGAAGAGCAAAAGGTAACACCTGCCCCAAAAAAGAAAAAGCTGGGGAAAAATTGATCTGTAATAGAAAAAGACCTTACTCTCAACCTTGGAGACACTCTGACAGACATAGAGCTGATTCTGTGTAACATTAATGGAAATAGTCACATGAGTAATGATTTTTACTCCTGCAATATTTGGATGATCAGGCCATGTTTAGGACTAACAGCCTAGTCCCATGTGATGCTGAGCATTTTCCACTGCCAATGAAGTCAATGTGATTTGCTGGTGATCACTCAGTACCTCACAGGATCAGACCTTTATGGGCATAAATAGCTGAGGTGTGCGTAAGTGAAACACAGGCAGAGAAGTATATGTGCCTATTTGTATGTAATAGGAACACAGCAGGCATGCTTTCATTTCACCCATTTTCTGAAAAGCAGGCCATTTTTGTAATACTTCCTGATATCAGATTGTAATAAAGCAGCATCCTAAGAATGGATAAACGAGATGTTTCAATTTTATCCTTTTGTTTGTACACAGATTAAAACATGATCCCCATTGACTGTAGCCTATAATTGAATCAAGGGTTCTGCTGCTGCCACAGAGCGTTGGAGTGACGCTTGAGTGGTTTATGAGCACCAGCAGCAGAACCTGAAGATTAAATTTCATATTTGATTTTTAGGCGGTGATCATGCATTTCAGTTGATAATATATAGACACCAAACTAATAAATATATAGCTAATTGTAAATAGAAAATCTGGAGAAGGAAATGGTTTAGTTATGGCTCAGTAAATTGTACATTATGCTATTTCTATGAGAGAGTCAGGAGCAGACAGGTCACTCAAAATTTGCATGCAGGATAGTATTGGGAATATTTTTCATATATTATTCATTACTAATTTGCTAAGAATATTTGAAATAGAGATCTCCTGCTCTAACTTGATATGGTAAATTGCCTTTTATCTTTTTAAATCTCAGCACACTTTTGAATGAGGAAATTTTCTTTTCTCCCACATTTCACGTGCAAGTCCCAATTTTCTTACTGGATTCCAAAGTGCCCGCTCTCAAAACACTCATGCACAGCTGCCACTACATATGTTGCTGCTGAAAACTAAAACTTGCTCAAATAACCATTCCCAGTGTTTTTAAGAGGATATGTTTTAGGCACTGCTTGACGTAGCTTGTTTCTTTAGGGAGCTTGAATTCCTATTATAAAACAGCAGCGACAACAACAACAAAAAGCAGGCTCCCCTCCCCAGCCTCCCACAAACGATATTAAAAACTATCAAAGATCTCCTGTGTCATAGAAAAATCATTGCAGAATAAGGGTTTGGATTGAAGTTTCTACATTATTGCCTATACTAGATATAGGATCTATACATTTTAATTTGTGGAAAACAGAATAGATTGTATAAATAATACATTACAAAATATGACTATAAAGTAAGCTGCTATTTTCATCATTCCATGCATGGCAAAGAGGAGTGAATGAAGTATAAGCTAACAAAAGCAATTGAGTATGTTTGTATGTTCCAATAAGCTCAATAGAAATTTTACTGGTCATTTCCTTCTCTCTTCCCGCACTTCGGCACTAAGTGCCATCAAGACTAAGGGTATGTCTACACTACGAAATTAGGTCGATTTAATAGAAGTCGATTTTTTAGAAATCGATTTGATTCAGTTGATTGTGTGCATCCCCACTAAGCGCATTAAGTCGTCGGTGTGCGTCCACAGTACCGAGGCTAGCGTCGACTTTCAGAGCGTTTCACTGTGGTAGCTATCCCACAGTTCCCGCAGTCTCCGCAGCCCACTGGAATTCTGGGTTGAGCTCCCAATGCCTGATGGGGCAAAAACATTGTCATGGGTGGTTCTGGGTACATGTCGTCAGGCCCCCCTCCCTCCGTGAAAGCAACGGCAAAAAATCGTTTCTCGCCATTTTTCCTGGGTTACCGGTGCAGACGACATACCACGGCAAGCATGGAGCCTGCTCAGCTCACTGTCACCATATGTCTCCTGGGTGCTGCTGGCAGACGCGGTACTGCAGTGCTACACAGCAGCATCCCCTTGCCTTGCCTACGGCAGACAGTACAATACAATTGCTAGCCATCGTCGTCGTCCCATGGGTGCTCCTGGCCGACCTCGGTTAGGTTGGTCGGGGGCGCCTGGGCAGACATGGGTGCTCCTGGCCAGCCTCGGTGAGGTAGGTCGGTCGGGGGTGCCTGGACAAAAATGGGAATGACTCCAGGTCATTCTCTTCTTTAAGTTTCATCTAATGGAGATTCAGTCCTGCCTGGAATATCATGCCAGCTGGAGGCTTCTGCTCTCCCCATGGTCGCACGTACCCCAGCCTACCTCTTGCTCCCATGGCTCATGAAGCCTGGACAGTAGTCAGGAGCAGTTCAGCTATAGGCTGAGCAAGTGCATAATGGTGGTAGAATGTGCCTTTGGACGTTTAAAAGCTCACTGGCGCAGTTTACTGACTTGGTTAGACCTCAGCGAAACCAATATTCCCATCATTATTACTGCTTTCTGTGTGCGCCACAATATCTGTGAGAGTAAGGGGGAGATGTTTATGGCAGGGTGGGAGGTTGAGGCAAATCGCCTGGCCGCTGATTATGTGCAGCCAGACACCAGGGCGGTTAGAAGAGCACAGCAGGGCACACTGTGCATCAGAGAAGCTTTGAAAACCAGTTTCATGACTGGCCAGGCTACGGTGTGAAAGTTCTGTTTGTTTCTCCTTGATGAAAACCCGCCCCCTTGGTTCACTCTCCTTCCCTGTAAGCCAACCACCCTCCCCTCCCTCCTTTGATCTCAGCTTGCAGAGGAAATAAAGTCATTGTTGTTTCAAATTCATGCATTCTTTATTAATTCGTCACTCAAATGGGGGGATAACTGCCAAGGTAGCCTGGGAGGGGTGGAGGAGAAGGGAAGCACAGGGGTGGGGTAGTTGTAGGGGCACCCTCTAGAATGGCATGCAGCTCATCATAGAAGCAGGATGTCTGGGGCTCTGACCCGGAGTGGCCGTTTGCCCTCTGGTTCTTTGGTAGGCTTCACGCGGCACTGCTGTGGGTCCCTGTTATAACCTCTGTCCTTCATGCCCTTGGAGATTTTTTCAAATATTCCGGCATTTTGTCTTTTGGAACGGAGTTCGGATAGCATGGATTCATCTCCCCGTACAGCGATCAGATTCAGTACCTCCCGTTCGGTCCATTGCAATTCTGGGACTCCATGGTCACCTGTGCTGATGAGCTCTGCATGGTCACCTGTGCTGATCAGCTCACTATGCTGGCCAAACCGGAAATGAAATTCAAAAGTTTGCGGGGCTTTTCCTGTCTACCTGGCCAGTGCATCTGAGTTGAGAGTGCTGTCCAGAGCAGTCACAATGGAGCACTCTGGGATAGCTCCCGGAGGCCAATACCGTCTAATTGCGTCCACACTACCTCAAATTCGACCCAGCAGGGTCGATAACAGCGCTAATCCCCTCGTCAGGGAGGAGTACAGAAATCGATTTTAAGAGCCCTTTAAGTCGACAAAAATGGCTTCGTCGTGTGGACGGGTGCAGGGTTAAATCGATCTAACGCTGCTAAATTCGACCTAAACTCGTAGTGTAGACCAGGGCTTAGAGACTCAAGGGCTAGATCCTTGACTGATGCAAATCAGCGAGCTCCATTGAATCTGTATGTTCTGAGGAAGATAGACAGGCTATAGAGAACAATTAACTAGTTCACCAACAAAGAAGAAAATGAGTGAGACCTATTCACAAGGGGCCAGGTTTTGCCCTGCCCTGAAGCCTCTTTACACTGCTCTGAGGAAAATTGGCAATGTTCCAGTGGTCAGGTAGGCTTTCTGTCCAGCACAGAGCCAGCATGTCAGTCTCCTTGCATTCCCTGATGGGGATATAGACAGGGTCAGGTGAAGGAGGAGGCATAGCTGGAGCACATGGCACTGCAGCTAGATGAGCTGCCAGATACCATAGTGTTCTTGTTACAGGACAGCATCAGTCAGGGGCAGCAGGTTTGTATAATTTTTGGTGGTACCCAGAACAAGTCCAAGTCCCGTCCCCCGCCACCTGCCTTGTAAGCCAATATATATATTTTTAAATAATGTAAAAATGTGAGGGCACTGGGGTGGGCCTGGTGATGAGGGGTTTGGGTGTGGGAGGGGCTCAGGCAGAGTGTTGGGGTGCAGAGGTAAGGGCTGTGGGGTGGGGCTGGGGATGAGGGGTTCATGATGCAGGAAGGGGCTCAGGGCTGGGGCAGAGAGTTAGGGTGCAGGGGAATGAGGGCTCTGGCTGGGGATGAGAGGTTCAGGGTGCAGGAAGGGGCTCAATGCTGGGGCAGTGGGTTGGGGTGCGGCGTGGGTGAGGGCTCTGGCTGGGGGTGAGGGCTCTGGGGTGGGGTGGGGCTGGGAATGAGGAGTTTGGGGTGCAGGCAAGCTGCCCCGTAACTGGGGCCAGAGAGGAGGGCTCCCCCTAGCCCTCTCCCTGCCAACAGCAGTGAGCTCCAGGGGAGGGGCCCACCTCTCCCCCCACTCCCGGTAGCACACTCACCTCGCACTAATGTCACTGCACGTGCGCCTAGGGCCCCTCTCAGGTCCAGGAAGCCCCCTCACCTCCTCTGTGGTGGGTGCCAGGGGTGGGGCTGCCATCACATGTGTGCCTCCTCCCCTGCTGCTGCCCCTCACTATAGCCTCATTGCGGGTGGAAGATGGGGCAGCCCCTTGCCCAGCATGGGGCAGGAGTGGTGACTGCAAGTGTGTGGGGGGGGGCTGTGCTGGTGGAGGGTCCCTCCGGAAAAGGGAAGGGTCCGAGGCGGAAGGGCAGGGTCAGGGTCAGCCTGCCCTGGCGCTACTGTTTGGGGGGCACTAGGACCCTGCGGTGGCACTTGATGCTGGGAGCCAGCAGAGCAGGACCCGGGGGAGGCACGCAGGGGTGGCAGGCGGGGCTGGGGGAGAGACTCAGCCCCGAACGTTGGTGGAGCCAGGTCCCCGGGCCCTGAATATTGCTGGAGCCAGCGGCGGCTCCAGGCAACAACGCTCCAAGCGTGTGCCTGGGGCGGCAAGCCGCAGGGGGCGCCCTGCCGGTCCCTGCAAGGGCGGCAGTCAGGCAGCCTTCGGCGGCGTGCCTGTGGGAGGTCCGCGGGTCCCGTGGATTCGGCGGCAATTCGGCGGCGGTACGCCGAAGCCGCGGGACCGGCGGACCTCCCGCAGGCACGCCGCCGAAGGCAGCCTGCCTGCCGTGCTTGGGGCGGCAAAAAAGCTAGAGCCGCCCCTGGCTGGAGTCTAGGCACCATGGGCCCATATAACTCACCGCCCCTGGCATCAGTCAAAGCAGCCCCTGGTGCTGTTTTAGCTTATGCCAGAGACTGTCCTGTTCCTCCAAAATCTCAGAGTTGCAAAGGTGGGGCAGTGCTGAGCTCAGGTTACTCCCAGCCCAGAATCACAGCCATAGTTTTCAAACCTTTTCTATAAATACAGTTCAGGCAACCTTTACTAAAACCACATAATCCAACATTTTCAAACCCACACACCCAAAGTTAGCCTCCTAAAGCCATACTTCGGCATGCAGGTAGCAGTGTGATTTTCAAAGGTGTTTTGCATTTGAAGCTTCCTCTGGTCTCAACAGAAGCAGAGATTACTCAGCTATTTGTGAAACCCAGGACACTTCAAGTTTGGTGCCTAAATATTACTTTGGAGACTAACTTCAGGTTTGAAAAATTCAGCCTTAAAATTGAAATCCTGTATTGCCTGGTAAACATGAACCTGTGTACTTTCACAATCATTTGTTTTTAAATTAAAGCTGAAGGGTGAAATCCACCCTGTGTGGAGTTGATAGAAGGGCTATATACCTTCTATATACCATTTAAGTCCTCAAAATAGGACTTCAGTGATAGCTGGGTGATGTATAGGCCTGGTGCTTGTCCACTGCAAAGGAATTAATTTAATCCAAAGAGAAAACACAGCCACTCTGGTCACAATATTCTGTTGAGGAGAACAATAAAAAAGGACAAAACATGGGGGCAAGGGAATGGGAGGAGACAAGTATTCCTATTTCTTTCTCTTTCAGAGACAGGGGGTCTAATTTCCTCTGACAGCAGTTTACGCTGCTATACCTCCATGGCATCAATGAAGTAACTCCAAATTATTCCAGAATACATGAGTGGAGTATCAGACCTAATATGTTATATTTGTAGTCACAGCTACGGGAAGAATGAAAGCAGAAAGGAATATAGAATGTGAAGCGGGTTAGCTCCACTGAACTCAATGCCAATTTACACCAGCTGAGAATCTGTCATAGTAATTACTTTCAGCAAAATTCTATTCAGCAAAAATTCCTGTTCTTTGAATACTAACAAGAGCTGGGCAAATACCACAAAAATGTTTTCCATGAATATTCATTCAAATTTTAAAAGGAAGGAATTTATCCGTGCTCACGTCCCTTTTGTGTTTGCATTCTCCCAGAAGTTGAGCATTTAAGATTTACTTTCTTAATTACTCTCAAAAAGAAAATGTTAAGCCCCATACTCCAGTTTTCACACTAGATACGATATGTTTTATATGCAATGGAAAGCTACAAGGTACAGTAGGGTGACAGGATTCCCAAAGCCCCACACTACATTTCTAACACTGATGTAATTGAATGAAGCAGAAAAGGGTATGAACACACTTTTCTCAGCAAAAACTGCATATGCATACAGGGCATCTTATCTGAACGTCTTACGTTTGCGGAATTGGTGGAAATCTCATGGGAGCAGGTTTTATCATGAGATTTTTATTACTTCCTTCTTGTAGGAAGCAAGAATGTTGGTTTATTTGAAACCGTGTCCCATACCAGCTATAATGAGGAAGCATAGCCTCATGGGGAGGCGGGGGGGAGGATGAAGCAAAATCCTGGAGCGATATGAAGGGGAAGTGTTATAGGAACTATTCTGCACCTCAAGAAAAGAGCCATTTTAATTTTTATTTGGCCAGAGAGAGAATGAGAATGACTGACTCTACATAGCCTGCTGGGTAGCACACTCATCTGAGATGAGGAGACCCAGGTTTCAGTCCCTGCTTCAATTAATAGTCAACTATTTATATAAAAAAATGAGGAGTCCGGTGGCACCTTAAAGACTAACAGATTTATTTGGGCATAAGCTTTCGTGGGTAAAAAACCCACTTCTTCAGATGCATCTTTATTTCATTTACACAAAGTGAAACATTTCCAGCTGGAGAAATAGAGAAAGCTTTACCCTAGAATAGCCTGTAGCCCAATGGTTTGGGAAGTCATGTGGGATAGACCTAGGTTCAAATCCCTGCCCCACATCAGAGAAAGAAGAGATTCAAATCTGCATCTTCCACATCCTAGGCAGAGGAGTACTCTAACCACTATGCTATTAAGGCTGAGGGAACTGGGGTTATTTAGTCTTGCAGCTGTGGTTCATGCCTGCTGCTGGTCAAAGAATCACTTTCAAATTTTCATAACAAGATGTAAGCCTCTGCAAGTTAAAAACAAATGAAAGAGAGAGAGAGAGAGAAGTTATCTCAACAGGCAAGCTCCAATATATTCCAAGGTTACTGCTGTATAATTAATGGCATTACCAAATGGAGCTGAAAGTATAGAGTCTGCAAATAGCTAATAACAGGGATTAGATATATGAACTTCTGTGTTCATCCACGTTCTTATTGTTTCTCGTGAACCTATCTGAAGTCAGTAGGGTTTTTCCACATGATGTTCTCAAATTCAGTACTGATCATTGACATTTGTTGATTGTCCCGTGTGAAAAAAAACTCTTACCTCATTTTTCTGGAAGAAAAATCTTCTTCTAGATCATGATTGCAGTAGGATAGATGCATTACGTAGAAACAGTGGAAGAACATTTCCAGATGGAAGGATAGGTACAATAACATTTGTGCCTTTTTCATAGGATGATTTCATATGCTTTTACTGTCACAGTTATGTAGCTGATTCCATTTAACTGTAAAGGAATAAAACTCACTTCAAAAGTATGTAAAACAGTAGTTTGTGGAGTAATGTTGCAGAATGCTGGCAAATACTTTCAAGTGAATCTTTCTGGTATCAAACTCTTCTGTGAGTCCAAAACCTCTTCAGCAAATAGCCAGTAGACTAGAATAAATCTGTTAAAGGGATGCAGTTTATATGCACAGAGGTTGTGGTTTTAAACAATATCAAAATGATTTTGGATTAATCACTCTCCTTTCCACAGTAAAGGTTATTTATATAGTATGCTTAAAAAAGGGAGCAACCTGAATATCTCAAATCTCCTCCTAACCTTCTACAGTAAATAGCAAAGCATTAGCTCTGTGTGCACCTTAGGATCCAGCCTTTAATTATATCTTTCCCATGTTTACATGAACTTTAGTTTGCTTTTCAAAAGCCTCATGGAACAATTCCTGCAGCTGACCTGTGTGTAGTGGTGAATTTCTCCATAAAGTGAGTATTGATGAGCTGAAAAGTTCAGTGAACAGGAAAATTCTGCTGCTTTTATTGCCAGTGTGACAGGTTACTTTATTACCATGCCTTTCACAGCAATTTAACAGTTACCCTGGTAACGGATTCAGTGAGGTAATGGGATCACAGGCATTAGAGAAGAGGAAAGGCTAGCTATGAGAGAAAACCATCTGCTGGCTTATGTTCTCGGGGCTGTTTGCTCACTAAGAGCTCCTGACAATCATTGTACTTGTATGTAAATGAGGCAGGTTAAACCACAGGCCTGCCCTATTTAGCTGTACTCTGGTGATTTGTCTTTTTAATTCTATTGAAATAATAATCAGGATTTGTTTCTGATTAATTAACTAACCTTTTGGTAAAAAGATTAGATAACGAAATTGCTGCCTATTCAGAGATAATGAGATTTTTATTACTCTGTCAAAAGGGGGGGAAAAGTACATTTATGTGTCACCAGCCACCATGTCAAGAGAGGAAAATAAAGATTTAAATCTTTGTCAGACATTTATTTTCCTCTACAGATTAAGTGTGTACTTAATTCCACGGGAACACATCATCTTGTTTAAAGCATTTATGAAGAGCTTTTAAAACAGCAAATAAAGCAATAAACACATTATAGACCAGGACGTTTTTGGTGCTAATTTGTTTCAAAAAATGTCTCCTAATGGAAGAGAAACACTTGGAGATTCAGAAATCTGCCTGTACTGTGTGGGTGTATTTATATAAGTGTGAGAGTGTGAAGAAAGCAGTAAAATCTCAGTGTGAGCACTTTAAAATGACATATGTAAATAGGCTCTTTTATACCCTACCATACAGACATGCCTAATACTTGTAGTAAATTCATCTATCTTCAAGAGTTTTATCTCTTTGTATAAAATGCCAGTCTGTGGCCAACGTAGGTGGAAATAATTACCGTAAATAAAATATAAATGTAAACATATTGTTCAGTACCTTTCATTAAAGGATCTCAGTGCTTCACAAGATGCTCAATGCTACCCAAGATTGTAAGACAGTGAACAAGTGGCTGAGCTGAGTCGGGAAGCCAGGTGCCCTGAGTAAAAGTCGTGTACTCTAACCAGTAGATTTCCAGCCCTTATTTAGTTATTCTAACTGAATTAACAGAACCAGAAAGTGAAACTTTTTTTAGCTAGCAGTTGTCACCTGAAAATCATCAGTGAATATCAACTGGGCTGAGTGGGATTTTTTACTTTAGCGATGGTCTAGCCTTCAAGGCTCATTTTGTGTCTGGAGCCACACAAAATACAGCCTGTGTGCCATTTCTTCAAAACACATACATTGCTAAATAAGTGGCAAGATGCATAAATATTTTGGAGCATTTTGTAATCTCTTGCACCATGACACAAAATGTGAAGTATAATATAAGTTTAAATTATTAGTGAATGGAATTGGAATGACTAACCATTGTTATTGTGCCAAATAACTCTTGTGGGTTTTTAAATTTTTTTTTACAACAGTCACAATTAAAGCCACAGCGCTGTAAACTTTAATTCAGTTACTGTAATTCCTTAATTAATAAATCACTAGAAAGAAATGTGATAGTACATTTGCTGTCATGCATACAAAGCAAGGGAAAATATAGGACATAGCAGAGCATTTTGCTGAAGTGGAGTTAATGAATGCGCTTTCAGATTTGATGCGACACTTACATTGGTGACATTTGGTGTGCTCTATTGCTTTTACTTTTGTACATTAACATGAAAGGCTTTCATATTCTGAAAGTCTGTGTTTCTCCATAGTGGTGTGTATGGCTGAAAGCTAGTCAGAAACTCGACCCACTTAGAAGAAAAAATATCTTTACTACATAGATCTGATGCTGAGCCTGTTCCTACCCTGTCACCATATCTTGTGGTTTTCTCCTCAGTTTGTGGTTCCTTCACATTACAACCATCCCTTTCTCCCTGGCTTATTTCATATTGCAGCTTTCTTCTGCTAAAAGAAACTCATTCTCCCGTAAAAATTCTTATGTTTCTGATCCTTGATAAGGAAAGCATATTTCTGGGATGCTACCAACTGATAAGCTTTGTCTTTCTCTTGCCCTATCTTTTTTCCCAAGGTGAAATTTAGGGTTAATATTAGTGATTATTAAAATCAGGAAAATGTTTTATTGAATGATCTCAGTAAAGAATAAGTATAGTTTTCCTTTTTCCAGACAATGACATCTGCAGCTCTACATTTTCATGAAATGACTATACTTAACAAAAACATTACTTCATTTTTATGGTATTTCTTTTGTGCCTAGGAGCTACCCTGTAATTGTTCACTTCAATTACAACATTACTATTTTAAACTGAAACCCATTTTATCTGCATGCCAGCTTTTTATTTGTTTTACCAACTATATCTATTTCCATTACTGCAAGGCTGATGGTTTGTCTCAAGAGGAAATCAAATCCATTAATTCAGAAATTTCAAGCACGGCTGGCTCTGCCATAAGCAGCATTTCTTATGCTAATAGCAAATGTGCTGAGACTGAAAAGAACTGACACAGCTCTGTTTTTTATCATAACTTAAGCATTTATGTAAAAAGGCAAATCTAATAGTACTAGGAAACTGTAAGTGTTCTATATAATTCACTTTACTGAGTTCTGCACAGGGCCCTGGTCTGTGCAACAATGGTTTAAGTCATGTTGCCAGTGTAATGCACATTTTGGGTAAGATTTTGATCTTGGTTACCCCAGTGTATCTCTGGAGTACTTCCATTGACTACAGTGGAGTTACTTTGGAGGAAACTGAGATCAGAATCTGTCCCTTTCTATTGAGCCAGAATACTGGCTCACAATCACAAGAGACCAATCAGATTCATGAGTGCATATATGTAGACAGATATATACACAGAGAGAACTTGGGGAGAAAAAGAGCAGAATTTGGGTTCATTTTAAAGATAATTTAGGTATTTCCAGGAAAGGACAGCCCCCGTCTCCCCCCCCCCCCCCCCAATGCTCCACAAATGTAAACCCACTTCTCTCCTGTCTCCTCCTCATTTAATGCACTTAGTTCTGTTGTATTACATGGATTGTGTTCAATTAGATAGCTTAACAAGATAAACTGACTTTGACCCAGAAAAAACAAACCTGATTGCTGCTGAGTTCTGCATAAGCGTTTCCAGGCATTGTGACCTGTTTATGTCAAAGCAAAGTGTAAGAGGTCCCTATCATGAGGTCTGAATCAGTTTCTGAGATCTTAAAAAAAAAAGAAAGAAAGGAAAAAAAAAAAAGACAGAAAGCACTCTACCATCTTTGCCCTCCATTTTCGCTGCAAAACCTTTCAGTGCTGTAAATCAGATCTCATTGGGAGCTCTTATACACTGGCTGCCGATAAGCTGTTGAGAAGTAGACAGGGCTTTTAGGAATTGCTGAACCATGAAGCTGACCTGCTTAGTGTTTTGTTGTAGGCTATTAAATCCAGGATTGGTGTTTTAAGATGATTCTGCTTTCTTCTTCCCTTGGCTTGGTTAAGCAACTCTACCCCCAGCTCATTATTTAGCTGATTAAAATAAAAACCAGAATGAGGAACCTGCTGTTTGAGAATTCTACCGTCACCCATCAAATTAATGAGAGTGACTTACGCTGACGTACTTTATGGGCTTTAGCGATTTGACACTAATTTTGCAGCTAAGAAAAGCTTTACTAACTGTACACACCGCTCTGCTTTTGTTGGCAGGGGAATGTGATTCTTTTTCTCCAAAAACAAACTTGCCCAGTGTTGTAAATATGGCCATTTGTTTTTTCACCATGCCAGTTACTAGCCAGTTAGAAATGTGCTGATTATTTGCACAAATCCTTCATACTGGAAGAGAAGTTAAATGTGCTGTTTTATTTTTCCTGTGTTTGATGAGTGTTAACAAGACCAGTGTTTTAGAAAACCCATACCAAATAAGGCTCCATAGCTGTTGCTGCGGAGTCAAGGAAAAGCCACCGGGTGAGTAAGTTCATTGGGGTTTTGTGTACGCATGCATATGCATGTGAGATACACAGAGAGAGAACCCCAGTGAAACATACTAAAAAATAAAACCACAGTGAACTTGGATATGTATCCCAAGTTCACGCACTGGCCACTGCATAAACTTTAAGGCTGAAGGAGATAAATTAAAGTCTGAGGAGAAAAAGAGAAACACTTAAAGCCAGAGATGGACCTATACTGCAAAGTTCAACTCTGAAGCCAATTTTTGCAAGGTCTGGGTGTTTGGAGTTTAAAGTGTTTGAATCTAAGTATTGTTTTAGGTCCCCTGTATTTAAAGCATTAGTCCAAATCAACTCCAGTAAAGTTAAAGGAACTCTTTCCACTGACTTTAATGTGTTTTGGATTGCCCAGTTTATTCTGAGAATCTCAAAATTTAAATTTGTTAAAATATAATCTATATCATCATACTATGATCTAAAATAGATATTTCTCTTTTTAACTTACTCACAATTTGGGAGAAAGCTGTGAGAATTAAACAAATATACACCACAAAACATGCCACACCAAACAAGGCAGTATATCATGTTATAATAAAAATGGAATTCAGTTATATATCATGCATCCAACTATTTGTGTGCAGTTTGTTTTCGGAAAATGTTATTGCTCAACCCTTTTCCCATCCTCCCACCTGCCATGTTTGTTTTTTTCCCTTTGTTTGGTTGGTTGGATTTTTTGCGGTTTCTTTTAGAATACAAATCAAGGCTCAAAAACTCAGATCCAGTAGCTGGTTCAGTCAAAGAGGGTTTTGTTTGGGTCTCTTTCTAATTTCAGAAGCTGTGTATAGGACAGACTGTATTTCCTGCTTCCTAGGTTATGCAAGTTTTGTCTCCCTCTCTTTATTTTATAGTATTACATTTCACTCCAAGCCTAATATGTGCATTCAAGCTTGCAATGATGAGCAAGCTTATAGGGCAGTAAGATCACAGGCTTGGAGGGGTTGTTTACCAGGGTTCACACAACTCTGATGCTCAATTTGCTGCTGTTCTCCGGATCTATAGAATAGTAAAATAACAATGCTAATAGAACACAATAGTAACTTAACAGCTATATTTTACTGGGACTTTTTCACACTTAATGAGAAAAGAAAACGTATTGTTTTTATAATTTTGCAGGGCAAATGCAGAGAAATGTAGACTGTTACTATAGTAATAATTCATTTCTGACACTGTAGCCATACATTATTATACTGGTATTACGTAAACCACCTGACTTAGAACAGCAGTAGTTTTTTAATGTCATTATTTCCAATTTGGTTTATATTGTTCGTCTATTAATGATCAGTCTTGTAACTAACGTTTTCAGCTTCAGAAATTATCTATTTAATCAGAAATGCAATTTTTATGTATTCAGATAATTTAATTTGGATAAAGGATAATAATTATTGTCACTCCTTTAGATTTATTATACAAAAGAGCCTATTCCTGGATCTAAGCTTCTTTAACAAAACTTTAAAAATACAATCATCTTAACTGGCATAACTTAACCTCAGAAAAACAAACAAAAAAACCCCCAAACAAAACACATTAGTAATCTTACATAACATAATATCCTACTCTTTCTCCAGAATTTGTAGCCTTTGTGCAGTTTTCACCTTCCTGAAAGCTTGAGAAAGAGCATAGCTTATGCTGTGTGCTTTGACAGTCAATAGATTCAAGCTATTTTGGACCATGGATAGGGAAAGTCATGGGCCAGTGATAGAGAAGGCCCCACCAGTTGGGGAGGGGACTGCAGTTTGAATGCCCCGGTTGATCACAATTGCAGTAGCATCACATGGGAAGAAAGGTAGTCTCTCAAATAGGCAGATCTTAAACTATTTAGTTGTTTTATTTATTCGGATATATACAATATTTATGGATCAGCAGGTCCTTGCACACATAAATAAATCAATATTTCTCATATGATTTTTAAATTCATTGGGCTAAATTCATTCCTGGAGCAAATATAGAGAGCAAACCATCTCTGATGAAAGCCTGTGTAGATACTCACTATGGCTCTGCTACTACAAAAGCTTACAAACATGTAAATACTGTAAATACTGCTATTGAGGCCAATCGAACTACTCAGTAAAGCTGGTTGGGAATTTTTCAATTAAATCTTTTTTTTGTTGGAAAACGTCAGTTTCTCAGAACTAAGCCAAAGAGTTGATTTCAATGAATTTCCTATTTAAAAAAAATCTATAATAGCTGAAAAGGAGCTTAATGGTTCATTAGACCTTGTGTGGGCCACCTGCACAGAGGTAAATTTCACCCTATATATTTAAACAAGATATTTTATTCCCCCTTATGTTGACCTTCAGGACCACCAAAGTAATACCTAACTGTATAACAGCAACGTCTAGTGACTAGTGCACAAGAATATCCCTTTGCTAATTTGGTCAGCAATAACCAATCAACTGTAAAGCTATTTACATAATACCTTTGGGGTCTTTTCTTACATCAGTGCACATGCGGAATTCTCATTAACATTAATGGAAGTTATGTGCAGGCATGAAAATAAAAAGACTCTCTAATTAGGAATAATGGAAGATCAGGCACTTGTGGCTCTTGAAAGGTGGTGACAACCACGTTTTCTTTAAAATCAATGGAGAAAAATAAAACTATGTGAAATGGAAATGGAGTAAGTTAACTTATAGTTTGAAGAGTTGTATAGCATTCTGTGGAACATCTTCATTTATAAGCATAATGGTTTTACTCCTATTATTTTACTGCAAAATGGACACAGTAATTTAAAAGAAGCTCTGGTGGTATATGGTAGATGTATGAACAAAAATGCTCAGCGCTGGCTACCCCTGATTTCCAACCTTCCACGGCATGACAATTTGCTAAAACACATAAATCAGAGTGATTTTGGTCACTAGTTTAGATGAGCACAATTGTTGTGGGTAGGTATCTCTCAGTTCATACATTTCATAGTTTGATAACTTTGACTTCCATGGCAATAAAAATGTTAGCAGGGAAGACTTTATATAGGCACTGGGAGGGAGAATCTGTACATATTTTTGCATCTTTGTATTCCCCCAGAAAGGACAGAGATTATGTCTCTATATGAACGTGCATAGTTCTCATAGTTCTTTCTGCATAACATCTCTAAGATACAGCCTTTTTTTATCCATCCACAGCTAGAGTTCTCATCCAAACTCTTATCATCTTCTGTCTCAATTGCTGCAGCATCTTTTTCTCTGATCTTGACAAATACAATCTTGGTCTGCTCATAGCCATTCAGAATGCTGCTGAAAAGAGCATTTTCCAAACCTATTGCTTTGACCATATTTCCGCTCTATTTGCATCCCTCCACTGTCTACCCCTTCTGTTTTGCATCAGATGTAAGCTGCCTGTCTTCACTTTCAAGGCCATTCACTCTATCTCCATTCTACCTTTTATCTCTCATTTGCTATCAAGGTGTGGACTCCTGATGCCAGTCTCCATCGCCCACTTGTTAAATTTTGAAACAAGCACCTTCATGCTTTCTTCCAAGCTGCCCCCTCACACTTGGGAAAAGCTCCTCAAAAACATCTGCAAAGCTACTTCATTATCCACATCTATATTATCCCTCCTCAAAACTCTCCTTTGATGCGATGCCTACAAAAAATGACAATGGCAAGGCTGCTGGTGCGCTGAGACCACTGCCTATCGTGCTGACCAATATTGTGTCATTATTCCTTCCTGTCCCACAGAACCAAACATGAGCACAACTCTTCTTCCCCAGGCAGATAGCTATTGAAGTCAATAGGAGTCCTTTGTTTGACTTCAGTGGGCTTTCAATTAGGTCTATGGTAAGCAGAGGATTCATTGCAGGGGAGTGGAGGACAAGTGGATAAATTCCAGGCTAGGATTTACTTAAGATTGTAAGGTAAAAAAGTGTTATCTTAATAATTCTGCACTAGTTTCAGACAAGAATAGGGTTTCTTTAGTCAGATAAATCTCTTGGAATAATTTGTTTAAGAGTTAACAATTGAGAGAATCTTCCTTTAACAATCAGATAAAAATTATCTGAACTCGTCAAAGGCTTAAGGAATGTATTTAGAGCACATAATAAACAGCTGGTTCTTATCTGATTGACAGAGATAAAATTACTAGAAGAGTTGCTTTAAAATTTTCAAAAGCACCTAAGTGACTAGTGAACCTAAGTCCATTTCAATTGACTTTAGCATTTAGGAACCAAAATCCCATTTACTTTCAAAGAGCTGGATTTGGGGCATCTAAAGACGTAGATATGTGCCTAGTGGGAGTTTCAAAATCACCTAGCTACCTAACTTCCATTGATTTAGGCACTTTGAAAACTCAATCGTTGATTTATATTATAAACATGAACTTAAAAATGAGAACTTTGTTGTTGACAACTTGGAGAATTTTCTTTTAACATTCTAAACAAGCTTCAAAACATTCATGTTGGTTCTGAAACATGCAACTAAGGAGGGGCAGTATTGGGCCAGGGAGGCCTCACCCTTCAGAAGCTGCCAGGCAATCTCCTCTCTGCCCTACCAGTTTAAAAAGGCACTGGTAGGGCAGAAGGAAAGGAGTTACAGGCTGCACCAGGAAGTGAGGTAGATGCCTGGAGCTGTGGGAAGAGTGACTACAGCATTGAAAAGTCCAGTTTGGAAGTGGTGATCCCTTCCTCCCCCTCTTATTTGGAGTTGGGAACCCAAGAGAGGTCCTGAATGAGGGGATATGGTCCCCCTGGCAGAGTAGGCTGATACTGCTAAGACTGTGACCATGCCTCAACTGGAGGAGCCACAGCCTGGAAGGAAGTGTCCCAGAGGGAGCATAACTTGGGTAGACCAATGAGTGCTCTGGACACCACAACATCCCTTTAGGGCCCTCGGTGGGGACCTGTTGGGGCCGTAGGTGGGGACCATGGATCAGCTTATGATTTGCTCACAGACTTGCCACCAAAAATATTGCTTTGTGTGTTAGATATTCACAATTAAAAATCTGAATTGTGTTGCTTGAATTCATAGGTCATATGCTACGTTCTTTAACTAAATAAGCATAATTCTTAAAATACAGGGGAGGTACAGTTCTTACAATTGGACATTTGAAAACCACTTTTCATGAATATTGTGCAATAGCTGCTTAAAACTAGCTGTTTTTGTGCATTCAACTGTGGGAAAGTTATTTTACTGAATACAGAAGGGCCTTAAAGACAATCAAAGGAAATTCATCGTAAAGTTCCAATGAATGTGAATAATTTTTAGCAGTATTCACTCAGCCATTTGGGAATCTTTAGAAAGACTGCTTTACATCCAAGTTGTTACTCTATAGAAAAAATGTATTTCTGCAATAGCTAGCTATGTTTGAATATCTGATGTAGCCCTTTCCTGGAGGTGTGGCTCAAACCTTTGCCCTGGCATTTGCTACATGGAGTGGCTTTTCCCCTCTCCTCACATGGATTGGATCCTGTATTATTTTTTTGAGGCCTGGTGCCTCCACCCAAAGTGACTCCTCATTGTTCCTGAGATACAGGGGGTGCTGTCCCTTGGGAAAATGAATAACACTACCACTGCTGTCAAGGAGTATAAAACCTAGTACACAAGAAACAGTAAAGTACTTGAACACAAACCCCAGCAAAGACATGACATACCCAAACGTAACAATATAACAAAAGGGGGACTTTATAGGGAGCAGGAAAATAGGATCTGGGGAAGGATAGAGTTAAGGTTAACTAATGAGTATGAACACATCAACAAATTTACCACCTCACAACACTCACAACTCTTCCTAAGCCCAGTTTCCTCCCTGGCACCTTCCCCAGGCAGATGGTGTGCTAGGAATAAGTCTAGAACTCAGTGCTGTGAACACTGGCTGACTTTAAAAAAGTCTTTGCCTCTGGTTGGGGCTTCCTGGTCAGTAGTCAGCACTGGGTCAGATCTTTGCTATCTGGATGCTGGACTCTGCAGGGCTGGAACTGTCTGACTTAGATCTCACAGCAGGTCAAAGACGCCATTTGTAGGGACGGGAAGTTAATCAGACACTCCCTGCACTGTTCTACTTCTCTCTCCGCTCCCAAACCCAGAGCTCAAAACTGAAACAAAAATTGGGATGAAAGCTCACTTTGATCCAATTTGATTTTAGAAAATGAAGACAAAAATCAATTTTCCTATAAAGTTAAAGTGGCCCACCCTGGCAAAGATATATCCTGGAGTTTGAAATTTGGGGGAAACGTGACAGACTGTTTGCTAGAGACACAAAGGACTAACATGAAAGGGGATCATCTTGCTTAATTCAAAGCCTGTAGCTAACTTTAGGTTGGCTTAGTGGGACTTTCTTTAGTGACATTGTAAGTTAGTATTGTTTTGTTTGCTGCCTTTTATTATATGATTTTCTCTGTACCTTCTGTTTTTATATAGGGCAGTCTGAACTGGAAATGAAGAATATTAAATTGAAATACTCACTGCTGGAGAGTCTTGTAGAGAAGAAACCTAAATTCTGACCTCAAAGAAGTGAGTGAGGAATGGAGGTAATGGGGCCCAGTCAGAAATAAGGAGCAATGATTCCCATGTTAAAATGTTTCCAAATAGGGAGTGGCGCAGGGACAGCTGAATAATCTGACCATTACTTGGCTTTGTGGCAGTTTTAAAAGAGAATGCATTTATGTTAGCTATCTTTTATCAGTAAGGTATATATTGCTTATCAGAACATTTGGCTTTTATATCAGGTGTATAATCAAAAGACTTATAGTTACAAATGGATTTGTCTGTAGTCTATCACTGAAGGTGCACCTGCATCCATAGTATATAATTCTTGGGTCTGTTTCCCCTGCTGCTATATGTACATTCGTTATAAAATATAAATATATTATTCCCAAATCACCAAGAAAGACACTCCATATATTTCAGGGAAATCACTCCTCAAGAAATGAAACATCAACTAAGGTTTGCAATGATTGCTCAGAAACTACAGCTGTGCAAAACTTTCATGACAAACCCCCAAATCAGGCAAATCTTGGGAATTCTAATCAATTATCTAGAATCACAAACCTGATATCTTTATTAAAACAGCAACAAAAAAGGGGAGTGGGGAGGAGTTAGATTATCCAAAGGGGGGAAAGGAGAACCTCAGGTGTCCAAGCAGAAGAAATAAGTCAGTCAACATCTTCCATTTGTCTGCGTTGAACACGTCACAATGTCTGCAATGCTAGCTGGTATATTAGTAAAACTGTTCATACTGGATTGAAGCATATTTATCAAATGTGTCCCTTGGGCCTCCACGGTGGCTAAGGGTAGTGATGGGAAAACTCCAAAAGGTTCAGAGTTCATAAGCATAAGCATCGTAACACTTTAGAGCTTATTTAAATCATATGAACTTTCTGAGACCCCAGCCTTCTTCCCCATCTATTCCCCATTCTGCAGCAGCAGGATTGAGAATTTCACTGCTGCATCCCATTGTTTTGGGCCCTTTAAACTTTACAAGCACTCTGAAGCTAATGTGCTACTAGGATTTTATCATCCCTGATCTCACTAATTGCTGTGAGCAAACATTGTTTGCTCCATGCTGTTCATGGCACTTTTTATGTTCTGTGAGGTTAATGTTTCTTAGCCTTTGAAAGTTCCTTGTTCTTGTTTACCTGCCTGAAGTTTGACAGTGTCTGAGGGGAAAGTGGTGACAGTGACTTTCACAGTTTGTGCTAAGCTCCTCTGAACTGATGCCTTATGGAACAGCTTCTCCTTCTTCCTCTTTGATAGGTCAGATGCTGATTATCTACTACAGAGGATTTCATAAATGCTTTCTAAGGATAATTGAGACATGTACATGCACTTAGATTCTTCATCACAAAAGGTAGCTTCATTATATAATAAAACAGTGAGTCTGACTTTTAAATGAACTGAGGTAAAGGAATCTTAAGGCCAGATTCACTCCAGTGCCAAGCCGGGTATACTTCTCTGATTCTCATTTGTACCCAGCCCAGCCCATTGATGTAAGCTGAAGCCTTTTAAGGTCTGCCCTAATTTATACCAGCTTCCTGAGGTCCTTATACAACCTTACACCAATTGTGAATTGGCATAGCACAGGCGCACGCCTGCCCTAGCACATGTCAACACACCTTCTCCGGCCTTTACCCTAGGGTGTAAGAGGGTGGGTAATCGGCATAGAGGCAGTCTACACTAATTTATGCCACCCGAGAGCTTCCCTACAATAGGGGAATTCTCCCTAAGAGCCACATTTCATTGGTTTTCCTCTGACTGAATGGTGCAAAGTGGTTGGAACAGGAGGAGACAATCTGTGCCTTTGAAACTAGGGATGAAAGGGATTTATAAAGTCATATAATTCATCTCCTAGGCAGTGCAGGGTTATTCCTTAGATTTTGGCTGGCTGTGCATATGAGTGCCAAAGATCAGGAAAGGATGCAAGTAACATTTTCCTCTTTGAACCCTCTTGCAGGGGAGAGTTATGATCTCCAGGGAATAGAACCACAAATAAATTCAATTTATTAATTTGTAAATATCAGATACATAACTTCTTGCTGAAGAAAACACAGCTAACATTCAGAATCTGATTCTCAATATCTATGGAAGTCCAGGGATACACACAGTCATATGCCTAATTTGGAAATGTGACTATTATGAGCCCTCATAAAAATTGGATATTTTCACACGACAGTTATCGAGTGTTCATGCACAATCTCAGTAATTTTACACATAGATTATATGTATATTTTCTCACGCAGTTTTGTATATAACCCTGGACTCTTGAATCTTTAAAAAAGATCAGGTGCATCATTTCTATATTTTTCTCTTGTTCTCTGAATTTATGGGCCAGACATTCAGCTGGAGTGAACTGGTATATCTTCATTATAATCAACCGAGGAACCCCTCTGGATCTCTCTTACTGGTAAAATTGGAACCATTATCATTTAAACTTGTCAGGGTTCACAGTATATCAACACAGACAACCTTATTTCTGGCATTTCTTAACTTCTGAGTGCTTGACATTGCAACCTTAATGTTCTTTTAATGCAGTTTTTTGTATGTAATTTCCTAGAGTTTTTTTTTTGTTTTTTGGGGTTTTTTGTTTTGTTTTTGTTTTTTGAAAAGCAAACTGAAAAAAACAATAACTCCATTTATAATGCAATCTCACATGGGTCATCAGATTGGAACCTTGAAGTAACTGGTAGCAGTAGGCTTTTATCTTCTCTGTGGACCAGTCATTAATGGTGGATGAGACACACAGGTTGCCTGCGGCTTACATAACTATTTCCTAAACAACAGAATGAATGCTGGGAAGCAAGAATTTGGGGTTCTATTTCTGACTTGAAGGACGTATGATGTAGTGGTTACAGAGAAGGGCACAGCCATGTACATAGTTTTGGCACATTTTCTGAAAGATAATGTGGCTAAGTGGATAAGGCTTGTCATTTCTGAGGCCTGGGTTTTCAACCCAGCTTTGCCAGAAACAACATGGTGCAACTTCTCATTTAACTTCTTTGTATAATGTGTGAATGTTATTTGATCACCTCCTATGGTACAAAAAAACGGTTTGGCCCGAGGCAGACAGCGAGCATTGAAAGTTTCAGCCTGATCAGTTAAAGTTGGTCAAAGTTATAAGCAACTGAAAACTGGGTTTATAATGCAAAGTTGTTAAGAAACCTTAACTATAGACATCACTACCAGCTCTTCTGGGGACTCGTTAAATGCCCTATCCTCATTTTCAATGTTGTGGCAGAAAATAGTTGTTATATATACTTCATTTCCATATGTGTACTGCACCGCTTGAGAAAATTAAATGGAAATTGTTTCTGGATGGATTTTCTAATATTTATGTTTCTAAAACACTGCATTTTGTGGGTCTGGTGGGAGGAGACCTGTCTAAAGTCCAGATGGGCTAAAAATATGGTTAAACTTGTGTTTAACTAGGATGTGAATTATGATTCTTTTCCTAGTGCAGTAATTTCTTGTTACAGGTGTTTATTAAAACTAATGTAATGAATAAAGGCTGTACTGTATGTGCTTAAAACATTTCCACTGCTCCTAGATCTTTACTTGTGATCTATAATATGAGTACTTTCCTGCTGGCAGACTTAAATTTTTATATCTAACTCTAAAATGTGATACTACTTTAAGTTACAGGGCGCAAATATAATTCAAGTACTCTTTTCATATTAACTATTGAACATGTAATTTGGGGGCTGCTATTGTGCCCATGGTACATGTGCCCTACATTAATGGTAATGGGAGCTAGCTATAGGCATGCCTTGGTAAAGCAGGGTGTTTTGGAAATATAGTTACAATATAAAAAGAAGGTAGTTAAAAAGAAATGATCTACTAAATAAAGACCAATCTAGTTTTCAAATTTTAGAATCTGCTAGATGTGATAATCAAATAATCACAGGAATATGTTATTGTTATTAAGATGTTTGATCCTCAACTGAGGCCTTGTCCTGAAAAATCTTGTGCTTACACCCATGAGTAGTCCCACTGAAGTCCATGCAAGCATTATACTTGGAAATAAGTGTTTGCAAGATCAGGCCTTGGGTTTGGACGTTCAATTTAGGTAAGCTCCCAGAATTCCAGAAGGTGATCTCTGAACAATTTGCACTTTGTGAATCTGCAGAAAAATGGTAGAAATCTCATGAGTCGGATTTTTATCACAAAATGTCTATGTCCTGCTGTTGGTTGTGCCATAATTCAGAAGAGTCATGCAAAGCTGACAAAATAATATCTTAAGTAAACTCCTTTTTCTATATTAAGTCTCACAAAACAAATGGATGTGTATTTAAGACATGATTTGTATTCTTATAGTATTCTTTAATACTCACGGTCACTTGCTTATATTGCTGCTGCTGTTTTATTGTCTGTTGCTGGACACTGCAATTATAATTATTATAATTTCTTCCTCTTCATCTATGCATCCCAGTTATGTGGTAGATCTTGGCATATGTAGAGTACAGATGCCCACCTCCTGGATTAATCTTTCCAGCATTAATATAAAGGCATTAGCTCATCTTCCTTGATACTACCGGCAGATGCCTGTAAATTTGTCTCTTGGGATCATGTAGAACCCCATTACTACTGCCAGTTTGTTGATCTCATCTAATGTTTTCATTAGTTAGGTTCTGTCATATTTCAATACACTGTTATATGCTAGAGAAGTTCTTCACAAAGGATGAAATTCATATACCCCATCCAAAGCCTGAGCAAAAAGGCTTTGTGCTGGGAAATTTGTGGAGATAGAGGGATGGCAGTAGAGCTTTGTAACATGTCCATCAGTGGCCCTCAGCCTATGGGCTGTAATAGTAGCTGTGGCCCCTTTTCCCCTGCCTCCTCATTAACTTGGTAGGCATATTTGAAAACAGAAGAGTGTGTGCCTCCCAAGCACATGGAGGTGCAAAGACCGCCTACATGGCTACTTCCCATGTGCATAGTCATCATGGGATTCCATGGCCCAGGAGCCTTGTGCAGATTCTATGCAAATTGGTGGATCTCACCCAGAGACATAGGCCTTGGCCATCCTTGTAAAGAAAACTGGATCTCTTCCCAGGCCACTTTCACTTGCCTCAGACCTATTAGTGAGCCAGAATTAAAATGTGTACCCTCTAATATGTAATGAAGTTGCACATTTTTACCAGGCATGCACAGAAAGCATATGGGTTCCATAACTGATCTCAAAAGTGTTATATTCTGGATTCACTTCCTTCCCTAATGACTGCCACAAGTCTGAGTCTAAAATTAATCCAGTTTGCTCTTTGGTTGTACGGTTTATGCTCTCCTTCCAAAGTTGAAAGGACAAACACAGGATGACTTAATTATGGAGAAACGATATTACTAGATACAAATAGATTTACCTTATTTCTATATATGGTCATCTGGCAACAGAGGAAAACTTGGTGATATAGTGTTTTATTTCTTTGAGTCTGAAATAAATGCATTTCAATAACCTTAAATATGATAAACCTACCAAAAGAAGGAAATTCAGAAGTTCAGGTGCTTTTCCAAATTTATTCACAATTTTTTTGTCTGGAAGTTACACTTGGAAGTTGGAAATTTCATGAATAGAGACACTCATGAGATTTTCTGGAGCTCGGGTGGACCCAAAATGCTGGTAGAATAACCCTACTTGCATTTCAATACATCTGTTTCTGATCCACGAAGGAAGGGCAAAGGCATATAAAAGTTTTTGTTTTTTTTTTAATTTACCAACTGTAATAATTTAAAACATCAAGGAAGGTTCAGTTCAGTTTTGGTTTCAAGCAAAAATTCAGACTGAGTCTTATTAAGTAAAACTATTAGTCCATCCTTATTCACAGCATCATACATATATTTAAGGACTGTATTATAGGTGCAATAGAGAGAGCTCAGGTAAGAGTTTTAACCTTAACTTTAATTTTCCTTGTTGTGTTGGTTTGTCCTCCTTAATGTTACTCCAAAAAACTGTACTAAGTTCAGGGCCTGTAATTTTGGCCTATCCTTACAGAACCAAAGTTTCACATTAAAACAAATGTTCATGGCAACCAGAATTACAACCTTCTGAAAAATTGAGTTTATAATGGCAGAACTTAACATAACTTTAACTCTAGTGTCATGATCAAGAATTGCTTTATTATTATTTTGCTTTCAAGTGTTCGCAGTTAAATTTCTTAAGTAGAATCTTTGCAAGGAAAGTGATATTTTTTGTTACATATCATTATAATATATAGGCTGCATTATTTAAGGTCACTCTCAGTGCCGTAAGTACAAATTATGTATTACAAAATGCCTGCTCAGTCATTCTCATAATTGTCTTGATAATGGGTGAAATAATTTTTTGTCATTGAGGCCAGAAACCTGATGTCAGCTAAAGTTGGTATTTTATTGATATACTATTTTTTATATCCCACCATGTCTGATGACAAAAGGTGGAAAAAACAATGCTTGACCCTCACAGCCATGCAGCACTGGAGAGATGTTTTAATTTCAGTTAGTAACCCAGAAACAAGGGAAACATTCCTGAACTAATGACATTTTCAAACATGCCAGTCTGTTGGAAAATAATGATGTTAACTGAATGATCAAAAATTTCAAGAGAGAGATGGAAAATACTGTTTTCTATTAAATACGTGCAACTCTAATGGATTTGATTTGTAACACTATGTGTTGTAGTACTAAACCTATTTTCCTATATATTAAACTGATTTGTAACACTTGTAAGAGCCTGGCCTATACACAGAAAATTATCATAGCTAGCAAATATAAAGCAAATCCAAAATGAACTTTCTGGACCTATTAATTTGCTGACTAGGTTTGGATGCTTTCCTAATTACATCTTAATGTTTTGCAAAAGTCATCAAAATCAGCTATTACATCTGTCGAGCGCATGACTGGATAGATTTAATTTTAAGATACAAAGAGACTACACAAGTACACATTAATTTAGTGTGCGCCTCTTTTATCAATAAGCAATCTACCTTTCTGTAAGATTACTCAAAGCTGCCAACCAACATTTGTTTTTAAGTTTTTAAGTTTACATTTTTTGGCTTTCTTTGCTGCTTTTCGCAGTGCCAGGATTTTTTTTTAAGGCATCTATCCTTGATGCTTCCATCTGTTTTTATTGAAACTTGAGAACTTTTCATTATTATTCAGTCTCTAAAATCATGAAAATATCTTATTTTTTCTTTCTTGTATAGTGCCTGTCTTGTCATACGTATGCATGAGCCAAAGATTAATTGGGCCAACTGGTGTGTACTAATGAAACTAAACTAATAGGAATATCATATTAATATAGGGGATTGAATTAATCAAGTGATCTGCTTGTTAAACTGTAACAAAACTTACTTAATCACAAATGGGGGATAAAGGATTTTTTTTTAACTTACACTAATTGGGATTCTTTTATCTCATGCTCCTCTTAATTTTAATATTTTAATATCTTCTTTTTGGACCATCGTGGAAAGCGTTAATGCCTTTTTGGGAGGGAGTATGGGAAGGGCTGACTGTAAGTCAGAAAAAGGAGAGAACCAGATCCTTGGCTGGTGTAAACTGGCATAACGCTATTGGCTTCAATGGAGCTACACCGGCCACTTTACACCACTAGAGGATCTGGCTGAGAAGGGAGGGAGAAACAGATTGTTGAGGTTCTTTTAACATTCAAAGCTAAATTCTGTCTTTTTATTAGTCTCCCTCTCTCACTTTCCCTTTCACCCCCAAAAGACCAATATAATGTTGCAAAAGCAGCTAAGGATTAAACTTAATTATTCTGGCCAGCTATGGAACTCCGTATATCTGCTCACACAGATTACTCCTACCAGGAGTTATACAAGGGAGAAAGAGGGTTAGGACCATGGACAAAACAAGAAGATAACAGTTAAAATACAGAATATAAACCTTGTCCTGATCTTTGGAGACCTGTCTAAGTTACAGCAGCTTTCCTATAGGCTGCAGCACTGCTCAGAATCTCCTCAGCACTACATGCTAAGGCGCTTGGACACACCTGACCCACCCTCAGCCTTGCTCCCAGTGTGCCTCTACACTAGGGCTTATGAAGGGGCCCTCAGAAGTCAGCCTCACTCTGGATCCTTAGCTGGTGTAAATTGTCCTGTTGACTTTTAACCATTTAATGCTTTGACTTCAATTGAGCTATGACAATTTACATCAGTTGTGTATCTGGTCCACAGGGTTTATATAAGTATGTATTGAGGGTGAGCATTCTGCCCCAGATGTATGCAGGCAACGCCCATTGAATTCAGCAGAAGTGGCATACATGCAGCTAAGGACAGAATATGCCCCTTAGACTCCAATACACAAAAATTATTTGTAATCTTAAACCTGTATTCTAAATTTCAGCAGTGTTACTGAAATTACCACTCAAGATTTGTAAAAAACTTGAGACGACCCCTTGCAAATGGTATTATAAATTCTAGTTTTGGTTTTTGTAAAAGTATGCCATGGTTAAAGACAGAACTTTGAACTCATACTATGATCTCTTCCTAGAAACAGCAGAAGAGAGTTCCAGTTAATTTTTTCAGTTGTGACAGCTGAATTGAGGTGAATTGAGTTTGATCATCTCTGTTTGGTTTTTAAGACATGCTGTTCTTTTGCAATGAAGTTCAAAGACCATTTACGTATATTATGACATTCTGAAATTCTTTAGCATTTAACTAAAAAACCAAAAGCAGTAATGCTTTTCAAGAATGGAATAGATATATAATAGACTATGATAAGTGAATTATTTGTATTATTAAGGAGAATGTGTGCTTTTCTATGAGAAAACATACTGCAGAAGTGGAATTTGATGGTGAAAGAACATTTGCTTAACAGTAATGCAGGCATACATTTGTGGGGAGATAGTTATTTGTACATGACTAAATAGATAAAAGTGCTTAAAGTTGATACAAATGTCACACAGACCATAAAAATTCAACTATTTTTCTGTGGATGGTCGGAAAGAAACTTTACACCTATTTCAATTTTGTAATATTTCATTTCTTCCTTTATGACAAGTTAAGCTGAGTATAAATGCACCTGCCAGGTGCTTCTCCGCATTTTTCAGTCAATATACAATATTTCAACCCTGACTTTCATGGACCATTTCTTTAGTATTATGAATGGTAATTTAATATCCATCCTCAGTCAACCATGCACCTTGAAGAAAAGGCTCCCAATTAGATTGAATTGTACCAAACTGTGTGTAATTTTTGTGTCAGTTGTACCAATTTTCATTGACTTTGACTTAGTCCCTTTGCCTTTGGAGCGAGAAATGATTTTACCTAAAACAAAACATTTTGAAATGGGAAAAGGTGAGAGAAAGAGGCTTCAAAGAAAGGATATGATATAAACATCAGATAAAAACAAGCAATACAACTGTACGGTATAATGCACACCCTATGCAGAGTAGACACAATCAGTATATGTGTCTGCTTTTCATTGGAAGACAGGCTGGTGAAAGGAACAGTCCATTTCAATTTAAATTAGTCTTAATCAGTTTGGTATCTTACTGAACCCTGTATGTTTGGATTAAGGCAATCTCATTTCTCAAACACATTTTAGTATGACCTTGTTTGTTCATCAGTAAATCCACATTCTCCACTTTCCCATATAATTTGAATGTGAAGTTTTTATATATATAGATATAGATACAGATAGATATATAGATAGATATAAACGTATATAAAAGGCTTTTCAGTAGTTCCTTTCATAGGTGAATATTGTGGATTTACAGATAGTGACCTGAGTGGTGCCAAATGCAACTGTTCAAGGGCAAAAAAGATAATTTAATGACTTGCCTTCCATGTAGACAATGGTCCTTATCCTTGGATTTAAACCTTCTTTTTAAGCCTATTAGATCATTAGACTACTTTACAATATTTGAGTCTACATCAAGATGGTAACAAGACATTAATTTCCTCAACAGACCACCCCCCCCCCCCGCATGTTTATCCTGAAAGTTGGAAAAAGGACATCTGTATAATTAAGTAATTCCACGCAAATACCTGCCACTACAATTAAGTGAATCTACACTAGCTGTTATCACTTAGAAAATTGTGCCATGAAATTAATATTCTTGTACATGGAATGATGTAAATTGATCTTTCAACTGTTCAATAATAAATGATTTTTCTAGCCTTGCTGATGGTAATTTTATGATCCAAACGACAGTTTACAGTAATTTTTAAGAATACTCGTAACCTTAGTTTTTTCTAAAAGCAAACAAGGGCACATCTGTAGTTATAGAGTCTTATGCTGAAATTCACAGAAACAACAGGAGCACATGGTGCATCATAATAGCACAAACTAACAAGGTCAAAGTAACATCATTTTAATTGAAATAAAAGAAATAATAGCAGAAGTCACCCTTGAAACACCTTTCACCATATAGTTTTCTTTCTTTGACATTTTCAAAACAATTACCTAATTTAGACTATTTCAGGGCTTCCCCTTCCCAGCTAATTTAGATGTAAACACTGCTTTATATTCTGGACACACAGGGCATTGTGCTTTGATAGAAGTGGCTGTACTTTAATTTACTCATTATTCAACACACATTAAACCCATATAAATAATATTTCATGAAAGATACTTGAACTACATAACTACATATGAAGAAATGGCTAATGATGCTTAGTGGTTTACTAAAAGTGTGTGTTTTTTTTAAAGTAGCAACAGCATGTAGTGAACATTTTTTTCCCTTTCAACTTCCCCTTCCATTACAGACTGTTAAGCCCCAGAAACTGGATCAGCTAAGCAGCAGACTCAGTAACAGTAAATGAAGTGCTGTAAGCTTACATCAGACTAATTAGTCTGAGGGATAAAATAGGGGGGGAAACTTTTCAGGTTGCTTTGTGAAAGGCAGTTTGCTTAATTAAACCAACCGCTAATTGTTAAATATTTTTCAGGCATTAACAGAGCTACACTGAGTGTAATTAAATTTTGATTTTAGTGGTATTTGCAGGGATTAAAGTCACAATCTGCTGAGGCACTGGGGTTAGTTAATATTCACTTCACTGCCACAGCTGTCCTCCATTACATTACAAAGGACAGGAAAAGAGACAGCAGAATAGGGTGAAGTAATGAGAAAGCTATTCATTCATTTGAACCAGCTCCACACTGTACAGCCTTGTACAAATGGATCTGATCTGCATGACACACAAGTAGGCATTAAATCCGATTTAATTTGATACAATAAAGGAAAGCCTAAACTCTAATGCATTTTTTATTTTTATACTTATGCACTATGCAATGTATCAAAAATATAGTCATATGATTATCATATGATTCTATTCAAGTGGTATTTCTAGACTTATTAGCTCTACAGGAGTCCACAGGGATTGTAAACCAATTCCTGCTAAGCCATTATTCATCCCATGTGTGTATGAATGAACCCTTCACATATGTGGATTGTGACTTTGAATCCCCCAGTGGAATATTATTGGCAGGATCAATGTTTTTCGTTTTGTTTGTTTGTTTATTTGAGCTGCAAAAAGATTGGGCTTATAGGGTTAGATGGACTAGAAGCAGGTATGGGCTGAGATATACCATAGCTACCACAACAGAGGAGAATCCGTGCTGATGATTCTTAAAGCTGACTGTGTCTCATCCAGTGGTTACTAGGCATGGCCTTTAGTAACCACTAAAAATGGATGGAGTTTTGGTTCAAAATTCATCTTGCCAAAAATGACTAATTCAGCAGTTAATATGTAAAATATTATACCCTTAGCCTTCAAATGGCTTGTAGTATGTCATAATGGTATGCCAGATCCTTTACAGTGGAGTCTCATCAGAATCTGCAAACAGCTTATGTGGACCTGAATCTACATTTCTTTAAAAAAAAAAAAAAAAAAAAGGTGGGGGGGTGTCAGTGTTTACTGCTATGAGCAAGGAAAACCATAGGGATGCAATGAGTACTCAGATTCTCCCATGAGCATATGTGGGTGGGCTTGTAAGCCCTGGGGAGATGTTAATTTCCCTTTTTTGTGGTAGGCCCCAACCCCAGTTTCTGGCTGGGTCTGTCCTGGTTTAATTTATAAGGCTTGGACTCAGGCATCAGGGCTGCATCTGCTGAGAGAAAGTCCCTCAATTCCTTCCTGCTAAACAGTATGCTCAGACAATGATTTCTCAATTGCCAAGCTGTGACGTTATTGATATAATCTGGAACCATATAGAACGTGGTTGCAACCAAAGTCCTGTAGTGGTCCCAAATCTTGTAAAAAGGGGGTCAAATGAGGCGTCTAAGACAAGGTTATGGTTTGCTGGTTATGATTATGCTGTCTATATGGGTGTATCAATTTTGTAGTTGAAGTTGTGAATATTGGCTCTATACTGTCTGTATTTCAAACTTATGCTATGCTTCTGGGAAACATCCCAGACAAGTTGGTGTTAGCTCTGCCTAGCCTGCTTGATGGCCCATTAAGGACCATCAGCTATACAATTGACCCATGGAGAGAAGGCAGATACGCCTTGTAACTCAGCAAAGTATGCAGGAACTTGCCCATGTGACTCCAGACTCCATTTTGCTGTAATTTTCCACAGTAAGAACAAAGAGGTGTTCTTACACCTGGAAAAGATTATAAAAGGCTGAGGCCTCGTTTCCATCTGGTCTTCAATCCTGCTTCATACCTCTGGAGGGGCTTTGCTACGAATGGAAGCTCTACACAAAGGACTGATGACCCATCCCACCTGTGGATGTACTCCAGAGACATGATTTTAAACCTGCAGTTTATTCTATCACTGGTACAAGCCTGAACCAAGAACTTTGCCATTACTGTATGTAATCAGTAGCGGATTTACCATGGAGCCACTGGCTCCATGGGGCTGGGCCCACACTCCAGGGGGGCCCCAACCAGGCCCACTCTTCTCCGCTCCCCGCTCTCTCCTGCGGGGGGCAGAAGCTTGGTGCTCCTGGCACTGAGGCTCCTGCTACAGTAGGGCAGCCAAGCTCCCTCTCCCCTGCCTCTTCTCATAGCTTGCTCCCTTCCTGCCCTCCCCCTCCCTGCTGCCGATCAGCTGTTTGCTGATCAGCTGTTTGCCGGCAGGAGGGTGGGGGATGAGCACAGCTGCAGCATGCTCACCTGGGGAGAGGAGGCAAAGAAGAGGCAGGGGTAGGCAGGGCCGGCTCCAGGCACCAGCTTGGCAAGCAGGTGCTTGGGGCGGCCACTCCAGAGAGGGGCAGCAGATCCAGCTATTTGGCGGCAATTCGGCGGACGGTCCCTCACTCCCGCCTGGAGCGAAGGACCTTCCGCCGAATTGCCACCGCACATCGCGATCGCGATTGCGGCTTTTTTTTTTTTTTGGCTGCTTGGGGCGGCCAAAACCCTGGAGCCGGCCCTGGGAGTAGGGCCTTGGGGAGGGGGTTGGAACGAGCATACCCTACTCTGTGACTGCAGAGCTGCGCAGCCAGGCTGAAAAAAGAAGGTGCTGCTCAGCTCCCCGGACTTTGCAGCTGGACACCACCTTCTGGGTCCTAGTGCTGGTTGAGCTCCCTTCTGTGTACTGGGAGCCATCCTTCATCTTGTACAACAGTGAGTGCCCATGGTGGGGCAGGCAGGGCAGGGGGACAGAGGCAGTGGGGAAGGAAGGGGCATGGAATGGCGAAGAGAAGGGGATAGGGCAGGGATCGGCAACCTTCGGCCCACGGCCCGCCAGGGTAAGCCCCCTGGTGGGCCGGGCCAGTTTGTTTACCTGCTGCATCCACAGGTTCGGCCGATTGCGGCTCCAGGCCAACGGGGGGCTGCAGGACGAGGGATGTGCTGGCCGTGGCTTCTCGCAGCCCCCATTGGCCTGGAGCGGCAAACCATGGCCAGTGGGAGCCGCAATCGGCCAAACCTGCGGATGCGGCAAGTAAACAAACCAGCCCGGCCCACCAGGGGGCTTACCCTGGTGGGCCACATGCCGAAGGTTACCGATCCCTAAAATAGGGGAAACGGGGGCCCAGCATGCGGATCCCCTTGGCAGCAGCTGGGGCTCCCCTGTTAAGCAGGCCCATCAAACCATCACCCTGACAAGCCCCACCTCCCCTGCATCTTTACCACCCCGATGAACCCCTCCAGACACCCTCCCCACTGAGCCCCAACCACCTACACCTAGACCCCCATCCAAATGGACCCTGTAGATAAATTTCTGTATTAAGCATCTTCACATAACTTTCATACGACTTTGTATTATGCCTCTCTATATAACCTTGTATTAAGCCTATCCATATATAACCTCTAACTTTCATATGACTTTGTATTATGCCTCTTCATATAACCCTGTATTAAGCTATTTTCATACAACTTTGTATCAAGTCCTTTGATATAGGAACTTTGTATCAGATCCCTATGTAGAAAAACTTATAGAAAACTTTGTGTTAAGCCTTGGTATAATGTTATAGCTCCTAAGGATTGTTAAAGCAGAAGAAAAATGTCTTTTTGCTAGGAGTAGAATAAGCTTCCCCCTCCCCACACTCCCTTAATCAATTGGCATGTTGAATGAATGAGGTGTGAATGAGCAAGGCGTGGAAGGCAAGCACCTCCAGACAGCTAGTTGGAGAGGGGATGGAAGCAAGACCCAAGGACAATCAAACTTGTCAAGTGGGCTCACTAAAGAAGAGCAGACATATTGAGGGCCTTGGGGGGGGGGGGGGGTGATTTAGAATCAAGCACCTTCTTTTGGAAACACCCTTTTTGAACAGTATTGGGACAACACCCAGAAGGAAGCAGCACAAAGGACCAACGGACACAGATTTGAATCTGGTATAGATTTGCATGAGAGGGAAGCTGCTATAAATGTGAGGTGTCTTGCAGAGGACCCTGGGTCTTGTCAACATCGGAGCATTGATCCAGATCAGCAGAAGCCCGGCTCCACCCCTCCCCTATCTAACTCACCTGGCCAGTGAAGTTAAGGGGAGCAACTAGTTGGTAACAACAACAAGACGGAGTGTGTTTGGTTGTGTGTATGTGAGTGCATGAGTGTAATATAGATCATATGCATATGATACAGTGTTGATTGATGTATGTATTACCAATGAATGTGGCGTTTGCCTTATTCCCCCTGAAAAGATCCTGTGCAGTACTTTAAGCACAACAACCCCACCTCCTCTGCACCCAGACTCCCCCCCCACACCGAGCTCCAACCACTTTCACTTGGTCCCCCCTGCAGACTCCCATTGCCCCTGCACCTGGCACCTCCCTGTGCATCCAGATCCCCCACTGAGCTCCCTGCACCCAGACTTCTCCCCACAGAACCCTCTTACCCCCCCCCACAGACCCCTCTTACCCCCATCTGGATACCCCCACACTAAGTCCCTCTGCACTTGGAACCTGCTGCCGGGCTGTGCCTCCCTGCCCACATCTGGTGTGCCTGGCACAAAAGGGGCAGGGCCCCAGGGTGTTTCTGTGGCAGACCTGGCCCTTGTGCTGTGTCAGGGTCAGGTTCAGTCTCACTGCCAAGTCCCTGTCCCAGGGGAGGGGGAAGGCTTCAGGGTATTCTCCCACCTCCATGCAGCCAATGGCCTGTGCTCCCCATTGCCATGGTGGAGCTTCCACATGTATTTATTATAAAAAAAATCAGAATTTTAAAATATTATGCACAGAATTTGATGCAGAATTCCCTCAGAAATATGGGGCGCTGTGCAGCTGTGATGTTGGGACTGTGAAGGGAGTGCTGGACAGTCGGGGATCTGTGAGTGGGGGAGCTGGGCAGGGGGTATGGTGTGCAGGGTGCTGTGTAGTTGTGGTGGGATGTCAGCGGGAGGAGTCTCTAGGCAGCGGGTGCTGGGCATAGGGATCTGTGGGGGAAGTCTCTGGGTGAGTGGGCACTGGCATAAGAGCAGGGGGCAGTGTGGAAGGGGCACGCTGGTGGCGTAGGGCTGGGCGGGCCACTGTGCATCTAGCAGTTTGGGGTTTGTAAATAGTGCCCTTGTGCTGGGCTGAGTGGGGCCACTCCTGCTGCACTGCGTCTCATTGCCCCCAACCGGCCCCTCGCTCTGCGGACCGCCCCCCATCACATGCCCTATTTCCCCAATGGGGGCCCACAAATATGTTTGGTGCCGGGCCCACAAAAAGTTAATCTGGCCCTGTATGTAATTAATTCCATTTAACCAATTCTAACTCTCATCTCTATCTTTTTCCTTTTATGAATAAACCTTTAGATTTTAGATTCTAAAGGATTGGCAACAGCGTGATTTGTGGGTAAGATCTGATTTGTATATTGACCTGGGTCTGGGGCTTGGTCCTATGGGATCAGGAGAACCTTTTTTCTTTTACTGGGGTATTGGTTTTCATAACCATTTGTCCCCATAACGAGTGGCACTGGTGGTGATACTGGGAAACTGGGGTGTCTAAGGGAATTGCTTGTGTGACTTGTGGTTAGCCAGTGGGGTAAGACCAAAGTTTTCACTGTCTGGCTGGTTTGGTTTGCCTTAGAGGTGGAAAAACCCCAGCCTTGGGCTGTAACTGCCCTGTTTTAAGTGATTTGTCCTGAATTGGCACTCTCAGTTGGGTCCCGCCAGAACCGCATCATTACACAAGCTTCAATCAGCAGCGGAACACCAGGAGCCCCTTCCTATAGATCTGAATCAGGAGGCCTGTGAGCCTCATCCTGCACATTATGCATTTACCATTGGGCCCATCTGCAGCAGTTCTTGACCTCACCTTACTTGATGCTGCTCCATCACTGCATTCAGGTGACTCTTCAGAAGCAATTTGCCTAGTTCCCCAAGTTCCTTCTCCCTCCCTCCTGATTGCACTTCTACTCAGTGAGAGAGACTGCTCAACATTGAGCCAAATCCCTTGTTTGCATCACCTGTTGCTTAACTGCAGCAACATTCGTGACTTCACCACTTCCATGCTATTGCAGCAGCCCACTTTATTCCCTGACTAACATTGCTTGGCCCCCCTCTGCCTCTCACAGCTGCTGATGGTCCTCCCAGTCCTTAGTGTTACACAGTGGGAGATAAGGTAGCCTCATATTTGTCCCTGTACCATGTCCACTCCTCCCTCACCAATATCTGGCCACTCTCCAGACACCTTGTTCTGTGATCTGGAAATGGAACATGAGCAAAGTATCTCCAGCAAAGGGACCTTTCTATTTGTGGAGCGCCCATCTTCCTAGCCCCTTCTCTTCCTCTCTCCTCTTCACCAATGCTCATAATGCTCAATTTTATTTATTTACTTTGTTTTTCAAATAATTTGCTGTCTGTTACTCTCTCCCTGCTTCTTACCATCCTCTTCCCAAAGGTAAAGGCCAGCTGGGCAAACACTTGCAATGTGAATGAAACATGTCACCGTCTGAATGGGGATGGTACCTAGAACACTGGTGCACCAATCTTGCTTGGGACTTCTGGGTGGCCTATTTTACAAATATTTAATAATAATGAGAACATTGTCACATAAAAAAGTGAATGTGACAATATGCTCCTCCCTAAAGTGAATGTGACATATATGCTCCTCCCTAAACATTCATGAGAATAAAAGTCACTTGCAAGACCATTCATTGAAAAGGTGTGGCAAACAATCAAAGCAAAGTGTGACTTAGAATTCATGGAATGTTGATAAATGATTTTTCCTATGATTTTTTGCCCTGCTATACTCTTACTTAAATGAATGGGTATAAGATGGGTTGAAAGAGAAAATTGTATTTACATCAGAATTTTAAATGTATTACATCAAAATCTGTTGCCTTAAGCCCTGATTTCACCAATATTTATGTCCACATTTGACTGGACTCATGTGAGTAATCCCATTGATGTCAGTGGAATCACTCGTGTGGGTAAAGTTATACACATGCAAAAATGTTTGTAGGATCAAGGCCTACCAAAAATTGACATCAAAAGCCACAAATTCAGTATTATGACCACATTACTGAACCAAGTAGAAGGAGAAAATAAATAGTGAAGATAAAAGACCTTGTTTAAACAAGTATATCTGATAACTAACAGAAAGGAATATGGGGGAATTATTTAAAAAAGGAGGTAAATGGATTCATGTTTAAATATATTTCAGTTTCCCCAAATCCAGAGGTCCCTATTTAAAGATAATCTTTTCCCTAGCTATCTAACAAGTCATATTTGAAGAAAAAGGAATATTAGAGAATATAATTCATACCAGAAGTATATAGCATAAGTAAATGAACAATAAAAATGATAAATTGGGCAATAGAAAAGATTACAGAAATAATGCTTTCACATATTGGGCATTCATTAAATTGACTTTCCAGGGTAATTACTTTAACATTTCTACCTCTGATTCAGCACAGACTTTTGGATCATTAAACTAGATAGTAAATGTTACACATTTTCAAGACCCGCTCTTACAGACTTCTTTCCCAGAAATTCGAAAGCCATGTCAAAGCTATTTGCAGGTGGGAACTACTCAGAGCTGAGTTTCTTTGCAAGTCCAAATTTATTGGACTGGAAATTCAATTCACCAAGGACATTTTTCTGTTTCAAACTGTTTCTTTTAGGTAGACTAATATTATTAACTCCAGTGCAAGGACACAGAAAGGACAATTTCCATGACTTTAGAATAAGACCAATTTAATATAGTAGAAGTGGTAACAGATTAAACTAAAAAGTATGATTCTCATATATTTATTTAATTATATTCTGGTAGCAGCTAGAGGCCTCCAATGAGATTTAGGCCCCATTGAATGAGGCACTGTATAACCAGAAAGTGAGAAGCAGTCCTCACCCCCAAAAAATTTACACAGGTTTCTCATCAGCAGCCTCTGGTAAGAATGTCTATTCAGTAGGGGCAACAGAGAGAAAGACTCCACAAAGCCACACTCAGCCAAGTGGTCCCATTTAAAACTGAAATAAAAATCAGGGTGTGGTTTTTTTCAGTTTTATTAAACAATATGAAATTTAAAACTAATTGTGAAAAACCTACTTTTTAGCTTAATCTGTTACCACTTTCACATTTATTATAAAAAATTAACTAATTCTGGATAAGTGCATGGACCCAACTCTTTAAGTCTTCCTACAGTACGGTGGGCTTTCCAATCTGCCCCAAAAGCAGCAAGGTGGAATAATATACTACTCAGTGTTGGTAAGGGTGGCAGAATTAGGCCCTAGGTAAACATTAATTAGCATATGACCATATCTATTGCAAATTTTAAGCTCCAGTTAAAAAGCTCTTAGTGATATATAATTTGAAAGAGTAGTAGTCCAAGAATAATTTGCAAGGAACTATTCTAATTTAATAGTCACAGAAATAAATTTCAGCATGTCAAGAAGGTATATGGAAAGAGTTGATTGGTAGCTATGACAAAATATGTATTCAGGTCATTTGTATTTGCATGAGTTTGGTTTCAGGCAGCTACTTCTGCACTATGAGTGCTGTGTTTTGCATATATATTTTTGTCATGTTTGCTGATAAAGAATAGGGCTGGAACAGAATCTTTATATGATGCTCTCTCCATAATAAATCAGGTCATTTCATATGCCTGTAACCAAAGGAAATTGCAGCTATTGACACAGAGTTAAGCACAGCTTTCAGGGTGAAGTGGTTGATTTCATTTTCAATGTTTCACCTTCCCCCCTGCCCATTTTGTTAGTGGCCCACTGGAAGAAATAAATAAAACTGCCATTAATTAACGCCAATGGCCGGTGAAATGAAAATGGTTGGTTTTGTTTGGAATTAAAGGCCATGTTGACAAAATATGGGACACCTAGAATTACCCCCAAATAAGCACCTGTCCCAAAAAATCTTTGCAGACATACTGTCGATGAATATGTTGCAGTTAATATTACAGTTTTGTGAAATAAACCAAGAGCAACTTTCCTTTCAGCCTGTCACGCTGTCTGGAGCGGCTCAGTCTGCCTCAGGGCAGACTGTCAGAAACACCAAACTGGTGGTGTGTTCTATAATTAAATTTCACCAAGCCAGTAACAAATGTGAACTCCTGGATCACTATAACAGTCATGGAGTCACAGACAGTCCCCTTAGGCCCTCCAGTCTATCTTGCCACCCAGACAAACTGGACTTACTGATAAATGGCCACATACACCAAAAATCACCTCATTCAGGTAGCTTCCAGTCCCAAGTGACCAGTCACTTACCCCAGATCAGTTGATACCCTAGAACTTACACTAAAGACAATGCCTGTAGCCAATCCCACAATAAACTATCTAATGGCTTATTAACTAGAAAAAAGGAATAAGAGAGTTATTTATGACAAGCAAACATATACACACAAATGAGTTACCATCTAAATCCTAAGAGTGACAGAGTTGTAGTGATCTGTCAATTCATACTGTCTTTCGGGGTGGACCGAGGAGGCAGGATCTCTGGCTTCAGTTCAGAGTCTCTGGCTCTGTCCAAATTCAAACAGCCAAAAAGATGGAAAATTTTCCTGTGGCTTTGTTTTATACATTCATTCATTTTCCAAGCCCCCAGGATGAACTTCCTTGCATGTTGCATTTCCCAGGTGCAATAAGGCCATTCACCAATCCTTTGTATTCCTCTTTGTGTGTGCAGTGCTTGCCATACCACCCAATGGCAGCTTCATGAGCAGAATGAAGGGCCCTAAGGCCACCATGAAATCTGGTTAGTTGACACTCTTCAACAACATGCGCCATTGTCTGATAGAGACCATACTGACAAAGTGGGTTGTAGGGTAGACAACATGTGTAGAGGTTGGCTGTGCATATTCCTTGGCCAGTTCAGAACCTGTTCAGCAGAGTCCAAAGGTGACATGGCAAGTCAAATTCCGGAGGTTGAACAGTGGGATCAGTGACAAGGAAACCATTCCAAACATCTTTAGCCGGCTACTTATCACACCATAGGGTTGCTGCTGACAGAATCCAATCTGGCAGTTGAGACCACATTGAACGTCTCAATGTAAATCATGCTGTGGGGTGAAGCTGGCCGTGTAGAGTGGGAGACCTGTATTGGAATGCATCTGACGAAGTGGGCATTCACCCACGAAAGCTTATGCTCCAATACATCTGTTAGTCTTAAAGGTGCCACAGGACTCTCTCTTGCTGTTGGAATGTAGCTTTTCCGCAGTGTGGGTGTAGATGCTCTGTGGCGAATGTGTGGAGGGGCTGTGTTGCTCAGAACTGGTAGCCATGGAATAGGAGTGGGGCACAGGATGCCTGTGATGATGCGCATGGTTGAGTTCAATTTGACATCAGCCAATTTAGTGTGAGGCAAATGACACCATAGAGGTGCACAGTATTTTGCTGAGGAATCCTTTGTATTGCGATGTTCCTTGATGGTCCATCTGATTTTGACAGTCTTTCTGGATGGGCAGGGGGCGGCGGGGGATACAATTCCCATGCCGGAGTTCACAAGTTCAGAGCAAACATTTTCAAAGTTATAAACAGAAGTAATATATTTTCTTATAGCATGGAATACAGACATTGCAAGTGAGATTAGAGTATAAACACTAAATACTAATAATACTACTTATAATACTAATGCCTATTTTGAGCAACACTAACATACAGGTGAACTGGTCTGGTCTCCAGCTATAAGTTTGTCAGTTCCTAGCTAATGCCTGCAGCCTGGGCAACAGCTGGCATCTGACCTGCCAGTGTCACAGAGTCAAATGCGAAAAAGTGCCAGCGTTGTACCAAAAGGTGGATGTGCACATGTAAATTGGGTGCATGCAGCCAGCCTAGGACGGAGTCCCTCAAACTTTTGGAAGCTCAGCCCTGCTTCAGGAAAATAAAACCTGTCAGTCACCCCTGCAACTCATCCCTCCAGTGTAAAAGCCTACCCAGAATGAGAGACTACTTAAGGCATGTTTACACTGGCAGAGTTACAGCTCCGGCAGTGACAGCGCCGCTCAGAGAGCACTGAAGGGAAACCACCGTTGTGTGTTCACGCTGTCAGCTGCCTGCACAATAGCGTGTTCACACTTGTGGCACTTGCAGCGGTATTCGGAGTAGTGCACTCTGGGCAGCTATCCCACAGAGCACCTCTTCCTCTTATGCTGCTAAGAGTTGAGGGAAGGCAGAGGGGGTCATGGGGCATTCTGGGTCCTGTCCCAATGCCCCGTGATGCATTGCTTCGCATCCCAGCAATCCCTGTGCTTCTGTCTGCATTTGGCGCCATCTTTCAACGGTTTGTGTACTGCGCGCCCTGCCTCTTTCGTGCTGCAGGAATGGATCTCAAACTGCTGACCAGTATGCTGCTCGCTCTGACCAACACGTCATGAGTGGCAGTGAAGTTATTCCTTAAACTACAAAGGCAAGAGGAGTGCAACATTGATCTTGCCACACGTAGTAGCTGTGACACGAAATTGCTTGTGGCATTCACAGAGGTGCTGACCACAGTGGAACACCGCTTTTGGGCTCAGGAAACAAGCACTGAGTGGTGGGATCACATCGTCATGCATGTCTGGGATGCTGAGCAGTGGTTGCAGAACTTTCGGATGAGGAAAGCCACATTCATGGGACTGTGTGATGAGCTTGCCCCAGCCCTGCAGCGCAAGGACACGAGAATGAGAGCTGCCCTGCCATTAGAGAAGAGCATGGAAATTGCACTGTGGAAGTTGGCTACTCCAGAGTGCTACCGATCGGTTGCTAATCAGTTTGGAGTGGGAAAGTCAACTGTTGGACTCGTGTTGATGGAAGTCTGCAGGGCCATTAATCGCATCCTGCTCCAAAAGACTGTGACTCTGGGCAGTGTGCGTGACATTGTGGATGGCTTTGCACAAATGGGCTTCCCTAACTGCAGAGGAGCGATAGATGGCACGCACATTCCAATTCTGGCACCAGACCACCTAGTCACCGAGTACATTTAATCACAAGGGGTATTTCTCAATGGTTCTCCAGGAGCTTGTGCATCACAGTGGGTGTTTCACAGACATTAACGCAGGCTGGTCCGGAAAGGTGCATGACGCATGCATCTTTCGGAACACAGGCCTGTTCAGGAAGCTGCAAGCAAGGACTTTCTTCCCGGACCAGAAGATCACCATAGGGGAAGTCGAAATGCCCATTGTGATCCTGGGAGACCCTGCCTACCTCTTAATGCCGTGGCTTATGAAGCCATACATGGGGCAACTTGACAGCAGCAAGGAGTGGTTCAACAACAGGCTGAGCAAGCGCAGAATGACTGTTGAGTGTGTATTTGGCCATTTAAAATCATTCTGGTGCTGCCTATATGGGAAGCTGGACCTGGCCGATGACAATATTCCTATGCTTATAGCTGCATGCTGTACGCTCCATAATATTTGTGAAGGGAAGGGTGAAAGCTTCACTCAGGGCTTGACCGCAGAGGTTCAGTGCCTGGAGGCTGAGTTTGAACAGCCAGAGACCAGGGCTATTAGAGGGGCACAGCGCGGGGCCATAAGGATCAGGGATGCCTTGAGGCAGCAATTTGAAGCTGAAAGCCACTAATATTTGTTGCTATGCTCTGGAGTGCAGTGCTTGTAATGCTAGGAGGTGATTGGTGCACATGATGCAATATGTGGGTTTAATATAATTGTATGTTGCTTTGCAGGGCTCATTTTGCTTTCAATTAATAGAATAAAGATTGCTTTCAAACCAACACAATTCTTTTATTAAAAGACAACAACCAGAGAAGAGAATCAAACAAACAAACAAAAAACACATCAGCAGTGAGGAGGATGGGAGAAGGGAAGGTCTCAGGAGGAGTCCTGGGACAGTTAAAGATTTGTGTATGTCCAGGGATCATACCCAACCTTCTCCTTTGGAGTACAATGCAGCGGGTACTGTACTTCAGCAGGGCCAAACTGCAGAGGGATGGGTATTGAGTGCAGTGGGTAGTGGGAGTCTGCAGTGTTGGACTGTGAGCGGGGAGGAGTGGAATGCTGCAGGTACAGACTGGAGCCAGGAGGTTGATAACTGTGTTGGCGGTGTCTGGGGGGAGCATGGGAAAGAATTTTGCGACAACAGCTGCAGGGGAGGGCAGGCACGGAGCTGCTTGGTTTGCAGTGCTAGTATCGCCTGGAGCATGCCTGCTTGGCGCTCCATAACCTTTAAGAGCCACTCCATGGCTTCATTTTGGCGTGCTGCATTCTCCTTTCGGTCCCTCTTCTTGCTGTCCCGCCACTCCTTCAATTCCTGTTTCTTGGCAGCGGAGTGCATCATAACATCACGCAGAAAGTTCTCCTTAGTTCTTCTTGGCCACTTTCTAATTCTGCACAGCTGTTCAGCCCCCGATAACAAAGAGGGAGGCTGGGCTCCCAAGGTCATCTCTGTGAAGTTTAAATGCAACATTTTACAGAAGCAGTATTGTTTGCAACACAGAGAACACTGATTCAGTGATTTAAAACACAGCCAGTACTCACACACCTGTCACTAACTGGCTAACCTCAGGCAAGCACACGAGCCCCAAGACCCCCAAAATGGTGAGTAGATGCAGGGGCAGGGGGCACGTGGCTCTTGGGGAAAGCCAGCACTGTAGGGGGGACCTGATAATCATTCCTGTTCCCATACTTTCCACAGGATGTGATCATTATGGAAGATATCTCGCTGCTGAGGGTGAGCTGGGAATCAAGGGAAGGTCTTCTCCAAGCCTGCAGCTCCTGCCCTGGCCCCTATGCAGCTCGCCGGTATGCAGCAATGGTCCCCTGTCCCGCCCCCCATGATGGCACGGTGGCACGGGAAAATTACCATTAATGGGGCAAGAAACAAAGCAGCCCTGCCGAGGAACCTGTGGCAGTGGATTGCCCAGTATCTCCATGAGAGTTTCCTGTAGAGCTCTGAGGGAGCTTCCCATGAAGTGAGGGAGTCAATCAACAGCCTGTTCCGCTGCTCAGACTAGGCATGCGGTGGGAGACAAGCCTGCTTTCTGCAACCCTCCTGCCCTCCTACCCCCAACAACTCGCTTCAGCGATTCCCAAAATCAAATCCACTTACCAGAGGCTTCTTCTCCTGTTTGCACTTTGCCAACATCCGACAGCTGTGACTGGCTAGCCTCCTCCGGGGTAGAGAAGAGTTCCTGGCTGCATGCATCTCTGACCTCCGAGTCGTCCTCTGCCTCTGGGTCCCCCTCCTCCTCCACATCCTCATCCAAGATTTCCTCCTCCTGGCTCAGTCCACTCTCGACTGGCACTTGAACCACCGGAGTATCCACAGTGGTCTTCGCAATGGAGGTGGGGTCGCCGCCGAGTATCGCGTCCAGCTCTTTGTAGAACCGGAAGCTTGTGGGTGCAGCACCGGAGTGGCGGTTTGCCTCCCACACCTTGTGGTAGGCGTTCCGCAGCTCCTTCACTTTGACCCTGCACTGCAATGTGTCCCGTTCATGGCCCCTTTCTGTCATGCATCATGAAATCTGTCCGTAGGTATCATAATTCCTATGGCTGGAGTGCATATGGGACTGGACAGCCTCCTCTCCCCAAATGCTGATGAGGTCCAGCAGCTCGGCATTGCTCCAAACAGGGGATTGCCTGGTGTGTGAAGCAGGCATGGCCTCCTGGAAAGATGTGCTGAGACCACTGCATGCGTCACCGAGCAAACAGGAAGGGGACTTTCAAAATTCCAAAGGAATTTACGAGGTGGGGATGACGATTGGTCACCTGAGGGCAGGACAGTAGAGTTCAAACTGATGACAAGAGAGGTGAGAACAGGCATTATGGGACACCTCCCGGAGGTCAATCGCAGCACTGTAATTGACCACGGTGTCTACAATGGCACCGCAGTGCTGTAGCCCCGGCGCAGAAAGCTGTACGCCTCTCGTCGGGGTGGCTTTTTTAAAGCACTACAACTGCGCAGTTTCTGTGCACTAAGTGGCTTGGCAGTGTGTACACCTCGGGAGTTACAGCGCAGAAATCTGCTTTATTGCGCAGAAACTGGCCAGTGTAGACAGGGCCTGAGAGTAGATTGTGTAGTTCTTCATAATATGGTATGTGCTCTGCTGTTTTACATGCTTTGGTGATCAGTGAAATAATTAACAATGCTGGCATCAAAGTATCATCATTGGTTGCTAAGTGTGCGCCCATTAGGGTGACCAGACAGCAAGTGTGAAAAATCGGGACAGGAGGTGGGGGGTAATAGGAGCCTATATAAGAAAAAGACCCAAAAATCGGGACTGTCCCTATAAAATCGGGACATCTGGTCATCCTAGCGCCCATTGAAATGAATGGGGCAGTTCACAACTCAGAGCTATTGTTTCAGGCTTTCCACAGACATTGCTACTTCATTAGAGCCACTTTCTCAATATTTTTCTTTGCAATCATAACAGCTAGAAAAACTCTTTTTAAATGAAAGCTGAACCTCTGTATAACAATTGAGAGACCTGTCTATGGGTATGTCTACACTACGAAATTAGATCGAATTAATAGAAGCCGGTTTTATAGAAATCGGTTGTATACAGCCGATTGTGTGTGTCCCCACATAAAGTACTCTAGTCGGCGGACCGCGTCCACAGTACCGAGGCTAGCGTCGACTTCCGGAGCATTGCACTATGGGTAGCTATCCCACAGTTCCCGCAGTCTCCGCCGCCCATTGGAATTCTGGGTTGAGATTCCAATGCCCGAATGATGCAAAACAGTGTCGCGGGGGGTTCTGGGTACATGTTGTCAGGCCTCTCCCCCTCCGTCAGAGCAACGGCAGACAATAGATTCGCACCTTTTTACCTGGGTTACCTGTGCAGACAACATACCACGGCAAGCATGGAGCCCGCTCAGCTCAGCTCAGCTCACCGTCACCATATGTCATCTGGGTGCCGGCAGCCGTGGGACTGCATTGCTACACAGCAGCAGCAGCTAACTGCCTTTTGGCGGTAGACAGTGCAGCATGACTGGTAGCCTTCATTGGCGATCTGGGTGCCGGCAGCCGTGGGGCTGGCAGCCGTGGGGCTGCATTGCACCAGCCCCCTTGCCTTTTGGCAGTAGATGGTTTATTACGACTGGTAACCGTCCTCGTCGTACAGCAGTGGCTGTCAATCATGGGCACCTGGGCAGACATGCTCAGTCCTATGGAACTGTCTTGATGATGATGGTTATCAGTCATAGTATGCCATTTTCTGCCACGCGCCCTGTTGGCTCATCGCACGTTAGCTGAGTCTTCCCTGAGCAGCAGATCGTGCAATAGGCCTGAAGGCTAACTGCCAAGCGCCCAGTATTTGCTGCCAAGCACCCAGAAAATGCTGAGGGCTATCAGTCATGCTGCACCGTCGTCTTAAGATGTAAAAAATAGATTTGTTCTGTATTCATTTCCTTCCCCCCTCCCTCCGTCAAATCAACGACCTGCTAAACCCAGGCTTTTGAGTTAAATCTCGGGGGGGGGGGGGGGGGGGGGGCATTCTGTGTGACAGTTGTTTGTGTTTCTCCCTGATGCAAAGCCACCTTTCTTGATTTTAATTCCCTGTACCTGTACGCCATGTCGTCACTCGCCCCTCCCTCCCTCCCTCCCTCCTTCCCCTGGTCCGTCAGATACTAGTTTCGCGCCTTTTTTCAGACCAGACGCCATAGCTAGCACTGGGATCATGGAGCCCGCTCAGATCACCGCGGCAATTATGAGCACTATGAACACCACGCGCATTGTCCTGGAGTATATGCAGAGCCAGGACATGCCAAAGCAAAACCAGGACCAGGCGAGGAGGAGGCGATTGCAGCGCGGCGACGAGAGTGATGAGGAAATGGACATGGACCTAGACCTCTCACAAGGCACAGGCCCCAGCAATGTGGAAATCATGGTGTTCCTGGGGCAGGTTGATGCCGTGGAACGCCGATTCTGGGCCCGGGAAACAAGCACAGACTGGTGGGACCGTATCGTGCTGCAGGTGTGGGACGATTCCCAGTGGCTGAGAAACTTTCGCATGCGTAAGGGCACTTTCATGGAACTTTGTGACTTGCTTTCCCCTGCCCTGAAGCGCCAGAATACCAGGATGAGAGCAGCCCTCACAGTTGAGAAGCGAGTGGCGATAGCCCTGTGGAAGCTTGCAACGCCAGACAGCTACCGGTCAGTCGGGAATCAATTTGGAGTGGGCAAATCTACTGTGGGGGCTGCTGTGATCCAAGTTGCCAGGGCAATGAGAGACCTGGTGATATCAAGGGTAGTGACTCTGGGAAACGTGCAGGCCATAGTGGATGGCTTTGCTGCAATGGGATTCCCAAACTGTGGTGGGGCGATAGACAGAACCCATATCCCTATCTTGGCACCGAAGCACCAAGCCACCGAGTACATAAACCGCAAGGGGTACTTCTCAATGCTGCTGCAAGCCCTGGTGGATCACAAGGGATGTTTCACCAACATCAACGTGGGCTGGCCGGGAAGGGTACATGATGCTCGCGTCTTCAGGCACTCTGTTCTGTTTCGAAAGCTGGAGGAAGGGACTTTCTTCCCGGACCAGAAAATAACCGTTGGGGATGTTGAAATGCCTATCGTGATCCTTGGGGACCCAGCCTACCCCTTAATGCCATGGCTCATGAAGCCGTACACAGGCAGCCTGGACAGGAGTCAGGACCTGTTCAACTACAGGCTGAGCAAGTGCCGAATGGTGGTGGAATGTGCATTTGGGCGTTTAAAAGCGCGCTGGCGCAGCTTACTGACTCGCTCAGACCTTAGCGAAAAGAATATCCCCATTGTTATTGCTGCTTGCTGTGCGCTCCACAATATCTGTGAGAGTAAGGAGGAGACATTTATGGCGGGGTGGGAGGTTGAGGCAAATCGCCTGGCCGCTGATTACGCGCAGCCAGACACCAGGGCGGTTAGAGGAGCACAGCAGGGCGCGGTGCACATCAGAGAAGCTTTGAAAACGAGTTTTGTGACTGGCCAGGCTACGGTGTGAAACTTCTGTTTGTTTCTCCTTGATGAACCCTCCGCCCCTCCCCCCCCACCCGGTTAACTCTACTTCCCTGTAAACCAACCACCCCACCCTCCCCTACCCTCCCCCCTTCGAGCACCACTTGCAGAGGCAATAAAGTCATTGTTACTTCACATTCATGCATTCTTTATTAATTCATCACACAACTAGGGGGATAATTGCAAAGGTAGCCCGGGATGGGTGGGGGAGGAGGGAAGGAAAAGGACACACTGCAGTTTAAAACTTTAAAACTTTAACACTTATTGCTCGGGAAATCATCTGGGGTGGAGTGACTGGGTGGCCGGAGGCCCCCCCACCGTGTTCTTGGGCGTCTGGGTGAGGAGGCAATGGGACTTGGGGAGGAGGGCTGTTGGTTACACAGGGGCTGTAGCGGCGGTCTCTGTTCCTGCTGCCTTTCCTGCAGCTCAACCATACGCTGGAGCATATCAGTTTGATGCTCCAGCAGCCGGAGCATCGACTCTTGCCTTCTGTGTGCAAGCTGACGCCACCTCTCATCTTCAGCCCGTGATTCAGCACACCACCTCTCCTCTTCAGCCCGCGATTCAGCACGCCACCTCTCCTCTCGCTCATATTGGGCTTTTCTATAATCAGTAATTGACTGCCTCCACGCATTCTGCTGTGCTCTGTCAGCGTGGGAGGCAGTCTGTAGTTCTGTAAACATTTCATCACGCGTCCTTTGCTTCCGCTTTCGAATATTCACTAGCCTCTGTGAAGGAGAAGGATTTGCAGCTGGTGGAGGAGAAGGGAGAGGTGGTTAAAAAAGATACATTTTAGAGAACAATGGGTACACTCTTTCACGTTAAATTTTGCTGTTCACATCACACAGCACATGTGCTTTCGTTACAAGGTCGCATTTTTCCTCTTATATTGAGGGCCTGCCGGTTTGGTGTGAGAGATCACTCACGCAGTGCCAGGCCACAGATTTCAGCTTGCAGGCAGCCATGGTAAGACACAGTCTTTTGGCTTTTTTAACCTTCTTAACATGTGGGGATGGTTTCAAACAGTACTGCTCTCATTAACCATACCAAGCACCCGTTGGGTTGGCCATTTAAAATGGGTTTGCAATGTAAAAGGAGGGGCTGCGGTTTCAGGGTTAACGTGCAGCACAAACCCAACTAATTCCCCTCCCCCACACACCCAATTCTCTGGGATGATCACTTCACCCCTCCCCCCATCGCGTGGCTAACAGCGGGGAATATTTCTGTTCAGCAGAGCAGGAAGGGGCACCTCTGAATGTCCCCTTAATAAAACTGCCCCATTTCAACCAGGTGACCGTGAATGATATCACTCTCCTGAGGATAACAAAGAGCGATAAGGAATGGATGTTGTCTGCATGCCAGCAAACACCGGGACCATACGCTGCCATGCTTTGTTATGCAGTGATTCCAGACTACGTGCTACTGGCCTGGCGTGGTAAAGTGTCCTACCATGGCGGACGGGATAAGGCAGCCCTCCCCAGAAACCTTTTGCAAAGGCTTTGGGAGTACATGAAGGAGAGCTTTCTGGAGATGTCCCTGGAGGATTTCCGCTCCATCCCCATACACGTTAACAGACTTTTCCAGTAGCTGTACTGGCCGCGATTGCCAGGGCAAATTAATCATTAATCATTAAACACGCTTGCTTTTAAACCATGTGTAATATTTACAAAGGTACACTCACCAGAGGTCCCCTGTTTGCCCACAGGGTCTTGGGTGAGTTCGGGGGTTACTGGTTCCAGGTCCAGGGTGATAAACATATCCTGGCTGTTGGGGAAACCGGTTTCTCCGCTTCCTTGCTGCTGTGAGCTATTTACATTATCTTCATCCTCATCTTCCTTGTACCCCGAACCCGCTTCCCTGTGTGTTTCTCCAGTGAGGGACTCATAGCACACGGTTGGGGTAGTGGTGGCTGCACCCCCTAGAATGGCATGCAGCTCCGCGTAGAAGCGGCATGTTTGCGGCTCAGCCCCGGACCTTCCGTTTGCTTCTCTGGCTTTGTGGTAGGCTTGCCTTAGCTCCTTAATTTTCACGCGGCACTGCTGTGCGTCCCTGTTATGGCCTCTGTCCTTCATGGCCTTGGAGACATTTTCTAATATTTTGCCATTTCGTTTACTGCTTCGGAGTTCGGCCAGCACTGATTCATCTCCCCATATGGCGAGCAGATCCCGTACCTCCCGTTCTGTCCATGCTGGAGCTCTTTTGCGATCCTGGGACTCCATCACGGTTACCTGTGCTGATGAGCTCTGCGTGGTCACCTGTGCTCTCCATGCTCAGCAAACAGGAAATGAAATTCAAACATTCGCGGGGCTTTTCCTGTCTACCTGGCCAGTGCATCTGAGTTGAGAGTGCTGTCCAGAGCGGTCACAGTGAAGCACTGTGGGATAGCTCCCGGAGGCCAATAACGTCGAATTCCGTCCACACTAACACAATTCCGACCCCCTAAGGCCGATTTTATCGCTAATCCCCTCGTCGGAGGTGGAGTAAAGAAACCGGTTTAAAGGGCCCTTTAAGTCGAAAGAAAGGGCTTCGTCGTGTGAACGTGTCCAGGCTTAATTCGATTTAACGCGGCTAAAGTCGACCTAAACTCGTAGTGTAGACCAGGCCTATGTTCCCCTCATTTCTGTGGCTTGTTCTGTACACCCTGAAATACAAGGGCACCTCATACTATGGGAAACATGGTGCTAACATATGGACAGGGTTTAGGTGAACAAAGTTATAAATATAAAACACACAAGAGGATACTGCTAGAAAGGCTGATCATAAGCTCAACAGCAGGAATTTACATAGATCCTCATTCAATTACACTTTAGAACCCTTTGTTTCGTTGTGTTGCTCCAGCAACAACATCATAATGAAAAAGAAGAAAACTACCAAATGCAATCACGATCTGTGAAAAAGAAAAAAAGGGATGAAGGAATGGATAGATTTAGGGAAGAAGGACCAGACCCTCACCTAGTGTAAAGCTTCATGGCTTTGAAGCCAGTTGCAGCTAGTCTGATTTATACCAGCTGGGAATCTGGCTCCAAATCCTGTTTTTTGAAAAGAATAAGAAACATTATGAAGTGATTTGCTAGGCAGAATGCACTTACCCCTGTAAAACACTGTGTAATGTAACAAAAAAATGAGACACCATTACTGGTGATTGTGCATGGTGCAAAGTGCTCTGTCTCTCCAAAGTGTAGTATGAGTAATGCAAGGTTACAGCAGTAAGTACACATCTCTTATTGGTATCAGAGAAAATAGGTGTGTAAAACCCATGTAATTTGATAGCACATACATCACTGCTGCCCTGGGAGTATTGAATCATAAAGCTATATATTTAGCACAGTAAAAGAATATTCCTCATCTTCTCACTGAGAAAATTCTTCAGAAATGAGTGGGGGGAGGGAGAAAAATCTTATAAATCAAGCACTAAAACAACAGGCAAACTGTAGCATTGCTGCCAAGACACACTGTCTATCCTTTTTAATATAGTGACATTTTATTTTAAGTGTCCCTCTCCCCTCAGTGTTTTTAGTACCAGTGTTAAATTACAGTAGCACTCTTATGGAAATACAGGCGAGATTCACATGAATACCAAATACATTCATTATGATCAGAGCTGAATTCCAAATGAGAATAGCTTCCCCCTTTGCGCCCCCCCCCCCCCCATGTTAACCTTCAAGACAAGTCAACACATTTCAAACATTCTAGTCTTATTTTAATTTGGAAAACAGACTTAAATATACCACAGGCAAGTCAGATCTACTCAAAGCTGTGAGGGATGGGGGAGGGACTGTCACAGCAAGGAGATGCTGTGAGAGAAAGAGGTGAAAATGAAAGCCAGCATCAGCTCCCTGGGGTCTGCTGTAATCAGCAGACAAATGGTCTGTACTCATAGCATGTATTCATTCTGCAGCAAGGGTCTGCCAACAAGAGCCTGCCTATGCCTGTTTGGAAATACAGTACTAGCCTTTCTCTATTCAGATGCTTTGAAATAAAAAAAGAACTGCTGACAAACACTGCTTTGGGCATTTGACACTGTTTTTTGATCTAGTTACTCAGACAGTGTAAAACGAACAAATTAGGAATTTACTACAAAAGACTCTCAGTTCTTGTCTGCTAAAGTGTCAAGATTTATAAAAATAAGACTGTTTTTTTCTCTCTATCCCTGAATTGTTTAAAAACAAAAAAACCTTTGCTTTTTGCATGGCTAAACTGAGATTTTCCATCAGTTATCAGGTTACTGGTCCACAGACATTAACTAGTATGAAACAAAATCGGATATTGTGTGTGTATGTGTGTGTGAGAGAGAGACTGATGTACAAAATACATACACATCTATACCTACATAGCTACAGCTCTCGCTCTCTCTCGCTCTCTCTCTCCATATAGAAAGAGACATACATGTGTGTATGAGTGGTTTTTAAAAAAATATCTCAGCATCTTGTGAAGATATTTCTGTTATCCTAGGAGGCTGGCATTGTTAATTAAGTCAACACTCTCACTTACTAATATCTTTCCATCATTGAAATATAAATAAATGAATACAGTTCACCTATTAATCTAGAACACTAGAACTGTTCTAATTTTAAATATTGTATTGTTGTTTTTTTTAAGTAATTTATACGTGACATATTGTGCACAGGGCACCATCCAAGCTAACATGCACATCATAGGCTTTGAAGCATATCATGTGAAGTGATGTGTGCATATGGACAATGTTGAAAAGCAGCTCCTTTGACACCACACCTCATTTTAGAGGGGGAGAGTGAGTAAAAACGAGGTAGGCTGTTAACACAGAGCCAAAGAGCAGACATCGCACAATAGCCCCCAAGATGCGTAATGAAATTAGATTTTTTTAATTTGGTGATCCAGATGGATTCATTGGTAGAATAGTGAACCATTTCTGAGATCTCTAATATCCTGATATATAATTGCAGGATAGCAACTGCTTATCCATTGCATTCGGCTGTCCTGTCAGTGCTCCTGAGTTTAATTAACAGCCTGCCCTAGAAACTCTATTTCCCCCTCTTTTTGCAACAATACAATCAAATTTCAATTGCCATTTGTATTATAATACCTTATCCTAAATCCATGGTTCAGGATGAATGATAAAATATTTACAATGAGCAATGTTCCCCCAATGATTCAATCTCTGCTGGAAGAGCCCAGGAAAACTAGCAAGTTCGTCATCATTTCATGATCAGGTTTGGGGTCAGATCAGTCTCTTTACCTGTTAGGCTGTCTCTTCAATAGGAGCCTTAAAAGCTGCCAGTAAGGGTGCTACAAAATCACTGGGGATTTCAAAAATGTTCCAAGTGAGTGGATCAATGGAGCTGCTAAAACTGTATGATTTCAATGAATGAGATCCTTGCTGTGCCCCACCCCCTCACTCTTTCTGATGATCAAGCTTGTGCTTACACATGTGCACAACAGAAAGGATCTTGTTCTGGATGTGGTTCTTTTATGTGGTGCATATGTATGAACAGAGGCTTGCTCATCAGGGACAGAGAAGAGGAAGGGCAGAGCAAGGATTGCACATCAAAGGAGCACGTTCTTTTTCATTTTTAAGTGCATGTAGTGCTTGTGATAGGTGCTAGATTGACAGTCCTAGAGACTGAATTCCTCTATCTACAGGAAGGGTACAAAAGAGGAAGTAGAAGTGCAAGTTTCCTTTGCCAATCTGCCTCAGTCCTGACCTGGAGAGACTTCTGAGATAAGATGCAATTTCCTAGCTGTGATAGTAATTAAACATGGGAAGAGCTTGCCAGGGGAGGTGGTGGACTCATCATTGCTTGGAGTCTCTATAATGAGAATATAATATATATATAATATTTCTAAAGGATATGCTTTAATCCAACTTCTGGGAGAAATTCTACAGCTTGTGTGCAGTGGGGGTTAGGCTGGATGGTCGTCATGATACCTTCTGGCATCTGTGAGTCTATGAGTGCTGCTGTTCATTCCCTTCTTTAATGACCCACAGGGAGAACAGGAAGCTCTGCATTGCCCTCAACATGTTCATTATATGAGCATCTCTTTTTAGGACAATTACTATAATCAGATCTCATGTTTCAGGGCTTCAGTCAGTCGCCAGCAGCGTCCAGGAAGGATTTTTTTCCCCTGAGTCACAATTAGCCAGATGTATTCTGTTTTGTTTGTTTGTTTGGGGAGAAGGGGTTCCCTTCCTCTGAAGCCTCTGGGATTGGCCACAACTGGAGATGGGTTAGACCAGTGCTCTGAGTTGTTACAGAGAGTTCTCTTTCCTAGATGCTTGGCTGGTGTGTCTTACCAGAACGATGATGCTGGTTCCCTAAATTATTAGTACTCGAGGCACTAAAGCTAATTATTGTTGTGATTACCTGACAGATCCTTGGGTGATCAAATCACAGCAATTGTGACACTGGGTTTAACAGACCAGCTCAACCATATCTTCTAGTCCCTGTAACACTACATCCATACAATACTGCATCAAGATTGATAGTTAGTTCACTAGCTGCACTAAAACAGTGGCACACCTAGAGAAGAAGGGCGCGTATCACCGATATGCCTCATGCTTTGATTCTACACTCTCATGCCCCTGGCCCGCCCACCACCTTTGAGTCACTGGGAACTTGTGGAGAGTCAAGCATCCAGCTCAGAGTATTAGTCATATTCACTCTAACCAATTTGTGTTAAGTGGCTAAACACTTGAGTATGTGTATGTTGCAGCTCATCCAGTGATATATCAGAAAGCTCCTGAGTTCTCTACTACTGATGACTTTAACAGACTACATTTTGTGGCTTTTGGTTTAAAGCCATCCAGAGGTGCCCTAAAATCTGGGCCACAAAGACCATTGTGTGCTTCTGGAACCCCAGAATCTTTGAAATTTCAGGAGCATGCAATGTACTCTGAGGCAGAAATACCAGAAAAACTCTAGAGTGCTATTAATTTGAAAGAAAGACATAGCAGTGGGACACAGCACAGAGGGAATGTGTTATCCAATGATCACCCCATCACCCAAGCATTTGCAACCAATGGGCTAACCATACATTCCCCCAGAAGAGTTCTGATGCCAGAAGTGGTAATGGGCTGCCTTGAAGGTAAGGGTAATCTCCTGGTTGTGCCAATGTTCCTGCATTTTGATGCATGAATAAAGTTCATTTGTTGATGATGATAAACAAACCCATCTGTCTCCAGCTTCTAAATCCCTTCTTTCACCTAGGTCTAGCAGCGGAAACATGCTGTCATCTTGAAACTGCAGCTGAAAAAGTCCATTATCATAATACCACCAGTCTCTTCTACACAAGCGTAAATGGTAAATCACAATGAAGCACTACGCGTGTGGGAACAATTCCACTGAGAACTGATTTGTGAAGTGAAAACTATAGACTATTTTGACTGCAGCTACTGTCCTGTATTCAAGCTGTCCTCCTTGCATAATGTAATCTGAACACATTTTCAGGGCAGCTGAGAACTAATGAATAAGTCTATGAATATTGAGCATGCTTCAGGATTGACATTTTAAAGGTAAACATTGAAACTTTTCATCCAGAATATGCAGCAGCTGCTACAGAAGCCAATGTAACTTCTGACAGATAGTGATGAGTGGTGTGTAATGTCAGTTCAAGATGAGAGGCTACAACATTGTGAAAAGCAATGCACTGAACATGAATTCCATGGTGCCATGGCAGCACCTAACAGCCCAGATACTCCTATCTGGAAGATGACTGACTTAAAAGACCAGACATGGAATCAAATAAATTGTCAAACTGGGAGTAACACTTAAACAAAAGATTTGTTACTAGGGTTTATCTCAGAAGTTATGGGGACTGTTCTAAACTCCAGTAGCTGGCAATGGTCCCCGAGAGACTGGAATAGCTGGAGTGCAGTATCCTCTGGGCAGCCATACCCCTCCCCATTCTCTATGATGGGGCAGCTGGAGGGGGAGGAGAGTGGCGTGGCATAGGAGTTGGCTTTGCTGGTTCTATGCCCTCTGGGGAATACAGCATATGGGAGGAGTATCAGCTAAGGAAATGTGGCCAGTCTCTGCTCCTTTTGTGATGCTCGGGCAGCACAAGAGAAGCAAAGTCCAACGTTGGTAAAAGGGACACTTTAATTGTGTTCTTCATTATTACAAGTTTGATAATTTTCCTCTACAAGTTAGCAAGCTGGCATCTGCCTAGGGCAACTTTGAATCAGAAATGTTACATCAACTACTACTGCATTGGTCTTCAGTCATTATCAGAGATGGTTAAACTGCAAAAGGGTTGGTTCAGAATAAGCCTCCAAAAATTCCCAAATGTTTAAGATTTCTATGGCCAAGAAATCATGCTGGGAGAATTGGGAGAACAGCTCACCTCTGTGGTATTTCCACTCCAGCCAAACTCAGGAAGTTCAGAGGTGCATAAAAATGAAAACAAAATCAAAAGAAAATGAACTGGACTATTGTGGATTGTTTAAAAAGATTCTGTTTTGGTTCAGGTTTAGTTTTAAATAAAGGTTCAAATGGTTTATTTTATTTGTATCGTTTTCTCCACCCATGATAAATAGATAGACATATTCCTTTCATTTATAAGTACTTTTGATTTTATTTCATTAAGTAGTAAAACACCAACACTTCACCATATCAAAAGCAAGGGCAAATACGTAACAAAGGATGCTACTTATAAATCAAAGATAAGCTAGTGTGCAGCATTTGCAAAGACAGTTCAGATTTGAATCTGGTCATATTTTGTGTGTGTTTGTCTCTCTTTTTATGGATATTTTAAAACTTTTATCTTCCAATAACCCACATTTGGTTTTCCTGTGGTCAGTGATATCTTTCCCTTAAGTATGAATCAAAATTCTAGCCATTATCAACATGGACATTGATTAATAATTTCAAGAGGACTACTTCAATAAGATATCTTATCCAGCTCATTGTGGTGTTTCTATAATCTTTGACATCAAGTGTTTAATAAGAGGTTCTGAAAGAAGAACCAGCCACCATTAATTGTCTTTGGTTTTAGAAAATATTGCACTTAAATGATAAGTAGTATATTAAATCATTAGCCACAACATGTTTTTGTTGAAAATTTCTCTTTCCTGTTAATATTAGCCTTTTCATCAGGTTTTTTCAGTTGTCTATATCTGCTTCACAAATATTTTTGCTTACGTACTTCAAGAACAATGAATCTCACTGATGCACAAGCAATAAACGACAATACTTCTATTTTATTTGAAGTCTTCAAACTATGATTCTTTCTCTTCTTGTGACAAGTCTCCTATGAATGAATGATTTAATCTTCCAAGAGAGATTATATTAAGAGATGGGTTTTCTTGTGTATTTCAATATTCCTTTATAGAAAAATCACACACACAATGATAATTATAAGGCAATGTTTGTATTACCTAAAAGAATTAAAAGACCGTCAATTTTCTCTAGGGAGCCTATGGCTTGTATTTTGATTTATTAAGAAGGAATAAATGACTCTTCAGCAGCAGAAAGAGAAAAGCTGCTATGTGGAAAGAGCAAATTTTCAGGTCTGTCCCTCTTGTTTCTTTTCTTTCTTTTCTTCCCCTCCCCCCCCCCTCTTTTTTTAATACTCACACAGCTGAGTCAAGGTTAAAGAGCAGCGGGCAGCATCAAGGCTTTTCAGTCTAATTTTGTGGCTCTCCCCTCCCTCTACTCTCGACATTGATCAGTGCATCAAATGTTTGGTTGTGGAGCAACCATAATGGGTTTTGAACTGTGTGCAGTCATGGGGATTTCTCCAGAGGGCAGAACTCATTCTGCACATGTGAACCCCCAGCCCTTTAGCTGTACACTAAGATTGATGCACTGGAAGGATCATTTTAAAATACATTTGATATAATAATATATTATTGCAGTACCTTCTGTTCTCCAATTAAAGCACACATTGTGTAAATCTTACAAGGAGAAAAATATAGTGAGTTTCGGCAAATATCTAGTTTACCGTGAAGTGCAAGTATTTAACATGTACTGTTTTTTATAGTTTCCAGTTCTGGAAATAGTTACAGTAGCAAACACTGTGTGCATTCCCCATCATATCCAAACAATTATTGAAATTCAAAGCTAAGCAATTGGAGCTTAAAAAATTGGAGCTAAACAATCATTTCAATGCAGAGCTCAGTCTTGCTGATGGGAAGTTATTTTGAACAATGGGACTACTCACGTGTGTAAAGTTACTTGTGTGTATACGTGATTGCAGGATCAGCAGCTTAGTCTCCTTGATCTGCACTATTAAAGTCAATGGGTGTTTTGCCACTGATTTCAATGGGACAAGGATCGGGACTCCGGTTGGTTGGACCTGCCTGTAGCTATTCCCTTGTCATGGCTAGTTAATCTCCTGAACAACACAAGTTAGTTTTTAAATATGAAGAATTCTAATGGGTACCAACACATCCTTTGCACAGAATAGTTCACAGGTAGAAATGAATTAAAAGTTCAAGGAGGTTGGAACTGGAGGGAGAAACTAGAAGGTCAAGGATGTCATATTAATTTGATAGACTAGTAGCGAGGTCAATGGGAGATGAAATCAGTGGGAGTTAAGCACCTAACTACCTTTGAGAACCAGGGTCCAGGTATAAATCAGCATCGCTCCAATGGAGGTATGTTAATTTACACCAGCTGAGGAACTGGCCCTAAGATTCTGTTTCTGTATTTGGTGGTGATCCTATGCTGGTCAACTAAACCATGTTTAAATGGAATGCACTTGAAGTGGTTAGACTGCATTTTTAATGGTACCCCTAACATGGTTAAAGGCCTAGTGTAGGTGTAGCCGTAGATAACAGAATCAAGACTAGAGTTTCCATGGGTGCTCTGATGTCACATCATGGAGTATGTTATAAAAATAAGTAGAAGGTCCACTTAAGAATGATCATCACTAGAAATAGGCTCCCCCATCAATAATTATGATTTTTTGATCATCAGGCAGAGTGAAACCTGAAGAATTTTGAAACACATTATCATTTGACCACTATTCTGTTCATAGATAACACTGGCAATGTGAATATTGTCTTATTAAGGGTTACTTGTGAAGAGAGCAAGAAGTGGGAAAGATTATCTGGAGGAAAAGTTCCATAAAAATCAAAGATTCTTCACCAAAGTGTGGGCAGCTTAGAGGATATGTAAAAGCCAAAGCCTCCTTGCTATCTTGTCCACCCCTTTTAAATTTATTATAAATTTGGTGTCTTTCTTAATCAGAAAGTATTTAATCCCACAAAGTCATGAAAAGAGCAGGCCAGTTGATGTATTATTTTTCTAAATGAAAATTTCAATATCGGTGTCTTAAAGATGAACAGAAATGCTTTTATTCTTCTTGTAATGTTTTCTTTTAATGAAGGTAGTAGATGGGACAGATGCCAGCCATATAAAACAATTTCCTCCCTTTTTCCACATCAAAATTATAGCAGCATAGGCAGCAGCAATGCAAGTTACCCAAAACGACCCTTTCTAATGTTCCTCAACCCTAACCTGAAGATGCTACCTCCATGGGTCAGAACATAGGTCGCTCATTCAAATTTGAAACAGCAGTAGGTCAAAGCATGCTAGGGACTTTTAGTGCACATCAGCATGGTCCACACGGCCAATTAGAGTGGCATGCTGGAGTGCTGTAGCTTTATTCCTCTGCCTACCATGCAGTAAGTGCTTGTGTAGATATGCCCTCAGTCTTTTCTGCTGAGACTGCCACACAGGTGTAGCACATGTGAATGTGGTAACCATCACCTGCCCAGTAGGAACTTGACTCAGACCACCAACTCATTTAACAAAAAGCACTGAAACACCACCAGATGGTAATGACTCTCAGCTCACTGCTGACTTACACTTGATTCAAACCAGTGACCCAGAGCCAAAAGCTCCATAAACCCTTAGAAATTCACTGAGCCATTTAGGCTTCAGAAAAAATGAAAAAGCATTAAAAAGGGATAACAAACCCAAATAATTTACAGAATCTAAACCAAATATTATTCTGAGATATTCATGCAAAGCTCACATCCTACTTTCATCTCCATTGACTTCAATAGGGGGGAGGGATTCATAGGTGAAAATAAGACAATTGACCCTTTCCAAATGTAGATATTACAAACGAATGAACTTTAAAGCAAATCATTTTTAAAATGAGTCTTTCCTTCATTTACTCTCCAGGCCTGAGCAAAGAATTCCAATGATTTAAAACATCTTGAACACCCAAAATCTAGGCGTCAACTCTCAGTATAGGAGGCAGCTTTTTAATAATTTATTTTAAAATAAAAGCATATTTTTGGTCTACATATATTTCATTACAGATCTGGAATATTAGACAACTAAAATGTTACCTTTTGATTTCAAATAGAAATACCATGTGTATGAGTGAGTGGCGGGAGAGGGGGTATGCGGGTGGAAATGTGCAGTTTTATTAATATTGCAAATAATAACTATTATTACTTGATAATCGTTTGTGCCTTAATCAATAATATTAACTCAATTTTCACTTTCCTTTCAATGTTATGTATGATATTTCTCATACACTCTTAGACATGTATTAACATTTCTCTTTTTATTTTTTCTGTTTAGTGTTGCTTTTTCTAGGCTGTCTTCAAAATTTCTGCATTGATAGCAGTGTCTTTTGTTCCTTCATGTCTACAGTACAAAGCCCCAACAGGACTTTTCAGAATTTCACTTTGTGCTAAAAGTGTAGAGATTTTAGACTCTAAAATTTGATGTTATTTTTAATTCCAGCATTGATTTTTTTTCATTTTCAACATTACATTGATTGATAAAGAATTGACGTTAGCAATTAGTGCTTTCTCAGATTTATCTGTCTCTCTCTACTGAAAATTAAACAGTCTCCTATTTTTTTGGACTTCAAAACCTTGTGTTAGATTACCACGATAATTGCTAAATTAATCATACTTGCCAAGGCTCCATAAAAATATAGTTGTACTTTAGTTTTAGTAGAAAAATGAATAAATTAGTCCAGAAGACATATACATGAAGAGTGGCTCCCATCGGATTTTTAAGGAATTGAATACAAGAGGTTTAAAGTTCCATTTTTTAACAGTAACAGTCTAAAAATTGCAATTCTTGTTTTACGGTCAGAGGTAACAAAGGAAATCAAGCAATTCACTTGATATTTATTTTAGTAAAAGTAACTACTGACCTCCCTACCTGTTCTATATAGACTACTATTAACCTTGTCTGCAGGAGGGTGGTGATTTGAAGAGTTATGATTGTTAATGGCCTTTGAATGCAGCCAGCTCAGGCCACTTACTCCCCAGTGTACAGCATGGCTCAGCCTTTTTCAGATGGGAAAATGATAAGGAGACCAGGAAGATAGCAGGTCATTCTTGGGCAGCCGCCAGAAAATTGCTGCAAAATGAATCATGCAGGTCTGAGGTGCTTTACCCAGCATTTTTCTGTTTTAATTTATCAAGCCGAAGCTTGTTGACATGGAAGTGAATGACGTTGTGCAGTGTACTCTAAAAAGTGAGCTCAGAGGTTTAGTGGAATAGAGCTCTAGCCGTAAATAATAAAGAAGATATGTGGAATATTTTCCCTAGCTGCACCTGCCCTATTGCTTTATATTCATTTGCAGTTAGCTGAAATCTCACTTTCAGCATCAATTGTAAAATAAAAAGGCCAGTTCTTTGAAATTTTACATAGACACAGAAATCTGTTGTTAACTATTATCGAAGATGGTAATTCTCAAACTGGTACTTTACTCTGGAGCTATATGTATTTGTTTATCAACTATAATTAACTGATTGAATAGACTCAAAGCATTATTGATAATGTTGGGGAAGTGCAGTATGATCAGAACAGCATTACAGTCAGGAAGGTTTAATGTCATAGTTAAGATCTCTCCTCCCAAGTTAAAAAGTGAGAAAGAGGGCCAAAGGTAGGAAAACCGCATAAGTTTCCCCTTGCAGCCTTTGCTTTATATATTCTTTTACCAATATTAAGCCCTAGCCTCTAGAACCAGCAGATCCCTTCAAATCTGCTAGGATGCTCTGCACAGAGACTCTGTGCCCCCATACTCTTTGCTGGACCCCTTTCAGCATAGCTGGCTGTCTGGCCCACAAAAATTGAGATTAGTTTAAGAATCTGATTTCTGGGTTTTGAGCCTTTTAGGGTTGATGATTTCAAACTTTTCTCCAGGAACACAAGGGCTAGAAACTTACATTTTATTTTAAGGAAAACTGAGATTCACATAATCACATGACTCCCAGACCTTATGCTTTAAGAAAAATACCAAATATTGTGAGACTTGCAATAAAATCATGAGCGTTAGCAATACTCTGGAGATCTAGGAGACCAAAATTGTAGTTAACTCCTGAATAGATTCTTCATGGTGTTGGGAGGAAAGATGTATGTCACTTCCACTCTTTCCTTAGCCCTCCTGTTCCTAGGCACAGATCTTGGACCACCCCAAAGAGAGCCCGCTACAGCATCCAGGGACTATCCCATACTCCTACAAGTTCCACATAGCTTGAAGAGAGAGATCCTTTCTGTGTGGGCTGAGATCATTGGCATTTCAATGGTGTATCTAAAAGCAGGTTGATTTTGGAAAACTTCTGCCCCTGGAAAGTTGCATTAAATTTTATATCATGTACTAATATATGATAAAATCCCTTTTGCTAATAATGCTGTCACATTTGTGTGAGATGAAGATTGTTGTCTCACCCACACAGAGGAGAGGATGACACTTTAATTGGAAAATGACATTGTTGGGAACATTTATGAATATTTTATTATCTCTCTCCCCCCCAAACTCTTCATATTTCCCCCCATTTATTATTGTATTTATTATTTCTTAAGAACTGACATTATGCTCAGTGCTGTACAAAGCATAAAGGAGGATACATTCCTTGCCGTTGGGACATTACAATGCAAGATACATACAAAACTGAAAGTAGGTGCCATTCCCATCCTGCTCAGCTCACAGTACATGCACAATGGATGGATTCCAAACTTTCTCCACTCCTGAGTTTGCCTTTACTGAGAACTTCAATAATAATATTGAAACTTAGGTTCTTTCTTAAGTCTGGTTGTTTCTAGCGTTTTTTTTACCTGCCAGAACTTTCCATCCCTGCTCTAGTTCCTTCTGCCGCAGATAAATACACAATCCTTTTATGCCACTGGAATCGAGTTAACAGAACCCATCTTGTCCTCACATTGTCACAGACCTGAGTGAATTTGCCTTCCCGCCTCCCACTAGGAGTCTGTGAGGGGAATCTAAGTCTCTGTGCTCTGGATCTCCTGGAGTGTGTTAAGTTTCTGGAGCCTGAATGGAGTCCATCCACTGGCCCAATCTTGGGGTCCCTAGGCACACTCTCAGGTGCGGACCTTCTGTCTGGCACCCCCGCCTCTAAGTGTTGTAACCTGCTGTCCAACCACCTAATCCCCATCTCCCCTCTGCCCGGGCACAGTGCTGAACCTTCAGGCACCCCAATACTTAAACAACCCCCTCTCCCAAAGGTGTGAAGCTTCTGGTTTACAGTTTAAACTCTCTTCTTTTCTTTTTTTTATACTATTTATGTAGGAAGTTTTAACAAGTTCACAAATCCTTGTCATGTAAATATCAGAAACAAAACAATCATTACAATAGTTCGCTTTTTTTTTTTAAAGAGACGTTATACAGGAATATAGTCCTCAGAGCTTTCTAGTTAACAAGGTGAGTAACATTACAACACCAATGTTGTTTCTATTGATTTTATTGCATGGAGTGAAATCTCTATATGCACATAATTAACAGACTAGGTATGTCTATCCTTAACAAATCCAGTTTGATACGGATTTATATAAGCTGAGAGCATAGACTGCAAATGGCTAGCTAATATTTTTGCTAAAATCTTTGTCATGACTTAACAGAGATATGGGCCTAGAGGAACTGCATAAGGTAAGTTCTCTTCCATCTTCAGGGAGAATAACCACAGTAGCTTTTTTCATAGGTTGTGGAAGTTCCTCCCCTAACAGAATGACATTGATGATACCTCTCAAAGGACCCACTAATGCTTCCTTAATTATCTTGTAAAATTCATGGAAGCCATTAGATCAGGGGCAGGCAAACTTTTTGGCCTAAGGGCCACATCGGGTTTCCGAAATTGTATGGAGGGACGGTTTGGGGAGGCTATGCCTCCCCAAACAGCCAGGCGTGGCCTGGCCCCCGCCACCTATCCGACCCCCCCCCCGCTTCTTGCCCCCTGACGGCCCCCCTGGGACTCCTGCCCCATCCAACCCCCCCATTCCCTGTCCCCTGACAGCCCCCCTGGGATCCCTGCCCCATCCACCCCTCCCTGTCCCCTGACCGCCCCCGGAACTCCTGCCCCGGACTGCCCTCCGCCGCCAAATCCAACCCCCCCCCTCTCCTTCCTGACTGCCCCCCAGGACTCCTGCCCCCATTCAACCCCCCTGTTCCCCAACTTCTGACCGCCTCGTCCCCTAGCCACACCCCCGCCCCCTAACCACCCGAACTCCCCTGCCCTCTATCCAACCCGCCCTGCTCCCTGCCCCCTTACTGCGCTGCCCAGAGCACCAGAACAGGCAGCTGGGCTGCCCAGCTGGAGCCAGCCACGTCACTGTGCAGCACAGAGCACTGGGTCAGGCCGCAACTCTGCAGCTGTGCTGCCCAGCAAGAGCTCGCAGTCCCGCCGCCCAGAGCATTGTGCCGGCGGCACAGTGAGCTGAGGCTGGGGGGGATGGGGCCGGGGGCTAGCCTCCTGGGCCAAGAGCTCAGGATGTGGCCCGCAGGCCATAGTTTGCCCACCTCTGCATTAGATCCTGCAGTTTATACTTTTTATACTTGCTATTGCCTCTAGGATTTCTTAATGTAAAGTTTCTTTACCAAGTTTGTATATCTTTGGCAAGCCTGCTACTTCCAGATATTTTTGAATAACTTCAGAGCTTGGAGTATTTTAGGCATAGAGCTTTTTATAATGAGGATCTAAAGTAGCACATATTTCATTAGAGTGTGCAACTATCTTTTGCTGATTGTTTTTAATTGGTGGAATAATATGTTGCTCTAGAATCCCTTTAAGCTTTCAAGCCAATAGTCTATCACTTTTATTTCTTTTCAAATGTTACTTCCACTGATGCATGATCTGACCATGTAATGTTGCCAATTTCTGCAGATCTTGTCTGCTTCATTAAGGATTTATTAGAGATTAACATTAAATCAATCCTAGTATATAACAGATGAGGATGTGAATAAGATACCTAATCTCTTTCCCCTGGGTGCAATTCTCTCCAGCAATCTGAAAGATTGAATCTTTGACACAGAGAAGTCAATGCTGTACCTGCTTCCCTATCACCCATGCCTTTTTTCTATTAGATCTGTCCCAGTAAGAACTTGGTGTGCAATTGAAGTCCCTCCAAGTATAATTTTCCCCTCCCTAAAGTGTGGCATTGTTTTAATGAAGTCCTTTTAAAAGGGTTTTTTTTTTTGCTTTTGGTTTGGAGCATACACTGAGCCCTCTGTTATTAATAACCCAGCAATTGTGCCCTTCAACAATATAAATTGTCCCTCTTATCCTTGCATTGATCTTTAATCTGAAAAAGTACATGTTTAGCAAATGTGATGCCCACTCCTCTTCTCTTTTCTTTATCTGAAGCAAAATATGTCTGTTGAAACCAGTTACCTTTCATGCCAATAATTTGCCCCTCCTGAAAATGAGTATTTTGAAGTAGAATAATCTGATAGTATTTAGCCCTTTGACATTCAAAAATGTTGTAAAAGGAAGAGAGATTGAGAGTAACTATTAGCTTATTGAAAACCTGAAATTGTTGTGATTCTTTACTGTGTGATTTGTTGTGTTGATTGTGTTGCCACTGTCTCTCTTGTTTCTAATTATTTTGCATTTACTATTGTGTGCCTGAAAATGGCTTGGTTTCTGTTTGTGAACTTCCATATCTATTTCTTGTATTAATTCCCCCGCCTCTCTATTTCCCGCCTTCTTCTACATTTCCCTTACTCTAAATCAGGTGTTGGCAACCTTTGGCACGCAGCCCCTCAGAGTAATCCACTGGCGGGCCGCGAGACATTTTGTTTATGTTGACCATCCAGAGGCACCCCCCGCGGCTCCCAGTGGCCGCGGTTCCCTGTTCCCAGCCAATGGGAGCTGTGGGAAACAGCGGGCCATAGGGACGTGCCGGCTGCAGCTTCCCGCAGCTCCCATTGGCCGGGAACGGCAAACCACAGCCACTGGGAGCAGCGGGGGGCCGTGCCTGCGAATGGTCAACGTAAACAAAATGTTTCACGGCCCACCAGTGGATTACCCTGATGGGCCGAGTGTCAAAGGATGCCAACCACGGCTCTAAATCCACAAATGAAATACCAACATAACTGTAAAACAGTCCCCAAACTCCTCTGCTTCACTGAACCTTAACCCCTGTACTCTCCCCACAAGCACTTGGACTGCTTCTCCTGCAATCCAAAGGAGGTACATTCTCCACCTCTGGGATCTTGACCCTCACCCTAAAGGACAGATTGCCATCTGATCATTTGAGTTATGGGGAGAGTTTACACAGAACCCCTAAAGGCTCTTCCCGTCCTCTCTCTATTTTCTCCAATCTCCTCCAACCTTGAAATCCCCCTGCCCCCACACACTCCCTTCTTATTGTTCTTTATTTCCTCTACACTTTAAAATACAGAACACAGCTATTACTGATTACCCAATTAAAGTAAACTTCATTATATGTTCTTTATAACATTAACATAGTTACTGCTCAGCTTTTCATTCCAAGTGACCTCCAAGAAGTCCTTTCTGATTAGTTTTTGGATTACTACTCAGGCATCTGAATTCTCTTGTTCAGCTTCACTTCTGCCATTGCCAGTATGGTCTCTAAAGTCTTTTGTCTTTTCTTTTCCTGTTTTTCCTGGGTTTCGCCATTTGCCAAGATTTTTTCTGCAGTTTATCAGTAGTCATTACCTCTGGAAAGTCTTCTTGTATGTCTGAGATTTGGATTTTTATCCCAAGTGACTGGAGTGTATTTTCCCCCTGTTTACAGTTTCATTGTGTAATACTGATTTTGGAAGCTGAATGAGAGCTTAAATGGGAATCCCCGTCTATAGTGGATATCTGCCTTCCTGAGTGCTGCTGTAATTCCCCCAGCTTTCTTCTCTTTTTTTAAAGTTGGGCCAGAGAGGTCATGGAAAATGTGCAGCTTGTGACCTTTGAGCATGAGATCTGAATGCTCTCTAGCTTTCTTCATAATTACATTTTTCTGCTGATAATCATGACATTTCATAATTAGGTCTCTTGGTTTATTTTTATTATGAGGCTATGTGTGCTCTTTCCACTTTTACCTCTTCCAGAGAGATCAGATGTAACAACTCCACAATTAAAGTTTTTACATGCCAATTGGGTTTCTGCTTCAGTGTTTTCAGGCAGTCCTTTAATTCTGATGTTTTTCCTCCTTGATCTGTTTTCTATATAATCCAATTTAAACTGCATCTCTCTCTCTCTCTCTCTCTCTTTGCTCCATCAGTGCCACACGGCCCTGCAGCGCTGTTTCTCTCTCACTTGCTTCTCTTGGGTCATTCTCTAGTACTGTGACTCTTGGGTCACTCTCTTCCAAATCAGCAACTTCCTTCTTTACTTCAAGAAGCTTGGTCTTCAGATGATCTCTCATGGCCTTGAACTGAAAGCTCATCTCCAGCCATTTGATTTTCGCCACCTCTGGCATTTCTTCTTGATTTGGCTGCCATGTGCTCACTTGGAGTCTGAGAAGTTTCTTCATGCTGTGAGCCAAAATCGCAGCCACTGGGAGCTGCCGGGGGGCCGTGCCTGCAGACCACTTCCTGCAGCTCCTATTGGCCGGGAACGGCGAACCGCAGCCATTGGGAGCTGCAGGGGCGCTGTGCTTGCGGACGGTCAATGTCAGCTAAATGTCTTGCGGCCCGCAATCTGATTACCCTGATGGGCCGCAGGTTGCCCACCACTGCTCCAGGGCATTCTTTGGGCTGGGGTCCAAGTCCCTTGAATTGGCCAGAGTCCTGGGGGCCATTAGGGTTCAGGAAAGCAGGCAGGGCCCCCATGTCCCATGGGGCTGCTATATGCTGGGTGACCTTTTCCTGCTGAAGCCCCTCCTCCAGCTTTCAATACCTTGCTTTCTCCTACCCCCATGCTTCCTTTTCATGTCTGGCCCCTATCCATGTGTACTTGCATGCCTCCTGGTCACCTGGTCCTTTTGTTCTACTCCTGATAAGTTTCCACTGCTCTTACCTTCCTCCCTCCTTCCAGAGGAATCATTCATTTAATGTATTTAACAAGTATATTTCCCTAAAAGATCTTTACTTATGGAGCAGCTAATGCCTCCAGGAAAAACATTCCATTAGAGGCAGCTCTGTTTATGTCCCATACAACTGCTGTATTTTTCTTCATTCATTCATTATATTTCCATAAGAATGGATTTATCTGCCTTCAATGCTTTTTTCCCTACTGGAAGTTATACTCCCATGGGACATCATAGTGTTTGCTGGGGAAATGCTTATGATTGTGCATAGCAGAGACTTGTCTAGAGATGGATGAAATTTTCAGATCAAAGCCCAAAATAGGCAAAGCTAGCTTGATTTTGAGTTTTGATTAAAAAATAAACCTGTGTAAGAGTAACACCCTTCTTCGTTCCCAGGAATCCTTTAGGAGATTATTCTGATTCATTTACACTGGTATAAATCAGAAGTAATACCACTCACGTCATTGGCTAAATCTTCAGCTGGTACAAATCAGCATATCTCCCTTCTCAAAAACAAATTCAAACAGAGCACCTGTCCCAAAGGCTTACAAAGTTAACACAACATCTAAGAGCTATTAAAATACAACATGGGATGGGGGAGAGGGAAATATGGTTGATTTTTTTTCATTATTATTATTTTTCTCATCCACATTTTTTGTAGCTTTATGGCAGATGTTATGCCCCAGGAGGATAGAAAGCCAGATCCTCATCAGGTGTAAATTGATGCCATTGGAACTAAACCAATTTGCACTGGCTGAAGTTCTGGTCCAATGTGTTTTTCAAAGGGTGTGAAGTGGCATCTCTATCTCTTCCTTATGTCCCAAGTTAAGGGGGGGAAAGGCATGGTCAATTAATTTCCTATCAGTTTCCAATATCTGCTAATACAGCCACAGACTAAGGAACAACCTTATTACAATATATCTACCTACCAGCAACTGCACTGTTAAAAAAAATCTAATAATACTGACGCAGTACATTTTTTATTTTTCAGTGTATAAAAATGCATCTATTATAATGGTCTGTGCTTGCACTCACAATCAGCAGAAGTGGACTGCATGATTCTAGTGAGTCTTTTCCATCTCGTGAGTCTATTATGCAATTTTTTAAAACCAGCAAATTTCAAATAGCAATTTTAATCAATACTCCTCTCCCTAAGTTCTGCCTCTCCCCAAAATCAAACAAACATAATACAAATGGGCATTACAGCATGCCCTTAAGGTCAACATACTTGGGCATCATCAGACCAAGAGGAAAGCAAATGCCAGAGTCAAGAGACCTCCTCTGAAATGTCCTGTGTTCTCAGTGCCTGAACATGCACATCTTGGAAGCATAAGTTGTAATACAAAAAGAACCAGCTTTGACATTTCCAAATTGACGTTTTTCCAAACTCTCCCTTCTGCAAAATATTTCAATATTTTGACTTTTCATCACATTTCAGGACTAAAGCAAATTTTGAAGTACCAGAATTTTCTACAGGGCAGAAATGTCTAATTTTCAATCAGCTCTAGTAGAAACCCACGCCCTACAACAACAAATCAGCAATAGAGAATCAGAGACAAGATGGGGGTGGGGGGAGGGGAAGGAGGTAGCACATGGGGCACATTGGACAGACAGTCTCAGTGAAGTGGGAGCTAGATGAATGTGCATGAAGCCAGTCTAATTATCTGAGAGTGAAAGGTCATCAAAATCAATTTGCAGCATTATGTACAAAGGTCATTATCAGACTCAGATTTTCTATGCCCATTTAAAACACAATAAAAATAAAGTGGTTGTTTTAATAACTATGATTAGTAAAGAAAAAGGCATATCATTGAGCCATCTGTTTAAACATTTGTGCTACCTTAGATTTTATTCAAAACATTACAAATAATGAGAGGTAGTGTTTTAGTAAGGCTGTGGGGTTTTTAATCCTGAAATGTTCTCCATTGGTTTTCAGGATTTATAACACCAACAGAATTGAAAGCACCTCTCTAAAATGATAGCCCTTTGAAATCAATAGTGTAATATGTCTAATTTGTTTCTTTTTTATTAGTGACCACTTCATTATTATTTTTATCATCATTTTATGGAATGAGATAGACTAGAATTCATCCTTCTCTGCTTTTATATGTGGTTAAGTTGCTTACTCATTGGCACAGATGGCCTGAGCTGACCTGATTTGTTATAACACCCACATGTTGAAGCTGCCCCAGTGCAAGCAAATGTACATATGTGTAGCCAACAGACACGAAGCAACCCAGAAACACATAAACCTAAAAGGGTATCCAACCTAGTAGTGTTGATAGTGAATGTATATTTAATCTTTGTGGGGGGATTGCCCCCTACCACAGAAATATGGGGCAGGGGATAGTCTATTGGGGAAAAACATCACAGCGTTTCTCTTGTGATGTTTCCTCTGATGTAAGAATTCAGAGGCAGGCTGCCCAGTAAACCCATACAGGCAGCTGCCTTTGGAACACCTTATAAGGAAGGGGTCTCATATATGGAGGTGCGTCACACAAAAAGTAACATAGCCTGGGGCTGCACTAGATTTTGCATGAATTCTGTACAGTATTGAATTTGCCATGCACCTGCCCGACATATGGACCCTGGAGAAAGCCTTCTACAAGGTCCCATGAAGGGCTGCCATTTCAAGTGGGAAAAGGTCCCCCTCTGCACGTGGATGTTGCGGAAAGTCTGGGCCTGGCCTTGTTTGATTTTGAGGTTGTATGGACTGGAATTTATTTGACTTTGTCTGTCTCTTTCCTGTTTTATCCATAATCTCTCCACTTAAAAAGAAGTGTCAAACAGAAATTGGGACTAAGATATTCAGATAATATCAAGGCTTTTTCTCTTAGAACCTACAGGCTTGCGAGAAATATGAATTTGCATATGAATTTTTAATAGTCATAATCATCAGGGCTTAAACATTAAGCAACAAACTCCTTGCATCTTTTTCCTATTTTCCATTCCAGTCTTTTCATTGATTATAATGAGAATTAGGTACTATAACTACAACTGCATTTTTTACATTGTGGTGCATTAAAACTATCTGGGATTTTCATTTTACTTCACTTAAAGCAGAGTTTCACTATGCACCTGATTCAGTTCCCATGGTAGCCATTGACTTCAATGAGGAGGGACCTATATATTTATCTTATCTTAATTATTTGGATTTCTATAATAAAAAGGGTCTCTTATCCAAAATTAAACAGCACTTTACCACCAATAGCCAACAGAATGAAACCCCCTACAAAATACAGAACTTCCCGCCCTGCACACAGATCCAACCCCTCACCCCTCAAAGCACCCTTTGCAACCAGGGCCGGCTCCAGGCACCAGCCCACCAAGCATGTGCTTGGGGCGGCGCCTGGAGGGGGGCGGCGCGGCGAGGCGCTCTGGCCCGAGAGCGGGGCGCGACTGGGCTCGCCGCCCTCCCCCTGGCGCTCCGGCCGGTCGGGGAGAGCGGGGCCCCGGCCGGGTTCACCGCCCTCCCCGCAGCGCTCCGGCCGGTCGGGGAGAGCGGGGCCCCGGCCGGGTTCGCCGCCCTCCCCCCGGCGCTCTGGCCGGTCGGGGATTGCGGGCCCGCGGCCGGGCTCGGCGCCCTCCCCTGCCGTGCTGGGGGGGAGGGGGGCGGCGGGTGGCTTTTTTGCCTAGGGCGGCAAAAAAGCCAGAGCTGGCCCTGTTTGCAACAGCACACATAAATCGGTACACCATGCAGTCTGGCCAGAAGGATACTAGACAATGTTTTTTGAGACTAGGGCAGATAGTTTATTTTAGAACTGAAGACCCCCTCAGAGTTGCGTGTGAATGGACAGAGTCCTTACCCTTATACAGCCCACACATACTTTGGGTTAGTGCCCTAATTCTCTTCCAGGGGTGAGTCTTTTAATCAGCAGTACACTAACACAACATAAAGCACAATTTAAGCTTTCCTCACCAAGCAGGCCTGTTCCTAGGGCTCCTATAGGACCTTTCTGTGCTGCACCCCCCCACTTCCCTATGCCCAAAGAGTCACTCCCATCTCCTTTATATGCAGGGTGAAGTTAAACTACAATCAACATTTCCTTGCAGAGTTCCAGCACCTGCTTACAGGTGAGTCAGCAAAAGACCCCTACCATTTAATTTACACAAAGTTCATTGTAAGGCACTTCCACCATATTCTGCAATACAATTCTGAAAAGCCTCTTAGGGTACACAGGGTCAATTAAATATCATTTTTGTTCCTTTTCCCTCTGTGTTTACATCAAAAAGAAAACTTTGACAGACAGAAAAAGTACTTTAAATTCAAATGTGAAAATTCATGTAGTACAAAAAATAAATAATAAACACATAAATATATGAATCTTCTGATTGGGGTGGGCCCATATGTGCTGTCCTTTAGTAGACTTATTCTCTCATACCTTATTCTCTCTTATGCCAGTGACAGTTTCTTTGAATTTACAGGTGCTGAATTTAAGTCTCAGCAGCATTTAGTTGCAAAACTCAAGACAATTTGGCATTACTCATATTTCGCTGCCTTACTTCATATTCTGAACATGCAAATATTTTATAATAAATTAAATGTTACTTCAATTAAATTATTATCTCCAGGGATTTAATAAACAATGGTAAATTTCTGCCATTTTGTCACAAAGACATAGATCCTATGAGTAGATTCACGTGGGTAACCCCGGCACGGCGTGGAGCCTAAATGAAATCATGGGACTCCACATGGGTGCAGGGGGTGACCCACGTGCACCAGCTTGCAGGAGCAAGTCTAGTGGTTGCTTCCTATTCAACATGAAAACTGAGGGTCAGATTGTGAATCCCTTACTCAAACAGGTGAACAGTTCTTCACACTAGAATCTCATTGTGAACTCATCAATGTGAATAAATTGTTCACAATTTAGCCCTCAATTATTTTTACAAGCTACCATCTCTCTGTAGGCCCAAAGCTGTGAGGGGCTCAGTGGCTCCTTTGAGGTGCTCCCCATTGACACTGAGGAGGCTCCAACTGCCAGGTAGAACAGGTCCCCTCATTTAGGTTGTGTAGTGAAGCATTTAAAAGGCAGACAATACCAAAGTTAAGGTTGCTCAGTCAAACTTAATTTCGCCCCCTTCTGCACATACTTTACAATACTATCTTTAATTTCAAGATCACATGCTATTTCTCACAAAATACAATATGATATAAAATTTAGACCTAGTATATGTCCTAACCTGCCTCACCACTTCCCCTTCCTTTTATCTCCTGTTTAAACATATTCTTCCAGTCTACGGGGAATAAATTCTGTGTCCTTTGAGACTTATTTTTACTAGCTGTAGCTACTGTTATATCTCCTTAGACATCTTATCAGGCTGACAACAGTCCAGTGTTTTTCTTTTCTCTGATATAATCTTTGTTTCTACTCAGATCACATCAGGTTTAATGCCAGCTCTGACCAAAACAAAGAATTCTGCAAATATTATCTTCAGATTTTACATTTGTCTTCCTGTTTGAAGAGAAGCCAGGAATGCCAGAGTCCTTCCTTGCAGCAGAAGGACTTGCACAAAGGCTAATTTAACTAGCTTGCTAAGCTTTCGGCTAAGGTCATTGTGCCACTTCCTGTATCCTGTTTTCTAGTCCCATTCAAGCTTCCTATCAATTGTTGACAAGAAGTTTGTTGATGAACATACCCTGAGAGGACCATAAACCAATTAGTGGAGCAAATAAAAAGGTTATGAAAGCCATGTCATAAATTGTGATTTTCCACTGTGTCACAAGTGTCTTAATTTTCAGTTAGCTTCATTGCAAAATAAAAAAGTTAATAATATTCATTTTCTTTGTATTTACCTTCTCCCATTCCATTAGGTTTCAGTGGACTAGTTCAATAAAAGGATAAAGGAACACTATTCACTAGAAAACAGTTATTTAGGTACAATAATTTGTACTTTATGTCATATTATAATGGTGAGTGTAAATTTTCCTTTGAACCATATTTTATTAACGTTTTTTTTTCCACAGAGTTACATCAAAAGAGTCTATAAATAAGTGATGTGCTCTGCCTGCCAGCTCTTACATGCATACCAATTACCTCTATTGGTTTCAGGACACGTAGTCAGTACTTTAAACAACCCAGATAATATTGCAAACTGAAATATTCAACATCTCCATCTTGGTATGCTGTCAGCATGCAGAGAACAATTATAATTGGTAATCAGTTTCACTGCTGGTAAGTTGAGTGGCATGATGCATTTTATATCCATGCTTATGTCAAACTCAATTAACATTCTAACAGTGTGTTTCAAAGACACAGACCTAATCTGAAGGAACAACGCATATTTTTATGTTAGAAATTCTTATATTCCATGAAGGGAACTTGAAGCACAAATACATTTATTAATACAATAACAGTCTGTTTTAGTTTCCAGAAGAAAAAGGAGAACATATATCTTTAGTTTCAAATACTCATTGTAAGTGGGGCTTTCAGAAAACATAAAATGATTGTTGTTGTTTTTTTCCTAAATACAATGTGCATTATGAACACCTTGGAATTGAAAAAGGTTAATTCAAATTTAAAACAAAACTAAATTAAACTGAAGCAGGCAATTTTTATTTATTTCTTTAACAGTAATTCCCAAGCATCACAGTGCCTTGACAAATTTAACACAAAATGAATAGTAAAATAAAATCACAAATAAGAAAAAGAACAAAGTGTATTTGGATCAAATCCTAAAGCTGATAAAAGGAGATGAAAGCTGTAGTGGGCAGTGCTGAAATATGGTTAATTCTCCCTAACAAATCCCACTCTCACGTCACTCAAACCCTTTTGCAGACTCTCTGGTACTCCTGCAGTTCTTAACATCAGTTTATGGCTTGGAATAATGGATTAGCCCTGTAGCACAGGCTATACAAGTTGTAATGGATACAAGGTCTGTAGAAGTCTGGCTGACACAGACAACACTTCTTGTCCAGTAGTGTTTCGCCCACAGTTGGTTTCCTGTAGCATTACATAGATGGCCAATACTTGCCAATCTGCATGCTCTGTTTGAGGCGACAGCATTTCCATAACACGTCTTCTCTGCATGTGCATTGTTTTATGCACTTACTGCATTATTTTCTTCTCTTAATTATCACGTACGCCCCTCCATATGGCACAGCAGCATTTGGCCTAGAGCTATGTGATGAAGGAACACCCAAGTGAGCTGTTTTGTTTCCATTTTTGCAGTAGAATTTTTTAGCACATTATAAACTATCTGATAATGTTACTGCTCTGGTAAAAGAAAGACCTTCAGCAGTATGATTCAGAGAGGACGTGAGATGAGACTGACCTCTGTCCTGATTCTCCATTGAAAACACCCAAAAGTTGAGATGCTTAGCCATGCATTATCTGAACTATTTGAACATCTCAGATCTGCAAAATGGGCCTGGAGGTCTCAAAGGAACAGCCATTTATGATATTTCTGGCCCAATGGAATTAAGGGGCATTTTTTCTCCTTTTCCCACCCCCTACATGCCAGGCCTAAACAGCTTAATTTATTATGGGGTTATTGGGGCAAAAATCCTCCCCCAAGTTGTGGAGCAGCTGCTCAGTTCCTTACAGTTGCTACTTCAACCTGGTACAGCCACAGTAGTGTCCTTGGAATTTGCATTTCCCCTCTTTAAAAAAGGAGAGTATATTTGTGGATCAGCCAGCCTCACTGGCAAATCATCACTCACAGGAACACCCCCCACCCCCACCCCGAAGTTGAGTTTATCTGTAAACAGGGTGTGAATGGGCTCCTCATATCCTGACCACTCCTATGCAAGCACGGGGGAATTGTGTTAGTTCCACAGTGGCCTGGGTTCCCACAGATGTATAGGAGATGGCAGGATTTGCCTTCCAGTGAAGTGTTTCTTCACAAAAACAGGAGAAGTTTATACTGGTAAAGGACTCACCACATCACTTCCTGTATCCTATTTTCTGGTCTATTTCAAGTTTCCTATCAGTCATTGACATGGAGTTTATTGATCATGCCCCTTTCACCCTGGAAGTAGAGGCAAGGCCTTGTTTTACATCAAGCCATCTGAAGGCGGTGTGGGATAGGACTCTAAAAGGTCATGTCTTCTTGCAATTGTGGTAAGATCAGCTCCTGATGGAAGAAATATAGGAAAACCGGGATTCAGCACTACCTCCTTATTCCTACCCCACAGAATGGTGGCAACTTCTTTTCTCCTCTTCCCACTCATTCTCCCCTCCCTCAAAGTTCGATTCTCTTTCCCATCTTGTTTTACATTCACACAGCCTTGTGACAAGATAATTTCTTAACAAAGTATAAGGTATAATTTGTATGTTGATGACATGCAGTTGGCCATCTAGTCTCATTGACCATGAGGGTCTGGTTTCTGCTCTGGAGGTATGCTTGGATCATATTGTCAGCTGGATGCATTAAAACTATTTTTTCTTTAACTTTTGGAATACAGAAAACATAGGTAGAGATTGTTATGAAGATACTTCATCTTTTTGTGTGTTCCTTTTGGTTTAGAGGACTTGAAGGTTGCAAGTAAAGCTGGGCAAACAATTCAAACTAACAGTTTATTCCTTGGACTGAGCCTTTCTCCTCATTTGCATATTGTTCCTCAGAGACTGGGAAGCAAATTTCAGCCTATGAATTGCTCAGTTGGTTCACTGCAATTATTCCTCTGAGAGTTTGATATTCACAATTTGTTTTCATGGCTGGGAAAACAGGTAAATAAGTCACATGTTATTGCTGCTCTTCCCTAATTGGATGGCCTCATTTCTATCAACAATTTCTTTCTGAACAGAATTACTTTTTTGATCATTAAATGAATCTTGGTTACAGTTCCAGAATTCACTTTCCATGGATGTAGGAACAAAATTAGAAAGGCCAAAGCACAAAATGAGATTAAACTAGCTAGAGACATAAAGGGTAACAAAAAATATTCTACAAATCTATTAGAAGCAAGAGGAAGACCAACGATGGGGCAAGCCTGTTTCTCGGTGGGGCGGGGACGACGACAACAATAACAGAAAAGGTGGAAATGGCAGAAAAGCTAAATGACTTGTTTGTTTGTTTTCACCAAAAAGCTTAGTAACAATTGGACATCTAACTTAATGAATGTCAGTGAAAATGAGGTAGGATCAGAGGCTAAACAACACGTTAAAAATTACTTAGACAAGTTTGTGTTCAAGTCACCAGGCCCTAATGAAATACATCCTAGAATACTCAAGGAGCTGACTGAGGAGATATTTGATTAACGTGTAACAGCTGTACAGGGCGTGGTGCAACCACGAAGTTGATTACTGTAATGAAATGCAAAGGGTTCTTGCGTTTACTGTGGATGACCTATGTTGATCCCGTGTTATTACAAACAACCTCTTTCTTTGATTTTTTTCCCCTTCTACCATGAAAATTGGAATAGTTGTATCGAGATTAAATCTATTTAATTTTGTACAATTATCAATGAACGAAGCACCTTGATGAAGGTAATGGCAGGATATTTTAGAAATAAAATTATTTTAAGATAATTATGAAACTGTAGCAACTCTGACATCATATACCTTAGTCTTGAACTGAAACTTTTTTACCATTGTGTAAGGAATCTGCAGCCTTATCCATTTTCCTCATCTTTCATTTCCTTTTTGCTTTTTTCAGTGCCTGAATTCACAGAAAATAATAGTTCTTATTAAAACAATGGAAAAGAAAGCATTCTAATAGCATCTATGTGTTTTTGATGTTCCAATGATTTATTATTTGCAGATCCATTTCAAATCTCTGAAGTTTGAGACACTGATTTATTCTTTCAGTATCTTATCATCTGGCTTTTCAATCGGCACAACATAGTCCTGATCTTCTTTGTAAATAGCGCGTCTGCATGAAAGAAAACTGTGTTCACTTTCCATAGATAGTCATATAATAAAGATTTTAGTGGTACAAATATTTGTAGAAACCAAATTTCAAATCTGAATTTGGAAATATTTACGGGAAAAGAACGTTCAATTTACATATTTGAAAACTTGCTCCAAAGATGGTTGCATGTTCATTCACTCAGAAAACATATAACTTCTCTGAAGAATCATAATTAAAGCAACGCAACTCAAATGTTTAAATATTGATGTCAAATACTCATGAGCTTTCCATGGTTAAATCAGAAATAGATTTTTAATTTGGGGAATAAATACTGTTGCCCCTTTTTGACCCAAATGGCTAGTCAAAGCTTAGGCCGTGGTGGTGTGTCATTTGGAAGTAGAAACTGATAGTCTGGTATTTTCTTTGATGGATTCTTCTTTATTACAACCAATGTATAAAGTCCTGTTCCTCCAAATGCAGGAGGAAACAAAAACAGGTTCTTAACTTACAGCCCCAGAGCATCTCAAGCCAACACCAGACCCAAAAGTACTCTCTTTAGGTTTTATTCCAGAGTCATGCTGTCAAAGACAAGGACATGCGTGGTCGGGTGTAGTGGTTAGAGCAGGAATGAGTAGGCCAGGAATAGACACCCACTGTCAGAGTTGGAGTCAGAACCAGAGTCAGAAATTGGAGCTGAGGGTCAGAGCTGGGTTATAGGGAGCAATGCAAGTCAGGCGCAGGGTTGCAGTTCAGCCACTCCATGAGCCCTGCTTCAGGCCATTATTGAGCCATGCTCCTTACACAGACTATCTATCATATATCAGAGGGGTAGCCGTGTTAGTCTGGATCTGTAAAAAGCAACAGAGAGTCCTGTGGCACCTTTAAGACTAACAGATGTATTGGAGCATAAGCTTTCGTGGGTGTGCATCTGACGAAGTGGGCATTCACCCACGAAAGCTTATGTTCCAATACATCTGTTAGTCTTAAAGGTGCCACAGGACTCTCTGTTGCTATCTATCATATAGAATCTGAGTGTCTGGCAGTCTTTAATGGATTATTCTCACAGCCCTCCTGTGAGGTAGGGAAGTACCTTTTTACAGATGGGGAACTGAGTCAGAGAGAAACTAAACAACTTGCTCAAGATCACACAGGAAGTATATGGCAAAGCAGGAAATTGAACCCAGGTCTCCCAGTTAGCACCCTAGCCTCTGGACCATCCCTCCTTTGTTCTTCTCCTGGGCTCTAAATGGCTGTGGATTTCATGTCTTTTTCCCATGCCTATTTCCCAAAACTTCAAAACACAATGGCCTGTTTAGAGTGAGGACATAAAAAGAACCGCCCATGTGGATGGTACTAACTCTGGCTTAATCATCCCCTTTCAGTATAGGCCCATTGTGCACATCTGAAAATAGGCAGCCAAAAAAGGAGACAACCAAAATTAGTCACCACTTTGGAAAATGCTGGTTTTGATCTTTGCTCCCAATAATATCTTCAGGCCAACTCTTTAGTTTCATTAGGAGGTCAAACATTTGTTTTTAAGTGTGGATTGCTAAGCAGAACAGTCAGCTCAAAGATGGACTTGCCTTGTTGCATTGGAAATATACATGCAAAGATTATGATCTCCATTATGAGTATTAGAGTCAATCTAGCATAAGAAATGGGTTCTTCAGTGTGGGGCTTTTTTTCAAAATTAACTATGTAAGAATATTAATCAACCAGCAACATAGTCTTGAATGAACAAGCACACTGAAAGCATTTTAGCAAAGCCCACCTAATTAGCTTTGAGCAGTGGCATTGACTAAAAACACTTCTTAAGCACGGCTGCCAAAGTGTGCATGGGGAGTACAGTAGTCATTATAACCAGGCAGTGGCATCTCTGGGACTACAAAACTTTGCTGAACACTGGGAAGTCAGTTATATCAGCCTGCTAAGCAGTTAATGTCTTGTCACACACATCTGTGTTTACTACTATCAGATACTCCCAGATGTTCAAATTGCCTATGTTTGATGGTCATTCTGGGACCCTCCTGATGATGAGAAGCAAGTTATTAGAGAAGTACAATTCCTCATTGAAGATAGATCAAGGACTGCCTTTAAGATTGGGATATTGGAGTGATATAATTGAAAGATTGTACACTAACAAGTATAAAAAGAAAATTAATTTGGTAACCTTAATTAATGCTGTTTATATAGTCTCTCTCTCCTTATTTTCATAAATACAGTGATATTTTTTAAATTTGAATTTTAATGCTCATGAAAGTGAGTAACTGATCACACTGCCTGGAGCTAGGCAGAGTGTATCAGGAACTGTTTAAGGTTCCAAACACAACTCTTCTAGTTAATTAACTTCAAACCTGACCTGCAATATCCCAGCTATCACAGTCCTGGCTTTCTCCTGAAATGACTCTGCCAACAGTGCTAAATTGTACAATGGTTTTGTCATTTAGGCAAATCTGATGAAACCATCAAACACATTTTCAAGAGTTTTGAAATGCTTCCTTCCACGTGTTGCGATATGTAAACACTCACATATTCTTTGTCCACTACTAGCTAAAGCTTCTATATCCCCACAGTGCAAACACGCATGTAAGGAGTTCCATTGAACACAATAGGAATACATGCATGTAAAGTTACCCACCTGTCTATGTGCCTGCAGGATCAGGATATAAAAATGTACCTACTTTTCACATAATATCTGGTCAGTTATTCACAGACTTCTGAATTGGTTGTTCGTTATTCAAATAAGCCTCCAGAGGAATATACGCACCAAGTGTTGTCTAAAAGAACATTTAAAATACTGTGTTCACATAGGTAATATATTTTTTACAAACAAAAAGCATTGGGTTTCTAGGTATTTGACTTCATTATTTATAAAATGGATCCAAATATACCAAGATTCAAAGGCAAGAAGGGACCACTGCGATCATCTTGTCTGATCTTCTCCTGTATTATTCCTAGAGCATATCTTTGTCAGTGATGTAGAATCCACCATGACCCTTGGTAAATAAAAGTCTTTCAGAAAGTGCCCATAAGACTTTTTGTATTCATTTTAGTACTTGAAATGAGTTGCTCTGCAATACCCATAGTCTATTACTAGTAGCTTCTGAGAGTGCTACCAAATATCTGCAGGTACAGCATTATTTTATCCTGCCACTTTATTCTTAGAACTGTCTTCTGGGAATCATACCTTTAGCCAATCAGTATTTCTGACATTAAAACATTCTTGAAGCATCACTTTCCAGGACTTAATTTGTAGGAAAAACATCATGATGTCACTGTGGGTGTGTCTTACCAATGACTAACAACCATCCTATCTCACACAGAGTGGTGGGCACCCCAGGATTACAGGTATCTGAATCCTAATCAGATACTTTGATTGCTACTGTAATCTTTTCTTTAAGGGCCACATTCTGATCTCATTTACACTGTTGTAAATCAAGAGAAATTCCACTGAAGCCATTGGAGTTCCTATAGATTTAAACTGGTTTATATATGAGCAAAATTTGGTCCAGTGGATTTATGCCACTATGAGAGCAAAATCATGCCTGTAGGAATCCACATTAATATTCTAAGCCACCACCACCCACGCTGTGCCTGACATTCATAGTTATAGTTGTGATCGGATATGGTGAAAAAAAGCAAACATTTAATGAAGATTTTTGGTAGTAGTTTATTGAAAACCACATTTTTGAGATAAATGATTGAAAACACAAAATATAGAAAAAACATTACCAGCTGTAGTTGTGACTCATAAAAAGGCACATTAAACAGCTTTAAAATCACCAGGGTTAGGGGAGAGATAGCTAATTGTGAACCAAAGAAACGGGATGTTCAATTTTTTCCTTATTTAAAAAGACTCAAATGAGAAATTTAGGGGGGGAAAAACCCAAACAACAAACTCAAAGGAGTTTTCCTACACAAGTAAGCATTAAAGCTTATCTCCCAGAACTTACTGGGAGAGAAAAGTTCTCACCTACTCCTCTGCGTCCAACCCCCATGCCAGGTGCCTGGGCTCTTATACTACCTCGCTGCTAAACTCGGACCTCACCTGGAAGAGATAAAGCTTCTTCTTAACTTGGAAAAATAGACATTTACTCACACAGAATATAAATTGAGCAACTAACTTGCCAAGTCTACTGGTTTTCCCCAAAGGAAAAGAACATTTACAATTCCCCTCATAAGAGAAGAGGCACAAGTCAGATGTAGTAATGCCCCTCTGCCAAGTACATTGGCCAAACCGGACAGTCTCTACGCAAAAGAATTAATGGACACAAATCTGACATCAGGAATCATAATACTCAAAAACCAGTGGGAGAACACTTTAACCTGTCTGGCCATTCTATGACAGACCTGCGGGTGGCTATCTTAAAACAGAAAAACTTCAAAAACAGACTCCAACAAGACACTGCTGAGCTGGAATTGATATGCAAACTAGACACAATCAACTCAGGATTGAATAAAGACTGGGAATGGCTGAGCCATTACAAACATTGAATCTATCTCCCCTTGTAAGTATTTTCACACTTGCTTCTTATCAAACTGTCTGTACTGAGCTATCTTGATTATCACTTCAAAAGTTTTTTTTCTCTTACTTAATTGGCCTCTCAGAGTTGGTAAGACAACTCCCACCTGTTCATGCTCTCTGTATGTGTGTATATATATCTCCTCAATATATGTTTCACTCTATATGCATCCGAAGAAGTGGGTTGTAGCCCACGAAAGCTTATGCTCTAATAAATTTGTTAGTCTCTAAGGTGCCACAAGTACTCCTGTTCTTTTTACAGAGGGAATTGTTTATTCTGATGGTAGTCACACAGACACTTGCTCTCCCTATTTGTCTAGGCCATAGGCTGAAGAACACAGCTTGTGCTGCACCGTGATAAAACACAGGGTCTGCCTAAATCTTGGCCTAGGTTAAACAGTCTGTCACCAAATGGCTTGCTGACTGCACTGTAACTTCCTCTACAAAACCTTTGACCCTGCTTTGGGCATCTTACAGCCATGAGCTTCTGCAGGAATTTAAACCACTTAGATGTTAGCATGTTGTTTGGGTCAGAGCAGCTGATACAAATAAGTGTGGATCATCAGAGTAATTCATCACCCCAGATGAACAGGCAAAAGCAATTTTAAAAATCACTATGCTGAATTACACCAATTACAAACACACATCTGAAAGCAATATGGCTACCTGTCTCCTAAACTACATTTCCCATAACACCAGTGGCTTTTGGTCAAGGGTTGAAGCCTCTTCCCAGCTTTAAAAGCACCTTCTTGGAAGAGTTTCTTCTTTGTGTTTTGTGTGGTAGATACTATGGGTGGGTAATGTTACCCATGCATCTACTAGCCACAGTATAGTATAAGAAGTTTCCACACAAGCAGCTTCAGCATAGCAAGGTACCTTTCTGACAACTGATGCATTGTTTCTGATAAATACTAGCTCTAGCATATAATCAGGAATGCTCTATTGTGAAAATCAAAGCCTTCAATTCTAATTATCAAGTTATGTGAAATATAGAGAGAATAACAAAAACACTAAATGTTAAAGTCTCTATTCTGCTTTCTTCTTAGTTTAGTACCTAATAGCTCAGTCCTGCAACTGTTAGTTGTGGAAGTTAACACACTGAGCTTAATTCTTGTTTCATACCAGAATAAATCAACAGCAACTCCACTGAAGTCATAGAAATTACACCCCTGCAAAAGAATGATTGAGTCCAATATTACCTCTAATGGGATTATTCATGTGAATAAGAACTATTGCTAAAAGAAACAACTTAAAGGTTTGGGCCCTACATTTTAAGAATCCACTTTTGCACATAAATGTTATAGTCTGCTCTGGTTCAGATGAATATTTTAATGCTTACCTCACTACATACCTGCAAAGTGATGCTTTGCCCCTTTTTACACTGGATGGGAAAAAGGTGAACTGGGCTGTGGAATTCATGAATGTATTGCCAAAATGGCTTCCTGATTTGAATATCTTTCTGCTATTACTAAAGCCACAAAAATCTGGAGTTGAATAGGAATGAGCTTATTCAACTTGCTATCTGTTGATATGTGACAGGATCTATACTGCTTGAAGCAATTTCTTTCTTTCTTTATTATGAAAGGGGATTAGCAAGTTTTCTTTCGCTATTTGGCTGTAGCCTTATTTTGCTTTACAAATGTTTCTTTGGGTATTGTCAGGGCTGTTATTCTTTTTCTTTGCTTTATATCGTATATATACATGGTGAACACACTACAAAGAAGTTGTTTACATTACCCTGTGTGATTATGATAGATTGTTTATTTTGACATCTTCTGGAAGTTATAAATATATACATAGTTTTTTTAAAATGGGTTGTCGGTCAAAATGGTAACAAATGGCTGCTGACTTGGCAACTGTTGAAATAATAAATGTGTTTATTATCTCTTCATTTCAGTACAATAGAACTATGGAATGAGAATAATGGAATTGTTTAGAATGCAGTTAAGAACTATACCTGTAGTATGATATTTTTGTATTCATGCATAGCTACATCATATGGAGATATTGGGTTTAATTTTCAGAAGCACCTACACCCTCCATTGTGCAAACACTTAATCTTAACTCTACGACTGCGAGTACTTCTATTAATTTCAATGAGACTAGTCATGATAAGACAGATAATATACTCTATCATCAGTAGATTTCTAGCCCATTTACAAAGTTTTACAGACAGGGAAACTAAGGCATGCAGAGAAGTGATTTGTTCAAGGTCACCCAGCAAGCTAATGGCAGAGCTGGGAATAGAATCTGGGTCACCAGAATTCTAGTTTAGTGTGCCATCCACTGGTACACACTGCCATACATTTGTTTGCAGGATCAGTGCCATAATGACTTAGTAGCCTCAGTCTTTCAACCATTTAAGTGCTGTTCAAAATTGTGCCCATGGCTACTAATCAAGGCCTCTACCCTGAAGTTAGATCCATGCAGGCAGATCCAATGGAGCCCCATTGATCCTAGGGGTTTGCCCACATGGATCTGACTGCAGCTTTGGCGCATGATATGCTACTTCAGAGAGAGGTGGCTTTATGGAAAATAAGAAATAACCTTATCTTTTAAAAAAAATTGTTTAAAATGTTTCTGACAGGCCCAGTTCTTGTCAAGTATGTTTCACAAAACTTGAAGCAATTTACAATAGAGACTGCATAAATCTATTTGGTAATTTTGGATTAAAACTGTGTTTGAAAACAATGTTGCTATTAGGAAATATGCCTTTTCCACTGATCAAGTGATGCTATAGTTCTGTTCACTGAATTTACTAACATTTAGAGAGTAGAACAGCAGACTCTCATTTCAGAGAATAGCTCCATAATTTCATGCACCTACCATAAAAACAAGCAAATTGACACCCTGCCAGGAGTAGCCAGAGGAGATCTTAGAAGGGAGTTCATAATGATACTGTTGCCATATTGCATGCCTGTAAATAATTCATTAAGTCAACCACCCTTTTGTTTTAAGCAAACATGAGCAGATGCCTTTTTAAATTGGATGCAGACAACAGTTTTCCGCATGTGATTGTAATATGACTCTTAAAGAGTAACATTTTTGTCTTATTGATTTTTGTAGTGTTATTGACTCTGATAATTCACAGTGATTATGGCTGTTAACCAATGAGAGACAAGATGGGTTTCCTCTGCCTCCCCTCCCCCCCCCCCGCTTTTTATTGTTTTCATTGTTTTGCGTGGGTGCTAAATTTCATAGTGAAGCATAGCAATGGAGAAGCTAACAAAATTAATTCATAAGCAATTAAATAAACTAAGGAGGCTTTCATGGTCCTGAAATCTTAGCATTATTTGTATAATATGAAACTTGTTATTCAGACATTTTTAGCCCTGTTTCTGAAATCTTTTTGCTTTCCTGTTTGTAAAATAAGTGTATAGGAATAGCCTATTAATTAATAGACATGAAACCATAACAGTTTCAGGGGATGGAGGGGAAGGTTAAGGTAGTATTTGCAAAACTGATAACTCCTTAGTATGTAGTTCATGAAGTCATGTCACACCTTTCAAAATACCATGATTATAAAGTGTGGAGGTGTATAAAATATGTCCTTATCTCTAACCTTGCTCTATGTCCTTTCCCCTCCCTGCAAAGACCTAAATAGTAAAGCATTGCCTCTTCATCCAGTTGGGATTTTACAAACCCCTTTTTTACATTAACATGTTCCCACTTATACATTCACACAGCATCAATTTTCTTTAGAAATTCTGATTCTAAGCATGTAGTGAAACATTTATACACACAAAAATAGATGCCATGTGTATCAAAAATTAGACTAGAACCTACTGAAATGTGGTTTTCTTTAATACATAAACATGTATATTTATACGCTAACTCTTTTTTAAAAAATCCTTAAATCCTTATTGTGAAATATTCTATGGTACAAATTCCATTCTATTTTGAGTAGCAAATAGTGTACATTTTAACTTTTTACTGACACAATTTTACCATGAAAGCTTCCTGTCCTTCAGAGTCTGCTTTAAGGATAAACCCCAAACAGATGTTGAGTATTATTAACCAGAAAATAAAATAGAATGTTTTATTGGTCCAGCTAATGTTTCAGGAAGGTTACAGTCTTTTTACATGTTTTGTAAGACTTTATGAGCTATAAACTACAAATTCTTTTGCATATGGGTTACACAACTTCTATGCTGTAGCAAAAGCACATGAAAATGTTTTTTAAAAATCATTCCTATTTGATATATTGGAACTAATTCATCACTGCCTTATTCCGGTTTTATATCAGACCAACTGAAGTAAAGCAGAGGCGAATCAGGCCCATTGTTTCTGTTTGTCTTTTTTTATATTTCCCTATTGTTGTCTGGCTTGTAAGAACTAAATGGGAATATGCCATTTCATTCTTCAAAGAAACTCCAATATTGCGGACAAAGAACCAGAAATGTAACATGCATAAAATATATAACACATAATTAACAGAGTCATAGATTCTAATGCCAAAAGGGATCATGGACATCTAGTCTGACTTCCTACGTAACACACGCCATAGACCCTCACCTGATAACATCTGCATCAAGCCCATTATGAACAAAGCAGCCTAAATGCCAATAAAAAAAATGCAGAATTTTATTAGTCTAATTTGACTGGCATATTGGCATAGGGTAGTCATGAAATACTGTGTTAGGCCCTGACCCTGTCAACACTTACCCATGCGCTTAATTTTAGAATCATGAATGATCACGCTGACAACGGGTCTACTCACATGTGGAAAGTTAAGCAAACCTAAGTGTTTGCAATTTCAAGGGTTTAGTTAAAATTGAAAAGCAGATTAAGAGTAATTATTCAGTTAAATTGTACAAATGGTGTAAATCAGTCTCAATCCATAAAATTCTACAGACAAGAATGGTCTACTTTTTGGTGTATTAATAAAAATGTCCCAATAATCTTCTTGACTACAATAGGTAAATCGGGCTACTATGTTTATGAGGGCTGGACTTGATGCTGACCAACTTGAATTGATAGCATTTATTTTAATTAAAAAATCATTCAAATTTTTTTAAAAGTGCCTTTTATTTTTAACCTTGGATATAATAAATGATTTAATTTTTTTCCCAACAGAGCTTGAAATTGTGTCACTTATGTGAGATGTATGATATGCTGATTTTCTGAGTGCATGAAGAATATTATTGAAATCTCTTTCAGAAAGATTTACAGTATTAACCTCAGGCTATTTTAAGTCACAGTCAATCTTTATGAAAACAGCACAGAGATTACAAAGATCCTTTTTTTCCTTGTGATTGCAAACCAATATTTTAAATGCAAGCTATTTGAAGAAAATAGTTCTGTATGTTCATACTTTGAAAATACTCCCAAGGTTGTGACTTTTTTCTTTTTTTCCCCTTCGGTGCTCGAACGTTACATGAGTTAGAAAGACTGTTACCTTGTGTCAGCCAGAACTGAACAAATGGCTTTAAATTAAACTGATTCAATTGAGAATCATTCAGTTTCAACTAGATTGCACTTTGCGTAAACTAGTAGGTAGTCCTAAAAGGTCATCTAAGTATGTCTATAGTTAAAAACAAATGATGAGGTTATATTTTTCAGCTACCTTTACCATGCTTAGACCCCAGTCCTACAAATACTTTTGCTCAGATGTAAGCACTGAAGTCAAATGGTATATTTTCACATGCTTAAAGTTTTTTGTAGGATCAGGGCCTAAAACTACAAGCTTAAAGCATGCTAACTGTAGCATAAATACCAGATGTGGGGGAAACCTGGCTTCTCTGAAGCCACTAGTGAAACTCCCATTTACTTCAATGGGGCTAATATTTCACCCTAGACATGCAAAATAGTCTTCAAAATGTAAAACTACTCAAAAATTGTTCTTCCTTTCATATATTGTTATGGATTAAACAGTGAGACTGTGTCCCTGAAAAAAACTTCCTACAATACAAGGACTAATGGGGCAATGAAGAGAAGTTTGTCTCTTCACTGTACCAGACCTTAGGTACCCCCAAGGCCATTCCCCAGCTTCTTTGGGAGATGCCATCTCCTAATCTGCTTCCAGTTCTGGTTACCTACACTGAGCTGTGCGCCTATCACAGTAAAATGAATTTTACAACCTACTTGCCAGGTTCTTGGCCTGCTGAGAGGAAGGTGACAAAACACCTCACTGCCCAGGATACTCTGACAGTGAGGGGGAAATGCCTCCCTATCACCAAAAAGGTGACTAGCATGATAGCCACAGCAAAGCCCAAAAATATGGTCCCACTCTAATCTCCAGGGGAGGGGGTCAGCAGGGAGCTTTTTTTATAAGCCTTCCCCTTTGGTGCCCAGAAGCCAATAGTATTATGCTGTACCCTTCTGTCTAATCAGTCAGCCACAGAGATCCCCTTCTTCCTTCCTCGAGCCCACAATTGTCCATGAGGAGGGAAAATGGCGGTGGTGCAATCCTTAAAGGGGTCAAGGGTTTTCTTTCTCCTGCTGCCCCAGAGACTGCAGGGAAGGGGTATTCTTTTACCAGTGGTGATGCTTTCCTTATTTCACATCATACTAAATTTACTTTCCTGAGGCTATGGCTACACTACAGCTTAAATCATCATAAGTTATGTCACTCAGAGGTGTGAATTAGCCACCCCCCGTAGTGACATAACTTATGCCGACTTAAGCACCGGTGTGGACAGCACTATGTTGGCGGGAGAAGCTCTCCCACCAACCAGGGCCGGCTCCAGGCACCAGCTTAACAAGCAGGTTCTTGGGGCGGCCAAAGGAGAGGGGCGGCACCTGCGGCAATTTGGGGGCAGCAGGTCCCTCGCTCCCTCTAGGAGCGAAGGACCTGCTGCTGAACTGCCGCCGCCGATCGCGGCGGCTTTTTTTTTTTCCCAATTCCCGCCGCCGATCGCGATCGCGGCTTTTTTTTTTTTTTTTTGCTTGGGGCAGCAGAAATGCTGGAGCCGGCCCTGCCACCAACATAGCTGCTGCTGCTCTTGGGAACTGGAGTAATTAAGTCGACAGGAGAGCTCTCTCCCATCAGCTTAGAGCGCCTACCAGAGAGCTTACAGTGGCACAGCTACATTGATGCTGGTGCTGCACCACTGTAAGCTATCTAGTGTAGCCATAGCCTGAGATAGGTAACCCTTACTCCAAAGCCTTGCTGGTACCAAATCTTATCAGAACATCTGGTAGGCAGGTTGTCCAATGCTGACCAGCAGAACTGGTGCTGATTTCTCTGAAACATGGTTTGTCTCAACATGACTCCCTCAAACACTTCATTATTACAAAGCTGTTGTTTAGTTTCCCGGAGGCTGTTACCACTTGCAATTTTCATAGCATATCAAAGATGAGAGGTGATTTGCCTTTATGTGGGCCATGGTATAATAGATAATAAAGTCATATTTTTGCAGTTTGTAATGAGACTGACAGTTTTCTTGAGGCTTAGTTCAATGTGAGCCAAATTCAAGAAATATTGTATTTACCAAATGGGTTTTTTTTTTAATCGCTTATTAAATACTCTTTCCATATTGTTGGACGCAAATGTGAAGTCATCTTACAAAATTTTGAATGACCTAAAAGCAATTTTTGTTTTTACTGCTGTTAGCACTCAGCAAAACATTAGACCTGTCTGTCTGTTGGAATTTTGATAATGTCTCATGCACATTTAGTTGGCTGGTACTCTCATTGACTGAGAACACTGTATAGCTAACCCACAAAGACTTCCGAATGGATGGTTTCAGCAACATTGAGGAGTGCATCCACCTCCAACTCAAGACGATGGTCAAAGCATTGAGAAGCACACACCAAAGGGAACTTTTTTTTAATAACATGCACAATCTCTTCTCTGTCTAGTCATTACTGATGTCGCATCTGTCCAGTCGTTCTGCTGCTTAAATCATTCTTTATTAACTTTCTGCATAGTTCTCATAGACAGTAGATATTGAGTGTTGCCTTTGCTGTAGGGTTTTATTACTTCCACAAGGACAAGAAAATGTTTTTGACATTTGTGCTGTTTCTGCACAACAGTAAAGTATTATGGCTGATTTCCCAAGAGAGGAACACTCCCACCAAGCATGCCAAGAACAGAGTTGGCATTAACAGCTCTTTTATGTAACTTATTTTCCATTTAATTGGCAATATGGTTTGCTTTCTGATGCTCAAATATCTGTAATGAGAACAGTGGATCTTCTCAACCTGTGCTTTATTTAATCTCTCAACTCACGAAATGCTGTATGGAAAAGGAAAAGGGTTTTTTTGTGTGTGTGTGTGTGGGGGGGGGGGGGTTGGCAACTACTTTGCAGTATGTAAGTTGTCCTAAAGCAGTATTTGCTTTCTGCAAACAGCTTGGAGCTGTATCTACCACAGAATCTGCCAAAATGTGTCTACTCCTTTCTTCTTGCTCTAGGAAGAAGAACTTTTTGCGAAGTTCTATGCCTTGTGTTATACACATACATGATGATCACAGTCGTCCCTTCTGGCCTTGGAATCTATGAATCTATGAAATGGGCAATAGCTATTTACCCTTGAAATAATGAGGGAGAGAAAGATAGAACCGTGTTTCCTTATAAAATGCCTCCCAGATCACTGTTCACTAGGATATCACCTACCCCTGCTCAGAGCAGGTTTACACACCTTGGTGCTTCAAATGCCTTAGGCCACTGGCAGTTCGTCTATACTCATGGTTTCCCCATTGCTATCACCATTGGAGTTGAATCAGTGGGAAATTTTAGCAAAGGCTTCCTATTCTAGAGAGAGGCTGTAAGGATAACCCTGAGCAATACTAGTGCTGAAACTTTTGCTCTGCCCATTCAGTGTAAAATGCTATTAAGAAAATTTATTTTTCTTAGATTTTGTTGTTGTTGCCTTTAGAAAGTTTATTTTTAACCTGTGTGGTTGATGTCAAAGTGATGGAATAAGACCCAAAAGTGTTCACAAATATTCACACTGTAGGAAATTTTATTAATGGTCATATCAACAAGAGAATAAAACCTTGAGCAGAAGCAGAATGAAATATTTTAGACAACATTCTTTTTAACTTGAAGAGTAACCTGGTTTTGAAAGCAAATTACCCATCTTTTAAAGGTACCATTTGTGACAGATGGCATTTTCCTGCAATATTCTTGGAAGATTGTTGACTTACGTTTAAGTAGATTTGGGATCCATTGTATGAAATGAATGATTTATGTGTTATTGTGGGGGTTATTGTGGAGTGGTATTGAATGTAGAGAAGAGAGATGTGACAGATGTGAGACATGGGGGGATTCAAAGGTCTAGGTTGAACTGTGTGCCAGACAAGAATGCACTCTTAGAACAAAAAGTTTTAAGTGGTTTTACTGGGGAATATCTAAGGGCAGGTAAATGAAAATTCCCCACCTCCGGTTATGCAAAAACCCAGCCATTTGAGTAAACCATTGTCTGCTGATCAGCTGTTACATGAAACCAAGCTCAAAGGCCCAAGCTGTATAAAGGAAAAGACTGAACTATTCCTGGTGGTTCTGGTTCTGAATCTGAAACAGTTAAGAACTTGTAGCCCTGGGCAAAACTCATTTGTAGCTTTTGAAGGATTGACACCTACCAGAGTCTGAGATTGAAGTTGGGGTGACCTCTGGAAAGCTTTATAGCATGTATAGGTTCCTAACATTTTTTTTCTAATTATTTCACCTTATTTGCTTAAAGAGCTGTATGGTAACTTGTAACTGCCGGCAATTAAACTGTTTATGGCCTTCAAAGATAAAGGAAAGCACAGACAATGACCTGCTTAGGCAGACTGGCCTGCTGGGCACATTGCAGTGTAGACAGGGAACTATGCAGCCTGGAAAAAATCCTGGGCAGAAGAGAGTAAGATGCAGGTATCTACCCAAGAGAGGTGATGGCTGAGGAATCAGGAACCCAGAGTGGAGGGAGAATACAGGTGCATTTGCCTTGAACTGTGACACCATTTAAGGTCTATATTTTCAAAAAAAAACCTGGGCTTCCATTTTGTGCATGTAAATTTCAGTCCTGGAAGAGAATAAAAGAGGTGGGAGGGGGGAATAATCATTCACAGGAAGAGTGGGAGGGAGGGGGTGTTTAAGTGGCAAAATGCATGCACACTTGCACAAAAATTCCAGCCATCTTGTGCACATGTAGCATCCTAGCTGAAAAATTTACCTTTAAATAAAGTAAGTCAGACTTCAAAATTAACTTCAGTGCATTTTTATTGAAAGTTCAATAAAATGAATAGATTTTTCATGAAATTGTTTTGAACATTATGTCCCTTCTTTCTTACCAGCACTATCTCCTCGTTTACTAGTTAGACAACTGGAATATATTTTTTAAGCATTTGAATCTTGCCTCTTTTAGAACAATAGCATATGAATCCTACCTGAACAAAACTACTGGCATGTAGCATTGGCAGAAACTGAGCGAAAACATTCAACTCTTGTCAATGTGTACTGCAGTCAAAACTGCCTTCATAACAGTTCAATCTGTCTCTTACACATCCTTTTTGTATCAAGTTAGCTCTTTGCTTTGCAAATGCTGGTGTTTGAAGATGCAACCTATCAATCACAGCAGAAATCCAAGACTTTTAAATGGAAAATTAATTTTAATACAGAGCAGGACATCATCTTCAATACTGTAGCCCCTTAAAAAGGGGAGATCAGGCTATAATAGAAGCTGTCAAACCTACATGAATCACTTAATCATGTTTATATATAACTTGCATATTAAAAAGCAATATCCGATGTCAATGGCTCAGATATAAAAAATATCTTAATAGTCAGTAACTGACTAATGAATACTACAGTAATAACAGTTTAATTTGAAGAATTCTGACAGCTGGTTGCCTTGATGAGAGCTGTTACCAAGGAGCCCTAGTCCCATGCTGAGAACATCCACAGCATGCTGATTTATAGCAGCAGTGCAGAACTGTTTAATGTCAGCACCTCTCAGCTAAAGTAATAATAAACGGGAATGTTATGGTTTATTTTTCTGTATGAATTGTTCAGGCTCTGTATGGTAAGCACCAACTCAATAGGGGATAATAGCTGCCATTCCCCAGGGAGTTGTAACTGAGGTTTAGGCATTTTTATTGGCAAGGTTAGTGTATCAAAATGAATCCAGAAGAAGTTGTTTTTCTTCTCTCTCTCTCTCTCTCTCTCTCTTTTGATCTCTTGTCCCATTCTGGTTAGCAAATAAAATTCTTATGAAAGCTGGCTTTAGGTTTCCACTACAAACATCTCCTTGTAGTAGTTTAACTGTGTTGTGAAATATACTGCACACACTCCCCTGTATGATTTTTGCCTTTGACATGTAACCCCCCCCCCCCCCCGACTGTGACTTCAGAACATTCACTAAATTCATTGACTTAAAAGCAGACTATTACTGCATATATGCCAGAAACTTCATATTAAGAAATAGTATGTTGAAGAGCTTAAAGTGAAAAATTATTTTTTGGATGGCTTAATTCTGACTGTTGTGCCTTTGTTCTTGTCCAACATTACAAACATGTATTCCTGAAAAGCAAACCTCTAGAATCCATTTTAGTTTAAATCTTCCATCTTGAGCATTTAGGTCTGTAGAGATTGGTTATGAGACTCTGCATGACACACATAGATATGAACATTTTCTCAAAGAAGCATTAAGGTTTTGGTGTTTCAATGGCATTTTACCTTTTTAATGTACACTGCATTTGATTATATAGGCAGGCACATACTTACATTAGCTAGAGTCTCTCATCTTTTGCCATATTTTTTGGCTAAAGCTGAAAACTGCAGATTAGTAACAGGCTAATGCACAGATTAAATTCATCTTTTGCTGTTTGTCAAAATTGATGTCTCCTAGCTACTGTATTGGGATTATGCCAGGACCCATTAGGGTGCAGCCCCAAAAGCTTGGGTTAGAGAGCCAGAGGCTTTGAGGTTGTGGGGGAATAATTTCTTTCATAAGCCCCTTTTATTTTACTGCTGTTCTTCATTTTCTGCTGAGCCACTAACCTCACTGATGTGACAACTTCCACAGTGGGTATTTATGGTTATTTGAGCATACGCCTTTTATCATTCAAATACATATCCATGGGGGCAGGAATAGCAAACACCAGTGAAATGCACATCCTAATACTAAAGCACAGTGGTTATAGCCCTAGCAAAACATTTCTTTGTTGATTACAGGAAGGATGCCATCTGTTGTGGAGGATAACTGTGGAGTAAGCACTAAGACCAAGCCCAGCATAATATATGTGATTGTAGAACTGGAAGGAAAAGGAGATATTAGAAGGAAAGAAATGACGGTTAACTGGTACTGAGAGGGGACTATAGAGATGCCCGTGTGGTTAGAATAATTAGATCTTAAACATATTTGACATATGGTACAGCATATCTTCCAACAAGATTTAGCCTCTCTTTGAAACTGTGCACTGCCTCTTTGTTAGAGGTGTAAATTGCATACAGATGTTGTAACCACAGTTTGATGCCAAGTCAGAAAAATACTTAAGTCCTTCCCTATTCAGGAAAGCACTTAAGTGCATGCTTACTGTCAGGGCTGGCGCAACCCATTAGGCGACCTAGGTGGTCGCCTAGGGCGCTGCGATTTGGGGGGCGGCGACCGCGGCGGTATTTCCGCGGCGGGACCTTCCACCGCCTCTGTGGGGGGGTGGCATTTCGGGGCGGGAGAAAAGCACCACCTAGGGCGGCAGAAAAGCTGGCGGCGCTCCTGCTTACTGTTAAGCAGTTCAGATTTCAACTCTTCTTTCTGTCTGTCTAGGACCTTCTATGACCCACATCACTATCGTGTCTGAATGCAGCCTTTTGGGAACCCTTCTTTAATTTTGTGAAAAACCCTGCTCCCTATAGGAGTCTTGCCTTTGACTTCAATGGGATTAGAATCAGACCTAGGAAGAAAAATCTGTCCCTTTCTCCACAGCACCGAAGGCTCTAACGCTACTGGTTCCAGGGATTGGGGGTAAGATTTGGATAACATGTGTGAATAGATCTACTTTTCCTCCTCTTATTACCGATGAGCCAACACCCCCAACCCTGGAGGAACAGTTCTGGCCCCTGCACATAGCCAGGCTTTAGGCATTATTAAATAACTCTTGTGTACTGTAATTGACTAGCTTGTACTACCATAAGATATATCTAGTTCATTTTTAGTAGTTATGATTTATTCCTTAGTGTTTAACCTATACTTTTATTCCTTAGTGTTTAACCTATACATTCCAAAGTTTTATTTTTCTTCTGTTTTCTCTAAAATTTACATTTTATTGCTTTTACGTTGTGTTTGAAGCATTAAATAAATGTATATATTAAAATATAAATATTTAGATATTTTTAAATGGTCACTCTTATATTAAGGTTCCATTTATAAATTAAAGGGTTAATAAATATTTAACATGTTTTAAATAAATGAATACTCAACTGATTATGACTGTTAGAGTCCAGCAAATTAGCAAGTTGCTTATAACCATGGCTTATAACCACCTAAAACACCTACTGATGTGCTTAAAACCATCTGTAATACCATGTCTGCAACATGATTCTAACTAGTAATTGTTTGATAACCCTTTAAAAACCAGTTATAAATAGAATCCTAATATAAAGTGTGACCTGTTAAGGTCACAGCTTGATTTCAAGACAGTTATGAAGAGCTCTTTCGGTGATAGGATCACTACAGCAGAGATAATTCAGCCAATTACTGTATCATACAATTGACTTTAGTTCATTTTATATTACAGTCCTATTGGTTCAAGTGAGGTAAAACTTGTCTTGAGCACTTCTAATATTTTTAAGGTGTCATATTTCACAACCATAAAATATAGCTTTCTGAAGGCAACATAGCCATGAATATAATATGACCTTTAATCTTTAGCTGGCATCAAGCAAAAAAAAAAAAAAAAAACATTCATAGCTATGATTAATCTGCCAGCTATGCTTAAAATGTGAGGAACAATCCAAGTCAATTTTGAAAGCATTTTTCTCCAATAGTTGCAAAACATGAAACAGATTGTGATTTCAGAAGTAACTCGAATCAATAATCTCTCCAGCCAATAAAAGGTGTTTGAAACTGTCTTGAAATCAAATTAAAGTGGTGAAAATAAAATTCTAAGGGGCAACATCTACTTATCAGTTATAACCAAACAATCATTGTGGTTTGCATCAGTGTAATAGGGGGAGGTAGGCAAGAGGAGGAGCCTAAATATTTTGCTCTTTGTTTTTTCCCCATAATTCTCTAATAAATAGAACTTTCCAAAAATAACATTTTCTGTAGGAGGTCAGAGAAATTTTCCATATGGTTATAAAATTGCAAAGAAAAATATTTGAACGTGCTCCAGATGCATTAAATGTAACGATCTGAACACATTTTGGGCAAAATACTACTTGTTTTTCAAAAGTAGAACTTCTAGTTCAATGAGACTATCCATGTGAATAAGGCAGATTGGAATTTAACAATGGTCATCAAGGCAACAACAATGTAAACTAAAGGCTGGGAGAGGAAATTAGGGCCTCTTCCCATCCCTCTCCCTGTTTTTTTGAAGGTCTGAAGAGTGCAAGTTGCCCTGTTGGAACCATGACCCCTAAAGGAATTAGTTGCCCGATTGACTGATGATGATTGACATACACACACAGCTGACTCTTTAGTTGCAACAACCTACCAACCCTTCAATAAGATCCATATGTGTAGAATCCACAGTACAAATATGCAAGTCTCTTTTTTATCCCAATAACCTGCACAAGGTAAATTGAATTAAGAGAAGCCCAAGTCACTGGGAGCTTTCCTGAGTCTGGATCACAGGGTTTTTTCAGCCTTACATAGCAAAGCTATTTTTCAGATATTTTCACACACACAAAAAATTGCCACTTTTAAAATTAAGATATTTAGAGCGAGTTTCTGATTTTTAAGACAAGGCCCGGGCTGGAAGTCTACAGAGGAGCCATCTGAGATCTCCCAGTGGAAGTGCCCGGACCCAGAAAGAATTGTGCTTGAGTCAGCCATAGGCGCAGTTTCACTGCTATATTTGCGGGGGGCAGTGCGCGTGCTGAAGCCAGTTCCCCATACTCACTGGCTCTCTCCCCCTGCCTGGAGTGGTATCTGGGCTGCCAGTGCTGTGGGGGGAGGAGATGGGCTGGCTTAAGAGGGGAGCCCCAGCTGCTGCTCCTGCTGATGTCCACTGTGGTGACCTGAGCATGGGAGCTGCGGTCACTCTGGCACCAGCTGCTGCAGCGATGCCACCTTTCTGGCATCTCCCAGTGCTGTTGCAGGCGCCTTCCTGTTGGGGCAGCTGCTGCTGCCGAGGGGACGCCACAAGCCAGGCTCCTGTTTCCCCCAGATTTCCCTATCCCTTCCCACTGCCCCATCCTATCCCCCTTCCTTTCTCCACTGTCCCCTCCCCATTCTATCTCCACTGCCTGTTTTCCACCCACCCCACCCCCTCCAGGCACTCACCATTGTACAGGAAACAGGATGGTGGCCATGCAGGATACCTGTAGAAGGCAAAGATGACTGGCCCTAGGACCCGGCAGGAGGTGGCATCCAACTGCAGAGGCAACGACCCCGGAGCGGACACCCTCGGCAGGAGAAGTGTCTCTGTCCCACCCCCTAAACTCCCTGCTCAGGCCCAGCTGCCGGGGAGAGGGGTCAAGCAAACTGGAAACATGCCGCGGGGGTCAGGGGGTAGTGTAGGAAGGACAGAGCCTCTCCCCCACAACCAGGCTGAGCAGAGCAGCTTGGTGCTTGCAGAAATTGGGCTGGGGAAGTGGACAGTGGCGCGTGACCCTGCATGCCCCGCCTCTATTGGGGGGGGTTAATGCCCCCACCTGTCCCCCCCAAACTATGCCCATGGAGTCAGCCCAAATTCTTCCTGAGAGCTCTTAGAGGAACCCGTTTGGCAATGGCAGCTGCACCACTCTTTCATTGCTGGGCAGCTCAGAGGAGTGGTGGGAGCCAACAATCTACTCTTCTCTCTCTCCCCTGCTGCTTAACTAGTGTCTGTGGGAGTCCCAGTAGAGAGCTGAGGCCTTGCTTCTCGATAGGATTGTGCTCAGCCTCTGCACACAGTTCCAGCTTGGAGGGGAAGCACCTTGTGACCTCTCTGTGTTTGCATGTTCAGCAGAGGTGAGCCACAATTGAGTCCTCAGTCTTTGTTGCAATAACATTTAAGATGCTTCATTCTAACAAGTACAAAGTGACATCTAAATCATGCACGCTTTTAATAAAGGGCTAGAGATTACTTGGTTCAAGATTTTATTGACAATCTTCATCTGCCTCCTTATTTAAGATGCCTAAATTTACACTTTTCTGCTACTTGACGATTAATCTGTAACAGAGTGGACATTAAGGGCTTTAGTCTGGGAGACACATTTTTCACACTGGATTTTACCTCCTGATTTGTGCAAGACCCGAGTTGTTTCACTTACACCCACTTTTATGGCTTGTTTAACAAATAGACCCACTCACAAATCTGTACAAATGATTTTATTTTATATATTATACTGCTCTTGGTATAGTTTGATTCTGTATTCACGGCTACACTTTCTTCACTGAATTACCCTGTAGAAAGGACAAGAAAAGATCTGCTCTTATTTTCCATGGTTCAGTGGTTAAAGAAAAGGATAAGGAGTCAGAAATTTTAGCTTGTATTCCTGGCTCTACTACTGACTTGTGGGATACCTACCGTAAGGACAAGAGAGATGGACATAAGAATGGCTGAAGTGGATGGAGAGGGAAAACATCAATGTGGGTGTAGTATTGAGAGAGATGGGATCTTGGTTGAAGGAATAGGAAGGATGAAGGGGAAGAATAGGTATGGGAGACTGAATGTTTGAGATAGAGAAAAATAGAGATTGGGGAAAGGAAGTATGCACAGGAAGACCAGATGTAGAAATGGGAAGGAGAGATGAGATCTTTACATTTTTTTCTTTTGAGTGGGAGGAGAGAGAAATCGGTATCTTGGCAATTAGTTTAGTTAAAACTGGTGTACACCCCTGTGTACACACTCTTATTTCAGTCTGAGTGGCTTACTTTGGCTTAGGTCAAACCTGTTGTTAATCAATGTAAGATAAGCTGAATCAAGTCTAGTTTAAAATGAAATCAGACTGTCCACACCACCTTTTCCACTAGTTTAACTAAATAGGTTCTAAATAACACCTTACATTAAACTGAGGTGACTCCCTAAAAAGAAGGAACAGGAGGATAAACTGAGTCAAAATAAATACGCAGGAAAAAATGAAAAGACCTAAACTAACAATGCTGGTATGGAAAAAGACAGAAGAAGCTAAAGAGGAAATGTCCTAAAATGGAGCAATGCAAAGTGTGCCTTTCTGGAGTATGTGTGTGTGATAGAGAGAGAGATTATTCAGTTAGTGTTTAGATCAGTGGTTTTCAACCTGTAGTCTATGGACCCTTGGGGGTCTGCAGACTGTCTAAGATTTCCAATGGGGTCTGCACCTCCATTTGAAATGGAAAAAAAGTTGAAAACCCACTGGTTTAGATCATTACTGTCCCTGTGATTCTCTAGAATATTCCTGTGAAAATGTATTCAAAGTGTGTTTTCTTTACAATGATAGTTTATGAACCTAAACACAAACTGACAGTAATGAGAAAATGGTGTTGCTAAATCTATTTTTATGTAAATTACCATATTTAAAATATTCTGGAAGCTGTAAGGGCACTTAATGAACCTTACCGATATTCTTGTTAGAAATGCCTGACTTAGACCCTGATCTTCTCTTTCAGCCTTGATAATGATCATCCTTTCATAGTTTAATGTGTTTGTTTCCCTTCATGATACTGTAATTATATCTCGCTCCCACCCCAAGCATCTAGCAAACCCAGTTTGAATTAAAAATGAACAAATTTTAGTGTGTTAAATGTAAATCTACCTTCAAGGCTGTTGTTTGTTGTGCATATAGCGGAGGAAATGATGATGTAAGAGGCATAATTTATACCTGTGCCTCCGACTGCCTTGATAGGGACAATTCTGTCAGCATCTCCACAATGAATAATGATATCAGTGCCACTAGTCATATTAAATACCTTTTTGTAGCGGTTCTCTTTCAAAGCAACTTTGGTTACAAGACTTAAATTGCATTGAGTATCAATTTAAAAAATAAAACTTCATTGGGCAAAGAAGAGGGGGAAAGTGAGGTTAAAGTGATCATGTGGCAGTTAAGCAGAAATAATAATTATTAACTCTAAGACCCCAGTCCTGTGAACACTTACACACATGCTTAACTTTAAACATGTAAACAGTTCCCCTGAGATCAAGGGACTACTCATATGCTTAACCATGTCCATAAGTTTGCAGGATAAAGGCCTAACTGACAAGAGTTTATACATAAAATAATATGTTTATCGTCAAACTTTATGGGCTGGAGTGGTCACATTGAAAAATGAGTAGCTGTTTTTCATTTTGTATATAAATAAAGATCATTGCATTTATATTGTATAAGGAAAGAGTATGGAGATAAAATGAAATGTTATGTTTCTGAAGAATTGTTCTTCTAGAAATATACAAATTAAGAGCCAGATGGTGGTGTGAGGCCACAGAATTTCTTGGGGATTAAAGACATGAGGAGAAGCTGCAATGCTTTCCTGGAGGAATTCTGGCTCACTCTGTTCCTTCTGCTACCATGGGTGGTACCATGTCAGGGAACCAGGTCAGATGGGGGTGGGTATAAAGGCTCTGCAGCACTCCCTTTCTCACATTCCTACAGAAGCTCCTGCCTAGGTACACTATGGTGTTATGGCTCCACTGGCTGGAAGGAGGCAAGGATGTGCCTGCAAACCAGTTGGCATTCATATATGTATGGTAATGTGGATAGGGTCAATCTTATGGCTATCCTCTCCCCACCTTTTCTCTGCAAAACTATACCCTTGAACCTCCCCCAGGGGATCTGCCAATGGGGACTGCATAGGAGCATGGGATGAGGCCTAGAATTCTGTTCAGAGACACTGGTCCTGAGCTCGGCATGTCTTGAGAGATACCTGTATCTCAGGTCATCTGTGGGTTTCAAGGACCAACCCTCTTGCCGGTTCCATGAGAGAGAGAGTACACGTGGGTGCGCACACAGACAATTCAGCAGAAACTCCAAACAATATAGCATCTCAGTGTTTCCAAAGCAATATGTTCCATCCATGGCTTTCTCTGTGAAATGTTGCTGTTCTTTTGTATTCAAAGCAAAATCAATAAAATGCCTTTGCTCATAAGAATACTTTTCCCCATGAACATGGAAGTGCACCTTTGAATTCACCAGTCTTTTTTTATTTCTGTTCATTCAGCAGAGTATATTATCACTAAGGTTAATTGAGGACAGGGACTGTAATCGATACAAGAATTGGTTTAATAAGATTATGTTTATTAAATTGATTAAAGAACTGTTTGTCCTTATAATCAACTATGAGAATGTTGTTTCTAGAATTAGAAACGGATTAAGAGACACTCAGCCAAATTAAATGTTTTCTATAACAAGTTTTATTTGCAGTGTGTGCAGTGATGTTCCCCTGCTCCCCACACACACTGTAGAGCAAGGTACATTGGCTCTCATTTACTTAGAAGGATACAATGTCATTGTCCCACTCTAATCTTTCAGCTGGGCAAATGACTGGTCTCTAGTAGTGTGACAGCATGATGATCTGCCAAGTGATTGAATTGCATCAGGAAACCTGGCACCGCTTCCCCATCCTCCACAGAAGAGGAATGGTAAGCAAGCAGAACACAGAGGTGGCCATTATGCCTCTTAAGAATCTGTTATGACTGGCTCTGTCTGCAGAACATGAGGAGTTAAACTCAGCTCTTGGATCCTTCTTTTCCTTTAAATGTCCAATTCTTTTCTGAACCTGCAACCCATTTTGAACAGTGGAGTTTTTAATTGCTACTTAGTCTCTGTGCTGCTCTGACCTATATGCAAACACTGGGGGTGAACTGAAGCTTTGGTATGAAAGCACAGGATATTGACAACTATAGGGTGGGAAACTTGTCTACTCTTATCTAAAAGCTTTTTAAAGTACCATAGTGATCAGGTGAAGGCAAACAAAAAGAGGGAGAATGAAAATTTGCAGGTTATTGAGAGGAGATTTTAATAGCTTTTGTTCATCTTGTGCTGAGAACTCATTTATCTGGTTTTTCCCCAGTTTTCTGCTTTCTTAATTTCATAATCAGCTACAATAAAGTGACTCATTTAAAACTGAAATGTCAACTGTAACTTTTTTCAGTGAAACACTTATTTCTGTTCAGTCCAATGAAAACCCAATAATTGTTTTGGGGATAGAAAGTTGACAGAAAAAATAATTTAGTGGGATATTCTTATTTAGAATGTATGATCAGCATTAATGAGCCAAATCATAAAGGCAGGGAAAGGGAGTAAAGAAATTCTTAGAGAGGCCAGAAAATGTTAAAGGTGAAATTCATCTTAAAAATGCAATCTACTATCTTGAAAGGGGAAATGCAAAGCACAGATCTATATCTATTGGGAGGTATGAACGTGGAAAGAAGGAATACCAATCTAGAGTTGATGATGAACAGCAAATTAGACATGAACTTTCTGTATGATTCAGGGCTGCATCAGCAGAAACATCATGTTAGGGAATGGTTATTTCCAATCTAAAGAGCAATGGTGTGACTACACCTGGAATATTGCATTCAGGTCTGGGATACCACATTACCAGAAATACACTGAAAAACTAGATGGCATTCAGAGAAGAGCAGGGGGCTGAAGAGACTGTCTTATGATGAAAGAGTGACAAAGATAATTGTGCATGGCTAGGTTAGATGTAGAGCTGGCCAGGAAGTGTGGTAGATGAGAAAATTTGAAATGGTAATCAAGGATTCTCAAGCAAGCAAAGAAGTAGAAGAAATTTGTTCTTAAAAATTCGTTGTGAATACTCACTTGAGTAAATAGGGAGACTGTTTTGAAGGTAATCCTATACTAAAGTTTGGAAAGAATGACCATTAGATTTTTCTTTTTAGTAGTAATACCCAGGTACAGTAAGCACTGAATGGCAGCTGAACAATGACAATGGCAAAGATCCTTTAAAATCCTCAGATGTATAGCTCCCATTGACTGTAATGGGTACTGTGTAGCAGCATCCAAAGGCAGAACTTGGCCTTTAGTCACAAATCAATTAAAATGTCATGTCTAAGTAAACCCTTAGTAAGTTTGACATTATTACATTGTTTATACATTCTTGATACATTTAATTAGAAATAATATAATGAGCCTAAGCTTCCAGATATAGGCTATTAGTGCAAACGGAATTCATTAATGGGTGTCTTCTGAACTTTTGGGGTTAGACCTCAAAGCCACTATATGGCTTGAGGGTTTTCATGCTCCCCAGTATTCTGAAGTGTAAAATGCCAGGGGCTGTATGCATTTTAACATACTCTGTGTATGGTCAGCCTCACAAAGTACTCCTAATAGTAGAAACCATTAGACATTTCCTAAGTGTTAGTATGTAGTTACCTCTGTCTCCTTCTCTCGCTACAGGGAAACTGTGGTAGCTCAGGTAGTAGTAACTGTGGGTAAATGCTAATGGCTCTTTAAATTACAATTTATTCTAATGAACAAGACTTTCAAAAGCCCAGAGTCAATGTAAATCAGGGGTCTCAAACACGCAGCCCGCCAAGCTCCCTGCGCCCCTCCTGCCCCTCTGCCTACCCGTGGGATTGCCTCCTGATGCTGCAAGCGCCGCGCTGCTCTCTGAAGCAGCCGGCAGCACACCCCTTCGGGCCGGGGGGAGGGGGAAGGAGGCAGAGGGCTCCGGCATTGCCTCCTGCCAGGCACCGCCCCCCACAGCTCCCATTGGCCGGAAACAGGGAACCGCAGCCAATGGGAGCTTCGTGGGAGGTACCTAGAAGAGCGGCAAGAGTTGCACAAGCAGGGAAGCCTGAGCCCCTCCCCCTCGGGCTGTGGGGACATGGTTCTAGCTGCTTCCTGGAACGGAGCAGCATAGAGCCAGGGCCAAGGCAGGCAGGGAGCCTGCCCTGGCCCCAGTGAGCGCTGCTGCCACCCCGGAGCCGCTCTAGGTAAGCGGCACCAGGCTGGAGCTCACACCCTGAACCCCTCCTGCACCCCCAACTCCCTGCCCTGAGCCCCCTGCCACATCCCACACCCCAACTCCCTGCCCTGAGCCCCCTGCCGCATCCCACACCCCAACTCCCTGCCCTGAGCCCCCTGCCGCATCCCACACCCCAACTCCCTGCCCTGAGCCCCCTGCCGCATCCCGCACCCCTCCTGCACTCCTTGCCCTGAGCCACTTGCTGCACCCTGCACTCCGACCCCCTGCCGCACCTCTCTTGTACCCCACACACCAACTCCCTGCCCTGAGCACCCTGCACACCTCCTGCACCTCAACTCCCTGCCCTCAGCCCCCCCTGCACCCTTTCTGCACCCCCTGGGGGCAGCATTGGGGTGGGGACTTCAGGGAAGGGATTGGAATGGGGCAGGGAAGGGGTGGGGCAGGGAAGGGGCCTAATTGGAAGGGGTGGAGTGGGGGCGGGGCCAGAGGCAGCGGGGGGGGGGAGAGGTCAGTGATGCGGCCCTCGGGCCAATGCACTAGTCCTTATGTGGCCCTCAGGGTCATCTGAGTTTGAGACCCCTGGTGTAAATGCTTCCCAGATGCTGCAGCATGAACAACCGTGAGAGTCAAAGGAGGTCAAGACTGATGATTTGCTGGCTGCTGCAATTTTGTCCACTCATTGTAGGCTCTGTGTTTGTTTCCTAGCTTTTGATGTTTCCTCTCCTATACTCAGTGCTACGCTACTTTTAGTACCTCCTCTCTCTGCTATAAGACTTCTTTCTCATATCTAACCTTCTCCTGTATCCTGATATTAACCTCCAAGTTACTTTTTCTATCCTCTTTAAAATATGCTATGAGCTGCTCTCTTCTCCAAACCCCGATCCATTAACCTCAGAACTATACCTGAACTACCTCTAGACCAACACTACCACTGCCTGTAAATGCATTGCTGTTCTATCGTTGTCATTCTTTTACTACCATTATTGTAAAAGTTTTTTTTCTTTGCTCTTTTATTTCAATGCTGTAATGTAGTTTACCCATTGCAATGTGAGCTATGAGTGAACTAACACTTAAATGTTTTCCTTCCAGCCAGTCTTAAGGGATTAGCTTTTCTGAGAGCACTCAGATCTCTGAAGTTTTAGTTCTACTGGGAAAATCTTGAGCCTATGACTTCCAAATGGGTTTTTAAATTCCTATAAAGTGGTGTTCTCATCTTTAAGATTCTTGGCTTGTTATCTTGTGTCAGAACAAATCTGAGTAGTGAATTTTCTGTTGTTCAAGATGCTTAGATTGTGTCTTAAAAAAAAAAAAGGCCAACCTGAAACATTTTCATTTGTTCTTGTGAAATACACATGAAACATATGCTCATTAGTTACAGGAACTAATTTAAATGATGATGTTTTCAAATGGCCGACATCAAATAAACTTAGGGAGGTAAACATCACTGCAACATGGTAAACAAGCTATGAAGTGCAGCTGAGTGTGAAGATGATTATCAAGGGATAGGGTTTGTGAGTACAGGGCAAGTAAACCAATCTACTTTCAGATAATAATGTAATTTTCTCATGCAGTATGCCAGATTACTTCTCCCTCAGCTCTGCTCTTGCTACTCTCTATTTCAGTAATATCATCCACTTTGTTCACTCAATTCCTGAGCCACTGCTGGCAAATCTTGAAGCCCATCAAACTGTGTGGGTCTGTGTGCATGCTGCTGGTATACTAATGTATTTGGTTGCTGTGAGATGTTCACAAATGCCAGAATAGCCATTGATTTTCTTCAGCAAGCAGAAGCCACTAAAGGGCTTGTAAACCAGAGCACGTGAAATGTAATTAATCCTTCCTCTACTGGTGGAAAAGATTATACATAATGCCACAGTACTTAAAATAACTCTTATTGTATTTTGTTTCATTTTTGGTTTAATTTTCATGTACTTAATAACTAGACAATTAGAGAACAGTTTAACTTACTTGTGGTACTATACATAACATTTTGTAATGTCACTTTTGTAGCAAAAAGTAGGGTACTACCAAATGCATTTATCAGTTTTCCTGAAATTAAATGCATTTCTGCAGCCTGTAAAACTAGGATATTAACTTGATCCATTTTTTTTAAAAGTACTTTTGCTTAATGTTGGCCTTCTGTAGTAATTTTCTATTTATTTAGTGCCTTTCATCTGATGATCTCAAACAGCTGTACAACACCAGATAATCATTATTACAGATAATTGTTGTTGCATCTATTTTACAGATTTGCACTATAAGGCACAGAGAGGTTAATGAAGGAATTAACAGAAACTTGCACAGATGCAAGTGGTCTATTGTGTGCTCCAAACGGGGCCCTGTGTATTTGAGGAAGCTCAGAGCAGTTTTTTAGTCATTCTCAGTTTAGCCTGAGAAGTCTGAAGCTGAGCACTTCAAGGCAATGTGTCCAGGACCAGGTTAAGGTCTGGGCGCTCAACTGGGATTTTGCAAATGCAAGCTGAAGCCTCCTCACTCTTGGCCAGTGATGCTGCTGGCCAAGTCCTGGCAGGGGTATGACTAGGCCATTTGATCTTCACAACCACCTCTCTTGGAAGCCCACTTCACACTGATTCCTCCTAATATTTACGAGTGTTTAGGTGAAAGCAAGATTTTGACATTCATAGAGAAAGGAAGCAGTTTTCAAGGGGGTTTTGAGCTAGGGTTAGGCTCAGGATGGAGGGGTAGGTGCATTAGATTAGTCAGATTTCTGGGAGGGAGCTGCACCAGCTATTGGCTACAGCACAATAGTCAGCCATTCTAAGGTAGTACATGTTGAGTCAAGCAATGGGTAGGAGGAGGTGTGCAAGACTTGCCCTGGTTCAGAAATGGAGGAGATGCCAATCACAGGCGCCGGCCTTCTCCTTGCCCCAGGGGTGCTCAACCCCCGCTCCACCCCAGGCCCCTCCCCCATTACACCCCTTCCCCCAAACCCCCACTCTCACCCTGCCTCTTCCCACCCCGCTCCGCCCCCGCCCTGCCTCTTCCTGCCCAGTTCCGTCCCCCCCCCCCAAGTGCGCCCCATCCCCGCTCCTCCCCCTCTCCCCCAGTGCCTCCTGCATGCTGCCGAACAGCTGATTGTAGTAGGGAGGAGGCACTGGGAGGGAGGGGGAGGAGTTGATTAGTGGGGCTGCCAGTGGGCAGGAGGCACTGGGGGAGAGGGGGGAGTTGGCTGCCAGTCGGTGCTAAGCACCCACTAATTTTTTTCATGGATATTCCAGCCCCAGAGCACCCATGGAATTGGCATCTATGATGCCAATAATCTCAACTCAGCATCTGAGAGCCAAGAAGGACCTTCCTCACTGCAGCTCTGAACCCCTGGATAGCTTCAAACACCTGTTTATTTTTGTTACCTTCCCTGATCCTAAATATGGAATATCCCTGCCCCCCCCCCCCCCCCTGGAATTACAGAGAGCTGTGGCTGAAGCTGAGCAATACTCAGATCTGGGTTGTTAATAGTGGATGCTAAAATGCAATAGTTAAAATTCTCATCTCTGTATGAGGCCAGTACAGACGGACTCATGGCATTAAGGCAGAAAGATTTGAAAATGGTACCAACAATATTTCGAAAAATGATCTGAAACATTTCTGAAATACTTCTGAACTTTATGTGGACTATACAGAAAACAATGGCATGGATGGGACTCTGGGTTTTGTTGGCACTATTTGGGAAGACTTGTACAAGGCACTCATGGTTTCATCATTTGTGTGAAATGCAGCCATTCTAAACACATGCCCATCAAATTTTATATCACACTATCAGGTGTATTCTCTCTGATCAGTGTGAATTTAATATAGGTTTAATCTCCTCCATGCATACATACATCCCTTTGTTTTAGAAAGAAAGCCAGATGATGGATTACAAGAAAAATTTAACACTTGGGTTCATGTGGTTTTTTCCCCCCCAGCTCCATTCATAGTCTACATGCAGTGATTGGTACTATATAAACACCAAATCTAGCTGGCTTTTGTTTAAACAATGCCTTGTGTGAGCCAGAATCTAGGGTGCTTAAATATCGGTGTTCTGAGAACATAGGTTTGGTCCTTAATAACAGGTAGCTGGGGATATAAATATTAATGTATACTTTTTTTGATTCCTAAGGTAATTTCCAGGACACCCATCACGTGAGATCAGATCTGACCAGCACAGTTTGAATTAGACTCAAAATCCTGCCCACAGCACTTCATAATCTTAAGTAGTTAGTGTTGTTAATGCAAACAAACAGCCATATCTGATAGGAACCATTTGCAACGAGCAGAGCAAATATCAGCAAGGAAAGGGTTGCTTCTTTTATACTCACAGTTCATTTCTGTAAATAACTTACTACTGCCTCAGCCCTCCTGAAAGGTCTGTCCAACAACTTTTTGCAAACATTGAATTTTACATGCTCTACAATGCTATGATTGTTCCATCTTATAAAAAGTCACCAAGATGTAAACCGCAGCTTATGGTATTTATTTAGCTTGTAGTTGTCTAGCAGAGTAGCACTTATCCTTTTGGGATCACCGGTTATTTTTGTAAATCTCAGGGGATTATTTTTTATGTTGAGCCTGCAGGGCTCTTTGTTTGAATTCACTCTCTTCAGACTTTGCTTGCCTTGCACTACAGCTTGCGCTGTTTTAATTTAAAACTTTCTGTTCACACAACATGTTGAAAGGTAATGTAGATTAGAATACACTTTAAAGTGGAAAATGAAAAGAAAGTTCTTTATACAAGGAGGTAATTTTGCAGAGCCTAAAAACTACCAGTGGACTGTGTAGCTAATGTTTTATAGTCTAACTCTACCACAGAATGATAGGTAGGCAATGCTTGCCCCGTATTGGCTCAGTGGTAAATGATTTCACTTCATTAGGCGAGATTCCTTTATTCCAAGCTCTGCAAGCCAAAGAAAAAGTCAGTCCTCAATCACTATGGAGATTTTTTCTCCTTGTTCTTCATTCACTCTGTGAAAAATAAGTCTGTTTGAGAGCACACAGCAGTGTAATTAACTCTATGGAGCAGCTGTCATAGGGGGTTTGCTATAAGAAATCATATTAGCCTTCCTTTTAAACTTGCTGAAGGTAATAAGTCATTCCTGACATTGACAATTCGTACAATAAAATGTCTCTGTTCAGAAAGCAACACTGAGCATGACAAATAATTAATATTGAACATGTAAATGACACAAATGAGGTCCATTTTTAAAGGTGACCTCCAAAGAAATAAGAAATGGGCTTGTGGCCTCCCCCCCCCCCCTTTTTTTTTTTTACTACTTGGTGACGTATAACAAAGGTCCTAAAAATTTGGAGGCAGAAGGTTTTTTAATAGGACTTTTTTTTTCCTGCTTGATTTTTACAGTAGAAATGGATATCTCGTCTTCCCCAGCAAATATCATAATGACTGGGAATTATAATAGAGCACAAGAAAACTTATGGAAATGGCTACCTAGCAAGAGATGAGAGTGACAGCTGGGTAACTGAGACGGGAATAGATATTTAGTCAAACTCTGCATTTTTTTGTTTGTGCGTGTGTTTGCTAACACCTACAGTTAAGGTACAATTTAGTAGAGCTGATCAGGAATTCTTGGATTAAATGTTTTTTTCATAGGAAAATGTTGACTATTGAAAATTGTGAGGGTTTGTTTTTGGGATATATCAGTTTTTACAAAATGTTCTCAGGTCTGGGATGTAATATTGGGCAGGGGGGACTCCCCAGAACAGCACATACACCAGAATAGTCAATAGCCTAGTGTCCAGGGCACACATTTTTGAAGCCCATGTTGAAGTCTCTGCTCCAATTCAGGCACAGCAGGGATTTGAACTTGGCCCCCTACATCTCAAGTGAATGCTGTAACCACCAGCTAATTGGCTACTCTGAGCAGGTTCTGTTTTGCTGCAAAACATTTCAAAAGGTCTTGGTTGTACCTCACTGGCATAAAAACAAATGTTGAAACCTCCTAAATTTTTGTGAAATGGAATTCTTAATTTCTAGTCCGCCCTAGGTTAAGAATTCTTTTCAGGAACATGCAGGACATACTTCAGGAAAACCTGAGAAGACATGATTGCTGCTATTAACCTACAATGACCTAGGACTTGCCTACCTGAGAGATCACTTCCCTCCCAGCAATGTACTGCTGCAGATGAGGTTGGCTGGACCCCTTTGATATGAAGAGAGAGGGGTCTGCCAGCATAGTGTTCTCCATGAGAGCTACAGTGGTTGAAATAACCAGAATCTGACATTCCAGGCATGCCACAAAACCCTGATGATTAGGTGAGGAGGGGTGAAGGAAAGAGAAGTGTTGCTGCTTTCAAAGATGAATGCTTTGTAGCTCCTATAGTATTGTGTTCTAAACACGTATCAAAGATGCCAGGGCTTTGGGTGGGAAGCATTTGGTGTGGAATGTTTTTAGATAAATAAGCAAATATGTTTTAAAAAGCAAAGCCACAAAGGCACAAGCCCTTTTTAAAAAATCTTTTGCTGGTCACCTTGAAGTCTTGAGAACAATCCTCGGATTTCATTCAGCCTCATCTACCTTACCTCAGACTGTTGACATCTTGTCTACACTTGCAGCAGCATGTAGGATATGTGTACCTGCATGCCACAATGAAAGACAGGTTGCATCCACTCTCTCTGGAGCGTAGCTAGGAGCAGCAGTGAAAAGCTCCAGTGCGGAAAGGCAAAGGGGAAAGGCTGTTTAAGTAGGGAGGCAGCAGGACATTGCTAAAACTAGCAGTGTAGATGTGGCATGTGGAGAGCTGTGTAGGGTATATACCCTAAGATTCAGATGTGCAGGGCGACCTACTCTACTGGCCTAAGCCATGCCTCACCATCTACACTACTTTTTATTCCTGTGCTAGCTGGGTGTGCAGTGTCTGGACTCTACATGCCACTGTAAGTATAGACCTATGGGGAGAGGTTACAGCATGTTTGTGCTTGATACAGCCACAGTAGGGTGAAACATTGTAAGGTAGATGGGACCTAATATTATCCCTGTAACCATAGTCAGGTTAAACTCCAGTCTCAATCACAAATGATTGCCACAAACCTGAATTCAACTTGTCCTTGTCTTCACTGACTTGTCAGTTGAGGTCACCATAATCTTAGTTAACTCAGTTCTTCAGTGTTGTGCTCACATGGTAAAATTTTTTAGTAAAGACCTGCTCTGAGAAGTTAAAGCTATACTATTCCATTGGTGCTGTGCTATCCAGTCCCCAAACTGGAGGAGGGTTGGAAGGGGGGTGAAAGTGGTTCTGTACATAAAATTTGGCTACGTTCTCTGATTACATCAGTTGTATTTTCCCCTAAATAGTCTCAATGTCCTTCACATTTTGTCTAATTTTGCTTTAATTTTACATAAATATTTACCTCAGTTTGCCTGATTTCTTTCTTTTTCTTTTTAAAGTTAACACTCATTCAGATCTCTGTGATAGTACCCCCTCTGACAAAATACTGCTATAACTTGCCCCACAGTTGGTTTCAACTCTATACCCTTCTTTAGACAACACCTCCTTAAAATACTCATGACACCAGCATGTCATGGTTAGGGCTGTAATGAGCATGGAGTGTATCATTGAAAGTCTAATTCTGCCCAATCTCACCTCCCAGTTTATACTATTTTAGAAGTGTTATTTCAGCTGGATGATCATTTTGTAACCTTCAGCTTACTGCTGGGTGACTTCTTCAGAAAGGGAATTACCAATGCATTAAATTTGAATTAGCTCTCAGAAATCATGCAGATGTGTGCACAGAACATTATAGCAATACTGTCTCCAAGGCACAGCAGAATTGCTTTTATGCAGTTTTAAAGAATCACTTGAGCAACCCTTAAATTGCACACATGATGAAGCTGAGCCAGCATCTTTACTTAAACACACATGTGCGCGAGCACGCACACACCAGAGCAAATACAGCATTGACAGTTGTCTTTCAGGGAAACTTGATCACAAATTGACTGCTGCTGAGTGGGCCATCTAGGCTCAGACCTGCTACACTGGAGAGCACTGGCACACATACGGCAGAAGTGTCACTTAGACTAATGATTATGAATTATGCAGAGGGTCACATCCTCTTAGTTACAAGTCATCTCCGCGGTTTCCTTCTAGACTGCCTAGCCTAGTTCAAGTTTTTTTTCCCTTTTGTGCCACTAGCAAATAACACACAGAATAGATGCTCAAACCTGCATTTATTGACATTTTATTTTCCCTCCATAACTCCAAGCTGGCAAAATGACTGAACAGTTTAAAAAAACCCTGCCATTGGTGGATTAGATTAGGAAAAGATTTCCACATTCCACTAAATCATTTAGGAGAAATAGTACAATAGGAATCCGTGGAAACCATGGAACTTGGGGTTTCTTACAGATTTTGCCATATATCTCAGACTCTAAGCTTTCTTGTAAAAAGATTAACTCTTACATCCTTCTGACTGGAAAGGTAACAGTTTGCCTTTTTGGAGCCACTAAAACAATAGTATTCCTCTTAGTGGGGTATTAACCTCAAAAAAGTAACTAGCACCATGTTTAAATTGAAATGTTAGCACTGTTATCAGATCTATTGCTGTGTGTCGTACTGAATATGTACCGCAAACACATTTATCCAGCATGGGCAGGTGTATCTTCTATGTCCTGATTTGCAATGGCAACGCACCATATTCTGACAGCAACAACTAGGCAATAATCTGACAGTCACAGATTGAGGTACACTGGAGGGTCACGTGTAAACAGGAAGCCCTTTACCTGCACTAGGACAGAATCTGCTTTCCAGTGGGACACTAAGTGTATGTCCTGGCCCCAAATGGAATGTTTCTGGATGGGACGATACCCTCACTCCCTTGCATGCTGAGATTTCTGTAGCAGAAGGTATTCTTGCTACAAGTGTAGCAAGGCCTACCCACCTCAAGCATTTGACAGGCAATAATGCCTCCTCCCATCCCCTGGGGAGGCTCGGCCTTATAGCTGAAGGCATAATTTGCACTTCAGCTTTAAGGAAAGTTTCCCAAATCCTATGTAATTTTCTGTGCATTTCTAATGGCTTTTTGTTTCCATTTACAACTTTTATTTTGTTGTTCAGGAGGTGATTAAATGTTCCTTACTGTGGTTTCAAGAAAAGGAAACAAACCCCTTTTCCCCTTCAAGTTTGCAGCCCTCAAAAGATATGCACAGATTTTGGAAGGAAACTTTTGTAGATTTTGCTAAAATTCATCTTATGTGTACGTTGCCCATTTATATATAAGATCAGAAAGTCCAATTTATTTTCTGTATGAGAAACATCATCATCTATTTTTCTCTGACATTTGCTTTGTAAAGACATGAATTCACTGTTTGCACTCCAGCAACCTTGCTGACAAGAGGGTGGGATGTCTTTATAAAAATTTGAACAGATTGTCTCGTATGTAGCAATAACTTTCGACTGCTTGTTCATAGCTTGCTACCTATATTGCTTCTTGTCATCATGGAGCCAGATTTAAAGTGAATACCCAGGTCCAAAATGATTTATATCACATTTTAGATTTATTAAGGCAAAGGTTCTCCCCTATAATAGTGAAAAAATAAGGGGAGGAGGGGGAGGAGAAAGGCTGGCTGTGTTTGCTTATTTGATTTATAAAACAAAGATTCACCCAGAGACCCTAAGTACAAAGTTAAAAATACAAAGAAGTGCAGCAGTTCACACACTGAGTCTATGTCAAATAAAGAGCTCCCTAATATCCCAAAGAGAAGAACCTCAAATCCCCTCTGGCAACACCTGTTTCAGTAGATAAACTTTGCAGTGTGCCCTGAAGATCAAGAAATTTTGGCTGCATTGGGTCACTGCAGGGAGTATGTTCAAATGCTGAGAACTTCTAGCCCTTACACTTACATTTTGGGACCGTTAGCCTGAATACCGCATCCAATCTCAACTGTAAGGACAGAACAAGAGGAGAGAGACGGCCTTTAAGAACCTGTGTACTCTAGGGAAACTTTCTAAAACCACATTACTGTTGTGAACACTAGTTCAGCCGGGTGTGGAACTGCTCTGAGCAAGGTTACATAAGACCGTGTTAAAGATGATGGTGACAACCAGCAGCCCACCTATAATGTAGGCCTCCCAATTATCTTACTGTAGACGGGGACTATGGCAGACAGAATCAAAACCATTTAAATTTTCTGAATTATGATTATTTATTTGTTTCTGGCATGGATTTCCAAATAAAAGAGCAACAAGGAGTCAGGTGGCACCTTAAAGACTAACAGATTTATTTGGGCATAAGCTTTCGTGGGTAAAAACCTCACTTCTTCGGATAATCTAAGACAGACCGACAATGGGAAAAGATAAGTGATACAATATATAAGTAAAGAGGCAAGTCTGGTAATTTGCTATTTAAGTGACTGTTTAAGCTTATTAATAAGGTTATCAATTTTCTCCTTTGGTATCTAAGCCAACCATAATCAGCCAGTTAATTTCTTGTAGGCACCATCTGGAAAGAAATCAGAAGCCAATGCAGATTATGGAGTGCAGGTGTCCTCTGCTCTCTGAGTGAAACACAGCTAGGTAACTTAGCCCTGGCATTTTGTACTCTGTTTTTTAAGTAGCCTTAAGGATTAGGCTGAGCAGAGCATATTGCAGTAATCCATATTGGATCTTACAAAGATGTAGATAACTGCAGAGAGGTCCACCTCCAAGAGAAAAGTCACAATATTTTGGCTACTGGGGATCCTCGACTATCTGAATCCCCCTGGATTGTGCACATTACTCATAATAGGTGGACAAACCCCCCTCTACTAAAAGGGCCAATATCATCTCTAATTTCCTCCAAATGTTCCCCTAACTGGCATCATAGTCATTTATTCTAGACTGAGCTTCAGATCTGATTAAAAGGAGCGCTATCAGCATATTGATGGCACTGCTGCCAGCGTGTGTGTGGGAAATGATACACAAATTCATATTTTAGTTATGAAGTGACAACCATCATATATAAATGCAGATAGAGCATATGATGGGATAGTGAGGTGCCGTTCACTATACTTTTAATAAGAGTTAGTGTGAGCAAGTTGTAGCCAGTTTGAGGAGAAACATTCTTGATCTCAGAACAAAAGATTCATATTTGTTTTGTAACATGTTATGTGCACTGACTTTCTCTGATCTGTTTATTTTCATGCAATGAATCATGCTTATCCAGCAAGAGAATCGAGGGAGATGATAATTTAATAACAAAGCTAAATCAGAACTGTGTCAGCACTCTGGATGTAAATTTGAGAACAAACACTTTTTGAACAATACGACCCATTATGAAAAATACAAAATTATTCGCAAACCAGACTATCCCTAGCCATTCATTTCCATTTGACATATGTGTATGATCAAAATGTAGTCCTAGTAAAATGCTACCTTTTCCTTTACTGACATGATACAAAACTTGAAATCTTAAAGGAAAAGAGATCCTGTTTGCAGGGAGATGAATTTAGGTGGTCTAATATGTCTCTTCCTTCTCCAGCTCCTATGGTTCTGTGATGATTGGCAAGTAGTGTAGGCCTCAAAATGTAGGGTTTGTTTTTTAAGTGTTTATTTTGGATTTTCACATTGTCTACTGGAAACACAAACAAAATGGTACTGTTCAGGAATCTTAAATTATGCCTCACCATCCCTCTTCCCAAAATAATCTAGCCTTCCATGGGAGCTCAAAGGGAAAGAGGGAGCAAGGAGCCTTCTCTTCCCTTGCACCAATGTGCAGGGACTGGGAACAATCACAAGCTTTGCACACTGATCACAAGGGTTGGGCAATCCTGGGACTGGGAACCATCACAAGCTTTGCACACTGATCACAAGGGTTGGGCAATCCTGGGACTGGGAACCATCACAAGCTTTGCACACTGATCACAAGGGTTGGGCAAGTCTTGCACTGGGAATGGAGCTAGACTGGCCAGCAGAGCTCAGCTACCCCAGGTAGGGTACACGCTATCTCGTGTTATAGGGTGGTAGAATTCATGCTGTGGGGGATGGTCCCCCCACACCACCTGGAGGAATTCCGACTTAGTCTGCTGTGTGCAGTTTTGCTGCGTGACCCCTTCACACATCCCTCCCAATCCCATTTCTGCTATGGCTTAAATCCACAAGGTAGCCATAAAGCTATCAAAGGAGGGTCTTGGAAATACTGCACACTTGGTGCATCTTGGAGGACAATTCTTAACAGGTGGACGAGGCAGCTGGAGCCCAATCCCAGACAGTCAGCAGGTGCATAAAGCAGCAGGAGGGCAACACCAGATGCTCAGCAGGTGGAGAGGGCAGCAGGAGGGCAATGTTACTTTGTACTCTACTTGACATTAATTACACTTGTTGGAATCCTGCATGTCTTCAAAAACGTCATAAAAGTGTTAAATTGCAAATGGCGTTGGTTTAAATTCTGGAAACACTAGGTTTTTTTTAAACAAGTGAAGATGTGGAGTGAAACTTAACATTAAGCAAAAAAGCATCCTTCTCCAGTCCTACACCATAAAATAAGGTTTAGATTTAGTTTTATACAAAGGTGTGAGCTGCAGTTTTAATTTGCCCTGATTCATCCTGGCCTTCTAGGAAACCTTTAGCTACATTAATAAAATATTGGATTTTTTAATTGTTGCTTTGCATTGAGCAGAAGTGTGCACTGGGGTCTCAGTGATGCCTAGGTATTCATAGATAGTTTAGAACCCAGTAGCACTTCCAGATATTCCTTTCTATTTCCATTATCTTTTATTATCCACCATATAGTGCATTCACTTAGCTTTGTTAGGCCCCTTTGGAGTTCTCTTCTCTTCTCTAGTTGACTAACTTAAATAATTTTGTGTCCTCTGCAGATTTTCCCACCTCACTGTTCATCCTTTTCCCCTAAAACATCAATAAATACAGTAAACTCTAATCATACTACAGAAACCTAGAGATCCCCTTTGTAAGCCTTCTGTCGTGTTGAAAACTGACCATTTATTCCTACTCTTTGTTTTCTGTTAATCAGTTTCTAATTCATGACAGTCCTTTAACTCTCACCCCATTACTACGTAGTTTCCTCAATGGCCTCTGGCAAGGTATTTTGTCAAAGGCTGTTTCGAAGTCCAAATACACTATATCTATAGTTATTATATCTATTTTATTTCAACTATTTTGTTGCCATGCTCAAAGAATTCTACCAGATGAGATGAGCATGATTTTCCTTAACTGATCTTCTTTAGCTGGTTTGCCCAGCTCATCTTGTTCAGCTCACTATTGTAAATTCCATTTTTAATTGTTGTTCCATCCATTTTCCTGGCACAGAAGTAAGGTTCACTGGTCTGTAATTCTCAGGAATGGATTACCTCTAGTTATGTTAAGTATAGCATTTGCTAACTTCTAGGGGATGCAGTCTGGAAACCTAGTGGAGCCATCAGTTCCATGGGAATACCTGGCTCCTTACCCATGTATGCTGGACTCCTCAGTGCTTCTGCTTTGAACCCTCCTCCTGCTATCAGCACAACTCCCCGAGTATCTGTGTTGCAAATGGCTTTTCCATTCGTGCCTGTAGTTTACCATTTGTTCTCTGTTTCCCAAATGGAGGTATAAGGCAGAGGAGAAGTTATAGTGCTAGGAATATTAATTACTCAGCAGTTTTCTGCTAGATCTGAAGGGGAGGATGCACTGGAGCAATGGTGGATTTAAGTTCATGCAGCCTGAGAAGTCCATTGGTTCTGCTTTTCCAGAGACCGCTTATCATTTATACGCATGACTTACCACCCAGAACACTGTCATTGCTTCCCTATCCAAGGTTCTGTTTTACTCTGGTTCCATTGAACGATAACAGAGAATGAATTCCTTAACTCTCCTTCACTGCTCATTGTTTAAAAACTGCACAATGGCATCACCTCATGCCTTCCTGGCCCATATAAGGGTTGTCACATTGTCTGGAGTCATTCATGACCATGAGTGCCAACCTCAGGGCAGACACCCCAAATGGGTTTTATGTTCTATCATTAGATTTCACCAACCCAGTAACAAATGTGAACTCCTGAAGCACTATAACAGTCATGGAGTCAGACAGTCTATTTTGCAAGCCAGGCAAGCTGAACTTAGTGATAGTTGGTTGCTATACACCAAAGATCACAAAAAATTCAGATTGTTTCCAGTCCCAAGAGAGCAGTCACTTATCCCAGGTCAATTTGCACTTCAAAGCTCACCCCAAAGACAATGCTTGTAGCAAATCCTATATTAAACTAACTAAGGATTTATTAACTAAGAAAAAGCTAGTTACTGTAAAAAGTTATTTACAGGCTAAAGCAGGCAAATACACACAAATGAGTTAGCCTATGGTTGTAAAAGATCACAGAGCTGTAGTTGTCTGTCAGCAATGAATGTCTTTTAGGGCTAACCCAAGTTGACTTTGGGGATCTCTGCTTGTTTCCTAGCTCCAACCCAGTGAGACTCCAAACAGCAAAGAGATGAAAAATTTTCATGTCAGCTTGAATTCTGGAAGAAGGAAATAAAGATAGTTGATAAAATGAGTCCTTTTGCACATAGCCTGTGCAGGGGTAATTAGCAAAGTCTTTGTATTGTGATGTTCCACAATCGCCATTTCATTTTGATAGTCCTTCCTGATGTCCAAGAGATAATGCTTTTCATAAGGATTAAGCACTAGGTAAAGTTTGTTTGTTTGTTTGTTTGGTAAGATACATAGTTCAGAACAAACATTTTGCAGCTATATGACAAGCATTACCTTATAGCATGGGATACAGACATTATAATTTTAATGCAGAAAATTACAAACATTTCATAAAATCTCATCGCATCCTTATCAGTTCAATTCCCATCTTAACCATACTAACACACCGGTGAGCTGGACTAGACGCCTAAAGCCTTGGCAAGAGCTGGTGCCTGGTTTGCCAGCATCACGGGTGTTCCAGGAAATGCCAAACTTCATAAACAAATGGTGACTAGGAGCGATAACAGGCAGGTAGTGACAAGGGGGCTTTATAAATATGCAGAATTGGGAAACTCATTCTGGGTGAGAAAGTAGCTGGATGGGGTGGCTTATATTACTTTATATAGTGCCCTAAAAACAGATCCAGTCCAACATGGAGAAAGGATGCGCCCACCATGCTCCATTTCTACCCCCACAATGCCCCGTACTAAACAGCAAAGCCCTGACCAGGTGGAGCTGTAATAGAGGAGCCTGTATTGGCTCCCAGGGATAATGGAGAATAAAGCACATCTTCATCCCCCCTTTTTGGGCCTCTATCTCAGTTCTCTTACTACAGGGGTTCTCAAACTGGGGGTCGGGACCCCTCAGGGGGTCGCAAGGTTATTACATGGGGGGTCGCAAGCTGTCAACCTCCACCCCAAACCCCACTTTGCCTCCAGCATTTATAATGGTGTTAAATATATTTAAAAGTGTTTTTAATTTATAAGGGGGGGTCACACTCAGAGACTTGCTATGTGAAAGGGGTCACCAGTAAAAAAAGTTTGAGAGCCACTGTCTTACTATCAGCTGTTACCAAGAAGTTAAAAAAAAAAATTCACTGAATTGTTTCTGCAAGTTAAAGAATAAAACATGATGCATCCCATTTGGATACATGGTTTATTTTCCTCTTACCTAGATAAGGCTCCCAGTTTGCCTTTACCTAGCTCAACAATGTTTGACCTGAAACACTGTCTGTTTCTATCTAGCTTTGGTAAAGGGCGGTGCTGGGTTTCTCTCCCTCTTTCCCCAATCAATACTTTATGTTCTGAACAGAAGAATCATGATTCCATCTTTTTTTAAACAATCTGGAGGATGGAGGTTTCACAGTCCTTCTAAGATTTCATTTGTGTATATCAGATGGTTTTACTCAGTTCTCTAAACCAGCAGATCCCTTTTATTAAGACCACTTAAAATTAGCCTTTTAGGAGCCAGTGCTGATTGATAGTACATACAGTAAGAGATTTGAGTGTTTGCCTGCCTGATACAAAATGGCCATAATATTTAATTTTACTTAGCACGTCTAAAACATCTTTCATCCAAGGATTTAAAACCTTTTACAAACTAAGCCTCAGAACATCCCATGTGTGGTAGGTAATGGATGGAGAGAGATTATGTCAATTCAGCCATTTCTGGGATGGATTACAGCAGCTGTTTGGCAGCGCTTTGTAACACTACAGCACATTTTAGGGCAGATAGTGAGAAGAGCCATATTCAATTGAAACTGCAGGGCCAATGGAAGTAGGTGCTCTGAATAATGTAGTTACTCAAGCTGGTGATTGGCCAGGATATGAGGCTTTAACAATACCTTAGAGATACATTAAGGCTGGATCTACCAAAATTTTAGTCTTCCCAAAGAACTTCAGGGGAACCCCTGAATCAATACTTTATCCCAACCTCACTAGATAGACTTTTGTATACTTCCCACACCTCAGTGCATGTGCAACTCCCAAATGTCACACCTTGACCCACTCAAGAAAACAGAATAATCTGTTTGCTGCAGCCTTATCTGCTGTATCGATTCACTATTCTGCCTGTGTCCCATTTGTGTGTGGTATTGAAAACTATGTCAAAATTATAAGCTGTCAACCTAATTTGTAAAGGAGTTCCTGGTCCTGCTTGCAGGCACAGGGCCTCTGCAAGGAAACGTGCAACCAGTCAATCTGCAGAGCGCCAACCTAAAATAAGGTGGGTTGAGCTGTACCTCGCTCTTTTAGGGAGCAGCCTGCTTCACGTGTGTCTGTTTTTTGGGCTCTGATGAGTTCTGAATTCTAAGACACAAAGTGATGTTGCAACCTTCCAGCAAGAGTATTTGTTTTTCATCTAACTTCTCTGTGTATGCTTCAAACATAACATCATTGACCATAGAACTCATATCCAAATGGTTCGGTAATGCTTCTTTATTTTCCCCCATAGTCTGTTACTACTTTAGAAAGGGCCAATGGATTGCTCATGACTAGTAGCCAGGACGTAATTCAGGGCAACAGCTGTATTTTATACAGTGCCGAGCACACTATTGGCACATAAATAATAAGTACCGGCCAGCTTGTGCCTATATCTCTGCACATCAAGGGTTCCTTTCTAGGTGTGGCTCTGACCCCAGGCATGCAGGAAGTGTTCAGCTGCCTCCATAACATTGTGCATTTGGACTTAGAGGTGGGCTTTTTATAGATTCATAGATTCTAGGACTGGAAGGGACCTCGAGAGGTCATTGAGTCCAGTCCCCTGCCCTCATGGCAGGACCAAATACTGTCTAGACCATCCCTGATAGACATTTATCTAACCTACTCTTAAATATCTCCAGAGATGGAGATTCCACAACCTCCCCAGGCAATTTATTCCAGTGTTTAACCACCCTGACAGTTAGGAACTTTTTCCTAATGTCCAACCTAAACCTCCCTGGCTGCAGTTTAAGCCCATTGCTTCTTGTTCTATCCTTAGAGGCTAAGGTGAACAAGTTTTCTCCCTCCTCCTTATGGCACCCTTTTAGATACCTGAAAACTGCTATCATGTCCCCTCTCAGTCTTCTCTTTTCCAAACTAAACAAACCCAATTCTTTCAGCCTTCCTTCATAGGTCATGTTCTCAAGACCTTTAATCATTCTTGTTGCTCTTCTCTGCTCTTTACGGGTCCAGACGTGTAGATGTGAGAAGGTGTAATAAGGTCTCACATTGTCTGCCTGGCATCCTGTGGAGAGTCCATGGTAAAATCAATATAGCCTGAGGCTCTGTATTGAGGGATCCCTTCTTCCCCCTTAAGCTTTAATATGGACAAGGCCTTTGATAAATGGCTCTGGAGGTCAAACAGGAGGAGTGCGCCTTCAGTTTTGAAAGTTGCAGGTAAACTCTGGTCTTATTCTGACTCCTATCATACATTTATGTGAAATCCACATCTAAGACATAACCACCCAGCAAAATGGTGACCAGCCAGTGCAGCTATTTTCTATTGAAACATTAAACATATGTGATAAATTACATCTGCAAAAGATTTGTTTCATATGTCAAGCACATGTTACTTCTAAATCAAATGCTAAAACATGCCTAGTTTAGTCAAAATTGAACAGAATGCTGTAATTTATAATCTTGAAGCACACTGCAGCGAAAAATGAAAGCAGACTATTAAAATTTAATGCCTGTTCGGCACTCTGTGTAGTGCATCTCTGGCATGTTTGATTCAGTGTGGTGTTTCTCACACCATTGTATGCACACAGAAAGTCAGTTTGTTTACCACCATTTGTGAAAACAACCTGAAAAAAATCATTTTAGCTGTTTAAAGCTGCCATCAGGTTGGAAATTATTATGAGCACTGATACTCATGGCAGAGGTTTTCTCCTCCCTTCCCCCCATCAACTTGCTTTTAACAATTGTCTGTTGTTCTTCAAGCTGGCTCCCTGCAGTACAGTTGCTAGCAAATATTCATTGGGGTGTCATCTCTGTTTAAAGTCTCATCCTACACACCTATTCATCTGTGTTAAATGAACAGCAGCATCAGCTCAAATTAAGCTGGCATGAAAACAGCCACTGTTAATAATTTCTGCTGTGATTCAACTTAGCTTTGGATAACAGGTGAAGATGTTTCATAACTGAGGCAATTACAGCTCTGTAAGCTCTTTCCGGCTGCCTGTTTAATCAGAGGAATGGAATACTACAGCTCCTGGTGCATGTGGAATGGTCTGGGCCCAACCGCCATCAGACCACATTTGTTATCTGCTAGATTGAACAGGCTGCCTGGCAGGGACAGATGCTTAGTGCAGTGATTAGAATGTAAAGCATTTGGAAAGGCTGAGGAAATTGAAGTGAATGTACTTTATCTAAACTTACTACAGACCTTTCCAGTCAGATAAAAATCTTATAAACCAACATTCTCTTGATTGGAATAGAAACTTTATATACACACACAGATGCGTGCGTACACACACACACACACACACACACACACAGAAACATGGTCTCTATGTGTACACACACACAATGTTTACGTGGAGCTAAAAAGAGATCAAATCAATGGTGAAATCATTTCATATATGAGAAAAATCCTATTTACAGATGGTCAATAAAATGTTTCTTTTGAGATTATAATCAGGTGCGCTGACTTAGTGAGCTGTTTAACAGATGTTAATTAAAATGTCGGAGAAAAAAGAAATAGCAAGATGGGTGGAAATTAATAACTAGCAAAGTACAGATGAAGTTTGTGCTCTCATAAGAGAAGCGATACATTCGTTTGAAGGATCTTTGGTAATTTTTTTAAAAATTAAAGAACAATGTATTTCCATCTAATGAGAATGCTGTTGTGCTATTTAAGTGGTCTTTCGTGTCAACACCACATTGTTCAAACTATATTAAAAACAGTCATATACTTTATTGTGTGGATTTTCAGATGGTTCATTTTGAGCCAAATATTTTTTCCTTCAGAGCTGAAAAGAAAACCAAGTAACCTAATTGAATTTTTATACATTATGATTTCCAGAAATGTAATTCTTAATGGTTTCTGATGTGCCTAAAGGCATGAATCTTAAACTACTTTTTTTAGAAATGGGCTTGGGAAAAACTGAAAAACATGTTGGATATAGCTTTTTCCCCCTCACGTTGCAAATACTAAATTTCTATTGTATGTATTAACCTACTTGGAGTATAGTGCTGTAATGTTTTCATGAAAATGTTTGTAATAATCAACATATATTTCAGAAGCAATTGATTACAGTTCCACGGTATCTGCAAAATGTGTAGTGTGCATGGCTTTTCAGAAAGAATAGGCATATCTGCTTACTTTTCAAAGCAGACTGTTAGTAGGTTTGAAATATTTGTGGTTCCTTTACACAGAAGGTAAAATTTAGAGTGACCTATTTCCAAATTCCCTTTTTTTCAGAGTAGTATATATAGAAAGATTCTTCTTTCAGTTAAGAGTACATATTTTTGAAATTACCTAACACCATCTGACAGATAAAAATGGTTGTGGGCTTCAATCCATATTCAAATCCTAATCTGACCAGCAAGTAATTGTTTAATTTAGTTTTGACAGTCCTCCATCTATTGTTGCCTTGGAATATACTCTGCATACTGTATCTTCCCCCTGACAATTACTCCTGTTCCTTATCCTTGAAGCTTTTAAAGCTCTGTGTAACATTAGCCTATCTAGCCTAGTGAAAATGTCTTTACAGATTAGTGTAATGTTAATACTACTAGCTCCCTGCTTTTGACCTGAAGTGGAATATATTGCACTGCTGGAACAGATGGAATCAGAGCTTCATTGGGAAACAGAGATTGGTTGGCTGCCTGCCAAAAGCTCAGTGCCGGAGGCTGTATGATCTCCAGCTAAGGAAAGCAGCCTTGAATCTATTCTGTGCTCTTAGAGAGAAAAAAAAGTGTCATAAGTTTGCATTGAATTGAAATATGATTGTTAAGGTTGTTCATCTATAGATGTTTACTCAGCATTTTAAAAGTAATTGAATCTTTTGGTGCACAATGAAGGCATCTTCACTGTGTTTTGCTAAAAGAACTGAGAAAAAAGTGAGAGAGGAAAAATCCTCAACTCCAATTAACCTTCTGCATAAGCACTGATATACCAATCAGAATAATACAAGTAATATTCATACAGCTTACTGAACTAAAAAAACCCTCACTCCCTTTCGCAGCAAAGTGCACAGAGATTCCAATGAGAACTATCTCCTTAAACATCTTGGGTTATATACTAAAGCTATATAGCCTCTACGGTATTGAAAAATATAAAGGGACAAATCATTAGAAAATATACATCCTCTATTATATGCTGTTTAAATACATGAACTGCATTATCACAAGCACACCAGCTTTCATTTTATGTATATTATGAGAACAAAAGGATCTCTAATTTGGTACATATTTAATATTAATCTGTCACATCACATTTCTACATTTATTGCAGTTATATTTTCCCTCTCAAGTACTGCATTTCTACAGCAGTAAAACATATGCTGTTTTCTGCCTAAGTAGATGGGTAATATAAGCTGTGATGTGGAGAGTATTTTTTTTCTTTATATCCTTTCATTTTTGAGGGTGTAGTTGCAGAAACATATATGTGCTTTTATCTGTGATAAGAACTACCATCTGGTAGCTAAATGTGCACAGCTTATTGCTTGGAGTGCTTATACATATTGTGAAAACACACAGCTTTTGTGTATGTTAAGAATATGTGTAGGCAGTATCCTAATAAACCCACATATTAGCTACTTGAATGTTTCAAATGGATGTAAAAGATAACTAATTCTAGACAAGAGGGATTAGGGCTGGCACATTGCCAAAAGTGTATATATGCCAATAGTACAATTGTGACCTTTTAATATCACGTTGTTTTCAACCTCTTCCAGCAGATAAATTGTTTAGGGGGAAAATGGAACCTCTTTGACAAGGAAAAGGCCTTTGTTACATTCAAGAAGTTGAAGCTTTCATCCTTAGTATACCAATTCACAAAGTTGTGCAGTGAATGTGTGTGAGCAGAGAGAGAGACAGAACATATAAATTTGAGTTACTTTGACCTTTAATCCAGGAGACCAAGAAGAGAAATGCACTAGGAAGGTTGGTTTGTTGCTGTCTAGAGACTGATAAGCTGTAATAAAGGTGCACTCAGTTGCAATTCATCTAAAGCTTCCATTGCTATAGTCCTCTTTTTTCGATTTTTGTTACCTCAAGTACTTATCTAAATCCCTTTCAGTGCCAGCTTGAATGCACTTTGTATTCTCTCCAACTGTGACTGGTGCTGTCTGTGTGCGTCAGTGTGCTTCAGCATACACTCTTCCCCTTGTTTGACAAGAACCAGTGCCAACACCTAATTAAGGATAAACCACAGAGCTCTCTGCTCTATCTTTGTCAATTGCTACCTTCCTATCTTTCTGCCTAGTTAAGTTTTCTATGACATGAGCAATGTTTCAGGTTCAACCTACTTCAGGCCCATCGGTTCCCTACCCAAGAACTAAATACAGCATAATTTACAGCCGTTAATTTTAGAAGGATGTTTACTGTAGCTAAATCTATGCATATGTCTATGAATCTCTCATATAGACACACATGCAGATATTAATAAACACCCAAACATATATTTAAATATTGTTCACTTTTGAATTACTGTCTTTGTCTGATTTTTCTCAGACTGTTTTCTAGGATGTGGTGGGAGGGATTGGAAGTGTTTTTCATTAGAAAGTAGTGTATTTCAAAATACAACAGGAGTCTAATTTATCAAGACAAAGTACCATTGGCTCAGTCTCCTGTTGTGCTGTACTAAACATTCTATTTCAATTATACAGATTATTTAGGCCACAAAGCAATAGCAAAAGGGTTTGTCATTCTAAAAAACAGAGAAAATCAGATTAACATTATTGATATGTGAATGACAGACAATCAGTTAAATGGGCATCCCTTAAAACTTGTTTTTGCAACCATATATATGACTTGTTTTCTCCTACGTACACACCTAGGTTAAATTATTCACATGAGATCATTCACTCTTATTTGTATTTGCTTTTCCTTCTTTGCCCTGAATTTTTCTATGTATTTCTTATTTTTTCTGGGTTATTGGATTCTTAGGTCCAAATTCTGATCTGAATTAGTTTGGTGTAAATCCAGAATAACTGCATTGAAGCCTAATAGTTATTCTGCATTTACACTGGTGTAACTGAGAGCAGAGTATGGCCTTTTATCTTGTATTTTTTTCACTTGGCTTGCTGGATAAAAAAATAAAATGAACCACCAACAGAAAGTTCAGGCAAAGTAATAGGAACCATGGGTGGCAGGTTTGTAGAAATTTTGGTGGTGCCCAGAACCTGCCCCCGCCCAAACTCCGCCCTCCCAAAACTCTGCCCCCCCACTTGCCCAAGGCTCTGGGAGGGAGTTTGGGTGGGGGAGGAGGTCTGGGGTGCAGGCTCTGGGAGGGAGTTTGGGGATGGGAGGGGGTGTGGAGGAAGGGGGTGCAGGCTCTAGGAGGGAGTTTGGGGGAGGGAGGGAAGGAGGGGGTGCAGGGGTGGGGCTGGATTTGGGGTGGGGCTGGGGATGAGAGGTTTGGGGTGTGGGAGGGGGCTCAGGGCTATGGCAGAAGGGAAGGGTGTGGGGTGAGGGCTGTGGGGTGGGGCTGGGGATGAGGGGTTCATGATGCAGGAGGGGGCTCAGGGTTGGGGCAGACTGTTAGGGTGCGGGGGGATGAGGGCTCTGGCTGGGGCCAGGGATGAGGGGTTTGGAGTGTGGGAGGGGCTCAGGGCGAGAGTAGGAGTGTGGGGGTGAGGGCTCTGACTGGGGATGGGGATAAGATGTTTGGGGTGTTGGAGGGGCTCAGGGATGGGGCAGAGGGTTGGGGTGCGAGGGCTCTGGCTGGGGCTGGAGATGAGGGGTTTGCGGTGTTGGAAGGGGCTCAGGGCTGGGGCAGAGGGTTGTGGTGTGGGGGATGAGGGCTCTGGCTGGGGCTGGGAATGGGAGGTTTGGAGTGTGGGAGGGGCTCAGGGCTGGGGCAGAGGGTTGGGGTGTAGGGGGATGAGGGCTCTGGCTGGGACTGGGGATAAGGTGTTTGGGGGTGCTGGAGGGGCTCGGGCAGAGGGTTGAGGGTGCAGTGGGGGGGTGAAAGCTCTGAATGGGGGTGTGGGCTCTGGGGTGGGGCAGGGCTGGGGATGAGTTTGGGGTGCAGGCAGGCTGCTCCGGGACTCCCCCCAGCCCTTTCCCTGCCGGCAGCAGCAAGCTCTGGGGGAAGAGCCCCCCTTTTCTGCCCCCCCAGCAGCACACTCACCCCCACCACTGTCACTGCATGTGCTCCTAAGGCCTCTCTCAGGTCCAGGAATCTCCCTCGCCTCCCCCATGGTGGGTGCTGGGGGGGTGCTGCGTGCGCTTCCTCCCCTGCTGTTGCCCCTGACTGTAGCTTCACTGGGGGTGAGGGTCGGGGCTGCCCCTTGCCCAGCATGGGGCAGGAGCGGTGACTGCGGGCGGGGGGGTCCCCTGTGCTGCTGGAGGGTCCTGCCGGAAAAGGGAAGGGTCGGAGGGGGAAGGGCAGGCTCACAGTCAGTCTGCCCTGGCAGTCGAGATGGGGGGGCACTAGGACCCTGCGGCAGCAGTTGCTGCAGGGAGGCAAGGGAAGACGGAAGAGGCAGGGACGCTCTGCTCCCTCCGGGGCCGGGGGCAGCAAGGAGGAGCCGGGGGACACTCGGGGGAGGCACGGGGGGGCGGCAGGTGGGGCCGGGGGGGAGACCTGGCCCCAAATATTGCTGGAGCTGGGCTCCGAATATTGCTGGTGCCCGAGCACCACATGAGTATATAACTTGCCGCACATGATAGGAACATCCTAAAACAACAAAAATCTAGTTCTCATTGAAGGCGAGAAATATTCTCAGTAGTTTGAAAATTTGAGAACCTTATTATGCTGTCCTTACTTAAGGAGCATCTCCCCGCTCCCCAGTGGGAATTTCTCCTAAGTAAGGGCATCAGAGGCTGAATCTAAAGGCAGTGCCATTGCTAACTGAGTTATATTAAAGTTCTTCCTAGATCAGTGGTCAGCTAGAAAATTGCACTTGAATGAACACTAGTGATATTTGGAACATCCATATGCTATTCCTAGTATGGGAATTTGGAGCAATTTTTGGCCAGGAGTAGTGTTGTCCCATTAGGCCATCTGTTAACTTTGGAAGTTTAGAAGGGATCTCCAGACCGCAGATTAAAAGTTATTTTTACATGTTGGCTGCTCCTCTTGAGAAGTTTGGATTTAATTGGTAATGATGCGGTGCTGGTCTCAGGGCAGTACTAACTTATGTTCCAGCTATAATGTCTTTTACCCAACACACTGACTCGCTCCTTATACTAGAAAGGATGTAGGAAGGGGTTGTTTAGAGCTGGCCACTACCCTGTTAGAGCAGCTTTACATGCCCATTGTATTGCTTCTCAGTGCAAAGAGAATGTCTTAGCTCTAGTGACCTAATGTCACTTAGAAAGCTGTGAGGAAAATTTGTGTGTGTGTATGTTTGAATATAACATATATATGTACATATATAATGTCACAACAAATAACTTAGGGTCATACACACCAGGGTGCTTAAAATTTGTGTCTTACAAGAAGAGACTCACACCAATAAAGTCTTTATTACACTTGATACCTGTGTGTTCTACCAGCAGCATTAATGAAAGCTATGGTTAAGAAGAATGCATTAACATTTCTATTCTAAGACCATGTTTTATGTCACCTATAGCTTCATGAAGCTTTCACCTACTGTAGTTAAATTAATTTCTCCCAATGCATGATGTTTTGTGGGGTCAAGTCTGGGGAGAAATTGGGTTATCTCTTTTCCAGGCAGAGGGAAAGAGGGGGAAATGCTTTCCTCATGATTTTTTTGTAAACTTATATTTTAGCAATTCCAGAGCCAAAAGAGCTGAGGGCTAACAAGTCAAAATCTGGCAGATACATAGATTTCAATGAGCAGACATGCTCTTGTTTATGCCAAAGAAAATAGGGTTTGATTTGGCTAAGTTATGAGCCTTGGAATATCATTCTTTGTGCAAACTCTATATATTTAACAATAGTAAAATTAACTTCAATTATGTTAAACTCTGAAGGTAATATGAGTAAATTTCAGGGACTCTAGGCATACATAGAAGTATACAATGTAATTAATGTTGTAGAAAAGTATAGGAGATGTATAGTTTGAGAAATAATTGTGTGGGCACACTTTAAGATGTTAAATTTGTTCATCCATAAATTAGTATCAAAGGAAATCATGCTCATTGATCTCTCTGTTGCCCTGAATCTAGTTGCAATCATGCGCCTTCTTACTAGAAGATATTAGCTGTCTTGCATATATGCATTTCTGCTGAAGTATTTCAGGGTTACTACAGCAGCCAGTTGTTTATGGCAAGAAGCAGCCATATTTGTCCACCTTCTCATACTACCGCTGAAACCTTGTAAATGGCCTACCTCAAAAGATAAATATTTTATTCACAAAGGATAACATTTTAAAAAGCACCTAAAAGCCAAATTTTCAAAGGCACTTAGATGCCTAGTGGGATTTTCAAAAGTGCCTAGGCAGGTTAGATGCTTAACTTTCGTTTGATTTCAAGTCTTTTTGCTCTGAATCAGTCAAAACAGGGAGTTGAATTTGGGTCTCCAGGTGAATGTCCAAATGACTGAGTTATTGTCTGTTTCTTTCTTTCTCCTCTGTCCCCCCCTCTCCTCCCCACAGACATTTTATCCTGTACCTGAGAAACCTTCCTGACAAAAGTATTTTGTTGAAATCAATTTTTTTCTCAAAAAGTATCAGTTCCTGACCAGCTCTACTACGAGCCTAAGTCCCATTTTCCAAGATAAACCCTGTGTCCCACTGATTTCCAATGAGACTAAGGGCATGTCTACACTTATTGGGGATCAATGCTGAGTTGATCGATGCACCGGCGGTCAATTTAGCAGGTCTAGTGAAGACCCGCTAAATCGACCACAGATCTCTCTTCTGTCAACTCCGGTATTCCACCGGAAGCTATATTGACTCCAGCTACATTATTCACGTAGCTGGAGTTGCGTAACTTAGGTCGACTTACCTCGGTATTGTAGAAAAGGCCTTAGACTTCTAAGTGCCTTAGTTATTTCTGGAAACAGGACTGGGGTTCTTAAGTAATTTAAGGACACTTTAAAATAATTCTATAAAGTTTCTAGATAAAATTTTCAAATTATTATAGAATTATTAGCTTTTCCTAAGTGTGCCCACCTGTGTGACCATATAGTTAGTGAGTTAACTTTTCCCGCCTGTATGTTTAAGGTTGCACAAGTGATCCTAATTTTGGTACTTTTCCATGCTCAACTGTCAAACCTTAATTTTCTTTTCATATAGTTTATGTGCATCTCTTTATGTATGTGTCTGTAGTCAAACTGGTGCGATGTGAGAAGCTGGGACCCTGATCATTGCATCCTCCGCTAGGGAAGGGAACAAAATGTGTAAGTTGCACCACTGTGCAGGAAATGATGGGAACGTACACCAAATTAGCAATACTGTCATGCTGCCCTTCACAATGCAGTGAGTGCACAAGAGCACATCAGCAGAGCTTAGGTCACACAGCTCCAAAGAAGTTGCCAGAACAAAAGAACAGAGGAGATGGCCCCAGGAAATAGCACTGAACTGTAAGCTTCACACACAGAGTGCACATTCAGAAAATGACATTCCCACCCTGCTCCTAATGCAGCACATGCACACACTGGATAGGATCCAGGCTTACTCCCTTCCTGTGGTTTTCTTTGTTGTTAACTTAAATAACAACAAGATTGCCTGCCAAAGCTTGCTCCTGAGCTTGGCTATTTCTTGGGTTGCCCCCTGCAGGACCCCCTTTGTCCCTGTCGCTAGTTTCCTGTGCCTCAGGGAGGCATTCAAAAAACATTCTATATCCTGAGCTGGAGCCAATAGGATTCACCTGCTCTGGCTGCTAACAGCATAAATATCTCTACATCTTTATGCAGGGCCTTCGAACTTGATCCCAGAGTGAGCCAGTAGAATAAATTGGCATCAAAAAGCAAGGCTTTTTAGTGTGAAGCATGGTGTTCTGGATGTACACCACAGTATCCATGCTTACAGCATGATTCTGTGAGGCCTGGTGGTGGTAGTGCATTGTCTTGACAGGCTCTTATGAGTTCAGATGCTTGGTGCAGTCACGGTTTCTATCATGGTAGTATTGTTTGTTTGTTTCCGCGGATTGTCCTGAAATCCAACTCTTGACTTAAATTGCGCACATTTCACTCTCACTTTATTGCAGGTCATTGCACACATCAGGTTCTCCTCCTATTTCTGCCTGTGCACATAGGTAGTAGCCCAATTAAAAGTAGATAAGCTGCACATCTTGTTTTGGTTATAGGTGAGTGCTCTATGTATGCTGCTCTTTTATGCTACAGGCGAAGAATGCCCCTCAGAGATATAAAGACAGAGTTCTTTTTACAATATTGTGTTGTAGTTTATTCATTTTAAAGCTACTACTAACTGAAGCATAATCACTGATTTATTTTATTTTATTTATCTTTTGAGACAACCCTGCAGGAATTAGAAATACAGCAGGAAGAACTGCCTCTGTAAATAATAATATGTAAACTAGGAAAGTGTATTGTTTATAACAGCAAATGTTTATTGAATTTGATTTTATAATCAATTTTTTGTATTTTTGGAGCAGGCGTTTGGGGAGAGCTAAGGAGACTGGGGTGGGGCTTCCTTTCTGAAATTAAGAGGGGGAGAGGTTTATTTGATTTGCGTTTGTTTTGTTGCTTGGGGTTGTATGTATGAGTATATGGAAAACATGCTGCTGTTCTTAATTTTGAACTAATGGCAAGTGTGCCTAGAGCCTAGGATAAGCCTTTTTTATTACTTCAAAATAAATAACTGCTGATCAGTCATAATATATTAATTTAACATATTATGACTAATTTGGGATACAAAGGAGCTCAGCTAAGTCCAACAGTCTTATAATCTTAAACTAAAGTATGATCCAATTTTTTTTCTTGGCATTTGTATGCTTCAGCATGCTTTTGCACAAGCACGCCACTAAAGTAGATTCCAGGTTAGCTCCTCAAACTCTTTATAATCAAGGTTAAGTGGACTCTGTATTTAAGCCCCTGCAACTCTTTTTTCTAAAGGAATTCAGTGTTAAAATTCATTCTGTGTGCATCTTAGAATATAGATTGCTAACTTTGCTTTGGTTAGAAAAACAAAGGCATCTCATTACAGCAACCTGCTCAGGGAGCTGTAGGTTAGTTTCCCCTATTGCAGAATCTGATGTCAGTGTGGTAATTACTAGGCACAGTCAATAATACCTCTCCTCAGTATAATTGCAAATCCAGTACAACCATGACCAGAACTAAATTGCTTCAGAACAATCAATAGGAATCTCCTGATTGCATTCCCTGGTGAATGCATCAAATATAAAGAGGAAAACTGTCCATCCAAGCAAAAGGTCAATTTTTACAAATAAAAAAATACAGCACAAGTACTAGCACATTAGGTTTGTTTTAGAAGCCTCTTGGCTTACTATGACTGGAAGTGGGAGGACTGAATAGGAGAGTATATTTAATCAAATAATGAAATAATACTTCTGAAGGATAAAAATTTACTCAAGAAACCAAACCAAGCCATTTTGAGGGCCTGATTTTGCAGCCCTTTCTCATCCTGAGTAGCTTTTACCCATATATGAATGTCTGATTTGCCATTCTGGCTTTGGTACCATTTGTTGTCCTCCTATTCAAGCTTTTGCTTCAAATGTTAGAAGCAGAGATAACTAATGACTCTAAGGTGTGTATATGGTTAATTAATAAAGAATATTGGCAAGATGATGTGCAGTGGTTGAGATGTTCCTAAATTTATGCCCCAAAATCCATCATTGGACATCTAAATAAGAGGCTCAATTTTGAAAAGAGCAACTCCCATAATACCTCAGAGAGCTCCTGGCTGCTCAGCAGTTTTGAAAACCCAGCCACTAATTTGAAATGTTTTTCAAAGGCAAAATTGGAATTAGGCACCCAGTGTCCATAGGCTTTTCAGTGGGAATTGTGGGTTCAGGGAACCTATTTTTGAACAGCTTGACCATTGTTTCCTTTTAATTTTGGATCAGCTGAATAGCAACTACTAAGTATACAGAAGTATGCTAATACTGTTTCCTTATGACAGCTTTACTGGATGGGTTTTCTAAACTGAGCTTTTAGTTACAAAATCTTCTTTAGCATAAAATTGTTAGTTTTCTCACTACTGCAAATTATGCTGCCCACACAATGCAAAGTAAATACACCCACACAATGCTGTGGTGTGTGAAACATCAAGTCTACTTCTGCTTAGGCTGTGCTACAGAAAATGTTTTCCTTCCAATGTAACTCTATCTTTGGTTTGACATATCTTTTGTTACAGACTTCTGAGCCAAATGTTTTCAACAGGTGACAGATTAAAAAAAATATTTGCAGATGCATTTGTAATTTTAGAATAGTAGAAAACAGCATTGCCCCACGAGAAAGCATTTTGTATGAATTGCTTGGTATAAAATTCTCTTCCTCACCATACTTTAAAAAAACAACAACAACAACTACACGTATTTGCATTATGGTATGGATTAAAGAACTGTAGTCAAAAGGCTGTTAAATAGCTGATAATTTCCTTATATTGGAACTGAAAGTGGATGTACAGTGTAGCTACGTTAGCACTCTAATGCTATGAACATTTTCAATTACCATGCTTAACCTTGCTAAGAAGCTAAACTGAATGCTATCACTAGTGTGCTGCATAAAATAACACAAAGCAGCACACTATTCTCTCTTGCTTTCTCACTCCCTTTTTCTCTCTGTTCCTCCCCTCCCCCAGTAATGGAAATGTGTGGACTGTTGCCCACACCAGTTTTAAATTGCTCAAGCAATTGTTTCCTGTAGATTAATTTGTAATTCTAAGTCTTGAGAAGAATGAAATGTGAGCATGTCCCTCCCTCGGGCCATTTACAGATCTGGAGCTTTAATGTAATCTAAAGCAGAGGTTGAGGACCTGCACAGGAGAGAGTGAGAAAAGGAAGGGAGGAGAATGTGGGGGGGACACAGACAGAGACAGTGATATGGCTATCTGGTTATTTCTACAGTGAAGGATTTTCTTTGCCAGACAAATACTAGTTGCTTGTGTTGCCCCACATTTACAGTTGCATGCTGTTTCCGTTCATGTAAAACAGTCTCACATGAGCCTAAATGCATTAAGTATATGTACATTGACACGTACATGAGACTGTATTTCAGGGAGGCCTATATTCAGTTGGATTCTTTGTTTGAACAGTTTGCTCTGACGGCAATGAATAGCTACATTTAACGGATAGTATTCAAAAATCAAAATCGTTCTCCATGAGAACCACTTGAATTCCACCATTTTGTATACGTGAAAGTTGGGACAAGATTTTTAAAGATATTTCAGTTCCTAAAGATGCAGGTAGGTGCTTAGCAGGATTTTCAAAGTGCCTAGGTATCTACTGGAGTTTTCAATGGCCCCCGGATGCCTAATTGAGAGAAGCTAAGCATCTAGGAGCAAATATGCATTTTAGGAGCCTAAATACCTTTAAAAAATGAGTCTTGGTAACTTCTTACACCCAAATCTTCCTTATTCCCCTCCATCTGTTTTATTTTCCAATATGACTGACTCACCGCAGCTTGAACTTTTATTACTACTTCATTTCAGTCCTCCTTATCAATGAACACATTTTTAAGTTCACATCAGGTTAGTACAACCACAACAAAGAACATGGGAAGGAAAGAAATGAAGCAATGGAGATACTTAAAATAATCCGGATGTGGTACTAGAAACAACAATGTGGTTACTTTGGATTTTTGCAGATACTCTCCCAGGAATTTCCAAAGGATATATTAGGTAATCTGTGTAGGACATGGCCTGTATTCTGACAGATTTTAGTACAATAGTCTGTGGATGGGTTTCATTAAATAGGGGTATATCACTCTTTCTTCTTCCTCTGGGTTAACCTCCCATGGAGTGGAGCCATATACTCTTGTGCTAATATCTCTCAGCACACAGGACAAATCACTTGCTGGGAGAATGGAGAAGATGGGAAATCAAATCACCTCACTCCTTCATTTTATCCTGCTGATGCTGTTATGCTTAGGTCTAAAGTCTCCATGACAGTGGGTGGGACTGAAAATTGTTGTTGTTTGTTTTTTTATGCAAATGCAGTTTAAGGTGGAGAGAGATCATTTAGGAAGCAAACATTTGTAATGTTATCCCTGGGATTTCAGCCAACGTTTTTTATTTCTATATTGGCAAGAGCTGGTGTTCATTTCTTGCTTGGAAGAATGTGTTGTCATAATAAACTTCAAGGAGTATTGTTAAATACATGTTTAATATTTCTCTTAATTTTACTCTGAGTGTGTGCTGCGCATTTGCACAGCAGCGTTAGATTTCCAACCATTCTGTTGCAATGCAGTGAGGTCTAGTAAGGATCTCCCTTCCCTACACAAACATAGTCACTCCTGCCAAATTATCTTTGCTCAGGCAGTGATGTCAAAGCCCATACTACTCTGTTGTCAGACAGGGAAGAGTATAGGATTGTTGGCCAAGTACTATTCTGGAAAGGCCTCTCCAAGAAATATCTAGCGCTGACTCCAGGAAGAAAAAGTCTTGCGACAGCATCCCATGTGTATTGCAACTACCTGCAACCCACCCTTCAGTCTCTGCTAGGTAGGCTCACATTAATAACAAAGGAAATTCACAGGAGCCAATTTGAACATTAGAGCCCTGGGGTTGCACTTGGAATAAATCCTGGTGGTTCAACACAATGCTGACAGAAGGACAGGGATAAGGGTCTTACTTAATGCAGGAAAATGGAGTATTCATAGATTCATAGATTCTAGGACTGGAAGGGACCTCGAGAGGTCATCGAGTATACCTAAGAACATCTGAGTCCCCTTTGGCACACGTTGGGGTGTAGTTAAAATTAATAAGGAAACGTTCATTCCCAGATACCTAGGTCTTGGGCAAAAATTGAATTGTCATGATGTATCTTCCTGGGATCTTATTACAAATACTGCAGCATTACCAAGTATAACCAGTACTGACCCTGTAAACAGGATACTAGACTAGACTGATCACTGTTCTGTCCTAATATGTCAATTCTTCCATTTTCATAGGTAGGTGGCGTTATACTTTGCATGTTTCAATGTTTCATTCAAAGTTCTCAAAACACTTTGCAAATGTTAAACAAGGAAGGATCTCCTCACCTCTGTGAGTAGGAATTTATTTATTTTATAAACAGATAAACTGAGCCCTAGAGCTGTGAAATGCCTTGTCTAAGGTCTCTCAACCAGTGACAGTGAAAAATGTGACCCAGAGCTCCCACCCGCTCTCCTAGACCTTGGATTGTGGTTTTAGATTAGGAGAAATGCTTTTTTTTAAATCACAGAAGTCCCAATGAAAGCTTGTTTAGGTCACATGGGGCCCACTCCTAACAATTCTTTTGAAAGTGATTTTTCCTAGTTTAGAGACCCAGTTATTAAAGCTGCATTTTATTTATTGATGTAATGGAATTAAATTACCTAAAACAGTTCTAAATTCTGCTTAGAAAATGTGGTGGGAAATATGGTTAGGAGGAACGTATGAGCTGAGCTAAGATGGTATTGCTGTATTCTGTAACTACCACTCCACCAGTGCATTATGGACAAGCCACATTAGGAAAAAAGGTGTATTTTTTTACCATGTGTTAACTAACACATAATAGCTAACACCTGGTAACACCCTAGTGTGGACAAGACAGTCATAGTTTTAACATGCACTAGCAGACAACTGGCTTTCCCTTTATGTTAGCTAACACATAGTAAAAATGTAGGGTTTTTTGCACAATCTTTTTGGTCTGTTTGTACTGTGCTTAGTAGAGTGGAGTCCTGGTCCGTGACTGAGGCTACTAGATGCTACTGCAATAGAAATTAATAATAGCAAAGACATGGTTTAAATGTTATGAAAAGTTCAGCAGTATCCCTAATTTTCAACGAGACACATAATCTTTTGTACTCCTAAAGTTTTCCAAGGCAGCATTTCAGAATTGTCAGATTGTTTTTAAAAGGACAGCTCTGATATAGTACTCCAATTCTTCACACAGAATGGCATCCATATGGTGAGCTCAGTGAATTCTGACCCTTCACTTATGATGTTCCCACTTTGCCAGCCAAAAGAATGCTGTAGTAGGAAGCCAATAGACATCCCTAGCAGCCAAACAATTGAGCTTAAAGGGCACTTAGTCAGCTATAAAGATATTATATGGAGCCAAAATTTGCAATATTAAACAGCTTTTCTTTGTGTCTTAGTGAGAAAATGTGCATTAGATTTATATTAAAGAGATTATAAAAATGAGAGTTCTGGAAATTACACTATAATTGCCTGATGTCTTGAAATATGAAATGAGCCAATTCTTCCATGTGGCTTTTGGATTGCCTGCCAGGGGTTGCTCAACATTTCAGCACAGCGCTTGATTCTTTGCCACAGAACTCACTTTTTTTTTTTTTTTAATTTTTTCTGCCTAGGAACTTCCTGTCATCTGACTTCAAGAATGCTTCATAGGCTTCTGATTGTTGAAAGCATTCAACTCCCTTTGCTCAGCATGTTCACTCCATTTTACCTGCCCTATAGACTTGTTTTATTGTTGTCAAACATTGCTGTTGCACAGTTTCAATATAGTTCTTAGCCTGATTTTTTTTCAGCTGCACTGGATCTTTGAAAGCTGGCAGGATGAATTGCTTGCTTTCCAGTCCTTAATGTTTATCTCCCTTTAGATCTTGCCATCTGCTGTGATTTGGCAGCTCAGGTAAATGAATTTTTTCAGCTTCCTTCAGTTGTCCTGTCTCCTACGGATATTACCTTACCTGCCTTCTCCCTCTCTCCAGATAGCATCAGCTTGGATTTGATGGCATTTATTGAAGCTGATGCATCTAATTAGTGTTTCCCTGCTGATTGTCATTCTTTAAATGTAGTGAAGGATGCTAGTGGAGAACAGTGCAGAGTCGTCTGCAAAGTCAAGATTGGTTAACATTTGCCGTTTTTTTTACTCTTTCCACTTCATTCCTTTTAACTACTTACTTTTTTGTTGTATTCTCATTGTCTACTCTCTGGGCACAGCAACAAATTACAAACCATTCTTCCAGGATCCCAGTTCTAATTTGTGTGCATTTTATGTCAGCGCATATGTCAGGTAGTACCTGGGTCACAGAAATCATAGATGGCAATGGCCTATTAGTACATCGTGTCCCAGTATTAAGGATCATGTATTGTAGTGGTTAGATTTAAAGATAGACAATCTCAAGCTTTCTTATTTTATTTTATTTTTTTTATAGTCAGGTTCAGGATGATCCTAACTTTTATATACTTTGTGCTTTTAGATTGAGTCCCTGACCCCAAGACCCCGCAAAATCCAATATGCCCCTCCACCAACACACAAGGGATCAAAAAGATGCAAAGATAAGGCTTGGAACATAGAAGAAAGGGGCATTTCTTGATTTTTTTTTTTTTTTTTAAATATTGATGTCCTAATTTTGAAACACTGCCTCCATTTCTGAGGCTACTCTATGGAGTATGGAAGAAGGGGGAATTTGTGTGTATAAATGCTGCCTTTTAAATATAGAAGTAATTGATTTGCACAAAATGGCTGCCAGGTTGTGCCTTCATAATATCCAGTATGCGTTGTATTACTTTTGGTTTGTATCTCTGTATTTTTTTATTATTCTGACACCTGGCATTGAAATTAAATGGAGTCAGCTTTTGGTGTACGCCAAGTCATGTTCAATCAGTTATTGAAGGGTGGTTGAAGAGCTCCTCCGGGCAAGAATTAATTTGAATTAAAAACCCATCTGCTGTACTTTTTTGTAGTTTGTCAACTGTTCTTGGATTCTCTTCTAGGTCAGACCTGTGTTATAATTTGACAGGTGTTGCAGTCTGTCCACAACGCCTGTTGACCAAAAGTAATCTCCATGTGACAGCTGTTCTGTAGCTTATATGAAATGAGTTGGTGGTCTCTGTCCAATTCTGATAGGTGTCAACATCACCGAAACCATCAACCCATTTGGTACTCGTGTTGGGAGTCTCAGAGGAGAGTCCAAGAACTGAATTGGCATTGATGCTAAACTGCCCTCTTGCCTGTAGAATCAAAAGTCTTAGCAGTAATCCCTATGACTTTCATTTACCTCGGTCTACTTCATTAGGTCTGGGGTAAGCTCCATTGGCAGGGGATTGCAGGGGGGAGCATTGCATTGCTGCTGTCTGTGCTTCATCTGTTCTGTGGCTAAACAGAAGACTTTTAAAAAGTTGCCAGCCAAGCATCTGCAACCATAGGCAGTAAATTAGTTTTAAAAAATGAAGTTGTTTGGTACTTTTACAATGATCCCCCTTGCTTCTTTCCATATTTCAGGTATTTGCTCTTCAATAATTTTTGGCAGCTCCTTTTAAACTTTATACAGTACCGTTCACTAGCTCCTTTCAAGAGCATGCATATTGAATAAAGCTAAAGAAGCTCCATAAATGTTGTAGAGGAGCATTTTGACTAAGGACATTACCAATTTTGGGTAATGGATAGCTGTTTAAAACACTTCATTCTCTGGCAGCTCTGTTTCCACAGTTACTCCTTCATATTTGTTCTCACTTAAGAATTTTTCAAGCAGTTACAGTACATCCCAGAAGTTACAGATGTGAAAGGTTTACTAGGTCATCTCTGGCATCTCAGTCTTTGAACTGCTTAACTTCTTTCGAATCCTTTTGTGTCGGCTCTGATTTCAGGCTGTTTAAAAGTTACAGTGATCAGATTATTGAAGGTTTTATATTTGGTAAACATTTCCTGACGTCAGGCTTGTTCATGTCTGCTTGATTCACAAAAGCTTTTATTTCCTCCAGACAAAACAAATGGCTTTTTTGCTTGCTGAGTATCTAGCAAACTGCTTACCACAGTTCAGCCAGTGTAAGATTCTGCTGTCAGGGCATTATATGGAACAACGGATAGGTTTCATGACTCTGGGGCTGATCTACACTTAAAATGCTGCAGCAGCATCACTATAACGCTTCGTGAAGACACTACTTACGCCGATAGGAAGAGTTCTTCCATAGGCATAGGAAATCCACCTCCCCAAGAGGAGTTAGCTAGGTTAATGGGATAATTCTCCAGTTGACCTAGCACTGTCTATACCGGGGGGTTCGGTAGGTTTAACTGCATTGCTCAGGAGTGTGAATTTTTCACACCCCTGAATGATGTAGTTATATCAACTTAATTTCCTTGTGTAGACCAGGCCTCAAGTATTAATCTATAATATTCTTTACCACCAGGTCCTGGATTACATTTCAGATTTAGATTTCTAATCTACCCAGATGCACAGCACATATTACTGCACTTCTAGTTTTTTTGCTGTAAGTTCTATAATAGAACCATTTAAATCACTGCTTTCATTTTGCACTGTTTTAATTCACTTATCCAGTTTAAAGTTGCATATTTTGTTGAACCAGTGCAAATCTGCATGTAGATAAGGCTTTTTAATCAAAAAGTAATGTTGCTATGCAGATCATTAGGAACAATAAGTGACTGCTCCTTTGAGCAGCTAGTCCTGGAACCAACAAGGGGAGGCAGTTGTTGATTTAGTCCTAAGTGGAGCACAGTATCTGGTCCAAGAGGTGAATATAGCTAGACTATTCGGGAAAAGCAACCAAAATATAATTAAATTTAACTTTCTTGTGATGGTGGTGGGGAAATACCAAGGAAGTCCACCACAGTAGCATTTAACTTCAGAAAGGAGAACTAAACAAAAATGAGGAAGCCAGTTAAACAGAAATTAAAAGGTACCCTTACTTTGCAAGTGAAATGCTTGCAAGCTGTATGGAAACATTTTAAAAACACCATAATCGAGGCCCAAATTAAATGTATACCCCATATTAAAAAACATAGAGGACCAAAAAAGTGCCGCCCTGGTTAAATAACAAATTAAAAAACAGAGGCAAAAATGCATCCTTTGAAAAGTGGAAGTTAAATCCTAATGAGGAAAATAGAAAGGAGCATAAACTCTGACAAATGAAGGGTAAAAATATATTTAGGAAGGCCAAAAAAAGAATGTGAAGAATAGCTAGCCGAAGACTCAAAAAGTAAAAAAAAATAGCAAAAAAAAATTTTAAGTACATCAGAAGCAGGAAGCCTTGAGATGCTAAAGGAGCACTCAAGGACAATAAGGCCATTGCGGAGAAACTAAATGAATTCTTTGCATCAGTCTTCATGGCTGAGGATGTGAGGGAGATTCCCAAACCTGAGCCATTCTTTTTTGGTGACAAATCTGAGGAACTGTTCCAGACTGAGGTGTCATTAGAGGAGGTTTTGGAACAAACTGATAAACTAAACAGTAATAAGTCACGAAGACCAGATGGTATTCACCCAAGAGTTCTGAAGGAATTCAAATGTGAAATTGCAGAATTGCTAACTGTGGTATGTTACCTATCATTTAAATCAGCTTCTGTACCAGATGACTGGAGGATAGCTAATGTGACACCATTCTTTTTAAAAGGCTCCAGAGGCATTCATGACAATTACAGGCTGATACATGGGCGGTGGCTATAATAGGCCAGGGGAGGCTCAGCCTTCCCTGGCACTGCCATGGCCACCGGACACTTGGTTGCAGGGTTTTTGCTTTATTATTGCCCATTCGGGTTCCGGAGCAGCTGAGGAGGTAGTATGTGCTATTCAGCTTGCTGGGTTCATCAGTAGTCTCCATGGCAGGGCCGGCTCTGGCTTTTTTGCCGCCCCAGGCAAAAAAGCCTCCGGCCGCCGCCCCCCCCCTCCCCCAGCGCGGGGGGGAGGGCGGCCGGAGCCCGGGGGGGGGGGGCGGAGTGCCCGGCCGGGGCTCCGCTCTCCCCAGCGGCCAGAGCGCCGGGGGGAGGGCGGTGAGCCCCGGCACTCCGGGCTCCGCTCTCCCCGGCGGCCAGAGCACCGGGGGGAGGGCGGCGAGCCCCGGCACTCTGGGCTCCGCTCTCCCCGGCGGCCAGAGCACCGGGGGGAGGGCGGCGAGCCCCGGCACTCGGGGCTCCGCTCTCCCCGGAGCCGGAGCCGGAGCGCTGCGCCGCCCCCCTCCAGGTGCCGCCCCAAGCACAAGCTTGGTGGGCTGGTGCCTGGAGCTGGCCCTGCTCCATGGACTCCAGAGAGATTACTAATGAACCCAGGAAGCTGAGTAGCAAATACTACCTCCTCAGCCACCCCAGAACCTGAATGGGGCATATCAAAAGCTTCTTTGGGAGGAGAAAGAACAGGAGTACTTGTGGCACCTTAGAGACTAACAAATTTATTTGAGCATAAACTTTCGTGGGTTACAGCCCACCTCTTCGGATGCATAGAATGGAACATATATTGAGGAGATATATATACACATACAGAGAGCATGAAAAGGTGGGAGTTGTCTTACCAACTCTGAGAGGCCAATTAAGTAAGAGAAAAAATCTTGCTACTCTGAAACCTGTCATTTGGGAGGAGAGTGAGATGCCTTTCTCAGGGGCAGCTTGGGTTTTTTGGGAAGGGAGACGCGACTGCGGCTGGCCCAGGGCTCCTCCAGATGGGTAGGGGGGAGGCTCGGGGCACCTCCGGGCAGGTGGGGGGGCGTGTTTGGGTCTCCAGCCAGTCAGGGCTCCTCTGGCTGAGGGGGGGTACTCGTGGCTCCTTCGGGTGGGGGGGGCTCATGGCTCCAGCCGCAGGGGGAGGACAGGGGATCTTGGGGCTCCAGCTGTGGGGAGGATTGGGTGGAGGGGGCGGAGCCGGGGGCTAGCCTCCCCGAAGGGGGGCTCCACCCAACACCCATGGGCTGATAAGTCTACTTTCAGTATCAGGAAAATTGGTTGAAACTATAGTAAAGAACAGAATGATTGGACCCATAGATTAACATCATTTGTTGGGGAAGAGTCAGCACGGCTTTGTAAAGGGAAATCATGCCTCGCCAATCTATTGGAATTCTTTGAGGGGGTTAACAAATATGGACAAGGAGGATCCAATGGATATAGTATACTTGGACTTTCAGAAGGCTGTTGACAAGGTCCCTCACCAAAGGCTCTTAAGCAAAGTAAGCAGTCATGGGATAAGAGGGAAGGTTCTCTCATGGATCAGTAATTGGATAAAAGATAGGAAACAAAAGGTAGGAACAAATGGTCAGTTTTCAGAATGGAGAGAGGTAAATAATGATGTCCCCCAGAGATTTGTACTGGGACCAGTTCTGTTCAACATATTCATAAATGATCTGGAAAAGCGTGTAAATGGTAAGTTGGCAAAATTTGCAGGCAATACAAAATTTGCAGACAATACAAAATTACTCCAGATAGTTAAGTCCAAAGCAGACTATGAAGAATTACAAAGGGATCTCACAAAATTGGGTGTGTGGACAATAAAATGGCAGAGGAAATTCAATATTGATAAATGCAAAGCAATGCACATTTGAAAACATAATCCCAACTATCCATAGAAAATGATGGGATCTAAATTAACTATTACCACTCAAGAAAGAAATATTGGAGTCATTGTGGATAGTTCTCTGAAAACATCCACTCAATGTGCAGCGACTGTCAAAAAGGCTAACAGGGTTGGGAACCATGAATAAAAGGATAGATAAGACAGTAAATATCTTCCGCCTGTTCCTAGAGAAGGACAGCAAAGGGCTGACAGAATTGTGAGGATAAATAGCTGGCTAAGGGAGTGGTGCTATAAGGAGGGCTTTGGGATGTATGGCCACTGGGAGGCTTTTGGGGACAGACAGCTGTTCTCACGGGATGGACTTCACCTAAGTAGGGAAGGAAATAGACTTCTGGGAGGGAGGCTGGCTCATCTCATCAAAAGGGCTTTAAACTAGGAAATTGGGGGAGACGGTTGGGAGATGTCCAGTTAATCTCCACGCCAGATTCCAACACTGAAAAGGAGGGTGAAGAGATAAGCACAGATATAGGTAGGGGTAGGGGATTGGACATGAGAAGGGGGGGGCGGTTGGACAGTACGGGGTCCGTACCAAATTGCATAACTAATGGGAGAAAGGATAGACAGCATACAGTAAGATGTTTATACACCAATGCGAGAAGCCTAGGTAACAAAATGGAGGAATTGGAGCTCCTGGTCCAAAAAATGAAACCTGATATCGTAGGAATAACCGAAAAATGGTGGAACGGTAGTCATGACTGGAGTACAGGTATGGAAGGGTATGTGCTGTTTAGGAATGACCGGAAGAAAGGTAAAGGTGGGGGAGTGGCATTGTATGTCAATAATGAGGTTAAATGTAAAGAAATAATAAGTGATGGAATGGATAAGACAGAGTCTGTCTGGGCAATAATCACACTGGGTAAAAGAACTACTAGAGCCTCCCCTGAGATACTCCTTGGGGTGTGCTATAGACCGCCGGGATCTAGCCTGGATGCGGACAGAGAACTCTTTAATGTTTTTAGGGAAGTTAAAACTAATAAGAACTGTGTAATCATGGGGGACTTTAACTTCCCAGATATAGACTGGGGAACAAATGCTAGTAACAATAATAGGGCTCAGATGTTCCTAGACGTGCTAGCAGATGAATTCCTTCATCAAGTAGTAACTGAACCGACGAGGGGGGATGCCATTTTAGATTTGGTGCTGGTGAGTAGTGAGGACCTCGTTGAGGAAATGGTTGTAGGGGACAACCTTGGCTCGAGTGACCATGAGCTAATTCGGTTTAAACTAAATGGAAGGATTAACAGAAATAAAACTGTGACTAAGGTTTAAGATTTCAAAAAGGCCAACTTTAATAAATTAAGGCAACTACTTAGGGAAGTGCATTGGGCTAACATACTTAGGGATCTAAAGGCAGATGACGCCTGGGATTATTTCAAGTTGAAGTTGCACGAGCTGTCCGAGGCCTGTATCCCAAGAAAGGGAAAACGGTTAGTAGGCAGGAGATTTAGACCTAGCTGGATGAGCGGGCGTCTCAAAGGGGCGATTAAGAAAAAACAGAAAGCGTACAAAGAATGGAAGAGGGGAGGGATCAGCAAGGAAACCTTATTGAGGTCAGAGCATGTAGGGATGCAGTGAGAAAGGCCAAAAGCCGTGTAGAGTTGGACCTTGCGAGGGGAATTAAATCCAATAGTAAGAGGTTTTATAGCCATATAAATAGGAAGAAAACAAAGAAAGAGGAAGTGGGACCGTTGAAGAATGTAGATGGAGTGGAGATTAAGGATAATCTAGGCATGGCACAATATCTAAATGAATATTTTGCATCGGTCTTTAATAAGGCTAATGAAGGGCTTAGAAATAGAGTGAGCAGGACAGAGGGGAATAAAGGACGGGGGATTGACATTACAGCATCAGAGGTGGAAGCCAAACTTGACCAGCTAAACGGGACTAAATCGGGCGGACCAGATGATCTTCCTAGAATATTGAAGGAACTGGCACGAGAAATTGCAAGCCCCTTACCGATAATTTTTAATGAATCTGTAAACTCGGGGGTGGTACCGTTGGACTGGAAAATAGCTAATGTGGTTCCTATTTTCAAGAAGGGGAAAAAAAGTGACCCGGGTAACTACAGGCCTGTTAGTTTAACATCTGTAGTATGCAAGGTCTTGGAAAAATTTTTGAAGGAGAAAGTAGTTAAGGACCTTGAGGCGAATGGCAATTGGGACAAATTACAACATGGATTAACGAAAGGCAGATCGTGCCAAACCAACCTGATCTCCTTCTTTGAGAAAGTAACAGACCTTCTAGATAAAGGAAATGCAGTGGATCTAATATACCTCGATTTTAGTAAAGCGTTTGATACTGTGCCGCATGAGGAATTATTGGTTAAATTGGAAAAAATGGGGATCGATATGAAAATCCAGAGGTGGATAAAGAACTGGTTAAAGGGTAGACTGCAGCGGGTAGTACTGAAAGGTGAACTGTCAGGTTGGAGGGAGGTCACCAGTGGGGTTCCTCAAGGTTCGGTTTTGGGTCCGATTTTATTTAATCTATTTATTACTGACCTCGGAACCGAATGTAGGAGTGGGCTGATAAAGTTTGCGGATGACACAAAGTTGGGAGGTATTGCCAATTCGGAGAAAGATCGGGATATTCTGCAGGGAGACTTGGATGACCTTGTAAATTGGAGTAATAATAATAGGATGAGATTTAATAGTCAGAAGTGTAAGGTGATGCATTTAGGGATGACTAACAAGAATTTTAGTTATAAGCTGGGGACGCATAGGTTGGAAGTGACGGAGGAGGAGAAGGACCTTGGAGTCCTGGTTGATCGCAGGATGACTATGAGTCGGCAATGTGACGTGGCTGTGAAAAAAGCTAATGCGATCTTGGGATGCGTTAGGCGAGGTATTTCTAGTAGGGACAAGGAGGTGCTGCTTCCGTTATACAAGGCGCTGGTGAGACCTCATTTGGAGTACTGTGTGCAGTTCTGGTCTCCTATGTTTAAAAAGGACGAACTCAAACTGGAACGGGTACAGAGAAGGGCCACTAGGATGATCCGAGGAATGGAAAACCTTTCCTATGAAAGGAGACTGGAGGAGCTCGGTTTGTTTAGCCTAACCAAAAGAAGGCTGAGGGGGGATATGATTGCTCTCTTTAAATATATCAGAGGGATAAATACCAGGGAGGGAGAGGAATTATTTCAGCTCAGTACTAATGTGGACACGAGAACAAATGGATATAAACTGGCCGTGGGGAAGTTTAGGCTTGAAATTAGACGAAGGTTTCTAACCGTCAGAGGGGTGAAATTTTGGAACAGCCTTCCGAGGGAAACGGTGGGGGCGAAAGACCTCCCTGGCTTCAGGATTAGGCTAGATAAGTTCATGGAGGGAATGGATTGATGGGATAACGTGATTTTAGTCAATTAGGCAATAACGTGCCATCGCTGGTAAAATGAGGGTCCGGCTGGAGATTCTTGCCTGTATGCTCGGGGTTCTACTGATCGCCATATTTGGGGTTGGGAAGCAATTTTCCTCCAGGGTAGATTGGCAGAGGCCCTGGAGGTTTTTCGCCTTCCTCCGCAGCATAGGGCAGGGGTCGCAAGCTGGAGGATTCTCTGCGACTTGAAGTCTTTAAATCACGATCTGGAGACTTCAACAGCTGAGTTAAGGGAAAGTGGGTGGGTCAGCTTTTGTGGCCTGCATCATGCGGGAGGTCAGACTAGATGACCACAATGGTCCCTTCTGACCTTAAAATCTATGAGTCTATGAGTCTATGAGAATCATAATGCAACTAAATAAATCTATGGTACGCCCACACCTTGAATGTTGCGTGCCCCATCTCAAAAAAGACAAATTAGAATTGGAAAAGAGAAGGCCAAGAAAAATGATTAAGGGTATGGAACAGCTCCCATATGAGGAGACATTAAAAAGACTTGGATTTTTCAGCTTGGAAAAGAGATGACTAAGGGGAGATATGATAGAGGTCTGTAAAATTGTGAATGGTATGGAGAAAGTGAATAAGGAAGTGCTGTTTGCTCCTTTGTATAACACAAGAATCAAGGGGTCACCCACTGACATTAATAGACAGCAGGTTTAAAACAAAAGGAAGTACTTCTTCACGCAACACACAGTCAACCTCTGGACATCATTGCCAGGGGATGTTGTGAAGGCCAAAACTGTAGCAGGGTTCAGAAAAGAATTAGATAAATTCATGAAGCGTAGGTCCATCAATGTCTATTAGCCAAGATGGTCAGGAATGCAACCCCATGCTCTGAGTGTCCCTAGCCTTTGGGTAGGTCTTCACTACCTGCCGTATCGGCGGGTAGCAATCGATTTATCCGGGATCAATATATCACGTCTCATTAAGACAAGATATATCGATCCCCGAACGTGCTCACCGTCGACTCCAGAAGTCCACCAGAGCGAGCGGCGGTAGCACAGTCGACGGGGGAGCCGCGGCCATCGATCCCGTGCCATGTGGACCCCAGGTAATTCTATCTAAGATACTTCGACTTCAGCTACACTATTCGCGAAGCTGAAGTTGCGTATCTTAGATCGATCCCCCCCCCCTCCCCAGTGTAGACCAGCCCTTTGACTGCCAAAAGCTGGGAGTGGACAACGGGGTGGATCACGCATTTGCCCGTTTTGTTCATTTTCTCTGAAGCATCTGGCATTGGCCACTATTGGAAGAAGGATACTAGGGTAGACGGATCATTGGTCTGTCCCAGTATGGACATTTTGATGTTCTTAACCAAGGGTGAAAATCTGGCCTCATTGATGTTACTAGCAAAACTTCCATTGATTTTGTTGTGGCCAGGATTTCACCCCAAATAGGCAGTTCTCACAGATGCATAATAAGCCTCCCATTATTCACAGAAATTTGACATCTTAAAATGGAAAATATTTAGGGAGATATGTGGCAGAGAGACTGGAATATAAGGGAGAAGTGGAGCAACCCACAGTGACACTGTGGGAATGTTGTTTGCATAGTGCACACAGCTACTATCTTAAAACCCCTCCTGGGCAGGAAGAGTGTGGTCTGAAGCCACTGCTAAAGTCTGGGGGCTGTGCAATAGTGACTGTGAGCATACACTCCCCCATTCTCCCATAAGTCATCCACATGAAGCCCATTTACCTAGGCTGTGCATTGGTGACAGCATTTAACCCCCCAAGGCAGGGTGGCACATCACATTATTCTGTAGGATGAAACACAAGAACCAGTTTAGGTTCTTGCAGATTTCTACCATTGGATCAACTGCCACAGAAGCCAATGGAAGATTTGCACCCAAAACTAAGGATAGCTTTTTTGTCCTTGTTATATAATCTTCTGGCCTCTTTCTTGGTCAGTTCACATTTTCCAACTGTGCACAGTTTTGTCCTGGTCCTGGTCCATATTTTTGTTAACCTTGTTAACTGGTCAAATCTGGAACAACCATGATCTTCCCATTTTGACCTTTACTTTGAAGAACATTATAATTGTGCCAACTAACTCAGCTGTCAATATTTCCATCTCACACCTTTTTATAGGGGTTTATAAATGAGCTATAAAATTATACGCACTGAGCATATGAGGTGTGAGCCAGCAAGAAATTTAATAAATTATGTACATAAATACAAATGTGTCCATTTTAAAGTTATATTCACACAGTTAAAACTAGTGATTTCAGGTGCATTTTATAGTCCTGTAACTCAAAGGAAATTTAGTTGGGTTTTTTTTATTTCAAAATTGAAGTGACTAGCCTATTAGTTTCTAATGCGGACCAAACTAATCTCTTTAGGCATTATGGCGAATAACCACATTATTTGATTTAGGAAATTAGCTACTGTGCACTTAGGGTAACTTATCTCAGTGAAAATCACACACAAATTTTAAACAAGTGACTTATTCCAGGACTCAGTCCTCCTCTCAGATATACTGAAGCAGAGTGTGTCTCCATTTTGCAAGTATATCAGAGTATGTTTGAAAGACTCTTTTTTAGCATGCTAATCAAGGTTACTGACACCAGACTGTCTGAAAGATTAGTGGTAAAAAAAAAAAAACTTTTTGAAAATTCCCAGTTGTGTATCTTTTAAAAAATACTTCAAGCTCATATTAAACCATTAGACAGTAACAGCTCTGAGAGAGCTGCTATACTGTATTGTAATTTCCAAAATTGCATAACTAGAGCAGTGGTAGGTAAAACTGCACAAAATTAATGGGGGTTTACAAATAATCTCTCCACTAGCTTCAATATGACGGGGGGCTGTGACCTGCAAGCCACTTCAGAGTTTTGCTTGGAGTTTTAGGTCCCCCTGATCAGAGAAATATTTCTTGATGTGATGGAAATGCTCACACAGTTGTAGTACTGGGTTACATTAATAAGGACGTACACTTAACATTTTAAGAAATTGGGTGTTTCTGTATAAGGCTACACAGAGCTCTTCAGCTCTGGGGAAGGAAGCAGAGTATCTGAGCTAAATCCAAATTGGGATAGTATGTTAAACTGAAAGGGTTAACACATGTGGTGTATTACAAATTGTTGTAATGAGCCATAAAACAGTGTCCCTGTTAAGTCCATGGTTTTTAGTTTCTAGCATGTGTTACTCCTTCTCCTTAACAATTTGCTCAACTTGTATTTAGCTCAGACACTCTGCTTCCTTCCCAGACCTGGAAAAAAGCTCTGTGTAGCTCGAAAGCTTGTGCCTTCCACCAATAGACATTGCTCTGGTAAAATATATTACCTCACCTACCTTGTCTCTCAGAAACCCCACAGTTAAAAATAGTGGATAACACACAAGTTTTGGAATGTGCTTGCAGGATTACAATCAAAGACAGAGGCAAATGCCAGACCTTTCCAGAATAGCTATTGCTTGACTGTTATACTTAAGGGATAAAGATTGAATCCTTTCAAAGGCCAGGGAGCTGAAGACAATCACAAATAGAGAAAAATAAATCCTTTTCTTCCCAGAAGTTGGGCCTAGTACTCAAGGTAAAAGACATACACCTTGGGCCTAGTGAAATTTTTTTACTGAAATAGCAGTAGCATAATCTTTCAAAGCATAAGGGTTTTGTTCGAAATATAGGAGTATGTATTCCTTGGTTCGGAACTGGCAAACAATACACTGTCTAACCTGGAGGTAGATCCTTCTTCAGTGAACAAATACATAGCAACAGATTCTGAAGACAAAATATAAAATACCAGGACTGTTTATTTTGGAAAATTCTAATAATCATATTTTCTTTGCTTTGCATGGAAACAAACGCTGAATTTCCATCTTGTGTTCCGAAAACTTTTTGTATACAGAAGTTGTGTGAACACTGTGGAGCTGTGTATCTGTATTGCCTTCATCAATGTAGGACATAGTCTCACAAAAAAAGTAAAACATCCCTCTGAACTGATCGCATTTCCTACCCACCTCCCCAATTTATTTGCTCATTTATTATGCAGTTTTCTTATCCTTTTATTGGAAAATTTACTATCACTTATATTTTGATATGGTACCAGTGCCCCTATTTCTGCATAAAATAAGTGTGAGCATAGAGCAAATACTTCTACAGCATTAAAATGCTAGTGTTTAAATGAATCTGTCTCTTGAGGAGGGAGTGGTATCATAGTTTACTAAACACAAAGGGAAAAGGCACAGGGAAGGGGCTTGGAGGAGAGAAGCAAAGTAATAGGGTCCTCCTGTCCACACTGGTGCTCTTACCGTTTCTGCCACCAGGGAGATGTAACAGTGGCGGTTGTATAATAGTGGGAGATTCCCTGAAAAATGCTAGCGTTCAGACAGCTCAAAGCATATTTTTCTCAAAGCGTCCCTATTAGGAATCCAGCTGCTACTGCTGATCTCAAGGGAAAGAATCAAATCCAGATCAAGTAGGGCAGAAGCCTGTATCTCATCTGTGGCCTTCATTTCTACAGCAATGTACGTTACGATTTCCCCTAAGAAGCCATTTGAGTTTTATGGAGAAAAAGAAAAACCCTGCTTCATCACAAGCAATCTCTAGTCTTCACTGATTTTACCAGAATAATTTTGCCTACCTCTTAAAATTTATATATTTTTCATTCAATACAGATTCCCCAAACAGAATGTGCAGCTATAGTGTTGGGCTAAGTATCAGAAAATGGAAACAATCAGTTCTGAGAATTCCATTGAATCTCGCAAGATTTAAATGCAATTGAAAATGTTGCCCGTTTTTATATACTAGTAGCAAGAGAGAAAAGAAACAAAGATAAAGTGATGCACAAAATGGGAAAAGTCTTTAGAGACATTGAATCAATTGAGAACAATATGGAAGTAATCAAAAGTCAGTCAACAGACCAAATACAACTTTATAAAAAGAAAGTTTAAAGAGGGCTGGATAATAGTAGAGGTTTTCTGTTTATATAAGAGACTAAGAGATTACAAAACAACATATGAAATAATTAGCATTGGTTAAATCTCAAAAGGTTTAGAGCTTTGTTTTCAGTTTGAATAAGCATCCAAAAATTTGATTGCTTATCCAGATCTTATCCATGCTTTCATGAATCTGCCAAACTGGGTTAGAAGACACATGGAAGAGGCATGTTCATTAAAGTTCCAGTACTTCCTTCTTCCAATTGGGTCAAAACAGCCTCTCTCTATATTCTGGCACATTTGCTGTTGCTCTCTGGAAATATAGATACACATAAAAATGAATTTTAAAAGCCCTGCAGATTTCCCGAACAGTATTAATTATCAAGTAATGTTCAAGTTCTGAGTGAAAGTTTGCGTAAGTTCTCATTTAATTTAAAATGGTCTTGTTCCTCCTTAGAAATAAAGTTAGGGAAAGATGGTTGTGATGACATAAATACAGTGCTGTGAAAGATATAACTCTGTAAGGGTGTGGGCATAGACTGAAAGGGAATAACATCCATATTATATTAAACTTCTTCTTTTGATACCTTTGGGGGTAGGAAAATGGGTTAAACCTAGATAATGACAAGGTCTAAACCATCCATTAATATCAGTCATGATGATGGGAATACAGCTAACAGATGTGAACCAAACTGCAGCACACTGGGGGGGAAAAAAACCAATAACAAGGTAAACAAAAAGCTATGCCTCTGACTGAATTACAGGTGACGTGTTGGAAACTGATGTATTCTGTAGTCAAGATTTCAGGGTAGCAGCTGTCACATCATTGATATGCTAGCAGTGCATTTCTCCTGACTCATTCTGGCTCCTTTTTAGCTTGTTCTTTGAATGTGCTATCACTATAAAAGATTAATTTAAGCATATCAAATGAATTTGAACTTTATATATAAAATTCTACAAAGGATAGGCAGACTTTATGCCTCTTATTTAGATGCTCTATGAATTAAATGTTACATTTGCAACACAATCTTACATTTCTAGCAGAACCTATGAGTTTAACAACACAGCTCCATTGACTAAGAAATAGTTTGTCATTAAATGCCTACCTTTTGACTTCCACTGAGGAGCTAATGTGCCATATACAAAAAAGGGATGTTCTGCTGAAACAGGCATAGCACAACTTCCATTGGCTCCACCCCACAGGTTCCTAGAGTTTCTCAACTGTGGGAATGCAAGACTGCCATGTAAAGTTAATAATTTTCTGGATAGGGGAGTCTATAAATTGGGCAAGAGTGCTGAAATGATTGGTCACCAACTGTCAGACAGAACAGCTTAAATTTGGGGGAGAGGGAGTAAATGGCAATAATCATCTATGTATCATTCCTTCTTTAACTAGAGTTAAAGTGATGTAAGCACAATGTAGTCCCTGAACAAGGATGTGTTTCAAAGCTGCAGAATATTTCCATAGTCAGAGATCAATTATACAAATAACTACTCAACAAAGAATACATACTGGCATATGGTTTTGCTAAACAAACTTTGTCAATCAGGGTTTTAAAGGAATAGACAGAAACTCCAGGAAATGGGTTCAATATGATCCAGATATCAAGCAGCAGCAGAAGCGTGTGCATGCAGTAATTTCAAGTTACTCTCAGTATCAGTAACTACTTTCATTGCACTTCTAAAATTACTGTAATTCTAAATTGTTCATGTCCAATTTTGCATGCCTATGTTCCCAACATGGGCATTAAAACCTGCTCGTCAGCCAACTAACTTAGGAGTGAAATTCATACTCTAATTATGTTGATAATGTACATTCATACTTTAATCCATGGCCACATACCTCGGCTCTACTCATTTATATTTGCTCATGCTGAAGTTTGCATCTCTCTCAACTTCTGAAAATATGATTCTATTTATGGAATAATTACATACATGGAATTTATTCCGTACCTGTATTATGACTTGATCATGATCTACCTGTATTTTCACGGGGAAGAGATTTCCGGTAGTAGTCAACTCTTTAATCTAGAAAAAGACATAACGATAGTCAATGGTTGGAAAATTAAGCTAGACAAATTTAGACTGGAAATAAGTCACACCTTTTAACAGTAAGGGTAATTAACAATTTGAAATGACTTACTGAGTGGTGTGGTGGATTTTCAGTCATTGAAAGTATTTAATTCAATACCACATATTTCTCCAAAAAAATGCTATAATTCAAACAGAAGTTATGAGCTTAATGCAGAAATTACTGGGCAAAATTCTATGGCCTGTATTAAATAAGAGGTCAGACTAGATGATCATAATGATCTCTTCAGGCTCCAAATGTTTATCTTTCTCTGTTGCTGCCTTCCTAAAACATGAGGATTAATGTTTAGACTCCATACTTATGTGGTGCTGCAGACACTTTTGCTGACAAATAACAAATAGAATGAACCAACAGAGATGTTAGTGAGATGGGCTGGAAATAACAATGAGATTCAACTTGGAAAAACCTCTGCCAATATATCTGGGGCAAACATTAAGTAAGTGTGAAACTGAAGTAAGAGTGAGAAGAATCAGACCCCCCATAGTACACTATGACCTTTTTTGTAAAGTTCTTTGAGATCAATTGATGAAAAATGCTATATAAGAGCCAAGTCTTATTACTGTGTAAGTAAAATAGATGTTTCAAATTGGCAATAGAGTATATAATAAATACAATATATGAGATGGCACTGGTTGAACAGTGCAGTAAAAGTTCAGAACATCTCCTATTGCAGAATAACCCGTGTGAGGAGTCTTTGGAGGAGGAAATCTTAGTGAGGATCCACTCACTGAGCTTCAACTCATCATTCCATGCGGAATAGTGGTTCCTGAGCCTCATTTTGTTGTTTTTGTGTTTTGGGCAACCAGCTTGATCTCAAACCTGGTGACTCACCAAGGATCTAGGGGAAGCATACAACTCTCCCTTGGCTCTGGTTTTGTTTGGCTCCCTGTTAGCATGGCTTCATTAGACCCTCAACCAGGGTGCTCCATGGAAAAGTTGAGCCCAAGGACATATTATTTTTCTGATTAAGATTCATGGGGCAAGCAGAAGGATCGTGTGCATTTTCCCAGCCAGATTGTCCCTTGGCCACTCACTTCTCCCTCTGGACCACTGGATTTCCTTCCCTTCCTCTGGGAAGTTCAGAAGAGGCAGGAAGATTGTGGTGCTAAAGAGATGGCTGAAGCTCCCTCTCCTCTCATACATGCAGATCTGGGGGAGAGTGATCCAGCCCACATTTTTTAAAAAACAAATTACCATTGTCTTTCTTGCTGAATATTGAATATAGGAAAAGGCACTTTATAACACTCACTGCTTCATAATTTGCCTAGCATAGAAATATTCAGGCAATTATTGATGCTGACAATGCAGCATGGGGAGATTATTGCATAGACAAAAACAGTTTGCCTAGTACTTTTAGTACATTCACTTGTCTAATTGCCATTAGAGATACATAGTAATGTACAACAGGACCTTGGAACTTTTCAATTAAGAAAGAACTGGAGAAACAAATTCCAAAATCACAAGCATACGTAGTCTATCCATGGATAACCTAGGTCAGATTGTCAGCTGAAACAATGAACCACCCATCACTTAATGGTATTGATGGGTATTCTAACAGTGCAATGTCCAGAAATTGTGTGTTCACTCATTATTTGTTTTCTTGTCACTTATAATCTGCATTGGTAGATACTGAGGCAATGCCCCTACAATGGACTCCACACAGGTGGATTTCTGCATCCATGCAAAGCCCCATTGAATCCGTATGGGTGGCAGACTCCATTGTAGAATTGGGTCCTTAGGATTTTATTTATTTTCTTGATTCTTAAAACAAGGAAGAAATTGAAGATTTAAATTGTTTAATTCTCAATGACCAACGTAGGCTCTATTGACAGAATCTTAGTGCTTCAAGAATGTCCAGTAGAAAATAGTCTCAGTTCAGCTGAGGAATATGGAGTTTCTTTGGTATCACTTCCTTCTCCATGTCTTTTCTTCTCTTATGTTTTTATCTTTTCATCTCTTTTATTCCCCTTATCAGTGGCCACCAAAAGATCATTTCCTATTCGTTATAACTTGTAAATTATTTTTAAAGAGAGTCCCAAGCAACATAGTTTGGATCTGAATACAACCTCTTCCAAAACTTTTAGTGTAAATGTTTAGTTATCGGGGTTTGGCTTGGGGCAATCTCTGTTGTTCAAGGCTCTTCTCATTTATATATATCTTGTGCTTGGTCCAGTGGATAGGGCACCATATTACAAATCAGGATATCTAAATTCCATTCCTGGTTCTGCTAGTTAGTTGCTGTAACACTTTGAGCAAATCATTTACCTCTCTACACCTCTGTTTTTTCATCTGTAAAATAAGAATAATGATGCCTTATCCAACTTCAAAAATCACTTTGTACTCTGGTGATGAAAAATCCTATTGAACTGCTAACTATTATTTCTGTATGTTTACTATGAGAACATGTAATTATACAATTGTATCACTTAAAACAATTTCATAATCCTGAGAATTCTCTTTGCACTTTCTATGGTTTCAGATGTCTGGAGAAACTTAGACCTTAGTCCTGCCCAGTAATATTAGCTCTGATAGAAATCCTCTAGAAGTTAGAACTTCATAGAGTGGCAGGAAATAAGGCCTCAGTCCTCACTCAGATCTGTATGGGTGAATCCCTGAACCCATGCAAAACCCATGGAAAGTGGTGCTCTACATAGGCACAGGTGTCCACCTAAATGGATTCCCACAGCAGTATCAGGTCCCAGATTTAGTTTCCAAAGGATGAGGCTTGGAAGATTTAGGCAGTCATTCACCACTAGTACATTAAGGAGAGAAAAATAGTGGGTAGAAACTTCGTTGTTGTCCATTCTCACCCATTTACCAAGATTTTTAATTATATGCATACCTACTTTGGATGGTTATGGGGCTGCATTGGAGCAATGAAAGGAAGTAACACTGATAGTTCATCGATGGCAGTAATGATTTTTGTTGGCTTAGTCTTGTAAGCAATGTGATGGGTGGTGGGGTCATTGTGAACCCTGTGTGCATGATCCTCTATTGCCTTGTCCCTTATGCTATTATTACACATGTGCAAACTGGATGTAAAATGCTACCATGAGATCTGGAAGTGCTTTCTACTCACTTTGCACTCTGTACGTGACTATAGAAAGTACAAGGTAGTGCAACCCAGTGAGTTCTTTTGTCTGTGTTTGCATGCCAGTTGCATTGTGACAGGATTTCTCCCGTTAGCATTTAGAACTTTATTGATAAGTGTTTTAAGATACTTAGAGACCAATTTTTTGAGCAGTTAAGTGCTGGCTGAGCTGAGGCCACTCCATTTAATGGGATCAGGCCATTAGAAAGCGAAACCTGATATTACTAGTCTGACAATCATGCAGAAAAATATCACATCACATTGGCTGAATCATCTTATATACTGTATGGCTAATCTTGATTTTTCTGAACTTGGGAATTGAACCGAAAAAGCTCATAGTAATTCTAACAAAACTAAAACAAAAATGTATGTAACTAATTTATAAACTACAGAACGAAGTGCTATGTTCTAGTCTCATTTCCTTTTATCATTTTTGCATGTAAATATTCATAAAATATTCAGCAATGTACAGTAGAGGCATTTCAGAGCTGGTGCAGAAATTGTGTACATCTCACTTTAGGGGGTTGTGAGGGCCAAAACTCCAGACAGGATCAATAGCTCCACACTTGAGCGGTCCCATGTAGCTTTCTTGTCCAGTCTCCTGAATTTTCCACTTTCAGCTGCAATCCCCAGTTTCATGGGCACAATTTTAAATATCACGTGATGGAGGCACCACGTGCTTCATACAAACATAGGGGAGACATATTCAGCCATGGGTCCTTGGCTCTCCAAGACTAACCTGCTAAACATAGTTTAATGAATACACAATTTAAATACACTCAAGATGTAATGATAGCCTTGCCATTGAGAGAGCAAAAGAGAAGTCTGCACAAAAATATTCCAATAATCTGAAACACATTGTAATTCAAATATGTGCAATGGTATGGAGCCAAATTTATACAAACACCATTCATGGTGTAGAAAAAAAGCTATCAATGCTTTACAACATACAAGTAAAATGGGAGAAGCAGAGGCTGTGGAAGCATGAAAATACAGGCTGCCAGTCTACTTTTAAAAGCATTACTGACTCAGAATGCCTGTTGTCTAAGATGTAATAAGCAAATGCTGTAGCTCCAAAAGATTTCAGATGGAACAGTCGAACAGCTAATTCCTGCTCCAAGAATCACGAAAATGAACAGTGGAAAACATTAAATTAAATCTGAAATATAAGAAAACCCCAGCCCATGAAGGGGTTTAAAATGTTGTGAACATAAATGTAAAGAACAGGAGTACTTGTGGCACCTTAGAGAGTAGCGAATTTATTTGAGCATAAGCTTTCGTGGGCTACAGCCTACTCGGATGAAGTAGGCTGTAGCCCACGAAAGCTTATGCTCTAATAAATTCGTTAGTCTCTAAGGTGCCACAAGTACTCCTGTTCTTTTTGCAGATACAGACTAACACGGCTGCTACTCTGAAACCTGTCATAAATTTAAAGAACGTGTAAAATGCTACAATAATAGCAAGAGACACCATAACAGCAATAACCTATCGGGCTACACTATCCTTAGCAAGGAGCCTTGCAGCAGCATCTGCAACTGAAGTCTGTAAATAAACTGTCACTAGGTCTAACAAAGAAAAGAATTATAATAACCAAGCATGGATATTATAAAAGCATGGCTCAAGAGTTCCAAATCAGATCTGGAAATGTACTATACTACTGAATCTGAAACAGTCCTCAAACTGAAAAAGCTGATATAGCAACCTATGAACAGTATGTATTAAGCATTGTTATCTGTAAGCAGTGCTTGGTTTTGGAAATGCATTGAAGTTTGTGGGTTTATCTGAACCTCTTGGATCTGCAAAACTGGACTGGTTATTTTGGAGTATTTTAGCGTTACATTTCTGATCTGGAGCAAAACCAGAAAGTGCAGAATGCACAAAACAAAAAAACAATGGGAAAAACATGGGTCCAAAAGCTTTCTTGAGCCTTATGAAGGGCTTGTTTCTTACATGGGGTGAAGTCTTGAATTGCTTCTTAATTATCTCAACTTGTTTGTAATTCACCACTTACAATGCAGCAAATATTGATAACACTGTTTCCCAACGGTTAATTCAGTGTGGAATTAGATCAAACAGATGAATTATGTGATGATTCTGGATACTTCAAGTAGATGTTTTTATAATGATCACAAACACTGCTTGAACAGTCTCAAAACTATATTGCTTTGTGTTACAAGAAGCTTATTCTTTCCATAATGGCATCTTGATAGAATGTGGGTGGATTGAATAGCTCCCAGGACATTAGCAAAGCAGTGACATAAAAGCTTTCTTTTATTTTCTGTAGCTGTTTGTGATACCTTGAGGGAAAATATACACTGTATATATACATACTGGAACATGGTGTGTTACAAGGAATAAATACATCAAGGAGTTCTGGTGACATCATAAATCATGAAAGGAAAGCTTGAGTGGATTGTCATGTTTCCAAAAAGGTGCAATATATTTTTTAATGTAATTCTCATTTCTTGTTATAACAGATCAATACCATGCCCATTCAGGATTTGCCCCTTGGGCACAGCCAGAAGTTCTGTGGGGGCACCCATGTCTTTATACCTATAGTACAGTCTGTCTTGGACTGAGGCAATGATTTCACTAAGCTCTGAGGCTGTTTAACGCATTCTTCTGTATGCCCTGTTAATGGGCTCAGAATTGCTCTGTCCATGCCATACAGCTTCTCTTTGTGTAATGTACCTCAAGGAGACACTCTGAATGTATGTACTGTTAAATATGATCCAGTCAAAGAAAATTTATAGCGTTTATTATCGGTATTTACAAGGTTGGAAATATATAGTATAGGAAACATTAAATCAAAAGAAACTGCCACCCAATCTGTCTGACATTTAGTCTAATAGAAAGCTTTCTTGTAGGGAAAGATAAAATGTCCAGACCTGAAATTCCAATCTTAATAAAAACAGAAACACCAATTTTAATCTTATTGATCCTGGCCTGACCTTTTTCAGGAGCTCTGCTATGTTTATACTGGAGCTTCTGTGAGTGACTGGCAATGAATGGCTGAGAGTGAAATACCCCCGGGTGTCGCTGCCTGTTCCCACATCCACTCTGAGGCTAGGCAATATTGTGTGAACTCCACCTCAGCCATCATAAGTTAAGTTAATTGGACACTGCAAAATTCTACAAGATCCCATAACTGTCCTCCTTACTGGACAGATCCTGCTTGCAGTGAAATCAACAGGAGTTTTGCCATTAACAATAATGGAAGCAGGATCAAGCCTAGAGTTCTTGTACCAGCAGACCTTGACATTGCTGTCCTGGAGAGCAAAGTCCAAACTTCTGGGAGTATCCAATTATTAAAAGCTTTGTTCCTCCTCCTGATCCCCATTTTTGTACAGTTGGATGTAGTCAATGCTCCACAACAGAATCTGTGAAAGATTGACATCTTCAGAGCCCTGACTCCTTGATCAAAAGTGTTGTGGAATTCTTGAAACGCCTTCACTGCATTAGTAGTTGAGGGATGTTACAACTAAAGCTGGGGAAATAACTGATTTTGGTTTACTGGCAGCTCCAAAAAATTGTAAAGGGAAAAAAGGTTGACTCGGGTAAACTGAATCCAAAAATTCTGAAAAATTTAGGTGAATCAAAGAAGTTGACAAATTTTGTTTTGGTTTTCTGCAATATGAGTTCAAACCCCTTCTTTACATCAGGCAGAGGGGGGAATTAAATAGTAAGTCATTGGAGTAGGGACACCAATTTAAGTCTTATATCTCCCAGATGAGTGCCCTAGCCACTGAGCTGTAGAGTCATTCTCACTCTTCATCCACATGACTGTTGAAGTATTTTATACATAGTGGAACAGCTTCAACAGGAGAGAGACCCATAACCTAGGATCAGAGCACATGTCTTTAGTGTGAGAGAACCAAGTTCAAATCCTTTCTTCACATAAAACAGAGACCATAGGGTGTAAAAGTGGGCAGCTGTATCTCCTCCAGATATTTTGTGAATGGTGTCTAAGTACTCAGCGGGTGCAGGGGGAACTTTATTGCCAAAACTATTTGGTGAATTTGCATCAAATTTGTGAGTAATTTGGGGTCAATAGAAACTGCAATTTTCAGGGAATAAACTATTCATCCAAAATATTTAATCTAGTTCTAGTCAAAACTGATGCATGCTTTTGTAGAAAATTGGGAAGTAATCGTACAAAGAGGGAAATAACATGGAGTTTTGTTAAGGTGACCAGACACCAAGTGTGGAAAATCGGGACAATGGGGGGGGGGATAATATTGGGACTGTCCCTATAAAATCGGAACATCTGGTCACCCTAAGTTTTGTCCATGTGGGGCCATGGTTGAATTTTTCCAGTTTGTGGGCTAGATTCTGCCACAATACAGCTCCTTTGCACTGATCCTGTGCAAAGTTTGCTGTATATTTCTGCAGAATTTTAGTTTTATAGATTTCCATCTGAATCATTGTTTCCTACAACAAACAATTAACTTTTGGGATATTATTCCTACCCTGGATTTTCATTTATTTCTAATTAGAACTATTCTATGTATTTTAACACATGATCCAGGTGTCTTCCTTATATGCACCATTAAGAAACCTTCAGAACTTTTGGCTTCTAATTACAAAAGGTGATTGTGGCTTCCCGTTAGCTTCCTTCTTATCAATAAGGTGCACCGTGCCATCAGCGATATGGTCTTGTACTTAACACAAAAAAGGCAAAATTCCATTGAGAGGTTTATTAAGCAACATCTAAAATTCAGAGGCATTCTCTTTGGTTTAGACAGTACTATTTTAACTATAATCCTGTGATTTACCCCAAATGGATGCTTGAACAGTGATAGTATGACTCATTAATCGATAGTGTGCTATTTGAATTTTACCATGAAGCTTAATGGGATGGCTTTGACAACTTTTCAGCAGCAGTGTGAGTATATTTCCCATCTCAGCGTTTTCATAAATCCCCAACCATCATTTTTCACTTTAAGTCCTGCTTCAGTTCAATATTGTCCAGCCATCTGTGCAGAATTTTTTTTAATTTCCTTCTATGAAAGACATACTCTTTGTAGATAGCCATAGGTATACACTGATGGAAGTGGAATAGTGAGGAAATTCTGCTTTTTGTACAATTGGAATAAACATTCTTTACAAAGGAATTTGTTTTCAATTTACATAATGATTTTTCTTTGGATTAGAGACTTGTTTTTCTAGTCAGTTGGGGTGGTATGTGTTCAAAGGTTTGACATACTTTTTAGATATCTAACATATCTTGCCACATCTGGCTCAAACTGGCTTGGGGAAATACCATACCTAAGATGGATAAAATAAGCAGCATGAGTCTTGAACCAAACTTGAACTGGAACTTGAGATTTGAGGAGGGGGGCAGGGAATGGTGATTGTCTGATTCCTTTTACTCATGTGTTTTAACACTTCTCTGTGATTTTTAGTTACAAGAGGGATTTTGTGTACCCAGGATCTCCTGAGAACCTGTTCGTGTACAGACTCTAAATATCTTTCTAGACTAGATCCAAATGTTTGGCTTGAACTTTGGGACCTTACAAATAAAACTGAACCTGTTGAAGTTCTCCTACCCCACTACAGAACATGGTGATCTTGAGAATCCCAGTTGTAGACAAGGTAGCTTGATTACAAAATGTAACTTTCCATCAGTGGTTACCATCATCTTCCATATAGTTTCTAACAATACTGCCATGAAGATGAGGTATTTTCACCATTGTTATATTACAACAGCTGCTGAATTGCTGCAACTTGACTCCTGGAAGTTTACATTTTAAGTGTTGTAAGGGGTGTGGGATATATTAAGAAGGGAACATTCCCTGTACCCGCAGGTAAGTTGGATACTGGGAAAGTATTATGCAGTAAGACAGGTTAAGCCTTAGCCCAGCATCTATGACATGTGGCAATCCCAAAAGATATTTGTGCTGTTGCACACATGAAGCAATATGTATGGTGCAAGAAGCATGGTGTCTAGGTCTGTAGAAATAGCCTCATCCAATTCTGGCTTCATGGTCTGATGTATTGAGAAACAATTATTGAGACTGTGTAGTAAAATCCATAACATCCAGGGAAATATATACTGTCAGTCTAGAACTTGATACTCCATTGGCCCAACTGCACTTTCTTCCACACCTGACCCCAAAACTCTGTTTTTCAAGATGCTTTGCAGGCCCCCGAACAGGTTCTCCCAAATCCTATCCTTCCGCTTCACAGTGGAAGGCACATTCAATAGAAGTTCAAGTTTTTTTAGTCTTGTGCTGTAGTCCCTTATTAGCTTGCTTGAATATGCAGGTATTTTATTTCCCCGATTCCAGGGTAAACAGAAGGAAAAAACAAATGTTTGAAAGCCCTAGGTTTCAATGGCTGTGGAGAGAATCTAGACTTTAAGATTGCATGTTCAGAAAGAATGCCAAGGTCCGGATAAAAGATGTGGTGTGGAACTGCATGCCAACATACTGCAATTGCACACAAAATGGTCCTATACAGGGGCAGCTCTATGTGTTTTGCCGCCCCAACCACAGCAGTCAGGCGGCTTTCGGCGGCGCGCCTGCGGACGGTCTGCTGGTCACGCCGATTCGGCGGCACTGACTGCCGCCCTCACAGGGACCGGCAGGCTGCCCCCCGCGGCTTGCCGCCCCAGGCACACGCTTGCTGCTCTGGTGCCTGGAGCCGCCCCTGGTTCTATAGATAGGTAAATGTAACAACTTTATGCACTTCTTATTCTGAAAAGCTGGTCCCAAACAAGAAAAATAGATTGATAATTCTACAAAGGTGACAGCTGAGTGATTTTGTGATTGCATGCCAAACTATTATTTTTTGAGGGGTGGAGGGAGTGAGAGAGGGCCTGGGGATGACAATTCAGTTCAGCACTTTTTGAGATTTCAAAATATGTTCTCCTTACATATTGGAGTGAAAACAGAATTGTTGGAATATCCATTTTCAAAGTGAAAAGTTTGGGCTTCAATCCAGGAAAAGGTATATAGGTGTGTATATCTGTCCATCCATCCCTGCGGGTTAGGGAATTAGCTTGTAATGTGGAACACCCAGATTCCAACCCCTAGTCTACCTGATTCCAAGGAGAATTTTTCATCTCAGATCACTCTGAATCAGGCAGAGCCAGAACGTTGAACCTGGGTCTCCCATATGTCAGACCACCACCCTAACCACCAGGGTACAGAGTGAGAGTCCCCACTCCACAAAAACCAAAACATCTCCATAAAACTTTTCAGCTTCAAAAAAACATAATATTTTGGTGAAATGAAATTTTGACAAAAATGTTCTGACCAGCTCTTGTGGGGTGGGGTGGGGGTGGGGGTGGGGGAGAAACAGGCCCAGATATTCCAAATTAAGTGCATATAATTGCCTGCACTTACCTGATATATTTCAGCATGAAGATGAATTCAGGCGTTATATTTAAGTAAGGAGGAGAATTGTGCAATCTTCTACATTAAGCAGCAGGCAGTTATATTGTGTTAGCATGTTAGCATCAACTTGCAAATAATTCTAATTATAAGCCTAATCAAAAAGATGTATGCCCCACTGCATTATTGTTTCCTCTTCTAAGTTGGATTGTGTTCATGTTTCATAGGAGCACTGTCCAATTATGTGGGTGCAGAGCATATGAATGGGGTTTCAGGTGAAAATGGTTTCCATGATGTAACTTGACAATTTATTGTAAGCATAGTCTCCTTTTATCCTTTGGAAGGCTTAAGCATTTGATAGAACACCTGGAAATCACAGAGATTAAATACTAGAAATCAAGTTGAGGCAGATTCTGATATCTCTCTGGCTGTTGAGTAGTATCTTATTCTGGGACTGCTCTCACTGATTTCAATAGGATTAGTCTGAAAGCAAGGTAGTACTCAGTGGAAGCAGGGGAATCAGAATTTGGCCCTTTATTTTTAGGCCTCAAACACTAACTCATGCTTAGCTTTGCTTATTTAATCCTGTTGAATTAAGTGGAGCTATTCAGGGCCGTTAGGTTAAGCACATGTGTGAGTGTTTGCAAGATGGGATCCCCTTTCTCAGCAGTGACAGATTGCCTACTTTTGGGGGGGGGGGGTGATTATTTCTAAATAAGAAACATACAGTGATCAGGAGAGGGGAGTTAGTATAACCAATAGCTGCTTTTTAAGATATGCATTAAATCAAATTGAAAATAAAGAGCCATTTAAAGTTAGTTTTTTGTGGCACACTTTTTTTTTCTTGCGTACAGTAAAGTGTTTCACCTTGCATATAATACACAGATGGAGTGCATGCAAGTGTGGTTTTTGTTTTTGTTTTAAAAAGTGTACAAATCTTCAAATGAGAAAAAGAATGTCAGCAATAATAGACTTCTGTAATTCAGTAGGGATTATCTGTTATCATCTTTTCCCCCTGTGATACTATTTTAACTTTAATTCTGCAATCTACTTTATGTTCAGATCAATAGCATCTGGTCTTGAGGAAGTCAGACTTTGAGTGTCTGAATTCCTTTTCTTCACAAGCATGTGAAAACTAAAATAAAAATTACTGTTCGTATCTGTAGGACAGCTATTGGCCAAACTGGGATTATAGAGGAAAAGTCTTAGCTCTTGCCTTTTAGTGGAGCCTTTATTCTTTCCTTTACTGCACAAACACTTTCAAGGAAATTGGTAAATATTTTATGAAAAACCATCCTAATCCTTCCAACACCACCTGAAGGATCGATGTTTGCATTTTATATTCCAGGTTTCTTCATTTTAAAACTGTGGAGTTGGCAGTGAGATTTGGCACCACCAGTAGGATTTGGATGGGTTGGTTAGATGGGATATATTTAGGACAATTGACTTCTTGTGATGTAATGGGTAAGGGTAATGTCACGTTTTTGCTATTTCATTAGCTATAAACAAAATATTTAGTAAATGATTAAATTATGGGTGCAAGGCTTCATTTTCACTCTAAAACACAATACTAGCTTTTCCCCATAATCATTCACTTGGGATTGGAATTTACAATTTATGATTGCACCTTTTCAGTGTTAATATTTTAAAGACAAATGCTAATTGCCAAGAGGGTTTTAACTCCTTCTTCCTCCTTATATCTGTCATTGGAGAAGCATTGAAACTGCTCTGGGCTTGTACTGCAGTACAGAAGCTGTATCCTTCCACATGTGCAGCTAGCCCAGTGGAACTTATAGTGACTAGATGCTCCTTGTCCCATCATCATTCATTCCCATCCTCAAAATCCCTTGAATGGTTAGAGGTAGATGCCCCTCAGCCCATTGCACTGATCCACCAAATCCTGCTCCCTCCCTTAACCAGCAAAAACACATCCGATGTGTCTGGAATCTCCAGGCCTGCTTTTTTAGATTTTGCAAGACAGAATTAAGGATATCCCCCTTCTTTTTAAAAATTACATATTATTGAACCTCTTTAAAAATTCTGTTTGCAAATCGCTCCATTTTTTTCAGATCTATACACTGAAATAGTAGAAATTAAATTGTCTGGACAAATGTTGTGAACAAATATGTCCTTTATTTTTCAAGCATCAGAAATCAAACAACATAATCTATTTCCTTCTGCCTGTTTTTTGTGTGATGGAAGTATATAAAAAGTACACCTACTTATGATCCCAGCTGGGAGCTTGTGTTCTCCAATTCTAGAACATCAAATGGTAATTAAATAGTAATAGCTTCTGAAATCACCAAAACAAGAATACACAGTTTCTGTTTTATGTGGTAAAAGCAAGGCCTGCCTTCCCTCACTTTAAGCCCTTGCAAATTATATGGCAATAGAAAAACACATGTTAATTCTTCTGGACATGACTTATTACAGACAATACATATAGTTACGTTTAGCAACCCAGTCTTTCATCATGTGCTCTCTATTTAGCTTTTTGGGGGGACCTGAAGGCAAAATCCCATTTGAAGTTAATGGGTATTTTTCCTGCACAAGGACTTTTGTATTAACCCTTTATTATTATTATTATTATTATTATTATTTTATTATATCAATAGTTGGTTTTTTTCATGTTCATATTTAGCTATAGACCTGTTAAATAATATTTAACATCTTCATAAATTCTTCTATAAATTCTACATTTTTACTCGATGGACTGTACAGATTCAACAAACTCTAGGCCAAGCCAAACTGCATGTTTCAAAGGCCTAATGCTAGCTTGGGGTTTGCTGTCTTATGGAACAATTTTTGAACCTGTTGGCCCACCACGGATCTTATTAGTGTAATTCCCAGAAATGCTACCAAGGTAAACATTTTGGGCCTGATATCACAATCCTGAAAAAGTTTGTTATTGTTCCTGGATATATTACTGATCTCATTATAAGGCCTCTTTGTTTCTCTTGTTTTCTGTGAAGAAGTAGGAGCTTTGGGGTGTTGGAGAATGTATGGAGTTACTAGAGTAGCTTATCAGAAAATTTTTGACTAAACAGGTTTTGTTTATGTTTTTGGGGTGGGGGAGGAATGCTGTTTTGACAAAAATTTTGTCAGGAAAGTGTTCTCTGGTCCAAGATTGAATTTCTGGTCAAAATGAGAGAGAGAGAGAGAGAGGCGCCAGAGCAGTCAATAGCCCAGTGATTGAGATGCCTGAGCTGTGACAGACTCAGGTTCAAGTCCTTGTTCTAATATATATTTAACTACTCCTCCAATAGAAAATATTGAGAAACTAACCCTAAAAAAGCTGATAGATTGGTGATTAGGGCACTCACTGGGAGACCCACCTGCTAATAGGGTTATCAACCCTCTAGGATTGTCCTGGAGTCTCCAGGAATTAAAGCCCAATCTTTAATTAAAGATTGTCATATGATGAAACCTCCAGGAATATGTCCAACTGAAATTGGCAACCCTACCTGCAAGTCCCTGTTTAGAATCAGACAGGACACTCACCCAGGATGTGAAAGACCCATGTTCAAATCTTTGCTGTAACACCAAGACTCTTGTGGGGTCAATGGGCCTTGCACTGTTGTTTTCATCAAAAAGTTTCAATTTTGTTCCAATGTAAAATGGGAAACAATTTGAAACTTTGAAAATATTGGCAGGATGGGAAAACTATTGTCTACCCAGCTGAAGTTATTAATATTTGATTTTGAGCTGCTGCTTGGTAGCAGGAGAGATCTGACAATTGCATGTTGTTTTCTTAAATTTAAAAAATTGGCAGAATCAACAAAACTTTGCGTGGACAGTTGTTACTTGTTCTAAATCAAAGTAAAATAAAAATAAACATTTATTTGAGGTATACATTTAACTGCTTTAACAAATACATTTAAAATATTTGTGTAGTTAAAATATATAACAGATGTTACACATATAATGAAACCTGTATCTGTAACATACAGTATTGTGTAAAGTATTTGTTCTCTTAATCAATTTGTTCTCATAATCATGAGTACCAAGGATATTTCGAGGACTGTTCCTATTCATAGCCACCCACATTTTTAGTACCAGTCAATCTGTAATTTTAATAAAATTCCAAATATAGTTTTGTTGTGATTTCATCCTATTCCAGCATCTGTGTTGGTTTGACTTAAATCACACTCATGTTTCTGAGACCAAACCACAAGCTAACCAGAGCCAGTTTATTAAAGTCTGCATGTTCTCTTAAAAGTTTCTAGGCAATTTATGGAACACTAACTGAAAACAAGCTGGGATTTCAGACCAAAGATGAGACAAGGGTGAATAGGCTTAGCTTGATCTTGTGTTGCTGTAAAACATTAAAGCTCTAAAATAGTTTTTTCCCCTAATAAAAACTAAAGATAAAATTTTCAAAAGACATTTAGACACTTAAGAGCCTAATTCTTGTTGAAAGTCCCTTTGGAAAATGGGACTTAGGCTCTTAAGTTTCTCAGATGCTTTTGAAAACTTTACCCTGAGCTAACAGACATGGTTGTTGTCAAAGTATGATATGTAAAATATGGTTAGATACCTTGATCTTCTATTTGAAAATCCTCTTTATTGCTAAATGCAAATTTATAAAACTGCAGAAGGAACACTTTTTGTCTATTTATTTATTCCTCTCTGCCATAACACTCAACTCCATTCCATTCTCATGCATCATGCGTGAGCCTTACTCATAGAGTTATAGATTTTTAAGGCCAGAAGGGACCATTATGATCATCTAACCTGAAGTCCTGCATAACAAAGGTCATAGAACCTCACCCGATAATCTCTGCATCAAGCCCATAACTTCTGTATGAGCTAGAGCATAGATTTTAGAAAGACATCCAGGCTTGAATTAAAGACTTAAAGTAATGGAGAATCCATCATGTTCTTGAGTAAATTGTTCCAGTTGTTGTTTAAAGTGCTCTGCTAGAATAGAGCCATTTACTTTCAGAAATCTCTATCACATGTAGGTACTTGGAGACAGAGTTCCTCCCCTGCCTTGCCTCTTCCCACCCAATTCTGCCTCCTCCCCCAAGTGCGCGCTGTCCCCACTCCCCCCCCCAGCGCCTCTTGCATGCCGTAGAACCGCTGATTGCAGTGGGTGGGAGACACTGGGAGGGAGGGGGGAGGAGTTGATTGGTGGGACTGCTGGCAGATGGGAGGCGCTGGGAGGTGAGGGGGATCTGGCTCCTGGTGGGTACTAAGCACCCACTAATTCTTTTCTGTGGGTGCTCCAGAGTACCCACAGAGTCGGCACCTATGGGCTTGTCTATATGGAGAGTTAGACATGTCAACAGGTGATAAGTATTATTATCCCCATTTTGCAAATGGGGAAGTAAGGCAAGCTGGGGGTGCAGTATGTCAAAACATACTATGGAACTTTTAGTGCACAGTAGCAGTGTCCACGTAGCCAGTTAGTGTAATAGATTTACAGCCCAGTTTGCTGTGCGCTAATTCCCCATATAGACATACTCTTGGATAAAGTAAATAAATTGAGACTCTTAAGTCTCTTACTATAAAGCATGTTTTTCAGACCTCAAATTCTTCATGTAACTCTTTTCTGAATCCTTTCCAAACTTTGAACATAATTTTTTTGAAGGTTAGACAGAAGGAGGCACAGTATATTCCAGTAATGATTTCATTAATATCAGATACAGAGGTAATACCATCTACTTCTTGATATCTCTCTATTCATGCATTCAAAGCTCATGCCCTCTTAGCTATAGTATTGCACTGAAAGTTCATGTTCAGCTGGTTATCTACCGTTATACATCTGTCTCATGCTTTCAGAAGAAAATGACACAGGTTCTGTATTCTTGTAGGAATTTTAGAGACTCCTGTAGAAATTTAGCAAACACTGACCTAGCTGCTTATTACTATTGTTTTATTTGTTACAGCAGCACCTAGAGTTCCCAAACCAGACTGGCACTCCAGTGAGCTAGGCACTGTACAAACACAAAGCTAAGAAAGTCCCTGCCCTGAAGAGCTTGCAATCTATAAGACATGTTGAAGGGTGATAAGTATTATTATCCCCATTTTGCAAATCGGAAGTAAGGCAAAAAGATTAAGCAAGTTGCCAGACAAATCTTCAGACAACATATTCAATCAAATTGGAGAAGCTTTAAAAATAGCTCTTAAACTATGTTATCAGATTTGAATTAGTCCTTTCTGTAACATTAATTCAGTAGTCCTTTTGGAAGATCATTGAATATATGTTTGCCTTGATCAAGCGTCATTAGGTGCTCTGCAATGAACTCAGTTATCATTAAACTTCAATTATGAGATAATTAATTACCTTTCAGGGTCAGAAAAGTGCAATATAAAATAGAAGTGAAAGCTGCCACACATTACCCTACTAATCTGCTCCAACCCAATTCTTAAAGGTCCACCTCTCGGAATTAGTGGATCACTCACTCTCCATATACAGCTTCTTTGCTGACACTGTCAACAACAGTCTGTGGTGATAATAGCTGTATTGTTTGGATTTGAGGGTAGCCTCATGATGTGCTCCTGATTGGCTGAGTCCATTCAATGGCCTCAAAGCAAGAGAGGCCTGCCTCTTCACTGTTACAGTTGGAAAAATCAAAAGAAAAAATACTTTTTCCACCCTGGACCTCTTGAACAGCAGGGCTGCGAACCCAGGAGAGCTAGTTTTTACACACACTATTCACACGAGAGTGTATGCACAGCTCTAATGCATATCACTGCGTGAAATGGCAACTTGTCTGTAGTTCTGCTTCATTCCAGGTGGTCATTGGGGCCATTTCTTTTTTTAATTAGAGGATATCTACATTCCACACACAAATCTGCACCCACCATGGTACACATTCATTTGCAAATCAATTTATCAAGGTTGAACATGGAGGCAAACAGCTAGGTAGGCTCCAAACTAGCTATATAGTTGTCTTAGTTGCATGCACACCTGCAGAAATTGTGCACATGTATCAACTGGTAGACCTTTGCCTCTCTTTTTAAAAGATTGGATCAAAATAATCTTTTATTGCTTAATAATCTATTACTTTTATATGCATCTCAAATTAATCTGTGGCATAATTTTGTTATCTTAAAAATAAAGCTACTACTTTAATCAATCTGCATTGATTGAGGGAAGAGCCTCATTAGCTAGCTATACAATAAGTTAGTTATATCCTTCAGGTTTCTCTATGCCTGAATAATGTAGCTAGTTGTGCAAGAACTTAGTTAATGGGGGTATTCCTGAATCAACTCAAATAATAGAACTAAATTTACTTCCACCTTATTTATAAGAACATTGCCATCAAAACCTATATTGGCTGTTTTGGAAAAAAAAAATTACCAATATTCCTATAAACTTTATCTATTAGCTGAGCACTTTCCACCTCCATTCACTAAAGCTATTTTTGACCTTTCTCACAATCTTTCTTTTCCATATTCTGTCCTTTGACTATGCACTTATAAAACCATTTCAAAAGGGTGAAATTCCCCTTGGTTTGCCTGGAAATAAATCCTAATGATATTTATTACATGACAAAGGAGCACTAGAGATTCCTTTTTTCCCTAAACAACTTGAGAACTAAGGGACTGCAAAGGCTGCACGCTTATAAGCACAAAAACAATACAACAAAGGTATGGTCAGTTAGAAATACAGATCTGTAGCTTGTTTGGCTATCAATTTTTCCACCAATTATTGTACATTACAATTTTCACTCTTTCTTGTATGCCAAAATACCAGCCAGAAGCTTGGGATGCACGCATCAAGATGCTAGTAAATTACACTGAGAGCAATCAGATAATGTTGTTAATATGACTCACTTCAGTGCAATTTCTTTGCTCCTCCCTTGTATGATTAATTACAACTAAATTGATGTTGCCAGCAATGATTAATTTACAAATTCAGCTGCAAAGTAAATGAGCTACGCAAAACTGAGTTGGCATTGTTACTAGTTTTAAAAGTTCTCACAAAAGATCACACGCCACAGCTCAGCCTATTACTAGTTATTGCATATGCATAAATAGTGGGTAGATGGCATAATTTTTAAATTAATATTTTATTATTTATATGCTACTTGTTTGTCCAAATTCATCCCTGGTTCCATTTAAATCAGTGGATTTACAAAGAGGATGAGTTCGGTCCATTCTGTCAAACCAGTCATTTAGTCAAATTACTGTTTAACTCAGATATTTGAAAAATAAATAAAACTTCCAAGCCTTTGATTAGAGAACTGAAAGAGGGCCACATACTTGATATACCTAAAGTAGCTAATTGAAATAAACAATTAGAAGAATAAATGAATTGCACTTCACTACATATTGTCTAATCGAAGAAATCTGTCATCCAGTAACTACACATGCCTTCTTTTATTGTACATCAGTGGGAATTGTTATCTATATTAGGGACTCATACTGCTCCCCTTCACCATAGTATCTGTGCACCTTCCATGTAAAGCCAATAACAATAGTGAAATGTGATTCACAAAGTCTCTAGCACATCTCTCTTTCTAGGGTGAAAACTCTGTTTGGAATGTGGAGGGGAGTTAGGTTTTATTTTTTTAATATTCATTTATGTTGGGAGGCGAGGGTTGGGTCAGGGATTATTAGCTAACATGGAGTGTCAGTGTTGTGCTGTTTTTATGGTGGAAAGATCACCAAAGAAATTTCTGTGGGGTGCTCTGCATTTTTAGGAGCATGAGGAAAGGGTTAACCTCCTAATTTTCAGCTCCTACTTTTGAAAATATAGGCCTAGGGGTATGTCTACACTACGAAATTAATCCGAATTTATATAATTTGAATTTGGAAAACAGATTGTATAAAGTCGAATGTATGCGGCCACACTAAGCACATTAATTCGGCGGTGTGCGTCCCTGTACCGGGGCTAGTGTCAATTTCTGGAGCGTTGCACTGTGAGTAGCTATCCCATAGCTATCCCATAGTTCCCACAGTCTCCTCCGCCCATTGGAATTCTGGGTTGAGATCCCAATGCCTGATGGGGCCAAAAACATTGTCGCGGGTGGTTCTGGGTATATCCTCCCCCCTCTCCAGGGAAGCAACGGCAGACAACCGTTTCGCGCCTTTTTCCTGGGTGAACAGTGCAGACGCCATACCACGGCAAGCATGGAGCCCGCTCAGCTCAAGACAGCAGTCATGAACATTGTAAATACCTCGCGCCTTATCGTGCAGTTTATGCTGAACCAGAACCTGCAAAACCAGGCAGCGAGGAGCAGGCTACGGCAGCGCGGCGGCGAGAGTGATGAGGATATGGACATGGAATTCTATCGAACCGCGGGACCTGGTGCTTTGGAGATCATGCTGTTAATGGGGCAGGTTATAGCCGTGGAACGCCGATTCTGGGCCCGGGAAACAAGCACAGACTGGTGGGACCGCATAGTGTTGCAGGTGTGGGACGATTCCCAGTGGCTGCGAAACTTTCGCATGCGTAAGGGCACTTTCTTGGAACTTTGTGACTTGCTTTCCCCTGCCCTGAAGCGCCAGAATACCAAGATGAGAGCAGCCCTCACAGTTGAGAAGCAAGTGGCGATAGCCCTGTGGAAGCTTGCAACGCCAGACAGCTACCGGTCAGTCGGGAATCAATTTGGAGTGGGCAAATCTACTGTGGGGGCTGCTGTGATGCAAGTAGCCAAAGCAATCACTGAGGTGCTGCTACACAAGCTAGTGACTCTGGGAGATGTGCAGGTCATAGTGGATGGCTTTGCTGCAATGGGATTCCCTAACTGTGGTGGGGCGATAGATGGAACCCACATCCCTATCTTGGCACCGGAGCACCAGGGTACCCAGTACATAAACCACAAGGGGTACTTTTCAATGGTGCTGCAAGCACTTGTGGATCACAAGGGACGTTTCACCAACATCAACGTGGGCTGGCCGGGAAGGGTTCATGATGCTCGCGTCTTCCGGAACACTACTCTGTTTAAAGGGCTGCAGCAAGGGACTTACTTCCCGGACCAGAAAATATCCGTTGGGGATGTTGAAATGCCAATAGTTATTCCTGGGGACCCAGCCTACCCCTTAATGCCATGGCTCATGAAGCCATACACAGGCAGCCTGGACAGGAGTCAGGAGCTGTTCAACTACAGGCTGAGCAAGTGCAGAATGGTGGTAGAATGTGCATTTGGCCGTTTAAAAGGTCGCTGGCGATCGCTACTGACTCGCTCAGACCTCAGCCAAACCAATCTCCCCATTGTTATTTCTGCTTGCTGTGTGCTCCACAATCTCTGTGAAAGTAAGGGGGAGACCTTTATGGCAGGGTGGGAGGCTGAGGCAAATCGCCTGGCTGCTGATTACACGCAGCCAGACACCAGGGCGATTAGAAGAGCACACCAGGAAGCGCTGTGCATCAGAGAAGCTTTGAAAACCAGTTTCATGACTGGCCAGGCTACAGTGTGAAATTTCTGTTTGTTTCTCCTTCATGAAAACCCGCCCCCTTTATTGACTCGTTCTCTGTAAGGAACCCACCCTCCCCGTTCCCCCAGCTTTCTTTCAAAGGAAATAAAGTCACTATCGTTTAAAAATCATGTATTCTTTATTAAGTGATTATAAACATAGGGAGAGAACCAACAAGGTAATCTGGGTGAGGTTTGGGAGGAGGATAGGAGGGAAGTAAAAGGCCACTGAAAAAATTCAATATCATGACAGCCTTTTGGTTGGGCTGTCCACTGCGGTGGAGTGGGAGGGTGCACAGAGCCTCTCCCCCCGCCGCGTTCTTACACGTCTGGGTGAGGAGGATATGGAACATGGTGAGGGGGGAGGGAGGTTATACAGCGGCTGCAGCGGCAGTCTGTTATCCTGCTGCCGTTCCTGAAGCTCCACCAGACGCCGGAGCATGTCCGTTTGATCACGCAGCAGCCCCAGCGTTGCAGCCTGCCACCTCTCATCTCGAGCGTCCCTCATGACCTCACGTTCACTGGCATCTTTCCTAAATTTAGATACCGTGTCCTTCCACTCATTCAAATGAGCTCTTTCATTGCGGGTGCATTCCATTATTTCCGTGAACATGTCGTCTCGCGTCCTCTTTCTACGCCGCCTTATCTGAGATAGCCTTCGGTACGGAGGAGGGAGGCTTGAAAAATTTGCAGCTGCTGGAGGGAGGATTGAAAAAAAGGAGAGAAGTTTTTTAAATGATACATTTTACAGAACAATGCTTATACTCTTTCACGGTGAACAAAACTATTCACATTACATAGCACATGTGATTTCAGTACAAGGTCGCATTTTCCATCTTAATATTGAGTGCCTGTGGCTTTGGTGTTAGAGATTACAGACGCAGGTCCAGGCAACAGAATTCAGCTTGCATGCAGCCATGGTAAGCCATTGTCTTTCGGCGTATGCGCCCTCCTTTCCCACATACCAAGCAAAGCCCGTTGACTGCTGCGGTTTTCCTGTTAACCTTCAGCAGCAGAAAACAAACTAACCCCCCGCCCATCCAATTCTCTGGGATGATCGCTTTATCCCTCCCCCCACCGCGTGGCAGGTATCAGGGAAGATCCCTGCAGAAACCAAACTAACCCCCCCGCCCCCTCCCTCCCGCCATGAATTATCTGGGATGATCGCTGTACCCCTCCCCCCACCGCGTGGCTGGTAACAGGGAAGATCCCTGCTAGCCAAACGCGAAAAGCTCAGGGCCAATTCCCCCCACCCTGCGCTTGGCTAACTGCAGGGAAGGATTTCTTTTCAGCCACAGGCAAACAGCCCAGTAGGAACGGCCACCTCTGTCCCCTTAATTAAGTTCCCGTATTTCAACCAGGTTACCATGAGCGATATCACTCTCTTGAGTATTACACAGCGAGATAAAGAACGGATGTTGCTTGAATGCCAGCAAACACCGGGACCATACGCTGCCAGGCTTTGTCAGGCAATGATACCAGATTACTTGCTGCAAGCATGGCGTGGTCAAGTGTCTTACCATGGAGGACGGAATAAGGCTGCACTGCCCAGAAACCTTGTGGCAAGGCTTTTGGAGTACCTCCAGGAGGGCTTCATGGAGACGTCCCTGGAGGATTTCCGCTCCATCCCCAGACACGTTAACAGACTTTTCCAGTAGCTGTACTGGCCGCGAATGCATCCCAAGTCCTCAGGGCAAAGTAATCATTAAAAAACGCTTGCTTTTAAAACAAGTTTTATATTTTAAAAGGTAAACTCACCTGAGGTCCCTTCCATGGGGTCATGGTCTTGGATACTGGGTTGGGAGGGTACTTCAGTCAGGCTGAGAAAAAGATCCTGGCTGTTGGGGAGAACGGAGTACTGGGTGCTCTCCGCAAGCTCATCCTCCTCCTCCTCCTCCTCCTCCTCCTCTTCCCCATCCGCAGAATCCTCAGGTGTAGCTGATGAGATTATCCCCGCCCTGGAATCCACTGTCACAGGTGGGGTAGTGGTGGCGGCCCCCCCTAGAATTGCATGCAGCTCGGCGTAGAAGCGGCATGTCCGCGGCTCTGACCCGGAGCGACCGTTTGCCTCCTTTGTTTTTTGATAGGCTTGTCTGAGCTCCTTGACTTTCACGCGGCACTGATCTGAGTCCCTATTGTGGCCTCTCTCCATCATGCCCTTGGAGATTTTTTCAAGTTTTGGCATTTCGTCTTTTCGAACGAAGTTCTGCTAGCACTGAATCCTCTCCCCATATAGCGATCAGATCCAGTACCTCCCGTATGGTCCATGCTGGTGCTCTTTTTCGATTATCGGCCTGCATGGTTACCTGTGCTGATGAGCTGAGCTATCTGTGGTCACCTGTGCTCTCCACGCTGGGCAAACAGGAAATGAAATTCAAATGTTCGTGGGGCTTTTCCTGTCTACCTGGCCAGTGCATGCGAGTTCAGATTGCTGTCCAGAGCGGTCACAATGGTGCACTCTGGGACAGCTCCCGGAGGCCAATACCATCGAATTGCGGCCACACTAACCCTAATTTGAAATGACAATATTGATTTTGGCGCTACTCCGCTCGTCGGGGAGGAGTACAGAAATCGATTTTAAGAGCCCTTTATTTCGAAATAAATGGCTTCGTTGTGTGGATGGGTGCAGGGTTAATTCGATTTAACGCTGCTAAATCCGAATTAAAGTCAGTGTAGACCAGGCCTGTATGTACTTACAGCTGTTTTTCAGAAGAGGTGGTTTAGTCACACCTTGCATAACTGGTGTGTCAAGATGAATGGTCCCTCAGGTAATGTGTCAACTCCTGAAACACAGCTCTTATTTGAGGCCCAGCATAATCTTCATCAACTAGGTGGACCTCTTGTTACTGCATTTAAATATTGTACATTGTGACTATGACAATTTTAGAATCAAGTGGAGGAATTCTAACACAAGAACCTATAAAAATATACCATATAATGAACAATGGTAATATATAGATTCAGGAGTCTGGGAAAAAGGGGAATAACTAAGGCTCATACTCAGTTCAAGTGAGAGCTGTGTTCTGGTCAATTCCATTCCTTTTAAACTCCTTTTCCAAATCCTAGGATTAATTTTTAATGTAACGGAATCTCAGTAGAAAAGCAGCACCTTAGTGTGCAATTACATTTACATGGAAATAACTGGCTGAATAGCCATGTGCCTAATAATAGTAACAGCACAAGGAAATTTAACCTCTCAAAATTTTGACCCCAGATTCATAGGTGCAATATTAAAAGAGCTGGCAATGACATTAGAATTTAGTTATAAAGTATTGTTTTCCTTCTACTGATTTTAGAGCATTGTGGGTTGTTTTCCCTCTGAAGGAGAAATCAGTGACACAGCATCTGGGTGTTAAGTTAATGTAACTTGTTTTATTTTCATTATATATGCTAGTCCTTGAACAGAGATGGTCACCAGGAAAAAGGCAAACTCTTCTTTCCAGCAATCTCAGCCAAAACACTAATGCCCATTTCCCAGGAAATGAGTCTGTCCCAAATTAGGGTGAGGGGAAATATTTTGTTTGCAACAAGTTCCCCCAAAAGAACCTGCATCACAAAACTAAGAGGCTAGTGTTTCTTCAGACTGCACATTGCTTGCGTGCTAACAGAAACAACTTGCTAACTGGACATTCTGGTGACTTCCATCATAACAGTATAACTAGAAGATAATGTAAGGTTTATTCTGCAGCCCTACTCACATTGAATAGAAATTATGCAAGTATTCCTACTGGCTTCAGTGACAGTCCGTATGTGCTTGAAAATATATTCCATTTAAAAAAAATTAAATTGTCTTTTATGAATTTTTCAGTTTTTCTATAATTTGGCGTATAGAATTATGGATCTGTACCAAATATCCACTCATTCATCTGTTACAGGATTGGTTGTCTTCTTGTTTGACTCTTTATATCACCAACACAAACTATAGTTTTTTAAGAGGCTTGTCAGAATTCAAACATCACACTCTCCAACTCTATTTTAAGGCCCAATAGAATGTAAACATTAATTACCACCAAACTGACCAATAACATACTCACCAACCGTCTTCTTTTATGCCAGGCAGTTAACTCCATGTATGTCTAAATGACAGTGGCTTTATGTTAAACCAGTTTAATTAGAGGAATGCCTGGATTAATTTAATCTTTAAAAAATCTAATTTGGAAGTAGTCCCATAGTGCTGGTCTCACCTTGAAGATGCTAGAAGTATATTTAATTTATATCTGGTCTTTACTCCACTGCTTAATTATTTTTAATGACCCATGTAACCTACAGTAACCTCAGTGGATCCCTGTGGATATTTTTTTGTTGCCAAGCAATGCAATTGCTATTGTAATTCTAATGTCCTAAAATTCTCCGCACATGGGTCAAATTCTGCTCTAATTTTCATCCTGCAAAACCCTTTGAAGCCAATAGGGTTGCACGGAATTTTGGCCTTACTGCAGGTTTTTTGGACATTGTTCACAAGTATGACCTACATTAACCTTCCAAGTTCTCATCTACATTTTGGGATGAATGACTATTTTGTTATCTTCTGGAGTCAAAGCTGAGCTCAGAATAGATTTAATCCAAATTGAATTTAATTTCTTCATGACAGAACACGTGATCTACAGAGAGAAAACAGAAGGGATCCTGAGGCCCATAGACAGTCCAAAACTTGGATCCATGCTGGCCACACTGAGATACATGAATCTAGTAGGCTCCTCATCCTTGTGGGGGGTTTATATTATGGGAGTAATTTAATACAGTGTAACAGGTAACCTCTGTATGAACTCTTGTTTCCTAATACTAGTCATTGTTTATTCGGATTTAGGGATGCTGTTACTAAAATTAGAAAAACTTTTGTGTGCTAAACCAGATTAAATTACAGAAACACCCTGGAACAGGCTGAGTGAATAGCCAAGGATAAGACAGCTGCATTCAGGAACATCTGGGTGATGTTAGTACCAGAGATCAAGAAAATGCATATCCAGCATTATAACATTAATGTGTAAGTAATTTGTGTGCTTCTGTGATGTCTCTGATGTCAATATACCCCAAGTGAAATGGTGAAACACTGGATCAAGACCTGGTGAAATTCACGTCCCCTGCACAAAGCCAAAGTGGGCTTTGTATGAGGTACCTATGCACCAGCTAGGACACTCCTGAACTAGCTTAGAAGTATTGCATGTGGCATCTGTGCAGCCACCTATGCTAATATACAGCTTCAAGAGCAGAATAGTGATCATTGCTCACTCACTGTATTCCCCCCCTTGTTTGTGAACCACTGACCACACCCCTGCAACTCTCCCAGAATACTCACACCTCCCTCTGACCCCCTACAGTGCCTCACAGAGAACAGCCATGAAGTATTTATCCACAGCCAACAGACAGCTGTGAAGTTCTCCTGTGCAAGCTCTCTATAGCCTGCCACCCTAGGCAGCAGGGCTCTGGCATTTCTTTGGGATTTTGAGCTTTCTGTACCTGAAGTGGCAGGTGAAGAAGACGAAGTGAAGAAAGCTATCAATCAGCTGTCAAGTGGCAAAGCCCCAGGGTCAGATGCCATACCAGCAGAGGTGTACAAAGTCGGTGGACCCGTGCTGCTATGGAAACTCACTGAGCTGTTTCAGTCCTTCTGGAAGCAGGGAACCATTCCACAAGAATTTAGAGACGCGTCCATCTTGCACCTCTATAAGAGGAAGGGCAATCGCCAGGTATGCGACAATCACCGTGGAATCTCGCTGCTTTCTACAGCGGGGAAAGTTCTTGCACGGGTTCTGTTGAACCGATTGATCACTCACCTGGAGAAGGGCTTACTGCCAGAATCACAGTGTGGCTTCCGCAAGGGACGTGGGACTATTGACATGATCTTCGCTGTGCATCAGCTACAGGAGAAATGTCAAGAGCAGAATCGTGAACTCTACACAACTTCTGTGGACCTCACGAAAGCATTTGACTCTGTCAGTCGCCAGGGCCTGTGGAGGATCATGTCGAAATTTGGCTGTCCAGACAGATTTATACGAATGGTACATCAATTTCATCACGGTATGATGGCTCGTGTCCTGGATGACTGTGAAACATCTGAGGCCTTCCCAGTCACCAACGGCGTCAAGCAAGGGTGTGTTTTAGCACCCACTTTGTTCAGCATGATATTCTCTGCCACTTTGACTGATGCCTTTTAACGCTGCACTGAAGGAGTAGGCCTGAAGTATAGAACTGACGGGAAACTATTTAATCTGAGGCGACTGCATGCCATCACCAAGGTGAAGGAAACTGTACTTCGAGACTTTCTCTTTGCCGATGATTGTGCTCTGAATGCTAGTACAGAGCCAGAAATGCAAGCCAGTATGGACAAGTTTTCAACTGCATGCAACAACTTCGGTCTCACCATTAACATCAAGAAGACTGAGGTCATGCACCAGCCAGCTCCCCACACTTCGAACTCAGAACCATCCATCACTGTAAATGGACAGAGACTTCAGACAGTGGACCACTTCACGTACCTGGGCAGTACCCTTTCCCAAGCAGTGTCAATCGATGATGAAGTAAACTGCAGAATTGCTAAAGCCAGCTCTGCATTTGGCCAATTGCGCTCCAATGTTTGGGAACGTCGAGGGATCAGCCTACGAACGAAGCTGAAGGTCTACCGAGCAGTGGTGCTTCCAACTCTGCTGTATGCCTGCGAGACGTGGACTGTCTATCGGAGTCATGCACGAAGGCTCAATCACTTCCACATTTCCTGTCTGCGAAAGCTTCTAAAAATCAGATGGCAGGACAAAGTGCCCGATACTGATGTCCTTACTAGATGTCCTTACTAGAGCCAGTCTGCCGTCAGTTTACACATTGCTGATGAGAGCCCAGACCAGGTGAGAATGTCAGATGAACGCATTCCTAAACAGCTCTTCTACGGAGAACTCACTCAGGGAAAGCGTTCCCATGGAGGACAAAAGAAGCGGTTCAAGGACACGCTGAAGACCTCTTTGAAGTCCTTCGAGATCAACACCGCCACATGGGAAACCTTCGCACTGAACCGTTCAGCATGGCACAGCCTCATTCACACAGGCAGTAATACCTCTGAGGCGAGGCGTATTGCTGAGGCTGAAAAAAAGCGTGAGCTGCGCAAGTCCAGAGCTGCTCGTACACCATCAACGGTGCCATTATATGTCTGCCCGACGTGTGACAGGACGTTCCACGCCCGAATCGGACTGATCAGTCATCTCCGGACGCACAGAGCCCGGTCATCGAAAGAATGAGTTGAGGTCTTCATCGATAACGATGGACGAACATCACCTGAAGTGGCAGAGGCAGGATTTCATGCTAAATGTAGAAGTCGGTCTGGAATGTCATCTAACTACAGTGCATAAGTTCAATAAGTGTGACTTAGAGATAAAGACCTCGGCCGAACAGCAATGAGAGAAAGAGAGACTTCGCATGTGAATAGTTTTCACTCGTGTCACTTCCACTAACAGAAGGTCTGTGCTGGTGCTTTGAAGAAAAGTGCAAGTGTCTGTTGCCTTTGAAATAACTGGATGGTCTCAGATCAGTTTCTAATCTGTAAGTGTCCATTTCACACAAAAACACCATCCTGCAAAAGGGCAAAAGATTAAATAAACGTAAGAATTAATATACCGCCTCACACATGAGGTGAGAGTTGAGGAACAATTGTGTGGTTCAGGGAATCTTGTCCTTGTAATAAGGTTCTGACATATAGGTAGTCACATGATCCCAGTCATGTGACAGGGTATCCTAGGGACTGCTATTACTGTGCTGCTATTACTGTACCTGTTCTGCAAACAGGGGGTTTCAATTCCCAGTCCTGTCATTCTAGCTCTCTTCAAAAGCCCTAAATCCTATTTAAATTTGAAAAGAAGCATAGTATTTCTCCTGAGATACATGTAAAATGCAAATAGAGAAGAATGAACAGAGAGGATTCTGCAATTAGCACAGCAGTGTCTTCTTCTTGGGACCTGAGAAAGTTGTGAACAACCCTTGTTGGAGTTGCACTATGGATGAATTTTCCCTCAACATGCCAAAGTTGCTGGTAATTAAACAAATTCAAAAATTGAGCTGGCTGGGTGAGGGAGTCTTCCTTGGTGCATACACAGGCAGCCCTCAAATGTGGTGGTTTCTCCCAGATGTGAGAGGCTCCCTGGCTCAGAAAGTAATTATGAGATGAAATGCAAGGGTGTCTTTTCATCCTAACGCTGGAAGACATGGAAAATGCATTTAACAGCAACATCAGCAGCAATAGGGGATCTTCCTTTGTGCTCTCTAGACCCTCTTCCAATAACAAAATATGATAAGGGTCTTTTACTGGTTGGTTGTTCTGGGGCTGTGCCTTCTTCTGTTAGCCCTTCAGTGTGGAAACCATGAGGTCAGGTTGTCATGTCTTGTGGCTCTCGAACTTTTGAAGATTATCGTATGTAGCTTGGAGGTCAGTAAGTTTGGCCACCCCTGCTATAGGGTCAGTCTCACTTTTTCTCTGGCCCAATGACTACTTGCAGTCATTATAAATAACTATGACTTGCCACTATGAATGTCGATTCTCTGAAAAAAATCATTTTGGGTTCAACTGAAAACAAATTTTTTTTTTTTTTTCCAGAACAGCCAGTGAACCCAAAAATTCAATATTCTCCCCCTTCTAGTCGGATCCTCGTGCACACACAGCAGCTCTCACCAGCTTTGGCCACTAAGCTCGTATTTTGCTCTGCTACTTTCATATTTTTTTTTTCAGCCAGTATACTCTGTGCCCATGAGTTGATCAGAGCTTTACCATTCATTACTACAGGTGGTTCAAAAATCATGTCACCTCACAAACCTGTATGATGATGATGATGTGTAAACTTCTGGGAACATTCTATTGTAAAGTTGAATATTATTCTGTTTATTAAAGTCGAACATTGAAATTATTCATGCGGGTCACATTTAATAGGTTAAGAATTACCCCCATTTTATTCAAAAAGCAGTTATTACTAGAGACTCAATAGCAAGATAAGTACAACATTTATATACTCCATTCAGTTCTAGTTTGTATTTTTAATTACTTCCCTATTGCTAATAGCCAAAAACAAGTGTGAGGTTTTAGTAGTTGTAATTGTGGGTTGTTGTTTTTCTCCCTGATGTTACAATCCCTTATTCTTTGATGCTAACAAATGATTAAATACAATCACGACAAAACTCCATGATCTTATGCCTCATTTAGTAAACAAGTTGACTTTGTAGCGAGTGTTCAAAAGTTACATGACTCAAAACTGCATACTAGAGAACCAACATTAGTCTTACAATCAGGTCTGGTTAAGGATAAACAAATTGTAGCATATGTGGCATGAAAGAAGGATGCTCTTCTGTATTGACTTGTTCAAAGAAGATGAGTAAATCAGGATTTTTTTAATTAGCTGTGCAGCAAAATTGATTTTCATATTAATTTTCAGGCCTTACAACAACCTCAAGACTATCTCTTTAATTTTTTCTGTTACATTAAATAGGCACTTTTTTCTTGTCCATAGCTTTTATATAGTGCAATGAATATATACAGCACTGTACAAAACTTGTGTTAACCAAACAAATACCAGGTTTCTGCTTCCAAAGATCTAACAATGCAAAGGTTTGAAGCCACTCTTAGAGCTGAGAGCTGTTGGAAACATAAGGAAAAATAACAATAAATACATGGATGTTATTTAATATAACAAATTAAGTAGTGTAACAAGATGCATGGTATGCTTTGCAATGAAACAACATGTGCCTTGAGGCTTTGGGAAACCGAAGATTTTATAATACCATGTGCTTGTATCATCCCAGCATGATATACTTTACAGATGTACAGTATGATTTTTTGTATTACCTATTCTTTTACATAACATGATAAATAATGGAAAAAATGGCCACCGTCCTCAGATATGGAATAAATCATGAGTCGTCTGAAGCCTAACACAACTTGCAGCATTAGTCAATATTTTTTTTAAAGGGTGGAAGGATGGGGTCTGAGCATTAACTTGTGTTGTCAAAATAAATAGGCCACTTAAATATGGTGACATCCATTAACAAATTTGTCTGTGTGTTTGTGTATATATATTTATAATAGCTCTTTCAGAAAGATAGGCAGAATTTTCTATATTTCTCAAGCAAAACTATTCTTTCAAAGTATGGAATTCCATCAGGCCTGTTTCTATTGAGTTGGCTACATCTGACCTTTAAGTCCTTATTGAAGCTAATGAACCTTATATTTTATTGATGAATTAAGTTATCTGAATACAGAGATTTTATAGGTATTAGTCATATTGAGTCAAATTCTCCTCTCAGATTCATGGGCCCAACTCCATTAAGGCCCTCAGAGATTTTGAAAGTTATGCTGTAGATTAAATTATTCAGCAAATATTACTCACCTATCTCTACTGGTTAGAGTGGGATGTAAATATTATCATTAATAAATATTATCATCCCCATTTTACGCAGAAACTGAAGGAGAAGAAGTTAAGGGTCTGGTCCCAAGCCAGGTGATAAAAATGGGAGTTCTTTGACTAACATCAGTAGGCATTGGATCAGTCCCTAAATTACCTCCCCAGAACCAGTATTTTAGTATTTAGGATTCCCTGATTCTCAGGCCTGATTTCACTCCAGCAGACACTTCCTATTCTTATGCTTCTTCCTCCCCTTCCCCCATGAGATTTTTCAGTTTTCAACTCTGCAGTTCCCCTGTGAATGATAGTATTTCTTCATCATACAAGTTTGCGGACCTTTAGTCTGTCTCCAGTAGGAAAATTATTGAAATATTTCCCATTAGTGAAGCCACTGGTTCAGTTGTGTTGGGATCCTTTGTGGAAGCTGGCCACCAGTTTTTTTTTTTTGTTTTTGTTTTTTTTTTACACTGTACTAACAGGTCTTCCTCCAAGCAGATCTAATTAATATTTAACTCCTTTTTTAGGAAGAGCAAGAGGGTAAATGAGTGGCAGAATGTCTGTTAATACCAAATAAGGCCTGTTCCTGCTCCACTTGAAAGCCAAAGGGAGCTTTGCTATTGACTTCACTGATAGCTATAAAGAATAAGATGGAAACCTTAGACTATCCTGGCAGTGTCTAATTATCTTAGGGGATAAATCTGCTCGCTGGGACCATTTTGCATGTGGAGAAGTTTTTCACTGCAGAAATTCGTTTATGTGATTTCCCCCTCTCCGGCCTCCCACCTCCACTGTTTCTCCTTTATATTACATACAGGAAAAAACAGCCAATGGGTAAGTATTGTGTTGCAAAATCTTTCTCGGTACTGCTACCAGTATAGCAGTGGGGGAAAGAACGAAAACCATATTCTTAAAGTTGTCCATCACATGAAAATAATGAACAAGAAAATGACTTTTCTTTTCTAGTATTTTTCTTATTTCTTTTAAATTATGCTTATAACAAAGATTGGTTTTAGTCATGTTTCACCATAGGGTATTGTTGATGCAGGGTGACCAAAATCCACCTCTCAATCTCCCACTTTCTGAAAAATGTGCTTCTTATTATCAAAGCAAATATCTTAAATAATCTTTTGAGTTACTGTGGAAACAGCACCATTGCATCTATATCTCCACTGACTGAAGATGTGTCAAGGTTCCCACCTTTGAATAAACCCACAGCTTAGAGAAGGAAGAAGCCACAGAAGTAATCACTAATGTGGGGAACCAGAGTCATTCCCTTCAGGACTTTATTACTGTATTTATTTGCCTCAACTGACAGTACCTTGGGAAATAGAAGTGAAAGACAGCAAAGCCCAGTTCAATCCCTGGCCAGTGTAGCATTGGTCCCTACAGTTAATTTTTGAAGGCTTTCTCCAGAGAGGTTTTAAACGACCAAGAGATGAGGGTGCAGTAAAACATAACAAACTATGACAATGCAAAATCTAAAAATTGAATTGTTGTAAATATTCTACTCTGTAAAATTCTACAAAAAATTAGCCCCCCAAAATGAGGCTAACAAAGGTGTGTACACAAAGCTAAATGATCTGTTTTAATGTAATCTTTATAGCTGACAGAGCTGTGGAATGCGCCAGAGTCAGTGATGTCCTATCTCAAGGGCCCTTGGCACCTTCTAACAGCCATAGCAAGTGTGATCCAGCTAAGCCTGACAAACAGTGCTGACATTTGGTTTCACATACTGTGTATTGTGGGAGCTGCGTGCACATTATCTCGTTTCTAGTAAAATGATCTTTTGGCTTATTTGGCATGCTATTGTGTGTATATACAGGGCGAAAATAATGTAACATTAGTAAACAAACAACTGTCAACCATCCTCCTAAATCTATGGTTAATACTATATCTCATACAGGGTAAATACTGGGTTTTTGCTAACAAATAATGAAAACCTATTAGTAACAACAGTAATAGTTGTAAATACACAAGTGAATGGATTTTAATTATGACTCTGGAGGAGCAAAGAGTAAAGGAGGGAGAGAGCACCATATGTGTAATATATTCGCTCTTACAGCTTGCACTGATTAAAACTCTGTTTGTCGTATTATACATCATTGTACTGTAGTTGTAGTAAATGTTCCTTGTAATGCATTTTCAAGTACAAAAATTGCTTCAGAAAAGAGCATTTAGGAAACTAATTCTATTGAAACCAATGAAGTGTTGACACATTGCCTGATGCGGATTTGTTTAAGGAAGCTTATTTTAGGTTATAAAAGTACAGTCCTCAAGGCAAAAATCAGTGACTGCTTGGTATAGTGACTGAGAGAACACTGCAACAGTATGTTCAGCAAGAAACCCCTCATTAATCCTTTCCTGTAATTCTACCCTATTCACCTTCTCCCTTGCCTGACTCAATAGAATTTAAAACCTGCTGTCAGCACAGTAACTAACCCAGAACCCATTCATTACTCACTGAAGGCATTTATAATGTTTGCTGATTTGTCCATGAATAGGAACACGGTCTAAATCTGGATGGAGGAGACCTTTTTTTCCTTGTCAGTTTAATTGCCCCTGTGTGATGTGTTCCAAGTGTTAGAAATCGTCAGGGGTTTTGACACCCTCATCTTTTCGAATAGCCATGGCACTTCACTACATCTAACCCCAGAGAAAAAGAAAACGTTTGCAGCTGAAAAGAAATATGCATCACTTATTAAAAGCTGCTCATTCACATCAAACTAGGCTACTGGCACCCACAGTCAACTTCCAGTGCCTGAAGCCTCTGTTGAAATTAAACATAAAAAAGCAGATGTCCCCTGAATCCTAAAAAGGCTCCCAGTGTGACAGAATTCAGCAGTTTAATGGCAAGAGGATGATAATTAATGAATTGAGTGACTCAGTTGTTGCCAGAAATATGCATGGTACATTTTACAGGACATGTGTTGAATGGAAAACATGCAAATGACAATTTGTAGGGAATTTACATAGTCCCTAGGTAACTGCTTTCTTGCAGAAAGGTCTCTGTAGACTCAATGAGCAACAATGCAGCTGCAAACAGGGTGCTCAACTGGACTGTCAGGAAAACATATACATTTCATTCATTTGCTTGATATACTAGTGTTGGTTGTTACTGACATATGAGCAAGTCAGCAGCAGACATGCGAACATCTGTGATGAGGCCTGACTGGCTCCTCCTTTCAGAAATATTCTGCCAGTTTTTTTTTATAGATAGATAGATATCGATATATATCCTGTATCACAGATAACATTCTTTGTTAACTGAGGAAGGTTTACTTGCTTGTTGCTTTGCTGCAATGTATTGGGATTGAGAGGTAGGTCATAGGGTCTCTCTGATATTTGATGGTTTCTTTTTCCAGTTAAATATCTATGTTATTGAGATGGGGGGGGGTCTTTGACTGATTTCAGGGGTTTCCCCCACAGATCTTTTCTAATCTGTGAATTCCAAAGTGAAAAATTTTGTCCTATTATTGTCTGTCTGCATATTATATACAAGATTCTCAGGGTTATATCCATTATTTTCTAAAATGGCTGTATATAAAAAGCACATTTATTCATTTTTAATACAAGCTACAGAATTGTATGCAAAAACAAACCAGATTCTTTCTGTGTAGGTATACAGTGCTCATAGTCATGAGATCTGAGATTATCACATTGACAGAATGAATATGCGTAATATAACATTATTTGTTCTTGTCCGTGTGTGTGTGTGTGTGTGTGTGTGTGTGTGTGTGTGTGTGTGAGAGAGAGAGAGAGATTATATACACACACACACACACACACACACAGAGTCTGAAATGTAGCTATCTTCTCTAACCTCTGTTATTCATACAAACTGCACAGAGCCAAATTTATCATTGATATAGCCAAAAGAAATCTGTTGATGTCAGTTGATAAAATTCGTCACTGGTGTAACTCAACTCACTTCATTGGAGTTGCTGCAGGGTTGAATATCACCAGTTGGGTGTAATTCCCATTCTAGTCTGTCAGAATACTATTGGCCAGATTCTCATCTGGTGTAAATCAGTGTAGCTCCATTTAAGTCAATGGAGTTAAACTGATTATCTGAACTGAAGATCTAGCACTATGTCCTGGTATCTTTTTTGGTGCCGAGTGGTTTATCACTGTGGAACCTGGAATTCTGACTCCACTTTCACAAATCTTTCCCTCCCAGGTATCTGATAGAAAGGTTCCTGGTAAGTTTGACCAGTTAAAGCCCTTCTACCTTGAGTGGAAAAAAAGACATTGCTTCAGTTAATTGGTGCAGTTACATCTCATTCTAAGAGTTTTTGCACTGCAGTTTAGAGTTTCACGCTGATCCAGTTGACATAGCTTGGATCAATTTGACCCGCTACTGCAGTAGTTTTCCTTTGATCCAGACCAGTTTGTAATTTGACCCATTCAGATGACTTTCCTATAATAGCCTAGCAAGACAAAACCAAATCAGCTCCATTTATCTTAATGGGTTTTTTTCAGACATGAGGCCTTGCCGATCTTTTGTGGAGAAGAAAAAGGAATCTGTGTATCTGATGGGCTTTGAAATACCATCTGGTGTTTAATGTTATTGTGCTCTGTTCTCATAGTGGTGTGCTGAATCATATCTTAAAAGTTCAACAACCATTCAGTCACAGTCACCATTCAATACGACTGTGTCATTATCAAAGATTCGGATTTACAAAATGCTGCCTGCAAACAAAGCAGATTTTACAGACACTTCTGCCTGCGGCAGACTCTGCTGATAGAGAAGTCTTCAAGTGTGAAGTCTGCTTGTCTTACATCTTTAGCTACCATTTGGATGTACAGCAATTCTGTTTAACCTCAAAAATTACTGCTTGAGACATGTAATCATAGGTAATACAGCCAACTTTTAAGGGTTTTTTTTTATTATTATTATTATTAGGGGGTGGTCAACCTCATAGAGTTTAAGGTTTTGAGAGCTTTCTTTTTTCTTCAGGTAGGGGGAGGGTCACAAAACTGAGTTTGCAAACACTTCCCCCCCAGTAATAGAAATCCTGTTCTTTCAATTAAAATTATAATAAAGACAAGCATCTTTTACTAGCAAAAAGGAAACATGTGCTGTGTCCTAGGTGCAGAACACCCTCTCCCTCCCCCCACCCCCCAACAAACAAAAAATAGATTACCCATTAGCAGGTTACCAGTATGAGACATGCAGAGTGTATTGATCTTTAACCTCTACTTGGTGATGTCCCAACTCCACTGAAGTCAATGGCAGAATTCTCACTTTAATAGGGTCAGGATCTCACCCTCTGTTTATTAGTTTTTCACTCGTTCACCCTGTCCTCCATTTTTTCCATTGTGATTTTTGTTCTGCCCCTTTCATCCCCCAGTCTTTTCTGAGCACTACATGAACCCAATAACTTCTTAGTCAAGCTTTCCAACACATGATGTTTGAGTTAAACAATTAGGCAAAAAATTCTCTAATCCCTAATTTTTACATGGAGATGCATCCCTATAATTCATCTATTAGTATAGATGCACTGTGTATCTATATATTGTATGCAGAAAGATTTAGTTATATGCATATTTTTCTTTTACATAAAAATAAGTTAATGGATACTTTAATTGCTGATCTTGTGGTTAGTGCTTTCAGAATGACAATATTGCATTCTATTTTCATTTAATAATGATCAGAATTCTTTGTATGAATCACAACAGTGGAGCATTTCTACATATTATTCATGAACTAACAATTTCCCCCAAAATGCTTTTTTGCTTTTATACATCAGCGAGCAGCTCTATTTGAGTAAATGATCCATTCTTGACTCATTGTGTATACAGAGAGAAGATCTGCCTTTGATTGTTGTTTTAATAAACTGGAAGTCCGCCAAAATTCTCTGGGAAGAGAGCATTAATGATAGTACTGTGAATCTAGCCCTTGTTTGGTCTTAGACTGAATTTAACCCCCACTCCCACCCCCCACTACTCTTCCTTCTGCTGATATAGTCTCTTTTCCTAGCATTTGTTTGGCCTATCTTAAATAACATGAACTAATAAACCCTGTGATTTGGAAAACAGAAACATTCACAAGCACTGAACATGGTACATTTTAAATTCTTCTTATGAGACTGAGAGGGTAGTGATTAATGAGTTTATCTATCAGAAAGCTTCAGTTTAAGTTATTTATCAAAATGCTTCTATCATGCTGTTGGTGTGGGACAGGATTTATGGTAAAGAAAAACCTGCCATCCATCTATAGGATCTAAATCTATCAGCTCCACACATTCATGCAAATAACACTAAATGATATATCTGTAGCTATTGGAAGGTAAAATCATTTTGGGAGGTTATGAACTACCAAAAGGAACATTCTTATAATCCAACTAGAAATGATTTCTTTCCAACCTATTGAGCTAGTGAGTGTCATCTTCCTAGTATCAATCTCTCCTTAGAAAAAATACTAAGCTGCTGATGATCAAGAGATTACGTTAGTAATGCTCAGTGACTTTCCTGTAATTCTCCAGAACTCATCTGTAATACATTTGATAGGGGTCATATAGATTTTTATACAGAGAACTTGTAATTGCTCTGCTTTGTTCTTCAGCTCTTTAGCTTTGACAGAGAGACCCGCCTGCACCTTGCATAAAGCATGCTTATTTCCATCTGCCAGGGAATTCTGTATGTAAAAGCTGCAAATGCAAGAACAGGAAAAGAACATATGGTGCATCCCACCCTCCCCCCAACATTATCCTGCGATTGCTCTCTGTTATGCATTTATAATTTTTTAATCAACCCATATAAAATCCTAGAACACTAGCTAGAGATTGCATATGTGCCAGGTTATGCCATGGAGTACAGGTATCATGGAGATCACACAAATGTAAAGAACTCCTTTATGTTACAGTTCCCCTACCACCGCCTGCTGGTGAGAGCTGCAGGCCAATCCCTTTATTTCCCAACCAATTTACTCTTCCTGCCTGTGTGAAATACAGGAGAGTCAGAAAGGTTAAGAAAAACCTAACGGCAGAATCCAATTTAATAGGAGTACACAGGTGGAAGCCAATAGAGATTTTTGAATGCTGCTTTGCATGAATGGAGTTGTTTTTGTTTGGTTTGATTTATATAAGAGATCTGAATAACAAAGGTCCATAACCTCAATTCACCAGTGAGATCAACACCACATCAATAGCTCACTGAATTCATGCCTTATTGCCCCTTTGCAATGTTCTGTAACATTCCTGCCAAGTCACCAACCAACACCCATGAAAAGTTCATTAATGAATTGACGGTGTGATTGGTTTTGTCAGCACCAAATGGAAATACAAGCAAAAGCTCCCTCAGGAAGAACAAAAATGTGTTTGTGTTCCAAGACAATTTGATGAAATAATCTGAGGAAACAAAAAATGATGTCCCAGGGCCTGGTCCCAGCAAACCTTTGGTGCACAGCACACTTACTGAAGTCAATGGAAGTTCTCTATGTGGAAGATTTATAGGATTAGTCCCCAACTGACCACAAATTTATCAGACACACAAGGTGGGTGAGGTCCAATAAAAGATATTCTCTTTCCTATCCTGGGACCAACACAGCTAAAACAACAATACAAACACAAAAATATTTGATCTTTTAAAGCACTTTTCTGTTTGGTAGCTAGCAGAATTGTCCCACTAGACTTTGAAGATTTGCTGACTTGCCACTCTCCATACACACCCCTGCCTTGACATGCCTTTCTCCTACACCAGGACTTTCAAGAGGGTTTTTTGTTTTTAATGGTGATAAGCTGTCTTAGTCAGTTCCTGCATCAGGGGAATTCTTCTGAGGCCATCAGAGCCCCTTCACACCACTCCATTCCTTTATCCCAGTGTACAGGCCAGAACAGGAATAAGAATCTCATCCAGGGAACTTTGACCCTGACTCCCACTCCTACCCCCCTCTAGACCCAGACTTGAGGTGGATCTCTTTGTTGTTGGGCGTTCCAAAATATTTGGATGACTTTTATAGTTTCTGGATAAAACTGAAAGTGCTAGAAATCCCTTGAGAAACATGTTCTTGCAAGGCTTCCAGCCCAATTTTGTAGACTCAAGCAGTTCTCGTGAACTTTAATATTAAGCACCCACAATGTGCTAGATTCTGTACAAACATGTAGAAAGATGTAGTCCCTGCTCCAAAGACCTTACAATCTTTTAAAAAAAAAAATGGAGGAAGCATGGAAAGGGATACAGCATACAAAGTGATTTGGGTCATGCTTAGTATGTCCTATTGATTCAACTGTTTTTGTTTTTATTTTTAATCGCATAGTTCAAATAACCTTCAGGTAAGCAGACAGACTTTTTGATACTAGTCCAAACTGAAACTACACTCCAAATATGTGAGGTTCATCCTGCTTCTAACCTTCCACAATGCATGACTCCACAATTCAAACATATAGTCTCCCTGTTAAATATATATCTAAATATTGCCACTGTTAGTCTTTATCCACCATATTTTTAAGGCATAGAACAAGCTGCCTGTCTTTGAACATTAATTAGAAGGTTTTGTTATCAACCAGTGACTTTTATAAGTGGCATCTGCCAAACCTTTTCTTGGTTCAGTGGATGTATGATTGTCTGTGACAAGTGCAATACAGAAGATTTTGTTTACCTTGCTTTTTTAATAGGGTGCCAACTCATTTCCTCCTCTTGTCCAAATTAAATGAGTTCATGGATTTAATATGCATTTTGACATCATGCTGCTGCTCAAGCTAAACAGCATGTGTGTTTAGAAAAGAGTGGGTTTGTTTTTTTTATCATCTCCTTCGGGTCTCTGGCATCTCCACTTTTGGACTTTTTGATAGAAGGGTAACATAAAAATAGTTTACAAATATCTGCAAAGAAATCAGATAATCACTAGTCACCAAACACAGAGATGTAGTGAAATGTTTTTGAATGCTATAAACAGTGAAAGAAGAAATCCCAGTGTTCTTTTGTGCAATTTTCAATCCTGACTGTTCAGTGATCTTCAAAAAAGGTGGAGTTAAGTAAACATGTATTTTGCCTTCAACCCACTTGTGAATTACTACTGGAGCCTGACATCTAAAGTAACTTAATGGGAGTAATTAAATCTAACTAGTCTTTGCTTCTTTCTCAAATTGCATAATAAAAAAAGAGTGAAATAATATCCATAGACATAGTTTGTTTTCCAAAGTGGGAAACATAAAAATGCAGAGAGATGAATTATGATGTTATGACAGCAATATTTGTATTAAAGTAGATTTATGTGCTGTTGCTGTTAAGTTTTCTCCCATGCCCTGCTGATAGGAGTTCCATTCCCTTCCAGCATTCCTCCTCCTCTTACTCAGTCATTATCAAATACCTCCATCTTGTTTAAATAACATGGTACTTAACCTCTGTTTGATGTTGAGAATGTAGGGCTGCTGAAATTACAACCAGGAGGATATGAGACTGTGTGTGTATGTGTATTCAAAACTTTAACTCCAAAAATTACTCACTCAACTGAGTTGCAGTCAGTTAAACTTATGGCATGCATTTTTTCTTGAAAGCTCTAGCAGAATTAATAATAATTGTCCCAGTATATTGGAAGTGATGCATATAATGTTGTTAATGCTGTTTTGTTAGGCCAATATGACATCTAAAATAATGGACCTTATTCAAGACAACTGTGTGTGTGTGTAGTTCATAGATCAACTTAAAAAAATGAAACTTAAGCACTTGCTTGGGCTATTAATGGGTACAAGAGCTATAGTGCATGGAGTATCAAATATAGATGTCTTTGTGTGACCAAAGTGAAACTTTTGTTCACATTCTTTGACTATTTGAAAGGACATAATGATGGACTTTTGTTTCATTTCTTGTGGAACCTCATTATTTCATGGTTTTTGTGATTGTTTTCAATACTTGGACATTTATTGTGAACTGTTTGTGGTGGAAGTGAGAAAAATGCACAGACATCATGGAGAACTTAACAGCTGCAACGGGAAACCTTAAGCTGCATGGGAGGCTGATAGTGGCATAAAGGATCAGATCAGCTGTTAGTGGCATAAAGGATCAGATCAGTCAAGGGGACATGTGGTTCATCACGGTCTAAAGTGAAAAACAATATTTAAAAAACCAAAGAGAACCCCGTCGTGTGTCAAAAGTTACATAGCTGATATGAGGGTGGTTTTGTATTTCAAAATCTAACCGGTGTTTTAAACCTGGGTCCTCTTTTTGCTGAACCCTTACATTTTTGTGGGTTCCAATTTTACCCATTCCCTATTTCAAAGACAAGAGAAAAAAATGGGATGGAATTCATTTTGGAAAAACATGATCTGTTGAGGCTTTGTTTTGCAAAAACCAAAATCGGAAGTGGTTCAGAGTTGGTTCCTGTTTTATCTCAGTCTCAAAGTTCAGAAGAAGGAGCAGGAGGGGAATAAATGTTTCCAGATTTGACCCATTCCTACTATATAGTATTAATGGATGGTTAGTCCTGTTTTCAAAACTATTGAATTAGTCTGCCTTCTCTTTTTGTCTGGGTACTTAAAAGAATTCTTATCATCCTAGTCACTATTCAGAATTCATGCATGGATGTTTGAATTAAAATGAGGAAAAAAAATCAGGCTAACTAGAGTATTAAATAATGTCTGTGGTTTGACTTTTGGCCTCTTCGCGATAATCACCCCAGGTCTCCTCCTAAACATTGCCCTTTTAGAATGATAGCCTTGACCACAGTTAAAAAGGATGGAATGGATGTGTCCCCCTACAACTTTCATCAAATAGTCTGAAGTCCATTTGATCTCTTTCCTCAACTTTCATCCAGTGGGTATAACAACAAGCACAACTTCTGCAATCACATTGGTGCCCTGTCAGAGGAGAACTTCTAATCACCATGATGTCAAAATCAAAACAAACTTGTAACAGCTCCTCCCTAAATTCCTCCACATTTTTGATTGTCTTGTCCCCAGCTGTTATGTCTGCCATAAATGTGGGAGAAGGTACAATTTTAAATGCATGGCAGTTCTGTTCATTCAAGAGAAGTACCTCTACCTTGATATAACTCTGTCCTCAGGAGCCAAAAAATCTTACCGCGTTATATTGAACTTGCTTTGAGCCACCAGAGTGCGCAGCCCCCCCGCCCCCCGAGCGCTACTTTACTGCATTATATCGGAATTCGTGTTATATCTGGTCGCGTTATATCGAGGTAGCGGTGTATTTAAATAAATGGTTCCTGGACAGCTAAAAGCTGTTTTGACTTCTTATAGTCAGGGACAATCTGATTTACTGCTGACCAGTGCAGGAGTTTGTTAAATTGCACTTTAATACAATTTGTATTTTCTGCCACCTTTTATGAACCAGATTCTAATTTGCCTTTGTGTTTGGTGTACAGGTTAGGGGGAAAGCACAGGAAGCCAGTCACAGTACAGAGGAGCATAGCTGCCTGCTACTTTCTCCATGCTCCCATGAGACAGACTTCACTGCAAAGCAGGCAGGGAGGAGAAGGAGCAATGGCTAAAGCATGGTTTATCTTGTTGCACTCCTTTTCCTGGGAACTCAGGGAGGGATTGTGCCTCTACATTTCCCCTCCCCCAGGTCTGTACCTAGTTGGTATAATTCCGCCCTATAAAAGATGTATAAACATTTCCAGCCTGCATGTAAAAACCCTTTGATGTCACACAGGAATCTCACTTACAAGGGGAAAGCAGAAGTCTTTTGCTCCGTCGACTTGGGTTTCCCTTCCCCACATACTAACTTTAAAGGAGCAAAATTAAAAAAAAAATTCTATTGTTTAGCTGTTCATTTCCAGTTGCCTGTTTTCCTGTCTAATATCCTCAAAGCTCCTGAAATCATTAATTTTCTGCTGCCTGCCTGCAGCTGTGGCTAATGCACCCAGAAGGCTTTGCTCTTGATAGTTACAACAGGATGTAGCAGCACTATTGCAAACAGATAAGGAAAATAAACAGGCTCAGGAACTCTGGGACCACAAACAGGAGACCCAGACTTAAAGGAGACTGGGGGATGGGAGACAATTCTGTTCTAAGATGGATTCAAATGAGAGGGCAATGCTAAGGATGGAGGGGAGTAGTAGCATTTGGAACTGGGAAAGAGAGGATTAAATTAATATAGGTTTTGCTCACTCTCATAAATGAGTAAGACTGGATAATTTTCTCCTTTTTATTCTCACTTTCTTTCAGGGTGTTGATCCCCGATGTTGTCTGTGTGATGAACTCTGAAACTGCATATTGCATCAGTCTTTCCCTAAAACATTGCTGGGAAAGATTAACTCTGGCTTGCCATGTCATAACTTTACTTAGGGAGGGGAATAACATGCAAATGAAATCAGAATATAAATCAGAACAATTTAAACATGTAACAATGCCATTTAAAAAAGACGTCTTGGATTTTTTTAATTTACTCCCTAGTGTCACAGCACTTTTAGTTAGTTACAGATGATTTAACATCACCACCATACCCTAGAAGAATGTGGTCAGCCATTTAGAATTAGAATGAGGATTTAAGGCTAACACATCTTGGAAATCTCCTGAATACAAGAGGAAGGATGATCTAGGAGTTAGGGCACTAGCCTGGGGTTTGGGAGACTGTGTCCAATTACCTGTTTCACCACAGACTTCCTGTATGACCTTGGATAAGTCACTTAGTCTGTCTGTGCCTCAGTTCCTCCTCTGTAAAATGTAGTTAATAGCACTTCCCTACCTCACTGGGATGTTCTGAGGATAAATACATTAAAGTTTGTGAAGTGCTCAGACAAGGTACTTATGACAGATAGATTAAGTAGACAACTGACAAAAATGTGACTGTCTCTATCCCTGCTTCCACCACATATTTCAATAATAGAATATATTTAGCCATGTATTTGCCACTTTTTTCACTTTCTACTTATTTAGTTGTACACCAGTTTGGGTTGGTATGACTCCAAAGATTCCACACATTTGAATTCCCAGACTCATGACATTGACACTTGTCCTTTATAGGAGTGAAAATTTGTATATTTTCTGCATGAGGAACAATAAAATATTTCAAGTGAATAAAATAAGAATATTTTGTACTGATAGAGACTAAGGCCTGTTCTGTGTGTGCAATTACAGTATATGAGCACAACAGCCACAACTATTGTTTTAACAATATGCCTTATTTGCAAAATTGTAAGTCATTTAATAGCAATACTCAGAAGTAGCATTACAGCTGCATGTCATGTGCAGGTATTTTGCTTGCAACTACCATGCACATGCTTCATATATGTATTCCTGGCAAGCAGCAATCAGACAGTCAAACATGGTTTAATAAAGATCTTATCACTTTATCCCTCATTATTTTAAACTGACCTATTTTGAAATCCTGAATATAGAAGATGCTTAATATAAGATGTTTTAAATATTTTATGTGCTGCTTAAATAATTAATTTTGGGAAAGTTACTTCTCCACAAAGAGAAGCTGCATCTACTTACATTCCACTGTTCTTGAGGGAAAATGGAGTGGCCTTTGAATTGCTGAAGTAATTGGCTGTGGTGCCTTATACTAAGTCATGTAGAAGAAAACAGAAAAAGAATAGTTAAGACTGATTCAGCAGAAAACACTTTTGTTCACACTGGTCCCCCCACAGGGTACAGTGCATTGGCCCTGCCAGAACAGACTGCTGCTGGAGATGTGGGTTTTCTGGAGCCAAATTGGCTCTCATGTTTTGGGGCTGTCCCAGAATCCTATTGCCTAGAAGTAGGCAGGAGGATCAATATGATAATGGAGACCTTAAAAATTACTTCCCAGACTGTGTTTTGGGATATAGTCCACCATCTTGGAAACTCTCCAACTCATCGAAAGCATGGTTCTCTAGCGTTGTGCTTGTAGCAAAATGCCTCATATTGTTTATATGGAAGAGCAGACTGTCTCCAGGATCACAAGCTTGATTTAGCAATTGGTCTGGCCTGGCAGCTTAACAACAGGTAACGTTCAGAAGAGGGATCTCAGGTAAATTTGAAAAGAAATGGTGTGACTTCTTAAACATCTTTGATTAATTACAACAGATGGAAACTAAGATGTCACTCTTCTTTCCCCTCCCCGGCTCCCTCCCTTCCTTTCCATTCCATTTTTGTCTTTTTTCCCCCCTCCCTTTATTTGGGGGAGAAGGAGAAATCAATAAAATAGAAACAAAACAGGGTAATTTGTATGCAGACTTCAGGAAAAAATACTAAATTCCCCATTGTGAGAACATTGGATTTTTCCAGCTTCCTACTTGGTCCACTAAAGAGACAGAAATCAGGGAAAGAGGGGAATTTGGCTTCAAAGTTGAACACAAATGGACCAAGTTTTGTACCAGACACTAGACTTTAGTCAGTACCACTCTGCAAATTGTCTCATTGACTTCATAATCCCCTTCCATTAAGCTGAGTAATATTCACTGCATTTAATGTACAGGTGGGCCTGAACCAAATGCTGGATCCAAACATCCTCGCTTTTGGGAGTGTTCATATTTCAGATGCAAATTTTGTGGTTTGAGTTCATTTCTTATTTGATCTCCAGTCATCACTCAGAGCTCCTGAGGTAAAAGTATTAGGCCAGATCCTCATTTGGTGTAAATTGACATCACCACATTGATGCCAATTTCTGTGAAACCTGAACAGCTGTTAAGTTCAGTTGCCTCTCTCTCATTATTCACAAAAAATTGTGTGAATTAGTCTTGTTCACACAATTACTTGCAAAATGTGTGTTCTTTGTATGAATCCCTGAAGCCACATGTGAACAAGGGTATACATGCACAAATAAGAGTTTTCACTTCACCAGTCATTGTTTTTCATCATTCATGCTTCTTTAGTTTTAACAGTTTGTCATCCTCTCAGAGAAATAATCAATACTATGTGACTTTTAGATGACCACGTACACTCTATGATTTACAAATAGCCAACATGAGCACTTCATTTTAAAAAAAAAAATGGGCTAAGAATTTGTTCCTCAGCAAATTCTTACAAATAACTAACGTTTACATGAATTGGGAGGAGTTCATGAAAGAACAGGGGGGAAAAAAGGGTTAAAATCATCAGATAATGTATTTTAAATTATTAATTCTGCCAGCTCTACTGTGCAGGCAATGTGTGATTATTGTAAAAATATTTTTATTGACATTTCTCCAGTTTTCAAATACCTATAGCATCTGTTTCCACTGAAGAAAAATGAAAATCCGAGGAAAGTGTTGCTGAGCACATTTTCTACTATAGTAAAATCTAGTCCATGCTGGACTTTTTTTTAATCTTACTTTTGTTATCAATGTCCTAAAATGACATTGTTCTCTCAAGTGCTAGCGGTAAACTAATATATGTGCCTCCAGACTCCCCATACCTCTCCATCTGGTGAGGTAGGTCTTCTGCCAAAATAACTCAGAACAGGAAAAAGCATTCTCGGAGTGTGACTATAGATGTCTGAGAGTCAAGTTTCAGGAATATGAACATGTGTGAGGTTGGTATTCGGTGCTTAAATACAAAATGGACCTTTGTGTTTTCTTCATTAGTGATGGACAAAGCAAATAGTTTTGGAGGAGTTTGGCTCAGTTCTGGATTTGTAACCAAACTTTATATAAATTAACAGAGCCTCCTAGATCTATACATTTCAGCTACAATATACTGTGAAAAACTTTCCCATGAGTTTGGATACTTTCTGTTATAGTTTGAGATACCATACAAACAGACTCTTGTGATATAGTGGTCACCATTAAAAAGAGTGGACTTTTTCCCAGAGATACCACACAGTACTTACAGATTATAGAAAACTGCAGAAGCATACTGTGACGGGGCAGGACTCGCTACCTCGGCACCTCCTGTTGGCCATGCTGGGAATTAGCTCTTGGTTGCCGGTGCACCTTCCTCTAGTGGTGTCTCACCGCTGTCACTTCTGCTGCACTTCTAAGACCTGCATCACTTCCTGGACCACAGCGTCCTCTTCTGGACACGGCCCTCTGGCTTTGCCCCACTCCACTTTCTCTCCCCTTCGGCAGGAACTGGTTGTCTCTAGTCCATCCACTTGCTGCTGTGGCTTACTGCGGCCTTTGGTCTAGCCTCTCACTTCAAGGGGCAGTCCAAATACTGGCTACCCCCTCTGTGGCAAGTGGGAGAAGAAAGGAGGCCCGGGTCCACCCACTACTCTGGGCCCTGACCCAGGGACCCTATAGCTGGTGGCCACGTGCTGTCGCCCCTCCAACTTCCGCTGCCTATTTCCCTGGGCTACTTTCCCATAGCCCTAGCACCTTCCCAGCCCTTTCTATCAGGGGCCTCAGTCTGGCAGTCCTCAGGCTGGAGCTTCCTGTTGTTCCCCTGATCTTGCCCAGCACTGCTCTATCTAAGGTACTCCTCTAAGACAGCCAGTCCTTCTCCCTTGCACTCCAGGGAGAGACTGCCTCTGCTCTGTTGAACTACCCTTCTTATATGGCCCTCCCTGGCCCTGATTGGCTGCTCCAACAAGCCTTCTCCTGATTGGCTCTCTACAAGCCCTCCTCCCGTTGGTTGGGTTTTGCACAGCCTCCCTGAGGGCTACTTTAACCCTCCACCTACCTGTGTGGTGCAGCCACCCCCTCACCCCCCATACATTCTGAATAACTGGGTACATGATGATTTTTTAATGGCAGCCTCTATTTTATTATGTCTACTTTCATTCCTGGTCAGATCCATAAAATACAGACATAAAAAGTGGGCAATAATAGGAAATATCATCCAGATTTTTTTCAAAAGCCTCCACGTTTGGTTCAAGTGTCTAGCAAAGTTTTGGCTCATTCTTATTTTATCTATTTGCCAATATTTTCTCAGAAAACATCAAAAACTTCAGCCTAAGTTCACCAGGCAATGCACGAATTTCTTTGGAGACAGACCTTAACAGCAGGAAGTCTATAGGTGTGTGTATGTGGTTGACAGTGCTATGCAGTCTTCTACAGAGACCCACTAGCAAAATTAAATGGCCCCTGTGAAGGATGTGAAAATGCCTGTATTATTTCATGAATATTCAATGTCCCTATCTATTTGTTTAGTTGTGTTACTGCTTGGTTGCTATGTGCTTACAAAGGGGTTAATTCCAACAGGAGCACACAGCATGTAGAGAGGAAAGCAGACACACACTTCTGGTAGCCTCACTTACCAATACTTAAAAAACAATGCACAGAAAACAGTTGTGAAATCTATCCTTGACACCTGCCTTCCCCCCACCCCCACCCCCAGGGTGAATAAAAAGGTTTTCCAGGTTCAGGAGGCCCAGGGCTGGCAAAAAGGACATTGACAAGAATAAAAGGAAAAAGGAGGAGGAGTACTTGTGGCACCTTAGAGACTAACAAATTTATTTGCGTCTGATGAAGTGGGCATTCACCCATGAAAGCTTATGCTCCAATACCTCTGTTAGTCTTAAAGGTGCCACAGGACCCTCTGTTGCTTTTAACAAATTTATTTGAGCATAAGCTTTCGTGGACTAAAACCCACTTCATCAGATGCATGCAGTGGAAAATACAGTAGGAAGATATATATACACAGAGAACATGAAAAAATGGGTGTTGCCATACCAACTGTAACGAGAGTAATCAATTAAGATGGGCTATTATCATCAGGAGAAAAAAAAATTGTAGTGATAATCAGCATGGCCCATTTCCAACAGTTGACAAGAAGGTGTGAGTAACAGTAGGGGAAAAAATTAGCATGGGGAAATAGTTTTTACTTTGTGTAATGACCCATCCACTCCCAGTGTTTATTCAAGCCTAATTTAATGGTGTCCAGTTTCCTAATTAATTCCAATTCTGCAGTTTCTCGTTGGAGTCTGTTTTTGAAGTTTTTTTGTTGGAATATTGCGACTTTGAGGTCTGTAATTGAGTGACCAGGGAGGTTGAAGTGTTCTCCGACTAGTTTTTGAATGTTATAATTCTTGACGTCTGATTTTTAACACTACAAAAGGTTTTTTTTCTCCTGCTGATAATAGCCCACATTAATTGATTACTCTCATTACAGTTGGTATGGCAACACCCATTTTTTCATGTTCTCTGTGTATATATATCTTCCTACTGTATTTTCCACTGCATGCGTCCGATGAAGTGGGTTTTAGCCCACGAAAGCTTATGCTCAAATACATTTGTTAGTCTCTAAGGTGCCACAGGTACTCCTCGTTCTTTTTGCTGATACAGACTAACACGGCTACCACTCTGAAAAGGATAAAAGGGCAACCCTTGAAGAGCATAGGAGTGTGGAAGGGAGTCAGGCAGGTGGTAGGATGACCAGACAGCAAGTGTGAAAAATCGGGAAGTGGGTAATAGGAGCCTATATAAGAAAAAGACCCTAAAATCGGGACATCTGGTCACCCTAGCAGGTGGGCAGAGACTGCAGGTACAGTCCTCTCTTCCCCCTCATTCCCCACACCTACCACTTAGACACAGAAGTGAGGGAGTCTGGATATGCTGGGCTTACCTAAATTGTAGGCAAGACAGTTCAGCACGTAGACTGGGAAATGTGTCTGTCACTATGGCTGGCAGGGGAATCCACCTCGCTGTATAGACATTTCCCGGAACTCCTCCTGGGCTTAGATAGGGTGCTTGAACCAATCAGGGGCCATGAGGGAAGTTGTCAGTCCAGCCTTCTGATGTGTTACTTCCTGTGACATTTATCTCCACAGGGTCTGTGTGATAATGCATATGGCTCTATCCTGGCTGCCAGGTAGTGGCGTAAAGGTGTTGGCTGTACAGCACCCAGCAGACCCAACTTTTAGATCCCATAGAACGGGGTGGGCAAACTTTTTGGGCCGAGGGGCCACATCTGGGTGAGGAAATTGTATGCAGGGCCAGGGCAGGGGGTTGGGGGAGGGGGTGTGGTGTGGTGTGCAGGAAGGGCTCAGGGCAAGGGATTGGGGCAGAGGAGGGGTGCGGGATGCATGAGGGGGCTCAGGGAAGGGGGTTGGAGTGCAGGAGGGGTGCGGGGTGTGGCAGGGGGTTGGGGTGCAGGGTACAGCAGGGAGCTGAGGGCAGAGGGTTGGGGTGCAGGAGGGGTGTGAGGTGCAGGCAGGGGGCTTAGGGCAGGGAGTTGGGGGGGTGCAGGAGGGTTTCGGGCTCCATATTGATGTATTGAAGACGGTGTTGGAACTGGAAGATATCTGTGAGGTTCTCTGGCAGGGGTGGGCAAACTATGGCCCACGGGCCGGATCCAGCCCCTCAGGGCTTTGGATCCAGCCCGCGGGATTGCCCCCTGTGGCACCGTGGGCCCCGCGCCGCTCTGCAGAAGCGGCCGGCACCACGTCCCTGTGGCCCCCAGGCGGGGGGGCAGAGGGCTCCATGCATTGCTCTTGCCTCCAGGCACCGCCCCCCACGGGGAACCGCGGCCAATGGGAGCTTTAGAGGAGGTACCTGGAGGCGCGGCAGTGCACGCAGAGCCCTCCGCCCCCCCCCCCTCCCAGGGGCTGCAGCACTTCCTGGAGTGGCGCGGGACCGGGGACAGGGCAGGCATGCAGGGAGCCTGCCCTGGCCCCGGTGTGCACTGCTGCCACCCCGGAGCCGCTTTAGGAGCCCTCTGGGGGCCACAGGGACGTGGTGCTGGCCACTTCTGAGAGCGGCGCGGAGCCCACGGTGCCACAAGGGGCAATCCCGTGGGCTAGATCCAAAGCCCTGAGGGGCTGGATCCAGCCCGTGGCCGTAGTTTGCCCACCCCTGCCATAGAACCTCACAGATATCTTCCAGTTCCAACACCGTCTTCAATACATCAATACGGAGCCCGAAACCCTCCTGCACCCCGCCAAACAGCCCAGCGTGATTGCTGTTCTGGGCTCCTGTCAGTTATCACCAGGGAGTTAAAACTCAAAAGAAAGCATTGGGAGGGGATTGCAGCACTTTGAGGCCATTAGCAGACAGCGTAAATTACGCTGGGGAATTGGCCCTGCATACAGTGATTTCAGGGTCAGTAGAGTGCAAAGGTGGGCTTAAACCCCTCTCTTCCCAACGTAATCTGGACCAAGCCATCCATTTTCCTGTAGACTTGAACAGTTTTTTTAGTCTTCCTTTGCGTGGTTGTTCTAGTGTACATAGTGTAGACTAAACTCTGCTTTCATTGAGCCCAGGCAACCATATTGACTCTGATGGAGTTGTATGAGTTCAAATTTAAAAAAAAAAAAATTGCATACTTCCCTAATGAAGTGAGGTGCACAGTTCTTAAAGCATTTTAACAATGGTGTTTTAAAATTATCCTTGTTTGCCCATTTTTAAAAAATCAGTTATTTATTAGTTATTATCAAATAGAACTTGATTTTGTTCCCAGGCTGGTTGCTGACTCAGTTCTTAACAGCAGATGTATCAGAGAAACAGTAGAATGTGAACTTGTTTAGTCAAACAACGCAGCATTCCTTTTGACTGTGATGGAGTCATTGTGTGTGTGTGTTTAAACAAAAGCATTTCTAGCTACCAGATAAGCAAGTGTCTCATTGAAAAAGATGGAAGACGGATGGTAGTGTCTCTCCCAGAATACAGTGGAAAATAGGAGCTGTCATCTAGAAAATGACAAAGCTGTCTCTAGTCCCTGTGGATTAGTACTCCATCTTTTACTGAACAAATAGACTGTTAGCTAAAGGTTGTGGCCTGCAAGCTAGATGCAAAAAGTTGTGTGAGAGTGACGCTGCTAATTGCCGGTTAAAAATGATTATAATTATTAAGTATTGTAATTATTTGTATTTCAGTAGAACCTGGAGTCCCCATCTAACGTTTGGGCCACAGTGTGTTAGGCATTTAGTTGGGGATTGGTCCTGCTTTGAGCAGGGGGTTGGACTAGATGACCTCCTGAAGTCCCTTCCAACCCTGATATTCTATGATTCATTGAACAAACACACAATGCAAGACAGTTCCTGTTTCAAACAGCTGACCATTGAAACAAAGGATGGGAGGGGACACAGAGAGACGTGGCTAGAGGCAGGTCAGTGGTAGATAGAAGCCAAATTTTCCAACTCCCAATTCAGTGACCTATCCACTTAACAGCAGTTTCTCTCCACTTAGGGTAAGCTGGTCAGGGATGATATGAGTCAGGCTCAAAGTAACTGGAAATGTCCTTCCCTAGTGATTCCACAGCCTTTTCTTGGGACCTGTTCTGCCACAACATGGGTAGTGTTGCTACTCCTTGCTGGATCAGAACAACTTTTGGCTCCCTAATAGCACTCTGGCAAGAACAATCTGCTGATTACATGGAACACTGTCTGCTCTGCAGCCATCGCATGGCACTCGGTGTCAGCCTATCCAGATTCTTAAAATGGCACCCATCAGTGTAGTATATTGTAGTAAAAAATATAGACCATCTATCCGATTGTGATCGGCCTGTGGTCAACACTTTGTGTAAGTCTGATTTTTCCAGCCCAGTCACACAGGGAAGATAAACCCTGAATTGCGTGATGATGATGGCAATGTCAGACAGTAGAAATGAAGTCTCCAGGGGATACCAATTGACACTTCAGCACTTTTGCTGCCAAAGAACTGGCTTGCACACACACACAATTACAGGGGGGGAAATGTTAAAAGTCCTTGGAAGTTGAAAGCACGGTGAGAAATCACCAGTTATTTGTAACTGAAAAGTGAGCATCTTTTATTGTCTCTGTGCTATTATGTAGCTGGCATAAAATGACCTTAGATATCTCTATTCCCCCTTTAAAAAAAAACAACAACAAAAACCTTCCTTCAGTTTCCATTAGTTGTAGTAACCCAACTATAACAAATCAGGTCCATGCTTTAAGAGTTAAACTGTTTAACATTGGTAGGAGTGATAATGATTCATAGTAATTTAAAAGAAATTCCTTTAAGAGCATAAATATTGTAAACATATTATAATGTAATGGGCCTGATTTTCCTTTCACTTTCCATGTGGTTTACACCAGTTTAACTCCATCTGCTTCAGTTGAGTTCATTCTAATTTACACCAGCATGAGAGGAGAATGCATTCAAATGTTTTTGACGGGGGGGGGGGAGGCTCATTCTTATTTTACTACTGCATTTTAATTTTATTTCAAGTTCTAGGTTATGTTCCTTTATTTTTATTTTTATTTTAAAAAGCATGTGTGAGAAAAAGGGTAACCATATTCATGTCACACTAAAAGCTCTGTTTGATTTTTTTCCCCCTTCTTCTTGCTGTCCTTTCTTCTTTTTCATTCTTTTATTTTCAATGACATTTCCTATGATGAGCACTCTGAAAGAATAGCTATTGCCTCTCTTGTCAGTTTTGTTTTGTCAGCTCTGAATGCTGGGTCTTGCTTTGCCATTTTCAAGGTCTCTTTCAATCCCTGGAACACAGCTGGCGCTTCAATCAGGAGCTCATACCGTGAAGAAGCTGGCAGTTGATCCCCAACCAACTATGTGGAAGATATATAATATATTTCACAGTACACAGTGGAATACCCTTTTCATTTCATCATTGAGAGAGACTGCATCACTCATGAGTTCTATACAAAAATATTAATAATGTCCCATTCTCCTAAGGGATGTGAACATTTTTGGGTTTGAACTTCAGTGACCTTAGCTTGTCAGGCTGATATGACTTTAACAAATTCAGCAATGGAAACTTTTTTGTGTCTTGGTTTTAAGATCTCATGTGGTCTCACATCTGAGGGCATTTTTTAATCACTTCTCTGAAGAGGTTGCGGGAATAGGAGTGTTGAAAGAGAGTTTGTGGAGACCCAAATGGCATAGAATAGCATAACTGAATTGTGTAATAGAAAGACAGTGACAGATTAAAGAGGAATTATTTTAAATGCACTTACCTTTGCTTCTAATAACTATTATTGATTTCAATTAACCATTCAATAATTTTGAAAATCTCTCCCACACCCATTTATGCTGATTTACTTTTTGTATTTCCATAAACTTGGGTAATAAAGCAAATCCAGGCAAAATTCCCATATGGAATGCAATATGAATACAGATATAATGAAAGCAGTATGTGCCAAAAGGATTTTTGCGCTGTTATTATTTATGCAGGGACAACCCCACCCTCACCCAGGGATGATGATGTGGGTGCAGTTAAGCAGAAAGGGCAGGGCAGGGCAGCTCAGGATGCTGAGGGCAATGCCTTCTGTTGTGCTCCTTATTGGTTACCCAGAAAGAGATTCTTACGGCAGCATGTGCACAGGCAATCCAGTGACCTAACCAAAATCATCCTCAAGCCAACTAGTCACGAGCACTGGACTGTAGGGCTGTACCTGGCATATTAATCTGATCCTCCATAGGGCTTGATCCTGCAAGATTCCTGAACGTCTTCAACTCCTACTGACCTTATAAAATTAGGCCCCTAGTGTTCCAGGATCAGCCAGCTCCATCCTGCTCTGATCCTATGCAGGTGCACTAGGGGAGAAAGGCTTCCTACAGCATGTTTCTTCTGTAAGTCCCCCATGCTATATAGGGCAGGACTTTCATGTTATTTATATACTTAATTTTAATGTGTATATTCATATTTTAAATCTAGATGTGCTAGTAAGTATCCACAAAAACAACGAGGAGTCCGGAGGCACCTTAAAGACTAACAGATTTATTTGGGCATAAGCTTTCGTGGGTTAAAATCCCCACTTCTTCAGATGCATGGAGTGAAAATTACAGATACAGACATAAATACATATTGACACATGAAGAGAAGGGAGTTACCTTACAAGTGGAGAACCAATGTTGAATTTAGTCAGGGTAGATGTGGTCCACTCCTAATAGCTTATGCTCAAGTAAATCTGTTAGTCTTTAAGGTGCCATCAGGCTCCTCGTTGTTTTTGTGGATACAGACTAACACAGCTACCCCCTGATACCTAGTAAGTATCATACATATAGGTCAACCTTTAAGAAATCATGTGCAATATTTTATCCGTCAGTGAAAACTGAGACCAGATAAGTAAGTTAATATCTTTTATTGGACCAACTTCTGATAGTGAGAGAAAGAGAGAGTGAAGCTTTCGAGCCACACAGAGCTCTTCATCAGCTTACGTCACCCACCTTCTCTTTCTAATATCCTGGGACTGACACCGCTACAACTACACCACATAGAATAGTGAAAACAGAATCAGTATCATGCAATCATTTCATTTTACCCATCTGGGTGAGCAAAGGCTAAACAAAACCATTTAGTAACAAGTTTAGTGGAACGTGTATTTTCACTTTAAATACAAGTCAAAGAGGAGCACATTCCTATTAGTGCCTGAAATAAATCTAACATGCTATATACACCAAACATTGGTTCTTTAAGTGATGTGGTGTATACATGTGAGGCTTTTTTCCCCTGTTTAATTTTTTACACTCTTATTCACATCTTCATGTCATCTCTCTGCTGCTTGAAGTGACAACCATGGCTAGTTTAGCCAGTTAAGATGTCACTGTGGGTTTTCTTTACTACAAAAGAGACAAGCCACTGTCAGCCATTGATCCAACAGCATGCACACTGGCCTGATAGCTGAAAGCTGTTCAGAACTGTCCATAGGTTTTTCTTCTTCATCATCTTCATCTCCTTCTTGTGAAACCATCTGAGCTGTTGAACAGCTCCCTTTCTCACTATATTTAAACACAGACTCACTGTTATCAAATTTCCCTCTTCCTTAGGCAAACATACATGCTGAATTGTCTAAAAACAGTATCAATTCAATATGGGATGTAATATACTGTTAATGTATAAATTATATAAGATATATTGCAAATGTTACAAAATTAGCCAACATTCATATTTAATTAATCTAAGTTATTATATCAAATATAGTGAAAACTGGCCAGTCTGGTCATGTGTTAAATATTTCTTACGAACTGATACACACAGTTTCCCAATTGCTTGACCTAAGAGGAGTTTTCCATCTCTGATTTCTCTACATTCTATTTTAAACATATTAATACTGTGTAATGTATTAAATATTTAACAAACACATAGAAGATGTAAGAACTATTCTGTAAACTGCTTGGGAAAAAGACAGTGTTTCTGATATGTTTGTAGAGAACCAACATATTGATTGAGCAATTACTCAGTTAATATAATTATATTGAATTAAAATAGCGATCCAGCCCCTAAACTTGCATAACTGCCATTCACTTCTGTAGGAGTTTTGCCCAAATAGAAACTACAGGTTCGGGCCAATAAGGTTTGGTGCATGTGTTCCCAGTTTAGCTGAGAAATAGAAATAGCTAGTAAAGGCAATAATCTTACCCCTACAGTGCAGTAAACTATATTGCCAGACATTTAAAATTTTATTTTTTAAGATTTAGCCCCCCAAAAAATTACATACAAAATAACTGCTTTTCTAAGGATTTAATTAGGTCACGTGCAAGGGTTATCTTTGGCACTCCAAAATTAGCTTTCTTGCTGACACTTGGGAGGGCAATTAGGACCCCATCTTATTAGCACTGAAGGTTAAAAATCCAGTATTGTCTTGTTTCAGGACATAATCATTCATGCTTCACAGCTCTTTTTTTCACAATGAATTGCAGTGAAAATACTGTGGGGGGAAGGGAGAAGGGCAGACCTGAAAGAACTAAATAAATATCCAGTTTAAGGATGTTCCTTAAGGCTTTCCATTCGCTGACCCTGATAAATATGGCTCCAGAGCAGAAACAAAGCTGGAAGGGGTTGGTGAACTATAATTAGATCCAATAACTTCCCTTAACTGAATACCTAACAGGACGTTTAAAGAACAGGGTGTTTATATGAAGTTGAAGTACACCCTTCTTTTGTTTGAGGGTGTTAAATACAAACTAAATTTATAAGTCTTGTGGTTCATCTATTTTCTCATAATCAAGTTCTATTGCATTTTATTTTTAGCCAGGAAATATCATTCTTTCACAGCTGTACAACTGCTAAATGTTAAAGCCCAGAGAATGATTTTATTCTCACATGAAAAAGTCCTTCCATTCCTTCACCCTCTCATCCCCATTGAAAAATAAACAGTGTATTTTGATTTTTCTGTAAATATTCAGGATATTTCTAGATTCAAATTATTATTATTTGTAAAAGATGTTGTCTCTGAAAGATAGTTTTTGTGCAGTAAAGAAAATTTATTGTATTTTATTGTATCTATAGCTTCCTGGCTATACACAGTCCTTTCATAAGAAGCCTCCATCCCAATGCATTGTGCGGTAACAAGCAAAATGACCCTCCAGGGTCATGGGATAACACTTACCCCTTGATGCTGGGTTTTTTTTGTTTTTTTTTAGTGGCACCTGCTGTGAGGCTTTCAGTATAAATACAGAGTGCTTGCAGCAAATCACAGATGTTTTACGCACTGGAAAAATCGACAGGAAGCAATCACTAAAAGAAAAGCAGAACCAATCGGGGGGTGAGGGGAGAAACCTCATTGCATTTTCTATTATTTATTTATTTATCTATCTATCTATCTATCTATCTATCTATCTATCTATCTATCTATCTTTATTTTATTATTTGTGCAGTGCTGGCAATGTGTTTGGTGCCCTACAGTTGGCAGAACTTTGGTTGGAAGCTCATATAGCTCATGTACTGTGCCTGTTTAAGCTACTGTTGTTAGACCCTCAATTCATGAGCATTAAATGTACTCACGTTTCTTTCTTTCTTTTTTTAACCAAAAAATACTGTGAATTCAGTGAAAGCAGTTCATATTTGCTGTCTTTCTTTGGGCTCCCCTTCTAAACTTCTCCCAAACATTCTTCTCTGAACTTAGTTCTCCATGCAATCCTGCCTGCTTCCTGCCTGAAGCCTATCTGCTTCAAAACATTGACCAAAACCTTGTGTGAGGAAAGGAAAGTGATGTGAGCTGCTAATACGGTCCATGGGTTCTCCCTCTCTAGGTGGGTTGTAAGGGATCTCTCCCCAAACATCTTCATATTGTAGTTCCCACATGCTTTGCAGAGGTGGCTGTGAATTTCAGCCACTGTGACCGTAAGGACAAAGATCAAAGAAGAATAAAGAATATTTGAATGGGAGGAGAAGACCAGAAATTTTGAAAAACATTGCTCTTGACTATGTCCCAAAAATCGGAAATGTGGATGAGGCCACCAAAAATTGTAGAACAGAATGTCTTTCCAAAGAGTTTCCTCACTGATGATACAACCTCGTTACCTATATTTAATTTACTACGAGAGGCACAGAGTATAATGTAATAATTTACATTTGGGGTTTCCTGATGTATAAGAGAGATTGAACTGTCAAATCTATAACACCAAATGTTATTACAAATGGTATCAGTAAAACTTACTTGAAGGTCTTTTACTCAATATTCTAAATATTTTGTTTTCATTATTTCAGGGGTCAAGGGGTTATTTCTCAGATATTTATGTACTTTTAGACAGGAAGCCTTTCATGGGGTCTTTCAAAAACAATATTTTTGGTTTCTTTCTGTGGGGTGAGTAAAGTGTTCAGACCTGGATTTCTTAACAGCAAAATACTTCAGATCTAATCAGTACAGAAAAGTTGAACAAACATTACCCAAGTTATTTGTATAATTTTTTCAAACATTAACCAACATACCTTTTGGGTTACTGGGACCATTATTCCTAATTTGATTTTTGTTTTGTTAGAGAAAATCTTCTCAAAATATCAGTATGTCTTAAACATGGGGTGGAGCTGCCTGTAATAACTTATAAATACTGTATTTTGATCAGGTTATCTCACTGTATGCATCTATTGTGCTAATTCACTAGCAACATTGACAGCAGGGGCATATCAGGATTCACCATGCCTTCAGCAGTCACCTGATGGACAATGCTGGAGCCATGTTCTGTGATGCTCTGGCTAGACCCCCTGCGTGGCTGGCTAAACAGGTTTTTCCAGGAATGTCACAGCCCTGGGACGGGGGGAGGGGGGCAGCAAAACCTCAGAAGGGTTTTAATACACAGACACTCTCTCAAGTAGGTCAGATGGTTAAAGTGGAGACCTAAATTAAATATAAGAAGTAGAGATTCCCTGCCCCCAGACTCCAGAGGTTGGAGGGTCTGGATAAGACACGCCTACCTAAGTCTTTAGGTAAGATAGATAGACTGTTGTTTTAAAAATACTTTTTCTCTTATGTTTTGTTCCCCTGGTTAAGATTAAACAATACTAAGAATTGGAGCATTGCAGTATTCTTCCCCAGAGAGGAGAAGGCTCAAAGCCTCTGACCTAGAGAGGGGGCCCTCAGAAGAGACCAAAAGAGGGGACACAGAGATGCAGCTAGCGCTGATCTGTGACAATCAACTTTTGCCACAGAGCAAGAGCCACCTCTATAAAGTCTATCGTATATATATAGTCTCTCTTCTGATTACACCAACTAGTATTTTATGAAGTTCTGGACAATTAACCATGTGCTGCTATATGCCTGGCCAATAGGCTTCTTTAGACTTCTTATAATTGCAGGCTAGGCAACAAAGAAGCCCAATAAAAATGCTTAAAGTTGGGATATGCAGGAGGCTGGCCTCCATCTTTAAAATGTCAAAGCTAAATTGTTCCCTGTGCAAAGCCCAGTTAAGTGTGGTTTTGTAGGGGCCCTTCATGGTGATTAGATTAGAGAAAATAATTTCCCCTCCCTTCTCCCCAGCTGGAGTCAGGACGTGGAACAGTTGTGCTACCACTCTTAAGCCTTTACTGCAGTTTTCTGGCAGTAGCAAAAGCTACAGTTCACAATGTGGCCCCATGCAGCTGTTTGGGCAAGTGGATCTATATAGTTCACTGACCTAGGGCCGTGATCCAGCCACTCATCCTGCCAGCAAGCTTTCCCTCCACCCTGCTGTGAGGAACCCCCAATGTACACAGAATCTCCCTGTTCCTCTCACTTCTTTCCCCTCATGGAGCAAAACGGGCCTTTTTGTTGCCTTTCTTACCCACACAAAGGGGAACCAGATTTTCCCCTATAAGAACAGTCTGTCAAGTTAGTTCTTTTCCTTTCCCAAATAAAAGCATTTGTCAGTTTCTGCAATAAAACATTAAGAGATCATAAGGGGCAACAGGGAAAAGAGAGGGTTTTTTTAAAGACTGGCCAAAGTAATAATTTAGGCCATCCCCTTTATTCACATATCATAGTGCCTTGCTTCACAAATAGTGCTACCCAAATCAGTGGGATGCTCATAAGAAGAATAAGATACTATTCAACATGAGTAAAAAAGGCAGAATCTAATCTTTTAAACAGTATCACGTTAACATATGCAAAATATAGATGACATAGAGAGAGTTACCATCTAATGGTAAGTCTGATAAATACTCAGAAGTTAGGAATTCCAAAAGTTCATGCTAAATACTCAACTTTATCTCTTTGACTTAACTTTGACTCACTCGTGTACGTCTTTAAAAGATAGTGTCACTATGTTTATATATTCTTATTTTTCAACTGATACAATAACTGAATTCTTATACAACCTTATACACAGTACACACTGTATTTAGCATAATTTACTACTGTTTAACATATGCTGTATTTATGCTGAGAACATAATTTTGATTTAAATTAGTAGGTGATTAATTCAGTATTGGAATTTGTCAGTAATTCTGAAAAGCTCTTTTATATAATTCTTTTCAAAGTGCATTTGGAAAACAAAGCTTTTATCAAATGCATTAAATAGGATGGTTGTAAAACTTAAAGGAAACACCTCTAATGACTTTTTTTGTCTGAAACCCATTTCCAATGTTAAAAGTTAATTTGATATTGATAAATTCATAAATTAAAGATAAAATATAAGAGATAATCTCTCATTATCTGATTTTAGTATCATACTGTGTTATGCAGTTTAGTCCAATGTTGCATTGCTTGCAACATATATGAAAGTTTTGGGTGTACAAGGAAGGAGACTGGACCCAGCATGTGTACTGTATGGAAGATATATATTTGGAATGAACAATAACAATGGATATGATTTAAAATTGGCTATTTACTCCCTGATGTAGTCACATGTGCTGTAGTATCTGAAGTATATCAAATTCTAAGGTCATGTTAGGATAACTACATCCACATGCCTAAAGCAACGCAGTTATACCGACCTAACTCCTGGTGTAGACATTGCTATGTTGATGGGAGAGCTACTACCTCTTGGGGAGTTGGACTACCTGAGATGATGGGAGAAGCCCTCCTGTGGGCATAGGTAGTGTCTTCACTGATGTGCTACAGCAGCTCAGCAGCACCGGTGCAGCTGCGCCACTCGAGCATTTTTAAGTGCAGGCAAGCGCTGAGATGCAGACTTTCCTGGCTAGAGCAGAACAGCAAAGAAGGGGGTTCAACTTTACGTTAAATAATTTGCATCATGGAGTTCAGTTGGTTCATCTGGTCAAGAGATTTTAAGGACAAATTAAAAGGTAAAATGGGAAAGGGAACACTTTTTCTTATGCTATGTTGATCTAAGACTTTCTGGGTGCAGTCTCTATTTATCAGCAAAGAAAATACGGGAGTAGTACACAGTGAGGACACTCAGGAATAAAAATTACTGACCATACATATGAGAGATAGTATTTTAAATAAGTATGTGCACTCAATCCGGTCAAAAGCCTTCTTGGCATCAAGGCTAAGATCACAGACTGATGCTATCCATAGGTTATGGATCTCCTCCAATCCATTGATTGCACCCAATTGGTCCATATGGCTTATCTATTCAAAAACCTAACTAATCAGGAGACCAATATCTTTGGGCCCAATTCTACAACCCTGAATCACATGGGTAAATATTTACCCATGTGATTAATCCCATTGGCTTCAGTGGGCCGTCTCCTGTAAGTAAGTATAAAGGGTCACAATCAGGCATTTACATTTTGAAATCAGAATGAAGGCAAATGACTGGTCTTAAACCTCTACAATCATTCTCTGGCTTCACTTCCTTAAAATATAAAGCAATGAGGACATCTGACACTTTCTGTATAACACAACTGAAAATCTCAGTTGGAAGTGGAGTGAGTTTAGATCTGTCTATCCAGATCTTGTTTGTAGTGTTGTAGCATCCCCAGAATTTTTTCTGTTTTATTAACCTCAGTAGAAGTACATATAAAAGTTTGAATATACTTTTGAATATAGTTTTTAAAAAGTTTCTATACATTCTTTCTGATTTAATTAGCCAAGAATGAGAAAAAAATTGTTTTTTATTTCTGTTTAGAATGCTGAAGAATTGACAAAGGTCAGCTTTCTCGGATATCCACAAAATGGGGGCCCAGATCTGCAGACTAATTTCTGACGGGGTATTGACTGAGAAAGCACTACAGTATCATCCCTAATAGCCAGATGATAGTTTTAGGTTTTCTGTTATATATAATGATATCTGAGAAGTAAAATAATGTTCTACTTTCTGCTTTTGTAAAATTGTTCCATTAACAGACCATCTAATGTACAGGATTAGAGGAGATGAAGGAAAATTCAGTAAAGAATTAGGCATGGTCAGGAATACAGCTGCTTAAGTCTTCATTTGGGTTATCCCCCTTCAAAAGAAAAATCACAATATTTCCTCAGTTCCAGGGCCTGCTCTACAATTGCCTCATGGTCCCTTGTCACTTTTTCTTTGTTCTATAGTGCCCTTTTTTTAAAAAATTCCTCAGTTCTTACATTTATGTTGATCCATGTGGATGTAATGTCATCTGGGTTCATGAAGTATCTCCACTTGAACTTTGATTTCTTTACTTTCTTTAGAAATAAAAACCCAGATCCTTGGGGTTTCCTCATCATCAGAAACTGCTGGTATTGTTTCCATGCTGCTAATGGAGGCTTGAGAGTCATCAGGACTGTTAAATCTTATGACATCTTTTATGGGGTAAAAGGCTTTCTAATCCTTGCATAGATGGTTTTGAGTTTTGCTTCTCATCTGAGATAGTCAGACAATAGTACATTTTTCTTAAGTTGACCAAACAGGGCCTTTGAAAAAGAGAATCTACAGAAGGGCAGCAATAGAGCAAAGGATCAGGTACTTCTGTTTAGCTCTCATGCAATGTGACTTTCTAGTGCGTTATAATTTGTCAAATTTGGTATAAAACAACTTTTTAAACTAGTTCTTGATTTAAATCACATTAATAATATCCCCCTAAAAATATTCTCTTGAGCATTGCCATTAACAAAAATAATAATAATATTTGGCAGTTTCTCTATAGATAGAAAAGAGCATTTGAAATAATGTTGGGTATTTTGCCAAGTCTGTCAAATGAGTAACACTTCCACTTTCTCAGCTCTGTCTCATTAAAATTGTATTCTAATTCTGTCTCAACTTGGTCTCTTTGCTTCATAAGTCATTGCCTGCTCATTACGTGTAGTGTGAGAGATGAAATTTATTCAAACTTGATAGCAGGGATAAAGAATTGAAAGGCAGGCAGCTGGGAGAAATGAAATTAGCTTATTTTAATGCTTTTTCGAGAAGACCTTTTCATAGCCATGGGTTACCATAAGTGTCAGTTTGGATTTGTGGCACTATCTTTGTTTAGTTGTTTGGGTTTTTTTTAAATACACAGCATTTGAAACACTGAAATATGCTTTCATTTGTCATATCAGTGAAATAATGTTCAAAATCTATGTTGATAATGGGGTCACATATTTCCTACAATATTCTGTAATTATGCAATCATTATAATTGTCCAACAAAGACTAAATTTTTGCTATTGTTTTATGTTAGATTCTACTGCAGAATCCCTAAGTGAATGCTATACACTCTCAATGGTTTTGGGCAAATTATATAAAATGTAATATAACTTACAAGCAATTTAATGTGGAATACAGAAGGGAGCTGAGCTTTCTAGCCCAAATATTCTATCTCAAGCTTTGAATGTCAAAAGAATGCATTAAGGGATTTCTAATTTTGAATATAGGAGAGCATTAGGAGCAAATTGACTAAAAGCACAGTGCTTTTCCATTATAAAATTGAGTTGTTAAGGAATTATATGGTCTAATTACTGAACTTGGTATTTTTGACTACTTGGATTATGAACAGATATTGTCATTAACTAGCTAATTAAATTGACTGCAATAACAAGCAGTAATTTAGAAATATGTTCTAAATTAGTTTTTATATGAAAGCAAAGTCTTTGTTGATCTGTGTATATGATTAGTGTCAAGTGTCATGAATTAGCTCAGGGATCTCTGTGGAGGAAGGGCGTCACATAGAGAAATATCTGTATGTGTATTTGAGAGACAGAGACAGCCAGAGAAGCAGTTAAAATGTTTTTATTAATTAATAAAATGAAATAAAATATGGATGAAAATTCACACATTGTTGTCAGTATATTAATGAAATATATGCATATATGGAAAGTGAAACACATTCATTTGTCAAAAAAAGAGTCAGACAAAACTATATTTGAGGCTACATATTCTTCATTCACTCAAAACTCCTCCCACTGAAATCAGTGGAAGTTTTTGGTGGGCAGGGAATGAAGGATTGGGCCCTTAATCTTTAAATCATACAACTTGCAAATGCTAAAATTACAAACATTTGAAGACCCTGGTAATTAAATGTGATTTACAACCAATTCTGTCAAAGCCCCTTTATGATTCGAAAGTATGGAAATCTTTTTTGAACATCATAAACTGAGTTTATAGTAAGCAGTGAACCATATTCCCAAACAGACTTGAGTTTGATGTGGATATTGTAAAGGAAAACACATGTTAGCTGGACTGGAAAGTTGAGTATCCTCTAGGGAGCTTTCATTGTTGTAGATTTTGTTTCGTTGGTTCCTTTCCTACTATAATATTCTCATCACACTCTTATATTTCTTTCATTCTGTTGGTCTACTTGTTGGCTTGGGGAAGGGGGAGTTGTTTAAACAGGGACTTAATAGTAACATAGCAGTAAACTGAGACTTTACCGTAATGGATTTAACCTTGGTATTATTTTTTAAATAAGTCATTTTCAAATAGTTCATACTGACAGTGCCCCTGTACACAGAATTTATCTGAACTGTTTTCCTAAACTGTTTGAAACCAGTTCAGGCAACATGGGTGTAACCCTAATAGCCAGAGGTCGAGGTGCTCCCTGGTATCTAATAGGGTATTTCAGCTGGTTTGGCCAGTGTACCCCCAACTCATTGGTGTCACGACCTGTATCAAAAAGATGTCATATAATATATCATTGGGAAACCAATGGCACACTGGTGATTAATATCATTGTGAAATGTATATATTAATAGTGATGACAGGTTTCAGAGTGGTAGCCATGTTAGTCTGTATCAGCAAAAAGAACGAGGAGTCCTTGTGGCACCTTAAGGTATGTCTACACTACAGGATTAATTCGAATTTATATAATTCGAATTTAGGAAACCGATTTTATAAATTCGAATGTATTCGGCCACACTAGGCACCATTAATTCGGTGGTGTGCGTCCAAGCTACCATAGTAGCATCGATTTCCAGAGCGTTGCATTGTGGGTAGCTTTTACATAGCTATCCCATAGTTCCCGCAGTCTCCACCCCCCTTGGAATTCTGGGTTGAGACCCCAGTGCATGATGGGGCAAAAAACATTGTCGCAGGTAGTTCTGGGTACAGCCTCCCCCTCCCTCCCTGAAAGCAACGGCAGACAACCATTTCGCGCCTTTTTTCCTGAGTGAACTCTGCAGACTCCATTCTGCATCAAGCATGGATCCCGTTGTGCTCCAGAACGCAGTCTTGAACATTATAAACACCTCGCGCTTTCTCGTGGAGTTTATGCTTACACAGGACCAGAAAAAAGAGGCGAGGAGGAGGAGGAGGCGGCGATTGCAGCGCAGCGACCAGCGTGATGAGGACATGGACACGGACACAGAATTCTCTGAGACCGCGGGCCCCGGTGCTTTGGAGATTATGATGTTAATGGGCCAGGTTATAGGCTTTGAACGCCGATTCTGGGCCCGGGAAACAAGCACAGACTGGTGGGACCGCATAGTGTTGCAGGTGTGGGACGATTCCCAGTGGCTGAGAAACTTTCGCATGCGTAAGGGCACTTTCATGGAACTTTGTGACTTGCTTTCCCCTGCCCTGAAGCGCCAGAATACCAAGATGAGAGCAGCCCTCACAGTTGAGAAGCGAGTGGCGATAGCCCTGTGGAAGCTTGCAACGCCAGACAGCTACCGGTCAGTCGGGAATCAATTTGGAGTGGGCAAATCTACTGTGGGGGCTGCTGTGATGCAAGTAGCCAAAGCAATCACGGAGGTGCTGCTACGAAAGGTAGTGACTCTGGGAAATGTGCAGGTCATAGTGGATGGCTTTGCTGCAATGGGATTCCCTAACTGTGGTGGGGCAATAGATGGAACCCATATTCCTATCTTGGCACCGGAGCACCAGGGTACCCAGTACATAAACCGCAAGGGGTACTTCTCAATGGTGCTGCAAGCACTTGTGGATCACAAGGGACGTTTCACCAACATCCATGTGGGCTGGCCGGGAAGGGTTCATGACGCTCGCGTCTTCAGGAACACCAATCTGTTTAAACGGCTGCAGCAAGGGACTTACTTTCCGGACCAGAAAATAACCGTGGGGGATGTTGAAATGCCAATTGTTATTCTTGGGGACCCAGCCTACCCCTTAATGCCATGGCTCATGAAGCCATACACAGGCAGCCTGGACAGGAGTCAGGAGTTGTTCAACTACAGGCTGAGCAAGTGCAGAATGGTGGTAGAATGTGCATTTGGCCGTTTAAAAGGTCGCTGGCGATCCTTATTGACTCGCTCAGACCTCAGCCAAACCAATATCCCCATTGTTATTACTGCTTGCTGTGTGCTTCACAATCTCTGTGAGAGCAAGGGGGAGACCTTTATGGCAGGGTGGGAGGCTGAGGCAAATCGCCTGGCTGCTGATTACTCGCAGCCAGACACCAGGGCGATTAGAAGAGCACACGATGAAGCGCTGCGCATTAGGGAAGCTTTGAAAACCAGTTTCATGACTGGCCAGGCTACAGTGTGAAATTTATGTTTGTTTATCCTTCCTGAAAACCCGCCCCCTTTATTGACTCATTCTCTGTAAGGAACCCACCCTCCCCCTTCCCCCAGCTTGCTTTCAAAGGAAATAAAGTCACCATTGTTTAAAAATCATTTATTCTTTATGAATTGATTATAAAAAGAGGGAGAGAACCTGAGTGGGGTTTGGGAGGAGGATCAGCGGGAAGGAAAAGCCCAGTAAAAAAAGGTTAAGAAAATGGCAGCCTTTTGCTTGGGCTGTCCACTGGGGTGGAATGGGAGGGTGTACGGAGCCTCCCCCCCCGTGTTCTTACACATCTGGGTGGGGAGGCTATGGAAAATGGTGAGGAGGTAGGGGGGTTATACAGGGGCTGTAGTGGCACAGAACCTGAGTGGGGTTTGGGAGGAGGATCAGCGGGAAGGAAAAGCCCAGTAAAAAAAGGTTAAAAAAATGGCAGCCTTTTGCTTGGGCTGTCCACTGGGGTGGAATGGGAGGGTGTACGGAGCCTCCCCCCCCGTGTTCTTACACGTCTGGGTGTGGAGGCTATGGAACATGGTGAGGAGGTAGGGGGGTTATACAGGGGCTGTAGCGGCACTCGGTTCTCCAGCAGCCGTTCCTGAAGCTCCACCAGACGCCGGAGCATGTCTGTTTGCTCACGCAGCAGCCCCAGCGTTGCTTCCCGACTCCTCTGATCTTCCTGCCGCCACCTCTCATCTCGAGCGTCTCTCCTCTCCTCACGTTGGTCCCTTCTGTCCTCACGTTGGTCCCTCATGTCCTCACGTTGGTCCCTCATGTCCTCACGTTGGTCCCTCCTGTCCTCACGGTCACTGGCTTCTTTCCTATACTTGCAAACCGTCTCCTTCCACTCATTCAGATGAGCTCTTTCATTCCTGGTGGATTGCATGATTTCGGAAAACATCTCTTCTCTCGTTTTTTTTTTACGACGCCTTATCTGGGATAGCCTTCGGGAAGGAGGAGGGAGGCTTGAAACATTTGCACCTGCTGGAGGGAGTGAAAAAAGGAGAGAATTTTTTTAAAAGATACATTTTTCAGAACAATGCTTATACTCTTTCACGGTGTATACTATTCACATTACATAGCACATGTGATTTCTGTGCAAGGTCGCATTTTGCCTCTTAATATTGAGTGCCTGTGGCTTTGCTGCTAGAGATCACAGACGCAGGTCGGGGCAACAGAATTCACCTTGCATGCTGCCATGGTAAGCCACTGTCTTTAGGCTTCTGCGCCCTGCTTTCCCACATACCAAGCAAAGCCCGTTGTGCTGCAGTTTTCCTGTTAGCTTGTTTTCTGCTGCTGAAGGTTAACACCCCCCCCCCCATCCAATTCTCTGGGATGAGTGCTTTCTCCCTCCCCCCACCGCCTGGCTGGTATCAGGGAAGATCCCTGCAGGAACCAAACTAACACCCCCCCCCCCCACCCGCCATGAATTCTCTGGGATGAGTGCTTTATCCCTCCCCCCACCGCCTGGCTGGTATCAGGGAAGATCCCAGCAGGAACCAAACTAACACCCCCCCCCCACCCGCCATGAATTCTCTGGGATGAGTGCTTTATCCCTCCCCCCACCGCCTGGCTGGTATCAGGGAAGATCCCAGCAGGAACCAAACTAACACCCCCCCCCCACCCGCCATGAATTCTCTGGGATGAGTGCTTTATCCCTCCCCCCACCGCGTGGCTGGTATCAGGGAAGATCCCTGCAGGAACCAAACTAACACCCCCCCCCCACCCGCCATGAATTCTCTGGGATGAGTGCTTTATCCCTCCCCCCACCGCGTGGCTGGTATCAGGGAACATCCCTGCAGGAACCAAACTAACACCCCCCCCCCACCCGCCATGAATTCTCTGGGATGAGTGCTTTCTCCCTCCCCCCACCGCCTGGCTGGTATCAGGGAAGATCCCTGCAGGAACCAAACTAACACCCCCCCCCCCACCCGCCATGAATTCTCTGGGATGAGTGCTTTATCCCTCCCCCCACCGCCTGGCTGGTATCAGGGAAGATCCCTGCTAGCAAAACGCGAAAAGCTCTGGGCCAATCCTCCCCCCCCCCCTTGCACTTGGCTAAATGCAGGGAAGGATTTCTTTTCAGCCACAGGCAAACAGCCCAGTAGGAACGGCCACCTCAGTCCCCTTAATTAAATTCCCTTATTTCAACCAGGTTACCCTAAGCGATATCACTCTCCTGAGGATTACACAGCAAGATAAAGAACGGATGTTGCTTGAATGCCAGCAAACACCGGGACCATACGCTGCCAGGCTCTGTCAGGCAATGATACCAGATTACTTGCTACTAGCATGGCGTGGTCAAGTGTCCTACCATGGAGGACGGAATAAGGCTGCACTGCCCAGAAACCTTGTGGCAAGGCTTTTGGAGTACCTCCAGGAGAGCTTCATGGAGATGTCCCTGGAGGATTTCCGCTCCATCCCCAGACATGTTAACAGACTTTTCCAGTAGCTGTACTGGCTGCGAATGCATCCCAAGTGCTCAGGGCAAATTAATCATTAAAAATGCTTGCTTTTAAACCATGTTTTATATTTTAAAAGGTAAACTCACCTGAGGTCCCTTCCATGGGGTCATGGTCTTGGGTGCTGGCTTGGGAGGCTTGGGAGGGTACTTCAGTCAGGGTGAGAAACAGTTCCTGGCTGTTGGGGAGAACGGAGAGCTGGGTGCTCTCTGCCAGCTCGTCCTCCTCCTCCTCCTCTTCCCCTTCCGCGGAATCATCAGGTGTCCCTGATGAGATTATCCCCAGCTCGGAATCCACAGTCAGAGGTGGGGTAGTGGTGGCGGCCCCCCCTAGAAATGCATTTAGCTCAGCGTAGAAGCGGCATGTCCGCGGCTCTGACCCGGAGCGACCGTTTGCCTCCTTTGCTTTTTGATAGGCTTGTCTGAGCTCCTTGACTTTCACGCGGCACTGATCTGTGTCCCTATTGTGGCCTCTCTCCATCATGCCCTTGGAAATTTTTTCATAAGTTTTGGCATTTCGTCTTTTCGAACGCAGTTCAGCTAGCACTGAATCCTCTCCCCATATAGAGATCAAATCCAGTACCTCCTGTACGGTCCATGCTGGTGCTCTTTTTCGATTATCAGCCTGCATGGTTACCTGTGCTGATGAGCTCTCTGTGGTCACCTGTGCTCTCCACGCTGTGCAAACAGGAAATGAAATTCAAATGTTCCCGGGGCTTTTCCTGTCCACCTGGCCAGTGCATGCGAGTTCAGATTGCTGGCCAGAGCGGTCACAATGGTGCACTGTGGGATAGCTCCTGGAGGCCAATAACATCGAATTGCGGCCACACTAACGCTAATTCGAATTGACAAATTCGATTTTGGCGCTACTCCGCTCGTCGGGGTGGAGTACAGAAATCGAATTAAAGGGCCCTTTAATTCGAATTAAATGGCTTCGTTGTGTGGACGGTTCCAGAGTTAATTCGAATTAAAGCCACTAAATCCGAATTAAAGGTGTAGTGTAGACCAGGCCTTAGAGTCTCTAAGTCTGTATTTGAACAAAGTAGAAAACAGGTCTGCCCAAGTCTTGAATGCAAATTAAGCAGGGTTAACTAGTGAGAGTGGGATTAATTTATATATGCAGTAAACAGAACCATCAAAGCTCACCAGATCGTGGGGGAGTCAGCATGTCCAGATCACATAGATTTACTGCACTATTAAGAGAGGTGCAGAAAACCCATCAGTTATTCATCACTTGAGGGACTAAAGAGCGCTTGAGATCAGAGAAAGATGGGTCCCTCAGCCACAGGGGTCAAAGTCTCTGGAAACTGATTATAGGGGACAAACTTGCTTAGGCAAAGACTAAATTAAGTTTTAGTCTTGGAAGCATATTCCTATTTTAGTTGGTTTGTTACTCTTTCTAATATTTATTCCTTCTACTTGGTATCACTTAACCTATGACCTATAAAAAACTTGTTTTACTCTTTACTATAAACCAATCCAGTGCTTTGATTAAAACAGAGTGTTTAACTCCAGTAATGTGGTAAGCTGCTGATGTAGTGTTTCTTTAAATGGAACAGCACATTCAGAACAGACTGTTTTAGGGAAATTCGGGACTGGGAGTGTATTTGGGGTCACCCCTGCATAAGGGCAGTTTAGGTTAGACATTAGGGAAAACTTCCTAACTGCTAGGGTAGTTAAGCACTGGAATAAATTGCCTAGGGAGGTTGTGGAATACGCATCATTGGAGATTTTTAAGAGCAAGTTAGACAAACAGCTGTCAGGGATGGTCTAGATAATACTTAGTCCTGCCATGAGTGCAGGGGACTGGACTAGATGACTTCTCGAGGTCCCTTCCAGTTCTATGATTCTATGAAGGTAACTGGATGATAGAGATTAGAGTGGGGCTCTTGTGTTGTAGGCAGGTTGCTGGGGTCAGAGTGCTAAACTAGTTTGTATGCATAGCCCATACAAACTCAGAGGACTGCATGCTTGTCTGCTGGCTGTTGGTGTCCAGGCTGTGAGCCACAGCAGCAGAGCATTACAGGGCAGGCGGTGACACCCCCCTTAATGGTCTGGATTGCACCCCAGAATGTGACAATGGGCTGAATCCTAAAGTAGTCAGGGCCTTCAGCAGTCTAAAGGCTTGTCTACACTGTGCCGCAGTGCAGATTGCAGGGGTGTGACTTGCATAGGTATCCAGTTCATGTTAAAGTAGTCCTCTTTCAAACAGGACTACGTTAATGCAAACTAGGTACCTTTTAGTTCACACCAGCAGTGTCCACACAGGCAGTTAGCGTGCAAAACCTTTGTGCACTCTGCAGTTAACACCCCCAATTTCCGCACTACGGCATAGAATAGACATAACCTAAAGCAACTCATTCTCTGTTCCTGTCAGCTGGAGCCTGGGAAAGCTGCACCTGTGATATCAGTATTCGAAATATTGACAAAGTCCTCTACAAAAAAGAGGGATGTCAGGACTTGATTTTTCTAACACACAAAAAAAGCAGAAATTAAGGTGATTTGCTTTAAACTTTCTGGACTTTAATACTATCGTGTTACAGACACAATGCAACAGCAAACATAGTGATGTTAAATGCAGATAATGGCCCATAAAAGGTGGCACATTTGGTGTAAATTTTGACTTTCAAAGTTGACCTTAAAATGTGCAGGTTACAGAGAATCAATTTATATTATGCAGATTTGTATAGTCCAAAACCATACACTCGGCTATAAGTAACCAGAGCACTCCAGAAAATTGCAAAAGGAAAAGATACCAAACTGGGCTGAATGCGATTAGTTATGTGGGATACATACTCAGTGACAAAGCAGTTCAACTAAAACCAAAAAAGTTGGAGGCAATTATAAATGGAAAGACCCCAAAACAATTAGGCCTTACAGAGTTTCATGGGCAATTTTTCATCTAAGTGAATTGATTCTTAATTTATCACAGTTATATACTCCACTCAGAATGCTGCTTGTGGACCATACTGTGTGGCACTAGAACGATAGGTGAGAGAAAAAAATTTGGGCATTAAAAAAAGTTGTCACAAAGTACCTGTGTTCAAATAGTTTTGCAATTAACAAAAAACCCCAAATCTGGATCAGTGCAAGTTCATATGGTTTGGGCTGTTCTTTTGCACGATTACCAGATGCTTCTGAAGCACTGACTAGAACACAATAGAACTATGCTCAGATTTGGGGGGGGGGGGGGGAAATGTTGGCAATTGCTTATGATTGTGAGTGACTTCGTAAATGTGTTTACAGGCAAAAACAGTTGAGGTAGAAACAGATCATAAATTTCTGGAAGATGCATTACAGAATATGATCATGAAATTGCACAACTACTCATTAAATATGAAATACAGATCTGATAAGAAGCTTCCTACAGCCGACATGCTTTCAAGAGTGCCTAGAAATAGTGAAAGCCAAGAGCTGCAGGAAAAGAAGTTTAAAGTAAATATGGCTCACATGTTACCAGTTTCTTAAATGAAATTAGACAAGCTCAAATGAGAAACACACAATGAACTATCCTTTCAAAAGCTTGGAAGGGTAATTTTAGATGGATGATCATCAGACAGCCCTGAAACCTTCAAGCATAAAAATGTATTTGAGACTTTAGATATGAAAATGCTATCTTTGATGGGATTCCATCTAAAGGACATTGGGCTAGATTTTTAAAGATATTTAGACATCTATTAGGTGCCTAGTGGGATTTTGAAAAGCACCCAGGTGCCTAACTCCCATTGGGATGTCATTTGAATCCACTGGAACTTTTTTTTTTATCTTGTTCTTTGCTATTAGTAGTTAGTCACATAGGCACTTTTGAAAATCCCACTAGGTGAATATCTGCATCTTTAGATCTTTTCAAGAGCTTTTAAAATCTGGCCATGTGTCATAATGACATACAGCATATGATCAGAAATGTATACATAGTGTACAGTTGCCATCTGGGTATTGGGAAGCCTAAGAACAGATATTGAGATGTTCTCTTCTCTCTGTGCATGTATGCTGTTCATTGAAGATAAGCTACTGAAATAAATATAGGGACAGAATGCTAAAGAACCACTGAAACTATGAGATTCCTGATTGTCCATAACCCAAGACTGGCCCAGATATATATTTTAATTAAACAGGAAATATTTTTTAACTGAGCTGTTACACAACACATTGAATAACAATTCAGTCATTCTATTTGACATATCAATTCAAGCACACCATGCCAAGTCCTTACTATGCACCAAAAAAAAAAAAAAAAAAAGGACTAGCAGAAAACTCAGTACAAATAGCAAAGAATGGGGGGGGGGGAGTCCTGGTGGATTCAAGGGATCCATATTTACCATTGTTAAATTTTACAGGTCTTTACTAAGATCATCAGTTCAGATATTTTCAGGACAAAGGACAAAAACCTTAGTGTTATGGGTGAAATCCTGGCCCCATTAAAATCAATGGGAGCTTTGCCACTGACTTCAGTGTGGTCAGGATTTCATCCAACATCTAAAGGTTTCTTAAGCCACAAGCAATTAATTTTGTATTAATAACCAAAGAACTATATGCCAGGAAACTAGAACAGTAGAAATGCCATAACAAGAATGATAAGTTACCATTTTGTTTGATTTCAAACAGAAACTGGTTGGCCACTATTATAACCACCCTTGAGGGTTAGTCCTACAGGAGGAAAGTAAACCAAAAGCAAGGACATGGCTCTCTCTTTCTTGAGGACATCTAAAATGTTACCGATAGTGCTCATGTGCTGCTGACAGAGGTAACACATTCCCACCCAATCACTGACAATGAAAAACAAGACGAATGCAAACAGGTTTCAGGTGGCTACCTTATCTCAGTGGCTGCATAGGTCACTGCAGAAGGAATTGTTCTGAGAACAAGTGGCTGTGTGATCAGAAAGCTATTGTGCTTTAGAGGCAGTAATTAGAGGCAAAATAATCCTCTCATCTGGCAAGGAAAGAAGTCAAGTTTCCTGACCTTCTCTATCCTGTCCTATTTGACTGTTTTTGTCTGTGTGTGTGTGTGTGTTTAATTGGCTGTATTGTTTTGCATATGTTTGTTTGGATTTGATTTCCTAAAAAGGAAGATATTTCAGTAAATACTGACCCCTGTCATGTGACTTGGGTATAATATTTTGTAACCTTGGCTCATGTCACCCTTGTAACACACAGGACAATGTCTTCCTCCCAAATGTCTTAGGTTCCCACACTTTTGCCAGACCTTGAATTTTTTTCTGTGGTTTGAGAATTTGGTGATCTACTGCCTTTCCCTTCAGTCCTCCATGTACCTTCGAGTGGGCAAACTGCCTCCTCCCTGCAACAACAGGACTGACATTTTCCTGTTCTTGCTCCTAAGTACTTGACCCTGATTACATTTATCTAGGCTCAGTGGCTTTATATAGTGTTGACTTCTTGCATATTTTTGAAAGGTTCTCTTAAGGGCAAATCCTGCCTCCTTATACCTGTCAAGTGTCACTCATCTAAAATTACAGTAACTCCTTTGCCCCTGCTGTCCGTTTGTCATTCATCTCAGCTGTTGTCACTCTTGTGCAGGGCCACAAGGATTGAGCTGCCACTCGGGCTGCTGAGCAGGCAACTAAAGCTGTCTCTTTCTTTCTCTTCTCCTCTCATTCCTTCTACATGATCCCTTGCCTCTGTTCTCTAGTTCAGTGTAGCAGCACAGCAGGACACATGGCAGGGCAGTGGAATGGTAATCAGTAGCACTATGTCCTATTCCTGGCACAGCCATTGACTTGCTGGTGTGATTTTGGACAAGTCACACCAGCCGTGTGCCTGAGTTTTCCCAGGGTGTTTGAGATATACAGATGGAAAACATTATATGACTACAAAATATTCTTGCTGTATTTACTTAGGATTCCATGTTTCTAATTAAAGGGTAAATAATAGACACCAATTATAATTTTATATTTGAAAACTACATGAAATACCTTGGGAATGTAATTCATAACTCTGTGAAAAACAACATTGTTAGGTTTAAATGCAGCTTTTGTCTTTCTTCTCTTTAAGTGAGGCTCAGCCCACTGAAACACAGTTATTATGGAAATGGCTGTAACTTTCAATAAGCTAATGTCAATCTTTTGGAGCTATAACATGAAGGGAAAGAATTATAACATGCTGGGAATTTTGGTAGGAATGAAGTTATAAAAGAAGTCGCCACATTTGTTTAAAGTGTGGTTTGGGAAAAGACAAAAGGGCATGGAATTGTGTAGTTATTTCATCAATGTGGATGTAATGGAGAGAGCCCATTGGTTTCATAGGCCTGTGTTAGATTCCCACAGCCCTGAACAAACAGCTCTCGGCCCTATATTTTCTAAGCCTTTGTTTTCCCACTTTGGAATTCTGACTATGGGCACATTACCAAGCCAACTGGATTGACTACAAAGCTCCAGTGTAACTCTTTTTATCACAAAGATCAAGACAACAATTGTGTGCCTACAAGAAAAGAACAACTAAAACCATCGAGCAAACATTAAAAGAACAATTCTAGAGATAGTTGCCTTTGAACTGCAATAATGGGCAACATTCGGTCCTAGATTTGAATTCTGAGTAAAAGGAATTCATTACTAACTGCCTTTCCTTGTAATTATCCAAGCTGCTGGCAGCATATATTTTCAGCAGCATTAATTTTGTCAAACGTAATATTTTGTAGTCATGCTGAACCCCACACAATGGCAGTATTGTAAATCTACTTTATGGAGTTAGTTTTGTTTATTATAGAGTTCGTTTATGAAAAGGGAAGAAATCTAAATTTTGTCTTGGCTTCTCCCCAAACCACAGAAAATGGAGTATTGTTTTACAAGAGCTTGTTCTGAAATATCACTTCCTGAATGTAAAAGAAGTATGGAATTTGTGCAGATGCATTCCAAAAGCATGCACAATGTCCAGCTGAAAAAATATAGTAAGAGCAAACAAACTCTTTCTTTCTCCCCAGTACAGCCCAGTTTCACACTTTAAAAGGAAAGAAACTACTATTTTTAAAATAAACACTTCATTTAGTGATGCTGTAGAAGCAATTTGAACTCAATTCTACCAGACACCAATAACACAAAGTAAATATTCTATTTGAGGATCTTTGACCACTGTTATTTTAGTTCTGGCACTACATATCCAAACCTTATACATAGTTTCTCTGAATCATGCTCACCACGCTCCAACAGCATTTTTAAACAGATAAGTGTTGAAAAAAAACTTTTCTTTAATCAGCTGCTTTTCCTTTGTTCCCTTTGGGATGAGATGTGACAGTATAAGTCCTTCACAGATGTCTGGTTTTTTAAAAGAAAATTCAGAGAAAATTCGAAGAATTTGGAAATCTCCAATCTCAGATTATGCAATCTATATTTATAAATGATTAAATCCACATGCACCATGCAGTCTGAGCAACTGGACTACGTGTGGGAACCTCACAGTGATTGGAGGAACAAAATCCACTCATTTCAAAACACAGCTGGTAAAAGTTTAGGATAGCGTTCCCACCCCTCGTGGCTTCTATGCCAGCCTATGGGCTCAAATAGTGGCCACAGTCTCTATACAACACCAGGCAGGAATTTTTGGCTAGGTAACAATCTTCAAGTCATATAATCTCCAAAGACCCAGGTCACTAAGCTTATTTCCGGTCATGTGAGAGGTCATAAGAAGACATTGCAGAGACCCATCTCCTTCCCGCACTCCTCCAGCCCTGATGAACAACTGAGGAGATGGGTTTGGGGAGATGGAGCTACTGAGATTCCCTCCATTCTAAATTCTACATATTTGAAATTTTCCAGAGATAAAAGCTTTTGGTAATCAAAGTGATGGAAAGAAGATTGAGGGGCCAAGAAATTGTCAGTCATTTATAATACAATACTCACATGCAGAGCCCAAAACAAGTATGGAGAGAATCAGCCTGGGGAATCTGCCAAAAATGTCAAGGGAATTTATAAAGGGCATGGAGCTCTAAACAACTTCTCTACTCTATGAATGCAGTGGTGTTGTAGCCATGTCAGTCCCAGGATATTAGAGACGCAAGGTGGGTGAGGTAATATCTTTTATTGGACCAACTTTAGTTGCTGAGAGAGATTGTCTCCGAAGTTGGTCCAATAAAAGATATTATCTCATCAACCTTGTCGCCTTACTCCATGGTCCGTAAGGCGGAATGTCAAGGGGAGATGCTGAGGCATCAGCAGGTGCCAGATCTTTCAGCTTAGTGGAAGCAAGCAATGGCCTAGGTTTGTACAGTCTCCTGTCACTATGGGTCAATGTGGCCAGGAGCTCTGGCTTCTAATCAGAGACATAGGCATATCCTGCTGCTGTAAATGCAGCAGTTGATGTCCTAAAGCCTTTCATGTAGATGGCCAGTGTACTCCTGGGAATAGAATCTGTGTGCTGGATGAATACAGAGTGGCGAAAACTCAAACGCCAGTGGGAGAAAACAAAGACTGTTTCAGACAGGATGGCACATAATGAATTCAACAAAGCCTATGCTGAGGCTGTATTGCAGGCCAAGAGAAAATTCCTGTCAGCCTCCATTGAGACAGCCAAATCTCATCCCCAGCAGCTGTTCAAAGTGGTAAATAGCTTCATCAGCTCTGAATGATTACAACCTGCATCAGAGCTGAGCACCGAACTATCATCCTAATTTGCTGAAAAGATCATCCACCTGCAGGAAGCCTTCTCAAGCAGCAACAGGATTCCCTGTGCCCATACCCGCTAACCAACAGCCCACTTACATACCCAAAATTCAGTACATTCACTCATCAAGATGTTCTGGACACAGCAAAGTAGTACCAACCCAAGATTTGTGAAACTGACCCATACCCTTTCTAGCTTGCAAAAGCGAGATATGAACAACTGGTGCCACTTCTGACCAAAATAGCCAGCACATCATTCAGAGAAAGAATTTTCCCTTCTTCTTTCAGACACGTAGTAGTCCAACCAGCAATGAAGAAATTCTCCCTGGATACTTCAGTCCTAGCCAACTATCACCTAGTGTCAAACCTCCCTTTCCTGAGCAAGCTCATAGAGAAGCTAGCAGAAAGACCAACTACAAGCTCATCTACCTGAAGCTGACATTCTAGACTTGGCACAATCTGGATTCAGGCCAGGACATGGAAATCATTCTGTTTTAGTGGCACTGATGGATGAACTCCTACTGTCAATGGATAGAAGATAGGCATCCAATATTATCATCCTGGACCCCTTTGCAACATGCAATGCTGTTGACCATGAGATACTGCTGTCTCACCTGAGAGAGGTGTCCGGGGTCAAGAGTAATGTACTAAAAAGTGTTGAGTTCTTCCTGGAGGGATAAACCTAAAGAGTGGTGATGGAAAACTGTACCTCTACCTCTTGGCCCCTCACCAGTGGGATTCCACAAGGATCAATTCTACCTCCAGTCCTCTTCAGCATCTACCTGGAACCACAAGGTGAAATGGTCAGACAATATGCACCCAGGCACCAGCAATATGAAGAATGACACAGCTCTACCCATCCTTCACCATGTATGACCACATCACTACAACCAAGATGGCCCAGTGCTTGGATGAGATTTTCTCTTGAATGAAGAAAAGCCAGCTGAAGCTGAACCTGAGCAAAAGACAGGTGATGCTGGTGGACAAAGGAAAGTATTTTCAGGAGTTTGCAACCATGGGTGCAATCTCTTTTGAATGAAATTTCACATCCAAAATTGGTCACTTCAATCTGTAATCTAGGAGTACTCTTGGATTCTACGCTAACACTGAGCTCTCACATCACAATGGCCATGAGTAATGCTTTCTGCCATCTTCACTTGGCTAGGAGACTCCATCCCAACCTGGATTAAGTAATTCATGCCTTCAGCACTTCTTCGCTGAACTATATAAATGTGATATACCTGGGACTATATTTAGGAAATTCCAACTAGTAGAAAATTCTCCTCACCAGCATGGGCTACCATAATCCCATCACACCTATCCTCCACTCTCTATTCTGAGTGATTCTGGGCTTCCAATAGACTTTCAAATCAAGTTCAAGGTCTCAGTCCTTACCCTCAAAGCTCCTTGGCCTGGGCCCTGGATACCTAAAAGACTGCCTAAAGCTCTGGGACGAAGACTATGATCGATGCTCCTTTGGCATCATGGAACTCTCAACAATAAGAGTAAAGCTCATGTGTACAAGAGACAGAACCTTATCCAGTGGCGACCCAATACTGTGGTATGGACTTCCCCAGGAACTAACTTCACAATTTTCCACTCCAAGTGCAAGGCACATTGCTTTGACCTTGCCTTGTCTAATATAAACACAAAGATGCATCTGATGAAGTGGACTTTAGCCCAGGAAAGTTTATGCTCAAATAAAATGTGTTAGTCTCTAAGGTGCCACAACTACTCCTCGTTCTTTTTGCTGATACAGACTAACACGGCTACCACTCTGAAACATAGTGACAGATATACTTATGTCATAAATACATTAAAAACCTACATTCACTGCACATGCTTGTCCTTCTGAGGAGAGGATGAGAGAACAAGTAATATGTGTAGTCATGTTGCTTAATTTGCTACTGGAAGGCACTTGGGTACTACAGTGGTGAATGCAGTATAAAAATCTATATAGAATAGAAGTGATCAGCATGGACATCTCCTCTGCTGCACTGCTGCACTGCACCCCCCCCCCCCCATTCTTCTCTTCTGCAGACTAAATAATCCCAGTTCTCTCTTCATAAATCATGTGCTCCAGCCCCCTAATCATTTTTGTTGCCTTCTGCTGGACTCTTTCCAATTTTTCCACATCCTTCTTGTAGTGTGGGGCCCAAAACTGGACACAGTACTCCAGATGAGGCCTTACCAATGCCGAATAGAGGGGAATGATCACATCCCTCGATCTGCTGGCAGTACTCCTACTTATACAGCCCAAAATGCCATTAGCCTTCTTGGCAACAAGGGCACACTGTTGACTCATATCCAGCTTCTAGTCCACTGTAACCCCTAGGTCCTTTTATGCAGAACTGTTGCCTAGCCACTCGGTCCCTAGTCTGTAGCAGTGCATATGGGATTCTTCTGTCCTAAGTGCAGGACTCTGCACTTGTCCTTGTTGAACCTCATCAGATTTCTTTTGGCCCAATCCTCTAATTTGTCTAGGTTGTTTGTAGAGCTCTTTGAAATCCTAAATTGAAAAGTGCTGTTGAAGCATAAATTTATTGTTTTTGAAGGTCTGGCGTTTTAAGAACTGCAGAGTCCTGTTATATCAATAAACAATTTTATAAGAATAAGTATTTACTTCATTTTTTTGGACACCACCAGCATTGTCCAGAACCTTTGTGTGGACCACCCCTTGATTTCAGTTCTGGTCCTTCATATTTTCACAAGGCATTTTACACAAGCATACACATGTTGACTTTTATTTTTCATTTCTTTGTGAGGGTAAATTATTTCCTTAAATATTGGAATTTTTGTCCCTGATCTGGGATTTCGACCTGGTTTGTTAGGTAGTTCTCTCTCCATATTTAAGTAATATTCATCCTGGAAAAACGTGTTGCGGCACTTCTCTTTTTGTAAATGATTCACCTCGGTAAATTACCACAACTTGTGAAATTGTTCCTCTAAAGAAGGTTTGGTTCTTTTTATGTGCACTTGAAAATAAGGCAAGCCATAGGAGAATAATAGAAAGTGCACTAAATATTCAGCCAATGTTCTTCTGTAAAATCAACCAAAATGAAATGAAAGTGATGAAACTACAGTGTATGCGCATGATTAGATTTTAGTGAGTATGTAAAGTTTCTTGTTTTCAATTATTTGCTATTAATATACAGATACTACTTTGGAAAGAAACACACAAACTAACTCACAAAATCCCTAATAAATCTCTGGCAAGAAATTAAACATTATTCTAAAAATGTATAAAACATATATGAGATTCTACCAGAGCTTGACTATGCAGCTCTAACATGGGAGATTGCCATTAAAATGTAATCATAAAATCATGCATTATTTATATAGCTATAAAAGTAGCATTGGGTCTCCCAAGATTTTTATTATTATTGTATTATTTACCTCAAATTGCAAGTCTTCAACCTACTAAACATAAATGGATAGGTTATTTTAGAATATTATCTTAAGAAAACAAATTTTTTTATTATCTTTCACAAACCTTAAAAGCCCAAAAGGCAGAAATAATCCCCTTAACATTAATTGCTGTTTTACTAAACGAACTGTTCCCATTACTTTAGTGCCCCCAAATAGAAATCTCATTAAAACACCTTTGTTTTCAGTGTCTACTTTGAAAGTGAGGGCTTGTTTTTTTCCTGGCAAAGAATTGGATAAAGCTTCAAACATCTTTTGGAATATTATTGAACTCATTACAGCTTATTGTTAAAGCTACAAGTACTGATATGTCACAAATGAGATTAATTTCATCTTCATTTTAGCTTTATTTGTAGCAAAGTGCTACTGTTGCTGGACATTATTAAATATAAACCACATGATAGTAGACTTATATTTAAAACTATTTGCTTCTTACATGACAATAACACCCATTTATTTAAAAAGTAGAACTGGTTATTGGTATGCAACAAACCGACTTTTTAATTTTGGAAGGTAAGCTTAGAAAAGAAAAAGGAAAGATAGAAACTCAGACCATGGTCCTATAGACTACACTGTGTTTCCTTAAAGCAGCTCTGTGTATAATGCAGGGAGTGCTGGAATAATAAGTGACTTCACCCTGTACAGTTTGGAGAGTGAATCTGAAATCCAACATCACTGTGTGGCAACATCCAAGCAATGTTCAGTTTGGATCTCTTGAAATCCACATAGATTTTTTTTTATCCAGCTCTTTCTTGACTTTTCTGCTAACCTGGTTGTACACAGTAAGGGCTTGACATGCTGTGTTTGAGCTGGGGTATCAAAGACAATTGTGGAAATGAGTCCTTCATAACTTGTGGGCCACTCTCTGTTTTAATGCCACTAGAATCCCTCAGTGCTGAAACTGTGATTTATAATGTGGTGCTACATTTTTACTCAATGTGTTGTGCAACATCACAATTTAAAAGAAAAAAAATTAGTAGCCCACTAATAAGTAATCTTCCTATTAAATTTAGATAGAACTGTGCTAATCTTGGATTAATGGCAATCAATACTCATCTAATTTCAGTGATTCTCTTCCATTATGTTCCTATAATTATTTCAGATTTCACACTTAACTTCTAATGAGCAGCTTTTATGCCTTGTCAGAAGAGGGCCAGAGCATCAGCTCCTACAAGTGAAGTAGGAAGAAAAGTGAGGGAGCAAATTGTTCTTTTCATCTATTTTCCTTGCTCCTGCTTGGGGATCCTGCTGATGCTAGAAACCATCGAGGCATGACACACAAGTTGAGAAATGTTGGGCCTCATCACTGAGCTATGTGAGCAGCCTCACAATCACTAATAAACAACATTCCTGGGAAATGAGTATTATTATCAACCCCATTTTACAGATTAGAAACTAAGGCATACTGATTTGCCGAAAGTCTGTAGTGAACCCTTATGTCCTGAGTCCCAGTCCAGTGCCTTAATCACAGGAGGAATAGCTCAGTGGTTTGAGCATTGGCCTGCTAAACCCAGTGTTCTGAGCTCAATCCTTGAGGGGGCCACTTAGGGATCTGGGGCAAAAATCTGTCTGGGGATTGGTCCTGCTTTGAGCAGGGGGTTGGACTAGAGGACCTCCTGAGGTCCCTTCCAACCTTGATATTCTATGACATTTTCTTCCTTTCTAGAAACTGATGACAATTGCATTTAAACATGGCTATATCTATGTCTACTCCTAGTATACACAATACCAAAATGCATTTGATGACAGTTACATCTTTGGCCTAGAAGCTTGTATGTTATTATTTACATGCTGGTCCAGAGAAAAAATATCACATTAGCTGCCTTATAACATTTTTCAGGGAAAAATAATTCCCACATGTAAATTAAAAAAGAATATAGGATTTTCATTCCAACAAACGATTGCACTAACTTTAGCCTTGAATTCTAAGTATAAACAGCATCTACAAAATTATCCATGCCCCCACCTCACTGTTTTTCTGTTTTCCATATGTTATCTCTAAGAGACTCCTAAAAAAATAAGTATGCAGGAAAGCTTGAGGGAAAGTGATATTTGACATGTTTTCCTTATTAAAATCTTGTGATGTCCTTCAAATATATAAAACCCAAGATGGGAAAACTCTGAATATGACTGTGCACTGGTGTTCCAGTTACATCATAAACCACTCTGCCATCACTCTTGTGGTTACAATGATATGTTCAGTAGGTAGACTTAAAGTGATCAGGGATCTATGTTTTGAATATCATGTCTGATAAATAGATCTGGTTCCTGAGTTTTGAGTGTATAAGGACAGCAAACTCTGTAGTGGGGTTTCATTCACCTTTCAAAATACAAATCAACAGTATTTGAAATACTTTTTTTTTCTGCAGAGGTAAATAATTTATCAGGAGAACAAAGAAACAGTATAACACCAAGGATCAGGTTTTCAAAAGTGTACAAATACATTTGCACATTCCTCACTTATGCAGGAAAATATTCAACAGGCACCTGCAGATCTGGTATTTGTATGGATGTATGGCCAGCTACCTACCTAGCTGATGAGATGCACCACAAACCTGATTTACACATGTTTCTAGGATATTAAGCTGTGTAAATTAGGTGTATACTTAGTTGTATGTACAATTCAGCATGAGTCAATTTAAGAATCATTCCTTGAACAGACAAGGAGTCAAAAATGCCTATTAGTCATGATGGTCCTCAATTTATTTGCACAACACTTAAGGAACAGTAGATTCTGAATGGTAGATGTATTGTCTAAATTAGCCTTGTCTACACTAGTTTCTTTTTCTCTTTAATTTCCCACCATTGCTACACTCAGATAGTGGTAGCTCTAGTGTAGACAAGATGATGGCATTTTTACCACGATGTATTTACTACTTTACAGAAGAGGGCTCTTAATAGGTAGAGTGAATTTAGAACAAAAATGTTATCTAAACTTTGCAAATTTCTATCACTTGGAATTAGTACGTAAATTCTCTAAAAAGTACTATTTTCTGAAGGCCAAATTCTGTGCTAAATTATTTCAATATATCATAAAATACATTTCCTGTTTCCTTCCCCACACGGTTTACATAATACTACAACATTGGTGGTCTTTATTGCATTTTGGGGAAGGGGGCTATTTGCTTGAATGCAATTCTAAAAATAACAGGATTATTCTCATCTTTCATTTAGCTTAATAATACACCACATACATTTGTCAATCAAATTAGAATTACTGTCAGGCAATAATAATGCATTTTAGTTTAGCCAATATCAGTCAGACCTGATTTATTTGCTTAATATAAATCTAATTGACTTTCAGGCTGCACTTCTCTTTTCAGCTGTTAACCGACCAAGTACATCTTTAATTTCCAAGACCGATGGTTTGGTAGCAGTTGAGAGGAAGAATGATTTGCATAAGGCCCCAGAAGGGTGCCAAAACTCTTCACGCTTTAAACAACAGCCTTTATTATTCTGTAAGTGGATGTGTTGAATTTTCATGCTTTTGTTTCCAGTGCAGTCCTGACAGAAAAGAATAAAGTAGATTTTGCCAGCACCCCTGCTGTGCCCCGGGGGAGAAATTCAATGTGCCTCATTTGTCTTAATTGGAGAACCGCCCTTAGCACCAGCTTTTTCTATGAATATATTAGCATAACAGACTGAAAAGTCCAAACCCACGTTTTTACAGAAGTATTTTTTATTTTCTTTTTAAGAGAAATAAAAACTGTAATGGAAAAAATACATTCATCATCTCTTAGGCTTTTTACTATTATTGTTGTTGTAAAACACTTTATACAGGAAAAATGTATCTATCCTACTTTATCTCTCCAATGTTGTTAGTGCTGTATAGTGAAAAATGTGATAAATACCATCCATGACAGAGAGCTGAAAGCTGCTCTTTATTCTTCATAATGTGCTAATCCTATATATTTGTTCTCTGCCTGGTTATGTTTCTTTTTCAGATGGAGGAGATACTTTTTGCACATCGAGACTGATGTTCAGTAAGTATGAATGAATCTAGGAACAAAAAAAATCTTACAATAGTGAATTTATTAGCACTAAAACAAAATGCAGTTATCTTTGCCAAAGCAAGATTTCAAGACCCATGCCTATTCATTTGAGAAATATTAAATTCATCCTCACATTTTTCATTTCACAAAAGAACTCTAAATCTAGACAAACAATCTGTGCAGTTTTAAAGCATTTCTAAATCAGGGCTCTCCCAGTGTCAGATTGAACTAATGGGATTTAAAGGGTAGGGGTTTTTTTTTTAAGTATTTAATTTACATGTCCCCGTGACTGATATTAATCCTTACATTTGTTAAACCAGTCAGCCATTGCTAGCACAATGAAAAAGATGAAAAACGTGGAAAATAGGTAATTTCTTAATAAATTGTGATGGATACTTTTTCTTGGAAACATGGCTTCATTTCAGAAACAGATGAATCCATATTTAGTCTTGATATTTTCTCCCCAGGGATCTAATCTACTCTATCAGTCACACAGCCATTTAACTAGATGCCTTCCATGGCTGTTAAAATAAAGTATGTGGTGGTGGTGATGTTTTTTAAAGCATCTTGCAAAACATGTTGAAAATGAAAATATTCTTTGGGTCAAGATTTTTTCAATTAACTGGAGGAGTTAATGGCTTTAGGGTCCTCTTCCAGCTGGAGCTGAGGTCAGATAGTTATCTTAGCCTCTTAATGCTGGAATATAATTCTTTGTTACCAGCTCTCTATGACAGTTTATCAATTTAACTAGTAATGTTAAAAGATTCTCTCCCACCTTTTTCTCCTCCTCATTATTCCATCACCCCTCTCTTACATACACATACCCTTAACACATACTCATTTATACTGGGATGAGCTGTAAAGTCTTGGAGACTAGTGGTAGACTGTTCTCTTTCTTGTGTAAATGAATCTGCAAAATAATTATTTAGCAAGATGTGTTTTTTGAATGCTATGTAGGCATCCCACTCTACTTGTGGTTTCATTTACGTTATACAAATGACAATGGCTGACAATAATTAGCTGATAATCGCCACTGCTTTGCTAAACAAACAATCCAGCAAATCTGAAAGACGGGCACTCTTCTCAGGCTCTCAATCCTGACACCTTCTGGCTGAATTTCCATGGGGACAATATTCAGATTGCTTAGCACAGCATCCTGTCTTTTCTAAATAGAACACAAAAGAATATCCCCTTTGTCTGGGTGCCAGATTCCATAAGGTATTAATTTCTAATATGGTTTGTTTCCTGATAAGGAAAGAGGCTTTAAACTGTTAATTTAGCGCAGACTAATTGCTTCAAGAAGTGCCACACATTATTGTAATGTGGTGGTGGGGAAAAACAGCTGTATCCATGTTATGTTCTGTAATTTCCCACTTGTGATAATGGTTTGCATATAAACCAAAATGGGAATATACAGTATGAATGGGTAACCCTGCATATACCTGGGGTTTATATCATTATTATTTGTATTACAGTAGTGCCTAGGAGTCCCAGTCATGGACCAGAACTCCTTTGTGCTAGGCACTGTACAAACACAGAACAAAACAATGATCCCTGCCCCAAAGAGAACTTGAAATGCTATAATGGAACAACTGCACCTGCATCGCTATAGTGCTTCAGTGTAGATACTACCTATGTCAACAGGAGGAGTTCTTCCATCTGAGGATTGGTAGCTAGGTCAATGGAAGCAGTCTTCCATCAACCTAGCACTGCCTACACTGGCGGTGAGGTCAGCTTAACAACCTCACTGAGGGGTGCACGGCTTTCATGCCCTTGAGCAATGTAGATGGATAGACCTAACTTTTTAGTGTAGACCAGGCTTAAATAATTCAAAACAATTCTAATCTCTTTTAGTTTCAGATTAACCAAACCAATATGTAGAATAAACAATTCTCCCCTCATACAAATTGGAATTCTGAATGGTGTGTAGCCTCAGGGATCTTGTTGGTTGGATATGATCTGACCTCTTAGAGGTCCTGGATGGTAGTTCTGGGCTATTGCTTGTCATTGTATTAGTCACAGAAGTCCACCTTCAAATTCTCCTGGAGCATATTCCATTCCCATTCTGTTCTATCTACAGCCACATGTCACCTTCATTAGGTTTTTGAAGGATAAGGGTGCACATGAAAAATGGGGGGTGTACACTACTGCCCATTCGTCCAATCCCCACCTCCCAAATCCATCCAGGCCTTCTCATATAGGGGGATGGGATTTACTAGTGTAAGTGGGGGAAACAACCCTTTCTTCACTCTGCAGCCAAAGCTAATCTCAAGAGCAGAGATGCCCAATGTGGTTGTATGGAACCTTCAGGTATTTCTCAGCAACCATGTGCTCAGACAAGTGTTTATAAAACCTAGCCTAAAGGTGCTAGGAATTCCTTAAGAAATTATGCCCCCAAATTCTCTTATAGAGTTGCTGTGGTGGAAAGAAGAGAGGGGAGTAGCTTACCCTCTCATACTACCTTATTGGATGGAGTTATGAATAACCTGCATCCTAGAAGATCACTTGGAAAGAGTCCATAACTGGCAACAATACAAGGGCCTGCTAGGGGAAAAGCAGCTACCTGTCCCCATCCAAAGTGAGACAGGAATGTGAAATGGTCTTCAGCTTCTCAAAGACAACAAGGATAAGATGGAGGGGCTGAAGACTTTTCTGGGGGAAGGAGGTAGGTCTTGGGACAGAAGGTGGTGCATTAGCCAGCTGGCTGGCAAAAGGAAGCATATGCAGAGTTCATTAATTTTCCCCTCTCTGTTAACATCTTGCCCTCAGGTTTGTGGACTGTATTGTATCACAAATTCAGTCTGTGAGTGAGTGGATTCAGGATTGGAAGTAAATGTTCCAACCATTTATTCATGCAACCATCAGAATGACATGGGCAATGGCAATAATTACATTTACAAATATAGATATTCAATTAAGTTCCATTTTTATGTAAGTACGCCTCTATTTAAAAAAATTGGTCCACTGTTAAGCCTTAGTACACATACACACTTAATCATCTGTTTCCAGTTATATCACTCCATTTCTGAACTGTTGTGGATTTGTGAAGACTTGTCCACATACTTGACATGCAGTACCTCTACACATTCTCCATTCATTATGGAAAATGAATAAATGTACCATCTGTGATGTTCACAAGTCTATCCCAGATTTCTACTCTTAAGTCCAATTCCCCTATGTAGAAGGAGCTAGGGATATACTATGTGTTCCAATGAGCGCCCAACCAAAAGAAGGCATTCACTTCTCAAACACATAAACGGCACTTATTCATACATAACATAAATAATGTTCTTTTCCAAAAGTATGGTTTTCAAGACATAGCTGGCTGAGGGTAAGATGGTGTCATTCTCGCTTTTCATGAATAAGGTAGTGTGTGAACTCCACAAGCTTTATGTAAAGCATCTGTGTCCATAGAAAGTTCTCTCACTCTCCATGTCACACAGGGGTTACCACATTAAGTGCTTATTTCTAATCAAACTGTTGAGTAAATAGGCAACTAAAACTCATACAACTTGCTGCCATGTTCTGTGTTGCCACTTCCATAGTGCTGTAGTTAATAAAATATATGCCTTTATAAAAACAAAAAAAAACTATATCGAGTTTTCTGTGCTGAAACGAAGCCCATCTTACTGTTTTTTGACCTTGCGTCCATTTGAAAGTATGCATTTCCTCAGAGGTAAAACCAAGAGCTGTAATGTACAGCATCTGAGACCAGTGCAATCAACTGCATAAATAAAATTTACATGTAGAAAAGAACATATTCCAAATATTTTTGCAAGTTTAAAGGCTATAACATTTGTACTGGCATGTGCATAACTCAATTAACTCTTGTGAATGGGTTTTCAATGTTCAATGGTTTAGAGTGATAGGTCATACTTATTTTATTATCTTTATTCAAGTGATAGAGATATTACCATGCCCATCTGATGTTTGATTCCTAATATGCCATGCAGATAGCATTATCTCATGTATTGAATGTGATAAATGTAGAATTGATCTATATACAACAAACTATAGTGATCATATATGGCTAATTTATTGGTGACATTACTGTAGTATGTATAAATATTTGTGCCATACCTGACTCATAGCAGCCTTCAACAACTATTCTTGGCTGATAAATGTTATAAAATGTTGACATCTTCAACAAAAAGGCGCCCAGACTTTGTGTTCCATGTTGACTACTCTAGTATTAAGTTTTGCTGCACACATTTGATCCAGCATGTCATTGGCCTGCCAGAAAGCCTTCAAAAGACATTTCACTGGCTCAAAATCAAATATGTACCCTGGATGTTTGTTGGACTAAATGACTGTACCATTTTAGACAGTGCTGCGAGATTAATGATTACACTGGTTGACCAATTTTCACCCTTGGGGCAGTATTACAAAGATGTGCCTTTTCCATGCACCTCATGTTATGAATATCAAATGCATCATTCCTTCTGCCATGAGTGTTAATAATGGTCCAAGATGCCCCCTTTTCCTCCCCCATCAAGGAAAATTTACATGGCGAGCGTGTATTTTATCTTGTGTTTCTTTGGATAGGCATATACTTACTGATGTCATATTATATGGGTTATTCTCCTAATCCCATAGAACACTTTAAAAGTGTACATCTCTGATAGAATGAGGCCTCTGGCATGTATTTTTGAGCCAAAGCAAATTAACTGTTCCTTCTCCTCATCTTTCTTTATAGATAAAAGCTATCAGAGATCAACCAGTCTTCAAATAGGTTTATATTCTTCTGATCCAAAGACCCTGTCTCCTTGACTTTGTTTTGTTATCTCATATGATTAAAAACACAGGAAAATTCGGGAAGTATGCTTTATAAAGATGTTCTGCCCCATTTAGATGTGGTAAAACTGCAGAGAGAATACTGCTCTTGGTAAGCTTGTCTTTTTTCTATAAATCTGTTTTCCTAGATTTATAATATACTGTATGATGAGCGGTACTGCAATTTTTCCATTTGCCCTGGTAATTGCTTTACATTCAACTTCCAGCTTTGTGCCTTTCTTTTCACGCAGTACTGAGCTGCTCTTTCTCTCCTGCTGCTCATGTCAGAGGCAGTTGAACTTGGAGGTCAGCATGAAGGGAAAAGAGCAATATAGCTGCATGCCACAGAGGCCAGACATTCAGTAAAATCATGGAGCATCTTGTCAGGGAAACACCATTGAAGTTCATGGGAGATTCACCACTTTCCCTAAGGAAATAAGAATATTGTATTGTCAAAAAATAGCAGTCATCCCTTGACAGTGACATGCCAGCAGAGAGAAAAAAAAATGTGGCAGTATTTATTTTACAATAAAACTTATTTTCCTTTTCTCATCCTTGCTCTTACTTTCTTTCCAGTTTTCTCCCTCCTTCTCTCAATATTTTTATTTATTATAGCTGAAAGAATATGTAGTGAATAATTTATTGAACAGGTTTGTGTCTCTTTCTGGTTACTAATTGTTCATAAACAGGTCACAACATTCTCAGATGTATTTGTTATTCCAAACTATTCACAAAAATGTTTTCCTATAGGAATAGCTCATGAATAGTTCATTGCAAATATTTGAACTTTGAAATTCACTTTGTGTTTCATGTCATGGTATCATTTCTGCCTCAGTTGGTTTGTTTATTTAACAAACCAGTACTAAGAAGTCTGAATATAGAAAATCACAATCAAACATATACTAGAAACTTGCTTTTGTCAGACATTTGAGCTTAAAATGTTCATAAGTGTTGGTGAGACGCAAAACCAAAAAGCTCACAAACACAGTGAAATCAAATTTGGTTTAAAACTCAGCTAAATAGTCACCCTGTGCTCAGCTCTAATATACATTCTTTCATCTCTATATTTTTTAATCTTTACCCCTTACTTGGTTCATCTTTTTCCTCCACCTTTGTTAGCACTGATCTAAAAATAAAATCTGAGGAAAATTTCAAAATCCTTCTAATTCCACAATTTTCTACAAGGAAAATTTTTTGATCTCCTTATAGTTTTTCCTGAAAAAAGAATTACAACTGTATATTTTTGGGTTTGAAATTTTTATTTGTTTATACTTTTCTGTTCTTTTTTCTCCTTTCTCCCCCTTTTTTTCATTTTTCTACTGAAAAAGGAAATATGTGAAAATAAGAGAAAGTGGGGAAGGAAAAACAATAATAAGTGGAAAAGAATTTTTTTCATTTTCCAGTTTTGCCAAAAATGACAAATGTCTCCACCAAAAATTAATTTATGAACATATTCTATTTTGAAAAGGGCCATTTTCAGTGGAAAAAAAATCAATAAAATGTCACCAGTTCTATGTCACCCCTGTCTTTCTCAACTTTCACCTCTCCTGTGCTCTTCCTCGTTAGCGCTATCAGTTTATGTTGGCCTTATCTACACTGGGCCTCTAACTATACTCTTCACAAGTCTAAACCAGTCTGAAAAGGATGAAGGATATCAGATGATGCCACAGTTATATGACTACCAGGTCTCAATAATCTTTTCTTCAAAATGACTGTTAGAAGCAGGGTGACTGATAGTCGACAAGATTGGCAACAACCAGAGAAGGTTTCACAAGCAAAGGTCTAATGATCACTAGTTTGAGTGAAACCTTCATAGAGGAAGGTATTGCCAATCTCTGCCAACACAGGACCCAATAATCCAACCCACACTAGATTTTACCACCCAGGAAAGACATGTTGCAGGCATAGCTGTCTAGCACAAGCAGACCGCAATGAGCTAGCCTGGCCAAAACTCAAACAGACAAGATATTGTGTGGCTCCTACAGATACAGGTGCAGATCCTAAGCTACTGTAAACTGTCATAGTTCTGTTGAAATCAGTGAAAGCTATGACAATTTACACCAACTCTGGCTCTGCCCCACTGTGCTTAAGTCTGGTTCAGGTAACATGTATTTAGCTCCAATATAGCTAGGGCTTTCATTCCATTTTCCTTAACAGATCTCTTATTTTCCTGATTCTTTCCTACATTTCTTATGGATAATGGAAACACTAGCTTTCCTAAAAACTGAAACTGAGGGACACCTCTATTTTTATAAGGATAGAAACATCTTTGTATAAAGTAGAGGAATATTTCTGGGCTGGTCCATCAGATCACGGTTCTGTTTCTTGTCAACATTGAGGAGGGAGTCACTTTGTCATCCTGACCCCACAACTCATATCAAATAAATTTAAGCTTTAGCTTGTTGATTCCAGTAACAAATTAATCAATGGCAATCTCATCTGTACAACAGCTTACTCTGTCAACCTTCTCTTGATTCACTGGCAGGACAAAGTTGTCTATTTGAAAAGGAGATAGCTGAAATGCTTTATCCGTCTAACAAGCCACTGTGTCTCACCAGGATGTGGAGGTGCTATCTGTATTAGCATGATGCGTGTTTCGCTGCATGAGCTTGAGTTCTTCTTTGCACTAAAAAGTCCTTGCATTACCCTCTGCCTCCCATGTTCAGTTACACCAGAAAGCTGCTGGCAACATTATTTTATTCCTCAACTGTCACTTGGTTGGTATGCTGCTGCTAAGTTAGGTAGCTCTGTTCTCAGTGATTTGGGACAAAAGAAAGGTCTATGATTAGGTTTTCTATGAAATGTAGATGTGACAAGGCTTTTCAAATCCATGTAGTCCCCACATAATTTAACATAATTTAAGTCTCTCATTTCCTACCATATAATTATAATACATTAAGCTGTTTCTCAGATCCTAAATATGAAAGTGTACCGGCACTAAAGTATTTCTTACCCTAATGTTATCAAGTCTGTAATATTTTAACAGGAAAGAAGACCTAAATGCAAATTTTCATTCTCTTTGTATAACATTTATGCAATAAAGAATGAGTTGAGTACATGATTTTTCATTTCTGGATAGCTAGGAATAGTAAAGAATGAGCTGCAGAAGAAAGCATTAATCTCTCAAGCTGCTAAGAAATGAAATGTCACATAGAGCAACTTGTTCCTCACTGGCGCTTTCCCAGCATAGCTTTTTTCAGGAGATTCTTCATCAGAAGGAAAAAAGATACTACTTTGTCTGATTATATTAGATTACAACACATGTATATTCTTTCATGCATTCTGAGTTAGATTCCATATTTGGAATATGATGCCTTTGTATATCACTTCTTTCTCTCTCCTTTATATACTAATTTAATATTATTCTGGACGGTTTTTAGGACATTTTTACATTCACTTTAGATTTTTTTTAATGTTTTTTATGACAATCAGTAAATATTTTCCCTATGATTTTATTTCTAATTTTGCTTTGAAAAATTTGGTTACCATACTGTCATCTTGGTTGCTATGGCTTTTTTCTGTACGTGTATGCGTGCAAGTGTGCATATTAAAAAAAACAACATGATTAGTTAGCTACATTTACTCATGCTATTGGTTAAGATGTTCATATGGGGTGAAATCCACCCCCATGCAGAAGTTTTATACGAGCACTTGGCACGAATTAGCAGCACTTTTGCCCTATTTTGAGTACCTAAGTGGGACTGGAATGATCTTAAGACCTTGTGTGGGTCTTTCACAAAGGGATGAATTTCACTCATTTTTAAAAGGAGCCATGATCTCTAGGTGATGTTAAGACCTTAAAGGACCTGATCCTGTAGTCTTTACTCAAGTCAAGCTCCCATTCACTTTGGAAATTTTGCCTGAGTCAAGATTATGGGATCTGGTCCCTGATGGAGTTAATGACAATGAAGTAGGAAAGCTGGCAGATGAGAATGTACCTGTGTCTTTTATTAATCCCATCTAAAAAGGTATTTCAACAATATTTTGTTACAAAATATAATGTACTAACATACTGTCAATGTTCCATGTGTGGAACTCCCATTTACTTCAATATGAGTTCTGTGCTCAGAAATGCTGCAAAATCAAGCCCAATGGTTATATTTTGAGGGCCCGATCTAAAAACCCACTGAAGGCAATGGGGTTTTCCACTGAATTCAGTGGGCTTTAGGTGAAGCCCTTACTAAGGGGCGGTTTGGAACTCAGATAAAATTTCAGTCTTACATTGCTTACTAATAATTCCATTTTTGATGCAACTCCTGAGAACCAGGAGAAAAGCACAGACACTTCTTCAAACTGAAATCATTTAAGACCCTGACTGATCTGATGGAGACTGATCTCTATTACAACAATGTAAATCCAGAGCAAATCCATTAATGTTAGTGTAATTACTTGGCATTTATATCAGCATTATGGAGAACACAATGCATTTGATCTTCCATAAATTGTCCTCTCCCTGCTTTAACAAAATCCTTGTCTATATGAGGGGAAACTGACCTGCATAACTATTCCAGTAAAACTATTCTACTAGAGCAATTCCAGTATAACTTGGGTCTGCTCATTAAGTGGAGTAATTATTCTGGAATAAAGTTAGTTTTATTTTGGAATAGAGTATCCACACAGGGAGTTATTCCAGAATAGTCATAGTGGAATAGTTGGCCATCTTCTTGTTCAGTGTTTATACAGCACATAGCAGATTCTGGATCTTGACTACGGCTACTATACTACTACTAATAGTAATTAATGATTTTATGGAATAGCTATTCAGGCCAATTTCCCCACATAGACAAGCCCTAAGAGATAGAATCTGAACACCTTGAAAAGTATAGGGTAGCAACTGAAATTATTTTGCTTTCTTTGCTTACATCAAACCCATCATACTAACGTTCGGTAGCTTTTTGTGTTTCATTTTTCTTAGTAGTTTCTTAATGTTTAAAATATCTGCAACAAAATTAGAAAATTTCATCATTCAAATTTTTCAAATGTCATTGCGAATTAATAAAAATTCTCTGATTTCACAAAAGAACTGTCAAATTTCATTTTGATCATGTGACGAGTGTTGGATCAGGTCTTCAAACAGTAGTCCTACAAACTAAAGTCTTCAATGAATGAATGAAATTAATAGGCAGCAGGTCTAAAACAAACAAAAGGAAGTACTTCTTCACATAATGCACAATCAACCTATGGAACTAGTTGCCAGTGGAAGTTATGAACTCCAAAAGTATAACTAGGTTCAAAAAAGAATTAGTTATGCCATTGATGGACTTATCCTCCATTAGCTATTAGTCAAGATTGTCAGGGATACAACCCATGCTGTGGGTGTCCCTAAACCTCTGATTGCCAGAAGCTGGGACTGGATGACAGGGGATGGATCACTTGATAATTACCCTATTCTGTTCATCCCTTCTGATGCATCTGGCACCAGCCACTGCTGGAAGACAGGATACTTGGCTAGATGGACCATTGGTTTGACCTGGTATGACCCTTCTTATTTTCTTACCAAATAAAATTAGTCCCTCCCAAGAAAGGGATATTAAAAAGGTACCAGACTTAACAAATATAAAAGGAACTAGTATAATCAATAGACAAGGAGATAGGAGACTACTCAAAGTAGCAGTGAACAGAGAAATTAGACTGTCTAGTTGAGAATAAGCAACTTGTTTTGTGTAAATGTACATTGGTCAGACAGAACATACAGACATGTATATCTGGTTTTTAGGCATTTAATTATTTAGTCTAGGGAACAGCTAGATTTTTGGGAAAGATAACAGAAACTTTCAGAGCAAGTTGCTCATTCTACAATGAATGAAGTTATCCACATTGCTTTCTTGGTTACTTTCATCTCACAAAGAGAAAATTAGATAGGTCAAATATCTAGCAATGTTGGCAGCAAAATACTTTTATATTTTAGGAGAGCTGTTCCCAAAAGTGCAAGCCATTTAGAAGTTAGCATCTGGAGAGAAAACAGCAGGTTTGTAATGTTCCTATCATCTCTTCCCACAGTCAGTCCCACTGTTATGTTTTCTAGATACATTTTAGACAAGCATGAAGCACTTAAAAGTGGTTATTCTAAGGCTGGTCGTTCTCCACAATAGTGCTACCACTGGTACAAAGTTGTGTTCTGAAGATATGCAGGAAGTTAAAAAAAAAAAAAATGTTTTGCCAGAGAACAGTTTTAAGGATCTTGCCTGACAGCTGTAGACTTCATCGTGAAAATAGGTATTCACTGTTATTGAAATAGATTGAATTTTAGTATTGTTACTGTCAGTGTGATTTTTACAGTTTCAGCAATCTTTGTGCAATATAAGCCCTCCAGAGATCTGTGTCTGTTTGGGAATGAAGTCCAGTATCAATTCTGATTAGACATGGCTGAAGTAATATTTATTTGCAATATATTGTTCTCTTTCAAATATTCCATTAATTATGGAATGTATGGTCAGCTTAGAACCCACATTTTCTCCCACTGTGACTGCAGGAAAATGTCATCTTTCAGATTCACTTCATTTCTGTTGTCACTACAAAGTGATGCAGATATTAATTAACTCCACAAAGTTTAATTCGGTATCACTACCATGAATTTGATTTTTCTGTTTTTACAAGCAGCATATTGATCCTCCATGCAATCCTAAAATATTCTCACCAGCACAACTATCATTCATAAAGTAATTGTACATTTAAGGGGTCTTCAAAACATGATCTATAATAATAATATCATAGCACTTTTCATTGGCAGATCTCAATACACTTCACAATCTTTTAAAGTATTTAAATCTTCACAAAACCCTTGCGGGGCTGGGAGGGAGGACTTCACTCCTCCCACAAACTGTAGAGCAGTGCTCCACAGCGGTTCTGTCTGTGTCTGTGCCCAGGGATGTTTTGGGGAAAGCGGGGAGAGGGAGGGAAGATTTTTCTGATTCATAAGCAAAACCACCCCTAGACAATGCTTTTGTGGTTTCCTAGAGAAGGGCAGATTAAAGAACCATATTATAAGCACTATAATACCTTGCAAAAAGGTACTTGGCGATATGGTCTATTATCACATATAAGGAAGGATGGTTCTCAGAAAAAAATTTCTGTCCACACTGCTCAGGAAAGTGTGGTAGGAATAACATATAAAGCAAAAGAGAACGTTAAGAATTCAAATAATAATATACTTAATATGGCTATAGCTCCAAAGACCTCAAAGCATTTTGTACACATTGACTGTCTGGCATGAGGGTTTATTAATTAATCATTGGAAGTCAGATATATGAAAAGTACACAATACATCATATTTATATACATACTACATAATTGTGGGAACTCAATGAATTTTTTTGAATGAAAAGGGTTTTTGTCAAATGGCCTTTTTTTATTTCACTTAAATTGCGAATATCTTTTGACTTTAAAAAAACCTACATTTTCAGTTTTTAAAAAATTGCTAAGTATTTCAATTAAAATGTAGGTTTTTTAATAAAAAAATCAAATAAATTTTGGGGAAAATACCGAAACTGGATCCATAATTCTTCAAAATTAAAACTTTGAGATTTCAATTTTTTTGTGAAACTTGTTTATCATTTTTTAAACCATCTCTAACAGTATCGCATACAGAGGCCATGTAATTTTCAAACTAAATTAGTTTTGTGATTATCCCCTGAACTGCACCTAAAATGAACAGCGTTGCTGGCATGGGCGGCAGGTATAATAGGCCAGGGGAGGCTAAGCCTCCCCTAACCCAGGCTGTGGTGCCACCCACACTCCGCCCTGAGGCCGAGCCCTCGCTCCCCCTCTCCCCTGAGCGGGGGAAGAGTTACGGTTGTGCAGACTGACTTTCGAGTGCTTAACCATGTAGCCCTGATATTCTCTTTTACACAGATATTTGTATGGAATAAAAAGAAAATTCTCAGTGCTGCAAAAGAATTAGTTTGGTATGGTATTATCAATTGTGCCATGCCTGCTCTGAGTTAAAAACACTGTTTAGTCAATGGACTGCCTGAAATGTCCAATAAGCAAAGATCTCCAGATCAAAACAAAACAGAAAAATGAAAGACTTAAACATTTCAATACCTTTTCCTCTCCCCTCTAAAGAATCTTTTGCCCAATCCCCTTATCTTCATTCTCCCTCTATCCAGAAACAAAGGAATTGAAAACACTTTTAAAAGAAGATTTAAATGCGCAAGAGCTTTTATTTATGCTAAAGTGCTTCAGGCGCACTTGAGATGGTCATCCAAACTACACCAAACCTACCAGCAGTGGGTGGATAGTACATGAATAAAAATATCTTTCTCCCTTTGGGGATTCAAAATTCAGAGCCCCTTGCAGTTTTTAAAACCCAGCTAAAAACTTATTTATTTAATTATGCTTTTAACTAGATCATTAACTGCTAAAGCATTCTGGGGTGCCATCATTAAGGGCTCTATATAAAATAACATGATTTATTCCTTAATTGTGGGTGGACAGATATTTTTCAAGATTTGCTGAATTAAGTCCATTTCTTATATGACAAGGAGACATTGATAGCTTTCTTGTAGCGTAGTACCCTTTCCCTGAAATTAGAAGACTTCAGGTGAGACAGTCTCAGATAATGTGTGCATTATCCTCTTCATCACTGATCACTGTACTTGAAGGAGATTTAAAGTCTCCCCATGGCAGACTGCTGTGTTTGTCAAAAGCAAAGACACACAATAGTAAAAAATAAAAACAGGTATGAGTTCTGTTATAACTGATGTCCCATTGTACCCACTTACAACTAATATTTTCCTGGGGCTAATATGACAGCAAAGAAGTAGAATACATTGATAATAGAGACTTGATTTCCAATAAGGGTCTGGCACTACTTGGAAAACTGGAAGAGCCAGTTGCTACAAGGCTTTGAACTTAACACCCTCAAATATGTGCTTGTTATTTACCAAATATGGGTTTGATACTCAGCAGGAATCAATGAAACGATGCTGATTTACACCCTCTGAGGATCAATGCAGCTATATCAATTTATGCCAACTGAGGGTCTGACCTCATTTCTCAAAAGGGGGCTTAATATATTTACCAAGCAGCTATGTGTTCTCAGTTGTGTAAGAGTTGGTTTGTTTTTTACAGTGGAACCTCAGAGTTACAAACACCTCGGGAATGGAGGTTGTTCCTAACTCTGAAATGTTCGTAACTCTGAACAAAACATTGTGGTTGTTCTTTCAAAAGTTTACAACTGAACATTGACTTAATACAGCTTTGAAACTTTACTACGCAGAAGAAAATGCTGCTTTTAACCATCTTAATTTAAATGAAACAAGCACAGAAACAGTTTCCTTACCTTGTCACATCTTTTTTTTAAACCTTCCCTTTATGCTTTTAGTAATTTACATTGAACACAGTACTGTGCTTGCTTTTTGGGGGGGGAGGTTCAGGGGGGTCTCTGCTGCTGCCTGATTGCATACTTCCAGTTCCAAATGAGGCGTGGTGGTTAACCGGTCAGTTCAGAACTCTGGTGTTCGTAACTCTGAGGTTCTACTGTAATGTTAGATTAGATCTTTGATATAGACTTCATTAGAGTCACCTGCTCCCTGCTGCTAAACTTCCACTGTCAGCAGTTTTGTAATCATATTATCTGAGGACTTAGTGCATGTTTCAAGGCAATCACCATCAGTACAAAAATAAACAAACAAATATTTCCATTTAAAGTGAAGGGGCAGTGGCATAAAGGATCAGTATACATAAACTTGGCGACCTAGTCATTTCATCACAAAGTCAATCGCTTTCTTCATGGGATGGGGGGGGAGAAATGCTGCAAAAACAAACTGCTTTCTATTCTGTAGCAATGCCTGAAAGAACTTGCACTGCAGTAATCCTAATTCAGGGGCAATCTATTAAGAACTCAGCATTACAGATCCTGAGAATCAACTGATAAGCACATTCTTTTTTTTTTTTTTTTTTTCGTTTTAGTTAATCCTCTTAAAGATTGTACTAAGTAATGAAAGGGTGGGATGAAAGAGGCCTTTTTTATTACTACCACATACATTGCTTGCGTAAATGTTTCATTAACACACTGCTTGACCAGTATTTAATTCTCCCTTCCCCCTTTGCTATGGTGCTGCTGCAGCCTGCATGACTAAACGTGTGATTTACACATGTTTAAGAGAAACATTCGCACACTTGACTGCTGCACTATTCTTTGGACAGGGAGAGAGAAAACCCATTGTAGAGGACATTTTGATATACAGTTCTCTTTTTATATATGCTTAAAAATTACTTCCAACCACACACTACTTTTGGTTTTATTTTCCTAAGTTTCCTTTAATGTACGTTTGTCTCTCACAAGCACCCTTGGGCAAGCTGACATTTATTAAGCATGAAGGCTTTGAAGAGATATTTATATGTTCTTATTTTCTTAGAGGAAAAGGCAAAAGGGATTCAGAGGAGACTTGCCCTTTCATACACTAGAGTACAAGCAATATGCTACCCTTTAAATCCAAGGGTACTGGTCAACAGTAGAGAGAGAGAGAGAGATTTTAAATTGCCGGGTGACGGCTTTTAGCATGTGTTGTGTTTTGTATTTGAACCAAAGGGTGTAGTTTTCTTTATTGAATGAGGCATTTCATATTATTTCCCTCCAGTCATATGATTACAATCCTAATGTTCTGTGTTCTGTGGCTAATCTTGTAAAGCCTGACAGTTTTCATTATCTTATTCAAACAGAAATATGACATTTTCCATAGAATCATTATTTTTGTAGAAATAAATAAGATCTTTGTCATCTGTCTGTAATATATATTTGATAGAATTGAGTAGCAGTAGCTGAGCACTATTTAGTATTTGCATGTTATCAGGAATAGACATATGAGCACGGCCACCTCTCAGTTACACCAGTGCAAAAGCAGAGTAACTCAACTGAAGTCAACGGAATTACCTTGTAAAGACTTCATTGGAGTTACTCTAGGTTTACACCAATGTAATTGAGAGTAGATTTGCTCCAGGTTGTGTGTAGTTTGCATAAACGCAAAATATAATTCGTTTTTAATGAGGATATTATTTTAATTTAGTAATGAAAATGAAGATGGGAAAAAACAGATGTATTATCATAACCAGTCTGCTGCTTTTTGTGTGTGTGCAACATGTCAAATTGTTTACTCAATTTGTATTTTATCATATTGCTCTATATCTGAAATTAGAATTATAAATGGAAAATTGATTGAAAATATACGCTGTATGCCTCAATCAAGTAATTTTTTCAGACCCATTTTGTTATGTTAATATTCAAGTTCTTTTGCTACAAACTTTCAGTTGCTACAGTTAATATAAGTGTCACATTTAGTTTGGTATATACAAGCTTGTTTGCTGCTATGACCATGATCTGGTTTCAAAGTGAATAGATTCATTTGGATCAACAGTCCCCCCAGGGGTAAATGCTTAAATATATTCAACCTTAGTAAGAGCTGAAAACATCAATACCTTCATAAAGCCACTTTGATTTGTATTGACTAAGGTTGTGCTGCTAATTCACATACATCATTGTTTACTTCACAGAGCTTTTAACATGGTATTTGATTTATAGAAATAGTGATTCAATTTCTACAAAGAAGTGGTAGGCTAAGACCTCCCCCATATTCTTATTTCAGCTCTGAAATGCCAAAATGAAAGAGGAAATCTGTTGTCACCATGCAAATAAATTGCTCAATAAATGCTCAGATGTACTATATTTTTTACTTCCATAGTAACAGGTAATAGCAATGTAGATCTGCCAGATAAAGTACAATCAATTATCTAAGCATGTCGCTAATGTGTTCACAGCAAAATCATTGATTTATATTACATCAGAAAGTGTTAGTGAAATACATTTCTCTCTCACACACACACTCACATGATTTTAATAACAAACTTGTAAGAAAAATATAGCAAAAAGATCTGAAATATATTACATTAATTTATTTCATTAAGAAGCCATGAGTGATTCTGTACAGGAAACACTTAAGCACATTGCTAAACCCACATAAATAGCATACCAAGTCCCATACGAATAATTGCAGCACTTACATTTGGTATGAGTTTAGAATTTTTGTTTGATGTTACATCCAATGCAGGCTTGAAAGCATCTTTTGTAGCTCATTAACTCTAAGCAGCTAAAAACTAATGGCTTGAAACAAGAACTTAGTTAAATGTACATACAAGAAAATTTGAATTACTTTAGAAGTGTTAGTAACATTTTTTTAAACTATATTCCTTCGAAGGTGTCCTGGCCTATAGCCAGATCTTACAAACAGATATGCACACATACAACTTTTGCTCACACAAGTAGTCCGACTGAATGAAACTACACACATGATCAATGTTACATAGTGTATAAATGTTTGCAGAATCTGGCCATTGACTGTTTCCTCAGACCTTGTCTACAATGGGAATTTACCTGATTTACAGCCATAGGCAGCTACATGGGTGCAACCCCTAGAGTACAAGGAAAAGCAGCTATTTGCATCAATGGAGTTTATTGCAAAGTCACTATTTGCATCCATGGAATTACTAGACTTTGCCTATCTACGGTACGGTTTTACACTGATGCCGTTACATTTGTTTCTGTGCACCAATGGCTATCATCACAGCTCAAAGTGCACAAGGTTTTAGATTAAAGTTTTGCAGAAAGGAAAAATCTATATAGCTTTTACTGAGGAAATCTGAGTTAGATTTTGAACTAAAATTGTAAAAACTAAGTTTTTCAATAGTATCAATATGAAAGAGAGAGAAATTTGAGGTACAAGAAAGAGCAGCTACTTCATCAGGATTGCATTTTGGGGACTAAACTATTGATAAACAGAATATTTTTGTGCCTACAAGAGAATTCACGTTTCCAGGAAAGATAAAATTAGAAAGCTTAGAGACACTATAGGACTCATCAGCATCTCACAGTTAATTAAAGGAATGAGTGGAAAGCATCAAGGCTTGCTCCCCTCTGCATGAATAATTCACTGCCTGTATCCATTATTAAAACCAGTTACTTCACCACAATAATTTCCAGCCTGAGATGGATTGGTCTCAGAAATGAGAGATAAATTGCAACAAGGCCTACAGCTATATTAATAAATTGAAATGAACATTTATTTGCTCATCTAATTAGAACTGTAGTTTTTCCAAATAGTGTAGTAATGCATTACCTTGACAGCCAATACCTGCTGTAAGATATAATTAACAGAAGTGTTTTTTCTAAGATTCAGTATTTTAAAAAAATGTTCATGTGTTAATTTTGTTCACTTTAAACTATCCATTTTTAATGATTGTGCTCCGCAGATTGTCTTGCTTGGGCTGATGAGATATGGGCATTTGAGGTATTTAGTCACAAACCAGCAAATAAAATATACATACATAACACAATCAACTTTAGTCAAGTCTCTTTATTAAAGGTGTCATTGTGAAATTTTCCCTTTAATAGTATCTGAAGAAATTAATCACTGTTTCAAAGCTTTGGTTAATACCCCACATCCTAAGACAAAGAAATTAAGAATTCTGTTTGTGTCAAAATTTCAGATTTCCCTTTCTACCTCCTCCTGCACAAATGAGAGAAGACCCAACAGCTCCAAAACACTGCCCGGTCTTTGCATTGAGCTTGCTGATTTGTGCTTAACATTCCTCATCTTTGTTACCCCAGGCACAGGTCTGCTGATGGAAACAATAATAGGAGCAAACAGTCATGGGTGTAGTTTGGGCGGAGGGAGGGAAAATGCCCTCCCCCCACTCCCCCAACTGCAAGCTTCCAGCAGGCATGGAATTTGCCTCTCGACACACGGCCCCATTGGCCTGACTGGAGCTGTCTCCCTCCCCCAAATATAGAAGTCAAACTACGCCTATGCAGACAGTGTACTCAGGCTATCACCATTTAAACCACCACACCATCTAACCTGCACAGAATAGCAAGCCTATAAGGACCTTGAACTCAATGTGGGAAAAGATAAAAAGTGAATGGATCGGAGGAGAGGTTGACAGTATCAAATCAGCAACAGAGAAGTGTTGCTTTGGCTAGATTGGAAGACACAGAGGCCTGTCTACCCTACAATATCAAACTGTTGCTGAGCACAGGTGTCAACGACAGGTGAAGCTGCACCAGTGCTAACTCCAGTTTAGATGAAAGCATAAAACAGGACAAAAACACTTTCAGCACAGTTACTGTATTCAGCACCACTTCAGCTGCACGCATTGGTGACATCAGTTGTCAGCAGTGGTTCAATTTTGTGGCGTAGAAAAGCCAGAGAGGAGATGGTGGAGGATGGTCCAGGTAAGAGATGACCATGGAAAGGACCTTCCCAGACAACATGGTTTTATTCTCTTCCCTAAGATTACTTCCTTAAATAATGTCCTTGATAGATCAAACTCATATGAAATAATTTCTACCTATAGATTTTCCAGTGCAGCATTTTCAATAAGAAATATTTTTAAAATGAAATAAATATAGAGATACACACATCTTTTGCTGCATATATTATGAAATAATGGTAAAATGGTGTCAGAAGAATAGCAAATCCATAGGATATAAATCAGAAGAAGGGGCTAAGTTTGAAATTGCAGTTGTTTTTATTTTCTGGATCCAAGCACATTGAAGAGATTTGACTGTGCAGCCTGCTTCCTCCAGGCATGCATTCATCCAGCATGTGAACATTTGGCTTGTGTGCTTAAGGAAGTATGTCAAAACTGCTTTGTTAAGAAGGAAACAAAATAAAACAAAAACACCCCAGACTAAGTAACAAGACTTGGTTTAGTGAGCTAATCATATTTGTTCTTCTTCTAACCCAAGGAGCTCCAGTGTAGAATTTAAATGAAATAAATGGTGTTTCAAACACACAGTTAGTGATTTTATATGGTCACTGTCATTTTTCTTCTTCTGGGAATTCAATTTGTTCCTGTTATGCCAAGGTCACAGATTGGGGAATCTTAGTGAACATTATGTCTCTGCCTTTGATGTAAAGGGTCAGTGCATTAGTACAAAGGAGAATTAATCCAATGTGCTGGCTCACCAAATGATATTTAATTTATTTTAAATGAATGACTGTGGGTTCCTGTTCTTAGTTTCCATCTGGACAAGCAGAAGCAACCCTTCTACCAAACAAAAACTTCATAAATGAATATTCAAGGGAAAGTATTACTTCATTGTCAGCTCTAATTGCTAGTTTTACCTTATTAGTAGAAGCTTTTCTGTAGCTGAGTCTGACATACATTTGTTTGCACACTGTTATTAGTCAAGACTCAGTGAAGTCTTGTAATTAACACCTCCACATTATCTCATGCAGTGAAAGCAAAGACAAAAACAGATGACTCACTTTGTTTCAGCTTTGCTCTTGTTTTCTGATACAGAAGTACTTAAGAAGAAGTGTAAGCTCATCAGAGTTACATATGGAGGCAACAGAAACTATAAAAGGGATCACAGGAAGCAGTGCCTGGAAGTTCATTAAGAACTGAACACTAGGGCCTGGTCTCTGCACAGTTTTTGAACCAATATAAATATTTCAGTTAGGGATGTGATATTTTACCTAAAAAGTTGCACTTGTATAAGCCCTAGTATGGATGCAGTTATAATGGTATAAATATGCTTCTATCCTTACATCTTATTCCCCATTGCCATAAACTATATCAGTATAACTGCAGCCACAATGGAGGGTTTGTACTGCTTTAGCTATACTGGTACAGTTAAGTGGTGTATCTTCTGTGTGTAGACAAGGTCTAATATAAATATCCTGATTTAAATGTCTAGCATGCACAAATAAATCCTGCAGGCTCATAATATACTTTTTACTCATTGGTCAGACTTCTAGCTTATCAAGGACAGGCCCTGAGCTTGACTCCATTACTGAAAAAGAGCAATGAAATATTCTCAATAAGTATTATTTTATTAATGAGCTATAGAATGGTTTCACAACACCTGTAGGACTACTAATCACTGGATACATAGGTGTTCCCATGCTGGAGCAAACTAGCAGTGGCCAGTCACAGTGTCCAAGGAGAGGAAGATTCCCTTCATAATGTACCTAGCCCACTGTAGAAGGGGGAAAGTTTATTTTGTGATCCCACTGGTGATATATTTATGCCCTAAACTGAGATTTGACTATTCTTTTCATAGTCTCACATTGCAAGCTGAAAGTTACCTCTCTGTTAGATGGGATTTATCTTCAAAGTTATTTGGCTCTTAAAATTCCAGCACCTAATCTGCCAAATCCAGTAGGTTTAAAGACTGTTACATGTTATATTTTGTAAGCTGCCACTCCAGTATTGAGGGGCGGGTGGAAGGAACAAACTAAGATAGCTATAGGAGTAAAGAGGAATTATGTTAGTGCAACAACACTGTGGCCTTTCAATTAACAAGTATTTCCAAAGCAATATGGAATCCAATCATTAAATTATTATTGTACAGAGCTTGCCTGAGTTAAATATTCAGATAACAAAGCTTGTTTATAGGATGGAAGCTGGCCAAGAACTTTCAAAGAATTAATAGATATACCAAATTTCCCAAACTATAGAATTAGACTTTGGAAAGGCAAATGATTTAGAATGACAGAAATCCATACTGATGCTGTGCTTCATTGTAAACAGATATTGCCATCATAATAGTGCTTTTTAGTTGATACATCCTGCGTCATTATTGTTATTGATCCAACAACCCCATGTGTTGTTGGTTTATTATTTTGCTCCTGAAGAAGAGCTATTTTAAATGATTAGGTCACAAATGTTATTGTATTACTGTGATTTGGGAGAATTATTAAATATGGATAGCTTCATTATGCAGATCCCAGAGGTGCTATATATGATATGACTCTATTAGTTAAATCTCTGTTGGAGCTGGCAGGCGCTTATGCACAACTGAGGCTATCTGTATTTTATCTCAATCCCAAAAATACTGCCACTAACTGTTTTCAAGCACTTTGCCTTTGTGCATATTTTGGCAACACTTTTATGTGCAACAGAAAAATCATGCACATAAAATATAATTTATCCACCGCAAGTTCTTAAATTTTGGTTGCAATAGACCATTGCACAATGGATTTCTGTGCTAAAATAGAAATGTAATGTTTTGTAACCTTTCAATGGGATTGCTAATAATAGCATTGCTTCACTATTTTGGCACTGGCCCAAAGTCTACAGCCATCCAAAGTGAAGTACACACTACAGTAACCTAATCATACATTTCTCGAGGTTATAGGCAACATTTTTGCACACATTCATATTCTAGAATTGTTCATGAAGGAAATATTTCAGTACTCTTTTCAAAATAAGTATAGGTTGTTTCTAGTCTGAAAGGGACAATATAAAAATCCCAGTTAAGAAGTTATTGACGCAGGACGTTTTGTTCTTTATCTCAGGCCTTGTTTATAGTGGGGATTAGCCCTGACTTCAGCAGTGCTTGAATAACAACCAGTGTACTGCATCAGTGCAAACCCAAAAGACAAAAAGCCATGATTTGCACTTAGTTGAGCTTAGCCTAGTTTCAAGCAAATTGCTACCAATTTAAATTGTAGTACAGTATTCCTCATATACACTAGATGTTTGCATTGACAGCTATACTGGTTGCTGGCCACAGATTACTGAAGTTGGGACTAGCCCCTCATAGAGACAGAGTCTATACTAGTGCCACATATGGTATGTAGGGAATTAGCACCCCTCAGATTACCAGGAAAGAGGGGCAAACTTTTGTTGTCTAGTGATTAAAACACTGATCTGGAAGTCAGAAAACCAGGGTTGAAAACCTGACTCCATTGAAGTCAAAGGCAAAACTCCCATTGACTTAAACAGGCCAGGATTTCAACCTTAGTTTTCTAATCTTGGATCTTGGCATGGACTTGTTGTGTGACTTTGAACAAGTCATTTTAACTCTGATTTTACTTCATCCTCTGTAAAATGGGGTTCATACGTATCTATTTTCCTAAAGCACTTTGAGACTTTGAAAGGAAAAATGCTATATAAGAGCCAAGTATTATCTTATTTTACTGAAAAGATAGGGCTGCTACTGTTTAATATGGGAGCCCTTTTCCGACATAGTCAATTATTAATATACAAGTCATTTTATACCATATTTTTAAAAGATGCTTATTTGATGCTAACGGCATCTAAATAGTAATTTCAGAGATATTGGTTGTTACAAGCAGTTAACATCCATTTTGTTGGTTGACCTCCCAAGGAAGGTTAATGGTCTAAAATCTGCTCATTAAGTATGGTAACAAATGTTTTTCAGGGAGGTTATTGCTGCCATAAACTCTAATCAATGGTTCATAGACAGCAGCCTCTGGTTCAGTGTTCTGACTAATGAAGAATTAACTATTTCCAAACAGTTAATAAAGACTTTTCACCAATCTGCATGCAGAACCATGATTTCCTTAGCTTGTAATTAACATTGTCCCCTGGGTGCTAAATCCCACAACTTCAGATCAAGATTCCATACTGGCAGAGATGACAAGCAGTGAATATAATACCATTTCACTAGAGCGTGTTTAAATTGACTATTTTAACTGAACCAAACAAGTTCTAAAGAATAAGAAGGAGTGTTGAGTCTTTAATGAATCTTTGTTTGCTGAATCATAGCAATGACCCTCTTTTGTCATGACTAAAAGTTTTACACTTGAACCTTACAAGCTAGAGCCTGGAACCAGTTAATGAGCTACAAAGGGTTGTGGAGTTTTGCTTTGTTTTGTTTTTAAGACTGAGCTGCTGATGTATAAGAAAAACACTAGAGAGCACTAATAAATATATGCCTCATAACAGTAAAAGGAAAAAGGTACATCTAACCTTTCTAAATAGCCTGAGGGCAGTGTTTTGCTTTCCAATGAAAAGGTCATCCAGAATGAATTAAAGTTACTTTCCTACTGAGGTCTAAGCATGTGGCTTCACTTTGAAAGCTAGAACAAAGTTGCTCTTACAGTTACTAATGTATCTTCGGGACATGGTTTTAAAGAAAGCACTGCAAAGCAATGAGTCACTATAACTGGGAAGAAATTGCGACACTGTTTCAATTTGCACAGAGAAACAAAAATCCGAAATAATACCTTGCTACCTACATTTAAGTTTCTGAAATACAGTAGTCAATGAATGCAAAATGAAAACTTAGATCATAAGATGGTTATCCATTCTGTACCCTTCATATGAGATTTCTTTTCATGCAGGCCTTGTCATTCTTCAAAGTTATTCAAGTTTTCATTGTCTTCCTTCATTAAATCCCTTGGGTGAAATCCCAATACCACTGAAGTCAGTGGCAAAACTACTATTGACTTCAATGGGGCCAGAATTTCATAGCTGCAGGGAAGAGGGAATGTCCTGGAATGATCACCTGTGAATGTGAGGGAGGAGGTTTTTACAGCCAAATAAAGAGGGATATGATCAACCAGAAAAAAGGAATATTTGGGCAGTAAGGAACAAACTTTATTGCATTTTTTTAATGGGGAGACTTGGTCGTTTTGTGTACCCTACTATGTTGCAATAATAGATGACTTAAGGTGATTTTGTTCTATGTAGAAAGAGATTTTAAGTGAGTACTATATAAGGCTTTAAAGTCAGAAATGTTGATAAGAGAAATGAAGTTAAAAGGCTTTCTAGTAACTAAACTTAACAAACTAGACTTGGTTCAAGGTAAAATTCTTACCACAGGTTCCCAGCAATACTGCTGACCAAATACTCAGGTCAGGATCCGCCCCCAAGTCCAAAGGGCTGATTTCTTTTGTCTTCTTTGAGGAAAGAGAGGTGAGAGATGGATAGGGAGAGATATTAGGGTGTTTTTTGTGCCTCAGTTTTATAGTCCAGTCACCCTTTGAAATGAATTTTCCTGAGGGTTACCCCTTGATAATGTTCACTCCCACCGTGAGGATGGAGACAAGGAGTCTTGTGGTGAGAGCGTCCATGCTGTTGTTTGGTAAAATGCAGATAGGTCTGTTCCTACCCCTTTGCTATCTCAAGGACCTTGTTTACTACTTATATATAAACTGAAGTAAACACACATTCCTTTGTTTAAGATAGACATGCTTAACCACGCCTTCCTCACTGGAGTTTTGTGGGTTTGAACATGTGCTACCAACATCATTCGGGGGAATTCATAACTTTACATATAACATGGCTACATACATTTCAGCATGATGATATTGACCAGTGAGTTACTAATTTTCAAATGATACCTCATAAGACATATTTTGTACAAAGAGTATTACAGTAGTGAATAGGGTGTGAATACAGGGGTGCATTTGGTCGCACTAATCCAAGCTAATTGAGAAGCCTTCAGTAGGTTGAGAATAGCCATCCTAGACAAATTACAATGAAAATAATATTGCTTTGCCCTTTTGTGCTATGTTATATTTACAGCCTTCCAAACAGCAGTTGGCCCAGTCACCCCCTTCTCATAAGAAAATCCATGGGAGGGGAATAAAATCTTCACAAGGTTCCCCCTCAGAGATGTCTCCCAAGCCACTCCACTGTGGTATGGGGTGGGAGCAATATATTTTCTTTCTTTCCCTGCTGTGGAACTTTCTGAGGAACTCATAGCCAAACCTAGTGAATTGCCTGGGATCTGTAGAGGCATGTTCCCTTCTCAGCAGCTTTGGGTCTCCAGTGTTCCCCTCCGCTCCCAGTCATCATAGCTCCCTGGACCCCCACCATGGACAGGGCATTAGAAATGTAATACAGCCACTGGTTGAGTTCAATTTCTTCCCTGAGTCCTGTAGGGCTAGTGTGGGGGAATGGTAAGTTATCCACTCCTGCGTCACTTATTCCTTCCCTCAGGTGGAATTGTGGATTCACAGAGAGCTTTCCATGGGGTTCAGGTGCAGAGTGTTACCAGATTTGCCCATTCCTCTGGGGTATGCTCATTTATTAGGGTTAATCTTGGGGGGGGGGTTCAGTAATTCTATCAATGTACTGCTTGTGTCACTTGTGTTTTCATACGGAGCTCTACTTCTCCTTTCTGCAAGTTCCCTCCCAATGGCGCTATCCTGGAGGACCTAGGTTCCTCAGGGCTTGGTTCCTCCAGTCCCAGAATCAGACGAACACACACATCCACATTAACAGAGCATGTCTGAGCGGACTGGGTCAATCAGCACTCCCAAGCTGACCCCTTATATGTCCCTGGACTCAGCAGGCTGGGTCGAGCAGCGCTTCCAAGCTGTCACCCTTATATGCCACAGGTTCAGCACGTCCCTATCCCCACTTTCACGTTACAATTGTTCTGGTAGTAACCCACCTGATGAGGAAAACGCAAAGGATTTTTGGGCGCTACAGGGATCTTTAGCTTAGGTAAGAGGAGCGTTGCTGCAGAGCAAATGGGGAAGCCAAAAACACAAAAGGGGGGTGGGGAGGGAAGCAACCAGCTTGACCGTCAAAGTTATTTATTGCCACATAATAATCATACAAGGAGAGCCAAACAAACAAAACAGTTACAATATTAAATCTACCTTAAATCTGATTACAAAAGTCAGGTTTAGAAAACTATATCTTATCACACAAGTCAGGGTTAGAAAGCTGTACCTAGAGTAGAAAAAAAAAGGGGGGGGGAAGAGAGAGAGAGTTGGGTTCTCACCACTCCGTGAAGCTTAAACCAGTAGCTAAGGTTCTGGAGTGCTAAAGACAGACAAAGCCCCCAACACAATCAGCCAGGAGAAGATGAAGTCCCAATGGAACTGATGCAGATTTTGGATCCAGGCATCAGAACACTTATTTGAGCGTGGGTAGGGGTTGTTTTTTTTAGAGAAACAATAATGGTTCAAGGGAGAACACTAGATTTGTTTATGGGTAAACTGATGGCTCAAAGGAGTATACCAAAGTTGTTTTGTTCAGGCTAGACAATAGGAGCTGATCATTCTTGGCTATGGGCGGTGTTCCTTTCAGGGAGCTCACAATGCAATTAGGCAGCTTCAGTATTTTGGATACCAATAAAGGACTTATTACTAGAATTAGTCTCATAAACTACTGAGCTGGGTTTGGGCAGGCGTGGGTTCATTAACATCTGGAGCAGAGATCCCCCATCATGCAGTGCTTCCCTGCTTTTCTGGTCCCAGAGTTCCGTGTGGTTCTTGCCTTGGAATCTCTGTTCTCCATTGTGTATGCTGATGGAGATACCTCCCTGTCCCATCTTCAATGCAAATGAGGCTAGGGGAGTTTTCTTAATCCCATCACCCTTGTCCGGAGAGGTTTAGGTGTGTCTCCCACTGTCTTTTCATTGCTTTTTGTAAGTCTTTCTTCTGATCGGTTTTGGTTCAAGCGGAGGTGGGGGGGGAGTCCTTCGTGAGTCAGACAGGCTGGATACTGCACCCTGGTTCCCCCAAGGACACAGAGCTGACAGGTAACAAGGGAGGATACAGCCATGAAGATGGCTGAGCCACCTTTCTGCATGGTGAGGGAGATCCCTGCATGGAGGTATCACCTCCACTATGAGCTCAGAGGCATGAACAGGGCCAATGTTTAGATAAACTTTAACTTCTATTTTGCTGACTTCTTGCTTCGGTAAGTTCTTAAATACAGAAAATGATTCTGAGATGCATTTCTGGTGTTGGACTTTTGGACGGATTGTTACCTGTGAAAAGAGAGAAGAATGCAAAGGCTCAAAACAGAGAAATAGGCAACTGTTAAATGTCTTTATCCAAAGTGTTTTTGTTTAATAAAATATACACACTTCATAAAATGTGTGTGTGTTATTTGGAAGCATCCCTCTGTTGCAGTTAGGTTCCACAGGAGGGTTCCAGCTTGTAAAGGTTAGCCGTGCAGAAATCAAGGCTTTGTGCATTTTTGCAAAGGTCACACTCATCAGCAGTTCCGGAAAGACAACTGGGAAGAGCTATAGTTACTACCCAATGATTGAACCATGGCTCTGGGTTTCATTTCCTTTAAGAATACTGCCACAATCACTGGTTGTGTCACCAAGAGATAAAGAGGCTGCTCAGTCACTTGAAATTCAATTTGTACATTACTCAAATCTACCCCACCTTTTTCCTTCACGGTGCCTAGCAGCAGTTTGCTGGCACTCTGCATTTCAAATGCCTGAGCTGCAGGAAGCAGTTTAATAAATGGGATAGGTTTTGATTAATGTAACAAGCTGAAAATAGACAATGATGTAATGCGTATCTCAGCAAGAACCACAGACTTAGATCAAATCTGTGTTCTAAAGGGAGACTGCTGCAGCAGAGAGTTCACCCAAAGAAGCATACGCTATGCTTCTATAACACCTTGAAGTTCAAAAACCACAATATATAAGATTTAGACCTGTAATCCTGTTATGTCTATAAGCATCCATGACAGGTGACTGCACAGTCATGAAGTTCAAGACTAGATTAAGTATATGACATTGATTGTTCAAGCAAGGACATTCTGGGCTACACCACAGAGCTCTGATCTTATTTGGAAGAAGAAATACTGCAAATATTTTTGGCTAATAGAAATGTAGGCGATGAGTCATTGTGGCATATGTAAAACAAAAGCCATAAACATACTGTAGCTCATATAGTCTCAAATTGTCACAAGTTTATTATTTCTGTGGTGGTACTACCCACCCATTGTGGGTATGCCACTTTAACACTGGCTTTGGTGAATATCACTCTTGGGTGGAAATGGGGCTCTGCATGATAGGAAGTTTAATCTGCTTTGGTCCCTATCCTGTCAGGCCCTCTACAAACGGAACTCACATTGATTTAGGATTTTTGTTAGGAATCCATCAAGGTAATTCTTTAAGGTCACTTACAAAGCAAATAAACAAAAAATGTCATTCTGCCTTTCATCACTGCTTTAGAATGGTCCAAGAGGGTATGATTACTTTGTGATATGTAAAAAGGGCATAATTAATATATGTACATACTTTTTTTCTGTTTGCCTGCTACATTAGAAATGTATAAAATATCAGGTCCTGACTTCCCTCCTTTCCATGCAGTCTCATAATGTGACATCACAGGAAGTTGAACTTGAGTGGCAGCACTGCCCACTGTCCAAAGAGGAGGGAGAAGATGTCAAGACTGGATTTCTGTGCAAGACTGCCTTGTTGGAATAGAAAAGGAGAGTTTTGATTATTCTGAGTTTCCTGTCTCTGTTTCCTGTAGTGGTAAATGAAGAACTCAAAGATAACTTATAATTCTTCCTGTCCATTGTAACAATAATGAGATTTAAATTCCACAGTATGCAGAAAATGTTACTCATAGGAAACTGTCAGGGTATTTTTTCATTATCTTAAAAAATATTTCTTAGTGCTGTTTATATATAACCCTTGGAAGCTTGAAACTTGCATTTGTTTTATTACCAAGGGCGAGATCCTGCAAATTTCTACATTAATGAATAGTTCCATTGCTACTTGAGTGAGTAAGTTTTTTTCCAGGCTGACTCCCAGTTTTTTCTCCTGCAGTTGTAAGTAAATTGGTTTATCACTGTAAGGATTAGAGTTGATCCAACAGTGGAAAAAAGTGATTTAAGAATATGTTCACATTCAAAACTATAAGATAAGTTCATTTGACTGTTATTTATATGATCATATTAATTATTGTCTGTGATTATTTGGATGAGCAACCAGTTCATTAATGAAAATGCTCATGTGTCCCAGAAACATCATGAATTTAAGCGCACAAATTCTTCATCTGAAAATTTGTACTGAAAGAGTGTTATTCATTAGTTGTCATTCATTATATTAGTTAATTTCCAGTTTAAACAGTTTCACTCATCCTATCAGGAAACAGAATCAATAAAGTGTTAACTTGGTGACCTGGCACAAGCCACGAATAGCAAATAGTGAATAGTTTGCAAACAAGCCGCGGGCTAAAATTTGGTTGCATAAAGGATATTTTGTAGAAATCAGGATCAGTTTTCAAATGATTCTCAAACCGTAAAAAAAGCTACAGTCAGATAATTTATTCACAATGAATAATTAAACCTACTCTAGTAGGCATGCTGATGAGTGCTGAGATACTGGCATGTTTTTGTTTTGTTTGTTTTAAAAAAAAACAGCATATTGTCTCTATCATGGGGGAGCAGCTTTTTATGGGGAGTTAGGGCTCACTCTGCCGGTGACTGGCTTATGAAGGCCCCACCTGGAGGTAAGTGACTGCCCCAGATGGCTGATTAGTAGACAAGCACCTGGATCTAATAAAGGTTATCCACACTCATTTACAGGAAACTCCAAAGGGAGAAAAGAGGCTCCTGTGGAGAGGAGCTCATAGAGAAGCCTGAGCCAGTAGAGTGAGCCAGGGACCCTAGAAGCTGAGCTCTTCTGGGAGCCTCCTAGACAAGGTCTGTAGCCAGCAGGCATCAAAGACGGCCTGGTCTCAGCCAGTGGGCCTCCATACATTGGCTGCAAGCCCAGCCTGGCTAGGATCACTCATTGTCTCTGGAGAAGAGTCACAGTGGATGGACCTCCCCAGGCTCCAAAGAAGGACATTACCCTGGTAGGGGCAAGAGGCTTAACACCAGGGGCAGAAATTGTTAATAAATGAGACCCTTCACAAGGAGGTACTTTTTAGCACTTATCAACAAGCCTAAACAGATTGTTACCCTGGGCAAAGGGAAAATCAAGTAAGGGCTCATTTGCAAACTATGCCACAAGGTGGGAAAGCTGGGTCAGACTGGAATGATGAGTCCCATTTAATTTTGAGGAAAACCTATAACATTATATACATATAAAAAATACAAGGACACAGAGAGGTGGATAATGTAAAAAAAGTTTGAACTTTAGTCAAACTCAATAATTACAAAACAAAAATATCATTTAATTTGGAAAATTAAATATGTTTTTTTAAAAAGCTGTCCCTCTGTATTTCCTGGTTTCAGCAAGGACATGAAATGGAAATATACAACATAGGCTTCTGTAGTCAGTTCTTGGTGAAAGCACACAAATTCTTTAATTTCACCAGTTTGAAACAGACAATCTGAATAGACAAAGGATGGGGTGGGAATGTGACAACAAACAAGTGACTGGACAGTGAAATTAGCATACATCTTGTTAATGCCAAAATGTGTTTTATTTATTTATTAAATGGTATATTGCCTGTTTTTATTGCACATCTTAAAGGACAGAACTGTGTTTTTATAAGCCTTTGGAAGCAGTGTGTTTTTAATGTTGGGACTTGAAAATGAAGACCATGGCGGCATGGCAGACTGGGTCAGGAAGTGGGTTCTAGGTATAGAAGCATGGGTGTAGTTTGGGGGGTGGGATGGTGTTGCCCCCCAAACTGCAAGCCTTGGGCAGGCATGGAATTTGTCTCCCCACACACAGCCCCATTGGCCTGACCACCAGAGCAGTCTCCCAAAATATAGAAGTCAAACTATGCCTATTGCAGTAGAAGGCATGTAATGAAAGTAGGAGAAGAACATGAAGTGGCTTGGATAGGGTGAAAGGGGAGTGAGAAGAGCAGAAGGTAAGCAGGAGGTTAGTTGTATAGGTCCTTGAAGATAGGGATGAAGAGTTTCTTTTATATAGAATGTGTTGAGGTCTGGATATAGTCATAATAGTGGACTAGATAGCTGATTTTTGCAGCACTCTTTTGGATCAACTAAAGATGGTAACAAAACCTCCTCCTCTCTAGAAATGTAATACTCAAGGCGAGGGAGAACCTAGACCCGCACAAGGATTTTGGTGTTGGGAATGCAGAAGAGTATTTGGAGAAGGTGTGGAGGAAAATCCTCTGGATGTAGCCAGTGTATCAATGGATGAAGGGAATGAGAGAGAAGTCAAAATGACATCAAGGTTGCCCCCGAAGGAAAGACAGAATGAGTGAACTGATATCAATAATAGAGACGAGAGGAAGAGGAGAAAGATGTAAAGTTCAGTTTTGCTATTTTAAGTTTCAGTTGCTGTTGGGACATCCTGAAAGGAAAGTCATAGAGGAAATTGAAGAGTCAAGACTGAAAAGAGGTTGTGAGGTGGTCGTTGAATCCATGAGGCTGGATGAGGTTGCTGAGGGACAAGGTGCATCTCATTACGCTTGATCAAATGTGTTAAATAAGGTAGGCGCTTAAGGTCAGTTTGTAGTATCTATCCTTCTGTCTACTTACATGGATGCCATCATCACCATAACATCCGAGAAGTGAGCCTTTTGAAAAATGGGATGCATAAAATTAAGCCAGGTTACTTCAATCCTTCTCTTCGTATGCTAAAGCAATACTAACAAAAAGGAATAAAAAGTACAATCTTGTTAAATATTAGTAATATTTATTATTAATTTATATTGTACCAACAGTGTGGTGGGCGCTCTGAAGGCTGTTATGAAATACATTGTTACACATTTATTACTTGGAAGAGATGCCTTATGTTTACATTCCTATTCTGCAAATAACTGGATAATTACTTAACAGCAAAACTTCTAAAATTAATCCACTTCTTTAACTAAATGGGCTTAATCTACCAATATAAAAGGAAGCTAAAATAAACTAGGCTATTTTCTGTTGCCTACTAACTGGTATTGTATGTTATATTCCTGAGTGTGTAATAGTTGAGTTCTGCATATTGTTATGATTATTTATTATAATTGTATCTGATACAGTGCAGTCCTTTACTGAAGTACACAAGGCTTGCTGCCATCTGAACCCCAAGTAATACTGACTGGCTAGAGGATTCAGTTTATATATTTTATCTGAAACGCAGGGCCGGATTAACTCTCCCGTGGGCCCAGGATTATTAGATTTTGTGGGGCCCCTGTATCCAAGTCTTTTTCCTAATTTAAAACAAAATGATCACAAGTATGGCATCGAGGCTATTAACACTATACTAAACTTGCCTTTGAATTAACATAAAGCCGTTCTGTGGTTACATTTCAATCTTAAAATAAAACATGTAGAATATAGTTAAGTTAATTCAAAATAGCCTACTTCTTACCTTAGAACAGCTGTTATATTAGTTTCTTTCTGGGAGGGAGTTTAGGTGCAGGAGGGGGTTCTGACCTGGGCCAGGGGCTTGGGGTGCAGGAGGAGTGCGGGGTCTGGCAGGGAGTTTGGGTGCAGGAGGGGATTCTGACCTGGGGCAGGGGGTTGGGGTTCAGGAGGAGGTGTGAGGTGCAGGCTCCAACTAGGAGGCAGTTACCACAGGTGGCTCCCGGCCGTCAGCGCAGCAGGGCTCAGGCAGGCTGCATGCCTGCATGCCGTGGCCCCACACCGTTCCCAGAAACTGGGGGGGAGGGGGCAGTGTGTCTCCGTGCTCTGCCCGCACCTGCAAATGCCACCCCCACAGGTCCCATTGGCCAGGGGCAGCACATGGAGTCGCCTCCCCTCCCCACCCAGCCAGGGGCCACAGAGATGTGCCAACATCCAGCTGCTTCCGGGAGCAGTGTGGGGCCACGGCACGCATGCAGCCTGCCTAAGCCCTGCTGCACCGGGGGCCCTGGGCTGCAGTCCCTAAAGCGCCTGTGTTAATCTGGACCTGCTGAAATGCTTCTGTTTTGTTTGATATTTCTCTTTAAGTGTGTTAAGACTACAAAATCATGGTAATAATAAATATAATGTGTATTTATCAAGCTGTCAAATGACACGTTTTACTGCAATTCTTTCTGTCCCTGTCTACTACCTTTCCTATATTTTTCTCACTGCTCCAGTAAATGTTACCTATTTATTTCATGTTTGCGATGTTGTAGCCATGTCAGTCCCAGGATATTAGAGAGACAAGGTGGGTGAGGTAATATCTTTTATTGGACCAACTTCAAAATTTTGAATCCTTAAACTAATAAAACGAAGCAGAGAGCTTCTCTCCTACCTCCACCACTCCACTGGAGCTGCTGCCTGCTTCAAATATGTTTTAAAAGCAGGCTCTGTTATCTTAATCATGCTAATAGTCTGAGAAACAGCCTAATATTGTACCAGCATAATATTGATCTGCAAGTGTTATGTCCTATTGCAAATGCCACCTGATTCAATTACACTACATTTATAAGATGGTTTTAACATGGAAAATCTGAACTCAGAGTGGACATATTTAATGATATCATACTATACTTAACCAGGTCAGGGCCTGTTTATTGTCAAGTACCAGTCAGTGTTTACTACTCAATGTATCAGTCCCCTTCCATCTTTCAATATAAATTCATTCCACTGCGTTTCAGTCCAGGCGAAATGATATAAATTTTCATTAAAGAAAACACTGTATTATGACAGCACTAAATGAATCCTCTGAAATCACTTTTAAAATACTTTATTTCCTGCAGTTGGGTGGCTGTACGTATAAAAATACGTTCACTGACAAGAATGAAATATAGCTCATATCTATCTATCTATCTATCTGTTGTGGGCCCTTCAGGTAAATGGGGCCAAGTATTACTACTTTAATAAAAAAAGAAAACAAATTGACTAACCAGCATAGAATAACATAAAATCCATCAAAGTGGAAGATAATATTTTCCTGGAGTGATTCATATTCACACTTCCTTCTGTGAGACTTTCATACACAGTATATTTGGTGACATTGTGAAATGTCATTGAAGAAAAGGCAATCCAGTTTAGCCTTGAGCAAACATACAAGTAGTAGTAGAACAGTGCATATGCAAAGCCTTTTTCTTCTTCCAAAAGGGACCTTTTATTTATTTATTTAATAGCTTAGGCTAGTAAGGTACTGCATTATAAGAACTTGGTTAGCAAACATGTTGTGCAATCCAATGACTTGAATAACAAAATCCCCCGCAGAGTGTTTCAGAGCTAACTGCATTTGCACTCTGCAAGGAGATCAATGCTTCACCCTCATTGATTTTCTTCAGTTGCAGAACGAGAATTATGCACAATGTGAAACTGTATTCCCAGACTTATCCAATCTGATTTCCAAGGCAGCACTAAAAAGGCATGGTGCTGTACTGTAAACATAAGGTTACAAAAGTACAAGGTATCAAATTTGTACCTCTGCTAATGCTGCATGTTAAACAGAAGCCTAAGAATGTATGATGTGATCCAGCTTACAAAAATATTATATTGGTGATAAACAGATGGGGATGTGGTGTGGAGAAAGAGCTTCCAAATACTATAAATGTGCAGAGATCCAAAGTTAGAAATGGAAATGCCTTGCATAGATTCATTTAAATCCCAAGACATGTTAAAGTGTAGTATAGTTTTCCTTTCTAGGAGCCTTGAGATTTAGAGTAAAGTCATAAAAAGAAATAATTTCTTCTAAAACTTCAGAGTCAGAATGTAGTACATCTTCAGAACTTGAAATAACCTTGTAATTTACAATGTATGCCAGTTTTAAAAAAGTAGTAATTACAGTAAAATATATCAATGTAAAATGACAGCTGACAGTAGCTTCACTGTGATCTCCAATTTCCCCATGTGCCAACTTTGCACATAAGCCATGGAATATCATCAAATGCTGTTAATTTATAAATGTTCAAGCAAAGACAGGAGTGAATAAAATTAGGCTGGCTCAGAGTCTTCTTAACTAAACCTTACTAAGTAGTCCTGGTTGCTAAAAACAGCAAGGAGAGAGCAAGAAAAAACACTAGAGTCTGACCAAAAGAAATTCCTTGTTTCAACCTCTGCTTTCTGGATCAGATAGAGAAGTGGAAGCCATTCCTGGAACTTTAAAACTGCTTATGAAAACAGGGCTCTTCCTACAAAGGCAAGATAAGTGATTACACATCAGCCTTTCAAAGGAAACTTAGCCAGAAAATGATCTTTTTGCATGGGGCATACTCCATTATTTAAGATCACTGTCACATCTCTTTCTCTCTATTTACCCAAGGCTATCGCATATTTATTCATTCATACATACATACATACACAGAGTAGGACTCACTTTATGTAAAGCATGTCAGTAGGAAGAAGGAGGTTTTAGATTGTTTAAACCAAAGAGCCTTGGGTTGATACATATAGAGGATTAACAGCTTGTACTACTTAAATTTTAATGTATAAATTGGCTAAGTAGTGCCTTCCTGGAAAATAAAGGTGTTAGTTAAAAAGGAGTTGATTCTGTACAGAGCAGGGGTGCAGTATTGCATGTTTGAGCACAAAGTAAAAAGAGGTGAGCAAAACAGGAGAACCAAAGCTTGCATTAATGCAGCCACCAAATTACGAATGCTCAGAAGCAAGAGTAAGATGTAGCTAAGAGCCTTGTTTGCATGTTGCAGATCATGTTTAAGACTTCTCTCCTTGGGGTACGTCTTCACTTACATCCGGGTCCGGATGTAAGCAATCGATTTTCTGAGTTCGATTTATCGCGTCTGGTTAAGACGCGATAAATCGATCCCGGATCGATCCCGGAAGTGCCCCGGATCGATCCCGGAAGTGCTCGCCTTCGACGCTGGTACTCCAGCTCGGCGAGCGGAGTACGCAGCATCGACGGGGGAGCCTTCCTGCCGCGTCTGGACCGCGGTAACGTCGGACTAAGGTACTTCGAATTCAGCTACGTTATTAACGTAGCTGAATTTGCGTACCTTAGTCCGAAGTGGGGGGGTTAGTGTAGACCAGCCCTTGGACATGCCCATTTTAGTCCTTGCCCCCACCCTTTTTTATGTAGTGTTTTTATAAATAGAGAGCAATTAAACAAGGTGTTTGAGATTTCCTTCTAGTTAGTGCGGAGGACTACAATGGACTAGATACAATCGTGTATATGGTGCAGTCATGCCAGGGCCCATGAGGTTATGGGGGCCCAGCCAGATGGAGTGGCACTCTGGCATTTTACCTGGCACACATGGTCGCAATGCCACTCACTCAAATTTGGCCATCCCTCCATCAGACACAGCAGTGTCTGGCCCAAATTTGAGTGGTGGTGTGACTGGACGCACAGGGGTAGCAGTGCTGCTCAGGTTTGTCCCGGCCATCCCTCCATCATGACAGAGGGGCAACCAGACCAAACTGGTGTGGCACTGTGGATCCCATGCACCAGGTTGCAATGCCCCTCATCACTCAAATTTGGCCTGTGTTGTGTGAGTGTGGGGTAGGTGATGGGAGCAAGTGGAGTTGCTGGGCAGCTGGGATTGTGAGGCACCACCCTAGCCCAGGTGGAGAGTGGAGCACTTAGCTGGGAGGGGTGCCAGTCAGTGGCCAGAAAGGTTCCTGGGGCAGTGAGTGAGAGGCTGGCGAATGAGTTGTTGATGGACTATGGGGTGAGTAGAGAGTGTTGGTGTTGAGGGGTTGGGGTTGAGCATGTACTAAAGTCATTGTCTTCAAGTATATGCTTAAAGTTAAGTATGTGTTTAAGTGCTTTCCTGAATAGGGATGAACAGAAGTGCTTAAGTGCTTTTCCTGAAATGGACCCTGTAGCTCTGATCCAAAACTCACTGAAATCATTGGGAGTCTTTTCACTGACTTCCATGAGCTTTTGATCAAGCCCTACTCCCCACCCTCCCCCGCTGTAAAACACTTCTAAAGCCTATTTCTAAAACAACTTAAAGTCAGTATTAAAGTTGGATTTTAAAGCAGTGTACTGAAAATAATCTCATTTCTGGAAAAGTTATGTTTGTAGAATTTAGTATGCTTCATCTAAGTGAGAGTAGTCTAAATAAATATTGCAATGTAATTTGATAATGAATAAGTAGGAGTACGCAGAGAGAGAACTAACACCATTGTTTAACTTCAAAACTATGCTAATAAGTAGGGTGATAGACATGAAACTTGGAATAATGGAGCTGTTATTCTAGCCCAGTGGGGCTGTCTCATGAGACTCATAAGTGGATTTGCCATGCCATGACTAAACATAGCTCCAGTAGTGTATTTTGCATAGCCTAAAGTATCTTGTTGCAGCGTATCCTCACATTTATCAAACTAAATCACATTTAGAAGAAAATATATTCTTCCATTCGAGATAGGAGACAGCTGTGTATATTATTTGCATACTATTTGTTTGCCTGCATGTAAAATTGACGAATACTCTAGAAATAACCTGTTTGTGAAAGGGATTATATCAGCACAAGAGTTTTGTTAATCTTCGGTGTGCCTGTTAAAAATGAAAATTATCCTGCTAAGAGGAAAAACCATGAAGAATGCAAAATATGAACATAAATACACACACACGTTTGTTTGACCTGCAGTTTAAATATTCTTAGAGTCACACTCGGCATAATAAACGCCGTGTGGGATGAAGCCATCTATAGTTAGTCAACACTGAATACTCAGTGCATTTCATTTCTGTTTACAACACCCATACCCTAGCAATAGAAGATCAAATACTTTTGGTACTGGGCTGAATTTTTAAAAAGTACTTGATGTTTCCTGTGAATCTGCTCTCAGTTACAGCTCATTAAAGGGACTGGTCTACTGGTGATTCTGTAAATACAGACATAAGCTGAAAGGGCTGTTTTTAAAGCAGAAAGTACAAGATTGATGTTAAGTGATTTCCACTTCAGTCTATCTTATTTGCAGTTTTCAGTTCTGAAAGCATGTGGTTATGAAAGAAAGAAAGAAATGCAGAAATGTGCAGTGTCCAATTATCGGTTGGCCTTTTTCAGCACAGAACCATACAATTACAATTAAAACATGAAATGAGCCAGTATCAACTTCCATCTGTTCATAGTGGTGTGATTTTTAGGTAAAAATATGTTAAAATGAAGACTGATAAGCAAGAGGTTGCCATAGTGGTTTTACTTCCGATTACCGACAGTTAACTTTTCCATCTGGTTAAAAAAGAGGGGTATGGGGAGATGTCCCAAAGAAACCACTGACAATCTAGAATCTACTGACAAGTTTAAAATACTATGGGTGCATGCTCCACCCATACCGGTTATTCTATATATTAAGCCATCATTTGGATGAGCTATAAAACTAAAGTTCTAATCACTCGTGGTCATTAAAATCCCACAGCGTATTTCACATGAGTAGGCCTGGTAACCTCAGTGTCCTGGACGTATTCCAAGTCAGATACAATGAAAACTGTTACTAACAACTACAATTAGAGGCCGATCCTATTTTAGCTGTTATAACAGGTCAACGCAGGTTTCACTTTTCCTTGTTTCTTAGAATTTGTAATAAAATGTTTTCATTTATGTATTGTGCAACACTCAATCCTTTATACTTCCTATGGGCCATTGTGAATTGGAAGCACTGATCCAATGTTTCAGAGCTATGTTAGCCATTTATAGCTCCAAAGGCTCAAAATTCATGAGTCAGACCTCTACCATCATGAGATTTAAAAAAAAAAAAAAGTGTGGATTTTTTTTTTAAAGTAGCCATCTGATTTTTGAGTCTGTCGATCTATCTGACTCCTGTGTGATATTTTAAAATTGTTTGAGCAACTATTGTTATATTGCCTTACACCAGTTACCAAACCACTTCTTATCAACAAACAGACTGGCTTTCACCTGGATTGTACTGGACAGCTTCCAAATCTGACACAACATATCAAAGATGAATGTGAAAGGGGATTGATTATGGGAGTCAGGGCCGGCTCCAGGCACCAGCATTCCAAGCAGGTGCGTGGGGCGGCAATCTGCAAGGGGCGGCACTTCGTGTGTTTTTGCCCCCCCAAGCAGGGCGCCGAATTACCGCCGCGGACGGCGGGGGCAGTCCGTGTGCCGTTAGGGCAGCACGCGCGTTTCCACGGCGGTGGCAATTCGGCGGCAGCTTCTATATTCAGCTGCCCGCGGCGGCAATTTGGCGGCTTCTGTCTTCCAGCTGAAGACAGAAGCTGCCGCCGAATTGCCACCGCCGCGGAAACGCACGTGCCGCCCTAACAGCACACGGACTGCCCCCGCCGTCCGCGGCGGCAATTCGGCGCGCTGCTTGGGGCGGCAAAAACAGTAGAGCTGGCCCTGATGGGAGTGGTGTCAGTTGATCTCTGAGCTGCCTACAATACAGTCAATCATTATGAGCTCTGTGCCAAAGTACCAATGGTATCGAAGAGCTACCACCTCACAAAGCTAATATAGACCATGCTGGAGAACAGAAGATTCTTTGTGAACTTTTGTGGCAAATGGAGCTGCTAGTGATGACAGAAGAATGGCCTCCTTCGAACTAATGTCTTAGCATCTACATTACTCAACATCTACAAAAATGATCAGCCGAACTAGCTTAGCACAAGGTCCTTTATTGACACCGATGATCTGTGCATCATCACTGAGCACAAGGAGTCTGGCATATTGGAGAGTACTGTGGTGACTGCACTTAACAGCTTAGACAAGTATTCTGTAGTCAACCAACTATGTGCAAACCCAGTTCAGATGCAAGTCAGTGCATTTCATCTGAAAAACTGAGAGGCCAAATGTGAACTCAAAGCAGCTGGCTTGAGACAAAACTTTCTCATTCCATAATTCCTGCATGTCTCGGTGGTACTCTCAACCACACACTCTCACATCAAGAAAACTAAAGCCAGGGTTAGCATACGAAACAACAATCTCAGCAAGCTGGTTACATCAAAGTGGGATACAGACCCGTCCACTCGGTGATCAACAGCACTGGCACTTTGCTACTCATCTGCTGAATACACCTGTGCAGTGGTGGCATGATCCTCTCACACAAAGAAGCTAGACCCTGTACTTAACACCACAAGCCACTACAGTACAGGATGCCTTAAATCTACCCATGTCAACATCCTTGCAGTTATTGCTCCTCCTGATATACATTGAGAATTTGCTAGTAGAGTCGAGCTCACAAGGCAATGTACAGATCCAAGACATAAACTATATGATTTAGCACCAATGTTGAGTCAATTGAAGTCATGACAAAGTTTTCTTGCTACTGTTAAACCCCTAACATCGTCACACCAATATTGTCTTAATCAACTCCACACTGAAGTCGGCAGGTCTAGAGTCATGATGATCAACTAGCTACATCACTGGCCCCAATTCCTGTGACTGCAGCAGAAAGCCTCAAAATATGAAGCATCTCCTGCAATGCCAACTGCTTGAGCACAAATGCTCCTCCAGTGACCTGGCAGAGTGTAATAATTGCATGTGCACAAATGTGGCAGGAAACAGAATGAGGACATGAAAAGGAGGAGGAAGCTCCCCAAATTTGTGTGCAATCATTTCAGGTTCAAAGTTCAACTTTTAAATACAAGCGCGCACACACAAATACAGTCCAATCCAATGGCTGCTTGGATGGGGAACCCCACTTACCTTCTCTTATCCCCTGAGGTCTGTGGGTAGCTGCAATTATATTCCTCTCTATCCCCTTCCCTTAATACTATTATTTCCCCCTCCTCTTGCCATCTACTTTCTGCCTCATTCACATTCAACCTTCATGCTGGCCCACACTATCTAGTTCACCCATATACATGTTCTCTATGTTCAACTGCCCTCCATATTTTCTCCACCCTTTCCCCACAAGTTTCTTACTCCTCATATTCTTCTTCTTTGTCACCCCATTCCTTTGCACTACTTAATCTCCTCTTGCATCTCTTATTCCCTTTCCTACTTCCCACTTCATTGCCCCCTCAATATTCTCCCCACATTTCCTTGATATCTCCTCCGCCTCCTTCCTGCATGCCTCATTCATTTGTTACCCTCAGTCTCCTCTGGCCTTCACCCCATAATTATCCTAGCCTACATCCCCTCAGTCTTACTCTTGCTCTCCACATTCCCCTTCATTCCCCAGTTCCCATTACTCCCCATAGTTTCCCATCTAGTCTCCTAACCATAGGACAAGGGGTAGCTATCTTCCCTAAGAGCTGCCTGGATTTAATCCCATGGAAAATAAAGGGGGGGGGGGGATTGTGGCCATTTTTTTTTTCATGTGTGCAGCTATAGGGAAATGACAGTCCTCTTGACTGAGGCTGCTTGATGGCTTCAGACCCACTGATTGTAACAGGAAAGATTTTGACTAAGGGTAACATTTGCATGTTTGATAGCAGAAATCAGGAGATCACAGGAAATTTTAAAAACATTGCAAGACGTGCAATTAAATTGTGAGAGCTGGCACTTCTGTCTTTGATTCTTAATCATTTGGGGGTAATCAAAAACCTTTGTATTTTGTCCGTCTTATCAAGATGCTTATATATATTGCATTATGTATGGCAAACAGGTCAGCAGGTGTATAAATTACACAGGTCATTTATAATGCGAAACATTCTTAGGGACTGAGAATTTAATGGTCAGTACAATCATGATTAGTAGGTGGCTATAAGTACAGATTTGAGAGTAATTATATTCTCTTTATCTCAGTTCCCTTTGTAGTTTCATTAAATACATTGTTCTTCATTTAGTATCCTAGGGCCCCAGGCCTAATATTACACTGATTTAGGCATACGCATAAATCCTTCAAGGCTCAGGCCCTAAACTGTTATGTATTATTGTGCTGTACCATTTTGCCCAAAAGTGGTTGTATTTCAGTGAGGCGGGAAGTGATCATTATATGTAGTTTGTGATCTTGATATTCAAAACATGAAAAGCCAAAAATGTGAGCGCAATTGCAAATGTAATTTGTACACAATTATTGTGGTTGCACATGCAGATCAATTATTCATATGTGGAAATGTCAGGTAAGGTATCTAACAACGAAAAGGAAAACTGGTTATCTATCTCCAGCTCATCTGAATACCAGATTAATGAAGCTAGGCCAACTACTCAAATGCCTTTAGATAAGAGCTAATTTTCATGATTTCTGTCCACTCTTTCTGTCTTCATTATTTCTGTCTTCCCTTTTATACCATTATCTATTTATTGTAACTGAACCTATTTTCAGACCACTTCATTAAATTCCCTGTACAGTTATAAAATAAAATAAATATCTTTAATTTCCTCACAAAAACAGGGAAGTATATATTAAATAGTACGTACCTAAACTACAGTATTTGAAGAAATAGCTCATAATCATTACAAGCTTTCTTCTTTTAATGCATGAATGTCCTGATTATAAAATGGTACCAATACTTCATGCTTCTAAATTATAACTCAATACCTATATTTTATTATCACTAATCACAGTGATACAAGTATTATTTGGCTTGAAAAGGCAGAGGAATAGCTTCTGACTAGTTTTAGTTATCTCCAATCTCTGGGATTATCTGAGGAAATGATTGGACATAGGGAAACTCCAAGGTTCTCCAGTCACAGTGCCCTTTAATTCAAACATCATCATTGGCATCCAGGAAACAATGCTGTCCTTTAGACTCTAGAGCTTAAAAATGCTCAATCTATTAAACTGAAACATGTATAAAGTCCAAGATGAAATTGTTACTTTTATTTATTTAGCTCAATGTGCTGTGCAAATCAGTAGCTTTCAATTTAAAAAAAAAAAACCCACTGTAAATAAACATGCCAAATAGCATTAAGAACCTCTAAATTCTTCTACCCTATAAATCTCACCAAATCAACCTCTCTTAAAACCTTAAAAATTCAAAGACTACAGGATTGAGGGCCCATTCCTGCAAACATACCATACGTAGTGCTAGCTCAGTTTAACAATTCAGGGTAGAATGTATTATGCCCATTAGTGAGTGTTATCATAAGATGCCCCGTACACTATGCATCAAATTATGCCAAAAATATGTGACAAATCCTTGTGTTTTGTGCAGCAGAGCTACATGAATTCTGAGGTAAGTGGGAATTATATGACAATATAATACAATAGATAGAATACAAAATTCTACAATAAACTTCAGTTATATTTAAATATTTCTAAAAATGCACATTGTGAAAATACGTGACCAGTTCAGTTATTTATTTTCATGGTAGAGCTTATCAGGACTATACAGGAGAGAAGACTTCTTGGACTCTCTGGTTGGCTGGGGAGCAGACAGCATGCAGCAGAATCAGAAACTGAAGGGGACTGAAACAAGGACTTGTGGGGGCCAGGAGGCTTATAGGAGGATGCAGAAGAGCTCTCCTCCTGTGGTGTTTAGGAGGTCTTTGTGGCACTGCCTCTTCCTAGAAACCTTGCTTCCAACAAGACAGCTCTTCAGCCTTTCTTGCCTCCTACCTGTGGCTCTGGTAGCAGGTGGCTCTTATCTTTACTGCTGTCCTAATCTTGTAAGAACAATATTTTGTTGCCTGCTGCTTTAAGGAGAGCATAGAAGGAAGGCAAAATGACAAACAGAGATGCTGAGGAGCTGGAAGATGGCATGAAAGTGGCCACTTCGGTGGACTTACGAAGTGCAAAAAGAGATTTATATGACATCTTGCCAAAAAGATCAATTATGTGGCCATTAGTATGGCTGCAAAATCACATTATCTGAGGAGTAGCAGCCGTGTTTGTCTGTATCCGCAAAAAGAACAGGAGTACTTGTGGCACCTTAGAGACTATCTGAGGATGCTGTCTTTAAACAGATCACATTAATAATAACTGAAGAATATGATACATTTTGTTCCCGCATATTGTATGGGGAAGTGGAGAAGGGAGCGTAGGGGGAAGAGAGGGCTAGTCTTAGGCCTGGTCTACACTACAACTTTAATTCGGATTTAGCTGCCTTAATTCGAATTAACGCTTGACCCGTCCACACAACGAAGCCATTTAATTCGAATTAAAGAGCCCTTTAATTCGATTTCTGTACTCCTCCTCGACGAGAGGAGTAGCGTCAAAATCGGTATTGTTAATCCGAATTAAGGTTAGTGTGGCCGCAATTCGATGTTATTGGCAATTAGATGTTATTGGCTACCCACAATGCAACGCTCTGGAAATCGATGCTACTACAGTAGCTTGGACGCACACCACCGAATTAATGGTGCCTAGTGTGGCCGAATACATTCCAATTTATAAAATCGGTTTCCTAAATTCGAATTATATAAATTCGGATTAATCCTGTAGTGTAGACATACTCTCACATACATTGGCATAGCAATGTTAAGGGAGAAAAATACACACATTTTCAAGTTTGTTCCTGCATTGAAGAGGAAGCCCACTATCATGTGCTGTGGAGCCATTCAGATTAAACTTGTATTTAGCTTGTAACACCAATTTTTCTGTTTAAAGTTCTTTCTGTGAAGCTGCATTAGATGAAATAGTGTTGTGGCTCTGGAGAGATTCATTGAAATTTAAGGTTGCTCCTGGATGGACAAAAAACAGAACGTTCCCATTTAATATATCTTACCTCTCAGCTTCACATCAAAAAGCATGCTGTGCCACAGTGAATATTTTGATCTCTCAGGACTTTCTTCACATCCAGAAAAACAGTGACCTCTTTGAATCTCTAAACTGCAGTCTGGGTAAAAACGAAATGAACATGGAGTTGCATTTAATTTCTCATCTCTGGCTAATCTTAACATTTTACCATAAGCTCAATGTGCAGTTCCTTGCAGAATCATTTTGAGTAGAACTTCAGAATAGTTTTCTGCATCTGCTCCTTCCATTCCCTCCAGCAGGGCTACAAGCCTGACATTTTTTCACTAGGAACTGTTCTCAAGAGCATCTACCATGTCCTGGGAGGAGAAAGCATCTTTAAATAGTTTTTAGGCTGATAGATTGTAATATCTGCGTACAGTGCCAAGTATTTCTCCGTCATGTCGATTAGATTTACCATACATTTTAGCAGCTTGCTTCAGCAGTGCTAGAATGTTCTGGGTATTGTTTGTAGTTTCTTTAGTGTATTTCTTTCCTTCCCTAATTGCTTTTATGACTTTTCTGATTGCTGTAATTTGCGAGGATTCTTCAAGGTTCAGCCAGAGACAAGTTGAGGCTTTGGATTCTGTGTCCAATATTGGAGTTTCTGCTATTTGGGGGTAACCTGCTGAATAAGAATCTGGTAAAAGACTGTTTAATCTATCCTCTACCCCTGTTTCCTTGCATGATACCATATAGTTTAATGTGAATGGATTTTAAATGCAGTCATTCCTAGCCTTTTTTATGTTCCATATGTGCCCAAAAAATCCACTCACTCAACCTTCACCAAACACTGCTCTCTCTGATCCCTCCGTCACTGAATTCCTCTTTTCTGGCAATCATCACATCCCCTTTGGCATTACCTGCTTGCCTCCTGCACCTCGCCCTGCCACCCAATCTTCTGTGACTTCCCATTCATCAATGTCTGTTATTCATCTGTCTCCTGCCACCCTCCCCTCCTAGCCCACTCTTCCACTGACACAATAGTCGACTCCCTCCATGCCATGCTCTCTGGCACCCTTGATTCCTTTGCTCTGCCCACTCTCCACAAGCTCTGTCATAATAGCCAATTAAGTTTACCTGCTTGGAGGCTTAAGGTATCTACATATATTTCTAGTATCGCACTTCAAGCCTAAGAACTGGCACTGTTTGGAGATCTGTACTGAAAACTGAGGCTAAGGTGTAAACAGAAATGGCCTGGGAATTTTGAAAAACGTGTTTACCAGAAGTTTGCACTCTGAGCAATTCAGAGTACATTTCAGCTGAAAATATAAGATGCTGCCCATTACTGTATTACCCTCATGCAGAAGGAGGAAAGTACGAACATCATGAATGGTTTACATTACTTTGCATAACTTGCCACACAACCTTTGTTTAACATTCAAGTAAGATTACCCAGATAAAGAAAGAAGGCAAGAGAGAGAAAAACTTACGCAATCTATGGTTAAAGCAATCTAAAGGTCAAAATTGTAATATTAAATAAATCTTACATGATTTTATACACCCTAATTTATTGTCTATGTGCAACTGACATTTTAGCTTTTGGTTTAATACCAAGCACTTCAAAGTATTCTTGTAGAAGAATGGTTGATAACCCTCTTACACAGTATAATTGGAATTCTGTGTGTTAGAACATTTGGTTTCTGAAAGATTTTTGAAAATGTTAATAGCTGTCTTTTAAAATGGTGTAAGTGTGAAATGCTATGAAAAGCAAAGGTTTAAATGTCACTCTGTCTATAATTTTCATATTGTAAAAACTAAATAAGTTTTTTTTAAATAAAAAAAACCTGAAGGCCTGCTGCAAGTTTGAAGATATAAGCTAGCTCATTATTATTATTTAAAAAAAAAAAGAACAGATGTGACAGGCTTTAGACTTGTTCTGCTAAAATTTACATTCGAACATTTAACTGGATGACAGTGGTAGTGGTGCAGATTCCTCCTATTTCCTCACACATGTGACTGGAGTGTGACTAATTCACCAAAAAAAGCATGCACCCGATGAGTCTTCCAGACCTCATCACCTTTCTCATCAGAAGTATTTTTCCTTCATGACTCCACGGGCACTCAGGCTGAAGAGTTATGCAGGCTTTCTCTGGGTCAAGCATGTTTTACTGCCATATATTAAGAAGGAGCCTGTAGAACTATGTCAACATGCAAGCATAAGATTTTGTTTGGTTAGTTTCTTTTAATATTTATCTGGACTAGAGAAGAACAGATACTTTCAGTTCCAGTGCAGAGATCTTTTGCAATCCTTTTACTTCCTGGATTATTCCATGCATTCTTTTGCATGCAGTTTTTGATAGTCTATCGACTAAGGGTATGTCTACACCCAGCCGCTAGTTCGGCGGCTGGGAATCGAAGTTCTGGGTTCGACTTATCGCGTCTTGTCTGGACGCGATAAGTCGAACCAGGAAGTGATCGCCGTCGATTGCGGTACTCCAGCTAGACAAGAGGAGTACCGCGGCGTCGACGGGGGAGCCTGCCTGCCGCGTGTGGACCGAGGTAAGTTCGAACTAAGGTACTTCGAACTTCAGCTACGTTCGAATTGGGGGGTAAGTGTAGACCAAGCCTAAGAAATAGTCCATCAAAAGAAGCAATAGAACAAAAATGATCATATTACAGGAGGTGGTAACAGCAAAAACATGTTCTTTTTGTATTCTCCTTTATCTATTATTATTAAATATAATTTAGGGATAAAAGTTAGCTTTAGAGGATTACTGTCTCAACACTTTCTTTACCATTAACAAGGGTATCGGTTTATCATGAGACCTGCCTAAATCAAAGGGATGAGAATGTTTACCAGAGCAAAAATATGGTGTAAAAAGCGGGTTACGTAAACAACAAGATTGCCAAGAATGCCTTGTCCTCACATGTTGGTTTTAGGGAGCTAAAACAATTTTTCCCTGATCTACTGTAACAATAAAGATTTACTTCAAGCAAAACAAGATAAGATAATATTTCTATGTGCAAAAGGAAAGCATTCTTGTAAGTCATATTGTAAACTTTGTGACTACTCAGTCCCCCCCAAATTGTTTTCTTTAACAAATTTGTTTACCAGGTTCATAGTAAAGAGCTTCTGGCTAGAGAAGGATTTCCCAAACTTTGTCATTCACAGAGCATCCCTCTCCCAAGCCCAGAAAAAAAAATTAGTGTAGAAGGAACAGTTTTTCCTACATGAAGCACCTACCACGCATGACCCAGGAGACTGTGCACCTATGCAAGGGATTCTAGACCCTATACTTCAGCTCACTACTGCAGCAGAGATGCTGCTTGGGTGGTAAGAAGTCAGTGGGAACTTCCCTTCCAGAGAAGGGAGGAAGGACCCTCCTCTAATGTACCCCTGTGATGGGCGCTCAGCCTCTTTGGGCGGGAAAGAGGTGTGTAGGCCAGGGTTGGAGGTGGGAGTGAATCAGAGGAGAATGCAAAGGATGGATTTACTGACTGCTCCTATGTGTAGATTTCCAGTACTAAATGCTAGCTTGCTTTTATGTTTATTTTGGCAACATAGGTGTCTGATTCACTATTCTCTGCTAGGCAGTATGTAAAACAGATGTGTTTATTTAGATATTAGTGAGAGAAATTAAAACAACAATCTTAGAAACAGGGCAAGAATTAGTTCAAGAGAAAAACAGAAGATTATTTTTGCTTGATAATGTCAAGGGCAAGTGGGGGAACCAATGCATTGTCAAATGTCCTGTCTTCTGTTGGCTGTGGGGAGTGGGGGAACAAACAATAAAAACCAGACACAGGGTAGTTATATCACTAGAAAAGCCAAATTCAGTATTTGGTGTTTTGTCAAAATGAAAGCTAAAGTATGGCTAACTTGAGTCTATATCTTGCTGACATCAATGAGACTTTTGTCAAGGCCCAATGAGTAGGCAGAAAGACCAGAGAGTTTTGTTTTCTCCCAGGAACATACAGGACATCACGGTAGCAGTTATTAGAAATTTATTCCTTTATTAGGGTAGCTGTTAATAAAAGTCTTGTACTTTAAAATATTTTTTATTTGCTGCACAAAATGTTTAACATTTGTACATTTGTATTCATACATTCATTCCAGGAAGTTACAACATACTGAAAATGCCATATTGTGTATCTTTAAAGATTCTCATATGTCTTATCTAACCGTCCATTACCTCCTTTAAAAAGAATTACAATATATTCTATCAAGAACATAAAAGACACCAGCTGGTACCAAATTTCATATTTTCAATAACAATGGAAAACCTTAATCACCTTTAGAGTCCAATGAGGCCAATGTGAATGTACTGTAAATGTTAGCTAAGTATTTAATGTTAACAAAGAACAGTTTATAACCTGATGAATTTTTTTGTGGTGACATTTCTCAATCTTCATTTTTTTCCTTTAATTTCTATCTTTTCACTCAAAGAAGATCATAGAGTGACCTTGAAATCTGCACTGGCATTTTCCCGGCAGAAAAAGAAGCTCTTGTTTCTCATTTGCAAAAATGAATAACAATTTGATCATTCTTAAACTTCTAAAAGGTTAATTATGCTCTCTCTATGAGCACTGAATAAAAACCTGCTTTATCTCTGCCCAAATGAAACCCACAGGGCTCCCGTTCCTTGTACTCTGCCTGGAGACCAAATCCTGCAAGCTGTCAATTAACTCCTATCAGCTCATAGATCTGTGTGAGCTGCAGTTGATTTTCTCATCCAAAAACTATGACAGCTCTCATTTGCTGGAGCTGTCGGGTGACTTAAAAATGTTTGCAACAGGAAAGTGTTATCTGGCTGTGAGCTTTGTGGACAGAAAAGCAAAGACAGAGAGAGTGGCAGAAGAGGCCCTGGATTAGAGACAGTTCGTTCTTAGCGCTAAGATTTCCATCTGGTTGCAGAACCCCGTTTGAACTCAAGTTGCATGTTTCAAACAATAATAGAAACTGAAACATTATGTGCTACAAAGAAGATTCCACAAGTTAGGTGCCTTTTTAATAGCTCTGCATAATAACAGTCAGTCACCTATGAGACAAGGCTGTCAAGCCATCGAATTAGTAGAACAGAAACGTCAGCATTAAATATTACCCCAGCTGCTATTAGTTCCTTGACCATAGAATAGTTCTTTACTTCTTAAGTCAGAAATGGTAAACTTAAAAAGGAAGACTGAGATGCTGCAAAAACAGCATTTCATTTTTACCCTAGAAAAGTATTATTTTCAAATGAAAGGAATAAGAAAAAGTGAAAAAAAACTGCACTGACTGGTGAGTGATCGCCACATTTTCCCCCTGTTTGTTTTGTATGTACAATGTAGCACCTGAGCTTGTTTACTGAAGAACAGATACAGCTCTCAATGGGAGTGGTGAGATTTTTCTGCATGCCTTAGAAATCGGAGCATTAGTAATTCATTTTAGATATATACTTTACAAATATATGGTCTTGCAGTTCAGACATGTGACAGGAGATCTGGGTTTGGTTCCTAGCTCTTTCACAGACTTCCTGGTTGACTTTAGGAAGGTCCTGTATGCAGTGTTGTTGTAGCCATGTCAGTCCCAAGATTTTAGCGAGACAAGGTGGGTGAGGTAATATCTTTTATTGGACCAACTGCTGTTGGTGAGAGAGACAAGCTTTCGAGCTACACAGAGCTCTTCTTCAGGTCTGGGAAAGGTACTCCGAGTGTCACAACTAAGGGCACGTCTACACTGGCAAAGTTACAGCACCGGCAGTTATAGTGCCGCTCAGAGACTGCAGAAGGAAAACCGCTGTTGTGTGTTCACACTGACAGCTGCTGGCGCAATAGCGTGTTCACACTTGCAGCACTTGCAACGCTATTAGGAGCGATGCACTCTGGGCAGCTATCCCACAGAGCATCTCTTTCTCTTTTGCCGCTAAGACTTGTGGGAAGGTGGAGGGGGTTGCGGGGCATCCTGGGTCCTGTCCCAATGCCCCATGATGCATTGCTTCGCATCCCAGCAGTCTCTGTGCTTCCGTCTGCATTTGGCACCATCTTTCAACAGTTTGTGTACTGCGCGCCCTGCCTCTTTCGTGCTGCAGGAATGGATCCCAAACTGCTGACTAGTATGCTGCTCGCTCTGACCAACACGTCACGAGTGGCGGTGGAGTTATTCCTTAAACTACAAAGGCAAGAGGAGTATGACATTGATTTTGCCATGCATAGTAGCTATGACACGAGATTGCTTGTGGCATTCATGAAGGTGCTGACCACAGTGGAAAGCCACATTTGGGCTCGGGAAACAAGCACCGAGTGGTGGGATCATATTGTGATGCACGTCTGGGATGACGAGCCATGGCTGCAGAACTTTCAGATGAGGAAAGCCACATTCATGGGACTGTGTGATGAGCTCGCCCCAGCCCTGCAGCGCAAAGACATTAGAATGAGAGCTGCCCTGTCATCGGAGAAGCGTGTGGCGATTGCACTGTGGAAGCTGGCTATTCCAGACTGCTACTGATCAGTCACTAACCAGTTCGGAGTGGGAAAGTCGACCGTTGGAGTCATGTTGATGGAAGTTGCAGGGCCATTAATTGCATCCTGCTTCGAAAGATTGTGACTCTGGGCAGTGTGCGTGACATTGTGGATGGCTTTGCACAAATGGGCTTTCCTAACTGCAGAGGAGCGATAGATGGCACGCACATTCCAATTCTGGCACCAGACCACCTAACCACCAAGTACATTAATCACAAGGGGTATTTCTCAATGGTTCTCCAGGTGCTTGTGGATCACTGTGGGCGTTTCACAGACATTAACGCAGGCTGCTCCGGATAGGTACATGATGCATGCATCTTTCGGAACACAGGCCAGTTCCGTTCTGGCCCCTATGTGGCTTGCCTATGTGCAGCAATGGTCCCCCTTTCCCACCCTCCACCCCCGTGACGGCACAGTGGCACGGGAAAGTTACCGTTAATGGCAGGGCCGGCTCCAGGCACCAGCCCACCAAGCATATGCTTGGGGCGGCGCCTAGAGGGGGGCGGCGCGGGGGTGCTCCGGCCCGAGAGCGGGGCACGACTGGGCTCGCCGGCCGCCGGGGAGAGCGGAGCCGCAGCGGGCTCACTGCCCTCCCCCGGCGCTCCGGCCGGTCGGGGAGAGCGGGGCCCCGGCCGGGCTCTCCGCCCTCCCCCCGGCGCTCCGGCTCGTCGGGGATTGTGGCTCCCGGCCGGGCTCGGCGCCCTCCCCTGCCGCAATGGGGGAGGGAGGGAGAGGGGCGGCCGGTGGCTTTTTTGCCTAGGGCGGCAAAAAAGCCAGAGCCGGCCCTGGTTAATGGGGCAAGAAACAAAGCAGCTATGCCGAGGAACCTGCGGCAGCGGATTGCCCAGTATCTCCATGAGAGTTTCCTGGAGATCTAGATTCCTGTGAAGTGAGGGAGTCTATCAACAGCCTGTTCCGCCACTCAGACTTGTCATGCGGTGGAAGACAAGCCTGCTTTCTGCAACCCTCCTGCCCCCAACAACTCACTTCAGCAATTCACAAAATTAGATCCACTTACCAGGGGCCTCCTCTCCTGTTTGCTCTTCGCCAAGATCCGACAACTGTGACTGGCTAGGCTCCTCCAGGGTAGAAAAGTGCTCCTGGCTGCATGCATCCCTGGTCTCTGAGTCATCCTCTGCCTCTTGGTCCCCCTCCCCGTCTTCGTCCAAGATTTCCTCCTCCTGGCTCGGTCCACTCTCGACTGGCACGTGAGCCAACAAAGTATCCACAGGGGCCTTCGAGGTGGGGGTCGCCCTTGAGTATCACGTCCAGCTCTTTGTAGAACTGGCAGCTCATGGGCGCAGCACCGGAGCAGCGGTTTGCCTCTTGCGCCTTGTGGTAGGCATTCCGCAGCTCCTTCACTTTTACCCTACACTGCAGTGTGTCCCGGTCATGGCCCCTTTCTATCATGCATCGTGAAATCTGTTCGTAGGCATCATAATTCCTACAGTTGGAGCGCAGCTAGGACTGCACTGCTTCCTCTCTCCAAATGCTGATGAGGTCCAGCAGCTCAGCATTGCTCCAAGCGGGGGATCGCCTGGTGCATGGAGTGGGCATGGCCACCTGGAAAAATGTGCTGAGGCCACTGCACACATCACTGAGCAAACAGGAAGGGGACTTTCAAATTTGCAAAGTAATGTACAGGGTGGGGATGATGGTTGGTCATCTGAGGGCAGGGCAGGAGAGTTCAAACCGATGACCAGAGAGGTGAGAACAGGCATTGTGGGACACTTCCCGGAGGTCAATCGCAGCGCTGTAATTGCCACGGTGTCTACACTGGCACCGCAGTGCTGTAGCTCCGCCACAGAAAACTGTACGCCTCTCGACGGGGTGGGGGTTTTTTAGAGCGCTAAAACTGCACAGTTTCTGCGCTCTAAGTGGCTTGGCAGTGTGTACACCTCGGGAGTTACAGCACAGAAAGCTGCTTTACTGCGCAAAAACTTGCCAGTGTAGACAGGACCTAAATAGAAGGTGAAACAGATTGTTTAACATAAGTAGTTAGCACATATTCTAAGGCTAATGAAGTAGCCCATTAACACCCCTGTAGTCATAGGATAAAAGGGGGTTACTCTGTTACAGATTGTTGTAATACGCCATACTCTCAGTGTCTTTATTAAGACCATGATTTTTAGTGTCTAGTAAAGTCATGAATTTAGGCTCCCAGGCTCATCTTTTGAGAGTGCTGTGTAGGTTTCCTTTGAGAATGAGGACTGATAGGTTAGATACGGCTCAATCGCTTTGTCAAAAGTGTTCACCCATGGGTGATATGGTGTGATATTGGGGTGATATTGTCTCCTGGGAAAGTCTTTCAGTCTGTCTCTGTGCCTGTGCTTCATCTATAAAATAATAGTACTTGCTTTTTGGAGCTGGTCAAAAAAATCAGGATTAAATGTTTGTGAAAATGCTGTGAATTGTGAATTTCAAAATGTTTCCACCAGATCTTTAGCTGCTCAAAAAACAGGACAAAATTTCCATGAAATTGTTCACCCATTGTCATACCCAGGGTACAATCCAGACTAATGAGTAGCTGTGTCACCGCTGCTTTGCTGCTGGAGCCTCCAGTCTGGACTGCTCACAAACAGCCTACAGCTTCTAAGTCACTCCCACCTATGTCTGTGTGTACACTGCAGCCAACCAGCCACACCTTGGCTCTTATCAGCCTGAGTTGTATTGCAGGGTGACCCCAGCATACCCCCAGTCCTAGATTCTCATGCCCCCCCCCCGAAATGTCTGTACAGTGAATCAATGGGTAGAGAGAGGAGGGGTGCCTTGGGGTGTCTGCCTCTTCTTTTTATAGTCTGGTCCCCCCTTTGAGAAGCATTTCCAGCTGGGAGCAAGGCGGTCTGTGTGGAAGGGAACTCCATGCTGTTTCTTTGTTGAGATGTAGATTCTTTGCCCCTGCCCCTTTTCCTGCCAAAGAATGGCCATTTAGCAGGTAATGGTCCATCAGCCTTGTTTATACCTAGCTGAGGCCTCAGCTTGCCCTTTGTCTCTGAGGAGCCAATTTGGGCACTCCCCAGACTTCTCTGGAAAACATACTTTTGATCATAATCTCAGTTTATGTTTATAACTTCACATGTACTGCTGCTATGTGCATTTTGACATGATATTATTGATCAGCAACTTGAGTTTTTAAATGACATCTCACAAGGCACAATTTGTAGAAAGATTATGACAATAGTCTTTAGGCTGTGCACACGGGTACATTCTCTCATACCCATAAAGGCGCGTAATTTGAAATGTCAACAAAAATTAATCCTAATTACAAATTTCAAAAAATTCTGACCAGCCCTGCTTAGTTCCTCTCTCATGTCAATTTAGATTGTAAGCACTTTGGAGTAAGGACTGTCTCTTACAATGTATTTGTATAGCATCTAGTATAATGGGGTTTTGAGCTCAGCTGAGGATGTTAAGGGCTATCATAATTCAAAGAATAATATAACCAGGAAGATTTACTTGTGAAAAATAAGATACGAGGGTAAATTAAATGGTTGAACTAAAGAGCTAAAAGTAAAATGAATTCCTGATTTGTATGATGCGTGCCCCTATTGCCTTCTTCTTTTTCTCATCATTTCCTGATTTTTCCAAAATGCATCGTTCCCAAAATACCCCAAAAGATGTCCCAAAATGCATCATTCTTGATTTCAACATCAGTTGAAGGGCTCAACATCTTTCAGAACTGTATCTTGTGTCACTGATACTCTGAGTTGCCTTAGACTTTTGGTGTGAAATCCTGGCTCCTTTGAAGTCAATAGTAAAACTCCCATTGATGTCCAAGGGGTCAGGATTTCACCCCAGTATCAGTGATGTCAATGAATGGGTGGATTCTGGGTTAATTTTGCCGAAGCAGTGCCAATTGGTTTAACAGAGGGGGGAAATAATTTTAAATAAAGGCAGCTCAAAAATTTGTGAAGATCTGAATCCTCCATCCTACCAGCAGCCTGATTATTTGACACTTAAAGTTAGTATAACTCCTCTGATTTTTCAACAGTAATATAATTAGCAAGATGGTACACGATTGATTTTTTGACAAGCCTCTGAAATATGTTACTATACAGCATATTAAAAAGGTCTCCGTGAGTCTTTGTCTCCCAGTTCATTAAGTAGCAGATCAAACACCTATGAGTATATTGCCGAATATCTGTTATTTATATAGCAATATTCCTCCACCATTGTAAGAAGACCTAATGAAGACTGCAACTTCACAATGATTTAATTAAATTTCAAATACACCTAGAATCTTTAATGAAAAGTATATAGTTTTAAAGCATCCTAATTGTGCTGTCAAGACCACCTGATACAGTGTGAGAAATAGAAAATCTACTAGGCTATTATTTAGATATTATTAATATGTATGAAACTGATTCATGATTGTTTAAGTTAATTTCTTGCTCATTATGGACTACACTAGAAACTGAAGTCTTGTGCTTACCCATGAAGCAGTATACCTGAAGAGTTTTGAAAAGTTCCAAATGGAATAGAATAAGGCTTGTGTAACTGTGCCTCAGTGGGCCATAACTGAGAGTGCCAAATTCAGGACAAACTGCTGAGAAATAGGGCAGATACACCCCAAGACTGGTGGCTAATCCCCCATGGGACATACCAAACCAGCAACAAAAGTAAACTTTTGTTTCACCACACTGTCTAACAAGAAGTCATAAAAGCAGTCCTTGTATTACCACCGAAAACACTAGACTTAGATATGAGTGGTTTTTTTGAAACCAGTCTCTTCAAATAAAAGGTTCTTCTGATCCCAAAGGGCCAGCCACACACCCAGGTCAATATATAACTTAGATCTTACCCAAAAATCATGCTGATGCCAATCCTTTAGTATCTAAAATCTAAAGGTTTATTCATAAAAAGAAAGAAAGGTGAGAGTTACAATTGGTTAAAGGAATCAAATACATACAGTAATTGCAAAGTTCTTGGTTCAGGCTTGTAGCAGTGATGGAATAAACTGCTGGCTTGTTAAGTCTCTGGTTGCTTCCAAATCATTGGAAGGACCTCAGTCCCTTGGTTAGAATGCTCCCATTAGTATAAGTCCATAGTCCAGAGGTTTGAGCAGAAAAGAGGCAAAATTGAGGTGTTTCCAGGGCCTTTTATATCTTCTGCCATGTGGAAAGAATCCCATTGTTCTTACTGTGGAAAATTACAGTAAACAAGATGGTGTTTGGAGTCACATGGGCAAGACGCATGTCCATGCATAATTTTGCTTAGTCACAGCAGGAAATTGGTCCTGCTTTGAGCAGTGGGTTGGACTAGATGACCTCCTGAGGTCCCTTCCAACCCTGATATTCTATGATTCTATGATTCTAAATCATTACCTATACTCCTGACAGTACATTTGCAGGACAGTCCATTAAGTGTAGATGGGTGTCTCGCATAGTCCATTGTCAGTTAAGTGTTTCTTGATGAGCCACTTAATTTGAATAGACCCTCCAAGACGTGCAGGCTAAATACCGTGTGGGCATTACCCCAGAGCAAACATTTGAAATCTAGGTGTAGAGCCAATACTCATAACTTCAAATCAAAAATGATAAATGCATACAAATAGCATAATCATATTAAATCATAACCTTTCCATAGACATCTTATATCCCACATTTTGTACAAGATTTGTTGCAATTATATAACAGTGGTTGCAACAATTATCTATTTTAATCAGATAACATCACAGCTTGGGGCAGAAGTCACTATTGCCTTTTGCTGGAGTCAGGGATAGGGGTCCTGGCTGGAGTCCTTGGAAGTTTTTGCAGTTTTAGGCACTAGGCTATTATGGGGCCTGTATTTATCCAAATGATATTAGTATATGCATCCAATAAAAATGTCTATTTGTTATTTCTCTCTTAACTCTCCCACACATCTATCTCTCCCATTCTTTCACTCCTTTTGTTCTAACATCTTCACTCTGGTCTCTGTCTTTTCCTCTTTAGTCTCTGGACTTCCCATTCCTTGTCCTTTTCTTCATCGTGGTTTCTTTCAGCCATTCTTTCCTCCCTCCTGGTTCTGTCCATCTCAAGATGTTTCTTTCCCTTTTGGTCATTCCTACCTGGTTTCTTCCCTTGTTCCTCTTTTCTTTCCCCATCTCCTAGTACTTCTGTTACTAATTTCCTCTCCTCTCTTTTCTGGGATGGTTTCTTTCTCTTCTCCACTTTTCCCTGGTACCCCATTACTTGCTCCTTGTTGCCAGTTGATAACACACTGTTTCTCCTTCCTCTGCTATTAACTCTCTGCATGGTTCACTTCTGCCCTGACCTCTGTCAGTGTTCCATGATTATTAAAGATCTACACAGTGGGTTCTTGCACTGTCGGAAACTGCTCCTTCTGGGCTTCTAATTTTAATCTGATAACGGCACAGCTTGGGGCAGAAGTCTCTATTGCCTTTTGCTGGAGTCAGGGATAGGGGTCCTGGCAGAAGACCTTGAAAGTTTTTGCATTTTTAGGCACTTTACTATTAAGGGGCCTGTATTTATATATGCATCCAATAAAAATGTCTATTTGTTATTTCAGTGGATCACTGATCTGAGATGCTGCATACCTGGTCTGCTGGTGCCCAATAGGCACCATATCATGGGATAAATTTTCATTACAAAACAGTCTCAGACATTTGTTAAACTGTAGAATAGGCAGGGCTGGATTAAGGCATGAGCACTATAGGCCTATGCTGACAGCCGCAGCTTCTGGAGTCACATAAAGAGATCAGAAGCTCAGCTTTTTTTTTTTATTGTTTTTTTTTTTTAGACAAACACTATGTTTCTGATTGTCATGTATGCAAAGAAAACTTAAAAAGGTGTCCCAAGAATTACTGATGCATGCTTGAGTCTGCAGACAGTCTGAAACAATAGCTCGAAGAAGTGTGAACCACCCCGTTCATCCTAACTCTGAAACCTGCTGTTACTCTAAGGGAGTGGGGTCATTGTAACAAGGTGGGGCCTTTGGTTGGGTTGGACCCAGACAGGCTACCATGTGGGATATGCCTACAGCTGCACAATACCTTAATTTGGCCCTGAGAATAGGTAGTGCCTGGGTTGCAACAATGTAAGCATCCCTTTACTACTCTAGCATAGAGAAGATAATTCAGGTTCTCTCTTTTTTCTTTTTTATAAGACTGCCAAAAAGTGTTCCAACTGAAATGGTGCTCTTTGTCATGAGGATATCTTTTCTGCAAGTAGTAAGATATGAACCAGCAAACCAAAGCACCCATTTTAAATGTTTGGAAATAGAATGCATGTTGCCCACATGTCCATGAACTTCAAGTGGTCTGTCATTTTGTTCAATAAGCTGTGGGGACATGTGGAAGTGGTACAAGGAGGCACGAGTCCGAGGCTGATTGGCTGATTGGTGTTGTCCCTAACTTGCCATTCTAACAAATATTTGACACTAGAAAGACAAGGGGGGTGAGGTAATACCTTTTATTGGACAAATGTCTGTGGGTGAGAGAGACAAGTTTTTGAGCTACACAAAGCTCTTCTTCAGGTCCTTTCAGAAGAAATTACTCCAATAAAAGATATTACCTCACCTACCTTGCTTCTCTAATAGCCTGGGACCAACAAGTCTACAACAACACTGCAAACCAATATTTGACAAGTCAGTCAACAGGATACTAAGCAGATATAGTTGACATGAACAATAATGTGTTTTTTACTGGCCAATATACCAAGCACTTATCAGAATAATGAGCGAGGTCCAATGTCAGTCACTGACTTTCTTCCACTTAATGACTGTTTGTCTTTCCTTCAGTGTCATCAAACTTCGTAAGCATCCAAGCTGTAATAACTAGTTTCATCATTGCAGCACTAGGGGAAATGAAAATAAATACAAGAAGAATATGAAAGAAATATCAAATAGCACACTGTGCTAAAAGTGTTCCGTGGCATCATTTACCAGCAGCACATGGTTCATCAGTGATTTGACGATGGCATCCTCATTAGATTTTGGACCTTGTCAGGAAAACAAAACTGAAGAAAATGTAGCCAGAGCAGTCGTGTCAGCACAAGAAGAGGGCATTCATCGGTGTGGGAGCACATGAGGCGAATAAGTTGGCAGGGGTGCCTCATTTGGACACCACATCCTCAGATGAGGTAGATCAGCATTTCTCTACGTGTGAAGCCATTCTCCCTGAAGAGGGTCCAATCGCTGCCAGGAGAAGCTTCAGCAAATCCAAGGGAAACCGCCTGGGCAGGATGTTAATAGGAATTTTGTGTGGAGAATCTAAGCGTAAACTCTGGTTTATATCCTGCAGTGAACCATACATCTGATAAAAAGGGAGAAATCCTCCTTCCCATCATAAAAATCAAATAAAGTAGCTTTGCGTGGGAGTTCTCCAGGACCACAAGGTTTGAGGGAGGCATTTTCCAAACCCCAGACCCTGGAGCACTTGCACAGCTACTCTGTGACCGCAGCTGCACTCTACTGATTGCAGCAGCCTCTGAGACCACTGAGCCCCAATTCCCTGATGAGGGAATTTGGCTGGCAGATGTGCTTTGTCTAGTCATGGATAATACTGTCTTCCCCCTGCTTATCCTCAAGCCCTTCTCCCCACCCCCACCCCAGTATTATTGTCCATGGAGCCACTGAGCAGCACAGCCTGGCCCCCTGGCAGGGACATTGGCATACTTCATGCCAGTGAAACCACAGCATTTCCACTACATTTCAGATCCTATGTATTCATGGAGAGGGGATGGGGAAGCAGTAAGTGGATTTAAGGCCACAAAGTCCAGCATAACAGCAAATATGCACATTGCACCCACAGAACACTGCATTTGTACACACCAGACAAGGACCTGTGATAGCAATTTCCACATGTTCACATGTCAATTCTACTTTGTGTTTGCCAATGCAGTGTAGTGAGTGTGCCAGTATGCATATGATTTTGCAGGAACACCTATTATGCTGGGCTTTGAAAATGTGGCTCTACATTTTTTTATGTTTCTTTGTGTACAATTTTTTGAATGGGAGGCTAAAAATGAATGAGCACCATGAGATGCAGGGCTGCTGATCAGTACGCTTTTCTACTGAGCAGTACAGAAAATTTCTGCATATGGTAATAGGAGAAAAATAAGTTCACTCAGCTCTTCTGTCAATAATACACTCCTTTTTTTTTATTTCTTTTTTGTCTTACTCCAAGTTTACTCTGATTTTCTACTATGATGGTTTATCTGGTGTTCTGTGATACTAATATATAGCTAGATTTATGGTGTATATTAAGCAAATAATCCAGGTCTGATCCAACTACCATTAAATTCAGTGGAAAGAGTCTCACTGACTTCAATGAGAGTAAGATCAGTCCTTTATCACATTATTTTATTTTTAAAGCGACATCAAGTGCTGCTCTTCATTGACATTGTTTCCCAGACATCAGCAATTGTTCACTGACCCAGATATGAACTTGTATTTTTTTCTGCCTCTGTTTATAAAGTCTCTTTCTCTGTCATGCTTATCTACCCTAGTCACAAAGACCTGTTTAACTTGCTGAGAAATGGTGATGGACCAAATTAGAAAGCTTACTGTTTATAGCTGGGTCTGTCAGATCTAGTAAAAAAAAAAGAAAGAAAGAAAGAAAGGGAAATAATATTTACATAGATCAGGGTCCTCTTTTACTTTTCTCACTTCTTTGCCATTATTCAGCTGCAGGAAAAGAGATTATTACTCATGGGGGGGGGGCGGGGGGAGCAGTTTTCTTTAGAAGTACTAGAAGCTGAAATAAATTGCCCTTCTCATCAGCCTAATACTTCCATCTGACAAGACAAGATGATAAGTTTCATTGCACTCAAGGGTTCCTTTCTCAATTCTTGCCCATATTTTTTGAGTAATGTTCACTCTTCTACAATTCTCTCAACTCCTTTCCCCCAGCAGAGGAATCACAAGCTCTTTGTCAGGCTGACAAAGCTTGTGAAAGCCAGAGAGGAGGGAGAGTTAACCAAAAAAAAATGTATTTCTGTTCAGAAAATATCAATACTGCTTCAGTAATAATAAAAAAAACCTTTTAGAACACACCAAGTTTTGTTATATTTGGCTTTCAGATGAACCTGCTCTGATTCATATAAACCGTGCCCATATGTCACAGTGTATCTGCATGTCGTTGCTAATTTTCATTTGTAGTTGAGCTGTGTGATTATTATATAGCCCCAATCTTAAATACACCCTGTGATATAAAATGGGCCAAAGGGTCGTCTCATTGACTTCAAATGGAGTTACTCTGCATGTACACTGGCGTAAATGAGTGCAGAATTTGTCTTAGCTATCAGGCACGTCTTTGCGTTTCTTAATTACAGTTTTAAAATAGAGATAATACATTTTAGATATTTTGCCTACTTTCAATGTTTCAGAACTAGGAGAAAATGGCCTAAAACACTCAGGAAATATATATAAGTTTTTGTGCATGCTATAACTACTCTTAGATTAACTATAATTTCTTTTGTAAAATCCAAAACTCGTACAAAAAAGTCATAAATTTGGAGATTTCTTATGCTTTCCAAAAAGGTATAAAATCACTGTCAAGAAAAAATAAAATCTGCTTCTGAATTTGTGGTGCTATTCCTTTGAATGAGAAGAATACCTATCTGAAGGTGCTTTCACTAGTATAATGCATGTGCGCTGCCTTGTGACAAAGCATTGCAAAGATTTACCCCTTCAAAGAGGAAGATGATTCTGGTGTAGTCACTAAACTGGTGGTTGATGTTTGTTGCTGACTTGAAAGTGTCAAAGCAGCGTTATGTAAAAATAAAACTGGGTGCAGTGCCTGTAGTCCTAACGCAAGCCTGGATGTAGACTGGCTTGTAGATACAACTGACCCATGTTTCCTACACATTCTGTTTGCTGGAGAATGGTGCATAAAAATTTAAAATAATAAGATTAAAAACTTTAAGAAAAAATGTAAAGGACAAATATCCAGCAAAATTACAATAATTGTTGCCCAGAAGTACAGTAGTGTGAATCCTTTTCACTGGAACATCAGAGGTTTTATTCTTGTCTTTACTAAATACTTAGGGCTTGTCTACATTTACCGGAGGATTGATGCTGAGGCGATCGATACATCAGCAGTCGATTTAGTGAGTCTAATGAAGACCCGCTAACTCGACCGCCGATCGCTCTCCTGTTGACTCCTGTACTCCAACAGATCGAGAAGAGTAAGGGGAGTCGACGGGAGAGCGTCTTCTGTCGACATTGCATAGTGTGGACCCTGCGGTAAGTAGATCTAAGCTACGTCGAACTGAGTTACGCTATTCATGTAACTCAAATTGCGTAGCTTAGATTGACTTTTCCCTTTAGTATAGGCAAGGCCATACTGCCTGATCAATTGCTTATGCTGCTGATTCACTGATAACAATGAATTAATGGTGGACTGATTTGGCCTTCTTTTATGGCAAGCTGATTATACACATTTGCCCACTTACAAGTTTTTTTTTTATTTTTTATTTTTTTTCAAATTCAAATTATTATTGAGGCAGAAAAGAAATGAAACTGCATGGCACTACAATGCTTTATCAGTTACAATCTGCCATAAAGTAAGTTTCTTTAGGTTCAAATTACCATCATTACAGCTGCAATGAGGAAGCTTTCTATTTTTATACTGTATAAGTGGTGTAATAACATAGTAGTGGTGTTTTCCTTGTCTAATTTGTACCATGATACAAGATTTTAAAAATAATTATTATTTTACATTATTTGTTTAAAAGTCCAGTTTAGTTCCTGCTGGTTAAAATGGTTAGTAGCATTTTCCCTATTATAAAACTCAGGTATTTACTTGATTATAATATAAAACATCTTCATTGTCCCTCAAAGGCATAATACCACATTTTTTAGCAGTTGCTGCAAGAAATGCAGAGGCTGAAATGATATAGAATGAATAAGCGTTGAGTTTGAGCTTGAGCCATAGGAATTTTGATACCTACTGGCAGATTTCTTGAGGCTTGTGCAAAAAGGGCTATGGTCGGGACACACTGCAGTGCAGAGCAAAGATAAAGGATCTGAGGCAGGTGTATCATAAGGCAAGGGAGGCAAACCGTCACTCCGGTGCTGCACCTAAGACCTGCTGGTTCTATAAGGAGCTGGATGTTATCCTTGGTGGTGACCCCACCTCCACCACCAAGAGCCCCGTGGATACTTAGGCGGGCCTGGAGGCAGCAGAAGGAGGACCTAATCTGGAAGACAAAGTCATTGATGAAGAGGTGGAGTTAGACAATGATGTGGAGCTCCCGGCGGGGTCACTCAGTGGGGCAGGCAGCCACGAACTGTTCACCACTCCAGAGGTATATAGCCAGTCTCAGCAGTTGCTCTCTGGTGAGCAAGAAGCAGGAGAGGAGACGCCTGGTAAGTGGCTGCGGTTTGTGTAGTGCAGAGGTGGGTTCAGGGTATAGAAATGTGGAAGGCTGGCTATGTTTCTGTGAGCTGGACATTTCCCTGTGCAGCTAATCAGTACGGTGGAAAAAGGGTGTTGATGCACACCAAGTTCTCACAGGAATCCTCAAGAAAGATCTCTAGGAAAGTTTCCTGGAGGTACTCGGCAATCCTCTGCCAAAGGTTCCTTGGCAGAGCTGCTCTGTTCCTTCCCCCATTGTAGGAAACTTTCCCATGCTATTCGGCAATCACTTGTGAACGGACCAAAGCGGCACACAGGCGAGCAGCATAGGGACCAGGGCGGAAGCCACAAGTATGTAGTAGATGTACCCTCATTTCCCTGCTTACCCTCAGCAGTGAGATATCTGCTACAATGACCCCCGCCTGTAGAAAAGTGTGGGAGAATTTTAGAATTTTTTCCCTAGTTGGCTGCACCGCCAACACTCACCATGCTTTGGGTGTTCACAGAGATGTGTGCTTGCCAAGGGTCAGTGAGAAAGTGATTGTTATGTTACAAAAGGTGTATTTTACTGAAATGTTTCAATTCTATGCATGAACTTAACAATCATGCTTCTGTGCATTGTTCCTTCTGCTTCGGCAGATGTGACCTTCAGGAACACCCCACACACGGTACCGGGGGAGTGTCTACGCCAGATAAGAAAGCCCCCAAGACGGAGAAAAGAAGACATGTCCCAGGAGGTTCTGCATTGTGAACAAACTTGCAGCCTTATTCATGAACCACGGCTGTAAGGGGTAGGCCGGGTTCCCAGGATCACTATGGGCATTTCAACATCCTCCACTGAAATCTTCTGATCTGGAAAGAAAGTTTCCACTTGTAGCTTTCTATACAGGCTGTTGTTCCTGAAGATGTGTGTGTCATGCACCTTCCTGGACCACCCCACATTGATGTCCGTGAAACGCCACAGTGATCCACAAGCGCCTGCAACACCATGAAGAAGTATCCCTTCCTACTGATGTACTCCATCGCAAGGTGGTCTGGTGCCAAAATTGGGATATGTATGCCATCTATTGCTCCTCCACAGTTAGTGAAACCCATTTCTGGAAAGCCATCCACTATTTCACGTACATTTCCCAGAGTCACGGTCCTTCGTAGCAGGATGAGATTAATTGCCCTACACACTTGCATTAAAGAAGCCCCAACAGTCGACTTCCCAACTCCAAATTGATTTGCAACCAACTGTAGCAGTCTGGAGTCACCAGCTTCCACACAGCAATTGCCACATGCTTCTCCACCGATAGGGCAGCTCTCATTCTGGTGTCCCTGCGCCGCAGTGCTGGGGCAAACGCCGCACACAGTTCCAGGAAGGTGGCTTTCCACATCTGAAAGTTCTGTAGCCACTGCTCATCATCCCACACCTGCATGACAATATGGTCCCACCATTCAGTGCTTGTTTCCTGAGCCCAAAAGTGACCGTCCACCCTCTGCAGCTGTTCTGTCAATGCCAAAAGCAATCTAAAGTTGCTCCAATCCATATCACACAGCATGTCAGACAACTGGGAGTCTTCTTTGGTTAGTAACTTTGTGATTAACTGCACTGCCATCTGCAATGTCTTCATGACAGTTACGACAGCATAGGAGAGTAGTGCTGGATCCATCCCTTATCACAAAGATGCTGGGGTGCAAAGCAAACAAGAGCCATTGAAAAATGCTGCGAAAGAAAGCTGGAACCCCATGGAATGCTGGGACAGAAAGCAATGCATCATGGGACATTGAGCCCGGTCCCAAGATGCGCCGCGATCCGCTCCACCTTCCCACAAGACCTAGCGGCAGGAGGTGTCGAGCTAGACTGTGGGGTAGGTACCCACAGTGCACTGCTCACACTGTCGATGCTTGTGCCCCAAGTGTGGATGTGCTCTGCTGACAGAGGGATTCAGTGTGAACATGCAATACTGATTTTTCTTATAGCACTTTTTGAGTGTTGACATAACTTTTGTCGACAAAACTCTGTAGTGTAGACAAGGCCTTAGGGAGACATAGACTGCCTTTGTCTACTGTTTATGAGGGGAGGTTTCAAGAGAGAACATAAGAACGGCCATACTGGGTCAGACCAAAGGTCCATCTAGCCCAGTATCCTGTCTTCCGACAGTGGCCAATGCCAAGTGCCTCAGAGGGAATGAACAGAACAGGCAATCATTAAGTGATCCATCCCGTCACCCATTCCCAACTTCTGGCAAACAGAGGCTAGGGACACCATCCCTGCCCATCCTGGATAATAGCCATTGATGGACCTATCCTCCATGCTGAAAGGTGCAAATTAACGTATCTATCAGTAATCTCAGACCACAACACTCTGGGTACTCAATCTAGTCTGATGGCATACAGATTTGTTTCACAAACAAAAATTAGTATTTTCTCTCTAAACAATCAATTGTGAGCAATTTGTCTTTGCAAGCAGCTTCTGGCAGTTGATCAATTCTTTTCAGAGAATCTTTCCTTAAACCAAATGACCATTAAGATCTTTCCACTCAACAATGGCACGCTTTAATTCTTAATGAAAAATCTGCTTGAAATACTATATTTGTTGGATGAGATAAAATAAAGTTTGTCAAAAACAAAATTGTTAACACTAAATTATAATTTAGCTACCCTTTTTCATCCCTTGCATTTAAATAATCCTGTGTTTTAAATTCTTTATTCCCTAGAAATAAAGGCCTGAACCTGCAGGACTTAAGTAGGTCTGAAGGAGCTTTATTTTAGTAAAGCCTGAGGATGGGCCCTAAAACACACTTATTTCAAAGTTCTAAATAAATTTTTTTTTTTTTACCATGTGAGAAAAACACAGCAAAAACAATGCTGGAGAAAAACTGTAAAATAACAAAAACAACGATGAGTCCAATGGCATCTTAAAGACTAACAGATTTATTTGGGCATAAGCTTTCATGGGTAAAAAGCCCACTTCTTCAGATGCATGGAGTGAAAATTACAAATGCAGGCATAAATATACTGACGCATGAAGAGAAGGGAGTTACCTCACAAGTGGAGAACCAGTGCTGACAAGGCCAATTCAATCAGGGTGGATGTGATCCACTCCCAATAATTGATGAGGAGGTGTCAATACCAAGAGAGGGAAAATTGTTTTTGTAGTGAGCCAGCCACTTCCAGTCCCTATTCAAGCCCAAATTAATGGTGTTAACTTTGCAAATGAATTGTAGCTCTGCAGTTTCTCTTTGAAGTTTGTTTTTGATGGTTTTTTGTTGAAGTATGGCTACTTTTAAATCTGTTATAGAATGTCCAGGGAGATTGAAGTGTTCTCCTACTGGCTTTTGTATGTTACCATTCCTGATGTCTGATTTGTGTCCATTTATTCTTTTACGTAGACACTGTCCGGTTTGGCCAATGCACACGGCAGATGGGCATTGCTGGCACATGATGGCATATATAACATTAGTAGATGTGCAGGTGAATGAGCCCCTGATGGTGTGACTGATGTGGCTGGGTCCTCTGATGGTGTCACTATAGTAAATATGGGGACAGAGTAAGCAACGGGGTTTGTTTTAGAGTTTTGGTGGTGTGGTGTGTAGTTGCTGGTGAGTATTTGCTTCAGGTTGGGGGGCTCTCTGTAAGTCAGGAATGGCCTGCCTCCCGAGGTCTGTGAGAGTGAGGGATTGTTTTCCAGGATAGGTTGTAGAGCGTTGATGATGTGCTAAAGAGTTTTAGCTGGGGGCTGTACGTGATGGCCAGTGGTGTTCTGTTATTTTCCTTGTTGGGCCTGTCCTGTAGTAGGTGACTTCTGGGTACCCATTTCGCTCTGTCAATCTGTTTCCTCACTTCCCAGGTGGGTATTGTAGTTTTAAGGATGCTTGATAAAGATCTTGTAGGTGTTTGTCTCTGTCTGAGGGATTGGAGCAAATTCGGTTGTATCTTAGGGCTTGGCTGTAGACAATGGATCGTGTGATGTGTCCTGGATGGAAGCTGGAGGCATGTAGGTAAGTATAGCGGTCAGTAGGCTTCCGGTATATGGTGGTGTTTATGTGACCATCACTTATTTGCACTGTAGTGTCCAGGAAGTGGATCTCTTGTGTGGACTGGTCCAGGCTGAGGTTGATGGTGGGGTGGAAATTGTTGAAATTCTGGTGGAATTCTTCAAGGGCCTCCTTCCTGTGGGTCCATATGATGCAGATGTCATCAATGTAGTGCAAGTAGAGGAGGGGTGCTAGGAGAGCTGAAGAAGCGTTGTTCTAAGTCAGCCATAAAAATGTGGGTCCATGTGGGTACCCATAGCAGTGCCGCTGACTTGAAGGTATAAGTTGTCCCCAAATCTGAAATGGTTGTGAGTGAGGACAAAGTTCAGCCACCAGGTATCAGGGACACTGTTCCTGACAGCTTGAAGTCCAGCCTTGTGTGGAATATTGTTGTAAAGAGCTTCTACATCCATGGTGGCCAGGATGGTGTTTTCAGGAAGATGACCAATGCATTGTAGTTTCTTCAGGAAGTCAGTGGTGTCTTGAAGATAGCTAAGAGTGCTAGTAGAGGTGGGTCTGAGGAGAGAGTCCAAATAGCCAGATAATCCTGCTGTAAGAATGCCAATGCCTGAGATGATGGGGCATCCAGGGTTTCCAGGTATATGGATCTTGGGTAGCAGATAGAATACCCCTGGTCGTGTGACTAGGGGTGTGTCTGTGTAGATTTGTTCCTGTGCAATAGCAGGGAGTTTCTTGAGCAGACGGCTACCCCTCTGATGTAAAATAACACTTGCTCCAATTGCAGAGAAAGAAAGGCAGGACATCTGAGATAAATATAAGATCACTAACTTTTGGGAACAAGCATTAAAGTATATGGTTATGTTACATGCTCCTCCTTTTTCCTCCTTCACCATTAATAGTTATAGGTTTTGCTTTTACTAATATTGAATTGTATTAATTATACATAATATAAACATAACATTAAATGGATAAAATTAATTGAGTTTAGTTGCAGTAGTATCATCTTCCTTTGCAGAAAAGAAAGACAGTGTTTAGTTTAAGGCAAGTGGTTCTCAGCCTTTCCAGACTACTGTATCCCATTCAGTGTCTGATTCGTTGCATGTATAGTATATAGAGCAGTATAAACAAGTCATTGTCTGTATGAAATTTTAGTTTGTACTGACTTTGTTTGAGCTTTTTATGTAGCCCGCTCTAAAACTAGGCAAATATCTAGATGAGTTGATGTGCCCCCTGGAAGACTTCTGCGTACCCTTAGCGGTACATGTACCCCTGGTTGAGAATCCCTGGTTCAAGGCACTGGGCTGGGACATAGGAAAGCTGGGATTCAGTTCCCATTCTGGCACAGGCTCCTAGCATGATCTGGAGAAAGTCCTCCCTTCCTTTCATAGGTACAAACTTTTGCTAACCTCATTGGTGTTTCTGAGGAGTCACTGATAATTTGGTGATGAGTGCCACAGAAATGCCTATAAATACAATAAATATATGAAGGAGGATGGGTTCTAACCGTAGCTGATATACTTCTGTACATCATTAATGCATCTATCACATATTCTTACACCAGTAAGCATTTTATTTAAAACAGGCAAGCATAGGTCATGAAACAATATTAGCAGACTTTATTGTATAAGCACAGCTGTGATGCAGAGACTTAGGAGAACTTGTAGACTTACAAAGCGTTAACTCCTCTTCCACTAGGCAACACTAGTCAATGCTTGTAAGGGGCCTTGGCATTTAGTTTGTGGTGATGACGACCTGGTTTGTGGTATAATCTGTTTCATGGCAACTGGATCTGGTGTAATCAATTAGTGGTACTTTCTTGAGAATGTGTACAAAATGGCTGTCACCCTGCTTCACAGAATAATGGCACACAATACTCTAGGAAAGCAAGGATACAAACATTAGAACTCCTAGTGGAAGACACTGGAGCGGATCATTTGATGAAGAAACAGACAAAAAAGGGGAAAAAAGTGTAATCATTTATAAACCAAACAGAAAAGAAAGGAATTGATACTAAGACAGAAAATATCATATTGTCTCTATATAAATCCATGGTACGCTCACATCTTGAATGCTGCGTGCAGATGTGCTGCATGCTCCGGTGCTGCCCCAGCCGAGCTCCAGTTCCGCAGCTCCCATTGGCTGGGAGCCACAGCCAATGGGAGCTGCATGGGCGGTGCCTGTAAGCAGGGTCAGAGCGCAGAGCCTGCTGGCCCCTCCACCTAGATCAGGACTTGCAGGGTCATGCTGGCCACTTCCGGGGAGCCTCCCCCCCAGGTAAGCACCGCCCCACACCCCAGCCCCCTGCTCCAGCCCTGAGCCCCCTCTCACACCCAAACTGCTGCTGGTCCAGGGGGGCAGCCCCTCAGCCAGCTGCACTGGCTGCTGCAAAAGTCACAGAGGTTATGGAAAGTCACAGAATCCGTGACCTCCGTCAGGGCCGGCTCTAACTTTTTTGCTGCCCCAAGCAGCAAAAAAAAGCGCCGCCCCCCCAACCCCCCCCACCAAGCGCCGCGCCACCAGAAACCCCCCCGAGCGCTGCCCCCCCCCCGCCGCGCGCCGCGCCGCCGGACCCTCCCCCCCTGAGCGCCGCGCGCTGCGCCGCCCCGCGCCGAGCGCCGCGCCGCCGGAACCCCCCCCAGCGCTGCGCCGCCGGAGCTCCCCCCCCCGCCAAGTGCCACCGGAAACCCCCCCCGAGCGCCGCGCCCTGCGCCGCCCCCCCGCCGAGCGCCTCGCCGCCGAAGCCCGCCCCCCCCCGCCGAGCGCCGCGCCGCTGGAGCGCCCCCCCCGCGGAATGCCACGCCACGCCGCGCCGCGCTGCCCCCCGCCACCCCAAGATTGGCCGCCCCTTACCAGGCGCCGCCCCAAGCATGTGCTTGGTTGCCTGGTGCCTGGAGTCGGCCCTGACCTCCGTGAAAAGACATGCAGCCTTTATCATCGTGCCATGCACAGGACGCAGTCTACTTCAGTTCCTCCACAGGAGTTATAGCCATGGTCATTGTCCAGGCTGCAAATCCACTCCCACCAGATCCCGCAAAGTTTTCATGTCAGCATCCTGGCACACAAGATAGTTTATGCCATGGAACCCTTCATAGAGTTTACTGTCTATGCGGTTCCCTGGTGAGGGAGAGAGTGTTGACTGGTACTGGCAGGAGCACCAGCAATATTAAAATGAGGGACTGCAGAGATTTCCTGCTTAGCTTTCCTCTTCCTCAAAAAGTGTTTTCTCCACTAATTGTTTCACTTGCCCTTTCCTCTCTTTTTAGCATATTTCCCTGGGGAAGGAGAGAAGCAAAAGACTGCAAGAGCAAATGTTTCCATTTCAGGGAACTCTTTGTACCAGTGCAGAGACCTTCTGTCCTTTGTCAAGCACTGACTCTGAAATGCCAGTCACAGGAGTAAATATCACCATGAGAGCTAAGTTTACAAACAACACCACCTAAACTGGCCTGCAAAATGTACATATGCACATCTGGAGCTATGCATCTGTGAGTGCAAATATACATTATCACACGCAAACCAAGTAATTATACAAGGAAACAGGCACTTTGCATATGCAAGCACTTTTACAAGTGCACAATTTCTAGTTTTGCACATGCAAGTGTGTACTTGCTCAGCTGCACATATTTTGCAGCTGTAACTTAGTGGTAGCACCTATTATTCTAAATGACACACTAAGTCACCTAATTGCTTGTGAAAGTTTCTGGATGCACATCATAGAGATGTACTCCTCTGTTAAACCTATGCTGAGAATGACATGGCATGTGGAAGTACAAATTTTCCCATATAGTTGCAACCCAACCTGGCCAGGTAGACCCACCAGAGGACAGAAATACTCTGTGTACCTATGTCACAGTTTTCCTCTCTTCTGGGACTGCCATCACAAAGCCAGTCTGATGTTATTTTTGTGATGTGTCCATGTGGTCCACAGAAACATGAGTGAGACCACCAAATCATTTTACATATGTTTGTGAGCAGCTATCAGATGGCAACAACTTGTAGACACTAACCCGCTTGGTAGATTTGAACTGGTGACCTACCCTTCAGGAGAAGTACTCTATCTCCCATTACCTATCCCTTAGCTATCCATTCCCCTTTTCTCCATGATTTTTAACAGCATTAAAATATGATTTATGGCTTTGTTCGTGAAATGATTACTCAATGTTTGTGAAATGATTACTCCAGATCTAATGCATCCAAGGGTGATGAGTTGGCTGATGTGATTGCAGAGCCACTGGCCATTATCTTTGAAAATTTGTGGCGATTGGGGGAGGTCCCGGATGACTGGAAAAAGGCAAATATAGTGCCCATATTTTAAAAAGGGAAGAAAGAGAACCCGGGGAACTACAGACTGGTCAGCCTCACTTCAGTCCCCAACAAAATCATGGAGCAGGTCCTCAAACAATCCATTTTGAAGCAGTTGGAAGAGAGGAAGGTGATCAGGAACAGTCAGCATGGATTCACCAAGGGCAAGTCATGCCTGACCAACCTGATTGCCTTCTATGATGAGATAACTGGCTCTGTGGATATAGGGAAAGCGGTGGATGTGATATATCTTGACTTTAGCAAAGCTTTTGATACAGTCTCCCACAGTATTCTTGCCAGCAAGTTAAAGAAGTATTGGTTGGAGGAATGGACTATAAAGTGGATAGAAAGCTGGCTAGATTGTCGGGCTCAACAGGTAGAGATCAACGGCTCGATGTCTAGTTGGCAGCCGGTATCAAGTGGAGTGCCCCAGGGGTCGGTCCTGGGGCCGGTTTTGTTCAATATCTTTATTAATGATCTGGATGATGGGATTAATTGTCCCTCAGCAACTTCACGGATGACACTAAGCTGGGGGGAGAGGTAGATACGCTGGAGGATAGGGATAGGGTCCAGAGTGACCTAGACAAATTGGAGGATTGGGCCAAAAGAAATCTGATGAGGTTCAACAAAGACAAGTGCAGGCTGGGAACCGACTGGCTAAGCAGCAGTTCTGCTGAAAAGACCTGGGGATTATAGTGGACAAGAAGCTGGATATGAGTCAGCAGTGTGCCCTTGTTGCCAAGAAGGCCAACAGCATATTGGGCTGTATTAGTAGGAGTATTGCCAGCAGATCGAGGGAAGTGATTGATTGCCCTCTAATCGGCACTGGTGAGGCCACACTTGGAGTATCGTGTCCAGTTTTGGTCCCCCCACTACAGAAGGGAGGTGGACAAATTGGAGAGAGCAACGAAAATGATTGAGGGCTGGGGCCCATGACTTACGAGGAGAGGCTGAGGGAACTGGGGTTATTTAGTCTGCAGAAGAGAAGAGTGAGGGGGGATTTGATAGCAACCTTCAACTACCTGAAGGGGGGTTCCAAAGAGGATGGAACTAGGCTGTTCTCAGTGGTGGCAGATGACAGAACAAGAAGCAATGGTCTCAAGTTGTAATGCAAGAGGTCTAGGTTGGATATTAGGAAACACTATTTCACTAGGAGGGTGGTGAAGCACTGGAATGGGTTACCTAGGGAGGTGGTGGAATCTCAATCCTTAGAGGTTTTTAAGGCCCGGCTTGACAAAGCCCTGGCTGGGATGATTTAGTTGGTGTTGGTCCTGCTTTGAGCAGGGGATTGGGCTGAATGACCTCCTGAGGACTCTTCAAACCCTAATATATTCTATGATCTTTAAAGAAAAAATGTTGTTATACATGAAGGCTAAAGAGCCTGAGCTAATTAATGCTGCAACAATGTTCAGACTTTTCTTGTATTAGAAATTAACTTCAGTTAACAGGATTTTGGAAAGCTAATGGGGTGGAGGTAAGGCCAAGCACAACACTAATGTAATCTTCCTCTGTTCCTGTTGTCTCACTTGTTAACCATTATTATTATGACTTGGGTCAAAATACTTGAAAGGAATTACACTTTCCTCTGCCAAATATTTTAGCAGTAACAGACAAAAAAGAAGACAAATCAGGATGGGAAATCCTAGCCCTAACAGTTCTTTCTCCCCCTCATTTCTCTCTTCTGCGCTCACCTTTGTGAGAATGAATGCACAGTGTATATATATTGCAACACATGCCTTTTTATTCTCAACTCCTCTGGGCTTAGATTCCTTTCGGGGAATGTAAATTAAATACAATCAGTGTTATTACATCCACCTTTCCTTTCGCGGGCTTGATCCTTGATGTGTGGATGTACATGTATCATGTGTGCTAACCTTCTTTTTTTCTCTCTCTTCTGTCCGTAATCCTTTCCCAGTAATTCCACAAGATATCCATAATGGAATTGTCAATCAAAAGTGAGCCAGAGGAAAATGCTGTCTGAGTACAAAATGGCCTAGGCAGACTCTCAACAGTGTAATCCTCAAACAGACCCAATGGCAACTGCAAAGCTGCTGTAACAACTGGCGCCAGAGCTTGCCAAGGAGTCAGTTGCCACGACTAGTAAAATGTAATCCATACACTGATATCTGGATCCTGAAAAAATAAAGGAAGAGGAACAGACTGTGAAAGGCAAGTAGCAATAGAATATGGGGAATCTTGTTTAACTTCAGATTAAATCTTTCTGCTAAATTTCATGGTTTTTTCACGTGAAATTGTTTCTTTATGTTAAATAAATTCAGAACCATTTTCATGCATTCCCCGAAATCCAGTGATGTAGTCTAATGCGGTTGGAGAGCATTTAATCACATTGCAGCGAAACAGACATCGTAAAATGAATGTAATTGAGGAAATACGCAGTATTTGGGAAATTGTTTTTTTGCTACTCACACCTGTACTTTCCTTAAAGTAAAGGTTATATGGTCAAAAAAATAGCAAGAATAAAGTGGTACTAATAATGGCACTCCAGCCCCAAGCACAGCCTTGCATGCATCAGCCCTTCAGAACAATTACTATATTTTTTACAAGACTGAAGATCTTTGCATAACAGCTAGAGATGGCTTTTTCTGAGAGTATGGACTCACAGAGCATATACACCATGTGAAGGACTTACTTTTATAGAACTACTGTATGATTTTTATGAACAACAGAAAATATGCACCTTGGCTCAGATTTATGAAATGATCATTTGAGATGACCATTTATTCAAAATATGAGTGTAAATATGTTTTGTAAGCAGGACCCCTTTCTATATAACATGTGCTTATAATTATAATATTTATTTACAAACACAGTATATTGGCAATTCACAGGCAATTAGTAGTAACAGACAATCATCATGTGGTTTACATCATCTCTCTGAATGTTTTGAATCTCATAACTTCTTGTTTCAGTAAGATCAGTCTTTGAGGCTAATCTCTCCCACATGAGCAATGCTAAAAGATTGTCTTCACTGTGGAGTACAAGAGAAATTGCTTAAGTAAAGGTAGTGACTTTCTCAGATAAAGGCCATTAAGTAAGACCGTGTACAAATCTGACACTTTATTTTGTTGCCTTTGACAGTCCCTTGCAAGGGTTTAAGAGAACAAGATCTGACTAAAGCTTTCAAAAATTCATCATGGAATATTTGTTAACCTTGCTCTCTGTGATTGCTGTAGAACAAAGATAATACTCTTCAAATGGAGATAAATTACTACCTTTCAAAAGATTATCACCAGTCTTAATCAAGTTTTCTCCTACAGCTGAACAGCCAGTGACCTTGTTATTTACACAACAAACATGTCTGCTACTTTATGTTTATAGGGAGTACATTTACTCTAACTACCCTGCCCAGCATGGCTCCATGGATTTGTTACAGTTAAAACGTTTATACGTAAATTAGCCAATTCATCTGGTTTGGTAAGAATGGGAAGACTGAACAGACAGTAAATATTAAAATTGGTTTTGTTTTGGTTTACTTATACTAAAAAAAACACCACCTCTCAATTGGGTATTTCAGCAGCCTTTTCTTATATCAGAACATGTTGGCTTGGCAGAATTTTAGGGAACTGGCACATCAGTTGATGATGCCACAGTGCTCATTTTCTGCAGAAATGTTGGGGGTGGAAATTAAAATGGTATAAATTATTAAATTATGACATTTACTCATACATCCTTAATGGCTGTGCCAAAAGAAAACATCTGTGGGTAATGAGTATGAAAATCTGGATTGTTAGCAGTTTGGAATTAAGCTTCCCAAGTTTAAAATGCAGTCTTGCAGGCTAAACACGTAGTTATCCCACAAACAACGTGACCTTTATTGGAATGAGTACCTCTCAATGTCTCACAATGGCCCACCAAGGCAAGAGATCAAGCCTGGGGTAAAGGAGTGGTTTTTTGTTCTCTGTAGAAGCTTGTGCCCCAGTGGGCAGTGTTTGAGAGTGCCATTCAGAATCAACCATAACATGAAAGGGAAATCAAAGCCACTTTAAGATAAAGCATGTGGCATTATAGGGCTGGCTGGAAAACAAAAATTCTGTTTCATGAAAAATGTCAAGGTTTCGACATTTGGTTTCATCCCACATGAAAATGAGACCTTTCAAAACTTTTCATGAAAAAACACGCGAGAAACCCACAGGAGCCAACAATACACTAGTTAGTCCACTCACCTGGTGGGACACCCAGCTGCAAGTCCCTCTAATTTTGTACAAGAACTTGAACCTGGGTCTCCCATATTCCAGGTGAGTGCCCTAACCTCTGGCCTATTGGTTTTTATGAACGTGGGTGTCTCTCTCTGACTTTGATCAGAAAGTTCATCTGGGCCTGAGAACACTTTTTGATGAATCAGCATTTTCTGACCCCCCAAAAAAAGTTTTTTATCAAAAAATTCCCAACCAACTCTATGGCTTTACTGCAGGTTCAGACAACGTAATTATAAGAATGTTCTCTAGCGTTTTTATATGTTTCTTGGTTTAATATCAGTTGTTTTTACAGAGTATTTTTTAACTGTTGACCCAATGCCAAAAGCTGATGAGTGCTTCCAGGAGCTCATTGGGATTTCAGGGTGCTTTGCACCAAGGCTCTAGCAAGGGCCAGTTAAGAGGTGGAAAAAAACCTTCACTGTACTGTTCTCAAAATTGGGACAAGGGAGAACTAGAAACATTTTGCCATTGTAGTGGAATTTGATGAAAGTTTCAGAGCTGGTAAAAATATGGAGCAGCTGAAATGTTTGCAAAATCCAAGGGAGAGAAAATTTTCTTCGGGGCTCCAGGCATCTATAGAAAACATTTAAACATTTTTAAGTGTATTATGCTCCTTAGGGCTCTTCCAGTTTTTATTGTTCTCCCCTGCCTCATTGTGGTGTCTCCTAAATCCTGCACTGCTTGTCTGAGGGCTTAGATCCACCCACTAATGCTCACCGTACACTTTCACTACAGGGTTGGACCAAGGAAGGTATTAATAAATAACTGTACTGATTTCCACTTGTTCGATCACCTCTCTGCTGCACTGGTTGATCATCCCAGTAAGCAGTTAATCCTGCAAAGTGTTTTTATCTACTGGAGCAAAACCTGGGCTTTTAATGTGACTTTTGTAAAATGAGTCTCATGTGATGTTTTGTTAGAGAGAGGAAAAAAGCTGTTTAATCATATGGCCATGATCTGAGCTTCTATTTCTAACAAAACATCACATGGAACTCACTTTACAAAAGCAACATGAAAATCCCAAGACCAGAGCTGTTTTTGTGAATTTTACACAATTATTTTGCAAACTGCAAAATAGTATTTAAAATGTTTAAAAATTAAAAGCTAAGCACCTTCTGTCATTTACTAGCCATTTTAAGTCTTGGATTCAGCTATAATAATAATAAAAAAATAATTAATGGAGATATCCCATCTCCTAGAACTGGAAGGGATCTTGAAAGGTCATCAAGTCCAGCCCCCTGCCTTCACTAGCAGGACCAAGTACTGATTTTGCCCCAGATCCCCAAGTGGCCCCCTCAAGGATTGAACTCACAACCCTGGGTTTAGCAGGCCAATGCTCAAACCACTGAGCTATCCCTCCCCCCCAGCTGAGCTCCACATGGTGCTGGACTCAAGGTGGGAACAAAGATAGCTGTGAGCCGTCTTTGTCTAGTCCCCCCGCCCAACCCAAATTGATCCCTCAGACTGCCGGGGCCAATTTGTTAACAGAGCTGTCATGCTTATGAGGATCACTGGAGCACATAATCCCATGCATGCCCTTATATGCTCCCTATGCCAAGGGCCCGGGATTGGGTTGGTGGCATACAGCCAGGCACAACAGCTTTACGCCACATGGTGGAATCCTCAGCTGGTCTGTTAGCCCAGTGCTGAGTCTTCATCACACTGCTTAAGCAGTCTTAGCATGAGGCAGAATCTAGCCCAGTGGCAGGCAAATTGCGGCCCACCAGGGTAATCCGCTGGCGGGCCACGAGACAGTTTGTTCACATTGACTGTCCGCAGGCATGGCCGCCCACAGCTCCCAGTGGTCACGGTTTGACGTTCCCGGCCAATGGGAGCTATGGGAAGCACCGTGGGCCGCAGGGACGTGGTGGCCGCCGCTTCCTACAGCTCCCATTGGCTGGGAACAGCGAACCGCGACCACTGTGAGCTGCAGGCGGCCGTGCCTGCGGACGGTCAATGTAAACAAACTGTCTTGCGGCCCGCCAGCGGATTACCCTGACTGGCGGCGTGCGGCCCACGGACGCAGGTTGCCCACCACTGACCTCGCCCATAGTCCCAAATTTTCAGTGGGCTCCCACTAGTACACCTGTATATCATACACCTACAATCCAGTGGTGCATGTGAACACTCACATATGCCTACACAAGCAGGAATATGCAGTGTGAAGCTAGGCACACAAATTCAGGTTTTGCATTTGTAAACAGGTGTGCACAAAAATTTGGCACATGCACAAAGCATCTGCTAAAAAGCATGGCTCCCGTTGTTTAATTTTAAAGAAAGCCTAGGCTTAGAGAGAGAAGCTATAATGTTTCAGTAAATAAAACAGCTGTTTTTGCAATCAAAAGCGCAATGAGCACTATGTGGGAGCCTCTGAGGGTCAGGCCCAAAATTTGCCAAGAGTTGCTAGTAAAAAGTGAGACTTTTCTTGGGTTTGCAGATACTGCTTTGAAAATTTCATTAAACCATCTTCGTACCTCACACCCCAAAAGTTCCAAACAATGTTATCCTCTGAATAAAATAGCTGTGACAACCAAAAGGGTTCATTTTGTCATATGTACAACTGCAATCATATTGGGGAGGGGTGTGCGTGTGTGCAGATGCGCGTGTGTGTGTAAGCTTTCACCATATAGTCTATTGGTGTCTGTAGCATTTGAGACCTAAGATACTATTGGTGCAGAAAGAAGAGACAGACTCCACTTCTAATAAAACAGCCATTTCAGTAGAATGTTGTTTGACATTTATAGGAAAAACATATTGACTCTCTGCTCCCAGTTCCTGCTGTCTCACTCTTGCCAGTTTCTTTCTCTTTTCCTGCCTCCTTTTCTTCAGACTCCTAGCTCTAAACCAATGAATTCTATAAACTAACAATAATTATTCTTTCACTGTAGGTCAGATCCTCAACTGGCCTAAATAGGGATAGCTCCGTTGCTCTGGCTCCAGATCTTTAAAGAGTCCGACACACAATTGCATGTGCAAATGTGTATTCAGTTAAAGCCATTGTGCAGGTAAGCTAAGCATTTGCAGGTGCAAATGGCGAATTATGCATCTAGCTGGCCAAGTGTATGCATAAAGACCCAATTTACACATGCAATCATGGTAACTGGGCAAATAAATTAGACAAGCAATTGAATGCACATTTTTCATGCTCTAGTTCACATGTGACCTTTTCAAACGCAGGCCTGAAACGTCAATGAACACTGTTTGTTATAAAACTCTAGCTTTGTAACTGTTTTTACTACTACTCTGTGGTTAACCCCAGGACTCCAAAGGAACTGCTGGTTGCAGTATGACATGCTAGTTTTGCCTAGCACGCACATTTTTCTTTTTGCATAACTGTAAATTAGATGCAGTTAATCTATTGCAGTAGGACCCTTGTTAGGCAGGAACCCATAGTTCAACAGCACTACTTTCTCGCAAGACAACCATGAGACACATGTCCTATGTAAGCCATTTTCTATCAAATATTTTTAGACTGGTTCTTGAAACCTAGACCAGGCTCTGCCTTGTGGAGGGTTTTTTGTTTATTGTTTTTTGCTTCCTTGTTTACTCCTCTCCATCTGTTCACTGTTTTCCTTGTTGTGTTTTTCTGTCTGCATATTGGTACAAGAAAAAAGGTCCTTCCTTTCTCCATCTCTGTCTTTAATCTTTTTGCACCATGACTTCTGGGCACTACCGTTTTTTGTTTAGCATACAAATGGTTTGGCTAGTAATGAGCTGGAAAGATAGATTAGTTATGTAGAATGCCTACAGATTCTCCACTGAAATTGGATAATAATTTAGTATAGATTTCCGTTTCCCTGCAGATTGATTTAGGCCCCCTCTTCTTGGTTTCAAAGGTGCGGAAGACAAGGTATGACTAAAACCATTATCAGATTCTCACCATTCATATTTGAAACTTTCACAATGGGCACAAAAAGTATTAAAAAAAAAAAACGGTGGTAATTTAAAAGCCTGTGAGTGTTTGTGAACAAGGTGGACATTATCATTCTATAAAGCCTCCTTGTGTTTATTATGATTTGTTGTCCATTGACCGTTGCTCTTGATAATTCCACATGAGCCAAAGAAATAACTTTGCTGATAGTGGCAGCCTACTGTCTCCCAGTGGTATAAGCAATATGAATGCCTATGCATATTCTATCTGCTTATAAGCAAACTGATAACAGTCCTAGCTGAGTCCAAAAGAGACTTTTACCTGCTTGCCCACAGTTCTTCATATACTTAGCAGAGAGCATGTCTACATACAAAACTGATTCTTCCTTCTGAACTTATTAGGAGTGATACTAGCATTCATTCTGGAAGATAACGTCCTGCAATAACATGGGAGTAATCAGAGTGGGACTAGACATATAAATAGCACCATAATTGTATTCTTGTAGTCAAAGGGTAACATTTTCAAAAGTGCTTAAGTGACTCATTGAAACTCAATGGGACATAGGTTCCTAAGCACGTAAGACAATTTTGTAAATGGGACTTATGCTCCTAAGTCACTTAAGCACTTTTTGAACATTTTAGCCAAAGGTATTTTCCTAGAGTTGCACTTCTCTGCCCCACTGCCACCCTTGTTAGGGGCTTACACAACTAGAGGCTAATTTTTAATTTCCATTGGTGTCTCCCCCAGGTCCCTGGTGGGGAAGCTACAGTGACGAGAGACTAAAACAGAGCATCTTCTGGCCACGTTAACCCCACTTTCTCCTTGGCCAGCACCACTACTTCTGGGACTGCACTACACTTGTGGCACCACTGTAGACACAGTTCCTTCCCAATGGACTTTCTGCTGCCAGGAGCCCTGTGCCCAAAACAGGGCTCAATCTACCCCAAGTTTTTTTATTTACAACTGCTGATAGAGATTCATCAAGACAGAGAGAGAAATAGGGTCTAATCCTGTAGCCTGCCCCTTACTGATGTGTTGACCTGAACTTCCTCAAGTGATATAAGAGCTGCAGTATCGGATCTGCTATGGACAGACAAGTAAAGTGAGTATAGTGCAGAAAAGTGTGTTGAGAATATACTGGCCTGATGCTGCTCTCACTGAAATCAAAAGGAGATTTAGGGAATAGGATCAGGATCTATGTAAGCAATTCAGTAAATTGTGATTACACCCAAGACCATACTGATGGGTAAAATAGTGGTGATAATTTCATGTGTTTTGACTAGTTTGGAGTAATGCGATAACAATACATCCTAGTAACCCAATAGCACATGACTCACTCATCTATAAGAGGAGCAGTAGAGGAGTGAGAGTGTACGCGAGTCCATCACAGGAGTACTAACAAACCAGGGAAGCAATGACAGAGCCAAAATTAATTGTAGACTCATGAGGGCTGCTTCACAAGACATTTACTCAAGAAGAAAGAGCTAAGGGAGCAAAGCAGGAAACTTAAAGGGATGCTAAAGAGGTCATCAAAGCCTTATAGAGTGAAGAGGCTAAAAATATCCAGAGACCAACTAAAGGGAATGAAAGAACAGTGAAAGGAGAAAGATTTATGGAGGCATTAGTATTATAGTACCTCCACAGTTAAAGTTGGATTGACTTTTTAAGTTAAAGTGAGGTTTACATCCATTTGTTAGGCTAAAGAACAAATGTGGATCAAACCAAAATTATATCACTTACTCTTAGGATAATGATTCAATTTACTGGAAAGTTACAAGTAAATCCCTGAAGGAAACTGAGCAAATACTTTTCCAGTAGGAGACTTTTCAAAATTACCTTGATCTGAAGGAATTCTTCTGAAGTGTGTGAACATTTCTTTGTGTCCCACACATATTGAAAACCGAGTCAAATTATAACTCAACTATAACTATTTGTTAAATAGTGTCCGTCACAGACTTTTGCACAGGCTACTGAAAAAAAAAGTAAATTCAAAGGTAAAATTATTCTAACTAGTGCACAAGAAACCAGCATTTAAGTCACTGAGGGAAGGGAGAGAATCACGCCATTGGATAGCTTTTCTAGTAACACCTATCTTCTCATGCACACACTGAATGAGCAGACTAAAGCAGACTAAAGCTGATGCAGAAACTTACACACCATCAGATAAAACGTTTCAATGACACCTGCTTTCACACACCCAGTGGAGGAGGTTTGAAGTTGGTGGATTAATTTACTCACTGTTGGAAGCACATCTCATTGACAGCCATGTATACAAGAATACAGAATGAAGAATAAATTGTGATAGAATAATTGTCATAAGTTTCACTGCATGACAACCAACCAAAGCAGCAGAATAAACTACATTTCATGAGAGGAAGGTTTAGGAGACATCATTTAATTTAATTTAATTTATTTATTTAATTTATTGAGAGTCAATGGAAGGCAGGTTTCAGAGTAGCAGCCGTGTTAGTCTGTATCCGCAAAAATAACAGGAGTACTTGTGGCACCTTAGAGACTAACAAATTTATTAGAGCATAAGCTTTCGTGGGCTACAACCCACTTCTTCGGATGCATATAGAGTGAACAATATGGTTCACTCTATATGCATCCGAAGAAGTGGGTTGTAGCCCACGAAAGCTTATGCTCTAATAAATTTGTTAGTCTCTAATGGAAGGCAGGGATCCTGGGACCCTTTTAGGGGGAGATTTTTCCAAAGACACAAAGGGAGTTATTTTATTGACTTTGGGTGTCTGACTCCCACTGTGCCTTTGAAAATTTCCACCTTTAGCTCTGCAGGGCATTGGAAATCAGAGGAAGGCAAGATCCTGGCTCCTTTGGCCCGAACCAGTGTGAACTTTCTACATTTGTCAGGAGCTACTGTGTGATAAGGAAGTCCAGAGGGACAGTGCTTCAATGCACACTTTATAAAGTATGTATTAGAACATTGCTCCTAGAATTCTTAAGTTTTATAGTTGCTAAGGTCATGTATACTTTAGAATGTCTTCACAAATGCTACTTATTAGGGTGAATAGGCATGAAGAAAGGGAGCGTAAGGTCCTTACGGTAAGGACAAAGGAGAAGATGTGAAGCGGGGAAGAGCTGTGTTGCAGGAATCAGGAAGGGGAGCAGAGAGCAGAGGATCCTACTGGGCACTTCAGCTTTTCAGATCCCTTGCTTCCCAACTCTTGGCTATTTATGTTTTTAGTTTTATATGGAATAAAAAAGAATACCTTTCCTTATGCATCTGTGGCCTTCTCCATCTTAACTCCCTGTCATGCCCCAGCTTTCTCATTTTGCCTCTGGGCTCCCCTGTTTCATTGCTGCTACTGATAAATTAGAACCTCTGTGGACTTTCTAAATTCCATATATTTGGGCTATGTATACTTGGTGACAAGAATTGGGGCACTGTTCCCTGTTGACTTCTTAAGATCACTAGCAGCTCTTGTTGCCTTTATAACAGTGTTTACGAAACTATATGCTATTCTTTGAAAACAAAGCAAAATAGGGAAATTCGTTAACAAACTTTCATTTTCGTTTTCCATTAAAGTAGCTAAGCAACACAAAGCTGTCTTAATAATAACATTCCTTGAGATGTCTACATTTTAATTTAAGTAACATAATCTTAATATTAAAGATTAGTAACCTTAAAGTTCATGAATTTAGCAACCTTAAAATCAACACAGACTTTGTAGATTAATCTAGCTATATGCTAATCTGCAGTTACACAGGATATATACTGAAATTTCTCTCCTTTGCTGATGATAATACAATATCTAGTTTTATATAGCATTTTCATCAGTAGATCTCAAAAGGCGGTATAAACATAATTAACTCCATTTTACAGATGGAGAAACTGAGACACAGAGAGGTGAAATGACTTGCCCACACTGTCTTTTGATTCTGGTATTTATTTCATTGCGGAAATCCTGAGATAATAAACTGTGAATTTAAACACCAAAATAATAATTTTGATGCACTTCCTAACTAATAACAGTCTGGCACTTTTTCAAGTATGCATGTTGCTGAATAGGTCATTTCTATTTCAATCCACGTGTTGTTGATGGCAGTTGGGCTGCTGATCCTGTATTCTAGAGATGACAGAGACAGATCAGTGTGAGATTATGTTGTTTATTATAATGCTTCCTGAGGTGTGCTCTTAGAAGTTACAGTCTTTTCTAAATGATCAGACATAGTGGGTCTCTTTGAATTACAACCGTGAGAGCCAGGATTGATGACAGCTGTTTTAAAGCAGATTTCCTTGGCAATTAAAAAAGACTAGGAGGTTGTTGGAAAGATATCATTGGAAATTTAGGAATCATTCACATGCAGATTTTAGGCACTGCTTTCTGGAGTCATTTTGAATGGATTTAATTTGGTAATTGTTCCATAGCTAGTTATAGTTTGATAAAAATCAGCCACAAAGGCCAACTTGTGGGTAAAGTAGTCATCCTCTTCTTTCTTTGTCCACTGAATATTACTACTCTTCTGGCACGCTGTAAAGTCCTTATATTGCAGTCGGTTAGAGAGGTTGGAAGTTTATAGCTGAAGGAGCTGGAGACGGAAGGATGATTTAGGTTGGATTTTATGGCATGGTATTGTTAAGCAGTGTGCCTTCAGGGTTTTGTGGGAGAGTCTACTAGCTGGGAAAATGTGTAATTGGCAATTTGAAGAATCAAGGTATTTTACTGAAAAATGTTAGATTTTCTAATGATTAGCTTGACATTTTATGAGGCCCCCAGAACTGGGGTTGATACCTGAAAAAAAATGAAAGAGACATGTTTGAAAAATAAAAATTGAGTTGCAAAATTAATGCAGATTTGGGTCAAAATGTTTAGCACTTTTTGAAGAACTCCATTACTAATGCTTATCTTGACAGATTTATTCCTTTATCGAGTATTTATTTGCCATATTTTACTCTCTGGCATTTCCATACATTCTATATTGCATATATTTCCATATATACATAAACAGAGCACATCTTATAGAATATTGGTCTTGATCTGACTCCGAATGAAGTTGATGTGAGTTTTGTCCCTGACTTCAGTGGGAGCAGGTCCATTATTTTTAACTGTTCTCTGTGTGCTATGTGGGAAGTTTGTGATTGTTGAAGATATCAATTTAAATGGGCTTCATTGTAGAGAATCTATAGAGACTGGTGCATAAAAATGAACAATACATTTTTCCGCTCTGCAAAGTTCTATGTTATACAGCTATTCATTGCTCTATCTAATCTCCATGCACCAGCAAAGTCCAGCAGTGTGGCCTTGTGAACAGAGCACTGGACTAGGGCTCAAGAGACCTGGATCCTATTCCTGGCTCTGCTACTGGCCTCCTTAGTGGCAAGTCATTTTGCCTCATCCATGACATGAGAATAATGACTTACCTCCTTTGTTAAAGTGCTTTGGGATCTAATGGTGAAAAGCATTATACAATAGCAAGGTATTATTATTAGGGAATTGCCTTTGTAAAATAATTCCTCATCATATCTTGCGCAATTCTTGCCTTCCAAAAATACTACTGGGGAAAATGGTCACTGAACTTGTTCCTTATCAGGTACGTCATACCAATAGCCTCTGTTGAGTCTTTGTACATTAAGACCACAATTTACAAAAGTAACTTGTCATTCTGGGACAGAAACTTGAGACATATTAAAGGAGCTTGATTTTTAGAAATTGGTGTTGAGCACTTTCTGAAAATCAGGCCCTTTAAAGGCATCTCTGGTTAGACAACCAAAAATTGAGACATCCACAGTCACAAGTCACCTTTGAAAAGCTTGGCCTAAATACATCCATGTGACAGTTATAGTGCCTTATCAAACCTCTTCAGTGCATTCATTTATTCATGTTTTGCATAGGTTATCATTAATTCGTTAATTTAGAAATGAAAATTCTGGAGATTATGGATGTATGTCAGTATCTTCACTAAGTTATGGTTGTCTTACCTGACACAATAGGAGTCCATAGATTCTTTTGTCTTATGAATTTAGCCTAACATACAAATTCTGTAACTCTGTTGAGAAAGGGCCCAGTTAATATTGATTTGTAAATAATTCACTAGAGGTGATAGTTACATGTATTTCCCTTTATGTATTATTTCTCATCTCTTTGCATGTGATGAGGTCATTTGGTTAAGTCCCTCTTTTAATACAATAGCCTCTTTTTAGCTCAGCAACAGCACCTGCCTTAGTCACCTAGTTTAATAAGGCTATCCGTACAAAATCAAAATCATTTATGACTGCATTTCTTCCTTTGCAAGGATTATCCCAAGTAAAGTAAAGATGGGGTGAATAATCAATATATCTATTTGAAACAGCAAGTTTTCCAATAGTATTTCTGTTTGTTTCTATCTAGCTAGGTTCTTACATACTAAACATATCACTGGGGCATCTGAGCACCTGTGCATCTTACACAGTCAATGTATTTTGTAGACAGAAGTCCCGAACGGATCAGGTATCTTTTTATAATAGAAATAAGAGTAAACACAATTAATTAATTATATTATATTATATTATCTCTATCTCTTTCAATATGGCCATTTTACCCAGCTCCTTATTAGTGTAGGATTATTTCCTGTGCCATATTTTTAGTGCATATTTTCTTTCATGTGATCTGTGCTTTATGTCAATATGGTCTGCTTGTATTTAAAGAAAGAGCAGGAAGAATCTAAGTTTTCATTATAACACACCAGAAAACTACACTAGGCTTTGTCCTTACTGGTGAAATTTATCCCCAAATTCCCATTGGTTCAAACAAAATAAGTCTTTGAACCACTGGGACCCATAAATAAAGCAGCGGTGGCTAGAAAAGTTTATACCACCAATTTGATTAGACTCCTGTCTCAGCAAGATTCACTAAAATAGTTCCAGTCACCACAGCTGGAATATAGTCTTCAATATAGTTCCCACAATTGCAAATGCCAAAGTGGCTGAAGCGGTGTTAAAACTGGTGGGAATTTTACCCATTGTGTACACAGCCTCTGTGCCAGATCCTGAAGTCCTTATTCAGTTTTGGCTCATCCTTAATTGGTGTCTGTGAGTTTTGTCTCAGTAAGTACTTTAGGTTTTGGCCCTTTAAAACCATATTTATTTGTGATTCTTAAACTTTGGGTGCTAATTGTACTGTATTTCCTATAGTTTCTAAAAAGAGATTGAGCCAAATTCTGCAGATTTTTTCCTCCTGCCTTTTAGCAGTAATACTGTGTGCGGGGGAGGGGGGAAACCTTGTTTGCTCATTGTGGCTGATAAAATAATATCTCTTTCAATTCTTTGGTGAGATAGTGTTTTCAGCAGAGTAGTGCCTAATACCAGATGTTCCAGGGGATAGAGACATTGTATTCACATTTTGTTTAATTGAAAACCATGGAATAAAGCTGTTTGCATTTTACAGCTGAAAACAAAGAGTGAATATTCTTGAAGTGACTGCCTTCAATGTGAAATGTGGAATGAGGGAGGTTTTGTTGACTATAAAGAATGTCACTACCAAGTTTCTTAATCCTTTGTCAACACTGAGCTAATTCAGCTTTCATAAAACTAGGGAAGGGCAATGAGTAAATAGATCATTACATTTTTCTAATATCAAGCTATATTACCATTAGAATTTACAGCTTCTTCTGTATAAAGGGCTGGCTCTAATTTATTCTTTATGGGGAGGTTTTTTTTATAAACCATTGGCAGGCTCTGCTTTAAAAGATATACAAGGAAACAATGGAAGGTGACTGGAGCGAACATGACACATTTTGCAGTGATCCCAACTATGCAGTAATAGCAATTACAAACCACACCACCAGAATGGTCAGTACAATTAATATCATTAAAGTAATTAGGCCTGGCAGCTGTACGGTCAAATAAAGGTAACTTTGTAACAACAATATGCCAGCAGAAAATTACTGACATTTCCAACTAAATTATATTCTCTAAATTGTTGTCTTAATGCTAAATAAATAAAGTTATGCTAATTAAGGGACTGATTACAGACTGAAATTAACACAATTGCTTGTTCGACAGTCTGCTAGGGTTAACATTCTTTAACATAATTAATAGCTTTTGCTCACTGTATCTGGCTATACATTGTATCTCATTTACATGCCTTTGCAATATGCTGACAGTGCTAAATGTCTGAGAAGACAGATGTCATCCACTGGACGAAAATGGTTCTTCTTGTTATAATGTTCATAATGGACATGGTTGCTGTACTGTTTTATTAATAATGACCAGAAAAGAAATGTGAAAGAGAGAAGCTGTGTGTGTGTGTGTGTGTGTGTGTGTGTGTGTGTGTGTGTGTGTGTGTGTGTGTGTGTGTGTGTGTGTGGCCCCCCAGTTTTGTGTTCCAAGCCTTTCCTGGAGTCAATGTGAAATGTAATTGCTCTTTTGACCTCTATCTTCTCTCTCCCCAGGTCTGAGGAAGAGCTACACTGGTTGATTATTGCAGGAATGAAAGGCACTCTGACCTTGTCGACCGAACGCCTTGCTGCTTTCAATGTTGCCCATTATGCTGAAGGCAAGCAACTCCTGGAGAGAGACTGGAATCTACAGGAGAGCAGCAATCTGGGCAACCTGCCAGCAAGGCTTCATCATCAGGAAGTCAGACATGGCCAAACAGCTTCGGCAGCTAAGGAAAAGGAGGGGGGCAGGGAGTATATCAAAACATTGTTAGCACAGCATATAAAGAGCTTTCAGATGCTGATCACAGATTGCTGCTTCATTAATAAGGCTTTGTATCAGACACCTGAACTGAAAAGTAACTGTGAAGCATACAAAGAAGAGGAGTACAGTAACCAATTTCCTGCAGTGGAATGTGGCAGTCATTAAAAAGTTCTCCCAATAATGGAGAAATTGTCTATGTATAAGGATTAGTTAAAAATAGTTTTCTAAGAGAAAATGGGTTAATTATTCAGTTACTGCATTTGTGCTAAATCAGAAAATATACACCATAAAATCTTGCTAGATTATTTTTGGAGGTGCGAGGGAACTGCATGGTGAACATACTCTCTCTGTGTATTTAAATTAAATCCTAAACCCTCTTGAGTTTGCAGCCATAGACATTTGTTTCATTATCTGAAATGATTTATTAGTACAGTGAATATAACTTTTCCTGCTCTGATCCAGCCAAGAGTAAGATGTCTAATTTGACCTGAGAACAGGTTTGGAGACTTGGAATAATTTGTTGAAGGACATTGACTGTGCAAAATATCTCCCTTTTAAGCTCAGCCTTCAAAATAAAGATTTAAATAAGAACACAGAGACTTCATGTTTAAATTTAACCTGTACCAACCTACCAGGTTGATAGTATCTGAGAGTCATTACTGTTTGATGGCTATCTTGTGCCACATACAAAATGAGTTGGTGATCTCAATTCAGTTCCTGGTAGCAAGTATCTACATCATTAAAATCACTACCAAAATTTAGACAAATAAACACCCATGTTACTAGTTTCCTCCAACTGAGCAGGACCAGATGAGCTATGGAAACTAAACTATTCTCTCACTACTAGGGATGAAAGCTTCTTGACACATTGGCAGGAATGAGGCGCTGCCAAGACCTTCATATCTCATGTGTCACTCATGTATCTGGCAGCCCTGTCATGCATTTCCAAGACCAGCTTGATCCACACGCATCCTGCTGGGCTGCAGCAGTAGTTGCTCCTCTAGGCCACCAAGGGACTTCAGGAGTACTTGCTATGCATGCAGCCATGTGGCTGATCTGCCTCTCCTCTCGCTGCTCCCATTGCTTGATCACAGTAAGGAAGGAGGAGCTGGCAATGGCAGCAGCTGTGACAGGTTCAGAAGATGAGGGGTTTCAAAATAGGCCCCCCAAGTCTCCCTAGCCAGATTCAGCCACCCAGGGAAACATCATCCCCCAGAGATCTCATAAACATGCCCAGACAAAACCCATCACCTACCTCAGCACCCCCATGTCAAGGCTGTATCCCTACTTTGAACTTTAGGGTACAAATGTAGGGGCCTGCATGAAAACTGCTAAGCTTATCTACCAGCTTAGCTCTGGTCCCGCTGCCACCATTCTCGATGGATTCCCTCCCTGGGAAGCCTTGAGAAACCTTTCACCAATTCCCTGGTGAATACAGATCCAAACTGCTTGGATCTTAAACAAGGAGAAATTGATCCTTCCCCCCTCCTTCCTTTCACCAACTCCTGGTGAATACAGATCCAAACCCCCTTTGGATCTTAAAACAAGGAGAAATCAATCAGGTTCTTAAAAAGAAGGCTTTTAATTAAAGCAAAAGGTAAAAATCATCTCTGCAAAATCAGTATGGAAAATAACTTTACAGGGTAATCAAACTTAAAGAGCTCAGAGGAATCCCCTCTGTCTTAGGTTCAAAGTATAGCAAACAAGATAAGCACTCTGGTAAAAGGTACATTTACAAGTTGAGAAAACAAAGTAAATCTAAGACGCCTTGCCTGGCTTTTACTTACAATTTTGAAATAAGAGAGACTTGTTTAGAAAGATGGGGAGAACCTGGATTGATGTCTGGTCCCTCTCAGTCCCAAGAGCGAACAACCCCTTAAACAAAAGACACACACAAAAGCCTTTCCCCCCCCCAAGATTTGAAAGTATCTTGTCCCCTTATTGGTCCTCTGGGTCAGGTGTCAGCCAGGTTACCCGAGCTTCTTAACCCTTTACAGGTAAAAGGATTTTAGAGTCTCTGACCAGGAGGGACTTTAGTACTGTACACAGTATGGCTGTCACCCTTCCCTTTATAGTTATGACACGCCCCCCAAATCACAGATAGTGTTGGACGTTCGGTTCCACACTGGCTGTGATTTCTTCCTGGAGTTCTAGGAGAAAACAGAGTTAACAAGACACATGTACCTTTAGACATACTACTGATTATATAAAAACTAACAATATGTTTCATTACAAGAACAATTGTTAACCAGTTAACTCTGGGAAACTTTCCCGGGAGAGTGCATCAGCCACTTTGTTAGAAGCTCCCGAAATGTGTTGTATTTCAAAATCAAAATCTTGGAGAGCTAAACTCCACCGAAGAAGTTTTTTGTTATTCCCCTTGGCGGTATGAAGCCACTGTAGCGCAGCATGGTCTGTTTGTAGTTGGAAGCGCCGTCCCCAAACATATGGGCGTAGCTTTTCCAGCGCGTACACAATGGCGTAGCATTCCTTTTCGCTGATTGACCAGTGGCTTTCCCTCTCAGACAGTTTCTTGCTGAGAAACACGACAGGATGGAATTCTTGATCTGGTCCTTCCTGCATTAAAACTGCTCCCACGCCTCACTCGGAAGCATCTGTGGTTACTAGGAACGGTTTGTCAAAGTCTGGGGCCCTTAGCACAGGGTCAGACATGAGTGTTGCCTTAAGCTGGTTAAAGGCCTTTTGACACTTATCAGTCCACTGAACTGCATTTGGCTGTTTCTTTCTGGTTAGGTCTGTCAGCGGGGCGGCGATTTGGCTGTAGTGTGGTACAAATCGCCTATAATATCCGGCCAAGCCTAAGAAGGATTGGACCTGTTTCTTTGACTTTGGAACCGGCCACTTTTGGATAGCATCCACTTTGGCCTGTAGGGGATTTATAGTTCCTTGACCCACCTGGTGCCCCAGGTACGTCACTCTGTTTTGGCCTATTTGACACTTTTTAGCCTTAACAGTTAGTCCTGCCTGCCGGATGCGCTCGAAGACTTTTTTCAGGTGCTCCAGGTGTTCTGTCCATGAATCAGAAAAAATGGCCACATCATCGAGGTAGGCAACTGCAGATTCTCCCAATCCTGCTAGGAGACCATCTACAAGTCTTTGGAAGGTGGCGGGTGCATTTCGCAACCCGAAAGGGAGTACATTGAATTCATACACCCCTGCCTGGGTGACGAAGGCTGACCTTTCCTTAGCGGGTTCATCTAGTGGTACTTGCCAGTACCCTTTGGTTAAGTCTAAAGTAGAGATGAATTGGGCATGTCCCAATTTTTCCAATAGCTCATCTGTGCGTGGCATTGGATAGTTGTCAGGACGAGTTACAGCATTTAGCTTACGGTAGTCCACGCAAAAGCGTATTTCCCCATCTGGTTTGGGAACTAGAACCACTGGAGATGCCCATGCACTGGTAGAGGGGCGGATTATACCCATCTGTAGCATGTCCTGGATCTCCCTTTGTATAGCCGCTTGGGCATGAGGTGACTCCCGGTAGGGTGGGGTTCTAATTGGGTGAGCATTACCTGTGTCAATGGAGTGGTATGCCCGTTCGGTCCGCCCTGGAGTGGCTGAGAAAATCGGTGCAAAGCTTGTGCACAGCTCCTTTATCTGCTGTCGCTGCAGACGTCCCAGGGTCGTGGAGAGGTTCACCTCTTCCACGCCACCATTCCTTTTTCCTTCATAGTAGACACCTGCAGGCCACTCCGCGTCATCAGTTTCCTGGGCTGTAAACTGGCAAACGTTTAATTCTCTAGAATAAAAGGGCTTAAGAGAATTAACATGGTATACCTTAGGCTTTATGTTGGAGGTGGGGGAGGCTATGAGATAGTTAACAGCTCCTAGGCGCTCCTGGACCGTGAATGGTCCTTCCCACGACGCTTCCATTTTATGGGCCTGGAGCGCCTTTAAGACCATGACTTGGTCTCCTACTTTGAAGGACCGTTCTCTGGAATGTTTATCATACCAGGCCTTTTGCTCTTCCTGAGCATCCTTTAGGTTTTCTTTAGCAAGGGCTAAAGAGTGTCGGAGGGTGTTTTGTAGGTTGCTTACAAAGTCTAGAATGTTAGTTCCTGGAGAAGGCGTAAACCCCTCCCATTGCTGCTTCACCAACTGTAATGGCCCCTTAACCTCGCGGCCATACACAAGTTCAAATGGTGAAAACCCTAAACTGGGATGTGGTACAGCCCTGTAGGCAAAAAGCAACTGCTGCAACACTAGGTCCCAATCATTGGAGTGTTCATTTACGAATTTACGTATCATGGCCCCCAAAGTTCCATTAAACCTCTCCACCAGACCATTGGTTTGATGGTGATGAGGGGTGGCAACCAAGTGATTCACCCCATGAGCTTTCCACAGGTTTTTCATGTTCCCTGCCAGGAAATTAGTTCCCGAATCTGTAAGTATGTCGGAGGGCCACCCTACCCTGGCAAAAATGTCTGCTAATGCCTGGCACACACTTTTAGTCTTGGTGTTGCTTAAGGGTACAGCTTCCGGCCATCGGGTAGCAAAATCCATGAAAGTCAGTACGTACTGCTTTCCTCTGGGTGTCTTCTTTGGGAAAGGACCCAGAATATCCACAGCTACTCGCTGAAATGGGACCTCAATTATGGGTAGTGGCTGGAGAGGGGCTTTAACCTGGTCTTGGGGCTTTCCCACTCGTTGGCACACCTCACAAGACCGGACATAATTAGCAACATCCTTGCCCATTCCCTCCCAGTGGAAGGACTTCCCCAACTGGTCTTTGGTTCTGTTCACCCCAGAATGGCCACTGGGATGATCATGGGCTAAGCTCAAGAGTTTTACCCGATACTTAGTGGGAACTACCAGCTGTCTTTGAGGATGCCAGTCTTCTTGGTGCCCACCAGAAAGAGTCTCCTTGTATAAAAGTCCTTTTTCTACAACAAACCGGGATCGGTTAGAAGAGCTGAGAGGCGGTGGGGTGCTCCGTGCCGCTGCCCAAGCTTTTTGAAGGCTGTCATCTGCTTCCTGCTCGGCCTGGAACTGTTCCCTTGATGCTGGAGACATCAGTTCCTCCTTGGGCTGTGGACTGGGGCTTGGTCCCTCTGGAAGCGATGCAGGTGCTGGGGCTTTTTCCATTGACTGTGAACCGCTGTCCGCTGGTGCACTATGTGGTATTTCAGGCTCTGGCTGAGCCTCTTGGGTAGGGTTATCTGCTGCTTCCGCCAGTTTAGGCTCGCTGGTGCCCTCTGGCATTGGAGTTGTAGACGGGGTTGCAAGCGCTGGACTCAGTGCTGGCAATGGTTCTGGTGCTGGTTGCGTTGCCAGTTCCGGTTCTGGGACTGGCTTTGGCTGGGTCTCTGGGATTGGATCCACTACGGCTGTTGCAGTCGTTGGCAGGGGATCCGGTTCCACCACCTGGTTTTGGGTCTCCGGTAACACAGGCGGGGCCCTGGTGAACGGCTCAGGAACAGGGATGGGGGTGAAAGCTTGCTTAGCCTGGCTGCGGGTGACTATTCCCACCCTCTTGGCTAGCTTCACATGGTTGGCCAAGTCTTCCCCCAGCAGCATGGGAATGGGATAATTGTCATAGACTGCAAAAGTCCACATTCCTGACCAGCCCTTGTACTGGACATGCAACTGGGCTGTAGGCAAGGTTACAGACTGTGACACGAAGGGTTGAATTGTCACTGTAGCCTCAGGGTTGATGAGTTTGGGGTCCACTAGGGATTGGTGGATAGTTGACACTTGTGCCCCAGTGTCCCTCCAAGCGATAACCTTCTTTCCGCCCACTCTCAAGGTTTCCCTTCGCTCCGAGGGTATGAGAGAGGCATCTGGGTCTGGGGTTCTTTGGTGTGATTGGGGTGTAATGAACTGTAATCGGTTGGGGTTCTTGGGGCAGTGAGCCTTTATGTGCCCCAGTTCATTACATTTAAAACATCGCCCTGCTAAGGTATCACCGGGGCGATGTTGGTTGCTGGAGACTGGTGTGGTGGGGTGAGAAGGCGTCTGGGGTTTCCCTTGGGATGTGGGTGGGGTCTTGGGTTGTCCCCGGTGATAAGGTTTTGTTTCGGCTTGCCCCTTCTGATATTCGCTCCAACTGCTACTAGCTTTTTTCTTTTCTGTCACCTCCACCCATTTGGCTCCAATCTCCCCCGCCTCGGTTACAGTTTTGGGCTTCCCATCTAGGATGTACCTTTCTATTTCCTCAGGAACACCCTCTAAAAACTGCTCCATTTGCAATAGGAAGGGCAACTCTTCCGTAGATTTAACATTTGCTCCTGATATCCAGGCATCCCAATTTTTCCCAATGTGGTAGGCATGTCGGGTAAATGACACATCAGGTTTCCACCTTAGGGCTCTGAACCGCCGACGGGCATGCTCAGGTGTTAGCCCCATTCTGATTCTGGCCTTGTTTTTAAAAAGTTCATAACTGTTCATGTGTTCCTTAGGCATTTCAGCCGCCACCTCTGCTAAGGGTCCACTGAGCTGCGGCCTCAGCTCTACCATGTACTGGGTTGGAGGGATGTCGTATCCAAGGCAGGCCCTTTCAAAATTTTCTAAGAAGGCCTCAGTATCATCGCCTGCCTTGTAGGTGGGGAATTTCCTGGGATGGGAAGTGGTACCTGGAGAGGAGTTGTTAGGATGGTCTGATGCACCCTGCCTAGTCCTTGCTGCTTCCAGTTCCATCTCTCTTTTATGGGTCTCCTGTTTGGCTTTTTCTTCTCTTTCATGGGCCTCCTGTTTGGCTTTCTCTTCTCTTTCATGGGCCTCCTGTTTGGCTTTCTCTTCTCTTTCATGGGCCTCCTGTTTGGCTTTCTCTTCTCTGTCATGTTTGGCTTTTTCCAGCTCCATCTCTCTCTTGTGGGCCTCCTCTTTGGCTTCTTTCTCGAGTTTTTTAATTTGAAGTAGTCTCTGATGTTTTTTCTCATTTTCTTCTGCTTCTAGTCTGGCCAGTTCTAGTTTGCTAGCTGCTTCACTGGTAGTCATTTTCCTGCTTTCCTGTGCTGGGCCACACCCCTCTGCAGTTGACTGAAACTGGGATGTATTTAGCTCAGGCTCCTGCTGAGTGCTGCTGAGTTAACAGAGACTTTCTAACAAGCTACTCCCGAGGATGTAAAAAGAAAAAAAACACAATTCAGATTGTAAATTACCTTTACCAGATCAAAGTTTGCTCACTGATTGAACCGTTCTCTTAACAAAGGACCTTGTTAAAAAAAACTTAACACCTCTGCCTTCAGGCAAGGAGAGATAAGATATGCATCTACCTTCAGCTCTGCTCTCCAAGCAGCTAGAAGGAAAAAAAAATCTCTTACTGGCTTTTGGGTTTAAAACGATCCCACCGCTGTGCCACCATGTCAAGGCTGTATCCCTACTTTGAACTTTAGGGTACAAATGTAGGGGCCTGCATGAAAACTGCTAAGCTTATCTACCAGCTTAGCTCTGGTCCCGCTGCCACCATTCTCGATGGATTCCCTCCCTGGGAAGCCTTGAGAAACCTTTCACCAATTCCCTGGTGAATACAGATCCAAACTGCTTGGATCTTAAACAAGGAGAAATTGATCCTTCCCCCCTCCTTCCTTTCACCAACTCCTGGTGAATACAGATCCAAACCCCCTTTGGATCTTAAAACAAGGAGAAATCAATCAGGTTCTTAAAAAGAAGGCTTTTAATTAAAGCAAAAGGTAAAAATCATCTCTGCAAAATCAGTATGGAAAATAACTTTACAGGGTAATCAAACTTAAAGAGCTCAGAGGAATCCCCTCTGTCTTAGGTTCAAAGTATAGCAAACAAGATAAGCACTCTGGTAAAAGGTACATTTACAAGTTGAGAAAACAAAGTAAATCTAAGACGCCTTGCCTGGCTTTTACTTACAATTTTGAAATAAGAGAGACTTGTTTAGAAAGATGGGGAGAACCTGGATTGATGTCTGGTCCCTCTCAGTCCCAAGAGCGAACAACCCCTTAAACAAAAGACACACACAAAAGCCTTTCCCCCCCCAAGATTTGAAAGTATCTTGTCCCCTTATTGGTCCTCTGGGTCAGGTGTCAGCCAGGTTACCCGAGCTTCTTAACCCTTTACAGGTAAAAGGATTTTAGAGTCTCTGACCAGGAGGGACTTTAGTACTGTACACAGTATGGCTGTCACCCTTCCCTTTATAGTTATGACACCCCATCAACCTCATTTTCACCTACTCACAAACCCCAGCCATCACTGCCAAGTTTTATGCAGCTCCATGTCCTATCCCCATCACTGCTTGGGCAGAGTATATAGGCCAAAAGCTGAAGTCTATGATTGTTTTCAGATTAGTTTATTACATAATTTGCATAAATGTTACATTTGGAACTGCACAAGACTTGGCAGCTATACAGGGAAGTTTGTCATGGTGGACTTCTTCTGTAGACAAATAAAATACTTATGTCACAGGTGGCAACCAGCCAGGTGTCATGGGCATTAAATTATCTTTTTCAGAAAAGAAGGAAGAAATTAGACCTTTCACTATTCATAGATTAATAGATTATAAGGTCAGAAGGGATCCCTGTGATCATCTATTCTGACTTTCTGAATATCACAGGCCATAAGATTTCCCTAAATTAATTCTTGCTTGAATTAGAGCACATCTTTTAGAAAGACATCCAATTTAAAAATTTTCAGTGATGAAGAATCCAACTCAACCCTTGTAAAATATTCCAATGGTTAATTACCTTCTCTGTTAAAAATGTGCACCTTATTTCTAATCAGAATTTGTCTAGCTTCAACTTTGTTTGCTATATTGAAGAGCCCTCCTTTATCAATCTTTGTTCCCCATATAGGTACTTATAGACTGTGACCAAGTCATCCTTTAACCTTCTCTTTGTTAAGCTAAACAGATCCAGCTCCTTGAGCCTTTCATTACAAGGCATGTTTCCCAGTCCTTCTTGTGGCTCTTCTCCAAATCCTATCCAGCGTATCAATATCCTGCTTGCATTGTGGACTTCAGAACTGGAGACAGCATTCCAGCAGTAGTTGCACCAGTGCCAAACACAAGAGGTAATATAACCTACTCTTATTCTATATTGCTGGGTTTATGCATCCAGGGATTGCATTGCCCTTTGGCCACAGTGTTACACGGGGTGCCCATGTTCAGCTGATTATCTACCATGAATGCCATGACTTTTTCAGAGTCAATGCTTCCCAGGATAGAATCCCCTCGCCCCCCCGCAAGGATGACTTTCCTTCTTTGTTCCTAGATGTATGGCTTTACAATATGGTTAGCTCATTGCTGTTTCTTTGTTGCTATGAAAGCATTAGTGCTGTGTCAAAGTGAAAGAGGCCATATTTTAAAGTAACAGGTCTAAAGAGCCTAAATGTTCCAAATACAGGGCCATATACTGTGTTTGATCCCTTCATACAGCTACTATTGAATTCATTAAGAGTTGTTTCACAGCTCAAAGGCATAGTTTCACCAGGAATCATTATTTTAAGATAGAAACTAATACTGAGGAACCTCCTTAATTTGATCTTTTCTTTTTTTAAGTTACTTTTTACTATGTCCCCTACATCTAATGTTGGAGCCTCTTGAGATAACACTAGAATGGGATCATAGTCCAAACACATATTTGGCACAGGCCATTGGCATAATGAGAATGAAAGAAAGGTGAACATGAGTATGACAAGCAAACAGAAGAGTAAAAACATGTTTTTCTCTTAGACACCTACAGAGCCTTTGTGTGCTGTGGTATGGGGGGGGGGTGTTTTGGGGGTGTTTTTCTCCAGAGTTCAAATCTCTGGCAAACAACTTGCTGCAGCTCAAGTTAGTTTGTTTGGAGAAAACTAAAAAGGTTAAGCCAACTAACCCCATGAGACAAATGGCTCAAAGGTATTTGAGCCCTGTGGAGTCAAAGTATTAAATAAGTTGTAAGTTCATACTGTGTAAGTTCTTAGTTTTCACCGTCTTCAGCTAAAGGATGATGTAAAGTAAATCAACGTCAGATAAAAGAACATATCAGTAACTTGACACAACATCTGTAAAATAGAAAATAATTGTTTTCAGTAAAAAAGCTCATCATCTAGAAACCAGTAAAACAGGTTTTCTTATACAAACCTTTGAAAGAAACTTGAAACATTTACATTCTGAACTTCTTCTTCCTCCCCTATGCCCCATTCTTTTAAGTCTTGTGTTGGAATGATAGTGTGGCATGTGTTTGTGTGCTTCCTGCTGTGTATGTGGTGTTTTTTTGCCCACTGTATGGTACTTGTGCAGCAAATCAAACTGTTAGTTGCAAATTTTCAAAAGTTCAAGCACCTGATACATACACAGGAGTGCATACGTAGCTGTGTGTACATGCAAACCTAAACATACATGCACACTGAACATTACATATGAATTTGTCTGCATGCAATACCTGATGCACACAAGATTAATCCTTGACTTGCATGTGAATCAGGCCTTGTGGGTGTGTAAGTTAGGTATATGCAAAACTGTGTTTTTCTTTAAATTTGCACCTGGCAGTATGCTTTTCTGTTCAAGTAGGTCCTAGTTCTGTTTAAAAATACCAATCAAGGTCATTTTTCTAAGGTCTGATGAGGTCACCATGAAAGCAATGGTATCTAAAATAAAGTGCTACTTTGATGATTCAGCTTAGTTCTTATACAGCATTGCAGTTGCTGTCTATTAAGCCTTTGTCAGGACTTAGTTTAGGCCAAAATAAGATTAGAATAAAAGCAAAATTGATAAAAATATGAGGTAGTTTTCTAATGCACACATTTTTGTGAGGTTTCTTTAGACTTTCCCTTTCTATTACTTTGTGTTTTGACTAGAATTATTCACAAAGGCCAAGCACAATCTGTACTTTAAACATATAAGGTGCTTTTTTATCTTTTGTATAGCTAGTGCAGGAAAGATCACCACAGTATAAACTCTGAGATAACCAAGTGAAGAAATTTTGGAGCCTTTGTTTTTTGCTAATACACAGCCTGATCCTACAAGGTGCAGAGTGCCTTTAATTTTTATTGGGCCTAATTCTGAGAGATGCTGAAGACCCTGTAACTCCCATTGAATTTAATCCTACAGCTTACAGCATTGGGCCCAAGGTGTACATGTTATCAATGTTTGCTCTTTGCTTCATTTTAAAGGTTGAAATTTGGCATTTTAAAAATGTAATGTCAGGTAGGCAATACATTTGAATGTTAAGAGGTTACTGAGTATCAAATTTCTTTTTTAACAGAGGAGGAAGCCATAATTTCCTTAATACTTGTTGGAACAGGGTTTTTGTTTGAGGGGGAAGGGCAGATTTTGTTATAGGGGCTGGAGGCTCCCTGTCAGCAGACAAGTAGGAGTATAAGAAGCTTCCTTGTGTTCAATATCAGCAACTCCTGCTCCATTTGCATTTGAGGGAGTTTTTTCCATAGTGTATTCATTTGCCAGTGAGTTAATGTATCCCTGCATAATCAGATAAGAATGGAATAGAATTACTAATGATAAGAGGAGGTTGAACAAGGGCACAACAGCAATACAGCCTTTCCTTCTCTCAACTAATCTGAATAGAATCTTAACTTCTTTTTCAAGGTGGTAGTAGGGATATTTTTTTCAAAATTAGGATAGGAGAATTAAATACCATGGGTTGAATATGACAGATTCTGCTGCATTCTACAAAGCTCTATTTAAAGAACAAAGTGTTCTCTCTAACAGATGGGCAGATATGTTAACTTACCTTCCCAATCCTAGAACCAATTAATTATATCAGAGTGAAAAATACTCAAGCACTGAGCAAAAAATACAAAAAAAAAATACTAATAAAAACATAAGCTGTAACATATTTTAATATGCATAAGTCAATAGTTATACTTGAATTAGAGTAAATGCCATTAGATCTAAGGGTTATTTACTGTGTCTTTTATGAGGCAGAGCTGCACAGGAAGCAGTTGCATTGTTCAAATGGCTGTCACCTGGCATTGTGCTTTCTAGGCTTTGGGAGAGGGTGGTCAGCAGATTTTCTTGGGATGGCCTCCAGCACTCGTTCAGGAGGCAGGGTGTTGGTCGCACCCAGGAGGTTACAGCACCATTTCTGAAGCAATGTTGCAACTGGGGACAGTGTTTTAGACTATTTAACAAAGCATTTGTGGTTCTTTCTTAAACACAAGGGTAGGGAACACAGTAATAGACAAATAAGCAGCACCAGCTTCTACAATGGTGCCAATGGTGCCATCGCACCGGGCCCACACTTGGAAGGGGCCCATTATGGATGCCAGGTAGGAGTGCCGGAAGCTCTCTAGAAGTGGGGGGGTGACCAGCGTCTGGACTGTTGCCCTGCTCCCGGCTCCACCCCTCCCTCAAGGCCACGAACCCGCTCCATCTCTTCCCGCCCTGTTCCACCTCTTCCACTGAGGCCTTGCTCTCACTCCACCCCTTCCCACCCCCGCTCTGCCTCTTTTCCCGAAGCCCTGACCACTGCTCGCTCCTCTCCACCCCCTCACCCCATTGTTCACCCTTAACACTGGAAAAAAGTGAGAGGGCACTTTTAAAAGTGATGGGGCCATGGCCCCCTGGCCCATCTGTTCCAGGGCCACTGTTGCCCAGGTATCCGGTTTTCGACCAAAAAGTCTGGTTACAGGAGTAACCGCAATCAGCCTGCCCACCAGGAGGGTGGGAAGAGCAGTTGCTGGTGTCTGGAGGAGCTGCAGCTCAGCTGGAGAGAGAGCGAACTGGCTCCCAAGGACTCGGCTCCGGTGGAGAGAGGTAGGTACTGGCTCTGCGCTGCCCCAGGATAGGGTGACCATACATTCTGTTTTGGCTGGGACAGTCCCTTTTTTAAGCCCTGTCCTGGACATCACGACTTTTTTCACAAAAGTGGGCATTTGTCCTGTCCAAGAGTGAATGGGACAAATGCCCACTTTGGCCAAAAAAGTGGGGTGCAGAGGAATGTGCGGAGGGGGCGAGCAGCGATGCCAGCTCTGTGTGGGGCAGGGGGAGGGATTGCAGGGCTCAGGCAGGGCTTGGGCGGGCAGCGACACCAGCCCCAGCCTTGCGCGGGGTGCAGACAGGGCTCAGGCAAGCAGCTCAGGCTAGCCCCGCACAGGGAGAGGGGCAGGTCTTAGGTGAGGGGTAGGGCTCAAGCTAGCCCCATGCAGTATCTCATTTTCCCTTTGGATCCTGTCCCCCCACCTACCCTTCTGTGCTTGCCCCTGGCCCCTACTTCCTGCCTCACTCCAGGGACTGACCCCACTCCCGCCACGCTGTGCTTGCCCCGGCCCCTGCCTCGCTCTGTGGACTGACGCCCCTAATCCCCATCCTGCTGTGCTCTTGCCCCCAGCCCCTGCCTCGCTTGGGGACCAACTCCCCACAATCCCATGGGGACCCACGAATATGTTTGGCATCAGGACCACAAAAGGTTAATCCAGCCCTGCAAATAAGCATAACAGACATTATGAGCATTTTAATAAAAACACAAAAAATGAGTGTCAACCCATTAATTTCTTCTGTGTGTTCTCTTAGATCAGGGGTGGGCAAACTACAGCCCGGGGGCCACATCTGGCTCTCCAGATGTTTTAATCTGGCCCTCGAGCTCCTGCCGGGGTCAGGGGCTTGCCCCACTCCGCGCGACCCCCGGAAGCAGCGGCATGTCCCTCCTCTGGCTCCCACGCGTACGACACAAGGTGCCCCCAATCCAAGTGCTGCCCCTGCAGCTCCCATTGGCCGGGAACCGCGGCCAATGGGAGCTGCAGGGGCGGCGCCTGCGGACAGGGCAGCGCACAGAGCCACCAGGCCGTGCCTCCACTTAGGAGCCTGAGCGGGGGGACATGCTGCTCCTTTTGGAAGCTGCTTGAGGTAAGCGCTACCCAGAGCCTGCACCCCTGATCCCCTCCTGCGCCCCAACCCCATGCCCCAGCCCTGTTCCCTCTCCCGCCCTCCAAACCCCTTGGTCACAGCCTGGAGCACCCTCCTGCACCCTGAACTCCTCATTTCTGGCCCTACCCCAGAGTTCAGAACTCCCAGCTGGAGCCCTCACCCGCTCCCACACCCCAACCCCTAATTTTGTGAGCATTCATGGCCCGGCATACAATTTCCATACCCAGATGTGGCCCTCGGGCCAAAAAGTTTGTCCATCCCTGTCTTAGATTGTTAAGGAAGGGAAAACACCCAGAGTTAAATGTTGTCATATTCTGTTTGTACGTCTGTAACTCAGCATAAATTAGTCCTTAATCCAAAATTTTCTCATAATCCAGATCAATTATTTTTATATTGGAGAAAAAAATGTTAATGACCAGGATGCAGGAGGTCAAATTTTAACCTGGTGTTTGGAATCTTTCCATTCAACTTTGACGGGCTTTGTTAAATCAACAGAGCTGCATCCATTTATACATGCAGAGAATTTGTTCAGAAGATTGGATACTTCATGTGTGTAGTAATTCTGTTTTAAAACATTTTACAATTATTTTTAGTGCCCAGTTTGAGCATGCATATGGCAGATAGAGCCAGGAAAACACAGAGCCATTAAAGTCCATAGTCATGTGTAAATAATTTGAAAGAAAAGAAGGATTTACAGGATAGATCAATGGCTCTGTTAGTCTTTTGCATCTATAATCAGCATTTACGTCCCTAAATACACATTTACATGATAAATTGTAACAACTCCTTCAGTCTAAATACTCCCCTATGGGGTCTATTCTGGCTTTTTCTTTTTTTAAAACTTACATAAACATATTTTCTTTCTACATATCATTTGCCCAGCAGGATAGATATGCTAGCTATATGGTATTTTGCCTAAGTAACACAAATTATGCAACCTTGCACTGGTCTCTGAACCTGATCTGTGCCACTAATATATTTGAATGAGGATTTCAAACAAGGGCAAGAGTGGTTCCTTCTTTACCTGATTTAATTTTGTGTTATTCCAGTTTTATACTAGTGAAACTCTATTGATTTTGAAGGAACTACATTAATGGATAAACTGGAGCAAAATAGTAGTGAATCAGGCCCTGTATGTCTATTTTGTGGACAAAATCAACAGAGACTTGATGGAACAAGGAAAATGGGTCTTGAATCAAGAAAAGTACCCAACATTCTGTTTCTGATGGTATTTGGGTCAGTCATCCAGAAAGAAGCACTAGAATCTCAAGGAACATCCTACCTACCAACAATGAAGCTACCCCTCCCCCTGCTCCTGCCATGACTGATGAAGACCAGCAAAAAAACCACCTGAGCCGCAAAACTGCAATCATAAGTGCCTGTTTCAAACAATGAAAGCCACTGACCACCCTAAAGATGACAGGAGTCTGAGCAGTTTTGAAGAAGCCTACCCTTGGTGCCAACAGATTCACCAATTATGGCTCTCCTATGTTCAGCCTCCCTTTTCTTGGCAAGATGATTGAGAAGATCTATCAAGGTTTTTGTACTGTGTTCTTCATTATAGTATCTGAGCACCTAATAGTGTCTTGTAAATTACAGTGGTGTCTGTCTTTGTCCAGTATTCCAAGTTTCAGAAAAGAACATGACACAGAGGTCAATTTCAAACCAAATTGAAACCCAAACTCTTGGCCCTGAATGAACCAGAACTTGATTATCTCTAAGGCCACCTTTTCATTAACAAACTTATTACAAACAAATGACCTACACAGTTATGGTGTAGCTCAGTGTTTCCCAAACTTGGGACGCCGCTTGTGGAGGGAAAGCCCCTGTCGGGCCGGGCTGGTTTATTTACCTGCCCCGTCCACAGGTCTGGCCGATCGCGGCTCCCACTGGCCGCGGTTCGCTGCTCCAGACCAATGGGAGCTGCTGCAAGCGGCGGCCAGCACATCCCTCGGCCCGCACTGCTTCCTGCAGCTCCCATTGGCCTGGAGCAGCGAACCGTGGCCACTGGGAGCCACGATCGGCCGTACCTGTGGACGGGGCAGGTAAATATACCAGCCCGGCCCGACAGGGGCTTTCCCTCCACAAGCCGGACCTTCGGCAGAACTTTCTGAGCAAGGGGACCTCAGCTGTGGAAAGTGGAGAGAGGAAAAAATCCCTCAGAAGTTTTTGTGCTTTTTACATTATGTTTGGTGCATATATACCAAGTTGAAAGGCTACCTAATACCTAAGATAGACAGCTAATCAAATATGAGAAACAACCCAAGTTGTGTGCTTATTCAGTCTAGGCTTTCTCAAAAAAATTGAGGTTTTGATATTTGTTTTGCTTTGAAATTTTTCATGAAAGAGACTCCAGAATAGCCAAATCCCAGCAGTTAGGGCACTCACCAGGATATGGGAGACCCAAGTTCAAGACCCTTTCTGCTTGATTCAGAGCAAGGACTTGAACCTGCATCTTCCATGTCCAGACTATGGAGTCAGTCTCCTTAGTTCAATTAATATTTACTTTTTTATACAAAGTGAAGCAGCTTCCACAGGATAGATTGAGATAGAGACTGACTCTATAACTTGATGGTTAGTGCACGCGCCAAAGAAGATGCATGTTTAAGTTTGAGCAGGCACTTGAACTTAGGTCTCTCATATCACCACCAGTGAAGGCCCAAACCACTGGCCATTAGCTATTCTAGAGGCTCCCTCTCTTATTTTACCAGCACGTTCATCCTGGACATGAGCCACTTTCCTGACATTTTCATTACCTTTCTGCAAAACGTTTCTGTTTTGATAAATCTGCATTTTCTGAACATTCCCCCGCCTCTCCCCCTAAAAAAATGTTTTGTCAAAAAATTTCCCAACAATTCTAATTCTGTCTGAAAGAGACAGCTTTGATTAATGAACAGTGCATTTAGAACAAAGAGTAATAGGTGGTAAAAAATGCTGCAACATAGTTTGACTGTAAAGATGCTACATCTGCATTGTTTTCTATTGCTGTTATCTTACCTGTCTAGAATGTGCAATAAGAACATGTTCTGAATGTTAATATACTAGAATGAAGATAATTAATCTCAACTCCCTCATCCTGTCTCAGAGAGCTACTGCTGGGGGACTGGTGGAATGAAAAGATCTGCATGCTTCTGCTGTTTAAATGTCAGTTTGTGCCTACTACATTGGAGCTATTGTTCAAGAACTGCTCATCACTCAATGAGTTGCTGAAACTATTAGCAAGCATGTTTAGCCAACTCATAATTTTTCCATAATTTCAAAAATATCTGTAAATTGTTTGCTTATCTGAGCTTTTCCAAAACTCCTTATTGCATAGACTTTCCCCTTCAAGTATCCAGAAAAATGACTAGGAATGTGCATGAACTTCAAAAAGCGACTTTCCAATTTCATTTCATTGGAATGAGAGACAGTCATATATAAAGGACAATACTGGGCCTAAGTAGCCCTGCCCCTCCAGACCTGCAGACCATGCTCCATCTGGAAGCTTAAAGGGGAGCAACTCAGCTTAGAAGAGAGAAGTTGGGGAGGAAGCTTCCCTGTGAGAAAGAAGACTGTCTGCTGAGCCCAGTTGGGGCTGGAGGTTTAGTTGGCTAGTCTTTTTGCTATTTTATATTGGACTTGAGGATGGTGGGGGGAGAGTGATGAGAGAGAATGACCCAGTTCTGGGGGGTACTCCAGAGTGCCTGATACTTGTCTCTCTTAGGGCCCTGGGTTGGAGCCTGGTGGAGTGGGAGGGTTGGGGTTCACTTAACAACTGCACTTCTTACAGGAGGGGCATAAGATCTAAACTTAAAGACTCCAACAAACACAAAATTCTTTAGAATAATTGATAGTAGTAGTGAGAAACAACTTCTAAACAAATCACTTATCGCTGTTGATTGATGTGGCAAATGATTAACAAGTTGTGAAAACAAATCAGATCAATCACTTGTATCATGAATTGTGCAATGATGTAGATAGGTGCATGTGTATTTTCTGTAATACAGTTGCTGCCAACAAAGCTAAAGCAGATCATCTATTTTTTTTCTTTTATTGTCTTGTATCTTAAAAAGCATGGTGGTTGATGTTGCACAAAATAGGAAGATGCATTTGTGTATATTATATTTGTTCTTCTTTCCAGGTTTTTGTCAAACGATCACAAATCAGAATTACGTTATTTGATGAAAATGTCTTGTACATTTTCGCTGTATAACTGCTCCTATTGTATTTCTTTTAGTAGCACAGAATACGTCAATTACTGTTTGCAGTCTTGGAGATGTATATATTCCTTAATACCATCTTCCCTGAAAGGCTTGTAAATAGAATAGTGATTTCATTTAGTTTATTAACATTGTTTAAATAGCTACATAACTAGTGTTGATTTGCTGCCACTACCTTGGATATATTTAAACATTATTATAACTTAGCTCAACATTCCCATTTTACCTCTGAAATTAATGCTTTTAGGCTCAATTTATGCCTGTCAACAAATAATGATCATAGATGTGAGCTGGGCTGGCTCATAATCCAGAAGTACTAGGTTACAATGCATTGCCATGGAAACTGTGTTTTATTGCATTTTCTCTACTTGATTTAAGACATTTGACAATCATAGCAACTGTTTGCCTGTCTTCCCACATCATAAAAAATTCAAAAACACAAACATCCAATAGTGGAAAATCATACAGTTCTTGGACCTCACTATAAAAATAAAAAAGAAATGACAACCTTATATTTAACAAGGACCTTTTGTGAATAGTTTATCTCACAGAATGTCCAGGAGTGTTGGAAAATTCAATCAGTGGTTAGTCATCGATGGACCTGTCTTGCCTGTGGTTCATTTTGTTTATTGCATCATATATTTTTTATGATCAGTGGGACTTTAGCCTGAAACAGCATTTTCTTTAACAAGAACCATGTTTCCTCTAACGTTGTTTATTGCATCTGAAACATTACTCTTTGAAACCATGGTACATTTTCAATTGAGCAAAGGTCTGTAACTGAATACTGCATGTCTGTGTTTATTCAGCATCCAGAGTAAAAAATATCCCAGTTCATGTAACATTAATCACTTTGCCAGTGTAGCTGAGGTCATTGCCACATTGCTAGCAGTATTAAGGCGAGTCAAGATTAATCACATACATTAAACCCTGCAAGGAAAGCACGTGAAACGGATCTGAAATTAGACATTTGGTAAAAGACTGAGAGCACTGTAACAAAATATGTTAGCACTGCTACAGCAAGCACTTGGCATGATTTGGGATTTTTCTACTACGCTGGTGTCAGCTCCTCTATATTTAAGAGTTTGGCAGTGTTTTCCATTTCTGAGTTTTTAACTAAAATCTTTAGACAAACATTCTTAGTTTTTGAGAGTGATTTTTTTCTTTTGCTTACTACTTGAATATATGAGTAAAAATAAAATGCATTTTAAAAACACAGTTGTGCTTTTTTATGTAATTCAAAAATAGGTTGTTGAGTTTTGAAAATAAAAACAGATACTAGGACCATATGATATTTTAAAACATACCAACACTAATACTGTCTAATGGACACTTAAAAATCAGTTATTGCTTATACACTCTTTATTCTTTTTGTATGCACACATATTAACAATGTAATACTTCATATTTCAAACAGACATAATTCAGAGTAGTTGTCTCACTGATGCATAAAATATGCATTTTAAACTACATATTTATGTTGTAAATGATAGACTAACAATTTCTGTGCCCATTCTCTATTAAAGGTTTGTTTATATTTAGTGTGTTAGGTTTTCATAAAAGAGTAAAATCAAACAAAAACAAAACATTGCTAACGCTGTTGAGAGCAAAGGCATATTTAGGCCTGACAGAAGCCTGCTGTGGATTTTAAGAGTCTGTTCTGATAACATTTAACAGTGTAAGCACTGTATGTGTAAGAACTGTGTATGTGTAAGAAATTGCAGAATAATCATTTGTGAGAACAAAAATAAATAAATAAATAAAGTAATGGAAAAGATTGGTTTGAATTAACACTAAACCTGTACTGTCAGGGGAGGAGAGTTCTCATGGAAATTAGACTAATACTTATGTACAAGACAAGATAATAAGAGTTATAAATAGGTTGGGTTTGTTTGTTTGTAACAAAGGGAGGTTGAAGCTGTATTGTCCAGTGCTGGAGACAACTGTGTGATGAGATTGTCCTGTATGAGCTTCCCACTTGTAAGTAAGTGATCACTACTTGATGAGTGTTTTGCCTTAATAAATATTTGTTAGACCCATCTGAATCTCAGTCCAACAAAAGTGACACTAAATTTGCATGCATATATTTTTGCAATGAGAATTTATTACATTTAAAGAACATTGAATTTCCTGGGTTTATAATTCTTTTAAAATATAGAGTTAATATTAAACTTAAAAGAAAACTAACTGTGGAAATAAAGCTAAGGTAACCAAACTACCTTAATTCTGCCCCTTTGCAATGCCCTGAGAAAATCAGATACTCTTATTGCCTTCTGCATCAGTAACCCCAAAACCTAGAACTGCCTTATTCTACATTGTCTAATGGTTCTGCTACTTTATGGCCTGCTTTACAGGTCACATACACTACATATTTACCATCATACCGTATGGTGAAATGCAGTACACATACTTTATAAATTCCTGATCAGGCAGCCAGCCTGCTGATGGGAATCATTCCTCCATCCTCATTAAGAGCCCTATGCCGCGAGGTGCTACATGAAGTATTTTCCCCCTTACTTCCTGAGGTGTGCAGAAGTGCCTCACTGATGCATACTTCCTAAGGTCCTTAGGAGAGAAGCCCATTTCCTGCAGACCTTTGGTAAGTGCATCAAGTCTCATGAGTCTCCTAAGCCTTGTCAGGATCACCATCGCCAATCTCTACAAGCTTTAGGAGACATATTGAGGCTCCTCCAATGCTCAGTGATCCTTATGTTTGTAATCGCCTCACCTGTGAAACCTAGTAGCTTGAAAGGAGTGGAGCTATGAGGTGCATGGTGAGGGAAGTGGGCTTTTGGCAGGTGGTTATGTGGGGGAGAATGGGAGAGGTTACTAGCAACTCAATGCTTCAGGAGAAAGCAGGGTTAAGCACTAGTGCTGCCCTGGCTCTTGCAACTAATGATCCTCCTGTGAGTCATTATAGTGGAGGCCTGTTACCGTGAACCACAGGAAATTTGTTGTGTAGAGAAGGCAGAAAAGTGGTAGTTCGTCCCCTGAGGTGCAACTGAGTGGATTCTCCGCACTAGGACCTCTCCTGGTAGCCTTCATGCCTGTTAGGCAAAGAACATAGGCTCATGCCCCCATTTCTCCTACCAGAGATCCTTTTCTCCCCATGTTCACCACACTAAACTGTCAGTGCATTGGAAATGGCTGCAAGCATCTGAAAGGGCTAAGTGGAGCAGCTTGGTGCAGTAGAAGGCTGTGGGGAAACACTAGCGGTTCCATTTCTTTTCCACCTGATGAATGTTCTGTGGCTTGTCAGAGGGCAGTCCTGCTGCCGTGAGAAATGTCAGAGGATTTCAGGAGATACTGAGGAAGAGCAAACTGGCTGAGAATAGGGAGCAGTCTCTTCTCTTCCCCCTCCCTGCCCCTACACACACACTACCCGTTGGGCACTTCAGGTCTGCAGGGAGTAGGGGAGAGACAACTTAGCAAGCTTCAGGAGGTTCATCAATGCCATTTACAAGCTTTAGGAGACTTGTCTTGGTCCTCCACATCTTCCCACAAACCGTTGGTAGAAAAGTTCTGGGATTTCCCATTGACAGGGCTCCCTTATGATCAGGATGCATTCTGACATCTATCTCTCTAAGAAAAGGGGCTACAGACTTGTTTTATTTTTTAAATGCAAGTTTAATTTAAAAGTAAGTTTCAAATTTTGAAATTAAATTTTAATCATCTGAATCTTCATCTTGGACACAAATTTCAGCTAGAGGCATACAATACACAAAATTTATTTTTCTTCTACTTTTCCTTGTTTTGATATAAAGTGGCAGAGTCCAAAGATCATTCATGGCTCTGCCAGACTTCCTGTGTGGACTTAACAGCAAGTTGCCTTAGCTTGCCCTGCTGAACAATGGCTAGGTATTATCATCTCCATGTTTATATCAAAGGTACCTGTGTCTGTGGCATCTAGGGGCTGCATCATACTTCACAGGGATATTCTGGGGATTGACTAATTATTTGCGAAGTCTTTTGAGCTCTTCATGGAAAGAGCAAAAGAAATATAAAGTACTAAAGGGATTTCATCTCCTGAGCTGCCAGTTTAGAACCTTTCACGCTTACTCCAGTAATTGAATGTTAGAACAAATCTGTATGCATAGTACATTGTATTCTCTTTTCTCATGTTTTATTACTAAGGACTTTTATATGAAAACCATGATGCAAAAAGAAACCACACTAACTCTAACCCTAATAGCTAAATATCCCAGATTTTAAAAAAGTACATCATGTTTTTCCAGCACTCTATTTGAGGAAAGCTTGGGCTCTTGCCTTGAGCTCTTGCCATATTTCTACACAGCCTCAAGTGTGCGCAGGGATGCATTCTCGCCCTGGCACTATTCTGTTGAGCTATCGACTAGGTATTAGGACTTGTCCTTCCACATGTCTGAATCAAGGTTGGTCAAGAAGTCTTCGCTGACCAAGACTACGCTGATGACACTGTCTTGCTTGTGGAGAATTTCAGCCCCACTCTCCAAGGTCTCCAATATACTGCCTGCACTATTGAGTGGAACATCTCATGACAGCAGACCAAGGTTCAGAATCTCAGAGTTGGGCCATCAGAACCCTTGGTGCAGGTAGGGTAGAGAACCAGGGAGAGAATTGACAAGTTCATCTCCTATGCTGAAAGCATTATCTGAACAGTGGCAGCAAACAAACAGGTCTTGCTGCCTCCTACATTAAGTCCATGTCTCGGTTATGAATGCAAAAAAGTCTTTGCACTGAGACAAAGTTCAGGATCTATCAAACCTGTGTGCTACTTGTATTGCTATATGGGTCAGAAACCTGGACCCTCTTGCAGGCAGACTTGGAATGACTAGAAGCATTCCATATGAACTGTCAACGCTAAATCCTGAGCATGAAGTGGTTTGACTTTATGCAAAATATCAATCTTGCAGGGACCTGTTCTTCTTTCAATTGCTCATTATATTCAAAAGTAGCTGTAATACACTGCTGGAAGCACCCAGAGCTATAAACCACTGTGTTATTTCTCTGCCTTAGCTAGAGATTAAATTGTGTCAGCTTCTTGCCACACCAGTCTCTCTTCCTCACCAACAAACTTCTCAAGGCTCTCCTGGCCTGAACCTCGCCTAGCAGGTAAGAATCAGTGAACTCCAGCCCGCCGAACTCCTCAGAGATGTTTCTCTTCAATGCACAGCCCCTACCAGTGTGCATTCAGACATGACATTAAGTTAACTGCTCTTTTAAAGAGTCGGTACATTACAGTTTAACTTAACTGGGGTATACATACCCGTCCCTTTAAATACAGTACTGAGTTGGTATATAGTAAAAAGTTTATTAACAAAAAGCGATAAGTTAAGTAACACCAACTAAAAGAAATAAAGGTAGAAATGGTTTCAAGACATGAAAGTGAAAACACTCATCTAAAACACTAAAACTTAATCTAGCAAGATAGTCTTTTTTTCTAGATGGCTTCTTTTACCCACAGAGTCCTTTCCAGCTTTTATTGGCCAGGATCTATCACAGAGATCAAATCACTTGCTTCTTTGCCTCCTAAGGTGAAGGAGAACCCAGGGGTTCTTTGCCCCTCTTTTATAGTCCAGTGAACCTTTGAAATGTATTCGTCTGAAGAGTACCTGAGTACAGTAGCATGAGGTCTGAAGGATAAGGCTCCATGCTGATTCATCCCCTGCCCCTCCCCCCCCCTTTGCTGGTGATTGCTACAATGCAATTGATCTGTTCCTGCAATCTCTGATATACAAATGAATAATGAATTGATTGTAATTGCACCTTGATGGAGGCATTGGCCTTTCCTTTCCTCTGAATAAAATCTGTTTATCAACCACCCAGACTTGTTTGGTGTGGACCATTTTAGTCCCATATTTCCAGTGCAACTGTACAGTCCTTTGAGTAATTACTGTATATATAAGAATAAAGATCAGTGTGTTAGTTTTTATGATGATTCCTTACATGACACCTATGGGATATAGGTTATGACATTAGTGAGTTGAGATACACTGAACTGGTTTGGTCATCTGAAACGCACTGCTAGATATCAGGGAGCGCCTTGTCCTCTGACATTGGGATGCACAAAAACACCCCTGCAGACTGGGCTCTCAAACTCTCCATTGATGTGTGAAGGGGCGTATGCCTTGACCCAGTAGGCACTGCCCACAAGGCTGCCCCAGAGATTAGTGGATTCACGGGATTGAGTCCGATCTGGGAACTTCACTACTTGCCTGGTCTGATGCCATCAACTGTGGTCACTGTGGCTGGCACAATGGTCTGCAGTAAACTATGCATGTTTTGATGATATTTTGAGAAAGCTTAAAGATGAGCTTCAAAGGGAGGGAAAAATAGCTATGGGCCTCCTCCCCCTTCATTCATTACCCCAAAAGTTAATTAACATGGAGTTAAAGTTGACTGGCAATGGCTCATACCCTTCAAGTGAACCTACATTTAAGTCTCTAAAAAATATGAAATATAATGAGACTTTTATCTTGCCCAATTACCTCAACTTGAACCACTAACACTATCCCTGGCCTAATGTGGCATAGTAATATTATGGTAGCAGTGTCACCACAGTTAAGGTTACACCAAGATTTCCATTTTAATGGGGTTGAAAAAGATCTACAAAAACTCTTTTGGATTATGGTATCATTTTTAAATGTGTATTGTATTTTGTCCACTGTTTGATTTTTCTGTAGAAGTTTGTAGAGGAAAATATCATTTGAGGTTGCTGTCTGTTTTTAAAAAGGGCCATGTGACTGACATTTTTTCCAGTGTACAGTGTTTGACCTCTCCTTCACACCCCTTTTTTCAAGGAACTACAGCACTTTGATGGATAAAATTGATAGGTATGAACTCTGGGTTTGATAAATTGGATTGGATGAATTATTGTAGAAAACTGAAATTTGTTTTCTCTGTTTATTTTTTATGATAACATAAGGTATTGTTTTGACTGGTGACAGTATCTCGGTGCTGCATTAGTCAATATCTACCACAGGCCATCCATTTGAAATTCCCTGAGAAAGGGGATTGATCTCTGGCTTTAGGGCAGTTTTATGGGAGGGGCTGTCCTGGAGCTGCAGACCCTGGAAGTCAAGGGGTCCATGACTCTGAGGCAGTCCATCTGGTGGGCTATCCCAGAGTCATAGACCCTGAAAGCCCTGGGTTCCCCAGTCCCAAAATAATCCACATGGTGGGGTGCTGTAGATCCTCAAACCATGGGCTGCTGAGGAGCCAGTAGTTGAGTTGGCAGGGAACAACGCAGGTTTCTGTTGGAATCTTGCCTGGTTTCTGGAGGAACTTTGACAAAAATCAAGCTTTCTGTGCAATACATCTTAACTTTGACTAATTAGAAAGTTCAAACAAAAAACTGTTTGTAATTGTAATCTTTCTGCCCAGCTCTATTCAGTAACCCCTTTGATCACATTGATGAAAGTTGAAGCTACCTGCTTTCTTTGATCATGCTCGGTACCACTATTCAGGAAATAGGTGAAAAGCATGCAGCATGCTTACATTACTTTAGCGCTGCTACTTACTGGAGTCTTTCATCTTCCCTCTAGTTCATTAATGCTGTTTTCCTTGATAATACCCTACAGTAAAATCAGAGTATGCATGCAAATTTTAGGGTACTCTGAAATATTAAACTCTGCTCTCAGGGCAAAACTTACAAAGAAGCCCCTGCAGAATGCAACTAATGTGCACAACACACGTTCTCAGAAAGCTTCCCAAGGCATGACTCAAACTTACAGTACCTGGGAGCTGTTTGAGTTTAGTAGCCACAGCATGTATCCTTGAGCTACTACCCACTTACTCTGAGATATCACCAAATACTGGCTTGTGACAGCTCCAATCTTGCTGTACATATGCCAATGACTTTCTCTGGCTTGACAAATGGGCTTGAGTCATAATGTAGATCCAACTTTTTTTTTAATCTTGAAAAACTTTTAAAGTATTCTTTCCCCGAAGACCTAACGGGCACTGGACACTAGCTGAGATAAATCCCTGGGTGATATCAGGGATATCTTAACTACAATGGTGCTAATGTCTGACTACAATAAGGAGGGCCAATTTTATTTTATTTTTATTTTAACAATAAATAAATTCATAAAATTTTAAAAATCTGCTTTATTTTTACTTAGAAATTCAGATTCTGTTTGTTCCAGTTTTTGTCTGTGATGGGAGAATGGCAAGTGGAGAGAGAGCAAAATGATGATGTCACAAGACAGTGAAAGTTGAGCAACTGGGAAAGGAAGGAATTTCTAATCAAATGGTTTGAAATGTTGCTCTTTTGTTAACACCTATTTAATTTAATTTAAATAACTAATTAATGTTCTGGGAGAGGGACTGCTTGTTTAAAAATTCCACACCTCACCTCTTCAATTCAGAGGTGAAATCTAACAATGTACATCTTCTGAGCTCTGCCCTACCAAGCCAGAGTTGGCAATGCTACTATTTCTGACCAAAAAAAAAAAAAAAAAATCCTGAAAGAAGAGAGTCCAGAAAGAGGGCACACCCAATTAAAAAAGAGAGAGAACGTGTAAGTCATTTTAAAATACCAAATGTTCCCAGTCTCCATGTTGTAGCCCAAGCTGCTACATTTTCATTGGATGGTGGGAGAGGATGCCAAAAAAGGTTTTTCTGGATGAATGCAAGTATATTACACATTAGAACATGTTAGGTCCATTATTTAATTCCGTCATTAACGGACACCACCTAGTTTTCAATTTATGCATCTTTTTCAGTGTATAATGCCAGTGCCAGGTGCCAAGAGTAAAAAATTATTTGTTTGTGAATGGAACACTTAAGGCCTGATTATTTTCCACTGCTTATTTTCAGGAGTACTCCTCTGAAGTCAATAACAAGTTCAGTATAAGAACCTTAGAGTCTCTTCGTGAGACATCAAGTGCCATGCCATATTCGAAGTTGGAAACTTTTAAGCTGCAATTAGATATATACTGAGTAAGCCATTAAAACATCATTTCATTTTAATGATTTGTATCTGTGAGAGGATGTAAATTAGTAATGGCCTATTAAATGTTACAGTTTAGGTTATTCTAAAAAAGACGTGTATATTAGAGGATGAAAAAAATAATTAGCTTTTTTAATATACTTAACCACATCCCTTTCAAACACGAATGAGAAGAACTGAAATAATTTAATGAAATTTAACATGTTTTTGTCACTATTTAAAGAAAAGGTTTGCACATGTTCTACAGCTTGAAATTTTCCAAGAAAGATGATTGCAAACTATTATTGTATATTTGCAGAACATTTCCCCTTTATAATTGGTGCCATGGATAGGAGCATTCCATTCAATACATAGATTTTGGGATGCTTGAATCCCTAAAGTCCTCCTGAAGGCTTTTTTATTACATAGGTTACTTAAAATTAGTTTTTATGGCTGCTGGCTGCTCCTGAAATGCATATCAACGAGCTATCTCTGAAAAAGGAAAAATCTTTAAAAAAAACAGAGAACACTAATTTTCGTTATTCTGAGTAGGAGGTATAATGTATTTATAAAGTAATAATTAAAAGAAAAACAATTACTGGAGCCTTATCTGGACCTTGCAGCTGTACTTCCTCCTTTTGCATTAGCAGTGTGTGTTCTAAGGTTATGACAAACCATGAAAATTGCATGTTAAGAGGAGTTTTATTCCTTTTCCTATGATTTGATTGAAACAGACAGCTACATTTTGTGTATATATAATTAGGCAGTAAAATAGGCTTTGAAGGCAGATTTTCATTTAGTATGTGAGTCACACGCACAACAGTCTTTCATTCAACAGCCAAAGACTGATCTTTTTAATGCCTCAACTTGCTCAACATGTTTTCTGAATGCTACATCTTGAAGGGGGGAAGAGAGAGAGAGAGAGAGAGAAATCAGCTTTTAAGACATATTTTTCTTTTTTTTCTCCTTTCCCAAACAAAAAACAATCTGAAAAGCCAATCTAGCACGTCTGTGGTGATTTAACCTTACAACACACTGATTTTTATTGTCTTTTTTTCCAGATTGTTGTCCAGGGCAGCGATGAATGCTGCACCAGTTCTAGGCGTATCTAATCCCTCTCATAAAAGGCCATTGTGGTAGTAAAACTGAGACCAATGGCTTTTTCATTCTCCATCTCTCAGCACTCCAAAGTAATGGCACTGGGGTCTCCTCTTCATGTTTTTCTTTTCAGATGCATAGTTTCTCCTTTTAATAAGGTGAAAATGGGGAGAAATAAAAGGAATACAATCACATCTTCCCCAGGTTCTCCATAAGCACCTTTTAGAAAACAAAAATAGAAATAATCATCTGCAATATTAGTTGTTGTGATGTTATGTATGATAAACTTTTTTTTTTTTTATAGCAATACGCCTTTGCAATTTTATGGCCACTATTTGAACATGTTTAAACGTTATGCAAATAATATTTGGTTCCTCATCTTTTTCCCCTTAGGGTTAGATTCTGCCACAGTTCCTTGCACTGAAGTCAAGGGGACTACTGACAAAGTAAGGAACTATTCAACACGAGCTTGGCTATCAGAATCTAGAAGAGCAATCATGTATTGGCGTGCCATTCATTTATTTTTTGCCTTTTAGAAATTTGTGACATATTTCTGCAAACCAACAGGTAGAAAGAAGTATCAAGAAAGCTGAACTGTAATCCAGTTTTAATGTATAGGACACACAAGAATAGTGAGTATATAATGCAATGGGGGGGGGGGGATTTTAGATTTCCCCCCCAAATGTCCTAACCTATGTATATAAAGGCACAAATGATTTATGCTAGTATAAGGCCACTGCATTAAATAGTTTGAAAATAATTTGCCATTTTGAACTGGAATACCAATCTGCATTTGATACAACCTTGATTTTGACACCACAGGAATGGTTTTTCACCAACAAAACAAATTGAGGCTTACCAATTATCTGTTTTGTTGTTTTTTTTGTCAGATCCTTTACTAAACAGGTATATATTAAGCAAAGAAATTAGATTTATGGCTAGACATATTTCACACAGGACGTATTTGCATCTGTAGTAATTTCTTAAAATTAAATTATTTTAGTACCTCCTTCCCTTCTGACCTTAAAGTCTATGAGTCTATGAGTCTATAATACCACTATAGTTAAAGATATCTCTTGGTATCACCGTTAAAAACAACCAACCAAAACAAAACAAAAACACAACAATGTTTAGGGGTCATAAAACTTTGCTCCAGGCTAAAACTTGGCATAAGAAATTTAAGCTAGGGCTGTCAACAGTTATAGGGATCTTTGTTCCTCTCCTGCATCCTTTCAGCTGCTGGGAAAACACAGGTGGCTGTCCCAGAGATCCTGCCCCGTGAAAGAGTTCCACAGGACAGAGGGGTTTCATACAAAAGGTAATTCAGCCTGGGCTTGTGCAGATTTCCCATGGGAATGATTCTCCTGGCTACATCCCTCTCACTTCCTTAATGCAACTCCAGAGGTGGTGCTGTTGAGGCAGCTGAATCTCTCTTCCATGTGGAAGGCAGCAGATCCACCTGCAGAAGTTGCCTTCCATACCTGAGGGAATGGTCCATTCTCTATATTATTATTTAAAACACAATTTTTATGGCACTTTCCCTGTAGTAGCTGGGTATTCATAACTACATTATACTTGAACTCAACATGCTTTATAAACTCTAACCTCAAACCATCCCCATAAGGTAGGTAAATCATTATTACCCCAATTTACCGAAGAGGACAGCAGTTGAGATGGTGAGACCCACATTTTTCAAAATATGTCTGTAAAGATGCATACACACACACACACACACACACACACACACACACCCCAATGCTTCCGATCATGCATGCACAATGGCAGAAATGTGCATGCAAGTCTGGAATATGTGTATGCAAATCAGATTGTAAATAGACCAGGTGTTCTGTTTATGCAAATTGGATGCATACACAATAGTACATACAGTTTTAAAATGAGGGCCTAAATAACTTACCCAAAGTTAACTCAAGACTATCCTTCTTTCCTCATAAAAATGATAATTAATTATGATGATTGATTATTTATATTGTGGTAGAGTATAAAGGCTTTAACTAAGGATTGGGTCTCTATTGTGCTAGGTGCCATATATATATATATAATGAAAAGACAATCCCTGCCCCAAAGAATTTACAATCTAAAAACATTAACAGAGATAGAATAAGAGAAATAGAGCCATCACCACTGCTACCTTCATCACTAGGAAGAATTTGCTGGGGTCTTAGACACCTTCTTCTTCTAGTTTTCATAGAATCAATTAAATAGAGGTCTGTAGTCACTCAAGTAGTCATCTAGTCCATTTCCCTGCACTGAGGCAGGACCATGTATACCTAGACCATCCCTGACAGGTGTTTGTCTAACCTGTTCTTTAAAACCTCCAGTGACTGATATTCCACAACCTCCCTTGGTAACCTATTCCAGTACATAACTATCCTTATAGCTAGAACATTTTTCCTAATATCTGACCTAAAACTTCCTTGCTGTAGATCAATGGTTCTCAAACTTTTTTTTTTCACAGACCACTTGAAAATTGCTGAGGGTCTCGGCAGACCACTTAATGATCTTTCCAAATATTGTTTGTACCGTTAGCTAACTATTGTAAAGCGCTTTGGATAAAAGCACAATATAAAAAAAAACCCTAATAAATTTTTTTGTTTGTTCTACAAATAAAAGCACACAACTCATATTTTAATATCAGTATTCTTACCTTTCTAATGCGATGGATGTGCTCTCTCTTCGGGGCAGCCCCCAAGCTGGGGCGGGGAAGGAGGGGCGTCTCCCTCACTGCGGCAGCCCCCAAGTTGCGGCTGGGAAGGAGCGGGGTCTCTCTCCTGCCACAGCAGCCACAGAGCTGAGGCTGGGAAGGAGGGGAGTCTCTCCCCGGCAGCCACAGCCCTGGAGCTGGGGAAAGTCGCCTTTCTCTGGCCACTGCAGCCTGCATGTCCCAAATTCCTCTCACCCCACTGCCCCCTCCCACCTACCTCCTATTCCCCCCAAGGCCACCACCTCACCTTATATGTGCATCTTCTCCAGGGTCCAGGCACCTAATTAATGGAGCCCTGCCTGGCGCGGCTCCACTAATTAGGTGGGTGGCCCTTCATTCTCTCGTGTGCGGCCACCTAGGTGCGTACCTTAGAGAGAACTATCCGTGGACTACCCGAATGGAGCTCGCGGCCCAATGGTGGTCCACAGACCACAGTTTGAGAACCTCTGCTCTACAGTAAGCTGATCACCACTTGTGCTACCTTCAGTAGACATGGAGAACAACTGATCACCATCCTCTTTACAACCGCCATTAACATCTTTGGAAACTATTATCAGGACCCATTCAGTCAGGGGAGGGATAGCTCAGTGGTTTGAGCATTGGCCTGCTAAACCCAGGGTTGTGAGTTCAATCCTTAAGGGGGCCACTTAGGGATCTGGGGCAAAAATCAGTACTTGGTCCTGCTAGTGAAGACAGGGAGCTGGACTCAATGACCTTTCAGAGTCCCTTCCAGTTCTATGAGATAGGTATATCTCCATATATTATATTTCTTCTTTTCTCAAGGTTAAGCATACCCAGTTTTCTTAGCCTTTCCTCATAGGTCAGGTTTTCTAAACCTTTTTGTGAAGATCTGAGGGTGCAGGTCTAGAACCTGGGGGGCCTATGTTTCTCTGACACTCCCTTGTCACCAGCAATGGAGATGGGCAAAGTAGCATCTTGCCAGTCCTGCAAGGTCAGGCTTATTGGAGCCCCCAACCCCTGCAGCCACTAACTAACACAGTAGGCCATCTAAACAACTATATAGACTGCCTGCCACTGCATCTGACCCTGGTCTTGTCTGCCTCCTGCAATCCACATCTGACCCTATTCCTGCTCTGCTTCTGCCCTTGCTGCTCCTTGCTCCTAATCCTTGCCTCTTCTCCAGTTCCTGCCCTTTTGCCTCACTCCTCACCATTGGCTACCAATCCTGGGTCTGACCACTGGCTCTGGCATTTGGTCGCTGACCCCAGCCCCAATCATCAATTTTGATTCGTGGTTCTGACTTTGGCTCAACCCCTGGCTCTGGTATTTGGCAGCTGACTCTGGATCTGACTGTCACTTCCAGTCCCTGACCTGGACGCGTGTTCTGCACATTGTACTTAACTCCTGTTCTGCCTACTAGGCCAGACTGCCTATGTCCTGCTTCTTAACACTTTTTTATTATTTTTGTTGTTCTCCTCTGGACTCTCTCCAATTTCTCAAGGTCTTTCTTAAAATTTGATGCCCAGAACTGGACACAATACTCCAGGCTAGGTTTTTCCCCCCAGCTTTATCAATGCATAGCTGCAAAACTCTAAGTGGTGTAAGGAGTGTATGGAGTGAACAAGCTTTTTTCAGATTCAGCCTTTCTTCCCCTAACTAAGGCCTGGTATACACTTAAAATTTATACTGGCATAGCTACGTCAGTCAGATGTGTGGGGAAAAAAAAGCACATTCCCTAGTGACATAGGGCATGGCTACACTGGAAACTTCAAAGCGCTGTTGCAGGAATGCTCCTGCGGCAGCGCTGTGAAGTGTGAGTGTGGTCGCGCGTGAGCGCTGGGAGAGAGGTCTCCCAGCGCTCCTGGTAATCCACCTCCACGAGGGGATTGGCTCCCAGCGCTTGGAGCCTGTTTACACTAGCGGTTTAAAGCGCTCAGACTTGCTGCGCTCAGGGGGGTGATTTTTCACGCCCCTGAGCCAGCAAGTTAGAGCGCTATAAAATGTAAGTGTAGACAAGCCCATAGCTATGCTGGCAAAAACCCCAGAAGAGACGTAGCTCTGCTGACAATAATACTGATATAGGTCAGTATTATTGTCTTGTCCCCATTTTAAAAACAGGGAGGCATGGGGAGGTGACAGGATGTTCCCAAGACCATACAGCAAATCAGTTGGAGAAATAGGAAAGTAACCTTCTGGAGTTCTGACTCCTAGTGCTGTGCATTAACCACAAGATCATTCTTCCTCTTTTTGTACCCGCGCCATTTCTTTCCTCCCTTTCCCTCTCTTGGTTCCAATCTCTCCTATCTCTTGTTGTTTTTCCCCCCTCTGCATTGTCTGCCATATTATCTTTTCTCTCCCCACCTTTTCAGACAGTTCTCTTCTTGCAATGGTCCAGTCTCCCTTCTCCCATTTCTCTCCCACAGTCCTCTGTCCCTGTGTCTCTCTACTTCTTGACCCATTGTAGCAAGGGAGCCAGCAGATGACCAGTAAGAAGAGTGGAGCAGAGAGGAAGGCATGGTTGCCTGTTCACGAGGCTCATATAGTAGCCTCTAGTAGATTGCTTCTAATGTCATTCACCCCTGCTATCAGGAACTCAGGTATTCATCTTGATTCTGAGCTGCTCTCCTCCCCCCTCCCCACTTCCCCCCCACTTATTAGGCCTGTCAGGCTGCCAGTTGTTACTTTCTAAACACATTCTGATAACTTCTTTGCTGAAATTCCACTGTCACAACTCTCCAAACTTTGTTCTGTCTGAAATGTAGCAGCTCGTCTTCTCCCGCCTACTCAGTGGTAAGACCCCATTACCCTCATACTCAGAAACTTTCACCAATTTACTCTTCATTTCAAATTTTAGTACACACTCTACCTCCTAGTCACTGTGATCTTATTCCGAATATGTACTATCAGATTGTATCTCTTTCCATTGCCTGTCCCATTCCTTCTGTTCACTCAGTGTCAGATTTCTGTCTGCCCTCTTCTTACATTGCACAACACATCCCTCTCCCTCATTTTCTAGTATAGATTCCCTATGCCTAATTGACCACCACTCTGCAAATTCCAATTCAAGACTCATCTCTCTCCCTGGCCTATGACTTCTAGACTTCCCTCTAATAAAACAATCTAATCCTATTCCCTACGCCTTAGTTTCATTTCCCCATGCTCATTTGTTCTCCCTGAAAATATAAAATGTGGCACTCAGCCATTGGCCTTTGTATGCTCCTTCACCTTAGCACTACAATAACTATGAATACTACCTGTATAAAATATTGTATGTTCATATGTCACGTGTATTACAGACTGTAATTCACTATGAAGCATTGTGATGTTTTGTATGAAAGATGCTATACAAAAATTGCTTACATAATATATTAGATCTATAAGAAAAGTCTAATGTACATTTTAAATTTTTTCTTTATCATGCACAATCTACTGGGTAAATAGAATGTATTTTTAAAATTAGCTGAATACTTACAAATATAGTTTTAAAATTATTTGAAAAGGGGAGTATCTATATCGCTGGATCACTCATGTCTGGGTCAAAAGGTCAGTAGCTCAAATTCTACTGCAGGATTTCATAGAATCACAGAAGTTAGAAATGAGAAAGGCTTATTAGATCATTCAGTCCATTTCATTGCCAGCATGGGATTGCTCCCTACAGAATATTTTTCTAGTGTTTTGTCCAACCTAGTTTTAAAGTCCCAAGCAATGGGATTTAACAACTTCCTTTGAGACGTGATTCCATAGATTAATACATCTCAGTGGCAGATTTTTTTCCTGATCTTCAGCTGAATTTTTCTCTATTATTTTCAGCCCCCGACTCTTAACTGTACTTTTGTCTATCACAGATGCATAGCCCCTCTCTAAACTCCATTGAGGTGATTTGTGGTCATATACAATGCACAGCAATACCTACCTGCATCCTGCACAATTAGACCTTTAGATTAGACATTAAACTGAGGTACCTTATGATTATTCAGGTGAAATTTAAAGACTGTTCTAAAGGAATAGGGGATAACCTAGCTAATACTCTCTTTCAGTAAAATATACTCTGTGTAAGTCTGTTTATGAACTATTTGCTAAGTGTATAATGGCTAACTCTAGTTGTCTATACAATCATTGCCCCACAGGTATCTAATTTATTGCTTTCAAAAGTGCTATGGTGTGTCTTGTATATAAAAGGTGCTATATACAACAACATTGCATTCTACTTTTACCTAATTCAGCTAGTAAATTAATTAACAGGAAAATGGATGCCAGGTAAAGCAGCTGGTTTAGTTACTGCTGCTATGGTACTTTTAGCATTGACACTGTCACCACATATACACCTCTCAGCTCCCTTAGTTAAAAAAAATCCTGCACAGTCCTTTTACAAATCAGAAACAAAGAGCAACAGCCGGGGACTCTCTTATTTTTAAACAATAAAATAAGACAATAAAAACCCAGCTGAAATTAAGATTTTGTTCAAACATTTTTTAAAAAAATATTTTTTAAAAATACAATTTTTTTTAAATCAGACATTTCAGAGGGACTAGTGTTACAAAAACACTAACATCTTCCCAGTGGGAATATATTTGCACATAGCTAATATGTTTCTCCATGGTTAACTGCTTGTTTACAAAGAATGCTTTGTGGAGCAGGGAATGTGAAAAATAAGATGACCTGACTCTCTCCTCCACAAAAGGCATAAACCAGGCTGCGGTCGGTGTGCAGACTCGGCTGTATTGCTGCTAACTGAATATACTGGCCTGAGTATCAGCCAATGAGAAGGCTTGAAAGCATATTTCCATAATGATGATTGGCTGCCGGACTCCAGGCTCACTTCAGCCTTTAAAGGAAAGAAAAAGAGGAGCTTTGCTGAGAAGATAGGCAACACAACTTTCTGTTGCTTGTTAAATATTCTCTGATTGTACCAATTCATCTTCTTAAAAAGCTGTTTTGGGGAAAAAAAGGAAACATTTGTTCACAAGAAATAGGTTTCAAACAGCCAAAGGGTTTCACAAAATAGCCTATAATTCTTTTTGCTAAAAATAGATTTTTGCTGGTAAATTTGCTTAGCAAATTTGATGCATATGCCTGGCCTCTTAAATAGAGTGAGGTTTTCTTCAAGATTCATAACAGTCTACAATTGCTTTAATTAGAAAAGGTTGTGCTATTTCAGACAAACATCACTAGTTTATTGGCCTCGTGCGGGTCTTTTAAAATGTGCAGGAATACAAAATTGTAATTCAATTGGGAGAGCAGGCAGAAATTAATGAAGGTGGAAAAATCTCTGACTGTTCATTCATACAGAGGGCGATAGATTCTTTTAGGATGAAGGACATTTTCCCCTTCAGAATGGAGTTGTTTTGAGCAATCTTTCTGCAACCACTCATCATGTGAGAGTGCTGAAGATACAGCAACCCTGGCAATGGGCTCGGTGTAATTGTTCCTTTCGAAAAAGCTTCTTAATAATCAGTCTATAAACGACACAAACCATGTAGTTATACGTATTTTCCCCCCCACCCCCCAGTTATATGAACTGCGGGGTAAGGTGACGCTATTTCATCTACATAATGTCTGCTTCAGTTGCACAAACATCTGTTCAATAGACCGTCCTTTTAAAAATGTAGAATGGTTGACTAATTCAGATAAAGCAGTGGGCGCATTTTTGCAATCTTTCCCAGTGACCATTCCTTGGCTACCTAACAGACCAGCCATTCAGAAGCAATTTTCTTCAGCCTGAAATTATGTGCTGACGGTAGCAGATCACTTCCCATAATAACCCTTCCCCCACCCAATGCTAAATACAATCTGTCTCCTACTCACTGTAATAATAACGTGCAAATGACTGTAATTTTGCAGACAAGAAACAGCCCAAAGTGAAACGTGTCTAAACAGAGGTCGATTTTGAAAAATCAGAGCTATTACCTAAATCTGTAAAACACATATTGTAAAAAACCCAGCAACAATGATCTGCGTTAAGTAGGGGGGGGGGGGGGAGTAGCCTCGATGTTGCTGATTTTAAAAGCTTCACTAGCACAAAGTTAAATCATTAAAATAAAGTTTCATTCCTCACTCTATTTCACAACCATGCCACAGTATCCACAACAGTTATGATGTGCATAGCAATTTATAGGACCTATAAGGTAGGAGTAGCTGTGTATTCTTCAGTGTTTATACTGATTTGCATTGCACTGCTTCTTTGGAAGTAGGCTCTTTGCAAGCACTTACTTTGTTGGCACAGTGTTGTGTATCGTGAGATTGCCTGTGTGGGAGGGCTGACTAAAAAGAAGAGTCCACACAGCAAACCCTGCGTACATAACAACCATGCTCAAGAATCCCGCTTCTCACCCCCAAAAAGTATTCTCAACTGATTCTTTGACATTGTCCTTAAATGCCTTTTCCTACTTACAGTGTACACAAACTGGTATTTTTAAAAACAATTTAAAATGTTTAATGCCATCAAGGGCCTTGCTGGCAATTACCTTATCTGCGCAAATTAGACCCGTCTCTATCGGCACCAAAAGGCGATATGTTTTAAAAGAAAGGGCAGGGGAGCATACCTCGTTCCTTCCATGCAGTTTTAAGTGTTGCTATCCAAACAACATATGGCGTAATGTGTATTCTTTACTCCCAACAAATTTCAGTATAGCTGGGGAAAGGAGAACAGGAGAAACGACCCATTATTGTAGTTTACGGTCATTAAAATATATAGTTTTCATTACATTTAAAGACGATCTCATTTATATGATACATTAGCAATAATTCAGACGTGTTGTGATTCACTATGCGGCCAGAGGGGAAAGACGTATGCACTCGCCACAGCGAAGAATGGAAAATGTTGTTTATTGCAGCATCAACTCCAGTTTGGCTTTAAAGAACAGACAGAGGCTGTCTAGTGTTTTGGTAAGACAACTAAATCAGAAGTGATTTTTATTCAACCAAATGTTTCTTTAACTGTTACTTCTGAAATGAGCAGGTTCTAAAATGTTTACTCATCCGAAAATACTCTATTAAACATCCTTTTGATGTTAAGTGTCGACCATATAAGCACTAATGCACATAATTTGCTCAGCTGGCCAAAGTCCAAAAGCGTATCTTGTCACATTGTCATTTGTATGCAGTTTTACAAATGTCGTGCTTTAACTTCTTCCCGGAAACTATGATTTGGACAAAATTTTCAATTAGCTATTCAACAGAAAAGTCCAATATTGATTTTCAGAGTGAGATACTTTACACACACAAATACACACACAGAGGATTTGAAATGAGACATAAATGAAAAATAAAAGCGCACAGTTAGCCAGACTCCATGGTAGTTAATAGACTTTAATATTAAATTACCCATACAAACTATTATTTTCATGCTAGACCCCATGAACCTCATGATATGTGACCGCAGAGACACATTATCTGGGTTATCAGCCTTTCGTCCTATAGTTAATTCAATTCTCGACAAGATATTCATGTTTGTTGGGTCCCTTCAATGTAGAAATTGTTCTGTACAGAGTGGGTGGGGGAGGGGCTATGCCTGGCAAGCCGATCAATTTAAGCAGCATAAGGAACGTACTCAAGTTTTTTTTAATAAATTCAAATACATTTTAAAGCACATTTGGATCTAAGCCTAAACAAAAGAACTGATTAAGATTTTTTTCTCTTTTTTGACGCAAGACAAAGCCGGCTAGAAAAGATTTGTGTTACTGATTCTTGTGAAAGGGTGTTGTTCACGTGGTAGTTATATGGTCGCTTGCATTCACAGTTCAGTGCTTGCAGCAGTAAATCAGGAAACTAGAAACAAAAGCGTTACGTGTTTTTTCAACAACAGAGAAACCGCACTGTCTCCTGTAAGTCATATTGTAAAAATGAAATAAACTCTGAGGAAGGGACAAGCGTTAGGCTGAGGAATAAGGACAAACCGAACACGCTGCAGTACCTTGAGTGTCTCTCTAACGCAGGGGTGGGTGAGGGGGAGGAATGGAATCCAGTTCTGTTCTTTGCTGAGCCTCCCCTTCTTAAGACATTGTTTGCTTTTCTCCTTCACTAAACATGAAAATGATCGCACTCATGTAACAGCCTCTCTCTCTCGGTTTCGTGTCAAACTCTTACAATTTTGAATGAGGGGGCATTTAAAAACGGAGTGAGATTTTAATTTGCCTCTTTGAAACAGAAAAATCATCCATCATTGCTTTGAAAACTGCCTTGAAATTAAATTAAAAAGAAAATGAGGAAATCCTCCTCCCACTGTGTGAGGCTTGGCTGGGCTGCTCGCCTCCCTATTTGGTTGTCTTGACATAAAATGTTATATAGGATAATGCTGTAATTGAAATGGGAAACATGATTTGTATCTTGCTGCAGCAGGAGGCTGCCTGCTGTAGCACTAAATGTAGTTTGAGGATTGCAAAATACAAGGCTTCTATGTATGTATGCGTGTGTGTTTCTCCCTTTCACCCCCTTCGGAAGCCGAGAGGAGCAGCTAGCCAATCAGAGAGCCCGGTTTCATAAAAGCTGGTCTTTGATTGGGCAGATGGGAAAGGGCATTGGGAACAAAGAAAAGTCCCTTTCAGGTACAGAGTCTGTGCTTGCTTCACACTCTCCCTTCTCCAGTTCTGATTTCTGCTGCTCACTATTGCAGTAAAGCCAGCTTGTTGTGTAGTGTGTGTGTGTGTGTGTGTATATATGTGTGTAGGGGGATTTTTATTTTTTTAATTTTGTTTTAAAAAGGAAGGTTAATGAAATCTGGTGCTCTTTTCTTCCAAACACAATAAATCTGTTGAAGAAATTAGATTTTTTTTCCAAAAATAAAAAGCGGCTGCAACAAAAACACACTCAATGCAGTTAGAAGGAAAAGGTCAACTCGATCCAATACAGATCGTAAGTACGGTTGCGTGGTGTGTCTATAGCACTTAGAGGGGATTTTTTTCATGCAGAGGGGAGTATTATGAGTTTTGTGCATTGAAATAAGGAACTAGTTATTTGTGTTTTAAAACAACAAACAAAAAACCACGAGTAGGCTGAGTTATCTAAGGGATATGAAGGTGAGGGTGAAAGCATTGTAGCCTCTCACACAAATCATACTTGACGGTGCACTCGGCTGGGGGAGGGGGGCGTTTTTACCTTTTTGGGTTTTTTTAAACTAACCAAGAGGGGAAAATCAAAGTGACACAATTACAGGCCAGCCAGCATATTTTTTCTCTCTCTCCACCTAATCGCCCTAAAAATGAGCAAACAACTTGTTAATAGGACTTTAGGGGTACAAAAATAGCTTAATGGAGCAGGAGGTTTTTTTTTTTTTTTTTTGCTTCTGTCACATGTTAATACCAATAATGTAATGCTAAATTAGGGGATAGTGACGCCCATATGTTGTGGTGCAGCGACCGTTTCCCCCCCCCCCCCCAAGCCAGCCATCCCCCAAACAGAATCTACCGTGGGTTTAGAATGGAGATTAACTTGGAAGCTATCAAATGTTTAGTTATGTTTTATATACGAAGACATTAAAACCTTGTAATAACCTCCCCATCCCGTGTCTCTAAACTACTACAAATTGCAGATAACTCGAGGAAAGGTTTTATAAGGTGTTTCTCTAAAACATATGCTTTGCCATGGTGTTCAGTACATTTCACTCATTCCTAACTTCAGAGACCCAGTTCGCAGAGATAAATGTTTCACATTCATAACTTGTAGCTATGCCAGCAGCAGAAGGGGGAGGGAGAGAAACAGACCTTAAGTTTTTTTTCCTAAAGACCAGATCAGTATTTTCTTGATACGCTTGTCACCCATTTTTGTTCTCACGACAACCAATTGAGCCCTTGATCGTCACGTGATGAGAAAGGCTTGAACTGTAACAAAATCGCTCCTTTTAGATGGTTGGTTGTTGGTAACTCGCCCATCCCCCCTCCTGTCCTAACATTTCCAGCAAACCAACTCTCCTTTCCAATCCATCAACAATTCATTACAGCTTTTAGCTTCCAAACGCCAGCTAATTAAAAATACTAAGCCAAGCTCCGAGACAATCTGACTTAAAGGCAAAAAGGGGATGAAGGCATTAGGGGTAATAAATAAAAAGACGATGCCACGTTTGCTGAAACAATAAGGAAAAAAATCTGTCCTGCAAAAAACAAAAGTCTATTTTATCTTTTTGGTCTCTAATTACTGAATTACTTGCAACATGACTGATTAGCCTCCCTCCCTCCCCCCGTAGTTTAGATGTTATTTTCTTACAACATACAAAAGAAAAAGGGGGGGAAATCCCCAGATCATACCCTTGGGAAGATTTACTTAATTTTAAAACACACTCTTTCCTCCACTCCCACGAAATGTTCTGATAACTGGATTATCAGAACACTGATTTCCCCCTCCCTCTTCTCCGCCCCCCCCTTCCCTCCTCATCCTCCACCCCCCTTCCTTTTCCCCCTTAAGTTAGTTCAAGAAATCAGATCTGTCAGGACCGGCGAAAAAAATGCCACTTCCCGACTAACAGGCGGAATCCAGCCCAGATTTTCAGTCCTTTCTTCTTTTTTTCCTTCCTCCCTTTCACTAATTTATCCCGATGTTAGCACATTCTGTCTTGTAACAACCGGACGCCTGTAGGTTTGTTTCATGGGATCATTACTTACTGATCAGGATGGCTCTGAAGTCTGGAGTTGAAGACGGAATGTGAAGTTGGAAAACATTTTAAAATTATTATTATTATTACATCTCGGTGCTTGTTAAGAAAAAAAACAAACAAAAATCCCTGGTCCTTGATGCTCCTGTTTTGAATGTGAAATATTATCTTCCAGCTTGTAAAGTTGAGGAACAACATTTTTAAGAAAGGAGGAAAACCAACACAAATAAAGGACTCCTGATCCGTGTGCCAAAATGGGGGGAGATATATTTTTGAGCGATTATACTGGCTGAGATGTTATTTGTTTTCTACTTCTTGATCACTTTGCTCTTTAAGTAAAATGAGGCACACAGTTGTTGCTGAGTCGAATGGGAACAGCATTTTGATTTGCTGGCTTAATTAAAAATGATAAAGGATTAAAGGTAAGCAATATGCCTATATATGTATAAATATTGAGAAAGTCAACTGTAAAAGGAATAGATCCCTTTAAAAATTGTTTTAACTAAGCTTTGTCAAACACACACTCATTTGCGGTCATTGAGGCCACCTTGGTGCAGATCACTTAAAGTGTATGTCTTAATCAGTTTCCTGTACAGTCAGTAATACCATATTTAACAGACTGAGCAATTGTGTAACCTAGGAGTGCATTAAAACTGCTTTTAGAATTATCTTGGGTATATTTTAAAAAGAAAAGACACTTTTTACCCATGGAGTTGGATATTTCTTAAGTAAATGCACCATTTAAAGTATAGGTTGTTGATTTTTAATGGAAACTATCCTGTGTTCATGAAAAACAGGCTTCATGCCCCCCCCCCAAAGGTTAAGTAAAATTGGGGTAAAAGATAGTATAGAAAAGTCACAAAACTTCAAGGGTCTGGTTTAAAGCCACAAAATCCAAGGAATGCAGTGAGGAGTGAAGCTGTGTCCTTCCTTTCTCGCTTTTGTGTCTAAGTGGTGGTCCAGGAGCTTACATTACACATGTGCTCCAACAGCTAGTCACCAGCCCTAACTCTGTATGTCCCTGACTTTGTGGATTTAAATCATGTAGTTAGGGTGGGGTGGTTTTTTTTTTTTTTTTTTTGGATACATGACTTTTTAAGAGTGATCATGGATGTTGGGGTACAACTAGATTCAAGCTGTTCACTATAAAATAATCACAAGCAATTGCCTCCTATTTAACAACTTTTAAAACAAAATAAAACGTGGAAATATTGAATGTTCTTGCTCCCCCTCTCTTTTGCCCCCTATATTAATCGTATTATATTCTGGTAATATCCAGACAAGAAATATTCCACTTTTCCCCTCCTCACAGGAAAAGGTGGACCTGGACTTCAGGGTATAAACCTAGACATACCAGGGGGAGGAAGATAAGAAGAGTTAAATAAAATAATAATTTAAAAAGAAAAGCCCAACGGAGATAAACGAATGTCCCCTCATCTCCAAAGGAAAGTTCATCGGATTTTTATTCTAGAGATCTCATCTTCAGGATGTCAGTGAACACTTCCACTGCATGCAAAGGTGTGGATCCAAACGCGGTTGATACTTATGACAGTGGCGATGATTGGGAAATCGGGGTTGGAAATTTAATAATCGATTTGGACGCCGATTTGGAGAAGGACAGACAGAAATTTGAGATGAATAATTCCACCAATACCACCACCAGCAGCAGCAGCACCAGCTCCAAGGATTGTGGGGGTCTGGCTTCCAGTGGGGCTAATGCTACCTCAGCCTTAGCTGATGGCCTAAAATTTGCTTCTGTTCAGCCCCCTGCCCCCCAGGGGAATTCCTCTCACAAAGAGACTAGCAAATCAAAAGTGAAAAGGAGTAAAACTTCTAAGGATGCTAATAAATCTCTGCCTTCTGCTGCCTTGTATGGGATTCCTGAGATCAGCAGTGCTGGCAAGAGGCAGGAAGTCCAAGGGCGCCCTGGAGAGGCAACTGGCATGAATTCAGCACTGGGTCAAAGTGTGAGCAGCAACCCAAACGGCAATAATAACAACACCAGCAACAACAACCCTATTGCCTCTTGCGGGAAAAACAAAGAGGAGAAACCAGGTAAAACCCAGGGCAGCAGAGGCTCCAAGCGGGATAAGGATGCGGGGAAATCCAGGAAGGACAAGCAGCATGACCTGCAGCAGGGCCACCCCAACGGTGGGGGTGGCAGCAGCCAAGCTCCCTCTGGGCACCTGTATGGCTTCGGGGCCAAGGGAGGCGGTGGTGGGAGCAACAGCCCCTTCCACTGCGCCTCCTCCACGGTGGGGGAGGTGAGCAAAAGCACCCCGGATTCAGGGTTAATGGGGAACTCTATTTTGGTAAAGAAGGAAGAGGAGGAGGAGGAGAACCACAGGCGAATCAAGAAATTGAAAACAGAAAAGGTAGGACAAGCTCTTCTTCCCCCAGCTATCTCCCCCCTGTGTTTATTACAAACTTCCCGCAGCTGTGTTCCTAGCTCGTGTTATGCGTTTGTGATATACATATAAACTGTGTGTACAAACCCCACTCCCGGACAGAAATTGCTACGTTGGAGCCTTATTTTCGTCTTGTCTTTAATTTCTCTTCCCCCCCCCCCCCCACTATCTCCCAAATGTGGCCAAACGTGTGTTTCGTGTTGTCGTGTCTCCTCCTTTGTTTATTTTAAAGGAGAATTCCAAGTGACCCACCCTGATGGGGCTGTTATTAGTGTAACATTCCGAAGTGATGTTTGCAACCCCCGAGGACACGTGTTTGCAGACCGGAGGCTTGTTTGTGTGGCTCAGACCTAGCTGCCTGGGTTTTGTTTACTATCCTTTTTATTGTGCACTCTAGTATAAAAGCGGATGTTCCTTCTGCCAAGGTGGAAGGAAATTCACATCCTTTCTCTCCACCCTTCTCTTTAGATTGAGACAGGGAGGAGAGATGTATCCGCAGATACTTTGGCTCTTCCATCCACTCTAGTCTGGGGTCTTTTTGGTATTGGGGGGCTCTTGTGTTTACAGCAGCCAAGAGGCCTCGGAAGCTGGCGTGGGGAATGTGGAGCACTGAGCCAGAAGACACTCAGTGCCTGTAATAATCGGCCTGGAGGAAGGGAGTTGGGGGAGGGGAGTTCACCTTGTACTGTGATATATGTACAAAATATCTTTCTCTCATATGTGGGGGAACAGTTTTCTCCTGTCAGGGCAGTCTTTCTTATCTGAGCCCTATAGGTTCTTGGCTGTGAACTTCTTGTTTGCTGAGTGGTTGAAATGTGTGAAAGAAATCAAGTGGTGTGTGTGTGTTTTCCTCCCCTTCCTTTCTGTTAATGCATAAAGGATGCTCTCTCTAAGAATAAATGGCCTTGTATTGTTAGGGGAGGGTGGGGAGAGAGCTGGTTTTCTTGGCTATTGTTATTGCTCATTCAGGCAGGTTCTAGTGTCTGCAGCAATTGTTCTATCCAGAGGGCAGAAGGTTTCTTCTCTAGGATCTAGGGGGCTATTGTTGGCCCATAATTAAGAGTCAAATGAATTCTACAGGTTGGGTTAAACAAAGACACCTTCTCAAAGACACCTCCCCCCTCCAAAAAAAACCTTAAGGGTGTTAGCTTGTGGTATGATTTTCTGGAATTGGTCTTAAATTACCTGCCTTTACAACTTCCCTGGCTGACTTCTAAGCGATGGGAAAACTTTCTGGCTAGTATTAAGTATACAGAATTGTTTACCAGAGTCCAGATGGATTGAAGTCCTTGGGAAAATTTATGCTATTTACAATGCATTATAAGCCTCTTTTTCTGTGTCATTGCTGATGTTTAAGATTGTGTAATGCTTCAACAAACTCTTGGGCTATTGATAGGATTAGATTTTGGGGGTTGTGACATTAAATATGTTAAGAAAATGTAAAGATAGATAATTCAAATTGACCTCTAGATATATTATCCTAAAAGTGAAAAAATACCTACAAATGTGAAATTCAAATTTGCTCCTCATACAAGACTCTTGAATCTGTTTGTTTTACTTTTCTAAATACAGATGAGAGAAAGTAGGTTGCTTTAATTAATTCACAGGTGTAAATTTGCACTCTGATTCACTCTGTTCACTCTGAAAGGTGTGCTAAAATCCCATGGTCTTTTTACTAATTTAGTACATACAGTAGGCATTTACTTTTGTTACCAGTAGTCTTCAAATTGCAGTTCTCTAATCTGCTTTAACTATCTAGATAAATTGCCCTAATCCAGTCTTCACAATGGTTGTGGTTAAAGAGTCAGAGCCATTTGATTGGATTCAGTGGCTGCCTGGAATGTGGGAGGTACTGCCCTTTTGCAACCCCCTTAGCCTTTTAATCTTTCAGCCAAATGTTCACATTCAACAATTTTGTTTAGCTGGCAATCTGAACATTTCAGTATCTCAAAGGCTTGCTGTCATGGCAACAGAGATTAGAGAGTAGTGTGGTTTCTCAGTTTTTGTGTTCTTTTCACTCTAGTCTCACAGGAAATTGTATGAAGATTACTTGCATGTATATGAATTCATTCTTCAGTCAGTGTAATGTAAATGGGATAATAGGTAAATTAAGAACAAACATGTTAGGAGTAGTTTTGAGCCAAAGGTACACCTTATTTTCCAGCTCTTGGCTTTATAGAATTCTCGGAGCTTGCAATTCCACTAACACCCACTGCTGTTGGCACACAGTGACTTTAATATAGGCTTCACACGTTAGAGTCCTGCAGTGCTGGCCATTGTCTATCACGCTGGTGTGCTGGCTTACTGTTTTAAACAACATCCCTTAGTGTTTCACTCCAGAGAGCAATTTCTTTAAAGAACGTCTCCTACTTGGCATCTGAAAATAGAACTCACTGCAGACATTGGTTGCAATTTTAGATCCAGCCTGTAATGCTATCAATGAACCTTCAGTTTTAAAAAAGACTTGCAAATCATTCAAGAGAATTTTTTTAAGGATTTAAGATTGAATCTTTTTTTCTGCTTTGGCTATACACACGTGTATCTATAGATGTGACATGCCCAAAAAGCACCATTGTGACCGTAGATAACTTATAATTTTCAAGCCTGGCTGTTAAAATCAATTTCCAGGTGTTTTAATGTTTATGAATGAGTTGTCTCGTAAATTTGAATAATGTCTTGTCAGATACAAATTAGTTAATGCCCACAAAGAAACTCAGGTTTTAAATTTGTATAGTGTTGGAGGATATTTTATTGTGTTTGTTTACTCTTTGTTAAAAGCTTGGAGCAGATTCCCAAGAGTTGCAGTCACTGTTTAATTTTCACAGTATGCTCAAATGTCTATTTTTGGTCTGTTTATTCTGTTCCCTTACTGCAGAAAGTCATGTAAAACATGATAAATTGGATTTCATGAAGTCTAATTAAATCAATGACTGTGTTCTGCTGGCTCTTTTATGCAGAAACCACAAGTATGTTGTAAAAGTCGCCACTCCCCTAATATGTGGATAAAGTCAAAGTATGCTATAATTCTAAGATGTTTGAGCTATATTCATGAAGCCCATTTTGTGGTTAAGCCACCAGTGACATGTCTGAATAGGTAGATTTGACAGGTAGGCTAACCACTCCTAAGATTTTTGGTGTTAAAACCTGCCCCTTTCTCCACCCTTTAATTTTTTTTAAGCACAATTATTCCGTAAATGTTGGTCAACATGTACTCTTCACCCATATTACACTTTTGTAATTTTAATTGCTCTTACACTGAGAAATGTTCAGATTATCAGTAGTATTATGTCCTAGATTTTGTTTATTGTGTGTGTGGGCTCACAACAGACCCTAAAACATGGGAATACTAAGCATGGATTATGAAAACCTTCTGTTTGTTTAGGGAGGGGGGAAGAAATACAGAAAGTCTACAGCAACGTTTTAGCTGTCTTCCATCTTTAAAATTAATAAATCTGGTAATATTCCAGAATGGAATTTACTTCTCCTGTATTGGTTTATTGGCTTTCATTAAAATGGTATTTCACATCTGAACGTTGTCTTCAGTGAATTAACCCACATGTGACTGGTATCATTTATTTTATTCTTCTCGTATAGCTGTTGGTTTTACACTTAATCAGGGAATTCTATGCACATTTTATAAGTGCTTGTAAATTGCTGAAGAACATGTTCTGATTAATGAGTTTATAGAGATATGCTTTCCATATATTTTGCGCCTTACAAACACTACTTCTTGGATGTAGTCTATTCACTGTGAAATAAAAGGGCAGAAAGGTCACTTGCTGTAATTAAAGAACAAAGTCCATTGTTGTTTGATAGCAAACTGTTTTGAAAGCTACATAAGGGATTTAGCTGTTAAAATCATTGATGACTATGGGTGTCTAACAATAAGCACAGCTCAAGGTTCTAATGTGCTGTAGTGCTGTCTAGTAGTGTGACAGTGCTTTCTAAGCTGGGTGAAGAGGTGTTGCCCTTTGGCTGAGGAAAGCTTTCTGTGTGAACTTGCTGACCTTTGAGAATATGTATGACCCGCTTTGCTATTGAATTCCTGTGCAAGGCTAAAGTAGCATTAGAACAATTGAAGGTGGTTTAGAATGTTTATATCACAAAATATTGAAGGTGATGAGGTTATTCTGAACTACAGGCAAATTATATTTCACTTAGGACATCAGTAATTTTACAATTTTAATAACTTCATAAATACCCATTAAAAAGGAAAGGATTGATTGTCCAGATGTCATGAGGTTAAGCATGTTCTCCACGTTAAATGGTTTCGCTGCAAGATTGTTTTAATTAGAGTTATATAAAGACTTTGTTTTTCCAAAGTAGCATTTTATAGTCCAATAAATGAAATGTATGTTAAAAGTGCTAAGCAAAATTCTCCCGTAACCACAGAGGTGTTCAATAACCAGAGTCAAGTAACATGGAAAGTACCATCTGTTCCTAGTTTTCAACATAAAGACAAGAATTGAATAGCTGAGATTTACTCATATTTTGACTCTTGCTTTTTAAAAATTATTTTAAAAAGTTCACCTGGAACTTTATAGAAACTTTCTGAATTGCAATAATACAAGCAAGACTGCGAAAACACATGTTCGTATGTATATTTTAACCAGTTCCACCTTTATTTAAAGACATTTCCAGAAGTTCAGTCACTGAAGAATTTAGTATACTGAATCAGCTCCCGCAGGCAAACACAATGATGGCCATTTTTTCAAAGATCTTATTGTTTAGCTAGAACCTGAATTATTCTATCAATTTTCTCCAATGAGGGGAAAATCCTTCCGAACGGTAAATTTAGTAAGCTCCTATCAGTTACCTAATTGTATGTGATAAAACCATTAACTAAAAATTTCCATGCAGAGACTTTGCTGTTCAAATAAGTGTCCTAAAATTGTTGATAGCTGGATTTTTTTTTTTTTTAAAGATACCTTTAAGTTCTGAACTGTTAGGCAATAAGATTCTTGGCCGCAGACTATGAGCCCCAGATAAAACATCATCCGGCTTTTGTTTGAGGTCTTTTATTGAAGCTAATGACTGGTCTTGTGCCGCCCTGAGATAAATGACATTATCTCTGAGTGGGCTGACAGGAAACAGACATGTTAATGGTGAAGCTGCGGGGAGGATCTGCTATAGCTCTGACAAAAGAGTAAAGCATGGACCCCTGGTTGTGATCATTAACACGTAATGCATTCCTGCTTTTCCTATGAGGGCCATGATAATTGGAAAGTATTTTATCAACAAGCACTTAAATCATAAATCTGAAACTCCTAGTTTCTTTGCATGCTAAAACTAGTGTGTTTTTTTGTTAAGAAATGTGTGATCTAGTTTTTAAAAGATGCCAGCTCTAGGCTGTATAATATTGACATCTATATGAGAATCTGTGGCCTGCTTTCCATTAATTGAACATGTCTTTTGGATGTTAAGCATTATGTTCTGCATTTGGACTGTGTTATCCTTGTGATTTGTATTTGTAAAAGTAGATATGAGGCCAAATGCTGCTTCTTTTATTCAGGCAAAAAGTTACATTGACTTCAGTGGGAGCAGGATTTATTCTGTGTTTTGTAAAACATATATATTTATTAGGTTGGTATAAACTGCATTTCTCTATGAAAAAGGAAAAGACTTGAAAGGTGTTTATGGGGTGATGGAACTTAATAGTACCTGTTAGAAAGCTGCGAGCTTGATGTCACTCAAGAATGGATAGGTCTGCTCCTTATCTCTAGGAGCAGGCCTCTTGCTCACCACTTCCATTGAGAAGGTAAGTGTGTTCTGTGAAGCAAAGGCAAATCTATTCTATTTGAAAGTTTACAGTGCCTGGCTGGTTCTAATGCATCTCCTGTGCACTTCCAACTTGCTTCAGTTTCTGAGACCAAAAAGAGAGCATGCTGCAGGTTGGCAGGTCACAGAACGTATACTATACTTATTTAAATTGTTACACAGAAATCTCAGTCATTTGGAGATCGAGTTGAGAGATGAAGTATGCACTGTGCTCCAGGAGCACTCCGCAAAATACTATGAGAAGTAGAGGTGGGAAATCAGAAGACACAAGCCGTCATTTTTCTGGTGCCCATGCTTGAGCAAGGATGGAAGTGATCCAAATATAGTGCTCTATCATAGGGTTACCATCCGTCTGTATTTCCCCGGACATGTCCGGCTTTTGCGTCTCTAAATAGCCGTCCGGGAGGAATTGCTAACAAGGTTAAAATGTCCGGGGTTTTTTTCTCCCTCGCCTCCCTCCCTCCCTTCCATGCAGAGTGCGGCTGTTGATTGGGTGGCTGGGCCGATTGACCCACTCCCATTGGCCTCCAGCAGCCAGAGCCCTCCCCTGCTCCCCCCCTCCCTCTGTCTGCAGCCCTGTGTAACACACAAACCGACCCACTGGGCAGCGTGTTTTGCAAACACGTGGAGCCAGAATGGTAAGGGGAGTCCGGGGGGGGGGCAGTCAGGGAGCGGGGAAGTGTTGGATGGGTCCCCGGCCTCCACCTGCCACACCCCCTCCGCGCGTCTGTTCCCCCCCCCCCCCCCCGTGGGCGCCCCCTCCCTGGCTCTCCCTTGTCTGTTTGTACTGCCAGAGCCAGCAGCAACTGCTGTCTGCTGCCCCCCGGTCCTAGTGCCCCCATCCACTAATGGGAAGACAGGCTGCCCTTACCCTGCCCTTCCACCCTAGCCCTGAGCCTCTCCAATGCCCCAAACCCCTCAGCCCCAGCCCTCATCCCCCCACACTCTAATCCTCTGCTCCATCCCTGAGCCCCCTCCTGCATCATGAACCCCTCATCCTCAGACCCACAGCCCTCACCCCTGCATCCCCTCCTATCCCCAAACTCCCTCCCAAACCCCCTCCCCCTTCCCACACACCCTCTCCTGCCCTCAAACTCCCTCCCAAAGCCTGCACCCCTCCCTTTGCAACGCCTCCCACCCCCAAACTCCAGCCCGGAGCCTGCACCCCTCACCCCCTCCTGCACACCCACCCCCTGCCCCAGCCCGGAGCCTGCATCCAGCACCCAAACTCTATCCCAGAACCTGCACCCTACACCCCTCCTGCACGCTAATCCCCAGCCCAGGACCTGCACCCCAGACCTCCTCCCCCTACCCAACCCCCCTCCCAGAGCCTTAGGCAGGTGGGGGGGGGGGTTCTGGGCACCACCAAAATTTCTACAACCCTGCCACCCATGCGAGTGGATAAGGGTCGGGCAGTCAGGGGACAGGTAGGGTCCTAGGGGGGACAGTTAGGGTGGGGGGTTCTCAGCAAGGGGCAGTCAGGGGGACAAGAAGCAGGGGGGGTTGGGGTTCTGAGGGGGGCAGTCAGGGGATGGGAAATGGGAGGGAGTGGATGGGGCGGGGGTGGGGCGGGGCGGGGGTGGGGCTAGGGCGGGGCTCCCCCCCCGTGTCCTCTTTTTTGATTGTGGAAATATGGTAACCCTATCTATCATGTAATCTTTATTTCCCTTGAAGCCACTGAGGCTATGAATATAAGTAGGGACTACATGTGTGAGTAAAAGTTGCAGGAATTGACCCAGGAAGGGTTACATCAGAAGGTTAGAGTGAATACTATAAAGAAATATGGAGATAAGAGGCTGCACATATGAAATTAGGCAGAGTGCAGCTAAAAATATGCGTATTGTGTAAGTAATGCCTAGATACACTGTGCATGTACGTTCTTTATAACTCAAGCCCTAACTGTATATAATTTTTCATCTTGCATACTGTGTTTGGCGTGGTGTTACTGGTGCATGTGGCATCTAAGCATGCACTATACCAGGCCTGCACAACTCGTAAAGCGGCGAGGGCCATATTACTCCAAAGAAAATAGCCGAGTGCCGAAACCCCCCGGCTGTACTGAAACGCCCCCCCCCCGCGCCACCCAGCCCCGCCGAACCCCATCTCCCCCCCCCCCCCCAGCGCCGCCCAGCCCCCGTGTAAGCAAGCAGGACTCACCCCGGCGGCGCCTCCTGCTGGTCTTCTCGGGAATTAGCTCATCCAGCCGTTGGAGGGTCCGGGGGCATTAGCTGCCTTCCCCGCGGAGCCTCTGGCCCCCCGGCCCGCTGGAGCGCAGCCGAGCGGGAGAGGTGCGGGGCTCCCTGGCAGCGGCGGGGAAGTTTATCGGTTTGGGGGACCCTGACCGGCTCCTCGCCCCTGTACGCCGGCCGCCCCGCCTGGGACAAGTCTCGCCCCGGCAGCCCCTCTCCGCCGCGTGTCTCTGATGGGTGGCCCACACCCCCGGGCCGCGCCGCCCACCCGGGCCCTGCCCGCTCCGCGCTGCCCCCGGACGCACCGTGCTGCCCCGTGGGCTGCAGGGCTGGAGCAGCCGCCGCGCTGCACTGCAGCGCTCCCGGCCCCGGCCGGCCATGGCCCGTGTGCCCAGGCTGCTGCACAGGGGCATCTCCTCCCCAGGCCCGGCTCGGGATCCAATGGGGCAGTGAGGGGGCGGGGCTGGGGGCAGGGATTTGGGGAGGGATCCAATGGGGGAAGGAGGAGGCGGAGTGGGGCGGGGGGGGGGTGAGAGCCCCTCCGGGCTCCGCCTGTGCGCCGGAGCAGAGGGCAAAATTGTTTGTTTGTCCAGTGTCCCGACCGAACATCGTTCAGCATGCGGGACAAACAAGCAAATATCAGGACAGTCCCGATAAAATCGGGACGTCTGGTCATCCTAGCGCCGCGTCCAGGAGCAGCCCTGGACAGCGCTGCAGCGGCGCTGCTCCAGAGAGGCCTGAGCTCCTCCCGCTCAGAGCCGTGTGGTAAGAGGGCGGGGCTGCGAGCTGCAGCCGAGCAGCGGGAGCTCACGTCCCGCTGGAGCCAGGCCGCTGCAGCGCTGTCCAGGGCCGCTCCTGGACGCAGCGCGCTGAGGCTCTGGGAGACGGGGGAGGCGGGGGTTAGCAGCATGGTAAGGCTCTCTGAGCTGGGCATCCCCCCCCAGCCCTGACCCCCAGCTCCGAGCACAGCCCCTGTGAGCTGAGCAGCCCCCGACCCCATCCCCCAGCAGCCCTGACCCCCAGCTCCGAGCACAGCCCCTCTGAGCCGGACACCCCCTGACCCCAGCCCCCCCCGGCCCTGACCCCTAGCTCTGAGCCCAGCCCCTCTGAGCTAAGCACCCCCCGACCCCATCCCCCAGCAGCCCTGACCCCCAGCTCCGAGCACAGCCCCTCTGAGCCAGACACCCCCCCCGACCCCATCCCCCCGCAGCCCTGACCCCTAGCTCTGAGCCCAGCCCCTCTGAGCTGGACATCCCCCTGACCCGGACATCCCCCTGACCCCAGCCCCCGTGAGCTGCGGCTAGAGCCCAGGCCGGATGCCTCCCCCCTCGCTCGGACTTACCAGGTCTGCCTCGTGCCCAGCCAGCGCTTCCCGCCTCAGCAGCCCCGGAAGTGACGCTGGACGCCAGGCAGGAGGCGCGGGAGATGGCGACGCGTGTGCGGGGGAGGGCCGACCTCACAGCCCGCGGTGGGGGGCAGTTTCCGAGTTCACCCCCTGCCCGGGGGGCCCGACCTCACAGCCCCGCGCGCCGCGCTCTGACTGTCCTGACAGTGAGAAGCGCGGCTGCCGGGTTCGCCCCCTGCCGGCGGAGGGGGGGGGGCGACCTCAGCCCTGCGCGCCGCGCTCTGACTGCCCTGACAGTCAGAAGCGCGGGGCAGGGGGCAAACCCGGCAGCCGCGCTTCTGACTGTCAGGGCAGTCAGAGCGCGGCGCGCGGGGCTGAGGTGTCCCCCGTCCCCCCCATCCCCCCCCGCCGGCAGAGGGCGAACCCGGCAGCCGCGCTTCTGACTGTCAGGGCAGTCAGAGCGCGGCGCGCGGGGCTGTGAGGTCGGGCCCCCCGGGCAGGGGGTGAACCCGGAAACCGCCCCCCACCGCTTGCCCGCGGGCCGCACAGTGGGCCCACGCAGGCCGCATGCGGCCCGCGGGCCGCGTGTTGTGCAGGCCTGCACTATACTGATGCTTATCTGACCTTACTCAAGATTCCTACCAGACTCTGACCCAACCCATCAAGGCTCACACTTGGACAAATGATTGGTTTGAGCAAAACAACATGCAGGAGTTAGACAAAGTGGGGGAGGTAATATCTTTTATTGGACCAAGCTCTGTTGGTGAGGGAGACAAGCTTTCGAGTTTAAACAGAGCTCTTCTTCAGGTCCTGGGACTGACACAACAACTCTGTATACATGCAGGAGTTTCCACCATCCCACGGGCAGGCTAGATTTCTTTCACAGCTATTTAGGCAGCTGCATACTGGCCCTCTAAATAAAGTTATTGAATAATCTCTATTGCTCTGTTTTACTCCCTTGCATAGCTCAAGCAGTAGGCAATAATGCATCTTCCTTACTTGTTCCATGGTACTCAATTGGTCTCCATGAGTATAATCAAGTTTTTGTAGTACTTCAGATTATCTCTTGCCCTCTAGCTGGGATAATTCCTGTTGGACAAAGTCTGTAGAGAGATTTATCAAATGGGAGTGTCAGGATATTCTGTACTTAATCCATTAAGCACAATACAAGCTTTACACAATACTTATATAATGTCATAACATACAGTTATGCTAGCCAGAATTCTCAACACATCACTACATTTCTGTGAAGGGTTGGTGAGATTGTCCAGGTTCTTATTTATGCCTTTTCCCATTGAATTAGAAACATCAGGCCAGATCCTTAGATAGTGTAGCTCTATTGATTCCCTTACACCAGTTGAGGATTTGGCCTATTTATGGTCAAAATCTCAGGTCAGCATTGTTATATTTACTTGTTAAGGTTTTTAAATAATAAGCATAATTTAGCAATTGTATTTATACACAGATAGGAAAAACAGAATATTTCTGTATAGCTGAGGATTGCAAACTCGTGTTTTGTTTCCTCTTCATTACTTTTAGAGGATTATCTGAATACGCAGTATAAATGGCTGTTTAGAATTTAGAAATGACTACTTTTGGTTTTTATTACAGAAGCCATAGTTCCTTTTTTCAGGGCTTGTCAAACTTCTAAGCCATTTTCACTACATTGAAAAATACATTTAGAACAAAATAGTTGATAAATGTGTCCTATTGGTAGTTTCAGAACATGCCAGTGTAAATCTTCATCTGAAGCATTCAAATTTTAAATCAGATGTATTCTTCAATCTTACCTATGAAAAATCAGCAGTTGAGTGCAAGCAATGAATTGCTATTTGAACTATAAAGACTAGCCTAGAACTGCTCTGTGCTATAGCTGAGGTTGCACTAATCACTCTGTTGCAGTTTCTCTTTAATTCAGACTAAATGGTCTTGGCAATTGGTACAAAGCATTTACACTTGAAAGAAAGGTTGTAAAACTATTCAGAGTGGCGTGACTGACAATTGAGTTGTTTGTATTTTTTTTTTATTTTTTTTTTGGGGAGATTGGCACTTTTCTCCTGTGGCTGTTGAATTTTGATTAAAATACCTTTGGGAATAGATCAGTTAACTTATGGACGCATGTGGTGAATTGTGATGTCTGTCTTGCTTGGATTTACACTTCAGGCTGTACAGTCTTGGTGTCTGTGTCCCTTATAAGTGCTAAAATCCTGGGTCAACACTGTGATTAAAAATACATTATGCTTTAGTGTGAGAGAAGTTTAATAATATTAGTATTCTTATTTAATCTAGGTAGGCAAATACTACTAAACCTGAAAAGAAAGATGTCACCTTTTCCAGCACTTTGCATACATGTCTTCAGAGACCCTACAAACCAAAGCTAGTGTCCATTTAAATTTGAGGTTATTTTTCCTAGTAAATTTTAAAAACAAAAAAAGCAATGCTTTAAGTGAATTTTGAATCCTTTACAAGAAATCCTTTCTGACTCATGGCTACAGACAGTTGTGTGGAAAAAATAATTATTGCAAACAATGAAATTGTTCTTGATTAAATTTTTCATTTAACTTTTTTCTAATTTTTATGTCATCTCAGTCTGAATATTATTCACAGGAACTATCCCTGCTTGACAACTGCGCTTTCTGCCTCCTGGGAACCTTCACAGTCAACTAGTAACATAAGAAATATGTGCCCACAGGGACATTTTAAGTATATTCCAATCACACCATGTGAATGCAGCTTTTACAGTTAAAAGAACAGATGAAAATATACAGTATTGATTATATTTTGTATTTTGATTAGTAATTTTAAAAAGCTGATGTTCAGGTTGTGGTATTGTCTCATTATGTTAACCAGGAAGTAGATGGCATTGTGCCACAGAAGTATAATTTTACTTAAAGGAACTTTAAAGATTTTGATGTGTTTTCTTTTCCTCTTATTTCCCTGATGGCTTCTTTTTATTGAAGGGTAACTTGAGGAGAGCTGGTAGCAATTTTATTGCCTTCCCATGACAGTTTGAAATAATAGCTTGGGCTTTGGTTGCCAGTCAACTTTCTACTAGTTAGCTTGATTCTGGTTTTTATCATGTGGCAATGGAATATAAAACGTATATGTTTGTAGTTGGTTCTAAGAAACTGGCTCTTTTTTATGCTTCAATTAGCAACAGAAGACTAAGCTCCAATTGGTCACACTTTTGTAAACTCCTAGAAGTCACCTTCTTTCATCCTTTTGATTAAAGAAAGCTCCCAAGTTTAGGATCAGTTTCCCAGGAAAGCTTGACGCACATCTGGCCTCTTTAGCTGTTCACACTATACAGTTTAATTTTGCACACTGTTAGTCTTTCACATTAGCCATTGACTTAATTCAGAGGTTTTGTTTAAGTTCTTTCCTATCCAAAAGCACAATCCACTCAAAAACTACCTTCAGTGATATTTCAGCTATGCTATAATTACCTATGCTAGAAAATGTTCTGAGTCTGTCAGAGCAGTACTACGATAGGTGTTTGCTAAATAAACTTAGATTTTATAGTTTTTTGCTGTTTCTTCCACCTCAACCATTTGGAAGAGTCAAAAGCAACTTGTAACCTCCTTTCACGCAGTGTAGAGGGCCAGACCAAATTATTTTTGGATTTCCTGTCAACTCCTTGGCTGATTTTTATGGATGGCTCATGTTAAAAGCAACAATAATGTTTGAATTGGAAGGGTTTGGTCTTTGGGTTTTTATTCTTCATGGAGAACTGTTTATTTGTGTGTGGTTTGCCACAGTACATGGATAATACTATCAAATCTGGGCTTTATTATAAGCTTATAACTGTAGAGCATCAGCAGTAGTTGTGTGTTTCTGGGTTTCATGTCTTTGTCTGTTTTTCTTTTTGGAGGAGGGAAACGAAATTAGATCTATATCTTAGCAACAAAGAGTGAAAATTAGATACACAAATCAGAAATTGACCCCTTTTCTCAACGGGAGTCAGTGGTGATGTTGGAAGTTTTACATAAGATTGGCCAAATATCTAAGAAGTTGTTAGTTTATTTTTTTCCCTGAAGATATATGAAAGATACACCTGGAGTATATTTGAGTATTAATTTACTAATTCTCCCTTGATCAAATGTTATGTGATGTACACATGAAGATTAAATTGTGCTGAGATCTGGACTTTGAGAAAAATTATTTCATTTCGGTCATAATTTGAACATAACATATATGTTATTGCTTCACATCATCAATTACTATAGAAAAAGAAATTCAGATTCCCTACTCTTTTAGCTGGCATGAAGGTATAATTTGATATAACTAGGATAATATTGCTTGTTGCTGTTAAAAAATAAAACAAAATATAAAAACATGCTATTGTTTAAAAAAATATATAGCAACTAAGCTTTTCAGAATCCAGCTACTTTTGGCCAGTTGTGTACACTTACATTCTTTGTCCAAATCCTTCATCAGCCTTTCCCATGATGCTTCAGCAGATGCCAGACACTGAAGTAGAAGGCATGCAGCTGTTTCCATTACACCATTGCTATACTATCCACCATAATTGGTGTATTTCTTTTTTTTTCTTCCCCTCTATTCCCCTCACTTTTAAATACATTTTTTCCCACTGACATTTGGGAACTCTGATTTATCTGTCCCCAGGTTATCTTGTCATTGCTAGTATTTTTTTGAAAAAAATCTGCTCTTATTTTTTTCCATGAAGAGCCTGATTCTGCAACTCTTGATCATGTTGAGTCTGCAATCCTTACTCACGTTGAGTAGCAGTTTCCCGCATTAGTTGTCCCTGGGATTACTTGCATTAGTAAATACTACTCAACATGCATATAAATTGCAGAATAGGACCTTAAGTTAATAATTTGATTTATGTCTCTGACAACTGTTGTGTGATTTTTACATTGTCTGAATATATACTTTGCACTCTTACACTTTCCTTTTCTACCCACTCCACTGAAAATAATAGTTTCATAGCTCTATGCTGTTATTGCTGAGATATGACTGAGAGAACTGCATGCAGTACAGTGAAGCACATTCATTTTCATCTAGTACCCGTTTATTGCCTTGAGCACTGTAAATCTGTCAGCTCTTCAGGATGCTTTCACCTCTTTCTTCATTTGCTCCAGCTTCTAGTTTGACAATGTTCCCCTGAGGCAGAATTCTAATCTGCTTCCAATTAGTTGCAAAATGTGACTGAAATTTCCACATTATGACTGCTGTTTTACTTGCACGCACACATCTAGAAACAAATTAATGCTCTTGAATATTTATTTTTTGAGCCCTTGGATTTACTTTCGGAGGAAAAGTTGCCAACTGTTTTCAAGTGACTTTCAAGGTTTACGTTTTTCCTCAAACTCTAATATTTTGCATAGATTTAAAGATGCCCTCTGAATTTTTTAAAAAACCTACCCATAAACCTTCCCAGCTTTCTGAGATTATTGAAAATGTAGTACATATGGAGAAGATAAAAAAATAAATTGCTCTAGTTTTATCTCCTCATTTATAATTATCTTGCCAATTCAAAATATAAGAATTCCGATCCTGTGGGGGATCAACACCACAGAAATCTTTTTTCTGCTGATTTAAGATATTGTGCAGGAAAAAGAAAATGCTTATTTTCTACTCTTCTTCCATCTGTCAACTAAGAGTAATTATTTGATTGGTGGAGGAAGAGTTTTAGATTCATCTTATTTCCTGGTGTTGGCAAGATTAGAATAGATATGGCTAATTAAAATGTGAGTGTGTTCCTTTTAAATGTATATTGTAATGGATAGGACGTGATCCTGCAAACTTTTCTGACAGCAGTACTTATACTCATGTGAGTAGTTCAGTTAGGCCTACTACCATTATAATAGGACCACTTGGATGAGTAGGAAATAATGCCATAAAGACTTACAGAACTAGACCTTAATTTGTGTGGCATTTGGGATTGGGGGAAACACAGGAACCTAAAACTCTAGAGGACCTGAACGTGCAGACCTTGTTTAGGCAAAACTCCCATTGACGTTCCCACCATATTGCATTTCCACCTCACTGTATTATATCTCTAGTAGCATATCTGGAGAAATGCTGTGTATTTAACTCAAGTATACCGGTAGCTAAATTTATAGGTGCAAATCTTTAGTAGAGCTTAGCACTCTACAGCTTGGCAGATTGATGTCAGCAGCTGTAATAGACTTTAAATAGGCTTGCAGAATTTCATTGAAAGTAAATTGCCGAAGTTGATATTGCTAAGTACCTGTCATTTCTAAATGAGATTTGCACCTGTAAATTTAGCTATTGGTACACTATCAACAATTCTATTATTTATGGACAGGAAAATGTAAAAAATAATTACATTTCATTAGCTACCTTATGCTTCTGTAGTAGCATATAACCGTCACACTCTCTTTTCTGTCCGTTCATATAAACATGAATGTAGATACACACATATATGCAATATCTTTGGGCTCATGCAAAATCTTTGGAGAACTGATTTTCATTCACCAGGAAATGGTTAAAATAGAGGCAAAGGAAGATGACCTTGATATTAGTCAGTTTCTCTTGGATCATAAAGCTCTGATATGAGACTCCTGATATAAAGATTGGAAACCTAACATAATTTTTTTTTATTTTGTTTACTCCAGTAACCTCCAATGATGCACATCACCTTTTTATGAGGCAACAATATTTACACACATTGTGAAATGCTCAGCAACATTTTTTTTAAAATGAAACATCCAAAGTCTCTGAGCTTCAATACTAATTCCAGGATGAATTGCATTTACTATGATTTGTCAGTTGTTAAGAAGAAAGTGCACAGACAATTAAAATTCAAGTGGAATGCATGTATTTACAATATACAATAACTGACTTAAAGAAATCCAAAGTGAATAATCAGGGCCAGCACATTTCAAAATATTATTAATTTTGCAGGCAAAAGCCACGGTGCTTCTGAGGAGCATTAAATGCTTTTGTTGATGGCTTATAGTTTTATAAACTCTAAATGAGCTTATTGCCTTTTAACCATCATGAGCACTAAATAACAGAAGAACCTATGAACCTCCGCATTGGACAGCAGCCAAGCAGCCACAGAAAGGAAAAAGAAATGAATGGTTTAATTGTAGAGCAAATCATTTGTTTACAGATTAAGACCTATTTGGTAGCCAAATCCTATGGACAAGGAGGTGAAAGAATGAGACACTGAGGTACAGGAAATGAATGTCTGGCTTTATATTTTGTGACCATGATCTGCTATTTTTACCCCCTCTTAAACTAGAAAAGGCAAGGAAAAAATGAATTGTTTAATGGTGAGGACTGCTGAGCAAAGTGCACATATTTAAAAACAACAAAAGGGTGGGGGAAGGGAAGTGTCGGTATGCCTTTGCAGTCTGACAGGAACCTGACAACTCGAGCTACTTCCAGCTAAGGGGCACCAGTTGTTGGCAAGAAGAGCTTGCCTCTTTTGTTTCCCTGAATTTAAAAAGGCGGGGGGGGGGGGGGGAGAGAGAGAGAGAGAAATGCCTTTGCTAATCTGAACAAACATAATACATTCTCTTTAACCTGTCTGCCTGAAATGCAATTTGGCCTGCTCACAGAAGCTTAAAAAAAAAAAAAAAGATTTGTGTAAATGGGTCTTTGTTTCAATATCGTAATTCATTAGTGGCCAGTGCTAGTGGTCAGAAAGGCCTGTGGTTATTGCTTTATTGCTATACATTTTAAAAAAAAAAGACCAGTTGACTGGTGGCTTGTGAATTTCAGGATATCATTTTCATGACTCATTGGTTTAAAGATCAAAAGCAAGAAAGCATTATAACAAAAGTGGTATTAACCTCTATATTAAAGATTGCTTAATGTTTCCATTCTAAACACCTGTTTTTTCAGTTACAAAACTTTCACCTTTTGAGCTGAAATTTTCCTGGTGGTTTAAAGATGATTTTCTCCATCCTCAGCACCACCACCATGGATACTTTCAGCAAAAAAATGAGTTAGCTACTTTTGAGTATGAGGAGAGTGGATTAGAAAAAAAGATCCCTTCCACTTTTTTAAGCATCCTTTTTTAAAACAGCCCTAGTGATAAATCAGCTCAGTAGGCTAGCCCTTATTGAAAAATATCACTGAGTGTTTCAATGAAAATTGTTCTGATTTGACTGACTTATGAGCCTTTTGAAAAACACACTTTGGGCATGTGTAGAGTAGGTGGTATGAATTTTTTTAGCAACATTCAGAATGAAGGGAAGCAGTGTTGCACATGTGAGCATGGCTAATTTAGCTGCATAATGAAACTTTTACTAAAGGTGTGTAGTTAATACCTCTTTCATTAAGAGTTTTATAAAGCGATGTCTCCACCATTTAAGAAGGATTTTTTTTTTTTTAAACCTTGGAGTAATTAGCATGTGTGAGCTATGCTGAGGTAAAAACACAGTGAAGATAAGGTGGTTTTAGTTTTACCAAGCAGTAAACTAGGCAAGGTCAGCGCTATACACCTTGCCTACCCTCACAGTAAAACTCAAGTGCTTTTTCTTCATTGTGTTTTTACCGCAAGAGAGCTGACATTCTGCAGCCTGCTGAGACCCAGGGAAGCTTAAAACACCTGAGGACAAAGGGGTTGATTCCTTCACAGTAGTCTGGTGACCTGCTGGCAGGGATGTAGTTAAGCTGAAGTAAATAATACCTCTTCTTTAACAGTGAAGATGTTGCCTGAGGTAGGCATTGAATTAGGGAGGCAGTAAACTAATTTGCCTTCATGTGTACCCACAGTGCACAATTCCTTGGCTACAATTTGGAGGATGAAACAATTGACTTTTCAGATAATTTAAGCCCCAGTCCAGCAATCAGATCTGCATGGTCATGATCCTTGCAGCCAGACAGCTTCACTGGGGCTCTCTGTTCAGGCCTGTTTACAGGATTAGGGCCTTAGTTGATCCAAATATTTCAGCAAATTTTGACTGGTACTCTCAGTTGTTGTTCTTAATCTGTAGCATGTTGTGTAAATACATTTTACTGTGTACTTTTAGGGTGGGATTTTCAAAGCTACCTCTAAGGGAATTGAATTGGGCATTCAGATCTCTCATACAGCTTTGAAAATTTCAACCTTAATAAAACTGTGCTGAAGCCTTAGCTGGTGTCACTGTTCCATAAAAATCAGTTTTATGGATTCTGTTTGTCCACCAAACTCTGTGTGGTATTCAGTACTAGAAGATGTTACACATAAGGGCTTGTTTACATGCAGAGTCGCACTGGTTTAACTTAAGGGGTGATTTTAAACCAGTTGACTTTAACTGGTGCAAAAGGTTGTATGGGAACTCTTATTTCTGTTTAAACCTGATTCCGATTTATCTTAAGTTAATTTTAAATACAACCTTTTAAACTGAAATAGTGTCCATGCGGGGGTTTGCATGAGTTTAGTTAAACTGTGTTAATTAAACCAGTGCAAGTTTGTGTGCCGACAAGGTCTAACATATAGAAAAAATGTATCATAGTCTGTTGCATTTGAGATATAATTGAAATATTTATTGTAATATATACTTGCCAGGAGAAAAAGTTGCATGTGACCTTAATTGTGGCATTTCCTGACTTTTGAGAGCTTAGTTATGCAACCTTAACTTTCACTTAACATAATCTTCTTAATGGAATACTGTCTATTGTTATAATTTTAAATATTTTCCCTCTCAATTCTGTTACAAATAAACACATAAGGGAAATAGTCAGTGATGTGTGTTATTAAAGAAATATTTGTACTTAACAAAATTTTAGTCTACTACAGGATTAAGGTGTGAGCAAGAGGCTTCCTATTAAGATGGTGTTTTCAATATTAGCTTCTATCTATCTATCTATCTATCTATCTATCTATCTATCTATCTATCTATCTATCTATCTATCTAGGTGGAAGCTAATATTGAAAACACCATCTTAATAGTATATTATAATATACTATTTCATATATATAAAATTAAGAGCCGACATACCCCAAAAGACATAAAGTTATACTCCAAATCACAGGCCATTTTTCAAATTGCATTTAGGGATTGATCTTGGAAGCATTCGCAACACAACCACTGACTCACTAGGAGCAGAATTGAGCCCTAAATGTAATCTGAGAAATGATCTGTTATGTGTGGCATAATTATATGCATATTTGTATATGGGTATAAATCCTAGGTTTTTTTCCTTGGCAATGGAAGGGATATTTTCTTCTGGAACATTAAAACTACAGTCTGTTATCTGATATGTACTCGCTACAAGGAGCGTTGACATCATATGTTAAATGATTGAAAGCAGTGTTCTAAGTGACCCTTAAGGAACCTTACCTTACTTTATGTTCTGGTATTGTGATCTTGTTCACATTGTACTTTTAAACGTGTATGATATTTCTGGCAAGTTACCATGATAGCCTGTGACTGGATGGGGATTTTTTCAGTTTGTTTTTGCAAGCATGTCCTTTAATTTCTAACAAATAAAGTATGTACAAATGTATGTTTGTTTTATTAATAATACCATGTGTCTAAGAGACTAACTTTTATGTATCATCAATCTTGTATATTTCTGTCTGGGAGAGACAAAGAGGAAAAATAAGAAATATTCCCTTGGATATAGGGCCTAGTGAAGTCAAAGGAAGTTTTGCTCTTGATTTCAATGGCAGCAGGTTTTAGCCCTTTTAAGTTACTTGACCTACGGATTTTTGGAAATTCATTATGTACTCAGCTTTGGTTTACTGTGGGAGCCAAAGGGCTGGCAAAATAGCTGAGAAAAACAGAGGAAGTTGCTGACATAGAACCAATTCATTAAGATAAAAATGGATGATGATGATAATTATGGCAGCTTTAAAGTGTTTTTTTGTTGTCTTGAAACTGTCATTAACAAATTTTAGTCCTTCCAAGAAAACCCTTGTGAATATAGCATTACCTCCAGAAGTTGAAAGGAGTGATTTAAACCACCAAAATAACCCACACGGTAAATATCACATAGGCGATGAAGCTTTGGTGATTTTCAATTGCTGAGTTTAAGGTACGACTATAGCAAAACATGTGTGAGAGAGAGAACTGTGTGTGTGTGTGTGTGTGTGTGTGAGGGCAGGTCTTCACTACAGCGGGGGGTCGATTTAAGATACGCAAATTCAGCTATGCGAATAGCGTAGCTGAATTCGATGTATCACAGCCGACTTAACCCGCTGTAAGGACGGTGGCAAAATCGACCTCCGCGGCTTCCCGTCGACGGCGCTTACTCCTACCTCTGCTGGTGGAGTAAGAGCGTCGATTCGGGGATCGATTGTCGCGTCCCGAAGAGACGCGATAATTCGATCCCCGAGAGGTCGATTTCTACCCGCCGATTCAGGCGGGTAGTGTAGACCTAGCCTCAGAGTGCATGAGAGCTCTGTGTGTGTGAGTGAAAAAGAGAAAGTTGCCCACACACAAGTAATGACGCTGGGGTTACTCATATGAGGAGAGACAACTTCTGTGAATAAGGTTGCAACGCTAAATTTATTCATTCTCATATTTTCCATTTTTGACCTTGAGAAAGTCCACTGAAGCGTAAAACTGAGTGCCAACAGTTTCTTGTACAGAAATCCTTTTTTGCATAAATAGGCTGTTTTATTTTAGTTATGGCTAAATGCGTAATGATGTTTCTCTGAGAAGTCAAGTTATGAACAGGAGAGGAGATCTTTGTTGTTTTGAGATTAATTGAAACTCTCTCTTCTAAATTACAGTTTTACAAATGTGTAATTTAAATATATCTCTTGCTCACATTAACTATGGGGTTGGATCAATCCGAGCTTGGGTGGCTAGCCTGAGCCTCCACCAATTCAGCAATGACCATGCTAATATCGTTAGTATGCTAGCTCAAGCACCGCAAGTGTGAGTCTGTCTCCTCAGGCTGGGAGGCTCACATCCAGGTTCAGTGTAAGTGTACCCTAATTGAGTTAGCAACAAGGAGAGGAAGGTTGGTTTGTCCAATAGTTAGGGTGCTAGTCGAGATCTCAGGATGTCCCTTTTAATTCCCTGCTCTGCCACAAACTTCCTGTGTGATCTCAGGCAAGTCTGAGTGTGACTCTTTTTCCTATCTTTAAAATGGAAATAATAGTACTTCCCTACTTCACAGGTGTGTTGTGAGGATAGATCTATTAAAGGTTGTGAGCCACTTACATAGGATGATAATGGGGACCATATAAGTACCAACAGTGTATAGCAATCCATTATGTGACTGATTAACCTGGCAACCCTACGCTGGTGACACTTTGCAGCACAGGCTGTGTTCTTCAGAGAATCAAGGAGAGTACATTCCCTACATCATCCATCTATAGCAGACTTTCATCAGATGAGGATTTGGGTGGGACACAACTGTCAAAATAGTTATGGTGGGGCGTGTGGAAGGAAAAGGGAGATAATGTGAGATATTCTCTTTTCTCTTTCCATACTGCTTTCTCTGTCCCTTCCACAATGGGCCGTATGGAGAAAGGGGTACTGTCAGGGGGAGGAATGAGCCACTTTAAGCAGCTTGTTTCCTTCCTTCACAAACTAAAATCTGTATGAGATATGAGTAAATACTGCTTAGAGCAGCATTAACTCCTCATCTGAGCTTCTTCAGAGCTGCCATAGGCTAGGTCTTCACTATGTGCCTTGTCTCCACTAGGATTTTACAGCACTGTAGCTAACACACTTTAGATATTCCAAAGTAGGAACACATCCTTTGGGAACGAAGACCATTTAAGCCATAGAATGCAGACGGTGGCTAATTGCTGGGGGCAGGACAGGGGACACTGTACAATGGTCCTTCTTGTGACTGTCTAATTCTGTGGCTTTTTCTGACCCTACCCCAACATGCTGTTGCCACTCCTGCAGACTAAGGATGCAGCATCACAGCTGCCCTTTCAAGCCCAGGGACACTTTGAATTAATTTGTTTCCCTCAGTGTGTTTTCACACTGGAGAGGAACATATGGTATGAACTAATTACAGAAGAGTTCGTTTCTCTTCAGTACTTCAACACTTTCATATAGATGATTGTGCCTCTAGTAACCTGGACTCCAAGCTGCTTTCATCTCACTGGGGTTTACAAGAAGCATTAGCTATGCATATCACCAATGACTCTCTTTAGAACTATGAGCCAAAAGCAAAACACATTCTTTCCCTGGTTATAGTTAACCTCCAGCTGAACTCTGACAGTTTAAACTGGCACCAGCCCATCTCTCTTTTCTAGAACGTCCTCTTCCAAATGTATACAAAAAGGTATCCTGAAAGTTACCACAGTGACGACTGATGTCATTTTTAGGACTGTGGAAACCACAGCTAGTTTAAGTGACCTGGACTGACATGTGATCTTTCCTGTAGTCATTCACCTGGAGAGTAAATGTTGAAAGAACTGTCAGGCTGTTTTATTGTCTTAACCCAGTTCAAGAACTAAAGAAATGTAATAATAAGCCATAAAAATCTGTTGTGCGGTGAGCTATAGTTGCCTCCATTTTACTTGGGCTTGAATGTGTGTACATAATTGAGATTATTTGCTGTGGTGGGTGTGGCTGTAAATCTCAGCACTGAATATAGCAGTTACTTTTTCAGCTTGCCCACAAAGTCTGTGACTGATTTAGTGAATGTTAAGATTTTTGCCCATATGTTTGGCTTTGATTGTGGAACTGTTTCAAAGTACAATGAAATAATGTTCCGTTTCCAAAATTTTAACCTCTGAAAAAGTCACTGTATATCAGTTAATAAATGGCATCATTTTAGATAGATAAGCATGTGATTAAATAATCAAAATCATGACATTAATTAAAATGTGTATTATATATTTTAATATAACTATCTGACCTCATACGATTAATACACTACTCTGTGTTTGTGCTATACTTAACTAGAAATTAAAACCTAATAAAGGAGTATATTAGCAAAGCTTCATTTGTTCCTGCTATCTGTTGTTTGTAATAACATTTACATATTTCCTCCCCAATCATTTCTATTAAAATAGACTTGGTATTGACTGGGAACTTTAGTTCACAGTTTAGCAGTTCTTTACTGCCCATATTGTTCTTTAAAGCACAAGGATAGCCTAAAATGGCTGCAGATTATGATGTATGGCTGCTCTTGTGAAACTGCAGCTGTGAATCTAAAAGAGGATGTAACCATGCAGAATCGCTCTTTTAGATGGTCATTAACACTGCATAAGTACAAGCCTCTTTTTCAGATAGCATTTACTCTTCACGGTTCTTCCGCTGGTATTTGATGGCAATGTCATTTGCCAAGCACTGAATAACAATGAACGTTTTGCTGAAGTACAGTATTCTGAACGAGTGCTTTTAAAGCTGTTTAAGTGCTTAATTTTTGTTTGACTGCTCCTTTTCATGCAAATGTGAGCGTAATAGAAAAAGCCAATACATTCTGCTCTGTTGTGCTGTATGTAACTGAGCTGAGTCCTTGTTCTGGAGAAGAAGGAAACATAGCTTAATTTGCCCCACTTTATGCAGTGACATGAATCTCCAGCTCTGTTTTTGGTTTCATTTCAGAACCAAGAGAACAGTGAAAGATTTACCTTTGTTGACAGGGAAGGGAAGAGGCAAGCCAAGAAATGGTCTCTGTGCAAAGTGGGAGGAATTTACTGAAATACAAATGAAGGGCTAAATTCCAGATTCCTTTGTCTGTCCTTATTCGAGCAAAACTTTCATTGAAGTCAACAGGTTTTTGTCTGAATTAGGACTATAGGACTCGGCCATAAAAATGTTATTTTAAAATAACTCTGTTCACTTGTTTAGTTCATTTCTTCCAATAATCCCAAAGCACTTCATAAACATAAAGGAGTAGATTTGCGGAAGAGCTCAGGGCTGGATTTTTAAGTGCTTAATACACACAATGGCAACCAGATTTATGGGCAGATTTGCAAAAGACCCTAGCAGTAAATAGGCTTTGCTCTTTTGAAAATCTGGCTACTTGATTTGGTACTTATGTAGGAACTGAGCTATTTTGAAATTCTGGCCTCAGTTGTGGTTTTTGAGCTCTTTTGAAAGTCTGTTTTAAATCACACACCACCCATTTTACAGACAGAAAAATTGAGGTAGAGAGTTCTTGTGGTTAAAGGAGTACTGTTAGATTAATTTAGGTCCAAAATTAAGACCAACAGATATATTTCCAGGACACAGTAGAAACATTTCCACAGAGTTTGATTTGTGGATGTCAAGCAAAGTTAGGGTGACCAGACATCCCGATTTTATCGGGACTGTCCCGATATTTCCTTGTTTGTCCCGCGTCCCGACCGATGTGCGGTCGGGACACTGGACAAACAAGGAAATGCTCCGGAGCCCGGAAGTGCTCCTCCCCCCATTGGCTCCCTCCCCGAATCCCCGCCTCTTCCCCAGGCTCACCATTCCTCCTTCCTCCACAAGCTCTGGAGGGAGGCCCCAGAGACGCAGGGGAAGCGCTGGGCCGGGGTGAGTGAGAGTCCGGCCTGGCCCCGAGCAGGCAGGACTCAGTCGGGCGGTAGGGAGAGTAGGGGGGCGGCCCGCGGGGCCAGGCGGCGGCTGTTCTCCCCCCCCCCTGGGCAGCGGGACTTGGGAGCAGCCGCTGCTGCAGCTCCCACTGCCGCGGGGGGAGGAAGCGGCCGATGGCCAAGCTCAGCGGCTGCGGCTCTGGCGCCCGGGCCCGAACCCCCCGAGCCCGGGCCTGCTGCGGGGATCTAGCAGCGCGCACGCTGCGCCCAGCCCCTGGCCAGTCGCGTCTGGGCTGCTGCCCAGCTGGTGCTATCCCGCGGCGGCCCCGGAGTGGGGGCAGCAGGCCCCAGCCCCCCCGTCCCGCTCGGGTCCCGCGGCTAGATCCCCGCAGCAGGCCCGGGTTCGGGCCCGGGCGTCCGAGCCGCAGCCGCCTAGCTTGGCCATCAGCCGCTTCCTCCCCCCGCGGCAGTGGGAGCTGCAGCAGCGGCTGCTCCCGAGTCCCGCTGCCCAGGGGGGGAGAACAGCTGCCGCCTGGCCCCGTGGGCCGCCCCCCTACTCTCCCTACCGCCCGACTGAGTCCTGCCTGCTCGGGGCCAGGCCGAACTCTCTCACTCACCCTGGCCCCACGCTCCCCCTGCGTCTATGGGGCCTCCCTCCCAGAGCTTGCGGAGGAAGGGTGTTTCCCCTCCCCCCCCCGCCATGCCCGCCCCCCCCCCCCCACGCGTCCCGATATTTGCCTTGGGTGATCCGGTCACCCTAAGCAAAGTGTACAACCTGTTATTTCATTCCTGAATAGGAGAAAAACAAATGTTTTTCAGAAATACTAATGCAGCAAGACTAATTGTTGTAAAAAGTATAGCTAACTGGACTCTCTCAACTGAGTTACTTAGTATATTGGAAAGAAAACGAAAACTTTGCCTAGTGGAGAATAGCTGGCTGTTTATTATCTCTGCCATTCAGTATCCCAGCACGGTGTGTGTATCCAGATCCAAGAGGTCTCTGTAAACCAGAGTTTTCCAAAGTGTTTTTTTGTTATAGGAAAACTAGGTTACTGTATAAGAGCTAAGTATTGTTATTAGGTTCCTTTTGTTTATGAAAAGCCCCATCACCCCCTACACCATATTCCAGAAGTCTATTTACCCATCTCCCCCAACCATTTTGGGTCTGCCTTACCCAATTTCGCAGTCCTCAATAGGCATGGATAGTAAGCATTATGCTTCATAGAGGTTCCCCTTCCAGTCTTGTCTGCACAACCATTAATTGTAATGATTCTCGATTAACATTTTTAAGAAGGGCCTTTGTTCCCAATACAGCTATGACAGTACACATAAGGCCATATTAGATAAACAAACCTTGTCTGCACCTAGGAAATGTTTCAGAACTTTTCCAATATTAACATTGATTCAGTCCCACTGGTGTTAGCAACACTGACCCCTAACATACTTGCTCCAAGTGGGATTAGATGACATGGTGCTAGATGACTGGCAGCAGCGAGTAGCCTATCTCTGTTAGGGCTCCTAAAATGGGTAATACTGGTGGAGTTGAACCAATGTTGGCAACAGTGGTGAAAAAAAATTGGAAAAAAGAAGTCGGTAAAGCTTATATTTTCCGCCAAAAGCACTAGCAGGATTTATTCATGTGGAAATTACATTAAGGTTTAGGAGCATTGTATAAAATTATATATCCAGTACTAGCTATAGTCAAAGATCACACACACAAATTAAATGGACTAGTCTATTTTTAGAGTCCAAATTGAATAAAATACAAAAAGTAAATAATAATAAAAAGCAAATTCAACTTTAAAAATCAGGGGGATTTGATTTAAATCAAGTTGATTTAAATAATGATTTAAATCACTAGTCAGGAAGACTCGATTTAATCATGGATTTCTACATCAAAGTGCATTCTTGTTGGTTGTTATAACCTTAATACATATTCTTCACAACTCAGAGATAGATGTAGGTTTCATTTTTAGAAGGTACACACTATACATTTTAAAGTGCTTTATTTTGAAAACTTTTCAGATTAGTTTTACAGCTATATCAGAAAATGAATGATTGTTTGGTTATTTCATTTGCCAAAGGTAATTGAAGCAGATAGTTCACCTCCCAATGACTTCATAAATATATCCAATTCAACAGGTTAATCATTAATATTTGGAGGATTTCTTGCTATGTTGTATTAGGAGGAGAACATCACCAGACAGACATTTAAATTGTTTTATTTAACTAAAAACAATGTTATGCAGGAACGTCCCTAGCAATTCTGGGGCCCTACGCAGTCCCCCCGTGGGGGAGGGGGGGGAGGGTTGTGTGGGGCCCCAGCATTCACTGGCGGTGGGGCTGGGTTGCTGCACTTCCCGCCGCTGGTGAGTGCAGGCCCGGCCCTGCTGCAGCGCTCAGGGGAATGGGGGCGGGGCTGGGGCAGAGCAGGGACAGGAGCAGCACGCAGCTGCGCAGGGCAAGGGCGGCCCTGACGTTCTGTATTCTGGATTTTTTTCGTAGACAGCAAACCTATAATATTTTAACAAAACAAGCATATGAATTTTTGAATTTAGTTAAACATTCAAGTTTTTTAAAATAGATTTTTTGTTGTTGTTAAAATTGTTAACTAAATTAGTTAAATGAAATATTTTAAAAAAATGGACTATGTCAGCCAGGTCAACATGAGAAACTTAAAATATTGGCTTCTGCAGCTAACTCAGTCGTCTTCACCTTCATTTTCCTGTTCGTTCATAATCTGGAAAAGAAAAACAAGCTTTCCTGCTTTTTCAGGTCCCAAACGATTTCTCAATTTGGAATGAATTAGTCCAAAGGAAGAAAATATTCTTTCTACACCGGCAGAAGAAGCTACTGCTGTTAAAAGTGAGATTATCAATTCAACAGTCTCTGAATCCAAGTGCTTAAGTGACTTCCTCCAGTTCACTGGTGTGACTTTCTTTAAAACATCATTAGCAAACATATATTTCTTGAATGGTTCACCCTTAACTCTGAAGTTTATTATAGTTGGCATTATGGAGGGATGATTGCTGGATGTCCATGTCATAGCCAACTCCTCTTCTTCAGCAGTTAAGGTTTGACCCTGGTACCGAGTATTGAGAATATTTGCAAGAAAATGAGCTGGAGATAATGCTTGTCCCATGTGTTTTTTTTTAATGCTTGTCATTTAACTCTGTCATTGCATATTTCTCTTTTTAAGATCTCACTCAGTTCCTTCCAAATTTCAACAGTGTCAGCAATAAAACAGCTATTTCCCTGCCTTTTGTTCAAGGCCACAGAAATAGGCTTCAGGGTACTCAGCATGTCTTCAACATTTCTCTTAAGCCCAATGTTGAGAATTTTGGCTGTGACAGTGCCATCTATTTTTTCACGATTTTGTTCACAAACTGTCATCAGATTAGGCCAGTTCTTGATATAGTGATCAAAACAGTCCACTTCTGAGTTCCACTGCACGTCTTGTGGGAGAGTTAGCTTGGTTCCTCCCACTTTTTTTCAGAGCAGCTGCTGCAAAGTGGCTGTTACGGAAGTATTTTGCAATTTCAACAACTTTAGCCTTTATTTCTAGAACACTGAAGTCTTTGGCTAGGAGGTGCATCAAATGAGCACTGCAACCGTATGTTATTTGCTTGGGACTCTCTTCTAAATTTGCAGCACTGTCTGTGACCAAGCTGCATACTAGCCATTTGATTTTTTTTTCACAGTTTGTTAAAGCTTTTACTGCTACTTCTTGTAAGTATTCTGTTGTGTGTGCGTTTCCTGATGTATCAATTGTTTCTGTAAAGGAAGACATTCCCTTCTTCTGTTGTCACACAAGCACATACAACAGGATCATTGTGGACATTGCTCCACCCATCAAGACTCAGGTTAACAATTTCATCCTCTAGACCTTTTCCACACTGCTCAATTTCTCTTTCATACACTTTATTCAGCAATTTGCCTGCGACATCTGCTCTGTTGGATGGACTGTATCCTGGTCTTAATGACTGAACCATGTTAATGAAGTATGGGTTCTCAATCACACAGAAAGGAGAGTTTGTTGCATAAACAAACCAGGCAATTTTTTCATCAATTACCTCTTTTTGTAATCTGCTGGTTCTTATCACAAACTTATCTGTGGTTGTTTCTGGGTGATGGAGATTTTTTTTTTTTTTTCCTTTTTGCTACAGGTGATATACTGTGGCTATGTGACATACATGATGTGACTGAAACACTATCATTGGCAGATAACTTCGAAGCTGTAGAAAATGATGGTGATCTTGACGGTGGATAGTCTTCAGAATCCTGTATGTTGAGGATAGATTCTCCTAAACAAAATAAATCAATGCAGTTATTTAATTATTACCATACTGCTCATTTAGTATTACTCATTGCATTCACTGACACTCAGTACTACTTTAAAGGTGAAATTTTAAAAGGAAGATCTGCCTATTTCAGCTATTTATTTTTTATCACAACTGCATCTAAAATGATAGTACCATAGAGTAACAACCATAGAGAATATTTTTTGCTCAAACATGAGAATTCAAGAATAGTCCAGAAGGAAGACAGGCAATCCTTAAGAAAGAAGTATGAAATAAAAAAGTTTACCAACCTGAAAATCCTACATGTTCAGACATGTTCCTTTCATCGTCTTCAACGCAGCTTCCTCCTGAGAAGGAACACTTCTCATGATGTTTCATTCAGGCAACCAGGCCTTGCATTTCTTTGTTGCACTGTTTGCATTTTGCACACATGCCTGTCTTACTCACAGGTAGAGGAACTTCATTAAAATATTCCCAAACTGGGTCTCTCTTACGGCCTGCTACAATTATAGGTTTTCCCTTTTAGTGAGAGAATGGTATGGTAGAACTCAAATCAATGAAGGCTATGCTCAGAAAGACCTCAAGACTTCTGGAATATGCTGCTCAACAGTTTCACCTTTGTTTCTACTGCCTGTCCCTCCCTTCTCACATTTGTCTCCAGACTTCTTCTCTTTGTCCAGATCTATTCCGCCCCCAACAATCTTCTATTCATTGAACTTTTTGAAACTTTGCACTTTTAGAGATGGGTGAGGGATTGACTCTGTGTACACAAATTTGCAGAGGGACAATAGGGTTGAGATCTGTTGTTTCTCACCTCTATATATTTATTTATTTATTTATTTAAAAACATTTTTGCTGTTAACAATCATGTTATCTCTGGAGACACAAATCCACAGTTTGAGAACTGCAAAACTAAGGCCTTGGCTACACTTGCAGATGTACAGCGCTGTGAGTTAAACCTGACTTCGTGCAGCTGAGTAGGGAAAGCGCTGCAGTCTGTCCACACTGACAGCTGCCCAGCGCACTGTCGTGGCCACATTTGCGGCAATTGCAGCGCTATTGGGAGCGGTGCATTATGGGCAGCTATCCCACAGAGCACCTTTTCCCATTCTGGCGCTGTGGGTTGTGGGAAGGGGGCATGGGTGTGGGGCATTCTGGGTCCTGTCCCAACGCCCCGTGATGCATTGCTTCGCATCCCAGAAATCCCTTTGTTTCCGTTCACCTTTGGCGCCATCTTTCAACGGTTTCTGTGCAGCGTGATCTGTCTGCGGGAAATGGAGCCCGAACTGCTGAGGCGTATGCTGACGAGTCTCGCCAGCACGTCACGTTTGGTTGTCGAACTATTCCTTAAGATCCAAAGTGACAGTGAGAGTGAGGAGTCCGACGATGCTATCGAGCCGCGTAACGCGTACGACACGAAATTGCTTGTGGCATTCATGGACGTGCTCGGCACCATGGAACGCCGCTTTTGGGCTCGGGAAACAAGCACCGAGTGGTGGGATCACATCGTCATGGAAGTCTGGGATGACGAGCAGTGGCTGCAGAACTTTTGGATGAGAAATGCCACTTTCATGGGACTGTGTGAGGAGCTCGCCCCCACCCTGTGGCGCAAGGACACGAGATTGAGAGCTGCCCTGCCAGTGGAGAAGCCGGTGGCTATTGCAATCTGGAACCTGGCAACTCCAGACAGCTACCGGTCGGTCGAAAACCAGTTTGGAGTGGGCAAGTTGACCGTTGGAATCGTGTTGATGCAAGTTTGCAAGGCCATTAATCGCATCCTACTCAGAAGAACCGTGACTCTGGGTAACGTGCAGGAAATAGTGGATGGCTTTGCACAAATGGGGTTCCCTAACTGTGGAGGGGCGATAGATGGGACACACATTCCTATTCTGGCACCACCCCACCTAGGATCCGAGTACGTTAATCGGAAGGGGTATTTCTCTATGGTTCTCCAGGCGCTTCTGGATCACCGTGGGCGTTTCATTGACATTAACACAGGCTGGCCCGGAAAGCTGTATGACGTATGCATCTTTCAGAACACTTGGCTGTTCAGGAAGATGCAGGCCGGGACTTTTTTCCCAGAGTGGAAGATCACGGTAGGGGAAGTTGAAATGCCCATTGTGATCCTTGGAGATCCCGCTTACCCGTTAATGCCGTGGCTCATGAAACCCTACACAGGGAGCCTTGACAGCAGCAAGGAACGGTTCAACTACAGGCTGAGCCAGTGCCGAATGACTGTGGAGTGTGCCTTTGGCCGTTTAAAGGGCCGCTGGCGATCTCTGTATGGGAAGCTGGACTTGGCCGAAAACAGCATCCCCGCGGTTATATCCGCGTGCTGTGCCCTCCATAATATTTGTGAAGGGAAGGTGAAAGCTTCACTCAGGCATGGACCTCCGAGGTTCAACACCTGGAGGCTGAATTTGCACAGCCAGAGAGCAGGGCTGTTACAGGGGCCCAGCGCAGGGCTGCAAGGATTAGGGATGCCTTGAGAGAGCAATTTGAGGCTGAAAACCAGCAGTGATATCTGGTGCCCTGCACGGCAGTGAAGTGCAGTAGTTCCAATTTTTAGGAATCAGTGTTTGCTAAGCAGACAAGCAGACTTGCAGTGCCTGTTTATTTCCTGGGCTAAGGAGTCTTTTACTTTATGCAATAATAAAGAATGTTTTCAAAGCCAAAAAATCCATTTATTGAAAAGGGAAAAAAAAATTATTTATTGAAAAGAAACAAGGGGGTGGAGTGGGGAACAGTACAATCACAGATTCGCTTATGTCCTGTCTGTTGTGCTGTGCAGTGAGTGCTGCCCTTCAGGATAGCTATACTGCATGGTGATGGGGGTTGAGTGCAGAGGGTAAGGGTCGTGGTTTTCAGGGCTGGGTGGTGAAGATACTGGTGTTGAAGGCAGCGGGTGGCGTGAAGAACACGGAAGTTGGGGAAAGTGGGTTGGAGGTGACAGTGGGGCACAACGGAAAGAGTTTTGGGACAAGGGCTGTTGGGGGGGGGGTGGCGTTTGCGTTTGCGGTACTGCTCCTCTTTCTGCATGGCCACCAGCTCCTGGATAGCATCTGCTTGGCGCTCCAGGATGCTTATGAGCCTATCAGTGCTTTGCTGCCGGTGCGCGGTACTTTGCCGCCGGTGCGCTGTGTTTTCCTGGCGGATTCTGCTTTCTCTCTCCCTCCAGTTCTGTGCTTTCTCATTCTCTTTAATAGATTGCCGCATCACTTATTGCAGCATGTCTTCTTTGCTTTTTCGCGGTCTCTTCCTGAGTCTTTGCAGTCTCTGAGCAGGCGATAAGAGGGATGGCTGAGGTCTCAAGGTTGATGCAGCTTTATAGGCAAAATGCAACATTTAACAGAGGCAGCATTGTTTATACCAGACAGAGTAATGATTCCTCCCGCACTTAAGGAGTAGAAAACACACAGGGTCTTCACAATAGCATAATTTTCCCATCTGAAACAGAGCACACACATCCCACGGGAGCCTCAAAATGGTGAGTAAGGGGGACTGATTGTTTCAGGGCTGCACTGTCCTCTGGGTTTCTGTGCCTTGGGGAGAGCCAACAGCTTCAGGGGGCACCTACATTGAACACTGTCCCAACATTTTCCACAGGAGTTCGTCCTGGACGATATCTCGCTGCTGAGGGTGACCTGGGAAGCTAGGGAGGATCTTCTACTGCAATGCGGCTTCCGCCCTGGCCCATATGCAGGTTGCCTGTGTGCAGCAATGGTCCCCCCGCCCCTCGCGACACAGTGGCGCGGACACGTTAGCCTGGCTGGGACAAGGACCACGGTGGCTCTTCCGATAAACCTGCACAAGCGCATTGCACACGTTCTAGATGAGACATTCGAGGAGATTACCGAGGTCGATTACCGCGATGTGATAAACCACATCAATGCACTATTCTGCATCTAGGCATGCATGCCTAACCCTCCTCTCCAAAAGAGCCCGCACTGAAAATTTCTTCCCGAAAAAAAAACCGCTTACCGGGAACCTGCTCTTCTGTTTGTCCTCCACCAAGTACCGGCCGCTGCAGCTGGCTACCTTCCTCCTGGCTCGAGAAGAGCTCCTGGCTGCATGGCTCCAGGGATTCTGGGGTGTCTCCATCCGGCCCACCACCATCACTCCCGTTTTCCTCTTCCTCCTCCCCCCCCCCACACCGGCTCTGAAGTGTCCATGGTGGTGCTCGTAGTGGAGGTGGGGTTAACCCCAAGTATCGCATCCAGCTCTTTGTAGAATCGGCAGGTCGCGGGGGGAGCACCCGAGCGGCTGTTTGCGTCGCGGGCTTTGCGGTAGGCACTCCGCAGCTCCTTCACTTTAATCCTGCACTGCAGGGCATCCCAGTCATGGCCCCTTTCCATCATGTCCTTTGATACCTTCCCGAAGGTATTGTAATTCCTATGGCTGGCGCGCAGCTGGGACTGCACAGCTTCCTCCCCCCAAACACTGATGAGGTCCAGCAACTCGCCATTGCTCCATGCTGGGGCTCGCTTGGCGCGTGGAGGCATGGTCACCTGGAAAGATTCGCTGATAGCACTCCAAGCCATGCCGGGCTGAGCAAACAGGAAGGGGATTTTTAAAATTCCCAGGGAATGTAAAGGGTGGGTCACATGGTTGGTTACCTGAGGCCAGGGCAGTAGAGTTTGAACTGATGACCAGAGTGGCTAGAACAGGCATTGTGAGATACTGCCGGATAATTCTGGAGGCCATTCACAGCGTATTGGGCGGCCACACTGGCGCCACAGTGCTGCAGCGGCAGCGCAATCCTCGCTATTCCTCTCGGGGGGGTGGAGTACATGCAGCGCTGAAACCACGGAGATACAGCGCTGCAAATGCCTTGCCAGTGTGGACGGGGAGTGAGTTACAGTGCTGGGGGCGGCTTTACAGCGCTGTAACTCGTAAGTGTAGCCAAGGCCTAAACATCTTTGATGGTATCTTCTAGACTGAACACTGAGTCCCATTGGATAGATAGAAAGATTAACCTAAATAATCTATACAGAAGTCCCTGGAACCCCATAAGGGTATGTCTACACTACGAGAGTAGTTCGGTTTTACTTAAATTGAATATGTGGAATCGATATTATAAAGTCAAACGTATGTGCCCACACTAAGGACAGTAATTCGACTTTGTGAGTCCACACTAACGGGGCAAGCGTCGACATTGGAAGCGGTGCACTGTGGGCAGCTATCCCACAGTTCCCGCAGTCCCCGCTGCCCATTGGAATTCTGGGTCGAGCCGCCAATGCCTTCTGGGGAAAAAAATGTGTCGAGGGTGGTTTTGGGTAACTGTCGTCATACAACCGTCACTCCCGCCCTCCCTCCCTGAAAACGCCGGCGGGAAATCAGTTCGCGCACTTTTCTGGTCAGTGACAGCGCGGACGCCACAGCACTGCGAGCATGGAGCCCGCTGCGACCATCGCTGCAGTTATGGCCGTTGTCAACACCTCGCACCTTATCATCCACCTTTCCCAGAGGCAGATGCTGAGAAATCGGGCGAGGAGGCTACGGCAGCGCGGTGAGGACCTGAAGTCTGAGAGTGGCACAGACCTGTCACAAAGCACGGGACCCCGCGCCGAGGACATCATGGTGGCAATGGGTCATGTTGATGTTGTGGAATGGCGATTCTGGGCCCGGGAAACAAGCACGGACTGGTGGGACCGCATAGTGCTGCAGGTCTGGGATGAATCACAGTGGCTGCGAAACTTTCGCGTACGGGAACTTTCCTTGAACTTTGTGAGCTGCTGTCCCCTGCCCTGAAGCGCAAGGACACCCGGATGCGAGCAGCCCTGACTGTCCAGTAGCGAGTGGCCATAGCCCTCTGGAAGCTTGCAACGCCGGACAGCTACCGGTCAGTCGCGAACCACTTTGGCGTGGGCAAATCTACCGTGGGGATTGTTGTGATGCAAGTAGCCAACGCAATCGTTGAGCTACTGCTCTCAAAGGTAGTGACCCTGGGAAACGTGGAGGTCATCATAGATGGCTTCGCCGCGATGGGATTCCCAAACTGCGGTGGGGCTATAGATGGAACTCACATCCCTATCCTGGGACCGGACCACCAGGCCAGCCAGTACATTAACCGAAAGGGCTACTTTTCAATGGTGCTGCAAGCACTGGTGGACCATAGGGGACGTTTTACAAACATCAACGTCGGATGGCCAGGCAAAGTTCATGACGCAGACTGTGGTGGGGAGCGGGTGTAGTGTAGCGATGCAAAGGACGCTTCTAAACTCCAGGAATGACAGGCTCCGCACTGGTGGACTGGTTGTTTCAACGGAGCCTGCCACCCCTCCTGTTCGGGACTCTGTGTGTGGGGGCTATGTGACTTTGTGGCAGGGGGAGGACGGTTACAGATCCCCTGCTGCGTGGCTCTGTGATCCAGGATAAGGACCGCTGCATAAGATCTCTAACCGCCCTCCCCCGCCACAAAGTCACATAGCCCCCCCCCCCCCCCCAGAACATGAAAACCACCTCCCAGACTGACCAGGGTAACTAGTGAATGCAATGTGTGTGTGCCCTGCTGCTGAACCTGCCCCCGCGTCTGTACCCTGGTAAAGGTGACTGTCCTGTCCAATTACCAACCCCCTTCCCCCCCTTCAGACAGACTCTCCTCTAAAAGAACATGATGGAAACAGTAATTAACAGAAACGTATTTTTTATTAGCAACTACACATGAAACTGGGGGATGAAACTGGGACGGGGGCTTGGGTGAGGCGGGAAGGAAAGGACTTATCAAATTTTGGGGAATGAGAGCCTTCTGGTACTTGAGCAGTCTGCAGGGGTGGAGTGAGAGTTTTCACGGACTCTGCCGCCCCTCCTTCTTGGGACTTTGGGTGAGGGGGGTATGGGACTTTGTGACGGGGGAGGGCGGTTAGAGATAGACTGCAGCGGGGCTCTGTCCTCCTGCCTCCGGTCCTGCAGAACATCCACAAAGCGCCGGAGCGTGTCCGTTTGCTCCCTCATTAGTCCAAGCAGCGTTTGAGTCGCCTGCTGGTCTTCCTGCCGCCACCTCTCCTCCCGTTCCATGTGTGATCGGTGCATTTGGGACAAGTTCTCCCTCCACTGGGTCTGCTGGGCTGCCTGGGCTCGGGAGCAGCCCATAAGTTCCGAGAACATGTCCTCCCGTGTCCTCTTCTTCCTACGCCTAATCTGCGCTAGCCTCTGGGAGTGTGATGCCAGGGTAGTTCGGGAGACAGTCGCAGCTGTGGGATGGGAAAAAGGGAGTGAATTCCTCAGAAAGATAAATTTTTTGGTGAACAAAGAACATAGTCTTTCTCTGTGAACAAGACCATGCACAGCACCTATCACATGCGCACTCAGGACAAGGTCGAATTTTCGGCCTTCGCATTCAGTGCCTGGGGTCTTGCAGTGCAGATCAGACAAGTGGGACAGGACAGCGGAATTTGGGTAACAGGCTGACATGGTAAGCCGTAGACTTGTGGCTGCTTAAAACTTTAATAATAGCACTGGCCTCCTTTCACGTTCAAAGCAATGCCAGTCCCTGCTGCCAGCAATCCAGCAAGCATGAACTCTGCCCCTGTCCCACCCCCTCGCGGCTGTCCCAGGGAAAGATCCCTGTATGCTGCTCCTCTCCCGCCTCCACAGCGTGGCTCTAAACCGCCGGTTACAGTTCTGTAAAGGAACAGGCAAGCAGTCCCAATACTAACATTCCCCTACCTAATTCAAAGCAGGTCACCATGAGCGACATCACTCTGATGAGGATTTCAGAGACCGAGAAAGAAAGGATGCTTCGGGAAAGCCTGCAAAGACCAGGGCCGTATGCCGCCATGCTCTGCAAGGCAATGATCCCCGAGTACTTGATTGTCTCCTGGCGCGGAAACGTTTCCTACCACGGAGGACCCAATAAGGCCGCTCTCCCCAGGAACCTGATGCAAAGGCTTTCCAATTACCTCCAGGAGAGCTTCGTGGAGATGTCCATGGAGGATTTCTGCTCTATCCCCGGACATATAGACCGGATTTTACTGTAGCTGCACTGGCAGGGACTAAACAGTAGAGCGCCTAGGGCAAACCAATCATGCTAAACCGGACATTGTTAGATTTTTTTTTCAGTAGTTGCACTGCCAAGGACTGAAACGTTAAGCGCCTAGGGCAAACTAATCATGAAAAACCCATTGTTAATATTGTTAATATTCCTGTTCTGTTAAAAATAAATGTTTACATGTTTAAAACACTTACTGACTGATCCTTCCCCTGATTCTGTGTCCGGGTTAACGCCTGGGGACGGTTGGTAGGGGATCTCTGTAAGGGTGATGAAGAGCTCCTGGCTGTCGGGGAAATCAGCGTTGTAAGCGCTGTCGACTGCCTCGTCCTCCTCATCTCCTTCCTCATCTTCCCCATCCGCTAACATGTCCGAGGAACCGGCCGTCGACAATATCCCATCCTCAGAGTCCACGGTCAGTGGTGGGGTAGTGGTGGTGGCCGCACCTAGGATGGAATGCAGTGCCTCGTAGAAACGGGATGTCTGGGGCTGGGATCTGGAGCGTCCGTTTGCCTCTTTGGTCTTCTGGTAGCCTTGTCTCAGCTCCTTGATTTTCACGCGGCACTGCGTTGCATCCCGGCTATATCCTCTCTCTGCCATGGCTTTAGAGATCTTCTCGTAGATCTTTGCATTCCATCTTTTCGATCGCAGCTCGGAAAGCACGGACTCATCGCCCCACACAGCGATCAGATCCAAGACTTCCCAATAAGTCCATGCTGGGGCCCTCTTTCTATTCTGAGATTGCATGGCCATCTCTGCTGGAGAGCTCTGCATCGTTGCCAGTGCTGCTGAGCTCGCCACGATGTCCAAACAGGAAATGAGATTCAAACTGCCCAGACAGGAAAAGGAATTCAAATTTTCCCGGGGCTTTTCCTGTGTGGCTGGTCAGAGCATCCGAGCTCGGACTGCTGTCCAGAGCGTCAACAGAGTGGTGCACTGTGGGATAGCTCCCGGAGCTATTACCGTCGATTTCCATCCACACCTAGCCTAATTCGACATGGCCATGTCGAATTTAGCGCTACTCCCCTCGTTGGGGAGAAGTACAGAAGTCAAATTTAAGAGACCTCTATGTCGAACTAAATAGCTTCGTGGTGTGGCCGGGTGCAGAGTTAATTCGATGTAACGGTGCTAAATTTGACATAAACTCCTAGTGTAGACCAGGCCTAAGATTGGGTCCCTAATCCATGAACTATTGGAACTCATTTACAAAACTTTTCTTAAACATTATATGAATATAGTGTCTCATACTATAGAATTAGAGTTTATAATACTTATTCTATGATGAGATATCTTTGAGCTATAATGTATCTTAATTAAAACTCTTTGATAGTTTTTTTCTGTCAAAAAGCATTTTATCAAAAAAACCCAATTTAAATAAAAATCCATTTTTAATTTTTTTTTAAATCATTGATTTTTATCCACCCTGTTTAAAAATTCTTCCAGTTTAAATAATCTAAGATGCTAATAATAATATAAGCAAGGCTGTTTGATTTTAAGCTTGACGGTATCCAGGTCTTATACCTAATTACCCCCTCTCCTCCAAATAGAATAATAAATGTATCATTCTTTTTATTATCTGAAAACAGCACAGCTGTTTTTGAAATAATATACTCTCTGCCTTATATCTTCAGAAGTGCTGTCAGACCCAGTGTACATTTGTATATGCTTTATTGTAGTACAGTATTTGCTTTAACTAATTGAAGAGTCCATGCAATAAGTAGGCAAGTATAAGGAAGCAGAGGTATAATAAACAGCAGTTTAATTTTTACAGCACAGTATTTTGTAGAACTATAAAAAAGTGTGACTGGCGAAGGCATTAACACTGACTTAAATCAAGTAAGTGTTAAATGCCTAGCACAATTGGTGCTGAAAACCTACATATCAGCTACTTGCTAATAGAGAATTTGAAAAGGAGTAACTGGGATTGTCAGAGACAAGGATTCTGAAACTATGCACCATCATGGTCTCTGTGTTTTGGGACCATATAATTTCATTAGCTTCTCATTATGATTTTCATTTGATTTATAATGTACTTCAGTTTTACAATACAGTGAATTTTTACATAACTTTGATTCTTCATTATACATAAAATGCATTTACCTCTAAAAGAGTTATATATACATACATACACCCTATGAAGAATTGCAGTGGATTGATTGAAATGACTGATTTTAGTCTTTTTTCACCCCTAGTTACTTTGATAAAGACTTCATTTTTATTGGTTGGTATGAGAGCCTAAATTTGTTAAAGAATGGAGTTGGTGGAGCATAAAAGGGATTGATCCAAAGCCCACTGAAGTCAATGAGAGTCTTTCCATTGACTCCAAAGGACTAGGTCCTAAATTCATTTTTCATGTTCTTAGACCAAGTTTTTCAGTAGTGATTAACGATTTAAGGGACTTCAGCTTTTGGTTGCCCAACTTGAGACAGCTGAGGGTGAGTGCTCAACACTTTCTAAATATCAGAAGGCTGGGCACACAAAAATTGAAGAACCCAAAATTATTGGTCACTATTGGAAAATCTCCTTCCTAATTTTAACATTGTAAAAATGGATAAATATTCTATTTCTGATTTGCTATACATTGAGAGCTCAATTCTGCTAAACTAATTCAAATGAATACACCCATTGAGATCAATTTTTAAATATTCAGTATTTTTTTTTTCATTTGGATTAGTTCATTCAAACTTGAAAACAGTTATCATTAGAGAAAGTAAAGAAGTTGGTTTTCTTGTCCCAAGCAACTAAACAAAAACCAGATGGCAGATGAATGTATCCTGTTCTAGAAATCTTCTTGGACACAATGGGTGACAGAGTTATGGGTAGTATTAACCGTTTATCAATTGTTCAATCAGTTAGTTTTAGGGTCATAATTACCCTGTGTTCGGGGTGGGGTGAAGGTGCATTGCCCAGCTTGAGGTCAGGAACTCTCCCTGTTGCTCAGGAGTGGCATGGGCCCTGTGTTACCCCTTAGAAATAAATGGCATGCACTCCCCTCTTCAGCCAGTCAGCTCTCCTGCTCAGGAGAGGGAGTTACAATTGGGTAATAGGGGCAACAAGAGGGAAATCAGTGGAGGAATCTGCTTAACCTCTCAGATGTCTATACTGTGATGGGGTAAGGCCAGATGGCTATAGTAAAGCAGTCGTGTTGGGATCCAGGAAGTGGGCAGGCAGAGCCCGCCCACTGCTAAAAGACCTCCCCCCAGCCTAAGGGGAGGATCCACAGGTCCAGGATTCCAAATGATTGCGGGGGACAACTAAAGATATAACAGGAACGGGAGTGAGATCACAGGACTAAACGAAGGGAATCTGACGGGGACACCGAGCAGAGAACCCTGGACAGCTCCCACTGCTCCTTGAAGGTGCAGGAGAGGGAGTTATGAGGCAATACCATCTTCCCATCCCTTTTGTATCCCAAGTAATACCAGCCCTGCACCCCAAGTGATACTGGCTGAAGAGATCGCAGGGATTGCAACTGTGGTTGACCCCTGTACTGGGTTCACCATGTGAGGGAGGGAAGGCTTCTTGTACCCTCCCAAATCCATGCAAGGGCCAGCTATTATCTGGCTCTTAACGTGTAACTTGTTTTGGTTCTAGCAGAGTATCTGCTAAACAGAGGCTGAATTTATGGAGATTTGGAGAAAACCAGCAGTCATTCTATAGTTTGGCTATTGTATTCTGGACCCAATTTTGCTTGTTAATTGATAAAATAAGCTCTAATACTGTACAATTTAAGTGTCATGGACCCTAATATGATGTTATGATGTCAATTACATAGCCACACCAGCTATATAGGAAACTTTATTGGTTCAATATTAAGGTTTTTTTTTTTTCATTTATTAACAATTATTTTCAGATTTCGGGTGACTTTATCCTTTGAGGCAGATTGTTGTTAAATTACAAGTTTGAAACAAGCATAAATTAAAAAAAAAAAATTATTTCTGACCACTATGAGAAGGCATTTTTGTCATTAGCAGGTGCATGATGCTTGAACCACTTCTGATTTTTATCTGAGCAGAAGTAACACAAGCAGAGTTGCCACTCTAAATATAACTGACTTAAAGATATTCTCCCAAAGATATTGTCTTTAAAATAAACAGCTAAATATTAAAATGGGTGGCTTATATAGAAAACAAAGGCAACAATAAACTTTCTGAAGTAAAAATGTATTATTTTTTGGAGGGATCCTGATGACTTTTGGAAGGGGTGTAAGAGAACTCCTAGCACTAGAGCCCAATCCAGTTCCCATGGAAATATTCCCAGGCATTGTCTAGACCGGGATAACAGGTATTAAAATAAATAAATAAATAAATAAAGTTGGCTAGCACATTTTAACTAACACACTGTAAAATCTGAGTGTAGGTGGGCAAGTTGTATTTTAAGGTCTTGTCCTTACTGCAAAAAAATAAATAAATCTTATTTGAGTTTGCTAACTCAGATTAATTAAATTAGGATACAATTCTAGTGAAAAGCCAGTTTGTAGTTTTACACGTGAGTTAGCAGGTTGAGTTTAAGTTGACCCGCTAACTCATAAAGAACAGGAGTACTTGTGGCACCTTAGAGACTAACAAATTTATTTGAGCATAAGCTTTCGTGGGCTACAGCCCACTTCATCGGATGCATAGAATGGAACACACAGAAAGAAGATACAGTATTTATACATACAGAGAACATGAAAAGGCGGGAGTAGCCATACCAACTGTAAGAAGCCAATCAATTGAGATGAGCTATCATCAGCTTTTCATCCTGCTGATGATAGATCATCTCAATTGATTATGCTCAAATAAATTTGTTAGTCTCTAAGATGCCACAAGTACTCCTATTCTTTTTGCGAATACAGACTAACGCAGCTGCTACTCTGAAACCCACTAACTCATGTAACTCTAGCTAGCTTGAGTTAAGAACACACCTTTTTTCCATAGTGAAGACAAAGCCTAAAATGGATTAGCTGGTTGAAATGAACCTTAGGGTTTAGCTAACACATTTTATTTAAAACAACACCTTTTATCCTAGTCTAGACAAGGTCCGACTGACTTCAGTGGATCAAGCTGTAAGTGTGTGCCTATTACAGTATTATTGTTGCTGTTATTTTATTTAAGTGCCAGTAATGTGCAGTTGAAACTTGTCTCACAGGGAATGTTTACATTTTTGTGAAAGAATAAATATTGTATTACTTCTCCCTTTGGAGGTGTATTCTTGTCTCGATGCACCTCCCTTACATGATAATGAGAATAGACATCTAGTCGGGCTTCCTCAGCCACCCCTGGATAAGAGAAAATTCAATAAGAAAGGAACAATCATGGGATTTTTCCACAAGTAGCCAAGTGCCATGTTTTGTTTCATTTGAAGAAAAAAAATGAATATGGAGATGACTATTTATTAGCACTCGTAGTTATTTTAATTCACTTGTCAGGTCTATTAGATGGATGTCTTTGAGACTGACTAATTTGTTTATGATTACAAGTATCTCTGATTTTGAGGGAAGGGAAAAGCCAGTGAGTGCTTCTGTGTATGGATGTTAATTTGCAAATATTTGAATGATGATTGCTCTTGTATAACTGATGCATTAAAGATAGGGACTTAGAAGTTGTCGTCATTATACACCAAACAGAGCTTTTGTGGCCATTTACAACTTCTCATATGTTAATGAAAAACATTTTCTGAGAAATTGACAGCTCCACACTTTGTAGCTTATGCCAGCTTCTTTCATGGACCTGTTCAAGGCAGAGCAAAAAAGAAAAAGAAAAAAAAGCCTTGTTTTAGTGGCTGAATTACTCTGACAAGCTTTCACATTGCCCCTCCTCTTATTAATATTCTTTTTGATGTGAGCTTGTAAAACAGAGGATTGGCTGTTAATCTCCAGGATCTCAAGGGCTTTTGGCAGTGGCCCATAATTGATGTGTTCACATGGCTGTTGTCTGACTACTAATGATTAGACAGCAGTGTTATCTCCTAGCTAAATCAGTGTTGCTTATAAATCACACTTGATAAACTGCAGTTTCATTTCTTCAAAGGGTCTGGAGGTCTACATACTTTGATAGAACTGCCAGAGGCATTTCATGATTTTATGACATTTAAGATTATGTTTATTTTTCATTTCACTTGGGCAAAGTATTTGAATTTCTACCAAGTGTAAATAAGTGTTTTTGTTGTTGTTCTTGTAATGGATTGATCACAGAGTGATCTAAATAGAAAAAGGGAGAGTAGGAAATAAAAGGTGCATGGGATGATGGCGTATTGTACAAGAAATTTACAATATAATTAATTACCCAAAATAGGACTTTTCTTACGTTTTCTTATGTGGGGAAGATGGGTGTTACAGTTGCATTAGTTTTTATCACACTGTTTGATAAAAATAGTCCATGAAGTAATGCAAGAAAGGAGGACGGATTTTTTGTGTGGTTAAATTACTGGATTGAGCTTTAGGAGATCTGGGTTAAATTTCTGGCTCTACCACAGGCTTCCTGTGCCTCAGTTCTGCATCTGTAAAGTGGAGATAATAATGCCCTAACAGGAATGTTGCAAGCATAAACTCCAGAAATACTTGGATGCTTAGATATTATAGGGATGAGGTTGTATAAGCACCTTGACAGTATCAGTGAAAAAGCAAAACATTAGAAATATGGAACATGTTTGAGAAAGAGACTGGGTGGCATGGGTTAATGCAGTGTTTCTCAACCTAATTACCACTGTGCGCCACATATGCAGCTCTCGGTGTGTTATGTGGGCCATGTCCACACAATATATATACTAGCCGTATGGCCATGAGGAGGTCACATGATTGGGCTGCAGCTATTTGCTGATTGGGCTTCAGGTTGAGAACTACCGGGTTAATGGGTTCCAATGCCTTTACTCTAGGACAGGCCACTGCTTTGAATTCAGCATAGTGAGGAAAAGCTTTGGCGATCAGATGTCTGTTCAGTGACCTATAAACAAATGATCTGGTGATCTTAATTACTAGTGGACAGATGGTCTTTATATAAAACTATAATTACAATTGGCATTAATTGACAGCCTTATTGGTATTTACATCAGAGAGAAAAAGAATTAAAAGGGCACAGAATCTCAGGTATCCCCCCCCCCCCCCAAAAAAAAAAAGTTCTTCTAGCTCAGAGTTGAGGCATACTGATAGGTAAATGTGGGGAAGCTTTCACTGATGTGTGTATCTATCTTTGTGGTTTAGGGCTATCAGTCTGGCACTTTTCATCAGCACAAAATACAATTTAGAAAGAGGGAGAAAATAAACATCTTGGAGAGGAATAGTTATTAGCAGTTTCTTTCTCACATGTATTATTTTCCAGTTCAAAATCTTCACTGCACTTGGATTATTTTCAAAAGTTTTTTATGCCCCTTAAAAATCTCTTGAAAAGCTAACTTCCTCCCTGCCAATTAAAACAAACACACTGGGCCAAATTCTGCTTTCTGTTGTACCTCAGTGGAGTTACTATGGATCTACACCAGTGTAACTGAAAGCAGAATTTGATCATTACGATAATTTAAGGTTCCTTAAATACTGCAAACTGTATTGGGGGGGAAAAAAGAGTATTTTGTTATCTATGTGTTTTCAACTATGGTTATTCAAGTTTATAGTTGAATAGTAATTATACAAATCCCTTTTCAGGATTAGAACTACCAGATTGTGAAAGAAAACAGAGAGGACATTTTTTGTTGTACTTTATTTTGTCATGTGGTGGTTTTATGAGTATGTGTCATGATTTACATAATGACAATACTAATATCTAGCTTTTATAATAATATATAATAATAATATCTAGCTTTTAATTAGGACACTGCCAATGGGCATGAAAAGAAAGTAAGTGATCCATAAATACACCAGACAACAAGACATAGCATTTTCAGAACATATTGAAAGTCTCATCTGTAAGGATCTAGTCAGACAATGCGAAGTTTGTGGCATACATCGGGGGAGCACATGGAGTCATGAAATGTCCAACGGTATAGAACCCTCGTCTTGGCAATCCACATTGCAGGAAATAAAAATAACACGATGCACCTGAATTGACTACACATCTGAAGTGAGGAGACTGGGAGCTAAATCACAGTGTTTGACTGAATGTGGAAAAAAGTGGGGCACAGACCACAAGTTGACCCGATGATGCCCAGAAAGAACAGAAAAGTACAGAAGCATTTAGTGGATGCTAAGGAGGCCAGAGCAGATTTAAAATAGATTCTGTAGCTATCCTATGAGGCTTCAGCCTCACTTACATCATTACCCCAGTAAAGGATCCTGTAGAGAGATGGTATGATGAGACTGGCTACATGCCATTGTAGGCAATCTGCTACTGCTAGCAGCAAATATCTCCATCAGCTGCTAATGGGAAGGGCTCTGAGTGACTGCAGAGAATTCTTTCCCAGGTGTCTGGCTGGTGGGTCTTGCCCACATGCTCAGGGTCTAACTGATAGCCATATTTGGGGTTGGAAAGGAATTTCCCCCTGGATCAGATTGGCAGACACCCGGGGTGGGGTGGATGTGAGGGCGGGGAGGATCGCCTTCCTCTGTGGCACGGGGCGCAGGTCATTGTAGGTTTAAACTAGTGTAAATTGTGGATTTTCTGTAACTTGAAGTCTTTTTAAATCATGATTTGAGGACTTCAGTAACTCAGCCAGAGGTTAGGGGGTCTATTATAGGAGTGGGTGGGTGAGGTTCTGTGGCCTGCAATATTCAGGAGGTCACTAGATGATCATAATGGTTCCTTATGGCCTTAAAGTCTATGAATCTATGAGAGATTACTGAGTCATAGAGCATCTTCACTGGCTCTGTACTGGCTGAAGAGACCTATGTCCCAGGATACAGCAATCATGTCAGTGACTAGCTGGATTTGACTTCCAGTAAGAGAACTAGTGTGCCAACGGCCTATTTGCCTTGAAGATCTCTGGTGATTTGCTCTGTAACCCTGGATATTGAGAGTGAAAACCTGAAGAAGACAAGCTTATCAGGTAAGGTTATTACTATCATGGTGCCATCATCTTCACATATGTACCTGAGATTGGAAAACCTTATCTTGGTAATGTGACAGAGCAAGGACGTATTCACTCCATGTCACAGTACCAGAGATCTGGAGTTTTTACAAGCTAGGCTGGACATGGAGTTAAGTACCAGCTGCTTCAAGGTTCAATCATCAGCAGTAGCAGCTTTCAGTGGCTGGACAGCAGCATTTCCATAGGCAGGGACCCTGATTTATTCCAGCTTTCTGAAGACTTTCCATAAACTGAATCTAGTAGTGCATTGCCTGGTCCCTGAATGGCACTTGAACTTGGCGATTAGCATCCTGAAGGCTCCTCCTTCAGACTTCTGAGGAAAATATCTATGTACATTTATTTTCCTTGTTGTGGAATGCTTATCTGGAGTGATTACAGAACTCCAGGCACCTTCTGGCAAAGAACCATAACTGATCCTTCACTGGGACAAGCTTGTGCTTAGAACTCTCCATAATTCAGACTCAAGATATCATCAGACTTCCATATGAAACGGGAGTTTATTTTATACACCCAAACCCAAACAGTAAAAAGAAAGGTAGACTCATTGTCTTGCTGTCTCTAGAGTGCTGTGAATCTACAGAGGGCTTGTCTACACTGGCACTTCACAGCGCTGAAACTTTCTCGCTCAGGGGTGTGAAAAAACACACACACACCCTCCGAGCGATGCAAGTTTCAGCGCTGTAAAGTGGCAGTGTAGACAGTGCACTGGTGCTGGGAGCCAGTCCCCTGGTGGGGGTGGATTTTTTTTTTTTATGGCTCTCCCAGCGCTGGTGCCGTGACTACGTAGCCATGTTAAAGCGCTGCTGCGGCAGTGCTTTAACGTTGGTAGTGAAGACATACCCTTAGATTTAGGGAGTTTCAGAGACTGTTTATTTTGTACTAAGGTCTAAAGAAGAGTCAGGCAGCCTGAGGTGACTATTTTGAAGTGGATCAGGAAAGCTTATGTTACCGTGGAGAAAGCTTGTGACAGAGACTTTTAAGAGATACTCATCCCAATCAACGGGATTTTCTTTGGTTGGGACAGGAGAAGTATCTTTATTAGAAATTGGCAAGGTGGCCATCTGGCCATCATCCCATGCCTCTGCCAAACATTGGAGTTGACAAACAGGCTTCTGCAGATGCAGTCTTTGGCAGCAGAATATTGCAGGCAGCTGTCAAATGCTAATCTGTCCCATCCTAAAAAGGAGTGAGCTGCTTTGGGAAGCCCAAGCATCTGGACTTGTATAGAAGATCAAAGAAAGAAGAGGATTTTTTTACCATTGCCTGTTAATTTTTCTTTTCTTTCTTCATCTCTCCCCCCCCCCACCCCCCACCCCCAAGATCTTCTCTACAGGTCTTGCAGTGTTGTAGATTAGCATCTATTATTCAAGTTCATTTCTGCATTAGAATTTATTGAAAGGTTTTAGTTAGTGTTGTGAATTATCATTAACATAGTTGGTTTCCTGTGGTTTCAGTCCAGTTTCTATGGAACAACTTTTGAAGTGTTCATCTCAAATCTGAGAGACAGTTAGAGCCTTATATGTATATGAGGATATGTTATCATCAAAATACTTTTGTGTATTGTATCTATTTGCCACCTGGGAGGAACTATAACCCAGCTGTTGGACTGTTACAGTAAATCTTTAAGATAGGGGAAATTGACCCTTTTTGTACAATATCAAACTTGTACAGCACTGAGGATTTTAAGCAGCATATGTTGCTTACAAAAGATTTCTTTATATTTCCCATACATAGAATCATAGAATATCAGGGTTGGAAGGGACCTCAGGAGGTCATCTAATCCAACCCCCGGCTCAAAGCAGGACCTAATCCCCAACTAAATCATCCCAGCCAGGGCTTTGTTAAGCCTGACCTTAAAAACCTCTAAGGAAGGAGATTCCACCACCTCCCTAGGTAAGCCATTCCAGTGTTTCACCACCCTCCTAGTGAAAAGGTTTTTCCTAATATCCAACCTAAACCTCCCCACTGCAACTTGATACCATTACTCCTTGTTTTGTCATCTGGTACCACTGATAACAGTCTAGATCAGGGGTAGGCAACCTATGGCACGAAGGCGGCACGCGAACTGATTTTCAGTGGCACTCACACTGCCTGGGCCTTGGCCACCAGGCCGGGGAGCTCTGCATTTTAATTTAATTTTAAATGAAGTTTCTTAAACATTTTAAAAACCTTATTTACTTTACATACAACAATAGTTTAGTTATATTATAGACTTATAGAAAGAGACCTTCTAAAAAGGTTAAAATGTATTATTGGCACGCAAAACCTTAAATTAGAGTGAATAAATGAAGACTTGGCACACCACTTCTGAAAGGTTGCTGACCCCTGGTCTAGATCCATCCTCTTTGGAACCCCCTTTCAGGTAACTGAAAGCAGCTATCAAATCCCCCCTCATTCTTCTCTTCTGCAGACTAAATAATCCCAGTTCCCTCAGCCTCTCCTCATAAACCATGCACTCCAGCTCCCTAATCATTTTTGTTGCCCTCCGCTGGACTCTTTCCAATTTTCCACATCCTTCATATAGTGTGGGGCCCAAAACTGCAGATGAGGTCTCACCAGTGCCGAATAGAGGGGAATGCTCACGTCCCTAGATCTGCTGGCAATGCTCCTACTTATACAGCCCAAAATACCATTAGCCTTCTTGGCAACAAGGGCACACTGTTGACTCATATCCAGCTTCTGGTCCACTGTAACCCCTAGGTCCTTTTCTGCAGAACTGCTGCCTAGCCGCTCGGTCCCTAGTCTGTAGCAGTGCATGGGATTCTTCCATCCTAAGTATTTCATATTTCATGCTGCACTGACATTTTTCTCAATGTTGAGAAGAATATTGGTTTGTTTTATATTGTCTTTAGATAGCACTGCAGTTGAGTAGTGACCAAAGCTTTCAAAATGATTGAAAAAGCAGCTGCACTTTACATTTGGTTATTTGGTACCCAATTCTGTTGAGCTATTGTGTCAGACCAGTTAGTTTGGGTGGATTATTGAGAGTTACAAGGCTGATAGTTATTTAAGTATGAGATATGTGAACTGAAATTAAATTGAGATTTTTCAGATGAGCCTGAGATTATTCTTCTGTGAAGAAGTGGGAGAATAAGGAGAGCAATGGTTTTTAGATCTGTATCTATAAATTCTCGGTCAGTTTCTCCTCTCACACTTGTTTTCCCATAATTTAATTCCATTAATTTCAATAGAATAGTTCCTGATTTACACGCCGTAAATGGGATTAGAATCAGGCCTTCTGGGGCCATTGTTGTTTCAGGGCTCCGTTGAGGGAGGACAGGCATACTTTAAAGTAAAACCAAGTTAATCTCTGCTTGGCCTTGGAATCTTGGAAAGCCACTTGGAGAAAAGGAGGACTTGCTTGAAGGACAGATTTTTCGAGCTCCCCCAGCCCTACTTGAGAAGCAGTGGTTTCATTAAACGTGAGCTCATAAATCCATAAAAAAAGGTGAATGCCGCTGCCAGTATTAATAGTTGGCATTTTCTTGTACATTGCAGTCCTCCTTACGGGCCTTTTTTTTTTTTTTTTAAATGAAGGGTGTGTTTTGGGAAGGGTGATGCTTTCATTTCCAGGCATGCCATAAAATGACCCATAAAATGTCTTGGAACCTTTCCTGCCTGAAAAAATTGTCTCTTTCCCCCCGCCATGCTGCCGCAGTTATCACTAGAAGTGCTCAAGCTAGATTCATTATGATTTAGAAGAGGAGGTTTGGTGGCAGAGTGTTCTCCGTAAAGGGCTTTCAGCTTGGAACCTGCTTCTCTACCTTGGTCCGAAATAGTTCAGTTCTGTTGATCTTCAGAGCATTCTCCAAGGGACATCTATTCACTCAGCTTTTTTCAAAAGGGGGGGGGGGGGGGACCATGATCTGTGGATCCTAATTCAGCAAGACGGTTGTCATGACTTCAGTGAGACTATTTAAATACTTATAGTATGAACCTGCTTATGTGTTTTGCTGGACCAGGGCTGATAGTTGAAGGTTTGTTGGCTATTTTATGGCTGCTAATAATTTATTGTGCTTTTGCAATTTGTGTCAAGAACATCTAGAGTTTCAGCAAGATACTTTAAAAAAATATTTAATACGTTTAAATAAATAAACTAAATATCCAGGTAACAGCAAAGACATATTTAATAATTTAAAGTAATCTATTTACAGTCTCTGAAAAGGTCAGAACGTTTTTATTAGAACAAAATTCTAAATCACTTTTCAGTCACCACAACCCCAGGATCCATAGGTTTGTGTACAGTACAGCATGGGTTTTCCACAGGTGTAGTGAGGCCCTTGGAGACATGCTTCCTTCCTACAGGACAGAAGGCCTTATCATGTTTTTCATCAGCATGGGTTTTCCACAGGTGTAGTGAGGCCCTTGGAGACATGCTTCCTTCCTACAGGACAGAAGGCCTTATCTTTTTTTACAGGAACTCAGTGTTGTTCAATGGAATCCACCCTGCAGGGCAGGAAACCCACCTGTAGGAGAGGCAGGATTTTGAAGTTCCAAGACTGTACTTTTAGAGATTAGTGACTGCATCAGAAAGACTGGCTGTCATGCACAGAGCTTAATTTCAGTATCTAAAATAAAACTAATGAGAAATTGAAGGAAATCTGCATACATTAAGATCCTCACATGTTTCCACTTAAGATGACATTTCTTCTCTCTTAAAACTCTCCCACCCAAATACAGTCACCAATGCATCCATAGTGCAGCCATCTTTTTGTCATCTTCAGATGGAGATGTGCTCACTGGAGCACTTACTATCCCTTCATTGGCAGACATTCTTCATTTGCAGTCAGCTTTCTAGTCCTGAGAATCACCACTGCTTGATACAATCAAACTTTCTGCAATGGAAAGCTGCCACAAACAACACTCCAGTTTTGTAGCCTTCATTATTAATCAGCTCTCAAAAGCCCTTGAAATAAGGTGAATGTAGAAAATATTGCTTCAATATTTCTGTAGATTTTTTTTTTTAAGCCCTTTGATTATTTACATTAAGAGCTACGATCTGTGTAAATAACCTTCCTGTGTTTCAACTCCCCCCGCCCCTTGGAATCTCTTGTGTGATAAATAGCAAGGCTACTGCTCAGCATGTACCAGCACCTGGGAATAATCATGCAAAAATAACAATGAGAAACGGCAGAGCGTCTGTTCTTGACATTAACTTTCCTCAGGTTGACAGACTGCCACCACCAGATGTTAAACTTATGTGCCTTTTTTCCACTGAAGATGGCGGCCTTCCTGCCTCTCTCTTTTTAACTCTAATAGATTACATCAGTTCCCTTTTGAGCATTCATAAAAAAACCCTTGTGACACCACAATGATCACTGAGAACTATCACTTTATGATTATCAAGCAATCTTTTAAAATAATTTTAAAATATTGGAAACTGGAGCACTATTGAAGCTACACACAACTTTTATTATGAGTGAGGAAATGTTCACTTCAGGCACAAACTCAGAAGGACAGTAAAATCTTTCTCTCTACTAATGATTTTTTTGTATATTAATTCCACAGAGCAATCTTTTCCCTTTTACTGTAATATTCACATTGCAGCTTTTCCCCCCTCCTGGTTCCTTATGGCTGTATTGTATTTGTAACAATAAAATCTAAATATTTATTAGTAAGTGGAGAGAAACTAGAACTGAATAAAACTATTTATAACAATAGCTAAAGGGGTACAGTATCAAATATGCACTTTTCCCCCTTTCAATTATTTGTTTTTCCCATTTCCAAAGTATTACAAAGTCTGCCATATTGTCTTTGTCCATTTAAAATATGTCCTTTTTTTTCTAGCTCTGCAGAAGCAAATATTTAGTGTTTCTCCTCTCTTTGTGATGAGTACATCCTATAGAAGAATGATGTCATCTATGACACAGGAATTTTCCCAGCTGCAAATCATCAGTATGGCAATTCATTTAGCATTTTTTCAATTTTATAAAGGCACAGGGCTCAAATTCTCCTCTGCAGCACACAGCTTAGGAGGGAAATAAGTAGAGGCTTGTCTGTGCCAGTTATGACTTCCTGGTTCTGTGCCAGCGTGAGTTAGAGCATCTTAGGAGCTCCTCTACTTTATGTCAATGGAATATGATCCCTAAGGCATCTTATACTAGGAGTGGAGATTTACCATGCAGAGCTACACTCGGATGGCAAGGGTTGCCATGACAGGAGCCAGTTCCATGTGCTCTATCTCAGCTAGTAGTTCCCCACCACCAGGGAATTCTCTGCTGGCAAGCTACTGTCAGGATCTGTGTAGCACAGAATCAGTGTCTTTTGAATGCTGTTCATACATAGGTATTCTTTTATTTCATATTTAGTTCAGGGAAATCTTGCAATGATCAGCTGTTGGGGAGTCAGCTGGTATTTCAGCTGCCTGCTTCAGACCATGCTGCAAAGCTTTCTTTTATTATTGCCTACCTCTGCAACTTTGATGGCAGAAAGATAAGTGTAAGGATGCTAGGCTCTGATTCTGTACTGTATCACATCATTTTTATGCCACAATAACTCCATCCAAGTCAGTAGACTCACCCTGGTGTAAACATGGCGTAATGAAATGGAGAATCAGGCCTTCAGTTTTACAAATTGCTGTAATATTTGCATTCTTTGATTTTTTTTTCTCCATGTGTAGTGTTATCTTGTATGAAACAAAATTAATTTTTAAACCATTACTGCAAGAAACTAAATAGTGTATAATATTAAAAAAAAAAAAAAAAAAAAAAGTGTGTGCAAATTGCTTTTGTGCATGTAGGTCAGACCATTACATATCCTGCTTGTACCTGCAAATGCATTTTACATATACATAACTAACACATGTTGAGAAATGCAATTACATGCAAAAAATTTATTCATGCAGAATTGTGGGTAAAAATTTAGACTGTGCTTTTTGGAAGTTTGGTCCATTATTTTTAGCTCAGAAATGCTGTTAGTCCTAATGTCATAAGTATGTTGGACAAGAATCTGATCTCAATTACATCACTTACCCCAGTGTAACTGAGATGAGAATCCAACCAGTTATCTTTACATTTCATCTTGTTCGTGCCCTTGCAATCATAATTTCCTTCCTATTTGTTTATGAACAATTAAGATGAAGAATAAGTGATTTTTAAGGAAATAATTTCAGTCCTTACATATATATTCAGAGTTGTGTGCATAGCTAGAGAGTGTCAATTTTCAATTGTATGAATGGTGCTTAAACGAGAAATTGGCTGTCTTTGTTGTTAGAGTGGAACAAATTACAATTTTGAGAAGTTTTTTGTCATTTCATATTTTCATTAGATTTTTCTCATCATGAAAATTCTGGGATATAAAGAATATAGATATTAGCATGTGCTCTGTAATCTCCCTCCCTCTCTGTACATTTGTCAACTTGGCTTTAAAAGAGTAACCATCAATGTTAACTTTGATCTGCTTTAAGCTGCATTTACATAAAACATAAATCAAAACATATAGGGATGTAACTTCTAAATGCCTTTATTATCAGGGATGCAGAACAGTAAAGGAACATAGAGGTAAAGAAATTTTATTACAGGTTTGAAAGCAGAAACTTTTAACATTCAAATGGGTGAAGTGTTTCTTGGCTGAGTCTTGGCTCAGATGTACCAAATGAACATTAGTTTATCCTTTTAATGTACAACTGTATACAGGATTGTTTAATTGACATAAACAAAAAGCTGACAGGATGCCTGGTTCAGCTGTTTAACTGGGAGCTCATTTCCTCCTCTTTTATTTCCGTTTTTATGTGACGAAGAGAACATTATGTCCATAGTAAAGTACTGAGCTTCTGAAATGCTTAAGGGTGAATATATGACTGAGCATGCAGAATGGAAAACTAAAACAAATTCCTATCACATGACTAAGGACTTTGCTAGGTTAGACCAAAATGCTCAGCACCTTGCAGGATCAAGCCCCACATGCAGAAAAATCTCCTGTTGCACAGGTATAATTAACTGCAAAAATGTGGTGCTGTTTTTAAATCCGCATATAGCGTAACTGTCTAACTAATTTTATTCTTCTAAAATGTATGTGTTGATAAGCCTTATAAATTAGCGGGATAGTTGTGATTGTTTAAAAAGTCATAATCTCTGACATTGTAAGTGCGTAGATAGTAGATAGAATTGTGTCCGAGTGTTATCAGCTGGATGAGCCTAATGTGTTTTAAAAGCTTGAATGACAAGAGATCATGTTTCATGGCATAGGGCATTTGAGTTGTTCAATGTACATCAGTGCTGTATGGTGTACAGAAGAACATGGCATTTCTATGTCTTTGTACTGTCTTCATAAATGTTTTTCTTAAGGAAGAAAAATGCTGTTCCCATTTTGCAAAACTAATTTCCATCCACAAATCAGTCTTCTGCCAGAGGCAAGAAAAACAGTGGCTTTAATTCTTTTTTTATTTCATTCTAGTAGTCTAAGGCTGCAGGGAATATTCTTTTAGAACTTTAGTGTTTTGTCTTGTTTAGCAAGACAGATTTTCTATAATTTTTTCATATGCAGCATGTGGGATCCGTGTAAAAAAAAATGGAGAGTGCAAGACTGAAATCATCCTATGATATACTAAATACCTATGTACTCTAAAGTTGATACAATTCTAAGCAAACTGGTTTAAAAAAAAAAAAAATCTCTCAGCACCATTATAGTAAGTTTGTCTGTTGTTTTCAGGTTGACCCCCTGTTTACAGTGCCTGCACCTCCACCTCCGATTTCCAGCAGTATCACGCCTCAGATTCTGCCTTCCTACTTTTCCTCCTCTTCATCCAATATTGCTGCACCAGTTGAACAGCTTTTGGTACGGACTCGTTCAGTGGGTGTAAATACTTGCGAGGTTGGAGTAGTAACAGAACCCGAATGCCTTGGACCCTGTGAGCCTGGGACCAGTGTGAACTTGGAAGGGATTGTGTGGCATGAAACCGAAGAAGGTAAATTGTGTTTGTTTGTTTTGTTTTTTTCATTAGGCTTGTATATTAGATAGGTATATTAGGGGACTTACCCTGTGGTACCTGTCTGAGGTGGTTCAAGACTATTCAACTCCCATCACCTGCAGTGTCTGTCACAGTTTTATAAATGTTACTGAGGGCTTGTCTAGACTTACATTTTATAGCGCTCTAACTTGCTGGCTCAGGGGGGTGAAAAATCATCCTCCCGAGCGCAGCAAGTCTGAGCGCTTTAAAGGCACTAGTGTAAACAGGCTCTGAGCGCTGGGAGCTAATCCCCTTGTGGAGGTGGATTACCATGTGCACGACCACACTCGCACTTCAAAACGCTGCTGCGGGAGTGTTCCCGCGACAGCGCTTTGAAGTTTCCAGTGTAGCCATGCCCTGAGCCTGTTCATATCCTTAAAAACATTATTGTTAAAGTGTTAAAAAAAAAATAAAATAAATTAGTGGAGATATCCCATCTCCTAGAACTGGAAGGGACCTTGAAAGGTCATCAAGTCCAGCCCCCTGCCTTCACTAGCAGGACCAAGTACTGATTTTGCCCCAGATCCCTAAGTGGCCCCCTCAAGGATTGAACTCACAACCCTGGGTTTAGCAGGCCAATGCTCAAACCAGTGAGCTATCCCTCCCCAGTTGTGTTAACTGACTTTGTATAAGACTGAATATTCAATTAATGATGTAGTTAATCATAATATTAAGAAATCATTAGCAAAATAGAGTTTTATTATGTGTCTTTCTTGAGGGGTATGTATATTATGAGTGTGCTCCTATGAGTGGTACAAGTGAAAACTATAAAACGGAGCAATTCTGGCACCCAGGCACCTTGATCAATACTGCATGTTTATATAATAAAAGCTATTCCAAAGACCTGTATTAAAATTATTCCTATGTTATGTTATCAATTATTTGCATTTTGCTTGTTTGAAACATGTTTTAAGGAGAAAATATTTTTGTTTTAAAAGGAATGTTCCATTGGTTGCAGAAGTGCTAGCTAACCCAGTCTGATTTCTCCAATATCCTTAGATGGCACTTGGTCATATAGGAGTGCTGTAGAGCTTTGGGGAATATGAGATGTTGATTGGCTGGTGATTTAGAATAAAGTAAATAGAGAGAGGATTATGCTGCGATATGCAGATTTTTCCATTTTGATTTCTAAAAGCTCATTATTAAAATTTGAGCTTCCTGTTGTTAATTACAGACGCTCCCTGGGTTACGCAAACCCGACTTATGGAAAAAGTTCTGTAAGCTTTTTTTTGGGGGGGGGGCGGTAATTGTCGGAGATATGTTCCCGACTTACACAAAATTTGACTTGCGCAAGGCGTTCTGGAACGGAATGCTTGCGTAAGTCGGGAAGCTTCTGTATAGAAATACTGTATGTGTACTTCAAACCATTGCAAGTTTTGATATAATAACTAATAATAAGGTATTTCCCAAATTATGGCTAAAAGCTACTAAAAGATCCTATTGTGAGTATTGTCTCCTGTTTGTTTTGAGGTGTATTCAGTCTGTAGTGGTTTAACTTCCTCTGCAATGAAAACCAGATTATTTATAAAAGTACATAATGAAAGAATACAACAGTGCGTCAGTTGAGAATATATCCTGACATCCTTGAGATATATGCACAATGGCATTTGGTCCTTTGCAATGATATATAAGACCTCACTAAAGTGCTCTACAGTGTCCTCTGAAAAATCAATATAGCGAGTCAGATTTACCTGCTTTTATATGCTCTCATCCATCCATCTTTCTCTCTGTGTATGTCTACAACAGATTCATAAGGCAGATTGATCCTTTTAGATTGTTTGTAAAGCACAGTATAAATTCTGTTTTAGAATATTCCAGCAGAGATGGCTGTCCTTAGCAGCTCCAATCTTCCCTTTACTGGTCTGCATTAACCAGTGTTGAAATGTGTGGGTGTTAACTGTGGTGACATGAAAGAGCAGTAGCTCTTAATAGTGTTATTCTTGCTGAATAAACTAAACTTCTGACCCCCACTGACTTTAAGAAGCCCTCCTTGTTAAAGGTCTAGGGCCAGAAATATGGTATTTTATAAAGTTCAAGCACACTTGCAAGGATGACATTCCATCTGCATTCTCTCAGTGCTCTACCAGTTTAAAGCACTTGTTGTTTATTAAAAATTAATGCCCAAATATCATTAACCTCTCTTCATCCTGCATAAAACACTCTTCTAAAACAATTGAGGAAGCAATGAAATTGTGAAATAGTTTTGAATGCCTATGAATCTTAATATGGGTTTACGGATATTATGTGGTAGGGTTGCAGGGGTAAATGACTACATGCAGTGCAAGGAAGTAGAGAATCAGGCTCTTACATGTAAATTCTCCAGGGCAGAGGCTGTATCTTCATGTTAGTGCCTAACAGATTGTGGATACTGCTAGAATAATGATAATTAATAATAATGTTATGCCCTATATAATACTAGCAACTCAACAATGGTAGTGTAGCTTGAGCCTAAATTGCGTGAAAGGAGTAAGATAATTTGTATGGTTTGCTCTAGGGAAAAAAAAAAGAAAAGAAAATCAGACCCTGCTTAATGGAATATATGATTACTATATCTGGATGTTTGGTTATTCTCTTACCCTTTCCCAAAACAGTGTACCAGCACAACAGTGTATTATGAAAAATTGCCTACAGATGATTAACTTTCCTTTATATTTTAGTTTTGACATTTGGAGCACAGGTGCACGCATGTATTTAGCCGTTTTCAAATTTGCTCAAATTTCACATTTTCATAGAAGGTCTATATTATAGTTTGCATGACTCCATGTGTGCTGAAATTTGTCATAATCCTTTTATGAATGCAGGGTGCACATGGGCCTTTTATTTAATTTTAACGTTGGATTTATTATCAGGTATCTATTTTCTCTAGTTATGATTTTGACTTTTAATTAGGTCAAAGCCTGACCTTTTGCACTACTGCTTTAAATCTAGAGGAACTCCACTGAAGTCAATGAAGTTATTCTGAATTTTCACCAGTATAACTGAGATCAGACTCTGGTCCATTGTTTATAATGCACAGTTGAATTTTGGGTTTCTTTTGTCGCCCTGGCCTCTTATGTTTTTTCATCTTTCTTTCCCCTTTGCTTCAAAGCCCATTACAAAAAATAAAAACCTACAATGTGGCTTTTTCAGGGCACGATGAAAGAGTTGTAACAGACTAAGATGTAAGAACTTGGCAAAGGTCAGAAATTATGAGAAATTTGAATAATTTTGTGTGTGATCTAGCCATTTGGTAAAATGAGTTGTTTAATGATCAGCATGTGCTTGTAGGATGTCTGCACATCCTACATCCTTCTGCATGTGGGAACTATGAACCAAATGTGCTCGCTGAGGAGCTTTCAAACACTAGCTGTGGGAATGCAAATACAGAGAGGATGTGGCGGTTACAGCTATAATGAGAACAGTTACAGTTGGTAAAGGAGATGAGTTGATATTTTATTTGGAGTTCTTTGCTAAGTCTAATACATACTTTTCTAGACAAGGGGAAGTATACTTCGGAATTAATATTTTGAAGATGGCTAATATTTGAAATAACTGGTTCCCTTTTAGGATCATTACACAAAATGTCACATTCTGCATGTACTACTGCATTTGTTCTTTGTCTAGGTCATAAGACGGCTGTGGTTTTATTAGTCTAGTTTTTAGGGTAGCCAGTCCAAAGCAAAAAACCACATCGGATTTCAAGCAATATTGTGGCTGATACAAAGAGAGAGTTATTATCCTATTTTTAATTTATCCCAGGCCAATCAATCCAGTCAGTCTGATAAGAAGATTTCATACATAAGACATTTTTTTCCTCTGACTGTTTCAATTTTAGGATGTGGGAAGCAGACAATTGAAATCTGTCACATTTTATAATGGGGCTTTGTAACTAAATGTGGCTGTGATTTCACCAAATATAATTTTTACCAAATGATGATTATCATATGGGTATTTCTTAAGTGGTCTAAGGGTGTTCAGTTTGCACACATGTGTACTGTAGGCATTTACTGTTCCCATCTGCATAATCTCATTGTTTGGCTGGGACTTGGAATGTTTTCAATGTGTTTTTAATTGTTGTGGAGGAAAAAGAAAAGAGGAGGAACTGGTGGGGCTACTTTCTAGTAGTGGTATGAGGAATAATTTATAGGCAAGTCAACCTGAAACTTGGCCGCTGATGTGGATATTTGATACTATAATACTATAAACTACAATTATAGGAACATTAAGAATCACTGATAAACAGCAATGTGGTTTTGTTTTGTTTGTATCTAACATTGGACATTTTCTCTTGGAAACAACTGTTAAGAGGGCGTATTTTTAAATTTGGAAATAAGGTTAACCTTGAAAGCTTTAATTGACTTCTGTTAAAATGCTTCTAAAGAGTGCAAAAAGGCAGTGGGCTTCTTGGTTCATACTGCTTGGAGGAAATAAAAATCATCTAGAGAAAGGGAAAACCACTTACCAACTTTCTAAACTGCTTAGAGGTTGTTTTTATTATTTTGTTTCTCACAGTCAGTTGCCCTGGGTTATGTCCTGCTTTTGGTCCTGCATCTAGTAGTGGAGTCAGCCCTTTGCTGTGAGAAGTACTTATACTGATGATTACTTGTTTGCCTGAAAATGGATCAGGAAACAACCATCAGTCACCTTGCTGCCTTTGTGTACAGAACAAGCTGTCGACATGTGGTGTTCAAGTTCTCACATTGCTGGATTGACAGTCTTCCTCTTTGTGGAATTTGGGTACAATTTGTTTTGGTCATTATATAATAAATAATGGAGAAATGAATTGTATTTTTGAAAAGAGTTCTGTTGTCAGCGTTGGCATGCTCTCTTTATAATTGAGATTTGTTCTCAAATTTAAACCCTAGGAATCTGAGGTTTGTTTTTATTTCATTATGTTGGTTCTTATTAGAGATGAAATGGGGTCTGCGAATAGGGAATTGGGCTAAATATTTTTCCATGTTTATTCTGCAGCCAGTTCTGCCATAACTTTGCAGAAGAGCACATAAGAAAACAAAAGAAAACACCTTCATTCACACATAGGCATTCCCAAATCTATTATAGAAGGCTTTTCCAACTTCCCCATCCAACTCTTTTGATTGTAGGTACAGTTTTGAAAATACAGTTACTATACAGAACTGAGATTGAGAATTCCGTTCCCACATGGCTTTGGTTTTACAACCGTATTTAAAGGGACACAATCAATTTGAAATCTATTCAGTTGAAATATATATATAATGTAAAAGTTGTTTACCTGCCCCTGAATCCCCTTAGCAATTTCCAAAAATTGTTTTCTCTTATTTTCTGTGTGCAAGACCCACATGTGAAAAACTCACAAATACAGAGGAAACTTGACTACAGTGGAACAGTGAAACTCACGATACTGAAAGTACTGTCGTATGCCCAAGTAATCAAATGCAAACAATAAAGAAAAATAAGTTTTTGTTTCTCTGATCTCTTTGTTAGAGGAATCTTAGGTGCAGGGCCGTCCCTAGCCATTTTGGTGCCCTACACAGCCCCGCCCCCCCGCGCGGGTGGGGCTGTGTGGGGCCCCAGGCCCCCATGCAGGGGGGGAGCTGGTCCCAGGCCTCTGGGGGTGGGGTGGGGGAGGGGCTGGCCCCCAAGTGGAGTGACCCGCCCCCAGCCTGCTCTGCTCCCCTGGCTCCTCGCCGGCCAGGGGAGCAGAGCAGGCTGGGGTAGGGTTGCTCTACTTCCTGCCGCTGGTGAGTGCAGGGAGCCCGACGCCTCCTGCAGTCCTCAGGGAAGGGCTGGCTGGAGTGGGGGTGGAGCAGGGGCAGGAAGACGTGGAACAGGGGCAGGGGCTTTGGGGAAAGGGTGGAGTGGGGGCAGGGCTGGGGCGGACCAGGGGTGGGAAGAGGCGGGGCTGGGGCAGAGGCCATGTGGAAGAGGCAGAGCAGAGGCTGGAGCAGCACGCAACTGCGTAGGGCACCAGGAAATTTGGTGCCCTAAATTTCCTCGTGCCCTATGAAGGTGCATACTTTGCGTATGGGTAGGGACGGCCCTGCTTAGGTGTTCCATGTAAGAACAATAGACCAGAAGGGCAATTAAGTCAACAGTGAAAAGAACAGGAGTATTTGTGGCACCTTAGAGACTAACAAATTTATTTGAGCATAAGCTTTCGTGGGCTACAGCCCACTTCTTCGGATGCATAGAATGGAACATATATTGAGGAGATATATATATACACATACAGAGAGCATGAAAAGGTGGGAGTTGTCTTACCAACTCTGAGAGGCCAATTAAGTAAGAGAAAAAACTTTTGAAGTGATAATCAAGATAGCCCAGTACAGTGTCTCTTTAACTGCAGTCATTTCTCAGTGATGCACAATGCCAAGTTACTGAATACCCCAAGCTTTCCTTGCTCTTCCTCATCAGTACTGTGATGCTTATTCCCAATTTTCAGTATAAAATTATTAATTCAGTGGGAGATAGATGTGGAGTGTTCTGATGTTTAAAGGCAAAGCCTGGAAGATCTGTTAGAGAGGGATAATTTTGTTATTTATTATATGTATTATTGTAGCGCCTAAAAGCCACAGCATTGGACCAGGATCCCATTGTGCCAGGTGCTGTACAAACACAGAACAAAAAGACAGTCCTTGTCCCTAAGAGTTTACAATCTAAATATAAGACAGACAACGGATGGATACAAACAAATGGAAAGAATGAGACAATATTGCCTAGGAAGCAGAGAATAGTGGTGGTGCCGTACACTTTGGCCACACCGCATATGGCCAGCAATTTAATTCCCCCACCAGAGATTTGAAACAGGACTAACTGTAGAGCCCGTGTGTGATGATATAACTTTGCCTGCCAAAATTGAGAGCCATCCTGGCCATTTATAAAGCCAAAATTGGTTTCTGTTGTGTGACATCTGGTTAATGCGGTCATTAGCATTGCCCCCACTGCTGGTATTTGTTATTGACTAAAAATTAGTGCACATCATGGGTGTAAATAAATTGAATTAACAGCATAGTTTAAGGTGTTTCAGTAACATAGTACAATGTTTTCCAAGCTGAACCACTTGATGGGTTGTTATAAAAATGCATGGTTTTCCTTAAATTACTTTTTTTCCCCTTCTCTTTCTTTCTTTGTTAAAGATGACCTCCATTTTTTAAAAACTGTGTTTGTGCCCTTTTTTCTTATGTGTGGTGGTGTATATTTTTCTTTAAAATTCCCTTTCTAAATTTGTTTTTTCTGCTTGAGTTTTTTTAACCATAGAAATGGCTGAAATGTCAAGTTGGTTTTCCCTGAAGTAGCAGGAAGTGCCCTTCTGTGTGTACCAGAACTGTGTATTTTGACCTCTCATAATTTCATTATGGGTGTTGAGTCTCTAACAAAGATGTCCTTTTCTAAAATACCTAGTCATTAAAATTAAATTAGTGTTAAAAACAAAAAAGTCAATACAAATTTTAAGCAGCCAGTTAAAATTCCTTTCTCCTCTCGGTTGCCCAGGTTTCAGTCTGTTGAGTCTTGTAATATCATCACACGGCTATTTTTCTAGTTTCTATACGATTGTACATGTTAGACAAGACCTGAATACCTAATGAAAAATTTTTTAAAAGGAAAAAACCTTTCATGCTTTCTTCTTGTGCTATATTAAAAAAAAAAAAATCCCTCCTCACTCCCACACCTCCCCAAAAACCCAACCGCACACAAGTGCAGTGGCTTTTTTTTTTTTTTTTTAAACTTGACTAGTCACCTTTAAGGGAAAAGTATTTAAGAAACGTGCATAGCCACATTATTGCAAAATACATTAAATTCAACTTCAAAATATTGCTTCTCATTAGCATTCTCATTCTCCTTCAGCCAATTTATACTAGAGAAAGAAATCCATATGACATTGTTTTATATGCAGGTTGTGTATCCATACTGATTCATATTCATATGATTCATATTGACTGATGCAGATGTAACGCTAAGCAGAGCATAGCCGCAGTTTTTACTGACTGTATTTGAAATAGCTGACCAAGAATATCTAAGGTGTCTTATTTAGCAAGGGCAGTAAAGGCCAGCTTCTTTAAAGGGAACCAGCAAATGCCACTTTTCACAGCTCAGTGAAAAGATTAAGTGCAGCTAAATGGGTATAACCCAAGGCACAGAATGTGAAAAGCTAGCAAATTGCAGACAATAGTTACATTAAAAACCTGCTTCTTGCAAGACTGCTGCAATGCAAGACTCCCTGCTCTGCTCATACATACATAGAAAATTATTCCTTGTTCAAACAAACATATGGGGGTGGGGAGGGTGCCTAGAAAGAGGAAGGAGGATGATTGAGATTGGAAACATTGGCTTGGAGCTATTTGAGCATGAAACTGAGCCTGCTCCACCAATGAGGTTATGAACACAGCAGTTCCTTTAAGACCAAGAAGCCAGTCAGTATTCTAAAGCAAAATCACACAGCAGCAGTTTTTTACGACTGACACCATTTCATTATAAAGTACTCACTGCATGTTCTACTCATGCTTATAGCAGGCCATCAGGGCAGAGTGACTGCAAAGCAAGAATATATTTTTAACGTGCAGGGGTATTTTTTAAACTAATGAATATCATCAAAGAGAGGAATGAAACATAGCTGAAGTACCATATGCACCTAACTTGTTACAGAGATTAAACAACTTCTTTAAAAATTACTTATTATCACCACTACTATACAGTATTTTTTGCAAGTGTTTCAACTATCTCGGCTACCTTTAGGAATGTTTAATCTCTTCTGAAATGCATGTTATGCTGTCGGTGTTGGGTTACAGTAGGCAATGGGGGAGGGAGAAACAAATTTGGTTCCCCTTATTGCTTGAGGTGTACGTCTACACTAATATGAATTAGTATGTAGATCATACAGACAGTGGTTCTCAAACTTTTTTTTTTTTTTTTTGCGGACCACTTGAAAATTGCTGAGGGTCTCGGTAGATCACTTAATGATCTTTCCAAATGTTGTTTGTACCGTTAGCTAACTATTGTAAAGCACTTTGGATAAAAGCACCATATAAAAAAAAACCTTCATACATTTTTGTTTGTTTGTTCTACAAATAAAAGTGCACAACTCATATTTTAATATCAGTAGTCTTACCTTTCTAATGTGATGGATGTGCCCTCTCTCCTGCCGCGGCAGCCCTCGAGCTGGGGCTGGGAAGGAGGGGGGTCTCCCCTACCACAGCAGCTACAGAGATGAGGCTGGGAAGGAGAGTCGTCTCTCCCCAGCAGCCACAGACCTGGAGCTGTGGAAAATCGCCTTTTTTTCTGGCCACCGCAGCCCTGCACGTCCCAAATTTCCCCCACTCCCTCTTCTCACCCCACTGCCCCCTCCCAACTACCCCCTATTTCCCCCCCAAGGCCACCATCTTACCTTACATGTGCGTCTTCTCCAGGGTCCAGGCATCTAATTAGTGGAGCCCCGCTTGTGCGCCTTCACTAATTAGGTGGGTGGCCCTTCATTTTCTTGTGTGCAGCCGCCCAGGTGTGCACCTTAGAGGGAACTATCCGTGGACCACCTGAATGGAACTCGTGGCCCATTGGTGGTCCGTGGACCACAGTTTAAGAACCTCTGCACTAGAGAATAGGAACTTTTCCTTTTGTTGTTCTTTTCTCCTCCCCCCCCCCTTTTTTGTTGTTGTTGTTGTTGTTGTTGCCACGTAGCCAAAACCTGCTGTCAGGATAGCGACTGCTTTGCATGCGGTGAAGTGAACAGAGTTTGGCCCCTAATATTTTAGAATTCGCGGCAACTAGCTACTGAATTTTTTTTAAGCTTTAGGGCATATTAATAATGAATCTGGTAGTAACTGCTACTTGGCAGGAGCCGCTGCTGCTGACAAAAGAATATCCAAAGACCACGAGGGACAACTCCGTTCAGAATTTTAAAATAATGATGAATCTTTGGCCTTCAGATTATGTTTTTGTTCTGAAAGAGGGAGTGTGAAAAAGGCGAATGGGGAGGAGAAAGAAAGAATATCAACTGAAGAAAATATCAAGGGAAACGGCTTGCTTTGATTTGGATTGAAAAACTGGGTCTAGTTTTATTAGTCAGTCATAGAGTTTAAGGCCAGAAGGACCATTAGATCATCCAGTCTCACCTCCTGTATATCGCAGGACACCAACATCACCCTGCACCTGCACACTAAACCCAACAACTGAAATGAGACCAAAGTATTACAGCCCACAGGAGACTAGAGCATTAAGTGACACAGGCAGAGAAGTGGAAGGGACCCCTAGTTGCCCCTACAATAGCAGAGGAATGACTCAGTGAGATATACCCAGACAATCCTGGCAAGTGACCCATACCCATACACTGCAGAGGAAGGTGAAAAACTCCCAAGGTCACTGTCAATATGACCTGGGGGGAAATTCCTTCCTCACCCCACCTAATTAGATCCTGAGCATGTGAGCAGAAACCAGCCAGCCAAGCACCTGAGAGAGAGAGAGGGAGAATACTCGGGTGCCGCCTCAAAGCCCGACCCACCCCACCCATGTCTCATCTCCAGCTGTGGCCATCCGTGATGCTTCAGAAGGAGATAAAAATAACTTTCCCAGATTACCTGAGGGATAAGAGGGTGGAATCCCTTCCTGAGCCCAGCCAGTGGCTGGCTGAAACCCTGAAGCATGACCTTTACAAACAAAAGACATACACTGGAAGTGAGCCCCAGGGCTGTTGAGCCCTGTCCCCTACTGTCACAAGCAACCCATCCTACAATTTTACTCATAAAATTAACGTTGCAATGGAAACTTCAGTCAAGGTTCATCAAGTCTGTTGTCCTAAACTCCTCTAGATTTGTGAAAAAAAACACAACATAAAATCTGATTAATCCACAGTTCTTTCCAGTATGACTAAAATTCTTTCTAATCCTTTGTTCTAAAAAAGCATTAACCAGCTTTGAAGATTTTTTATTTACATCAAAACTCAGAGGGTTTGTTTGTATTTTCTTTTAACTTTTACCTTGATGCAGACTTTTGAATCTCATATAGATTTTTTTTAAGTGAATGTAAATACAGAAATGAGGAAGTTGTCCTCATGTTTCCATTTTTTAATAAAGGGAAAAAAAGTATTTTTAAAATCTCTTTTCCCATACAGTTTGTAGCTGCCATTCTTTTTAATGTGTGTGACTTATTTGCTAAATAGTCGCTTTTCAGGGAAGGTCAGAGAGAGATAATGACAGAATGCATTGCATTATGTTTTTCTGTATTTAAGTGGTTTGACTAATTCAAAAGCAGCTTAGGATGTATTTTGTTTGTTTCCATTTCAGCAGAAGTAGGTCAAGCTGTACAAAAAAGGGAGACTTTATCAGTAGCATGAAGATCTCCATTCATAAAACTGAGCTGAAGCTAATTGTCAATAGATAGTGATTCCGTATCTTGTGCTTAACATTGAAACAATGGTTACAAGCAAAGACAATTCCAGAAAAATCTTCAATTAATCTGGTGCTTAAAATTTTACTTTAAAATTTCTGCCCTTAGATAGGACAATGTTTTATTAGGGTTTACTGCTTGCTTTCCCTTGCTGAGATTGACTTTACCGCCAGACTTGTTCATATGCTTTTGTGTAAAGGGAGCTTCCATTCAAATAGAGCTAGCCTTTTCAGTGCATCTGTGCAACCTCCATTTGGAGGACCTAGAAATATAAAGGAGAATCTCAGATTTAATTAAACGAGTGTGTTTTCCAAACTCTTTTCCTTGGGAGGTTTGAAAGCTTGTCATTGATTTTTTTCATAAAGTTCACAAGTTGGTTCACAAATTATTTTCCAGGACTGGTCTCTGGAGTCTAGAAGAATCATGGATCTGGGCCCTTGCATTTTTTTAATGAAAACTCCAGATCAGTTCACATCTGCAGGGAGCATTTGTGCCCAAGCTACTGCTGGTGGCACTGGAGCCTCTACAACCTTCCTCTGCCTGCATATGAGCATAAGAAGGGGCAAATCAGTAGAGTAAGAGACACCATGGGCAGTGTGCTACATGATGCTGAGAACAAAAGACTTATCACATAGGTCAGTATTTCCAAACTTGGGTCCTTGATGTTAGGCATCTAAATACTGAGATGTTGAGAACCAGAAGCTTCCATTGACTTGGTGCTAAAATATAGACCTGCATACTTAACTGTGTACATCCAAGCTTGGAAGTATTTGCTTAAACCTCTCTTTGCCTGTTTTTTCTTTAGTGTATAAAGGGGATCCACCCAGCCTCCCAGGAGTGTTGTGACTATTAGAATTTAATGTTTGTAAGCACATCAAAATGGCCATGTAACCTTCCAATCGCTGAACTTTCCAGTCACAGCCTCAGAAATGTAACTTATTTGGGTAACTGTCCCTTGCTAAACTTGCTGAAAGTTGACAACTATGCAACTGGGCTTCACTTCTTTTGTAGCAAGAAGCTAGTTAAGATGGGAGATAAACATCATGGTTTTTCAATACGTTTTTCACCAGTTTCTTTGAAACCATGCTGGCTAGCCAAGATTTGTTCGAAACCATATTAACTGGAACAAAGCTGAAACACTGGTCCTTAATTCGTTCCAGTGTGGAAAAAGCCAAAGAGAGCAAAATAGTTCTCCGCACAAACGCCGCCACCACCACAAGTCCGAAAGCATCCCCACCCTGCTTTTCCCAATCCAATATGAGCCTTCCACACTGCACGGGGCACTTTCCAACAAACTAGCCCATTCACAAATTTACTATGGACATCTGCAGCAAAACTCTCATATCTCACTTGACAGTAGTGTTTCAGAGGCCTATTATTCCATCTGAGGAGCTGCTCCAGTTGGTATCTTTAACTTTTTCTTTCCCCGGCAGACGAAGGTTCTGTTTTGTTAAACTGAGATATGTTTCAAACTGCTGACTAGAGAAGCAGTGAGCTCCAGCATGATGAAGCAGTGGGCTCCAGCATGACGTCTAACCCATGTTTTGAATGACTGTGCTATCTTACTGCTAACTCTTCTCTATTAACAACAGAAATGAGTTAGTGAAACATTTCAGTCATTTATTTCCTGATTTCAGCCCGGAGGTTTTCCCACAATAATAGGTAGACAGTCTCTTCTTGAGATAGAGATTAAAGTAAAAGGTGACAAATGATTACTCTCAGAGGTCTGGATTTTTCCATTGATGGTGTATTTTTATGAAACAGGAAGCTAAGTTAACCCATTTCTTCATTCTTATCTTAATTCTGCCCGACCAAGTGTCCTTATTAGATTAGTAGAAACTAAGTGGGGGGCTTTTTCAGAGGAGGTAGGAATTCCCAGCCTGGTGTTGCTCCAGGGGTGAAGGTGATGATTGGGTTACAAACTGTTCTGTTGGTCTAGACAAGAAATGACAGGAAATAAGCTAGAGAAAATGTTTTTGTATCCCTAAAGCGTTATCTGAGAGGAGCACAGTTAGTAATGTCGTTGTGAAAAGCAGCCTCCATTTGGACAGACAGCTTGATACAAGGAAAACTGCTAATTTGTTTTCGGCTTCAAGGAGATTTAGAGTTTTGCATCCTTGGCAGTAGCACACAGTGTAATTGTTTCCCTGCTCCTTAATCGTCAGTCTAGTTGCATTGGATTAATGTAGCTAGGCAAGACTGAAATGTTTACTGAATTTGCTGTACCAGAGTCCTCATTCTGAAGGACACGGAGAAGTTGTATAAGGACTATTCTGACTTGATGGTATATTATGAAAACACACTTAGCTTGTGTCTAATAACAAAACCTCACACAGAAAGAGGGGAAAATTCAGTTCCTGGGTAGGGAGAGGCGACAGAACTATCACCTTGTGTTGGCGACATTATTTATACCTTGCATATTTCACATAGGGGCATTCTGCAAATAATACCTTTGCTTTAGTCTACAGTGCATTTTCTGTCCCCCATTTCCACAAACTCATTTTATAACCCTATAATTCAAACACTTTTTAGAACCCAACTGTATCCTGGGAGGTTTGTTCATACTCCATTATTCACAATTTGGCATTGTTTGTAGATAGCAAGTGTTTACATTTTTAGAATTTGTGCTATTACATACCATTGGTCATAATCCTAGATATACTCACCAAAAATGGTCTTTAGAAAAGGGAGATAGCATATTATTGAGCAATTAATTTGTTTAGTCAGTCCAATGGTAAAGCTTGGGTCAGCCTTGAAGAGTAAATTTCATTGCTGGGATACATTCTTGGCTATAAATGAATGCAATAATAATTCTTGCTTTGAACCTTAAAATGCACAATAGACACAATAACTCTAGAGTTCAACTTTACAAGCAGAAGGGGCTGATTTATGGGCAGCTGTTGAAAATGCTTCTAGGCAAATTATTTTTTAATCTATGAATTAAGAACCTGTAGTAAATTAATTACTGTATATTGGTGCAGTGCTAAGTTGCCTACAGCTATGCAAGACTTTATTTTTAATCTATAAATTAAAAACTTGTAGTAAATTAAATAATGTATATTGGTGCCGTAATTTACTATGAATTGATAATAACTTTCAGTTTGCTAGCAGAGGGATCAAGATAAAACTGTTTCCTGGTCTGCGGTAGCTTCTTGGCACAATGCCTTTTTAATGACGGAGGAAGGGAACAGTTTTTCTTGCTATTCATTGTTGAGATGGTTTTCCTAACCTATTCAGTGCTAGAAGGTTTATTGATCATCATAAGGCATCCTGTTTTATTAAAGTTGTATCATGAAATCTGCTTTCTAAGGAGTCCTTCTGAGAATTAGTTGGAGAAAAAGCAATTTGCTTGTATTTTACAATAGTTAACAGGCCAAGCAGATGGGAAAGCAGACCTGAAATAGTTTGGTTGGCTGCCTGCCACCATTCTATGACTTTTGATTTGTATGGATATGTAACAGTTTTATTTTTCTCTTTTTGGAAGTGTATGTCTGTAAGTCTTGGGAAAATTAATCCTTGGTTTCCTGTGAAATGTGCACTTGTAAAACAAATGTTGTAGCAATGTGCCATGCAGACCTTGCATTGTGTCAATTACCAGGCATGACATCAGCAAACTCCATAAGCTGTCAAAGGCTAGAGTAGTTTTCAAGGGCATCAACTGTTCATGTTTTTTTTCAGAAAAGAAATACAAAAATGACAGTATTCAGAGCTACAGTACATCACAGTTTTATTGTTTGATTCTCCTCCTCCTCAAAAGGATTGGGAGCATTGTTTCTGCCATAAACTTGTAATTCTATTTGACCATCCGTATTTTATGAATATGAAATAAAACAAAACATTAAATGTGTAAAATTGGCACAAAAAGCAAGAGTGAGTCCCTCATGAAACTTTGGGGTGAGCAAGAAGATGTTAATGAATCTAACTTTATTCACCCTTAATATTTGCTAATTCCCCTCCTCCCAAAACCTGTTTAAAAAGCAATAAACATTTGATAACTAGGGTATTGACAATGAAATTGCCATTAAGAACAAGCCAAGAGCCCTACGTTTCAACACTAAAATATGCTAGGAATTTAGCATATGACAGACAGCTTGGGTTATAGTTCCTTTCTATAGTTTTTCCCCTGGAAATCTAAAGCATGCAGATTCTCACCGTTCAGCATTTGAATCTTTGAGATCAGAAGGCCCTTCCTTCAAAGGGTTTCATATTGTTATTTAAATGGTAATTGGCTCTATCCTCAGTTTGGCTATGAGCATTTTAAGTTTAGCAGCTTTTGGACTTTCATTATTTCAGTTTTGTGTTTCTGATAGAGAGGGTGATTTGGGAACTGACAAAGACTAATTGCAAATTTGGAGCCAGTTACTTGTGGTAGGAATTGACAGCTTTTTGGTAAGGCACACAAGTGTTTTTAAGTAAATGATTCTGCTATTGTAATCATCTGTCTCTCCTTTACTATAAAGTTTCACATCTGGAGTAGTTTTCTCTCAGACAACTGAATGTTTTCATATATTGTGGACTGTACAGTAAGCACAAACCACGGAACTTGATCAATTCATTTGCCTTAAAACATTTAGTCTAATATAATAATCTCTGGAGAGGCAAAACCTGGACCACAGAACTTTGAATCTGGTTCAGATTGACAATGTTTAGATAATAATCATTTGTCAGTGTTTTCTACTGTAATCCCCAATACTTATGGGGGAAAAGATTATAGGTCCATATTTTCAGAAGACAGATATAACAGACATTGACTCATTATTTCTTCATCCAGTCTTTGTTGAATTGGGCTTCCATCTCACTGTGCTGTCAGGACTATTACCTTCAACTGCCTCCTTTGTGTGATGAGGAAACCAAGAGCTTTTACAGGGGATATTTGTTTGCCAGGAAAGGCTAAAATATTTTTGTTAGCAAACAGATTGACAAAATGAAAGTAGGCAAAATTGATCTTGAAGGGGGAATAGAAAAGTGGTCATGTTTCCTGGGTCTAGCAACTCAGTACTCGTTTTATAAAAAAGTGAGATTAATATGGAAACAGATTCCTGCATTTAGGATTAAAATGTCTGTCTTCATACTAAAACGTTAAACAAAACCCTGAAGATTAGGTCAGCCAGACAAACAAATTTATGTTGTAAATTCAAACAGATAAGCTGAATGTGTGAAAGGATGGGGGGTGATTATGGATCCTAGAAGAGGTGATTTTGCATCAATGTGTTGGATGTCTCCACTGTTTCTTGATAATCTTAGTTGCATCTTCCCATTCATGTGTTTACCCTATGGTGGGTTTAGACCACCCAGCAGATCTAACCTGCAGCATTTTTGTTCGTTTCCCCCCTCAAATCTACAGTGCATGTGTACTCATGTTTTTGCTTTCCATTCACGGAGGTATCCAGCTGGGAAAATATAGTGTGTACAATACTCTCTGCCTTCAACTGACATTTCTCATAAATTGCAACAGAAACACTGCTATCAGCAGCTTAATAGCAGGTAGAATACAGCTCTACATATCAAGTCTCAGCAGGATACAGAAACTATGGTTACCAAATTTCCAAAGAGAAAGCGGGTGTGGGAGGGAAGTTTCTATATAAGAATAACTGAAAAAACATTGAAAACGGATTCATTGAAAGCTGCCTTTTAGAAAAGGGCTTATAGGGGCTGACTCAGTGGCTGCAACACTCTCACTTTTTGCTGAATTGTTATTTTTGAAGACCTCACAAGAGGGTTTTGTGGTTAAGCAGTGCAGTAAAGCCAACAGTCTTTCCCCTTCAGTCCTTTAAAGGAAAAGCTCTTTGATAAACTCAGTCAAAAAGGGTTAACTGCAGTTCTAATATGGGGTGATTATGGTGAAGACAGAAGTTGTACTCAGGCTCAGCCAGAGATGCACACCTGCAGGAAACATACTTTAGTGGAGAGGTGACTAATAAATCTCCCTGCCTCTAGTAGGGCTTAATTAATTAATCATCATATTGCCCCATGATCTGTTTAGACCCTTGTCTTCTGTAATCAAACAAGATGAAGGAAAGTACAGTGGTAGAAGAGTATCAAGAATTATCACAATATTTAAAGTGCATGTTAAAATGTGAAGTTGTAAATCTGCTTTTCATAGATTTCTTTTGCAAAGCATTCATTACCATGTGACTGCAATAAACAAAAATAAAGTTCATTTAGATCTAGATGAATTTTCTGAACTAAGAAGGCCCTGTGATAAACTGAAGTTGGTTTATTCCACTTTCCTTTGTCATACAAGGAATTGCTGTGAAGTTAGTACGTAATCCTTAATTATTATTTTTTTTAGACCTAAAACTAGTCACATTTAAAACAACATTGATGGAGGGGAGGTTGCATGCATGTAAGAATGACACTATTGTGAATTAAATAGAATGGGAAAGATATGGCTAAAAATTCTTAATAGATTAATGTGGACCACAAATTACAACAAAGGATTTCTCATTCTTACATTAGTCACACTGATAGAAGGTAATAAATGTGTTTACTCGACTTTGGCCCCACACTATTTGCCATGGTGACTTCTTTCTGAGGGCCAGCATTTTGTCCAGTGTGCTTACCAAAAAAAAATCTAAAAGATGTAATGTGTGCTTTTCTCCATCACTTCCCTCTTCTTCTGTAAACCCCAGCAGAATCCAAATGGAGTGATCTGTTTTATGTTAGGTATAAGCATGTTGTTTTGCTGAATACTAGTCTGCTGTTGGCCTGACATTCAGTAACCCTCCTAGAGGGTGTGACAAGTGTGGCTTATAACACTGGTCTACAATTTTTGAGAAGTCGTCTGCTTCAGAGATAAAATGTGCTATTTATTATGTATTTTGATGTGCTGAATTCAAATATGACAATTAAAACAACTGATTGGCTACTGTTTCTAAGATATTTAAGTTTTTACATTTTATGTCTATGTATATTGTGTAGATAGTAGAGTTTTAATCATAAATTGTAAACCTAGGTCTTTTCATGTGTTTATGGTTGCTTTACATGATAATATTTCACCTGTCCTGTTTATGTAAGACTTTAAAAATCAGCAAAAGGGTTATATAAATAAAATTTATTATGAAACAAAAGGCAAAAAACTATTATGTACATAATTTAGTCCTATTCAGTATCTACTCGGCGCTTCTTGGCTTGTCTCTTGTATTCATTAAATGGAGCATCTCTTGTCACTGTCCAGCAATAGTCTGCAAGCATTGATGGGCTCCATTTGCCCTGATAGCGTTTCTCCATTGTTGCAATGTCCTGGTGAAATCGCTCGCCGTGCTTGTCGCTCACTGCTCCGCAGTTCGGTGGAAAAAAATCTAGATGAGAGTGCAAAAAATGTATCTTTAGTGACATGTTGCAACCAAGGCTTTTGTATGCCTTGAGGAGGTTTTCCACCAACAACCTGTAGTTGTCTGCCTTGTTGTTTCCGAGAAAATTTATTGCCACTAACTGGAAGGCTTTCCATGCCGTCTTTTCCTTGCCACGCAGTGCATGGTCAAATGCATCATCTCGAAGAAGTTCACGAATCTGAGGACCAACAAAGACACCTTCCTTTATCTTAGCTTCACTTAACCTTGGAAATTTTCCACGGAGGTACTTGAAAGCTGCTTGTGTTTTGTCAATGGCCTTGACAAAGTTCTTCATCAGACCCAGCTTGATGTGTAAGGGTGGTAACAAAATCTTCCTTGATTCAACAAGTGGTGGATGCTGAACACTTTTCCTCCCAGGCTCCAATGAGTGTCGGAGTGGCCAATCTTTCTTGATGTAGTGGGAATCTCTTGCACGACTATCCCATTCGCAGAGAAAACAGCAGTACTTTGTGTATCCAGTCTTCAGACCAAGCAAGAGAGCAACAACCTTCAAATCGCCACAAAGCTGCCACTGATGTTGGTCATAGATTATGCACTTCAAAAGTTGTTTCATGTTGTCATAGGTTTCCTTCATATGGACTGCATGACCAACTGGAATTGATGGCAAAACATTGCCATTATGCAGTAAAACAGCTTTAAGACTCGTCTTCGATGAATCAATGAACAGTCTCCACTCATCTGGATCGTGAACGATGTTGAGGGCTGCCATCACACCATCGATGTTGTTGCAGGCTACAAGATCACCTTCCATGAAGAAGAATGGGACAAGGTCCTTTTGACGGTCACAGAACATGGAAACCCTAACATCACCTGCCAGGAGATTCCACTGCTGTAGTCTGGAGCCCAACAGCTCTGCCTTACTCTTGGGTAGTTCCAAATCCCTGACAAGGTCATTCAGTTCACCTTGTGTTATGAGGTGTGGTTCAGAGGAGGAGGATGGGAGAAAATGTGGGTCCTGTGACATTGATGGTTCAGGACCAGAAGTTTCATCCTCTTCCTCGTCTGACTCAAGTGAGAATGATTCTGGTGCATCAGGAACCGGCAGTCCTTCTCCGTGGGGTACTGGGCGTATAGCTGATGGAATGTTTGGATAATGCACAGTCCACTTTTTCTTCTTTGACACACCTTTCCCAACTGGAGGCTCCATGCAGAAGTAACAATTGCTGGTTTGATCTGTTGGCTCTCTCCAAATCATTGGCACTGCAAAAGGCATAGATTTCCTCTTCCTGTTCAACCACTGGCGAAGATTTGTTGCACAAGTGTTGCAGCATATGTGTGGGGCCCACCTCTTGTCCTGATCTCCAATTTTGCAGCCAAAATAAAGGTGATAGGCTTTCTTAACCATAGTGGTTATACTGCGCTTTTGTGATGCAAAAGTCACTTCACCACAAACATAGCAGAAGTTATCTGCACTGTTCACACAAGTACGAGGCATCTCTGCTCACTTTGGCTAAACAGAAATGTGTCCCTTTGCAAAATCAAACACTGACAAATAAGAGAGCACGACACTGTATGATTTCTAGAGCTGATATAGGGCAATTTGTTAAGCAGAGTGATGTAAGCTTCGTTATGATTGCATCATCCATGCCTTCTAGGAATAATATGATGCAATTCATATCATGTATGATGCAATACCAGCTTCAGATTGCATCAGTCATTGTTTTGCCTAAAAAGCAAGTACTGTCCAAACCCAGTCATAGATTTATTCATAGATCCAGTCAAAGATGTATTTTAGTCATTTCTGGTTTAAATTGAGATCCCTTCCCTTTATAACTCACTTATCCTCCGCCATTCCCAAGTCAAGGGTCGTATATACTGACCCAATAGCATATCTTGAAAACTAGAGCCAATCAACAATTTAAAGCATCATTTTTGTTCTCAGTGACCCAGAATTAATAAAGTTTGACTACATTTATTTCAGAAGCATTTTGGCTGTAGAGCAGTGTAATACTTAAAGGCTAGGTGTAAAGACTGCTAAAAGTCAGAGCATGAAAATTATACTAGATACCTACCAGTCAGAATATCTACTCTACTAGCCAGTGGCTGATAGGTAAAATAAGACCCCGCTTTCTGTGGGCAACACACTGATGAACAGCCCAGCTGTCCTTTCCCTATGGCTGTTGGGAAGGGAGAGGGTGCTGGTAATTCTACTAGAATGCTGCGCCTGGCCCCTGATCGGGCCATCATCTTTCATGCCAGCATCAAGTTAGTACGTGTCTCATAAATTTTGAAGGACTCTTCCCCAGTTATCCACCCTTCTCAATAAAGTAAAATAACCTTTTCGAGTTATGTTATAAATGGTAGAAGAAGGCAGAGCTGTAAACATGGCAGCCCATATTAATATCTAAGAAATGAACTGCTGATTCTGAGCAAAGCACATAAATAATACTAATCTAGGCTCAGTGAAGATGGCTGTTAGTTTTCATTTGGCAGGATGAGTGTAATTTATTGTTCTCCTTTAGCTCGTCAGACTATCTCCAACTGGATATTTTTGGAAAGCACCAGTAGTAAGTATTTATTGGTGTTTGTCTGTTCTTTTAGTTGTGTTGGCTGCATTTTGAGTCTTGATTGGACCAGAGAAAACATTTCCCTCCAAGGTCTCTCAGACGTAACCTAGTATGTTTTACTGAGGCCAATAGGTGTTATCTCTCTACATCAGTAAGGCAAGTGGCAGTCAATCATATGATGAGGTTTTTATGTACTCCAGCTCTTTCCATGCCTCTTGTTCCTTCCCAGTTATTTCCTGTCTCATGTCAAGGCAGCTCATGGTGGGTCTCAGTCACCATCTTGTTTTCTCTTAGTATTACTTTCTCCAAGTTCCAGCACCATGGAGAGAGAGAGGAATGAAACATGCTCAGTGCAGCAAAACTCTTCCTTTTCATCATGGAATCCTTTGGTTCCTTCTGCAGTCATTTATTACATCCACTATCAGGATCAAAGAAGCAGCACATATAGCTATACTGAGTAGTCATTTCTGGCAGACCTATCCCAAATGCAAATCATGAGGCAAACATCCTTCCAGGTACCTTAAAAACCAGCATTAGTCTGTCTGTAAATCTGTAGTATTTCTGAGGCATGAAGAACTTTGGTATCTAAGCACCAAGAATTAATGACAAGAAGAATTCCTTTATTCATAAAGTATGACAGCCCTGGGCCACTGATGTCCATTGTCTGGGTTAGTCAGGTTTAAATTGTTCACATGACTTTATGGGTTGGTACACCACATAATCTCCCATCCTGAAACTGATCCACAGCTGGCCAGGGAGTGGGCTCCGTGCATATTTGCTTCCTCTGCCACCCCAAGAAACTTAGATGCAAACTCAGGGCTTGTCTACACTACAAAATTAGGTCGGATTTATAGAAGCCGGATTTATAGAAGCCGGTTTTATGCAGCCGACTGTGTGTGTCCCCACATAAAATGCTCTAAGTGCATGAAGTCGGCGGACCGCGTCCACAGTACCGAGGCTAGCGTCGACTTCCGGCGCATTGCACTATGGCTGCCTATGGGTACCTATCCCACAGTTCCCGGAGTCTCCGGCGCCCATTGGAATTATGGGTTGAGATCGCAATGTCCGAATGATGCAAAGCAGTGCCGCGGGGGGTTCTGGGTACATTGCGTCACGCACCTCCCCCGCCGTCACAGCAACGGCAGACAATAGATTCGCGCCTTTTTACCTGGGTTACCTGTGCAGACAACATACCACGCCAAGCATGGAGCCCGCTCAGCTCAGCTCACCGTCACCATATGTCTTCCGGGTGCCGGCAAACGTGGGACTGCATTGCTAAACAGCAGCAGCAGATTACTGCCTTTTGGCGGTAGACGGTGCAGCATGAGTAGTAGCCTTCATCGGCGCTCGGGATGCTGGTAGCTGTGGGGCTGGCAGCCGTAGGGCTGCATTGCACCAGCCCCTTGCCTTTTGGCAGTAGATAGTTTATTACGACTGGTAACCGTCCTGTCAGTATTGTCTGCTGAGCATCCAGAAGAGGCCGAGGGCAATCTGGGTGCTCAGCAGATCTGAAAGAAGAGCTTTCCTCAGGTCTGAAAGCAAGTAAATTTAGAGGTTGCCTGAAATGCTCATAGATTATTGTAGCCTGAGCGCCTTTACCGAGCCTTCTGGCTACTGTACAGCAGCAACCCCTTGCCTTTAACCGTCCTCGTTGGACAATGATGGTTACCAGTCGTAGTATACTATTTGCTGCCAAGTATTGTCTGCTAAGCACCCAGAAAAGGCCGAGGGCGATCTGGGTGCTGGCAGACATGTGGCTGGCACACGTGGGGCTACATTGCTACACAGCAGCAACCCCTTGCCTTTAACCGTCCTCGTTGGACAATGATGGTTACCAGTCGTAGTATACTATTTGCTGCCAAGTATTGGCTGCCAAGCACCCAGAAAATGCCGAGGGCTATCAGTCATGCTGCACTGTCGTCTTAAGATGTAAAAAATAGATTTGTGTTTTATTCATTTCCTTCCCCCCTCCCTCCGTCAAATCAACGGCCCGCTAAACCCAGTCTTAGGAGTTCAATCTCTGGGGGGGGGGGCATTCTGTGTGACAGTTGTTTGTATTTCTCCCTGATGCACAGCCACCTTTCTTGATTTTAATTCCCTGTACCTGTACGCCATGTCGTCAGTCGCCCGCCCCTCCCTCCCTCCCTCCCTCCCTCCCTTCCTTCTTCCCCTGGTCTTTAGATACTAGTTTCGCGCCTTTTTTCAGACCAGACGCCATAGCTAGCACTGGGATCATGGAGCCCGCTCAGATCACCGCGGCAATTATGAGCACTATGAACACCACGCGCATTGTCCTGGAGTATATGCAGAGCCTGGACATGCCAAAGCAAAACCAGGAGGACCAGCTGAGGAGGAGGAGGCGATTGCAGCGCGGCGACGATAGTGATGAGGAAATTGACATGGACCTCTCACAAGGCACAGGCCCCAGCAATGTGGAAATCATGGTGTTACTGGGGCAGGTTCATGCCATGGAACGCCGATTCTGGGCCCGGGAAACAAGCACAGACTGGTGGGACCGCATCGTGTTGCAGGTCTGGGACGATGCCCAGTGGCTGCGAAACTTTCGCATGCGTAAGGGCACTTTCATGGAACTTTGTGACTTGCTTTCCCCTGCCCTGAAGCGCCAGAATACCAAGATGAGAGCAGCCCTCACAGTTGAGAAGCGAGTGGCAATAGCCCTGTGGAAGCTTGCAACGCCAGACAGCTACCGGTCAGTCGGGAATCAATTTGGAGTGGGCAAATCTACTGTGGGGGCTGCTGTGATCCAAGTTGCCAGGGCAATGAGAGGCCTGGTGATATCAAGGGTAGTGACTCTGGGAAACGTGCAGGACATAGTGGATGGCTTTGCTGCAATGGGATTCCCAAACTGTGGTGGGGCGATAGACGGAACCCATATCCCTATCTTGGCACCGGCGCACCAAGCCACCGAGTACATAAACCGCAAGGGGTACTTTTCAATGCTGCTGCAAGCCCTGGTGGATCACAAGGGACGTTTCACCGACATCAACGTGGGCTGGCCGGGAAGGGTACATGATGCTCGCGTCTTCAGGCACTCTCTTCTGTTTCGAAAGCTGGAGGAAGGGACTTTCTTCCCGGACCAGAAAATAACCATTGGGGATGTTGAAATGCCTATCGTGATCCTTGGGGACCCAGCCTACCCCTTAATGCCATGGCTCATGAAGCCATACACAGGCAGCCTGGACAGGAGTCAGGACCTGTTCAACTACAGGCTGAGCAAGTGCCGAATGGTGGTGGAATGTGCATTTGGGCGTTTAAAAGCGCGCTGGCGCAGCTTACTGACTCGCTGTGACCTCAGCGAAAAGAATATCCCCATTGTTATTGCTACTTGCTGTGCGCTCCACAATATCTGTGAGAGTAAGGGGGAGACATTTATGGCGGGGTGGGAGGTAGAGGCAAATCGCCTGGCCGCTGATTACGCGCAGCCAGACACCAGGTCGGTTAGAGCAGCACAGCAGGGCGCGGTGCGCATCAGAGAGGCTTTGAAAACTAGTTTTGTGACTGGGCAGGATATGGTGTGAAACTTCTGTTTGTTTCTCCTTGATGAAATCGCAGCCCCCCCCCACGCACCCGGTTAACTCTACTACCCTGTAAACCAAGCACCCCAACCTCCCCTACCCTCCCCTCTTCAAGCACCACTTGCAGAGGCAATAAAGTCATTGTTACTTCACATTCATGCATTCTTTATTAATTGAGCACACAACTAGGGGGATAATTGCAAAGGTAGCCCGGGATGGGTGGGGGAGGAGGGAAGGAAAAGGACACACTGCACTTTAAAACTTTAAAACTTATTGCTGTGGAAATCATCTAGGGTGGAGTGATTGGGTGGCCGGAGGCCCCCCCACCGTGTTCTTGGGCGTCTGGGTGAGGAGGCAATGGGACTTGGGGAGGAGGGCTGGTGGTTACAGAGGGGCTGTAGCGGCGGTCTCTGCTCCTGCTGTTGGTTACAGAGGGGCTGTAGCGGCGGTCTCTGCTCCTGCTGACAGAGGGGCTGTAGCGGCGGTCTCTGCTCCTGCTGTTGGTTACAGAGGGGCTGTAGCGGCGGTCTCTGCTCCTGCTGCCTTTCCTGCAGCTCAACCATACGCAGGAGCATATCACTTTGATGCTCCAGCAGCCGGAGCATCGACTCTTGCTTTCTGAGTACAAGCTGACGCCACTTCTCCTCTTCAGCCCGCGTTTCAGCACGCAAACTCTGCTCTTCAGCCCGCCACCTCTCCTCTCGCTCATATTGGGCTTTTTTAAAATCAGTCATTGACTGCCTCCACGCATTCTGCTGTGCTCTGTCAGCGTGGGAGGCAGTCTGTAGTTCAGTGAACATTTCGTCACGTGTCCTTCGCTTCCTTCTTCGAATATTCACTAGCCTCTGCGAAGGAGAAACATTTGCAGCTGGTGGAGGAGAAGGGAGAGTTGTTTAAAAAAGATACATTTTTGAGAACAATGGGTACACTCTTTCACGTTAGATTTTGCTGTTCACATCACACAGCACATGTGCTTTCGTTACAAGGTCGCATTTTTCCTCTTATATTGAGGGACTGCCGGTTTGGTGTGAGAGATCACTCACGCAGTGCCAGGCCACAGATTTCAGCTTGCAGGCAGCCATGGTAAGACACAGTCTTTGGGCTTTTTTAACCTTGTTAACAAGTGGGGATGGTTTAAAACAGTACTGCTCTCATTAACCATACCAAGCACCCGTTGGGTTGGCCATTTAAAATGGGTTTGCAATGTAAAAGGAGGGGCTGCGGTTTCAGGTTTAACATGCAGCACAAACCCAACTAACTCCCCTCCCCCACACACCCAATTCTCTGGGATGGTCACTTCACCCCTCCCCCCCACCGCGTGGTTAGCAGCGGGGAATATTTCTGTTCAGCAGAGCAGGAAGGGGCACCTCTGAATGTCCCCTTAATAAAATCGCCCCATTTCAATCATTAAACACGCTTGTTTTTAAACCATGTGTAATATTTACAAAGGTACACTCACCAGAGGTCCCCTGTGTGCCCACAGGGTCTTGGGTGAGTTCGGGGGTTACTGGTACCAGGTCCAGGGTGACAAACATATCCTGGCTGTTGGGGAAACTGGTTTCTCCGCTTCCTTGCTGCTGTGAGCTATCTATGATGTTCTCTCCATCCTCATCTTCCTCGTCCGCCGAACCCGCTTCCCTGTCTCCAGTGAGGGACTCATAGCACACGCTTGGGCTACTGGTGGCTGCACCCCCTAGAATGGCATGCAGCTCCTCGTAGTAGCGGCATGTTTGCGGCTCAGCCCCGGACCTTCCGTTTGCGTCTCTGGCTTTGTTGTAGGCTTGCCTTAGCTCCTTAATTTTCACGCGGCACTGCTGTGCGTCCCTGTTATGGCCTCTGTCCTTCATGGCCTTGGAGATCTTTTCTAATGTTTTGCCATTTCTTTTACTGTTTCGGAGTTCGGCCAGCACTGCTTCATCTCCCCAGATGGCGATCAGATCCCGTACCTCCCGTTCGGTCCAGGCTGGAGCTCTTTTGCGATCCTGAGACTGGGACTGGGACTCCATCACGGTTACCTGTGCTGATGAGCTCTGCATGGTCACCTGTGCTCTCCACACTGAGCAAACAGGAAATGAAATTCAAACGTTCGCGGGGCTTTTCCTGTCTACCTGGCCAGTGCATCTGAGATGAGAGTGCTGTCCAGAGCGGTCACAATGAAGCACTGTGGGATAGCTCCCGGAGGCCACTAATGTCGAATTCCGTCCTCACTACCCAATTCCGACCCCCATAAGGCCGATTTTATCGCTAATCCCCTCGTCGAGGTGGTGTAAAGAAACCGGTTTAAAGGGCCCTTTAAGTCGAAAGAAAGGGCTTCGTCGTGTAAACGTGTCCAGGCTTAAGTCGACTTAACGCAGCTAAAGTCGACCTAAACTCGTAGTGTAGACCAGGCCTCACTGTAAAGGATTCTATTTCTTTCTCTCTTCAGAATCTCTGTCAACGGAAAGGGCAAATTTGCTCAGAGTCAGTACAGAAACCCCAAATCCCTCTAGAAGTGTTTCCTTTTAGAATATGAATAATTTATTAATCCAAAAGCCCCGAAGAAAAGAGATCCTCAAGTAATGACAGCCTGACTTACCCTTGGATTCAACTATGCTTCTAATGCATCCACTAGACGGGAAAGAGAGGGCGGTACAGTTAGAAAAAATGTTGAGTTTGGGGCAGGTCAATTTTCAACGCATGTCATAGCAGCTATTGAATGGATGTCTGAAATCCAAAGGAATTTGGAGGGTTCTGTCAAATGTCTTTGCCATCAGTAACCTCAGTAACACAGCCCACTGTTGACTGTATCAAGTCCTCTTGGAATCAGGGCCTCTAATGCAGGAAACTCTGTTATGACTCTCAAAGCCCCTAGATCTGGCCAATGGGATGACTTTGTTAGAGCTGAGAATGACCGTATTCCTTTTCAGAGACTCCAGGCTTTTCAGGAAATTGCTACAAACAAGCTGGCTCTTTCTGTGCAAAGCAAAAGACATGTGGAGGTCTCTGAATTCCCTCCTGCAGCAAAAGTGGCCATTTCTCACATTCTTCTCTTAAAGAATGAGAGGGGTAGCTGTGTTAGTCTGTATCCACAAAAACAACAAGGAGTCCGGTGGCACCTTAAAGACTAACAGAGCCCAAATAAATCTGTTAGTCTTTAAGGTGCCCCCGGGCTCCTCATTGTTCTCCTAAAGAATGGTATCCCGAGAATGAGACTCCTACTGTTTTGTGATTCCCAAAATTATTAGAGTGGGTTAGCAAGGCTCAATATTGCACTTGAAATGGTAAAATCAGTGAAATCACTAAAATTTGGGATGGAGACATTCTGCACTACCTTGAAGGCTACATGCCTGAGAAAACCACCTACCACCTATTGGTTTGAAGGCTTCTTGTCTCTACATACCAGTTGCCCAGGATCACCATCCTTCCTAAGCAACTAAATTACAGAGAAAACAAGTTACTGTATTTTCTTACTGGCTAATTCTTCTTCTTCTTCTATGCTTCTGTAGCTTCAGAAAAGCCACCTAAGGGGTCTTGTTTGCTGAAACACTCACAGAGGCTGCTTTCTATAAGGCAAGGTAGACATGATAGGCATATCGCTTTAGGATTTTTTGGCAGCCATAATAGGAGGACCAAGATGAAGGAGAGGGGTGCAAAATGCTCTTCTTGCGATTAGCTACCATGTGTAAATATATTGACAAGTAGGGAGAAATGTTTGCTCATTTTATTGTTAAGAAAAATAGTTTCCTTATGCGCTTGATCTATCACCCTGCGTTCGATGAAAGGAGAGCTACCCAGGAGATATGTGGAAGATTCTATATAGCATAATGATGGCATCATCTCCTTGGCTTCCTTCCTGACAGAAACCATTAGCTGCAGTGGATTAGCTGCTGTCTGAGTGGAAGTTGTTCTGACAAAGATGATCATGTAGGGAGTGAGCTGCAATTTTATATTTGGAGAGAGGTCAGAAAATGAATGCATCATGGGATTTGCCGTGAGGGAACAAATCATGGTTTGTCAAAAGCAGCTTTCCTCGTGTGGTCAGGGAAAACTTAAATGACAATAAAACATGCAATAAAGACATATAATTAATCTGTCTGAAGTGTTTACCATTCCTTGTACCTACCCAAACATATAACAATACTTTTTTTTTCTTATGCTCCTATCCTAGAATCTCAAAAATTGAAAATATAGGCAGAACTTTCAGGATTCCAAACAGTTGTCTAGAAATAGAGATTGTGCTGGCATGATCTTCCTAAACTTAGTCAGTTTAAAAAACATGATTTCAGTCTTTTAAAGATAATTAGACTGAACTACTATTAATTCAGAAATTCATTCAGAAATATGGCCAAGTATAAGAAGAAGTGTAGATACTAACTCACCATACTTTAAAAATCTTTGAGAATGGGGAATGGAAATGAGAATTTAGTCTTTGAGGGCTGTTGATTTCAGTTTTTTATGTATTCAGCAAAGGTACTTTTTAGCAGGGCCGGCTCCAGCATTTCTGCGGCCCCAAGCACAAAAAAAAAAGCCGCGATCGCGATCGGCGGCTGCAATTGGGGAAAAGAAAAAAAAAAAGCCGTGATCGGCGGCGGCAGTTCAGCGGCAGGTCCTTCGCTCCTAGAGGGAGTGAGGGACCTGCCGCCCCCTCCCTTGGCCGCCACAAGCACCTGCTTGTTAAGCTGGTGCCTGGAGCCGGCCCTGCTTTTTAGTGTAAAATTGAGTTAGTTTGGAGAAAGAATTTCGGGGAAGAAAACTCTTTTTGTCAATTTATGTGACAAGGAAGTGAAACAAAACACTCAGCATGTACTACAAAGTTTTGTATTGCTTTGTAAAAATTATAGAGATCAAAATGAACCCGTTTTCTTTGTGTTTTAAGTGCAGGCAAATCAAGAAGCTCATCTGTGTTCCAGAGTAGATTTTTTTTTTTTTTCTCCTGTTGGAAGAAGCAGCAATTAGCATCAGAGATATTTAATACCAGGCAGACCTACTATGTTAAAGGAACACATTGTTTTGGATTTCTGAAGTTAATTCCTTCTTCTAGCTTCTGGGATTAGTAGTAAACTTTGAAGTATCAAAAAAAATATATTTTTTTACATTACAGTTTGTACTAAGAATGTCACTGTGGAGACTCAGAAGTCACATGTTGAAGACAAGAGCTATATTTACACATTTCCAATAGCACTTCAGGGTCTCATCCTCACTAGGGTGTACTACCATGTTTGCTGAAGCAGTTTTAAACTATGTTCTGCTGGTCATTGTGGATGGGGCATAACCATGTTTAAATAGTGTTTTTAAAAATGTGTTCTAAAGCTGGTTGAATTTAACTGTATTATCCTTTAGCAGAATTAAACTGACTTAAACCTGACTGAACATATACATTTTGTCCCTTAGTGTAGACAGGCTTAATTTAAACTGAAAGCTTGATAACCTGTGTGTGCCTGAAAAACTGCAATATGTAAACAGAGTCCTCAAATGTCACCTAGATTTTTCTGTTTTACAGTAATGAATGTGTTGGATGGGATTTGCATCTCTGAACAATAAGTTACATACTTTAAAATCTCCTTGAAATCAATTTCTGGTGATCACACATGCAGATTGAAAACCATGGCTTCAAGATTTACATTCTGCAAATAAAATTTACGTTCCCTGAAAGGCAAAGAATGCTGTCATTTCATGCTTCCTAACCTTCATTGTCTATTTTCCTTTGGTACACACAAGCACACGTGTGCGCACACACACACAGACATGCACATTATAGAGGAATAGCTTTCTGCTCTGTCGACTTTGTTTTATAAAAGCCCTGTTTTCTTTATTGCCTTTATCTATTACATCTGTAAAATTTATTTAAGCAATGACAAATCTCTCTTTTGGGCCCAGAGTCTAAGAGAATAACTACTGTCAGGCTGTTGGAAAGAGATTTGTTGGATATGACTGTTCATTAAATTGCAAGGAGCTGTGGGTGAGGCTAACTGTCTGGAGCTGCTGTGGGTAGGTGGGTTGTGGGCTGTACTTAGTGCATATACATCAGGTGAGAGACAAATGCACCTCAACAGTCTTTTTGTTTTGTTAAACTAAAATAGGTTTTTATTTTGGAAAGATCAGCAAAAATGTTCTCATTCCTCTAACTTGTATGTTACTCGCTTTATGGAGCATCCATTAAAACATAGCACTCACATTGAATGCTTTATCCCTCAGCTGAAAATTGATAAGAGAAGCTTCCTTCTTGATGTGTGGTTTTTTTTTTTAACACTCTTATTTCTCTTTAAAAACACACACACGCAAAACAACATCATAATGAATGTAGTACTTGTGAATAGTGATTGACAGTGCTGGAAACTGGAATCCACTATATACCTTCAGAACAAATACAGTTAAGGCTACACCACTGCAAGCCTCTTCACTCTGCCTCCAATGTGCCTCAGCCACTCTAGTGATGAGAGAGCTGTTCAGTCTCTACTCCACCTAACTGCTGATTTCCAGTATCTTTTAAAATGTATATAAAAGTAAGAAGATGGAGTTTAGTCTTAAAGGACTAGAAACGTGATCTATCATGGGGCATTTAGTTGTTGTTTTGGGACAGAATAACAGAATAGGTATAAACGTAAAAACTGTTTATATTTACAATAATTACATCAGTAATTAGAAAGGCCTTCCTTATTCCGATTTCTGTTATGCTTCTTTTAAAAAGGCTAGGGCTTCATTGACCGTGGTCAGTTTATTCGGATGTTTTTCTAAATAATTGTTAAATTCTGTGTTTGGCACTGTCTGAAAACACATTATTGGATGTATTATACAATATGAATTCTTTTCATTCTTCAGGGTGTAAATTAGGCAAGATGAAAGGGGGGAATCCTTAATTTGAAACAAGTACGCAATATTCTCTTGTTTTGTATGAGAAGCTCTGTTGGGCTGAATGACAGCTGAAAGGGCAAGCTGCTGTATCGAGAGGAGTTAGCAGAAAGAAACTGCTGTTCTCTCAACTAGCACCTCTCCAGAAAGCTCACTGAGTAGTTTACTGGTTCCATTCACATTTTGAAGTCAGTACCCTAACATACGTGGATGAAATGTCCTTCAGTGGCTTTGTACTGGTATTCAGGTTTAAGAAAGTAAGTAAATATTCATGTACTGCTATCAAGTTCTATTTTAGAATTTAAAATGACATAATCCTTTCCTAAAGTCTGGAGATTTTACGGTAGAATCATCTAATGCTACAGTTAAGATAAAAATGAGCCATTCTGTTTCTTCTATTTCTTCAGCATCCAGCAGAATTGATTCATAGAATTACTTCATCTGATTTCTGTCCTTATGATCAAGAGTTCCATTCGTACCAGAACAACCCTTTTTTATTATTATTTTTGGAGTTCCAGCTCTAAATTTGATGAGAAGAAAAGAAAGTATATTTCCAATTTTTCATTTACAGATGAATCCTCCCCAGCATTAGAAATTAGAGTTTTGTAAAGGAAGACTGAAATCCTTACAGAAAAGGGGGTCACATACAGGTTTTAACTGTGGTGCATCATGACTACAGCCTGTTGGTAATAAGATTTGTACATACAGCTAGAGTGACAGACTGGTACTCAAAAATAATGAATATTAGTGCATAATGTGCTTAAACTACAAATTCAGTTACTTCCATATAAGAGTTGAAAGTGTTTAATCTGAAAAAGACATCTAGACCTTCATGAAGAATGTTAGAAGGAAATAACAACACCATCAAATCATTCCTAAACTGTTTTTTCCCACATCATTTTGAGCAAAGGATAGAATCGAACTTAAAATGCACAAGTCTTAACAGAAAAAAATATCCTTTTGTCTGTTGTTTACCTAGCATAATGTGACATGCATTTGCTTTTTTAGTCATATTCTATTTTTAGTCTCTACAGGGTTTTTTTTTGGTGTGTTAGGTATATTCTGTTAAACATTCAGTATTTTTATAGCAAGTCAGTGTAGCTGATTGAAAGCTTATAGTCTTTATTTGTGTGCATGGTTAGTGTATGGAATGTGCTGTGTAATAAATGGAGACTTATCAGAAGAAATGTCTGACTGTTTATATTACCATCCCTTCATGAGAGGATGTATCTAAGAGATTATTTTTACTGACTATTATTAGCAATTAAGAATGTGTTACTTTCCTGGCCATTGTTCCACAGATCAGAGTCAATAAACTCTGAGCTGCTCATAATAGCCTTCTTTCTCATTGAAGCCTTGGACTTGCCCTAACTTCATCCGAGCAGAGAAAAAAAGATAATAATGTGAACAATCGGAGCTGTGGAGTTTGACTTAGGCCTAACGTTAGGAGGCTGTAAAAACTGTCAAGGAGCTTGATTGATTGGCTCTCACGCTGCAGTCCCCTGTGCAAAGCAATAATGTTCCTGCCTCAACTGAGAGGACTTGATGTGCCACCTGGGGTCATAGCTTATCAGCCTGAGGGGCCAGTGTTTCAGATGAGGCCAAAGTTCAGCCAATAATTTATACAGAAATTTGTGCATAGATTCTCAAGTAAGGCAAGTTTTATCTTGACTTTGTTTGTCTGACCAAGGTGAGAATTAAGTCATGGCTGAGAGTTCAGCCTCTTTCTGCTCTTGCTGAAGACAGGCAAGTTTTCATTAATGCTGAAACATGCTTCTATCATAGTGTCAGTGACATTTTCACAGGAGAGAGAGCGAGAGAAATGTAGGGTCATCTGGGCAAAGCTTCCCAGCTCACATGGTCTGTGGAGTTTTTCAGCTGATTATATTAGGGCTACTAACACATAAACTATAAAATTCTGCTGAAATTTTGGGTATGATTGTCCTGTGCTCAGTGTCTAACACAGTTTTGTTTCTAAATCTATGAAAGTCAAAGGTGGATCAGCTTTACAAGCAGAGTAAGACTGTAGTAGCTGTATGGATCACAACAGGTCAAGGAAAGCTAGCCTGTCTCTTACTAATAAATGGAGAAATTGGGATACTCTGCACAAAGGGGAGTGTTAAGAAAACTGTCCATGCAATCACAGTCAAAAGAAGAGATAGCTACCTCGAAGTGTACTGATCACTAAGGGGAAATCGTTTTTCTGGTAGCTTCCCACTGCATTCCATCAATATTGATGAACAACTGGGATAAGCCAACTGGTTAATCAGAGAGTACCAGTTTCACCCACTTGTGGGGTAATTTAAAGAAAAAAGTTGAACTGGATTATGACACCTACTGAGGTTGGTCAGTCAATAACTAGCTAACTTTTGTTCTGCCCCAGCAAAATGCCTACTTTGCTTCAGTAAATGCTAACAAAGGCCCTTTTTGCCTTTCCTCTGCTCAAGGAGAACACTATTAGTCACACTTCATTAGGCTTGTTTACAGAAAAGAGCTGGTCTCTAAGCATGTTATTGAAATACTTGTAAGTGTGTTGGGCTTCTTTTCCCCTACTAAAAGACAAGAATTTTGGAATGTGGACAGCAGGGGAGGGTGGCAAGAAAACCACTATTATTTTCTAGAAAAACTGGTTTGTCAGAGGGGAACTGTAAAGATTATTTAGCATTTAACTATCTTTATTTTTTCCTAGAGCCCTTCTTGAGACCTTGGTTACTGGATTCATGGTAGTCCGTAATATTTAGTTTGTGTGGGTGTGTTTTTTTTTAGTTGTTTGTTTGCTTGTTTTTTTTTTTTTTTTTTGGTAGTCTAGAACGTGGAGAAATAGATTTCAGGCAAAGCTTTTGTGTGGTGTTCAACTGCTGGCTGTTGCATCATTAGGCTTGCAATAACTGCTTCAAATTCCAAACTGAGCTGGTGGTTGTAAGGAATTTTACATAAGGGATGTCCTCAAATTCACAAGCCTCCCACTCCCCTTTTTCTAGATAGTCCAGGAGATGGAACAGATCAAGCTTAGTAGGTTCTTGGTGAGAGATGTTTATCTTGTACTAATCTGAATTAATAAATCTGAAGAGGGTGTGGGGGAGTGGTGTTGGGGGAGTAAAACAGCAAACTGGAAGATGAGTAACCTTAATAATTTCCAGTTACAATGATTCGCAGTGTTAGGAGGCTAACACTGTGAATCATTGTAATACTGGAACCATTGTAACTGGAAATTATTAAGGTAATTCTAGTGTACATTTTATTGTTGACTGTTCTTAGCTAGAGTTCATCATTTCCTAGCTTTGGTTATTTTACTGTGACATTTCATTATGTGATGTTACTGCCTGAAGCGCTTGAAAGATTTCACCCACACAGACATGTAAGATGTGGGCCAAAGCCTCATGACAAATAAAAATAGGGAACTGGTCTTTTATTAACTGTAATAGGAACTCCTTAGAGACTCATGTAAAAGAAATCCCATACAAACTCTATCCCCGTTTGTCTTGAGAGCATCTGGGTCAGGTGTTTTTCCCCATTACTTACCCTTTCCCCAGACTGAGGACAATGAAGCCTTTAAACGATATGTGAAACTTAATGCAGACACACACGCTGGTAGAATGCAGTTCAGTGACTTTCAGTATTTTCAGCTGCTGTTTTAAATTCCAGTGAGTGAAATAATAGAGAAGTGATCATGTCTAGTAACTGCTGTTGGCCTTTGTAAAGAATGGCTTGTTAGGAGGCTTTATGATTTAGTGAAGCCACAGCTGGCTGCAAACAGAGCTACAGAATGTGTTCTCTCGGGCCTGGTATCTAGAGATGAAAAGGCTCCAAAGCTGGCACAAAAGCAAATAAACGTTTTGACTTTAAATAAAGCATCATAATTTATATCAGGCTCTGTTTTTTGGTCCCAACGAGATACATGGATCAGCAGCAGCTTTTTGAGGTTGAGCTGAACTGTCAGCCTGTTCCCACTGTATTTTGGTATCTGCAGTCCACAGATTTGGTTTTTGTGGGGGTTTTGTTTGTTTGTATCCTTACTCCTGTCTTCCCCCCCCAAACTCCGCTTCCTTCACTCCTGTTCCCTGCTGGCTTATGTTTCATTAATTGTTCCACACTTTCGACAAATAATTGTGCCAGTGTTCACACATGGCAACCCTTTATCACCATAGATAGCAATAGGGGACTAATCACTGATGACACTTGAAGGTTTATTGTTGTTTGGTGTTTTTTTGCATTTACACTTCCAGTGCGTTTTTCCTACAGAGGCACAACTTAGAGCCAGAAAATAAAGTTCTGTTGATGTGTGTTAATGCTAGCTAGCTATTTGTTTATTTATTTATTACTATGAGCTCTTTTGGCAATTTTTTTTTAAATAATGAGCTTCCCTATTTCTTCAGCTGTTTCTTAATAGTTTACTGCTGAAAACAGCACTATTGTGATCTGACATCTGAGAGAGAATAGGAAGGAGGCAGAATTGTTAAAGGACTCCTGAGTGCCTGACAGTGTGTGTCTTACATTATTTTGATTTAAACACTATTGCTATTTTTCCTCTAATCTTGTTTTGCTTTTCTGTTTACTTGGTTTTTAAGGTGAAAGAGTTTGAGGGAGGAGTAACTAGCTGAAGAGCTCCTGTAATTAATATAGACTGCAGGAAGTGAGTGTGACAGATGAGTTGAAAGGCCTTGCATTCTGTTGCTTATCTCAAGTGACATGTGGTGCTGGGAGTATAAGCAAAGACAGTGGATTTTTTTTCTTTCCTCTGTACTATAATGCAGAAGACTGGCCATGTGTTCCACAAAGCAATAACATCGTGTGGAAAGCCGTTGACCAAAATAACTCTCCTTGAGAAACGAGTGGTATATTTGGGAGATTACAAAAGAGCGTTTCCTTTTCTATATCAAAATTGTTACCATATGACTTTTTTTTAATGTTAGAGAATATGAATAACAAATTGTGATTACTGTAGTTAAAGAACAAAAAGTACTGCTGGAGAAAAAATAATTAACTTTTTTTCTGAAACAGATTTGATCCTGTTCAGAATATGCAGATATTAAAAGATTTTTCAACTAACTATATTTCAGTTGGCACCGAAACCTTATGTCTGCAGCTTTGTTTTCAAACTTTAGAAGAACAGTGAAGTGGGTCAGTTGCTCTGACCAAGGAAAAGATAGAGATTAAAAACAATAAATCTCAAGTTGTACTCTGGAGGTCAGATAATAGTAGTTAGTTTACAGTGATGTTAATTGCACTTTTCCCTGTAAACTATGCAAAGGGCGGACTAATGTTTGTAAACAAATGCAAGAGCGTAGCAGCAATTGATCAAAATCTTTCCTAATTCTGGGAAGATCTAACCATTTTCAGGTCAGTTTGACAGAAGAAAGAACTATCTATGTTGGTGGCTGTGGCTTCATAGTTTTGGAAACCATTCTTCCAAGTGGCTCATATTTTCGTGGAGTTATTCAGTTTGCATTAAGTCTACCAGTCATTTTGGGCCAATCTGCAGTGCCTGTTGCGGGTAACTCTCACTCTTCATTAAGTCTTTTGCTGCCTAAGAAAAGAATGCAGGATTTTGCCCTTAATTAACTGATAATGCAGAAGTTCCTAATTATCTACTCACATGTAGATGGTGGAAATAGAATAATAGAGTTCACTTATACTTTAAGCAAGGCATATTTTAAAAATTATTTAACGGAAACCTACAGTGAAAATATAATACAGAAAAGTCGATAAGGTATACTAGGGCTTGGCTTTTACACTGTACTAGCTTCTAAAACTACACTAACATTAGCATTTAGGTGGATGCTTTGTGCACACAGACATTACCATTTCATATCACCCTTAGCAACAAGCCTTTCTAACATGCTGTTGTATTTTATTCTAGAGCTGGGAAAGGATAATGTTACTAGGGAGGCAAGAAAAAGAAAAGCAGCAAGAGCTTCTTTTGGCTGACCAGTCAACTGAATATTGACCAACTGTCTTCATGAGAAAGAAATAGATGGTGGTGAATAAGCTAGAGTCTAGTTTTCCAAGAAGCTCAACGATTTTCCCAAATCAATACAGCTCATCAGGCTTCAGAACAAAGGCTGCAGGGGATGTGACAGTGATGGAAGTGGCTGTGTGTTCTTTTGTGAATTAAAGCATGCGGGCCCATGGGGAAACGGGCTTTCTTCAGTTATGGTTTTCAATGCTTGTTCTGTGCGCTTTGGGAGAAATCTTTAGTTTTTTGTGAGTTTTTTTTTACATGGCATAAAAAGGTTGTCTTCTTGATGGCCAGAAACAATAGCTACAAGAAATAATCTTTGTTGTGTAAATGTTGCAACTAGCCAAATGAATAACAAATCATTTCAAGTCAAGATGCTTGTTGTTTTAAGTAACTTGTGGTGATGACTTCATAGTTAAGGGAGAAATAAAAAAGGCACAGTATTTGGATTAAACACCTGGCAAATGTAAACTGACATTATTTAAAACCTACTGGAAATCACATGAAAATGAATTGAGTCTGGTACCTTGTTGATGAGGCTATAAATTAATGTGGATAGAGTAATGCCAATCTACCCTAGCCATCGACAGGGCAACACTATCTAAACCAGAAATGTTTAGTCCTTCTTCAGACCTTTAATCTTTAAGATCACTGTGCTTTCATAAAGTAGTACATTAACACTAGAGTGATGTGTTTCAAAGGTTTATGACTGTAGCAGCAGCGCACTAAGGCATAAAGTGTTTCATTACGGTTCTCTTTGTTAATGCTGCCCTATCTCCTCTGCTCCATTGCTGTACATTTGTTCAGATAAAGCCCAATGTTCAGGGTGACTAATCACAGATCTGTGTTCCAGATGGTTTGATTACAGGATGTGAGTAAAGTGACTCTTCAAACATTAGACCCAGCAGTAGGGCTCTCTGGGGGGGGAAATCCCCCATCTTGCATTTTCTGTCACCTGACAATCATTACAGTTCCAAACTTGTTGATCTTGATTTCTGCAACATATGTACCTGCTGTAGCTGGTGAGATTCTTAAGTGGTGTTACGTGTATTACATGATAAAACTAGTGAAAAATATAAGTTTCTGGATCACTATAACACAAATTCACTCTTCAGTGTAGTTTATAAGCATTTCCTGTGGCTTTTAGGCTATTGAAAAAATACTTGGAAGTCATGGAACAGGAAAAAAATAGTGTACAATTAGCTTTGAAAGTATAATATGAAAATGTTTAAGGGTTTTTGTTTTTGTTGTACATGGATGGATAGATGGAGGGTTATATGATGGATGATGCTGTGGTATAAAAATTTTAATACCAGTCTGGGTTGACTGTTATAGAGCACAGGAGTTATACTGGTCCTCCGAAATGAGTGACAATAAAAAGTTCAGACCATATATGAGTCTTAGTCTCCTAAATTATGGAAAAATAACAGGAGTACTTGTGGCACCTTAGAGACTAACAAATTTATTAGAGCATAAGCTTTCGTGGGCTACAACCCACTTCTTCGGATGCTTATGCTCTAATAAATTTGTTAGTCTCTAAGGTGCCACAAGTACTCCTGTTATTTTTGCGGATACAGACTAACACGGCTGCTACTCTGAAACCTAAATTATGGCTTTTCCTTCTCCTCTCCTTCCCATACTTTTTGACACTTGAAATCAAATAGGTATGAGCGGAACTTACTTGATGGTCACAAGTGTAGAATAAAGCTAGTTTAATCCTTGGGCAGCAATTTATTTCATGGCTGACAGTTTGCCATAATTTGGGCTATCTTAGGTGTATCTGTGTTATGTATATTCATCAGAGAGGGGCCAAATACCAATTTGAATTTGATTTGTGTACACATTTACAAATTCACCGATAGTGAAGATATTCAGAATTGATTTTGTATGATTGTGTGTGTGTGCGTCAAGTGACAATGTGGTGATATGCCATTTCGAAGTCCTGCGATTGGTCTCTCGACAGTCAAGAGCTGCTAAATCAGAAAAGCTTTGGTATAAAAGTCTCTCCTATTTGACTTTGTTTGGGACACAATGACAAAAAAAGAAGTGCAGTACTTGCTGTCTGGGAGTTTTTCTCTGTGGCTTCGAGTGAGCAAAAACTATCTGAAAGTGGAAAAGTCTCCATGGTACACCAGCATGCCAAAGCAATTAGGCTTGATTATCATTCAGATAGATATTTTAAGCAAGTAGAACTCCACTTAACCCATGTTTAGGCATTTGATTGAAAAAAATGGTTCTCACCTTTGGAAGATCATTTGGAAGATATTTGTGTAAACCTCCTGACTTCATTTTACTGGCCAAATTCTCTGCCGAAGTAAACAGCACTAGTGGCATCAATGCTGCACCCATTCACACCAGCAGAGAATTTGGCCCTATAATCCAGCCCTTGAGTTATTTCGGAAGATAGGTAGAGTTGATCTCATAAGTAAACTAGCATTTCTCTGGTAGTTAGAATCATAGAATATCAGGGTTGGAAGGGACCTCAGGAGGCCATGTAGTCCAACCCCCTGCTCAAAGCAGGACCAATCCCCAGACAGATTTTTACCCCAGTTCCCTAAATGGCCCTCTCAAGAATTGAATTCACAACCCTGGGTTTAACTGGCCAATGCTCAAACCACTGAGCTATCCCTCCGCCCCAAGTTGCTGTGATCTATATCCCCGGTGAGCATTTAATTGCTCTCCTATTATAATTGATTTAGTGGCTACTTGTGCAGTGCTTTGAAAGTATGACATATTTTATAAAGTCATGATTTTCAATAATTGGGGCCTAAAGTTAGGCTCCTAAATTGTTAACTCTGAACCTAAATAAGTGACCTCATTTTCAAAGTTTTGAGCACTGGCATCAACAAATCTTGGCTTAAGTTTATTATGATTTATTAACAGAACTATGAAAGCAAATAATGTATTCTCGTAACCTTACATGTACACCTCTACCCCGATATAACACTGTCCTCGGGAGCCAAAAAATCTTTACCGCGTTATAGGTGAAACTGCATTATATCGAACTTGCTTTGGTCCGACAGAGTGCGCAGCCCGCGGGCCCCCCCCCACCCCCCAGCACTGCTTTACCACGTTATATCCAAATTCGTGTTATATCAGGTCGCGTTATATCGGGGTAGAGGTGTATTGTCTAGTCCAGGGGTCGGCAACCTTTCAGAAGTGGTGTGCTGAGTCTTCATTTATTCACTCTAATTTAAGGTTTCGCATGCCAGTAATACATTTTAACGTTTTTAGAAGGTCTCTTTCTATAAGTCTATAATACACTTCTACCCCGATATAACGCGACCCGATATAACATGAATTCGGATATAACGCGGTAAAGCAGCGCTCCGGGGGGGGGGGGGCAGGGCTGCGCACTCCGGTGGATCAAAGCAAGTTCAATATAACGCGGTTTCACCTATAACGCGGTAAAAAAATTTGGCTCCCGAGGACAGCGTTATATGGGGTAGAGGTGTATATATAACTAAACTATTGTTGTATGTAAAGTAAATAAGGTTTTTAAAATGTTTAAGAAGCTTCATTTAAAATTAAATTAAAACGCAGAGCCCCCCGGACCGGTGGCCAGGACCCGGGCAGTGTGAGTGCCACTGAAAATCAGCTCACGTGCCACCTTCGGCACACGTGCCATAGGTTGCCTACCCCGGTCTAGTCCTTTCCATTGCAGGGTTGTTGGGGTGACTGCAAGGGTTTCTGAAGCTACTCAGAGCATTAGGCTTGAGGTGGCCCCATTCCTAATCTACAGTCTGGGGGAGAAGAATTACTCCCTCCCTACTGCCACCATTACCTTGGCGATCCCCAGTGCCCAGTTGAGATCCTTGTGGTGAACAGTGTAGACAGTATTTATGCTTTCTCTCTTTTACTAATGTCACAACTGGTCTCCTGAGTTGTATACAGTGTAGTTAACACTAAGAAAGAATTTAGTGTATATGTATTGTAATGCTTAGCATATATAGCACTGCTATGATATTTACTTTTACTGATTTTGTTTTTAAATCACTGCTGAAATAACATAGACTTTTCCCCCACCAAAATTGTGTTACATACCTTATCTAGATTTATCTAGATTTATATTCAGTAGCCAATGAATTTCAGGCCTGCTATTTGGTATCCAATGAGTGGTATCTGTGAAAGGCGCATGTAGACCAGACAGCAAGTAGCTCATCAAGACTCGTTGAGGAGGTGGCTGTAGCTCTGTATTTCCACCCATATGAGGTGCAGCAAAGGTCATTCAGGCCCATGGACATTTTAGCCTCTGCAGGACTGTTTAGGTTAGCTGTCCCTATTAATGAGGCTAAGCTGGAACCTGTCAAGGTTTTATGGCAAACCCCATCTTCCCTGCCTCCCACTGCTAAAAGGATGGAAAAGGGATTTGAGCACTTCTATAACCAACCTCATCCAGGGTCCCTGGTGGTTGCTGCTGCTAACAGAAGGAGAGGCGGAGATACCAGGCCTCTACCCTGAAAAGAAAAGAAGCAAAAAAGCTAGACCTTGGTTGCCTCAGGATCTATGTCTCCATATAAATATCAAGGGAGCATTGAACCATCTGTTTAGCTTGGGTGGAGTTCCTTCCGCATATCAAGGGGCAACGTTTGTTGGTATTCATAGACAATGGCAGCAATGGTCTGTGTAAACAAACAAGGGGGACCCATTTGATAAAGCGGAAAGCTTTATTCCAGAGGAATTTTATAGTTGAGGATCCTGAACCCAGAGTCTCTGCTGGGTCTTTACGATTTCAGCCTGTAGGATAGTATCGTGACGTTCAAAGACAAGCCCCCTGATGAGGCAAAGCAGGAGTTCAGTGCTATGGGGGAGATGGGGAAATTAATTTCCAAAACATCATTGCAAGCAAGCCTGGATGCAGCGGACTCTGTGGCTCGAGCTATGGCTTTCGCCATCATTATGTGATGTTCATCTTGGCTGCAGTCATCAGGTCTTCCCCCAGAGAAGCAACAAACCATCCAAGCCCTCCCATTTGACGGTCCCTTGCTCTTTTCCAATAAGACCAATGAGAGGCTTCATAGTCTTAAGGATTCAAGGGAGACCCTTAAGTCTCTGGAGATCTATACACCAGCAACAAAAAGAAAGCTGTTGCTCCCACAGGAGTCCCAATGGTTTCAGTCCTTCATGCCGCATTCCCAAGACCTGTCCAAAAAAAGGAGCAGAAGTTACAAGAGGCATCCTCCTCCTTCCTCCTCTTCTGCAGCTACCAGTTCTTATAGGCAAACTGGGTCCTCTATAAACAATCATTTTGACCTGTTGATTGAGAGCAGTCTACCACTCACCAGAGAACCATCTCTTCCCACCCCAATTTTTGCCAATTGTCTATCCCACTTCCTAAGTGTTCTGACCCGCATTGCCATGGGTCAGTGAGTCTTAAGCACGGTGGAACTGGAATACACGCTTCAATTTATTTCTGTCCCCCCTTTCTACCTCCTTCCCTGTCTTTTTTCAGGGATCACTCTCATGAGAGCATCCTACATCAGGAGATCCAGTCTCGCCTCCTCATGGGGGCCATACAAGAAGCTCCCATGTCATTCAGTGGAAGGGATTTTATTCCTGTTACTTCCTAATTCTGAAGGCAAAGCGTGGGGGGGGGGGAGGGGCGCTCTGAGGCCTATTTTAGATCTAAGGCAGCTAAACAAGGAAAACAAAAGGCTGTATGATTACTCTAGTGCTGAGGTCAGCAACCTTTCAGAAGTGGTGTGCTGAGTCTTCATTTATTCACTCTAATTTAAGGTTTTGTGTGCCAGTAATACATTTTAACGTTTTTAGAAGGTCTTTTTCTATAAGTCTATAATATATAACTAAACTATTGTTGTATGTAAAGTAAATAAGGTTTTTAAAATGTTTAAGAAGCTTCATTTAAAATTAAATTAAAATGCAGAGCCCCCCGGACTGGTGGCCAGGACCCGGGCAGTGTGAGTGCCACTGAAAATCCACTCACGTGCCGCCTTTGGCACGAGTGCCATAGGTTGCCTACCCCTGCTCTAGTGTCTATTACCCCTTCTTTAGATCCTGGGGACTGGTACGTTGCTCTTAACTTAAAGGGGTGCTTCTTCTCACATGGAGATTAACAGAAAGTTTCTCAGATTCGTGATCAACAGATTCCACAACCAATCTGCAGTATTGCCTTTCAGCGGGAAGCGGCGGCCAACACATCCCTCGGCCCACGCCGCTTCCCGCAGCCCCCATTGGCCTGGAACGGCGAACCACGGCCAATGGGAGCTGCGACTGACCGAACCTCTGTACGCTGCAGGTAAACAAACCGTCCCGGCCTGCCAGCGGATTTCCCTGACGGGCCACGTGCCAAAGGTTGCCGATTCCTGCCCTAGCCTATTCACAAAATGCATGGCTGTAGTAGTGGCATTCCTGCAAAAGTTGGGTGTCCATGTGTTCCCCTACTTGGATGACTGGCTACTAAGAGGCTGCGCCAGGTCTCTGGTACTATTCAACCCTAGCCACTATTCAGTCCACTTTTGACACTCTCTGGGGCTCCTAATCAATACAAAGAAATCTATCCTTATGCCTTTCAAAGAATAGAATTCATTAGGGCAGCTCTGGATCTACAAAGGCCGGGGCTTTGCTACCAGAACAGAGGTTCCAAACAGTGCAGGTCACTGCTGTAGATCTAAAAGTGCACCCTGTCACTTTAGTTTGGAATTGTCTCAACATTCTAGGACACATGGTAGTGGCATGCACTTGTGTGGTGTAGCATGCCAGTCTACAACCCAGAGAACGACATGGTTGGCTGGCCTTGGTGTATTCACTGGCCCATCATCATATGGACATGGTGGTTCAAGTACCTGCACAAGTCTTATCCTGCCAAGACTGGTGGTTAGAACCTGCACATTTTTGTGAGGGAGATACCTTTTACCCTCAAGAACAGTCACTCACTCTAGTCACAGATGCATCAGATCTAGGTTGGGGGCTCCCTTCAGTCCCCTTCAGACTCATGGCCTTTGGTCGCCTCAGGATCTGTGTCTACATATGAATATCAAGGGAGCTTTGGGCCACCTGTTTAACTTGTGTGGAGTTCTTTCCACATATCAAGGGGCAAAATTTGTAGACAACATAGTGGTCATGATCAGTGTAAACAAACAAGGGGCATCCCTTTGATAAAGTTATGCCAGGAGGTGGTCTTCCTCTGCAATTTATGCATCACCAATCCCATCAACCTGAGAGCTGTTTACCTTCTGAGAGTTCAAAATACTCTGGCAGACCACCTGATCAGGTCATTCACAGGTCACCACAAGTGGTCTCTTCATCCAGATGTGTTCACATCCATTTTCCAGTGGTGAGGAAGTTCCCAAGTGGACCTGTTTGCAACAATAGCAAACAAAAATGTTATCTTTTTTGTTCGCAAGGGGATCACAGCCCAGGTTCACTGACCGATGCTTTCCTCCTACCCTGGTCACAAGGTCTGCTGTATGCTTTCTCTCCAGTTCCACTCCTTCCCAAAGTCATGTCCAAAGTCAAGAAATATTCTGCTTACCTTATTCTAATAGTCCCAGCATGGCCCCATCAGCATTAGTTTTCAACTCTACTAGCCCTATCCGTCAGAGCTCCACAGCTGTCTCCTTCATTACAAATTCAGGACCTCCTCCTGACAGTGTGGAAGTTTCATGGCTGACAACCTCAGAATGAGTTTTTCTCTAAGGCGATGCAGAAAGTTCTTCTAAATAATAGGAAGCTTTCAGCTGGGTCTCCTTATCGTGCTAAATGGAAGAGATTGTCCATTTGTTCCTTTTTAAGAAGCATCCCTTCAGCTCAGGCTCCAGTTTGCTATATCTTGGACTATTTTTTGTTTCTGAAACAAGGGTTAGCACTTAGCCACCAAACGGACTCTAATGGAACTAACTCAACCTTCTACCCTCCCGTGTATAACTGATCAATTTTTTCAAACCCCAGTGTCCCTCAGATTTCTAAAATGTTTGCTCAGATTATACCCTCCACATTGGAGTTTAAATTTAGTTCTACGAAGGTTGACGGGTTCACCCTTTGAGCCACTAGTGACTTGTTCTCTGTTGCACCTGTCTATGAAGGTGGCTTTCTTGTTTGCTATAACCTCAGTTAGGAGAGTACAGGAGCCTCCCTATACAATTTTCTTTAGGGACACCATTTTCCTTCGACCTCACCCAAAATTAAATGATTTCCGATTTTCACATTAATCAAGCAGTTTATTTACTGACTTTCTTTCCAAAGCTTCATTTGAATAAAGAAAAGTTCCATACTTCATATGTTAGAAGAACCTTGGTTTTTTTACTTTGATCGGACTAGGCCTTTTAAGTCTTTGTCTCAGCTCTTTGTTGCTGTTTCAGAAGAGTAAAGAGCCATGCAGTATTCACCCAGAGGATCTCTTCCTGGATTTCCAGCTGTATGCATTTAAGCTACTGATTACCCTGAGGGGCAATATCAGCCAAAGTGGCTCACTCAGTCAGGTCACAGGCAACTTCCATAGCCTTTCTGGCTTGTGTACCCATACTGGACATTTGTTGGGTGGTAACCTGGTCATCAGTCCATACATCAGTCCATGTCCTTTCACTATGACATCTCACATTAATCTAGATATGATGCCAGATTTGGACAGGTGGTGCTGCAATCCCTGTTCAAATAGACTTCACGCCCATCTTCAGTTCGAACTGCTTGTGAGTCATCTACAGTGGAGTGGACATGTGCTTATCACTCGAAGAACTATAAACAGTTACCTACCTTTCTGTAACTGTGGTTCTTAAAAGATACTGTTGCACGTGTCCATTCCACAACCTGTCCTCCTTCCCCTCTCTATCGGAGTATTTCTGGTAGGTAAGGAACTGAGTGGGTTCAGGGGCAGCAGGGCCCTTTATATCTGCTTGCAATGATGCAAGGCACCAGAGGACACTCATGCTGTCCCGACAGGTACTGCTGGGGGATAAATCTCCGACAACTGTGCACGAGGCATGCACATACCTAAAATGAAATGGACATGTGCAACACATCTTGAAGAACAACAGTTATGGAAAGGTAGGTAACCATTTTTTACAGCTGTTTCCTATACCTTGGAACACACCTAAGGTGAGATACTGTGACACACCTCTAAGAGTTTGTCTTCACTAGCTTTCCATCCACAATTCCCAGACAGGCCAAACCATTTCTCTGATAATACCTAGCGAAAGCATTCACAGAGTGGCATAATTTGTAGTAGTGCTATGACTCATGAGATGTGCACACAGACATTTTTTTCATCTCTGTTAATTGAGTTTCTTCTGAACAGGAAGCAGCATCTGTCAGGATGTGAAGAACCACACAAGAGTCTGTAAACACTAAAGCACATGGGCTCTCAGCATACGGGGAAGTTTTGTGGGTGAGATCAGGGAAGGGCCAGTGGATCTGCAGGTACGCTCCATGTGGATTCAGATGCAGCAAGATTAGAGGTTACTGGCCATGTAATGCTTCTGAAACCTGGCAAGAAGATCCCTTCCCCCTCAATCCCCAGCGAATTCCCGGTTATGTAGCTCTGTTACTTGAGTTGTGTGCCAGGATAAAGATTTGGACTAAAGGAGCCAATTATAATACATCTTAACTAGAGTCAACAAGTCATTTTTTTTCTAGCTATCCAGTGTTTTGATCACATCCATGTTCATCTTCCAGAGCTCTGCTGCAGTGGGCCTTCCAGTTGTATGTCTCCTTATGAGGCATTCCTAAAATCCCATGTTTCTGTTCACTCAAACCATGTCTGTTATAATTTTAGTTGATTAAAAGTGCTTCCTTCACTGCACATTCTTAGAGGACTTCCCTGTGGCTAAAGAGATTCTGTATTCTGTACATGAAGGAATGAGAATTCATCCTCTTCCATAACCTTTCTTAAAAGAGTAGAGAGCGAAGGCTTCCTTTCTACAGATATGTCTCAGAGGTGACCTAGATCATTCTGTTTCATTCTGGGCATGTTGTTACCAAAAAGATATTGTCAAATTAAAAGGAACTTTAGACCCAATTCCAGCAAAAAAACATAAGCACATCGTTAACTTAAGCATGTGAGCAGTCCCATTGAAGTGGGACTATACACATGCTTAAAGTTAAGGATTGATGCCTTAGAAATGACCAACAAAAATGAGTAGGATGTTAGTAGAACTGATTTATAAGGAAAGAACTTATTCCTATTTGCTTGACACATTTTTATTTTAAATATACAGTATTGACTTTCTTATACTGGAAGGTCATTTGAATGTCTTCTAAGAATTATTGAATTACTTATTGATTTCAATTATTCTGTGCTTGTGCCTACTTCTGATGCCTGTCTCTGTGCTTTTTTTTTTTTTTAACATGTAACATACATATACTCTATATATACACAATATAAAAACTATATATATTTAACATTATTAAGTATAGGGAAATATAATGGTATACAAGTATATAAACACCAAAGAGGAAGAAGAATCATTTAGGATGATACATGTGGTTTTACCAAGAAGTAACAAAATGAATTTAACTAAGGTTAAATTTAGACAGAATATTAGGAAAATACAGAGAGAGTTCTAATGCTTTGGCATAATCTCCCAAGAGAAGACGTAGAAGCCCAGTTGCTTTGTACATTTAGAACAAGACTGGACAACATACTGAAAATGTACTTTAGGGAACAATTCTGTAGTAGCAGAGAGAGATGGGCTAGATAGCATAATAGAATTTTAAAGATGGGAAAGATCTATGATTTCCACTCTCAGGGTTATGGTCGTTAGAACAAAATTAGATGAAAGCATTAACATTACCACTGAAATAGTATTTTAATGTATCCCCATTGTTCAGAAATTTAGAGTTGACATTTAGTTTGGAGCTTCTAGTTTGCAGAAACCAAATTTTCCAGTGAAAATCATTAATTTTCATCATATGTCTTCACTGGCACTTTCTTCCTTCTTTTAAGTTTTTGCCCATTCACTTGGGTAGGTCCAGGGATCACAAAACATTAAATGATTTCAGCACTTGAGTAAAATGCTATACCATTTATTTTCCCAAAGCCAAAACTTGCCATTCTCATTTGGCTCTAGTGGCATATATGGTCTGAATGTACACTTCCCTATATGAGAGCAATCCACACCGGGATTTATATGAAAGCAACTCTGGATATGTTTGCTCAATTTTTACAGACACAGTTATAAATAGATATTTTTATAGAGGAATATCAGTCTGCAACTATAAAGCTCCTATGCAGAGGAGCATTGTAGATGGATGAGATTCCTCAAAGGGTATAACTACTCTCTCCCCTCCTCCTTCTTGAAGATGACACTACCTCATTTATTTGTTTTTTATCAATCACAATATAATATTGCTCTGGTTTTATTGACCACTCAACTAAAGCTTCTATAAATGATAACAGATTGGAATGGTTTACTATTTGGAGGTATCAGCTTTATTTAGGCCATTATTTATAAAATCTTACCCTGCCTTAAACAGTGCCACAGATGATTAATGATTAATTACTTTTTTTTAAATAATCCTTTCCTTAATCCTGTTTTCCTGTGAGCAAATTTAGTTCTTACAGTTTTGAATAGGTTTGAATGCTATCTTAAACAGTTCAATGACATGAGTCTCAGTGTATAAACACAACGCAGTTTAGCAGACAGTAACCTTTTCGTCACATTGACAAGCCTAGTTAGTGCAAACAAACCAGTGTTTGATTTACAGAGTCAAGAAGTATTAGGCAAGCCTCTCTCATTGTTGGGATTATTCCTGCCCGATAAAACAGTTTCTGCATATACAGTCTCTCTCACTCAGTCAGTCACCCTCTCACTTACTCACTGCTCTGTTCTGTGGTGTTGCATCATTTTTCCCCTTTGAAGCTCATTTATCTGAGGCACTTGCTTTTTGTGGTCTGTGCTGCAGTGCTTAGCCCAGCCAATCAGATAGTAATGTTCGCAGCAGGAGTTGGCCAATCCAAAGCCTGCTTTTGCTAGAAACGTGAAACCCTTAGGGGAATGCAATAACAAAAGCCTTTCACTGCAGACAAATGTTAAGTGTCTGTGCAGACTTTTCCTGGTTTTAATTTTATTACTCTAAGAATGGAGGGTTTGTTGTTTCTTTCATGTTTCCTTTCAAGCAATTTTAATTATACATTTGTGCTACATCAGAGACTTTGAAACACAGTGATTCAGCCTATTGCATCTAAAGCTAAAATGCAGTAACCTTCTGGCAATACAAATATATTCCAGTGCTGTAAATATAGCTGACATGCTGAAGAATTTTAAGCAGCTGGAAAGGTCTCTGACACCACACACGATGCCCTAGAGAGCAAATGATGAGAAAAACATCACATACACACACACACACCCCCTTAGCTTTGTCAGGTGTTTGTTTTTTTATTTTAAGGGGGTTGGGATAAAATGTATGTCCCCAGCTATTCCATTTTGTTAATATCAAAGCATAGATGATAAAAAATAAATTTAATTTAACTGATTGTCGAAATAGGAATTTTAGCCTGATCTTTTTATACCCTGGGAGCCTGTTTTTAACCTTGGTTGAAGAGTGATTTATTTTTTGTCTTTTAGACCATGTTACCACAATATATGGTATTCTACTGTCAACTTATAATAATAGCAACTTAAAACCATATGGGGAACCATTTTCAAATCTGCTATTGAGAATTTTCAAGGAAATCCCTTCTTCCCTAGTACTTTAGCTAACAGCACTTCAAATATTTTCCTGCTGTTAAAAGGGCCCTAAGGAAATAAGCTGGAGGTTACATGTTTACTTTACATTGGTGCTGCAGAGTGGGATAGTTTTAGTGTAAAATTAGAAATCACTCTGGTAACACAAAGCAAGCAGACAGGCTAGAAACGTATTTGGCACAGTGCCATTATTCTTTCCATTGTAGGAAAGCTAGAGCTAGCTAGAACAAGGAGAGTGTAGAGAAATACAAACCATAAGATTTGTGTGTGTAGTTTTAGTTAAAATATTAGTTCTTTAGAATGAATTTCTGTGAATCTGCTAACATTTTGCACCATGCCTCTTCTTCTGCCTAGGTGAAATTAATCTTTTCAGCATGCATTCTAAAGAGAAATGATAACTGATTCAGAATATTACCTTATGTTTATCTACAGTATCTAATGAATTAAAGGGGTAATTATGTTGACTAGTCCACAAACATGATTATAAATTGTCTCTGTGAAAAAGTGTTTGAGAGAAATCTGAATGGGTTTGAATGACACCCTCCATTAATTTTTTTTAAAAGAAGCCCCTACAGTGCATACTTAATAATACATTGATTTTTCAGATAAAACAAAATTTTAAGCCTGCATTTATTGTGCAGATTTATTTAAATGTTAACAGAAGTATTTTTAAAGCAAAGCTTTAAATGATGAAGACATTAACATTGAAACAGCACATTGGTTTTTTTTTATTATTATTATTTGTCTTCCTAAATGCCTCAATTTAGGTTGGAGGCCAGGTTAATGGAAGGCTCACAATGAGAAAGAGAATGCAAATAATATGGAGGGTTTGTAGATATCCCTATCTAACAAAACTTGTGTGTGTGGTGATTTGGATATTGGTAATTTCAAATAAATAATATCACTACTATAGTATTGTTGAAAACAAAGCACATTCTTCTGAGTCACCTACTGATTTAAGCACTGGTAACTGGTGCTCAGTTTATGCTGGCTGCCTGCCAAATGAAAGCAATTATGTGCAGTAATAGCAAAATTAAGAGGTGAATGTTGCCGTTTTACAGCAGGACATGGCAAAAACCATTTCCTTCTGTCAGCTGTATCTTGATCACACACGCGCGCACACACTCTTTCCTGTGGGTTTTAACTTGAGGTCACTGAAACCAGAAAAGAGGAAGAGTGTAGACCACAGCTTTTGAAAGCAAATAAGAATGGGGCTCTGTTCGTTTTTTTTTTTTTTTTTTTAAAGTTGTTGTAACTGTGATAATATTTTGTTTCTCTTCCTCCTACAGGTGTCCTAGTGGTAAATGTTACATGGCGGAACAAGACTTATGTCGGGACCCTGCTGGATTGTACAAAGCATGATTGGGCCCCTCCCAGGTAGGCAGTCATTCTGGGACTGTTTTTTCTCTACTCTTTCCCCTCCTCCTCCCCCCCCCCCCAAAATCTTTGGCAAGAAACTGTACAGAGATTAATAAAGAACAACTGTATATAATTGAAACCATTCAGAAGAGGAATGAGTAATTCTCTTACACACTACAAAATGCAGACGTTGAGCTGGCAATTTGTATTTCCTAATTGTTATGTTACTGAAAAAATATCTCTGAAATTAAACTGAAATTGAGTTTATTTTAAAATATTTTCTTGGATACTAAGAAATACTTTTTTTCTCTTTGTCAGTAATATTCCTGAAGCAAATGTTTTTTCTTTCATGATGTTCCTATTTGAAAGAGCACCTTTCCTCTAACAGCATTGCAGATTCTGTTACATGAAGCCGTGTCGTTCTGATATTTGAAATATCAGTTAATGGTTGAAATAGCTGATGGTGTCTGGTGGTGATGTTTTAGTCTCTGTTCTAATATCTGCTCTTAACTTAGGTTTTGTGAATCGCCAACAAGTGACCTGGAAATGCGAGGAGGTCGGGGGAGAGGAAAGCGAGCAAGGTCTGCTGCAGCTGCACCTGGAAATGATGTTAGCTTTACAGAGTCAAGAGGACTGCAGAACAAGAACAGGGGTGGTGCCAATGGGAAGGGGAGGCGAGGCAGCCTTAATTCAAGTGGACGCAGGACACCCCCAAATTGTGCAGTGGACGATGTCAAAGCCAGCCCCTCATCCACGAATAAGAGGAAAAATAAGCCTCCAATGGAGCTAGACTTGAACTCCAGTTCAGAGGACAATAAATCTGGAAAGCGCATTCGCACCAATTCTAGAAGCACTCCAACCACCCCACAGGGGAAACTTGAGACTACTTTTTTGGACCAAGGCTGCTCTTCTCCAGTATTGATTGATTGCCCTCACCCCAATTGCAACAAAAAGTACAAGCACATTAATGGACTGCGTTACCACCAGGCTCATGCACATTTAGATCCAGAAAACAAACTGGAGTTTGAGCCTGACAGTGAAGATAAAATTTCAGACTGTGAGGAAGCATTAAGTAATGTGGCACTTGAATGCAGTGAGCCAAGCACAAGTATATCAAGTTTTGATCAGCTAAAAGCACCAACATCTCCTTGCCCTCTTAATACCCCTGGGACACCCAAGGGGAAAAGGGACTTGACCAATAATGGCCCAACTTCAGTCATCAGTTCTAAAACTGGCAAGAATTCTGGTAAAAAGAAGGGCCCAAACAGTGAATTGAACAGCCTTCCTGTAATTTCTAATATGGCAGCCACGCTGGACAATTGCTCAGTAGCAGATGGCAGTTTGGCCTCTGAAATGCCCAAACTGGAAGCTGAAGGATTAGTAGACAAGAAAAATGTGGGAGATAAAGACAAGGGCAAAAAAGCCAATACTTGCAAAGTGGATAAAAATCTGTCAAAACTTAAAACAGCCAGGCCCATTGCCCCAGCTCCAGCTCCTACTCCTCCCCAATTAATAGCTATACCCACTACAGCCTTTACAACGACCACTACAGGGACAATACCAGGATTGCCCTCACTCACAACCACTGTTGTTCAGGCTACACCAAAGAGCCCTCCGTTAAAACCTATTCAACCAAAGCCCACAATTATGGGAGAGCCAAGCACTGTAAACCCAGCTCTCACATCACTCAAAGACAAAAAGAAAAAGGAGAAGAGAAAGCTGAAGGACAAAGAAAGCAAAGAGACTGGAAGTCCTAAAATGGATTCTAAGCTGGGAAAGCTAGAGGATTCAAAAGGGTCTGGGAAAGATTTATCTGGACATTTTTTAAAGGACCATCTCAACAAGAATGAAGTGTTAGCTAATGGACTGTCAGAGTCTCAAGAGAGCAGGATGGCAAGTATTAAAGCTGAAGCGGATAAGGTTTACACTTTCACAGACAATGCACCCAGCCCTTCTATAGGGAGTGCCTCCAGAATGGAATGCAGCACTTTGGTGAATGGACAATCTTCTTTGGCGCCACTGCATGTGTTGACACAAAATGGTGCAGATAGTGCAGCTGCTAAAACCAACAGCCCAGCTTACTCTGATATTTCTGATGCTGCAGATGATGGTGGTTCTGACAGCAGGTCAGAGGACATGAGGTCAAAGGCCAGCTCTCCTTCAGATATTATTTCTAATAAGGAAAGTGTTGTAAAAGGACATTCTTCAATCACAGCACAATCATCACAAGTAAAAGAGTCCCATTCTCCCTATTACCATGGCTACGATCCTTATTATTCTCCAAGTTACATGCACTCTGGACAAGTCAGCACCCCTGCAGCTGGGAACAGCAGTACCTCACAGGGACTGAAGATCAAAAAGGAGGCCGAGGAAGAGGCTGAAAAGAAAGACAAGACAGAAGCATCAGATTCCAAGAAAAATGATACTAATTCCACTAATTTACAGCCTCAGCATCAGTCAGTAATAACTCAGAGACATCCTGCACTTGCCCAGTCACTTTATTATGGACAGTATGCCTATGGGCTTTACATGGACCAAAAGTCCTTAATGGCCTCTAACCCTGCCTATAGGCAGCAGTATGAAAAATATTATGAGGACCAGAGACTGGCAGAGCAGAAAATGGCACAAACTGGGAGAGACTGTGAAAGGAAGAGCGAACCTTCACTGAAGGAACTAGGAAAGGATGACAACAAGCAGAAAAATATCCCCTCTGCTACTATCTCAAAGGCTCCTTCAGTTCCAGAGACAAGCAAAAATAACACTAAAATAGGGTTATCAGTCCCCAGCAAAGCTGAAGAGACAAGCAAATCACAGATTCTTTCCAATCACCAGCAGCAGCTTCAGTCTGATAGCTTCAAAGCCAAACAAATGGAAAACCATCAGCTTATAAAGGAGGCTGTGGAAATGAAATCTGTTATGGACTCAATGAAACAGACAGGAGTAGATCCTACCACAAGATTTAAACAGGTGAGGCCACTGGAACTTGAACACGGATAATCTTGAATTATTCTTAAGGTTTTACTGACACGATTTTGTTGTATTTTTCTATCTTACCTAAAGGGCCAAATTCTGCCACCCTTTCTGACGTTGAGTAGTACCTTATTCCTTGAGTAGATCTATTGCTTTCAGTGGGGCTTTTGAAAGAGGGGAAACCGAGCATGAGTAGAGGTGACAGAATCCAGGTTTAAGAAATTAATTAGAAAAATTTTAATCTTAATTATCAGAATTCATGTTTTCATATAGAAACAAGTAAAATTAAAACTCTTAAATGTAAATTTCAGTCATTCTGCTTAGTGCAGCAGAGTGAAATTTCAAGAAATAGCACCTTTCACTATGAATGAAGTGCAAAGTAGATTTGAAAAATGGCTTGGGGTTTTTTTTGGTTTTGTTTTGTTTTTTAATGACAGCTGACATTTACTAAAGAAGGGCGAGCAGATTCTTTAATGCTCAACTCTTTATCCTAATCCAGCGTGACCTTTTCAAAATTGTTAAGGGGACATCCTTCCCTATCTGTCCTCAGTAAGCTCCTGACCTCTGTGGACCCACACAATGGGTAAAATCCTGGCCCCACTGAAGTCAATGATGGTTTTACCACTCTGGCTCCTCCTGGCCTTCCCACATCTTAGACAGCCTTCCAATCCATACGCCAAGACATGTTATTGTTTCTTTGCTGTGATCCAATGCTCCCACACTGAATATCCTCATGCTCTGGCATTTGACACATCCCAGATTTCATCTTAATAAGCCATCTTTCAAAGTAAGGCTGAGGGTCATGGAATGAGAAGGAAAGTGGGATAGTTCAAGTCTGGATAGGAGAAGATTTCTATGGACAATGATGAGTATCTGAACCAAAGCTAATCCAGTTTACCTATTACTATTTCTTATGCTGTGAACATTGACCATTAAAGTAAAATAATAGTAATTAGCCCTTGTACATCTCATAAAAAATAATGTTCTTTTGTTATTCAGTAAAGATAGTGCTGTTTTATGTAACCCTGCAAAGAAACCACATACCCACTCTTTAACATGTTTATAAACTGTTTTATAATAGTTAGACATATTCTACACACATTTCTCAAACCCTGACCTCAATCCTGTGAACAGTGATTTTATAACTTTACCCATGTGAACAGTCCCACTGAGTTGAGTGGGACTGTAATGCATAGAGTTACTCAAGTATACAAATGTTGGCAGGATCAAGGCCAAGGTAAGCACCTTTCCAGCAAGATCCATTTTTCAGGTTCATCGTTCCAGGTTATCGAAGTCCTTTGACATAGCATTAGCAATGTTGTAGTTCACAGATAAGAAAATCTCTCTATGGCCATTAATCAAAATATATATATAGTATGATCACATAATTTTAACACCTAATATGTATGTAATTTGTGATTAAACAAGTTAAAGGCATGGGAAAGGATATAAAATGAAATAATTCAATCAGATTATGATAGACGTTTATTGCTATTACATTGTAATGTTGGCTGGAGTTTGAGCTTAAAAGTATAGTGAACCTATAAGAAGCATGTCTGTCCTATAATATACATAATCTGGGTGTGTTGTTAACACTTCTATAAAAAAAGACATCTACAGAAGTATGACAAATATCAATAACTATCTTTTTTCATAATGTGCATTTAGAACAAAATGTATTTCTCCCTCATATCAGGACGCAGATTCAAGAACATGGCATCATTATGTCTACCAGCCCAAATACCTTGATCAGCAAAAATCAGAAGAACTTGATCGGGAGAAAAAACTAAAAGAAGACAGCCCTCGAAAAACACCTAATAAGGAAGGTTCCATATCCAACCTCCCTGTCTCATTAACAAGCATTAAAGAGGAACCGAAAGAGGTCAAGCGTTCTGATTCCCAGTCATTGGAGGAGAGCAAGATCAAAACCGATGATCGAAAGACTCCTGTAAATTGGAAGGACTCTCGGGGTGCTAGAGTGGCCGTTTCCTCACCAATGAGTCAGCATCAGTCATATATACAGTACTTGCACGCTTATCCTTACCCACAGATGTATGATCCCAACCATCCTGCATACCGTGCAGTCTCTCCTGTTCTAATGCACAGCTATCCTGGTACGTGTTCTGTAACTGGCATTGTACACTAGTAAAGATTTACACGCTAACAGTGCAGTAAAACCTACATTTTAATATTGGCTGTTAGCAGCTTCACAAATGACATTTGTTTTGCTTGTTCTTATGCTAGGGAAAGTTCTGCAGATTAAACTGATTTAATACAAGATGTTCCTTTTATGAACTGTCAGAGTTCCCAGCTACAGTTTCCACAACCCCTGACAGGCTGCTGTTGCTGTTAGACTGACAGATAGTTTATTGCCTATAAAAATATTCTAAGCACTTACTGTCAGAACCATTATAGTTACTATTCCTTTCACTTAAGAGGACCCATAAATGTCTGAAATGTCTGTAAGCTCAACCCTCTTTATAACCTCCATTCATCAGGGTGAATTAGCTGAAAAAATGGAAGAACAAAGATACAATTTTATAGTCACATGATCCATTTTTGATGTAATCCCCTGTATAGGAATCTCTCCACCCTACATTGGTATAACCAAATGTAAAAACAGTAACTTGACGTGGCATTTATTGTTTATCTGCAGGGGCCTATCTCTCGCCAGGATTTCATTATCCTGTTTATGGGAAGATGTCAGGGAGAGAAGAGGCGGAGAAAGTCAATACCAGCCCTAGCATCAACGCAAAATCAACCACTGAATCTAAAGCACTGGATTTGCTCCAGCAGCATGCCAACCAGTACCGCAGCAAGTCCCCTGCCGTAAGGCTTATCTGTTGTTCTTGAACAGCAATACATTTGGGGTTGGGTAGAGAAAGGGCAGAGAACATCATCCAAAAATGTGCATAGTCAAGCTATGAATTCAAGATGTTTTTTATATCAGCATTTAAACCAAAAGTAATTTAAAATCAGGGTGCTTCCCTGGCATATACTGGAAGTGACAAGTATAACAGGTTTCTTGCTAATATACTTTCTAATAGAAGTAGTAGATTCATATGGAAATCCAGATTCATAGATAGCTTTTGGTACATGGTATGCTTTATTACAGTTTACCAAGAAGCTCCTGTTTGAAAACAGATAATGAGATTAAAAAGTTGAACTATGGGATTTGATAATATCCCTTCAATATATTTGCTGCAGAGCTGTTATCTTCTGAATAGCAAATTACTAAAATCCTGTTTTGGAGACTTCCATGTCAGAGTAAACAGTGTTACTTTGCCTTCAGATAAGAGGGTAAAAGTTTTAATTGATGAAAGCAAGTTGCTGACCCTAAAGATAGTTTTGAAATAGCTCTCTGATCCTGAGAGTTGGTTCAGTTCCCAGTGCAAATGAAAGAAATCCAAGGACTGATTTACACCAGCTGCCACCAGCTCAAATAGGCTGTTAGAGCAGCCGGGAACCAGCCTGGCATAAGGGAGCCTAGGCCATCCCCCCCTGAAGATTTGGTGGGAGAAGAGGTGGTTTGTGGCTGCTATGTGATGCCTGAGGATTCCTTTATCCTGAGAGTATGGCTACACCAGTTTTAGGGCAGCTTTGTATTCTGGGGAGCAAGGCAAATCCACTCCAGTGTACTGGAGAATCAGTCTCATAATTTGTGTTTAAATGTCCATTACTAAATACACAGAGTCAGTGTATTGGTTGTGATATTCTCAATTTAAAAAATATTATATACAATTTCTTTTACCTTTTTATTGTCAGCCTGTGGAAAAATCTACAGCTGAGCGTGAGCGGGAAGCAGAGAGGGAGCGAGATCGTCACTCCCCCTTTAGCCAGCGGCACCTTCATACACACCACCACACACACGTTGGAATGGGCTACCCACTTATACCCGGGCAATATGACCCATTTCAAGGTGAGCTGTGGCTTCTGACTGTAGGATCTACGTGTCTTTTAAAGTTGTTTAATTGATGTTACAAGTATGATGTGAAGCTATTTTAATAGAAACCCGTGTTTTACGGAAACCAGAAAAAATAGTTTACATCTAGGGAGAAAGCTTGAAAACACGCAGCAAGGACTAAGCTGGTAACACCAAATTACACTATAACTACAGCTTCATGCTTGAGTAATACTGTTTTAGAACTCACCACTGATTGCCAGTAAATTATTAAATTTTTACTTGTCAGCTAGGATATCATTCACATGAGTATTTTCAACCATAATAAAAACTGACAGTAACTGATTAGAAAGACCCAAAAGAGGTAAAAAAATAAACCTTTTTACACAATTAGTCTTGTGTAAACAATGGAGAGAGCATGGCAAAGAGAAAGCTTTTAATTTTGAACCAATTTTATGTACAGCAGAGACCCTGCAGTCAACCTTGAGATTGTCACAGCTACAGCTTCTCAAATAGCACATGATCTGTTTTTATTTAGGTGAATACAGCACATATTGTTGCAGTCAAGGAAAAAGAACCACAAGAAGAGATGCATGAAAGATTATTAATTTCCCCTTGATTTACACCAGTTTTTCTTCCTTTTCTGACACTGTTCTAGCAGAATTAAAAGATTTCCTCCCTGCAGTGAAGTACACACTAGTACAGTTTGTAGCTAAAATGACATTAATTCATTGTGTTCTCTCAGTGCCTTAGAGTCATTTTCCTATGCAAAAGTCTTAAATATTTCTAAATTTGATTCAGTGATTCCATACGCCTTATGGGATGCATTATGCTCATTCAGTGGGAGAAATTTAAAAATAAGTTTACTATGGAAGTATTGTATTCCAAGCAGCCTAGTATTCGTTTCTGTAATTCACTGTGACTTTTGATTCTTGTTGTTTCCTGGTACCCATTATTTCGACTGAGCTTCCTATTCAGGAATTCATATAAACCGTTTAGCACCATGCAGTGTAGTGCTTGGAAAGAAACACAATAAGGTAGAATGCCATATTTTCTTGTAAAATGCCTATTAAGGAGAATTCAGTACATTCTATTAAGGCACATTGATCAGACCAGGCAAATTGTCTTACCCCTCTTGCCCGAAATATTTGATATATGCATCCTGCAAAAAGTGATTGGCTGCTAAGTATGGTTTTTGCACTGACGACTATACTTGTCTCTCTGAACACCATAAAATCCAGAAGTATATCCACAGTCTTTTGTTTCTTCTTTCCTTCAGGGTTGACCTCTGCTGCCCTTGTTGCCACTCAGCAGGTGGCTGCTCAGGCATCTGCATCTGGTATGTTTCCTGCACAAAGAAGGTAAATATCTTGTAAACCTTGAATTATACTTACATAGACATCTTAATAGGGAGGGAGGAAGCAAATTATAGGTTTCTAAGACTAGAGGTCTGCATCCCTATAGACAGCAGCTTTTATTGAGAGGGGAGGGGTTATAGGGTTTTTTTAGTTAATTGTAGCTCTATTCTTCCTAACAAGACACTTGTCTTTGACGCTTATACTATAATCATAATGTAGATAATTAATCAATGAAATAGACTGCCTGTCGTCTGAGATTTTCAGAGACTATCCTTTACCTCTTGGTACTATTAAAGTAAAACAATCTATTATGAAGTATATAATTAGGATTCAAAATGTTTTCATAAAAGGCAAGTAAGGGATTAATTTTGGAGTAGATCCATCTAAAGTTGAGTAAACTTCTGCTCTTATGTATAAGTACAAGTATATCTGGCTTCCTGATTTGCAGATACTTTTATTGGAAATAAAATATTTTTAGAAGGTACATTAAAGATTATATTATTTTAAAGTTACCTAGGAATCAAATGTATTTGCCTTTAAACTATTTACTTGCTTTTAAATAGAATTTACTTTTCAACCTCTAAAGGAAATGAAAACCTTATATATAATAAAAATTCTGTCTTAAGTGAAAAGCTCAACTCTGCCTTAACAGGGGAGTCTCCACCAACACCTCCAGGATAAATCTTATGCAGTAAAATTAACAACTTCCATGATTTTATCACAAGTCCCGTGATATATGCTGTTTTTCTTAAAGTCGCAGCCCCACAGAGGCAAGTGATTACATGAGAATCTCAGCTTTCATCTGAATAAAAAGCAAGTTTTTAGCACTCAGTGTTGCAGAGAAATGCCTGAGCACGTGACCCGAGTGCACCCTAAAGGTTCAGAAACTAGAAGAGACACACTATTCCTCTCCCCCTCTCAATTTATTAAAATCTCATGATTTGGAGCAAGGGGCTGGGGTTGGCAATACTAATTAGATGTGTTTAGTTTCATAGTTTTTGTGCATTTCAAGAGTTCAGAGTTAAATGATGGAAAAGGATATCATACTAAAACCTCTTTTTTTTTTTTTTTTTTTTTTAGAGAATGAGGAGTTTGGAAATGTACATTGTCATGTGACTGGATCACATGAGGAAGCGCTTTATTACAGACATCAGTTCCATGGTGTTATTTTGAAATGCCTTAATGGCAGGCAAAAACCAGTCATTTCATTTTTGTAAATTGCAGATTTTATCACAGAGTAACAAATGTTGCTGTAATTAGACTTCTGTTTTTTTTATATATATATATATATATGCGCGTATATATATATATAAATATATATATATTCTTTACTTTTTTTGTATCGGTAACCAGGCTCGCACACAGGGTCTGCTGCTAAGTTGCAAACCACACAATAAAGGAAAAATGTATTTGTCTTGTTTAGAAAAATGTTAACCACAAAAGACCGTTTTTCTTTTCTTTTTGCTTTTTAATTGTAAATAAATAATATTATGTATCAGTGTGCCTGATCCTTGCATACCCTTCTAATATTGCCCACAAGCCCTCAGAGAGGCTAACTGTGATGATGACACTTTGGTACAATTTAGATGTCTATTTGGTGGCTCCTGTTAAGATGCATCAGTGTAAAATGTTACTGTACTCACTGTTTCATTGTAATTGTGTATTGTGAAAAATATACATTTGGAAGGCATGGGGTTGCCAGTACCACAAAAACTGTGTTGTACATAATGTATAGATTTTAAATGGGGAAATAATGAGTATCTGTGAATAATGAAATGTCTTTTTTTGATAATCTTGAATGGCAAATAACCCAATAGCCTGCATACCAGAAGACATCTGTGATTGTTCTATTACTTGAATAGTCCTGCAGTCTTTTTTTTAATGTTTACAATTATCCAGTTTTAGAAGAGAGACTTTAATGCCATTGCCTGGTTACTTGTTTTATGCTGTAATCTAGTTTATTTTATGTAAAATGTATATTGAATGCTTTCATTTTTATACCTGCCTTAAATAATTTGGCAATCAGAATAAAAAAAAAAAGTTGTTTTTGTACTTTTTGGCGTCTGTCTCACCTTGCTTTCCTCTGCCCAGCTTAGAGAGAGATTGTGTCCTAGTTACCAATAGGTATGTTTGACAGACTCTGGAGGCACTATACAGCTGCCAGTGTCCCCAGAAGGACTTTTGGCTTGGTTCCCAGGCAGTACTCACCAGTTTGGCAGCTATGCTATCCTTGAATAAAGTGAAGCATGAATCCACACCCTCCATGCCCAGCCTGTTCCATTTTCACCTTACCCCTTCTTCCTTTTGGGCACATAGGGCCTGAGCCAAAACTGCAGTTAAAGGAGGTCTTTCCATTGACTTCAGTAGGCTTTGGATCAGATCCCTAGTACCCATGAGTGATCTTTCTGATACTTAAGCCACTAATACCTTCAGCTGAGAAATGACTGCCTGTGTGCACTAGAAACACTAGCCAAACTTTGCCTTGGATTTAACCTGTGCAGCCCCACTGTGTGGAGTTGATTGTGTGTACCTGTGGACAGAACTAGCCCACCTTTATTTTAAATGTTCCTACCCATACTACCCAAGAACATGTTGTACATGTTATTGCATTAACAAGAAGCAATGGGCTTAAATTGCAGCAACGGAGGTTTAGGTTGGACATTAGGAAAAACTTCCTGACAGAGAGGTTAAGCACTGGAATAAATTGCCTAGGGAGGTTGTGGAATCTCCATCACTGGAGATTTTTAAGAGCAGATTAGACAAACAGCTGTCACGAATGGTCTAGATAATACTTAGATAATACATGAATTCAGGGGATTGGACTAGATGATCTCTCGAGATCCCTTCCAATTCCATGATTCTATGATTGTCCGATAGTTTTGTTCCACCTCAGTAAGTAGCATACAAGATGATAATAAAAGGACACTAATTAATGCATGAAAGAAACAGATGGTTAGCCAGGTTATTTTGGGTGTCAACTTTATCCTTGATTGCATACCACTGAAACATTCATCAGCAAATACAGGGGTGTTTGAACTCTCATTCTTTATTCTGATGACAACTTGCACTGCCAGAGGTCAGAGCTTGTATATGAAGTGGGTACCATTTTTCTTGCTTAGTGGATACTAAATGCACAAGGGTGGATTAAAAATTCCCAACAGAGAAGCATACTTGAATTTGTTATATTACTTTGATGAATCTGCCATTAATGTTGCTATAATTGTTTTACTTTTATGGACATAAAATCACCCCCCTTAGTGGCTAGTAATAAGGTTTATTGATTTTACTACACATTATTCATCTTTGGGCTGCTCTTATCGTCTGGTCCTAAACGCATGTGGAAAGCTTGTAGTGCTGACATAGTTCAAATTAACTTAATCGAGAAATGGGGGGAAAAGGGTTCCTTGGGGAGGGCGGTGTCCTTCAAATACAGAATTCTTGATCACTTGAATAAGTGTTGTATTACTTCTACATTAAAATTTCAATTGGTTTTGTATTGAAATGTGCCATTGATTTGCAGCCTTCGCCTTTAACTCTTCTACAGCAAAATAGATCTCATACATTCACACTATTGGTGATTCTGATTTAGCGTGACTTAAGAATGAGTGTCCGTAAGTAACCAGAATGAATTACACTGATTGATATAGGGTAAGCAGCTGTTTAAAAGATGATTAATGACAGGGTTTCATTATAGTCTTTAGGCTGTAAGAGAGGCTAGCAGCCAAAGTCATTCATTTTTTTCCCTCCACTGACGATTAATCTGTTCTTCCTTCTCTGTGGCCTTCCTTTGGCTTTAACACTTTGAGGGACTAACATCTTGCATGCTTTGCAACTGTGAACCGCTAGAAGGAGTGGAGTACAGCATGGCTGACATCTTCCAAAGCCAGGAAGTGGCCATGCTGCCAAGCATCAACAGTCAGGCACAATATACACTTCTGTCTCAGCTATGTGAAGGCTGAGATTCCAAAGAATTAATGAAGAGAGGAGATAATGTGGGGGAAACACTCACCAGCCCAGAACCTGTCTGAATGCAAGAGAAGTTGGCCCTCCCTGCTAAGCCATCTCCTCACCGGGGGCTTTATCTCTCAGGCTATGTCTACACAGCAAAGAAACCCCTCCCCCCCCCCCCCCCCCCCGGCTGGCCTGTGCCAGCTGACTTGGGCTAAGGGGCTATTTAATTGCAGTGTAGACTTCTGGGCTCAGGCTGGAGCCCGGGCTCTAGGACCCTGCAAGGTAGGAGGGTCCCAGAGCCTGGGCTGCACCCTGGACCCAGAAGTCTACACAGCAATGAAACAGCCCTGCAGCCCGAGCCCTGTGAGCTAGTCTAACATGACTCCCCTGATGCTGCAGAGTGGCATCTCAGGCAGTGTGGTGTACAGATACAGGGATAGTCCTGCCCTTGTTGCCTCTAGTGAAATGCATCCCGCTCTGCTCGCTCCAGCAGCAACAAGCACTTGCTCTATTCCATCTCCATCTTCCTCCAGGGTGACTGATGTACCCAGAAGTAGGTGCTGCCTTTGCTCTTCGGTATGATTTGCATCCCAGTACATGCTTGGACCTGGCAACCTCTTCATGAACCTGTGGAGGGAGTAAAGCAATAAGCCAAGGCTTCCCAATTTGTTTCTTCGTGCTCCCAGGTGCTCTGTGGGAGAGTCCACAAAGGCACAGAAAGTCCCAGAAGAGGTGCTATTAGTACCACTACAGATGTACTGACAATTTCAGCATCTAACTCTAATTCTTTATTGTCTCTTAGCCTTTCCGTCAATCTGTTGAAGGACCACAGACTTCCATCCTTGGTTCCCCTCTTTTTTCTAAATGGAGACTCTTCTGCTAACATCCATTCCCAGGGTTTCAACCAGAGATTAAATTATGGGACGCTCTCCCTCCTCTGCTAGAGAAACTCCCTCCTCTCGCTGGCTTGGGGAAACAATACCTGCTCCCTAGCTGCTGAAGTGAGAATTTCCTCTTGTTTCAACCTACTTTAACCTTTTCAACTTTTTTTAACTAACCTATTTTCAACTACAACATCTTTGTGTGAGGTTACCATATGTATCTCCCTACCTTCTACACCTCCAGAACATCTCTCATCTGTCTCCTGTTGGAGGTCCTACTGTCATCTCGAAATCAACACTTAAAAAAATGTATATATGAGACCAGATTCCCTTCTTTCATCTGGTCCCTTTTTTGCTGGTCCCACCAGTACAAAGGGACTGTAAAGCCAGCAGAACCAATTTATTGGAAATTCTGCCTTGTGTCGGGGAATCCTTAGAACTAGTATAGCTGGTTCTATGCCAGTCCCTCCAGGTACTTGATATAGTGGTTTGGTTGAAGATAAGCCTGGAGAATCACTACTCTGGAAATTCCTAGGTGGCATATCAGCCCCTGGGGACCATAGCCAGACACTATAAATTAGGGCCACCCTGAATCTGTGTTAAAATATGCCAGGGATGGGAATGGCATAGTACTAGACCCACGATTGGGGAGCAGCACAGACCTCTTTCATGACTCCCTACTTCAGGTGCACCCAATGGAAACTGGGTGTAGCAGAGAATCTAACTGCTTGCCTTCATTATTCCTCTCCTTCCTGTCTTTTCTCTATCACTATTGATGTCTACTGCTTTTCATCTGCCTGACTCAAAATCTCGGTGTAATCTTCACCTTTTTTCCCCCTCTTCTCTCCTACTCCCATCTTCAGACAATAAGTCCTCCAGCTTCTTCCTCTTTAATATTTACCAAAACCCACCCTTTTCTCACTATCCTCACTGCTAAAACTGTATATGTATGCTTGGTTATTTCTCCCTTTGATTACTTCAACTTTCTCCTTTCTGGCCTCTCCTATTGTTACCTCTGCTTTCCAAGCTATCCATAACTTCCTCTTCTGCCACACTGACCGCATGTCTCCCACATTTTTCATTGATTTCCTGTCTTCTACTGCATCAAATTTAAGTTTCCTATCATCATCTTCAAGACTCTAGAGTATTTCAACCAGGCATAGATTTTCCCCCAATTCCTCCTTTCTCTCTCTCTCTCTCTCTCTCTGCTTTGTCTTATCACCTTGCTCTACCCATCTCTTGTTTTCATTGCCATCTTGGCTGCACAGCGTTTATTCCAATGGCCTTTACGCCTGAACCAGTTTCCTGTTAACTGGCCACTAAGTCTCCTCTCTTTCCTTTAAAACTCCTTTCTTCCAGGATTCCATCTTCCTTGGTCTCCTCACTCTCCTTTCCCTGCACTGATGTTCTGTATCGTGCTGTGTGTATTTGTCTTTAGGCTCAGATCTTTGGGACAGGGAACATGTCTCACTTTATGTTTATGTAGCACTCTGCACATTTATAGCACTATACGAATGATTTTTAAAATAACTCATGCTTTTATCTTTTCACTAGATAACACAATATGTTTATGAATATATTGAATAGAACAATTACTAACTACTTCTTTATGAGGCCTCGATACTTCCAAAAAAAAAAAAAAAAAAGGTTAAAAGACTTGTTGAATCTGCCTTGCCCCCTTCAAAACTTGGGGACGAAATCACTTCTGTACTGGAATTTTAAAGGAGTATCATTTAGTCTTTGTTTTCTTGGCCAGGAGAATTGGAGACTTAGTCATGATTTATTGATCTGTGATCCATCTTTCTTTAGTTTTTACAAAAAGAAGGCTGTTCTCAATTTGCCCCAATTTCATCCCTTGGTAAACTCAGCATTCTGTATTAACCAATCTGATGCAATAACTCTTAACTACATTTTCCCCATACCTGATAATTTCTCTTTAGATAGGTCAGCATTTGCTAGATTCCTCAAAATTTCATTCAAATGTACAACCTGAACTCCTACCTTGGATTTCCATAAGTATTAATAACCCATCTTTTTAAGTAAAGATGTGTGTTGGTAAGGCATAATATCTTGCTGAGATAAGAATTATGGTTGTGCAGCTGCACGTGATCTGGAGGAATTGTTTGAATGCTGAGGGTTGTTGTATAGTGGAATCGAAAGGAAATGTAGATTGGAGGAGAATCTGGGTATACAGGCAGTCCTCGGACTTACAACACAATTGGTTCCTGAAAATCACGTCTTAAGTCGAAGTGTCGTAACTTGATTTTCCCATAGGAATAATGTCGGCTCGAGCATCGTAAAGTCGAAACCGACGGCAGAAAGTCGAAACAGGATGTCAATTTATAAACGTCATAAGTGCTGTTCGTCGTAACTCGAATATCATACAATTGAGGACTGCCTGTATTTGGATAGCATGATGTCTAGGTGGCAAAGCATATGAACTGAGGTTGGATTGGATGTTAATGTCGCCTTGACTATATTTCTTTGATTTTAGTGTCTCCATTGCTACGAAATGCACTAGAACAGCTGTAATTCTAAGTTAACATAGTTTTTGTTTGTTTGTTTTGTTTTGTTTGTTGGAGCCTTTCTATGTTTCTGTTACTTGTTAACCAGCAACCTAAGATGACTGCATCAGACAGCAGAGAGGTACGACTCTAGGTAAGTACAGTAAACTATCTGTGTTAGTTTAACATCGAGAAAGCCTATGCATTTCATTGTACTTTTACTTCATCCTTTTTCATTTTCTTTCAATACAGGAAATGAAAAATATTGCAGATACGTATTTTCACTAAGCTTTGGGAAAATGGGGTACCCTATTACCTGTTCGTGCACTAATTGCTCATTCCAACTTTGGACCATTCCCTTGATTCACTTTGCAACTCTCATTGGCCCCAGTGAGAGCAGCAAATGACCCCTTTTTGTGTATACAATCTTTACAAGTTGAATCTGCTTCATTATGGAAAAACTACAAAGATAGTGAATGTTTCACTTTCTTATTTGACTCTTTAAGGACCATTGATGCGCACAGAAAGCCATTAACATGTGCAGTGATGGGATGCTAGACCCCATTAAAATCCTCATGATGGTTGTTAGTAATTTTTATGCAGAATGCGCTAAGTTATTCTTTCAACATCAGTGGCAACTCTGAAACTTCTTAAATGTTCTGATACATTAGCAATCTTTAGGATTTAGCAAAGATAATTATTACTTACAGACTAAAGGTGTTAATCACTCAGAAAACTTATTTCCACCATACTACTATATAAATGTGCATTGCGGACTTTCAGAAGCAGTTTTTATTACAGGTGAATGAACCTTTAAACACCGAGCTAATACATGCAGTTCTATATCAGTGGATTCATGTATATAGTCCTTTCAACACCATTTCCAAGCATTTTGAATTATATAACATGGTACCTTAATTATATGATTTCCATTATTTGAGTTTGCTGATGCTAGAATAGTGCTTATTTATTTTTTCCAGTGTAGTGTTACATTATTTGTTCATGAAAGTAAATGGCATAGCAATTCCAGTTAAACATAAGGAAATAAAGACTCTTTGAAAGCCAATCTAAATCCTGGGGGGGGGAAAGTTTTAAACATTGTTTTTGTGAAATATACAGTAAGTGATTTCTGCTTTTCTTTTTTGATTTGTGAGCAGAGTTGTACGGATTCTTTTAGCATGGGTCTATTTTCAGGCTACCTTTCTAATAGAAGGATGTATGTATTGCTAATCTCTATAAATTCACTGCAGGTTATATTCTTCAGCAACACACTTCCTTGAGTAGCATTAGCTAAGTGTAAAGGGGGAAAAGTGATTTTGTCTTTATGTACTTTAAATAAAACTCTGCTTGGATAATAAACATGAAGTGCTGTATAAAAACGTCCTGGAATTCTCTGGTTGAAAAATCTGCCCAACTGTTAAGGAGCTGCTGTATAAATTCAGAGTTTTCTGCTTATTTTCCACCTCTCACTAGTGTGATACTGTATGTAGGTGTCTAGATCAGAGGTTCTCAAACTGTGGTCCGTGGACCACCATTGGTCCGCGAGCTCCATTCAGGTGGTCCACAGATAGTTCCCTATAAGGTGCACGCCTGGGTGGCTGCACACAAGAGAATGAAGGGCCACCCACCTAATTAGTGGAGTCGCGTAGACGGGGCTCCACTAATTAGGTGCCTGGACCCTGGAGAAGACGCACATGTAAGGTAAGATGGTGGCCTTGGGGGGAAATAAGGGGTAGTTGGGAGGGGGCAGTGTGATGAGAAGAGGGGGTGGGGCGAATTTGGGATGTGCAGGGCTGCGGCGGCCAGAGAAAGAGGCAACTTGCCCCAGCTTCAGGGCTGCGGCTGCCAAGGAGAGACGGCCCTCCTTCCCAGCCCCAGCTCGGGGGCTGCTGTGGCAGGGGAAAGACCCCCTTCCTTCCCAGCCCCAGCTTGAGGGCTACCGCGGCAGAGGAGAGAGGACACATCCATCTCATTAGAAAGGTAAGACTACTGATATTAAAATATGAGCTGTGTGCTTTTATTTGTAGAACAAAAAAAGTTAATTACGTTTTTTTTTCTATATAGTGCTTTTATCCAAAGTGCTTTACGATAGTTAGCTAACAGTACAAACAACATTTGGAAAGATCTTTAAGGGTCCACTGAGACCCTCAGCAATTTTCAAGTGGTCCACGAAAAAAAAGTTTGAGAACCACTGGTCTAGATACTATGGTTTACTTGGATTTGATGGTTAGCATGCCCAGCTACAAAAAGATCATCTTACTAAGGGTAGAAGTATCTTTTGGGGCCAAATTATTTCCTTTTTGTATGGAGCACTGAAAATCAGAGAAGTTTTGTAATTGACTTTCATGGGAGCTGGATCATGCTCTGTGGGCTCAGTTGTGCCTTTTAGGTACTGGATCACACTGAGAGCATCGTGAAACCTCACTGCTCTAGGGGCAGCTCACTAAGAGAATACAGCATTCTGGTTAACCTGCTTCTTAACCAGCTGGTTATGGGGGCTTGGCCCTACCTCCTCTCTGCTCCCTTTTGGGTGCTTTGTTTCCCAGGGTGCAGTAGGATATAGCAGATCCTGGGCTCGGGGGGAGGGGGTGAAAGCAGGGATTGTGGCTGTACTTATTCATTGCACGGGGGTGGAGGAGGGAGGCTTTTTGTATCCTTGCCCTGCCTGTCTCTCCTGCAGCTGAACCTAAATGAGTAAATCTTTAAGTAATGCTGGGCCATATCATGCCATTGATTTTTAAACAGAACTCCCCAATGAAAAGATTGCTTAGCAATCAATGGCGTGATAGGCCTCTCCCCTCCGTTTATTGTAACATATTAATTTGATGCTTATTCTTGCCTCCAGTTTCTGCTATGCTAATTCAGAATCATCCCGCTTCAAAATGAGTTGCCTAGTTCTACGGTTTTCTTTATCAGAGACAGGTATTTGTTTGTTGGATCCTCAGCTTGTGTAAATGGCCATAGTTCCATTTATGTCAGCTAAGGACCTAATCCAATGTTTGGAGTAGTAATTCATTGCTCCAAAGGGTAAGGAAGGTTCAGCAGGAGTTAACATAATCAGTTGGAAGTCACTGAAAATAATAGGTCAAACTCTGCGGTTTATTATAGTAGGAAAAACTCCTTTAAGAAAGATGGGATTACACTGGTGTAACTAAGGGCTGGTCTACACTAAAGCTGTAAGTCGACCTAAGTTACGCTACTTCAGTTACTTAGGTTGACTTGTCGCCGTGTCTACACCACGCTGTGTTAACGGAGATGCTCTCCTGCCAACTTACCTTACGCTTCTCGGGGAGCTGGAGTACAGAAGTCAACAGGAGATTGCTCTGCCATCGACTTAGCGGGTCTTCACCATACCTGCTAAATCAGGGGTAGGCAACCTATGGCACGTGTGCCGAAGGCAGCACACGAGCTGATTTTCAGTGGCACTCACACTGCCCGGGTCCTGGCCACCGGTCTGGGAGGCTCTGCATTTTAATTTAATTTTAAATGAAGCTTCTTAAACATTTTATAAACCTTATTTACTTTACATACAACAATAGTTTAGTTATATATTATAGACTTATGGAAAGAGACCTTCTAAAAACGTTAAAATGTATTACTGGCACACGAAACCTTAAATTAGAGTGAATAAATGGAGACTCCGGACACCACTTCTGAAAGGTTGCTGACCCCTGTGCTAAATCGACACTGCTGCATCGATTGCAGCAGTGACAATTTAGCTGTAAGTGTAGACATGCCCTTAGATATGAATTTGGCTCACTGAACTAAGATAGTATCAGAGGGGTAGCCATGTTAGTCTGGATCTGTAAAAAGCAACAGAGAGTCCTGTGGCACCTTTAAGACTAACAGATGTATTGGAGCGTAAGCTTCGTCGGATGCATGCATCCGACGAAGCTTACGCTCCAATACATCTGTTAGTCTTAAAGGTGCCACAGGACTCTCTGTTGCTTTGAACTAATATAATCAGTGCTATTAATATACTTTTAGTGTGCACATGTGAATAACAAGGGGAATAAAGTTGGGTCATTAGGTGAAAATCTGGTTTTTGACTCCTAAATCCCCCAGAGTTCAGGACATTTTGATCCATAATTTTGGATCAGCCTATTATAGAGAGAGGTAACTGTGTGCCCAGTTTGACACAATTTAATATTTTGCATGTAAAATTGGATTACGTGGCTGCAGCTGGTACAGACGCAAATTTTGCAGGTGCCATTCAGGCAAGCATATATGCAAATTTAGCCTTACATGTTTGTTCTGGGGCTCCATAATGTAAAGTGCCTTCCAATTAAAATGGCTCACATATTCCCTGGGGTTTCAGTCGTGCATATTGCAAATGTATTTTGCTGTGGGATTTAGGTGTCTTTGTTACATATACACACGGATAAGGGAGAGACTGCATTTAAGAAAATCTACAACTATACTTTTTAAAAAAACTTTCGGTTGCCCACAAGCAATGATGAATTTGTCTACTGTTTAATAATAAGGTAGTTAAGATACAAAAGAGAACAAAGAGTTATTTTCAAAAGACAATGGTAGTTACAACATAATGGTTTCATTATCTAAAGTTCAGTCACAACAAGGACAAAAAAATCCCTCTTATGTACACTGAAGTGCTTTTCGTTTTTGAAAAAAAATCAATACCATATTCACACTAATGTTTGCTTGCATAAAATATTGACCAAAGTCACATTGGGTTTTACATAAAGACTTGAAAGCAATCTCAATTGTCTGAAAGGTTCTAATTGTTTTTTTCCCCCCATCCTGAAAGAATAATGAAAGGACAACTTAAAAAAACAGAATTACATAGTTATTTTATAACTGGCACTAACAAATTTCACCCATTACCATGTCTATTCTGTAAGCAATGAATGTGTGGCTCCCAATTAATCTAGTGTACCTCCAGGCAAGGTCTAAATCAGCTGTATACAGCTAAAGCAATTTGCACACAGCTAAAAGCAAATTGGAAAATAAGTGTTTCACACTACTACCTATCTTTTCAAGCCAAATACACAATCAGTATTCTGGCAGCAGCCTTTTATCATGTTCTTTGCAGCTATCAATTTTAATTATAACAATTATTGATTAGTTGGGAACGTGAATAATCTAATGTTCAGATGAGGTTGGTGAGGCTGCTGGGATCTTTTTTTCCTTTTATGCACAGGTCCATTCAGTGTTAAGAAACATCAGCTGGAGAACATATCTGTATTACACTGCTGAGTTTACATAGCTGTAATTGAGGCTGTGCCAGTGGATTTTACACTAAACATCTCTTTTTAGGATTTTAAAATTGTGCTGCAAAAATCTGATATAAACTGAATCATGGCATATAAGAGATCAATCCAGAAATTTAGGCCCATATTTTCAAATGTAGGGGCCTAAAGCTATGCAACGAAAATGACTAGGGGGCTGGGGCACATGACTTATGAGAGAGGCTGAGGGAACTGGGGTTATTTAGTCTGCAGAAGAGAAGAGTGAGGGGGGATTTGATAGCTGCTTTCAACTACCTGAAGGGGGGTTCCAAAGAGGATGGAGCTCGGCTGTTCTCAGTGGTGGCAGATGACAGAACAAGAAGCAATGGTCTCAAGTTGTAATGCAAGAGGTCTAGGTTGGATATTAGGAAACACTATTTCACTAGGAGGGTGGTGAAGCACTGGAATGGGTTACCTAGGGAGGTGGTGGAATCTCCATCCTTAGAGGTTTTTAAGGCCTGGCTTGACAAAGCCCTGGCTGGGATCATTTAGTTGGTGTTGGTCCTGCTTTGAGCAGGGGATTGCACTAGATGACCTCCTGAGGTCTCTTCCAACCCTAATATTCTATGATTCTATGCACTTACGTTCATATTAAAGCACCTAAATAAGTGACCTGCTACATAAGTGATGCTGAACTCTCACAGCTCCCATTGACATGGGCCATTTTGTTAATTTATCTAATTTTAGGCACAAGTTATTTGTTCTTCTGGTTTGATCCTTCAGTTAAAACAGAGAGGAGAGAAATATCCAACCCTTGCTTGAAAGTGCATGGGCATAAGAGAGTTACTTCAATTCAATTTAATTAGCAAGATATAACAAAACCTTCTAACTAGAGCTGGCACTCAGCAACTAAGCTTGTATCTAAACTTTTCCAAAGTCTGGTCCCAGCGCTTTGGTCTAACCCATTTCTGCCATCCTCTTTGCCATGTTGTTGAAGATCTCTTTTTTACACTTTCATTTTGGTTTGAGTTATTCAAAATATTGAGCTGATGTTACTCTAACACAAGGAAGATGTTTAAGGATACTGTAAACAGTCTGCTTCTGCCAAGGCTGGAGATATTAGCATGACCATGAGAATCTCTCTGACATCTCCTCCTTCACAACCATAATCTTGGCCTTAGATTCTAATGCTCAATCCTATGATGTGACCAGCACCTTCTGCAAGGTAAGGAGTTCCCAGCTCCAACTGAAGTCAATGGGAACTGAGGAGGCATTTTGCAGGCTCAGAGAGCGCTCAGCAGGATCAGATTCTTGGCTATCAAATTAACCATTTTGATTGATGTTGAATGAAAGGCAATGTAATTGGTGGATATGACAAACAGCATTTCAGGTACTGCTCCAAATACGGGGTATGCAATTTTGAAACTGGTGCATTGCACAGCAGCTCAGAAGCTATGGCAGGCTGTGACATCAAACCGGTTAGCCCCGTCAGTAAAGAAGAAGAAGAATATATTTTCAAAGAGTAGCACAAGGTTTTAGTCATACAACTCCCACTGACTTTGATAAGAGTTTGGCAACTAATAATCTGCTTTCAAAGTGTAAAGGAATACATCCTTGAATTAGGCAAAATGCCACCCCTACCTAATCAGGAACAGAAAAATGTGCTTACAGCTTCTGACCTTGCAATGAAAAAAAACAAAAGAAAAGAGATCAGACATGAAAAAAATCTGAAAATACACACATATACCACGAATTAGTACATGCACATATACTTTTAAGAGCAAAATTAACTTCCAATAACAAAAAATATTAATAGAAACCATATCTTGTTTTATATATACTATGAATTGACCAGTCAACCATTTACCGCATTTGGAACTGGATGTACACAATCAGACGGCGTCAGAGACCAAAAAAATTTAAAATAAATAAATAAAAATTTTAAAAAAAGCAAATACAGTACAGTAGTTTTAAACATAAACTACTAAAAAAAAGGGAAAGTGGCATTTTTCTTCTGCATACTAAAGTTTAAAAGCTGTATGAAGTAAATGTTCATTTGTAAATTTTTGAAAGAACAACCATAACTTTTTGTTCAGAGTTATGAACATTTCAGAGTTATGAACAACCTCCATTCCCGAGGTGTTCATAACACTGAAGTTCTACTGTATATATAAGATCACATAATGATTATATATATATATATATATATATATATAAAATCATAGAATAATAGCCTTGGAATAGACCTTGAGAGGTCATCTAGTTCAGTCCCCTGAACTCATGGCAGGACTAAGTATTATCTAGACCATTCCTAAAAGGTGTTTGTCTAACCTGCTCTTAAAAATCTCCAATGATAGTGATTTCACAACCTCCCTAGTCCATTTTTTCTAGTGCTTAACCACTCTGACAGTTAGGAAGTTTTTCCTAATGTCCAACTGAATCCCCCTTTGCTGCAATTTAAACTCATTGCTGCTTGTCCTATCCTCAGAGGTTAACAAGAACAATTTACCTCCCTTCTCCTTGTAACAACCTTTTATGTACTTGAAAACTGTTCTCATGTCCCCTCTTAGTCTTTTCTTTTCCAGACTAAACAAACCCAATTTTTTCAGTCTTCCCTCATAGGTCATGTTTTCTAGACCTTTAATCATTTTTGTTGCTCTTCTTTGAACTTTCTCTAATTTGTCCACGTCCTTCCTGAAATGTGGCGCTCAGTACTGGACACAATACTCCAGCTGAGGCCTAATCAGCGCAGAGTAGAGCGGAAGAATTACTTCTTGTGTCTACTATCAGGAATGATCAAGTTGCAAATTTTCCAGACCAGTGATCAGTGCAGGGAGTGGATTAAGACTGAGTACAGGAAAACCAGGGACCAGAACCACACCTCAGGCAGCTTCCCGACATCATACCCATTTTATGAGGAGTTTGACCAAGTTCTGGGCACTGTACTGAGCATGAAGCTGATGGTGGTGCACGATAACCTGGTCAGTTCAGGATGGTGACTTGCTGGCCCCATAATCCAGCAGCAGGTCCCAAGTGAGGACAATGAAGTGACAGTTATTTAAAGGGGTCCCAGAGGACACTTTGGAGCAAGCTCAGAAGAAGCACATCCTGGGGCCATACTCTGAGGAGCTGTTTGATCCTTCCCTAAGGAACAACCCACCATGGAACCTGGTAAGTTTCTGACTCCATTTTAATGGTTTTTGATACAGTAATGGGTGGGATTCCTGCTCTATGAACCAATGCAAAAGTTATTAAAAGCCCTGACTAGCAGCGTTTATCCAAAAAGGCAGATGGTATGCCAGTGACTGGGCTTCCTCCCGCACCATGTGGAGTTCAAAATGCCGACCAGGAAATGCAAACAGTAAAAATTGCCTTGAAAGTGAATTTTGACTGGAAAGGTGCAGATTTTTGCTAGGGCCATTCCTGTTTCTTAAAAATAATAACCTTATATTGCCATGCTTGTAAATATGCCACTCTGTAGCCACTCAATGGTCTATTGGGATGCTTGGAAACCGCAAACTGTGGGATGGGAGGAAGGTGGAAATGTGTTTTATTTACAAATCTAGTCCATTTCAATTAGAGGTAATCCATGTAGTCCAAAGGTGACAAAATCATTCGTCCCAAATATGACTGGGCTTTGAAATTTTGTCGAGAAATGTGCTGGAGGGGACAGTGGAGGAGGAAGGCTGTGGAGTTCTGAGTGTTTGCATGCAGCCATAACAGTCTAAGCCATGAGGCAGCTAATGCACCATTCTGTTGATTCGGGGAAGGGCGTATTTTCCAGGGCTACGTCGGTAGCTGACCAGTCCATTCCACTCATAGATGCGCTGTTCAGTAACTACACATTTGAATACTTTGGTTGCATACACTGTTGGTTTCTCACCGTCAGTTTGGAATAACATCTCCCTTTGCCACTGGGGCATCCTTTGTTATGTCCTCTAAAATGTGGAAGTCCTGAAATGATAGAAAAAAGTTTTTGTAGCACAGTCCCTGATGACACTCCGCCACCACGTAGTTCTGCAGTTTTTAGAAATCAAAAAACAGCTCTGAATTTTTAACTTACCATTGTCTCTGCACTGCTTTCACTTCAATTAACCAGGCTTTGTCCAAGTAGCTTCTGTGGACTGAAGCATCCCTCTCACAATATACTGAAGTATCATTTTATGCCCTTGAAATTCCACAAGGATTTTTTCAGTGCTCTTGCCATGAGCTATTTGAGACAATAGCAGTCTGTGTCTCATCCTATTCCAGGCCCCTCAGCCTCTACAGCACCTCCACAGCCCCCCCCCCCCCCAAAAGCCTGGGCCAACGTACCTTCATGGACTGTTCCAAGAGGAAGTGTTTCCAAGGATGAACTTATGGTTGAGGTTCTGAATAAGGCCAACAAGCACATCCAGTATCAAAGACAGAGGGATTTAAGGCTAGAGGAAAGGCATGTTTGCAGCCAAAAGGAAAGGTTCAGCCTGGCTGCATAGCTTGAGGACAGGGTTTCAGCACGGGAGAGGCACTTGCTTCACAGTTCCTGGAACAGGAACAGCTGCTGAGGGAAGAGAATGGAGTCAGCAGAAAGAACTGTTTGAGTGGCTTATATCACTAATGGCGACTAGAGTACCAGCTCCTGCTGCATCATCCACATCATGGCCTGAGTCCCCTGCACAGTACCCTGTGATGTTGTCAGCAATAGCCTGGAAAATTCCATGGCTGGATGGCCCATACAATTAGGGCCCATGAGCAGCTAGGCAGGGCAACTTTGCCCCTTGAAAACCTCCATACTGACCCCCCTCCTCTGTGGATGCCTGCACCGGCCTGCCTCAGCATCAAAAGCTCATCAAATGGGGAAAGAAGAGAATGGAGGAGGTGGGGCAGGGGACGTGCAACAGTTGGGGGTTTCTGTCCTGCACATGATTTCACTATTTGCACTTGTTCATGCACCTTTTCATTTATGTATTTATTTATTTTTCTGTAAGGTTCTGTTGTTACTGGTGTTTTGGCAATGGCAGGGCGCCTGCCTAGCAATGGGTGAATGTTGTACTTTTGTAATACATGTTTATAAATAAAGCTTTTTATTTTAATCAAGAAAGTTTATTGCTATCACTGCATCGCATCATACAATGTATATTTAAAATAATAAAGGTAAACAGATGGGCCAGAGACAATTAGGAATTAGTAAGCAAACACTATTCCTCTCTACATTTAGTTACATCAGTCCATACCCTAAATCACTCTAACCCTCTCCCACCCCATTCACAAGTGGTCACGTCATTCATAAGTACATTGCATGGCAATCTATTCCCCAACCCTGCCCAGACACTGAAAACCCCCACAATCAATGAGCCCCATCACCAACCCCACAAGCACATTCTCCAAAGTATTATCCCCCCTCTTCCACTGGGTCATGCAAGTCCATAATGTGCAAGGCATCCCTGTCTTCTGATGCCAGGTGCATCCAGCTCCAGCCATGGTAGGTGCACTTTCTGGCTGAATGTTCCGATTCACCAGCCCCTCACTGTCATAGGTCCATTCAGGGGGAAATGGCTCACCTCCAGCTTCACAGAGATTGTGAATAGCATAGCAAGCCACATTAATGCACACAGCTTTGATGACATTGGCATCCAAATAGGTCTGTATACATCACCAGCTGGATTTCAAGCTGCCAAAAACACATTCAACAACCATTCCACACGTGCTGTGAGTGTAATTATACAATTTATTGCCAGGGCCTCATAGATCAGGGTACAGTTTCATAAAACAAGGCAAAAGGGAGTACACAGGGCCCCCCAGATTGATGGTGGGGACTGTAACTCCATTTATGACAATGTCTTTTGGTGGGAATAGTGACCCAGCCTGTCCGTGAATGTAGACTTCCAATCAGTGAAAAAACCTGGCATCATGCAACTCACACTGATATTCATAAATCGGTCTCTGTGGTCCAGGAGGGCCTTCATAGCAATGGAGTTAATACCCTTTGTGGTTTAAGTTCTCATGTGCTCCTTAAGTAGGGCAAACTATGGGCACGAGTCCTATCAATGACCTAACACAGTTCAAAAACTTCATTCTCTCAAAGCCAGCCTTCAGGAATTTCTTTTGTGCCCACCACTTGGGGTAAATCACATGCTTGATTGCCTCAGAAACCTCTGCCACCACTTTACCAACAGTCAACTTTCCAACACCAAACTGCTTGGCAATGGACCCGTAGCAGTCTGCGGTAGCGAGCTTCCAAACTGTTATAGCAACCCATTTTTGGACCAGCAATGGCGCCTTCATGTGTGTATCTTTACGGCTGGAGGGTCGGGGCAAGCTGCACACAAAGCTCCAGAAATTTAACTTTCTTCATGCAAAAGTTCTGGACCCATTCCAGGACCGTATGATGATGTGATCCCACCAGTCTGCTTGTGACCCTGCATCGGAAGTGTTGGCCTACATAGGGGGCATCAGAGGCTATACCGATTGTCTTGAGCAGCATTAGCCAGTTCAAGCCAGCCATGCCTGTGTACTCTTATTCCTCCCTCTGCTCCTTCATAAACTCTGTCAGGTGCCTTTGGTGGGTCAGAAAATGCCACTGAAATGGCCATCAGTGGTTCATGGAAGCTCTGCCCATTTCTTGATACAGGAGTGAAAGCACAAGCAAGAGTTCTTCAAAAGGCACCTCCTCTAGGTTGCTGGCTCCAGTAGCTGAGAGTGCACAGACCAAAATGACTGCTCAGCAGGATGTGTTGGTGGGCTGTTCAAACTTCCTGTGTTGTGCAGGGTGGACAGTCAATTTTTCCACTGGAGTGGCCACATTTCGGGAGGGCAGTAGGGAGTCTGGGATATGGCTGGTTTGACTCGAATCTGTTTACTGTAGTGTAGCCACCAGAGCCCCAGGTTTGGGTAGAAAATTCTTAAGATAGGGTTAACAATGAGTGTAAATGCTCAAGCTCTGGGTTTTCTAACCCAGGGTCAGCTGACTCAAGTCCCACTAACCCTGCACTTACATTCAGGGGCGGCTCTAGCTTTTTTGCTGCCCCAAGCACGGCAGGCAGGCTGCCTTCGGCGGCATGCCTGCAGGAGGTCCCCAGTCCCGCGGATTCGGCGGCATGCCTGTGGGAGGTCCGCCGGTCCCGTAGCTTCAGCGTACCTGCTGCCAAATTGCCGCCGAATCCACAGGACCGGCGGACCTCCCGCAGGCATGCCGCCGAAGGCTGCCTGACTGCCGCCCTCACAGGGACCGGAAGGGCGCCCCCCGCGGCTTGCCGCCCCAGGAACATGCTTGCAGCGCTGGTGCCTGGTGCCGCCGCTGCTTACATTACAGTGTAGACAAACACTGAGTGGATGCTGGCCAACCCTATGGTGACATTCTTAAAAAAACACAAGTTTCACTTAATTACAGGAAATGTGGAAGAACATGACTGCCTGTGGCATAAAATTTGGGAGGATGGTCTGCATCTTTATACACAGATTCTGTCGCCTAGCAATATTTTTTTCCCCATGCAAATTTTCCCTATTCCTAGGAGGAATAGATCACAGGAGAGTCTTGTGCATGTGTGCACATAGCTGGTTTCATCCTGGTTCACATTAGTGCTGCATTTGTAGCATGTGTTCCTCCTGTGTGGCAAGAAATCATGTCTGTCTAAAGGCACTCACCAGAATTTGGTCCATTAACTAATAAAAATTCCAAAAGTCACATGTAATAATTTAGCCATGCAGCTGAATATTTACCTTTGGATTTATACATTTCAGAGATCCTAATAAGACTCCTGTGTAATGTCTTATCCCGTTTGTATAGATATCAGTACTATTAATACAAGACAACTTCAAGCAAATCTGGACAATGAGAAAAATAAGACAAGCACAGGCTGTCCTTGACAGTGTTATTGCTAAACCTGACCTAGCCTGACTAATGTATTCATTTCACCAGGATTTAAGTCTCTCACACTGTTTTTGTTATATGATACTGTGTCTGTAAAGGCTTCTTTTGAAAATGAGGAGAAAATTATATCTGAGGCAAGTTTGCTTGAATGAAGTCTCATTAAAAAGCTTAAGGTTAGATTTAATTTCATGGTTAGGGATATTTCAGTACTTTTAAAAATACTATTTTCAGATTTGTGTGTAAGTCTGCATAGTTTATTTCTAAACTGTCATCATGTTTTGGATATTTTCACACAGCTGAATTTCAAGTTACATTTTCAAGAGGCACATGTTGTAGTAATTTACTTTTTCACTCATGTGGAGGCTGATGGATTTTTTTTTGGTGTTGTATTGGTGGGGATTAAAGAATCTCATTACCAGATACAATTTTTTTAGATGTGGAAGAACATTCATATAAATCAATGGACTAAAGTAAGCCCCAGTACAAACAAACCCAGGTTCCACAGGCTTCAGTTGGAGTCACACTTCTGCCAGGGTAGAATTTGATTCAATGGACTGGATCCATCACCATTGGTGTAATGATCCCCCTTAGCCAGCAGGGACTGCTGCAGTAGAATAAGGGATCACCTCCATTTGAGAGCAGGTACTGTGTAACTTGCAATTGCTATTGGGGATTCCATCGGGGGAGGCCAGCTTTGCAATAGGGCCTTGTCTCGCTAGACCAAAAGGTGTGTTTTTAACACACATTAGTTAACTAACCTGTTAAAAGCCTATTGTAGACAAAGGAAGTTATAGCTTTTCAAGGTGAGCCCTAGGCTCCCCACTTAGGGTTTACCTCGAGATGTTAAAACTATTATTGCCTTGTCTACAATAAGGATGTTAGCATGGGTTAGTTAATCTATGTTAAAATACACCTTTTATCCTAAAGTAGACGTGGTCTAAGTCTCCAGCACATTACCCTGACAAGTCTCCCTCTCCCCAGTTAGCATTGCTCAGTTTGGTGTGAATGAAGGGCTCCTTGGGACTGGTGGTTGTATGTTTTTTGCATCCACTCTAATCTCCCTTCAGGCACACCTGCTACCCGTGCAGACCCTTACGTTAATGAAATTAAAATGACTATGTTAATGTATCACACACAGTGAGAAGGTGGAAGAGGGGGGTTGTAGAAGGAGATATGACCAGAAGGAAGTTGTAAGAAGATGTAGGATAAAACTGTAAATTGTCCTACTTTATTTTGTACTTTCTTACCCCTTTCTATTACAACCCCACCCATCCCATCTGTCCTCCAAGCATGTAAATTACACAGATTTACACTCACAGTGCCAGAGGCTCTGCCCTCACTTAATCAGTTCAAATCCTGAGTAATGGCAGGTAAGTCAATACAAATACACTGGTGTAAGGGTATGTCTACACTACCGAGACTATAGCAGCATAGCTACGTCACCATAGCTATGCCAGCGTAATTCTGTAGTGTAGATGCAGCCTACACCGATGTGGGGAGGGGGAAAATAGTGGGTTCATCACTGAAGGGAAACCACTTCCCCAAGTGATGATAGCTATGCTGAAAAAAGCATCCTTCCATTGCCATAGCTGCATCTACACTGGGGGTTAGGTCAGCATAGTTATTTTTGTCATGGTTGTAGATTTTTTTCACACCCCTGAACATATAGCTGACTAACTTTTAAGTGTAGACGAGGCCTATGGGAGTGATGAATTTGGCCAAATGAATCAAATTCAGGCCTGGTGCCATTCCCATAAACTTAACAGGAGTTGCTCCCACTTATGGCAGAGCTGACTTTGCCTTTTAATAAGATAGACAAACAGAAAGAATGTCGCTGTGAAATCTTATCACTGGGGCTGGTATGCAACAGCTGGCACTCCTGAAAGCCAGAACTACTCCCCATTAAAATTTGATTTGCTATCAGTGAGGCCAGAGCACACACAAATACCATTTTAATAAGCCCTGGAGAAGTATTCTGTTTTAAAATCAAATCCACTTACCATGTTTGCTATCTACCACATTGGTTGCCAAGTTTTAACTTAAGATTTCACTGGAAACAAAAGGCGGGTTCTGTCTACCAGGCCCTTATACAGTCACTGCAAAGCAAGGAAAAGCATGCTTGTGTCACGTACTTCAGACCTGAGTCACAGCACAGTCACCAGGAGTTCGGAAACACTGTACAATGCAGCACTGAACCCTGGTGCATGGATGACCTGCTTTAACTAAAGGAAAGAATGCCCCCATTAGCATGTGAGCAAAGGAAGTAAAAATGATCTCATTCATGGGCCTTTCTTCCATTTATGTGAGGGGAGTTGGTCCCCACAGAACAGCACATCTTTCTCTTGCCCACACAGGGTAGTCTGTCTCATTTTCCTCAGTCTTAACCTTTGCCTCTTCCTTGGATTGACATGTGAGACAATGCCAAGGCTTTGCATTCTTCCTTTATATCTTAGTTACAATAGCGAGGTGGGGTGAGGTTAAAAATGTGTGAACACCCAGAGCGTACCTTGAGTGCACACGACCATTTTGGAATTATTATATGTGATTTGTAAAACTGGTTAAAAGAATAGATTGCAGTTTGAAATTCAGGGCCCAGCTGCAGCAGCATTAGCTTAAACCTAAGTTATCTAGTTTAAATTAATGATAAAAGATAGCTTCTAAATAATAAAAGTCCCCAAAGCAAAACTTTCAACTAATGCTACTAATTGCCTTTGAATCCGTTTTTCTCTATATTACCACTTTAGCACAAGCAGCACATTAATTATTGAACAATATGTAAATCATTGTGAAATGAGTAATACATTAATTTACCATCTTTTTTTAGATAGGAAATATCTCTTTTCTTTTTAAAAAACAAATAACTATTTTTGGAAAAAAAACAACTCTTAGTCCTCCTTTGTTTTCCATAGTCACAAATATTTGCAAAGAGAATTATGCAAATGAACTGAAAAATGATTTTGTTACTGTATTTTTTATTTAACAATTAATAAAATAAATCTCTTTCTATCATGCCCCTCACTAAAGATTTAACTGGTGTGTTGTAGCTGTTTCACTTGATGGCTTAGCAAATTGTCTTTTAAAAGGACCTGTTTTGAATTAATTATTTACGACTCTGATAAACTAAGTATTCAGAAAACTATATTGATCCTGCCAGCATGTCACTTGAATCAGTATCATATGCCCATATCTTCAGCTGACATTTCTCAAAAAACCCCAAAAGCATTGCAACCCTTTCCTTGACTTTTGTCTTACCAACAGTGCTTAATTTGTAATGAAGGAGGTGTTGGGGCTCAAGCAATTAGCTGCTGGGGCTTAAACAATTTTCTTATATTCATAACTGATACAGCAAGCCTAGAGGTGCCCTGCGGGGCTCAGCCCTGGCAAGGCCTGGCACAAATTTACACTCTGTAGACTGGTAAGCAGTGCTTAAAGATGGAACTGTCATGCCTCTCAATAAGAGGAGAAATGTACTACACTAGAAATACAGTCAAGAAATAACCTTATGCTTTCACAATAGTTTTCTTCTACACAATCTACTCTTCCTTCAACAAATATTCATTATAAGGTTCAGTTGTTTTACGAGACATTTAGTTTGCTTCACAGAAAATGTATCCAGGTATCAAATCTATGGAGTTTATCAAATGAACATTCTGTTACATTTTGTGTTTTAGTGCACTGGAAATATGTTGTTTTAAAGGGGCTCTGGTAAGGGACAGTGCCCATCAAGACAAAGATCTTAAGGTATAAGGTCAAAGCACTTCTTCATCCTGGTACACACACACACACACACACTCTCTCTCTCTCTCTCTCTCTCTGCCCCCTGGGGAACCAAAGTAGAGCAAGAACCACACATGACAGATGCTAGTCACATTGCTTAATGCATTGGAAGGCACTAAGATACCATGTGATGGTATACACCATATACAAACTCAATTAGAATGGAAACAAATATAAAAGAACACTGGGGAAAGGACAGAGTGGCACCATCAGACCCTCAGTTGCCTTTGAGCAGGTAAGTACATTAAAAAAATATTTATAATTCCCAGCTTGGGTTTCCTGCCTTCCTCTTCCAGATAGCTCCATGAGGATTCCTGCTGCAGCCTTAGGTATGCAGTAGCCTCTGATCAGACTTGCAGTGAGCTACCTAGGAACTGAAGAACTTACTTGCCTTAGCTTTCCACCCCCACTGTACTTATTTGCCTCAGCTCTTCATAGGTTCCAAACACGAACTGTGCAGGGAATCCTTCTGTGCTCCTTTCAACCCAGCCATGATTGGTCAGTTCAGCACTGAGCCAGTATACACAGCACTAAGGAGCTTAAGGTGAAGATTTGGTTCTAACGATGATTTTTGTTTGTTTGTTTTTAGTTATGTAAAGAATAATGTCTCTCCCTGAACTCATCTCCTTTTTCCTATCTTGTAAAAAGTAAGAAGTTGTTTAATTCTAATGAATGGCCATGTAGAATGGTCCCAATCCAATTCCCATTGAAGTCAAAATTGCCTTTTTATGCCCTCAGACAACTTTCTGTTTTTCTGGATATTTCCCAGAAAATTAGCTTCCAAGTTCTCCGCAATCTCATTCCTTCTTAGTCATACTTCCTCATGATCCTACCTTCATGCCTGCTTGGTCTGGTCTGATGCCTCCTGCCTCTGTCCCTGTCCATTTTTGGTTGCAGAATCATCTCATCCATTTTCTCTTCCCCTGAACTCCTCCTCAGCATAACCCCTTTAAACATAACTTTAACAAAGCTTCCTTTATTATAAATGCTGGGGATGGCCACATCTATTCTCCCTAATAAATGGCTGACATTTAAATCTCCTGGACAATATTCTCTTTGTGACGAAATCCTTTAATCCTATAACCTCAATCTTTACTAATTTCTGGATTCTGGAATCTCTAACCCATTCCCAAAATTGTAATTCCTCCAAACTGTGGCTAATAAACCATCTCAGTATTTGTAGTTTATAAAATTGTTAACTAAACCGCTCATTGCCCAATATATGGGGACAAGTATTGAAGCCAATCTGAACCTGGTTTTTGCAATGCACAAGATTCATTACAAATGATTAAAAGGCATTTTGAAATGCTGTATAAATATATATGCCCCAATCAGAGCTTCTAGAACCAAGGAAGAAAGAACAACAGAAGACTCAATGAAATCCCCCAGAGACTTCTCAGTACAGATCTAATTTATTTTGGAAGACACTATGATGATGGGGTCTATAAAAGACCCAAAGATGGGTAGGGAAATTGCAAATACAGTATATTTTTTAAAGATATGCTAAACTATATAGCTTTATGTAATTAATAGAGTCACAGCCAGAAAGGACCTGGGTACACATGGGGTAACATTGGAACATATATGTTGTGATTCATTCTGTTTAAAAGAGGAAAGTATAAGAATTATATTTATTTAATTTTTTTCTCCCAGCCTATAGAATTTGCTTTGATGACATGTAGCCAAAGCCTGAAAAACACGCCAATATCCAGAGGTCTGCAGCTCCTAAAGAGTGAATTTTCTCTAAAATCTCATTACCCTTTAGATTAGAAATAATGATCCCTGCACCCCAACATTTGTATTATTGGACCTTCTACACAGACAGACAGACAGTAGTTGAGATTACTTGGCATATTGAACAATAGAAAGGAGTTGATATAATTAGTGTTGATGGTTACCCTATTTTATTTTTTCCCAGGTTGCTCTTCCCCAGACTGAGGTTCCCCCCAGTATTGGGCCATTTTAAATTTCAAGGCCCAAGTGTTTTATTAAAGGAAAAGCCCAGTTCACTGTAAAGAAAACTTTCAAAATATAACTGATGACTAGAAAGTAAAGTGGGTCATGATGTTTTTTCTTTTAAAAAATAACAGCATATTCATTTGGTCCTAACTACAGCCACCCAGCCTGGCCTTTAGGGCCAACAAAGCCAATCCTCTCATCATTTTCAGGGCTGGCACTGTTGCCTCTGTTCACAAAACAGGAAACACAATGGGAGCTCAAATTAAGAAAGCCAACATGAGGGCAGAAGAGGCAACCCAGGCTCTCTATAATGTAACTGACCTCACTGCAGGGTGTTGCTACTGGTGTTGTGGTACACCAATCTCTAGGTGTTGTTTGGTAATATTCTGGGTGTAGCCTTCAGTGCTTCCAGCAGTGGGCTCTTCAAGCTTTAGCCCTTGATGGGTCCCCAAGAATGCTCACACACTTCAGCAACAGATAGGTTTTCTTTACAAGGGCTGCTAGAAATAATATTTGCAATACCTCAGGCAAGATTACTTTTGATTACAAGCTAAAGATAAGCAACAGTTCGTCACTCAGCTACTAAGGGCAATCCAGTCCAGTAGTACAAAGGTGGGCTTTCCTCAGTACTGGCCTGCTGCTTCCTCAGATCCCCTAGCCAGAGTTCAGTTCTTTATCCATCTTGTTCTGATCTGTTTGCTCCTGCCCGCCATGACTAACCACTGGCCTCATTGCCAGTAATGAGCTGCTTCCCAGCCCACTTTTCAGTCCCAACACCCAAGTAGGGTTGCTGTTGCCACCTGTGAGGTACAACAAAAATGGACATTTTGGATGATCCTGAGTCCACCACACTGGACATCTGGCAATGTGTACTGAGCACCCTTACAGATTTCCTGGGACATATTGTAGTTCAGCCTCCATTTTGAGTGTAACCTTAATTATGTCCTTCCCATAAACTGTAACTGTTGTGTTGGACTGCATCTTACTTTTCTATTAGGAGGAGGGGTGCTTAGGTATCAGATCTTAAATGTTAGCAACATCAAGGACTCATCAACTTTGAACAAATCTTCCCTATGAGAACCATGGACGTGCTAAAGAAGAAGGGCCAGGCTAAAGGAAGCTGGTTCTCTCAGTTTCTCTCCAGGTGTCTGGGACATTAGTCACCTGACATGGGATTTGAAACCAGACCTGCTGTCTCTGACTGGCTAAACATTGCCAGGAAGCAGGAGGACTGCAGGAAGAAAAGGAGAGGAGAGGCCTATCTGCTTCACACATAGGCTAGGCCTGAGCACTCACAGAGAAGGTGAGCATAGATTCAGGAGGACAGTATATAGGTGTTTGTTGGTTTTGCATAGATTTGCATGTCTTGTCTATATGGTGAGTTAGTGTGTGTCAAGCCAGGTTGTGGATCTACAGCAGTCCAGCTTGCCACACACTAATTCGCCATGTGGGTGCTAAGCTGCACTCTGGGACTTTTATTGCACATAACAGGGTACACACAGCAAATTAGTGAGCAGCAAGCTGGTGCACTATAAATTCACACCCTGGTTTGCTGTGCACTGATTCACCATGAAGACAAGGACTAAGAGTAAAGTGTGTGTATATGTTTAAGAAGTTTCTTTGCTTTAGCTGTCACATGGTCTCTAAAGAGTTAAAATCTAAATGGAAGTGTCCCTGAGAGTAGAGCTCTGGGGGAACATGCATAAACTACTTGGGAGATTTTGGGGGTTCAGTATAGGTCTTAGGGTTTAGGACACCTGGACTGCAGGGTTCCACATCCCAAGAAGGGGGTGTCAGACAGGGTGTCTTCACTCTGGGAGTGGCCTGAGAGGTCAGAACTAAAGAGTGTGTCTGGCCGCTGCTCAGACCCAGTTGTCTTGGAAGCTGAAAGCTGTGGTCACCCTATCTCAAAGAAGACATATCACAGTTAGAAAAGATCCAGAGAAGGCCAACACAAATTATTAGGGGTATGGAACAGCTTCGATATGATGAGAGATTAAAAATACTGGGACTGTTCAGTTTAGACAAGAGACGACAAAGGGGGGATACGATAAAGGTCTATGAAATCATAAATGGTAAGGAGAAGGTGAATTGGGGAATGTTATTTACCCTTTCCAAATAATACAAGTACTAGGTCTCACTGTGCCTCAGTGGGTCACAGCTGAGGATGCCAAATTCAGGATGAACTGCTGAGAAATACTTATCCCAAACTGGTGGTTATTCTATTATTAGATATACAAAGCCAGAATCAAAAGTAAACTTCTGTCTTACCACACTGGTTAACAAGAAGTCCAAACTACAATCTCTTAAGGCACCCCAGGCCTTGTTTTACCACTCAGACACTAGACTTAATGATGAGTGGTTATTTAAAACCAATTTAAACAAAGAGTCCTTCTAATCCCAAGAGATCAGCCACATAGCCAGGTGAATATATAACTCGGATCTTACCCATAATTATGCTGTTGACAATACTTTAGTATCTAATATCTAAAGGTTTATTTATAAGAGAAGAGAATGTGAAGAGCATTAAAATGGTTAAAAAAAATCATATACATACAATCCTTGCAAAGTTCTTGAAACAGGTTTGTATCAGCGATATACAGTCCACTGGCTTGTAAAATCTCTGGTAATATCCAAAAGATTGGAAGGTCCTCAGTCCATTGGTTGGAATGCTCCTTTTAGTATAAGTTCATAGTCCAAAGATCAGAGCAGGAAAGAGGTAAAATAGAGATGCTTCCAGAGTCTTTTATACCTTCTCCCATGTGGAGGGAATGCTCTCAGTCTTAGTTTGTGGAAAATTACAGACACAAGATGGAGTCCAGGGTCACATGAACTAGTCACATGCCCTTGCATGGTTTGATGACTCATAGGAGCAGCCATTACCCATATTCTGGCTAAAGCATCCACAGGAAGACTCACTGGGCAGGGGCAAGCTTCTTCTATAGCTCATTATGTTCTTTAATGTGTCATCAACTTGAATGGTCAATCCACAATGTGCTGGCTAGACTGGATGTAAACTACCTTGTGGGTGTTATCCCAGGAGCAAACACATTTGAAATACTGGTACGTCGTCAATATTCATAACTTTAGATACAAAGATGATACATGCATACAAACAGGATAATCATATTTGATAGATTCTAACTTTTCCATTGATACCTACCATGATCTACTTTGTACAAGATTTGTTGCAATTGTCTAACAGTGGCAATATTAATTACATAAATGGTCATGTTTCAATCATACAGCATCACATTAGAGTTCACCTGATTAAATTAATAGGCAGCAGGTTTAAAACAAAAGGAAGTATTTTTTTCACACGATGCACAACCTGTGGAACTTACTGCCATAGGATGCTGTGAAGGCCAAAAGTAATACTGGGCTCAAAAAGGAACTAGATAAGGTCATGGATGATAGGTCCATCAATGGCTAGAGGCCAAGATGGTCAGGGATGCAACCCCATGCACTGGGAGTCCCTAAACCTCCTACTGCTATGGATTACTTGAAATTGCCCTGTTCTGTTCATTCCCTCTGAAGCATCTAGCATTGACCACTGTCAGCACTAGAGGAATCACTGGTCTGATCCAGTATCACCATTCTTTTTTTCTTATGCTTGTAAGGAATCTTCTACTAAAACTATAGGAAAAGATACTCTTTACTGAATGAAAAATGAGAAAACCACACTCATTACTTTAATTATTCTTTGGGAGTTGAACTGAGTTCAGTTGCTCTTCCAGTTAGAAGACATAAAAAAGCTGATGTCTTCTCAGACACCAATTTTTAAAGTCCTTTTTCTCTTACAAAGATTATTTACAGTCCATCTAGAATTTTAGGTTTGTCTCCTCTATTCCCAGTGATTTACAATGGAGCAAAATCAGCCAGTTTACATTTAAGATATTTTCATTCCTTTCTCAGTCTCTCACTAGTGTACTTAACACAGAATGATTAAAAGCTGTGTGTTGTGTTAGACCTGTTATGGTGTTTAAACAAGGAAGTCTGTGTTTGTTTAAGAGAATGGGGAAATGGTTATCTTGACAGATTAGACTGAAAAAACAGTACGGCCACAGTCTAGCACAGATGTCCAAATTTGCCACTTGGCTGGTTTTCTGAGGTACTCTAAACAAAACTTGCATGTGTGTTTGTGCCTTGGCTCTGTTTGACACCTGACTGAGGAATGTGATTAAGAGCTACTGCCAGGGTTTACATGTCTCTTGTGGGCAAATGTTTACAGGACTGAAATCCTTAGAGTCTGTTTAACTGTGTCATAATTAAACTAATGGAATACAAGATACATTTCTTTCAGTATCTTAAAGACCTTGCTAAGAAGTAATTTCTTATCATATTTGAGAGACTGTATTGTGCAGAAATCTAAGCAAAGCTCTTCAGAGGTTCCTGAGATTATTTAGCAGTGCTTCTCCTTTCATTCAGTGGTGGAACATGTGGAAATGGAGGGAGAAGGACCCACATTCTGGTCCCATTGGCCACTGGCTTTTCAATGAGGCAATTATGAGCCTAAGTCTCATTGAAAGTCCATGGCACTTGGGCCCAAATCCTCAAAGGTATTTAGGAGTCTAAGGCCTTGGCTACATTTGCGAGTTACAGCGCTGTAACTCACTCCCTGTCCACACTGGCAAGGCATTTGCAGCGCTGTATCTCCGTGGTTGCAGCGCTGCATGTACTCCACCTCTCCGAGAGGAATAGCGAGTATTGCGCTGCCGCTGCAGCGCTGCGGCGCCAGTGTGGCCGCCCAATGCGCTGTGAATGGCCTCCAGAATTATTTGGCAGTATCCCACAATGCCTGTTCTAGCCACTCTGGTCATCAGTTCAAACTCTACTGCCCTGGCCTCAGGTAACCAACCATGTGACCCACCCTTTACATTCCCTGGGAATTTTAAAAATCCCCTTCCTGTTTGCTCAGCCTGGCATGGCTTGGAGTGCTATCAGTGAATCTTTCCAGGTGACCATGCCTCCACGCGCCAAGCGAGCCCCAGCATGGAGCAATGGCGAGCTGCTGGACCTCATCAGTGTTTGGGGGGAGGAAGCTGTCCAGTCCCAGCTGCGCTCCAGCCGTAGGAATTACGATACCTTCGGGAAGGTATCAAAGGACATGATGGAAAGAGGCCATGACCGGGACGCTCTGCAGTGCAGGATTAAAGTGAAGGAGCTGCGGAGTGCCTACCGCAAAGCCCGCGATGCAAACGGCCGCTCGGGTGCTCCCCCCGCGACCTGCCGATTCTACAAAGAGCTGGATGCGATACTTGGGGTTAACCACACCTCCACTCTGAGCACCACCATGGACACTTCAGAGCCGGTGTGGGGGGGGGAGAGGAGGAGGAGGAGGAAAACGGGAGTGATGGTGGTGGGCCGGATGGAGATACCCCGGAATCCCTGGAGCCATGCAGCCAGGAGCTCTTCTCGAGCCAGGAGGAAGGTAGCCAGTCGCAGCGGCCGGTACTTGGTGGAGGACAAACGGAAGAGCAGGTTCCCGGTAAGCGGTTTTTTTGGGGGGAGGAATTTTTTCGGTGTGGGCTCTTTGGGAGAGGAAGGTTAGACATGCATACCTAGATGCGGAATAGTGCATTGATGTGGTTTATCACATCGCGGTAATCGGCCTCGGTAATCTCCTCGAATGTCTCATCCAGAACGTGTGCAATGCGCTTGCGCAGGTTTATCGGAAGAGCCACCGTGGTCCTTGTCCCAGCCAGGCTAACGTGTCCGCGCCACTGTGTCGCGAGCGGCGGGGAGACCATTGCTGCACACAGGCAACCTGCATATGGGCCAGGGCGGAAGCCGCATTGCAGTAGAAGACCCTCCCTTGCTTCCCAGGTCACGCTCAGCAGCGAGATATCGTCCAGGACGAACTCCTGTGGAAAATGTTGGGACAGTGTTCAGTGTAGGTGCCCCCTGAAGCTGTTGGCTCTCCCCAAGGCACAGAAACCCAGAGGACAGTGCAGCCCTGAAACAATCAGTCCCCCTTACTCACCATTTTGAGGCTCCCGTGAGATATGTGTGCTCTGTTTCAGACCGGAAAATTATGCTATTGTGTAGACCCTGTGTGTTTTCTACTCCTTAAGTGCGGGGGGAATCATTACTCTGTCTGGTATAAACAATGCTGCCTCTGTTAAATGTTGCATTTTGCCTATACAGCTGCATCAACCTTGAGACCTCAGCCGTCCCTCTTATCGCCTGCTCAGAGACTGCAAAGACTCAGGAAGAGACCGCGAAAAAGCAAAGAAGACATGCTGCAAGAAGTGATGCGGCAATCTATTAAAGAGAATGAGAAAGCACAGAACTGGAGGGAGAGAGAAAGCAGGATCTGCCAGGAAAACACAGCGCACCGGCGGCAAAGTACTGCGCACCGGCAGCAAAGCACTGATAGGCTCATAAGCATCCTGGAGCGCCAAGCAGATGCTATCCAGGAGATGGTAGCCATGCAGAAAGAGGAGCAGTACCGCAAATGCAAACGCCACCCCCCCCTACAGCCCTTGTCCCAAAACTCTTTCCGTTGTGCCCCACTGTCACCTCCAACCCACTTTCCCCAACTTCCGTGTTCTTCACGCCACCTGCTGCCTCCAACACCAGTATCTTCACCACCCAGCCCTGAAAACCACGACCCTTACCCTCTGCACTCAACCCCCATCACCATGCAGTATAGCTGTCCTGAAGGGCAGCACTCACTGCACAGCACACCAGACAGGACATACGCGAATCTGTGATTGTACTGTTCCCCACTCCACCCCCTTGTTTCTTTTCAATAAATGGATTCTTTGGCTTTGAAAACGTTCTTTATTATTGCATAAAGTAAAAGACTCCTTAGCCCAGGAAATAAACAGGCACTGCAAGTCTGCTTGTCTGCTTAGCAGACACTGATTTCTAAAGATTGGAACTACAGCACTTCACTCCCGTGCAGGGCACCAGATATCACTGCTGGTTTCCAGCCTCAAATTGCTCCCTCAAGGCATCCCTAATCCTTGCAGCCCTGCGCTGGGCCCCTGTAATAGCCCTGCTCTCTGGCTGTGCATATTCAGCCTCCAGGTGTTGAACCTCGGAGGTCCATGCCTGAGTGAAGCTTTCACCCTTCCCTTCACAAATATTATGGAGGGCACAGCATGCGGATATAACCGCGGGGATGCTGTTTTTGGCCAAGTCCAGCTTCCCATACAGAGATCGCCAGCGGCCCTTTAAACGGCCACAGGCACACTCCACAGTCATTTGGCACCGGCTCAGCCTGTAGTTGAACCGTTCCTTGCTGCTGTCAAGGCTCCCTTTGTAGGGTTTCATGAGCCACGGCATTAATGGGTAAGCGGGATCTCCAAGGATCACAATGAGCATTTCAACATCCCCTACCGTGATCTTCTGCTCTGGGGAAAAAGTCCCAGCCTGCATCTTCCTGAACAGCCAAGTGTTCCGAAAGATGCGTGCGTCATGCACCTTTCCAGGCCAGCCTGTGTTAATGTCAATGAAATGCCCACGGTGATCCACAAGCGCCTGGAGAACCACAGAGAAATACCCCTTCCGATTAACGTACTCGGATCCTAGGTGGGGTGGTGCCAGAATAGGAATGTGCGTTCCATCTATCGCCCCTCCACAGTTAGGAAACCCCATTTGTGCAAAGCCATACACTATTTCCTGCACGTTATCCAGAGTCACGGTTCTTCTGAGTAGGATGCGATTAATGGCCTTGCAAACTTGCATCAACACGATTCCAACGGTCGACTTTCCCACTCCAAACTTGTTTGTGACCGACCGGTAGTTGTCTGGAGTTGCCAGTTTCCAGATTGCAATAGCCACCTGTGACAGCGTACCCCATAAGGCTTTATGGGGGGGTGTTTATAAATGTATGTATGATATAACTGGAATATGTTTTGTGCTGCCTGTGCCATGTAAGATATCTCTGTAAAGGTTATGGTCTACTATATCTATTCATCCTATTTGTACATATATATCATTTTCTACTTGAGGTTAAGAATATGGGCTGTATGCTTGCTTGGTTTCTAAGGGTACGTCTATACTTACCTCTGGGTCCGGCGGTAAGCAATCGATCTTCTGGGATCGATTTATCGCGTTTTGTCTAGATGTGATAAATCGATCCCGGAAGTGCTCGCCGTCGACGCCGGTACTCCTGCTCCGCAAGAGGAGTACGCGGAGTCAACGGGGGAGCCTGCCTGCCGCGTCTGGACCCGCGGTAAGTTCGAACTAAGGTACTTCGACTTCAGCTATGTTAATAACATAGCCGAAGTTGCGTATCTTAGTTCGAAGTGGGGGGTTAGTGTGGACCAGGCCTAAGTAAGCTTTGTGAGGCATTTGGTCAGCTTCTTTAGGAAGGAATTTGCCAGGTTAAGTACCTGATCAGGAAACACTTGGGGAACAATGCATCTTGGAATGCTCCAATCCACATAAGAAGTCTTCCTGGAGACATGCAAGATACCATGTGGACAATGGCTTCGGCCTGTAAAGACTGAGTCATGCAGGGGCATGTGACTTGCCCAGGTGACTCCAGAACTCCATCTTGGAGCTGGACTTTGCATAGGAGGGAGGAGGGGGGTCTCCACCCACAAGAGAGAATCTACTTAAACCCGTGGGAGACCCCTCCATTTTGTCTTCAGCTGGCTAAGGAAGGAGCCTCTCCACCCCCCCAGGATACTTGAAGGGAACTGGAACAAACGACAGTAACTACAGGGGGTGTGAGTGATTGCTGGACCCAGGCTAAAAGGAGATTAGCCTGTAAAAGGGAGCATTCTGGAACTGGTGAGGAACTTATCTGTATTTAGTTTGATTAGACATAGATTTGCGCATTTTATTTTATTTTACTTGGTGACTTACTTTGTTCTGTCTGTTACTACTTGGAACCACTTAAATCCTACTGTCTGTATTTAATAAAATCACTTTTTATTTAGTAATTTACTCAGAGTATGTATTAATACCTGGGGGAGCAAACAACTGTGCATATCTCTCTATCGGTGTTATAGAGGGCGAACAATTTATGAGTTTACTCTGCATAAGCTTTATGCAGGGTAAAACGGATTTATCTGGTTTTAGACCCCATTGGGAGTTGGGCGTCTGAGTGCTAAAGACAAGCACACTTCTGTGAGCTGTTTTCAGGTAAACTTGCAGCTCTGGGACAAGTGATTCAGACCCTGGGTCTGTGTTGGAGTAGACGGGAGTGTCTGGCTCAGCAAGACAGGGTGCTGGAGTCCTGAGCTGGCAGGGAAAACAGGAGCAGAGGTAGTCTTTGCACATCAGGTGGCAGCTCCCAAGGGGGTTTCTGTGATCCAGCCCATCACAACATCTGCTTCTCCACTGGCAGGGCAGCTCTCAATCTCATGTCCTTGCGCCGCAGGGTGGGGGCAAGCTCCTCACACAGTCCCATGAAAGTGGCTTTTCTCATCCAAAAGTTCTGCAGCCACTGCTCGTCATCCCAGACTTCCATGACGATGTGATCCCACCACTCGGTGCTTGTTTCCCGAGCCCAAAAGCGGCATTCCATGGTGCTGAGCATGTCCGTGAATGCCACAAGCAATTTCGTGTCGTACGCGTTATGCGGCTCGATAGCATCGTCGGACTCCTCACCCTCACTCTCACTGTCACTTTGGATCTTAAGGAATAGTTCGACAGCCAAACGTGACGTGCTGGCGAGACTCGTCAGCATACGCCTCAGCAGTTCGGACTCCATTTCCCGCAGACAGATCGCGCTGCACAGAAACCGTTGAAAGATGGCGCCAAAGGTGGACGGAAACAAAGGGATTTCTGGGATGCGAAGCGATGCATCACGGGGCATTGGGACAGGACCCAGAATCCCCCGCACCCACGCCCCCTTCCCACAACCCACGGTGCCAGAATGGGAAAAGGTGCTCTGTGGGATAGCTGCCCATAATGCACTGCTCCCAATAGCGCTGCAATTGCCACAAATGTGGCCACGACAGTGCGCTGGGCAGCTGTCAGTGTGAACAGACTGCAGCGCTTTCCCTACTCAGCTGCACGAAGTCAGGTTTAACTCACAGCGCTGTACATCTGCAAGTGTAGCCAAGGCCTAACTCCCATTTTAAATCAGTGGAAGTTAGGTGCCTAAATTCGTTTGAGGATCTGGACCTAAGTCACTTTTGAAGACAAGACTAGCTCCTAAGTCAGTTAGGCATTGAAACACTGAGTGCAGCAATGCTTAAATACCTTTAAAAGTCTGCCCTGAAGTTCTTTTGCAGACATATTACAGCCTTAGAGATGTAGATCACCTCCTGATAAAAAGAAATGCTTACATAATTCTGAAATGATCACTTTCTACACAATTTACAAGGCATACTTGGTTTGATAAGTCCATACAGCACTCTGCTACAATACATTATCAGCTTTCTTTATTATCATCATATTGGATTAGTTGCCTTGACATTACTTCCAAGACAAAAAAACACTTTTTAAGCCAATGGCAACTTCCCTTCTCTAAAGTCTACCTAGTATTATATGGAGTTTTGCTCAGCATTTTTTGTTATTAATTAGAAATTTTAATATTTAATCGCACTCCAATAAGGTTAAGCCACAAGTTAAGGTTGATAAATGCAAAGTAATGGGCATTGGAAAACTTAATCCCAACTATATATACAAAAAGATGGGATCTAAATTAGCTGTTACCACCCAAGAAAGAGATCTTGGAGTCATTGTGGATAGTTCTCTGAAAACATCCACTCAATTTGCAGCGGCAGTCAAAAAAGCAAACAGAACGTTGGGAATCATTAAGAAAGGGATAGATAATAAGACAGAAAATATCATATTGCCTCTATATAAATCCATGGTACGCCCACCTCTTGAATACTGCGTGCAGATGTGGTCACCCCATCTCAAAAATATGTGTATTGAAATTTGAAAAGGTTCAGAAAAGGGCAACAAAAATGATTAGGGGTATGGAACAGCTTCCATATGAGGAGAATTTAATAATGCTGGGACTTTTCAGCTTGGAAAAGAGACGACTAAGGAGGGATATGATAGAGGTCTATAAAATCATGACTGGTGTGGAGAAAGTAAATAAGGAAGTGTTATTTACCCCTTCACATAACACAAGAATCAGGGGTCACTCAATGAAATTAATATGCAGCAGGTTTAAAACAAACAAAAGGAAGTACTTCTTCATGCAAAGCACAGTGGAACTCGTTACCAGGGGATGTTGTGAAGGCCAAAAGTATAACTGGGTTAAAAAACAATTAGATAAGTTCATGAAGGATAGGTCCATCAATGGTTCATAGCCAAGATGGTGAGGGATGTAACTCCCTGCACTGGGGTCCCTAGCCTCTGACTTGCTAGAAGATGGGAGTGGATGACAGGGGATGGATCACTGTGTGATTGCCTGTTCTGTTCATTCCCTCTGAAGCACCTGGCATTAGCCACTGTTGGAAGACAGGATACGGAGCCAGGTGGACCATTGGTATGACCCAGTAAGGTCGGTCTTATGATAGAGGACAACATTTTAAAAAGTGAGTACTCCAAACTATTTTCAGATATATACATGTGTGTGCAGTGCATTATGCATATGTAAATCTCTGATCGGTATTCATGCATACATTGTGCATATGCAAATTCTGTATACTCACAAATCCAAATTTGGGCCACAATGTATTAGAATCCAAGTGCAAAAGACCTGCAATCTATGCACCCAAGAATGGTTTCCGCCACTCTGACCTTCAGGGATACTCTAACCTGAGGACTGGTATCTGCCACCAAAAGGAAATGATCCAGTAATCAAGACCGTCTGTGCATAGTGTGTTCCTGCCCCATGACTGATACATCCCCAACCAGTGTCCCCTCTGCTTTGGGATTGAAGGTGAAGCAGAGGAAATATGCCAGCCCCACACCATCTGAAGATTTTCCCTGCATTAGGAGAATCTTCAGTTGCTGCCTTAGAAGTTTTAAGTCCCTTTGAAGTGCTGGAGTGGAACAAAGTGGACTCAAGAGGCAGTGAGGATCTGACCCTCTATCTTTTACTCACATTGTGTCTGGATGTTGACTAGCATATGTGACTAGCCGAGACTCTACTAGAGCTGGTCAGAATATTTTTGATGAGACATATTGGTTTCCATGAAAGTTTTATTGGAAAAGGTTTTGGGTCTGGGGTGGAGAGAGAAGGAGAGACATAAAAATCACCTCTATTCACCATAAAATCACATTTAAAACATATGAACAGTGTTATAAAATACTATATAGTATACATTATAATATACACACAGAAAGAAAGAAACACATCCCAAACAATTATTACACATGGATCACCAAGGCATCACCATCATCAACTTCACCCCAAAACTTATAATGCACCAGGTTCACAAAAAGGAATCCAGATTGAGTTTAGAAAAGGTGTAGTCAATCTGCCACCAATGAGGGGAAAAAATTGGAAAACTTGAAAGGTGCTACAAGACAGAGTTGTCACCCTTCGGTCAGCTGTGCATGGTACTATAGAGGCTGAGTAAAATTTTCATAAAGTGAAAATTTTCATGTGTTCCTAGGTCACTTTTGAAAATGAGATGTAGACGCCTGGGTCCCATTAGTGCTTTTGAAATGTTAAGTTGCTGTGAGTAAGTGTTTTGAGATTTTGGATCCCTCAATTCCTGTGTAATAGATAAGGACAGGGAAGGATTAATTGTACCTGCTGGGCATAAGCATTGTGAGATTTTGGGTCCCTCAGTTCCTACATTTGCCTGTAACTATTTCTCAGAAGGTTAGGCTACTACAAGGATCCACTATTTATGATTTACCTGAGAATGGGGCCCTTTTTTGTGAAGGAATTTTTTCATGTTCTCTCTCTATATATATCTTCCTTCTGTATATTCCACTGCATGCATCTGATGAAGTGGCTTTTAGCCCACGAAAGCTTATGCCCAAATAAATTTGTTAGTCTCTAAAGTGCCACAAGTACTCCTCATTCTTTTTGCTGATACAGACTAATACGGCTACCACTCTGAAACCAGAAACCTTATTGTATAATACTACTGGACCTCTAATACTACAAGTGCTGCCAGACAGATATTCTGTTTGTCATGAACCAGTGGGATATGATAATGGAGATATGTTGGTGCTATTTCCATTATATATTAAGTTCAGCAGGTCTTCCATCCATAACTTGGATCAAATAAAGTATGTTCATTGTGGATATGAGTCACAGGATAACATGAGACGGGGACTATTTTTTATGTACTGATAACCCCAATGCATTACAAAGTCCCTACATGAGTTACTGCATTTCCTCACTGCTATGGAGTTGGACTTACTGAGGCTAATTGTACTCAGAAATTTTAATGTCCACGGAGATAATAAATCTTCTGAGTTCCAGAGGTATTCATTTTGTCTTTCCTTTTTTTTCCAATATGAATATGAGGCTGTTAGAGATGTAGTAAGGGTTGCAGGATCTTCAGTACGGCCAGTCAGAAAACAGAATGGATTTTTAATGAATATTTTACTGTTGACCCACCCAGGTAGCTGGTGTTGGTACCCTGCAGATATATGTAATTAAGCTCTGCTCATTTCATGTGGCAGGTGTAGCTCATTAATTCACCATGGATATCATCCTTTTGACTTTTAGGTTCTGGACCTGAACATCCTAAAGGGGGAAACAAAATAACAACCAAACCTGAGGAAAATGGTTGGGCTGGAATTTATATTAATTTTTTGTTAGCTTGTGAATAAAGGAAGGGAGTAAATTTTGAACTTAAACAGTATGTGTTAACTGTGCTGTGATGTGTAGGAACCCCATTTGCTCAGATTGGTTTGTCCTTTCTTTTAGAGTTCACAGTTTGAAGCACAAGTTTTGTAAATGAAATGAACATGGACAAGTCAGGCTAATTTCCCAGAAAAAAACAGGAATGTAAGCAAAAGCCACCATTCTGTCCAGGATAGAAACACCTAGTGTTTCACTTCTAGACAAGAACACTCTTCCTCAAGGATGGGGTAACTGACAGGTCACTGGCCTCTAACTGGTTGCACAATGACAATCCACTCAGTTTGTACATGACTGTCCAGTTCCCTTTATGACCAGCACGTTTACTGTCGAGAACACAAATACTCACCAAAAGGTGATTATAGAAAAAAACACGGAGTTCTTCATTCATTTCTCTTTCACAAAGGCCAGCGTTGTCCTGTGTTGTTTAAAATGTGATTGTACAGGACAAAGGCTGGAAAACTGCAGTAGTAAATGAAGGTTAATAATATCTTTGCACCAACCACAATTTTTAGCACCACCATCCAATGAATCATAGGAAAAATATATTGTAATTGGCAACCTATATGCAAACTGCCACCCCCAGCGAAACTAGTTATCAGCATTGTGCTGTCAGAAAAGATTTTTTCCTGATTAGAGCATTCTGCTAAAGACTGACATTTTCTAACAGAGAGAATAATACATTCCCATGGAGACTTGGGATTTAACCTTGAAAGAATCTAACATGATTGAGAAGATAGCTATCTGTACATCTGAACATATCTCTAGGTAAATGCAGAAAAGGAAAAAAAACACCTTTTTAAAATAAAATTTTGACTTACTTTGCTACCAAAATGTCAATAGAGAGATTCTCTTCTTAGCTCAAAGGAATATACCGTATCTTTGCTGATAGTACATTTACTACCAGAGACCTGCTTTATGATAACAAATATACTATTCAAATTGCCAGCAAAGCTACAATGAATTAACTTAGCACAATTCAAATGGACTTTTGGCATAACATCAATCAATTACACTTTTCATGGTGCTCCTAGGTTAATATAAAAGAATACAGTACAGTACTATTCATTTTATTTAGCATCCTTCAAACAGAGTATCATAAAACACTTTGCAGAGAAAGTGACTCCCAGGTAACATTTAATGGGGGGAAGTGACTCTCTAACTCCAAAGAAGGAGAGAGGTTCACACAGATGGGGCAGCACAAAAGACAGAGCAACCCCCATCTGTGAAAGTTCACAAAGAAGGGACAATGAGGTTGCCAAGGCTGGATATGAAGAATACTGTGGAGCAGACAGTAAACTAGTTTCAGACCATGTCTACAGTCTGTGTTGTAATATATTACTTTTATTATAGCACAGTGGAGTCCTGGTCCATCACTAGGGCTCCTAGGCACTATGGTAATACAAATAATAATAATTAATACTAATAATGATTGTAACATGAGTTAGTCTGATCTACACAAGCAAAATCAAACCATGTTATTACAAGGTGGAGACACAACCATACCTGTATTTGTAGTGCAGACAAAGCGATAGATGGGAGTGTGACGGGTTAGATCACAGAAACCCCCTTGGGAGCTGCCACCTAATGTGCAAAGACTACCTCTGCTCCTGTTTTCCCTGCCAGCTCAGGACTCCAGCACCCTGTCTTGCTGAGTCAGACACTCCAGTCTGCTCTAACACAGACCCAGGGTCTGAATCACTTGTCCCAAAGCTGCAAGTTTACCTGAAAACAGCTCCCAGAAATGTGCTTGTCTTTAGCACTCAGATGCCCATCTCCCAATGGGGTTTAAACCCAGATAAATCCGTTTTACCCTGCATAAAGCTTATGCAGGGCAAACTCATAAATTGTTCGCCCTCTATAACACTGATAGAGAGATATGCACAGTTGTTTGCTCCCCCAGGTATTAATACATACTCTGAGTAAATTACTAAATAAAAAGTGATTTTATTAAATACAGACAGTAGGATTTAAGTGATTCCAAGTAGTAACAGACAGAACAAAGTAAGTCACCAAGCAAAATAAAATAAAATGCGCAAATCTATGTCTAATCAAACTGAATACAGATAATCTCACCCTCAGAGATGCTTCAGTAAGTTTTTCTCAGACTGGACACCTTCCAGGCCTGGGCACAATTCTTTCCCCTGGTACAGCTCTTGTTCCAGCTCAGGCGGTAGCTAGGGGATTCTTCATGATGGCTCCTCTCTCCCCTTTGTTCTGTTCCACCCCTTTATATATCTTTTGCATAAGGCAGGAACCCTTTGTCCCTCTGGGTTTCCACCCCCCTCACTGGAAAAGCACCAGGTTAAAGATGGATTCCAGTTCAGGTGACATGATCACATGTCACTGCAAGACTTCATTACTCACTTGCCAGCACACACATATACAGGAAGACTCACAGGTAAACAACACAGTCATCTGCGGATAATGGTCCTGTTAATGGGAGTCATCAAGATTCCAAACCATCATTAATGGCCCACACTTTACATAATTACAATAGGCCCTCAGAGTTATGTTTTATATTTCTAGTTTTAGATACAAGAGTGGTACATTTCTACAAATAGGATGATCACACTCAGTAGATTATGAGCTTTGTAATGATACCTTACAAGAGACCTTTTGCACGAAGCATATCCCATTTGCATTATAGTCACTTATTATCAAATTTTTATAAAACTATCCCAGTTACATTATATTCACTTGTTATCATGTTTTTATAAAACCATATAGACTGCACAACGTCACAGGGAGTAAGGGCATGGACACCCTTATAGAACCACTGAAACACTGCACTATTCTACAGTAATGGTTCCCAAAACCATAGTGAATCAATGGTAAGACATTGTGTTCAAAACAATAAAGCTAGAATAATTTTATAAGGGCCATTTTGAAAACCAAAGAGCCTCTGAAGCTAAATAGGATGCTAACAGTGACGAAGCAGTATTTTGTCCAGTAGTATGTTTGGTTCAGGTTTATATTTGCGAGAATCAGAAATAAAGAGGTTTAACCCAAAAGCCAGTGTCTGGTTATGTTTTAATATGTCATTTGACATTAATCATAAGATATACAGTTACTTCATAAAAATTACGCCTGATTATGGAACCATTATTCATAATGATGGGCACTCATTCCTACCAAGAGCCCCCTTAAAGTCAGAGGATCTTTTCCTGTCAGGGCTCACTGATGCAAAGGTTTCATAACCAGACCTTAAATAATTGGAGAAGGGGGTAAAAAGCAATTTTGCTTTCTTTCAATTTCATGCAAATATTGTGAGTTCAAAACTCAATCTGAACACAAATGTTATGGGGTTCATGTCTTGCTTAGAAGACACTAGGAAAAGATGTATAGAGGGGAAAAGAGGAAAAAAACATGAAATAATAGGTGAAAATAGGAGCAGGAATTTTGGGAAAAGAAGCAGATATGGGAGAAAGAAAATATTTCTGTATAAGTCATACTTCATCTAAAATTCTTTTTAAAGGAGTATAATTGTTTGTGTCCTTTAGAATTCACCTTCATCATGTTTCAGTGGTACAGACTGCTTCATATTGCAGAAAAGAAAGTCTAAGACATATGAAAATACTTAAATAATTGTACATTTAGGTTTGTTATTGCCTTTTTGTTTTGATTGATGATGTGAGAGTGCACACCTCATTGCAAAGTAATGCTTTTAACTTAAATCAAATCAATTTCAAGTGAACATGTTTTACACATTTAAGCTCAATAGTTTGGAAAAGCATTTCCTAGAAAACAGTACTTCCTTTAAACTATGGAGTGAACAAGTCACTGGATATACCTGCATGTCTCAGCTAGTGAGCATTTACTTGTATTGTCTTGAAACGGCTACAAGTTTAGGGCTCACGGGGCAGCTGTAGTCTTAATGAAGTGGTTAATGATGTGTGAATTATAGATCCTGACAGCCCCTTTAATAAAATCAACAGGGCTGCATCCACGGTCGACCATGGCAGCTAAGTAATGACAATACTGTCTGTTTAACATAACGGAGTATCTTTGAGTAAAGCACCCTCTTGCATGGTAGTACTGAAAATTTCTAGTCAACACAAAGAAGAACGTGAGCAATGAAGAACAAGCTGATACACATGCACTTCATTTCTATGTAGTCTGGGACTCAAATGCACTAGCCACAGGGTATTCACAAAAGAAGCACCATATAAAGCAATGTTATGCATTGTTATTGTAACTTAGCTTTTCTGTGAGATTCTCTCTCGAAGTAAAGACCTGCATAATGCGTAATGAACTTTAATAGTCAAACCTTCACTGTCTGTTTTCTTTCTTTTTTTTTACGGCACATGACGTTTATCTTCCCAATAGCTTTCAGTGACCCAGTTGTCTTCCCAGAGCACTAACAGATTTGGAATGTGATAACACTACACTTATAGAACAGTAGGTACTCTGTGTGTGGCAAGGGATTTTTCCATGCACTTAGCCAATCAGGAAAGAATGAACCTTCAGGAAATAAAAGGTCTTTTTGCATTTATTTTGGTGGTCAGGTTTAGGGCCCGCTAACCATTCAAAGAATAGCCCAAATGCTCTTCTTTGACATGTATTCCCTGAAGAAGCTTCTGGATTTATGTTCAAAGGAACTGCATCCAAACACCTGTGATTCTGATCTTGAGCAGAAAATCCAAGTCTGCCTTTTTTATTATTATTTGTGTATGTAGGTGCATTTATTCCTTTGAAAAGTTCAGGGAATTATTTGTCTAGCTCTAGCTTACTTGAGTTAGATATTGTAGCAAAGAAAAGGAAAAAGAACAGAGTGCATTCAGTAGCCTACACAAACATTTTATTTTGTTCCTAGAGCTCAGACAGTAGTTTAAGAAGCTGGGAGCCTTCTTTCTGCTGTGAGTCTTTTCAACAGTCTGAGGAACAAATGCTTTCCAGACTGTGGGTCTCTTCGGGGGTGGGTGTTTTGTTTGATTGTTTGTTTTTGGGGGGAGGAAGGTTGGTAATATTTGAGGTCACACATATATCAACAACTGCATGAGTTACATAGACTTCTCCCCACCCAGCCTACGTTCCATGTATCTTGGTTTGTAAGATCAAGACAAGGCATTAGGTGTCGTGCTGCACCCGGCACACAGGGGTCCCAATTCTGATTCCCACCCCCACCCCAAACCTACTGTAATGTAAATGCTAAATAATAATCCTTAACTTCTCAGTGTTGCCACCCTCACCATTGGAAAATCATGAGTCAGACTCCCCAAAATCACAAGATTGGCTATGAAATACCTAGAAGCTGGAAAAGCATTGAAATGCAAATGAACATCCCACTTTGCTTTAGAACTCGTATAGAACGCTCTCTCATCAGCATCTTTAAACTGAGTAGGATTTATTTAGCCCATTTGTGTAGTTGTGAGCATATGGATTGGTAAAACAAACCTGGTCTGGTGGATGTGAAGGGGTATGAATAGAATTTTTCATTAAGGTAAGGAGGCTAATAGTGATAAAGCCTTCTGCAATTATCACTTACAAAGCAAACAAAACAGAACTGATTGCTTCCGCAAGCATAATCAAACCATTCAGTAAGTTCCCAGAAGTTCAAAGTCAACTTTCATATGTTATTTTAAGCAGTGTTCATATTAGAAAAAATGGGTGTTAGTACTTAACCCAGACATGAAGACTTTCACACACACCTTACCCTTGCACCTTCTGATTCCTTTTTCAGTACCTGCCAACCCCCACACTTGTTCCTACCATAAATCCTACACACACACACAAATCTTCCCTACATGGGTATCCTGGCTGCCAGCATTTCACATCCCTCACCTCTTACACCAAATTCAATTTCCACCCCTCTCCTTCAGCACCTCCTAAATACAATTCCATCCCCTCAAATCTCATTGCCCCCAGAACCTGTAGATAACTATTCAGTCCATTTTCTCACTCCACATGACTTACTTCTGATCCCTGATATGAGTTCAAAGGTCCTGCCTCATATATGACAGTCCAGGCCTATTGCCATGAATTTCATATCCCTGTCCAAGAACTCCACTTCACCTTTCCCACAAATTAAGCTGAGTTTACCATTTGAAACAGATTTTGAAGGGAAGACATGATGTAGGAGAAACTTGGCCCAGCTGTAGAGTCATCATTTTCCCACCAGGGATAAAGTGCTGATATGATGTTTTCAGTTATTGAGATAATGCAGTCATATCTACTATAGACTTTTCCAGTCCAGAGTTAAACAACTTTGTAGTTAAAACAATAGCATCCAGTCTACAATATTGCTTCTGCCCTTGTTACCAATAGTGGAACTGCACCGGCAATGGTGGGAAATTTTAGGAAAGCAAAGCTAATGCAGTCACTATCTCATAGAGATCCTGAATCTATTCCTGTCTGTAATGCAGATGGCAATTAGAGCAAAAAGGAGTGCATCTCATTTCAGGGACCAGATTCTGCCGCCCTCACACATGCTGAATAATGCTATACTCTGCAAATAAACGCTCCATTAACTTCAGTGGGATTCCTTGGGGAGTAAGGTAATACTGATCCTGAGAAGGGTGTCAAAGTAGGGCCGTAAATGAACAGTAATCAGGATAGGAAAACAAGTAACAATAAAACAAAAGGAAACCTGAGTCTTTTCATTAAACTGAAACCAGGCCCAGCATTACACTTTTTTTGAAGTTCTAGAAAATTCTGGTTAACATATATTTTTTTTAATTTCTCCATGACCTTATGCTTCCTGACTTTGCTCAGAAAACCAATCTGAGGCACCAAAATACCACAAAAAATGTTGTACTTTTGGTATTTCTTGCCCATCAAAATTAGGAAGAACTAGAATGTGCATAAGAGAGGCCTGATCACACATGATTTCCAATCTCATTTCTAGACCAAAGAGGTTCAGAAAAGCTTAAGATAAGCATTGGGATTTTTTGAGTGCTTCTCTGAGTCAAACCTTCAAGCCTTTTGAGGTTTGCTCACAGCTAATAGGAATATCTTGGTCCTTTCAGCAACTCATAAATTGACAGTGCTTTGGGGGAAGAGAAGCTACTAAATGATTCAATGCTAAATTAGAAAAGCTAATATTAATATCAGCTGAAAATGTGTTTTAGGGATTCATAAATCATATTACCTAATTGGCGAGAACACTCTTTCCCCCCTGTTTTTTAAAAACCCTCTTTAGATCTTAAAAGTGTAGTTTTCTACTATTGCAGCTTGCAGGAAAACAATCATTGGATAAGTAGCTCTTGCATTTACTAATTGCAGACATTGCTTAAAGGTTGGAGAGGGTAGATATATTACCAAAGGCCAATATTTTGTGATCAGAATAAAAAGCTCTATATGGAGATGAATATCTGTGATACTGTATGAAAGATGCAGGGATTCTGTTTTAATGGGAGAATAATTATCTTATTTTTAATATATATTGTATGCCTATGGTTGGGTTGTTTTTTTAAATTTTTTGTTGTTGTCATAATTTGTTGTCTTTTGGGACTGCTGGGGAGGGAGGCCAAGTACAGTTGTTGGCCTGGGGATTTTTAAAATAGAGTCCCAATGATATCAGAGCAGTCCACAGATCACTTATAGACTTAGTAAGACCCAGATCTATGGCTCATGTAGATTGCCATAGCGCCATTAAAGTCAATGGAAATATGCTGATTGATGCCAATAGAAGATCTTGTCCTTGGAATTCATTCAAAACCTGCTATACTGCACCTCTCAGAGGAAGATATTGACAGCTATTTGCATAGTAAAATGACCTAGACAGTTCTCATTTTCTAATTCATAAATTGTTTTAAAGGGAAGTGCTTGATTGATTGCAGCCAGTTTATTGATATTCAAAGCTGTTCATATTGCAGGGGTTTACGACAAACGGCATATCACTATTAAACCCTTTCAAAATAAAGCATTTCTTATTGTCTGATGGGAGTTTACATATTAATAATTTAATAGTAAAAGACTAGAAAAAAACAGATTAATTACTGTTGTACTTTTGAAAGAAACATGACATAGAAATACCTACAGAAGTGTCCTGTCCGATCCTGCAATATAAAGTAAATGGCATCTCCCAGAAGTACTCAGCACCTTGAAGGATTGGGTCCTTGGTTTGTATTACAAATCTTCTGAAAAAAGCAAACAAAATAAAACAAAATACTCTAAAATGGATTCAGATTCATTTTTGTTGTTGTTCAGAGTCCATGGAAACTCTGGCTTTCAGTTTGAAACAATCAATAAATCAAATACAACATCACAAGTTGCAGAGCATTCCCTGGGAAATGTGCCTCATTGTTGTTTCTACCATGTCATTTAAAACTGAGTTCTTTGTCTTTGGCTTGATGAGTAGGTATAAAAGCAATTCCAAAGCAAACTGTCAGATAAAGCAAACTCATTTCATGTCTTATAATGACAAGGTCGAGCACCACATAGAACCACTTTTAGATTTGCTTTGAGTAAGCTCAGATGAAGAAAAGCTTGCATCACAATAAAAAAGAGACATTGAAGGGTTTGGATGAGTCACATTCAGCCTCACCTGAGAATACATGTAGATAAAAGAGTGCAGCTTTGATGGAAGCACTGGTGAATTGGTTATGTTTTCATAATGACTTCTTTACATTATTGAATACAATGGGAACTTTAAGGCCAACTGAAATAACAGTTTCTCATAAAAAATTAACAAAGAATTTATGGAAATGTAGCAAAAGTCCCAAAGCAATTAGCTTAGATTTCTCTAGAGTCTGAGAAAAGCCTGGATAATTGCAGGCAGAAACTGCATAAAGTGGCTATTTTCATTATCACAGGATACAGAAAGTCCATTTTCATCACAATGGGACATAATGATGTTAAAGCTAACATGGAGATATGTTTAAAAAGGTTGAGACATAGTTTACAAAATGGTTTGATTTACGTGACTTTTGAGATCCATATTAAAGACCCTTCTTAAAGGGACTATGGAGGTTTTACCTACTATTTTCAAAGACTCCTGCATATTAGGAGGAAAAAAATAGATTGCCGTTTCAGGAAGCTAATTACCAACAGGCTGCACAAGAATAATTTAATTTGTCCTTGAACTGGAAAGAGCTGAATTGTACTGCAAATTAGCACATGAATATACATTTGAAAGCACCCATTATGTATGTTTATAGGTTCACCTATGACTTGTGTATTCATGTGCTGAATAGCTCTGAAACAGAGCAATTCTGGCCCTGAAGGATTGCACCAGAAGTCGACCTTACAACCCTAACAATGCTCCATAGTGTACCTGTGAACATATCCTAAAATCGTCTATTTTTGTTGGTTTTATATATAGTATATGCAGGGTATTTTGGTTACTGTTCTCTCTGTGTGAAGCACTCTCAGCAATCAATAAGAACTTTTCACATGAGCGGGATAGCTATATTCTGGTTGGTTGCCTTCGCTCAAATGGTTTATATTAGGTAACACAAGCAGCCTTTCATAAGTGCTCTTTGCTGTGTCACACACACTGATCTGGATAGCAGAAATTGCTACACCAATATTGCACCCCAGTGTAATATTTGCACCCCAGTGCAAATCTCTAGTGTAAACAAGCGTAAGTCACTGGTACAGTGGTTTTCCTCAGTGCAACACCAGTACAGCTACATCAGAGTAACAGCACCTGCAGTTAATTTAGGTCCCGCTTCCCATGGAGTAAACAAAGTCCTGTATATACTTATACATGACAAAAGAAACTTTGTTTTATAATCAGCTTTGCATAAATTACATTCTCACCATGATAGCCTCTAATTAATATATTTATTAGCCAGAAGGCAAAACAAATCATATATTTTAATTTGGAGACAATTAACTTGTCTCCAAACATTGCCCATATACGTATATAAAAATACATATGTATATGTAGGCAAGTGTGTTTGTAGTGTCAAAAGAACAAAGCATTTTAGTTTGGTACATTGTGCTATCACACAGTTACCTTAATTCTTAAATAATATATAATAAATTACACTTATATGCAATGCTTACAGTATTTCAACATCTGGTTAATGTTTTGATATCTTTTTTAAATTAAAAATTGTCTCTTAAAAATAAGCTGGCCAGAAAACAATGTTACTCACTTGGGAAAGAGTTTGCTTGAAACCATTCTACGTATGCCTCATTGACATTAAACACCCTTGGACCTGAAGCTTCTGGATGTTTTAGATACTAGTAGGTCAAATAAAATTATTGCTCGGGGGGGAGGTAGTTTAAATCTACTTGTAACATGTTTTGATTTACAGATTATAAATTCAGTTGAGCAGCAGAGGAACATATTTGGGGAATCGCATAAACAAATACTGTGGATTAACCTAAAGTGACACATTTATTTAAAAATCTGCCTACTGCTTGTCCTCATTGATTAAATGCCCTTAAGAAAGTGAGTCTGATGAAATGGAAGCCATTAGCATTCAGCTCACCTCCTCCACTCCTTTTGATGGTTGACACATTCCCTAGAGTGGGAGATTGGACGGCTGATAAGCTAACACTGAATTATAAACACTTTGTGGAATGTCACTGGCAAATGAAAGATCTACTGTTTTGCTTGCAAAACAACAGTATGCCTTAAGACCACAAAAATGGGACATGGTGCAGAATTATTTCATCCTCTGTGCTCAGAATATAAATAAATATATATATCATGCATGCATTTTTATGGCACAGATCAGCTCATAGTGCAGCACGGCTTGTTCTGAGGTACAGTATCATTGATCAGGAAAATAAAAGTGTCTGTCTATGACTTTTTCAAAGTTGTCAGAAACTCAAACAAGCATGGTGTGATATCTCCATTGTATGTGCTGGTGAGGGACTTTCGGAAGCTGGGTTGGGAAACAGGGAACGGGCAGGGGAAAAGCCTGCCTGCCCTGGGATTCAAACTGAATAAAGAAACTGTGCTTAAACTTTAGTAGCCGGTGTGGACTGGGTGAAAACATTTTAAAACTGCTTTGAAAAAAATGTGTTCTCCTTTGACATGAAGCTGACGAAATCCCTAGTTTGGGATGCATGCCCTTAGAAACCCATCTAAAGAGCCACAGACCACTGGGGTCATGTACAAGTTCACTCACAGAGCCAAATGTTTGGGACTGATGTTTGGTGTAGACTTAAAAGTTAGGCTGATGTAGTTACATTGGTGAAGGTGTACATTGGTCACCTGAGCTCCATAGCTATGTCGACCTAACCCTTGGTATAGATGCAGCTATGTTGATGGAAGAATGCTTCAGGGAGGTGATGTTCCTGCACTGATGGAAAAACCCCTTCTATCAGTGTAGACTGTGCCTATGCTGTGGGGTTATGCCAGCATAGCTATCCTGAAGTAGCTAAGCCTGTGTAGTCTCTATATTGTAGACAATCCTGAGAGTCCCTACTCTGTTCCCATATCTATTCTAGCGACACCATCAGAGGACCCAACCACATCAGCCACACCATCAGGGACTCATTCACCTGCACATCTACTAATGTGATATATGCCATCATGTGCCAGCAATGCCCCTCTGTCATGTACATTGGCCAAACCAGACAGTCTCTACGTAAAAGGATAAATGGACACAAATCGGACATCAGGAATAGTAACATACAAAAGCCAGTAGAACACTTCAATCTCCCTGGACATTCTATAACAGATTTAAAAGTAACTATTCTTGAACAAAAAAACTTCAAAAACAGGCTTCAAAGAAAAACTGCAGAACTAAAATTAATTTGCAAATTTAACACCATTAGTTTGGGCTTGAATAGGGACTGGGAGTGGCTGGCTCACTACAAAAGCAACTTTCCCTCTCCTGGCATTGACATCTCCTCATCAATTATTGGGAGTGGACTACATCCACCCTGACTGAATTGGCCCTGTCAACACTGGTTCTCAGCTTGTTAGGTAAGTCCCTTCTCTTCATGTGTCAGTATAATAATCTGTAATTTTCACTCCTTGCATCTGAAGAAGTGGGTTTTTTACCCACAAAAGCTTATGCCCAAACAAATCTGTTAGTCTCTAAGGTGCCACCGGACTCGTCATTGTTTTTGTGGATACAGAGTGGTTTGAGGATGGTTTCTATGAGTCCTACTATTTCCTCATTAAGAGTTGCATAGATAGATATGTTCCTTGGTTTGTGTATTTTGAGAAGCATGTAGAAGGTATCTGGGGTGGGTTCATGTGGGATGAGATGGAGAGTTTCTCTTGGAGTTGTTTGGGGAAGAAGATGATATCCTTAAATTCCAGGTTAAATTGTGGCATGGGGTCTTCTTTGAGCTTTATAGTAGGTGGTGTTGGAGAGTTGTCAGTTGGCCTTGTTAACATAGTCTTGGATGAGGACTGTGATGGTGCCCCCTTTGCTGGATTGATCACTACTGGATTGTGGTTGGATTTCAGGGAATGTATAGATGTCCTCTTGGTGTTAGAGAGACTGTGGTGGAAGTGATGTTTGTTAAGGATTTCACAGTCAATTTTTTTCCTGAAGCAATCAGTGCAATGATCAAAAGTATAGTATTGTCCATTGTGGGGTATCCAGTCAGATGATTCTTTTTTCTTGTGATTGTCTGTGGGGACATGGTAAATGTGGGTGATGTATCATTGTTGTGAAAAAATTATTTGAGGGGAAGTCAGTGGAAGAATTCTTTTAGATCTCCACATATTAATATAGTGTCAGGTTCTGTGGTGGGGCAGAAATTCTGTCCCTTGGAGAGTACAGATAATTCCGCTCTGGGTAGGGGCAGTCTTGATAAATTGATGATGTCGGGGTGTTGTGTAGTATTCATATGGTGAGTCATGCTTCCACGATTTCTCTCATATGACTGGAGAGGTGTTAACTGGCCATTTCACCTTAAATGGTTCTTTTAGATATGTTAACTACTTATGCAAAACAATCTGTTCCACCTTATATTTAGCCATGACACTTCCCAGACCTGAAGAAGAGCTCTATGTAAGGGTATGTCTACACTTAAACTCTTACAGCAGCGCAGCTGTAGGACCTCAGTATATACATTACACTGGGGGTTTTCCCATCAGAGTAGATAATTCACGTCCCTGAGAATTCTTCTGTTAACCTAGTACTGTCTACACCGGGGGTTAGGTTGGCATAGCTATGTCTCTCCGGGTGTGTATTTTTCACTCCTGAGAGATGTAGCTCTGCCCATGTAAATTCCCAGTGTAGACCAGCCCTCAGCTTGAAACCTTGTGTCTCCCACCAAGAGAAGATGATCCAGTAAAAGGTATTACCTCACCCACCTTGTTTTTTTAGGGTCAATATAGGTTGCGCAGTAACTACACTTGCACTGCACTGATCACAGTACCTTTACCATGGCTTAACTCCATTTGAGAAGGTGGTGTTACTGTGTCACCATAGTGGGGTGCTTACATCGGCAGAAGACAAATTTGAATGTAGACACTTGCACAACTAGGTCGATGCAAGATGACTTATGTTGACCTAACTTTGTAGTGTAGACCAGGCCCAAGTTTTGATCTATTTGTGAAGCCCTTACAGATAATGGTAATATAGAAAAAGTATAAGCTCATTGTGATTCTGCTGTCTCTCATCTTATTGTATTTTCATTTTTGCACACTGTTAATATGATATGTACCCTTTACCTAGTGTTAAGTAATATATTTTCAAAATGGGAGCCCAGGTCCGCTGAATTATAAGATGCAGGTTTTTTTCAGGTTCTTATACCATACCAATAATCACAGGATCCAGGCACCGAATATCTAGCAGCTTTTAACGTCTACTAGGGTTTCTTACAATCCAGTAAGAATATTCATACAATATTATTTATTGCTTTAGAATGTGAATATGAAAATATTAAGGGTAACATAGCAAGAACTTAATAAATTCACAGTTCTACTACCATTTTTATTATTTGAGTTTTCTCCCATAAATATATCTATAGTTCCTGCACATAGGTAAGTTTTTGTGAAAAGTAGATATATTTGTTTGATAAAATATTTTGCAGTCTTTTACTGAACAGTATATACATACATCATTCTCTTGTGGAGCTAACAACATTTATATGCATTCATTATTGCACTGAGGCAATACTATGAGAATGAGAACATCTTACTTTTGGTCCAGTTTATTTTGTAGCCTTAGAGTGGTCCAAAATCTTCTACAATTTTCATCAAATCTTTGACAGATTACCCTGGATCATTCATTAGTAACAATATGTCATCTACTTAATACATCTTTTTATGTTACTCTCCTTTGATAGCTGGATTCAATTTTATTGCAATAGCCATAATAGAGACCCAAGGAGACAATACACAGTTCTATTATGTTCCATGTGCCAACTTTATTGCTCAGAGTTATTTTACCATTACAGATAGTTTTAGCAGATACGCTGCAGTAAAACAAATCAGCTCATTTAGGATCTGATCCAAATAAGAGTCTTTCCATTGACTTTGATTACTTTGAATCAAGCCCTTAATAAAGGATGGACAAAAATTGAACTGTTTCAAAATCTGAAATAATATTTCCATTCCACCCTGTCAAATGATTTCTCTGCAAGCAAAGACATAGAGTGATAGGTTAATCTAGCCAACTAAGAAATCACACTAAATAAAGCAATGTATCTAATTATTAAATCTTTGTAACTGCTTAAGTACCATTTAAGCAAAATCCTGATTTGCCCAATTAATTCAGTCTTGCATGTACACAGCATATAAAACAATATAATCCTAGGTCTATTAATGAGTTTCATGAGCTTAGACATGATAAATCATGGGAGTACAGTTTTGAGGGAGTTACCCCTCAAAGAAGCTTGAAATCAAATTACAGCTGGGTGTACATACACGGTTGGGTGTATTTTATTATTTATAATGCAGGATGAAAATTCTTCAACATATTTTGAAAGAGCTCAAGAAAAAATCACAGTCAAGATACAAAAATTTAAATATCTGCATGTTATGCTTATAAGAAGCACATGGGATCTTTTTCAGGGAAAAAAGCAATACGTCGCATTTATTGAGAATACAGCAGTTAGCATATGCTTTTCAGTCACACACACACACACACACCATGCACACAGTCCTGCCAATTGATGTTTATAGTTGCCAGTCCAGAGTCTGGATCAATCTAGTGGCCAGCCAGATTGGTCCGGGCTCTGTCGGTCGCGATCCGATGCTCCTGGAGTTGTGGCAAAATGAACCCAAAGTCCCATGGCCAAGCACCCTATTCTTGTAGTCTTTTTTCTCTGTTGAAGTCTATAGATTTTGCTGTGTCAGTTTGTGATCGGTTACTCCTTAATTGGTGTTACCTTTTGATGTTAAGATTCCAAAACACCCCGGAGAGGGTCATCCTGTCCTGGTTTCAATTTAATCAATTGTCTTGTCTTTAGGGGTGCTAGCCTCCACCTCAGGGTTGTCAATCTGCCCTTCCTTCATTATGGATGCGCGTTGATGGTTCTCTGGTGTCGTTAAGTCTCTTCACTCCTTCTTCCTTGACCATCTCCCTATAACAATGGCCTTCAAACCATATCTTTTCCTGATGCATACATTCCTCATTCACATAAACAGTCTTTTACAGAGATCTTCAGATAAGATAACATTTTGGAAAGGATTATATGGTTACTAAAGGGATTACAAAAACCTTACACAAGAACCTTACACCTTAGTTTGCAATGCATACAAGAAGCAAGACCTTACAGCAAATACTGTAATGAAATCTTATCCTAAAACAAAAGGTGACCATAATCAGCCATAAGGACTATTCTGGTCTATTCCTGCCTTGAAATCAAAAAGGGAGGCTGGCAGGATGAAATCAAATCATACATTAATACATTTAATACATACTATATTATTATAACCGTCAATCATTATAACCTCTAATACAAATATAAAATCCTACTCCTACATGGAGCCCAGAGATAGAATTGGTACATAGCAGTCAGAGAACTGGGAAAGAGAGAAGTATCTAGGAAACTAATTAAAACTTTGAAATTGGAACTGCAATGAGGAGTGAATACATTTTAATGGGTCAGAATGTCAAGGTTAGATGCACACAGTTGGTCACATATGTTTTGCAGAAGCCTAAGTTTTGAGCATAAATTGATAGATGTGTACAAATCACGTATTTGGAAAGGCACCAAGACAGGCGATCACCAAGCTTTCTACATGGAGGCATTTCAGAAAGGGCCATACAAATGTATTCATGCTGCTAAATATACTTTGCTTTGAAAATAGTGGCCTAACCATTAATCTAATTTTGTTACCAGTTTTTACATAGATTAGCACTTACTTACAACCTCTTACATTTAGTAATGCCCCTACCCAACCAGCATCACAAAAGGCATCCTAGTCTTAGTAAGATGTCTCCTACTAGTACTATATTCAAAAAGGCCAGTTGTAATTAAAAGTTTTATTTTCAGATTCATTACACAGTTTATTCTCCATGTGGAGCACATATTCTTTGACATTTCAAATTGTGGGGCTTAAAAAAAATGAGTGAAGTTTAATGTAATAGGTGTCTTAGTATGTAGTGAAGAAGGGAAGAAAGCTGATGAGAAAATGAAATGCTACTATAACTATTGCTATTGAAGAACCATTTAAAATGTATTTAAATGATAATAGTTGGAAGGAGAAAGTGATCAGTAAAAAGAGACTCAACTAAAGAATGGTATAACATTTGAAAAAGTGTTTAACTCTTCTTTGCAGTTGTGACTTCTTATAGTTCTTCAGCATTGCACTCCTTGGTACAGTCCTAGAAGCTAATAGGCACCTCATACATGTTACTGACTAAAGTCAACGGGAGCATCTGAGTGCTAAACACTTTTGAGTATTAGACAACTGGATTTAGAAGCTGAACTTTATTGAAACTCTTGGTCAGCATTCACAGATTCTTTCTGTCATTTAATGGCTCATGATCAAGAGAAACTCTTACTTTTAATTAGTTTAATTGGTTAAAGGTCCTGATGGAGTCACAGTAAGTGGTATGAAATTGAGAGAGTTTAACACTTCTTCCTTCTTTCATCTTTTCTTATCTACCTTTTTGCCTTAACCCTTTTTTCTATCATTTTTTTTTTGTCTAGTCCTTCAAGATCCTGATTCAAAGCCCACTCGCGTAAATGGAAGTCCTTCCATTAACTTCAAAGGGATTTGGATCAGGGCCCAAATGACATATTTTAAGCATTTGTATCAGGTATAAAGTTGATGTTTTTATTTGCTATATGAAATTCCTTTCTAATTGAGTCAGATGCATTTGGAAACTATAAAGTTGGAGATGAAGGAAATTACACTATTACACTGTAAAGAATGTATTCCCTAATCAATGAGCATATTTAACTTCTTTTAATGTTAATGTAAGGGGACTGTTGCCCCTTACTAACATTCAGTGGGGGTGTTTTGGTTGGCTAGCTCCCAGCACTAAAGGGGGAGGGGTCGATGGGAAATCAGGACCTTGAGACTGACAGTCCCCAGGAACAATGGCGAGAGGCCAATGCTCCAGATCAGCCTGATTAACAGGGCGGGCAGGCTAATCAGCATGACAGGAGGCCAGGATGGGTCCCGTCCTCTGTGTGAGTTGGAATTGGCTGGGTCAGACTGAGTGGGGCTGAGCTAAGGAGAAAGCAGGGGCCCAAGCTGAGCTGGAGAGCAGAGTTGTGCCAGATCCAGAGGGGCCAGAGCCGCCGCCACAGAGTCAGAGACGCAGCCCAGGGAGAGCAGATCCTGTGCCGGGAGCAGAGCTGCAGCCACAGAGCCAGAGACGCAGCCCAGGGAGAGCAGATCCTGTGCTGGGAGCAGAGCTGCAGCCACACAGCCAGGTGTGGTGAGCAAGTGGGGCCAGCCAAAGGGGGACCTTGGGCAAAGGGCCCAGCACAGAAAGACACCCCTAGCCAAGGGTCCTTGCAGGTCAGACTGGGAGGGGGACCTTAACCTGACGGGGGGCTGACGCTGGGAAGAAGGATCCCACCACTCAAAGCCCGGAGGTGTGTGGCCACCACCATTGCAAGTGTCCAACCCGCAGCATACCTGCAGCACAGCCAGGGCCTGAGAAGGAAACCTGGGACCTACAAGGAACAGACTGTGAAGTGCCCTGATGTCCAGAGACACTGTTTGTGATGTTCCCTGCCACAGAGCGGGGTGATGTATTTTCCTTTAACCTTTCCCATTTTTCCTTATTCTTTTCTTTAGATTAATTGTTAATTAAACAACTTGTATTTGCTTTAAATTGTATGGAATAATCAGTGGGTCAGGGAGGTGCCCAGTGCAGAGAGGGTACCCCGGAGTGGGGACACCCTAGCCCCTGTCCTAGGTGACCACAGCAGGGTTGGGGATCGAGCCCCCCCGGAATCCTGGGCCCAGCCTTGTTGGGGTTACGAGGACTCTGCCAGACAGAAGAGTGGAAGGGAGCCCTCAAGGGCAGGGAGGCCTCTGGGTAAAGGGAGTGGGAGTGAGGACTAAAATCCTTTCGCTAGCCCACTTCACCGGGGTAGTGCAGAAGCCAGGAAAGTTCCCCACAATAGCGGGACCATTCCCCCGCTTACATTAACAGGTGTGTATTAGCTGGATAAAGGCTACTCTACATTAATATTATATTAGTATTGCTCCTAAAGCACAGTTCTCATTGTGATAAACAGATTCTGCAGCTTGATCATAAATGATATAATCCTCCAGGGATTGCCATTTTATGTTAGTGTTTTTAATTAGATTTGTTGTTGTTAAAGCACTAAGACCTAATATTTTACTCTCACATGTAATCACAGTCTTCAAAACATCTGAAAACAGGGAGTGGATGATACAATAGGTCAGGCAAGGGTCACCTGAAAGTCATTGGTTTGAAATTAGCTTAGCTTGATAGGAACTGAAAAGCATGTGTTGTAACCAATATTAGATAACACAATGATAAAAAAGCAGGCTGCTGGACTATACTACCCCTCCCATTGCTGCTTGGGAGATTTTCCTAAAAGTCTTAGTGAAGAGGCAGTCACTTTGATTCAATGCTGTGCCTGACCCCACGTATTTTAGTGAGGTCAGATAGAAGCTCAAGAACATAGCGAAAGCTAATTTTCAGTAACAGTTTATTTAATTCAGATTTTAGTGGCTAACAGGGATCTCCACAAACAGCAAATCTGAAATCAATGTAATATGAAATATCTTAGGTAGCTCTTTGTCTTAACACTCCTGGAATAAGGGGGCCTTGGCTCCATTTTACATCCTGAGGTGCTCTAGAACCCAACATTTTTTCTTTGGAAGGTGCTACTAAAGGATGTGCAGTGTATGCTAGTGAGAGATCATAAACAAACACTACACAAAGCACATTTTAAAAGAACATTAAATCAATTTACAGAAATTACACCAGTTCATCGCCTCCTAAAAAAAACTGCCAATAAGAAGCAACATATTGTGTTGTATGGTTCTTAGGGTAAGCTCAGGTGTGGTATATGCTTACAGTTCGTAATATGGACAGCATATGCAACTTTCCTGGGATAGGCAAAAGTGCATTGTAGCAATCTCAGACTAAATTCCAAATAAACTATGCCATGCAGTTAGCTTTAAACCACCCTTTGTTGTACACTAGGACATTATTTAGAAATATGTTATATCAGTATGTGCTTGAAAGATTTATATATTTCAAATATTTCTAAAGCTGAACTGGCTAATATGTATCCTGTTACATTATTCCATTATTATAGTGCCTTTCTTTGTAAACACTATTTTTAAAGGGGTAGTAACTTGTCTTTAAAAATTCCCTCCAGGCTAAAGCTTAGTATAAAAGACTAGATTTCTGCCAATGAATGATGTTTTTTAAACTATTACATTTTATAAGCTATTTTGTCAGAGAAAGTATAACAAAATACAAATATGTTATGTGGTTTCACGTGATTTCTTGTGTTGCTGTTACTTTTGTAGACTGTATTTTTTGTAGTCTGTTATCCCACATTGTGAGGTTTGGGCATTAAAAACCCAAACAAACCTAAAAACGGGACAAGAAATTGGGTTTTGAAAAGGAGCTACTGCACATATTATCCTAGTAATCGGTAACTGACCACTGAGGCATGATCATACATGCTAGGCCAGGGGTTCTCACAAGAAATTTTTTGGTGGCCTTAGAGTGCGGGCACCAATTCTTGCTGGTGGCCGCTCTGACAATTTTTCCTAAAATACTTTATTAACTTTAGGGAAAACAAAACATACAAATATCGCATTTCACAGCAGACTTACACAGCCCTAGCAAGCCAGGGGACAAATTAAGCTGTGGATGGAGAAGTGTGTAGGGAGGCAGTGGGGGGCCACAGGCAATGGGTGTGTGGGGGAGCCTGGGGCTGGAGCTAAAAGCCCCCCGGCTGGGAGATGGCACCTGAAGTGCTGCTGCTGGGGGTTGGTGCCTGCCACCCCAGGGCTGAAGCTGGAAGCTTGAGCTCCACCATTCCTGGGAAGGTGGGGAACTCACCAGCTGCCTGCTCCTCTGGCATTTGTGGCTCCAGAGGAGGGCAGAGCCCAACCACTGCTGGCAGCCCCGGGAGGGGCCACTGCTTCCCTCCCCCATCACTGCCCAGGGGGCTGTGGCCACAAGAAAAGCCTCTGGTGGCCGCATGCGGCCGTGGTAGCTGCATTTGAGAAACGCGGTGTTAGGCACATCCCACAATAAGGGGCTGTGTGGAGCTGCACAGCCTCAGGGACAACACTAGGAGCAGTGCTCAGCCCCGGCACCTCTAGGCTTGGCAGTTCATAGTCTCGGCACCTCTGGACTTGCCGCGTCAATTATGAAAGTAAAACAATTTCTTGAGCCCCGGTACCTTTCAGTACAAATTAAGCACTGACCAGGAGACAGTGTGTCTACTGGAGCCCCAGGGCACACAGACTGTATGGGTGCCTGCCCTTACACCTTTTGTGGGAGGTAGCTTATTCCTTCCCAGATCAGTCAGAACCTATCACATTAGAGTCGGCGGAGCCATGGCCTTGCCTTCTGTCTAACTATCCAGGACCCCTTTGGAGTTCCATGCTCCACCATGGAAGCAGGGATGGCTCAGCTCCTGTGGTCTCCAGTCTAGCCTTTATGCAGGCGAGACAAGGAGAGGAAGGGCTCCTACACTCTCTACACCTACTGGGCCTCTTCATAACGGCCAAGCAGAATCTGACTCTCAGTAAATAATATGTTCTCTTTGAAAATCAGGTGTGCGGGTCATACTTCAATGTAATTCTGAGATTGCTCTAAAGCGGATGAAGAGCAGCAATGCACCCTGGTACCACTCAATAACACCCTTGAGCAAATACTGAAAAACATGTTCTGTGAGTATTCACTCAAGTTGTTTAAATGATTTAACTCTGGCCATGTTCCACTCCATTTGTTTTCCTTTTCATGCGCATTCATGCAATTGAGTTGTATGTCCACAAATATTTGTAGAAAAAGAATTTCAGAGACACTTGCATGAATTTTGGAAAAAACAGCATTTACATTGGCACACCCAAGTGCTCATGCAAAAAGTGGTTGCACTCTGACCCAGAGAAGAAAAACCATGCCATACAACTACTAACCAATGGAACAACTCACACGTGTAATTTGAGAGGGGCGGGTGCATCTTGTAAATGCTCCATTTCACCTGTACTTCGGGCCAGATGGTGCCCATTACATACAGGCCTAGATTGGGGATACTGTGGAGCCTCCCCACCCCCAAAGGGAGCTTGAGGAAGCTTTATGTTTCAGGGATACACTCCGGAATACATGCCCACAACAGCAGGCCTTGTTCCCTTCTTCTCCTCTGATATTTGCCTCATTCACAGGGGAATGCAGCAAAGGAAGTTCTTACCACTCTCCTCTTTTGTGCACAGGGTCAGATATTAGTTGGCAGTTAGATCCTTTAGGATCCCACATACACTAAAATAAAAGGGATGAGTTCAGAATGGTTTCAATAAATGTTGAACTGAGGAATTTTAATTGAGCAAAAAAGTTAACCAATGATTATATTAGTATGTGTACACATTATATACAACAATATGTCTTTTGTTAATGTATGATTATCTTTAGTTTATACAAACTGTAGTTTGATTACATATTTTCATTCTTTCCCCCAGTCTGCAACAATAGATGAGTTCAATATGCTACTTTATGCTGCTGCTTGCAACTTAATTAACTATAGGGAATATTTTAGCTATTAAAATGATGAAAAGAATTTTAATAAACATGTCAGAAATGTTTGAAAAGGCTGAATTCTGTCATTAATATCAGTGAATCTGTGAGTAGCTGGTTGCCAATTTTTTCTGATTAAAATGTGAAAAGAGAAGTTCTTTGTTATAAACAATGCAATTATTATCTACCCTGTTCCTTTGCATCTTATCAGGTTAATGAGGCAAATTTCTCCATGATGGGAACCATAAATAACAAGGTTCACTTTGATCTCACATTTTATCCTAAATAATGTGAAGGTTGTTGGTGGTCAAGACTTACGATAAGTTCAATGAGATGCTTTGGAACCCCCATGTCTGCCATTATCCACCAAAGACAGACGTGTGGGAAGGTATCAAATGATTCTGAGTAGTCAATGAAGCACATGATCAATGGATGGTTGGATATTTGTGATTTGGTCACACGTGCCTTGGCTCTTCTAACAAACCAACTTATTGGGGAGGTAGTTCTGCTTCTATCCTTTGTTCCATGCAATCCTGGATGATGTAGAGCAGAACTTTGCTCATATGCAGAGTCTATACTAAACTCCGTTGTGTCTCCCTTCTTCGGTAAGGACAGAAATATTCTCTTTGTACAGTCCTCCAGCCAATTTCTAGTTATCCATACATCATTACAAATTTTCCACTTAAGATCAGCATCATGCTCATCAATCGCTTTTTTAAGTTCTGCAGACACATTCTCTTCCCCTGGTGCTTTTCCAGGTTTCATTTTCATAATAGCATTTACCACTTTTTCTTGCAGGATTGATGGCTTGGGCTTTGTACTTTCTTTTCTGTTGTCCTGTTATATGACTGGCTTTACTGAGGCATACAGATTGGCACAGTAATCTCTCCATCTGCATTTAATATCATCCCCTCAGTGAGGACTCTGGCATCTTGATCTTTTATTATGTTTGATTGCAGGGAAAATCTTTTCGTGAGTGAGAAGTCTCACCACTATGAAAATACTTTTTATATTATTACTCTCTTTATAATTCTCAAGTTCCATACTATCTGCTCAGTTCCTTATATTCTCTCCATCTCCAAGCCATTCTCTTTCACTCTGAATTACTTTATTGCCAGCTCAAACACCTTCTCAGTTAACCATGGTGTTATCCAACATTGACTTTTCAGAATGTGTGCTTTGGCGGTATCAAGCACAATAGTTTTCATTTTATTTCAAAGTTCATTGCGGGGTGAGGGGGGAGTCTCCTCTTTCACCTGGATAGAAGTTGTATAATTCTAATTGATTCAGACCAAGTCCAAGTGCAGTGGACTCTGTATAAAACAGTTAGTGAGGAATGCGGATTATTACTGAATGTGATAAAACCAAAATGCATGTACGATGACACAACCAACAAAAGCAGGGGGGAATAGTGTGAGGCAGATCACTGGAAAGTCAGCTGCTTAGTGCTCAAAATTAGCAATGGGTTTTGAAGCCTTCTGAAAATTTTGCTATGATGTCACTGATATCCATGCATGAATAATTGGATTTACTTAATTACTTAGTTAACATCAAGATATGTTTAAAAAAAACAAATCTTAAGCCCACTGAACAATACTTAGGGACATAGGCCTCCCTTGTCCCATGCATAGAGTTTCCATAGAGGTTAATGAGAGCTTTGCACAAATAGAACCAATAGCTGACTCTGGTCTCTTTTGCAGCTCATATCTGCAGTCCCCAAGGAAAGAGGTAATCCTGAAGGGAGAACCAATACAGATGCTGCCATAGGCGCCAACTTTTCCCAACTTCTTCAGATGCATGGAGTGAAAGTTACAGATGCAGGCATTATATAATGACAAGAGAAGGGAGTTACCTCACAAGTGGAGAACCAGCGTTGACAGGGCCAATTCGATCAGGGTGGATGTAGTCCACTCCCAATAATAGATGAGGAGGTGTCAATTCCAGGAGAGGCAAAGCTGCTTTTGTAATGAGCCAGCCACTCCCAGTCCCTATTCAAGCCCAGATTAATGGTGTTAAATTTGCAAATGAATTTCAGTTCCGCTGTTTCTCTTTGAAGTCTGTTTCTGCAGTTTTTTTGTTCAAGAATAGTTACTTTAAAATCTGTTAGAGAATGTCCAGGGAGGTTGAAGTGTTCACCTACTGGCTTTTGTATGTTACCATTCCTGATGTCCGATTTGTATCCATTTATTCTTTTACTTAGAGACGGTCTGGTTTGGCCAATGTACATGACAGAGGGGCATTGCTGGCACATGGTGGCATATATCACATTAGTAGACGTGCAGGTGAATGAGCCCTTGATGGTGTGGCTGATGTGGTTGGGTCTTCTGACGGTGTCGCTAGAGTTGATATGGGGACAGAGTTGGCAACGAAGTTTGCTACAGGGATTGGTTCCTGGTTCGGTGTTTCTGTGGTGTGGTGTGTAGTTGCTGGTGAGTATTTGCTTCAGTTTGGGGGGGTTGTCTTTAAGCGAGGACTGGCCTGCCTCCCAAGGTCTGTGAGAGTGAGGGATTGTTTTCCAGGATAGGTTGTAGAGCGTTGATGATGTGCTGGAGAGGTTTTAGCTGGGGGCTGTATGTGATGGCCAGTGGTGTTGTGTTATTTTCCTTGTTGGGCCTGTCCTGTAGTAGGTGATTTCTGGGTACCTGTCTCGCTCTGTCAGTCTGTTTCCTCACTTCCCCAGGTGGGTATTGTAGTTTTAAGAATGCTTGATAAAGATCTTGTAGGTGTTTGTCTCTGTCTGAGGGATTGGAGCAAATTCGGTTGTATCTTAGGGCTTGGCTGTAGACAATGGATCGTGTGATGTGTCCTGGATGGAAGCTGGAGGCATGTAGGTAAGTATAGCGGGCAGTAGGTTTCCGGTATAGGGTGGTGTTTATGTGACCATCACTTATTTGCACTGTAGGGTCCAGGAAGTGGATCTCTTGTGTGGACTGGTTCAGGCTGAGGTTGATGGTGGGGTGGAAATTGTTGAAATCCAGGTGGAAATCTTCAAGGGCCTCCTTTCCGTGGGTCCATATGATGAAGATGTCATCAATGTAGCGCAAGTAGAGGAGGGGAGCTAGGGGACGAGAGCTGAGGAAGCGTTGTTCTAAGTCAGCCATAAAAATGTTGGCATACTGTGGGGCCATGCGGGTACCCATAGTAGTGCCACTGACTTGAAGGTATAAGTTGTCCCCAAATCTGAAATGGTTGTGGGTGAGGACAAAGTCACAAAGCTCAGCCACCAGGCGTGCTGTGGCCTCATCAGGGATATTGTTCCTGACAGCTTGTAATCCATCCTCATGTGGAATATTGGTGTAAAGCGCTCACCAGGACCATCCTTAGGATTTATGGGGCCCTACGCAGTATTATTAAACTGGTGCCCCCATGCCCGACTTGCTCTTAGCAACACAAACATAAGCTTACAGTATTGGAAAACTTGCCACATGCACTTTATTAAAAACATTTTAATTGTGCTGCCTTCACCCCTAACCTCTGCACTTCCCTCCCACCTGTGCCCCCAACCCTGTGCTGCCAGCGTGCGCCGCCACCCCCCGCCCCGCCCAGTACCTCCGACCCCCTTATGCCCAGCAACCCCCATGCCCAGTAGCCCCTCACCCAGAGATCTCCACCACAGATCCCTATGCTCAGCGATCTCTCCCCCCCCCCCCACTGCCCAGCACCCCATATTCCTGAGGGAATTCAGCACCAAAAAATTAAATTCTGTGCACAATATTTTAAAATTCTGCAAATGTTGTCAATAAATAAATGTGGAGGCTCCAGCATGGCAGCATGGCAAGCATAGGCCACTGGCTACATAGAGGTGGGAGATCACCCTGCAGCCTTCCCCTTTCCCTCCCCTCCCCTCCCCTCCCCGGATAGGGACTTGGCAGTGAGATACTTCTGTGTGCATGTCAAAAGGCCACAGGGAAGCATTTTACATGATGGCTGGGATGTCAGCTATGCCCCAAAATCTATTTGAATGACAAAAAAGAAATAGCTGATACCAATGGCTGAGTCCAACCCTCATCCAGGCCCTTGCCTGCCACTGCTCTGGGCCATCAACTCCCAAATGGCCTTTGGGCTGTAGCCCACGAAAGCTTATGCTCTAATAAATTTGTTAGTGTCTAAGGTGCCACAAGTACTCCTGTTCTTTTTGCGGATACAGACTAACACGGCTGCTACTCTGAAACCTAAAACAGAGCATTTCCCTCTAATCCTGAAAAGTAAAGAGGTGCTTGGGATGTGCAGTTTAATAAGAAAAGGAATTACATTCAGGCACCAATTCTGCCCTGGTTGCCACACCTGGCTCAGTGGGATTGTACTGCGTATAACTCAGCATGCAGTTTCAACAATGCTTCAATAGTGGGGCTGAAGCCATAACCAGCCAAGTCTCATTTGAACAGTGGCTCTTGTTTTGGATTATTTAAGGCAGTTTTTAAAGGTCTTTCCCATGGGTGAGGAAGAAGGTGCTGCATTCTTGAAGGGACCTTTAAAATCCCACTCGACGCTGCACTGTTTAGAACTCTCCCTCATTCAAAATGCTGCCAGCTTGAGAGACAGCCCTGGAGATACTTGGATCCACAAGAAAAACAATCATGTCCCTTTTCCCTAAATAAAAGTTTTCAGCTACTCCAGCCTTGTCAAGTGCGAGTCCATCTTCCTCCCCAGCTAAAGGTCGCTCCTTCCCTTGCATTCTGCAGCCGATTGCTGCTTTTCTGCTCCAGATACATCCCAGTTCTCCTTTTGTTTTAGTGTCAGTTTCCTCCTGTTGACACCGGAATATTGTGAATAGACAGGAAAAGCAAACGCCACCTTCTTTTATTTTCCTTTAACTTTCCCTCATCCCCAGCCAGGTTGTGGGTGTGCCGCTCCCTCCTACCAGCCTGCTGATGATGATCCCTGTTGGGGAGGGGAGGGGAAGAAAAAGTGACGGTCCAAAAGGGAGAGGGAGGTGGAGTGAAAAGGAGAGTAGGAGAAAGATTGCAGGGAATTGCCCGCAAGGCAGGGTACGTGGGCAGAAGAGGGGAGAGGTGCAGGTACAGTGTGGGGCTGCTCAGAACGGCTGCTCTCCCCCGGGGCCACCAGCCTGCTCCCCAGGAGGCCCTAGCGCGTTCGCTGCTTGCTCACTGAGCCAGACAAAGACACCCCTCCGCTCTTTTCCCTTCCCAGCCCGGCTCCCCCCAGCCATCCCCAGCCGGTTCCTCCTCGGCTCCCCAGCACTCCTCAAAGTCCTGTGCCTGGCTCTACACCTGAGCTCAGCTCCCCCCCTTTCTTCCCAGCCTCTGGGTATCCCCCCCACTCTGTTCCCAGCCTTGCGCATCCCCCCCAACCTGGCCCTGCTCCCCCTGCTTACTCACATGCAAACTTTCACTCCTGGCCCCGTGAGGCCCTGCCCGAGCCCTCAGCCGGCTGTCTGAGGAGTGAGTGGGTGGAGGGGCGGGGCCACAGGGTTGGGTCGGGGAGAAGCCTGCCAGACCAGCACGGGGGACGGGCCAGAGCGGAGTCCGCGCCGCAGCCAGCGAGGGTGGTGCCCCAAATTTTCGGGTGCCCTACGCAGCCACATATGCTGTGTTTGCCTAAGGACAGCCCTGCCCCTCAGATGGAACAGCGTTGACGCCCATCCTCTTTCCACACATCTGGCCCATAGGTCCTCCAAAGTTTGCTTCTCACCCCCCCACTATAGTAGCCTTTATGGGATGCCCTGTCAGATGAAGCAGGGTCAGGATATGGATAGGGTTGCTCCCACCAGCAGTTGTGACAGTCCACATTATGGCGCTGCTGCACTTAAAGTCTGTGTCCCTTCTGAATTAGCTTGACCATCCTCAGCACTTGCCAGGCTGGTGTGGTGCCACTAGACACAGGAGTAATGCATGAATATGTTTATTGCTCCCACAGAAAAGAAGATCAAGACTTGGCCCATGCTTAAGGTAGAATATGTTTTTCCAATTCCAAAGGATGCCTGACCATGTCAGTGGTACAGTCCTATATCATACAGAATTATGAAGAAGCCTAGCTACCAATACACTTGTGTATTTTACAAAGATTACAATTGTTTTAAAAAAGGCTAATCAACTGGAACTATATGGAGCATATCCTTTGAATACCTTGGGCTCCCCATCACATGCACCTATCGACAGAGCAAGGACTAATGCGCCAACAACTAAAGAACAAGTTGACAGTGGAATCCAGACACGTGGGAATGTAGCAGCCCTGCATATTCACAATTCAAGGCTAGTATGCACTTTACAAAACCTTAAGACGCTACATATTGTTATAGAAAACTGTTTTCTAATCTTGTCATCATGTATAGTTGAATTTGTCACTTTGCCACGAATACAATTAAAGAGGCCATTTTAGCAGGAATGTATGAGAGCATAATTTTAAAAATAAATCTTTAAAGGTGTAGACTGCTTGCTTGGTATTATTTGTTTCCCCTGAATGACCTTTAGTTTCATTATGAATTACCTTCCTCACTTTACAAACAGTGACTATTACAGAATGGAGAAGAATTAAGGAATTATACACTTCCAGCTGGTATGTTAATTATGTGCAGTTTATTCAACAGCAAGATTACAAATACAAAAATCTCATCACGTAATTCTCCGTGAAAGCCTTTACAAATAACCACACTTATGTAAAACTTAAGGTCTGAATGTTACTTGTTTATGAGTAACTGAATATTATATTAAAATCATTACTAACCCAGTGCCTGAATATTTGTTCCAAAGCCTGTCAATATTCTAATGGCAGTAGTCTTGGAAACTACACATCTGCCACAGGATTAATTACTAACATAAAACATTATCATTTCCCCACATCTCTTATGAGGTAGAGAGGCTGCTAGAATGATTAATGCCCCTATATGCCATACAAAGGAATAAATGTAAATGTTACCCAGTGGATAGAAAGATCTGTTCTTGATTCATATTAGACCAAGTTGAAGGACCTTAGTGGTGCAACATTAATTCTTAAGGCCTTCAGGTAACCTAAAAATAAATTAAAAAAAAAATTGAAAACAAATTCTGCAAAACTTGCTGTTAAACCAGGAAGACCTCTTATCCCACAAGGCGTGTGTGTGTGTGTGTGTGTGTGTGTTTGTGCGCGCATGCACACACAGGCGTATTTATCACAATTCTGTACCAGATAAATGTATGTGATTGCTTATAATAGTTAGTGCTGGTACTTCTTGGCAGACCTTGCCAGTTAAAAAACCTCTGAATTTTTACTTAGTGTCTGTACCAGCTTTGATAGGGGGTTGTACCTAAGTCAGGCAGCACATCATGGAGACATTGGCTCAGTTTTGATAGAATAGAGAGAAAAGGAGAAGAAGTATTTTGGGGGCAGTTTGTTGTTTACTATTAAAATTAACAGAGCAGCGTTCACAGGTGAAATCTCAGCATGCAGTTAAGGCCAGAGGGAAAGCCTAAGCAAGCAGTTAGACAACAGTTACAAGAAATATAAAGAGGAGCCAGTCTATTGATTGTGTCATTGAATGTCATTCTCAGCTGTCCTTTATTCTTGAGATATCCAGTATAAAGACCTAGAATTTATTTCCACTGCATAGAGTTTGTCTCTTCCTAGTATTTGTTACTGTAAATCACTGAGATCAGAAATGCTATATTACAAAGGAAAAGTCCCTGACATGTTCATGCCATGTCATTTGTTTCAATGCCCATTAAGTCATTGTTGTAGATTTTGGCTTTTATTTATTTTGTTGCCATTTCCTTAATTTTGGGGTCAGTATCCCACATACAGGACTTGGCAGACAGAGAGCTTTGCAGTATATCACAGGCTAGATACTTTGTCACACGATGGCTGGCGCCTTTAGGTGAAGTGGGTGTAGCCGCTCTGTGCCAGCACAGGTGCATCTCAGTTTGACCTGATTAAGAAGGTGAGGCAGCATCTGGGGTTGATAAATGAGAGGAAGACAGCTGTGACTGGGAAGGAGGTGCCCAGAAGGACCTGCAGGAGTTCCCTGTGGAAGGCTGAGGAAAGGAGAGAGATTGAGAGAGAGAGTTATAGGGTGACCCGACAGCAAATGTGAAAAATCAGGCCGGGGGTGGGTGGGAGGTAATAGGAGCTTATATAAGAAAAAGACCCCAAAATCGGGACTGTCCCTATAAAATCGGGACATCTGGTCACCCTAGAGAGATATAAAGCAGGAAGGTGTAGACTCCAGAGCCAGAGGAAGGCCCAAGGGAATGCTACTCCCAACCCCTCCCTCTTTGGCCATTGTCTTGTTCAAGAGGCAGGAGCTGGGAAAGAAACCAGAAAGGCTGGGAGACCAGTGGAGGGGCTAGCCTGCATACCTTCCTGAGCTGGAGAGCCAGGGCTAGGAGGCTGAAGAGGACTGAAGGTTAGGAGACCAGTGAAGGGGTTAGCTTGCTGACCTTTCCTTGGCAGAGGATTGGAAGCCAGGAAGAACCCAGGTAGGTCGCCAGCTGGAAGGGTGAGAGGTGGTTATTGCGATAAAAGAAAAGGTGGAGACTGAAGGAAAGCCCAGGTGTTTACAGAAGATGCTGGAGCTGGGGTATTGTTGGTATTGAGGCGTATTGTTGGAATTTGTTTCAGGATGATGGACTACGTGCACAGTGTTTGGGATAGATGGACTGTATCTGGGGCTTTCAAGGACTTTTTGCACTGTGAGACAATAAACTGGCCCTGGGTAGGGGCAATATTAGATTCAAGAGAACTTGTGATGGAGTCTTTCAGGAACCTGAGAGAGGGGGAAACGGAGGCAGGGTTCCATCGAGCCACACCAGGCTACAAGGAATGCTCAGGAGGCAGCCACCCCATTATACCAGGAAAAAGTTAATCATTCAGCTAAATCTCAGGCTGAATTTGTAATTTATATTTGCTTCAATATAAAATTATATGCTTTATTCCCGTGTTAGGCACAGCAAGGTTTACAAATTGTGAGTGTTGTCTGCTGACTTAATCTGTACTATCACTGTTACAGAGGTAATCACAGTGAAGCCAGAGGCAATTTAAACTGTTTGGCAAAACTGGCAAGAATTTAAGGCAAACATCCACTAAAAGAAATGTTCACTTTGTTTCCCACCATGCTGACATTATATCAAAATAGTGATATGATGTGAACTTAGCTAAAGTAATGATAATGATGCCAGTAATTATTTATATCGGGGATGGAAAGTGACCTGTATCAAGTCAGGAATACCCTAGAAGAATTGCAGTGAAGTACAAAAAGGGATCATGTGTTCACCCCCTTAATCTTATTATGGCCCATAATTTTCCTGTATGGGTTTGGAGAAACTTGAGGATTTCTCCAATTTTCCCCTCTCTCTTCTAGCCCAGACCTCGTGAACTAATTCCTGCATTTGGTCCGTTTTGGGACATAGGATGGGTAATCCAGAGCCAAAAGTGGGGCAAATAGCAGTGAGCCTCAGGAGCCATGAAAAGTTTTCAGGATTCCCCTGTCCCCAGAGATCAAATATGGGTTACTGCTGTCATGCTGATTCCCTGCTTCCTCCTCTTTCTGCATTTTTCACTCTCCCTAATGTATTTTCCGTGTCCAGCTGCAAGATCATTTTCTACCCCCCTGAAATCTTGTTCAGAATGAGATTAGTACACTGAAATTATTTTCTAAATAGGGTCTTGCGTTTCAGTAGCTCCACTGGTTCCCTTGATCACTTAGTTGGTTATGGCTAGGCTTCTGAAGTATAGTGAACCAACCTAGCAGCTGGTTAAAAGTTTGTTTGCATGTGTTTCCCGATGGGGTAAATAGTTTATTGTAGCTTTACTTTAATTCTGTTCTCAAATCCTGAATGGTCTAAAAAGGCAGCAGTGACCTTTTCACACTACTGTATCATTTTCTTTTGTGATTCCAGTTATTGGTTACATTACAGTAATAATGATAAAAAAATTGCCCCAAAATGTAGTTCTCCAATCACACACCACTGCTACTGCTGCTAACTTGATGTGCCACTTATTTCCACCTGATTTGTTGAATTTTTGCGAGAAGCAGGAACTAAAAATTGAGTGCCTTGCTGGAAATTATTTACTGTCAGTGGTCACTGTGATCAAGATTGCCTCACTGACATGACTAAGGAAGAAAAATCAATAATACTCAAATATGGTGCTCTTCTCTTACTTAGATCATCAGTTTTACTTAAAATTATTTCTTGTTCCAGATTATTCTGCTGAATAAGAAGTGGGTACTCTATATCACAGTTCAGAAGATCATTAATATTACAATTTCATTTTAGTTTATGGCACTTTCAGAATTCAAAGAAGGTCCAGTCAGAAAATGAAAGGAGACAGGCCGAGGAAGCAGAACGGCTAGTAACTGTTTCAGCAAAAGTTGTAGTTTTATAAAACACTAGTTCTGTAGCTGTATGGTGAAAGGACCTAGAATATCTGGATCTGCTATCAATATTTGGGAGGCCAGATAAGTGCCTTTCACTTAAAACATCAAATTCTATCTTCCTACAGTTCTTCTGCCTATCTAAGGGCTTGTTTACACTGGCACTTTATAGTGCTGCAACTTTCTCGCTCCAGGTGGGGAAAAAACACCCCCCTGAGCACTGCAAGTTTCAGCACTGTAAAGTGCCAGTGTAGACAGTGCACCAGCAGCGCTCCCAGCTACTCCCCTTGTGGAGGTGGGGGTTTTTTTATAGCGCTTTTTTTATAGCTATGCCGTGACTACACAAGCCACATTAAAGTGCTGCCATGTTGCAAGTGAAGACGTGCCATAAGTGTCATTCAGTGTTGCATACTGTGATACACTTAATAATTATTAATTGAGGTTCCTTCTCCATCCTTTTGCAAATGATGGTTTTATTTTGATAGGAATTTTTAATGATGTGTGTTGTATTAATTTAGATGGAATATATAGGCTCAAAGAGTCAAAGGTGTTAACAGGGGCCTGAAAGTGTCCAACACTAAACAGTTTTAAACCAAATTCAGGGTTTGGTGTACCAAAACCTCAGCCTGCTTAGTACCTTTGCAAATAACTAATTAAAAATATTGTAATCTTTTATTAAAGATACAGAAAAGAAGGAAAAACAGTTAAATCTTTTGAAATATAAAGTTTTAAGTTTGGCTTTCATTTTAACAACATTCCTTTTGCCTTTCCCTTTAGCTGAGGAGTTTTTAGAAGGAAAGACCCCTCATCCCCCATCCCAACACACATTTGACATTCTTTTAGATGATATTAAAGATGTCCTCTTTGGAGAAGACTGAAGTTAGTTGAGATGAGCTGCTGCTGCTGTTACACTCCAATTCCATTTTCTAAAAGACAAAACAAGACAAACACACACTAGAAGGAAGAGAAAAGAACAGCAAAGATAGAAATGCAATTTCTGTCTCTAATGTTGAATCTCACTTCCAGCCTCACTGCTGGAGAAACACAGGCATGGCACACAGTTTTATCAGTCACTCTGAGATCTCTTGTACCAACTCTGACTTACACTCCATATTCTTTATGAAAATATGCTTATGATATGGATATGACATAACTGAGATATACTTTATGCAAGATGGCTCATGTAAGATATCATTGGAAAGGTTATGATTTACTGAATTTGATTATCCAATTAGTATGCATGTAGCATTTCTGTATCTAAAGTTAGGAATATGGACTATGTAACAATTACAACTGGGTGTATATTGGGAAGACACCATCAGACGATAGGCCATCACATTTGATGGGCCATTAGGAAGAAACAACAAGACTGTGAAGATACTAATCTCTCTCCCTCCTGGGAGGCATCCTGGGAGGTAACTGTGACACTAATAGGTCAGGTGGTCTTGTCACCTGATACTAAACATTATCTTGGACTTCTTGTAACTTTCCACTAAAAGGAAAGGGGGGGGGGAGTCTCAAGTTTGGGAAACAAAGGATTCCCGCCTTATGTAAATCTTATTTAAGGGTGGGGAGGAAGGCAAACAGGTCTCTCCTCCATGGACTACCCAAGAAGAAGGACTGCTGAAAGAACCTGAAGGGACCACAGTTGCCAACTTTCACACAGTAAATAAGCACCCTGACTTTCACAGTAAGCCAAAAATCAAGCTAATCCCATTTCAAAACAAGGCCAAAACAAGCCAATACCTAAGAACTCCAACACTCTAAGTGACTAGATACCCCCAGCGTGCAGTCTGGGACTGTGGTGGTCCCACTGTGCACCCCTGACTCTCTCCCCTCCTCGCCCCTGCTTGCTGGGAGCTGATAATAAAATAAAAGAAGCTACAAGCCAAACAAGCAACAAGCTACAGCCAAAAACTAGCCAACAAGCAACTCACAAGCCAATTCAGCCAAAAACAAGCCCAATTTCTGTGTTTTTATTCATGGGTTTGGCATGGCTGGAAGGGACAAAAGAGACTAACCTGAAGAGAAAGGCAGGGGTGGAGTCCAGACTGAGACGGGGGTCTAATCTTTAAGAAGAAATAAGAAGAACTCTGAGCTACAGAAATGCTACATCCTGCCTAATTCAACATTTAGGGTGAGAAATTACATTTTGTAACCTGTTTCTTTAGTGAATCAAGCTTAGTTTGCGAGGTTTGTTTTATTTGCTCAGTAATCTGCTTTGTTCTGTTTGCTACCCCGTTAATCAATTAAAATCTTCCTTTTATAGTTAATAAAATTTGTTTTGTTTATTATTAAACCTAGTTTCTGTAATTTCTAACTGGCAGTGTGTGTGTGTGTGTGTGGGGGGGAAACGTGTGCATATCTTCCTCTACATTGAGGGAGGGGGCGAATCTATGAGCTAACATTGTATAGATTTCTCTACAGCGCAAAACAATATACCTTTTGTTCTGCACTCCAAGGGAGGTGAACATCTGAGTTCTGGGGCAAGTCCCTTAAGATGAGTCTTCCCAGAGCTGATCTCAGTGTCTGTGTCTTTCTGCAGCAGTGTGTGGCCCTGCCTGTGTGTGTGTTAGAGGAGGCTTAAGAGTCTGGCTCAGCAAGACAGGTTAAAGGGGGCCCATGCTGGGAATTAGATGGAAGTTAGGTACTTGGATGCATTTGAAAATCTCATAAGGCATCTATCTGAATCTTCAGGTATCTCAAGGCCAGATTTTTAAAGGTATTAAGTTCCACATTTTTGAACCAGTGCCCAAGAATGCCCTATCTCCTACCAAAGATACTATAATGATGGGCACCCTAGGAATATCATAGATAGAAATCTCACAAGAGAGCCTATTCCTGTGAGATTTCCAGTCCAATTTTCCAGAATCAAGAGATTTGGATGGTTTTTAAATCAATCCTAGATAAACATTTATTTGGGGCTAGATCCATAAAGGGATTTAGCTACTTAACTGCTGCTTTAGGCATCTAAGTAAAAAATTTAGATCCTTAAAACCCCTGCTCAGTTGCTGGCTAAACCTGTAGGTACCTAAATTCCCTAGGAGCCTATTTCCATGGATAAAGTTACCTAGGCACCTAGATTTCTGCTGGTGGGTGTGTGCAAAGCTTCTAAATTCTGACATAGCCAAGCAGCTCAGCATCTAAACCTGGAGATCCTCTAACTAGGTGTTCCCAGGCCTATCTCATTTGTGAGGCCCAGTCCAACAGGTGTTCTCAGTGGCACCTAAGAGGACACCTGCTGGATAAGGTCTTGCATATAACAAGTGACAGTGTCCCCATCATAAACCCGAGATTAGAGCACTCGATCAGGATTAGAGATACCCTGTCCCTACTTTGCCTGAGTTGAACCTAAGTCTCTCAACTGAGTGACTTAACCACTGGGCTACTGGGTATTCTGGGGTGGGTGTCTCACTTGCTGTATAAAATACTTAAATATCAATTGGTGCAGAGATTGGAACCTGGGTCTCCCAGATGAGTGCCCTAATCATGGACTATAGTGTCATTCTCTCGCTCTTTCTGTCCCAATGAATATTTTAGTATTTCATACAAATACCTTGCCTTGACATTTCCTACTGGCTAGCTTAGGTAGCTTCCTGCCTAGCATGCTGATGTCTGTGAATCTCATTCTGAGGTGCCCAGCTATCCCTAGGCTATAGGGAGTCTAACTCAGAGCTGTGGACTCCATTGGGAGGCAGGGCACCTGAAGTTAGGCTTTGCAATGAAACCTAAGTGCCATTTGCGAATCTAGGCCTTGGTGCTTAGCTGAGCCAAAACAAATTCAAAACTGATGTTTGCACATTGCTGATCACTAAACCAATGCACAGTTCTCAGTATCTATAAGAAAAAGATTCAGGAGAGAAACAGAAAGGATTCTCTGCCTTTCATATAACATCACTTTTTGACAATAGTTTGATGATGACAATGAGGTGGAGAGTGTGTAAATGGGGATTGCAATTAATATCAGCAGAGATAACTGAACAAAGGTAACTAACACCTTTGCGAATAACTAGTTACTTGCAAATGTAGCCAGGGACCCCAGCAGCAGATATGTAGAGAGCAACTACAAAACTACAGCACAAACAAGGCTGCAACAACATATAACAATCACTATTATACTAGTCAGAACAATTTTATTCGCTGTTAACATGTAATTAGGGTTCTGTTTACTAGCTGTAGTTCTTAGAGAAGTTCCTGATGAAGTCAGACCATTCCACTAGAACCAGAAAAGAGAAGCCTTTTGGCCAACAGATAAGTTTTTCAAAGGGTCTTTTAAAGTAACATTATATAATAAATTTCAGAAAGAATCCAGTCTTTGAAAAGTATAATTAAGATGCTTGGAAAAAAAACTACTGCTGCAGTCTGAGACGAGTTTAAAGGGTTCTGTGTAGATTCTGTGATTTCATTTCTCTTTCTCATTTTTAGCAGCAACAGCAACAAGGAAAGGATGTGACCATCATAAATGAGTGACTTAAGAATTGCTACAACTCTCAGAAAATATATAATCTCCCAGTAGGTAGCAAAGTGGAGTTTCTCCCTTATTGCTAAGTAACAGCAACACATCAAGACATAGACGACCCCCCCCCACAAACACATAATGCTTGCACCTTTTAAAAAAAACACAGAAACTTTCAATAGCTTCCCAAAGGGGATTTTATGCTTCTTCTTCACTGACATAAAGCTGTTTTTTTTTTTTTTTTTTTTTTTTTTTTTTTTTAGTGAGATTAGAGCTGGTTGAAAATTTTCAGATGAAACAGAGTTATGGTGGAAAATGCTGATTCCACATCCACATCTGACGATACCATCGCGGGGATCCTTCGAGATGTGGCCAGGATCGACTCCTCCCTACTAGCACCATGGCAGAAGATCAACGCCTTGAACACCTTCCTGATCCCCCATATCTCATTCGTCCTGAGGGGATCTGCCGTGGCAAAGGTACCTCTTAACAGGGCGGACAACATCCGGCAGCTAGTAAAGAAGTGGATGTTTCTTCCCCAGAGGGCCAGAAATGAATTGGTATACATCTCGCACAGGCAGGGCAGTGCCAATGTTCCTCGAATGGGTGATCTGTGTGATGTTGTGGTGATCACACTCACGTCTTCTGCCTTCTGACGTGCCCGTACACCATGGTGAGAAACATCACGGAAACTGCTATGCAGGATATAATTAGAAAGTGAATCGCCAGGACCCTCCAACCAAAATGTCACCATCTACATGAGTGGCTACGTGGAAGGTGAATTTTGAAGATATGGGGGGAACTTTGCTTCCTCTGGACTCATGCCCTCAGCGCTACACGACGACTGGAGAAGCGTATCGGCTGCCACTGTACATGATGCAAGGAATGTCAGGAGCTGAGAGTCCTGGTGCCAGAGGTGAAGAATACGGAGCACACAGTCATCACTCTGAGAGCTAGAACTATGCTGGCGATGACCCTGAAGGATGCCATCTGCTGCCAGTATGTGGAAAACCTGAGATGGAAACTGGACGAGGGAAGGGCTTTCGAGGTGGTGTGCAAGTGGGATGCCAGCAACCTATAATTTTAATATTCTATAATTTTAACATTAGCTTTAATAAAAATGTTTTAAATCTGTTATAAAAAAGGTAGCCATAGGGTGTCTTTGAATGCATTAGTTACCACTGCCAGTGAGCGAGAGAATCAAGAAATTATTTCTCCCGCAGTGTAATCTTAAAATGGAACAGTCCAATGGGTAAAAGTTAACTGTCTCTGAACAGTAGCTGTCACATCATGAAGTTCCCTTTGCAACACTGCAAGGTTCAGAATGCTCAGTGAATTGAGAAACTTGCTTGGCACCCTGATTCAGCAGTCAGTCCTTATTCAGCAAAACACTAAATTGTGTGCTTTAGACATCTGCTTAATCCCATTGACTAAAGTTAAGCATGTGCTTAATTGCTTTAATGAATATAGATTGATTTAAGCAGGTGCTTAAATACTTTCCTGAGTTGAGGCCTACATGAGCATCCATAAATGCTTTACATTGTAGCTGTTAAGTGTGGGAAGGAGACAGAGCTGATAGGAATGCACTTTGAATAATTGTTGGGGGCAGAGGGATAGGCGGGAGAGTGATCACCATGGATCCTACCTGCTCCCTGGCCCCTCCAGTCCCTCTGCATCCCACTCTCGCCTTTGTTCCCCCCGCCCCATCCCATATCCTTGCAGTTATTGTCTCCCCATTGGCGGAGGTGTGCCCTGCCCCCACCCAACTGCTGGGGAGGCCCTGGCCAGAACCTGATTGGCTCTCAGCTCCCAAACAGTCAGCCTATGGGGAGGCAGTAACTGGAGCTGGGTGGGGGCAGAGGGAAGTGCAGCCAAAGTGGGGGCAGAAACAAAGCTCAGCCCCTGCAATATTTCACTAATCCCTTTGCCCCCATGACTCATTCCCCACCCCTGGAGGGAGATGGAGGGAAGGAAAGCAGAGGTGCTCCAAATACAAGTAAAAGCTGTCTTCCAGCAAAATGAGACAATGGTGTCTGGATTCTCTGGAAAAGGGAGGAAGAATGCTTTACCTGCAGGGAACACATGGAAGAATATGTTTTGTATTTAGTACAAAAGCATAAGTGGAGTGAAAGAATGGGCCTGTGGGTAAGGCACTGAAAGGGGTCTCAAGACATCTGTGATTTGGTCTCATCTTGACACAGATTTCCTGTGTGTCATTGGGTGACTCACTTAATCTGCCTCACTTCCCCCTCTGTAGGGATATTAATACTTTATAGCTCTCCAGGGAATTGCGAGGATACATTCATTCATGGCTGTAGAGAGTTTAGATACTACATTGATGGGGAACGTAGTAAAGTGAAGTTTTCAGGATAAAAGTTTAAAACCTTTTGTCATTTAAAAAAAGAAAACTATGTATGATAATAGCAATTCAAATAAAAAAACAAGATTTCACCCTTTAACCAAGTGGTTTCAGGCCAAGTTTAGCAATATTTTTACAAATAGAAACATTAAAAATGAGATTTTTTCAGCCATAAAAAAAAAAATCCATACAGTAAGTCTTAACCTTATAAGAGGTATTTGTATCATTGCCTAACACATGAGTTGCTGTTTTATGTGTAGCAAAATCAACCAGATATAGCTGTGTGGGTGCAGAAATTAAAGATTAAATGATCAAGCCTACAGAAAATGTAGCATCTGTATATGTAAGATCTGACTGTATTTTAAGACCAAATAATGCTAGTTTGATTTCCTTCTCCATGCTAGTGGGAAGTCTTATTATGAAGTTTTGAAGTTTACATTACTGTACTTTTGTTGCCAACAATAATTGAACAAGTGGGTGGAATCTGAAGAAAAGATTTTGGACCAACTGTTGCCCTGCCACCAATGTAAATCTGGAGTAACCCCAGTAACCTTTGAGAGCATAATTTGACCCGTTATTTTTGTTTCAACATTCATTTGTTTTTGAGAAGTAGGAAAGTTAAATGTTAAGGTTTATATAAATGTACAATGAAACATTTCAAATAGGCTGAAATAAGCAAAAGTTGAGCATACTTGAACAGATATTCGAAGACCCTGATTAGATTAATTTTCTAAACAAATAGCACACAGGTATGAACAGAGTTCTTGACAATGGAGCAAAAAGGATTAAATTATCCAAACTAGTTAAGGTCTGTTGACATCTATGGTTATACAAATTTGAATAGAATCATTATAAAATGCTTTGCATGGCTAGTGATATATACAACTGCCAAAGATACACTCAACACTCAACCATTCAGTATAGTTTTCACATGTATCTCATTTTAGGCATTGAATTTTCGAGGCTGCATCATTCTGCTGAAATCCTTTTAGTACTCATATATTATTATTCTCTTTCACAATATCTATTATCACAAGCATCCCCCAATATCTCTTTCCATTACAAAATGTCAGTGAGTGAGATGTGCTGGCAGATGAGGCCAAAACAACAGTGAGGTGAAGATGAGTGATTTCTGCCTCAACCAAACCAAAAATACAAAGATATCCCTAAACTTATTGTCCAGATGCCTCTTTGATCTCAAGGGTTGCTTGCTAAAGCAATTTTTAGGACAGGGACTGTCATGTATTATATTTGTAGAGCACAATTGGGCCTCAACTTGATTGAGGCAACTAGATCCCACCACAATATCAATGATAAATAAAATCTTAATAATAGTAATAACAATTAATACATTATTTATCCCATGAAGTATATTACATTTTCCAAGTGGGATTATAAGATTATCTTTATTATAGGGTATAGACAGAGCCTTTTTAAAAAAGGAAAGAATGACAGAAGCTAGCATTTAAATCTATCTTCTCTAATCTCAGCTAGAGTAGCAGGCAGATTTCATTATCTTGAATGTTATATTCACACTATAGGTTTATATTCTAAAGCACATTAGATTCTAGCTGAATGTGTCATAGGCTCCTATCCCATCCATAAGAAAATGGCTTATTGACTTACAAGTTAACACTACTTACCTTTTTAGATAAAATATTCTGTACAGTTTGAGATTTTGACATGTAAATGTCAAGGAAACTCAAAATAAAGAGGAACAAAATTAAGTGGAAAGGGAGAAGATGAAAGTCAATGCAAAGGTACTAAATGCCATTTCTAGGTCATTGCACACAGGGAATGATCACTAAAATAACAGAGTGAATATGTTGAAAATACTAGTTGGAAATCAAGGGAGGTTTTATTGCTGTGCAGCATATTAGAAGGAAAATTGTTTAACCTGAAGTATTAGTCTTCTGTGTGGTTTACCACAAGTGGGTAGATCATAAGCTATGAAAACAAATTCATTAGTGGGTATGTTTATCTTTTGTTATGTACAGCATTGCACAATAAGGAGGTGCATTATGAGGGATTTTGTCTTTCCTCTGAGGTATAAGTAGTAGCAACTGCCAGAGACAGGATACTGGACAAGATGGACTGATGGTCTATGTGACAATTGGGTACAGATGTGAACTTTAGGGTACAGATGTGGGGGCCTGCATGAAAACTTCTAAGCTTAACTACCAGCTTAGATTTGGTCCGCTGCCACCACTCCCAATGTGCTAATTCCCTTCCCTGGGTAGCCTTGAGAGACTCTTCACCAATTCCCTGGTGAATACAGATCCAAACCCCTTGGATCTTAGAACAAGGAGAAATTAACCATCCCCCCTCCTTTCTCCCACCAACTCCTGGGGGATCAAGATCCAACCCCCTTGGATCTAAAAACAAGGACAATCAATCAGGTTCTTAAAAATAAGGCTTTTAATTAAAGAAAAAGGTAAAAATCATCTCTGTAAAATCGGGATGGAAAATAACTTTACAGGGTAATCAAACTTAAAGAGCCCAGAGGACCCCCCTCTAGCCTTAGGTTCAAAGTTACAGCAAACAGTTACAGCAAACAGAGGTAAACACCCTAGTAAAAGGTACATTTACAAGTTGAGAAAACAAAGATAAAACTAACACGCCTTGCCTGGCTGTTTACTTACAAGTTTGAAATATGAGAGACTTGTTCAGAAAGACTTGGAGAGCATGGATTGATGTCTGGTCCCTCTCAGTCCCAAGAGCGAACTCCCACCAAAACAAAGAGCACAAACAAAAGCCTCCCCCCCCCCAAGATTTGAAAGTATCTTGTCCCCTTATTGGTCCTTTCGGTCAGGTGTCAGCCAGGTTACCTGAGCTTCTTAACCCTTTACAGGTAAAAGGATTTTGGAGTCTATGGCCAGGAGGGATTTTATAGTATTGTACACAGGAGAGCTGTTACCCTTCCCTTTATAGTTATGACAATTGTTTTGCCTAGATATGTATCTTTCTCTTGCTGTCTAAAGTAAAAAGTGATTTGGTTTTGGAAACTTTTGCAAAGTGTTTTTTATGTGCTTCAACTTTCACATATCCCTGGAGTGGTAAACTGTAAACCAGAGTACCCACAAGGTTGGAGCTCTGGGAAAGAAGAAGAAACCCAGAGCCAGAGGCAGTGCCTGGACTGTGCGTCAGTAAGCTTAAAGCACATAGCCTGAGAGTGCCCAGAAGGGGGAACTCAACTGGGTCTGTGACAGTCTGATATAAGGACCTGATTCTGCATTCAGATCCATGCATGCAGATTCTTTTGTCCATGCAGAATTCCCCTGAAGTCAATGGGATTGCACACACACACACAGGTCTGGTCACACTGATCTAATTGGAGGATCGGGACCTAACATTGCAACACCTATATTCCTTTTTTTCCAGATTACCTTTGCATCTGCCAACTGTAGATGTTTGTGATGGGTGTGGTCAGAATAAGATCTAAAGGAAATTAAATTCTGTTGTGCTTACTCCTAGAAAATGAAAGGACTAAAGATCTTTATTTTAGTTTGAATTCTCAGAGCCACAAATTTACTTATGACATTTTCCCCATGAAAATGATACAGCAGTACAATGGTGCCATGGGGCAAAGTAAAATAATGCACATAATTTCATGTTAACAGCAGGGTAACTACACTGGTAATTACATGACAACTCATGCTAACATTACCATGTAATTACCAGATAATTGTGGCGTTATTATATTCCTGCAGACAATCGACAACTACTAATACAATTCTCTTCTGTCTTCATGAATTGTATCACAATTAGCTATTAGTTTAAAAAGGAGCTATGATTTCCTCTCATCACTAACTAAGAATAACAGAAAACCTTTTGCAACTTTTGTATGCCAAGTAATATGGTGACAAGGTGGGTGAGGTAATATCTTCTTGGACCAACTTTGTTGGTGCGAGAGACAAGCTTTCTAGCTTACAGAGATCTCTTCTTCAGGAGCTCTGTGTAAGCTCAAAAGCTTCTCTCACTTATCAACAGAAGTGGGTCCAATAAAAGATATTATTTCACCAACTTTGTCTCTCTAATATCCTGGGACCAATGTGGCTACAACAACACTGCATATAAATTAATAGGGTTGCAGTATTTAAGGCTAAGATGTAAAATAAGATGTACAGTATAATATGGATATATTTAAAAGTATTGTGAGTTTCTCAATCCCTCCCTTACTTTTCACATTTCAAGTTGCGTCTATTTATTTGTTATGATTATAGTAGTTGCTTCTTTTGCTCATGCAATTTAACAAAGACAGAATGGCGGCAAATACTATCATAGATCATAGAGATTGCCTCAAAACTGATTTCATAATCCTTCAAGTTTCTGTGTGAATTGTGGGCCATGTTAGCACAAGGAAAACCACAAAGTGCTTGGGGCACGGGAGAACAGTTATTGGTTGAGAAACGAAGTTCTACTCAAAGCAGCAAGAAAGATTTCCCTTTGAAATATTTTAGTCTGTGCATGTATTGCAAGAATCATCAAGGTGAGAGCAGGTGAAGCTGATGAAAGCAAAATTACATTTGAACTACAACAATCACCTTTTAATTTTAGCATCCAGGTGAAAAGGAGGAATTCATTTTAGGCACTTTACAACTCAATGAGCTGCTGAACTATAGAATTCTCATAAAGCAGCATTCACAAGAACACAAACACATAATGGAACCCAAGAACTGTTAGCACAGCTAATATCAGTGAGCACTCCCCCCCCCAAGCTATAGTCTGTTTTACTCTCACACACCTCTATCTGCCATCTGTTCAATACAGAATGTAATATATCCCTTTTGATGTGTGTTAACACTGTCCCTGGATCAGTGAAAAAATGGAGGAGAGGATGGATAAAAACATATTAAAGGGAAACTGTAACACAGTGTGAATTGCAATTTGATAATCTGAGTGGTTATGGTTGTGAAATTTTATTGGCACTATTGGAAGGACTATGATGTAAGAAGTACGCACATTTGCCATTGAAAAAAAATGCAGCCATAGTTATTTTTTATTCTGTTAATATATTTTAAAGAAACTTACTTTCCAAAAAAAGTAAGAGCTGATATTTAAGTAACTGATTAATAGAATATTAAAAAAATGCCATAACTCCAAGAGTGAACAAGGAAATCCTTGTAATTCATCTGACTGACATCACAGCTGAGAGGCACGTATTTTATGGGCCAGCTAGCTCATTTTTAAAAATATAAAAATCTAGTTAAAGAGTACCAAGCAGCCAACTCAAAATGTCACCCTGATGTAAAAAAGAAAATGTAATTAGTAGAGTAGTATTAAATAAAGCCGTGTTTATGGTGTTCAGGCCACACCCAGGGCCACTAAAGAAGAATGTTTAATTGAAGCTGTGAGCGCTTGGACTACCTCTCCCTCCTGCCTGTAGGCAAACAGTTTCTTTAAAATCATTTAAAGAATTCTTGTACCAAGCTCACCCAATACATAAAGTCACTGGAAAAAGGTCCAATAAAGCAATGAAGCAGTGGAGCGCTGCATAAGTGTGATATTTATGTTCCAGGATCACTAGGTTTTTCTAGTTCTCTGACTGATACTGCTCTCAGACACCTGAAGCAACTGACTGAAATATAGAAACATTCTGGTAGCTCTGACTTTTCATAATCATCCTGAGCCAAAATGAGATAATGGCAATTTGTTTGCAAACTTTTGTTAGTGACCCTGGAGGAATTTGTTTAACTCATTTGGTTGTGTCAGAACAGAAAACCACACCTCCTACACCTGGCAAAATATTGCTACAGAGGGTGTGGGAAAGTTCAGGTCCTAGACAAACCTTCCTGTTTTTCCTTTGGTGCGCTTTCTTTACCATATATCCTTTGACCTATAACATTGCAGCTGTTTACAGTGTCCCTTTTAGGCCACCATACAGCTGTAACCTGCAAATCCCATGCCTGTGAGATCAGTCAGTAGAGTATATGCTGTTACAGAATGTGAAGTAAGCTGCTGGAGTTCTGGCAGTAAAATAGTTTGGGTTGTTTGTGTGTGTGTGAGTCTGGATTAACTTCACACAGCTTGCACAGAGGTCAGCTGCTATAATTCACTTGAGGCCTTGTGTACAGTAGGACTAAAACTGTTACCTGAAGCAATTTAAAGTGTGGTTTAAAATCATTCAGGCTGCTTCAGTTCACAGTGGATGGGGCCAAAACTGTTAAACCAACCTTAGAAAGTAGGTAAGGTTCTTACGTAGGCAGTGGGCATAGTCCTGTAACAAAACTGAATTTTAATTAGCACGTGCAAGTATTCACTTGTGCCCAAGTGGTCATCCAATCAGGGGACAGAATCAATATCATGTGATTTATCTGATTGATCACAGTTGGGCAATACAGATGGAATTTTCAGTATTGAATACACACAGCAAACTTCACAGTGTACATTTTGGAATAAATTAGAATAATGAATACATTAAAATAAATCACGATCTGCTCACAGATATTCCACAAGCAGAAAGAGGCTAAATTAATCTGATAAATTATTCATTGCAAATTATTCGCTTAGCTCTAATTATGTTTATTATTACTCATCTGATCTAGAAGAACAGCAAAAAGTCAAGGCAATAGACATGATGAGGCAGGAAGTGAAAAGAAGTACTATTGCTACCTATGTGAATGAAAATAAATAACTACCAACATGGCCAGAGTGTGACTGTCCCTTGTGCACCCCACACAAGAGCAGGCATGCCAACTCTATGGATGTAGGGTGACCACCCATTCCAGATTGGGCAGGTCAGTCTTGAAATGCAAAGTTCAAGTCCCAGTCCCTGGTTGAATGATTCCGGGACAGCATTGGTCCTGGCTTCCCTGTGGCACCACTCTCTGCCTGCCCGAGACTCAGGGGCAGTGCCAGTCTCTTCCTGGTGGGGGTGGGGTAGGGACTGAGGTGGGCCTTAGCCCCACCTTGCCATGAAGCTGAAGCCGGGCAGGAAGAGCTGCCCAGAGAGTCCAGGCTGCTGTGGAGAGCCCCAGACACATTACCTGCCCTGGTTGGTGTGCCTCAGGGGGCAGGGACACAGGCTGGGGGCTTCTCTCAGCCCCTCCCCTAGCCTCCCGCTCAGAGCAAGTGGAGGGTCCAGGGCTCCCCACAGAAGTCCAGGCTCCCTGGGCTGCACTTACCATGGCCCAGGTCCAGCTTCCAGCCTGGCTGGGGGTGGGGCCCTCTGGGGAAGAGGAGGAGCAGGGGGCAGGGCCACAGAGGGCAGCAGGGCTCCTACATGTGTCCTGCTTTTGCCTTTCGAAAAGGTGGTCACCTTATATGGGTGTTCCCCATAGAATATGGTTTTTTCCACATCCTGCTGTGGTGGAAAACGGTTAGGCTATGGGGAACTCCCCATCTGATTGTCTGCTTTTCAGGATCAGCCATGAGCTGCTTGGGTTCTTTCCCACACCTCTTCCTCCTTCCCTCCTGTGTAAAAATGGGTGGGTCTTCACTGCTCCTCCCCCCCCCCCCCCTTTCCTCTCTACCCCTGTAACCTCAGGGCTTGGAGGAGGGCGAGAAACCTGTTTAGGTATCTACCCTCCCAGGCCTGTGTGGAGGAAAGAAGTTTCCACTGGAGCTACCACCCTCTTCAGGTCTGTGAAGGATGGGGGAGGGAGAAGAGCTTCTGATCCAGCCAGGCCTTTGAGGGGTGAAGGGCTAGCTTCTTCCCTAGAAATCCAACCGGAACAGGGGATGCATGGGTAGGTCAGAGTAAAATGCTGGGGCTGGAGAGAGAGAGAGAGAGAGTGATGCATGTACTAGGGAGTGTGAGAGCCTCTTGCACTCTCCTGGCAGGGAGGAGCAACAACTCCTTCAATCAGCTCTCTCTATACACCTCTCCCCCAAACACACAGACAGACACTCCAATGAGTTCTGGCTTCTCCCCGCCCACAATGAATCACTTCTCCCTCTTTTCTTCATTTCTCTGAATTAGTGCTGCTCCCAGCCCACCCCAGATTTCCCTCTCTCACACCTGCCTTCTTTACATCCCCCTTTCTGGAGCTCTCTCCATGCTCCGGCTCTCCCACTGGCAATCTGTACCATTTTTTTTTCAAATTATGCAAATGTGAGATGTAATGGTTTTGCTCACACGATATTTGCAGATATACAAGGGCCAGGAGAAACACAGTTTCTGAGGTCTAGGGAACGGGCAGGCATAACAGGGGAGAAACTCATGCCATTTTAAAGGCAAAAATCACTCCTCAAGCTGCATTTGAGGTGATGCAATTCCCCATTGCTCCTAGTGAATGGCTGTGCCCTCAAAGCACAATCTAGGCATATCATCACAAAATACATTGATTAATTTTCTTTGGCTCTCAGGTTTCTGAGTAGCCAAGGAAATCAATTCCCAGCCAATCACTGTCTTCAAGAAACATGATGCCTCCACAAACTGGTGTGCATACTGAATAATGCTGCCTAAATAGTGTTGTATCTCTTCCATTGCATGTCTTAAATAATTCTTGTAAATTTTGTTTTTATGTTGGGACTATCAAATGGTAACCATGAAATTTGCAATACAGCAAAATTAAAGTGCTTTATATAACCATGGTAACACACTACATGTCAGATAGGCTATTTTATTTCAGAATCTGAGCCAGTAGGGCTACTTTTTTGCATATTATAGTGAGATGGGAACATTTTTTTGTTTTGTTTTTACTTTCTAGAGTGCTTTTCCACATAAATGTGCCTTGAGAAGGGTGTAAATTTTGCCATGAGCATAGTACTAAATCTCCCCAGAGTGTGTTGGCTCAGGGTTGTTGTTCTCAAGTGTAATTATGTTTATTGAGTCCCAGTTCATTTCCTATTCTCCTGAAAAATGCCATCCCCAAAGCATTATATAACCATACAGTAATACGAATGAGTGAAATGATTCCAAAGCTTTCAATTCATTGTGTAAGAACAAATGTTTGATGAAGCCAATATTTTGGGTGTAGTTTATGGGTCCAACATGAATACCAGTAGTGTATTACACACACACAAGCACATTCATATAGCTATATCATTAAAATTAATTCATTTTGTTTCACCTTTTGGGAATCATGTTTGCATGCAACTATACTGTAATAATCTACTGAAAATTTTTCTATGCCATAGTTAATGTGTTTTTCATTTGGAGATCCAAAGTTTTTGTTTTGTTGTGCACACTATTCATGCTTTCTATTATCCCTCCAGCTTTGTCTTCAGCTGAGCATATTTTTTTCTTTTCCCCTCCAAGTGATTATTTGCAAGAGGATTTGCATTTAAATGGATGCGGAAAGTGCATTAACAACACCTACACTAACAAAGCGAAAGCTGCTCAGTATTTGTTGCTGCCAGACATGAATGAAAAAAAAAATCAATTAATGTTTTGTGAGAGGAGTTCTCAGGTATCTACATATTAGGCACAGGCTCTTCATTAGAATGTATTTAATACAAACTGTTCATATAGCATTATACAAGCATCAATAGCCTGATCAGAAAAGAATGGTTACCAAAATATAATAGTGTTGTGTGACATCTATTTTCAGCATTTGGGTTAGATTCTGAGAACCTCAAGCAAGGAGAATCTTGAGGATTTGTTCCTAAATTTTGCCTACTTTACACCTCAGTTCATTTTCTAACAGAATTAAGTTGCATTAATTTTGAAAAAAAAATACACTGAACTGACTGTAATGTATGTTTTTTGTTATACAGCCTCAGACAATGGGAATTTTGCAAATAGCCTGAATATATGCAAGAGAGAGAGAGAGAGAGAGTATAGATATGAACAGAACTGTTGTGACTTGCATATAAAGTACAAATGTAAGATTATCATTTAGCGTTATGAGTGAGAAAATTAAATTGGACTTGGCAAAAGGATTCTATTACTGAATAATATTTTCCCTTTATTGTTAATTATTTTATGTTTACAATAGTCAGTTTAAATGTATATTATTTATACAGTTACACATGATTTAACATAAATAATTTACGCAGAATATGGAATTAATTTCTAATTAACTTTTAGCTCTGTTGCCTTGTAAAGCTGCTTTAGATTAAAACCCTCTCTCTTTTCACTGAGTCCTTGAAGGGTAGCAACTGGCATAATTGCAGACATTCATTTGTGGCATATTTATATTTAGCACATTTTAGTAAGTACCACGGATCACAAAATAGAGAGAGAGAGAGAGAGAAAGGTAGCCTAGGAGCATTGTTTGTCTTTGTATTTTTATGTCTGCACAAGAAAAATAGATCAGAGACATTTACCAGAGTTCTGAATATAATATGGCAGTAACACCTCTGTATCCTAAAATACAATTATTGTTTATTGCCTAAAAACAATTTGCCGTATACTGTATGCGCTAAAAAGAAATCCATAAACATCAGAGGTAAATCACTAACAAGTCTTTCTTGTTTATAAGGATGAAAAAATCTATATTCCCCTACCTGTTAATGTGGAATAGGTCTAAATAAAGCAAATTCATTGCTTCCAATGAGATTTGTAATGCAGCAGTGAAAGAATCTGATTTCACATATTATGGTTAGTGTCCTCCATATCCATGCCATAATAAGTGTAATAAATAAGGCAGATTCTAAAGCCAGATGCATACCTTCAGTAATTGACATGCAGTCTGCATGAGAAACAATGATTTCCAAATGAAACAACCTAAGTGGAATCAGAGGATTTACAGATATTCTTTGCAGGTTGTATTATGTTAAATCTTTCCTTGAGACTCTCTCTCGTACCTCCCACCCTCCAGGATGCCTTTTATAAAGGGGAGGGGAAAGATAAGAGTTCATATCTGGTACTTCCACCACAAATGACAGACAAGACCCTTTCATTGGATTAGTCTGAGGCTTCGGTGCCAAATGATGCTCCCATTTAAGATCATACTACTCCCATTGTTCTTCAATGGATGTTGCACTGAGGGAAAAATCTGGACCTACATTAAGTGAATTCACAGTGGGCTAATATTGGTGTAAACCCCTAATGCAGATGTTTTTAACTGGTCTTACACTAGACTAGTGCAGCTTAATCCAATACGGTGGAGTAAGGAGTAAACCCTGCTCTATGCTGGTGCATTCACTACATTAACATTGGTGGGCAATCCTCTACTGGTGTAAAGTGTCAAATTCCATTGAGGTGAATGGAGTGATGATAATTTACACTAGCTGAAGATCTGCCGCTGGGTGTTTGCACTGGTGTACTTACATCATCATTTCCTTAGCACAGAGAGGGCCAAAGTCTTCTAAATTCTTCCACCTCCAGATCTGGTATCATGTCAATGAACTCATTTGGACTGAAATGAGATTTGTGCTTTACTCTTAATGTGCACTCACAGAAGGCACTGAAATTGCTCCTATGGAGCTGTTAATGCTTTTTTATTGCTTAAAAACAATTTTCTATACTAGATGTGGTAATTGGTTTATGCTGTGAATATGTCACTACATATACTAGCCAAATTCTCCCCTTGGCTCTACTTCAAGGAACCAAATTCTGTTTCACCAATGTAAAATGGAAATTGGTAGCAGAAATTCATGGACTTCCTCTGGACTTATCCTGGGACCTGAGATTTAAACTTAGGTCTTGTCTACACTGGTGGCAGTATGTAGGGTATCTGTAGCTACATGCTGCAGTGAAAAGCAGTCTGCATCAACACTGAGGAGTGCGGTTACATATGGCAGTGAAAGGCTCTGGCAAGTGGGTGAGACAGAAGGGAAAGGCTCTGGCAGCCACGAGCAGCCAGAGTCTTTCCCTGCTGTCTCCCTGCTTCCAGATCCTTTCCCTGCTGCTGGAGCCTTTCGCTATGGCAGGGGAAGGCTCCGGCAGTGGGACACTACACTGCTAAAAACAGCAGTATAAGCGCTGACTTCCTCTCTACCCAGAGGATGCTCTGGAGCACCCACAGAGTCAGCACCTATGAACAGCAGTATAGACAGGCGAAGAAGGACTGCTGTGTAGAGAGCCATATAGAGTATAAACTCACCTAAGCAGAGCCTCACTGTCTACACTGCTATTTATATCCAGGCTATGGGGGCGTGCAGTGTAGGTCTCTACATGCCATATGCATAGTCTTAGGTTGACAAAGCTACAGCACTCAGAGGTATGAAAAATGCACACCCCCAAATACTGTAGCTATACTGACCTAACCCATGGTGTAGATGCAATTAGGTCAACAGAAGAATACTTCTGTTAGCCTAGCTACTGTTGCTTGGGGAGGTGGTGTTCCCACAGCAATGGAAAAACCCCTTCTATCGCTGTAGTCTGTTTCTACATTACAATGTTACAATGGCATACCTATAGTGCCATAGCCACACTGCTGTAGTGCCCATAGTGTAAACATGACTTGAGACCACAATTTGGGCAATACGTCCTGTTATTGGCTTCTATGCTGTTTGGAAAAACGTAGCAAATATGGTTCATGTGAGAGAGATGGGTAAGTAAGAAACTGCAAGAGAAAAAATTGATGAAGCGTTGTGGGCTGGAAGGTTATAGAAGAGATATCAAATAAATAGGGAAATAGGGGAAAAAATTCTGCAGAAATGAAAAGAGAGGACTTTTGAGGGAAAGAAGAGAGAGACTAACAAAGGGAGAAAATATAAATGTTTTAATAAGCCTCTGAAGATTTTTAGATGAAAAAGGAATAGATCATAAAGCAGAGGAAGATGTGACATTGGCAGCAGAAAAATTTCCTCCTCCTCCTATTCACCAAACTCATTCCTTGGAAAGTCCATTATCTTTTTTGCTTCTAATACAGAAACCCAGTGAAAGGGCCATGAGGGAAAAGTAGTGTTTGTGCAATCACAGTGGAAGATTAAAAAAAAAAAAAGTGTACTGTATCGTTATCGATTGTGCCCTCAGAATATAGCATTTAGTTACAGCAGGATTTTTGTATCACCGAACCCATCAGAGAAACCTAAAGAGAAGGATGCTTTAGAAAAACATAAATAAAAAACAGCAATAGATTGCCCTAGGCATATGCTTTGACTAATTTTGGTTTGTTGTTGTTTGTGTCAGTTAGGTTCAGTGAACGAGTTCTCTGGTAATGCTTCACTTGCTTGTGTGACACCTTAAGAGCCAACTGCCAGTTTCTTGTGTTGTTGTTTCACTTATAGTTCTATATGGAAGGGGAGGGCCCAGCTTTTCATATCCCATTAGATTTCTTATTTCTTATAACTGGTTTCAAAAGATCATTGGAGGGAGGCCAACAGCAGACTCAGTTATGTGCAATACACAGAACCCTTGCTGTGCAGGCATTAATTTGTGTGTTTCTGCCTCAGAAAATACTCAGAGGGATGTTTAAAATGTTGTCTGTTGTATTGATTTGTGGAAATATGTTAGAAGCTGATCAAAGTGTGACAAAAATTTCAGGAAGCAAAAATAAAAGAAAAACCAAATGACCTGTATTTTGCAAACATTTTTATATGTTTCATTCTTATGGGATTAAGCCCAAGTTATCTAACAGCAGTAGAGGTTGTGGAAGCTCCCTTGCTCAGTAGTTATGGAGGCTGTTTCCCCTACTTAGGAGGGTCTTCCCTCTCTGAGACAGTTGCCTAAAGCTGATTTCAGACATATGAATTCTTTATTCAGCTACCTTCTCCCTAGAGCAAGGTCTGTGTGTGAAATCCTCTGTGTGTGAAAATTCCCCAGTGAAATCAACGAGAGTTTTACCACTGATTTCAATGCGGCCAAGATTTCATTCTGTGAGGCTAACCTGTTAGACTGCCAATGACCTTTTGGGGTGCAATCCAGACAAGTGAGGGGCTGTCGTGGCTTCCTTGCAACCTTGGATGCCTTCCTGCGGTAGCTCCCACCTGGGTCATTCACAAACAGCCTTCCAGCATGCAAGTCACATCCTCAATGTCTGTGCATAACTGCAGCCTGCCAGCACACTGCAATCACACTCTGGCTTCTGCCAGCCTTGGTTACCAGCCTTGGTTACCACATGCAGGGTGACTCCAAGACACTTCTCCCAAAATGTATATTCTGTACTGCACTGTCCAGCCCTCTCCTGGACAGTTCAGATAACAATTGTAAGTTGATAGACACACAGTCCTTGTAAAGGAACAATAAACAGTACCTTGCCACCTTAAATGGAGTTACCCACACAGTTCACAACACCAGATTAATTTTGATTAAAGAACAAAAAAAATTATTTAACTACAGAGACAGGTTTTAAGTGAGTACAAGTATTAAAAGCATTAAAGTCAGAGATGGTTACAAGAAATATAAAGATAAAATTCTTCCTAGTACTAAAACTTTACAAACTGGGCTTGTTTTAAGGTAAAATTCTTACCACTTGCTTCCAACTGAATTACAGACCGATCTTCAGGTCAGGATCCCTCCCAAAGTTAAAGAGCTGGATTCCTTTGTTGTGTTAGGTGGAAAAGAAAAAGATGGATAGGGAGAGATAATTTAGGGTGTTTTTTCCTTCACTTTTATAGTTCAGTTACCCTTTGAAATGCCTTTCCCTGAGAGCAACCCCTAGATAAAGTTCTTTTCATCTGAGAGCAAGGAGACTGGGGGAGTGGGGGGGTGGGGGAGAGAAATTTGCTAAATTGTTTGCTAAGCTGCTGATCTGTTTGTTCCTGCCCCTTTTCCTTGCTAAAGAATGGACACTTGATAGGTGATGGCCCATAAGCTTTGATGACACCTGGGACTCAACTGAATAGTAGATAAAGGAAAACTGGCATATATGTATTTGAACTTTAAAAAATCATTTGATTATGTGCATCACATCAGGCACTTAAGGAAACTAAGTAGTAATGGGGTGAGAGACAAAGTACTGCCATGGATCAGACACTGGCCCAGAGTAGAAAACGAAGAGTAGATGGAGTGGAGATTAAGGATAATCTAGGCATGGCACAATATCTAAATGAATATTTTGCATCGGTCTTTAATAAGGCTAATGAAGGGCTTAGAAATAGAGTGAGCAGGACAGAGGGGAATAAAGGAGGGGGGATTGACATTACAGCATCAGAGGTGGAAGCCAAACTTGACCAGCTAAACGGGACTAAATCAGGCGGACCGGATGATCTTCATCCTAGAATACTGAAGGAACTGGCACAAGAAATTGCAAGCCCCTTAATGATAATTTTTAATGAATCTGTAAACTCGGGGGTGGTACCGTTGGACTGGAAAATAGCTAATGTGGTTCCTATTTTCAAGAAGGGGAAAAAAAGTGACCCGGGTAACTACAGGCCTGTTAGTTTAACATCTGTAGTATGCAAGGTCTTGGAAAAATTTTTGAAGGAGAAAGTAGTTAAGGACCTTGAGGCGAATGGCAATTGGGACAAATTACAACATGGGTTTACGAAAGGCAGATCGTGCCAAACCAACCTGATCTCCTTCTTTGAGAAAGTAACAGACCTTCTAGATAAAGGAAATGCGGTGGATCTAATATACCTCGATTTTAGTAAAGCATTTGATACTGTACCGCATGAGGAATTATTGGTTAAATTGGAAAAAATGGGGATCGATATGAAAATCCAGAGGTGGATAAAGAACTGGTTAAAGGGTAGACTGCAGCGGGTAGTACTGAAAGGTGAACTGTCAGGTTGGAGGGAGGTCACCAGTGGGGTTCCTCAAGGTTCGGTTTTGGGTCCGATTTTATTTAATCTATTTATTACTGACCTCGGAACCGAATGTAGGAGTGGGCTGATAAAGTTTGCGGATGACACAAAGTTGGGAGGTATTGCCAATTCGGAGAAGGATCGGGATATTCTGCAGGGAGACTTGGATGACCTTGTAAATTGGAGTAATAATAATAGGATGAGATTTAATAGTGAGAAGTGTAAGGTGATGCATTTAGGGATGACTAACAAGAATTTTAGTTATAAGCTGGGGACGCATAGGTTGGAAGTGACGGAGGAGGAGAAGGACCTCGGAGTCCTGGTTGATCGCAGGATGACTATGAGTCGGCAATGTGACGTGGCTGTGAAAAAAGCTAATGCGATCTTGGGATGCATTAGGCGAGGTATTTCTAGTAGGGACAAGGAGGTGCTGCTTCCGTTATACAAGGCGCTGGTGAGACCTCATTTGGAGTACTGTGTGCAGTTCTGGTCTCCTATGTTTAAAAAGGACGAACTCAAACTGGAACGGGTACAGAGAAGGGCCACTAGGATGATCCGAGGAATGGAAAACCTTTCCTATGAAAGGAGACTGGAGGAGCTCGGTTTGTTTAGCCTAACCAAAAGAAGGCTGAGGGGGGATATGATTGCTCTCTTTAAATATATCAGAGGGATAAATACCAGGGAGGGAGAGGAATTATTTCAGCTCAGTACTAATGTGGACACGAGAACAAATGGATATAAACTGGCCGTGGGGAAGTTTAGGCTTGAAATTAGACGAAGGTTTCTAACCGTCAGAGGGGTGAAATTTTCGAACAGCCTTCTGAGGGAAACGGTGGGGGCAAAAGACCTCCCTGGCTTCAAAATTAGGCTAGATAAGTTCATGGAGGGAATGGTTTGATGGGATAACGTGATTTTAGTCAATTAGGCAATAACGTGCCATCGCTGGTAAAATGAGGGTCCGGCTGGAGATTCTTGCCTGTATGCTCGGGGTTCTACTGATCGCCATATTTGGGGTCGGGAAGGAATTTTCCTCCAGGGTAGATTGGCAGAGGCCCTGGAGGTTTTTCGCCTTCCTCTGCAGCATAGGGCAGGGGTCGCAAGCTGGAGGATTCTCTGCGACTTGAAGTCTTTAAATCACGATCTGGAGACTTCAACAGCTGAGTTAAGGGAAAGTGGGTGGGTCAGCTTTTGTGGCCTGCATCATGCAGGAGGTCAGACTAGATGACCACAATGGTCCCTTCTGACCTTAAAGTCTATGAGTCTATGAAATAAATGGTAAATTTTCAACATGGAATGAGGATAATAGCGGGTTGCCCCAAGAATTTGTACTAGGACATGTGTTATGTGCTACATTTATTAATGATGTAGGACAGGGGTGAACACTGGCAAAAATGACAACATTTTTTGATTACTTCTGATTAAAGAGGATAGTGAGGGATTTCTTAACACCCTAAGAACAGTAGGCAATAAAATGGAATCTCAGATATTTGTAAATTGGAAAGAACTGTTTAAAATACCCATGTAAATTAATGGGAAACCACTCAGCAAGAAGTCCAATTTATCACAGTCAGTAATTCAATAAAAATATCTTGTCCATATGCTGCACTAGCCAAAAAGAAAACAAAATGTTAAGATTGTTTTAGGCACAGTACAGACTATAGCACTAATAATGTTATAATGTCATTTTATAAAGCAAATCACTGGAATGCTCTCACTTTGAATACAATATTTTATTGCCAATCCATCTCAAATGGGAAAATATCAGATGATATAGTACAGGGCAATGAAAATGATTATAGATACAGAAAATGGCCATTGGAGGAGGTTTTTAAAAGAGTAGGACTATTTAGAGCAGGAAGGAGATGAATAAGAGCTGACACGATAGGGATATATCACAAATTAAATAGCACAGAGAGGTCAGTTGGCTACTCCACTTTACCAAAAAACGGAGAATAAATTGTTACTGATCAATTCTAAACTCAGACAAATTGCTAGGAAGGGTTATTTTGCCTTCTAGAGTAGCTAAACCCACCTGATTCAAATCCACCATATGTGCAGGCAGAGGAAGGAAGGAAGGTGATAAAAATCACATACTGAATCAGGAGCGTATTATCAGACCAGCATATGCTATTCTCTTCTCTCAGCTGTCTCCTTTCCAGCACAATGTTTCCAGAGGAGGCAACTCTTTAAAAGATTTGAAGATGTGTTATTCAAAACAACAGCCTTTGTTAAACGTGCAATGCTTCTCCCCAATTCTCTGCTTACCAAAGGATTAAATTTCGAATCAGCACTGCAGCAATCTTCACAGTTTGCAGTCCATGTTTCTGAATAGCTTGGACCAATGAGAAAGGCTGAAGTGAAGGAAAAGCAGAGTGGGTTCTTAAATTAGAGCTTAATAACTAATAGAGCAGACATTACTGTTGTTTAGGGGCCCAATCCTGTAAACCTCACTCACCAGGGGTGCAGAATCAGGTTCTATTTATTTATCATAGTTTCCCCTCGCAGTAAAGTAAAAAGCTTTTTATTTATCTTACATTTATTTCTTGTCACAGCATTTTTTTGAGATATCTTTTCTATAAATTTTAAATAGAAGGAAACCTCTGAATGGATGAGGAAAATTCCTCTTATTTACAAATGTCTGAATTCTCTCTATTAAAAATATAGTCAATGTTTTTGGCCTGAAAATGGTCTGTTACTTTAACATTTCACTTTGACTGTTCCCATTTTTGTAAATTATCCTATATAATCTAATTTTTAGTATTTTATTTTTTTGGAGTTGTTAATAATAATAACTGATTAATTTCAAATTCTCATTAGCAATACTATTCATTTCAGATCCTCATTAACCTGTCAAATAAGAGCTTTGGATTCACCTTTGTTAGAATCAAGGCAGGTTCTAATGAGCTCTAATTACAGTGAATGAGGTGTCATACTTTATCTCTGATGGTGTTTGTATGTTAGTGGATTGAGAACATTCTGCTCAGATTCAGTCTCAGATATGTAATTTTCTGGATTTAGCTGGGTTTAGCATTGTTTACAGAAATAGCAAGAATAACACTGTAGTTGGTGAAGATCTAATTTAGTATGAAATAGAATACTATGCACATCATTCAGCTGAGATTCAATTGCCATGGATAAGTCCCTGACAGTGTGTATTTGGAACAGCTCTTTTGTAAACATATACACTGTGTATTTGTGTACATCAGCAATATGGTATCATAAGCCTACAGGGGACTACAGATTTAGATTAAGTAGTGAAGAGGTCATGGTCATAAACATAGATACACAAAGAACCAAGGTCTGAGCTCTTGTACTGCACTGTAGTAGAGTCAGATTTAAAATGCCTAATGACAGCCATCTGCTTTTGATCAGTGAGGCTGCAGAGAAACATTTTAAAGACTTTGTCAGAGAGCTTACTGATTAACATGGTAAGAAACTTTCTAGAGTCCACTGAAGTGTCCTATTTAATATTTCTGTCCTATTTAATATTTAATAAGCTGCCTATAAAGTCAAATTATGAAGTTGCTTTAGAGCCAGATTATGATTCATTTTTGTTTCTGTAGGTAGCCATCACATTGCAAATACAATTATTGAGCTTCCATACAATTTTCGACAAAAGGGGAAAACTAAGGTGGCCTATGGTTATTAGGATCATTCATGTTTCCCAATTCATTAACTAGGATTACTATGGTTAATTCACTGGAGGGGGCTACCAGGGAAGGGGAGATAAATTAATGGTGTGTAATTGGCAAATTAATTATAGATATGCATTTTTGGAAAATATGTAATTCATGGGATTATATTATTGTCACCCATGAATCACAGGCCTTTCCAGGACATACTGAGTTCAGATGGAATTTATATTCCGAGTACGGCTCCCTTCCAAGCTCCCTTTTCTCTTTCCATAACTCTGTTTTGCCTTGCTCATCTCCAGCACAGGACCAGTAGAGGGGAAAAAAAGATGTATTTTTAAAAGAAGCCGAACAAGTGATTTATTATAAAGTCACAGCAGACATTCTGGGAGCCAAATTCTGAGTACAGATGCACATGAGAGGTCTCTCCTGAAAGTAATAAGAGCTCAGTGTGTGCATCCAAACAAAGAGTTTTATTTATGGGCATAAAATCTCACCCCAATGTCTCCAAAGCTTGGTATTCCATGAATGCCAAATAGTCACCCTAACGTCAGCAAGCTCTTACTGCTATTGGAGCTGCAAAATGCAGCTAGAAGCACCCTTGAAGCCCCCACTCTTTAATCAGCTTATTGCCTCCCTGCAGTGACCCAATATCAGGTCATAGAAGCCACACAAATATATACCCATCTGCCCAGCCATGGAAGTAAAAAAGGACTGAGGTCTCTTTTGCCAACCCTCAGACAATGTAGCATGTGAACAGAGGTACTAGGTGGAGGGAGAAAAGAAAGGCACTTAAAGTTGTGGAGAAAGATGAGAGTGACAGCTCTAGAGGCTTAGGATAGGATCCATGAAGGGACTTAAGTGCCATGACTGTCAGAGTTGAAAAAAAAGCCTAACTTTTAAAGACCTAGAAAAATCACAGGAATACCGCAGTGATCCACAAAGTTGAGTTAGGCACTTGGGCTGCCTATACAATGAATGGGAAGAGATAAGCATCTAAGAATATGATTAACAAAAGCCAGCACACAAGGAAGGGAGCCAGATAAACTAGCCAGTGGGAAACGCTGAGGAAAGGGATATGTAGTATGCCCCACAATTCCCTCAGAGATAGGCACTCAAATCGGGCCTGCAGGGAGATGACTACCTCTGCTTAGCGATCCACAAATGGGAAGCCGCCGCCTGGAGTCAGGAGGCTGAAATGTCTCAGATGTTTCTTTCAGGAATGATTAGGCACCTGCCTCTCTCCACACAAAATGGCAGCACCAGGCGGGGGTGTGGCCCACCTTATAATTTTTCGCCCAGTGTTTAGAGAACCTGGGATGTGGGAGACCCAGGTTCAGTTCCCCACTCTGCTGAAGGGGCAAGAAAGGATTTGAACAGGGGGCCACCTACCTGCCAAGAGTGCTCTAACCACTGATCTTTGGGACATTCTGATGTGGAGGCTTCCTCAGTCTCTCCTGGTGCAGCTGTTCCATTGTGTATTAAATAATGAAGGCATGATTAAAGCAGGGGACTGGACCCAGGGTAGGGTGACCAGATAGCAAGTGTGAAAAACTGGGACAGTGGGTGGGGGATAATAGGTGCCTGTGTAAGAAAAAGCTCCAAAAATCGGGACTGTCCCTATAAAATCAGGACATCAGGACCTAGGGTCTCCTACCTCCTGGGGGGGTGTGTGTGTGCCCTAACCCCTGGACTACAGAGTGCCTTCCCCCTCTACTGCCTCCTGCAATGACTGTTCCACTGTGGCTAAATCATTAAATAGTGATTAGGCTACGCAATAGTCTCCACCATGGAAATGAAGATGTTGAGATAGTGAATGGTTGGATACACTATGACAGGAAATGAAATGAGGTTATAAGGGGCCCAAAGCAGGTTGCTCCAGTTAAAGGCAAGATGAGAGAGACTAGGCTATGTTGGTATAGGCATATCAAGCAGAGCCCCGAGAGCTATATTGGTAGGATGGCTCTTGCAGTGATCATGGATGGAAGATGACCACTAAAGTTTAAATGGCACTGTTAATCATAGTCATACTGCATAAAGCTGATTCTCTGTTTAATGAAATACATAAATCTTCTATGAATTCTAGTACCAGAAATTCCTTTCTGGATTGTCTCAAAAAGTTCCTCCACCTGTTGTGGGGGGAGGGATAGCTCAGTGGTTTGAGCATTAGCCTGCTAAACCCAGGGTTGTGAATTCAATCCTTGAGGGGGCCATTTGGGGCAAAAATCTCTCTGGGGATTGGTCCTGCTTTGAGCAGGGGAAAGGACTAGATGACCTCCTGAGGTCCCTTCCAACCCTTGTATTCTATGTATAAGGCTGTGTCTACACTGCAAGTTAGGCATGTGATTCCCAGGTCCCATAGACATATGTGTGCTAGCTCTCATCTGAACTAGCTCATTAAAAATACTAGTGTTGCTGTGGTAGCACAAGTATGTCTATGGAAGCTGGAAATCACTCTCATAGCATAGATGTGGCCTAAGTGTATTGTAGAGGAAGTCAGATTGTCTATTATTGAATGATTAAAGATTTACCTCATGATTCAGGGGTTTTCAGACTTTTTCATAGTATGAACTGAGAGAGAGTGTCACAAATACCTCTTCCCTTCCTGTTTACAATTGTGCAACTATAGAACTTTCTTACATGGAAAAGTAACGTTAGAAAAGTATTTAATGTATTTCAGTTGCCTTTACAGTAAGAAAAAGATAATTACACACTCTCTCTCTAATCATCATTTCAGCTTCCTCTCCCATATCTACTGTCCCCCTGCTCTCCTTCTTCCATACATGCTTCCCTGCCTCTTGGTCCCCCTCTGCCTCTGTAAATACTGGACTCAAGGAGAAGGAGCCAGCACTGTATGACTGTTCAGCTCGCTGTGGCCCACCACCTCACGCAGGTACACAATGTCCATTCTCGGTTTAAAAAGTGTAGTTGGGATGTCTCCCATAGTGTTGCACTGGGATGAGAGCTGATAGCGTAAATCTACACTGCATCTGGGAGTGAGCCTCCCAGTCCTGGGCCACAGACTTGTGCTGGTGAGGCTCATGTAAGCTTTTTAAAAATAACTGTGTCATAGGCATTGAGTTTTTCTTTACCCAGGGGATTGCTCCACCCCCTGCTCTGCCCTGAGGCCCTGCCCCCACGACACCCCCTCCCCTGAGGCCCGCCCTCACTCTACCCTCTTCCCCAAGGCCCTGCCCTCGCTCCGCCCCTCCCGAGGCCCCCACCCGCTCCCTGCTCACCACCCTGACCCCACCCAGCCAACAAACAGCTGTTTGGCAGTGCCTCCAATCAGCTGTTTGGAAGTGCCCTGATCAGCTAATTAGGGAGCGTTGCCAAATAGCCGTGGCTGGTGGGTGCTGAGCACCCACTATTTTTTTCCATTGGCGCTCCAGCCCTGGAGCACCCACAGAGTCGGCGCCTATGAGCTGTGTGGGCTGGAGCTCAGGCTCTGAAGTTAGGGGTGGGGGAACTTGAGACCCTGAGCTCCGTCCCAAGTAATAGTTCCAAAGCTCCATCTACACAGTTCGTTTTAGAGCACTAGCATGAGCCTTGCAAGCATGAGTCTGTGGACCCAAGGTGGGAGGCTTATTCCCAGCTGCAGTGTAGACATACCCATTGTGACCGCTAATGACAACAGATGCATTAACTTGGCTAGGATCAGTCTGGGAAGCCAAGGTTAATTACTAGTCCTTCATTCACTTCAGTAGAGGAAAACAAATGTGAAATATTTACTGTTCATGTATAAATATTGTAAAATTATTCATGTTGGTAGATGATTTTGTAAAAATATGTTGTTGAAAGATATTTGATGTACTATGCGCCTATCCTATTCTCACTGAAGTCAGTGCAGGGCAGGATTGAAGGCTATTCCAATAACATGAAAATAGTGACAAAATTGTACATGTCTGATAAAGGTGAATAAATTGGAATTACCCCCTAATAATTTACCTCAATGTGAATGAAAATTCAGTGGGAAAAAATAGCTAATTTTGAAAAAAAATCAGTGTGTGTGTCTGTTTTTCCTTAGTTTTCCTGGCACAAAACCCTTTTGCCTATTTGTATGCAGTCAGTCCACCTTAAACTACCAAGATTTTACAAGCTAATCTGTCTTGGGTCTGACTCTTAATTAGATGGAAGGTTTCCAAGGAAAATCCAGGTGCTGTAGAACAGGATGCTGATAAACCTGTAGGTGGCATGCTTCTCTGTAAGTATGGCTTAAATTAATGCTCCAATTTAGGCCCTCATCAGCAAAGCATTTACGCACATGCTGAAATTTAAGCATGAGTAGTCCCTATAAAGTAGAACCTCGGAGTTCCGAACACCAGAGTTATGAAGTGCCTGATCAACCACATACCTCATTTGGAACCAGAAGTACGCAATCAGGCAGCATCAGAGACTAAAACAAAAAACAACAACAACAAAAAGCAGCAAATACAGTACAGTATTGTGTTAAATGTAAACTACTAAAAAAAATAAAGGGACCGTTTAAAAAAAGATGTGACAAGGTAAGGAAACTGTTTCTGTGCTTGTTTCATTTAAATTAAGATGGTTAAAAACAGCATTTTTCTTCTGCATAGTAAAGTTTCCAAGCTGTATTAATTCATTGTTCATTTGTAAACTTTTGAAAGAACAACCATAACATTGTGTTGCATGTTTTTTTTCATTTCATGCTCAATATAGTCCTTATGATGTTTCTCACAATGTTCTAAGCACTTTTAGCTGTTTGTTATTACATTTACTGTTATTAGTACATGTTAGACAGGTTACCCCATTTTCCAAAATGGAGTTTAGGTGTCCATCACAGCGTCTGAGGCAAAGGATAACTCAGACTCCATATTGGGGAAGCTTCTTTACGAACTTTGGCAGGAAAGAAGCCAACGGACATTTGCAATTAGTTCCAACTGGTTCCTGTAGAGCTACATACCTCAGAACTTTGGCATGTGCATCTTTAATAAAAATTAAATTAGTCTGAGCACCCATTGCTCGGGGGCTGTCCGTTATAGAGACAGTCAAGGGATAGGTGCCAACTTTCTCCGGCGACGGTGGGTGCCCACGCCCCCCACCCCTTTCCTCACCCCGACTCCACCCTTTCCCCTCCCCTGGCCCCGCCCCCATTCCAACCCCATCCCCAAAGTCCCCTCCCTAACTCTGCCACCTCCCTTCCTCAGTTCCCCACCCCAGTCCCGCCTCTTCCCCCAGCGTGCCGCATTCCCCCCCTCATCCCCCCTCTCTCCCTGCCCTGCGAATCAGCTGTTTCACGGCACAAGTGCTGGGAGGGAGGGGGGAGAAGCAGGACGCGGTGGTGCGCTCGCGGAGGAGGCGAAGGCGGAGGTAAGCTGGAGCGGGGGGGCGGGGTGGGGCAGGGAGCTGCCGGTGGGTGCTGAGCACCCACCAATTTTTTTCTGTGAGTGCTCCAGCCCCGGAGCACCCACAGAGTCAGCGCCTATGAGTCAAGGTGCAGTCTTTTTGCACGGCATCGGATCTTTGGATCAAGACCACTGGCTCAGATCAAGATCACCAGCAGCTGTAAAGACATTAAAGACTGTTAACAGCTAGTCACTTACTTTAAATATCGTGGTGTTCCTGAGTTCCAACATCTTACCTTTGGGACCAGTTGCCAGAATCTTGAGGGCTCTCACCTTCAGGTTCCATTACTTCAGATCCTATGAGCCCGTGGATTACCTGTGAAGACAAATGCATCTTAACCTCATTCCTGCCGGTTAAGAAAACCTAGGCTAGGTCTACACTACCCGCCTGAATCGGTGGGTAGAAATCGACCTCTCGGGGATCGATTTATCGCGTCCCGTCGGGACGCGACAATCAATCCCCGAATCGACGCTCTTACTCCACCAGCGAAGGTGGGAGTAAGCGCCGTCGACGGGAAGCCGCAGAGGTCAATTTTGCCGCCGTCCCTACAGCAGGGTAAGTCGGCTGCGATACGTCGAATTCAGCTACGCTATTCGCGTAGCTGAATTTGCGTATCTTAAATCGACCCCCCCCTTGAGTGAAGACGTACCCCTAGAGACAGTAAAGTATCTTGGGGTATTCGTTTGTTCTATTTTGTTTAGCTGTTGCCAAGGTTTGGGTTAGTTGGGGCCTGAGTTTTATATTCACCTCTGTTAAACAACTCACTTGTTATTTGGTTATAGTTCATGATTTTTCCCTGTTCCTGTTGTTACTTCCCTTAAATAAATCTGTTGTTGTTGTTTTGGAAAAATCCTCTTTCTATCTCTTTTGTCCACTACGCTACACAAGTGAGGTGGGAGGCACACCAACTTTTATCTAACTCCAGGTGATAGACCTTGAGTGGTAAAAAGATCCTGCTGCTGAAACCAGAATTGTAGCTGGCTATTTACTCTGAGTTTCAGGTTAACAGTTGCGTTCAGAGTTACAAACAACCATCATTCCCAAGGTGTTCATAACTCTGAGAATTCCACTGTACTCCCAAGGTTAAACATGTGTTTGCTGGATCGGGGCGTGGGTGCTTGAGAGGAACACTACTACTGCTGTAGTCCTCTGAGTGAGGCAGAACTTGTAGTCATTCTAAGACCCATGGCACACTTTGCAACTGTAGGGTAGTTAGCACCTGTGTGTCAGGATAGGGATCATATTACTACCTAGAAAGTTACTTTGTTAATTAGATGTTATAATGTTAGTGTGGCATGCTTATGCTAATAAAATATAGCTCTAGTGTTAAGCCTATGAGCCAGTCCTGTAGAAACTAGATGTTCCCAGAAGCCTAACTAGAGTGGATGCTTATTCATTAAATAAAAGTGCTGTGTCTTCCTTCCAACCACCTGAGCTCCTGAGTTCTTACTGAACAGTTTACTGTATCCTGGCTAGATTCCACTTGGCTAATACACTGCCTCTCTAAATTCCATCAGCAACTGCTTTTGGGTCAACAATTTTTAATTTCTTGCTGTGTAATATTGGTGCAAAATTGCTGCAACCATTGCTCTTATGAGACTGCAGAATTCCACCCTGTGGTGGTTCTATTTCTGGAGTAAGCTATGTGATCCCTATACACAGTCTGTAGAGCACTTTGGGATGCTTCAACATGAAAGGTGTTGTATTGGCATTAATGGGATTTACCCAGGTAAATCTCTAATGTCACCCTGGGAGAACAAATCCAAGTGAGTGTTCTGCTGTTTTTTTCCCCGAATAAAGATTTTATATTATCCTGGTATAGCTTCTAAATTAATCTAAAAAGACTTTTTATTTCTGCCCTTGTTCTGTGGGCTTTTGATATAATGCAGTTTTGCTTGGCAACAGCCATGGCTTAAAATGGTATTCCATGTATATAATTCTGTGTTAGAAAACCCAGGAGCATACTTTTTCAGTGCATCTGTTTTTGTTGTTGCTTAAAATGTGTGCATTTGGAGAGCAATTTGAAGAGAGAGAATGTATCTGAACAGAGTAAGCTTCAACATACTATAAATTATGCTGCAAAAAATTGCAATGAGGAGTATTTGCAGAAGAAAGCTGGCTATTTTTTTTATCATGGTTGCAAAATGAGTAATGTGCATTGATTGGCTGTGTTTGATACAATACAGTATACAGGACATTGTTTGAACAAAGACAACAGAGAAACATCCAGTGTTTTGACTTTAATAGGGTTGTCTTGATTACATAGCACAGGCAATGATAAGCTTGATTAAGTGACTTTATTTCATTGAGGTCTTTTAATAGCCGAATACATAATTTGTAGCTTAACCTACCCAGTTACCTGTATGTTGCCATGGCAATAAAATATACACTGGAATGACATTTGACAGTCTTAATTTTTATAATTTGCAATCAAGAGGGCTCCAGAAGTATGCTATTTTTTTTAAGATGTCTTAGGAAAAGCCGAAATGTAAATAACATCTTCTGAACAGCTATGAATGCTAGAAAACTAAATATAAAAAAGTATCCACACTAAATCAGATACCTAATTCTATTGAAAAACAGGTGTCTACCACTTTAGAGTTTGGTCAGGAGGATGTATTGTCAGATGGCAAGGCGCCATTGCTGTGCCAAAACCAGACTTCTTTAGCTAACAATTTAATAGGAAGATTTAAGTACACTTACTCCTAGACAGGGAAAGCTGCTGCAATAGATAAACATGAACAATGATGTTCTCAGAGACTTGCAGAAGCACTTTGTACAAATTCTGCCACCATACTGAATGGAAGATTAGGGTGATTTGCCTATTTCTGACAGGATTTCTTAAACCTTCCTTGGAGAGCTTTTAAATATTCTTAAGGAGCCCATTTTCCCCCTATACACAAACATTCTTTGTGAACACAACTCATCTTTCAAAGAAGTCCAAGTGCCACATTGACATCATCTCTCTCCAAATAAGAGCAACGTAATCATCAACTATGTTTCTTGACATAAGGAGTCTGTGTCCTTAGCTGGATGAACACTCCTCAACTGGATTTTCCAATTTCAGGAGGCAGGACAAAGTGGAGATAGACAATACAGTACTTGGTATTTGCCAGTCACAAAAGGCTCCATCAAGTGCTTGGCCACATCAACCATCATTTCCCTCATGATAGAGAAATGTTCCTTGATGCTGAGAGGCATGTACAATCAGTACAGCCAAAAATCTGGTAGGATGCTTCCCAATCAGAAAACTAAAAACAAAGCAAACCAAAAAAGTTATAGATTCTCTGGCTTTCTCTTACCACTCCCATGGTGTATGTGAAAGAGTCAACTCTAGTCACTACTGAAGAGAACTGGAGTGCTGGATCTCAGGAACCCCAAACTTTGTAGGGCTGGTTTGAAATCCAGATCCAGATCAGAATGTCATGATGAGGGGCTTTGCTATATAATGGGCTGATCTAGAAATTCACCCTAACAATAATGCTTAGTGCTTAAATAGGGCTTTACATTTTTATACTACAGTAGGAACATCAGCCAATTAATCCTCACAATGCTTCCCAGGAGGTAGGTAAGTGGGCATTATTATTTCCTATTCAACAGGTGAAGAAGCAGAGAGGTAAAGTGACTTTCCAAGATCACACAGTGAGTCAGTGGCCAAACACAGATTGAAATTCAGGAGTTCATGGTTCTCAGTTTTATATTCTAGCCAATAGACTATGTTGCCTCCCAGAAGTGAAAAGCTCGCCTAAAAGTGAAAGGCTCCATATCCCATGAAGAACAAAGAATACATTTTCACAGAGTACAACAGTATTTAAGAGCGTAGAGTGCAGAAAATCAATGTTGTGCTTTTAAATATGTTTTGAAGTAGGTTTATACTATAAAGCAACACATCTCCTATTATAAGGTGCACTATGATACAAAACAATAGATCCCTTAATGCCACAACACCATTATACAGCACTATTTTGGCTGCACCAGCACTTTTCTCAGCTTTGCTGTGCATCCCAAGGTAAAGTTTTACATACTGTAGTGTCAGAGGAAAAACAGTCAGCTGCAAAATGCTTTTGCCATTGATATTCAATAGAATTACAACCAGGAAGGCCAGGAGATGCTGGCGGCTGTTACTCTGACATTGTCTTATTGTGGAGTCAAGGGGAAAAAGTTGATGCAATGATCCTTGTCTTAGTACAATGCAGCTATGTAGTTCCTTGCTTCTGAAGTCATAATGACACAGATAACATTAATGAGGAAGGTATATGTGAGACAATGGACAAAGATGAAGATGAAGTCTTCAACAGCTGTAATAGCCATTCTGACAAATCAGAAACCATGTGCCACATTCACACCCTTTCTGTGTTCAATTTTCATTAACATTTGGATGAAGGAACTTTGTTTATATATAAGTTCACAGAAAATAAATGTCTGAACTGTTGCCAACACTCATTTTGTGATTACCGTAAATAAAAATGGCTTCTGATGGGAGCAGCAGATTGCTGTGGTCTACATCCAGTAAAAGTACAGGTTGTGAGGACAAAGCTATGCTGTTGATGCCCATTTTATGAGTCTCTCCTGGTATTTGCATAGTGCCTAAATGTGTTTTTGACAGACCCATTTCTCCCTTGGCCGATACCTTTGTTGCTCATTGTGCGTATTGATGATCAACAAGGACAGTTACAAAGAGAAAAATGTTTAACTAACACAACCAATGATGGACTTATTGAATTGTTCCCCTGGTTAGATAAGGAGGCTGTTGTGGGGCTCCTGACATACCCTACATAAGTGGGGCCATGCACATGCATGAATCCCGTAATTACTGCACAGCAGCAACTATGGTGAACTGTGGTAGATGACACAAAAGTAGATGCCAGGACATTCAGACACTGACCATGGTATGTTATATATGAAATGTTCTATATGGGCCACCACTTAACAACAACAACACGGCACTATGGGGATGGATTTGTTCCCCAGTCAGCTTGACCAGACCTCTGATTTGGTGGCAATTGCAGACATACAGCCTTCCAACGTAGTGGAAAATACATACCTGTGTACCACAATTACTAATTTTTCTCTGACAATGACTGACAATATTGTTAAGTTACAGAAAACTGGAGACCAGGAAATTCAGTAAATTAACTTGGTAGATATATGAAATATTGTTGAACTCTGGTTCATAACAGTACAGCACCATGGAGACAGATTGTATTCCCAAAAGCCCAGGCCAGGCCACCCTGATGTGGACATAGTTAAACAAGACAACTGGACCGTGCCCTTCACAGCTAAGGATTCACAAAACCCCTGGCCAGAGCCTTGTTACAGAGGCAGCTAAATAAGCAAGACAAAATTCTACAGGAACCATGTATGACCATGCCACACAATTACTTTGTGTCAATGTGTTGAAAGAATATTAACCATAGCCTATAATATTGCAAATAGCATAGTTTTTTAAGCAACAACTTATCAGTCAAACTAAACTCAAGTGGCTCATAAAATAACAGATTTAAACTTCTATAATAATTACCCTATCCCCTCCAAGTTATGCAAACTGCCCCCACCCACCCTGAGATATTCAGAGATCAAATGAGTTGATCATGCCTTTCACCTCTTTACTATAAATGCATTCATTTAGTCAGAAAACACAAAAATTATTATTATGGGAATTTTGCCATTGATTTCAATGGAGCCAGGATTTAACCTCAGATAAGTGTCAAGCATAATTTAAGAGCAATCCATAGGCAGAAACTTATTCATATTAAGCAGCTGTCAAACAACTATGAACAGACATTTAAGTTAAATCACAGTCTATTTATGAACAGGAATAAGGGTGAAATACACTGAATGAACTGTTTGGTGTAAATAATTTGTTCTGTGCTATCCATAAACAATAGCCTTATTAGCCAATAAGAAAAAGAAAATACATCATCCCACAACATAACAAAGAAAAAGTATCAGGATCTGAATTTCCGCATTACTGCTTTTGTTGATTTTCTATTGATCTTTCTTTGGGTCAGGGCTTACATGAAAAACCTTTCCAGAGAGGCATCAGAAAGTGAATAAGTGTTTGAAAGAGAATAGCCAGCCAGCATAGAAATGACAAACATGGTATCAATGAATATGTGTGGTTTGGACATCAATAAGGATGTCAATGTCATTTGTGAAAGACTGATGTTCAGTGTTTTTTGGCCTGCGATTGGGTGGAATTGTTCGTTTGTTGTGTAATAGAGAAAAGTGTTAGATATCTAATAATTATTAAAGAATCATGGTCTTTGTGGTAAAAGCACAAGATTGGGAGTCAGGTGATCTGAGATTTTCTTTAGAATAAAATCATGTAACCTCTCTGTACCTCAATTTCTTGATCTGCAAAATAGTGTATTATGATGCTCAATTCATCAACTCTTCTAAGGTGCTTTGAGATTTTTGAGTGGAAGGTATTATGGACATGGACCAATAAATCCATTTGTGTTCAATGGGGAAGAAAAAAAATAAAACATGAATATTTGTAATAATGGCACTAAGTGAACTTTAAAACCACACTCTAGACACACTTATAGAAATAGGATTAGTTGTTATAATGAAGACTCTCCTAACTATGTTATCAAGTGTGGCTGCTGCATTGTGTTGTTGTGAGCCATATTAACCAGCCAAATACATCATTTAGAGATATTAGAATGTTAAAATACCTATAGCAGCACACCTATTTCCTGCAGAATAGTTCTGGGGTTACTGGATAAGTATATATATTCTGAAAACCAAGCTATATAACTTTCTTACCAAAGAAGGAATATTTCTAATCTTTGTGAATTTTTTGAACTCCTTTCTTTTGTCACTAAATAATCCAACTGATTAATTTTCTGCTTAAATTTGTATTGTAGTGCGCTGTAAACAACAGAGAAAAAATTGTCAATAGTCAGATAAGAACATTATTAAAGATAGAAAAAGAATGTATCCATAAGCTAATGGAAATAAAACCAATAAGTCCCCAAAACAGTAAAGGAAACATTAATTCAGTCGTCACCCTTTCAGTTCGCCTCAGGAATCATGAGTAGCAATTTGAAATCCTGTTTTTCTCTTGGGAAGAAATGCTGCCTGGAATATGATATAAACTATACTGATCAAATAAAAAGGGGAGCCTCAGGCTAAAACAGAGAGAAAGAGGTAACAACAAAGAAAAACAGCTAGTTGTATGAAATGACACATTTATACACCAGCAAAGTAAAATTAGAATCCCCCCTTAACTTTATATCAGCGGAGAAGAAAAATAGCTGTGTTACAGAGACAAGACAACAGAAAACTAAAGTCAAGAGTTATTTCCAATCATACCCAGAGGATGCCTTACAAAATATATATTTAGGGTCTGGTAATAACATAACATTGTTTGGGCTACAAAAATGTATGTAATAATACTGTACATATTAAAGAGATATAAAGAGTCTATGAGTAAAGGCCTGTAAATGACAATGCCAGAATAAAGGTTTGTAAATAAAGAAAAGTAAAATTCTTCATATGCTATTGTAGAAGAGGAATTACAGTATGAGGGGAGGTTTATTTCCTGGAAACTTGAAATCTCTCATGCAGTCATAGCCTTTTACTTATACTATCCTAAGAAATAAGGAAGATGTACATAGTAAATAAATTTGTTCTAGAAAAACACAGGCAGTGCCATCATAAGGGGTATGATATCCTGTTAGGGGGAAAATGGTGAATTTATCATTACCAAGAATCTCACTGAAACTAATGCTTTGTTCTGTTTCTGTGGCCTTTTTTTGGATTTCCAATAGAGAAAGCATATTCTCTCAAAAATACCCTATGTACTTTCACTTGCTGTTAAAAAAGAGCGTCAGCCATTATTTGTATGCGATAATTGAAAAAAAATTCCCGGTGGCACTTTGTGAAAATTACATGACACAGATGTGCTTTTGATGAAATGTTTCTACTAAAATATATCAGTCCCAAATTTCAGTCCAGAAAGTGCTCTCGGCTAATTAAGGAACAGCATGTTATGGGTAACTATTGAAGCTTCATAAAATGGTAGGTTTAGAAGGGATCAAACACCTAGAATGATAGGAGAACCCAAGGTCAAGATCTTACATCTACAAAAAAAATTACAAAGAATTTTAATGATAGCTGCTTTAAGCAAATGCTCTAAAAGTCTAATAGAGGTCAACTTAAACAACTGTTCCCATCCTCCATGGCTATGAAAAGTTATACCAAGGCAGATGGCAAAAGAAATAATCCACATCTGCCTCATGCCTTTGCTCAGGGAAGCTGTATAAGATTTTACAAGGGAAACTGTATAATAAAGGTGATTTTTTGCTCAAATCCCAAAGGGCTTGCCAGTATATGACAAGACAGGTGTGGAGGGTGAAGCAGGTGAAACAGATTTCTTCCTGACACTGTTCACTACCAAATTACAGGTTGATAAAGTGACTCCCATTAAATTCTACCCTAAATTTCATATCTAACAAAAGGCAGAGTTAGTTTTCTAACCTGTAATCTTGATTTCTCCTAGTAGGGATTCATTGTTCTGGACTACAGTTGGGATTTAGGGCTAAATCCTGCCTGATCTGGCTGAATGGAAGCAGAATTTTTTTTTTAAACAAAAAAAAGCCCTCCATTTGGCATATTTGCTGAAGAGATTGTCATTCACAGGCAAACACTTAAAGAAAACTTGGGGGGAGGGATAGGTCAGTGGTTTGAGCGTTGGCCTGTTAAACCCAGGGTTGTGAGTTCAATCCTTGAGGGGACCACTTAGGAATCTGGGGCAAAATCAGTACTTGGTCCTGCCTAGTGAAGGCAGGGGGCTGGATTCAGTGACCCTTTGAGGTCCTTTCCAGTTCTAGGATATCTCCATATATTATTATTTATTTAAAACCATAACTAGAACAGTTATTACCATTAGGAACAGAAGAAACAAATATAATCATTGTATAGATGCCATTTTTGCCCCATTACCCTCTTGTGCTGACTTGAACAAAAACAGAGGAGCAAAACCAAACATACTGGATCCTCTTATATGTACGCACTATGATAGTCTCTAATTACATGCTATTTTTTCCACAGGATACCTTTCTCATTCAATGCACAGGGTGTATGGTGCTCACCGTATGAACAGCTATTCAGGATTTTAATATTTTGTTATTTCAGTATATTTTTTCTTCATTGTTCAGGGTCTGACCCTGAATTACACACTATTCAAACCCTACTGTGAATACAGAATTATTCATTTACTCATGGGCTTTTCTGTAGCACTCATTACTATAGTATCTGGGTGCTTCACAAATATTAATGACCTTATTTTCACAACACCTATGTGAGATGAGGGGGTATTATTGTCTCCATTTTACAGAACTGAGACACAGAAATTAAGACCAAAATTGTTAGGTGTGCCCACTAATTTTGTATTCCCAATTTAGGATCTATCAGACCTGATTTTTCAGATTATTTAGCTTTGGTTTATAGCATTCTGTAAGTTCCAAACACAGCTCCCTTTGACTTCAAATGCTGTTATGAGTTCTCAGCTCTTCTGCAAGTCAGACCCCAAAGGTCTCAAGCCCGGACCCTAGAAAATGAGGAACTTGCAATAGCCACTTATGAAAATTTTGCTTTAAGTAAGTTGCCTAGCATCATATAGGAACTCTGTGGCAGAAACAGGGGTAGAATCCAATCATCCAGGAAGTTGTTCAACTGCCTTAGCCATGAGACCTTCCTTTCCCAGCCCTCTTCCTGCATCTCCTGCATCATTCACTACAAACTTTTCATCTTCTGCAACAATGAGGCAGGAGCTCTACAAACAATCTCATTCACTACACGGTAATAGAAAGTGAATAAATGCCAAAAAAGTCATTAAAAACAAAGGAAATAAATAAGTGACGGTGGTTCAATCAAAATCAATTACTGTATAAACTATCAATGAAGCTAAATTTAGCATAGGTATGGTAAAGGGTAATCAATTAATTTAGACTTAAAAAGTCACTATTAAATAGAAGGGATAATCCCCCCTCCCCCACCAAATTTTCTGGAAGTGACTAGTGATTTTAGGCACCTTAACTTTTCAGTACTGAGCAACCACCTTAAGGTGTCTCAATTTGAGCACCCAAAATTGTAAGTCACTTTTGAAAGTTTAAGCCCTAATATATTCAACTATTTCTTTAATTTATACATATCTTCTTTAAGGTATTGACAACTGATTGATATATCTGTTGCCTGAAATTGAATCCAAAGACAACAGCAACTGAGTTTTGTAGTGTTTAGAAAAAGAATGTACGGATGATGCAGTAACAGCCTTATAGTCTCTGAAAAGGGCTGATTGCTCTCCACCCAATATATTTATATTTCCAGCAGAATGAGGCCCAAAATCTCTAAGTAAGATACCAGATATCTGATTAATCTGCCTAGAAAATGGGATCCTCTGATCCATCTGGCATAGTAGGACTTGGAGGATAATTAACAGACTTTTCATGAGACAGCTAAACAACATTAGAAAGGCACCAGACTTCCTCCCAAGTTTTAGAATGGGGTATATAGAAGCTAGTGTTCAGACTACTTCCCAAGAATGAAAATGTATTTCAATGTTGTCATAACTTATACCTGAAAAAACTACCAGCATTCTAACTGAAAGCTCTCAATGGCTGCTCTGTTAATCATCTTCTCTAGAGAACTGAAAATAAGAGCCTAAAAATGCAATAAGAGAATCTCTGCTTGTTTAACCTTCCCACTGAAGTGAAAACCAGGACAAGAAAGATACAGAAAAACGGGACACCACAATTTGCTATATGAAAGTAGCTATAACAAGAGCTTAAAACATCACATTAGGAAACTGTCAAACCCCAGGTTGCCTTAAAGTGGAGGATCATGAGATACAATTACAAAGGAGTGGGAAATACAGTGATACAGCCAAATATTGCAGTAAGAGAGGATAAGGTACATGGCACACACTGAGACTTGAACCTAGTATGCTCCTTCTCAGACCTTATAAAAAAAACTTTTAAAGGAAACGCTAGGATAACTTTAATAAAAGAAGAGAAATAATGTTTTAGTTATGTTCCCATTAAGGTCTGAATTGTTGAAGGACTCTGTAGGAATGTCTACACTGCAGCTAGAGGTGTAATTTTCAGCTTGGTAGACATATATTCACTGCACTAGCCTTGATCAAGCAAACATGCTGAAAGTAGCAGTATAGCTGTGGCTTAGGCTAGCTGTCCGAGTATGTACCTGGGCTCTCAGACAGGATTGTACTTAGGCAGCTAGCTCAACCCCCTGCCCATGATGCCACTGCTACACTACTATTTTTAGTACACTAGCTGGATCCAAGCTAGCGCATGAATACCTGCCCAAGCTGGAAATTACATTTTCAGCTGAAGCACAGACGTACCATATAAGTCCAAGGAGTAAATGCTCAGTAAGGTTCTAGATGGGAAGCTTCAGATTCTGGAAATCAGGAAGACCCAATGAGCCATTTTGTATTATTAGTTTGTCTAGGACAGCACAATCAGTGAAGGACTAATAGTGTGACCAAGGTTTGTCATTGCATATTTTTCCGGTCCTTTCTGCTTTCAGTGGGAAGATAGAATAAAGTGGTATCCATAAATCTGGACCGTGGCAAAGTACAAGGAGAACTTAGCTCATGATCATAGATATCTGTAATGCTTCCCAGGGGCACCAGGGTTGTGAGGCACTTCACTACCACCTATCCTTAGCATGAGGAAGTCAGGGGTCATCTCCTTAACTCCATTGGCCATGGACAACACAAGCACTCCCCTTTAGGTCTTGCAGGCCCTGCTGTCATTCTATAGGTTAGCGATAGGCACACTCCAACCTTAGAGCCCTCTGACTGTCTCCCTGGAGTGTACAATCCCAGGTCCACTGGATGCCTGCAGTATTCACCAATCCACTGCTTCCAAAGAAACAGTGCACCCCAGGTTACTGGTTTCATTTCAGATCACTGCTCCACTTAACACACAGTACTTAGATATGTTTATTGTGAAACCAAGTCTAAGTTTATTTTACAGAGCATAGAGATTCAAGTAGTAGCCAGAAGTAGTGTCGGAAAGAAATGGTTACATACAAATAGAATCATAACATGCATTCTAGAGCCTAAATTTAATTAACAAGATATTCTCATGTCTAATGAAGTGTTACTCACCCAAAATCCTTGCAGCATTTTTACAGCCAGGCTGACTGTGACCCTTCTTTCATGAGACAGGCTGTTGCCACTTTGTCTCCTAGGTGAAGGATTCAGTGTGTCTCTTTGTACTCCAAGATATACCAGACCAATCCTTTGTCTTTATTCATAAAACAGGGCACCCCTGTTAACCCCACCACTGCTTGTTTCTTTCTGTGGCTTTCCTCATCTCTCAATTTGCACTTGGCTCAGTATGCAAATAGGCATACAGTGTAAGGTAATACACAAACAGACAGGGAGATCTGTATGTGTTACTTCAGAAGTGTTCCTTTCAGGCAGGAGCTACATCACTTTCTAGTGACCTGCCTTAGCTCCGAACTGTTAAGAATATAATTTTCAGTATAGATACCTAACTCTTTAAATATTATCCATACATACATTTTGCAGTGATTATGATGATCAGTGAGCTACACTAGAGACCTCGCAAGAGTCCTCACTGCTGAGAAGGGTCTAGGAGTTGTGGTGGATCACAACCTCAACATGAGTCAGCAATGTAATGCTGTTGCAAAAAAAAAAAAGGCAAATGAAATTTTAGGTTGCATTAACAGAGGCATAGCATGCAAGTCACGGGAGGTGATAGTACCACTCTCTTCGGCACTGGTTAGGCCTCAGCTGGAGTCCTGTGTCCAATTTTGGTCACCAAGGTTTAGAAAGGATGTAGAGAAACTGGAAAGGATCCAGAGGTGAGACACAAAGATGTTCAATGGGATGGAATGCAAGCCATACGAGCAAAGGCTGAAGGAACTGGGTAAGGTTAGGCTGGAAAAGAGGAGATTAAGGGGGGATGTGATAGCGTTCTTCAAATATTTGAAAGGCTGACACAAAAAGATGGAGAAAAGTTGTTCTGTCTTGTCACAGAGGGCAGGACAAGAGGCAATGGGTTCAAACTACAGCATAGTAGATTTAGATTAAATTTCAGCAAAAATAACAGGAGTACTTGTGGCACCTTAGAGACTAACAAATTTATTAGAGCATAAGCTTTCGTGGGCTACAACCCACTTCTTCGGATGCATATAGAGTGAACCATATATTGAGGAGATATATATACACACACATACAGAGAGCATGAACAGGTGGGAGTTGTCTTACCAACTCTGAGAGGCCAATTAAGTAAGAGAAAAAAAACTTTTGAAGTGATAATCAAGATGGCTCAGTACAGACAGTTTGATAAGAAGCAAGTGTGAAAATACTTACAAGGGGAGATAGATTCAATGTTTGTAATGGCTCAGCCATTCCCAATCCCTATTTAGCCCTGAGTTGATTGTGTCTAGTTTGTGATATATGCCATCATGTGCCAGCAATGCCCCTCTGCCATGTACATTGGCCAAACCGGACAGTCTCTACGCAAAAGAATTAATGGACACAAATCTGACATCAGGAATCATAATACTCAAAAACCAGTGGGAGAACACTTTAACCTGTCTGGCCATTCTTTGGCAGACCTGCGGGTGGCTATCTTAAAACAGAAAAACTTCAAAAACAGACTCCAACGAGAGACTGCTGAGCTGGAATTGATATGCAAACTAGACACAATCAACTCAGGGCTAAATAACAGGTTTCAGAGTAGCAGCCGTGTTAGTCTGTATCCGCAAAAATAACAGGAGTACTTGTGGCACCTTAGAGACTAACAAATTTATTAGAGCATAAGCTTTCGTGGGCTACAACCCACTTCTTCGGATCGAAGAAGTGGGTTGTAGCCCACGAAAGCTTATGCTCTAATAAATTTGTTAGTCTCTAAGGTGCCACAAGTACTCCTGTTATTTTTTCAGGGCTAAATAGGGATTGGGAATGGCTGAGCCATTACAAACATTGAATCTATCTCCCCTTGTAAGTATTTTCACACTTGCTTCTTATCAAACTGTCTGTACTGAGCCATCTTGATTATCACTTCAAAAGTTTTTTTTCTCTTACTTAATTGGCCTCTCAGACTTGGTAAGACAACTCCCACCTGTTCATGCTCTCTGTATGTGTGTGTATATATATCTCCTCAATATATGGTTCACTCTATATGCATCCGAAGAAGTGGGTTGTAGCCCACGAAAGCTTATGCTCTAATAAATTTGTTAGTCTCTAAGGTGCCACAAGTACTCCTGTTATTTTTGCGGATACAGACTAACACGGCTGCTACTCTGAAACCTGTCATTAAATTTCAGGAAAAACTTCCTAACTGTAAGAACAATAGGACAATGGAACAGACTGCCTAGGGAGATTGGAAGGTCCTTCACTAGAAGTTTTCAAAAGGAGGCTGTATAGTCATCGGTCTTGAACAAATTCTGCATCTTGGCAGGGGGTTAGACTAGATGACCCTTGCAATCCCTTCTAATCCTATGATTCTACCATTCTAGGAAGCAAACAAGCCAATGACTTCAGGAGTGGGTGACGGCTACTAAACACTGACAGTGAAGGGCAAATACAGATAGTGTTACAAAAACAAACAAACAAAAAAATCCCTTCCTTTTGCTGCACTCAATTCCAAATGAAAAATTTGGTAGTCCAAAGACAGAAGAGAAATAAGGGAGGGAAAGGGAATGGGCTCTACTGCCCTGCCTGGGCTGTTAAGGTTAAATGCCAATATGAGGAACCACAGTTCAGCCATTTCCTTCACATGCTTAAATGTCTAATTAACCAAAGAAAAATAAACTAATTTCCTCCAGTAAAATAATTTCTTGCAAAATATCTATTAATTGTTAAACCTTCCAAATCATTGGTCCAACTGAAAAGACAGTATTTTTTGCAGATGTTTGTCACAGAATTGTGAAAACAGGCAACATTTTAAAATATGTTCTGATGTAATAATTAATTTCCTGTTTGGCTGATAGTAAAATCCCCTACATTCAGGTTGGAGGAGATTTCCTGATCAAAACTAGTTATTGGTATTTCTTCTGCCAACCCTGCTTGCAGCAAAATTAGCTAGTCAAGAAAGGTGAAAAAGTGACTTTTTCATAAAATCAAAGCATGATCGAATGTCACCATTTTGATGGCATTTGTGACATTTTTCATACAGCTTTATCCCTGATGTCTCTTGTCATGACAACTGCAATTGAATTGTGCTGAAAGTTATTGGATATTGACAAGCCAAATATAGTCTTCTGAGCAGTTTTCTCACTGTGAGAAGGGAAACTGAAAGAAAGGTATTGCAGACCTAATAATGGATGAGACTATAGAGAGAGCAAATCTGAACCTCTGAATACTATCAAACTGAAATGTTCAATCCATGAGAAAAAATGGTGTTTAGAGAGATTTTGTGTATATTCATATTCCTTCTGAAAAAAGGGCTTGCAAGACACATCTGAAACAACATGGGTCCTAGCACTGAGTAGGCCACTTTGATCCATGAATTTCTGTTTGTGACTTTAAAAAATGTATCCACCAAGGTCATCTTAGCATAGCAACTGAAAAATGCTAGATTTTGTTTCACTGGCATACAGCATTTCACCTCACAATGGATGAAAAAATACAACTTTCCACCTTATAATATCTGAATTGTCCAATGAACAGATCAATTTCTGTTCTTTTATTTGATGGCTTTGCGTCCTTCTTTTACCAAGAAAAAAATGAGAGAAAAGTTTGTTTTAGTTTTGTGCATGAAAGGGTTTAAACTGACAGCACTACAGTCTTCTCTACAGAACAGGTAAAGTACTGGTAGCATAAGTTTTGTTACCATTTGGCTTTTTCACAGCTTTAGGCTCATAGACCCATTATAACCACTTAGTAGTGTAGAACTTAAATCACTTTATACATCACCTTTGAAATTGGTTCTATTTATTCATATATCAAATATCAAAGCTTGGAGCAACCTGCTCTTCCTAAAAATGAATGATACAAATGCCACATGTCCAATTAGCATCCACTTGCATATGTAAGATTTTTTTTAATCTAATGGTTCAAGGCATTGTTCCTGAAAGAAATACTCAAAATGACATATTTGTTTTTAGAACACAGACTATTGACAGGTTCTACATGAGAGATCAGACAAAGGTCCATATTGCATATACTAATTTCTTGCTGTCTCTTGTTGTTTGGGTGCATGTCACTGTTAACTGATTGTTTGACATAACTTGGATTTGTTTATTCTAAGGAAAAAGAATCAGTTTTTGTGAATTTCTGTCTGTCTACCAGTAAAAACTTTAGTACGTCCATGTGAAGTTTTGAATTTCCAGGAAGACAAAGGCCTCCCAAACAGAGAGGCTGGATTTCCCCCAACTCATTTGGTGTAATTTTAGCATACCTTTATCAGTAGTGGGCATGTTTACAGGAATTTTTTACATAACCTGTACTGAAGAACCATGTATTTCCCAAGCCAGTTAATGTACTCTACCATGGTATTTTTCAGTTCAAATTACTTTATACACAATTTCTATTCAGTTGAAGTGTAAGTGAAAATTGGTGGAGTGCAAGAATTAAATGAAGGAACCACCTGGAACTGGGGTATGCCTGAGCCCTCTGATTCACCAGCCTGGGTTCCCTCTCACACTGTGCTGCTGTGACTTCCACCAGCATTCATACAGGTAGGGACACACCCAGCTGCAGTTACATGCAGGCTCTTTGACCAGCCACTGCATGAACCAACAATAGAGTGGCTACAGGCAAGATAACCCCCTTGAAGGATAGATAACCCCCTAAAAAGGATAGATTTTAAGTGATTATAAGGGATAGCAAACAGATCAAAGCCGATTACCTACTAAATAAACAATGGGTCAAATATCTCCCAGTACTATACACTTGGCAACCTAATGCATATCCAGTACAAAAGGTTAATAACATGGCAGGGGTGCTGGAACAATTTGTATAGTGGGAGTGCTGAGAGCCATTGAACCAAACTGTAGACCTTGTTTATAATGGAAATCACTTCAAGCTAGGGGATGCAGTAGCACCCCTAGGTCCAGCAACTATATAACCTGGCTAAGGAAATGGAATTTGGAAACTTTTCTCTCTAGCTCATCAGTTGAAATCCATTGCAAATTATCCCCAAATTTTCCATTTCTCAATTGTTCATTGATCTATGTGCAATGACTAGATGGTCTTAGTCCAGTTCTAGAAAACATACCAAATCCACTCTACCAAAGTCCGTGGTGCTGGTGGTCTTTAGGCATTTGTTTTAGATTCCATCTGACTCCCCACCCCACCCTCGAGAGTTTAGAGCACACAGGGCACTGCCCAGTCCCCGTAATAAGTGCTGACCCCTGAGATTCTCCCCATAGCTTAAAAACACCCTCTTCCAGAAACCCACCAAAGGTATGAGTCTTCTGGGTTACATGGTAAGTTATAGCACATAAACACACACAGACTTTGCACAGAACTTGAACATATAATTGCTTTTTCTTTAATAGCATGAGAAATAAAGAGATCTATGCAAAAATAATAAACACACATTTACCTGCCTCAGTTTCCTCACCACTTGAAAACATTCTTTGGGAGGGGGGTCAGGGTCATCTGGGGCTGTGCTATGTCCTTCCATTGCAGTGCATTGCTTGTGTGTTGAAACATGGAGCCTTCTCCCACAGCTCAGCTATGCTGACTTTGGCTGTGTCTGTCCCCTGCCCCTCTCCTGCCCAAACTTCCTATGTGTGTGTCTGTGAATTTCCCGAGTGTGAGTCCTTTTATAACCTCCTGTTTTAGTCACCTGTCTCTTTATCTCACTTGGGGAATTTCCACTCTTCAAATCCTCAGCCTCCTGTTGAGGGAAGCTAGAGGCAACTGTTTTCCCGACTTGGGTACCCTCCTCAGCATAACTATTATGTAGTCAGAGTACAGTTGATGTTGCTATTGTCCCTGGTTTGGAAAAGTAGTGGTGTGGATTCCCCGTTACAGAGAGGCATTCAGTGATACAGCAATTTTCATAGAAACAACTTCAAAATGTACAAGTTATGAATTCTGGTTGATAAAATAGTTTTCCTAAATCTTCTCAGAGACTAAATATAAATATTGCTGCAAGGGCTAGAACAATTTAAGTTAAAAATGTGCAATGTGTCTTACTGCTGCAGCATGCCTGCAAAGACTTTAGGATTACAGCTTGGAAAAGATGCCTAACTTGTCAGAAGACTCTCCTGGTCTCTATGTTCCAGTGAAGTGCAGCCAAATCATGCTTTATTAGTTCCATTCACAGCTCCTGACCATGTGATTCAGTTGTTTGTTAACCTAGGCTGTTTGGCTTGCTTTTTAAATTCAGTTTCCAATTCGCAGTTTGGTCTCTGCATCAAACCCTAGGATAACACAGCCAGTTTGACTCCAGTTGAGATTTCTTTTTCTCTATAAGGAATGTGATACATATTCCATAATACTGTCAGGAAGACTATTTGTAATCTGTAATGATGCTGAATTAATTTTAGGAGACATAATTTGTCTAATGTTTAATTTTAACTAAACAAGCCATTGCAAGGCATTTATAACACCTCCACCAGAAAAATCTATTTGTAAAGAAATTCTAGCCCTATCCTACAAAACTATAAATCAGATATCCACAGAGAGTCATCTCTCACACCCAGCTTCATAAGTAGAACCCTTATTGTCCTTAAGATTGAATGAGACCTATCCTCTCATCTCAGTAGGTAGCCCCTGCAGCACAGCTAAGGCACATAAACATGTTTGTGTGTGAATACATAATGGAAACCGGTAGAGTTTCCTAAGAATATACAGCATTGGACTGATGGGGGAAGACCAGGAAGGAATGATTTGTAGAAGTCAGTAGATATGGGACTGAACTACAAAGTTTGGATCTGAATCCAGATCCAAAGTCCAGGGTACTCAGCTGTAGGGTTTTGGCCCATCCCAACAGAGATAGGGAAGGGTTGAGCTAATTTTGAATCTGGATCTGAACATCCTGAATGTTTGGGGACTTCAGAATTTTCTTTTAGGCCCATCTCTAGACAACAGCCCCTTCAACTCCAATTACACCACAGCAACAATGTCCAATCTATTTTCTTCCTGTTGTCATCTTGCACTTTCCCAGGGAGAGCAGATTGAAAGTTGTTGTGAACAAAATAGGAAAGGTGGAACTTTTTTCCCAGAGGAGCAATATATCAACTATTTACTCTTGTTAATCCAGTACAAAACAAGCAAGCATATTAACAGGGTTTGTACCATCTTAGTGGAAATACATGGTAATACAATTTAGAGGTACATGATGAAAGCTGCTAATACAATAAGAGTTTGTCACATTATTTCAGGAATTTAACTGCTGGCCATATTGGCTGATGTTCAGCAATGTTTGTGACCACAACACAATTATGTATTGAGTGATGCACACATTCCAAAACTACAGTCTCCTTTCAGACTTTTTTGTTGAGTATGGTTTTCTATAATTGTTTTCTATATAAATCTGATCTCTGGTGTAAGATTCTCCATTTCTTAAGCATGCACATGCCTCATGCCTTCAGTGTTACCTTATGAGTTGTGACAATGTACATGTTTCTAAAATATTTATCTTTTATAGTGACTACAATCCTGTATACAATCTCGCAGACAATCAAAGTGGGAAGTCAGAGACAGATATTTAGTATTCCCCTCCCCCAAAACTTCCAATCTCCATTTTGATAACATACGTAGGTTGGGATTGTTGAAATAGAAACTTTTGCATATGACATTTCGATTGAAATAGACATCACACACATACAAGTTTCATCAGCATTACTCAAGGCATGGATCAATTTTAGCACTCTCTCTTCTCTGTGAAAGTGCAATATTTTTTGGGCTGGCTGTCAAAGCAAGTTCTATTGCTATCCAAAGGGCTAGATGCAAGGTCATGTGACTCTTTACTGCTTCAGTAAAAGTGAACTTATAATGCAAAATGTTATTTTCATTTTATTTTTGTGTATTCATGTAATTCTGTTTGGGTTGCTATGGTGTTCACTTGTTATGTATTCTGCAGCATATCTTTCATTTCTGCAAAACTGCATTTATGTTATTTCTTAAAACTGACATGGCTTTGTTCTTGATGAAGTGTTCTCATATCAAAAGGAGTGAAGATACTTGCAATCCTCTCTTGCAATTGTTTTTAAAGATAGTTTCTAGAGGACAATGTGATCTTTTCAGAAGCTACCCAGTAGGTTCTTTCCTTTCACAGGCATATTGTATGGAAACTCTGCAAAAATCTAATTGCTCTATTCCTTTTGAAATGCTTTAGAAAGTTTTTTTGGTTTACATTTGTATTCATATTATGGAAACCAGATGACCCTGCTTATTAAGGAGGGACAGTCCCTGGTTTAGCAAAATTATTTACATGTTTTCTACTATGTTTTCAATGTTTTAATTTAGGGCAATGCATTTGAAATCAGGTTACTGGTTTGTTCCTATGTTTCTCATTAAATGTCTTGTCTCTCTATATCTCAAGGGGAGGGGATGGTGAGGGTAGACACCGTCCTTTTACCACCACAGTAGGAAGAATTACAAAGAAACCCTATGAGCTGAAACTCAAATGTTCCACTCCTTACACTGCATTAAAACCCAAGCAGGGCAGAATTTGGCTTGAGTGAGGACCAAAGAATTTGGCCTGTAGCATTTTATGTAAGGACCTCACATAGGGCCTGCTCCTGCTTCCATTGAACTCAGTGGCAAAACTCTCCCTGATTTGAATGAGAGAAGTATCAGGCCTATAATTACAGACTGTCTCCAATTCTCCATCTGAAGTTTTTCTGTTCTAAAACTTTAATAAAAGAGGACAAACAGAGTGGATGGGAGCAAGGTAATATGATTTGTTGATTCCTTCTTTTGTCCACTATCATTATCAAACAACTAAAACTTACAACATGCAATTTATGAATATGAAGACAAATTCTCCTGAAAGTCAATATATTTTCTAGCTGCAGGCTGAACTGGGAAAAGCAGGAGGTAGCTAGTTTGCTAGCAATGGAAATTTAAGTCTCCGCTGTTTGCTAACCTCCTCTTGACTCCAAAGATAATGTATTGCTTCCCTTGGAGGGAGGGAAAAATGACCTGAATAAGCTGCTATGCATCTGAGTGGAAAGACTGCCTGACAACTAGAGTTGGCATCCACAATTATTTAACAAGAAGTCAGCAACATCATATATATTTTTCACTATTTCCAGTGCTGCAAAGAATAAACTGTACAAGAGATTTATTTCTTTTATAAGGAAAGTCACTTGAGCATAATACTAATATATTGTTCAAAAAAAGTTTAACAACTAAACTGAGACTCAGTAGGAAATTTAAAGAGAAGCAATTTCTGTTATTGGTTTTAATGAACGCCATTAAGTGATAACCAAAAAGAAAAAAAAATAGATTGCTTGGAAAACATCCTTCCCACTCTAATTTATCATGAAGCCACAATCTTTAGCTGTGAAGTTAATTTCCTCAATAATTATAGTCTGTTTTGAAGTGTAAGAGCTTAGAAACACTCGCCTGGAAGTATTTTTTCTCCACGGAACAGGGAAAATTGGGTCTTCTTTATCATTGCTAGATTCCTGAGGATCTCCTGTTTCTTCTGTTTCAACCCCCTGCCCATACATCTGCATCATCAAGACATCACACCATGCATACCAAAGTTTTAGTGAAATATAACTGGACAAGATTATTCTCTGAAGCCATCATTGGGATTCAGTCAACTGGAAGGGTCATTCTGGAGTTACACTCTACCTTTGCCAGTGTATGAGGTGAGCTGTGGTCTTCTCTGCCCTGCCTGTACTGAATCTAAGGTAAACCTAAACATTCTCTAGCAATTGCTATTTTAATGTGTATGTTGTTGGGTGTTGAAAATATTATCCATAGCATACATATCAATTCACTAAATGCAGTATGTGTCACTGTTTGCACAGACCATAAGCCCCTATTACTATAGTCTTTGGGAGGCAGGAGAAAAAGAAAGTTACTTATTATAGTAACCATAATAACTATGGCTTGTTGAGAGTGTAGCTTCTGTATACTCACACTTGTGTGCTATATTCCCAAATGTCAGCCTGTGTTACAGAGCTTTGGGGGTCTTCTGATAAGCACTTCCTTGAGGCCAAAGGATTGCCCTCTTGGAGAACCAGCCAATCAGAGCCAAGATTATAACACGTCTCTGCAGCCACAACTGCCTTAGTTCTCTCCACTAAACCCAAGAGTCTTATTATGAGAACAGAACCGAGAGGAAGGTGGGCAGGTTAGTTGTGTAAATATGCAGAGGTAGCATTCTCAAGGAACTGTAGTTACTATGGTAAATAATAGGTTGGTACCTTCTACTAGATGGCTTGTGCCTAGTCCCACTTCTAGAAGTCAAGTGAGCAGTACAGCCCCCAGGAGGGCAGGCCGAGGTGGTCTAACTAAGCAAGGATTGAAGAACTGCCCTCTTAAACATGCATCAGATCTAAATGCCAAGACAAGACTGTACTGGTGTGTAACTCTTGATAGCACCCTTACAGATTTCTGGGATGAAAGCACCATCAATGGCATGCCATTGATGCCACCTTAGCCCTGGTAGAGTGAGACATGACTGTAAGGTACTGACATCCGACCTAACATATAACAAAATGTATGGGTATTTAGTGTAAGTGATCCCTAAAGGCTACAAAAGTCTCCGGTATCCTATATGTCTGAGTCATATCCAAATAAAAACTCAAAGTCCTCTCAACATTAAAGATAAAGACTAATTTATTCTGAGTGAGACTGAAGTTTTGAGAAGAACAGTAGGAAATTAATGGAACTACTGGTATCCCCATTTGATCAGCTGATAAAGATGACTTTTCTTTGTAGTTGTGTTGGTGTCAACAAGGTGTCCTCTGCTGGGTCAAGCAGCTCAGCATTAATGAAATGAGTTTGCTTTTTCTCTTTGGGATCATGGATGTTCAAGGGCTGGTGCATCTTATCCAGGACAGTTGAAGTTTCCAATTCTAGAGACTCTGCCATATATTCCAGCAACTCCTGGATTTGTCTGAAATTGTTAGGAAGTGAAACAGATAAGGAAATGACCACATCATCATCGGATGTTGAGCCAGAAGGAATCCCATCTTTCTGGTTAGGAGGAGAGGGTTATTGTGTATCTCCTGTCCCTTTTACATCAGAAGGAGGATTCAGAAATACTTAACCTTGCCAGTAAGTCCACACAGCCCATGGATTGAAGTGAAAATAAGGGAAAGGAGCTTGAAAGGGGGAGGTTCAAGTAACCAAAAAAGTTGAAAAAAACCTTCTCTTATATCCCAAGAGAGAATGAGAAACTGCTATACAAATTAACTATAAAAGTTAGCCAAGAGCTCATTAAAAACACTCCCTGAGTCTGCAATGTGCATTGAGAGAAAGTCTCTTCACACATAACAAATTGCGGAAAAGAAGGAACTGAGATGCCATTTTATACTGGTGCAATGAGAGGATACTCATGCAGCCTCAATCGGCACGGTCTTCCAGGAGGTTCCCAATGTTCAACAATATCGGCAGAGCACATCCCACAATGGGAATAGACAATAGCCACCTCAGAGAAAAACTGACAGCTAGTCCTTGGCAACCTGATAGCTAAAAGTGACATATGAATTATTTACATGGCTTACTTATTATAAAGGTGACAAAGGTTTCTTCCAAGTCTTCCATTTAATGAGTAAAAACACACTCCTACTGACAGAACCAAGTCTGTGTATTTAGCAAAGCTGAATAGAGTTGAAACTCCCTGTAAACCTAATGCACAAAGTGTAGGGAGTCAAGTTCAACACCATTTTTCAATCTGGAATCCTATTAAGACATTGTCTTGCTTTTACTTTACAATATGTCCAGTCCCACTTAGATATTAATCTGAAAGTCCTCCACTCCAATGCCTCATTGAAGCTGGAGTCAGTATATTTTCCAAGGAACTGATTTAATCCAAAATCATAATAATATAAATATGATTCTCCTTATCTTCTTTCCACCCAAGTAGAATAATTGCTAGTCTAGTTCTCATCTCTCCGCCGTTTTCCTGTTGACAGCAGACACCCTATCAGAGCCTTGATCCCTCAGTTCACAAGAACATTCCAGAGGAATATACAACCTCTTCCATTGAATCTTTTACCTTGTTGACTGTGGCTGCTTCACACAAAGCTAACTGATTGCCTCAGGGTGGGACAAAACCAGAGGGCTCATTGAAGATCCCAGCCAGATGATAGAATTCCGTTATGATCCCAGCAGACTTCCTGACGCACCCAGCTAAGTAGCCAGATAAACACTGTGCAAGAGGGAAAACAAAGCAGATATATTACTAATGGGCAAACTGAAGAGATCCACCCATATTTTACATGTTTTTGAGAGTCCAAATTGCCGGTATAGATATAGTTCACTGAAGTTCTAATTCTATTATTGCCTCACACAGGCAGTTTATTTTTGCTCATTAATGAAACAGTATCATGACTGAACATGTGACAGCCACAGTAATTAGCAAAGCATCTCCTTCCATTCTTCAAAATGTCATCAAAACACTTGTCAGGAAATAAACTCATTTTCAGTCTCTACTACGATTTGCAGGGTTTCAGGCATTGATGATAGCTTGTCTGCTTGGTTTAAAAGAGCTCCTGATATAACAGAACCTGACACTGTTTACTTCAGCCTATTATGCCTGCTGCATTCACTGAATGCTTCAGTGGAACAGAAAAATCGAAAGAAGGCTATTCATTGTAATGCCAGCTGCTTTTTAAAAATGGAAATCAATTTTAGCTTGAGCTCAGAATGTATGCAGCAGGTCCAGAGTGACCCGCCACTTTTGATGTCAACAACAAAAGAATCTGCTTGCATTTTCCACAACAATCACAAAACAGCTTAAAGAACATTGAAAATCCTAGATTAGTTTCATTTTAGTTTATGTTCAAATTGGTATCCACTAGTACTGACAATATCACAAAACAGAATAGCTTCAACAACACAGGTTGCCTGTGCAAGCAGGGAAGGAAAAGAGCCTTTTTTTCAGCATAGAGTATCATTATAAATTACTTGGCAGGATCATTTTATGACTGAAATAATTAGTTATGTTTGGTATTTATAGCTGGTATCATGATGCCTTTCTGTACTGCTAATTAATTATTTTATGGCCAGCATGTTTCAAATGCAATTAGCTAGGTATGCCAATGATCATAATATTTTACATATTCATGACAACACTCTTCTGATGTATTGCAAAACTTGTTGGTATACTGAATGTCAAATTCATTTAATGTCTTTCTTAATATTTAATCTCCATATATAGTTATTTGCATAATATATATGAAATCCTATGGGCCTAATTACAATAATTATATATTTGCATTGCAGAAGCACCTTCAGGCTCTGATCAGAATCAAGGTCCCATTGTGCTAGGACCTGTACAAATACAGATTACAAGGATGGTCCTTGCACTAAGACTTTATAATCTAGATAGCTAGGAACTGGTAATACAGACAAAGCTGAAGGAGCTGTTGGTACCTGTACAGGAGTTCCCTCACCACAGGCCAGACATGGCAGCTGTCTCCCCGTATGGTGCCCCTTGCTGAGAGTTGCTCTGTCAGTGTGTGGAATCTCTTCCCTCCGTTTGGCCTCTGGCCACATCATGCTTTAGTCTTAGAATCATAGAAGATTAGGGTTTGAAGAGACCTCAGGAGATCATCTAGTCCAACCCCCTGCTCAAAGCAGGACCAACACCAACTAAATCATCCCAGCCATGGCTTTGTCAAGCTGGGCCTTAAAAACCTCTAAGGATGGAGATTCCACCACCTCCCTGGTAACCCATTCCAATGCTTCACCACCCTCCTAGTGAAATAGATTTTCCTAATATCCAACATAGACCTCCCCCACTGCAACTTTAGACCATTGCTTCTTGTTCTGTCATCTGCCACCACTGCTCCATCCTCTTTGGAACCCCCCCTTGAAGTAGTTGAAGGCTGCTATCAAATCCCCCCTCACTCTTCTCTTCTGCAGACTAAATAAGCCCAGTTCCCTCAGCCTCTCCTTGTAAGCCATGTGCCCCAGCCCCCTAGTCATTTTTGTTGCCCTCTGTCGGACTCTCTCCAATTTGTCCACATCCTTTCTGTAGTGGGGGGCCCAAAACCTGGATGCAATATTCCAGATGTGGCCTCACCAGTGCTGAATAGAGGGGAATAATCACTTGCCTTGATCTACTGGCAATGCTCCTACTAATGCAACCCAATATGCTGTTAACCTTTTTGGCAACAAGGGCACCCTGCTGAGTCATATCCAGCTTCTTGTCCACTATAATCCCCAGGTCCTTTTCTGCAGAACTGCCGCTTAGCCAGTCAGTCCCCAGCCTGTAGCAGTGCATGGGATTCTTCCGTCCTAAGTGCAGGACTCTGCACTTGTCCTTGTTGAACCTCATCAGATTTCTTTTGGCCCAATCCTCCAATTTGCCTAGGTCACTCTGGACCCTTTCCCTACCCTCCAGCATATCTACCTCTCCCCCCAGCTTAGTGTCATCCATGAACTTGCAGAGGGTGCAATCCATCCCATGAAGTTGTTGAACAAAAGCGGCCCCAGGACTGATCCCTGGTGCACTCTGCTTGATACCGGCTGCCAACTAGACATTGAGCCATTGATCACTATCTGTTGAGCCTGATGATCTAGCCAGCCTTCTATCCACCTTATAGTCCATTCATCCAATCCATACTTTTTTAAGTTGCTGGTAAGAATACTGTGGGAGACTGTATCAAAAGCTTTGCTAAAGTCAAGATGTATCATGTCCACCACTTTCCCCATATCCACAGAGCCAGTTATCTCATCATAGTAGGCAATCAGGTTGGTCAGGCATGACTTGCCCTTGATGAATCCATGTTGACTGTTCCTGATCACCTTCCTCGCCTACAAGTGCTTCAAAATGGATTCCCCTTCCAGGGTATCAGAGAGTCCAACCAAGCTACAGCCCAGTGTTCTCACAGCAGGTCTTCCATCTGTCTCTGTGATCCATAGTTCTTACACCCCTGATCTCAGGAGGTTTCACTTCACCTTCCTCAGTGACTGGGAGGGGAACCCAGGCCCTCCCTCTATTCTAGGTTCCAGCCCAGGAACCTTGTAGCTGGCTGCAAAGGTCTACTCCCACAGATTCCTTGCTGCCTCCCTGGACCACTTCCTATCTATTCTATACTCTCCCCCCCTCCCCGAGAGGAAGTTCAGACTCTCTCTCTCTCTCTCTCTCTCCCCCTACAGCCCCTTTCTGCTACAAAATTCCTGGCTTTATGATCACCAGCCCCTCCCCTGCTGGACTTTATCATCAGTTAAGCCTGGCTTTCTCTCACAGGTGCAGCGAGGTATGTTATTTGGCTTCTCAGGCTCAGATTATTCCCTTCAGGGCCTGTGTGGGGTACACATGCCATCACAGTACCATATTAGTCATCTCAACTACATAATCCCCCTACACTCATGTTGATATTTATTCCTCCTCAGGCACAGTGACAAGACCTCAGGCACTGAATACCTCAGAGTGCTTCTCTTTTTCTTGCCCCTGTGTTTGAGGGCAGCACAGAGAGGCCACAAAGTTGCCTCAGTGATGGCTGATCCAGTGCAGGCGAGCTGTGAGGGAGAAGATGCAACCCTTTTGCTTTCCTAGTTTACCCACAAAGGAGTTATCCATTATTTGGTTCATAATGTTTAGCAATTGTCCCCAAAGCACTGTACAAACTGATTAATAACACTAAATATAAATTAAGGTACAAATTATGTGCTGATTTGCACCTTGTACGCTGACGGTGATACATTTCATATTTTAACGGGATGTTGGAATATGCACTCTGTGCTCTCATGGAGACCTTATTTTTGTTCTTTCTTATTTTGTTGTTCAGTTAGTTTAAAATAATGGTCATTTTTATTGCTAGAGCTGTAATTCCATCAAAATATTTTTTTCAGTGAAAAATGGCTTTTTGACCGTAATGACATTTTTTTCAGCAAATTTTCATTTTTGAAGAAATTTTCCTGTTTTTCACTGAAAAAACAAAACCCAAAAATGTGTGGATGTTCAGATTTCCCCCCCTCCCATCACTTCCCCCCCCCCCAATTTTGTAAGAGGAAAAAAGGGAGCGATGGAACTAATCTCAAAAAGTGAAAAAAAGATTTTTATTTTGGTCAAAAAATTGAGATTCGACAGAAAAGTTTCAAACAAAATGTTTTGTTTTGTTTTGTTCACATTTAAAAAAAAGAAATATACAGCATTTTTTTACCAGCTCTAATGATTGCTTTTTTGGCATGCAAAAATTACTGGTACAGCCCACATAATATCCTGTTTAGGCTAGCTGTCTGTTCCTTGGGCTCATCAAGATGCTCGATTCTTCCACAAAATAGAGTAGTTGAACAGGAAAGAAAGACAGGAGGCTGCAAGTCCTCTGAAGTTCAGGAAAGGCTAAATACAGGGTCCAAGAGAAGGACTGGGTGTCAGGAGAGAGGAAGAAATAGGTGGGGATGACAGAAAAAACAGTTGGGTTGGGAGGAAGGAAGTTGAAAGACAGGAATCAGAATAGAGAGACAAAAGGGTAAAAATAATTATAGTATATTTGGAAAAGCTTTAGAGAAGCATTGAGGCCTTTTGGGGGGATTCCAGATAAACATCTAAACCTCCTGAGGTTCCTTCATCACTTGTGACTAATTTTCTGTATGCCATTGGAGAAGTCAGAAGAGAACTAGGAAAAGATACAGTATTACTCAAACTTTATATAATGAACAGAGCCCTTTTTCCAAACTACTAACTCCTTCTAAAATCCTAAGAGATTAGTACCAGCATGCAGAATCCTGAGAATGTTTTCACACTTAGATTGTAGACAAGATAAACAACATCTGTGCCCAGCTGTACTCCAGATCTTCCAATGTATGCATTTTTAAGTCACTATAGGCATCTCACAGTTTCTCTCACAAAATTTCTTCACAAAGTGGTTGAGGAGGTGGAAGGAGCTGCTGTGAGATCATGCTTAAACAGCTACTCAAATTCTTTGGTTATAGTTGGTTCCTCAGAGCACGTTGGGACATTTTAAGCAATATTGTGGCTCTCTCACTTTCATAAGACAGGGATTCATAATGTTTGAAGAGGAGAGTGGTCATTTTTTTTTTTTTTTAAATTCTAAGTGTGGAGGGTGTGACGTTTCCCTGGTGTTATCTGGACCAGTGATCTGCTAGGTCACTCCAATCCTCAACTCTGGGAGCCAGCTTTACCCTGCTCTGCTGTGTGAACCCCCACTCCCGGGCGGCTCACGCACAGCCTCTATCATGTAAGCTGCTCCCAGCTACGTGAGTGACCCCTTTTGGCCAGCCACTGCTTGGATTATGCGAGTGAATGACACTAGCCAATATCTCCAGTCCCAGACACAACCCTAGGAACCTCAGTCTTGCAGTGTCCAGTTATGCCCACTGGACGCTGCAAGCTTAAATGAGTTCATCAATTTAACAAGATAAAAAGACTTCCTTTAAAAAGTGGAAGTCAAATCCTAGTGAGGCAAATAGAAAGGAGCATAAACGCTGCCAAATTAAGTGCAAGAATGTAATTAGAAAAGCCAAAGAGGAGTTTGAAGAACGGCTAGCCAAAAACTCCAAAGGTAATAACAAAATGTTTTTTAAGTATATCAGAAGCAGGAAGCCTGCTAAACAACCAGTGGGGCCCCTTGATGATCGAGATACAAAAGGAGCGCTTAAAGACGATAAAGTCATTGCGGAGAAACTAAATGGATTCTTTGCTTCAGTCTTCATGGCTGAGGATGTTAGGGACATTCCCAAACCTGAGCCGGCTTTTGTAGGTGACAAATCTGAGGAACTGTCACAGATTGAAGTGTCCCTAGAGGAGGTTTTGGAATTAATTGATAAACTTAACATTAACAAGCCCCCGGGACCAGATGGCATTCACCTAAGAGTTCTGAAAGAACTCAAATGTGAAGTTGCGGAACTATTAACTAAGGTTTGTAACCTGTCCTTTAAATCGGCTTCTGTACCCAATGACTGGAAGTTAGCTAATGTAACGCCAATATTTAAAAAGGGCTCTAGAGGTGATCCCAGCAATTACAGACCGGTAAGTCTAACGTCGGTACCGGGCAAATTAGTCGAAACAATAGTTAAGAATAAAATTGTCAGACACATAGAAAAACATAAACTGTTGAGCAATAGTCAACATGGTTTCTGTAAAGGGAAATCGTGTTTTACTAATCTATTAGAGTTCTTTGAAGGGGTCAACAAACATGTGGACAAGGGGGATCCAGTGGACATAGTGTACTTAGATTTCCAGAAAGCCTTTGACAAGGTCCCTCACCAAAGGCTCTTAAGTACAGTAAGTTGTCATGGGATAAAAGGGAAGGTCCTTTCATGGATTGAGAACGGGTTAAAAGACCGGGAACAAAGGGTAGGAATTAATGGTAAATTTTCAGAATGGAGAGGGGTAACTAGTGGTGTTCCCCAACGGTCAGTCCTCGGACCAATCCTATTCAACTTATTTATAAATGATCTGGAGAAAGGGGTAAACAGTGGGGTGGCAAAGTTTGCAGATGATACTAAACTGCTCAAGATAGTTAAGACCAAAGCAGACTGTGATGAATTTCAAAAAGATCTCACAAAAACTAAGTGATTGGGCAACAAAATGGCAAATGAAATTTAATGTGGATAAATGTAAAGTAATGCACATTGGAAAAAATAACCCCAACTATACATACAATATGATGGGGGCTAATTTAGCTACAACAAGTCAGGAAAAAGATCTTGGAGTCATTGTGGATAGTTCTCTGAAGATGTCCGCGCAGTGTGCAGAGGCGGTCAAAAAAGCAAACAGAATGTTAGGGATCATTAAAAAGGGGATAGAGAATAAGACTGAGAATATATTATTGCCGTTATATAAATCGATGGTACGCCCACATCTCGAATACTGCGTACAGATGTGGTCTCCTCATCTAAAAAAAGATATACTGGCACTAGAATAGGTTCAGAAAAGGGCAACTAAAATGATTAGGGGTTCGGAACGGGTCCCATATGAGGAGAGATTAAAGAGGCTAGGACTCTTCAGCTTGGAAAAGAGGAGACTAAGGGGGGATATGATAGAGGTATATAAAATCATGAGTGATGTGGAGAAAGTGGATAAGGAAAAGTTATTTACTTATTTCCATAATACAAGAACTAGGGGTCACCAAATGAAATTAATAGGCAGCAGGTTTAAAACAAATACAAGGAAGTTCTTCTTCACGCAGCGCACAGTCAACTTGTGGAACTCCTTATCTGAGGAGGTTGTGAAGGCTAGGACTATAACAGCATTTAAAAGAGAACTGGATAAATTCATGGTGGTTAAGTCCATTAATGGCTATTAGCCAGGATGGGTAAGGAATGGTGTCCCCAGGGCCGGCTCTAGGTTTTTTGCCGCCCCAAGCAAAAAAATTTTTGGCTGCCCCCCCCCCCCAGCCCACCAGTGCCCCCCACCCACCCACACCCCCTGCCACCCCAGCACTGGGCTCTCTCTTCCCCCCTGCACCCCCTGCCACCCCAGCACTGGGCTCCCCCCCAAATGTGGGATCCGCTACCAGCACACGGTGGCCAAGCCCTGGCCCAGCCATGACTCTGTCCCCATGCGGGTGGAGCTGCTGGGCGGCGCGGAGTGGGAGTACTTCCAGGTGGCGGTGCGGCTGCGGGGTGGCGCGGAGAACACGGCCCCCTCCCTGTGCTTCGCGGCGCTGCTGGTGGCCAAGGTGGATCAGTTTGTGCTCACCGCCCTCACCCCTGACATGCTGGGGGCCGAGGACCTGGAGAGCCCCCCGGACCTGCTGCTCTTCAGCCTCACCGCGCCCTGGCCCAGTCCCGGCGGGCGGGAAGGCGAGGATCTCCGGCTGCGGGGCTACCTGCTCAGCACCGACGAGCCCAGCCGGCCGCTCACCTCTTCACACACTCCGGGAGCCCCTCTCGCCGCCGCCGCAGCCCGGGCTTGGCTCCAGGGGACCCCGCTTCCCTCCCTCCCCGGCTCCTCACACACTCTGGGCAGGGCTGCCCAGAGAATTCAGGGGGCCTGGGGCAAAGCAATTTCGGGGGCCCCTTCCATAAAAAAAAGTTGCAATACTATAGTAACATGTATTTGGAAATGTAAAAAATAACTAGTGAAATACATTCAAAAATTAATTTGTAATAATTTGAAAATACACTAAATACATTATTTAAAAAAATTAAATGCTTTAATGGTATGTATACATTTGCAATTACATAATGGGCTGTCGCTGGGTGATGGTGATGGTTGGTGCCAATGGGCTGTCGCTGCCTGGGGGTGTTGCTGCTGTTGCCCAGGGCTGGGTGGGGAGCTGGGCTCTGGGTTGGGGGGTACCCGGCTCACAGGGGATGGGCTCAGGGCTGTGGGGAGATGGGGTCGGGGGGGTGTCCGGCTCAGAGGGGCTAGGCTCGGAGCTGGGGGTCAGGGCTGTGGGGGATGGGGTCGGGGGTGCCTGGCTCAGAGGGGCTGGGCTCGGAGCTGGGGGTCAGGGCTGTGGGGGATGGGGTCGGGGGTGCCCGGCTCAGAGGGGCTGGGCTCGACGCTGGGGGTCAGGGCTGTGGGGGATGGGGTCGGGGGTGCCCCGGCCCCTTACCATGCCGCTTACCCCTCTCCCAAACATCGCTGCAGCTGCCTGGTGTCTCCAGCGGGGCCTGAGTTCCCGCCGCTCGGCCGCAGCTTGCAGCCCCGCCCCCTTACTGGCTGAGATGCTGGGGGATGGGAGAAGACGGAGGCGGGGGGAGCCTTGGACATACTCATGGGGGCCCCTGCGGGGCCCGGGGCAAATTGCCCCACTTGCCCCCCCCCGGGCGGCCCTGACTCTGGGAGCCCCTCTCGCCGCCACCGCAGCCCGGGCTCGGCTCCAGGGGGCGCAGCTTCTCTCCCTCCACGCTCCTCACACACTCCGGGAGCCCCTCTCGCTGCCGCCGCAGCCCGGGCTCCCAGAGTGTGTGAGGAGCGGGGGGGGGGGGAGGGGGAAGGGAAGACTCAGCGCGGCAGCAGGACCCCAACTCCCTCCCTGCATCCCGGGCGCCGCTTCCCTTCCCCCCCCCCCGCTCCTCACACACTCCGGGAGCCCCTCTAGCCACCGCCGCATCCCGGGCTGCTGCAGCGGCCGCGAGAGGGGCTCCCGGAGTGTATGTGTGGGGGGGGGGAAGGGAAGCAGCGCCCGGGATGCAGGGAGGGAGATGGGGTCCTGCTGCTGCTGCCGCGCCGAGTCTCCCCAGGGCAGCGCTGTACAGGGCGCCGCCGGGCTGGGCAGGGGGCGCGGATCCCAGCTCACGCTGACAGGGCGAATGGCTGGGCCAGGGCTGGCTTCCGGCAATGCCGCCCCAAGCAAAAAAATAAAAAATAAAAATAAAAAAGGGGGGCTGGAGTGCCGCCTCTTAGAAAGTGCCGCCCCAAGCACATGCTTGGAGGGCTGGTGCCTAGAGCCGGCCCTGGGTGTCCCTAGCCTCTGTTTGTCAGAGGATAGAGATGGATGGCAGGAGAGAGATCACTTGATCATTGCCTGTTGGTCCACTCCCTCTGGGGCACCTGGCATTGGCCACTGTCGGTAGACAGGATACTGGGCTAGATGGACCTTTGGTCTGACCGGGTACGGCCGTTCTTATGTTCTTAACAAAGAAATCAGGCTTGTTATCCCAAGGGGAGTCTCTGACACACTTCAAACCAAATGCACTGCTTCAGTTAGAATAAATGAACAAATTTATTAACTACAAAAGATAGATTTTAAGTGATTATAAGTCAAAGCACAACAAGTCAGATTTGGTCAAATGAAATAAAAGCAAAACCCATTCTAAGCTGATCTTAACACTTTCAGTGGCCTTACAAACTTCTCACCACAGGCTGGCCGGTTGCCCTTCAGTCTGGCTCTCCCCTTTTGCGCGTCAGTCGCTTGGTGGTGGTGTCTGTAGATGGAGATGGGAGAGAGAGAGAGAGAGTATGGCAAACATCTCTTCCTTTTATCATGTCTTTTCTTCTCTCTTGGCTTTGCCCCCCCCTTCAGAGTCAGGTAACATTACCTCATCGCAGTCCCAGGGAAGGGGGGTGTCTCACTCGAGAGTCCAACAGATCCTTTGTTGCTGCCTAGGCCAGTGTCCTTTGTTCCTGTGAGGCTGGGCTGATGAGGTGTGAACTGCCTCTCTGCTCCTGGAGTTTTTGCCTGGGCTTGTTTTAAGCCATGAGGACACATTTTCAGCCTCATAACTATATACATGAAATTACAACCTATAGCATTACTCTAACAACAATGTTCAGTGCATCATGAGCCTTCCAAAGACACCCGACATGACAAACTTTGCATTAGATACTACACAATCATATTATAAAGATGAACATGGGAATGCAGGGTGTTCCCCTGAGGTACAGAGCGTCACAGAGGGATTGCCCTGTCTATGTAACCCCTGCCCACAAGGATGGGAAAATTACAGAGCAAAACTCCACAAGGTTCTCCCTCATGTTGTTTTCCCCTAATCATTCAGTTGGGCAGGTGCGGGGAAGAAGGGAACTGTTTCTCCTACAATAAGTCATTATAACAAGTCAGAATTCATTATGATGAACTATGAAATTTACCCAACCAATTTACGCCTATTATTATTCCCAGTCAAACAGCTGTCACTTAAAGTCCAGCCAATGGTGCAATATTTCCCAAGCAAATTACTCTCATGACACATTGGGATGCAGCAGGTCTAGGAACTCTTCAAGAACAGTGAACCAGCTAGTAGAGAAACACTTCAAAGGGTCCATCCATTGGGTTGTGCTTCAGAACCAGCTGATAGAGCCACTATAATTGCAATCTGAAGAAGAGAAGGGAGCAGATGACCAGGAGAGAGTGGCAGCTGAATCTGAGGAATATTATATAAAATAAATAATAGGCTACTTTTGTAATCATAACACCATTATGGACTTACAGTACTACACAAACATCTTGAGCTTCAAATTCATGGTTGATAATAATACTATACATTTCTAGTGCACTCCCCCTCTAAGGATCTCCAAATATTTTAAAGACAATAATGAAATAAGTAATTCAATTAATTACCTACACTGTGAGATAGAGATATATGATCACTTCCATTCTACATCTGGGAAAACTGAGGCAAAAAGGTCACATAGCAAGAGCCAGGTACAGAACCCATCTAGTCCTGTGATTTAACCACTAAACTAAAGCCTCGGTGTAACACTATAATTTATATATTGACATATTTTCAAAGTAAGGCACATAGGTGCCCTAACTTATGACACAAAATACCCAATGTGTGTACAAAAATTAAGCCCATTCATATTACTTGGCTATGTATGTGTGTCTGCACACACAGAGCATTTGTGCATGTATATTTAGGCACATAAATATGTCCTTATACAGCTCCAGACAGCTAACTTTGAGAATATGATCCAATATGCATTTTGTGTGTGTATATTTATAGCATGAATGCAACATGTATTTGTTTGCCTGGCATCCACCTAGATCTTAAAGCAAAAGGAGGTTGTCTTTTATAAAATTATACATTTAAAAAATTGTAGGTATGTACTTACACAAGTTGCAGGCAAAGTTGGGAGTAGCTGAAGACTTTAATCAAGTCCACATTTATAACTATTTGAACATCTGTTTGCACACTTATCAGTTTAAAATGGTGCTTTTAAAAAGCATGTTTCCGTGCAACACAAAGCTTATGGAGCAGCTGTCTTCATACAGTGGTTACATTACAGGATAAAGGTTGAGATAACATTTTACAAACTTAGATTTGTATTCATATTTATAAAATATCATATTGCTATTGTGCACTATTCCCAACTAAAATGGATGACTAATATTTGCAATTTTTAGGCTGTTTGTTCAGAGCTGCTGGGTATATATACAGTGTAGCTAAGTATGATTTGGAAAATAATGCAGGCCAGCTGTGATAAGTTCCTGTTTTCTTCAGGCGAAAGCAGATCTAAATTTATTTTTAGTTGCAGGGTATCTATATGTCAAGCTAGAGTTATGTGGTATGTGTGTGTGAGCTGTATGATAAAATTATCACTATCTGACTTCTAGAAACTTCATATTAATTGTAAATCTCTCTTAAGAAGATAAACGTGTATCAGTCTTATGCACAGATAAGATCTGTTACACAGATGCCAGTGTCTCATAGGAAAATATTAAATATAGTTCCCACCATATAATTATATCTATTTAGATATTAACCATCTCATTTTCTATAATGGAAAAACTGATAATATGATATTACTATTTTGAACTTGGACATATCCCAGGAATGAGCTCTAACAGCTAGCAGGACAAAACAGCAGTAAGAATCCACCAGTACAATTCTTTAAATAGCTATATTTTGTTTGTGTCCTTGATAAGGCTGGGAAGGAGTAGCATAATAGTTTTCCCAGTATTCTTTCAATCCTAATCTCTATCACATTCTATTTTCTTTAATGATAGATTCTTTTGAAGAGACACTTCCCTTCAGTAGAAAATAAGTCTCCAGGAGAAACTGGGCGTACTTAGTTTATATTATGACTAAAGCAAGAAAAAGTAAAGATTTTCTAGCTTTTTTTTATTTTTTTGGTAGTAGACTTCAATGGACTATAATTTCAATCATATGGCTTTCAAAGTCTTTGCTAATTCAGGTTCTCTTGTTGTTCTCTCTAGTTTATTTTCAAAATCCTGCTGGATGAAGCATGCTATAAACACACAAACATCAGGATACATGATCCTGTTTAGTGTCAGATTTATACTTAGATCTAGTTGTTTCTGTGGCAGTTTTTGTGTCTTCAATTCCTTTAGGGACAGATGGGAAAAATAAGTTGTAAAGCAAAGATTCAAAAATATCTGAGTAATGAAAAAGATATTTTAGAAGTTTTTCAACTTCCTTTACAGTTTCTTATTATGTTTAAAGAAAATCTTTTATGAGTGCTGGCTCTTTCTTTCTTTGTATTTTGTTTCCCTCTGAACTACCAGTGCAAACTTGATGCCATTACAAAAAGCATAGCTGAAACTTCCAAGACTTCTGAAACGTTGTCTACAGTAAGGGCATGTCTACATGGGAAATTAAGATGAATTAATAAAAGGTCTGAATTTACAGTGTATTAGTTTAAGTGCATTTCTGAGAGTCCACACAAAGATTTAATGTACTTTAAATTCACATCTTTCATTAATACAGCTTAACTTTTAGTATTGATGAGCCCTAATAGATTTCCCTATTTCTAACAATGGATGTCAGCAACAGGTGCAGGTTGCTCTGATGTTGAAAACTGTGTAAGTGCAAATATAGACAGGACCAAACTGTGTTCAGCTGTTTTTTCAGAAACTGTGGCTGAACCACTCTTCAAGCTACGTAGGAGGGCTGTGTGGGAAAGCTTGCACTGCTGGGCTAAACCTACTCTGAGGAGAAAGAAAGGACTTCAGTTTCTAGCACCTTCAAAATGGCGCTCTTCAAGGAGCAAACAGAAAGAACAAAGGGAACAGAACTACAATGGGGCTTTAAATACTATAAAACATTTTCAAGGAAGTTAAAAAAATTGTCAAAAAATATGGGAAAATAATCTTTCTAATAAAGATGAGGGACGAAAGAGGCAATAAGCAATTGGGAAGTGCTGGAAACATGCAAATCTGGACCTAATCGTTTCACAGGCATTAACACTTGTTTTGAAACCTGCTCAAAGCTCTTCTCCTTCCTATATATTGAAAAGAAATGTTAAAAGACAGAATAATAATGTCAATGATGTTTCCATCGTCAGTCAGAACCAACAGTGTCACTCCATTTTTGCAGCATTTTGCAAAGCATGTTTGTTTTGTTCCCATTCATTTTCTTATATTCACTGTAATAAACTCCTAACCTTAATGTACTCATTTAGTGTTGATGTGGACATCACATGTCTACAGAAATGTCACTGTAATGCAGCATTAACAATCAAAACGTGTTAACATCTGAACTTAATAGGACCAGTATTACAAACTTTTGGCATGTGAAGGTTTTAATTTCAGCCCAGTATATTTTATTTACTGGTGACAGGTTTCAGAGTGGTAGCCGTGTTAGTCTGTATCACCAAAAACAACAAGAATTGCCTGTCTCCCAAGGTCTGTGAGAGTAAGGGATCGTCCTTCAGGATAGGTTGTAGATCCTTGAGGATGTGCTGGAGAGGTTTTAGTTGGGGGCTGAAGGTGACGGCTAGTGATGTTCTGTTACTTTCTTTGTTGGGTCTGTCCTGTAGTAGGTGACTTCTGGGTACTCTTCTGGCTCTGTCAATCTGTTTCTTCACTTCATCAGGTGGGTATTGTAGTTTTAAGGACGCTTGATAGAGATCCTGTAGGTGTTTGTCTCTGTCTGAGGGATTGGAGCAAATGCGGTTGTATCTTAGAGCTTGGCTGTAAACAATGGATCGTGTGATGTGGTGGATGAAAGCTGGAGGCATGTAGGTAAGTATAGCATGTAGGTATTTGCACTGAAGTGTCCAGGAAGTGGATCTCCTGTGTGGACTGGTTCAGGCTGAGTTTGATGGTGGGGTGGAAATTGTTGAAATCCAAGTGGAATTCCTCAAGGGCTTCTTTCCCAGAGGTCCGGATGATGAAGATGTCATCAATGTAGCACAAGTAGCGTAGGGGCATTAGGGGATGAGAGCTGAGGAAGCGTTGTTCTAAGTCAGCCACAAAAATGTTGGCAGACTGTGGGGCCATGCGGGTACCCATAGCAGTGCCACTGACTTGAAGGTATAAGTTGTCCCCAAATCTGAAATGGTTGTGGGTGAGGACAAAGTCACAAAGTTCAGCCATAGGGTTTGCTGTGACATTATCGGGGATACTGTTCCTGACAGCTTATAGTCCATTTTTGTGTGGAATGTTGGTGTATAGGGCTTCTACATCCATAGTGGCTAGGATGGTGTTTTCTGGAAGACCACCAATGGATTGTAGTTTCTTCAGGAAGTCAGTGGTGTCTCGAAGATAGCTGGGAGTGCTGGTAGCGTAGGGCCTGAGGAGAGAGTCTATATAGTTAGACAATCCCGTAGACTCTCTCCTCAGGTAAGGCAACTCCCAGCTTTTCATGTACTGTGTATGTGTGTGTATATATATATATATATATATATATATATATCTTCCTACTGTATTTTCCACTCCATGCATTTGATGAAGTGGGTTTTAGCCCATGAAAGCTTATGCCCAAATAAATTTGTTAGTCTCTAAGGTGCCACAAGTACTCCTCGTTGTTTTTATTTACTGGGGCATTTATTTTTTCTCCAATAATTCAATGAAGTACAATATCTACTGGAGGAAACAGAATATCAATGTTTGTTAATATTTATTGCTTTCTTCTTGAAAATGTGTTTTAAAAGCATACTTTTGTGTACAATTTACATTTTAAATAAATACTGATAGCAGATGTATTATTTGCTTTATGATATTCTGGGAGGCCAAATATGCCAGCATATACTTTACTGAGGCAAATGAGAAAACCTCTGTAGTAATCATCTGCATGGAACTAATGCTATATCTAATCCACTGCTTGAAAGACACACTAACAAATTTCTATTTTGCTAAGATATCAGTAATTAGCAAAGTCTCCTTTGGTCTTGTTCCATTTAGAATAAATAAATAAATAAATAAACTTTAGGTCTGATTCAGACTCTATTGAAGTCAATGGGATCTTGACTTCAATGGAAGAAGGAATGGGCCATTATTCATGTCCCATATTTTGGTCAAAAGACTTGGATATCATTTCAATGGATCTTTTAAAATGAACTACTAAAAAATTAAATTAGGTGCCTTCCTAGCTATGGTTCAGACCCTGCCCTCCGTTGTACAGCTAGGGAGGAAATAGGATGCAGAGTCTCCCCTTACTGTGCCCAGTGCACTGTGTAGTATCAGGATTGGGTAACTATCATGTACTCAACAAAGCACTAAGTAAGGGGCATTATGTACTGTGGTCTATGAAACACTATTCCCCCAAGGGGGAATGGTCTGCTAATTAACGGGTGGACTAGAAAGGTTATTTACCTTACAGAAACTGGAATTCTTTGAGATGTGTGGTCCCTATGTGTATTCCACTGTATACATGTACTCCATGCACCGGAGATGGGAAAATTCTTGCTAGTAGTATCTGCTGGTCCACACCTGTGTCGTCTGCCTTCTCATGCTCCAAACCGACCACCTCTGCAGATCCTTCTCTACCACAGACTGTTCTAGGAAAGGATTGGCAGCAGAGGGCAAGATAGTGGAGTTCACATAAGGACCACACATCCCAGAGAACTCCAATTACTTTAAGCAAATAACCTTTCTTTCTTCATTGAGTGATGGCCCCTGTCACAGCTCAGAGCAGTTGTACCTGTATTCCTCCTCTGTGGTTCCTGAAGTGCCAGCACTCTAGGCTCCAGGATCCTCTCTCCCTCCTGACTGAGGTTTTTCCCAAGCGGCACAGTTCCCTGCCCTACCCTGTGATATACCCAGAAAGCCAGAATGCCTAAATTGGCCAGCGTCTGTGCTTTGCGTTCTCTTCAAAGTCTATAAACAACATAACTGCTAGCACCACACAGCTCTTTCTAAGCAAGCATGTTTATTCTTAAGGTGAAAGCATTACAGAGAAAACATATTAAAAACAATAAAAGAAGCTATATGCATGCTAATAAGCTTATCAGAGATCAGCCCCCAACTCCACCAGGGGCTCTCATTGTAGTCAGTTCTTCCAAACCTTCTCTAAGGCCTGCCTTCTCCTCCTGCCCCGGTCCTATCAGAAAGAAGGTTCTGAGTCAGTTTAAAGTCAAGCTATTTATTCCATAGTCCTTTCTTTGTCTGTTGGTCTCTGGGGAATCTAGTTTGAACGAATATATGTGAGCCCCCTCCCAAACTTTTTATTTTTTTTAATGCCTTCTTTATATTTATGAATATGTTATTGGATTTTGGATCTAGTCTTGCAGCACTTGCAGAGGCAAACTTTGTCTATACAAGGACTCTGACAGAGCCTTAAGATTTCAACTTTATTGTGCCTGGGACTTCTTTATTTGGGTGTTTCAGAGAAACTGCATATTTGTGTCAAATATTCCTCTTTCTTTAGTGATTTTCATAACCAGTATTTCAGGTAGGCAAACTTTTGTTATATTTCTTCTGCTCTGTTGCTGAGAAAGATTAGGACTGTGATTATAGATAGCCTGTTAATGTTTTCATTAAATATTTTAAATTAAGGATGGGCTAATAACTACAATACTTTGCACTTTCATCTGAGGATATCAAACTACTTTGTAAATATTAAAGAGCTCTGTCAGTCTTGCAATTCTTGGCACCAGAGGCTCTTTCTCTTCAGCTCCTGACATCTAGAACAATATCCCTGTATTCTTTTGCCTCAGCAACTTTACATCTCATTTCAAATCTTATTGCAGTGGCCTGAAAATGTGCGGCCTTTTCCTTAGGCCGCACATTTTCAGATTCAAGACCATACTAAATTAGACCCTGGATGGGGACATCCCTTAACCTTTGACATATCTCCTTATGTCCACTCTGTTCCCTGCTAACAGATCAATACAGCCTAGCACATCAAACTAGCAGATATAACAGAAAATAACTTTTGACATGAAAGATCTATTTCACATAACTGCAAAAGTCTGTAGAATTTTATACTTAAAGAAAAGTCTGTCTGGTGTGCTGCCTCTTATGTAGTGTGGTAACCTTACCTTCTGTAACACTTACGTGATATTTCCCCATTCTCCAATGCTAACTCATGTAAAACATTAGAAAGCAGTTTTCAGTCTTACTAACAGTTTTATTAGATACTCCATTTTTAAAAGAATAGTTTCTGGTACTCTAATAATTTAGATTTCTACCCTTTGATAATATCTGTTGCTTACACAGACTAAATTCCCTTTGTCTCCCAGATTCAGAGAGGAGAACCATTATGTTTGATTTCCTCCAGCAACTGTACTTCTCTGGGATTCTCTGCGCTTCCACAGATTACTATTCTGTGCAGTTCTACGAAGTTACCATTTCTCACAGTAAATTTCTGCTCTCGTTAAGTCACTGCACTGGGACTCAGGAAAGTTGGGTTCCATTCCTAACTCTGCCATAGATTTCCTGTGTGATCTTGAGCAAGTCAAACAGGGCCAAATTATTAAAGTGCTCAGTGCCCAGAGAAAAGAGAGTGGTGTTCTTCTCATTTCTTTTTCAAATGCCAGGAAACTGTCAGACACCAGCATTCCATTTGCCTCTTATTTGGACTATTGCTCTACAGAGATTTTATTTTATTTTTTTTCCTGCTATTTCAATTAATCTTCTCCAAAAGGCAAGCCCCAGAATGGTGGCTAAGTTCCTAGACTTTCTGTTAAAGGGAAGGTGTGCATCTCTATAAGAAAATACTGTTGCAGAAGACAGAAGCTATGGAAAACATTGAGACCGTACAATAGAAATGGGGCGGGGGGGGGGGGGGTGAGATGGGAGAGAGGGAGGAAGAGAAGTCGTGTTCTGCGAATGACAGAATTAGACTGATCTTGGTTGATTTTGTTAAAATTGCTGCAAAATCCACTAGCATGCTGTGATAATCAGAGTCCAGGCACCTAAGGGGAGAATAGAAGGGTTAAACCCCCAAAATAAACAGTTATAGTATGCAAGCAGTTGGTTTATCATTGTACTATAACACTGTTGAGTATTATATCTTTTATCAAATCTTTTAATGTTCTGAACGCCATAGTCATTATGAGATATGTATACACATAATACTTATGAATATACATATGCATATAAAAATATAAATTGCAACTGTGGTGCAACTTTAGCATCACCTCACAACAGGGTGGTGATACAATCAGGCATGGACGATTACCTCCCAAGCCAGTTTTTTTACACAAAACCAGCTTCAGGTACCCATCCATTGTCCAGCCCAGGAAAGGACAAAGGTGGACTATTAAAATTAATGGAAAGACATTGAGACAACTGGCGATTTCCCCAGTCAAATAATTACGAGTCACCTGACCATAGTCTGAGAGAGAGGAAAAAAAGTGGTAAAGTCTTTTAAAAAGGAGGCTTGAAACTGAAGTGTTCATCCAGAAACTGAAGAAGGACAGCCTCTGGGCATCTGTATACCTCGAGACTGTTCAAAGGTAATAGATAACTTGCATTAGAAAAGGGATTTTATCTAATGTAGATGTGCAAAACCTGGTTGCCTCTTAATTTTCTGTGTAACTTGTATATGTTTGTGCTCCATTACTCTTTCATTTTTGAGTCTGTGTTTTTTCTATTAAATAAACCTTTTGTTTATTTTAACCCAAGCAGATCTCTGGTGTGCAAACTGTGTGGAGTGTGTATCCCAAAGTAAGCTGGTGTTTGGAGGGATGGTTTCATGCCTTTGGGGTTGACAGATCAGAGGGGAAAAGTCCAAGTGTCTGGTACTTAAGAACTCAGGGAGGGTGGATTTGGGGAGAAGGGACTGGAAGGGCTGTTGGTGTCACCTGGCAAGGAGTAACCAGGCTGCTGGAAACCAAGGTGAGACCTTGTGCTCGGAGGCTGGCTACTGGTATCAGGGATATGAGCCACAGCAGCACAGCATTAAGGCACTCCCAGGTTGCAGGGCAGGTCAATGACAGAACCCCTTACTGGTCTGGCTGCTGATCCCCAAAACATCACACATTCAACCCTGTGCCTCTGTGAAATCTCACTAAGTAAATGGTTCTCTATAAAGGTGCATAGCTCTGCACTATTGGATCCTGGCACAGGATCAGGGACCAAAGAAGGCAAAAATTAATGCACAGAAAAAGAACAGGTGTCTAATATCGTAGGAAGAAAGCTTGTAGTTTGGCAATGGACATTAACTTCTCCCTTTTGAATGTGTGGATATAGAGAGAGGCTAGGTAAGCATTCTAACCCATTCCTTTTTTAATATAGTCCATGGGTCAGATCTGACGTCAGCCACACTAGTATAAATTCAAAGTTAACAACTGAAATCAACAGATTTATTCTGGATTTACACTGGTGTACGTGAGAGTAAATGGTGGCCCTTTGCCACTAAGGGGTTCTCCTCTGCAAGGAACAGGTTGCTGGAAAGTTAATCATCTTGAAGCATTAGGTTTTACTGAAATAAATTAAACATTGTTATCAAAACATGACTGGATATGATTATTGTAAGAAAGCAGCCAGAAAGATCAGTGTTACAGCTGGTTTTAAAAAGTCCAGAACACTTCCATGCCTTCTCCTCCACCCTATAAGAAAAAACCCTCAAATAAACAGCCTTGCAATCATACCACAGAGGGAAGCTACCTCTATCATCACTTCTGTCCAAACACGCAAGGAAACAAATAATTCTGTTTTGTTTTAAAGAACAAGAGATGACAACTTGCTTTGAAAACATTATCAAATTACCCTATCTGAAAGGCTTTCTGTATGGGGGCATTACCACCACCATGAACCCTGTTCACACTACTCCTTTTATAACCACCCTCTCTCCTTGTGGCAGGTAAAGGCCCCACTTCAGAGAGTGTGCATCACATGTGCTGTCTTAATTTCATTCTACAGCCATTACAATAAATATTTTAAATATAAAATATGGATGGAGGAGGACGAAATGATCCCAAGTAAAAGAGACCTTGAAGCAACGATAATTAGTCATTCAAAAAAGCACCTATAACATGGAAGATGAAGTATTGAGGATGGATAAAAGTTTAAGAATGTAAAGCAATCAGTCAGACAAACCATAATACTTGATCTGGGCTGAAGCTGCTTAGGATGGTCAGAATCTTGCTTTGTGGTACGCAAGGGGAGAAGGGTTGGGTCCTTTGTCAATTACACAATGACAGCACAATAACATTGTATTGGCAATGAATATATTTTGAAATAGATGGGGGAAAAAAAGCATTTAAGCATTTTCACAATGAGATTTTTAGGCGCTTGCAGCCAGATTCTAAAGTCAGTAGATTGCAGAGAGTGTAAAGCCAGAGAAGAATTTGGCCCAAGCTAGTTTACTGTAAAAAAAAAAAAAATCAAGAAATAGTTCAAAGGGGTGGAACCCCCCCCCCCCCCCAATAACTGAGCATTTTAGATACTAGCCGATACTGGATTTGTCCAGAATTTGTAGAATAAACTATATTTTTGAAGGTGGAGTTTGAAGGATTTTCTAGTGTTTTATGACATTATCATATGTACCAGATTGTGCCCAAGGTCAAAGAAGGGAAGGCAGGGGACTGTGGAGTGGGGATGGGGCAAACAGACTACCAGGTTTTGCTTCCCACAAGGCAGGGGGGACTATCCTGGCCTGAGATGCTCCACACTGACAAGAGGCATGACTGGGTGGGACTGTGACTTGGGTCTCATCCCTTCCATACCTGCCACAGCTCGGTGCCTGTCACACATCACACGTTTTCAAACGCTAAAATAGTTACTGCTCCTGAGCAGAGTGCTAAAGTACATCACTCCTTACATCCTGAAGGCAAAGTGCCTCATGAAACTGCTGCTCAGACAGAGCACTTTCAACTGCAAACGCCAGAATCTAGTCTGATAAGATAGACGATAATACAATATGGCTCTCCTGAGGTTTCAGAGATAGTGTCCTTGCTTAGTTTGCATTGATAATAATCAACGAGAAATGGTAGGTATGTAACAGGAGCACATTAAGAGAATCACTTGGCTTTTAACAAGTGATAGAAAATGAAAATAATAAAAGCTTACATATAGTTAACATTGCTGGATAATTTTTTTCTCTCTAAAAACATTTCAAATGGCTTTTTAATTCTCAGCACCAACATGGTTGATACACATCATAATAGAATATTTGTATTTCTTTAGTACTTTTCTATCTGAGGATTTAAGAACACTTTACAAATGTTAACTGAGCCTCACAGTACCCCTTGAAATAAAGACATATTATCCCAGACAGGGAAACTGAGCCACAGAGATGTTGTGTCACACAAAGTCTGTGAGAGAGCCAGAAATAACCTTAACACCCAGACCTCTGTTTTTTGCCCCAAGACCAAACTGCTCCAGAAGCATGGACAAAGTTTACCAAGAAAAGCATTACTAAAATAACTGGCTTTAATGATCTTCCTGCTGTACATTTGTGCTTATCCAAAATAAACTGATTTTTTTTGGTCATCTTGTATGTTTCTGCGTGTGTGCATGGAATACCATACCAGCTAGTTTCCACTTTACTAAACAAGGAGATTCCTCCTTTGCTAAACAGCTCTTCCTCCTGTTTGTTCATACCAAGAGGTCAGAATCCCTTGTGGCCTTATATATAATCTGTTGCTATGGAAATGATTGTGGTGTTACAAAGGGAGGATTATGACCTCTTAGTATGAAAAAAACGTTAGGTTTCCATTACATTTCAACTAGCACTGAGAGATTTTCATTTTAACGTTGGGAGTTACCCTTCCTAAATGGATGCGGGGATAACTAGACGTGTAGCTGATAAGTATTATCCCTAGTCATTAGTGATTGTACCAATGCTTTGATTTCTAAAAGATAATGAATAACTTAATAAAGAACTGCCAATGGAAGGACTGAAGCCTTTAGCTAAATACTGAATAGCTTTCACTGCTTAGAAAGGATTTATCAATACATGATGCAAGTTGAAGAATTACCACCAAATCCTGGCAAAAAATAATATAAAACATAGCAGGGGGAAAACAAGAATAAGTGGTACAAGACTTTTAATTAATGTAAATTTTCATATTGCTTAATTTTCTTTCATTATATGTTTTGGGATTAAAGAGAGAAACAATTCATTACTTGACTGCCTATTGCAAGACATCTCTGGCCTTGACTGATAATAAGAAGGACTGAATGGTATAAAGCCTAAGGAATGAAGCTCAATCACTCCCAGCAATTACTGTGTCTTATTGATAACTTGCAGCTCTATCCTGCAAATGCCATCTCTGGAACAAAGCCTGTCACAGATCAGACTGAATCCATTAAAAAGCTTTGATTAACATGTCCCTGGGGTGTGCTGTGGAAACTTTTTACGCCAAATGACAGCCGATTGCTACTGCTTCTGAATTGTCCTCCTGAAATACTCTTGTGTTTTAATCTAGTGCACAGTTTAAATTAAAAAACAGCAATGACTTTGTGTGACCTAAATACAAGCCACTTTTAGTCATTGTGGGATTTATCAACTGCTTGCAGATTAAGTGCTCAGAGAAGCAACAATTAACTTTACTGTGGGTTAGCTAATATTAATTATATATCGCCAGTGCTTTCTTGTACTAGCTACATGTGTCCACCGAAAGGGTCATATTTAATGTGCTCAGTTTAGTGGACAAGAAGCTTTGTACTTGTCCTCCCTCGAAAACAAATGGTTTGTATTTGACAAGCATAACATCAACGATGTTGGCTTTCTTTAGTAGTAGACATTGATGTGTAAATGGATTCTGGTCCTTTTAAAGCACAAAAGCTCAATCTTTCTAGGCCTCAAATTTCAAGAGGGCAAGGAGCTGCCCCTCTACCCAGCCAATCGTCTTCCTATCATCCACTGAGAAAAGCAATCTTTATCTAGTGTGGATATTATTTTTTCTTTGTTACCCTGCAGTTTCTTGTAAGACAAATGCTGAATGGTATGTGTCAGGGCCAGCAGGGACTACATTATAAACAAAACATGGATTTCTTTATACTCCAGTAAAATACGTATTTAGAAACACAGGTAAAAGAAGTACACGCTAGAAGATCGTTCAATGTGATGTGCTAGAATCTACAAAAGAGGTATAAAATAAGGGCCTGATCCTGTTCCCACTGAAATCAATGTCAAAACTCTCACTGGCTTCAGTGGGAGCAGGACTGGGCCCCGAAGAGAATAAATTTGCAGAGCTACATTCAGCAGTTAACATTTATTAACTGGAAAATGCTTAGATGTCTCATTTTACTGAATACATCATTTGCTATTCAAATGGGTTAGTTACTGTCCATGTATGTCATATTTACATTTGATCTAAACAGCAAATATTTTACCATACTTGCATGAGGTTACTGTGGATAGCAACTGTGTAGTTAAGGCAGCAGGTGTCATTTCTTTTTATGCCTACTTTTCCACTCCCTTTTCACTTTTTCTCCAAAGAATTACATTGAGACTGGAATTTCTCAAGTGTAGTCTGCTCAAAAGTAAGCTTGTTTTTTACCTGAAATTTGGAGGACAATTAAGCAAGCCATTTTGTGGTTAAGATACTATGACTAATTCCTATTATTATTATTATTATTATTAATTATAAGTAATAATACTATGGTAGTGCGCCTGAGAACATTGCACAGGAGTAAGGGTTAGGAGGTAGGATTAAAGGAGTCAATGTGGGGTTTGCATTACCTACACATCACACAATACCTGCACCCAATAGTATGTAAAGATACAGAGCTGCTTTCTACCTCCAGGAAGCTAGTATTAATAACAAATGTATTCAATAGTACCCTAATGAGTAATACATTTGGAATGCATTGTGTAAATAGCTCATTCTGAACTATCATTTGATTGAAGATAAAACAGAGTTAGTACACACTTATTCTGCTATTGCATACAGTTTGGCAAATCGCTTTTTCTGGAAACATCATAAGAATGCTGAAATAAGCAAAGTATGAAGCACTTTATTTGTTATGGGGTATTTGAAGCCAGCTATGTTGTTATATTATAGATAAGAATGCTATATACAGCATTCTGTACAGTTAAATTGCATGATCTTATTACAATGAAATCTATATATGTATATCATTCTCAAGAACACTTAATCTTAAGTGAAATATCAGCATCCACTAACATGTGTATCGATAGTAGCTGCTAACTTTGGATTCAGATCAAAAGTTCATCTTGGGCACATCTGTCACTGGTCCCTGACAAACAGGATAGTGGCCTAGATGGACCATTGGTCTGAACTTGTATGGCAATTCTTATGTTCCTGTCTTTGTAATTTGTATATAAACATAAGGAAATTAGCTCTTCAGTATCAGGGGGTAGCCGTGTTAGTCTGTATCCACAAAAACAACAAGGAGTCTGGTGGCATCTTAAAGACTAACAGATTTATTTGGGCATAAGCTTTCATGGGTAAAAAACCTCACTTCTTCAGATGCATGGAGTGAAAGTTACAGATGCAGGCATTATATAATGACACATGAAGAGAAGGGAGTACTTCACAAATGGAGAACCAGTGTTGACAGGGCCAATTCGATCAGGGTGGATGTAGTTTACAGACTGAGTGGCTGGCTCATTACAAAAGCAGCTTTGCTTCTCCTGGAATTGACACCTCCTCATCTATTGGGAGTGGACTACATCCACCCTGATTGAATTGGCCCTGTCAACACTGGTTCTCCTCTTGTGAGGTACTCCCTTCTCTTCATGTGTCATTATATAATGCCTGCATCTGTAACTTTCACTCCATGCATCTGAAGAAGTGAGGTTTTTTACCCATGAAAGCTTATGCCCAAATAAATCTGTTAGTCTTTAAGGTGCCACCGGACTCCTTGTAGCTCTTCAATGGCAGCTAAGGAGGGGGAGTGCAAAGTCCATCCTTGTGCCCCCAGATCTTGAGGATGCTCTTTGTCAGTCTGGTCCCCTCATCCAAAGCTAGAGAAACCTGAAGAGAATGGCACAGCAGCTGGGGAGCAACAGCTATGCTCCCTTTCCGCCAGCCACACCCACTGCACCAGACAGAGGCAGGGTTGGAGGTAGAGTAGGAACTGCTAGGACTACTCTATGCTACACAAGGGTCCTCATATGCAGGGGTGATCCTGCAGTGGCTAGGCCTACTAGCTTTAAATCATAGGTGCACAGTTTCTCTGATACAGCTGAGAATCTGCCCCTATATGCAAGACTGAGGGCAGGTCTACACTGCCACTTAAGTTGATCTAACTTATGTTGCTCAGGGGTGTGAAAAAGACACTCTCCTGAGCAATGGAAGTTACAGTAACCTAAGCTCTGTCCACACTGGCGGTATGTCAGTGGGAGATGCTCTCACGCCGACATAGCTTCTGCCTCTCACAAGGTGGAGTAATTATGCCAACAGGAGAGCATTCTTCCATCAGCATACAGCATCTTCACCAGATGCACTACAGTTGCGCAGCTGTATCGGTGCAGCTGTGCTGATGTAGCGCTTCTAGTGTACACCTGCCACGATATGTGAATCAAAGCAACATATAATATAGCTCTGCCTGCCAGTGAGAAAATGGTATCTCGAACACAGCATAAAGCAGGTACTTAATTATACACGAATACAAACATTAACACAAAATAATCCCCTATACTATATTGTAATATGAAGAAGATTATCACCCTGTGAAGACAGCAACTGTCCAGGTTGTTATGGGGTAAGTGCTATTTGGGCTGAATTGAACCTTCTTAAGTGCTTTCATTTAAACAGTGCTAATTCTTTGACATTAAAAATTGCATATTTTTCCATAATTGTAAGACAACAAATGATGATCAACGCCTAGTCCCTTGCCACAAGATTTTAAATCTAATATCAAAGTCTGCAGTCTTTAAGGTCATGAAATTCTAAAAGATGAGCATGCAGATGTTGACTTTAAATGTATTTTACATACACAGACACTTGACACTATAAATCTAACAAAAGGCAGAGAAGTGAGGAAGATGCTCTGCATTTGAAGAAGAGTTTGAATAAATATGCAGGGATCGCAGAAAATAAGTGCTATAGCAATAATCGACTTGTGCTGTTTATACAAAATTTTAAAGCCATATATTTTAACACCGCTGACAATGCTATTTGTTGACTTTGCAGATTGACCACCCATGTGTGCTTGACAACAGTTGACAAAAGACTTTCTGTAAAAGGTAATTGTAGCTACAAATGCTCTTTCACTGCCTCCATTACCTTCTTTCAGCAGGTGTAGGGCTTTATTGCCTAATACTACTCTCCTTTTTAGAAGTCTGGCTCCAAGCCCTCTTTGTTTAAACCCAGATGCCAGTCTCTATTTAACTATTCAGGTTTAAAAAAAACAACAAAAAACCTAAAACAAAAACACAACCATCTGGAGTAAAACTGATAGGGAGGGCGGTTCATTTCTGTACCTTTTTTTCCTTTCAAAGGTGAAAGGATTTTTCAAATGCATTAATGACCCGTCTTAGATCTATTAGACACTTCACATTCAAAAAGGCTCTTTCAGAAGCAGATTCAAACAAGGTAACAGAAGCAAGAAGGAACATGCACAAGAGGCAAAATGGATTGGGAAATATAAATCAGCCCAATTATAATTCAAACGAAAAACAAGTAAGAAACTCTACTCTGTTGAGGAACTATTGGCCAAGCATCTGGGCTTTGCATTGATGCATAATTAAGCTTTAGGCAGCTGCAGGCTTCTACAGTGCAACAGGGCACAAGGTATCATAATGCACAGTAAGATGCATATGAATGCTTAATGCTTAAAATAATTTTTAAAATTCATCTGAAGCATTAGATAAAAAGACATCAGCAAAAATTTAACAGTATTCAAGATGTCAGTGAACAGTGACCCAGGAGTCACAGAAAACAATGAAAATGACCAGCTTTGCCTCCAACCCTGACAGATCGTTGTAGCAATATATACACTGTTGTTTTAAGTTCAGACAATGTAGTAGATTAAAGCAAGTAAGAAACATTAAACATTTTAGAGGACATTGTGTTGACAATTAAAATGACCCTTTAAAAATACATACATATGTATTGGGGTATTGTGACATGCAGACAGTAGTTTTCAAGATGATTAAATATTCAAGGAAGATAAAGTCTCTCCAGTGGTATTTTTAATATGTGCTTTGAGCCCAGTACTCCCTTGCTTATAGAAATAGATCTCTTTCTCCATTACAAATCATGTTTAGCATAAAGGCTGTGAAGACTGCACATTGTGATGTCAACCACTCACAGTCCTCTGTTAACAGTTGCTCCAGCTGTGATGATCTCATGAAACATTATTATCTCTGTGTAGAGAATCTGCCTATCTTTTTACTTTTATTTTCCTTTGAGGCTGCTTCTGTTGGGAACGAAAGACGGCTATATTGTGTCTTCTAATTGTGTTAAGCCCCCATCAAATATTGCATACTTTCTATGCTGCATGTAAACCTTTGCTGTATGTGACAGATAGTGCTGATTGCCATACTGGTTGCATATGAGAAAAAATGCTCCATTTTCAGAAGCAAAGATATTCCTCTGCAGGTTTGTGCATTTTGGTTTTAGATAGCATTCATCTATTTGACATGGGGCCAAAGTTGCTTCTTGGAAATTTTTAATATGATTAATCACGTGGATAGGAACTGTAAAATCACAGTTGCCTGAGGATAAAACTGGCACTGCCAGTTCGTACTTAATTTATAATCCTAAATAGGGGAAAACAAAACAAAAGCAAAACAGGGATTTAAAGATCTGCTTTCCTACAAAAGATGTGCAACAGAAATGCTGAGGTTTGCTGTGCATAATCCGTTGAAAATAAGATGGCATTAGCTATGTGTGAGTGAAAATAAAGTACAATTGAACACAGGGTAGGAGGATGTAAGAAAATGTAAAAACACTGAGGTGCAAATTTGGTTCTTGTTGAAAATATTGATTTTAATGGTGTCATTAAACTGTGACGTCACTCATTTTTTCCTGATATACAATTAATTGCCTATTGTATGAGAAGAACATTGCAATTAGGTGGCCTTTGTTTTCCTATTTACCCATCCTTTTTCTTCATTCCCATAGATGATGATCTATATAAAAGGCAAGTAATTAAAGGCAACAGCAGCAGAACGGGGGAGTGAAGTTCAGGTTAATTGTATTTGCACATGTGATCATTATTTTATCTGTTCTGCTATACTGGTCAATCATAATTTCTCTTTGTTTTTTTTCCATGTGGGATTTTCTGCTCCCATTAAGCAGAGCTGACCTAATTCTGCTCCCACTGATTTCACTGGGAGCAGAGTTAGGCCAATGCTGAGAACTTTTGAAAATCCTACCCTTTCTGTTCTTGAAGTTTCCAAAGAATTTAAAAATTGATTTCCCCCCTTTTTCATTATGGAGCATAAAGACCACGTTTCCTGTGTGTGTGAAAATGATTTTCACAGTATTTACACATTACTGGGCTGGAAGGGCTAGAAATGAGAACTGATGTATCTGTTACTTGCATCAGTGTAAACCATCACACTGAATCATCATTGGAATATATTTGGCACATCAAGGGTTATACCAGTATAAATCTAGAGCAACTCCATCTGGAATAAATATTGAAGCCAATGGAATTATTCCAGATTTACATTCTTGTAATTAAGATCACAATCTGGCTCGTGGTATCACCTACTGAGTAAATAGCAGGAGAATATCAGCCTGTTTTGTAGAACCAGAAGAAAGTCTTACATTTTTAGTAATCACTGATTTTGTCAGCGTCAGCATATTAAAATACAGAAAGCTAGTTAACTACAGGAATTACAGAAAAAGTTAGTTGTTTAAGCTTCTGTGTACTGATTATCTGCTGTTAATCAACATGCAGGACTCAGGATTCACAGCTGACTTTATTTCATATTATAGATGCGGCAAAAATTTTAAATGAGCTTTCTTGTTGGGAATTTGAGTCTCTAATCCACAAGGTACTTAAGCACCGGCATAACTTTAAATCCCAACAGCAGTATTTATACATGTAAAGGTACACACATATTTAAGCACTTTGCTGAATCATGGCTCTAGGTACAATTCATTTTTTGTTTTAAAGGGAATTAACAAGGCGATAAATAACCTGAATCAACAGTCACCATCTTAAATACAAGCCTGAAGTGTTAGCAATGTACCTTTGAGTAGCAAACAAAGCAAAACCACACATTCCACTTTAATATGTTCTCTGAGTTAAGATGCACAAGGCACCAAGGGTTTCTTGTTTCTTCCTCATATAGGGCCAAATTCTTACCTCATACTGCATCTGAAGGACCCCACTGAACGTTACTTAAGGGCAGAATTTGGCCACAGTTGTCCTGATGATGATTCCATTAGAGACTGTTAAAAAAGTGGACTCTTAATAGGATTTCCTACAAAGGCACAGCTTACTTATGAGCCATCCATCACAGATTATGATTAAACCCTTTATACAGCAAAGAAAGAGAGTATGATAAACTGCGTGGGGTTATAAAACAGGAACCCTGAACCTCTCTGCAAACATTCTCTTCTTTTTCCAAACTCAACTGTTTCACACATACAGTATTTGACTTGTTAGAGCTAGGAGAAGCTCTTTGTTTCTATTGACAGGTTTCAGAGTAGCAGCCGTGTTAGTCTGTATCCGCAAAAATAACGGGAGTACTTGTGGCACCTTAGAGACTAACAAATTTATTAGAGCATAAGCTTTCGTGGGCTACAACCCACTTCTTCGGATGCATATAGAGTGAACCATATATTGAGGAGATATATATACACACACATACAGAGAGCATGAACAGGTGGGAGTTGTCTTACCAACTCTGAGAGGCCAATTAAGTAAGAGAAAAAAAACTTTTGAAGTGATAATCAAGATGGCTCAGTACAGACAGTTTGATAAGAAGCAAGTGTGAAAATACTTACAAGGGGAGATAGATTCAATGTTTGTAATGGCTCAGCCATTCCCAATCCCTATTTAGCCCTGAGTTGATTGTGTCTAGTTTGCATATCAATTCCAGCTCAGCAGTCTCTCGTTGGAGTCTGTTTTTGAAGTTTTTCTGTTTTAAGATAGCCACCCGCAGGTCTGCCAAAGAATGGCCAGACAGGCAAAAGAATTAATGGACACAAATCTGACATCAGGAATCATAATACTCAAAAACCAGTGGGAGAACACTTTAACCTGTCTGGCCATTCTTTGGCAGACTTGCGGGTGGCTATCTTAAAACAGAAAAACTTCAAAAACAGACTCCAACGAGAGACTGCTGAGCTGGAATTGATATGCAAACTAGACACAATCAACTCAGGGCTAAATAGGGATTGGGAATGGCTGAGCCATTACAAACATTGAATCTATCTCCCCTTGTAAGTATTTTCACACTTGCTTCTTATCAAACTGTCTGTACTGAGCCATCTTGATTATCACTTCAAAAGTTTTTTTTCTCTTACTTAATTGGCCTCTCAGAGTTGGTAAGACAACTCCCACCTGTTCATGCTCTCTGTATGTGTGTGTATATATATCTCCTCAATATATGGTTCACTCTATATGCATCCGAAGAAGTGGGTTGTAGCCCACGAAAGCTTATGCTCTAATAAATTTGTTAGTCTCTAAGGTGCCACAAGTACTCCTGTTATTTTTGTTTCTATTGTTATTTCATTCAAAACAGGATTTTTATTTAAAAATACAACAACCCACCAACTAATATGTTAAAAATTTAAGTCATTATCCACAGCTTTCCAACCCTGCCATAACTGACATCCAAAGTAGTTGCAGTCTTGAAGAAAATTATACAAGTAGTTTTATGTGGCATACTCATATCCTTTCTATTGGCTGTGGGTACATATAAATATCAGAACACAAATCAGCCTATGTGTGAGAGACAGAGAGAGAGAGAGAGAACGTGTGTCTCTGGGTTTGAGTTGTAATGAGTTGGGTAAAAACTTATGTTTGAGTTAAAACCTTGTTCAAACTGATGTGTGAATGGGCCCTTCATTTAAGATAGTTGTAAGAGACAGTTAAGGGGACACACCTAAAATGAAGCCTAATAGAGTCTGCCCAAAAACTAGCACCATGTGGGGAGGGGTTGTGACTAGATGGGTGGGTGGGTGGGGAGAGGACTGGCAGGACAAACAGAACAGAGAAAGGGAGGCAGAGGAAAAATCCAAAAGAGCCAAGCAGTAGCCTGTGAACACAGTGTGACCCTGAGAGAGCGCTTTTGGGTCTTTTAATTAAAAAAGGCTTGGAGGCTGTAAGCAAAGAAACTGCTCCTTTTGTTCTTAGGTCTTCCTGCGTTTGGAGAAGCAGGACTTTGTACATTCCTTGTAAATAAATAAGATTGCATCAAAGAGAACACCAGACTCCATCAGTTTCTACTTCCAACTCAAACATCCCCAGGAGTTCTGAAATTTGAGTAGCTGCTTGGGCTGAAAAGGCGCAACAGAGTAGATATAGTGGAGCTTGACAAATAATTCATAACAAATAATTTACTTGAGCATTTTTTATTCTGTTTCTGTTCATGAGTAGTCCACAAATAATGAAATTCTTAAGTTTATTTCTAGTGGTCTGCTGGATACAACTGCCCTTTTGTGCTCATTTCACAAGCACACTCTTCTACTGTGTACTCTGTGGTCTTTCCTGAAGACTTTACTTTTGTTCTTTCTTGTTGCCCTTCATCTAAAATGAAATAAATTTAGAAGGAATGTGTACAGTTGCTCTTTGTGTATGGAAAATATAACAGTGGTCATGAGGACCCACAGAAGATGTTAAATTAAACCTCTCTGTAGCAGCTTTTCTTTATACTTTTGTTGCATGCTTTTCCAATGCATATTGGGTGAGATGGCCTTGTGGCACAGGTTGCTGTCCCACTGCAATCTCTCCATTTTCTCCTCACTCACCCCTTTTATGCTTTCTAGGGTGTGAAAATCCACACCACTGAGTGACACTGTTATACCAACCAATTTCCTGGTGTGTACATCTCTGTGTTGATGGGACATCTTCTTCTGTCAACATAGCTACTGCCTCTCAGGGAGGTGGAGTACCTATCCGAATGGGAGAAGCTCTCCTGTTGGCATAGTTAGCATCTTCACAAAGTGCTGTAGTGACACAGCTGTGCGGCTGCAGCACTGTAAGTGTAGACAAGCCCTGGGTGAGATTCTGCGTGGAGTCTCTCAGAGAAGCAACACAGAACTCACTCACAACCCAAGTGGCTTTTAAGTCACTTTTGCACCCTCAAGAGTCTGGACTGCTCCTGGGGGCTGGAGAGGCTGCTGGAATAATTTAGATGCCCCTAGGGGCTACTTAAGTTATGGTAGTAGTGGGAGTAAAAGTTGGGAAACTGAGTCACAAGCCAACCCAATTTAGGATTAATCAATTTTCGCCTTTATTTATAGATTTCATACAGAATTATCATCATATATAGTGTCTGGACATACATTTATGCTAGACAAATAAAAACAAAAGATAAAATTGGTTACCACATTCTGGGGCACCTTCTGTGATAGTCGTCGCCTTCTCTGATGTCATGGTCTGTTCCTTCGGTTCCTTCCTTCAGTTTCTGGTCTGGTGTTTCTCCCGTTTGGGCCTATGTTCACTTAGGTCTTTTATACATTCTATATTGCAGATTACTTAACCTTTATCCAATTAGCTTTTAACACAACCCTTTCGGTTTTAGATAACCCATACGTTACACATGCACAATCTTCAGTTACCAAGGTACTGTATTTTTCCTGCTCGGTTTTCTAGGTCAAGTTGTTCAGGGTAACCCTGTTCCTGAGCCTTCCCAGAAAAGGTTGGTTTTTTCCCCCCCAATTTATCATTACAGGTTTGTGTGTTTTCACCTCCAAACTTCCAGCTCAATATGTTACCTTTGTTCTGTCAGCAATAATGTCATTTTAAGCAGATTATCAATTCCATGTAAAAGAAGAATTGACAAAACCACATTTATGCCAGCAAGGCCTTGGTCTAAGTGTTACCTCTGCTGTACTCATTCACTATCCATAATTATAAATAATTAAAAGTATCATGAAAGCTCTTCATCTTACCATTAACAATTGTTCATTTTATATTTCAATGTTATAAGTTAGTATATGTATGTTATTCTGTGCTACCCTTTTAGTCTATTAGAAGGCAAGAATGGGGAGGGAGTTATGGAAAACATGATGATTCTTTAATGTCAACATTTCTTATCTTCTTTAAATATGGATTTTTCATTCAAAGTGCGGTTGTGTTTGTGAATCATTACAAAGAAACTTCATTAGAAATTTTCCTGTGAATGCATTTTGAGGAGTGCCTTAATTTTATGACTTTGCTATTTAATTGCTTTTAATGTATCCCAACAGTAGACTCCCAGAGCTGCTCTACGGGATGCAGCACTACTCAGAATCTCCACAGTGCTGTGTGCAGTGTCCTTCCCACCACCCCCTGGCACACCCCTGCCAGAGCTTGTAAGTGGATTCTTGGGAGGCAGTCATACGGCTGTCTGCTGCAGTTCCTGAGCTGGAGTATTCCTCTGACAGCTGAATATGGAACTGTTAGATTCCCTTTAAACCATTGCAGCCCTTATGACTGGTGTAAAGGGGCAGAGCATGGTTGAGGATCTCACTCTCTCTGCAGGGCCTTTCGGCTGTCACTCTTCTCAAACATAGGGCTTGCCTTCACTGAAAAAAAACTTTACAATCACAATAAAACATGATGATAAAGAACTGAGTTAGCTGACATGATGTTAACCACAACTGACTAGCCAGTGAAGAACAGGGCAAATCACATTCAGCATCATGTCAACCAACTTTGACTGAATTTATGGTGAAGAGACGTGTGATCGTGATGGTGCTTCCATTTATGTGTGGTAGACACTTAGAGCTTGTCTACACTACGCAGCTTTTAGCGACAAGGCTGTGTCAACAAAATACTTCTGCCGATAAAATACTTCCAGCCCCGCAAGCAGCATTAGCTTTGTCAGCAGGAGAGCGCTCCTGCCGACAAAGCCGTGTTCACACTGCCACTTGCATCGGCAAAACTTTTGTCTTTCGCAGGGGAGCTTTTTTAAGTACTCGTGAAAGACAAAAGTTTTGTTGACAACGTCGCAGTGTAGACAAGCCCCTAGTTGGTCAGTGCATGGAGAATTTTGCACCTTCTTTCTTTCTTTCTTTCTTTCTCTTTCTTTCTTTCCTTCCTATACATGGAACAAATTAATTGGGCCCACTATATGGAGCTGAGATTTACAGTAGGAAAGCTATTGCTCCATGATGAGAGAGAGGGAGAAAGTGCATTATAGATTTTTTCCTCAGTAAAGTATTATACAATCACCATGGGTCAAAGAATTGTAATGAATCTAACATTCTGTTTTAGAACAAAGTAAGTTATTGTTTTAGGCCATTTTTAAGAATTGAGAAACAAAGAAAAAACATATGTTTCTGAATGAACCATATGGAATATTGCTTTCGGTAGGAACAATGTTCAAAAGGTTAATGAATTTGCAAACTAGGCTCTCTTTTCATTTGCTACTGCAATGCAAAAGATGAATGAATGGATTTTAAACGATTACTAACCAAAAAAATTAGGGTAGAAACCAATATTGATCTAATTCAATATCTCAGAAAGCTGAACTATTACAACCACCGATCTCATTAGGAGAGATTAAAGACTGAACACAACGACATTGTAAAAGATGTGATTTTAATATGTTTGATCATATCAGAGCCACAGCCTTTAACAACATCATAACTTTATCATGGGACCTCATCTGTTTCTCCCCAACCCCCTGAAGGTAATCTAATTTTTTTTGGACCAGTTCCCATATCCTGGATTATGACATAATTTTCCATGAGTTAAGTTGATATACCATGCTGAAATACTGCTATTCTGGACTGACACATAATGACACATTAAAGGTGACATGACTCCCTTCTTGTGACAGATTCCAGATTTAAGAAATTTATTCCAGCCTTATTTTGAGCTCAATTTCTGATATCAAGAATTGTAATCTTGGATTTAGGCCAGAACCATACACTCTTTGTTATAGATTAAAATAAAGTTGTAGGTATTTCCTCTTGTAATGGTCATTTCCATCAAAATATTCCAAAACCTATTATGAATAAGAGTCATAAATGTGTCCTTAAATTAAAAAACTGTTCCAAAAGATGAAAAATTAATAAACGAATATGCAAATTTTGTCTGATCAAGCAACAGTGTCATTAGCTCCTGGATGGTGGATCTAAGTGAAAAAGACTGCCTGAAAATACTGCTGCCTGGAAACAATAGTTTCTAGTAAATACAGCCTTGATGTTATGTTAAGAAGGAGCCAGCCATACTCTCTCTGATACACATGCACAGCTAACGTTAATGGGAGTTGGGCATGCATACTTGAGGGTCACATTTAGTGTATAGTGTCATGCCCTTCCCAGCCTTTATTTGCCAAGTTCAAGAAAGCTTCCACCAAATCCTTCTGTCATTATTGCAATTAGTCTTGTAGGAGCTGACTGGCACTCAGATAAGGATAGTGTTAAAAGGATCTTTGCCATTAAGTGACCTGAAAATTGGGGATTCGTAAGAATTAAAATCTAGATTTTTCTTTTCTTTTCTTTTGCCTCAAGTATTCAGATTCAGTTTTGTTCTGAAAATTGACTATAAAACATTATCAGGAATGGACTAAGTCATAGGCACTATATACCAATGCCTAGGATCCCAGATCCCGGAGCCACATAATGAAATCAGAATCTCAGCTGCCATTTTAAAAAAATGAAATTATGTTTCTAGACTTCATATACTTTCATTAAAGATCCAGTGGCATTGTGACAACAGAAGGGTATCTCACTACATGTGGCATTGTGACAACAGAAGGGTATCTCACTACATGCCTTATTTGCTTTGTACAAATATACTGAAAATTACAATGATGGAAGTTATTTGGGTACCTCAGACTCCCATTGCCACAACAGATGTAAAAAGAGGGTTAACCGCAAAGGGCCAAATTCATTCGTGATGTAATGCACTGAAGTCATTCTCTAATATTATGCAGGGATTAATGTAACCCATTGTGATTACAACAGTGAGAATTTGCTATTGGGATTTATCTTTAGTCTGCATATAGACACAGTAAGAGTCATCTTTGTTTCTGGAAAGCAATTCCTGTCTTAAGAAAGGAAACAAGCTTATATGGATGATCAGAAATCATCTTTCCTTGTCACAGAAAATAATAAAGCCTTAGATTTCACTGAATATCAATGAAAATGATTTGTAAGAGGCCCCAGGCCCAAAAAGAACGAACTACAGTTAAACTCAGTCTGAACAGTAGAGCAGAATGTTAGAAAAAAATCAATAGTAATGTTTTAAAAGCAGCAGGTCACAATAAAGACAATAAGAGATTGTAACTCTAACTTCAGAAAGCTGAATCTGAATTGCACAGCCAAAAACAAATGAATTGGGATAACAAGCTTTTTAATTGGTTCTTGGTTTTTATTTTCACTTACTGTCAAATATCCAGTCCCTGCTTTTACTGAAACTTGGTTAAACCACAGTGTTCTCCTAAGTAAATATTTAATTCCTGTCAGGAGGTTTAACCAAGGCTAGTGGGATTAACCTAAGAAAATGTCCACCATTGGAGTTATTATTACAATTAGACCTGTTCATGTCAGAGTTGCAGGTTTCTATTAGATAGTTCTACCAAAGCTTCTGAGATTAATGCAAAAGAAATGCCCAAATTTAAGGTCATTATTGCAATTAGACTTGTTCATGTCAATGTTTCATGGTTTTATTAGAGAATGATTAATGTTTTTAGTTTGGAGCAGGGAGTTTATTGTCAGCTCTAGGCCACATGTCATCAAATCAGAATTTAGCGGTAATGTAATAATATTCACCTCATTGTTGCAATCAGCTATGCTGTAGCAATTCTTATCACCCTAAAATATGGAAAGGAGTAAGTTTCCAATAAAACCAAGCTCTGGTTTCCCATCTTGCCAAAATATGTGAACTAACAAGCATTATCACCCATGCACGTCAAGTGCAAATGAAGCAATAACATATGGAGTTCAGAATGAACATACATAGCTGAATTAAGCAATCAACTCACTCATCTAAAGAGATAAAGTAACAGAAAAATGGATTTTAAAAAACTTGCATTTTATAAGACACTATGGACCCAATCACAAATTACACATATCCAAATGGTGAAGGGAGAATGGGTGTAACCAGCTCCAGAAGGATCATCTCAGTACAAGGAGGTTCCCCAGCAGCCTATGGGCAGTATAGTACCTCCCAAACCCATTGCAATATAGACAATGTGGCCAGAGCAAATGGGATGCAATTGTGGTTTCCCTTAGGCCCTGTCAGCCCCAGCTGCTAGTTAGGCTCTTGGGGACTCTAACATCTCCTTCAGGCCATTCTAACTTATGTCTAAACCAGAAAAAAGAATCAAAGGACCAAAAGAATGCCACTATGGCTAAACAGCAGAGCAATGGAGGCAAAAAGGCATCCTTTAAAATTTGGAAGTCAAAACCTAGTGAGGATAATAGGAAAGAGCACAAACTCTGGCAGGTTATACTAAGTATAATAAGGCTTGCCAAGAAAGAATTTGAGAAGCAACTTGATAAAGATGCAAAAAACTAACAGTAAGAATTTTTTAAGTACATCAGAAGCAGGATGCAAAAAACTAACAGTAAGAATTTTTTTAAGTACATCAGAAGCAGGATGCTCAGAAGAGGCACTGAGGACATTAGATGACCAAGGAAGCACTCAAGGAAGACAAGGACATTGCAGAGAAACTAAATAAATTCTTTGCATCAGTCTTCACTGCAGGGAATGAAGGAGAGATATCCACATCTTTTTTTGTATGACAAATCTGAAGTACTGTTCCACACCAATGTTTCAATAGAAGAGATTTTAGAACACATTGATATATTAAACAGTAATAAGTCACCTAAGATGGTATTCACCGAAGAGTTCCAAAGGAACTCAAATATGAATTTGCAGAACTTCTAACTATAGTATGTAACCTATGACTGATATCAGCCTCTGCACAAGATAACTGAAAAGTAGCTTAAGTAATGTCAATTTCTTCAAAGGTTTCCAGAGGCAATCTTGGCAATTACAGGCCTGTAAGCCTAACTTCAGTACCAGGCAAACTGGTTGAACGTATAGTGAAGAATAGAATTGTCAGACAGATAGATAAACACGATTTGTTGGGGAAGAGTCAACAAGGCTTTTGAAAAGTGAACTTATGCTTCACCAGTCTATTAGGATTCTTTGAGGGTGTCAACAAGCATGAAGATAAGGGTGATCCAGTCACTATAATTGTGGCATTACCCAGGGTACAATCTGGACTGTTGGACAGCTGTGTCCCCTCAATTCTCCAACCTGGGGTGCCTTTTACACTGCTTTGCCATGAGAGCAACCACTCCTGGCCTGCTCACACACCGCCTCTAGCATGTAAATTACTCCCAGCTGAGTTATATGAATGATTTTAACCAACAACTCCTGAATTATATTGCAGAGTCACACCAGCAAATTCCCAGTCCCAGATTTGTCCCCAGAAATGTGCATCTTGTACTGCCCAGTACCCTTCTGGACAACACAAGCTTACAGAAAGTCCATCATTTCATTAAGAGAAAGTGATATCCACAAATCTTATCTTAAATGAAGCTTACCGAACACTTCAATCCAGACACACACTGGTTTAGATAAAGCAATAGAACAAGTTTATTAATGACAGAAAGAGAGATTTTAAGTGATTACAAATAATGAGGCATAAAAGTCAGAATTGGTTACAAAGAAATAAAAGGTAAAATGCAAAGTAATACCTAACTTAACAAGCTAAGTAAATTCAAAATGAAATCCTGACCCTTTCTCACCACATGCTTACAGCAGTCTGGCTGGATACCATCAGATAAGGCCCTCCCCCAATTCAATGATGCTTTCTTTGTCTTTCAAACATTGTTGATGCTGTGAGTATAGATAAGGGGAGAGAGGTGATTTGGGGCCTCTGTTCCTCATTTTTATCTTTTCCTCCTCTTTTAGAATCATCTTCAGCTGGGGTTCATACGACTGCCAGTCTGTTTACATGGGAATCTCCAGCTGTTCCATTACCAAGATGTAAATTTCTTGCTCACACCCCTCTTCCTGACAAAGAATGGCTGCTTAATCAGATGATAGATCATTTGATCATGTTGAGACCTGGCTGAGGTTCTGGCCAGCCTTTTGTCTCTGGAGAACTGGTTTGAAGCTGTTTCCCTAGACTTGGAACTTGTCTTATACAGTAGAATTTTATAACTTCAGATATCATGTGACCACTCATATTTTAGCAGGACAATGATGTTCAGCAGATTATGAGTTTTCAAATGATACCTCACAAGGCGTACTTTGTAAAAATTTATCAGAATCTTGTCAAAAGGGTGAACATAAGGGTACAGACTGTCACAATAGTGTACTTGGTTTTTCAGAAAGCCTTTGACAAAATCCCTCATCAATGGCTCTTAAGCAAAACTAAATAGTCATAGGATAAGAGATAAGGTCCTCTCATGGATCAGTAACTGGTTAAAAGATAGGAAACAAGGGGCCAGAATAAATGTTCAGTTTCACAATTGAGAGAGGTAAATAGTGGGTTCCCCCAAGATCTGTACTGGAGGGCTGTGCTGTTCAACATATTCATTAAAGGTCTAGAAAAGAGAGTGAACAGATGTGTGGCAAAGTTTGCAGATGATACACAATTATTCAAGATAGTTACATACAAAGCTGATTATGAAGAGTAATGGGGATCTCACTAAACTGGGTGACTGGGCAACAAAATGACAGATGAAATTCAACAGTGATAAGTGCAAAGTAATGCATATTGGAAAACATAATCCCAACTACACATATGTAATGGCGGGTTCTAAATTAGCTGTTACCACTCAAGAAAGAACTTGGAGTCATTCTGGATAATTCTCTCAAAATTTCAGTTCAGTGAGCAGCAGTGGTCAAAAAGGCAAATAGAATGTTAGGAACTGTTAGGAAAGGGCTAGAAATAAGACAGAAAATATAATGCCACTATATAAATCCATGGTGCCCCCCCACCTTAAATAATGTATCCCACTCAAAAAGGATATAGTGGAACTGGAAAAGGTTCAGAGAAGGACAAAAAGATGATAAAGGGTATGGAACAGCTTCAATACAAGGAGAGATTAGGGTTTTTCTGCTTAGAAAAGAGACAGTTAAGGGCAAAATGATAGAGGTCTATAAAATCAAGAATGGTTTGTATATAGTGAACAGAGAAGCGTTATTTTTCCTTTCCCACAATACAAAAACTAGAAGTCATCCAATGACATTAATATCTCAGGTTTAATACAAACAAGAGGAAGTATTTTTTCCACAAAATGCACAACTAACCTGTGGAACTGTTTGCTATGTGATTTTGTGATGGCCAAAAGCACAACTGGGTTCAAAAAAGAACTAGATAATTTCATGAAGGATAGATCCATCAATGGCTATTTGTCAAGATGGTGAGGGATACAACACTATGTAATGGGTAACCCTAAACCTCCAATTGACAGAAGACAGGAGGAGATGAGGATGGAACTTTCCAAAATTGCCCTGTTCAGTACACTCTCTCTCATCCTCTTGTACCAGACACTGTCAGAGACAGGATAGTGGGCAAGATGGACCACTGGTGTGATCCAGTATGGCAGTTCTTATATTCTTATGTCTAGGAATGAGCCCTACACATATTTGCACAGAATTTTATTTGCACAGAATTTAGCACCCTCTCCCCACCCCATTCCCAAGTGTCCCTAGCCATCATCAAAGAGTTAGGAAGGAATTATGCCTCTTTTTCAGATGGGTAAAATGAGGCACAGTGTAATGAAATAACTGTCCAAGGTCAAACTACAAATAGGTGGAATAGCTGGTAACAGAGCCCTGATTACACTGATCACTTCATATGTATTTCTGTACTGTACAGGGCTGAGCCAAAGCTCTGAGTCCAGGTCTTCTGTTCTAATATTCACTCTTGCATTTAGGCAAAAGTAGACGAAACCAAATAATATTTCCAAAAAATTGCTTATTCAAGGTTTTTACAATAATCCAAACATTTTATCACTAATGCAAATTTTATAGATTCTATTATATTTTTATTCTGCATGTATCATGGTAAATTAATTGTTTCTCCTTCTACCAGTGGACAGAAACAAAATAATAGCTGCATAATTGTAACAACATAATTGAAAAGAGATAATATATTACAAGGGTATTCTCAGTTAGGGACTGAAAATGTGAAGGACTGAGGTAACAATCTATACAGTTATGAAACAAAAGATATATGGGTGAAATCCTGACCCTAATGAAGTAAATGGGAGTTTTGCCATTGATATTAGTAGAATGAGGATTTCACCTTATAGGTAGGTTTTGTTATGTACTTAAGCAAATGAGATTCCTACTTTAAACCTTCAATATAGATCCAAAACATAAACGTATTACACAACAACCACATTTTCTGTTATGTACTATTCTTTGCCTAAAATATGGTAAACAGTACATTTTGAAAGGATCATTCCATACTTTTGGAGCACTACTGTGAGGCATGAGGCTGATTTGGGTTCAACACCTTGAGAAATGCGTCCTGAAACACACAGCTTGGACTGTCATACTGATCGTTTAAAATGGGAGTTACACAAAGAGAAAATTGGAACAAACGATCGTACTCATGTCACAGTCAAGGACTGTTGCCATGGACTGCCAGTCAGACAGCTCCAGTGTGTTCTGAATTCTAAAGCCATTTTGTAATGATAATTAATTACTTGCTATCACTTCGTTTCTGAAAGCCTTTGCAAAGTACTGTTTTGGTCATGCAACACAATGGATAAGTGATGATGTGCCAGGTTACATCAAGTCACATGAAATCACATGATGGGACATAATTTGGCATGGTTTGATGTAATGAAATTCACACAGTGCACAGTGTGTTATACAATAAAGAGATGAAGATGACTTTCTTCAAAAAAAGAAGAAGAGTCCTCTGGTATAGGTTTGATTTTTAAAAACAGCCTTCCATTCATGCTTGCCAATAATTGTAGGTGCAGCTTTGCTGGTGCAATTATAAATACACTGTCAACTTTAAAATGCTGTGAAAAGTCAAATTCCTTTACCCATGACACTAACAACACTTTAGATTATTAAAAGTGAAAGAATTTTAAAAATTAAATTTACTTGACACAGAATGGGCAATCCCAAGTCATGAGGCAAACACCCTGCAAAAAATATAAGAGGCTTACAATCATGACATTTTTAGAAAAATAATATTTTTTTCTATCTGCCTTCCAGTTTTTAACCTTTAGAGAGAAGCCACCTGCTCTACAAGTCCGTGGCGAGTATTTCAGGTTCAAAATTCAATATTAAATGCAGATTCCAAAATGTCATCTGGCTCTTGCAGGGGCATTCCATTTACCATCTCCTAACCTGTGGAATACCGGATCTGCTATTCTATCCTTCTCCATCCCCTTCTTCCTCAGTCAGTTGCACCTCCCCCTTCAGTCTCCCTCACATTCTCCGTTCCATTTAATCTCCTATCCCCCACATTCCCCTGAACCACTTCACTCTCTTTCCCTGCACCCCATACTCCTGTACATGCCTGTCTCTCCTCTGAACCTCACATTCTCTTGACCCACTAATCCCCTGATCTTCAGTCTCTCACAGGTACATCACACTCTGCTCCCTGAGTCTCTCAGACCCTCTAGCACTTCCCTTTCCCCTCTGCTCTCCTGAACCACCTGTATCATGACCCCCACATTCTCCTGCATTCCTCTTCATTCTCTTTTTGATCTTCATATTCCCCTGCATTTCTTCAAGCTCTTTTCTCTGCCTTAGATTCCCCTTCTCCTTATAGTGCCCTCTCTAGAAACCATTGAGTGTAACCACAGAGCAGCAGACAGTGGTGCCAGCTACTGGACTGGCAATGCCAGTATTGCCAGTCATCGAGATTTTATTCTGAGACTCATGATATTTGATGTTTTATAGCTCCTGGAAACAGTTGATTGCATGAGAATCAGCTTTCATTTTTTAAGAAAATGCATCCTTCTAGACCCCAGAGAACAGAAAATAAAGCTTGAAAATGTGAATCAAGTGTACAATGGAGGCTCCAAACCCAGAAGGCAAATAAAAATGACCCCAAATTACTATTTTTTATCTGATGATTTTTAAACCAATCTCATGGGTTTTTTGGGCTTGAATCATGATTTTTTGGGTTGGGGCAATACTGTAATGCCTACTGCAGCTTACAGAGACAGCTCGATTAGAAACTTCTGGAACCTAATGGTTGGCTATCAAGGGATCTGAGGCTGCAGTATTTCTCCAATATTTTACCTCTGTTGCAGTAGAGACAGATTGCTAGAGCTCTCTGCCTTGCTTGGGGCCTATTTGGGCTTCTTCTTTAAGGAAGTTTGATTCTTCTAGGTCTCTTCCCTCATTCTTGGTATAGTTTGACCAATCTCCCCTTCCTCCCTTCCTGGTGACTGCTCAGCAGAAGTCTTGGGAGCAGGTAGGGTCAGAGGATTCATCAGTAACCTCTTCCACAACTGGTAGGAAAACAGTTCCAGGCACCTGTATGGCTTTCCACCTCCTTAAGAGCTTCTAGTCCTGATCAACATCTCCAGGGACCCAATTAAACTAATTTAGCAATTACTGAAATTCATGGGTAGAGAAGTTTATTTTAAATGGAGCCTGTTGCACAGGATAACACTCTCTCTGTGTGTGAAACCATGAGGGGGAATGAATCCCTTCCAGATATGGTGACTTTCCCAGAACAGTTCTGCAATCTCTGAAGTCTTGTCTATGCAAGAAAGTTTTACCAGTTATATTGGGATAGTGATACTAGTATAGTTAAACCAATTTAGGGCATGTCTACATTTGCCATTTAAAGCATAAAACAATCCCTTTTTTGCGTAAAAAACGCGGGAGCGTCTATACTTGCCAATGACTTTTTGCGGTGAAACTCAGAAGTTTCACCACAAACAGAAAACCACCTCCAAGACAGGCGGAAAATCTTACCGGTGATACTTTTGCGCTGATGTGCAAGTGACAACATGGTCTTCCTGTTTACACAGCTTTTAGCCTCCGGAGGATATCGCACAGTGCATAGGTGACCACTCTGGCCAGCAGCTCTGCTGCTCTGACGCCAGGTAAACAGACATCCACCCCTCCCCCTGTAAAGTCCTGGGAACTTTGAAACTCCCCTTCCTGTTTTCTTGGCAAGTGCTCACTTATCTGGCCAGGTGACAATGCCTGCTCCATGGAGCAAACGATCCCTTGCTTGGAGCAATGCTGAGCTAATCAGTGTTTGGGGAGAGGAGGCTGTGCAGGGACCCAGGATGCCCCATAATCACACACCTCCTTCCCACAAGACTTATCCTCAAAATGGAGAGAGCTGCACTGTGGGATAGCTGCCCTCAGTGCCCTGCTCTCATCGGTGGTGGAAGTGCTGCAAATGTGAACACGATCTGACGCCTGTGGAAGTAAGTGGGAACACAAACCAGGGCTTTTCTTTTACCGGTTCCCTATCTCCGGTGAAACTGACAGAGTAAAAACTCTGCAAGTGTAGACATAACCTAAGTTATACCAGTGTAAACCCTGATCTGGACACTCCTATTCAAGCATGAGTGGCTTTTTTGGTTTAACTTTAATTCCGTCCTGAGCAATATGAGCTATACTGGAAAAAGGCCTTCTTACATCAGATTAGAGAATCCACATAGGTCGTTGGAGTATATCGTTATACATATGTCAGTTTGAATTCATAGCTGAGTTTATATCAGTATAATTGTCTTGTGTATACAAGCCTTGAGATGGTGGAGCCAAACTCAACAAACTCAACACCTTCCAGGGACATCTCCATGAAGCTCTCCTGGAGGTACTCCAAAAGCCTTGCCACAAGGTTTCTGGGCAGTGCAGCCTTATTCCGTCCTCCATGGTAGGACACTTGACCACGCCATGCTTGCAGCAAGTAATCTGGTATCATTGCCTGACAAAGCCTGGCAGCGTATGGTCCCGGTGTTTGCTGGCATTCAAGCAACATCCGTTCTTTATCTCGCTGTGTAATCCTCAGGAGAGTGATATCGCTCATGGTAACCTGGTTGAAATATGGGAACTTAATTAAGGGGACAGAGGTGGCCGTTCCTACTGGGCTGTTTGCCTGTGGCTGAAAAGAAATCCTTCCCTGCAGTTAGCCAAGCACGGGGGGGGGGGGGAATTGGCCCTGAGCTTTTCGCGTTTGGCTAGCAGGGATCTTCCCTGTTACCAGCCACGCGGTCGGGGGAGAGGTACATTGATCATCCCAGGGAATTCATGGCAGGAGGGGGGGGGGCGGGGGGGGTTAGTTTGGTTTCTGCAGGGATCTTCCCTGATACCTGCCACGCGGTGGGGGGAGGGATAAAGCGATCATCCCAGAGAACTGGATGGTGGGGGGGTTAGTTTGTTTTCTGCTGCTGAAGGTTAACAGGAAAACCGCAGCAGTCAACAGGCTTTGCTTGGTATGTGGGAAAGGAGGGCGCAGAAGCCGAAAGACAATGGCTTACCATGGCTGCCTGCAAGCTGAATTCTGTTGCCCGGACCTGCGTCTGTGATCTCTAACACCAAAGCCACAGGCACTCAATATTAAGATGGAAAATGCGACCTTGTACTGAAATCACATGTGCTATGTAATGTGAATAGTGTTTTTCACCATGAAAGAGTATAAGCATTGTTCTGTAAAATGTATCAGTTTAAAAACTTCTCTCCTTTCTTTCAACCCTCCCTCCAGCAGCTGCACATTTTTCAAGCCTCCCTCCTCCGTCCCGAAGGCTATCTCAGATAAGGCGGCGTAGAAAGAGGACGCGAGACGACATGTTCACAGAAATAATGGAATCCACCCGCAATGAAAGAGCTCATTTGAATGAGTGGAAGGACACTGTATCTAAATTTAGGAAAGATGCCAGTGAACATGAGGTCTTGAGGGACGCTCGAGATGAGAGGTGGCAGGCTGCAACGCTGGGGCTGCTGCGTGAGCAAACGGACATGCTCCGGCGTCTGGTGGAGTTTCAGGAACGGCAGCAGGATGACAGAGTGCCGCTACAGCCGCTGTATAACCTCCCTCCCCCCTCACCATGTTCCATATCCCCCTCACCCAGACGTGTAAGAACGCGGGGGGGGGGAGGCTCCGTGTACCCTCCCACTCCACCCCAGTGGACAGCCCAACCAAAAGGCTGTCATTATATTGAATTTGTTCAGTGGCCTTTTACTTCCCTCCTACCTTCCTCCCAAACCTCACCCAGATTACCTTCTTCGTTCTCTCCCTATGCTTATAATCACTTAATAAAGAAGACATGATTTTTAAACGATAGTGACTTTATTTCCTTTGAAAGAAAGCTGGGGGAAGGGGGAGGGTGGGTTGCTTACAGAGAATGAATGAGTCAATAAAGGGGGCTGGTTTTCATGAAGGGAGAAACAAACATAAATTTCACACTGTAGCCTGGCCAGTCATGAAACTGGTTTTCAAAGCTTCTCTGATGCACAGCGCTTCCTGGTGTGTTCTTCTAATCGCCCTGGTGTCTGGCTGCGCGTAATCAGCAGCCAGGCGATTTGCCTCAGCCTCCCACCCTGCCATAAAGGTCTCCCCCTTACTTTCACAGAGATTGTGGAGCACACAGCAAGCAGAAATAACAATGGGGAGATTTCTTTGGCTGAGGTCAGAGCGAGTTAGTAGCGATCGCCAGCGACCTTTTAAACGGCCAAATGCACATTCAACCACCATTCTGCACTTGCTCAGCCTGTAGTTAAACTGGCTGTCTCCTGACTCCTGTCCAGGCTGCCTGTGTATGGCTTCATGAGCCATGGCATTAAGGGGTAGGCTGGGTCCCCAAGAATAACTATTGGCATTTCAACATCCCCAACGGTTATTTTCTGGTCCGGGAAGTAAGTCCCTTGCTGCAGCCCTTTAAACAGAGTAGTGTTCCTGAAGATGCGAGCATCATGAACCCTTCCCGGCCAGCCCGCGTTGATGTTGGTGAAACGTCCCTTGTGATCCACAAGTGCTTGCAGCACCATTGAAAAGTACCCCTTGCGGTTTATGTACTGGGTACCCTGGTGCTCCGGTGCCAAGATAGGGATGTGGGTTCCATCTATCGCCCCACCACAGTTAGGGAATCCCATTGCAGCAAAGCCATCCACTATGACCTGCACATCTCCCAGAGTCACTAGCTTGTGTAGCAGCACCTCAGTGATTGCTTTGGCTACTTGCATCACAGCAGCCCCCACAGTAGATTTGCCCACTCCAAATTGATTCCCGACTGACCGGTAGCTGTCTGGCGTTGCAAGCTTCCACAGGGCTATTGCCACTCGCTTCTCAACTGTGAGGGCTGCTCTCATCCTGGTATTCTGGCGCTTCAGGGCAGGGGAAAGCAAGTCACAAAGTTCCATGAAAGTGCCCTTACGCATGCGAAAGTTCCGCAGCCACTGGGAATCGTCCCACACCTGCAACACTATGCGGTCCCACCAGTCTGTGCTTGTTTCCCGGGCCCAGAATCGGCGTTCCATGCCTATAACCTGCCCCATTAACAGCATGATCTCCAAAGCACCGGGTCCCGCGGTTCGATAGAATTCCATGTCTATATCCTCATCACTCTCGTCGCCGCGCTGCTGTAGCCTGTTCCTCGCCGCCTGGTTTTCCAGGTTCTTGTTCAGCATAAACTGCACGATAAGGCGCAAGGTATTTACAATGTTCATGACTGCTGTCTTGAGCTGAGCGGGCTCCATGCTTGCCGTGGTATGGCGTCTGCACTGTTCACCCAGGAAAAAGGCGCGAAACGGTTGTCTGCCGTTGCTTCCTGGAGAGGGGGGAGGATATACCCAGAACCACCCACGACAATGTTTTTGGCCCCATCATGCATTGGGATCTCAACCCAGAATTCCAATGGGCGGAGGAGACTGCGGGAACTATGGGATAGCTATGGGATAGCTACCCACAGTGCAATGCTCCAGAAATCGACGCTAGCCCCGGTACATGGACGCACACCGCCGAATTAATGTGCTTAGTGTGGCCGCATACAATCGAATTTATACAATCTGTTTCCCAAATTCGAATTATATAAATTCGGATTAATCCCGTAGTGTAGACATACCCTTAGGGGAAACCATTAACAAAGATGTTCCTCACAAGGATAACAATGGATTGCCAAAGTAAGTTTCCAAGAAACAAAGAAAGAGCTGAGCTCAATGAGCAACACATTGCAGAAATCCACTCTTTACATCACATCCAATTCTGTCCTTCTTCAAAGTGATAATTGAACAGCAGTTGTGTGTATAAATAATTAATGGATGTGGTTGGGAGGAGGCACAACCATTTTATGAGGAGCAAAATTCTCCAGATTCTTTGCTCTGGTCAGAACAAGGGTAGATCCTAGTCTTAGCAATTTATATCAACAGCAAAGTAATAAGAAAGAACAAAATAGTCCAGGATTTTTTATTAATGTGTAGAAGCATTTCTATTGATCGTAGGTTTTATAAAAGCTTGATCTTATTTTAAAAATATTGGAAGCAAATTTAAATTAATTATGTACCCTTAATTGTGGGTGTGAAAAGGGAGTCTGGTTTTAAAACTCAAGCAGTTAATATTCCTGTCCTCATTAAGGCAATTTGTCCTGCCGAAGCAGTTAATACATCTCTGCAAAAAGAAAAAAAATCAAAGAGAAATTAATACTGACAAACTGACATCTGTCAAATTTAATTTCCAGTAATAAGGATCTCCTCCCTCTGGGAATATTTTTAGCCCTATTATTTCTCTTTTGGGACATTTAATCTTTTTCTTTCACTTCCTGAACATTTCACAGATGAGATTGGTTAATACTGGTTACATCTAAAAATAGAACCACATTTTACTGTGCAAATACAGAACTTAGAAGGAAAAAAATACTCCCAAAAAACAAAGAACAAAAGAACTGTTAGAACTTGTCCACTGTGGTCTCATTCTCATACCTCCCTTTCTTCCTTTAATGCCCTGCCATGTAAAATGGGAAGAAATGCCTGGCTGAGTACGGTTTCTCACTCCTTAACTGTCTCAAGATGATGTGTGATGTCATTTTCCATGCTGCATTAACCCAATGCTATTGTTTCAAGTGGAAAGTCAACCAGAACCTGGTGCATATTAACCTGTCATTATAACCAGGAATAGGCCTGAACCAAACCCCTATATCGGAACATCAACCAGACTTAAGGTGTGAATCTGAATATAGGTACAAACTAAATTCTTCATGTCCACCCCTAATTATAATTTGTGATCTAGTTCATGTGCCTCACCACAGGATTTGTCTATTTTTTAAACCTTCTTGCACATATTTTATTTTAAATTTTCAAGAAGAATTTTGCAGTCACAGCAGTATTCTATAAAACATTGTGACAGATGGATGGATCTTGTGGAAGATTCTTTGATTGCTCTCTTTGTTCTTGCTGTAAGTGTCAAATGTAAACAATAGAAGGCCTTTTTTTAATCTGTCATTTTCCCCTTAGCAGATGAAGATGGAGAGTTGAATAAGTGTAAAAAATAATTCTTACGGCAGATTTTTTTAAAAATAACTTGTTTCTGTGTTGCTTGATTTTATTTCATCTTTCATTTATTAAAATCCAGATTCTGCACTGATTTGATCATTAGGTGTTTTCTGCAGAATCCACAATTTTCAGAGATATTTCCCAGAAAATATAGTATACTACAGACTACTAATAGGCAAACCTCAAATAAACTCATCACAAGTTCTAAACCTCTTGGGCCTAGTTAAAATTTAGTGGCAAAAAGCTACTGTGAAATTAAGAAACCTACAGCAAACTTCAGGTCAAGGGAAATGTACAATAATTCCCATCCTTTTCTGACACACAGTAAGACCTGGGTTTGTTCCAGATTTCCCCTCATTTAGTCCAGTTTTACCTTTGTAAGTACAAATAACTGACCTAATATTTGCTGTTCTTTATTTTTAGCACAAGTGCCACTGTTGTAGGATTTTTCCAAGTTATTTAAGTATCACAACATGGGCCACTGAACAGAATGCAGAACAAGGATCCTATCATTATCCCTATCTATGATATAATGTCTTGCATTTAATGAAATAGCCTCCAATATGGTGGGTGCAGATGCTTAACAAATATTTGCAAGCAACTGCATTCTCATTTAATTACAGGCACACAATTGCAGTCACAAGATTGGAGGCTGGGTTGAAGCTAGGCTACACATCAGTATCACTGTGTTCAGTCATGTAGTATGGTATTCAGATTTCCAAGTGGCTGACTCATCTTTGGATATTAAAGGTATTGGCTTAGCTGGATTTAAACAGGTGTCTCATGGGCTTTCATAAATAACACGAAGGTGGGTGCAAAAAGTCCTTATTGCTTACATGTCAAAATCTGCTCTCAGTTACATCAGTGTAAATTGAAGCTGTAGAGTTCCACTGGATTTACAGTACTGAAAAGGAGAATGGAACTTGGCTCTATAGCTGCAATATTCACAGAAAATTCAAGAATTTTCTCTGTGTTCAGGTGAATCCTAGATTCTCAGAGTGAAAGTGCATTTTCAGGAATTCCATTGCTATGCCCAGCAGATTGTTGATGTGGACCATGCATCTGATGATAATTTAACTGTAGTATGAATTAACACTGCGTTTTTCAAAGTTCGGGTCTGGGTTGCGGCATGTAAAGCACTGGGTTGCTCTGGTCAGCACCGCCAACCGGGACATTGAAAGTCCTGTCGACGGTGCTGCCCAGCTAAGGCAGGCTAGTGCCTACCTATTCCGACACCGCGCTGCGCCCCGGAAGAGGCCAGCAGTGGGTCCAGCTTCTAGGCAGGGGGCCCACAGGGCTCTGCACACTGCCGCTGCCCTGAGCACCAGCTCCGCACTCCCATTGGCCAGGAACCCATTGCCTGTGGGCAAGAGCTTGCGTGCCTCCACCTAAAAGCTGGACCTGCTGCTGGCCGCTTCAGGCGCAGTGCGGTCCACAGTGCTAGGACAGGCAGGAAGCCTGCCTCTGCACCCCCAGCTGCGCCGCTGACCGGGAGCCGCCAGAGGTAAGTCTGCACCCCAACCCCGTGCACCGAGGCCCCCCAAACCCAGAGCCCCTCCTGCACCCCAAACCCCTCATCCCCAGACCCATCCCAGAGCCTGCACCCTCAGCCCAGAGCCCTGACCCCCTCCCATACCCCAACCCTCTGCCCCAGGCCTGAGCCCCTTCCACACCCCAACCCTCATCCCCAGCTTTGTTGGGTTGCAGGCATCAACAATTTTCTTCAGCTGGGTCCCAGAAAAAAAGTTTGAAAACCACTGACTTAACACATGCTTACAAATATCACCTATTCACCTTGACATGCTGCTGTGTTCTTTTGTTTTAGGTCTTGGCTGATATTATTTGGTTTTCATTAGCTGTGATGGGGAAACAGTCAAACCGAAATAACTCAGCACCACAACCAAATAAAAGGATTTACGGACTAGCTCTCAGTTTCAGATAGCCACTGAATTGAGAATACTATTTCCCCTTTGGCTCCGATAAAGAGAGATGCAGTGCATACTAAAGCAGATCTATAAAGGATTCACAAAAACCTTAATGCTGCCTTGCTTGCAGACATTCAGGGCCTGATTTTCAAAAAGGAAGGAGGTCTGGGTCATGTGGAAAAATGCAGGAAGGATTTTCTTACCCTTGAAGGGATCACTAGCGCTGCTTCTCTGCCTTGTGCAGTTTCATCCCCAGAATGAGGCCCCACTGCGAGCAAGTGATATTGCAAACCTAAACCACTGTTTCTCAACGGTTGGGTCACGACTGGCAGGTGGGTGAAGAAGGGCAATTGAGTGTGGTGGTCACAAGACCTTGAAAACTTTATTACAATCTAAATAAAAGAAAATCTCACTCCCACATTCCCTACACACCCTTTCCCTTCAAGGATGTGTATTTTCTTTCAATCTCTCAATACACTCACAAAAATAAATGATACAGGCTTATTGTTATCACTGACTTTTTTTACTCTAACTTTTATAATAAATGTAAAGGGGTCATAAAAACATTGGACTTTGAATAAGGGGTTGCCAGCCAAAATTGGTTGAGAAACACTGACTTGCTCTATAGATACTACACAGTATCCATGCTGTGGCCATACGCTAAAGCACTATTGATGGGACTTCACACTACTAGCCCCTATTTCCTAGACACCCATGGAAACTTTAGAAATTGTCTATCCTGTCTGTTTGTTTTCTGGAAGACTCTGTGGATGTCTAGAGTCTAGACAGCTAGTAGATTTATGGCATTTCAGAGACCAAGGGAGTGAAGCCTGATTATTTGCCATTATATATTCAGCCTGTTTAAAACTTTTGTTATGATAATTTGATACCTTTCAAACTCAAATACTTAAACAGTTGGAAGAGAAGCTCTTTTGTTAAATATTCAACCGAACTGCTCATTTAATTAAGGTCAGAGAGTGTTCCCAATCCACAACTCGGTTTTATGAGGGAAATCTTTAGCAAATCAAGGAACACAAGACTTGACATTCCTGATATTTTTAAGGTAGAAAACAAAATTATCATCATCATCAACTGGGGAAAAGGGTACGAACTTTTTCTTTTCAGGTTGCCTTTGATTCATTTATTATCTCAGCAGACAGTAAGTTTTTGATAGCAATGTGGTCTTTTTAATGTAAATGATTTAGAGATGAAAGTCTCACTATATACAGTGTAATAATACACTCATGCTAGTGGTTTTAAATTCTGCCAGACCTCAGGTGTAAAAATACAGAGAATAGAAGTCCTGCTTCTTAGAGTCAGCCCTTTCCAGGCATTATACAGTACTTCACACCACTGGGTTTTCTCTCCCTGCTAGCACACTGTAATTAAATAAGAAACACATCAACATGAAATCAGATATGAGATGTGTCCAGTTGAAAAGGTTACTGCAGCAAATGAGCAATTAGTGCACCCTACTGCAATAACTGCTTCAGCTTCAGAAAAGACCAAAAAATTCAATGGCTGAATAAACTAGCTTTGTAATCTGTTTGTCACAAGTCCAGCAGTCAGTGCTACACACTGAATTGGCAGGGTGTATGGTTCAAGGATTGTAAGGACTTGTCTACATTAGAAAAGATTTGCCAATTTAGCTATGCCAGCAAACCTTTCTAGTCGAGACACAGTTTATACTGACAGAAGAGTACTTCTGTCAGTATATCTTATACTAGTTCCTTGAATAAAAATAAGCTATGCTGACAAAAGCACTTTTATTCCAGCAGAACTACATTTACACTAGGGCTTTTGTTAGTATAGAAATGTCGTTCCCTTCCCCCCCCCCCCCCCCACAAAAATCACACCCCTAGCCCACATTACTATACTGGCAAAAGTAGAGATGGCTTAAAGTATGAGTCAAATGACTCAAAAGCCACAGAACTGTATAAACAAGATTTGTGTAGTATATAGAGATCACTGAGGTGAGCCACATTTAGATCTCAGTTATATAGTATAAATCTAGAATAACTCGACTGGCTTCCATAGAATTATTCCAGCTTTACACTGTGTAACTAACAACAAAATCTGATGCACAGCCTGTAATAATACTGTTGCCCCTTTTGACCCAACCAGCTAGCCAAAAATTCAGGGTCTAGTAGGTTGTTCCAGTGAGGAGGAGAAATTGGTGACAGTCAGGTATTTCTCTGATCAGTTTTGTTTAAGAATGTACAAAGTCCTGTGTCTCAATGCAGAAGGAATCAAATAGCAGGAATAGCTTTCTTTCACAACACCAAACACACCTATTTCAGTGTGCACCCCAAACCAAAAACCTCTCCTCAAGTTTCTTCTAGAGCAGTGGTTCCCAAACTTCAACAACCTGTGAACCCCTTTCACTAAAATGTCAAGTCTCGCGAACCCCCTTCTAAAAATGAATATTTCCAGGGATTTTCTCCTTTATCTGAGTATAAATTATAAAAGCAGTGATCTGGGAGATATAAAATTTGTTTTTATGACATGCATATTACACACTATTTATTATTAATTATTATTTATCATAACAGTATTTTTATTACATTATGAAAATGGCAACACTCTTCCAAGATCTCACTTTCGTAGCTTGTATCACTTTGAATAAGCCTGTTATAAGACAAGGCTCCTATGTTTCATCAAGGAGTATCAGATGTGAAACAGCATGAAGGTATTTAAGAAGCCAACTCAAAGAGTTCCTCCTACACAAGCATTCAGGTCTTGAGCAGTCCAGGCAAACAACGCACATTACAACAAAGCTTAAACTTGTTCTTCATAATAATTAAAAAAAAAAAAAATACTAGCTGCCTATTTAATTTTAAAAACAGCAAAAAATATCCACCTCCCTTTCCATTTCTTATAAGGAGTCTTGAAGTTTAAATCTCCTCAGTGTGATAGATCTACTTGCTTTGATCTGCTTAGCTCTTGGAAGTCCAGGGGCTCCGGGCTGCTGGCCAGCTCTGTCCGCCATTAGGGAATTTTTTCCTGAGAACCCCCTGTAACATTTTGCGAACCCCCAGGGGTTCACGAACCCCAGTTTGGGAACCACTGTTCTAGAGTCAGCTGCTCCTTCAGGCTCTCCCGCCTCCAGTTTTTTGAGCTGTTCTGTTCCCCCACCTCCCCACACACATGCACTCATGCATGTGCACACACACACTGCCCCCCCCACACACACACACACTCAAAAGAAACAGTCAGCAAAAGCTCCAGGGTGGGTTCACGTACTCCTTTTGTCTGAGGAGGGGGTTGATGCTTACAGTTATGTTAATTGAATTGTGAGTTCATTCCTATCAAACTCAATGGGTTTTCACCATAAGGTGGTCTCACCCAGCTCATTACAGTACTAAAATAATTCTGGCTTGACATTTCCAATGTGAACTCTAAATATTTTGGACATTGGATATTTCAGAATAGTTCAGCTTGAGTCTTGATTCTGTATGAGAGTCAGCTTGGTTAGCAATTTTTTTGGTTATGAAAAATGTAAGTTAAGCACTAGAGCTTTTGCCCAATTCTAGTGACTTTTTTGAGAACCTATTCAGGAAATGTAGATTTATTTAAAAAAATGGAAAATTTTCTCTTGCAGTAAGTTTTTAAAAGAGGATTTATTGCTTTTGTGGTTCAAACAAATGTGAAATGATGAATTGTTTAGCTTGGAGAATTAACAACTGAGCAGTAATGCCCCATTAGCTAATTTTCATGAAGTGTTTCTGAGGATACAGGTTCCCATTGAAATGTCACCAATGGAAGTATTGTCACAAACCTTGTTATGATTAAACACATGTTATTCAATGTCCTATGATGTTGCCATGGCCAATTAAACTACACTGAAGTCTAAAATCATCACAAATCTTTGTGCTATGTAAGACCCATCCTAACAAATACTCTGCAATTCTAAAAATTCAAGTGAATGGGAGTACAACACCATTTAGAGGCCAGATCCTCAGCTAGTGTAAATCAACATAGCTCTTGTGACAGAGAGTCCAGACCACAGTCTGTCAATTTTTATTTCTTTGTAAGGGAAAATTGATTAAAAGGAGATGAAATTAAATTTTTTCAACTGAAAAAAGTTTCTGCCAAAAAATGAACACATTTTTTGTGGGAAAACGTCATTGATAACATTTACTTTTGAAATTTTTAATTTTTCAGTTGAAAACAAGATTTTTTTTTTTTTCAAATTTTGCCCTTTCATACCCATATTTTCTTTTTCCATTTTTGCCAATAAATGAAATAGAATGAATGACAGAATAAAAAAAATAAATGGACACAAATCAGACGTCAAGAATTATAACATTCAAAAAGAATAAATGGACACAAATCAGACACCAAGAATTATAACATTCAAAAACCAGTCGGAGAACACTTCAACCTCCCTGGTCACTTGATTACCAACCTCAAAGTTGCAATACTCCAACAAAAAAACCCTTCAAAAACAGACTCCAACAAGAAACTGCAGAATTGGAATTAATTTGCAAACTGGACACCATTAAATTAGGCGTGAATAAAGACTGGGAGTGGATGGGTCATTACACAAAGTAAAACCTATTCCCCCCCTCCCCACACTGTTACTTACACCTTTTTGTCAACTGTTGGAAATGGGCCATCCTGATTATCATTACAAAAGTTTTTTTTTTCTCCTGCTGATAATAGCCCACCTTAACTGATTACTCTCGTTATAGTTAGTATGGCAACACCCATTTTTTCATGTCCTCTGTGTATATTTATATATATATAAATAATCTTCCTACTGTATTTTCCACTGCATGCATCCGATGAAGTGAGTTTTAGCTCATGAAAGCTTATGCTCAAATAAATTTGTTAGTCTCTAAGGTGCCACAAGTACTCCTCGTTCTTTTTGCTGATACAGACTAACACGGCTACCACTCTGAAACTTCTTAGCCACTATAGCCCATCTTCACCGACCACTATGGTGTGTGTATGCAACTGGAGAAAACTGGTTTAGAAAGCAGGGATCAGCATTGGGGCATCATAATAAGTGGTCCCAGGAGGAAGGGTGAGATTGTTCTCTGGATGCAGCAGCACAGACAGATGTCACTGTGATGAAGGAGGTCAGTGGTAGGACTTGCTTTGTAAACTATGTAATATTTGCCTTTCCCCCTGTAACTAAGCTTAGGAAAGCCAGCCAAGTTTTAGCAACGTATTCAGATGAGGTATGTCATGCAAACTATTTATTTGATTGAAAATAGCAAGAAAAATCAGCCAAAAAAAATCAATCTTTTGTTTTCAAGGTTACTACTGTTGCATGGGTGTTTCACACAGTCTGCCCCCCAAAATAGAGAAGTCCTTCAACTCCTTGAGGAGGTAGAAAAGGCAAAAGATGTGTTTGGACCCTAACCTCCCCATTCAGTCTCAGTCAAAAGGGCATGGGCAGAGGCTAGGGCATGCTGAAAACAAGGGCTATGGTCTCAGTGAGCTGTGTTGTGCACTGAAGACCTAAGCAAGACATGAATAAGAAGGGGTGTGGACGACAGCTTTATTGATCTAAATAAATTTATCAATCTAATCACGATTTTTACTAATTGATTATAGAGCACAGTGCATTCTGAAATAAGGTATGATTCATATAATGGTATGGGTATAATACCCCAGCACTATAAACTGATTTTCTTAGCAAAGGCTGGGCTTATTTTGCTTGAGCATTTTGTTGTCAAGCATCAGTTTGACAGCATTGTATTAGGATCACTCTATCAACAGAAACTAAATTTAAAAGCTCATAATTACTGTTTAATGTTTAATATTTACACAGTGCTTTACAAATCTCAAAGCACTTTACAGAAAAAAATACAAATCAACAATGCTTAAAAGGGGGTGGGGAATGTGAACAGACAATGATACAAAATCAGAAGAAATGTGAAAATGATGGACCAGACATTTAAGGGAGATTAAACTGGCAGCAAACTCACATTTACAGTAAACACAGCAACTCATTAATCCATTCTGTAATGAACTTTGCAATCCTTGAATGTGAAAAATGCTCTAAAACCAAATTTAATTCTTTCCACTAAGCAAACATGTACAACTGTCTCTTGGAAAGGGAACCAACAACAGAGACATAACCCTTCCTTCCACACACCCAAAGGGTGAAGCAACAGAGAAACAGACTGTCAACCTCAGAATGAAAAGGCATAATTATTTGAATCCCAGCAGCCCCTTTCATGCTGCTTCTCCCCACCTCCCCCGTCACATCAGCGCCACCTGGCAAGGAGGTTACAAGAATATTCTGATTCTGGTATATACATTCTAGTACACCAAAGACTGTCCTGTGAGGTCTACAATAAAGAATGATAATGTCATAGAGAGTACACTTATAAAGTTTGCAGACAATACCAAGCTGGGAGAGGTTGCAAGTGTTTTGGAGGATAGGAATAAAATTCAAAATGATCTCGACAAACTAGAGAAATGGTCTGAAGTAAAGAGGATGAAATTCAATAAGGGTAAATGCAAAGTACTCCATTTAGGAAGGAACAATCAATTGCACACATACAAAATGGGAAATGACTGCCTAGGAAGGAGTACTGCAGAAAGGGATCTGGGGGTCAGAGTGGATCAAGCTAAATATGAATCAACAGTGTAAAACTGTTGCAAAATAAAGCAAATATCATTCTGGGATGTATTAGCAGGAGTGTTATAAGCAAGACACAAGAAGTAATTCTTCCACTCTACTCTGCCCTGATAAGGCCTCAGATGGAGTATTGTGTCCAGTTCTGGGCACCACATTCCAGGAAAGATGTGGACAAACTGAAGAAATTCCAGAGGAGAGCAACAAAAATGATTAAAGGTCTAGAAAACATGACCAATGAGGAAAGACTGAAAAAATTGGGTTTGTTTAGTCTGGAGAAGAGAAGACTAAGGGGAGGGGGGACATGATAAAGTACATAAAAGTACATACAAGGAGGAGGGAGAAAATTATACTCGTTAACCTCTGAGGATAGGACAAGAAGCAATTGACTTAGGCCTTTTCTACACTGCCACCTTATAGCGCTGAAACTTTCTCGGTCAAGGGTGTGAAAAAACACACCCCTGAGTGATGCAAGTTTCAGCGCTGTAAAGTGGCAGTGTAGACAGTACACCAGTGCTGGGAGCCGCACTCCCAGTGCTGGTAGCTACTCCCCTCGGGGTTTTTTACAGCGCTGGGAGAGCTGTCTCCCAGCGATGGTGCCATGACTACATAGCCACGTTAAAGCGCTGCTGCGCAGAACTTTACCATTGGTAGTGAAGACATACCCTTAAATTGCAGCAAGGGAAGTTTAGGCTGGACATTAGGACAAACTTCCTAGGTGTCAGGGTAGTTAAATTGCCTAGGGAAGTTGTGGAATCTCAGTCATTGAGGTTTTTAAGAGCAGGTTAAAAAAATACTAGAGATGATCTAGATAATAATTAGTCGTGCCTTGAGTGCAGAGGACAGGACTAGAAGACCACTTAAGGTCCCTTCCAGTTCCATGATTCCATGAATCTTCTCTAAGATCCTTTGTGTCCCATAAGCGAAGGAAGGCAGAAGATTATGGAAGTGAACTGCTGGCTAAATAAGTTGTGTAGGATTCAGGGTTTTGGTTTTGTGGAGCATTGGTCCACCTTTTATGGGGAAAGGGCTGTAAGTTTGGATGTCCTCCACCTCGGCAGAAGGGGGACCAATCTCTTTAGGGACAAGCTGGCTAGAATAGTCAGGAGGGGGTTAAAATAATAACAAAAGAAGAGGATAAAAAGAGAGAAAATGTGAGCACACGGCACAAAATCAAGATGTAGAGAACAAAATTAATCCAGGATCCAAAGGACATGAGGAGAAGAAATTACTGACTGCCTATACACCAGTGCATGGGTAACAAACAAGAGGAAGTGGAATTGCTCATTTATGAGCATAAATTTGATCTACTTGGTATTACTGAAAACAGATGGGATGATTTGCAAGACTGGAATGTTAAAATCAATGGTTATAACCTATTTAGGAAGGATCGAGTGGGCAAAAGGGGAGGGGGAGTTGCACTCTATGTCAAAAATGGCATTACTTACTTCCAAGTCACTGATAACTTGGAAGAAAATGATTTGTAACGCTTATGGATCAATGTCTTAACAGATAAAGCACAAGATGGGGTATTAGTTGGTGTTTGCTACCGCCCACCAAATCACACTAGGGAATAGGGTGATTGCCTCCTTATGTAACTATCTATAATGTGTAGGGGGGGAAAGCTGCATAATTATGAGGGACTTCAATCTAAGTGACATGCTGGAGGTCTCATGCTGTCAGTACTAGAACATCCTTAGAATTTCTAAATGTTATAGATGACAATTTCCTAACTGAAAAAGTGTTGCAGCTAACATGGGGGAATTCTTTATTAGACCTTTTATCTGTTAGGATAAAGGAACTGATCACAGAACTAAAAATTAATGGTAGCTTAGGTACAAGTGATTATGAATTGATCACATTTATAATGTGCAAGTCCAGACCAATGATATATAGATATAGATATAAAATTAACATGGTACACCTTAAATGAACTAAAAACTGGCTAACTGTTAGGTCTTAAAATGTAACTGTAAATGGGGAATTGTCATAAAACTTCTTTAGACAGAAGCATGTTATGATTTTGTTTTATATTAAACCTTTTGTTTCCATTATCCTTACCATCTATCTATATATATACTTAGTGCTTTAATCGGGGCAAAGTCACAAAGATGAAAATAATTATGAGCCAAATCAACTGAGAGGAAGAATTTAATGAGAAAAATGTGAATGATATTTGGGAATCATTTAATAATACCTAACTAGATGCCCAAAAAGCCATAGTCCCACAACTGATGAAGAAGGCTGTATGGTTAAAAAACAACCTTGTTTAGAGGAGAAGTGAAGGCAGCTTTAAAAAAAATTCTATATAAGACAAAAAGAAGGAAGAGGAAGTTGATAGTAATTAATATAATTCAGAAGTTAGGAACTGTAGAAAATAGATAAGGGAAGCAAAGGAACACATATATGGCAGCAGAGTTAAGGACAATAAGAAGGAGTTTTTAAAATATATTAGGAAAAGAATCTTAACAATGGTATCCATGCATTACTAGATGGAAATGGTAGAATTACCAATAATAATGCAGAAAAGGCAGAAGTGGTCAATAAATATTTCTGTTCCGTATTTGGAAAGAAAGACAGATGATATGGTCTCATCATTTGGTGACAACATTCTTTCAATTCTACTAGTATCTGTGGAGACTGTTAAACAGAAGAAAGACACTTCTAAATCAGCAGGTCTAGATAACTTGCACCCAAGAGTTTCAAGAGAGCTGGCCAAAGAGCTCGCTGGACCATTTAATGTAGCTTTTCAATAGTCTTGGAGCATTCCAAACGACTGGAATAAAGCTAATGTTGTTCCAATTTTTTAAAAGGGTAAATGGGATGACCTGGGGGAATTATAGCACTGTCAGCCGGATATCAATCCCAGGAAAAACCCAGGCTGGTATGAGACAATTAATAAAGAGTTAAAGGAGGGTAATGTAATTAATGCAAGTCAACATGGGTTTATGGAAAGTAGATCCTGTCAAATTAACTTGATATTTTTGATATTGCAAGTTTGATTGATAAAGGTAATAGTGTTGATGTACTTATACTTAGAGTTTTGTAAGGCATTTGACTTAGTCCTGCATGAAATTTTGATTAAAAAAACTGGAATGATATAAAATTAACATGGTACACCTTAAATGAATTAAAAACTGGCTAACTGTTAGGTCTCAAAATGTAACTGTAAATGGGGAATTGTCATAAAACTTCTTTAGACAGAAGCATGTTATGATTTTGTTTTATATTAAACCTTTTGTTTCCATTATCCTTACTATCTCTTGAATTTTGAATCTTTGATAATAAACTTATCCTTGATTTCACTATAGCTATATCTCAGTGCTGTGGTATTAAGCTAGGGGCTGATCCTGAGTTGAACCATACATGCTGGGGTATGCACTGATCCTCTGGGGACAGCAGACCTGGTATTTCTGTGAGTATTCAGTGGATTAGGGGCTGGATGCTATAGGGAAATGCCTCAAAGGGGCTTGGGGTGCACCTATTGTTAACCTGCAAGGCAAAGTAAAGGCTGGCATAGCCCAGAGGAGAGTGCTTGGCTGGCTAACAGACTGGTGGTGTTAGTGAGCTGACACCCAGTTAAGCCCAAGCAAGTCTCCCTCTCACTGGAGGTGGGGCAGTAACAAAGTGACTCACAGTCCTGGGCACCATGAGAACTGTTACTGCCTTCTTTCCCCCACACACAAAAAAGCAAGCTTTGGCAAACATTGAAGTACAAAAAACTTTAAAATAAAGAGACAATAAAGATGAGGAAACAATATAACCATGAAGATTTTAAAATACAACATGCAATTCAGCTACTGTAATAACCAATCCAAATTCAATACATTCAATGGAATAGATAAGGCTGCTGTAGCAGGAGCGTTTTAAATGTACTGGAGAATTTTCTGGGGAGATTTTGAAGCTACCCTCCACTACCATGCACAAAGGGAAAAAAACCTAGGTCCCTCTGCATGGAAAGTGAGAGAACAGAACTTATTCCCATGGAAGGCCCTCCATGATATACCATGGGGTCAGAGCTCTGTGAGTCAGGAGGGGCTGAGGGAGGAATGGTTGGGATGGAATAGGAAATGACTGAATCCTTACCACATCTTCTGAAATTTCCCTATGTAATATGATGCCTACCTCATCACTATTATTTTATCCAGAGTCTTCCACCCATCAACTTCCCTGAGAAAGTCTTCACTGGCAGTCACCAGTGGGGACTTCATGGAAGCATGACTCCTCATATAGATGTTCTGCCATGTGGGATGCACTGCCTCAGGGGCAGTGAGAACTTGAGGCCTCACAGATCACAAAACACTTCCAAATCTTGATGTTGAGCCCCCTGTCTGCCGACAGGATACACATAGGGGACCATCTGGAGGAAACCATGAGGTAGACCTTGCAGAGTTTCCTGGAAAGTATCATTTCCTTCTGCAAGTTTCTCTGCACAAGGAGACAATATGATCTGTTGTAATTACAGAAACACTTATCAAAGCAGCTCTGGGAAGATGGATGTGCATGGGAAGAAAAAACACATGAATTCTTCTGAAAGTGTCCTTCTCCAGCTAGCTATATGATAATCATACTATGGTGTGTACCTGAAATGAAGACAGAAAATAAAAGAGAGTCTATGTGAACTATTAGTTAGCATGTAGGACTGGACATCAAAAGGCCTAGGTTCTGTTCCGAATTCCACAAATGACTTACTGTGCAAGGTTGGACATGTCACTTTGCCTTAGTTTACCCATTTGAAAATAGGGATAAAAATGCTCACCTACTTTTGTAAAGTAGTTTGCCAGCCTCAAATGAAAGGCAATGAAAAACACAAGATATCATTACTATTTTATTTTTATTATTGTTAATTTTAGAATCTTATCCTCATCTACTGCTTCACTTAATAGGTTATGGTTTTGTACAACTACTGTTTTTTAAAGAGTAAAAGAAAGACATTCAGAAGAATTAGCACTACGTGACATTTTCTTTTTCCCCAAGCACTAATATGCATTTTCTTAAAGCACAGGTTCAAAATAAAACAACTTAAAGAAGAAAAACATACATCCCTGTTGTGCAAGGGTACTAGACGCAATGTTTTACAGGGTAATTGGAATGACACAGCTAAAACTCAGTGCAATTGTTTGAAAAATTAGAGGTAAGAGTTTAAAATACATGCTTAGTATCCAGCTTACATACTTTCATCAGTTAACGTTCTCTCATGATTGTTATACTGCTTACATTGTTGGGTGGGGAGACTGTGACAGCAGAAGCAACTAAGCTAATCATAATACCTTTGACAAATTACATGAGTGAAGGAAGGGTTCTCTCAGACATTTTCCCTACATGCAGTTTAAAGAAAGACTGCATCAAAGGAAACCTCCAAGGCCTTATAGAAACCAGTTTAGTATCTGCTCCATAGATACCTCCAAGTAGCAGCCCAGATTTTTCAAGGGAGGTGAGTTAAAAACTTGTTTATCTAAAGGTCAGTTTTGTTAACCCATTGTATATTGGTGGATCTTGGAGACAAGATGTTCTATGGCTTTGGAATCATGAATGGAAAAAACAGATTTGAATATTGCCCAGGGCATGATAAGAGTAATTAAGATCTAAGTTACTAATGATATTTTAGGTAGAATAACATAAGAAATGTGAAAAAAAATCAGGAACATGACGCTGTAGATCAGTACAGCTACAGTAGGAGTCATTATAATAATTAACTGTGACTTGCCCACCAGATAGGTTTCATGTCAGTGTAATATAAAGGATCTAAGTCCTAAATAATAACCAAAATTGCCCAAGAGGCAACACTACATCTTTTTAAAAAATACTTTTTTGCTGTTTGCATATTTGCTCATGACATCATCATTACTTATCTGACGATAATGCACTATTTCCAGCATCATGTACAGTATAAATGTAACCATGTTTGTAGTCATCCTTTTTTAAGTTGGGGGTAATTATGTTTAATTTTGTCAAGTATCAGGGGGTAGCTGTGTTTATTCTTTTACGTAGAGACTGTCCGGTTTGGCCAATGTACATGGCAGAGGGGCATTGCTGGAACACGATGGCATATATAACATTAGTAGATGTGCAGGTGAATGAGTCCCTCATGGTGTGGCTGATGTGGTTGGGTCCTCTGATGGTGTCGCTAGAGTAGATATAGGGACAGAGTAGGCAACGAGGTTTGTTACAGGAATTGGTTCCTGGGTGAGTGTTTCTGTGGTGTGGTGTATAGTTGCTGGTGAGTATTTGCTTCAGGTTGGGGGGCTGTCTGTAAGAGGTCTGTGAGAGTGAGGGATCATTTTCCAGGATAGGCTGTAGATCGTTGATGATGTGCTGGAGAGGTTTTAGCTGGGGGCTGTATATGATAGCCAGTGGTGTTCTGTTATTTTCCCTGTTGGGCTTGTCCTGTAGGTGACTTCTGGGTACCCGTGTCACTCTGTCAAAAGCCAGTAGGAGAACACTTCAGTCTCGCTGGACATTCTATAACAGATTTAAAAGTAGCCATACTTGACCACAAAATCTTCAGAAACAGACTTGAAAGAGAAACTGCAGAACTAAAATTCATTTGCAAATTTAAAACCATTAGTTTGTGCTTGAATAGGGACTGGGAGTGGCTGGCTCACTACAAAAGCAACTGTCCCTCTTCAGGAATTGACACCTCCTCATCAATTATTGGGAGTGGACTACATCCACCCTGATTGTATTGGCCCTGTCAACACTGGTTCTCCACTTGTGAGGTAACTCCCTTCTCTTCATGTGTCAGTATAATAATGCCTGCATCTGTAATTTTCACTTCATGCATCTGAAGAAGTGGGTTTTTTTACCCACGAAAGCTTATGCCCAAATAAATCTGTTAGTCTTTAAGGTGCCACCGGACTCCTTGTTGTGTTTATGTTTAATTTTGGTCCTCTTTGCTAAAGCGAGACAGCATAAAGGAAGTATGCAGTTCAGCAGCCATCCTTACAGGAGTTAAATGGTTCCAAGTGCTCTTACCACCTAAGTATGCTATACTAATCTGTAATCGAATGGCCATTTTCTAGATTACAAGTAATCCAAATGCCAAAGGAACCTAAGTCAATGTCCTCCTTTGTCCCAATAGGTCAATTTTTTTTTCATAAAGAATAAAAAAAACCCACTCATTCTGTGGTGCATGCAAGCACTTTGAAATTCCTAGGATTGGGATCAACAAAGCTATTATCACTCTGCTGGAAAGGCAGAGATCAGGCCATACCAGATTATGCAATGGGGTTACTCAAAGAACAAAGGTCTGTAGTAAGATCGAGATGCTTTCTTGTACTTGTCCTTACATGCTAAATATTATGTGCTTGAACCCACACTCTTTGAAACACTATATGTAGTACATGCTCTGCAGGTCAGACGTGCCAACGACTGAACAGTGAGTGTATAACTGATTTTTATGATGCACATTGAAGTCACAAGGATAAACAATAATGTGCACAAAAAACAAGCCTATAGGGCTGGCCACTGAGGCTAATGCATTCAGTTATGCCCATTTTTAACCCAGAATTCAGATATGAATGTCAATATCATCAGTAGAATGAAAGTTTTAAATTTGAGCCCCATCCACCCAGAAATTCAGGGGTCACAGCTGAGCAACAGAGTGGACTCCTCAGGGCTGACACTCAAGTTCCTTCATAGAAAGATTTATCATTTAGTTATTTTCTACCTTGACCATGCACACAATTTTTTACACACAAGATGAGCCTGCAATATGTACATTCCAGTGAATAATAAAAACAGTGGGCTGGATTCTGTGCAGTGCCTCTCAGGAAGTACAGCAGATTCAGCGCAGGAAAGAGGAGACAAAGGTGGTTTTAAAAGCTTTGTAGAAAAAGCTGGATCAAACCAAGTCTCTGGATCAGATTCTCATTTACATTAAGGTCCTTTTCATGCTCTAGCAGCACATAGTCAGACATTAACTTTATACCAATATTAAGACCATTTTGCATTGTCAGAGTGGTGTAAAGGGACTGACCTGTAAATGAGAATCACATCCTCTAGTCTGTACTCCCAGGTTTCTGTCTCTGTATCAGCATCTCTTTTCTGCTAACAGTCCCTCTCCCCCCCACCCCCGCCCTCTCTCTCTCGCCTATTTGTTCTGCCCAGATTGTCTCCCACCTGTAGCATTTTATTGCAGTGGGTAAGTGCCACAGCTCAAGTACTGAAAGTACCAGAAGTGCCATAATACACCATTCTGGCTCCCCAAAAAAGTGCTGGAATGGCATCTTGGAGTATTCTGGCAGGACTTGAGCATGGCTTTACTGTCATCTTCTCCAATCTTCCTTCCTCCCCTCTAGATTCTGCCTTTCTTCTAGATCCCTTTTTTCATTTCCAGGCCTCCTGAAACCATCCCCATCCCACCTTACAAGTGCCCAGGTCCTTTTCATCATAATGCCAAAACTTACCCCAGGTCAGCAAGAGGAACAAGTAAAAACTTTGAAAGTCTCAGTCCAAGCTATGGAAGAAATTAATGGCAACACATTTATTTCCATAGAAAATACTAAGAGCAGAAAAGCAGGTACAATAAATACCAATTTCCTTGTTTGCATGAACAATTGGGCTTCTTTTGATGGCTTTTACTAATATATTAAAAATAGCCATGACTTATAATAGCGTGATTCCACTGAACTGAAGTATCTGGTGCCAGTGACCGTCTGAGACAGGATACTGGACTAGAACGACATTGGAGCTGATCCAGTATGGCACTAGCTAACCAGTCCAATGGCAAGGACAGTGATCAGCAAATATAAGTACCGACCACAACATTATTGACCAATGTCACGAAGCTTAGGAAATACTCCAAAGAAGGCAAGGTTATAACAAGCCATTCAAGCTGTGACCTGCCATTCTGACTTAAACCTCTGTAAAGTATAATCAGTTGCTATACAGATTCTTTCAGTTCAAGTATTTATATACATCTTATATCTCTTTCCTCTTCCTCCCACCCAAAGAAAACATTTGCCCAGAAATCTACTGAATTAAATGTTGATTGCCCTCTCACATAATCAACAGTCAGATCCTGCAGTGTCTATGCAAGTAAAACTCCCATTGAAAAACCAATCAATCAGGCTCAAAGTAACTGAAATGTCAGATTCCCTCTTTCTTTTCACTCATTTTGGTTTAGAATAGTTACATTTTATCACAAGGGCCTGGATTCTCGTCTCACATAAACCAGTTTTACACTTGTGAGTCTCCATTGACTTCAACTGAATTATTTCTAATTTACACCAGTGGAAGAAAGAAGAACCAGATCTTAGATTCCTTTCTTCTTATTATTATTTATATTACAGTAGTACCTAGAGGTCCCACTGTGCTAGGCCTTTACAACACAGAGGGTATGTCTACACTTCAAACTGGGGGTATAATTCTCAGCTCGAGGAGACACAAACACAGGTCTGAGTAGTAAGAAAAACACTCTGTGCCATGGAGATTTTACAATCTAAATAGACAATACAACCAAAGAAGTGGAAACAAAGAGTTAAGTGACTTACCCAAGATGACAAAGCAGATCAGTGGCATATCCAAGAATAGAACCTGGTCTCCCAAGTCCCATTCCAGTAGCCTATCCATTGGACAACAGCCTCCTCTTTTTCTTTTATTTTTTGGCTACAGTGGATTATGTCTAGGATTCCCCCCCGCTTTTTAAAAATGGGATGGCCTGGAAGCCTTCTTCTTTTTTTAATACAAAGGATTTTTCAGTTCACTGGAATACGCGCTAAGAAAAAAATCCTTAACAGCAATGTAAAAAAAAGCTTGTTAGCCATTACACACCCACCCAGCCTATAAGGCATTCAAATGAGTTCAATCAAGTCAATTTGCATAAAGTGCACACAATAAGGCCATGTAATTTGCACATTTTATTGTAAAGTAAAAGCACTTCTCATGTCAGTATTCAAAGCTTTTAAAAGCAAAGTTCTGTGCACAGTGAGTATTTCATAGGAAAGGCTGCAGGATAGATAGTATTCATAAAATACATTTTACCTAAATTGGTACTGTCTTTAGTAATAAAAACGTCTGGAATGGATGTTGACAAGTGGAAATTATATTAAAAACCCTGCATGAATTCAACATATTCATAGCCATGTTACTGTCATTTCTATTTCTTATTATATCTTAGCAACCTAAATAAAGTGTATTTTGTCCCAAATTGAAATTTACAGTATTGAATCCTATCCTGCAGATTTTACACCTGTGAAACTCTCATTGATTTCAAAGGGTATTTCACCTGAGAAAGGACTGTGGGATCAGGCCTATTATTTACATGACTATAAATGCCAAAGTGTAAGCCTCAATTTGAACATTATAAATATTTTCCACGCAAAAATACACTAATTTTATGTTCGTAGGCAGCTGTTGGAACAGCTCAAGATCTATTTACATTTTTAAAAGAATACTTAAAATACATGACCCTATATTGTGGGGCAGGTCCACAACAGCTATAACTTGTCATGGCTCCACTAAAGTCAAAAGACCTATGACGATTTACACCAGCTGAGGATCTGCCCCTGTGGCTAACATTTATATGTGCATGCACAGACAGCAATTGAACTAAGCACATTTTCCATTCTGTAAAAAAAAGGAAAAATCTCATATAGATCACTGTGCAGGAATACAAGATTTGAAAATATTTCTGTGGAAGGATCAACATTTCCTCATATTTGTGCTCGTCATGGTGTGTGTGTGTATGTTTGTATGTTTGTATGTATACAAATTAAAAGATTACTAAAGTTGCAAAGGCAAGCTCTCAAATATGAGGAAATGCCAGGATTAAAGTTGCCTGGGGCTGTGGAGATTATTATCTCCGTTATACAGACAGTAAACAGTATTTATTGTGGACATAAGATACATGACAGTAATTAGGACCTCTAATGGGATGTTGTTTGGAACTCTTTCCTTCCAAAGAATTTCAGAATTCCAGTCAAGGCTATGCCTGAGAACACTAAATACCGAACTATGTCAGTCTGTTTATAAACTCCTCCAGGCTATTTTTGACAGGTGACTCAGCTGTGCTGACCAACAAAAGTTATGTACATTTTTAAGACATCACAACTATTTGGCAATATTTTATCAAGGAGGGTTGTCTGATCAGATTGAACTATTAACATCTAGCCTGTTTAGTTTGTTTTGCTTTGACTTGTGTCATTTTTAAGAAAGAGTTTGAAGAGCCCTGCGTGGACATCACAGCAGGTAAATGAGAGCCAGGAAGCACTGATATATCTTCCTAACTCTGCCTTTTACTCATTATGCAACTTCAGGCAAGTCACTACAATTCCCCATCCCATAATTTCCTCATCTGTAAAATGGAGATAATAGCTATCCACCTTTGTAAAGCACTTGGAGCTTTTCTTAATAAAGACACGACATAAGTGTGAATAATTATCATTCAGATAGCTATGCTTACCTTGGGATGAAACTTCCAGCAAAGGTATGAAACAATCTCCCCCCTGACCTTTCAAATGTATACTACATCTACAAACCCAAATATATTGGAAGTCTTCTTCTGCTCCCAGGGAAGTCAATGGCAAGACTCCCATTCACTTATATACATGGGATTGATATGGGAGTGGGATCAGGCCAATCTTTTAAGAAACATGGGCCTGATCCTGGACTTTATTATAGCAATACCGAGTAGCCATAATGTCATTTTAACCTACCAGTGGAGGATTACCCCAATGTGAAGGACTCCACAGCGTGGCATTGTGTTACCATAGCAGTTCCTATATGACTCTGTCCTCTAGACGCTGGCATCGGTGGCCTTTCCAGGGAAAGAAGGGGCCCAGTTTTGCCAAAATTCGGGATGGCTGGGACAGGGCTTAAAAAGGGACTGGCCAAAACGGGATGTCTGATCACCCTAGTGGGATGTCTCTATGCCCCAGTGATCTTCTGCTATTGGAAAGCCCCTTTGGGGCCAGGTTCACCCAGGCATAAACCTCATAGGAACCAGCCTAGCTCCTGGGAAGACCCAGAATCAGAAGGGGAATGAAGGTGGTGTTAAAAGCCACTTTTGCACCCTGCATCTGCCCCACACATTTGAATTGGACTGAGCACTGCTCAGATGCGGACCCAGGGTAGGGCTTATAGCATAGAACTTTGCTGAGAAGCTGCCCTGACAGCAGACATCCTTGGGGAGTAGTACATTTATTATGGAAGCCAAACAGGAAAATAATTAAATTTTATAGAAGCCAACTTTGCTTTACAAAGCTATAGGGGAAAGTGATTCTATGTCAGTGGCTGCAGCTCATAAATGAAGATATACTGTATTCTACAAAATGAAACTGCCAGGGAAAGGACAATGTATTCAACATGAATGCAGCTGCTTTTTATTTTGAATATAATCCAGTCAAACATAACATAGTGCAGGAGGAAAAGAAAGTAAAATCCTGCTGTCAGTGTCCACTTGCTTTTCTCCCTCTTTCTGTCCAGTGGGTAAGTATAGCCACTGGACAGAAAGTGGCTTTGATGGCTCTGATAGGAGTTACTGTGTTCCCTCCATTCCCCACTTCACGTAATGATCTTCAGCCTGGCTGTCAAACACAATTATTTCTCTGGGTAACAATATGAAAGGCAGCTGCTGCGAGCGTGGAGGTCAGGCAAAGCAGGCCACGGATGCTACGGCACCTGCCTCTTGCACGTGAAAACAGAACAAATTACAACATTTGTCACCAAGGAACTGAGCAGCAGCACCATGTGGATGGCCTCACAAGTCACAAACACCATTTTCATCATGTGCACGGTTATATCTTTTCAAATCTAGAGCAGGGAACAGATGTTTCATCAAAAGACACATTTAAAATAAAGATAATTATTCAGTAAGAAGCTTAATTACATAGGATTATTCAGGTCCACTTAATTGCTTGACAGTCTGAGCACCTCCCATGTATTTGTTACAGAGGCACCCATCTCTTATTGGGTTACCAAACTCTGATAGCTTCAGGACAAATGTAGTCGCTTAGTAATTCAGCCAACATCAATTCCTGATATCTGGCTAGAAGGGGGGAAATGTAAGTAATCGTAGCAAGCAATAAAATACTGTCTTATTCCTATAGGCATTGTATTCTGTTCCATAAAATATTAATAGCCTGAACTTCTAAAATGGAAACAAAACTAAGGGCTATTATGGTATTATAATTCAGCATTAGGCATATTTGAAACATTTCAGATCAATTAAACAGTAGACTATCCTCTGATTAGGCTGACCAAATGTCATACAAACCTAGGAATCTCCTATTTTAAGGAAGTCTGTCCTGGGTCTCCTAGTTAGGTTTGCAACAGTTGGTAGCCTTTTTCACCTCCCCGAGCTGTCAAAATACTCATACCTTCCTCACTCACAACCAAAACTCTCTCCAAATACCCCTCAAAACTGTCCTGGCTTTGCATTTTGAAAATCCAGTCACCTCACTTCTGATTACATGACTTCGATTCAACTATGTTAAACCATTAGAAAATACATTTTATTTTTTTCCTCTTTACAGATTTCAACAGTTAAATCCAAGTATGGAAAAAGCAGCATATTCTTTCCTCACGTATCTAAATCAACTTATTGCAGAGTACCAGCAAACCTAACTGCAAATTTTGTAGCTATGGGATATAAAAGTGATATTAAAAACCTGAAGGTTAAAATATTCTATCCTACAGTCCATCAAATAAGCACTATACTATGTGTAAGTGACAAGCCACTGCAGATTTTTATTTGAATAGAGTAGCTAAGAGTGATTTCATTGTGTATTACCGAAAAAAAAATTGCCATGGAATTAACTTCACAAGAAGTTAAGTTTGTCACTTAAAAAAAATCCTTAGTTCAGACTAAGCTGCTAAATGTAACTTAAAGCTGGGGAAAGACGATTACTCTATAATGGCTCCATTCACATTCACAAAGTTGGGGTCATTTTAAACTATTGCTACATTTTGGAAAGCTGCCCAGAAAACTTTTGGTGTGAAAAATCTACAGAATGCCTTTGTGCTACATTAACTACAGTATTTAAAGGTAAATAATGCAGGTGCAGGCCTTCCCATATGCAAATTACAGTATATTGTGAAAACCGTAAAGCCTTCCCACAACCTTGCTCTAATCTATTTAAAATAGATTGTTTGAGTATTAATACTCAAACAAACAACAGCAAAATAAAATTTAAAAAATCCTATTTTGCTACTATCAGGAGGTAACAAAGAGAGAGCCTGCTTACATAGCAGAAACCAAGGATATAGCTCTTGCATTAGTTTTATTTAATACAGAGCAACAATTTAATTTTTGTAAACCTAGATCAGCACTAAGTGCACCTTACCAAGAAAACTATTAAGACTTATATCATGTTCCACATGAATGGTTACAAGGTACACTAAATGCTTCCCCTTTGCAGCTTGCAAGCAATTTAGAGAGGACTTCAGCTAAGCGTATGTCCAAGTTCTATACAAGTTATCATATGCTATGGTGACACTATGACTGATCACACTCACGCGCTGCTTCTCTCTGTAAATGGGCTTTCTTATAATGGAAATGTTTAGTTCCAAGCAGCATACATGTTACACATGTTATTAATGGCTGAAACAGATGCTTCCTTCCAGTGAAAGGGGTTTGTTTTTACATAAAGCAAATCCTCTTGTAAATCTGAATATTTTATTTGGTTGCATTTCAATATGAGGAATAATAATAAAAAAGCCTTTCCTACTCTGCCTTATACTAGAGGCATTTGCATTTTTAATTCGTGTTACATATAAACAAATTTATATACATAGGCACCCATTTTATTACCCATTTTATATGACTCCATTTGTTTCTATTGTAAATTGCAGAGTTTCTTAATCACTGCTAAGCGTAAAATACCCTATCACTAAATTATTACTACAATAAAATACATGATGTGGTCTACAAATGATGGCGATTAATTTCATGACAGAAATGTTGCATTTATGTTGTGGTTTATGTTCAATTAACACTTGGCTGCATTAATGCAGAGCTTCAGCTTAGTGTTGCACCAGATATTAAATAAAAATGAAGTACCCTAAAAAGCAATGATTGCCTGTGCTAAACAGAATAAGAACCAATTTTTGGGAGGGGGTTGCCTCCACAGAATCACCTGAGATACTCATGAGGAAGTCTAAATGGGAGCATCATGTTTCTGAAAGGAAAATAATTGATTGTTTTACCTTTTCATGCATTTTTTGTGAAAATAATTGTGTCTCTATGCACATGATAGAACAATAGTTCTAAAGCTGGAGCAGCTGCAGCTCATGACAACCAGATTATTAGCAGAGGGAAGACATCTCTAAAAATAAGTCACTCATTTATTTCATTAAATACAAACAAGCCTAGTTTCAGAGATAAGCAGCACATGAGAGCACATGGGAAGTGAAAACAATGGTTATGATCCTTTTTGATGCAAAACATGTAACAACAATCATTAGATTTACTAGATGCCATTTTTCTAGATGTGTAAAGCTAGCTATGAGAAAAGTTTACTAGAAAAGATGGTTTACACTGATATGCTGAATCAGCTTGTTCTGTTCATAGCAAAGTCCTGTATGAAGATATTGCTTATATATTTTGAATGTGAGTGCCTCAGAAGTTAAAACTAATTCGACGGCAAAATATTTGATTGCATGGTAGATCTCATGTCTGATTTTCTGGTCTCCCAACCGGTTTCCTTAGCCCTTAAATAAATATCTGAACAACTATTCTATGGCTATAAAATATTTGAACCTGAAAGTAGGTTAGCATCATTAAATAAATCAAGGACTAAAGTGTTATTGAAATCTACTTAAAGTCAGGAGACAAAATTATGAATTAAAATGTTCCTTTTTTTCAGACCATAGAACTGTGCAAGTTTATAAACAACCCCCCATAGACTGTTTGGCAAACCTCTGGAAAAGCTCTCTGGGCCACCAAATCTCATCATGTGAATTTTCCATTAGAAAATGTGTGTTTGTAGAGGAACTTAGAGTCCGGCAGGTGAAAAAAAATAACTTTGTAAAACCACAGTATTGAATAAAACTGTATACATTTCCTCTGATATTTACATTTCATTTCATGAGGATTACATTTGCTTAATCATATTGGCCAGAGCATCCCCTAAAACAGGAAGACCTATGGGAAGGAGGCTTTGGAGGTGGAAAACTTCACAACACTCCCATGTCATTCCATTGAGGGGAAAAGGGAGAGGCAGGGTTTGCTCCCTCATGGGAACAGTTGCAGGACTCAGATCCAAAGCTGGTGGATCCCACAGGAAGCAAGGGCCATCTGTGCAAAGTCCCCATGGTGCCGTTTTCCCTAGTTTTAGCAGCATGAATCCATTGTATTATCTTTTTGGGAATTTCCACAGGAATGGGACTGGGAGGTGTAGGACAGACAATATAAATCCCTCCACCAGTACCGACCATGGCCCACGCACTTTTCCTCCTACTCCAAACTAGTTGAATATTCTCTGCAGGGTTTTGGGGGTGAGGGGAGAGAGGGGCACATTGGAGGTGTCTGACCCTTTCCCTTCCTTCATGCAGGAGAGAGTAGATGTGACCAAAGGGTCTTTCCATGTCCAGATATGGGATGGTGTGGGGAAATTCTTCCCATTAAAACTTGTCTTTGTGCATTATTAAGATGTTTTTTGGAGTATGGATTTGTTGACCATTTCCCTCCAGTCTTCATTAGCTATGTGGTTTGTCAGTCAATACTGTTGTAGATGATTAAATCAAAACATTCTTTATTAACCTCACCTTTGTATAGTCAAGGAACATGCACTAGCACACAGATGAAAACTATTAAAACATACACTCATGTTAATATTCAACTGAAAAATAAGTGCTGTATTTTCACTCCGTATTGAGCTAGAAATCAGATTTCAGCCGCAGCTTACTATGATTATTAATACTACTCAGGTCGCTCTTCAGTCCTTACCTAATCCATTGGTCAGTGTATATTGGACAACACTCTCTGTGTCTGAGAGCACATTACATCCACCATTCATGGAATTTAGCTCTTTTATTCATGCTTTCAGCTCTAGCAGTCCCTAATTCAATCTCCCCTGGGTCAGCCAAGATGCTGGCCATCACATTTACTCAGGCAAATCTCCCATAGAAGATCAGCTCTAGGGCTTAAAGTGGGTACAACATCTAGCACAATGGGGCCCAGAGCCCTGCTACTACAATCCAAATGATAGTAATGCACATACAGTGATTTGAATGTATGAAATCCCATGTGGAAGGATTATTAATAATTAGATATTTATAAACCACCATATATTCTCAGATGAAAGACCAATTTTGACTATGCTGATTATTATTACATTGACATTTTCTTCTGCAGTTTGATGAAGGCTGATTCCATTTCTCTGGCCCCTGTTCTCGGGGCCACATTCTCCACAGCATGACACCAATTTTATGCCAGTATAATTTCAAAAGAATTGTAGCTGAGACTCCAAATCTTTTCTTAGTTGGCAGTACTATAGGCTTAATTTGTCATTCACATAGTGTATTACCAGTCTAAATTAGCAGTAACTCAATGGCTTACGCCAGGTAAAACTGTTATGAGAATTAGGCCCCATGTGTTTGAAAGATGTTTACATTACTTTTACTGGCAAAGACTTTGCCCTTTTACCTAAGACATAAATTAGTCTAGTTTATGAAAACAAATCCCTTTTATTGCTACTATATACATCCTGTTATAGAGTACATATTTTACTGATAATTTACTGTTTAGTATATATTTATGTGATTTATAGTGTATATTATACTGCTGTACATCATAGTTTATTGCTATTATATTGTTTTTAAGAACAAGCACTAAATCAGGATTTGTTTTCTATTTTCTTCTTACTGATAATATTGCTCAAGGAAAACAGCTTGTGTCACAAGCTAGGCTCGCACTGCAGGATGTTAAGTGACATACAATAAAACTTACTTTGACAGAAAATTGACCAGACATGACAATAGGAGGAAGGAAGGAAGGAGGGCATCAGGGAGCGACAAGGATGTACACATACTTGGGTATTCCACACAACCACTAATTTTTTTAAAATTACTTTTTCCATATAAAGGACACAAAGGGTTTGGTCCTTCCTGGCAGCCAGGAGACAGAAAACAAACCCATTGAAAATTTCCAATTTGTTTATAGATGGTACTCTAGAAGTAGACTGGAAAATAATTTTGTCTTCCAGAGACAGCTAACAGCTACCTGAGGGTGTTGTGGTTGAAAAGAAGACGAAGAAGAAGAAGAAGAAGAAAAAAAAACTATTTCACTTTTGGTACTTGAATGTCTTATTGTTCAGTACTCAATGGAAGCTCTTAATTTGCTCATCTGGCAGAGAAATAAAACTATCCCCTGCCCACGTGTACTGAAATTTTAGGAGGAGTGCCTTTATTTTGTTTTCTAAACTCACAGTTTCAGTTAAGAATGTCTCTCTCCTTCACATGACCTCTCAAGCCAGCCTCACTGCAGTATCGATACCCTCAGTTTTCCCCCTGTTAACATATGAAATCGTCTCTTTTCCTTGTCACCACCAGCAGCATTACCTCATACTGTGTAGATAGATGCCTCCTTCCCTCAGAAATCACTTCTGAACCCAGATCTCTTGTGTAATGGGGCAGTGCTTGTGCATGTCAACAGTTATCATGCTGAACCTGAGAATTTCATGTAAATACTTTGGAACGGCTCCAGCTCCCAGCAACTTAAGGGGGAACTGGATAAAACTTTTGGGGCTTTATTCTCCTCTCTGTGGGCCCAGTCCTAAGCACAGGCCTGAACCAGATGCATAAAACTTTAAGTATATGAATAGTCCCATTAAAGTTAACGGCACTCTTCATATGTTTAAAGTCAAGCACATGCTTAAGTTAATGTTGTACTGGGACTTTAAAACACAGAAGTCCAATTAAGAAAACATGGGAGTTATGTAGTCTATGAATGTACAAGGTGCTTGATATCTTTTTTAAATAAGTGTTAGTGGTGTGTTATAGAATGTACATTTCTGTTCAGTTTAATTTAATATGCTGTACATATTACCTATGATAAGACATGAGTCAGAAGTTTGCACAGCAAGCTTTGAGTGTGAAGTGTTAGTGCTAGAATAAGAACACTCTGACGACCAAGAGTGAAAACAAAGTAATAACTTCAAAATAGTCTAGCGTTAATGAACAGAAGAGTTAAGGGTTGGAGGTGAAGCTAAGTGAGATTTTTTTTTTTTTTTTTTTTTAAAACACAAATCTTTTATTTCAAAAGAAGTACTCCAACTATAGATGACCTGATTTTCAGAGGTGTTGAGCACCCACAACTCCTGTTAAAAATCAGTTAAAAATCAGTGGAAGTTGAGAACTGTGGCTGCTCAACAACTCTGAAAATTCAGGTTTCACATTCTCTCACACACAAATAACTTCACCCAAGTGGCTGTCACTGAAAATTCAGCCACCTCTGGGGTAAGACAGCAACACTTCAACAACAGCTCATAACAGAATACTGCATCCAACTGGAATTAGAGGTAGAATTTGGGGTAAAAAACAAAATATGCAATTAATCAAATTGAAATTGAGGCTGGACACTGTGGTCTCTAATTTATTTCCTACAAACTTGGGCACACTACTGTTTACACACAAAGTTGAATGCACCACACATACAACTATTGCTTTTGGGAATATAAATGAGGATTTGCAGGTGCATATTGATTAGTTGGGTATCCAACTACCTGACTTTTTGCACAAATGAGGTAACTGTAGTTGGTAATAGTGGCATATAAATTTGGCCTTTAATGATCACAAGAGTGCCTTGTTTTTATTTATATATATAAATAAAATTTCAAAAGTCAGAAATTGGAGCTAGACTAGTCCCTGCTGAAAAGATTAACCTGAGAACTGACTGAATTATTCATTGCAAATAAATGCTTTTATTTGCAATGAATAAAATAAATGCAGTTATCATGCTGAACCTGAGAATTTCATGTAAATACTTTGGAACGGCTCCAGCTCCCAGCAACTTAAGGGGGAACTGGATAAAACTTTTGGGGCTTTATTCTCCTCTCTGTGGGCCCAGTCCTAAGCACAGGCCTGAATGAATGAATTTGGCCCTTTTTTTCCTCTTCTCAAATTGTTTGTGAATCTGCCTGATTTCTATAGATTTGCATTATTCATAAGTATTACCTGAATAGTTTGGCTGAAAATTGTTCCTCTGATGGGTTATTCAAACACTGTTCACTTTGACTATTTGCTGTTCATTATTTGTGGTCTGTGATGAGCCACCTAAATGAGATATTTTTTCTGATCACTGATTGGCTGCCTGAAATTTTTCAAAAACAGGAGAATAATGAGTAACAGCGCAAATAGCACACAGTGAATAGTAAATATCCTTGTTCACACATGAATACCCTTCGATAAATGTGAATACAGGTGTTAATATGAAGAAAAGCAATTCCCCACTCATTCACGCTATCAAAAACCTAGCAGGGTGAAATTTTGAGAACACTGTTTTTTGCAGTATTTAGTCAGCTCTGGTTAATATTATAGATTCTTGTTCCGCAACAGTGTGGCAATAAGTAAGTCACCTTAATGCAGTCACAAATGTTTAATCTCGCTAATCACACAAGTCATTGACTTTAATAAGCACACATCATAGAAACATAGGGTTAGAAGGAACCTCGAGGGTCATCTAGTCTAACCCCCTGCCAAGATCAGTATTTGTTGTGTCTAAACCTCAAAGACAGATGGCTATCCAGCCTCCTTTGGAAAACCTCCAGCGAAGGAGCTTCCACAACCTCTCTAGGCAGTCTGTTCCATTGTCCTACTGTTCTTACAGTTAGGAAGTTTTTCTGAGATTTAATATAATCACATGAGATAACATGGAATACACTACTGAAATCCAGAGCCCTTGCATCACTGTACCACATTCTGTTCATCCACCATTTTGTAATTAGATTGTGAAAAGCAAGCTGTTTTCTCGGCTTGATCTGTTCTTTTTAAGTCTATGCTGTTTGGTGCTCAGTGTTCTGTTGTTACCCTGCAGCTATTTACAGGTTTTCTTTTTCATGGAAGCAATAGCACAGTGATTTAAGCAATAGTTAGCATTGTTGTAAACAGAGTTACCAACCACATTTGGTAGATATCTGTTGATGCTACCAGTTGGTTAACATAGAACAGAGGTCACTATTTAGTTATGTTTCAAAGGTTAACAAAACCTCTATTTGTTCTGTACTTGTTCTTTGCCACTTTTCTGCTAGGTCATTACTCTCAGCTCTGCCATGATTTTGTACTCCATTTTACTGCCCAGGTTTCACTAGTCTTAAAAGTAAGATACAGTGCAATTTTGAGTAAGGCCAATTGACCTAATGATTTAAAAAAATAAATAAATAAAAAAAAATCAGTTTTAAACATAAAAATTCCATCCAACTTTTCCTTTGTCTTTCTTATCTCGTTTTGCTGGTGGTTCCAGAAGCTTTGAAGAGGTTTGGAATATTAAAATGATACATACAAATGATATTTGTATGTATCATTCCACAAAAGTACCGTTTAAAAAAAAAAAAAAAAGTCAAAATTCAGGCTGCCTTAAAGGATTTTTAGCCTTTATGCAACTTGTGTACTTTGTATCAAACAATGTTTAATCACAAGAAATGCTCAAGTGGAAAAAGAAAGAGAAAAACACTTGATTAAAAGGCACAAAACTGATACAAGATAGAGCTTTAAAATTTTAGAACACAGAAGACAATTACAAATAAATAAAAATTATGAGAATATCTTTGAGTGAAATTCAGCCCCGCATTTCACCCATGTCTAAGTGCTTGGCTGTGGCATAATAAATAGAAAAATGATAGAATCATATTAATAATGTAACAAAAGTGACCCTAAAACTACAAACGGGGGGGGGGGGGGAACTATTACAATCATGAAGAGGAAGTAGCTGTTCTGTGATATAAATGATAAAAGGGACTGTGCTGGGCATGATGACTAAATTACATAAACCCATGTGACTGGCTACAGTTTTGTGTTCTTTATATAGGACCTGAAGATAATCATGGGACAGGAAAGAGTAGGGGAAAAACCCTTAAATTGGAAATGAATGGCACAGGAACAAAGGCCCACAGACTAAAGAGTGGTGACCTGGTTACTTAGTGGACAAAGCTTAGCCTCAGTATTATCTGGAAGTCCATGCTAAAGCATGGTGCGAAAGAGTTTGATGGCATCAAATCAGTTCCAAGGGAAAATAAATCGACACGACTTTGTAGGTTTGGAGACCAAATTAGCTCTCACCCTACAAAGAGTGGTCTTTCTAGGTCATGGGTTAGGTCAATGGGATGTCATTGTGAATAGGCTTAACACTGCATCAGCTTGCCTCATATTTGCCCTAGGGATGAAAAGGAAAAGCTTTAATGTCAAGTCTTACCACTGCTTTAACCTTCAAGGTCAAACATATTCCACTCCATCTCATCATCCCAAATCCTCAGTTCCAGAATTAAATTACACAGTCAACAGTGATAAGGAAGAGACTGGGGAAGGGGAGTCAAAATTTTGAGGTCTGGAGATCATGCTGAGCACCCACAACTTGGTATCTGCCATCTCTTAATATTTGACCCTAAGAGATTCAGAGGCTATTTTCCTTTCTGTTTTAAATGAGGGTTCCATGCAACTAAAATAAATGAACTATAATAGCCTCATCTCAAAAATTTAAAGAAAAAAAAAAAGATTTTCTAAGTAATATAATCAAGCTTTCCAGCTGGGGGTTTTAAATGTACAGCACAGCCACTTATCAGTGAATCTGGTAACAGAAACGTGGCATGTTTTTTATACTGTAAGTACCATTTCAGCAAATATTTGCTTGTTCAAATATCCTTCTTGCACTATAATGATGAGTCACTTAAGACAGCCTGGGATGAATCACATTATGTCATGTAGCATAACAAAGCAGTTACTGGTTGAGCTGATAGGACTCAGTACTAATCCCCATGACAGACAGGAGATTTGAAAAGTTTTCCAAGTGGGGGTTGGTGAGGGGTCTGAAGCTGCATTTAAAGAATTACATAACTCATCCCCTGGGTAAAAATATTCTCAGAGAAATGTGTTCCTTATCCTAACCTTTATGTGGTTAATCAGATCAATGGGTCTATTTATGCTTTTCAGGTTCAGAGAATGGAGAAGTAGAACCATTGATTAGGCAGAGGCATCTCAAAGCACAAAAATATAAATGATGCAAAACACGTAGGGCAACTCCTGACCTTCCTTCCTCCATCACAACTCCAGGATACAAGGAAACCTTATGCAGTTACACAAAAATGTAGTGGGATCAGCCCATGAAGTAAAAAAAACAGATGTTTCCCCAAATCCATGTATACAGTCAGTAGAGTAATAAAAAACACACAGATCAAAATCCATCCTAGAGTCAGATCCATGCTAAATACAATTGTGTGTTGGTGTGAGCCAGAAATTTGGAGGTCTTTTGTTTCTAATAGAAGAACCAGCCACATGTCTATGATTATAGCTGTGTTTTAAAATTTTACTTTTATACCCCAAAAGGCAGGTGTTTGGGTTGTTTTGCCTGACAGTTATCTATTGTAGTCAGACAGGTTATAAGGCAGCAGTTATATAAAACTCAGAGTAAAGAAATTGGCACCAGCATGCATCTTGCTAATGCCAGATGAGGTGGGTTTTTTTTAAAATGTACACACAGCCTAAATCAAATAGTTGCTTTGTGTCTACTATTGGAAGTACCAGGCTAACAGGCAAATGGTATATGCCTCTTTTGAAGGTTCAGATATCCATACAAGTACCTAGAGATTCTAAGGGATAGTTAGATACATTTAAGATGTTTTACTATATTTGACTATGCTTTCTTTCACATATAGTGGCACTTTTCCCACCAGCATGACCTACTCAGTCATTCATATATATTTTGTACCTGGATATTAATGTGCTCCATTGATTATCACTGTTCTACCAAGTTTGTGATGCCAATTATATCAAATACCAGTTCATTCATCTTAGGGCTGGTCCACACTACCCGCCTGATTCGGCGGGTAGAGATCGATCTTCTGGGATCGATTTATCGCGTCTCATCTGGACGCGATAGATCGATCCCAGAAGCGCTCCCCCGTCGACTGCGGAACTCCTGCTCGCCGAGAGGAGGAAGCGCTGTTGACGGGGGAGCCTGCCTGCGCCGCGTGGGCCCGAAGTAAGTAAATTTAGTTCAATCTAGGAAACGTCGACTTCAGCTACGCTATTCTCGTAGCTGAAGTTGCGTTTCCTAGATCGATCCCCCGCCCCAGTGTGGGCCTGCCCTAAGTATTTAAACTTCTAGCATTTGTAGGCAAACACTTATAAAATTTGTCAGTATTTAATTGTTTGCCTTCATGTGATATCATTTCATGGAGCGTCTTCAGTCTCTACCTGTACTTTATCATCTTTTATCCTTTCCTCTTCACTAGGATATTGAGTACCCCCTTTAAAAAAAAAAACCTTCCAAAAGGGATGCCTGTCCAAACCATGTGCTCTTCTGCACCCGTGGGTATTCCCATAGTTTAAAAACTCCTTTACAAACCTTTTTAATTTTACATGTCAGCAATCTGGTTACATGTTGGTTTAGGAAGAGCCCATCTTTCCTGTGTAGGCTCTTCTTTTCCCAAGAGGTTCTCCAGTTCCTAACAAATCTAAATCTCTCCTCCCAATACCATTGACTCATCCACATATTGAGACCCTGTTGTTCTGCCTGTCTAACTGGCCTTTCATGTGAAACTGGAAGCATTTCAGATAATGCTACCCTGGAGGTCCTGGGCTTTAGTCTCGTCCCTAGCAGCCTAAATTTGGCCTGCAGGACCTCTCTTACATGTACCACGACCACTGGCTCCTCCCCAGCACTGTATATAAGTCTGTCTAGGGGTCTCAAGAGGTCCACAACATATCAGGCAATTCACCATGTAGTCCTTCCAGCCCTCTCAAACCCAACTATCTATATGTTGGATTGAATCACCCTTACTATTACCTGTCTCTTTCTAATAAATGGGGTTCCCCTCCCCTGGAGGGGTATTTTCACTGCAAGAGGATACTAAGACATCTGGAATCAAATACTAAAGATTAAAAATGCATTTGTTATACATTTACAATTACTTTAAACATTTAATTAAAACAGGTTTCAAAAGAAGATTGACATTGAATGGGAATGAAGAAAATGTTGATTCTTCTCTACTCCAACAGTTGGTTTAACACAGTTTCAATTTAAAGATGCATTGATGTTATTTTGGGCCCAACTTGTCATCATTCTGGAGAATGCTTTTTTGGTTGTTTTTGCCTTAATTAGTTTTATTGTTTCCAAAAGACTCAAGAATTTTGAATATAGTATCTCATTGCATTGGAATGTATTCTAATAAATGCTTAGTGCATTAATGAACTTGATAAGAAGTTGTTTTTTACCACACTGAAAACAAAGCCATATAGAGAAACCATGATGATACATTTACCTGATTACCTGTTAAACTTCAGTAAAATTCTTACAAAATCTTTTCTGTTTAGCAAATCAAAATATATATTGTAATGTAGTGGTGCTTTCTCCATAATTAATATTCCCCCCCCCCTCTGGGACTATGCTTTTAAGTGTTTGCTACTGCAGAAAGCTGTATTCCCCCGCCCCTGCTTGAAAAGCTCTGCACTTTCTGGTTCATGAACAAGGAGGGTATTTGTCACAACCAAACCATCTTGGACTTTGCTTTGCAGCCCCAACGTATCTGGAATGGATGCTGACATGCATTACACAGCAGGATTTCAACTGCAAGTGCATGGTAAACAATTAAGCTTCATTTACATTTTACAATTAGATTTCACTTACATTTACTGTGATTTTAACATGCATCAAAGACTTTATTTCACATCTTTACTAAATCCACAAACCGTGAATTTCAGCATCCCTTATTTTTGACATGTTATTCCACACGCTAAATGTCAGTAGTCTTCATTTGGTTGAACAAAGCCTACGAATTGTACGAAAGAGTCCAAATTGAAATGAAATGACTCTGAAATCTAAAAGCTAAGCTAAATCATTTACAACAGCTTCATAAAAGGCTGAGAGATGACATGCAAATATATTTAATCCATGTCCTGTATTATAAAGGTCTCTGGTAGATTTTTAAACATCTGACATTTTATTAGAACACAGATAACCATCAATTGGAAATCGATGGTTATGTACCGCTGGATTCCAATTTTAAATATTTGGGTACTCTAAGGTGGTAAATAAATAGGGAATTTCACAATTACACAAAAGGTGTAATTTTCACTAAATGATTCAAAAATAATTTTTTAATCTTCCATTGTATTTTCAGGTTCTATTAATCAGAGGGACAGACTACCTATGAAAGAAGTTTTCCTTTTAAACCCTGGAAAACAATGATCTGTGGAATATACATCAACATTTTATTGTTCCCATCTAAGATTTTTCCATTTCACAGTCATCTTATAAAAAAAAAAAAAAAGTGTTACAGCTACTGCACTGTTTATATTTATTGTTCATCTCTTTGGATAACATTTTGTATATTTGTTTTTTTCAACTTTAAAAAGGTCTCTGATTCTTTACTTTCTCAAAATGGAACTAATATGAAAGTTCATATGGTGAAAACCACTAGTTACAGCGTCATGTGCAGAGTTGTGATGTTATGAATTTGTCCTCCAGGGCACTATGACATTTGTGTCATTTTGTGATGCAAACATCTCCAGAGCCTACTGTTAAGAAACACCATAATTCCTTGCTAAAAACAGCAGTACAGATGCTCAAATTAAATGTATACCCCAAATTAAAAAAAACACAGTAAGAGGAGCAAAAAAGTGCCACCATGGCTAATCAAAGTAAAAGAAGTGGTTAGAGGCAAAAAGACATCCATTTGAAATTTGGAAGTTAAATCCTACTGAGAAAAATAGAAAGGAGCATAAACTCTGACAAGTCACGTGTAAAAGTATAATTAGGCAGGTCAAACAAGAATTTGAAGAGCAACTAGCCAAAGACTAAAAAACAAACAAACAAACAAAAAAACCGCACACCCCACAACAAAAAAAACAAAACTTGAGTTTAAGTACTTCAGAAGCAGGAAGCCTACTAGTGGGGCCATTGGATAATCCAGGTGCTAAAGGAGCACTCAAGGACAATAAAGCCATTGCAGAGAAGCTAAATTAATTCTTTGCATCAGTCTTCACTGATGAGGAAGTGAGGGAGATTCCCAAACCTGAGCCATTCTTTTTAAGTGACAAATCTGAGGAACTGTCCCAGATTGAGGTTTCATTAAAGGAGGCTTTGGCACAAATTGAATAATTAAACTGTAATAAGTCACCAAGGCCAGATATTCATCCAAGGGTTTTGAAGGTACTCAAATATGAAATTGCACAACTACTAACTGTGGTATGTGAACTATCATTTAAATCAGCTTCTGTACCAGATGACTGGAGGATAGCTAACGTGATGCTAATTTTTTAAAAAGGCTCCAGAGGTGATCCTGGCAATTACAGGCCAGTAAGCCTAATTTCAGTACTGGGAAAACTGGTTGAAACTATAGTAAAGAACAGAATTATCAGACACACAGAAGAAAATGATTTGTTGGAGGGAAAAGTCAACACTGCATTTGTAAAGTAAATCATGCCTCACCAATCTATTAGAATGCTTTAAGGGGTGGGGGTGTCAACAAACATGTGGACAAGGCTGATGCAGTGGATACAGTGTACTTGGACTTTCACAAAGCATTTGACAATGTCCCTCACCAAAGCAAAGCAAGAAGTCATGGGATAGTAGGGAAGGTGCTCTCATGGATTAGTACCTGATTAAAAGACAGGGTAGGAATAAATTATAGTTCAGATCCTCCAGGGATCTGTACTGGGACCAGCTCTGTTCAACATATTCACAAATAATCTGGAAAAAGGGGTAAACAGTGAAGTGGCAAAATTTGCACATGATAACTATCTTGAGTAATTTTGTAAGTCCAAAGTAGTCTGCGAAGAGTTACAAAGAGATATCACAAAACTTGGGTGAATGGGCAACAAAATGGCAGATGAAATTCAATGTTGATAAATGCAAACTAATGCACATTGAAAAACATCATCCCAACTGTACATATACAATGATAGGTCTAAATGAGCTGTTACAACCCAAGAAAGATCTTGGAGTCATTGTGGATAGTGCTCTGGAAACATCCACTCAATATACAGTGGCAGTCAAAAAAGCTAACAATGTTAGTAGGCATTAGGAAAGGTATAGGTAATAAAATAGTAAATATCATAATGGCACAATATAAATTCATGGTATACCCACACCATGAATACCGTGTGCAGTTCTGGTTGCCCCATTTAAAAAAAGATATACTAGAACTGGAAAAGATACAGAGAAGGGCAACAAAAATAATTAAGGATATGGAACAACGTCCATATGAAGAGAGATTAAAAAGACTAGGACTATTCAGTTTGGAAAATAAATGACTAAGGGGAAATATGATAGAAGTTTATAAAATCATGACTGGTGTGGAGAAAGTGAATAAGGAAGTGTTATTTACTCCTTCACATAACACAAGAACCAAGAGTCACCCAATGAAATTAATAGGCGGTAGGTTTAAAACAAACCAAAGGATAGACTTCTTTACACAACATACAGTCAAGTTGTGGAACTCTTTGCCAGGGGATGTTGTGAAGGCTAGAACTGTAACAGGATTCATATAAAAATTAGGTATGTTCATGAAGGATTGGACCATCAATAGCAATTAGCCAAGATGATCAGGGCTGCAACCCCATGATCTGGGTGTCCCTAGCCTCTGACTACCAGAAAGAGAGAGTGGACAACAGGGGATGATCACTCTGATTGACTGTTTTGTTCATTCCCTCTGAAGCATGTGGCATTGGCCACAATCAGAAGACAGGACACTGGGCTAGATGGACCATTGGTCTGACCCAGTATGGCCATTCTTTTCTTATCTCTGCGGTCTCTTCCTGGCTGTATAACTTCAGGCAAATCACTTTATTTTCTGTTTCACTTTACTCTTCTTTAAAATGAGGGTAATACTTCCCTACCTAAGAAAGGTAGGGCGAGGGTTATATTACTGTTTGTAAGTTACTCTGTGATCCTACTTAAAATAAGCTATAGCAGTCCTAATTGCATGCCTTAATGTTGTGCCAGATTCAAGTATTTCAAGACTGTTTCAATACAGTATGTATGATATTCCTATTTAAAATCAGTAGTTTCTGGTGTAACCCATGTTTGCAGTGTGTCTGTCCCACTTTAGTAGCAGGAGCACAAAGTTTTGTGATGGACTCTGTTACGGCCCTTGATATAATAGTACAGCTGGATTCTTTAGCTCCAGCAATAGGGGCATTGCTTTTAGATCCAGACGTCTTGGGTCCAATCCCACAGCTGATGTCAAAATTGGGAAGGATTTTAATTCTATAAATGTATTGTGAAGGATACAGTATTTGAAAATATGATCACAAGCATTTGACATGATGCTTCCCAAATCAGTCCCAGAAACTGACTTCAATTGCCCTGTCAACAAAAGCTTGAGATTTCTCTGGACACACTGCTGTGCCAGTTGTCTCTTGAAGGATTTGCTTATAGAAATGTCTAGGGGCTATAGCAATTTCACCAATCCCAGAAAGAGGCAATTACAAGGTCAATTCTTCATTCACTAAGGTACTCATACTATGTCCATTAGGAGGAGACTGGACTGTCTGAACTTCTTTGCTTATGACACTACATTGCTTATCTAATCCTCATCAATTTGCTCATCGCAGCAGCTGATCAACAATGACAGCTTCACAGTACTTTTCCATGGGCAGCAAGTAGTTAGATTATGGGTTTATCATAGTTTGCTCTACTGTAGTGGTGGGAATTGTATTTGATTTAATTACCATGGATAAAGTTATATTTGTTGAATAACCTCCCTTCCATCACTCCTTTCTTTTCTTTTTACTTGACTAAAATAAATGCTTTAAAAACAGGGGAGGCAGATAAACTCCCCCCACCCCAAACATAGTTATCACTAACCTTGTAGCGAAGTGTTTTTTTGCCAGTCATTTGACTGACAGTTACACTGTAGCAAGACGTGCTGGCCATAGGTTCTGCTGCCTGTCAGATGGAAATTACAATTTCCATCACTTTAAGAGTAAATGGGATATCTATCAGATTTTTTTCCCCATTTTAGAGGCATATACCAAGTATATCTATTATCACTTTTTTGACATGGTTATGGAGACACTTGCCCATTTGATCAGAAATAATCCTCATATAAATAGATTTACTGTAGGAAACAAGGAACACAAATTAGCTTTATAGGCAGACAATGTCATGGCATTTGTTACAAGTCCAACTCATGCATTGCTAGACTTGCAAGAGGACAGTGTCGGGATTTAAAATAAATTACTACAATTCAGAGTTCCTGGACATCGGTGTGGGCTTTGATCTAATGAAAGATATAAAAGATAAATACAAATAAAAATGGGCAATTACTTCAACAAGACATCTGAAAATACACATTTCAAAAAGATGGCAAGAGAATATTATACACCTTTGATTAATCAAATCAAAACAGATCTGAAAATTTGTTCAAAATATTAAATGTCATGGTTAGGCAGAATTGGGTCAATTAATTTCACTTTCCTAATAATCCTGTTTTAGGATGTCTCTTAGATCAATGACAATCTATGACAAACAATTTCATTTGGGGAAAATAAGAAGCCAAGGGTTAAGCAATCCATTTTATGAAGGCCATGGCAAAAGGGAGTAGGCCAGGTACTAGAGGTGGGGCACTGGGTACATTTGCCCCCTTTCCCCCCCCCCCCCAAAAAAAAAGCCTTCAAGGGGCCCAGAAATTATTGTCAAAGGTCAAAATATGTACAAAGTTACCCACTATTAAGCAGCAGAAGTGACAATGATGGGGCTTTATATTCCTGTCTGTCTGCTGAATAACGTTTGTAACTGACAAGGCTGTTTATTTTAAATACATGGTCATGTTTAAATATGCTAATCACCTCAAACAGGAAAACCAAATGTGTCTAGATTAGAATCCAAGAGGTCAGTGTTGCCATGGATGCAGGGCAGGCTTGAGGCACCAGCTTGTCAAGCAGGTGCCTGGGGCGGCCGCTCCGGAGAGGGGCGGCATGTCCAGGTATTCGGCAGCAATTCGGCGGACAGTCCCTCACTCCGCCTTGGAGCGAAGGACCTCCCGCCGAATTGCCGCCGCCGATCACAACTTTTTTGGGGGGGGGGGGGGGGGGGGCTGCTTGGGGCGGCCAAAACCCTGGAGCCGGCCCTGCATGGATGTTGCATCAGAGCTGTCATGTGCATTTGGTGGTCCAGCATGAAGTATCTTGCTAAACTACTCAAATTCAATTGTCGCAATCAAACAGAGAAGATCTGCAGGACCATCTACTTGCAGCTGGTTCTGCATGTATAATTTAAAGGTATGCATTTGTTTCACTTTGAAAATAAAGGCACTGTCATGTAATCTCTCTTCACCAATCACCTTGCTATGATTTCTTAAGCCATTTTATTATTACTATTTAAAGTATTAAAAGACAGCCATCTGTTGTGTTTTGGTAGACCAACCCCCACAGTGTTGCTGGGTAGTATCCTGCCAGCATCATCTTGGTGATGCTAAAATGCAGGCAGGCATCATATTAGTAAGGGTTGGGTAGCATTCTTTCACTGTTAGCATGGTTGAAACCATGCTACCATCAAAAAAAGTGAAAAATATCTGTCAGAGGCTTTAAAGCAAAAACACCAGCTTACCAGAATTGATGCTATGTAACATTAGCAGGCCAGTCTAGCTGAGTGGCATTTTGGTCCTGGAGACAGGAAGGAAAAAAGATCATTTAGGGCCTAGTGCATCTATGTCCACAATGTCTGTTTGCACTAAAATTTCAGATGAGAACCTTACTGAACATGAGAGGAACACGTCTGCAACTTCTAAAACTGGAAGAGGTGGCTTTCTTAAATTGTTAGAGCTATCTGTTCCTATTTGTCATGAAGATGATGATAATAATCAGCTCAGCCTCCTTAGCAAGTATCCAGGAAAAAGTCCTAAGCAACAGCTCACCACAAGACAAGACTAGGGCAAGATCCAGCAGCATGGCCACGTCCTCTTGACTTTTCAGACTTGATTTGTTATCTTGAGAGAGGTCCTATTCAAGTAGGACGACCAGATAGCAAGTGTGAAAAATCGGGACGGGGGTGGGGGGGGGTAATAGGAGCCTATATAAGAAAGAGACCCAAAAATCGGGACTGTCCCTATAAAATCAGGACATCTGGTCACCCTATATTCAAGGGTCATCTGAAAGTTTTAATTTTCCACAGAGGAATGGCAGACATTTCACCGATAAACACCATAAAAAAAGTGTACTATAGGGTGATCAGATGTCCTGATTTTATAGGGACAGTCCCGATTTTTGGGTCTTTTTCTTATATAGGCCCCTATTACCCCCCCCGTCCCGATTTTTCACATTTGCTGTCTGGTCACACTAGAGTACTACCAAATGTAGAAGCTGTCAGTCAAAGCTATGTTCCTGTGCAGTGGGCAGAGTTTTCTATTTTCCATGCAATGTTTGCCAGAGCACCTCTCAAGACATCTAAACATCCTGAAGCACCTTTTGTAAATGGTGTGTCAGATTGGAAGAAGTTGGACCCTAAACTAAGGAAGCACAAGACAGAGGGTCATACGAACTGTTACTATGGGCTTGTCTACACTAGTGAGCTTACAGCGGCACAGCTATACCGATGCAGCTGCACCACTGTAAGATTGCTCGTGTAGCCATTCTATGCCGACAGGGGACAGCTCTCCCGTCGATATGAGAAAACCACCTCCATGAGTGGCGGTAGCTATGTCGGTGGGAGAAGGTCTCCCATCGGCATCGCGCTGTCCATACTGGCACTTCTGTCAGTGTAACTTATGTCACTCGGGGTGTCACTGAACGACATAAGTTATACCAACAAAAGTGGTAGCGTAGACAACATAAGGACGGCCGTACTGGGTCAGACCAAAGGTCCATCTAGCCCAGTATCCTGTCTACTGACAGTGGCCAATGCCAGCTGCCCCAGAGGGAGTGAACCTAACAGGTAATTATCAAGTGATCTCTCTCATGCCATCCATCTCCACCCTCTGACAAACAGAGGCTAGGGACACCATTCCTTACCCATCCTGGCTAATAGCCATTAATGGACTTAACCTCCATGAATTTATCCAGTTCTCTTTTAAACGCTGTTATAATCCTAGCCTTCACAAGGAGTTCCACAAGTTGACTGTGCGCTGTGTGAAGAAGAACTTCCTTTTATTTGTTTTAAACCTGCTGCCCATTAATTTCATTTGGTGGCCCCTAGTTCTTGTATTATAGGAATAAGTAAATAACTTTTCCTTATCTACTTTCTCCACATCACTCACGATTTTATATACCCCTATCATATCCCCCCTTAGTCTCCTCTTTTCCAAGCTGAAAAGTCCTAGCCTCTAATCTCTCCTCATATGGGACCCATTCCAAACCCCTAGTCATTTTAGTTGCCCTTCTCTGAACCTTTTCTAGTACCAGGATTTCTTTGAGATGAGGAGACCACATCTGTATGCAGTATTCAAGTTGTGGGAGTACCATCGATTTATGTAAGGGCAATAATATATTCTCCGTCTTATTCTCTATCCCCTTTTTAATGATTCCTAACATCCTGTTTGTTTTTTTGACAGCCTCTGCACACTGCGTGGACGTCTTCAGAGAACTATCCACGATGACTCCAAGATCTTTTTCCTGATTTGTTGTAGCTAAATTAGCCCCCCCATCATATTGTATGTACAGTTGGGGTTATTTTTTCCAAATGTGCATTACTTTACATTTATCTACATTAAATTTCATTTGCCATTTTGTTGCCCAATCACTTAGTTTTGTGAGATCTTTTTGAAGTTCTTCACAGTCTGCTTTGGTCCTAACTATCCTGGGCAGTTTAGTATCATCTGCAAACTTTGCCACCTCACTGTTTACCCCTTTCTCCAGATCATTTATGAATAAGTTGAATAGTATTGGTCCTAGGACAGACCCTTGGGGAACACCACTAGTTACCCCTCTCCATTCTGAGAATTTACCATTAATTCCTACCCTGTCTTTTAACCAGTTATCAATCCATGAAAGGACCTTCCCTTTTATCCCATGACAACTTACTGTACTTAAGAGTCTTTGGTGAGGGACCTTGTCAAAGGCTTTCTGGAAATCTAAGTACACTATGTCCACATTTTTGAAGGGGTCAACAAACTCCTCTAATAGATTAGTAAGACATGATTTCCCTTTACAGAAACCATGTTGACTTTTGCCCAACAATTTATGTTCTTCTAGGTGTCTGACAATTTTATTCTTAACTATTGTTTCAACTAATTTGCCTGGTACCAACGTTAGACTTACCGATCTGTAATTGCCGGGATCACCTCTAGAGCTCTTTTTAAATATTGGCGTTACATTAGCTATCTTCCAGGCATTGGGTACAGAAGCCGATTTAAAGGACAGGTTACAAACCCTAGTTAATAGTTCTGCAACTTCACATTTGAGTTCTTTCAGAACTCTTGGGTGAATGCCATCTGGTCCCGGTGACTTGTTAATATTACGCTTATCAATTAATTCCAAAACCTCCTCTAGTGACACTTCAATCTGTGACAGTTCCTCAGATTTGTCACCTACAAAAGCCAGCTCAGGTTTGGGAATCTCCCTAACATCCTCAGACGTGAAGCCCTAAGTCTAGAGAGTTCTGCACAACCATCCAGGATTGTGGTCAGCCAGTTTTGATGTAGAAAACTTATTGGACCAACTTCTGTTGGTGAAAGAGACAAGCTTTTGAGCTTACACAGAGCTTTTCTCCAGACTTGAGAAAAGCTCTAATTGTCATTAGAGACATTTACAGGAATTTTTAAGGTATTTGTAAACATGTGTGGCATCTTACATGTATTTTCCAAACTGGATGATGACTCTAAAAAAGGCATGTAAAGAACTGAAGCAGACTTACCAGCTGACCTACTGCATGAACTTGTGACATTAAAACATATTTTGAACACTGATAAAGTAAAAACTCATGAGCAGTGTAGTCATTGGGATGTTGGGAAAAACTGATTAGGCAACTCTGAGAAGAAAGAGATGAAGTTCAGTGAATAATATGGCCACAGAAGACACTGAAGATGCATTTTGGAAGATAGGATTCCAGAACCAATTCTTAATAGAAAAGCAATTGCATAATAATCTGTCTTTTAGCAGTGGCCAGGATGCCTAAAGGGAGGTATGGATTGTTCAGTGGTTAAGACACCAGGCTAGGATTTGTGAGACCTGAGTACAAGTCCTCACTCAGGCACAGAATTCCCGTGTGACCTTGGGCAACAGGGATGATAGGGAAATGCTATGTCACAGGGGTGCTGTAAAAAAAAACAAAAAAAACAAAAAAAAAACCACGACAGACACTCATACTACAGTAATGAGAGCCATCAAAATACTATCAATAGTATATCCTTACAGTGAAAATAATGAGTAATGCAGTGATATATATGAGAGAAAAAATTCCTTCTGAAATCCCGCTACAAGGTATTTTACCCCTGGCAGCACAAGGTTTGCAATATGTTGTTTGCACACCTGCAAATGAAACAATGTCATGAGCTTGACTTTTTAGCATTACAACTATGCAATCTTGGTAATTGCATAATGGTTAAATGCACGCACAAACAAGTATTTTTGTGGGCAATTACTAATTTGTGCAAAAGCAAATGCTTATGCAAGTATTTTTTTCAGGAATGACTGAAGACCAAAATTTTGCAAGTGTGGACTTGTTAACATCATATTGAAGTGAATTCTGCAGCCTGATTATGTGCTGTATAAAAGAACATTCTTTTGTATTTTAAGTTAATTATATGTTAAGTGGAACTGCTTGTTCTTTCAATTTTTATTTCAAGCCCTTCCTTGGCAAATGGGCAAAAACATGAGCATATTCTGTGATAGCTCTTTGTGCAAGAAACCAAAAGAAGCATGCTTTGGATCGGAACTTAATCACTAAAACTTGTTTATAAATATGGTTTTCCAGCATATCCAGTAGAATTTTTGTAGTTCTGGTTCATAAAACAGGAGAATTTATTGTTAATTGTTGACTTGTTGTAAATGTATTAGCCAACAAAACGTACATTTCAGGAAGCAGGCATTATGGGCTATATAATCCTTTTTAGTACAAAATGTGCTCATATATTCCAGTGAGCTCTTAAAGCTTATACCTAAGGACTATTTCCTGTGGTGGTACCAATTTACTTTCTCACAGCTTTAGCAGTGTTCACACTGTGCATTTCTATATCTATTGTAAATGTTCAACAATTTATGGAAGAAATTTTAGTCCCGTCTTTCTTTTAGCTTTAAACATACAATGATTAGAGAATGAATGTGCAATCAACATATATAGAAAACAACTCCTTGTAGAATGAAATAGATGGTTCAGCTTCTTAAACCCCCATGGAATTTAGAACATCTACAGTCACCACTGTACCTCTCCTTTGTGTACTGCCTTCTACTAAATGAGTTCTTCAGAGAGACGATTTAGTGAGCTAGAATGTAGTGGTTGTACATTATTTTCATGTCTGGCATGACATGGGTATTGTCCAGATATTTGTTTCTAATAATAAGACAATTATAACCACGTAGAGTATATTAAATTTACTATGTTTTATATTCTATTAAACCACAGGAAGCTAGAGTTTTATACAGGGACAGATTAAAACTTAGAGTGAAATTGAAATCTATGGAAAAGCAGAAAAGGAGATTTATCTTGTGAAAAAAAGCACGTTCCACAAGTTTGGACAGTGTGTCCATGTTTTGGTTACAATATGAAATCTTTACTTCAGTTATATTCAAGTTTCTACTGGATAGAAATCTGCTTTTCTGTGGCTCAATCAAGCTACATTTTCACATGTATATATAATGGGTCAGACTTTGAAAGCTATTTAGGCACCTAGATGTGTGGATAGATGCCTAGTGGGATTTTTCAAAAGCACCTAAATAAGTTAGGCTCGTAACTCCCATTGATTTCGATGGAGACTAGGTGCCTCACCTGTTTTGACTCTTTTGAAAGCCCCACTAGGCATCTATTTGCATCTCTAGGTGAAAATCTGGCCCATGAAAGTGGCCCCATGCCCCACAACTACAGAAACAAGGGTAAACACACTCTCCTGTGCCTGCTAAACTCAGTCCCATTGGGAAGGACGACTTCCCCCTATGGAGGGCAGGGGATATCTGCTGTGCTATCAACTACAGCAGAGGTGGCCAACCTGTGGCTCCGGAGCAATATGCGGCTCTTCAGAAGTTAATATGCAGCTCCTTGTATAGGCATAAACTCCGGGGCTGGAGCTACAGGCACCAACTTTCCAATGGGTCAGGGGGTGCTCACTGCTCAATCCCTGGCTCTGCCACAGAACCTGCCCCCACTCCACCCCTTCCCACCCCCTCCCCTGAGCCTGCCATTTCCTCGCTCCTCTCCCCCCATCCCTGTCCCCCCCCCCGAGCCTCCTGCATGCCACGAAACAGCTGATCTGGAGGTGCTGGGAGCAGGGGAGTGGCGCTACTGATGTATTACTGTGGTCTTTGGCAATGTACATTGGTAAATTCTGACTCCTTCTCAGGCTCAGGTTGGCCACCCCTGAACTACAATTCAGAGGTAGAGGTGTGTGTGTGCGCAAGCAAACACACACACACACGAAGGAGGTGGGAAGCTTTACATCCCAGTGTTCCACTGAAGCGTGACACCAATAATCTCTGGAATCTACAGCATAAGCAGATTTCTCAGCCAATGCTTACGTCCTTATACCTTCATCTTCCAATAAGTAAAGTTACACCCATTTTGCAATTCCATCACCTGATTACCTCCCCATCCCCTGGTCTTTTAGCAGTCAGGTTCCACTGCCACTCATTACACTAGTATAAAATAGCATTGAATTAAGTTCAGACTATCTTATTTGATAAAATAAAATGGAATGGTATTTAGGTACTGATCATTTATATAACTATATACAGACATACTATAGATGTATACTATAGCTATATGGTACCTTAGCAGTGGTAGTGTGGATACTCCTTTATGAGTAAATTCAATATTTTCTACCATTTACTGGTTGGAAACTCCTACAGGAATACCACCACCTGTGTAGCTGTTGGTGCAAACTGACACTACATGTTCTTTCATGAAATTCTAAGCCTTTTCTGAGCTTTGAGTTCTGAACTGTATTAGAACAACTCAAACTAGTTAATACATATCAATGTGTATAACTTGATTAGACTATATCAAGTCATCCCAATTTTATGAGCAAAAAGATTCATAAACATTTCACAAGCAATACAGCAACATTTCACATATTTTTGTCTCTCTAACCGTAGGTCTTTGATATAATGATTATGCTACCTCAGAGAGAGAGGGACATGAATTAAACCCCTAGATCCACATACCTATTAAACATTACATGTCAGGCCTATCATTTATCTTAATATATAGATGTTATACTAACTGAGAGGATTCTGTAATACCAAACCCCACCCCCCCATCCATTTTCAGAAAAAAACAATGCCATTGTGGGTAGAAAGCTTACATTAATATATCTGGTCATATACGTGGTGAATATGCTTAAACTACTTCATCAGATTAAAATATCTAATATTTTTAACATAAATATATGGTCAGTGTAACAGAGCAAACTTACCAGCCAGGGCATCTTTTCATGACCAGTTATAGTATTGCAGCAACTCTGCCTCGGTTTCCCCCCCCAAACAGCTGTTTGGTCCTGCAACAATCTACTTCTTCTTACAGCTCCAGCCAGTCTCACCCCTTCCAGATGAAAGGAGACCTTCAAAAAACAAAAGTTCCAAAAGGCATAAAACAAAGGAATCTTCCACCCAGCCAGGCCCTACCTCCAGTCCCTGCTCCCATACATAATTGCCAGCTGTTACACCCTGGCTCTACACCTCTCAGACATAGTTTCAATCACTGTCTTCTTGGCTGAAGCCTTCCTTTCTGCAGCCAATCTGGCCAGCCAAAGTCCCCCACTAGGTTTCTTGTATCCTAGCAGGCTGCTAATCCTGGGCAGGAACTTCCTAACACCACTCATCCCATTCACCCACTCAATTTGCTGGACTTCCCCCTTTTTAAGACCAAACCCAGCACAGGTGCAGTGGATGTGGCTACCTAATCCTAAATCTGGTCTTAACTCTTTCCAGCCCAGAATGGAGTCACATCTTGTCACAGTCTGAATTAGAAAAGGAAGCAATTAGCTCAGAAGAGAATGCTATAGAATCTGGAAAGTAAAAAGAACATGTGAAAAACCAACAAAAACAAACACACCAGTGTAAATCTAGACTACCTCCATTGGTTCCAGTAGGAGATGGCCCAATGTCTTTAAGTATTTTTATAATGAGAATATTGTCTGGCAGCATAAAATCCTACCAAGAAATATTGTATGATTGCATGAGGCCAATTTATCATGGCAGATAGGTACAGAGTGGACATTATATATATATCAGATCAGAGTTGAAGCTTCTCTTCCTGTCCCGAGTTTAATTAGTAAAAGCTGGATTTTTCCTGCTTATGTTCATGTGCTTGCAGCTGTTAAGAAATATAAAGCAAGTTAGGGACTGTGGTTAAAGAACAAGGAAACTAGGATCCACAACCAATTACAAAGCAGATCCTCCTATTTAGGACAGGCTCATGCACATGCAGATTGCAATGCTATCTCATCAGGGAACCGATTGCATTCAGGAGCCTTTTGGAAGAAAGATGTAGGAACATAGTTGCTCCTATTTGGGGAATGATACAAGGGGGTTATTTTTGAATGATTAATTAAAGGGAATCAATCTTCATTGCATTGCAACTGACATGAAAAGCACCATAGCTGTGCAATAATCACATGCAATTATTCAACTACCCCTTTGGCAAGGACAACATAATTAGTCCTGGTGGTGTCAAGAGATTTTCTTTATACCCAACAAATTGGCAGTTTTAATCAAGTGTTGCTGAAAATTTATCATAACACAGGGAAAACAATAGGTGAAGATACAAGGCCCCAAGCTGTGTGACTCCTATCTACAATGGTACAAATGTACAATACTAACAACATGATGAATACTACCATGCCCTGAATAATATGATTATAATTGTATATCAGTTTCAAGCCACAGTAGTGCTTATTTATTTAGGATCATGGAAGCAACCCCTGTCATGGGGTTTACTTAATAAAAGTTAACCACTGAGGACAATTTTCATCTGGAAGAGTTTAATATGAATCAAAAGAATTTAGAATGCAAAACTGCACACTCAGCAATGTCAATTATTACTATTATTTATTATTTCTACTGCAGTAGCATCCAAAAGCCCCAAATCAGAATGGTGTCCATTATGTCGGCTACTGTCCACAGATATATGAAGATATGGACCATATTGCAAAGAATGCCCCAGTCTAAGTAATCCTTAACAAGTATTAATGTATTAGTGCTTAATGCTTAAAATGACATACAGTATGGACCAAATTTTTAATCAGTAGAGTGTCACTCTTGCTTGTGAATATGCAAGGTACTATGAGCAAACCAATTTGTGGGTACAACTAGAGTAAATGTATGCTCAAATTGGGTAAATGTATGGGCAAATAGGCAACTAAGCACCCAGCTAGCTATATGCGTTCATATTTATCCTGAGGGCATGAAGTCATTGAACATAGCTCCAGTAAGCTCAGGGCCAGTTCACAGCAGATGGCAAGCAGGAACATTTTTCTTAAGGATGACTTTTTGTCTTCTAGAATCTAAGGTTTCATTAAAAAAGTTTCCAGCACATATGGTTGCAAAGATTACCTTAGAAATGTGAAACAAGTTTAAACAGATGAAGTGGTGTGTTCCTGAGGCTGAAACAATAGCTCTGAGGTCTGAACTGCCTCCTATCATATCAGACTTAGTCTTATTATGACAACTTAAATACCTGCTTTACAAAGTATTATTCCATACCCTTCAGGGCTGAAAATAAGAGCTTTATGCCATTTTAAAGAGGAGAATCCATGCATCTAATGACACCAAGTATTGGTTCTAAATCCTAGCACAGGAATAACCACAGGTACTCAAATTTAAAACTGTGATGGTTTTACATAAAAATATTAGTGTAGGGTTTTTTTGAAGGTTGTTATGGTCTCCCTTTGAGCCCTGTACAGTGGGACTTCCTGTACATTGATTTACAGAAGGAAGAATACAAAAACCAGCCCCAAAGAACTCTTTTGGAAATAATCCCAAAGTAGTTGCTCTGCAACACATGTGGCTTATCCAAGATACCTAACGGGATGGTTTGTAGAGCTGGCTGAGCATTTTTTGATATTTTTTTCCCCACCAAAATGTCAAACAACTGAATCTGAAATGCTATGTTAAACAGGGCTGGTTTTGATGAATTTTCTGACTCTAAAAATGCAGAGAAAAAAATTGAAATTATTGAAACGTTTCATTTTGACGTTTTTGAAATGACTTTTCATTTGGAAATTTAAGCTAAATAAACTAAAAAGATATTAAGGGGAAACAGATCACAGCTGAAGTGAAACATTTTGAAATTATTGAAACAAAACATTTTGATTGCCCAGCCCTCCTGCAAAAACAAAAACAAAACAAAAAATTAGTTTTTTTTATTTTTGAACATTTTCAAGATTTCAATGTTTTGTCCCGATTTGGGACACGTAAAAATTTCAAAAAATTTTACAGGACAGGAAAACTATAGTGGGGAGGTATAAAGCTTTTGTTGGTGCCCATTTGGTGTCATCTACATAACTCACCCATGGTTTTGCCATTCATGAATAGCAGCTCATTTTAAACTCATGCTAATAAATATTTTATACCCCACTGCAACCATTATGTAAATTCCCATTCACTCCCTCTCTTTCTCTAGATAGATAGATACACACACATATGCACATACACATGAAGAGTTACATACATCTTTGAAAATAAAATTCTAAGAAGTTAATTTAGTGTAAAAATCCTTAAAAATCATAACCCAGCACATATAAATTGAGTACATCAGAAATCTTAGAAAATATGTTGTCTTTTTAATATTCACTGTCTCTAAAATTACATTTGAGCTTAGAATGCAAAACTTTTCCTTAGGCTACATTTCCATTTTCAGTGTTTTATAACTCTGTGAGCGGAACTGCTTTGCATGCTGACAGAAGCATCCATTACTTGTGGCAACATAATAATTTGTTACATTTTAATGCATTTAGTTGAAGGGACAAAAAATGATTGGGGGGGGGGGCTAAGAGGGAGAGAAAATCACCGTATATACACACAAGAGGTTTTATATATAATCTGAATAACTTCCATCCCTGCAGAGGTCTCTTATCTTAATGACTTTGCTAAAGAAGTTGTCTTGTCAAACATAGTCAAAAGCTTTTGCCTTACATGAATAATTTACAAATGGAAGCAATTTGGCAACAGTCTGGCTCGAGATAAAGAAGGCCCTGGGTATGGCAGAAGCATGCAAGTGTAGAACAAATATATAGTTACCAAATATTGAAGAATTTTGACTGTCATTCTGTAACGTTAAATTTCTCTGAGTGCATCCTCTCATATCCAGGGCTGCAGAGGCTTTAAAACTAGTGGGCAACTTGATTAGGGTATGTGCTGTTTTCTTCCACAGCCCCATGTAATGTAAACATCATCCAGCACTGGTCCAAACAAAAATGAATTGTTTTGCACAGATGGATACAGACTGTACAGATAAGATACATCTCACTCTATGCTGGCTTTCTGACTCACATTCTCACATGCTGCTTCTGTCAAGTTCTTTCATTCTTGAGCTGTCTCACAGTGCCTGTCTCTCGGAGATGGGCAACCAGGGGAAGGGAAGAGACATGAGAACTGATGAATCCAGGATGGAGAGGAAAAGAAAGGTGGGATGTGGGAATCTGGTGGTGGGAAGAAAGATGTGGGGAATTCAGGGAAGCAGAAGGAAAGATGAGGGGGATTTTGGCAGGGATGGAAGGAAAGAGATTGGGGAACTGTGAAGGAGGCAGAAAATGGGAGGAAACAGAAAGAGTTGAAAAAACAGAATATAATAAAAAAGATGAGGGAAAAATAAAGATATGTCCACTATATAATGCTACAGCAATACAGCTGAGGTGCTGCAACTACGCCACTGTAGTGTAGACACTTGCTACAGTGTCAGGAAAGGTTTTTCTATCGCTGGAGTAAATCCACCCCTCAAGAAGCAGTAGCTTAGTGGACGGAAGAATTCTTCTGTCAACCTAGCAGTGTCTACACTGGGCTTAGGGTGGCTTAGGATGTGTGAATTTGTCTAGTTGTAAACAGGTCTATGAAAAAAGGAATGGAGATAAGAAATGAATGATGGAAATAGAAAGAAAAGGGGGCAGAAAAAGCAAGGTGGGAAAAACTTTTTTGAGAGGGTGGGAGTAAGAAGAGAAAAAGTGTGTTTGTGCATTGATGGAAGAGAAGATAAGGATAAATACTAGAGCTGCACAAATGGCAAAAACATATTAACAAACGTTCACTGAATCAAAATTTTATCTGACCATGTTCATAACATATTTTGTTCATTTTCCATTGTCTGTTTTTTATTTTGCATGAATGCTTGGGGAGGAAAAAGAGTAACTAGCTAAAGACACAAAAACTAACAAACATTTTATTTAAGTACATCAGAATGAAGAAAACTCCAGAGATCTTGGAGTCATTGTGGATAGATCTCTTAAAACATCTGATCACTATGCAGTGGCAGCAGAGGTGAAAGTGGGCCAGTACGGGCCAATACAGTGTACCGGTCAGAAGTGGCCGCCGGTACCGGCCCATACGCAGCCGACGTTAAAGCGCTGCCATGGCAGTGCTTTAACGTCGCTGTCCCTTTTGTGCCCCCACGGCCACCGACGTGAAGACACCCTACCAGCAGAGCCACTGACGGGGGTGGGGTGGGCAAAAGGGGCAACTGTCCCGGGGCCCGGAGATTTAAAAGGTCCCGGGGCTCAAAGCCGCCACCGCTGTCGCTACTGTGGCAGCGGCTGGAGCCCCGGGACCTTTAAATCGCCATTGGAGCCCTGGGCGGCGCGGGCCGGGCAGTGTGGAAGGGCTGGCTGGGGGAGGCTGACCCTCAGCCCCGCCCCTTCTGCCCGAAGCCCCGGCCCTTCTGGGGGCCTGGAGTCGGGCCCCCGTACCGGTAAGCAATTTATCTTACTTTCACCCCTGAATGGCAGTCAAAAAAAGCTAACAGAATGTTAGGAATCATTAGAAAAGGAATAGATAATAGTAGTATTTTCAGACCTTGAATACTGCATAATGTTCTGATCGCCCCATCTAAAAAAAGATATATTAGAATTGGGAAAAGTACACAGAAGGGCAACAAAAATGATCAGGGTTATGGAACAGCTTCCATATGAAGAGAGATTAAAAAGACTGGGACTGCTCATCTTAGAAAAGAGATGACTAAGGGTGGATATCATAGAGGTCTATAAAATCATGTATGATGTGGAGAAAGTGAATAGGAAAGTATTATTTATCATGTCATATTACACAAAAACCTGAGGTCACCCACTGAAATTAATAGGCAGCAGGTATAAAACAAACAAAAGGAAATACTTCTTCCTATAATGCACAGTCAACCTATAAACTCATTGCCAGAGGATGTTCCAAAGGCTAAAAGTATAACTGGGTTCAAAAAGAACTAGATACATTTATAGAGGATAGGTCCATTAATGGCTATTAGCCAAGATAGTCAGGGACACAACCTCATGCTCTGGGCATCCCTAATTCTCCTACTGCCAGAATCTGGGACTGGACAATAGGGGATGAATCACTCAAAATTGACCTGTTCAGTTTATTCCCTCTGAAGAATCTGGCACCAGCCACTGTTGGAAGATGGAATACTGGGCTAGATGGACCATTGGTCTGACCCAATATGTCTTTTTATGTTCTTATGAGGTGCTTTTAATTGTGCAAATATGATATTCATAGGCAAATAAGCATATCTGTAAGTGAACAAGTATATTCACATATGAATGAATATACTGATGCTGGAAGTGCTTACCTGGCCAGCCTGTATTTACACACACATTTACTCATTGGGAATGTGACAAGAGAAAATGGAAAGTAAAGTCTGCTAGGCAACCAATAAATCAGGCTTACATCTTCCTCTCCCTCTCAGTCTATAAGGAATCCAGCTATTTTAAAATCTGGGAACCTAGCCAAATCTAAAGCTCTTTCCAAAAGAGGACAGGAAAAGATTTCAAATCCCTTAACATTTTCTTTGCCTGCTTATCCCTTTATATCACTCTCTTTTAACTGTTCCCCATCCTCTACCTGAGAGATACAAAGCACTAGTGAATTCTTCAGGCACTGCTCCTATTTCAAAAGATTAAGTGATCCACAGACACCATGTCACATGAATAAGGTGACCAATCACACCGACCAAAAATCAAACACTTGAAGGAGCCCATGAAAACCCATGGGCCCAAATATATATAAAAAAATATTTGTCAACCACTTATGAAAAATGGATACATTCATAAAAATCCTGGTATGTTCACAGATAATATTGTCAACAGGAAAAGGGCCATGGTAAAACTTTCAAAAGGGCCCAAGTAATTTGGGAACCTAAGTCCTATTTTCAAAAGTGACTCAGGCACTTAAGAATTTACCTCATGGGTTCTGGCTGGGTTCCTGAGTTGAGATGAGGAGAAATAAGGGACCTGATCATGTAGGATCTATGGGCTGGCAATAAAAATGTGTTATATTTTGCGGGGGGAGAGGAGGGTTGGGTGGGGGAACAGGTTTGTAATGTTGATGTGTGGTTTGAAATTCTTGGGTTTAATATGAGGTTGTTTTTGTTTATGAAATGCTTAGCTTTACTATGTGATGACTTAGGCCCAATTCTGCAAGCTGCCCTGTGTGGTCAACTCTCTGTGCCCACCCAGAGTCTGATTGATTCAAGTGATGCAGCCCAGGAGCACAAAGGGTCACCAACATGAGCAGTTTGCAGAATTGGGGCTATAATGACATTCTCCTTTGCAGGGGTGCTGGAGCAATTTTTATAGTGGGGGTGCTGAGGGCCATTGAACCAGACTGTAAACACTGTACATGATGGAAACTACTTCAAGCCAGAGGGTGTGCCAGCACTCTCCGCATCCCTAGTTCCAGCACCTATGCTCCTTTGTTCTCTAAACCCCACAGAACTACCACCTGGCTCTTCAAGAAAGGATCACTTAATCTTGCTAGGAAATGTGTTTTAGCCATTGCAATGTCATAAACATGACATTGTCACTACAGCTGATGAGAAATTCTCTGATGAAACTCTGTTTCATCAGAAAATGCAGATGCCTTGAAAGAGAAATGTTTAGTGAGAAAGGCTCAGATTTAATGAATTTTCATTGAGGTATAGGCAGGTCTCCAATGGAACCATGTCTGCCAGGTACTTTCCATCAGAAACCTGCTTGGTTCCTTGCCAGCTTGCCTGGCGGACTGCTGGGTCCATGGCTCTAGGACAGCCCTTATGTTTTCAGATTATATTAGAAGGTCACTGAAGGTTCTCTGAAATAATCTGACTTGATCAAAGAGACAATTTATTGATTGTACATTTTGTTTAAATTCTGGGCCTAGTTTAAAGTAGTTCTTGTATATCAGATGTATTAATCCTGTGACAAACAGAAGGGGTAAATACTTTCCATGTGGTTTTGTTCTATAATAATTACAATGTGAGAAATAATGTTAAGAAATAAGCTATTTACTCAAGGTAGCAAGGATGATCAACTGAAATAATTCATTTTAAAAAGCAAAATCAGCTTGCTCATGCCAAAGCAAATAGTTATTTGTAAGTTTTAAAACTGTGATTTGATCCTCTATGAAGAGTAAATTTTAAAATATAAAGGGGAAATAAGATGTAGATGAGAGCAAAAAGCATGAGAGGTTGGCTGTCATGCTCAGATGCCTAATTGTTAATGAAAATAAACTAGTAACTAGCCTCTAATAAGTTTTTGTAAGAGTAGAAATTAGTCAGAGCTTGAACACTTACACTTACCATTCACCAGCTATAGTCAAATGCTAGTGGGAGTAATTCTCTACATTATTGTAATTCCCTTACTCTAAGTACAAATACTCTTGCAGACACTGAGCCCTGGTCTACACTACGAGTTTAGGTCGAATTTAGCAGCGTTAGATCGATTTAACCCTGCACCCATCCACACGATGAAGCCATTTTTGTCGACTTAAAGGGGTTTTAAAATCGATTGCTGTACTCCTCCCTGACGAGGGGATTAGCGCTGAAATCGACCTTGCTGGGGTGAATTTGGGGTAGTGTGGACGCAATTCTATGGTATTGGCCTCCGGGAGCTATCCCAGAGTGCTCCACTGTGACCGCTCTGGACAGCACTCTCAACTCAGATGCACTGGCCAAGTAGACAGGAAAAGCCCCGCAAACTTTTGAATTTTATTTCCTGTTTGGCCACTGTGGCGAGCTGATCAGCACAGGTAACCATGCAGAGCTCATCAGCAGAGGTGACCATGGAGTCCCAGAATTGCAAAAGAGCTCCAGCATGGACCGAACAGGAGGTACTGGATCTGATTGCTGTATGGGGAGACGAATCCGTGCTATCAGAACTCCGTTCTAAAAGACGAAATTCCAAAACATTTGAAAAAATCTCCAAGGGCATGAAGGACAGAGTCTATAACAGGGACCTACAGCAGTGCAGCGTGAAACTTAAGGAGCTGAGGCAAGCCTACCAAAGAGCCAGAGAGGCAAACGGCCGCTCCGGGTCAGAGCCCCAGACGTGCTGCTTCTATGATGAGTTGCATGCTATTCTAGGGGATGCCCCTACAACTATCCCAGCCCTGTGCATGGACTCCATCAACGGATTCTCACGCAACAGGGATGCGGATTTTGGGGACGAGGAAGATGATGATGAGGAGGAGGTTGAAGATAGCGCACAGCAAGCAAGTGGAGAAACCGTTTTCCCTGACAGCCAGGAACTGTCTATCACCCTGGAGCCAGTACCCTCCCAACCCACCGAAGGCGGGCTCCCGGACCTAGAAGGCGGAGAAGGGACCTCTGGTGAGTGTACCTTTGTAAATATTGTACATGGTTTAAAAGCAAGCGTGTTTAATGATTAATTTGCCCGGAAGACTTGGGATGCATTTGCAGCCAGTACAGCTACTGGAAAAGTCTGTCAACGTGTATGGGGATGGATCGTAAATCCTCTAGGGACATCTCAATGAAGCTCTCCTGGATGTACTCCCAAAGCCTTTGCAAAAGGTTTCTGGGGAGGGCAGCCTTATTCCGTCCTCCTTTACCACGCCAGGCCAGTAGTACGTAGTCTGGAATCATTGCACAACAAAGCATGGCAGCGTATGGTCCCGGTGTTTGCTGGCATTCAAGCAACATCCGTTCTTTATCTCTCTGTGTTATCCTCAGGAGAGTGATATCATTCATGGTCACCTGGTTGAAAGAGGGGAATTTTATTAAGGGGACATTCAGAGGTGGCCGTTCCTGCTGGGCTGTTCGCCTGTGGCTGAACAGAAATCATCCCCGCTATGCGCCACGCGGTGGGGGGATGGGTGAAGCGATCATCCCAGAGAATAGGGTGTGTGTGTGGGGGAGGGGTTAGTTGGGTTTGTGCTGCATGTTAACCCAAAAACCGCAGCCCCTCCTTTTAAATGGCCAACCCAATGGGTGCTTGGTATGGGACATGAGGGCGCTGCTGTTTGAAACCATTCCCACATGTTATGAAGGTTAAAGAAGCCAAAAGACTGTGGCTTACCATGTCTGCCTGCAAGCCGAATTCTGTTGCCTGCCGGCCCTGCATGCGTTATCTCTCACACCAAACTGGCAGGCCCTCAATATAAGAGGCAAAAATGCGACCTTGTAAAGAAAGCACACGTGCTATGTAATGTTAACAGCTTGGTTTACTGTGAAAGAGTCTACCCATTGTTCTCTAAAATGTGTCTTTTTAAATACTACTTTCCCTTTTTTTTCCTCCCACAGCTGCAAATGTTTCAACGCTCCCCGTATCATCTCCATCCCAGAGGCTAGTGAAGATTAGAAGGCGAAAAAAATGCACTCGTGATGAAATGTTCTCTGAGCTCATGCAGTCCTTCCACACTGAAAGAGCCCAGCAGAATGCATGGAGACAGACGATGTCAGAGTGCAGGAAAGCACAAAATGAATGCGAGGACAGGAGGGACGTGTGAGAGAACAGGTGGCGGGAGCAAGAGGAAAGGTGGTGGGATCAAGTTGATAGGTGGTGTCAGTATGATGAAAGGAGGCAGGAAGCAATGCTCAGGCTACTGGAGGATCAAACTGATATTCTCCAGCGTATTGTTGAGGTGCAGGACAGGCAGCAGGAGCACAGACTGCCGCTGCAGCCCCTGTATAACCAACCACCCTCCTCCCCAAGTTCCATAGCCTCCTCACCCAGACGCCCAAGAACGTGGTGGGGGGGCCTCCGGGCACCCAACCACTCCACCCCAGAGGACTGCCCATGCAACAGAAAGCTGTCATTCAATAAATAAGTTTTGAAGTGCAGTATGGCCTTGTCCTTCCCTCCTTTCCCACCCCACCCGGTGCTTCCCTCCTCCCCCATGCTGCCCGGCTACCTTGGCAGTTATCCCCCTATTTGTGTGACGAATTAATAAAGAATGCATGAATTTGAAACAGCAATGACTTTATTGCCTCTGCAAGCGGTGATCAAAGGGGGGAGGGGAGGGGAGTATCACATACTTGCTTATTCATCTTTAGAAAAATAAAGAACATTTAAGCAAAGCACTTCTTGAATTGAATAAAAGAGAGAAAGAGAGAGAGGGTGGCAAAAGAAAGCAGCCAATAATAACAAATAAAATAAAATAAAAATAAATAATATTTCTTTTTCTTGCTTAGAGAAAAAGAACTTGAATTTGTCCATCCGATACAATTTGTTCTAACGCTACACTATTTACAAATATAATATATCAGCTCATTTGTTGGGCTTTGCATTATTGATGTGCTTTTTGTTAAATTAGGCCAGTGAAATTCTTACATAAAGGCATTTTGTAACATGAATAAAGAGAAACCAAAATGAAAGGTTTCCGTGCTGATGACTTGTGAAGGTTACATTAACCACATTTATTCTTGATTGTAGATTGCACTCATTTAAGCCTTGCAATACAATATGGGCTTGGTTCTGCTCTCATGTTCATTGACTTTACACTGGAGTAAAAGTTTTGACTTTGATGGAATTACTCCTGATTCACAGAAGCATAAGTAAGAGGAGACTCAGGCCATGAATGTCTTCCCCATAGCTATAATTTGTCACAAAATAACAGCTGAAGAATATGAAGATCTCTAAAGGGCTGAAGGAAATATCTGTAAGTTTTAATATCTTGAGAGGAGAGGAGATTTTACTCTTCCTTAAGGCATTTGTTTGCAATATTGACACATAATCTCGGGAGTGAATGATAAAATGACATTTACAAATTCTGATTTATAAATAGAGACATCTGGGAGAAATCTTTAGAAAATGTCTAAGACTGTTCCAACTGATAGCAATGCAAAAACTTCAATGGGGGTGGAGCAGGCCACACTTCAACATATTCCTTATCATGCAGGGCTGGCTACCAAATTTTCAGGGGATCCTAATGAGGTTTGTTTTCAGGCGAAGGGCTAAACTGCATCTCAACATCAGGTCACAATGTTGCTGTGTTTCTGGCTTTCCACCATATGTCTTGTACCTGATACAACATGACAAATTGTCACATTGTAATGCTGGCCTCCAGCCTCCCAAGCCAGCTGGATCCCAGGGCTGCACAACCCAGAGTTCTCAGGGCTTGCAGGATCCCTGCTGCAGATCCAGGAGTTGAGCCTCAGCTAGAGCTAGCCTTAGTGCTTCCAGACTCCTGGGTCCACATCAAGGAGCCTGGAAGCCCTGGCAGGGCAGGACTACCCTTGAGCCATGGAGGTTTCGCAGGCTGGTGAACCTGGTCCAAGAACATGTAAAAATAATAGATTTGGGGTTCTTTTTATTTGCCTTCTGCTTTTTTGAGCCTTTAGGGTGCACTGGGGTCATATTTTGAAGCTTTCTCCACAATCACAAGGGCTAGAAACTTACTTTTTTTTAAGAATGAAGGCTGAAATTATCACATATTCACTTGACTCCAGGAGCTGGGGCTTTAAGGAAAACAATAATTATCATGAGACTCACAACAGCAGCATGGGAGTTGGCAAAACGGGGCTGCAGCCAGCCTTGCACTGCCACCTGCAATATTAGCAACCACAGGGGCTCAAGGGACACAGGAAGGCCCCCTGACTAACATTCAAGGGTGAATTCTCAGGTCTGGCTTAAATATGGCTAACTATATTATCCCCATTTTTCAGCTGGGGGAAAGCAGTGGCTTTCCCCAAATTCACACTGCAACTCAGTGGTTTAGTCAAAACAAGGTTTCCCATGCTATAACCACCAGACTACATGGTTTAATCTCCTTTTCACATCAAGAATGGAAAGAAAGCACAGGTATATTTCTGTAGATGTCTAAAACTATTGCTTAGGAAGACATTCAGATCTTTTTAAATTATCCAGGCTTAGCATCATTTATCTTTCACTGACATAACCAATATTATACTTCACTCCAGGAAAGCTTAAGATGTAGGGATAAATTCTCTTCTGGTAAAACTCTATTGACTTCAGTGGTCTTATATCTCAAGAGAATTTGACCCACAGTTTTTAGGAAAAAATGCAACGAAACAAGTCTTAGCTCTCCAGTACAAATCATATCTTGTCACTTTTTCTATGTTCTTATAAATCTAAAGTGCTAATGATGGGGCCTCATGCAAAAAATAAAATTGGTTGCTTAACAAATAACACCAAGAGCAGAAACAGTAGCAAATTAAAATCCAAACCCGTTATATTTTTAAAACATTGTCTGTTAGGTCTGTTCTGAAAGCAAAGCCCACTCTGTACAGTCTTTGTATCTGGCTCTGGCTGGAAGCTAGAATTGTTTTTTAAGAGTATCAGGGGGTCTCTCATAGGCCACGGATTCTTGAATCAAGAACAGGTGCAGTCACACCCACTCTACAAACAAAGATGTTTTGTTTGAATAAGCACAGCACAGAAGAATGGGGTGTATTAATAGCTAAATAGTGTCTTTATTAACAGTAGAACAGCTGGCAGTTTTATATGACAGCACTCATTCCAATCCATTTTATCCAATTGCAAAACCATAAGCACACTACACCAGGGAACCAAAGGGACCACACACAAGCAATCAGCCATTCAACAGCACTATAATTGCTTCACAGTTGGAAGTTTGTTCTACTCAGCCACTGTTATTCTTTTAGGCTGAATTGTTGGTGCACTGCTACTATCTAAAATCAAGAGCTGTTAATGCAGATAAGCTTGCTTAGAGAAACTTCTTTTGTTTTACAATTCCCCATGAGCTATTCCCCCTGCAGGAGCTTTTGCTGTGCCACTGAGGATCACAAGTGCTTCAAGTGCTGGGTGCCAGAAGTGAACCTAAGACAGTTAGCTTCAGGATCTCTGTATCCCTAGCAAAGCGGTTACCCTGATGAGGGAAAAATAAACTCCCAAGTGATAAAGACCCTGTTAGACCCTGCTTGAGAACCTTTCCTTAAGACTTCCTACTGAGCTAAAGAATAGCCTCTGTGAGTCTGTCTGAGATGTATAAATGCCTGCAACTATACTAGTAGCCTCTACCCAGCAGGGAATCTGTTCTAGAAGGAATTGGTTTCAGGGTATAATTAGGTTTCACAGATAGATGTAAGAGAGAGGGAGAGAAGAACGAGAAGACCATTTGGGAGATGTGAGAATGTATAAAGAAATCATTGCCCAATCTATATATTTTTTTAAAACCCCAAAACAAGTATAATCAAATATAAATCTAGTCTGTAATTTCAAATATTATTTTTGTTGAGTCTAATGTTTTAGTTGTTTGTGGTATACAGCATCTCTAAAATGTTCTTCACACATTGTTTCTGCAATTCCCCCACTCCTCCAGTGTAATATTTATTTGATAGGTTTTCAAACTATCTTTTGGGGAGAACATTAAAAAGCTCTTGGCTGTAGTTAGCACAGCAAATTACAGACAGATACGAAATTATAAACTCTTTCTAATGCAGGGTGTTTTTCCTCCTCTGCTTTCTACCGTCTTTTAGGATTATATGACTCAGAGGAATAATGGTTATTGTTCAAGGTTTACCATTCAGGAGTTTTCCCTCTGACTATATCTACAACAGCACTTCAGTACATTGTTGTGATTTCTTTGTTATTAATTGACATATGGCTCTAGGTAATAAAATAATGGGCTGTCCCAACTCATTATCTTGTTCTACAGCTTCAGGATGACTTTCAGGTTGTCCTTTTTTGCTTCATCTCTACTAGTGGCATCTTATGAATAAATAAACAGGTCTTATAGGCAAGACAATAGATTTGTATGAACTGAAGATCACTGTTAACACTCAGAGTAGACTCAGGAGAGTCTGGGAAATTCTGATTAGTAAGGAAAAGAACAATTTAAAAAAGTCACCATGCTCATGAGCTGACAGAGGAAGTTTAATTAAAGTCAACAGAGAAGTGAAACGTGTTTGGGAAAGGGTTGGGGGAATGGGCAAAAATAATAATGCCAAAAACCCAGTTCCAGGAGAAAAGACTCATGTTTTTAAAAAAGATGCACTTAAATCTGAGCCTGGAAAACACCGTGTGAAAGTATAAACAGATAATTGTGCATGCAAAATAAATAGCACCTCACCCACCACAACATAGGACGGGAATTGTCTCTATTCTGTACAGTGCCCAACAATTCTGATTGGGGGCCTTTGTAAACAATATTTACTACTACTAGGATTACTGTTATAATAGGTGATGGCGCAAAATGGGTACTGAATTTGCATACACAGCTTCACACCATGTGTACCCCTTACTTTTGAGCACCTTCACACTCCTCTTGTGTGTGTGCAGCTTCGGCATCTATTTTTGAAAAAGAAGGCTAAACAGAGAAGAATGAGGAAAAGAAATATTTTCCTACCTCTGGTGCAGGGTTTTTCCACCAGTGCATCCATTTTCTCAACCAACCTTAGCTGAAGCAATTGGCAAATGGACTATACTGCAGATGAACGGCAAGAGCAAACAGAAGGTTGTATTAGGCGTGCATGCGCGCGCACACACACACTTAAGTTTCTCTCTTTACACAAACCCCCTCTCCAGTATTTCCTATTCCTTTTTCATATATTTTATTTGGGACTTGTTATGGTTGAAGAGGTTGGAGACCATGTTGAAGAAAAAGTCCCCTGTGACAAAGCACTATAGAATTCTACAATAATGGCCCCAAAACATTATGCGCAAAATCCTGGCCCTATTGAAGTTAATGGACATTTTGCTATTGACTTCAATGGGGCCAGGATTTCACCTACTGCTACTGTGGTGTTTTGGACCATTACTGATGAGTATTTGTGGATTTTTTTAAAAAAGGTCCTGTGTAAAATAAAGATATTAGCTAGCCAGATTTATTAAAGGGGATTAATCAGAAGTGTTGCACAGAAGTAATTCCATTGCATCAATCCCAAATCACTAGTCCCATTCTACCACTTGTTAAGAGCCTCACTGATCAAGTCAGGACCATTTCTGCCCTAGATTTTGGTGTCAGTATTCAATTTCCTTCTAACCCCTACAAATGAGCAATTGAGAAGATGATTATATGGACTAGAATGCTCGTTGTTCCAGCAGTAACACCACAAGTGCCAAAAGTCAAGAAAAATATATCTGACAGCTAGAGTTGAAATATCTGAAACATTTGGGTACTTACTAGTATCACAAAAATTTCCATGAGGTAACTTAAATGATCCAACTGGTACCCTAAAACATGTGGCTACCGCTGAGGTTTAGTAATCAAAGAAGCCACCTGAAAAATTACTATGTGGTACTATATTTCATCAAGCATTCTCTCATGTGAATTATTTACCACTGCCATAGCATGAAGGAGAAAAGAACCCCATAATTAACAAAAGGTAAAAAAGATAGACAGTGAGCACTGAGAAGAAAGAGCTTGTTGTTTCTTAATTGAGTTGGAAAAAAAAAAGAGACTCAACAATGATAATAGAAAAAGAACAGGAGTACTTGTGGCACCTTAGAGACTAACAAATTTATTTGAGCATAAGCTTTCGTGGGCTACAGCCCACTTCTTCGGATGCATCATGAAAGTGTAGCCCAAGAAAGCTTATGCTCTAATAAATTTGTTAGTCTCTAAGGTGCCACAAGTACTCCTGTTCTTTTTGCGGCTACAGACTAACACGGCTGCTACTCTGAAACCAATGATAATGGACTACATCCTGCGAATATTGTTCTAGTGATCTAAATGTGACTTGAATAGCAGTATGGTAACTACACAATACACTTTGAGTATTCTGATACAATAGGTCATTCATGAGAATGTTTAAGGAATGCATAGATGTGTGTACAGTGTGGGTATAGAGCCACTATCTTTCTCTGCACATAATGTGCAGGCAAAATTGTTTGATGAAAAGTTTCAAAATCATGCGGTGGACACTCTCTTCTTATTTCCATTCTTGTCTTCTGCTCTTGGTTTTCTAAGTGTTCGCAGAGTAAAAGACAAGTTCAGTGAGCTTATGGTTGTTGGAAAGGAATCACTGCTGTTGGCAACCAGCAACTTATTGATGTGGATGCACTGCTTCTGGACGGTGCCTAATAGCAGTGAGAGTTACAGACTTGTCACAGCTCCCATTTAAGTAACAAGATGGCTAATAGATATCATATCTCCTCATGAGGGATAAATAAGCCATACATTTCCAGCTTGCAAGAAAAATAAGATTTCACTTCACGTTCTACTGTAGATTACAATTAGGGCTGTCCAAAAAACAAGAATATTTGATTAAAAATTTCAGGTTTCGAAATTTGTTTCTGTTCCAACATGGAATGAAACCAAGATCCTTCAAAATTATTCACACACACTCAGTGGTTTGGGGACTCATGTGAGATGTAGGAGACCCAGGTTTAAGTCCTGCATGAATCAAGGAGAGCAAGGACTTAAACCTGGGTCATCCATATCTCTGATGAGGGCCCTAATCACTGGGCTATTGGCTATTCTGAGATCTCGCTTATATTTTAACCTGAAATCCCACCCTGAGAAAAACCTTCATAATATAATATAATCAAAACTGAGAAATAGTCACAAAAATTTTGGTTTTGATGAATTGGCATTTTCCAACAAAAACATTTTGTTGAAAAGCTCCCAACCAGTTTTAGTTAAAATCACATGGTTTCTATGTTATATACTAATTAATTTACATGAAATCTAGCCTGACCTAATAATTATTGAGAAGAAGTTAGTGCAAACTATTACTGTAGCTATGGAGGTGTTCAGAATAGATAGGAAAAATTCCAGAAGATAGATTTGAGATTTTGTGAGATACAGTAATTCCCACAATCAGATATAAGTGGTATGCTAACTAGATCAATAGCACCACTTCTTCTTTCCTTGCTTTACTTCTTATTGGGAAGGATGCGAGCTGTTTTAACACCCTCCACCTCCTTGAAAGTCTCAGCAATACATTCCTTTTCTTCGTGCAGTATCTTTTTCTCTACTTCTTCAATCTCAAAAGCAAATCTGAAACATATTAGTGGCTTCATACAGTAAAACTGAATTGTCAATGCTTGTTGGGGATGCTTGTGCTGCTATAAAAAACATGTATCCAGTTGCCACCACTGGTGGTGTTATTCAGTAGTATGTCTGGTTCTTTCAGGTTGGCTACCACAAAAGACTTGGTTGATAGTACCTTGTGACTTTGACTAAAGCAGCTGCTGTAGAAGGATAATCTTGGTGTAACCCAGTTTCACGAAGTGAAATGAAGGCAGCTTGTAATGTGCCAGACTTGGACATGACAGAATTTGCAAACAATGGACCAGATTCTTCTTTTATTTACACCGGTGGTCATCCAGAATAACCCCATTTGACATCAATAATATATCAGAATGGTTTGTCTGAACTTATAATGGTGCATCACATACACAACCACGTAAATTGCTTTAGCAAGATATGTAGCCAAAAAAAACCCCAACATCCATAATCCACGAGTCAAAATATAAATACATTAATAATAAACCTTTTTAAAATCTGAGTTGGAGATATTTTGACTTTAAAAAAAAACATGTCACAGATCAAGTGACATCTCTCTTATAGTCAGAGAAGTGAAACAGCGACTGGAGAGATACTGTCAATTTGAGCCCACTTATTTACCCCCTTTTCCAACAAAAGGAAGGAGAATTCTCTTGAGTTCAAAGTTACACAAATGCTTCTGATGTGTTTCAACTCATCTAAAAGGATCCAGGCTCTGTGTGGCAGTAGTGGTAGAGCAGTATATCAGAGAGACAATTGGACAGGCCCTTTCTGGGTAAGTTACAGCCAGCATCACTCACTGAGATTCTGGAGGGAGCAGGGGAGGTTCAGATGTGAATAGGATTCATGTCTTTGATGGATGGTAAAGGCCAGCAGGGAAGCTCTGCTGTTGGTGAAGAATGACAATTCTCCTTCAGAAAATCAGGGGGCTACCTGTCCATAAGGGATTGTTCTGAGACCTTTGGTCAGGAAATTATCTCTTGGTATGGACAATCTGGTCAAACTACCCATTTCAAGCCTCCCTTTTTTGGAAATTTTTGCTGAAAGGGTTGTAGCTCTTACAATAGTTGGAATCATCAGATGTTCTCAACTTCAGTTAGTCTATTAAACAAACTATTTTCAGGCTTGGGTACGGTATAACTATTGTACTGCATTGTTTGATATTCTCCTGGCAAGAGATGAAGATCAGGTGGCCAGACTAATTCTTCTGCCTCTATCAGTTGTTTTCAATACTGTTGATGAGATGTTAAGTAAATAGAGTTAGCCCAGGATGAATTTAGCCCACCACCTTGAGCACAATGAGGTCCAGACACAGCTCTCTATTTGGGGTATTATTATTTTCAACTCTGTTGGCTTCCACGTTCAGCAGTTGGAATTCAGATGGAGTAATTTTTTGGTTTGGGCAACATAATTTTGTTGAACTGTGACTTCATCTTGGTGAACATCACAGGAAGTATCAGGCACATTTGAGGAGTTTGTTGTTCCTGAGTGGGAATCTTTGGTGAACAGCTCACTACACCACTACTCAAAAAGTTCATTTATTGCATATACTCTGGCCTTTGCTGAAGGATGCTGTGTTATATCCCCCCAAACTCTAAAAAGTACTCATACAAAGAGGAAGCCAACTTCATGTTAAAAAAGGCACTGTTTAGAGAAAAGAAAGCTCATCTTTATAAGGCACATTGTTTTACATGTGATTTATATGCAGGAAAACCGATAGAAGTTGGAATAAATAAATTATTTTGCCAACATCTTTTAAATGGCAAAAACCTATCCCTACTATAAGTCTTAGTTTGGATTTTTATTAAATACAAAAACACAAATCTGAGAGAAAAACAAAAAACCTGGACATGCCTCAACCAACAGCAGCTGAAAAGTAGAGTCTGATTTGATGTGAATTTTAATAACCTTCCTGAATATTTCCCAGATGTGTGCATATAATATTAGAAGTGCATTTAATTTAATAGTGCATTTGGCATCTAACTATAGGAGACAGGGACTCTTAAGCTGCATAAATATAGATCACATGTGTTGGAGAAACAACTGTGAATAAAGGCACACTCTTTTCAAACAAGGACAGAAATAGTAGGATAACCTTGTGGTTTTAGGCTTCTGACCTTTGTCTCATTAGCTGTACCTTTAACTGTGATAAACATCCACTTAAATGAATATCATTACCTTACAATTACAGCAGGGTCATACATAATACACTAAGTTCCCCTGGCAGCATATGTGTTAGTCATGCATATTTCATGAGCAGTTTTATTCCACCAGTCAGCTTCAAGCAATACTTAATCCCATGGTTTTGGTGTGTAGGAAATAACAATCTTGTCCATAAAGAGATCCCATGGCAATTATTGTAACTCTGCAGTTTATCAAGGGGAGCAATAGAATGACCTGCTTGTAATATCTGACCGGCACTAGTATCAATTTTCTTCCTAATATGCATAGCTCCAATTATTTTTCAGTTACTAAAGAAAACACACTTTCTCTGATTTTTTTACGCATGAATGTAAATACCCTGAGCGATACTGAACAATGCAGGGTGATGAGCCCTTAAGAGAATCCATGTAGTTACACAATATATGTGCAAAAAATAAAAACCCATGCCTACTATATGCTAAACATTTCTAGGGCAGGCAGCAAAATTGCATCATGGTCCACAGAGCATGATCAGACAATGCAAGTGAAGCAACATCTGTTTATGCAGTATGATGGCTTTTTCCTACTGCATGAGCTGGAGGAAATAAAGTGCTGTAGTGGTAATAAGCATAATAGAAGGTTGCAGTAAAAATGGAATACAAAACTCTTTATATGTTCTCAGTAGTACTGGTGGCCTTTCCCCCTTTCCTCTTTTCAGGAATATCAAGTTCACCAAGGCAACTAAACCTATTTGGGGGGGAGGGATAGCTCAGTGGTTTGAGCACTGGCCTGCTTAAACCAGGGTTATGAGTTCAATCCTTGAGAGGGCCACTTAGGGATCTAGGGCAAAATCAGTACTTGAGCCTGCTAGTGAAGGCAGCTGGACTCAATGACCTTTCAAGGTCCCTTCCAGTTCTATGAGATAGGTATATCTCCATATATATAATTTTTTATTTTCCCATGCTAAAAGATACTATTAAGAGGCGTATAAGTCACAACCTCTAAGGCAGCCAGCAAATATGTTCCAACTACTGTAGTGGGACAGGTATCAGAGGGGTAGCCGTGTTAGTCTGGATCTGTAAAAGCAGCAAAGAGACCTGTGGCACCTTATAGACTAACAGACGTATAGGAGCATGAGCTTTCGTGGGTGAATACCCACTTCTTCGGATGTAGCACCCACATCCGAAGAAGTGGGTATTCACCCACGAAAGCTCATGCTCCTATACGTCTGTTAGGGTATGTCTACATTACGAAATTAGGTCGAATTTATAGAAGCCGGTTTTATAGAAATTGGTTGTATACAGCCGATTGTGTGTGTCCCCACATAAAATGCTCTAAGTGCTCTAGTCGGCGGACCGCGTCCACAGTACCGAGGCTAGCGTCGACTTCCGGAGCATTGCACTATGGGTAGCTATCCCACAGTTCCCGCAGTCTCCGCCGCCCATTGGAATTCTGGGTTGAGATCCCAATGCCCGAATGATGCAAAACAGTGTCGCGGGGGGTTCTGGGTACATGTCGTCAGGCCCCTCCCCCTCCGTCAGAGCAACGGCAAACAATAGATTCGCGCCTTTTTACCTGGGTTACCTGTGCAGACAACATACCACGGCAAGCATGGAGCCCGCTCAGTTCAGCTCACCGTCACCATATGTCATCTGGGTGCCGGCAGACGTGGGACTGCATTGCTACACAGCAGCAGCAGCTAACTGCCTTTTGGCGGTAGACGGTGCAGCATGACTGGTAGCTGTGGGGCTAGCAGACGTGGGGCTGCATTGCACCAGCCCCTTGCCTTTTGGTAGAAGATGGTATATTACGATTGGTATCCGTCGTCATCGTACTGCAGTGGCTGTCGATCATGGGCACCTGGGCAGACATGCTCAGTCCTATTGAACTGTCTTGACGATGATGGCTATCAGTCGTAGTATGCTATTTTCTGCCAAGCGCCCAGTATTTTCTGCTAAGCACCCAGAAGAGGCCGAGGGCGATCTGGGTGCTGGCAGACGTGGGGCTGGCAGACATGGGGCTGCATTGCTACAAAGCAGCAGCCCCTTGCCTTTTGGTAGAAGATGGTATATTACGACTGGTATCCATCGTCATCGTACTGCAGTGGCTATCAGTCATGCTGCACCGTCGGCTGCCAGCTTAAGATGTAAAAAATAGATTTGTTCTGTATTCATTAGCTTCCCCCTCCCTCCGTGAAATCAACGGCCTGCTAAACCCAGGGTTTTGAGTTCAATCTTTGGGGGGGGGGCATTCTGTGTGACAGTTGTTTGTGTTTCTCCCTGATGCACAGCCACCTTTGTTGATTTTAATTCCCTGTACCTGTACGCCATGTCGTCACTCGCCCCTCCCTCCCTCCTTCCCCTGGTCCGTCAGATACTAGTTTCGCACCTTTTTTCAGACCAGGCGCCATAGCTAGCACTGGGATCATGGAGCCCGCTCAGATCACCGCGGCAATTATGAGCACTATGAACACCACGCGCATTGTCCTGGAGTATATGCAGAGCCAGGACTTGCTAAAGCAAAACCAGGACCAGCCGAGGAGGCGATTGCAGCGCGGCGACGAGAGTGATGAGGAAATTGACATGGACATAGACCTCTCACAAGGCACAGGCCCCAGCAATGTGGAAATCATGGTGTTACTGGGGCAGGTTCATGCCGTGGAACGCCGATTCTGGGCCCGGGAAACAAGCACAGACTGGTGGGACTGCATCGTGCTGCAGGTGTGGGACGATTCCCAGTGGCTGCGAAACTTTCGCATGCGTAAGGGCACTTTCATGGAACTTTGTGACTTGCTTTCCCCTGCCCTGAAGCGCCAGAATACCAGGATGAGAGCAGCCCTCACAGTTGAGAAGCGAGTGGCGATAGCCCTGTGGAAGCTTGCAACGCCAGACAGCTACCGGTCAGTCGGGAATCAATTTGGAGTGGGCAAATCTACTGTGGGGGCTGCTGTGATCCAAGTTGCCAGGGCAATGAAAGACCTGGTGATATCAAGGGTAGTGACTCTGGGAAATGTGCAGGCCATAGTGGATGGCTTTGCTGCAATGGGATTCCCAAACTGTGGTGGGGCCATAGACGGAACCCATATCCCTATCTTGGCACCGGAGCACCAAGCCACCGAGTACATAAACCGCAAGGGGTACTTTTCAATGCTGCTGCAAGCCCTGGTGGATCACAAGGGACGTTTCACCAACATCAACGTGGGATGGCCGGGAAAGGTACATGATGATCGCGTCTTCAGGCACTCTGCTCTGTTTCGAAAGCTGGAGGAAGGGACTTTCTTCCCGGACCAGAAAGTAACCGTTGGGGATGTTGAAATGCCTATCGTGATCCTTGGGGACCCAGCCTACCCCTTAATGCCATGGCTCATGAAGCCGTACACAGGCAGCCTGGACAGGAGTCAGGACCTGTTCAACTACAGGCTGAGCAAGTGCCGAATGGTGGTGGAATGTGCATTTGGACGTTTAAAAGCGCGCTGGCGCAGCTTACTGACTCGCTCAGACCTCAGCAAAAAGAATATCCCTATTGTTATTGCTGCTTGCTGTGCGCTCCACAATATCTGTGAGAGTAAGGGGGAGACATTTATGGCGGGGTGGGAGGTTGAGGGAAATCGCCTGGCCGCTGATTACGCACAGCCAGACACCAGGGCGGTTAGAGGAGCACAGCAGGGCGCGGTGCGCATCAGAGAAGCTTTGAAAACGAGTTTTGTGACTGGCCAGGCTACGGTGTGAAACTTCTGTTTGTTTCTCCTTGATGAACCCTCCGCCCCCCCTCACCCGGTTCACTCTACTTCCCTGTAAGCCAACCACCCCACCCTCCCCTCCCCCCTTCGAGCACCGCTTGCAGAGGCAATAAAGTCATTGTTACTTCACATTCATGCATTCTTTATTAATTCATCACACAACTAGGGGGATAATTGCCAAGGTAGCCCGGGATGGGTGGAGGAGGAGGGAAGGAAAAGGACACACTGCAGTTTAAAACTTTAACTCTTATTGAAGGCCAGCCTTCTGATGCTAGGGCAATCATCTGGGGTGGAGTGACTGGGTGGCCGGAGGCCCCCCCCACCGTGTTCTTGGGTGTCTGGGTGAGGAGGCTATGGAACTTGGGGAGGAGGGCTGTTGGTTACACAGGGGCTGTAGCGGCGGTCTCTGCTCCTGCTGCCTTTCCTGCAGCTCAACCATACGCTGGAGCATATCAGTTTGATGCTCCAGCAGCCGGAGCATCGACTCTTGCCTTCTGTCTGCAAGCTGATGCCACCTATCATCTTCAGCCCGCAACTTGCTTTGTTCATCCCGCGATTCAGCCCGCCACCTCTCCTCTCATTCATATTGTGCTTTTCTGTAGTCTGACATTGACTGCCTCCACGCATTCTGGTGTGCTCTGTCAGCGTGGGAGGACATCTGGAGTTCCGTGAACATATCATCCCGCATCCTCCGTTTTCTCTTTCTAATCTTCACTAGCCTCTGTGAAGGAGAAACATTTGCAGCTGGTGGAGGAGAAGGGAGAGGTGGTTAAAAAAGACACATTTTAGAGAACAATGGGTACACTCTTTCACGTTAAATTTTGCTGTTCACATCACACAGCACATGTGCTTTCGTTACAAGGTCGCATTTTTCCTCTTATATTGAGGGCCTGCCGGTTTGGTGTGAGAGATCACTCACGCAGTGCCAGGCCACAGATTTCGGCTTGCAGGCAGCCATGGTAAGACACAGTCTTTTGGCTTTTTTAACCTTCTTAACATGTGAGAATGGTTTCAAACAGTAGCGCTCTCATTTCCCATACCAAGCACCCGTTGGGTTGGCCATTTAAAATGGGTTTGCAATGTAAAAGGAGGGGCTGCGGTTTCCGGGTTAACATGCAGCACATACCCAACTAACTCCCCTCCCCCCACACCCAATTCTCTGGGATGATCACTTCACCCCTCCCCCCCACCGTGTGGCTAACAGCGGGGAATATTTCTGTTCAGCAGAGCAGGAACGGGCACCTCTGAATGTCCCCTTAATAAAATCGCCCCATTTCAACCAGGTGACCGTGAATGATATCACTCTCCTGAGGATAACAAAGAGCAATAAGGAATGGATGTTGTCTGCATGCCAGCAAACACCGGGACCATACGCTGCCATGCTTTGTTATGCAATGATTCCAGACTACGTGCTACTGGCCTGGCGTGGTAAAGTGTCCTACCATGGCGGACGGGATAAGGCAGCCCTCCCCAGAAACCTTTTGCAAAGGCTTTGGGAGTACATGAAGGAGAGTTTTCTGGAGATGTCCCTGGAGGATTTCCGCTCCATCCCCATACACGTTAACAGACTTTTCCAGTAGCTGTACTGGCCGCGATTGCCAGGGCAAATTAATCATTAATCATTAAACACGCTTGCTTTTAAACCATGTGTAATATTTACAAAGGTACACTCACCAGAGGTCCCCTGTGCGCCCTCAGGGGATGGGAGCACGCCTTGGGTGAGTTCGGGGGTTACTGGTTCCAGGTCCAGGGTGATAAACATATCCTGGCTGTTGGGGAAACCGGTTTCTCCGCTTCCTTGCTGCTGTGAGCTATCTACATTATCTCCATCCTCATCTTCCTCGTACCCTGAACCCGCTTCCCTGTGTGTTTCTCCAGTGAGGGAGTCATAGCACACGGTTGGGGTAGTGGTGGCTGCACCCCCTAGAATGGCATGCAGCTTCGCGTAGAAGCGGCGTGTTTGCGGCTCTGCCCCGGACCTTCCGTTTGCTTCTCTGGCTTTGTGGTAGGCTTGCCTTAGCTCCTTAATTTTCACGCGGCACTGCTGTGCGTCCCTGTTATGGCCTCTGTCCTTCATGGCCTTGGAGACCTTTTCTAATATTTTGCCATTTCGTTTACTGCTACGGAGTTCAGCTAGCACTGATTCATCTCCCCATATGGCGAGCAGATCCCGTACCTCCCGTTCTGTCCAAGCTGGAGCTCTTTTGCGATCCTGGGACTCCATCATGGTTACCTGTGCTGATGAGCTCTGCATGGTCACCTGTGCTCTCCACGCTGAGCAAACAGGAAATGAAATTCAAACGTTCGCGGCGCTTTTCCTGTCTACCTGGTCAGTGCATCTGAGTTGAGAGTGCTGTCCAGAGCGGTCACAATGAAGCACTGTGGGATAGCTCCCGGAGGCCAAGAATGTCGAATTCCATCCACACTACCCCAATTCCAACCCGCTAAGGCCGATTTTATCGCTAATCCCCTCGTCGGAGGTGGAGTAAAGAAACCGGTTTAAAGGGCCCTTTAAGTCGAAAGAAAGGGCTTCGTCGTGTGAACGTGTCCAGGCTTAATTCGATTTAACGCTGCTAAAGTCGACCTAAACTCGTAGTGTAGACCAGGCCTTAGTCTATAAGGTGCCACAGGACTCTTTGCTGCTTGTAGTGGGACAGATAGATCTTAAGTCACCAAAAAGGTTATTCTCTAAACTGGTAATCTCAAAAAGACAGCAAAGGGTAGGCAAAATAAGACCCAGAAGAAGTGTCCCTTTCATAAGGATATTGCTGAGATTCTGATGACAAGTTTGATGCCATCTGTTTTTTTAGCAGTTTTTTTGTTCAAGTCATTCCACTGAAGAATGCATGTTCTTCTTGATGTGCTAAATTAATATTTATGTTGTTAGACTATCAGAGAGGCCACAGAAAAATATTAATATAAAAAGGTTATAATTATCTTTAAAAATGTGGCAGCAATTGAAATGTAAATCCTAGTGAGCTGGGAGAGATACTTGTTTGCATTGTGCCTAGGGCACTCGGCCTGACTGCCACAGCTGCAATTGATCATTTCAAATCAAAGGAAGCTGGAGATGTCTCGGGTGGCTCAACTGGAAAAATGTAAGCAGAGAAAGATGCTCTGTTCTGCAGGACTGTTATCAAAAAATGAGCTGGAATGTGTTTCAAATCTTTCCTCTGTTGAATTTGCGGCCCTTCAAAGCTTTGCCACAATAAATAAAGTTTTCAAAACACATAGAATGTAAGAGACACATTTTAAAATTCCTCTGAACTAAGCGTTTTCTCCTTTCTTGTCATTACTAGAAAACAGAAATATGAAACAAATGTGCACGCAGTGATTAAATATGAGGGATATCAAACATTCAGAGGCCTCCATTTTTTATAGTGGGCCCACTTTTGAAAATAAAAAACATGACAATTATTCTGAGAGGGAAAGAGAGGGAGAGGGAGAATGCAGGGTACAAGATGAGAATTCTGGGTATTATTTCTGCATTGTAAGGTCTCTATGCTGCAGCAGGCAACCACTTGCAAGATGCGTTCAGCAGTCTACACTTCAAATAGTAGTAGATAAAGCGTATCTTCACTAAACCCTGAATATTACTGACTGTGTAGACATTTCTTGAGGTCCATTAAATTCTATTTGACATACATTAAAAAGATTTAATCACAGATGCCAGTCAGCTAACCAACCCATTAATCTAGATGTTTTTCCTATGAAAATTGTATTTTAAAAGGTCTTTTTTTCTCTCAATTTAGTCATCCATTTAAATTTCATGTATTTATCATGTAAATGTGCCTTATTTGCAAAAGAAAAGCTCAGGACTCAGTGAAATAAATAGTTATTTCATTAAAATGGATACAAAAAACCCTGTGATTAGGGTAATTAATTTGCACACTAAAAGCTATCTTCCTAGTTCAGATCATTAATATTGATGGTGTTCGATTTTGTTCTCAGTAATGTTCCTTGAAATACACTCAGAACTGGCAAGCAAGGATAAAGAAGCAGCCGCTCAAACAAGAAATGAGGCTTCAGTAAGCACTTGGCGACTTTCCCTTTGCTACCATTCAGAATTAATAACACACAGTTCTGATGCTCATGTCCTGAAATGAACTGGATTACTTGGATTGTATGGGATTATGTGGTTTGTCATAAATGGTGCTTATTTATATATGCTGCTCTCACTTCTTTTTCTTATTTTAGTTTATTTTTTAAATTGCAAAATAACATTACAGGAGATTATGCCTAGGTACCCCGTGCTGCTATACACATCAATGCCAGATAACAAGGTAGCGTCTGCCAGTGTACTCTTTTCTCATTAGGTTTTAATGGGCATACTCTGCAAATTATGTCGAACAGTTTCCCAGTTTGAATCCTTTCTACCTCAAATTTTAGTCAAGACACATATTTTGTTTCCCCACTGTACAGCAGATGTATTCCACCAAAGATCTTGCAGGAAAGGTGTCACATCACACTGTGGTACACTATTAGTTGCAGCTGTAGGCAAATTCCTATGAGAATCAAGTCCTGGAACAATTTCAGATAGATTCTACTAGCTGTGTCTACACAGTCAGATATACTTTGTGGCAGGAAAACAAATTAACAGTTCACTATAGTCTGTATGTATGTGTATATATATATATATATATATATATACACACACACACACACACACACACACACACACAAACTGTACCTTACAGAATGGGTAAAATTCAGCCCTGGGCTAGGGACAACCTTCTATATCCAATGATGTTTGAAATCCAACACTTATTACCCCTTCAGGGCAAAAAAGAAGAGTTTTATCACATTGGAAGGGGGATTCTAAATTCACTTCTAGCCTTAAATTCCCAAGATATCAGACTTTAAAATCCTGATTTTATAGATAGATAGACACACACACACACCCCAGCTATTTTAGGTCACTTTTTGGATGAATTTTACATGTATTAGTTTTATTTTTTTCTCTCCCTCTCAGTCCTGCACATCTGGACTCACTGGGCCTTCCAGGTGAAGAGAGTCAAGAAGTAGTCCCAATATATTACTTAGAACTCTCTAAGACATGCCCAAATATTCTCCCTGCAACATATATGGCATATACAAAAATATGATGGTATGTGAGTTTAAAGGTTTTATGGCCATTCATTTTGCCTGGCCTGCATAATACGCTCATGGCTTCACTAATAATGAGTAACAACTTGACCATTTCAAATACATGGTGATAAAGCCTTTAAACTATTCTCACACCACATCATTTTATATTCTCACTTTGTATTATGAAGATTTGCAAAAGTTACTCATGATTTTGGGTACTCACCCATCTTTTAGGGACATGATTTTCACAGCAGGGTTGGTATTCAGCACTTTCTGAAAATCCAAGCCTTTTAAGGTGCCTCAGGTTGGACAACCAAAAATTGAGGCTCCCAAAATAGCTAACCACATTTGAAAATTTTGGTCTACATGCATAGATACACATGAACAGCTATATCATGTGAATATATGTGAGTTAAGAATTAGTTTATATAAATATATGCTACACATCTATCTGTTAGAAAAGCTTAGGCCTCACATCAGAATTCAAACTGTAGAATTACAGTTGAGTATGATTTGTGATACCAATTTGCATTTTCCCTACTGCTCATCCTATTCATCTAACACTTTGTGCACTTGACACCCCAAATTCCCTCATGAAAGACATTTCAAGTTGCACAAAGTACAATAATTGTTCGCTTGCCTCTGCTACTGTGGAGCTTATTTTAGCCCAGTAAATCACTTCAGAAAATAGGGATCCCAGATCCAAGAACTTTACTTTTTTAACAAGCTTCTGTGTTGTTTTACTGTCAGAAGTATTTGTGTTAATATTTAACACCATTTTATAGAGTGCAGATCACGTCCTGTGCAGGAGTCATAATACGGACTCTGTTTTGTTCTTGCTCACTCTGGACAGTATCCGGCACTGCATTGGTATTTAAACACTTCTGGCATCTTATGTGAATTTCTGTCTGTTGGAGGGTTTTCAGGGTGCAAAATCACCAAAGCATAGATCTATTTCCAGCCCAACTTCAATGACCTCTTGCACCTGCAGACCCACATCCGAATGCCTCCTTCACCCAGGACTGCTACAATGAAGGTGTGCAGCTGACAGTTCAGTCTGCACCTGCACAGGGGTCCCCTCTGCAATAGGGGTATTCATTGAGCATGAAGCCTACTCTTAAGCTCCTTTACACTAGCTTAGCTGGCACAAAATGACCCTAGGACAACACTGAATCATGCCTTATGAGTGTAAATCTAGTATAAGTGAGAGGAGAATCAGGCCCCAAAGTACAAAACAAAATTGTAACATAATGAGAAAATGATGTTTATTTAGCTACAGAGGAAAATTAATAGCGAAACTATTTTATTCTTATATTGCTTTTCATGCATATTTTAAACAGACAATTACAGTGCTGGATGAATCAGGAGAACATATTTTTCTGTGATTGCCCACATGGCAGGCATGAAACATGGATTCCACTGCAGAAGCTCTTTTGTCTCTTCCTGCCATCACTTGCCACTCATGGCACCGTCTCCTGTAGTCTCCATCTTCCCTTTCATTCAAGGTCTCTGCAGATCATTTTCTCATCCTTACCCAACTTCCAAATGCATGTTCAGGTGGAGACTCTGCCGGGATTTTTTAAAGAATTTCAGACAATGAAACAGCTAAATGAATTCAAATGGCTTGTCTATCCTTTTATTCAATTAAAAACCTTTAAAAATGCAATAGTATTTAAGACACAAAGAAAATGGCTTGGAACCCAGGGAAGTGATTCTAATAAATGCTTTATTCTTTATTAATAATTCATGTGAGGTTTGCTGTAAAACAGCTTCATTTACCCAACACATAATTCAGTTCTGTAATATTTTCCCCCTCATGATTTTTCAAATGTAAACTAGTTTTAGGCATTCAAATACCTAAAATTGGAATCCTTTTCAATGTTGATGGCCAATGTGTTCCAGAAAAAAGGGAGCAAAAACTACAAGTATTTCAAATAAATCCCAAGAATACTCTGTTTCTCTGTCCCTCCTACTCTAACTTTTTTCATGACCTGCTCCAAATGATATCCTCTGGATGCATTGTAATAAGGCAGCACTCATCCATATAGCAGCAACAGCAGTCAAGTTATAGCAATGTGCTAATTAAAAAGAGAAACATGCCACAGATCTACTCGTTACTATTCATGGCAAGTGTGTAGCAATTCACTTAGCTGTTTGCTTTTAAAATAAAAGCTTTTATCTGTCTTGTTTAGAAAGACATGCACAGTCTAAAAAGACTTTTACAAAAGCATGACATTGAAAAGATATTGCCCTAAGGTTTGCTCTCCTATATTGTTTAATGTTATACTTTATTTTTTCCCCAGCTATTCACCGTTCACAATATGCTTCCTTTAATTCACTCCAGATCAACAGCTAGGTGAACTGGGGGTGGGGGGGGTGTCTTCTAGGGTATTTTTCAATACCAAGGTATGAGAAAAGCTCTTTACTGATGAAAGCAGAGAGATGCCTGGCTGTTAAATAAAGTCCATCTTTATTAAGGCTCTAGGACCACAGGCATTCCTGACTATTTGCAATGCATTAAATAAACCGTTAATTGAAGGTGTTACAGTATGCAAACACCAGCTGAGCTTTGCCCTGAGTGAGGCCTAGTGCACATGCTACACATTAAAACAAAAAGAAAAGTGAATGGGAAAGGGTTTTGCAATGGCACATTTACAAGTAAGGCCAGTTTGCTATGGGAAAACAATAGGAAAAGCCATGACTTTGTCATAAGACAAAAATGCAGAAGTCATAATTTTAGTTTTTAAAATAAAAAAGTCATGAGAATTAAAATATTTGTTCCAGCTATTGTTTTTTTAAAGCACCGAAAAAGAGCAAAACTCCAAAATAGAACCATGGGTGAAGTTTTCACAGACATTTGACATTAGCTCGATTCTGCTCCCATTGAAATCAATGCCAATTTTACTATTTAGTTCAATGGGAGCACTGTTAGGTCAATCCCAAGCGCATTTGAAAACTCATGGGAAAAAAGTCTTGCTCAATGGCAGGCAGACTCAGGTGAAGAAGACTAAATGTTGAATATTTTCCCTCAGAGAAATTATGGCCATGACAAGATGTAAATATACAGCAATACACCTATTTTCAGCTTTTAAAGTAAGAAAGCCAATCATCATGCAGAATGTAAATATTTTAATCAGGGACACACCAGTTACAATTCATGAAAAAAGCAAAATGGCACAGCTAAAATGTAGAAATACTATGGAAAATATTGTCCATGTGTATATGGAAATGGACACGTGCAATGATCTTAAAATATCCATAGAAAACATGACTTTGAGAGTCTGAAAAGCAAAGAACATTGTTCATTATCAGAGGGGTAGCCGTGATAGTCTGGATCTGTAAAAAGTGTCTGATGAAGTGAGTATTCACCCACGAAAGCTTATGCTCCAATATGTCTGTTAGTCTATAAGGTGCCACAGGACTCTGTCGCATTGTTCATTATGTAGCTTGGCTGCTTAAAAGTAGTTTAGGCAGCAGGTGCAAGAGCAGCAGTGTTAGCACAGAAAACATTGAACAGTGAGCCTTGGCATATATTATAATCCAAGTATCTCTCCTCTTTGTTTTAGCATCATCATGCAACATAAAATACAGAAGTAAACAAATGTTCTTTAAACAAAAGACAGATCAATGACATGGAAAAATACAGTGGATTGCTTGATACAATGACGGTACTGCAGTGGGGAATAACAATGAAAGAGGTAGAAAGGTAGACTACAAACACATGGCAGTGCCTTAAGCAATTTCCCTCAACTATTTTCATTAAAGAAGGCTTGGGGGGGGGGGGGGGAAGAAGTAGGGTCAGGGGACAAGATGTTCTATCATCTTAGCCTTTTAGTACTTTCCACAGAACCTTTAAATAATAAAGGCCATGACTGATATGTCCTCCTGACATATTAATGGCTCACTTGCAGTAGCAAGAACTGGTGTTGCACAAAATGCCAGGAGGTGCTGAAATCAACAAAGCTATGGCATACAATAAATATGAACAGAACTAACATGCTAGCCCCCTGCCCACCATCTGTGTGGAGCCATGAATAAAACTGCGTGCCCCTAATTCAAATCTCTTTTCAGAATCTATATAGAGAGTTCTCTATACCCAACACTTACATGGAGCAATTTCTAGGATGGAACATGACAGCCATTCTGCCCTGCAAAAGTGCACAACAGTTTTTAGAAAAGGAAGGGAACATCTTCTCCATTTGAAACAGCAGGGAGGGTTAATGTAGACAAGATTTGGCCAGGACACCCAAGCTACCACTACCACTCTTTTTAAAAGTTTCATGAGATCTTTAATGATCAGAAGTGATAAGAAATGAAATTTTAGATAATAGTATTAGTTATTATTGGTATTACATTAGTGCCTAAAGACCCCCAACTGAGATCAGAGCCCCATTGTGGTGGGCACTGTGCAAACACATAATAAAAAGCCTTTCCTGCTTCCCAAAACTTCCACTTTAAACAGATAAGACAGAGAGAGCGTGAGGGGAAACAGAGAAGAGAATTACTTGCCCAAAGTCAAACAGCAGGTCAACAGCAGAGTGAGAATAGAAGCCAGGTCTCCCGATTCCCAGTGCTCCTTCTTTTAATAATAGAAGAACGCTCATGAAAAAAAAACAAAAAAAAACCCCTAGCAACTGATTTTTTACATGTGGTGAGCAACTTATGGGGCCCAAAGAAAAAAAATGCATTTGTTTAGTTATGTATATAAAATAATTAAATTGATTGATGGTTTATGGATCAAAAAATAAGCTAAACTTAATCAAGAAATAAAATTAGTAATGGGCTAGTCATTACTAATATTATATCTCCATTGACCAAAGCAAGATATGTTGGTAAAAATTGCATTTTCTGGCAAACAGGGCTTGTGAAATTGGATTTAAAGTAATGGAAAGGCTATTAAGTGCAAAAGTATTGACTTAGATCTGCTAAGATGTCAAGCCAACTTTTAAATGATGGCAAAGCAATGCCAAGTAAATGGTATTTTTCCAACTTGGTATTCTGCCATAAGGGCCTTATCTTGCAACACTGAATTCAGTGGGGGTAGGATCAAGTCCTGTGTGTTTTCACTAGCGTGCGAAGTCAGAATGAAACTGCACAAAGATACATGGCTGAGATTTTTTAAAAGTAAATGTTTAAATTTAGGATTTTACGTCCATATTTAGGCACCTAAATAGGTGGCCTAATTTTCACAAGTGCTTAGCCTCCAACAGAGGATGCCTTTAATGGTAACTATGGGGTAGTCAGCAATTATCAAAATCTGGCCACTTAATTAAGATGTCAAAATATGGAATGAGATGAGAATCCTAACTTCAGACACCTATTCTGAGAATCTTGGATGAATATCTTTAGCTGGGGATAGTTTAGCTAGATCGGAAAAATTGAGCAAATGCATTCCTTTCAGTAAATTTTTATTTCTCCACCAATTATTTTATACTCTTATTCTCCTCCAAGCTAATTCGCTAGCTCAGTAAGGATTATTTGCTACCCCGTTCATGCAGGCCACTCCAAATTCCACATAAAAGAAGAATTTATACTTCCTGTACAGCGTCACCACAACTCAGAGTTTGGAGAGTGAATGATGTAAAGGCTACAAGTCCTATTATCACTCCCCACAGGACACTTTTCACCAGCATTTTTCTTTAAATGGAACACATGGTTCCAGGTAACAGTACATCTGTCATTTCACAACATTAAATTGTAAAAACTGCATAAAACTAAAGAAATCAAATTGATTTGGTGTCTTCAGTCTTTCTCAGACCACATGATCCAATGACACCCACAGGAATACAGATCAAGAGTTAATCTGGACTATAACAGAACAGACACATGTCGTCATTGTGGACTCATTTTCCACCCACATCTGAGACTTAGCTACAGAAACAGGATAGGCTACATGGCAGAGTCATGTTTAATAGTAAGAAACAGACAGAGACATATGTTGAGGCAAATGGGACAGGCTCCTCTCTCCCCTTTTATTCATTCTCCAATTCTAGCACCCTGCTGCAGAAACAGAGAGGTGTAGTAGTGATGGCTCCCTGGACATCCAGCTCTTCCAAGAGGTGAGCAACTCTCTTCACTTATCCCTCCACTTCAGTAATTATTTTTTGTTGTAAACGGTTTGTGTTCCCCCCCCCCAACACACAAAATGTTGAGACTTAATACCTACATAATTTAAAAGTAACCAGACATAAATCTGACCTGTACATTGATACCAAAACCAACTGAAGCATAACACCAGACAGACCCAGCCAATGAGGGGGAAAAGACTACACTATTTTCCGTCAGGAAACCAACTTCCCCTTACTTGCAATTTAAATGGAACATTAACTTTGCAAGGTTTGCCAAGTTACCACACTTTGCACAAAAGAGAAAATTCCACTTTGTTAAATACAAACTCCACTGTTTCACACTGACTACTGGGAGACCCATTGTGGATTACTGAATTCTGAGAATTAGTGAGTAACAATGCCTTCATTGGGAATACTTATGTGCTTAAAGTTAGACCTGTGATTAAATACCTTGCTGAACAGGGGCCTAAGTGAACAAACATAATGTATCTAGGGATAAGGTATAATAAAATGTACCTATTTCATAAAATTTAGGGTTTACAAAAATGTTTTCTAGTATACTTTGAGAAAATAAAGAAATCTACATAAAATGAGATTTAAAGAAAGCAATCCACTACTAAATCTGTGTTGAGGAGTATGCAGAAACTACCAATTGGTGTCTGGCAAAAATGTAGAGGTGGAGGAGTGTGAATTAATGAGGTTCTTGTTTTCTTTCAATAGTTTACGTGTGAGAGAGAGAGAATTTGGGGGGGGGGGTGTGGAGGGCTGGCTAGATTGGAACTGGTCAAAAAATGGAAAAATAAGTCTTTGAAAAATTTCAAAATTGTTTATCTTTTTCAGGGTTTCAAACAGAACAATTTTTTTCATTTCAAAATTCTTTTCAGAAAAAAATTGAAAAAAGGTTGACTTTTCTAAGCTTTGAGCATTCAGTTTCCCCCCCTTCTTCTTGCCCTAAGAGTTTACCATCTATATCAGGGATGAATGAACAAGCAAGATTTACTAGCTCTGAGACAGCAAATGAAGAAGACACTGTCCTCTGATAATACACAGTGGGTATATAGACTCTGTCTTCCTTCGACGAACCTCAGTCATGATTAAGGCTATGATTTAATCATGAGTATTTTTAGTAAAAGTCATGGACTGGTCACGGGCAAAAAACAAAGAATCACGGCCCCTGACTTGTCCATGATTTATATGAAAAATACTCATAATTGAATCGGGGGGGGGGGAAGGGTGCTGTGGGGGAGGCTGCCACTCCAGCTGCCGCCAGGGGACAGGAGCCTCGGGGGACCCGCTGCTGCTCCGACCGCCCCCAGGAGGGGGAGCCCCGGGGAGCCAGCGACTGCTCCGGCCACCCCAGGACCGCTGAGTCCCTTGGGCCAGCCACATCAGCTGTTGCTCGGGGGTCCCTGGGGCCAGCTGCCCAGGGCCGCCAGAGCAGCGGCTGGTGTGACTGGCTGTGGGACCGCCCGAGCAGCTGGCTACAGAGCCACTGCAGCAGCAGACGGTGTGGCTGTCCCCAGGGCTGCCTGAGTGGCTGGCCCCATGCAGAATCCATGACATCAGCGATCTAGTCATGATCTGCTTCAATTCTAGACTGCTCCTCTTGAGAGCTACCCACACATAATACACCACCTGATCCTCTTGCTGGGGAGGTTTGAATGTTTGTCACTTCATAGTGATTTTATTTTTTTAGATCATAACAAAGGAAATGGATACAGTATCTGAGGAGCTAACCATTGCAAAACAGTAAAGTAACCATAGTTTAAGAACCTGTCAGGCAATATGGTTATTAATAAAGAAACAGGATTAAGTTGCATAATAAGCATGCAACAGAAATAAGTGGACCAGCATTGTGATTACACAATTTTTAGGAAAGTCATCAAGAGATGAGCCTAATCCAGGTTTTTCTGGGCAAAAGAAAAGGCAAGAAAACCCTATTTTTTATTGGCTGTAAGAGGACACACCAGTCTTACCGTCCAATTACAATGGCATTATCAGTGAAGTTGCATGTTGTTTCCATTTGCTCAAGCTACATCAGCATGAGTTCACTGGTCTTCTTGAAGGTCAAGATCATCAGCCTATGCCGGACAATGGAGAAAGAATATAAAGGTTGCTCACAAACTTGTGTTTCCCTAGTGATACACTGTATTGCTTTTCCCATATTTTGCACTTTCTGAAGATCCCCAAAACATATCTTTGTCCTGAAGTGGTATGTTATGCTGGGCATCATAAAAGATCACTTAAGAGGATAGGAACTATCATCTATGTGAAAAAAATCACGTCATTGTGTCTTTACTAATCTAATTCCCGACAGAAGCTTTTCTATTGATGGGTTTATTATCATTTACAAAGTTAAACTTTATTTCACCAATGAATCATCTGTTGTCTTGTTTGACCTCATTTCCAAAAATGACATGACTTATGGATACATCCATATGCACAACATAATTTGATAATGTTGTCATCATCATAGACAGACTTCATTTTCACAGGAATGTGATGCAGATAATACAAGTCACATGAACAGTATGTTTTTCTGTGTTCATTTCTCTCTGTGGATGTGTGGTTTTTTTTGCTTTCCTGTGTCTCGCCCAATCTCTCATTATTCTCTAATTAAATTGCTCACATTATTGAAATTGGATTTTTATAGAGAAAGAAATGTTGCTGAATGTATGTATATCTGTGTTTAACTTGATGAGCACCCAAAAGTATCTTCTTGATTTTGACCTTCATGATGTAACTATATTAATATGACTAAGATTAATGAGCCAATTATTTTTGACAAAACAGCAGGCACAGAAGACTATTTGCTCTACTTTACCATTTTATATGACTAACAAATGAGTAACATCCCCAACACGAGCACTGATGGGTGCTTACAGCCGTAATCTATTTCCAAGGAATTAATAACAATTTGAGGTTTTGCTCTGGAATTCTAAACTTTGGAGGAATAAAAGGGCCCACAAAGCGGGTGAATCTACTACCTAAAACTCCATATGGGACGGTGGAGAAGAATGTATCAGATCTGAACTCCTATTACAACCTATGAAATATAGTAGCAAGGTCTGACTGCATGGCTGCCACACTCTATCTCTAGGTTATTAAGGGGATAGGGCTTGAGGTGTGATCAATATAGTTCCCCTGTACAAAACTCATGTGCTCAAGCTTTGCATGGGAATGTGAATTTCACCCATCTGTGATTAAGAAACTGAATGAAAAAATATTTTCTGCTCATCCTACCTTTCTCTGAAGAAGTTAAAATACAGTTTGCCATTTTAGAATAATACCATTGTACCCACCTTTGTAAATTTGTCCCTTAAATTTATTACAGACTGCACACCAAAAATCCTGCTAAGAGAGAGAGAGAATGGTTGTGTGGTCAAAACACAGGACTAAGACGGAAGTGATATGGATTCTATTCCTGCTGGCTCTGAAACATATGTCATGTATGACAATGAGCATGTTATTTAATTTATCAGTGCCTCAATTTTCCCCATTTGTAAAACAGGGATAATAGTTTTCTATTTTACATCATGGGGTGTTTTGAAGCTTTATTCTTCAATGTTTGTTAAATATGTTGACATTCTTACATGGAAGGCGCTATGGAAGTGTATGTTAATAACAAACAATATTCTCCTATGAAAGTACAATTTAGGTTGGGCGTGGTTGAAATGACAGAAAATGTCACAAAGTGATGATGAACATCATGACATTTTTATATGCTAAAATTGTCCGTTCTCCCCCATTCACCTGCCCCGCCCCCCCCCCCCCCCCGCCAACCTCAAGTCTACAAAAATTCCAAACTTCTGAAGGAGCAAAGATTGGAAGTTCTGACCAGACTTACAAGCAACACCTCTGCATTTACTATGCTCTATGAATAGTGTATGGTATAAGAAGCTCATAAATTATTAATAACCAGTCTCTAAATCTCTACATGGCAGGAACTTGTCAGTTGTTAGACAGTTTTTGTATGGGTTGCATATTTCCACATTATTGTACTCAAATGGGAGTATAGACAACCAAGTGAACCTGTCAGCAAGATTTCCTAGCAGCTAACAACTTCAGGCAAAACTTCTTATCCTTGAATTACGTTCAGTTTTTCTGTCTCTTACCATTAACAATTAAAAAACAACAACACTCAGTTGCTCTGTGCACAATATATCCAGTGATTCTATCAATTTTAGGGGATGATCAGACAAGCTACAAAATCATGCAACACATAGAGCATGTTAACAAACAGGACTTGTTACTCAGAATATGATCTCTGGTAAAAGAACCAAATATAAGGTGGAGAAAATATCATTCTGTTAAATTATTTTAAATACATTCTAAAAAAATGTAACTGACACCTATGTGTCTTTACAAAGACACTGCTTTCAAACATTTTATCAGGAAAGCCTAAGAATATATTTAATTCCAGAGAAAAGCCATTCAGTGCCCTGAGAAATCCTTTTTGTTCAAAATTAATCAATTTTTGCTTTGTGCACAAAAGTAAAATACTTTGTCAAATTCTCTGCAGAAATCCTTTTAGCTATCTTAAAAAATACATTTGGTGCAGACCTACTTGATTTCTCTCATATGAGCAAAAATTTACTTTGTCAAATTATATTTTTCAAAAAGCCTTTCAGCTGACTTAAAAATCCATTTTGTGCAAAACAATGACCATGCATCAGCTCAGAGTGATTGCACAGTAGTTACTTAGCCTGGCAAATGGCAGCAAAATGGCAGCTGAAATGAAAGACACACAGCCCTGGGCTTATCAGGGAAAGAGCAGATGATTCATGTAACATCATAAATAAATAACGCACACTTTGTGTTAAGGAAGGTTTAACAGTAGAGCTTCTCTTACGACCACCAGTTCATTTCAAAGAACTCGTAATAGGAGCTTTATTTGGTGACAGTGACATGCAGCAAGATAAGGTATTCTGTCTTTAACACTCATATTTCAAGGTCACCAAGTGTTACATTTCTAAGGGAACAAGAAGAAAACTTAATCAGATAGAGCATACGTTAATGGATCATCAAAATATGGATAGTTAAAAAGAGAATGGAATCAAAAAGACTGTGAAATATGGAAAGACTGAAGTGAATGTGCAGTGCTGGTCAGTGATCATGCAGGGAAGGAAGAAGAGAGGCATAATGTTACAAATTAATTCTAGTTTGTCTATTTAGATTAATGTGCAGCCTCTGGATGAGCTGTCAGCATTGGGGATTGAATCCAGGATTTAGGGATCTAAAAGCATAATCCTCTGTTTCCTAGCTAAAAGACCACGTCTGTGAGTTCAATGGCTGTAGCAGACTCATAAACCTCTCTGTGATAGCCACACCACATAAACATGGGTTATCTTATCAAAGGAATTAAGGACATTTAATGGTACCACGGGTTTTTGTCCAATAGATATTTGAGGAAGTTTGTAGTTTGGTTCCTGTATTCTGAACTTCCATGTAAAAGACTCAAATCTGGTAGCAAGCTGGAGTCCCAATGTCTGAGCTTTCAAGGACTAGGCTTATGGTTGTTTGGCTGGGGGGACTGGCCATTACATTCTTTATTATTCACTCACAGACAATGGTCTTTGGAAGAAATATTAAAGAAATACTTGAATAAACAAAGGTGTACCCTTGCTAGCAGTGCTGATGAGAAATACTGAAAGAAAGATACTTTGAGAGCCAATGGACGCTGTGGATTTCCCTAAAGCAACATGGTTTAGGGAAACACATGCTAAACAACTCTCTACCAGGGTTCAGATTGCTCAGTATAATGCAGCACTCAGTATTTTTTTGTTTCTTAACCATGGTGTGGTAGTCTTAACAGGCTGCAGAATTTAGCCTATAGGCTCAGAACATCATGAAGTGCTTTATTATAACATGCAAAGTTCCCTTTGTATTTCATCTAGTGTATCCGGTATTTGGTAGTTATAGGGAACATATTTAAAAATAACAGGATATCTAAAAGGTTACAATATGCTAATGATATACATAACTATAATTGGTGGCATTAAAATAATCAACATTTACCAGTAATTAATGCACAGTGGTATCTGAAATATCTGATTTATTTCCTCTTGTAAGTATGGGGAAACTATAAAGCATCTCAGATGCCACACATTAACAGTTAATAAATATTGACTCTAATAGTGATCACTCCTTGCAAAAGATGAATGTGGGCAAAAGCAAAGAAAAGTGGGGAATTTTAAGGTAGTAAATAGGGTTCATTAAAGGTTAACAAATCAGTTTCTGTGTCTTTCTAGTACTCCCAAATGCAGCTATTTCTTTGTTGACCAACTGCACACTCCAAAAGCTGGAAATCTCTTAAATTAAGAGGAAGAACTTGATCAACAAGTGTTGTGTGACAAAGTTCCTCCTCTATCTTGGTGGGTCCTGCGCTTATTGGTGGATTTTCTTGCCTCAGAGATTCACCATGTGGGTTGGGGAACAGCCCAGAGACCTTCCCCTCTGGAAGAACCCACAGTCCAGGTCAATTGGGAGGTTTGGGGGGGAACCCAGGCCCACCCTCTACTCCGGGTTCCAGCCCAGGGCCCTGTGGACTGCAGCTGTCTATAGTGTCTCCTGTAACAGCTGCATGACAGCTACAACTCCCTGGGCTACTTCCCCATGGCCTCCTCCAAACACCTTCCTTATTCTCACCACAGGACCTTCCTCCTGGTGTCTGATAACACTTGTGCTCCTCAGTCCTCCAGCAGCACACCCTCTCACTCTCAGCTCCTTGCACCTCTTGCTCCCAGCTCCTCACACTCACTCCACAAATTGAAGTGAGCTCCTTTTAAAACCCAGGTGCCCTGATTAGCCTGCCTTAATTGATTCTAGCAGCTTCTTCTTAATTGGCTCCAGGTGTCCTAATTAGCCTGCCTGCCTTAACTGGTTCTAGCAGGTTCCTGATTACTGTAGTGCAGCCCCTTCTCTGGTCACTCAGGGAACAGAAAACTACTCATCCAGTAACCAGTATATTTGTCCTCTACCAGACTCCTGTGCCCCACTGGTCTGGGTCTGTCACAGTTGTTTGTTTGTTTTTTCCAGTTTTTCACAGTTTAGTAAGAACCTTACTGTAACCTCACCATCCACTAAACAGCTAATATGGAGATCTGGATTCTGAGCACCATGAAGGTTTCTAAACAGGCAAAAAATCAAATCATCTTGAGGCAGTAATTTCCTTTCATACTTCCAAAAGTCATCCAAAAATATCTAAGATATGTAAGACCAAGATATTGCAGAAGTCTTAGGTTCTTATACAGTAGAGTCAGCCTTTGTTCCTTGTTCCAAAGGCTTCTGAAGGCTTGAATCCTCTTTTAAATTTAAAACAGCAAAACAGATTTAACCATAAAAAGTATCTCAAATACCATATCAAATCCCCAGATGATTTTCTTCAAGGTTGCCTGTCTTGAGTGAAACTTTTGTTCCGTAATTCAGAAAGATTTTCAACTCTACTGTATGCAGTGTTGTTGTAGCCATGTTAGACACAGGATATTACAGAGACAATATCTCAGTGGGTGAGATAATACCTTTTATTGGACCAACTTCCATTGGTGAAAGAGATAAGCTTTCGAGCTTACAGAGAGCTCTTCTTCTGGTCTGGGAAATATAGTCAGAGAGTCACAACTAAATACAAGGTGGAACAGATTGTTTAGCACAAGTAGTTAACATGTATTTCAAGGGAGCATTCAAGGTGAAGTGGCCTGTTAACACCTCTCCAGTCATAGGGAGAAAGAGGGGGTGGGGAAAAAGCTGTGGCGGGAGGGAGGGTAGGAGGGTCATAGATTGTTGTAATAAGACATAAATCCAGTATCTCTATTCAATTTATGTTTTTAGTATCTAGCAAAGTATCAAGCTCCCAGGCTTGTCTTTTGAAAGTATTGTGCAGGTTTCCTTTGAGGTTGAGGACAGAGAGGTCAGATATAGAGTGATCACTTTTTTCCTTCCCCCCTAAGACTGAAGCAATGGAGCAGAGAGAAACAAGTCTGTGGCTTGCCTCTACCCTTGCAAGATCTTAGTACCTCCCATTGACTTGAGTGGCTCACACTACAGAAAGAGAATCAGACCTCTGAAGCTGTATTGACTTAAATAGGAGCTTACTTGTATCCTGTGGCAGCAGAATCCTGCTTGTGGAGTATTGTTGAGAGGTAGTAGATCCATCTAGCAGTTAACCGAGAAGATTGTTTAGCAGATCCATCCCATCAAAAAGAATGAGAGTTTAGGGAGTTGTGATTTTCATGCAATTCTCTCTATCCCCCTCAATTCTGCAACACCTAAACCAATTCAATTAAATAGAAACAAAACTGCAATTTCTCCCATTATAACTTCTTTCTTTCTTTCTTTCTTTCTTTTTAAGCAACATTTTTTATAGAAAGAACTGCATTTTATTTTATAGAAACCTCTAGTGGGTTGGGGCTTTTTAATGCTCTAAAAATCATGTTGTTTTTTTCCTCATACTAAGCAAAGACTATGTGTAACAGGGGTTAGATCACCTTCTGAGTTAAATTTTCATAGCTCCATTGACTTCATACAATTTATATCAGCTGAAGATCTCATTCTGTGTATTTCAGGAACATCTACTGTAAACAATATGAAGAATATGCTAGTGAAACATCACATACCTGGTTATACAATACCCACACATCTGAAGAAGTGAGCTGCAGCCCACGAAAGCTTATGCTGAAATAAATTTGTTAGTCTCTAAGGTGCCACAAGTACTCCTGTTCTTTTTGCTGATACAGACTAACACGGCTGCTACTTTGTAACCACACATACAACAGTTTATGGCACATTGGGGGAGCTTAGCTTGAGTCTGCAAAAATAAATTTGGTTTAAGGTAAAAATGAGGCACCGACAGCGCCCTGAGAAGCATACAGGGAAAGTTGCACAACGAGATTCCATATAATATCATGAATTCGCCTGAGCTCACAGGTGGGGAATATATAACCTCCCAGAGCTCCCCGACTTCAAAATGCTCCCTTTAATTTATTATGCAGCCTGAAACCTTTGTTGCAATCATTCTGGCAATGTGTTACCTTCTTGTTTTTTCTATTGGATCATTACAATATACAAATACATATCTGAGGGTGGCAACACTAGTTTGAGTGCATAATTGCCCACTTGCACCTAAGAACATATATTATGTGCATAACTTGGGCACTTGAGAGAGGTTTGGGGAGGGGTTCTTTTATATATTATGGATCTTATTCTCCTCACAATCCATGCAAAACCCCCACTGATATAAATTTGTGCCCCTATATCTGCACAAGCTTTACGTTTGGATATGGTTTCACCCTCCCCTCCCCCATGTTCTGACAGTCTGCCTTTTTGGCAGTACTCTTTGTGTTCACATCTTTTAAAGGAGATTTATACAGTCCTCACTCAATTATTATTAAATTCTTCAAACACATTTCAAGGCAAAGACCTTCAAAGCCAAAAAGGAATCAGTGTCCTAGTTCTACAATCTACCACAGCTCAGCATCCACTGCTCTAAATATAAATACTCTAGTGCTAAAATCAAACCAGACCCTCATTTAATCTCACTGCTTTATGTTTATGCTTCAGTGCTTTAAGCTTCCTTCTTAAACCCTTTCACAAGATATCCTTATAGTCTACAAGGAAAGGAACACAAAAAAGTGAAATACATAAATAAACGAATAAAAAGCCAATTGTTTGCAGTGTTATCCAAGCTAGTATGTTATTTTCCAACCCTGCTACTTTCAATGGAGTGCGGGGAGAGCTTTGAGGGCTGTTTTGTGTATCTGATGGTGAAGTAAAAGGACTTCAAGACGCACGGGGGGTGGGGGGCAATAACAAACCAACAAAGTGAACATTTCATTTTCAACAAAATGAAAAGTGGCCAGAAGCTAAAATTTAATGTGAATGGCCACTTTACAAATAAACCGAATGAATAAAATCTTCTCAAACACCAAAGCAAGGAAATAAACGAACAGAAAAATGTTCTCTTGTAGCCAAGTGCTCCCCAAACTCATTCCAAACACTTAGCTATTGCAGTCAGCATTTCTGAAAGCCTTACACAATTTCCGTCTGCTTTCCACTAGAGAAATAAGTGCAGGGGGTTGTACAAACAAAAGGATTTCAAGAATATTGATCTGAGGGACTATATGGTAATAAAAAGGAATACACCAAAGTAAAATGTAATTGTCTTTTTCTTGACTACAAACTCTTGTGGTTCCCATTTCTGTTATAATGCTGTTACATTATGTTTTCTCTTGCTGAAATATTACATATACAGTGGGAAGGAAAAGACCTGGGGACTTGGACAATTTGCCTATATTTAGTTCTATTAATATCATTAGACAGGAGAATCGGTGACACTGCGGCTAAAAGCTACAGATGAACTAACCAGCGCTTTATCTTCTGTTGCCAAGGACTACATGATGAACTCTGCAGTGACCTAAATTTATTACAGAATAGTGCTCGTTGCCGCTGTACCAAGCACTCTGTTGCAATTACAGCACATTAGGCAGAGGAGCGAATCTCAAGGGGAAATGTCTAGTCTTTTAATCAAGCAGTAGAAAAGTCAGAGTGGACAAAAATTACCCTGTTGTATATATCCACAGTTAATCTGTACATGCACCTCCAATAGCAGTCCTAATTTTGACCAGAAAATGCTTTTATTATATACAGGAGGTCATGATTGTATAGTTCACTCACTTAATCTTTTCTGTACTTCAGTCCATTTTTTCCTGCATTATGTTCTCAGCCTTCCTGAACCTTGTTGGGAGCATAGGGAAGTTAGAATAATCAGACATAGTATTTCACCTCTAGACTGCCTTCTCTCTCCAATTAGGATAATCTTTTTTTTTTTTTTTTACATTTTGATGGAGAATCACACAGATTTGAGGATCTAAAAAGCATACCTGTGTTCTGAATGCTTGAAGAGAGACAAAATTATCCCATTCCTGTGAACAGGTTTTAACATTTAATGGAATCTGCAAAGCTTGCTTTACAAGTGTACTGACATCTGATAAGTCATTGATTTGTTTTAATGGATAAGAGGAAACTGAGTGTTCCAAAAATGCTATTAATGAGTCTTTAAAGAAGAAACACACTAATTTTTGTAGCAATTGCTTAAAGTTTTTATGTTTTATTTAAAAATGCTCATATGAATTGCAAATGAATCAAGTCAAGTAACTGGGAATATATCCTGCCCACTGCTTGTAGGTTGGGTGGAAGAGAGTCAGATAATGGGAGAATGGGCCTGTTCCTGCTCCCATTTAAGTTAATAGAAAAATTCCCAATGACTTCAGAGGGGGCACAAAAGAGAACACAAAAGAATTCTCAAACCACTTTAATGTCAACATTAATGCCCGATACTGAAAACTCCCAATGATGGTGAGCAACCCTTAATCACATGGACAGCTCATTGAATCACATGGGTAAGAGTTACTCACCCAAGTAAGGGTTTGCAGAACTGAGTTCCTTAGTTACTTCAGAGCCTCTTGTTGATTTTTCTCTTTCTCTCCTTTTGACATGCTTAAATAACAGGTAAAATATTACCAAATGTAAGCAGAAATCACATACTCCTCTACCCCAATATAACGTGACCCGATATAACACGAATTTGGATATAACGCGGTAAAGCCGCGCTCCGGGGGGCGGGGCTGCACACTCTGGTGGATCAAAGCAAGTTCGATATAAAGTGGTTTCATCTATAACGCGGTAAGATTTTTTGGCTCCCGAGGACAGCATTATATCGGGGTAGAGGTGTACTTGTAACATGCACCTTTGGCAGGAATGCATTATGATTCAGAACTTTCACCCCACCCTCCATTGTCACCAGATCATATTGTGTATGACTGGGATTCTCTGGCAAATCATTGAGTTGCAGCCTGGAGAAACCCATTTCATGTTGACTCTCTGTTTCTCTAAGTGAGATTCTTTGACTCTTTGAAGTTCGCTAATTTGTACTAATGACTAGGAGGTCTGTTTGCAAAATAGTGAATTGTGCAAATTACCAATTAAGTGAACAAAATAAAATTAAGGATAATGCATCACAACATTTTCTTTAAAAATAACAGGAGTACTTGTGGCACCTTAGAGACTAACAAATTTATTAGAGCATAAGCTTTCGTGGGCTACAACCCACTTCTTCGGATGCATATAGAGTGAAACATATATTGAGGAGATATATATACACACATACAGAGAGCATGAACAGGTGGGAGTTGTCTTACCAAGTCTGAGAGGCCAATTAAGTAAGAGAGGAGGGGGGGGGAAAAAAAAAAAAAAAAAAAACTTTTGAAGTGATAATCAAGATAGCCCAGTACAGACAGTTTGATAAGAAGCAAGTGTGAGAATACTTACATAGATTCATCTATCTCCCCTTGTAAGTATTCTCACACTTGCTTCTTATCAAACTGTCTGTACTGGGCTATCTTGATTATCACTTCAAAAGTTTTTTTTTTTTTTTTTTTTTTTCCCCCCCCTCCTCTCTTACTTAATTGGCCTCTCAGACTTGGTAAGACAACTCCCACCTGTTCATGCTCTCTGTATGTGTGTATATATATCTCCTCAATATATGTTTCACTCTATATGCATCCGAAGAAGTGGGTTGTAGCCCACGAAAGCTTATGCTCTAATAAATTTGTTAGTCTCTAAGGTGCCACAAGTACTCCTGTTATTTTTGAGGATACAGACTAACACGGCTGCTACTCTGAAACATTTTCTTTGTCCATTCATGACAGCAATTGTAGCTTAATGTCTCGTGATAATATTTCAGAGTAAACGAAGGGGCTATGGTAATACAAATAATAAATAATATATTCTGTGAAATATGACACTCAATAAAACATCTTCTGAGTGGTGGGAAGAAACATGACAAGTGCATTATAGTGAAATGTGGATTAGTGGATCTTCTGTGTTTTATATATATACATATGTATACACACACGCACACACACAAACATCTTTCGCATATTTTTCTTCCCAATAAATGTGCCAAACACAAAAGCAGAATGATGCACTAAAGAAGCAGTACAGTACCTAAAGGCAACGTCAAAAAAGATCCTTTTAAAAGGGTAGGGAAATTGTCCCTATACTACATTCTTATTTTTGCACCCTGGCCTCACCATAGAGAAGAATTAACATATTTGAGAGTTACTGTAACCATCGAACTCTGCATTTTCACAATCCATCAGGATACATATTACTTACCACAGGTGTTAAACAGTAATGGACACAGTATGCAATGATTCCCCTTTCGCCAACTCATACTTCCCTTCTGAATGCAGCAAAGAGACTACAGAATGGGGAGGACCTAAAGAAAGCAGCCAGAGGACAGCCTAGAACAGTGGTGTCAGAAGGAGAGAGGGGGATTTGTAGAGCTGGAATAGCTTTAAAGACAAAAGGGTTTCTGAAGTGTGAAAAGGACTGAAGAGAAATAAAGCCCAGTAGCTCAAGCAGATAGAGCTTGGAAGTGTGGCTGATAAGGAACAGCCAGCAGAGATGCGAAGAGAAAGACAGAGAAGAGAAAGACAGAGAAACGAGGCTTCAAGGATCATAGTAAAGTGGGAGGCAGAAACAGGGTTTTCTCACAGTAGAAGAAAGAAAAATGAAGCCTAGGAAAGAGACAGACAGACACAGAGCAGTCCCTGAAAACAGAATTCCATGAAGAGAGATGCCAGTCAAAAAGCATCCCACAATTAATCCAACCCTGGGGAACCCATCCAATATAATACTTAGCGCTTATAAAAAACACGTCTCATTTTAAAAGGGCTTTTCAATTGTTACCTAATTCATACCACATACCTGTAAGGAAAAGGTTAATGCTCCGTTTTACAGAGCGGTACTGAGATAGGGTGAGCCTCACCTGGGGCACCGTCCAGCGTCAGGTTGCAGCATCACAGCTGTGCCTCTGTTTCCACTTTCTTCCACCCATGAATGGAACATAAACTCTCAGTGTCCAATACAAATCCCATCTTTGGTCACAATTTATTGATATTCACCAGTTCAGGAATTCCCCCCAAAACTTGTAATAAAACCATTTTCCAATTGATACAATAAACGTATATAGATACAACAGTTTTGTCCGTTCCTCTCTCCAGCGACCTCACCTCCAAGTCACCCACCCGAGAGTCAATAGCAGCACTTTATTTCCACAAAAATAACAGGAGTACTTGTGGCACCTTAGAGACTAACAAATTTATTAGAGCATAAGCTTTCGTGGGCTACAACCCACTTCTTCGGATGCATATCAAACTTTATTTCCAGTTCCTTTGGCCCCAATCTAGGGCCCCACACTCCAGGACTACTTGCCCGAGTGCGACCATCCTTCCCGCAGCCTCTCACTCAGGTCCAAGGGCTCCCCATCCTGCAGTGCTCCAGTCCTCCATGCTTCCCTGCCTGGGAGTCCTATCTCTGCTCTTGGAGATACACCCTCCCTCAACAACTCTCTTGCTTCTGGCTCGGCTTCCCCTGCCCAAGCTGGATCTTCCCCTTTTCCAAGGGGCCACTGCCTGAGCCTTCTGCTCCTCTGGGTTCCCCAGATTTAACCAGTTCTCACCAACATCTTTCATCCATGCTCCTCACTGGGAGCTCACAACTAATTCTCTCCTTCAGCTCTTCCCCTCAGGCAACTCCCATCTGCTCCTTCCTGACTCACCCAGTGTCCTTCACTCTAGGGTCCAGGGACCCTCTCTTGAGCCTAACTGCAGGTTAACTGACCAGTCACAGGTGCACTGGCTTCTTCCCTCTTAAAAGGCCAGGTCACCTTTGGAGAGGTACAGTGAGGCACAGAGCAGGAAAGCGATTTGTTACACTGAGTCAGTAAGCTACAAATAGAGCTAGGAATTCAGATTCCCATTCTCCTGAACTATGCTACATTGATTCTACATGAAGTTGTGCTGGTGGTAGAAGTAGTGGGGAAATTAAGAAAAAAAATAGGGCAGACACTCTCTTCGCTAGAAGTTTGGCATTTCCATCTTCTGGCACATGCAGAAACTGGAAGTGAAAACACATATCCAAATGTTTCAGAAGTGTAAACAAGGTTCATTCCATGATTGTAGAAAGGGTTGCACATTCCATGTGTGTAATCATAGAGAGGGATTTTTTTTTCTGATTGGTTTCACCTGTCCCTATTTATACTGGGATCTTCCCTGATTTCTAGAGAGAAGGCTTCAGCATACTTAGAAGAGCTGAGCTTGCTGGTCTGACTACATTATGCATCTCAAAATGATTAGAATGATGACTCCATTCTAGCTGCTTGAGGGGAACCTTTTGGCAGCACAGTAATTCCCCTGCTGTTATTATTTCATGTGCTTTTGTGATTGTGTGAAGACAGCGCACTATAAAAAGGTTAGGCATAAGCGAGCATCTACATCAGCCTACACAGAAAAAAAAATCAAATATGTTAGTAAAAGGAGAAATATGTAAATGTTTATTTAGTCTCTCAGTCTAATCCGGTAATTTTCTGTTTTTATTTAGACACTGTAAAACAGAAGTTTGGGGGTGAGGTAGAGGCCACTGCATTGCTAATACATAGAAATCAATGTGTTTACTTGGAACTTCAAGTATCACTGAATATTCTGAAAGCACTTGCCATGTACAAGGACATTTCAGAGCTACATCACAAGTAGTGTTGTGCTGCCAGGTATCAATAGCAGTAACAAAGGCCAGGTTCGATATAATGTCTATAAAATAACTAAAACACAGAGTCCTCACCTAAAGTCCTATTCACTCTTCTGGTTTTACAAAATTAAAATCTAAACACCCTGGTCACCTTTAATGGTATTTTTCTTCTCCTCTCACAAATGCACACAGGAATCCTGGTAAATGGGAACACAACCAATTTTATTTTGGACAAATCAAACAAACTGATTTGCCAGCTGACTGGGAGCCCCCAAAACTCGACTCCCACCTACACCTCACCCACAATTCCAATAAAATGCCTTCTCATTAACATGGGTGCAGGCCGGGCCTCCCCTCAACTGGTGCCCTCAGCTGTGGACTTACTGCAGCTTCCAGACAGTACCTCTGTCCAATCTACCACTCCCTCATGAGGTTGTCATCAATCCTTGGCTGTTATCTCCCATCCGGTTTGCTGCCACCACACCAGCTAGTCAGCTCAGATACTATCAGCTCTAATCTGGTTCACCAATGGAGTCCAAGCTACCGTCTACCCCCTAGACAGCTGCACAACCCACTCCAACCCTTCCTCCACCCCACTAACCCCCATTCAACCTCTGGACAGGATTATAAACCCACCTGTCCCCAACTTCCCTACCACAGATTTCTACCTTCAGCTTCTCCCAACCACTGAGCATTCATGCCCAAAATAACCCAATTGCCCTGGATTCCTTCTGCCCCCCTCACTTTCACCTACTCCCCAAACATTCTTTAGCAACCACCTACCTGCCATAGCTACCACACTTTGTGCAGCTTACCCCTCAACTACTAATAGAAGGACAGATGGACTTTAAAATGAAGTTTATGGCCATATACAAATTTATAAATAAGCAAAATATTTAATAGGGGAATTTGCATATTTGTAAATAATTTGTATTCAATGGCATCTACAGAGCAGCACAAACTTTGGTAGTTAAAACTTAGATTTTCTCATTTAAGCAAAAATAAACCTCAAAAAGGAATCATTGTTTTTTCAGTCTGTCTTCATCCTGACTACCCTACCTGGGTTTACTGACATCCAGATTAGCATGGCCCACTTTCTCCACTGTCTCCTGTGGGTGAATTTGCACACTTGCACACCCATTTATATATCTGCAGTTACAGAGCACATTTAAAGCAACTTGTGATTGTAGAATATGGGGAAATTCTGGATGGTACAGCTTTGGGCAGTTAGGGAATTTCTCTAAAGCATATACAAATTGTACCTGCCAGCAGGTTGGAAGTCCTCAATTTTCTCCTTTTGGCCAATAGGCAGCATATGCAAATTAATCTGGCAGTTGGTATGAAAACACCCTCAATCCTCTCTCTTTTGCTACACAGGGAGCTTCTATTCCGGTAAGCCTGCTAGCCCTGTACTAGTAAAAACCATAAAATACAAATACATGTTATTAATTCCTCTTATTGTGTCCTGTTTAATCTGTGTTTGCTTGTGAAATGAATGGTTCAAGAATAACATTAATTATGCTAATTTAGCCACAATAGTAATTTATGTCCCTGAAAAGCACTGGAGATGACAAGTCACACCATTTAACAGTATTGCTCAGAGAGAAAAAAGGAATATCACCCAACAAGATGTTGGGTTTCTTTAACTCCTAACGAGCCCCCAAATCAGTAGGAATTAAGGGCACTCAGATGCCTGTGGGAGTGAGCATGAGACTAGTATTTTTTCAGCTATGCTTGTAGCAACTTTCAACAACCTGACCACTGTGGGCCTGATCCTGTATATGCTTACTAGTCTATCTAGGAATTTATATGGCTCTTATCACCATAGTATCTAGCTGTCTAGTAACTAAGCACCTCACTCATCTGTGATTTTATCTTCTCCGCTCCACTGTGAGGTAGGGAAGTATTAGCCAATTATACAGATAGGAAACTGAGGCAGGAAATAATCAAGTGACTTGTCCAAGGTCACATTGGAAGTCTGTGATTGAACTGGGAATTGAGCCCAGGGTTTCCTAAATCCCAGTCTAGCACCCAATCCACTAAAATATTGTTCCTGCCCTCACAGGAGTGTGGATGAGGATGTGTATGATTTGGCCCCTTTGTGGGGTAACTTGAGGCCTGAAGCCCTGCAAGGTGCCTAGCTTTGCAAACTGAACACTGCAGGAGTGCATATCTTCTCACAGGAGTGCTAAGTATATTACAGGATCACATTCTCAAAGACCCATAATTTAATCCCACAGGATCTCTTTCTCCACACATTTTTCATTTTGTAGGTAATTTTCTCCTTAGAACTATTTTACCACAACTTTTGCTTTCCCACATTAACTGAGCAATTTTTTTTAAAAAGGAGCCATTCTATTTCTAAGCTTCCAAGGTGAGGAATGGGAATAGAAGTTGGTATCTTCAACCATCCCGCCTTATCCCCAATTAAAACTAGTGGCAGCTTCCAGTGCTAATAAATCTCAAGCATTTTGGGCATCCAGAGTATCCATGTATTCATTGCTGGCATTTGCTACTATAGAAAAAGGAAGAAAAGTGGCATCTTTGTAAAGAGAATAAGCATTTTTGCTTTGTTCTCTAGAAAGGCAATGTACCAAGGCAAGGCAAAACCTCTTTGGTTTTCTATAATAGTTTAAGTGGCCTTTAATGTAATGAAACTGAGAACTGATAGTATTGAAAACTGGGGGGGAAAGTGTTCAAAGAGATTTTGAACTCCCTCTACATTATAGCTGCCCCGACTGGTTTAGTTTAGAGGTGAATGAGACCATGAGCCTGAAGGCTTAAAAACCTCTCAAGCTATTTTTTGCTATGTCTCCTTGAAATTTCAATCCACTAAAAATAGGAATTAATTAAAAGCAACACCATTCATATATTTTCTAGTTAAAGGGAAGCCAAGCTATATAATAGACCCCTCTTGTGCAAAAGCTTGCCTGCTACTGCATACCATGAATTTAATCTTGGGCCCTATGGAGGCAAAATTCCCAGTGATTTCAATGGCATCAGGGTTTCATCTAGTATTTAATGTTTATACCATCTATGTGGTCTATATATAGAACATATTATATTCATTAGATTTTTTTCTCCCTCTTTCTATTCCTTCCCTCACAGTTGCTCCTAAGAAGAAACTGAATGTTACTTGGTTTGCAACCACTAGATCCATTATGTTCTAAGGGGTTGGAAATTGGTCATGAGTTCTCATATGAGGTCGCCCATCCCGTTTAGATTCAATTTAAACTGAAGTAAGACACTCACAGGGTGAAATTCTAGATCCATTTAAGTCATTAGCAAAATTCCCATGACATCAAAGGAGACATTTCAAAATGTTTTGTGTGCAAAAGCTGTACTGTGTGAACCAAACAGTTTTGACCATCGTGTCCTGTTCCTCGACTCCACATCTTTGAGGCCAAAGCACCATTAACTATGTCATTCAGCCTTATTGAGGCCCTAACATGCACTGACAGTGAGAAACAGTGACCCCAAATGAGGAGCCCAAGCACATTTTTGTGGCAAGCATCTTAAAATGATGTGGGATTCATTTCTTTAGCAGAAATAATATTTTCTATATAATCATGATTTTTTTTATCTGTGATATAATACAATAAATAAAACTAAGAACAACTTGGGAGAAACTGGAGTATAATTAGGTTTAAAATGAGGGCTGCAGGAATGGTTGAGAGTTATGGTTGTAGCTGTCGATGGAATGAATGAATGCCTTCAATGATGTGATTGTTGCACTCAGATCTCTCTAACATTTGTGTTCTGCTCTGCCTCATGATTTCTGCAATGTGCCAGCTCCCTTCAAGGTCAATATTGCAAAGGAAAAAGCATCAACCTACTTCCTCCTTTTTATGTTTCCAACATTCTTTAGAGATGATCACATATTTTGTAGCCAGTTTGCAATGATATAGATTTACTCCAGTGGAGAGGTCACTCAGACCAATCAGTGCTGGAGTCTTTCTGAAGTATGCTCAGGATGTGGACTGTTGGAAAGATTTATTGTACTAGAGTTGTTTTTTCATTATTTGGTCACCTCTGCATGGTTTTGTTTGTTTGTTTTTTCAGTTCCCTTCCCCACCTCTCCAAAGCCTTGTTATCTTTAGGAAGAGGCCAGGATGCCTTCTCCTCTCTGGCACAGTTGGGTGCCTGGTGGCGGCTGGGCAGCCAGCCCCATCCCTTCAGTGCAGCAGGACTCAGTACCTCCTCAACTACTTGGGCCTACTGACCTAATGGTTTCGAAATCTCATAGCACTCTGGGATTTTTCCACAGCTTCATATCTCAAAATGCATTCCGAATCATGCATGCCTCCTCATGCTATATTACCATGAGCCACTGATTCTGGAGTCTGTGCTATGGGGAAGCCTATTAGTTCTACTAAACTTTAAAACAACAGGAATAGTTGGCCCAGTCGGAGTACTGGCTTCTTACTGTACCAGAGAAACAGGCCACCAAGCAACCATTAAAGACAGAATGTTGAACTGGAAGAGTGAGGGCTGAGGACACCCGTTCCCATCCATCCCTACCACACACAGACAGCATTGGTCTCTGCAGGTAAGGTTAGAATTGCAGATTCTAAAACCTTCCAAAAGGTTTCATTGGATTCAGGTTCATTATAGGTTAACAATTTGGAGGGTTCTTGCTTTAAGTTGCTCATCCCTGTAATTTAGATTCCCAACATGCTTTAACCCTATCCTGAGAAGATCACTTCTGGAGTGAAAGTGTCTTAATGCCCAGTCAGTTCTATGTCTTTCTGATGAGGCTGACACTAAGGATATTGATTAGTATCAACTGCAATGCTTTTATTTTGGAAAGTGAACACCTTTCTATTAGGAGCTGGACCACCCCCACCAACTTTATAGTCTTGATCTGAACTTTAAAACTTTCATGTCTAGAAGTGAAGTGCCAGATTTGATGGCTGTTGAATTAATGCATCCTATTAAATATATTTAGTTGTCCAATTAAAAAAAAATAGCTGGCATGTATTTCCTTGTTTCCAAAAGGATTTGTCAGAGAAATAATTTTCCTAGTATCTAGTGCAGTTCTTCAGACACAATCATTACTGATATAATATTGCCTGGCAAAGTGGTTATTCATCAACAGTTCCCTCGGAAATAAGCTGTCATCAGCACATTTCTTTATGAAATAATATTCATTAAAAATTTGATAACTTCTTAGTTAAAATGACAGCTCATCACCTTGCCATTTTTCTATAATAATATACACCTTACAGTATGGTGCTAACAAGACATAAGGTAGCAAACCAGTCATCTCCTCCAGTGTCAAGATACACCTGATGCACAAGATACTAGATACACCTATACACAAAGAAAATAAAGGCTTGTCTACACTACAGCTGCTGGGTGATTTAAGCTACGTAATTTGAGTTACATTAGTAGTGTAACTCAAGTTGATGTAGCTGAGATCTACTTACCGTGGGGTCTACACTACGCTATGTCGACAGGAGACGCTATCCCGCCAACACTGCTTCCGCCTCTCAATGAAGTGGAGTATAGAAATTGATGGGAGTCTGCTCTCCCATCAATTGAGCGTGTCTTCACTAGACCTGCTAAATCGATGCCACTGCATTGATTGCAGCAGCGCCGATTTAGCTCTGTAGTGAAGACCAGCCCTAAATCAATTAAATGAACACTGTCTTCAGTTGGACTTGTCATGCCATGCGGCATCACAATCTGTACTCTTATTATTCTATATTATATATCAGAGATCCTTCATTTCCAAGTCTTCTTCTTTTCAAATTGGTTTAGACCAGAAAATGGTTAACTTAGACAAAATTCACATGTTTTAAATTCTCCCTTCTATGGACATTATGATGTTGAGGTAGTTGTTCATTATGAATATAGTAGGGATGGACAAATATGCTGAAAACTATATCCAGATATATGTACGAGATCCTCAGCTGGTATAAACAGGCATAACTCCATTGACCTCAACTGAGCAGTGCTGCGTTACACCAGCTGAACTTCTGACCACATATATTTGTATACTCAGAGGGCCTATTATCAAGCTGGAAGTAGAAATTGATGGACTCAGGTATTTCTCTGATGCAATCTTGTTTATTTACAAGTCCTGCTTCTCCAAATGCAGGAAGAATCAAGAAGAAAAGGAGCAGTTTCTTACTTTATAGCCCGAGCCATGTTAGTGAACAGATTTTTCCAGGGTCATACTGTGCTCATCAGCTACTGCTTGCCTTTCTTGCTTTTTGCCTTTGCCACTCTCTGTGTTCTGTCTGATCTCAGTTTCTGTGTGTTCTGCTTTCACATTAATGCATGTACACACACACATAATACACAAACAATATTTAGCAAAGGAGCTTGCCTACTCAGTCCAAAACTCCTGCGTGAGTTCACACAAACTGTTTGTCTTAGGCAGGGGCTTGTGCTTAATTTATCCTTACAGTTATGTTAATTGAAAGGTGAGTTCACACCCATCAATCTCAGCAATATTTTAACTCAACCCCTAACAAGGTTTCACCCCACTCATAATATTGTAGGATGATCAGGTTAATGAAGGCAGAAGCAGTATCATCAGAGCAGGCAGAGAATAGCAAAATAAGTTTGTTTGTTTTTTATTGTGGGTATGTATGAGATAGTTGTGGCAGAGTAAGATATGAAGTTCTGGATGGACATACTCTGGCAGTAGTAATAGTAAATGGGAAGGAATACAAGGTGGGAAGCAGGTCTCCTAACCAGGAGTTCAGTTTGCCCTGATCATACTACAGCCTTCAGCATTACCCAAGCTGTAGTTTGAAAACTATCAATTTGGGGTAATATCCCTCTCTTTGCACATCAGAACTATTCACTCATTAATCAGCAACCAAATTCTTAATCATATTTCCCTGTGAAACTGTTCTAATGTACCAGTGTACAGTGCAGAAGGACCATAAAAGTAGCAGTTGGATTATGTGGGTGTTTACATTTAATTCATTTTTGTATTTAAAAGTGCTGAGTGACTAATGGCTATTTACCTAGCAACACACTGTGACAAATACTATCACCATATTTTCTCTTCCTAGTAGGCAACACTACTGAAAAGTATCATCCCCTGAAGCTACGCTCTAACACTTGTATTCCTGAAAACGCTACCACTAAGTGACTGTATATTCAGATATATAGGAAGATGTTACAACTGTGATCTGTTTTCACTGCAAGATAGACCTATCTGGTATAATAAGGCTTTGAAAAAAGTTCCTATAAGAGGGCAAATCCGCAATGGGAAAGTAATTAAGAAAGGTGCTCCTCTGGAATGAGTTGCTCTTGCACATTGCATCAGGCCAAAATATCACATTGCAGCACAGTAACATACAGTTTTAAACATACTTGTGTGATGAGTTTTATATTAGGATGATGTGTAACAGCAGTTGCAATTGACTTTAAGAAACCACATTAGATTTAGGGTGTGAGTTGTTTTTGTTTTTTAAAAAAAAAAAAACAGAAAGTAAATTCCTTGAAGCAGCGACTCAACCTTATTTTGTGTTAGCACAGCACTCAGTATATTGTGGGCCCTCCTGGAAATATAATGAACAACAATAATAATGGTATTCTGGACCTCTGGTTTCCTAAAAGCTGCTTTATACTCATTATTACAGAATGAATACAACAGGAAGAGAGATTACCTGGCTTTCTAAAGAATATTTCTGGCACAAATGAGGATTTACCAATTTATTCAGGAGTGCCAAAGGATAGAATAAATTATACAGCCAAACTTGTATCCATGCTAGGATGAAGCATGATTGGTTTCTTACTGTAAGTGTTGTAGTCCCTTTTCAGAATCACAGTTAAGGTGGTTTTCCTATGTAATTGTCAATGTATATGATTGGTTCTAGGATTATAACATACTTATGTTATACTTATTGGCCTCATCCTGCATTCCTTGCAAGCAGGGCTGGCTCTGGCTTTTTTGCCGCCCCAAGCAAAAAAAAAAAATCGGGGCGGCCAGAACGGCAAAGCAAAAAAAAAAAAAAACCTGTGGGGCGGCCGGAGCCAGGGTGCAGGGGGACTCCCCGCGCTGTAGACATGCCCCAGCTAGCAGGGGGGAGGGGGAGGGAGCGGCGAGAGAGAGAGCAGGGGGGCGGCCAGGGCTTCAGCGGGGCGCTTGCCATGCGGCCCCGACCGCTGCGCCGCCTGCCGGGAGGGCTCCGCGCTGCTCCGGTTGGCAGGGAGGGAAGGACATGGGCTGCCCTGCTGGGCTTGCTACAGACCTGGCACCGGCTGAGGCAGACGGAGTGCGCAGCCTGCTCTGAACAAGGCGCTCCCCTCCTCTGCGCCGCCACCCCCTACAGGGCGGCTGGATCGGCGAACCAAAAAAAACCAAAAACGGCCGTGCCGCCCTTGGATTGGGCGGAATGCCGCCCCGTAGCATCTGCTGCCCCAAGCACGAGCTTGCTCGGCTGGTGCCTGGACCCGTCCCTGCTTGCAAGCACCAAACAGCAGTGGGAATTTGGGGTCTGCACAAAAATGCAGGGTCAGGACTTTAAACATATTATAAACCTAGAACCAAATGTATAAAAGTAGCAAATTCACAGGAAAAATCATCTTGTGCATTTAATTCTAGGATTCTAACATGTCTGAGGGCCCAATCCTACATTCCTTACAGATCCCAAATTCCCACGGATGTCAGCTGATGTTTGGCGAGTGCAAGAAAGGTGAGATCAGACCTTAACCATGATTTTAATGCCAAATAATATATTTTATTGAATCTTTCTCTGATTTTTACAATGTAAGACTGGTGTGGTCTGTAAATTACATTTGCAGCACCACATTGAAACAACAAGCCTGTTTAATCATAATTAGAAAATAAAAAATAAAGCCTTAAAAAAATAAAATACACACATATCAGACAAAACATTTCATACATAAAACTTACAGTACTTGGAAATATGTGTGTGTGTGTGGGGGGGGATGTGTATATATATATATATAAAAAGAGCAGAAGAAAAGAAAAATAGCATTTAAGGGCTCTACTGTGAGCAATCACATGCACTTGAACAGGGGAGTAAAGACATGTAAAGTAATCTCTTATTCCCCTGCATGGGCTACCTGCTGATCTACATACAGGGGAGAAAGCAGCTACCAGCACAGAACCACTGCTTCTTCTTCTACACAGATGGGCAGCACCTGGGTGCTACCTAACTCACTGGCCAGCACAACTGTGCTGGAGATGAGAAGCAATTAAGCCTTTCTTCCCCCTGAACAAGGGAGAAGCAGGGCCTAAATTATACCTCTGAGTCACAATTTCAACCGTGATCTATTCCTGGGGCAGTTCAACACCATGATACCCCTTACTCGGGACTCATGGTGACTCTGCAAATTAGCCATGAGATTTTAACAAATGGAAAAAAAGGGATTACGAGTCAAATATATGTAATCAAATTGGCAAGTACTAAATATTATAATATTCATTGAATAAATGTTAATACTATGGCCAAACATCCATATTTAAACATTGAAAGAGGCTATACAGGTCTTTGAGACAGCAGGGGTGTAACAGAACAAAAGGGTGTATGTGCGTGTGTGTATAATGTTACCATCTAAAAGCTTTTCTTCTGCAGAAAATAGGTTGTACAATAGCTTGTCAGGCAGCAAAGAGCATGTGTACACACACACAAATTCGCACACTTCATTTTCAATTAATGTAGTCTATATTTCTGACTAGTAACCTGATCTTGCATATTTCCAAACATTAATAGCCTGCCCTCCTGTCCCAAAACCCCAGCTAAAAGTATAAATGCTGCAGCCAGAGAAATAAAAAATAGACACATTATTACACCACAGCATTTCCCCCTCCCCTACGGTCTCAGTGGTATCATTTGAAGCCTGCTTTTTAAAACAGAAGTTGAACAAATGAATCCTTCTGTCCTCACTCTCAGTTGTCAGCAGTGCTTCAGTGTGAGATGAAATAAATTGCCAGGCTCTTTCATCTTCTATAATCAGCTCTGCACAGCTGAGTACACCCACAGTGCTGTGAGCTGCTTCTGCCAGCACTAATTCTATGTGGAATGGGAAGTTTTTGTTAGTGCCTCGTTTCTAATGTTCTACACAGGGGTGGGTTTTATTATTTTTATTTCTCCCTTTTTTTCCCTCACACACTCTTTTCCGCCCGATAAGATATTGCACAATCCATTTTCTGCAGGAGAGAAGCTTTTAGGTGGGAACATTATTTTCAAAATGTGCTTGATGTAGGGTATTTTTTTTCCTACGAGCACTGCAATCACTGACGGTATCAGTGCTTTAGCAACATAATACTTATAAATTGAAGTTTGTTTGGCGATGCATTGAACCAATACCACAGCAGGTCAAAATGTTTCATTTTTAAAGGATTGAAAGCTACAAATTCATAGCTATTGTATCAATGCAGGGCATCACAGAGATTTACTTACTGCAATATTGGTTTTGTCTTTCCAGCACATGTTCTATGTTGGAGTCTATTAGAGAACAGTGCAGAGGATAACAGGAAAAGAAAGAGCTGAATTTCAAAAGACGCACAGGCAGCTTAGAACCCCCAGGGGCAAAACCCTTTTCCAAATTAATCCTTTGGGAAATGAGAGGCAATCAACTAAAATTCTGGCATGTTTCATAAGGGGATCTGAAGACAAGCTTTTTCAATGGACTGAATGGCTCAGTGATTGGTAATGGGCTGTGGAGCTTTTAATCTCTAGGTCACCAGTTCAGCTCTAGTGCAGGTCAGTAGCATGAAACATGTTGTAGGTATCAGTAGATATCACCAGAAATACTACCACAAGTGATATCCTTGCTGGCAGCCTCAGCAGAGAAACTAAGGATTGATTTGCCATAGAAATTGAACTGTGGTACTCTCTCACCCCTATCTGTCAACCCACGGGTTAGAATGGAGGGTGAGGGTGGAACTTGCACTGCTACTTCCTGTTCTGTAGCCGTTGGATGGACAGAAGATTTCAGTACACAATGCTATCATGCCACCACTTCTCATAGGCATTAAATACAATTTTAAACAATTAAAAATATTCTTCAGTTCACTTCAGCACTCAATTATTAGAAATGCCTAGCTGCAAGGGGAAAGAAAAGCTGGAAGATCAGCTGCCTTCAGACTGACACAGAGCAAAACTATTTTATTGCAACACTAGAAAACTACCACTTTTCCACACATTAACCGATACTGGCATTTTAAACCTAATATTTGGCTACTGTCTGGTTTCTCATTGGCTGGTGTTTGATATTTGAAAGAGTGCATTAATTAAGCAATCTGACTTAGCAGGAGGTGCAGTTTTATCATGAAATAATCAAAATCCCAGGCAATTATGAAGCACAAGCAAAACACCTCTCTACCCCTGAGAGTTTGATTACTCCAAGACAACTGAAGCCAAAAGAGTTGCTTTATTAAAGCTCTTATAATTAAGAGGTGTTATTCTTGAAAAAATGAATGTTGTAGAATCTGAGTAAAGGGAAAGTGACCATTAATAGCATCAGATAGCAGGGCAAGCTTTATATGTTATTCTACTATTTAATAATATATTAATAGGTAATACAATTTTCCCCTGTGACAAGCAGTTTTCAGATCTTGAAGTTATAGCTGAAAGAGCTATTAATCATTATTAAATTACCATGCGTTCACTATTGACCTCTAAATTGTCTGGTTGATCTTTGAAGAAAAAATGATATATTTTCACAATTGTATATTAACTGCACTGGGCTGGATCCAACCCTCAGGGTCCAGTGGGATGGAACTGGCAATCCTTGTGCTCTCAAAGGCTGGGGGCAGTTCTCCCTTCCCTAGAAGAGGAGGAGGAGGATAGCTTTATTCTCTTCTTGGGACTCAGCCCCACCAGCAGAGGCTTCCTGGGTGATGCACTGAATCAATTAATCTCCTAGGTGTCTTTGCTCTGTCCTGCCTTCTCTCTGGTTGCCCCGCTCACTGAGGGCTGTGCTGGCCAGCTCTGAATCCACCTGTGAAGCTGTTACACCGTCACTCGAGGAAGATTTTCCATTGAGCCTGTGTTCCATAAGTTGAATGTGACCCACTGTGTATAAATATTATTGGTGGTGCAGTAGCAATACCCGTATTAAGGCTGCCTAACACTTCCTATCATTATATGAGTATATAAACTGTGGGCCTTATTCTTCACTGCCTTGTCACCTTGGGCAATCATTTGCAGATAAGAATGACAGCACCTTGTACCCATTCTGCATAGCTATAAATGACTACACAACGTGCAAGGCAGTGGAGAATTGGTCCCCCCAGTATGTATGTTACAATAGAAATGAGTCTGATCCAAATGTAATATTCAGACATTGCAAACACTGGGTGCATCTAAACCTAGATCCAAGTCTGAATTTTGCAAATGGGAACCTCCCTCTTTATAATGGATCAAATGAAATTCCCAGATGTGAACACCCTTGAATTTTGGGGTGTTTGAAATCTGGATGCAAAGGTAGTGATATGAACCCATTTCTAATGAAATAAACAAAAGTGAGAAAATTCAAAGTTAGGGCTGAGTGGCCATTGTTACCTCAGGCCACTGAGAGCAGCATGGGTTGATGGAGGGAAGATTGTACAGTTTTCTCACACATTTTTTCTTGCCGTTTCCTATCATTCATTCAGATTTCCTCTAGAGCTGTCTATCATAGGTATGACTAACCAGTAAAATAACACTAAAAATAAACCATAACTTAGCATTCCTCAAAAAATAAATATTTTGAGATAAGGATTCACCTGGAAACTCCAATGAGACCTCCTAATTTTCCAGGCATCCATGTATCTTACCGGATCTGTTGAAGTCAAAATCAGGGAATATTCAAACACAAAGGAAAGGGCAAATCCTAAACAAAACAGGGCTGAGATTTCCAAAGCCACATAAAGGCTCTGGCTGCCCATTTCCTACTAAAGTTAATGGGAACGGCGCATCCAAACCCATAGCCAGCTTTGAAAATCTGACCATTAATGTACTGGTTATGACAACTGCCCTTCTCTCATAGATTCTATAGATCATTAACCCAAGTGCACTTGGACAGCTGTTTCCATCATTTCCTCTGTTTCTGCTGCTAGGCCCACCTACTATTACAGGGAATCAGTGCAACAAAATAACATCTCCTGAGGAACAGCAGGGTCTCATTAATTGTGGAGATGAAGGAAGCAGGGTTTTGGAGCTGTGCTCCGGCTCCGCTCCAGCTCCAGGCAAAAACCTGCAGCTCCACTGCTCCGGAGCTGCTCCGCACTCCAGTTCTGGGCTCCACTCCAAAGCCCTGGAAGGAAGAATTGATACTACTAAACAATACCAGAATATAACTTCTCCTTTCACCTCCATCATTGTTAAAAGAATAACATATAGTGCAGAGATAATAAGACCCTAAGAACTTGCATTATGTTACTCATGAAAGACTAGGGCCTTAAAATATCACTTCTCCTCCGTCTAATTTCAACTAAAACAATATCCTGCTCAGTTATGGGAAAGGGCAAGGGGACCTAATAATGACTTAGAATTGGGAACAGGAGAGTGAAATCAATGTTTCTGTCTCAAAGCAGTGATTTAATTTATTTATTTTAAAGATATTAGTGCTAGTGGATTACTTTCCCTCTGTCTGCAACATCTGTGGGTGATGATAACCCTTGTTTCCCCAAAAATCTAGATACTGCAGGCTAGCTACTGAAACAAATATAAAAATCAGTCCCATGTGCATAAAACAGACAACATACAGGCATGCATGTAGTAGCTATATGATTGTTACTGCTGAAATATTTAAGGAATCTGCCACATGCAAGCTGTTTTACTTATGTGTAGGCTTGACCACAGATCTACTTGAGAAGTCTAGAACAAATTTAAGCAGCAGCATTATTATTTTTCTCACTTTGTGGGCCAGATCCCCAGCTGGTGTAAATTGGAGCTGCACCAATCTATACTAGTTGAGGACCTTGCCCACTGTCTTCTTTTATGTCCTTTCCTATTTTCAATTTTCTTTTTACAACCCTATTTTTTCATTCATTTTTATAGCTCCTTCTCTGACTCTAATTAAGCTCTCTCAGGACTCCCAAGATGGGTGTGTGCCAGGTAGGTTTTCCCAGGCATTGGTACATCTAATTCCTATAGACTGTTTTTTACACAAAGCTCTAAGAAGAAAATATGTCATCCAAATTTAGCATTTACCAGTGTGGTTTACCAACCAGAGAGGTAGATACAATTTGTACAAGCATATGATCCAACTGCAATATACAGTAGCTTCAGTTTGGGTACGAGTATTTTTAATGAGAAAAATGAACAAAAAGGTGAACACTGTTAGATCTCTGCACAATAAATGTCAGTAAACCTAGTATTTGCTTTTTAATCCTCTCTTGCTGTGTTGGTGTTTCTTGAAAGACATGTTTTATTTTATGAGCCAATAAATTGAATGATAGAAGCTTGTTTGTTACCTGTGTAACAACTGCTAGATACTATTCTGTACTGTGTACTTTTTGACATTGGTCCTATTTAAGTCAAAGGAAGTTTAGTCATTAACTTCAATGGGAGAAAGACTGGGAGCACTGACAAAGACATTTTCTTCACTAATGCTTTAACATTACTATCGTGTGTGTGTGTGTGTGTGTGTGTGTGTGTGTGTGTGTGTGTGTGTGTGTGTGTGTGTGTGTGTGAGAGAGAGAGAGAGAGAGAGAGAGATAACCTTGGTATGTTGCACATTAAATTTACATTACACCCAGCAGTCAAGGAGAAAATTAAATATGTTGCTATTTTAGGATCATAACCTCCCTCCCCCAAAGCGCCGATACTTTTCTATACTACAGTGATGTGTATAATTGTAGAAACAATGGTGATTTTTGAATTATTGTACCTTTAAGATCTGAAACACTTTGTGATGCAGAGTTCAAAAAGTGTGTCAGAATTCAGTTGGTGCTGGAGTGGAGTCAGAGCCTGAGGAATGGGCTGTATGGCAGCCTGTCACCAGGTTTCTCATATTGCAGTTCTCTGGTTTTTGTGTGTTGTTCTCTCTGGGGTTTTATCACCATGGCATCTAGGGTGCTTGTTATATTCTTGCCTTTTTTATGCAAGTAAAAATCACTATTCAAGCAACCATTGAGTACCATAACATATTAACCATATTGATAATATTCTGAACTGGCAAAGACACTTGCATTGGATACGTTTTGTTGTTGTTATTTTTGATTAAAGATAGACCCAAATAGAAAAATACAAATGTTGGACCTGAAGTTTCTGAAGGTTTCCAGATGTGAAGTTTTGGTGTCACTCATTATAGAAATAGGGACCAGGTGTGATATTTGGATTCAGATTTAGATCTATATCCAAACTTTCCGTATTTGGGGCATGATCCAACTTCCACTGAATTCAATGGAAGATTTTCCACTGATTTCATTGGAGCTGGATCAGGCACTTGGCAGGGGTAGAGGACAGGGATATTTAGAGTCAGTATTTCAGACCATCTCTAATTTCAATAACCATGATTTAACCTTTGATTAGAAAAACATTTCACTAAGATGTGCTAGTAAACTAAAATGCCTTCCGAGTATGAACCCTATCTTTCCAGATAGTTTATTGAAATATTTTCTCTAACAGTACCAATAAATTGCTGTTATGAAATGTATACATTATTGAGATTCAGAAAAGCCAAAATGTGTGTGGTTGTAATAAATGATATTAAGCAAATTGGCTGCTTTGTTTTGAGCCTAAATGTTCATTGAAAAACAATAGCCCTCATATGGCCTAAGGAAAAAAAACCACGAGTTCATACACTCAAAGCCAGGCCATTTTCACTTGAATTTAAGAAGATTACAGCTTCATACAGCTTTCAACAAAGTGCAAAAGTAATGACAGTTCTTTTCTTTGTTTGTCCTTCAGTGAAAAGTGCAGTCTAAAGAGTCAGTGCTTTGTGAATGCACCAGTATTGAAGCGAGCTGTTAGGGTTTATGACTCAATGGTAATTTCCTTAACACCATAAAATAGAGTTTTTCAAGAAAAATAAAATCGTACGATGAAAACAAACTATTCACAAGTGCTGTTCCTCAAAAGCTAACAAGTTCCAATGACTGTTAATTTTGTCTAGTTTCTTGGTGGAATATATATATTACAAACATGTTCCGAGTTACGTTTGTTATCCATCTGAAAGGTGGCACAATATCAACACTTCAGCATTCCAGGCCAAATGTGTGTGTGAAAGAATGTAAGAGAGAGAGAGCATTAAAAAATAAACAGATTTGAGTTGTTTGTACAGTTCAAAGAACATCCCCTTACACAGAGGTGTGGGTTTTCCCCCCCTGTTTTGGTAAGAAAAACTGACATGAGATTGTGTCTATTTGGGTCCTGCCAGATGGAAAGGTTTACTCATTAGAGGCAGCTGTTTTAGCAAATTACCTCACTATGGTATAATGACAGAGTTATAACAGACTATTGAAGAAAATCCTTTAGTTTCCCAGTGAGATCATGATAACTAAAAACAATTTCAATGAGATTTTTGATTTACTTTGGAAGTGATTCAGTTGGACACATGGCGGATACAATGATGTATTTCTTTTGTTCACATTTCTTTTATATATATAAAAACATTTAGTTTTGCTTTGAACTAATGTGTTCATTATTTTCTCATGGGTGATACATTTAGTTATTTTAAAATATAACTGAAATTCCACTGGGGGAGGAAGCTAACCTATATACAAAACCCCATCCTGAAAAACTTATTTTAGGAACACAGAAATGTATGCATTCTTTTGCCTTTTATGCACCTATCCTTTGCTTTAGATAATTTATAATACTATTAGGGAGAGCATGTAGAAACACCTATAGTTAAGGTTGCACAAGTGTTTCTAGTCTGAGGGAACATTTTTCAGTTGTTTGTAACTTTTTTTCAATCTTTTACCTTTTGAGCTGAATTTTAAAGCTTGGTTTGGGGAGTATGGAAGAAGCTTCTCAAAGCCTGAACCAACATAAAAGAGCAAACAAAAAAAGGCTCCATTTTCTCATTTAAACATCAGTGTGTCTTTTCTGAAGCAACTTTACCATGTTGAAAGTTAAAGTACACTAGACCCACATTTGGCAGGGAGCAAGTCCCTAGGTCACAGATGTGCCTTTTGGAAGTCTAGTGAAAATTGGTTGTACATGGCTCAGACAGAAGCTGCTCTTCCTGTGGTTTCTCCAACTGCAGCTGCCCACACAGCAAGTAGAGTTGTTACGTCCGTACTGGCAATTCTTTAATGTGCTTTTAATATTGGGGTTTTAATGGAATTAAAGTGCATACCGCATATATCCACAAAATGAATATTGAATTGCATATACAAGAGCCCTTCACAGTAATAGGCCTAAATCCCCCACATCTGACCACATTTCACAATCCCACACACCAATCAAAGGAGCATAAGATGAGCTTTGCAGCATGCCAAATCTCGGTCACTAGAGAGGTGTAGTTAGCAGAGCTCCTGCTCCCATGGAGATGGTGAGAAACCTAAATCTTTGGTCTTGTGGTTAGTTCCTAAGTCAAGTGGGTTCACTCTTCTCTCCTTTGATTGTTACAGCAGAGGATTAATCTTCAGTGGTCCTCCCTTCTCATTGCCTGAGATACATAATACGGCTCCACTAAGGACACATGTAGACTTTGGGCCTGTCATAGGTGAGGCTGACCCCCAAGTCTCTTAAAGGGACAGTTCACCCTGTGACAGAGCTACATGAGACCTACAAAAGTTATTTTTTGGGGTGTCTTGTGATCAGGTTGGAAAATCCGTCCGCCGTCATAGGTTGTTATAGGATGCACTAAGCAGTAAACCAGTGAATATCAGTTCTATGAATTTGATTGCAATTAGACTTGACACATTATGACTCTGGCCACAGGAAAGGGGTAGACGTAGGCATTATTTGGAAACTTTTGAAAGAGACGTACCATCTGAGTTTAGTTAGCAAGCTCTATGATGACCTAGTTCATTGGGCTTGGAGAGCCTTTGTGGCCCAGTAGACATGGCAGCAATGTGATCTAGACAGAGCTCTTCTGCATTGTTATGACCACCACTGTGCATTGAACAGACGTCTTTACTAAGTTGTTCACTAGATCTATCTCCTCAGAGGTTATGGCTAATTCAAAACCCATCAGTGTGAACAAGTAGTTTAAAATGCTCCTACAGTGCATTACCTTGTATTTGTCACTGCTGAATTTCAAGAGCCATTGTGTTGCCTAGTTTTGTTAAGTCTTTATGGAGTTCTTTACAATCCTCCTTACTCATGAATAATCTTAATACTTGTGCCATCTGTAATTTTTCCCACTGCACTATTTTGCTATCTCTTTCAGCGTATTAATAATTAATAAATTTACTAAACAGCATGAGTTCTAATATGATCCCTTGGCATCTTAATAGTCACCTTTCTTCAAGCAGAGAATGAGCTATTTATTCCTAATTTTTGCTTCTTATTTCACAACCCATATTTAATATTTACTGTCAGATCCTATATGTACAATATAGAATATGTTTCATAAACTATAAGTATGTGGCATTATATAAAATAGATTAGTAACCAATGGTTATATCTAGATAGCTGACTTTCAACTTTACATAATTTCTATAGGATACATCCTGAAGTCCTGATTTAGGGCCCTAGAAACCACTCTGCATTTTTCCATAGAACAAAGCCTAAGCCTGCATAGAGGGAGAGTTCTGCTTCTGGGGCTTGTTCCTCCATTCCTAATCCAGGGAAAACCCTTCTGGATTATCCCATCCCAGGCTCACTGCAGAAACCGGCTAAATTTAATGCTGTTTGGGGCTCTATTAACTTGCACTTCCTCCTTTTCCACCATTTAGGTGGGTTCTACGGGCAGCTACAGTTGTGAAAGACACTAGAAATACAGATTCTGCATGAGTCATACTTTTCAAGTACCCCGGTGTGAAGAGGCATGTGTGGATCTCACTGGATGAAGAATGCTTAATGCTCAGGAGAAGGAGTGGAATGAGGAGAGCAACACATTCCACCCCATGAGAAGCATTCATAGGAAACTCTAGGAGCTGAAACCCACCTCTCTTATAAAGCTCCCATGGGCACTCTACAGCAAACTTCCCCAGCTCAATAGTCTACGCCACCATTTCCAGTCATCCAAAAGCAAAGCAAAATGTATTAGAAAAATTAAACTGGAAAAAGGCAAGGGCTAAAATATTAGATAAAAAATAAACATGAAAGGTTAGAAAAATGATGACTGGAAAAAAAGCAAGGGTTAAAACCCCAATCAAGGGACAACAGTCTAGCATTAAATACAACTCCTCCTTGGTATTGAGTCACATAACAAAAAAGTGTATCATATTAATTAAAATAAAAAGCCCCTTCCCTATTTAAATTGTCTTAAATGAAGAATATACAGTAATTTAGGCATTGTAGCTCTTGTATATATCTGGATGATGCCTAGCCTGCTTGTGGACATTCAATGAATAATCATAAATAATATTCACACAGAAACAACTATGTTAATAGAAAATTATTAAGGTTGCAAAGGCAAGCACTCAAAAGGTGGGAAATGCAAGAACTAAGATTGTTCAAACAACCTTAGTTTTCCCCCCTTGTGGGTATACTTTAGGATACAGACTTTAATTACATGATCATATACTATTTTTTCCACAGGACCCCTGCCTCATTCAGTGCACAAGCAGGATATGTTCTGAGGATGAATGAGGGCTGTGTAGTGATGGACCTCTACTACATCTCTTGTAGAAGTGGGAAAATGTGTAGTGAATAAGGCAGTGGACTGCAGGAAGGGAAACCCTGGTGTTTGATGGTTAAGGCAGTTAAATGCTGCCCTAGAGAATTGGATTCTGTCCCTGCCTCTGCCACAGAGTTCTTACATGATGCTAGGCAAGTCACTTAAGCCAAATTTGTGACAGGCAGTCACTATTTGTGTGTTCCTCATTTTCTGACTTGAGATCCTGGAGCCTGATTTGCAGAAGTGCGGGCCACTCACAGCTGTAATTGAAGTCTATGGGACATCTGATTTGAACATATTAAGTTCTATATAATACCATGAACTCTGAAAAATCAGGTCTTAGGAGTCTCAGATTGGACACCCAAAATTAGTAGATCCTTTTGCAAAGACAACCTTAATTCTGGCATTCCCTAACTTTTGAGTGTGTGACTTTGAATCCTTAATGTTCTTTTAACATTTTTAAAAATATAATATCCTAGGTTTTTAAAGAAAAAACAAAACAGAAATCCCATCAAGTGGTATCATATTGACACACACCAGAGGTCAGATCTCTGTCACTTGGACCCCAACACAGACCTCTATCACTTGAACTAATGGAATAACAGATAGCTATATGTTTACCAGCACTAGAGGGAGAAGGGACCCTTTGCCAATAGATTTCACAGATATTTGGTGACAACAGATAAATGGTGAGACTTGGGAATTTTGAGTTCCACTCAGGCTCTGGAGGGGAGTGTGCTCTAATGGGCATAGACTCTTCTGCCCATTCCCCCCAAGTGTGATCCTTTCTCCCCCATTCCGTCCAACTTATCTTTTTTGTTCCCCAGTCCTGTCCCTTCCCTAACCCTGGCTCATCCTCCCTCTCCCATTCTACTTATTTACTCAGTCCCAGTCTCTACTCCTCAGGCTTCTTACCCCAGTACCAATCTCCTTTGCCAGCAAGTCCTAGCCTCACCCGTCTAAATTCCCCATCCAGTCTCCTCCCCCACTCCCTAGTCTCCTTGCCCAGCCAGCCAGTTTTCCCACTCCCAGATCCTCATCCAATCGGACTCTCTCCCCAAGATTATCCTCCACTTGCCCCCCTCAACTTTGTTTCTTGTGCACATTCACTCCCAGTTCCAATTTCCCGCCCCAGGCTCCATGTTCAGTCTCAGTGTCCCCCTCATCCCACCTCCAGCTCCTTATCCCAGTATCTTTGCCCAGCCACTCCATTTATGATATGTTAGCAGATGCTACATATTACTACCCTACATATATTTTAAATGAATGAAATATGTATTAGCATGCCATGTACTGTATAACAAAATATGAGACATACTTTTCCCACATGAAATATAGCAGTTGCAGTATCATTCTGCGGTCTTTGCAATATAAAAAATCATTTTCTTGCCATGATACTCTTCTTCTTGGCTTCTGGTTAGTGTGACTTGACATGATAGAAGATATAAATTGCATGTCATTTCACACTGGCCAGGGGAAAAACATATTGCACTACTGTACCTGCTGAGATTGCATAAACATGGGCAAATTGCAACTGACATCTACTTCTTCCATCATTGTATTTCAGTGTATTGCTTGAGGAAAATTCTCTCCCTTCTTCCCACCCAAAAGCTCCATCTCTTCCACTTTTAAGATTAAAGACTGGCAGGGTCTGCAGCAGAGCTAATCTCCAGGCAGCCTCATCAATACAGCTGGCCTGCAGCAGGCTGCCTGATTGGCCATACCACCACCTGACTGGCTGGAGGGGCCAGCAGGCCCGCTCTTAAGCCAGCAGCAGCAGCAGCTTGCTGGCTGCTCAGTGCTTATTGCTCAGTACTGTGCCTGCTTCTGCCTTGCACCCAGCCTTGAACTCCTCCTTGCCTGCTACCCTACTTGCTCCAGTTCCTGACGTCTGGCTTGACTTTGGCTTCTGATTCTGGCTTGACCCTTGGCTCTGGTGTCCAATTCCTGCCTTCTGATTTGACCCTTAGCTCCAGCTTCTGACTACTGACTCCCAGCTTGACTCTTCCTGACAACTGCTCTGACCACTAGAACTGATGCCTCCTCCAACCACTAGGCTAGACCGCTCTCATCTTGGTTGGCTGACAAAGGCAAGATCCATCTATGCAGTTCTTTAACTAATTCATTGATGAATAATCTGCTTGGTATGGACTACAAATGTGTTAGGTCTATTGTTATAAACATCATAATGGATAGTACATGGGGAATTGCTGCATAAGAAACATGCATGTTCCAATAGTGAATAGATGAAACTAAAGTCTATTATTTACAACGTGATGGCAGTTTGTGATGTATTTTAATCATTGTCCCAAAATAAAGTATGTTCATATTTAGTCTCCATGCCTCTCCACTCCCACAGGCACATCTTTCCCCATGATTGGTTTCCTTTGCCTTGTCATTGGAACTAGTTCACCTGGAGCAGCACCCTGCTAATTTTTGTTACTGACCCAGCTGATCAGCACAGTGCAATAGCAGAGTGACTTTTTTCTCTGTTCTTCCTTTTCCAGAAGAATAGTTAATTGTAGAAAAAACCCCTTCCAGCATCACTGCCATGGACTAAACCACAGAGGTCTCTCCGAGAGAGCCCCCTCCCGCAGCTTGCTGAACCATTGCACCAGCTAAACTCATCATGAGAGAGGGCCATGCCAAAAATGAGCCCCAGGCTTTTAGAAGCACAATTCAACGCATTAAGCAACTAACCACGCAGCCTCTATTTTCTATATTGTGGCTACAGCAACAGTGTGACCGTCTCATGGGGCTCATTGTAAATGAAATGCTACTCCTTAACTGAACTGCCATGGTACAATATAATAATGAATCCATAACAATAGCTTTGTACAGTACATTACTATGCCAATCATATATTTTATTGGTAGCAGTATACTTCGTACACCCAGTATTTCATTGGCCTCCTTTGCCTTGGAGAAACCCTGCCGCTGTGACAATGGATAGCTGTAAAACTAATGGTCTCTCTCAAACTCCCCCTTCTGAGCGAGACAGAGAGAAAGAGAGACAGAGAAATCACAGTCATTTCCAGTCATTTGTGCTAAAATACAAAGGAAACAAGAATAATTCTAAAATGATATGCCGGGCAGCCTCTCATTAATATTTATTTTGGCATTAATATTGATAAGCAAGCAAAGTCTGCTTTGTTGTCTACCCTCAGCGTCCTTAAGTTCCCTGTTATTCAAGCTAGTTGCCATTAGTTCACATCTTCTCTATACCAAAGCTTCAGAAAGCCTTGGCAGGGCTCCAGCTCACTTATGCTTAAATGGACACTCAAGCTTCAACGGACACACAGCTAAATAGAGGCCAATAATTCAATACAGTATGACTGTACTGGGGCTGCTAGTAAATCCATCAAGCAGTAAATATCATCTGAAGCCAATGCAAGCTTTTATCTTTCCAATTTTGTGTATGTCTGTGTGAAGCCCAGGCATTCAGCGAATCATGTAATTTATTCTGCCGTGCAGAGCCTGGGCTGTCTCAGACATCATATTGACTTTTTTCCCATCTGTCAGGGGCAGTCACCGCTTTGCTTTTGTTCGCCGGCATCACATTGCATTTATTTATTTATTTAATTCTGCTCTGTAGTGCGATTGGGCAAGGACACATTTTCTCAGATCAACAAATACTAAGAAAAGCATCTGAGCATCATTACAACAGCATGTTAAACATTTGCCCTAACCATTTTGTTAAATCAGCAAATGCACTTCCAGCAACTGCTTGTAATGGTTCAGAAAGGGCTCCCTACTGCAATGTTTTATTAAGCTGCAAATATGCCCTGTTATTTTCTTTTGCTCTGTAGGTCAGCGGAGATGACAACATAATGTAAATAATACTGAACAGCTGGGCTTATTGACTTGTGGTGACTGTTCAGTGAATATACAGATGCCGTAGATGATACAGAAATAAAAATAGATGACATTCTCTCTATATAGAGATCAGAGTAGAGTTCTCTCCCACAGTTCGTGGGCCTGATTCACCCCCACAGGCACAAACAGAAGTAGTTGACACCCTGTGGGAGCAGCTGTGCTATCCAAGGTATTCTCCCAAGGGACAGCAGGTGGCAGTGCCATTGACCTCATTTCCAGGGGTTTCCCACTGTGGCTCCACAGGAGTCCTTTTGGCAGAGGCTCCACAGGAGATGCACTGAATCAGCACATTTCCCAACTAGCCAGGACCTGCCCACATTGTGGGATGATCTACCTGGCACTAGGCCCACCACCAGAATGGGAGGCCTGTGCCCTTTCTCCTGGCAGATTTACCAGCCTCAGTTGCAACAGTGGAGTGAGTCAGTCCCCCTCTACATACCAATTTTAATTAACCAATATAAGAGACTTGCAATTTACTTTACAAATGCAATTTTGTTAATTAAAAAAATATATAGGCTCAATTTTTTTTTAAAAAGTGCACACATTTTACATGTCCCCAAATTGTACATATGTAATCCACAAGCTTTATACGGCAGCATTTGACTTTGTTCAGGACAAAGAAAAGAAGAGAAGCAGTAGGGAGGAGATATGGATTTTTGTTTGAATACTCTGCATATCTGCAAAGAGCAGGGCAGGGTAACTCAGCTAGAAGGATCCAGAAACATCCAGAAATAGAGTGTGGCAGTTACTAGACATACTCCGCTGCTGTTTTTGAAGCTTTATAGGAAGTTTTCATTGTGGACAATCTACCTGGTAGGTCATAGCCAGTTATTCTCCAAGGGCTGAGCAAATCCCAGCCTGTGGAGGGGGAAAAGGTTATAAATACTGGAGTTAAAGACAGTCCTGTGGACCAGCAGTCGATTCATGCAGGATCATGAGATGCATGTGCTGTGAGGGCTGGGTTCCAATACCTGAACTACTTTGGATACAGACTACAGATTTCTGTTTCACCAACAATGGAGGACTAGTCAGCTATTAACCCAAGGGCTGGAATGCTGCTAGCTGTGGAGATCTGAGATTGTTTGCTAAGAGAGTTCCGTAGTGTTTGAAAGGACGGAGATGATGCCATTCTTCTCAAGCTCCGAAGAGTCCAGGTGACATACTATATATTAAGGTCACGCTATGACGACTGAGAAATCATCTCTGAAAGGAGATTAGAGGGGAACGTGTTTACATATGAGTGCTAAAGTATAGAAGTATAGCTATTATGCTGAAACCTTGGATTTAAATTTAAAACAGCAAGAAATGGGGAAATCTTATGAGGAACACCAGTTGATTTATTGTCTAATAGCTTTTGTTTAAAAGTTATTAATAGTATTCCACATACTATTTACAAAGTTTTCTGTGTGCATTAAATGTTTGTCTACGAAGAAAATATATGGTACCCTTTGAAGTTCACTGGGAATTAATAATAATTACTTGTCAGGGTTTTACAGGCCCTGAAGTTTAACTCTGTGCCATGATTTCTCAAAAATCCTGAAGAGACAGAACTCTGACCTGTGCTTCTACAAAGAGTTGAGCTGAGGCACAGGAAGATGGGGAGAGTAATAGACTTACTCATAACCTTATTTCAGCATCCCTGTAGACCTGAAGTACATACTGTGACAGACCCAGACCAGTGGGGTACAGGAGTCTGGTAGAGGGCAAATATACTGGTCACTGGATGAGTAGTTTTCTGTTCCCTGAGTGACCAGAGAAGGGGCTGCACTACAGTAATCAGGAACCTGCTAGAACCAGTTAAGGCAGGCAGGCTGATTAGGACACCTGGAGACAATTAAGAAGAAGCTGCTAGAATCAATTAAGGCAGGCTAATCAGGGCACCTGGGTTTTAAAAAGGAGCTCACTTCAGTTTGTGGTGGGAGTGTGAGGAGCTGAGAGTAAGAGGGTGTGCTGCTGGAGGACTGAGGAGCACAAGCGTTATCAGAGAGCAGGAGGAAGGTCCTGTGGTGAGAATAAGGAAGGTGTTTGGAGGAGGCCATGGGGAAGTAGCCCAGGGAGTTGTAGCTGTCATGCAGCTGTTACAGGAGGCACTATAGACAGCTGCAGTCCACAGGGCCCTGGGCTGGAACCCGGAGTAGAGGATGGGCCCGGGTTCCCCCCCAAACCTCCCAATTGACCTGGACTGTGGGTTCTTCCAGAGGGGAAGGTCTCTGGGCTGTTCCCCAACCCACATGGTGAATCTCTGAGGCAAGAAAATCCACCAATAAGCGCAGGACCCACCAAGATAGAGGAGGAACTTTGTCACAATACTCAGCATCCACATACACACTCTAGCTGGGATTTTGTACATGCACACACCTTTGTGTCCATTCAACCCTGGTATGCTTCTGCACAGAACACCTATGCTTTTTAAAAGATTGGCTCATAAATTTGCTGAGGTCTGTATTAAATCTGTCTTATCATTCAGTATATTTTTGTATTTGGACTGCAGGATCACTGTAAACTGTAAGAACACAGTCTTTCTCTATATTTGCACAGTGCAGAGCACACCGATTGCTGAGCATATAATTAATAATAGTTTATACTGATACTGATAAAACAATCTCACTTAGATTTGAGAACTGAGTTGGGAAGGATTCTCTCTTGTTATTCCCATTGCATAGCCAGATAAATGGATCTAACACTACCATTTCAGAAAATCAAAACAACGTTGCATTCTGTGAGCCCAATCCTGCTAGGTGTTGAGCATCATCAACTCACACTGAAATCAACAGCAATTGAAGGAACTCAGCACTTTGCTGATCAGGTGCTTAATGTGGAATCTTGAAGTGCCAATTGAACATAAATTATACTTTTAAAAAATCATTACATAAGCTTCTAAGACACTTCATTTCCTTCTGGCGCCTCATTCTCTTTCTCTCAAACATCCCCGCCCCCAACACATGTTCAGTTCACCCATATTAACCTCCAGTTAGAAAGTGCTGCACAACACACATTACTTTTAGTATTCCGCAAAGCAACATGCTGCTTTTCTAAAGAAACAAATTAAAAGGCAACTCACTGAGCAATTTTCCAACACCTGAGAGCAATTAATGTAAGCAGAGACAGGAAACATCATCAATTATTTAAAATAAAATGAATATGTAACACTGACCTTCTCCAACACTCATCAGTTTTATATTTACACCTTAACAATCTCAGGGGAAACAAAACCACAAGACAAATTCACACGCAGACTATAAAAGGCTGCAAAATACTCTCAGAAAGAGCATTGTCTGTCTATACAGCTGTTCTTAGCATTTGCAGTCAGTCATTTTGGATGCTTGGCTCAGGGCGTTGATCTTTCAGTTTTGTTACATGCACTCTAGCCCCCTATATTTTGAACTCCTTTCTATTTATTTATTTATTTATTTATTTTATTTTGGTCCTTTCATACTTCCCTTGTCAAGTGAAGCACTTCAGACTTTTCAGAATGTGAGAAAATGATCAAAGGGCAGTAGACATTTTCTGGGGGTGTCACTCCCTGATTTTAATGAATACAAACTGGTATCAATAACCTGCGCTGGTTTAGGCAATGAGAAGATGTTTACGTAAGTGTTCTGAAGTAACTGGTTTCCAGAATCCAATGCATTTTTTTAAATTTAGAACTGAGAGTCTTATGGTAAATGTTATAACCCAGATATTCTTGTAACTCATTGTCACTGACATGGGGAGTGGGGGAGGGAGAGTTCAAGGGAACATGTAGTTTATTACCGAATGCATTTTCTGTACATGACATACTGTATAAGCCAGGGTTATTTTTTTTGTTTTTCACAGCAATGGCCAAAGATTTTCAGAGCAAAGCCTATTAGACACAAAGTACAAAAAGTCCTTTGTGACTATTCAAGCTAAACAAGCCTTGAACTGCTGGTGTCTATTTTGTCCTTGACTTCTATTACTGATTTCAAGGAAACTAGAGTGCCTCGTGGAGAATGATACAAGCTTCCACTGGGGCATCCACTTCAAAATCATCCTACAAATATTCAGAGGCTTTGACTAATTGTCTCTGTTGCAGGTCTTTTGTCATTACCATGAAGACAAGTTAGATGATTGGTTTGCAAAACCAGATTCATTATATTGCTGCTATTTGGGTGCTGCTAAGGAGTTTTTAGACTTTCCATTCGTAACTTTTTAAAAGGCTATCTGTGAGAAGTGGCCTGGAGCCAAAGCATGGCATGCAGAATAACCGCCTGGAAGCTATTAAAAAATGAAGAAGCCATGTGTTAATATCTGAGTTTTAAAGTGCAAATAAATAAATTATACTCTCTGCTTTTGAGGAGGTTTTGATAGTTCCATAGATCATGGGGGTTTTGTTAATAAGAAATTTTGTGTGAAATGTTTTCAGTGTGGGCTAATTGCCTTTTGGAGGAGGGGAAACTCAGAATTAAATTTTATCTAGAAGGATTATTAAACACACAGGTGGCAAATTCGAAACTGATTTTTTTTACATAATCTTTCTCTCTTAGGTATTTACATGGCCCCCATTATATTATCTGAGCATACCACAGTCTTTAATGTATTTATTCTCACAACACTCCTGTGAGCAGGAATTCCTAATATTCTATTTTACAGATGGGAAACTGAGACACAGAGCTGCTAAGGCCATATTTACAAAGGTATTTAGGCACCTAAAAATTCAGAAAGGTACCAAGTGGATTTACAGAAGTGCCAAACAGGTTAGATGCCTACTGCTCATGGCAAGTAAATGGGAATTAGACACTATCTCACTTAGGTGCCTAGTAGGATTTTCAGAAGCATCTATCTGCATCTTTAGGTGACTATATCTTTGGCAGGTCACTTAAGGCCAGATTTACAAAGAAGTCCGCGGCAAAGTGGGGAATCAAACCCACGTCTCCTGCAACTCCCACAGTAGCATCCAAACCATCCTTCTTTAATGGACAATTACCTTGAGGAACTCATTGCTACAAAATATCACTGAGTCCAAGACTTTAGCAGGATTCAGAAGGGGATTATACATTTGTATGGATAGTAAAAAATATGCAGCATTATAAAATAAATACTACAAAATAAGAGTGTTGGAAGGAATGTAAACCCTAATGCTTCAGGACTTCAGCTAACCTCTAACTACTGATGGTTAGTAAGAAACTTTGCTTGGGGGAAGATTATCCCATAACTGCCTGGCACAGGGTTTCTTAAACCTGCCTCAATCTCATCATTATATTGCCCACTATCTGTGCCATGATACTGGATTAGAAGGACCACTGGTCTGATCAAGTATTGCAATTCCTATGAAGAAGGGGGTTTTATTATTATTTATCATAGGTATTTTTTCATGTTGAGTTACTACAAAAGCACAACATCCAAATTCACTCAAGACTTTAAATGGCTCTATCCTGCCAATGATTCACAAAGTAAAAATTCTCAAACTAGCTCCTGAAGTGAGAGCCTATACATTCAGGAAACATTTAAAGACTACCAAATAACCAACAAACACTTCTATAATCCTTAATTATATTTTTACACAATAGACAAATAGCTTTGTGTGAGTGTTAAATATGATATACTTACTTGTATTACCTAATGGATTTCTGTCCTTTCTCTCTCCCGCTCTCATTTAGTGCAATTTAATATAATAAAACTATTTTAAAATGGGATCTGAGTTAAATCCACATAAGCACAAAAATTCATACAAATAAAGATGAAAATTCAAGTCGACCCTATGACTTTCACACACTTGCATCAAGGTGTATTTATTTTGGGGACAACAAAAGAGTGAAATTCACACACACACACACACACACACACACACACACACACACACACCTCTTTACTTGGGGCTGGGGTTGAAACCACCCTACAAGCCACAGTGAGGGTGTGGAACAAATTCACAGTCACTCTATTGCTGCTACTCTACTCCCTGGGTTGCAACAGTGACAACAAACCCTGTACCCCTTCATTTTATGTGCGTATAGAATCATAGAAATGTAGGGCTGAAAGGGACCTCAAGAAGTCATCAAGTCCAACCTCCTATTCTGCATCAGGACCAAGTAAACCTAGATCATCCCTGACAGGTGTTTGTCCAACCTGTTTTTAAAAAAAACTTCTAGTGATGGGGATTCCACAACCTCCCTTGAAAGCCTCTTCCAGAGCATAACTATCCTTATAGTTAGAAAGTTTTTGCTAATATCTAACCTAAATCTTTCTTGCTGCAGATTAAGCTTCTTGACCACCATCAGTGAACACAGAAAACAAACAATTGATCACCATCCTTTTTATTACAGCCCTTAACATATTTGAAGACGGTTATCGGGTCCCCCCTCAATTGTCTTTTTTCAAGACTAAACATGCCCTGCTTTTTTAACCTGTCCTCATAGGTCAGGTTTCTAACCCTTTTGTCACTCTCCTCTGGACTCTGATTTGTCAACATCTTTCTTAAAGTGTGGCACCCAGAACTGGACACAGCACCCCAACTGAGGCCTCACCAGTGCCAAGTAAAGCAGGACAATTACCTCCCCTGTCTTACATATGACACTCCTGTTAATGCACCTGAGAATAATAGCTTTTCTCGTCGCTGTATCACATTGTTGACTCATACAGTGATCAACTATAACACACAGATTCTTTTCAGCAGTACTACCATCTAGCCAGTTATTCCCCATTTTGTAGTTATGCATTTGATTTTTCCTTCCTAAGTGAAGTACTTTGCATTTGTCTTTATTGAATTTCATCTTGTTGAATTCAGACCAATTCTTCAATTTGTCAAAGTCATTTTGAATTTTAAACCTGTCCTCCAAAGTGCTTGCCTACCCCTCCCAGCTTTGTGTCATCCACAGATTTTATAAGCATACTGTCCACTCCATTATCCAAGTAATTAATGAAAATTTTGAATAGACCCAGGACTAACCTCTGTGGGGCACCACCAGGTAGGCTCTCCTAGTTTGGCAGCAAACCATTGATGATGGTCTTTTGCCTAGTTGTGCATCTACCATATAGTAATTTCTCCTAGAACACATTTCCCTAGTTTGCATATGAGAATATTATGCAGGACTGTGTCAAATGCCTTACTAAAATCAAGATATATCACATCTACTGCTTCCCCCCATCTGCTAGACCAGTAACCCTTTCAAAGAAGGAAATTAGATTGGCTTGGCATGATTTGTTCTTGACAAATCCATGCTGGCTATTCCTTTTAACACTGTTATCCTCCAGATGTTTACAAATTGATTGTTTAATAATTTGGTCCACTATCTTTCCAGGTATTGAACTTAGGTTGACTGGTATATAATTCCCTGGATTCTCTTTGTTCCCCTTTTTAAAGACAGGTAGTTTGCCCTTCTATAGTTTTCTGGGACCTCACCCATCTCCATGAATTCTTGAAAATAATTGCTAGCGGTTCCAAGATTGCTTTAGCTAGTTCCTCAAGTACCCTGAGATGAATTTCATGAGGCCCTGTTGACTTTGGCCTGGTCTACACTGGGGGGGGATCGATCTAAGATACGCAACTTCAGCTACGAGAATAGCGTAGCGGAAGTCGACGTATCTTAGATCGAATTAAAATTACTTACTTTGCATCCTCGCGGCACTGGATTGATGGCCGTGGCTCCCCCATCGACTTTGCTTCCGCCTCTCGCACTGCTGGAGTTCAGCAGTCGACGGGAGAGTGATCGGGGATCGATTTATCGTGTCTACACTACACACGATAAATCGATCCCCGATAGATAGATCGCTACCCGCCGATCCGGCGGGTAGTGTAGACGTACCCTTTAATACATCTGGCCTATCTAAATTCTCTTTATCCTGTTCTTTCCGATTTTGGCTTGTATTCATTCTCCCTTGTTAATATTAATTGAGTTGAGTATTTGTTCGCCATTAATCTTTTTAGGGAAGACTGAAGCAAAATAGGCATTAAACACCTCAGCTTTCTAGATGTCATCACTTATTAACTCTCCTTCCTTGCTAAGTAGAAGACTTATACTTTTCTTCATCTTTCTTTTACTCCTAATGTAATTTAAGAACTCTTTTAAAATCTTATATGTCCCTTGCTTGTCTTATGTCTTCTATGTCCCTTGCTACATGAAACTCATTTTGTGCCTTATTCTTTATGATTTTGTTTCTATATTTTTGTGCTATTCTTTTGTACTCCTCCATAGCAATTTGTTCATATTTCCTCTTTTTGTAGGATTCCTTTTTGATTTTCAGGTCATTAAAGAGCTCCTGATGAGCCATATTGGCCTCTCTTCCTATCTTTCCTTCTTCCTTGCAAACTTCCAGGATAGTTTGCAGTTGTGCACTTAATATTGTTACTCTGAGAAACTGCCAGCTCTCCTCAACTACTCTTTCCCTTAGATTTTCTTCCCATGGAACTTACCTACCAGTTCTCTGAATTTGTTGAAGTCTGCTTTTTTGAAGTCCATTGTCTCTATTCGGATGCTGTCATTCCTTCCTTTCCTTAGAATCAAGAAAGCTATCATTTCACGATCACTTTCACCCAAATTGGCTTCCACCTTCAGATTCGCTACCAATTCCTTATTACTTTTCCAACAGATGTCTGAATAGTTAAAGTCCCCCATTACTACTAGATTTTGTGCTTTAGATATTTCTGTTGTTTGTTCTATAAATGCCTCATCCACCTTCTCTTCCTGATTTGGTGGTCAATAGTAGACATCTATCATGATGTCACCCCTATTTTCTACACCTTTTATCTTTACCCAGAGACTCTCAAATGGTCTGCCTCCTACACAAAGCCATACTGCTTCTTTTTAGGTTGTGGGGTACCTTTTGGGCGGTTGTATTGGGGTTTCAATTAAATGCTTTGGGCTATATTTGCTACCCTGCTGCTGGGATTTTACTGTGCAAGTCTGTACATCTTCCTAAGCATTAGACTGGCATCTTGGAAAATGCTGGTACTCTCTGGATGAACTCTATGTATTTTTTATTTGCTTCTTTGACAAAAGTTGTTTCAATATTTGTTAGTTGCAGGATATTTTTTGATAGTTTTATTTGTAGTAAGCTATTTGACACAAAGAAAAAAGATAAAGAAGGTTTAATAAAAATAGTATTCTAAGATGATTTCAACTCAGTTCAGCTTAAATATAAAGCTGCCACTTAATCCAGTGGGATAAACAGATTTTGATTAACATACAAGGGAATCTAAATTGTGTTTTTCTGACCACATATTTTTCCATGAATGCATCAGAAAAAATATTGAGAACTACAAGGAAAATGGAATTAAAAATTGATTTCAGTTAGAGTATTTCTATTGGCGATAATTGTAGTTGGCTCAGTCCTTTAAATTCTATACACTTAGGCTTTTATTGATTTGTAGAATGACACATACATTTATAGCACTGTATACATGAATAATAACAAAGTTTAATGGTATCAATTTAATTCATCTACTGAATAAATATCAGCTGCTTTCTTACCATACTATAGTAATTCTGTCCCTCTGAACCCATCAGTGTAAAAAAGTTCTACATTAATGACAAGTGGACCAATCAGTGTATTACAGCATGGTATCAATAGCTATATCGAATAATGATGCACATAAACCTGTGTAATTCTTATTCTATGTGTATATACATTTAGATCAGGTCTAAATTAAGATGCAACATTACTATGGATGGTAAAATTCCCATGGATGTTAAAGGGTACAGAATAAGGTCCATACACTGTGGGGTAAAGGAAAGGAATGATAGAAGTTACAGCAATAGGCTCATGCACTTGCTTTGGTTACTTATGTGCATGTCTTCAGCATTTTATTTATTTAATTAATTTATTTATAGTACTTTTATTATACTTTACAAGCCCCAGGAAATAAGTGTGTTTTAAGGAGACACAGGGTCAAATCATACTAGCCAAATACTTTTTCACGCAAACATTCAGCTTAACAGGGTTACATTTTTTCAATGCCATTTAGTGAAATGTGGTTAAATAGGTGTTACATAGAGCTAGTTGAGGAAGAAAAGAGGATTTTTTTTTATAATTAAACTTCTTTTTTTAAACTTCAAAACGTTGCACACTTTTTGTAATTTCAAAACATATCAAACAGTTCTATGGTCGGCTGAATAACTGGGGGAAATATTTGGAAAAATGTCATTTAAAATTTTCCTTAAAATAATTCAGAAATTCAAATTTTGACCAGCTCAGGTATCAAACAGGTGTCAAATTCTAAGGCCAAGTGCTTTATTACCGACGTTGCCAACATTTAACAGGAATAAAGGTGACATTTTTCTTGCATTTTATACAATATGACATTTAATGTGGATTCTGATATTCTGTTCTTCCCCAGTTTTGTCAGACTTCCAGTTATGTAAATAGAGGCCTTATGCATATAGAAATAGCAGAAAATAAGTCAATTCTGCAGTTCAGGGCAGATCTTGAGAGGAGAATTTTACTTTAAACCTTTTCAGATTTGTTGGTAATGGTCTCCTCTCTTAATTGGGATGATAGACTGTTCACCAGATTGTTCCAATTAAGAGATTTCTACTCTATTTGGAACCCAAACCTTTTATTTTGAAACAAAGTTGGTAGCTTAGAAAATGATTACATGCCAAAGCTGCAGAATCAAACTTTATCATGGGTATTAAATCATTTTCTGCAAAAGCCTTTAATATGGGTTAAATGCCTGACTGTCTGGTTAGTCAGGTAGTATGTTTTTTTGGTTTTGTTTTTGCTAATAATTTGAAACATGCCCTTTGCCCTTGTTTTTCTCCGACACCCTGCATCCTTGAAATTAAACAAGGATTGCAATTGTTAGCAAGTTTCATAACTCTGTTCCCTCTCATTCCATGAGCTGTCATTTAATGAGTTACATTTAACTTGTGAAAAGGTCATTTTGTTACTAAGAAGCAAAGTTGATATTTTAGCTGATTTGTGTCTTGATCCAAATTCTACATGACTCATTGTGGAAATAGCTATCACAATCCCATGCTTCTATGCATATGAATATGTTTACAATATAGACTTTTAGAAAGTGAGAGTAAACCCTAGGATCACAGGCAGTTCAAACAAATTTTGGACCCCCCCCAAAAGCCACTGCACTGAGGGCCAAAAGAGCCATTATACACTTTCTTTGTCTTACCTGTATCAAATTATTCTACCATGCCATCAGTATGGAGGGAGGTGGGAAGGGGACAATTGGTAATGTATCCAGCTAGAGTATGGTAGTGTGGACAATATGGACAAGTAAGTCATATCAGATTTACAGAGTCTATAAAATACAGATTGATATAATTATGCATGCAATAGCATCAATATAGTCATCATGAATTGTCAGGTAAATAATATCTATTTGACAATGTTTATAATTATGCATTCACCAGACATTCATGACCATTACAAACTGTTAAAGAAATGGAAGGTGAATTTTTAAAACTCTAACATTCCGCCCACAAATTAGATAGACACAGGGCTGGTGCAAGGATATTTTGTGCCCTAGGTGAAACTTCCACCTTGCGTCCCCCTTCCCTCCCCCCTCCCCCCAAAGCATTGCTTATTATAAACTTTCAAAAATGAATACTGCATAATGTGGCATTGTTCATTAGAATTAATACACGTTTGGCTTGAAAATTTATTAATTTCATTATTTAGTCTACATATTTAATTAAAATAAATACACCCTTTTTAGTCACGTATACTTCCTTCCTTCATTCTTTCATATCATAATCTACTACATTTTATTCTACCTTTAGAATATCCAATTATTGTTATTAATAAAATTTATAAAATTAGAATGGCGGATACTCCGTCATACAACAACTGACAATATCAATATGACAAATTTCAACAACCTACACGCATATTCGCACATGATAAACATATACACTCAAATACTTAACATACACACACAATTGACACAAAGTATTAGCGAAATGATGCAGCAGCAATTGCCAGAGTCTTAGATCTGAAACAACTCAACAAAAATAGTTAGCCTCAGTCGACAACCTCCGAAAACTAGTAAACTTAGCATTCTAAACAGCCTGTCAGAACGGATAACGGCTGTGCGTGATGAGAAAAAAGATGTCATTGCCACTTTGTATAATAGTGAAGCAGTACGCTTGTGCCCGCAATGCAGAGCTGGGGTAGGCTATAACTGTAATGTACAAGAGAAGAACGACAAGTTAAAATGCAAGTTCAATGACATTTCTCTTTTCTTTATTCATTCGTTTTCCAGCAATAGTGTAAAACAAAATTTTGGGGCACTGCTTTTTGGTGCCCCCAAATCTTGGTGCCCTAGGCGGACGCCTAGTTCGCCTAGTGGTTACACCGGCCCTGGATAGACAGGTTTGAGTTGTGGCTCTCCAATGTGGATTTATTTGTGTGTTTGTAAGGCTGACAACAATCTCTGCACTTTTTTGAAGATATGCTGGTATTTTCCTGCCCCTCATTTTCTTCCACAAAGGGAAAAACCTAGGGGTCCTGGAGCTCTAAAAAGCCTCTGGTCTTCTGCATCTATATTAGGAGAGCTCAAAAAAGGAGAATGGTTTCACTAAAGTAGATGGACTTAGCAGCAAAAAACAGTACCTCACACAGCTGTCTGAAACAGGTGGATCTGGAGTCAATTTGGTGAGTTTAAGTTAATGATGGCCAAAAGTGGAATAAAGTTCAATGAAGTGCACTGATCCAACTCAGATGTGAAGTCAATAGGGAGCTGTCTGGCTACATGTGATTTTACACATCTGTCAGCTATATCAGAAATCCAAATGCAAAATATAGCACTCTGCTACATCATGTGGATTTGTGACACTCCCTGCAGGAGTTCATTCTTTAAACCAATTGATGTAATACAATAAGGAATAAATACAGCATTTTTATCTCTGTCCAATATAGACTTTCTCCAATATTGTTCACGTTGTTTTAAAGGAAAAATGTATGTATTTTCATCAGACAAGTAGTTGTTAATTGCAAGAGAAACAGCACATTTCCGAGTGAATAAACTGAGAAATATGGGATAATTTTTTTTGGCATCACTGTTTAAAAGTTTAGATGTATAGGAAGATCAAATTGGGTATGGTTTTCTGTTAATTCTTGTGCAATATTATGAAATGTATACACAAGAGAATGCAAGTTATTTATACCTGTTGTTCTCAATTTTTCTCATATTTCGATGATGTCTAAAGATAAGCCAAGATTCTTGCCTGCTGGTAAATTGGCATAGAGGCATTAACCTCAGTTTACACCTGTGGAGAATCTGACTCAGATATTGTCCAGAAGATAGCCCCCCTTCCAAACTATATACTTAATCAACATCTTCACTGTGGCAAATATATAGTATTTCATTACATGACAAAAAGTATGAGTAGAGTATTAAGGAGACAGGGTGGAAAATAAATTAATTTTAATATTAGAGGTGCAGTTGCTACAATACGTCCTACCATTTTTAACTGAGTTGTTTATTTATAAGCAGGAAAAACTGGAACTGCTAATAAATAAAAACAACTGTGACATTGTTGGCATCACCAAAACTTGGTGGGATAATACACATGATTGGAATGTTGGTGTGGATGGGTACAGCTTGCTCAGGAAGGATAGACAAGGGAAAAAGAGAGGTGTTGCCTTATATATTAAAAATGTACACACTTGGACTGAGGTGGAGATGGACATAGGAGACGGAAGTGTTGAGAGTCTCTGGGTTAGGCTAAAAGGGGTAAAAAACAAGGGTGATGTCATGCTAGGAGTCTACTACAGGCCACCTAACCAGGTGAAAGAGGTGGATGAGGCTTTTTTTAAACAACTAACAAAATCATCCAAAGCCCAAGGTTTGGTGGTGATGGGGGACTTCAACTAACCAGATATATGTTAGGAAAATAACACAGCGGGGCACAGACTATCCAATAAGTTCTTGGACTGCATTGCAGACAACTTTTTATTTCAGAAGGTTGAAAAAGCTACTGGGGGGAAGCTGTTCTAGATTTGATTTTAACAAATAGGGAGGAACTCGTTGAGAATTTGAAAGTGGAAGGCAGCTTGGGTGAAAGTGATCACGAAATCATAGAGTTCACAATTCTAAGGAAGGGTAGAAGGGAGTACAGCAAAATGGAGACAAGTGATTTCAGGAAGGCGGATTTTGGTAAGCTCAGAGCTGATAGGTAAGGTCCCATGGGAATCAAGACTGGGGGGGGGGGGAAACAACTGAGGAGAGTTGGCAGTTTTTCAAAGGGACACTATTAAGGGCCCAAAAGCAAGCTATTCCGCTGGGTAGGAAAGATAGAAAATGTGGCAAAAGACCACCTTGGCTTAACCACGAGATCTTGCATGATCTAAAAAATAAAAAGGAGTCATATAAAAAATCGAAACTAGGACAAATTACAAAGGATGAATATAGGCAAACACAGGAATGCAGGGGCAAGATTAGAAAGGCAAAGGCATAAAATGAGCTCAAACTAGCTACAGGAATAAAGGGAAACAAGAAGACTTTTTATCAATACATTAGAAGCAAGAGGAAGACCAAGGACAGGGTAGGCCCACTGCTCAGTGGGGAGGGAGAAACAGTAACAGGAAACTTGGAAATGGCAGAGATGCTTAATGACTTCTTTGTTTCGGTCTTCACCGAGAAGTCTGAAGGAATGCCTAACGTAGTGAATACTAATGGGAAGGGGATAGGTTTAGAAGATATAATAAAAAAAGAACAAATTAAAAATCACTTAGAAAAGTTAGATGCCTGCAAGTCACCAGGCCCTGATGAAATGCACCCTAGAATACTCATGGAGCTAATAAAGGAGGTATCTGAGCCTCTAGCTATTATCTTTGGAAAATCATGGGCGACAGGAGAGATTCCAGAAGACTGGAAAAGGGCAAATATAGTGCCCATCTATAAAAAGGGAAATAAAAACAACCCAGGAAACTACAGACCAGTTAGTTTAACTTCTGTGCCAGGGAAGATAATGGAGCAAGTAATTAAGGAAATCATCTGCAAACACTTGGAAGGTGGTAAAGTGATAGGGAATAGCCAGCATGGATTTGTAAAGAACAAATCATGTCAAACCAATCTGATAGCTTTCTTTGATAGGATAACGAGTCTTGTGGATAAGGGAGAAGTGGTGGATGTGGTATACCTAGACTTTAGTAAGGCATTTGATACGGTCTCGCATGACATTCTTATCAATAAACTAGGCAAATACACCTTAGATGGGGCTACTATAAGGTGGGTGCATAACTGGCTGGATAACCGTACTCAGAGAGTAATTATTAATGGTTCCCAATCCTGCTGGAAAGGTATAACAAGTGGGGTTCCACAGGGTCTGTTTTGGGACTGGCTCTGTTCAATATCTTCATCAACGACTTAGATATTGGCATAGAAAGTATGCTTATTAAGTTTGCAGATGATACCAAACTGGGAGGGATTGCAACTGCTTTGGAGGATAGGGTCATAATTCAAAATGATCTGGTCAAATTGGAGAAATGGTCTGAGGTAAACAGCATGAAGTTTAATAAAGACAAATGCAAAGTGCTCCACTTAGGAAGGAACAATCAGTTTCACACATACAGAATGGGACGAGACTGTCTAGGAAGGAGTACGGCAGAAAGGGTCTAGAGATTATAGTGGACCACAAGCTAAATATGAGTCAACAGTGTGATGCTGTTGCAAAAAAAGCAAACATGATTCTGGGATGCATTAACAGGTGTGTTGTGAGCAAGACACGAGAAGTCATTCTTCCGCTCTACTCTGTGCTGGTTAGGCCTCAACTGGAGTATTGTGTCCAGTTCTGGATATCGCACTTCAAGAAAGATGTGGAGAAATTGGAGAGGGTCCAGAGAAGAGCAACAAGAATGATTAAAGGTCTAGAGAACATGACCTATGAAGGAAGGCTGAAAGAATTGGGTTTGTTTAGTTTGGAAAAGAGAAGACTGAGAGGGGACATGATAGCAGTTTTCAGATATCTAAAAGGGTGTCATAAGGAGGAGGGAGAAAACTTGTTCATCTTAGCCTCTAAGGATAGAACAAGAAGCAATGGGCTTAAACTGCAGCAAGGGAAGTTTAGGTTGGACATTAGGAAAAAGTTCCTAACTGTCAGGGTGGTTAAACACTGGAATAAATTGCTTAGGGTGGTTGTGGAATCTCCATCTCTAGAGATATTTAAGAGTAGGTTAGATAAATGTCTATCAGGGATGGTCTAGACAGTATTTGGTCCTGCCATGAGGGCAGGGGACTGGACTCAATGATCTCTCGAGGTCCCTTCCAGTCCTAGAATCTATGAATCTATGAATTTCCTTTCCTTGGATATTGAACATTAAATTTATTACTGCTAAATCTCCCCTACAGACATTCCTCTAATCTCTAATACAGATTAGTTCTCTCCTCTCAGGTGGGTTTGCTACATCTCCAAATTCAGTGTCAAATCTGATCAAGTTCCAAATTTACACCGAAGAAACACTCAAATGCAGTTGGGTTGGGTTTGCTTAATTGTTCAAAATAGCCTCTCAAAACTCTTAAGAGTTTCACCAACAATGATAGAAGCAGCTCCACAGACCACCTGGAAGTGTTGACCAAAAATGTGAGATGGGAGCTTACAGATTTTTATGGCATGCAAGTCAGTCCCACACCTGGATTATAGCTTTGTGCAATGTGAAAAATTACCCATAAGTAACCAAAGGAAAACACACATCAAGTAGTTCTGATTACATCACGGTGGCTCAAGAAGGAAGAATGAAATCAGAACCCTTATAAGTGTAGGTATTTTCCCTATCTGTTGCTATGTTTTTATATTTAATGGTTATTACATTACTTTAATTAGAAAGGCATGTTTTCCCTAAAGTCATATGTAACACACGGAACTTGATGAGCTCCCCTGGGCAGGAAAGCGCGCTACACGCTGGCCAAATATGGCAGACTATTTTTCTCTTATGGAGACTTATTACTGTTACCTCTTAAAGGTACACTTATTGCCAGGGCACGGGGCTACCATACAGCATAGCCTGCCCCCGTCAGTCCATCTAAACAAATAGCATACATTGGCCCTTCCCTTGGTCCACCTAGGCTGATCTGCAAGTGACCTTCCGCACTGGCACTGCATAGATAGAGACTAGTTCCAAAGTGCACAGACACCCCTGTGCGATCATGCAGTCAGCCAACACCAGGTGCCAGCCCTAGGCAGGTGTAAGTGGTGCAGAGGGCCTTGCCCTGGTGAATTTCATCTGTACTCCTTACTCACCTGAGTAGGGGTTTGCAAGACCAGGTCCACTGATAGATAACAGTTCAAAAGAAAATGCGACTAATGCTGTGAGTAAGGGCCATCCAACACATTTCCTTTCAAAAATCATCCAATATTCTACTGGAGAAAGTCTATGTAAGTAACAACTGCCTGAATGCAGCTCTGTAAAAATGTTTGTGGTCCATGACGTGAAAAACTCTTCCTAGTTCAATGGAGACTTTTAACCAAGTATCTGATATGGGATTTTCTCTCTCTCTCCTTTTTTTTTTTTTTAAATCATGTAGAAATATAAAAGTAATGGCAATAGGTTTTCATCTTTGCTGATAATATATGGTGTTTCTGACAAGAAGGAAATTCAAACTGACACATTCCTGGCTCAGTTCAACTACTTCGACTGATATTATCTGGTTACCATTTTCCCCTATTTTCTTTTTAAAATATATTATCAGTGGGAAATCGGCACCTCAGAATGAACTATATATTTCCCCTACAAAGGTCAGTACGTTTTATGAAGTTACACATGCCCAGTACAAATCAATTCTATTTGGCTCACGTGCATCCAAAGAGGCCCATAGCATATCCAATCCAAATTACATCTCATTCTCTTCAATCAAATGAATAAGAATGACATTCTTTGATGCCCAAGACAAAATGTAGAGTTAAAAAACATTTATTGGAAGATTGACAGAGCTATTTGTAGAAGTGATCAGACAAAAACAAATATCCAGGATGAGCCAGCAATTTTAAACTATCTGCAAAATGCACTCAGAGCCTTTATACAAACAGCTGCTATGTGGTAATTAATATCTGACCATTACTGAACAGGCTATTGGTAAGGTTGTCATAATTTTTATCTATATTAAAATTTAAAATCAACATACTTCCTTCTATGCTAGGTGACTATGCTTTATGAATCTTAGAAGGTAATATGAGTTGTTTTTGTTTTATTTATGGTCTAAAGTTGAACATTTTGCGTAAGAAGTCAAGGGAAAAAAGTCAAGTGCTAAAATGATGTACCACTACTACACTATTGCAATGTAAGCTTCTAAGCAGCAAAGCACTTAAGCACATGCGTAACTTAATTTCAATTAAATTAATAGGGTCCACTCATATGTCTGAAGTTAAGCACATGCTTATGTGCTTTGATGAATAGCAGCCTTTACTTTTCCACTTTTCTCTTATATCCATGTGAAGCACTTTAACTATTAAATGTATATGATAAAAATATTTTCTTGATGATTTAACAATTGTTCTGATTGGCCAAGAAAGCCTCATCTTTGCTTTTGCAAATGAATATTCTACTGGGAAAAAGAACTATTATTAGAACACAGTCTTGCGAGGTACAAGCCCCTTTGGTAGTATAAAATTAACAAGAATAATGGACTTTTTTGTTGCTGCTTTGGCAAGAGCTTGGCTACACTTAGTGAAACAGAATAAACAATCATGAACAGACACTCAGACAGCAAAGTGTATAAATTATTCAAGAATGAAATGTTCAAGTAATATTAACCTAAAGGCATAGTCATCAATTTTGTTCCGATGGATGATATTGGGTAGTTAGTATTCAAGTGTTACTACATAAATAAAATTGATTTATGCTAACTGAGAAGACTATGAGAAAATTTTATCAGGACGCCCAAATTCTGCTCCTCCTTGCTTGATCAATCACCTCTCTGCTGAACTGTGTAGCATTTCGCTGCAAAAGTCTTCACAGAGAAATTGGGCTACGGCAAAATGAATAATACATTTGCTGCAGTGCTAGACTAATGACCCTTAAGTGCTTTAGAAAAATGAGCTGTGTGGACTGCTTCCCTTTACAAAGAGACTGGCTTATATATCGGGAAATAACTAGTAGTAAGGATTATGTTTGTGAGCTGGGGCAAACAGAGTGTGTACTGCCTAATTTTATGATTATGGCTAGAGATGGCACATTAAATTTGTTTTTGCTGTTTATATTTGTTCTTGTCTCCTCACCTCTTTCCCCAATCCCACTTCAAACTGCACTGTTTTTATGTATGTGTTAATCATCTTCATCTTTTCTCTTGCTGTTTTCATGAAGCTTATTGTGTCACCATAAAGACATTGATCAAATGGTGACAGGAAGGACAGAAAGCTATTTACTTTGAAACAGTAGGAGGGATCCAGGGCAAGGAAGCATAGTTAAAATCTGCATTGGCTGGCATTTACAATACCTGAACAATTCATAACTCTCTCTGAACAGGTCCCTACGGGGAAAGAATAGTGGCTTAGGTTTCCTTACAGAAATGTCATTTTTATCTGCTGCATAAAGCAATAAAGGGAAGACAAATGCACATATTAAACATGCTTAAAAAGAGGCTTATTTAAATATAATTAAAGAGAAACGTAAAGCCAGTGACTGAATGGTGCAGGATTATTTACTGTCATTTCAAATTAACTTGCTTTAAATCCTTCTAAAGCATACTTGAAGTTGAAATGAAGCTTTTCTTCTGAATTCCTTTTCAAATGTAGAAACGGAGCAACAGAGACCACTGGTGTTTTTTTAAATTATTATTATTAGATAATATAATTGGCAGACAGCTGCTGAAAATGAAATGTTCCTTTAAGAAAGTAGTCATTTACAAACTAGTGTGGGGTCATGTAACCTGGTTATTCTCTTTACAGCTCCCATTATGTCAAAATGCCAATACCTACCCCACCAACTTTCATCTCAAATCGCATTTGGCAATACTTGCCTTTCAACTCTGGTTTTTTTATTCTTTGGAAGGATTAGAATCTACAACACCGCTGTTTCATTTTCATTATGTTGCTGTTCTATCTTTTAGGGGAAATCAGCTTCACATTGTGTTATTCTTATGCTCCTTACCAAGGGTTAGAAAGAAAAAGAAAAGAAGAAGAATCCTTTTAAATTAAGAGGGCCCAGTTTGATAGCACTTACAAAATATAAAAAAAGGAAAGCTTTATTATATGAATAGTTTGCTTGAAAAGGACATGCACACTGGAACATCCAAATCCTGTCTAACCTGAAATCATTGATGTGCATTATCTACAGGCTGCTATCGTTAATAAGGAAGCTTTAAAGGACATTTCTTAAAGCCTGGAGAATTCTTCTTGGATTGAATTCGGAGGACGCCCTCTCTATCCCTTGGCTGAGAAAAAAATCCTCTTGTGTATGTACATCTATAAAAAGTTCTTTCCTCATTGCTGGACTTTCACAAAGTCTTTTCAGAATTTCACTGCCTGACTTCTGGTCTCACTCTCTAAGCATGACTGAGGCAAACGTACTATTAAGCATTGAAATGGAGGAATAATAAAGCCCTCCAGCTGACTAATAGCATGGCAACTGCCACAAAGCCTTCTACAAAAGCCATGTAATGTCCTTAAACACCTGTTTCCTCCTACTACTTCCCTGTTTCATCTGTCTTTAATCATCAAATTATTCTATGATAAGGATGTCTTTCAGTGGAGGTTAGGTGCATTCTATTTACATATGATGGTTTCATAGGGGTCTAATGACTAACAAACATTATTGCTGTTTTATTTCATATCATATCATTGTCTTTCTTTTCTCCAACCACTTTATTTACTTTTTTCACCATGGCTCAAGAAATGGGAGCTCCTTCTGAATAATAAAATATCAATCTGCACTTAACCTTTGTTCTCATATGCATATGTTTCTAGTTACTGGTAAGATACATGTTTGCCTTAATGCAGCGAGCATGCCTGATAGGCACAAACAACAAAATAAATAATAATCAAGAGGACTTTTGAAAACAAAGAAATAGTTTATGCAAATTTTAGCTTTTGTTTAGACCCATCTAGTCTTGGACAAAATCATGAACCTTAACCTTTGTTCATAATAAGCTAACAAACTAGGACTCAGGTCTGCTAGAGGAAGTGAGTTCTACGTTTGGGAACCCTCCATCAAGACTGCCTTGACTTCAGTCCTCAAGAATACACATCTAGGGAGCTTGTCAGCAAACTGACATATGTGATTTCCCATTGAACTGTACGTGGAAGCTGGTGGGAAGCCAGGGCTGTGAATGATATACAAGAGTAGTATGCCCTGACCAAATCATATTGCAGAGTAGGCAGAATGCTGAATTGTGCACTAGCTGTTGCTTCAAAGGTAGGTGAGAGTAGAACACATTGCAATAGTCCAACTTGCAGCTAGTTCTCTTAAAGGTAAAAAGTAGCTCCTAAATTACAATCCTTGGGTCCAGCCAAGCTGTTCTTGGTGCAGGATACTAGCACAGTTCCCTTCCCTGATACCCAGCACTGCTGGGGACTGGAGCAAGTTAGAATAGGCCTTAAGCTTCTCTAGTTCATACAAGTAATTCATACAAGTAATAACAGATTGCTAGGAGCCAATACTCTGGCATGCTGCCAGCATGCTCCTTATGCTGGGAAGGGCCCAGGAAAAGGTGTTATAGAGCAACTGCACTGGCTGTACAGCACCCAGGGATTCCTCTATGCTGCTTTACAATCCCTTTGGGGCATTGCAGCAGCAAAAAAGAAAAAAAGACTATATCGGTGCTAAGAAATTGGTCCATAAAGATGATTTTAAACTACCCACAAATGTTAAATAAGCATTTAAAAGAAGACCCCTATATCATTGCCACTCGATCAATTTGGGAATGGCTCAACTAGTGTGTTATCACTGAAATAGATGCATAAGTATCTTAATGAAGAATTTGACTGATCTCCACCTAAAGCGTATAGTGAAACCTTTGATTTTAATTAGCTCTACAACAATGTCAAACAAGTTAAGGACTCCCTTAGTCTCTCAAGTCAATAGTCTTACCTGAGATACCCAAGGTTTCACTACATGCACTAAGTAAGTTTACTCATGATAAATTCATTTAAAAATTCTGCAGTGGTTCCAGTCAAGGAAACACAGACTCAAAACCAGGAATCAGTCTGTGCAACAGAATCTTATTTTATACACACTTTTTGTATTACTGAAGTTTTAAAATGGTCACATATATTTTTTGTTTTCAACATATGATTGAAAATGCACATAGAGTCTCAGTCCTGGAGTTAATTTATTTTCAAACCACAGTGAACTCTTACAGATTAGTTACAAGTCTCGGGGGGGGGGGGCCTGAGGGGGAAGGGAAGGAATGTTATATAATGGAAACAACAGATACTTCGGTAAATTATTTCATTAAGGGGTACAGAACCTTAAGTGGCTAGCACTTAGATGTGACAAAGCAATTAGAAAATAGCATGGCAACTGTAGGGAACAATTCTGCATTCCAGGAATGAACTAGATGACCGAATAGGTCTTTCCCACCTCAAATTCCTACGACCTTATTAACCATGGATAAGGTGAAAGTGCTACAGCCTGTAAAACATTTAATTGCTTCCTTGCTACCTAAAGCTTGTGTACATTACGGATTGAATGGATGAACTGGTTGGAATACAAGGAAAGATTACCCAAAATTGAACTGAACACTTTTCAAAGTTGAGCAAAGTTTCCTTTACTTTATCTTTAATTGCTTTTAATTTCTTCATGTCTCATCACTTCTTAGTTCCAGCCAGAAGTGGAAGTGCTGAAATATCTTGAGAAATACCATTCTTGTAGTAGTCCTTGGCTGAATAGACACTCAAAGTTTCATGACAAAACCACTTTTCCTGACTAATTATATATATTTAAGAGGTTTGAATAGTTTCAGTTGACCAACTTGTGTAGTTGCTGGTGAGTATTTGCTTCAGGTTGGGGGGCTGTCTGTAAGCGAGGACTGGCCTGTTTACACACCACACAACAAAAACACCAACCCAGGAACCAAATCCTGCTTCAAACCCCAGTGCCAACTCTGTCCACATATCTATTCAAGGGAGACCATCATAGGACCTAACCACATCAGCCACACCATCAGGGGCTCATTCACCTGCACATCTACTAATGTGATATATGCCATCATGTGCCAGCAATGCCCCTCTGCCATGTACATTGGCCAAACCAGACAGTCTGTATGCAAAAGAATAAATGGACACAAATCTGACATCAGGAATTATAACATTCAAAAACCAGTAGGAGAACACTTCAGTCTCCCTGGTCACTCAATAACAGACCTAAGTGGCAATTCTTGAACAAAAAAACCTTCAAAAACAGACTCCAATGTGAAACTGCAGAACTGGAATTAATTTGCAAACTGGACACCATCAAATTAGGCCTGAATAAAGACTGGAAGTGGTTGGGTCATTACAAAACCTAAACCTAATTTCTCCCATACTAATTTCCCCCTACTGTTACTCACACCTTCTTGTCAACTGTTTGAAATGGGCCACTCTCATTACCACTACAACAGTTATTTTTACTCCGTGATATCCTGCTGTTAATTGAATTGTCTTGTTAGACTGACCTCACACTTGGTAAGGCAACTCCCATCTTTTCATGTATTTATACCTGCTCCTGTATTTTCCACTCCATACATCTGATGAAGTGGGTTCTAGCCCACGAAAGCTTATGCCGAAATAAATTTGTTAGTCTCTAAGGTGCCACAAGTACTCCTTGTTGTTTTTGCTGATACAGACTAACACAGCTACCACTCTGAAACCTAAAGTTCACCAGTGACTAATGGACTTTATGCACGCAGCATAGGGCAGTTTCTCCTGTGTAAATCCAAAGTGGATATACTGGAGTCAGTGAAATTACATCAGTATAAGAACACTGGAACTGTGATCAGAATTAGGCCAATAATAAGCATGTGTGTGTGGGCACACGCATCCACCTGCCTGCACATGTGTGCATGCACTCATGTGCATACACATGAATGCATTGGAAAGGAATATGGTTTAAAAATAAAAACCTGCCTCTCATTACAATATAAAGAGTGACATATTGTACTCACAAGGCCTCAGGAATGAAATATCCAATCCAAAACTTTTTTTAAAAATGGGACATGAATTACAGTACAGGAAAGAATCTTTTTCAGTTTCTATTTTGATATGTTTTGTTGCATCACACCATGTCAGCCAATTTCAATCTCTTCCTTTCCTACAATGTCACAATGATATAATATGACCTGACACAACTGATGCATCCTTATGTCAAACGCAATATGTCAAATCAGAAATGTAAAAGAAAGTTGATTATTAAGCCACCTTTTGGAAAACCGTTTATTTTAAAAGAACATATGTTAGTTGCAAAAAAAAAAAAAAAAAAAAAACCTGGAGGATTATTATGCTCATTTGTTACAGTGCTTTTGATTATACACTTCCCATATTTATGGCACAGAGTTTGCTGAGGAGACCCCAAGAATATTTTCTCTGTGATAAATTGTCAAAGATTTAGAGAAATCTTGCTTGTCTAGTCTAGGGTCAGCTTCAAACTGAAATTGTTCTGTTTCTTTTCCCAAAGATTAAGACAATATGATTTGGACAGTTGCAAGATGACCAGCAGCAGTCAGAAAAATAAATTATTTTAAAAGTCTAGGAGTGTAGGGAAAAAGAAAGGAAATTAAGTTTTTATTAAAACAGATAACGGGAATGTTATCAGTACAGCAGCTTCCTGTTGCCTGCTGAGTCCAATAATGAGGATTCAGGGCTCTGTAAATGATACACTGTCAGAAAAAGCCTATGGATGCACAGCAAGAGCCTCGTAGCAGCTTCATTCTCCTGCAGAATTTAATCTTATGAAACATTTATTTAAGAAACACTAGCCAATTAAAGAGAGAGAGAGAGAGAGAGTGCGCATATGCATGTGTATTAAAGGAACATAGATTCCAAAAGCTTAATTTTTGTTCTTGCAGGTTTGGCTGGAATTACAAAATGTCCTACAAAATGATTAATTAGAAATACAGAGGCTATCCCAAAAGAAAGGTTTGTGCCTTCAGCCTATGCTCAAAATAATGAGGCCCATAAGTTCTGGGGTTAACTGTATGTACAAAAGATAATAAACAGTAATGCTCACTGCTCCTCTTATTTAACATGCTTACTTTATACTTTATGCAGTGGAAACAGTTACCAGGATTGTAACAAGCTAGTTATACAATTGAAAAAAATTGCGTTGGGACTCACATTCTACTGCAGACAGGTAATGTTCTGCTCAACTAGTCTTTGACCATCACATCACATACTGGACTGGATTCTCCTTGCACGTGTTTTATGCTAACATATCTCAATATACTGTAATGGAGTTACTGTGGGCACTTTGCCTATTGCCTTTTGTGGGCAGGGAAGGAATGTTTCCCTCATTGCCAAATTGACCATGGCACTGTGGGCTTTTCACATTCCTCACAGCAGCCTGGAAACCCAGTGGATAGGTTAGGGTTGTGTTAATATGTATTGTTTGTTTGTTGCTACTTGGCATGGGTCCTGGGTGTCTGTGTTGGGTGCAAGTGACTGGTTGCCAGGTAAATAAGGGCATGGGACCAGGAATTCAGGAGATCTTTCCTTTGGATAATGGGGAGGGTTCCAATGTCTGGTACAACAAAGAACTCCCCTTATAGTAGCCTTAACCGTCATACAGGGAAGAGTGGAGGGGAATCACAGCAATACTGCTAGCATTCTGATAGCTATTGAGAGGTGCAGGGCTAAGAGTGGCTTCTCTCCCCAGATTGTGCTTGCCCTAGAAGGGGAGAAGGAACCTACACTGATCTAGGCCTTGCTAGATAGTTATTCCAGTTGCAGGTGTTAAATAACATAGTGGCCACACTTAAACCATATTCCTGTGTTATGTCTGTCTTCCTCCTGGGAATGAGTCAATGTTTACTTTGTTATTTTACTCAGTTACTTGCACTTTATCACCTTTTACGAGAGCCTGCTTATGAATATAGTGTGTGTTACACTCAGCCACACAGAGAAGACATTACCACCCTGCTCCCAATCATGCACCACAGTGAGACACTTATCCTCTCTTTGCTCTGCTCCCTTCCCCTTCTGCTTCTCCCTCTCCCTCTCCAGTTACTCTCTAGTTCTTTGTGGTTCGCTGCACTTTGACTTTTTACACCTATATTACAGTGGAATCTAGCTGCCCCACACCATTAGAACTGACGGGCAACTGAAATGGTTCTCCTTTCCTCTGGCAGGGTTAGCTGATTCAGCGTGGTGGAGGAGGGACAGCCAGACATTTATAACAGACCATCAGCAAAGTGGAACAGCTTTAACATTGTAGTTAAAATTCAGAGCATTAAAGAGCTATGATGGTGAGGTATGCTCAGGATGAGCCAAAGCAGTAAGCATGAAGAATGTGAAATATATTAGTCTCCATTTAAAAGTAGAAAAGACTCTTCGCTCTTTCATATATTTGATTAGTAATTTTGTGTGCATTAGTTTCAGAAAGTAAGGTTCTGTATGAGTAGATTTTGCCAATAAAATATGTCACACTAGCTAAGATGAGGACAGTAAAGTATCTCATGCTACTGTTTTCACATAAAACAGCAATAGATTTAATAGTATGTAATTATGGAAGTTCTGAGAGAATTACAGTGTAATGAACAATAACATGCCATATGCCATAATACTAAGAGGTATTATGTCTTGTTTATTTTGAGTACTGTAACTGCACTTACACAGGGCAACATTTGCAAAGCCTCAGGCCACAGGAACGCAGAGAAAAATGCATATGCATCAGTTTGCCCAGAAAATCGTACATATTTCCATGTAAACTAGCACGTGTGTAGGCACCAGTTAGGTGCAGGAATTACACAAATGAGTATTTTAGCATGTAATTACCTGCTTTGCAAGCATAAATGTAAAACTTTATGGAATCAACAGGAGCATGTGTGACTGTGGGCATCTAAATTTTAGCCATTAATATCAGTATAAATTACTCTATGGCTAGAATTCATTAGATACACATATCATATAATCCTTATATACCTTTGTGTACAACTCTCTGAAGTACAATGCTGTTGTCAACTGTAAACACTGCTTTCTTAAGGAAAAATTGCGAAATGACATCAAATAAAAATCTGATAAGTGAAATGCTAGCGTCATTACACCAGCATCTAGAGCAGGGATCTCAAACACACGGCCGGCCCGCAGAGTTATTTGCTGCAGCCCGCCAAGCTCCCTGCGCCTCCCCACCCCCCGAGTTATTTCCTGTGGCCACCAAGCTCCCCTCCCCCACCAACCCCCCTCTCCCCAGCACACCGCATCCCCACTCCTCTTCCAACCTCCAGGCATTTCCCGCCGCCAAACAGCTGTTTAGCGGTGCTTAGCACTTTCCAGGAGGGAGGGGGGAGGAGCAGGGAGCCACGCGCTCAGGGGAGGAGGCGGAGAAGAGGCGGGGCAGGGATTTGGGGAAGGGGTTGGAATAGGGGCAGGGAGGGGGCAGAGTTGGGATGAGGACTTTGGGGAAGGGGTTGGAATGGGGGCGGGAAAGGGGTGGGAAGAGGCGGGGAAGGGGTGGGGCCTCATGGAAGGGGTGAAGTGGGGTGGGGCCGGGGCAGGGTGTCAGTGATGCGGCCCTCGGGCCAATGTACTAGTCCTCATGTGGTCCTCATGGTCATTTGAGTTGGAGATCCCTGATCTAGAGAGAGAGTTTGGCATTTCCCAGTCATTTCATTCCTAACATTTCACAATCTCAATCATTCACAACCACAGGATTAAAATGTTAATATGACCAACTGACAGCATCACCCTTTGTTCAGAAGGGATAGATCTGTGTCCCACATAAGGATTTGGAATATTATTAGTTCTACACTATAATAAATAGTTGACAACAGTGCTAGTGCCATAAACTGTTAGAATGCCCTTCTAGCCATATTCAGGGGCTGTCCAGGACACATCAAAAATCCCATAGCACTGTTTGGAAAGAGCAAGGTATGACCAGATTGTCCTCCTGGCCACTTTAAGACAAATCCTATTCTTCAAAGCTACTATTAAGTCGATCACAGCCGGTGCATTTGCTTACACTCATTGATACATAACGTAGAAAGGCCAATTTAGTGTTCTAAGCCACAGGTTTGGAAAAGCTTGATTCCCTGGAACAACAGGTTGAAATTCCAGGAGAGTGAAGCAAACTGAGCACCAGACAATTTAGCCTGTGTGAGTTCCTGCCTGCTCTGCATGGACATGAAAGCAGTTTTTGAAAGCCAACAGGTGTTTGTTTTTCTGTCCTTTGCCAAAGTTTTCCCTCTCCTTGTTTTTGCGCAACATACTGTGAACCAGTTGGCTATTGCCATCAGCTGCATTCCAATAGTGCTGAATGCCTACAAGCCCCAATTCAGCAGAATTCTTAAGCACACGATGAGTAATTTTAAGCATATGAATAGTATCATTGAAGTCAATGAGAATACTCACACACTTCAAGTTATATGCAGTGTTCTTGTAGTGTTGTTGGTCCCAGGATATTAGAGAGACAAGGTGCGTGAGGTAATATCTTTTATTGGACCAATGTCTGTGGTGAGAGAGCTCTTCTTCAGGTCTGTTGATGTTCTGTGTAAACTCATAAGCTTGTCTCTCTCGCTAACAGACATTGGCCCAGTAAAAGATATTACCTCGCTCACCTTGTCTCTACTTAAAGTTATACCCATGCTGCATCAAGACCACAGTTTATGCAGTGCTTTATGATCTTTCAGGGAGGAAGGTACTACATACAATTATTATAATACCTTGCTTACAAACTGCTTGGAGATACCATTAATATGAAAGGTGCCACAGCAGACAAATTAAGTCCCATTGCATGTTATTTTACATGTTCTGGGAGATTACAAAATCTCAATATGTTTGTATTAGATTTTTTGGTTGATAAAATATCTTCAAAATGTTAAATATTTTAAAACAAGGGTGTATCAATCCCAGATTAATTTAACAACTTATAAAATCACAGGCAATAAAAAAGTAAAAGTAGCTTGAATTTGGACAAAAGGTGGAAGGACTGCACAGATGTGCCATCGTAAACTTGATAGATGATTTTCCATCAGCGACAATGAGGGAGTGAATTGAGTTTCCTTCACTGGAAGATGTAAAGAATTTTGCACAAAGTATAAAAAAGTGGAATCTCCAAAGATCCTAAAACCAGACTAGTCCTTCTAAAAGTCTTTAATAAAATGAAAGGGTCAAAACTCAAGACCCATCAGTAAAGCTCTTCAGCAGTTTCTCTTTGATTTTTAGGCCACTGACTTTGGACAGTAGCTTCAATCAGAATTCACAGGCAAGTGATTTTATGCCAAGAACAACTTTGCTTGGCAGCAGGAGCTGACACATATGCTTCAGTTGTTCCGGAGTACCAAATGTGTCTACTAAGAACTGTGGTCAGGGACCGTAATAAGGATCGATTGGGGGTAAAAATGGTTCCTGACCTCAGATCTGGAAAAAAGGTTTTTTTCAAGCTTTTATATTATAATTATTATTATTCAGATACTTTTCAGTTGGTAAATCTCTCTCAGTTTCTGACAGATTTTATTTAAAATGTCTGGGTAGCGATACCTACTAGAGCTAACCACACATTTGTTGACAAAAAAAATTTCCATTGGAAAAAAATGCTTCCTTTTCTGCCTGATTCAGACCAGGAACTCGAACCTGGTCTCCCACATCTCATGCAAGTGCCCTAACCACTGGGATCTTAGCTATGCTAGGGCGCGGTATGCTTGCGTGCGTGTGCTCTCTCTCATGTTTTTTCATGAGAAATTTTGAAAAAACTCACATTTTTTTTGTTCCACTGCAGAAGGAAAACAAATTTGAAAACCTTGAGATTTTTCACTAAGTGGAATTCTTTTTTCCTGGCTATCCCTGATACCCACTCCCTGCTTTCACACAGGGTTTAGCACTTACAATGATCTTAGCTTAGATGGAAAGGTATGTGCCAAAGCACATCTGGGAACATTACAACCCCAGTGAATTAACTGAGCATTACATCACATATTGAGTACATAAGGAAAACACACCTCAGGAGATGCCCTGCATGGTTGCTGTGTTACTTTGGAGCTGATGTTAATGCTTCAATCAATCTGCTGTAGCACAGGAGCTTCAGTGGAACCCAAAATAATGATTTCTCAATCATTACATTTCATTTTATTTATACTCCCCAGTTATAATTTGATGCTGAATTTACACTTCCCTTGTTATAGTAGAACTCCCAATGTGATGACTATGTATGCAACTATATACGCAGAAAAATATCCACTGCTTCCATATTTATCTTATTCCACAGAATACTGAGTTGACAATTATATTTATGTTATTCAGAAAAAAAATAAGGAGATTGATGAAATTCACTCCATTTTCCCCCCACAAAATATTTTTTGGAATGAAAACTTTTGACCATAAGGCAATTTTTGAGGAAAATATAAGCAACAAAGATAGCCATCTTGGGTGCCACATTGATAGTTCATTGGAAAGGGAAAAGATTAAATAAATAAAAACAAAAATCCTACCAAATCAAAACACTACCCTGCACACAGTTCTCCCCCTTAGGACAGGATGAGAGCAAGAACAATCTACTTGTGACTGATGTTAGACATATTGCTGGAAGACACTCCAATACTATGGTAATGAAGGCAATATGAGAACATATGTAGTAGTAATTTTTTGGTCTGCATTATAAGTCTGCAATGTTTGAGAGTAATGGGAATTAGTTTTAGAGTCATCTTCAGTTAAAGTGACAGCAAATGTTATGATTAAGGTGTCAAAACCGCTTCTATTCTACCGACCAGTTTCAGTCACTCATAATTTTGTTAAACAATCACTTTGAGCTGAAATTTTCCATTTTTTAGTCTTCGAATGAAAATAGTCCAGCCATTGTTGCGTGAGAGAAGAATAAAAAAAAATTACACATTTCCAATATACAAAAAATCTTGCGTCTTTTATTCCAACAGGACTAAAGCCCAAAGAGATGAAGTTTGAAAGTTGCCATTAAGCCTGGAGATAATCCTCATCAATGAGCAGAATGGAGCATTGGACAGGACTCTCTCTGTTTAGCTTTTTCTGTGTAGTTTCATCTCAAGTCCTTCTATATCAATAATTCATAACATGCATTTCAGTACTATCTTTGCCATAATAATAGACTTCTACATATTATGCCACATGGCAAACTAGAAACAGGGTAGCTTGATTTCATTGATAATGAACCAATCTTCAGTGAGGTGTCAAAAACAATCAAAATGACTAATGACATTTCTTGTGATTCACCTGCTGGTCACCCATCCCTTTGGGGCAAATAGGTAATCCTTTTTATTGAATGCAAATCACTATTTGGATAAACACTAACTGGATGAAGAGTAAGATACTCTGACAGCCTTTAGGCTCAGAGAAAAACTCTTTGTTCAATCATGCTGTAGGAAATACTTTCATATTTTGTACAAACAAGCTTTGTGCCTGTCTAGCAGAGCTGTTACCAACTAATGATAAATTAGACGTTTATTTACAATACGTGTGTGCCTATGTGATGTTGTGTTTATTTTCAGTTTTCTATTTTTACTTAGTTTAATTGGAGCATCTACTGATGGGCATCACAGAGAAACAGAAATTTACTCTGAACCTAACAGAATCAGAAGCAGAATCTCAGTCAGAAGCCAGAGAGTTGAGATTTCCCTCTGCAAAGGGTGCTGCATGGAAGCTGGTTTAGGTCAGCATGGGCATAGGAAGAGCCAAATGACCTGAGGGATTCTAGACTTGTTTACAGGTAGGGTTCACCACATAATTTTAACATTCTATGAAGAGAATACCCTCTTTTATAAAATCTACACGTGTTCAACCTTGCTTTCTCAAAAGATTCCTTATGGTTTGAATTTAGGACATTGATCCCAGAGTAATTTGTTTCTCTGCAAGGATACTCTTTCAAATATGTATCTCCCCTCATCTTTTTACTTCCTGAAACAAAGGTTTTTGCCAACAGAATGCTTAACCCTCACCTCTTTGCACAAATTGACAAAAAAAGCAACTTTTAAAAACTATTTATCTTTTTTTTTTCCAAAATGGCCTAAAAATGCCTGTAAGAAGAAGATATTCACTTTGTCTCCTTTTAGCTGTGCCATTGCTATCTTCTGTTTTACAAGATAATTAAGTATTCTCATGTTTTTGGTCACATTTGTAGACAGTATGAATGAAAAACATAGATGAACCAGAACACCTATATTTGGAACAGGTACTGATTGCTCATACCGGGTATTTGCGTGTGTAAGTGAAATGGTGTACCACACAAGTGAGTCGTTACTTTTTTAAATACTTGTCCTATTTATTGTTATACTATCTATTTCATTATCAGTTTTTTGGTTTATTTATTTGTTTTGTTTATAGAGTTTTCTATGCCACTCATCACTGTAATATCTGAGCACACCATATACTTTAATAAATTAGTCCTCACAACACTGCTGGGAGGTAGGAAAATATCGTTATCCCAATTTTATAGATAGGGAGCGGAGACACAAAAGGGTGAGATCCTCACCCCCGGCATAAAGGGGCCCTAAAAGCCAAGATTCTAACTGGAGGATGTTTCTCCCCGGTGATAGCCACAAGGCTGCTTGTGGAGGATTTCCAGCTCCTGCTTCACAGTCCCTGATGGAAAGACAGTGTCAAGGATCTGTGGAGATTCCAGGCTGTACTGTGGTCCATAGGGCATCTCTCAGAAGCTGCTGAAACTTAGGCAGGTCCCTAGAACTGTGTATCTAATGCTTGGAGTCTCCCCGGCCTTTGAAGCAAACCAAGATCAAAGATGGCGCACAGTAGCTTAAAGAATCCTACCCAAAAAGATTAAGCCACTTGCCTAAAGGAACACAAGGTGTTGGTGTCTCTCCTATTTTCTTTACTTTTAAAAATAATTAAAAAAAAACACTTCTTATATTCCTAGCATCTACTTCGCTACTTTTATTTAAATTAACATGTGGTGAGAAATTGAAGATTGAAAACTATAAAGAAGGCTGGTTAAACAATTATGTAACAAATGGACTAATAATCTACTACAACCTTCCCTCTATCTACCCCCAATGAATGTAAAGGCTTACTCCCTGTACACATTATGGGTTGGCCATGAATGCTAAGTACACATTGGCAAAATCCTCAGTCTTAAATGCACAAATGTTCAACTTGTAGACAGTGGGGCTTGTTGCCACAGATAAGGGACACAAGTGACGGTGGAGGAGAAATGATGTATGAAACTGTGATAGGGTGGAGAACCCTTAGGAGCCACTAATCTCTGTGCAAGGGTATCTACTCTAATCATACTGCTAGCAGACACTACTCAGGTCACTCAATTTCCTTGTTTGGGATGAAAGCTCTGGCTGAGCTGTACAAAATCACTGGACTCATTGCTTGACTCTCCCATACTTCATGGCTGCCCCTCATCAGCCTTTTACATGCTCTCTTTCCCTCACTCACCCTCTCACTTATTCTTCCCCGCCCCCATTTTAACAAAAGGTTCCTTGCTTTAGATTCATTAAAAAAAAATAAAAAAAATCCCAGTCTCCATAAGTTACTTTCTGAGGAGGAGGGCTGGTGTTGCTAAGGTAACCAGAGACAAAACAAGTGCTTTAGTCAGGGGCTTTTAGGATGTGGGGGGAGGCAGTTTTTGTCCTATAATCTCTCCCAGAAGTGGGTTGAGCCCCCTTTGCTCTGCAGGGAAAGACTGTCTTGGTGACATACAGTAAAAATGAAACTGTTACAATTCAGGAGGCTAGATTGTTATGAATGTGTAATTTTACAAGAGTTCTTCCTATGTTTAGATATTGGTATATGAATTTCTAGTGTTACGCTGGAAGAGACTATATAGCAGGACTTTACACAACAATGACTAAAACCACAGAGCTTATTTCATAAAAAGACTGGATTCTGTACAGCAATCACTTAAAAATGTAATCTTTTTTGGGAAGTAATGCACCAGCAAACTGTTGGAATGCAATTGTGAGACTTTGTAAAAATACAAGAGGGAACCAGCATAAAGTGGACAAGATTGAGAATTAATAATTTTCAGTCCTGGGCATATTACAAAATTTGACTATGTTCCTCAATCATTGGCTAGCAGAAGCCTAAGATACAATATTTCACCTCTGTTGCATCGTATCGTATCCCCCACAAAACTTCCTCCCAGAATTATTCCATCCAGAACCTTCCATACTGAAATTGAAGTATGATGAACAAAGTGCAGACTGGTTCGGGCCTGGAATTTAAATCAGCACTGAACATGCTGAATAGTGTGTAAGCCTTCCAAAAAGGACCAAAAGCTTTACTGTGGTTTAAATGGAATTGTAAAACTTACGGGGAAGGAAAGTGCGATTGCAGCAAGTCTCTCAGTAGACTGAGATGGAAAATTCTGCGTCTTCCACAGTCAGAGAACACACTAATGTTTGTGTAGGCCCCGTATTGGATGAAGAAGCTGCCTTTGTAATGACATTCAATCAGGGAAAAAACTCCAACTAAAAAAATGTATTTCCCATTTATTCAGTCTGTTGGCAAGAGGTGGTGAGGGATGATATATGATCATATGTAAACCTAGCTAAGTGGGTGCTTGGGGGAATTATTACCTATTGATGATTTCAGAGGTGATTTGTTATTTGTAGAATATACCACTTCTCCCCTAGGGTTTGAGACTGTCTCTGACAGAGAAAGAAAAGCTAGTAGTTGTTGGGGGGTTTTCTTATAAGAAATTGTGGAAATAGAGTACTGAATGTTACCCCACATTAAAGGTTTAATATGTCAATAAGTACTGAGACACTAGAAATTTGTCCTTTCTATGCCCATACTACCCTTTTCCAGAACATATTCACTAAACTCCACAAACAGTTTATGTATGAACAGGTATGTCTTCAGTAATAATTTGTGTAATTAACGCAGTACTGGTACCAGATGTATACAGTTTTATCTATCTTTCATGTTTAGAGATGGAAGGTTCCAAAATATTGCTTATGGTTCAAAGTTTTTTTTCCCTTACATACTTTTTTGTTGTTTGGTGTATTTGAAGATGTTTTCAAGCAGCATTTCACCTTGATAGGTCAAACTCTCTCTAGTTTATTGACAAATTGCTCTTATCAAAAGACTTTTGTTCTACAGAAAAGTAGTAAGAGTTTGTATACAGACATCCAGGTTAAGGAGGATTTAAAAAAAAAAAAAAAAAAGAAGGACTTGGGCCAAAAATATATAATACTTAGGAAAAAACATGAAGGAAGAGAAGAGACTTGAGGAAAGAATGTATAATATTAGGGAAAGAGACCAGCTCTGAAGAAGCTATAACTATAAAAGTAGAAAAATTGTGGGAGCCAGCAGAGAAACCAATGAGACTAAGCTTACTTGGGTAATTTTCTTTAAAATCAGAAGGAATTATCTTCACTCCTATATTATTGATTCCACTGTGTGCAATTCTTCATGTTCTGAACATAAACACTGTGAGCATAACAGTAACATTCTGAATTTATATATATATATATAATTCAGAATGTTACTGTGTGTGTGTGTGTGTGTGTGTATATATATATATATACACACACACACACACACACACCTTTCATAGAATTCTGTTTACTTAAGTGAGTTTGTAGAAACAGAGACAGTGTTTACAATTTGAAAACAAGGCCCAGATAAATATAGCCCAAAAGCCTCCGAAAGCTTTTGTTTGTTTTTGTCTTGAATTGTATAATTCTTTAAACGAAATTAGACACACACCAAAGAATTCCAGACCAATAAGCAATGCAGAGTCTATCATATGGTAGAAGTGACAAGGAGCATAGCATCTAGTGCATGCTCATGATTATCTTAGTCACCTGTAGCCATGTACAGGATGTCACTTTTTCCATATAGGAGGGGAAAGTACTACTCATTTTAGGGGGGGAAAGGGTTTAATCTAGGTTTCTTATGGATTTCCCTCTCCTGAAATAATCAACTCTGTCTAAGTCCAGAAATAGGCAGTGCTATATAAGGGATAGCAGAGATATCATCTTAGAGATTTCTGCAAACCACATTAAGATTGATGGGGCCTCACTTTTTAGCATGTGGTTGCTACCAAACCCTTGAGCATGAGGAGAGTTGGGAAGGTAAAAGTTTATTTCTTTGGAGGGTGAGCTGGGGGGATACTGCCAATTTCCCCAGAACATCTTTTATTTGGAGTGGTAGTGGTCCTGTGTGGTGGCCTTTGTTAAGATAGAGTACGAGCAGCTGGTTGGCACTTTATCCGCTTAATGACCAGCAGATTATGGAAGGGGTGAGGAAGTGGCCAAACACGTATATCTGCTCATATTAAATAAAGCAGCAGTAAGTAGGGGATGTCTAGGAGAGAGTTTGGGTTACAGAGGGTAATTGAAGAAATAGGACGATTGGTTTAGGAAGGAAGGTTTAGCAGGGTACATGAATTTCCCTGTCCTGCAAACTTCTCCCCAGGTTTGCACACCAAAAAAAAAAAAAAAAAAAAAGCTAACTGAATCCTAGCTCATTTCAGCAGGCTCACTGCAATCTCTTTGACCTTTAATATTTAAATGATTATATTTTAACTCCTTTTCGAGTCCTAATTCGTGCAACGAGAAGAGAACTGCAACATAACTATCTAATTATCCCAGCAACGGATAATATAACTGCTCTCTATTCTAGCCAGCTAGAAAAAACATATTCCTTTGGCTTGACATGGCGAGTGCCCCCAAAAGTAACACAATTATGTCAAGGCAGAGGACTCTGACCTGTTTAATCAGCATTGTGTTTCCTGTTGCTTCCAGCACATATTTCACCAGCCATACTCTGAAGGCAGAGTTCAAGATCATGGCTCCCTCCCTTCAACTGATATCCAGTGAGACTAAATTATCATCATTACATTGAAAACTCCAGTTTGCTTCAAAAGAAGATGGTATTGGTTCTCTGGCTGCCTCCCAGCATGCAGTCATGTTACAGTGCTGCTGCCAAAAGTGTTTGTTGAGAGAGTGAGAGAAAGAAGGCAGTATACTGAACCGTCACTGTAACTAAAGGAAATTTCAAACAGTGGATCATTTATAATGTGCTGCTTGTTTATGAATAGTTTGGAATAGGACTAGGGAAATTATTATGTTCTTGAAATGCTTTTCTGTTACTTTAAATGAGTGAGCACATTGATTTGATCTCTGTTAGTACTACTTAAACTTTGTTTAGGTAAAAGGGCATTGCCAAGGCTGGGAGGCCCACATTTAATTCACTTTTTGTAAAAAAGAAAAGAAAAAAGAAAAAAAAGAAACTTGAGCCTGTCAACTATAAATATTATTGAAAGGACTACATGATCTTTGCAAACACTTTAATCATAAGAGAATTTTCTAAAATTATTAATTCAGCCTCATGACTCTCTTGCAAGATAGATAGCATGGGTTGAATTCAACCCCAGTAGCTTCAAATTCTATCCTCATGCATCACTGAGGATACCACATGTATCCTCATGCATCACCACAGCTATACTGTGGGGGAAATTCACCCTGGGGAGGACAGACCATGTTTACACTTCTGTTCTCCCTTTGGAGTCCTGCCAGGGCTCCATTCCACTGAATCAGTGTATTCCCAAGGCACTCCATCCATGTACCTTTGCTGGCCAGCACCACCCATTTTGGACTTTGCATTGGCTAGCTGCAGGTGCCCTGGCTGAATAAGAGTGCTTTGTACCTCATCTGGGCAGATTTTCCATCTAAACAGGACCCTGTACCCTGAGATATGGAAGTGCACCCTAAGTGCATCAGGCCTCCTAAGTACAGCCCCGGTTTACAGATGGGACAATTGAGGCAGAGGTTGTGAATTACTCCAAGCCCCACACACTGTCAGAACTAGGATTAGAATTCAACAATTGCCAGCCTCTTGTCCTTTGATCAGACACCACTCCCTTTACTCTGTTATTTAAAAACAACAACACTCAAATGCTTTCACCAGAAACCCCTCCATGTAAGAGAAATCTCAATGACTGAAGCCTAGCACCCTTAAGCAGTTATAAGAAAGCAAACCAATATGTTTTTGATTAGCAACAGTTACAGAAAATATTTTGAAAATTACTAAATATACTTTTTCCTTTTCATACAGCACATCAAGCCAAAAGAGAGCTCCTGTAAAACCAGTCTACATTTAATCAAGTCAAGTTTGTCTCATGTAAAGTTTAAAGTAAATGTAAACTTGACCAATGATAACAATGGAATAAGAAATACTGAGAACTAGTGAGGGTTAGATGCAAAAGGATTGTTAAAAGAATTGTATTCTAAGAATCTGATTCAAAGAAAAAAAGTCAGAGAATGGAAGGGAAGACAGACACTTCTACAGGGTTTCACACCTTGATTTCATGGCTCATTCATTTCTGTATCAATAGTGTCCACACAAAAGATGCACTATTATTCCACATAATGGAGGGGGCAGCTAAATGATCAGCTTCACTGCACACTGCAGCCGCATTGACATTTGTTAAAATGTCCAAACCTAAAGAGATAAATAATTCACAGCTTTGCTGAAAGATAGCACTGAAGGGTTTTGATGGTTGATAAAAGCAGAATGCAGCTGTACTAGTCTGGCACATTCAGGCACAAGTCATTATGTCCTCACTCTTCAAATAAACTTCTAACAATCCTAAATCGGACTGCTCATTTTCAGCTACTACTACACTTAGTCCCATTCCTAAATTAAAGGCATGGGAAGATAAAGACAAAAATTGCTAAATGGGTCTGTAAAGGAAGTTTTAGGAAGACATTGGGAGAGGGGACTGCTTTGTATTTTTTTTTAAACACTCTTAAACGTGAAAGAGAATTATCACTTAGAGTTCCTGTCTCTGTGGTTTGACAAATATGCAATTTGTCCATTGTAAAAGTAATGATAGGTTTCATTTATTTTCATGTGTTCTTTTAATAGAATATTTGGAGGGGAGGGATTTTACTCCTAAAACTGCAAGAACAGCTGAAAAGCAGCTCGGAGATGGCAGCAATCCGTACATTTCAGAAACATCTGTGATGCCCAATTCTGTTCACAATGAATGTAATGACTTTATTTGTTTCTCACAGTATCCCCTGCATTCCAAACAGACTCAAGGATACTTACACACGTATATGCTCATGCATGCGCACACATACACACACACTTATCTGCCTTTAACTCTGACAGCTTCCTGTCATGGCCATGATCCGTCCCATCAAAGACTGGACACATTTCAGAAACAAACTTTATCAGACAAGGGGCTTCTGTTGAGGAACAAAAAGCAGTTGGTTCTACCCAGCATAAAAGCTTTCTGTCTTTCAGCACTTGATTGCCTGCAGAGTGAGAGACCACAACTTGGCAACAAAATAAGGTCTCCCAGCTAGCACTAACACTAGGCTGTATGACAGCATACCTCGCTTGGCGCAATTAAAAACCTTCTTTATTTCTGTTGCCCCTTTTGCGGAGCAGTAGCAGATTTTCAGGCCTTGCAGGTTATTTTCTTGTTTGGAACAGATATTGGTGATACAGAGTCAGGGGTTTTCCAAGTGTAATTTGTGTATGTACAAAATGTACACAAGCCCTGTTTCCTTGAACAGAAGACCTAACAAATGGCATGCAGGCAATTTCCTTTTGCAGATTGCTTGGGGAAGACACCACTAACTTGATCTCAGAAACAACCCTCTTGTCTATCAAAGCTACTGAGGCGAGTCTCTCGAACTGGAAATTACACTGCGAACTCAAAATGTAGACATAGACTCTGTCTCCAGAGTCTCCCACTTACTCACTGCAGAAGATGCATGTGAAGAAGTGAGGTTTTTTACCCATGAAAGCTTATGCCCAAATAAATCCGTTAGTCTTTAAGGTGCCACCGGACTCCTTGTTGTTTTTGTGGATACAGACTAACACAACTATCCCCTGATACTTTTCACTGCAGGTGCCTAAATTTCTAGTCGTGCTTAGGTTACTTCTACAGTGATGAGATTTCTTACTTGAAATCCTATTACTGCTGTCCCCAACAGAACATCAGGTGGCAAATTCCGACTATGGGAGTCACAAGGCTGAGTGCTTTTCTCACACTATTGTAAGTTGAATCTTCCCTTCCTAAGATACTCTAAGGCAGTTACTCTCAACTTTTTTGATACCAGGGACCAGCTTGTTGCCTTCCTAAACTGTGTCATGGAGATCTGAGGGACCGGCACTGGTCCATGGACCGGTCATTGAGAAACACTGCTCTAAAGCACATAACTAATATCAAAAGACTTATAACCAGGAGCAATTTCTTTCCCATTGGACAGGGCAAAGGGAGCATAATAGTTATTCTCTGTTCTACAACTGAGGTAACAGCTGCTCATTTCTGATATTATAATATAAATTGCATTATGGTTTCATCTTGCAAGAGAACAATGAAAGCTTACATTTTACATTTGCTTTACTATTAATTTATTTTTAAGTTTATTCACCTCCCTTTGCCAGGTACTTGTACTTGACCTGAAACTAACCTTTAGAGAAATGTGAAAGCAAATAGAGCTCTGAAACACTATCTGCATGTCCTTTTGTCTTGGGAAATGTAAATCAGGGCATTGGGTGAATAACACAGCTTGGCTTTGTGTCATGAAATGTAATTCTGGGCTATGGCAGTGTCAGGATTTATGAAGCTATCAGGACTGGAGTGGGCAGGATGCCAGCTTACACCTGCAGAGCTGTTTCTGCTGCTTTTCAGACAAGGGAGTGTACAATAAGGAACACTGGACAGCATGCGCCCCTTTGAGATGGGCAAAACATGTGCAGGCTTGGGAAGAAATACTATCAGTGAAAAGCACAGCAATTACAAACCTGCACTTACTGATTCCTTAGAGCTAATGCAATATTAAATAGAAAAGATATTGGATTCAAAAATATAAGTAATGAAATAACATGAGGTGCTCAATAAAAAAGTAACTGTCTATCAGTACAGCAGAGAGAGACAGACACACATGTAATGCAGTGGAGAAAATAAATTATTCTTGTGTTGTATCATAATAGCTTGTTTTTAACCCAAGGGACTAACTCAAAGTACAGTACCCCTTTGGTGCTACCTAACGTGATCTGTTCAAAAACAAAAACCACATCATGTAATCAACTGTGCTTTGGCTCCCAGACTTCTATGAAAGAACACAGTAAATTTCCCCTTTTGTTTACAAGCACCTGGGGGACATACCCTGACTCCTGAGAATAGCTTTGTGGAGGGAATGCAGTTGCAGGAGGAAGAGGTTCTTTTTACATTCTGTAAGTTTGTAAAATTACAATTAGACTTTTAGAGACGTCTGAATCATAGCTATATCTACACTTATGTGCATACCCAAGTAGTGGATGTTTCCCATCTCCATGCCTGAGAGTCCACATATGCTGTGCTGCACACAGCTATAACATTATATTCGCATATCCTGCATCCACACTGCCACTGTAGGTACAAGATGTTAGCGCTACCCTTTCCTGGGCAATATCCCAGGATCCTGTGACTCACAGAAAGACTTTGCTGTGTTTTGTTCATACTTTCTCCTGCCCCCACACATTTGCTGATGGCAGTGCCCGATCACATCGTTCCTCACCATTATTCCCTGCAAACCTGGCACAAGTTCGGAGACGTGCCACATTTTACGGTGTGTATTTACCCATACCCCTGAGATGTGCTATCTTAATCCCCCCTACTCGCCTTCAAAACAACATGCTTCTGGGGTTTAGGTGTGGCCAATAAGGGGGTTATGGCACAAGGCATGGATATGTGTACGGTCATTAGTGTAAACGTACCCATTGTGTTGGCAAACAGAAGCCACCAGCAAATGCACAGAATGAAGAAACAAACAAGCCAAAGTTGCTTCAGGAATGAGCATTTCCCATGTATGCTATGCATTGCCCTGATGAAAACTTCATGGGTTTAAGTATTTGTGACATGACAGACATATATAACAATTATTAGCAACAAAATACTTAGTCGCAAAATATCTATTTTGCTCACAAAATATCAATGAACAGATCACAATTTTCTTGAGTGTATTGGATATTCAAATTTATTCAACATATCTTTGCAAGTTTGATTTGTGACAACTACTCATGTTTGAGCTGAGTTGCTTTGTTGTGAGTGGTCATATGCAAGTCATATGGTTTTGATTCTGTTCTTTCATTTTATGAGCATACAAGTACTCCCAGTGCAAATATTTGCAAATGCAATTTTAAAATTCAGTTTCTGCAAATGCTTGTTTATGGATCTTTGAAATTCACTTTTCCATGAACATTTTTGCCAGTAAAACTTGAACATTTATAGGAAGTAAACAAAAATGGAATTCTGAACATGGTCAAAGTGCATTTGTTTAAAAATATGAACAAATATTCTCAGGAAACTTTTTGCAATAATCACCTAGCTCTATATGTGACACATTTATTCAGCAATGTAATTTCTATCTTACTATATTAGAAAAGGTAGTTACTCTAGAGTAACATTGGTGTAAAAAAAGATTGGAATCTGACCCCATATGTATTCTATTACACATGATGAGTAAGAACATTGATTATTATATCCAAGGTTTTAGGATTTTAAAAATGTATGATTAATATTACTTACTGTAACTAGATGTCCATGCATCCACTTCTCTGCCAGTGTTATTTTGAAATGCTAAATAGATTATTTTCTGTTTAGCAAGCAATGAATCCAAGTGCATCTCCCACTCCTTTCAGACATATTCTGATTTGCATTAGAGAGGGTCAGAGACACAAAGGGCCAGATTCTCAGCTGGCATCAATTAGAATAGCTTCATTCACTTCAAGGCCCAAAGTCTGAGGGATGTGAAGATTCAGGGTTTTGGAACTGGCCCATCACTAGGTTATATTTTAAATCTCAATTGACCCTAGGTCCAGAGTCTTTTCTTCTTTTACAGAACCCATAAGTCCATGTGTGAGTTTCCCAGGCACTCTATACCAATAACTTGCTAGTGAGTGAGTGTATGTGTTAAATACTTGGCTTCCAAATTGTAATGTTAAAGTTCATTAGCAAAATGTTCAACCCTCTCTTGGCCATTCGAATGCAAATTTTTAATAAAAATCTAAACAAGAAGACAGTACAGAAATGATCATTAAAATGTTTCCATTTGAAATGAAATGATCTATTTAATACATTAGTTACATCTGGCAAGCTGAGGTTTTGGCTGGCATGTACAGAATTCAGCACGTCAATCTTGGCATTACGTTTTTCATTGGAAGCTTGACAACATCAACGTCTCCATCTCTGTAAAGACTAATACAAGTGGCATAAAACAATTGGATGAAAGTCATCTCATTATTTACCCTCAAAAATCAGCCCTCTATCACAGCAAGGTATTCAGAATAAACACAAAAGATTTAGGAAGGAAATATAGAAATATATATAACTTCACTAGAGTTCAGCATAAATCGAGGGGTGTTCTTCAGCTGTGGGGGCTGGATTAGTAGCATGTTTGCATCACTCGTAGCACTAACCAGACAATAGGAAAAATGGCAATTAACTTGAAAAGCCTGCCTACTTACCCTTCAGTAAAAGAACTTGAGTCTTTTTTCATATTTATATCTAAATTTCAAATGAATACAAGAACATTTTGCATTTAATGCTTGACAGATCCTATTATGGGTTTTTCTTCCTATTTAGTATACTTCTTAACTGTGCATACTGCAGAAAAGGACAAGGAATTAATCAGAATGCCAAAAGAGTTGGGTTACACAGTATGTAGAAGGCACTTCAGCTATGTTATTTGCACAATTTCTGTAGGGAGTTATTAAATAGAAGTCTTAAATTTAATGTGTCTGGCCTACTTCCACCTGGACTCAGTTCAAGCCCGTTGCCTGCAGCTTGCTGACTGCAGAGTGGGAAATCAGTCATTATATTAGGAACTGATGGCAAATTATTCCAATTCACATTTTTTTAAACCTGTAGAAACACCGAATTGAAAAATTCTGTAATCCTGCAAGCTGGGCGTAATATCTGTGTTGCAGACTACATACATTTCTAATTCTATGAAGTCATCAAGAGGATTTTTCTTTAGCATTTCGTTAGTTGCTATGCCGCCCGTTGAAGTTATGAGCTGCATTAGATCATCAGCTTTCACTTGGTTCTTTTTCTCCTTACGAGGCAGCATCAAAGCTGTTCCGCTGCAGTGATCTACATTTTAACACTGACCTGATTTCTATATGTTTATATGTTCCTGATGTAGATTTAAAGGCTAGTTGCCACAAGAATAAACATGTATTTCTGAAATTAACCTGCTGCACTTTTCAGATTGAAATGTATATTTTGGCATCATGGCATTGCAAAGAGTTTGACATGTTTCCATTCTCCTTCCAAGATTTTGAGTTGAGTTGTTACTTAAATTCCTTTTCACTGGCTGATAGAGAAATTGTTCTACTAGATAATAAAAAATGGATGCACATAACTTTACCTTTTTTTGAGAGTTAACCTGGTGATTTCTAGTATTTATGAACATGAATAAAAATCTGTACTAGGGAGAGCATAATATAGTATAGATAGGCAATCTGCCAAGTCCAGTCCCTCATATACTTTATCTTGCCAATTCTTTATTCCACAATCCTGAACCCATGTCATTCTAATTTGGGGCCCCTAGTGGCCATGTAATACAAAATATGATGAAATGTGTATTGATTTTATGATGTGGACAAATGTCAATTTGCTGTTTAGAGGAGACACTTTTAATCATGTCACAAAATATCAGAGGTTTGAAACCTTCTTTAAAGGTTTTCATACAATAAACTTGGGCACTTTATACAATAAACTCCAATCACTAAGTATTTTCTTCTTCTGAATCAAGACAGTTTAAAAACATTCTATGTTTCAGTGTAGTAATAGAGTAGCCATATGCACATTGGAGCATGATATAATATTATCCAGAATAAATAAGCCAAAGTGAAGTATATATATTTGTATTTATATAATTAAAGGAAAAATAGAGCTTTAACCCAAACTTATCATGCATGCTAAAGTCAAATTAACAAATTTAAGTGTGTGTGTGTGTGTGTGTGTGTGTGTGTGTGTGTGTGTGTGTGTGTGAAAATACATTTCTGGTGTAACTTCATTTGAGTCAATGTAGTTTTACTACAGATGAATTTTGCCCATGAAGTTTTGCAATAGATATTGTACATTTTCAATCTTTGTACATTCACAGTCATATATGATCAATACATGTTAGAAAATATAATATGAATATCCTACTCATATATAGCACTTTAGAAAGGAGGTATCAACATCCTCATTTTACAGATGGAGAAACTGAGGCAAGTAGCACTTCTGTGACTTGCCTAAAATCCACCCTGCAGACCTGTGGCAGAGTCAGGAATAGAACCCAGAATATGATACATATGTAGTAAAAATTAAGGATCAATCTGAACCTTTTTAACTGGCTTTAATTTAAAGTTTGTGCAACACTGGCCATGACAAATTACTGAGTCAAGACTGCATATAATGAAAATTCTGACCAGATCAAAAGCAATTGCTTTTTACAGATTCAGACTAACACGGCTACCCCTCTGATACTTGACCAGATCAAGTTCTCTTTAAATCTCGTCAATTCCTGTTAGTTCATGTGAGCCCTATTATCATACAAACATGAGACATTGGCTTTGGAAGATGAGACAAGAAATTCTTAAAATTATCCAAAGATCATAAGAAAATCCACTGAAGACCCATAGATCATTTCCTTTCTGATGCAATACTAACAGCTGTTTGCTTATGGGAGTTTGCACTCAAGTCCTTTGCAATGAGAAGAGAGATAGCAATGACATCATTGGCATAATCATTACTGCCATATGCAGAACAACCTAAAGCTCAGAGTAGTGCTGAAACTCAAAAGTTAAGAAATTCCACTTCTGACAGATAAAGGTAGGTTTTCCAATAGAGAAGATGCACAGAAATTTGAGGATTGTGGTTTAGCGAAAGGAGAGTGGAGAAATGACGGAGACATCATAACCCATATGCTTTTAATCTTGGAAACATAAGCAAAGGTCATGGATCACATCAGAAAAACTCTCCTTACAGACTATGTATGTTAACCCAGATGGTTCTCAGACTTGAATCGCATGGCAGACCGCAAGGAGAAGGGAAAGGATCACTTCAGTGAACACCAATCACTCAGGGCAACTACATGTAAGCAAGAGCACAAGAAATGCTGTGTTTTAATTTTATTCCAGAGATAGGACTGAACTGGATCTCCAATTCAACAGCATCCTAAATTTCCAGGGCGGTGGTGCTTTTTCAACCAGATACCTGGGTTCTGGATCAGAATGGATCTATTTTCCAAATCCAATCCAGATACAGCCCCAAGTAATTGAAATCTTGTAATAAAAATAGATATTGTAAGAAGTTTATGTTTCAAAGATTACTTTGACAGATTCCTGCCAAACTCCAGACCTGGTTCAGCCAAAACCCCAAATTCTAAACCATACTTTAAAGTTAATCTAGACTCCAATCTTAAAATCATCTCTCTGGTCCATTGTTATTTTATTCACAACAGGAAGGAGGGCACATTACAGCAAAATTAGGTCCCCAGTGATACCTGTGCAACCCCTTCAGTCTTCAAATTCTGCCCTCAGGTGTGTTTGAACAAGTTGAACAGTTTGGATTTAGCAAGCAATTCTGCAACTTTAGTTTCTACCTCATTTTCTGCCTCAGGCACCAAGCTGAATTGACACGAGGCCAAATTCATTCCTGGAGTCACTCAATTTACTAAATTTGACCCGTGGTATCAAAGCAGCTCGGAGATCAGTCTGAGACAATTCCGATGAAATGCAAACCTAAACATTCTTTTTGATCTTGAACATATAAACCCTGTCTCAATCATTGATCTTGGAGCATATGCCAGAAGAAGCCAAGCACCTCTTTTTTTTTTTTTTTTACTTTTTATCAAGGCTATCCTTGGAAGCATTAGCAGCAATGCTCATTCTTTTGTTTGAATCAGAGATTATACCAACACTAGTTTAGGGATTAAAATAGATTATAACAATATCCATTTATACTCCTTGTTCTTCCCACCACTAACTTTTGTTTGTGAAAGCGTCTTGAGCATGTTACAAAGAGTCTGACAAAGTGGGTATAAACCCACGAAAGCTTATGCTCCAATACGTCTGTTAGTCTATAAGGTGCCACAGGACTCTGTCGCTTTTTACAGATCCAGACTAAGGCCTTGGCTACACTTGCAAGTTACAGCACTGTAAAGCCTCCCCCAGCGCTGTAACTCACTCCCCGTCCACACTGGCAGGGCACTTGCAGCCCTGCATCTCCCTGGGTACACCGCTGCAGGTACTCCACCTCCCCGAGAAGCATAAGAGATACAGCGGAGTGGCTACGACTCTCCCCTGTGAGTGTGTACCAGGAATCAACCTGCAGCGCTGTACTGATCACCTTGTCAAGTGGCCAATCCTCTCCATTGTTGTGACCAGCTGCAGGAATGCGGAAGTGCCGGTTTCAAAGCTCGTACCACAGAGAAAAAGCAAACAGTTTGCTGTTTGCTTTGAGTGAGTGAATGAATGAGCAGGGGGCCGGGAGTTCGGAACTTGCAAAATAGAGTGCTGACACGCTCCAAAAAGCACTCTCTCTCCCCCCACACTCCCTGTCACACTCCACCCCACCACCCCCAGTTTTGAAAAGCACGTTGCAGCCACATGAATGCTGGGATAGCTGCCCATAATGCACCGCTCCCAACACAGCTGCAAATGTTGCAAGTGTGGCCACGCCACTGCGCTGGCAGCTGTCAGTGTGGACAGACTGCAGCGCTTTCCCTACTCAGCTGTACGAAGACAGGTTTACCTCACAGCGCTGTACAGCTGCAAGTGTAGCCAAGGCCTAACACGGTTACCCCTCTGATACTTGAGCATGTTAGTTGTTGCTGCCAAGTTTGGTATAAATTTTCCCAAATAATTAGTCATATTTACTGTCTGTTACACGTTTCCCTTTTGTTATTAGCTCTGACATATTTTCTGCATCCTGTAATGTACATCTGTCTGGAAAAACACCAAAACCAGAAAATTTATCTTCTAGGATCCAAGCAACACATTCTTGCTTACTGTGAATGAAATAATACTGTGATCAAATTAAACATGGAATGTTATAACTTTTAAGACTTCCAATAAATATTCCATATTTTTCAACAATATTTCACATGCAAAACTAATAGCAAATGGCAATCTTTCAATATAAAACTTGCCAAATGGCATATCAAATGTACATATTTGGCATGACAATGTTAAAGTTTGGGTGCCTTAAGCTATGACAAGCATTAAAAAACAAACAAGTTCTGACATTTCATTGATTCTTTTCTCTTATTTAGGTGTAAGATAATACTTTGTGAAGGCATACATCCTAAAATAACTATGCACAAACAGAAAATGAAGTGTTTTTTTTTCTTACCTACACCATTGAGTTAACACAATCACTGGATCCTCTTAATCTTTTATTGTATTTATTCTTTCCAAGTTCACCTTTTGGATTCTCACTGATTTCAGTGGGAGATTTGCCAGAGCAGTGCAGGAATTATCATAAAGAATGATCATCTTTGCTGTGTTCTGCAACTTAAATCACACATACCCCTTAAGGCTGTACATCTCATTCTTCTTTAATTCTGCCACCCGTACTTATGAAAAATAGCAACTGACTCTCTGAATTTCTCCATGAAAATCAAAGGGATACTTGTGGCTTGAGGTATTACTACTGAAGCTGGGGAAAAGGGAGGCAGAGTCTGTCCTTTGCAGATCTATGGACATAAAATTGTTGAAAGGCTCTGCTATACTATCTTTACTCTTTTTTCGATGTATATAAACGTGTAAAACACATTGATTAAATTAAATGAGACATAATAGTAGTTTGTGAGCTTCACTTAGATTATAAGTGCCTCAGGGCAAAGACCATTTTTTTCCCTTTTTTGCACAGCACGTAATACAATGGGGTTCTGGTCCATCATTGGGGTTTGCTACGTGCTATCACAAGACAATAATCTTAACTGTAAATAAAAACATCACTTTTTTGGTCAGGTTATTCCATTGCCTTGTGTGCAGTAAAACACAGTAAGAATCTGTGCTTCAACGTTCTACAGTTGCTGTGGCAACTACATGCTGTTTACTGTAGACTTACATGAGCACTGAGAAAATACAAAGGTGTACATAATTATGCAATCAGAAATAATAAACTCGGCAATGGTTACTACTGATCTCTGCTATGTAAAATCTATAGAAGCCAGGCAGGTGCCTTGCTTTGTCTTGAGGTGATCTCTCAGGAATCAATGGACCTCATTATCTTTTACAGCAAGTACTTCTGTACAACACAATATGGATTTAGTCTTATCTATCTCTTTTGGTATTTGTATATCCCCCATTACGGCAGTATCTGGAAACATCTCAAAAATTAATGAATTTACGCTCACAACATTGCTGGAAGTAGGAAAGTAGTATTATCCCTGTTTTATAAGGAGACACTGAGGCACAGGTTACATGGGAAGTCAGGTTACACTGGAAGTTTGTGGAAGAATCAAAAAACCAAACTCAGGTCTACTAAACCTAAATTTAGTGCCTTAACCTTCCTGAAAAAAATCATCTGGGGGACAGGGGAGGATCAGGGCTAGGAGAGGGAAGACGACTCCAAAATAGAGCTTGGATGAAAAAAGGGGGTAGTGTATTTTCAGCAGAAGGTTGTGACAAAAACAAAATTGCTTTTGTTTAAAAATTTCCATGGAAAATTTCAATTTTGAAAATTTAAATTCAAATAGAGAAAATGCCAGTTTGGGGCCAAAATAATTCAGTTGTCAGACATTTGAGTTTGTGACTAAATAAATAAGTTTCCACAGAAAAGCAGACACTTTTCATGAAATTTCATTTTATGAAAAACCCAATTTTCTGTCAAAAATTGTGTTTGTTTTAAAATATTTTGACCACCCTTCCCCCCAAAAGTAGATTTTTGCATAATGATATCAATAATTAGACAGTCATTAGACAAGCTGGTTGAAAAACAAAATTTCCATCCCATGGGAAATTCTGAGCCTTGAAATTTGTTTTCAACCCGAATGAGGACAAAAAGTAAAAAATCTCCGAATTTTTCGTGAAATGGAACTGCTGAAATATTTTGTTTTAACCTTGTCGAAATGTTTCATTTAAACAAAATTTTTGACCAGCTCTAGTCATTACAGTTGCTTCAGATTCACACCAGTGTAAAGGAAACCAAAATATCACTCAAAATATGTTTTGTGTCTCTTTAAATGTGTATATAAGCAAGCAGCACCTGCCAATACGAAAGACTCTGCCCTCTGAATTCTATTCCCACCTACAAACATGAGCAAAAATGCCCTGAAGTGTCTATCACCAGATAATTTCAGAACTAGTTAAATATCAAAAATATATCTACTCAATCATCTCTTTAGTGGAGCTCACCCAGTGCCTTTACAAAACTGGAGATGACAAATTAATTAATAAGGGTCTCATTTTGGAACAAATCTACACATGGAATTCCAATGAGCTTTCTACACATGGTGCAGCTGCAGAATTTAGGCCTAACATTGGCAATTATCTAACATGCCTATTGACACTTCTCCAAGGCATGAAGGAATAGGGGTAGGATCACAGGACAAGTTAGCTTGCTCCAATTTTTACCTCTTTAATCCTAACAGCACTGTACAATTTAGGATCAAGCATGCAGTTCTTATCTGTCCATATAATCCTGATCAAGAGAGATGTTTGATGAAAAGGACTAATATTTCAACTTGTTTAATTTACCTGTCAAAAATCATTGAAAAGAAAAACTTTTTGAAACCATATTTTTCTATCCGGGAGGGGGGAACCCATATCTTATTGACCAGTAAGTAGGGTTATGTTAAAGTTTGGACTTTGATGAAAATAAGAGTAATTTTCATATTTATACAGTGTTTTTGCCCTAAAGGAAAACTTAGATTGTAAGCTTATTGAGGATATAGACCATCTTTTCATTTTGTGTTTGTACACTGCTGAGCAAAATGGAATCCTGGTCCATGACCAGGGCTTCCAGATGCTACTGCAATACAAATAATAATAATAGTAAAAGATACAAAGCTCTTTATAAAGTTCGGTATGTACATACAACAGAATTGAAATGCAGTTATTTTTGAGGTAGAACATTCCACAAACAAGAGAAAAGGGAAAGCACTAACCAGCACATAATTACAATTATCTTACATATCACCTCTGAATTTGGCCCGCTGAGTCCAAAGAAGTCTGAGGTGGTGTAATACATATGCCAAGAGGCCAAAAAAGAGAAGAGTAGCAAGAAACACAATCAACAAGAAGTCACAAAAACGTGTACCTGACAGTACTTTAACTTATGCCTCCTTATGTCTTCTTGGCATACAAACAACACCAACTTGACTTCCTTACACATCAATAAATAGATGTGAGTAGGTCAAATGCACTCTGAATGTAGAGATTTGATGATATTACACCCCAAAAAATCCTACTTTAAAAAAACATTACGTTTGTAAAGTCAAGCACTCAAAAGTTAGAAAATGTCAGTATTAAACAGCCTTGTGTATATATATTGTGCTGCAGTTTTAATTCCACGATCACATCTATTTTTTCACAAGACCTCTGCCTTATTCAGTGCACATGATGAATTACAGAATCATAGGGTTAGGAGGGACCGCAAGGGTCATCTAGTCTTGGATGAAACAGGGTTGTGGATTGAAGGAGACTTTTGTTAGTAGGACCCCTGCCTCATTTGTGGCAGAAGCTGGAAGGTGTGTAGTGAATGAGGCAGGGCATTGCAGAAAGAGAAAGGATGGTGTCAGAGTTAAGATAATTGAATGCTGCCCTAGAAAACTGGATTCTATCCCTGCTTCTGTCACAGAGAGTTCCCACATGATGTTACTCTAGTCACTTAAACCAAACTTTTCATAGGTGATCACTAATTGTGTTCTCATTTTCTGGGTGCCTGACTTCATACCTGGGATCTCATTTTCAGAAGTGCTGAGCACTGACAGCTGCAACTGAAGTAAATGGGAGAAGTGCTTTGAATTTATAGAGTGAAATATAATGCTAGTTTTGACCTTAATCTCTCTGATTCAGTTCCCTGTGTACAAAAAAATAATACCCACTCATCTCATAAGCATGTTGTGAAGATAAATTCATTAATATTTGTGAAGCACTCAGATACTGTAGTGATGAGCATCACAAAAAAGCCTATGATGAAATTAATGTTTGTCTTTGGAGCAGGATTTTAATAGTATGCAGTAAATAAAGCATGGGGGGCACACATTGCTCAATGAGAATAAAACAAAATTAGCTGTTACCACTCAAGAAAGATCTTGGAGTCATCGTGGATACTCTGAAAACATAATTCTCTGAAAACATCAACTCAATGTGCAGCAGCGGTCAAAAAAGCTAACAATGTTAGGAACCTTTAGGAAAAGGATAGGTAAGACAGAAACTATTATAATGCTACTATACAAATCCATGGTACTCCCATACCTAGAATATGTGCAGTTTTGGTCACCCTCAAAAAAGATATATTAGATATATTGGAAAAAGTACAGAGAAGGACAACAAAAATGATTAGGGGGATGGAACAGTTTCCACGTAAGGAGAGATTAAAAAGACTAGGACTGGTCAGTTTGGAAAAGTGATGACTAAGGTGAGGAGAGATATGATAGAGGTATATAAAATCATGAATTGTGTAGAGAGTGAATTAGTGAACTAGGAATAGGGTGACCAGATGTCCTGATTTTATAGGGACTGTCCTGATATTTGGGGCTCTGTCTTATACAGGTGCCTATTTCACCCCACCTCCTGTCCCAATTTTTCACCCTTGATAGTTGGTCACCCTAATTAGGAAGTCTTATTTACCCCTTCACATAACACAAGAACCAGGGTCACCTGATGAAAATAATGGGCAGCAGGTTTAAAACAAACAAAAGGAAGTACTTTACATAACACACAGTCCTTAGGAGTTGCCTAGAGGGGACTCATTGAATGTTCACCTCTGTGCAGATACAACTATGGATTTGCAATGAAAAGCCTCCTGAGCTTTTCCTTGTGGAGAGCAGCTCCATTAGCCCCACTCCTTTTCAGTAGGTAGTACAAGGAAGCACTCTCTTTCCAACAGAGGAAGTATGTTAGCACAATTTCATCTATTTTACTGTGTAGTAGCATTGACCCATTTTGACTGCAAATAAGTATAATATAGCTTCCTGTATTATTTCCAGGTGAAATGCTCTAAAATGCATTTTCTTGCAGCATTTTGAAAGCATGAGTGTTTCAATTTACAGATAACCATAGACTAAAATTGTGCAATTTTACAATAGAAACAGTGGGCTAGTCTTTCTATTCTAGTTACATTCTGCTGAGTGCACCTCCCATATTCTGGGCCTGAGCATTGGTCCTAAGCTAAGGATTTAAATAGGGCTGCAACAACTGCTTAAGGGTGGGGGTCTTTCCATATCTGAGAATAGTCAGATAACATAACCTGGCCACTAGAGCTGGTCAAAAAAATTCTGTTGAAACTTTTGATGTGAAATTGTTTTGAGTAAATGATTTTTTTTTCTGTGAAAAGCATCTGCTATTCTCAGAAAAATGTTGTTTTTTGATGAAAACCCAAATACCTAGAAAACCAAAGACTTTGATATATCCTGCCATGGTGCCTTATGGAAATTGTAGTTCAGTTTACTCATGTCCCCTTTCTCCTCTATGATGCACCTCAGCCAGGGACTCCCATAATGCAACTGTCTCTCTTAACCATGAAGGGAGATTGTGGCACATCAAGAAAGGTGTAGTCTGATGAAGGGCCTGGTTTATAGAGGAGAATGGGAACAAAAGGCACTCTGGCAATATTTCTGAATCAAAATATTTGGGGATTTGATTTTTGATGAAACATTGTAATAATGTTTTTCATTTTTATTGACTTTTCTGCAGAAAAAACGACCCCATTTTCTGACCATGTCTCTTGGGCACATCACTTCTTCTTGAATGCTGCCTACACTGATGCTACAATGGGGAAGGTGATGCAGAGACATTCCACTGGCCCTGCTCAGATCAAGGAATCCTCTTATACAAGATGGAATTTCCTAGGGAATGTTTCTGCTGAGTTTAGGGCCCTCTTAAACATCCAGAAGTGATCATGATGAATTGTAGCATCAAGCTACTGCAATAAGGGGAGCCAAGTGTTGTTGAACAGTCTATTAAAAGTTCAGAAGGTCAGTGTTTTGTAACCTTATTTTGTGTATGAATCTTTTGGGGGTAATGAGCTCTCACAGACTTGACTGTACCAGAGAGGAAAGAGAACAGGCGGGGGGTGGGTGGGTTTTACAAAATTCTGCCCGTAGGATAAAATTCTACTTTCAAATCAACCCATGAGACACGATCACTTACATTCAGTTCTGCCTATGTGCATGGAACTCACATTGACAGTCCATCTGGTATTTAAGGTGTCTAGAAAGAGCAGAATATCTGAACTGAGAACAGCTGGGCAGAATTTTAGCATAAGTAGGTTTGTTTTTACAAAATAAAGTGTAAGCCTAAATTAGCAAGCTTAACTAACTTTTACTTTGTTATGTTTTCCCCTTTGGCTCAGCAGAGCCCAGGCAGAGAGAAAATTGTAACTCAGACTGAAATGATAACATCTGCCTTCATTGTTTCTTTAATTGTATATTTTCAGCTTTCTATATTTCTCCCAATTTAAATTTATTGGAGTCTCCAATCTTCAAGAGGTGGATTTTAAGAAGATTTCCCCCACAACAGTGTCAAAAGAGGGAAGAAAAGCAAATGCATCTTATAAGCATTTTTTGACACAAAAGAGGGAAGCATTGAGTTGGCAACTTCCAAATGAAAGGTCCAAGTTTCCCCTTGACTGGGAATTCAAAAGGGCTTGATATAAATAAATATCTAATGGTGGATTTCCCAAGCAACAGGGAGATAATCTTTTATCATCCTTTGCAAGAAAACCTATTAATAGCATGAGCACCTTAAAAGATTGCTGTAATAGTGCAGTTAAGGTGAAGCTGACATTCACCCTCCCTATAAGGGAGATTGCTCTCTTTAAATATATCAGAGGGATAAATGCCAGGGAGGGAGAGGAATTATTTCAGCTCAGTACTAATGTGGACACAAGAACAAATGGATATAAACTGGCCGTCGGGAAGTTTAGGCTTGAAATTAGACGACAGTTTCTAACCATCAGAGGGGTGAAGTTCTGGAACAGCCTTCCGAGGGAAACAGTGGGGGCGAAAGACCTCTCTGGCTTTAAGATTAAGCTTGATAAGTTTATGGAGGGGATGGTTTGATGGGATAACGTGATTTTAGCCAATAGGTCAATAACGTGCCATCGCTGGTAATTAGTATCAATGGTCAATGAGGGTCTGGCTGGAGAATCTTGCCCGCATGCTCGGGGTTCTGCTGATCGCCATATTTGGGGTCGGGAAGGAATTTTCCTCCAGGGTAGATTGGCAGAGGCCCTGGAGGTTTTTCGCCTTCCTCCGCAGCATGGGGCAGGGGTCGCTTGCTGGAGGATTCTCTGCAACTTGAAGTCTTTAAATCATGATTTGGGGACTTCAACAGCTGAGTCAAGGGAGAGAATTATTCCAGGAGTAGGGGGGGTCAGCTTTTGTGGCCCACATCATGCGGGAGGTCAGAGTAGATGATCATAATGGTCCCTTCTGACCTTAAAGTCTATGAGTCTATGAGTCTATCATCTTGGAAAAAGCCACAATAAACAAACATTTCTTGGAGAAGCTCTGTGGGATTACACTGGAGGGTGGATAGCATTCATCCCGACAGAGGAGGGCATGGGGATACCCTAAAGCTCCTTCACAGCTGCTACTCTAGCTCCTAGACTAGAAGGGCTGTGACCCCTGAACACCCTGGCATATTTAGAACTGGTGTCATGCCTACTTCTGCCCCACCCAAGGAATATGGACTCTTCGGCACAGAACCCCAAAAGGTATTTAAGTTCCTAACTTCTACTGAAACAATGGGAGATAGATGCTTCATACCTTTGAGAATCTGGGTTTTCATGTTTATCTAGTCCACTGCTGCCCACTTCATTGTGCTGGTGAAATTTGGCAAGATCTACAATGTTGGGGACTTTCCATCGTTCCTACGTTACCAGGGGAACATCATGTTTGCTATTTATTCCATTTTTATTTCAGGTTACTTGAGCTGTGTGAATTTAGCATTACGATCTGTGTTTACAGTGTTTATTCCATAATTATAATGCTCTTTTAATGTAGGATATATAAAAGTGAGTAGATTCTCTCAAAGTGTTTCACTGAAACGTAATATCCTAAACAGAATCCATTTGTTGTGAAGGGAGTCTCGCAAGCTCTGCAGTCAGAATTGCATTTTACAAACACAGACAAAGCAAAGCAAAACCTCTTGTCTTTTTTCCAAGATGAGATGGGTATACTATGCCACAAGGGCGCATCCCCTCAGAACTTCAGGCAGTATCATACTAGCATGGATGAGTTATGATTAGATGTAATATTGAAGTGTCTAGGAGAAAAGTCTGTAGAAGAGGCAAAAAAATTTTAAAAAATTAAAGTTTAGTGTTCAGACCCTAAAATGGGGGCAAGGGAGACACCAATTCATGTATAAAAAACCAATTATCTTTGTTAATAGCCTGCACTCAGATCTTGGAGAAGCACCCTGTTTTAAATTCCTCAGCCTGCAGCATGTGCAAGTGCGTGAACAGTAGATCAAACATCTTTAAAAAAACAATTGTTTAAGAAGTTTTCTGGTTCATTTCCTGCTGTTATAGTCTCTGAAACTCAGTTGATTGGCACACATCCAGTTCAGTGGGATTTGTGCTACTTCCTCTCCTCCCCCTACCCCACACCCCTATACCTGGAAGGCAGTGTGTATTGGTGAAGAGACCCCTCCTATTTTGTAATAGTCAGTTTCATCCAGCACTTCTACATACCTTTACAAAGTGGTTAAACAGGTAAATTCACTAACACATAAAAGAACAAGATATAAGTCAACAAACAGAATGCTACGTGCAGAGCATCAAAACATACAGATTAAAGCACAAATAACCTTTTCTAGACTTCAAAAATGTTCTGCTTGTCATTTTAAAGCAAAAAACTATCTAGCATGAGCTTTGATCATCTGTAATAGATTCTTTCTGACTGGTTGTCAACCTGAACATTAAAATGGCTGGCTGAGAAAGCGCAGCAGCGGCTGTGGTAAAGAAAGATTAATCATTTGTTCCAACTAATGAAGACATCATCACTAGAGTAAATCAAACCAATCCAATATCATTACCCACTGATATTTTCTTTAGAAATCAAAATTATTTTGTCCATGCATGCAAAGTCCAGCATACAAATTAAGGTGTATCTGCTTCAACAGCAGTACTTAAATGATTTCTTACCCTCGCAGCTATAGCTCTGCAAATTTTATGATGAGATAAACAAAGATATAAAATGATGAGATAAAACAGAGATACATTCATGAATGCTAAGTTATTCAGATATTAAATTAATTACATAGTTAAAGAGTGATTGCTTCTTTTATCTTCTACCAAGTAAAAACCAGAAAAGAGATCAAGAAACACAGCTGGGCATTTATTAATTCTATTCTTTCCTCCACAATTAAACTTTAATCAGTTTCAGACAAGATTTGAGTTCTGTCCAATGCAGTTGACATACTTAAAACATTGATAAAACAATACATAATTTACCTGTAGTGGAATTTTTTGAGTAAAGGGATTTTTTCTCTGGCAGATAAATAGTTTGTAGCAAAGAAAGCAAAGATTTATATATGGGAATATTATCTGAAAATAGTTATAAAATACTCTCATACCTGGTTCTCTTTTCAGTTATGTTACTTATATGAAAAACCTTTTAAAAAAAGATTTTATCTAATCTGAATAGGAAAACAGTGTCAGAATTGTTGATCATTATGTCCTTATTGTGATTTTTTATAAATATTCCTTCAGCAAACATACATAGCTAATGTAAGATTTATACAAATCAGAAAACAAGAATTCATAGTAGAAAGTTTCATGCAAAAGTTTATAGAAGGAAAATATCTAAGATCATTTTTCAGAATGAGAAAATGTATAGGTAACATGTTGCAGCACAATTCCCATTCTTTCCCTCCCCTCTACCAAACAAAGAGCCGTCTGCTTAGACTGGGATATAGAGCGATCCATCTTTTTTCACCTGGTACTATAATGCAATCCAGAAAGGATCGGTAATCACATTGCTGCAAGATATCAATACCTGTCAGACTACAAAAAGCTACTGCTGCCTCAAACATCAAATTAGATCAATTGGCCATCTGGGGTGAACACATGGAAGAACACATAGAGAACAGTGACCAGCAATTAGATTCCCGAGGGCCTCAGCCAAAGAAAGGAAGCAGGGATGTAGGGAGCTCATCTTCAACTGTTCCAAATTATGCCACTATCAGCTTATAACCTTACTGAAACTTTAAACAATTAAATAAAAGATACCTACCCAAGAAGGCAGATATTCTCCCATGCCATGCGTCCTGGAGTAGACGACTGCAGCAAACCTACCACTGGATGTAGATAACAGATCAGATCAGGACATGAGGTTTCCCAGATTCAAGGTGAATGCAGCCTCTGTAACAGATAAAACAATGAAAATATGCTTCCCTGATCCAAGAGACAAAGATTTGTCAGATTTCTTGGGTGAAGGATACAAAGATTCTGAAAACTGTAGATCAAGCTACCATTGACCTAACAAAGAGCCTAGAGTAAAATCTTTGGGAGATGAGGAAAGAGTACTTCGCAGAATGAGGTCCACAGTTAAATTATAATGTAAACTTTAAAAGGGGGGAGGGGGCTTACAGAATCCTGACCCTACTGCTCAGGAACCCTGACCAGAGCTATTCAGGCTCCGTGCTTTTGGAGCAGCACACAGATCTTGAGAGCACAGGAATACCTAAGAAGTGGTGCAGAAGCCCCATCACTATCCTGAGTACAGAATCCGTGATTTCCCCTCCCTCCCCCACCCGATACAGATAGAAGCGAGGTCACCGGGGATGGAAGTTGAGAGGGAGGCAGAGCTTTCTAAGGTTCCCACATAGGGTCAAAGGTTTCCTTGGCTGAATGACTGCCAGATAAGCATGAAGCTGAGGAAGCCTCAGCCTAGCACCAGAGCTGGCTGACAGTTCAAAATTAGAGGTCCATCATTATCCTCCCTCCTTACGAGCAAGCAGATGGGGACAGCCAACTCCAAGTGTTGTTTCTGAAGGACTAACACTGACTCCACAAATCCCTGGACCCCTCTCTTTTCCCCTGTAGGTGGCTCCACAGAAGTCACCGCTGGCCCCAGAAAGCAATAGCTCTCCCATGGCCTCTATACAGGAATGTGGGATCAAGATCCAATGTGGATGAGGAGAAATGAACAATTACAAGAGCGTACTGCCCTTTTGTGGGCCTCCTATTGGTCCCCACTGCAGAATAGTCAAGCAGTTGCTCTGTGCCTCCTACCACACTGTCCAGAAGATTGCTAGGATAGCCACTGAACATTTTCGGTGAGGGAAGGGTGAGTTTAGAAGGGGAAATTACCCTAGTTTTTCCCACACCGATATACAAATTACTGCTCAAGGCAAGGCAAAAAAAAAAAAACCAGGAAGCTGTTAAAAAGAAAAGGAACCCTACATACACAAAACACCACACATTGCTCCTGTTTCTCCTCTCTTGCCAGTGTAAATCAAGAGCAACTCCTGCTGAGTCCAGGCAGGTACAAGGGTATGATAATAGGGTAACAAAGAGAAGAATCCCACCCCAATGTTTTTGTTTTTTCCCCTATATTCTTAATATTTTAACCAAAACTAACAAATGGACATTATCCCCCCCAAATAAAGGGCCACACAAAAGTTTTGATTCCAAAAAAAAAAAAAATTCTGGATCTACGCTCAACAACAAAAAGAACAGGAGTACTTGTGGCACCTTAGAGACTAACAAATTTATTAGAGCATAAGCTTTCGTGGGCTACAACCCACTTCTTCGGATGCATATGCATATGCATCCGAAGAAGTGGGTTGTAGCCCACGAAAGCTTATGCTCTAATAAATTTGTTAGTCTCTAAGGTGCCACAAGTACTCCTGTTCTTTTTGCGGATACAGACTAACACGGCTGCTACTCTGAAACCTCTCAACAACAAATCTGCCTTATTTGGAGACAGATAATATCTGTTTAGAAGTGCATGTGAGAGTATTGAAAATAGTGAAGTCCAACAAGATACCAGTTTGTATTCAGACTTTGGCAAATGATAAAAGAGATTTATGTCTAATTACTGCACCCTCACAGAGTCACGAACTAGAAACTGTTATTCAGTGGTAAAGCTTAATATGATGCAGCATATTTTCTGTCAAATGGGGATTCCCCCTCCCAGAGCCGGCTCCAGGCACCAGCCGACCAAGCACGTGCTTGGGGCGGCACCTTGTAAGGGGTGGCCAATCTTCGGGTGGCAGGGCAGCGCTTGGGGTTTTGTTTTTGTTTTTTTTTGGTTTGGCAGGGCGGCGCTCGGGGGGGGGAGGGTGTTTGTTTCGGCGGGGCAGGGCAGCACGGTGCTCAGGGGGGTTGTTACGGCGGTGCTTTGTTTTTTTTTGCTTGGGGCGGCAAAAAAGTTAGAGCCGGCCCTGCCCCCTCCCCACCCACCACACACACACACACACACACACACTTCGGTTAAACTTCATAGCTCCCTTTGGAATTGTTTGATTAACTTAATTTGTTTTATAGAGAGCTTGTGACTGGGTCTTAGTCAATAGAGTCCAGCTTTCCCTTTAATAAATAACTTCCTTTTTATAGTGCAATTAGGATACTGTGTGTTTTTGCTATGCACCTCAAGATTTAGTGTGAGAAATGGGAGAATTAAAAGTTCTTTGTCTTTCCCTCCCTAATGCAGAGATCTTGTAGACTCCAGCAATAGGGACTCTGATGCGGTTGTTGCATACACAGTATCCATTTGTTTTTGTATTATAATTTTTGTACTGATGCTTTATTGTACAGATGCTTTTTGTACCAATACTCAACCTCTTTCTGAAGCTTCTCAGCATCAAGCTAATTGGATATGAATGTACAAATCAATAAATGCATTTTTAAAATTAAAGATTCCAAAAAATTATGTGAATATTAATAGTAAACCACCACAAAATTCATAGAGATATTTACAATGTGCTGGAGCTCCTACCAAAACCAAATTTACAGTAGCTGGTGATAACTAAAAGCATAAATGTACTCAATACCTAAATATAATGCAGCATAAAACAAGGAGATGAATTTTTTCAAACCTTACCAACTAAATCGATAATCATTCTGATAGGTGTTTTTATTTCTTTTCCTATATAAAACATGTCTGACGGAGATAATGATGTATACACACTTTGCAACTACTGGAACAGTTACTTTTAAAGCAAAATCATAATACAAGACTTTTCAACTGAAGAAGAAAAAGGCATACACCTATGTGTCCACAAGCCCAACAAAAGCTAGAGAAAAGTGATGAGCCTTGCACCATGCCCTAAAAATCAGCATGCCTGGATGCTGGCATACTAGATGGAAGAAACAAATTCCAGACTAAAAGGTCCTTCACTACAATGTCCAGCCCCACATTTCCCCTGTGTTAAAATCTGTAGACTGTAATCTTCATTCCCCTGGAAAATCTCAACTGTCAAAGCACTTGTGTTAAGGTTTACATTGGAACTGTCCCACAGCCATATTGAAATTAATTAATTTCTCTTCTCCTGTTTAGAAATATTTCAACCAAATCAGGAAGCAGGAACATTATCATGTGACTCAGGTGACCAACCACACATCACAAACAGCAAATAGAGACATTGTCAAACTGACTAGCTCTTGAAAAAGCCTAGGGTGAAATACAGTTGTATAAAAGTGCTTGAACAGTTTTGAACAACCGACAAAATTCATATTAATCTATGTGTAGACCATTAATTTGCAGACAGAAAGATGGGCTACAATCTATGAATAAATTATTTGTTGTGAATAATTTTCATAATTTCATAGAAATGTAGGGCTGGAAGGGACTCAGGAGATCATCAAATCCAGCCCCCTACAATGAGGCAGGACCAAGTAAACATAGACATAAACATGTTCTCTAAAAGCCTCTAATGATGAGAATTCCACAACCTCCCTTGGAAGCCTATTCTAGAATTTAGCTCTCTTTATAGCTAGAAAGATTTTCCTAATATCTAACCTAAATCTCCCTTGCTGCAGATTAAGCCCATTATTTTTTGGCCTACCTTCCTTGATCTGGAGAACAATTGATCACCATCCTCTTTATAACTGGGACGCTGGGAGACCAGGTGCCAGCTCATGCCAAGGCCCCTAGGCCTCTACTGAATACAGACAAATACGTGTCTGGAACCCAGTCTGGCTCACCTGTTTGATAGTATTTGTAGAATAGATATTAGATTTATAAAAGTGTGTTTAAGGTGTAGACTTTATGAAATGCTTGTAAATTGCTCCATGCATTAATCTCATTTTTATCTGTATCCGATGTTCTAAGGTAATATTAAGGGTTTGCTCTGAAACCGCAAACCGCCACAGTCAGGAGAGAAGCATTACCAAGTGTAAAATACTAGTTTACCACAGGAGCTGTTATCTCCTGCCCAACAAAAGAAGGTCCATAGACACCAGACAAACCGTTGTGGAACTGCAGAGGTCAAAAGACTTCATTGATTGCCCTCCACACACCCCTGAAGAGGAGACATCCCTGGGAACTCATCCCATCAGCTCGAACTCTGGGGGATGGGAATAAAAATCCCTGACAGGAAGAAACTGGATGTCTGTGCTGCTTGGATTTTGAGAGGGCAAGATTTCTAAGGGTAGGTCTACACTTACCCGGTAGTTCAGCGGCGAGCGATCGAACTTCTGGGTTTGACTTATCGCGTCTTGTCTGGACGCGATAAGTCGAACCAGGAAGTGCTCGCCGTCGACTGCGGTACTCCAGCTAGACGAGAGGAGTACCGCGGAGTCGACGGGGGAGCCTGCCTGCCGCGTGTGGACCGAGGTAAGTTCAAACTAAGGTACTTCGAACTTCAGCTACGTTATTCACGTAGCTGAAGTTGCGTACCTTAGTTCGAATTAGGGGGTTAGTGTAGACCTGGCCTAAGGAAAAGCAAGAGATCCCCAGCTGCTTAACTTGGGTTAGCCCTAGAGATTCAATATTATCAACATTGCTGATCATTTACACACACACACACACACACACACACACACACACACACACACACACACACACACAGGAACTAAGAGTGCTGGGGATGCTGCTGCACCCCCCGACTTGAAGTGGTTTCCATCATATACAATGTTTACAGTTTGGTTCAATGGCTCTCAGCACTCCCACTATACAAATTGTTCCAGCATGCCTACACACAGCTCTGCTCCCAGAGCATGCACAGCCAAATTTTGCAGGCACAATTGAGACACCCAGTTTTGAACACTTGGCTCAGTAAAGAAGTTAAAGTCTTGAGAAAGTAACCCTGGAAGACAATCTTTCCATACCCAAATGGGATCACTCTGTAGCCCCTTGTTAACCTTCATTGTTACTGCATGAGGAGAAAAGTTCCACTGATTAAACATCCGAAAACTACAAGAAAAAAAAGTATACTGTACCAGAACACTCTGATATTACATAGCCTCATAAGTGCCATAATTGTATTTTTCTCACTGGTTGTTCTGGTGTATGCCTGCACTATGCATTCATAGCATTATCAGAAATTTGTGGATTCAGTGCATAACTTCTCATTTTATTCTGTTATCTTTTAAAATTTTCTTTTCAGAAATGCAGAAAGACAGATCTCGAAAGCCAAGGATGCCTGAGGAACAGATCTAGGATTTTGCAATATGGGGATGAGTTAGAAATGGAAGGAAGGTTTGCAATGCAGATTAGAAAGCACATTTTATTAGTATTCTAATTTGAATGCTAAGAGGAAAACCATGCTGCTTTGAACCAAACAACCAATTTTTGCCAAAAAGATTTTTAATAACCCTCAAAAAATCAGCTACAAATTATAATAACATTTCTGAAGAAAGAATTAAGAGAAGTATAATTTATTTGAAAATAAAGAGTTTTCAGGGAGCTTTTCAAGATAACCAAACTCAAAAGTCACCCTTTCCCTATTAATATAACTACCTTTTTGTGCATGCACCCTCCATCTGCACCAAGCACTCCTCAGGCACAGCTGAGAATCTGGCCTCCCCCCTCCCACACTCCCCATTTCTTTAGATGAACACTTGAATTCTATAGAAACAGATCTGGACAGCTGAATGCCCTGATACCATACCTGCCACTGGAAGCAGTGTAAATACAGGAAGCAAAACCCACAGGAAGTGAATATATTATGTTATACAATACAAAGCCTATTGTACCAAAGCTATATTTTGCCCTCAGTTTTCCAATACTGCTTCTCTCTCTCATGTTTTAGATTAAACCCTTCCATAACAGGGACTTTTCTTCAGTTGATGTCTTTATAACATTAGTCATTCTCTGGAGTGTAATAAATAAATAAATAAATAATCATGGGTTTCATGGGGGCAGAGTAAGACAGCTGCATAGGAAGGAAGAATGGGAAGAAACTGCATGAGGGGGCTGATCATGCAGGGAAGAGGCTGCAGGAGTGGGATACACAAAGGGGTTTGTGTTGGGGCTGGACTTACCATTAGTGCTATCTACAGTAGTTGTTAGGTCACTGCGCCCCAGCTTTTCCCCATCTCTACCATCTCTTGCCCTCAGCCATTCATGATCCGTGACAGACCCTCTTCTGGTAGGTAGTGACCAAGCCCTCCAGCCAGGTCAGCAGTTGAGTCCATGCTTTTCATGTGTCTTCAGCCCAACTCCAGGCACCTGTGGGCACTGCACCCTTGCCTCAAGGCTTACAATGTCTCTGTCTCCCCTTATCTCCATAGGGGGGAGGGAAGGAGCTTCTTCTTGCTTCATAAGATGGTGGTTAATAGAGGAGCCCAGGCCCTCCCATTCCACCAGGCTCCACCCAGGGCCCTGCAAGTAGCAGCAATAGTAAGCACCCAGCTGTGCTCCAAGGCTGTCTCTCAGGGCTACTTCCTACCATTTACTTTCCCAGTGCAGGGTGTGGTCAGTCTCACAAACAATCGAAGTGAAGCTTTCCTTAATCCTTAAAAACAAGCTAGTCTCTCCTCTGGAGTGGGGACCTAGGGTACCTGCCACTCATGGACCTCCGTGAGCAAGTACAGGCTCCCGCTATATCCTTATTCAGGAGTTCTCAGGATAGGTCCATCCCCCTGTCCTATCTGCTATTTCCCACCCTTAGTGAGGTGTCTGACTCTCTTTCAAACTCCTCCACCAGCTAGAGCAGCCTTTGCAGGTGGGGTGGGGCTACATGGGCCAAGAACTGCTTCTTAACCCCTTTTATCCCAGGGTGGGATTAATATACCCCATCACAGGGATGAATATGCAATATTCAAAGAAAAACACCATATATTTCTTTCAAAAAAGTGTTGACATAGCCCACGGGTGGAAGGATGAGGTTTTGGCAAATACAGAGTATTGCAAGTACAGAGTATCTACAAAAGGTGAGCCAAGTTGGTAAACAGAGTTCAGGCATTCTGGATTTTTCCAAACCCAACAACCACCAAACAAAATGCTCCTTTAAAGCATGATGAATGAGGCCATTCATTAAAGAGGAAGAGAATACCCTGTGCTAAGCTATAAAAACATTCCCAAATCCATTTATACACTTGCCAACATAGTCACCAGTTTTATTCTTGTTTGAAGTTCCTTGCCACACTTTGGTGCCAACTCAAAGCCTCTTCCTTATATTCCTTGTATGGTTCAAGAGTCCTAGAGCATGGTTTTCCAAACCCAATCAGAAAGAAGCTCAGAAAGAGTACTGCAACCTACCCCAAGGGAGGGCCTTCCAAGATCTTTGTGTGGAAAGGACACCTGCCACATGGAAAAAGAGCTTAGTTTTATTTCCTTCCCCTTGACCTCACACAAGGCTCAATATGGGTCCATGGACCCAACCAGAAAAAGAAGTAGGTGAGCTGGGCAGAAAGGGGATGAACATTACTCCCTCCCCAGTATTAGCACAGTAGAGGGCTGTATTTCATTTCCACAGCTACCCTCCATGAGAGGGAACTCTGTCTTCTCTCCCCTCCCCCCCCCCCCCCAACCCCTTTAAAGTGAAGGTAACTTCCAGGTAAACTTCCAGGTAGGGAAGCCATGGCAGCATAGTTTCAATGGAGCCACACTGCTAGGGAGAGGAGCCTGCCATGAAAACAGAACCAGAGCCAAACTTCTAATAGGTTCTATGTGGATCCTGAGGGATCAGTAGCATTTGTAAGTAGGCCCCACAACTGCTGAGAAAATTCACCCAGCAAACGTTACTGAGATATGCTCTTCTTTAGTCTCTACCCACAGGAAAACCCATCTTTTAAATGGGGCTGGAGAAATACCTGAACAGAGGGGGAAATGTATATTTGGAGAAGCACACTGTAACCATCTGCAAGGGGAAGCTTGATTTTTAATTCTTGTTAGCCCATTTAAACTTTGGACTCAGTGTTTGGTATTGAATAGTCTGTGCCGTGGTTTGGTTTTGGCAAGTCTAAAGGAAAACAGAAGTAATATTTCTTTTGCTTCTTATACCCCATTGGAGGTGAGAGCCTCCTTCCGCTACAGGATTCCCCCACTAAAAAAACCCACCCACATAGTTGGAGAAACACTTCTCTATAGCTGTTAGTAAGCCTCTCCATCCCCCCAAATTATCCCCTTCCTTCCAGGGGAAGGCAGTAATCTATGCCAAAATATCTATCTGGGATTAAGTGTACTGTGAATTTAGAAACTTCATCACAATGTCCTTAATTTCATTTTCTTCTGATTCCTGCAGTAACCCAATGTGGCTGGCAGGGCAGCTGGCTACAATGTGGTCAATCAGAAAAAAAAAGATACCACAAACAGCAATAAGAAATTCCAACATAGTTTTTGCAGCCCAGAAAAGTGCACTGAAAAGCTTGTGTGTAATTGAATCATGTTATGGTCATCGTACAAAGATACAATAAATGTGCCTCAAACCTTCTTAGTCTCCAACCTTCAGCACTTATATATTGAGGAGATAGTCACCTTTGAAATAGCTAAGATAGATAAATGGATGGATAAATAGCCATATAAAGAAGGAATTGTTCAGTTATGTTTTGTTTCACTAGTTTCTATGATATGTTACTAGCCTAGAGAGCAGGATTAACACTGTGGAGACTAAAATAGGATGTGAATGTTGCATTTTTCAGTGGAACTCAACCATGATGAGTTCCATGAGTTTGCACAAATCAGCATGATTTGCTTCCCTCAGCTAAAGGAAGTCTGTCTATCTCCTTAGCCCTTTTTTACTGAGGGCATTTCTTTTTCTCAGTTTATTCAGGAGCCAACCTCGATGTTTATAGATTCCCTCTGATAAAGTGAACATCCCTTGGCTTTCCTTTCAGCAAGTTTCAGTATTTTAGACTTGCCTATATTCTGTCAGCAAGGACTGCAATAGCAGCCTCTAGAGAATTGGATGATTATGACAGGATTTGATAGGAAGCGTGTAGGCAGGTTTGAACTCAGTGTTTTACATGCCAATTAGAGGATTGCTTCATATCTATACAATAAATATTCTTATGGCTTTTTCATTCAGGGCCTTAAAACTGATACTCTAACTTCATATCTTCCACTGTTAACAGGATGTCTGGTTGTTTTATGCTGCGCTGGATGGTAAATACTTACTTTCCTTTTTCCTTCACTGTACCATGTCTGAGAGACTAGCAAAACTGCTTTGCATCCTTTCAGAAAAATGGTTACAAGAGGGGACACTGCAGTCGCCCACATATAGCGTTAAGGTTACAGGACAGTGTGCTACCTCTTATTTCCTCTACTGGGGAAATAGTACAAGAGCAGCCAAATGGTGGTAGACTCTGGAAGTATTCTTTTGACTCTGAAAGTTTTCCCTCTCTCAGGTCTTTACATTTGGTGCATGATTGCAAGAGTTGTGTGCATACTTTTCAGCTCTCCCTCCATGCACCCAGAGAGCTCCAGGCAGGAGAATCTTGCTCCGCCAATCCAAATCACCTGAGTCCCTGTTGAACATTAGCAAGAAATATGACCACATATGGGGAGGAGGGAGGTTTGGAGGAAGAGAAGGAGAGAAAATGTACGAATCCCGTAGCCATACTGTAGTCAGCACAGGAGTACAAAGTCTGGGAGGGATGGAAGGACACGTGATCCTGATCCTCCTAGCATTGCATCTACAGGAGCAGCACTGCTGTATTCCTACTCAGTTCTGAGCTAGTTGGTCCTTCCCCGCGCTGAGCAGCCCCATACATGTGGAAGTATCCGTAGCTCACAAGATAGCCTGTGTTAATTCCACGTTTCCTTTCTCTTCGGTGGTGGACTCTCTTGGCCTCTCCAGGAAGCATATTCCCTCCTGCCCCTGCAAAGTTTCATTCTGTCTCTCGGCCCATTAGCTACTACTTCTTTCACTCCTGCTAGTACTGGTGCTCTCCTTTCCATACCAGCCCTAAGAAGAGGGGTAAGACACTCAGATACTATGCTGATGGGCAGCAGTATAAAATCTTAAAATACAGCCCCTCTGAGTAGTGACTGCTGAACAGGAAGGTGCAGTGCAACCTTGCATTTAGCATTATAGGAATTGTCATATTGGATCAGACCTAAGGTCCATCCTGTCCAGTCTCTGCCAGTGACCTACACCAGGTGCTTCAGAGAAAATGGTAAGAATCCTGCAGCAGGCAGAAGTGGAGCAATTCTACCCTCCATAATAGATCTTCTCCTAATCCTTTAAAGATAAAGATTGGCGTAAGTCCTGAAAAATGAGATTTAATATCACTTCCAAAATGGTGTGATAGCATAAACTATTATAACTCTGGATATTCTCATTATCCACACAAATAACCAATCCCTTTTAGAATCTAAGTTCTTGGCCTCAACAACATTCATCTGTAATGAGCTCTGTAGGTTCATGCTTTGATTTTATTCTGTATTCTCCTACCAGCAGTAGTAATAAAACTACAGTCACTTTATCATCTCGTTTCCTTTTAAAAAATGTTTGTTAGCATTATCTGGAAAACAATCCATAGTCATAACTTCATGATATAGGAAAAAGGGACCCTTAAGTAGAATGCCTCCCAAAATATGAGCAATTTAGCATCAGGATGATCTTACTACTCATTTCTCAAATCCTTCCCTTCATATTATCCTAGTCTTTTTTCCAATGGTATTTATTGAGCCATGCTATTGGCTTCTGTATTTGTAAGATTTGTTTATTTTTAAATGATTGTATTGGGCACCTTTGGCAATAAATATTTAATATACTATTTTATCACATAGATAATATATTCCATTTGTTTCCAATAAATTGTATTTTCTGTTAACATATTAATCTGATTAGATTTTTTAAAAAACTGCAAATAAGAATTAACCAAATTCCCTAGTTTAAAGAAATCTCTCTCTGTGTATATATATGGCAAAGAGCATTCATTGCTCATATGCAAAAGGCATTCTGTACCCTTGTCTGACCTGGATACCGAAAACTCTGTGCCTTGCTTCCAGATTTCACTTTCTCCAGTCTGTCATTTTCTCCAGACTCTTATTATCTGTGATATGAAATGCTGTGCACTGATAGATATTGGCAGGTCCTGATTAAAATTCATTTCACATAGCTTGCTGTTACTTCAAAGGAACAAAGGTCTTTTTTTCAAAGTCTTAAGAACTGAAAATCCAAGTTATCTTTGAGGTTTAAGCATGAAAACTGGGTCTTTGTTTGATAAGCAACATCTGATGTTTCCTCTCTTCTCAGCTCAACAACTGGCCACTATTGAGAATCTACAAAAACTGATTTTTGGTTTTGTCATCTCTGGGTGCTGCTGACAGCTAACAAACTGCTATTTGACAAGCAATACTTACCCTTATCCAATTCGTGAAACTGAGGGAAAAGAAAGGTACCATAGCCTCAGAGAGAGTTTATTTGCAGACTAGCTCAGTTTCTTTCATCTCATTTTAATGCACTTTCCTTCTTTGCCATTCATAGTATAGTACTTAAACACTACCCCTTCCACTCTTGCTCATCAGCTCCATGTGTACTTCCAATCACTCCCCATTCCCCCTGCCTGCCTAACAACAATTCCAAACCAATTCTGCATTGCGGGAGTCTGGCACTTAAATAAAAGTGGAAAATTGGTGAAACATTTGACAGTTGCAACTTGAGCTGACCTATTTAAAACTATCCAAGTTATGTTTTTCATACAAGATTATCTTTCTTTCATGTTTTTCCAGTAATGTCAAGCACCCCCTGTTCCCAGTGAGGTCAATGGGAGCTATAGGTAGCTCAGTACCACTGGGGAAAAAAATCACATCACTAAGTGTGGATTTAGCTACTTGGCCGTAGGCACTCAAGTTTGAAAATTTTGTCCCGAGTGACTTGCCTTAGATCACTCAATAATCCAGTGACAGAACCTGGATCTTCTGTCTGGCAGTCCTTACTCTAGCCCCCCAAAAGGTCCACCTTCATTTTTCAGGCCCCTAAGCAAAATGAGATATGTGGGGGGGCCCCAGCTAACTCCCTCCACTTATTTTGACTAGCCCTCTCCCAAACTCCTTGAACTCGACTACTGAGGGTCAGCATTCCATGTACTATTAGCAGCCAAGCTGAGAAGATCCCTTTTTAAAAATAAGTGTGCAGTTGTTTCCATGAACCCAAATCTGTATTTTTTGGCAAAAGACGGTTTCAAGGAGCTTCAGTCAGTTCTACTTTCATCAATAAAACTGAAGGGACTCCCAACCTGGTATAGAACACATGTAACTTTAAGGGGGGGGGGGGGACCAAAAAGAGAGAGAATTAGAAATAGCAAGAGAGAAAAAGAAAAAACGATTAGGGTGACTTTCTTATTCATGTTAATGTGTTGATGATGTTCAATTTGTAGTGTGCTTTTTAGCACTACAAAAGCGAGAAGATTCATTCCCTGAACCAAGCAACATACAACTGATGTAATGTTCTTCTAGGTCATTATATTTCCCTGGCAGACAGACAACTTTTAAAAATATGGTGATAAAAACATCCCATCACACAACAGTACATTTCTTTTTTAAAAAGGGATTTTCTCACCTTGTCTGCCAATAATACTAGCTGTTCGCATTCCATGTAGCACAGTTGAAGGAATTTGAGGGAGGGCTAGTCAAAATTTGCTGGAGGAGTTAGCTGGGAGCTAGACTCAAAATGGCAGACAAGCAGGGACATAATTTTTAAAAGTAGCCTAGAAACAGAAATTTGTCATTGAGAGATATGATCCATTCCCAATTCTCTACCGCCAGCTTCACAGTGTGTGCATAGACCATTTCTAGTCTGACAGCACTCTGAAGATGATGCTGATGTAAACAACAGCCTAAGTTGCAACTGTTTGTCTATCCTATGCATAGGTGGTAGCAAATACTACTGCCTGCCGTGAAGATTCTACCTTTGCTTTCACATATATTATGCAAAATGCAGCAGGCAGAAAATGTAATTGCTACATTAATCACTGAACTGGCATTGAGGGCCAACAGACCTCTCCATCTTAATTTCAATAATCCTATACCTACTGAGTATATAGCTGAATCAGTGTCTCTCTGTGTTTGTGTAACCCGGCAATGGTTTCAGAAGTCATGGCAGAAGTGGGTATATGCAATAACCCAGAATCACAGTCAGGAATGGAGAAACCATTAATGTTATTGTGATGCAATGGGAATAGAGTTCCACTTTGCCTACTCATGAAAAGAATTTGAAAATTCTGGCATCATTTTTACTGAAACCCACTATGTACATATCAAAGAACTGCCACAATGATCCACGGACCACTGGGGACTTCCTGAGTAGTACTCCTTTCTGTTAATATAGTCCTGAGCTTGTTTGAAGGCACAGGGTGGGGAGTGTTCAGAATGGGCACATGAATTCCATCAACAGCTCATGCACAGTTCAGAAAGCATAATTATTTAAATTACTTGATGATTTCAGGCAATCTGGCCACCTTGATCACATGTCCCTGCAACATACGATGCAATGCCATTCAGCACCCACCATAGACCTCTCAGCCCCAGACTGGTACCCAACTGACCCATCACACTTGGAGCCAGCCAGCTTCCATAGGGCAATCACCTTTCATTCTCTTTTCCACAGTGACGGGAGCTCTCATCCTCATGGTCTGGTACTGCTTCAGAGAGCAGTGCCAAGAACTGTGGGACAGAAGCACAGAGGGAAGTCCAACTATGACAGCAAAACTGCATCCTACACATCACAACTAGTGTGGAAATACTGCATCTCTGATGCTTAAAAATGATGTGATCCTACTGGTTCAGTTACCAACACTCCCATTCTCTAACAGCTCCAGAATCTGAAGAGAACTAAGGCCTGAAGCATTCCTGTCTCTACACATGAAAGTGTGGCAGGGAGTGGCACTGAATTGGACCACAGAAACAGTTGTGCATCCCTGCCCCCACTGCTACAATTGATTGAGCTATTTGTTACGAGTCACATTTGTTAACCCAAAGCAGGGCTAACTGTGTAACATTTCACAAATCAGTCCAGATTTTTTTTCAAATGTATTTGTTATTCATGTAGTTTGGATGAATGATTTTCAGCCTATAGATCATTCGAAAACTGTCCCTTTCAACTATTCAGTCATTATTTGTGACAGGTTAGCCCATTTGGATGACAAACATTAACTGTCACTTTGCTGTCTTTCCCTGTTCCAACAGCCCTGCCCCCTTTCTTTTGTCCTCATCCCTTTTTCAGGGTCTTCTAGTACCTTGAAGACAGCAGGGCCCTTGCCTTTTTGTAGAAGAGGAGACATCTTTCCCCCCACTCTTAGTTGCTGACTTCTTTAGAGCCAGATTTTCTGTTGAAGAAAACTGACTGGTGGTAAGCAATTGATTATGTAGGTAGCACAGGTTTAAAGGTTACCAGATCACACTGCTGACTAATATTTATGAGATTTAAATTAAAGTCTATTCTGATCATCAGTTGGGATAAGAGTAATTCACTGTAGTTTTGTTTTCTGCATTTTATTTGCCAGAGTAACCATATTAACATGGGTCAGTAGTTACACCACCTCCAATGTCTAGCAAATAAAACACCATCTAACTGCGTGACTTGCTTATTACCATCTGTCACTTGGAGCTCTTATTTGAACGTGGCTGCTGTCAGCTTCTTGAAGAGATACTTTTTTATAATTAGTTTTTTGAAATAGCATAAAAATAAGATTAAAGCAGGATTTTTGTTTTTGCATAATATGCAATATCATTTAATATAATGTATTAAATATAATATTAATTATATTAAATATAATATATTTAATGAGGCCAGACATTTTATGACCCAACCCAAACCATCTATGAACACAACTTTAAACAAAAGGTTGATCACTTAAGTTAGTTAGAATTCAGTGCAACAGTTTATGAAATGCTTGAAACTAAACAAATAAAATAAACAAACAGCACATACTTAAATTATGCTCACAGAATTATGGGGCTCTAAAAAAAAAAGCCACAATATCCAGCTAGAAGCCATACAAAAAAATCAGAGCTGTTTGACACTGTGGGGAAATATGAGTTTTGCATTTTAGAATTTCAAAACTTGTTGTCAACAGACAACTTATGTTACATTAGATTCCACTCATCACAGCATACCATAATTCTTCATGGCATGACCAAGTAAGATATATCCCTTTGTGCTGACACTACTTACTGTTTTTTGTCTCCTATAAATGATTTGTGGCTATGTTTTGAATTTTGGTATGGGAGCATTTCCAGAAGCTTATAAAAGAAGCAGTACATTCAGAAGAACAGACATTCTGGTATCTTAGGAAGCAGGAGAACCTAGAATGAGACAAAAGGTTATCCTTTGCATTTTCTCCTACTCCTTTTTGCCAAAATCCTTCTGCCTTCTCTTTGTATGCAAAGTCATCAAGTTGTCACTGGATCTGTTAATGCTGCTTGCTTCTGGCTATATGAGCATGTTAATGAGTATGCTAGCTGCAGCTCTGTAGTGGTGTGGCTGGAGCAGTGCCCCCAGTGGACCTTCCAGGAGTCCAGATGCAAGTGGCCGGGGGGGAAGAGTCTCTGCCTTTGGAGAGACCAGCTAATTGTCCCTTCAATCTTATTCCTCTTCTGGGCTGGGGTTGAGGGGGCTCAGCCGCAAAATGTTCTGTGACAAAACAAAACAAATGTAACTCAATACTGGGCCATCCCACAGTCTTCCAGGTGGGCAGGAGAAGGAAGGGGCATCCCTGCCCTTTCCTTTGGGCTTGGTTCCCCACCCAGAATCCGATTTGAGTGTTGCTTCATCCTTGGGGTCTGGCTGTTCCTCCCCTGTGGCAGCTTCTGGCTAGCAGGACTGTCTCCACAGCTCTGCAAGTGAAACTCCCGGCAGGCAGGCAGACACACAGAGCTCTATCCTCTTTCCTGGCCATTCAGCTCTGAACTGAGCCAGACTCTCCCTTTTTATTCCCCCTCCAGGCCTGGCATTGGCTGCAAGTATAGCAGGATGAGGCTAGCTGGGCCCAAAAACTCTTCTTAACCTCTTCTCTGCTGGTATGTGGCCCCTCTGCCTCATCACAAGCCCATATCTTGTAATTGAATCGGTTTTTACATTTTCTAATTCTGTATAATAAAGTACTTGTTAGACACATATTCCATTTTGTTATGATTCCATTAAGAATAAAAACAATTAAAATGGTGAGTAATACAGGAGTAACTGACATCTTCAGCTTGGTACCATAAGCTAATTAAAAGCTCAGCCCATTAGGAGATTTTATTCTTAATCATTTTCAAATATTGTAACCACTAAAGAACTCATCTTGACTTTCAGATCCCAGTTTGGGTTCTGTAGCCTGGCAGCTAGCAGAAACATCTTTTTACTCACCAACTAGGTATATCGGATGTGGAAAGCATTGGAAGACAACAAGGGAACCCCACATTGCCATTTTTTCAGTCACCTTTCAGAGTAAAATCTGTAGCCCAGTGGGCCAGGTTACCTCTATTATATTCACTGCTTGCATTATATTCTGCTTTATTATATTCAGCAGTAATGCAAGGAATGTACAGGCTTGTATCCTGTAAGACACTGGCTTCAGCATTTAGCATGAGGTTTGAGGCCTATGAACTTTGGCAGAGATAAATGTAGGGAACTCATAAGTTTTGGGGAACTGTAAGTAGTGTGTGTGTGTGTGTGTGTGTGTGTGTGTGTGTGTGTGTGTGTGTGTGTGTGTGTGTGTGTGTGTGTGTGTGTGTAAGGGGGGGAATTTTGTCCATAATGACATCATCTAACCACAGAACATGAACTGACACCAGCTTCTGGAAGGTTTTGGACGGAACATCTGACCACAAGAGTGCCATGGCAATGAATTGACGTATATGATAATGGGGTGAAATCATAAATACACTAACCTATAGAAGAAGAACACCTTAACATTGGAAAGGGGATGAAATACAAATAAGGAAGAGGGGAGAAACCCCTATTGAATATGCATTAGACATGGTAACGTCAGTGTAACATGTTATAAGAGTGGCATCCTAGGGCAGTAGGGGAGAGAGATGTAGCCCTTGGAAGGGGCCAGAATGATGGCCACTGGTGAAGATGAGGAAGGTGATGGTGATGAGGAAGATAATGGCTAACATGTTCAGATGTACTGTCTGTATTATCTCTATCTACCTTCTGAGTTAGAGTGTGTGTGACTTTGCTAAATGTATTAATAAATTATTGATTTGTAAATATAAAAGAGTTCCTATAGTGTGAGTGTTACACCTGTGCACATCGGAGTTCCCAACTATATAATACTTTTTATAGTACTGGGCCTGATCTTGGGGTGAGAACCTGTCAACCCTCAAAGCGATAAGTGGGAATTTTTATTCATAATCTATAGATCAGGCTACAGATCACACCTTAAAGTACATCTTTTCTCCCTAATATCAGTTATCAGTTTTTATACCTTGAATGAAGAAATGGATTAGCATTCATTTCACACTGGGTGGAACAAAGAATACTCAGACTTTTATTCTAAACTTTTCAATATCAAAAAATTGGCCCACAGCAAAAAAAATAAAAAGTCTTTTTTCAGATAACCAATTAATTTTGCTCCCCTTTCATTTTAATAGAAAAAAAATCATGGAAAAAAGCAGCAGTTTGTTGATTGAAATCCCATTACTATCTATGTTGGTCTATAATTAAATTAATATTTATGGAACTATTTTTATAATGTTCACAGAAGATTTCACCAACTAATTGACTGAAACCTACCCCCTCCCACACACAAAAACCCAGAGTCTTATCCCCAGCACTGACAAATAAGAGCAACAACTTTACCAACAGCACAAGACACATTATCAGTGTCATGATCTTTGACCTTTGATACTTTCAAGAGTTGTCCCTAGGGAAATCTTCTACTGGAATGTTAATCTGTTGCTTCTCTGACCTCCTACACATGTACCACATTATTATTACAATCCACATGCTTCTCTTTTCATGCTGTCATTTTGACAATGGAACCAATGGACAATTAATTTCTAGACTAGATAGCTGTAACAAAGGGTGTGTGTCTGTAAGTGAAATCGGATTGAAAGCGATATTTTTAAAATTAAAATAAAATTTCTTTTCTGCAACATGCACAGATTTCTAATTATATGCCATGCTAGGTAACAAGTGGGTGGAGAATATGTAACTATGGATCAGTGATGATTCATGATTGCAGTTCCTGCATTTCTTTCAAACATTTTCACAGCTTATCCTTGAAACACAAATTTGCCTCTGAACAGCGTCTAGGCAGATATATCACCTGAGTTTTCCTAGTCTTCATCATAGCTCTTTCATGTGCCAGATGTTTGTTTCATCCTAAGAATGATCACAAAGCTTATTAGGACTGCCTGTGTTTCAACGATGCTAAAACAGGGAGAAGGAAACGCTAACAACTCTCCAGCACCAAGGCTGTTAAAGTGGGAGTTGTTATCGCAGGTCAGAGGCTGTGACTACACTTGAGACTCCTTGCAGCTTGCACTGTTTGAATGCAATAGTGCAGTGCTTTCATTTTAGCCACCCTGATTCTGTTGCACACCATGCATTCGGTCTGCGAACAGTCATAGGTGCTGGAACTAGGGGTGTTAGTAGTGTTACCGCACACCCTAGCTTGAAGTAGTAATAACGACAAAAATGCATGGTTTCCGCCTTCAGCACTGCCTTTGTAAACATTGTTCCAGCACCGCTGCACACAGTACTCCCTGAAAGCCTGAGGAGTGTTGCCCTTGTTTCACAATGGATGACACAGTTCCTTGGAGCAGACACATGATACCTTTCATATACACTGTGCATGTGCCCCTTTCAAAAGAGGATGGAGAGAGCACATCCATAACCCTGTCTCCCTTCCTCAACAACTTGCACAATGGGTGGGGCGCACAGTAGGTGAAGCTGACTGCATCATTCTTAAGGCACCACTCCAGTGCACAACTGTTCCTCATTGGGCCTGCCTCAGGCAAAATCCCTCTTGGTATTTCCACTTTGACCATGAACTTCTGCAACAGCCATTACTCAGGGCAAGGCCTAAGCCAGCTATGTCAAAGGGGGCAATTTTGTGAAAGTATTTTTGAATTTTTTTTTTTTTTTAGTTTTTTTAAAAAGTTTGACAGACATTTTTGATTGAAAACGGGGTAAACATTTCATGAAAATGTTGTCAAACTTCCCCCTCCTCCCAATTTCCCCCATCCCAAAAATGTCAAGATTTGAAAAATTGTGCATGTCTAACTACACACAAGCTGGCCCAGGGAGAAATGTACTCCCTTATGATTTTTAGCCTGTTGTTAGGGCACTCACCTGGGATGCAGGGAACCCCAGTTCAACTTCCCTCTCTCCCTGCTGGGAACAAGGGATTTCAATATGGGTTTTCCACTTCTAAAGTGACTGCCCTAACCACAGGGCTATTCTGATCTCTCTCTTGTTGAAGCCATTCCATTGTATATTAATTAATTAAATATGCATTGGACCAGAAAGAGAATGATTTTATAATGCAGTGATGAGGATATTCACCTGAGATGTGGGAAAACCACATTCAATTTCTTTTCCTCATCTCAGGCAGAGAGAAGACTTGACCCAGGGTCTCCCACGTGTCAGGTTGGTACCCCAACCACTGAGCTAAAGGCAGGTCACAGCCTCCCCCTCTCTATCTGTTCAGTGTGGTGTAAAGCATGCTATGTGAAGACCTACCAGATTGGGCCCGGCAGGTAAGATAGGCAGGGGAATGCATAGTTTCACCTGATTTGAGGATCCATGTGAGATAGGGCACATAAAATGAGGCATTGTGCACATGCCCAGCAGCTGAAACTTAAGCACCTTTGGAGACTTTTACAACAAAAATTCAGGCACCAAGGGATTTTAAGTGCCTGCAAATTTAGGGATAAGTGGTTTTGAGGATCTCAATGGCACCTAAATACTCAATGGCACCTAAATACTAGACTTAGGAACCTAACTCCTACTTTAGACACCTAAGTCCTTTTGTGAATCTGGGCCTTAGTTTTTTATTTAAGAGTTGGTGTGGGTGGTAGACTTACTTTTTTGCTATTTTCCGTGAGTATTTGCTGCTCAAATACAGTTTTCAATAAACATGTTTTTATACATAATAAAATGATCGAGTGAAGCCATTCAATGTAATGAAATACTCCAACTCTGAGTTCCAGCCATACAATTTATGGTAAGCTTTTCAAATGTTTTTTGTTTATTTTTAAGGTTAAGGAAAAGTAGTCTCCAGGACTGGGTGAGAATATCACTTTTTAGCAACATCTATTTACATCTTTGAACTGCCTATTTAAAGTGAATCCTAAATTTAGAATATACTGAGAAAAGTTGCTTTGGAATTGTCATTACACAGGGAAAATTATGGGAATTAAGCTCATAACTTAATTTAAGATGTGGAACATCATTAAAATTAAAAATTCCTTTTAATGTATCTTTGTTCCAGAATAGAAAGAATCTAAAGTGATTTTTTTAGAAAAAAGTAAAATACCTTTTCATTCCTTTTTTAAGATCCCTAAGATGAAGGAAAAGGTTTCCTAAGGGACACAATGTATGAGTAAAGGGCACTCAGATGACTGAGTTCAAGTTACCTGGCTAGGGCAATAAAAGGTAGTTGCTGAAGTGTGACAAGAATGCCAGGCTCTTTTTGCACTTTTTGAAGAAACCTCAAATTAATTTATCTCAGTTACCCACATGGCTAACAGTAGGCTTTTTGAATGGCAAATTATTTAGGGCCAGATTTGTAAAAGTACTTAGGTTCTTAAAGAGGCAAGCAGGTGCTTCTGGAATTTTCAAAAGGCTCAAGCACCTTAGGCACTTTTGAAAATTGCTTTAGAGTGCTTTTTAATTGCCATCTTGTCTTGGAGCTCTGTAGCTCATTTTCAAGATGTTCAGCCAACTAAACAATTTGGGGTACTCACCTCTACCCAACAAATACATTCTACCCACTCACCCCTTCCTATAATTCTTCGGCTGTAATCCCACCACTGCTTCCCTGTGCCTCTCAAAAGTAAGCAGGCAGAATCCCTCATCAGGTGACAGAGCCCCCTGTTTCTCCTTTCATTGTTGATCACTGCTGTCTCTTTGTAATCACTGGCTGGCCAGCTCCTCACTCACCCTTTTTCTGCTTTCTTCTCCTTGGACTCCTGCTGCTGCTCTTGAGGTGGGGTGGAGCTCTGCACTGAGGCTGCTTAGACTTTTGGCAGCTAAAGTTCTTTGGTCCCAAGGGGAGTGGAAAGGTAGGTTGTGAGCATGTGCAGCTCTCATCACTGCTCTATACTTTCCATGGAGGGAGGAACTAGGGACTTGACCTCTACCTGCCCTGCCTGATCACTGTTGCCATCCCTGTGGGAGCAGCACTGGTAGTGGTGCAAAGGTGGGGAATTTAAAGGAAAATCCTAGAGCTGGGAAATTTTTTTTGACAAATAGTTTATTCACTGAAAAATGCAGTTTGAGGTTGACTGAAACTATTTGAGAATTCGGTGTATAGTTTCAACCAAAAGTTTTTTTAAAAAAAACAAAAACAAAATGTTTTGTTTTAATGAAATGTTTTGACTTCTTCATTTTGAAACAATGTTTCATTTTGAAGGTTAGCTGCAGCATGGGGCATGGGTCACTTGCAGGTTAAAATTAGTGTAAATGGTGCATTCTCTGTAACTTGAAGTCTTTAAACCAGTATTTGAGGACTTCAGTAACTCAGTCAGAGGGTATGGGTCTATTACAGGAGTGGGTGGATGAGGTTCTGTTGCCTGCAATGTGCAGGAGGTCAGACTAGCTGATCATGAATGTCTCTTCTGGCCTGAAAGTCTATGAGACTTAGTTTAAAAACAAGAAAGGGTAAAAAACAAAATGAAAACCCCAGAAAAAAATATATCATGCCAGAGGACTCATGCTTTCGGTACCAAAACATCCTTAGAATTTCTAAATATTATGGATGACAATTTCCTAACTCAAAAAGTGTCCATTATGGGGAAATTCTATATTAGACGTCATCTTGACAGATAAAGAAGAAGTGATCACAGAACAAAAAAGTAGTGGTAGCTTAGGTACAAAAGATCATGATGTGGTTACATTTGTAATGTGCAAACGGAATAAAGTCCAAACCAGTCATATATATATACACATACTTTGTGCACAAAGCTGAAAACAATTATGAGCCAAATCAGCTGGAAGGAAGAATTTAAACAGAAAAATGTGAATGCTAATTGAGAATAGTTTAAAAACTCTTTACCAGATGTCCAAAAAGTTACAATCACACGATCAAAGAGCAGGCGCACTGATTTAAACTGATCTGATTTAGAGGGGAACTGAAGGCAGCTATAACAAATTAAAAAACAATATATAACAAATGGAAGAAAAGGAAAGTCAATAGTAATGAATATAAATTAAAAACCAGGAATTGTGGAAAACTGATAAGGGAAACCAAAGGACATAAGGAGAAATCTATGACCAGCAGAGTTAAGGACAACAAAAAGGAGGGGGTTGTCTTTTTAAGAATCCTAACAATGGTATTAGTTCATTACTAGATGGAAATGGTAGAATTATTAACAATAATGCCAAAAAACCGAAAGTGTTCAATAAATATTTCTGTTGTGTATTTGGGGGAAAATTATATAGTCTCATCATATGATGGTGATAACACTCTATCCATTTGATCCTCCATCTCTGGAGGATGTTAAATAGAAGCTACTAAAGTTAAACATTTTTTGAATCAATAGGTCCAAATGACTTGCATTCAGGAGTTTTAAAAGAGCTGGTTGAGGGGCTCTCACTAGACTGTTAATGTTGATTTTCAATAAGTCTTTAAAAAACAGGGAAGTTCCAAGAGATTGGAAGAAAGATAATGTTGTGCCAATATTTAACAAGGGTACATGGGATTACCCGGGTAATTATAGTCCTGTCAGTCTGACATTGCTCCCCAGCAAGATAATGGAGGATTTATACAGGACTCTATTAATAAAGAATTAAAGGAGGATAATATAATTAGTGTTAATCAACATGGGTTTATGGAAAATAGATCCTGTCAAACTAACTTGATATTTTTTTGATGAGACTACAAGTTTGATTATGTTAATATTGTTGATGTAATTTACTTAGATTTCTGTAAGGCATTTGACTTGGTACCACATGACATTGATTAAAAAACAGGACAATACAAAATTAACACGGCACAAATTAATTGGATTAAAACCTGGCTAACTGATAGGTCTCAAAATGTAATTGTAAACAATGAACCATCAAGTGGGTGTGCGTCTAGTGTGGTCCTGCAGGGATCAGTTCTTGGCCCTACACTGTTTAACATTTTTATCAATGGTCTGGAAGAAAACAAAATCATCACTGAAAGTTTGCAGATAAAAAGATTAGCAGAAAGATAAATAATGAAGAGGACAGATCTTTGATACAAAGAGATCACGATCCCTTAGTAAGCTCAACATAAGCAAACAATGTGTGTTTTAATATGACTACATGTAAATGTGTACATCTAGGAACAAAGATGTAGGCCATAACCTACATACTTACAGGATGGGGGATTGTATCCTGAGAAGCAGTGACTCTGAAAAGGATTTGGGGTCATGGTGGATACTCAGCTGAACATGAGCTCCGAGAGCAATGCTGTGGCCAAAAGGACTAATATGATCCTTGATTGTACAAACAGGGAAATCTCAAATAATAGTAGAAAGTTATTTTACCTCTGTATTTGGCCCTGGTGCAACCACTGCACTGTGTCCATTTCTGGTGTACACAATTCAAGAAGGATATTGATAAATTGGAGAGTGTTCAGAGAATAACCACAAGAATAATTAAAGCATTAGAAAACATACTTTAAAGTGATAGATTGAGCTCCTTGAGTCTATTTAGCTTAACAAAGAGAAGGTTAAGGGGTCACTTGATGACAGTCTATAAGTACATACTTGGGGAACTAATATTTGATAATTGGCTCTTCAGTCTAGCAGACAAAGGTATAACAAAATCCTTTGGCTGGAAGTTAAATCTAGACAAATTCAGACTGGAAATAAAATGTAAATTTTTAACAGTGAAGGTAATTAACAATTAGAACAATTTACTAAGAGTCATGGTGGATTCTCTATCACTGGCTCTTTTTTTTTTCCTTTTAAAAATGTGCTCTAATTCAAAAGGAATTATTGTGGGGAAGTTCTATGACCTGTGTTAGACAGGGGGTCACACTAGATCACAATGGTCCCTTCTGGCCTTAGAACCTATGAAATGTTTGATCCAAAATTATTTATTTTTGGCAAGAAAAATGAAAATATTTCTGCTTTGGGTCCATTAGAAAGGAAAACTTTTTGGGTGGCTGAAACCAAAAAATCAATTGTTTGCTCTGCTCTAGTGTAGACATAGCCCAAATCATCCAGTTTCTTGAGTTACAGGACACCTGATAGCAACATTCAGAATTATAGAGTTTGAAACGAAAGTGATCAGTCTCTCTTTTGCCCTCCTCCACCATCCATGTTGCATAATACAAGAGCAAAAAGTCACTTAATGAAGCAAGTGACTGATAAATTTAAAACAAGGAACTGTAACTTTGCACACTGTAATTAAACCTATTTAATTCATTAGCACAAGAGGGCATACTCATTTTTTAAAGGACTGTATAATTTCATGACCATTTGTTATATGTAGTAAGAGAGTAATCGAACTGCATGATTCAGCGTATGTACTGATCATGGACTGTCATCAAGAAGGAATTTTACACTTCTCGTACAGCACTGCACAATTACGTAGTGCATTATAAGTAATTCTTCTGATTGAAAACATAAGGAATTGGTCACAGACTTGAAGGACCCATGTATTGCAGACCCATGTTTTGGGGATTTAGGATACATTTTGCTTTAAAATTAAATATTTTTTTTAAAATAACACTCTAAACACTGTAGAGATGGGAAAAGCTCCACCACACACATACACATAGCCTCAGAAGTGGGGAGCTTTTGTCTGGGCAAGCAGGGGAAAGAAAACCCATGGTTCCTTAACGCATTGCACCACTCCTCCTCGTAGGCACTCAGTTTCCCAGAAGCACTATTCTGCACCAGGAAGAAAAAGTTCCCCCTTCCTCCCCTTGTGATAAGAACAGGACCAGGTTTGGGGGCTTTGATGTGGCTATCACGTTGGTCACCTTTCTGGGGATAGGAAGGAATTTATCCCTTATTGCCAGACTGGCCTGGGTGGGGTGGGGTTTTTCACCAGGGACCCAATGGGTAGTTGTAAAATTCATTTTGTCACAATTTGGCAGGTGCACATGGCAGTAATCAATCAGTAGGGATTCTGGTTCCCCAGTAAACCGGAACTGGAAGCGAATTAGGAGAAGGCATGTTGTAAAGTAGGTGGGGAATGGCATAGGGGCTCCTAATGTCTGATACAGTGAAGAGACAACCCCTCTACCCACCCCCTTACTCCTCATACAAGGGGAAGGCAGGGGAGTCCCAGCAACAGTGCAGTTACCAGGTTTATGGGGTGGGGACCTGACAGCAGCCCCCTACCAAGTGGAATGGATTACAAAGGATGGATGACTTGCCCTGGACTAGTTATTGCTGGATAGTTCCCAGATGTGTTTCTTAATAAAGTTGTGGCCTTGTTAAACCACATTCCTGGTGTCTTGTCTTTTTTCATGCTGCGTCTGGGACAATGACAACCACTCTTATTTCTGTTCAGACAAACCATATTTCCATTTAATTACTAGGATGTTTACCAGTTACAGTATATACCAGACTTTAAACAAGATGAAAAGGAATGGAAAAATAGCCAGCCTCTTTGGAAAGCTCAACATTTCAAGCTAACTGTGCCAATTTCCAGACCAACTATTTAATATTTGTTCCCTGGTCTGCTTCACATCATTTCAGAACTTTGGTTGCTGTAATAGCACTATGCAGCTTTTACATTCACACTGTGCACACTCTGTTCCTTATGAGAACTGGCATTTTATTTTTGTCCATGAAAAAGGTTATTGTATAATTGTTGAATTATAGGAATAGTTAAGAAAAATTCAAGTCTTTTCCCAGCACAGATGGTAAGGTCTCACAATTGATTAAAATATATTATCTATAAAAAGCGGCATGTCATTAAAAATTATGCCTCAGAACATGTGAAAGGTTTATTCTTTTGTAATTATTTATATTTGCAAAATAGTATTTATTAAATATCTATAAGAGATGACATTTCACAATGTGAATGCCTTTTGTACTTTAAAAAAATTTTCTATTTCATATATACTTGCAGGCAGGACTTTCTTTCTTTAATATATTTTGCTCATCTAGTATATGGAAAGTTTATTTCCTTTTCCAAGTGAGCACTTTCTTTTAATTGAAAAGCTCAAATGAAACTCTAGGTACTAATGGTTATAGAGACAAATATGCTGGAATCAAAGTACATATAAAGCGCATTTCAAAGTAAAGCTTCTGGTTTGACATTGACAGTTCAAATGAAATACCAAAATTAATTCTGTGGTTTCAGTCTTAAAGTGTTGTTAACATACCTATCAGAAAATAAGCAGGGAAAATAAAGAAAAAACAAAAACAGAACCATAGTGTAAAAGGAGAAGAGAAAAAACATAGCAGTGACGTTTCTGAAAAATGGGAAAGGGAAACTGGTCAATCTTTGTGTCTGGGTGAAGGGTAGTTAAATGATGTATAACATTTGTTTATTATTACTTTTTATTATTTTTTTCCAAATTTAACAAACATACCAAAATACCAGATTCACCATAATTCACAAAGTAAATAAAGAGGGTTAGGCTAAAGGAAAGTGAGGAGAAGCAACATATCTATCTACAGACATTAGTTTCATTTCTAAACTATTTCAAGTCTATGTTCTCCCAAGTCCTGATCCAAAGCATTTAATGGGATTACTCACGTGCTTAAAATTAAGCATGTGCTTAACTGCTATGCTCTGTCAGGGCCTTAGACGTTAATCTTAGGGCATGGCTACACTTTCAGATGTAGAGTGCTGGGAGTTAAACAAGCCTTCAGAGACTGCAGCAGGGAAAACACTGCCGTGTGTTTACACTGTCAGATTCAAGCGCACTTACATGGCCACATTAGCAGCTCTTGCAACACCACAAAGAGCAGTGCATTGTGGTAGCTATCCCAGCGTTCAAGTGGCTGCAACGTGCATTTCAAAAGAGAGGGGCGGAGGGAGTGTGGGGGGAGAAAGAGTTGGTTTTTGGGGTGCTGAGAGTGTGTCAGTATGCTGTCTTTTAAGTTCAGACAGCAGCAGACTCCCCTTCCCCCCATCTCTCTCTCTCACACACTCACAGCAAGCAGCATTCCACAGTAATGGCTGCTTTGTCCCAGAGCAGATAAGCATGCGGGCTGTCAGAAACGGAGCTTTGAAAGGGGATATCCGCATTCTTACAGCCGAGTTCAAAACAATGACAAGAGGGGCCACTTGACTTCAGGGGATTATGGGATGTTTCCGGAGGCCGATCACAGTGCAGTAATGCAAACACCTCGTTCACACTGACGCCTGGGCGTTTCAGCCGGGGCGCAGCAAGCATTATGCTTCTCGTGGAGGTGGATTACCCGGAGCGCTCTAGCTGCAGAATCCAGGCGCTCTAAGTGCCTTGCCAATGTGGACGGGTCAAGAGTTAGGATGCCTGGGGCTGCTTTAATGCACTCTAACTTGCAAGTGTAGCCAAGCCCTTACTGCAAGTGACGTTAATGTGGAATTTTGCCACTTACGTCAATTGGAACAGTCTTTAGAAGTAGGAATTCTGTTCTTCCCCTAAATACAGCTTTGGAGGCAGGCAGACTCCCTACCCTATCCCAGAAACAGGATATATATATATATTATATTGTGATAGACCCAGGCCCGTTGGGTACAGCAGAGTAGTCCTGTTGGTATCCAGGAAGTGAAAGGACCTCCCCCCAGCCTAAGGGGAGGATCCACAGGTCTGTGATACCAAATAAATACGGGGGACAACTAATGAAAAAAACAGGAACGGGAGTGAGGTCATAGGGCTAAACAAAGGGAACCTGATGGGGACACCGAGCAGAGAACCCCGGATAGTGCCCACTGCTCCTCAAAGGCGTCAAGGGAGCCAGCGGACGCCGCCCAGAGGAACTCTGCCTGGATGCGTAAACGGACGGAGGAGCGGAAATAGGCCCCACAGTTGCAGGAAATCCCGTCGGCCAACCTCCTCTCCCTGAGTACAGCAGAGTAGTCCTATTTAGTACCGCCCGCCCACTGCTGAAAGCCCCTCCTCCAGCCTAAGCAGGGGCTACTAAACCCGGAACTCAACTGAGTTCGTGGGACAACAAAGGTAACAACAGGAACAGGTGTGTGGGTCAAAGGGCCAAAACTAAGGAACCAGAAGGGGACACCGAGCAGAGAACCCCGGACAGTGCCCACTGCTCCTCGAACACGTCGAGAGAGCCGGTGGACGCCGCCCAGAGGAACTCTGCCCTGATACGTGAATGGACGGAGGAGCGGAAATAGGCCCCACAGTCGCAGGAAATCCCGTCGCCCAACCTCCTCTCCCTGAGTACAGCAAAGTAGTAGAAGGCAGATATACTGGCCACTGGATAAGCAGTTTTCTGATCCCTGACTGACCAGAGCGGGATCTGATCCAGGTTAGGCTAATGAGTACACCTGACTCCAATTAACCTGCAAAGAGTCAGGTGAGGCTGTTACGCTAATGCGAACACCTGACTCTAATTAAGGCCCCTCTGAGATTGTAAAAGGGCTCACTCCAGTCAGGCCGGGGAAAGGAAAAGGGAGCCAGAGGAGAGGAAGTGCAGCTGAAGGGCTGGGTAATGAAGACACCCTCAAGCCACTGGAAGGGAGCCCTAAGGTAAGAGTAAAGAAGGTGTTAAGAGAGAGAAGCGGGAGAGCTATGGGGAAGTGGCCCAGGGAACTGTAGCAGCTCTGGCAGTGAAAGGTCGGCTGTCAACAGCTGCTGCCACTAGGGTGCCTGGGCCGGAACCTGGAGTAGAGGGTGGGCCCGAGTTCCCCCAAACCTTCCACTACAGAAACACCTCCTGGGAGGGGAAGACAGGCCCCTGTCAGGACAGGAGGCTAAACTGTTCTTCAATAAGCCCGTAGGGACAACAGAGACTGTGGGAAGTTCTCTCACCTACTTCCTTGCTGGCTTATGATGAAAAGGGCTCAGTAGACTGCAACCCTGGCCCTAGAGAGAGAAGGGCTACGTGGAGGGTCACAGTGAGCCTCTGAGGCTAGCATAAACTGCCTGGAAGCGCGGGACCCACAGGGACAAGGTCGGAGCTCTGCCGCTATATATATATATATATATATATATATATATATATATATATATATATATATATATATATATAATAAATGCTGTATTTTGAATTCTTGCTATAGTCAGTTGTTGGACTACTTGGTGTTAAGAAGAAATTTCTCCCGCTGACATATGTCACAACTGTCCATTATGTGGCTTTTACACCTTCCTCTCAAGCATCTGGCACAGGGCACTGTCAGAGACAGGATATCACACTATATGGACCAATGGGCTCTTCTGGTAGAGCAACACCTACATTCTGAAGAAATGAAGAAAATATCTGGAAGGCAATATTGGGTAAGTACATTATGAGGATGAGCCAGCTTCTTCAACCCCCCACCCCCAGCCTACAGCAACACCCAGAATATACACACACTCCAGTAACACCATTAACTGTATGAGATTCAAAAGGATAAAATTTCCCAACTTTTAAAAAACTCATGAGTTAGCCCTAGCACCTGGAATTATCTATGCAGCTACCTTCTGTACTACTATACACCCTCACCCCCACAGACCTGGTTGAACTACATCTTTCATGGTGCATCATGATGTAGTCTCACCAGGGAATCTAGCCTTATAGAGGACAATAGGAGCATGAGGCACCAGGGCAACATTTCCTAAACAAAATATTTCTATTTTCAACTGAAATATTTCAGTTTTTGATTTTTCATTCAAAAGTTGGATTCTTTTATAGAAAGTTTTCAGTGAAATCAATTTCATCTTGTTTTCGTCAAAGTTTTCCATGGAAAAAGGGCAATTTTTTTTTACTAGTTCTGATCTCCATCCCACTTCTCCACACAGAATAACTTTATTTTCTCAGTCCCCAGTGAATCTGGATCATCTACCTTTTTCTCTTTCTACTGAGTCCTTATCTACAAAGGGTTTTAAATATATTTAGTTAAACTGGTAGAAATCCCAATCTGGACACTCTTATTTCAGTTTAAGGATGGTTTATTTCAGTGTAAACTAAGCCAATTCCCAATAGGGTTAAGATACATAAAATTAGCCTGGTTTAAACCAAACTAATGTTTTGCACACATTTAACTAAACTGGTTTTAAATCACAACTTTAGTTAAAATGGTGCAACTTTCTTATGTAGATAAACCCTGTGTATGCCTTCCTTCAATCTCCCTAGGGAGACTAGTTTTGAGCAATGATCCTGCTGAGTGACAAGAGCACGATATTTTAGGGTGTATTAGCCCTGCTTCAGGCAGGCAGGGAGAAGATGGAAAAATAAACAGGTTCAGCTGCCCTGGGGATATCAGGGAGGCTCCATCAAATGTGCCCAGTTCAAGAAAGATATTTACATTTCACTCATTGAAGTTTTGCACAGGGAGGTGCCAAAACAAGTCAATGGGGTAGGGAGGGACAATAATCCTTCCTGAAGTACTGCAAACCACAATTTATTGGACCCAGCTGGGAAGAAAAGATTGCAAGAGACCAAAAAAAAAAAAAATCACATTCCTGCCCCTCACCAAATTACAATGACAAGAGCTTGCAGTAAAATGAAATCCTTGTTTCTTATGCCCAAACAATAAAGAGAGCACTATGTTGAGTGCTAATAATAATAATAATAATATTTAGCATTTATATCATGCTTTTCTTTGTACAAGTATTAGCTAATTGAGCTTCCCCAAATCCCAGTTATCAACCTCCCCCATTATCAACCCCTTTTTACAAACTGGGGAAACAGACAGTCCTCAACATACATGAGCAGGGCCAGATTTTTGAGACTATAGCTCCCATTTAGGCAGCAGTGGCCAAATTTTCAGTATACTGAGCTCTTTTGAAAATCTGTCCACAAATCTCACAATGAGAGCCGCTGGATGTTGAGGACTTTTGAAAATCTGGCCTTTATTTAGCTGCCTAAATGGGAGCTAAGCTTTTTTGAAAATGTGGCCCCATTGTGCGTGATGAGCACTTGAAAATCTGGTCCTTAGATCTTAATGGAAAATTCTGCCCTGATTTATACCCTGTTCAATCCTACTGAAGTCAATCAGGTTGCACAGGGTGCCAATTAGAACAGAATCTTGTACTAAGTGACTTGCTCGATGAATCAACAGGACAGACAGGTTTAAAATGCTAAGGTCCCAGCCTCATGCACAATCAGCTAGGCCATGCTGCCTCTCTAAAGGGCTATTATTTGTCTCCCTACTAGATTCCTCACAGAGATGTAAGAAAAATCTAGACTATCAAGAAATTATATTCAACAGAAGACTTAAATAATTTTTCCTCTCCCTTTGCTATATCCAGGTATCACTTCACTAACTCCGGCCAGCTTTCACACCCCTAGCCCCTTACCAACATATAAAAAATAATGTATTAAATCTCAGTTACTCCAGCACAGAGCAAGAATAATGAATGTAACTGCATGTTGTGTTGAAATGTCTTTTTAAAGTAAGATACCTTTCATCAGGCAAATGTACTGCATGGCTCTCTTGTGACTACTGCAGGCATGTTCTCTGGCTTCAGGAAATAGGATCTGTGTCATGTCAAAGAGTTTTATATCCTCCTAATGTAAACATTATATACATATATATATATAACCCTTCTGCGAGGTATAGTCAGAAGCAACAAGGGCCAGGTCAAAATCTAGGGATTCCTCTTAACAATACAAAACAGAATTGTAATGAGCCCCCACCCAGAAATCTGGGGAAATTAAACACTGCCTCTGGGCACCTCTAAGATGCAATACTTCCCCTCTCGCAAGCACTGAGTCTGTGTATAACAAAATAAAACTTTTATTACAAGGAAAAGAGAGACCAGCATTAATTTGGGAAAACATCACAACCAGAATTCAAAAGCATGTAACCATAAGTAAACACCCATCCCATAGTACATTGGGCGATGTCCTTTGCCTCAGTTTCCACTTGGACCTGGCAGTGTGAAAGTCCAACAAATGAAGGGCCCTCTAATATGCCAGTCCCCTTTCCCTCTGCTGCACCTCACTTACAGTGACTGTCCTTGCTCAGCGAAGACCCAGAGTTCAGGGGTGTGTTCTCATGGGCTCACCTCCCTCCCCTGAGAGGGGTAGGGAGTGTCGAGCAATGCCTCTGTAGCTGCCACTGCCTCTGCAACTAGCTCATTACAACTGTTGCTCTCTCTGCTGTCTCTGTCACCACTAGCCACTTGCTGCCACTGAGCTCCGCCACTGTTACCACCTGCAGCTCACTCCCACTTCTGTGATGCCCTATTTGAGTTTCCATGATATAGCCCATCTCTTAATGATTTCACTGGGTAGTGAGGAACCTCTCTGCTTCTGCCTCTTCATTGTCTTTCACTGCAACACTGTCCCCACACCAGGTCTAAGGTTTAGCCTCTAGCCCTGCTCATCAGTGACGTTAGCTCTAGTAACCACTTAACAGAAACAAGGACTCTCAATTGAGTCCAATCAGCTCTGTCTTTAAACACTGCAAGGGGAGGGTCAACTTGTGTCTAGGTGCATGTCTACACTTAAAACAATACAGCAGCATAGCTGCACCACTGTAATACTTCAGCGGAGACACTACCTACACTGCTGGAAGAGCTTCTCCCATCAGGATAGGTAATCTACCTCCCCAAGAGGTGGTAGCTAGGTCGATGAAAGAACTCTTCCATCAACTTAGCACTGTCCACACCGGGGGTTAGGTAGCATAGCTATGTCTCTCAGGGATGTGGATTCTTCACACCTCTGAAAGATATAACTACACCAATGTAAATTCCTGATGTAGACCAAGCCTAGGACTCTTTAGGCAGCATTCACACAATTAGGGCACGTCTTCACTACCTGCCGGATCGGCGGGTAGCAATCGGTCTATCGGGGATCGACTTACCGCGTCTAGTGAAGACGCGATAAAATCGATCCCTGATGGCTCTACCGTCGACTCCGGAAATCCACCGCGGCAAGAGGCGGTAGCGGAGTCGACGGCGGCGCGGCAGCGGTCGACTTGCCGCCGTCCTCACAGCCAGGTAAGTCGACCTAAAATACGCCACTTCAGCTACGCTATTCACGTAGCTGAAGTTGAGTATCTTAGGTCGACCCCCCGCTGTAGTGTAGACCTAGCCTTAGATAGGAACACCTGTCCCCACCCCTACTCATTTTCACTGTCATTTGGCATCCCTACCCCTTGCTTACCAAGTGAGGCTCAGTTAAGGGTGACCCCCTCAGTCAGGGCTTGCTAAGAGCACTTCTGCTGCCCTCTACTCATACAGTAAGAATACCAATATTTCATTACCCCTGCATTCAATACTAAAGTGAATTATAACCCAAAATCAGCCAAAAGTGATCACTTTGGCAAGGCAGCTCTGTCTGCTGAACACCTAGGCAGAGTAGGTGTGTCCACACAAATACAGTCTGCTCCTGAAATCTTTTCCCCCAGTTCATCACTAGATGTCAAGGGAGAGCTCATCCAGACTGCTAACATCTATATTAGATAGATAAAATGAGTTCTCAGTAGCAGCTGTTTGAGCTATTAAATGATCATTGCATCCAAGTGGATGATATTCTTCATGAACATTCTTCTGTATCAATAAAAAACTCTTCTTAAACATTTCAAAAGCACATATTCTTTCATTTGTGGGTTTAGGTTTTCTTCAAAGGGAACCATCTTATTACCTTCTTGAGTCAGAACCTTCTAAAAGTGACTCACAAAAGGAGTATTTGATAAAGATCTAAGAACATGGAAAAGCCTTTGATTCATAATGAAATAATTTAGAATCCTTCCTCCACACACAAATGTAAGACAATGTATCTTTTTAAAGAAATATAATCTATTTGGCATACAGCACCAGCATATAGGCCTTCTTTCTCATTTGCTGCTGAGATAAAACCATTGTAGTGAATTAATGTATTATTCCATTGTATATTTTAGGAAGGTGCTCAAAGTCCAATGATGATTAACATAATAAATATAATTCAACCTCTCTGTGTTGAAAAGAAGGGGAATACAATTGCAGATTTTCGTCTGACAACATGTTAGAGGGTTAAAACTGGGAGTGTTCCTACAATATGCAGAATTCAGTCATGTAATTTTAGTGAACTGGGAAAGAACACTCATACAGTATAGATTACATGCCATTTTTGTGTCAAAAAAGAAGAGACTTTTTAATTTTGTTTTTAGTTGGAGAGTAGACCAAAGAGCAGATATTGTTGCTTATTTTAATATATCATGGAAGATCAGTTAAAAAGGAGAAAGACCATTTAATAAAACTGCAGCCAGATTAAATACATACCTTAGACTTTATACAAGTAGTGCAGCACTATGCGCATGATGGTTAAAAAATGTGTGGCATAGTGGTCTAGATGATGATCCCTGCCATCCAGATATTCTATTATGGTATCAAACCAGTAGGACATTGACATGAAGAGCTATATGTTTTCTACCTCTGCCAGGTTTCCCATTCATACGCTATCCTCTTATCATGGAGTTCGGGGGTGCCAACCAGACCAATAAGAGGTTGTGTCACCACTTCCCCTGCAACCGTGGGTGCTTTACAGTGCTTTTGTAGTAGTAGGATACTGTAGCTCTCTGTCTGGGATGCTTACAGACAGCACCAAGCACGCAGGTCACACCCTGAGTGTCTGTGCTATGCAACTAGCCCTGGCTCACTCAGCAGCTCCAACCCCAGCAGCCTGTCTACAGCCTCATAGCCCCATTCTGGCTTCCACCAGCCGTGGTTACAACTTGGGTACAAGTGTGCAAGATAACCTGAGCACACTTCCAGTCCCAATTTTCCCCCAAACCATGTGTTCTGCAATATCCAGCCCTCTCCTGGACAGTTCAGAGAAATAATAAGGTTTGTTCCTTTAAAGAAACAAAAGCACTTCACAGCTTACTTAACTAGGGTACAGACGCCCTTCACTTTAAACACAGCACTGAGTTGGTTTATAGTAAAAATAAAACAAATTTATTAACAATAGAATATAGGTTAAGTGGTGCCAAGTAAAAGAAAGTAAAGATAGTTACAAGCAAATAAAAGTGAAAACAAGCATCTAAAAGTCTAAAACTTAATCTAGTGAGATACAGGTTTTGTTCAAGAAGGTTTCTCTCACCAGTCATTCTTCTTCCCAGCCATGGCTGACTTTCCCTCAGTCAGAACCTTCCACAGAAGTACAAGATGCTTGCTTTCCTCGTCTTCCTAAGGGAGAGATCTTTGTCTAAGCATGTTTCTCAGTTTCCAGAGACTTCAACTCCACTTTAGTTGAAGTACTCATATCTCTCAACTTGCAAGAGTTCTGGCTCTTGAGTGAGTCTAGTGATGGATTCCAAAGATGGCTCCTGTCTTTGATTGTATCTTCCAAAGTTCAATGACTGTGTTTCAAGAAGCAGGATGATCTCATGCTGTTCTTCTCTTCCTGTGGACTTTCCATCCCATTGTTGATTTCTATGTAAATGGTGCTTCCATTGTTTTTGGTCACATCTTCCTTAATATCATTGGAGACATGTAGATAGCAGCCTTCTCTTCTGTCTTGGAGGGAACCTGTTTCTCCCTGTTTGGCCATAAACTTTAAAGCATAATATCATTAAGTACTCATATTTCCTCATATATAAATACATACATTTCAAAATGATATTAATCACTAGTGTGTCATTAGCTTTCAGAAAAGATCTCTCTATACACTTTTATAATACAGTAATATTGTATACAATCAGTTGATTCAATTGATTATCACTTGAGGTTCAGCCCCCTCCCCCCCCAAATGTTTACAGACCAGTAAACCTTTCACTGTATTTGTTGAAAAGTAAAACTCAGACCAAGCTTTTCTCTGCTGCCAGAGCATAGATGCCACATGGTCTCCTCTCCCACTTGTTAGCTTGAAATCTTTGTTTACCTGATATGTAAATGCAGGACCAGCCCTAGACCAAATGGCGCCGCAGGCGAAGAGTGTCTTCAGCGCTTCCCCTCGATTTGTTAAATTTTTGAATACCTTATTTTTATTCCATTTGTAGCCCATTTCACGGCTTCAATGCATGATTTGCATGCTTCATTTATCCCTATTATATAAGAGGATACATTTGCACGCTAGAATCTGTAAACCTGTATTTATTCATGCCATATATAAGCAAATAAAAAAATCGCTTCCTCTAAGCTTATAGAAACTTTTTAATTTTAAGAATAACTGAAATGTACTAACATCAAAAAATTGAACTGTGCACCAACATTGGGTGGACCAGTATTAAATAGTGTTACAGTAGGTGACGTGGTGGCATGGTAGTCATGACTGGAGTACAGGTATGGAAGGGTATGTGCTGTTTAGGAATGACCGGAAAAAAGGTAAAGGTGGGGGTGTGGCATTGTATGTCAATAATGAGCTAAAATGTAAAGAAATAATAAGTGATGGAATGGATAAGACGGAGTCTGTCTGGGCAACAATTACACTGGGTAAAAGAACTACTAGAGCCTCCCCTGAGATACTGCTTGGGGTGTGCTATAGACCGCCGGGATCTAGCCTGGATGCGGACAGAGAACTATTTAATGTTTTTAAGGAAGTAAAAACTAATAAGAGCTGTGTGATCATGGGGGACTTTAACTTCCCAGACATAGATTGGGGAACAAATGCTAGTAACAATAATAGGGCTCAGATGTTTCTAGACGTGCTAGCAGATGAATTCCTTCATCAAGTAGTAGCTGAACCAACGAGGGGGGATGCCATTTTAGATTTGGTGCTGGTGAGTAGTGAGGACCTCGTTGAGGAAATGGTTGTAGGGGACAACCTTGGCTCGAGTGACCATGAGCTAATTTGGTTTAAACTAAATGGAAGGGTTAACAGAAATAAAACTATGACTGTGACTAAGGTTTACGATTTCAAAAAGGCCAACTTTAATAAATTAAGGCAACTACTTAGGGAAGTGGATTGGGCTAACATACTTAGAGAGCTAAAGGCAGATGAGGCCTGGGATTATTTCAAGCTGAAGTTGCACGAGCTGTCCGAGGCCTGTATCCCGAGAAAGGGGAAACGGTCAGTAGGCAGGGGAATTAGACCCAGCTGGATGAGCGGGCGTCTCAAAGGGGCGATTAAGAAAAAACAGAAAGCGTACAAAGAATGGAAGAGAGGAGAGATCGGCAAAGAAACCTACCTTATTGAGGTCAGAGCATGTAGGGATGCGGTGAGAAAGGCCAAAAGCCGTGTAGAGTTGGACCTCGCGAGGGGAATTAAATCCAATAGTAAGAGGTTTTATAGCCATATAAATAGGAAGAAAACAAAGAAAGAGGAAGTGGGGCCACTGAAGCTTGCAGATGGAGTGGAGATTAAAGACAATCTAAGCATGGCACAATATCTAAATGAATATTTTGCATCGGTGTTTAATAAGGCTAATGAAGGGCTTAGGAATAGAGGGAGCGGGACAGAGGGGAATAAAGGAGGGGCAATTGACATTAAAGTATCAGAGGTGGAAGCCAAACTTGACCAGCTAAATGGGACTAAATCGGGTGGACAGGATGATCTTCATCCTAGAGTATTGAAGGAGCTGGCGCGGGAAGTTGCAAGCCCCTTGGCTATAATTTTTAATGAATCTGTAAACTCGGGGGAGGTACCGATGGACTGGAAAATAGCTAATGTGGTTCCTATTTTCAAGAAGGGGATAAAAAGTGACCCGGGTAACTACAGGCCTGTTAGTTTAACTTCTGTAGTATGCAAGGTCTTGGAAAAAATTTTGAAGGAAAAAGTAGTTAAGGACCTTGAGGTGAATGGCAATTGGGACAAATTACAACATGGGTTTACGAAAGGAAGATCGTGCCAAACCAACTTGATCTCCTTTTTTGAGAAAGTAACAGACCTTCTAGATAAAGGAAATGCGGTGGATCTAATTTATCTGGATTTTAGTAAAGCGTTTGATACTGTGCCGCACGAGGAATTACTGGTTAAATTAGAAAAGATGGGGATCGATATGAAAATCCAGAGGTGTATAAAGAACTGGTTAAAGGGGAGACTGCAGCGGGTAGTACTGAAAGGGGAACTGTCGGGTTGGAGGGAGGTCACCAGTGGGGTTCCTCAAGGTTCGGTTTTGGGTCCGATTTTATTTAATCTATTCGTTACTGACCTCGGAACCGAATGTAGGAGTGGGCTGATAAAGTTTGCGGATGACACAAAGTTGGGAGGTATTGCCAATTCGGAGAAGGATCGGGATATTTTGCAGGGAGACTTGGATGACCTTGTAAATTGGAGTAACAATAATAGGATGAGATTTAATAGTGGGAAGTGTAAGGTGATGCATTTAGGGATGACTAACAAGAATTTTAGTTATAAGTTAGGGACGCATAGGTTGGAAGTGACGGAGGAGGAGAAGGACCTCGGAGTCCTGGTTGATCGCAGGATGACTATGAGTCGGCAATGTGACGTGGCTGTGAAAAAAGCTAATGCGATCTTGGGATGCGTTAGGCGAGGTATTTCTAGTAGGGACAGGGAGGTGCTGCTTCCGTTATACAAGGCGCTGGTGAGACCTCATTTGGAGTACTGTGTGCAGTTCTGGTCTCCTATGTTTAAAAAGGATGAACTCAAACTGGAACGGGTACAGAGAAGGGCCACTAGGATGATCCGAGGAATGGAAAACCTTTCCTATGAAAGGAGACTCGAGGAGCTCGGTTTGTTTAGCCTAACCAAAAGAAGGCTGAGGGGGGATATGATTGCTCTCTTTAAATATATCAAAGGGATTAATACCAAGGAGGGAGAGGAATTATTTCAGCTTAGTAGTAATGTGGATACGAGAACGAATGGATATAAACTGGCCGTGGGGAAGTTTAGGCTTGAAATTAGACGAAGGTTTCTAACCGTCAGAGGGGTAAAATTTTGGAACAGCCTTCCGAGGGAAACGGTGGGGGCAAAGGACCTCTCTGGCTTCAAGATTAGGCTTGATAAGTTTATGGAGGGAATGGTTTGATGGGATAATGTGATTTTAGTCAAATAGGCATTAACGGGCCATCACGGGTAAAATGAGGGTCCGGCTGTAGAATCTTGCCTGTATGCTCGGGGTTCTGCTGATCGCCATATTTGGGGTCGGGAAGGAATTTTCCTCCAGGGTAGATTGGCAGAGGCCCTGGAGGTTTTTCGCCTTCCTCCGCAGCATAGGGCAGGGGTCGCAGGCTGGAAGATTCTGTTGTGGGTGAGTCAGCTTTTGTGGCCTGCATCATGCGGGAGGTCAGACTAGATGACCATATTGGTCCCTTCTGACCTTAAAGTCTATGAGTCTATGAGTCTATGAGCCGTAGAATGTTAAACCCAGTCCGTTAGTTCCAAAAGTCACTTTTCTCACCCTTGCCCTCGTGAACTGAAGCACAGCGTCAGAGAGATCCAAAGACTGGCCAATGGCATTTTAAGCGACAAAATAGCAAGCGATGTCGGACTCTCATTGGTCATTGTCACTCAAAGATATTTTTTAATGAGCCTGAGCTTTGAAAAGCTGCACTCACCACTTGTGACTATGACCGGCAGCGTGATCAGAATCCTCAAAGCGATCCACACATTAGGAAAAGTGTCCTTCAGCTCTGCATCATGAATGAATTGGAGAACTTGGAGTGGAGAGTGCTTCCCATGTTGAAAAATGTGATGGATGTTGTACAATTCAACACAGAGGTCTTTATCATTGACATCTGAACATTCCCCATGTATCAGCGTCCGGTGAAAGTTCGTACAATCGTTCAAGAGTGTTTTCCTGTCTGCCACAGTTTACTAAGGTTATACAACTCCCCCACCCCAAATCTTTTTGTAGTGCTTCATTGTCTGAACCTTTCTTCAATGGACACTCAAGCAGTGTCAATGAGTGAGCAAAAACACTCCCTCTTGAATTTTTCTTCCGAGCTTCCCATCACCTCATCTCTGCCTTCATAATTAAACTGTCTCTTCTTCTAATGAATACAAGCTTCCTTGAAGACAGGCTCAACTCCTAAGTTTTCTGCCATTTCTTTGGCAGCAGTGACGGCAGAGTTTAGGATTGCTGGCCATAAAGCAGGATATGATGTATCGATTTGTGGTAATTTTTCTCACTGCTGTTTCTGTCATCATGCAAGACTGATTCTTCTTTATAGTTTCTCTGCTTTTCATATAAACCAGATTTTTCTTTGTCATTACTCTCCTTTACGCCGCATTTCCATTCCTTACCTTTAGCTAAATCTGCTAATTCCTTAGTAATAGAACTTCCATCATTTATGCATCACTCCTCAATTTCTTCTGCACTGGGACTATCGCTACTGCCTCAACCCCAGTCTATGTTGTTCTGTTTCAGATATTTTCCCATCAAATTTGCCCCTTGCTGCAAACTCAATTGCAATTGAGCATTTCACTTCCTATACTGCACTCCTGGAAGCTTCTTCGAGGCATCTTTTATTTTCTACAGGGAAAAACAGGCAGTACTGGGGAGAGCAAAAGTCTATGTTTCGCAGTCTTAGAAAGACATCAAACATTACATGTTAATCATGGCAAAAGAAGTAACAATATTCCTTTTATATTGTTGCATAGATAGGGGTTTGATAGCTATCTCTAGCGTCTCATTAAATATGTCCTTTATTAGTCACTACTTATACTCTTCAAGTCTTAAAACACAAGTACACTTTCACAATTACACAATAAAACAAGGTTCACAATATCGCAACTGGGCTTTCACTTCACTTCGGTTTGTTCTTATATCTCACTGTCTGGTGACACCATGCCCCTTATACACTCATGAGGGCATGGCTAACAGCATTCTAGGAGGTTTGAGGAAAATGTAGTTCTCAGAAAGTCTGGACTGTTCCACAAGATTCTACAAAGGTCCAGAACATTCTAAAAGGTTAGTGAAAAATGAATCTACATACTACCTGAAACATGTTTCTTCGTTTCTTCAAACATTCTATTTTCCCTTTTGCCACCATCAACATCATCCCGAGCCCAGTGCCCCCCAAGCCTGGATCACCTGCCCCTAAATCCAGCCCTGTGTAAATGTACCTTCATTGTCTCTGCCTGATAACTAGGTTGCTGGTCACAGAAGCAAACACATTCCTTTGTCTGTTTAACAACTCCCCTTGACATGCCTGGTTTAAACACACTTTAGACATAATTCTAGCATATATCCAAAACTCTTACTAACACCAAATACATATATCATGCTTCAATATTAATGATGATTGAGTTATTAGTTTTGAAAAGATACCTCACACAAGGCATATTTTGTACATATATTATTACAATAGTGTGTAGGATGGGAATACAGGCATGCTAACGGTCACACTTCCCTGTCACCCTCTTTCTCCTTTGTGTCCCTTCATTATAGTCTGTGTACAGCTGAGTCAATATTTTATTTGTTGAGTTTCACATTTTCTGCTTGTGAAATGTTCTGAGGCAAATCATAAAAAAACCTCAAATTTACTCACTTATTTTAAATTTGCCATATTTTTGCCAATATGAATAACTTGCAAGCAGCTCAACAGTTACACCTTGACATTTATGCTGTGTTTTTTTACTATAAATCAGGTAGTATTGTTGGTTTTCCTTGACAGGATGACATTGGTAATCTTCACAGCACAAATTTTGTATAGTGCAATTAAATTTTACTACTCAGAATATGCTTTCAGTGAATATTCGAGCACACCAAATTTTAAAGTGTTCTTGGCATGAATACACATATAGTACAAATGCTTCAGTGTTATAGAATGCAGGCATGAAGTTAAGTGAACACAGTCTAAACAAAGTTCATTTTGAATTGTCACAAATAACTGCAGATTGCTTTTCCTACTCTTTGTTCAGCTCTACTCCTGAATTGTCTCAATCCTCCTTTTGACCCTGCATCTTCTACATTTCCCTTCTAGTTCTGCATTGTGTTGACCTGCCACACTGGTTTATTCTATATGCAGTACCTGCAGTGTGATATTGATTAGAATAATTGATTATGGTAGATGTTGACTAGAATCCCAATGCTGTTCTCTGCTCCTAACCAGCACAGGGTGGAATAGCAAGGTAGTGGATGGGACAGCCAACTCTCAGATGGAAGAAAACTCAGGAGGGCTACACAGGATGGGACACAGCAGCTCTGCAGAGCCTGCTTCCCTCTGCATGCAGGAAGAGGTGGTACAGTGCAAAGGAAGTAAGGGGATACCTTACAACGCCACTAATCCCTTTGCTAACTCATGGCATGAGCCACAATCTGACCCTAAAGTTGTAGCCAAATATTGCATCACTTCTCCAGGGATTAAAAACTGAGCCTACTTAATATAATTACAAACCAAATGCTAAATTCTGCCCCAATTTATGCTCTGTGTGAGAGCAAAATTTAGACCAGGCATTTCAATGATGCAATAAGGGACAGCTGGCTCCCCTTCCTTTCCCTTAAAGTTTCCCTTCCCCACTCATTTCTATTCTGCTTCTGACTCCTCCCCCGCCCCATTTTGTTCTGCTTAAAAACAAGAGGAAAACAATCTCTTGATTCCACAGAGGGCCAATTTTCTAATTAACAAAAGGTTCCATTTCGGTTATGATGATGAAATTACTTTAATTTACTAGAAGCTCTTATACAGGACATGCCACCCAAGAGTCCCCAATTTCCCATTCAGAATTATCCTTGACCCTTTCAGTATGTTGTTCATTCTTCCATCATTACAGATTAGAGACTTTAAACAAATGAAATAGTATAGAATTGTATAACAGTTGTGTTCTGCATTAAAAGGTTTTAACATATACAGCTTCCCTTTCTGTTCCTCTACTTGTCAATTAAAAGACATCATGTCATGGCATCACTGCCCTAATCTATAGGTAGGGTACAGGATGCAGCATAGCTGCGTGCAGGAATCAAAGAGGAGCACATGAAGAAAATCCATCACTGGACAAAGAAGGTTTGTGATTCAGAACTGGTCCAAGGGCATTCTGACAGTACCTCAAAACCAATTGTGAAGTATCCTTCAGGTATTTCAAATGTCCACTTTCACAAAGGGGTTCATGAATTGCAAATAAATTTGTATTTTAATATTAAACCTGCGGTTCACCAGAAGTCAGAGTTCTGGCCAACAGAGGCCTTCTAGACTTACCAGACAAAATCTAGATTCCTGCTGCTTTTCACCTCATTAGACTCTCAGAGGGCTTGCACAGTTAGTTTAAATGTATATCAGGGTGGATATAGGGCTGTTCACTGTAGCTGACTTTTGAAAACCCAACCCTTTTTGTGAAGCAATGCTTTCAACAGTGTCTATTCATCATAAATCTGAAAAGGAAATAAAATGGAAAGATAAGAGAAACAGGGAAAGGGAAGAGGAAGGGGATAACAGAAAGATAACATTAAGAAGCCGAGACTGCTAGAGGAGGATAAGCAAAGGAGAGACAACAACCTGGAGAGAGCTGACACAGAGCACTGCTTCAAGATGCAGAGAGTTGGATCAAAAGAATGGAAAAGGGAGTAGCTAAACATGTAGGACAGGGAGGGGAGGAAGGACAGAAAGAGAAGAGGCGATAATTAATATTTAATGCTTTTTTTAGCAATAGATCTCAAAATGGTTTATAAAAAGAGGCAAACATCATTATCAAACTCAGAATCCAAGACAGGAGATTTAATAACATGATAGGGGAGAAAAGTAAGTAGATAAGGATGGAAGGAGAATGAAAGAAAAAGGAAGAGAAGTGGACAATAGGAACAGAATGAGGGAAAAAAGAAAAGTGGGGAGCAAAAAAGGAGCAAGAAGAAGAAAAGTGTAAAGAAGAGAAGCAGAAGGGGAAAAGGGAAAGATGTGAACTGTATGCCATGGAGGAGGGGGGAGAAAAAAGAGTCTTTGTGAAGTTTTACATTAATTAACCACTCCCTGCCAGCTTCTGGCCAAATTTTAGTTCCCGACACAATGTTCCTTCAAAAAAGAGATCTTCATAAGAATGAGGACAGGAAGGGGAACTGAATCTGCTTCAACAGGATGTGGAGCTCTAGTGCAGCTGCTTTGCAGATTCTACAATAGGCCCAAGGGCTGTATTAGCAACTGTGAATGCTGTGCCCCATTTACACGGGGGCACAGCAGATGTGGAATCCCCCTGCATGCTGCCTTCTTTTCCAGTCCCATGAATGGAGATTCAGCAGGTTCACCCATGTTCAAGGCCTGTTGTCCCACAACTTGGTGAATTAGAGGCCTGTTGTCCCACAACTTGGTGAATTGCTTTCCCAAGAGCAGAAGGTAAGGAATGGCAGCAAAAGTGGGAGAATCAGGAATACACATTTACAAGAGTTATTCCTGTGATTTCTCAGTGTTCATTTTTATATAAGCTTTCCTGTGATTCTGGCACTGAATCACCTGGCGAGCTGCGCAGCCTCCTCAAATCATTGACCGATAGGCATAGTGCTTTTGAGGATGCTTTATTAAAATGCCCTTAGGTTATAAAACCCAACTTTGAAGTAGAACAGGCAGAAGCTGCTCTCTCTCTCTCTCTCTCTATATATATATATATATATATATATATATATATATATATATGAAAGACTGATCCAAAGACTGTATCCAAATCTTCACAGCTCTCTCAAAATAGAACAAACTCTAGTTTAACGGCATGCAAACTTTTTTTTTTTTATAACTACAGCTCTCTGATCTAACTGCAGCTCAGTTACAGTAGAATCAATTACCATGTCTAATTTAATATACACATTTCAGGACTGAGTTAAACCCTTTCCATTGGTTTACAAAAACCTTACCACTTTGTAGTCTCTCAGTTACCATATATCTGCAGTGTCTTTTTAAAAACCAAACACATCACAATCGGTTTACACCTTCCACACCTTCCACACATCGTGCTTTGATTAACTATCTGTCATATACTTACTTTCTTTCATTTCCTTCAACTTTATTTTAACCTAATCAATTTTAATCCTTTTTTTGAGGGGGGGTGGGAGGTGGTATAACATTGCTTTCCCAAGAGCAGAAGGTAAGGAATGGCAGCAAAAGTGGGAGAATCAGGAATACACATTTACAAGAGTTATTCCTGTGATTTCTCAGTGTTCATTTTTATATAAGCTTTCCTGTGATTCTGGCACTGAATCACCTGGCGAGCTGCGCAGCCTCCTCAAATCATGGCCGATAGGCATAGTGCTTTTGAGGATGCTTTATTAAAATGCCCTTAGGTTATAAAACCCAACTTTGAAGTAGAACAGGCAGAAGCTGCTTGAGTAAGTGGAAGATCAAAGCAGGTGCTATCCCTATGACCAATGACAGCTGAAACTTGTTTTTACGGTGGACTTTTTTTGTGAGGCATGATTCCTCATTCAAGGGAGACTGTGGGTGAGACTCCTGCAGATAACACCCACCCCTTCTACACAGTTAAAGTGACTCTCCTCTGGCTCTCTTCATATTTTTCTTGTAAGTCTACTCTCCTCACACATCAACTTCCATCATTTATTGCTCTTTTCCCTCCTCTATTGCAAAAGCAGGGGCACCATGTTTTTTGTCCAAAAGGTCAAATGTCCCCTACAAATAGCCTAGTAACTGTTATGTGAAAAATGCCATGCTATTTCTTCTCATTATACTTTGAGAGAGAGCCAGAGTGAGATAGCCAAATCTGAATAAATAAACCCAGTGAACGATAATATGATCTTTTATTTCAATCTGTGGACCACATTCTCATTTACACTGAGGCCCCTTTATGCGTCTCTAGTAGTCTACTAGAGGCGCATAAAGGGGCCCTGAAGTGTGCATTTTTCAATGAGGTTGCCAGGTTCACTTCTCTAAAGAAAGCACAATCATTTCTACTGACAAAGTAGTTCATGGCTTGTTTTCACCACCCAAGAGAGGCCCAGGACTGCTTCACAGGTGGCGGTTTTGATAAAAGGGATAATATTACTCACCTGCCCATACCACAGGATATAGTAAGACTTATTTAGCATTTAAAAGTGCTTTGAAATCCTCAGATGAAAGGCATTATAGAAGTGCAAAGTATTAGTATCATTCATTAGCTACCGCAAATCAGATATAGTAGTATATCTAGTGATAAAGTTATTCTTCTGTTTGTCTTTGAAAAGCACAAGCAGTGGAGGCCCTGGTAGTCAGCTCTTGCATGGATATGCAAATGTTATTGCATGTTTGAGCACAGATGCATGTCTCCTCCCCTCCTCGCCCCATAATTTATTGACATTTTAAATGCGAGTTAAAAATATGGTAGAGATATTAATAGAGAGACAATCACTTAGTCTTATAAACATTTAAACACTATGTTAACAAGGTAGTAAAGTAATCATAAATAATAATAATAAAATACTTGACTCTTCTATAGTGTCTTCCATCTGATGATCTCAACATGATAATATTAATAGGTTTACTGTCACATATTTCCCAAGCCTTGGATAAGGTGTACATCATTTACCAATTTTTGCCAAATGTTTGTTAAGGAAAGGTTTGTTTGTGAAAAGAGGAAACACTGTTCTCCTACAAACAGACCACTATTAACCCATCCATAACACACTAATTTATTTAAAAGGTCATCCTGGACCTAATTGCTAATACACTGTGAAAACAAAGGACAGGATGCAGACCCTCAATACACAGCTCAAACAACGGACCAAATTTCAAGAGTGGCTGTTTCATCTGTGCATGCTATTGGTCATTTGCATGCAATTTACGTTATCAGTTTTGAAGACCTCACTGCCAGTCTGCTAATGCAGCAATTGCTTGGCTTTTTCCTCTGCCCCCCGCCTCCTTTTTAAAGAGGGGAGGAGATTCATTCATAGGACTCTTCATTCATAGACAGCCCATATAGTACATCAAATAAGCAAACAGATTACAGAAACTCCCACTAAACATTTGTCCTAGCAACACCTTCAATGGCTGTTCTAAGGACTGAGCTGCGGAGGGAGAGAGGGGAGGATTAGCTGCAAAGAGCAAAAGAAGTAGGTATATCTTTGAAATTTCTTTACAGTCCTGTATTTTGTTTATGACCAAAGCCCCAGAGTTGACTATGAAAGTCAGTTTCCATGGATATTTAAATGGCACGTTTATCAGGCATATCAGAATGACACACTTTGATATTTAGAAGTCTTGCAAGGTCACTTTGCAGCCACCACTGAATTCATTTGTTTCTAGCAATCAACGTTTTTTGTAAAAGGACAAGAAATGTTTGCGGGTTGTCAGTGTGACCAAAGTAGAAATACACTGAAAATGTGAAGTGTTGAAGGATTCACCATGTCAGTAACCTGTGATTCAAAAAACTTAAACCCCTTGTTATCCATCCTTCTCCCTCTTCCGCCACCCACTAACTCACACACACCCTGTTACAGGGCAGGCTATGGTTAGTTTTGTTCAGTTAAACTGTTGCATACATCAGAGCATACAGTACCTTTTTTATGATCATATCACTTACAATATTTCAGGGTGCATAGAATCTGGCAATTTTCACAGGTATCATCATATCATGAATCTGGGCCTGAGACATAAGCAATAAAAGGCACACTGACCCCCAAACCTATTGTCAGTATAATACTTCCCAAATTATACAGTTTCACAAGTACTTAGTATGCTCTTCAAAAATTCAGCTTTTTTTGTGCTTACTTATTACTGCAAGAATAAGGCCCCAATCCTGCAAACACTTTTACATATGCTTAACTTTAATACAGTGAGTAGTCTCACTGAAATCAATAAAACTATTAATGCAGTAAAGTTAAGCACATGCACAAATGTTTGCAGAATCAGGGCCTGAGATTAAAACTGTGCCACAGTTTCTAGACTGCCAAAATACAACGTTTTGTTCCTTTAATTCAAGTTTCCTGTCATCACATGCAAAAAAAATATTAACAATAGTAAAAGCTGAAATAAAATTATTGGACAGGAATTAGCACTGATGAAAATGCTTTCAAAGTAATGCTATGACTCTGAAATAGCTATTATAAACATTTGTGCTTGCTATGGCTTGCAGTTAAATTTTAAAAATAGCACTTAAATATGCATGTTAATAACATCCAGAAGGCATTTCTTTCAAGCCTGTTTGGGCTGTTGAAGGGTTTAATTTAACCACAGCATTCATTTATGTCTAGCAGTTAGAAATTTCTTTTAAGCTCAAAGGAACTGAGAGTTGTAACTATGATCTAATTGGTAAGGAATGAAGAATGTTTTTCATGTTTTATAGACAACATGAATCCTGATCATTTTACAACAGTAAATTATAGAGTGTTCCACTCACTGTGTCTCCCTCTGGAAACACGGTCCTATATCTCATTAAACTATAAAAATAACTTGCAGTATTCCGCAGCTCCTAGAAAGCTACCCTGCCAAGGTGTGTTATTTTTATATCACTAATGCACATTCGCTAGTCACTACAGAGCAAGTTAGGTTCTTGATGGTCTCAAACTAAATTAATTTATAGCCACATCTACATGTCAGAGGGGACATACGAGGAACCCAAACTGCTATAAAGAACAATAACTTATTATTGATTTTCAGCTCTTTTTTAAAAGCAGCTGCAATTCACTGGTTTCTTAGTTCCTTCCTCTATAGTACAAGTGATCTATACAGCGCTGGTGACGTGACAAAGTAGCTCCTATGGGTAAGGTAAAGGACATAAAAGTCAGGAGTACATTGCTTCCTTGTAGCTTAAGACAAACTGCATGTCATTGAAACACAAAACAGAAATGACCAGAGGCATTTAAAAAAATGGATTCTGCAAAATACATCCTTTACATCAGGGGTGGCCAACCTGAGCCTGAGAAGGAGTCAGAATTTACTAATGTACATTGCCAAAGAGCCACAGTAATACGTCAGCAGCTCCCCATCAGCTCCCCCACCCCACTCCCAGTGCCTCCCCCCCACTGGCAGCCCTGCCAATCAGCGCCTCCCCCTCCATCTCCGCACCTCCCAATCAGTTGTTTCATGGTGTGCAGGAGGCTCTGCGAGGGAGGGGGGAGGAACGAGGGCACTGCAGGCTCAGGGGAGGGGGCGGGAAGGGGTGGAGTGGGGGCAGAGCCGGGGGTGGATCAGTGAGCACTGCCACGGCACATTGGAAAGTTGGCACCTGTAGCTCCAGCCTCGGAGTCAGTGCTATACAAGGAGCCGCAAATTAACTTCTGAAGAGCTGCATGTGGCTCCAGAGCCTCAGGTTGGCCACCCTTGCTTTACATTAATAATTTGCCTTTGAAAATAAAACTTATTACACATTTTTAAAAAAAACTTTGCATAATAGTTGTGTTAAAATATGCATTGCCTAGCTGAATTTAACGTTGAAAGGGTTAATACTCTGATGAGACAAATGATAATTCTTTAATCAAACTGCAGTATCTTGATTTTCTTTTGTATTCAAAACAAACATTGAAAGGCAAGTGCAATGACGTTACCACTACAACCTGTCAACCTGTGGAATAAGGACTGTCAACCAAAAAAGATATGGGGTGGGGGGGAAGGGAGAAGAGAAGAGAAAAAAGAAAAAGAGCAACCTAAGTAACAAGCAAGACTAAAGTCCAGCACTAGGAGCAGTTTTTCAGGGGGACCCTTCCTGGACAGGCAAGAGGAACAGGTCCTCTTCTCCTTTGAGGGAGGGAAATTTACCATTAACTGTTCCCTTCTCAGCAGAGCAGCTTAAATAAACACAAAAAGGTTCCCTTTTCAGAAGGGTTCAGTAAAATAGCTCAAGTCCTACCTCAGATTGGGTGGAGGAATAAAAAAAAAAAGAGAGACAGAGTCTTCACTACATGCAGCCCTCAATGCAAAAAGAAGACCACCCCTTTCTTATGGGCACTCCATTTCCTATTGAAAATTATAGCTTCCTCTGTTTCTTCTTGGTTAGCACCAGTGTCAGCACTGCATTTCCATTGTCCCTCCTGTGTCAGGTCTTTTCCCCAAGCTTGGCACTGAAAAGAGAAGACTCTTTTAGGCTGGGTTTTTCTTCTCAACTCTTGGAATGGATTTAAGCAACCCCAAAAGTGGGATACTAGCACCCTGTCACCATCCGTTTTCATAAGAATCCCTTCCTCTATTTGACATCTTCTTTTCCCTTCAGACAAACATTCTCAACCACGGCTGTAGACAGTAGTAGTATTTCAGGTTCCATAGTGCTTCTAGTGCCAATTAAAGCCCCTGGTCTCAATCTTTAAGGCTCTTGGTGAGCTGGTGCCCAACTATGAGGCCACCTTTCCTTGTAAGAAAGAGAGCTGCAACTCTTTGAGACACTCACAGCTAACAGTGCCCCAGATGAAATTCCCAAGATCCAGAGATAAGACAGTACCCAGAGCACCTGCCCATGAAACAACATATTAGAAAAGATAAGAACAAGTCTGAGCCTGGTGAAAGCTTCCCCCACAATATCTGAAGCCAAGGAATGACAACAATCGCATCAGCAAATCGTAAGGAAAAATGGCAGAATCCATGAAAGCAAAGTGCAGAGTCAACTACTGAGTTTCCTAGGGACAGCTCTATGCATTAGATTGTTGCAGCCATTACCTGGCTGTGCAGGGGAGTAGGGCTCCCCTAGTTACCCTGCTCAGATTTTGACTTTGGCCACAAGAGGTACTTACCTGATGGTCTTCTCCCATCCTTGCCAACAGGAGGCTGAAGAGCCATGATCATTTCTCTCTCATTAGTCAGGGGAGTTGGCTGGACTCACTGTAGTGGGGAATAAGCTACTTCACAAAAATGGGTAAAGGCCTGGACCTACAAAAGGACTTCCAGGCATCTAGAATATCACTGGAACAACAATGGGTTCCACAAACTTGAGTTAGGTGACTAAATTCTCGAGGAAATGCATGGGGAGAGATAGGCAACTAAGAATGGGATCCACAAAAGCCAAAATGCGAGGTGGGGAGGCGCCTAAGCTAGTCATTGGGAGATGCCAAAGAGGGAGGCATGTCCTAAGCCCCACCATTCTCACAGAGTTTGGTGCCTATCTCTACTTGCAATCCCCCGCCAGGAACCCCTCTTGGAGTCAAACATTTTAGGCACCAACATCTTTTTTTTTTTGCAAGAAGGAGTTAATTGCCTGCCTAACTCCCCAAAAGTGGCCTCCATTTTAATCAAATGCACATCTACAAACTAGGGTATAGCTGGCTAGATGGTAGTACTGCTGAAAAGGATCGGGGGGGCTATAGTGGATTGCAAATTTAATATGAGTCAACAGTGTGATGGAGTTCAAAAAAAAAGAAAAAGAAAAGCTAACTGTCATCTGTAAGACATGTGAGGTAATTGTCCCACTCTACTGAGCTCTGGTGAGGCCTCAGCTTGCATACTGTGTCCAGTTCTGGGCACCTCACTTTAATAAAGATGTGGACAAATTGGAGAGAATCCAGAGGAGAGCAACAAAAATGATAAAAGGTTTAGAAAACCTGACCTATGATGAAAGGTTAAAAAACCTGGGCATGTTTTGAGCAAAGAAGACTGAATGGGGACCTGCTGACAGTTATCAAATATGTTACGGGCTGTTATAAAGAGGATGGTGATCAATTGTTCTCCATGTCCAATGAAGACAGGACAAGAAGTAATCTAAAGCAAAGGAGATTTAGATTAGATAGTTGGAAAAGCTTTCTAACCATAAAGATTAGTTAAGCTCTGGAGTTGGCTTTCAAGGAAGGTTGTGGAATCCCATCATTGAAGGTTTTTAAGAACAGGTTAGACAAACATGTCAGGGATGGTTTAGGTACACTTGGTCCTCCTGAATGCAGGGGGCTGGACTACATGACCTCTCAAGGTCCCTTCCAGCCCCACATTTCTATGATTCTATAATCTTTAGCCCAGTGGTTAGGGTACTCAGCTGCCTCCGGATTCGATAGCCTAGCAACTCAACTCTAGGGAGCCTTGATGCCTGCTCAGTATTTGTGGATCACAGTGTTGTTCCTGTGATTTTCTAGGTGCCTTCAAGTTATGATGCTAAGGCCTGGTCTACACTACAATTTTAGGTCGAATTTAGCAGCGTTACCTCGATTTAAGCCTGGACCTGTCCACACGACAAAGCCCTTTATTTCGACTTAAAGGGCTCTTTAAATCGATTTCTTTACTCCACCTCTGACGAGGGGATTAGTGCTGAAATTGGCCTTGCCAGGTCGAATTTGGGGTAGTGTGGACACAATTCAACGGTATTGGCCTCTGGGAGCTATCCCAGAGTGCTCCATTGTGACCGCTCTGGACAGCACTCTCAACTCAGATGCACTGGCCAGGTAGATAGGAAAAGGCCCGTGAACTTTTGAATCTCATTTCCTGTTTGGCCAGCGTGGCAAGGTGCAGATGAGTGCAGATCTCATCAGCAGTGGTGACCATGATGGAGTCCCAGGATCGCAAAAGAGCTCCAGCATGGACCGAACGGGAGGTACGGGATCTCATCGCTGTATGGGGAGATGAATCCATGCTAGCTGAACTCCGTTCCAGTAAACGAAATGCCAAAACATTTGAAAAAGTCTCCAAGGGCATGAAGGACAGAGGCTATAACAGGGACGAAAAGCAGTGCCGCGTGAAAATTAAGGAGCTCAGGCAAGCCTACCAAAAAACCAGAGAGGCAAACAGCTGCTCCAGGTCAGAGCCCCAAACATGCCGCTTCTATGATGAGCTGCATGCCATGCCAGGGGGTGCAGCCACCACTACCCCAACCCTGTGCTTTGACTCCGTCAATGGAGAAGCACGCAATACGGAAGCGGGTTTTGGGGATGAGGAAGATGATGATGAAGAGATTGAAGATAGCTCACAGCAAGGAAGCGGAGAAATCAGTTTACCCAACAGCCAGGATATGTTTTTCACCCTGGACCTGGAGCCAGTAACCCCCGAACCAACCCAAGGCGTGCACCCGGAGCCTGAAGGCGGAGAAGGGACCTCTGGTGAGTGTACCTTTGTAAATATTACACATGGTTTAAAAGTAAGCGTGTTTAATGATTAATTTGCCCTGGCATTCGCGGCCAGTACAGCTACTGGAAAAGTCTGTTAATGTGTCTGGGGATGGAGCGGAAATCCTCCAGGGACATCTCCATAAAGCTCTCCTGGATGTACTCTCAAAGCCTTTGCAAAAGGTTTCTGGGGAGGGCGGCCTTATTCCGTCCACCATGGTAGGACACTTTACCACGCCAGGCCAGTAGCACGTAGTCTGGAATCATTGCATAACAAAGCATAACAGCGTATGGTCCTGGTGTTTGCTGGCATTCAAACAACATCCATTCCTTATCTCTCTGTGTTATCCTCAGGAGAGTGATATCATTCATGGTCACCTGGTTGAAATAGGGTGATTTTATTAAGGGGACATTCAGAGGTGCCCATTCCTGCTCGGCTGTTTGGCTGTGGCTGAACAAAAACGTTCCCCGCTGTTAGCCATCCGGTGGGGGGAGGGGTGAAGCGATCATCCCAGAGAATTGGGTGTGTGTGTGTGGGGGGCGGGGTGTTATTTGGGTTTGTGCTGCACGCTAACCCACAAACTGCAGCCCCTCCTTTTAAATTGCCGACCCATTTTAAATGGCCAACCCAACTGCCGCTTGGTATGGGAAATGACGGCGCTGCTGTTTGAAACCATTCCCATATGTTATGAAGGTTAAAGAAGCCAAAAGACTGTGGCTTACCATGGCTGCCTGCAAGCCAAATTCTGTTGCCTGGCACTGCGTGAGTGATCTCTCACACCAAACTGGCAGGCCCTCAATATAAGAGGCAAAATGCGACCTTGTAACGAAAGCACATGTGCTATGTAATGTGAACAGCAAGGTTTAACGTGAAAGAGTGTACCCATTGTTCTCTAAAATGTGTCTTTTTAACTACCACTCTCTCTTTTCCTCCACCAGCTGCAAATGTTTCTCCTTCGCAGAGGCTAATGAAGATTAGAAGGCGAAAAAAACGCACTTGGGATGAAATGTTCTCTGAGCTCCTGCTGTCCTCCCACACTGACAGAGCACAGCAGAATGCGTGGAGGCAGGCAATATCAGAGTGCAGGAAAGCACAAGGAGAGGTGAACGCAAGGAGAGGTGGTGGGCTGAAGAGAGTAAGTGGCAGGCTGAAGATGATAGGTGGTGTCAGCTTGCTGACAGAAGGCAAGAGTCAAGGCTCAGGCTGCTGGAAGATCAAACTCATATGCTCCAGCGTATGGTTGAGCTGCAGGAAAGGCAGCAAGAGCACAGACCACCATTACAGCCCCTGTGTAACCAACAGCCCTCCTCCCCAAGTTCCATAGCCTCCTCACCCAGACGCCCAAGAATGCAGTGGGGGGGCTTCCGGCCACTCAGCCACTCCACCCCAGAGGATTGCCCAAGCAACAGAAGGCTGGCCTTCAATAAGTTTTAAAGTTTTAAAGTGCAGTGTGGCCTTGTCCTTCCCTCCTTCCCCACCCCTCCCAGGCTACCTTGGCAGTTATTCCCCTATTTGTGTGATGAATTAGTAAAGAATGCATGAATGTGAAGCAACAATGACTTTATTGCCTCTGCAAGCGGTGATCGAAGGGGGAGGGGAGGGTGGTTAGCTTACAGGGAAGTAGAGTGAACCAATGGGGGGGGGGGGTCATCAAGGAGAAACAAACAGAACTTTCACACTGTAGCCTGGCCAGTCATGAAACTGGTTTTCAAAGCTTCTCTGATGCGCACCGCGCCCTGCTGTACTCTTCTAACCGCCCTGGTGTCTGGCTGCGTGTAATCAGCAGCCAGGCGATTTGCCTCAACCTCCCACCCCGCCAAAAACGTCTCCCCCTTACTCTCACAGATATTGTGGAGCGTACAGCAAGCAGTAATAACAATGGGAATATTGGTTTTGCTGAGGTGTATCCGAGTCAGTAAACGTCCAAATGCACATTCTACCACCATTCTGCACTTGCTTAGCCTATAGTTAAACAGCTCCTGACTACTGTCCAGGCTGCCTGTGTATGGCTTCATGAGCCATGGCATTAAGGGGTAGGCTGGGTCCCCAAGGATAACTATAGGCATTTCAACATCCCCAATGGTTATTTTCTAGTCTGGGAAGAAAGTCCCTTCCTGCAGATTTTGAAACACACCAGAGTTCCTGAAGACGCGAGCGTCATGTACCTTTCCCAGCCACCCCACGTTGATGTTGGAGAAACGTCCCTTGTGATCCACCAGTGCTTGCAGCAGCATTGAAAAGTACCCCTTTCAGTTTATGTACTCGCTGGCTTGGTGCTCCGGTGCCAAGATAGGGATATGGGTTCCATCTATCGCCCCACCACAGTTAGGGAATCCCATTTCAGCAAAGCCATCCACTATGGCCTGCACATTTCCCAGAGTCACTACCCTTGATATCAGCAGCTCTTTGATTGCACTGGCTACTTGGATCACAGCAGCCCCCACAGTAGATTTTCCCACACAAATTGATGCCCGACTGACCGGTAACTGTCTGGCTTTGCAAGCTTCCACAGGGCAATCGCCACTCGCTTCTCAACTGTGAGGGCTGCTCTCATCTTGGTATTCTGGCACTTCAGGGCAGGGAAAGCAAGTCACAAAGTTCCATGAAAGTGCCCGTACTCATGCGAAAGTTTCGCAGCCACTGGGAATCGTCCCAGACCTGCAACACTATGCGGTTCCACTAGTCTGTGCTTGTTTCCTGGGCCCAGAATCGGCGTTCCATGGCATGAACCTGTCCCATTAACACCATGATGTGCACATTGCCGGGCCCGTACTTTGTGAGAAGTCTATGTCCATGTCTATGTCCTCTTCACTCTCGTCACCGCGCTGCCATCGCCTCCTCACCTGGTTTTGCTTTGGAATGTTCTGGCTCTGCATATACTCCAGGATAATGCGCGTGGTGCTTATAGTGCTCATAATTGCCGCGGTGATCTGAGCAGGCTCCATGTTCCCAGTGCTATGGCGTCTGTGCTGAAAAAAGGCGCGAAACGATTGTCTGCCATTGCTCTGACGGAGGGAGGGGCGACTGATGACATGGCTTACAGGGAATTAAAATCAACAAAGAGGGTGGCTTTGCATCAAGGAGAAACACAAACAACCGTCACACTGAATGGCCCCCTCAAGGATTGAACTCAAAACCCTGGGTTTAGCAGGCCGTTGATTTCACGGAGGGAGGGAGCAAGCAAATGAGTACAAAACAAATTAGGTCTATTTCTTGTTTTGATCCACTCCATCTATCTTTTACATCTTTAGGCTGGCAGCAGACGGTGCAGTTCAACTGCTAGCCATCATCATCTCCTGGGTGCTCGGCAGAAGATGCTGCATTACGACTGCTAGCCATTGTCATCTCCTGGGTGCTCAGCAGAAGATGGGAATGACCTGGCTGAGTCACTCCCATGTCTACCCAGGTGCCCCTGACCGACCTCACCGAGGTCGGCTAAAAGAGCACCCAGGAATACGATGACGATGGCTACTAGTCGTAATGCACCGTCTGCTGCCAAAAGGCAATGAGCTGCTGCTGTGTAGCAATGCAGTCCCACGTCTGCCAGCACCCAGGAGACGTACGGTGACGGTGAGATGAGCAGGCTCCATGCTTGCCATGGTATGGCGTCTGCACAGGTAACCCAGGAAAAAAGGCATGAAACAATTGTCTACCGTTGCTTTCACGGAGGGAGGGAGGAAAGGAGAGAGGTAGGGGGGGCCTGATGACATGTACCCAGAATCACCCGCGACACTGTTTTTGCCCCATCAGGCATTGGGATCTCAACCCAGAATTCCAATGGGCAGCAGAGACTGTGGGAACTGTGGGATAGCTACCCCCAGCTACCCACAGTGCAACGCTCCGGAAGTCGATGCTAGCCTCAGTACTGTGGACACAGTCCGCCAACTTAATGCACTGAGAGCATTTTGTGTGGGGCCACACACAATCAACTGTATAAAAACTATTTCTAAAAAAACGACTTCTATAAATTCGACCTAATTTCGTAGTGTAGACATACCCTGAGTATTGCAATGCCTAAGTCCCTTTGTGGATCTGGCCCAAAGTAAGTTACTCTTCCCCACCTGCCTTGCCTCTGAGCAAGTAGGAAGCAGAGGAAGAATAGTGACTGAGGTCACAACTCATTTGCTGGTCTGCTACTGGGCGTCACACATATTTTGTACAAGTGGAGAGGCATATTTTGGAAGAGCAGGCCCAAAAAAATTCTTTTTTCAACATTGTTTTACTTGGATAACGATACCATATGGCCCTCTGTCTCTCCTGTAATAGGGACTCCATCCATTATCACAAAAAGGGAGAGCTTTATTTAAAATCTTAAAGTTGTGAGGCATCTGATTTTCTTTTGTTTGATAACACAAATGCTGCAAATGCTACTGCTGCAACTTTGGGAGGTACACTATAAAAATAACCATATTTTTTAAACCATTTAACCATATTTTTAACCATATTTTTTTTAAATGTGAAAACGTAGTCTGTTTTTCCTGTGGTGAAGGAGTGAAAAGTATCAGTCAGTTAAAATATGTGAATAGCAAAACAGAGTTTGGATAAGAACCACAGTGTTAATCTTTGTATCCCAAAGATGTGTAGATTCATGGGAGTGGCATCCAACCACATAATAAAAGTTAAAGACAACTATAATTACCCAAAGCATATAAGTGCCAACATGACATAAGAGAAACTACACATAAATTTAGGAAAACTTGATTAATATTGGCTCAGCATTATAAAGCATAACCATCAAGTATGATCCAATGTAATTATGGTTTGCAAAACTGTAATTTACTCAAATTTGAAAAGGCAATGATACAGTATGTCATAAAAATATACAGATGCTGCCACCAAAATAATATCAGTACTTCAGCTCTTATATTTTATATTTAATTTTCTGTAAGCCAGTATATTTGTAATCTATCTGAAAATTCATGCATGAGTCTGAAATAAGTCCTATTCCAGCTGAGCTAAATGTCTGTTGAATTTTAATGAGACAGACTGTCTCTTTTAATATGTGTTTTTGTACAAACTGATTATATTAAAGTATGCAGTAATTGAATTATATGATAGGCTATTATTTAGGAGTTACTTGTTATTTTATTTCTCTGCATAAACATTGTGATTCCTAAATATTTTAGGCAACATGCTTTGATCTAGAAATAGGTAAATTACATAGAGTTGTGAATTCTTCATGTTATTAAAAAGTGAAAGAAGATTTCATTTAAGGCTTTTTGCCTTTTTATTTATATTTTCATTTTCCGCTATGTGGAATTGTCTTGAACCCAGGGAAAAACAGAAGGTCAAAGTCATTTAATGTCAGCTTAGTCCAAGATAAACTGCCAGCTTATTGTCATTAGAGATCACTTTTTCAAAGCTCCAAAATTCTTCATGTACCACACACACAGAATTCTGCCCAGGTTCACACAATTGGCTGTCTCTGCTCTGAGTCAGAATGGAGACTATATTTTCCATAAGCCTATGGGAAGGGAGCTCATTTTGGTGGCTGCCTCCATTCAATCTGTCGTCTTATGAACAATGAAGAACTGACTTTTCCCCCCAATGCTACCAGTTCACCCATTTTCAATCAGATGAATATTCTTTCAGTGCAAGACAGCCAAGTAATAAAAATGCAAAAATCCCTGGCTAGAAAGATATTTTAATATGTAAATCATGCTTCTGAGGACTAAGATGTTGCTTCAACAACCATTATAAGAATCAAAAGCATTGCAGCAACAGGTTGCTAGGTCTCAAGGGAGATGGTGAAGGAGGATACCTAATTCTGAGTGAGTCTTGTTAAATTAGCACATGTACCCAGGACCACAGTAATCATTGGCCCAACTCTACTGGTGTCACTAAAACAATCCATCATTTCTCATGGATGTACATTACCCACAAAAATCGTAAGACAAATGAAAATACACACCTGCATTTACTCTACAGTATGCAAGATAAAATTTCATCAGCCATCATGCTATATACTATGATCCCACGCAGGGGGTCAGGAAGAAAAGTCCCCATAATTAGGTTATCAAACGGATTTTAAGCATCCACCATTTTCAAAGAAAGAATAACAGACTGGATGTATTGATAACTCCTGTGTGACAGTTCTTATTGTTGTGACAGTAATCAGTTGACAAGGCAGAAGAGTTCTGGAGTGATAAATGATGTTAAGAGGAAAACAAGCCATTTAGCTGAAGGAAGTCATTTGCTTGCTATATTAATGAATAAATATTTTATAATAAACTCATCTATTCAGAACACCTATGATTCTTTCTGAATATGTAGACAAGGTAGATAAATGTAATACAATTTTCATTAAGCCAACAAATAATTTATAATACATTGAAAGCTTTTGACCTCCCAAAAGTCCCTTATTCAAGTGTTGGCAGTAAAATCCAAAATTAAAAATAACATATATTGCCTTGTTTATTGTCACCGGCACTACTCCAGCAGACAAAGATTTTTGTTAAACAGGTTGTTTTCCATCAAAGGCTGCTACAAGTGATCTCACATTCCTTTTAATGTAGTACAGCAGATATAGTAGGTCAAATACAGATCAGAGAGGGAGGATGAGGGTAGCTTCAATAAAAGGTTATTTAAAAAAAAAGAAAACTTGATGCATTCCCAGAAGAAAACAAACTCTCTTGAAGTTGCAAACAGTAAAGCATTTTGTTTCATCTCAATTTTTGTAAGAAGATGGGATTTTGTGACCAACTAGTGCCACTTTCCAGCAACACTGTCACATTTCTGTTTAAGGCAAATCCATCAAAATTCACCATTTCCTCAGTACTGTATTCACCAGCAAAAATGAAAATTTCCTGCTGGATAAAATTTGCAAAGACAGGCAATAGCATATGATTTTGAGTTTGAAAACGTGTAATGAAAACTAGTAGTTTTGTTAACTGACAGGCCTAGATAACCTGAACAGAAGTAGACAGATTAGATTAGATAGACATAACCTGCATTTCTAGATGCACTCTACCATGTAAACTTTTTGGGTCAGGGATGGTCTTTTTGTTCGTGTTTGTACAGTGTCTAGCACAATGGTGCCCTGGTCTATCACTGGGGCTCTTAGGTGCTATCACAGTACAAATTAATAATGATCATTTACTGTGTGTAGATACATAAACACACTGTCTCCCTTTCTTTACACCGGTGTGGCTCCATTAGCTTCAATACAGCTACTCCTAATTTACACCAGCATAAATTAAATCTTAATCCAACTCATACCATACAGATGCAGTGTAAATACATCACTACCACTTTCCCTAACCTAACCCCTTCTCAAAAACCCTGGGAAATCAGATGGGCATTGAAGAAAGTCAGCTTAGTCAAGGCTTATCTACCCAGAGAGCTATTTCAGAATAGCTATTCCTTATGAACTCCTTGTGCACATGCTCTGATTCTGAAATAAGAGCATCTACGCATGGATGTAATCAGGAATAGTTAATTAGCTTTAAATTCAAACCATATCTTATTCCGGATTAATTTTCATGTGTAGACAAGCCCTCAGGCTCTGTTGATTAAGGTGGGAAACAGGTTCCAAAGTCAAGTGCCCATTCAGTGAAATCCTCTGCCTGGAGCCCCTTTACATTTATACCAGTGGGCTATCAGCTCAAGCACCTTAGGCTGGCCTCAGCTGTCAAGGTGTCCCATGAAGATAGATGTGATCACTTATGGAGGCACAATAGGGAGCATTTTTCTATTCTGCATCCATCTCACTCCCCTGTCTAAAGGCAGAGCAGGAAGGCAAGAAGAGACAAGTGCAGAGTAGGACTAGTTGAAAAATCAAATTTCATTACATGAAAAATTTAAAAAAAGATTAACATTTTTATTTTATTAAATATTTTCATTTTATCTATTTTTCAATGAAAAACTGTGTTTTTTCTCCATTTTCTCTCCCCTTTAAATGTTTTCCTCCCTTCTCCCTTTTTTTCATTTTTTTGACCCCCACCCAAAAAAAACCCTTTCATTTTCAAATGAAAAAACTGTTTCGGTTTGAATTGTTTGTCAAAAATTGAAATATTTCAACAATCAAAAATATTCTACAAAAATTTTCAATGGTTGGAAAACAGTTTTTCATTAACAAAAGTTTTTGACTATCCAGTCTGATCAGGATCACAAGCAGGTAGATCTGTCCTGATTTGCAAAGAGGTGTCCGTATCAACAAACAAACAGTCCATTGCTCAGGCCTGATCTTTCTATAAATAGTGTGTGTGTGTGTATATACAGCATACATATACTGCCAAAAATTCAGTCATGGTATAGACTAGTGCAGTACCTTTGAAATTGCTATGCTTATATTGTATTTAACCCATAAAGTACATCGTGTTTACAAGTTAAGGCAGATATAAATAATATTCAGTTAATGAATCATGTAACAAACTCTATGGCGCTCCAGCAAATAGTTCATAGGTATGGCTTTACACCATAGCTGAAGTATTTAATATGTGAGTACTGAGCCATGATATCTTATCTTTGAACTATTTGCTGGAATGGTATAGGATTTGTTAGATGCTTTCATGATTTTCAAATGGTTTGAGAGATGATATACTCACATTTTATTTAACCATGCACACGCAGAACAAAACTGGAATACAAACTTAAAACTTCTCTCTCAATTTTGGTATACAGGAGTGGGTAGTGGGTACTTCTCCAGTGAAACAACAGGTCATAGTATCAGAGGGGTAGCCGTGTTAGTCTGGATCTGTAAAAAGCGACAAAGAGTCCTGTGGCACCTTGTAGACTAACAGACATATTGGAACATAAGCTTTTGTGGGTGAATACCCACTTCGTCAGACGCTATATACATATAACAGGTCATTCTTATCCATGTTTACATTTCTGTTAGTTATACAGTGCATTTGTATAGTAATTGGTCCTGCATCAGCAGTGGTCTACACACTGTGACAGTAGAAATATGCAAGATGCTGTCATAATTGTGCAGTATATACAGTATATGAAAGTCCCTGGGAAAAATAATCCTAGGCACAGCATATAAAATTGCCATTTGGAAAAATTCAAGGAGAAACTTTTAAATAAGTGAGACTAAGGGAAACAGAGATATATTTTCCACAACTACTTATGTAAATCTCTTTTGCATTAATTAGAACAATCCACACAGGATGAAATTTATGTCTGTAAAGAACCAATATAAGGTATAGTTATGAATAATATATAGTTTAGATTAATACTTTTCTATGGGTTTTTCATCAGTGATTGGTCATATGGCATGTTTCCTGCTCCCTGACTGGATGCCAGCCTTTTCAGAGGACAATGGCAAATAACTAATGGTGAATAGCTAATCATGAACCTTACAAAATTTGGTACAAAATTTGTGAAACTTTAGGGATGTATATACATTGTCACAAATACCAGCAGCCTTACAAATATTTGTAAATAATGAATAGTATAACCCCCCCTTAGATAGAAGCAAATCAAACTCAAAATATTTGTTAGCAAATTTATTCATTTTTCCATTATTGAATCAGCTGTGCTGACCAGCTGTAATACACCAGAGGCCACAACAGTGTAAGCTCCCCAACACTGCCCTACCCATGAGACTCATTCCTGTTCTCTGTGAGTAAAAGCATATCTCAATTTCTATGCCCATTCTGTCTGTTGTCGAGATTGTCAGTAGCAGTCCATATCATCAGAACCATGCTGGTTGGCAATGAAGTGGATTAAGTTCAAATCATTTCCAGAAGTTCAGTAATGGAAATAGTTTTTTCTAGAACCACTGAGTCACAGATGAAGGGCTTTATTGCCAGTTTTCAATTGCCTAAACCATCTAATCCCCCCAAATTGGACTCTTACTAATATGATGAGGTATTAACTAAATACATATATAGGCTCATACAATCTTCCACAAAGTTTTATCAGATATTTTCAAACAGAAATGTTAAGTAGTTAAAGAAAGCATTTGTTAAAGTGTGTATTTGAGGAAAAACAAAGAAAACAGCCTGAAAGCAAAAAAGAGAAGGAAAGTTATGTTCGGTTAAAACTGCTTTTTTCCTCTACAGAGGGACACATTTAATATGCTTTGCAGACTGTAAATTGAGATTTAAATTAAATGAAACATCAGCAAATATAGATGAATGTTTTTAAAATGAAAAATGCTCTGACAGTTTAATTTCTATGTTATTGACTATATTTTAGATCTAATTTCAAGTACTTTTTTTTTAATATTTACATGTTGTCATTATTGGCCCCCAAAGCAATTTACTTGTAAGCTGTTAACATGAGCTGGAAAGCAATTAAAATAAAAATCTGGAGCCTGTATTTTCATTTTTAACACTTCAAAGTGTAAGAGTCATCTGAAGACACACACACCTACAACTGCAAACAAAATTAAAGGTGTGTAAGAATATAGTTATTAAAACAACTACAAATAAAAGGTGTAGTACCAGTAGCAAACATGAGAATTGCCTACATAAAATAATTAAAAAGTCAGGCTTTTTTAATATATCTTATTGCATCAGGTTACATTATGTCCTTTGACATGAATTAACCTGACATATGCATAACAGCGTACACAGGAGACAACACTGAATTAAAAAATGATTGGCTGTGCTAATTAGTATATTTGGCACTTTGGGAAACAGGAAGGGAGGGAAAAGAACATATTATACAGAAAAATGTATTTGAAGAGATGATCTGGATTTTGCCACACCAGAATGAAAAGAATCTCAGTATCACATATTTCTGTACTCCTCATTGTCCCATTTACAAGACGTTAATGGCTGCTTCATGGTTTCTCCTATCTTATTCAGAGATCATTAGAGTTGTCTATTCACTCAGATTCATTCTAGAACACTCAGTTTTACATTCACTTCTGAACAGAAAACTCATAACTAAGAGACTGATATTATATTAAAATAGTTCTTAGATATGAGTATACCACTGATAATATCCCCTTACCCCCATCCCATGAAAGTAGTGGGCACCTTCACCTCCCATTGACTTCCATAGCAGTTGAGGGCATTTACCTTGTCACAGGAGCTATGGACCATACCAGATCAGGCTCATTATCTCATTTCTTTTTGTCCCAGCACATAAATACGGAAGCCAAGAGATTATAGAGGTAACATCTTTGTTAGACACAAATATGCCTATGACAAAAATATGTTAGACAATGTTCTCTAGCAAATGTAAAAAGGTGAGCATCCTCATTATAATTATAATCTATCCTTGCAATGCAGTCCTAGTGTCTAACCCTGCTGCCCCTCCAATTCCACTGAGGTCAATGAGAGCTATCTGCATGGAGAATCTACAGATTCAGGCCTTTCATTTAATAATGGTGACTTTTTTAAAAGTTACCAGTATCTCAAAATACTATACCTTGGGCAATTGTGTGGGCAATTCCTACAATATGATTATCAAAGCAGTCAACTTCTTTGAACAACAACTCCACTTCTCTCTGAAGACAGAGAATCATCTACTTAGCATTTATTGACTCCAAACTTGTTTGGTAATAGGTTCCAAAATGCCTTTTTTAAATAATATTTTTCAATATAGCTACAAACTACAGTGAAACTGGAGCTGTCCAAGTCTATGTGACACTTCCATCTTTTAACTCAGTTAAACAAGCTCTGAATAGGAAATATTTCTGCCCTGGTATTTGGTAAACATAGCCCAGGATGTCAGTTTGCATGTTGCTCATCTATTGATAACACTACTTACAAAATGCATAAGTTAAGACCATTCTGATACTAATGACTTGTAGATTGAAATTGGCTGCTATATTAAGTATCTCATGACATGGAAGTCATTTCTATTTCACTAAAATCCTTAGAGAATGCAATAGTCTCAGTTTCTTTAGGGACAGAAATTATTCACTTAATGGTTGCTTTCAAATTGCAAACTTATATGGAATTAGCAAACCATTCATAGCTGAAAAATGCAAATATGACACAAGGGAGACACTAATGATTGTGACTTGTTGACCTTTCCTTTCTGAATGTGTGAGGTGACTTGGAAATAACCTTACAATGTCTATTCATATTAATTCATAATCATAGCTTTGTTAAGATTTGACATTTCATATTTTTGTACAGTAGTGCAATTAAGTTAAATACTCATCATGGGTACATTGTGAATCAATGCTCTTCTCCAAAGTTCCCAATATACAACCCAATTCTTACTCCTCCTCAGGAAAAAAAAAATACTAGTTCATAATGTAATGACAAATGAACTTAATTAGGTCACTATTGGCCATATGTTTATTATTTGCAAAGCAGCCTGGCAAAATTCTACCCACCCCCTGTATGATTTTTTTTTTTGCCAAGCATGAAATATTCATTTTTTTCCAATACCAGAAACCATGGTAAAGGGAGGATGAGTAGAATCTGTTTATTGGCTGCTAAATTTTCATGATGGTTTTGCAAGACTAATCTAAATAAAAATTAAGCTTGATTTTCATTTAATGAATAGAACAGGACAACTATCGCATGACCCATCCACTATCATCCAGTCCCAGCATCAAGCAGTCAGAGGCTCCAGGACAGCCAGACCATAGAGTTTAATCCCTGACCATCATGGCTAATAGCCCATGGACCTATTCTCCATGAACTTTTCTTTTTCTTTTTTGAACTCATTTATAATTTCAGCCTTCACCACATCCCCTGGCAATGCGTTCCACAAGTTGACCATGCACTGTGTGAAGTAAAGGCTGAGAGAATATAGCGGCATTATTTTATCATGCATCTTCGAGTTTTGCAGCTTGGTTGACAGAGATGGATCACATCAATTAAATCACATATGACTTAATATATCATTATAGCAGCGGTCACTAGATGACACTGTTACACATAGTCTTACAAATTCTTTTTCTTAGCATATGAGCACTGTTTGATTTTAGAAGAAATGTATTGTTGTTAGTTCTGTGGTATAGGATTCATAGAATCACAGAAATTCAGGGCTGGAAGAGACCTCAAAAGGTCATCTAGTCCAGCCCCATCTCTGAGGCAGGACCAAGTAAATCTGACCTGTGTTTGTCTAACTTCTTCTTCCCTCCAAGGAAAGGGATTCTACAATCTCCCTTGGAAGCTTTTTTCCAGTGTTTCACTATCCTTATAGTTAATTCCCACCCACCCCTAATATCTAACCTAACTCTTCCTTGCTGCAGATTAAGCTCATTATTTCTTGTCCTATCTTCAGTGAATGTGGACAACAATTAATCATCATGCTCTTTATAACAGCCCCTGACATATTTAAAGACTGTTAACAGGTTCCTCCATCAGTCTTCTGTTGTTGTTTTTTTTATCCTTCAGTTTTTTTAACCTTTCCTTACAGGTCAGGTTTTCTATCCCTTTTATCATTTTTGTGGCTCTTCTCTGGACCCTCTCCAGTTTGTCCATATCTTTCTTAAAGTGTGGCACCTAGAACTGGACACAGTACTCCAGCTGAGGCTTCACCTCAGTAGAGCAGAATAATTACCTCCCATATCTTATATATGACATTCCTGAATTATATATGACTCCAGAATTATATTAGCCCTTTTGGCAACAGCATCACATTGTTGTCTTATATTCAATCTGTGATCCATTACAATGCCTAGATCCTTTTCAGCAGTATGACTGCCTCGCTAGTTATTCCCCATTTTGTAGTTGTGCATTTGATTTTTCCTTCCTAAGTCTAATACTTTGCACGTGTCTTTATTGAATTTCATTTTGCTGATTTTAGACTAATTCTCCAATTTGTCAAGGTAGTTTTGAATACTAATCCTGTCCTTCAAAGTGCTTGAAATTCCTCCCAGCTTTATGTCATCCACAAATTTTATAAGCATACTCTCCACTCTGGTACCCAAGTCATTAATTAAAATACTGAATAGTACTGACCCCTGCGGTACCCCACTAGATATTCCCTCCCAGTCTGACAGCCAACCATTTATAACTACTCTTTGAGTAAGGTCTTTCAATTAGTTTTGCACCTACTTTAAGAACCTGCAGCACTGGAACCTGGGACCATAGGGGTTCTGGGCCACTCGCACCTCTGATTTGTCACAGGAGGCTTAGAGCATGCTACCACAGAGGGACCCTGTGGGGCTGGGCTCAGCAGGATGCACCACCCAGCAGGACCTGAGTGGCAGCCCCTCACAACACACTGATTGGCCAATACCAGTACTTAAACCAGGAAGTCATGAAGGGGAGCTGTCTGAGCAACAACACAGACTGCCTGCCTGTCTCTGCTCTTGATAGACCCTAGGCTCTGGCTTCCAACCCTGTTTTGTTGTTGCTTTTGCTATTTGACTGCTGACTGTAATTTGGCACCTGACCCTGATCTCTGGTAATCTGACCCTGCCTGCTTCCTGATGCCTGATTCTTGGTCTGGTCACTGGCCTGTCTTAGACTCTGACCTCCTGGGACCTCACTCCCAACTCTTCATCTGAACACTAGGTCTCACTGCCCATGTCCCAGCTGTGACACCCACCTTACAACAATTTCATCTAGACCATATTTGTCTAGTTTGCTTATGAGAATGTCATGCGGGATTGTGTCAAAGCCTTACTAAAATAAGATAACACATCTACTGCTACTCCCCACCCCAATCCACTAGACCAGTAACCCATCAAAGAGGAAATTAGGTTAGTTTGGTATGCCTTGTACTTGAAAATCAATGTTGGCTATTATAGATGGTATAAAATTACATGGCAGGTGTAAGGCAGTGATAAAATGGGGTTAAGTGGTTGCCAGTTACATTAGTTGGTGTGCAAAAAATGGGTGTAGCTGATACAAAGAGGAGGCACACAAGGGTATAAGGCAGGAAGAGCAAGTAACTCTTCAAGTTTCACTGTAATGGACCCTAAAAGAAACCCCTATTAAGTCTTTCTGCAAAACCATTGGGGGAGGGGTGTGCATATACAATCACTCCTCACTTTTAAAGAAAATTCCTTGTAAAGTTGGACTCACTCAAATGTCCTAAAAACATCAGGTTAAAAACAAGCTAAATATGTGCCTAAAAATGAAATGCAGTAGTGAGTATTTCAGGTGAAGAATGCTCAGGGAAAGTAAAAAGTTCCTTCACTGGTGAAACATCTCAAATAAAAAAGTTTCTACTTAAACAATAGCTTTGGGTTTTTTATTTATTGGTAAGGCTACAATTTAGTCACAGGTATTTTTAGTAAAAGTCATGGACAAGTCACGGGCAATAAACAAAAATTCACGGCCCGTGACCTGTCCATGACTTTTACTAAAAATACCTGTGATTAAATCTTGGGGAGCAGGTGCTGGGGTGGCACGCGGGGTTGCTGCTTGGGAGGGGCATCTGGGGGAGGTCACTGCTGGGGGGAATGTCTGGGGGGATCGCCCAGGGCCAGTGGCACCTGGGGACTGCTGCCCGGGGCCATGGAGCACGGCTGCTCTGGCTGGCCACCCGGGGACCACAGCAGCTCTGGCCAGCTCCCCAGGGGCTTCCAAAGAAGTGACCGGTGTGGCTGTTCCTGGGGCCACCTGAGCACCGGCCACTGCAGAAGTCATGGAGGTTGCGGAAAGTCACGGAATCCGTGACTTCCGTGACCTCCGTCACAGACATGGAGCCCTATTTATTGGTACTGTAAATAGAGATGAGACTGAACCAAAACCCAGTTCCAGATTGGGATCTGAGTTTACTGTTCAATCATGGGAAAGTCTGGATTTGGATCTGGATTTTAAACCTGTTTTTTGGTTCCCTATATAAGATGTGAAATTCAGTTCCTGAAATTCATTTTTTTTCCCCCAGGGCCCATCTCCAATACTAAAGATTATTTCAAACAGCTTTAACTCAAAACACCTTGCTGTGGTGATGAGTACAAAGAATCCCCACCACATGTTTACAGTAGCAAACCAAACCTTGCTCCCATGAGGTTCTTTAAGACGTAGAAATACCATGTTCACAAATTCCTTTCTCACTTTTTTGGGGAGACAGCAGAGGAACAGCAGAAAACAAGGAGCCTGCCTACACAAAAACAGTGAAGCCTGGAGGAATGGTGTATAATGAGGAGACCACAGCCACAGCATCATCCACACCTGGAGAAATGACTAAGAGTAGCCCAGCATCATAAGAGCACATTCAGACTGACCCTAACAGCACCTCAATGCAAGAGGCTCACTATAATCTGGTCGGGAGTTTCAGCTGGCCTGACCAGTTCAATGTACACTGACTTACTAATGTCATAACTTATATCTAAAAGGTGCCATGTAAGATATCAATAGAAAGCTAATAATATATTGATCATTATGATTGCATGGTAAAGGTATGGAGGACAAATTCAAAACTACAAACATATTGGGAATTTTATGTTTTAAAGTATGTCTGCCAGGAAGGGCTGAAGTTACGCTACCCTAGACAAAGGAATGTGGTTCTGCCATCTTGAGGGTATTTCCAAGGTACGTTGGGACAATGGGAATGCAATTTACACAAAAGATAAACAGAACCATAAAGGCAACAATGGGAGGGAGGAGACTGCAGGAAACAGATCAATTTGCATTTTAGCAAACACCAACAAGGGGAGAAACTAGCATACAGTACTTCCTTCACCAGAAAGCAACAGAGGGGCCTGTGGCACCTTTAAACTCACCTTCCTCATAGCTTGAATTAACTGAACTTCAGTTGGGGGTGGGTGGGGAGGGTAAACCTTCAGAAGAATCCATGTCAAAGGTTCCCTGGACTATAAAAGAGGAGCAAAGAACCCCAAGTTATCTTTCACCTAAGAAGAAAAAGGCACTGAACACTTTGGATTTTGTAGGAGATCCTGACCAGAGGTGTGGTCAGCCATCTTGCTGGAAGTTAGATTGGTAAGGAAACTACATTAAATGAAAGCTGTAGCTTGTTTTGTTAAGTCTTAGCCTCTAGAAAGTTTTTTTCATTTATTTGCTTGTCACCATTTCTAACCCTATCCTTTATACTTCAACACACTTCAAATCCCATTTCCTTGTGTTAAACTTGTTTTACTTTTAATCTAAACCTAGTCAGGGCTGTGTTTGAGTTCAAGGGATAAGCTGTACATTTTGTCTCTTTAAAGGAGCAAACAAACCGTATTATTCCTTTTGAATGGTCTAGCAGAAGGCAGGACATTACAGAACGCATGGTTTTGGAAACATTCGGGCGGGGGGGGAGGTAATTTTTGCCTGGTGTAACCAGAGCTGGAGTTACACCCCAGCTACACTCTGGTATACAAGCAGGCTGCTGGAATCAGTTGCTGAGTCAGAACAGCTAATCACAAACACTCAAGAGCATCTTTGTCTGCTGGCTTTTGGTGTCCAGGCTGTAAGCCACAGCAGCAGAACATTTAAGGTATCCAGGGCTACAAGGCAGGAGGTGACACAACCCCTCACTGGTATGGATTGCACCCCAAAATGTGACAGAGTCCCGTATGGCTGTCCCTGCTGATGTAGCCCTTGTGCCACAATTGCCACATGTAGCCCTCCTGCCTCTGAGAAGGTACCGCCTCACCCTGGTGTGTAGTAGGTCTTTGTGCTTTGTGGTATCCTATGTGCTTTAAACCTCCAGAGTCTGAACAGAGTCCAGGCACTGTCTGTCAAGTCAAGTGCCAAGGCCAGATGCTCAGCTGATGTAAATCCAAATAGCTCCATTGACTTCAGTGGAGCTATGCAGACTTACACTAGCTAAGGATCTGGCCCCATATCTACAAATGGCCCATGGCCTAATTTTCTACCCAACTTCCCCATAGCAGAGGAGTGAATCATGTTTATTTTGTATGGTTCAGTTGCTTTTATTTGATGAGTCCATAAACAAGGTTCCCTTTGAATCAGGGAGTTTCTCCAAAGTACAGAAGAAAAGTTTGGTCACAGTGGCCAAAGTGTACTACACAAAGAAGCTAAATTAAAAAAACAAAGCCAGATATGAAGGTGAGAGATGCAATAATAGTGTTCCTTTCTGAGTCCATTTTTTATTTTTCTCCAGATAAGGGTTGGGAATTTTTATCCCAAACCCATCTCCACATCAGAGCACTGTTCTGATTAATAGGTTAATATATATACAATTTATTTAAACTGAGTTATTTTTTCTTTTTTGCCTTTCCAGCACTATTCTGTATTAATCTTAGCATTTATGTCAATGGGGAAGAAAACTGTCCCTGTTGTCCCCATTTATGGCTGCATTCAATGCAGATAAGGTTTGTTTGGGAACCTATTGAGTTTGCTAAAGACAATCACTAGAGATAGAACCTTAATTTAACCGCAAGCCTGCAGCATTTCCCATGGGACATAGATGACTGATAACATAGCAGAGGGCAAGGAAAGTACAAAATTATTGACAAATGGAAGCGGCAAATCTGGAGTGTTAAATTTCTTCCTCTAAATCATTGTTTATAAGGATAGTCATACATGTTTGACTAAGTCTGGAGACACTAGGAAGCAGCTTAAAAGAGTAGTTTTAAAATGTGGTTGGAGTTTCTGAAAGCCATCGCCAAAGCACATGAAATACACTTGTCATTTCATCTTGTAACAAAACGATGCCATGACAGAATCAAAACACAGTTGCTCATAATAGCCTCTGCACAGGGTAGGTCAGCGATTACTAATGTAAAGGAAGCAAGTCCTTAATAGACAGCTTGATAACCTTTCCCATGGGAACATTAGAAAATGGTGTTAATGAGCATTATAATAGCCTGCTTCTTTAAGTAGCTGTGTAAATAGATCTTTATTAATTGAGATTATATATGATGTTTTTCTGTATAATAGCATTCTAGTGGTATTGCAAGAATAATCTGTCTGAAGTAGCTAGAATTTTATTTTTAACTTTTCTAAACTAAATATCAAGCTACTCTGGTGTGGTCAAAAGATAAACAACATTTTTATTTGCTAATGATAAAGCTAAATCATCTGAAGCCCAACTGAATCTAGGCTGATATTATTATATTTGTTTTCTGTCTTTTTAAAAAACATATAAAAAAGCCCCCCTCAGCTTCATTTTCACCTACTGTTTTGAATGACAGAATTTTGTCATTGCAGATGGAACATTGCCTTTTGAGTAGGTGAAGGACTGTAAATAAAGACTTCTCACGACAGAAAAAAACATTTTTCTTGTAGCCTGTGTGTGGATTCTCTTACAATCACTTTCTTCAGGTTGAAACCAGCAAGGTTTCTCTTATGTTGTCTATATAACAGTCTGAATTGTTGGAGAGTTTAAAAGAGGGAGTGAAGGTAATGTGCTAAATTCTGAGCCAATTTTTATCTAGTGAGGTTGCATGGAGTATTGAAATGCAGAAATTTGGCCCACATAGTGAAAATGCTTTTATTATTAACATGAAAATCAATCATTTACAAACCTCTGTAGTTCAAAGGCCATGAATTTAAGAAGTACTTATGTTTCTGATTTTTTTTCAGCTTGATAATAGAAAGTTAAATAAAATAAATAAATAAATAAATGAAACAAAACCTACACTTGAGATTTTAAAGTGTCTGGATAGTTGTAAAGAAAACAGGAGATTGTATTTTGTAGCCTTTGATAAGGCCTTTAGTTCAGCAGAAGGCCAGGGCAAAATGTAACCCCCTAAGAAGGTATACCATGTTTCATATCAAGCAACAGCTAATGAAATCCTAAGAGGGTTTGTTACATGAGCCAGTGGACTGGAGCAACCTTTAACATGTAGGAAACTGGAGTTAATTAAACTGTTATGGGCATCCTATCCATCATCCCACCAGCAAGCTGTTTTCTAAACCTATTTACATTTTGCAATTGAAAAAGAAATGTACTCAGGGCTGTTGCTAAAGCATGTTTACTGTCTTGATGGATTTGGTATTTGTGTATAACCTTTATGTTTTAATTATCTTATAGTATTTCTTGAAGCCTCTTCTGCAGCAGTAGGTATTTGATTTCCAAGCAATTAGACATTTCTGACAATTAACAGACAGCAGGCGAATTCCCTTCAATGAATTAATCAGTTTGGGAAGGTATTGGATTATCACTACAGTAAATTTGCTGCAAAGACTGCTTTATTGAAACTCAGTTTTGTACCTTTGTGGTTACTGAAGCGCATTAAAACTCAGATCACCTTACACTAGTGGGCTGAGTTGCTTTGAAGGAGTTTTCTGTTACATACATTTAGCTTTCAAAAGTATTGTAACTTTCTACCGTCATTAAGATAAATTTATGTCTAAACTTACACCTGGCTATCTTAACTGGAGTCAATGGGAAAAAATAGATCAAACCTTCCTCCCCCCCACCCCCCATGTAAACATTTGCAAAGTGAAGAAGAAAGCTGGCTACTTTGGAACATTAATTTTTTATTTTAAGTCTTCACTACTGGCAGGTGGATATTTTATATATTATATTTCCTGATTATGGATTTGTCAACTGTGTTAAAGCATTTGGTACCTTTTTTAGCTCTTTAAAGATAAAATTTTCTCTCAAGCCTTATTTTAACATCAATTTTTGAGAAATGAGTTTATTCTTTAATTGTTTGGGATCAGTTGTGGCACTAAAAGTAAAAAATGTTGATTTGAAAGGAAGAAACCCTGATTTATAGCTTTGGAGGAATATCTCGAGAGACAGAATTTAGAAGAAGTGGAAGCCTAATCATTCAGAGCATTGACCCTAAGGCTGAACAAAATACTAAAAGAAACACTGTAGGAAACAATCCTGTCTTAGCTGACAGATGGCCCAGGTGACTTGGGGCCTGATCCTGCAGCCCTTATGCACCAAAGGCATCACCAGCCCTGCCTCCTTGATGCTGGATAAGACAGCCAGACAAGTGTAAAGGGGCCAGTGTAAAGCGTCACATTCAGCTGGATGTGGATTGGCCCAGAGCACGTAATATGTAGAACAGCTATAGCACTCGCCTCCAAAAACCCCACATAAGCCCCAGCATGAGGAATGTGCTCAGTGGGGCTGGTGGCATTAGGGTGGTGTTGGAGGATAGGCTGCAGCAGACAGTACTACAGAGTTTCTGGCCAGTGTTGCATCTGATAAGGCATCTTAGAGAGCAGGCACATAATTTCAGAAACATCTGGAGGTGGGTGCAAAGTTTGCTTCCTAATGATCACATCCAAAGTTGCGAGGGCGGGAGGGGAAGACTTAATGGAGCACATATACCTATGAAAATTCAGCAGGGGGCAAACCAAGGTCTGGGGAGACAACTGCCTCTTGCCCCATAGCAAATGATGCCCACCTGCCATAAAGACAACGCTGGAGGTTTAAATTATGCCAGGAGTATCATAGCATAGCAGCCCACGATTATGAAGGCAGAAAGTTGCCTTAAAGCCCACTGCTTTTATTGGACTGTCCATTCTGTGCTGCACCTTTAAGAGATGCAGCACAAAAGCTCTCTTCCAAACTTAAGTGGGAAGTCAGGGTTACAGGGTGGTGCCAAAGATAATACTTGTGTCTCTCACTTGAATATGACTTTGGCTTAATATAACTGTACTTTGTTTTGATTTGCTTTTTAAACATTAAAGCACAATTTAAGCAGTGGAAATCCAGAAGTGAATTAAAGTTATTATTGTATATTCATACTTTAAAGAATGTGATTACCAGTATTTTATTCAGAAATTTTATTACAGGGATTTTAATTTATAAACTAAGGCAGAAGAGATAATTACTTCTATCAGGCAGGAGGAAAAGATAGTAATCTCTTTCCCTTCTTCACTAATGCTTGCAATATTGATTCTGCACATTGAGCACCCAGCAACAAAGGAAAATAAGCAGCGATTTGATGTGTTCTACTAGTTAACACAGACCAAGAATCTAAACTTAAAGTGTCAGAAATTATTCATTAAAAGCCTTTTTAAAATTGCAACTAATTAGCACACATTACTTGCTTAGTTATTTCTTGTTGGAATTCTTGTTAGTTTTTAGCATTGGTCCTATGATGTACTGCGACCCATCTGAAAGGTGCAGAGTGACCTTGCTACTATTGAAGTTGAGAGCATTTAGAATCTCATCACGTAACATGGTGGCCTTCCTTGTAACCTAAGCATTCAGTCATTATCTTTTGATTTGGCTTTAGACATCTCCTTAAGATGGGGATTCTGGACTCAACCTTGCAATCCACGGATACAAACTCCCATCAGCTTCAACATAATCCCAGTTATTTCAATGGGAGTTTTGCCTGAGCAAGGGACTGCAATGATGGGCATTCTGTAGAAATCAGTCATTTCAATGGAGTCATGAAACAAAATTGTTTTTCTTGGCACAAGAACTCAGAGGAAACACGGCAGAAAGTGATGAGTGGTAAAGTGCACTCTAAACATAAATGCCATTGCAGTTACTCATTAAATTGGATTATTTGCCCTCTGTTAATGGTCAAGATAGCCATGTATTTTTCTTTATGAATTCTTATCTTATACCACCATACATGAATATTTTTTTCCCTGGCAAATTGCCATACTCTATATATTCTACAGAAAAATTATGCTGCTTGATTCCAGCAATGTACAACATCTGTATGAGAAAGGAAGGGAAAGTGTTACTCAATACAAACTTTCTTCACAGCTAGTTCTTAAATGGCAAAGCTGGAACAGCCTGAGGATGGCCATGCTATGTGCAGTGCAAGTTCTACCTCAAATAATGTATAGAAACTGCCCTCTCCCCTGCAGTCAAATGGGAGGAGGGGAACTTTGAAGGGACCACAGGGGCTATCGTGCAGCATCTGGAAGGAAGAATGTGAGAGTACATGCCTAGCAAGAAAGGGGCTGCCCCCACCTCAGATCTGCTGCCTTCCAATTGGCTGGAAACGGGAGACTGGATTAGCTGATTGGCTTTTGCATTTGGTTTTTTTCTCTCATACACACCCTCCCCTAAACAGCTGGAAGCTGTGTTTTTGTTATGTTGCAGATCTGATCATCAAATTATTTTGGGATCAGGAAGTAATTTTTCCCATTGGACCACATCAGCAAAGGTTTGGTAGGGGGTTTTGCCTTCCTTTCAGAATCACGGATGCATAATTGCATTGAAAGCAATAGGATTTGGAAAGGTTATTAGGAAAATACTGTTAATCTTAACACAACTTTCAGCCAGTGTCTAGAGCAGATCAGTGCTGAACAGGCCAGCTCCCAGGGATAAATTAGACCCTGGATTTTACTGGTGGACCTTCTCCCTATAGGAGAAGGTCCACCAATAAAATCCAGGGTCTAATTTATCCCTATAGGAGAAGGGGAGAGCTGGAGTCTTTGTGGACTGATGTCCCCACTTTGGAAACCGCTATCCTCTCCTCTGTACAGGAGATTCAGAAGTAAGCAGAGTCCTAGTGGATAGGCTGCGAAGGGTCTACACTACGTTATTGTTCGCATAGTAGCAGCCCTGTAACCAGGGGCGGCTCTATGTTTTTTGCCGCCCCAAGCACAGCAGGCAGGCAGCTTTCGGCAGTGCGCCTGCGTGCGGTCTGCTGGTCACGCGGATTCGGCGGCATGCCTGTGGGAGATCCGCTGGTGCCGCGCCATCGGCGTCCCCGCCGCCGAATTGCCACCGAAGCCACGGGACCGGCAGACCTCCCGCAGGCAAAAGCCGCCTGCCTGCCACCCTCACAGCGACCGGCAGGCCGCCCTCCGTGGCTTGCCGCCCCAGGCACGTGCTTGCTGCACTGGTGCCTGGAGCCGCCCCTGCCTGTAACCCCACACTAGACACATTTAAAGGTCTGGTCTGTGAGAGGAGGGAGCCCCCACCCTGGTGCTAAATTACTAACATTTCAGCCTAATGCTGAAATCTATTCCATGTGTGTGTCGTTCTTTTGCCTCCATGTCCTAGTCAATAAGTTACAGTATAGTTTGGGAAATAAAGTGGAAAAAGTTGGGTAGGTCTTAGCTCAACTGCACTTCCTGATATTTATACCCTTCTTGTTTATGTAAAAGCCTCGATGTGGGAATCCTGTTTGTGCAAGCATCTAGGAGCATGCTTATCATACAGGATTAAATTTTCTTCCATATTAATGATTCAAAGATGTTTCCCTTCCAGATTCTATTATTTTGCTGGAGGTATTCAGAATTGATTTTTGATAAATTCAGACTGGTGCCTCTGCAGTTACTGAATAGGTACAGTATCTTTAAATATTTATATTGTGCTGCTGGTGATAATTATTATTTCAGTTCAGCACAGTTCTAATGCATTTAAATGTCAGTGTTCCTCAGTTTAATTCATCATGCATACATTAAGTTGCTTGTATACATATATTCAGTATGCATCTCCAAGGATGGAAAAAAGACCTATTCATATTTTAGCAGCTGTGAGAAAGAACAGATTTCCTTTACATTCTTAACTGTAAACATTAATTAGAGGCTTGACACTCAATGATTTTTTATTTAAAAAAAACTTTCATAAAATAATCCATCATAAATTCCTTTATCACTATGCCAACGAGAACTATTCCACTGTATTGCGTTCTCTCTGACTAGAAAGTTAAAGACAATGTGTTAAAATAAAATCCATTTATTTATGCAGTTTGTTTCCATGGGGAACAAAATGGCTCTGCTGTGAAACCTAGTAAGTTATGAATACAAGAATGTCATGCTTTATTATCTATTTGTGTGCTTTTGTTGAAGCGCAATTATGCTATTGCCTATACTCTCAGTCTGTCTTCTGAACTGGCAGAATAGAATCTGAAAACAAGAGTTTGAACATTTTTCTATATTCTCCAAAACATGATTATAAAATGCAGGACATTACCAATGAAAAAATATTTCTGCAAACATGACTGGGATGCAATTTAACCCTCTCTTGCCAGTTTATACTATTTGAGATTATTTGCTTTAAGCAAAGTATAGAAGAATGGAATATTTCACTCCAAGGGGGGCTGCCAAATGATTTCAAAGGTCAAGTATAGTACACAAAGGAAACAACAGAACCTCGTTCCCAAACACATAACAGTATCTCTAGTGCTGCTACCTGTGACATTGACTCTATTTAGTCCCTTTAAAGGGGTGCGAAAGCTGTCATGACAAACTGGTCCAAGTGTTGCCTAAAACACTAATGTGAGGATGTCTATTGTCAGCATGATGTATAACATAGAATCATAGAAGATTACGGTTGGAAGAGACCTCAGGAGGTCATCTAGTCCAACGCCCTGCTTAAAGCAGGACCGACCCCAATTAAATCATCCCAACCAGGGCTTTGTCAAGCTGAGCCTTAAAAACCTCTAAGGATGGAGATTCCACCACCTCCCTAGGTAACCCATTCCAGTGCTTCACCCTCTTCACCACCCTCCTAGTGAAATAGATTTTCCTAATATCCTAGACCTCCCACACAGCAACTTGAGACCATTGCTCCTTGTTCTGTCCTCTGCCACCACTAAGAACAGCCTAGCTCCATCCTCTTTGGAACCCCCCTTCAGGTAGTTGAGGGCTGCTACCAAATCCCCCCTCACTCTTCTCTTCTGCAGACAGAATAAGCCCAGTTCTCTCAGCCTCTCTTCATAAGTCATGTGCCCCAGCCCCCTAATCATTCTCATTGCCCTCCGCTGGACTCTCTCCAATTTGTCCACATCCTTTCTGTAGCGGGGCGCCCAAAACTGGATGCAATACTCCAGATGTGGCCTCACCAGTGCCAAATAAAGGGGAATAATCACTTCCCTTGATCTGCTGGCAATGCTCCTAATAATGCAGCCCAATATGCCATTAGACCTTTTGGCAACAAGGACATACTGTTGACTCATATCCAGCTTCTCGTCCACTGTAATCCCCTGATCCTTTTCTGCAGAACTGTCGCTTAGCCAGTCGGTCCCCAGCCTGTCGTAGTGCATGGGATTCTTCCGTCCTAAGGGTATGTCTACACTACGAGAGTAGTTCGATTTTACTTAAATCGAATATGTGGAATCGATATTACAAAGTCGAACGTGTGTATCCACACTAAGGACAGTAATTCGACTTTGTGAGTCCACACTAACGGGGCAAGCGTCGACATTGGAAGCGGTGCACTGTGGGCAGCTATCCCACAGTTCCCGCAGTCCCCGCTGCCCATTGGAATTCTGGGTCGAGCCCCCAATGCCTTCTGGGGAAAAAAATGTGTCGAGGGTGGTTTTGGGTAACTGTCGTCATCCAACCATCACTCCCGCCCTCCCTCCCTGAAAGCGCCGGCGGGAAATCAGTTCGCGCACTTTTCTGGTCAGTGACAGCGCGGACGCCACAGCACTGCGAGCATGGAGCCCGCTGCGACCATCGCTGCAGTTATGGCTGTTGTCAACACCTCGCACCTTATCATCCACCTTTCCCAGAGGCAGATGCTGAGAAATCGGGCGAGGAGGCTACGGCAGCACGGTGAGGACCTGAAGTCTGAGAGTGGCACAGACCTGTCACAAAGCACGGGACCCCGCACCGAGGACATCATGGTGGCAATGGGTCATGTTGATGTTGTGGAACGGCGATTCTGGGCCCGGGAAACAAGCACGGACTGGTGGGACCGCATAGTGCTGCAGGTCTGGGATGAATCACAGTGGCTGCGAAACTTTCGCATGCGGAAGGGGACTTTCCTGGAACTTTGTAAGTTGCTGTCCCCTGCCCTGAAGTGCAAGGACACCCGGATGCGAGCAGCCATGACTGTCCAGAAGCGAGTGGCCATAGCCCTCTGGAAGCTTGCAACGCCAGACAGCTACCGGTCAGTCGCGAACCACTTTGGCGTGGGCAAATCTACCGTGGGGGTTGTTGTGATGCAAGTAGCCAACGCAATCGTTGAGCTACTGCTCTCAAAGGTAGTGACCCTGGGAAACGTGGAGGTCATCATAGATGGCTTCGCCGCGATGGGATTCCCAAACTGCGGTGGGGCTATAGATGGAACTCACATCCCTATCCTGGGACCGGACCATCAGGCCAGCCAGTACATTAACCGAAAGGGCTACTTTTCAATGGTGCTGCAAGCACTGGTGGACCATAGGGGACGTTTTACAAACATCAACGTCGGATGGCCAGGCAAAGTTCATGACGCTCGTGTTTTCAGGAACTCTGGTCTGTTTAGACGGCTGCAGGAAGGTATTTACTTCCCGGACCACAAAATAACTCTTGGGGATGTGGAGATGCCTATAGTGATCCTCGGGGACCCAGCCTACCCGCTAATGCCCTGGCTCATGAAGCCCTATACAGGCGCCCTGGACAGTGAAAAAGAACTCTTCAACTACCGGCTGAGCAAGTGCAGAATGGTGGTGGAGTGTGCTTTTGGACGTCTCAAGGGGAGATGGAGAAGCTTACTGACTCGCTCTGATCTCAGCGAAACCAATATCCCCATTGTTATTGCAGCTTGCTGTGTGCTCCACAATCTGTGTGAGAGCAAGGGGGAGACCTTTATGGCGGGGTGGGAGGTTGAGGCAAATAGCCTGGGTGCTGATTATGCCCAGCCAGGCAGCCGTGCGATTAGAAGAGCCCAGCGGGACGCGCTGTGCATCTGGGAGGCTTTGAAAGCTAGGTTCCTGAGTGAGCAAGGTAACCTGTGACTATTAAGTTTGTTTACAGAGAAGCTGAACCTGCCCCCGTTTCTTTACCCAGTGAATGTTCACTATCGTCTCCAGTTACATACCCCGTTCACCCCGTTCCCCCCCTTCCAACACACGTTTAAAAATAAAATCACTTGAAATTTGTTAATGAACACCGTTTTCTTTATTACTGTTTTCGCGGTAAAGTGTTGAACCTGGGACGCAGACTGTGGTGGGGAGCGGGTGTAGTGTAGTGATGCAAAGGACGCTTCTAAACTCGAGGAATGACAGGCTCCGCACTGGTGGACTGGTTGTTTCAACGGAGCCTGCCACCCCTCCTGTTCGGGACTCTGTGTGTGGGGGCTATGTGACTTTGTGGCAGGGGGAGGACGGTTACAGATCCCCTGCTGCGTGGCTCTGTGATCCAGGGTAAGGACCGCTGCATAAGATCTCTAACCGCCCTCCCCCGCCACAAAGTCACATAGCCCCCCCCCACACAGAACATGAAAACCACCTCCCAGACTGACCAGGGTAACTAGTGACTGCAATGTGTGTGTGCCCTGCTGCTGAACCTGCCCCCGCCTCTGTACCCTGGTAAAGGTGACTGTCCTGTCCAATTACCAACCCCCTTTCCCCCCCTTCAAACAGACTCTCCTCTAAAAGAACATGATGGAAACAGTAATTAACAGAAACGTATTTTTTATTAGCAACTACACATGAAACTGGGGGATGAAACTGGGACGGGGGCTTGGGTGAGGCGGGAAAGAAAGGACTTATCACATTTTGGGGAATGAGAGCCTTCTGGTACTTGAGCAGTCTGCAGGGGTGGAGTGAGAGTTTTCACGGACTCTGCCGCCCCTCCTTCTTGGGACTTTGGGTGAGGGGGGTATGGGACTTTGTGGCGGGGGAGGGCGGTTAGAGATAGACTGCAGCGGGGCTCTGTCCTCCTGCCTCCGGTCCTGCAGAACATCCACAAGGTGCCGGAGCGTGTCCGTTTGCTCCCTCATTAGTCCAAGCAGCGTTTGAGTCACCTGCTGGTCTTCCTGCCGCCACCTCTCCTCCCGTTCCATGTGTAATCGGTGGATTTGGGACAAGTTCTCCCTCCACTGGGTCTGCTGGGCTGCCTGGGCTTGGGAGCAGCCCATAAGTTCCGAGAACATGTCCTCCCATGTCCTCTTCTTCCTACGCCTAATCTGCGCTAGCCTCTGGGAGTGTGATGCCAGGGTAGTTCAGGAGACAGTCGCAGCTGTGGGATGGGAAAAAGGGAGTGAATTCCTCAGAAAGATAAATTTTTTGGTGAACAAAGAACATAGTCTTTCTCTGTGAACAAGACCATGCACAGCACCTATCACATGCGCACTCAGGACAAGGTCGAATTTTCGGCCTTCGCATTCAGTGCCTGGGGTCTTGCAGTGCAGATCAGACAAGCGGGGCAGGACAGCGGAATTTGGGTAACAGGCTGACATGGTAAGCCGTAGACTTGTGGCTGCTTAAAACTTTAATAATAGCACTGGCCTCCTTTCACGTTCAAAGCAATGCCAGTCCCTGCTGCCAGCAATCCGGCAAGCATGAACTCTGCCCCTGTCCCACCCCCTCGCGGCTGTCCCAGGGAAAGATCCCTGTATGCTGCTCCTCTCCCGCCTCCACCGCGTGGCTGTAAACCGCCCGTTACAGCTCTGTAAAGGAACAGGCAAGCAGTCCCAATACTAACATTCCCCTACCTAATTCAAAGCAGGTCACCATGAGCGACATCACTCTGATGAGGATTTCAGAGACTGAGAAAGAAAGGATGCTTCGGGAAAGCCTGCAAAGACCAGGGCCGTATGCTGCCATGCTCTGCAAGGCAATGATCCCCGAGTACTTGATTGTCTCCGGGCGCGGAAACGTTTCCTACCACGGAGGACCCAATAAGGCCGCTCTCCCCAGGAACCTGATGCAAAGGCTTTCCAATTACCTCCAGGAGAGCTTCGTGGAGATGTCCCAGGAGGATTTCTGCTCTATCCCCGGACATATAGACCGGATTTTACTGTAGCTGCACTGGCAGGGACTAAACAGTAGAGCGCCTAGGGCAAACCAATCATGCTAAACCGGACATTGTTAGATTTTTTTCCAGTAGTTGCACTGCCAAGGACTGAAACCTTAAGCGCCTAGGGCAAACTAATCATGAAAAACCCATTGTTAATATTGTTAATATTCCTGTTCTGTTAAAAATAAATGTTTACATGTTTAAAATACTTACTGAGTGATCCTTCCCCTGATTCTGTGTCCGGGTTAACGCCTGGGGACGGTTGGTAGGGGATCTCTGTAAGGGTGATGAAGAGATCCTGGCTGTCGGGGAAATCAGCGTTGTAAGTGCTGTCGACTGCCTCGTCCGCCTCATCTCCTTCCTCATCTTCCCCATCCGCTAACATCTCCGAGGAACCGGCCGTCGACAATATCCCATCCTCAGAGTCCACGGTCAGTGGTGGGGTAGTGGTGGCGGCCGCACCTAGGATGGAATGCAGTGCCTCGTAGAAACAGGATGTCTGGGGCTGGGATCCGGAGCGTCCGTTTGCCTCTTTGGTCTTCTGGTAGCCTTGTCTCAGCTCCTTGATTTTCACGCGGCACTGCGTTGCATCCCGGCTGTATCCTCTCTCTGCCATGGCTTTTGAGATCTTCTCATAGATCTTTGCATTCCGTCTTTTCGATCACAGCTCGGAAAGCACGGACTCATCGCCCCACACAGCGATCAGATCCAAGACTTCCCGATCAGTCCATGCTGGGGCCCTCTTTCTATTCTGAGATTGCATGGCCATCTCTGCTGGAGAGCTCTGCATCGTTGCCAGTGCTGCTGAGCTCGCCACGATGTCCAAACAGGAAATGAGATTCAAACTGCCCAGACAGGAAAAGGAATTCAAATTTTCCCGGGGCTTTTCCTGTGTGGCTGGTCAGAGCATCTGAGCTCGGACTGCTGTCCAGAGCGTCAACAGAGTGGTGCACTGTGGGATAGCTCCCGGAGCTATTACCGTCGATTTCCATCCACACCTAGCCTAATTCAACATGGCCATGTCGAATTTAGCGCTACTCCCCTCGTTGGGGAGGAGTACAGAAGTCGAATTTAAGAGACCTCTATGTCGAACTAAATAGCTTCGTTGTGTGGACAGGTGCAGAGTTAATTCGATGTAACGGTGCTAAATTCGACATAAACTCCTAGTGTAGACCAGGCCTAAGTGTAGGACTCTGCACTTGTCCTTGTTGAACCTCATCAGATTTCTTTTGGTCCAATCCTCCAATTTGTCTTGGTCACTCTGTACCCTATCCCTACCATCCAGCATATCTACCTCTCACCCCAGTTTAGTGTCATCCGGCAACTTGCTGAGGGTGCAATCCATCCCATCATCCAGATTATTAATGAAGATGTTGAACAAAACCAGCCCCAGGACCGACCCCTGGATGCAATTCTGCTTGATACCGGCTGCCAACTAGACATCGAGCCATTGATCACTACCCGTTTGAATTCAAACGGAGACCCATGAATTGATTTTATTGGTGTTCACCCACCCAGTCCGTTTTTTCAGTCTAATGTTGCATCTCCAGGATGTGTAATTGTAATTGACCAGACGAGAATGTCAGGATTAATTACAGTATTTATACTATTAAAGGAAGCACAGGTTTTTTTGAGAATGTCCCAGCCTTTATTTATGGTATTTAATTATTCTAACATTTAAGATGTGCAATTATTTCTAAATCATATGCCAAACATAACATGCACAACATTTGCACAGAACATTTCACATTTTTGCAAGTCATGAGAAATTTAGAAAATTAGCAAGGTTTTTTAGCTCTTACAAGGAATGTGCAAGCATTCTATGCCTTCTAAATGGATTTACTCTAACTGCCTAATTCATTATGCTAAAACCATGAAGCAATTTCCTGTTCAAAGCCCAGCTCACAGGCTCTGTTGTCAAGTATTTGAATTTCAGATTAGAAATGTGTTCATTTGGATAGCATGAAAGGAAAGCTTTGTTGTCAGCTTTGCTTTATGTTCTGCCAGCAGCCAAATCCATCTTCTTCAACAGTCACCAGCAAAATACCAGACCTCCACTCTGGTCTCAACTATCTTGAAACAAACACAAATGCCTTTGGCCTTTGCGGTCTAAGCACTGGTTTGAGGTTTGCGTCCCTCCCATCCCTCTTAATATTTGTTTAAAAGATTATTTCTCACAGAGGATATCAGTAAATGTTTAGGTTATATAGAGAGTTTTCTTCCCCTCCCCCCACCAAAAAAAAAAAAAAAAAAAAGAGGGAGAGAACCAATGCATTTCACAATGAGAAATAGGAGCCAAAACATTTTAGTTCTATTAGTAGATCAGTAGTTTGTTACAGAATAGTGAAATTGCAGCATTTTTACCCTCAGCATGTTAACAGCTATCATCTACTGTACTTTAACTATCCCATTCACTTCCCATTGCTGGTGACTTTTTGCTTATTGATCTTAGAAAGATACACACAGCACCTCACACACATCAGAGGACACATTTCAGTCAAAGGAAAACAAAGTTACCTAATGCACTAGGTATCGAAAGAAAAGAACATTTAACCAACCTTGGTCAAGGGGCATGGAAGAGGTGGGCAGTAATGGAATTCAAACAACATTTCTTTACACAGGAGGGGACCTTTAGAAAGTCCTCAGTTATTCTAAGGTATTTCTCGTAGGTTTACGAGCTATATTCTGGAAACACTCAAAACTAAATGCACATCCTTTATTAATTAAATGCAAATATTCACGCAAGAAATGCTGCAACCTAAATTTGAACTTTAATGGTTGTAAAATAGTTGGAAGCAAGAATAATTATTTGCTGTAATAGAGGACATTGAGATATTTGTAATCCTTTTGCTTTAGAATACAATAACCCTGATATAGCCATAATAAGGTCTCCAGTATAAGAAATGGTAATAGAAGGTTTGTCTCTAGACAGTTTCAACATCTGTCTCCAAGTTTTAGGAGTGAAGGGGAAAAAATCAGGTCACAATGCTACACCTGTTGATACAGTTCCCAACACCTTTTCTCACTAATAATGACACTGGGCCTAGAATGTTCAAGTCCTTCAATTCCAGAATTCTCCCTTAGCCTCAAACTGTATGCTGTGAATGCAAGTAATATTCAACTCGCACTCCTGACTGCCTGCTAAATACTCTCTAATTCTCTTGCGGAATTTGTTTCTTCCCCATCAGATTACACAAAGAGAATTAGAGAGTATCAATATACAATTATACAAACTTTAAATAGAGAGCTAAAGAACTCAAACCCAAACAATTTTAGGTTAACAATTACATAAAAATTTGTTGTATGGTATTGTTACTTCATAGCGTCCTGAAGTTGTCATGTCACTGTGGTTGCCATTAGGCTTCTAGATATGGTTCCCTTGGTAAAACACTGATTTGTTACAGTTCTATAATTCTATTGGGCTAAATCCTGAAGTTCTCATTAATTCTGGGCTCGGCCTTTATTCACACAAAACTGACTCAGGATTTGGCCCACTGTGATTGCATCATTTCCAGATACTGCATTATTCTTTGTTCAGTAGCAGGGTATTACACTGGGGTCAAAAGAAGGGGCAACAAGACAACAAACATCATTAAACTACTATGTAGTCACTGCACTCCCATTAATCCAGTATTCTGCAACAAAAACTACCAACACATTACCAGCATGCCACAGGCTGGTTCTAGACCACAAATAATTGTTCTAGCTTCATATTTAATAATGATGGTTAATGTTAGGGATAAAATACCAGGGCTGAAGAGAAGCAATTAATACAAATATTTGTAAAAAGGGATTTGGCAAGTATTTGGAAGAAAATATTTCTGGGGGCGGGGGGAAGAGGTGACAATTGTTAAATGCAGAGGATGCGTTTTAGCTTTCCTCAGCTTTATTGTCTACATTCCCACTATGCCCTGTAGTATCATTTTTGAAGTTTATTTCATTTCCTTTATCGGCCATTCAGCTACAGAATAAAAAATTGCATTCAAAACACTCTCTGATGCAAGATCAGAGTTTTAGCCTGACAGCAAACGTAAAATCTCATGCATTAATCACTTAAAGAACAAGTAGGCTCTACTGTAAAAGAAAGGCAGCCCTTACATTATGCAAACATTTTACAGTGATGTACTTTTTGTCTTCTTTTATTGGCCTGTTTCATATACAAGAAGATGTAATTATTTGTCTAGTTTACCTTCTGATACCCTCTGCCCTAAACTCCTTCCCTGTGTGTCCCTATCCTAATCTTTATTATGTTTTCCCCTTCAGCAAATCTCATTAACTAATCTGACTAGTGCCTTGTCCATAGGAGCCCAGTTCTAGCAGAGACCCCAAAACAGACTAATTATATGGTCTCAGGATGACAGACACAGAGCATGTCAAAGAACTGTCAGCTCCCATGCAAAGGGATGGTTCAATAGCTCTTTCTTTCCAGACTCAAGAAACAGTCAAGCTAGTTACAAGATTTGAGGGGGTATCTTACCTGCAACAGTAGTAAAATGCTGCAATTGAGCCTCCAGCAGCTGGGACACAAAATCTGGATGAGAAAAAACATGAAATAAGCAGAACATACTTATCACATTGGGTGTTAAACATATTTTATGAAGAGACAATAAATGACAGGCTATTTGAATAGTGCTTTATTTGCTGAAGTTTGAGTCATGAAACCTGGTTTATAAACTGTTTATATGTCTGTGATGCTTGTCCAGAAAAAAGTTCTCACTGTGTGACTTCTAAGACAGCAGCATGGGTCACAACGGCTCCACCTTAAACAATATTATAAATATATATATAACAATATTATTAAAAAATGATATTGCACATAAAGGATTATGAGTATATAAATGTCAAAGACCACTGTGGTTTCTCTTCCTTCCCGAATGAATGGATGCAGAAAAAGTAGTGTGACTAGAAAACCTCATACAGATAAAGTTCCTAACATTATAAAGCTGAATGTCCTTGCCAAGAAATGGAGAGCTAGTTACCCAGGATGTGGGGTAGACTTCAGTAACTCCATACTGACCTTTCCACTAGCATTAGGAAAATCAGTTCAGACAAAGAGACTCAACCCCCTTCCAAAGCTCCTTTTAGCTCTTGAAAGTGCTTGGAGAAAGCCTCTTCACTCCTCCCCACAAACCACCACCATGGACATCTTCCCTTCAGGCCTCAATAAAACTGGCACTCTGTTGAGTCAGCTGCCTTTACATCTGCATTCTGATTCTTCCCCATAGTCAGGGAATGGCTTGGCAATGCATTCTGGGACTACTTGAACTTGGATAAACTCTAAATTGAGATTCCTTTGAAACTGAATAACTGGTTAAAAGACAAAGTGCCAGGCCCCTACCTAATGATCTAGAATCACTGAAGTCTGAGGGTTTCTTGGGAAACCATTAGAGGATATTGGGTATGAGAGGACCTGAAGATCAGAAAAAGAATTGGGAGGTCAATGGGGTTGGTATGGGGATTTACAGAGGCAGGTGGGATTCAGGTCAGGAGGACAGAAGGACGGTGGAGAGTGGCCTGATAGAATTACAAGAAGAAAAGCAGAAAGGAGACTTCAAAAAGTTTAAATAAGCATCTGTATCAAGGCTTTCATTTACTGAGTCAAATTTCTAAGCCCTTTGATGTTCATACCGCAGTACTTTCAGCCATGTTACAAGAATTCCAAAGGCTTGGCAAATGAGCAGCTCCTTTCCATAAACCCTCACAAGATGAGGGTTTAAATAGGCAGAAATACAATATGTCGTTTCTACAGGTATAGTTGCCAGGCAACCATTCTATTCTGCAACACAGACACTATGTCAGCATTGATCAAGCTATATAACCGTTAACCCATTAGCTGCTCAGTTAAAACACTAATTACAGAATGTGGAGTTAACAGGTTTATGAAGATAGCAGGATTATAAAACAATTATTTTTCAAAGCATGATGTCAGGCCTAGGCATAACTAAACCATGCAGATCTCAGAATACGGGAGAACCCTGATTGAATGGTAAGGAAATTAGTTTTCCTCTTGTTCAAATATTTACTGTAGTGGAGGATGTGCCTTTCTCGTCATAATTTATTAACAAAAATGATGCAGGGGATAGTAACTGATAAAGAAATGTGAATTATTCATAATAAATTAACACAAGCCACCAGGGGTTGGTAGAGTAAGTTTTGTCTTGTTCATAGTATGGGTTACTGTTCAGTTTCACTTCATAGTTAGCTTATCCATACCATTCACAAGACGACAATTCTACACAATAAGAGGTCCCCAATGGCATGTATTAATTTATAATAGATAGAAAAGGAAGGGAGCATTTTTGTGCATCAGGCCAGTAAAACACACGAACTACTCCCTCAAGGCACATACACACATACATTAAAACATTAGCAATGGCACTAGAGTTAATAAGAGCTATGATATACAGCACAACCATACAAACAGTGCTTCTCAACAACCCATAGGCAGCAGTCAATGCTCTTTTACAGTTCTTTAACACATGAAACTGTACATCTCAAAAGAAAATGCATAAAATGAAATTATCAAATGCTTCATGCTTGTATTTTTACAGTAAAAATAAACAGTAATATCCTGGCAGTTGTGAATCACAAAGCTTGTCTATTGTTCTTTCTTAGTTTTTTATAATGACTTCAATCACAATAGTATCTAAGCCCCTGTGAGGATCATATTATCCTATCTCTAAATCATATATGCTTCCAGCAACTGAATAATGAAATGAGAGTTTCCAAAAGGACAGAAAACAAGAAATGGGATTAATGATTTTCCATCACAGTTGTTTTAAATTACTTTTGTTCAAATCCAAAACAGTCATAGTTTGGGCTCCCAGAATAATTCTTAATCATGTATTGCTAAAGTTATTAACCAAATCTTGAAATCCTTACTTATTTTTTGGCATTAATGGGAGTTTTGCCTGTGTAAGACTGAGTTAAAACATAGGTTAGAACTTTTTTGGTGCATGGTGAAACAGTAGCCAATGGAGTCAGAAGATCCCATCCCATGCCATGCAATTCTGATCCATGTCCTATGACAGAGACAAGGAAATAAATAGAAGTCTCTTATCAGTACTCCAGTGTCACACTTTACATGGAATGTTCTGATCAGGACTCACATGAGAATGGAGACAGACATGCAGACAGTTTTAAAGTAGCAGACCACAAATGGCAGACTACAACTTCATTTTAGAGAGGGGCAACACCCTTCCTCTGACCAGGGAGTGTCCATTCCCCTGCCAGACCAACCAAACACCCCTGCTAAAACAGGAGGGATCACTTTATGTAGGAGTAGTTATAAATATAGCAGTTCATTCACCATCGTGACTATAAATAGGCAAAGTCACTTGGGCCAGAATCTGCTCTCAATTGCACCCCATGTAAATTTGGAGTAACTGTAGTGACAACGGTGGAGAGATTCCAGATTTACATGGTTACCTGAAACCAGAATGTGGCCCATCAATTTCCTTTAGTTCTACAAGAACAGATTACTAATTTTTAATTTACATCTACAAATTAAACTGGTTTTCTAATTCTGTTTCCACTTGTGTTTATGCCAATGGAAGCAAATGTTTGGTTTTTCTTTTACTTTCTCTCTGGCTCCAAAGAGAAGTAAAAGAAATGGGGTTTATGAGGCCTAAGACAGCAGAACATTTGAACTACAGTCTGACTCAGATATTCTGAGTAAATATTTTACCTGCAAAAGGTCAGTACTTTGAGACCTAACAACTGCTAATGACTCTAGGATAATATTTCATGTGTATCAGATAACTGCAATAGTATAATTTGTCCAAGACCACAACATGATTTACTACATTATTGATATAACACTTAAATAAATTAAATAAACATTTAAATTAAAAATAAGTTGACTAAAGTGTGAATTATGATAAATGCTGAACCATTAATAAAAAAAACATGCAAATATTTGAATTTTTATCCATCCCAGTTGTGTGGCAGCAGGCAAATCACATTGCATTCATTGCTGCCTGGTGTTATTTAGTTGTTCTGAAGCTGGTAAGTCAACTGAAGAACACTGGTTTTGGACTTCAGAGAAGCTCACTATCCCCAGACTCTTGATAGGAAGGAAGCATTGCCATGGTATAGATGAAGGGCTGATCTTTTGACTGGTCTTTCCTTTATGTATTTCTTATCCAGTTTTTTCAAACGTCTTCTGAAGGAATTTAGGGCTAGAGTCACAAAAAGGAGTGTGTCACAACACCTAACTTTTATACACCTAGAACAGTGGTTCCCAAAGTGAGGTCCTGGATGCTTAGGGGTACACCATGGGTTATGGGGGATCTGTTCTTTGAGGAGTACTGCAATGGGACTGGAACAGTGTTCCAGCAGTTTTGCCACATGGAGGACAGCATATTGTTCTCAAAATGACATCTTCCACAGAGTATGTACTACAGTACTGTACGTGAGAGGTTACACTGGCAGGAACATTCCCCATCTGGCTGGGGTGTTACGGTAGTACCAGTATTTTCCCATTCAGGACTACACCACAAAATTAGTTAAAGTGAAAATAAGGGTGATGTGGTTCCTTTGTGAGTCCTATTTTAATTTAAAAAAATTTAAAAAATAATGAACTAACCTAATAAAATAACATTAAACTTGTGTATTAAAAAAATGAAAGGGGTCCAGGAAATTTAGTCAGATGCCAAACGGGTCCTTGGTGGAAAAAGAGCTGGGGAACTACTGACCTAGAAAATCACAGGCACAACACTGCAAGTGAAAAACCTGAATTACACTAGGCTCCCTACACAATGCATGAGGAGAGATAGGCTCCTTCAAGTGGGATTCACAAAGGCCAGCACAGTAGATGGGGAGCCCCCTAAGCTAGCCAGTGGGAAATGCTGGTGACAGGGATGTGTCCTAAGCCCAGACCCTCTCAGAGAGCAGTACCTAAGTCCAGGGCAGTTGTCTCTGCTAGTGATCCACAACTGTGAGCCCCTCTCCTGGAGTCAGGTGCTTACCTGAGGCGTTCCTTGTAAGAATGAACTAGGCAGGTGCCTAACTCCAAACAAAATGGAGTTGGGGAGAGGGGGGAGGAGTGGTGGCAGCACCATCTAACTTGCACTGAATGCTTTCTGTTCCTTGATTGGTTAATTTAAACTGTAATGAGAGGACAGTGCCTGGGATGCTGAATCTCTCAAGAAGAGGGTCAGGAACACCATACGGAGGGAGACAAATTTTAACATGTAGGATCTCTTCCTGTTTTCTTTCACACAATGAAAGTATAGCTTAAGATTGTATAATAGGTGGGTTCCTTACTAAATTAGCTACAGAAATAAATTAGGGCAAATGTCTATAAAGTAGACTTTCAGTTCATTTTCTTCTCATGTTCGTCCCAAATATATTCTCAAATATGAATGCATCCGCTGTATTGCTAGCCTTATGTGTTCAAAAAGCATTCATCAGGCCCCTCCAAAACTCATGAGACTTAACAATAAACGTTTTTATTTGTCTTCTGGGTATTAAGCCTTTAAGGTTTCATGTTTTCAAGCTTTCCTCTACACCCATGAGAGCTAGAAACTAACTTTTGTCATGAAAACAATGGTTCTTCTGACAGTTGCTGTGTATTCTCCGTTCCCACATGGGATGTGAAATTTTCTATCCACTTCATGCATAGATTGGATCCATTGATCTCCATTTTAGATCAGGTTATAATTCAGCGGCTATTTATCAGTCATTAAATCACATGTGCAAGCTTGCCACTGATGATCATACAGCCACAGGAACGCATGACCCAGTGCTCACTATACAGGAGGCTGTATTAGGTGGTTGTGCCCTGATGCCAATTCCTACCCTTCCCCCAAATCAATATCTGAACAAAGTTCAGACTTCCTCCTCATTGTTCTGTGGCTACAATATGTGCAAAATTGTCTCCAAGCAAAGGATCTCATTTGCTGTTTCATCACCTCTCCCTCCTATCCTCTGCTCCTCACAGAGGCTTTTGCTGACTGTTCAGTCAGCTGTCTGAATATCACCAACTCTGTTCTGCTTTCTAAGCTCCTCACTTCCAGCCATATCAAGCAAGGATCCATAGAGTTAACAGGGCATGCATTTCTAATGCGATGTTCTTAGAAGTACAATTAAAAATAATGCACAAGTAAAATCTCCTTCCCTTAAATTAGTGCAATCCCCACCACCTCAAAAATGACAGTTGCTCATGTATTCACAGACAAGTGAACAAAAAAGAATACTAATATAATCTAATCAATCACATACATTTTTCTAATATTCACCCAGCTCTGCTTGAGACATTTCTACTTTTTTCCTTGCTTTGAAATTTAACAGTACAGCAAAATCCTATTAAATTCATATCCTCGTCATGCAAAAAAGTGGTTTTAAATCTATTTTAATAGGCATTAAAAGCCTCGATTGTTTTATTAAATACATTTGTTTGCCAGAAACTATATATCTACATAGATCTTTAGTATCTCCACTGATATCTCATTTTTAATATAATAGTATTTCACCTTCTGGTCCTCTTTTGAAAGACACTTTTTGTAAAGGACTTCAAGGTGCTTCAGTATAAATTTTGCTTTGGCACATGGAAAAAGACTTTCCTGTTTGCAAATTATTATTGGAAGATCACACAAATCCTGGATTTATACTCTCCAGCAGACTGCATGTTCTTCAAAGTCAACTGTGGACAGCATTCTCTAGATGAAGTCACATGCAGCAATGCAATATTCAACCAACACCCAGATACTACACTGGGTAGCACTGTGTGATGGGTGCAGACATGGAACAGAAACGTTCAGGATTACTGACAGGGGAAAATGTTTAAGCCAACAGGGAATTTTGCACAATTTTGTTGAGGAAAGAGATTGCCTTTAGTCTGAGTGTCCAACCTGGACTAAAATACTGCCTGTTAAGCTGTAAGTAAGGTTCTTGTCACAGAGTTCACTCACCAGTGGGGCACCCCCTTGTGGCTGCATCTGGGGACTAGCTCTGCCAGCCCAACACCTGCTTCCTTCAGTCACTCAGGCCACAGCCCCTCTCGCTTTCTAGGAGTCACAGTGCTTCTTCTTTGTGGCTTGGCCCTCCAGCTAAGTCACTACATAGTTTTCCCCTTCCAGAATAACAAAACCTTACCAGACCAGCTGTCTCAGTGCCATTTCAGGCAGTTTTCCCATTCCAGACTGTGCAACTTTCCCAGGGGTACTATGGAAACCCAGGCTCTCCCACTACTCCAGGTTCTAGCCCAGTGACCCTATGATCACAGCCAATGTCTGCACTGTCTCAACCTTTGCTGCTGTTTCCCTGGGCTTCTTCCTACTCCAACCTCTGCAGGCTTTCATCTCCACCACCCCTCTGGGTAAACCCCTTCCCTCTGTATCAATAGCCTAGGGCTTCTACCCCTCCAGGTTTTCTCCATCTCTCCTGAGTAGGCTCAGAGAGTGACTGCGGGCCTCCAAACTACACCCCCCTCACTTCCTGGCTTCATATAAGCCCCCACCTACTCCTGCCCAGATGGACTCCATCTTCAATTAGTCTTTGTCAGTCAAGCCTCTCCCCAAAAGGTGCAGCCTACCAGGTTAACCTTAACCCCTTCAGGGGTGGCGTGGGTTGAACACTCCATCACAGTCCTTTAGAAGCTTTTTAATGCACATTTCTAATACACCAATTATTTACTTTCAAAGTCAAACTAGTAAATATCACTGCCTTAGTTGCATAAATCTACTGATCATTCCCTCCAGGGATACTGCATCAGATACTTACTTCTCAATTGAAAGGACAAGAAGGTCTTTAAGGTGTTTCTTGGCCATCTACATAGGTGAAAGCCCGTTCTGTCAAACAGGTGTCACTCAAAGTGTAAAACAAACCAAAAATGGCTGAGAACTTAATAACTGGAAGGTAGCAGACCGCAAATCCCAGTGATGATTGAACATGGTGATAGTCTAAACAAAAAGAGCTCTCAACCACACTTGGAGCTGTTTCCATCACTTCACACTGATTCAGACATACTAGGCTTCAGAGCAATGCACACAGTGACAATCCTGGAATCTTATTATATAGATAAAGGGAGCCAAAAAGACTGCTCGTGCAACTGCAATGGGAACAGCATGCCAAGCATTTGGGTGAGGCAAATGATCTATCCCCCAACCCCTTGCCTCAATTAATTTCAGGATTGATATCCTGTTTGAGCATCTAATTTGAGAATGCTGGGGTTGAGACATAGAAACCATAGCCATCTGCTTTATGTCACACCTCATGGTAGCAGTGTTTTATACATAATCAAAGCAAAACTCCCCAGCTTCATGCAGATGTGGTCCTTCTGAAGACCAAAGTACTAGTCAGATAACATTGTGCACCAGAGTTGGGAGCCGGGAAAAAGCATCAGAGGGAGCAACAGAGAGGAGGTCACAGAGAAGAAAACTTGGATGCTTGAAAAGATTTTATGAACATAAGAGTACAGAAGAGCAAGAAAAGTCAGGGAGGTATGGAAAGTAAGAAGCAAGAGGGAACAAGACAGAAGGAACTGTGATGGTTTTCCCCCGGGGTGCCACCTGAAACTGGGATACCACTGAGCCCCCTGATCCACCAGCTTGGGCTCTCTCTCACACTGTACGGCTGTGACAAGCTATGAAGCCTTCCAGCCAGCACTTTCGCCAGCATACATACAGGTAGGGACACATCCAGCTGCAATTACAAGCAGACTCTCTGACCAGCCCCTGCATGGGAAAGCTACGCCCAGCTCCTCAGGCATTCACCCCATCTGGAGTATAAACGCAAAATTAGGCTGTCTTGTACTGCACAGGGAACTGTACAGCATAAGCTCATGAAATTCACCCCCTCCCTCAATGTGGAGAGGAATATGCAACAGTCTTTTGCCCTAAGTTATGATTCCCACACACTGGTTTAGATAAAGCAAAAACAAGTTTATTAACTAAAAAAGATAGATTTTAAGTGATTATAAGTAATAGCAAACAGATCAAAGCAGATTACCTAGCAAATAAACAAAAACACAAACTAAACAGATTGGAAATGAATAGCAGATTCTCATCCTAAGAGATGATACAAGCAGGCTGCAGATTCTTAAGGGTCAAGCTGCACTTGCTTTACAGCTTGGAACTCCCAGGTGTTCCACTCATAGGCTAAAAACCCCATTAGCCCTCCAGCACTTCCCCCAGTTCAGTCTTTGTTCCTCAAGTGTTTCCAGGAGTCTTCTTGTGTGGGGAGTGAAGAACCACAGAAGATGTCACTCCCTGCCTTATATAGCTTTTGCATATGGTGGGAACCCTTTGTTTCAAAGTTTGGTTCCCAGACCGGTCTGTGGAAAAACACTGACATCCCAAAATGGAGTCTAGAGACATGCAGTCTCATCACATGTCCTTGCAGAGTCATAGCAGCCATTACTCGGAGGCTGTCTGTAGCATTCTCAGGAAGGCTCCATAGGTGGGAGATAAGCTTCTCCTAAGGCCTATTGTTTTTTCCTAACGGCTCATTGCCCTCAATAGCCCTTCCCCACCCAGCTATCTAGACTGAAAGCATCTTGTGTAGTGGGCGTTACCCAGTGTAACTACATTTGAAATACAGACACATAATCAGTATTCATAACTTCAGACAGAAAAATGATACATGCATACAAATAGGATAAGCATATTCAGCAAATCATAACCTTTTCAATGACATCTGACATAAAATACATTATAATTATGTCATAATCATAAGGTCTTTCTTGACGGGCTTCTATTCTTCCACCAATCATACTGACATTTAGGGCCAGATCCTGCAAAATGCTTAGAATCTCGTTTGAGGTGTCTGTATCCTCAACTCCCATTCTTGGGAGTTCCTCAGCAACTTACAGAATCAGGATCTTTGCCTGGCTAGATTTTGGACTATATGGTGTTTGCTTTAAGCACTCCTTCTGAAAGAATCCACACTCAAAGTGCCAGCTCCAGGCTTGCCTGCCACATTCCTCCTTCCTGTGCCAACCTCAGTGCCTCCATGCCCAGACTCTGGCACCCATCAGCCTCCTTGTGGCACAGTATGGAGATGGTGATCACCACCATCATCACCCCTGACAGTGCACACAGGCTGCTACTTTAGATTATGCCCTCGCTCTGACCTTGGAGGATTGTTCTCAGAACAGCCGGGGACTATCTTCATATCAAAGAATCCAAGACCCAATTCTAGTTGTCTTAAATAAAAGCAGATTCTGATTGCAATCATGAACTAAAAGATAATTAAAATAAAACTCTTAGAGGTATGACATGGTAGAAAGAGACCTCTGTTCTCTCTGGGACTGTGACTAATCAGAAAAAGTGTCATTGTTTTAACACCTTCTTCTTGGCTAAGAAGTGTGAAGTTAAGCAGCACATGGTATTATGCCATATTCCCTCATCAAACCAGAATTATATTATTACTTTCAGATGACTCACACCTGCTGTGGCATTTTTCATTAGTTCTTTCCCCTTGCACTAAATATTATTTCACATTTTTTAGATGGACGATCAGAAACAAAACTGAAATATCAGTTGACCTTTGACATTTTGATCGTATGTTGTTTGTCATTTATCATTTGCCTGTCTCATCTATTTAGTTCTTTGGTGCAGTCCAGTACTTAGCACAATGAGGCCCCAATCCTCAGTGGTATTATATCCAGCTTCATAGTAAAATAGCTCTTTAGATAAAAACAGTACTGGTAAAAGGTATCAAAATATCTTATGATTATATATACATCCAGACATAGCCATAGTTTGTCTCCCACGTGCTAGGTGGAAACAAGGCCTGCAAAGTTGTACTGCTAAGTAGAGCTCTGCAAATCTGCAGATATCTGCTTTATCCGGCGGATATCTGCAGACCATTTTTGTGGATTGCGGATTGGATGCAAATTTTGTATCCATGCAGGGCTCTACTGCTAAGTATAAACCTAAATTCATTCATGTCTAACTTCAAAGTAAACATTGTGGGTTCAAAACTTCAACTCAAATTTATATCTGATTGGATTCATATTTTATATAGGAAAGATGCAAAAATGGTACAGCGAGAGGAAAAGAACAAAGAAAACCAATGACAGAAATAAGTCAATAAATGAAGACAGAAGTGGGCAAAGCAAAAATATAGAGAAACTGCAAGAAAAGCTGGAGAAAATGGAGAGAGTAAAAGAAATTGAAAGAGTAAAAAACAAACCACATAACGCCTCCCCTCCCATATCGTACATGATACCCACTTCGGCCCAGCAGCCTTTGGGGGAGGAGGGAGAGATGGAGGGTTGTTCATCTAGCCCTAACTCATAATATTGGTTTCACTTTAGCTAACAAAATGTGGATTTTGGTGGGTGTTTTTATTTAAGTTGAATATCCCTTGAAAAATAACTAGAGCTTGAGTCACTCCAGAGTCTAGGCCAGCTTCCTATGGCACAGACCACAGCAGAAAATCTGCTGGCGGGGAAAGTAGTAGTAACACAAGGCCCCCACCACTCCTGTTTTGCAGGAGAGTCCAGACCAGCCAGTGCTGCGCTCCAAAAGCTCTGTTTTAAAGTTACAGGGAAGAGGTTGGAACAAGTTATGAGAACCCTATGAACCCCCAAAACATGAGTTCAGGTGTTTGAAAGAGAGGGAGCCTCTCTGCCCTAGCGGGGGTTAATTTATCCCTGGTATTAACTTATTCCTTTTGTTAAATTGCTAGACTTTCTTGGATTTAAGACCATTAAATGATGCGACATTAATATCATTGCTAAACCTTCACAGCCTTTTCAAAAAATATACCTGAAATTCAACCCATAGGTCAGCATTGGTTACTTTATTTCTAAACTAGAAATCTCTTATAATAAAGAGATAAACAGCGTCTGAATCTGCCCCTCATTGTGGGTTTCTCTTCTAGGTTCAAGAGTCCTAGGTTTTACAAAATATTTCTATGCTTTTCCTGCTGCAGACACAACCAGGCCCCAAGGGCTAATTCAGCAAAGAGTCTAAACTGGTGTAATTTACACCTTCTTTCAGCCCCTTCAATTTGCAAGTTTTACAAGTTTTACATTAATTCAGACTCAGACCTAATTATCGATGTAAATCAGACCCCATCCACTTTGTCTCTGATTTTCACGCATCGAACCAGGTCTACAGGAGTCGAGGCTGGTGTAATTTCCACTCTGAGGGCTTGGAAGAGAAGGGTATTAAATGGAGGAAAAAGATATAAGAAAGTGTAAGTTAAAGTGCACCATTCTTTTCCTTAACTTACACATTCTTAGCTTAGTAGTTACACTTAGACTCCCTTACACCCACTCACTGATATGTAACTTATGTGTCACCTCTGAATTCGTCCCCAAGAATGAAACCAGTGCATTTACTAAGGAGCCCTAGACATACTGATCCTTTGTGGTTTTCACTGATCATTGTACTCTGTTTGGCTCTGAATGTACCTTCTTTGAACACTCAACTCTCCTTTGTCCCCATTTTGTGTGGGTTAAGTTTTCATTTTCAGCTCCTTTCTAAACTCTTTATTCCCAGCCCTATAATCTTTCTCCTCAGCAGAAAAAAAAAAGTCTTTTTTGTTCCCTCATGCTCTTGTGACAACCACGGACACTCCATTTTTCTGGCTGACAGCTACCAAATTTGTAACACTTTTAGATATAGTCCTTGCAAGTTTTGTTCTTGTCAATTTCTTCATGTCTGTAGCTAGCTAATGTAGTAAGGACAAAGCTCAGTCAATTTGCACTTGCTCCTCTGCTGTCTTCCAAAAATAAGCTCTTCAACTTCCCACATAAAAATTTCCTGTGCATCTTCTGAGATTCCTTTAGTAACTCAAAAACTTCTCCAAAAGGTAGAAAGCTGGTCAATTACAACACTTTGGCTAGAAGATATATTATACAGGAGCTGCAGCCTCTCTCTATGTAGGGGAATTGATTAACAGCGTCTCATTATCTCCTTTTTAGTGGAAACCACATACTTTTGAATCTAACAAGACCTAGTGAAGACTGGTTTTCACATTGGTGGTAAGGTCTGTTTAATTTTGTTCTGCTAGGGTTGTGGGGTTTTTTTGTTTTTTGTTTTACTATTTTTAGCCAAAGCTAAGGTGTTGTATATAGCACTCAGTGCAAGCAAGAGTCTCTAGCAGAATTCAGATTTTGCATTTCATTCAAAACTCCTTGGGCCAAATTCAGTAATTTTCAATGAAGTTATACCATGCATAATTTTATTACTCACTGAATACTGCAGACATAGTACCTGCCTGAATTCTGTTTAAAATTGAATTTTTAAGCTATTATTAACCAATAAAGCTCATCCTCCTTTTCTCTGTCCCTTGGCTTTCCTTCAGGTTCTGTCCCTGGTCCCCTTCTCTCTTTCCCTCTTGGAGACTTTACACTTTCCCATGGTTTCAACCACTATCTCTCTGATTTTCAAATCTCTTTGTTCAGAGGCCAAATATAAAATACTGTTCCCAAGCTAATGACAGAAAGTAACAAATTAGCTAGACAAGTGACTGCCAGAAACAAAGGAGCAAGGGATAGAACAAGAGAAGCCAGCTGAAAATGTCTTCTGTTAGGTGAACCCTCTTAAACACAAGAGGTATTAAACACAATTAGAGGCATAGGAGAAATTCTATGCAAGGGCCAGTGGGTGACTTGTCTATGTGACCTAGTCCAACGAATTAGGCTCAAATTCACAAGTAGTTGTGAATAACTGCAACATAGAATAATTTACAGATATCTAGAAAGAGGGGGGGAAGTGGTGGTTTAAGGCCTCAAAAGTTCTCAAACCACTACTTCCTTGCAAATGTAGTATGAAGCCAAACTAAAGCTGATTGACAGTACTTGGTTCAGGTCAGCACAATTTGCATCTCACTTGCGCAGTGTGATCAAAGTCCCAGGGGAGCCACACTGAGGTTACTCAGTTAGGGTAAACTGCAAAGAATGGGGAAGACAATCCCCAAAGCTGGTGGATATTCCAATACTTAGATTTACCAAGCCAGCACAAAACAGCTTCTATAATATCTTACTGGTTATCCAGAAGCCAACAACACCGTTCCCTTAAAGCAACCCAGCCTTAGGCCTCCACCCAGACACCCAAGTCAAATATGATGAGGATTATTGAAAATCTTATTCATCATATAAGGAAGTTCTACCAATCCCAAAGGATCGGACACATTACCTCCCAGGTTAATGAATATTTCAGATCTTGCCCAAACACGCTTACAGCCAATTCTTATTAACTAAACTAAAATTTATTAAAAAAGAAAAGAGAGAGAGAGAGTATTGGTTAAAAGATCAGTATACACACAGACATGAGTATAGTTCTGAGATCAGTTTCATAGGAGAGATGGTGAGCTTTGTAGTTGCAAAGAGTTTTTTCAGAATTAGTCCATAGATTATAGTCCAATGTTCATATTCAGGGTGATCCAAATGGGACTGGAGATCTCAGTCTTACGACTCAAGCTTCCCCTGCATAAAGCATCAAGCAGATCTGAGATAAAAAGGATCAGGACCCAAGACACCTTTCTACAGTTCCAGGCCTTCTTTTGACAGCTCGGAGTCCTTAGGTGAACAATAGGCAATCATGGAGACTTTGAAGTAGACCTTTTGCCTAAGCAACATGGGTAATTAGCTACAGGGATTAACATAAGGCAATTGCCTGTTTTCCACCATTCACAGATGATTTTCTATATATTTCAAAAAGAGATGAATACAATGATATCACTATGTTTACTGTTCATTTAAATGTTAAGATCTCCTTTTGATTTCTGAATTAACAAAATACAACATAGACAGGGACTGCTTGACTATATTGTTGACCTCTAACAAGATATGTAAACACACAAAACCACAAACATTATCTACCAGTATGTCCCTATAGGTTGAATCTGGGTCAATTAGCCTGCAAGCTGCTTAACCCTTTTTGGCCATGTGTCACACCCAGCCTCTTCAATTCCTACCTATTACAAGCTACTCTTTATGTTAAGAGAGAGAGAAATCAACTATCATACTCTTTCCTCTGATTTTAACTGTCATAAGCATAATTTTCCAACTCTGCTTAAGCTATCTAAACTCTACTATGCATATTATACCTAGGGCTCATCATCCATTTTCACTCTCATTGACTTACTGTAGCTTATCCATTCAAACCCTGATATCACTTTGTCTCCCTGGGCTCCTTTTGCCTGTTTGAAATCTGACTTTGCTTCTGTATCTTCTTAGATGCTGGAACAGAAGTTTTCTCTTTAACAATGATTTCATATATTCACCTCCTGACATTCAGCCAATTATGCTTCGGGGTATACCCAATTTCTGCCATTGCTGGTTACCACTAAGGGAAATGGTTAACTACTCCCAGAACACCCAAATTCCTATCAACAGCAAATTCTCTGAGCTCATCTGCCCTTTGTCAAAATGCGCCCATATTCACTGTCTCACAATCCTTCTGAGATCCTCATAGGACTAAAATCCATTCTCAGTGATGCTAACAATGGTGGTTTAGTAGTAATTAACATAATTAATAATGGCTCATATTTTTCCATCTGTCCTGATATTTTTGGAGCTCTGCAGAACCTGTTCTTTTGTTAAAGCCTGACATAATGCTTTGGAAGGAAATCTGAAAACACCACATTTTTGTCTGCCAAACTGAACCCAGGCTTTAGAGCCCCATCATCAGTAGAACAAACACTGTATTCATCAGAGAGCCGATACTTTGGAAGGCTGATCCTGGAGTGTGGGTAGCTACAGATGGGCCAGCTATAGAAAAACAGCTATCTAAGAAGAGTCTGGTTTTGTGAGCTCATCCTGAGCATTTAGAAAGAAGAAGGAGCTGGCTCTATCCCCATAGCTGGCCAGGAGAGACCTACTCTCCAGACCACAGGCAAGGAAGAGTTTTCGGTTCAATCCTGGGTTTGAGTTCATTGACCTTTGTATTTAAACACAAGCTTCTCTAGATTTGTCTACCCCTGTTTACAGTTTGGCCTCAACTGACTATTACAGCTTTTTCCCATGCCCAAAGATGCTAGCCAAATAACATCCACCCTTATACACACACTTTATCTTCAAAAATTCAGGGCATTATTTTCCAAGTACAGAACAAAACTCATTTTCAGTTGGATCAGTAGCTCTCTCACTTTTCAATCACTTGTCCCCAACTCAAGATTGTATTCTCCAGGTACTTAGTACCCAGTCTTGCTGGTCTGTTTAGAAACTTCTACATCTTCTTCATTCAGTTCTTAATATATTATTTCCTTCATTTCATTTCTTTATTTTTTGCTGATTTCCTATACTTCTCAGGAATAACTTTGCACAATTTGTGTTTATTTCAGCAGAGTCCAATATGCCCTCAATGTTCTGCATGACAAACCTCCAGTAAAAAAAATTTCCTCAATCAGATCAACATTCACTTTTATCCTTTGCCATGCTTATGCAGTATTTCCAATTTCACATCAGATTATTTATTAGTTCCTCAAAGCCTTATTCTTTCTTGCTCTTTACTTTCTTCCTTCCATTAGGAGTCTATAACTTCTTTGCTAAATTATGATACAAAATTTCACCACTGCATAACTAACATGGTAACACACAAGAAACATTTCATGTCTTTCCAGAAATTTACAAATAGTAAAACTAATTCTGTAAAGTAATTATGATTTACTATCTTCACGTCTTTCCATCCACTTATCTACTAGAATCCCACTTTTTCTATCTCCATTTTTGTGTTGTGGTCAGATGATAAATTAGATTACCCTACCAGATATTCATTTTCACTGCTGGATTCTTGCTAGCCTCCAATCACTCATTGCCCATTCCAATTTTACCTTAAACAATTTTCCTTCTGAACTAGAGTTTCTTCCACAGCCCTCTCCTCCATGCACAACTTGACCATCTCAAATTCTATGGATGCTGAGTTTTAAAAGCTTACTACTCATTAAGGATTGGTGTCCTGAATTACTAACGTGCCATATAGCATGAATAGCAGCAGTATTTTGCCAGCTAAAGGATTTGGCCCAATATTCACCTGGCCCAATATTCCACTTGCCCATCCTGCTGCAGATGATCATAGCAGACCTGAGCACTTCAATATTATAACTAACTGGTAAATCCCCATTTTCAGAGACTAGGCCAATAGTCCAGGGCACTCTAATACTCTGTGTCTAAATTATTTCAAAGGGCCAGTGGAAGAAGAAATAGTGGAGAGTGAAGAGGCCTTCCTAAGGTGAACCTACTTGCTTTGAAAAAGTTGGTGGAAATGCTTCTGCCAGAAGCCACAGGAAAAGTTTGGGGATAGAATGGGAGGGAAGAAAAAAGACTATGGGTGCACTCACAACAAAATGCAAGATGGTGGGCTGGGGGTAGGAGCAACCCCCAAGTTAGGTGTAACATAGTATCCCCTCAAAAATTCACCTAAGACAAGGAGTCTTCTGTTCTTTGGAGCTGTGGGTGTCCAGTGGTGAGGGGAAATACATGAAGTCTGATTAGATTCCTATTTGAAAGTGCCTGTATATCAACCAAATAGCAAAACTCGAATAGGAAAATCATCCAAACACCAATCAAACATGAGAATGTAATTTTCACCCTTTACAGCTGCTTCGTTGTTTTTCTTTGCCAGGTGTTTCATCCGTGTAAATACAAACCCTGATCTAATTTGTAGACAAAACCCAGGTTGGAGGTTGTCAGGGCTGGGCTATGGGCGGCCTGTTCAGTTACCAAATTGGTCAGTTACCAAATTACCGTCAGGCAACGAATAGCAGGATTGGGGTCGAGCTGCATCAGGATATCAATATATCAAGGTAGGCATCTGATTACAGACAACAAGCAAATAGCAGAGTCTGGGCCAAACCAGGGTCAGAAGCCAGAGTCTAAGATCCACAGCAAGGTACGATCTGAAGCAAAGGCAAGCCAGCTGTCTGTAGTGTTGCTCAGACAGCTTCCCATGATGGCTTCCTGGTTTATATACTAGCATGAGCCAGTCAATGGGCTGTGAGGGGCCAACTCAGGCCCTGCAGGTACTTCCTTCAGAGCTTAGCTTCACAGGGTCCTATAGCAGAAACCCAGACTACACTTCCAATGGTGATCCAGAAGCTTCAGCGACCCAGACCCCTCCCCCCCATAAAATTCCCTCCCCCATGGGCCCAGGTTCTAGTCCCACAGGTTCTTATAGAGGTGCAGCAATGGACAGAGCTAAGTGATGAAAGAAAATGGGACAGATCAGAGAAGCTCAGATGGCCTGCAACAAGAGGAAATTTAATAATGATAAATGTAAGGTCTTACACCTAGGGAGAGGAAGTAAACAGCAGAGATACAAAAGGCAAAGGATGTAACCATGCAGCCACACCTACTGCAGTAAAGTGAATTTATTTTCATTTAAACTCCCTAATATTTCCTCTCCCCCAACATATAACCAAGTCCCAAAGTTGCTATAAGGAAAGTGTTGGGTCATTGAGGAAAGAAAAGGTGTTCCAGATCTATTTTCAGAAATGGTCAATTATTTGAAAAAGTTTGAGAATTACAATGATCTGATTTTAGATGGACCATTTCTAGTGATCAGATTAAGTTAACTGACGATCGGCATCACAGGAAGTTATGTGATCACCACCCAGTGGTTAGTACTATTCCATTCAAAGAGACTGTTACATATGAAATATATTACATTTAGACTGACTGAGCCATAATTGACAGTGCAGCTATCTGTACATTTGGAAACCATCAGTAGAAATTTCAGCCACAGTGGTTTCAGAAATTCCTGTGGCTTAAATACAGCCTAAGTGCAGACAATGTCTTCCGCTTTGTGTGCCATGTACTGGGAGCAAACAAATTTGATGACACATTCCAAATAGGAGGTTTCAATGACTAGAAAAATAGCATTGGTGGAATAAAAACAACATGAGGACAGAGTCAAAATAGTACGCAGGAGAACATAGAAGCAATACAGTGATTTCTTAGGGTATGTCTACACTGCAATAAGACACCTATGGCTGGCCCAGGTCAGCTGACTTGGGCTTAAGGGGCTCGGGCAATGGGGCTGTAAAATTGCAGTATAGACATTCAGGCTTGGGCTGGAGCCTGGGCTCTGGGACGCTCCCCATTTATGAGGTCTCTGAGGGCTCCAGTCCCTAAGCCTCATGAGGGAGGGACTGAAGTCTAAGTTTAAAGCTTTATGGATAAAATAATAAAACAACAACAACAGAGTGTGCTGGGAATGCTCCCACGTCACTCAGGGGAAGAAAGAAAGTGTTAACGCCCCAAGCCCTAACCCACTTTCATACTCACACACGCACTACACTGGCCAGACCTGGGTGTAACATCAGAAGAAGGGGGGGGAAGGTTGGACAGGAGTGCTGTCCTGGGCCCAGGCCGTCCAGGTCTGTCGTTGATCTCCGCCTTGCTCCTGCTCTCAGGAGGGTTTTAAGTCCTGGGCTCCTTGCGGGGCGGGGGGGGGAGGTGTTCCACTCAGTGACCTCTGCTTCTGGTGCCCTTTGTGCCAGTCCATACCGGCTCTCTGTGGTCTCTTCAACTTTCCCACAACATCCCAGCTCTAGGGACGCCTGGCTCAGCTCCCCCTCCTGTCATCTTGTCTGTGTTTTCACACTCTACTTGTTGTCTTCTTGTTGGCCTTGCTGACTTGCAGGTCTGTGCAGTTGGATTCTTCTTTCTCATGGTTGCTTGGAACGCTTTCATGCCCCCCGTCGGCTGTGAGCTGTGTCCTTGGGCTATGGCCAGCGTCTTATCTTCGACCTGAGCACCGAGCTAGTTGACGCGTTGAGTTAACCCGTTCTCTGCTCCTCTTCTCCCTCCCCTCTCAGCCTCTCGTACCTGCAGAGGAAACTTCCATTCCCCACTCACATGCCTGTGACCCTCCCCAAAATATTTTGCGTTAGCAATATACAATGCAATGCTGATCTGGCTTCCCAGGAGACTCCCCGATGGGGAAGGGGGGTTTGAGGTATGACAGCTGGTAGGGAACCCAGGCATATCCTCTACACATATCCTCTACACTAATGGTAGGACTCCTTCCTACCATTAGCCTTTCCTCAGACCTTTTCCCTAGGCCCTTCCTGGGCTTTTTGTAATGAGCTTCTTCCAGAGGCCTGGTTGTGTCAGGGTCAGCCACATGATCTTGTTCCAATTCTGTGTCTTCCAGGTATCTCCACTTCCTAGTGCACAGAAAGAGACTGCCAAGTTCTTCCCTCTCTTGCTGCAGCTCCTTAAACTCCAGTCCAAATGCCCTTTACCATCACTGCTTCTTGGGCTTCACTGCCTCTACCTTCCTCCTTGTTCAGGATAACCACCCTTTGCCCCAGGCTTCCCTGCCCTAGCTTCCCCGGCTTCCTTCTGGCTCAGGACCCTCTGGTACTGGCTTCAAACTTCAGGCTTTTCTCAGCTTTTAGCCCAAGAGAAGAAACACCCCTTCTCACCCAAGGTCCCTCCAAGTCTGTTTTCACTGCCATGTGCTCCTTCCTTTATGAAGACAGAGCTGCTCCCCAGCTGGGTTTGATCTCCAATTATGGCTAATACTCCTCTAGATGTTTCCAGTGGCCTAATTGGGCTCAGGGCTCCTGGTAAGCTATGGTTACCCAGTTTGAGGTTTCTACATCTTATCACAATAATCACAATCTAGTGTCTTTATTAAGACCATGATTTTTAGTGTCTAGCAAAGTTATGAATTTAAGCTGCCAGGCTCATCTTTTAAAAGTGTTGTGCCAGTTTCCTTTCAGGATGAGGACTGATAGGTCAGATACAGAGTCATCACTTTTTGGAAAGTGTTCACTCACAGGTGATGGTGTTTTCGCCTTTCATCATTTTCCTATGTAAGTTCATTCAAGAGTGATTGTCTGGTTTCACCCACATAGTTGCTATAAGGGCATTGAGTGCACTGAATGAGGTACACCACACGTTATGATAAGCATGTGTAGGACCCAGGGATCTTGAAAGGTGCACTGTAGGTGGGAGTGTTGATCATTGTAGCAGTGGCGATATGTCTGCAGGTTTTGTATATGTTCTGGCAAACTCTGCTGACATTTTGAGTTGGTGAGTCCTGGTCTGTGGCACACTTGCTTCTGATGAGCTTGGAGAGGTTTTGGGGTTATTTGAAGGCCAGAAGAGGGGGTTCAGGAAAGATTTTTCAGGATGTGGTCCAAAATTAAAGTGGCCTTAATTTGGTTTAGCTTAATTCATTCTGGAATTAAGGTCCAGAACCTTGGAGCTGGGCCACCAGAACCCCAGTGAAGATGGGGTCAACTATTGTGGAGAACATTGATGAGTTCATCTACCTGGGCTGCAAACAGAGTTCAAAACAGTTGCAGGAAAGCAGATATTCTTCAATGAATAGATGGATTCTTCTTTCTCATGGTTGCTTGGAACGCTTTCATGCCCCCCGTCGGCTGTGAGCTGTGTCCACCTCCTAGATGAAGTCCGTGTCTTACTTGTGAGCACAAAAAACATCTTTGTGCTGAGACAAATTTCAGGATCTATCAAACCTATGTACTATCTATATTTCTAGATCGGTCAAAAATCATCCTCTTGCATGCAGACGTGGAGCAGCTAGAGGCATTCCATATGTGCTGTCTGAGTCAAATCCTGAGCATAAAGTGGTTGACTGTGCAAAATGTCAGAATATCACAATGATCTGACCTTTCTTCAGTCGCTCACTATATTCATGCTCTTTAGCCATGTCACCAGGATGGACAAAAACACTCCAGCACACCGTGCTCTCAAACTCTCCATCTAGGAGAGAAGGGGTGCATACCCTGATCCTACCTGACACAGCTCTTAGGACTGCCCCAGAAATTCAGCTCTCACAGGATTGAGCCAGATCTGGGAACTTCACTACATAACGCCTGGTGTGACACTATCAACCATGGTCATTCTTGCTGTCTCTACAGTTCTTAGTAGACTATACATGTTTGATGTTGATGATTTTGGAAGTGAATTAACGTTAACCAAATTAAGGCCACTTTAATTCCGAATGAGGGTGTTCACACTGGGATTTTAATGTGGTTTAACTGATCTACTTCAAATTCACACCTTCAGTTAATTTGGATTAACTCTCCTAGATGTCCCCATGTAGACAAGCCCTTATTGAAAGAACAGAGAAGTGAGAGTTTGACTCTGACACTAGACCTTACTCACAAGCATGCATTTTGGTTTCCTAGAAAATCTCTAGTCTGATCATTATCAGCTGACTTCAGGTAGAGTTAGTTCTTCCTTAATATACAGATTGTTATTCTTAGATGGCCACTTATGCTGTCTCAATTCTTCCTCTTCTCTCACCAAATACAACACAAGATAGCTCAGCCACTCATGCATAATGATTTAAAATTCCAGATATGACTAATTACCTTACAAGAACAGAACTTCTACACCTATTCTATTCACAATCATATACACAGATCACAAAGGTTATGGTGGGCTAATTCTAAAGAAAAAGTAATTTTAGGCAAGTGTCTAGGTTGCTAAGAGCTTTGTGGGAGGATAGAAAAAACAAACACTTCTTCAGGGTTAACAATATAACTGGGCTATCAGAGGGATCAAAATTCTATGCCATGTTAAATCTTTTAACCAGAAAGGCAATACAAACTTCGACCAGACTGATTAATAACAAGACAGGTGGAAACCCAAATCAGAGCCACAATCCAATATAAAAATTCACTCACACAATCAATTTACATCTATTTTAATAGCTTCAACTCATACACACTTCTGGATAGCTTGGAATATCTGTTGATAATACCAGAGCCTTCTGTACCCAGAACAGAATCAATTTTTAAAACATTCTGGTTGTTAGCTATATTTAATCTCTTTCATATTAAGCGCAATACTTCTATAAAGCACTGTTGTTCCCTAACAGTTGCAGATCTTCTTAAACCACCTAAAGCCCTTTTGAGGTAATGCACTGCAAAACTAATACTGACCTTTTAAAATTATGCATGAAGTCCTGTTCAAATGCATTGTTATTCTGGCCATCCCACTTACTGAAAAAGTATCCTATGCTAATTTCCAGTGCATTAATCCCCAAAACGTTAGATGCTTAGGCACTATTCCTACCTGCATGCTTCTAACCTGGGGGCATCAAAAAAAACAACGTTTACATTCTCAGCCTTTCATCGGACATTTTTCTGGATGCTCATTACTGGCATACCAATGCAAAGATCTAACATATGAATCAGGAAAAAAAAGACTTTAAATATGTGAACTGAGCAGTCAGGACATCACTAGCCAAATGCTGAATGCTAGTAGTTTGATAAGTCTTAAAACCACCCACAGTTTTCTTGCAGGGGGGAGTGGTATATACACAAATGAGGGCGTTTTAATGTAACCAAAGACATGAAAACCACCACATTATGCAAATTCAATAACAAATGTAAAATGATAAATTAGCAAGGTACTATTTAATTATTACTGTGACTAATTCCTGTAGATGGTGCCACAGCAAATGAACCTGAACTTGTTCTGGTTGACTGAAGTGTTTTGCTGAAACATTTCCATTTGGTTTGTTTGCTGCTTATGTAGCTCACTGAAGTAGATAGCATCTATTTAATGAGATCCCACTTCATTATAGAGCTGTACTACTTACTAAGTTATTCTCTTTAAGAATGCAGGCTATGTAATCTGGTGTTGTTTTAAAGCAAATACTAATTTATGATTACCTGTCACATTAGGCCATTGAAAATTGTACTCACACTAGCTTGCATGAGCAGAATGTTAATGAGCTGATTATGGACTTCAGTGATGTCTCTTGTTTACAGTCCATGAACTAAATTCAGATCCCAAGCATACTGTCTAAACAATGAATGCCACTTTAGAAAGGGCGAGAGATAAAAGCACCTCCACATGTAAAATCACACAGACTATTGTCTCTGCAGCCATCAAATTCAGAAATGACAATTAAATTCTTATGGAATTATCAGAAATACTCACTAATATCATATCATCTAGAAAGGAAGCTAAATGACTACAGACCTAGTAATTCACTGTCACGGTCATTTTCTAATTGTAAATATCTTTCTGAATGAAGAGGACCAGTAAGAATACAAATTCAAAGTCATAAGAATATTAATATTTTAAGAGAGTTTATGGCTGACCTCCAAGTTAGGAAAAGGCTGTAGAGTAAACAATGTTGAGGGAGATCAAAGAGGCAACTAACTGCAATAAAACAGTAATAAGGATGATCTGCATATAAACTGATTAAATAGCACCTGGGGACGCAGTTTAGAAAAGAAATTACTCAACACTGTAAATGGTTGTCTCTTGGAATAGCTAGATTTAGAGCACACAAGAGGGGAGGCTATCATGAATTTAGTTCTATGTAATATACAGAAGTTGGTTCAAGAGGTGTCTGTAGTTGATCCCCAAAGTAATAGTGACCACAATATAATTAAATTCATCATTCTCAAGGGATGAATCATACTGAAAATAGCACTGTTATACTGAACTTTAGCTGAGGAAGCTAATGAAGATTTTAAAGCCAAACTGACGAAATTGAAATCTTTCAATAAAGATATACCATAATGAAGGCCCAGAAGAGATTCATACCCTTAAACAAAAAATGAAGCAGGAAAGCAAGAAAAAAATCAGTATGGGTAAAAAGCAAGATTCAAAAAGTTATGCAATCCAAACATGTAAATTGCCAAAAATGCAAACCCAGCTCAAGTGAATCCTACAGAAGACATCACAGGTAAAATATAAGATGGAAATTAGGAGGGTTGAGGAAAAAATTAACAGGCAAAAAGCCCAGGACAGAAAAACACATAAGAAAATTATTTAATCATATCATCAGCAGGAAGTCTGCAAGAGATTAATGGATTTCCTAGACTACAATGGAATAAAGGCAGCAACAAAGAATGATAAATTCTATTCTATGTAGGTTCTTATACTGCACTCATCACAGTAGAATCTGAGACTTTGAGGAGAAGCTAAAAGACGTATTGGTGTCAATCTTTACCACAGAAGATGTTGAGAAGATACCTTTATCTCAGAGGCTTTTCAGGAAATAAAAATTAAACACTTCAGAGACTGAGCAGTCAAAAAAAACAGGTAATAGAAGTTCAACTTCACTCCTCCAGTCCACTGATGTCCTATCCAGTCCATGTCACCTCATATGAAGATGCATTACACAATCTGTTCACTCTACTCACATGAGTACTTATGTGAGTACTTCCACCAATGGTACTTCTAGAATGAAGAAGTCAAGCAGGATTTTGGCCTTCTGAGGGTTATGATAAATAAATCCTTCATATCTGCTTCTTTTAAGCAAAGTGTTTGAAAGTTTTAAAACATTTTGCTAATACAGATTACAAGAACAAGGAATGGGATAAATAGCATATTTAGAGAGTCTAAACATTTGTATCCTTCAGTCTTCCTGAGTATAAACAAGTCTCTTACATCTCTGGGGTCAGGTCACATGTCTGTGCCTCAGCTTCACCATTTGAACTGGCGACCTAATGCCTCCCCCAATGCATGGGCAATTTAATGCTTTGTTGTGATTTAACCCTCCAGCCAAACCTCAATTAGAGGTTTTGTTATCAACAAAATAAAACAGTCCAAAATAAGTAAGTCTTCCAGCCCCCGGCAGTCCTTCTACTCTGTTAACGCATGGTCAGGACAACCCCAAGTAGTAATGTCCTTGGCCTTTTCCAGACCACCATTTACCTTAACACAGGGCATAATCCAATAGTCTTTCCCTTCTCCAGGCTCAACAGTTCCTCACTCCGATTTGGAAAGACTGAAGGGAAGGCTTCCTTCCTTCCTTCCTCCCTCCCTGGAAGCCTCCAGTTCCAGGCTCCTTCATAAAGACTGGCCAAATACTGATCTTCTAGCTCACGCCAGTACTATATTGCCTCAGGCCTTTTCCTTCTTGTATCACTCCTCACTGGAGTCCTTCTAAGTCCTGCCGCCTCACAGGCTTTTTCTACAGACCCCTTTCAGGACTCAGCACTTCCCTAGCCCTCTTTGTGGAGAATCTTTCCCCAGTTTTCACCTCACCTCGTCATCCAACCTCCAACTCCATGTAGGTCTCTCCATTAACATCCTCCTCCTCCTTGCAGCTCTCTCACTCCCTCCATCTGACAGAACCAAAGGCAGCTCTTTATATAGTCCTGATAGTCACACAAGCTTTTGTCATTTGATCTGGGACTACATTCCCCATTATTCCTCTGGATTAAAGGGCTGAGCTTCAGTACCAGCCAGGCTAGAGACACTCGCTATTAAAAGATCCAACTCACTCCCCAGTGAGTTCCCTGCTGAGCAGGAAGAAAACAGCAGTACAGGTATAAAGAGGAGGGGACAAGAAGTGGCCAGCACCACAGAAACAGAACAATTCTCTTTAAGATCTCTGTCCTAATATTCAAAGCACTCTATAGGATTGGCCCATAGTTACCCAGAGGCTAGTTCTCCCTTTATTACCTAATAGAGCACCTTCCTCCATGACCATGATAGCTACAGTCCACTGGAACCACAAAAGGCCATTAAAGGAGGTTTAGTAATGTGGGGAAAGAGTTTTCACAGGAGCTAGACCTAGATTTTAGAATTCCCATACGAGGCAAGAATGACTACAGCCTTGAATGCAAAACTTATTTCTCCGCCTTTGCTTTTCCTTATTCAGTTCTTCGTACACCTTATAAAGTAATTCTTTAATCTTCCGGCCTTGGAAGGAAGACAGATAAAATGATACTTTTATTTCTATCTTTAAATAATTAGGAGATGCTCAGACACTATAGTGATGGGAGGCATGTAAATGCCTAAAGAGATAGAAAAGACAGCACCAACATGTAAATACCCTGCATGGACATATACAAAATTAAATTATTCATAATAAATACCCCGCTCTTATATATGCACAGTAAATCCTAAAGGAGGTCAGTATCATTATCCCCATTTTACAGATGGGGAAACCAAGGCACATAGTAATTAAGAGTCTTGCCTGAGCCCACCCAGGATGGTAGTAGCAAAGCTGGGAATAGAACCCAGGTTCCTGAGTCCTAGTTCAGTGCTCTGTCCACTAGGCTACACTGCTTTTCCCCCTTAGTCAAACTCTAATAGTCTTCTGTATTAGTTATAAAATTATTGAGACTTTGCTAAAGACACCTTAGCATCCCATTCAGAGACAAATAAACACAAAGATGAAATTGAACTAGAAACTTATTCAAAGCAATCCTGTCAGGTACTGCACATACTAGAGATCTGAATATCAATGTGATCAACTTTAAAGGTTATCTCTTGGGTGACATCATGTCAGTTTCATATGATTATCTTGCAGGGCTGCTACAACAAAAACAGATGGAAATTATTTTGAATCACTTCACATCTTTTCTAGTGGCTGACTGGATATTATATAAATGAGCTGTATGCGTGGTTATATATTTCACGGATATACATTAAATTTAGACAAGTATAGTAAGAGATATTGATGCTGGAACTTCTTTTTTCTTTTTATAGCTTTAGGGAAGAAATCAAAATAGCACTAAAATAGCTCTCTGATGGGAGATATTGTCTACAGATATTGACAGATTGACACACAGACAAGTGCAAACTAAGGACAAAATCTTGAACTACCATACTCTAAGAAAGCTATGGGCAGAATGTAACCCTATTTGGGGTTTTGTTCTATATATACATACGTAGGTCCTGATCCTGAAAGTTGCTCCTCCACCCAAGTACAGCCACAATGTCTTTCAAAAATTCATCCCTATGATGAACTGTTTAGTTTGCATTTTATTTGCTTAAAATGTCTATTGGTGCCCATTCCCATGCACTCAGGTGACTTAGCTTAATAATTTAAAAACTGAAAGAGTACACGTTTTTCAACATAAAAGGCCAAGCTATGGATCCCAAATGACTGTTCCCTCAATACACTAAGATTATACTCACAACATTGCATAGTTTGAACACATTCCTGCCACCAGCGTTTTGAAAACCATAAAAGAGAGCAAATTTGTCAAGTATATTTTCTTGAGTCATCATACCCATAACTCCCCTTAACACTAATGGGAATTGTCAAACATTGAGAGGGGAATAGAAAATCCCTTTGTGTATCAGGCATCACATTGTTGCTTATTTCTTTACTAATTAAGGCCCTGCTCATGGAAAGCTGCAATTGCTCTCAGCTCCCATTGAGGTCACCTTGCCAACTCTCTTGCTCTGAAAGACAGGTTGGCTGGCTGTTTTGTACAATGTCCACTTTCCTTATTTTGCAAAATAGTCAGAAATCCTCTCTTTCTTATTTAGGGAAACCACAAACATACATTACATGTGAGTGCTTCTGATTAAATTACACAGTAAGCAGTTACATAAACTAGGGAGTGAATGAATCTATTATACTAAACAAACAATTTCTTAAAATTAGGTGTAAGCTTAATATATATTTATAAACACATATACTACCATCCCTACAGCGACTGGAAAACAGAGAGGAGAGTCTTCTGGACCTTGCAAATTTAAAACACTTTTTTTGTTTGCCTTTTTAAAAACCAAACTCATGCTTACATGCCAGACAGGCTTGATTTATTTTATTTATTTGTTGAGGCCATCTCTTATGGTCTGGGGGAATTTTTATTTAGCCAGCAACAAAGTCAAAGACACTACCTCGGGCAATAAATGGGTAAGCAGCAACCATCTGACAAAGAAGCTGCTAAACCATTTGGAGGAAATCATCCCAGACAGGTTCAACCAAGTGGTAAGAAGAAGACAGACTTAGCTAATAGTGCTAATGTCTTTGCCAACCCACAAAGGCCAAATGTGTTAATGTTCTGGCTAAAACCTTTGCCAGGATGTACAAGAGCAGTGTCTTCACTTTGCAGTGGACTAAGAAAGGATGAATAGATCTATTCTGTATACATTTTGCTCTCATTAAAAAGGGACACTTTAAAACTCCAATTTTTCATTGCAAAGAAATCCGCCGGCAGCATAAAAGTTTCACCTTTGCTGCAATCCTTTCTTTTGAGTCTTTCTTTCACTGGTTAAATTAGTGGAGAAAATGAAAAGAGAGAATGAAAGAGAAAAGTGTCTGGTGTCTCTGCTTTCAGAAGAAGTTCTTAAATAATCACAAAGACAGTAACTGATGCAGTCAGAGGATTCTGTGAATAAAGAAAGTGACAAGCAAAACTAATTTGAGAAGAAAGCTAGTGAACATTCTCCCATATAAAATCAACAAGCAAGTATTTCATTTCACAAGGACATTTGGAGAAATGTCAGGAATCATGACACTGTACTTTTAGAAATACGAGTCTGACGATTATTTTACATAAGATGTCTAAAATAATTGTCAAAATGCCTGAGTATGTTATTTAATAAAGTCATCCATCTTCAGTCTCTATAACAACTATCACAGAAGCCAAGCTTTTGGAGTGCAATAATAAACTGTTGTTATAACTAGAAATTAAAACAGAACAGTCCAGAAAAGAAAAACAGAGCAGTGCTTGAAATCTACAAAGAGGTCAAGTATTCTGAATATCTGACGTACCACCAAACTATAAGTGGCCAGCACTGTCTTAAAGTTAGAGCGGGTTAAAACCAGAATTTCCATTCCACAGGGAATTCATTTAGATTTTTTCCAGACAAAAGTGTCATCAAAATCTACACATTCCCATGAAATATTTTGTTTTAAAAACTGTTTAATTAAAAAAAATTTTTTTTACCAGCTCTACTTCAAATACTCAATGTCAGGCACGCCAACCCTGCAGGCAATACTTCTGAGCATGACAGTATGAGCCAGATCTTCAGTGAACCTCTGTAAATTGTGTCATGCAAAATTCGGGAGATCACGTTTTATCTCTGCCGCTCAGCTTACATTTGCAAATATAAAAGCTTCATTTGCACAATCAGGAGAGTTACCAGTAATTACATATGCATTAGGTGACCACATGTTCAAAAGCAAAACTTTGACCCTCTTGTGGTGACACTTTTTAGAGTCACAAAACAGTCACATAAAGGACAAAAAATACACTTTTTAAAAAAATGCTGGTGTCACTCCTGCTAAATTCTGACTAAGCACCAACATGTGCACTTCTGGTGCAAAGCTTCACATAAACAACTACTTCTGTGATCATTAGCAAGACTCACTTTATGCTGCCATTTTTGCAAATAAACACTCTCAAACATAAATGAGCTTGGCAGGATTAGACTGTTATCAGCAAATGTCAGTAAATGTCAATTTTACCATACACACACAAATCGCTAAAAAAAATTTCCATTGAAAACGAAAAATGCTGCTTGAGACCCCATTAGAGTTTGATTTACGAATATTTACTTAGTGTATTTTGATGCATGATGTCGACAATTTGTGTTTTAACAGTTATGAAGGGTTATCTTTTTTAATTTAAACATCTACGGTCATTCAATAATTGTTGTCTGGACCCCTCCACACATTGTCTGACATCCTCCCCTTCGCATAATTTCCCACAACTGTGAACATTTAAATAGATAAAATTTAAAATGCTTAAAAATAAACATTGATATTATCCATCAAAATTATTTTAAAAAATCAAATTCTGGCAAGACTATACATAAATCATCACGGAAACCTACTAAATAGTTTATAAATGGCAAATGAATATTTTAAAACACTTTTTTTTTTCAAGTTTTAAACCATCTCTGCCTGGAAAATGTCCTCTAATATAAACAGTCCAAATTATGCTCTCAGTTATTCAAGCCCAACTACAATTCATGTAAAAATTCTACTCTGAAGTTTTGTTTTTTATACACAAAGAGCAATTATTTACTGTTAATGTGAATAACTTTTTATTTTAGATCCAGGGAAAATAAAACAAGAATAAGCAAAAATAAAGTTTCCCTGCGAGAGAACAGTGTCTCCGTCTCATAATATGCAGCACAAAATAGCAGCTTCCTCCAGCAGAGAGCAGATTTCTAGAAATGTGAAGGTTCAGTACACAAAACATAAAATCACAACAGATACATAGCTATATACACCACAACTCCCACGAGTGCACTGACCATTGACTTTAGTTGCTATTACATCAGTGCAGAATTTGGCCCAGTACAACCTAAAAATGAGATCAGCTAAAAGCTTCACAAACGTTACATATCAAACAGCACACTGGTTTTAGGTCTATGCAGAGAGTAGGGGCTTCAACCCTTCCCCACTCCTGCTCAGTGACATATAATAATGACAACACTAGTGAGCTTCCAAATGCAAAATAAAATAGCATTAGTTAGCAAAGAGTCATTTACTGCTTTCATTTCAGCCATGCTGAAATAATGAACCTGGCAACATGTTAGCAAAACATGAGAAACATTTTAGGAAGCAAATAATTTAATTAGAGTGTTCTCTGAGGCAGTTTATATTGCATGACCCTTGACCTTTTATATTGCTATACCTAAACTCAGCATGGGATTCACACTTCCTATTCCTGTCACAGAATCTCTCCATCTTGTACCATTTAATATAGTGTGCTCCAGGTGTTCTGTGGTGAATGAATAGTTATATTACTACCTGTCAGACACAATCACACTCTATTCATCATTTGCGGCTGGCTGCGTGAAGCCCTGCTTCCAGCAGGCTCCCTCTCTATTTCCTTGTTCAAACGTCTGCAGCGCTTTCGGCCCATCTGTCACGCCTGTCATTTAGAGGGAAAACAGTATCAGCGCTTTAAATATATGGAGTTCTCTATTGAAACAGTGCTGTGATAGAACTGTCAGCATTCTCGGTATCACAGACAGTAATTCATGACTGGTCAGAGCTCCATTTAGGTTGCTATTACTATGTTGACCCTGCAGGGTCATGCTGAGGATTTTTTTTCCTTTACAGTCAGATCTATAAATAGTGCAATTAACCTTGCAAGAATTACAAAACGTTCTCAATTCCCCACCCACCCCCCATTCACTTGCTGTATGCGACTTTTAAAATAATAATAATAATAAAAAATATCTTCAACGGGAGAGGGTATTCGTGTTTGTTGAAATGTATACGTGGTGTCAGTGGAATATAAATAAATATTAGACTGGCCCTGGTTTTGCAGCCCATTCTCAGGTAAAACTTCCATTGCCATCAATAGGAGTTGTGTCTCAGGTATGAGCTTCTGGATACGGTCCCACTGTCTCAAAAAATCTTTGAATAAATCATGTCTGTGTCATTAAAAACCTTGGTTGCTGGTATGACACAAAATAACATATGATGTTTTCTATCCAATTACAAAATTGACTTTGAAATAAAATGAATTATTGAAGTCATTACATAACAGAGGGTATTTCTTAAGTCATGCAATTCCTGATCCTTTGCCAAAACATCCTACAATCCAAGAAAAATACAAAACAGAACAATTCTCTAGGGAACAGATCCTCATCCCTATATCTGCTTTTGGAGTGAAGGACACAGCAGGAACTCTTTTTGGTCTCCTAATGTGAACTTCTGATCACAAATTAATTGTGATTAGTAAAGACCAATCTCTCTGAGTAATTCGCAAGTCAGGTATTGGCAGATTTGTAAATGGCTCAAGGCAGTGAAATGTGCTGGTTTTTAAATTTGCATCTTTAGAAAATGTCATGACAAAAGTTATGTACAAGAGGCAGCATGGTCCAGTGAATTAGGCATTAGATTGAAATTCAGGAGACCTGGTTTCTATTCTGCCACTGACTTGCTGTGTGATCTTGTGCAGCTCGCTTCACCTTTCTATCTGTTTCCTCTCCCACCCTTTGTTTGTTTGTTTGTTTTTCTATTTATACTGTAACCTTTCTGGAGTAGGGACCGGGCAGTGTATTTACAGAAGACAGTGTCCCTTTAAATAGTTTTTGAGCAGCCTAGTGGAATTCATTGTGTTTTATACTGTAGAAGCCACCCGAGACTATCCAGAGCAGCAGTATGGATATAGCTAGGAATGGCATGTTGGTACATATTTAGTAAACATAGTTATTTGGAAACCAGCTGTGCCCATTTTGTTAAGTCAAGAGCAAAAGATACAGTAGAATGTCTCTTACTGTATATTTGTACAGTGTCTAGTACAGTGCAGTCTTGCTCTCAGTACACTTATTTGCTGTGAGATTGGTCACTTAAGTCACATGGCAGAGTGTCTGTCCCTGAATGGACAATTCCCCAAACCCGCAAAGAAATGTCAAGAAAACCAAGTGCACAGATTTTAGGGTTAATACAATGGAAATACTCATTCAGAAGCAGAATCATGACACTCTCTCTACCCAAAAAGAGGTTGCATGTACCAACATTAATTTGCATTCTTTTTTGTCCAAATGAATACATTTTTTGCAATATGATCCCTGTTCTGGATTGTTACTGTTGTAATTCCATGGGGAAGCCGAAATAGAGTTTTAATATTAGCGATGCAAAGGTCACATGGCTGCAAACACCCAACACCAGTAATAGAATTTTCTGCCCATAGAACAATTTCATTCAGAGAGAGAGAGAGAGAGAGAGAGTGTGTGAGTTTGAGAAGCAGAGAAAGAGGTACAATACAAACAGCCTTTTATTGTTATTTTCTCTCAGTGCTCCTTTTCTTGTCCTCCGAAGGCAAAATTATCTGCTTATTACAGATACAGAATGAATTTAATTAAGTAATCACAGCCAGTTTATGACTATTTTGGACTCTGAAAGAAAGGTAAAGCAATATAAATCATCCCCCTTCTTATTACTAGTTTTCTTGAATGTCTCTTTTCTTGTCCACTCCATAAATGCAGATGTCATAGCCTATTACAGATACTGAATAAATATAATTAAGAAGTAATTTCATCTAGTTTCTCTTTTTTTGGAGACAGTCATAAAACAGAGAGCCACAGAACAGCCCCCTTTTTGTTGATCTTAGCATTATTAATGAATTCTTCAGTCTCTGTCTGCCCTCAATCTGAAGGCAAAAAGCCTTCACTTATTATAGAGGCAGAATAAATATAAGTCTCATCTCATTAACTGTCATATTACCAGGCTCTATGCCATACCGTTCAAGTTTCACTGAGCATTCAGAATTGCTTAATTATGTACAGTAAAAACAGTCTGCTGAGACTTTCCCTTTCAGATTAATATGGTGGCACAAGGACAGAGGTCATCGTCATGACACACTGTTGCCTGGCATTGCATTAACTCAAAATGACAGAGGCCTTTTGTTGATAATAAAAAAAAATTAAAGAGCATTTGAAAAATAAGATGTTTACATCCAGTGATAAGAGCCACTTTTGATTCTGCAGACTAACAATTGATTCTTCCCCTCCCTCCCTCCTTCTGCGTTGGTGTTAAACCACACGGTACATTCCTTATAAATTATACCACCCTATGTTAATTATAGTGAGCTGACACTGCTTGTCATTACTAAGCCTACTACATGCTTTGTGTGCTCAGATTTAATAGCTGTTTGTTCTGCAGAATGTGGCAGAACTGTACAAGTGACTGAGACTGGTCATTGCTCACGTCCCTTTCTTTATGCTTTCACATTTTGTTCTATTTTTAAAACAAACACGCAGAAAAATCCCAGTTGTGTGGTTTACTGGAAATGTCATTGTATTCATTCAGTCAAAACAGACTATGCCTTACTGAGAATGCATTGGAAGCCTATGATAGATTATTTTTTAAAACCCTCTATAATTCTTCACCCACCTACTGTATAAAAGATTTTAGGTATGAAACGCACACACAATATATATAACACAGACAACATGTGCGTATATCTGCATATCCATTTATTATATACATGATTTGTTTATTTCTGCTTCCCACTGAAAAATTCTGAATCAGCATTCCTTCTCAGATGAAAAGCTTTGTCTATTACTCTATTCATTTCCAGAGCAATAACTTGCCAGGGAGGCAGGCTGCTGGTAAGGTTAATCAGTTAGCCAGTATGTTACATTGTGGAGAACTAAATCATAGGGACTATTCCTCTTCAGCCAGTAATTTTTTACTTCATTTCTTTCTTCAAAAACTAGAAAAGACAGTTACCTTTTTCGTAACTGGTGTTCTTCGAGATGTGTTGCTCATGTCTATTCCACAGTAGGTGTGCATGCTCGCCATGTGTGCCAGTGCCAGAAGTTTTTCCCCTAGCAGTACCCGAAGGGGGAAGCGCCCCCCGCGACCCCTGGAATGGCACCTGCCTGGCACGGTACAAGGGGAGCTGCGCGCTCCCCCCACCCTCAGTTCCTTCTTGCCAGACAACTCCAGCGGCGGGGAAGGAGGGCGGGATGTGGAATAGACATGAGCAACACATCTCGAAGAACACCAGTTACGGAAAAGGTAACTGTCTTTTCTTCTTCGAGTGATTGCTCATATGTATTCCACAGTAGGTGATTCCAAGCTGTATCTGCTGGAGGTGGGTAGGAGTTCACAAGTTCTTGGGACTGAGTACTGCCCTGCCGAACCCGGCATCATCCCTGGTTTGGGAGACTATCACATAGTGCGAAGTGGACCGGGAGTGGCAGTGATGCCGGCGATCGACATCTGGAGCTACGGTACCTTGGCGGAGACTTTGAGTGGGATTCCGAGCGGGAATGGCATTGATGGTCATGCCGCGACCGACTGCAGTACCGCCTTCGAGATGAGGACCATTGGCGATGTCCGCCACAGTCTCGTCTGTGCTCGCTCTGTGAAGACGAGCAGTGCTGGGAGTTCCGATCAGATGGCACCCATCCAGACAGTCTAGCTGGCATCGAGGGCGATCCACATGCACTGAGCCCTGAACAGTCACTGGGTGGTGAGCGGTGTCGGGAATGTTCCCTCGACCGAGACTGGTACCGGGCCGGCAGCAACTGCGGCGATCTCAGCGGCGGCTTGCCTCTGGAACGTGGGGCCAACATCGGCGGCGCTCCTGGCACAGGCATGGACATGACATCCTTAGCCACCTGGAGGGCTTCGGAAGTAGATGACATCTGGACATCCAGAGAGGCCTGCTCCGAAGGGGCTGGGCTATGCTGCTCCGTGTGAGTCAGAGGCCTAGGGCCTGATGGGGACCGAGGACTACCCGACATGGGCCTAGTCTCTGTCCCAGACTTCCCTCGGTGCCGTTGCGAAGAGGGAGTCTTTCCGGTCCTCTTGACATGCCCCGTAGAAGGGGAGAGGTGCCGACTAGTCGAAGGTACCGGTGGGTCTCGCGTACCGACGCTGCAGTGCCAGGTATCGTATCGGAGCGGCGTGCCGGGGTCGGGGCCAGCGCCGACTCCATCAGGATGGCCCGGAGTCTAATGTCCCTTTCTTTTTTAGTCCGGGGGTTGAACGACTTGCAGATCTTGCACCTTTCGCTGATATGGGTTTCTCCCAAGTAGCGCAGACAGTCTGTGTGCGGGTCACTCCTTGGCATAGAACGCCTACAAGAGCCGCATGACTTAAATCCCAGGGCACGGGGCATGCCCCGGCCTGGGCTCACTAACTAACTAAACTTTACTGAAAACTAAACTGACTACAGGTACTACTGAATGAACAGTTCTGGGGACAAGCTACAGCAAGGCTGAAGCTAAGCAGTTCCGACGCACCTTCACTGGCAGCAAGAAGGAACTGAGGGTGCGTCGGAACTGCTTAGCTCCAGCCTTGCTATAGCTTGTCCCCAGAACTGTTCATTCAGTAGTACTAAGGGAGTACTAAGGGAGCGCACAGCTCCGCTTATACCGTGCCAGGCAGGTGCCACTCCAGGGGCCACGGGGGGCACTCCCCGCTACGGGTACTGCTAGGGGAAAAACTTCCGGCAATGGTGCACGTGGCGAGCACACACACCTACCGTGGAATACACATGAGCAATCACTTGAAGAAGAACCCTCACTTGTTTCCACTTAGACAGATATGCAAGAATGTATAAAGGGAAAGAAAAAAATCATGGCAATTTCACTTTAAAAATGTATACCGTATTGACAAGCTATTGCATGTTTCTCTGTTTAAAGGGAAAGCTGGTCCTCTCAAATGAAAATATGTATTCCCAAAATATTCTGGATTTAAAAACAAGAGGAAGAAACCTCTAGAATTTGTCACAAGTTTGCAGCATCTGTTACTGTATTTTAACATGATTTTATTGTGAATTTTTGATAGAGTGGCCCCCACCCACCAAGTACCTTGGTAGGGAAAGAGGGACACTTTATGAATACTTATTATTATTACTACTGCTATTAATTTGGGCAGAAAAGTGTTGGTCTAATGGTATTCACTTCTTTGGAGGCATCTGCCTTTCAAATTTCTTTCTTTTTTTTTTTCTTTTCTTTTTTTTTCTTTTTTCAGAACACCCATTCCATGTGGATATGCACTCCCTCAAGTATTCAAAAATATTCTGAAATTATGGTATACCTTGGTGATGTAATATTTTCATGACATTTTATGCCTGAACCCATCACATCCAGACATATCGCAAATTTAAAAGGGTAGCCACAAACAGCAAGAGGTTGCAAGCTGTTTGCAAATTCTAACCACCATGTCTGTCAGTGTCAAAATAAATTGGATTTAGATATACTTTTAGGAATTGTTTACTATCCTCCAGAAATACAAATCAGTTATTATTCAACTATAGAAGTTTTGGTTCACTATATTATGTGCCGTTTCAACAGTATCACAGTGTATGTTCTCCACTGCATGATTTTCATGGATGAAGACACAGGATTTTCCACCTCTTGAGGTTACCATGATAATAAAAATGTAAAGTTAATAGTATTGAATGAGCCAATTTCAGGCAAGTCCAATATGGGCAAGTGAATATGAGAGGGGATTAACAGTATGGCAACATGCCTTTCATCTATAAGTTCCTAGCTTGAATTCATTCAGTCATTAGAGGTCAGGGGAGTTCTGTCTAAACAGAAAAGTTCATTTCAATTATGAAATTAAATAAAAATTCAGCACCAAAACCTTTGGTTGACATATGAAATACAGAAAGGAAGAAAAAGAGTTAATCCAGTAGGACTGTACCACTAGCTTCTGTTGCAATTGCATTACAAATTGGTAGGCTGGACTCTTGGATCCATTTTTCTTATTTGAGACAGACACTAGAGCACAGTAGAAAATAGTATTCCTGCCCCACAACATTTTTTTCATATATCAAAAAATGTTCCCATCTTGAATTGGAATGAAAAATTGAAATCTCAAAAAATTTTACAAAAAAAAAATGGTTCTGATCAAAATATTTCATTCTGATCATTTAAAAATGTTTCAATTTCAGCCATTTTAATTAAATCTTTTTAAAAATATAATTAGCTTATGTTTTGAAACAAAAAATCATTTCAAACCAGAAAACCAGAATTTTTCATTGAGAAATTTTCAAAAAAGACAGTTTCAAAATTTCAAAAAACATTTAATTAAAAAAAAATTGACAAAATTGAGACTTTCCTGCAAAAAGGTTTGGTTTTAAATAAACAGCATTTTCTGACAAAAATCATTTTGTTAAAAAATTTCCAACCATCTGTAACACAGCCAAACATACTGTTCTCTCCTTAAGTATAAACAACACTTAAAGAAAGTCAACCCTGTCAGTAACAGAACATTTAAAACTTCAGACAGGATTTTCTTTAGCAAATTTAGGGTTTATTCAATTGTAAACCCTGGTTGCCATAGTGAAACACAGATGGTTGATACTTTCCATTATTTACAAAGCAATCTGAAAACCGGTTTAAAACAGTTGACAGCATAACTCCAAGTTAGATCATCATTTTCAAGCTGTCTGTAACCTGTTTCTATTCCACAAAGAGACTTCTGACCTTCAGTGTAGAGAAACCTTTATGTCAAGGCTTTTGAAACACTCCTGGAGGACAATTTCTGAGCCAAATAGTGAAAATTATTGCCATAGTGTCTATATGCAAGAATCCTACCACAATTAGACAATTTCATAGGTGTCTATGGTTTCGTGATGCTAGTTAGGGGAAAGAATTTCCCCTCGTTTTTCAGGAATGCTGTTCCAGGATTTTTAAATAAAAATCTGAGTAATTACAGCAGTGAACAAATGTGAATTGATCTTACTATACAAAAGTTCACTCCACTCCTATTGGAAAGCCTTTTGGCTATGCAATGAAGTGTTGCATCGATGTGGGTATTAGCCCATTTTCCAGGGATGGAAAGTGCAACTGTTACGCTGACAGTCAATCAGCATGTCTAATCTTTCATATTTATGAAGGCCAGGTGATCAGCTTATAGTGGCAGTCACTCTTCAGTACCCCCTCTGTACTAATTTCCCCTTTGTCATTCAGGTTCACCAGCACCGTGATTTGATAACAGATGATTTCTGCAGACCCTGATGTTCTGCATAAAGGACTCCTACATACCACGGCTGGAGTAAACTTTATATTTTAGCTGTTAAAACCAAACTGTTTGATTGGCCAGGCAAAGGCAGATAGCAAAACAACGGGGTTATCGTTCTGCAGTGAACACCATCTAATCATTGTTAAAAGTAAATGGTGAAGTTTCAGTAAAAATATTGAAAGAGATAGCTACAATATGAGTAAATGCTTTCACAGTCACATTTCAGGAAAGATAGTTTATAATTTTGGGGGGAATAATTCATCTTTCCAATAGTTTAAGATAATTAACATGTATTTTTCATATGCATATTTGCATGTTAAAAAGAGCACTGTATAGGTTCCAAAATCAACTTTTAGTTATACTCAGGCTCAATCACTATACCAATCAGTAACCACAGCCGAAGCCTGAGTAATTCTGGTTTGATCCAATTTGAGAGGTTTGTCTCTCTCTTTGTTTCCTTTCCATTAACTTTGTACTTACTTATTCATTAGAGATCTTTGGAACTCTTTTTCCTAGCCATTATATTGAGCCTGTCAATAACTGCAGTGCTGACCTCTGTATAGTTTTTACATTAATATAGCCTACTTTGAGTGGGCTTTTAAACACCAAGGCGCCAATCTTATAAACACTCATGTGAGTAACTTTATGCACATAACTAGCCCTAGTAAACCTACTCACGTGTGTATTTGCAGAGTTGAAATGTTTAAAAAAGCAACTGTGAGCATAATGTATATCAAAAACACTTGACCTTGTGGCAAATAGAAATACAACATTATTCAACCTGTAAGAGAATGCAACAAGGATGGAACATTGAGATAAAAATGATTTAAGCTATTTGTCCTGCTCATTATGTCAATTTCCCATAGGCAGTAAAATTTCCAGAGGTGGGGGGAATACATCTGACCAAGTATGATGACAAGAGGCATTACATGTCATACAAAGCCTTAGAAAGTAACTAATCTTAGCTTTGTGGCCAACCCAGCTCTTTAGCAGTAAACAGCTAGCCAGGACACTTACTAAAAGGAAGAGAGACAACACTCACCATGATAGTTGACTTTTTTCTTCTTATGGGCCTGGAACCCAGAAAGTTGTGAGGAGAGAGAAGTTACTTGCGATCTCTTGCATACTCCATGATGATTCAGCATATTTGTGTGCTGATTGAAGAGATCCAAGAACATACAACCACTGGCAGAAATATTTTAAAAAGAATGTAATGTATTATACTTACTCCTTGATGTAGCCACAGATGGCCAATAAACACTTAGAGAGCTGTTTTGACCAAACCATTTTTAAAGGAAAATAAGAGAGAGAGAAATTTCCTCTGACTGGGATCTTTTTCTGTTTAAATCTAAGGAGACATGTTCTTGACCATACTTCTCCTTTCTCTTAATCAACAGTATGACAGCCAGTAAGACTTTTAAATGATCAGTGACCGCTTGATAGCTAAAATGTGCCATTCAGCTTTCCAAGATCTCATCGTAATGCCCCTGAAGTACACCCTGAGTGTGTTCCTAGAGTGTCTTTGATTCTAGTAAACATATTGAGCCAAATTTTCAAAAATAAGTGCTTAAGATGTGCAGGCAAATTAATGCATGAACAGGTTCAAATAGTTACATACTCAAAATACACACAACCACTTATTTGCAGTTACCAACTTTGTACATGCAACTACATTTTTTCCTCATATAACTACTGCCTTGTATCATGGATGCATATTTTATGAGTACAACTTAAGCATCCATTTTGGAAAAGTTGGTCCAAGCTATTTATAGTTTCAGGGTGCGATAGAAAGAGAATCCAAAACTTATTAAAATTGTGATGGCAACAGAGCATGCTCCATTGGGACCAGGGCATCTTTTGTGTGATTATAACTTTCACACCTCAAGGCTAATATAAGTGAAATTGAACCCTAGTGTGAAAAAAAATGATATTAACAGAGAAAAAAAGAACCTGGACAGAGCCAGTATTTTAAAAACTTTTGGAACTTTGTGGTTTCTGTAATTCAGACTCCTGAAGAATTTTAAGATTTTGTTCCATTTATTTTAGAATTTTTTTTGGTGTGTTTTAAAGTTCTGACTTTTCTGGCTCTCCCTTCTACAATGTCTAGTTTGAAATATGTATTGTGGAACAATACTAGTCTAATTATTAATTGCCAATTTGAACATTTTCCATTTTAAGTAATTAAAAAATATTCCATCTCTATCCAAGGAATGGCTACAAAGTTGAGGAGAACATTCAATACTGAATATAGGCCTTCAAGCTACATGTTATTGTCTAAAGCAAATGAACATTTATAACTTTGACATTGGGAGTGGTGGCAGCATCAAGGTTTTCCTGGAAGCTTCTACTGAGATGGTTATATAATTCCCTATGCACTATGGTGACTAAAATTTAGGTATATCTCTGTTTAGTGGAACTCATCAACTATATCATTTTAGGAAAAGATTGCAATAATTTGGCTTGTTAAAGTTTATAGTGTTTCTGTCAACATTTTTGCAATAGGATTTTTGACTGAAATTTGTTTTTTATACTGTGAAACTTGTCACATATTCCCTCCCCCCCCCCAAAAAAAAAACTTTTAAGCAAGACTTGGTTTCATAAATCTAAGCTCTAAAGAAATTATATATATATAAAAAATCCTAGAGGGTGTGTATCATCCCACCAGGTCTTACTTTGCTGGTTTTATAAGCTCCCAGTCACCTGACTGGCAATTGTACATTAATGGCAGTTTTCCATTTGCTAATCTGCTCAGAGAAGAGTTAGCATCCAATATACCACAACACTCAGAAGCCACTAGCACAGCCTCCATCTTTAATCAATTTTTTCACTAACAACATTTCAAACTTGACCATTGTTTAAGTCTTTGTAAGTCTATTGCTTAACAGTAGTCTTAATACATCTACTGTGTGTGCTGAATTAATTGAATTTATACAAACTACTTCAGGCCATTTAGACTGAGCATCTCCTGCTTTCAAAAATGTATGTCCCATAAATGGTCCCGCATAGTCTATGTGGATTCATTGCCATGGATAGTTGGCCTCTCCACAGGATGCAAAGGAGCATGTTTAGCATTGTGTTTTCCTATTTCTTCTGTTTGTGTATCAATCCCTGACCACCACACAAAACTCCAGGCAAGCACTTTCCCAAATAGCCTTAGTGTAATTTTTGTAGCATACATGACCTGAGTTTTGTAGAAATAATTATTCTGATGCCCCACATTAGGCAAACTTGATTAATAATCAGGTTTATTGCAATATTGCCTAAAGGTAAACCAAGTGTTGGTCCCCATTATGCTAGGCAACTATACAAACACAAAGAGCCCCAAAGAGCTTACAATCTAAATAGACAAGACAAGCTCAGGGTGGGGAAAGGGTAGAACACACAAGCAGAGTGAACAATGGAATGGCAGCAAACAGCTTGTTAGTGCCACAATTTTTTGTGGGGTGTGGGGGTTAGTTAGGAGGGTATAAGCTAAATAGAAGGAAAAGGGAGGGGATGAGGAGGACAGAGCAGGGGAGAAAAGTGTAAGGGGGCAGGTGTGGAGTGAAGCTGAGGTGAAACAACTGTGAGGAAAATTGTGGGAGAGGGTTGGAGCAAACAGCCAATCAGCACATGGCAGAGAAAGTCCAGTCAGAACTGTCGGAAGTTCTCTGAATGTTGAGACATCCTTGCTTGGCTGCTCCTCTTCCTCCTGGCTGGAGTCTCTGACTGGTTCTTTTCTACCCATGTGTGGGGATGTGCCACCTGAGTCCTAAAGCCCCCAGAGTGTGCATAGGGGGGAGGGTCTCGCCTATACAGCTCTGGATCCAAAGGGTGCTTGGGAAAAAGGTACACGCTTTATATACACTTATCTATTTTCAAGTAAAGAAAGCTGGAAACAGTTGTTTGTGTGCATGAGTCCATTCATTCATTCATTCATTCATTCATTGGAACGTCATGCAGTACTGAATCATTTTTAGTTTCACGTTGTACCATGGCACTTGTCACTGGCAAGGTTTCCATTTGTGCCACACAGAGCACATTGACTATCTGTGGTTGCATGCTTGCATCTTTACCAGTCACTTCAAATGGCAAGTATGACAAGCAATCTGCATGTGCATGTTAGTTGATCCCTTTGAACTCAATATTGTAACAGTGAGCACCCAAGAATATTACCCATCTCTGTAATTGTGCTGCAGTGATTGTCAGGTCGCCTCTCTTTCATTAAAAATTGAAACTAGGGGCTGATTATCTATAACCAGAATAAATCTTTTCCCATACAGATACTGGTGAAACCTTTTAACTCCTCACACTAAACTCGGAGCTTCTCTATCAATGTGAGCATAGTTCATTCTGCAAAGGTAAGAGATGTAGGAGTAAAAGCATTAGGCCTTTCTATGTGATATTCCATCAAATGTGACATTATTGTTCCTATTCCATATGGGGAGGTGTCACAAGATAACTTTGTAGGCAAAGATGCATTGTAGTGTGTAAAAAGGACCCTTTCAGAGACTGTAAAGTTCTTGGCCTCATCAAAAGCCTTGACACACTGGGTGGAACCAACATAATTTGTGTCCATTGTGTAACGGTTCATTAGAGAATGTAAAACTCACTATATTAGGCAAGAACACATCTTGTGGCAGGGCTGTGGTACAGATAGCTTCAACATTGTCTTGTGATTTATACAAATCATCTTCATCAATGGTATGGCCACAGTAAGCAGTTTAATTTTTGAAAAATTCACATTTTTCCTTGTTTGCTCTAAACAAAGCCTTGCTAAGTTTGCTCACAGAGCTGTGCAGAGGTTCTAGGTGTCATTTATCATTAGCTCCCATGGCCACTGTATAAGCCAAGTAACACCAAGTGCCAGGAGTACTCTGTAATATCCAGTCCAAGGGTCACTGCCAAATTGCAGTGTGGATGCTAGTCCACTAGCCTGTTATATTGTAATAAGCCCTTGTGTTTGTTAATTATGGGGTATTTCTTGTCATTGTCTTCAGTCTTCATTTGTAGATTGGCTTGGGCTGGATTGATCTCAGAGAAATGCTTATCACCAGCTAATGAGGCAAATATATCCTCTACCTAATGGATACCTATCTGCATGCAATACTGGGTTAATGATAACCTTGACATCACCACAGACATGGACAGCCCCACTCTTTGTCATTGGGCCAGAGAGAGAGAGAGAGAGAGAATGACTCTATAGCCTGGTGATTAGGGCACCCACCTGGGAGGTGGAAGACCCAGGCCATGGTCCCCCTGCTCTAATGACTATTTATTTATACACAATGGAACAGCTTCAACAGGAGACCCTGAGGAAGTCTCACATCAGACTATCCAATAGCTCAATGGTTAGAGCACTCCTCTGAGAGGCAGGAGACCCCTGTTCAAACCACTTCTCCCCAGCAGACAGAGGGGGGAATTGAACCCAGTCTTCCATATCCCAGTTGAGTGTTCTAACCACTGGGCTAAAAGTTATAAGCTGGGCAGTGGCATCACCATCTCCTCCAGCTGTTTTGTCTGGAGTGATGCAGATACCCAGCTCATTCTCACAAGAAATGACTTAGGCGCCTAAGCCGCCTGACACCAGGAGAGAGGTTCCCAGTTGTGGATCACTAGGAAAAATAGACATCTTCCTGCAATCCTGGCTTAGGCACCTAACTCCCAGATAGGGACAGAGCTTAGGACACACCCCTCTCATTGGCATGTCCCACCGGTTACCTTATGTTCATGGAGGATAGGTCCATCAATGGCTATTAGCCAAGGTCATTACTAATGCAACTCCAGGCTCTGGATATCCCTAAATCTCTGACTGCCAGAATCTGGGACTGGACAACAGGGAATGGACCACTTGAAATTGCCCTGTTCTGATCATTCTCTCTGAAGCATCTGTCACCAGCTACTGTCAAAAACAGGACACTGAGCTAGATGGACCATTGGTCTCACCCAGTATGGCCATTCTTATGTTCCTTTAGTTTCACTAGGCCTCCGCTGTCACTCTATTTTACTGTATTCTTGGATTAGAATCCCATCCTCATCACCAGTTGTGTCTTTTGCTCTTTATAGAACACGCTTAGTATGAAGGAACCACACAGGCACAGTGCGATCCAAATAACCATGTTTACTAACTGAATGTGACATGAAAGGCCTAGCTATTTACTACTGCTCTGACAAGGTTCTGGTAGCTTCTGCCACTATTTAAAGGGCTCACAAACTATTTAAAGGAACACTACCCAATTCCTATACGCTATCTCCTGAGAAATGGCTGAACTGTTTTAAACTTTGAGGGGAGAATAAAAATACAACTTCAGACAGGGACAAAGCCCAGAAGGGTAGGGTGGAGAGAAAACAATCAGCCAGAGAGGTGAAATTTTTTTAAACATTTGTAAACAGCTGGAAGTTGGGGGTTGAAATGGAAACACTAGGCAATCATAACATTTGGGATGGTTGCTCTTCTTATAACAACCAATTTCAGCTCTAGCCATCAGCTCAGTGCCAGAACTACGGTTGGTGCCAGCTTAAAAATTGCTGTGTGACAGGACTATGCAAGCGTCCCCAATTTGCCCCATTGTTTTGAGAGAACTTTACCTCATTAAAATGCTCTCTACTTTTACTTACCGAGTGTAAGACTCACCAGCCCTTCTTTGTCATCTTGCAGACAGTTACTTCAGTGCTATCTTTAATCATACAGCATTTATATAACCCTGGTGGTAAGTGCATTAGAAATATCTGTAGGAATAGATATTCCTAGCTAAGCTTTCCCACTTAAAGATTTCATCTGGAAAAGTTGCTCACCTGATTTAATTCCTCTAAAATTATAAATTAAAGACATACACAAGTATAAACCAGATAAACAAGTGCATCTAAGAATCAATGCACTATGTCCTCCGCAATCTCACTTTCTCCCCTGATCAGTGGGTGTACTCAATACTTGGCTCTAGTTGGCAGAAATGTGTTAAGTTCTAGTATATTTCTAGGCTCAAAGTTAACCTTCTCAGACTTGTTTTGCTTCCTTTTAAAAGGAGTAAAGTATATATAGAGAAAGACAATGAAATTAGGGCTGTCAATTAATCGCAGTTAACTCACGCGATTAACTCAAAAAAATTAATCACAATTAAAAAAATTAATCATGATTAATTGCACATTAAACAATAGAATACCAATTGAAATGTATTAAATATTTTGGATGTTTTCTACATTTTCAAATATATTGATTTCAATTACAACACAGAATACAAAGTGTACAGTGCTCACTTTATATTTATTTTTCATTACAAATATTTGCACTGTAAAAAACAAAATAATATTTTTCAATTCACCTAATACAAATACTGTAGTGCAATCTTTTTATCATGAAAGTTGAACTTACAAATGTAGAATTATGTACAAAAAAATAACTGCATTCAAAAATAAAACAATGTAAAACTTTAGAGCTTACAAGTCCACTCAATCCTACTTCAGCCAATTGCTCAGACAAACAAGTTTGGGTAAAATTTGCAGGAGATAATGCTGCCTGTTGCTTGTTTACAATGTCACCTGAAAGTGAGAACAGGCTTTCACATGGCACTTTTTTATTCGGCGTTGCAAGTTATTTACATTTCAGATATGCTAAACATTCATATGCCCCTTCCATGCTTAGGCCACCATTCCAAAGGACATGCTTCCATGCTGATGATGATCATTAAAAAAATAATGCATTAATTATATTTGTGACTGAACTCCTTGGGGGAGAATTGTATGTCTCCTGTTCTGCTTTACCTGCATTCTGCCATATATTTCATGTCATAGCAGTCTCAGATGATGACCCAGCACATGTTCGTTTTAAGAACACTTTCACAGCAGATTTGACAAAATGCAAAGAAGGTACCAATGTGAGATTTCTAAAAATAGCTACAGTACTCAACCCAAGGTTTAAGAATCTGAAATGCCGTCCAAAATCTGAGAGGGACGAGGTGTGGAGCATGCTTTCAGAAGACTTAAAAGAGCAAGACTCAGATACGAAACTACAGAACCTGAACCACCAAAAAAGAAAATCAACCTTCTGCTGGTGGCATCTGAATCAGATGATGAAAATGAACATGTGTCAGTCGCTCTTCTTTTGATCATTATCGAGCATAATCCGTCATCAGCATGGATAGATGTCCCCTGGAATGGTGGTTGAAGCATGAATGGACATATGAATCTTTAGGGCATCTGGCACATAAATATCTTGCAGCACCGGGTACAACAGTGCCATGTAAACATTTGTTCTCACTTTCAGGTGACATTGTAAACAAGAAGTGGGCAGCATTATCTCCTGAAAATGTAAACAAACTTGTTTGTCTGAGCGATTGGCTGAACAAGAAGTAGGACTGAATAGACTTGCAGGCTCTAAAATTTTACATTGTTTCATTTTTGAATGCAGTTTCTTTTGTACATAATTCTACATTTGTAAGTTCAAATTTCATGATAAAGAGATTGCACTATTGTATTTGTATTAGGTGAATTGAAAAATACTTTTTCTTTTGTTTTTTTACAATGCAAATACTTGTAATTAAATATAAAAATAAAGTGAGCACTGTACACTTTGTATTCTGTGTTGTAATTGAAATCAATATATTTGAAAATGTAGAAAATATCCAAAAATATTTAAATAAATTATACTATTCTATTATTGTTTAATAGCGTGATTAATCGTGATTAATTTTTTTAATCGCTTGACAGCCCTAAATGAAATACATATAGAAAGCCGATTAAGCTCATCCATTGTTGGAAACAAACACTCTAGGAGATTTTATGATGGACAGTATTCCTTTTTTATTGCAGTTCAGCATGCTAATAATGCACCATGTCACTACACCATTATGTATGTGCTTTTGAGGGCTGCTGAATTTTCCTGTACATCACAATTTCAGAAATGACTGATTTACATAACTTGTTAAAATATATGCATTCACATTTTCTGAATAAAACCGTTAAAATGACTCATTTATCTGTGTTGTAGCCTGGTATAGGGTACGTTGTGAATATTAAACACTAGTTAATTTGTAAGGAGGTACAGAATATAAACAGATTAGGAACCTTGGTAAAGGTAGGTAACTCAATCTGTCCTCCTCCGTCCCTCAATCAACAAGTCTTATTTAAATGAATGCCATTATTCTTTTTTTTAAATGTGTATTGGGTTGAGAAAGTAAGCTACTCAACTCACTGGAAGAGAGCAAGAATTCCTTTTGCCCACATCTACTCATCACGTTCAACCCATCTCTGGTTATTAATGTTAGTATTAAATGTATTCCTGTCCAGTTGAGTTTACTTATGTTTCCAGTATGTGAACCTATTCTTTCCCCTACATTAAACAAATGTAATGATTTGTATCCATAGCAAATGCTGAGTTGATGAACAAATGGATGATAAAAATGCTATTATTCCTTTGTGTTCATCTATTCCATTTAAGATTCTTGTCATGCTCTGGGCATTCTAGCTGTCTGATACTGTTCCTTTATTTCCAATTGCAAAGCTTTCTCTACTGTCCAGAGCATTTGGTACACTGCTTAGCACCAAGCAAAATCTGCTTGCAATGTAAGAACATGTGGAGAAATTATGTGTTTTTGTCACACCCTATTAAATGGTATTCAAAACACAATGCCCCAGAAACTAAATTGATTGTAGGTTTTATAACCCTTTTCAGGCTAATGGAAACAATTTAGTACCATGAACGAAAACATAGCTAGTGCAGCTGTGGGAATCTTAAATTGCTCGGCTCAGCAGTTCTGTTCCAGCTTAAGCAGGATAAAGTACTTAAAGTTCAGTTGGATTCCATTCTTCTAGATCTTTGACAGATCATTTCAGATTAATGTCTTCTAAGTTTTCAGCATTCCCCATAAAAGATTGTTTCTGTGGAATTCCTGATGTGTGCTTTTAACTTTTTTGCAGACCAGGAATTGGGGATGGGTAGTAAGGGATGTCAGCTGGTATATAAAACATTTTAACTTGTCTTCCTCTGTTCAGTTTATTATTATTATTCATGCACCAGGGGGAAAAAAACCCTATGTTTTCATAACATTAAGAGTCTGGCTCCAACCCACAAAAGCCAGGAAATGCAGAGACAAGACTGAAACTCTGTCCTTAAATCCCCCCTTCATGCTTTGATATTGCAATTGACCTGGTATGTAAGATCACACCACTATTCTAAGGACCCTGACCCCAATAGCTGATCACATGAGCTATTAGAGACACACAGAGTTTCACTATTACTCATTCACATTTCTATATTTAAAATTAAATGCCATGATTAAAATCTTATCAGGGAAGAAGGAAACATGAATGTAATTAGTTTGATTAAGAACTCCAACTCTAAGCTACACTTCTCAAAACAAATTCTGTATCTAGCCACATATGAGAAGAAATCATTCATATGGCCATTAGCTGCACTGTACTACCAGAAAAACATCTGTGAACATTATTTGACAAACTGATCACTAAATGAGCCCTTAGCTAAGGAGTTTTTGGATTGACTTTAGGAAAGCAGGATGCCGTATAACACAAATGCTTACAGATGCAAAACACTGATTGGGGGGAAAAAATGTTCAGGAGGAATCGTAGTAATAAAGCAAGCCTAGCATGAAAATGTACCCTTTCAAAGAGTAAGCCATTTATGAGACGCAGTAGTAAAAACTGCTTAATTCTCCTGTGCCTCTAGGGAGAAATCTAAGCCTTTTGAGAAGTGATGGAGAGAAAAATGAAGCCTATGGTGTGTTTGTCAGTGAGAGAATGCTGTGGAAACACAGTTAGTAATTTTACTATTCTTGCTTGCCAAGAGCTGACAGGTGTGCAGTTTCTTATTGTTCTGAAAGGCAGCCAGAAACCACAGTTTAATATGCATCTACTTCTTTACAGTAGGAGAGAAAACAGCTGTCTCTCTGGCTCATGATACAAGACAAAAATATTGAGACAGGCTCTTCTTTACAGTATGTTGTCGTCATCTGAATGGCTTTGTTTGAGCTCCGAACAAAACATATAGCTGAGGACGAAAAGGGCTGAAGCCTAGCACAGATAAGACCTGATCTTGCAACCTCTGCTCCCACAAATAGGTTCATTATTTCAGAGGGACTACTTGCTTGAATAAGGATTATTCACATGAGGAAGGTTGAAGGATTGGGTCCATAGTTTCAACAAATCGGATCTGAAGACTTCCTATAAACAAGCCAATTCAAACTTGAAAGTAAACAAAAGCAGGAAAATACCAAGACCAGGTTATTTCAGATAAACATGCGGTAATCATTTACAAACACATTTAAAGAATGACTCCCATAAATCTTTCAGTTTTCATACTGCTGAGAGATGTTTGTGATTAATAAATCCTTTGAACACAAAAGGTTTCCTCACTCAAGAATGATGTGTGCTTTCCTGTAATATGTGGCAAAGAGATCATTTTAAATCCAAACTCCCTAGAGGAGTTTTAAAAAAATTCACAATGTACCAGATGCAATAGGCTGTAAGAAACGTTAGGCTGTGTTATATTAAATTTCCTTTCTGCATGGAGTATGCTACAGTATTAAAAGCTCATGATAACTGGCTGGCAGATTGTCATGGGATATGCAGAAAATGTCTGCAGTGTGTCCAGGCTTGTATGGCTTGATCATTTGATACATGTAAATTTAAGCAATATGACTTGGAAAGTTTATATTTACCAGGGGGAAGGGAGGGATTATTCATTCAAATAATAAAATGGAATGGAATTTTAGAAATGCTTATACTCTCCCCAAAGTACTGACATTTTACTAGTAAACTTCAAAAAGGCCTACACAGTATGACATAATAGTAAGACAATGATATATAAGATCCCTCAGGTTTACACTGGAGCATATTACAGCAATACAATCATAACATCAATGGAGATGGGATTGAGTTACCCACAAAAACAAGGCAATTTTGAGTTAAGAACAGAGCAGTCCTCCAACAGAGGGGCCTTAGCAGAGGGGCAATTTGGCTCACTTCAATGTCTCTAACTCTTGCAGCTCCTAAAATGTGTTAGCAGGAAAGTAACCATTTCAGCATAGGAGGATTTTCTTTTTAATTTAAATTTTAACATAACCACAAAACATCAATTGGGGCTATCGTTTTCGAGGGACACCGAAGAAAAAAGGCAGCTAATGAAGACTGGAATAATGTCAGACAGAAAGAGGATTACTTTACACAATCTACTCTCCTGGAATAATTTGTTAAATCGCTGACAGTCCTAGGTAGATCCCAGACTGCCATTTCTTGCCTTTGTGAAAGGGATACTAGTTACTCCCCTTCATATAAGATTACCTACTGTCAGCCTGCAGCTAGACACCATTTAAGCTGCAATACTAGCATCTCAGCAAAGTGAGTTAAGAGCACAGTAAGAGCACTATTTTTACTTGCTTCACCCTCTTCTAACAGAGAAACACTCTGACCTCAGCTCTAAATTCCCTGGGTGTGGGGTTAAGATCAGACCATTTACATTTGTTTCAAAAAGTGAACAGGAGCAAAAATTATGTTTCGGAAACATTAATATAACATGTAGTATGATACTGGTACCAAACAAATCTCTCGCACAAGGTTATGGAAAATTAATATTTTCTAATTACTCTTTAATAGGCAAATTAATACATGAAGCAAAAGGAAAAAAGAGAAACTACATTCTCCCTAACGCTGATGCACAAGTCGACTGCGGCTTTGCTTCGAACCCATCTGCAGTACAACTATCACTGGGCCAACACATATTTGTCTGGGACAGTTAAGATCATCCATATTCCAGTCTGGTTTTGTAATGTGGACAGAACATGACCTAAAGCCGTGACACGATTCCCCAACACATTTCTATAATTGTGTTGTCTAGTTCATGCAACAAACTCAAAAAATGTTAGAACAAGTGTGCCCCTAACTGAGCAAGACCGCCATGAACTACACAAACACAATTAGAGCAATAGTAGCAGGTGGTGCTAGAATTTATCATGAGCATCAGTCATGACGGCATGGTGCTATTATCAGGCCTCAGCCAATGACTGTAGATTTTAATAGAAAGAGATCAGTCTATTAGTTATTTTTAAAGCACTTTTCATATCTAAGGGCCACATCCTCAAAGCTATTTAGTCACCTAATTCCTGTTGATTTCAATGGGAGTTAGGCGCCTTCATACCTTTGAGGAGGTGGGCTCAAGTGTCTTATTGATTCCTTGCTCTCCTGTTTGAGGCTTTCAACAAGAATGCCAAATAATGACATTACGGATCGGGGAAAGATTGAGATATGGTCATCAGGCTATTAGGGAATGTACTGAGCTCACCAATTTATTTCTGAGAGCCCACTGAACAGAGATCAGCCTTTGTACAGTATGAAAATAATCAATTTACTAAAAACTGGTCACAGAACAATGGGTTTATCTCATTGTATGCAATAAACATATGTTTACCAAAATATAGGTTTCTCTTAACATGAAATGCTATTGCATATTGTTCTTGTTATTTAAAGTGCTATTAAAATAGGCAGTGAAATTAATGTCAGATCTAAAGAGACTGGCTCTAACCAAAATGCCAGTTACAGACACCCTTGGAATTCAGGAGACTTTAAAAAACAAACCTCAAATTCAAATTTTAAAAACAATCCCTATTTTATAAAGGACCAAACCAAAGACCCAGACCGGAACAGTACTGAACTTTGGAGTGAGTGGGGGGTTGAATTCTGGATTGGAATTTTGCATCTGGAACCTGTCTGTAATATAATATCAAATTATAATAATGCAAAGGTAAACAAAAAACACACTCATCCACTGCTTCAAAACACCAAAAGGGCTTCTACCCATAACAGTTGAGGATTATCATCCTGTTTTTTTATTGAAGATCTGAGAAATTCATGGTTTCATTGCCAATCTATAATCTAAAAACAGCTTTAAGGATTAACACAATTTTTGTGAATAACTCTGAGTGCAGCTAAGCTATTTCTGTACTATATTCCTACCAGCTATGAACAGAAATATCTGACATGTTAAAATCAGAAAACTGCTGTCATAACTATAAAGGGAAGGGTGACAGCTCTCCTGTGTACAGTGCTATGGAATCCCTCCTAGCCAGAGACTCCAAATCCTTTTACCTGTAAAGGGTTAAGAAGCTCGGGTAACCTGGCTGACACCTGACCCCAAGGACCAATAAGGGGACAAGATACTTTCAAATCTTGGGGGGGGAAAGACTTTTGTGTGTGTCCTTTGTTTAAGGGGTTGTTCGCTCTTGGGACTGAGAGGGACCAGACATCAATCCAGGTTCTCCCCATCTTTCTAAACAAGTCTATCTTATTTCAAAATTGTAAGTAAAAGCCAGGCAAGGCGTCTTAGATTTACTTTGTTTTCTCAACTTGTAAATGTACCTTTTACCAGAGTGTTTATTTTTGTTTGCTGTACTTTGAACCTAAGACAGAAGAGGGGGGTCCTCTGAGCTCTTTAAGTTTGATTACCCTGTAAAGTTATTTTCCATACTGATTTTACAGAGATGATTTTTACCTTTTTCTTTAATTAAAAGCCTTCTTTTTAAGAACCTGATTGATTTCTCCTTGTTTTAAGATCCAAAAGGGGTTTGGATCTGTATTCACCAGGAGTTGGTGAAAGGAAGGAGGGGGGAAGGGTCAATTTCTCCTTATTTAAGATACAAGGAGTTTGGATCTGTATTCACCAGGGAATTGGTGAAGGTCTCTCAAGGCTACCCAGGCAAGGGAATTAGCTTTGGGATGGTGGCAGCGGACCAGAACTAAGCTGGTAGTTAAGCTTAGAAGTCTTCATGCAGGCCCCTACATTTGTACCCTAAAGTTCAAAGTAGGGATACAGCCTTGACAACTGCATTTACAAATACATAAGAAATGCTCAGTAAGGGAAAATGATCGCCCAGAGTGTTGAGGCCAGAGAGAGCTCCCAGTGCAACAGAATGAAGACAGTTCTTCAGCACAGGGGGAAGCCTATAGAGCAAGGGTAATCAATAGTTTTTTGTCAAGGTCCAAATTTCAGGATCAAAGTATAGTCAAGGTCCAGACGCCAGAGAAAATAATACAAAAATAATAACAATTATGATGATAAGTAAATAAAAAGATTTTGTGGCCCGTTCAAAAGCATCTGGTAGTCCGCATCTGGTTCACGGTCCGCCTATTGACTACTCCTGCTATAGAGAGACTGCATACCATGTGTGTACATGGAGCTGGATTACAGGGAGGCCACCTCTTTGAAACGTTTAGGACTGGCCAAAACAACAGGTGGGCGTGTGCTCTCTGGATCCACTTTTACATCGATTCAGTGGCCATAAAAGGGATATTCAGGAATCACTGGATCTATTCCAGCCCAGAGACTTCAGTAGCAGCAATGGAGAGGCTGTGGAGCCTTTCTAGACCTTTCCCACAACTTGTCATGTGGATCCCCTCTCGTCCAACCCCCAGTTAATTCACTACCCAAAGTTCAGGCGGTTGTGTCCTTGGTGTGTGTGTGGGGGGGGGGGTGTAAATTTTGTGTGTATGTAATGTATGTATGTATATAAAAGACAGCTCATACACAGGCTCGTTAAGTACTTTTTAACCCCGTTTTATTTTTTAATCGAAATTTTGCAGTTCGGAAAGGGGCTACAGTGGAAAGTGTGGCCTATAGGTTAGAGCACTACACTGGGACTTAGAAGATATGGGTTTTACTCCCAAATATGCAACTGGCCTACTGGGTGACATGGAACAAATCACTTCACCTCTCAGTGCCTCAGTTTCTCCATAAGTAAAATGGGGATAATGATACAGACCTTTGTAAAGTGTGCTGATAACTAGGTATTCATTCATTTTTAATTGAGATTCTAACTACAAAAAAAAAAAAGATACTTTGCACAAATTTTCCCATACCAATCCCCACCGTTGTGCTTCAATTTACCCTCCTTTGAAGTGATGGCATCTAGCAACCAGACAACAGTTCAGTCCTGATTTACCTAATGAGATTATACTGTGTGATGTGGGTGTTGTCTTAAAAATGGAACAAGTTTCCAATTATTAAAATTCAACTCAGGTTACTGAATAACCAATAGGTCACAACATTTCCAAGGTTCTTAGTGATGGCTTATTCCTTATTTGGTGTCTGAGCTGCATGATGTCTTTAGCTTCCATTGAAATCAGTATCTGGCAGGATCAGCTCATGCTACTTAATCATAAGGATCAGACTATTTCAGCTCAGACACATTCATTTATCAACAACAATTACTCCCTCATTTTCATGAGCACTAAAATCACTCACAAATTAAAAGCTGAGAGACATGAAAAAGACAATGAGAGAATTGCTAAGTGTTTTAGGTTCCCCCCACCCCATGTAGGATCCATATGTGATCTTGGGTGTAACGGGAAATGTTAGCCAGCACTTTGAACAAAGTACCCTCTTTGGAATGGTGTGCTATCCAGGGGCCAACGAAAGATGCAAGTAAAAATCTACCAGATGGTGGTACTTGTTGGATACTAAGTTCTGAATTGAATTCTTTGTGTGTGTTTATTCCCGGGACACTTTATCATTTCTGAATAATGAAGGAAATGACATATATTTTCCCAACTAACAGTCTCAGAATACAAAATAATCATTACATCATTTGAATTTCTGAGAGCAATGGTACTTTCTATTCTCCTTTATAAAAACACACACAGGAGAGTTCAGCTGTACATGCTAACTGTTAAACATGATGAGAAGCGAGACTTCTAGAATATTTATTTTTCCAGTGACTTGTGTAGAAACACTTGATTTCCTTTCACGGTCCTGTAAAGTGGAGCTTCCAAAAAAATAAACCAGTCAATCAGAAGTTCTACTCCTCCATTACTGATTTTTTTTTTTTTTGCAGTACTATATTGTACACATACATTAATATTATTACTGACAAGGCACATGGGAACACATGGTGCTTTACAGACAGAATATGAGTCCTTCATCCAAAGTTTATAAACCAGGACCCTGACCTGGCAGTCTGATCCATTAGCTCAGACACCCACATCCAAGCATTTGATTTAGTTGGGGATTGGTTGATTTAGTTGGGGATTGATCCTGCTTTGAGCAGGGGGTTGGACTAGATGTCCTCCTGAGGTCCCTTCCAACCCTGATATTCTATTATTCTATTCTATGATTCTAAGCATCCCATTTACTTCAATGGGTGCCCCACACTAGCAGATCAGATTATAGGTTACCCTATAAGCAAATCATGGAAAAATAAATTAATACACTCTGTCAGTAGCAACAAGGTTTCTTTGCCTAGACAAACCAAGATCCCTCCCTACCATGAGAATGTGTGTACCCAAAGCAGCAGTGCTTTTGGATGCTACACAAATTACAGTCATGCACCAGGAAGGTAGAAATCATATAATTATTATTAACACTGATATTATGGTAGAGTTTAGCAGCCAACCAGGTTAGGGTCCCATTGTACTAGGCACTGTACAAACACATAGTAAGTAAATGACAGTTCTTGCCCCAAAGAGCTTACAGTCTAAAAGACAGGACAAAACGGATGGATGGGACAAGCACATAGATTTGAGTGTGGTGTGGAGGAGGTGAAGGAACTAGACTACATGATATGAGCAATTCTTAGCCAATCAGGAGCAATAGTTACAACTCACCACCCAGGGCCGGCTCTGGCTTTTTTGCCGCCCCAAGCAAAAGCAAAAAAAAAAAAAAAATCGGGGCGGCCTGAACGGCAAAGCAGGGAAAAAAACAAAAAAAACCTGCGGTGCGGCCGGAGTGGCAAATCAGAAAGAAAAAAAAAACACTGTGGGGCAGCCGGAGCCAGGGTGCAGGGGGACTCCCTGCACTGCAGACATGCCCCGGCTAGCGGGGGGTAGGGGGAGGGAGCGGGGGGAGAGAGAAAAGGGGGGCGGCCAGGGCTTCAGCAGGGTGCTCGCCATGCAGCCCCGACCGTCACGCCGCCTGCCGGGAGGGCTCCGCACCGCTCCGGTTGGCGGGGAGGGAAGGACGCGGGCTACCCTGCCGGGCTTGCTACAGACCTGGCACCAGCTGGGGCTCCCAGCAGGGCGCTCCCCTCATCCGCACCGCCGCCCCCTACAGGGCAGCCGGATCAGCGAACAACAACAACAAAAACCGGCAGTGCCGCCCTAGGATTGGATGGAATGCCGCCCCAAGCATGAGCTTGCTTGGCTGGTGCCTGGAGCTGGCCCTGTCACCACCAGTCTAGCCACAGGAAGATGCTGTGACAGCAGAGCTGCTGTAGTTGTCTGGCTAACTAGGCTAGGCTTGAAAAATGATCCAGAAAAAGGGGAGATAAAATTCACAAGAATTAAAGCACTCATTAACAAAACAAATTAAGGGTTAATTTTCCCCAGCACATTTCACCTATGTTCACAGTTATGGAGCATTGCCTCTTACTTACTTGGAGCTTCTGCCTGAAGAAAAATAAAGCAGGCTTCTGACATACACCCACATTGCCTCAGCCACTGGTCACCGCTGAGGGCTGCACCTGTGATTTCCTTAAATTAGCTGGCACTGGCCTAATAACAGACAATTGATAAAAATCAACTGAAAGCAGATTCAGATTTTCTTTCAGGAAAGAACTAGCCACTAATTCTACCTTTGTGTACAAGCCTTGCCATTCACTAGGAGAATGTAAATGTAAAATACTCTATCTACGTATCCCAGGTCCACAAACAGCGCAAATATACATTCAGAATTACCCAGATTTTAAGTTGAGAGCGCAAGTGGGGAGAAAAGTTAAATTATCCATGGGAGAACTAGGGTGACCAGATGTCCTGATTTTATAGGGACAGTCCTGATATTTGGGGCTCTGTCTTATATAGGCGCCTATTATCCCCACCCCATGCTGATTTTTCACACTTGCTATCAGGTCACCCTAGGGAGAACACACAGTGTCCCCCTTCTAAAACAATATAAACACACAATGGCTGCCTATCTCTACATACAGCAGAATTGTTAGAGTTATAAATATCCAGGGCAAGATGTACAAAGGGACCCACCCTCTCCATTTTATGTGGAGTTAGGCGTGCTCAGAGCTTGCCTACCGGATCATGCCCCGCACCGATGATAGGCAGGGCAATGCCTATCTTCCCCTCGTTTGAGAATCTGGCTGGGGCTTACACGGGAGATAGGAATCTGGGCACCTGCCTGTGGCAGCAGCGTGCATGTCCAGATGCAGAAATTTAAGTGCCCAGAGAACTTTTACAGCAGAAATTTAGGCACCTACAGAGTTAGGTGATAGCTGAGCAGGGGTTTTGTGGATCGCAGTAGTGCCTAAATCTGGGGTCTAATTAAGTCTACATATATTAAAACACGATATGGCAAGCAAGCAATTAGTTCATGTTCTCAGTTATTTTTCAAATATCTATAAAGAGAGATAGAGCTCACAATCCTATGAAAGTCATTTTTGAATATGTATGTGGAAGAGGAACCACATACATATGCAAGGCTACTAGTCTGTAAAAATTAAATGTCTTTGATAAATGAAAATATTTATATCTATGATTGGGGGGGAAGCATCTGAAACAATTTGTCTGACTTTAAAAAGAGAAAGAAAACTTTGTGCTGTATACCAAATTTCAGCCCACTGCATTTTTTAACGACAGAGCTATAAACCACTTCAATCAAGCTTTATAATGAAAATGCTGCTAGATCCTTAACTTTAATGGCTCTTCCAAGTGCTTCTAAAGCAGGCATTACTTTTAGTGTCATAAAATGATGTTTAAAACACTACAGAATTTTCTCAAGACAGATAAGCAGGTGTTCAAGAGGGCAGCAGTATTTAAACCTTATTGATTTATGGGATATGCTGTATTAAAGGTCAAAGATCTTTATGGAAGCTTGCAGTAGAAATTCCAGACTTTAGCATACATAGTACAACCATTGTTTGAAGACCACTGATATGTATTAGTTTTCACTTTGTAACAATTGAGCTCCTGCATTTTGTATGCGTTACCAGTAGTAAAATATGAGCCTCATCCTGTAGAGTAAGGCTTTCTTTTTATTGGTATACTTTTCATAGTGTCTTGCATGTAATAAAATCCACTGTGCAGTTACTTGATCATGTAATACTGTATCAGGTACACAGTTCCCCTACTACTAATTTTAGTGACACTATTTCTAGCTTTTTCTAAGACTCAGAAATGGGACAACTTCCCTCAGACCTCCTCAGATGGAAGTGAAAGGGGAAATATACATTAATACCCCACCTGCAACTATATCCAGTGGTCAATATTCTCCTCCTGGAAGCAATGTAACCATCATAAAAGCAGCCAATAAACCATTAAACCATTTTATGCAATCGATTAGCATTTTCTGCTTGTTAACACAAAAATCAATAATCTTATAGCTGTGGGTGCCAGCCCTAATGATTTAGTGAAACTGTAATTTATTGCAGAATAAAATAGCAACACTATTAAGTCTCAATAGCAAATATAATTAGAGAAAGCTGATAGCAAAAAGACCATTATTGCTTAGTCTGTGGGTAGTGACAAAATACCTGGTACATGGGAATAATTACATCTACCTTCTCTTAAAAAACAAAGTGGCTGTATTTATTTCCTTTCAGTATATTTGTGGTGCATTAAAAAAAATAATACTTTACACTGCCATAGCACTTTCCATCCAAAAATCTCCACTGGCTGTACAAACAATGAATGTAGCCTCACACACACCTACAAGATAAGTGCCTATTATCCCTATATTATGGATGGGGTAACTCAAGCACAGAAAAGAGATTAAGGTCCTGATCCAGCTTCCCTTGAAATCAATAGAAGCCTTCCACTAACTTCCCTGGAAGTTGGATTAGTGTCCAAGAGACTAACCCAACATCTCATAAGAATTAAGCGGCATAACCAGAAAAAATACCCAGATCTCCTGGGTCCCAGACTTACATCTAAAACCACAAAAGTACCTTTGTTCCCCTTTAAACCGTTAGGGTACATCAACTGGTGTAGCTTGATATACTAGCAACCAAGTAGAATATTATGTAGTGGTAACACTAATTGAAAATAGACAGGATATGCAGTGCTGAGTAGTAAAACCTTCTTACTATTACACTTCAGCCAATACTTTATGTTTAGTGCTCTCAAGCTAAAAGTCAGCCTTTTGGCATTTTTCACTGAGCTGTGCCATGTGAACAAAATGATAAGACAGCTGCAGCAGCACAGGAGCCAGCAAACAGAGCTGTAAACAGGGGAGTTTGAGTGGGACTTCTGTGGGAGGAGAAGGATTTACATGGGAAGCCTATGACAGATACAGAGGCAGCAATGGTAGTGACCCAAGCAGTGGAAGACACAATGAAGATGACTGGATGTGGAAGCTGTGGCATGTACATGATCCTGGAGGGGGTAACTGAAAAGAGTTTCGTCTGCATGAAGTGCCACTTGATAGAGCTGATGGAAGAAAAGATCCGAGGATTGTAAATGCAGGTGAAAACTCTGGTTGAGTTTAGAAGGGGGCTAGAGCAGATGATGGAGCAAGGACATGAGGAGTCTGAAGGGAAAAGCTTAGACTTGCAGATATAAGCAGAACCAAAGAACTCTGAGGGGAGACTGCTGGGTGAGGAAAGTGGACAGTGGAAGCATGTCACTAAGAGAACCAGGCAGAGGAAAAGACGGGCTAGTGAAGGAAAAAGAGCGCTCAGGAACAAGGTTTGCGGAGATGGAAAATGAAGAAGGGGCACAGCAGGTGGTCGCTGAAGGTGAGAAGGCAAGGAAGAAGAGAAGAGCAGCTAATCCTACAGGAAGAGGGGAAGAGTCAAGGGAGATAACAACACCAAAGATGAGCCCCAGGAGGATACGGGATGGGTTGCGGAGGATTGCAAGGGAGAATAGGAATCGAGAGGACTTACAGCCAGAGAGAACAGGGGATAGACCAGAGAATTGCACCATCACCAGGAAAAGGCAGGTCTACATGATTGGGGACTCCTTAGTGAGAAGAATAGACAGGCCTGTAACCAGAACTGATCCAGAGAACAGAAGGGTGTGCTGTCTGCCGGGTGCTAAGATACGGGATGTGGACCTGAGACTGAAGAGGATCCTAATGGGACCGGGAAAGAATCCACTGATTGTCCTTCATATAGGAACAAATGATACAGCAAGATTCTCACTGGAACATATCAAGGGAGACTATGCCAGGCTGGGGAAAATGCTTAAGGAAATCGAGGCTCAGGTGATCTTCAGTGGGATTCTGCCTGTTCCTAGAGAAGGGAACCAAGGTGTGACAAGATTATGACGATCAACAGATGGCTCAGGCAGTGGTGCTATAAGGAGGGCTTTGGGCTGTATGGCCACTTGAAGGCATTCATGGACAGAGGACTGTTCTTTTGGGATGGACTTCACCTCAGTAGGGAGGGAAATAGACTTCTAGGATGGAGGCTGGCACAACTGATTAAGAGAGCTTTAAACTAGGAATTGGGGGGAGATGTCCAGGTAATCTCCACGCTGGATTTTAACATTGAGAGGGAAGAAAACAAAGTAAGAAAAGATACAGCCGTGGGTAGGAGAATGGACATAAGGAGGAAGGGTAGTGTAGATACCAGTCTAATAGGTGATACTGGCAGTAGAATGTCTGGGCCTAATCTGGTAAAGAATGTGAGCGAAGCCAAACAGCAAAAAATAAGATGTTTGTACACCAATGCGAGGAGCCTAGGTAACAAAATGGAGGAACTAGAGTTACTGGTGCAGGAAGTGAAACCGGATATTATAGGGATAACAGAAACAAGGTGGAATAGTAGTCATGACTGGAGTACAGGTATTGAAGGGTACGTGCTCCCCTGGGATAGTGCCTGGGGTATGCTATAGACCATCGGGATCTGATTTGGATATGGATAGAGACCTTTTTAATGTTTTTAATGAAGTAAATACTAATGGGAATGGTGTTATCATGGGAGACTTTAACTTCCCAGATATAGACTGGAGGACAAGTGCTAGTAATAATAATAGGGCTCAGATTTTCCTGGATGCGATAGCTGATAGATTCCTTCACCAAGTAGTTGCTGAACCAACAAGAGGGGATGCCATTTTAGATTTGGTTTTGGTGAGTAGTGAGGACCTCATAGAAGAAATGGTTGTAGGGGACAACCTTGGTTTGAGCGATCATGAGCTAATTCAGTTTAAACTAAATGGAAGGATAAACAAAAATAGATCTGTGACTAGGATTTTTGATTTCAAAAGGGCTAACTTTAAAAAATTAAGGAAATTAGTTATGGAAGTGGATTGGACTGAAGAACTTGGGATCTAAAGGCGGAGGAGGCCTGGAATTACTTCAAGTCAAAGTTGCAGAAACTATCAGAAGCCTGCATCCCAAGAAAGGGGAAAAAATTCATAGGTAGGAATTGTAGACCAAGCTGGATGAGCAAGCATCTCAGAGAGGTGAGTGATTAAAAAAAAGCAGAAAGCCTACAAGGAGTGGAAGATGGGAGTGATCAGCAAGGAAAGCTACCTTATTGAGGTCACAACATGTAGGGATAAAGTGAGAAAGGCCAAAAGCCAAGTAGAGTTGGACCTTGCAAAGGGAATTAAAACCAATAGTAAAAGGTTCTATAGCCATATAAATAAGAAGAAAACAAAGAAAGAAGAAGTGGGACTGCTAAACACTGAGGATGGAGTAGAGGTTAAGGATAATCTAGGCATGGCCCAATATCTAAACAAATACTTTGCCTCAGTCTTTAATGAGGCTAATGAGGAGCTTAGGGATAATGGTAGGATGACAAATGGGAATGAGGATATGGAGGTAGATATTACCACATCCGAGGTAGAAGCCAAACTCGAACAGCTTAATGGGACTAAATCGGGAGGCCCAGATAATCTTCATCCAAGAATATTAAAGGAACTGGCACATGAAATAATAAATCTGTAAACTCAGGGGCTGTACCGTATAACTGGAGAATTGCTAACATAGTTCCTATTTTTAAGAAAGGGAAAAAAGGTGATCCGGGTAACTACAGGTCTGTTAGTTTGACATCTGTAGTATGCAAGGTCTTGGAAAAAAATTTGATGGAGAAAGTAGTTAAGGACATTGAGGTCAGTGGTAATTGGGACAAAATACAACATGGTTTTACAAAAGGTAGATCGTGCCAAACCAACCTGATCTCCTTCTTTGAGAGGGTAACAGATTTTTTAGACAAAGGAAATGCAGTGGATCTAATTTACCTCTATTTCAGTAAGGCATTTGATACGTTTCCACATGGGGAATAATTAGCTAAATTGGAAAAGATGGGGATCAATATGAAAATTGAAAGGTGGATAAAGGAACTGGTTAAAGGGGAGACTACAATGGGTCATACTGAAAGGTGAACTGTCAGCCTGGAGGGAGGTTACTAGTGGAGTTCCTCATGGATCGGTTTTGGGATCAATCTTATTTAATCTTTTTATTACTAACCTTGGCACAAAAAGTGGGAATGTGCTAATAAAGTTTGCGGATGACACAAAGCTGGTAGGTATTGCCAATACAGAGAAGGACTGGGATATCATACAGGAAGATCTGGAAGACCTTGTAAACTGGAGTAATAGTAATAGGATGAAATTTAATAGTGAAAAGTGCAAGGTCATGCATTTAGGGATTAATAACAAAAAATTTTGTTATAAGCTGGGGAGGCATCAGTTGGAAGTAACAGAGGAGGAGAAGGACCTCGGAGTATTCGTTGATCACAGGATGACTATGAGCCGCCAATGTGATATGGCCGTGAAAAAAGCTAATTCGGTCTTGGGATGCATCAGGCGAGGTATTTCCAGTAGAGATAAGGAGGTGTTAGTACCATTATACAAGGCACTGGTGAGACCTCATCTGTAATACTGTGTGCAGTTCTGGTCTCCCATGTTTAAGAAGGATGAATTCAAACTGGAACAGGTACAGAGAAGGGCTACTAGGATGATCCGAGAAATGGAAAACCTGTCTTATGAAAGGAGACTCAAAGAGCTTGGCTTGTTTAGCCTAACCAAAAGAAGGCTGAGGGGAGATATGATTGCTCTCTATAAATATATCAGAGGAATAAATACCAGGGAGGGAGAGGAATTATTTAAGATCAGTACCAATGTGGACACAAGAACCAATGGATATAAACTGGCCATCAGGAAGTTTAGACTTGAAATTAGACAAAGGTTTCTAACCATCAGAGGAGTGAAGTTCTGGAACAGCCTTCCAAGGGGAGCAGTGGGGGCAAAAGACATATCTGGCTTCAAGACTAAGCTTGATAAGTTTATGTAGGGGATGGTATGACGGGATAGCCTAATTTTGGCAATTAATTGATCTTTGACTATTAGCGGTAAATATGCCCAATGGCCTGTAATGGGATGGGATCTGAGTTACTACAGAGAATTCTTTCCTGGGTGTCTGGCTGGTGAGTCTTGCCCATATGCTCAGGGTTTAGCCATATTTGAGGTCAGGAAGGAATTTTTCTCCAGGGCAGATTGGCAGAGGCCCTGGGGGTTTTTCACCTTCCTCTGCAGCGTGGGGCATGGGTCACTTGCTGGAGGATTCTCTGCACCTTGACGTCTTTAAACCATGATTTGAGGACTTCAATAGCTCAGACATAGGTTAGGGGTTTGATACAGGAGTGGGGGGGGGGGGTGAGATTCTGTGGCCTGCGTTGTGCAGGAGGTCAGACTAGACGATCATAATGGTCCCTCCTGACTTTAAAGTCTATGATTCTATGATTCTATAAGAGACACAGGAAGTAGAAAAAGAACTGTACAGCTTGTGTAATCAGGGGTCTGCAGCAGAAAACAAAAGAATTTTGGTGCAAGAATGTGCTTGGTATGAAAGCATATTTGCCACAGGGGCTGGTGTAGTTCTTGTGCTACTTGTACCAGCACCTATGTCAATGTTATTTAATGAATGAGTAACTAAATTTTGCCATCCAAAGTGTGATAAGTTTCAGGCTTTGCCCTGCAAGTCTTTGTAGGGTACACTTGGGTATTGTGGTCACTGCAAGTGAGAATTGTGTGTTGGCACAAGTAAGATTAAGCATTAGGCATATAAGAGCTGTAATAAATCTCATACCCCTTGTTTACTTGCTCCCCTACTCACAAGTTCATAGAGTAAAAACAGGGACAGGGTATAAGGAGAGAATTGTCCTGCCTGAGGCAAAATGGACTTGGGTGTAATCCTCATCATGTTAATAAAATTCATCTGTGCAACCTCCTCATGGGTTTTTCTCTTGCTACTCTGAAGAAGTGTTTGGTGGCCACAAAGCAGGTTCTCATACAGGGTGAGGTTCCCTTGCACTCATTGTTCTGCTTATCTCTATTTATCTTGAGTTTATTCACACAACAGTCCATATCTGCTCTGTGCAAAAATCACGATCTAAGATTAGAATGAATGCAGGAAAAATCAAGTGGCAGAAGTTAAAGAGAAAGTGACAGAGAGAGAGAGAGAGAGAGAATGCTTGGCCATTATTTGTCCATCAGGCAATCTAGAGATGGGGTTAAAATTAACCATAGATTTCAAATGAAATTCTGGTCACAAATGCCTCATTTCATCTGCTTTTCCTCTGAAACTATACAGAACCATTCATTTCACATGACAACAGTGCAGAAACCAGGCCAGGACTGATCAGATCTGGGCCTGTGTAGTGTAGGTTGAAAGGTTTGCCAGGCAGTATTGAACCTTTCACAGCATGTTGTCTGAGCATAGAGTTTGTGACAAAACCTACAACCAACCCCCTTTAGGTAGTGTTAGGTTTCATGTGGGCATTTTTACACTTACATACTTTCCTCCCAGTTCATGCCCCTCTATAGCCTCACCTTGATGCTGTCAAGCTCAACAGCCCCCCAAATGACCGCTTTCTCCAGCCTTAAAAAATTATTTTTCTACACTGCCTAGATGACAATGATCAGACAAGAGGGGATGAAGTATGGAAGAGGGGCTTTCAGCCATCCAAAGCAAGAGCTTCAACAAAGTTAAAATTACAGTGCCTTAGAAGGGTGACCAAACACCACACAATCCAGGGCATGGAGGTTTGATGCAATCACGACATATTGTGCCATTTCCCTGCTCTTCTCCTGGGTCCCATTCTTCAAGCCTGCAGGGAACACTATAGACAAGATTGCACCTCACTAAGGTGTTCAGAGAGTTGCCATCTTGTCCCCTTCAGTCTCCTGCTGATTCAAACGAAGGAGTCAATAGGAAGAACAGTTCAATGTGCTTACAGGTAATTGGAAGAATTCCAGATGGTGGTTGGATCACTTAGAATCATAGAATCATAGAATATCAGGGTTGGAAGGGACCTCAAGAGGTCATCTAGTCCAACCCCCTGCTCAAAGCAGGACCAATTCCCAACTAAATCATCCCAGCCAGGGCTTTGTCAAGCCGGGCCTTAAAAACCTCCAAGGAAGGAGACTCCACCACCTCCCTAGGTAACGCATTCCAGTGCTTCACCACCCTCCTAGTGAAATAGTGTTTCCTAATATCCAACCTGGACCTCCCCCACTGCAACTTGAGACCATTGCTCCTTGTTCTGTCATCTGCCACCACTGAGAACAGCCGAACTCCATCCTCTTTGGAACCTCCCTTCAGGTAGTTGAAGGCTGCTATCAAATCCCCCCTCATTCTTCTCTTCTGGAGACTAAACAATCCCAGTTCCCTCAGCCTCTCCTCATAAGTCATGTGCTCCAGACCCCTAATCATTTTTGTTGCCCTCCGCTGGACTCTTTCCAATTTTTCCACATCCTTCTTGTAGTGTGGGGCCCAAAACTGGACACAGTATTCCAGATGAGGCCTCACCAATGTCGAATAAAGGGGAACGATCACGTTCCTCGATCTGCTGGCAATGCCCCTACTTATACAGCCCAAAATGCCGTTAGCCTTCTTGGCAACAAGAGCACACTGTTGACTCATATCCAGCTTCTCGTCCACTGTGACCCCTAGGTCCTTTTCTGCAGAACTGCTACCTAGCCATTCGGTCCCTAGTCTGTAGCAGTGCATGGGATTCTTCCGTCCTAAGTGCAGGACTCTGCACTTATCCTTGTTGAACCTCATCAGGTTTTTTTTGGCCCAATCCTCTAATTTGTCTAGGTCCCTCTGTATCCGATCCCTACCCTCTAGTGTATCTACCACGCCTCCTAGTTTAGTGTCATCTGCAAACTTGCTGAGAGTGCAGTCCACACCATCCTCCAGATCATTAATAAAGATATTAAACAAAACCGGCCCCAGGACCGACCCAAGGAAACAGTAGTTTAACACTCTTGCAGCATCTCCCTTCAAATCTTCTCACCATTAATAGGACTACATGAAAAAATGTTGGGGGGGGGGTTGAGGGAAGGGAGATTTTTTTTTTGGTCCTTGCCATTTTTAAAGGTATTTGAGACAATACTCAACCTACTTGTAAAATTGCCAACCTGAATACCATAATACAAACATACTGAGTGGTCTCAGTAATCATGGGCCAGGATGGCAATCACCTATTATTACTGAGATCACTGTAAATACTAATTTATGCTCTCACCACTGTCCTTATCTTGTCCTCCCACCCTCTCCCTCCAGTTTGTGAGTTTATTCACCTGCTTTGTAGTGTCTAAATCAGGGGTGGGCAAACTAGAGCCCGGGGGCCGGATCCGGCCCTTCAGGTCTTTGGATCTGGCCCATGGGATTTCCCCCCATGGCGCCGCGGGCCCCATGCCACTCTCAGAAGCGGCCCTCAGGCGGGGGAACAGAGGGCTCCACGTACGTTGCCTTTGCCTCCAGACACTGCCCCTCGCAGCTCCCAGGGGCCGCAGTGCTTCCTGGAGTGGCGTGGGGCCGGGGCCGGGGCAGGCATGCAGGGGGCCGGGGCAGGCATGCAGGGAGCCTGCCCTGGCCCCAGTGCGCACTGCTGCCACCCCGGACCCACTTTAGGTAAGCGGCGCCGGGCCGGAGCTCGAACCCCTCCTGCACCTTGCCCCCCAATTCCCTGCCCTAAGCTCCCTGCCTGCACCTCGCACCCCTCCTGCACCCCAACTCCCTGCCCTGAGCCCTCTCATACACCCCGCACCCCTCCTGCATCCCAACCCCTGCCCTGAGCCCCCTCCCGCAGTCCGCTCCCCTGCTCTGAGCCCCCTCCTGCACTCCGCACCCCAACTCCCTTCCCTGAGCACCTTCATATACCCCACACCCCTCCTCTGCCCCAATCCCTTGCCCTGAGCCCCTTCCTGCACACTGCACCCCCTCCCACACCCTGCACTCCCTCCTGCACCCCAACCCCCTGCCCCTGCCCTGCATACAATTTCCCCACCCAGATGTGGCCCTCAGCCCAAAAAGTTTGCCCACCCCGGTCTAAATCCTAGTGAGCTCTCTGAAGCAGGGCAATCTTTCTACTGTTTATTTGTATGGTGCTTAGTACAATGGGGTCCTAATGTGGTCCCTTGGCACTACAGCAGTAAAAATATTTTTTTAAAAAAAAAAACCTTGTCTCAGTAACTTGTCCTTACTTCCTGCATATTTGTATCAGCCTGTATTGAATCTCCATACCTTTTTCCCTTCAGATGAGCTTGAGTCCTTGCCCTTTTATATGCCACACTCAGCTATATCACTAATATTTTAGCTGTAGTATTTTGCTCATTTATAAATATTAAATAAATATTATGGGGGTGAAAATACATCTAGATCAGTTTTTAAAAACAAAAATGTGCAGCACATGGCAGAGAATGTCTTTAAAAGGCCTTGAAGAGGTTTCCATCCAACATCCCTAGTTTTATTCAGCAAATGTGAAAATGTTCTGCCAATTTTCCACAGCAGATCGACACAAAGCTCTTTAGTACAGGTGTTTCCGGGATTGGGATTCATTAAGAAAACTCAGTGTTTAACAAGTTACGGCCGTTTTAAAGCTTTAAAAGGTCTCCTGCGTTTGTCAAGGTCCTGTTGGTAATAACTATGAATTTCTGGCTAAGTCAACTCACCACAACTTTGAGTATTAGAAAATGGGACTACAGGATAATATTACAAAATGTTTTAACCTCTAAAGAGTACTAGAGCCTGCATTTTCTTATTGTCATATATTACAAATATACTTGGCAGCCAATTAGCATAGAGTCTTTCATCCAATCAGTCCATCACCAAATGATGTATAGGGGCACAGTTAGGCCATTGTGATGGGCAGCTATTTCTTAAAAAAACATAACTCTAGATTTCAGCTCATGTTAACAGACCATTCTTACTGACTTATTGCCGGTCCTAAGAGTAACCACAGTACTGTTTAATAACAATGTGCAGTTTCTGACATTTATTTATAGTATACTAAAACCAAAATCAAAAGGCTGGGTGGCAAGAGTTTTAGACCACCTGAGATGTCTTTAAATGTTCAGCATATGTTTAAGTGCAGAAGGACTAGCAATAATCCCAAATATGTAGTCATCACCGTTGGCTGATCCATCTTTTAATGTTATAGATTCATTTCAGGGAACTATTTTTCCCTGCTGCCTTTTTAAAAATAAAAATGGGTTAAGTGATGGAGAAATACTTGGAAAGACAACAATGACCTTTTTTTTTTTTTTTTTAAACCAGGCCATGTGTGCACACCAAATTGATGGATCTTTTCTGGAATTAATTGAATTTTCTTTTACCTTCCTGTGTGCCTTGCATGATGCTAAAATGGTGCCTTTAGTGTAAAAACAGCCTGGACAATGTCAGTGATTTGTTTACAGATGTGCGTGAGTGAGTGAGAGCGCATGATTGATTGTGAACTTAAATCATGCTCATTGTAGTAACTATGTGCTTTGAAGCCTTAGCTCTTTCTATTAAAGCTTTGTTTAGATCAGTGATACTCAGACCTCAGTGGTTCAGGAGCCAAATTAGCAATCAACATTACCCAAAAGAGCCACACGAGTGTGAATTAATTCTCTCTCTGTGTATGTGTGTGTGTATATATGTATATGTGTGTGTCTGTGTGTATGTATATTCATCTCATAGCAAAATAACTGACAAAGTATTCTACAATTGGTTAATAACATAGTAAAAGCATCCAGATTGGTTAATAATTAAAATCACACCGTCTTTTAATATCATGTGCTGCAAAGAGCCACAGGCGACACATTAAAGAGCCACTTGCAGCTCCCAAAACTCAGTCTGAGTATCACTGGTTTAGATAGAGGCATTCATTAAAATAAGTGTCAATATGGAAGGAACATACACACACTTAAATGACTGTGCAGACAGTACCGTTTTTACTAAACTGTGGGACAGATTCTGCCACTCTTAATCATGCTGAATGGTACCTTACTCCGTGAGTGGTGCCATTTGAAGCCATGGAGTCTGTTCATTTAGTAAAGTACTACGTTTTGGCCCCAATTCAGCAAAACACTTAAGTATGTGCATAGTCTCATTAGCTTCAATGGGCTTAAAGTTAAATATGTACTTAAGTGTTTTACTGGATAACAGCCTTCCTCTGCAAGCATGGCAGAAGTAAGCCCTGCATATAGCCTTTTCATTATTTATATAACTACAACAATATTCATAGTATAGTATTTCAGAAACTGTCTTTCCCCCCCCCCCTATTTTCTAATTTGATGAATAAGACTGCAAAGGCATTTGTCCAATACATTATGATAATTGGTATATGACAGCAAAGACTGATAATAATTTGATACTTAAAAATATATATTGAACCAGTTTCAACTGGTGCAAATCGGCATAGCCTCAAACATCCTGAGAGGTAGTGAACCCCCAACTTCCATTTATTCATATGAAACAAAGTTTTTAACCTAAATTCTACTGAACCTCATTTTAAAATGCTGTGCTATTCCACTGGAAAACAAAGCTGTTATGGAAAATGAGTAGAGGCATCATAAGTCAGCATTTCCACTGGTTGAACAGTAATGGAAACTGACATTATTTCTTACCTAGACCCTTGAACTAATAGACTAAATAGGCTATGCATCTGGAGTTACTTGGTCTGTGATAAGCTGTCAAACAGGCTCCCATCCCATGGCCTATTTGACTCTCTGATTTTTAAGATGCAAGCATTTCTTGCATTAAACAGAACCCCAGACCCGAGCTGGAAGCAGGTTGGGACAGGGGTTTGCTTAGGATTGTGATAAGGTGGGGAAGACAAGGCGGAGCTTATTCAGTAGAGAAGAGACATATATTTGGGGACATGTGTAGTTTTATTTGTTTGGATGTACAAATAAAATTGCATAAGGATGTAGTGAAAGAGAAATCCACGTCTGCCCTTTGAAATGAAACATTGGCTAAGCATGCACTTTTTTTAATGGTAAGTGTTTACAGACCACTCTGGAACTATTGGGATATACAGATATAAAGGCAATCTTCAGGAATCTCTTCCAAAAGTGTCCCTTTTTCTTCCCCTTTCTGTACAAACCTTATTTTTAATCAAATATACTTTCTAGCCTCCATGTAGAAAAACCAATTTGCTGTTGAAAATGCTTGCTACTAAGTGATGGAATGTGCAGTCATGCACTAGCAATTGAGTCCTGAAATTCAACTTGCCCACGCTATGAAGGAAAAAGCTCTTGGTTCAAGCGTGCACTCTATTACAAGGGGAGGCACTTAAATACATGAAGGGGAGGCCATGCATTTTATTTCAGAAGACTGAAATGTATCTTGCAATGTGGGGCTTTAATGTTATCCAAATGCTAACAATATACCATTTCCTCCAAGTGCTCAATACATTGGAATAAAAAGACATAATTTGCTGACATTGTGCCGAACACTTCCTGTCCAGAATACTGATCAACAATCGTCGTTCAGTTTCCAAGGCTAAGACACCCAAAATAACCCTCAGCATAACCTTTAAATTGTTCTTCTAACACTTTAAAATTCCAGTTAAAATAATTTACCATTTTACAAAATAAAACGATGGAACAAAGACTAACTATATTTTCACTCAGCTTCTAAAATGCAGTTCCAGTGCCCCAGGGACTCCTTTCATCTAGTGTAAGTGCTGGCATATGATGTGATTGTTAACATAGCTGGCCACCAGATGAAGTGAATTATCTAAACTGCCAAGGTTCCTACTTTCATTCCAATTTAAACATCAATTTAACACAGAAACTGAAGGGTATTATGAAAGCTTTAATATGAACCATTTCAGACATGAAAAAGAACTAGAAGGATTTTTCAAACCACCAAAACAAACAAATGTGTAATTTATTGAACCTGAAGATGAGTTGGAAAATGAACAGTTCACAGGGGCATAATAGCACATGCCTGTCTTACACTTTGCCAGCTGATAAGCTCTTCTGGTTCTTAAATTAATGTACTATACTCTGGACACCTTTTAAAAAGTAAATAACCTGTGTGAATCCATAAGGACATTAACCAAATACAATTGTTTTGTACCAAATGGCTAAAATATTGACTCTGATGGTTAGATACATGTATGCTTAGTGCAGGTGAGTATAATTTGAAATACATTTATTATTTTTCTTCTGTTCATTACAATTCCTATCAGAGAGAGGGAGGATGTTTTCTGGCAAAGGCACTGTTACAGACTGTCTGCTACAGACTGCCTGTGTGACCTTGAGTGAATCACTATCTCTCTGTGCCTCAGTCCCTCACCTGTAAAATAGGGATAATATTTCCTTTATCCTATGCATTGTCTGCCTGGTCTAATTAGATTGTCATCTCTTTCTAGCAAGGACTGTCTCTTATTATGCATATGTGCAGTGCATAATGGGAACCGAGACACTGAGACACAACTAATAAAAACAACAGCAAACTGCCTTTCATGCAGTAGTCAGCTTCCTTCTCTCTTGCAGAGTGCACAAGAACTCTCGGGACAAACATTCCTGGGGAGATGGGCATTTGGGGATAGTTTGTATAGACGGGGACAAAAAAATAAATATAAAATATAATAGGCTTTGAGCCAAGGGTAGGGGAAATGTTAAGGAAGTACAGAAAATTACAAAGTGACAGGAAGTTTTTAAAATAATGGAAAATGTTAAATGATTTGGAAATGTCACATTGGACACATTGTAACCTCTCGTTTGTTACGCTCATTTGTTGGGTCTTGGCAGGAGCCAAGGGCATGGCAGGAGCCAAGGGCATGGCAGGAGCTTGAGGGCCAATGCTAGCAGATTGCAATGCAGCAGGAAGTCAACTTAATGAGACTAGTCACAGTGCATAAAGTTAGGCACATGTGTACGGGTTCATAGGATCAAAGCCTAAGGTATGGGACCCTTTCATCTTTAGACCTGGTGGAAAGATTTGTGCTTTGAGGACAATATTTTGAACATTCAGAGGAAAGTTTCTGGGTGAAAAAGGCAGAGAGGAAGTTCCAAATGGTGGGAAGGGCACAGATGAAATTGCAAAATGAGTACTGTAATGTGGTATTGAAACCACATCTGGTATACTGTGTGCATTTTGGTCAATAGATGGCAGAATGGACAATGCCATGACTGCAAAGGGCAAATTATACAGGAGTTTTGAGGGTACACGTTGCAAGGAGAGGTTAAGGTTAAGAGGTTAAGACTTTTTTTCCAGCACTGACGGGAAAAGGGACAAGTGAGAGACTATGAAAGAACCAGAAAGACAGGGAATGGAATCAAGCTAATAAGTTGTTCAAAATACTAATTGATTAAAAACAAGATGTTTTTATGGATGACTGTGAAAGAAAAGACCAGTCTGAACTTCTGTACATAAACATTGACTGAGTATCGAAGAAAGTGCCAAAGTAAGCAAAAGCAGTAAGTGGTGAAAATCAATTCAAAAGGGAGTTTGAAAAATTTCTAGAGAAGGAATGAATCGGTTAGTACAGTCATTAAGTGGTCTCTTTTGGAATAGATGATGAGCCACAGATCATTTCCTTAGGTTTTATGGGCAAGCTTGGCTCATGTAGTATTTTTCTGCATCAATACTATGTTTCTATTATGTAACAGTTACAGCAGCGTTTCCTAAAGTGCAGGGTACGAAGGACTAGCTGGGGAGTGAGGGGATGTGGAAGATGTATAAATTAATGCATGTAGACCTTTAATGATATACTGTGGAACTCAAGGGGGTGCAAATGGTTTAAATTTGCCGAAGGGAGGCTCAGCTTTCAAAAATGTAGGGGACACTGAGTTACAGCCTGACCAAAATGATTATGACATGCAAGCACTTCCAAACTGGGGGAACTGAAAAGCTTGTAGTTAGAACAAAACATTTAAGCCATGTCTAAATCAATAGGCTAGGTTTGGTACTTAGAGTGGACCAAAGTTGTGCTGAAGAGGGATCCCAGAATCCCCATGTTTAAATTTGCCACCAAGGTAAAAGAAGTGTTGTTGCAATTTCCCTGTTTCTGATTATTAGTATCTCCCACTTGTATGAATATTGTTAAACCATCTTTGCTGGAAATGACTGTGTCACACTGTCTAGAGTGGCTCATGACTGAAACTGCCAACCTCGGGGCAGACTGTTACTGGCTTGCTGAAATCTAATTAGAAAACATACCACTAGTTTGGATGTCTGCCCCGTTTTTGACAAATATGAACTCCTGGATCGCTGTAACAGTCTTACCATGGAGTCATAGACAGTCCCCTTAGACTCTCCAGTTTATCTTGCCACCCAGGCAAACTGGATGGAGTGATAAATGGTCATTACACCCAAAAAAAAATCACAAAACATTCAGGTTGCTTCCAGTCCCAAGAGATCAGTCACTTTCCTCAGATCAATTGGTACCATAGATTTTACACCAAAGACAACGCCTGTAGCAAATCCTGTAATAAACTATCTAAAGGTTTATTAACAAAGAAAAAGAAATGATAGTTATTTACAGATTAAAGCAAGCAAACATATACATACACACACTAGTTATCATCTATCATTCATAAAGATGACAGATGTTCAAACAGCAAAGATGGAAAATCTTCATGTCCACTATTTTTATTTCCCTCTTCCAGCATTCAAACTGATGGGGCGAGGCCTTCTGCACATAATTCTCCCTGAGTGGATGGGGCAATTAACAAAACTTTTGTCTTATGATGGCCCACTTAATTTTTGATAGTCCTCCTGGATTGGCGGCAGGGATCAATCCCGTGCCTGAGTTCACAAGTTCAGAGCAAACATTTTCAAAGTTATAAAGCAAATCTTAGATATTTCCTTAGAGCATGGACTATAGACATTACAAGTAAGATTAATGCACACAGCAACTTAAAAACATTCTATAGAGTCTAAACACTTAAAAGATTCTTATAAGATTAATACCTATTTTGAGCAACACCAACACATAAGTGAATTGGTCTGGTCGACAGCTATGAGTTTGTCAGTTCTTAGCTAATGCTTGCAGCCTTGGCAAGAGCTGGCACTTGACCTGTCAGCATCACAGACTTGTCTGAAAATAGATCATGGATGATAGTGCTTTTATTGATTACTGACCATGTGTTGAGCAACACAAGCTTAATCCTGGATTAGTAGTCTCTTCTCCCAAAGCCAGCAAATAGCTGGGTCCGGGGAATTGGTAGTAGAATTCCAGCCTTGAGCTCTCATTTAGGGACAGGTCATTTTCTGGATTGGGACTGTCCTCTTGTGGTCCTCCTCCCCTGCGGGACTGCATGAACTAGGTTCCTATCTAACAAATCTTAACCTCTTTAAAAAATGAAAAGGCAATGCTCTGCAAAAAAATTAATTATGGTGAAGTTAAAGTTGCAAGAAGCTACCCGTATTTTATCTTTCAAGAACATGAGGTTTTTTAAATTTTGAATTTCCATTACTAGCCACAGTCAATCAAATATATATCAAAATCTTAACTCTGCCCCAATAAAGACAGCAAAAGCCAAAACGCATATCTGAAGGGACGGTGGACACAGAATTCCCTTATACTAAACTGCCATCAGGATGTAAAGTGTCTGTATTACTAAAGTAGGAAGATGGCTCCCTGTGTAGCACCTGCAATAAATACACTTCCCAATGTACTCCATTGCAGATTCCATACACACATCCAAAATATCAGCTTTATACATTCTGCCACTGTGCAAAACCACTTTCAAATTCAAAGTAGACACATGATCCGCTCCTTTTCAGAACTTCAGATGCAAAATGATTGTCTGGTTCTAATTTAAAAATTAGATACGATTAACTATCTTATCAAAGTGTCTTACATTGTTAAAGCATTTTTAAAAACATAGTGTTTGTATATAAATATGATCCTAAATCAAGAAGTCAACTATGGTGCCATTCCTCCACTTATTAAATGTTAAAAGGTGCAGACAGATCTTCAAAGTTATAGGCAGCAAACTTTTTATGTTGGTATTTACAGACAGAAAACATTTTTCAAATGACCTTCCATGCTAGACATTCGTGCACTGAGTTTGACAGATAGCCCATAAATCAAGTCAGCGATTTCACCATCACTCTTAACTGACCTCTCTCACTTGAAGATAGCCAGCTGAAAACACAGACATCCTTAAGCTGAACTGCAAAAATAACATTGTGCAATACTTCCTAAATCAATCTGAGAACAGTACTGTGAGGATGTGCCAACCCCACAATGATAAAAGAAATGGAAGACATAAGAGCAATACTTACTGGCTGGGAGGAAAGGAAGATAAAGTCAAAAGCATCCAGCTACCAGGCTGCTGTAGGTTTGGAGCTGCTTGTCTCTGGGTATGTCTACACTACGGGATTAATCCGAATTTATATAATTCGAATTTAGGAAACCGATTTTATAAATTCGAATGTATTCGGCCACACTAGGCACATTAATTCGGTGGTGTGCGTCCAAGCTACCGTACTAGCATCAATTTCCAGAGCGTTGCATTGTGGGTAGCTTTCCCATAGCTCCCGCAGTCTCCACCCCCCTTGGAATTCTGGGTTGAGACCCCAGTGCATGATGGGGCAAAAAACATTGTCGCAGGTGGTTCTGGGTACAGCCTCCCCCTCCCTCCCTGAAAGCAATGGCAGACAACCATTTCGCGCCTTTTTTCCTGAGTGACCTCTGCAGACTCCATACCGCAGCAAGCATGGATCCCGCTCAGCTCCAGAACGCAGTCATGAACATTGTAAACACCTCGCGCGTTCTCGTGGAGTTTATGCTTACCCAGGACCAGAAAAAAGAGGCGAGGAGGAGGAGGCGGCGACTGCAGCGCAGCGACAAGCGTGATGAGGACATGGACATGGACCGTGAATTCTCTCAGACCGCGGGCCTCGGTGCTTTGGAGATTATGATGTTAATGGGCCAGGTTATAGGCTTGGAACGCCGATTCTGGGCCCGGGAAACAAGCACAGACTGGTGGGACCGCATAGTGTTGCAGGTGTGGGACGATTCCCAGTGGCTGAGAAACTTTCGCATGCGTAAGGGCACTTTATGGAACTTTGTGACTTGCTTTCCCCTGCCCTGAAGCGCCAGAATACCAAGATGAGAGCAGCCCTCACAGTTGAGAAGCGAGTGGCGATAGCCCTGTGGAAGCTTGCAACGCCAGACAGCTACCGGTCAGTCGGGAATCAATTTGGAGTGGGCAAATCTACTGTGGGGGCTGCTGTGATGCAAGTAGCCAAAGCAATCACGGAGGTGCTGCTACGAAAGGTAGTGACTCTGGGAAATGTGCAGGTCATAGTGGATGGCTTTGCTGCAATGGGATTCCCTAACTGTGGTGGGGCGATAGATGGAACCCATATTCCTATCTTGGCACCAGAGCACCAGGGTACCCACTACATAAACCGCAAGGGGTACTTTTCAATGGTGCTGCAAGCACTTGTGGATCACAAGGGACGTTTCACCAACATCCATGTGGGCTGGCCGGGAAGGGTTCATGACGCTCGCGTCTTCAGGAACACCAATCTGTTTAAACGGCTGCAGCAAGGGACTTACTTTCCGGACCAGAAAATAACCGTTGGGGATGTTGAAATGCCAATTGTTATTCTTGGGGACCCAGCCTACCCCTTAATGCCATGGCTCATGAAGCCATACACAGGCAGCCTGGACAGGAGTCAGGAGTTGTTCAACTACAGGCTGAGCAAGTGCAGAATGGTGGTAGAATGTGCATTTGGCTGTTTAAAAGGTCGCTGGTGATCCTTACTGACTCGCTCAGACCTCAGCCAAACCAATATCCCCATTGTTATTACTGCTTGCTGTGTGCTCCACAATCTCTGTGAGAGCAAGGGGGAGACCTTTATGGCAGGGTGGGAGGCTGAGGCAAATCGCCTGGCTGCTGATTACACGCAGCCAGACACCAGGGCAATTAGAAGAGCACACCAGGAAGCGCTGTGCATTAGGGAAGCTTTGAAAACCAGTTTCATGACTGGCCAGGCTACAGTGTGAAATTTCTGTTTGTTTATCCTTCATGAAAACCCGCCCCCTTTATTGACTCATTCTCTGTAAGGAACCCACCCTCCCCCTTCCCCCAGCTTGCTTTCAAAGGAAATAAAGTCACTATTGTTTAAAAATCATTTATTCTTTATTAATTGATTATAAAAAGAGGGAGAGAACCTGAGTGGGGTTTGGGAGGAGGATCAGCGGGAAGGAAAAGCCCACTAAAAAAAGGTTAAAAAAATGGCAGCCTTTTCCTTGGGCTGTCCACTGGGGTGGAATGGGAGGGTGTACGGATCCTCCCCCCCCCCCCCCCCCCGTGTTCTCACACGTCTGGGTGAGGAGGCTATAGAACATGGTGAGGAGGTAGGGGGGTTATACACGGGCTGTAGCGGCACTCTGTTCTCCAGCAGCCGTTCCTGAAGCTCCACCAGACGCCGGAGCATGTCTGTTTGCTCACGCAGCAGCCCCAGCGTTGCATCCTGCCTCCTCTGATCTTCCTGACGCCACCTCTCATCTCGAGCGTCTCTCCTCTCCTCACGTTGGTCCCTTCTGTCCTCACGTTGGTCCCTCATGTCCTCACGTTGGTCCCTCCTGTCCTCACGTTGGTCCCTCCTGTCCTCACGTTCACTGGCTTCTTTCCTATACTTGCAAACTGTGTCCTTCCCTTCATTCACATGAGCTCTTTCACTCCTGGTGGATTGCATGATTTCTGCAAACATCTCGTCTCGCGTCTTCTTTTTCCGACGCCTTATCTGGGATAGCCTTCGGGAAGGAGGAGGGAGGCTTGAAACATTTGCAGCTGCTGGAGGGAGTGAAAAAAGGAGAGAATTTTTTTAAAAGATACATTTTTCAGAACAATGCTTATACTCTTTCACGGTGACAAATACTATTCACATTACATAGCACATGTGATTTCTGTGCAAGGTCGCATTTTGCCTCTTAATATTGAGTGCCTGTGGCTTTGCTGCTAGAGATCACAGACGCAGGTCCGGGCAACAGAATTCAGCTTGCATGCTGCCATGGTAAGCCACTGTCTTTAGGCTTCTGCGCCCTGCTTTCCCACATACCAAGCAAAGCCTGTTGTGCTGCAGTTTTCCTGTTAACCTTCAGCAGCAGAAAACAAGCTAACACCCCCCCACCATCCAATTCTCTGGGATGAGTGCTTTATCCCTCCCCCCACCGCGTGGCTGGTATCAGGGAAGATCCCTGCAGGAACCAAACTAACACCCCCCCCCCAACCCGCCATGAATTCTCTGGGATGAGTGCTTTATCCCTCCCCCCACCGCGTGGCTGGTATCAGGGAAGATCCCTGCAGGAACCAAACTAACACCCCCCCCCAACCCGCCATGAATTCTCTGGGATGAGTGCTTTATCCCTCCCCCCACCGCGTGGCTGGTATCAGGGAAGATCCCTGCAGGAACCAAACTAACCCCCCTCCCCAACCCGCCATGAATTCTCTGGGATGAGTGCTTTATCCCTCCCCCCACCACGTGGCTGGTATCAGGGAAGATCCCTGCAGGAACCAAATTAACACCCCCCCCCAACCCGCCATGAATTCTCTGGGATGAGTTCTTTATCCCTCCCCCCACCGTGTGGCTGGTATCAGGGAAGATCCCTGCTAACAAAACGCGAAAAGCTCTGGGCCAATCCTCCCCCCCCCCCTTGCACTTGGCTAAATGCAGGGAAGGATTTCTTTTCAGCCACAGGCAAACAGCCCAGTAGGAACGGTCACCTCTGTCCCCTTAATTAAATTCCCGTATTTCAACCAGGTTACCCTAAGCGATATCACTCTCCTGAGGATTACACAGCAAGATAAAGAACGGATGTTGCTTGAATGCCAGCAAACACCGGGACCATACGCTGCCAGGCTTTGTCATGCAATGATACCAGATTACTTGCTACTAGCATGGCGTGGTCAAGTGTCCTACCATGGAGGATGGAATAAGGCTGCACTGCCCAGAAACCTTGTGGCAAGGCTTTTGGAGTACCTCCAGGAGAGCTTCATGGAGATGTCCCTGGAGGATTTCCGTTCCATCCCCAGACATGTTAACAGACTTTTCCAGTAGCTGTACTGGCTGCGAATGCATCCCAAGTGCTCAGGGCAAATTAATCATTAAAAATGCTTGCTTTTAAACCATGTTTTATATTTTAAAAGGTAAACTCACCTGAGGTCCCTTCCATGGGGTCATGGTCTTGGGTACTGGCTTGGGAGGCTTGGGAGGGTACTTCAGTCAGGGTGAGAAACAGATCCTGGCTGTTGGGGAGAACGGAGAGCTGGGTGCTCTCTGCCAGCTCGTCCTCCTCCTCCTCCTCCTCTTCCCCTTCCGCAGAATCATCAGGTGTACCTGATGAGATTATCCCCATCTCGGAATCCACAGTCAGAGGTGGGGTAGTGGTGGCGGCCCCCCCTAGAAATGCATTTAGCTCGGCGTAGAAGCGGCATGTCCGCGGCTCTGACCCGGAGCGACCGTTTGCCTCCTTTGCTTTTTGATAGGCTTGTCTGAGCTCCTTGACTTTCACGCGGCACTGATCTGAGTCCCTATTGTGGCCTCTCTCCATCATGCCCTTGGAAATTTTTTCAAAAGTTTTGGCATTTCGTCTTTTTGAACGAAGTTCTGCTAGCACTGAATCCTCTCCCCATATAGCGATCAAATCCAGTACCTCCTGTACGGTCCATGCTGGTGCTCTTTTTCGATTATCAGCCTGCATGGTTACCTGTGCTGATGAGCTCTCTGTGGTCACCTGTGCTCTCCACGCTGTGCAAACAGGAAATGAAATTCAAATGTTCCCGGGGCTTTTCCTGTCCACCTGGCCAGCGCATCCGAGTTCAGATTGCTGTCCAGAGCGGTCACAATGGTGCACTGTGGGATAGCTCCTGGAGGCCAATAACATCGAATTGCGACCACACTAACCTTAATTCGGATTGACAATACCGATTTTGACGCTACTCCGCTCGTCGAGGAGGAGTACAGAAATCGAATTAAAGGGCTCTTTAATTCGAATTAAATGGCTTCGTTGTGTGGACGGGTCCAGCGTTAATTCGATTTAAAGCAGCTAAATCCGAATTAAAGTCGTAATGTAGACCAGGCGTCTGTCAAATTTAAAGGGCCAGCTAGCACAAAAACATGCTGGGAAAGAACAACTATATATTGAGAAGTTTTAGTACTGCCCTGAAAGATGCTTGTAAGGAGCTGAATTGTGACTTTTTTGAGGGCAAGGCATCTGGTTGAAAGTCATCCTCAGGTTTTCCATTTGGGAGCCTGATGATAAATTAGGTGTGTCTTTTTAAGAGCTGGCCAGAAAACAGCAATTTCATATCGCAAAATACTGAGTTTTGACATGTAGTTTCATTCCAATGCAGAATGAGAGACCTTGAGAAATTTTTCCACGGGGGGAGAAAACCTAAAGTGTTAGAGAGACCCACCCCAGAAGAGCCTGGTAGTTAGGGCCATCTTTGGGATGTGGTATACCCAGGTTTGAGTCTCTATGCCAAATCAGGCAGAATAGGAACTTGAGTCTTCCACATCCCATTTAAGTGCCCTAACCACCAGGCTATTGACTATTTTGGGGATGAGACTTTATCTCTTTCTCCTCCATAGAATTGCTATCAAAACTTATTTGACAAAATGGCATTTTTCTACCAAAAAAAATGTCAAAAAATTTTCTACCACCTCTCATCTTTTTTATATTATCTTTCAGTGATAAAACCTGAGGTGCAACTTTGACCAACAACTTACCGCATTTGGAGTGAAATCCTGGCCCCATTGAAATCAGTGGGGATTTTGCTGTTAACTTAAATGGAACCAGGATTTCACCTTTAGTGTACCACCCTAGGGCCCACATTTACTCAACTCAATTTTTGCATCTCTAGTGAAGTAGTTAAGGTTATGGTGGTTATGTGAGCAGTGATTGTCCAGCTTCTTGTAAAAGTGGAATCCCCAATTCAGCATTTTCTAGGTTTCTAGTATTTTTGTTGTTGTGTCTATTTTTAACTCTAATTTTCTTAAGTGGTAAGTGTCTGTCCATAAATTACGTAACACATTGGGGGTGGGAGGGTCCTTAATTTTGCATGTTTGTTTCAGTGTCACAAAATGTTACAAGGGGCGGGTATGTCCTGAAAAATATTACCAAAAATGTGTTATGTAATTTATGGACAGCCCCAACAGACACTCAAAAGACTATTTTGTGTCTGCAACCTTAATTTCATAGATTTCAAGGCCAGAAGGGACCATTGAGATCATCTAGGCACCTTTCTTGAGTTTGTGTGTGAATATAAACAAGAACACATGATGCAAATTAGCCAACTTATATTGTGTGTGTTTACAGATTTAAAATGGCCTCTGTCATTCCATAGCTTTTAAAGTAAATTATTCATTCAAGACAAAGCCGCACAATGCAAACACATCATCCCCTTGACATGCAAATTTAACTCAGGCAACATTTTTCAAAGATGGAAAGGCAGGTACAACCAAAATACAAATGAACGTGGGGGAACATTGATTTCTTGCACTCCTTTTGAACTTGCAGATCTTACCCATTCTGCTCAAGACCATTTATAGTGGTTCCAAATGCTGACTTCGTTAATGCAGAGGCCTCAGCAGGACAAGAAGTGTTGAGGATGATTGATTGAAATTCAGAGCACCTTACAGAATGATTTGTTTGACATACCCAGTAGGAAACTCTTGTTTGTTGAACTTATTATTCATTCATGTATTCATGAAAAAAATACAATAAAAGCATAATCTCTACATAGTGCCTGAATGATTACATTGAAATGAACCTAGAGCTTTGAGGTGCTAAGCAAAGTCTTTAGTTTGCAACAGAACAGTTTTACATTGCAATATCATTAACTGTGCCTAAAGTTTACATTATACTTATAAATCAGCAAGGGAAATTTAACCTGCATTGTAATCTAAGGTTATGCTGAGAATCAGACATTAAGAATACACATGCATAATAATAACTACTTATGTTACTCTTTGGTTTTCTTCCTCCTGAATGATTTAACAATTACCTTGTTGAAATGTATCTGAGTCTGTGAATCTAGTGTTTGTGTTTTGACTTTTTGACAACTGTAATACAGGCCAAAAAGAAATGGAGAAATTATATCAAACACCCTTTGGTGATTTGGGAGAATGGTTCTTAAAATAGGTCATTGTGGAATGCGAAACATGCTGTTATTTGAAAAACAGCTACTGTTAAGTGATTTAACACAACTGTTTTTACTATGTTTAAAACAGAGAAGTCAGCACTTTATAAAAAGTGGCAAACCTTACTGCACAGAATTTACTCTCATAAGTGCAAAGGGTGTGTATGGAAGGATATTGTGCAGTGCAGTGTCTACAAGCAAGTGTTCTTCTTAGGCTAAACCTTTGGATATGCCCCTTCAAGCCGTAATCACATCTCACAAAACATATTTTTGTTAGTTTTACTTACATTTCTTTTTTGAAACCCATTCTCCCCATCCCCAAAAGAACATTATTAGAGTCACTGTTGTTTCTTTGTTCATTATCACATCATTCATAGAGTGTGTGGCAGAAGAGAGGCTACTCTAATAATTTCTGAAGACTGTATGTTGACCGGGTTATTGGGATGTTCACTGTATGACTATATTGAGTTAGATCAACAGGGATGTTGGGAAACAGCCTGGTAGGGGAACCAATGAGTGAAGCTAACCCACACCCATCAAACACTTGTGGGTTGTAACAAGACAATGGGATAACCACTGACTCTGGGAGGAGGGCAAGCCACTCCCATTGACCTCACCAAACTGGTTTTGGAGAGCAGAGCCAAAAGCCACAGAAACTGAGATAACAGAGGACTTCTGGATGGATAAAAGTGACACACTCTCCGAGAAGGGTATGTAATTACACTGGTCTACAATTTTTGAGAAGTCGTCTGCTTCAGAGATAAAATGTGCTATTTATTATGTATTTTGATGTGCTGAATTCAAATATGACAATTAAAACAACTGATTGGCTACTGTTTCTAAGATATTTAAGTTTTTACATTTTATGTCTATGTATATTGTGTAGATAGTAGAGTTTTAATCATAAATTGTAAACCTAGGTCTTTTCATGTGTTTATGGTTGCTTTACATGATAATATTTCACCTGTCCTGTTTATGTAACACTTTAAAAATCAGCAAAAGGGTTATATAAATAAAATTTATTATGAAACAAAAGGCAAAAAACTATTATGTACATAGTTTAGTCCTATTCAGTGTCTACTCGGCGCTTCTTGGTTTGTCTCTTGTATTCATTAAATGGAGCATCTCTTGTCACTGTCCAGCAATAGTCTGCAAGCATTGATGGGCTCCATTTGCCCTGATAGCGTTTCTCCATTGTTGCAATGTCCTGGTGAAATCGCTCGCCGTGCTCGTCGCTCACTGCTCCGCAGTTCGGTGGAAAAAAATCTAGATGAGAGTGTGGGGCCCACCTCTTGTCCTGATCTCCAATTTTGCAGCCAAAATAAAGGTGATAGGCTTTCTTAACCATAGTGGTTATACTGCACTTTTGTGATGCAAAAGTCACTTCACCACAAACATAGCAGAAGTTATCTGCACTGTTCACACAAGTATGAGGCATCTCTGCTCACTTTGGCTAAACAGAAATGTGTCCCTTTGCAAAATCAATCACTGACAAATAAGAGAGCACGACACTGTATGATTTCTAGAGCTGATATAGGGCAATTTGTTCAGCAGAGTGATGTAAGCTTCGTTATGATTGCATCATCCATGACTTCTAGGAATAACATGATGCAATTCATATCATGTATGACGCAATACCAGCTTCAGATTGCATCATTCATTGTTTTGCCTAAAAAGCAAGTACTGTCCAAACCCAGTCATAGATTTATTCATAGATCCAGTCAAAGATGTATTTTAGTCATTTCTGGTTTAAATTGAGATCCCTTCCCTTTATAACTCACTTATCCTCCGCCATTCCCAAGTCAAGGGTTGTATATACTGACCCTATAGCATATCTTGAAAACTAGAGTCAATCAACAATGTTAAGCATCATTTTCGTTCTCAGTGACCCAGAATTAGTAAAGTTTGACTACATTTATTTCAGAAGCATTTTGGCTGTAGAGACACATTTAAAGGAAACAGACTGAACACCCAGATGCCAGAGGTTAGGAGAGAGTGGGAAAGTGAGGCCTGCCTCTACTTTTTGTTATTTTTAAATCCTTTTTCTTTTATGTTATGCTTTGTTTCTAGTATTAAGGTTAAACAATACTTTAGCTGTCTGGTCACCCTTGTCAATACTGGTCACAGACTACCCAGGGAAAGAACCAAAGGTGTTGAAGTCAGTCAGACCTTGTGTGTAAGCACAGGGGATCCACAGGGACCTGTAGCCCAGGGATCAATCAAAGAATGAGAGAATTGTATGATTCTTGGCCAGGAGAGGTGAATTGCATGATCCCAGCCCATAAGGTCTGACACTGGAAGTGGGGCACTCACCGAGAGACCAAGGAGGGGACAAGAGGTGCAACTAGTTCTGCAACTGTGATAGACTGGTGTTACTGTCCAGCCCTAGAGTTATTCAGTGAGAGACTGCAGGGCCAAGTGGTGCGGGCATTGGAACATATGACTCAGGAGACCAGGATTCTATTCCTCACTCTGCCACTGGTCTGTTGTGCGACCTTGCACAAGTCACTTGAATGCTCTGTGCAAGTTTCTCTTCCCACTCTGCCTTTGTCTATATCAAAGACCTGCAAAGACTTTACAGACTTAACCTTATGCACTGTGAGTTGGTCCCATTGACTTCAAAGATGCCTTTGCTGGATCAGAATCTTAGACCATAAGTTCTTTTGGCAGTGAGTGACTGTCTTTTACTATGTGTATGTACAATGCCTAGCACAATATATACAAGAGTGCTCAAAAGCATTCGTCAGTCTTTCAGTCCTTTCTGAGAAGATGGTACTTTAACACTGTATTGGAGATATCCCTTAAGTTTGGTTTCAGAGTAGAATTCTCTTTTTAAGATACTAACTCCATTAATGTGCTCATTATGGATAAAAAATTATCCTGTACACGGAAAGGTTTAAACTCCTTGTCCTTGTAATAACAGTTAAAAACAATCATTGACTTGATCATCTGCTACTGCTGATAAATGTTTTGCTGTTTCACATATGCAAAGATTAATACAGATGTCTAAAAAGTGATATTTTGTATTAGAATGAATTAATAGTTTTTATTTATTTAGAAGAAATTTTCCACTTGGAACATATCATCGATTCATTATCTGCCTGTCATCGCTTCACCTACTACTTCTGAAATAACTTTCATCTCTCTTTTGTGCATTCCTTTTTTCTCATGGTTATTAATGGCATTGGCTATAAATTCAAAACACTATAAACATTAAAAAGGACTGGATAGCAGCTAACAAGGTATGCTGCTAACAAGGCATTTAACAATAAAAACTTCCAATACATTTGGGACCTGTAAATTTGTCATTTTAGAAGCAATGTCAACATTGCTTAAATCAAGTGATGACTGTGATTTGAGTCAAAATGGAAATCAGAGAAAACCAAACCTGCAAAATAAGCTCACAAATTGCAGATCTTCTAGATTAAAAGCAGGAGGAGATTTGTTTAGTCAAATAATGAGTAATCGCACAATGCTTCTATTTAAATAATGGAGTCAAATGGCCAAAGCAAGTGCTGTTTTGGTTCAGTTTGGGGAAATAAGGCTGCATAACCTATTGAAATGATCTTTAAAAGAACACTTAGGTTTTCACTTCTTTTAAATGTATGGACTGTTACAAAATATTATGGGCTCAAGTCTTTGTCAGTGTATGGGCCTGAACCAAAGCTCATTGAAGTCAATGGGAGTCTTTTGGGGCCCTAACTAGCTACAATTTACCTCATTGGAGTTTTCCACATTTACATCAGCAGTGAATATGTCCCAATGTCTATGGCATTCAACAGCTCTTTATCATATTTACTTAATCCTAGCCACTAGCCAATAATTCGAGTAGTACAATATTTTTAGAGGTATCAGACAACATATCCTAAAATGTCTGCTTTGTATTCCGTTGCCTCTATCCTACTCTTTTCCAGTTTTATATCAAACTTACAGCAATCTTTCCTGCTGCCCTTCAAGCCTATGAGCGTTTTGCCAGCTCATTTCAACAGGCCGTGAAAATGCCAGTGATTAAACAAGTATAGACTCTACACACACGGAGTTCATTGCAAGGTCAGGGGTTCAGCCAGTGCAACCATTGCAATGGCAATTTTATTGTAATATACCAATATCCACAGTGTTACCATGGAATCCTGTTATAAGGATTGATCTGGGCAAATAATTTTGATTATTATAGCTAAATGATCACTATTTCTAGGACCAACAAGCATTTCAGATACATTCTTAGAAGCAAAATTTCCATTTACCAAGGACAGAAGAAGTTGAGATAGGCATTGTAATATCAATGCCAGTCAGCTTATAATCATCCCTAACTGGCACTCGCAGAAGTCACAGCTAAGAAGCATTCAAAAAGGGTAGATTTCTGTCATACTTGGAGATCCAAGAAAATCAAGGAAATTACTTCCAGTCTAATGCTTACAATAAAATGCTCAACTGTTCAATATTAAAAAGGAAAACCTCAGCATCAACTGGAAAAGGCTTTGGGAAAGTAATTTTTGATCCCAGTAGCCAAGTAATCAATACAATTGAGTTTCCCTGAATATCTTAATGTAACTAAAGTAGTAAGAGGAAGTCAATTTAGAGAATGGAGTGAGGAACCTTCCAGGAATATTTAAAATACTGTAAATTAGCAGATTTTAAAACAATATTATTTTGATCTGGTGAACTCAGCTTTCCTGATTACAATTGAAAGAGTATAGAGAAGTGGAATGGAACAGAGCAGTAGGTTAAGCAAAATAAATCTCCTCTTGACTGGTGATGCTGAATGCTGTATCAGCAGTTACCAAAACATATAGCCTACTGATCAAACAGACAACCAAATTTCACAGCTAGGCCAGGGGCATGTGTATTTTGTGTACTCTGATAGGAAAATGTGCATATTGAATACTCTCTCCAGCAAAACAAGTTCATTTTCCCTACTGCTGGCCCAAGGCACTTCTGGCCTCAAGCAGACGCTCTTCCTGTCTCCCCTTTGGATAAATCATGCAAAGCATGTAGAAGTAAAAACAGCCAGTAGCTTATTTTGTGCTGCCTGACACCAAAGTGACACAAAACTTGGATGACATAACTTATTCTTGTATGGTAACAATAGCGTAAGGATGGGTTTGTGAGAGCAGGTTTATTTTGTAATTATTCAGGAAGAGGTCTCTATCCCCAATACATAATTTCTTGCAGAGATACTATATCTTCTGAGCGTCTGAAGTTCTGTTCACCTGGCAAATGTAATCTACAATGAAGAAAAAAATGTACAACAGCATGACCATTATGTCTCTGCAAAGTCAAAAACGCCTGCAGTAAAGAACACCACACTGATTTAAGCTCTGCTGTCAACATTTGCTTCTTTTAGGCCCCAAGGACCAATACACACGTGCAGGGAAGCAAATTTGGGTCTTATAGACAGACAAAGCTCCTAGAAATGATTATTCACAGTCAGGTCCCCAGAAACTCTTAACACATTTCATATTTTTCAATTGGAAAGAATGCACTACTTATCTCGAAATCTCCTTTCTCCCAGAAATGTAATCCATCAAGAAAAACATAACATCAGCAAAAAAAAAAATTGTAGAACTAAATGTTTGCCTGTTTGTGGTTTTCCCCTAAGTGTCCTACAAATTGATATATGACTACCTACCTGAAAAATCGTTATCCAACTCTACTGTCCATAACCATAAAATTGTACTATTCACTGACTGACATGAAGCTGAGTAGAGGGTCACCATAACTAGCAGCTCCTGTGGTAACCATCATTGTCACAGGCCCTGTGCCCTAATTGCATCTATATTTTTGCCTCTAGGGTTAGCAAGCAACACCAAGAGACTGAATTCCTGTCACTTCAGTTATTGTTACAATAATTACTCATTCATTGGCCTGTCTTGCAGCTTTTTCCACCTCCTTGAAATGTAACTTGAAAATTGTTTTAAAAGTCAATAAAGGATAAAAAAAGGGGGGGGGGAGAGTATCAAGTTGGACAGGAAATGAGTAACTACATTCATTTCAGGAAAGTTTTGCTCAAACACCTGGAAATGCTGACATGCATGTGACTTACAATATTTTATGGTGCATAACTTTTTTCTTCTCTTTTTGATGATTGACATTGACATTTATGTTTATGATACCAAGTGCAAGAAGGATTGAAAAGTTACCAAAACAACTGAGAGGAAAAGTAAAGGGCATATTTACAAGAATAATTGTTTCTCAGGTCGAAAGTATTTGATCTGAAGTTGAATGAATGTCACTGAGGTTTCTGGTTCTTACAAAGGGGAAAAAAACCAAACCTATTCAAGATTTACAGCATTTCACTTCATATCACAGCATGTCAAATTTCACTTTCACCAACTATTTTGTTGTGTGACCTTATTGTAAAACATTCAAGGACTTCTTCCATGTAAATGGCTGTAACTCCTCCTATTTTCCTCTTGTCTTGACACATGTTTTGTAACTTGCGAATTATGCACGTGCAAAGAGGGGAAAATACAGCCTCCCTAGAACCAAACACCCCAAAACAATGGAGGTGTTCAGAAGCTGGCTACAGATCTGAAATTTGTAGATTCATAGAGTCCAAGGTCAGAAGGGACCATTGTGATCATCAAGTCAACTTCCTATATAACACAGACCACAGAACTTCCCCAAAATCATTTCTAGAGCATATCTTTTAGAAAAACATTCAGTTTTGATTTAAACATTGTCAGTGATGGAGAATCCACCATGACCCTTGGGTACATTATTCCAATAGTTAATTACTCTCACTATTAAAAATTTATACTTTATTTCCAGTCTGAATTTGTCTAGCTTCAAATTCCACCCAATGGATCACATTATACTTTTCTCTGCTAGATTGAAGAGCCCATTATTAAATATTTGTTCCCCATGTAGATGCTTATAGTCTCTGATTAAGTCACCCCTTAAGTTTCTCTTTGTTAAGCTAAATAGATTGAGCTTTTTCAGGTCTATCACTATAGGGCTTGTTTTCTGATCCTTTAAATCATTCTCGTGGCTCTTCTCTGAACCCTCTTCAATTTATCAACATCCTTCTTGAATTGTGGTCACCAGAACTGGACACAATATTCCAAGCAGTAGTAGCACCACTGCCAAATATAGAGGTAAAATAATTTCTACTTCTATCAAGATTCCTCTGTTTATGCATCCCAGGATCACATTAGCTCTTTTGCTGGAATCCATTTCTGCTTCACCAGTTCCTTTGGTAGTTTACCTACATAGGTACAGACATCCATGGATCATATGGTCACTAGAAAAGATCTGAAAAGTTTGGCAGAATGTTAGTACTGACTTATATGTGACTTGTGCAGGCTTTTGCAAAGCAAATCAAGCTATGAAATGTAATAAAGGCACAGCACCTCTATCTTACCTATATATTTCCTCTCTGTACCACCATTTGAATATTCACAAGTGCATTCAATTCACACCTGTGCAGACAGCCAGGACAAAGTTCATGTACCACTTACATCCCACTGAAGCCAATGGGCCTATGTCCCACTTACATCCCACTTGACCCATAGGGCATAGGCCTCATGCTGGTCCTCTGCACAGGGGTTAATTTCAACCATTTGTGAATTCCTGAATATGAAACCAGACCTAAGACTTTATACACACTGCTACATCAAAATGCCTATCTGTTAAAGGTGAACTGGTTAAAGGAGAGACTACAACAGGTCATGCTGAAAGGTGAACTTTCAGGCTGGAGGGAAGTTACTAGTGGATCAGTCTTGGGCCCAATCTTATTTAATATTTTTATTAATGACCTTGGCACAAAAAATGAGTATGTGCTAATAAAATTTGTTAATGACCGCAAAGGTGGGAGGTATTGCCAGTATGGAAGAGGACCGGAATATCATACAAGAAGATCTACACGATCTTGAAAACTGGAGTAACAGAAATGGCATGAAATTTAATAGTGCAAAGTGCAAGGTCATGCACTTAGGGACTAACACCAAGAATTTTGCTATAAGCTTGGACTTGTCAGTTGGAAGTAATAGATGAGGAGAAAGAATTGGGTGTATTGGTTGATCACAGGATGACTATGAGTCGCCAATGTGATGCAGCCATGAAAAAGGCTAATACAATCTTAGGATGCATCAGGCAAGGTATTTCCAGTAGAGATAGGAAAGTGTTCGTACATAAGAATGGCCATACTGGGTCAGACCAAAGGTCCATCTAGCCCAGTATCCTGTCTTCCAACAGTAGCCAATGCCAGGTGCCACAGAGGGAATGAACAGAACAGGTAATCAACAAGTGATCCAACCCATCACCTATTCCCAGCTTCTGGCAAACAGAGGCTAGAGACAGCATCCCTGCCCCTTCTGGCTAATGGTCATTGATGAACCTATCCTCCATGAACTTATCTAGCTCTTTTTTGAACCCTGTTATAGTCTTGGCCTTCACAACATCCTCTGGCAAAGAGTTCCACAGACTGACTGTGTGTTGTGCGAAGAAATACTTCCTTTTGTTTGTTTTCAACCTGCTGCTTATTAATTTCATCCTAATTCTTGTGTTATGAGAAGGAATAAATAACACTTCCTTATTTACTTTCTCCCACCAGTCATGATTTTATAGACCTCTATCACATCCCTCCTTAGTCATCTCTTTTCCAAGCTGAAAAGTCCCAGTCTTATTAATCTCTCCTCATGTAGAAGCCCTTCCATACCTCTAATAATTTTTGTTGCCCTTTTTGGAACCTTTTCCAATTCCACTATAACTTTTGAGATGGGGCGATCACATCTGCACACAGTATTCAAGATGTGGGTGTACCATGTATTTATATAGAGGCAATATGATATTTTCTGTCTTATTATCTATCCCTTTCTTTGACTGCAGCTGCACATTGAGTGGATGTTTTCTATCCCCAATGACTCCAAGATCTCTTTCTTGAGTTGTAACAGCTAATTTGGACCCAATCATTTTATATGTATAGTTGGAATGATGTTTTCCAATGTGCATTACTTTGCATTTATCAACAATGAATTTCATCTGCCATTTTGTTGCCCAGTCAACCAGTTTTGTGAGATCCTTTTGTAGCTCTTTGAAGTCTGATTGGGACTTAATTATCTTGAGTAGTTTTGCATCATCTGCAAATTTTGCCAGCTCACTGTTTATCCTTTTTTTCCAGATCATTTATGTATATGTTAAATAGGACTGATCCCAGTACAGACCCCTAGGGGACACCACTATTTACCTCTCTCCATTCTGAAAACTGACCATTTATTGCTACCCTTTGTTTCCTATCTTTTAACCAGTTCCTGATCCATGAGAGGACCTTCCCTCTTATCCCATGACAATTAGATCATTAGACAAGGCACTGTTGAGACCTCATCTGAAATACCGTGTGCAATTCTGGCCTCCCATGTTTAAGAAAGATGAATTCAAACTGGAACAGATGCAAAGAAGGGCTACCAGCATGATCAGAGAAATGGAAAACTTTTCTTCTGACAGGAGACTCAAAGAGCTTGTCTTGTTTAGCTTAAGCAAATGGAGGCTGAGAGGAGATATGACTGTTCTCTATAAAAACATCTGAGGGATAAATGCCAGGGAGGTATTTAAATTAAGCTCCAATGTGGACCCCACAACAAATGGATATAAACTGGCCATTGACAAGATTAGGCTTGAAATTAGACAGAGATTTCTAACCATCAGAGCAGTAAAGTTCTGGAACAGCCTTCCAAGGGGAGCAGATGGGGCAAAAGAACCTAACTGGCTTCAAGACTGAGCTTGATAAGTATATGGAGGGTATGATATAATGAAACTGCCTACAATGGCATGTAGCTGATCTGCGACTGAGCAACAAATATCTCCAGCAGCTGCTGATGGGATACTAGATGGGGAGTGCTCTGAGTTACTACAGAAAATTCTTTCACATGTGTCTGGCTGGAGGGTCTTTCCCACATGTTCAGGATCTAACTGATCATCATATCCGGGATTGGGAAGGAATTTCCCCCTGGGTCAGATTGGCAGAGACCCTGGGGAAGGGGGCTCGCCTTCCTCTGCAGCATGGGGCCTGGGTCACTTGCAGGTTTACAGTACTGTAAATGGTGGATTTTCTGTAACTTTAAGTCTTTAAATCATGATTTGAGGACTTCAGTAATGCAACCAGAGCTTATGGGTCTTTTACAGGTGTGGGTGGGTGAGGTTCTGTGGCCTGCAATGTGCAAAGGGTCAGACTAGATGATCATGATGGTCCCTTCTGGCCTTAAAGTCTAGAAGACAAAAATAGGACTTGTGCCATTTGTCACTTCTTTATGAAGTACAATGGTGGATTATTCTATTTAACACCTTTTCTGTTTATTTTGGGGGGGAACTGGAAGGGGTTAGGCTGACCATAAGGTACAGCAATTGAAACCATTGCTCGAGGAGGTGTGTTTATTAAGTCAGATTGTCCAAGGCCCTGTCTATGCAAGGAATATGGCCCATGTTGACAAGCCATGTAAACAATGGGTCTTCCATCAGCTGAGGTTGAATATAGTTTGGACAGGCAAAGCTAATATAGACATTCATCAAAAAAATTCTAAGGTTCAACATCTTCTGTAACCTGTAAATAAATATAACCACAATGTCTCCACTTGTTTATAACCTGCTATCACACCTATCTTCATTTAATATCCTATGACTGTTGCAATTTCTCCACTGCTAGGAGTCTGTGGTGAAAGTTAAACTGCAGAGCAGGGAATTTCGGGTCACTTCCTGTATGGTGTCTTTGCAGAGTGTTAAACTGGCAAAGGCTATTTAAAAGTGTCCAAAACTGTTAAAACGTTGTCTTTCAAATAGTTAATGCCATTCAGAATAAAACTCCTGATATTTTCATATGATGATAGACTGGGTTATATCTATTATTTAAGCACAGCAATCGTATAGGGTTGTGCCTCTTGTGTTTCTGCTGCTCGCCTAATATCTGATGAAAAAAAGCAATACAGGAGGTAACAATTGAAAATATACTACGACTATGAAAACAGGAGTAACTGTATATCCAACAAAGTTAGGCCCAAACCACCAGGGCCGTCCTTAGGCATATGCAGCATACACGGCTATGTAGGGCACCCGAAAATTTGGGGAACCAACGGGACCATAGGCGCCGACTTCTCCTCTTGCTGGGGGGGGGGGTCAACCCCCCCCCAGTCCAGACCCCGCCCCTAATCCACCCCTATCCCCAAGCTCCCGCCCCACCTTTTCCTGCCCCTGCTCCACCCTCACCCCACCTCTTCCCTGCCTCCTCCCCGGAGTGCACCCCGTCCCCACTCCTCCCTCTCCCTCACGGAGCTTGAACGCCTCGAATCAGCTGTTCGCGGCACTCTGAAAGCGCTGGGAGGGATGGGAAGAGTTGGTAAGTGCGGGGTCGCTGCCGAGTGAGAAGCACAGGGGGAGATGGGGAGCTTGGTGCTGGTGGGTGCTCTGCACTCACTAAATTTTCCTTGTGGGTGCTCCAGCTCCAGAACACCCACCCATGGAGTCCACGCCTATGACCAGGACAGCAGGTAAGAGCAGGTCGGCTCCTGACACCCGCACACCCAGCGCGCACTGCAGTCTCCTTACTAGGCAGAAGGCAGGGGTAATATTCATTTTGTGTTGCTAAGAGCAAGTCGGGCATAGGGGCACCAGTTTAATAATACTGTGTAGGGCCCCATAAATCCTAAGGACGACCCTGCAAATCACCAACTTTGGATTCAGACATTTCAAAGTTCAGGGGAGATTGGGTTTTGGTTTGGGCCCATCTGCATGATCTAACACCACAAATAAGGGAAGTTTTTCTTCCTATCTCTTTTCAGACTAATTTTACTCACAGGAATTTTTAAGTACAAAATGATATTCCTAAATGTAATTGTTCATCTGTTCTGCATGGATTTCCTCATGACACAGCTATAAAATGTCTCATTTTGGTAAATTGTTTGCATCTACTCACTTTCATAATTTCTGCCATTTTCTTCTGGATAATCTCATGAGCCAGTGTTTCTGATGATAAGGAAGACACTTTGCAAAGGTATTTATTATTAATTATTATTATTATTTGTATTGCAATAGCTTTCAGAGGCCTGGTCAGGAACATGACCCAATAGTATTAGGCATGGTACAACTACATGTTCTTTTACACCAGGAAGTACAGTTATACCAGTCACACCTACTGCATTTTTTGGTTCCCTATCCATTACTAAAAGTGATGAGAAAGCATCAATTTGAAGCATAATACACATCCAATAGTTTGCAGGCTAGTGTCTATGCACTTCTGAAGTCTCACATAGGATTTATATGGCTCTGGAGATTCAGATGCCACTGACATTTCAGGGAACCAATTCTAGGGAATCCAATCCACAGTCTGCAAAGTCTGGGAGAGTTTGGAGATCACAGTATAAGGTCCGGAAGATCCTGTTACTGGACTCATCACCTGAGACTGGAATATGAAGCAGACCATTGCTCTGAAGAAAACTTGCCAAAGGAAAGGGTTGGGGAAATGGTCTTGTTTGTGTGACCTTTCCTCTGCAGAGATCCAGTCACCAAGTAGGTGGGGATGAGAAATAAGAGCCACTTTTTCAGACACATTCAGACACAGGTTGCTGCATTTATAAAATATGTGATTTTATATGGTTCACCGACTGGCGGTTCGTCCACCGGGCCCTACTCAACTGTGTTCCCCTCAACGGAGCCGTCCACCATGGCAACCAGGACAAGCGCTGCAGGAAGTGTGGCTATGCCAATGAGATCCTGCCCCACGTCCTGATGGCACCGCCACAACGCCATCCAGAACTGGCTGGTGAAAGCCATCCCACCGTCCCTGGGGAAGATCACCGTCGACTCCACCATCCCCGGGACAGACAGCCAACTGCGACCCGACCTCGTCGTGACAGATGCAGAAAAGAAGAAGGTCCTCATGGTAGATGTCACAGTGCCATTTGAAAACAGGTCACCGGCCTTCCACGAGGCCCGAGCATGGAAGGCGTTGAAGTACATCCCATTGGCCGAGACCCTGAGAGCCCCGGGCTATGAGGTCCAGATACAAGCCCTAATCGTGGGAGCCCTGGGCTCGTGGGACCCCCACAACAAGCCAGTACTGAAAGCATGCAGAGTCGGTCGACGCTACGCCCGGCTCATGAGACAGCTCATGGTGTCCAACGCCATCAGGTGGTCCAGAGACATCTATACAGAGCATATCACGGGACACCATCAGTACCAGGTTGAGTAATCGAGACCACCGACCAGCGAAATAACCAACTTCCTTCCCTGACGAACCAAGGGACGCACTCCACCCATGTACTTATTCGCTACACTGATACTGACTTGGACTCTTAATACATTCCATGGGTGGCGTACCCGAGCCCATTTATCCACTGACGCTTTAAAAACTGCTGCACCCCAATCTGGGTCTATGCTGGTTATGTGATATGTATGTATCTCATGGTCCTCGTAAGCGATACCTGTAATCCCTCATAACTCAAGCCTGACCCCAGATGTACAGTACCTTCCCTCTTAACTTGTGTATATTTAATTTTAAACATTAACTTTAATAAAAATTTTAAATCTGAGTGCTACATACATTTGTGTAGATTTGCACAGGTTTCTCCATAGGACACAATATAATGAATTCTGCTCATTGGCTTTCCTAGATTTTAGGAAGCTTTGATTCCTTATTTTCATTTATTTGATCTTTTGGTGAATGTCAGTAATCCTTTGTCTTCACTCATGGCAGGAAGGCTACAGGAAACTGATGGGAAACAGTGTGTTCTGAAGATGAACAGGTTTTGCTTCAATTTCATCTCTGCTTTCTCAGTAACCTAATCCAGCGAGGGCAGAGATAGTATTCAGTAATTAGAACATCCCTGCTGTACCAGCCCTAGGTCTTTTTTGAGAAGGGCTTACCAATTGTACCAAATCATGTGATTATTTTGTTATGTAGTTAAATGTGCAGTAAGTTACAGGGATCAAAAGACTAAACTAATTTTCATTAGTGACCTCAGGATTGAAATTTAGCTCTCCAGAGGCCAACAGAGGTTTATTAACCTTTTATGCCATTTACCCCCTTCTACTTTACTATCAAAACAGCAAGGCCCTTCAACAATTAATGAAGTCTGATAATTAGAAAATCCACAAAGAACACAGAGACCTTTAGAGGCAGCTTGTCACTATCAGACCAAAAAGAAAAAAAAATCAAGTGAAGACACTGAAAGCTCATGAAAAAAAATTGAAAGTGGCATTAAAACAATACAGATATGTGGTCTAAGTCACATCAAGTTGCACAGCCCCAGAGTAATCCTTCATAGACCTCTTCAAGCCCTAACAAGAAAAACAATAATAAACCACCCAATGTAAACTACATAATAGAATAGGGTTCAAGAAGGTAGTATTCCTCTGCAAATCAGATTTAGGCTAGGGTCTGAGGTTGAATCAGAGTTAGGGTTCATGTTTGGATCTGACAGCACTGAACTTTCAAAAGATTGGGAGCCAAAATTGCAGAAATCTTTCAGGATTATGTGATCTCATGAGATTTCTACCACCTTGAGCTGAAATCTCATAAGAACAGCTGCTGTTACAAGATTTCTGATACAATTGAATTAACTCAGGAAATGGGTCCCTTTTGAATTTGGAAATGCCCTGAAACGACATATTTAGTTTGGGCTCAAAGTTCCAACTTTGACCCTGAGGTTTAATAAAAGCACAATCTGCTTTTCCCAAAACAAATAAAAATTGCAATCAGTTGTTACTAAAGTAACACTAGTGGGCAAGCACCACTTCACCAGACCTATAAACAGTCCACAAATACAAGCATTCCATCAGTGTTTCACTTAATAAAAGTGAGTCAAATCTCATTGTATCAACTGTACCTCAGATCAATGAAGAAATCTGCAAAGTGTTTTGGTCAAACCTTTGAAATCTCACTCCTCTAACTGCCCCAGCTTAACCACATTTTAAATACAATTAAACTCAGCAGCTATAACCTAAATCATACACTTACTAGTCTTCTTCCCACAAGCCTTGAAGCCTAAATGTTACCATGGTAACAAATTCCACACTTCCACCAATCAAAGGAGCCAGTAAAAAATGAAAATCATCATTAATTACACCTCAACAAAGTATAAAAGCAACCAACAGAAAACAGGAGCCAAATGCTAAAACTAACCAAAATGCAGAAGGAGCCCAGTTCCCTACAAAAAGACAGAAAAGAACAAATACTAACAAAACACACTATACACTGCAAAGAACCACTATTTATAGTATATGTGCAATGAGTTTAATATGTCATTCCTAGTGGTAATGTGTAATAAAAATAAAAGCCACCACACCATAGACAACCCCATTTTGGAGTGGGATAGGAATGCTGATCTTATAGATGAGGTATTACAGAAGCTCTGAGTTCAATTCCTAGTTCTGACACAGACTTCCTGTGTGATCTTATTCATAGATTCCAAGGCCAGAAAGGACCAGTGTGACCATCTGGTCTGACCCCCTGTATAACACAGGCCATAGAACTTCCCCAAAATAATTCCTAGAGCATATCTTTTAGAAAAAAAAGCAGCCAATCTTGATTTAAAAATGGCCAGTGATGGAGAATCCACTACAACCCTTGGTAAATTGCTCCAATTGTTAATTATTCTCCCAATTAAAAATGTACACCTTATTTCCAGTCTGAATTTGTCTAGCTTCAGCTTCCAGCCATTGGATCGTGTTATACCCTTCTCTTGGGCAAATCATTTAACCTCCCTTTGCCTCTGTTTCTCATCTGTAAAATGGGTGTGATAATTTTCCTAACTGACAGAGGTGTTGTGAGAATAATTCTGTTAATGTTTGTGAGGTGGTCAGATCCTACAGTGGTGGGAGATATCTAGGTAGATAGGCACATATATTAAAGGGCAGCCTAAAGTATGATTATTATTTTTTATCACAGCCTGGCACACAACGTTCTGTTTATATTTCATGAAAGTGGCCAATAAACTCTGAGCAGTGTGAAGGGGCCATAACTGGCAAGAGAACCTGCCCCTGAATCTTTAGAGGTGACTTCATGCAAAACAAAAGATGTGTCTCCTGGGCTCTATTATTTACTAGAGTTTGACATGTTTCAGAGTGCACTGGGCACCAGAATGCATTAAAGTTCAAAGACGAGGTGTTGGGAGTCTAGTGCACACTCATCTATGGAGAAATCCTGGTTCCATTGAAGTCAATCAGAGTTACCCACTGACTTATGGGGTCAGGGTTTTACCACAGGAATCCGCTTGTCATCTGTAAAGGGCAGGGTGAACCAGAAATTGTTCTGATGTGGGAAAGCTGCTCCCAAAGTCTCCTGCCAGCAGCTGACGTTGTTCTCAAATTATCCGCAATTGCAGGGCATCACCCTCAAATTCAGTCTGTCACCTAGTTCATTCTCCAAAACACTCATTATCCACTTCTTAAGTTGGTCCTTAACTTGTTTAGTCCCAGCCTTGATCCTATCCTTTGAGCTTACTGAAATTGCCAACAAATGTGACAGTTGTAATGACGGTTAGTGTCATGTGAACTCCTGTCATTTAAGAACTAGTTTGAGAGCACGAAGGACACTGAACAGTCATGACATGGTAACTACTTTCAGTCTGAGTCACATTTGAAACAGTGACCTGGAGTCAATGGGTTTTGGAGCCCTCTGCATATCAAAAATAATGAGCATATTGAATGGGATATAAAAATGTAGTTGAAAAGCTCAGTTTTTATTATATTGTTTTTGTTGCTATTTGTACTGAGGTAACCTATGGGGATCACAATCATGGATCAGGGCCCCACTGTGCCAGGTGCTGTACAAACATAACAAAATGACACTCCCTGTTCTAAAGAGCTTAGAAGACAAGAGACAATAGATGGGTACAGACAGACTGAAGGGGGAGCACAAGCTGACAATAAGACAATGCGGGTCAGCCTGAAAAGCAGTAGTCACAGCACACCAGCTGTCTCATCATTGTTGAGTTTTCCATCAAATCAGACGCGTGTTTCAAGAGAGATTTGAAGGAGGACAATGAGGTAGCTTTTAAACATTTTTCTTAGATGGACCATTTTGCAAATATTTAAACATTTCCCTTGCAACTGCCAAAAAAATATTAAGCACCCAACTATAAATGAGGCATTTAAAAAAAAAATACAAGTTACTCTTTAATACTTTTATCTTGAAACGTTCTCAAACAGAAAATATTGTTGTTGTATTTGGCCTCATTTGTAAAGAAGTGAAGCTAATACTTGCAGCATAGAGGAGAAAAGCAAAGCAAAGCAGCTTTCTAAAAAAGACAACCAGCTGTCCAAAAGAACCTGTCTCTCTCTTTTCTAAGAGAAAGGGTAACAGTAACAATGGGGATAGAATTTGTTTGTTTTAAACTACACACTGCAGAAAGATTTCTTGTGTGCCTTGAGGACAAAAATAGCTACTAAGAGAGGTCCTGGTCCTACTGGAGTCAATGAGATTATCCATATGTGTTAGGACTGCTCAAGTGAGTAATGGTTTACAGGATCAAGCTCCTAGTCTGCCTATTACACTTTCATTTTTTTTTGCCATGCAATAAAAACATTTTTTCAAATCAAATCTAGTATGCAAAAAAGGTATACAGTAGCTACCAGGGGGTTAATATGCTCTTAAATCCAATACAGTGGCAGTATTTTTTTTTTAAAAGAGCTGGATAATTTTACAACTATGAGCATCTGTAGCTATTGAGTTTAAGACAATCAAGAGAAAACTGATGACCCGTGTTGATCAGGAAGAAATTCCATCCACACTCCCCATATGTATCTTCACACAATTGGCTAGGTGCATTATGACAGTTTTCAATTTCCTTTGTATCATTTACAGATTGGTCACTGCTGGAAGCAGTATTCTAGACTACATTGACCAATGGCCAGATCCAGAATGAAACCAAACCCAATAGAACCGCAACATCACCTTTTCTTAGCATGGCCTCACTAGTCATTCATATGGGGTGACATTCCACTCATATGATTGTTATCTATAAGAGAGAGTTAGTGCATGCTATAAGCCCGTTATTTTTTGGTTTTCCAACTTCATTAAAATCCATCACAAACACTAGTTTTATTATGCAAATCTCTAATACTAACAACTCCTTTTGCTTCCAAAGAACAGCCTTTTAAAGAGACTGTCATAGGGGGAATCTTTAGCATGCTTTTTGAGGCCCTTTACATAATTCCAGTCCTTTTGCCCAGCACAAAGGTACCAAAGTAGGGGTGAAGATCTCACCCAAAGTGTGGAGCATAGATGTAATACACTTACCAGCCTGCCACACTCAGAAGGCTGCCAGGCATGTTCTTCAATATGTGACATTTCCTGGCAGCCTTTGTGGCGAAGCCCTTTGTTACCTCCAGGCCAGGCTATTGCAAAAGGGCTATTAAGGTCTTCACCAGAGAGGAGAGGGCATGATATTTTGGCCTAATGGAAGTGGGAAAGGCCATTTCTTGCCTCTGCTGTCGTGTGGGATCCTAAGAAGCAGAGATGTAGCTAATAGGACCCTGAGATTGTGGTCCATTTTGACAATGAGTAAACATATTCACTCAAATGGTGATGCCATCATAGACTTTCCACCTCCTCAAAGTACTACCCTCCTGTCCAGGTTGAGCTTAAGCCAACTCACTGTCAGCCAAGTCCCTATTTTTGCCACACAAAGTACTGAATACTATCAGCATACAGAACACAGAGACCAGGCAATAGAGAGGAAAATCACCTCAACAGAACATTTCTTAAAGACGGAGCCATCAGCTTTCACATGTTTGAAGGCTGCTGACAGCTTGCCCTTACTTAAAGACACATTAACAATCCCTGCCAACAATAGGCCCAGAAATATACCCTACTGGTTTCACCATCCACAAAGAGCACTGATCGAGATACAAAAGGAGCGCTTCGAGATACAAAAGGAGCGCTTAAAGACGATAAAGTTATTGCGGAGAAACTAAATGGATTCTTTGCTTCAGTCTTCACGGCTGAGGATGTTAGGGAGATTCCCAAACCTGAGCCGGCTTTTGTAGGTGACAAATCTGAGGAACTGTCACAGATTGAAGTGTCACTAGAGGAGGTTTTGGAATTAATTGATAAACTTAACATTAACAAGTCACCGGGACCAGATGGCATTCACCCAAGAGTTCTGAAAGAACTCAAATGTGAAGTTGCGGAACTATTAACTAAGGTTTGTAACCTGTCCTTTAAATCGGCTTCTGTACCCAATGACTGGAAGTTAGCTAATGTAACACCAATATTTAAAAAGGGCTCTAGAGGTGATCCCGGCAATTATAGACCGGTAAGTCTAACGTCGGTACCGGGCAAATTAGTCGAAACAATAGTTAAGAATAAAATTGTCAGACACATAGAAAAACATAAACTGTTGAGCAATAGTCAACATGGTTTCTGTAAAGGGAAATCATGTCTTACTAATCTATTAGAGTTCTTTGAAGGGGTCAACAAACATGTGGACAAGGGGGATCCAGTGGACATAGTGTACTTAGATTTCCAGAAAGCCTTTGACAAGGTCCCTCACCAAAGGCTCTTACGTAAATTAACCTGTCATGGTATAAAAGGAAAGGTCCTTTCATGGATTGAGAACTGGTTAAAAGACAAGGAACAAAGGGTAGGAATTAATGGTAAATTCTCAGAATGGAGAGGGGTAACTAGTGGTGTTCCCCAAGGGTCAGTCCTAGGACCAATCCTATTCAACTTATTCATAAATGATCTGGAGAAAGGGGTAAACAGTGAGGTGGCAAAGTTTGCAGATGATACTAAACTGCTTAAGATTGTTAAGACCAAAGCAGACTGTGAAGAACTTCAAAAAGATCTCACAAAACTAAGTGATTGGGCAACAAAATGGCAAATGAAATTTAATGTGGATAAATGTAAAGTAATGCACATTGGAAAAAATAACCCCAACTATACATACACTATGCTGGGGGCTAATTTAGCTACAGCAGGTTTAAAACAAATAAAAGGAAGTTCTTCTTCATGCAGCGCACAGACAACTTGTGGAACTCCTTACCTGAGGAGGTTGTGAAGGCTAGGACTATAACAGCGTTTAAAAGAGAACTGGATAAATTCATGGTAGTTAAGTCCATTAATGGCTATTAGCCAGGATGGGTAAGGAATGGTGTCCCTAGCCTCTGTTTGTCAGAGGGTGGAGATGGATGGAAGGAGAGAGATCACTTGATCATTGCCTGTTAGGCCTGGTCTACACTATGAGTTTAATTCAAATTTAGCAGCGTTAAATCGAATTAACCCTGCACCCGTCCACACAACGAAGCCATTTATTTCGAAATAAAGGGCTCTTAAAATCGATTTCTGTACTCCTCCCCGACGAGCGGAGGAGCACCAAAATCGATATTGTCATTTCAAATTAGGGTTGGTGTGGCCGCAATTCGATGGTATTGGCCTCTGGGAGCTATCCTGCAGTGCACCATTGTGACCGCTCTGGACAGCAATCTGAACTCGGATGCACTGGCCAGGTAGACAGGAAAAGCCACGCGAACATTTGAATTTCATTTCCTGTATGCCCAGCACAGGAGAGCACAGGTGACCACAGAGAGCTCATCAGCACAGATAACCATGCAGGCTGATAATCGAAAAAGAGCACCAGCATGGACCGTACGGGAGGTACTGGATCTGATCGCTATATGGGGAGAGGATTCAGTGCTAGCAGAACTTCGTTTGAAAAGACGAAATGCCAAAACTTTTGAAAAAATCTCCAACGGCATGATGGAGAAGGCCACAATAGGGACTCAGAGCAGTGCCGCGTGAAAGTCAAGGAGCTCAGACAAGCCTATCAGAAAACAAAGGAGGCAAACGGTCGCTCCGGGTCAGAGCCGCAGACATGCCACTTCTACGCTGAGCTGCATGCAATTCTGGGGGGGCCGCCACCACTACCCCACCTCTGACCGTGGATTCCGGGGCGGGGGTAATCTCATCAGCCACACCTGAGGATTCTGCGGACGGGGAAGAGGAAGAGGAGGAGGAGGAGGAGGACGAGCTTGCGGAGAGCACACAGCACTCTGTTCTCCCCAACAGCCAGGATCTTTTTCTCAGCCTGACTGAAGTACCCTCCCAAGCCAATACCCAAGACCATGACCCCATGGAAGGGACCTCAGGTGAGTTTACCTTTTAAAATATAAAACATGGTTTAAAATCAAGCGTTTTTTTAATGATTAATTTGCCCTGAGGACTTGGGATGCATTCGCGGCCAGTACAGCTACTGGAAAAGTCTGTTAACGTGTCCCTGGAGGATTTCCGCTCCATCCCCAGACATCTCCATGAAGCTCTCCTGGAGGTACTCCAAAAGCCTTTGCAGAAGATTTCTGGGCAGGGCAGCCTTATTCCGTCCTCCATGGTAGGACACTTGACCATGCCATGCTAGTAGCAAGTAATCTGGTATCACTGCATGACAAAGCCTGGCAGCGTATGGTCCCGGTGTTTGCTGGCATTCCAGCAACATCCGTTCTTTATCTCGCTGTGTAATCCTCAGGAGAGTGATATCGCTCATGGTAACCTGGTTGAAATACCGGAATTTAATGAAGGGGACAGAGGTGGCCGTTCCTACTGGGCTGTTTGCCTGTGGCTGAAAAGAAATCCTTCCCTGCAGTTAGCCAAGCGCGGGGGCGGGGAGGAATTGGCGCTGAGCTTTTCGCCTTTGGCTAGCAGGGATCTTCCCTGATACCAGCCACGCGGTGGGGGGAGGGGGACAGCGATCATCCCAGAGAATTGGAGGGGGGGGTAGTTGGTTTTCTGCTGCTGAAGGTTAACAGGAAAACCGCAGCAGTCAACGGGCTTTGCTTGGTATGTGGGAAAGGAGGGCGCAGAAGCCGAAAGACAATGGCTTACCATGGCCGCATGCAAGCCGAATTCTGTTGCCCGGACCTGCATCTATGATCTCTAACACCAAAGCCACAGGCACTCAATATTAAGATGGAAAATGCGACCTTGTACTGAAATCACATGTGCTATGTAATGTGAATAGTGTTTTTCACCGTGAAAGAGTATAAGCATTGTTCTGTAAAATGTATCTTTTTTAAAACTTCTCTCCTTTTTTCCATCCCTCCAGCAGCTGCAAATTTTTCAAGCCTCCCTCCTCCATCCCGAAGGCTATCTCAGATAAGGCGTCGGAGAAAGAGGACGCGAGACGAGATGTTCTCGGAAATAATGGAATGCACCCGCAATGAAAGAGCTCATTTGAATGAGTGGAAGGACACGGTATCTAAGTACAGGAAAGATGCCAGTGAACGTGAGGTCATGAGGGACGCTCTAGATGAGAGGTGGCAGGCTGCAACGCTGGGGCTGCTGCGTGATCAAACAGACATGCTCCGGCGTCTGGTGGAGCTTCAGGAACGGCAGCAGGATAACAGAGTGCCGCTGCAGCCGCTGTATAACCTCCCTCCCCCCTCACCATGTTTCATAGCCTCCTCACCCAGATGTGTAAGAATGCGGGGGGGGGGAGGCTCCGTGCACCCTCCCACTCCACCCCAGTGGACAGCCCAACCAAAAGGCTGTCATTATATTGAATTTTTTCAGTGGCCTTTTACTTCCCTCCTATCCTCCTCCCAAACCTCATCCGGGTTACCTTGTCGGTTCTCTCCCTATGTTTATAATCAATTAATAAAGAATACATGATTTTTAAACAATAGTGACTTTATTTCCTTTAAAAGCAAGCTGTGATTTAAGGGGGGAGGGTGGTTTGCTTACAGGGAATGAGTCAATCAAGGGGGCGGGTTTTCAACAAACAGAACTTTCACACCGTAGCCTGGCCAGTCATGAAACTGGTTTTCAAAGCTTCTCTGATGCGCAGTGCTTCCTGGTGTGATCTTCTAATCGCCCTGGTGTCTGGCTGCACATAATCAGGCATAATGATTTGCCTCAGCCTCCCACCCCGCCATAAAGGTCTCCCCCTTACTCTCACAGAGATTGTGGAGCACACAGCAAGCAGCAATAACAATGGGGATATTGGTTTGGCTGAGGTCTGACCGAGTCAGTAACGAGCGCCAGTGACCTTTTAAACGGCCAAATGCACATTCTACCACCATTCTGCACTTGCTCAGCCTGTAGTTGAACAGCTCCTGACTCCTGTCCAGGCTGCCTGTGTATGGCTTCATGAGCCATGGCATTAAGGGGTAGGCTGGGTCGCCAAGGATAACTATAGGCATTTCAACATCCCCAACAGTTATTTTCTGGTCTGGGAAGTAAGTCCCTTGCTGCAGCCGTTTAAACAGAGTAGTGTTCCTGACGACGCGAGCGTCATTAACCCTTCCCGGCCAGCCCACGTTGATGTTGGTGAAACGTCCCTTGTGATCCACAAGTGCTTGCAGCACCATTGAAAAGTACCCCTTGCGGTTTATGTACTGGGTACCCTGGTGCTCCGGTGCCAAGATAGGGATATGGGTTCCATCTATCGCCCCACCACAGTTAGGGAATCCCATTGCAGCAAAGCTATCCACTATGACCTGCACATTTCCCAGAGTCACTAGCTTTTGTAGCAGCAGCTCAGTGATTGCTTTGGCTACTTGCATCACAGCAGCCCCCACCGTAGATTTGCCCACTCCAAATTGATTCCCGACTGACCGGTAGCTGTCTGGCGTTGCAAGCTTCCACAGGGCTATCGCCACTTGCTTCTCAACTGTGAGGGCTGCTCTCATCTTGGTATTCTGGCGCGTCAGGGCAGGGGAAAGCAAGTCACAAAGTTCCATGAAAGTGCCCTTACGCATGCGAAAGTTTCGCAGCCACTGGGAATCGTCCCACACCTGCAACACTATGCGGTCCCACCAGTCTGTGCTTGTTTCCCGGGCCCAGAATCGGCGTTCCACGGCTATAACCGTTCTTATGTTCTTATCCAACTTGCACATGGTTAGGCAGATCTTCCGAGTGCATCTACAGTCTCTGAGTAGGACACTGGATATGACTCAATTAGGGCAGACTCTGCATTTTTCCCTTCCTGCCTTGATACCACTAAAACTGCTCCAGAGCAGCAGTTCTTATAGCCCATTAGCCTGATCTGCAAAGTAAATTGACATATTTTCAGATGTGCCCCTCCATAAGTATCCCTCTTTTAAAATGGCACTCTTCTCAAATACCTTCAACACTAGCATTCCCTTTCTAGAAGGAAAACACCAATCAGACTTTAGAGGGTGCACATTGTTTTAATCATTAGAAAACATAATGCAGCTTGAGAAGGAATCCAAAAAGGAGGTTCGAGGGAGGGGAAATGGATAAAAAGGCTAAAAAAATATTAATTTAAGCCTAGAGTTATCAATTGGTTCTGGCTACTTTTGTTGCTATCCTGTGAAATGTGTTACCATGGCCAGATTATTTCCTTTGCATTTTTAGTAGTCTTATCAGCACTGTTGTGTTCCGAGACTACCACATATATTGCATAAACCCTTGTTTGTATGGTAAATAGGCTCTATCTGGTTACCTAGGGAAGATAGAAGCATTTTATATGTACTGAATATAAAATTAAATATCTAAAAATGCAAATGTAGAAAATACCTAATGTTTTGTGCCAGTGTATATGATTCATATTTAACATCCATAATTTCCTGTCAAATTTGCAAGCAATGCTAGTGAACAGTATTTAATGTAATTTAATTTTAGCTCCTATGCTAAATGCCAGTGACCTTTAAACTCTGAAAGTAGTGCTTCTGTCCATGTGGCAAATATAATTATGGAATTTGATTTCCTATATGTAGTAGGAAATGAAACTGTTTTAATTGACACTGATATATATTTGTAATAACTTCTGTATAAATTAAGAATCAATGCCAATTTCAACTCTCTGGATAATATTTTTTATTGAACTGCTGGTTATTTCTCAAGGCTTGAAGCATGTGTAAAAGCAAATCCTTTGCTAACCACACAATATATGTTTTTAATCCCAGTATAGCAGGTATGCATGTCATCCAGGATCGAAAATTTGCATGTCTTCCTCTCACACTTATGCACACGTAAATCCCATTAAAACATCGGTGCCTTAGTGAGATTTTGGCCTCTAGCTGATTTTTGATTGTTGGGCGCTCTTTGCATTGACTAACTAGAGATAATATTGTACTATCTGATATCAATGTTTCAGTGCATCAAACATATTTAATACGGGTATTCAAGAGAACGTCAAAAGAGGGCTCTTTATTCAGTAACATTTTACTTTCAATTTGTACAGGGCTGCCTGGATTAAGCAAACCTTTCTCCTTCATTCTGCTTACACAGAAATACTCTGCAAATGTTACAGATGTGTTCCCTGCTTGTATTGTCATTTCTTTGTTCACATCACCATTGATGTAATGTGGGAAAACGGGCCATGACTACAAATATCTCAAGTGAAGTAACAACTTCATATAAAGCTTTATTTAAAAATAAAATCAAAGTACTCTGCCCTCTGGAGCCAGGTGTTCTTCATGAATCAGGTATTTGCTAGATTATGCCTTTAATTGGGCACAATGTGCTATTAGTTAAAAAAATATATATTTTTAGAGTTCCGAACAAAAAATAGCTGGTTTGTATGAAATATTTTTTCTGTCCTCATAAAACCCACAATTATTCATTATTTTGGACTAAAAAATTAAAAGGACACAAAAGGTCATTTCAAAATGTGTTTAATCTTTAATAACGTTAACACTGTGAGCCATATATTGGAAAATGGACTGGAGCATAATGAAAGGAGCAGGAATGCTGGCAGTTCAAAGTTCTCTCTCACACACACACACGGCTTGATCTAGTCTCACATTAGGTACATACTGCTGTGAGCATGGACTTCCTTCCTTCTTTGCATAAATCTAAATACATAAAACGGGAGTTACATGGCTTTTAAACTGGTGTGAGTGAAAAGAAAATACAGCTCAGGAAATGGTCAGCTATGTTGCCTGTCCCATTGTTTGAGTCTCCTGTTTGTTCATGCCCCGCTATTCCTTAGCAAGACAGCTGGAAAACAGCTACAGTGGTTCACTGCTACAGAACACCAGGAGAGTACCGTGCCGCACAGAAACAGCATTTTCCCCCGTCATAAAAAAAGTCAATAACTGCACCCAACTCGCATGTGCTTGTTTCTAAACAGGAACATATGTTTTACTTCCTTCAGACTAGCAGCACTAAGCTGTCACTGCCTTCTACAATCATTGCTCTGGCTCCATGTAAACCATACAACACGGGTCCACTCTTGATTGGCCCCTCCCAGCAAGAGATCTGCCGCCAGCATGTTTGGAGGATTGTTAAGACTGTGTCCCCAACCCCAGGAGAGAATGGTTGCCGCGCTAAGCACTTGAGACCATTTTCAGCGCACAGGCTGGAGGGGGAGCGCGGGGGGAGGGGAGCTTGCTTAAGACACAGCCTTCTCTTCCAAACACAATTGATTTCTGCCAGCTTGCAGATTGAAACACACACTGCTTCTGCACATCAGGGGTTTCATTCCAAGCAACTTCTCATGAATAAATCTCTCTCAAAACCATAAACATTAGAGGGAAAACTTTCTCTTAGACAGACGCTGCAAATGGCGCATAAGCCAACAAAACTGGGTCTAACTGGTGTTGTATTTTACGCAGTGACTAAACCTTCACCTCTGTGCATTTTTTTTTCAGATGTAGGCAAAAAGCACCTTAATATAATAAAGCTTATCTATGCCTGTAAGGGCCATTTCCCTACAGATATTTCAAATGTAGTGAAATAATGCCCCACTAATCTGTAAGACTGTTTTTCAGTAATAGATGTGTTTTCTCACTAAATCAATTCAAAGGCTAATTGGGGTGGAAGGTGACTATCTCTAGTGGTTATAAATACATTTGCATTGCTATCAATCTTTTTGCACGGCGGATGTTAAACGAGGCTGAACAAGAAGATCTCAGTCTAGCGTTAGAGCAATAAAGCTCCGCGCGAACCCATAGTCAATGCTGCCATCACGTGGCCAAACTAAAAGTTGCAGAATGGCCAATAAAGTTCCCTCCACTAAATGCTTATGCTGTGGTTTTCCACCCCTGGTCTGCCACACTAGGAGCACCACAGGGGCCTGCCTGGGGTAGTTCCTTTCCCACTCCCTACCTTGCCTCACAGGTTCTAATGTGCTACCGGCTCTTATCAAGGGCACTTACTGGCCAGCACATTGCAAGGGCAGAGGCCAAACTCAGCCCACTCCCCACCTCCAGGCTCAGGATGTGGGGGAGAGTAGCAAAGGCAGAGCACCTGTCCATATGGGTCTAGCCCCAAGGTCTAGGGAGACCACAAAGGGTGGCTTACTCTCCCTTACATCTCCATGCAGTCATGGCTATGATCCATCCCCAAATCCTCAGCACAAGGGTGAAGAATGAAATTCCAGTAAAAATGTTTCATGCCCTGGCAGAGCCTGATTCACAAAACGACCACAGAGACCCTTTCCCTATGTAAACATGTCCATATGGACATCTGAGAAAGAATGAAATGCCTAGTCTGCACCCTAGATGGGGCCTGATCCTCCAAGGTGCTGAACACCTACCTCCCAGTGAGCTCAGAGGTGAGGATCCTGAACATCTCAAGGGATAGACCCCATAATGCCTATCAATGTGAGTATCAGGGCCGCTTCACAATGCCTCTGTGAGGTAAACAAACACAATAGCCAACAAATAGAAGCTTAATTCAATTACATTCAATTTAATTTAGCTTCTGACAAGACTGAAAATTCTCTGGAAGAAGTGGTAGGTCTGGCATTAGCAGACAATGAAGCAAGTTAATTTGGAACAACATTTTAGGGGTCAGGCAGCTAGTTTAATTTTTTTTTTTTTAATACCGCTTTTGCTTCATGGAAGTGTGAGAGGTGTGAGAGGAGGGAAGGGCTGTTAACACCATAGAGCAGTAAAAGAGCAGGTACCAAGGTGAAAAGAGTGGAGTGTTTTGATTGTCTAAGGAAAGAGAGACCAGCTGGACATGATCCTAGATCACAACCATTTTGATTAGTGCTCCCCATTTAGCAAATGGCTGTACTGTCAAACACAGAATCCAGCTACTAGAAGTCAAATCAAAATATACTTAGATTTGTTTCCAACCTGAAATACACATCAACCTTGTTCCTAATACACAGGCCTCTACCTCAAGGATGGGCATTACAAATGAATAGGTAACAGTACTCCAGAGTTGGGGAGGCTGGGAGGAAAAGAGCTATAGCTCCCCATTTAAACTGAGAAGTGCTCCCTCAGACTCAGCGTCTACCTTATTGTACGCTTCCTAACCATCAAGCTACCTCAGGCCCACCTGAGAGCTCTGTGTGAACCAGGTAGCCTCCTCATGCATAGAAGAAACCCACATGAAGGGACCAAAGGGGAAAGACAATTCAGCAAGGTGAACCTTGAAGATCTCCTGCAAATAATCCTTCAAGGAAGTAAAGTTCACAGGCGTCAGGGCATGGAAAAGAAACCCCAGATCTATGAAGTCAGCAACTGATGTGCATGGATCATTACACCTCTGCTGCTCTCCCATAGCCTGGCAGCTCGACCCCAATAGGAACCATATTAGTGGCCAGGTCACCCGCTAACTGTTTGGTAGCCTCTACACAGGTGACATAGCAGGAGTTAATGCTTAATGCTACTACAATGTCCCTGCTTGAACAGCCACAGGTTGGTGAGAGGATGGCACTATATAGCCTAGCAGCTACCTTGTTCCATCCCTTCTCAAATAATCCCACAAGGCTCCTTCCACACAGTAAGGCAGCGTTCCCTACTTCTTCATGGACAGCATCTCTGAAGGATCCCTTCCTCTGCAAGGACTAGAGAGGATGGTCTGAGCCAATTGTTTTGTCCAGGTGTGCAACCATTTAATGATCAACCTATTGTAAACACCAGCCACTGAAATCTCACATTTGGTGGAATGGGGGACACACTCATTTTTATTATTTCTTTGAGAGGTATCAGGTAATGAAAGAACGAAAAAGGTGCCATCACAGTCTTTGCCAGGCTATATCATGGTCGGTGTTCTGCAAAGCTTTAACAGCAAGAACTTACTGAGACTAGCCAGTGGCTCAAGCCCAGATGGCTAAAGGGCTGATTATACTGCACTCCGCTGTTATGACTCCAGCATGTTGCTTTCATGTGCCTAATGTTGCAGTAAACAGTTCATAAACTGTAAGTAATGGTATTAAGGCAGCAGGCAAGAAACTTATGTCCTAACCCTTGATTATTTAAAATTTGCATACATAATACCTCATGGCAATACATTTGGCTTCCTTGACCACGGGATGCATTACGTTTCCTTCAGAGATGCTGTCCATGAAGAAGTAGGGAACGCTGCCTTACTGTGTGGAAGGAGCCTTGTGGGATTATTTGAGAAGGGATGGAGCAAGGTAGCTGCGAGGCTATATAGTGCCATCCTCTCACCAACCTGTGGATGTTCAAGCAGGGACATTGTATAGAAGGGTACAGCTTGCTCAGGAAGGACAGGCAAGGAAACAAGGGAGGAGGTGTTGCCTTACATATTAAAAATGTATACACTTGGACTGAGGTTGAGATGGAAAGAGGAGACAGACTTGTTGGAAGTCTCTGGCTAAGAATAAAAGGGGTAAAAACAAAGGTGATGTCATGGTAGGGGGTCTACTACAGACCACCTAACCAGGAAAAAGAGGTGAATGAGGCTTTTTTAAAAACAATAAAATCATCCAAAGCACAGGACTTGGTGGTGATGGGGGACTTCCACTACCCAGACATCTGTTAGGAATATAATACAGAGGGGCACAGATTATCCAACAAATTCTTGGAATGTATTGGAGACAATTTTTTATTTCAGAAGGTGGGGAAAGCAACTAGGGGACAGGCTGTTCTAGATTTGATTTTGACACTAGGGAGGAACTGGGTTGAGAATTTGAAAGTGGAAGGCAGCTTGGATGAAAATGATAATGAAATGATAGTGTTCATGATTCTAAAAAATGGTAGGAAGGAAAATAGCACTATAAAGATACTGGATTTCAAGAAGACAGACTTTAGCAAACTCAGGGAGTTGGTAGGTAAGTGGGTTGGGAAGCAAGTCTAAGGGGAAAAACAGTTCAAGGGAGGTGGCAGTTTTTCAAAGACACATTATTAAGGGCACAAGAGCAAACTATCCCACTGCATAGGAAAGATGGGAAGTATGGCAAGAGACCAGCCTGGCTTAACCAGGAGATCTTCAATTATCTGAAACTTAAAAAAGAATCCTACAAAAAGTGAAAACTAGATCAAATTACAAAGAATGAATATACACAAATAACACAAGTATGTAGGAGCAAACTTAGAAAGGCCAGGGCACAAAATGAAATTAAACTAGCTAGAGACATAAAGGATACCAAGAAAACTTTCTAGAAATACATTAGAACCAAGGGGAAGACAAAGGACAGGGTAGACCCATTACTGAGTGAGGGGGGAAAACAATTAGAGAAAATGTGGCAAGAGTAGAAGCGCTAAAGGACTTTTTAATTTCAGTTTTAATCAAAAAGGTTAGTAGCAATTGGACGTCTAACATAGTGAATGCCAGTGAAAATGAGGTAGGATCAGAGGCTAAAATAGGGAAAGAATAAGTCAAAAATTACTTAGTCAAGCTAGATGCCTTCAAGTCACCAGGGCCTGATGAAATACATCCTAGAATACTCAAGGAGTTGACTGAAGAGATATATGAGCCATTAGCGATTATCTCCAAAAAATCATGGAAAATGGGAGAGATTCTAGAGGACTGGAAAAGGGCAAACATAATGTCAATCTATAAAAATGGAAATAAGGACAACCCAGGGAATTACAGACTGGTCAGCTTAACTTCAGTACCCAGAAAGATAATGGAGCAAATAATGAAGCAATTAATTTGCAAACACCTAGAAGATAATACAGTAATAACAGTCATCATGGATTTATCAAGAACAAATCATGTCAAACCAACCTAATAACTTTCTTTCACGGGGTAACAAGCCTTGTGGATGGGGGAAGTGGTAGATGTGGTATATCTTGACTTTAGTAAGGCTTTTGATACTATCTCGCATGACCTTCTCATAAACACACTAAGGAAATACAACCTAGATGGAGCTACTTTAAGGTGAGTGCATAACTGGTTGGAAAACCATTCCCAGAGAGTAGTTATCAGTGGTTCAGAGTCAGGCTAGAAGGGCATATCCCATGGGGTCCCACAAGGATCAGTTCTGCATCTGGTTCTGTTTGATATCTTCATTAATAGCATAGAGAGTACACTTATAAAGTTTGCGGACGATACCAAGTTGGGAGGGGTTGCAAGTGCTTTGAAGGATAGGATTAAAATTCTGGACAAATGATCTGGACAGACTGGAGAAATGGTCTGAAATAAATAGATAAAATTCAATAAGGACAAATGCAAAGTACTCCATTTAGGAAGGAACAATCAGTTGCAGACATACAAAATGGAAAATGACTGCCTAGGAAGAATACTGCAGAAGGCGATCTGGGGTCATAGTGGACCACAAGCTAAATATGAATCAACGATGTAACACTGTTGCAAAAAAAGCAAACAGCATTCTGGGATGTATTAGCAGGAGTGTTGTAAGCAAGACATGAGAAGTTATTCTTCTGCTCTACTCCACACTGATTAGGCCTCAACTGGAGTATTGTGTCCACTTCTGGGCGCCACATTTCTGGAAAGCGGTGGACAAATTGGAGAAAGTCCAGAGAAGAGCAACAAAAGTGATTAAAGGTCTAGAAAACGACCTATGAGGGAAGATTGAAAAAACTGGGTTTGTTTAGTCTGAAGAAGAGAAGACTGAGAGGGGACATGATAACAGTTTTCAAGTACGTAAAAGTACATACAAGGAGGAGGGAGAAAAACTGTTCTCCTCTGAGGATAGGACAAGAAGCAATGGGCTTAAATTGCAGCAAGGGTGGTTTAGGCTGGACATCAGAAAAAACTTCCTGTCAGGGTGGTTAAGCACTGGAATAAAGTGCCCAGGGAGGTTGTGGAATCTCCATCATTGGAGATTTTTAAGAGCAGGTTTGACTAACACCTGTCAGGGATGATCTAGATAATACTTAGTCCTGCCATGAGTGCAGGAGATTGGATTAGATGACCTCTTGAGGTCCCTTCCAGTCCTACGATGACCCGTCCCTGACAATTTATGCCCTTGGCTCTTCATCTCCTCCTATAGGCTAGACCCCTCTTACGTGATTGTGAAGTTATTGAGCTTCATTATTTATTTATATACAGAATCCTGAGTGATGTGTACATAACGTACACTTTGCAGGCAAAGCACTATGTTTACTAAAAGCAAGGCAGAAACAAATGTAACATCTGAAATGATCTTTAATATTTTAGTTATGCTAGGTATTTGTAATGTTGAAAAGTAAGAACTGCCAGCCTGTTTCTATACTTCCTGATGTTGCTTTGTTTATATCTAACAGCAACATTCAGGGAAGAATAAATCTACTTCTGCAGCATGGAAGAATCACCCACATGGAAACCAAACACAGATTTTGCTAAATCAGGGCACAATTTATGCCACGTGTTCCATCCAGTAGAAACATATCACCTTAACTGTAATATGTTACCACCTATTAAAACAAAATTGGAATCATCTTTTCAATCCAACAGCTTGCCTTAAAATGTCTCTTATAGGCAGGTTTGACCTTTACATTATGAATTTCATTTCATAGTGAGCTCTTACATTTATGTTACTGCTTAACATGAACTCTCATTGAAATGTGACGTGACAATTTCTATCTGTATTTATTCACAGTGAGCTTTCTGCTTAACTACCATCAGGCTGCAAATGTACTGGAGAAATAATATTTCCTGTTATTTCAGAACCGTGAAGGTCACACCAGCTTCATGTGAAAGGAAATGAAATGCTTCATGTTTTTCAATTGTGTTGTAGAATTTAAATGCCTTTTAAAAATCGCTTGCAATATGGTGTTTGCCACTATTTATTTTTACTGTCTCCTTTTTTCCTCTAAGCTGGGTGTCCTGTTTATCATCATTACACTGCACCACCTACAGGATAAAGATACCACATGCAGCCATTCAAAATGTAGTAAGCCGCACAGACAAATGTATGGAACTGTTTTGTGAACTCTAAGGATTTTTGCTGTGGCAGAGTTCTAATCATGTGTATTTATTCTCTTGACAAAAGAATTTTTCCCTTTCTGAATCTTGCAAACAAATGAAAGGATCCCATAGAGATTTATAAGCTGTTACCTTTGTGTTCTTATTAACACAAATCAATATTAATAAATGCACAAGTCTAGTTCCGTGATGAAAGACCTGTAATCTATTTCCAATTCGGCTCCATGTGAACACCAACTTTTCAGTTTGTGGGTGGTCATTAGTATACAGTAACTATAGCTACTGCTCTTTGTACTAGCTTTTGGGACATAGATTTTTTTTAAAACACATAAAACTTACATGGGTAATTGGAAGATACAAGGAATCAGAGCAATTATAAATGATTTCTGCAACTAATTTGAGCTCATTCACTTTTTCTACGCCAAGAACACTTAGAATTGCTATGTTTTATATATATTGTAGTTATGGTTCCATCATAGATACCAGTAGAGAGTAAAGAAGATTACCACAAAAGAGTGCCATTAACTTCAATATTGTTGTAGCATACAATGCAATATAATACAACTTTGTAATTAAAATAAATTATGGAAAAACATTTTAAGCTTCCTTATGGAAGCTTTAAAGTAATTATATAACCTGGTTCATTTAGAGTATTGCCCTAATCCATTTGCAAACATTTGGTGACATGTTTGATAAAATTAATACATCTATTATAATTATATCTTATGGGATAGTTACAATATTATGGGACACCTATTTAAATGTACATAAGGATGTCAAAATTTAAGTGTTTAAAATAAAACACAAATTAATATTAAATCAAAAATAAATGTATTTTGATTAGGAAAATACAGCATTTTATTAATTATTACTTATTTCATTAAGCGCCTGATTACTAAAGCAGTTTCCAAATAAAATATATGTAATCTAGATTATGACATATGTTAATTACAACTATTAAGTATGTATGCTATATGGTAGAAATAATGGACAAGCAATCACATACTACAAAGATTTAAGCTCTATCTAGGGTTTCCAGTATCATGATATTAACATGAGTAGAGAACCAGTATCCAAATGAAAACATCAAGCAGCACACACTGTTGTATGTTTGTTTGTATGATACATGGCAATATTTTGAAACCTGGATGTCTAAAGTTAGGTTTCTAAAGAAAAACACCTCTAAAAAACAGGCAAAACTTTCATTTAGTAGTATAAATATGGATTTAGGAGTCTAACTTTTGGTACCCAGGTTTGAAAATATTGGCCAGAATGTTTTATATGAAATTTCTTTTTATGCATTCCAAAAAAGTTATAGCCATACTTATATGCTGCATGCTGTCTGTTGGATTATGGGATTTTTTAGGAAGTATATTTTAATATTTGAGCCGTAAACTATTTCAATGTCAACATATTTAGTTTTATTTACTGTGCTGTCATATATTATATATGAAGATTAATATTGTGACCTTCTTAAACAACAAGTCTGGAAACCCTATATCATTATAGAGTAAAATACTGTATCATAATACAGGGTTTCGAAACTGCTATTTAAGAAAAAACAGAATATTAATCTCCATTCTTCTGTATTGAGTTTCCAGTATCAAATGGACTAAGAATGATGGATGTCCATAACTCTTTAAAAAGAGTGAACGTTTGTCTGTCTGTGCTCACTGATAGCTGCATGATGTTAGTGAGTTATAACATTAATACTGTTAATACAATTAAATATTTACACTATAAGTATCTCGTGTCTGAGTCCATATTAAGTGTTCAATAAATGCTAATGAGATAAATGACATTACTTGACAGAAATTACCTGAACTCTAATAGTACCACTACTAAAGCATGCCCATTGTGTCCAGAGATTTTAATTTAATAAATGACATTGTAGACTTAGGCATTAAAGAAAAAAAATATTTGCTACAAGGTGTCTTTTTTTGTTTTGTTTTTCAAGAAAGGAGAGAAGAGAATGTCAAGTAATCACAGAATACAGAAGCCCATTTCTTGCACCCACGCTCAGATTATTAGTCAAAGATGTGTAGACTGCATCTCTCAAGCTACTGTATACATAGTTCTTTCAACACACAGTCATGGTCTGGTGGATCAACTGCCCTTATCAAATACCTGATAGTTATGTCCATAGTTTATCAGAATTCCTGCCAACATACCAAGTGGGGACCAGTTGTCAAATATTGTTTTTCACATTTTCAAAGCAAAGTAATACATTACTGCTTTACATGGTTATTTAACTCAAACTTTTAAAATTTGAGAGCCAGTGTTTCATAGGGATTACAGCTGGGCCCTAGGAGTTCAGACTCCTAAGTTCTATTCCTGTTTCTGCCATTAACTTGCTGTGTGACTTTGGGCAATCACCTACCAATAAAAATAACCACACATGCAAGTACCTACCACAGAAGTGGGTGGTGAGGCTTCATTTTGATAAAACTCTGATATCCTCAGATGTAGGCTTATATATCAGTGCAATGTGTAATAAAAGAAGGTTAAAACAAACATGGCATCAGTATTTATGTACAATGATGTGACAAACGATTAAAATGGGACTGCTAACAGGGAGTTTCGCAAGGGAGTTCTCCAGGTGAAGGAGGAGCAATACAGCACCCTCTTGGGGTAAGTGACTGTCTGTAGTGTGTGTTTGTTTGTGTTTGGGGGTTACTTCCTGTGTGCTGAGCTTGTGTTTGTCAGTCTGTTTGTTTGTTTGTTTGTTTGTTTGTTTGAAGGACTGTGTGCTGTGGCTGGCAGTTGGAAGCTGTGAGCTTCAAAGGTTTGAAAGCTAGAAGCCTCTGGTAAGTGGCTGAGCCTTAATCAGTGGGCAGGGCATTCATACAGGCCAGGGCTTTATAAAGCAGCGCACAAGGGACCAGGGAGCTTTTGCGACCGGGGCCGCTAACAGGGAGTTTCGCAAGGGAGTTTGGAAGGGGGCGAGGGTCCCTTGCCGGTTCTATCTGTTTTCCCTTTATTCCCCTTAAAACCTATAAACCAACTACATTCAAAACTTCTTGCTTAAACAACCCTTTCAGTGGACAGGGGGCTGCAGACGGGAGTTTGAGAGGGAGTTTGACAGAGGAAGGCTTACGATGGTTAGGAAGACCCGCAACACCTGTGCCAGCACTGCTTTTGTCTCCTCCACCTGCGCCTGTATCCAGACAGAGCGCCTGAGCATGGATGCTTCTACCCAGATCCTGGTGTGGTTTTGCAGAGACTGTAACTTGTGATTTCCACTTACTGATATCCAGGCTTGGGGGACCATCCAATGTGAAAGGTGCCTGCTGGTGGAATCTCTCAGGCAGCAGGTGGGAGAGCTACAGGAGGAGGTGGCTAGGTTAAGGAGCATCCGAATCCACGAGCAATTCCTGGACAGTGTCCATGTGGAGACAGTTGAGGTAGCTGTCCCAGTACACAGGACTGCTGATACACCACTGGTGGAGGAGGAGATGGCTCAGGGTGGACACTGGCAGCTGGTTACTTCTGGCAGCAGGCAGTGCTCCACCCCTGCTCCGAACCCTCCCGCCATGGTAATAGGTAACCGTTATGCTCTTCTTGATACAGGAGAGAAGGAATCACCCCCTACAGTAAAGGAAGAGAAGCCTCGTACCCCTAAGGCTGAGAGGTCTGCTGCCACTACTGTGAATAGGAAACGTAGGGTAGTGGTGGTCAGAGACTCTCTGCTGAGGGGGACGGAGGCACCCATCTGTCGCCCTGACATTTCATCTCGGGAGGTATGCTGCCTGCCGGGAGCCCGTATCCGAAATGTTACGGAGGCATTGTCGAGGATTATCCAGCCCTCTGACTACTACCCCATGCTACTCATCCATGTGGGCATAAATGATACTGCGCGGTGTGACACTGAGCGGATCAAGAGTGACTACAGGGCTCTGGGAGTATGGGTGAAGGAGTTTGAAGTGCAGGTGGTATTCTCTTCGATTCTTCCTGTCAAAGGTAGGGGCCCGGGCAGAGACAGATGCATCATGGAGGTGAATGCCTGGCTGCGAAGATGGTGTTGCCAGGAGGGCTTTGGCTTCCTCGACCACGGGATGCTATTCGAGGAAGGACTGCTAGGCAGAGATGGCGTTCACCTTTCGAGGAGGGGAAAGACCCTATTTGGACACAGACTGGATAACCTAGTGAGGAGGGCTTTAAACTAGGTTCGACAGGGACAGGTGAGCAAAGCCCACAGGTAAGTGGGGAACATGGAGACCTGGGAGATGGGTCGGAAATGAGAGGGAGTGTGGGCTATATTGGCAGAGAGAAAGGAGGGTCAGGACAAAACTGGGAGGCAAGATCAAACCAGTATCTTAGATGCCTATATACAAATGCGAGAAGTATGGGTAATAAGCAGGAAGAACTGGAAGTGCTAATAAATAAATACAACTATGACATTGTTGGCATCACTGAAACTTGGTGGGATAATACACATGATTGGAATGTTGGTGTGGATGGGTACAGCTTGCTCAGGAAGGATAGACAGGGGAAAAAGGGAGGAGGTGTTGCCTTATATATTAAAAATGTACACACTTGGACTGAGGTGGAGATGGACATAGGAGACGGAAGTGTTGAGAGTCTCTGGGTTAGGCTAAAAGGGGTAAAAAACAAGGGTGATGTCATGCTAGGAGTCTACTACAGGCCACCTAACCAGGTGGAAGAGGCTTTTTTTAAACAACTAACAAAATCATCCAAAGCCCAAGATTTGGTGGTGATGGGGGACTTTAACTATCCAAATATATGTTGGGAAAATAACACAGCGGGGCACAGACTATCCAACAAGTTCTTGGACTGCATTGCAGACAACTTTTTATTTCAGAAGGTTGAAAAAGCTACTAGGGGGGAAGCTGTTCTAGACTTGATTTTAACAAATAGGGAGGAACTCGTTGAGAATTTGAAAGTAGAAGGCAGCTTGGGTGAAAGTGATCATGAAATCATAGAGTTTGCAATTCTAAGGAAGGGTAGAAGGGAGAACAGCAAAATGGAGACAATGGATTTCAGGAAGGCGGACTTTGGTAAGCTCAGAGAGCTGATAGGTAAGGTCCCATGGGAATCAAGTCTGAGGGGGAAAACAACTGAGGAGAGTTGGCAGTTTTTCAAAGGGACACTATTAAGGGCCCAAAAGCAAGCTATTCCGCTGGTTAGGAAAGATAGAAAATGTGGCAAAAGACCACCTTAGCTTAACCACGAGATCTTGCATGATCTAAAAAATAAAAAGGAGTCATATAAAAAATGGAAACTAGGACAGATTACAAAGGATGAATATAAGCAAACAACACAGGAATGCAGGGGCAAGATTAGAAAGGCAAAGGCACAAAATGAGCTCAAACTAGCTACGGGAATAAAGGGAAACAAGACGACTTTTTATCAATACATTAGAAGCAAGAGGAAGACCAAAGACAGGCTAGGCCCACTGCTCAGTGAAGAAGGAGAAACAGTAACAGGAAACTTGGAAATGGCAGAGATGCTTAATGACTTCTTTGTTTCGGTCTTCACCGAGAAGTCTGAAGGAATGCCTAACATAGTGAATACTAATGGGAAGGGGGTAGGTTTAGCAGATATAATAAAAAAAGAACAAGTTAAAAATCACTTAGAAAAGTTAGATGCCTGCAAGTCACCAGGGCCTGATGAAATGCATCGTAGAATACTCAAGGAGCTAATAGAGGAGGTATCTGAGCCTCTAGCTATTATCTTTGGAAAATCATGGGAGACGGGAGAGATTCCAGAAGACTGGAAAAGGGCAAATATAGTGCCCATCTATAAAAAGGGAAATAAAAACAACCCAGGAAACTACAGACCAGTTAGTTTAACTTCTGTGCCAGGGAAGATAATGGAGCAAGTAATTAAGGAAATCATCTGCAAACACTTGGAAGGTGGTAAGGTGATAGGGAATAGCCAGCATGGATTTGTAAAGAACAAATCATGTCAAACCAATCTGATAGCTTTCTTTGATAGGATAACGAGTCTTGTGGATAAGGGAGAAGCTGTGGATGTGGTATACCTAGACTTTAGTAAGGCATTTGATACGGTCTCGCATGATATTCTTATCGATAAACTAGGCAAATACAATTTACATGGGGCTACTATAAGGTGGGTGCATAACTGGCTGGATAACCGTACTCAGAGAGTTGTTATTAATGGTTCCCAATCCTGCTGGAAAGGCATAACAAGTGGGGTTCCGCAGGGGTCTGTTTTGGGACCGGCTCTGTTCAATATCTTCATTAACGACTTAGATATTGGCATAGAAAGTACGCTTATTAAGTTTGCGGATGATACCAAACTGGGAGGGATTGCAACTGCTTTGGAGGACAGGGTCATAATTCAAAATGATCTGGATAAATTGGAGAAATGGTCTGAGTTAAACAGGATGAAGTTTAACAAAGACAAATGCAAAGTGCTCCACTTAGGAAGGAACAATCAGTTTCACACATACAGAATGGGAAGAGACTGTCTAGGAAGGAGTACGGCAGAAAGGGATCTAGGGGTTATAGTGGACCACAAGCTAAATATGAGTCAACAGTGTGATGCTGTTGCAAAAAAAGCAAACATGATTCTAGGATGTATTAACAGGTGTGTTGTGAGCAAGACACAAGAAGTCATTCTTCCGCTCTACTCTGGTTAGGCCTCAGCTGGAGTATTGTGTCCAGTTCTGGGCACCGCATTTCAAGAAAGATGTGGAGAAATTCGAGAGGGTCCAGAGAAGAGCAACAAGAATGATTAAAGGTCTAGAGAACATGACCTATGAAGGAAGGCTGAAAGAATTGGGTTTGTTTAATTTGGAAAAGAGAAGACTGAGAGGGGACATGATAGCAGTTTTCAGGTATCTAAAAGGGTGTCATAAGGAGGAGGGAGAAAACTTGTTCACCTTAGCCTCTAAGGATAGAACAAGAAGCAATGGGCTTAAACTGCAGCAAGGGAGGTCTAGGTTGGATATTAGGAAAAAGTTCCCAACTGTCAGGGTGGTTAAACACTGGAATAAATTGCCTAGGGAGGTTGTGGAATCTCCATCTCTGGAGATATTTAAGAGTAGGTTAGATAAATGTCTATCAGGGATGGTCTAGACAGTATTTGGTCCTGCCATGCGGGCAGGGGACTGGACTCGATGACCTCTCGAGGTCCCTTCCAGTCCTAGAATCTATGAATCTATAAGACCAAATTTATTGCTGGCAAAAGTGCTGTAACTTCATTACAGAAGATGTCCCCAGTTACGCCAGCTGTGAATTTGAGCCTTTACCTTAAAAGAATGCAGACCACAGTCATACTGTAAACTATCATTGGTCTAAATGACATGTTATCTACAGATTTCAGTAGAGTTTCCATAACATACATGTTTAATCACCTCTACAGTTCCCTCTGCTAAATTAACTAACATGGATTCTAAAAAACAACTTCATAGGACTCTGCCACATATGACTAGCCCATTTCAAATTAGCTGTTACAGTTATGTACCTTAAAATATGCCTTCTCATGGTTATCTAATGTGCCAGTAACTCATCCAGCAAATGCAATGGGTACTCAGAAAAAGATCCTTTATGGCAGGAATAGCATAAAGAAAAGCTGACCAGCTAAAAGCTTGAATATAATTATCTTCAGTGGAGCATAAAAATAATACCTATCAATCAAAACCACACTTTAAGATGTGCAGCCTTTATTGCTAATCCTAAAAATACAGGATTGAATAGGGCTTAATTTTCTAGATCATTCAAATCAAGACTACACAGTATCATATGTTTTTTTGAAAACTACATATATAGGGATTAGGTTTTTCTCTTTTAAATATCTCCTGTGTGCAAAGTTCTTTATCCTACTGCCTCCTAATCTTTTCCTCTCAGAAACCTTTATGTATGGGATGGTTAATTCAACAAGTTTTACATTACAATTACACTCCAAACACAGAGAACCCTGGAATTAAGCAGCATAGTAGATCAATATATTAGCGTTTTACCTCTGAAGAGCAGAGTATAAATATCTTGTTTGGATCACATTTATAAAGTATTTGATGGAGTCACAACCTATTTTCTAGTGGACGTTTGTCTACATCACACAATTCCCTCATGCCACCACTCTCCAGCACATTTGACAATTTCTGCCAATAGACCTATCCAGAAGTAATACCTCTTCCAACTATCAACTCATCAAAATTAGAACCTGATAAACAGTGTATGATTTTGGTGACCTAGTGGTTGTAGACTAGAACATCTTTTGGTGGGCTGGAATTTTTAGATGTAAAATCATTTTAGACATCTATAAAACTGATGACAGATATATCTGCTAAAACTACCTTAAGGCACCATTAAGGCAGCATACTCAATACTCAAGTTAAGGTTGAACCTCAACCGCAACACTGTGCGTGTACAGTATACATGACATACAGACTTTGTGATTACATTAATTCTCATATACACCATAATTCCTTCCTCTTAGGGACACCACACACACTCGTCTCTGGGCAAGGGCACCATCTTCTAGGCAGCAGCCCTCAGACTACACAGGGCACATTGATCTACTGGAAACGTATGGGTACACTGCAGGGGGATTAAAGAATGAATGGTATCTTCACCTGGGGAAACAACAGTCTTCCCATGGTGAGTGCAGGGTTTAGCACCTGAGGAAGCTTTACAGGGAAACCTAGAATATCCTATTTATAAGAATGGGAGATACACAAGACTAAATGAGTAGGTGAGTCAGTTGCGCTCTCTCTCTCTCTCTCTCACACACACACACACACGGTACGTCTACAATTAAAAACCCAAGGCTGGCTTGTTCCAGCTGACTCAGGTGAGGCTAAGGGGCTGTTTAATTGCAATGTATGCATTCGGGCTCAGGATGGAGCCTGGGCTCTTAGACCTTGCAAGGATCTCAGAACACCACAATTAAACAACCTCTTAGCCCGAGCGCCGCAAGCCCAAGTCAGCTTGCACTGGCCAGCCACGGGTGTCTAACTGCAATGAGTGTAGACATATCCTTTGACAGTGAAAACACTGTGGATGGGCATTCCACCCGGAGTGGTTTTGTTTAAACTAAGGGGGTAGGAAATCTGAACACAGGAAATTATAGACAAATGTAATGTCAACAAACCAATGGTATAACCCAGCCCTTTCCTCCCAAACAACCTTCCTCCCAAAACCACACCCAACAAATGGATTCCTCTCATGCAAAGGCTAATTTTACATTTGAGGGACACAACTGACAAATGAAGAAGAAACAGAGAGATATCTACCAAAAGAAATTAGATAATGGATGTATTTAACATTCATTATTATTTGTATAAATAATTTACTTCCCTTTAATGCAGACATGAAAAGTACTTCTGCTTGGATTCACACTGTGAGTAAACTAACCCTACTGCTTCTCTGTAGCAGATTTCTTAAACTCAGAAACCTTTTTTTTTCTTTTTAAAGTGACAGAGAAAACTGTTTCAGGATAACAGCAAACCAAATCAGTCTGTACAGATTAAGCTAAAATTTCATGTTGGGCAGTCCAATTTTTTGGCATAACCTTTCATTAAAATTGTTTTAAAACTACTTTTAAATGAAATTCTAACTAAATACCCAACAAAAACTGCAAAACAAATTAAAACTTAGTGGCTTACCAGACAGGCCTAAGTGGAGAAATGAGAAATGGACTGTTAATCTATACAGGGTACAATTTAATTATACAGTATCATCAGGTAAAAATCCAATTTCAAAGTAGTTTGAATGTGTAAAGGCCTTTGTAGTGGAATAGCTCATCACTGTGGGGTGGGGTGGTATGAAGGAGTTGTTCACTGATTTCTTTGGGTTCCATATTAAGTGATCTTAGTCCTTGTATTCCAAATAATCCAAATATCTCATCCAGAAACATTGCATGATTGTTTCCTTAATGTATCGGTCAGGTTTACTAGTGGTGCCAGCCAAATTTCAACAAGTGTGACACCTGCCAAAATCCTCGATGCTTTGCAATCAGGATTCCAAATGAGGCACAGCATGAAGACAGCCCTTCTGGCACTAAATGATGAGCATGGATCTAGAAATCAGTTTGCCGCAGAAAAACGCAGAATTTGCGCTTTTACAAGGAATCTTTAATTTTTACATTTTGTGAAAAAATAAAAACATATATTAATTAAATTTTACTGAAAGTAGCAGTATCACTTATTCAATGTGTGCAACCTCTCCCTTTTGTGGTTGATTTTTGAATGCGCTTTAAATTTACAGTGCTTCTGACCGATCTACATGACGTACCTGGAATACATGGCCTAGCTATACAATGATTCCAATCATTCCTCTACAACAGAGCTCAGAGAGGGATGGTTAACTGCTCCTTCTCCTCTAAGAGTCCTCACCTGTGGAATCCATTCTCTCTCAGTTGCTCTTCAACAGCTACAACTTGGAGAGGTGGCAAGGTGCCACAGACATGCCTGCAAGAGATCAGCTGGATAAAAGGAAGTGTTTCAAACTTAACTCAGGCAAGAGTGAGGTGATGCTGGCCAGGAGGGGAAAAGGCTTCCAAGAGCCTGCTGGACCATGTCCCCCTTCAGGGTACTGAGGATTCTATTTCTTGTAAAAATGTAGGACATCACCTCCACCTCTCATGTCACCACCCAGCACAGCCGCACCACTCATTCTAAGGGCTTGTCTCCACTTACCGGGGGACCGACGCACGGCGCTCAACCCACCAGGAGTCGATTTAGCAGGTCTAGTGAAGACCCGCTAAATCGACCGCCAATCGCTCTCCCGTCGACTCCGGTACTCCACTGGAATGAGAAGCATAAGGTAAGTCGACGGGAGAGTTTCTCCCGTTGACCCAGCGCAGTGTAGACACCGCAAAAGGTCGACCTAAGGTACATCGATGTAGCTGGAGTTGCGTAACTTAGGTTGACTGAGTCCCATAGTGTAGACCTGCCCTAATTGGTGTGGGGGCATTGCCCCATCACACCACAATGGATTTCACTCTGAACTAATACATCTGCTAAAAAATGGTGTCTCTCTTCAGAATTGATTGCTGCTTTCTAAAGCCCCTTTCCTTTTACAGAATATCAAATATCATCCTTTATTTCATATTTAAAATGTTCTCTTGTGTCTTTTAATATAAAATGGCTACTCCATGTTTTGTTAATGATAAACTATAAAAACAAACTGCACTGCACAAATAAATCACAAAAATGCATTTAGATCCCAAGAGAGTGGGTGTAATACATTTTAAATTAATATATTCAAAATCAGTCCTCCTTTAATTTACATGCCAAGAGCTTAGTTTGAGATTCTGTTTCCCCTCCTATTGTTGATGGCTTCACATGAACATCTCCTGTAAAGCAGGGAAGCAACACAATCTCCTTCTTTGCTTTAAGACTTCATGCTGCCACCAGCTGTGAAATAGAAATTTGAAACCTGACCTTGGCAGGTAGAAGCCCTTCAATTTACCTCCTAATAAAATAACAAAGATTAATGGGAAGCGTGTTACTATTCAGAGTGAAATCAGCCACCACATTTAATCTGGGAAATCAAAACAAATGCGGTACACAGCATTAAAAATAATTATGTTTATACACTTTATTTTTATCATCTAATCTTTATCAATTTATTTAAAATCTACAACCAGAACATGTCTGGGCTGTGATTTGTCACACAATCTCTATATAAAGCAGGCAAAGGTAGTCACTTTTTTGCTTGTTGAAACTTCATAACAGTATAGTGCCTCAGAGGCACGTTAAACAAAGTATGAGTAATTCTTCCATCTAGCACTCCTACAGCTAACTAATTATTAATTTAGCATGTTATTTTCTGAGTTACATTAAAGATGCTTACTGAAAGCAGGCAATGAATATCACGAATGAGCACAAAAATGCAGAAAGAAGAGCTGTCCAGACATTTGGAAAGAAGATATTGAAAAAAGTATTGGCTAAGACTAAACAAAATATAATTTTCATTGTATGAGGTATTTCACTGTATGCTATGACGACATAGAATTTGCTCATGTGAAAAATAAAGAAAAACAACATATCTTGTCTCATGATGGCACTTCAAGTGCTTTACAGTTTTTACAAAATGGCAATATATTTGAATAACTTCACCCACCACAGAAATGCACCCATCTCTGGGGTGAAATGATTCTAACTGTCTGACAGTGTGACAAAGTTCCTCCTCTATCTTGGTGGGTCCTGCGCTTATTGGTGGATTTTTTTTGCCTCAGAGATTCACCATGTGGGTTGGGGAACAGCCCAGAGACCTTCCCCTCTGGAAGAACCCACAGTCCAGGTCAATTGGGAAGTTTGGGGGGAACTCGGGCCCGCCCTCTACTCCGGGTTCCAGCCCAGGGCCCTGTGGACTGCAGCTGTCTATAGTGCCTCCTGTAACAGCTGCATGACAGCTACAACTCCCTGGGCTACTTCCCCATGGCCTCCTCCAAACACCTTCCTTATTCTCACCACAGGACCTTCCTCCTGGTGTCTGATAACACTTGTGCTCCTCAGTCCTCCAGCAGCACACCCACACCCTCAGCTCCTTGCACCTCTTGCTCCCAGCTCCTCACTCTCACACCACAAACTGAAGTGAGTTCCTTTTTAAAACCCAGGTGCCCTGATTAGCCTGCCTTAATTGATTCTAGCAGCTTCTTCTTAATTGGCTCCAGGCGTCCTAATTAGCCTGCCTGCCTTAACTGGTTCTAGCAGGTTCCTGATTACTCTAGTGCAGCCCCTTCTCTGGTCACTCAGGGAACAGAAAACTACTCATCCAGTGACCAGTATATTTGCCCTCTACCAGACTCCTGTACCCCACTGGTCTGGGTGTGTCACAACAGTTACAGCAACATCAGCACAAAGTACATACCTTACTCCTTTGAAGGTACAGTGGAAATTAGGTATACAGAATGTCATCACTTAAATTGAAATTTGGTTAAGACAATGGGCCTAATAAGCCCATCTCTTGCAAAAGACGCTAACATTTTTAATGAATAGAGGTCTTTGGTTTTGCATCTCTGAGAAACATTGCTAGCAATAAAGTTCCCCTTATGATCATACCAATGCACTGGTTTAGCACCAACTCTGAGAAAAGAGAGCTACCTACTGAAACAACTTCATTTCTTGTAGCCCCCGAAGTTTTCCATCCAAGTATTGTCCCAGTCCAAACCTTAACCTGTAAGATCTGATGAAAAACATATAGCTGCAGGAGACTAAAACTGCAGTCATAGATTTGAGGCTTGCTATAGCGGTCCTTATATCATTTTAAGGAAACGGTACATGCAGAGAGGCTACTTACCAGTCAGTTACTATAAATTGTCAGTATGGATCCATACTCTGGGGATAAACGTGCACCTAGGGTATTTAATTAGAACATTCTAGAAGGCAGTGATTGCTGGCATACAACTGCTTCCCCCATTTCTCCCAAAACAAATGTTCAGTCTAAGGGTAAAAGAGTCAAATCCTAGTTTTCAGTTCCTTCCACTTACTCATAATCCATAACAGACACTCTGAAGGAATAGGAATGTGGGGAAGGGAATGTTGACCATCTCCTTGAAGTTGCACAGTCATTGGTCAGTAACTGTTTCTCCTGGCAATCATTTTCATCCCAACTGCTAGAACAGCACCCAGTCCATCTCCCAGCTGACAAACCCACACAATATTCCCAACTAAGAGTTTTGAAATTACCCACAACCCAATGGTTGAAGCCGTTGTGCATGGTTATATGCATCCAGATACTTGAACAAAGGACTCCCTCTTACTCTGAAACCCCTTCTATCAGAAGTGCGAGCACTTGCAAACAGGAGGGGCGAGGAGCCATTCATTCATCATCCCATTTAAACAATATTGTTTTCCAGCAACATCAACCAAGGAAGGAGACGGTAGCACTTGGCAAGCAAATACAGTAGGTGGATTTTTTTGTTCATGCTTAATAATTTTTTAAATAATAATCTATTGAAGAGCAAAGTATAATGTAATTTGGGGAAGGAAATAGAGAAGACAATCTCAATTTGTTGCACAGAATCAGCAGCAGTTTTTAATTTGTGCTCATTTTTTAAATGGGATCCCTGCATTGTTCCAATCTTTGGTGAATCAAGTGCTTGTTATGGGTCAATTAAAGCTATAGTTCTCATGCTAAGAGCTCAGAATGAGGAGGATTTTGCTGAGGACAAAGTTAACATTATAGTCAAAACCTAAGCTGCTAAGGAGCTACTATCTTTAGAGCTAGATGGATGAACAGGCAAAGAAACTACCCTTCAGTTAACTTGAATTTCTCCAGGCCTTTGAACAATTCAAAGTTCTCTTAAGGAAAGATGGCATCTCTGTATGCAAACCACTTCTGCATATGATTCCACTGACATTAAAAAACTATTAAAAATGACAATTTACAGCAAACCTGTAGCATGTGATGCTTCTGCTCTCAACCCAGACACACACTCCAAACAAATATTTTACTTTAGGGGTTGTTTTTGAGAAGCACTTGCCATTCACACAGTGCTTGCACACACACACATACCCGATTTGCAGGTACAATAGTTTTGTTAGTCAACTAAATGCTATGAAATGTGTCCAAAATAATTGTGGGTGCAGTTTTATACCTGTAAAACCCAAGGCCAGCTTCAGAGTGAAAAGTTCCAGTTTTTCAGCTTGTTAGCAATTAACACTGAAAGAAGCATTTTAAAATAATTTGGATGCCCACGCAAATAAGGGTAATACATAATTTTACTGCTTTCACACTAAACTGTCTTTCTTCATTAGCAGCTTGCTTCATTAAACAAAAATATCTTTGCCACTATCTTGTTCCTGCTACAAATATACAACATTGGAATTGGTGTATGTAGAATTCACTAATGAATAATTATATAAAGGGGATAAAGCAACTGAAAACATCTAATGACTACTGTGATCATGTCATCCATTATTAATTGTGTTTTTGCAATGTAAGGCCATGGCTGAATAGACATGTTCCCTGTTCCTTCATGAAGTCTCAAGAGATCCAGAGCCTTTCTGAAAAGGAAGCAGCACTGGTTTCCACATTATCTATTTATAGATAATCAGAGGATCAAGAAAGCACAATAGATAGATGTCAGGCATGAGGATTAAAAATTTCAGCTCATGCCCAGGAAGGCAGGATACTACTTTGATGAAGATCACCGGAGCAATGAGAGCATGAGGTTCACATTTTAATGTGTCATTTCTATTAAACTGAATGCCAACACTGATGTCCATACAGCAGATGCCATTGCAGTAAGTTCTCCATTCTGTATTTCATTAATGTTTTATTTTTCTATAAACAAATGTAAGAATGTCTTTAAATACCATTCTAAAGGAAGAGTTATTTAATGGTGTGCTAGACTGTAATCTCTTCAGAACAGCAAGTTTTGTGTTTTATGACTGGCCTACACTTAAAAAGTTTTACTGGTATAACTATGTCAAGTTAGGGGTATGATTTTTTAAAAATCAACATAGTTATACCAGTAAAAGCCCTTCTGTAGATGCAGTTATACTGGAATACAGGTGTTTACATCAGTACAGTTTATTTCAGTTTCCTCATCCTGCAAACAGTTACATCAGGCTATATGGTTCAACCCACCAAGGAGCAGGAGGCAAAGAAAATTCATCACTCCTCTGTAAGTAGCAATGCCTCCCCTCCCCTACTTAGTTTGAGTATTTCCAAAACAAAAAGCACTTAACCACAAAACTGGGAAAGGGGGGCGGGGTGAAGTAGGATGGGATAGAGGAGAAGACAAACAACAAGTACAGGTAAATACATTTTTGCACACCGTTTCCTCCTCCTATAAAGAGAACACTACTGCATCATGCTGAGATAGCAAGCCATGCAAGCAAATGTTTTACTTTTGTGGCCAGATAGACCCTAATAGATGACACGGTTTGCCCTTGTTGTTTCAGGGACAGTAAGTAGTTTAGAATGAATGGTACTATTGATTGCGTAGGTGAGAAACCCTTCTGCGTAGACCAGTTTGAGAACCTTTTCCACTTTGCCAGGTTAGTAGCTCTAGTGGACTGTTTTCTGCTCCCTAGAAATACCTTGTGAACTGGCCCTGAGCATACTAACTCTGCAGGGTTCAGCCATGGAGCTTCTAGGCCGTAAAGTGAAGGGACTCGAGGTTTGGGTGGTGCAGGCAGCTGTGGTCCTGGGAGATCAGGTCTGGAAATAAAGGTAGATGGATTGGTGTTTCCACCGAGAGATCTAGGGGCGTGATGAACCAATGCTGGAGGGGCCAGGCAGGGGCTATCGAGATGACTCGCACTCTGTCCCTTCTGATCCTCAGCAAAACCTTGTGTATGAGAGGAATGGGAGGAAACATATAGAAGAGGTGACCCGTCCAAGGGAGGAGGAAGGCGTCTGCAAGAGATCCAGGGCTGTGACCCAGGAGGAAGCAGAATTGGAGATACTTCCTCTTGTGCTTCATCACAAACAGATCTATCTGGGGAGTTCCCCACTTCTGGAAAATGGCTTTCACGACATCCTGACGAATGGACCACTTGTGGTGGTTGGAGAAGAATCTGCTGAGGTGATCCTCTAACTCGTTCTGTGATCCTGGCAAATAGGCAGCCTTGATGTGGATTGAGTGGGCTATGCAGAATTTCCACAGGCAATGTGCTTCCTGGCACAGGTGAAGAGGAGTGCGCTCCTCCCTGCCTGTTGATATAAAACATTGCTGTTCTGTTGTCTGTGAGAACTGACACATACTTGCTTGCCAGCCACATGGGGAAAGTAAGGCAAACCACTCTGAGCTCCCTGATATTGATGTGTAGCAAGGAATCTTCTGGAGACCAGAGGCCCTGAGTTCTAAGGGACCCCAAGTGAGCCACCCTCCCATCATTGAAGCATCAGTGACGAGAGACACTGATAGCTGGGGTCTTGAGAATGGGACTCTTGCACACACCACCAGCGGGTCTAGCCACCATAGAAGGAGGCACTCACCGATGGGGGGACTGTGATGACTATGTCTAAATGGTGTTGGGTTGGTAAGTATAAGGACACCAGTCATGCCTGGAGAGGTCTGAGCCGAAGTCTCACATGCTGCACCACATAGGTGCATGAGGCCACATGACTCAGAAGCTTCAAGCAGTTCCTCGCTGTGGTGATGGTGTGGTTTCTGAGGCTCACTATAAGCATCACTATTGTTTGGAACCGTGCTTCTGGGAGGAAGGCTCTGGCTTGGATTGAGTCAAGGATTGCCCCGATGAACTCTATCCTTTGAACCAGGAAGAGATTAGACTTCTGCACATTTATCAGCAGACCTAAGTTCTGGAATGTTGACCTTATTAACTTTACATCACACTCCACCTGGACATTGGTCTAACTTCTGACCAGCCAGTTGTTGAGATAAGGGTAGACCTGAACCCCTTGTCTTCTCAGGAAGGCTGAGACAACTGCCATGCACTTCATGAATATCTGAGGGGCCACTGACAGGCCAAATGGGAGAACTGCAAATTGGTAATGCACATGGTTCATGGTGAACCTGAGGAACCTTCTGGGTAGGTCCACACTACCCGCCCGATTCGGCGGGTAGAGATCGATCTTCTGGGATCGATTTATCGCGTCTCATCTGGACGCGATAAATCGATCCCAGAAGCGCTCCCCCGTCGACTGCGGAACTCCTGCTTGCCGAGAGGAGGAAGCGCTGTCGACGGGGGAGCTTGCCTGCGCCGCGAGGACCTGCAGTAAGTAAACTTAGTTCGATCTAGGAAACGTCGACTTCAGCTATGCTATTCTCGTAGCTGAAGTTGCGTTTCCTAGATCGATCCCCTGCCCCAGTGTGGACCAGCCCTCTGTGTCCCTGAAAGATTGAGATATGGAAATAAGCACCCTTAAAATTGAGGGCAGCATACCAGTTCCCTAGATCCAGGGAGGGGGATGATGGCTGCCAAGGGGACCATGCAGAACTTCAGCTTCTTCATAAATCTGTTGAGCTTTTTCAGGTCCAGAATCGGTCTGAGACTGTGTTTGGCTTTTAGAATTAGGAAATAACGGGAATAGAACCCCTAGTCCCATAACTCCAGTGGAACCTCCTCCATGGCTCCCTGAAGAGGGATGGCGAGGACGGGGGAGAACAAATGAACCAAAGGGTGTATCCCACGATCGTGTGTAGCACCCTGCAATCTGAGGTAATATGGACCCACACCCAATAGAAATGGGATAAATGGTCCACAAAGGCGAGGCAAGTTGGATTGAAGTTCTGTCCTGGTACATCATTCCCAAGTGTCCCATCAAAAGGCCTGCTTAGACCCCATAGGGTCAAGGGGTAGGGGGCAGATGCAGATGAGGATTGGGGTGAGGATCTTCTCCTAAAGCCCATGCTCCTTCTCCTATGGTAGTCTTGCTGGACAGGTGGCAGGAAGAATCAAGCAGCCTGCTGAAGCTTATAATGTTTCCATGAGGGTGCTGGTGTATAAAGTCCTAGGGACTTCAGGGTGGCCCTCAAGTCCTTTAGGCTGTGCAGCTTTGAGTCTGTTTGCTCAGAAAATAGGAAGGTCCTGCAAGGTCTGTGAACCTCATGTAGTAGGCCTGAGGATTGAAGCCAAGAGGTTCTATGCATTGCCACCGCTGAGGCCATGGATCAGGCTGCAGAGTCCGTCGCATCCAAGGCTGCTTTCAGGGACACCTTTGCCACTGATTTGCCTTCTTCCATGAGAGCTCCAAATTCTCATCTGGACTCCTCTGGTAGCAACTCCTTAAATTTCAGCTCAGTGTCCCAGGAATTAAAATCATACCTGCTCAGGAGCACCTGCTGATTCATGATCCTGAGCTGGAGGCCTTTCTACCTAAGAGGTCTAATTTTCTGGTGTCCTTAGCCTTGGGGGTTGGCCCCTGCCACTCCCTCTCATTGGCTGCTGAAACAAAGAGCCCACTGGTGGGCGTGTGTAAAGGAATTCGTAACCCTTAGCCGGGACAAAGTATTTCTTTTCCATTTTCTTTGCTGTTGGCTGAAGGGACACTGGGATCTGCCACAATGCCTTGATGGGGTCCATAATAGTATCATTTAAGGGCAATGCTACTCTTGAAGGGCCTGTTGCCGTTAGAATGTCTACCAGGTCATCGAAGGACTCCCTTATCTCCTCTACCTGGATCCACAGGTTTTGAACCACTCTCTTGAGGAGTTCCTGATGTGCCTTGTAATCATCCTGGGAGGGTGCTACATCTGCTCCTGTGACAGCCTCATCCAGAGAAGAAGAGGAGGACTCATGTACCAGGAGAGGGCACTTCTTCACCCTTGGCACTGGACAGGTCTCGTGATGCCGGGTCTTGATATTTGGCACCAACCTTGATACTGGAACCTAGATCTTGCCTTAAGTGGAGTGGTGCTCTGGATTCCAATACCATGGAGTATGACCTTCTAGACTGTGACCCCTGCATCAGTGGGAAAGCCCTAGGGTTCCAGAAAGGCCACTGTACTGGCATCTGCCACTGGCCCGGGGACCATGCTGTGGGTGGGATTCTTGGGCCGTATATTGCCAACTGGAGTGATGGTAACATCTCCTGCCTCAGGAATATGACTCTTCCCCTTTGAAGGTACCTAGGGCTTCAGTGCCGTGGAGGTCCTTCCTGCCAGTGCCACATCTGTCAAGCTCCCTGATGGCTGGAGATGATGGTACAGGTAGAGAGAGTAAATCTCTTGCTGCAGCAAATGCATCTGGCATCAATTGTACCACCAGGGCACTGGAACTCCAGTGGCTCTCCTGTGGTGAAGAGTCCATCAGTGTCGGATTCAAAGGTACCCGTGCCAGGGCTAGAGTCAACAGAGTTGCACGGGTTGTTGGAGCCACAGAGTGGCCCGCTGAGGGTCACACTCTATTAGCATCTCTCTGCCCCACCGAACTCAGGGTTGGTGATCAACCTCTATCAGTCTTTTTCTGCCTTTTTCTCGGCACTGGTGATGGAGAGTGGAGCTGAGGTTTTTCTTTGGTGCTGGGGATGGCAGATGGTGCCAAGACTCTCAAGAAGCACAAGTAGCATATTTTCTCGGTGCTGGTGATGAGGGACAGCGCTGAGTATCTTGAAGAGTAGTCAGGGCGCTCCTTACTGAGGCTGACGTGCTCAGTGCAGAGTCTGAGTGATCTGGATCCAAAGGAGATCATAGTGCTGCCTCCAAGAGGATAAATTTTAGCTTTAAATCTTAGCTTGCCTCTATTCTTTTTGGTACAGGGCCTGAAGTCTTTACAGATCTTACAGCGAATGTGAGCTCCCTCAGGCACTTAAGGCAGCTGGAATGGGGGTCACTCACAGGCATAGGCTTGTGGCACAAGGCTTAAACCCCACAGAGAGAGGCATGCCCTTGTACCAGGCAGGGACTAACCCCCTTGAGCGGGGTTCTGCTAATCTATTTATCTAAAAACTGAAACTTAACTACTAAGAACAAGATAACTATATACAATGAAGTTTGAAAAAAGTCCACTGAGGGAGTACTTGCAGAATACAAGGACAAGGTAGTTCCGGAGACCGTCATGGGTGGTAAGAAGGAACTGAGGGGACTGTGGGTCAGTAGGACCCTTTATACTGGCGATATGAGTGAGCAACTCAAGGGGGCACCAGAGCCGACCCGACGGATACCCCTGTGGGAAAACTTTCCGACTGTTATGCTCAGGGTAAACACACACCTACATTGGAATGGACATGAGCAAGCACTCAAAAAAGAATGGAAGTTGTTGTCTGTGGGATCCCTGCCTCATTTGTTCCAGAAGTGGGAAGATGTGTAGTAAATCAGATAGGGGACAGCAGGAAGAGAAAGGATGGTCTCATGGTTTTATTCAATGTAGGTTCTTATGCCATGCTTAATCACCAACAGTGTATTAAACAATGCAACTAACATCTATCACGTTTGTTATCGCCATCCTTTCCACAGGGGAGACGTATAAATATATATTATATAGGCACACTGCTATATGGTTATGTTAGAGAAGCTAAGGTCTATGAAATGCATCCTGCACATACAGCAGAAGGCAGTGAGATTTGTGATGGTCCTTAGTTCCCGGGGGAGTTCATTCCCATCTTAGGCTGGCCCCCAAGAAAGCTTTACATTTATTGTATACCTATTGCTGAGGAGATATAGTACAGCATTCTGTAACCATTAACATTTCATAAACCCTGAAGTCATGCATAACTGAGGCCACGTTATCATTTGCCAGAATGAGAGAGTCTCCTAGCCAACTGGAGGTGATAGAAAGTGTTTCACAGATGCTACTATGTAGGAGCTTAGAGTCAGCGAGGAAACAAGGAGCACTCATACGCTACAGACTGAGCTAATTGTGGGTGTGTATCTTCAAGCAGAGGAGACTTCCCTGTGCCTGCAAACTCTTCAAAATGCTTTCCTCTGCCCACCAGCACAAACTGTCTTGCTCGTGTTCAGCTTCAAACAGCTATCCTTCATCCATGAACTGATCTCTTCTAAGCACTGGACCTTTTTTGTAGTAGTAGCATGATCAAGAGGAGAGGCAGACTTATGTGTCATCTACATACTGCTGGTGCTTGAGGCCATGTTGTCTGACCAGTTCATCTAGTAGCTCATGCAGATGTTGAATACAGGAAATTGATCATTGTGGGACTCCACAAGCAAGGGGTCTAGTAATAGAGGTGCAGTTTCCCATTATTACTCGTAGGGTGCATCCCTCAAGGAAGAACTCAAACAATTTTAGTGCATTATCCTGGCTCATTCTACTTTTGTTAGGGAGACAGCAACATCTCATGATCAACAGTGTTGAACGCTGCAGAGAGGGCCAGGAGGATAAGAATGAATGTCTGCCCTCTATCCATTGACAGCAGCAGATCATCTATCAGTGCCAGTAAAGCAGTTTCAATTCCATATCCTAGCCTAAATCAACACTGTGCCCCGTCTAGGATATTAGCTTCAATTAGATGAGCTTGAGGTTGGCCTTTGGCTAACCTTTTCTATGAGCTTGCTCAAGATGGAAGGTTTGACACTGAGTGATAGTTGTCTAGAACCGATGTATTCAGGGTGGGTTTCTTCAATGTTGGTTGAGCTATACTGCATGTTTGAGTGAGGAAAGGAAGGTACCTTTCATGGATGAGGCATTGGCTATTTCAGTCAGGAGTGCAAACAGTTGCTCGTGAAAGAAGGTCATAAGCCAGGAAGGGTATGGGTAGAATTCACAAATTTTGAGGGGAAAGTTTTGTAGGGTAGCCAGAACTTCTTGATGAGTGAATGTACAAAACTCTGTGAATGCAGGCATGCTACTGGTTAGTGGGTGCAGGTGGGATGGATCCAGGTTGTTTAGGAAGCCTTCCTGAATATGCATAGCCTGTCTAGGGAAGTAGGATAGCTCTTTGCAGCTCTTGATGCTTTATTCTGATGCAAGCTGTAGATACTTAGTTTTGATGAAGCAGTTTCCCACCCTGGATAGCACATTGGGGCAGGATTTGGCAGCTTCAATGAAGGCTGATAGAAAGGTCTGTCGGTCTGTAATACAGTCTCAACCAGTTCCTCCAAGCCTATGCTATTTCATCCTGTCTCTATCATTCTTTATTTTCCATCATTGGTGCTGGAATTTCTGCCCCTCTGGCACAGGGTATCAGAAAACCAAGGAGATTTGTGGGCAGTGGGGAGGAAGGGGCTGTTAGCTGGCCAATTTGTTGATGGTTGAGGCATATAATTCATCAGATCCTCAAATCCTCAACCTGTGGGTGGAATATTGCAGTCATTTAGCAGGCATTGGAATTTGATGGAGTTTCTGAATCTTCCTGGTAGAATCACGACCCTGAATCTTGTTGCCTGGGAGCTGGAAGAGCTTTGACCATTGCCTTAATGAGGTGATGATGTGTCCAAGACAGTGGAACATCTCCCTGGAGAATTCGATTCTATCCCTGCCTCTGTCACACGGTTCCTATGGGATGCTAGGCAAGTCATTTAAATCAAACTTTTCACAGTTATAACTCACTGTTCCTCACTTTCTGGGAGTCCAACTTGAGACTCTTGGGCTGAGCACCTACAGCCATAACTGAAGTCACTGGGAACTGTGCTTTGAACATATTAAGTGCTATAAAACTGTAACTACTCTGAAAAAAATCAGGCCCTACATCTCTCAAATTGGGCACCAAAAATTAGAGGATAAGAACATAAGAATGGCCATACTGGGTCAGACCAAAGGTCCATCAAGCCCAGTATCCTGTCCTCTGACAGTGTTCAATGGCAGGTGCCCCAAAGGGAATGAACAGACAGGTTATCATCAAGTGATCCATGCCCTGTCACCCAATCCCAGCTTCTGGCAAACAGAGGCTAGGGACACCATTCCTGCCCATCCTGGCCAATAGCCATTGATGGACCTATCTTCCATGAATCTATCTAGCTCCCTTTTGAACCCTGTTATAGTATTGGCCTTCACAACACCCTCTGGCAACAGAGGTTGACAGTGCGTTGCGTGAAAAAATACGTTTGTTTTAAACCTGCTACCTATTAATTTCATTTGGTGGCCCCTTGTTCTTCTATTATGAGGAGGAGTAAATAACACTTCCTTAATTACTTTCTCTATACCACTCATGATTTTATAGCCCTCTATCATATTCCCCCTTAGTCGCCTCTTTTCCAAGCTGAAAAGTCCCAGTCTTATTAATCTCTCCTCATATGGAAGCCGTTCTATACCCCTAATAATTTTTGTTGCCCTTTTCTGAACCTTTTCCAATTCCAATATATCTTTTTTGAGATGGGGCAACCACATCTGCACGCAGTATTCAAGGTGTGGGCATACCATGGATTTATATAGAGGCAATATATTATTTTCTGTCTTATCTATCCCTTTCTTGATGATTCCCAACATTCTGTTTGCTTTTTTGACAGCCGCTGCATACTGAGTGGATGATTTCAGAGAACTATCCACAATGACTCCAAGATCTTTCTTGAGTGGTAGGATGCTTCTCACAATTAACATCTCTGTGCCTCAGTTCCCCCTGTGTAAAATCACCCCACTGGGGCATTGTGAAAATAAATTCATTGGTGTTCGTGAAGCACTCAGTTGCTATTATGATGAACATCACAGAAATCCCCAGAATGAAGTTTGCAATTCTGTATTCAGAGCAGGATTTGAAGTGTGCAGTAAATAAGGCCTGAGGCCACCCACAGAATCATGAAGGGAAAGCAAAATATAGAATAGTTGCTCCCTCAATATAGTCCATATTGTGCACTGAATGAGGCAGGGTTCCTTTGCAGAAAAATGTGATAATGGAATTAAAGGTTAGCATAATGCATATGCACACAGGGAGCTGAAGTTAAGTTGTACATGCAACTTCAATTCTGGCATTTCCTGACTTTTGAGTGTTTGGGGCTTTTTTTTTTTTTTTTTTTTTTTTTTTTAAGTAAACTGGAAAAATAAATTCCATCACTTGGAATCATACTGACCTCCATGTGGGTCTTCCCCATAGATGGAATCTTTAGTTCTACTACATGAACTAGTCGATTAACTGGTAGCAGCAGATTTACGTTCTGTGTGATCCAGCCACCCAACAGGAAATAAACATTTGCCAGTGGGTTGCATAGCTCTTTTCTAAATGTGCCTCACAATCTTTAATGTATTTATCCTCACAACACTTCTGTGAGGTCGGGAGTACTATTATCCCCATTTTACAGATAGGGAATTGAGGCACAGAAAGACTAAATGACAGGAAGTAAGTTTGTGGTGGAGTACAGAATTGGGCCCTAACCACTAGTGTATCTCCTGCCTGTCTCCCACTACTCTGCATCTGAATCAAACTACTTCCATCATCATGGTGCCTGGGTTCAAGAAGCAGGACCATTCAGAGCACAGAAGAGTCTCCCTGCTCTCAATTCCAGTGCTCAGCACCACAGTAGCCTGCACGAAATAGAACTGTATGGAAAATGCTGCTCAGGATGCAGAATGCCCAGCTGCTCTGTGGGAAGGGCGCATACTCAATCCACTTGGCTGAGTGAGAATCTTGAGAGAGTAATGCTGCCAGCCTCTTGCAAAACTATACCAACTATGTGTGAATAGTGATATTCAGAGGCTTATACCTTGGCAAGATTTGGACAGGTTTTATTTATTTACCTGGATGACAAAAGGCACATACCTGACATAAGGGTGGCCCATCTATTAAAATTAGGGCTGTCGATTAATCGCAGTTAACTCATGCGATTAATTTTTTTGAGTTAATCACGATTAATCGCTGTTTTTTTAATCATACTGTTAAGCAATAGCATACCAAGTGAAATTTATTAAATATTTTTGGATGTTTTTCTACATTTCCTAATATATTGATTTCAATTACAACACAGAATATAAAGGGTACAGTGCTCACTTTATATTATTTTTGATTACTAATATTTGCATTCTAAAAATGATAAACAAAAGAAATAGTATTTTTCAATTCACCTCGTACAAGTACTGTAGTGCAACAGTACTCTTTATCGTGACAGTGCAACTCACAAATGTAGATTTCTTTTGTGTTACATAATTGCACTCAAAACCAAAACAATGTAAAACTTTAGAACAGTGGTGGACAACCTGCAGCCCGTCAGGGTAATCCGTTGGCGGGCCGCGAGACAGTTTGTTTACATTGACCGTCTGCAGGCACGGACGCCTGCAGCTCCAAGTGGCCACGGTTCACCATTCCCGGCCAATGGGAGCTGCGGAAGCAGCGCGGGCCACAGGGACATGCTGGCCGCCACTTCCTGCAGCTCCCATTGGCCAGGAACGGTGAACCGTGGCCACTGGAAGCTGCAGGTGGCCGTGCCTGCAGACGGTCAATGTAAACAAACTGTCTCGCGGCCCGCCAGCGGATTACCCTGAAAGGCCGCGTACGGCCCGCGGGCTGCCCACCACTGCTTTAGAGCCTACTAATCCACTCAGTCCTACTTCTTGTTCAGCCAATCGCGAAGACAAACAAGCTTATTTACATTTACGGGAGATAATGCTGCCTGCTTATTATTTACAATGTCACCTGAAAGTGAGAACAGGCATTCGCATGGCACTTTTGTAGCTGGCATTGCAAGGTATTTACATGCCAGATACGCTAAACATTTGTATGCCCCTTCATGCTTCGGCCACCATTCCAGAGGACAAGCTTCCATGCTAATGAGGCTCATTAAAAATAATTTGTTAATTAAATTTGTGACTGAACTCTTTGGGGGAGAACTGTATGTCTCCTGCTCTGTTTTACCCACATTCTGCCATATATTTCATGTTATAGCAGTCTTGTATGATGACCAGCACGTTGTTTGTTTTAAGAACACTCTCAGCAGATTTGACAAAATGCAAAGAAGGTACCAATGTGAGATTTCTAAAAATAGCTACAGCACTCGACCCAAGAATCTGAAGTGCCTTCCAAAATCTGAGAGGGACGAGGTGTGGAGCATGCTTTCAGAAAACTTAAAAGAGCAAAACACAGATCCGGAGACTACAGAACCTGAACCACCAAAAAAGAAAATCAACTTTCTGCTAGTGGCAGCTGACTCAGATGATGAAAATGAACATGCGTCGGTCTGCTCTGCTTTGGATCGTTATCAAGCAGAACCCATCATCAGCATGGACACATCTTGTGGAATGGTGGTTGAAGCATGAAGGGACATATGAATCTTTAGGGCATTTGGCATGTAAACATCTTGTGATGCTGGCTACAACAGTGCCATGCGAACGCCTGTTCTCATTTTCAGGTAATATTGTAAACAAGAAGTGGGCAACATTATCTCCTGCAAATGTAAACAAACTTGTTTGAGCGATTGGTTGAACAAGAAGTAGGACTGATTGGACTTGTAGGGTCTAAAGTTTTACACTGTTTTATTTTTGAATGCAGGTTTTTTTGGTACATAATTCTACATTTGTAAGTTAAATTTTCATGAGAAAGAGTTGCACTACAGTACTTGCAATGGGGGAATTGAAAAATACTATTTCTTTTGTTTTTTACAGTGCAAATATTAGTAATAAAAATAAATATAAAGTGAGCACTGTACACTTTGTATTCTGTGTTGTAATTAAAATCAATATATTTGAAAATGTAGAAAACATCCAAAAATATTTAAATAAATGGTATTCTATTATTGCTTAACAGTGCGATTAATCACAATTAATTTTTTTAATAGCTTGACAGCCCTAATTAAAATTCAAGTCCTTGCTCGACAGCATACAGATGCTGAAGCTTCTCGATGAAACGGTTAAGTTTTTTTTCAGTCGGGGCAAAATAGGCAAACCAATGTATTTTTTCCCCTAATCTCATATTTGGAAACTGCGGAGCTATTTTTCTTAAATGTTGAAAAAAATTTTTAAATTTCACCCGAGACAAGCACCTCACATGAAAAATGTCAGCCTGAACAGTTAAAGTTTGGAGAAGTTATAAGCAACTGAAATCATGGTATTATATAGGAAAGTGTTAGGCAATCAACTCCACAAGAATATTTTTCTTAAAATTATATGCCAGACACTGTGGCAAATACCCTATTGCAACCATGGGCAGCTCCCAAAGAATGAATACCACATCACCGAGCAGATTCCTATCAGGCTTATGTACTTCCATCCATTTGCTGTCTAAATGCATCATCAGGCTGCCATTTTTAGTGACTTTCTTTTACAAGAGCAATGCTTTGGGAGTCCAAATAGATTGATTATAACTGCTTGGGAGGCCCCAAACTAATGACTTCCACTATTATATCCAACACTGTCGGAAAGGGGGGAAAAGACAAGTTAAAAAAACTACCTTTATTTTTTTTTCCTTCTTCAGTTACATAATTTTAAACAGGGATTTCATTATTCTGACATTCAGAAAATGTTGACTTCATTAGTTTAGAAGGGAAAAAGCATACAAACGCAAAACATTGTTGGCTTAACCTGAACATACCTGCTTTAATTATTATTGACCAGTGTGTGTTGCCAGAAGGAAATATTCCTCGGCATTAAAACGGAGCACTTAAAAATATTGCTAAAAAGCAAAATGTCTGGATACTGGTCTTTGCAGCAAATAAACAGATTTTATATATTTTTTATATTTAAGTCCATAATTGGATTAATATACACATCTTGTGTGTAAGGAGTTCAAATTATATAAACACTGTACAGGCCAAACACCCCTTGAGAATTAAACTAAACTGTAGGATAAGAAATACAATACTGCATGTATTTACAAATATTATGGAGTGACAAATTTGGTCAAATACTGCAAAGACAGACAGGTTTTCACATTAGAATGGTCAAGTCAACCTACTTCTTCAGCTCAAATCAAAATAAAGAACATTATGTAACTGTCCATGAGTTTAAGACAATCAGTAATACAAACAGGTTGAGTGGAAACTGTTGACCCAGTTATACAGTATACACTTTTGTAGGCCAAGTTCAGGTTTTTAAAACAAAAATTTAACAAGATCATTAACAGCAACAGTGACAATGACCAGATTACACATTTTTGTGTTCATGTGAGCACATCATTCATCAAAACAATGCACTGCAGTTTTGGCAGTTAAGAAAAAATAAATTATAAAATACAACTAAAATCCCTGTAAATGCAATAATGAATTCAAAGGTGTGCACTTATCTATTTTAATACACATTTTGAATGTTACCACAAAACAGATTAAAAAATAAATAAGTATGCCAGAAGGCATATGTTGACAGAAAAAAAAATTACAAGTTAGCTCTTGGAGGCTTTTTAAAAAATTGTGAGAATTAATCTGAGTTTTGGTCAACAAGTCTGTCTAGCCACTTCCGTCCTTTTATTCCATCTCTCCAAGTACTTGCAGCTAAATATGACAAAAGCACACCTCTGTCATTATGGCTTTAAATGAAGCAGACTTGAAAAAATGGAATGGGCTGCCTTTTCTACAGAACAGCTGGTTTATAGATATTGCAGGCACTTCAAAGGACTGTGGGGGAAAGTACCTGATCCATCCTTTCCCTAATATCTTACATCAGTTGCAATATTACGCAGAAAGTTAAGAAGGTTCCAGAAAACTACAGCGAAGTTTTAGGTACTACAGTCTAGTACACAGAGAAGGCAGTATAAGTTCAACCCATTTCCATCGCCCCCCTTTTTTTTTTTTAATTAAATCAATGAATAAAATAATTTACCAACAAGATCTAACAGTTACATGGCACATCCAAATTTTCAGTTTAAGGAGGATGTTGCCATTCAGCAGTAGCCTTCATGGGAATTGTAGGCTTTAATTCCCATTCCACTTTAAGCAGATTCACATTTATTTCCTCTTAGTGTATTTTATAACTCTTAAATATCTTCTCTCTTTTGAAGGTATTTCATCTTCCTGTCTAATGTAACCAGAAGCACAACTTACATTATACAAACATTTGTATTTTTGTACAAGCATTGTTGCCATTTCTACTATACTGCAACTCCATTAGAGGCACAACAAAAGCACATTTTCAAACCCAGAGTCTACTGATGATATCTTTTTGTTCATTAGCAACTACAGCATAGACCATTGCCATCAGCAGAATCCATCTAGCTTCTTCCTCAGTATCTCCAGGTAGTGACTGTACCATATCATGGAGAGGATTTAATGCTAATACAATACAATTTGGGACTGCAGTACCATCAGGAATACTGAACAATCAATGCAGATGTCACAGACAATAAGAAATCTTAAGGTAAGACTTTTTATTATTTTTAAATGCTTGGGCAACTATATTTTTCTTCTTCATTATCCACTTGAAAAGACTGCTTTCAACATGCTGTTATAGAACTCATCAAAAACCAGATTTATGACATATCTGATCTTCAGCTAAGACACTGCTAATTGCTTTCTAGGACAGAAGAAATGCTTTTGAAGTTTAGTTTTGCTGAAGATAGAGCAGTGTTCATTTGTACCATTTCACTGGTCCATTTACTGATGGTCAAAGAAGCACTCATGTTTCATAAAACTTTAAAGCTTCCAGAAGAGATGGATGAAAAACAAAATACAAATGAAGGACAACCAAACCAAAGCACGGAGGCATGACATTTTTGTTTAAGATGGAGTCTTTGAAAATAATTTGTGGTCATTACAGAAATGATTTTTTTGTTTTAATCACAAGACAGCAGATGAACAAGAAAGTAATTCCCCATGTTCTGCCTGCTTCCAGAGTCATTTGTGGCGTTGAATAGTTTTCCTTTTCCTTCGCTTGAAAAAACAACAGCACCTGCAAGTGTGATAGGAAATACGACATTTAACAAAAAAATCAAAGCACAAAAATAAATCATATCTAATGCCATACTTGTTTAATTTAAAATATGCAGTTAAAACGCCATAAAGTTATAAACCACTGCAAGGTAAATACTAACCTCCATTGAGGGTGACTGATACATTACTGAAGCCAAAATTACAGCAGAATTATTTCTAACTCTTTTCACCCTTTCTTTGGAGACAGTCAAGTAAGTTACATAATAGACGAGAGAGTTACTAATAAAAGTGACTATTATAGTTTCAGGCCAAGACAGAACAGTCGTATTAGTTTCAGAGTTATAATAAAGCATTATGTATTGAGGATGAAAGGTGTATTTTTGGAAATAAAATTGTTTTGATCTCCTGTGTATTACTTTTCATTAAGTGCTAGTATGACAAACAGGAATGTAAATGTATTTTAAATATTTATATACTGAACCACTACACTAAAATTCACTAATATTGCTGTTGCTGCCCAACATAATTTTAAAGGCACCCTTTAAGCACTTAGAGCTTGGAAAAGGACTTTTTTTTTTTTAAATGTCTCAAAACAATGTTTAACAATAATTTTAAAATTCACGTTCTGATTCAGTGCTGTGAAGAAACATCATAAATGAAGGGGAGAGGGGTATGAGAAGAGCAAACAAATACAGATGAACAAAAAAAGTGACGGAAAATAAAAAGCTAAAAAAGGAGAGACCGAAGACGCAGAAGAAAGAAAAACAGAAGAAAGGAGATAAGTGTTTTTAAAAATCAAAGACTAAACAAGAGAAAAAATACTGGGAGAAGACAACAAAAAAGAGGACCGAAGGAACAGACAGACGGAAGAAACTACACTTGTGGCATTTCCTTGCTATGTTAACATAGGCCTTGGCTACACTTGCACGTTTTACTGCAATAAAGCCTTTAAGGGCTTGTCTTCACTACCCGCCTGGATCGGGACGCGACAATCGATCCCCGAATTGACGCGCGTACTCCACCAGCCCAGGTAGGAGTAAGCGCCATTGACGGGGGAGCCGCGGCTGTCGATTTGCCGCCGTCCTCACAGCGGGGTAAGTCGGATCGGATACGTCGAATTCAGCTACGCTATTCGCGTAGCTGAATTTGCGTATCTTAAATCGATCCCCCCCCCCCCCCCCCAGTGTAGACCTAGCCTAAGAGCGCTCTACCTTACTCCCCGTCCACACTGGCAAGGCACGTAGAGTGCTCTGACTCCCTGGCTGGAGCGCTCCTGGTACTCCACCTCCCCAAGAGGATTAACAGCTGTTGTGTACTGGGTGAGACGCTTCAGTGCCAGTGTAAACGAGAAGTAACGTTACAATGCTCTAACTGAGCTCCGGAAATGTCCCATAATCCCCTTAACTGAAGTGGCCTCTCTTGTCTTTGTTGTGAACTCGGGACGCGGAAGTGCCCTTTCAAAGCTCCGTTTCGGAGTGCCGGCTGCTTATCTGGTCTGAGAAAAAAACGAACAGCTAATGTTTGCTTTGAGTGAGAGAGAGAGAGGCGGGAGGGCTCTGTTTCGGAGTGCCAGCTGCTCCGAGAAAAAAACCAAACAGCTAATGTTTGCTTTGAGTGAGTGAGAGAGAGGCGGGGGAGGGAGGAGGGTCTGAACTTACAAGACAGCGTGCTGACACACACTCAGCACCCCAAAACACACTCTCTCTCCCCCCACACTCTCTGTCACACTCCACTCCACCACCCCCCATTTGAAAAGCACGTTGCAGCCACTTGAATGCTGGGATAGCTGCCCATAATGCACCGCTCCCAATGCAGCTGCAAGTGCTGCAAATGCGGCCACGCCAGTGCACTTTAAGCTCTCAGTGTGGTCAGACTAGAGCGCTTTCCCTAGTGCGCTCTCCAAAGGCTGGTTTAACTTAAAGCTCTCTACAGCTGCAAGTGTAGCCAAGCCCATAAAGGAATTTAGCCCTCTTTCTAAAACCCCAAGATAAAAGCTGCTTTGACTTCCTGGAGATCTGCTCTAAGGTTAAAATGAACAATGAAGAAAATATCCACACTATCTTTTTTATTTATTTCAGAAGTGAATGGGCAAACTTTATTTTAGAATATAGGATAGCTTGCCCAGGACAGGTTTGATGATTTGTTGGTAGTGCTCTGTACTACTGTGCTGCACACTAAGTAAGGATTGCTATCCATAGTGTCTCCTTCTCGAGGTGAGAAGTGCTGTGGAAGTGACATATTCTACAGCTACTGCACTTAAGAGGATTGGTGTGCTTTCAGTATCTCAGCAGTCCTTCAGCTCATCAAGCATCAGCATTAGTTATGTTCCAAAAGGAATCCTGCCTGCTTGGTTGAGATGTGGATTTTGAAAGGGAGAAAAAATAAGGGTCATTAGTGTTCCAAGAGAGATGAGGAATCCATCCATAGTGAGAGAAGAGTGGGAGAATCACTTTCTCAAAATATTATCCAAGGGCACTCTGTAGCTCAATTACGAATAGAACTAGGGGACAGACTCAACCAAAGCTGGTCAGTTACATGAATTTCAGTAGAAAAAAACATTAGTTATTGATAATGAGGAAACCCACAATTAGAAGACCAAGAAGAATCTATATAGATTAAAGAATTCTTTTCAAGATATAGGTACCAGCAATATAATGTTATTTACATAGTCCTTATGAAAAAACAGAACATGGCAGATCTTGAAGAATAACAAATAAATGCACCTAAAATCTGTTCATAAATCCTTAGATTTTTTGGTCATCCATGTGCGAATGGCCAAGCTATGACCACTACAGTTTGTGCTTAGGTTCTGAACCTGAAAGCACATCTGCAGAAATTGGTTCACTGCCAATTCCTCATTCACTGAATCCCTTTGCAAGCTTTCATTCACCATTCACTACTAGCTATCACACCTTTGGAGGCATGGCACAATCACTCATCAATGCACTGTTTGACAAAACACATGGAATAATACAAGACATTTAATCTTAGGGTTCTGGTGATATGCCACTTGGGCTCCTGCCTCAGTTTATGTTTCCAGCTCTCAGAAGGATTTAGCCTTGTATTATAGGTTCACTTAGGGCTTGTCTACACAAACATTTAGTTTGTGGCAAACTGGGGCGTGAATCTACCCCAGACTAGCCTGCCATGGCCTAACGGTCTATGTGGACCATGCTCTGATCTAGGGACGTTGGTTCTGTATGCGTCCTTCCCTATCAGGTTTCAGTCTTTCCTTAGTTGTGATCTATACGTTATGCATGTACTGCTTCACTAGTTCCTGCTCCTGACTATTGTTTGCTCCTTCCATGCCAACTACATGTGGACTTTGCACAACTGCCAATGCAACTGGCACTGGGCATGCAGAAAAATTCCATCCTTAACCAATCCAGACAGTGTCTCCCATCAACTCCATGAACCTCATGAGCTTTGAAGTATTACTATTAAAAAGATCTCTTCTAATGGATATTGATCTTAATGGATATTGATCTTAATTGTGATAAATGTGATCTAACAGGGTATCCCAATTAAGAGGATTTCACTATATAATGCTGAAGTCAAAAAGCTATTGGTAAGGGGAAATAAATCCTTGAATCTTAATATGTATTAATAATGTTTTTTGTTGGAGGAACATAAATATACATTCCAAATCATTAAACTGCCTTGGAAGCTCCGATACTACTAATATACATGAACATCTAAAGTGTTGGAACTCTCAAAGTCTCTAATTTTAACAAATGTCATTTAAATATATCTAAATTTATGTAAGAAAATGTAGACATCTATTTTAAAATCTCCCAACATAAAAGCTCTTATGGCAAGATTTAACATAGAGCTAAATTTATACCTTAATATACACCTTAACAGACCTAAACCCACCTTCACTCAATGACACTCCACCAAGAATTAGATCACGTTAGAACGGGCAACCCATATACCACAAGAGAACCTACTTCAATACAGGAAAAAACTCTCTGACTGTACACCCCTAATTGTCACCTATCACTCCATACTGGAACGTATACAGGTTATCACTAAACAGTTACAACCCATATTTTATGGGGACCAAATCCTGAAAGAAATCTTTCCTGAAACCTCTCTTCTGGCCTTCAAGCCTCCCTGCATCCTCCAGCTCCTCAGCAGAAGCAAGTTCCTCACAGACCAGTACACCAACTCAAAGCAACACCAGCCTCTCCCATAACACCAGATGCAAAGCAAAACCTGCAGACATATCTTCACTGATATGATGGTCAATACCACAACACACCTTTCAAGATCCATGGGTCCTACACACAAGCCTATCACAACATGTGGTGTACTTCATCCAGTGCACCAAATGCCTCAACAACTACATGGATTGAAAACAGACAGTCACTACACTCTCAAAAGAACTCACACAGAAAATAATAAACGACAAAAAAAAAAATTCATATCACCCGTAGTTGAACACTTTTCAAGTCCTCTGTCTTCACCCTCAATGGAAACTTGCACAAACACAGCAAAAGATAACTCTGCTAGACACCAAAAATCATGGATTGAATAAAGACACTGGATTTATGGCTCACTACAAAATCTATAACCCACTAACCCTTCTTTGTCCTACGACTGTAGAGCTGTTATCCACACACTTTACCTTGAATGGATTCTTGCAAAATGTGTTAACTCATCTCTTCCACCCTTAAATTTAGCTGTGACATTCTGAGTACCTCTCCCAGACCTGAAGAGCTCTGTGTAAGCTCGAAAGCTTGTCTCTTTCACCAACAGAAGTTAGTCCAATAAAAGATATTAACTCACCCACCTTTTGTCTCTAAATTTGTACAGACAGTTTATAACCCCTTGAAGAATACAATTTGTAACAAAAATCCTGCAGTGTTTAAATATGCTGTCACTAGAGGGCCTCACTATCAAACATACTATTGAATTGCTATAAAACAATTTTAATAGTGCACAAATTCTCTGTGCATTTAAGTGTTTGAAACACACAGCTACCACAACTTTAAGTATGCACACAAATATCTAAGGATGTTAAAAGTTACTATTATACTTAATAGGAAGGAAGGAATCCACAACCTGCAAGACACGTTCTCATGTACTAACAAATATTTTATGCATTTAAAAATGTTTTCTATATGACAAAAGTTGATCATGTTTTCTACACTTTTTGCTTGTGGGTGTAATAACTTTCGTCTGTTGCATAAACAGTGATTATCCTACCTAAGGCTAGGTCTACACTACGGGGGGGAGGGGGGGAGATGTCGACCTAAGATACGCAACTTCAGCTACGTGAATAGTGTCGCTGAAGTTGCGTATTTTAGGTCGACTTACCTGGCTGTGAGGACGGCGGCAAATCGACGCTGCCGTGCCGCCATCGACTCCGCTTCCGCCTCTTGCCGCGGTGGATTTCCGGAGTCGACGGCAGAGCGATCAGGGATCGATTTTATCGCGTCTTCACTAGACGCGATAAGTCGATCCCCAATAGATCGATTGCTACCCGCCGATCCGGCGGGTAGTGAAGAGGTGCCCTAAGGGAAAGCAACAGTTTAGGTTGTGAATCTAAAGAGGATTAACTATTACTGATTAACTCTGTGTGCGGACGTTCTTATTCCAGAATAAAAGTGCTTAATTCCAAATTAGCGTAATCCATTTTGGAATAAGAGTGTCCACAGATGGAGTTAACTATTCCTAATTAAACAGGATTAACTATTCCCTGTATAGACAAGCCTTTATTCTTTCCCCCTTTGTTTACTGCCACTATTTCATCTTCTCTGACCTCAGAGTTCCACCTCACTTTAGTCTAGTGTATCCAAAGTGTTTATAGTCAAGAAATTTATCTACCTTATTGCTACGATAATGTCACTGCGCTTCTCAAGTCTCTCATTGCTCAGTCTCCTTCCACTTCTCTCTCATGCCTATCTCCACCTTTAAAGTTTTTTGTTATTTTGCTCTTGCCTCTCACATAACCTTCACTCAGTTAATTCTACATTCTTTCTTGTTGCTTTTATCGCCTCCTTCCAAATCATGTTCTCGCTCATGCTGCTCCCTATACCTTGGACAACCTCCTACCTCCAGTGTACCAAGCAGCTTCACTCTCCTTCAATTTGCCTCTAAGATGCTGAAATATTAAACTTTCTCCTTTGGCTCTGACGCTACCACACTAGCCTCCACTCAGGTACTTCCCCACATACCACTCCTATTCTTATCCAGGATTTGATTATATTTTAATGAAGCCATCATAACAAATGATTTTCCCTGGTCTCCCTTTTTTAACATCACTCCAATTTCATTCATGTTTGATATTTGTATGCATTTTATCTGTTATTTAATATTCATATTACAATCATTCCCACTGACCCCATCAGGATTGGCACTTCACTGTGCTAGGCTCTGCACATACAAAGACCCTGTCCTGGAGGGCTTACAATTTCCAAAAATTAGTGGAACTGATCAACAACCGGAAGTTCCATTCCAGGAGAAAAAACGGTTACTAATCTTTTGTAACTGTTGTTCTTCAAAATGTGTTGCTCCTGTCTATTACATTGTAGGTGTGTGTGCTCGCCACATGCACTGGTGCCGGACGTTTTCCTCTCCAGTGGTATCTGTAGGGGACCGGCTCTGGCGTCCTCTGGAGTGGCGTGTGTATGCACCGCTATAAGGGGTGCTGCTGGCTCCCCCATTCCTTCTTGCTGGAACTCTGACAGAGGGGAAGGAGGGTGGGTCATGGAATGGAGATGAGCAACACATCTCGTAGAACAACAGTTACAAAATGTTAGTAACCTTTTTTTCTTCTTCAAGTGATTGCTCATGACCATTCCATTGTAGGTGACTTCCAAGCAGTACATATGGAGGCGGGTACAAGTTCATGGACGTGTCTATTGCAACACAGCTCTACCAAAACCGGTGTCATCTCTGGCTTGCTTGGTGATGGCGTAATGTGTCGTGTACGTGTACACCGAAGACCATGACACGGTCCTGAAGATGTCCTGGATAGGGACATGTGCTAGGAAAGCAGCCGAAAACACCTGTGTCCTTGTCGAATAAGCCTTCACTATCAGTGGAGGCACAGCCCCTACTATCTCGTAGCAAGTACAGATACAAGTGATGATCCAGGTCGAAATCCTCTGAGAGGACACAGGAAGGCCCTTCATCCTGTCAGCTACCGAAATAAAGAGCTGAGTCTATCTGTGGAAGAGCTTGGTGCGCTCCAAGTAGAAAGCCAGTGCACGCCTGACATCTAGAGTATGCAGATGCCTCTCCTCGTTGGTCGTATGAGGCTTTGGATAGAACACCGGGAGGAAAATATCCTGATTGACATGGAAGTGCGACACCACCTTTGGCAGGAAGGTCGGATGGGGCTGCAACTGAACTTTGTCCGTATAGAACACCGCGTACGAGCGCTCTGAAGTAAGGGCTCTAATCTCGGAGACTCGTCTCGCTGAGGTAATAGCTACAAGGAATGCAACCTTCCGTGACAGGTGGGAAAGGGAACAAGAAGCCATAGGCTCAAAGGGCGGTCCTGTGAGCCTGGAGAGGACTAGGCTGAGGTCCCATTGGGGGACCAGGTCTCGGACTGGTGGAAAGAGTCTTTCACGGCCTTTCAGGAAGTCATCTCATGCAAGAATACTGATCTATCCTGGACGCGAGGGTGGAAGGCTGATATGGCCACCAAGTGAACCTTGATCGAAGAGAAGGCAAGGCCCTAGTGCTTTACGTGAAGCAAGTAATCCAGAATGGACTGCAGAGACAATTGGGTTGGTGAGATACTCCGCTCTGACACCCAGCAGGATAAAATGCTTTGCCAGATAAGTTGCTCTGATGGAGGGCTTTCTGCTCTCCAAGAGAACCTGCTGTACCTGACTAGAACAGATTTGTTCCTCCGGATTCAGCCACGCAGCATCCAAGCTGAGGTGGAGAGAGGTTCGGTTCGGGTGCAGGAGCTGACCATGATCCTGTGTGAGTAGGCCATGGGTCTGGGAAGCGGCCATGGGGCTGCTACAGCTGGGTTCATGAACATGCCAAACCAATGCTGGTGAGGTCATGCTGGGGCAATCATAATGACCTGTGCTTTGTCCCTCTTGATTTTTAAGAGGACTTTGCTGATGAGTGGAATTGGTGGGAAAGCGTACATCTCCTGACCATGACAGGAGAAAGGCATCAGAAAGTGAGCCTTTGCTGAGGCCTTGCAGAGAGCAGAACTGATGACACTTTCTGTTCTGTCTGGTGGCGAACTGGTCCACTCAGGGAGCTCCCCACTTCTGGAAGAGTGAAGGGACCACTCATGGTGAGAGAAGAAGGACCTGCTGAGACAATCTGCCAGCGTGTTCCAGATGCCGGGGAGGTGCGAGGCTTACAGGTGGATTGTTTGCTGAATGCAGAAGTCCCACAGACGGAGAGCCTCCTGGCACAGAGCCGACAAATGAGCTCCCCCTGCCTGTTGACATAGAACATGGAGGCTGTGTTGTCTGTCATCACCTGACCGGACAGTTGGGGAAGGAACACTCCGTAAGCCAGACTGATGGGTCTGAGCTCCCTGACGTTTATATGTAATGCGAGCTCCTCTTGTGACCATAACCCCTGAGTCCACAGTGTACTGAGATCCACTTCCCAACCAAGCTCGGACCATCTGAAATCAGATAGACTGTGGGTCGCGGACTCGGGAACGGCACACCTTCCAACACCAGAATTGTGTCGGAGCACCACTGCAGGGAGGTAAGTACCCATGGCGGGATCATGAGGAGCTTGTCCAGGTGACACCTGGCCGGTGAGTAGACCGACGCCAGCCACATCTGGAGGGGACGCAGGCTGAGTCTCGCATGCCGGACAATGTACGTGCATGCTGCCATGTGCCCCCATAGTCTGAGACCGACCCAGGCAGTGGTGAGTGGATGGGCAGTGACGCTGGCAATCAGAGCTGACATTACCTTGAACCTGGCCTCTGCAGGAATGCTCTGTCTTGGGTAAAGTCGAGTACCGCTCCGATAAACTATATCCTTTGGACTGGGACCAAGGTTGATTTTTGTTCATTTATCAACAGGCCTAGAGCTTGAGAAGTGGCTGGCAACGTCTCGATGCTGCACTGGACCTGGACCCTGGAGCACACCTTGATGAGCCAGTTATTGACGTACAGGTAGATCTGGATACCCTGACATCTGACGTAGGCCACCACCACTGACATGCACTTCGTAAACACCCTTGTCGCCATTGTTAGGCCAAAAAGGAGCACTGCAAATTGGTAGTGGGAGGTCCCAACTATGAAACTTAGGAATCGTCTGTGTCCATGAAATATGGATATGTGAAAGTAAGTGTCTTTCATGTCGAGGGCAGAGTACCAGTCTCCCGGATCCAGGGAAGGAATGGAGGAGGCCAGGGAGACCATGCGGATCTTCAACTTCTTGAGATACTTGTTGAGGCTCCTTAGGTTGAGGATGAGGCGTAGACTCCCCCCGCTTAGCCTTTGTGAGAAAAACATAGCAGGATTAAAATCCTTTCCCCCTCAAGTGCAGAGGGACTTCGTCCACGGCTCCCACCCGCAGAAGGCCCTGCATCTAGTGAGTGAGCAGATGCTCATGAGAAGGGTCCCTGAAGAGGAATGGGGAGGGCGGGAGGGGGCAATAGAAATAAACTAGAGGGTATCCCCCCTGCTGCTGTGCTGAGGACCCACTAATCCGATGTTATAGAGGCCCAGGCAGAGAGGAAGGAAGACAAGCAGTTGGAAAAAAGCAGGGGTGCTGAAAGTACCTCTGCCGCTTCCCGGGGTGGTAGGCAGGTCTCAAAGGGGGCTTGACAGATCAACGAGTCTGGCCACCGTCTGGAGGGGAGGAGCTGCCCCATGCTGGTCTTTGCTTTCCTCCAGCCCTCTCCTTCCTTTTATGGGACACAGAAGAATGCCCTCTCCCGGCTTTTCTTTGCTTTTTAGCTGGTACCAGGGATTGGGATTGGTGCCGGTCAGAGGCTGGTGCCAGCGGTGCACTCTGTACCAATGCTGCAGTGTTTGGAGCGGAGTCCGATCTAGCCAGCTCTAAGGCTGGTGTGACGGCCGACTCCCTAAGGGAGCGCTCTAATTAGAATGTCCTGCTCCTTTCTGGTTCGCAGCTTGAAACTTTTACAAATGCGACACTCGTCACTCACGTGGGTCTCCCCCAAACACCTAGGACAGCGATAGGGATCACTGACTGACATAGGTTTTCTGCAGCAGTCACAAGGCTTGAAGCCCATGGATCAGGGCATGCCCCGTCCCTAGGCTAAGTCCCATAGGGGACTAACTATTTCTAACTTATGAACTAAGGGAAATAATAAACTATACAAACTTTATAAGAACTACACATCTCCCCCGATATAACGCTGTCCTCGGGAGCCAAAAAATCTTACTGCGTTATAGGTGAAACCGCGTTATATCGAACTTGCTTTGATCCACCGGAGCGCGCAGCCCCGCCCCCCCGGAACGCTGCTTTACCGCGTTATATCCGAATTCGTGTTATATCAGGTCGCGTTATATCGGGGTAGAGGTGTATATACAAGAGATTCACGACTAGGCACAGTTGAGAAGGAAAGAATGCCGAGGCAAGGAGACGTTCCAGCACCGTCACTGGCGGTAAGAAGTAACTGAGGGAGGGGGAGCTGGTGGTGTCCCTTATACCAGCGCATACACACGCCACTCCAGAGGGAGCCAGAGCTGGTCCTCTACGGATACCACTGAGGGAAAAACTTCCGGCACCGGTGCATGTGGCAAGCACACACACCACAATGGAATGGAAATGAGCGATCACTCCAAGAAGTTTATATTTCAACATTTTAATTTGACCTGAATCAGAACAAAAGTTAAAAAATTGAAATGTTCACAGAATAAGATGTTGCAAAAAAATCTGATTTCAAAATGTTGGAACATTTTGACCAACATGGAACACTGCCATTTGAGAATCAAAATACTCAGTTTGTGCTTAGTTTGACTTTGAACTGTATTTGCCTGAGCTGCTGCAGTGGTTCACAGGAGTTGTAGTTTGGGGTCCTCATGTCCCCAATCTTCCCTATAAACCAGACTCCCTGGCCAGAATACATCTTCTCTGATGGTGCCAGGGTGGTTCAACCAGAGGACAGACTGTGCTGCATCATGGGATATGTAACCTAGTTGAGGAGCCCAACCCACAATGGACAAAGGAGACATGCAGCATCTGAAACAAACTCCCATAAAGCACTGCAACAGCTTAAGCAGATGCAATTCAGTGTTGAACTGAGCTAAAATGAAATGTTTTGATTTGGTTCCACAAATCGAAGTATTTCCATTCAAGACAACCTGAGCCAAAACAAAATATTTTTATTGTCACTTTTGCCAAAATTTTATTTTCCCTGCAGAAAATTTTGATTTTGTGGAAACTATTTTCCACAGAAAAAACACTGACAAAATCCCTGACTAGCTCTTAAAATTTGATTGTGTATTCTTTAGGACAGGAACCTGGTCTTAAAGCTATAAAACATCATGCAAACTTATGGCACTATAAAATAATTAAATAGCCACATACATAATAGAAAAAAAGTAATTTAAAATTAGAGTATTTCATTTTTCAAAATTAGGGTGAGTGTAAATACTGCGCTGATTTTAAATATATGACCAACACAATCACATTAGTTTTGTGATATCGAAGTGTATATTTGTACATTTTTAATATATGTATATTTTGTGTGCGCACACACACATATATATTACATACACACACAGAAAGCACAGTAAAAATACTGTTGGGCTGGCAATTATAAAGTGTTCCTTTGCTAGCAATCGGATGCTTACAGGAAAACAAGCTACCAGATTCAGAAGGTTAACCCTGAAACAGAAGTGGTTTATCTACATCTGGCTAAACTATTCTTGTGTCCATAAATCACTGGCAGCTAGCTGTGAGAGCAATTTTTCTGCAATCTAAAAAAATCCCTGAAACCGAAAATAAATTCTGTCTTGGCAGTAAACTGAGAGACTAATGATATTTTGGGCAAATACTAAATTCATGCTCCTGGAATATGGGAAAATATTACAAATGAAAATTTCTGGAAAGCTTTAACTTTGTTCATATTTTCAGAGGGAGAAAAGACTAGGCAAAGGAACAAAAAGTAATTAGTTTCTTGACAAAATACCAAGTTTCCTTAAAAAAGTTACCTATAATGTCTGTCCTTAGTCCAGATATGAAAAATATAGTTCTACTTACATTTTACATTGCTGTTTGAACATTAAGTAATCATCACAACACCCTATGAACTAAGTTTTATTTTATTTTTGTAGTTGATTAAGATTCTTGCAATATATAGTTATAAAGCACTTAATACCTGAAAGGATCCCTAATGCATACACCTAGTATATTATTGCTTGAAGCAGCTTTTTTTGCCTTTAATTACTAAGAAAACATAAAACCAGTTCTAAAAGGATGGTGAAGCAGAAGGTGTGGTTTAGATTCCATTGGCAATAAAATACTTGTCCTCTCTGGGAAAGTGAGATTCCCATGCATCAAAAAGATTAATAGGAGTCAGATGTAAAGAGACAGGTTAAGATTCACTTGTTTAGCATATGAGATGCAACAGCAAAAAAAAATGAGGCCAAAACATTCAAAGATAGGCACCTAAATAAGTGATTTTTTTCAGAGATGCTGAAGATAAATGCTATATAAATCAAAGGAAGCAGCAGTTTCTGAGCATCTCTTAAAACTGCCTGGACTTCATTTTTTTAGGTGCCTGAATATGGATTTAATTGTCTATCTCTAAGCTTCTACATTTGAAAATTTTGGCCTTATTCTTCATCATTTTTCCAGACATGAGCACCTGGCAACAGCTTTAGTATAAGTCAAGCCAAATCTACAAATCATCTAGTATGTAGACTATTGAGGCAAGTAGCATTTTGTAAATTACATAATGAACGTTAAGTAGCTGCCCTGAAAATCTGTAACATCAGAAATAATCTGAAGTTAGCTATGGTCTTTAAAAGTGCTTTGGTGAAACAAGGTCATAGCAGTGATTAAATACTACTACAGACCATTAAGAATAATATTCTAAGGCAGATTTATTTGTACAGTGAGTCATTTCAGCAGATACCATCAACATATACTGATGGACTTTCAAAAGAGATTTTTCCACTGCAAGTATAATCCAAGAAATGTTTTCAGTTGAGATTTATTGTAAAGCTTTACAAGTGGCCTACTTCCCCGTAATATCTCCCATCTTGATAACACTATTTGAATGAATGTTTTGGGTAGTCCTAACATCAAAGAAGAAATACATGTGAGTATAAACTCTTTGGGGAAGGGACTACTGTATCTCCTTCTAAGAGATCCTAACTCAATGGGGCCCCAGTGCAACTGTGTCTGACCTCTGGGCACTACTGTAATACTTCCATTGTCACTAGTAATAATGTACCAACACCTTCATGCATGAGTGTCTCCATCTGATGACCAGCTGGACACACCGTTGTGAAATCATGTTCTCCAAAGCAATACAAAAATGTCAATTAAAACCCCATATTTATTTTCTAATAATCAAGGAAAATCTGTTTTATTCTTTATTACAAATTGCACTATTCAAATAGGTGTATTTAATTCCCACATACTATACAGTAACTCCTCATTTAATGTCGTCCCACTTAACGTTGTTTCACTATTACGTCCCTGCCCAATTAGGGAACATGCTCGTTTAAAGTTGTGCAATGCTCCCTTATAACGTCATTTGGCTGCCTGCTTGTAAGATTCTGTGGAAGAGCAGCGACTTTACAAGGGAGCATTGCACAAGTTCTGCTTCTCCGCCTCCTCCCCCTCCCTCCCAGTGCTTCCCCCACCACCAAACAGCTGTTTGGCGGGGTTTAGGACTTTCTGGGAGGGAGGGGCAGGCACGGGGAAGCGCTGCATCTCCACTCCTCCCTCCCAGAAAGTCTTAGGACTTTGGGGAGGAGGGGAGGGATGCGGCGTGCTCCGGAGAGGAGGTGGAGTGGGGGTGGGAAGTGGTGGGCCTGGAGTGGAGCGGGGACAGGAAGGAGGCGGGCCTGGAGCATTCCCGGCAAAGTCCGAGTCTGTTCTTCTCCGGGGAAGCTGCCGCTGCTGCTGTAAAGGTGCTTCCTAGCGTCCTTGCCTGGGGCGGGCTGTGCCTGTGTGGGGTAAGCCCGGGGCACTTCCCAACAGTACTGTACAGTATATAATGCCTTTTGTCTGCCCCAAAAAAATTTCCTTGGAACCTGACCCCCCGCATTTACATTAAATCTTATGGGAAAATTGGATTAGTTTAACATTGTTTCACTTAAAGTTTCATTTTTCAGGAACAGAACTACAACGTTAAGTAAGGAGTTACTGTACATCAACAAATACTTTTCCTTTTCACTGTGATTTATGTACCCTGCAGTTAAGTTTTTGTAATTAGTTAGCAAGTTGTCATTACTAATAATTTAGTAAGTACTATGTTTAAAAAAAATATGCAAAGTTCAAACATCTTCTAGTATTTAGTGCCAGTTCAGATAAATTAGTTATTTTCTAGATATTAAATTGTTACCCGAATATGAAAACATCTGAAAACATCAATGTTTTTCCACAAAAACAGCATAGCAAATAATATATAAAAAAACATTGATATTGTACTGTCCTCTTAAAAGTATTAGAGAAAATACACACAGACTACACCACTTGAAACAAACAAGAGTTGAAGCAGGCAAAACAGCTCCTTAACATGCTGGTATTTCTTCCTGCCTCGAAGACAGGCTGTCTAATGGTACTATGTACTTCAAATCCTTTTGCATAGGTTTTCCAATTGTAATTGCCATTTTAAGGCCTTTTTTTCCCCCATAAAGTTTTAAGCCACGCAATGAGAACAAAGCCAATGGAGCTATTTTTGCCTGCCTACACTTTGGAACTCACCACATGTTCAACACTTTCTGGCAGCTATGCACAAAAAAATAAAGGAAAAAAGAGAATCAGAACACCATACACCATGCAAAAGTCTACAATTCTCACGAGAGATGTATTCAGTATAGTGATTTTAAAAGACAGTAAAATTTCTTACCAAGCTGTTAGCTAGCATGTCAAAATCAAGTATGGATTTCACTACTGTAAAGCGAACAATTTGTGTTATTTTAACTTTAACTAATGGAGTCAACCTTAAGGATAACCGATATTCTAATATTTAATCATTTGAAGCCCACATAATTAAAGCTCAAAAATATTGAAGTATTTTGCCACTTCCTAGTACAAGTGTGCAAGGTTCTTTTAATAAGTAACTAGGTAAATGAAATGCTGATTAGCTCAGTACTGGGGATCAAAACACTGGCTTTTAAACTTTAATAGATAAGAACAATACATACTTTGTTTCATCCATTACTTCTACTTCTGTAGGGGCTGTGATAGGAGCATTCGAACGGCCTGCAGTTGGGTCATCTGTGTTCAATTCTCCATTTGTTGAGCTTACAACCTGCAATTAACAAAAGTATTTTAAGTCATGCAAGTGCACATGTAGGATTCTGAAAATGCATAACATACTGAAAAATCCAGATTAGCATTATTAATATATTACCATTTTAGATGCTATCATGACCATCATTCTATTTACTAACTTTGCTCCATGCACTCACTCTCCTGCTGCTACAAGAAAAGCAATCTACAAGACTGACTCCTTAAAAATGGCAGACCGAGGCTTTGTCTACACTAGCACTTTTGTCAGCAAAACTTTTGTTGGTCGGGGTGTGGTAAAAACAAAGGGTATGTCTACACTACAAAATTAGGTCGAATTTATAGAAGCCGGTTTTATAGAAATCGGTTGTATGCAGCCGATTGTGTGTGTCCCCACATAAAATGCTCTAAGTGCATGAAGTCGGCGGACCGCGTCCACAGTACCGAGGCTAGCGTCGACTTCCGGCGCATTGCACTATGGGTAGCTATCCCACAGTTCCCGCAGTCTCCGGCGCCCATTGGAATTATGGGTTGAGATCGCAATGCCCGAATGATGCAAAACAGTGCCGCGGGGGGTTCTGGGTACATTGCGTCAGGCCCCTCCCCCTCCGTCACAGCAACGGCAGACAATAGATTCGCGCCTTTTTACCTGGGTTACCTGTGCAGACAACATACCACGGCAAGCATGGAGCCCGCTCAGCTCAGCTCACCGTCACCATATGTCATCCGGGTGCCGGCAGACTTGGGGCTACATTGCTACATAGCAGCAACCCCTTGCCTTTTGGCAGTAAATAGTATATTATGACTGGTATCCGTCATCATCATACTGCCAAGCGCCCAGTATTTGCTGCCAAGCACCCAGAAAATGCCGAGGGCTATCAGTCATGCTGCACCGTCGTCTTAAGATGTAAAAAATAGATTTGTTCTGTATTCATTTCCTTCCCCCCTCCCTCCGTCAAATCAACGGCCTGCTAAACCCAGGCTTAGGAGTTCAATCTCTGGGGGGGAGGGGGCATTCTGTGTGACAGTTGTTTGTATTTCTCCCTGATGCACAGCCACCTTTCTTGATTTTAATTCCCTGTACCTGTACGCCATGTCGTCACTCGCCCCTCCCTCCCTCTCTCCTTCCCCTGGTCCTTCAGATACTAGTTTCGCGCCTTTTTTCAGACCAGACGCCATAGCTAGCACTGGGATCATGGAGCCCGCTCAGATCACCCCGGCAATTATGAGCACGATGAACACCACGCGCATTGTCCTGGAGTACATGCAGAGCCAGGACATGCCAAAGCAAAACCAGGACCAGCCGAGGAGGAGGTGATTGCAGCGCGGCGACGAGAGTGATGAGGAAATGGACATGGACCTAGACCTCTCACAAGGCACAGGCCCCAGCAATGTGGAAATCATGGTGTTCCTGGGGCAGGTTCATGCCGTGGAACGCCGATTCTGGGCCCGGGAAACAAGCACAGACTGGTGGGACCGCATCGTGCTGCAGGTGTGGGACGATTCCCAGTGGCTGCAAAACTTTCGCATGCGTAAGGGCACTTTCATGGAACTTTGTGACTTGCTTTCCCCTGCCCTGAAGCGCCAGAATACCAGGATGAGAGCAGCCCTCACAGTTGAGAAGCGAGTGGCGATAGCCCTGTGGAAGCTTGCAACGCCAGACAGCTACCGGTCAGTCGGGAATCAATTTGGAGTGGGCAAATCTACTGTGGGGGCTGCTGTGATCCAAGTTGCCAGGGCAATGAGAGACCTGGTGATATCAAGGGTAGTGACTCTGGGAAACGTGCAGGACATAGTGGATGGCTTTGCTGCAATGGGATTCCCAAACTGTGGTGGGGCGATAGATGGAACCCATATCCCTATCTTGGCACCGGAGCACCAAGCCACCGAGTACATAAACCGCAAGGGGTACTTCTCAATGCTGCTGCAAGCCCTGGTGGATCACAAGGGACGTTTCACCGACATCAACGTGGGCTGGCCGGGAAGGGTACATGATGCTCGCGTCTTCAGGCACTCTGTTCTGTTTCGAAAGCTGGAGGAAGGGACTTTCTTCCCGGACCAGAAAATAACCGTTGGGGATGTTGAAATGCCTATCGTGATCCTTGGGGACCCAGCCTACCCCTTAATGCCATGGCTCATGAAGCCGTACACAGGCAGCCTGGACAGGAGTCAGGACCTGTTCAACTACAGGCTGAGCAAGTGCCGAATGGTGGTGGAATGTGCATTTGGGTGTTTAAAAGTGCGCTGGCGCAGCTTACTGACTCGCTCAGACCTTAGCAAAAAGAATATCCCCATTGTTATTGCTGCTTGCTGTGCGTTCCACAATATCTGTGAGAGTAAGGGGGAGACATTTATGGCGGGGTGGGAGGTAGAGGCAAATCGCCTGGCCGCTGATTACGCGCAGTCAGACACCAGGTCGGTTAGAGCAGCACAGCAGGGCGCGGTGCGCATCAGAGAAGCTTTGAAAACTAGTTTTGTGACTGGCCAGGCTACGGTGTGAAACTTCTGTTTGTTTCTCCTTGATGAAATCTCCGCCCCCCCACCCACCCGGTTAACTCTACTTCCCTGTAAACCAACCACCCCACCCTCCCCTACCCTCCCCCCTTCAAGCACCACTTGCAGAGGCAATAAAGTCATTGTTACTTCACATTCATGCATTCTTTATTAATTCATCACACAACTAGGGGGATAATTGCAAAGGTAGCCCGGGATGGGTGGGGGAGGAGGGAAGGAAAAGGACACATTGCAGTTTAAAACTTTAAAACTTATTGCTCGGGAAATCATCTAGGGTGGAGTGACTGGGTGGCCGGAGGCCCCCCCACCGTGTTCTTGGGCGTCTGGGTGAGGAGGCAATGGGACTTGGGGAGGAGGGCTGTTGGTTACACAGGGGCTGTAGCGGCGGTCTCTGCTCCTGCTGCCTTTCCTGCAGCTCAACCATACGCTGGAGCATACCAGTTTGATGCTCCAGCAGCCGGAGCATCGACTCTTGCCTTCTGTCTGCAAGCTGACGCCACCTCTCTTCAGCCCGCGATTCAGCACGCAACTTCTCCTCTTCAGCCCGCGATTCAGCACGCCACCTCTCCTCTCGCTCATATTGGGCTTTTCTAAAATCAGTAATTGACTGCCTCCATGCATTCTGCTGTGCTCTGTCAGCGTGGGAGGCAGTCTGTAGTTCAGTAAACATTTCATCACGCATCCTTCGCTTCCGCTTTCGAATATTCACTAGCCTCTGTGAAGGAGAAACATTTGCAGCTGGTGGAGGAGAAGGGAGAGGTGGTTAAAAAAAGATACATTTTAGAGAACAATGGGTACACTCTTTCACGTTAGATTTTGCTGTTCACATCACACAGCACATGTGCTTTCGTTACAAGGTCGCATTTTCCCTCTTATATTGAGAGCCTGCAGGTTTGGTGTGAGAGATCACTCACGCAGTGCCAGGCCACAGATTTCAGGTTGCAGGCAGCCATGGTAAGACACAGTCTTTTGGCTTTTTTAACATTGTTAACATGTGGGGATGGTTTAAAACAGTACTGCTCTCATTAACCATACCAAGCACCCGTTGGGTTGGCCATTTAAAATGGGTTTGCAATGTAAAAGGAGGGGCTGCGGTTTCAGGGTTAACATGCAGCACAAACCCAACTAACTCCCCTCCCCCACACACCCAATTCTCTGGGATGGTCACTTCACCCCTCCCCCCCCACCGCGTGGTTAACAGCGGGGAATATTTCTGTTCAGCAGAGCAGGAAGGGGCACCTCTGAATGTCCCCTTAATAAAATCGCCCCATTTCAACCAGGTGACCGTGAATGATATCACTCTCCTGAGGATAACAAAGAGCGATAAGGAATGGATGTTATCTGCATGCCAGCAAACACCGGGACCATACGCTGCCATGCTTTGTTATGCAATGATTCCAGAATACGTGCTACTGGCCTGGCGTGGTAAAGTGTCCTACCATGGCGGACGGGATAAGGCAGCCCTCCCCAGAAACCTTTTGCAAAGGCTTTGGGAGTACATGAAGGAGAGCTTTCTGGAGATGTCCCTGGAGGATTTCCGCTCCATCCCCATACACGTTAACAGACTTTTCCAGTAGCTGTACTGGCCGCGATTGCCAGGGCAAATTAATCATTAATCATTAAACACGCTTGCTTTTAAACCATGTGTAATATTTACAAAGGTACACTCACCAGAGGTCCCCTGTGTGCCCACAGGGTCTTGGGTGAGTTCGGGGGTTACTGGTTCCAGGTCCAGGGTGATAAACATATCCTGGCTGTTGGGGAAACCGGTTTCTCCGCTTCCTTGCTGCTGTGAGCTATCTATATTATCTCCATCCTCATCTTCCTCGTCCCCCGAACCCGCTTCCCTGTGTGTTTCTCCAGTGAGGGACTCATAGCACACGGTTGGGGTAGTGGTGGCTGCACCCCCTAGAATGGCATGCAGCTCCGCGTAGAAGCGGCATGTTTGCGGCTCAGCCCCGGACCTTCCGTTTGCTTCTCTGGCTTTGTGGTAGGCTTGCCTTAGCTCCTTAATTTTCACGCGGCACTGCTGTGCGTCCCTGTTATGGCCTCTGTCCTTCATGGCCTTGGAGACCTTTTCTAATATTTTGCCATTTCGTTTACTGCTTCGGAGTTCGGCCAGCACAGATTCATCTCCCCATATGGCGAGCAGATCCCGTACCTCCCGTTCGGTCCAGGCTGGAGCTCTTTTGCGATCCTGGGACTCCATCACGGTTACCTGTGCTGATGAGCTCTGCGTGGTCACCTGTGCTCTCCACGCTGAGCAAACAGGAAATGAAATTCAAACGTTCGCGGGGCTTTTCCTGTCTACCTGGCCAGTGCATCTGAGTTGAGAGTGCTGTCCAGAGCGGTCACAATGAAGCACTGTGGGATAGCTCCCGGAGGCCAATAACGTCGAATTCCGTCCACACTAACCCAATTCCGACCCCCTAAGGCCGATTTTATCGCTAATCCCCTCGTCGGAGGTGGTGTAAAGAAACCGGTTTAAAGGGCCCTTTAAGTCGAAAGAAAGGGCTTCGTCGTGTGAACGTGTCCAGGCTAAATTCGAATTAACGCGGCTAAAGTCGACCTAAACTCGTAGTGTAGACCAGGCCAAACCCTTGACCAACATAAGTTTCACCGACAAAAGCACTATTGTGGATAGCACTATGTCAGCGGGAGAGTGGTAAAGTCTGTAGTGTAGACATAGCCTAAGTGCAGCACCACAGTATTTAGGACTGATAGCCCCAGATCTCAGCTTTCTTTGATACAATCACTAAGACAAAGCAAGAACATGACGATATTAAGGAAGAAACTGTTCTGGCCATTTGGCAAGAGCAGCAGGTGAGAAAATAGGGAGCCAAGGCTCTGTTGATTTCCCACTACCTAGCAGTATATTTAGAAGCTGTAGAGGAGGCAGCCAGGGCATCTGCCAATCTTCATATGACTTCAGAAGCTTCCTGGAATGTCACCTTCACTATTGGCCAGCTGATCTCCAGGACTCCAGGTCAGAGAAGGCAAGATTGCACTGGCAATACTGTGGCTGTCCCCTCCTGATTAGTGGTCACTGTTGTTACAAAGCTTGCAGGCCTCTCTAATGGTTCCTGGTTGACCCAAGAGCAGGCACTTTGCAGGAGTCAAGCCTGTTTTCTGCCTGATGTATGATACTGCCTGATACCAAGAGACTCAGTGCAGTCCTACCCTAGCTCTGCCGTCTACAGGGTCTCTCTGAGTTGCTTAGCCGCCCCCCACCCTTGTCCCAGATGGAACCAGATGGGTCATTCTGCAAAAAGCACTCACCGGGGTGGAAAGACTGTTGGCTGCAAGGCCCAAAGTGTTTGCTCTAAGTTCCCCTGGAGCATTAACTGCCATCCATTAAATAGGTATGCTCTTACCTTCTACACCCATCTTCTCCCAAACTCCTTCCCAACTTCCCAGACCATCCTGGCTTTCAGGATCCCTGGCTTGGTTTTTAGCCAACTATCATCTACAACTATTATCACTTCCCTAGCGACCAACAGGGCAAATGAGGCCATTCCAGAGCCTTCTCCCTGATTTTATTTTGGGCAGTTTGCCAGGCAGTTGGCTGACTGAGGGTAGATGAAGACAGAGTGCACATCAGATCAGGGGACCCCACCCTGTAAGGCAAAGGGCAGGTCTACTAGCCGAGGGCAGAAAAGCTGTATCTGCATGATGATACAATTCCAGTTGGGATAATATGGTGGAGGAGCCTGTAGGACACAGAGGTGAAACTTAGCATGCAGTCAGTGCCCAGAACAGCAGGTAGGATGAAACTAGATGGGACAGATAGGGATCACCAGCCAAGTCAATATTATGGTTCGGGAATAGGAAGATGGCCCAAGAGCTTATACTTCAGAAGATTCTTAACCTCTTGTGATTAAGGGTTATATAGGGAGACAAGCCAGGTGGAAAATCACCCCTGTTGTGCCATTTACTGGATTACTCTCACAAGTTGTATTACTGTAGCTACTGTGGAATTATCGGCAGAGCTGGTAGCACTACTTGCTAAGGTGGCCCCACGCTTCCTACTATAAAACCCTGTTTTTAATTGCTTATAACTTTGCCAATCTTTAACCATCTGGGTTGAAATTTTCTATGCAAGGTGTCTGCTTAAGGCTGATTTTTTAAAAATGTTTCAGCTAAAATGGGTCAACCATTTCCAAGAATGAGATTAGGGGAAAAAATACATTGGTTTTGCCAATGTTAAAAAAAAAAAAAAGACCTTTTCTTTGAGAAACTCTAGCACGCCCATGTTTTGGAACAGGGATCTGAAATTTCCCCAGGCAACGATCTTTGTGGATGAGATGTATATTTTGCATCCTCATAAAAATCCATTCAATTTTGGACAAGCTACAAGCCCCGAAAAATCTCAGATGCATGTGCTCAGCAGAGCCTTGCTACAATATAGCTAAATTATGAAAAGATTCCATCTGCTCTGAGCATGCTCTGGTCCAGGGTTGCAGGGGATGAGAAGGACTTTCCTTGCAATGGCTGCTCCCAGGTGCTGCAGGCTAGGGTGAGGCCAGGCATGGCAAGTGAGAATAGGGAGACTCTCTCCTGTATACTCAATGTTTGCTCCGCTGCACCCAGGAAGCACTGAGAAGGAAGTCACCTGACTTGAATGCAGAAAGACCAAGAGCCTGATATGGGAAGAGGGTGGAACAGATTGGGACATGGAGCCTGGGGGCAAGATGGAGGGTATAGGCTGGGTCTGGAGTCTGGCTGAAAGGGAGAGAAACCGGGACTGGGTAAAATGGAGATAATACTTCCCTACCTCACAAGGGTGTTGTGAAGGTAAATACATTTCACACACAATATTGAGGAGGGCCAGTAGACATACTGTGAGACAGCAAGACAAATCAAACGAGTAGCTGGGATGGGGGGACTAAAATTGGTTGAGGACCACTACTAAGGAGACTAAGAGCCAGCTGGGGGTAAACAGGGTGGGATGACTGAAAGCTTGTAGGGGAAGACTGAGTGGATGATGAAATGGTGGGGGGACTTGTACTAGCTAGGCAAGGAGACATGGGGATAAGGAGCCTGGGGAACCATCACTAATATAAGAAGGGCATATGGTAGCAGCACATTTCTACATTTCAGGTAATCAGCGGAACTGAATAATGTATGGCCAGTTCTTCAAATACATAAATGGGCAGTACATTCTGGCTATGGGTGAGCAGGCACTCTCACATTCCAACTTTCACGCTGTGGCCTTTCCCTTTTCTCTTGCAGAAAACCTTAGACCCCAACTCTGTAGCTCTATCAGCTTTAGAAATAGGAAGGATTTAGCTAGGAATCGTCGCTCCACATGGGACAAAAGGTTCCTCATCACTTGGGAATCCTACAGGCCCATGCGCTCATCTTGTCATCCTCTAGACCAATGGTTTTTGATATTTTCTACACTCTGACTTCATACTACAAGAAAAAAGAATTGCAGAACCTCCTTCCCATATGGCCATAAAGAATGAAAGGTAGGCGTGACAACCAAGGTTGACAACTCATTCTGAAGAACCCTTAATGCTGATGGAGCTCCTACTAACATATCTATCCCTTCTACCCTGGAACCAACATATCAGTTGTCACTGCCAGGTACTTGAAAGCAGTTGTCTGGGTGGCTGGCAAGTAGTACTCAGTTTGCTTCCAGTTGTACATCCAACTCTTCAGTAGACTATGCACTCACATCTTTAGCCTTCCTTCCTAGTATTTTCCTGGAGTGGGATTCAGCTGACTTGTGATTTGGTCACCTGGGGAAGATGATAGGGTTATGTATGGGGATTAGCTCATGCCACTCTTTGACAACATGTAATAGAAACACATATGGCTTGCATGTCATCAACCAACTTCGGGGAAATTATGTGATTTCAGAAACTGATGTAGACTTGTTGGATAACAATGCAGTGTAAGAATTTTACCAAATGTTCCTAAGGCCAGCCAGATTTAGTCTGAACTCTACTGCATGAGCACCCACATAGCTCTTGCACCTTTCCCTACAGACTACAGATATGGAAAGACAGCAATCAAAGCAAGAACATGAACAAATCTGAAGAATTAATTACTTAAAAATTTTACTCCTGGGGGAATTCTACGCCAAAAAAAATAAAAATTCTGCGCACAATATTTTAAAATTTTGCAAAATTCTGCATATTTTATTTGTCAAAGTAACACAATATAATCACAACAGTTTTAATTATTTTTGGTCATTTATTTCAAAATACCTGTCAGCAAGTATGTCTGTAACAATACAGACAACAAAAAAGATTCAGGAAATGTTTTTTGACAAATAGATTCCTTACTAGGCATATTAATACAGAACTCTGAGTAACAATTCATTTAAGCTACAATACAGAACCATATTTCCCGCACCCCTCAGAAGCAGTGCAAAGGGTTGGGGGATTCAGGGGTAATGGAGAAGCTGATGGAGAGGGAAGTAAATTGCTGGGAAGGAGCCTGGGTGTGAACTTGGAGGGTTGTTGGCTATGGGTGGGAAAAGTATGGAACAGGTTTTTTGGGGGGGGCGGGAAGGAATTATTAGGGAGCTTCCCCCATGAAGACCCTAGCTGACCCCTAGCCTCTCCCATTCAGTCAGGCACATCTGCCCCCGTCCCCATGTGGCCCTGCACCCCTTCCCCCTGTCCCTATGTGACTCTGTGTACTTGAAGTCCCTATGTGACTATGTCCCTATGTGACCCCCTCTGCCACCCCCATGTGTCTCTGTGTCCCCACCCAGCCACTCCCGTCCCTATAATCCTTCCCCCTGTCCCCATGTGTCTGTGCCACCACTCATCCACCCCGTCCCGATGTTTCCCTGTAATTCCTCTCCATGTGTCTCTGTGCCCCCCTCAGCCCCTATGTAGCTCTGCACCTCCTCCCCCATCACCATGTGGCCTCCGCCCCCCCCCCCAGGGCCCTGTGACTCCACTCCCAATTCAGCCCCTGCCCCAGTCTGTCCTCCTCCATTAGCCCTTATGAGCCCCTGTCTGACACCAGCACCCCACGCTGTCTGTCTCCCCATAGCCTGTCTCCTGAGCTGGGCCTGACAGGCGCTGCGAAGAAGGCAGGCTCTTTCTCTTCCCTAGATGGTTGGGAGCTGCTGCTGTGTTCTATCGGCACAGCACTCTCTGGTGGGCAAACGGTGGAATTGCAGCAACAATTTGGCAGCTTTTTTCGGTGCAAAACATTAAAAATATGCGTGACTCATTAATTATGCACACACGCAGTAGTGCAGAATCCCCCCGGAGTACTATTTCCACAGTACCTATTGCCATGGCATATGGGCTCCTGACAACAAACATCCCATGTAGATGACTAGAGGGTGAAGGAGAATATTACGACTTTTCCTCAGTAGGGCAATTCCTGTACTTTTTCATTCAGTTTTTCCTCATTCACTCATCAATATCTTATACGGAAATGTTGTAATTCGTTAGCTTTAACTGTATACTGTGTTGGCCAAGAATGTAGCTGTCTCAGAAGTGGGGTACAATTTTGAAAAAGGGAGATTTTGGTCTCACTTAGTCAAATGACTTTCTCCAAAGAAAGCTATCAGTCTAGAATCTGGGCTGCTGTTCCTCATCACCTTGTTATGGTTTGCTCCACTCCTACTTAGTTGCCTAACAGACCACTCTCCTACAAGCAGCCTCTGAGCCTCAGTCAAAGCTTCTTGAGCTTGGAACACTAACTCAAAAACCTGAGAACTCTGAAATTAGCCACTGTATAAAACTTCAGGTATATGATAGGAAGAGATAGTAGTAATACTTGAAGTTGTTTAACATTTTTCATTATAACTAGTTGCTTACAACTTTGTCAAATTTTTAACCATTTGGGACAAAAATTCCCATGCCTGGGAATATAAGGCTTTTTTTTTTTTTTTTTTTTTTTTTTTTTAAAGTTTAAGCAAAAGTGGTTCAGCCATTTACAAGAATGAGGTTATTTTCCCAATGTAAAAACAAACAAACAAACAAACCAAAAAAAATAAAAACCTTACAACCATATAATTGAGACACTCTAGCACCTCCATACTTAGTAGCAGGAATTTGAAATTTGGCAAGGGAGCCACTTGTTGTCTTTGTGAAAATCCACCCACATTCGGTTTAATAAGCCTCTGAAAACTAAAGTTTTCACAGACTCAGTACAGGACTGTTAGAGTTTGGCAGAAAAATTCTCCTAAGATTCCATCTGCAATGTGGAGCAGAGGGAAACCTTCCCATAGTTGGGACTCTCCTTCCAGATGATGTTGGGGTATCCTCTCGCACTGAGGTTACCTCTCCGGGGGAGGGAACTCCAGTCATTAGGAAAAGGCAGGTGTTAGTAATGGGAGATTCGATCATTAGAAACATAGATAGCTGGGTTCGTGATGACCAGGAGAACCGTATGGTGACCAACCTGCCTGCCTGGTGCGAAGGTTGCGGATCTCTCGAGGCATCTAGATAGACTTATGTGTAGCGCTGGGGCGGAGCCGGTGGTCGTGGTATATGTAGGTACCAATGACATAGGGAAGGGTAGGAGAGACGTCCTGGAGGCCAAATTTAGGCTGCTAGGAAAGAGACTGAAATCCAGGACCTTTATGGTGGCATTCTCAGAAATGCTCCCAGTTCCACACGCAGGGCCAGGTAGGCAGGCAGAGCTTCAGAGTCTCAATGCATGGATGAGACGATGGTGTAGGGAGAAGGGGTTTAGATTTATTAGGAACTGGGGAAACTTTTGGGATGGGGGAGCCTATACAGGAAGAATGGGCTCCACCTAAACCAAAGTGGATCCAGACTGCTGGCACTAAACATTAAAAAGGTTGCAGAGCAGTTTTTAAACTAAGAGATGGGGAAAGCCGATTGCTGCAGAGGAGCACGTGGATCAGACAGAGACTTCTCTTAGAGGAGAGTCTATTGATAGAGATTCTCTAGGTTTTAGTCAGGAGCAGAGGATGGAGGAGGATAATGTAAGGGCCAGATCAGACGAGAAACATTCACATAAAAAAGAATCTGACATCAGAAAAGGGCAGACAAATAAACAGTGACAAGTTTTTAAAGTACTTGTACACAAATGCTAGAAGTCTAAATAATAAGATGAGTGAACTAGAGTGCCTTGTGCTAAAGGAGGATATTGATATAATTGGCATCACAGAAACCTGGTGGAGTGAGGACAATCAATGGGACACAATAATTCCGGGGTACAAAATATAGCGGAAGGACAGAACAGGTTGTGTGTGTGGTGGGGGGGGAAGCAATGGCACTATTTGTGAAAGATAATGTAGAATCAAATGAAGTAAAAATCTTAAATTAATCCACATGTTCCATAGAATCTCTACGGGTAGTAATTCCATGCTCTAATAGGAATATAACAGTAGGGATCTATTATCGACCACCTGACCAGGACAGGTGAAATGCTAAGGGAGATTAGAGAGGCTATCAAAATAAAGAACTCAATAATAGTGGGGGATTTCTATTATCCCCATATTAACTGGGTACACGTCACCTCAGGACGAATTGCAGAGACAAAATTTCTCGATACTTTAAATGACTGCTTCTTGGAGCAGCTGGTACAGAAACCCACAAGGGGAGAGGCAATTCTCGATTTAGTCCTGAGTGAAGTTTAGGATCTGGCCCAAGAGGTAACTATAACAGGACCGCTTGGAAATAGTGACCATAATATAATAACATTTAATATTCCTGTGGTGGGAAGAACACCTCAGCAGCCCAACACTAGGGCATTTAATTTCAGAAAGGGGAACTATGCGAAAATGAGGTTAGTTAAACAGAAATTAAAATGAGGTTAGTTAAACAGTGACTAGAGTGAAATCCCTGCAAGCTGCATGGACACTTTTCAAAGACACCACAATAGAGGCCCAACTTAAATGTATACCACAAATTAAAAAAACAAACACAGTAAAAGAACTAAAAAAGAGCCACCGTGGCTTAACAACCACGTAAAAGAAGCAGTGAGAGATAAAAAGGCATCTTTTAAAAAGTGGAAGTCAAATCCTAGTGAGGTAAATAGAAAGGAGCATAAACACTGCCAAATTAAGTGTAAAAATGTAATAAGAAGAGTCAAAAAGGAGTTTGAAGAACAGCTAGCCAAAAACTCAAAAGGTAATAACAATTATTTTGTAAAGTACATCAGAAGCAGGAAGCCTGCTAAACAACCAGTGGGGCCCCTGGACGATCGAGATACAAAAGGAGCACTTAACGACGATACAGTCATTGCGGAGAAACTACATGAATTCTTTGCTTCAGTCTTCACGGCTGAGGATGTTAGGGAGATTCCCAAACCTGAGCCGTCCTTTGTAGGTGACAAATCTGAGGAATTGTCACAGATTGAAGTGTCATTAGAGGAGGTTTTGGAATTAAGTCATAAACTTAACAGTAACAAGTCACCGGGACCAGATGGCATTCACCCAAGAGTTCTGAAAGAACTCAAATGTGAAATTGCAGCACTATTAACTATGGTTTGTAACCTGTCCTTTAAATCAGCTTCTGTACCCAGTGATTGGAAGATAGCTAATATAACGCCAATACTTAAAAAGGGCTTTAGAGGTGATCCCGGCAATTCCAGACTGATACGTCTAACGCAGGGGTTCTCAAACTGGGGGTCAGGACCCCTCAGGGGGTCACGAGGTTATTACATGGGGGGTCGCAAGCTGTCAGTCTCCACCCCAAACCCCGCTTTGCCTCCAGCATTTATAATGGTGTTAAATATATTAAAAAGTGTTTTTAATTTATGGGGCGGGGGTCGCACTCAGAGGTTTGCTATGTGAAAGGGGTCACCAGCACAAAAGTTTGAGAACCACTGGTCTAACATCAGTACCGGGCAAATTTGTTAAAACAATAATAAAGAATAAAATTGTCAGACACATAGAAGAACATAAATTGTTGGGCAAAAGTCAACATGGTTTCTGCAAAGGGAAATCATGTCTTACTAATCTATTAGAGTTCTTTGAAGGAGTCAACAAACATGTGGACAAGGGGGTCCAGTGGACATAGTGTACTTAGATTTCCAGAAAGCCTTTGACAAGGTCCCTCACCAAAGGCTCTTACGTAAATTAAGTTCTCATGGGATAAGAGGGAAGATCCTTTCATGGATTGAGAACTGGTTAAAAGACAGGAAACAAAGGGTAGGAATAAATGGTCAGTTTTCAGAATGGAGAGATAAATAGATCTGTACTGGGACCAGTGCTGTTCAACATGTTCACAAATGATCTGGAAAAAGGGGTAAACAGTGAAGTGGCAAAGTTTGCAGATGATACAAAATTACTCAAGATAGTTAAGTCCAAAGCAGACTGTGAAGAGTTACAGAGTACTGTATTAGACAACAAAATGGCAGATGAAATTCAATGTTAATAAATGCAAAGTAATGCACATTGGAAAACATAATCCCAGCTATACGTACAAAACGATGGGGTCTAAATTAACTGTTACCACTCAGAAAAAGAGACCTTGGAGCCTTTGTGGCTAGTTCTCTCAAAACAACAGCAGTCAAAAAAAGCTAACAATGTTAGGAACCATTGGGAAAGGGATAGATAATAAGACAGAAAATATCCTAATGCCACTATATAAATTCAGGGTATGACCACACCTGGAATACTGCACACAGTTCTGGTCACCCCATCTCAGAAAAGATATTAGAAATGGAAAAGGTACAGAGAAGGGCAACAAAATAGGTATATAGAACAGCTTCCATATGAGGAGAGTTTAAAAGACGGGGACTATTCAGTTTGGGAAAAAAAGATTACTAAGGGGGGGGATATTATATAGGTCTACAAAATCATGGTGTGGAGAAAGTGAAGTGTTATTTACCCCCTTCACATAACACAAGAACCAGGGGGCCACACAATGAAAGTAATAACAAACAAAAAGAACTACTTCACACAAGCACAGTCAACCTGTGAAACTCATTGCCAGGAGATGATGTGAAGGCCAAAACTACAACTGGATTCAAAAAAAGAATTAAATAAGTTCATGAAGGACAGGTTCATCAATTGCTATTAGTCAAGATGGTCAGGGATGCAACTCCATGCGCTGGGTGTTTGTAGGCCTCTAACTGCCAGATGCTGGGACAACAGGGGATGGATCACTTGATTATTGCCTATTCTGTTCATTCCCTTTAAAGCATCAGGCACTAGCCACTGTCGGGAGACAGGATACTGGGTTAGATGGACCATTGGTATGACGCAGTATGGCCATTCTTATGTTCTTGCATGTAATGAAATTCCAGCAGTAAGAAGCAGGTCTTTTGGCTAACTGGACACAATAGTGAATGATGAACAAAAAAATCATGAACAGCTTAATAAGATCTTTACAAGTGCATAAAGTGTTAGTAATCCAAGAAGAAAAGGAAACAATCAATCAGCTATTCAGCTGACATTTTCAGGAACTGACACAAACTTTTATGAAGCAAGGACGCAGGAGGTTAACTAATGAACTGAAACAACGTACAGTAGGTTGCTTTCCAGTAATGAAGTTATAAAAACTAAGAAAACAGACGGTCACGGATTCAGCCTTTTTCACATATACTAGTGGAGGAATGACTGGATTATTTCAGAGAAGCGAAGGATTTTTCCTTCATAGATCAAATTACTAGCTGCCTTTAATGTGAAGTGAAGCTATAAAGTAAGACTAAACAACAAAAATATATTAATTTCCCTAGCTGACATGTCCAAAAGGTTTTTGAGTTCTTTAAAAAATACAAAACCATAATCATAATTAATGGGTCGACTTGCCCAAACCCTTTAGTAACATCTAACATTTTTGTTTTCAAACTCCCTGTTTCCTACATGGAAATTACATATAAAAAGGTGACTTTACAATAGTATTTGGAGTGTACACATATGCACTCATGTTATATATACACCTATATAAAAACTTTATTGAAGCACACCGCTTAGGATCAATGAATGTTCAGTGTTACTTGAAATTAATGTGATAGCAGTGGGACGTAACACACAGTAATCAATCAGGAATCTCAAAAGAACAGAGAAGTTTCTTACTGCGCTTAGCACTCTTATGTGAACTAAAATGAAGATTTTCTGCAGACAAAATATAGCAACCTACATTTAAACTGATGATTCAACACATAGCTGATTTCAGTATCAACGCTGACTCAATTTACTTTCCTGCTAAAATTTAGCTGTCACCATTCACTCTGCAGAAAATTTCTATTTCAGATTATGTTAGGGATGCAGCAAAAAAGCTGTAGTTTATAGAATTCTTGCTGGCTGCATGCTCCTGTTAAAAAAAAATTGAAATAACAATTAAAAATTCTCTATCATTAGATATTCTGGAGGAGAAAAATTACGATTACCTACCTTTCGTAACTGTTGTTCTTCGAGATGTGTTGCTCATGTTCATTCCATTCTAGGTGTGTGCATGGTCACGTGCACAGTTGTCAGAGACTTTTGCCTTAACAGTATCCGTAGGGTTGGTTGTGGCGCCCTCTGGATGCTGAGCTCATGTGTTCGTATATCAGGTGCCACCGGCGCTATGCCCTCTCAGTTCCTTCTTGCCAGCAACTCCAACAGAGGGGTAGGAGGGCGGGTAATGGAAAGGACATGAGCAACACATCTCGAAGAACAACAGTTACGATTGCAAACTGTGTGATTCTACAGCTGGGTGCGTCCCTACCTGTACGTGTACGTGCAGCAGGACAGGATGAGGGAACCCAGACTGGTGGAATGGGCAGGCTCAGTGGGACCCCAGCACCACAGGTGGCACACCAGATGGGGGGCCCAACCCATCACAAGCACGTTAAACGAAGTGTCTGATTGTTCCACCATCTCTTCCACCTCTAGGCTTAAGTTATGGCCATCCTTTGGAGCAGGGCTTGGTGCTCCTTAAAATCGTCCGGTGAGGTAGTGCGAGAGGGCCCCGACAGAGCCTCATCTGGATCAGGAGAGGGCCTGGGGCATCATCCCCCGGGGGGAGAAGGGTCTAGGGGTGGGCACCTGCCCTTCCACCCACCACGGCATCCGTTTGCACTTTGCGCACCGAGACGGGGCTGTCTGATGATTGTCTGAAGCGGCAACTGAAATTGGTGTGAAGGAGGCATTGGCATACCCGCTGGCCACTGGCCTGCTGCCAGGATGGCATCACGGAGATGGATGCAGCCTCAGGAGCCCAGTCACCATGCTGTTGTTTTGGCGAGGAGCTGAACTCCCCCTCCATGCTGGAGGAATCCTGCCTCCTGTGACCATGGCGGGACCATCAACGCCTGAGTCTGGCAGCTGTCACCATGGGTGAACGGCGCCTTGAATAGGCGGATCGGTGCTGGGAGCAGGGGGAACGGCACCATGTTAGGGAACGTTCCTAGGATCTAGGTTACGGTGATTGACGTTGTAGAAAGGGTCAGCGGGAGGAAGACCAGTGCCAACCTACAGTGACCAGCGCCTCCCTGTGGGTGAGTCTCGACAAGAGGGCAGAGACTGGGAGCGCGGTGCCAGCGACCTGAGGCGACCTGGGCGCGGTGACAAAGAGCTCTGCCTCGGCTCCAGAGACTGGCGGCATTCACTCACCATCTGGGAAGCTTTCACAGCTGGCTTGCCCTCGTAGGGAGCCTTTGCTGGGTCCATCGCAGCACGTGGTGCTGGCTGCGCTGGAGAGTCTTTTACTCTCTGAGCACTGGGAAGACGCAGACTCCGCCGTAAGTTTGGGTCCCCTACTACTCCCTGGAGTTGGTGGTGGATAGGAGGTCCCCTAGGGGATGTATCCCCATGTGGCTCTGGGGTGGGCGGGAAGCCTGAACAGGGTCCTTTCCTGATGCTCCTTGGTCCTTCTTGCTCGGTGCTGCGTCCCACTTCTTCGAATTCTTTTTGGGTACTGCTGAAGGGTAACAGTGCTGAGTAGAGCCTGGTGCCGGGGGTGCAATATGCACTGAGACCGAAGTGCTGGGAGTTGCGTCCAGCTGAGATGGCTCCAAGGCTGGGTGGAGAGCAGCCTCCAAGAGGAGGGCTCTCAAATCGTTGTCACGCTCTTTCTGTGTCCTACGATGAAAGTTCTTACAGATGCAACACTTTTCTTTTACATGAGATTGCCCCTAGCACTTCAGACAGCTGCCATGGGGGTCACTAACAGGCATAGGCCTATTACAGTCAGCACAGGGCTTAAAACCCGGAGACTGGGGCATGCCCTACCTGGGGCAAAGTCCCCACCAGGACCCTAAATTACTAACTAATTACTAACTAACTACAGTAAACAAAACTATTTACAGTTCTAATACACGAAGTGAAGAAAGGAAACCGCTGAACACTTGTGGGAGGTAAGAAGGAACATGAGCGCAGCACTCCAGAGGGCGCCACAGCAAAAGTCTCCGACAACTATGCAACTAAGTGCGCACATATCTAGAATGGAATCGACATGAGCAAGCATTTGAAGAACAACCTAACGTTTTTCAGTATTTAACTGTTTTAAAAAATAAAGGTGAGCTTCCTTCAAATTTCAACATCTTTGGTTCGTTCTTTTTTTGAGGACTTAGAAGTAGTAAATTTAAAAGAGTGTTAAAGCAAAATTAGAATTTTCAGATGCTGAAACAGTAACAAAGTTATAGTATACTGGACTATCAAGTACTGCAGGGAAAACAGAAATCATATTTGACACTAAGTTATTTCAGTATAATGGTATAAAGCATTTCCCACCATTTCAATAAAATGTCTATCAGATTAACACGAACTTAATTCAATCTCCAATAAAGTGGTAACAAGAGCAGTCAACCACTGAATATCAACAATCCTATGGCTAAAGCAAACGTAAATATATTTCAGCAGCAAGAAAGAAGTCAAAAGCATATATCTGAATTCATAGCTATGTACAGACAGACTTGTATTAGTTTATCCAACATTCACTTTGTTAAGTCTTACAGAACTCTTCTGTAAATATATTTTGTACACAAAAAATACAGCACCACAATTAGCACCTTTGTTTGCCGTCTCAGAGGTACCAAGAATAAAAATGAGTCATGAAGAGTGAACTAGTTTAGAGGTGGTCCTCTAGAATGCACAAGGTGATTTGGCAGAGTACAAAGTGCATATAAGGTAAGTCTTTTCCCACCACTGCTCCTATAGCACCTTACAGAGCAATAAATCCAATTTAAAGAAATACCGTACAACTTCATTGAACCCTTTATAGCTTCTGTCATATCATATACAACCTGATGGCTTTGTCACACAAGACACTCAGGAAAGTTAGGACAAGTCAACTAAAGATGTGAAGTTAAAATGCATTAAACAACTGCATGGATACTCTTATTCCTGTGGGGGATTAAATTGAAGCAAAGCATAGCCGATTCTCTTCTGAATGAGAGCATCCATACAAGGGTTTAATGCATTTTAACTCCAAACCTTTGGTTCACTCCTCAATTTTTTTTCACTGTAGACAGGCCTTAAAAGTACTATAGCTAATAGTTCAAAGGAATCTAGGCTACGGTACTAGACTAGCCAATGCCCCGATTTATTGGCAAATTTTGATTAAAAAAATTCAGTTATAACTGAAAGATATACATGACAACACTTATTCACAATATCAAACTCTACCGTAAGAAAAATAATTAGCATCTTACATTATTTCACAGTATCTGCTACTAACAAACATTACTAATCCTTTCCCACTATGTTACAAAAACAATACATAATTCAATAGGTGTGCAGATATCTCCTATACCAGAGGTTCTCAACCTTTTTCTTTTTGAGGCCCGCCACAATGTGCGATAAAAACTCCACAGCCCAGCTGCGCCGCAATAACTGGTTTTCTGCATATAAAAGCCAGGGCCAGCGTTAGGGGGTAGCTAGTAGGGAAATTGCCTGAGGCCCCATGCCACAGGGCCCCCATGTAACTACATTGTTCAGGCTTCACCTTCAGCCCCAGGTGGCGGGGCTCAGGGACCTGGGCTTCAGCCCCATGCGGTGGGGCTTCGGCTTTCTGCCCTAGGCCCCAGCAAGTCTAATGATGGCCCTGCTTGGAGGCGCCGCTGAAAACTGCTTGAGGCTCCCTACGGGGCCCCGGACCTCTGGCTGAGAACTACTGTCGTATACAACATCTAAGTTTAAAAGCAATGGGACAATTTAATACTTTAGTTTAAAAGTGAAACTATGCTTTTTGCAGGAAGTTAACTTTGCTGCCAGGTGACCTAAAAGGTCTGTACTCTCGCAATTTCTGCTTTCCACTATTAAAGAATTAAATAAAAATTTGCTATTCTGTACCTATAGGGCACACTGTCACCATTTCCTAAAAAAATATTTTCTTCTTTTAAAGGTAAATACTGAATTTGCCCTGTAGCTTTAAAGGACCAAAATGTTAAGATCAATTAAAAACTGCTCTGGTGGTGGGTGATGTTTTTGGGTTAGAAAAAGCAAAATATTGAAATTCTTCTCAGTAAATGCTGGGATTGTTGAAGTAATTATTTTGAATGAAGTACTGAATGCGCCATAAACTAAACAAACTGAATGCGCCAGAACTAGATAAATTCATGGAAGATAGGTCCGTAATGGCTATTAGCTAGGATGGGCAGGGATGGTGTCCCTAGCCTCTGTTTGCCAGAAGCTGGAATGGGCAACAGGGGATGGATCACGATGATTATCTGTTCTGTTCATTCCCTCTGGGGCACCTGGCATTGGCCACTGTCGGAAGACAGGATACTGGGCTAGATGGACCTTTGGTCTGACCCAGTATGGCTGTTTTTATGTTCATAAACTATTTGAAGTGTTCCACTGATATGTTAACCATAGATAGAAATATTTCTTAATGTAGCCAGAAGGTACTTAAGAAATCTCATAATTTTATCCAGTTTAATCTCAAATCCAATGCTAGTTTCACATTCTAATATGGTTCAAGGAGACAAATCAACTACTTTCCTTTTTAAATTTATTTTATTTATATGAAAAAGTTGCTGTGATCAGAACATTGGTCTGACATTCAAACTGCTTGTTACCAGGAAGCTATGTAGTTTAACAAAAAAAAATTATTATTTTTATAAAAAGGTTTAGCGCAACTAAGTCTTTGATGAGTTGCAATATTCCCTTTATTTTATTCAATTAACTTTATTCTACACAAACAAAAGCTTTTCAAGCATCAGTTTAGAATTTTGCAATTTAATTCAAGACTCAGATTTTTTAAAAGGTGCAAAAAACTTATTGTATAGAATTAACAGGGTGAAGTATGCAATTTTATCTCTGCTCCTTGCCTTGGAGGAGAAAAAAACAAAAGATATTTTAGAAAAATCTAAAATATAAAAAATAGATGGAGCTCTCAGGCTCAAAAAGTGTATTGAATAAAAGGAAAATACACAACATGTTCCATGCAACTTGTTGTTATAATGCTAAATTATTATCATTTTGATTGACATGACAAAGAATTACCATATATACTTGATCATAAGCCGGTTCGTTTATAAGCTGACCCTCCCAAGATGGATAAGTAAAAATGGAAAATTTTTATAAACCATTCATAAGCCGACCCTATAATCAGGGGTCAGCAAACTTTGGCTCCCAGGCCATCAGGATAAGCTGCTGGTGGGCCGAGATGGTTTGTTTACCTCGAGCGTCCACAGGCACGGAGGTAAACCTAAGTAAACAAAGTGTCCTGGCGTGCCAGCTGCTTACCCTGACGGACCGGGACAGCAACTGGTGGGAAAAAATTTTTTTGGGGGGGGGGAAGCTGGGGGTCAGGGGAGTAACCCCTGTGACAACCCCCCACATGACCCCACCCCTAGCCTGGGACCCCCACACTCTTTCCATCCCATCTCTTCTCACTTTATCTAGGGAGGGCCAGGGGAGGATGTCTGACCTGGCTGTAGCTGCTCCGGCAGGCTGGGCAGCGCGGCCGCAGCCTGCTCCAGCGGGCCAGATTGGGTGGCGCAGCCGCAGCATGTTCCAGATCGGGCGGCACGGCCGCAGCGTGCTCCAGTGGGACGGGCGGCGCGGCCACAGCCTGCTCTGGGGGGCTGGACCGAGCGGCACGGCTGCAGCCTGCCAGTCCCGGAGCTGCAGCTGCTTCGGAGGCTGGGGGGAGAGCAGCGTGGCTAGAAGCGGAGAGACTCTGGCCCCGCCTCTTCCCTTCTGGCTCTGCTGCCTCTCCTTGCTCCCTCTGTTGGGAGGAGGGGCTGTGTCCCACCTCTCCCTCTCTATACCCGTTCATAAGCCGACCCCCTTCTCTGATGCTTCCCTTTTTTACTAAAAAAATTCGGCTTATGAACGAGTATATACGTACTAACAATAGAGTGTATGCACATAAACGGGGCAGCTTTCAAGCCATCTGATGTGACAAGTATCTTCTTGATTCTTGTGCCCTAAATTTCCCAAGAATTACTGCAACCACATACATCACATACACAAGGAAAGCAAAACCTGGTTGAAAGTTACAAACATCTGATAAAGGAAATTAAGCATTCAGGAAGAAAGAGTTTGGACTATAACAGGGTCTGGGTGGGGAATTAACATGAGAGAATGAGTCAGCATTCGACTTAGACAGAAACTCTAAATTGGCCAACCTTAGTAAATTAATCTCCTCAAGCTACTGTTTATAAATGAGAAATGGACTAGACTGGGAATCATACCTCATTTGAGCATTTTGGTGGCTGGCAAAGAAACATATAGCTGTTACTGCTGCCCACAACTGAGCAAACAAATTAGTGAATTCAAAAATTCCTGAGTACACCGCTTTGTTCAAGCTTTGATGTGATAACCCACTTCTGTTAAACAGAAATTATGTTGTTGTTTTTCACTTGCAAGTGGAAGTGCAATAAAATTAGTTTTCTGGAGACTCTTTAGTCACTATGTATAACTACATTCCTCTAACATCTTAAAGGGATGCATGCCATAAATCCCATTACTGTCTGAATATTTTAAACTACTGTTCTTAAAAGCAAAATCTAAAACAGTGAAAAATGATCAGAAAAAAATCCCTATTTTTAGTTTTCTACTTTGTGAATTTCACAGTGCTGTGTATATGTAAATTCACTGTGTCTGGTCAGATAACCAGTTTTCCCTTTTTTGCATTGGCCTCTATGAGGAGGGGAGAAAATACATTTGTTTGGTAGGGACAAGTATAATATCTAAAGCTGCTGTTATACTTATGTGTAGAAACTGACTCTCTTTAAAACAGATATTTAGTTGAAATCAAGTACTTAACTAAATATTACTAATATTCATTAGTTTCTCATTTTTTACCCTGGTTAAAACGTGTAAAGTGCTGCACTGTGCCAAGTTCTCAAAATTGGCTAATATTAAATAAACTTGAGTAGTTAAAATCTATTTAAACTATATATAAAATTAAAATGAACTAAAGTCTTAACATTAGCTGATTTAGTTGATATAAATTTTAGAAAGCTATACTGCTAAACTACAACAGGCATTTGTAGAAATTCAACATACAAAAAGTCAAACTTTCTGCACTTTTCTTTTCCAATTTGGCAGTTGTAGAACAAAAGGAACAAGGGAATGTAATTATGGAAATAACTATGAAGCAAAGTTTTCAGCTGAAAACAAGAATCATGCCAGGAGTTACAAAGGAATAGGTTGCAGAATGTGGAAATAATCAGTCATGCAAAGAAGCAGAAAATACCTGTACCGAGCCACCATGTCTGTCAGCTGCAAGGTGAGCTCTCAAGTGATGGGGGTTGGCCTGCTGGGAGTCCCAAGCTGCCCTGTGGTCTGCCGACTGTCAATTACATAATGCATTAAGCATGCAAGGAAGAGGAGGAAAAAAACCCAAAACATATTAAACATCTCATGCTTGTATTACAATGTGAAATAAAAATCCCACAGGAATACAACATACAAACAGAATGTAACCAGCTATGTACATATGCACATGAATGTAGATAGATACATGTTTAAACTTTGCTATTTACTATAGCTAAAAGTTGCAGAGTGGCTAAAAATGAACAAAAATGTATACACTCAAACATGAACTACCAGACAGATTAAGAATCTGGAAATAGCAGAAAGCAAAACAATAAACAAAAATTAAAAAAAAAAAACGAAAACAATCTGTTTTTATTATTTTAAGTAATTTCAAAATGGTTATAAAGTCACTTGGGGTATGCAAAATTTCTCTCGAACACAGCAATATAATTAAAAATACCATGGACACTCCAGAAGAAAACAAGAACTCATGATTACATATGCTTAAAATACAATCTGCTGCAATTGCACATCATGCATGTTATATTAACTGAAAATATACATTCAACAAATGCAACACAAAATACAGTGCACAATTACTATATTGTATATTCCTACCCTTGCATCAACAAAGGCCTGAAATTTTCTGAGAAAAACTAAAGTATAAAATCACAATACTGATCAAAGTTATCAGCATACTGTAATTCTCCACTAGTTTAGCAACAAGCTCCTTCAGAGTATATCCTTTAAAATAACTGATTTTTGTACAGAAACCATAAACCTTTTAGGGCAAAGCTTTTGAAACTAGCCACCTAAATTATGTATGCAAATCTCATTTGTATGTATAAAGTGGGTAACTACATGCATATACATCTTTTTTTTTTTTAAACTAGAATAAACCACATGTGCATATATATATGCATGCATGCATACATACATACATACATACACACACACACACACCTCTACCCTGATATAATGCTGTCCTCGGGGGCCAAAAAATCTTACCACGTTATAGGTGAAACCATGTTATATTGAACTTGCTTTGATCTGCCGGAGTGCGCAGCCCCACTGCACTGCTTTACCGCGTTATATCCAAATTCGCGTTATATCGGGGTAGAGGTGGGTGTGTGTGTGTGTGTGTATTATAGTGGGTGAAGTATATCAAAGTAAAATATGGTTTATATATTTTGTACAGATACTATTTCAACCTTTACATAAAACCGTTATTGATCTGTAAGAAAGTACTTAAAATACATTTTTCTCATGACAACATTCTGGTAATATCACCTCAGAATTGTATACGCTATGACCATCAGGTAACAAGTGAATTCTAATCTTAAGCAGTCCATTCGTTCTTATAGCCTATGATCGTGCATTAAGTATTTTCTCTAAGAAAAACCTAACAATACTTTAAACAGAAAATCTAGAATTCTCACAAATTTTACTGCCTTTTGAATGTACTAAGGTGGCAAAAAATGCAATCTTAGGAAAATTAACCCTCTAACACTAGTGGGTGAGTCACTGTACATGGTGCAAAGTAAGAGACTGTAAGATTAAACAGAAAAACGAAGGAAGAAAATACAGCAATGCTCCTTAGGATGCAGTTGATCAAAAAAGACAAAAGGCTCCCATTTATTTATAATTACAACTTAAAAACACGATAGCCCTTTATGACCTTTATTTAAGACTTACAAACCAAAAACATTCATGCATTAATAAATGCTACCTTCAGTAAACATAGAAAAATGGACAGCAGAAACTGGTGTCAATTTGAAATTGTGTAACACAAGCAATAGCAAAGCTGTTTTGGCATCAAGAACAAACTTTATAAAAACGATGACATAAAATAATGCTGATAAAATCTTAGGTGAGCAGCATACCTGATTTTTGGATTGTTGCATCTTATCTCTGTGCTGATGTGCTTCTCTGTTTGATGACAGTGCGGGGTCTGAATGAATTGAGCCCACTGGAGTAGGCTACAAACATAATATATTATGTAGCAAATTGTTAAAAAAATATTTAAGTTTTCTACATACCAATAATTACTGAATTGTAATCCAAAACATGTTTCTGAACCTGCCATGGAAATGTACAGAGATATGGCCATACAAAACCAACAGCAAGTCATGAAGCAGACCCTCACTAATTCTCAAACTTGGTAATTCCCTCACAACCAGTAACATGCTCTCCCTTCTCAAAAATTTAGGAGCAACTTGCTGTAATGATGTCCAATGATAAAGACTTCACTAGACTATGCTGTAATGCATTCACTAGTCTGCTTAGGACATGACAAGTTACTGTAAACTGGTCCAAATAAAAGCAGCAAGTACATTTTGTGATGAGTTCCTTGAATTTTTGTTTGCTTACATTTTAATTTGAAAAGTTTGCCACTATTCCAGCTAGAAGTGTTGGTCCCACTACAGTTAAAGTTGCATGAAGTATCCATTCTAACCTATTTTGCATCAGTAAAAACAACGAGGAGTCCTTGTGGCACCTTAGAGACTAACAAATTTATTTGGGCATAAGCTTTCGTGGGATATAACCCACTTCATCAGAAGCATGGAATGGAAATACAGTAAGCAGGTATAAATATACGGCACATGAAAAGATGGGAGTTGCCTTACCAAGAAGGGGGTCAGTGCTAACAAGGCCAATTCAATTAGGGTGGATGTGGCCCATTCCCAACAGTTGATAAGAAGGGGTGACTATCAATAGAGGTAAAATTACTTTTTGTAATAGACTGTCATTGTACATATACATTGGCCAAACTGGACAGTCTCTACGGAAAAGAATAAATGGACACAAATCGGACATCAAGAATTGTAACATTCAAAAATGAGTAGGTGAGCACTTCAATCTCCCTGGACACTCAATAACAGACTTAAAAGTCACCATTCTTCAACAAAAAAACTTCAAAAACAGACTTCAAGAACTTGCAGACTTGCAGAACGGGAATTTATTTGCAAACTTGACACAATCAAATTAGGCCTGAATAAAGTCTGGGAGTGTCTGGGTCACTACAAAAAATAATTTTCCCTCTGTTGATATTCACCCCTTCTTGTCAACTGCTGGGAATGGGCCACATCCCCTTTGATTGAATTGGACTCGTTAGCACTGACCCCCCCCGCCCCCCACTTAAGGCAACTCCCATCTTTTCATGTGCTGTATATTTATACCTGCCTACTGTATTTTCCACTCCATGCACCTGATGAAGTGGGTTATGGCCAACGAAAGCTTAGGCCCAAATAAGTGTGTTAGTCTGTAAGATGCCACAAGGACTCCTCGTTGTTTTAACCTATTCCAGTTACCGATAACTTCCTGTAAGATTTCAGGCTGAAATCTTCTATGATTAACCTCTGCCATCTTTGAAAGTATGAAGAAAAAAAAAAGATTAAGCCACTTCTGAATGTGAACACAGTGGAAATCAAAGATATTACCATTTTACAAATTTTCTTCCAACTTTTTTTTTTTTTTTTTTAAACAGACAATCAAAATGGCTGAGGCTTGAAAGATACAATTTTGTCTGGGAAGAATGCTTACTGAAAAGCAGTATATTTCATTGTTCCAGAGGAAATTTGAGTTCACCATCTTATTCGCTTTTGAAAAATTATTTACCAACTATTCACAATGGAATTCTTTCACTTAGTTTGTAAGATGTGTAACTAAGGAATGATTCACTAAGGCTATGTGCAAGACTAGCTTAGCTAAGTAGTGAAAGCTTTATAAAGTTGCTCAGGACAGAAGGTACATAGGGACTGAGGAAAGCTTCTGAAAACATTTTAAGATGCACAGCAGGCAGCCCCACTTTGATCATGTCCAAGGAAGGTGTTTCTTCCTATACACCATCTAAGCATGTGTGGGAGAAGGCATTCTGGTGATGTATAAATAGTTCCAGATTGTGGAATTTAAACACACTTCAAATTTGTAGAAGCTAACAGAATTTCCAAAGCCTAAACAGGGAAGCTCCTACCTTTTTACTTTAAGTAAAGAAAATCTATAGAAAGATTATATTTGTACAATGTTAAACAAGCATGGTTAAGTAATCAAAGACAGAATGTGCCAAATAAAAGATTTCAGATGCCCTCAAACTTGCACTGTCCCCTTCTGAGTGCTACAGAATATTAACTTTTGTTAAAAGCTACAATACATTTGTTGATAACTTTATGTGCTGCATACTGTAGTACTATGTATATGCCATAATCCTATAAAATCATGTATATAAAAAGCACACAGTTGTTTCATAGGGAACTGAAACATACTTTCCTACACGTAAGAATCTATTATGCACATGATCAAAGTTAGCTTTGAAGTCGCTGCTTCATCCCTGTATACATTACTGCATGTAAGCAAGGACGAAGAGAATATATATCCTGCTGTCTCTCATATTAGATTGTTGGCTCTTCTAAGCAGGGAACACATTTAGTTGTGTTTTTATACTGCTTAGCACAACAGGAACCTTATCTGTGACAGGGCCCCTAGGCACTACTGCAATACAAAATAATTGTTATGTACAAAAAACCCAAAACAAAACAATGTTAACAGAATGTTATTTGGGTTGCAAAGCCAAGCCCTCAAAAGTTAGAAAAAGCCAGATTAACAATTAATCTAATAATAATAATAATAATAATAATAGTGTACGACAATCTTAGTAAAATGTGATAGTGAGGATAAGTTATCAAAATATGTAAGTAGTTAAGAATATGTATATACAGGAGTATGACATTAAATTTAGTGTAAGTAAAAAGAGAAGAAAGTGTTACAAGATTATTTCAAGTTGTAGAAAAAATTCTGTAAGCCAAATACAGAATTTTGTAAAATGAAAGCTTAGAACTTGTAGAATATTGGAGCATGACTTTGACTATGTTTTCCATGAGTCTTTGACTGACCAAATATTTCTGTCTGGCTTTTCTCAAAAAAAGTTTTGGGCTTTTTGGCCAAAAATTGAATTTTTGTAATTTTTCAGTGAAAAGTCAGAATTTTCTACAGATACCATCCCCCACCATTTTCTGATCAGCTGAGACCCTAAGTTTGGGGTCTAATCCTTTAGTCACACAAACTTTTCTACTGTTCCTGACAGTAGTCAAAAATGTTTTTAAAAGGACATTTTTATTGAGTATTTTAATGAGGTACTTAGAAGCTCCTTCAAGCTACCTGTCTCAGGAAAAGCTTGAAAGCAGCAGCTCATGTGCCTGTCAGGCTGGACAGGGAAGATGTGCACTTTGATGTCACAAAGGGAACAAGGCTTTAGTATAGTTTCCGCTATAAACCTCAGATGCTGAGAAGTGATTTCTCAGTTGCTTAAAACTTTGGAAAAAATTCCCCAAAATGAAACAACCACACACTCCCAATGACGACTCTGTCCTTGCAAAGTTTCAAATGACAAACTGTTACTCTGCTCAAAAAATGATTAGAATTCTTACAACCTCCTATTATAAAACAGAGGAAGGAATTTTAATTGATGTTTTAAAAAAAAACACCACACCTTTGGGAAGAGACCCGGTATAAAAAAAAATCTCAGACCAAAAGGTGATATTTCATAAATTTCACAATACGTAAAAACAGGGGATTACAATGGAAACTAATCTGCAGCTTTCACAAAAGTAGTTTGACTCATAATCTAGTAAATTTTATAATATACAAGAAAAATTATACAAATATTAAGACTAACTACTATAGTTAAAAAACTGGTTAGACAAAAATACAGCATCTTTGCTCAACTGAACTCACCAGCTGTTTCCCAATCCAGTCATATTCATAATCAAACATATAGCCCTTCCGATCAAATAAGTCTGTAAAGAGTTTTCTTAAGTAGTCATAGTCTGGTTTTTCAAAAAAATCTAGCCTTCTTACATAACGCAGATATGTAGCCATTTCCTCTATACAAATGAGAAATATTCATAATTGCCATTTCTGTTTTATTAATGGTTAAACAATTACATTAATCATTGATACTTAAAAACAAACCAAATAAATCTTTAGCTTTCTATATAAAATTCAGATTGATTTTATGTCATGTTAATTTACTTATCAGTTTAGTTTTCATGTTCCGCAGCAGTTAATGCATTTTTCCCTTTGAAACAATTATGCACCAATTAACTTTATGTTCATGAATATCCCATTGAATTTAATGGAACTGCCATATGTGTAGATGTTTGCAGGATGGGAGCCAAATAGACCCCAAAAAATATCAACTTTAAAAAATCATGCTAAAATCTATCATTACTAGACCAGAGAGGTTTATATACCAGAAAAACTTTTTTTCTTCCCCCCGCCCCCAGCTTATTTTGTGCATTTGAGAGAAGTTTCTGTTTAGTCAATTTCATGGGTGCTTCTGTGTAGCAAGTCAGTTTCATATATCTGAGTCGTTTACAGAGAAACCAGGGAAATAAAATCTTTTTTTGTATAGGAAAATGCAACTATAATACCACAAAAATTGTTAGGGGGACCCAGAGGCAGGAGTAATGCCCAAAATAAAGAGTTACAAGTAGTTTAAAGTAAGTTAACTTCAAAATGATGGTCATGTACCAGTAAGAAAAGTGTTACAATAAATATTTTTTAAAAATATTAATCTGCTTTCTTATAGACAAAAGGGAGACCAACATTTTATGCTTCAGGACAAACTGATCACTACCTGGAACTGGAAATAAACTTCCTCCCCTCTTCCCTCCTCCCCATAGAATGTCAATATATTGAACAATTAGTGGTTTTGGGCCTCTCTCCTAATCCCCCAGCTTCAACAACAGCCAGTGACAAAACTCTGTGATGTTTCATTATATTTTAAATTACATTCATTACCACAATATATTTTATTATATGTATTTGAAAGCCATTTTTCTTAGTAATGTATACAGTCCTACAGTATTAAAAAAGATTTACTGCAGCGTTATTTTAAAGATAGATTCATCTTCATTAACACAGTCATTACCTGGAAAGTTTTCACACAATACTTCGATAGGTGTTGCTCGTTTTGTGTCTCCAATTTTCTGATAACGTTCTTTTAATGTATCAGCCTATGATGTGAAAGATAAATTTATAACTTCAGAAAGTATTTTAGGAGACAACTTTACTAAGGAAACACGATGGAGAAGATGACTTTTTTAAAAAGGGGAGATAAGGATATTAAAAACACTACCTTTAAACCTTGCCATGGAAGGCTCCCTCTGAGAAAATACATAAACATATGTCCTAAAGCTTCCAAATCATCTCTTCTACTTTGTTCTAAAACATAAAATAAAAAGGTTATCAGAATGTTACATCTGCTTAATGCATACTTTAATTTTTCACATGATTTAGAAAAAGTTTTAAAATATTTAGAAGTTTAACAATACAAAATTTTATATTAAAGTAGTGCACATTTTTGCCTAATATGGATCTTATTAAGAGCAGAGTTAAACAGAAAATGCCAATGCAGAATACTGGTATGTTCATCTTACTAATACAAGTCATTTTTGGTATATAAGGAAATTGATCTGATATTTAAAATTATACTTTCATTAAACATGCCCACATTTTTCAACTATGTTAAATGAGAACAATTTAACAATCTGTCATTGAACAAATTTCCTTCTTAAAATGATGAAAATTAATGTGATACATGGAAAAAGTAATATTTGTTCCCCATCTATCCACTTTATGGAGTTTTTTAGGAAACCAAAGGTTTTATTGGGGAAGTAAGAAGTCTTACACGGAAAACTGACTTTTCAGTCAAAAAGCACCATTGAGGAAGCAAGCAGCTGTAGCTTATTCCCCTATCTAGCTGACCTTAGAGTAGAACTGTGAATGGAATTACTTTGCAGTAATACAATTTTTGTTTACATTAATGAAGTGCTTTGTCAGTGTATTAGAATTCCGGAATTCAAGCCACAGTATTCCATAAAGTATACAAGAAAATAAAATAAGAAAACCAACAACAGTAAATTTCAAAAGAGAACTCAAGTGATTCAAATTTGCAAAATTCACAAGTGCCCTTTGGTTTCTGAAATTTTGACTATTTTAAAGCGAAAACATTTCTTATTGACAAAGTATTATTCACATTTTAAAATTACAGATATCAATATATTTAAGAGTCTTCAATATAGGTAATTCAATGATCTTTAGATTATACAATAGGATACCCCAAGATCTTAAAGCCAACAGAAAAAATACTGCTGCTAGTCAGCAATATTAACCTTCTACTACTGGAGATGGAGGCATACAATTATATAGGATATATTTTTTTTTAAATTGAGGTGATTCATTGGATTGAAAGCAGTTCCATAAATACACAAGTAACTCCTCAGTCTCAACAGTAAAATGTTGTTTGGTCACCCAGTTTTAAAGCAATAATAGATTACTACTACTAATTATCTTTATAAAGAGAGTATAGATATGGCTAATGCTAAACAAACTTATCTAGTCTACTCCTTATAGTAGATCAGGAAGTTCATAGCACAAAATTTGCCTTTACAGACTAAATCTTAAACACAGTTAGGGAACTGTGAATTTACTTTGCATTGTGATGTCCTTACATTTTACAGGTTTCAGAGTAGCAGCCGTGTTAGTCTGTATGCGCAAAAAGAACAGGAGTACTTGTGGCACCTTACAGACTAACAAATTTATTAGAGCATAAGCTTTCGTGGGCTACAGCCCACTTCTTCGGATGCATATAGAGTGGAACATATATTGAGGAGATATATATACACACATACAGAGAGCATGAACAGGTGGGAGTTGTCTTACCAACTCTGAGAGGCCAATTAAATAAGAGAAAAAATCTTTTGAAGTGATAATCAAGATAGCCCAGTACAGACAGTTTGATAAGAAGTGTGAGAATACTTACAAGGGGAGATAGGTTCAATGTTTGTAATGGCTCAGCCATTCCCAGTCCTTATTCAATCCTGAGTTGATTGTATCTAGTTTGCATATCAATTCCAGCTCAGCAGTCTCTCGTTGGAGTCTGTTTTTGAAGTTTTTCTGTTGTAAGATAGCCACCCGCAGGTCTGTCATTGAATGGCCAGACAGGTTAAAGTGTTCTCCCACTGGTTTTTGAGTATTATGATTCCTGATGTCAGATTTGTGTCCATTAAAAGAAAATAACAGAACACCACTAGCTGTCACCTTCAGCCCCCAACTAAAACCTCTCCAGCGCATCATCAGAGATCTACAACCTATCCTGAAAGATGATCCTTTACTCTCACAGATCTTGGGAGACAGACCTGTCCTCGCTTACAGACAACCCCCCAACCTAAAGCAAATACTCACCAGCAACCACACATCACTGAACAAAAACACTGACCCAGGAACCTATCCTTGTAACAAAGCCCGATGCCAACTCTGTCCACATATCTATTCAAGTGACATCATCATAGGACCTAATCACATCAGCCATACCATCAGGGGCTCGTTCACCTGCACATCTACCAATGTGATATATGCCATCATGTGCCAGCAATGCCCCTCTGCCATGTACATTGGCCAAACCGGACAGTCTCTACGCAAAAGAATTAATGGACACAAATCTGACATCAGGAATCATAATACTCAAAAAACCAGTGGGAGAACACTTTAACCTGTCTGGCCATTCAATGACAGACCTGCGGGTGGCTATCTTACAACAGAAAAACTTCAAAAACAGACTCCAACGAGAGACTGCTGAGCTGGAATTGATATGCAAACTAGATACAATCATCTCAGGATTGAATAAGGACTGGGAATGGCTGAGCCATTACAAACATTGAATCTATCTCCCCTTGTAAGTATTCTCACACTTCTTATCAAACTGTCTGTACTGAGCTATCTTGATTATCACTTCAAAAGTTTTTTTCTCTTACTTAATTGGCCTCTCAGAGTTGGTAAGACAACTCCCACCTGTTCATGCTCTCTGTATGTATGTATATATATCTCAATATATGTTCCACTCTATATGCATCCGAAGAAGTGGGCTGTAGCCCACGAAAGCTTATGCTCTAATAAATTTGTTAGTCTCTAAGGTGCCACAAGTACTCCTGTTCTTTTTACATTTTACAGTTGCTTCCCTTCCCAACAGAACCTGTTTTTAAAAATGCTTATTCCTTTAAAAGGACTCGACCTTAAAAAAGAAACAGCATTTTGACAAACAGGTAGCATATTTTACAACTGAATTTGACAAAACTGCTTAACTTGGAGTTCTCTTTCAAAGAGCAATTGATGCTTCGTTTCTAAATAGTATGTGTTTCACGATTCAGATTTGCTGTATTTTTCCCCTCATTTGTCATGAAGAACAGTTGCAAGAAGATAATGTACTTTTCTGAGTTGGTGTACTTTTTCCTGACAGGTTTTCCTAAGTTCCTATGGTGAAATAAATTTCCATTTCCATGAACATGATTAAGTCCACAGATGGGAAAGCAACAACAATTTAAATAAACTCTTCTGTTTCCCTGCAAATGCACTTTGTAATACAGAAGCAAAGAAATTAGAGGTGTCAGACCATAGTATGAAGACAACTGTTTCTAAATAGAATATTTATTACAGTTGTCTAAGCAATGCCAGTAGTTATTTAAGGAACCTATTAATGGTTGCTTTTATGACTCATGTATTTTAATTAAAGAAAAATTTGCTGTGATTAATGCTTCTTTTCCCATCTTTTCTTAGGTTATAGCAAATGTGAAAAACATTACTACAATTTTTTTTTAATCTGAAGTAATTTGTGAAGTACATAGGGCAGTTTTTTGTTTAAAATGTAACTAGAAAAAGCCACACTCTAGGAGTGACCACTCATTTTAGTGGACCTTTTATAGACAAAAGCTAAATGGCCATTACTCGTAGAAGAGCATATGCCGTTCAACAGCTAAACCCATTTAATGTGTTCTAAATAATAGTTTGTCTGAAAAAGGTAGATTTGAAGTACTTGTCAATATAAGAGGAGATTAAAATTTTCACAATGAGAAGCAGACAAAATTAAAAACATCACCACATTTAGTAGCATAGATAAAGTTTAACAATTGTCCTGTTTAAAAGAAAACAGCAAGGAGAAGCTCTATTAGCAGGTCAGATAAATTTGTAATTATGCAAGATGAACAAAGCCTTACACAATGGAAAGGCGCAAGAAGCATTCTCTTCCAGAGCTGTTTGGTGGGCATGGAAAGAACACACACCGCATTATGCATTAGGATAATGCAGATTGATCCACCAGGTGTGCCAGCCTTACTCTGCAGGCTTGTACAGTAAGAAGACATGAACTTGTCTCCTAACTGTGGAGAGAAGGGCAGTGCTTAATTTGCACCAGGGCTGAGCCCCAACAACTCTAGACTTGACAGTTCATAGCCCTGGCACGGTCTGGGCTTGCTGCATCAGTTACGCAAGTAAAAACGTTGCTTGAGCCCCAGCACCTTTTTCATTACAAATTAAGCACTAGAGAAGGGGTGAGTTAGCCCTGCTTGCAGGGATCATCTCCTGGTACAGGGCAGATAAGAGGGCAGAAATTTAAAAAATTTAGGAAGATCACATCCTAGTCCTAAATCAGTAGTTCATTATCAAGAAAACTTGACTGAATTTACATTCAAAACACATTTTGTTCAGTTGATCCATCATGCATTCAATTTCAAATTAACTTTTTTTGTACTGCATGAGTACATAACATTACACTACTAAGACCTAAAGGTTGAAAATTAATTGCATGAGTCAGAAAATTCAGAGATGATGAAATCTGGACATTCATGTGTAATATACTAAAATCACATTGGACAATATGACATTCTTTAGAGAATAAAACAATTTTGCTTTCAGATATAAGTTGGTTTTCTCAAAAAAATCAGTCAGCCCAGGGAACTGCAGCTTCTGGAAGCAAGGCCCCCTCTATACACAGAAATAAATCTGCAGTACCTCTCCAGAAAGAATCTTCCCAAGATGCAACTGTAAGAATAAAAAATTACTAAACACTATGTGAGTCAGCCAGAAGGATGTGATGGCCACCAGAAACATTTTTCACAAATAAAAAAAAAAAAAAAAGCAACTTTCTAGCAAGGGCTCAAAAAGGGGGTTGTTATGCCCTTAATTAACAGACAGAGACAGACTGACATTCATTTTCTTCACACTGCAGTCACAAGAGAGGTACCAATTTTAGAAAATATTCCCCAACTATAACATACTGTAGAGGTAGATTAATTCTACCTTGAAGAAAGAAGTTTTTATTCAAGAGAGGAAAAAAAATTAAGAGATTTAAATTTAAGATTCAGGCTATAAAGTTCCTATTTTTCCACACACTCAAGCGAATTCTGGACTTTGTCTTAGAAAGTCCAAGAAGATATTGATATATTCTCCATGAATGCTATCTATCTCTACTAGGGCTGTCGATTAATTGCAGTTAACTCATGCATTTAACTAAAAAAAAATTAATCGCGATTAACCGCAGTTTTAATCGCACTGTTAAACAATAGAATACCAATTGAAATCTATTAAATATTTTCAATGTTTTTCTACATTTTCATATATATTGTATTCTGTGTTGTAATTAAAATCAAATTGCATATTATTTTTATTACAAATGTTTGCACTATAAAAATGATAAATAAATGAAATAGTATTTTTCAATTCACCTCATACAAATACTGTAGTTCAATCTCTTTGCTGTGAAAGGGAAGGTTACTCCCCTTGTGCAGTAACTGAGGTTCTTCGAGATGTGTCTCTCTGTGAGTACTCCACTACAGGTGGCAGTGCGTCCTGGCACCGCTGATTGGAGATTTTTGCTAGCAGTGTCTGCTCGGGACACGCGTGAGCAGTAACTGTCTCGCAGCGCCGCTGATGGCTCTTCTGGCACGCGCACACCCCAACCCCCAGTTCCTTCTCTATCGTGAAGCATTTAGTTCTTACTCCGAAGTAGAGGGGAGGAGGGTGGGTAGTGGAGCACCCACAGGGACATACATCTTGAAGAACCTCAGTTACTGCACAAGGTGAGTAACGTTCCCTTCTTCTTCGAGTGCTGTCCCTGTGGGTGCTCTCCTTCAGGTGAATGGAGAGCAGTGCCCTCATCAGAATGGAAGGTGTTTTGGAGTTGAGCCTGTAGCTGCAGCTAGGACCATGAAGCCTACCCTTGTGTCTGCACTCATGCTGAGCATAATGGCATACTGGTTAGTGAATGTATGTTCAGATGCCCATGTAGCTGCTCTGCATATGTCTAGAACGGGTATGCTGTACAGGAATGCTATGGAAGCTGCTATGGCTCTTGTCTAGCGTGTTCTGATGCCCATTGGGGCTTCTCTGTTATATAGGCAGTTTTATATCCATTTAGTCTTAGCGTGGATATAGCCACACCCTTTGATCTTTCTGTCGTTGATACCAATAGTCTGTAAGATTTACTGAAGGCCTTTGTTCTGTCCAGATAAAAGGCCAGGGCGCGACGGACATCTAATGTATGTAACAATGCCTCTTGGGGGTTGTTGTGTGGTTTCAGATGGAATGTAGGTAAGTGAATTGGTGGAATGAGTACGATATTTTGAGCATGAATTTAGGATGTGTCCTAAGAGTCACTTTGTCCTTGTAGAATACTGTGTATAGGGGGCGAGCCATGAGTGCCCCTATCTCACTCACTCTTTGTGCCGATGTGATGGCTATCAAGAATGCCACTTTCATAGATAAGTGAAGTAAAGAACACGATGCTAAGGATTCGAATGGTTTTCTGGTTAGGCATTTGAGTACTAAGTTTAAATCCCATGCTGGTGTGGGTTCATGGATATCCGGGTACATGTTCTGTAGCCCCATTATGAACCTCTTAGTAGTGGGATGGGCGAATACTGATGTCCCATCCATCTGTTGGTGGAAGGCCAGTATGGCCGCGAGGTGAACTTTAATCGAGTTTGTAGCCAGTCCTGAGTTTAAGGATAGTAGGTAATCCAGGATGAGAGGAAGTGGTGCCTGTTGTGCAGATATTTGTTTCGTTTGGCACCATAGGGAAAATCTTTTCAATTTTTGGAGGTAAGTAGAGCGTGTTTTGTTTCCCGCTATTAATCAGTACTTATTTTACTTGGTCAGAACAGGTTAATTCCTCAGGACGGAGCCATGATGGAGCCATGCCTTCAGGTGGAGTTTCCCTGGATCTGGATGGAGGGTTTGACTGTTGTCCAGTGACAAGAGATTGTGTAGACAGGAGAGAGTGAACGGCTTGCATATTGCTTTGCGAGTCAAGGGAACCAAGTCTATCTGGGCCATGTTGGCATTATAAGGATTAACTTGGCCCTGTCAGTTCGTGTTTTGTGTATGACTCTGAAGATCAGAGGAATCGGTGGGAAGGCATATAGGAGAGGGACGTTCCATTTGATAAAGAATGCATCTCCCAGTGATTGTGCTCCCTGTCCTGTACGTGAGCAGAACTTTAGGCATTTCTTGTTTGCTCGTGTCGCAAACAGGTCTATCACTGGAGTTCCTCATCTGTGGAAAATACGATGTCTTATTTCATCGTTCAGTTTCCATTTGTATTCTTGTGAGAACTGTCTGCTTAGTGTGTCCGCCATGATATTCAGGCGGCCCAGTAGGTATGATGCTGTGATAGTGATATTGTGCTTTATGCACCAGTTCCATAGTTTTAGAGCTTCTGCACATAAGGAGCGGGATCGTGCTCCACCCTGGCAGTTGATATAGAACATACATGCAATGTTGTCTGTTAGGATCTGTATCATTCTGTTTCTTATGAGAGAAAGGAAGTGGCAGCATGCATTGCGTACCACGCGTAGTTCTAGTAGGTTTATGTGAAAATGTGTTTCCGCAGGGGACCATTTGCCCTAAGTGGTATGTTGGTTCAGGTGAGCCCCCCCATCTGATCAGGGAGGCATCTGTTGTGATCTGAACAGATGGTGGTTCCTGTTGGAATGGTACACCAGAACAAACCTTCATTGGATTTGTCCACCATCATAGTGATCGTATCACCTTTGTGGTGGGTGTGATTCTCTTGTTTAGACTGTGTCTTCATGGGATGTATACTGCATTCAGCCATCTCTGAAGGCACGTGTTTTACAATGAATGTGGTAGCAGCCATATGTCCCAATAGTTGTAGGCATGTTCGCACATATACCCATGGACTGTGAGAGACCACTGATATAAGGGAGGTCATTGTTGTGAACATGGCCTTGGTAGTAATGCTCTGGCCATGAGGGAGTCCAGGTGAGCTCCAATGAACTCTAGTTCCTGTACCGTAGTGAGGGTGGATTTCTTTTAGTTGATTTGCAGTCCCAGGGAGTGAAAGAGAGAGATGATTATTTGAATGCTTCGTTCTGTTTCTGTCTTTGTGGTGCCTTTGAGTCAGCAGTTGTCTAAGTAAAGGGATATCAGTATCCCCCATCTCCGTAAGTAAGCCGCTACTACCGCAAGTGTTTTGGTGAATACTTTCGGTGCCGTCGAGAGGACGAATGGTAGCACTATGTATTGGAAATGTTCTTGTCCTACTGTGAACTTAGGAAGCGTCTGTAAGCCAGATGGATTGTAATGTGAAAGTATGTGTCTTGTAGGTTGAGGGCTGCGAACCAGTCCCCTTCCTCCAGGATAGGGATGATTGAACTCACGGTGATCATTTTGAATCTGTGGGCACAGATTAAATTGTTGAGTCTCCTTAGACCAAAGATGGGATGCACATCCACCTGAAGCGGCGCACCCACAGGGACAGCACTCAAAGAAGTGCAACTTACAAATGTAGATTTTTTTTTTGTTACATAACTGCACTCAAAAACACAACAATGTAAAACTTTACAGCCTACAAGTCCACTCAGTCCTACTTCTTGCTCAGCTAATCGCTCAAACAAGTGTTTTTGCATTTACAGGAGATAATGCTGCCCTCTTCTTATTTACAATGTCAACAGAAAGCGAGAACAGGCATTTGCATGGCACTTTTGTAGCCAGCATTGCAAGGTATTTATGTGCCAGATATGCTAAAGATTCATATGCCCCTCCATGCTTCGGCCACAATTCCAGAGAACGTGCTTCCATGCTGATGATGCGTTAATTACATTTGTGACTGAACTCCTTGGGGGAGAATTGTATGTCTCCTGTTCTGTTTTACCTGCATTCTGCCATATATTTCATGTTATGGCAGTCTCGGATTATGACCCAGGACATATTGTTTGTTTTAAGAACACTTTCACTGCACATTTGACAAAATGCAAAGAAGGTACCAATGTGAGATTTCTAAAGATAGCTACAGCACTCGACCCAAGGTTTAAGAATCTGAAACGCCTTCCAAAATCTGAGAGGGACAAGGTATGGAGCATGCTTTCCGAAGCCTTAAAAGAGCAACACTCCGATGAGGAAACTACAGAACTTGAACCACCAAAAAAGAAAATCAACCTTCTGCTGGTGGCATCTGACTCAGATGAAAATGAACATGCGTCGGTCCACACTGCTTTGGATTGTTATCGAGCAGAACCCGTCATCAGCATGGACGCATGTCCCCTGGAATGGTGGTTGAACCATGAAGGGACATATGAATCTTTAGCACATCTGACATGTAAATATCTTGCGACGCCGGCTACAACAGTGCCATGAAAATACCTGTTCTCACTTTCAGGTGACACTGTAAACAAGAAGCGGAGAGCATTATCTCCTGCAAATGTAAACAAACTTGTTTGTCTCAGCGATTGGCTGAACAAGATGTAGGACTGAGTGGATTTGCAGGCTCTAAAATTTTACTTTTTTTTAAAAAACACAGAATTCTACATTTGTAAGTTCAACTTTCATGATAAAGAGATTGCACTGCAGTATTTGTATTAGGTGAATTGAAAAATACTATTTCTTGTTTTTTTACAGTGCAAATACTTGATACAGTGAGACCGAAATTGGGGTTCCAGGACACAAAGGCTAAACCTCTCTCAGAAGCATGGTTCTTCTTCCTCTACTTCTCCTTCCATCCAGGGACAGAGTCCTGGATGCTCAGAAGCTGATAGCAACTTGGAATTTCCAGCCTGCTTAGCTGGGCTCGAAACAGGAAAATCAGGGCACCAACCTTCAATGTCCTTTAACCCAGGTGAGAGCAACAATCTCAGGGCTGCTTATGCTCAATACAAAGTCAGGTTAGCAAGGTCTTCAAAATCAACATGCCTCAATGTTGGTGATGTATGTTTGGTGCCAAATTCAATTGACAAGGAGTTTAAAAATCTCTCGCCCCCCCCCCCACCCCCCATCAGTTAGATTTTGAGGCAGTTCTTCTAATCTTTGCAGGCTCCCAGGGCCGGTGCTACTATTAAGGCGAACTAGGAGGTTGCCTAGGGCACCAAGATTTGGGGGCGCCAAAAAGCGGTGCCCCCAATTTCCTCCCTGTGGCAGCTCCCCACCCCCCCGGCCCGGGGAGCTGTGCGGCAGCTCCCCACCCCAGCTCACCTCTGCTCTGCCTCCTCCCCGAGCACGCCACCCCCGCTCTAATTCTCCTCCCCTCCCAGGCTTGCGGCGCCAAACAGCTGATTGGCGCCGCAAGCCTGGGAGGCGGGAGAAGTGGAGCAGCTATACAGGTCAGACTAGATGATCTAATGGTCCCTTCTGGCCTTAACTCTAGGAAAAAAACACTGTACATTAAATTGGATTTTCTTAGCTACTTCAGCCATGCTACCTGCAGAGTCAGAGGACCCAGACAAGGAAAAACACCTGCAAAAAAGAGCAATCCTATTAGGACTGCTTTAGGCGAAGAGGAAACAGCCCAAAATGGCTGGGTCCCAGATGATGCCTGCAATGGCAAAGGTACGAATTTTTTTTTTTTTAAATACACAAAAAGCTCTGACTATACACACAAAAAAGAAAGAGAGTACTCAAAGGGGCAGAAGAGAGCAGTATTTTTGGCTCGCTGCAATGTTTGCTGCCAGAAAGAACTGAATTTCAGTTGCAGCCATTCCCCTCAGAACTCTAAGCAAGGAAGTACATGAAGCATGTAGGGCACTGAACACACATTTTTGTTTTCTATTTTAACAGAAGCAGTATATCTGTAGTGTTTGTTTGTTTTTAAAGTATGACACTGAAGCCTACCCAAATCCTTCATTTTTTTCCTCATTCCTAAAACCCAAGTACAGACTTGGAACTAAAGAAAAAAAAGAGTTGGGGGGCTGTGGGGGGAAGAGAGGCTTAAAAAGCTGTGCCTATGGAGATGGTAGCCTAATGCTCTTTGCAGAAACAAAAAGTAGGATAAAGGCTTAATGTGTCTATGTGCAACAGGTTCCCTTTAGATAACATTTAAGAATGTGTTCAGGAAGACAGAGGTTAATTACGTCACATAGGTTATTTCAATATTACTTCTTGAAGAAGCTCTCTCTCAGACAACGCTGGATGTTCGGTCTCTGCTAGTCATGTGATTTCGATTACTTTTGTTTGCTGGATCTGTGTACGTTACACATACATTACATTAATAGCTGGGTTCTGTACTATGGACTGCTCCCCTAAAGTTTTATTTTTCTTTCCTTGTACATTATGGTGTGCTCAAACACAAGTAAAATAAAAAAAATCTTAAATGCATAATCCTTAATACCTAAAATTAGCTGTGACCATATACAGGTATTTCAGTCACCTACATTAATTTAATCAAAGAGTACAATTCTTTATGGAAAGTGTTCATTTCGTAACTGACACACCCCTACTGAGCAGAAGGGCAAAGGACTGAATCGGCATCAAAACTAGAACTACCTTTGACGCCAATGAGTGGCAAGATAGCATGGAAATCCTGTAGTGTTGCTGTCTAAGCTGTACCTATTATTGCATTTAGAGAACTTCAATCCTTTCACACCCAATATATTCACTTTGTAAGTTAAAAAACAACAAAAATTGTGATATTTCTAAACACATTTTGAAAAGAAAGTTAATCACACATACTTCATCCTCATTATATAACACGGGTGGCCAAACTGTGGCTTGTGAGCCACATGCACCTCTTTTACCCTTAAAGTGCAACTCGCAGAGCCTCCATCTACCAGACTGGGGGGGACTCAGGACCTCTGCCTTGCAGTGGGTGATAGGGTTGAGGCTTCTGCCTAGCGGGGAGGGGGAGACTCGAGGCTTCTGCCCAGTGAGGCGCACCTGCCGGGGCTCCCAGGGCTTCAGCAGGAGTGCGACTGAAACCCCAAGCCCAGTCTCGGGTCTGAAGGCCTGAGCCCCAGCAGGTGTGCCCTGGCTCTCAAACTTCTGAAGATAGTCGTATGTGGCTCGGGGGGGGGGGGTGTCAGGAAGTTTGGCCACCCTTGTTATCTAACCATTCCATACGACAAAACATACTGTAATATTTGTAAACAGATGTGATCATGATCTGAGATGATATGGGGTAGGATGACTTTAGAACCAAGAGAATCCTATTTTTATAGTGTTTTAATAACAATGTGATTCAGTGCATAAGTCTTTAGTTTTTGATGAGCACGGATTAGAATTTGTTTCTTTAACAATCTGCACACTGGATGATTCAGAAGTAAATACCAATTCATACAAAGTCAGTATACTTGTTGAATTTTGTTTCTGCATTTAAAATGCAAACATACCTTTTCCTAAATGTGTATTTATACTCATGTATCTAGCTGTTCCTGTAAGGCTCTTGTGTTCTCGATATGGTATGTGCTTCTTTGTTTCTGGATCTATATACTCCTTTGCCAAACCAAAATCTATAATATGAATAATTTGCTGGGTTTTGTTTCCTGGTCGTCCTATTAAGAAGTTCTCAGGTTTTACATCTCTGTATATCAAGTTCTTTGAATGGACATATTCCATACGAGAAATCTTTATTAAAGAGAAGAAAGGACAGAGTTTAGTTTAAGCTTCAGGTTACGACAAGAAAGCGTGGTAGATGCAAGCAAGTATTGTTACATCAGCTTATTATATATATATATATATATATATATATATATATATATATATATATATATATATATATGGATGTCTTATCACCTTTAAAACAAACTATAGACAACTGTTTTCCTCTCAACATATGCCTAAATTCCACTTAATGTTGATGGGACATGAGCACGTGTATACAGGAAAATACACTCCACCACTTGCATATAAAAAAAATCTATACTTACAGCTTCATATGAATCACAAAAAAAGAAACAAAGTAAAGTCGACAGTGAGCAAGCTGTATTGAATGCATTTTTGTGCACATTATTGGATACGAAACTAAGACCTGGAATTACACTGTCTTGCTATCAGCATCAAGGATCTGTAAGGACATGCAATGTTCTGTACATATAAATTTTAGCCAGTGCATCGCCAATATGAATATGGCTTTCCTCCTAGATGTATAAATTAAGGTTTGAAAACCATTTTTATATTCGGAAAAGAATGCTTGTTAAATGATTTTGCATTTGTGATGTTATAAGTCTTTATTGATGAATGGAATCTTTGCCATTCATGCCATAAAATGGATATCCCCCTCCTCAGTGACATTTAAGTAACATGTTCATACTGATTATTTCATTTTAAATGCTATTATTACTGAAATACTGGCATTTAAAATGTACAGATGGCATTTAAATTTTTTACCCATGGTGAAAAAAAAAAAGTGGTGCACTATATATTTGGATTTAAAAAGATGCAATTACTTAGTAAATATAAATCTGCGCCAATGAAAATAAAAACAATATTATTTGGCTTTTACTCTAATCTAGTCTGATGGCAGACTACTCAGAAAAAATGCCTCAAAACCTCAAATTTTCCATTTAAACAATTTTGCTTGTACCGTGCATTTTTGTATTTTGCCCTTTCCTAATTTTATGACTAAGACAATGTGTAAGATGGCAAATGCCTATGTTACTTAAGAGTTTAATCTGCTTATTCTAATGGAAATGAGTGTGTCAAACTGAGCTTTATGACTTTAGGCTACAATTAAATGAGCTCTTCAAAACAGATACTGAATTTATGCAACTGTCCTTAAAGACTAAGGCAAAAATTATGGCACATAAAAAAATGACAACTAAATAATACTTCATTGTTGTGTGTCCTTTAAAGGACTGCAATACAGCCAACACAATTTAACAGATTGTATACTATAGATCCTTTATCAGATAAATTGGTATTTAATCTATACTACAAAGACTGTCCACATACTGGTCTAATGAACACACTCGCATTATTAAATATATATAAACTCAGATATATTTATACTTACCAACTGTATAGCTATCATAAGAACGGTTTTAAGAGAAAATGTCCTATCACACAGGTCAAATAGGTCTTCCAAGCTAGGTCCCAGTAGTTCTAGCACCATGGCATTATATTTGCCACAAGGGCCAAAATAGTAAACCTGAGGTATACCGTCTGGAAAAGAAAAAATATGTATATATAATTAGTTATAGAGTACTTACCTAAATGTAAACATATACCTTATTTCTTGCTTACAGCAATATTAATTTTAAGGCTTATTAGTTGGATCTACACTTTAAAACGTATCTGTCTGATAAAAACTGATATTAAAGCTGTATGAAAAATTATTAGTGTTAAAGCAGTTAACTTCATTATTCCTGCTGTATCCATTTCATAGCTTCTTCTGGAAACTAGGTATTTGACAATTTTGAAAGAATTAAAGCTTTTTTAAAAAAAAAAATCAAGCACTACCCATTACACATTAGACAGTAAGTGCAGATTCAGTTCATGAAACTGTACTTTATTTCAACTATTGTTCTTTAGTTCAGAATGGATAAAAGTAAATTTTTTTTAAACAAAAAAAAATCTGATTTTCTTAAATTGGATTTTTCATATAATTCGAATACATTTTCCTTTTTTAAAAATAAGTGTGTTTAAAATTTAATTTGAAATTCTGACAAGCTATGTTAAGGTCTAAACATTATAATCTATTAAAATCATTTACATAAATAAAATGTACTGCGTCAATGAGCCCTCCTCAAATAATAAGGAGATAGAGGGTGCTGCTCTTTTTAGTTACATAAAAAAATCAAGGGAAAAACATACTTAATTTCTGAGGTCAACTCAGGCTTTATAACAGGTCACAATTTCATGTACTGCATTAAATATATTATTATTTTCAGTCTTTACAACAGAGTGAATGATGGTATTTACATTTTTCTAAATGTTAAGTACTTTCAATTGCTGTTGTGCACAAAAGGTTTTGCCTTAATTATTTTTGGTTTCAGTTTAGCTAGCAGGTGCAGAGAACACTTCCTTCATCTGGACTAGTTAGAAATCACTTGGGAGCTGAAAAAGCAGGAAAGCTTATTTTCCCTCTACCAATTTTCAAAGGTATTCAGGCACCTAAATATGCAGATGGATGCCTAGTGGGATTTTCAATGGGAAACAATGGGAGTTAGGCACCTAACCATGATTATTTTTTTTAGTTTCTTTTACGCTGTAGGGTTACCATCTGTCCGTATTTCCCCAGATATGTCCGGCTTTTGCGTCTCTAAATAGCTGTCCGGGAGGAACTGGTAACAAGGTTAAAATGTCCGGGGGGGTTTTCTCCCTCGCCTCCCTCCCTCCCTTCCATGCAGAGTGCGGCTGCTGATTGGGCAGCTGGGCTGATTGAACCGCTCCCATTGGCCTCCAGCAGCCAGAGCCCTCCCCTGCTCCCCCCTCCCTCTGCCTGCAGCCCTGTGTAACACACAAACTGACCCACCGGGCAGCGTGTTTTGCAAACACGTGGAGCCAGAATGGTAAGGGGAGTCGGGGGGGGGGGGGGAGTCAGGGAGCGGGGGAGTGTTGGATGGGTCGCCGGCCTCCACCTGCCACCCCCCCTCCGCGCGTCCCCCCCCGTGGGGTCCCCCCCTCCCTGCCTGCCTCTCCCTTGCCTGCTTGTACTGCCAGAGCCAGCAGCAACTGCTGTCTGCTGCCCCCGGGTCCTAGCGTCCCCCATCCACTAATGGGAAGACAGGCTGCCCTTACCCTGCCCTTCCACCCTAGCCCTGAGCCTCTCCAATGCCCCAAACCCCTCAGCCCCAGCCCTCATCCCCCCACACCCTAATCCTCTGCTCCATCCCTGAGCCCCCTCCTGCATCATGAACCCCTCATCCTCAGACCCATAGCCCTCACCCCTGCATTCCCTCCCACCCCCAAACTCCATCCCAAACCCCCTCCCCCCTTCCCACACACCCCCTCCTGCCCTCAAACTCCCTCCCAAAGCCTGCACCCCCTCCCTTTGCACCACCTCCCACCCCCAAACTCCATCCCAGAGCCTGCACCCCTCACCCCCTCCTGCACACCCACCACTTGCCCCAGCCCGGAGCCTGCACCCAGCACCCAAACTCTATCCCAGAACCTGCACCCTGCACCCCTCCTGCATCCTAATCCCCAGCCCAGGACCTGCACCCCAGACCTCCTCCCCCCAGAGCCTTAGGCAGGTGGGGGGGGGGTTTCTGGGCACCACTAAAATTTCTACAACCCTGCCACCCATGCGAGTGGATAAGGGTCGGGGCAGTCAGGGGACAGGTAGGGTCCTAGGGGGGGCAGTTAGGGTGGGGGGTTCTCAGCAGGGGGCAGTCAGGGGACAAGAAGCAGGGGGGATTGGGGTTCTGAGGGGGGCAGTCAGGGGTGGGAAGTGGGAGGGAGTGGATGGGGCGGGGCGGGGCTCCCCCCCCCCAGTGTCCTCTTTTTTGATTGTGGAAATATGGTAATCCTATTACGCTGTTAACATCATCTTTCATCATTAAAACTGGAGAACTAAACTTTAAACTTTATGCTATTATATTTTGCATTTCTCTTAGCTTAAGACAGGAAGAAACAAGCCAATACCTAATCCATTTCATTTCTGGTTTCTTACGCACTAGCACAAAATAGCAATGCTGGATTGAAAATATATATGGGAATATTTGTTAGAAAAACCTTACCAATGATTTATTTTTATTTAAGTTCATGGAAACATTTTGACTTTTGCAAACCTTGTTTTTACAAAACCCAAATTTAAAGTCAAATGTGTTCTGGCAATATCTCTTCAACATTATGAATTTAATATACACGATGCAAGTCTTAGTTGCATGGATCTTGCTCACTTTTGACATTTAGTATCTAAATTAAGTCCTATTTGTTTTACAAAAATCCATTTTAGTAAAATCTTTTACTACAATCTGTAGGAAATTGACTAGCAGAAGGATAACTTAAAAACAAAAAGTGCATTTATCTAGGCATCCAGTTTTCCTATTATTTTTTTCCATTAATGCCAGGTAGAATGCATGAGGCATTATTATAGGCTATCTAAAAATAATTAATTTTGGTGACTACTAGAGTTCTTCATCTCACTCAACCAGAAACATTAAAGGAAAACACACACAGGAATGTGCGTTTCTCAAAACAGCATCCAGTACCGTAGCCATAAAAGTATCTTTTGGAAGTAACACAGTTACATTAATAAAACCCTATGTGCTGAGTTGAGAAAATCTGTTACTGAGTTTGCATTACTGGCCATGTCTACACTAAAAGCACTTTCTCAGTATAGCTATACCAGTATACTATATCAGTAAAGTGCTCCTAGTGTGGATGCAGCTTATATAAGCAAACTGCTATTTTACTGGTATAACTGTCAACTACATAATGGCTGGCATAATGGCTTTTGCTGGCACAGTTGTGTCAGTTGGGGATCACACTTCTTCACACCCCTGACGGACATATCTTTGCCAGCAGAAGTTTGCAGTGTAGACAAGACCACCTTCCATTGGCCACGTGAATACCTTAAATTACTGATTCACATAAGAATTAACTACTCAATGTACTTTCTGAATGGAAACATTTGATAGAATAAATTTAGAAATCAAATGAAGACTGTAACCGCTTTTTAATACTTTAAAATGCTGTTCACTCTCACTTACAGAACTGTAATTACAGCTTATTTGGCAACTTTATACTGTTCTCTCCCTCTCGTTCATATCTCTTTTCAGCTCATTGGTACTAAAAATAGTACATAGACTCTATGGATGGTAACAAAATAACATGATCCTTTGCACTTCTTGGAGATCTTCCTGGGATCTACAATTAGAGCGCATGTTGGCGAACTCAAAAACTGGGATGCTAATAGGATTATTTTTATGTTAACCGAGACTGTATTCAAAATGTACTGCACATAATCATTTTCCAATTCTTTCTATGTTTGAGTGGTAAATTTGATAAGAAATGTCTATTGGCATTTCAATTTAACTCTTTATGGGATTTTTAACATAGTCTTTGTCAAGGCATTGAGACTAGAAGTGAAGAAAGTCCTCCATTATTCTCACTTAAGTATTACGTAGAATATACCCAAATTTATTGCTTTGATCCCAAATCTCAGACACCAGCACTATATTAAAAAGCTGTTAGATGAAAAAGAATTCTGAGTACTGGCATACAAGAATACAAAATATCTAATTTTGATTCAAAATATCTATATATCTAATATTCTCAAAAGATAATTTGTTTTCTAGCTTAGTATGATTTATCCAGAGCAGTAATGCAGCCATGCTCATATTTCTCCTTAGAGATCATCAGCTGGGTACAACGAACATGTTTGGGGAAGGGACACTCGTGTCTACTTGAAATCTAGTTGAAGATTCTTTTTTAAAAAATTACTTTAACTCATGTACTATAAATGCTCACAAATTCTGTTGCTAATTTTTGTGATTTTATAGTAACATTTTTCTATTTTATTTAATGTTTTTTCTTGTCGGTCACTCTGTTAAAGACTCATAAAAAGCATAAAAATGACTGACTACACATGGGAAACTACAAAACAGATTATGCATGAAGTACTGTAATATACACAAAGTGATAAAAGTTTTTCTTTATAATCATTCAGTTATAGTACTGTTAACTAATACTTTCAACAGTAAGTAAAAAATTCAGACCAACATGTGGCTTAAGAGAGATAGTGTTCCTGGAAAATTTTACCATCTTCACAGACAAATCTATATAAAGATGGAGCTACAGTTGAGAGTACATATCAGTAATTAAAGGTAAAAATCCATTAAAGGGATTATGTAATTATCCCAAGAACAAATATTATAAATCCATGAAATTTAGAGGTAAGGATACACTCAAAAGAAACCCAAACATGTGAAGGTATAAAAATGCTGTTAAGGCATCAAAGCAATCTTAAATCTGCCCTGTAGTGATGTCACACAATAATCATACAATTATGACTGCTGCATATTAGTGCTTGTGATCTAGAATTAAACTGATTTTTAAAGGCACATTAGATAGTGTTCATATTTTTTCCTCATGATGTCACTACAAGATAGAACTAAGGTTGTTTAGGTGTCTTAACTATGCACCCATCTTTTCTGACCCAGAACCCACAACCGGCCAAATAGCTGTCCTGCGACTAAAATCCAGCAATCCTTTGCAGGTGGTCTAACACTTAAAGGTCTTTAGCCTTGTAGCAGGCCCTTGCATGTGGGTGTGGGTGGGTGGTACATGACTGTGGGTGCCACAAATGTAGCAGTGGAAGCAGCTGCCACCCTCCATACGTGCCCCATTGAAAGCATCTTTCCTCTTTTTTTGCTTGTTACTGGTGGTTGTAGTGAGAACCATTTTGCTAGACCATAACAGCAAACCAGTTTGGTTGCTGTTCCACCTTCTGAAGACACTTAAGGGCTTTATCAGCTCACAAATGTACCAATTTATCTAGATTGCTATAGTTAGTGTGGACGCAGTTATACCAATACATAAGTGTTTATATCAGTATAGCTTATTTACATAAGGGAAAGGGAATACGCTATACCAGCATAAGGTACATTTATACCATTATAACTGTACACACACTACTGCAGTGACCAAAAAAAAAAAAAAAAAAATCATACCCTTAGCTTATAGACCAGACCCAAGTCTATGGCTTTATATATATGCAAAAGGATATCGTAACTCAAAATTTCAAGTGGTCTGTTTCCATTTTCTGGAACCCAAACCCAAACTTCTGGCTTATCCAATGGACCTGTAGGTGCAGAAATCCAAGAATGAGAGCCAGATGATTTATAGAAAGAGGAAGCACCGACAGTTGGAGATATAAAAAAAGAAAAAAAGAGTAACTGTAATGGGACAAATTGACATGCAAGGGGAACATGTTTTTGGCAAGGAACACAGTATACCTTTAGAACTGTCTATTTCTGTATATGTGCATACAAGAGTGCAAAGTTGGAAAAGCTAACACATTTTTCTCATCAAGTACTTTTTTCTAACAAAAAATGCAGCAACTGAACATTCCATAACGATCATTCAGCTGAGGAATGTTTAGCACAAGGTAAAACTGTTGCAAGCAAACGGGTCGAAGGCGGGGAAAAGAAAAGTTGTGAATAATGAAACCGATGGTCCACAAAGTACTTAGTATAGTTTTAACACTTCTCAGAACTGAAGATACATCTTGTTAACAAATATTGTTGCGTACACCACCACAGTGAAAAACAGAACTATTTTTATCCTCACTGGATCACAAGTAAGAGATTTGTTAACTCCAATGTCTCAGGAATTGTTCATCTCCATTGCCATCTTTGTTGCCCATAAATACTACTTTTCAATCTGTTTGTAATATTTTTAAGGCATTCAAAATACTTGTGAAAAATCTATGGAAACTAGCAGGTTTTTTGGGTTTCCTTTAGAGTTATGTAGTTCATTTCTACAGCTACATGCTGTTACAAAGGAAACAGCTGTAGAATGGAATTTGCTTGGCTGCATTGTCAGGTATGTAGGCAGAGTTAACAATGGCAGACGTGCATGGGAGATGTGCCAAAACATGTCCATAACTCTTTTTTTTCTACTTCACAATGTTATGGAGGCACTGGCAGACACTATACAATAAGAATGTGTCCATTTTTCCAGTTAAAAACAGGCTTTAAATCCCTCTTAGACCAGACAAGTGTAATATCGGTTGTGATCAACATCACTTATTCTAAAGACAAAGATTGAATTTTGGAGAAATCTGAAGTTAATTCATTTAATGTTCATGAGTTTTATTAATTTACAAGTGACTCATTTTTTAAAATGTAGAGCTGAGGTCAGATTTCTCTTGCTTACAAACTAGTATGTGAAACCCTGTGCTGTTTCATGGGTCTGGCAGTTAAGCCAAATAATCCACCATCTGTGCAGTCTCCTTCATGCAGCCAATGAAATTGTTGTGCACAAATTAGCTGCACAGTATGGGATGTTAGTAACCACTAGGAAAGGGATAGATAAAACAAAAAATATCCAATGCCACTATATAAATCCATTGTATATCCATACCAGGGCTGTCCCTACGCAGCATACAGGGCTGTGTAGAGCACCCAAAAATTTGGGGCACCCCTGGGTCTTAGTGTCCACCCGCTGCCCTCTTCCTATCCATGTTCTGACCCTTCCTGCAGGCTCCCTCAGCTAGCTGCTGCAGCCTGGTGAGTCTTCCTCAGGAGGGGATCTAGTAACTTAAAAGTGAAAAAGCCTTTCAGCCTGCCAGACGTATTAGCACAACAGTGAAACTGTTAAAGAGCCATTCAAGTGGTAATGAATCCATTTAACAAGCATTTGCCAACCTCTAAGTATATACTGTCAGTTTCTGAATTTACTCCTATCCTATCTCCTAGAACTGGAAGGGACCTTGAAAGGTCATCGAGTCCAGCCCCCTGCCTTCACTAGCAGGACCAAGTACTGATTTTGCCCCAGATCCCTAAGTGGCCCCCTCAAGGATTGAACTCACAACCCTGGGTTTAACAGGCCAATGCTCAAACCACTGAGCTATCCCTCCCCTCAAATAAAACTGATAAAAACAGTTTTGCATTACTGTAATATTTACTCAGAACAGGTTAGTCTACAGGACCTTAGTTTAAAATTTGCTTTAAAAATATTTCATTACAAGATTGCTTAAGATTATAAAAATCACATCTCTAAAAAATCCTTGCATAGATTTTTAGATGCACAGTCTGAGTATTCATATTTAGCCTTAAATGCTTGGATCTCCAGACATATAGTTTTTAAATAAATCCTTCAAAAGACCACCCTTATCTAAAACACACATTTTAATTTAAATTACTATAAGACAAAAACTTGCCTCCAAGGTCTTCCTGTCCTTTCTGTCCATCCCTTTTTCCCTTCACCCCCCTGTTGAAGAGAGACCTTAAAGGGACAACACCCCTTTCCTTCCAGATAGCTGGACAAACGAGTTTCCCTTTCTTTACTTCTATTTGATGAACTAGTTTTAAGAGAACCCTCCAGCAAAATCAATACCTTAGTAAGATATAACATCCTTTGTTACACCTAAAATCTTTGAAAACCTATTTTTTAAAGTTGGTGAAATTTCATAAACACGTCTATTGTTATGGAGATCACACAAAGAAAATTAGTGTTCCCTTTTTCTAAAAGCAATGAATATTGTTATGAATCTCTTTGACTGATTAATTTAAAATAATGTCTTTGTTTCAGTGAGTTAAATATGTAGTAATCTGGAATGATTACTTTATGAAGGCTTAAGTGTACATTTAAAATATAAAATCAGCTTAGAAATACTGATTAGGAAAATGTAAAACAGAGAAGAACTGCATCATGTATTCCATAATATTTAATGTTGTATTCAGCAGGACAGCAGACTTGCCCTTACTACGAAGTTTTTGCAAATAAATCTCTGACAAACTTCAGGGTATATCAAAATACCTGTGACTGACATTTTTTATTCCCAAATTTAGCGCTTTTAATTAGGTACCTTCTGCATGTCCAGTCTTCACCATCTGGCATGCAGTTGAAAACATGTTCCATTTTCTTTTTTGGGGGGAGGGGGACACCAAAAAAAAAACCTCTTCTGCAATTTCTTTCTAATGTCCTTTGCTTCATTGGGGTTCAGGGATTTGGCTGGAAGGGGGTGAGCAGGGACAGGGAGGGAAGAGAGAAGGGAGACAGTGGGGAAAGGGTGGGGCCTGGGCAGAGTGGGGGGGCAGGGCCTGGGGCAGAGCAGGGGTGGAGTACGGGTGAGGCCACAGCCTCCCCAAGCGGCAGCTTCACCTACTGCCCATGACAGCAGGTAAGAGCGGGTTGGCTCCCGCACACCCAGTGCGAACTGTAGTGTCCTTAGGCAGGGGCCACATTCAAGAGCCGAATGTGCAGGCGCCACGCATTCTGCATGAGGGAGGTACGGGGGTCTCTGCAGGGAACTGTGACTCTCCGCCAACGTGAGGCGGGCCAGGCAGCTCGGTATCCTTGCTGCCTCGTCCCTCCCCCCGGGCTGCGAGACCAGGCTGCTGTCAGGCATAGGAGCACCCGCCTACTAATACTGCATACGGCCCCATAAATCCTAAGGACGGCCCTGATCCACACCTTGAACACTGTGTGCAGTTCTGGTCACCCCGTCTCAAAAAATATATTAGAACTAGAAAATGTACAGAGAAGAGTAATAAAAATGATTAGAGGATGGAACACCTACCATATGAGGCAAGATTGAAAAGACTGGAACTGATCACTTAGAGAAGAGATGACTAAGGGGGATATGATAGAGGTCTATAAAAGTATGAATGGTGAAGAAAGTGAATAAGGAAGTGCTATTTACTTCCTTCATATAATACAAGAACCAGGCATTACCTAATGAAGTTAATAGGCAGCAGGTTTAAAAAAACAGACATAAGGAGGTACTTCTTCACACAACACAAAGTCAACCAGTGGAACTTATTGCTGGGAACGTTGTGAAAGCCAAAAGTATAACTGGGTTCAAAAAAGAATTAGATAAATTCATGGAGGATAGGTCAATTAATGGCTATTAGCCAAGATGGTCAAGGATGCAGCCCCATGCTCTGGGTGTCCCCATCCCTCTGACTGCCATAAGCTGGGACTTGATGACAGGGGATGGATCACTCGATAATTGCCGTTCTGTTCATTCCCTCTGAAGCATCTGGTACCGGCCACTATCGGAAGACGGGATTCCAGGCTAGATGGACCACTTGTCTGACCCACAGTATGTCCATTCTTATGTTCTTAAGGGTGGTTACTGGTTGAGTTACCTTTGATATCACAATGGTCTAGGACTCTCGGCATGGCATAGATACATGGCTTGCTGTTGCATGCATGTAATCCATTAAATCAAAATGGTTGAGAACTTAAAAACTGGATGATAACAGTCCACAAATCCCAATGATGATTGAATCTGGTGACATTCTGGGCTTCTTATAGCTAATACTGACTATGCATTTTGCATAAGTATTACACCAATTACTTCAGCAGTCTTAGCTCTAAGTTTGTGAGATCCTTGTTTGTAAACAGAAAGTATAGTAGTGATTATGTAAGCAAATGATCAGACAGCCTACCATAACGAACCTGGAAGAACATAAGCAACCAGTTGCTGTGGCTGTGGTTTATTACGTGTTTATAACAACAGAGTACTGACCATAAAGCGTAGTGCTGCATGTGTAGTAAGCATTAACTATGTTTGAACATAATGTTCTTAAATACTCAACTTATGTTTAGCCTATTTTATAATATTCTTTACTTGTTTATAATTGTTGACTTAAAGGTTTAACCATTTAACTCCAATAACGCAGATCATGTTTTGGTTCATGTTTATATGTTAGTGCATTTCAATTTCTTTGTATTTAGTTTCCTGTAGCTTATGTAAAAAAGAAAAATCCTTTTGAGCTGCACATTTCCTTTTTTTGAACTGTTCACCACATACTTTAAAGTTATCTGAATACAAGAATGAAAGCTATTTGTTTGACCTTGAAGGTTCAATTTAAGGAGACTGATAAAAGGATTATAATAGGGAAAGTTTTTAGATTAAATAGTGAAGATAGCCCAAGTTGTTTTAGAATTCCCATTTGGAATGACTACCTGCACTGAGAATTAGAGCCCTCATGGGTAAAAGTTATTGTTGAGGCCAATGGGGTATTGTTTTCTCAATGTTTGCAGATAAATGGGAGAAATATGCCCTACAACATCACTATTTTGATAATCCCTTAACTCTCCTCCAATCTTGATAGTCACAACTCACTTCTCAGCATAGATTAATAGCAGGCAGCTGTAATGAGCTCATTACTTTCACAAAAAATACTGTAGTATATTAATATACAGTAAAGTATCAAAAATTAAAACTAAATTACAGTACACTTGTCAAAATAAATCAGATTTATGAACTCTGATTTTTTTTAGTCCAGAATTGAAATTTTTCTTACTGATCACTAGTCTAAGATCAGTACTTAGAAAAGTTTATTGGTACATTTATGCTGGTCCACCAAAGAGTTTTTAGCAGTGAAAAGGGATGAGTGAGAGGCATTAAAACCCATTATTGTGATTACTTTCTCACCTCCTTTCCCACTTTCAATTGTAACATAATTCTAGCAATGTAAAAAATGTTACTATCAAAGGTAGGGAAAGATATCAGCTAAGTTTTTACTCTTTTCAAATCAGGCTCATTTGGAGTTTTTATTTTCAAAACGCCATCCACTTTCCCAGCACAGTGACTCTTGTTTATAATAACATTTAGTCCACCCCACACATTAACTGAAAATTCTAGTTTGGAACACTCTTTAGTGCATTCCACCCTCTGAATGACAAGTTCTAGTTAGAAACACTTTGTAGAAGAGTAATATTGTCCCCCTTTAACATGATCCGACCCAGCTGTTTCCTTGCTTTTGTTTTTGAGTGTATCTCCTCTGCATCATCCAGAACCAGGTTCATGGATTCATCAAAACCAATGATACAGCCTTCTATCCGCATGTTCACCTGTTCATAGAGCCACACCTGAATCCTGGACCTATTCTGCAGGTACCTGAAGATGAGGTTGATGGGCTGCACCATCACCTTCTGCACCTTCTGGCCCTGCCCGCGATACGCCATGGCCGCGAGCGAGCGAGCCTCAGCCCACAGACGGGGAGAGAGACTGGAAAGAAACCGTTACCACCAGCAGCCCGCACACGCGCGCCGCAGCAGCTCAGACTTCCGATGCAGACCGGAAGCAGTCACTCTAACAAGTTGTTTTAGAATTACAATTTTTTCCTTTAGTCAGACAATGCATCAAGCATCTCTTGTGTATGGAGATGGGATACTCTTGATTTTTAATTGCTGTACTTTAAGACTCAACCATGAAAATCGGTCTTCCAAATCCTACATAACCCTTTTCAGGTTCACTACAGTCAATCATTAACCCTGAATTCCGCTGTGCCAGCCACTTGGTTGGTGAGCAACTGCAGATCTCAAGTAATTTGCTTTTGTGGAGCTGCAAGCTTTGATAACTACCCCTTTCAGCAGCTGCCTCCTTTACACCACTTGAACCCACCTTTTGGGTTTCCCCTATAACACCCGCCTTTTTCATAGATTCTCAGAGTTAAGACCAGATAGATAATTAGATTACCTCCTCTGTATCGTCCATTAAATTTCACCCAGTTACTCTTATATTGAGTCCAGTATCATGCATTTGGATAAAGCGTATCTTCCAGAAAGGCATCCAGTCTTGATCTGAAGACATTAAGGGATGGAGAATCCACCAGGGTAGATGGCAATGTGTTCCAATGTTTAATCTCCCTCTATTATATTTGTGCCTGTTTCCAATTTGAATTTATCTGGCTCCCAACCATTGGTTTTTGTTATGCCTTTCTCTGCTAAATAAAGAAGCCCTTTAGTATTGTCTCCACATGAAGGTACTTATACACAGTAATCAAGTCACCTCTCAATCCTCTTTTTGATAAGATAAGCAGATTGAACTCTAGGTCTCTCACTGTAAAACATTTCTCCAGCCCTCAAATAATGTTGGTGGCTATTTTCTGCACCCACTCTAATTTGTCAACATCCTCTTTAAAATGTTGATACCAGAATTGTACACAGTATTCCAGTACTGGTCTCACCAATGCCATGGGATACAGAGATAAAAATCATCTCTCTACTTCTATTCACTACTCTTGTTTATACATCCAAGGATCACGTTCGCTGTTTTTGCCACAGAATCGCACTAGGAGTTTATGTTCAGCTGCTTGTCCACTACGACCCCTAAACCTTTTTCAGAGTCCGTTCATTCCAGGACAGAGTTCCCCATTCTGTAGGTATGGGGTATATTCCTTGTTCCTAGGTGTACAACTTTGCATTTGGTTGCATGGCTGTTCTGTCATTATTTACCACTCCCTCCGTTTTTACGTAATCCACAAATTTTATCAGCAGTGATTTTATATTTTCAGATCATTGATGAAAATGTTGGATAGTATTGGGCCAAATATAAATGCCTTCAGAGCCTCATTAGCAACATCCCTATTTGATGAGGATTTTTCACTAACAAACACTTTGGGATCTGTTAGCCAGTGCTTAATCCACTTGGTGTATTTTATTGTGCTGTATATTGCTAATTTTCAAAATCAGAACTTCATGCAGCATGAAGTCAAAGTCTACCAAAGTTACCAAAGTCTAATACATTTATACAGTTACCTTTATCAACCAAATTTATAATCTCTAAGAATTAAATCAGGTTTGACAAGACCTATTTTCCACAAAAGCATGTTGACTGGCATTAAAATATATTCCTATTGTTTAGTTTTCAATTGAATCCCATATCAGTATTTCCATTATTTTGACTGGGACTGATGTCAGGCTAACCAGCCTATAGTTACCCATGTCATCCCACTTACTCTTTTTGAATACTAGCACAACATTAGCACTCTTCTGGAATATTCATGGTATTCCAAGATTTATTACAGATTAATATCAGCAGAACAGATCTCCTCAGCCAACTATTTTAGAACTCTCTGGAGCAAGTTACCTGGACCTGCTAATTTCAAAATGGTTACCCCTAGTAAATGTTAGCATCCTGCATAGTTACTAACAGACTGGAAAGTACTTCTTCATACTCATGGGATACAAGTACATGACCCTACTCCTTTCCAAATACAGAACAGAAATAAAAAGACTTATGCCTTTTTCACATCATTAACAATTTTACCATCTCCATCTATTAAACAGGCCTATGCCATTGCTAGGATTTCTTTTGTTTCTAACATTTTTAAAAACTCTTTGTGGTCCCTATTCCTGCCACTCAGATTTTTTTCCCCTCAGGTCTTCAGCTTCCCCTATCAATTTTCTGCATTTCAGAATTTGAAATGTATATTGATTGCTATTTCCTCTTTTTTCTATTTGCTACATTTTTAAAAAAAAAAATGTCCAATTCCTGCCTTCTCTTTGCTACTGAACCAGTATGGGCTTTCAGTCATTGCTGCCCTTCTTGCTTCACTGTGAAATTTTGGCTTTTGGGCTATGTCATAAACTATTCAAGAACTGCACATTTTCATTCACATTTTTCTTAGTTTTGGCCTCATAATTAATCCTGCTCATAAATCTCCTCTGCCTTGGAAAGTTCTCTCTTTTGAAGTACCAAGTATATGCATTACTGGATGGATCTATCCTCAAGTTGCCCATATGCAATGTAATCAAATCATAACCACTGGTCACTACACAACTAACTTCCAGTCCAGCGACTATCAATTCATCTTTATCCATTATAAATAGGTACAAAATAGAGTCCTCTCATGTTGGGTATAATACCTTTTGTGTTAGAAAATTATCTACAGTTTTTATAAACTTTCAACTCCTCCGCCCGATTTCCTGATCATTGCAGTAGCTTGGAGCCTCTCCAAGTCTTTCCCTATGTCTACAGAGGCCCCAGTGCCCTCCACTCCATTCCCTTTTCACTCTCATACATACCCATCCTCTTTGGCATCTCACTCACCCTCTGCCTTCAAGGTGCACCTACTACTAACCCTTCCTCATTAAGTCGCCTGTCCTAAGGTTGCACAGTAGGAGTAGGGAGGAAAATTTCTGTTGCCAAGTAGAGAACTACACTTACAGATAGTACATACATGCAGTCACGTATGGCCCTTGACTACAAGAAGGATAGCAGCGTCATTTAGCTCTGGGAGAGGGGGATTAAACAGGATGAGACAGATTCCGAGGACTTCCATAGAAATAAGAGAAACTTACTTTACAGTAACCAGGGTTCTTGCAGATGTGTTGTCTATACATTCCACTTGTTGGTGTGCATGCTCCCTATGCACTGGAGCTCAGATTCTTTTGGCCAACATCTATTGGAACTGCACCAGTGCTCGAGCATCCTCAGGCCTTCCAACCAAAGCCATAAAGGGCGAGCAACCCTAACTATTCCTCTTCCTTTGCCAGTACAGAATCCAGGTATTATAATACTACACAGTAGCTGGGACAGAGGGTGGATCATGTAAAATATATAGACATCTTCTCAAAGAACCACAGTTACTGTAATTTTTCCATTGAGTGCCTATCCATATATATTCCACTGTTGGTGACCACAAGCAGTGATCTAGATTGGGGATGGGGGAGAACTGGGGTACTAGGAGTCTACCTGAATGATTGCAAGACAGCCCCACCAAAATGAGCACCAGATCTTGATGCTTCTACTACAGAGTAATGCTGTGTAAATGTATGTACTGAACTTGAGGTAGCTGTCCGACATATCTCTATTATTGGAACAGTTCTCAGAGAGGCTGTAGAATCTGCTTGAGCTCTGCTAAAGGGGCTGTAACCCTCAACAGTGCGTCTAAATTGGTTATTTTGTAGTAAAACTTAACATATGTAGAAACCTAATGAGAAAGTCTCTGAGTTGATACTTCCTGACATTTTATCCTATCACCATAGGTTCCAAAGAATCTAGAGGACACCTAAAATGGCTTATTTCTGCCAAGGTAGGAGAGCACTCTAAATACATCTAAGGTGTGAAGCTTAGCCTTCCCTTCTGTTGATTTAAAAGCTCAGGGAAAAAAGGTAGAAATATTGTTTGGTTGAGAGGGAAGCCCGAAACTACCTTTGGCAAGAACTTCAGGTGAAGTCCCAAGGTCACCCTGTACATATATGCAGTGCAAAGGTGGTCCTACCATTAGTGCTTGTATTTCCATCACCCTCCTAGCAGATGTTATTGCTAATAAAAAGGCTGTTTTGATGGCTAGATGGAAGAGGGAACATGTAGCTAGGGATTCAAAAGGTGGATCCATCAAACTTGTCAGCACAATGTTGAAACTGCAAGGAGGTGGTTCCCTGTCTAGCAGATATATTTGCATAAGCACTATACAAGAATTAGGTATTATTATTCACTATACTTGTAATCAGTGTGCATATTAAAATGAATAGAAGAAAAATGTTTTAAAGCAAAAGGGTTTATAGGCTATTTAAACTTGTAATAAAAATTTATTTCATGGCTTGTTTAATTTGGGCATCTATCAAGGGCCCAATCCAAACAGTCAATAATCCTTACTCGATCACAAACAGTTTTGTAGTCTATTTTTTCCCTTACAAGGTTAAAAGTTAGAACACAGAACTGTACAATTCTTGGGTTTTCAAGTCAGTCCAAATTATCCTAAGATCTATAGAGAATATCCTGTCATAGAAAGCATTTAAACCCTTTTAAAATGGTCATTTCAGTCTCAATTTAGGTCTTAATGCTAATGAAACGGTATATACCACCACAAATATAAAAAGTAACTTATTTATAAATTGCCAATGATAATTTTATTTCAACTCCACTTTACTATTTCAGCAGCGTAACTGCATAATTTCTTGTCACACTAATACATAATTCATCTGACTATAGAAGAAAATGAACCTCACGTCATATTTTAGAACAGAACTAGCATGGAATGTCACCTTTTGTTTTACATTAAGATGGTAAATAACTATTTACAACAACTGCAGAGTTCTTAATTGAATACCAAAAAAACCCCAAAAAACCAATCTTAGTATGCAGCTGCTAATTACAACATTCATATTGCATCCTACCACTATCAAAAAATTTCCTCACAGAATTACTGCCTTGTACTAAAAAAATCCAAACTGTCAGATTAGGCCAGAATACTACACCTATAAAATTCCTCTCTTCTGTACTCCCACCCCTTCACCTACACAGTATTTAACCATTGTGGTTCTACGGGAAACTTTCAAACCTATCTTAAATTCATATGGTCAGTGTTTCTACCATGTTTGCTAATTAACAGTGTATTAAACCATGTAATTTGTGCTCATGTCCCATCTTTTATTATTTGACCTCTAACTAAAGTTATAGGACCAAACAAGACACTATGTATGCAAAAATCCACTGAGCTCCTATTACAGCCTGTACTGTGCTCCCACAAATAAGACAACTAATTCCCATAGCAAGAGACTAATATGATGACAGGATTATAATTTTGCTGAAGAACAGGAGTTGACAGGATGGAGAAAGCTGTTATAAAAATAAAAGTCTCCAGTAGCAGCAAAGGAAACTAAGAATAACGGCAAAGTAAAATTTTGTCCATACATTTTTTAAAAAGTTTAAGGATTGTGAAAGTTGTTTAAGGTAAAAAACATTCTGAAGGAGCTCAAGAGCTCAGATCAGCTCTCTTTAAAATGCCTCATGGCCCAAAGAGACAAGGTGGGTGAGGTAATAACTTTTATTGGACCAACTTCTTTTGGTGAGAGAGAAGCTTTCAAGTCATACACAGCTCTTCATGTGTGGGAAGAGAACTCCTAGCATCACAGCAAAACACAAGATGGAACAGATTGTTCAGGAAATTAGTTAGCACATACTGTAGAGGACCATTCAAAGTAAAGCAGCCCATTTTTTCATTCATGGCCCAAACTCAGCCTAATAATTTCCTTGCAAAATTAGAACCATAAGTAGAACAAAACAGAAAAGGGCTATATCCATTTTGAGACAGACAAGCGTTAACCCACATTTTTTAGTCTAAATTTGGCTTAGGTTCCACCTATATTAGACAAGACAACCTGAAGTAGAGACTAGCCTAGAGGGCCACATTTACTATAATAATCATTTTGTACAATGAATTCTGAAGTCATTGCATTTTTAAGGTGTATTTATAATCTAAAGAGTCAAACCCTGCTATAACAAGCTCTATAAAATTCGGGGGGGGGGGGAATTAATGTTAATTTTAACTTTAAAAAGGAAGAATCAAGTAGAAGCACACTCATCAAAAGTACCACATCACTCATCTTGATTGTAATAAAGTAGCTATATTTTACTTGTTGTATGCAAAAAGGGAATGTGAGGAATTTCTTTTAAAAACACAACAGACTGGAAGCACCGACAACAAGCAGAGAAATAAACTGCCACATCAGTAACATTACTTCTATTTATTGTTTCTATTGGATTTTATTTGTAAAGGTAGCAGCTAACCAAACAAGTATTTGTAATTGTATTCCTACAGATTTATTTAGGCATAAGCTTTCATGGGTAAAAAAACCCACTTCTTCAGATGCATGGAGTGAAAATTACAGATGCAGGCATAAATATACTGACACATGAAGAGAAGGGAGTTACCTTATAACTAGAGAACCAGTGCTGACAAGGCCAACAGAGTCAGGGTGGATGTGGTCCACTCCCAATAATTGATGAGGATGTGTCAATACCAAGAGAGGGAACCACAGAAACCACCACCACAGAAACACTAACCCAGGAATCAATCCCTGTAACAAACCCCATTGCCTACTCTGTCCCCATATCTACTCTAGCGACACCATCAGAGGACCCAACCACATGAGCCACACCATCAGGAGCTCATTCACCTGCACATCTACTAATGTGATATATGCCATCATGTGCCAGCAATGCCCCTCTGCCATGTACATTGACCAAACCGGACAGTCTCTATGTAAAAGAATAAATGGACACAAATCAGACATCAGGAATGGTAACATACAAAAGCCAGTAGGAGAACACTTCAATCTCCCTAGACATTCAATAAGATTTAAAAATAGCCATCCTTCAACAACAAAAAACTTCACAAACAGACTTCAAGGAGAAACTGCAGAGCTACAATTCATTTGCAAATTTAACACCATTAATTTGGGCTTGAATAGGGACTGGGAGTGGCTGGCTCACTGCAAAAGCAATTTTCCCTCTCTTGGTATTGACACCTTCTCATCAATTATTGGGAATAGACCACATCCACCCTGACTGTATTGGCATTGTCAACACTGGTTCTCCACTTGTAAGGTAACTCCCTTCTCTTCATGTGTCAGTATATTTATGCCTGCATCTGTAATTTTCACTCCATGCATCAGAAGAAGTGGGTTTTTTACCACAAAAGCTTATGCTCAAATAAATCTGTTAGTCTTTAAGGTGCCACCGGACTCCTCGTTGTTTCTGTGGATACAGACCAACATGGCTACCCCTCTGATAATTGTGTTCCTAGTGACTCATCTACAATACCCAGTCTTCTCTATAAACCATTGTATAAATTTACAGCCCCACAGAAATGTTTTGAGTAAAAGTGAATACTACACTAGCCTAGTTAATAATGCACACAATACCAAGGGCCCAGCCTCCTGGTATAAAAATTGTACATATTATGACAAATGTATACATTTAAAGAAAGAAGGTTAATGGTTCAAACCACTTATACAAGTTTGTCCCAAATAAAGCTAAACACAAAAACTAACCTAATGGGAATCAGTACATCGACTACAGCAGTGGTTCTCAAATTTTTGTATTGGTGACCACTTTCATACAGCAAGCCTCTAAGTGTGTCCCCCCTTATAAATTAAAAACACTTTTTTAATATATATTTGACACTATTATAAATGCTGGAGGTGAAGTGGGGTTTGGGGTGGAGGCTGACAGCTCGCGACCCCTCATGTAATAACCTCGCGACTCTGTAAGGGGTCACGACCCCCAGTTTGAGAACCCCTGGACTACAGTCAGGTACTTTCTCACTCAGCCAATCATTTATCTTGAAGTACCTTTAATATTAACATTCCATGTGCCATACCATAAAAGTATTTTTCCTATAAAACTGTGTTTACATACAAAAACTAAGTTTATTCTGAACTACTGAGATGAGATTTGCTACCTCCATAATCTACTCCTATAAATTTCTTGTCTTTAAAACAAGATTTTTTTGGTAGAAATGTACATAGCATGCCTGGATTAGAAGGGATCATAAGGAACTAACCATCTGATGGTGTGACAGTGATTTCCAATTTCAGTAAGCTGACTATGGCTTCACTAAGGTTGTAAAAAAAACTTAAGAAAACAGTCACATTATACTATATTTGTGTTGTTAAACGTTGCATTGGAATAGTTTTGTGAAAGCCCCTTGTTAACAAAATTTTCCTTTGGTCACCATGAAGCAGAATCTTTTACTAGAAGTCATATGTCTATGTCTCTTTTCTTTGAAATGATAACCATGAAAAAGCAAACTGATGTAGACATTTACATGGGTTGAAGGAAATTTGTAGCTCTTTATAACAGCCCTTAACATTTTGGCAGCAAGAAGCTGGGGATCTCACATCCAAAATGTAAAATGAATCAATTAAGTCTGGGGTCCTTCCCAAGTACTAACTCTCTAGCCCACTGCAAAATCAGCTGAGTGTTTTTCTTCCACTTAATGTCTTAATGGAATGTTTAGCTTGTCTATTGTATTTTAAAAGGCTAGTGTAGATAATAAGTGAATGATCAATAATTTGTCCGTCAGTAACCAATTAATTGATAACACTGCTCTACAGCCAAAATGCTTCTGAAATAAATGTAGTCAAACTTTACTAATTCTGGGTCACTGAGAACGAAAATGATGCTTAAAATTGTTGATTGGCTCTAGTTTTCAAGATATGCTATTGGGTCAGTATATACGACCCTTGACTTGGGAATGGCGGAGGATAAGTGAGTTATAAAGGGAAGGGAAGGGATCTCAATTTAAACCAGAAATGACTAAAATACATCTTTGACTGAATCTATGAATAAATCTATGACTGGGTTTGGACAGTACTTGCTTTTTAGGCAAAACAATGAATGATGCAATCTGAAGCTGGTATTGCGTCATACATGATATGAATTGCATCATGTTATTCCTAGAAGTCATGGATGATGCAATCATAACGAAACTTACATCACTCTGCTGAACAAATTGCCCTATATCAGCTCTAGAAATCATACAGTGTCGTGCTCTCTTATTTGTCAGTGTTTGATTTTGCAAAGGGACACATTTCTGTTTAGCCAAAGTGAGCAGAGATGCCTCGTACTTGTGTGAACAGTGCAGATAACTTCTGCTAGGTTTGTGGTGAAGTGACTTTTGCATCACAAAAGCGCAGTATAACCACTATGGTTAAGAAAGCCTATCACCTTTATTTTGGCTGCAAAATTGGAGATCAGGACAAGAGGTGGGCCCCACACATATGCTGCAACACTTGTGCAACAAATCTTCGCCAGTGGTTGAACAGGAAAAGGAAATCTATGCCTTTTGCAGTGCCAATGATTTGGAGAGAGCCAACAGATCATACCAGCAATTGTTACTTCTGCATAGTGCCTCCAGTTGGGAAAGGTGTGTCAAAGAAGAAAAAGTGGACTGTGCATTATCCAAACATTCCATCAGCTATACGCCCAGTACCCCACGGAGAAGGACTGCCGGTTCCTTATGCACCAGAATCATTCTCACTTGAGTCAGACGAGGAAGAGGAAGAGGATGAAACTTCTGGTCCTGAACCATCAATGTCACAGGACCCACATTTTCTCCCATCCTCCTCCTCTGAACCACACCTCATACCACAAGGTGAACTGAATGACCTTGTCAGGGATTTGGAACTACCCAAGAGTAAGGCAGAGCTGTTGGGCTCCAGACTACAGCAGTGGAATCTCCTGGCAGGTGATGTTAGGGTTTCCATGTTCCGTGACCGTCAAAAGGATCTTTTCCCATTCTTCTTCATGGAAGGTGATCTTGTAGCCTGCAACAACATCGATGGTGTGATGGCAGCCCTCAACATCGTTCACGATCCAGATGAGTGGAGACTGTTCATTGATTCATCGAAGACGAGTCTTAAAGCTGTTTTACTGCATAATGGCAATGTTTTGCCATCAATTCCAGTTGGTCATGCAGTCCATATGAAGGAAACCTATGACCACATGAAACAACTTTTGAGGTGCATAAACTATGACCAACATCAGTGGCAGCTTTGTGGCGATTTGAAGGTTGTTGCTCTCTTGCTTGGTCTGCAGACTGGATACACAAAGTACTGCTGTTTTCTCTGCGAATGGGATAGTCGTGCAAGAGATTCCCACTACATCAAGAAAGATTGGCCACTCCGACAGTCATTGGAGCCTGGGAGGAAAAGTGTTCAGCATCCACCACTTGTTGAATCAAGGAAGATTTTGTTACCACCCTTACACATCAAGCTGGGTCTGATGAAGAACTTTGTCAAGGCCATTGACAAAACACAAGCAGCTTTCAAGTACCTCCGTGGAAAATTTCCAAGGTTAAGTGAAGCTAAGATAAAGGAAGGTGTCTTTGTTGGTCCTCAGATTCGTGAACTTCTTCGAGATGATGCATTTGACCATGCACTGCGTGGCAAGGAAAAGACGGCATGGAAAGCCTTCCAGTTAGTGACAATAAATTTTCTCGGAAACAACAAGGCAGACAACTACAGGTTGTTGGTGGAAAACCTCCTCAAGGCATACAAAAGCCTTGGTTGCAACATGTCACTAAAGATACATTGTTTGCACTCTCATCTAGATTTTTTTCCACCGAACTGCGGAGCAGTGAGCGACGAGCAAGGCGAGCGATTTCACCAGGACATTGCAACAATGGAGAAACGCTATCAGGGCAAATGGAGCCCATCAATGCTTGCAGACTATTGCTGGACAGTGACAAGAGATGCTCCATTTAATGAATACAAGAGACAAGCCAAGAAGCGCCGAGTAGACACTGAATAGGACTAAACTATGTACAGAATAGTTTTTTGCCTTTTGTTTCATAATAAATTTTATTTATATAACCCTTTTGCTGATTTTTAAAGTGTTACATAAACAGGACAGGTGAAATATTATCATGTAAAGCAACCATAAACACATGAAAAGACCTAGCTTTACAATTTATGATTAAAACTCTACTATCTAGACAATATACATAGACATAAAATGTAAAAACTTAAATATCTTAGAAACAGTAGCCAATCAGTTGTTTTAATTGTCATATTTGAATTCAGCACATCAAAATACATAATAAATAGCAGATTTTATCTCTGAAGCAGACGACTTCTCAAAAATTGTAGACCAGTGTTATCAGACAGGCCACATGGAGAGAAATACAAGCAAGCTTTTCTGAGAGGTTTGAATAGGTATCCAGTCAGGGCATTAAGAACCAAGCTGAAGTTCCATGGAGGAACTCAGTGAATCCAGGAGTGGGAGAGAGGGGTTGGGAAATAGAATAATGACTGGTTTCAGAGTGGTAGCCGTGTTAGTCTGTATCAGCAAAAACAACGAGGAGTCCTTGTGGTACCTTCGAGACTAACAAATTTATTTGGGCATAAGCTTTCATGAGCTAGCTTATGCCCAAATAAATTTGTTAGTCTCTAAGGTGCCACAAGAATAACGACAACTCTGAGAAAGAATCTGATACCTGCATTCAATTAAATCCTCCTTCTGCATGCAGCACTCAATATACAAAATTAGCATAGCTACTTGACATGTTAAGGGAGAAACTATGACAATTGTGTTCAGGCAATCTAACATCTGAGATGTAGAAGTCTACTGTGAAACATGAAATTTTCTGAACCATTGTTTGAACTTCATATTCTGAGGAAAGAAAAATTGGTAGAAACTTTTTTTTTTTTTTTTTTTTTTTTTACACATGACAAGAGACAACACCCTCTAAATATACTATTTTCCTATTCCTGCAAGTCCCTCAAAAACCAGGAAGGTACTCTGGCTGATAATTTGATCAGAGACAGTAGATCTTGCTTTAGAGAGTTTGGGGAGTTGTCTAAGCCATGTTGAAAATACCAGAAAACCAAGGCATCCTTAGCCAAAACAGAACTACTGAAGTCACCATTGTCTTTTCACTCCAGATCTTCTGGATGACTCTTGGTAGTTGTGACAGAGGCTCCTCAGCAAAGGGTCGCCCGTTCTGTACAAACAACTCTCATCTCAGACCTAACAAACTCACTACACCAAATGCATTGTGCAGGGTATTTATCCATAAAGAGTAGCATGTAAGGCAGTGGTGGGCAACCTGCAGCCCGCGGGCTGCATGCGGCCCATCAGGGTAATCTGATTGCAGGCCGCAAGACATTTTGCTGACGTTGACCGTCCGCAGACACGGCCCCCCGCAGCTCCCAGTGGCCGTGGTTCTCTGTTCCCGGCCAATGGGAGCTGTGGGAAGCAGCGGCCAGCACGTCCCTGCAGCTGTGCCTAAGGAAGGTCAACATCAGCAAAACGTCTCGTGGCCCACAATCAGATTACCCTGATGGGTCGCATGTGGCCCACGAGCTGCAGGTTGCCCACCACTGATGTAAGGTATATACAGAAAGCTCATAACTTATCTAGACTCAATCATTGTGAGATACATTACTCCTTAAATATTGACTATATGTGTAACTACACTGGAAGTATCTTTATGGTCTTCAAGAAAAAGTTAGTCACCGGGGGATAATGTGTTTTGGTGATAGCTCATTCACACAGAAGGGAGTCGTCACTCCTCCCAGTTTAGCCAGTGATGTAATGCAAGGCTCAGTTGTCTAGCCTTGCTCCATCCCAATACTATGAATGGAAAAAAACTATCAGAGGCAACTGCAAACAAGCAAAGCCACAAGGAGGTACAAAAAGGAACGTTGCAGACAGAAGTTTGCCTCGTCTATGAAAAAAGACTGTTTCAGTATAAAAGGAAGATTTACTCTGAGGAGATATCTTGCGGGATCAGGTATATTCTCACAAAAAATGGATCCTCGTTCCTGTGAAGACAGCCAGCTGTATAACAGACTGATCTTCTGGGGTGAGGGGTAGGGAGAACCTAGTTTATGAGACAGGAAAGGTGACCATTAATCAGTGTAGACCCAGGTTTAAGTTTTATTATTTTGTTTTATATTTTAATGATTTGTTTCGACCACTCTTTTGTTCCTAGTTCACGTTCTATTCTTTCTTTAATAAAGCTACTTTTGTTTTATTATAAGTGCTTGAAAATGCTATGTGGGTTACAGGAGCAGCGCTTTAAGGTAAAACTGGTAGACTGGGGGCACACTGCTCCTTTGGGAGCGGAGGAGTTGGGATTTCTGTGAGTAGCCAGTGTCAGGGGCTGGATATCATAGGGGAACAACTGAAAGGGACTTGGGGACCAAGGGGCACCTATTGTTAACCTGCAAAAGCAATATTGTTAACCTGCAAAAGCAAACACAGGGCTCACACAGGCCAGAGGAGAGTACTTGAGCGACTAAAAGACTGGTGGTGTTAGGAAGCTGATATCTAGCTAGACATAGGCAAGACTTCCTCAGGCTGGAGGTAGGGGGTTATAAGGTGACTTGTAGTACTTGCTGCCCTGAGATTGATCACAGTAGTACAGGGAAAGGAGGAAAGGTTACACAGACCTTTCGGACACCTCTGGGGGAGAGCATTTTTATCTGGTCCTTGGATCCCTCTTCAGAGAAATATGCAGTAATCCCATGATTCATGGGTGATGCAGATATGACCATCTTTGGGGCACCAAACATGTTCACCAAGAGCTAACATACCTCTAGATGAAGACTCCACTCTCCCTCATCTAGTTCTTCTCTCCTGAGCCAGTTGGCAATAATATTTCTCCTTCTCTGGATATGCAAAGCATGGATAGACTTAATATTCTGCTCCACCTAAGGTATCAGAAGACAAGTCTCCCATTGTAGGGATGATTATCTCATTCCACCCTGCTTAACATGGGCTGTGACACTGGTGTTGTCTGTCAATTAAAATTTGAATTTTTCACCCATGGAAAGAAAGCGTGGAGTCCATATCATATTGTTTTGCGTTCTAACCAGCTTATACTACATTTTGTTTCCTGATTTTTCCAAGTTACATGAATTAATCTCATGTTATGTGCGAGCTCTCCATCCTGCAAGTCTGGCATTAAAGATGAAACACCAGTGTGTCTGGTTCAGCTATGAAACCAGTGCTTGAAGGGACTACAGTTAAGCCACCATCTGAGAGAAGCGATTATATTTAGTGGAAGACAAATTTTCTTGTTCAAACGGAAGATGGCGGAAAAAATTAAAAGGTCTTGTGTGAATCTAAGTACACTGCAGCTTGTCATGCACAATACTATCATTCCCAGCAGTTATAAAGTGGACACAGACTTCACTGCGGTTGACAACCCACTTGGTCAATGACCATTTTTTCTGTCTCTCTTGAGAAATGAAGACTTTGTTGCTCTTTATGTTAATTTCCACTTCCACACTATATATCTGTTGAATTGGATTTAGGTGGCTCTTTCCCGAATTTAGCATGAAATCACAATCATTCACAATCCAGATTATTCTTGACATGTCCTGTACCACTTTGTCTCTGGATAGGGCCCTTAAATAATGTAACAAAGGGGGCGGGGGAGACATGGACCCTTTGTTTTGGTGCAGCTATTAGGACAACCAATATCTACAAAGACATGTAAAATATTTTGTTTCTTATACTTTCAGAAACAAAATATTGGTATATCTGCTATATTGGATGGGTACCAATATTATCTTAATAGGCAACTGAACACTTCCAGTGTTAAAATCAGGGGCAGCTCCAGGCACCAGCGCAGCAAGCACGTGCCTGGGGCAGCGAGCCGCGGGGGGCGGAGTGCCGGTCGCTGTGAGGGCGGCAGTCAGGCAGCCTTCGGCGGCATGCCTGCGGGAGGTCCGCCGGTCCCACGGCTTCAGCGGCAAGTACGCCGAAGGCGTGGGACCGGCAGATCACCCGCAGAAACGCCGCCAAATCTGCCTGACTGCCGTGCTTGGGGCGGCAAAAAACAGAGCCGCCCCTGGTTAAAATTTAGAATTTATAAATAAGCAACCTAAGTTTTTAAAAATATTTTATTTATTTGGGTGCTGACTAGCCACCTCCTTTTCTAGAAAAAAGCCTCACCCATCTTTCCAGAAAAAGGCCCTTGATGAGAACTGCTATTCTCAGTTATAAAGAGAATAGGAGCAACAGTAGGCACGAAGGTGAAGTACAAGCTGCCTGAAGAGAAGAGTAAATGGGCTACTGTGAAACTAGGGAAACATCTGTGCCTCACACTCCCAATATAATTTGCCTGCTTAGAGAATCTGGTGTTAGGTAGAAGCACATACCCACAGGCGATATTCAGGGTCACAGTCCAGTGGGTGGTGTCCAAACTGGGACAGCCCAACAGCCAGCACGAGTGGGAAAAGTCTGGTATGTTGGTTGCCAGCCAGCAAAAAAAGAATGTGTTGGTTGAATATACTGTATTTCTGACTACTGTACACTCACATAATTCACATAATGGAATTTGGAATTTTGTCCAGATGTTGGAGAATATGGAGTGGTGACATTTCTAAGTATTAGTGACCAGGACAGCCAGTTCTCAAACCATGTTCTACAAGTGTACCTATCTCAATCTACAGGGTCCAGTTGAGACAGGCCTCAAGCTGAGTCTTCTTTTCAATTCAGTAGTAGAATAGTTTCTCTGGGTTCTTGCACAGGTGTTTACCATCATAAAACATGCATCTTCCAGGTTAGATTTCTATTGCAAAGGCCAAGCAAAGTCTTTCACAGAGTCTTCAAGCTCCTCTCCCTTCTCTGGTTATAGGACACTCTGCTTGGTGTAGATTTTTTTATGTTAGTGGTAGGAGATGAGGGTGGTAGTTGTAAATATTCCAAATACAGTGGGAAACTTATCTAAAAGAAAGGTCTTTCAGTATAACCTAAATGTAAGACAACTCTGGATTAGTTTCATCTCTTGAAGTTTGTTCCACAGCCTTGAATGTTTTGTCACAGGTTCTCACATGCTTCATCCTGGGTTTTTTCCAGAGGAGCTGAATTGTCTTGATAGTTCATAGATGGAGATTTGTTCTGTAGTATAGCTAGGAACGGACATATAAAAGGCTTTGAAAATCGGAACCAAGGCTTTGAACTTGCAGTGTAAAGGGACTGGGAGTTGGTAGAGAGATCAGAGTATGGGGTGATGTGCTCAAGGTAGTTTAGCCTGTGGAGGCAGCGGAAAGCTGCATTGTGCAGAAGCAGGATCCCTTACATGTTTTCCTTTTCAGCTTCAGATACAGTGAATTCCAATAATCCAGCCTGGATGTGATAAACATATAGACCTTTGTGACCAGGTCCTCAAATGAGATAAAGGACCAACATTTCCCAACAAGCTGGAAATTCAAAAAAAGGCTAATAATCACTGATGATACCCAAACACATTGGCTCAGTAATGAGCTTATCATGACCACAAGGTTTTTCACCTCTTTGACAAATGTGGTGCATATGCCCAGTGGTTGGGAAGGACAATATATAAATGATCTCTAAGCATCATCTCCTCTTCCAACCAGCATCACATTGGTATTGCCTAAAACGACTTTGAGCCAGCTGCTCCTTCATGCAGAAGCTAGTCTCTTGAAGGCACTGCAACGTGTTAGTGGTGATGGTTGCATTTGGGGAAAATGAAACATACTACCAGGGCTTTGAATTGGACTTCTAACCGGTGTTATATCCTGGTTAGAAGTTCAATTCAAATAATTCACAATGTTTGAATTTATTACACATTCCGTGAGCTTGGCGCGTAAGGAAAGAGAAAAGAATGTTGGCTGCCTAACAAGCCTTCAGAAAGAAAGGCCTTGGGTCCTAGCTTGCACAATTCCTCCTTTAATACGCCAACAGATTCCGAAGGTACAGGGCCACAAAGCCAACCTGCCTGAACAGTGATGGATGGTGCTCATATCATCCATACAGATATGACATGCACTGAGAAAATGTAATATGCACTGATTAACTGAGTGTTATTCATGCTCCTGGGTGTAGTTTAATTTCAGATAAGAACTGGTAATACATACAGGGAACTTCTGAAAGGTAAAGTGTTCTGGACTGCACTAAGTGTACATTGTATACCTATGCCTATCAGTTTTATTCACTTATCCTGTAGTTCTGAGTATTAGAAACAGCAATTAAATTACCTTTTAAAATTGACTTCTCAATTTATTGCCACAGTGCTGACAGACTGATCGCTTGCTGGGTAAATAAGTATTTCCTTTAGTTAAGTTTTCCTGCCAATAGTTCACTGAATTATTCTTACTTTTGAATTGTGGCTGTGTAAAAAGGAGTGACTGAGTTTTTACAAAACTCTTCAATTGGGTCTGTCGCTAAAGAAAAAGCACATCACTTACGTGAAAGATCGATAAATTAACTAATTTCCTTAGATTGTGTTAAATATATGTACTAATCTAATTTCAGAAAACTAGTTTCCCCAATTAATTTTCACTAAAGCACCAGCTCTGGTGGAATGCATGGCCACCAGCAGTGTACACACCAACAGAGATCCATGTTTTCTCTTCTACACTCCAGAAAGCAGCAAGAGGTGCACCAACGGTGTTAATGCACCCAAAGATCTTTGGACCCATTTGCACTACTCTCCTAGAGCATCTTATTCTTAGGGTCGAGATTCCTATCTTGTTTATAGGAAGAGTACTCCACAATCTAGAAGATTCATCCCATTCTCTTTGCCCCATTACTTAGCCCCCAAGAATTGCCAAGATGCAAGTTGCAATAAAGCACTCTGGGATTCGTACCTTCTTACCCCTGACTTCTGAAATATGACAGGACACACATAACAAGAGATTGCAAAAATAAAAAAAGATTGCCTGGAAAGCAAAGCATAAGAGACTTGACTTACGATAATTTAAGTTATGAAAGGCCTATATAATGTAAACTGATCAGTTCCCTCTATTTTACTCCATTCCACAATGAAAGATCAAGGGCTCAATGATCTTAGCAGCAAGTTAATTTAGAACCAATGAAAAAGGAAGTACTATTACATAATGTATTGTCATCCTGCAGAATTTACTGACAAAGGAAACCATTAATTCAAATGCTATGGCTGAAATTCCCCCCACCTTCCCTTAAGGGCTGGATAATTTTACAACCATTGACAACTGTAATAGGACAAGCTAAACTAAGAGTTATCAAATGTCATGCCTCAGAATGAAATCACTTGCAGTAACTGATTCCCCATCCCACTTCAGTGCACAACTGGCTGGGCATATATTTTGGGGGAGTGGGAAGTCACTTTCCACAGAGCATCAGATAGTGGTAGCTGCTGATGTGAAGCTAGAAAACATAGTCCAATTTAATGTATGGAAAATATGTAGAATTTGACCCTGTGAATCTGATTATCAACATCACAATTCACATTAAAAAACTAAAGATTATTTTGGGAGCATATTTTATAATTAAAAAGTTTAAGTAGCAAGTTAGAGTACATTTATCCTTGCTTGCCAACAAGGTAAAAGCACAAATTGAGTGGTGAATCCGAAAGTTAATGAGGTACTGGATAAATTTAATCCATACGTCCTTTCACTATTACATAATGGATTCATACAAGAGTAAATCAGCCCAGACATTGTAACTGGTTCTGGATTTTGTGTAAAAAAAATTTCAAGGCTTTTTTTTTTTTTTTTTTTTTTTTTTGAGCAAGAGAGAGAGGTATGAAGACTGGGAAAAGGACAGGCTGGAGGGGCCGAAGGGTCTATAACCCCTAGAGTACACTCCCCTCCGAATATGGAAAATAACTTAGTTTCAACAATCCTCTGCTGTCAGCAAATATATGTGAAACCCACTGACAAAATGTGTATCATCTACCTCTAGTGGTTGGTCCACAGAAGAGGACAACCTACTGCGGCTTTCAGTTACTGTGAGAATTGTGCCGTCATTTGAACTGTACTCTAGATCTGGAAGTTCTAACCTTCCTGTTGAAGTAGGAGGGAGTCACTAACTCAGGTGATGAGTGCCACAGAATAGACCATGAGGAAATTCTGTATTCAGTGCACAATTTGGACTGTGTGTACTAAAGACGGCATAGGCCCACACAAAACATTAAAACAAAATATTGAATTAAAAACTAACAATGTATGCAAACAAGGCAGCTGAATTAAGGTTGAACACTCAACCTTAATTCTGGAACTTCCCAACTTGAATGCTTGACTATGCAGCCTTAACAATGCAATAATGTAGTTTTTAAAAAATATAATCCACTATACCTGATGTTAAAAACTTTCAATGATGGGGATTCCACAACCTCCCTTGGAAGCCTGTTCTAATACTTAACTATCCTTATAGCTAGAATCCCCCCCCCCCCCCGCCCCCCAATATCTAGCTCAAATCTCACTTGCTGCAGATTAAGCACATTACTTCTTGTCCTGCCTTCACAGTGGACATGACAAACAATTGATCACTATCCTCTTTATAACAGCCATTAGCTTATTTGAAGACTTTCTCGGGTCTGTCACTGTCCTCCTCTCCCCCCACCCCCCAGTCATCTTTACACACATCAGTTTTGGGGTTTTTTTTAATCTTTCTTCCAGGTCAGGTTTTCTAAACCTTTTATTATTCTCTGGACACTCTCCAGTTTGTCCACATCTTTCTTAAAGCATGGCACCCAAAACTGGAGACAGTACTCCAAGTGAGGCCTCACCAGTGCCGAGCTGAGTGGGACAGTTACTTCCCATGTTTTACATATCATATTTCTGTTAATACACGCCAGAAAGGTATCAGCCTCTTTTGCAAGTGCATCACATTGACAACTCATTTGTGATCCACTATACCCCCAAATCCTTTACAGCAGTAGCAGCGGAATAATCTAGCTACTTATGTCTCATTTTGTAGTTGTGCATTTGATTTTTCCTTTCTTAAGTGTAGTACTTTGCAATTGTCTTTGTTGAATTTCATCTTGATGATTTCTGACCAGTTATCCAATTTGTCAAGGTTGTTTTGAATTCTAATTCCGTCCTCCAAACTGCTTGCAGCTCCTCCCAGCTTGGTGATAGCCACAAACTGTATAAGCATACTTTCCACAACATTATCAAAGTCATTAATAAAAATACTGACTACTAGATACCATCCTCCCATTTTTACAGCAAACTATTGATAACTACTCTGAGTATGGTCTTCCAACCATTTATGCACCAAAGTTAGAGTAATATCATCTAGAACACATTTTCCTAGTTTGCTTATGAGACTGTCAGGTGGGATTGCATCAAAATCCTTACTATAATCAAGATATACTGTAGCTACACAATTGAAAGATGGGTAAGGAACTGGTTAAAGGGAAGACTATAACAGATCACACTGAAAGGTGAACTGTCACGCTAGAAGGAGGTTACTAGTTAAGTTTCTCCAAGGAACAGTCTTGGGACCAACCTTATTCAACATTTTCATTAATGACCTTGGCACAAAATTTGCATATGACACAAAGTTGGAGGTATTGCCATTATGGAGAAAGACCAGAAGAGCATACAAGAAGGTTTGGACAACCTTGAAAACTGGAATAAAGAGAAATGGGATGAAATTTAATAATGCAAAGTGCAAGGTCATGCACTTAGGGACCAAAGAATTTTTGCTATAAACTGGGGAAGCATCAGTCAGAAGCAATAGGAGGAGAAAGACATGGGTATATTGGTCAATCGCAGGATGACGATGAGCCACCAATGTGATGCGGCCATGAAAAATGCTAATGCAATCCTAGGATGCATCAGGCAAAGTATTTCCAGTAGAGATAGGGAAATGTTACCACCATTATATAAGGCACTGGTGAGACCTCATCTGTAATGCTGTGTGCAATCCTCGTCTCCCAAGTTTAAGAAAGATAAATTCAAACTGAAACAGCTGCAGAGAAGGGCTACTGGGATGATAAGAGGAATGGAGAACCAACCTTCAGAGAGGAGACTTAAGGAGCTTGGCTTGTTCAGCCTAGCAAAACAAAGGATGAGGGGAAATATGATAGATCTCTATAAATACATCAGAGGGATAAACACCAGGGTGGGAGAGGACTCACTTAAGTTAAGGGCCAATTTATCACAAGAACAAATGAATATAAACTTGCCATCATCAAGTTTAGGCTTGAAATTAGAGGAAGGTTTCTAACTATCAGAGGAGTGAAATTCTGGAACAGTCTCCTCCTGCCACACACTAAATGTTCATATGAGCCCTGCTGGCATGCACTAAAAGTTCCCTTGTGCACTTTAATGTGCTCCCATTTCAGAAAGGGTAGATTACTGTACTACGGAATTTTAGTGTGTATCAGAAGGAGCTACGTGGACACTTGGTGAGAAGCAGATTTACACACAAGCTTGCCACAGCTAAGTGTTTGTGCAGACAAGCCCTTAGCACACCAATTTATACCAACAACATCTATAACATCTAAGGTTTGAGTATCTGGAAGCTATATTTTTAATAGGTAAAAAATATCAATTTACAATAAATCAAAAGTTAAATACATATACTCACAATTGTAAAAAAAAGTGTATAAATAGACTACATAATATATTTCCATCAGAGTGAATAAGCCAGTACTGACATGAAAATATTCCAGCAATAAAGTTATATATGAAACCAAACAGCTTTTAGTCTATTTTTTGTTTTGCTGCTATGGCTACCTGCCGATTTAAAAAGATGTTCTTTAAGGACAGTTACACCCCAAGATCAGTCAATTCATGTTTAATCCATTGTCAGTTTTCACATTATTTTACAGTCTGATACACTATATGTATCTTTACCTCCAGATCCTAATTGCTTGTAGAATCTGTATTCCAAGTGTAGCTGTGGTGCTCTGGATTTCATTGGCTCCTGGTTTAAAAAAAAAAAAGCAAACAGAAAGGATTCAACATTTAAAATAAGACAGCTTATCTCAATTACAGTTTTTGAATTATTTACTATCCATTGTTCTAATAATCAATATATAGTTAAGATATCTTTACCAAAAAACAGTTTTACGCTGACAATACTTAGTGAAAATGTACACAGTGCAATGAACTGGTGTTAACAGATTACAGAAGGTTAAGCAGTCCCCATCCAAAACTAATTCTATATTAGATTAAAAAAAACTTGGGTTGCAAAGGCAAGCACTTGAAAGTTAGAAAACGCCAGATTTACAGTTGCCCATGAAATCTTCATTCTGACCTCTGTGTATTGAAGGAGACAGGAATCATGTAGGAAAAAAGTATGTGATCACGTAATTAAGACTTATTCACATGCACAAGGGAGCACAATTAAGCTGTAGAGGTTAACTATAAATCTGACGTTTCCTACCTTTTGAGTGCCTGATTCTGCAAACAAAAAATTTTACCATGTTTTTTTGGTTTGTCTGTTTATTTTTTAAATAAAGTTCTACTGTGTGCAACGAACAACCCCTCATTATGCATCAGTGGGTAATGAAGCCTGAACCTTCATCATTACAGCACAGACTACTAACTCTTGATCTACAGGACCAACTACAATAGCTGATAGCAGGTAAGGCTGTTATCCCAGTGTGTGGGGTGTGTGTGTGTGGGGGGGGGGGGGGACACCACGGGACTCCTGGATCCAGGAGTAGCCCAGAATGACTACGCTTTGTGCTTCTCTTTCCTTCTCCTGCCACCTCCTCCCTGGAAATTTGGGAAGAACATGCCCAGGCTGAGTCCCCCAGGGGCAGCATAGGCCACCAGTGACAGGGGCTGTGCCCAGGGGGTGGAGAGCCCAGCTTGGCTTTCTTCTCCACCCAATCCCTCCATACAGCTGCTCTGGCAGCTCCCAGGTGTTCCCAATACAGCATGTGCTGCTGCAGCAGCAGCTTCTTAGCCCTTTTATGTGTTCTGTTATTTTGGCAAGCTGTCAAAATTTTCCTGAGGAACACATGAAAGAAGGGGAATGGTGATTTTTTTTTTTTTAACAGTTTACAGCTCAGCAAAAGCTGAAAGGAAATTTCATGACAAAAAAAGCATTTCCCTAGTTCGAGGACACTCCTCCCTTTGAGTATCTAAGGTCTTCTGCAAACAATGGAAGAATGAGAGTTTCTCAAAGGAAAGGTACCAAAATCCTTTACAATTGTAAGGGTTCAGCAATCTAAATACAGGAGTTACTACCAGTGAACTTGGTAGATCTGGGATAGTATCACATTTAATATAAACTCAATGTAAGTGAAAATGCTGTTCTATAAAAAAAATTGTGCAAAGCACAAGAAACTGATAATAGCTGTGATCCTTTAGAAGTCATCTTTCAATTATGGGTTATTCGGAGACTTCAGATAAAGCATATCACTTGATCACTGTTACCTACCTGGCATATCTAGTTAAACGAGATAGAAAACTTGGCTATACTGGAGTATCACTGACTAATGTATAGTATAATCCAGTTGTACAGAATATGGTTTCCTCCCAAATGCATGGGATTCAAATTTAGGATCACAAATACACAAGATTAAATAATATAGTTGAAATTTGCTGTGGTAATAGAAGTTTTTTATAAACTATGCAATTCTGCTATAACTAGTATCATATAATGCAATATTAATGTCCCATGAACTGTTATGTGGTATCTTCCTCTTATAAGGGTAAGGAGGTATGTGTGTCTGATCTGCTCAAACACTCAGTACAGAACTGCATTTTCATTGGGGAAAGGAATTCACTTAAATAAAGTGCATGTACCTACTTATCAGACTACAGAGAGTATTTAGAGATTGGTCTCAAAATAAATGGGTGTGTTCCAATTCAATGGTGGATAATTGCTGGGGTAGAATAGTTCTGGGAAACCACCAGAATGGAATGCATTTTCCAAGTGCAAAGCAGCCAAGCAAACCAATCTGAAAGTTCTATACCAACTGAAAATTCCCTTAGTCAAGAGGAAGTCTCCAATGGCCATGTTCTCCAGCTTTAGTGCATTTTACACCATTATCTGATGGATGATTTGAGGGATTAATTATCCATCAAATAATGTATAACATAATATTCTACCAGTTGAAGACTTGCTTTAATACTGGAAAAAAATTGGATAATGTATTTGATGAACAATGTTCAACTATCTCTGCTTCATACACTAAATGCAATTCCTACCGTAGTTCATTTCACATAACAAGTGGTTCCAGTGAGAGAGGACAACGCAGAATTATCTACAGCAGGGGTCTCAAACACGCGGCCCGCAGAGTTATTGGCTGCGGCCCGCCAAGCTCCCCCTGAGTTATTTGCCGCCGCCCTCCCAAGTTATTTCCTGCGGCCACCAAGATCCACTCACCCGCCGCCTCCCCACCCCCACCCCCATGCTGCATCCCCACTCCTCTGCCTACCTCCAGGCGCTTCCCGCTGCCGAGGGAGGGGGGAGGAGCAGGGAGCTACGCACTCAGGGGAGGAGGCAGAGAAGAGGCAGGGCAGGGGGGGGGGATTTGGGGAAGGGACTTTGGGGAAGGGGTTGGAATGGGGGCAGGGAAGGGGTGGGGCCTCATGGAAGGGGTGGAGTGGGTGGGGGTTAGGGGCAGCAGGGGGTGGGGGGGGGGGGGTCAGTGATGCGGCCCTTGGGCCAATGTACTAGTCCTCATGTGGCCCTCGTGGTCATTTGAGTTTGAGATCCCTAATCTACAGAGTGTATTTTGTTTCCATAGGTAATAATTTTGAGAACACACACAGTTGGCTGTAACAGATATCACTGGTAAGATACAAGAGCATAGTTAAAGATAATCTCGCCTTGTCCTTGAACTGTGAATTTAAATATTGTAAAGAAGGTTTTTCTTTACTATCTAAACTCCATCTTAATAAAATTTGCACTAATAGTCTAAAACAATAAAGAACAATTTTGACTACATACAAGAATGCTTAAGTAAGAAATCAAGCACCAGATTTAAAAGCAGAAAAATGTGATTTGTTTTATGAGCTGTTCAAGACATCCTGCGCCAAGACCTAGAACTATAGTCCCAGAGATTTACTGGAGTATGCTGCTGAAGTATTTACCACTACCCTAACTTTTTCTTGATGTTCAAATGCTGACGGATCCAAACAGCACACTGTGCTCTCTCAAAAGAGTCAGGGTGAGCTTTTTCAAGTATATAAGCACAAAACTTCACTATTTTCCATGTGAAAAGTTGCCTCACAAGCCTTGCGGCATTCCTTAGATCATTAGTTTTTTGTGAAGGCTTTCACCAGAGTCAGTTTTACATCCAGGCAGGGCCAGGATTTTTAAAATTATATTCAAGTTGCCACACAAAGGAAAGTGTTCCTTGTTTTCCCTAGATGAGAATGTGTCTCCTTCTGAAGGACAGTCTGGTGGTTAAAACTAGGCTGAACTCTTGGCTCTGCCGCAGGCTTACTACACAACTTTAATCTCTGTCTCAGTTCCCTATCTGAGAAACAGGAAGTGTTCCTTACCTCAAAGAAATGCTGTTTGAATATGAACAACTTTTGTGAGATGCTCACATAAGTTGTGATGAGAGAGACTTTCCTATGTTAAACAGATACACTTGTCAAAAATATTTATGAGTGCTGTGTTTTTATTGCATATTAATTTGTATACACAAAACACACCAGGAAACAAGATATCATTACCTTATTCATTTCCTTCTATAACAATTTGATAAAAGAATTTAAGCACTGCAGAAGACAGTTGCTCACCCAAGTCATAAGAGCAAAGACCCAAGATCTATGTAAAACATTGTCCTATGACAATGTCAAAGTACTCAGCTGCAAATCACTTTGTTTCGACAATTTTTAGCTCCACTACAGCCTCACAGTTCAATGGTAACTGTTACTTGTTGCAGAGTTGCTACATTGTATTCCTTCAGTCTCTTTTGTATATTCTAACAATGCACCAGTCTGACTGCAGGATGGTTTCAGGGAGCAGATTCCCATTGGAGACAGGGGTCATCACACTTGTTGACCACTCATTCCAGGAACCATATCAGCCTGTTAACTTTGTCTGTATTTACAAGTATAAAATAAAAATTAATCCAGGTTCTCTCTGCAGATATTTCAGTATATCATCATTCTGGGCAGCAATAACTGATGATCTCATCTCTAAAAACTTAAATGTCCTTTCTGCCTCCTGGATCCAAAGGGCTCTTCCAACTTCTGGGATAGACTACACTACAGCACTTTTGTTTCCTCTTCATTCTCCTTGGGAAATCATATCTTGCAGAGGTTGAATAGAGACTGAATAAACTGATTCAAGGCTATTGAGGACAAAATAGCAGGAACTTCCTCTCAATCGTTTTGTCAATCTGTTCATTTAGTGATGGAAAGAATTATTATTTTCAGATTGGTGGAGCATTAAGTAGTAATCCTCTTCTACTAGTGTAACTTCAGTTTTTAAAAAATAATTGTCTAGAACATGGTCTAATCAGAGGATCTGCCATACTGTATCAGACTAATTGTCTAGAACAGGGGTCGGCAACCTTTCAGAAGTGGTGTGCCGAGTCTTCATTTATTCACTCTCATTTAAGGTTTTGCGTGCCAGTAATACATGTTAACGTTTTTAGAAGGTCTCTTTCTCTAAGTCTATAATATATAACTAAACTATTGTTGTATGTAAAGTAAATAAGGTTTTTAAAATGTTTAAGAAGCTTCATTTAAAATTAAATTAAAAAGCAGAACCCCCCGGACCCAGGCAGTGTGAGTGCCACTAAAAATCAGCTCGTGTGCCGCCTTCGGCACACGTGCCATAGGTTGCCTACCCCCGGTCTATAAAGTCACATATCCTACTATTACTTTATTACATAAATTGCTCCATTGGCTCTTCAGACAAAATAATGCCTGCCCTAAATAGTTTACGGTGTATGCTTAGATACCGCATGGCAAAGGAAAAACTACTGAGTGTGGGAAACTACTTTAGGTAGTTGTGTATTTATATTGATGGGTCTATTTTTTTAGAATGTTTGTTATGAACTGTAATAGATGTTTATGAATAAAGGTTTTGGGGGAAGCTTATTTGGTTGGTGGTTTAACATGCAGAGAGGGTCATTTTGTGGGAGCAAAAGAGGAGATAATGGAAGGAGTGGGAGAGTCTGAAGTATGACGTATAGCAGGGTAACAAAGGAAATGTGGTTGCCAGAGAGGGACTGCAAGATAATAAAATAAAAATAAACGAATGAAAATGTTAACAAGACAAGGAGTGCACAGTTCAGATGTTCCCAAACTGTGGTCAATGGAGCACTGGCTGGTCACACGATGCTAGTTATGTTCAGATCTTAAACTGAGGCTTTGTGTACATAGGACCAGTTATACCAATATAATCCCCCAAGTAAACACACATTCAGATTTAAGAGTGGCTTTTTTCAGTTTTAAATTTAAACTTCTTCCCAAGTACTAAAATAATGGGGGATGGGGGTGGGGGGGAGGGGCAGGGACAGAATAAGAAGAGCATATTTATCTTTGGGTTACCAGTGAAACAATCTGTTTAATTCACACCTTAGGTTATAAAAAAAAATTCTGTATAGGTAAGGCCCGAGTTTACAGAAAAGTAAAGCTACATGAAATGTTTACCCAGTTTTTTTCCCATACAAGAACTCCAGCAATTTATACAGGGATGTGGGGGATCATAAATGGGAAGGAAGGTGATGATATATTTCTGAACAGGAAAGGAGATTGCTCATGAGAACCTACTAAGATGTGGTCCACACTATGAAAAATTCGTGAATCCCTAAAGTCAGGAGACTGTGGGTGTAAAAGCACTTTCTGCTACTGTCAACCACAGGTAGCTTGCAGGAGAGTGCAAATACCTGATGTTTCAGAAGGTTAAAATAAGTAATTAATTTAACCAGTTGTGCAATGATGTATGTAACATTTAAAAACACTGAAGTTTGCAAATTTTTTCTTTGCTTACATAAAGAGCATAATAAAACATCCTTGTGAAAATTAAAGCATACAACTACACATAGTTAAAAACTCATTTCATGCCAAGAGCACCATCCCCTCCTGAATATCAGTGTGTAATGAGGTGAACTAGGCCCCGAGTCCCCCTGCTGAACACCTCGCAGCCCTGCCATACCCCACCCCAGAAAAGGGCAGTGGAGAGAGTCCTCCAAGTTGCTTAGGCCTGGTCTACACTACGAGTTTAGGTCGACTTTAGCTGCGTTAAGTCGACTTAAACCTGGACACGTTTACACGACGAAGCCCTTTCTTTCGACTTAAAGGGCCCTTTAAACCGGTTTCTTTACACCACCTCGACGAGGGGATTAGCGATAAAATCGGCCTTAGGGGGGTCGGAATTGGGTTAGTGAGGACGGAATTCGACATTAGTGGCCTCCGGGAGCTATCCCACAGTGCTTCATTGTGACCGCTCTGGACAGCACTCTCATCTCAGATGCACTGGCCAAGTAGACAGGAAAAGCCCCGCGAACGTTTGAATTTCATTTCCTGTTTGCTCAGCGTGGAGAGCACAGGTGACCACGCAGAGCTCATCAGCACAGGTAACAGTGATGGAGTCCCAGTCCCAGTCCCAGGATCGCAAAAGAGCTCCAGCCTGGACCGAACGGGAGGTACGGGATCTGATCGCCATCTGGGGAGATGAAGTAGTGCTGGCCGAACTCCGAAACAGTAAAAGAAATGGCAACACATTAGAAAAGATCTCCAAGGCCATGAAGGACAGAGGCCATAACAGGGACGCACAGCAGTGCCGCGTGAAAATTAAGGAGCTAAGGCAAGCCTACCACAAAGCCAGAGACACAAACGGAAGGTCCGGGGCTGAGCCGCAAACATGCCGCTACTACGAGGAGCTGCATGCCATTCTAGGGGGTGCAGCCACCAGTAGCCCAAGCGTGTGCTATCAGTCCCTCTCTGGAGACAGGGAAGCGGGTTCGGCGGACGAGGAAGATGAGGATGGAGAGAACATCATAGATAGCTCACAGCAGCAAGGAAGCGGAGAAACCAGTTTCCCCAACAGCCAGGATATGTTTGTCACCCTGGACCTGGAACCAGTAACCCCCGAACTCACCCAAGACCCTGTGGGCACACAGGGGACCTCTGGTGAGTGTACCTTTGTAAATATTACACATGGTTTAAAAACAAGCGTGTTTAATGATTAATGATTAATTTGCCCTGGCAATCGCGGCCAGTACAGCTACTGGAAAAGTCTGTTAACGTGTATGGGGATGGAGCGGAAATCCTCCAGGGACATCTCCAGAAAGCTCTCCTTCATGTACTCCCAAAGCCTTTGCAAAAGGTTTCTGGGGAGGGCTGCCTTATCCCGTCCGCCATGGTAGGACACTTTACCACGCCAGGCCAGTAGCACGTAGTCTGGAATCATTGCATAACAAAGCATGGCAGCGTATGGTCCCGGTGTTTGCTGGCATGCAGACAACATCCATTCCTTATCGCTCTTTGTTATCCTCAGGAGAGTGATATCATTCACGGTCACCTGGTTGAAATGGGGCGATTTTATTAAGGGGACATTCAGAGGTGCCCCTTCCTGCTCTGCTGAACAGAAATATTCCCCGCTGCTAACCACGCGGTGGGGGGAGGGGTGAAGTGACCATCCCAGAGAATTGGGTGTGTGGGGGAGGGGAGTTAGTTGGGTTTGTGCTGCATGTTAAACCTGAAACCGCAGCCCCTCCTTTTACATTGCAAACCCATTTTAAATGGCCAACCCAACGGGTGCTTGGTATGGTTAATGAGAGCAGTACTGTTTTAAACCATCCCCACTTGTTAACAAGGTTAAAAAAGCCAAAAGACTGTGTCTTACCATGGCTGCCTGCAAGCTGAAATCTGTGGCCTGGAACTGCGTGAGTGATCTCTCACACCAAACAGGCAGGCCCTCAATATAAGAGGAAAAATGCGACCTTGTAACGAAAGCACATGTGCTGTGTGATGCACGGCAAAATCTAAAGTGAAAGAGTGTACCCATTGTTCTCAAAAATGTATCTTTTTTAAACAACTCTCCCTTCTCCTCCACTAGCTGCAAATGTTTCACCTTCACAGAGGCTAGTGAATATTCGAAGAAGGAAGCGAAGGACGCGTGACGAAATGTTCACTGAACTACAGACTGCCTCCCACGCTGACAGAGCACAGCAGAATGCGTGGAGGCAGTCAATGACTGATTTTAGAAAAGCCCAATATGAGCGAGAGGAGAGGTGGCGAGCTGAATCGCTGGCTGAAGAGCAGAGGGTGCGTGCTGAAACGCGGGCTGAAGAGGAGAAGTGGCGTCAGCTTGTACTCAGAAAGCAAGAGTCGATGCTCCGGCTGCTGGAGCATCAAACTGATATGCTCCTGCGTATGGTTGAGCTGCAGGAAAGGCAGCAGGAGCAGAGACCGCCGCTACAGCCCCTCTGTAACCAACAGCAGGAGCAGAGACCGCCGCTACAGCCCCTCTGTAACCAACAGCAGGAGCAGAGACCGCCGCTACAGCCCCTCTGTAACCAACAGCAGGAGCAGAGACCGCCGCTACAGCCCCTCTGTAACCACCAGCCCTCCTCCCCAAGTCCCATTGCCTCCTCACCCAGACGCCCAAGAACACGGTGGGGGGGCCTCCGGCCACCCAATCACTCCACCCTAGATGATTTCCACAGCAATAAGTTTTAAAGTTTTAAAGTGCAGTGTGTCCTTTTCCTTCCCTCCTCCCCCACCCATCCCGGGCTACCTTTGCAATTATCCCCCTAGTTGTGTGCTGCTTCCCTCCTCCCCCACCCATCCCGGGCTACCTTTGCAATTATCCCCCTAGTTGTGTGCTGCTTCCCTCCTCCCCCACCCATCCCGGGCTACCTTTGCAATTATCCCCCTAGTTGTGTGCTCAATTAATAAAGAATGCATGAATGTGAAGTAACAATGACTTTATTGCCTCTGCAAGTGGTGCTTGAAGAGGGGAGGGTAGGGGAGGTTGGGGTGCTTGGTTTACAGGGTAGTAGAGTTAACCGGGTGCGTGGGGGGGGCTGCGATTTCATCAAGGAGAAACAAACAGAAGTTTCACACCATATCCTGCCCAGTCACAAAACTAGTTTTCAAAGCCTCTCTGATGCGCACCGCGCCCTGCTGTGCTGCTCTAACCGACCTGGTGTCTGGCTGCGCGTAATCAGCAGCCAGGCGATTTGCCTCTACCTCCCACCCCGCCATAAATGTCTCCCCCTTACTCTCACAGATATTGTGGAGCGCACAGCAAGCAGCAATAACAATGGGGATATTCTTTTCGCTGAGGTCACAGCGAGTCAGTGAGCTGCGCCAGCGCGCTTTTAAACGCCCAAATGCACATTCCACCACCATTCGGCACTTGCTCAGCCTGTAGTTGAACAGATCCTGACTCCTGTCCAGGCTGCCTGTGTATGGCTTCATGAGCCATGGCATTAAGGGGTAGGCTGGGTCCCCAAGGATCACGATAGGCATTTCAACATCCCCAATGGTTATTTTCTGGTCCGGGAAGAAAGTCCCTTCCTCCAGCTTTCGAAACAGAACAGAGTGCCTGAAGACGCGAGCATCATGTACCCTTCCCGGCCAGCCCACGTTGATGTCGGTGAAACGTCCCTTGTGATCCACCAGGGCTTGCAGCAGCATTGAAAAGTACCCCTTGCGGTTTATGTACTCGGTGGCTTGGTGCGCCGGTGCCAAGATAGGGATATGGGTTCCGTCTATCGCCCCACCACAGTTTGGGAATCCCATTGCAGCAAAGCCATCCACTATGTCCTGCACGTTTCCCAGAGTCACTACCCTTGATATCACCAGGTCTCTCATTGCCCTGGCAACTTGGATCACAGCAGCCCCCACAGTAGATTTGCCCACTCCAAATTGATTCCCGACTGACCGGTAGCTGTCTGGCGTTGCAAGCTTCCACAGGGCTATCGTCACTCGCTTCTCAACTGTGAGGGCTGCTCTCATCCTGGTATTCTGGCGCTTCAGGGCAGGGGAAAGCAAGTCACAAAGTTCCATGAAAGTGCCCTTACGCATGCGAAAGTTTCGCAGCCACTGGGAATCGTCCCAGACCTGCAACACGATGCGGTCCCACCAGTCTGTGCTTGTTTCCCGGGCCCAGAATCGGCGTTCCATGGCATGAACCTGCCCCAGTAACACCATGATTTCCACATTGCTGGGGCCTGTGCCTTGTTAGAGGTCCATGTCAATTTCCTCATCACTATCGTCGCCGCGCTGCAATCGCCTCCTCCTCAGCTGGTCCTCCTGGTTTTGCTTTGGCATGTCCAGGCTCTGCATATACTCCAGGACAATGCGCGTGGTGTTCATAGTGCTCATAATTGCCGTGGTGATCTGAGCGGGCTCCATGATCCCAGTGCTAGCTATGGCGTCTGGTCTGAAAAAAGGCGCGAAACTAGTATCTAAAGACCAGGGGAAGAAGGGAGGGAGGGAGGGAGGGGCGGGCGACTGACGACATGGCGTACAGGTACAGGGAATTAAAATCAAGAAAGGTGGCTGTGCATCAGGGAGAAATACAAACAACTGTCACACAGAATGCCCCCCCCCCCCCGAGATTGAACTCCTAAGCCTGGGTTTAGCGGGCCGTTGATTGGACGGAGGGAGGGGGGAAGGAAATGAATACAGAACAAATCTATTTTTTACATCTTAAGACGACAGTGCAGCATGACTGATAGCCCTCGGCATTTTCTGGGTGCTTGGCAGCAAATACTTGGCAGCAAATAGTATACTACGACTGGTAACCATCATTGTCCAACGAGGACGGTTAAAGGCAAGGGGTTGCTGCTGTGTAGCAATGTAGCCCCACGTGTGCCAGCCACATGTCTGCCAGCACCCAGATCGCCCTCGGCCTTTTCTGGGTGCTTAGCAGACAATACTTGGCAGCAAATAGTATACTACGACTGGTAACCATCATTGTCCAACGAGGACATCTATGAGCATTTCAGGCAACCTGTAAATTTACTTGCTTTCAGACCTGAGGAAAGCTCTTCTTGCAGATCTGCTGAGCACCCAGATCGCCCTCGGCCTCTTCTGGATGCTCAGCAGACAATACTGACAGGACGGTTACCAGTCGTAATAAACCATCTACTGCCAAAAGGCAAGGGGCTGGTGCAATGCAGCCCTACGGCTGCCAGCCCCACAGCTACCAGCATCCCGAGCGCCGATGAAGGCTACTACTCATGCTGCACCGTCTACCGCCAAAAGGCAGTAAGCTGCTGCTGCTGTTTAGCAATGCAGTCCCACGTTTGCCGGCACCCGGAAGACATATGGTGACGGTGAGCTGAGCTGAGCGGGCTCCATGCTTGGCGTGGTATGTTGTCTGCACAGGTAACCCAGGTAAAAAGGCGCGAATCTATTGTCTGCCGTTGCTGTGACGGCGGGGGAGGGGCGTGACGCAATGTACCCAGAACCCCCCGCGGCACTGCTTTGCATCATTCGGGCATTGCGATCTCAACCCATAATTCCAATGGGCGCCGGAGACTCCGGGAACTGTGGGATAGGTACCCATAGGCACCCATAGTGCAATGCGCCGGAAGTCGACGCGAGCCTCGGTACTGTGGACGCGGTCCGCCGACTTCATGCACTTAGAGCATTTTATGTGGGGACACACACAGTCGGCTGCATAAAACCGGTTTCTATAAAACCGGCTTCTATAAATCCGACCTAATTTTGTAGTGTAGACAAGCCCTTAGAGTGGTGGTGTGGGATGCAGCCAGAGAGGGGCAGCAAGGAGCAGTTGAACCGGGTTTAGCAAGCCCATATAAAAGGAGCTGAAGTGCAGAGCAGAGTTCAGTTCTTTGCTGGAGGAATGTGGATGGTGTGCCTGACTGGCTAAGGGAGCTACAGGACCTCGGACAGAACAGTACTGGCAGAGATTGGGGATGGGGATGGGGATGGGGGTGGGGGGGAGGGAGTAAAGGCCAAGAAGGAGCTCTGGGCTGGCCGCTGGGATTCAACAAGGGCCAGGCCCTGAGGTAAGGGTGAAGAACGTGCTGGGGCCATGGGGAAGTGGCTCAGGGAATTGTAGCAGTGACTCAGCTTAGTAGAAGGGACATGGCGGATGGTTGCTATCTTTAGGGTCTATGTAGGGCAGGCCCAGGGCCCCCGTGCCAACTACTGACGAAGTGGCCTGGACTTTCATGCATCCCTGGAAGAGGAACTGAACTGTAGTGGTCCAGCTGGGGCACTACTCTATACCAGAGTGGGGACAATTTGAGGGAGCCCAGAAGGGGCTGAGAGACCACTGAACCAGGGTACTGCGATAGGCCCTGCTGGACTGATTGAGGAGCGAGCACAGAGATAGAGCTGCAAATAAAGCGACGTTACAGAGGGTGCTGAGATAGGCCCCCAAGTTGGACTTATACTGTGGAAGGGGTTTGATTTTTATCTCACATACAGACTGTGTGAGACTCTGCCCAAAGGGCTGAGTTGCTGAAGACTCCACCGCAAGCCAGAGAGAAAGTGCAGGCACATGCACTCGGACAAGAGGATGCTCACGAGAGGTGTCTATACCCATCAACAATAGTGAGAGTTAGAGTTTTGGCCTTAACTTTGAATTTCCTGCCTTTTGTTAGTTTATTATATGTTAACACACTACTTCCTTTGCATTGCTTCAAGTGGTCAAGTAATTATTATAGTTCTGTCTTGCACACTGTAGTAACACACACTAGGGCTTTACCAGTAGTAGGACTCTTTCAGAACTTCTAAAACAAGTTATTTGAAAATGGTTCTTAACGCTTTCTACACAGCTTTAAGTGATGCCGTTGTAAGCTTCAGAGGAATTAGCAAATCAAAACGCTAAAACTGAATTGCCAAAGCACAATCACTTCAGAGGCTGAATGAAATTAATATAAAATATTGAGTTTAAATTACTAAGCTATTTCTATAAATAATTCATAAAGTGGCAATGTTTATGAATGTGGAAACTTGCTCAAAAAAATCCATGAATGAACCAAACAGTATCAGATTTACATTTTTCTTAATCTGGAGTACCATATAATTAGTGTTCCAAAATCACCAATCATGCAAAAGACACTATAAAGGTTTATTGTGATTACACTACCTCAGCAATTATCACATTTTGAACACAGAAAGAACTCAACTTGTACTGGACTTAAAGAGTTTCGGGCATATTTTAAAAGGAAAATTAATTTAAGATAAGGATACACAATTTTGCTCTTTTTCCCCAAAGTTAATTTGGGATGTTTTTTACACCAGTTCCTACTTGTGGAATGAACTTTGTATTTGGCAACCCTGACTTAACCACCAAGTAGTTTGGTAGAAGTTCCTCTCATAAGCTTATTATATAATTATATTTAAAGCATTTACATTTTATACTTGCCATTTTTTGTTTCACTATTCTACAACTCAGGTTTTCATATTCTAAATTTCACTTTATATAACCAGAATGTTCACTATATAAGGTGCTGCAAAAAATATTCAACAACTGATTTGGAATAACTCCATGGCATTCATTAGTGGAGCCAAGAGACAGCTATGCAAGTTTTTCCAAAAAAGTGTCAATAAAAGTTACAGCGCTTTACACCTTCATACATTGTTTGTAGGGGTTTTTTTTTGTTTGGTTTGTTTTTAAAAACCTCAATCCATTCTGAAATATCTTCATTATTATAGAAACGATCATTGGTTTACCCACAGCTTAGGGCTTGTCTACACTTACTGGGGATCGACGAGCGGCAACCGATGCATCGGCAGTCAATTTAACGGGTCATCGACCGCAGATCACTCTCCTGTCGACTCCTGTACTCCACCGGATCGAGAAGAGTAGGGGGAGTCGACAGGAGAGCATCTCGGGTCAACATCGCGTAGCGTGGACCCCTCGGTAAGTAGAGCTAAGCTATGTTGATTTGAGTTACGCTATTCATGTAACTCAAGTTGAGTTGCTAAGATCGAATTTCCCCTTACTGTAGACAAGGCCTAAGTCACATCCACAAGCAAGCACAGTAGAACTTGAATTTAAATAACGGTTGAAACTTAGAGCTCTTCTTCATGGGGGTGTTAATCCATTGCTTTTTGAGTTAATCCACTCTGAAAATACTTGCATATAACACAATGCAACTCATTATAGCGCATTGATTCCAAATTTATTGCAAATTCCAGGGTCCTGTTTCTAAATGAACTAACTTTGCTGCAAAGTGAGTTGCTCCCATCTATTGTTCATGTGCACAGAATGCTGCTGAGAACTACTTTAACAGTCAACCAACGGCTATCCCACATCACTTTGCAGGTGACCATTACGGACTTGTCTGTTTACCTGCATGCCCTTCCCTGCTCTGTCCCCTCTCTTTTTTACAACTGGCATACAGCACCATTTTCTCCATTCGCTCCTGGATGCCAGTTTATTGCAATACCCTGCAACAATACTACAGAAGCCCTACAAGACCCTGGATCTCATTGCCACCTGGGCAGAAGCATTAGTGCAGGAAAGTCTTGTAGCCACCCACCACAATTAAGACATTTTTGTCGACATTGCTGGGCAGATGTCCATGAGGGGCCACAGCCGGGATGCTGAACAGTGCCAGATACACAGCAAAACAGCTCAGAAGCACCTACATTAAAATAAGGGACAGCAGGAAAAAACTCCAGTAGGAAACATGTAATCTGTCCTTTTTTAAGGTGCTGAATAGGATTTTACATAACTACATAATCACCCAACCCAGGCAACTAATGGAGCTTGCTGCCCCATCGAGGGAGCACCAGCAAGACACCCTAAATCCCAGGCAGCAATCCAGAGAAGGACTGAGGCTTATCCTATGGGAGGAACCTTTGCATGTACTTTTTTAAAACAAAACAAAAAAATGTACTATTTAAGTTATAATTTGTTATTATGCTAGACTAGTTTCCATGCTGGGTGCCCCACAGCAGCAGCTATTGTAGGTTGATGTGAGATACAAGCCTTTCTGACTGAGGTCAAAATCTCCCTCCTACCCTCAGCCCAAACTGTCCATTTGCCGCCCCCCGTTCACTGTTCCAAAATGGTGGCTACTCGAGCCAGGTAATTGGCCTCCAATCTCAAGCTAAAGCCCCAACTACCTAACATTTTTGGGCCCCCACATTCGAAGGCAAATGGCCCATATACATATTTTCTTTTCTCCTTTCCCTTCCCTCAGATGTCCTACCCAATACCACCCCACCCCTGCTCCAAACCCCATTTGCCACCTCAAAATGGCAGCCAGCAGCATGGCACTGCTACAGTCTCTCCCTCACCCCATCCCACAGCAGATTCAAATAAGGAAAACATTATTTTGTGAAAAATGCAAAAGTTTATTGAAGCACTGATTACAAGAAAAGAAGCATTCTTTTTTCATGAGATAGACATCAACAGTGCATGCCCAAAACTATAAAGAGTACAGCTCCCCTGTAAAAGCCCAGTAATATGCATTCTTACAGATTGGTAACTGTGAATGCTTCAAACAATCATTGCAGAACACTATTTACTCTGTACTTTCAACATGTCTTCAGGTAAGAAAGCAAAATCTAAGGCTAAGAAATTGTTCACTTTTTGTTCGGAGACAAAGGAATAGCTGCGTAGCCTTCCCCAATGGTATAGTTTGCAACTCCTTTCCACTCCAGCAACACTTCTAGGGGAGACCATCTTAGTGAATAACTTCACAGTGTATCTCCCTGGTCTGCCCTTTGCCTTTTTGAATATGATCATTCTCTGCATCCTAGTCACCTGCCTCAGTGCAATATCATCCAGAGTCAGTACAGCCTTCTGGTGATGTAGAGGGAATTATTATGCAGCTTGTTTGTTATACAGATTCTCCCTGCTAACCCCTCCAACATCAAATAAGCACCTCCAAGGTACAGCAAAACTGCAAAGCAAGACCACCACCACAATTCCCAATCCCAACCTCTTTTCCCTCCCCTGCACCCTTACCCTCAATCCTCCAAGGCACAACAGCAAAGCCACACAGCATAAAATTTTTATTAAAGCTAATGTTAAAAATACAGGGGAGTCGCATCTTACGCGGGGGTTAGGTTCTGAAGTCAACGCATAAGGCGAAAATCGCATACGTCAAACGCTCATTGAGTGGAATGGTGGGCAGAATCGCCCGCACTACAGGTACAGTATTTAAATTGTTATTTTTCTCTTCTTTTTTTGTTTTGCCGAGCGCGTATAGTTAAAATCGCGTAAGTTAAATGCGCCTATGATGCAACTCCACTGTAGTGCTTAGATCATTCACAAATACAAAGTTTGTTTTTAAAGTCAAAAGCTACATATAATGCATAATCAGCAATAACCCAAATGTAGGTGAATGAATTAAAGAATACAGTTTAGATATTTAGCATTCATGTACATTCAGGTACATTACTCATGAAAAAAGTTATACAGAGAGTTGGTGGCGGAAAGCAAAATATAGCAATGAATGAAGATTGTCAACAGTAATTGAGAATTTAGGAAAGAAAATTTCCCTCCATTTAAAGAGGGGAAAAAAACAAAAAAAAAAACAACCAGTCCATCGGGAAAGTATTTGAGTAACTTTCCCGGCTGCGCTTCTCATCGGCACTCCAGCTCATCCCTCCTGGCAGGGATGTCCCTTGACCACCTGATGGCGTCCAACACCATGAGTTGCCGCATCAACCGAGCATAGCGTCGATCGACTCCACATTCACATTCTCCACATTCTCTCAGCACTCGCTCATTACCGGGGTCCCATGCACCCAGGGCTCCAACAACCAGCACGTGAATTTGGACTTCGTAGCCCCAGCTCTCAGGGTGTCAGCCAGAGGGGCATATTTTTCCAGCTTTTGAGACTGGGAGTCGTGGAAAGCAGGGGTCCTGTTTTCAAAGGGTACTGTGACGTCCACCCTGATGTTCTTCTTCCAGTCTTTGTTGGTTATGACAATCGCAGTTGGCTGTCGGTTCCGAGAACGGTGGCGTTCACGGCGACTTTCCCTATGGACGTGGGGTAGTGTCTCGTTGGCATAGCTGCACTTCCTGCATCGCTTGTCCTGATTCCTGTGGTGGACGGCTCCGTTCAGCGAGACACAGTTGAGCCGGGCCCAGTGGATGAACCTCCAGTCGGCAAATCAGGTGAAGCTGCCCCCGGGGACGAAGTGGTTGCTGGTGTCCCACTTGCATGTCACCTCAAAGGCCTTGCCCTGGGGTCTGGCTTCTGTTTCAGGTTTTCCACATATTGGCAGCAGATGGCATCCTTCAGGGTCCTCTCCTGCATGATCCTAGCTCTCGGAGTGATGATGGTGCGCTCTGTGTTCTTCACCACTGGCACCAGGACTCCCAGCTCCCAATGCACACACTGCTTACTATCTCAGAGGTTCCCCCAAGACTTGGAAGAATCTCAGGGAAGTAAAGCCAGAAATGCATAAAAATGCTATCACAGCCTCTCTAGAATATGAATAATACTCCCTTCTCATTTTTTAAATACCCCAAAGCTACAGCACCTGCACTGGCCAGACCCTCAAAGACAAGGCCCTTGTCAATGGCTCAGTGGCTAGCAAAGCTGAGGGGAAGAAAACTGAAAATTCATGACGAAATGTTCATAGATATCATTAGAGTCTCCATTCCCCACCCCACCCAAAACAAAAACAAAAACAGAGAAGAGAAAAGAGATGGAGGCAGTATCTGAAGACAGAGAGTGAATCTGACAAGGAGCTCTCTAGGGAGTTCACTGTAGTGGCAAAGGACAGCATGGCAGTTGCACTGCCATGGCTGATGGCAGAGGCAACTCCTGGAGAAGATAGGAAGCCAAAAGGCCCTGTTGTAGTGCATGTTACTATTAGGGCAGCAGGCAATACAATACTGCAAACCAGCATCTAGCCAAGTTATGTAGGCCACGGACAACACTGGCTACTGGGAACAACTCTTCCCCACTATACTCCCACAGAACTGCTCCCAGAAGCCATTCCCCTCCCAGACACCAGCTCAAGGCACAGACAACAGGGCACCTGGCACCCCCTTTTTTGAGCCCTCTATCACCCCAGGTAACTTTTGAGCCTCGCACTCCACTTCAGAAGAAGCAGAGCCAAGCTGTTTACTCGGCTGTGACTTTAAGTGCCCCTGTTCCTTGTATTGTTCCCTGCATTGAACTGCTGCACTTTACTGTTTTGTTTCACTGCTGATTTAATGAAAAGGTTATTTGTCATTAGATAATTGTTACGTAATACATTTATTAAACAACCTGACAAATAAAATTTTAAAGGAGTCAACAGTTCATTTTACACAGAAAATAATTACAATTGCACTAATTCATCAGGGTTTGCAACCACATGCATGCAAACACACAAGGTGCAATGGGAACTGCCACAACACTGCATTTTCAACACCCATAAAACAATACAATACAGCTTTGCAATTTCAGGCCTGAGGTTCAAAATAAGAGCAATCCCTGACAATATCACCCTCGCTATTTGCATTTTGTCCTAGACACTTCGCTGGCTGCTCAAGTGGCTGAGCAAATCTCTGCATCGCCACCTCCCACCCATTGATAAGGTTTTCTCCCTTACACTCACAAATATTGTGGAAAATACAACATTTGGGATTTTTTTTTCCTGCTGCTTCTAGTCTATTCCACAAACAAAGCCATATCCCTTTCCAACAGCCAGATGCATTCTCATCTGTCTTTCTGCAACTATTGAGACAGTAGTTAACAGTTCCTACTTTCTAAGCAGCCAATTCAAAATGATCTGGACAAACTAGAGAAATGGTCTGAAGTAAACAGAATGAAATTAAATAAAGACAAATGCAAAGTACTCCACTTAGGAAGAAACAATCAATTGTACAAATATAAAATGGGAAATGACTGCCTAAGAAGGAGTACTGCTGACAGGGATGTAGGTGTCATAGTGGATCACACGCTAAATATGAGTCAATGATGTAACACTGTTGTAAAAGAAGCAAATATTATTCTGGGATGCATTAGCAAGAATGTTGTAAGCAAGATTTGAGAAGTAATTATTCCACTCTACGCCACGCTAAGGCATCAGCTGGAGTACTGCGTCCAGTTCTGGATGACACATTTCAGAAAAGATGGGGACAAATGGGAGAAAGTCCAGAAGAGAGCAACAAAAATGATTAAAGGTCTAGAAAATAATAATCTGAGTAAAGATTGAAAAAACTGGGTTTGTTAGTTTGCAGAAGAGAAGACTGAACGGAGACATGATACCAGTTTTCAAGTACATAAAAAGTTGTTACAAGGAGGATTGTGAAAAAATCTTGCTCTCTAAGGACAGGACAAGAAGCAATGAGCTTAAATTGCAGCAAGGAAGATTTAGGTTGGACATTAGGAAAAACTTCCTAATTGTCAGGGCAATTAAGCAGTGGAACAAATTGCCTAGAGAGGTTGTGGAATCTCTGTCATTGGAGGTGTTTAAGAACAGATTAGACAAACATATCAGGAATGGTCTAGTTATTATGTACTCCTGCCTTGAGTGCAGGGGACTGGACTGGACGATCTCTTGAGGTCCCTTGCAGTCCTATGCTTCTATGAATGGCTTCACTAACCAGGGGAAGTAGAGGGTGAGCCAGGTCTCCCAGGATAAAACTGGAGGAAATGTCCACACTATTCCCAGGGCCAGGGAGTATTATTTCTATTAATTTAAATACACCTAAATTGCAAAAGATCTTAACACTGTGAACTCTTCCAGACCACCCTGAAGTTATGTCTATAAACTTGCAATGGCAGTCAACAAGCCCTTGGAGCACCATGGAGAAATACCCCTTTCTATTTATGAATTCTGAGCCGTGACTCAGGGAGGGGAAGAGGAGGCAAAGAGGCACATGGGTCCCCATCAGTTGTCCCAATACAATCTGAGAATCACATGAGTACAAAAATCAATAACCTCCTGAGCATTATCAAGCTTTATAACCAAGGGGAGCAGTACCTTTTCCATGGCATCACACACCTGCCTGACAATGGCCCCAATGGGTATGAAGCTTGTCCACATGTACGGGGCACTGCAAGTTGGTACACTGCTGCTGTAGCTGCAGGGTCAGTTCAGCACATCTCTCCAAAAAGGTTGGCTTCCCCATCCAGAAATTCTTTCACCAATGCTGGTCATCCCAGGTCTGCAGAACAATCATTTCCCACCAATCCATGCTAGTTTTCCAAGCCCAGAAGTAGTGCCGCATGCTGTGAAGCTGCTCCAGGAACTGGTCCTCTACTCAGTTGCTCAGTGTCTTCCCTGTTCACTTCCTTGTTCTGCCATGGTGGAGATCCTCCTGCTGATGGAGGAGCTGCTGCCACATTGTCTGCTTGATAGTGTGTCAGGCAAAATTCAAAACTGAATTCATCCAGCTTTGAGTGTTAAAATACAGCCCAAGCAGGCTATGCGTATATCAAGGTTGCCAGCATACTGGCGCCAAGCATTTTTGGGCCCAAGCTGCCCCACAGCAATTCAAAAATGGTGCTACCAACCCTTAAAAAAGGCAGGGGCGGAGACAAATGAATCACAGGATTTTTAAAAAATAATCAGGACCAGCCCTGCTATGCATCCCACAAAACACAGTGAGAAAAATCCCAGAATGCACACTGCTCAACAGCAAAGCAAAGGAGCACTTTTACAGAGTGCCATACGCGCAGTTCGCAGCAAATCACTGCCGAGTGTACACAGTGATGAGTGTTGACAGAGGCTACAGTGCCTTGGGTGAAAGCTATTACTGCAGCTTCTGTAAAGTGCGTTACCTGACAGCAAAAAGCAATGAATTAAACCCCTCATGCAGACAAGCCCTTAAAATGTGGTTTGGGAAAGAATGTCATGGTCATAAGCACATCACATCTGATATGAAAATTATAAGCATTCATTAGTAAATTGCATCAAATATCTCACATTCTACAGATATCTCAGTAATTAAAAGGCAGCTACCTGTTCACAATGAGAAGCAAGAATAGCAATGATGACAGACAAGATAAACTGAAAAAGTTTAAAACTGGAGTTAATTGGAAAAATAGTCATCCAGGATCTCCACTGCTGCTCTCCTGCTGGACAGAAGCAGAATTTCTGGAGCTTTCCTCTGAGGTCACATTTTTCAATCCTCTACTGCTATTGCAGGAAAGAGGAATCCACTTGGTATGATTGGTGGACAGATTCCTAAAATAGAAGTCAGTCTGGTTCACCCATGAAACTAGTGACAACAGTTGAAACTAGTATAATTCAGTGGTAATACACGCAAGTAGACTTAGTTGCATATAAATAAACCATTATTTGAAAGTAAATTTCTAACCAAATTCACATCTCAAATATTGAGAAAAGTCAGTCTGAATACAAAAAATATTAACTTACCAGCTTAATTGCCACATATTCATTTGTGTACAAATTTTTTCCTTAAAGAAAGACAAAAACAAGAATGTCAGACTCTGCCGGGAGTTGCTTTTAAAGACACAGCATTGAAAGAAATCCCTTTTGCCAAAAACTACATCCACATTAAACATTAATGAGGCTCCACTATGGCTATTTGCTTCAGCAACTAAACACACTACTTGCCAAAGAGTTTATTGACAAAGTAACACTCAGGCTTGTGACCAGCCTAAATAGCACCCTATGTTGTGCTTTCATTGCACCGAAGTAACACATGACCTTAACACATGACCAAAGAATGAATGGCAATTTACCCAACAGGTTGACAAAAGGGTGATTTCAACAATTAAATTGAAATATTCCTTTAACTTAATACATAATTGATTTTGGAGTGTATTTTATCAAAGATAAATTCGCAGTGTCAATATTGGCAGACCCCAAGTAAAGCAGAAACAGCTATAAAACTTACTCATTAACACAACTAACAAGATTTGCTACTGTTTACTTTGAATCCAAAATTCCAGGCCTATCTCTGTTAAATACATGACTGAATAGATACAATCACAGGGGGGGGGGAAACAATTAATGTTTTCAACACAGTAAGAAAATATTTAATTGCTAGTGAAATACAGAAAATTAATGAAACAAGTAAGCCTGTCTGAAGAACACATCAGTGTTATGCACGCCTAGATTAAGGAAATCAAATGCTGTTATAATTTTAAATCAGATTTAAGCATTTTGATTACAATTTAATATGGATTTTTTTTTCAAATAAGAAAACTGTAGGTTGCACAGGAAAGAAAAATCAATGCAAACAAATTAAACGAAACATGCACTGTTCAAACAGAAAGCTCAAAAAAGTTAACTGCAAGAAAGGGTACATTTGTGCTCTACTAACTCCCATTTTCAGTGATTTGTAACTCAGTGGAGGTTTAGATTTTTTTAAAGCTAGCTTTCCTCTTGCTATTTCTTTAAAAATATATTTAACTAAGCTGCTAAACTTTAGTGGTATAGATTTAAAGAAGTGAATTTAATGGTTTTAATACTGTATTATCAAGAGAATGAATTTCACACAGAACATGCCCTGAAGAGCATCAAAAGCTGGAAATTTTGCTGAGACACAATATGGATCACTGACCAATTGTACAGAAAGCACTGCAGGATTCCAAGGCTATTCTGTGGCCCTCAGTGACTTTACCTTGTTAGTTAGCACCAGTTCCTAACATCTTTGTTGCTATTTGGGAAAGGAAAGTTAGAAACTGAACAGACAGGAGGAAAGTAAAAACACTGAGATGGAGTGAAGAGGTGGTGAGAGAAAAAAAAGAGTCTGAAAAATTGGTATTAAAAGTGGAACAGAGGGGTGCATTTGATTACTGTTCATTTCACGGAAAAACATGCTTGAAGAAAAAGTCCACAGCCATGATACTGAGACAGTAAAATTTACTAGTGCAAATAATTTCAGATTTGGGGTTTGTTTTAAAAGATGAATATCAGCCAATTGCATGAAGTAAACTAACAAGGGTTGCAGTTTTGTCATGAAAAATTTTAACAGAGTTAAGATAAAAGAGGGTAAAAGCTCATTGTTAACACATAAAACAACCGTTTGCCAATATTTTAGGGAGGTTTACTGGGGAGGAGTTTGCTATTTTAAAGATACCCTCAATTTGAAAAACCGCATTTCAAATCAGGAAAATTTTGTACTAACTATTAATACAACAAACTTGGATGGTTATTATGGCGAAAAGACCACAGAATTATTTCACTTTTTTCAGTTTTACTTCATATACAAAATGCTGTAAGATGCACATTTTCACTATTTTGTTGACTGACAGTACTGAATTTTTTAATTCTCCACTAAAAATGTTTTGACAACTAATTATAGGGTGTTCTATCAGAAAACTGACTCAAATTAAATTTAAAAATTCAAGTAAATTGTGTCATTATAAAATATATTGAACTTATAAAAGGCATCAGATTTGACAGCTCTGGAGAGTTAATTCCTCTCTTTAGGCACACGATGTACCATCGGTTATAGGCAGCAGCAACATAAGTTTTCCCTCATAGCATCATGGAGGCACGGTTGAGTTGAAAACAATAGGAACTGCAAATTAAGTCCTATTAAGAAAAATAAGACTGTATAGTTTGTTGCAACTTGAACACAGTGTCTAGTGCTTCAACTTGAACACAGTATCTAGTGCTTACAAAGGCTAAAAGCCCCAGTTCCCAAAAGTCAGTAAGATTCTGAATTTTGCTGGTGGACCATGTGCCTGTAAGAGGAGGGGAGACCTGAAGTCTTTGTGGACTGAGATTTCCCTCTTGGTAACCTCTACTCCCCACACCCATCGGGAGGGGGGAGAGAAGATTCCAAAGTGCGCAGAAACCCAAGAGAATCTACCCCACATGATGGGTTATATGATGGGAGCCCTGTCATCACACACTAGAACCAGTTAAATGCCTGGTATATGAGAGCAGGGGAGTGGGCACACTGCCCAGTGTTAAATTAATCCAGTTGTGGCCTACCACTTAAATACATCCAGCGTGTCTGTTCATACGCTTGCATGTCCTGATCAATTTACCAGGTCACCAACCACTATAAGCCATCATAAAGATAGGCCAACATCTTTTTTCTCCAGCATGGACAGACCACAATAGCTTCCAAGTTGTTGCTAAGCTCAGGGGTTCTCAAACTGGGGGCCGTGACCCCTTAGGGGGTTATAAGGTTATTACATGGGGGGGGTCACAAGCTGTCAGCCTCCACCCCCAAACCCTGCTTCACCTCCAGCATTTATAATAGTGTTAAATATATTTTTAAAAAAGTTATTTTAATTAATAAGGGGGGGGGTCGACTCAAAGGCTTGCTGTGTAACCAGGGTCACCAATACAAAACTTTGAGAACCACTGTTCTATCTAATAGTCTCCCATTTATCCCAGGTCTTAACTTTGTTGCTCTACATTAAGGGTAGGTCTACACTTACCCGGCAGTTCGGCGGCTGGCGATCGAACTTCTGGGTTCGACTTATCGCGTCTTGTCTGGATGCGATAAGTCGAACCCGGAAGTGCTCACCGTCGACTGCGGTACTCCTGTTTGGCGAGAGGAGTACCGCGGAGTCGACGGGGGAGCCTGCCTGCCGCGTGTGGACCGAGGTAAGTTCGAACTAAGGTACTTCGAACTTCAGCTACGTTATTCACGTAGCTGAAGTTGCGTACCTTAGTTCGAATTGGGGGGTTAGTGTAGACCTGGCCTAAGACTCCAATCCTGTAAAGATATATGTATGTGCCTCAACTTTACGACTTGTAAGTAATTTCATTGAGATGCATAACATTAAGCACATGCATAAGTCTTTGTAGGATTGGGGCCTAAATTATTTATCACCACATTCACACATGCAAAATTCTAAGTGTCAAATAATCACAGGCTTTTGTTTTAAATTAAAACAGAGTCTATGACTAATCTAATTTTAATCGTAACTTTTAATGTGAATGATCTACAAATTTAAATGATTTTATACAATACATTCTGATAAGTACCGCTCACAGAGTGCAGCTGATGGGGTTTTTTAGTTTCAATCTCATACTCATCTATGTCTAAAATCAGCGGATTATCCACTGCTAACTTTGCATGTTATGCACACTTGCAAGTTGAGCTATTGAGATAGAAGTTGACTTCTCTATTACCTTCAGCTGCTTTCGCACTTAGGAAATCCCAATCACCACAAGCAGCAAAGTAAAAACTTACAAGTACTGAGTCTATTTCTCCCTGCTTCCATTCTACTTACTAGGAAAACCAAAACCTTGTAAAAATATATCAAAACAGATACACAATAATAAATATACATTTACATGACAGATAACAGGTTCCTATAGGCTATGCCAAATTTCACAGAATTTATTTCTCATTTCTGTGTTTATCAGAAAAGGAAAAGAGACCAGATAAAAATAAGTTCTGTTATGAAATGTCTGGAAAAAAATAAACTTCCTGAATTTCTTATGGTTGTCTTAACAAATGGTATTTAAGAGAGTTAATACACTGGTTCAATTTAGTTCATACTATGTCTGAAATCCATTGGAAAAAATCTAGCAAAAAGAGAAGTTAAGGATAGAGTTATAGCCTAAATTCTGAACTTCATAGGTACGAGGACAAATTTAGACCCTCAATATTATTTTATCAGTTTTATTATAGCCACAAATGATTAGAACGCAACTAAACACATAGTGTTTCCTGCTGAGTGCGCGAAAAAGGAAGGGGAAAAAATAGTAACATATCTGAATTGCAGTTAAGTCACTGGATAATCTAGAAGTTTATAAGCTCTTAGTATGAATAAGCACATTGGAAAACGAAAACATTGAGAAAAATGCACTCTTGGACTTAAACCAGTGCCCAGAGTAACGTGCTTTACAAGGGTTGGATATTGTTAGAGAAGCTATCCTCCTCATGACAAAAGTTAAACTGTGGTCCCCTATTCTGTCCTGCAGTGATTTTTCATAGATTGTCTGTATTCCATGGCACTCTTCAGAAAATAAGTTGGCCTGAACATCAACCCATCTCAAAACAGATGCGAGTGTCAAACAGAGTGCATACTTGTGTCACGGCTGAGCACAAAATGGTTTTTTGTTTTTTTTAAATACTAGTATTGCACTAACTGCATAGGCAAACTCAATCTGAGATACCTAGAACACAAAGGCTACTGTACAAAACCGAACTATTTTACTTAGCTAGATTTTAAAAATTAATACCCATTAGTGTACCTAAGGCAAATAAAATAACTTTTAAACATTGCAACCTTTATAATGTTCAACTCAACTATTTAATATAAGTGCTTAAATATACAAGATGTCTATTTTACATAAGCGTAGATCTCTGTTTATTCTTCCCTTGGGTCAGAAAGTTGTGAATTTAACTTAGTCTGAAACAAAAGTGTTCACATGCTCAGCATAGTAATACTGTAGACAAAGTAATGACTTCAATTGACATACTAAACCAAATTATTTACTTGTTTTATACACACACACACACACACACACACACACAGTGCACATTAAAAACTAGGTGATTCTGTAAGAAAAAATATTTCAAAAGGTGTGATAACCAAGATGTTCTCTGCAACACTAAAAAAATTGAGTAATAGGAAAAATAGTATATATGGAAGGTAAACATATTGTGAATTTCTAGTTTGCATGTACATCTTGAATTAGATAGAGTGGAATAAGGAATACCAGTCTTACCTAATCGGAGTTCTCCAAAATTACCACATCCAATTTTTTTGCCAACTCTAAAGTTAGGTCCAACCATTAACACTCCAGAGTTCGAAGAGCCAGTGCCACGTGGATTGTGACCTGAACGTCCACTAGGCCGTGCCATTCTATCATCTGGTTTGTCCTTGTCTTTCTTTTTACCATCCATATCAAGTTTACGGTACTCCACTTTGAATTTTTTTTATTTTTTTTAAACAAGACAAGCAAACTCAAACGGGATAATGTGAAAATGGAAACATCACTAGTTAAATGCTCCAGCTGGTTAATCAGTCACTAAATTGTAGTTGGTAAGTAGTCAATGGCTGCATATTCATCCCATTCGCAAAATAGTTTTCCTTGGTAGTCTTTGAAGCAAAATATATACTCAGTGTGTATCCTACCAGCAGGATTTACAGAGACTCTGTAAATGAAAAAGAAAATTAAACAGAGTATACATATTTGGAACAAGATATCTTCCTGTAGTGTCACATGATTAAAGTATAATAAATAGAACATTATAATATACCCTTGTCGCACAACATTACCACAGTGACTAATTTTTGCCCTCAGATTCATATACGCAACTCCCACTGATTTCAATGGGAGTTGTGCAGAAAAATCAAAGCAGAATTTTAATACAGATTGTTAAGTAATACATTACTTTTTGCAAAAACATATCCAGCCTGAACTATCTAGTGTACAAACTTGATACTGTAATTTAAAGAATGTCCATAAAAATCTCAAAATCAGTTATGCCAGTTTTGAACGGGGAAGAAATTTACTTATTTCTCAAAAGTTATAAGCAACTGATAGCACTTCAGGCAAACACCATATACACTCATTCTCTGAAGCTGATAAACTCATTCAAGTTAAAAGGAAAAAAAAAAGATTCAAAACTACACATTTCTTTTCCTTTTTCTGAATGGTAAGACACATTAAGCATCAAAAATAAGATAACGCTTAACAAAGAGTGCCAAGTACTTTTAATATATTGTTCTCCATTATTTCTAATATCGTCTGCTTTGAAAATAAAACCTATTTCCTTACCAGCTTTATCTTTTATTATTAATTATTATTAAAGGAATAGTTTTGTCATCACACACTTTTTTGGTTCAATTCACTTCATTGCTTAGGCACTATTCGAACAAGAATTTCATCAAAAGGGATATTATGTGTTAGTGTACTGCTGCCATAAGTCCAGTAGAAGGATCAAAAAAGGACTTTATTTAGGCCCTACATGAATGGCAGCTATTGTTTGCTATTTGAATCACTTGATAAAAGTCATTTAAAAACCCCAAAGTTCAGATGACATTTACCCATCACATTCCAACAATCTTAGAGACAGTCAAATTCTGGTCCCAAGACTATTTAACAATATCCTTTGACATATATTCTATTTTAAATGTTAGGATTACCTGGAAGTTAAACTCAAGATGTCTCTTTTTAAAGCAAAATATATAACTATCACATTCTAAAACACATTGTTTTTGGAATATTGTTCTTTGTTTAACTTACCTCATTTTCAAACACCATTTTAGCAGAACAGATGTCACATTTTTCATCTGCTTCTGGCATATACAAAAAGTAATACTATATTCTGTTACACTAAATCAACATGACAACTATCATGATGCTACAAAATCAAAGTGCAAGTACAGAAAGAAAGAGCCAAGTTGCCGTTCCCTGCCTAGAAAGTACAAGAGTGCAAGGGAGAATGCCCTCCCGACTGTTGACCTCTGCCAATAAAATCATGGTTGTTTCTGATATGATCTTAACTGGTGGCTTTAAGCACTAATCAATCAGCAATTGGGCTGACCATGTCAACTCAGAGAGAAGTACATAAGACATGGACAGCTTGGGGAAGATACCAGATAACCTAACTCTCAAGAGTACCTTTGAAGATATAAAAGGCATCCTTTGGGACCAGGAATAAAACAAAGGCCTATTTCCAATCTGCTTGTCTAAAACATTAGATACTCAGAGTGGGTCTCTGCTTCATTCAGAAAAGCCCAAAAGGATTTGGACAACTGTTCATACCACCATAGAGGCATAAGGTCATTTTGGGTCAGCATTTAAGTATAGTCTGCAAGGTTATTCCTGTTCATGTCTTTTGCCACAGGTTGTCTGGAGCAACTGTTGGAGGTCTAAGATAACAGAGTTTTATTTTTGGGGGGTGGAGGGAAGCAAAGGAGGAACTGGCAGAACATGATTCGTTTATCACCAGCTTCAACCACATCTCACTATAAAAACTGGAGAAATGCCTCAAACACAATCAACAAATTCAATCCAACACCCCCACTAGATAGGCTATGTAAACTCTATTGCAGGGGTAGGCAACCTATGGCACGTGTGCCGAAGGCGGCACGCAAGCTGATTTTCAGTGGCACTCACACTGCCTGGGTCCTGGCCATCGGTCCAGGGGGCTCTGCATTTTAATTTAATTTTAAATGAAGCTTCTTAAACATTTTAAAAACCTTATTTACTTTACATACAACAATAGTTTAGTTATATATTATAGACTTATAGAAAGAGACCTTCTAAAAACGTTAAAATGTATGACTGGCACGCGAAACCTTAAATTAGAGTGAATAAATAAAGACTTGGCACACCACTTCTGAAAGGTTGCCGACCCCTGCTCTATTGCCTAAACAAAGTATGTGCCAAGCAGGGCCGGCTCTAGGCACCAGCAAAACAAGCTGGTGCTTGGGGCGGCACATTTTTAGGGGCGGCATGGCCGGCGCCAGAATGCCGCCCCTAAAAATGTGCCCCGGCCGCCCTAGCTCACCTCTGCTGCTGCTGCCGCTCGCGCACCGCTACTCGCCCTCCCTCCCAGGCTTGAGAACCTGGGAGGGAGGGGGAGAAGCGGCGCCCGCGCCGCGGCCACTCGGAGTCTCCCCCTCCCTCCCAGGCTCTCAAACCTGGGAGGGATGGGGAGATCCCGAGCGGCCGCGGCGCGCGAAACAGTTGTTTCGCGCGCTGCTGCTCTCCCTCCCAGGCTTGAGAGCCTGGGGGGAGGAGGCAGGGCTGGGGATTTGGGGAAGGGGCGGAGTTGAGGCGGGGCCGGGGGTGGGGTAATTAAAAAACGGGGGGGGGGGGGCAGCAAAAATTGTTTTTGCTTTGGGCGGCAAAAATCCTAGAGCCAGCCCTGGTGCCAAGCACTTGTCATAGACAAAGGAAAGAATGATTACTTACCCTACAGTAAACTGTGGTTCTTTGAGATATTTTAGTCACTGCGGGCACGCAATTGCCTCACGCCACGGAGCTCAATCTTTTGCACAGCCATGTCCGTCAGGGTCACGCATACACCTGTGCCTCCTCATGCTCCCATGCACAAGCATAAAGGGTGGAGTGGCCACAACTGTCCCTCAGTTTCCTCATAATTCAAAGTCAATGTTAGCTGAGGACTCCAAACGTGGGTCTGGAGGGTTACAATATCCACACTAACTACATCTCCATCTCCAAGAACCACAGTTACTGTAGGGTAAAAGTAACCATTCTCTTCTTCAAGCATGTGTCAGTGTGGGTCCCACTGTAGATGACTGGCAAGCAGTGTCCTCTTCAGTATGGCAGTAATGTGGAGTACCAGCTGCATCAGAGACCTGAGCACTGTTCTCCCAAATCTAGCATCAGATCTAGCAGCCAAGTCCAGTGCTTTACAAGTGTGAGCAGTTTTCTCCACGTCACAGCCCTGCAGATTTTGGAAACACACTGAGGAGGTTGCTTGGACTCTGGTTGAATAAGCTTTGATCATCAATAAGGGTGGTACCTCTCAAGTGTTACCATCCCTGAATCTGAAGTGGCATATGTATTTGTTGAGTCTCCTCAGATATAGAATAAGACAAAGTGCCCCTTTCTTCTCTGGAAGAGGAAACAATTGGAGAAGAAATCCTTGCCCTCTATTGAGAATCTTCTTCAATTCCTCCAAGATTGAGCTACAAGGCTACTTTTTGTAAAAGGCTCTTATGAGAAGGATCCTTAAAAAGAGATGGGGGGGGCAGTAGGGTTTAGGGGTATGGAAAGGAATTGGATGGCGTAGCCATGGGTAACAATGTCTAGTACCCATTTGTTAGCCAAAATCTCTGCCCCAAGTCCAATAGAAGAGGGGGAAAAAGTTTCCAAAAAGTCAACTGTAGGATCCTGGTCTTAGCATGGCTCCTGACAGTCACAGGAAACCTACTGAGTCTGAAATAGAATTGTGTGTACATGGATGACTGACACCTTTCTAGAGTACCGTAGTCACTGCCTCCAGGATGGTTAGTCTGAATAACGAGTCTGGGGGGAAAATAGTGTTCTCTGCCTCTGAGGGGACTGTTACCAGAATGGAAGAATGGGTTCCATCCCCTTGAACAGCATATCTTTGGTGGTCACCTGGACCTTCTTAGGGATGTATCACACCTGTAGCCAAGATGCCCAGACCATCAAGATAGCATGGCAGGCCAGAGTTTAAACCCCCAAGACTTAGCGTCTGCCTTTAAGGATTGTACTACTTTACCTTGCCGTACAGGAGGTTTCCCCGTTTTCTCTCTTCTATTACTTTTTTTGGGGGGGGGGGGGGGGAGGAGAACATTCAACTAAAAAGAAGTACAGAAGTGCAGAGTATTTCTTCAGGCAAAATTGGAGCTTGGACAAACACCTGTGAGAGTCAAGCACAGCCCAGGTTCTGTCCCACTACCACAAGAAGAACAGGGGTTCTCAGACTTTTGTACTGGTGACCCCTTTTCACACAGCAAGTCTCTGAGTGCGACCCTCCCTTATACACTAAAAACACTTTTTAATATATTTAACACCATTATAAATGCTGGAGGCAAAGTGGGGCTTGGGGTGGAGGGTGACAGCCAGCGACCCCTTGAGGGGTCCCAACCCCCAGTTTGAGAACCCCTGAGTAAGAAGGTATTGAAGAAGGGTGCAGCCACTCTGCAATTTATGCTTTCACACTGGAGCATTAAAGGAAAAACTATGCTAAAGATTCTGAGCTCATGTGTATGAGGCACATGCACATCTGCAGTGGGATCCATACAGAAACACACAGAAACTTTGATACATGATAGTCATGGAACCTTCACACACACACACACAAAATTGATCTGTTTGAATATATTCAAAGTAATTTTAAAATGTATTTCCTTAAACTAGCATAACCTCATCTTGGTATTTCTTGATACTGGAGTGCCTACCTCAATCACCAGCTGTGCTTAGCACATAGCATTATTAATCCAGAGAGACAGATTTTGCAGCTGAGTAGCATGGGCAGGGCACGAAAAGTGAGCAGAGATGTGTGGGGAGCACGACTGGCACATGAGATAGTGGAGGACAGGGCCATGGGGACTCCAGTGGCTGTGTTAAAGACAATGGGAGTATAGATGAAGTCCAGTAAGTAACATTTCCAAGACTAAGGTGGGAAATTCATTTTAACTATTTAATTAAGGCTTTTTAACAGGGTGCATATTTGTATGAAGAGCCTTAATCCTGAACATCTGCTTCATAGCTAGACATGTGTAGCCACCACCAACAGCAATATTTTCTCTCTTTCAGTGGAACAGGTTCTGGATTCTAGTCTTTGAGGCTAGCAGGGATGTACAGAATGAACCTGCTCTGGGGATGAATCAGGGTTTTGTTGTGAAGGGGAGTCTCATTTGTAGGACCCCTGGCTTTATTTGTTGCAGAAGCTGGCAAGTATGTACTGATTTAGGCAGAGGACTGCAGGAAGAAAAAGGACGGCCATTCAATGATGCCCTGGAGAACTGCATTCTAACCCTGCTTGTGTCAGAGAGTTCCTATGTGATGCTAGTCAAGTCATTCAAATCAAAATTTTCACAGGTAATCACTAACTGTGAGTTCTATATTTTCTAGGTGCTTCACTTGAGACACAGGGGTCTGATTTTCAGAAGTGCTGAGCACTCAGAGGTAAACGAAGTCAACAGGAACTATGCTTTGAACATTGGAAGAGCTACATAATACTAACACTCTGAAAAATGAGGTCCTCGCAGTCTCAAATTGGCTACGCAAAATGAGTGGATTCTTTTGACTGCCATCTCCGTGCCTCAGTTTCCCCATCTGTAAAATGGGGATAATACCTTCCCCCCTCTTCTCACAAGGTGACTATGAAAATAAATTAATATTTGTGAAACAGTCACAAACTCTAATGAGTATAACAGAAAAGCCCATGAGGAAATTAATAATTCTGTCTTCAGAGCAGGGGATAAATAACATAAATAAATAAGGCCTAGGGCCACACATTGAAGAATTAGGAAAAACAGAATATTTAATAGCTGCTTATTAAATGAGTACCATCCATCCAGTGCACTGAATGTGGTATGGTCCTGTGGACAAAACAGTATATCATGTAATCAGAGACTATGTCATAATACACGTGCACCAAGGGACTGAATTGAAGTTGCACTGGCAACCTCTATTCTGGAATTTCCTAACTTTTGAGTGCCTGACTTTGCAACCTCAATAATGGTTTTAATGCAGGAGTTCCCCCCCCCCCCCCCCCCAACCCATAATTGTATACAGATGAGTAATATGTGTGGAACTAAATATGGACACCTCTCTAACCGGAGTTTTACATCAATGCCACATAATTTAATGGGGTCAAGTGCAAACTCAGTGGGACGGAGGCTGGAAACGGAGCATAATGCTTTGCACACTGAGAGTTAAGGAAAAGTTATCAAAATAATGCCTCAACTTCACAATTAATGACTATCTAACCTAAAGTATAATAGTGTAAGAATAGTATGACCTTAGCTCAAACTAAACTGAAATCTTATTAAAAAGTTAATAATTATTGAATAAGTAGTATTACATATTTTAACTATAACTTTCTAAACTAGAGTCAAAATATATCAAGATAAGCTTCTAAGAATGGTACAGTGATGTTCTTTGTACAATAAAGGCCACTCAACATGAGAATTGGGCTACATTTACAAGTTTTCTGCGGTTGCCTAGAAGCCTACATCCCGTTTTCAAAAGTGACTTAGGCATTTTTGAAGATTTGACCCTTAATCTACTAATGAGGACTCAACCATATAGGACACTGAATAAATCTATTTATCAGATGTGAATGCATTTTCAGTTGGTATACTTTATCATCATATTCAATTAACATGTCTATCAAGCATTTACATAAGGGTTTTGAGTATACAACATTTGAAGTACATTTCTGTTTGAGGGATATACAATATTTAGGTACAATATCCAATAAAGCTACATTAATGACAATGATGACATTACAGTAAATGAAGAATTTTAAAATGGGCAGAATTTTCATGAGATTATGCTACTTACATATTTTAATAAAAAAATTTCACAAGTCTCATTCCAACACTCATATTGTGGTACTTTACATGCCAGTATATTTGATCTATCATTATACAACTTCACCACATTTCAATTAGTACTAACCTACACTACAGCAACATTTTCATAATAAAAAGAGGGCTATTGTAAGACTTCTCTGATTGCACTGTATTAAGAATAAGTTGTACGTACACACACAATATGCCTTACATATTGTACATTAAGTAGTATATTTACTCACACTGAATATTTTGCCTACAATGAAAAGCAAGAGAGACAAATTAATTTAGTATGGAATTAATAAAGCAACTATAGTCTAAAAATTACACCAAACTTCTGCCAATATTTTTTTTTATTTCCTCCTCCCCCCTCACACAGTTTAACTGAAATTCTAATTGTTTCACTGTTGATATATACTATAGTCTTATATGGGGAATAATTTTGAGAAAGAAAAAAGATTAATGTAAGCATATTAGCATCAGACTTGTTTGTATACAATTTTAAATAGATTTTATTGCATCTTACACTAACTTGATGAAATCTGCTAATTACACATTTTATGCCAAGAGTTAAGAAAAATAGACTGGATTCATTCTAAAACATGCCAGTGAGTTAGTGACACACTTGAAATCACCCTAGGTATTTACAGCATTGTCAACAAAAACAAAACAAATTAGAAGTGGCCAAAGATAGGTGTGATTTCTACGCAGGGGTAAAAATTGCCGTTAGATCAAAGCCTCCTCCTTGCCCATTTTAGGCTGTTTAATATTAACTTTGTCAGAGGAGACAGCAGGAGAAAACCATTTCTGAAGACAACCATTACATTTCAGAAATCATTGGAACATACAAGAGAAACATTCTGAATAGTGCCTATCATTACATTGCTTCTAAAACCTGTTACCATAGCTGTGAGCAGGTCGGACTTCCAAACATGTTCCAGTTCCAAATACTACCAAGACTTTTTAAAGTACACTCTTATATACATATATTCTAGTTATCAATACAGCAAGGGAAAACAGATTGTGAAAGTTGAATTTAATAGATAGGCTTATTTGAAACAGTCTGGCTCAGTCTTCAGAATGTGAAGAAATACATTAGAAAGACTTTTGAAGCTGATTGTTTTAACAGGAACTTCTCTAAAACAGGTTTCAGAGTAGCAGCCGTGTTAGTCTGTATCTGCAAAAAGAACAGGAGTACTTGTGGCACCTTAGAGACTAACAAATTTATTTGAGCATAAGCTTTCGTGGGCTACAGCCACTCGTTGCATCCGAAGAAGTGGGCTGTAGCCCACGAAAGCTTATGCTCAAATAAATTTGTTAGTCTCTAAGGTGCCACAAGTACTCCTGTTCTTTTTTTCTCTAAAACAGTGAGTTTAGAGCAGCGGTCCTCAAACTTTTGAGGGTCGCACCCCTGCACCCTCCATCCTCATCCCCCTCTCCCCCGGAGCCAGGAGCGGAGGCAAGAGGGGGTACAGACAGGGGTAAGGAGACCAAGCCAGGGGCCGAGGAAGGAGCAGAGCTGCAGCCAGGCTGCAGAAGGGGCCGGCAGCCGGGCCCACAACCAGGTGCAGCTCTGCTCCGGGCCTCACCCCCAGCCCAGGAACGGAGCCACGGTCCAGGCTGGGAGCTGGCGGGGGGCTGGGTGCAGAGCCACGCCGAGGCTGGAGATGGGGTCAGGCACAGGGCTGGGAGCTGGGGACGCAGCTGGGGGCAGGACTGGAGCAGAGCTAGGGGTGGGGAGGGGCTGAGTGGTGCTCCCTTCCCACCCCCTGTGGGAGCTGGCCTGGGCCCCGCCACCCCCCCTCCCAAATATTTCCTCCACACACCCCCTACACGGGCACGCGCCCCACAGTTTGGGGACCTCTGGTTTAGAGGGAGAAGATGAACAGTTAAGGAAAGGTAAGCAGCAGTACTCCAAATGAAATCCTGGCTACAATGAAAATGAAGTTTTGCCACCCATTTCAATTAGGCCAGGATTTCATTCTACACCATTAGGAAGCAGAAAATTCACTGTTTCACCTTAGTATCTTGTTAGCGGTATTGTATAGTATAATATATATCCGTGTGTGTCAAGCTATTTAAATCAGTCCACCCTGGTTAATAGAGCTCTGAATTTTTTTCAAGTGATTTTTCTGAATTCAGAGCAACTCACAATGGACTATAGCCTGCAAAAGATTATGACAGATAATACAAACACATTACATTAATGAAGTTTAACTGGCAAAAGGAAAAAAGTTGTGAGGAACACAAACATAGGTCTAATATCCAACAGCAGAAAAGACTATTTTTGCTTTTAAAAAGTGTCAAATGTCAATTATTTATAAGTGAATAAACAGGATAGTCAGAAATTCTACTCTAAAAATTATGCCAAAGACAAACTTTGTTCAGCCAGAGAGATCAAGAAAATATTCCTCTTTAAGTAAATGAGTCAGCTAATTTAATTATTTTTCTGACTCTACCACCATTTTCTGCCTGTTGGTAGAAAAATTCTTATTTGTGAAACAAGCACACACACACACAAAAAAAAGGCCAAGGGGGTTCAAAGGAATGACTAGAAAAAGACTGTGTGCACTTACAGCTACCAAAATTAGTGCAATTCTAACCAACCCTTGTTGGAATAGCTGTCTCTCAATAAAGAAGTTCCCCGTATCAATATCTGAACACTTTAGATTTCAGCCTTAAAAAAAATATTAACATGAAGATTCAAAAGTGGGACCACATACAGAGACACTACAGCATGCTAGTCAGATATGCCTTTTTACAACTAACAGCCACAATCCCCAAGGCAACAGACAAGTAACTTTATACTCAAAGATAAATATATTGGTGAAAATTTGGATGCCCTTTCACAATCTGATCAGCAGTTAGATAGCATATAACTTACTAATTTTTTTGTTAATGCAGTCACTATTCACAGAATTGTAAGAATCACATGTTTAAACTTGTAGGATATTTAGTGAGCAAAATGATTACTAAATATTTTGCTAAAATATAACATTAAAATAAATTATTCTCGTGATCTAGTGTATATATAGGACACACACTTCCATTGAAATACTTTTAAACGGTATTTCAATGGAATGTATAGCAATAAATCAAAAAATAATAGATCAGCAACTACAAGTTTTAGTTTTCAAAAAATTATCTCAATTATGTGGCAATTTATGGGCTTGACACGTTTCGTTTGTTGATTCAACATATGTTACCGGTTACAAAATTCAATTATATAGACAACTATTACTGCTTGCTCTTAACAGTATTTACATAAGCTAAAACAACTAGTACCTTGATAGGATTCCTACTGCAGAGACACAGGAAGTTCTTTTAATATTTAACAATGATAGTATTACTGTTAGAAAGGAAGACACCCAGCCCTCTTATGTAAGCCTCTTCTTTCTGGTCTTGAGTGTAATGTTGCACTTTCCTATACCATACAATTTCCATCTAATCTGAAGTAAACAGCATATTTGGGGTGTTTGTTGCCAAGAACCCTCTCTCTAACAAATTGTGGATCATGTCTCCCTCACATACATAATGTGGTAAGTATTAGAATTCACAAATCACACTTACCCAAGAAAGCAGTACACTGATCATGGCAATGCCTTTTCTTCACCATAATGTTCTCGTTTTAGATGTAAACAGCATGCTAAAAGTAAAGAAATACACATGTAATATTGGCACTCATTCATGCATGTAAACATTTCTGATGCTTTACTCAGATTTTATACAAATTAAAGATTTAGTACTGTTGTTTTTCTAAATCAAAGTAGAAAGCAGGCTTCTATTAATATTGTAAGTGTGAGTGTGTCCTATATATACAAGAAGCCTTCTAAACATAAAGGAAGTCATACCCTTCACCAACTAAGCGTACCAACTAAAATGACTGAGATTAAGAGAGGGTAAAGGGATAATTCATACAAGCAAGATGATTACTATAGTATGGAAGTGTCTTATAAATTACATTTGCTACTTTGTTTGTTTGTTTTGCTGGATTTGCTACACAATTCATCCCACTCTTCTGCCACCACAGCAATTTCCCATTAGGTTTTTTACTCTCCTTCTACATAAACAAGCAGCTCATCCAAATAAAAACAGATAACTTGATTAATTTGTTTCTTGTAGACATCATAAAAAAAGAGAGGGATTTAAATGAGAGGCAATTGCTTTGTCCACCAGCTCAGGAAAAGCATTCTAAAATTAGGGAGCAGTATGAAGGCAAAAAAAAAAGGCATCACTGGTGAAGTGGAAAGGGCAGGGCAATGACATTATACAAGACAAAGAGTTGAGTAATGAGGGGGCCCTGAATATAAACAAAACAAAGTTTAAGTTTGATCCCAATGAGAGGAGCCAGGAGAGATTCCAACAGCAGGGTTATAGTCAGGATACTGCACAAAAAAGATGGATCTTAACAGCTACAATTTGTATTGACTTGAGGTAGGGAGGTGAAATGGGCATCAGGGAGGCCAGTAATCAAGAAGGGAGATGACAATGGCCTGTAAGAAACGTTCTAGCTATTTGCCAGAAAGATAATGTTCCTATGTTCTCAAGAGTTGTAAGGGGAGAAACAGCAAATTCCGACACTGCCTGGAAGATGAGGCATAGGGCAGGGAAGACAGTAAGAGAGGAGACAAATATGATGCCCCAGTAGCAGGCCTAAGTTGATGGTAAGTGCATTGATGTATTCAAAGTGACAAAGAACAGGAAAGGAGAGAGAAGAATCAGGAATTCAGTTTTAGCCATGTTAAGGTTAAGTTATTGGTCTCTGGCAACAGAACTACATGTAATACACAAAATCATTTTTAAAGTTTAAACATAATTAAACTTAAGAAAACTTGCATTAATTCCCTTCCTAAAACATTTTGTATGGATTTAATATCATCATCAAGAAGCAGTATGAGGGTCACTTCAGTGTCTATCACAACCAGTACATGGAGGAAAATGAACTTCCATTGCTGCCCCATGGCAGGTCTCAATTAAGTATCAATGTTTTAAGGGCATGTTGCTAGTGGACCATATCAGTTAAGTACACAGTAAAACATTCTGAGACATAGCTATAATTAGTTATTACAGTACAGTCCTTTAAACAAAAGCAAAAAGGTATTATAACACAGTCAATCACAATTTTCATTAAAATATAGTTTTAGACCCTACTGAAAGCCGTCATAGAACCACAGAGAATGCAGTATCTCCAATTGTCAAAAAACCTCCCTTTGTGCAGTGACACCATTGTAAAGTGGTGATATACAAGCCTATTTACATGTCTTTCTATGAATGGTCTATTTCTTTCCATTTCTGAGTCAGTCTCTCTCAAGACAGCTTTAAAATATTTTCATACCCAAATAATTTCCATATAAATCCATAAAATGCATCTGAGAAAAAAATTCTATACCCATATTCATGTAAACCTTCATTTACATGAATATGGGTATAGATTAGGAAACCATGTGCCTCTAGAACACTGGATTCCATGCTGCAATACAAGGATATTCTCTAGTTATGTATTATGTATGTGAGGAAGGGTTACAGGGAGGAAGGTAAAATGAGGTTGCAGGAGCCAGAGGGGGGAACAGAGGAGGAGTGGGACACAAGCCTGATGAGGCAGCAGGGGAGAAAGGAGCTGGTGGGAGGGTCTAATTAATAGCAGAAGTGCAAGAGGGGCAAGAGCAGAGGGAGGACATTGACACGCTAGAAGCACAGAGGCATAAGGGCCTATAACCACTAAAGCACAATGCCACAGGACCTAAGGTTGAATCCAGGAGTCTTCAATCTCTACATTACTTTGCTGTCAGGAAATAGCTGTGAAACGCACGGCAAAGTGTGTTTTGTCCCCCTCTAGTAACTGGTCCACATAGAGGATAACAGCTTTACAGTGCTGCCAGTTACTAAATTAGCTCAAGTGACAGCAGTCTGTGCTGTGGATCTAAATGTCTGAACACTGTCAAAGGCCGAAGATGGAGCCAAAACCACATGATGGATTTTTTGCAGTTAAATTTTAACTTAGGAAACTATAATAAAAGATTAAGGGTGAAAAGTCAAGCACTCAGAAGTTTGAAAATGCCAGACTTAAGGTGTACTGTATCTGTGGAAAATGGCACTGCAGCCTCTTTTCTTGGTCTTGATGACTTCCATATCAAATTTGCTTAGTTAACAGGTAAAAAGATGTTTTCCTCTGGCAGACAGTTCTGAAAATTCAGCCTGAAAGTTGAAATTCCAGCTGTGCTATTTCTGCATCACCACAAGTAACAGATTCTACTAGATAAATTCTGCCCTCTCTTATACCTTGTGCAACCCAACTGACTTAATGGGGTTGTACAGGTGAGAGGGCAGAGGTCCCTGCAAATCAAACTTAGTAAACAATTCATTTATAGATGCACTAATCAAAGCAGAATCCTGACATTTCCCATAGCTCTATTAGCCGTGAAGGATAAGGATTAAAAAGATAGTGAAAACTTCATATTCTAGTTATAAAAATTAGATACGACAATATCTAAATCGCAAAAGTGACCTTACTAAACAGATCTATTGTCACTTCAGAGCAAAACTACACTAAGTTGAAGTATTATACCCACTACAGATAACTCAAATTATTTTTGTCAAAAACATGGATATAAATCACCCAAGAATATGGTGACCTACAAGCAGACCACCATTTAAAAGTGTTCTTAAATTTCTGCAAATCAAAAGAAATAACTCTCAGTTACTGTACATGATGAATAACCCAAACAAAACACAGTGAAAGGAACATTCAGCACAGAGTGATTTAAATGCTCACAATTTCCCCAATTATGTGTCATGGACATGCATCTTCACTGTTATTACTCCTCCTTGGTACACCACCCCACTTGCTTGCATACATGTCATTGTATAGTAGATGAGTATGTAGGTAGTCTATAGAAATATCATGAAGGTAATATTTTCATAGTGAGTGCTGCAAGAGTTAAGATTTTTTTAACCTTCTCATCTTTTTACGTGTGTGTGTGTGTGTGTGTGTGTGTGTGTGTGTGTGTGTGTGTGTTATATATAGTATTGAAAACTAAAACTAAATAAACAATAAGGCAAAACAGGCAATGAGCAATAAGATAATCACAGGAGAGCAGAGGTAAGGTTATGATGCAATAGTCTTCAATTACATAATCACACAGTATTTCATAACTCCCATTCAATGCTCTGGTGGCATATACAATCTTTAAAAGCTAAACAATTGCATGGAGTGCCAATGTCCACAAACGTCCAAATATTCTACATCACCAACAAGGAAAAAGAAATACTCTCCCATCCACCCAACATGCTCTTTTCTAGCAAAAACAATACTCAGCTTTTAGCAACACTAGTCAATTTTACAACCCTGGGGAGTTTCTATACAACAACGAGAATGGCAGATTCCTATCCTCTTGTGAATCCTCAATGAAGTCAATGGGGTTCATGCAAGAACAAAGCTTCACCCCTGCAGTCAATTTCAGGATTGGGGTCTAACTGTTGGCAGAAAAGCTGGTGGTTGAACCACCAAGAGAAGCTTACATTATATTACAGGGAATAACACAATAGCCCACCCAGAACCAACATCTTTAGGCCATGTCTAGACCAGAAAAATAGATAATGTCTTTAAAAAAATTAGCTAAAATATGTTAAATGCCAATGCAGACTAGGTGAAGCCTAGGGCTGACCTTGACTAGTAACATTTTTAAAATGTTTAAAGCCTGTCTATACTAGTGTTTAAAAAACATGGTTGCCTAAATGTGTTGGCAAACAACATTTTTAGTCCATACATAGCTTTAGACAGTTGCTACTGCAGCGTTAGAACTTTGATTTTGCACAAGAGTATGGATCCAATAACGGAGAAAACTTTTAGTGAATAACTTCAGAGAATACTAATATTTCTTCAAATTTGCAGATCACCTTTAGCATAAAGGTTACTTGATCCTTCTTTTATCCTTGCTAATGCACTTTCAGTTTAAACTTGAATAAAATACTATTAAAAACATTAAGACTGAAAAACAAAACACTGCAGAATCAGAAAGTGATTAAATTGAAACGAAACATGTAAACTTAACTGCTCCCTTGGGCATAAGCATTACCATATAGTTTAATTACATGATAACATACTACTACTCCTCATACTACTATAATACACAATTTTCCTATAACTTTACAGCATCTAGTAATATGAGAATTGGAGAAGCCAATGAAATTGAAACTAGTTTCACACAGTAAATTTTAATTTATCCCGAGTAAACACGTTTCAACATTTCTCTTCTACAGACTTCCAGGAGCCTTCCCTCAGCACCTTCCCAGGTGCATGTGGAATTAAGCGCCTCCTGAACAGGCCTTGTTTCAGGTAATGGGCACTTCAGTGCACTTTTTAAATATAAATCTACCTCAGCTATGCATACAAGTGCACCACTTCCTCTCAGATCATTAGGAGCTTACTGAGAAAATCCCTTTCACAACCTAACAGCCATTTTCACCATATGCCTGCGAAATCAAACCAAATTTCCATATGAAAACAGACTTGTCAATTACAGCATCAATGCCAAATTTAAACTTTTTAATCCAGACTGTAGAGCTGTTCAAAACCACATCATCGGATTGTTTATTATAAGGAAATGGGGGAGGGATAGTTCAGTGGTTTGAGCATTGGCCTGCTAAACCCAGGGTTGTGAGTTCAATCCTTGAGGGGGGCCACTTAGGGATCTGGGCAAAATTGGTCCTGCTAGTGAAGGCAGGGGGCTGGACTCGATGACCTTTCGGGGTCCCTTCCAGCTCTATGAGATAGGTATATCTCCATATATTATTAGTATTTGGCTCTTGCTATCCTAACTGAAAGATCTATGAAGCATTTTTGCTCAAGCTTATTATGAGAATTTCCGTGCAGTCACAGGCCAACTCTGGGAAATTTCAACACAATAGATGAAAGCTTCAGAATTAAAATTAATTGAAAACAGAATTTAGAATTGAGATGCTTAATTATGTAAGCAGTTACTGCTTTCTAACAACTTTTGTGATGAGACCAAACTATCACAAAGGAGTTCTAAAATCAGGGCCAGTCACCTTAACTCATCCTACTACATCTACATGCAACATAGACTCTATATTCTTATGTCACGTCCCTGAACTAAGAATAATTTCCTGTAGTTTGTACAAAAAACCTACAAGTGCACACTTTGGGTCAGATTCTACAAACACTTATGGATAAAAAACAACTTTATTCACAGGAGCAGCCCCATTGAAATCCACTTCCATGAGAAAGTTATTCACCTGAATAAGTACTGCAGGATTAAGCCTTTTTTTAAAAAATTACACACTTCCAAGGCACAGACGATTTCATCTGCCAAACCACATACATTTACATAATTTAATCCAAAATTATGTTTAAATTCCTCCAACATTTAATTGCCAAGCATAGCGTTTTCTAAATATATAATTAGTTCAAATTTTCAGAGATAACATAGACATATTTAATCTATCCTATGCTGCCCTTTGTGCAGAAAAAAATTGTCAGTAAACTATATAATAAAAGAAAGTTTATTTAAACACTGTGAGGTCTGTCAAGAGAAGAAAGTTGCAACCCTTTAACTAAATCAGTAAAATCACTCCTTTAGATTAAACTTGTGCAAATCCCTTTGTGGACATTGTTATTTTAGTTTAGCTTAAACCAATTCCTAATCAATTTAAACTGAGCTGGTTTAAAGCCAAAATAAGTGTGTACACAGACTTTTGCATTAGTTTAAAATCTCATTTTTAGTTAAATCATTGCAACTTTCTTATGTAAAGGTCTAAAGTTAAAATTTAGAAATTTAGAGATCTATCTAAGCCAAACTTTAGTATCCCAATTTGTCATGCCTAATTTTGACATGCCTAATTTTGTCATTTTTATATAAGTATTTTCTGATCATCAATGATAAAGAATTCAGAGGAGACAATGTAACTGTTGCAGCACGGATCAAAGTTAAAACATTAAAGGCCAGCTCCAGCTCCACCACCTCCCTTTTACTCTACACAGCCCTATATCTGAAATATCAGAAGCAACATAAAAACTAGGATCCCAATACACCAAAGCCAATCATTTTCTCCAATGTCAGAAAAGGGACCTCTCTCCCAAACACGTTATAATGTCCAATGCTGAGTGAAAGTTAATGCTGAGTTAGCTAATACTACATAATGGATGCTCCATTTTTCTACAATGGTCACTGTACTACCAGTGTTTAATTCATTACACAGCAAAGCAAATTAAAGTGTCTAGATCATCACATTAAAAAACTATGCTTAAAAAAAACCCAAACGTGCAAAAATCAAACACTCAGGTTAGGAAGTATAAAATGGGAATATTACCAACTTCTACAGTACTTTCTTCACAAGTATGTTGGGAAGAGAAAATCATTACTGTTTGAAATTCTGATACTATGATGAGCATCACAGAGAAGTCCACAAGGAAATTAATAATTCTGTGTTTCGCGTAGGGTTTGGGTGGTCTGAGGTAAATACGACATGGGGCCACACACTTAACTGTGATAACAAAATAATATATTTCTACCCATTCAGTGAGCACCGGCCATCCTAGGTACTGAATGAGATGGATGGATCCTGTGGGGAAAAAATAGCAAATGAGCATGTAATCAAAGATCTTACCATCATGCATATGAACAAGAGGACCAAAACTTAAAAGTTGCATGGGAAACCTTAAATGTTGGCTTTCCCAACTTTTGAGTGCTTGACTTTGCAACCTTGTTGTTCTCTGAATGTATAGTGTCTGGCATTTTGTTTTTCAGTAATTCCTACATTTTTGGGAAGCAATCTGAAAAAAATCCCATCAGTGAATTTATACTGGCTTCTCACATGGATCATCAGCAGTGATGGTACCTTGACAGACCTGTACCAGTTAAGCTAACAGAACAGTTGAAGGGATCACTTCTTGGCTCTATGAGCTAAGATGTGAAAAAATTATCTAAGTTACATCTGCTCTATGACAGACGTGGGTAAACTATGGCCCGCGGGACCGTCCTGCCCGGCCCCTGAGCTCCCGTCCGGGGAGCCTTGTCCCCAGCCCCTCCTCCCCTGCGGTCTCCCCTCCCCGGCAGCCACGCCGCCGCACGGGCCACGCTCTAGCTCACCGCTCCCGCTGGGCAGCGTGGGGAGCGTAGCTGGCTCTGGTCAGGTGTCGCGGCTGCGAGCTCCTGCTGCTGGTAAGGGGGCGGGGAGCAGGGGGGTTGGGTAAGGGAGCGGGGGGTCCTGGGAGGCAGTCAGGGAGGAGGGGGCAGAGGTTCGGGGGGGGGAGCGGTCATGGGATGGGGATCAGGGAGGGTTGGGAGTGGGAGTCCCGGGGGGGACCTGTTGGGGGGGCCTGTCAGGGGGTGGGGATGTGGATAGGGGTCGGGAGGGCAGTCAGGGGACAGGGAGCAGGGGGGGTTGGATAAGGGGGTGGGATCCTGGGGGGGCAGTTAGGGGCGGGGGGTCCCGGGAGGGGGTGGTCAGGAGACGAGGAGCAGAGGGCAGTTGGATAGGGGGTGGGCATCCCGGGGGGGCTGTCAGGGGGCGGGGGTGTGGATAGGGGTTGGGGCAGTCAGGGGACAGGGAGCAGGGGGTTTGGATAGGGGGCGGGGGTCCCGGGAGGGGGCGGTCAGGGGACAAGGAGCGGGGGGGTTGGATGGTTTGGGGGTTCTGAGGGGGGCAGGGCAATCAGAGGGTGGGAAGTGGGAGGGGGCGGATAGGGGGCAGGGGCCAGGCTGTTTGGGGAGGCACAGCCTTTCCTACCTGGCCCTCCATACAGTTGTGCAACCCCGATGTGGCCCTCGGGCCAAAAAGTTTGCCCACCCAGCATATAGGACAGGGGTCGGCAACGTTCGGCACGCGGCTCGCCAGGGTAAGCACCCTGGCGGGCCGGGCCAGTTTTATTTACCTGCTGACGCGGCAGGTTCGGCCGATCGCGGCCCCCACTGGCCGCGGTTCGCCGTCCCGGGCCAATGGGGGCGGCAAGAAGCCGCGGCCAGCACATCGCTCGGCCCGCCAGGGTGCTTACCCTGGCGAGCCGCGTGCCGAACGTTGCCGACCCCTGATATAGGAGATGAGACACCTAGCCAGTATGTTTTACTGCTACTTGCTGTCAGCAGAGGAATACTGGGACTCAAACTGTGGGTTCTAGAGTAGAACCTCAAAGATATGAGCACCAGAGTTACAGACTGACCAGTGAACCAGACACCATGTGAAACTGGAAGTAACCAATCAGGCAGCAGCGGAAACAAAAAAAAATGCAAATACTGTACTGTGCCTGTATTGCATACCCCTCCACCCCCACGCACAGAGTACCCACTTACAGCGAGAAAGTGAAGATGCTGAGATTCGCAGGCAAAGCTGTGAGCCCCTGCTGCCAGCCCAATGCAGCCGGAGCAGGAGCTGCACCGGGGTCTGTGCTGCTTTCCCATAAGCCATGGGTGCTGTTTTCACATACACACCCCGCCCTCGGGGGCGACACTGTTCTCACACACACACACACACACACACCCCGGGAGGGAGACATGTTTTCAAAGGACAGAGTCTCCCTCCTCTCAATTCCAGTGCTCAGTGCCCCAAAGGTCTCCAACACCCTGGAAGCAGTTGCAGAAAACATATTCCTCAGCTCTAGTACCCTGGACTGGGGCATGCCCAATGTATATTGGATCTTTAGAGAATTTAGCTGCCAAACTCTAACAGGCCTCTACTAAGCATGTACAAGTAGCAATATTCTTAAAACTCATCCAACTGTGGGTGGATTTTCATGGAACAGTAAAAGGCACCTCCTAAACCTGGGCCTTTCCATGTCAAGTTTCCAATCCCTGCTTCAAAGCAGGGAGGTGCTAAAACTTCTCAATAAAACAGATGAGAGATTTTTTTTAAAATATTGGCAAAACCATGTACTTTTCCCTAACCTCACTCTCAGAGATAGCTCAATTTGATTTTGCTGAAATTTCAAAAATCAGCCAGAGACCTGGCATGGAAAGTTTGGACTTAAACAGACAAAGCAACTGAAAACAGGCACTGACAATGGAAACTGTTAGGCAATCTTAACTATAGGCATTGACGCTGTGCCTACAAGGAAAGGACCAGCACAAAAAATGTGACTGATACACAACATTACAGGAAAAAAGCTGACAGTGAATTTCAAGTGAACTATAATTATCAGTTTCTGATGATGTCAAACAAGCAGCATGAAAATCAAATGGATCTTGACGTTATAAGAATCTCCAAGATGCGTCTTCAATCATAGCTTACCTATTTTAATTATGTACATGCTACCAACAGCACCAACTCCTTTGCTGAACATCCCAATTGCTATCACAGACTTCCACTCTTGCAGCTCTGACCCCAGACCTTGCAATACTCACTTAAAACATTTCTCTATTATAACCTATTTGCATCAGAATGTCACACTTTGCAGTAGCTCCTACATTTAAACTTTTTTATATTAAAAGATTATGGAAAATAAACCTAATTAACTTTAGTAAAACAGTAAAATGTAAAAGGAATCACTGGCACCAAGTAAGCAAACCAGAATCCTGCTTTATTTTAGCCAATTAGTCACTCGATATATGAGAACCTTCTGAACATTCCATTTCAAAAGAACCCAGCATTACTGATCATGTACTGTTGAAATCAATTGAAATCTTTCCACTGATTTCAGTAGCTTTTCGATCAGGCCCTAAGACAAGCACACAAGTTCTTTGCGGAATCAGTGCCTAAAACAGTTTTCTCGTGTTCTCTCCCTAAAGTGTTAAGAACTTATATTAAACTGAACTACAATAGTAAATATGAACGAAACCTTTTTTTTTTTTTTTTTTTTACACTAACACTCCCAACGTAAACTGAAAGGACAAAATCCTGATCCCACTGAAAACAAAGGGAATTTTGCCACTGGCTTCAATAGGATCAGGATTTCACCCAGAATGTCCACTGATTTTAAGGAAAAACAGGACACAAGTTTAAGTTCAAACTTTGAGATTCAAAAACCAGTTACAACTTTGTACATTTCCTCTATATTTGAGATTAATTAAACCTTGTCACATATTACATCCCTCTTTTTTGACGAACAAAAAACCTCAAATGCAACCTAACAGCTCAGAAGTAGAGACTGAAAGTTTTTTAAGTTCCAAAAGGGTATCACAAGTTACATTTAAAAAATGATAGCTAAGATATTTGCGTAAGTTAAAACTTACAAAAAAGCTTAGGAAGACAGACAATGTTTACCCTACATAGTTTTTACCTCATCTGTTTATGAATTCTTTTATGTTTATTAGTATTATTTATTGTTATACCATACCTGTAAATCCAAGTTGTATTATTTATTATCAAAAGCCATAGAGACACAGATCTTAACCTATCAAGTCTGGAAACAAATACTAAATATAATTATTGTTTGGGATCCTTACTCTCCACTGTGATACACGAGTTTCCAGCCATATCATCAGCTATCAGACCTCAGAACTGCCAAAGGCCCAAGGATAGAATATTTCCAGAACTTAAACCAGCGTAGTTGAATGAGGAAATCTTACATTTGAAGGGAAAGGAAAAGGCATTTTTGCAGCAGATCATTAAAACCAAAAAACTTACACCTGCTTGAAAGCTATTTAGAATATTAGTGACAAATAAGAATGTTTAGTGGTCAGTGCATAGGTGAGGCAGTCAAAGGCACAAAATACACTATCATGCAGGTTCAGCAATTTTTCAGATTTGGTGAGATCTGATGTGGATATCCTCAATATACATGAAAATCAATAATGGCATGGGGTGAAAAAAGTTTCATTTCAGCTTGTCGGCATCTTCGGCCTGGTCTACACTGGGGGGGGGGGGGGAGGGAGGGGTCGATCCAAGATACGCAACTTCAGCTACGAGAATAGCATAGCTGAAGTCGACGTATCTTAGATCGACTTAGATTCACTTACTTCGCATCCTCGTGGCGTGGGATCGACGGCCGCCGCTCCCCCGTCGACTCCGCTTTCACCTCTCGCCATGGTGGAGTTCCGGAGTCGACGGCAGAGCGATCGGGGATCGATCACTACCTGCCGATCCGGCGCGTAGTGTAGACGTACCCTTAATGTGTGACAGCACCATGATTCAGTTATTCAGGTCACCAAATGAGTATCCCATCATATGTTCTATCTATCATTTTTAAGGGTTTTATACAATTATTTAAAAAGCTATTGGTATAAAAAAATAATTCATATCCTTCCTCATGTAAAGTCAAGCTACCTTCATTACCACAAGTTCACTGCACAGACCTCAAAGGAAAAACTTAAAAAACACTAAGTTACTTAAGAACTTTTTCATACATAATATTTTGATTTTATGAAGTGATATTTATTAACCTAAAAGACCAGGAAACAAGTGCCTTATACCCAGGACTGCAAAGCTACAAAATTTGCTACAGAATCTGCCTGTTCCTGAAGCTGTGCAGGAACTTTAAGCTTTCCTTTAAAAAATTATTCTAAGCTTTGCAGTCTTCCAAATATGAAGCACATGAAAACTGTTTCATGGTTGTCTTCCTGAGCCTGCAGACAGCCTGAAGCAGTGGCTCTGAGAGATGTGAATTGCCATCAATCACCTCCAGCTTCTGATTAAATTTCCTCCTTTTTCCCCAAATGTGGAACCCCCTCTATCACTCCCAATTTACATTGGTTTGAGGCTCAACAAGTGCAAATCTGTGAAATACAGCAGCTGTATAAAACTGAAAGAATGTTGGAAGTAGAACTGGTGGACAAAGGTTAATAGGCAAACAGTAGGAGAGGCAGTCACTGGCACATGAAAAAAGCAGCTTTGTCACATGAATCTAACTACAACATACTCGGTATGTGAATTTTACAACACAGTTACAATGTTTAAATATCCTCCCTGCAACCTATGCCATAAAGCTCACTGTGCTACTATCAACTGCTGCACAGATTCATGTAAAGACAATTCTCTGACCCATTATTCATTTGCTTTTATAAGGCTTCCTTTTGTTTCTATTCCTTTACAATGAAGGCTACCTCCTAAACATAGGGCAGCAAAAGAACACTAGGAGCATCAGTAGCTAAATGCATGTGTGGTTTTTTTAAGGTACAATATTGAAGATAGATATTTATATACATCAAATAGCAGTTAGATCTGGAAAGTATCGAGTTATGAACACCACAGAAATGAAGGTTGTGCATAATTCTGAACAAAACGTTATAGTTGTTCTTTCAAAAGTTTACAACTGAACATTGACTTAATACAGCTTTGAAACGTTAATATGTAGAAGAAAAAATCTGCTTTTAACCATCTTAATTTAAATGAAACAATCACAGAAAGTTTCCTTGCTTTGTCAATTTTTTTTTTTAATTTCCCTTTTTTAGTAGTTTACATTTAACACAGTACTGTACTTGCTTGGGGGGGGGGGGAGGAGTCTCTGCTGCTGCTTGATTGCATATTTCCAGTTCCAAATGAGGTGTGTGGTTGACAGGTCAGTTCATAACTGGCATTCGTAACTCGGAGGTTCTACTGTACTTTGTATTGAAGATTACTTCCATTACCCACAGGTAACTATGCTGCTACTTCTCAATTTCTTGTATTATAAATTTTAACATTCTCAAGATATATAATATATATACTCTAAGCACATACATATAGTGGCATCCTTTTTAAAAATACCTGGTAAAGGAATACGTTTGCAAAAAAATGTGTAATTATACTGAAGACTTGTTTAAAAAAAATGTCAATACATAAAGAGATAAAATGCTGTTCATCTGACTTGGTAAAAGAATTAATTAGGTAAATTAATAGATTTTATGCTTATCAAAATTCTTTAATGCCTCTTAATGGTTTTTTTGTGCAAAATAGTTATCCATTTACTTTTTGGATACCAATACACTATTACATCTACCATTATAAAGATACAAAACAGATGAGCCAAAAAAATCTGGCTCATCTGTGTTTTTGAGTACTCAGCTCACAGTATTTTACTATTCACTATTAAAGCATTTGTCAATTGACTGGAGAACGCTGAACTGAAGGTGTAAAGCATTTTGAGCTTCTGTAACAAACAGGAACTAAGATTGACAACAATACTGCAACAGAGATTAGTGTTTCCATTTTCCAGATGAGGAAACAGAGGCACTGAAGCTGGCTCAGACCAATGTAGAACCCATATATTCTGTCTACTAGCTCTGTACTTTAAACCACAAGCCCATCTTTCCAGACTGCTTTCTTACTATCCTATTTCCACAGAACTAAGATTTAATAGAGCCATTCATTTTAACTGAAGGAAAAAATATGAATATATGTTTACTTAAGCTACCAATCCACTTACACACATGCTACAAAAATAAACATGTGGCAATTAGCTGAATATTTGCCTCAATTTTTCACATTTAATAATCTGGGGAAAGCCAACTGCATAGATCTCTAAAATCACAAGTAAATCAATACCAGAACGTGAAAGATACACAAATATACACCTTAGACTGAATGAATTATAGATTGTCATCAGTGCACCTCTCACTTTTGCTTGCTCTTGTGGTGTACATTTGTGGTTTCCTGGCAATGTACCGTATATACTCGTTCATAAGCCGAATATTTTTGGTAAAAATATGAAGCATCAAAGAGCGGGGGCCGGCTTATAAACGGGCCTACACCAAAATTTGATGATTTTAAACTCTATGGAAACATTGAATTGAATATCTAATACAGGGATCGGCAACCTTTGGCCCGTGGCCCGCCAGGGTAAGCACCCTGGCGGTTTGGGCCGGTTTGTTTACCTGCCGCGTCCGCAGGTTCGGCCGATCGCGGCTCCCAATGGTCACGGTTCGCCACTCCAGGCCAATGTGGGTGGCAGGAAGCGGCGTGGGCCGAGGGATGTGCTGGCCGCTGCTGGCCGCTGTCCCCATTGGCCTGGAGCGGCGAACCGCGGCCAGTGGGAGCCGTGATCGGCCGAACCTGCGGACGCGGCAGGTAAACAAACTGGCCCGGCCCTCCAGGGTGCTTACCCCGGCGGGCCGTGTGCCAAAGGTTGCCGATCCCTGATCTAATACATTGTCATTTTGTTTACCTGGAGTGTCTGCAGGCATGGAGCCCCTCAGCTCCCTGTGGCCGCGGTTCGCCATTCCCAGCCAATGGGAGCTGCAGGAAGTGGCGCCACTTCCTGAAGCTCCCATTGGCTGGGAACGGCAAACCGCGGCCACAAGGAACTGATGGGCTCCATGCCTGCAGACACTCCAGGTAAACAAAACGTCCCAATTCACCAGCAGCTTACCCTGACGGGCCAGGAGCCAAAGTTTTCCAACCCTTGAAATATAGGGTTGGCTTATGAAAGGGTCATACAGTTTTTGCTATTTTTACCTATCCATTTTGGGGGGGATCGGCTTATAAACGAACGGGCTAATGAATGAGTATATATGGTAACTATTAACATGTAAGACTCCCAGATTCATTGCTAACTTTGAGTTCCATCATGTCAATTTTGTTCTTCACATGGTTTGTGGTCGCTCTTATAACTGCAATACTAGCATTGTATCCCATTTCAAAATAACAGTTTAAAAAAAAATCAAAGCTAAGTGATAAGAAATAAGTTATCTTTTTTTTTTTTTTTGAGAAGTGTAAAAAGGTCCTTTAAGTGGGAATGAACTACACTGTGCTACAACTTTTTTTCCCCATTAAACACTACAGCTACCCCGCTAGAGGCAGACATTTAAAATTATTAAACACCATTTTGCAACTGATCAGTATACTGTTTTTTAGCATGATTATTTCTGTAATTTGATACATCTGGAAAATTTAGCAGACAGCAACTACCTCCACTTCACTCTTCAACCTGGATGATCTACCCTTAATACACCTGGGTCCTAATAAACACACACTAATGCTGTATGGCTCAAGACTTAAGAATTTTTTTAAACCAGGATATGATGCTGCAAAACAAATTTTGGGCTTCTTTTTTTAAAAGAAATACAAATAAAACAATTTGACCCCAGACACCTAGATATTACAGGTTGGTTACAAATATCCCCTGGGATTACTTAATGCAGCTATTTTTAAAAAATAAAGATGGGTATGGCAACAATCCTATGTTTACAAATGCAAGCTTCCCCAATAGCACTTAAGAATTTTTTATATTTTGGTATCTTATACTGGCAAGATTAGAAAAAAACACTAACCATATTACTCCTGCAAAAAGTTATTATGGGACAATCTAATAAATAGTGAAACATGATCACAATGAGTCAAATTAGTATTGTAGCAAGTAGATAATTGGACTGGCAAGAGGGCCTTTTCCAAAGGTAAGTTTATTTTGTGGGAAAAGTGTTAAGTTGTCATCAGAAACATGACCTGCAATTCTTCAGGATCAGGCAGGTCAAGTAGAAACTTGACTACCCATGAGTGTTTTCATCTTGGTCCAGCCCTAAAAATACTGACTCCCAAGACAAATATTTTTGAACATAGAACTCAAAGCATTAAGGTGGTACACAAGATCTGATGTATTCTGCTTTCTTATTCTTAAATGACCCATATAGGGTCATTTAAAAGGTGGTCACTTAGAAATTCGATTTTTTTTAAATCAGTGAGTTAAAAAAAATCAAGTTGACAGAACCCCTGTTTACTAAAGTTAATGCGGACTTTTTAAAACATCAACACTAGCTCACTTGGACTCACTTTACTGTACACTCAACAACCTAATATAATGTACTTGACACAGTTCTACATACAGAAAATATTGACCTATTCCCACAAAAACAGATCATTTCTTGAATATTATTAATCATCAGTAGTATGCAATGAATGATTAAAGTCATGAAAGGAAAACTAAGTCAGTAATGCTTCGCTAGTTAGAGGATTTAGAATGATTTTTGCAGCAAACAGTAAACAAAGCAAAAGAAGTAGTGAGGTCTGACCACCCGATCACCTTATTACACCAAGCTGGGAAGGGTTACGCACAACACATGGCAGTGCCAGCAACAATAGCAATATACTCTCCCCAGAGCTTTAAATCTAGATTCTGGTCTGTTGAGCCGTGTCCCTTCATGGATGAGATTAGACTCCCGATTCCCTCCTGGCTCGGGGAGTCAAGCCGAGATTCCCCCCACACTCGCCTCTTCCACAAGGGCAGATGTGTCTCGGTGTCATTTCCACCCTCGTGTAAAAGGAGCAAACAAGCACGTCCCCCCGACGAGCGCACACACACAAACACAGAGCAGCAACACGCTGGGGGTGCTTGTTGAGTCACAACCAGACGACCATGCCCTACTCCCTCCCACCCAAGAACACAGGCAACCTCCCAGCGCCCCAGCCCGCATACGCACGCCCCCCAGTCACACAATACACGCTCTCCACCCGGCCCCAGCTACCTCCGCGTCCGCAGCCTCCACCCGCCCCACCGAGGCGCTGCCCACGCCGAGCTTGTTTCCAAGCAAGCGCCTCACGTCACAGACACCGGGCGAGTCCCCCGATCGCAGCCCTCCGCTCGTTACTTAGCCCACACGCCCCGCTCCCGTGCACACAGGACGTGCGACCCCCGCGGCCCTAGCCACCCCCGCAGCCGCCTGGCTCTGAGCCGGGGAAGGGGGAACGGCGCTGGCTCCGGCGGCCGGGATGCGAGTCACACCCCGGAGCAGAGGGCAGTTACCTCCCGGGCACTTGGGGCAGGAGAAGCCGCCGCTGCAGGGGGCGGAGAGGAGCCGGCTCTGTAGGCGCCGAGGGCTCGCTGGGGCTGTCCGGACGGCGGCGAGTGCCCCCAGCGCGCTGACCCCTTCGGATCCTGCCCGGCCGCCCTCCCCGCCTGCGGTGCGAGCGGAAAAAATGGGGTCAGAGGGGGAGGGCGCAGCCCGAGAGGGGTTCCGAGTCAGAGGGAAACGGCGGCGGAAACCGCCCCGGCGGTAGCGGCGGCGGCGATACACACAGCGCACGCCCCTTCCCGCCCCGCCCCCCGCCAGCCACAGGAGGCGGGGCTAAGCGAGACGGCGGGGCGGGGCGCGGACTCCAGCGCAGGAACGAGCCGCAGGAGAGCAGGGGGCGGGGCGAAGGGAAGGAATAGGGCGGGGGCACATGAGGACACACTCGCAGGTGGGCGGGGCCTGAATGACACGAGGAAGGAGGGGAAATGTGATTGGAGAAAGGAGGGAAACCACGGTCTCGGGAGCCACCCCTTTCCCAAGACTCCCTTTTCCACTAGAGAGCGACAGGCCTCTCAGCAAATCAGCGCAGAGACCGGTGGAACTGGGAACAAGCCAATAAGAAGCGTTGGGTGACTCACGCGACCGCAGACTTAACTGCTTCCATAAAACGCGGGGTCTGTACGGTAAGCAGCGCGCCTCGTTCTGTTCCCTGGAACGGCTGCCCATCCCTTGCGGGGAGGCTCCCCTGGCGAAGGAGCGTCTTTGCTGTGGGTGTCAGTCCCGCCAGTGCAGGCAGCTATCTTCCACCGCTGCCGGGAGCGGCTGCAGTCCCGGCACCTCCTGCAAGAGACTCGCAGCGAGCTGTCCCGTGAAAAACCTGCGGTTCCAGCCGGTGGGTTGCGAAGCTCAGTTTGGAAACGTGATCCCCTAAAGGAAAATAGACCCCATTGGGGTCTGGAAGAACAGCCATGTTGGGTCTGCCCAATGGGCCTCCGGCTCAGTAGCAGCTCTTTGACTCGGGTCAGTGTCTGATGCCTCACAGGGAACGAACAGGGCAATTAGCAAGTGAGCCATCTCCTGTCATCCAGTCCCAGCTTCTGGCAGTCAGGTTTAGGGACACCCAGGGGCATGGGATTGTTTCTCTGACCATCTTGGTTATTAGCTATTGATGGACCTGTGTATGCTCCGTGAATTTACCTAATTCTTTTTTTGAACCCAGTTAAACTTTTGGTCTTTGCAACATTTCTTGGCCACCAGTTCCACAGGCTGACTGTGTGTTGTGTGAAGTACTTCCTTGTGTTGGTTTAATCTGCTATTAATTTCATCATGTGACCCCCTGTGTTATGTGACAATGTAAGTAACACTTCCCTATCCACTTTCTCCATATGGTTAATGATTTTATAGACCTCTGTTATATCCCCCCTTAGTCATCTCTTTTCTCAACTGAACAATGCAAAGTCTTTTTAATCTTTCCTCCACAGGAAGCTGTTCCATCCCCCCATTATTTTAGTTGCCCCTCTCAGTACTTTTTCCAATTCTATCTTTTTTTTTTTTAATGGGTGATCAGAATTGCACACAGTATTCAAGGTGTTGGCCTACCATCGATTTATATAATGCATGATATTTTCAGTCTTATCTATCCTTTTCCTAATGATTCCTAACATTTAAGTTTATTTTGTTGCTGCACATTGAGCAGAGGTTTTCAGAGAACTAGCCACACTAACTTCAAGATCTCTTTTTTTGAGTGGTAACACTGAATGTTGACCCCTTCATTTCGTATGTATAGTGAGGATTGTTTTCCAATGTGCATTACTTTGCATTTATCAGCATTGAATTTCATCTGCCATTTTGTTGCTAGTCGCCCAGTTTTGTGAGCTCCCTTTGTAAGTCTTCATGGTCAGTTTTGGACTTAACAGTCTTAAGTCATTTTGTATTGTTTATAGACTTTGCCACCTCATTGTTTGTCCCCTTTTTCAGATCGTTTATGAATATGTTGAACAGCACCAGTCCCAGGACAGATCCTTGGGGGACCCTTTTATTTATGTCTCTTCATTGTGAAAACTGACCATTTATTCCTACTCTTTCTTTCCTATTTTTTTAACCATTTATTGATCCATGAGAGGACCTTCCCTCTTATGCCATGATGGCTTATTTTGCTTAAAATCCTTTGGAGATGGGCCTTGTCAAAGGCCTTCTGAAAATCCACATACACTATATCCATTGGATCACCCTTGTCCACAAATTTGTTGAGCCCCTCAAAGCATTCTAATACATAGGTGAGGCATGATTTCCCTTTACAAAAGTGTTGACTTTTCCACAACAAATCATGTTCATCTAGGTGTCTGATAATCCTGTTCATAGTTTCAAATCAATTTGCCTGGTTCTGAAGTTAGGTATACCAGCCTGTAATTGCCAGGATTGCTTCTGGAGCCTTTTTAAAAAATTGGCATTACAGTAGCAATCCTCCAGTCACCTGATACAGAAACTGATTTAAGTGATAAACTACATACCACAGTTAATTTGCAATTTCATATTTGAGTTCCTTCAGAACTCTTGGGAGAATACGATCTTGTCTGGGTGACCTTTCCTGTATAATGTATCAAAACCACCTCTATTGACACCTCAATCTGGGACGGTTCTTCAGATTTGTCACCTAAAAAATGGCTCAGGTGTGGGAATCTCCCTCACGTCCTCTGCAGTGAAGATTGCTGCAAAGTATTTTAGCTTCTGCACAACAGCTTTGTCTTCCTTTGAATGCTTCCTTGAATCAGCCCCACTGATTGTTTGGTAGGTTTCCTGCTCCTGCTGTATTTAAAAAAATAAAATAAAAATCTGTTTGCCTGTATGTCTTTTGCTAGTTGGTCTTCAAATTCTTTTTTGGGCCTGCTTAGTTATACTTTTACACTTGACTTGCCACAGTTTATGCTCCTATTGTCTTCAGTAGGATTTGACTTTACTTCTTTTACACTGTTGTTTACCTAGAGTGCTAGTTGTCTGGTCCTCTAACTGAGGAGTGGTGGTGTGTTGTGTTTTTTAAGTGTTGTCTCCTTTTTAAACCAGACTTGTGTTGTGAGCTCTGAGTAATGAGCTTTGATCATAGGATTTGATAATAGGGGACCCTTCACTTCTACTCTTGAAAATTTAGATCCGAAATTGAAACTCATTATAGAGGTATTTACACTGCAGGAAAGAAGGAATCCTCTCCCTTTTAATTTTTCCTGCATCAGTAATTTATTTGTGCCCTCAGTATTAGGTCTGACACATAGTGCCTTCCCCAGTTGGGCACCAGAAGCTGGAAAGGTATATATGTAAAATTAGCTGCTTTACATGGGGGCATTTGCCTCTTGCAGATGGCCTTCTGTGTACATTTCATTGGTCCACGGAGTGTTTAATTTATGGGCCACTTCTAAGGTTCCTCTATCAGAAGCATCACACCTTTGCATCATCTCAGTCCAGCACCCTGATGCCATCAGGTCCTGCTGTCAGGGGCCTTCTGCAGTTTACTGTGTACTTTCTTTCACCTTTAGTGTTTGCTCTATCTATCATAGTCCCTTCTGCCACCATTCCCACTCTCCACCATCAATTCCTGCATGCTCCTGCCAACCTCGTCTCTGCCTCTCAGTATTCCTTGTCCCATCCTTTCTTACCTAAGACTTAATCCCACCCTGCCTTCATCCCATAACACATTATGTGTATGTACACATTGATATTAAAATGCCGCCTAAACTGATGCATAGAAATAGTGATATACACAAGTAAGGTGATTGAGGCAAATGTCTCCCTTTCCCTTCCCAACACACACATTGTCTTGTGTTTTAACTGCAAGCTCTTCCTGTCATAGACTACTCCTTACTTTACATTTGTACGGCAAAACGAAGCTGCTGTCTTGGTTGAAGCCTCTAGGCTCTGTTTTATAAACACTATAATAGAGATCATACCTGTGCAGATAAAAGAATTTTGCTCTTGGCACTTTTCTTATTCCATCCCTCCCCCACACCTGCCCAGGTAGGAGGATAGAGCTTTGAACAGGTGAGGTAACTAATACCTGTTTCAACACCTTGACCTTCATGATTTTAGAGAAACAAAGGAAGGAAAAATCAAATAAACTCCTTGCATCTGCTGTGCCCCTCACCTGAAGGTGGAAAGTATAGTAATTGTTTTGAATGTTTAAATATATATTGGTATTATAAAACCGAGTTTTAAGAAATGCATAAAGGATTAGATAGAATATGTAAATAGGATAGGGGCAGCTGTCGCATCTTATTGCTTGCACAAAACCATAGTGTAGTGCAGTGGTTCCCAAACTTGTTCCGCTGCTTGTGCCGGCCGCCGCTTCCAGCAGCTCCCATTGGCCTGGAGCAGCGAACTGCGGCCACTGGGAGCCGCGACTGGCCGAACCTGCGGACGCGGCAGGTAAACAAACCGGCCCGGCCCACCAGGGGCTTTCCCTGCACAAGCAGCGGAACAAGTTTGGGAACCACTGGTGTAGTGGAACACATGAGTATTCCCCATGTTCACCAGAAAACTTTAGAAATACAGGAAAAGTGTTCAAAAGTTAGGGTATGCAAGGAGCTGGTGCTTGCTGTATTACTTTAGATACCATAAATTGGTCAAAGATGTCAGCATAGTCGAATCACTGTCCAACATTAAACAAGGTCCAGGCTTTAGTGACAGAGACCTCAGCCTGCTTAGTGCCATGGCAACCACCCCATTAGAAATCCTTTTAATCTTTTATGAAAGATAAGGAAATAGGAAAAACAATTAAAGCATTTGAAATGTAGAGTATTAAAATTAAAGCCTTATTGAACATCCCTTGTTCCCTCTCCCTTTAGCTGGAAAAAATTTTCCAACAGAAAACCCCACTGGTATGACAGAATCTCATATGGTAATAACTGTCCTGGGGCAAGTGACTGGTTCTTTAGGACTAGGAGTAACCTAGAGTATTGTGATTTTTGGAGTAAAGGACCATCTATTACAAGGGTAGGCTTACTTGGGTGACTAAATAGATTGGAGTACCTAAAGGAACTGTCTGACTCCATGGTTAGGCTGTTATAATGCCAGAGTTCACGCTTTGTACTTGGTTGGGGAAATCTAAATACCGAGCTCATAACCAATTTGGGGTTTGTGCCCTGCTTCTTAACAGTCTGCCCTGAGGATAGTACTTATTCCTGTGAGCCACTCCAGACAACTTAACCCCCTACCATCATTATTTTGTCCACCAATTAGCCCTCAAATCCAACACATCAATTTTGGTTTACAGATTTCTGGTTCTACACTTTTTTTTGTTTACCAGGCATTATCCTAATAGTCTGAGTTGCATCAGTAGGCCTTTTCACTTGGACTAATTGTCTTCAGTTTTTTGGGGGAAGGAAGTCCGTAAAATCAATATTTGTCACAACAACATATAACATCTTATGAACTTTTTTTTTTTTACAGTTGAACTCACAATTTGGGTAAATTTGTAGACCTCCATCACCACAACAGGACCTGCCCCTCAGTTTTAGCCATCAAGGGTAAAACCCAGCTCTAGCTTCTTCCAGCTATTTTTTAATAGACTTCACTTTATTCTTATTTCCCCCTTCCGTGTTCTCAATGTTTTTTAGTTAATTTAGTGTAGCTTTTAAGTAGTTGTGTGGTCAATTATATTCTATTTTTCAGTTTCCTTTTAAGTTTATTTTGTTCTTAGTTCCAAAAGGAATTGCCAGTTGGTACCGAAGGATGGCCAGAAAGATAACTGGATTGAAATAGCATCTTTCATATAATACAAATATCTGTTACAAACATTTCTAGAGCTCTGCCTTAGAGAGACTGAGCTACTGGGGAGATGAAGGTGGTGCAAAACAGAGCACCGCAAGAGTTCAAGGGGACAGAATCTATACTTCATTCCTTCTTGATTAAGTAAGTCCTTCAAGCAATTCCACCTGACTGACCCTTAGAATTATCAGTAGGGGAATAGGGGTGAATGAGATCCAGTAAGACATTGGATCAAAAAGGTCAGAAGGAGGAGTCTAGTTAGGCTAAGCATCAGAGTGACGCAGTCTCACTAGACACCCCCTTAGTGCTGTGAAGTAAAGGGCCATCACCATTCCTCTGGAGCCCCAACAATTTAACTCCTGACAGCACTAAGGCAGCAGTGGTGCTGAGGATGGCACCGACTTCTCCCTTTGAGAGAGAAAAATCACATCATTTCTTCCCATCTTGGTACAAAATTCTCAATTGTGAAACATACTGACTACTCTGCAGAAGGTGAGTGTGTGAAGCTAACCTCAGTGCCACCGAGTCTCATTCATTCATATGCGTGGGGAATCTTCGCCTATTACCTTGTTGAGCAGAGATTCTTCCTTGGAATGGCTTTTTTCCATGGAAGCCAAAGGTTTCCTTCCTCACCACCTCAGATGGGGACTCTGGAGTCACAGAAGGAGTAGAGCTGGTTGAAGAGTGTTGTGTACAAAGTTTTACAGCTGAAAAATACAATTTCATCAAAACAGCTCAGTACTTCAAGGGTGCATATGAACAGCTGAAATGGCTGTACAGTCAGAATTCTGTCCAAGACAAACTTGTAACTATACACTTATGGGGAATTGGTCAACCTTTGGGTTGACCAGCAGGTATCCACTCCAGTCCCTCAAATAAAATAAAGTTCTGTTGAGAAGAAAGGAACTAGTTCTGTCATGAGCAAATAAAGGTCTTGCTTCAGTCCGATTCTGAGTTTATTGGGCAGAATCTTTCCTCAAATTCTTTATCAATTCCCAATCATACATGGACAAATTCTTACAGAATTACTGTAGTTATTGATACCTACACAGCAATTTTCTGAACAGGTTGTTGAACTCAACTTTCATAAATCTGAGTTTTGCAGGTAAGAGCTGTAGATGTCTAACAAAAATGCAAGGTATTTCACTGCTCTTTATTTTGGCCCAATAGTTTACTTGATCAGTAAAACCTGTAATTCTAGAATGCAGTCAGGTGTCAGGCAGTGAAGGAACAGGAGACAGAGTAGCAAAGTTGTGTAGTTCTTCACTTGTCTTAATTTGAAAAAAAGAGTGGTTTGTAGCATAAAATTGAATTAAACTGTTTTACTGGTTACAATGGAAGAAGTGGATCACTGCTCCCTGTAGAATGTGTTTACACCCTAAATCATTAAGAACACACACATACCATACATCAAGTAAAATAGAGAAGACGTCATTGCTTGATTTTTCATAACACTGAACAACATTCATGTATGCTTATCAAAGTTGAAGCAAAGTGCTTCAAGAGTTAAATCCCAGTCTGTCAATTATTGCCTTCGTGGCTTTTCAATGTTTTGAAAATACCTTGTGCATATAGTAAAGTGGCAGTTTGTCAGTATAACAAGTCCCTTAATTTTGCAAAGATTTTATTTTATGAAGTGTTTTATCACAAAGTTGACAAACACCAGAAGTGTAATTTCCCACCAGGACCGTCAACTGCTAAGTTTCAGTATTCATTGTTTTGCACTGGGGAGTCTTCAGCTGCAGTTGCCAGAGGGTTATAAAGTGTCTTAGCTTCTGTACTTTGTTCAGATGCCATGTTAAAATATAATTGTTAAATATTTTATATTTCAATACTGCTTTTTGGAAGAGTCTCTATTAATCTGACTGCAAAATGCATTAAACATCTAATATAAAGAAACATAACAGAAAATTAAACAATCTAATATTTGTATAGATTTACACTTTGCACCTTTGCATATATTCATACTCTTGTCACCTGCTTGATGTAATAAATACATACATGGTTTATGATCTAGAATACAAATGTATTTCAGGCTACTGTGCAGTGTTTCCATTTGCCTTTATAACAGCCATTATTCAAGTTACAGCTTTGAGCCTTCCTGGTTTTGTTGACTCATCATAAGGTATGCTGTTGATCTTTCTGCTTATGTCAAAGAAGAAGAATTCAAGAATTGGCGTGAATGCTTTGTCGATCAAGCTGTGTATTGTATTATTTCTCTCCACTCGCCTGGAAGGAGGATGTTAAGTTTAACCATTCACTCTATTAGCCTGTATCTTGGAATTATCTCTCCCACCCACCTCTTGTTTCCCTATTGATTAAATCAACTGCAGTGACTAATAACCAAGCTTGGATTCTACTACAGAGAAGGAGTACGTAAAAAGCACCACAAAAGTAGATAACAGAGCACCTGTTTTATATGCCAAACCTCACATTATCTAACCATTCTTTCCACTGCTATTCCTCAAAGATTCCACCCACAGGCTCTCCTAATCATTCCCCAAAAAGGTAATATGAACAGCCAGGCACTGACAGGGAAGTTCACTGGGGGGGGAACCTTACACTTTCTCAGCTGCTTCTTGTAAGCACCTCCCCCTCAAATGGTTTCCAGAGGAAATCCCATTGGCTGTCTTCTACTCCCACCTCTACCTGCCTTCTCTCTGCTCCTAGTAAGGGTGCCCTAGCCTGAAGGATGGAGCAAAATGTTCCATAATGCTAAGGTGTGCTGAATATGGCTAGGAGCTCTGTCAAATACAACAGGAGAGAAAAATGGGTTGAGGGAGAACAATATTGAACTGGATTGTTAAGACTATCACAACAGAATTATTCCTCTGAACTATTAATTATTTTTTCATTTAGCATAATCAAGAATATGTTGTGATTTTTGCATTTTTTGTATTGCAGTAGCATTCAGAGGCTCCAAGCCACAATGTGCTAGGCACTGTGCAAACATAGGAATACACACTGTCTCTGCACTGAGGATAAGGGGGAGGGGGGAGGAAGTTACATCCATAATGAGATAAATCTTTTTCTAGTAGGTTTGTCTAATTCAGAGTATATTCAGATTCAGGGTTCCTCTGATTTGCTCATCCAACTGTAATTATACTATTATACTCATTTTTGAAGTCTTCTGAGGGAACTTCTTCTGTTTCACAGGCTGTAAATCAGGATGGAATCTAGCCCCAAGAGTGAGTCCTGCTGCCAGCCTGCCTTCAAAGAGAAGAATCAACTGACTTTTTAATTATGTTAGTGTCTACTCTAGTAATTACCAGGAGCTTCTTTAACATTCCTTCCTTCTGCCATACAAGTTAGAATAGGTCTAAGTTTATTTTGTCTACTTACATTTAGTCTAAAAGAGATATCCTATTTATTATTATTTCTATCTCCTAGAACTGGAAGGGACCTCAAAAGGTCATCGAGTCCAGCCCCCTGCCTTCACTAGCAGGACCAAGCACTGATTTTGCCCCAGATCCCTAAGTGGCCCCCTCAAGGATTGAACTCACAACCCTGGGTTTAGCAGGCCAATGCTCAAACCACTGAGCTATCCCTCCCCCTGGATCTAAAGAAATCTATGACTTTCAGACATGAATGTTCAAGATGATTTCAGGAAGCATGTTACACAAAGACTTGGGGCCCTATTCAGTCTAGAATCATGGAACCTGTCTTCAACCCAGGACTTTGCAGGAAAGGTCTCATTCCACCCAGCAACAGGAGTCTCTTAAATTGCCAGGCAGAGCATGAGGAATGAGATTATAATTTCTCTGCTCCCTTAAATAAAGAGAATGAGGTTAATTCCATAAAACTTTCTGCTTTTTAAAGTTTGTGTATTCTGTGCTGTTGCTGCTATTTAAATTTGTCACAACATTTAAGGATGATGTTTTGCAGTGAAGGATATTTCCACAGAACCCAGATGCATATTCTCCTTCATTCACAATAAGCAAGATCATAATATTTTCAGTACAATGCTAAGCACAGGGGACAATGAGTACTGTGACAACGCCAAGGACATACTTATGAATTGTTTCTCCATGAAAAACCTTGAGTTTGTAATCTATAAATGGTGGCAGCTGCTATATAACAAATTGGAAAAAAGATAGATGAATGTTGTGAGCTTTTACAAATTGGTTGCTATATGTGAATTTATAGAAAAAATCGATACAGATTTTTCTCTTTTAGGAGTTTAGTTATTTTAATGAACATTGTCTAAAAGTTCCCTCTGCAACTATGGACAAAATTTCACTTTGTTCCATAAGGTCGCCTAGGTGTAAATGAGGAAGGATTTTAGTCCTATGTGATCAAATGAAGCATAGGAATAGTGGTAGCTAACGTATACCAATACTATTTTTCCCCTTGGCTTTCTGAGGACTAATATATTGCTGCCTGGAGGAATCACTGCATGCATTCTATTTTCATCTGAAAAAGAGATGGTTCTCCCTTTAGTGAATTTCCATGGTTGAACTCCCCATTCTGCTAAGAAAGTTAATTTGGTAAGATTTATTATAATTCCTTTGTATTCATTGGAATCCCACCTTAAGAAATACCATCAAAAAGATATAAAGGTTGTTGAGCAAAACCAACTTCCATCAAAGTCAGCAGGAGCTGCCAGCACTCGGCATCTGTGATAATCATGCTCTTGGCCTTTATACAAAACAGTCCTACTCCACATTTCAGAGCTACTCCATTATTTATCCAATGGAGTTGCAGAGTCCAACAAAGATTCAGTAGACTCAGACTTCAAGTCAGAAGGGACCATCATGATCATCTAGTCTGACCTGCACATTGCAGGCCACAGAATCTCACCCACCCACTCCTGTAATAGACCCATAGCCTCTGCATTACTAAAGTGCTCAAATAATGATTTAAAGACTGCAAGTTATAGAGAATCCACCATTTACCCTAGTTTAAACCTTCAAGTGACCCATGCTGCAGAGGAAGGTAAAAGTAGCTTTTTATTGAAGTTGGACTAGATCTTATACAAATCAGGTTAATACATATTTACAAGCTATATTCAACATAAACTAATGTACATCTTTTGCCATATTACCCTTACTTTTGTAAAATAAAGTAGTATTTCAATAGAATATTGTAAAGTTACATAATAAAATAGGAAATCTCTCTAATATCCATTATTGGTATTGTACATTATGAAACCAACAACTGAAGAAGAATTCTCCAATGTATTCTGACACTTGACACACAAATGATTTACTCTTTTCAAACTACTGCATTTAAATTGGTCATATGTTCATTTTTCTCTTCTGTTTTTCCACAGAGCATAAGCATGTTCTACCATGCAATTTAAGAGAGGAGGACACGTCTTCAAAGTTTTTTAGTTTTTGAAATAAGTAAGTCCAAAACTCCATTTCCTCCCCAGGCTGCATAACAAATCACTAAGAGAAGGAGACTTCCACTTTCTTTTATAGCATGATTCCCAGCGAGAAGTAACATCCTTACAATTATTGTGGTTCTTTAGGTGCCATTTCAGTATTGTCTATTCCAAAGATGAACTCCTCCAGAAAGAACTTAATATTTTTTAATCCAACTATACTTTTAGTAACATTTTCTACCAGTAGTTCTTTATTTTGGGGCATTCTTGCTGCACTTTCTCCAGTGCTCCTTGTATGACACTAATTTCATGGGCCATCGCCTTGCAGTCATATAGTCTCTGTAAAAGTGTATATGATGTTTCCATCAAGTTGCAGGCAGTGCACTGCTCCTAATATATATTATTTCATTCCATTCTTTCAATTCCATTTGGAAGGCAAAAGATTTCTCATTTATTTTGATGGCATCTGTTAATATATAAAAGTTTACATACTTTGAATAATACTCTACCTATAATCCATTCCCATTAAGAGTCCAGAAACAAAATTCTTAGTTATTCCACTGGATATTTGTCTTATCTTTTTCCCCTGCAAAACTAACAACTGGAACTATAAGTATTAGGGGAAATTATGAAGTCTTTTCCTCTTTCAGTTTATTATCCATTCTCAAATAGATTACTGTTGTATTTTGTACCACTTTCTAGTAAACTCATTTACCTGTAATTTAAATGCTTTGTTTAAACACTATAAGTTCAGTAATTAGAACAAGTGGAGTTAACTTGTGTGTCAAATTTAAAAAAATTGAAGTCCATATACCCAACATTGTCATAATTAAAGAATGCTGTTTACAAATATATTATTTACCACATGAAAAGAGAAGAACTGGACAATCTCTTTTTCCATCTTAATATTCTGAGTTCTCCTTCTAAGCTGATAAATGATTTATGAAAAATACTGGTTTATCTAATTTTACCTGCCATTCTACTTTCACTCATTAAGTTCTCTCCCTATTTTTATAAGTGATCTACATTACTATTAATTTAATTTAATTTATTTATTTATTTTGCATTTTTGCTATATGCTCCCTGGCAATTTGACTCAGAATCCAGTAGGAACCACCCAGCAGACAGATAGTAACACCTATAAATTATAAATTAACTTGTAAACTGAGCAGACTCACTATTGAAGAAAATGAAAAAACATGGAATTCCATTATATATTTTTAATATATTTAATTCAGAGTAGAACTTTACTTGATAAAAGGCTAGGAATTGTGAAATAGGTAAATATTCTTATGCTGGAAGATGTTAGTGGCAGCCATCAAGCAGGTTTTTGATCTACAGACAATCACAGACCTGGTTAAAGCTAGTGGGTGTGTTAAGCACCCATTTTTCTGACTAAATGGAAGGAGAAATTATGCCCATTTTATTTTATGTAGCAATAGCTGGAAACAACAGGAAGTCACCACCCAAGGAAGCGTTGCATGGCAAGGCCTGATCAGAAGGTAAAACATGTAGGTTGAGGTGTTCCCCAATTGCAAACACAGGAACTAGGAGATTGTTTTACAAGCTGTGTGTTGGAGAGAGGAAGCTAGCAGACAGGAAGAGAAGCAGTCAGAATCAAAGTTGGAGGCCAAAAATTACCACTACAGGCCACAAACATCACCCAGACACCTGCCCACTAAATCAACAACCAGCCACTCATGAACCAACAATAGAGAGGCTCCAGCCAATTCCCACAGCTTCCCAGCCTAGGACCCCAGGGCTGTACCATCTTGCCCTGGTCAGAAGCCTGATCAATGTAAATTTGTTACCCAGTCTGCCATTTCTACAAAGGAAAGTGGACCTGCCCCAGCCCTCACAACCTGAGCAGATTTCCCAAGCACCAAAACACACTCAGGTAAAATATAAAACAGATTTATTAACTACAGAAAGATAGATTTTAAGTGATTATAAGCAATAAGTGTACAGATCAAAGTTGGTTACCTAAGAAATCAAAATAAAATTGCAATCTGAGTTCTATAAAGTAGACAGGATTTGAATCAAGCAGTGTCTCAAACTGATAGATAATACAAGCAGGTTACAGGTCTTCCATACACAGGCTGGGACTCTCCTTCAGCCTGGGACCACCTCCCCAGTTCAGTCTTGTTCTGTCACTTCCCCTCTTTTATAGCTTCTTCCAGCTGGCTGGAAAGAGCCTTTGCTATGATGTGGGTCAAGCAGTATTTCCGAATTATTGCATTTTCACTAAAGGATTCTAAAATGTAATCCTGTATATCTGTCCATTGTCTATCAAATCATACATTTCCCTCACATCCACTTCAGCCTTAGATACTGAGGTGTACAAATAACATTGCATAATACATCTGGTGAGATCCTGGATCTATTGAAACCAATGGGAGTTTGCCACTGTCTTCCGTGGGAACAGGATTTCACCTTAAGGGTATGTTTACACTGCAGTCAGAGGTGTGATTGCACCTGGGTATGTCTGACATACCCTTTAGAGTCTAAAGGCCAAATCATGGTTCCATTGCCATTCAATGAGACAAGGACTAGGCCCTTAAAGAGAGAAAGATACACACTTTGATACATGTAGCGCTAGAGTAGAAACACTTAACACAAATTGTCTGAAAATAAATTACCTTCTTACTAAATAGTAGTTCTAGTAAAAAAAATTGTCAATTTTTTGATAAATGAAGAAAAGACAGGAAAGAAAATGAGGTTTGGTTGTTTGGGGTTTTTTGCAAAATCCTTCCTCCCCCATTTTTTTAGTTCTAATAAGTTTTTTTATTGTAAATAACAGAGCTGGACAGGAAACACTTTTCTCATCCCATGAGAGTTTTTTATTTTCCCTTCCCAGAAAATTTTCTCTTTGTGAATCAGGGCAGAAAGTGGAAACATCAATTTTTTGACAATCAAAAATCTGGAAAATATTCACTTAGTCAATTAAGTGTTTTGGTAATTAAAAAAAAACATTTATGTATATTAGAGACAGCACACCATTTTTTTGTCACACCAAGGCTCAGCATATCTCCCTGTGGCACTGGAGGATGGCTGGAGTAAATCACTCTTACTCCAGAAGTTTAATTCTTAACACTGGTTTATTTACAATATTTACAGGGTAGAGCCCAACAATGGCCCAAGAGGTTTCTTTAGACACCAGAGAAAATGTATTTGTTATTTTATTAACTCCCCTAGAATACTATCTCTTTATATACAAGCTACCAGCCACCATCTCTAACCCACTCTGGGCCTATCCCCTCCTCAAAACAGAAATAAACACAAGAATGCTCTTAGAAGGAAAAGAAACCTTTTCCCTTTGTTACACACAACACTTCTGCAGCTTGCTTTTCTACCACTGGAAGAGGTTTTTAAAGGTCACAGTCTGCCCTTAATTGGACTCAGTTGTCTATAATTAACCTGTGGTAACCTCTTTCGGTTCACAGGAAAAAGGGCTTTAACCATTCTATACTCCAAAGATGTGTAAATGAACACTGTACTTTCAATAAAATAGTTTCCAAACATGTACAATGTGCTTACGGTTAAAGGGAAAATTTTGCCACTTGGGTGCTACATTTTGGGTTGTCAACCAGTTAGTGGGTTTTCAAGAAGTGCAGGATACATCTTTTCATTATATATGTGCACAGCATGTAGCATAATGGGACCCTGATCTATACTGGACATCTAGGCTCTATAACAATACAAATAATAACCAACAATAATAACAAAGGGATCCTGCATACAGTTTAAGAAGGGATGCATCATCTGTTTGTGGCATTGTTTGCCCCTGTACTATCACAATAGATTACTGGATGCTGGTCAGCATTCTAGATATTTAACTAGTTAAAATTCATGGCCACTGCTACCTTAAACTTAAAGTAAGTTTCACTGGGTCAGAGTTTGTATTCGTATCTCATGGAACACCGTAATTTCAATGGAATTCAATAGCTGATTGTGAAGACAGGCTCTGTCCCACTAAATTATATTGCAACCACTTTGGTGTAGGGAAGGTGTTTTATCTATATTTCATAAAGCACAGTGTAGATTTTCAGAGCTATGTAATAAATAGTCGTAATAATAGCAGCAATAAGGAACATACATGCTTCCTAACAAGGAATGAATATGATAAAGAAAGGGGGCCCAGGGCAGAAAAGTCATCCAGCTAAAATCTATGAAATCAGTGAGATTGCATATGTGGAAGACTTTATTACTTTTACTGCCTGACAGAGTCTCATGCATGGAATATTGGGCACAGTGCAGAACAAACCAAGTTGATTCTCAGTAGAATTCATAGGGTCAGTTCTAATCTTTTCCCAGAAGCTCTCTCCACTTGAAGTGTCAAAGTGGACTTTCTTTGGGAAGATCAGAAGGAAAGTGTCTTTATTCTTTGTGTCTTCCCTGCAATTTTTAATAATATTCAATTTAACTATGTGAAATAGCTCGGCATTATCTGGGTGGTGAGGAAAGAACAGAAATGTGGGATTCAGCATACAAGTTGCATTGTACTAATACTCAGATAACGTCCCTCTGAGGTAGGTAAGAATTATTATTATCCGTGTTTTACTGATAATGAAACTGAGGGTATGTCTACACTACGAGAGTACTTCGATTTTAGTTAATTCGACTATGTGGAATCGATATTACAAAGTCGAACGTGTGTGTCCACACTAAGGACAGTAATTTGACTTTGTGAGACTTTGTGAGTCCACACTAACGGGGCAAGCGTCGACATTGGAAGCGGTGCACTGTGGGCAGCTATCCCACAGTTCCCGCAGTCCCCGCTGCCCATTGGAATTCTGGGTCGAGCCCCAAATGCCTTCTGGGTAAAAAAATGTGTCGAGGGTGCTTTTGGGTGCCTGTCGTCATCCGTCCGTCACTCCCGCCCTCCCTCCCTCCCTGAAAGCGCCGGTGGGAAATCAGTTCGCGCACTTTTCTGATCAGTGACAGCGCGGACGCCACAGCAGTGCGAGCATGGATCCCGCTGCGACCATCGCTGCAGTTGTGGCAGATCTCAACGCCTCGCAGCTTCTCATCCACCTTTACCAGAGGCAGCTGCAGATAAATCAGGAGAGGAGGCTACGGCACCACCGTGACGGCATGAAGTCGGACACTAGCTCCGACCTCTCAGAAAACATGAGACCCAGCGCCCAGGACATCTCGGTGTCACTGGGTCTTGTGGATACTGTGGAACGGCGATTCTGGGCCCGTGAAACAAGCACGGACTGGTGGGACCGCATAGTGCTGCAGGTCTGGGATGAATCCCAGTGGCTGCGCAACTTTCGCATGCGGAAGGGGACTTTCCTCGAACTGTGTGAGTTGCTGTCCCCTGCCCTGAAGCGAACGGACACCCTGATGCGGGCAGCCCTGACTGTCCAGAAGCGAGTGGCCATAGCCCTCTGGAAGCTTGCAACGCCAGACAGCTACCGGTCAGTCGCTAACCACTTTGGTGTGGGCAAGTCTACCGTGGGGGTTGCTGTCATGCAAGTAGCCAAGGCAATCGTCAAGCTACTGCTATCAAAGGTAGTGACCCTGGGAAACGTGGAGCTCATCATAGATGGCTTTGCCGAGATGGGATTCCCAAACTGCGGTGGGGCTATAGATGGGACTCACATCCCTATCCTGGGACCAGACCACCAGGCCAGCCAGTACATAAACAGAAAGGGATACTTTTCCATGGTGCTGCAAGCACTGGTGGACCATCGGGGACGTTTTACTAATATCAACGTTGGATGGCCTGGCAAGGTTCATGACGCTCGGGTTTTCAGGAACTCTGGTCTGTTTAGACGGCTGCAGGAAGGTCTTTACTTCCCGGACCACAAAGTAACTGTTGGGGATGTGGAGATGCCTACAGTGATCCTCGGGGACCCTGCATACCCGCTCATGCCCTGGCTCATGAAGCCCTACACTGGCGCACTGGACTCAGGGAAAGAACTCTTCAACTACCGGCTCAGCAAGTGCAGAATGGTGGTGGAGTGTGCTTTTGGCCGTCTCAAGGGGAGATGGAGAAGCTTACTCACTCGCTGTGATCTCAGCGAGACCAATATCCCCATTGTGATAGCTGCTTGCTGTGTGCTCCACAATCTGTGTGAGAGCAAGGGGGAGACCTTTATGGCGGGGTGGGAGGTTGAGGCAAATAGCCTGGCTTCTGATTACGCCCAGCCAGACAGCCGGGCGATTAGAAGATCCCAGCGGGATGCGCTGTGCATCAGGGAGGCTTTGAAAGCCAGGTTCCTGACTGAGCAGGGTCTCCAGTGACTGTTTAGTTTGTGGACACAGATGCTGAACCTGCCCCCGTTTCTTTACTCAGTTACTGTTCACTATCCTTCCAAGTTACATACCCCCTTCACCACCTTCCCAACAAATAAAATCTGTTCCGTTTTGTTAATGAACAAGGTTCTCTTTCTTACTGTTTTCGCGGGAATGTTTTAAACCGGGGACGCAGACTGTGGCGGGGGGCGGGTTTAGTGTTTTGATGCAAATGATGCTTCTAAACTCCTGGAATGACAGGCTCCGCAGTGCTGGATTGGTTGTTTCAACGGAGCCTGCCAGCAGTCCTGGGCGGGACTGCGTGTATGTGTCGGCCAAGTGACTTTCTGGCAGGGGGCGGAGGGTTACAGACCCCCTGCTGCGTGGCTCTGTGATCCAGGATAAGGACCGCGGCATAAGATCTCTAACTGCCCTCCCCCGCCACAAAGTCACAGATCAACCCCCCCGCACCCCAGAACATGAAAACCGCCTCCCAGACTGACCAGGGTAACTGGTGACTGCACTGTGTATGCGTCCTGATGCTGGACCTGCACCCGCCTCTGTAGCCTGCTAAAGGTGACTGTCCTGTCCAAGTAACAAACCCCTTCCCCCCCTTCAGACAGAATCCCCTCTAAAAGACACTCTCGGAAACAGTACTTAACAGAAACAGATGTTTTATTATGAACCGCACCTGAAAAGGGGGGGAGGAAACTTGGACGGGGGCTTGTGTGAGATGGGTAGGAAAGGACTTTTCAAACTTTGTGGAACGAGAGCCTTACATTGCTGCAGCAGTGTGCAGGGGCTGACTGAAAGTTTTAACGGCCCTTGCCGCCCCTCCTTCTTTGGACTTTTGGTGAGGGGGGTGTGGGACTTGGTGGCGGGGGAGGGCGGTTAGAGATAGACAGCAGCAGGGCTCTGTCCTCCTGCCTCCGGTCTTGCAGAACATTCACTAGGCGCCAGAGCATCTCCGTTTGCTCCCTCATTAGTCCAAGCAGGGTTTGAGTAGCCTGCTGGTCCTCCTGGCGCCACCTCTCCTCCCGTTCCATGACTGCTCTGTGCATTTGTGACAAGTTCTCCCTCCACTGTGTCGTCTGGGCTGCCTGCTCTCGTGAGCAGTCCATAAGTTCATAAAACATGTCCTCACGCGTCTTCTTCTTCCTTCTCCTAATCTGCGCTAGCCTCTGGGAGTGTGATGCCAGGCTGGGTTGGGAGACAGTCGCAGATGTGTCTGTGGGAATGGGAAAAAGGGAGTGAATTCCTGAGACAGATAAATGAAGTTGCTAACAAAGAACATAGTCTTTCTCTGTGAACAACACCATGCACTGCACCTTTCACATGCGCACACAGGACAAGGTCGAATTTTCGGCCCTCGCCTTCAGTGCCTGGGGTCTTGCAGTTGCGATCAGAGAAGCATTGCAGGACACCTCTACTTTTGTTGCAGGAAAACATGGTAAGCCGTAGACTTGTGGCAGCTTAAAAATGTAATAGTAGCACTGGGCTCCTTTCGCACTGAAAGCAAGGCCACTCTCTGCTGGCAGCAATCAGGGAAGCATGAGCTCTGCCCCTGTCCCACCACCTCGCGGCTGTCCCCGGGAAAGATCCCTGTATGCTGCCCCTCTGCCGCCTCCACCGCGTGGCTGTAAAGCAGTCCCAATACTAACATTCCCCTCCCTAATTTAAAGCAGGGCGTCATGTGCGATATAACTCTGATGAGGATCTCGGAGAGCGAGAGGGGACGGATGCTTCGGGAGAGCATGCAGAGGCCAGGGCCGTATGCCGCCATGCTGTGCCGTGCCATGATCCCGGACTACTTAATAGACTCATGGCGTGGGAACGTGTGTTACCACGGTGGACCGAACAAGATCGCCCTGCCACGGAACCTGATGCGCGTGCTTGAGCGGTACCTCCAGGAGAGCTATGCAGAGCTATCCCAGGAGGACTCTCTGTCAATTCCCGGGCATATTGACCGTCTTTTCGTTTAACTGCAGTAGAAGGGACTACAGAGTGGAGCGTCCTGTGGTGGCCTAATCATGAAAATCCGGACATTATTTGATTTTTTATACATAGTTGGGACTAAATAGTTGAATAAGCCAAAGAAATCATGAACACCCAATTGCTGATAGAGTTAATATTCCTGTTTTGTTATAAATAAAAGTTTCTATGTTTACATGAGTGAATGAAAAGCCCATTCTTAACAATATAAATATTCCAGTTATGTTAAAATTAAATGTTTAGATGTTTAAAGCACTCACTGCTTGATCCTTCCCCTGATTCGGTGTCCGGGGTAACGGCTGTGGACGGTTGGTAGGGGATCTCGGTAAGGGTGATGAAGAGCTCCTGGCTGTCGGGGAAATCAGCGGTGCAAGCGCTGTCGACTGCCTCGTCCTCCTCATCTCCTTCCTCATCTTCCCCGTCCGCTAACATTTCTGACGAGGAACCGGCCGTGGACAGTATCCCATCCTCTGAGTCCACGGTCACTGGTGGGGTAGTGGTGGCGACCGCACCTAGGATGGAATGCAGTGCCTTGTAGAAACGTGATGTGTGGGGCTGGGATCCGGAGCGTCGGTTTGCCTCTTTGGTTTTTTGATAGCCTTGTCTCAGCTCCTTGATTTTCACGCGGCACTGCATTGCATCCCGGCTGTATCCTCTCTCTGCCATGGCTTTAGAGATCTTCTCGTAGATCTTTGCATTCCTTCTTTTGGAGCGCAGCTCTGAAAGCACGGACTCATCGCCCCACACAGCGATGAGATCCAAGACTTCCCGATCAGTCCATTCTGGGGCCCTCTTTCTATTAGATTGCACGGCCATCTCTGCTGGAGAGCTCTGCATCGTTGCCAGTGCTGCTGAGCTCTCCACGCTGTCCAAACAGAAAATGAGATTCAAACTGCCCAGACAGGAAAAGGAATTCAAATTTTCCCGGGGCTTTTCCTGTGTGGCTGGTCAGAGCATCCGAGCTCGAACTGCTGTCCAGAGCGTCAACAGAGTGGTGCACTGTGGGATAGCTCCCGGAGCTATTACCGTCGATTTCCATCCACACCTAGCCTAATTCGATATTGCCATTTCGAATTTAGCGCTACTCCTCTCGTTTTCGAGGAGTACAGAAGTCGAATTTAAGAGAGCTCTATGTCGAACTAAATAGCTTCGTGGTGTGGACGGGTGCAGGGTTAATTCGATGTAACGGCGCTAAATTCGACATAAACTCCTAGTGTAGACCAGGCCTCAGGCACAGAGGTGAAGTGATTTGTCCAATATCCTAGAGGAAGTCTGTGGCAGAGCCAGGATTAGAATTCTTATCTCTTGACTCCCAGTCCTGATTTTTTTAAAATATCACCTTAATTGCAAAATAGATGCCTGCAAAACCTTATGCCCTAAGCCAAACTCCTTCAATGAGTTCTCAACTTTCTCTTTTCATTGGGGGTCCTTCAGTACTCTATTCTTGGGCCTCTTCTCTTCACCCTATGTCTGGGTGAACTCAGTCACTAAAATCACATTTGTTACATTTATGCATTTTTAGGTTGATGACTCACAAAACTGCCTCCTCTACTATGGACATATTTACCTCCATCCACACTAAAATCTCAGTCTGCCTTTCTGATTCTAGCTCCAGCTTTGACCTGGACCCCTCTTTCAACTCACACATCCAGATCACGTCTAAATCTTGCCACGTCTTCCTGCACAACATCTACAAGATCTGGCTACGTTGCCCAAACTGCTAAAACTCTTGTCCAAGCTCTGATCATCTCGAACCGGGCTACTGTAATCTCCTCCCCTCTGCCATCATTGCCTGCACCTCTTTCAAGACCATTCAAATTGCTGCTATTAAAATCAACTTTCTGGCTCATTGCACTGACTGTCACCCTCCAAGTTCTTCCACTAATTCTTCATCTTCCACTGAATCAAACACAAGCTTCCTGTTGTTACTTTCAACACCTTTCATAACCTAGCTTTGCACTACTCATCCAGCCTTTTATCCACTCCCACCTTTAGATGCCAACCTCAAACACCTGCTTCTCCAACAAGCCCTTTCGCACTTACTCCCATATCACCCTTTACAAATGCGAAAAGCTCCCAGTCATAATCCTTAAAGCCACCAGTTTAACCTCCTTCAGGTCTCTCTTCAAGTGTCAGCTCTTCCATAACTCATACAGAAAACTGCACCCTGACAATGGCTAGGCAGAGAAGAGTTGTGATTACTACTCCTGATTGGCGAACTGTGTACATCCTATTACTTTTTGTCACTCTGTCTCTCCTACTCTCCCCAACCCACCTGTTATATTTTCTCTTTTTTATCTGCTTGCACAGGGTCTAGCAAAATGGGGCCCCTACCTGCTTGGTCTTTATGTCCTACTGCAATATAATGGTAAAATAATAATATTTACATACAGGTAAGTGTCCATCTACCTATCTGTTTTGCATGTTGAAATGCCTATTTGTGTACACAAATGGAGGGTCTGCAATAGCTTGCAAAAGCTAATGGTGCAGTATAGATAGACAGTTTCAGAAATTTTGGCCCTTAGTGTGTTTATTTTTTTACCCATGGCATAGAATTTTAAATAGTGATTTCTTTCTGTTAAAGAAAAGCCAATTGTTTTATTACCACACTTTCTGTTGTGCTTCCAGGTACCTTCATTTTAATCTGCCTTGTTACACCGAGGCAGCTTTGAGAGACGTCAAAGTGTGCCAAGCCTCAGCACACCAAAGTGAATCCTCAAAAGCACCGTGGGAAACATTGTAAGAGAAGCATCTAAAAGCATTACTAATCGCAGGCAGGTGCTGGTTTTCAAATGTCTATAACTCATCCACTTTTTTTCTTTTTACAATGGAAAAGGTGACAAAACCCACAAAAGGACAGCACTCTTGGGTGATGCTGTAATTGAGCTGGTGTGGTTCCTTTGCTGGTAGTGCAATGAGCTGCCATGTGGAAATCTCGAGTTTGAGATCTGTCTTCCTAATCCGAGTTCCCATGGCTTTGGAGGCATGGCATTTTGGACTCCTGGAGGAGGGTCAGTGCATACTGCCTTCAGGCAAATTCAACCATCTACCTTTTCCTCTGTGGATGTGGAGAGCCTTCAATGAAATGAAACCTCTCAGTTCTGCCCCACAAGCAATTCAGGATGCTGGGAATCTGTAACAGGGGTCTGTAGCCTTCTGTGGTCAGTTGGCTCTAACTCCCCAGGGCACTCAGTGCAGACATGTACCGAAGCTCTCTGGAGCAGCCAGGGCAGGAAGCTTCACCCCTATACTGATCTCCTCTTTGTTCCCTTTGAACAGAGGGGAGCACTGGTGCTGCTGAGCCTATTCTAGCTCTAAAGAATACAATATTGACCCTGGGGCAGCTTTATTCCCACTCCACAACCTAGAGGAAGGGGTAAGGTTTTTCACCCCTGCTACTCCTGTCCCACTGAGTTCCAGTGGGACTCTGATGAGTTATTCAGAATGGGCACAGGATTTTGACCTATGTTCACCGTTTAGCAGCAACCTCAGATGGTCACAGTTGCAAGGAAGGCAAGATATTTAAAAAGGGAAAATAACATCCTGGCTAGAAGAGCAAAATTCATCCACCCTCTAGACTAGCTCCTTCAATTAAACATTTCATTGTAACAAGCATTAAAAAAGCCCACAAAGACAAGACTATGCATATCTCATATATTAGGCCCAACATGAACAAGATCAGTTTATATTGGCAAAAATTCAGATCTTCTGAAGGAAAAGTACATATTTAACCACAAAATGTTTAGGATTTGTAATGAAAATGTGTACAAAATAGTATCTCTACGACCCACAGCTGGTAGGAAGGTCCCACATGGATGCTTTGGGATATGGTATTGGTGACATAGCACTCTTCCCTCTGAGTCAGTACTGAACCAAGGCTCCTGCAAAATACTGGGGGGGAATATGCTGCTGGAGGTACCATTCTTTGTATGGTATATAAAACAAGTGAAGCTCACTTGTGGTTAATAAAGGTAGATCTGGTGGTAAATTTCCAAATTGATGAAAGTCAGAGAAATTTTTCACAAACACGTGTATTTAAAATATTTTCCTTTTCCCAATCATCTCTAAAGATATAGGGCCGGATTGTAACTCTGGTGGCCTACTTAAATTCTAGTTTGCTTAAGTACATTATACCTAACTAAAAGTATCTCTGTGGTTTTAAATGGATAAGGTATTCCTTTCACATCCTAAGCTGTTTTATAGTGTTTCTGTGTATTGTTGAACAGTTGCCAAGTTTTACCCCAGAGGTAGATGCATTGCAGTGCTGGGGAAGGATCCTGCATGTAAATTGTATATTCGTTCATAATGCACTTTTGGATCCTTAAAGATGTAAAAGTGCTATGTGTAAATTTATTAGAAAAGGCTATCACACATGAAGTGTGTATTTTAAGCTCTGTTCTGTGCCCGTGCCCAGTTTCAAAGAGGGCTGAGGACAACCTGTGCTTTAATGCTTTGTGGCTCCTGCTGCAAATACAGGCACAAACATAGATGTTACATTGTTTTAAAAAGAATATTTATTGAAAACTGATGGGAAATGATTAACTGTTTTTCCTTGAAATTCTTAGTTCTTTTTCCAATTTGATTAAACCTGGAGTGTTCTATCATTAAGCATTTAGGCGTGGTTAAGAACAGTGTGCAAAATGTCTTATGAATTCATAGTCTTGTAAATATTTTAAACAAGTAGAATAGATGTTAAATATTTGTACAATTATTTCCCAATCCAAGTCCCATCGAGTAGCAAAAGTAGCAGAGTAGCAAAATACGGACGCTGGACTTCAGAAAAGCAGACTTAGACTCCCTTAGGAACTGATGAGCACAGTGGTTCCCAAACTGGGGTTTTCAAAATATTACAGGGGGTTCTCGGGAAAAAATTCCCTAATGGCGGACAGAACTGTCCCTAGGGACTCCGGGCAGCACGGGGCCAACAGCCTGGAGCCCCTGGACTTCCAAGAGCTAAGCAGATCAAAGCAGATCAAAGCAAGCATATCTATAACACTGAGGAGATTTAAACTTCAAGACTCCTTATAAGAAATGGAAAGGGAGGTGGATATTTTTTGCTGTTTTTAAAATTAAATAGGCAGCTAGTATTGTTTTTAAAATTATTATGAAGAACAAGTTTAAGCTTTCTTGTAATGTCCGTTGTTTGCCTGGATGGCTCGAGACCTGAATGCTTGTGTACAAGGAACTCTTTGAGTTGGCTTCTTAAATACCTTCATGCTGTTTCACATCTGATACTCCTGGATGAAACATAGGAGCCTTGTCTTATAACAGGCTTATTCAAAGAGGTACAAGCTACAAAAGTGAGATCTTGGAAAAGTGCTATGGTTTTCATAATGTAATAAAAATACTGAGGGCACAGGAACAAACCATCCCGAAGTGCAGAAAGAATAGCAAATATGGCAGGTGACCAGCTTGGCTTAACAATGAAATCTTCAGTGAGTTTAAACTCAAAAAGGAAGCTTACAAGAAGTGAAAATTTGGACGGATGACTAGGGAGGAGTATACAAATATTGCTAGAGCAGTAAGGCTTCTTTAAAATACAGCCAGCTCTCCTGGACTCCTTGCCCCCTTATATTAGCCTCCCAGGGGATCCTGCCCATCCAGTGGTTCCCAAACTTTAACAACCTGTGAACGCCTTTCACTAAAATGTCAAGTCTCGCGAACCCCCAACTAAAAATGAATATTTCCAGGGATTTTCTCCTTTACCTGAGCATAAATTATAAAAGCATTGATCTTGGAAATATAAAATTTGTTTTTATGACATGCTTATTACATAATAATTAATAATAAATAGTGTGTATCATTACAGTATTTTTATTACTTCACAGACAAGGGCAGTTCCCAGCCTGCTGGACTGGGCAACACAGCATGGGTAGTAGGTGAGCAGCCTTCAGTGGGGAAAGAACAGGTTAAGGCAGTGGTTCTCAAACTTTTGTACTTTTAAGAACTTTGCTCAATCACTTGCAGCATAACATTAATTATCTTTTAAGAACTTGCTATGTGAACCCTTTCACATAGCAAGCCTCTGACTGCGACCCCCCTTATAAATTAAAAACACTTTTTTATATATTTAACACCATTATAAATGCTGGGGGCAAAGCGGGGTTTAGGGTGGAGGCTGACAGCTCGTGACCCCCCATGTAATAACCTCACAACCCCCTGAGGGGTCTCGACCCCCAGTTTGAGAACCCCTGGGTTAAGGACTATTTAGAAAAGCTGGACATGCACAAGTCCATGGGTCCAGATCTAATGCATCCAAGGGTGCTGAGGGAGATGGCTGATGTGATTGCAGAGCCATTGGCCATTATCTTTGAAAATTCGTGGCGATCGGGGGAGGTCCCGGACGATTGTAAAAAGGCAAATATAGTGCCCATATTTTAAAAAGGGAAAAAAGAGAACCCGGGGAATACAGACCAGTCAGCCTCACTTCAGTCCCCAGCAAAATCATGGAGCAGGTCCTCAAGGAATCCATTTTGAAGCACTTGGAGGAGAGGAAGGTGATCAGGAACAGTCAACATGGATTCACCAAGGGCAAGTCATGCCTGACCAACCTGATTGCCATCTATGATGAGATATGATGGCTCTGTGGATTTGGGGAAAGCAGTGGATGTGATATATCTTGACTTCAGCAAAGCTTTTGATACGGTCTCCCACAGTATTCTTGCCAGCAAGTTAAAGAAGAATGTATTGGATGAATGGACTATAAGGTGGATAGAAAGCTGGCTAGATTGTCGGGCTCAACGGGTAGTGATCAATGGCTCGATGTCTAGTTGGCAGCCGGTATTAAGCGGAGTGCCCCAGGGATCAGTCCTGGGGCCGGTTTTGTTCAACATCTTTATTAATGATCGGGATGATGGGATTAATTTCACCCTCAGCAAGTTCGTGGATGACACTAATCTGGGGGGAGAGGTAGATAAGCTGGAGGATAGGGATAGGGTCCAGAGTGGCCTAGACAAATTGGAGGATTGGGCCAAAAGAAATCTGATGAGGTTGAACAAGAACAAGTGCAGAGTCCTGCACTTAGGATGGAAGAACCCCATGCACCGCTACAGGCTGGGGACCGACTGGCTAAGCAGCAGTTCTGCAGAAATGGACCTGGGGATTACAGTGGATGACAGAACAAGAAGCAATGGTCCCAAGTTGCAGTGGGGGAGGTCTAGGTTGGATATTAGGAAAAACATTTTCACTAGGAGGGTTGTGAAGCACTGGAATGGGTTACCTAGAGAGGTGGTGGAATCTCCATCCTTAGAAGTTTTTAAGGCCTGGCTTGACAAAACCTTGGCTGGGATGATTTAGTTGGTGTTGGTCCTGCTTTCAGCAGGGGATTGGACTAGATGACAGGTCTCTTCCAACCCTAATATTCTATGATTCTATGAATACAAGGGAAAGACTCCTATTGATTTCAGTGGGAGCTGGATTCAGGTTCTTAGTCCTTTGTCCTTGCTATAGGGCCAATTCTACAGGATGCTGAGAACCCATTGGGAGGTGCTGGGTGACTTCAACTCCCAATTCCAGCCCAAGCTTGATGACCAATCTCTTTCACCTGGGAAGAGATCCATCCAGTAAGATGGTGGTCACAGCATGACGGAGGATGGCATAAGATATGTAAATCATCATGAGAGCTCCAAAAGGGGCATGGGGACTATCCCATGAGGCAAAAAAGTACAATTCCAAACCGATACAATAAAAATAATACTCATAACATCTTCAAATTGCTTTATAAACACTAACATCCCCAGGTGGCAGGTAAATAAATATTTTTATTATATCAATTTTAAAGCTGGTCGGAGGCAGACAGGTTAAAGCACACATTTTCACAAGCAGGATCTAATTTTTGGGTGCCTCTATTTTTGGGTGCCAAACTTGAGATGCCTTGGCCTTATAGGCTGAGCACCTACAACTCCCGATGAACTCAGTGAGAGCTGTGGGTGCACAACACCTCTGAAAAATGAAAGACAAAGTGTCTGAAATTGGGGGCCCCAAAAATGAGGCCCCCAAAATAAGAAGCCAATTTTGAAAATGTGTTGGTATGTGATGCAACCCATGACTACAGAAGGAATCTGCATCAAAGAGGAGAATAGAGTGCAGACACTTCTGTTTCAGACCACTTGACTATACCACTCATTTTCATATTAATGATACATTCCTGTGGTTTATTGTACAGATTATGAATTACTGAGAGGCACCTATGGCATAGTATATTTATACACTGATTTCCTAGGGTTTTTCTTATGATAAATTATTGTAAAAAGCAACTGAGTGGAAAATTCAGCTGAAAATTTCCAGCTGATTTTTCTTACTTCCAGCTGGCAACTGGTGTTTAGAACAGAGCAACAGGTCTATTGGGTTGCCTGGTCCTCCTCCTGAATCCCAGAGAGATCACACGAAGGATTCTAACAGTCTTTTTGAATATACTACTAGGGAAGTTAAAAATTGCTTGACATTTAAAAAGATTTAAAAATCTGAATAGCCACCTGAGATTCTGTATATACAAGAGAAATAGATGCAAGAGTGCTCCACCTTTACATTTACTGTAATTATTATTGTTGTGCCCTATTATGAATGCAGAAATCCTTCTTGCATGACTTATTTTTACCTCCCACGTGATAAAAATATCTTTATTCTTCTGGAACAAGAGTCCTATTGCTTTCTAACATAAACTATGCAGAGAACTAAATGTATTTGATATGTTTCAATTTTGAAGAGATAAAATCTACCAATGCCATTTTCACTGGATGTAAGACAAAGCTGGCACAGAGCCAGGATGTGCCCAGTTACCACAACTATCCTACCCCTGTGAATAATGATTTTTGAAGAGGCTGCATCCAGCTTTTATTCCTACAGCTAACAGACTAGTTATCATAAATAAGAGATGACAGCAATGGAGTTAAGAGTGTTCTATTCCCTCCAAATCTAATATCCATGTCAAATGTGTCTGGAGTACAGAGCTACAATAAAATCAGCTTGGAGTCATCATAATTTTTCCTTATAGTTTAACTGCATATGACAGGTGATTTCTACAAGTATTTAAAAAATACTTCATCTGCCTCTCTGTTCATTTAAGGGTGCTAAAAATAAACTTTTTAAAATTCCTAGACCAGATTAAGATATTGTTTATAATTTATTAATAAAAAAGCCATGAAGACAGTCTTATCACACACACAAAATTATAAATCTCTAATTAAAGGAGATAATGCACCTGCAGTGATGCTTTTTTTTAATATTTACATTTATTGCTGCTACAGCTCTGTCATGCAGGTCTGTGCATCCTAGTAGATTCAAAATGGTTCCCTATTATTATATAAGCAAGAAATCAGTGAAGAGGGAAGGTACAACATTAAAGGTTGCAAAGGGGAATGTAATAAAAAATGACAAATATCAGTGTACTAGTGATGAAGGCATGCTCTTTGCTTCCTGGACCAGGGAGCAACTATGAAAATGTAATATGTAAATAAGTATATACTCATTGGAATTCTACCACCAATTTCAAAGATGAGTAGGACAGACATTTTTCAGAATCAGATCAATAACTACCAAACTGTTAGATGGAAAACTTGTTAGGATGCCGGTTACTGGAATCTTCATGTAAACACAACATTACTATTCAAGTAGGTGATTAGTCCAAGCCAGTATATACAATTCCTATCAACTTTAATTCTTAGATAGCAAGAATTGAAATTGCTGAAGCTTGGATATTGAGCATTAAAGAGCAACACATTAGATATCATGGGCAGCCAGTTCCATTTAAACAAAGGGAGGAGGGGCTTTAGCCCAAAATAAGTAGCAGCGCTGCATGAACCAGAGCTCCCCTTTTGTGAAAATTGTATGAAGTGAAAAATTGACATACTGGCTGGGGTGTCATGGGGAAGCATGTTGATGGGGGATAAAGGAGGTTAGTGGTGAAGTGGGAAGAAAAAGGTCTGCTTCTTTTTTTCTCCTCAGAATGAAAAAAAAAAACTGGGACACGTCTCACTAAAGGGCAGTGTGGGAGGAAACAGTATTTATTGCTCTGTGACCCCTTTACTGTTCTCTTCTAGTCTCTGCCTTGTCAATCTAGCTTTCACCCTATCATCTCTCTATCTCCCTACCATGTATGCTACCAGTTCACCAATACATCAGTCACCAACTGACTCAGTTTCCCCCTTTATTCAATCCTGCCAGTCCAACCCTTTCTTAGCTCAGAACCTTTTCAAGTCCCCTCAGTTCCTGATTCAACCCAATCTTCCCTCTCCAGAAATACCCTTCCATCTAAACCTTTTGCTGAAGTAACAGTATTTATATCCCTGACAAAATGTCTTAAACGTGTGTTGTGTTGATAATTGGGCCTAAAAATGTATTCTAATTGTGAGCTCAAATGTAAAAAGTATGTGAAAGTCATAAGATGTTTGTAAGCAGGTTCCCCCTTCAGCCCTGGGAGGTAAGCCATCATGGTGATTTAACAGCACCCACTAGGGTGACCAGATGTCCCGATTTTATCGGCAGTCCCGATATTGGGGCTTTGTCTTAGGTAAGTGCCTATTCTCCCCCCCCCCCCCCAATTTTTCAAACTTGCTGTCTGGTCACCCTAGCACACACTCTAGCAGGGTACATTAACCAAGAATCTTTATTATTATTTCTTGCCTTATGCTCCTGGTACAACAGAAGGGAGCAGCAGATAGAGGGGACCTCCTTCCTGCTCCTTGGACCAGCCTTTTACACAGCTTGCTTTTTCCTCTGAGCTATCCAGCTAGTGAGCTAATTAGCTCATTGGACTCCCTACAAATGCAAGCAGTTCCCACTCAGCTTCTTAACCCAATGAGACTACCACATTCCCTCCTATTCTAACTATGCCCAGTACTCTTTGTGGTCTCAGCAACCAGGGAACTGGGTCCCAAAACTGTGTCCCTGTAAACAGCACTCTGTCACAATGTTGCAATAACCTATAATAACCAATGTTGGTGAAAAATAAGCCAAGTTATTCTCAATAATTAAAAAGGTGCAAGAAAATGAGCAAAGAGACTGAATTAATTTAAACAAAAAAGGATCTACTGATATAATTCCAGGACTATGCTTGGTAACAACAGAAAATGTGAAACCAGAAATTAATGAACCTAAATTGGTGTGTCAGCTATTAGGCCTAATTGGTGGACAACATAATGAGGGGATGGGTGATTCCACCCATCATTTCCATTTTCCTTAAAGAAAGAGACGCAGAGGCAGAGGAGACAGAAGAACAGATGTAGGCTACTGAAGCAAGCTGCACCATCCTGGATACCACCCTCACCATCTCTTGGGACCCTAGGCCTTTGTCAGCCTAATGCTGAAGGATGTCCTGACCAAATTGGGCCAGAGAGAGGGTGAGGAACCCCAGTGGGCCAGTCTGTATTCCACCCTGGTCCCACCAATCACAGAATCCATTTAGTTGCTATCAATGTGTCTGTAAATTTCTTTTCTAAATTCTGATCTAATTTTTGAGGTTGCAAAGCCAGCTAATTAACTAGACTAGTAGGGACTAATTCATTAGATAATAGATTAGATGATAAATTATATATGACCTGTTTCACAGCAATTTGTACATGGGTCTCAGGCTATATATACAGCACTTAGTTTCAGAGGAAAACATTATGTGCAGTCCAGGTATGTAGCAAAATTGGTAAAAATATGAAATCAATAACAGTATTGCTTTAGTTAAATATCTAAGAATGCTATATTTGATAAGCTGCACTTTGCTTACATCTTACAATATCCCTGTTTATCAAGGGATCATCTGGTAAATAAATTAGGTTAGGAATACAGCATCTCACGTTTGTCATCTCATTTCTTTTCCAATGAGGATATAACCCACTTTTGGAGTCCAATTTTTTTTCCAGACAGCTGTGAAGTCAGGAGATGTAAATATACAGATGTGCACAAAATTCAAATTAAGTCATAAATAAATGCTTTTGTTCATTGGAAGTGTTATAATATGTTTATAATCACAGGGCATTAAGAAACCCCCTTATTGATTTATGGTTAGGGATTTTGGAATGGAAAGTCATTTTAAAGATAAACCTCATTCTAAGGGAGAGCTTTGGGTTTTTCTCAACCAGCTAGGTGTTAAAATATAACTTGACCTTTCTGTACTAAAATGTCTTTGTTAAAACATTTTAAATATCCACCTTATATCCTAGCCTAAGCAAGCCCTGCACATGGTATCCTAAGCCATTTTGCTACCTACCTTAGGTGGATTTAATCCTCTGACAGACAGGTATTGACACAAAGAAAATTCTTCAATATTTTAGAATATACTGTCTATATAATTTATGATAATTAATTCATATTTGATAAGCACAGCACTTTAGACATTCCAACTGCTATAAGAAGGGTATTTGTTACTGTCTTCGCAGGAATCAGTTGTTATGAGGACTTCATGTTTCAAGTGGCTGTTTATACAAACTAGTAATTAGATCTGATTAAATCTAGGATTACATTAATTTTTCAGTGCCTGCATTGACCTGCCATTAAATTTACAGTATAGAGATTATGGACTGACTCCAAATATTCCCCTGGTGCAAACTGCACACAGCTATCAAAATAACCCATTTTGTATGGATAACAAATCCATGTGTGTGTTAGCTAAAACAAAGAAAGGCACACATTTAACCCATGTAACCCTGCTGAAATTTGACTTTGAGTTCTTGCTAAATAAATTGACAGAAAACCTTTCATGAGAAAACGGAAGAAAGGAAATATGTTTGTGAACTGTTGGTAGCAGTGCCAAATACCTAGATGGACTTTGGATAGTTTAATAATCATCTGCACGAAATCATGACATGAAAGAAAACTGTACAGTGTGCAAATCAGTGCTACTAAACTAGTTGAGCTACTTGGCTGCCTAACATACCTTTTATAATTTCATGTGAATAGGAGTAAGAATTTCAACTTTTGTCCATGTTAAGCAAAGAATTTAACAACTGTATGATTATTTTGAAGTCTCCTTTAAAATAATCCAGGTTTAATATCTTATTGCTCAACCATTTCTCATGAACTCATATGGAACTCATGACCCCAAATTCACCTCAACTATGAAGGAATCAATAGGGCTGTAGTACTGATTTACAGTTTGCTCAATCACTTGCAGCATAACATTAATTATCTTGATCCCACTCTTACATACTTTAGTCTGAAAACCCCTGTCATATAAAGTAGACTAATCTGGTTTGTTTAAAATAAAGAAGATTCTGAGCCAGATTCTCAACTGGTGTAAATCAACATAGCTCAGTTGAAGTCAATGGAGCCACATGGATTTATATCAGCTAAGGATTTGACCAATGATCTACAGTGTTGTTTCTTGGCTCAAGAAACCAAACCAGACTCAAAATTTCATTGACGTCATTGTAAATCTCTTTAATGACCAAAGAAGTCAATTAAAACATTTGTATTGACAGCTTTCTTTTGGAAAGGTCATATACTTTTACTAATGTAACCTTGATACCTCATCTTAAGCTATCAATGCTGAAACATTTCTAAAACATATCACCTTCTGAATGATTCATAGACCAGAACTGAAAATCTAGACAACACAATGACAGAGTTCTTCCTTTTCAGATAATAATGTTCAGAAAAAAGGAGAGTGTTGCATTATGAACCTGATCTAATGACCATTCCAGTCAATAGAAAGAAACCCATTAACTTCAGTGAGCATCAAGTTGGGTCCTAAATGGGTAGACAAAAATAGCATTACACTAGTAATACAATAGGAGTGACCGTTTGCAATTCTATACACAAATATCTTGTGAACACCCTTAGATGTTAACTACATAACTTTTTTTAAATTTTTTTTTTAGAAAAGACCATTGTAATTGTCAGGAGTGAGCTCTTTCGCCTGAGCCTGAGGACTAGGGCAGCCTAGCCTCCAGGCACATTAATGAGCTCAGCTGGGCTGTGGTAGGACCATCTGATTGACTGGCCTTCCTGACTGGCTGAAGGGAGACAGCAGGCCTGCTTTTAAGCTCAGCAGCAGCTCACTAGTTACTCCCTGTTTGTGGTGATAGTATCTGCCTTGTTCCTCATCTGTGCTAACTCTTCTTGCACTTGAGTACTGTCATTGACCCTTGACTCTGGTTCTTGGCTCCTGTTCCAACCACTAGGAACACACCTCAGTTGTGACAGTAATTACAAGTTTGTGCCTTTTTTTGGCAACTTTACATAGAAGGTCAAAAAGTAGTTACCATGTACTTTACACTGTGATATAGAAGATGGGGAAACCTTTTGGACCTTGCAAGTAATATATATCTTGTAATTTAAAAACTTTTAAATAATCCACCTCCTGTTGAGGATTCTTTTATTAAAGCATGACAACTGTTAACCCCTTATACCTAGAATTGTGTAGCCTAGTAGATAGAGCACTGTGCTGGGACTCAGAACACCAATATTCCTGGCTCTGTCATTGGCCTGCTGGGTGATCTTGGGAAAGTCATTTTATGTCTGTTTCTTTATCTGTAACAGGGAGATGATGACTATGTAACAGGGGGGCTTGCCCCTAGGCTGGAATGCCTGGACTTAAGTCAGCCCTGATTACAAGAGGAGCCCCACCTGACAGGAATCAAGTGATTCCAATATAAAAGGCAGCAAGGCCAGGGGGCAGGCTGGGCAAGTTTGAGAGACTGTGGAGCTGGGATTGATGGGGGGAAGCAGATACAAGGAGCAAGTGAGTGAAAATAAAGAGCAGCTAAAGGAAGCAGAGCTAGAAGGGAATTGCAGATAAAGCTGTAGCAAGAGAAAGTCTCCTGCAGGGTCCCTGTGGAAGGGACAGTACCTCAGGGAGGAGGGGCTGTGTCCAGTTTAAGGCTGTATGGAAGATGCATTTTGTGGGTGTCTTTTGGGAACTGTATTAATCTAATAAAATACCCAGACCCTGAGAAGGGCTGCAATTGAGCAAAGCTGTGGAGTTTTATTTAAGGAAGAGGAGGAAAAACAGGAGCAGGGCACTGTTGAGGCACCCTTGGCCACAAAGGGGTGGTTTAGGTGGCTGCAACTGTATTATAGATACTGCCCTTCTTTGTAATGTGCTCTGAGATCTGCTAATAAAAAGCACTGTATAAAAGTATATTAATTTATACCCTTTCTGCTTCCTCCCCCCCCATATTCTATATCTGTAGTTATAGAAGGGTATGTTGTAATAATCGGGCCTACAAATGTACCCTAATTGTGAGCTCAGCTGTAAAAAGCGAGTGTATAAGTTCAAAAGATGTCATAGTAAACTGTAACAACAAATGTTGATTGGGAAAAGGTGCAAAAGGAAGACAAACTAAATTAGTCCAAGCAAAAAGGTCTACTTGTATATTGATTTTCACTTCTCATTTCCTGAGAAAAGTGGAAATCAATAAATCAAAATTGGTATCAGGAATTAGGTCTAATCAGTGGACAAAATAATAAGGGGATGGGCTGGGCTAAACTAACCATTTCCTTTTGCGGTCCTTAAAAATAGATTTTGGGAGACAAATTGGCTCTTGAAATGAACTTCACCTTCGTGGCTGCCACCCTTGCTGTTTCCTGGGACACCAGACCTCCTTCATCTCCATCCTGACCAGACTGGGCCAGAGAGGGAGCCAGATGAAATTGCCACCTCCAACAGCTCTAGCTGAATCCCAAACACCACCTGGGATGTGAGACTTCATCTCCCCGCAATCCTTCTGTTCCTTCCCTACCTTACTACTGCTTTCTTACTTTTTCTGTCTATTAAAACTCTGGCTTAGCCAGTCAATAGTGCATATTTTGTAATGCTGCTGGGAGCTTGTGACTAGAGAGGTAAGTAAAAGCAATGTCATAAAGAGCCCAGTGCTAGTACAAGTTTGCCAGGCTTGGAGTGGCTGATAAGACCATGTGCTAGACCTGTGTTTTTCCTGCAGTGAGGTTGCACTAGAGACAGAAGTTGCACTTTTTTTTTATTGCTGCTATTCTTTTCTCTCCCCTTTTGTGTTAACTGGGCACTTTATAGATATTTTAAAAAATTTAATAGTATGGTTATAAGGAATTGGGGCCGGGGCAGAAAGGAGGTGAACTCAGGCCCAAGTTTCTCTTTACCAATGAGGTGGATATCCCTACCACAATTTTTAGGACATCTAAAAGTGAGGGCCCAATTCTCCTTTTCCTGAAAAGGTCTTAAAGCAGACAGAAACAGCCTCTGAGGAAGAGCCCCAGCACAAGGGGATTTATGAGCCGTCCAAGAGTATATTACAAGTCCCCAGGCTACTTTAATTTACATTGTGGGGTGAACAGACCCCTAGAAAGGCTCAGAAAAATGGAAGCACAAAGACACCATTCTTGCACTCAATGCAAGAACACAGTAAATGAAAATTGGGACTTGAATCTCCAGTATATTGGAGAACTATACATGAAAAGCAACTGCATTTTATTCTCTTTCCACTTTTTCTAACAAGTTTCTTAAAGATCACTGACAGTTCAGTTCACTAATAAAACTCTTGTAAATTATGTATTAACACAGAGATTCTAGTGTCACAGCTAGGGCCCTATGAAATTCACGACCATGAAAAATGTGTCACGGATCATGAAATCTGGTCTTTTGTGTGCTTTTACCCTATACTATACAGATTTCATGGGGGAGACCAGCGTTTCTCAAATTGGGGGTCCTGACCCAAAAGGAAGTTGTAGGGGGGTCACAAGGTTATTTTAGGGGGTAGCAGTATTGCCACCCTTACTTCTGCACAGACTTCAGAGCTCAGCAGCCAGAGAGTGGCGGCTGTTGACTGGGCACCCAGCTCTGAAGGCAGCACCCCGCCAGCAGCAGCACAGAAGTAAGGGTGGCAATACCATACCATGCCATCCTTACGTCTGCGCTGCTCTTGGCCAGCAGCTGCCACTCTCCAGCTGCTCAGCTCTGAAGGCAGCGTTGCCACCAGCAGCAGTGCAGAAGTAAGGGTAGCAGTACTGCAACCCTCTCTACAATAACCTTGTGACCACCCCACAACTCCTTTTTGGGTCAGGACCCCTACAATTATGACAGTTCAGATTTAAATTGCTGAAATCATGAAATTTATTATTTTTAAAATCCTATGACCATGAAATTGACCAAAATGGACAGTGAATTGGTAGGGCCCTAGTCATAGAGTAAGGAGACATCTGCATACCATGGAGATAGCTTCTGTCTCAGGCACAACCCTGATTAAATACAACCAGGATAGTGAGAAAGGAATCTTATCCTTAGGTATTTTGAATTTATTCAAATACTATATTCATATAAAAATAAACAACCAATTTTCAACTGGTCCCCCGTCCCCTCCCAGCCTTGTTCATGCTGTGAAATTTGCCATAAGTGACCTACAGTGTCTTAGTAGCAAGTCAAAGGGGTGGAATCCTACCAGGTATCACTGTCTAGTTTAGTAAACTTCCCTTGTTGCTGCTTCCAACCTGAATACCAGCTCCCTTAAGTATAAACTTTTCAACAGGCCCATTGCTCAGTACAGCTGGAGCATTTGAAGGAGCGTATCCTACAGCTCGGGTCTCTTTTTTTGAGGAAAATGTTTATTTCTCTGCTGGTCCGAACTCTGCAAAAAAATATTCTCAACCATCTTTCTCCTGTTTCAGTTTTTCCCTTCCCTAAATGATCAGTTTGCTCTTCCTGAGCATTAGCAGGTCATGCAGTGAGGACAGACCCTTATTTTTAGTTCTTTGTTTCAAGTAACAGTGCAGATTTTACAGCACTTTGAAGAGTCAAGCTACAAACAGAAAGGGCTCCTCAACCTTAACTATAGCAGAGATGAATGAACTTGGGGATGATATAAGGACCATTGCCTCTATTATTAAAATAAAATAAAATCCCAAACTCCCCACTCCACTGAACACACTTCTCTTCCTGAGGAGAGAATGAGAGAACAAATATGTGTCATATGTTAGTCACATTGCTTAATGCACTACGGGAAGGTGCTTAGATACTACGGTGATAGGCATGGTACAAGAACCTAGGTAGAAAAGAACAGAGGAATAGAATAAACTAAAATGTAATTATAGAAGGAACTGCAGTGTTCCTTTAGGGATTGAGTTAGGTTACAGGAGTGCATAAGGTAAAAACATGATGCAACAACACCTCCAATGGAGAAGCAATTGAAAATGTTTATTGAAGTGAAGGAAGAAGAGATTGTGAATTAAGTAATGAACCTTGTAAAATGAGGGATAAAGTAGGGCACATGTGCAAAATTAGAATGTGAGAGATCAGTGAAAACTGAAATTGCAGGGGAATGTTAATGATTAGAGAGAGCTACTGAGCTGAACAGTTTCTGGGACTGGAAGGAAAAACGAGTGAATTTAGACTATGGTCTTTAACAATACCAGTCAGCCATAATTTACATATTTATGCCATAATTAGTCTAGCAATAGAATGTATGAAGTACATTAAGTAGTTGAAAATTAAATAGAATTAATGCTTACTATTTATAATATATATTTTTTCCCCTTAGACTCCTTGATGAGTTAAGGTAGAAGTGAGACATGGGGTAGTGGATGGGCTATTTACTACATGCAAATTTCATTTTAAAATGATAGATGGATATTAAAACTCGTGTAATTCTAATCCCATTACTAAATGGGGGATTTTGTGTTTAATTTGTAGAGCATGTGCATTAACAAGAATTAAATCAATGAAGTGGAAAGGTTTCAATGCCTAGGTTATGTGGTGACTTCAGTAGACACACACAGAAACCAATAATTGTAATGGGGCAGAGGTTGACTACTTATTGAAGAAAACATTGTGGCTGTTCTTAGTGATTGTAATAACATACATTTGGTTCAGTCTGAATTATATCTCAGTTTATTTAGAATTTGAAGTTTTGTTTTCATTTTCAGACACCTTTATTTATTTCACTTAGTCAACTAAAACAAATATGCTGCACTGAAACATTTAAAATATTACTCATGCTGTCATTTGCTTTACATTGTGTTAATTTAGGTCCCCTTCCTGCTCCTGTGTTCCTGTTAAAGTCTTAAGGCCATTAGATTGTTCCATCCTGGTAACCTTTCAGCCACAAAGATGAAAAATGTGCAGAAATTTAGCCATATGAATTTTCATTCCTAGAGTAAATGATTTTTATTACCAAAACACTTGCTTGGTATCTTGTTGTCTGGCCTCTGGTTTAAACCCATAAGGGGGCACTGCAATCCACAAAAACAGGACTCCCCTATACTAAATTAAGCTAAACAATCTGTCTTCATTTAAAGGGGGAGGAGGGCCCTGGCTCCCACTTCCCAAGTCCTTCTTAGCATAGTCTCAGATTCACCACCATGAGGCCAGCCAAGACTATTCCACTGTCGGTAAATCAGTAGGCATGGGAATCAGTGAGTGGCCTTGTGGAGGGCAGCTTCCCTGAAGCTTTCTCTGGGAGCTGTAGAGCTACAGTCTGTCTCCACCCCCCCACCCCCCCCCCCGAGCTGTCCAGCTGTCTGGAACTTCCTACTTTTAAACCCTTACTCCATCCTTGACGTGATGGGGGGGGGGGGGGGAGAAGGTGGGAGGGAATCAGCCTTGTCCACAGTAGCTCTTTAACCCCTTCGTCACAGGTGGGGGTTTATACACTCTGTCACGATGGAAGAAAGTAAAAAGGGGTCAATGTAAGAATGAGAGAAAGCGAGAGGTAGCAAAGTTGTGAATATTAGAGAAGACAATGGAAGAATATGAGTGGAGGGAACAAGGTTAGAAGTTGAGGGGGAAAACATGATGAAATACAGAAGTTGAACAGTGTTGAGGAAGAGGGAAACCTAAATGTGTGTAAAAACAATGAGGAGTCCTTGTGGTACCTTAGAGACTAACAAATTTAGTGTTAGTCTCTAAGGTGCCACAAGGACGACTTGTTGTTTTTGATGATACAGACTAAGATGGCTACCCTTATGAAACCTAAATGTGTGTGATGCTTCCCAGGGTTGTGAAGCATCTTCCTACCACCTCCCCGATTTGTCTGCATATGTCAGAGATCAGATTCCTAACTCCACCAACCACAGGCAACACAAGTATTCTCCTCTCCGCATATGAAGGCTCTGCCATCCCTTTGCAGGTTAGCAATAGATACAGTCCACCCCTGAGTGCTCCAGGCCTCCCCCTGGAGTGCCCAGCCACTGATCCACTGGACATTCACAGAATTCCCATACCTTATGCTCCCAAAAGAACAGTACACCCCAGCTTTTACTGTTACACCCTCGATCACTGCTCCACTTAAAGCAGAGCACTTAGATTTGTTTATAGCAAAAACAAGAATACGTTTATTGAACAAAGCTTAGACATTCTAGTGATAGCAAGTAGAAATATTGGAAACCAACAGAAATACTGAAAACCAAAATAGAAATATTTGCTTACCCAAAGTCCTTCTTACAGCATTTTCCCACCAACATTGCTGAGACCCTCCTTTCATGTGCCCAAGCCCACTGGCTGCTTGTCTCCCCAGATGAAAGAAGCCAGGGTGTGTCTCTGCACCCATACATGTATTACACCAGTCCTTTATTCTTCACTTTCCTCTCCCCCATTGTTCATCCCTTCCTGTTAATTTCTTCTCCTGAAATCTCGGCAATATGTTAATTAGCAATTGACTAAGTATGCAAATAGACTTCCATTGTAAGAGACACAATACACAGTGGCCAGCCAGTGCCTCCTGTCTGGTGGAACCTGCATGTAAATATCAGATACAGGGAGTCCCTGTGTCCTCTGCCAGTTGACACGAGAAGTCTTTGAGTCACAATGGGACTAAATCTAATTACATTTTTGGGCCAAACAACCTACTCACTTTGATTTCTAGAATAAATGCTATTGCAATCCTTATTTTTGATTCTGTATAGCCTCACAGATGGCTGGACCCAACTGATTTGGGGTAATTGCCCTTGAGATGGCATTCTTCCCCAGCAATTGCTCTAAGGGGATCAATTTTTAACTATAGCTAAGGTCCAGAGGAGGATGCTGTGGAGATGTGCTTATTCAGCATATCTCCACCTCTCCTAGGCACTGTGGCCATGTTCCCTCTGTAGCCATCAACTTTTCAGTTGGCTGCCTCCAGGCTCTATCGAAGACTGGGGCAAAGCAAGTGCCCATAGCCTGGTTTCTAGTGGCTTCCAATGACAGAAAACTGAGAATGACTAAAGTGCTGGATGTGAAGGTGACTTAGTGTGATGGAATGTGGCTTATTCAGGGGAGAAAGGCATAACAAGAAGCAATGGCTGGAAGATAAAGCCAGACAAATTGAAATTAGAAATATGGCACCATTTTTTTAACAGTGAGGGTGATTGGAACAAGCTACCAAGGGAAATAGTGTGTTCTCCATGTTTTGATTTCTTCAGATTAAGACTGGATGTCTTTCTGAAAGAGACGCTTTAGTCAAACACAAGTTATTAGGTTCAGTGCTATAATGAAGGTCAGACTAGATGATCTAAGGGTCCATAACTGGTCTTAAGTATCAGGGGGTTAGTCTGTATCCACAAAAACAAGGAGTCCAGTGGCACTTTAAAGACTAACAGATTTATTTGGGCATAAACTTTTGTGGTTTTTTTTTTTTTTTTTAAACTGACTCCTCGTTGTTCTTCTGGTCTTAAAATCTATTAAATCTAGCATACTATGGATGCTGTAAAAATAATCATTCTTTAGGATTATCACTTAAGTCTTGCTCTCCGTTATTTATTCTACATTTATGTTAGAGGTCCGTCATGCTTTTTTTCCCCCTTATCAACCAGAGCCATGCTGCATGCATGATACAACTATATATGTATGCAGTGTTTGTTGTAGCCTTGTTGGTCCCAGAATATTAGAGAGACAAGGTGGGTGAGGTAAAGTATTTTATTGGACCAACTATATGTGTGCAGATAGCTGCTCCTCATTATCATAGTGAAAAAATTCACTGAACCCACAACAACTTTGTTTGAGCTCTGACTTCAGTGGGGCACAATATAATACGTACTGCAGTTGCTTTTACATAGTCAATGTTTGTCAGCTGTTACCACAGATATCTTCTATTCTACGTTTAAAGGGAAAACTCTGATATTTCAGATACCACTGTGTGGCAACTGTTGCCTGGACAACACTGTTTTTTAATGGTGACTTGTCTACATGTACACTTTTAAAAAAAGCTTTTGGCTATTTTTTCTTGACCTTACGTGTTCAGATGGTATGGAGTGTATGTCAGAGATCTGCATGCACAACTATTTTACAGTCAATTTTAATTTTTGAGATGATTCTGCATTTTTGATCCAACTGTATAGTTACTTAAAATCAGCATTAAAAATGAACAAATTAACAAAAATTTCAAGCACATAAAACTTGCAGCAAATTAAAGGCTGGATCCAATAACTTAAATAGGAAGTGGAAGAACTTCTATGGTCTTTGGACTTATTTCTGCATTTTGGTATACAGATTGGGTCCCAGGAGTATCATCTATGCTATATGGAGCAAAAGGGTGAAAAATATTGAAAAATAGTGAACTGAGGCTATTTAATTTTGAGACTCAAGATATTTCAGTTTTGTTCCTGGCAAAAACAATTTTACACTATATCGTGTCTCTCAGCTTCTGTAGCACTGGCATTATTTGCATGTTTTTAAAATAGTTCCTCATAGCACTTCAGTGCCAAGTTAGTAAATACTAGGAATAAGTTAGTAGATATAAGATAAAACAAATAAATTGTTTTTCACCTCTTCTGTTTATATTTTGCACAGTTATTACATCCATATTTTATTAACAAATATAAATAAAGAAAAGGATATACATGGAATTTTACATATAGAAATTTAATTACTTTGAAATTTAAGTTACTTTTCTTAAGGAAGTCTTCAACAGTCTGGAGACTCTAAAACCACGTTTTGTTCCTTTACAGTAAGAGCTTGTCTACATGTGGACATTTACCAGCATAACTATATACGGGTATAAAGGTACTGCTCTCGTTATACTGGTATAGCACCCTACATGGACACTCTGAAGTTATGTCTACACTACTGGGATTATACCTATGTTGCCATAACTATGCCAGCATAAGCCAGAAACAGACTTCAAAGAGAAACAGCAGAACTAAAATTCATTTGCAAATTTAACACCATTAATTTGGGCTTGAATAGGGACTGGGAGTGACTGGCTCATTACAAAAGCAGCTTTGCCTCTCCTGGACTCCTTGTTATTTTTTTAGCATAAGCCAAGTGTACCCTGTAGAGATGGAAGGGTTTTTTCCATTGCTATAGGAACTCCTCCTCCCTAAGCAGCAGCGGCTAGGCGGCTTGAAGCATTTTTCTGTTGACCTTCCTGCTACAGTGGGAGTTAGGTCAATTTAGCTATAGTACTCAGCACTCCTGAGTGCTGTAGTTATGTCAACTTTAATTGTAGATCGGGCCTTCTAACGTAGCAATCCTTTTTCCTGCTTCAGCTTACACCACTTTCAGTGCAACGTAACAGTCCCAGGCTTGTGGTAGCCGGGTTAGATTTGTATGCAAATAAGGCTGCCGCGAACACTCCTGCACTCCCCCCCCCGGACGTTTTCCTCGCACACCAGCCCTGTGGCACAGCTAGGAGGACGGATAACATAATTGCACGAGCCCTTTTTTCTGCTGCTTTTGCACGCCCCCAGCTAGAGCGCTGGGGGTGTCGTTCTCCCGCCTCAGCCACAGGTGGCGCTGCTCCACACACGCAGCTTCCTCCCACCCTAAACGACGCTGTGAACGCTGGGCCGTAGGTTGGCCGAGAGTGATCCCAGACCGGAAGCGGCGCTCTCTCCTCTTCCACTCTAGTCTCTGTGTTTCTTTGTCCGCCAGGCTGCCCGGTGCCGTTTGGTTGCTAGGCGGAAGTAGAGTGGCGGAGGCAGCGGTTTGGTTTAAAGAGCGTCCGAGGCGGCAAAGGGCTGCGGGTGGCGGCACCGCGAGCGGAGCTGGGCGCGGCGGCTCCCGCTCTCCGGCGGCGGCTTTCTGCTCTGTTCCCGTAGAGGTTGAGACGCTGCATGTGGGGACCCCCCGCCAGGGCCCGAGACTCCCCTCCCCGTAACCCCGGGCTCAGCCCGGACTGAAACACCGCTCGCCCCGCCTCAGAGTCCGCCCCCCCCCCCCCGCAGGGCCAGGGACCCCCCCAGGTTGCCAGCCTTAGCCCGCATTCCCGATTTCGCATACAGCCCCAAAGCAGAAATGGTCTCCAAATCCGACCAGCTTCTGATCGTTGTCTCCATCCTGGAAGGTAAAGTATTGAGTCCGACGCTGTCCTCTGAGCCCAGAGCTGGCTCTTGCTCCGTGCACGTTTGTCTCCTGGCATTAGCATCTTTGCACTCTTTCATTTCCCCTTTCTGTTTGTTTTTGGACTGTGTAAATTTTGCTAAAATACCACGATGATGGATTTAGTAATCCTTGTAATAACATGCCAGGATGTGGGACTGAATTACCGTTAAGTAACATATATGGTCTTGCCTTACAACGGATGTATTTTTTTTGTCTGATTTTTCTCTTTATTGCCAACAGCAGAGTACTTCATAAAGAATATACAAGAATAGTTTGAGAACTGAAGTTACATTACTCCTTAAAGGCACAGTCTCCATCTAAGGCCTGGTCTACACTAGGAGGGGATAGATCTAAGTTACGCAACTTCAGCTATGTGAATAACGTAGCTGAAGTTGACGTACTTAGACCTACTCACCGCGGTGTCTTCACTGTGGTGAATCGACTGCTGCCGCTCCCCCATTGACTCCACCTGCGCCTCTCGTGGCGGTGGAGTACAGAAGTTGACGGGAGAGCGCTTTGGGATCGATTTATTGTGTCTAGACTAGATGCGATAAATCGACTCCCACTGGATCGATCGCTGCCCGCCGATCCGGCGGGTAGTGTAGACATACCGTTAATAAAATCAGAATTACTTAAAATCTAAATGAATGAGCAAACTTTAATTAGTTTTGTTGAAAGCTCTGTGGACCAAATTCAGCTCTGATTTAAATGGGCATGTTTCTCAGTGCAACTGACTAACATTAATGGCAAAGGTGAAGTAGGGCCTATATATCTTAAGGGTCTCCTAGCCGCTACCTTCCACTGGGAAGGTGAAGCAGGTGTTGGGGTAACAACTGTGCAGTCTTTAAGAACTTCCCCCCTTTTTCTGCTTGCTTGTCCTGGATGTTGTATCTAATTCAGGGTACATGCAAATAACAGGGTACTCCTTCTAAGGTATCGGAGAGTAGAAATATTAAACTTTTGCTTGTCTCATTTGTTTTATGGTGGTGCTTTCTTTTTCTCCAATTTTAAATGGCAGAAAATATTGAAAGAAAACATTCATTCATGTAACACCATGAAATTAGATGGTGTAAAAATCAATTCCAGGGTGTTAGATTAATCCCTGATTCTGGTTTACTTGAGGGAAAGTGAGTTTTCGGCTATGTATAAGTTAGAATTGAAACAATAAAAGGGAAACAACATTTTCACTGTTGTAGCTGCTGTTTGTATGATTACTTTAACAGAAATTGGGTGAGGAGGAATTAATTTTCAGTGTTGTTAAACTGATCATACACAAACTGCCATCAAATGTTCTAACGGTTTTGTTTGCACAGTGCTTTCACATATAAATAAACAGGGAACGGAGAAGGGGACTTTAAAAAAAAAAAAAAAAAAAAGAAGGGGTGGGGGAAGAGAAAGTTTTGTGTATTTTACAGATGTAACTCAAAGACAGGTATAATTCCTGAAACTCTTGATATACTCATGGCACTCAACTCTACTCAGCTTTTTTTAAACTTTGTATGTCCCTTTATTTGCCATATCCTAATGATCTGTATCTTAATTTTTTTAACAAAATCATAATCAAATAAGGTTTGATACCTGGACTGACCAAATCCTATAGAAATACAATTTATTTAAAATATAAAGACAAAAGCTAAAATATAAACGAACAAACGGAGCTGCCAGGTTTAGGTGTTGTAATAAATTCCGTGCAGGCCCCATTACAGGTTTGGTCTCGTGTTCCTTGCAGGTGTATCCATTCCTCATTTCTCTACACAAAATGTCTTTACTCAGGAGAGAGCTTTCTTCTGAAAATCGTGTCAGTTTGGACATACACTTTGTAAATGTAATTTATAGCCTTCTGTTAACTTTCAGAAACTTTGGTAGGTGGGGAAACGATGGTTAAATAAATATCTTGGGCCTTTTTTATGCTTCAGTTGCAGATTGTCCTAAATTAATGTTACTCTGCTATATCTGAAAATATCTGATTATTTCTGTATTATCAGGCACTTCAGTGTGTCTTTCTGTGTTTTCAGCATTAGATTCTCAGTGAGTGACTTTGGGAAGATCTTTTTCCAGGAATTGTTCTAAATGTTATTTGTAAAGTGCCCAGCACTACAGTATATAATTTAAAAGAACTTTTCCCATAGTCTAACACATTTTTGAGACATAACTATAGTAAAATCAAAATACATGTTGATTTATATTCACAGTCATAAGGAGAAAAATTCTGTCTTGTTTCTTTAAAATGAGAAATCCATTAGGCCAGAAGAGTAGTGATTCAGACTGCTTTCTTATCTCTCTTGTCTCAGGAGTCACGCTATGTAGTAACTAACTAAGAGAGGCATGCTGGTTTAAATTTTCAAAAAAAGATGATTGGTGGTACCCAATTTAGTTTACCTTAAGGAAGCGTACTTTTCATAAAGTACTGAGCACCCACCTCTTTAAAAGTCCCAAGTAATACTTTCAAAATAACTTGTCACATTTGAACATGTAGGCTACTTTTTATGAAGTGTTGAGAATTTTAGGATGTATATAAATATTTGCGGTCTTAATAATGTTCCTTCTCCAGGTATATATTAAAATTTGGTAAGACTGATTACTCTTTATGGACCAGTAGCTTTCAAAATTCAGCTTATACTTACTTTAGGAGGTGGTTCTACATTTTTACATTCCAATAATACAACTCAAACATTTTTAGAGGTAATGCTCCTGGGCTGAAAACTTGTATACTAAATTCAGATAGATGCTAGTCAAATCCCTAAATGAAGTATTGTGAAAATTTTGGGGGGCAAATTGCACAATGCTTATCTGGCTGAGTGTTTTTAATACCCTGCTGTTATGAGCACCCAAGTCACAAAATTAACAAACTAACACAAGAGGTATGACTCCATCTTCATTTCCTCTACCCCTTATTGTTTTAAAAAAATAACAACCTCATATCAGGTTAGTGTAAAGCAGGGGTCGGCAACGTTCGGCACGCGGCTCGCCAGGGTAAGCACCCTAGCGGGCTGGGCCAGTTTATTTACCTGCTGACGTGGCAGGTTCGGCCGATCGCGGCCCCCACTCGCCGCCGTTCGCCGTCCCGGGCCAATGGGGGCGGCGGGAAGCGGCGCGGGCGAGGGATGTGCTGGCCGCGGCTTCCCGCGGCCCCCATTGGCCCCGGACGGCGAACCGCGGCGAGTGGGGGCCGCGATCGGCCGAACCTGCCGCGTCAGCAGGTAAATAAACTGGCCCGGCTCGCTAGGGTGCTTACCCTGGCGAGCCGCGTGCCGAACGTTGCCGACCCCTGGTGTAAAGCTTAATGGCAGCTTGTAATGAACCACTTACAAATAAATTAAAATCTGCACCAGCAATATTCCTACTATGTATCTGACTGTATTGTCTGTCCAACTTTGATTGCAAGCTCTTTATAGCAGGCAGTGAATTATTCTTGCTTATGACAGTACTAGGACACTGTTAGTGTACAACAAATAATATAAAAATTCAGCCCTGGCTCTTGATATAAAGTTAGAAAACATTGCACATTATACCCATTTAAACAACCCAATGAACTTTCAGAACGAAAGGAAAAAAATCAAAATATCATAGTAAGTGCCTGATCCCATACACATGGGAGAGTAAAATTACTCATGTGAGTAGTTCCATTATATTCAATAAAAATACTCCCTAGTAAAGTTACTGACATACATGTTTGCAAGATTGGGACCAAATGCATTAAAAGCCAGTTTCTTAATAGAAAATTATTTATCACGTATATCTACTCAGGACACTTTTTTCTAGCTTTTATGTGTTGAAGTCCACCTTCCACTTCTTTTTAAAATTAAGACGTGGAAAGTATATTAATACATATTAAAACTTCTTCAAGAAGAATGATACAGGAAACCAATTTGTACAGTTTGTGTTTTTGTCAAAAAACAGAAACAAGTTCTTCTGTGTTTTTAGCAGAGATGACTGAAAGTTGTGCCTTTGTATTTTTTCCAGGACGCCATTTTCCCAGACGTGCAAAGCATATGCTTGTGGTAGAAGCAAAGTTTGATGGTGAACAGCTAGCTACGGATCCTGTGGATCATGCAGACCAGCCAGAGTTTGCCACCGAATTGGCTTGGGAGCTTGATAGGAAAGCACTTCACCAGCACAGGTTACATTATAAAATTGTCAATTTTGTCATTATTTTTATCTTTACAGCCAATGAAAGCTTTGTGTTTGGCTTCTAAAAATTTTAATGACAGTAGTACCAGGGTGGATTTGATTTAAATCATGATTTAAATCACTAGTCAGGAAGACTCGATTTAATCATGGATTTCTACATTAAAGTGCATTCTCCTTGGTTGTTATAACCTTAATGCATATTCTTCAGAACTCAGAGATAGATGTAGGTTTCATTTTTAGAAGGTACACACTACACATTTTTAAAGTGATTTATTTTGAAAACTTTTAGGATTAGTTTTACAGCTATATCAGAAAATGAATGATTGTTTGGTTATTTCATTTAAATGAAGCAGATATTTATGAAGTCATTGGGAGGTGAACTATCTCCAATTCAACAGGTTAATCATTAATATTTGGAGGATTTTCTTGCCACGCTGTATTAGGAGGAGAACATCACCAGACAGACATTTAAATAGATTTATTTAATTAAAACAACAACGTTATGTGTTCTGGATTTTTTTTTCTTCAACAGCAAACATATATTTTAACAAAACAAGCATATGAATTTTTGATTTTAGTTAAACATTCAAGTTTTTTAAAATCAGGTTTGTTTTTGTTAAAATTATTTTAAACTAAAATAGTTAAATGAAATATTAAAACCCCCCCACAAATTAATGACTGTCAGTCAGGTCAACATGAGAAACTTAAAATATTGGCTTCTGCAGCTAACTCAGTCGTCTTCACCTTCATTTTCCTGTTTGTTCGTAATCTGGAAAAGAAAAACAAGCTTTCCTGCTTTTTCAGGTCCCAAACGATTTCTCAATTTGGAATGAACTAGTCCAAAGGAAGAAAATATTCTTTCTACACTGGCAGCAGAAGCTACTGCTGTTAAAGTGAGATTATCACTTCAACAGTCTTTGAATCCAAGTGCTTAAGTGATTTCCACCAGTTCACTGCTGTGACTTTCTTTAAAACATCATCAGCAAACATATATTTCTTGAATGGTTCACCCTTAGCTCTGAAGTTGGCATTATGGAGGGATGATTGCTGGATGTCCATGTCTTAGCCAACTTCTCTTCTTCAGCAGTTAAGAATATTTGCAAGAAAATGAGCTGGAGATAGTGCTTGTTCCATTTGTTTTTTTTAATGCTTGTAATTTAACACTGTCATTGCATATTTCTCTTTTTAAGATCTCTCTCAGTTCCTTCCAAATTTCAACATTGTCAGCAATAAAACAGTTATTTCCCTGCATTTTGTTGAAGGCTACAGAAATAGGCTTCAGGGTACTCAGCATGTGGTCAACATTTCTCTTAAGCCAGGGGTTCTCAGACTTTTGTACTGGTGACCCCTTTCACACAGCAAGTCTCTGAGTGCGACCCCCCACTTTTTTCAGAGCAGCTGTTGCAAAGTGGTTGTTACGGAAGTATTTTTCAATTTTAACGCATTAGCCTTTATTTCCAGAACACTGAAGTCTTTGGCTAGGAGGTGCATCAAATGAGCACTGCAACCGTATGTTATTAGCTTGGAACTCTCTTCTAAATAATTTCTTCTCATCTTGGATACGTTTGCAGCATTGTCTGTGACCAAGCTGCGTACTAGACATTTGAATTTTTTTTCACAGTTTGTTAAAGCTTTTACTGCTGCTACTTGTAAGTATTCTGCTGTGTGTGCATTTCCTGATGTATCAATTGTTTCTGTAAGGAAGACATTCCCTTCTTCTGTTGTCACACAAATACATACAACAGGATCATTGTGGACATTGCTTCACCCATCAAGACTCAGGTTAACAATTTCACCCTCTAGACCTTTTGCACACTGCTCAATTTCTCTTTCATACACTTTATCCAGCAATTTGCCTGCGACATCTGCTCTGTTGGTGGACTGTATTCTGGTCTTAATGACTGAACCATGTTAATGAAGTGTGGGTTCTCAATCATGCGGAAAGGATAGTTCGTTGCATAAACAAACCGGGCAATTTTTTCATAAATTACCTTTTTTTGTAATATGCTGGTTCTTATCACAAACTTATCTATAGTTGTTTCTGGATGATGGAGATTTTTTTTTTTCTTTTTGCTACAGGTGATATACTGTGGCTATGTGACATACGTGATGTGACTGAAACACTATCATTGGCAGCTAATTCTGAAACTATAGAAAATGATAGTGATCTTGAAAGTGGATAGTCTTCAGAATCCTGTATGTTGAGGATGGAGTCTCCTAAACAAAATAAGTCAATGCAGTTATTTAATTATTGTTGCCATACTGCTCATTTAGTATTACTCATTGCATTAACTGACACTCAGTACTAATTTAAAGGTGAAATTGTAAAAGGAAGATCTGCCTATTTCAGCTATTTAATTTTTTTATCACAAATGCATCTAAAATGATAGTACCATAGAGTAACAACTATATTTTTTGCTCAAACATGAGAATTCAAGAATAGTCCAGATGGAAGACGGGCAGTCCTTAAGAAAGAACTATGAAATAAAAAAGTTTACCAACCTGAAGATCCTGCATGTTCCTTTCATCATCTTCAATGCAGCTTCCTCCTGAGAAGGAAGACTTATGATGTTGTTTCATTCGGGCAACCAGGTCTTGCATTTCTTTGTTGCACTGTTTGCATTTTGCATGCATGCCCATCTTACCCACAGGTAGAGGAACTTCATTAAAATATCCCCAAACTGGGTCTCTTTTACAGCCTGCTGCCATTATAGGTTTTCCCTTCTAGTGAGAGAAAGGTATGGTAGATCTCAAATCAATGAAGGCTACACTCAGAAAGATCTCAAGACTTCTGGAATATGCTGCTCAAACAGTTTCACTTTTGTTTCTATTGCCTGTCCCTCCCTTCTCACATTTATCTCCAGACTTCTTCTCCTTGTCCAGACCTATTCCGCCCCCAACAATCTTCTATTCATTGAATTTTTTGAAACGTTGCACTTTTAGAGAGAGATAAGGGATTGACTCTGTGTACACAAATTTGCAGAGGGACAATAGGGTTGAGGTCTGTTATTTCTCACCTCTATATATTATTTATTTATTTAAAAATATTTTTGCTATCTCTGGAGACACAAATCCAGTTTGAGAACTGTAAAACTAAGCATCTTTGATAGTGCTCAGTCTAGAAGATAATGAGTCCCATGGGGTAAATAGAAAGATCAGCTTAAATAATCTTTACAGAAGCCCCTGGAACCCCGTAAGATTGGGTCCCTAATCCATGAACTATTGGAACTCATTTACAAAACTTTTCTTAAACATTAATTACATTACATATTGTCTCATACTATAAAATTAGAATTTGTAATCCCTGTTCCATGCTGAGATACATTGTAGCTCAAAGATAGTTTTAATTAAGATAGGTTTTTTTCCTCAAAAAGCATTTTATATATAAAAAAAAACAATTTAAATAAAATCCTAGTTTTTATTTTTAAAAAATCAATGATTTTTATCCACCCTGAGTAGTACAATCTGCTATGTATAATTACAGTATATATTGAAAGTTTTCCACCATGGCATTGCTGCTACAGCACAAATGATAAATGATAGTATGAGTGACATTGAAGGAGTCTAAAACTCATACATAAGATTTTTTTAAAAATTAAAACTCATAGCAGAAGAGCATTAAGCTACAATACATACAGTGGACTCAAATTATCCTGAATACACTTGAATATATTACTAGAAAAGGTAATCCTATACCATATTAAATGCAAAAAAACCCTATTACAGTTCTGAGTTATGGTTTCTGCAGCGATGTCACTTAGCCTACTTGAGCATATATAATATTGTATGTGGCGTCAATTTTATGCCTTAATATTAATGCTCAATGTAACAGACTCACCACACTTAACTACTTTGCATTTTCAGAAGTGGTACCACCAGCATCAGAGAAATTTTTTCACACTTGCCACTGACAAGTGCATGAGCATCTCTGCCCAAATATATTGATAATGCACAAACCACTAGGGGGCATTATCTGTGCAGCCGTAGCCATCTTTATTTTGATGGTTGTATGTGGGGGGAATAATTTCAAATGTTTTGAGGCCACTGTTTTTAATGGTGTAGTTAAACTTGCATTCTGAAGACACACAGTACTTGACAATAACCAAAGGATGTAATCAAGTATTTAACTCAACAGTCTGTTTTACGTATTTATACCTTTTTAACCACTGAATTAACACTGAGGTGAAATTCCAATTGTAATGAGTGGTGCTGCTTATTTTGTGTGTCCGTTTAATACTATACGTCCAACTGTTAGCATAAGATTTAAAAATAAGTGGTGATGAATGTTACATGTCTGAGAGTAGAATCTGAACCTGCCTCTCTTTCTGGTGAGGAACAGGTTCATATAATACCACTATATCTTTTCCATGATTGCTTGGGCTTTAGGAGGGTCTAGTGAACTAATTTTTTTAAAGTGGGTTTATCTACCTCGTTATCATTTATAACCGTGTTAGATTGTAGAAGTTTAACAGTACATTCAGTTTGTACCGTAATTCGATGTTAAACCAGTTAAAAAATTGCTATATTTTGACATTTATTTTATACTGTCATCTTTCCGTGCTGTGACATTTTTCATCAGTTAAGTCTGATTACAGGGATTGTTGGCACAAATTGGATTTCATTGTGGTATTCTTCCAGGCTACAGCGTACACCTATCAAACTCCAGTGTTTTGCTTTGGATCCTATATCTTCAACTAAGGAGACTATAGGCTATATTGTACTCGATTTAAGAGCTGCTCAAGAAAAGAAACAGGTATGTTATTTGTTATGAAGAGATGTTAATAACTGACAGTTTGACAGTACTTATTACATTTTCCATTTTTGTAGGTACTGAAGTAGTTCTTGAAAGGAATTTGCAGAGCTCTCAAATCCTATTTGAAGGAATGTTGGCTCATCAGAGCATGTAGTTCAAAACCTTTTCAAAAGAGATTTTAATAGCATGTGTGAAGAACAAATACAAATATTTTGTATACATTTTATTAACATGATGAAATGTAAAATGCATCTGACTCTTAAATTGGTCATTGGAGATTACTGTGATATGGCCAAGTTAAACATGTGTGAAGGTTCTTTTGCCTTCCCAAATTTTAAAGATTTTGAGAATTGCAATATTAACATTGATGTATTTGTATTTCATATGAAATAATTCTCTGTAAACTGTGTCTAATAATCAGACTAGTATTGGATTTTTATTTTTTGTCTGTGATTGAGTAGTTGGTTCTTATTTGCTGAAACAACCATTTCCATTCTTATTCTGAAGGCTTTTTTTTTTTTTTTTATGACAATGAAATAATAATATACAGAAAAACACTCAAAGAATGATAAAAATGAGTGAGAGACTGAGAGCTGAATCTGTTTAGTTTATCAGAATCATGATTGAGAGGTGACTTGATTACGTTTAAGTACCTTCTCAGGGAGAAAATAGTGGGTACTAAAGGACAAATGTGCAACAAGAACCAATGGCTGGAAGCTGAAGCCAGTAAGTTTTAACTAGAAATAAGGTAGACAAGGTGGGTAATATCTTTTATTGGCCCAACTTCTGTTGCTGAGAGAGACAGCTTCAGGGTTGCCTTGAAGAGCTCTGTAGAAGCATGTCTCTCTCAGCAACAGAAGTTGATCCAACAAAAGATATTACGTCACTCACCTGGTCTCTACTATCCTGGGACCAATACAATAACACTGACAGAAATAAGTACATTTTTAACAGTGTGGAACTGGTACAAACTACCAAGGGAAGTAGCTGATTCTCCATCTCTTGATATCTTCAAATCAGTCCTGGATGTATTTTTGGAAACTATGCTTTAGCCAAATGTAAAATATAGTGCTCAATACAATGAAATTTTAATGCGATATACAGGAGGTCAGGCTAGATGATCTAATGGTCCTTACTGGTCTTAAACTCTGTGTATAAACTACACCATGGCTGGTCATATGATAGGTTGGATTCCCTAGAGCCATAGGTTCCCATTTTTAGCGAGGTTGAGAAAGCTTGTGTTTCATACAATTTTACCATGTGAGGGTCTGTCAGATGAGATCTTAGAAAAACAAGATTTTTCTCTATTCTGATTAAAGATTCTATGGTGGTTTTAGCCTGTTATCTTGTTGAATATGCCCAGGCCTTGGAAGGAATATATGCAGTTTTTCCCTCTAGGAGTCTAGCCTAAAATATGGACAGCTAATATGGCTTCAAATATGTCAGTCTGTGTCTTGATTCAGTTTTTCAGTTATGTTAAGCTAATTGGATTGAAAAAACACACCCTCTTTGTGTATCAAGACAGGGCTTATGAGTCTCACAAAACACCTGTGAGTTAGGGTGCAATCTATTATACAGATAGGTAAACTGTTCTACAAAGAGAGGTAATGATTTGCACAAGGTTCTGCAGGGAACTAGGGCAAAACTGGGAATAGACTTCAGATACCTTGACTTCTGCTCCCTCTGCTGCAGTCATTAAGCCACAGTTGCCTACCTCAGAGGAGAAAAAGAGGGACAGAGATAGAAAAATGTTAAAAAGGAAAAAATAAAGCAAAAGGCTGGTGTATGGCAGTTTTTAAAGAGCTATTTTTTTAGGTGAATGGCAGGCACTTTTGAGTAAACCTTGCTCAGGGATGCCTGGGATGGGGCATGTGCAAAAGGGGCAGTTTACCCCCGGCCCCCGCTTGAGAGGGTTCCCAAACCAGTGGAATTTGATCACATAGCATTGTGACCTGGCCCACTGGGTCACAAAGTGCCACTTTGATTTGGCCCGGCCACTCCTCTGTCATGATGGAAAGGTCGTTGGGCCAAATTTGAGTGAGCAGTGATCCCATGTGCCAGGTCACAATGCCTGGAGCAGAGAACCATGCCCAGCCTTGTGGGATAGGAGGCGCCTCTGCAGCGTGAGTGTGCGGCAAGCTCACTCTCTGCCTCCTCTTCTCCCTGCCACCCTCCCCCAGGTCTCAGGTGGGGAGGGAGGGGTTCAGTTTCAGATTTTGCCATGGGGTCCCGTAAACCTCTGTGATCTTGCTTTAATTTGTTTTTTGCTCCATCTTAGGCTGCTTCCCATGCACTTCCAAAGGCTATCAAGGCATTGTTGTTAGACGTCTTCACTGTTAGGCAGAAAGGTTTGGTCCACATCAATCTACCTAAGAAATTTGGTATAACAAAACCAAAGCTATTACGGTAGAATGTGACAGAGAATCAGTCTGATAATTTGAAAATAAACACTGAAGCACATCTTAACTCTGCTACAGCCTAACTGCCAAAAGATGTATTTCATCCTGTAGCCACATTATATGCCTTTGCCATTCTCTTCTTTCTTATTTTTGGAACATACTTTATCCACTTTTTTTTTTTTTTTAATTCTGCAGGCACCAAAATGGTATCCTTTGCTCAGCAACAAATATACTAAATTTAAATCTGAGATACAGATAAGTATAGTGTTGGAAACTGATACAAAAGCACCAGTGGATGGCTTTAAAGCAAAAGAAGCACCTCCGAGAGAAGGAAAAGGTTAGTAGCATAATCCAAATTTAATTACATTTTATTCAGAAAAGTTTTGTTTCGTGTGCCTGAAGAACATATAGTTTATTGCAAATGCTTATTTTGGGACACAAGTGCATTTTACTTTAATAGCATTTTTATATAAAATATTTACAACCTATTACAGTGTATATAGTACATATAAATGTAAGCACTGAGTGCAATGGTTATTTTATAATGGCTCTCCAATCATATCAGGCTCCAATAAAGTGTGTGTGCTTGTTTGCTTATTTTAATAGGATGGGTGTGAGGTTTGTGTCATTTAAAAACAAACAAGCTGCTTATTTCCTCGACAGAATGTAGTTTTGATAGTTTGTACTTAAGATCATAAAGTATTGAAATCAAGTAGTCCCAGAAAAGAGGCAGTAGAAAACATGGGTAAGAGTTGATCAGGGCACGCAGGAAAATAAAATACAGATACAGGGATGGATTTTAAAGTAGAAGGTGCAAACTTTATTAATGTTTAGTTTAAGATGGGAGAGAGCTGGTGCTCTCCTGCTCCCAAACCAGCGTGACACACAGACCCCTTGGCAAAGGATCCTCTTTCTTTGTAAATATTTCTTGCACCAGATCTGACAAACTCACTATTTATCTATAGAGAGTAACATGTAAAGAGTCATAACCATTGTGAAATATATTTATGGGTAATGTTTAAGGAATAATATACTGAAAGTATGCTTGATGGATTTGGAGTAGAAATTTGTCACAAGGAAACAGTGTCTTGGTGATGGCCCATATGGGCAAGGGGGAGTTGTCACTCTGCCTTGATTGGCCAGTGATGCAATAGAAGGGCTAGGTTGTTTAGCCCTGCATAATACGAAGGCTATATCTACAATACACCGCTTTTAGTGATATGGCTGTGTCACCACAGCCGTGCCACTAAAAGTAGCGCAGCGTAGCCCCGTTTGTCGGCTCTCCTGCTGACAAAAAACTTCTGCCCCCTCTTCTGACAGGAGAACACTCCTGTCGACAACACGCTGTTCACACTGGCACTTGTTGCGGCAAAATGTTTGCCTTTCAGGATTTTTTTGTTCTTTTTAACACCTCTAAAAGACAAAAGTTTGGTCTTTCAATTGCCAGTGTAGACATAGCCTAAGACTTTTGAATGGGAAACCAGCAGAGGCAACAAGAAACCATCAAAACCACTTAGAGGTTAAAAAAAGAAACTTTACAGCTAAGCAGAGTTTCGCCCTATCTGTGAATAGAAACCAAAAACTCTTTTCAGTATAATATAGTATGGGGAAGGACACTCTGCATCCATTCACTGAGGAAACCCCTTATGAATGTTTGGATCCTGGTTCTAGAGAAACCAGCCAGTTCTGCAACAGACTGAATTTTGGCAGGGCGCAGGAAAATCGACTTTCTTAGATAAGAAAGGTAACTGTTGATAAGTGTAGACCCAGGTTCATGCTTTCTTTTTTTTTAATTGTAACAGTTTGTTTTCACCACTTTTTTTTTTTTTTATTTCTAGTTCAATCTTTATTGTTTTTTGAAAACTACTCTTGTTTTATTATGTGGGAGAAAAACGAGTCCTCACTCTGAGTTTGAAGCAACAAGCCAGAGGCAGCTTTATTTTCGAGCAATTGCAAATGCATGGGAGAGTACTCACAGGCAGGGGTTCCCCTCCCGAGGCAGGTCTCCGTTAGGTAAACAGTTAGGCAAGCTTTTATACCTTTCATTACATACAATAATGAGCAACAAATGTATTTTGTTATACATTTTCTTCCTGATATCTCACTTTTCTCATTAATTTCTGCCAGAGTCTACATTCCATTCTTATCTAACACAAGGTCAAAACAGTATCTCTTACAGTCTGTTCTCATTCGCTTTCTACTCACCTAGGCCTTCAAGTCTCGCGTTATTAGAGTCAGTGTTAGCCTGACTTTGTTAGCTTGACTCTTGCTCTATTCCTAGAGACTAAGATCTCTATGTTCAAATTCCCTTTATCCCTTTCTCCACTTCCACAATTTAAGTGCTCACAAGCTCCTTGTGATTTACAGGAGCAGTGATTTAAGATAAAACTGGGGTGCATCTTTGGGTGCAGAGGATCTGGGATTTCTGTAAGTACCCAGGGGCTGGATATCACAAGGGAATGATTCAGAGGGACTCAGGAATTCGGGTACACCTATTGTTAAACCTGCCAGGTGAAGCTAGGGCTGGCATAGTCCAGACCAGAGTGCTTGAGTGGCTGAAAGGATGGTGGTGTTAGGGAGCTGACCCCCAGCTACCACATGAAAGTCTCCCTCTTCTGGAGGCAGGGGTAACAAGGTGACTGTCAATCCTGGGTGCCCTGAGAACTGTCACAACAAGACCGTTCAATGCCGTGTTAAATGGCATCATGTTAAATAACCTATATTCAGGGTTGGCTCCATTCAGCCTAACTCACTCCTTTAAATTTTCACCCTTCCCTGGAAGGAGGAATGAGGGCAAATGTGAAAGGTTTCCGAAGTTTGTGAAGACTCAAGGTCTTCCCTGTTTCCCGCAGGCTAATAGGCACCACCAGGTATCTCCTACGTCTCGAGTCTACTCAAGTTTGTCTCTGGGATATTGAGCTCTCACCCACAAATTGTGACAAATTATGGGCTTTACTTAAGATGAAAACTTCATCTTTTAATTCTTCACTCCTTAGTAACTTAAAATCAGGCCTCTATGATGATGTGAGGAAGATGGAAAAACTATTGGACATCCTGCTCTTATTGCCCCAAAGGAAAATTTTCTTCCTGACCCCAAAAACCAGTGATCTGATCAGATTCCAAATCTGAGAAACACCAGACAAACTGGGAGGGTGGGGTAGTAACCTCAGCAGAATGGCTGCTGCTTGTCCTTGAGATCTTCAAATATAGCAATGCACAATGAAAGAATCATTTCTCTTTTCCCTCAAAGCCAGCTGGGCAGCAAGGAGAGATGGAGAAACCCATTTTATTCCTCTTCCCCACACCTCCTTGTCCAGGCATGACCTCCACTTGTGTTCTGGGTGGAGGCACTGGGAAAGATTGTGTAATAGAAGGGCCCTGTCCTTCTCTCTCCTCTCAAGACTACAGTGGGATGAAAGGCTACAGATCTAAAGAGGAACTGTGGTGCAGAAGGAGAACCTGGAGTGGCTGGGCAAAGAGACTCCGACAAAGAGGAAGGAGGGAAGTGGGCAATGGATGTCAATTAAGATGGCGAATATAGTGGGGGGAGGGGGAGGGACAACTGGAGGCTGTGTATGTAGGGGTGTGAGACTAAGGTTTGCTTGGAGAAGAAGACTAGAATTCCAATGAGGAACCTGGAGTGGAGACAGACTAACTAGGTGAGGGAATGGGAGTGGTCAGGAGGAGCCAGGAACAGGGAGGAGATGGGGCAGAGACCGGGATAATTTGGAGGAGACAGGGCAGAAGGAGTCGTGCTTAGGGTGGGAATGGGCATGTGAGTCGGTGTCTGCTAAAGCACACTTCCCTCCAGAGCCTGGGATTCCCAAGTCACCCGAGTCTCTCAATTCCTCTGCTGTCAGCAGATGCCTGTGAAACCCACTGGTAAAATGTTCTGGTCCACATAGAAGATGCCAGTCTGATACTGCTATTAGTTATGTTGTTAGCTCAAGCAATCATTGTCTGTGTGATGGATCTAAAGGTTCCAACTCTGCTGGTGGCCCAGGTGGATATTGGTCTGATGCTCCATGATGTAATTTTGGGGCGGGAGGGTTTCAATTGTGTGTTTTTTTGTTTCTTTTGATTATTATTTTTTTTTATTTAAGAACAGATAAAATACACAAATCTGGAGATCTAGAAGGACATAACCATATAAATTCAATTCTCTTCTTTTAAAGTGCCTGCTCTGCTTTCTGGGCTAGATCCTAAAAATATTGTAGCAGTCCTGAATGAGGAAGAAGGCTATCATCAAATTGGACCAGCAGAATATTGCAGAGAATACTTTGTTTTGTCTGTGACTATAGCATTTGCCACACAGTTGGAACAGGTAATGATGATTATTCACCTTTAAGCCCATTATGCCAATAAAATGTTTATAGCAGGGTTCGGCAACCTTTCAGAAGTGGTGTGCTGAGTCTTCATTTATTCACTCTAATTTAAGGTTTCGCGTGCCGGTAATACATTTTAATGTTTTTAGAAGGTCTCTTTCTATAAGTCTATAATATATAACTAAACTATTGTTGTATGTAAAGTAAATAAGGTTTTTAGAATGTTTAAGAAGCTTCATTTAAAATTAAATTAAAATGCAGATCCCCCCCCTCCCCCCGACCAGTGGCCAGGACCCGGGCAGTGTGAGTGCCACTGAAAATCAGCTCGCGTGCTTTCTTCGGCACGCATGCCATAGGTTGCCTACCCCTGGTTTATAGTATGTGAAAAAGTAATGGTTTGGCTATTGTTTTCCCATTTCCTGTATTCCAATGCAAGACTTATCTTTTAAATCTTTATCATCTTCTGGTGAAAGAATAGTATTCATTTTGGGCTAGATTTAAAGTTGTATTTTGAAAAATTATACATTACTTTATACTTGGTAAGAATAATTTTATTATGTGGACAGTGTAAGATTTATGATGTCAAACCATTCATTTATTGTCTTCAGCATTTGGGTTTGTTATTGGTGAGATAGGTACATTAAAAGTACATTGGCATCACTCAGCAACCATAACTGATTTCTAAAATAGTGGTGTTTGTTTTTGTTTTTTTATTTGGAACTTGCCAAGTTGTTGGGGTTTTTTAAAAAAAAATTTCTTCGTGTAATTAAATTTAGAATTACAATCAATCAAATCAACCTAATCATGGAAATGTAGTTGCAAGTTTAAATATGGAGAACTTCTTCTCACTAATACAATGTTACACATTTACTTAGCTGAAGCTTGAAAACTTTTGATCCTCCATCTTCAAAAATACAGATCTCTGCCACTTGAGGTTAAGGAAGCTCTGTTTCCTATAGAAATACCCTAAGTCATCCTAAGTTCTTTCTAAGATGCAACCAGCCCAGAAAAGACAACATGCTCTCTCTCACACAGTAATTGGGCTCAAAACTATCCAAACAATAACTTTAATTAAATATAACCTATTTCTTCAAATATAGACATAAATAAATTTAGAGAGATTTAACAAATGGAAAATGTGGAGCGTTCACAACAAGCTGCTTTTTGAATTACAAGGACACAAATAATTGTTAAAGATAAGTAATACTTTCAAGTCAGTGTAGTTTTTAAATGATCTGTAACTCAAGTTATTTGAACTTTCTTCAAACCTTACAGAAATATTTTTCTTTTCCTTGAGTAAATTTGGGAATTTTCCATGCCAAAATCATAGGGAAACAAAATTAGAGCTTTATAATGAAACTGGTTGGAATCATAGGACCAGATTTTGCTACTTTTACATTGAGTACCTTATTTGAAAGTGGTATTGTTATGCTTATAAGAAGCACATGGGATCTTTTTCAGGGGAAAAGGCAACACGCCACATTTATTGAAGATACAACATTTAGCATATGCATTCAGTCTCACCGCCAGTCGATGTTATAGTTACCAGTCCAGAGCAACCTAGTGGCCAGCTAGGTTGAGCGCGGGCAGGGAGGAGCCGGGTTCTGTCAGTCGCGACATGATGCTCCAGGGAACTCTTGGCAGGACGAACCCAAAATTTAATGGCAAAGCATCCTGTTTTATATAGTGATCTTCCTTCATTGGGACCAATGAGTTTTGCACCGTCATGCTGTAATCAATTGCCGTTTGATAAGTGCTTGTTTTCTTAAATTGTTCTTCTTTATTTTATTTCTTCATTAGTCTCTTGGGGAATTTCCCCAAGCTGGTTTTGATCACACCTGTCTTGTCCCGGTAGATAGGTGCTTGCCTCATCTTTAAAGTTGTCAATCTGCCCTCCTTTGACATATCAATAAGGGCATGTTGCAATCTTCTGGCGCCTTTGTCTGTCCTCCTTAGAACATCGGTCCAGTGATGGCCTTCACACTTATCTTCTAACACACACGTTCCTCATTCACACACCAAACAGGATTGATTTACAGAGAACATTTGAACAGGAACATCAAATTGCAATGCAGGAGAAAACAATCATTGCATGCTTTTTACTTATTTCAAAATACTAATTTTAAACCTACAACAAAGCGGTGACACTAAAGGTCTATTACTGCCTTGAAATCCGCTTCAGACTCAAGATTCTGGTAGATGCATCTTTACCAATGGCACACGAGGCCATTTCTTTCTGCTTTCAGGAAGGGTGGCTGGCAGAATATGGTCAAATCATATCACACATCAATACATTTTAATACATGCTACATTATTATTCTTTATCCTTCATTCTAAATTATACAAAATACAACTATAAAATCCTAGTACTACAGTATGATCTAGTTGCTGGGGCACTGAAATGGGAATCAGGAAACCTGGGTTCTATTTCCATCTCGCCCAAAGTCACCGAAGTCAATGGTAAAGTCATTACACATCTGTCTCTCTGACCTCCCTTGTTTGTTTGATTGTTTCCAAAGTGCTGAGAATCTAGACACTCTTACTAGGTGTTTGTACAGTTCCTATTTTGTTGGGGCCTTGATTTCAGTTGGATCCTCTAGGCACTAATGTGTAATACAAATTAGGGCTGTCAAGCAATTAATTGTTCTGTTAAACAATAATAGAATGCCATTTATTTAAATATTTTTGGATGTTTTCTACATTTTCAAATATAATTGAAATCAGTATAACACAGAATACAAAGTGTACAGTGTTCACTTTATATTTAATTTTGATTACAAATAGTTGCACTGTAAAAAAAAAAAATTGCATTTTTCAATTCACCTAATACAAGTACTGTAGTGCAATCTCTTTATCATAAAAGTTGAACTTACAAATGTAGAATTATGTAAAAAAAACAACAACAAAAACCTGCATTCAAAACTAAAACAATGTAGAACTTTAGAGCCTACAAATCCACTCAGTCCAAGTTTGTTTACATTTACAGGAGATAATGCTGCCGCTTTATTATTTACAATGTCACCAGACAGTGAGAACAGGTGTTCGCACGGCACTATTGTAGCCAGCATTGCAAGATATTTACGTGTCATATGTGCTAAAGATTCATATGTCCCTTCACGCTTCAACTACCATTACAGAAGACACACATCCATACTCATGACCGGTTCTTCTCGATAACAATCCAAAGCAGTGCAGACCAACGCATTTTCATTTTCATCATCTGAGTCAGATGCCACCAGCAGAAGGCTGATTTTTCTTTTTTTGGTGGTTTGGGTTCTGTAGTTTCCGCATCAGAGTGTTGCTCTTTTAAGACTTCTGAAAGCATGCTGCACACCTCATCCCTCTCAAATATTGGAAGGCACTTCAGATTCTTAAACCTTGTGTCGAGTGCTGTAGTTATCTTTCACATTAGTACTATCTTTACATTTTGTCAAATCTGCTGTGAAAGTGTTCTTAAAATGAACGTGTGCTGAATCATCATCCAAGACTACTACAGGTCTGTCGCATCTTACGCGCATTTAACATGCGCAAATTCAGCTTTACGCGGTCGGCAAAAACAAAAAGAAGAGAAAAATAATAATTTAAATACTGTACCTGTAGTACGGGCGATTCCACCTGCCATTACACTCAATGTAATTTTGACTATACGCGGTTTTCACTTTACGCACTGACTGCGGAACGTAACCCCAGCATAAGATGAGACAGACCTGTATAACATGAAATATATGGCAGAATGTGGGTAAAATAGAGCTGGAGATACACAGTTCAGTCACAAATTAAATTAAGGCATTTTTTTTAACGAGCGTCATCAGCATGGAAACATGACCTCTGGAATGCTGGCCGAAGCATGAAGGAGCATATGAATCTTTAGCGCATCTGGCACGTAAATGCCTTGCAATGTCGGCTACAAAAGTCCCATGCGAACTCCTGTTCTCACTTTCTGGTGACACTGTAAATAAGAAGAAGGCAGCATTATCTCCTGTAAATGTAAACAAACTTGTTTGTCTTAGTGATTGGCTGAACGAGAAGTAGGATTGAGTGTACTTGTAGTTTTGCATTGTTTTATTTTTGAGTGCAGTTATGTAACACAAAAAATTTACATTTGTAAGTTACACTTTCACGATAAAGAGACTGCATTACAGTACTTGTATGAGGTGAATTGAAAAATACTGTTTCTTTTGTTAATTGTCTTTACAATGCAAATATTTGTAATAATAATATAAAGTGAGCACTGTACACTTTGTATTCTGTATTGAAATCAATGTATTTGAAAATGTAGAAAAATATCCAAAAATATTTAATAAATTTCAATTGGTATTCTATTGTTTAACAGTGGGATTACAAATATGTTTAATCATGATTAATTTTTTTGAGCTAATCGCGTGAGTTAACTGTGATTAATCAACAGCCCTAATACAAATTAAAGCTACCCCACAAGTAGTCCCATTGAAATCTTTTGGATTGCATCTGAAGTAAAGTATCACTCAGCATGAGGAAAAGTGGCAGAGTCTGGCCATTAATATGGAAAGACTGACTCTCCATGTATACAGATATTTTAAAACATTCTTGCAATCTGGGATTTAGGTTACTCTGGACTTCTGGAGTTTGAGACAGTTTTTGCTACAGTATTTATAACTCTAAGCAGATGCTCAAAGGCAGCTGTAATTATTGGTTTGTAAAAATAAATTGATTTTTCTTCCCCACACTTAGTTAATTCCTAGTACAATGAAACTTCCAGAACGACAGCCTGAGTTTTTCTTTTACTATTCGTTACTGGGAAATGATGTAACAAATGAACCCTTCACTGATCTAATCAATCCAAACTTTGAGCCAGAGAGAGCATCAGTTCGAATACGCAGTACCGTTGAAGTCCTTCAAGTTTATTTTTCTGCACAGCCAAAAATACAGGTAAATAGTTTCTTCTCACCTATGGTAACCTACATTAAGTAAAATTCTATTTGGATCTAAACTTGCCAGTCTAGAACTTTAATGAAGTAGACTTCAAAATCAATAATATTATATAGATGGCTAATCTTTTGTCTTGTCATCTTTGAGCTTATTGTGTAATATTTATAAAGCCCTCTTAGAGCTTGATTCTGCTCCCGTTAAAGTCAATAGAAAAATTCCCAAATGGGAGTAGGAGTGGGCCCTAAGTGAGACAGTTGATGAGCAAGTCATATGGCAAACATAACACATTTTGTCCTTTTTTATTAGTCTGTTCTTTAAATGTGAAGCGTAGAGCTGATTTTATAGGGTTTTTTTTCCTGTTGTACCTTTTCTCTACTGAACTATACAGTTTTGTTTTAAAAATTTATATTTTAAACCATTGTAATTGATTTAAATAATATTACTATGTACCTAAAATTATTTTTTTGGATTGTTGCATTTCACAATTGAATAGCATTTGTTTACAAAGATTCTTTAAATTTTTATTTCTGTAGATAGGACTGTGCTGAGCTGGCATATTAGAATTTAACCCTGATGACGTCCTGCCTTGATACAAAATACTTGTATGTCTGGCATTTTTTTTTTTTTTTTGCTTTATCACTATAAAAGAACTAATTCTTATTGTAACAAACTTTTTTGAAATAAGCATCGTGGGCTGGATCCTCATCTGGTCTATATTGGTGTCACTCCATTGATATGAATGGAACTATTCATCTACTTAAAGTTAAGCACATACTTACATGCTTTGCTGAATTGATGTCAAAGTGCTTTACACCATTCAAAGCCTTCATCATTTGCTACAAAGGCATATTTATTGTTAAGGAGGATCAGATTTATTGATAGGGTTTAACAAAGACAAGAAAGAATAGCTGTTCTTTTCTCCAGATAAACTTTTTTTGGGGGGGCGGGGGGGTATATACATTAAAAAGGAACCCATGTTGCGAGAATAGATATGCTTATATGCACTCCTTAGGACCAAACTTTACTCCAGGTGTGCAAAGCAGCAAATTCTTCTTGAAATCAACAAGAGTTGGGTGCATGTATTTGAGCACAGAATAATAACCCTAAGCCAGGAATTAAAGCGCTCTAGACTTCCCCTAGTAGTTCATAAAGTCTTTATTGTTAGGATGATACTTGAAGTATGTGGATGCATACAGATACATAACTTACCTTTTTCCCTTCGCATATGTCTATGTCTACACTACGCAGCTTTTAGCGACACAGCTGTGCTGCTACAGCCGTACCTCTAAAAGGCGCGCACTGTAGCCGCTGTTTGTTTGGCTCTCCTGCCGACAAAAAACTTCCACCTTCAACGAGCACTGTTAGTGTTGTCAGCAGGAGCACACTCCTGCTGACAAAGCGCTGTTCACACTGGCACTTGTCATGGGCAAACCTTTTGTCTTTCGGGGGGGGGAGAGGTGGTGTTTGTTTTTTAACACCTCTGAATGACAAAAGTTTTCTTTCACTTGCTAGTGTAGACATAGCCTACCTCACTGTGGTGTAGATAATTGTGTATCTTGGCTATCTACTACAGTGCCTGCTCTGAGAGAATCCTTACCCAGATTGATAGAGATTTTAGGGTCTATTTACACCACTCCAGCCCCTTTATTCAGTGTAAAGAGACTGGAGAGGGGCTGGATCTCACTCTTAATCTTGCTTTCATTTCTTTTTAGAAAGAGGTTCAGTTTCAGACATTGACAGTGGGAGATGTAAATACATATCTCAAAGTTATTTTCTGAGCACTTCTTTTTACAATAGATCCATCTTTGCTGTGGGGACCAGTCTCTTGGAAGCACTGAAATACCACTAACTGGATTGCTGAAGAAAGGAAATGTGGAGATTTATCAGCACCCTGTGGCAGTTGAAGGGGCATTCAACCTTGTTCCACCAAATAGAGCCAAGCAAAAATTGCCACCATTGGCCTTAGATATGGGTCCTACTGTTGGGGTATCAGTAACCCTACAAAAGGAAGGCATAAATACCCAGGTACAATCCACTCATTTAGATTGTGGTTCAGCTGCTGTTCTAAAAGATAAAAAATAAGTTTGATTTTGTTGAATCAGATTTTACACTTTAAATCATGAAAAGAAAAGCCTGAAAGAACAAGCTACAGTATATTTGTTACTCTATTTTTACAGCTCCATCTCTGTTTATCCATGCCATAAGAGTAATCTCAAATTCTGTAAATATAGTAAAGAGTTTTTCAGTGCAAACTATGATTAATAAGAAAATTGTATTATTTTGTTCAGTCATTGATCCACTTAGACCTTCAGACTGAGCCAGAACACTCGCAGAAAAGAGTTTTGTCTCCCACACGGGATAAAACAAAGAGCCCACAGCAAAGATCTCAGAGTGCTCCTTCTGCCCCACTTCAGAATGGCCATTCTCCTCCCACAAAAGATGAAGCAACAGAGAGCGAAGTAGAAAGTCTTCAATATGACAAGGGCACAAAACTAAACAAAAAAGGTTGGTGATTTATGCCTATCAACATCCATAATTATAAACCAACTATTCTTAAATGTTTTCATAGCACAACCCACAGATTACCTCCTGGACTCATCCTCTCCCATTTGTGATCATATCCTTGTGGCAAATAAGAATCGCTTATGTGGAAAAAATATTAGAGTAATTAATGTATTCTAGCTGCCTTTTTAATGTGTGTTGGCAGCTGAAAATAAGTAGAAGAGCCAGCCCCATGTAACCATTGCACTGTAGACCACCACTGAGCTATGGACAGCAGTTTGACCAGCAGTGCCACAAATATCTAAAGACCTCTCTCTGAATTTGGGAATTGGTGGGTTAGAGATTTTTGATAAAAATCTTTACCTACTTTCTTTAATTTGTAGGTGAAAATGTCTGACGTGAAAAAATACATTAAATGGGGAAGGAGAGGAAGAGCATAGGATATTTAACCCTGAAGTTAAACTTCTTTAAGGAACTGGGAAACAGCTCCTCAACAATGGTCTATGCGAATCTATTTTTTGTAAGAATAGCTGCCAATTTTAATGATTGTAGGGCATCAACTTCATGAAACCTAGGATTGATTCATTCTTAAGAGAAATGGAAAACTATTTACAGATTAACATTAAATATTTAAATGTACAATAGAACTTCACTAATTTTCTATTTGCTAATCCATAAATATGTTTTTCTCAAAACCCAAATCTTTCCCATTTCTCATCAGAGATTTAATAGAAGAGGGATTAGATTTAATTAATTTTGCTAAATATTGACCATTATGGAAGCCCCAGTCTTGGTTCCTTGGCTAAGGTTGAGTTGAATTTTCCCATTTTCTACTCTGTGTGGAAGGAGTGGGAAGAAGGAAAAAAACTATTGTATTTTAAAAATCAGTTTTCTTGTAATCAGTAACTACAATCAGTATTGTACACTAATCATAACTGTGGTTCTTGCATCCAGTCACTGCAGGGTTGAGTGAAGGTGGATTGGGTGCTTTAATTATGCATTTATATACTTGAATATGTCTAGATTTCTTTTCAGTTAATCTTAACTCTGAATTACCTGGGTTTGCAATGCTTGTTTTTGAGGTAATTCAACATCTCTGCAATTTGTTTTACTCTTAAGTTACTGATGTGTAATCATCCTTAACTCCTGGTTTTACATAGTTTTTATCAGGGAATCAACCAGAATGCAATGAGTTATTTTACTAAATAAAATAACCTAAACTACTTCTGACAAAATAAATGAAAAAAAAAGTACATTTTTAATAGGTACTGTTCTTGATTTTTGTTTTCTCACTCATTAACTCACGTCACTTTCCCCCAGTGCCTGGTGCAAAATAATAAGACCTTATTGTAAAAAACAATATGAACAGTTTGCTTTTATACATATACTAAAGCTGGCTGGAATTTTTTGGAATTTGAAACTTGGACAAAAATGGAAACAAAATGTTCATGACCTTTTTTTGACCAGCTCAGTGAGTAAATACTTTCCAAATTGTAAGCCACTCGGTGTCTGAGAACACATCTATGACTATATAAATGCACATTAATTTATCTGTAGATTACCTGGACAATACCAAGTACCACAACCATAAAGCATTTTTGATATTGCCCAAACATTCAGTGATAGCATAAAAACATAGACAAAGGAGACCCAACAAAGGTGTGGGTGGGTTTTTTGGGTGAGGTGGTCGAAGGGGGATATTTGTATTTAATAAAATAAAAATCAAAGAACAAGGCCCAGAAGAAACAGTGACACTGTCTGTTGAACATTATTCAAGAGTTCTCAAAGAGGCATATTAGTCAAGCAATATGATTGGCTAAACATCCCAAAACAGTGGAATCAACAAGAACTCAGTTTATTTGCTAAATGGACTTCTTGTTACTCGGCTTTCTGGGAATGGTCCTATACCATACTACACGGGGTAAACTCTGGGTCTCAGTCCTGCTTCCTTTATTCAGGCAATAGCCCTTTAATCATTAATAGAGTTTCTCTAAGAAAAGTCAGCTAGATTGGGCCCTTAATCTGAAACATGACAGGGATAAAAATCACGAGCACAGGAGTTAATCTATAGATTATGAGGGAAATGCAGAGTTGTATTTGCTGTTGGTGTTTATTATTTAAAAAAAAAAAGAATTTTTTGCAAGTGTGGAAGTAGTTATTCCTAAGTCATTTCACAATTATCTTTCAGAGCTGGTGGTTGAATCTTGCAAAGAAGTTAACAACCAAGAGTCTGAAGAGCTAGCAGTTTTCAAATCTCAGAGCAGAGCAAAGTCGCCTTTACAGTCAGAGCTGCAAAATTCATGTAATGCTCACTAATGTTCAGTCATAGAAAACTCTAATCAATGCAACTCTGTTTAAAAACAGAAAATAGAAGTATTTGTTTCCATATACCCCTGAAAATTTGTCAACCGTATTGCTTAGATTCATTTTTTAAAATTGTAAGTTGCTACAGATTTGTAATGCTTGTGATGAAATCTGATTCCTGTCCAGTCATTTTGGCTACATAATGCAATTAATGAAACTTTTCAATGAAGGGTAAAATACTACATTTTTAACTGCCCTCAAACAGTTTTCCGTGGATCCCTCTATATATTGAATAGCATACTTTGAAAGCCATCATATTTAGCTTTCTCCTGTACCTTTCTTATATTGCTACTGTTAATGCTACAAAACACCAGCCAGCAGAAGATAGATGAGTTTTTATTTATTTTACCTCTTTTTATTAGTATGAGACCATCTTCAAAAATATGACAGAAAATTGCACCAGGTTTGAAAGACCAAAAGCAGAAGAACCAGTGTTTAAGGATATGCTATAGTAACTAATTAAAATTAGTTTCAATTATAAAAAATAATCCTGTCCCTATCTTAGATCATAAAATAGGTTTATTCACTCCTCAACCTATCTTTTGAGATTTGAAGAAGCTACGCCTTGGTAGCCTCATTCATCAAACCCACAACTTGACCTGCTGTCAGCTCCCTGGAGGAGCATTTGGGAAGGTAGGGTGTAGATGGTAGGGCACTGGACTGGAACTTAGGAGGCCTAGCTGGCCAGCTGATTCATCTTGGGCAAGACACACAGTCTTTCTGTGCCTCAATATCCCCACCTGTAAAATGGAGATAAAACTTCTTTGAAGTGCTTTGAGATCTGAGGATGAAAAGTTCTAAATAAGAGAGAGGCATTATTACTTAATCTAAGCACTTTCATTCCACACTCCCAAGCCTGGGAGTTTGCTTCTTTCCAAGCAAAGGATCTATCCAGACTATTTATCTGATATTTCATCCCTTCAAGGAAAGCTTTTAGAATCTGTGTCCAACCATTTTCCTTGGTAATTTGCATGTGACTAACGTGTTATTTTATTGCACATACTAACTAAACTCTTAATGGATGTTTTTTACAAGTTTTGATGCTCCCTAAAATCTCAGCGTCAGGTTCTAAAATTAGTGCCGAAAGACCCTCTGTTTACCTATTTTGTCAAATTGAATATACTTACCAGTGCTATGTAAGTAATGAGTGCCCATTTTAAAGTGGATGGTAAAGTAGCCTCCCCTTCGATATTCCTTCTCATACATACTGTAAAGCTATGATCATATGGGATTTTATCTTTCCAAATGGTTTCCTCTACTTGAAAAGTGGTAACTTAAAAATTGAAATGCCATTTCTCACGTCTAATGTAACACAGATTGTACTGTGTTTCAGAGTGGCAACCTGTCTATTTCCATTTAAAGTGCCAGGCATGTCGTGTCATATATAAATAATATTATTTTGGACAAAATGGAGGATAAAACTATATGCAAAACACCTTGTATTTATATTTTCAGCCTTGAATGCTCTAGCACCTGTTTCCCAGTCCCACCCTGGAGCTGCGTCCAGTACTTCTGAGTCTACTTCGGGGCAAAAAATTGCAGTTCCAGCAGCATCACATCATTTTTGCTTTTCAATAGATTTACGGAGTATTCACAATCTCGAGGTTGGGTTTCCAGTCAATTGCATTTTAAGGTATGATATATTTCAGCTGATGACCTTACTGTAAAAAAGGGTATTGGGTTTTGTTTTGGTTTTTTGTCCCCCTCCCGCCCCCATTTAATAAAAAAAAAAAGAAAGAAAGGAAAACTACACACGGTTGGGAATATTGGTAGCGCAGGCAACCTGATGCCTTCTCAAGTAGCTGCCTTTCAGTGGTGGGCAAAACACTTTGAAATGTTAGGTTTGCTCATCACAAATGAAAGTTGAGAGTTCTAGTAGTGTATAAAACATAGTACAGACGCCCCCCAGGTTATGCAAATCCGCACTTACGGAAAAAGTTCCGTAAGCTAGAAATAGGAGTGTGTGGGTTTTTTGTTTTTGGTTTTTTGTTTTTTTTTTTTTTTTTTTTTTTTTGGCTTAATGGTCGGGTATACGTTTCCGATTTACGCAAAATTCGAGTTACACAAGGTGTTCCGGAACGGAACGCTTGCGTAAGTTGGGGAGCATCTGTACTTATTTATATTGGATTTTCCTATTGTGCCTATCACTTGAAAATTTCAGACCGTGTGATACAGACTGTCATTCAGCCCTAAGAGAAGACAGGAAGATTGTTTGTTTGTTAGGCACAATTCATTTTTAAGCTTGAGTGGGATCTTCTGGATTGTAAAGGAACACACCTTCCCACCTCGTTGCTAAATGGAAGAAGAAGTAGAGAAAATGCACTCCAGTACAACAGAGCTCAGAGTCAAATTGTCGTCATGCATCACGTGTGAGCATTTTGTTTTAGTACACAGAATATTTTTTTTCCTATTTAGTATATTCCAAAATAATTGTGCTGATGCCAGAGATGATTTTTCTTCAAAGACCTAAAAAGCAGACAAATATTCTAACTAACAAGTTGATATGCATCTTCTGTTACGTTTTCAGTGAAGGTCTAAACTAACTTTTTAAACAGCAATATTTACATACACAACCAGAGAAAGTTGGACTTTTAGCAGCAGCAGGCGCTTAAGCAGCTTTTTCAAATACAGATCTGGAATGGAGAAGAAATCTAAATTTCTTGTTGGTTTGTGGGGTTTTTTGTTTAAGTGCTTATTGTTTTCAGGATTTAAATGTAATTGTTTGTAGGTAATATCCAATTTAAATACTTGTTGATCTCTGCAATCTAAATCTGATATGAAGATTCCTTTCCCCCACACCCTTACAGAAACTAGATGTGTGCTATAGAAGGCTAAAATGTTAAATATAACTTGCATAGTCCTAAAGATTAGCAATAGCTATCAAGGGCGTTTGTGTTCAGATGATAATGAACTTTGGCTCTGATTCTGCACTGTTAACGTAAATGGGAGCTGTTGAACATCAAGGGCCAAATTCTGATGTTGGATATGCTTGTACAACTGACATTGCACATGCATATTCCAAAAGTAGAATTTGGTCCTAAGCTACTAGTGTCATCAACTGATGATGATTTTCCTTGACTTTCTTGCCTACAAGAATATGACTTGAGTTAAATTTGCATTTTCTTTTTTCTCATTAGGTACTCATATCCATTTTTTGGTAGTGCGGCACCTATTATGACAAACCCTCCTGTAGAAGTGAGAAAAAACATGGAAGTTTTTCTACCCCAGTCCTATTGTGCATTTGATTTTGCAACTATGCCTCATCAGCTTCAAGACACCTTCTTCAGGTAGCACTTGTATTTTTATCTTATTACATGAAGCATTATTTAACTGTTTTTAATATAGAAAATATTTGTAAATCCCAAGCTTTGTAATTTAGTGTCTTAGAATAATTTAAGTTGTGTAAAAGAGAAATCCAGCAGTTAGTAACCAAGAATACTTAAGATATTTTTCCTGCCCTTTGAGACTGTATAGTTTAGCATGTTAAAGGTCAGATTGTTCAAACCTTACTCATATTTGTGACCGTTTACTTAAACAGGAAATGTGGTGATAAAAATTGGAGGATCTGTTTGGGTAAATTCTTATCAAAGTAAGGGCTAGTTGATGTAGCTTGAAAAAAACAGTTCTGCTTACGCAGAATCATAGTCAGTTTTCTAGGGGTATGTCTACGGCGGGCAGCGATCGATCCAGCAGGGGTCAGTTTATTGCGCCTAGTCTAGACGCGATAAATCAACTCCCCGAGTGCTCTCCCGTTGATTCCTGTACTCCTCCACCGCGAGAGTCATAGGCGGAGTCGACTCAACGTGGTGAAGACACCACGGTAAGTCGATCGAAGTACGTCGACTTCAGCTACGTTATTCACGTAGCTGAAGTTGCGTAACTTAGATCGATTCCCCCCGCCCAGTGTAGACCAGGCCTAGGTGTGTAACCTACTCTAGCTGACTTGGAGTCTGGCAATCAAACCAGCCATAACCTGTGAAACATAGTTGCTGTAAGGATTAGAAAAATGAAATTGTAGTGGAATGTTTCCCCACTACATTGCTCCCTTTTTGTAGGCATGTGAGTAGGGTGGAGAATATCTTTCACACGTACTCCCACCCGAAAGCCTAAACCAAAGTGGTATTTTGGAAAGAAGGGTAGAGGAGAGAGGTTTTGTAGATTGGTATTTTCAGAAATGGAAAAGGCCTATAAGATCATCCAGCCCATCACTATGTCAGTGCAGGATTATTCTCTGTATACAGACTGGAACAGGGTAGTGATCTAGCCAAAGTGACGGAATGAAGGAGAAGATGCAAAGTTGTGAGTCAGTCTTTTTCCTGTGGGAATGAAAGGTATCAAGGGTATGTTTATGCTGTGATAAGAATGAGCTAGATTGGTTTGGGAAGTTATTTCTGTAAGTTAATTCTTGCTTTTCCATGTAGGTGAATATGTCGTCTTTTGTCTGGCCTACTGATACTAAAATACTCTTCTGTATTTCAGGTTACCACTGCTGGCTGAATTGTGGCACAAAGATAAAATGACTAAAGACATACTTCTGGGAGTTGCCAGGCTGCAGCTTTCAAATGTTTTGGGCTTGGAAAAAACCCGATTCTTGGGTACTAATGGTGAACAGTGTTGGCGTCAGACCTGTAGTGAAACAGTTGGTGTTATGGCAGCACAAGGGTAAAACCTCTTTATTTTTTTTTTATTTTTTTTTTTTATTTTTTTTTTTAAATATAGTTTGCATGATAGCATGTCTTACCTTTTCAATTTTATTTGTTTAATGTTTTCTCCTGATAAAAGAATCCCTTCCTCCCTCTATTTACCCCTTATCCTATTTTGAAAACCGTTTACTCTTAACTTTCATTTGAAGCATTAGGTCAGATGCTTGAAAGGGACAGAACTTTACATTCATAGAATTTTATGAATAGCTGTAATACATACTGTCGTGGTATTTGGGGGTGATTTTTTTTTTTCATGTTTTAACAACTTTACAGAATTTCTATATAGAAAAATGTACCTATCATAACTTGATATTTATGTTCAAAGTGCTGTAGAAACTTAAATTATTGCTGAAATTTCTGGTAAAATTTGAAAATAGGTAAGAAATGTTATTTGACAGTCCAACGAAATATTCAGTTTAGCCGCTCTTTGAAGGGATGCTATCATACTTGTAGGTCAGATTTGGCCCCAAACGTATATTTTTGTAAAAGCAAGATTTCACAAAACTGATTGAAAAGCCAATATAAATATTTCTTGTAATTTGTATGTAAATAAACATTCCCTTCTGGAGCTGTACAAATGATTAGTACTGGAGTATGAGAAACTGAAACTTATATTGACTGACTTTCATTTTCCAAGTTTAAGAAATGCAAAGGTAATCAGAACAAATAGTGAAAAGTAAATTTAGATTTTTAAAAAAATCTTATTTTAATAATCTGAAATATTTTAGGACAGTGTCCCTATTAATATCTGTAGACTATAAATATATTGAGACTGACGGACAATTTCTCAGTATTGCATTAAGTCAAATTTTTCTCTTGTCTGGGAAGTAGGCAGTTGGACAACAGTAACTTCAGGAACCATTAAGAGAGTGACAGAGCTGAAAATTCCCACTAATTATTTGTTTAGACAAGTTATGTTGTTGTGGCTTTTACCTCCTGGAAATAACGTAGCCTAGTTTTTTCAGATCCAGCTGTAAACACAGCTGCACCCTCATTCCTCCTTCCATGCAAGTTATTAGGTCTGGGTCTGTTCTTAGCTGACACAACATACGCTGTAATTGTTGGCTTTTTTCTCCTTCCATACTTTTTGTTTGTTTGTTTTTTTAAATTAGGATAAATACATCTTGGATCTTCATTTTGGAACATATTATTCTTTTAAAACTTTCCAGCTTGAGGCTGCCCAAAATGAATATCACTTCCTCAGTATGAAACTTCAGAGTTAGTATTATCAAAGCTTACAAACCTTTATATGTTTGGGTGACTACAGAGAAGGAGTAGTAAAGTAAAACCCATTCATTAAGGCCTTCATTCAGGAAAGCACTTAAGCCTATGCTTAAATTTAAACATGTGCACTGAAGTCAATGGGATTTAAACAAGTTAGCTATATGCTTGAGTGCTTTCCTGAATCAGAGTCCAAGAGGTTTCATTTAGGTGTCCTGAATCAGTATTGTGATCTATAAGAAACTCAGCAGGAGTTTGTTGGACAATGTCCTTCAGAGGACTTTCTAATAGTACAATAACTTGTTAATAGATTTAGGGGCCTCAACCTTTACACATTATGAAAAGTCCCAGTGAAATCAATGGGACTACACATGAAATTAAATCCTGCCCCATTGAAACCAGTGGGAGTTTTGCCATTAACTTCAGTAAGGCAAGGATTTCACCCCTAGTTTGTAAATGTAACCATATGTGTAGCTCTTTTCAGCATCATGGTCTAAATTATGATTTCCTTTATAGAATCAAATGGACTTTTCCCCAAGAGTGAAAATCTCTGTTCAAAATGAAACACATGGCAGTATTGCACAAAACTTAATTACCAATAGATGTCACTTTCAAAAATGTAATTAGCATGTGTTTTTACTGTGGCAGTGAATTTTAGTTTCATTCTCGTTTGACATAAAGTATTCACTATAGTACAAATGTCTCTTTGAACATGATCAAATTAACAATTTACCTTAACATCTCATCTCTTTATGTAAACTACATACATTTAATATAACATAGAAAAATATAAATATTTTGGGTTTTGTTTTTAGAAAATCAGAAGTTTAGAGTTCTGAGAAATTAATATAATATGCTTGCATACTCCACTCTCAAATTTAGTTAACTTCTTCCCTTGGAAAATAGAATATAACATAGGCGTAGTTTGACTTTTATATTTGGGGGGGGGGGGAGCTCCAGTCAGGTCAATGGGGCCACGCGTGGGGGATGAGGGGGAATGCTGCGCCTGCCCAAGGCTTGCAGTTTGCAGGGGGGAGGGAAGGGGAAGGGGCAACATGCCCCCTGCCCTCCCCAAACTATGCCTATGGAATATAGCTTTTTAAAACCTTTTAAAAATACTTCAGTAGATCTTTTTAAACAATGCTGAATAAAGAAGTACTTGGACCAGAACTCTCTGTACCAAAACAGACCTCGATGTTGGAATGATTGTTGCCTTCATCTCTATGGTGTTTATATGCATACTTTTCTTATTTAAACATCCTCTTCTCATGCAATATAAACACACTGGTTCCACTGCCTTCCACACCCAGAGAGATGGGGCAGGCAAAATTTTCTCTTGGCTAGTGGGCATCATTTACTCTCTGTGTACTCACAAGTTGTAAAAGATATCTTTCTTTTTTATATCTAGAATAGTAAATCTCTTATTGAAGACACTTTGCATATCCGTTTCAGTACAATAACATTGTCATGAAACTCCCTAGGTGGGGTTCAGATTTTCTTTAAGGATGTGGGGAGAAATAATTCCCCATTCTAAAGTGAGCATTAGGAAGCCACAGACTTTTCACTTGTGAACACATTTTGAATCAAACGTATTTGAGACTGGGGCTTTGGAAGGAATAGTTCAGACTATCTCTGGGGCGGTAGCTGCTCTGTGATGAAACGAGGAGAGTTAGTGAGAAAATGGTTAAGTTAAGATGTCAAGAGTTTAAAGTGGAAAAGGTTAACAAATTCAGTGGGCAGGTGTATTGATTAAAAGAATAGTATTCAGGCATGTTGCTAAGTAGTACATCAGTTATGTTAATTTTTTATAATTTTTAAAAAGTTAAGCATACAATTGAATATAGGGTTCATGGAGTAAATTCAGTTGCAAAATACTTTGATCAAGTATATTTTTCAGATTGGAGATTTAAGATTGTAGCCCCAACTGAAGCATTGATTCGTTTTGTAGTGTTATGTGTAATAAAAGGGTTTTATTTTTTTTCTTAAGGAGCAAGTCTTAGCTGTTCTTGAAATAGGAATAGATTGTGTACTTATTACTGTAAGTTCTGTAAATTAATAGTGTTTTAGAACTCTCACATGCAGCATGCTATCCTCTGGAAGAGATTCGAACAGACTACACTGTAAACTCGTTCAACCTTTTAGCTTTGCTGTTCTACACTACCTTGCTGTAAATGAACTACAGTCAGTTTTATGGCAACTTCCAACAAAAATAAAGAATAATCATTCTTATGTAATTTTTAGGGCAAACAATAGGATAGCAGAACTTTCTTACACTGTGACTCTGGAAGATTATGGGCTTGTGAAAATGCATGAAGTTCTGGTATCAGATTCTTCTCAGGTAAATTATACAGTCCATTAACCTAATCCTTTTTCTTTAAAGTTTCAATTAAAGTTGATGAAAAAAATAAAATTGCATTGTTTTCATAATCAGTGTTTAGGTGCTGGGCAGCAGCAGGTCCCTCCACCTCAGCCTCCTCATGTCCCAGAAACTGAGCCAGAGCCACGAGAAACTCTTGAATACAAAGCAGCACTTGAGTTAGAAATGTGGAAGGAAATGCAAGAGGACATCTTTGAGAACCAGGTTCCTTTATCTATATTTTTATAACAAAATTCAGACTGCATCTCTGCTTGAGTGACATTTAACAAATGGGGAAAAATCATTCAATTCAGTTGGCTGATACAGGATCATATGACAGAGCTTTTCTTACTGGTCAGTAGGAGGTTACTTCTTGATCACCTAGCAATAGACTGAATCAGGTTTATATGACCTTATGAGCTAAAGCAGCATTTCACAAACTATGGGTCACGACCCCCCAAAGAGTACCAGGAGATTTGTGGGATGTTGGGGGAGGGAGAAGGAAGGTATTGGGGAGAGGGGACTGATGTATGTTTCCACCCTCCAATGTTTTCTTCTGCTACAATATCTATGAAGGCGAGAGTGGGCCCTGGCTATGTTTCCTCCCCCATGCACATTTGCATAGGACTGGAAGGGACCTCAAGAGGTCATCTAGTCCAGTCCCCTGCATTCATGGCAGACTAAGTATTGTCTAACCTGCTCTTAAAAATCTCCAATGATGGAGATTCCACAACCTCCCTAGGCAATTTATTCCAGTTTGCTTTTTTTGTTTTGCCACAATGTTACACTTTTGACCCATTTTAGTTTGTGGTCCACTATGACCCCCAGATCCCTTTCCGCAGTATTTCTTCCTAGGCAGTCATTCCCCATTTTGCATGTGTGCAACTGATTATTCGTTCCTAAGTGGAGTACTTTGCATTTGTCCCTACTGAATTTCATCATATTTACTTCAGACCATTTCTCGACATGGGTGGGAGGAGTGGCTGATATGGTGCATAAGATTGGGCTGTCCACCTGGGTTGGGTAGGTAGCACCTGGTGGAGACACCTAGCCCAGGGAAGGGCAGGATTCAGAGCATGTGGCCAGCCACTGGGGGCAGGAAGGACAGGGCACAGGCAGCTGGGCAGGGGGCACAGGTGCCAGCCATTGAGGAAGTAGGTGCACTGGGTGCTAGCTGCGGAGGGGGGAAGGATAAGGGCACCCGTCTCCCACTGCTGAGTTTCAGTAGCTCCACTTGCTCCCCTTCCTATCACTTTGGTGGTCTAAACATGATTTTTTGTGCTTCTAATTTTCAAACTGCCTACCTCGTAGATTCTTGGGGGCCATGTTAATGGAGGTGATCCCAAAGGAGGTCGTGGGAGGAAAAAGTTTGGGAACCACTGGGCTCAAATATATCCCTGAGAATATTTTTAAAGGATATAATAAAATGTATAGATTCTTGAGTTTTTAAACTTTATGAAACTCAAGTTGAAAAGATGACCACTGTTAGGTATTATCTTCTTTCTCCCGCTATTCAACCTGCATATTTTTTATTCTCTATTAAAATCTACTGCTTAGGATTTTTTGTCCATTGCTGTCCTTCAGTTCATGAAGTCATTCATTTATATCCTAGGCATTGTTTCAAAAATAGTGGTAAACGTTCTTATAAAAAAAAAAAAAAAAAAAAATTCAAGGGATCCTGGGTTTAAGTAGGAAATTTTTTGATCATAGTAAATATAAACAAAGATTATTGCATGTCATACTGTGTGTTTGCTGTACTGCTAAATGCTATTAAAGTACAAAGATGTTTCAATATCACTGTATGTGTTACACTATTAAATCAGATGCAGAGTGGCTCAATGTATTTAAATAGTTTTAACAAGTATTGTTCATGGCATCCTTCTACTAAAAGCCATGGATGTTCAGTATCCTGCTCCTCTACAGGTCAGATCTCCCTAGGAGTTCTACTTGTGTAAAGCCAGAATATTTTAACTAAAATCTGCTATGTGGATCTGAGAACAGAATTTTGTTCTCATTCTTCAGGAAGACTCTCCTAAATACACCTCTACCTCGATATAACATGACCCGATATAACATGAATTCGGATATAACGCGGTAAAGCAGCGCTCCGGGGGGGGAAGGGCTGCGCACTCCAGCGGATCAAAGCAAGTTTGATATAACGCGGTTTCACCTATAACGCAGTAAGATTTTTATTTTTTTTTTGGCTCCCGAGGACAGCGTTATATCGGGATAGAGGTGTAATTACTTTACAGTTGGCTAGCTGTGCATTTTAATTTTTTCTGTAGCTTTTATTTTATTGATTTCCAAAGATGAAGTGTGTTTTTGTTTTGTTTTTGTTAGCTAAAAAAGAAGGAGTTGGCTCACATGCAGGCACTTGCAGAGGAGTGGAAAAAAAGGGATAAAGAAAGAGAAGCATTAGTAAAGAAAAAGGTAAGGAGAGTGACCCATACAAATTCTTTTGCAATATGATAACTTCAAACAAGAGCATAGTTGGGGATGTGCGGCTGTTAGTGGGGACCCACACTTCACATCATTAAAAGGGCAGACAAAATCCTTCTTTCAAACTAAATCTAGAACAAAGGTCACTTGTGCTACCAATCATGGTACTGAGGTAGTGTATTAGAAAGAGAAAAAGGATCTCTGCCATGCCATGTAATTTCTATATTAGCTAGCCTTAATATTTGGAGATTTGACTTGCCTTGTATAGTATAGAAGTTCATCTCTAATTTCTGATCCTAATACATGCTTGTTTTAAGTTTCATTTCTGTTTATATAAATATTGGAGTGTATATATATATCTGGAGCTCTGGGCTTATCTAAAATTGGGATTTTATTACAAGAAAAAAAAAATCAAGAAATCGGTGCTTGTTTTTAGGTAGCGGAATATACAAATTTGGAAGAACAACTTCAGAAAACCTTGACAGATTTAGAGAAGCGTGAACGACAGCTTGTCAGTGCAGAATCAGAGGTAAAAAATACTTATCAATATGTCAAAGGGAATGTATGTTTAAATCCTGCATGCATATATACATGTTCTTGAGCTTTCCTATTTCCCCCTTTCTGGACATTCTCTTAGCAGTTGGGTGGATATCGGGATTTATCACCTCCAATATGAATATCATTCTATTTCATCAGCTTCTTTTGAAGTTTGTGGACAGAGATAAGAGTGCAATTTTATTTCTGGTATCTGTGTGGCAATACTCTACTTTCACCTAATTCACCTGTTGGTTTGCGGTAATGGGAAAATCTGAATTGTGCAACAGTAGTATGTGTGCAGCGAAGACATCTGCCCAGGTTGTAGGTGACATTGGAAATGTTTTTGGGGAAAGATTGATGTCATAGTTCAGGCCTGCACAACACGCGGCCCGCGGGCAAGCGGTGGGGGGCGGTTTCCGGGTTCACCCCCTGCCCGGGGGGCCCGACCTCACAGCCCCGCGCGCCGCGCTCTGACTGCCCTGACGGTCAGAAGCGCGGCTGCCGGGTTCGCCCCCTGCCAGGGGGGGGGGGGGGGGGGCGACCTCAGCCCCGCGCGCCGCGCTCTGACTGCCCTGACAGTCAGAAGCGCGGGGCAGGGGGCGAACCCGGCAGCCGCGCTTCTGACTGTCAGGGCAGTCAGAGCGCGGCGCGCGGGGCTGAGGTCGCCCCCCCCCCCCGCCGGCAGGGGGCGAACCCGGCAGCCGCGCTTCTGACTGTCAGGGCAGTCAGAGCGCGGCGCGCCGGGGGGGGGGGGGCGACCTCAGCCCCGCGCGCCGCGCTCTGACTGCCCTGACAGTCAGAAGCGCGGCTGCCGGGTTCGCCCCCTGCCCCGCGCTTCTGACTGTCACGGCAGTCAGAGCGCGGCGCGCGGGGCTGAGGTCGCCCCCCCCCCCCCGCCGGCAGGCGGGGTTCGCCCCCTGCCCCGCGCTTCTGACTGTCAGGGCAGTCAGAGCGCGGCGTGCGGGGCTGAGGTCGCCCCCCCCCCCCTTCTCCCCCCCCCCCCCCGCCAGCAGGGGGCGAACCCGGCAGCCGCGCTTCTGACTGTCAGGGCAGTCAGAGCGCGGCGCGCCGGGGGGGGGGGCGACCTCAGCCCCGCGCGGCGCGCTCTGACTGCCGTGACAGTCAGAAGCGCGGCTGCCGGGTTCGCCCCCTGCCCCGCGCTTCTGACTGTCAGGGCAGTCAGAGCGCGGCACGCGGGGCTGTGAGCTCGGGCCCCCTGGGCAGGGGGTGAACTCGGAAACTGCCCCCCACCGCGGGCTGTGAGGTCGGCCCCCCCCCGCACACGCGTCGCCATCTCCCGCGCCTCCTGCCTGGCGTCCAGCGTCACTACCAGGGCTGCTGAGGCGGGAAGCGCTGGCTGGGGACGAGGCAGACCTGGTAAGTCCGAGCGAGGGGGGAGGCATCCGGCCTGGGCTCTAGCCGCAGCTCACGGGGGCTGGGGTCAGGGGGATGTCCGGGTCAGGGGGATGTCCAGCTCAGAGGGGCTGGGCTCAGAGCTAGGGGTCAGGGCTGCGGGGGGATGGGGTCGGGGGGGGGTGTCTGGCTCAGAGGGGCTGTGCTCGGAGCTGGGGGTCAGGGCTGCTGGGGGATGGGGTCGGGGGGTGCTTAGCTCAGAGGGGCTGGGCTCGGAGCTAGGGGTCAGGGCTGGGGGGGGGCTGGGGTCAGGGGGTGTCCGGCTCAGAGGGGCTGTGCTCGGAGCTGGGGGTCAGGGCTGCTGGGGGATGGGGTCGGGGGCTGCTCAGCTCACAGGGGCTGTGCTCGGAGCTGGGGGTCAGGGCTGGGGGGGGATGCCCAGCTCAGAGAGCCTTACCATGCTGCTAACCCCCGCCTCCCCCGTCTCCCAGAGCCTCAGCGCGCCGCGTCCAGGAGCGGCCCTGGACAGCGCTGCAGCGGCCTGGCTCCAGCGGGACGTGAGCTCCCGCTGCTCGGCTGCAGCTTGCAGCCCCGCCCTCTTACCACACGGCTCTGAGCGGGAGGAGCTCAGGCCTCTCTGGAGCAGCGCTGCTGCAGCTCTGTCCAGGGCTGCTCCTGGACGCGGCGCTAGGATGACCAGATGTCCCGATTTTATCGGGACTGTCCTGATATTTGCTTGTTTGTCCCGCGTCCTGAACAATGTTCGGTCGGGACACTGGACAAACAAACAATTTTGCCCTCTGCTCCGGCGCACAGGCGGAGCCCGGAGGGGCTCTCACCCCCCCCGCCCCACTCCGCCTCCTCCTTCCCCCATTGGATCTCTCCCCAAATCCCTGCCCCCCGCCCCGCCCCGCCCCCTCACTGCCCCATTGGATCCCGAGCCGGGCCTGGGAAGGAGATGCCCCTGTGCAGCAGCCTGGGCACACGGGCCATGGCCGGCCGGGGCCGGGAGCGCTGCAGTGCAGCGCGGCGGCTGCTCCAGCCCTGCAGCCCACGGGGCAGCACGGTGCGTCCGGGGGCAGCGCGGAGCGGGCAGGGCCCGGGTGGGCGGCGCGGCCCGGGGGTGTGGGCCACCCATCAGAGACACGCGGCGGAGAGGGGCTGCCGGGGCGAGACTTGTCCCAGGCGGGGCGGCCGGCGTACAGGGGCGAGGAGCCGGTCAGGGTCCCCCAAACCGATAAACTTCCCCGCCGCTGCCGGGGAGCCCCGCACCTCTCCCGCTCGGCTGCGCTCCAGCGGGCCAGGGGGCCAGAGGCTCCGCGGGGAAGGCAGCTAATGCCCCCGGACCCTCCAACGGCTGGATGAGCTAATTCCCGAGAAGACCAGCAGGAGGCGCCGCCGTGGTGAGTCCTGCTTGCTTACACGGGGGCTGGGCGGCGCTGGGGGGGGGAGATGGGGTTCGGCGGGGCTGGGGGGGGGGGGGGGGTTTCAGTACGGCCGGGGGGTTTCGGCCCTCGGCTATTTTCTTTGGAGTAATATGGCCCTCGCCGCTTTACGAGTTGTGCAGGCCTGTCATAGTTAATGTTTTTTGCATTACATTGCAAGTCAGATGAATTTGGTGAGTGTATTATATACCTGTATCTGTTAGAAATGATCATCACTTTTCTGTGGGGGCCACATTGTCTCATAGACAGTGTGTAATTTGATACATGGGTGAAAAGGTACAGGGAAAAATTTCTCTATTAATTTGCAATTTTCTCAATTTCCCCCCCCCCCCCCCCTTCGGTTTTGTGAGTGGGTGGGTTATGCCCTGATGTGCCTAAACTGACTTTAACAAAGTGTCAAGGCCGCTTCCCCACTTTGAACTTTAGGGTACAAATGTGGGGGCCTGCATGAAGACTTCTAAGTTTAACTATCAGCTTAGATCTGGTCCGCTGCCACCATCCCAAAGCTGATTCCCTTCCCTGGGTAGCCTTGAGAGACATTCACCAATTCCCTGGTGAATACAGTTCCAACCCCCCTGGGATCTTAAAACAAGGAGAAATTAACCATCCCCCCTCCTTCCTTTCACCAACTCCTGGTGAATACAGATCCAACCCCCTTGGATCTAAAAACAAGGAAAAATCAATCAGGTTCTTAAAAAGAAGGCTTTTAATTAAAGAAAAAGGTAAAAATCATCTCTGTAAAATCAGTATGGAAAATAACTTTACAGGGTAATCAAACTTAAAGAGCTCAGAGGACCCCCCTCTAGTCTTAGGTTCAAAGTACAGCAAACAAAGATAAACACTCTAGTAAAAGGTACATTTACAAGTTGAGAAAACAAAGGAAAACTAACACGCCTTGTCTGGCTGTTGACTTACAAGTTTGAAATAGGAGAGACTTGTTTAGAAAGATGTGGAGAACCTGGATTGATGTCTGGTCCCTCTCAGTCCCAAGAGCGAACAACACCCAAAACAAAGAGCACAAACAAAAGCCTTCTCCCCCCCCCCTCCCCCCAAGATTTGAAAGTATCTTGTCCCCTTATTGGTACTTTGGGTCAGGTGTCAGCCAGGTTACCCGAGCTTCTTAACCCTTTACAGGTAAAAGGATTTTGGAGTCTCTGGCCAGAAGGGATTTTATAGTACTGTACACAGGAGAGCTGTTACCCTTCCCTTTATAGTTATGACACAGTCTCTGTTTGCTGTTTTCCTGGGTGGCCTTTTTTTGTTTGTTTGTGAAGGACCCACCAGTTGGGAAGGAGGGGGTGTGTGTGGAATATGGAGGTGGGGTAGACTTGACAAAAGGCAGAAGCAGGCAGGTATTAAGTGCCTATTGTGCGGTAGCTGTAGTAGTGGTCTAAAGTGGGGAGGAGTTCTCCAAGACCTCACATCCACAAATAGCTCCCCTTGTCAGCCTCCCCTTTTAAGGAATGCGTTTTTGGATGCATCAGCATCACCCTGTAGTGGCACCACCCCAAAGTGTCACCATCCCATCCTAGTATAAGTGGTTCTGAGTTGGGGATGAGAGCATCAGTCTGCCTGCAAGGGCATTCTGCCTTCCCCCAGCACTAATTCTGCCCCTTTTACAGAGACTCCTGCTTCCACCTCAGAGCTCCTTTGTTGTCTGAGCAGCCTCATCAGGGCCACCAGATGCGTTTGTCTGCTGGCCAGTGAGCAGAAGATTGGTGGGTGGAGAAGTTGCTTAGAGAGGAACCCTACTCTCCTATTCTAATAGCTTCAGAAAGAGATTCCCCCACCTCCTCCCTGTTCCCATTTTAACATACAAGAGTGCTAAGCAGGGGCTGGATGGGCTGAATTGTTCAAATTCTGGCAACCAGATAAAATGTGTGTGCTATATATCTCCTAGCGTGACAGCCCCAAGAACAAGGAAGAAAGAGGAGCAGCAGCATCTAACAATGCTGCTGGGTCCCAGTGGATCTTCCACATCAGGGGAGGAGAAAGCTAATTGTGGATATGGGGTGGGGAGGGCTTCCCTATTGCCCCCTTTCTGGACATTTTCTTAGCAGTGTGGGTGGATATGGGGATTTATCACCCCCAATATGAATATCATTCCATTTCATCAACTTCTTTTGAGGTTTGTGGACAGAGATAAGAGTGCTCCCAGAATGAGCTGTCCTGGTTCTGTCCACGCCTTGCCCTACATTTAGATTCCCTGCATACCCGAGATGTAACTTGCTGTGTAAATAGTCATATATCTGACAAATTTCCTTTTTAGCTTTCATTCAAATACCCAGTGGCTAGAGTTTGGCCATTGTCATTTCAGTCTTGAGGGAAGGTATTTTTATTAATTTTGAATTACAAATATTTTTAGCTCAAAATTTGCTTTGGATTTAATGGGACACTGACCTGAAGATTTAGAGATACTATGAAGCTGTTGTGTTCAACAGTATCTATGCAACATGGTTTTTAAAAAAAAGTCTTTAGCATGTACATAATTTCAGAAGGAGGTTTTTTGAGAGGGTTTTATTCAGCCTGTAGCAACCCTACTGTTCTTCATACCTTTTTGGAAAATTCAAGCATCCAAGAAAGATCATATTCCATGTTCAGTTCTGGATGTGAAGGTTGAGACCTGTTGAACTGAACATCTTGATTCAACCTTAAATCTGATCTCACTGTTATTGCTCCACTATAATAGGCTAGATGGGATAAACTCAGTTCTTCAGCTTATGATGGATTGAGGAAGTGCAATGTCTGTGGACTATGCATGGACAGTAAGATGTTGGTATCTCTGGCCCATAAGAGGCAGGTGAATTAGAGGAGAGTTAGATCTGTGGCCAGTATGTAGTAATGTGAAGGTCACTATTTCGAGTCTGGGAGGGAATAGCGGATGACTATAGTCCATATTGGAAATATAGGAATCAAGGAAGTGAAAGTAATACTTATGAGCCATAAAAAGTGGATCCAAGTGTAATGAGAATTTATTAAAACGAGTACTAACGGTTGTAATGAAGACTTCCAACTAAAGATCATAAACCTGTCTATTACTGCATTCAAAAATCTTTTAATTTTAAGCTCCAAAGAGTAAAGAGAGAGTTGCAAGCACAGCATGAACGAAACTTTCAAGAACTGCAGGATTCTGTGCGGCGAGTCAAAGAAGAATGTGCACATCAAGTTGAACTGGAGAGGTCAAAGATCAAACAGCTGGAAGAGGACAAGGTCCGCCTGCAACAGCAAGTAAGTAAAGAAATTAAATTACCTTCCTTCCCGCTGGGTTGAGTGGAAATAAATATACAAATAACATTAAAAAGTTGTATATTTAGACACAAGCATAGTCTGGCAACTTGGAAATCAACACTTTGGTCCCAATCATTCAATGAGCTTGACGCAAGCATAGAGGTCCACCTATAAGAAGCTTATTGCAGGAGCAGGGCCTTTATTTTACCATTTAGGTATTATATCATTATTTGCTTTTTGAGGCTGAAAACCAAATTGAAATTACAAAGGTGTATTGTATCTGGGACAAAGAGTCCTGTGGCACCTTATAGACAGACAGACGCATTGGAGCATAAGCATATTCACCCACAAAAGCTTATGCTCCAATACATCTGTTAGTCTATAAGGTGCCACAGGACTCTTAGGGTACGTCTTCACTACCCGCCGGATCGGCAGGTAGTAATCAATTTATCGGGGATCGATATATCGCGTCTCGTTAAGACGCGATATATCGATCCCCGAACGCACTCCCCGTCGACTCCGGAACTCCACCGGAGCGAGCAACGGTAGCGCAATCGACAGGGGAGCCACGGCCGTCGATCCCGCACCGTGTGGACCCCCAGGTAATTCGATCTTAGATACTTTGACTTCAGCTACGCTATTTGCGTAGCTGAAGTTGCGTATCTTAGATCGATTTTCCCCCTCCCCCCCCCTCCCCCCCCCGCCGCCCCCCAGTGTAGACCAGCCCAGAGTCTGGATCTGTAAAAAGCAACAAACATGGCTACCCCTCTGATACTTGTATCTGGGAGTGATGCTACTGAAGTGTAGTGTATATTTCCAAAACTTTGCTGAAGCAATTAGAATTTATTAATGACATTTCTAACTATCTTGACTGTTCACTTCATTTTACAGCCCAATCGTAAAGCAATGCTAGTATAGTAAAATATTTGAAAATGGAAAAAATAATTTTGAGAATACATTTATTCTTTTCACTTGGCATAATTATCTTTCTATCATGTGAATAGGGTAGCAAACCTTTTTGTTGAATGTTACAAAGGATGTTGGTAACAGAAAAATAAAGCATGTTTTCTTTTTAATTCTAATAGCATTATTTCTAACCGTTCATGTTGAGCCATTTTACAGCTGTCTCTCTTAATTATTGTTACTGGAAATACACTATGGAATATTGCTTAAATATTTTTCAGTGTGTTTAGCTCATTTGAATGGTATTTTTTTTCTTTAGTGTTTTTCATGTGTCTTTCATTTCTTACCAATCCATAAACTCTAATGTTAATCCCACAGTAGCACTGACTAATGAAGAGATCCATCTGTATTGTGCTAGAGGAATCCTTTGTATTAGAAACAGCTGGGGTTTTTTTCAATTTTGTCCTTTTCAGTATGTCTTTTAATTTTCATTTAGCATTATCTTGGTTTTAAGATTTTTTTCATGTGAAAAGTAGTATCCAGTGTATCAAGATTTAATGTAAATTTTCCATTGTGGTGTTGAAGAGATGTTGACAACCTAGAAATAGCCCAGCTGTTGAGTCAAAAATCATTGACTTTTGATTACAAGCATATCATCTGTTGTATTTATATTTGATCATTTAAAAATTGAGTCCACCTTCCAAACTCATTCTGCTGCGTTCAGCCAGCATTTTAAATTGTGGATATATCACACAAGCGTACATTTCAATTTTCACATAAATCATATTAACTATTTTTATTTAGACTATTTAAACTATTTTGCAATATTCAGAGCATGAAATACTTTATACAGTTGTGACCTGGTCATGCCACACCTCTGTTCATATCCTAAGTCAGAGGTGGGCAAACTACAGCCCGCGGGCCACATCCGGCCCGCGGGACCCTCCTGCCCAGCTCCTGGCCCAGGAGGCTAGCCCCCGGCCCCTCCCCTCAGCACAACTGCAGAGCTGGGGCCTGACCCAGTGCTCTGTGCTGCACAGTGGCGTGGCTGGCTCCAGCCGGGCAGCGCAGCTGCCTGTCCTGGCGCTCTGGGTGGCGTGGCTATAGCGCCGCCAGGCAGCACAGTAAGGGGGCAGGGAGCGGGAGGGGGGTTGGATAGCGGGCAGTGGAGTTCGGAGTGGTGGTCAGGGGGCGCGGGTGTGGATAGGGGTCGGGGCAGTCAGAGGGCAAGGAACAGGGGGGTTGAATGGGGGCAGGGGTTCCCAGGGGGCAGTCAGGAATGAGAGAGGGGTTGGATAGGGTGGTGGGGGGGCAGTCAGGGGTAGAGGTTCCCGGGGGCAGTCAGGGGACAGGGAGAAGGGGTGGTTGGACGGGGCAGGGGGACTGTCAGGAGGCAAGAAGCAGGAGGGGTCGGATAGGTGGCAGGGCAGGGCCATGCCTGGCTGTTTGGGGAGGCACAGCTGCCGCTAACCAGCCCTCCATACAATTTTGGAAACCCGATGTGGCCCTCAGGCCAAAAAGTTTGCCCACCCCTGTCCTAAGTTAATATATTAGTTCATTACCAGAGGCCCAATCAAACCAGAGATTGGGACACTGAAGGCCATATTCAGACATGATATGAGCAGGTTCAACTCCCCTGATACCACATCTGAATCTGGCCTTTAGTGTACAAAGCTAAGCTCTGATGATCATTAAATATAGCCTTAAAATTCATTAATATTAGTAAATGTGATGAACCAGAAGACACACTAATTAATTAGTAAAATATTAGTTGCCACTGAATGGCCCATATACAGTAACTCCTCACTTGAAGTCGTCCCGGTTAACGTTGTTTAGTTGCTAATCAATTAGGGAGCATACTCATTTAAAGTTGTGCAATGCTCCACTCTTACCTTGTTTGGCTGCCTGCTTTCTCCACAGCTGGCAGCCTCCCTACGGCCCCTTCCCCCCCCCCCCCCTCCAGCGCCTCCTGCCCGCCGGCAGACTCTGTGGATCAGCGCTTTTCCCCCTCCTCCCCCCCCCCCGTGGCAATCAGCTGGCTTGCGGCGTTTTGGAGGGAGGGGGAAGGAGCAAGCACTCGGCGTGCAGGCTCCCCCTCCCTCCCCTGCCTCCCGAATGCGGCAAGCCAGCTGATTGCCGCTGGCAGGAGGGAGTGGGAGCCTGCGTGCTGAGTCCTCGCTCCTCCCCCCTCCCTCCTGCTTCCAAAACGCCACAAGCCAGCTGATTGCCCCGGCAGAAGGGAGGGGGGAGGAGCGAGGACTTGACGCGCAGGCTCCCCCTCCCTCCCCTGCCTCCCGAACGCGGCAAGCCAGCTGATTGCCCTGGGCAGAAGGGAGAGGGGAGGAGTGAGGAATCGGCGTGCCTCCCCCCTCCCTCCCCTATGCAGCAATCAGCTGGCTTGCGGCGTTTAGAAGGGAGAGGAGGGAGGAGCCAGGATGGAGAGAGCGAAGTAAAGGGGGAGGAGATGGGGGTGGGGGGGAGAAGAGGTGGGTCAAGGGTGGGGGATTGGGGGAAGGAGTGGAGTGGGCAGGCTGAAGGTTGAACCCCCCACCTCTGGTGCTTGCAGAGTAGCGGAAGCTGCCCTGGAACCTAACCCCCCCTATTTACATTAATTCTTATGGGGAAATTGGATTTGCTTAACATCGTTTCACTTAAAGTTGCATTTTTCAGAAACATAACTACAACGTTAAGTGAGGAGTTACTGTATTTTTTTCCTCAGCAGAGTAGCATAGTGCTGACCACCTTCCATTGTCCTTATACCACATACATCATACCTATCAGTCCCCCTGAAATTCACAGTGGACAAGCTTATTGCATCCTGCTGGCATTCACGCAGGTTTACACCAATTGGATTCCTCTTCCATCCCACTTGCTGGATCTTGACATTTTGGTTTTGTTACAGCAGTGTCCCCCCAAATTTGCCCAACCTAGTGCATTGCTTTCAAATTGTGCTGGTGCAAATTTGCCTGGATACATTGATTGCTTAAAGACCAAGTGCTGTCTTGCCCCAATGACACTGCCAGTGACCTGATGTTGATATAAAGGAATAATTCATGCTACTCAGTTTCCTTCAGATACGTATCAGTGATTTTAATAATTAAAGAATGACATACCAAAAAATGCTTCACTACATTCCATGCTTCCAGAAATTTTTATGGCTCTTGAAATAAATGTAACCTAAAGCATGAAAAACTAAGAAAACTTTTGCCTTTTCTTTGCCTAAAGTTGCAGCAAATGGGAGATGAAAAGTCTGGCCCATAGTATCTTTATTGTTTAGTGCCAGCTAACTGAATCTGGACAGCTGTAACCCCATGAATGATCTTCATATCCACTAGCGTGGGCTTCTTCATTTTTCTGACCTATTAAAAGGCTTATCTTTGTGTCTTCATACATTTGCCTATTTAAGATAGTCGTAGTTCAAATTCTTGATTTTCATGCTTGAAGAATTCTTTCAAAATACCATTTTAAATGACTGTCCTGCAGTGTATGGTGGGTGAAGGTGAGTCCATTCATTTTCAAGAACGGCTATTTGGGTTGTCTTCTTTGAACTGTTCTATTTGAGACCTACTGAATAATGGAATCCTGTTTTGTTTTTGACAGCTATGTTTATTGTTTTTGTAACACTTCCCAATGGCAGAGTCTCGTTGACTGTTTGCACAGCATAGGCATCTATTCTGAGTTTCGTTACAAGAGATGTCCACACTTCTCCTGGAAGTGATTCTCAGGTCTTGGAAAACAAGCAAGGGATTAGACATTTGGTGCAAATGTTTTTAGCATTACAGGCATTTCCTCACAACTGAGCCAGTTAGTTACCTTGTTGATGGTCAACATATATATGCCATATTTACAAAGGAATTAGCAGGAATAAAAAGAGAGATGGTATGTTAGCTGCCTTACTTTTACAGTACAAGTATGATGAATTCTTTTCAAATGGCGTAAATGAGAATGACTGGAACCTAAATGTTTCCGCCTTGTGGGTTTTTTGTTTGTTTGGTTGGTTTTTTTGGAAGTACTACTGTCTTTTGATAATATTTCTGTACAAAATAATAGACAGTTTTAAATGTTGGATACCAAAATGTGTTGAGCAAGTGGGACCAAATAAATAGATGTATTAATGCAACAATTTCATGCCTTTAATCAAAATGAATAATTTCCCCAATATTTGGTCCTAAACTCCTAAGCTAAAAAGAGAACCCATGGAGAGAGTTATATTTACATGTTAAAAGTGAATCAAAATCCAACAGTTAGAAATGCTTCATTTCCACTAATGAAGTGAACTGTGTTATCGAAGTGAACCAAGTTAATTATCTAATTGAATAATTTTCTAACAAACTAACTTGTATCATTACTTTACGTACTCCTTTTTCCCAGTAGATAATTGAAACTGTTCTGCCAGGCATTTTCTTTACATTTCCAATCTGGAGTATTGAAAGTGCTAGTTACTTAAAGATATGACTTGCATAGTTCTTTTGATGGAGTGATATGGTCATACGTTGGTTAAGACAGCATCTTTGAAATTATCCATTTTTATCTAGAAAGCAAAAATCCTGTCTTCCTGCAACTCTGCAAGTATACTGTGAGGGCAAAGGTTCCTAACATTTAAGTCATTTGTCACTGAAGTCTTGCTGCTTCAGCCTTTTAAATCATTATTTGGCTAACCAAAATATTATTTATTTCCTCTTCCAGACATTCCTGGACAAGCTATACTGGTGAATTTGAGTCAAAAGTAAAAACTTAATATAGAAGATACGAATATAGCTGACTTTATATATATATATATATATATATATATATATATATATATATATATATATATATATATATATATATATATATATATATATATATATATATAAAAAAAAAAAAAGTAGCCATGTGTACAAACTTGATGATAAATGTGCATTTTTGGTTGTAATTCTATAGAATTACAAAGTCTCACTTGAAAAATTTGAACAGCTATATTTATACATTTGAGTCTTTATGTCAGAGGGAAATAGAACTTTCTTTCCTGTGTAGCCAAAACTTTCCTTAAACATTATTTCTGTTATGCTCTCTGTATATCCCATAATCAAGAATTCATTACTTATGAATGTGAAGCTTTCAGTGTCTGTTTTATGTCAGTTACTTGACTGAAATAAAATGTTAGGTCCAGGGGCTAATTTAAGTTCTGTGACTCATTCATCCCCCGTGAATGTATTTTATTGTTAAATTAATGTATTCTAATGGATTTCATATCTGGGTGTTTCTAATGTAGTTTTATGAAGCAGAAAACAAGTATAAGATTTTGGAAAAGGAGTTCCAGCAGTACAAGGAACAGCAATGCAGCAAACCAGAAATCCGGTTACAATCAGAAATAAATCTTCTCACTTTAGAAAAGGTACTTTTGGACTTTACTAATCTTCCATAATGATGTTCTCATTATTAATGAAGATGAAAGAATAATCTGTTTCCAAGATGAAGTGGGTTAATCTCCATTTTTTGTCTCTTCCAACAGTTTCTTCAGCCACTAAATATTTAGAACCTATTTGTAGGTGAAACTGATCTTGTGGAATAGTCTTATATAACCTTTTTGACAGTTTTTGACTATTAGAAGTCAACATTTGACAACAATTACCACATTTATATCCAGTTCTAAGTACAGGGGGAAACTGTAGAAACTTACATACCACTTGGAAAATGCTTATGTTTTAATGGCTACCATTGTAGTTAGAATTGGGGGGGGGAGACTCTGAAGAGCAAAACCTGGAGAGAAAAATAATTGAGGGTTTTGAATTTCCTAGCTTTTGTTACGGTAAGTTCAAGATGGATATTTCACTATTACTTTTTAAAGAGTGCTCCAGAAAGAAGTCCCCTGTTTGTTTACAGAAAAGAAACCACATTTGTTTTAGCAATGATAACTACCCCCATTCAACTCCTTCAATGAGTTTCAACCCTAGATAGAATGGCACCACAACTAGGAGTGAGAGGGTAGTTTTAGTCTGTGTTCATTTGGTTCTTTGCATTCTTACTTGACTACCAGTGAGAGTGTGCATTTCCCATCTGGACATTGTTACAGAGATTTTAACTGAAGCCATCAACTTATTTTAAATGGGTCACTGAACAGCGGTCATGTAGTGACTACTTTATTTTACTACTGACTTGAGCTGGTTTCTAAGAAGCAGTGACCATATCATTGCTAATCCACTGAACCATCCAGCCCCAGATATTCTGTAATCAACTCAAGCCACTGATCCCTATTTTTCCTGCCATGGTGGTATGAGTTGGGTCAAACTATGAATTTTTCTCTGTGGTTCACGTTTTTAAAAAGTGAGAACAGAGATTTATGCGCACACATAATTCAGTGTATGTTTTTTGCCTTCAGACCATAAGCCCCCTTTTTGAAATTTTTGGCCTTAAATGTTTACATTTGTTTTTCATAGCCAGTTTCCTTTGAGATCTCCGAAGACTGAATGGTAAATAGTTGTGTTATTAAAAACTATAAATCTCACTCAAAGTTGTGTTTTAATATTTAGGACTACTTGGGTGGAACACTTACCCGTTCCCAGAATACAACATAACAGGCACTCAAAATTAACAGGCATCAAATTAAGACCCATAAGATTTTTTTTTTTTTAATACGTCATACAATTAACCTATGAAACTTGCTGCCATAAGATTTTGGGGGTAAATAGCTTAGTAAATATTAAAAGAATTAGCCTATCATTTCAGAATTAAAAATATGACTTACTACTGACTGAAGTCTGGAAGAACTTAATAGGGTAATGGCAACACACTTAAGTGTATTATGGAAGACATTTACAACGTCTTCTCAAGTATCTGAGAGAGACAATATAGATGAGATAGTAGTATCTTTTATTGCCCTGACTTTTTTGTTGGTGGAAGAGACAAGCTTTCGAGCTTCACAGAGCTCTTCTTCAGGTCAGAAAAAGGTAACAAAATACAAGGTGGGCAGATTAAGAATAAGGCTGTCTACATTACAGTTTTTGTCGGCATAATTTGTCACTCAGGGATGTGAATAAATCCACTCTCCTGAACGACATAAGTTACACGGACATAAGCACTGGTGTGGACAGCGCTATGTTGGTGGGAGAAACTCTCCTGCCAATATAGTTTCTGCCACTTGCAGGGGCTGGAAAAGTTAAGCCAACAGACGAGCTCTCTTCTGTCCGTTTAGGATGGCTACATTAGAGAGTTTACAGCGGTACAACTGCATCGGTGCAGCTGCACTGCTATAAACTCTCTAATGTAGCCATGCCCTTAAGGTTTAACATGGGGCAAGAAACCACTTAAAATGAAGCAGGCAATTAACACCTCTGCAGTCATAGCACAAAAGAGGGTTAGCAGGTTACAGATTTTTGTAATGAGTCATAAAACCAGTGTCTCTGAGACCATGTTTTTTTTTTTTTTTAGTGTCTAGAAGACTTTTGAATTTAAGTTCCCAGGTTAGTCTTTTGAAGGTGTCATGCAGGTTTCCTTTGAGAGCAAGGACTGAGAGGTCATAAATGCAGTGATGGCTTTGTGAAAAGGTGTATTTGTCTTTTTATCATTTTTCTGTTCACTTGAGAGTGTAGTGACATGGGTGAAATCAGACTAGCTGTCGTTGGGGCATTTGATGCACTGGATGAGGTACACCACATGTGTCGGACTCATGTATCTTTAAAGCCATGTTGTGGGAGTTATTGATCATCATAGCAGTGAGGTATGTCTGCAGGTTTTACTTCTGTTATGGAAGTGTCTGGTGCCCCTTTGAGTTGATGTATCCTGGTCTGTGGGGAGCTTACTTCTGATGACAACGTTGGTGAGGTTGGGGGTGTTGTTCGAAGGCCAGAATTGGGGATTGGGAAACATTTCTTTCAGGATGTGGTTCCCTTCAAATATGATTGTAATTGAAGATACTTGCTATGGATTCTAGTGAGGGGTTGTAGGTGACCACTAGAAGTATGCAGTGGTGGGGTGTTTTTGTTTTGTTCTCCCCCTGTATTGAAGCAGGTTCTCTCAGGGTATTTGGGTGATCCATTCTTTGATGTGATCTACTTCTTTTATGGAATGTCCTTGTTTGGTAAAGGTGGTTTAAATTGCATTAAGGCTATATCTCGGACTTTCTCCTTGGAGCATGTTCTGTGGTTCCCTGGCCGTACATAACGGTGTGTTCAGGTAGTTATTAGATCTGTGAAGGTAAATGTGGAGATCCATGGGTTTCTTCTGCATAGTCATCTCTAGGGTCTCCATTGTTGAAGCTGATTTTGGTATCCAGGAAGTTAATGGTCATGTGGAAGTATTCTAGAGAGAGTTTGGAGGATGGGTGGTGGTGGTGGTGAAGGTGAAGTTGTAGAAATCTGAGGGAGTTTAGGTAATCTGTCCAGAGGATGAAAATATCATTGCTGTACCTTAAGTATATCATTGGTTTCATGGTGCATTTGTCCAGAAATTCTTCCTCAACGTGACCTATGAAGGTTGGCATATTGGGGAGCTATCCTAATATCCATGGCTGTTTCCATGGTTTGGACAAAGTGTTTGTTGTTAAATGTATGGTAGTTTATGGTTGAGTATGAAATGGATGTGTTTGGGGTGGATATCTAAGGGTTGTCCATTGTCTACTAAATACATGAGGCAGGGAGGGATGTTGGTGTATAGGAGGTGAGACCATGGTGGTAAAGACGGTGGTGTTAATGTTGCAGAGTTTCTGGAGGAAACAGGCTCTTTGTGTGGGGAGTGGTTTGAGGATGGTTTCTGAGAGTCCTAATATTTCTTCAGTAAGAGTGCCATGGCCAGATATGATAGGTCTGTCTGGGTTCCCTTGTTTTTGTATTTTGAGAAGCATGTAGACGGTCCCTGGGGTGGGGGTTGATGATGTAGAGATTCTCTTGGAGTTTTTTGGGGAAGGATTTGTTTATATCTTTAAATTCCTGTGGGCATTGTGGTATGAAGTCTTTAAGTTCTTTATAGTTGGTGTATTCGGAGAGATGTTGGTTGGCCTCATTGATACGTTCATTGTGGCTGTCTGCTGATTTGATCACGATTTGGTGGTTGACCTTCAGGGACTATATAGCAATCCTCTTGATGGTTGAGAGGATGTAATGTTTAAGGAGTTCAGTTTTTTTTGTTTTCCCTGAAGCAATCAATGTAACAAGCAAGTGTGTGGTTTTGTCCACTGGGGGATGTCCAGTCAGATGATGATTATTTTTTTCCCTTGTAACTGTCCATGGGGATGTGTTGGTGTGGGTGGTGTCATCTTTAAGGAAGAATTCTTTGAGACTGAGGACTTGTCTTCACTACGGGGGTAAATTGACCTAAGTTACGCTACTCCAGCTATGTGAATAATGTAACTGGAGTCGACATAGGTTAGGTCGACTTACCCCAGTGTCTTCATTGCACTGCGTCGATGGGAGATGCTGTCCGGTCGACTTCCCTTACTCTTCTCAGAGCTGGAGTTGACCAGAGAGCGCTCTACCATCGGTTTAGCGAGTCTTCACTAGACCCGCTAAATCGATCCCTGCTGCATCGATTGCAGCAGCATCAGTCTCCCCATAGTGAAGACCAGCCTTGAGTGAGCGAAAGGGTTCTTCTAGTTCTTCCACATGCTTGTGACAGAGCAGAAGCTCAATCCTTTGGAGAGTCTACATAATTCAACTCTGTTTAGTGATAGTCTTGATAGATTGATGATGTTGGGGTGTCAGGTAGTGTCCTGTGGTGAATCCTGCTGCTGTGGTTTCTCCTGGAGGTTGTGTTCTGTGGATTGTGGAGTTGTAGTCGGTTCCACTTTTTGGTTTTGTGTTCGATGGCTGTCATAAAGTTTTTTGATAGTTGCTTTGGATTTCCTGCATGATAGGTTTCCTGATTTTTTTTTTCCCCCCCCCTACCCGCCTTCGGTTCTGTGGGAGCATCCGATGATTTCTTCTTTGAGGTGGAATTATGTGAGAGGTAGATGTCTCTTTATTTTTTTCTGAAGTCCTTATGCAGAGCTGTTCAGCATATTTAAAATTGTATGTAGTGGCCAGAGGTTTATGGGTGGTGAGTCTTCTGGGGATGATGATTTGTTTCTTGCATTTGCTCAGGAAGTAGCTCTGGCTGTTAAGTTTGGCTTCCTTCTCTTTCATGTTGTGGAGTTGCCATTCCATTTCTGAAGTATTTAACATTTGCTAGTTTGAGGTAGGATAGCCATGCTCTGATATAGCATATCCTAGCTGTGGATCCCTGGGATGTTTCAAGCTCCTGGAGCCTGAACACAATACAGCACTGCCCCAATCTTGAGGTCGTTATGCACATTCTCAAGGTGCAGACCTTCTGTCTGACACCTCCCTCTACATGTTGGAATCTGCTGTCCAGCCGCCAAGCCCCTCTGCGTTCAGCACTGGCCCCAGACTCCCTAGTACTTAAACACACCCCTCTCCCAGGACTCTACCCCAACAGATGTGAAGCTTCTGGTTTACAGTTTAACTCTGTCAGGGCACGCAGTAGTTGTGAAGCTGTCAACACACACATTGCCTCGTCTTACGTCTTTATGCTCTTTTTACTTAGTAGATAAAGCACAGGAGAATACAGGTCATACAAAACAATAAAACATCTTAAACACAGTGTCCCTCACTAGCTGCTCATTCTCTTGGGAGTCTTTGGGGGATCCATCTGTGTTCTGTCAGGCAAGCAGATTGGCAAGGACCTCCCCCCCTTGCATACGCTGTCCCAGCAGCAGCCTTCCTCCTTTTAATCTGGTGCAAAAAGGCTTTCTCTCTAGTTCCCCCATGTGAGTCCCTTTATGGGTTGCTGCTGGTGTTTACCTGCTTCTTTTAGTTTTCCTGGCAACTTTCCATTTCTCTCAAACATCCCCCTTTTCAGACAAAAGGAGGACATCTCTCTCAGCTAGAGCTAACCCATTGTTCCAAGATGTTTTACGTTGAATAGATGATTGAGTGTGCATCACTCACCATTGGTTCTGGCTTGGCAGAGATATGACAAAACGCTGCTAACCCATGGTGGAGCCATATATGTAGGCTTTCCATGACCCAATAATTTTGTGATACAATTTTACAAAATCATTCACAATTCAGAAATGATAAAATTAGACATTCTGTTTGTATTACAACTTGTCAGATCAGATGAGAGAGAATTTATACTGAAACCTGGACAGATTTTCTGTTGCCGCTTAATTAATAAAACTCCAAACTCTGTATTGGCCACAATAATTAACTTGGTTCTTAGTTTGAGACATTGAGGCAGTGCATTCCTGAAAATTAGCCAAGTTGGCTTTAATGCAGGTATAACAGATTGCTTAGTGCATATAAAAATAAATATTTTTGTTATGACCACTGGAGCATAGTTACCTTCATATATTTTAAATATAGCCTGAACAAGTATTTGCCTAAAATTGTAATTATCTCTTACCATGTTTTACCATTCTAATGTAATCTTCAAATATTTGTTTAGTTTTATGTCTTTATCAATGGTAAGTTAAACAACAATATTTTTGCAACGTTCTAGAGCAAATTTGCCTGTGTATAGAGGATAACCATGAAACCTAGGCCAGCTTTCCTGATTTCCTCCTCCTCCTTCCCCCCCCCCCCCCCGCCCCAATCAAAGGTCCACATTCTGCCCTCTGAGACCTATATTTGCTTTAGTAAGCTGCCTACACCTCTAAAGGCAAGACTTGGCCCTAAGAGTTTAGAGTGCCCCTTAAACTGGAATGCTAACAATTAGAGCTTATTATAGAAAAATGAATGTGTTTTTCACCGCTTTGAGGCTCTTTAAAAAAAGTTTACATTAGCTGTCTTGGGGCTAAGACTAATCTAGTTCTTTTTTGTACAGACTGCTAGACAATAAAAATAAGGTTATATTTTAAACAAGAAAATGTTCATGTGTCATAATATTTACATTAAATTACATAACAGCTTTAGATGATGTTGTATGTTATACTGCATAAGCACTTTTCTTAAACGGACTCTTTGTGTCTATAATCTTTCCATGATTGTTACCACTAGTATAGTGTTTCAGCTGATATGATTTTAATCACCATAAGGTTGAACTTGAAAGAAAGTTGGAATCAGCTACCAAATCAAAGCTGCACTACAAGCAACAGTGGGCAAGGGCTTTGAAAGAACTTGCAAGACTAAAACAGGTATGTAAATAGGGTAGAGCACATGCACAATAAGGATGTAGTAGTCTTTTTCTTTGTGTTCCTATGATTAAAACTATTTATTAATATTATGTGCTAGCCATGCCTGCTATTGTTGCATATTGATTTCCATTATAACTGCCAGTGTATGTTTAAAATGGTCAAAACTTTCCTAAACAGTCAGCTTTGGGTTGGAATTTTTTTGCAACTGGGCTTTGTCTGACAGTGATTTTTAGCAAAATCTCTTCATCTATTTTTGAGTGTAGGAAAAATATCTATTTCCCAAAGTTTAAAAAAAAATTCTGACTACACTTTTATTTTTAAAATAACAAGGATACAGAACAACTGGCTAAAGTTTGGAACTTAAACTTGGACATAATTCTCATTGTAGACCAGGGCCTTTGCTTGGGTTGGAACTGGGGTGATTTAAAAAAAGAAAAGTCACTTCTGGGGATGCTCAGTAAGCATCTGCTGGAAAAAGTCAAAAAATAAAAAAGTTACCATGGTTTATCTTGGCCATGATGCACATCCTGTTGTTTTATATTTTATGCCAGAAACTGCAATATTTAACATTTAACCATATTCAACACTGAACCAGAAAAACAAGAATGCAAAATGCTATGCATGAATAATGCAGTTGAGTAAATGTCGCTGTTAGAATCTAAATTGGCATTTCTTCTCTTTTACACTCTAACTTTAAATGTGCAACTTTAACATTGCATTCAGGACTGCTTTAAGAAAATCTAGAATGTCCCATGCAAAGTCATTCAATAGTAGGGAGAAACAGAGCGTTGATTCTGAACCTGCGCCATCACCGCTAGCTGCAAAATCAAAAGAATTACTCAGAAAACTTCTTTGCTGCCCAACCTCTTATGGAATTTGCCCCAAATTCTTTTACAATGTCAAATGGAAGGGTAGAGGTATAAGTCATGTGTCCAGAAGTACTGTGCAGTTGGGAAGTAGACTTTGTAATAGTGGATGGAGATTTCCTGCTAAACAGGAAGTGGCTACCTACAATGTTCCTTATCTAGAGTTTTGTTTTAGTTAAATATCTTATTTTCCAGGTGTCTCAGGTTATGATGGCATAGCACTGTCAGTATAAAGTTTGTACGCCGTATTCTGTAGTACTGGAACATGAGCAATAAACACTCTTGCATTTTAATCTGTTCCTGGTGGGGATGAGGCGCCCGTGTATCTGAGGATCCATTGTAGATTCATGTTTGGCAGTATTAACTGAATTAAACCTTGTTGCATTAGTCTCTGGTTTTTTTGTTTTAATTTTCTGTATTTTCCAAGAGAAAAGTGACTGAGGGTAAAAATTGCTTCTGTGTTTAAATACTTTTTAAAAAATTTTTAATGCTTACAAAGTCTACATCCTAACTGTGGTGTGTTGAATGAAGGGTAGGGGTAAAGTACCCATCTTTGCTGCTGCTGCTGTTGGTTAGGAGGCAAGTTTGTTTTTGTGTTTGTGTTGTTTTTTGCAAAACTGACTTAACAGGCATCAGTACATCAGTTTACACTGTGACAGCTATATGGTCATAAAGAATACTTAGGCCAGATTTTTAAAGGTATCTAGGAGTCTAAATTTCATTTGCAAAAGGGATTTAGGCACTTCGGAGCCAAAAATCCCACTGTCAATAGGATTTTGGCTCCTAAATGCCTAAATCACTTTTGAAAAATTAAATTTATGCTCCTAAATCAGTTAGGTATTTCAGTGTGGTGTACTGCAACACCTACATACCTTTAAAAATCTGGGCCTTAGCTTTTAAAAAAATGATAGAATTTGTAGAATTTTGCAGAATACAGCAAACTTAGAGAGATCCGGAAATCACAGGTTACACAATTTTTTCCTGTCTCTGAATTTTCCCATCACTGATGCCAATAGAGGGGTTTTTTTTGGTTGGTTTGTTTTTGTGGATTTTTCTGTGTTTGTCAGTGAGGCATTTAAAATCTCTCTCAAGCAAAGATGTAGCAGCAGTTCCTTCATCCTCAGTAATGCATATACATGCCAGTATATTATTTTTCCTTTACCTACTGCCTCCTATAAATATGGCTTGTGCTTGCAATAATTTAAGATTCTGACCGTATCTAACGGAAGTGCTTACAAACACACTAGAAAAAGCAAGAATTTTACCAATCCCTAGATCGAAACAAAGCCTAATACATTTAAAGATTGAGGGTTCAGACAAGGGTCTTCATGTTTTCATACTCCATCTTCACCCCTGTTTCCCATCCCTTTTTTACTTTATGGAAGGACTACTTTTCGAGGAGAGGCACTTCTAATTCACTCCAGCATTAGGGACACTCTTCACAGAATAAGTGAGCACCTCAGCTCCCTGAATCCAAATCTGATTCAGCAGGACCCAATAAATTTTTTGGATTATGTTCCCCTGCTTTTCCATTTCAAGGTTTTGAAGTGTATGATCCAGGTTGCAGTATAAAAACTGCCTTTCCTGTTTTTCGATAAGATTTGCAGTGGCATGAAAGGAGCTCTAATCTAGGAATATAGACACCCAGTTATGAGGAAAAGCAAGAAGAGAGGGCTAACTCACTCTTTCCTGCAATACTAGAGATCTTTCTTAGCAGGATCTAGCAGAGACATCACTAAAGAATAGGCCAACCAGTTGCTCTTAGAAAATTACATCTGTGGATTGGAAAGGAAAGTCTACTGGATTGGGAAGGAGGAGCTAGCTAGCTATCTGGATATGTGCTCAAAAGGAGACCCTGTTTCTGGATACGGGAAGGGATAAGCAGGATGCTGCTACTTCTCTACCTCTCCTTTCCTTCCCCCGTGAAGAGAAAACACAATCTAATGGATAACTGAAGCTTCAGGAAGGTCCTTCAGTGAGAGTCCGATGGTCTTGTTGGGAGGAGAGGAGAAATTTGGGTACTAATCAAGGAGGGATATGGAGCCTAAGGCATTGTCATCATCAAAATCTTTGGATAAGCCAATCAATTTGAGTGCCCAAATCTGAACTCAATGAATTTGAGATCCCAAATTCTCAATGCTCTTTATTTATAACTTACAGATAAATCAAAGAAATTAGCGCAATGTATATTTGATAATAGCTAGAAAATCAAAGGTTCAGTTTTACGTACTGTCCTCAGATTGTTTCTTTTTGTCTAATTATTGTAGGGGTCAGAAATTGGCCCATAATATTTCTGAAATACACCTCTACCCCGATATAACTCTGTCCTTGGGAGCCAAAAAATCTTACCGCATTATATCGAACTTGCTTTGATCCACGGGAGAGCGCAGCCCCGCACCCCCCGGAGCACTGCTTTACCGCATTATATCCGAATTCGTGTTATATCTGGGTAGAGGTGTACCTATGCACAACAGGGTGATCATTTGCCTCTCTAATCTTTTCACACCAGAAGCTGGATTTTCCCAAAGGAAGCACCAAAATGTCCTGCCTGGTTTTTTTGTTTATTTGTTTTCCCTTAAAGGTTTTTTAGATTCCTGTTAGATGCATTTCACCTTTAGTTCACTGGTTCAAGTCATGCCAGATGGGTAGTGACAAAAACCATCACTAGATGATAAGTTTGGTAACTTTAATGGTTCCAGTCCAGGACCAGCTGAAACCCTTGTTAGACATCTGAACCATTTAAATGAATGGACATTAAGACCAAATTATACTCCCCTAAAACTTTATCCCTGAAAGTAGTCCACTTAAAATTAGATGAAGGCTTTTTTGTGGGAAATATAATATTAATGCTTATGCGACTATTGTTAATGCTGTACTTATTCTATTGATAAATAGGATTTAGTCAATCTGGCACTTTAAATTCAGTTAAAAAATTAAAAAAGCAAAACTGATCAGGAACCCATGGACTGTGTCTGAATATAAATTTGGAAATTTAGTTGCCTTCAGGAATTCCACATCAGCTTTAGTTCAGATGATTTGTGCAATTGCAATAGTTCATCCAATTCCTTGTTTAAATTGGATTAGTACCATATTAATTTTGTGTTGCCTTGGGTGAATAGCCACAGGGTTGTAATCTGTGCCAGTAATTTGTCACACCAAAGCCCTCTGGAGGACTATACAAAACATTTGTGTAGTGAGGATTAGACGTTGAAAGCCATATCTTAGATTGTTAATAAATGTTAATGACAAAACCCAGCTGGTAAGTCTTGGAAATGGGATCTAATGCTTTGTGCCCATTGCCAAAGAACTGTTTAAACAGAGATTTCCATTACTCAAAGGTGACCTAGTACAGTCAATTTATGAAATAAAGAAGCATAATCAACTGGCTGAGTATTTAGCAAAATGTTCTTTTCTTCTGATTTTTCAACTTTAAAAGTCCATGTTTCCTTAATTATAGCATTTTCTTTTTCTTTGGGAACTAGTCATGTTAGAACACTGCTGTGATGGCTTTATATTCTGTAGAAAATGAAGTTTTGCGCATTGTAACTTTGAAAATAAATTTTGTGTGGACATTAAAAGGAAGAAATTCTTAATTTCTCTGTATCTGGAATTTTTGGATAATAAAACATAATTCCAGTTATAACTAGAGAAAGACCTGAAGCACACCCTGATGTTTGTGACATAGGCTCATCTTTAAGTATGAAAACTACAAAATTACACATTTTAATGGATTTGATCATGGTGTATAAAGTTTATAAAATATTCTGAAAATCCACAGACTCTATTACAAGGCCCCCGAGATCTTTCTCCCTCATGCCCATTCCCTTTTTTCCTTGAAGGTATTTACTGTAACTTTTTATTTGTACTGTTTAACAAAATGTTTTACTCAAAAATTAAGACCAAAAGTTCAAAAATGTGCACATTTGGTGCATGCACATGCACTTTTTTTCTTTACGATTCAAGGTTTTAAAATCTTGGCCTTTAAAATTTACCAACTAAGACCCAGATCCTGCGAAGATTTAGGCACGTGTAATTTTACTCATGGAAGTAGAGCCATTAAAGTTAGTGGAACTACTTTATGTGCTGAGTTACACACATGCTTAAGACTTTTCAGGCTCGAGATGTAAAATTTAACAAATACTTGAGTGATGCAAGAAATCACTTTTTAAAAATAATGCAGCATATTACCATTGCAGCTGTAACTAGCAACGGTGTTATGTCTGTTTTGAAGGCTGATAATCTCCCTTTTCTGATCTTGAAAATTAACAAAAACAATGTTTATGCTTAAATTAGAATTATGTACATTTTGGGATAAGAGGTTTTATTGTAGGATTTAAGTCTCTTACCATATTTGTACTCTATGGATTTGTTCAAAGCAGAACTGATGGATTTGTTTAAAACAACACAGACCTTATTGGCTGACATCAGCTCTATCTTGTCCAGCCTCCTGCTTATCCACTCAGAGTAATTAATTTGATTAATTTATAAGTAATTTAGCCAAGGATGGGATGTAAATCTTTGTTTAAAAAAAAACAAAACAGTTGGAGATCCAAGTCTTGGTTAAAAACTGTGTCTTGAAACCATCCAGGCCCTCCTACTGACTTGTCAGCTCTGGGTTATTTTCAGAAAACTTTACTTGAGTTCCTTAGCTTCAATCGTAACTTTTTTTCCCACAGACTTGCATGGTATGTGTGAGTGGGAGAGTGAATAGTGGCTGCTATTTAGCCATTGTTTAGTCTAGTGTATGTATGTTTACATCTCCCCTTTGGATTTATAGGCAGCTATGGCAAAATAAAGATTGTACTGTTTTGATTGAAGAGCCTCTTAACTAGAGCACCTGGCGGCATGATGGGATTCTTTTACAATCTGATTATTTTTCTTTATTACTGATTATTTAATTAATGTTTAAATTACTGTAGTACCAAAGGCCCAAAATCATTATTTAGAGCCCCATTGTGAAAGGTACTGTGCAAACATTAAGAAGATACCATTCCTGCCCCAAAGAGCTTGCAATCTCAAAACACACAAAGGAAATGAAGGATTGGGGAAAAGAATATATCAGGCATAAATAATCAGACGATTGGCACATCTCTTGTTAACTATACATGTTTGGGTTTTGGTTTTTTTCTTGGTGATGATATGGGGTCATTGGTGGAGTAAGGAGGAATAGCAAGAGTGCAGAGTTTAACCTGAGGATAAGAACACGGAAAAAGAAATAAATGATTATAGAGGGAGGAAAAGTGAAGGGAAGAACAGGGCAGCATGGAACTCAGGGAGAGTGAGACTGTCAATGTGAAGAGAGTGATAGAATGGTGCCGGATCAGATAACCAATGAACATTTTAAAAAAAAGAATCACTTCAGCAAATACAAAATGTAGTTTGCTGACATCATGGGCATCTGGGTCTTCTGAGGTTACCTTATCCCACTGCTGCACTGGGAACTGTTGATATTTGGTGGCCTGGTATACCTGACCAGGGGTACCTTCAGTTCAGAGGCACTATCAGCCTTCGTCTCCTACCACACTGCTGGTCCTCTGGCTTTTCTGCAGTTCCTGCAGCAGCTGTAGTTCTCTGCTCTGCGAGCAGATATTCATCTGAGGAAATATATTTCAGGAATGTTTCATACTTTTTCCAACCATTTAGTGAAACCAGTTAGACTGCTCCAGGGCTCAGTAACCATCTTCAGATTTTAAACTTCAAAATTTGATTATGTAATATAAAAATTACCCATCCAGGCAAAGTATCTGTCTAAGGCATACATCTTGCCACATGAGGAGAGCAACAGCTCAGTAAGCAATGAGTGCAGTTTCAGACCTGAACATACTCTTCAGTTTGTCCTCAGGTTAGGAGTATTACAAATGGAATGCTCAGATGATCAAATAAATTTTTAAAATGTATTAACCATGCTTTTTCGTTTAAGATAAATTGGTAGAGAACATAGGTGCTGGAACTCCGGGTGCTGGGGGTGCTTCCGTACCCCCTGGCTTGAGATTTCCATTATATACAGAGTTTACAGTTTGGTTCAATGGCTTTCAGCACCCCCCACTATACAAATTGTTCAGCAAGCCTGGTAGAGGATATTTAATATTTGGATTAATCTTTACATTAGTGTGTTACCTCAAAGTATCACAGTATAAAGTGGCAGTATAAATTTTTGCAGTGGCAGTCCAAGTGTCATGATTTCAGCAACGTAAAATTGAGACTTTTTTCCTATTTCATATTAATATGTAGAAGATTTATACTGAAAATAGTTAACATTATAGCAACTGCAAAAATTTAATTTTGTTCTTGTTTTGTCAGTTAAGTGTGAATAGTATGTAATATAGATACTGTAAATGAAAGTGAGAATGCTACATCATTTTGTATATCTTTTCCTGGTTTCAGAAGATGTTTTTCACTAATTTCCATTAAAATTGAAATAGTCCTACACAATAAACTACTTTTAGCACCAATGATTACAGAGCTTGTTGCATAATGTGTGATTGGGGGAAAAAGTGGTTTTTGGTTATCTGAAAGAGCCTTTGATAAAGGGCAGCAATTTTCATTACCAAATATGGATAAAGAATCTTTCCTTCACCCTCCCTTCCCAAAATCTGAGTTTTACAAAGGATCCATTCTTTTTGTGACCTCTGATCTGATCTAATACTAAATCTTAGCTTTGAATTGTATCATACGTAGTATGATTTTCACATACTGTATGCTAACTCTCCTATCCATATCAAACAAATAATGTATGTTCTTTGACATCTTTTTCCTTTACTGAAGGATTATATGGGGAGCTAGTTTCTGTTTGTTCAAAATGTTACATAAATCACGTTTTGTTTATGAATGTTCAGAATACAGATTATGACAGACTGTAAAGTATTCAAAATAGCTATGTTGGGTAAATAATATTATGTAGTTTAGAATGTGGGTTTGCATTTTAAACTACATAATTACATTATGCACCATAAATTGTCATTGTAGTCTATGGGATCACTTCCCCTGTCTTTTATATCCCATATCCACTTTTATGGATTTTTCAGGGGAAGATTGGTCTTAGATATTTGTGATTAAAGTAGTATTGAAAAAGGAGAAAAGGACAATGCTAAAAATATAAGTACATCTTCCAGTGCCACATCTAGTCAGGTAATTCACATTATTGTTTTGTTTGACCCTCTTAAGGTATAAAGGTGCTTATTTTTTATTGTTTTTATAATAATCTAATATAAACCCACAAAAGTAATGAAATACAGAATGACTTTGCAGTAAATATACCAGACTTGGTCTTCTACTGTGTGGAAGGATTGTATTGCAATAAGTTTAGTTAAGATTTGCTTATCTGCTTAGATCAGAAATGTGTTGCCCAGAAATTATACTGTACCCAATTTACTAATCTTGACACTGCTGGGAAGTACTGTCCACAGCTGTCATTGGAGAAAAGATTCTTGGAGACCAATTCCCAGTTTGTATGGACAGGACGCACTTCAGCACGCTCAAATTAAACTATCTCCAGAGCCACACTGCAGCAGCTCACTCTCTCAGTTCTCTGCCCATTTAGAAAAAATTGCTTTGTATAATCACCAATCAGCTCTGCTTCCACTTCCAGTGAAGCTTTGCTTCAGCCTGCTTGCAAGGCTGGAAGGCCTGATGCAACCCATCCTGCCAGGATGAAATGACCAATGCAGGACAAAGATAGTGTCATGTAGGCCTTGTTTCTCCACAAGGTCTCCCTCACATTGACCTCCACAGACCCCATTTGTGACTGCTGTTCTGCTTGTCCCTCATTTGTGGCCCTTATAAACGGTCAGTAATTATTTTCTATATCAAGAAACTTCTGGACCTGGGGGCTGTTAGCCCATTCCAACATAAAAGAGGACTTCCAGACTGTCTTTTGACTAAGAGAGAATCTAGAGGTTTCTAGCCTGTCCCTAGTTTGTATCCACCCAGCCAAAGATGACTCTGGTCCATCAACCTCAAAAATGTGTACTTTCACTTTCTAGCACACTTGAGTTTTCTTTGTTTGCTGTCAAAATGATACTACAAGCATGTTGTCTTGCCTTTTGTCGTGTCTTTGTTCCCAAGACACTGAAATTCCTGGTCATTGTACTCGCCAGCCTTAAATGGGAAGGTATCTGTGTATTGCATTACTTAGATAATCTCTGTATAATGTTTCTTCTTTTCTGAGTGCTTCCTAGGGCCCCAACATGGTTCTTTCAGTTCTCCAAAACCACAGTTTTATGCCGAACTTTAGCAAGAGCTTAGGCTTGCCTTTTGAGGAGCTTGGACCACCTAAGCGCCAGATCTTGTTCTCACCTCAAGCAGGTGATTCTCCTCAGTGACACAATCCACAAACTGAAGGACACAATCAAAATACTTCTGTTCACTCCATTCACAGCCCTCTGATGCTTTCTTCACCTTCCATGCCTCATGATATTCTGTGGTAATACAGATAATATTGTGCGCAGACAGGCTTCACTCTTAACCTCTTCAGACCTTTTTGCTCTTGTGAGGGGACTACCAAAAAGAGAACTTAAATTATACCATGTTTCCAGCTTGTTTGTTTGCTGAGATGGTGGACTTTTCCCAATAATCAACTTCAAGTGAAGTCTCCCCCTGAATCTTGAGAGAAACAAGTTTGAGGACCTGGGATACCCATCTGAGTTTCTTTTACGTGACAGGAGCAGCAGTAGAGAAGGATGTTAGTTGAAGTATAGCTGGACCTACGGACCATAGGATATTCCTTATAGAAATTCACTCCTTCCCCAGAATCCATAACAATCCTTTGGAACATAGCAACTGAGCAGCTTGTGTTGCGATACAGGTTGAAAGAGGCGCCCTTGGAGCTCTTCTCTTCAAAGACATTCAGAATTCTGATCTGGGCTGAAATAACATCATAATGTCATCCTCCTATATACAAGAAACTTTCAACATCTGGGCTAGTTCTCAAGCCAAAGGAGTAGGGTTTAAACCAACAGGTTCTCTCCAGGGTCTTGGCCTTCTAGGAAACCCCACAGGTAGAAACAGCTGTACCCTACAGTCACAAAAATGGTCCAGTTGTTCCCAGACACTGGGTAAAGATGGCTTGGCAGGTCAAATCTTCTCACTGCCGTGTTCAAGTGAGGTTCTTCTATACCTCTTTTATCATTGTTTAGGTAGTGTCAACAGGAAAATCAGGTGGGACTAGATTAAGTAATAATGGTGGTTGGGCATTCCACCTTTTAGTGGCAGCTGTTTCAAGGAGTTGTCTATCAAATCTCTTCAGACTTCCTGTTGTTGAGGGTCTTCTGAAAGACTACATGGTCAGCTATTTGAACTCATGTTCCTAGACTCTTTCTGTCTAGAAACTGAGAGGCTGAAACTTCCGGATTTATTCTATTCAGATGGTGGATAATCTCCTGAAATCCAATCAAAACTGTACAACCAAGGTTTAACACTGTCTCTGTATGCAGCCTTATTTCCTCCTTTTTAGTATTAATCATAACACTGCCTTAATTATAGACTGACTTTATTTTCTCTTTATCTCTTCTTTTCACAAAGGCTAAGCTGCTTGCAGGTTCAAGTGGGAGCACCAGGAGCTTTGAGGATATATGGAGAAGCACTGGATCCTCCTCTCCATATTTCTAAACTTCTGTGCAGTCAAGATGATCAGACCAGCCTTTTGGCTTCTTACATAGATGTAAATTTAATCTGGTCTTGCTGACTTTGTACCAGTCTCCATTTGAGCCCAGGATGATATGCTCATTGTTTGTTCTTACCATTGAAGTAACTTTTTCTTAGCCATTTACCTCTTCCTGCAGATTAAATGAGTTTGGAGCTTTAACCATTAAGGAGAACCTTTCCTACAGTTCTTCTGGACAAAAGTAGGATTGTGAACAACTCTGGAAGTTTTGTCCCAAGTGAACTGAGCCTTTGACATTAATTAGGACGTTACTCTTCCTCCTTTTTGCCTATTCTGTCCTACTGAAAGTTGCCTTTATTATGTGGATGCTGAGACCTATAATTACTGTACCCTTCTACAGATTGTGTGCTCTGTTTCATATTGTGATATTTAAAAAAGCCATAGGCTGATGTCTTTGCCCCCATTGAATTTAATAACAAATACCCCATTTCAGTTGGATTTTTCACTGTGTCCAAAGCCCATATAGCAAAATAGACTGACTGTCCTTTGCTCCAGTCTGCAAGTCAGTAGGGAAACGACTTCTGCTTTAGTAAGCAGACATTCATCTAGCCTGTAAGTCAGCGGCTGGCTCATGGGAAGAGAGACATAGCCCTTTCATGAGGAAATTTGCAGGGCTGCAACCTGGTAGTTGCTTCATTCATTTACTAATCATTACAAAATCCGTTCTTTCCTTGTTGGACACTCTCTTCAGTTGCTGGCACCTACAGGTTGCTGTCCTTTCCTAATTCTTCTCTTCTTTTCTGCTTGCTAGTGGTGCCAGGAGTGGTGAATTACATATACTGCGCAAATAGATTTTATTAATGAAGTCAGACAGTGGAGAGTAAAACGCATGCAATAAATGTTAAACGTTGCAAAGTCAAGCAAGCACAAGTTAAGATATGCCAGTGTTAAGGGGGACCATGCAGTATGACGTACTATTTAAGGACATGATCATATGATGATTTTTCCTCCAGGACCCCTGCCTCTTGCAGTGCACAGGATGGACTGTGTGCAGTAAATGAAGCAGGGTTATGTAGAGCATTAGTCAGAAGACAAGAGGAAAAGAAAGGATAGTCCTTGTTGTTAAGGCAATTGAATATCACCAAGAAGAACTAGGTTTTGTCTCTGGTTCTGATATAAAATGTAATCTTTGCTGCTGGGCAAGGCACTATGTTTTAGATTCTGGGACTTTGAAAAATCCATTTAGGAATTGAACCAAGTTTTTAAAAAATGTGTATTGAGTTAATTTTTGTTCTGTTTTTCCCCCTCTGGGCTTTTATTCAGAGTTTGAAAATTGAATAAATGTAAGAAGAAATCTAAGTCAATTTTTAGATTTTTCACCCCTGACTTTCTAAGAGCTTGTCTACATGAACATTTAGTTTGCGGCAAGCTGGCATGTGAATCTACCCCGCCGTATCCTCCAGCACCTTAACTGTCCAGTTCATTAGTGTAGCTTGATCTACACACTTCGAAATGAGAGTAGATTAAAGCACGCCATCTGTTAGTGCATATCAACAGGGTCCACAATGACAGTGTATGACAGGCTATTGTGGGGTAGATTCACATCCCAGCTTGCAGCGAACTAAATGTTCATGTAGACATGCCCTAAGACTGGACACCAGTTTAGAAAGTAGTTCTTTTCACAGTATAAAATTATCTCTGCCGAACAAAACTTTGTGGTGCTATGCATAGCAGGGCTAGTAGGGAGAGAGAGTCGCATATAGCTACTTAGGGTTTTCAAATTTTACTTCTCACTGTATTGAATTTTTGTGCTTATAATTATCTATCTAGGTATTTATATAACCCCCGTCACTGTAGTTACTTGAGTGGTATTCAAGACTGTAGTCTGTGTTTCAGTTTAAGCAAAATCTTCAGACCCATACACATCACCTCTAAAATATACTCCTTGGATAGTCTACTACTAGTTGAGCTAGTACTTTTGGCCTCAGATTCGGTTGCAATCTGTTGTGGACAAATGTTTAGTGTGATCTTGACTGAAGTAATCTTTTGCCTCAATCTTATTTCATTTTTGACCGACATCAGAATTAATCTCATATCTACATTAAATATTTTGTATTGACTCGTGCTACTTAGTTACTGTTTCCATATTACTACTTGTGGATTCTGAAACACTGTAAGATTTGTTAGAATTAGCACTTTTTATCGGTAATATTTAATGTCAAATGATTTTTTTCCCCTTAGCGTGAGCAAGAAAATGCTATGGCCCGCCTTAAAAAGCAGCAGCAAGAGTTGGAACACATGAGACTGCGCTATTTGGCAGCAGAGGAGAAAGAAGTGGGGAAAACAGAGCGAAAAGAGCTGGAGGATATCAGAAATGAACTGAACAGGTATTATAGCATTTGTAGGATTTTTTTCCCTCTGCCTCAAAATAGGGGAAGGTTCAGTTAAATCAAATTTTAATTGGCTGTCAATCCAGTAAAAGAACACAGTTTAGTGTCCCTTAGGTAAAAAATCGCTCATTTATAAAATGTAACAGTCTTGTATTATAGAAAATCTATGCCAAAGGCCACTCTAACCAGTTTTTGTGATGATTGTGCTTATACTGCAGCAAGCCTTTTTTACCCTCAACTCTAAGCAGAACTGCTTCATAAAAAGCTACACTAATGGTGATTCTTTCAACTCTCCTCTTGGCCCATATCTTTATATTTTAAGTATATCTAATGATGTCCTCCATTTATTATTATGCTTCAAGTAATTTTGAAACTTGAGCTTGGTCACTTATGTGGGTTTTTAAACTGCATTATCAATGCAGAAAGCTTGATGAAATCATGGTAATACCTTCGATCACTTGTGTACATATTAGATTCAAAAGGCTTCCTTTAAATTTAATCGAGCAAGGGTTAGTTTGTGTTACTTTAAAAAAAAATTCCTTGATTTCCACTACTTCAGTAAGAAATTTCAGTAAAAATCCATCTAGAATGTATTTAACAGGACAGAATTTCCATGTGTCCTTTACCTGTGTGATGTACTTCTTTTATTGTCAGGCTAAAGCAACAAGAAGACAAAAAACAATCACAAGATTCCAGAGATATTTCAGTTGAGCGAGTGGGTAGTCTTAATACTAGACAATTAAATGAAAGCTTGGATGATTATCTCACTCGCCTGATAGAAGAGAGAGATACATTGTTGAGAACAGGTGTGTATAACCATGAAGACCATATAGTAAGTGAATTGGATCGCCAGATCAGAGAGGCGCTTGCAAAAAGAAGCAGCAATAAATAGTATATTTGGAAAATATTTTTGTAAGTTGATTAATTTTACAAACGAAGGCCCTGATCCTGAAGAGGCTTAGGCACATGATATATTTTACACACTTATAGACCTTTTGAAGTCAATGTAAATGTTCACAGGACGTGAAGTTAAGCAGGTGTGTAAGTTTATGCAGGATCAGAGCATAAAGTGTGGGTTTTTTTAACACTTTTATGTTAAAATGTATTTATATGTAAATATACTTACATACTTTTTGTATTTTCTGTTTAAATATTTTCTACCTCTCCCCATCACCCTGGCTGGATTTATTTATAATAGCATTTTGAAAAATATCTATTCTAAACTTCTCTTCAGTATTTATTATAACTTGTTTTATGAATTTCTTTCAAAATAGGTTTTTCAATAAAATTGTATTAGTAAAAAGCGACTGCAGTAATTCCCAGTGATATGAGTTTTGTTAATTCTTAGCCAGAACAAGTGCTGCACTTCTACAAATGTCATATCCTGTTACATTTGCAAATATGTTTAGTTTATTTTAATTTGTAAACTATTTCTGTGACCACAGTTAAAATAATTTAATCATAAATTCTGTAGCTGACCATTCTTTTAGCAGAACACCTTTTTAAACTTGTAACAGTTGCAGATGACAAAGTTTTGAAGATAAAACCAGAGGTATAATTTACCAAACTGAAACTGCACAAATTATTAGGTAACTCCAAGTCTGATCTTGTAACCATTCTTAGCATGGAAATCTCTTTGCTATCAATGAGAGTTTTGCATGCAAAGGGGTAAAAGATATTAGTTGCTCATGAGGCGGTTAAGGTCCTAATTCAGAAAAACACTTAGGCATTTGCTTTAAGTCCATCCTTATTCAGGAAAACACTAGTTCTTTGTAATGTAAGCACACGCTTAAATGTAAATACGTGCTTAATGCCAATACAATTATAATTAGTGCTTTTGTCAACAAAGATGCTTTCCTGAATGAAGGTCTAAATGGCAGTGGCTACAAAGTTTTTTTTTTTTTTTTTTTTTCCCAATCATCTATGGTTTTCAGTTTTAAATTTTTGTGTGAAATTGAGATATAAAGAAGCTAAAAAACCGAAATGTTATACAGTATTTGTTAATTGCCATAAGAGAAGAGCACAAATAATAAGGTGGTGTTTTTTTGTTTTTGTGACTGCCAAAGTTGAATAAGGGCCATTCTGCATTATAAGCCCTTTACTCTTTTTTGGCACAGTTAAAATTCGTAGTGTGGGCAGGGCTGAAAGCTTAAACTTAATTTCTTCTCCCATCAATGAATGTTGGGGTTTTGATATATCGCCTACTAGCACAAATGTTAGTGACTGGTGCAAATCTCATAGTACTGAAAACAAACCCTAACAATTCAGTTTCACTTCAAACATGAATGAAGACAATTAATGCAGAGAACTTTATTTTTTTATTTAAAATAATCACTGGACTTTTATGGTGCCCAGGGCTGGCGCTTCCACTAGGCGACCTTAGGCGGTTGCCTAGGGCAGCAGGATTTGGGGGGCGGCATTTTGCCATCCTCGGTGGCAATTCGGCGGCGGGGGTCCTTCCGCTCCGCGTCTTCGAGGCGCTTCGGCGGCGGGTCCCAGAGGGAGTGAAGGACCCACTGCTGAAGCGCCCCGAAGACGCGGAGCGGAAGGACCCCCTCCGCCGAACGCTCTGAGGAGGAGCGCTGCGCCTAGGGCGGCAAAAACCCTGGCGCCGCTCCTGATGGTGCCCCAGTCATATAAGTGCCATACTCTTCTTTTGGAGCTTTGCTTTCATGGAATACAGTTTTTGTATTGGTTCTGGGTTTACTTCTGATATATTGTTGATAAAGAGGATAGTATTTCTTTCTTCTACCACGGGTCAGTAATTTATTTAATGGAGGGTTTGTTTAGGTCTGTTTTCTTCCAAAAAAAGTAACTTTTTTAAAACATTTATTTTGTGGGGGGGAAGTGAACATAACTTTTTCATGAGGAATGGTCATTTATCAATAAACACAAATTTCATAACTTAAAAAAAGCAATACCTAGTAAACTTGTCAGTGTTTAAAAAATGTTTCTTGTAATATGTTAATGGGTTTAAAGATGCTAGTTTAAAAAAAAAAAAAAACAGCAAAAAAACCTCCACTGGCTATGGGAATAATGAACGCTCAGGTAACCATTATAAATCCATGGAGAATTGTAGATATTTAACTGTGGCTACATATTCTGTATCACTGATGTATGATTATATGCAAATATAGTCAAATAAATGTGGGATGTTTTATTATCTTGAATGGAAGACCCGTTCCGAGTTCTTTGAGTCATCTTTCTCAAAGTTTATTCCTTTGCTGGGATTATAATTTTTTCCAACACTAGAGGGGGCCTTAGACTAAAAAAAGGCAACTCTCTTAAAATACTAAAGTGCGGTTTACTTTGGCTGAGGTGAATGTAAAGATTCTCATCTTTAAAATTATAATAATTTAAATTTTGTGATTTTCATGTTTGTTATTTAACACATAATCTGAATTTAAACAACTTCACGTTTTACAGAGGACTGAGTGTGATTTTTATTCTCAAATTGTATATTTGGGGAAAACATTTTACTTCAATTTATAGTTACAAAAAATCTATTCTTAGTGTTTTAGGTGCTTGCACCTAATTGTATATTCAATCAGTGAAAATGTTGCCAAGTTCAATTTGAAAACTCATTTGTTTCTAATTCATTGGCTACTTTTACGTGTCTTTTATAACAAAAATAAAGGTGGCAGTGGTGCAAGATTTTTTTTTTTAAGAACTCATCACCGTGAACATTTTTCATTTTAATCAACTAAAACATTTTTAGTAATACACAAGATAAGGACACTTTATTTGTTTTAAAGCTGTTTCTAGGCATGCTACCTAGATGTCCATGTCCATTTACATTTAAAAACAGCATTGCAAGAATGGGAAACATATATTCTGTGACCCTCTAGATAAAAGCTTTTCTGTATATTTTTCTTAGTACCTATTGACAATAGATTGTATTTGTATTTTGACCAGGATTGAAAAGGATGTGGATGGAATTTTAGGCATGTTAGTATATGCAGAGTAGGTTTAGTTTATTTCAAACATAACTTGCCCAAAGGCTTTTCTATCTAAAGTAGCTGTCTATTATATCTGGTACAAATACATTTTTCTAGAGGTTTATTATGTATTTGTGCGCGCGTTGTGTTCCAGAGCTGCTTTTAAATGCATTGAATTAACTGAAGATCTGGTCTTGTTCCAGCACACTAACAATCCAGTGAGACCAAATCTCACTTTAATTCAGCCGTAAAATGTTTCAATGAGGCAGGAAAAAGACCAATCTCTCTTTCCCCCCCCCCCCCACCCCCCCCGCACACAAACACAAGATACTTGGGTTTATTTGAGTTTATCTGATAACTGAAACAGTCAGGTTCCTATGAAATTCATATGCACCAGCTCCAGCAAACACTTACTTATGCACATGGTTAAAATCCTGGCCCCATCGGCGTCCATGGCAAAAATCGTGTTAATTTCAGTAGGTCAGGATTTCACCAATGAAGTAAATGGGATTCATATCTCTAAGTGTTTACAGTGTTAGGTCCTTAGATTGAAATAGCTTTAAGTGGTTCCCAAACTTTTTCATGTCGCGACCCCCTTTGGGCTCACCTCTGTTAACGTGACCCTTGGGGGTCTGAGAGATTCAGGGTTTGAAAATTAAAAGCATGAAAAAACATTTCTAGACCATCCAAAAAATCCTCCAAAAAATTGCAATAGTGTGATCCTAATTTTATAATAATTTATAAACAGGGCTGGCACCTCTGAGATGCAGAAAAACTGGGCATGGAGCATGCCCCTCTCTCACCCTCATAACCACCTCTCAGGCATTCACCCCTCCCATTATCCCCTCTCCTCCCTCAAAGGAGGGGGAGCCCCTCTGACATCACCTAGACACAAGAGCCCCTGCCTCCCCCACATGAGCCCCTACATCCATGTCTGACTCCCTTGAGGGAGTCCCCACTTTTGTTCCCTAGCAAGCCTCTGGTTCTCAGCACCAAGAGAAGTAGGAGCTTCAGCTGCCACGTCGGCAGATTGAGGGTCCAGGTGCCACTCTGACGTTGTTCCCAGTGCCTGTGTGACATGCTGATTGCTGCGCTGCACCCATACGTGCATGGGTGCCAGTTTACAGTTGGTTGTAATGTGCCACAGTTGGAGTTTCTTTTTTCTCACTTACGAATGCAAAAAAGCTTCCCCCCCTCCTTTTCCCCCCCAACATGTCACAACTCCCTAGGTACCCTTTCACAACCGTCTCCCCCCACCCTCCCACCCCAGGGTCATGACCCATAGTTTGGGGGAAAGCTGCAAAGAGTCATAGATCTCCAGAGGGTTGTTTGTGTTCTTGTTTTTTAGTTTGTTGGAGATTAATTCAGTTTGTCTTAATCTACCAGATAACCATGGCCCTGACCCTGCAATTGACTCTGCATGGGCAGACTCCTGCATGGAATCAATTGCAGGACCTGGGCCCATTTTTGTCCAAATCCAGTTCTTTAATTGGTGGTGGGTCATTGGTACCTCCAAAAATGAGGGCATCTGCAAACTCATTACTTATATGTGATAGCCATTTTCTCATCTCCCTTAGGCACATTAATTATTGAATATTTATATATCAGCAATGCTGACTTGCTTGGCACTACACAACTTCACTACTAGAAGTGTTACCTGAAATAACTATGTAGCACTCTTGGTTAAAGATAGAAGGGTAGATGTGTAATGTTTTTATACCCTCACAACTGACAGTGGAGCTTTGATAAAGGTTTTGAGATTTGTACAAACAAATTGAACGAATGTTTCTTTAATTACTAGAATGTTTATCTGAAATATCTTGGCTTTAAAAAAGTTCATAACTGCAGTGCAATGGAATTCAGTAGATAAAGAAATTTGCCAGATGAAATATATAAAAACAAACAAACAGCAGTGTTGTGCTTTGGAGCTAGATTTTTAAAATAGAGTTGCATGATTTATTTTCCTATATATTGCTTTTTGTGTGGAGTTATGGCAATTGCACTTCATTGCTATAATTGTTTAAGTTATTTGACAATTTGTAATCCACTTTCAAGATCTGCACCTTTCCTACAATGGTAATGTTAATGTCTGACGCTGAGGTTTCATGTATTCCACCCCTACCCTTTTTCACTGGAATTAAGATGCTTCTCCTTTCCATCCACTGAGGTTCCCCAAACGCATGACGCAATGATCAAGAATGGAAGTTCTCTATCACATCTGTTAAGTGCTACTGAATTATGTCTATACTAGTTAATACATATTTACTCAATTATTTATTTTGCTACTACTGTGCTTAAATGATCATGACCTGTGTCAAGTCTTGAAGAGGAAGCACCAGCTCTGCTATTGTTAAAGACAGAACTGCAGAAAGGCGGCTATATACTTAGATCTCATTTCATTTGCTTCTCCGGGGGGTTGTATTAGTAGTGTTTTCATTAGAAATGTTTTTACAGATGTTGGCTCTCCAGATATGAAGTCTCTGTGGTGGAGAAGCAGTCAGGAGTTTGGCATCCAGGATAGAAAGAAAGGGGTTGGGGGGAGTCAGCTCTGAAAGACTAATTTTATGGAAAAATAATTTACTGACTTTGAGTATAAATGTACAGTAACCCCATGGAGGCTTTAAGATAGAGGAATTGAATTCTTACAAGTACAGAAATTGTTTTCTATTCTTAATTTAAAATCCCCACACAAATCTGTCATTCTTCATCATAGCAAACTAAAATAGTGCCCATTAATAATGCTCTTGGAAAAGTTTCACCCACTAATTTGTAGGCCAGTTTTATCTCGAGTAAAATGCTTCCAGCTTGACAGAATTTTGAGAATTTTGTCTGTTTATGGAGAAAAGTTTTGCCTCACAAGTATACACACAATACACCAGTGTAGTAGTACAGAGGTATGCTGAATGTTTGATCAGATGGTTTTAGTGCATGTGTGGATGTATTGACGAAGGCACATTTGCACTGACAAAATAATTCATGATGAACATTCAGAACATATATGGAGACTTTAAGGTAGGTTCATGTTTTAGGATTCCAGAAGAACAAGATTTGATAAGTCAAATGATCACACTGGGGTGCTCCATCCTGTTTCTAACCAGTATGGAGTTTGGTTTTACTGTAAGAGGAAACTTAAAATTATTTTCACGGAAGTGTCATCACTATGTCATGTTTCTTAAGACTGTTTTATTGCATAAAATGCTAAATAAAGTACATCAAGTCATAATGGCACTGCAGCTGAACAAAGCATTTAGTTGGTAAATAGTTTAACATGGGTTCCATATGCTGTATTATCATGTACTTTATACCAAGCTGCTGATTTGATGCAAGGTGGTACAGATGGCTGATGCACTAGTCTTTTACTTCAGGACATGATTCAAGTTCTGGTGTAGGTCACCAATAGGAAAATGAGCTTGTTGGTCTCACCTTAAATTCTAGTGGAAGTTTACTCAACACACAAAACCTTTTAATATGTGCAATGCATTTGGCTGTGTTTGTGAAAGAGATGCCCAGGACTTGAGCAGACCAGGTGTTACAGATCAGGACTGAGGTGTATTGGCAGGGCTGTGACTGGAAACAGTCATCATATTTATTTATAGTAGTACCTAAAGGCCCCCTATCAAAGAGCAGTGTCCCATTGTGTTAGGCACTGTATACAGATAAGAAAACAGTTCTCACCCCAAACAGCTTACAGTTTATAGAGTTTATTAGCTTTATTTTTATGTACAGTAATTTAAATTAATACTATTAATCCCTTATTTTTATGAGCAGTCACACACCTGTGAGTGTAGAGAGCTGGGTTGGGCTACTTCTCTGAGAACCTTTTAAACTTTGTTTTTAAACTCTCTTCTCCACACAAAGTTCATGTTTATGTCAAGGTATGTTATCAGGTTTGTATAACTTCTATAATGTATTCACTTAGCTAACAAATACTTTTTTCTTATTTATGGTTTTCCGAAGCGTGGCTGATTATGATTTTGCTTGAAACATCTATTTTATTATTTCATCTCTCTCTGGAGATGTTTATGGGCTAACCATAACCCAAACATTTCTGCGGAAGAAATGGTGAGTTAGCAACCCAGAATAACCTGAAGCAAATTCACAGAATGTCAGCAAGAGCACAGGATGGCTTACCACACACATACCATAATCTGTACCATGGCTGTGCCTCCCTACCTGGGAGAGAAAGCTACCACTTTGGGAAAGCTTGCATGTATGTCACACTATACATCCAGTCTCTAAGGGGGGGGAGTTTTTACCCACTCTGCTTTCCTGAATGACTGCTTTCTGTTTCCTACCAGTTCCATCACCATTTTTCCATCTGCTTTCGACCCACTTGTAGATTTTATTGTACCACCTTATCATGAACAATCAGTTTGCACCATGCGAGTCCTGAGACTATCCAAACCTCTATACTTGTCCTCCTGGGGGCTTCTTGCCTTGCTTTGTGACTGCCATTGAATAATATTGTGACCCTTGGTGGGACAGTCCCTTGAGGACAAGTGAAATTGTATGGCTCCAGGATTGTATCTTCCTACTGCATACAAAACAAATCATTGGTCCCCCATCATATAGCTAAAGTAGTCTAAAGTTAGTCGAATTTGGGGAGTGTCTAGAGTCTCCCTCAACCACAATATTATGCCCACATTATAGGGCTAAAAGTGTGTGTGCGTGTATATGCAATGTAGAGTGGATAAAAGGAGGAATCTGATTATCTGACTAAAGTAGCAAACCATGTGCTGAGGTGGGTAGGTTGGTACAGATGGGGATGAAAGCTGCACACTTCTCTCCTTAGAAGCCTGCAGAAGCTCCTTTTTAGGTTTAAGGGGTAGGAGATGAGTGATTGGGACAGGGCTGGTGAGCAGCTGCTCTTGGTGTTGTGCTCCTTTCTAAATCCAAAGGATCATGGTAATGGGGATTAGCTCACAGTCACAGCTTTTGCCCCTCAGAGAGGAAGTGATATCAGAATAGCTCAGAAATGAAACAATCCTTCTTACTCAGCAGATCAGAATTATACTTGTATTGAGAGTCACATCTGTTGATTTTAGCAATAAGTAGTTTACCACCATTTATTCCTGCTTAGCTCTTCAGAACCAACATAACTAGTAAAGTGAGCTGGGTTATATTCTGGACTAGGCATCATCAGCAAAAATGAAACCCCTTAAGTGCAGGGCCAGCATTTTGTTCTCATTTGAAGTCAGAGAGGTTGCACATGTGTAACTGAGGGGAGAATTTGGACTGCAGAATCTTTTTATTTATTTTTCAGTTGGTGATACATGTGCCAGAATGAATACATCTTGATTTTTAGATGCCAGATTGAGGTTGTATGGAATGGTAGCTTTAAAAACCACCCCTTTATTAGTTAACTGAGCAAATCTGATCTGGAGTCATTTGAAACAGTGTGTATGGAACCCCACAATGCTATTTTAGAGTCCCTTTTAGATTAGAACCAGCCTTCAAATTATTGAAGTCAATGCTAAAATATTCCATTAGTAGTGGAGTCTCTGGTTTACCACTCCAAGGATTTAGTGAGTCTAAAGAATTACATCTTCAACTGCTACCTCTACTGCCAAGGAGCTTTAGTGGTTGTTCATGCTGTCTGAAAGTCTAGTCAAGACAGTGATTTCAGGCATGTAAACTTAAAGTTTCAGGTTCAGATACTGTTCTACACAAAAATAAAAGGGTTCTAAAACTTTAAAACTAGTAAAGATTGATTTTTTTTTTTAATTTAATTTTCCCAGGTTACCGGAGGTGTGGGTGAAGCATAACAGAATACAGACAGATAGGGATGGTAGGAGAAATCAACAAAAGGGACATCCCTACAACAATTACACAATGTGGAATGACCATTTTAATTGCTTCAGTTAACAGAGCTGACCTCACCTAATGCTCCTAATATTACAGTGGTACGTGCAACGTAGTGGATAGCGCACAGGACTGGACCTGCTGAGTGACCTCGAGCAAGTCATTTCATCTTCTTCTGCCTGAGTTTCCCCATATGTAAAATGGAATTAATGATTCTGACCAGGGCTGGCTCTGTTTTTTGCCACCCCAAGCATGGCAGTCAGGCGGCTTTCGGCAGCGCGCCTGCGGGAGGTCCGCTGGTAACGCAGATTCGGCGGCATGCCTGTGGGAGGTCTGCCAGTCCCGCGCCTTCAGCCTCCCCGCCGCCAAATTGCCGCTGAAACCGCGGGACCGGCGGACCTCCCGCAGGCATATCACCGAAGGCAGCCTGACTGCCGCCCTCACGGCGACCGGCAGGCCGCCCCCCCGCGGCTTGGTGCGCTGGTGCCTGGAGCTGCCCCTGATTCTGACCTCCTCCTGTAAAGCACTTGGAGGCCTGCAGATGAAAAGCAATACATCAGAGTGGGTTTTTATTATCTCATTATTAATACACAAAAATGAATGAAGGAGGGAGGGATTAGCCACTACTGGAACTGTCTTTCTCAAGCAAGTCAATAGAAGTTGCCTATGTTACAGTTTCTTTTGATGCAGCAAAATCTAACTACTATTACTTCCTAGCTTGGTTAGCAATTTAAGCATAAAGAGCCTCTTAAAAATGAAAAAATCCTCTCTTTAATTTCTAAAATTGAATGTGGTTTTTCCAGTCCCATAACTTCTCAGGAGAACCTTGGGCAGGCTGCTCTTTTCCTAGAGAAAAAGAAATGGATGTGTAGCCCAGCGCCTGGTGTGCTATAGTGTTCTGAGTCTAGTAGCTCTGCCACTGATTTACTGTGTGGCCTCTAGGCAGCTCCTCTCTGCCTTTGTTTCCCAATCTATAAAATGCGGATGATGCGTCCCAATAGGGGTGTTGAGGATCAGCTAGTTAATGTTTGTATGGTGCTTTGAAAACATTTAAGGCAAGGCATTGTTTATTATTATCATATCCTTTATGTTGAGTGAATAAGTAATTGAGAGGGTTTTAGCAAATTCTTTTATAGGAAAATCATTTCCTGACTTATTAGTATTGGAGTACTAATAAAAGTGAATCCTTATTATCCTAAGAAACATGACAGATAATGTTCAAGTGAAACTTAAAGGGGCTGGAGGGAAGCATTAGTACAATAACCCTCAGCCCGTGTGAAGCCAAATGTCTCCCTCACAAAGACACACACATACCTCATCAGTTAATTTAATTCCAATGATAAAGCTATAAATTCTCTAAACTGGCCTGGAGTTTAGCATAAACACTCTGAGGGGATGCTGGACCACAGAGAGAGAGAGGCAGAGAAAGCAGTTGCTTAGCTCTGGCTGATTGTCTATTGCAGAGAATGCTCACTATCAGCTGCTGAATCACAAAACCTAAAAATCTCCCTATATATCAACTAGTTACCAGCATTCTTGTGATGGTGGAAAATACCTGATCTCTGAGGGGGAGCGTAGGGGGATGGGGGAGAGACCGATACACTTTGTGTAGGCCAGGACTAACGGCTGCTGCAGAGTCCATTTGGCAGTCAGCTCTTTGTTTTGCCACTTACTCCTTGGCTAGTGCTGTAGAGCTTAGATTAGAGTGAAGAGTCTATCCATTCTAAACTGGTGATAAAAACTGATAAATCGCACTCCACAAGGGAGCTTTTTTCCCCCTTTTCTTTTTGGAGTGTACACACTAGGAGAGAGGCAGGTTCCTCTTACAAACAGAAATTAATATTAGTGAAATTGTTACTGATGAAAGGTGTGAATGAACACATGGTGGGTAAATGCAAATAGAAGATGTATGTTTAAGCGTTTACCTCAAAATTAGACTAGATCAGATTTTTTTTTTTTTTTGGCAACAGATACTCGGAAGTGGTTTCCCAAAAAATTCTTCTCAAGTGTTAATTTTTTAACTTGCATGTATAGATGCACAAAGAGTGGTTGGGAAATAATTTTATTTCCTAGCAGTCCTCAAATAAATTATTCACAAAAATTCATTTTCATTGTCCTTCCAATTCTAATGGAAATATTCTGCTAAAAATGGAAATAATGTACCTTAGCCATAACAAACACTTCTAGAATTAAAAAATAAATGGATGTCCATATCTTCATTTTGCTGCTGCTTATTTTACCACTCAAGTTTCAGATAAAAACACATTTCATGCTGTAAGGAATGCAATCCATTACAGAGAATGAACAACATAGTAACTTGTGTACCACAAAATAACAAACTTATGTGAGTACAGGCAGGTCTGCTGTTTATATTGCTGGATTCAAACTTTTAGTTAGATAACTTTTGGCAGTGAAAGTACCAGACTGTTACTTATATACTAGTTAATACTGACTTACTTTTTTTTTATTAAAAAAAAAACCTCCATTAATGGTCCCTGAAGTCTTAGCTTAACTGATTTCTTTTCTATTATAATAAGAGATGTCTATTTTAATTAGAGGTTTAACTAGAGATTTATTCCATTTTCATTAGCAATAGAAGTTGCTGAAGCCCTTTGCAAATGTTTGCTTTTGAGAGAAGAGGAACAGGATCCATTTATGAAGGGATGGAAGTATGGCATAAGCATAGAACAACACTATACAAGATTTCTTTTAAAATGTGCTGCTGAACGGTAGAAAATGGAGTTGATAGGCATTATAGTTAGACATCTTCAAGATAGAAAATACTGCTATTTATTTTTTTCCTCCTTTTTATGGGGAAGCATCACAAAGGTGGGGGCACCAACATCAAATATTGTAGTAATTTTCTTATAAAAATGGATATTACACTCATTGGGGATTAAAAGTATCGTTGGGGAGCGGGTTAAAGGCAACATCAAGCATGAGGCTTTCATGAGCTGGAATTCCTGGTTCATGCTAATACCAACTTTTGTTCTTGTTTCCTTCACCTCTTTAACACAAGCTTTTGGAGGTTTCTTAATGGAAGATTTAAAATCCTACATTTATTCATGCATCCTCATAATACATGTTTTTAAAATATCACACTCTAAACTGCTTTTTCTAGTTCCATTTTTGTTATCATAGTATCTGTTTTAATGGCTATTAAGCTACAACGTCCGTACCTTATCTTTGTCAGTTAATGTATCTAATTCCACCATTCCCGGAGGGAATAAACCTGAAACTAAAGCCTGCAATATATTAAAGAATCAAGAATGCTTATGCAGAACAAACAGAGGATTTAGCTTGGATAAACAGCAGAGAGCTCAGTGTCTTTTATGTCCAGAGCTCAGAACTGGAAGAAGAAAATGACTATAAATCATCCCAGTGCAACAACATAACATAAATGTTGTATGTTTATTTAAAACTTTATACAATCATTTATCTGGGCTGTAGCTCAGTCTCAAAAAGTGCTCTGCTGTAATGAGGCACTGAGACTAGCAGTGAACAAGAGTAAAAAGATATATGGTCTTCAACCAGAATTTGCTTATGGGAAAAATGAAAAGCACTTAAGCAGGCCCAGAGTATCTATAGCTGGTAGATCAAGCAAGAGGGTAGTGCAATAATAACAAAAACTTTGATAAATTTTTTCCTGTTTCTCTTCAAAATATCCCATTTCTTGTAATGGGACATTGTTTTGAGAGCTAAGGGGAATCAAGTTATGCCTTAATTTTCACACTTGAATAAAGGCTGATTTGTTGTCATTGTCTGAAGTATGACATTTCTCCATAAAAATTAAGATTTAAAAAAAAAAAACAGGGCAGGACTTCACGTTAATATGCATTCCAGGGGAGGAACTTGTTCAATTGTACTGCTGTTTACTCTCATCTGTAACAATGCTTACAAATCATAGAGATTATCCTGAAAATGTCACCAATTGTTAACTTTTTTTAAAATGTGTTATTCATGGGAGATTAGAAAGCCAGTAATTATATATTTATACTTGAGACTAAAAATCTGACTTACTACAATAAATGTAATGTAGCTTTTATCGCAGACCAGCAAATGAAGCATTCATCTGTTCACGGGGCCAGATTCTGTGACCGCTATTCACACTGAGTAGCATTTTACTGCTTGGGTAGTCCCGAGCAGAACTCAGTGGGCCTGCTTGAGGAACGAGGTACCATTCAATGTGACATGGCAGAAACTGTCCCACGATGGTCCAGATCCCACAAGTGTCTGAGAGAGACCTTCACGCCTATGTTGTCCAGGAAGGGTTCTTACTACATTGCAGCACTAGGCCTTGTATCCTGTTTAGAAGCTCAGTGTTTGGGTGGTGGGGTAGTGATGATGGTATTAAATAAGGGCTGCAATGTTGAGTTTGATCTATTGGTTTCAAACTTTCAGCTCTATGTTGCCAGAGTAGTGCAAGGGTTCTTTTTCCATGTGTGTGGGTGTACACTCAGTCGCATGTAATGCTTTCCCCCATTTTATTTTATCTTGGCAGTAAAATGAAATTGATGTGAGTCCTGTTGTATAGAAATGTAGGATTTTTCTATGTCCTTGAAATTAAGTGCTTGGCAGTGGCAGATGAACCCCATCCTACTATCACACCGAAGCCATTGTGCAATGCTGTATATATGTGGACCCACTGAAGCCACAATGGGTTTAGGCCCTCTGGTAGTTAATTCTTTTATGACCTGCACAGCTGGTCAACTGAAGACTTAAAGCATAAGGTACTTTATATGAGCAGAATCATCATTGTTGCTTGCAGATCTGCAGATGTTATCAATGATCATAAAATTAGCCTATTCTTTTAAAATCCAACCACAGTAATCGTCTCTTGATTTCAGTTTTGCTTTACTGTCACAAAACAGGTGGGGTTAGGGAAAGTATTGTAAACCCGTGTTCAAAAACATAATAGGTAAATCATTTCCCCCCCCTGTATTACCATTTTGACAATGTCCCTTTAAAACAGAAGTATTAGTGCTATAAACTACGTGAATGCATTAATAGTTCTGTCTATGCAAATACATATATTTTCAAGCAAATATATTTACTATGTCAATAATTAAAATATTCATTATTCAGTATTTCCAGAGCTGTTATGAACTAGCATTTGAATACATATTTACTGTAGATAATTTAAAATGTAGATTAATTCCTTGGCAGACTTTCTAGCAACTCTTTATTCATTTTAATTTTATTATTTACCTCCTGTAACACATGAACATTTAAAAAAAAAAAAAATCCTGCGCCTCCATCCACAGAACTCCCATATGTATATAACGAAATCTCTTGCACAACAATGGGTGTCAGTACAATCTTTAAAATGTTTGTCCAAGCTGTTAAAACAGGGCATACAGTAAACTAGATGACAGAACTCATTTTATTTTTGTAATTGAAACTATTCTGATGTTGGGGGTTTTTTTGTTTGTATTTACATCTTTAAAATGGAGAAATACTCCCACATTGTTGGTATTGGTATATACCTTGTTAGACTGCAGAATACAGTAACTGTAATGTACTGGGATATGGCATGGTCTGTGGAAACACTAATACGGTCCCTTAACTAACACAGTGACAGTCGTGTGACCAGCACTGCTTTAATCATTTCCCACTAGGAAGTAGTGGGAAGAACCACAGTTTAAAATAGGAATGGGAAACATATAAAGTCTTAAAGGTAGCATCTGCTGGTGGCGACAAGGTTAGTGTAGGCACACAGTTGTCAGAGCACTTACAATAGTGTCTGGGAGGCTTCAATGAATGCTAAAACATGGCCAGTAACAGTAGGATTCAAAGCTGTGTGAGATTTATTCCAGCCAGTTTTAAACGGGACAAAATTTAAGGTGTTTTTTTTTTGTTTGTTTTGTTTTGTTTTTTTAATTTCCAGTTATGTTATTACACTGGAGCAACTGTCAGGTTTTTTTGCATAAACTATTTTTATTTTTGTTATATCATGGGCAATTTCTGTCTGTCCTGTCCTGTTCCATAGTATGACTCTTCTAAAGGAAAAGAGATTCAGATTCTTGAAAATTGTTCAACTTGTCTGTTCCATGTCCTTGTTCAAAGTAGGCAAATTGTGGCTGAAACCTTTCTCATAGTAAAATACCACAAATGCTGGGCCAGATACTAGAACAGGATCCACATGACTGAACTCCTGCGCCCCCAAGTTGCCACAAGACTATTAACTTTAATTTGGAATTTTATTCAAGCAAAAAATGCTATTTTCTTTCAAAACAAAACAAAAAAACCAAGCACTTCATTTTAGTAATGTTTGCACCAAAGAATAACATCAGCTCTTTGTATCCTTCTCTGTACCACAAATTCTTTCCTCAGGGTCCCCATAGCATCACAACAGAACTACGGGGTTACAGTAATCTTTACAAGTCAGTGCAAAATTTTGTGTGTGTGTGTGTGTGTGTGTACACATGATTTTTCAAAAAATACAATTAACTAGATTCATTTTAAATTTCATACATGCCCCCCACCCCCTCAAAAAAGAGAGAGAGAGAGGCTGGTCTTGTTGAAAACAGACTATGCAGAGAAAAGGTAGTTCCACCTACTGGTGACTGTAGAGAGAAATGCTCACCTCAACTGAATGTGGTGGGTCTTTGTCTGGCATAAAAAAGTAGATGGGGCTTGTTTAAAGGTCCCTACTGCATTTGGGGTATGAGGGAGGGGAAAGGGGGGTGGACTTATCTGAGCAGAGTAAAGGAGGGGAACAAGAAGTGGCTGGATCAGATGGGAGCATTGACTCACCATGTGCACTGCAGGTGGGGGAGGGGAGATAATGAGGTATTTATACCCCGCTGCAGTCCAGAAGGCGCTCTCTCTGTCATATTTTTGGCTGATGTTAGGGAAAGAACTGTCAAGTATGTGAAAACTGGCTGTGGAGGAGGCATTCGACGTAATTGCTGATGCCTCCTTGTCAAGGCGTCCAGTGCAGGTACTTGTTTATCAGGGAGCCTGTAGCAGGAGTTGAAAGTGGATTTGCAGGAGGCATCCTCTGGAAAATGGAAAAAAGGACTTGGGACTTCTACCATTTGCTACAGCAGGGAGACACCCCCCCCCCCCCATTAACACTCATACAACATAAGGAGGATAGCAGGGTCCCAACCATGAGCTGGCTGGGACCCAGTTGGGAAGGGGGGGGGTTGATGGCAGCCTTCCGAAATGGGTGGAAATGATGAAGGAAAGAACGATGACCTGCACTGTACAATTCATTGCCAGGTATTCCTAGATATGTTAAGTGAATAAAGTTGCAGCTTAATTAAACCTAGGGTGACCAGATGTCCCGATTTTATAGGGACAGTACCGATTTTTGGGTCTTTTTCTTATATAGGCTCCTATTACCCCCCACCCCGTCCCAATTTTTCACACTTGCTGTCTGGTCACCCTAATTAAACCACACCCATTGCACCTTGCCTGTCTTCCTGTGTAGCCGGGGCAAAAGAACTGAAGTGGCTGGGACTGCTTTTTCCTCGTATAACTTCAGTAACTGAACATTCAGTACCACTAGGCAGTGTTGAAGTGGTCTCCAATAGACACAACTTTGCTAGAAGGTTCTGGAACTCAACGGCTGCAGGGCTCCTTTTCCCAACAGCATGAATATGCAGTGGCAACAGCAGCAGAGAATAGTAAGTAACCTCTCCTTTTGTATCTCAGCTTGAAGTTACTGTGCTAAAAGTTATCCCCTATACACACGTAATCACCACTGCCATGCTGCCTATAATTACATACTAGTGAGGCTTCCCACATTGCATTCAGTGCAGTACAAACGGAAAGCACACTCTAACTCATTTTAATCGCTTCAGAAGTTACTTATAATATACAACTAAATGTTTAGTTATGCAGAGGACAGCTTGTCACAGACAGCTTTGTTGCTAATGTATACAAATGTTGGTATGGCGCTGGCCTCCTCCCTACACACACACACACACACACACACACACACACACACACACACACACACACACACACACACACACACACACACCACAGCCTAAATAAGCTGATTTATTTGTTCCAGTTATTTGATAAGTGCATCATACCTCAAACCCTAAGAAACCACTTTAGGAGGATTATAAGTTTTATGATGTGAAAAGATTACCCTGAGTGTGCTGGGCAAAGTTTATATTCAAGGACTCTGCGGGAGTGGAGTTATTTCCAAAGGTTTGGGGGGGAAGGGGGGAGACATACAAAAGAGGGATTTTCTTTTGTTGTTGGGTTTTCATGAAGTGACTGGCCCCATCCTCATCAAGCCTCTAAAATTACTTAATTCAAGAAAGATATTTTCTCTCCCTCACAGATGTGAATGGCAGAATTTCCCTCTTTTCTTTATAAAAACCAGTAAGTGCAGCAGTAAAATAGCTCAAGAAAAACAGCCATAGCTTTTTGCATGTCTTACAAGAAATAATCTGTGCATGCATACTGTGTTGTGTGACAGCATGGGCTACGTACACATATGCTGTGGTGAAGGGTGTAACACATGCAAACATGCTGCAGGTGGGGGTACATATATGATATGTCTGCAGCAATGTGGGAATCCAGTTTTTTGTTTGTTTTTTAATATGTCGTGAACATAATTCCCCTTTTAGAGTGAAGGCTTAATAACTTTGGTCTGGACCAGGAATACAGTGGGCTGGCAATATACAGGCATCCCACACATTTGTGCCAAAGCACCTCAAACTTGCAGTCCTGCCCTAGGATCTTGAGCAAATATTAGCTGTGGTGCTGAATCATGTGGTATTTGTTTAAACATGCAGTGTCCATCTACACTAGGAGATGGGTGCCTCCATTTTTGTGTGCCAAACTTTAGATACTTTACAGAGGGCTGATTTCTAGAGTGGGGGTACTCAGCATTTCCTGAATATCAGGCCCCTCTTATGTGCCTAAACTGAGGCACTCAAAATCACCAGATACTTCTGAAAATTTAAGCCACATTTTATACCCATTTTCAAGCAGTAGTGCAGTTGCACTGGTGCTATCAATAGAGTAAGTTCTAGTGTAGACCAAACACAGGCATTTTTATCATGTCATCTAACCTTGCTCAAAAACATCAGTTATGTTTATGCCAATGAAAAGCTGTAAAAAAATTGAGCTTAAGATCTGATTTTCCTGGCTACCTAAATTCCACCAGTAGTTTAAGTTCCTGTCCTAAACTACTGTGCATTGTTGCTGAATGCTCCATTTGCCGCCTTTCACTCCTGAGGAGTGGTGGATGAAAAAATCCTTGAATTGTTTGTATTTTGGGCTTTTACTTTTAAAATGCTTTGTGGTTGAAAGTGTTACACAAATGTAAGATATTTGATTGTTATTTTGGGTACCGTTCTCGGGTTTATTAAGAAGTGTAGAGGTATTTGTTGAATCAAAATCCCTCTGTTTACATTTACCTCCCCAAATGGTGTGAAACAGAACTCTACTCCAGTGAACATTTTTATTTATTTTGAAACAGGCAAAGATCTAACACAGCCAGGGCTACAGGAATATAGCCAGGGTAGTGGCTTTATATTAATATATCCGTATGTAAATAATGAAAGACCCGAAGAACACAAAAGACAGAGCATTCTTGTAGTATTCCATAGGCCAGTTGTTTAGCCCATTGAAGTCAATGGAAGTCTTTCCACTGACTGGAAGGGTTTTGGATCAGGTCCTAAGCTAGTGTTTCAGACTGAGCATGCAGAGGATTTATTTTCCTCTGAAGTGCACCAGGACCTGTCTGACTTCACCCCAATCATAACAGCTGCACTTTTGGAAAGCTCACTGTGTTGGAGACTACTCCATTCCTCTACCTCCCTCTAGTGACCCCCCTTCCCCAAACACACACATACACTTCTAACCCTGTTTAAGTCCATTAATGAATGCACTAATGTCTGGCTATATGTACTCTGTAATACCACTGTTACTAGAATGGCATTTATATTATACTCTGTCTCCTGTATCTTTCATAAGGGAGTTTTTATGTGTCAGGAGAAAATACTGGATAACACTCTTTATTAGCCTCATGATACTATAACCCATCAATACTTGTCTAGGCCTGATGAGGTCATGATATGATTGTTAATCAGAGTGAAAGAAGGGGGTGGGGGAGAGAGAAATACCTTTAGAAAAAATCAATTAAAAACTGGTTGCTGCAGGTAAATGCACACAATGTTTTCAGAGTAAAACAGAGGACAGCAGATTGGCCTGTTGGTTAAGCTCAAGCATAGTATCAGTTTAATATCAGATCTCCTTTGCTCAAGGAGAAAAAAGATGATGTACTTGCAGAGTATAGTCCAGTGGTTCTTTTTCCACTTCTCTCTACCTCCATCATCTTTAAGATTTCCCCCCTCCCCCTTCAGGAAAGCAGGTATGTGCATACTTAGCTTTAAGCATATGTAGTGTTAGTGGGAGATGTCCCATTAATTCTTCAGCAGGTTAAAAGGTTTAGGCTTTAGTAGGCTGTCTGGCACTTGGTATGTTTATTATTCACTTGAAATTTTGCTCTGATCTTTCAGGGTCCCCCTTTGGCAAAAAAGAGCAAACTGTTGTGACTGCCTTGTATACTCCTTTTAATAAAACTCACACATCTCAAAGCCAGAGAGAGAGAGGATCACTCTTATTACTAGGTTCATGTATAGTATACTGACAAGAAGACCAGTGGTCTGCTTTAGCAGTACCAAAATTTCCCTGGAGTGAGCCTCCATTGAATGACATTGAATGATCACTGTTATTCTGGGGCCATTTAATGTTACTAGTATGCTTAATTTTGGGTTTCAAGAGTATGCTACTATTGTTTAGACTTGTATAGTACTTTTAATTTTCGTTATGTTTTCACCACACCCCTCTGAGGTAGTAAGTATTTTATCATGAAGAAGCAGAAGTAAATAAGCTAAATGACTTGTTAAAGGCTACAAAAGGAGTCAGTCAGTACTAAGACTGGAACATTGGCATTATAGAATCGTAGAATGTGAGGACTGGAAGGTACCTTGAAAGGCCATCTAGTCCAGCCCCCTGCATTGAGGCATGACCAAGCTCCCAATCCTGGCTCCCAGTCTTCTGCTAGGACTGCTAGACCATGCTTTCTGTAGTATTTCAGAGAAGTGGTGAGAAGAGGTAAAAGATACTTTTTGTATCTATTTCTGAATGAAACCCACATCAGATAGGACTACATTGCTCAGAAAATTGGACATGAAATATAATATTCAGTGTCTTTCACACCAGTCCAGGTCTTTAACTCAGTCCAGATTGGTAGTGGTGAGTCCTATGCCTGGTGTTCAGTGGCTTATACGTAATGAGTTGATTCTTTAAATCTAGTTCCAAGTAGACATATATCCGTATCACAAAGCCTCCTCTCTGTTTGGCTGTTAGTCTGACAATCGCAACACAGTGACCTGGGACTGAATGTACATGGAAGCTAACTTCTCACCCTATAGAGATTGTTCCTTTAAAGCCTGTTAAGTCAACTGTGGTGTGCATGTATTGCCTCTTACTATACTCACCCTATTCTAAAAATTAATGGATGATTTCAGTTTTCAGGGCTAACCATCTGGCACCTTTCACAGCACTAAATTAAATTTTAAAACAGGAAAAATTGGAAATCCTATGACATTATAGTTAGCTCTGCAAGGTCCCCTGGTTTTAACCCTGGTGAGAAATTGTTGCCTAGGACCTTAAATTATAGGAAATGCATATGTGTTTTAAAAAGTGATGAGTAGGAATAGCAGAATGAAAAATAGAGAAGAAAGGCAAGTCATATATGTAATAACTCTCGCTGTTAGTTCCTTCCTGCCAATCTGTAGTAGGTGTGTTCAAGAGTAATTTAGAATTCAAAATTCCAGAGGCAAGATCTTCAGCTGATGTCAATAGGCATAGCTCCACTGACTTCAGCTAAGGAAGCTCTGACAATTTACACCAGCTGAGTATCTGCCTCTGTTTTCATAATTTTTCTGAATCACTGCATAAATAGGGAGGATATCCTGCAGTTATGCAGAATCTTTTGTGTTCTTGTCGGATTTTGAATATATGTTTCAATAAGCAGACCCAAACTTTTCCTAGACTATTAGGTTTCCTACTCTTCAACTCCTATCACTAGAAGGCAAATCCCATCCCAGTGGTGTTCCTAGAACTGCAGCTACTGGGGAGCCTGGGTTGTGGTGAGGCCCTAGTAGCATGTGATATTTATTGCTCATATCCTGTGCTACATAGCTTGGAGTATGAGCAGCTTCATGCTAGCAGAGAGCTTCTGGTTGAAGCATGTCAGAGGACACACCACCTTCGATCTAACACATGCCATTCATTTAACTCCCTCCATAAACACACATTGTCCCCTACCTCTGAAACAGGCCATGCCAAAGAAGTTTGGGGTAGGACATCCATTTAGGGGTTGCCAACCCTCCCGATTTCACTGGGAGTCTCTCAAAATCAGGTTCTGTCTCAGAGGCTACTGAAGTCAAACTGGGAGATTTTAGGCTGCTAAAAGTCGGGCGGCACAGTAGGGCTAAGACAGGCTCCCTGCCTGCCCTGGCCCCGTGCTTCTCCCGGAAGTGGCCGGCACATCCCTGCGGCCCCAGGGAGGGAGGGGGTCTCCGCACACTGCCCCCACCCCAAGCGCCAACTCCTCAGCTCCCATTGGCCAGGAACTGCGGCCAATGGGAGCTGTGGGGGCGGTGCCTACAGGCAGGGACTGTGCGCGGAGGGGCCGCAGGGATGTGCCAGCCACTTCCGGGAGTGGCGTGGGACCATGGCAGGCAGGGACCCTTCCTTAGCCCCGCTGTGCTGCCGCCCGAGGTAAACGCCACCCAGCAGGAGCCTGCACCCTTCACCCTCTCCTGAGCCCCAATCCCCTGTTTCAGCCCTGAGCTCCCTCCTGCACACAAGCTCCCTCCCATAGCCCACACCCCTCACCCCCTGCCCCAGGCTCAGCCCGGAGCCCCCTCCCACACTCCGAACCCCTCTCCCACATCCCAACTCCATGCCCCAGCCTGGTGAAAGTGAGTGAGGGTGGGGGAGAGTGAGCAATGGAGGGAGGGGGGATGGAGTGAGTGGGACAGGGCCTTGGGGAAGCAGCAGGGCAAAGGTGTTTTGGGTTTGTGAGATTAGACAGTTGGCAACCCTACATTCATTTTATCTTGAGTATTCCAACTGAAGGGCCTTAACTGAATGACTTTACAGGAGACCCAACAATTATTTGAACCATCCCTGTTAGAAAGCTTATTTTCTCTGCAGCTCTGCAGCAAGATCCTGGATTTGACCTGTGATTCTCTGTCACAAGCATTTGGGACTCCTACTATATCCATGCCTCAGAAGGGTGCTTTGCTACTTATAAGATCTGTTGTCCCTCCCGGTATTCCACATATGCTCTTAGCAGCACTAGTTATAGCACAAAACTCAGGGTTCATGTTGAAGGGGAGGATTAGGTAACACAGAGCATACATCCCCTGTTTAAAATAGCACATGAGTTTAATGACTAGAGGTAGATAACAAAAACAGAAAATGAAAGAGGGAAATGATTCCAGCTCTGACTAGATGAGACAAAATACCTGCAATGATTGCAGAACAGACACTATTATGAGTCACACAAGGCTAGTGTAGAGGAAACCAGTGTTTAGCCAAGAACGTTGTGAGATCAGCTGGCTTATCTTTTGTGCTTCTTTTTTTTATTCTGCTCTGAAGCAAACAGGGACCATACATTCAGCAGTAGCAGCCCATTTTCAGAACTTTCCTAAAATAGAGGTACTACCATAACCAGTGTCTCCCCTCTTTGAGTCCTGGTGTAAACAACTGCTCTGGGCAAGGGCACAACAAGGCTGTTTAAGAGCATAAATTTACTGCCCATTGATTTGCACAGCTCCTGTGTGCCCTGTGAAATCCGTTTAAATGAATATCAGTTGCAGGAATAAAGCTGAGAAATTGAATAAAAACCTGCTCAGAGTGAAATTCACTGCTCATTCTCCTGTAGGAACAACTTTACTTCTGTCCACATTTCACTGTAGGAACTGTGCTGCCCCAACTTATGTTAAGGCTGATGCTGAGACAAAAAGAAAAAAAAACATTTTAAAGCAATACATTCAGAAATTCATAGAGTTTAAAACCAGAAGGGACCATTAGATCATCTAGTCTGACTGCCTGTATATCTCAAGCCATTAAATTTTACCAAGTTACCCCGTATTGAGCCCAATAACTTGTTTGACTAAAGCATATCTTCCAGAAAGGCAGCCAGTGTTTTTGTTTGAGCGTGCGTGTTCGTTCAGATTCACCACTGTTTCCGCAGAATCAGTGGAGTGGAAGAGCTCTGCTTGGCTCCTTAGACAAATTCATATTCTGAGCAAGCCAACAAAAAGGATAAAATTATTTTAACACATTTTGCAACCATGGGTATTGTATAATTCAGCTCTATGGACCTTCTATTGCAGTGGTGGGCAACCTGCGGCCCATCAGGATAATCTGATTGCGGGCTGCGGGACATTTTGCTGACGTTGACCGTCCACAGGCAAGGCCCCCTGCAGCTCCCAGTGGCCGCGGTTCACTGTTCCCAGCCACTGGGAGCTGCGGGAAGCAGCGGGCCGCAGGGATATGCTGGCCACTGCTTCCTGCAGCTCCCATTGGCCAGGAACAGAGACCCGCGGCCAGTGATGAGCTCCCAAAATCCTAATAACCGGTTCCCTACCGGGTCCTTGGCAGCACTTCGGCAGCGGGGGGGAGGGGCCTTGACTTGCTCCGGGTTTTCGGCGGCATTTCGGTGGTGGGTCCTTCACCCAGAGCGAGTGAAGACTCCCTCCCCACCCATCCGACCCCAACCCACATCCTGCCCTCGACTGCCCCCCTCAGAACCCATAACCCATCAACCCCCCCTGTCCCCTGACCACCCCCTCCCAAGACCCTCCACCCTAACTGCCCCCCAGGACCCCACCCCCTACCCAACTTGCCCCACTGTCTGTCCCCTGTCTGCCCTGACCCCATCCACCACCACCCCGACAGACCCCTGGAACTCTCACGCCTACCCAACCCCCCCCACATTCCCCGTCCCCTGACTGCCCCCCCAGAACCTCCGCCCCCTCCAACTGCTCCCTGCCCTTTATCCAACCCCTTCTCCCAGCCCCGGCCCCCTTACCATGCTGCTCAAAGCGGCAGGAGCTGCAGAACTGCCCAGAGCGCTGGCACTGGCAGCGTGGCACGCTAGGGCTCTCCGAGGGGGGGGGAAGCGGGGGGGGGGAAGCGGGGGAGGGCCCAGCAGAGCCCCCCCAGCTGGGAGCTCAGGCGGGCCGGACAGGACGGAGTTTACCCACCCGCTGGCCCGTTTAACAACTGGTTCTACACCGGCTTCTAAATTTAACAACCAATTCTTGCGAACCGGCTCCAGCTCACCACTGACCGCGGCCACTGGGAGCTGCAGGGGGCCGTGCCTGAGGATGCTCAACATCAGCAAAATGTCTCGCGGCCCACAATCAGATTACCCTGATGGGCCACAAGTTGCCCACCACTGTTCTATTGACTTCATTGGCACTTCATCTGTTTACCCCAGCGGAGGATCTGGCCTTGTTTCGATCCCTTTTCCAGATTCATAGCAAAGAAATGAAAATATTTGTTTTAAAAGTTAAATTGCTGAGTTGGCTAAGCATGGTAAGCCAATCCCAGCTACCAGAACTACAACCAGGACTAATGTCCTAATGTTTGTCTGTCTGACCTCAGTCTTAAATTCTACTGCCTGATTTGCAGAAGTAATCAGTTTTCCTGGGCATCCTCTGAAAATCTGCAAGATTGAAGCCAACAGAGAGATAATGGAGGCACCTCTTATAACCATAAGATGATGATAATAGTGATTTACAAGAAAAAAAAATACTATGTCAAAGGTTCTATGTGATTCTTATAATCTTTTAAACTAAAAACAAGAAGAAAAGTAGTTAGTTTTAAACTGTTCCTTTTTCCCCATGTTCATGAGTTCCTCTGGACATATGTAATTCTGACTCCTCTAGAAATGAATTGAAAGATCTGGAAAATGAAGCTCCTTTTCTATACAACTTTCTTTACTGGTCTCACATCACAAATAGTTCGTGCTCAAGATGGGACAGTAGAAAATTCATGTGAGTGAAGCTAAGATGACATCAAACTAATATATTCACAATATGCAATACTTGTACAGCAATAGGAATATATAAAATAAATTAGGTGAATATGCTACCTTTGTACTGAGTCGTTACAACTGAGCATTTAGAGAGAATCCATGTCAATGACTTCTTTAACATTTAAAGGGAGTTATCCCTCATTTAGCGGATATAACTATGACACATCAGCTGTTTGATAATTGCTTTCATAGATTTAAAAATTTCAATTTACTTGTCAAATACACACATAGGAGAGATGCAGAGGTTGGGCTGCTTGGGCAAGTTCAACAGCTTTTTAAAACCATCTGCAAGCATTTTGTTTGAAATTAACATGACTGTTGGATTCAGCATTAAATTTAATTTGATTTTCTTTGGGAATTTTATATCCAAGTCCTTTTCATAATTTAGTTTCATCATTGCAGGACATGACATGATTTCTTCCCACAAGCAAGTCTCCCGAGGTTCCTGGCACTGAGGTTTCAGTTGCTACCATGAGTTGAGATGAAAGCAATGACTGATTAACCTTTTCTTTTGGCCTCATCTCAGACCAAAAATGTTGCCCTACTGAAGCCCTTAGCTTGCTCCATCAAAACAAAATGCCCCCGTACCCTGAGGTTGCTTAATGTACTGACCCCACATTCAGTAAATAGAACTTCAAGTGTGCTTGAAAACCAGGGGGGTACAGTATCATAATGATCAGAGAACCAGCCACTGCCATGATCTGAGACTTGTCTAAGTCAGATAAAAATGAAAATGGGCAAAAAATTATATTTTACAAAAAAAATCCACGTGTGTGTGTGTGTGTGTGTGTGTGTGTGTGTATATATATATAAATAATTTTTTTTAAACTGTTCTGCTTGTTGCTGTTCTGGACATTCCCTATCTCCCATTCCCCCAATTTAACAATGTAACAACACATTAGTTTACAACTAATTTAGGAAACTATGTGACACCAGGAACTCATAATTTTTGTACAGCTGGGAATTTGCTGGGGCATTATATGCTTCCAAGTTGGTTCCCACCAACAGTTAGATGCGGGTGTATTGCTAGAAAACACATCAAGGCAGCTTCATGATGTCTGCCACTCTTCACACAGTTTTTTCCCAATTTTTCTAACTCTTCAAGATCTCTTGGGGAAGCTACAGTACCTTAGAAACACTGTTGGGATGAGAGGGGGAGATGAGATTATTCGATCTGGTAAGTAGAAACATGACATTTCAACCACTATCCTCATCCCAAGTACCTAGGGAGGTCACTGCACAGGCTTCCTAAGTCAATCATCCTTATCAATCAGACAGGCACAACTTTGTTTTGCAGTCACTTGCACTGGAACGTGTTTGCATGTCTCATTAATTTGTCAGCTTCCATTTGGGAAGCATTCTTGTGTATTCAACGAAAGTCAGCAGGTAAACCTAAATATTTTCACAGGCTATACCTAATGTGATCCTGTAGTCAGCTGTTGACAGTATGTGTCACTGAGGACAAGAATGCATCATAATAACAAATGGATAGTAGAGAAAATTTGTGTGTGTATATAGACATCCTCTCTCTTTGTAGATAGATGTGTACACACGCACAAATTAAGCAATGCCTAAGAAAAACTAAAAAAAAGATTTTATTTCATAAAGGCTAAGCCTAAATTCCACATATGATTAAAAATAAGTATACTATTTAAATACAATAAAAACTATAAAGCGCTGTATTGCTAAGTTGTCAAAAGTCACATTGTAACTTGTCAGCTGCAAAGATATCTAAGAAGCCTGTTTTTTGAGTAATGGTATTTGAAGAAATGCACTTATCTGAAGAAAGAGAGTGTTATAGATTTCTGTAAATCAAATATTAGCCAAAAAACAGTTCCCCTATATCCATTCCGACTTCACCACTTTGAATATATATAACACACATACTGAGCTAAATCCTGTTGTTTAAATCAATACTACTATGACTGACACTGTATAAATAACTCAGGCAGACAGATGAATAGACACCCACCTGAGTAAGGACAGCAGAATTTTCCCACCTGTATACACTAAAATTCACAGTATCATACCCACAATAACACTGGTGCACACACAAATAGTATATTAGTGGATAACAAGCACTCAAAGCTAATTTTATCAATTTCTTCCAAGCATTGGTATAACTGGCTCATGAGAACAGAATTCTCCTTGGGGAAAGTCCCCTAAATTTTCCATTATTATTATGATGTGGTGATATAAAGCTCATTCACTGACGCATAAGAGGCTACATTCACCATCTCCTATTTTTTCCTGTCCCCAGGGAAAAGAATATCTTGTTAATGAGAGTAGTACCCAGCAGCAGCTACAATTAAAAGTCTGTTGATGTTCCTGTTATAATTCCCATTTGTGAAGGGTTGTGGGTTGTTGTGGTTTTTTTTAATTCACTCATTTCTTATTCACTTTGGGCTGAAATGAAGCACTGTCATTCTTCTCTGTCCTGGAAATTCACTTTTTGTAACAATTAAGCTGCTTCTAGTTCAAGATAGTGAGTGCTCTTAAAAATGTGCATTTGTGGAAATTCCCTAAGTGGCAATTTAAGGGTCCCCACTAAAGTCACTAGAATGAAATCCAAATCAAAACCCTGGATCTGAACTTTGTAGAAGTTTGGAGCCGAATCCCTATAATGGACTATATCCTTACCCCAGATTCAAATGTATGAAACTTTGAGAAGGTTCATCTCCAGATCTGGATATTGATGCTTAGTCTGATTTCTAATGAGTGTCTGCTTGGTCTTTACATACTGGTTGTGGTTTAGTGAATTTATATCTAGATCCATAAAGTCTCTCAGAACTGTTTCTTGGTTCTTTTCAAATGCTATTACCCACAGGAAACTGTATTATAAAAGCTGAACACTATGCTCATTTTCTAGGATATATTCACATGTCAAGGTTTTTTTGGGAGGGAAAAATCATTTTAATGTGATCGTTTGTTGGGCCTTAGGGTAAAATTACATTTCACAGCTCCCTTGTTCCCATGCTATGGTAAAAAAGAGATTGATGTCTGAAATTTCAACTGTATTTGTATTACAAATTTGTTTGACTCCCTTGAGAATAATTGTCTCATATCATTTGAAGGCTGGTAATTCCTATGGAATGACCTCTGTGTTATAATTACAGCAAGAATACTAGCATGTAACTAGGCAAAGTGAAAGTTAATGTTCTTGGTTTCTGTCTTTGTTGTTTTTATTAAATTGCTCCCCTTTAAATGAAATACCTAGAGATATGGAGTTTTACTCTAGAGGTCTTTTTCTAGATAATACAATGTCTTTCTCTGCAAAACATTTATGAGTATTAAGGATTATCTGCAGTTTGCAAGGTGTTTTTAAAGTTGTCTTGTATTTCTGGAACATATTAGCTAAAATGAACCCTTACAAGAGTTTCATTTTAGAGTTATCTGTTTTCTACGACTGAATTGCTCTTCAGAATATGCTGCTTCAAATAGTTTGTAGTTTTTCTGAGAACAGGTTCAACAGTGGTTTACATGCATACCTTTCATTATCAGGATGTAAAACTGAATTACTAATAATCTGCTCAATAGGAGGGAAAATCCATGGGAAGCTGGTAAGAGATCTGGGGGTGACAGTGGACAGAACATTAGACATGCAAAATTAGATGCGAGTTTGCAGCATGATGTGGCAGGAAAAAAAAGTAATGCAATTTTGGATAGTATATGGTTGGGATCTGTGCCCTTTATGCTGTTCTTCCTAGACCACTAGCTAGATAGATAGCTCTAGACAGTGCTCTGTAGACCTTAGTCTGAGAACCTGTGTATGGATGAGTATGGATTCATCTCTATGGACATTTTTTGTATGTGTCTGTATGTATTTTCCCCCCTACCCTTATTGCTATGCAAGAAATTGAAATGGATAATTACCATTAATAACTGTTAGGATTTTCACATTCAAATTCTTTCTGCCTCATTGAGGTGATGATAAATTCCTCAAAATATTATCACTCAGAGTGTATGTAGTTCTGTATGTTCTAGGATCTTATTCTCTTCTTGCTTTACAAGGCAAATTACTGGTGGTAACCTGTGTTAATGCTAGTGGGAGTTTTTAAATCCTGAGTGCATCAAGAAATTATGTTGGAGTTATTCTGATATGATTCTTCTGTTTAAATAAATCCAGTAACTGTACCAAAGGGGCTTACTTCTCTTAAGAGTAGTTTTTCTATAAATTCTTGAGCTACTATTTAAAACTGAAATGTAGCTTCGGGTGTCTCTATTTGCTTCATGTAAAAAGTATCAGAGATGCCATTTTCCTAGGCAGAAACTGTTGTAACTTAGATACCTTGCTATAGAATTGCTAGTAAACACTGAGGGCCTGATTCTCTCCTACATTAAGCCTTTAATTGCAACCACCTTGTGATATAAATATATATAATAAACTACGTTTCAGCTAATTTCCCCTTGTACTTCCTTGAACAATGTTCATTGGAACTGACATCTCTAAAATTGTTGTTTAATTGTGCACGCTATGAACGTCCCATTTTCACGGGCAGCAATAGCAACTAGATCTTTCCAAGTTTTAGTAGCAGATCTCTTGCCTCTGTTTTTCTTCTGACTGTTTTTAGGTGATTGTGGGGGGAGAAAAACCATTTCCACTTCCCCAATTTGTTAGTTAGTTATAGTGATAGACAATTTTAGATTACTCATGTAAATGAAACTGTGCATATTTTTCATTCTGTTATGACCTAAAGAGTTCAAATGTGTCATAAATGACTACCAAAAAAGTTTCCTAAAGTCATTTCAGTTAAATGACTTGATAGCTTTGTAAATTGAGCATGCACAGAGGCTGTCTAGTGATGGAATTAGAGGAAAATGAGAAACTTTGTTGAAGAGTAATGAGAATGTTTTGGCCATTGCCTTTGATGGATATGGTGGAAAAATAGTTAAAGTGCTTGCTGTGTTAATATCAGCTGACATAACAATTGTTTCCAGAGAACCAGACTTCTGAATTCTCACATAAAACACTAGGGAGCTTGAACAAGGCAAAAGAATTTAAGGTTTGGAGGGGAAAAAAAGAAAGAAAAACATTATATGTGTTTGGCTACTTCAAACTCATTTTTTTCCAATTGAAATGGAGATGATATTGGGAGGCTGGGGAGTGACCCAAGCCAAGTTTGAAAGAACATTAGTATTGCTACTTAACCTGAGGCTCTTACCTTATCAACTCACACGCTGAAGAATCTTTAATCAGCACCTTTCTTCCAGCATCAAAATGAAAACTGGTTTATAGAGTGAGAAATAATAAAAAGCCCTCGTGAAAACTTTGCAATTCTTGACTAGTATAGCCTGTTCCTTGCATTGCTCTCCCAATGGGCCAAATCGTAACTGGCCTTTATGCAGGAGCACAATGAGGGAAGGGCTACAACAAAGAGCTTTCCCCTTCTCTATGTGCTGTGCATGTAGAGGGCCAGGCAGAAATGTAGCCTGTGCGTGGAGGGGAGTGCAGGGACTGCTCCTTGAATATTCTTCCAAGGCTACAGGTTACCCCAAACAAGGCAAATATCAGGCAGGGCCATGACTCTGACCCTCCTCTGCACAGGTTCACAGAGCAAGACAGTGCAAGCTGCATCCTATAAGAGGGTGTAGCAGTGACAGTGATCCCTCCACATGACAAGGAGCTCTGGGATGAGGCATACTGTCTCCCTGAAACAGAATGGCTGCTTGTGCCCCCACTGGGGTTGATGGCTCTGTGGTACTCCTAACACAAGGCTTAAAAGACTCCAGTGAAGTCCTTTGTTGCTCAAAACGAAGACTTGCTAGATGTAACAGGAATCTCTATTACACTTTTTGTAAACTTACGTCAATAAAGATGTTTTTTTTTTTAATGCATTGTATGGTTCAAGAGCAGCTTTATTTGATCTGGACCAGTCTTTGTTTTGGCTGGCGAGCTCTGTCCAAGGTCCTCTGCCATAGTTCTCATGTAGCACATGCTCATTAAAACACGTCTGTTTAAAGAGGCAAGTCTCATATAACAAGCTTGATGAAGTACAAAGCTTACCAGTGCTGTTTCCCTCAGCTTAATGTAGCCTACATTATACTGACTGCCCACAGCCCTATTGGGGTAGCTGTGGATCACTGAGGTGTAGAATTATCTTACACATAACCTTTAATAGCCTGACCCAAAGTCTGTTAAAGTCAATGAGAAGGGGGCCTTGGATCAGGAGCTAAGCCAAGTTTAAGGCCATTCTGCACCCTAAACACAAATGGAACCCTTCAGAATTTGCCATCTCCTACATGGTACCCTTCTTCTTTACCCCACTGATTTTAGTGCTTGAAGTTGTTAAGTACCTTAAAGCATCATAGCCTTAACAGCCAAACTTGGGAGCTCTGAATTGAGTAAGAGTGGGGACAGATACGTCCTAATTGTGTCTAGTTTAGTTAAACTGCTATCCATTTCTAACATGGCTGTTTCAATGGCTATCACACCTTTAAAGGGCTGTGGTGTTCTTTTTCTAAGTTGTCAATCCCCCCTGCCCCCTTCACCCCACCTCCCGACCTGAAATATTTTGCTAGGACACAAAGTACAAACCACCAAGAAGTATTAATTATATCAGATCCAGAACCATTTTCCTTTTGCTTCTTGTTATTCAGTAACAATTCTTTTTAAACATCCTGATCCCATGTATTCTTCTTTGGGTGATTGCATGTGTCCATTCCACTTCAGGTGTGTGCATGCCCAGTGCACCACAGTTCTTGATATTTTCCCTTAGTGGTACACCAGGGCAGCACATGTGCCATCAGCCACTTCATGTTGGTTCACAATAGTATAAAGGGTGGAGCTGCCCCTGACCTCCCTAGCTTCCTTCTCACTACCTGTGATTCGTAGTCAAACTGCATGGAGTTGCTACTCCAAGTTTCTCCCTTTGCAGGGAAATTATCTTCCTTTCTGTAAATAGTGAAGATAGTGATATTCATTAGTATTAGATTAGTGTAGGTCGTCTTTGTTATTTTTCTTGGTGTGGGTTCCCTCTTATTCATGTCCACTACCAGGGTATGCATCACTCTCTGTATTTTAAGCCTTGTGACAGCTGCAAAAAATCTATGGCAGTGAGTGATCATCATTCCACCTGCCTGAAGTGTCTTGTGAAGGTCACATTCAAGATCACTGCCAGATTTACAGGGACTTCAAACCCCAGACAAAAGGAACAGAGATGCAACTGTGCCACATCCTCATGGAGGCTGCCCTGCATCTGCCTTCTGAACCTTCTTTGGCATTGGTAAGGAGTGAACTTTGGCACCAATCCTCTTCTCCAATGCTGACAAAGAAGCACAAAAAATCAGACCCGTGACTGAAGGATCCAAGATTTGGCCTGCGAGGGAATCAAGATCTCAGTTTCCTTCCACCAATAAACAATCAAGAGGACGGGATAGACAATCTTCTGGAAAGAGATGTTCCCTGGTACTAACCTCTTCTTGTCTGGTGTTATCAATTCCAGCACCAGTGCCCAGGCTGTTAACACAAACCCCCACTAAGGTGCCGACTCCTTTGGTGGAATAACAGCACCAGGAAAGTCTCTCAGTACAAATGAAATTGGAGGCCTATGCAACAGCATGAGACCTACTCTCCCTCTTGGTACCAGACTCTCTGATGGTCCAGGAAACAAGCCAGGCAGTACCAGTGGATCATCAGGCCCTGGCTGTGGACTCACCTCAGAGTTGTGATTAAGCTCTCAGGACCATGGGGGTCTAGACCTTCGGAATGTCCAGTGTTCTCTTGACTGGGTGCAGTCCTGGGGTACACCCAGCATGCTGTCCCTGGTGCTGATATTTCTGGAAAGACACCCCTGGACTTCGGTATCACCTGGCACAACAGTCTGTGGTCAGGTGACTCAGGGCCCTCCTCTGAAGTAGTGTTGTAATAACTGGACCTACAAATTTACTCTAATTGTAAGCTCAACTATAAAAAGCATGTAAAAGTATGGAATCCCAACTGTTTCCTGGGAACCTGGGCCTTTTTCATCTAGATCCGGAGAGGCGTCTAGATCAGACTGTGCCAGAAGGAGGGGTCCAGATGACATTGCCACCCCTACCAGCTACAGTTGAATCCCAAAACCACCTGAGATGAAAATAGGATTGGTCTTTAATAGCAGCAGCAGCTCCAGCCCATCTCAACTAACTTCTTCTCTTTTCCCCAAAGGACAACTTATTAACATCTTTGATACCATCTAGGCGACTCTCCAACAAGGGTTTTTTTTTTCTTTCTAAAACTCCAGCTGAAGGGAAAGGGAAAAAATGTTTTTGTTAAAATGAAAAGCTTTCTTTAACACTTTAAATTTCAAAAGCTTTAACTGTTTTCCCTTTTTTGCTATATCTTTAATAAAAGATTAAAAGGATTTTTAGTGGTGTGTTTGCCATGGCTGAGATCTCTGTATACCAAACCCCGAGCCTTGTTTAACACTATTTAGTGTTGGACAGTGCCTGTGCTATGTTAACATCTTTGGGCCCCTATATTCCCTCTATATTAATACAACATTTTTGGCATTAGGATTAATACATACTCAAAAGCTGATGCCTTAGAAAAAACAATGGTTTTCAAAGTTAGTTTAAAACAATAGTTTTTTTTAATTCTTATGTTTTAAGCTTGTTTAAAATAAGCACACGAAGCAATCCATTGATGTTTTTGCTTTTTTTAAAAAGAGTTAACCATTTTAAAGTTATTATTTTTGTAAAATATGTTAACAAATGTTTTGTTTCAATTTTTTAATTTTTTATTTTAAGGTTTGTATTTTCTTTGATTAGTAATTTTCAAGGTTTAACTAAGATATATATTTTTTAAAAAGCGTAACTGTCATAACTATAAAGGGAAGGGTAACAGCCCTCCTGTGTACAATACTATAAAATCCCTCCTGGCCAGAGACTCCAAAATCCTTTTACCTGTAAAGGGTTAAGAAGCTCAGGTAACTTGGCTGACACCTGACCCAAAGGACCAATAAGGGGACAAGATACTTTCAAATCTTGGTGGGGGGAAGGCTTTTGTTTGTGCTCTTTGTTTTGGGGAGAGTTTGCTCTTGGGACTAAGAGGGACCAGACATCAATCCATGCTCTCCAAATCTTTCTGAACAAGTCTCTCATATTTCAAACTTGTAAGTACAGTCAGGCAAGGCGTGTTAGTTTTATCTTTGTTTTCTCAACTTGTAAATGTACCTTTTTCTAGAGTGTTTATCTCTGTTTGCTGTAGCTTTGAACTTAAGGCTAGAGGGGGATCCTCTGGGCTCTTTGAATCTGATTACCCTGTAAAGTTATTTTCCATCCTGATTTTACAGAGATGATGTTGACCTTTTTCTTTAATTAAAAGCCTTTTTTAATAACCCGATTGATTTTTCCTTGTTTTTAGATCCAAGGGGATTGGGTCTGGATCCACCAGGAGTTGGTGGGAGAAAGGGGGGGGGGTTAATTTCTCCATGTTTTAAGATCCGAGGGGTTGGATCTGTGTTCACCAGGGAGTTGGTGGAAGAGTCTCTCAAGGCTACCTAGGGAAGGGAGTTAGCCCATTGGGAGTGGTGGCAGCGGACCAGATCTAAGCTGGTAGTTAAGCTTAGAAGTTTTCATGCAGGCCCCCACATCTGTACCCTAAAGTTCAGAGTGGGGAAGGAGCCTTGACAGTAACCAAAGTGTTTTAAATTGTTGAAGGTGAAGTTGCTAATGCAGATTTTTACTAAAATAACATATTGGGTATCCCTCCTTGTTAACCAAATGCCAGCTGAATTCAGGATTGCTGCAGCACTGACTAAAAATTAAATTTCAAACCACCAAAACCAAAGGCTCTTGCAAGCAACACCAAAATTTTTGGTGACTTTTCTAATTGTTTTGGTTTTTTAAATTTTTCTTGTTGTTTGTGCAATTTTCCCCCCAGTGTTTTCCCCCTTTTTGTTGAGTGTTTCAAACAGCTCATTAATGCAAAAGTGATTCCAAAAGAACATCAGTTTGTTGCTTCTTTTTAAAGGAGGCGACACACTTGGTTAAAAATGCCATCAGGGCTGAAGTTTTTCTCCAAGTGAGCAAGCTTAACCACTAATGCATAAAATGTTTGTCGTTTGTGCAAATATACTGCATGAACTATGTATAATGGGGGGAGGGAGTTTTTGCCATCTTTACTCATTCTGGGCAAGCAGCCAAAGAGGTGATAAGAGCTAGTTTGTTTCTTAACATCTTACAAACAAGCAACAGCAACAGTTTCAAGTTTTGTTTTAGCTACAAATAAAGTAAGTTGTAAGTTCTTATCTTTGTTAATATTATGAGGGTTTAATTGTAATTTTTGTAACATCTACTCAAGTACTATGTAATATATCTCCCAATTTTGGTATACACAAATTACAAACCTTAAAATATAACCAAATATCTTTCCTTTCCTTCTTCTAAATGCTTAAACTAAAATAAGGTTTCTGTTTGTAATTGCGGTTTTTTAAACAGATGTCCAGTCCTAGGTGGAATTGGCTCATAAAAAAAAAGAGGGATTATGTTGTAATAACTGGGCCTACAAATTTACACTAATTGTAAGCTCAGCTGTGAAAAGTATGTAAAAATTGATAAAATGTCAAAATACCCTAAAATAACAAATGTGAATAGGAAAATGTACAAAAAGGAGACAAACTAAATTACTGTAATCAAAAAGTCCTTGAGTAGGCCTATGTTAAAATCCTGTAGTAAAAACAAAAGATGTGGAACCAGAAATTAGTAAACCAAAATTGGTGAGTCAAAAATAGGCCTAATTGGTGAACAAAATGATGAGGGGATGGGCTTCCAGCCCCCTTCCCCCTTAAAGAAGAGACTCTCGTGGGGGGCGGGGGGGAGCAGGGGGGTGGAAAATGGAGGAACCAGATGGAGGTTACTGGAGTGAGCTGCACCATCATGGTTAACACCCGCAACCATTTCCTGGGACCCTGGGCCTTTGTCATCCTGACCCTGAGAGATGTCCTGACTTGACTGGGCTGAAGAGAGGGATCCAAATGATACCACTACCTCTACCAGCTCTAGCTGAATCCCAAACAACACCTGAGATGAAATAGGATTGAACTTTACTAGCAGCAGCAGCAACAGCTTCAGCCCATCTCAACTTTTTATCTTTTCCCCAAAAGGACAATTAACTTCTTTGATACCATCTAAGATACTGTCAAACAAGGGGTTTTTCCTTCTAAAATATGTTATTGAAATGAAAGCTTTCCTTTACATTTCAAAAGCTTTAACTGTTTTTCCTTCTTTTCTGTATCTTTAATAAAAGGTTAAAAGAATTTTTAAGGGTGTGTTTGCCATGGTACTAAAGCAGGCGGAAGTGTCTGTATGCCAACTCCTGAACTTTGTTTAACACTGTTTAATGTTGGACAGTGACTGGGTTATGTTAACATCTTTGTGCCCCTATATTCCATTTAAATTACTACAACAGTAAGTTCTTATGCCCCTCAGCCTCGGATAGTGACAGAACTCCCCTTCACTTTCATCAAGGGAATTCCATTACTGGTGCCCACTGGATGTCTAGAGACAGTCCAGGAAAGGGACGCTTGCAGCAGTCATGGCTGAGGTCCTATGCTGTACTCATGGCCGGAGGGCATGCCTCCCACTTCCAGATCCTCTCTGGTTCCTCAGCCTTTTGGATCTCCTAGCAGACAACAGGCTAGCTCACATGAACAGGGTGTTATTGTCTGTACCAAGCAAGACCCTCAAAGCCTGAGTCAGGCTTCAGAACCTCAGCCCACTGCACTTCTGGAGGATCAGCCTACAATTCCTTCACATTCTTCCTCCTCATCACCTGATGAGAATGTACTTCCCTGGGATTCCTCACCTGTCCATGATGATTAGAGAGCTTATCAAGATCTTTTAAAGAGAGTAGATACCTCTCTTGATGTTCCTGTTAGGTGGTCCAGGAGAGTTCTCACAGGCTGGTGCACATTTTTGTTTCAGCAGAGGGGTTCTACCTGTCAATGATTCCATACTAGAGCCTACAAAATCATTGTGGTGAACATCATCTTCTCTGAATCTGACATCTCAGAGAACTGAGAGAAGGTACCATGTCCCTTCTCATGGCTATGAACATTTTTATACTCATTCTTAGCTGTGTTCCTCAGTTATCTCAGCAGTAAATGAAAGAGCACATCAAGGATGATCATCTGCCATAAAGTCCATAGATACAAAGAAATTAAACCTTTTCAGCAGAAAAATGTATTCCATATCTGGTATACAATTCTGCATTGCTAACCACAAAACCTTTTGGCAAGATATGGGTTCTCTCTCTGGGACAATATGGGGAAGTCCTCAGACAAGTTGCAAAAGGATGCTAGACAGAAATTCCAAGCCATGTTGCACAAGGGCAAACTAATGGCTCAGATCTCTCTGAAAGCATCCTTGGATGGGGGAGATTCAGCAGCCAGACTCATATCTTCTGCATAACTATGCACAGATATTCATGGCTTCAGTCCCTGGGTCTCCCTCAAGAGGTTTTGCAAATGATCCAGGATTTCCCCTTTGAAGGTCTCCCCGCCCTCAGTCTATCCACAAATACCCATTTCCCCCATTTATGTAGCCTGACCAATTCAGAAAATGAAGGAAAAACCATAGAAGACCAACTCCTCCTCAATTTTCGTCCTAGGTGGGTTCTTCAATCCCAAACAGTCTGTCTGGCTGCCTTATTGAAGACAGAGTAACACATTGTGATGTACGGGTTTCTCCCACCCCTATTTTTTCCAACAGATCGTTCCTGTTACTATGTGTATGGTCCCACATTACCACAGATTGGTAGGCTCTAAGTACTGTGGAGTTAGGGATACATTCTGCCATTTATTTCCATCCATCCCTCCCAACCCCCTTCCCTGTCTCTCTTCAGAGACCACTCTCATGAGGACATCCTCCGAGAAATGAAGTCACTTCTCCATTTGGGAGCTATAGAAGAGGTTCCCCTTCTCCACCGAGAGAATGACTTCTATTCACAGTACTTACTGATTCCAAAGGCAAAAGGAGGTCTTAGACCCATCCTAGACTTGTGAAATTTGACTGGTACTCTGCCCTCAATTTGAAGAATACATATTTTCATGAGACTATCCATCTTAGGTGATTCCTAAGATTTCTGGTCTTAAGATTTCACCCATTCACTGGTCTACAATTTTTGAGAAGTCGTCTGCTTCAGAGATAAAATATGCTATTTATTATGTATTTTGATGTGCTGAATTCAAATATGACAATTAAAACAACTGATTGGCTACTGTTTCTAAGATATTTAAGTTTTTACATTTTATGTCTATGTATATTGTGTAGATAGTAGAGTTTTAATCATAAATTGTAAACCTAGGTCTTTTCTTGTGTTTATGGTTGCTTTACATGATAATATTTCACCTGTCCTGTTTATGTAACACTTTAAAAATCAGCAAAAGGGTTATATAAATAAAATTTATTATGAAACAAAAGGCAAAAAACTATTCTGTACATAGTTTAGTCCTATTCAGTGTCTACTCGGCGCTTCTTGGCTTGTCTCTTGTATTCATTAAATGGAGCATCTCTTGTCACTGTCCAGCAATAGTCTGCAAGCATTGATGGGCTCCATTTGCCCTGATAGCGTTTCTCCATTGTTGCAATGTCCTGGTGAAATCGCTCGCCGTGCTCGTCGCTCACTGCTCCGCAGTTCGGTGGAAAAAAATCTAGATGAGAGTGCAAAAAATGTATCTTTAGTGACATGTTGCAACCAAGGCTTTTGTATGCCTTGAGGAGGTTTTCCACCAACAACCTGTAGTTGTCTGCCTTGTTGTTTCCGAGAAAATTTATTGCCACTAACTGGAAGGCTTTCCATGCCGTCTTTTCCTTGCCACGCAGTGCATGGTCAAATGCATCATCTCGAAGAAGTTCACGGATCTGAGGACCAGCAAAGACACCTTCTTTTATCTTAGCTTCACTTAACCTTGGAAATTTTCCACGGAGGTACTTGAAAGCTGCTTGTGTTTTGTCAATGGCCTTGACAAAGTTCTTCATCAGACCCAGCTTGATGTGTAAGGGTGGTAACAAAATCTTCCTTGATTCAACAAGTGGTGGATGCTGAACACTTTTCCTCCCAGGCTCCAATGACTGTCGGAGTGGCCAATCTTTCTTGATGTAGTGGGAATCTCTTGCACGACTATCCCATTCGCAGAGAAAACAGCAGTACTTTGTGTATCCAGTCTGCAGACCAAGCAAGAGAGCAACAACCTTCAAATTGCCACAGAGCTGCCACTGATGTTGGTCATAGTTTATGCACCTCAAAAGTTGTTTCATGTGGTCATAGGTTTCCTTCATATGGACTGCATGACCAACTGGAATTGATGGCAAAACATTGCCATTATGCAGTAAAACAGCTTTAAGACTCGTCTTCGATGAATCAATGAACAGTCTCCACTCATCTGGATCGTGAACGATGTTGAGGGCTGCCATCACACCATCGATGTTGTTGCAGGCTACAAGATCACCTTCCATGAAGAAGAATGGGACAAGATCCTTTTGACGGTCACGGAACATGGAAACCCTAACATCACCTGCCAGGAGATTCCACTGCTGTAGTCTGGAGCCCAACAGCTCTGCCTTACTCTTGGGTAGTTCCAAATCCCTCACAAGGTGAACTGAATGACCTTGTCTTATGAGGTGTGGTTCAGAGGAGGAGGATGGGAGAAAATGTGGGTCCTGTGACATTGATGGTTCAGGACCAGAAATTTCATCCTCTTCCTCTTCCTCATCTGACTCAAGTGAGAATGATTCTGGTGCATCAGGAACCGGCAGTCCTTCTCCGTGGGATACTGGGCATATAGCTGATGGAATGTTTGGATAATGCACAGTCCACTTTTTCTTCTTTGACACACCTTTCCCAACTGGAGGCACCATGCAGAAGTAACAATTGCTGGTATGATCTGTTGGCTCTCTCCAAATCATTGGCACTGCAAAAGGCATAGATTTCCTTTTCCTGTTCAACCACTGGCGAAGATTTGTTGCACAAGTGTTGCAGCATATGTGTGGGGCCCACCTCTTGTCCTGATCTCCAGTTTTGCAGCCAAAATAAAGGTGATAGGCTTTCTTAACCATAGTGGTTATACTGCGCTTTTGTGATGCAAAAGTCACTTCACCACAAACATAGCAGAAGTTATCTGCACTGTTCACACAAGTACGAGGCATCTCTGCTCACTTTGGCTAAACAGAAATGTGTCCCTTTGCAAAATCAAACACTGAAAAATAAGAGAGCACGACACTGTATGATTTCTAGAGCTGATATAGGGCAATTTGTTCAGCAGAGTGATGTAAGCTTCATTATGATTGCATCATCCATGACTTCTAGGAATAACATGATGCAATTCATATCATGTATGACGCAATACTAGCTTCAAATTGCATCATTCATTGTTTTGCCTAAAAAGCAAGTATTGTCCAAACCCAGTCATAGATTTATTCATAGATCCAGTCAAAGATGTATTTTAGTCATTTCTGGTTTAAATTGAGATCCCTTCCCTTTATAACTCACTTATCCTCCGCCATTCCCAAGTCAAGGGTCGTATATCCTGACCCAATAGCATATCCTGAAAACTAGAGCCAATCAACAATTTTAAGCATCATTTTCGTTCTCAGTGACCCAGAATTAGTAAAGTTTGACTACATTTATTTCAGAAGCATTTTGGCTGTAGAGCAGTGTTATCAGTTTACAGCCCTACCCTTCGGCCAGACTGCTGCCCTGTGAGTATTTATAAAATGAAAAGCAGGTTTGGCTGAAGTCCTAAGGAAATCAGGTGTTCAAATATTTCCATGTCTGGATGATTGTCTGGTACAAAGTTAATCCATGCTCCAAGAGGAGATCAGTCTATCCAGGATCTGATGCATCTTCAATGTTCTGGGTCTGTTGATCAAGAAGGACAAGTCAGTCTTCTCCCTAGTTCAGAGAACATAATTTATAGGGTGAACCTGGATTCTATTGTAGCCAGGGCATTCCTACCTCAAGCCAGATTCCAGACAATGCTACACATTTCCACAGATCTCAAGGTCCAATCACAACAAACATGCTGGTTTGAGTACCTGCAGGAGTACTAGCCTCCACAGATTGGTGGCTGATCCTGCCCATATGTGTATGGGAGTTCCCTTCACTTCTCCCTTACCCATATTGACTCTGGTTACAGATGCTACTTCTCTAGGTTGGGGGAATCACCTAGGAAACTTACAAGCTCAAGGTCTGTAGTCTTATGAAGATTTAGTTCTCCCCATAAAGATGCAAGAGTTGAGGTCTATTCATCTGGCCTGTCAGGCTTTGCTTCCTCACATCGGGAGAGACTACAAGTTCTCATGGACAACACTGTGATGTTGTTCTACATGAATAGACAGAGAAGGGTAAGATCAGACCCTCTCTTTCAAAAGGTGATACATCTTCAGGAGTTTTGTATCACCAGTGCAATACATCTCAAAGTGTCTCACTTTCCTGGTGTTCAGAACAGCTTGGATCTCCTGAGCAGATTGTTCAGCAGAGATCACAAGAGGTCTCTCAGGCCAGATCTCATGAGATTTTTTTCAAACCTGGGGGATCCCTCACAGAGACCTGTTCACTAATCATTTCAATAGAAAATGCCAACTGTTTTATTCCAGGGAAGGTCACAGTCAGGGCTCACTGACAGATGCTTTCCTGGAAAGATAAATTTCTGTATGCCTTTGCTCCCATTCCGTTCCTTCCCAAGGTGGCAGTCAAGCTCAAGCAGGGTGATCCTCATAGCTCTGGGTTGGCCTCACCAACGCTGCTACTCCAGTCTGCTGAGTCTCTCTGCTAGTACTCATTGATACTACCTCCAGAACCTGACCCAGTCTCCCAGGATCATGGTCTCCTACTACATCCCAACCTGGCCATTCTCCATCTTATGTCCTGGAGGCTCCATAGTTAACGCTTCAAGAGGTGGAGTGTTTGGGGAATGTGCAAAACACTTTCCTAAATAGCAGGAAGCTATCTACTAGATACACTTACCTGTTGAAGTGCAAACAATTCTCCTTAGGGTCAAAACAGAATGGTGTTTTGCCAATCCTGACCTCTGTCCAATATGTTTTTGGACTGTTTTTTCCTCACCTGAAGCAACAAGGCCTATTAATTCATTCCATCAGAGTTCCTCTAACAGCTATCCAATTTTCACCCACCAATCACAGACCATTCAGTATTTTCCAATCATATGTCAATCAGATTCTGAAAGGGTCTGGTTATATCTGAATGTTGTGGATCCCATTCTTCCCTGGTGCTAACAAGGCTGATGGGCCTGCCCTTTGAACCGATGGCTATCTGAATTTACAGCATCTGTTTATGAAAGTAGCATTTTTGGTAGCTATTATACCTGTGAGAAGGTTGGCAGAGTTTTATGAGCATTGGTAGCTGACCCTCCATACACTGTTTTTTTTAAGGACCAGGTATACTTATGTCCACATCCAAATTTCCTGGCTAAAGTAGTATGAGAATTCTACCTCATTGGAGCTAGATATAGTCTCACTGACTTTCTTTCCTAACCCCACTTCTCATAAGAATGAGGAGAGGCTCCATACCTTGGATGTTGGAATGGCATTGACTTTTTAGTTGGACAGAACTAGGTTGTTTAGATTTCATCCAAACTGTTCATGGACCGGATGAAAAGCCTTTCATCCTGCATACATCTGTGCAATGACATTGCTAACATTAACCCCCTCCTCCTCCCACCAAGCAGAGTGGTAGTGTGCTCTTCAAGATCTCAGACAGCTTCCAGTTTTTTGCTCAAGTACTTATAACAGACGTTTGTAGAGTTGCAACTTGGTCATCAATACATACCTTTACAACTCGTTATGCTCTATCTCAGCATCCCAGGGATGATACCAAGTTTGGACGAGTAGTTCTTCAGTCATTGTTCAGGTAGACTCTGAAACCCACCTCCAAATTGAACTGCCTCTGATTCAGTGAAGTGACACGGACATATACAACTCATCTTGGAAAAAACAACAGTTTAGTTGTTTTTAACCAGTTAGTAACCATTCTTTTCCTCCTTGCATGTATTTAGTATAGGTTAAATGAGCAAGACACAATTGTGCCAGTAACTGTCAACCTGCATCTTCTTTTTCAGCAGTAGTGATGACTATGACATTGTGAGGTTTCAAGTTCCTCTGGCTAACCACGAGGGAGATTCCTGAGGGACAAGTTCAAAAATAATTTAGAAATTATAGACTAGATCATAGAGCTATCATAAACCTTTCAACAGCCAATAAAAAAGGTTTTTCTTGTCATAAAAATGGTTCAAACATTTTAGTCTTAAAAATGAATATTGATGTTGGAATCCTTGAAGACTTTGTCTGAACTTTATTTTCCTTGCTTCTTTTTTCATTTCCTGTTTTTTGTTTTCTTTGTGTGTGGTGATGTCTCTTTCATTAGTGCCTAATGCCTTTTTTGATCCACTTACAGATGAGGTGCCTGGAATAACACCTCCATGTTGCTCGTCTGTGATCCTTACCACCAGGTCACAAAGCAGCCACAGGATCTAAGAAATTGTGAAAAGGATATTTTAGTCAGTACTGAATTTCCTTCAAGCAATGGAAGAAGCTGAGGTCAGTTGGGGATCTAAATTGCCTTGGAAATGCACCCCAACATTCTAAATGTTCCAGACAGAGCAGTGTGTAAAACGTTTCATAACATTTTTGTGGGGAGGAGCACTTTTTCCATGACATACTTCTGCAAATATCACTATGAGGATTAGGCATTTCTGTCAGACTCCTCCTAGGCAACAGAGAGCATGATGGACATTATTTTTATTGGTTGATTTGCTCACCCAATGTGCGAGCTTGTGCTTCCTCCTTGATTCCCAGCTTCAATAATCCATTTCTGCCAAAAGGCCAGACTATAGTCACCAAATACTTCATCTCCCATATCACACTAACCTGATGAAAATTTAAAAGCACCTGTTGCAGGGGCCATACAGCCCAGAAGCTTTACCTGCTCTCCTTTTCATGCACATGGAGAGGAATTATTTCAGCTCAGTAGTAATGTGGACACGAGAACGAATGGATATAAACTGGCCGTGGGGAAGTTTAGGCTTGAAATTAGAAGAAGGTTTCTGACCATCAGAGGGGTGAAATTTTGGAACAGCCTTCCGAGGGAAACGGTGGGGGCGAAAGACCTTTCTGGCTTCAAGATTAGGCTTGATAAGTTTATGGAGGGAATGGTTTGAAGGGATAACATGATTTTAGTCAATTAGGCATTACGTGCCATCGCGGGTAAAATGAGGGTCCGGCTGTAGAATCTTGCCTGTATGCTCGGGGTTCTGCTGATCGCCATATTTGGGGTCGGGAAGGAATTTTCCTCCAGGGTAGATTGGCAGAGGCCCTGGAGGTTTTTCGCCTTCCTCCGCAGCATAGGGCAGGGGTCGCAGGCTGGAAGATTCTGTTGTGGGTGGGTCAGCTTTTGTGGCCTGCATCATGCTGGAGGTCAGACTAGATGACCATATTGGTCCCTTCTGACCTTAAAGTCTATGAGTCTATGAGTCTACATGCCTGTTGTATAGAACACAGAGTCACCTGTCAATCAGGAAAGAAATGCTGCATTCTGTTCAGTTAGATTTAGATCTGAGCACACCAGATTAACAAAGGTGAGCTCTGATTTGTCTATCACTTCACTTTGCTTCACTAAGAGATGTGCCACATCCCACAAAAAGTTGCAAAATATATTATATACCGGTAGGTATAGTGTATTGCTCAGTTATTTTGCCCGTGTATGTATAGTGGGTGTATGTGGGGTTGTGTGTACATACAGTGCCTGGAACAGCATTCCAGAGCATTTCAGCACAACATGAGCCCTGATACACACAACAGCTAAGCTCTTTGCACCCTGCAATTTCAGCCAAATATATTTTATTCTTAAAAATCATGTTAATCAGAGTTATGTTTGTCTGTTTTTTCTCTGGTCCTGGATGTTATTAATTATTCACAAATATTTCATTTGTTGTTCTCTTCAAAAAGTTTGTCCTCTGATTAGGGAGGAGAAAATACTATGTGAATTCGTGACAATTTGCACAGCACTAACAACAAACAATCAAAACAAATAGTTCATGAACAACCTCCAGCCTCGCATCTGTTTACATAAACTATTCCACAAATACTTGTCATTAAAACTATATCTGGAGACATCAGGATTGGTTCAAGAATGGGAGTGGGGGAGGAAGGGCTAAATTCATCAGGATAACTTATTTGCAATGAATAATTGACCAGCTCTATTCATGTCTTGATAGAGACATGTACTGTACAGCAATTGACAATGCTGGAAATGATGACAGCCAGAAGATCAACACTGTAAAGCTTTGTCCTCTTCCCATGATTCAAACTTTTACAACTTAATGGAAATGGTATCTTAAATTATTGCAGGGCAGCTGATTGGAAGTTGCTGTACCTGTTTTCAAAATGTTATCAGTAAAAATTGATGTGATTTTGAAAATGGAAAACTATTGTATGACTCTCTTTAGCATCAAGAGAGCAAGCTGGACTATCGCCATAAACTGCATTTATTCGAGTCAATCTTGCATTAATCACTGTGTCTTGAAGATTACATTTCATGTTTTTTATTTAGTGGTTCATATATTATAAAAAGTGCCTTTAAGTGTTTTGAGGAAACACATTAAAATCCACTGTAATGCCTAGGTGTCTGAAAATGTTAATATATAGCAGGTACATTTGCCTTTGCAGTTTGAATAATCTGGAAAAGGGTTTTTTTAAGTTTTATCACTGAGGCTCCATAACATCTGAGGATTAAATTTATGAGGCTACTTTTCAATACCTTCCAAAATATGAATGTGTATTTTTCAATCACTCAATTGATAAATATGAGTTTTAAGAACTTTTCCAGCTTGAAGCTATATAAGTGATTTGCCACCTTTTTGCTCCAACAGGAGAGCTAGTAAATTAGCTGAGCTGTTTTCTGTTACATATATTAACTACCAGAATTTAAAAGTCTGTCTTTTATAAAGCAAAATGCAAATATCTGTTGTTCTCTCTGCATTACTCTATGATGATGATTATTAATGAGACTCTAAGGCCATAGAAGGTTCAGATCAGCTAAACATCCACATGTTTGGATACTTTATCCATAGTTTATCTGAACGTTGTTTGTCCTGAAATACAGGTGGACATCTCACAACAACAGAATTTCTTTTGAATTTTCCAGTCCTTCCTTCCTGGATCTGACAACCTTTCCCTTGTGAATAACTCTTTCTCATGGGAGTAGTTCTATTGCAGCCACAAGACTACTCATGTGAGGTAAGGATTACACCTGTGAGTAAAGGTTGCAGAACTGGGCCCTTAATTTGGGTCAAGGTAAAGGAAAGCGTGGGGTGGAGGCCTTTCTCTCAGGTGGGTTAGCAGGGCTCCCTCCAAGCTCCCCCTGCTCCTTGGCTGGTGTGGTGAGAGCTCTCCTTTCTGTTTGAACCTACTTTATCCACTGTTGGGGTCCAACATGGTGTGAAAATAGTTTTTATGGTCCAGGCCAGAATGTGCAGAGGCACACAAAGATTGATGGGTTCGAATGAGTTGGCATCCTTTCTTGCCAGGCTGGTAGAGCAGCATTATCATGCTATCATGAAAGGTGCATTCTGCTGGCCCCATGACTAGAACTCCACTTTATTCCGCTCATTATGGAGCAGAGAGCAGGAGATCAATGGAGGCTTGTTGCAGGGGAACTGGGGGAATGGAAGATTGAGGGAGCTGAGCAGAAGCAGAACAAAAAGAGAGATAGATGGGGATTTCAATCCTCATTTCATGGAAACTCAGCCTCTTTAATACGTACATGGTTTTCCTAAAACAAAATGTCTCAAACATTTCTCTGTGGTAAGTCTTGAACTTTATAGGAGGTATTTGTATCATTGCTGGTTCTGCTGTGGTGCTGAGCAGAGTTGAATTCTGCTCTCATATAGGAGGGTATTTCTGATAGCAGCATACCTGTGATCGGAACACTCAGTGCCTCTATTGCAATAAGACAGGGCTGCTGTGTGAAGTTGCCCAACATCCTGTGATACCACATTCAGTGCCAGCATCATGTGGGGGCCTGTGAATATTGTCATTCACAAATATTAAAACCAACTGCAGAAGGCTAAGCAATTGGCTTCAGTATGGTTTGGGTTTTGAGCAAAGGTTTTCTTTTGTTTTTTATTCTCTCCAGACTAGTTTGTCCATATCTAGTAATTATGTGCAGTGGGCCATATCCTGCAGCTTTTAGTCTTTACTCAGGCTAAATGCCCATTGACTTCAGTAGGAGTTGTGCCAGGATAATGACTGAACAAGGACTGCAGGCTTTAGCTTGCCTGTCTTGCATGCCATTTAGATATGACTTCCTATATAAATATCTCAATTTTTTCTTTAAATAAAACCATATAAAAGTAGAAGGAAGATAATAATTTATGTGGAATGACTGAATAAAATAACCACCTCTCACACTTGTTTGTTTATTGTACAGCAAGATGAAGGCTAGGACATGAACCTTATTTGCAAAGAAACATAGCATATATAATATATTGGGAGTGTGCAATAGGTAAACAAGATCTGGCTGGGCGAGAAGTTGAGTGAATACACAGGAATTATTTAGTACTTTCTCCAGACCAGGAACAGGCCCAGACAAATATATGCCTCTGACAAATATCTATGTAGGTGGATGCTGATGACCCAATTAATTACTTTCATTAGAATTATGTGTGTTTTGCTGGGCAGCTGACTCATAATTTGTTGGGATACATTCTTTTCATTACAGATTAAACATGAGAGGAGTCTCAGGGAGGCTGCATGTTTATGGCCCCGTAGAACCTTGGTGTCACTCTGAATCAGTGGAGTTTCATGAAAGATTAAGTCAGTTCTTAGAGCCTGGAACAGAAACCATCATTGTCTGCTGGCCCATGGAAATTCCATAGCCTACTGGGCTCTGCAGCCATGAAGGATGTTCTCTGTTAATACCTATCTGAATAATCATAATATAGGCTCATGACACTGTTCCTTCCCAGGTGCAGACATAGACACATTTCAGAGGTGTCGTTTCAGAAAAATTTGGGGGGAAGGAGGGAGAGGGAAATGTTGTGTCAGCATACAGATTATTCTCTGTCCCAAACAGCATCACGAATGAGAAAAAATAGGCAATTACTGCTTTCCTAAAGACTGCACCCAAAGCCTGGGGCAGGCAAAAAGTGGAAGACATAATGGAGCATATAGATCTATGAAAAGTCTGGGAGGCGGATGGGCAAACCAACATCGAGGAGGGGGGGGAACTGCCTCCCTTCCCCATAGCAAATGAGGCCCCTGGACACCACTCAATCCAGTGAATGACTTAGTAACTCCTGCTAGAGTGATATAGGGACGGAGGCAGATCGAGACCGAGAAGAAGCTGAATGTGAGAAGTGGGGCTCTAATTTACTGAAATTCTCTTCTGCTGGCCAGCTTTGCAGCTCAGTCTTATGAAGTTTTCTTGGGCTGACCTATTCAGCGAGAGGATATTTTTGTCTGCATCTGCTCTTTAGAATATACTGCACAAACCAGAAAAATTCCAGCTGGCAAAGCCTTATTATTTCATTTAGTCGTCTGCCTGGCACTGCAGGATTGTTCACTAGAGTATGTTTTTGAAGCGTTTACAATATAAGCGAGAGCTGGCTTTAAAAAAAAAAAAAAAAAAGGAAATTGTTTAGTTAAAAAAAATTGTCCCTGGTTTGGTTAAAAAATGTCAGAATTCAAACATATTTGACCTGTACAATATAATTTGTATATTTGTACCTACAATAGACAGTTACCATATACTGTTATCTTTTACAATGGTGCATAGAAAGAGGGTTCTGAAGCTTCCACATGGGAAAATATATTTTAGATGTTGCAACATAGTTGTGTGATGGAGCATCATAATGGCATTGAATCTTCCCATTGTGGTCTCATATGTAGCATCACATATTCATATAGTGACATGATGTGAAAATGCCATGTGATGTAGTACTACAGCATTATAACGTGGCAATATTATTTAATATTTACATTGCAGTAGCATCTAGAGGCCCCAGTCTCATATATAGAGACATATATGAAGATGCAATCCCTGGTCCAAAGAGTTTATAAGCTATAATTATAGAACAGCTTCTGTTGCAGCTCAGGAGGCTGGGGGCACAAAGCAGGCTGGGCATGTAAAGGGCATAAGTGCCCCCTAGCACAACTTTGAGCATTTCCAATGGACTGTTCTGGTAGCTGGAAATCACCAGACCACATCAGCACTTCAGCCATGACCCTAGTAATGAAAGAGTGATTGGAGCAGAGGGTCTGGACCCTTGGTCTGCCACCTCCCAGGTGGTGCCCTAACCACAGGACTACAGTCATTTTCACTTTCTCCTTCTATTTCTTGCTCAATGACTTTAATTATTTATACACAGTGGAACAGCTGCAACAGGACAGACTAAGGGAGTCTCCTGCGCTTCCCCCATCGGAATATCCCATAACTCCATGGTTAAAGCACACTCCCAGAGGTGGGAGACCCCTCTTCAAATCCTTTCTCCCTCTCTGGCAAAGTGTGGGGAATTGAACCTGCTCTAACCACTGGGCTAAAAGTTATAAGGTGGGTGTTGTCACCACTGCCACATTGTGAATGGGACATGATATGGTAAATGGCCTCTGAGCATGCCTATCAGATTGGGCCCCACACACAAAATAGTCACTCTTTTCTCCTGGTTCATGGATCACTCTGGGCCATAGGCAGGACATAGGCATCTGAACACCTAGAATCGGGGAGCTACGTGCACGCTCAGAGGCACCTAGGGAACTTTTATTCTGAAAATGTAGGTGCTGAGTGAGTTTAGGCACCTACAGAGATCGGTCGGTGTGTGTGTGTGTGTGTGTGTGTGTGTGTGGAGAGGGGGTTGTGGATTGTAATGGAATCTGAATCAGGGACTTGGTACCTAAAGCCCAGAGTTAAGCACCTAACGTACCTTTGCAGATATGGACCAAAGTGTTTTTTTCAAACTTCATTAACCTATGTGATATTTTTACAGCAGATTTAACTCAAATAATTAGTTGAGTTCTTTTGGCACCACATTTTCACCCCCATCACATTTACCTGTTCATAGCTGCCTGGAAAGGAAACTTGAGTATAAAAATTGTCAGTAGTGCTAGTATTAATTTCTCTACCACATCTGGTATTGCTTAATGTTATGCATAGTCTCTTAGCAGAGTCATTTTCCTTTCTACAGTACCAAATGAAACATATTGCTTATAATTTGTTTCCACCCCCTTTCAACATTTTTGCTTTCTTTTTTTAATTTAAAACTTGGAGGAAAATAATGAAAAAAATTTCTTCTGTTTTTTTCTTTCTAAGTTTCTGTAACTAGCAGATTAATATTAAAACTTAACTTGTAGGAAGGAGAGGGATATGTTTTGTCATGAGTTTGCCAAAATCATGTTTTTCCTTATGAAAATCATGTAATAATAATCAAATGCTGGATATAGATCATTCAGTTAAGAAACAAAATATGTCAGGTGCATGCTTCAATGTTCTGACAACTTTACAGACCAATCCAGCTTTGTTGTTGTAGCTCTCAACATATCATCAAAGAATTGTGTTCGTTGTGTGTATAGCCTTTTATCAAGGGAACTAAAGGCCTAATTCAGGAAAGAGTTCCTATTTGGGAATGTGGGCTTAACTTTAAGCATGTGGTTAAATCTCATTGATGTCAAATGGATTTTAAGCATATGTTTATATGCTGTCCTGATTGGGGATGGACTTACACGTGTTTATGTGCCTTCCTGAATCAAGTCCTAAGGGCATCAGTAAAGGCATTAGTAAATACCTGCAGTAACTGCACTGGGCAGGACTTGTTATTCAGTTTTGACCTGTTTTTGTTTGTTTTTGTTTTTAAATTTTATTTTTAATTTAAAATGCAACAGATTTTAAGAACCAGCCAGCACTTGTAGCTGAGCTGACAACTCGTGAATGAAATCTGCAAAATGAAAGTTTTAATAGGACAGCTCAGGGGATGATTGGTTAAGGAACTGAGCCAATACCCATTTAAGTTAATAAAGGGACCTCAGTGACTTCAATAAGCTATTGATCAGGCCTACAATGATATATTTCTCTCAAATCTCCTTTAAAAAATGTCTCCTGTCTAAATCTTTTACTCTCTCTACATATGGAAGAGCTTTCCACCCCCAATCCCCTCCACATTTCATCCTATCATTTATATTTTTCATAGCCATTTTCTGCACCTTTTCTAGTCATGCTGGGCCTTAACACTGAGAAAATAGTCACTTTTTTCTATGCTATATATACCTCAGCTGGTATATATCAGAGTTGTTCTTTTGGCCCTATATTTTGATCTATAGGCAGCAAGAAGCAGATACTTTCAGGGTTTTGAATTGCTAGCATCTTTCAAAGTGGACTTTGAGATAAGAAGGATTAAAGAATGAGTTACACTCATACGTTCATACTGTGTTTGTGGCCCAAAAAACAGGCCTCTTCTGTGCAACTTGGGAAGCAAATGAAAGTGCGTGGAAGAAAAATTACTCCACAACACAAATAGGAGCCATATCTCACCAATTAATCCCTTTACTTCTGTCTTCCTTCACTGAATGTTAGAAATAGCATTAGAATAACCTTATTAGGGAGTGGGGGTATTTGAGAACAGCTTCCTTGGCAAAGATGAACTACACTGCAGGGAGGCAGATATACCACTCCTCAGCATCACGGTGTGATTTACTGTTTGTAAGAAAGTGTCTGAAACTTGTTTATTTTGATGGTTAATTTGCTGGAAAAGAGAATTTTAGCAGAGAGACATGAAAAATAATTCTGCAGTCTGCTTCTCATTCAAATTCATGTCTTTACATTTAAAAGTTCAGCTGCAAAGCCAAAATGAAAATTGAACTAAGCCTAGATTTCTCTGCTGAATAGCCCCACTGTAGGAGCATTCAGTACAGGACATTTATAAATTCTTTTTCATCTGTGAAGTCCTCTTGCTACTTCCTGGTTCACTGCAGATATCCCATAATGCATCATTTGGTGATATGACAAATATGAGAAATATTAGTGCAACCATTAAATCCATTGTATTTGTGATGTCATTGAATGATGTCATTGAATGATGCACTATGGGATAGCTGCAGTAAACCTAGAGGATTTCACAGAGGAAAAATGTTTTAAAAGATTAGTTGAAATGTATTTCTGTTCTGAATGTCCCCTAGAGCCTGGTTAGTGGGGAAATTCAACCCATATATATGGGCTAAGCTCTATTTTCAGTTCATCTTTAAGTGCTGAAGAGCCCACGTGGTTCAGCAGAGACTGCAGCTTGATTCCTGTACAATGATCTATGTAGGTCTGTGCTGTGCACATGTAGGTCATTCCATGAGAGAGCAAGGCAGATCTGAATCCATGTAGTAATCCTCACCATATTGCTACCAAACATAAGCAACATATACACCCTGATTTTAGTCCTGAATTTGACTTTGTTTCACACTGATCTTGTGAGATATCTCACTTTCTTTCCAGTAAATTACTGACTTCATATATGATGAATCATGAAACTCAGGCTGTACTCAACACCGTTGGTTCTAAAAAAGTTTACAGGGCATTGTTGAAAGTTCATTGTAGTTTTGTCATGTCTGTCACTGGGCTATTTTCCCCACATTTGGGCCTCAGCAAGTTTGGAGACAGGATCTCAAACGATGTCCCTATGGCCTATAAGTCTCTTTCACCTAAATGAATAAACAATGGAATATAGAAGAGAGACAATCCACCACATAGGACAGTGGTCATCCGTACATATTTCAAAGTTTTCTTTAGATGATGAAGCTCAGTATTTGTAAGACTATACTTATTGTAGGGAATATGCTAAACAACTGAGGTAATGTTATCTAAGGTAATTTAGGGTTTTTAACAGTGTGTGCTGGATATGTGCTGCCACCTCTTCTATAAAAGCAAAGTACAATGATGGTAACAGGTTATCTATAGTACTTACTGACATACTATTAGTACTGTGTTAATGCTCGGCATTATCTTTCCTCAGAGGGCTAAGTCACTAACTGTGGAACAATAGTGGATCCTTTGTGAAATATTTTCCATAATGCATAATATGCAGCTCAGGAAAAATGCTTCACTAACTTCAACCACAGTATATTTTAAAGAGGAAAATACAATCCATTTGGGGGATTAATGGAGCCTGCATGGAGTTACTATAATAAAGGGGTCTTTGATAAGAATTAAACTGGTTTTATTTGTTGGCCATCCCAAGACTCCCTGTTCCCACAGACACAGCAGAAACACCATCATTAGTAATGCAGCTGTACAGATCTCATTGATTTGCAAGTGAGTGGACTGGAAGGTAGCAGGGAACATTTGAATGGCTGTGCTCTCCACTGTCACAAATGTAGCAGTAGCCACTGGAGTCAGTGCATGTCAACCTTGCTGAGACAAGGGAATAACCTTTGGTAACCCTGACTTATGTCAGGTGACTGGTGTCAGGAATAAAGACCAGTCTCTGCCTATATATCACAGTACCCCTATTACAATAGACTATTGACTATCAAAGTATTGCCTAGTCATTTGTATGATTTTCTAGAAGCTTGGTTTAGTGGTGTGTGTGTAACACAGCCCACAGATAAAAATAATTCCAGAAACCAAAAGCTATAAAAATGAAATAAAAAAACTGTTTCTTCTAGGCAGGGACAATGTCAGAAAAAAACACAAAGGAACCTGAAGCGTTGCTAATCATTCTGCTTTTGGTACTGTGAGGTTGTCACCATCACAATAGTCAACACTGAACAAACATCTGATTGGGTAAGTGCTGGGTCACCCAATGACCCACTGACCAAATAGGATACAAAGCCCACTGCTCAGGATTTCCAAAGTTTATAATCCACATAGATGAGATGTTGTTATATAAACCTTGCCAAGTCTATAGGGCCTTTTAAATTCTCAAATAAGAAGCCTAAGAAATTTATGGCAGTGTTGCTAGATGTAGAGGCCAAGTAAACTTGCAATGTTGATCTTAGTTGTGTTTAAATTTCGCCTGCCTTCTGGCACTTTGAGCAGTAGTGGAAAGAAATCATTTACTCATAGTGGCATTAAGCGTTTAGGAACACGGGGGTACCATGGACAAGCATTAAGAACATAATTTATGTTGCACATGTGGTCTCAGAACTGGTGGTGGGTACATTTTCTCTGAAACATTGTTCATCTGTAGTGACATGGGTGGCATAGAAACCAAACATTGTCCTAATGGGACAGACAGAACGGAATGCAGTGCCAATTTTCCATTTATCCAGTTTTGAACCAGGTTACCAATTTTAAAACAGTGAAAACAAAACAAAGTTTGCTTTCTTGAAGATTTTATTTCTGATGAACACACAGTTGTCGTTGTTGCATGACTGGCATTTAGAGGACTTTGTTTATCTTTATTTATGTCTATTCTTTGTGGCTTGATTTGGTATGGAATGCAGTATATGGGCTTGCCTCTTCCTGTTTTTTTAATTCCTCTGCAAGTTTCAGGTTTAAGAAAAGAATCCAGTCAATTTGGGATCCAGTCAGGGATTATAGTTTATAACTATCAATTGGAACCCCAGATAAAACAGCCAGAATAAAACAAAATAATAATCTCTTAAAATACAGTATATGTTGGACTGAATCTTTAGAAACGACAAAAAGCCTATCCACCTCACACTGAACAATTTTGGTTTGAAGAAGCTTATTTTTATTCCTTCATGGCGCATTTCATTTCAAATGTACAGTGAAGATTGTTTAGAAGGCTATAAGTACTATAGTGTGTAAGAACAGCAGTGAGATGATCTACCAAGGAAAAGAGAACCTTGATTTAATACAAGATAAAATGCAGTACAGTATTTTAAACCTAGAGACAAATGAAGGACTTATTTGTGTGATTTTGTGATAAAAGTGATTTTAATGAAAAAATTGTATGATACATACATACCCTTAATTTTCTCTGGTATAAGGTTGCTTTTTTATTATTAATACTTGACTTTTTATCCTCCTCCTCCCACCAGTCCCTGTTTTCCCCCCACTTATGTATAACTTAGGTATTTAGAAGATGAAAAACTTCTTAAAAGTCTTTAAGAAAGGAAAAATGCATAGACTGTATTTTTCTAGCACATAAATTATACAATAGAATAAGACTATCGGCTATATTGGGATTCTGCTTGTTAATTTTAAAAATACTATTTTTTTGAATAATATATTTTCTTAACAGTATTAGTCACTTAAATCTTGCCTGTGTCTTTAGTCAAATTAGATTTATTTTCTCATGTTTCTAATCCATCTGTTAGAATAGCTACAAATCATAATCAGTTCCCTATAATGACGGTAATGAAGAGTTGGTTTCTGTGCAACAGTGTATCTTTTTCTTGTTTCTGTTTTTTTCCTCTTTTTATTTTATTTGTTTTATTTTTATTTCATCACATTTTTAGTTGGTATAGCTAGATCTTGCAAATTGCTGTCTGAGCACTATGTGAGTTCTTGGAACCAAATATCAGGGGGTAACCGTGTTAGTCTGTATCCACAAAAACAACAAGGAGTCAGGTGGCACCTTAAAGACTAACAGATTTATTTGGGTATAAGCTTTCGTGGGTAAAAAACCCAGCATCTGAAGAAGTGGGTTTTTTATCCACGAAAGCTTATGCCCCGATAAAACTGTTAGTCTTTAAGGTGCCACCAGACTCCTCCTTGGAACCAAAGCTGCTTAGAGGGCAAATTGCTCCTCCCCATCTCTCCAAAAATTTTCAAATCATGTGATTCACTAAAGGGCAACCTAATTTGCGGGATATGCAGTTTTTCTCTTGATGGAGTTTTAGCTGAAGGGTTTTTTACAAACTGAGATCTAATGTTTTTCTTTCTTTCAATACAGCTTTTAATATTAGTTAATCACATTTTTCCCAAAGATCATTGTATAGTTACTCAAACACAGTCCAGTTTGTTAAAACACGTGATTAGAGTTAAAAAGTATTATATGGATTCACTGTATTTTATATGTGTGGTTGAATGTTCTTCTAGAAAGTTCACTGCACACATCCTTTGAAGGAGAGCACTATGCCTGCAAAAATAGGCCAGCGAGACAAGAAAAAGAAGGGTTTAGAAAGGCTATGTTTATTGATCAATAAATCACAGTCACTATAAGTGACCTGCTGACTTCAAGTTCCTTAGGTCAAGGAACCCTTTGCTATTCTGCAACTTCACCTCTTTGCTGAGCCTCTTAATCAAAACTGTAAAGCCAGAAAGAACGTCAAACAATCAAGACTTGGATGATTGGATTGGTTATTTTAAATGACTAAACCTCTGTTGGTGACAGAATTTTGCGGATAGATTTCATCTTCCCAGACATTACTAAGTGGGTTCAGTATTTTGTGAAAAATGAACGAAGTATTTCTTTTTAAAAAGAAGCAAGCGTTCAAAGACAAATCAGTGATTAGGAAGAAATACGTAACTGAATGTATGTACAATTGCTGCAGGGGATAATCAGGTATGCAGTGACAACTCCTCCCTCATCAACATCACTAGAGAATCATTTTTAATGGCACTACACTATGAACATATAAAGGCAATAGTATGTGTCCATCCTAATTCACCCTGAGAATCTATTAAATATAAATTACTAGATGTGTCTGTGCTTTTTGAGGCAGTGTTATATCCAGAGGTGGGCAGTAATCAGGATATAAAATACATTGTATTAAAATGTATTTAGAACAGTCGATTTGTTTTATGCCAGGGTAATTGAGTGATCTCTGGTATTGCTAGTTCACTGCCACTTATTGTTGCTTAAAACATTTTTTTAAATGAGCAAAGTCGATAAAGAAGCAGCTGCTGTCCAAAATACAGATACTTAATGGGAGGGGAAAAACCTGTAAAGCTTTACTACTGAAATGCATCTAGAAGTAATAGGGGACAGTGAAGTAGATATGAGTTTGCCATGTGATTTAGCAGCAAAAAATCCAATGTATTCTTGGGTTGCAGCATATGAGGCCATCAGAAAGGGATGGTTCTAGTTGCCATCAGAAAGTTACTGGCAAATTGAAGGGAGGGAAATGTTCACCAAAAAATTACCTTTTTTGTAGAAATTTTTCAGTTTTCACCAACCAAAAAATGAAATTTTATTTACTGGAATTTTTTGAGTTTGTCTTTTTGTTTTCTGACAAAACCCCTCAAAATTTCAGAGGTTTTTTTTAAAAGAAGAAATATCATTGTCTTGAAATTTTCCAAAGGGAAAACAATCATTTCCCAACCAGCTCTTATTTTTTTGGCATTACCCACAGACCAAGGAAAAGCCTCAGAGTCAGAGTGCACACCTTCAGAACATCGATCATTTCAAAATCTGAGATAGGCACACCAGTTAGATCCTTTCTTTTGTTAGTAGACTGATCATATTCTACTGCAGCATTTAAACTGAAATGTTGTGCAGTGCTACAGCAAACTTCTGCAGATGGGCTTTCCCCTTCTATTCCTCAAAAGTAACTGACATTTGGGGCACGTCCACAAAAGCACATGGGTATTTCAAATGCAAAGGCGTTGTCTTGCCGTGGGACACAGTAGCACAGACTTGTCGCTGAGGCTTTGAAATTGTGATGGGCTGGAGCAAATCTTCTTAAAGTCGTCACAGTAAGACCAGATGTTCAACTGGTGTAACTCAGTGTAGTTCCATTCACTTCAAAAGAGTTATTCTTATTTACACCAGTTGAGAATCTGGCCCAGTGTGTCTCTCTTAACTACAAGGTATGATGGTTACACAATGTAGAAAACAGGGACCACAGTTAATGGTGGTTTGGATGACTTTAATGTGCATTTTTGTACCCTCCATTGTATTTTCTAAGGTCATCCTTCCATTTCCCAGCTTTGTAATGATTTTTAATACTTCACTAACACCAGAAAACAATTGCCACTTGTAAGAAAGCTCAAAAAAAGAATTCTGCTAAATAGATTCACAATGAAAGCTACCGTGCTTTATTCATCAGAGGTGCAAACTCTGCAATCCATATTCTGGGCTCCCTGAAAAAATCCAGACCCAAGCCTCTGCATGACGTTTGAATCATGTTCATGAAGGCCTAGGTTATGGGAAAGAAAATGAAGTACAATGATCCACTGTGAAACATAAACAAGGGCAGGTTTTTTTGATAGTCACATGCATACTCATTTGAAGAAACTTGAGAAACAGACTTTGATTGAACATAGAAGTGTGGAAGAGGGGCATGAAAGATGATCAAAGAGAGAAATAAAAGTATAATGGATGGGAGTGGTGAGAGCAAAGAGAATGGGGGCATGAAGAAAGAAAAAAGACTAATTCCCTAAAGATACACTGCCAAAAATCAACTGCCACAGCTGCTAGCCTGGAGAAGACATCTGGGAAAAAGCGACTGTGGTACAGGTCTGTCTATAAAGGATTGGCTGGTCTGGCTTGCGAAAGGACGATTGTGGAAGGCCACTGAGGATAGAGGCCTAGTTAAAACAAGACTAATTACTCCACAACAAAAAACATGATTTGACACAGTAACTCTCAGAGGTGAGACTTGAAGGGTGAAGTGCAAATATTTTGAGATCCCAAAAAACAAATCTCTGTACCTAATATACAGACCTACGTAGTCATTCCCTTTTGTTTTTCCTCCTGCCCTGAACTTGGTTCCAGTTGTTTTTCAGATCCAGTTTGTCTGCTGCATTAATTTATAATTGGCTCTGCTGTAGTCAAAGGGGAAAGCAAGTCTTAAGACTCATCTGTTTGCTGCACCCACAGCTGCCAAAGGCCAGCTGCGTGTAAGTTTCTGTTTCGCTCTGCTGGTTCTCAATCTACAAAAATGCTTGAGTGTTAAGAGCAAGTGGGTTACCAAATGTTTGTTTATATCCAATAAAATAAATAGATGAACATTCTCTGACTATTAAAAATAGGTTTAAAATACATAATTGATCCTGTCATTTGTTGTCATAGGGTATGTCTATGTTGTAAATAAATAAATAAAAACCCCACAAAAAACAAAAATAACGCACAGCAAGTCTTCGCATCCAGGTCTATTGACTTGGGTTCATGAGGCTTGCACTATTAGGCTAAAAATAGCAGTGTACACATTCCCACTCGGGCTGAAGCCTGGGCCCTGAAACCTAGTGAGGAGGGAGGGTCTCAGAGTCCAGGCTCCAGCCCAAGCAGGAACGTCTACAGCTGTATTTTTAGCCACATGGCGTGAGTCCCACGAGCCCCACTCACTTGACCTGGGCTCTGAGACTTGCTGCCATGGTATTCCCCCTCCCCCCCAGTATAGATGTACCCATAAAACCACACACCCAGAACCTGAGTTCCTTTTCTCAGCCAGCTCCCTTGACTTTAACATAGAAGATAATTATTTCTTCTCATTTAGTCTATTACTAAGCTACAAACAGTTCAAAATACCTAACCATCAGCATGCAATCTCCATCCACAATGAGACTCCATGTCGTGGTCAGGGAGAGTTGGACCAGAATTTCTTTTGAAACCTTATGGTGCAGCTTATTGACAAAAGGGTATAGCCAACTAATTGACTCGCAGTTCAATATTAAGAATGGGCAAGAGACCAAATAACCAAGCTCAACCATATTGTCTAAAGAAAAAACAATTGGTACAGGAAAGAAAGAGTTAATACATCACCAATCCTTCCCAGGAAGTGAAGTCGCTGTGTGTGTTCAGTTCACCTTACACAGAAGATGCCCCCTTAAACTAGCCATCTTTTATAGGATGGGTGTTTACAAGTTACAGAGCATTGTTCACATCACTTTAAAATTTAAGTTTAACTAGCCAGCTTGTGCCAGCTTTGCCTTTGGTGCTACCCTGTACTTTCCCGGCTTTCGTTTGAATATTATATTCCATACGTTGAGGGGCATGAAGATACTCCCTAATACAGAGCATTCATAACTCTTATTATTATTTCCTTGTACCATGTTGGTCCTTTGTTTCATAACACTCATCCATCTAGCTCTTGACAGTTTTTATATTTGCTTAAGCCAAGTACTGAGCTATACTTGTCCTGGGGCATCATGCCATATGTCTTCACATAAGTGAGCAAGAATAAGCCTAGTACAATTTAACATCGTTACCCAATACACGTATGTTACATTAATACCATGTGTATAATATCTATTAATGTGGTGAGTGTATAAGAGCGTGAATATATCCTGTATGTGTTGGCTAACAGTCCCCTGCTTGTCACTTTGCTGATTATATCAGGGTGATTTTTAGGATGATCAGACAGCAAGTGTGAAAAATTGGGATGGGGGCAGGGGGTAATAGGAGCCTATATAAGAAAAAGACCCAAAAATCGGGACTGTCCCTATAAAATCGGGACATCTGGTCACCCTAGTGATACTTTAGCCAAATTAATATATGAAGCAAAGGTAAGGGCATTCATGTGAGATTTCCACTGTTTTAGCAAACTGTGTAAGTGGCAATACATGATTAATACAATTAAAATAATATTCCTTGTAATATAAGCACAACTTTAAACATAACTTCTATCCAAGTATGGGAAATTATTATTTACAGATCGCCATCATGGATAAGGTTGTCCAAAACTTGTTCTGCTTTAAGCATGTTATCGTTAATCTGAAAAATATGAGTTGCTTTTCCTTTTAATAAGGTTTTTAAATTTAAAGTTAGTGACTCCATATGTATGTTAAAAACTGGCACATATTTTTGACTTCATCCTGGTGCTGGGGCTCACTTTGAATCATGGATTTATTTTGAAAAACTTAGATTGGCTGAGATGATAGAGTAAGACTTTTACAATACTATGTACATAAGGAGTAAAACAAATTCGGGCTAGTAACATTAGAGACAAGGATTCCATACCATTTTTTTTTTATAATTAGTCGCTACACAATACTGTCTAGCCATATTAGATGTCACACTCACTGCTGGCATCACCACTTGGTATGCGTCACAGTGCAGGAGCCAGTATGGGCTAACTTTCTGATCTTGTTGTACTGGTGCAGTATAATACTGGTATAGTATGTGTACCTGCATGGCCACATACTATAGTAGCACTGTCAAAGCCATCACACTGGTACAGGTAGCCTCCTGGCTGGCTCACCACTATTCAGAAAAGTGTGTAGCCAACTAATTGACTCTACTTGCGGGTCAATATTAAGACTGTTCAAGAGACCTAATAACCAAGCTCAGCAAGTTCATTGTCTAAAGTCAAAGAAATACAGGAAAGAAAGAGTTAATACATAACCAATCTTTCCCAGACATTGCAGTCTCGCTTTATGTTCAGTTTACCTTACACAGAAGATGTGCTTCTCTGGGTGATTGTTACTCCTGTTTGCCCTGGACATACAATTTTCTTAAGCTGAGTTGCAATACTGTCAAGGACTGCTGTCCCCTTTAAAGCTGTCCAGTAAAGCTGCCTTGCCTACAGCTCATGGCAGAAGTTTGTTTCTTTTATAAGTGGTGCAGCTTGCCATAAGATCACACTCAACTAGCATGTAGAGTTATAGAATCCCCTCTCCGCATATGCCCTACATTTTGTGCCACAAAGGTTTAATGTTTTAATGCATGACCTAGGTATCACAGAAGCATTTAGTCTCTCATCCTGCCTTACTCTAAATCCCACTATAAAATTGTATTCCTCTAGCATTACTTCACAGGCATTACCTGCCTGGAGAACTTGGTCCCATTTTTAGGTGCTGAATAGAGTCCCTGATTTCCTCGGTAGTGTTATGCAATCTCCTAAAAACATAAGTAGGGTCTCTCTCTGTGTCTGGTGAGCTGTATGGACCAGCAAGTCCTGGCATATTTTCCCTATTTGAGGCCGCCTGCTTAGCAACTTCTCTAGAGGGACCCTTCAGGTCTGTGTTGCTGAGTGATACATCAGTAATGGAGGTTGTTTCCTGTAGATGCCATTTTCAAGGTAACATATGGAATGGACAGTAACCGACTATATTGCAGTGTCAGTATCTAATATTGGTACTGACACCATAAAAGAAATATACATAGAACCAGATACTAAGCAAGGTTGTTTTGAATAACATAAGCCTTAAATAGGATGCAGTGGTCACTGATCCCAAATTACAAATTGTGCTACAGGGAATTTAACACACAATATAACACCTTTCCAATCCACTGTAGTTTTTGCTATGGAGGACAATACTAAGGTCTGGTAATTTTTTTCAGTATTCTCTAATGACCTGGTTATGGTGGGTAATGCATAATTCCCATAAGCGGTGCAAATAACTTATCTAATTTCTTGATTTTCCGTGACCTTTTTATTTATTTGTTTGTTTCAATTATTTGGTTGCTTTGCTATTGGCCCTAGAACTGATCTTCCAGTTCACAGCTAAGTCACGTTGGGGTGGGGTGTGAGTGTCATACCTACTCTTTGGTTACACTTCAGTCTCTGAAGCTCTCGGACCAGCACCTAAAAAAAATTCATCAAAGGAATGAAAAGAAAAAAAACGAAGAGCGCTGCCTGCTAAGAGACCTGAGACTCACCCCCACTAAATAACTCACAAGAAAGGGAGTGAGGTGGACCCAGAAATCTACCTTACATGCCCAAAGGACTCCCTCCCACCTCCCCTTTTAAACATTTGTGTCTCATTAGCTCATGACAGATTACACAGGTTGAGGGATATAATCTCATGCAGCATGACTCAATATAATTTCTTGTTTTAAAGAAGTTTCCTGACATATATAGAAGTTTGCCTCGGATGATTGACTATCCATGCTACTTGCAAATCAGCAGGCAGCCTGCTGGCCAATTACCTGAGTATTTTCTCAAGTACAGTAGTTTTGCACAATTATTCTACCGGGGTGGTTCTGCTGCTTACATAAAAGGTTATAGAACATGAAAAATAACAAAAACTGACATATTTTTCTCATACTCAAGTGGTATTTTTTCAAGTGGAACAAGGGGGACTTAGTGAAATAATCATTGCTCTTTGACATATATGACTGCAGTGAAATCATATTACAAAAGGCACAGAAGGTCTATTGCAGCAGAGCATGGTTAGTGCTTTAGAAATATTTTAAAAGACAGATCAGATATCAGATAAACTTGGAGTACTGAAATTCTGTCTCAGGCCACTAGATGGTGATCCTTGTAAGTTGGGGCTCAGGTAAATACATAATGAAGGTTAACGCTCTTAGAGATTAAAAAAAATCATGTAATTTGAATAAGAAAAATCAGTTAAAATGCAAAATTATTTGTATCATTAAAATAAAAAAACAAGCTACACAGTATTGTAGGGAAGTAGTTTTCACTTTTCCACAGTCGGACCTCAAATTACAACATAAAAACAATTTGAGGATCCCTCTCTCTTACCATCTAGCCACAGAAAAAGGGATGGGAACAGGGTCATGACATCTCAATCCTGTTTGCAGTATCCAGCATGAGAATGAACCCATGCTGCAGGATTATAAAAACTATTGCACAAAGAATATTGCAAAGCACCTCAAGTTATTTTGATACCTTTTGCATCAGCATGTTTAAAGCATATTTGTATTTCTGTTCCATTAATATTTTGAAAACATAATTATGAACAAAGGAAAAGGAAGATATAGGACTTAATGATAGAAATGTTTTATTAATCAAATATATTTACATTTTTGTCTTTTCTTTAAATGTGTGCCTTTTTCATTTAAACACTGGTAATCTTTACAGTTTATATCACAAGAATAAAGCTACATGCATGACTTAATTGGTCCTTTGCAGTAAAAAAAAAAAAAAAAAAGACACAATTTTATGATGTTTAAAAAATGCAAGCAAGCTGTTTACCATTCTAAGTACAGTGCCATTATTATTCTTATTACAACAAAGGACCCTTCCAGCATACTGTACACTTACTGCATGGCTATTTGCCCTTTTGTAGATTGCTTTGATGATGTCTAAACTTTCAAAAATGAGACAAATCAGAGGAAAAAGACAGCACAATCTCAAATGTTTTATTTTATGGAAACTCATACACAGAAGGTATTTGGATGCAACAAAAAAGTGCACTAAGGATAAATTTAAAATAAGTCATAGCAATACATAACTTTCAAAAGTAGTGAGGACTTGTATCACTTTTTTTATTTTCAAATATTTATCATTTAGAAACCACATCTGTTTGGCACATATCAGACAGCCATATACCCTAATGGCACCATACAAGTGATAAATAACAATTTTAAAAAGAGATAAGTATACCAAAGAAAGTAACAGATCCACACATCATAGCCTTTGTGTTTTTAGTACCTAATGTGCTGTAATTATTACATTGCTCAAAGCTCTGTTCTTGTTCAAAAGAAAACAATCATTTTGGTATTTTCAAAGTTCATATTATTTGTCAACTGTGATTTCTTAAGGGGCTTGAAGCTTTTCTAAGAAGTGTGTGTGAGGGAGAGAAAGAGACTTCATTCTGTGTGTATGTGAACATTAGAAATGTATACAATTTTAGATATATTGTAAAAGATTTTGGATTTTGCAGTATTGGAAGAATGTTATACTTGTACATATTTACCAAACTTCAAAAGGGAGATCTCAACAGTTTCAGAAATTCAGAAATGGTAGGCACATAATTACTACTGTTTGAGGTAATCGTACTTTACTTACTGTTTTAATTCACTGTGTTCAAGCATATAAAATTATATCCTTAATGGTTCCAAATGCGTAATTACTACATCGATACCCAAAAAGAAACTCACTCAGCATTCAGTAAGAGTAGAAAGAAACTAGATTTTGTTTAGTTCAATTCAGGATGCGTTTTAGCTTGTCAATACTCTCAAGGACAGTTTTACATTTCCTATATTGTAATAGATGCACACTGTTGCACTGAATAACTTGAGAGCAAAACACCCACTCTGAAATCACGTATTTTTTTGCACTGAATTGCATTTGTATGCTGCCAACTATATTGTGAAAGTGCCTTAGTAAAGCGACAATGCAATAATTAAAAATGTGCTTGGGAAACAAGCACAACATAATGAATAAAATGTCCTTTGGAAGTACAAAATAATTCCTGCAAAAATCATGCTTTTCACGGGTATGTTTAAAAACAAATCCCAACAAACTCCTAAAAGAATGCAGTTAGTCTTCAAATCTTTTGGGCCACATCCAAGAAAGCACTTTAGCGCAATTATAAGCACATGATTAAGGCCATCGCTTTTCAGCAATGGAGTTATGCACAACTTTAAGTACATGCTTAAGTGCTTTTCTGAACTGGCCCTTAAAAACTACTGCAGAGCATAGGCCTGACCTTGTGAGATACTGAGTGCTCTCAACTACCACTGATTTCACCTCATAGAAAAAGAAGAGAATACCTTGATAGTACAAAATCATAGTTTGCTGATACAACATGTAGCTCACATTTGCCTCTCAGAGTTTAGCGTATCTCATTTCTCACCTAAGATGCAAAACCTACTTATTTCTGCAGTTTATGATGAAATAATTCCATAATTTACAATAGTGATGAGAGTATTGCTCTGTTGAAGTGCTGAATAGGACCGTTGCATTATATTGGGATTATTTCATTATTAAGCTAGAATAATGTGTGTGCATCACGGTACCACCAAAGATGTGCTAAAAGGTTTAGAAGCCGTTCTGGTCTTTCTAAAGTAGAGATGGCCCCAATCCAAACACTCCCAAACGTTAGGAAAATACAGATTTAGTTCTGAACTTTGCTGCTTAAGCCAATCACTACTGTGAATAAAATGATGCCTAAATTCTGACCTTTAAATTGTAATATTTGATACCTAACTATCCGTGTTACCTGGCTCTCATCCTATAGAAAATCAGATGAATACTAGACTAGAACCTCAAATAATTCAAAGGATAATTCTGGATAAGCATCCATAAAGTTGGACTCTTACTCAAGCTTATCCAAATTTCTTTAGTCTAGAAACAGGGCTGGAAAACTCAAGCAGAAAATGCCTTTTTACTAGATTTCTGCTACTTTCTGATTTTGTAATTGAATACTTATAAACAACTTGAAAATTAGGACCAGGCAAAAAGAATGAATCTGTTTCACAAAACAAAATTACAATTTTGCCTCCATGACATAGCAAGACCCCCAAAACTGGCTCCATCCCATTATCTTAAAATTGCAGTGTTTGCAATGAAACAGAGAACATTTTAAAATATTAAATGTGAAAATTGATCTTTTATTAAACAAAATTATGAAATTAAAACACATCAAGGTTTATCCTTGAAAAGAGACCATTTTGAGTGAAAATTAGCCCAGAAAATTCAGCCTTTTTTTGTTAAACTGAACCCATTTAAAGAATTGTTGAGGTTTTTAAATGATGCTGTGAATACTTCAGACAACCCTTAATCCACGACCACACCAATGTGGATGAAACACTGAAAAATAATATAGAAACTGACAAATAGAGTATCTTGACTGTGAACTGTTATGGTGTGTAGTATTGCCAGCAATAAGATAGGAAGAACACATGGCTACAAATGACCAGTATTTCTATCATTTTATTGCCCTTCATTTGCCAATACCACCTCCTTTTTTCTAAACTCTCCCTTCTCCAGCACTGGAATCCCACATTCCTGTGAGTACAGGCTCTGAAGTAGGTAGGACACTCATTTTCCCAGTGGGATCCTAATGTGCATGTAGCTGCTGAAGAAAGCTTGTGTACCGTATATTGGGTGAAATCCTGGGCTCATTGAAGTTAACAGGAGTATTGCCATTGACTTCAGTGAGGCCAATATTCACCCCTTGTATTTATAAATAACGTTAGGAAGTCAAGATCCAGCATCTCTCTGATTACCTCTGCTCTGGGTTGCTGTGCGATCATGTTTCTTTACCATCTTAGAATAACACATAGAAATATCAACAGAGCTGTGTGGAAAGAAAGGTTAGTAGTCCTGTTTGATGGTGTTTGATTTAAAGCGGCACTGCTTTGCGTAGTCTTGTTTTTGAGCAGAAGTCACCATTGAAACTGATGAGGGCATGCTGCCTAATATCTGATGAGATGATATGACAGTTGCATCAGTGCCTACCAACTCAGGAGACTAAGCATTGCTTTAAAGATGAGTAAGATGTAACCAATACCCCTGCCTCCACAAAGGACTTTACTTACACATAAACATTTACTCTTTAAAAAAAAAAAAATGAACTGGATCCAGAGGGATATATTTTTAATCCTGAATGCTTTAAGGAGTACCGGTTAAAATCCTGGCCCTGCTGAATCAATGGCAACATTCCCATTGTCTCCAGTGGGGCAGGATTTCACCTAATGTGTGCCACTTGCAATAAAATCACATCGCATTAGCTGTGCCTGTTCAGAAAGTATACAGCCTGAAGGTGTTTAGCCTTTCCTGTATGCACACACTAAGTACTCTATATTATTGTCTATATATCTTTATGAGGACACTTCTTTTCTTGGTAAGTGTGTATAAACTCCCTTTAGCATTAATGGGCATGAATGAAAATTAGGTAGAGCTCTCTAAAGTGACTGCAATGAAGCCACACACACGACACCTGGATTCAGGTTTTCTTACAATCTTGAAACTGGCTGAGTTTGTTGAAAGTTTCAAATGACCTGGGATTGCTTTCAAACGAACCTGAGCCAATAAGGTACAAATATCTGGACACTGTAAAATAGGCTACAGTAGACTTTTGATTAACAAATCATTACATCAACCTCCCAAATAAAATCTAATCCTTTTTGTTTTGCTTCTCACTGTAGGACTTTCAGATAGAGAATTTATTAACATTAGATTTTTACTGAAAACACTTTCTCTTTTTAAACAGTGATATTGTGTTTCAAAGCTCTACGTGTTACAATATTTTCCTTGCTGACAGTCTTACACAACTGTATATCTATAGACATGAAAAACATTTCTTGTTTGGTTTTCCAGGAACTTTGTACCAGGACAAAATTGTGTAATGAAACCATGTACATGGAAAAAGTGTGCAAAAATGTAAAGTTTGGAACCATGAAATGAAATGTCCTTTGGTCTGAGGAACTGGACACTGATTCAGATATGGTTCTAGATCACTTTCCATTGCACCATTCAGACACAAGAATTTCTATTATAGCTATGTCAAGACCAATCCAACCAAATATAAGGACTATTTCTGGGTCCTTTGAATCATGCTCCAAAAAAAGGTGCAACAATAAACAAGTCCATGTGCATTCGCAGTCATAACTATAGGCAGAAGAACCCTTGAGATTCCTCGCTTTGGTATTAAATAACAATTATAAATGCTTTTAGAAATAAAGCAATACATGGTGGGACTTGAAATGTTAGCAGCCCCAGGTTATTTGTCCATTGAAATAAGTCTCATCCCTAGTCATAAATAAATAATCTCTTTCCTGGTCTTACTTCCATGCCAGGATCAATATCTTTTAACATCTTACTTATTTTATTACTGCTTTTGGTTTTCTGGGACTGATTGAAAGTTGCTCAGAGGAAATCTTTGGTTTTGCTTAAGTGTCCGTGACATTTAATCATGACTTTCCTTGCAGTTTAATTCCAACCAGTCAATCAGTTAATCCACTTCAATTGATTCTGTGCTCTCTGTTATTGGCTTGCACTCATTGGGCATCCTCTGGTGTCGACTCAGCTGGGTGGCTTGTGTGAAGCTCCTCTCACACCTCTCGCACCTGGTGAAGGCAAGAGAGAAAATTGAGACTGGGGAGCTGCTCTTGCGGGGAGGCGGGGAGTGATGGGCTTTGTCTCATCCTGTCTAATCAGAACAGACACTCAAAAGTGGCTTCAGATTTTACTGGCTCAAGAGGTTTAATTGGTGGCTACTTCCAAGGCCTTGATGCCTATGATGGGACAAGGCCTGTCTGATTCAGAACAGAGGAATCTGTCAATAGACAGGGGGAAGGTGATTTCTCCAGAGAGGCCTGTCCTGCTGTAGCTCTGATCACTGTCAGTTCAAATAGATAAAGAACAAAAAGAGATTTTTAGGAGTGAGCCATCAAAGCAGCAGCTTGGCTGCAGTTTTCTGCTCTATAACCCCTGAGGAAAAATTGATGACAAATAGAATTTCACCTTCTGCTAATTTAAAAATCAGAAATTCACCTATTGGAAGAAGAGAAGCTGTAGAGCAATAATTGCTTAGTGTAATAACAAGAGAAAAACTCTGTATTTATCTATTACTATATAGTTGGGTTTACTTTAAACAATCTGGTAGGACTAGTGCTTGGTTAATCAATTGTCTGAAAACATCCACAGCATTTGATATAGTTGGGGGGAGGGGGAGAGAAGAATTCTTAATCAGCAGTGTGTGTTTCGTTGTCTTTTAAGTCTTTTCATTACCCTTCCCCCCTCTCCAGTGAACTACAATCTGTGGCAAAATAATCAGAGAATTAAGATATGAAATTTGAGGGAAAAGAAAAGGGGTTTCTCTAGTTCAGAATGAGTCATCTGGCCTTCTAGTAAAAGAGAATCCCTTGTGTATCTAATATCAACTTCTTTACATTTTGTGTCCTCTTAATTAGCACTGAGAATGCTAGATATAATTGTACAATGAGCTAGGAATACAGCAGATTTTTTCACTGTAAGGCGCTCACTCATAAAGCCACCATTAATTTAATGGAGCTGTGTGATGTTTTATCTTCATCAGTAAAAGCATCACTATAATGAATTAATTCCCCAGCTTCAAAAAGTGAGGAAAACAATGGCCTGTTACCTTGTATCCATCTTTCTCTCTTCAGTGATATAAATCAGTGGTTCACAACCAGAGGTACATATGCCCGTGGGGCTATGCAGAGGTCTTCTGGGGGTACATCAACTTATCTAGATATTTGCCTAGTTTTACAACAGGCTACATAAAAAGCACTAGCAAAGTCAGTACAAACTAAAATTTCACTCAGACAATAACTTGTTTATACTGCTCTATATACTGTACACTGAAATATAAGTACAATATTTATATTCCAATTGATTTATTTTATAATGATATGGTAAAAATGAGAACATAAGCAATTTTTCAGTAATAATGTGCTGTGACACTTTTGTATTTTTATGTCTAATTCTGTAAGCAAGTAGTTTTTAAGTGAGGTGAAACTTGGGGGTACTCAAGACAAATCGGACTCCTGAAAGCGGAATAGTAGTCCAGAAAGGTTGAGAGCCACCGATATAAATTACTGAAGCTGATTTATTACAGGATTTGCCATTTACAAAAAGAGTAAGAAGGTATATTCATAATTATGGTATGTTCTACATGTTAGTAATTTTAAAAAAATGTTTAGGAACCCAGGGCACAGATATTATTCATTCATCTGAGCTATTGTACCAGCATAGAACATCAACATCCGTACATTGTGTTTCTTTGATTGTCTTTCTGGGAATATTTTTAGCAGCCTGTTCTACTGTTAAAAACTGCACTGTGATCTTGACAAATGTAAAATGTCAGCGTTAGGTCTGATACATTATCAGCTCAATGAAAATAACTCAGAAGTATTGATTGCCTAATGATTTTTGGTGTATTCATTAACGTCTATGTGCAGATCATCCTCTCTCCAGAGCTCCTGAAGTGCTGATGACACATTAGTGTATTGCTGATTGTTTATTAGAAAACTGATTAGTTACCGGATTAGTATGTCAAAATATACTACTTTTCATTACTTGACAAACTTGCAAATTATATTCTTATATATAAAAAATCATGAAGGAACTGGAATCAGTTTTGGTGCCAGGATTAGTTTAGGCTATACGAGTCACTGCAATTTCCTCAACTTTGCATTTTGTTATTTGATATATGACTCGGTGTGTGTGTGTGTATTATAGGTATATGTTTGTATTATGCTGTACACACATTCTAGATCAATACAGACCTATGTAGATCTACACAGCAGTGTTTACCTACATATTCCATATATGATATATGTAGGCTAAGATTTTTCAAGCATGGGCCTGTAAAATTAGGCTTCTAAATTAATATTTGGACACACAAAATGTGGCTTGATTTGCAGAGATGTTGAATAAACCAGAAATCCCACTATAGTTGATAGGAGCTGAGGGTACACATAATTTTTGAAAATCATGCTACTTGTTTAGGTGCCTAAATAATTTTTGGTATAACTGTCTTGAAAGCAGTTTGAAAAGTTAAAAGTCCATTGCTAAAAATGTGGACCAGGAAAGAAGGAAAGAAATCACTTCAATATAAAAATATTTAGTGAACCAGTTTGTTTACAAATGTTAATTTTGTATGTGTGGCTGATCATCTTTAAGGCCTGGTATACAACAAAGCACTTTATGTGCATATGTAATCCGATCCCTATTCAGCAAAAACCTTAAACTCATGCTTAAATCCCATTAAAAACAATGGGGCTATGCACATGCTTAGTTTGAAATGCTTCAAATTAAACACACATTCAAGTGTTTTGCTGGTTTGGGGCTAGGTTGCTCAGCACACTGGAGGATCAAGCTGTAAGTAAATATCCAGATATGAACAGATGAGGTGGGCCATCACAACCATCAGTATCACAGTCTTAGGATAAAGTAGAAGGAAAGAAAAACAGAAAGTGGACAGTGTATAGGAAATAATGTTTCCAAGATTGTGCTGTGGGTTTTTTCTGTAATGGCTGTCCTTCCCCACATACTCTCTGTAAAGTAACTGGTGTAGTATGCTGTATTCTTCAAATGGACCAACAAAGACAGATACATGCATATATTGAGCCACAAGTGTTTAATATTGTGCACTAGTTAAGTAAACTGATAATTGGCGGGGAAGGCGGCCGGCATCTAGTATATGTGGAAGCAAACGTGTTCCTTAAAGTTATTGCAGAAAGACAGACAATAGTTCAGCTCAACAGTGATCACTCACAAGGGTTAACACATAGATCATAACCCATCCTGATTCTCTCTGAGATTTTAGGCGAGATTTTTCAGACCAGCCTCAACACAATCTTTATTTTTGAAGGTGAAGGTTTGTTATTACATAATGTGGCTGTAACTATTAGTAGTTATTCTTCCTACTACCTGCTACGAAGGTGCAATCAGAGGGGACAGATGTTCTGTACAACCACTAATATTTATTTCTAAAATGCATTGTGGGTTTCATTTACCCCTGAGCAGAAGGCCAACAAAAGAGCCGTGTACTAAAATTCCATATAAGCTCTTTGAGAGCCCTTTGTGGCACTTAAGTGGTCCCTAGGCCCCATGTCAGGCCCATGCACAGGAATGATTTAAAACTGTGCCACCGAGTTAGAGGCCATTACTGAAAACTGGATCCTTGTTATTTTTCATATTTTGAAGGGATCGTTGTTTTGAATGAAATTGGACAGCTGTTATACCATAATATTCAATGGCACCATATGCAAGATGTAGCAAGCTCTTGCCTTATCCACAGCACATCTCTCTCTCTCTTTTACTAGTTTGATTAAGGGGGTGGGGAGGAGAAAGAAGAAAGTGTACATACTTTCGCTTTGCTCAATAGTATGGCTGGTTTTCTAAGGGTCTCAAACAGCATTGACATCATGGTGGTTTTTCAGGAAGTACTGTTTGGCTAGATAGTGCCCATGTCACTGTTCTCCTAGTTCGCTGCACAGTACCCTGTCACTGTTAGTGGTTGTCACAGCAGCAACATCACGTTCCTTTAACTCATCTTTAGCTAGTGTCACTGAACTGGAAGAGACTGTGGGAGTAGAACGTAAGATAGTGGCTTGGTCAATAATTTTCTGTTTTTTCCCACCTTTTAATATGGTTGAGAACTTCGTTCCAGATTAAGAGCCATAGTGGAGACTTCAGTGAGATAAGAATACATAAAACATTACAATGATGAGGCTCAGTTCATAGCTTGTGACGACAAAAAGAAATCCCTTCCAACTGGACCTGCTGCCCAGACAATGTAGCGAGGGCTTTGATTACACATAACCTCACTTAGCTTTTTTTTAATCGATAGGGAAATGCAAATAGAAAATTCTCACTCACACATACCGCTAGACCTTGCAGCAAAAGAACCTTCTCCCACACCGAACCAATCACAGACTACCCCTTTAATAATAATTTTTAAACAAATTGTGAAGGGATTTTAAAATATTTGTCTTTTTCAAAATTGTGAGCACACAACTTTACATGCAAAAAAGTGCATGAAGTTGTATAACTAATCTATGTGCATAATCACTGTGATTCTGTGTATATTAGGCCAATATTGCATAAAAGGCTAGTTAAATGCTTAACTGGCCCTTTACGTGAGCGTTAGTTGGTTTGCGCATGTAATCACATTAACTGTACATGCATGTTACTTGTGTGCACATTTCAGCTGTGAAATTGCACATAAACCACTTTTAAAATTACATCCATGATATTTTTAAAATAATTTAGTTCAAATTTTAATCAAAAATGTTCTGTAACTTAGTCCTAAAAATTAAAAAAATACCGGAATACCAGCAACTTTCTGAACATATGTCAATTATCTCTTTTGTTAATTCCAAGAATATGCCCAAAGCCTATTCAGCCAGAACACGTTAAATTCTGTCTACATTGCCATGATTGTCTGTCCTTTAGGAGTAGGGAGAGTTTAAACCAACGGACTTTTTAGTTTTGCACTGTTTAAGTAAGCATATGCTCAAATCCCCTTTGCAAATATATATATTTTTAAAGTACATTGTGAAGCAAAACCACAAAAATTGTCTTTGAACCATGTACTACTCCTTGATATTTTAAAATGGCCTCAGAATGTGTTTGGGGTTTTTTCCTTTTGTTTTTTATGTTTGTTTTAACTTTAGTATCAAGCCCTCAATTACTTCTTCTGGTGGAAGATTTGGCAGCAACCTGGAAGGATCTGAATGGTGGTGATACACAAAAACAATAATAGTACCGATCTTTTAGATAGCCCTTTTCATCAGTAGATCTCAAAGTAATTGATAATCTTTTTAATGTATTTATCCTCATAAAACCTCTGTGAGGTACATAAGCTGCAGCTCTGTCTCTCCCCTCAACTGAGGGGGAGGGTAAACCGATTTCTGGATAATCTAATGCCCACCCTCCTGCATGCTGGTCCGCATGAGTGCGGGGGTCTGCACTTGTGGAGAAGCTTGCAGGATCAGCATATAAGAATATGGATCCCCTCCTCTGACATCTGGGGACAGGGAGAGTTGGAGCTCCAGTTTAGCTCCATGTGACATCACTATTCAGGGTCCTCCAAAGCTCTTGTAAAGACCTTCAGCAAAAAACAGAGAAATTAGAACTGATGTTTCTGTATTAAGCAGGTTAAAAAAACCCTAAGATAATTGTACAATGTTGTTCTTATCCATCGTAAGGAAGCAGTTAAGGGTGTACACATGTGTGCATACACACACATTTATTTATATATTTCGCTACTCTGCAGTTCACCTTTAAGAAATGGCAGAACTATATTGTCAAGTAAATGTATGTCTTAACATGAGCAACAAAAGAAACAAAAAACAAAACAACACCCCAGAATATCTGTTAATTACATAGTACTCAACTAAACACTTTCTTTCAAGAATGAGATTGTGGTGTCACAAAGAACATTATGGAAAAGAAAAAAAATCACCTGACCAAAGGGGGGAAAATTAATGATTGTAAATGGGGCAAAATAACAGCTCTATTGGAAACATGACAAAAACAGGATGTTAAGGAAAAAAATTAAGTGGAGTCAACAAGGTTACACATAAGTAACACCTTAACATTAAAAGAAATCTATTTTCCACTTTGACCTGGAAACCTCATCAATTAATTACTAAAATCTATTTACACAGCAACTAGATAAAAATCAATCTAATGGCCAGCACTATTTTTGGCTCTCTTTCTATGGGCTCTGTTCACTCAAGATACTGGCTCTGTGGGGGTCATTGTTGAGGCTGCAGGATTCCATGACTTGACACCCACAAAGCTGTCCTATTTTCTATTCCTGGTCCCCAAAATCTACTGTATGGGATGTGCCCAGAATTCTTATTCTTGTCCTTCCATTCCCCAGCACACACATACATGGAGGCCATGCTTCTCTTGTGGCCATATATGGAGGCTGGGCAACTCTGATGGAATCTTGCTATGAGGGGGTTCAGTGATTGACAGAAGCTCTCTTACATTAGGCAGGCATAAAATACAGGAAAAGAAAAATCATGTTGAGTGAGGGCACGTAGTGAACTGGGAAAGACACTCTCTCCCTTCAACTCCTTATTTCCTCATCCCCAGGTGAAGAAGATCAGGTATTTTACAGAAAAGAATGGTTTGGTTATTTTTTCCCAGGGAGGTATTGGTTCCAGGCAGAAAATTATATGAATCCATGTCTCTCAATTCAGCTAAGAGAGAGAGACTTTTTACTAATGCACATTTTCTTCTATAAGAGCCTCCTAGATTAAGTAAGGAGTTGGTCAGAGCAGAGTCCTTTATCTGCATGAAGTAGAACCTACATTAACCAGCTGTGCACCAGCCTCTCAAATACACAAACAAACAACAAATTTCTGTGGCTTGGCTGAGTGTTGGGTTTTATTTTAAATGAATAACTAGGTAAGGTAGATAAGTGATTTCTGTACTACCTCAAAAGTGCAGAAGCCTGCAGATCTTGTTAAATCCCCTCTTGTATCTGAACTTATACCTCTTAAAGAAGTCCTTCATGAAATGTAGATAATAAAGGTCTCACTGTGTACATGTACATTGAAACCTGCACTAAAGGTATGACTACATGTAAATCACTAGAACTGCAGAGACAGTTACAACAACAGGTAACCACTTGTCCTAAGAATGCACTTGCAAATAAAGATGGGCCCAAGCCACAAAAATTCAAATTTAGATTTCCAACCCTACCAAGTTTGGGTGTATTCTGATTTCAGGTTTGGGATTGGCCCATTATAGAGACAGTGAGATTAAAAAATCTGAAACAAGGTTTGTTTCCAAACACCCAAGGAACGTTTGAATTCAGACTGTTTGTATCAAGGATTTTGTTGAACTATATTCAAAGTTTCCAGCAAATTGAAAACCACCTTGACTGACAGCTGATTTTCTCTGCTCACTTGGATGGCCACTGCATTTGCAAATTATTTTTATGAGTTTACTAGAGTCATGTCATGGGATACACATAGTATTTTTCCAATGGTCCTGAGTCTATTTTTCTCTGTATGAGATTAACAGTTACAAATTAACTGGTATATGAGCTACTTCAGTGTATTGACAAAACAGCGATGAACCATATTATGCCTGTTACAGCACAGTCTCGACCCATCCTCTTCAGTTTGTCAGACATTTTCAACTAAGGTTCTCTAATTGAGAGACAATTGTTAAACTGCTATTTAAATTAAAACAATCAAGTTTTGATTGGATGACAGGCATTTGCTCTGGGCCATACATGTATTAGGTATCTGCATACATGCCTGGTTTGATTCTGATTTCAGTCACACTGCTAATGAGTCTGTCTGGAATCTTGACCTTGTCTTTCAAAAGAAGCTCTCCCATGGGCTGTTATGGGTGGACAACTGCTATGCCTTTCCCTCTCTGCTCACTGTTGATCAACATTGGTAGCTTCAGTTACTTACTTAAAGGGTTTTTCCCCCGTATGTGTCCGGATATGATTGTTGAGTGTTGTAGCACCAGCAAAGGCACGGCCGCAATAGCCGCACTTGAAAGGTCTGTCACTGGAATGGGTGACTACGTGGTTCCTTAGTTCTGAAGGTTGGGAGAAGGATTGGGAGCAGTGGCCACACTGATAGGGTCTGCAAAACAATAGAAACACCACATGATCACTACTTTCTATTTCAGCAAACAGAAAACAACTTGGGTGGTGCAAACTAATTTTTTCAAATTAATTTCTTAGTTTTCAAAGAGGAGTCTGGATGTGAATCTCTGGATCTATAGTAGGAGCCATGCAAGCCCCCCATCCCCCATGAATCACTATGCAAATTTAGAGGACAGAATCCATGTACAGAAACTGCCAGAGATCCTACAAGGCCCCTACAAAACCCCCAATATAATCATAAAGTATTCTTCAGGTATACACAAAACCTGGATTCGATTATATGTCTGACTTTTTAGTTTCCTCAAACTAAGGGCCCAATACCGTATTCCTTATTCAATGAAAACTCCCTCTAACATAGGGATTTGAGCCCTATGCTAGCAGACTCAGGAAGTCCTATTCCTCTCCAGCATTAGTGCAGTCTTAGCTAAAAATTTTACCTGTACTTGTCACTGGTATATCCCAGATTGGTTTCTATGACCATTTGAAAATATTTTTTTTCTAATCCCTTGTACACTCCAAAAATTCCAGCTCTTTAAAGAGGAACTTTCACAATGAGACAAATTTAGGAAACAATCACAAGCTTTTGCTTTTCCTATTATTTTTCTGTATTCTTGCTGCTATTGAAGACATTTGCATTTAATTAATAGGTTTTTCCATCCTGGCCTGGATTTTCCTTTTGTGTGATCCTGAAATGAAATCATAATTCTGTTTTTGTGACATCTTAATTTCTTGCAGTGAACTGATTGTGATGCCACAAGTTCAGAATTATAACATCATCATTACAAACTCAAGTAGAAAGAAGAGGCTGAGAGACAGAAGGATGAGACAGGACAATAGTTTGAGTACCAATACCATTACTAACTTATTAAAGTGGCAAAAAGTGTTCTGAGAAACATATACAAAGTAAATCAATTTCTGTTTTGGCAAAATAGAGAGACTTGTGTAAAGGAGGGAAATTAAATCTATGTCAAAACGATTTGGTAAACTACTTCAATATTTGGAATGCTTTCTATCTGTTATGACATTTAAAGTAAATCAGTGGCAGGTCCTGTTCCGTTTATCAAATTTTTTTTTAAAAGAAAATTAAGAATGTCTTAAGGGATATTAATGATTTTTATAGAGAGCAGCAATTCAGGGCACAACTCTTGCTGTCTGAATTTTTAGAGCCAATGGCCAACACAGTCTTAATTGCTCTCTCTTTAACAAATGTGTATGTTCAAATGGCTAGAAACCAAAACTAAAGGGAAGGAGATAGTGGTGACCAAGCATGTACAACAATTCAATTAAGTGCAAAATAAAGTGTACCCTCTCATTTGTCAAGTGAGCTGCTTAATTGTGTCTGCTTGCATCGCTGATCACAAATACTATTATTTTATAGTGCTTCAGAGTACTGAGCACTGATTGTAGAATTTTTTTTTTGCTTGATTAATAGTCTGGTATTGGTCAATAACTCAATACTATACAATTTTAATTACTTACATTTGAAAATCTATCTAACTGCTTTTAAAGAAGTTTGAAAGATACATATAAAAGTTGTGGAAAGGTTACCTGGTCTGGATGATTATACTAACATTGTTTCCCCTATTCCCTTTAAAAATTATATAAGTGCATGTGAAATAATATATTTTAAATAAACACTGATAACTAATGTATATCGATTACCATTGCTGGAAGACAAGAGAAATATGTTTTTCTGCTTTACTGCTTCTTCAAATGCATTGTTAACGGATAAGGAAATTATTTATCAAACAGATATGTAAATTCAGGCTTTTTTAGGATTAAACATTTTTAAGCAAAAATAATATATTAAGATATGCTGTATCCATGAACAATTGATTTTCTAATAGTGAAAGGGACCATTAACGTTTATTAGCCTCTGGTTATCTATTTTTAACAGCTCCCATAATAATAAGACACTAAATAAAACCAATTAATCTTTTATTTTTTAACAACAGTCAATATGATTAATTTCACATTGTGAGAAGTCACACCATTCTTTGTATGTAAATACTTCACAGTAGTAAACCAGTTATGAGCAAACATTAAGAAGCCAAATAAAATGTTGCCATTAGCCTCCACATTGATTCAAACTAGATTTCTTGACCATAATGAAATTTTACATTTTATATTATCCATAGTGCATTACACTGTATGATGCACACAATGATGAACTTTGTAGAAGATTGTCTATTCTTATGTCCCTTATCTCTCATTTTGTTGCCTTTCACCCAAATCTTGCAGGAATGGCTATAAAAGATGTTATTTCACCAAATAAATTGACCCCTTGTGTGAGTCTACATAAATGATGCAGATCTCCAATCAGATTAATCAAGAAAGGGATCAATTAAGTATTTTGGAGCTAGATACATGAATCATAAGTTAAGCAAAGCCTGTTTTAAAAAGAAGACAAATTTATGCATGCATAAATGTATGAGCTGACAATTTGTAAATGTCTTATCTACTTTCTTTGAACTGCAAGCAGTTCCCAATATGCAGAACTGTATGACTTTTTGAATACTGCTATAATAATGTATGGTATTTTCCAAGAAAAAGGGTATAAAATAAGCAGAAAAATTATAGTTTTGTTTTGTAACCATTTTTACTGTACTTGGGTTGGGGTTTTTTTTTTTTTTCCTTCTTAGCAGAAAGAAATCAATACATTGTTTTTTAAAAAATGAAAGCAGTGCAGAAGGACTGAATGTGAGGGATGATCGGTTCGGTGAGTACATGGACACCTTCAGAGCAGGGTTGTCTTTGATGTAGCAGTTATCTCCTGTGCCATCATTTTGCTCTGCCCTGGAAAACCACATTAAGATGGTGGCCCCCATATTCTCAGGGTCATGGAGAGAATAGGGCTCATGAAATGAATACCAAATGGTGGACTTTATAGGCTGAATTTTCAAAAAGAGGCACCTAGGTTGAAGCTGCAACATGGTTCTGACCCCATCCACAACCCCTCATTCAAAAACTCATACAGTTCTGCATATTGGGGACTGCCTGCAGTGCAAAGAAAGTGGATAAGATATTTGCAAAGCTCTTCCACAAATGCATAACTTTAGGCATGTGGTAGTGCCATTGACTTCAAATAAACTGCCCACGAGTTTAAAGTTACCCATGTGGGTAACAGCTTAGTTGGTTTGGGGGTCATATACAAGTAGACGCTCCAGCAAATTTGAATTTCTCTGCAGTTACTTTTATGCATGAATGGGTACATACCAAGAGTACCCTCTTCTATATGTGAATACACATTTGCATGTAAGTAAACTGTTATATGCATGTTTATAGGTGAAACATATGCATCTGTGTATGAAAATATGGTCCTAAGAATCTTTGAAACATAATTTTTCCGTAAAAATCTATCCTAGAATTTTCTCCCCATCACTGTGTGCTAGAAGTAATATAATAATAATAATTAGTAATTAATAATAATTAATTTACATCTCTATATTGTAGTACTTCAGAAAGGCTTTCATAGCGCTTTAGAAACATTAATTAAACCTAACAAATACATCTCTGAGTTAGGTATTATTATACCAATTTTAAAGATAGTTAAGCTTAAAGAAATGTACATAGAGTGACATACGGTATCACTGAGAGTCAACAAAAAGAACACAGCAGTCCTATCTTCCAATCCTCTCTCCTTAAAAATTAGGCTATATGCTTCATCTTCTCACCCAAACTCAAAGAAAGCATATCTCCCTACCTAAGAGGCAAATGCTGCTGACAGACAAAATTGCACAGCTCTCATTTGCCTCATGTACTAGAAATCCATTTTGTTACCCATCTTTGATTACAAATTTCTATAGGTAGATTCTACAGTGTCAGATCATCAGTGTGTAGGAGCCCTCAATCTCTCTCCTCTAGGGACCAATCCGATGTGTGAGGGTCTCCCCTGAGTGCACTCATGAATGTAAAAGCTATGGGCTCAACATCTAAAGTATAATACTGAAAGGAGTTATTTTTAAGAATTTCTTTAAGTATGGGTGAATTTCTGGCACCTGAGGGTTTACAACATTCTCAAATTACATTTTCCAAGATCACAGAAATAGTTAAGAACTTAGTTTTTTGCAGTGTACTTTAAACCTGTCTCTTGAATGTGTAAATTCTGCTGAAACCATTATGAATGTTTTCTTTTCCCAGTGCTAATAATCCTTTTTTTGTCCACTTTCTATGGATGATCAGCACAAAGTCAAACACCACCTATGCACTTAACTGAATTTCACTCAAAATATGCATGCTTATCCAAGCAATTGTATAACTTTTGGGGGAGATTGCACTAGAATAAGACAATTTAGTTACTGTTTTCTCATTTAAATAAACCCCAACACAAAAATACATAGGTTTGAAACCACTTTTTTCAATCTTCTTTTAGTAAAAGATTGATCTAATTAATCTATTTCTCTTGTGCCCACACCTTCGGTACTGCAACATGTCTTTTGAATCCAAAAGGGCAGAACTCCTGGACTAATCCAGCTCATATGAACACGTGTTCCAATTCTTTACACTGTCTCCAGCATAAATTGCAGGAAATATTTGAATGATGGGCTGCATGATCAGCGTCCTGAAAAAAATTTCATAATTACTTTGCACTGAAATTCTCAATTTTTCTCTTTTATGGTGAGCTGGTCTTTTATGGGCCTCTTCACACAGTTTCATTCATTATCTTCATGGGTCTCACTCCAGTGTAAATCTTTTGAGGATGAGCTGCTTGTAACAGTGAGTTTTTGAATACCTGTAAACCTTTCATTGAAATACTGTCAAATCAGCAAAGCCAAATTGTGAATCAGATTCATCGTTTCCTCAGCTAGATAAGTACTAGCCAATAGGAGAAAGCCTGACATACAGCTGCAGATGCATTTCTCACTGTCAGAAGGCTAAGTGTAGGGCCTTGTTGCTAGTGAAGAAACAAAGACATATTGCATGATGTCAGAATGCCAGGAAGCGGGACACCATGGCTTTCCCCATTAAACAAGCAGTTTGTTGCCAAGGCTTTACGGGAAGATGGAAGACTCCGATTCAGGCATCACCTTAGTTTTTACATTACCTGAGTCAATGAAAGCAGGGCATGTTGTGATGCTGGCACTCTCTGCCTCCAGGGAAGGGACTCCATGAATTGCTCTCACACACACGTCAGTGGTTTTGGAGCAGAACTGCAGACATGGGCCAAAGTTTCAGTACCCTCTTCATAACTGAATGGATATGGCATTGGAGTGGAATCTGCTGTTTTGTATGGTTAAATAGAGGGGGAAATGCAACTCAGGGTGTCAGTGATTCACTCCAGCTGCCATTCTGAGTGGCCCAAAATGACTGTTTCAGAGAGGTGAAGAAGCTGTTGGCATAGTCCCTGCACAGGGGCAGGATGAGTGAGGGAGTGCCCAGTTGTGGATGCTTTAGTTAAAACAATCAGTTGCCTTGGACCCTACCACATGGAACATTTGAAGTTACTCACCATGAGTATTTATAAAGGGTTTAATGCAGGTACTCAGTCTCCTTCAAACTGAACTGAGAGGACGTGATTCTGCAAAGTGACATTTAAGAACTAGCCTACATCTTGAAGTTCTCACAGGGCTCAGATTGATGGGTTTTGTTATATTTACTAACTATGGGCCTACTCCTGCAACTCTTACTCACACCGAATAGTACTTATTCAAACAGAGTAGCTCCATTACAGCCAACAAGACTACAAACATGAGTACGTATAACTCAGTAGAAGTAAGGATCACAGAATCAAGTCCTCTATGACTTTTGGGGCCATCATTTTGTAAAGAACAAAATAGCTCATATGTTTCTAAACTTCTAAAGCAGTAGGGGAGTGGTACCATTTTGTGCACCTTTTGCTACTATTAACTATAAGTGCTGGAAGCCTGCAAACCTTTTTGAAAAGAGTATGCAAGAACAAATGTTCAATTTAGCATGACATTTACTTTAATTGCAAAATAATCCATAGTCACTCTATAAACAGAAATAGACATTGTTCACAGCATTTCTTTTTTGTTTAGTTGCTATAGGTTTTTAAAAAATAAGTAATTAATTAATTAGGGCAACAGTACCGAGGGCCAAAGATACACATCCTACAAAGAAAAATGTATTGCAAGAAAAATACCAACTGGGGTACAGCCATGATGCCTAGAGAAAAGCATCAATTAAATTGACAACGTAACCTTAAAAAAACAAACAAACAGACATTTATTGCTGAACTGTAACAGCAAAACAAAGCGTACATTAATATACTTCAAGGAAACGAAAAGCATGAGGGCCAGATAACATCCAGAATCCACCCACCAAGGACACACTTGCATGTATAGTGTCTACCCTCCAATCATCAGCTTAAATACATGACAATCAACAAGAGTAAATATCACACATACACATTGAATATGAAAGTGGGCCACAAGCAACACCTGGGAAGTGCAGGCATCCTCCCTCCGTTAACACCACTACATACTGTACATGACAATCAAAGAGAGAAAAAAGAAAGATGTAAATAAAAACTGGTCATTCTAAGAACTGTTGCTGATTTTTAAAAAAATAAATGAAAATATTTGTCTGAAAATGATTCACTGTGATTGAAGGCTTTTGCTTACCCCTTTCTGGAGCCCCCCAAATGGGATTGTTGGGAATTTCTGCAGCAGAAAAACAGAAGAGAAAAGGGATTTCTGACTCCTGGTTCAAGGAATAGAGGGTCAAATTGCCTCTGTCTGGGCAAGAGTTTAAGGAAAAACTCCAGAGGCTTGGATGGTCCCTGGGTTAAATCTGAATGGATTTAGATCTTACCTCCCCACCCATCAAGTGACTACAGAGAAACTCTACATTATTTAACAAACAGGAAAAAAAAAAAGACCTCAGTGGGAAAGGGGAAGTAAATGAAAGGGGCAAATAAGCTTTCATTAAAATCTTAATTAAGCTCAAATTCAAAGAAACTTCTGGGAGAACTTGGGACCCTCCTCATCTTGGGTTCACTATTATCCAGTATTTATTTCTTCAAACTTCTGCCTGCTGAATAGTATTCTGTTCTCAGGGGCTGATTGAAAAACATTTTTTTTCTGTCCTTTTTCACTCTTATCTTATCCTCCACTCTCATTCAGATTTCTTCTGAGATAAAGGAAGTTTTAAGTCATTTCCTTCTTTGTATTTCTCAAATCCCAAATAGTTTACATTTCTTAAATTTCACGCGATGAAGTGGGGATCATAGCTACATTCAAGGATCCTTTTCCTGCTTTGACCACCTATAGTTAATCATGCTGCCTGCAAAACAAACACAACGCCAGACTAGATAGTCTCAAGGCCTTTGCTAGAGGAGGCAGCCACAGCTACTTCCCTCACATCAAAGATGCAGTGGCTGGTATGTTTACAAATTTCTGACAATAAACAGGTAGCTGTTTATCGGCTAGAGTGGTGCAGTAGATAGTGGAGAGAAATTCCAATCCTAAGAGTTGCATACAGTATCTAAGGCTGGCAGGCAAACAAGCCTGGGCAATTTACACCTTGATTTCTTGTTGCCAGGAAATTACTTTAAGAAATGAGAGGTGTTCCTAGAAATAAGCAAAGATACTTCTTTTCCAATTCCTATGTTGCTAGGTATATGCTCTACTAATGCCATTTATAGTAGGAGGAAAGACTGGCCATGAAATAAGTTTAAATAATAGTGATTTCTAGTTAGGGATATGAGAACCCAGAAAAATCTGGAATCTGAATTCAAGAACTCTGACCCATACTCCTAACTCCTATATTTTCAAAATGTTGGCAGAGGTTTTAGCTATGTGAATCACAACTAATACAGTTGGGAATTGTATAGCTAAAATCCCAAACAATGTTGGGAAAATATTTTTCTCTGGCAGTTTTGGTTGTTACATATTGTGGGAACTCAGGAGGCATTCGAAAGTTGGCTGCTATCAGAAAATTACATAATTTATAGTATGAAATAAAGCTATTTTTCAATACAAATATATATTTTTAACATGACAATGCTTTGTTTCTCCTGGAGCCAGCGTGCACTTTAGATACTGCTAAAGGGCACAGAAACTTGAGAAGGTTTTGACGCATCCAAAATTTTAGCAACTCTCAAAATTCTATTCGGGATTAAGTTCTAAGACTCTAGTTCTACCATACACACTTTAAAATTCATCTGTTTTTATCCAGCAGCATAGGATATATGCTTATTACACAAACACACACAATATATACTGCTATTGCATTTTTGTCAAATGTAACTTGCATTTGAGTGCTGCATTTAGAATGATTTTCCAGGCGATTCAGCTGTTTTACTCAAGCCTTCTTCACAGCTGAAGGAGAGACAAAACATGGGCAGTCTTTTTAGTTGAATTAATTTGATTTTTGTCTTTTGTGCTGCCAGCGATCAAGATTGTCAAATAAACCAGCTTTGATTCATAAATAATAGTTCCATTATATCTACTCTGCCACTGGTCAGAGTACCTGAAATTTTAATTCACTTGTTCAGCTAAATTTCATCCTCAGTTCATGGCCATAAAATTCTCTATTGACAAACTTTCAAACCAACTTTGACTCTGAGGTATCTAGTCAACATTTTTCTTCTGTGTGGATATTAGTTTATTGAATAAGTGGCATCTGTTTTCCTCCACATCACTAGTGGAGTAGGTATTTCCTTTTGACAGCTTTCCACGATTTATGGGTTTGCATGCTCTGAAGAAAAATAGTACTAAGCAAAAAATTCCAATTCATTACCTCTTAGTACTTAATTAAGTTCATACACATTGCACACTATAGGTGAACCCTGAAATGACTATGACAGCCACTGAACAGCAAGTTATATTATCTTTGGAAGACAAAGAGACTTTTGATTATCTTGACCTCATTTTTTCATCCATAATATTAATAAAATTTCCTTCTGTTTTGTTCCCTCTAACAGATGTACCAAACCATTCTGAAAACAAGATTATATTCTTGGATATTTCCTTTTGTATGTACATTTAGGTACCAAATGTTTTTACAAATTGTGAAGTTAAGCAATGGCCATTATCAGCTTACTTCACACAGCCATAGATGTATTATGTTGTACAGGTTCCTCCTAATAATGGTTTAGTTTTGGAAATGATAACAGTCTGATAAAAGCAAAAAGCAGAGGGTCTGGCTACCCATCAATACAGAAATAAAGAGTGCCTGTGTTTTACCTGTCAGGGTTCTGCGTACACACGTGCATCTGTAAGAGGATCCGCTGGGTGAAAGTCTTAAAGCATTGCCCACATTTCCAAAGGTGCCAGTCACTGAACTCAGAATTTAGTTGGCTGGTTGACGTTGGGCTTGCAAGAACTCGTTGGTTTTTGACACTGATCTGGTTAAATCCTGACTCGATAGGCCCAGACTTATCCAGAAGAGAAAAATTTCTGCTACACGGAGTCTGTGGAAATACTATGGATCGCTGTGGTGTGGCAGGGGGTAGTTTGCTACTTTTGTTAAATGGCTGTAGGGTGTCTGGTCTGGACATGGCCTCCATTACAGTTGAAGGGACATTCACTGGGAGAAAACAAAAAAAGTAAATAAGATCTGCTTTACTATTTCTTAAAACTAATACAATTTGGGGAGAAAATCAAAAATATTCAAAGTCTATTTTCTGCTGACTAGATTCAAACAATTTAATGTTGTTATAACACATATAAAAAGGGCTGGAATGAGACTGCGATCTGAATGGAGAAGCTGGTTCTGCCATGTAGGAAGTTATCTGAAGAGAGATGTAAGAGTTTGTAATGGGCCAGAGGAAGAGTGACAAGAGTGGTTAGAAGTATGATACAATAGGATTCACATCTGAGAGAAAATTCTGCAGGTCTTACACTATATCAAATCTCTGTGTTGCAGAAAACAGACACAGCAGTAGTTCCCTTATCCTATCAATGGGCAGTCACTAAAGGGCAATATTATACCCTCATTTATACACACAAAGCCTGTACAATACAAATCAGTGTCTTCAGTGTGATTGCTTGCATGATTAAGTTCACGATGAGACATTGGAAAATATATGCCTAAATATCTTTGTACCTCAGTTCCCCACCAATAAAATGGGATTACTAATACTTCCCTACCTCACAGAGGTGTTGAAAAGATAGATTGATTAAGGTTTGTGAGGCACTCACATATTTTGATGATGAGCACAATGCAACACATGAGAAAATAAAATTCTGCATTCAGTGCAGCATTTGGATGTTGTGCAGTAAATGAGTCATGGGGAGTCACACACATAAAAGAAATATTCGAGATCTGCCTCATTCCTTGAGCACTGTCCATCTTGTGCACTGAATGAGGCAGGGATTCTGTGGAAAAAATAGTATGTGATCATGTACTTAAAAGACTGTATGAAAGCGCACAATGTCACATGGATGTCTTAAATTCTGGTATTTCGTAACTTTTGAGTGCTTGAATTTGCAACCATAACATTCTTTTAATGTAGCATTTGGGGATTTCTCTCTCTCTCTCTCACACACACACACATTTACCTTCTGAATACAAGTATGTCTAGTTGAGATACAGTAGCAGTTTCAAATGGTCTGTTTAATGAATAATTGTGACAAATGTCTGAATAGTTACTGAAATTAAAAATACTGAAATAAAAAAATGCAGTACAAACCCATTTTGATATGGTACTGTAAATAATACAAAGTTCCTTTACAAAATTATTTTTTTGTTTCCTCAACCAAAACAAACATGGTAATCCATGTTATTTAATTTATTTATGTCTAGTCCTTTCTATGTTGCTCTTTACTGTACAGTTTGAGGGCCTATTTTATGAGTAGCGTTACCTCCAGTAGGATGTGCATTGCGTCTGCAGTACAGTTTTTAAAACACATCCAAACATTTTAGGTGTATGGAAAAACATGTGCAGTAGAGCCTGTCATATGTAAACTTTTCTTTTCATAACTCTGTTTTAAGTTTCTCTGTCACACAAGGGAGACTTAATTTAAAAAAAAATTGTAAGCATAAAACCTCCATCAAGAGACCCAAATAAGAGCTAAGTAATATTGTCACAGTTCATTGTGGGTGAAATTCACCCTTGTGCAGAGGAACAGCACAAGGGCTATTTTGAGGGTTTAAGTGGCACTTAGGTTATGCATAGGCCTGGTGCTGGCCCTCTGCCCAGAGATGAATTTTTCCCTTTCTGTCCATCTCCCTAGCTTGTGGATGAAACTCCTTGGTTTCCCTTGTAGCAAAGCAGTGAGTGACAATATTTAAAGATTTAACTGTGATGGGATTTTGTTCACTGTATCGTTTAAAAAAAATGATCTTGTAAAGTACAGTTCACAGAAATGAAAATAACATTTCTGTATTACCCACTGGAGCAGATGATTTTTTTAGTGCTAAACATTATGGCCAGTAATTTAATGTCTTTAAAACTCCTCTCAAGTATAAGAGATTTGAAAACTCTTATACTTGAGAAAAAGGATGTTTATTTTTGACAGTTTAATCCCTGGTAACTTGCTGTTTTATTGCTGCCTGGTTCAGTATTTAAGTTGCTAAGAGACCCAAGTTCATCTCAGTATAGCTGTTTAAGTATCCAAGTATTTGACTGAAAAAATATAATATATAGTTGATTATGCGCTGGCAGCCACAGGGTCATTTTTGGCCAAAGTCATTCAAGCTGTTATTATTTGCTTCTTCCACCACATAGACACACATGGCTGTCACAATGGAAAAGAGTTCCCTGATGCAAGCTGAAAGAAAGTAGAGAGAGACACACACACAAACATACACACACATAAAAATACTAGTAGGTGCTGAGCACTCTTAATTCCCACTGAAGACAAGTACACACACCTTGCATGACTGGGTCTGTGATATAAATGATTTGCTTTTTTAAAATTCACAGTAAAATAAAATGGCCGGGGAGATGAATGAATGGAATTGGGGATAGTTGTGACAAGACGGGGGCTCCATCATCATATTAGGTTATTTGTAATTAGCCTTTATTTAAAGGAACTAGCATTTTCTCTAACCACAAGGACCCCATCTCTATGGACAGCCAGCCTGGGCCTCCATCAACACATCCCACACTAATATGATGAAGCAGCATTGACAGTGACTGGAAAGATCACATTATGTTATCTTTTTGGCAAGAGAGTAGATCCTATTATAGAACTGGCAACTAGAGAGAGGGTTGGGGAAGTAAATAGAGAATAAACCTATGCCATGGGGGGAACCTGCAATTTAGGTCTCAGTCCTGCCCACATGTAGGTATGTGCATTTTAATCATATAAGTCGTTCCACAGACATCATATATCTTAAGGATTTTCAGAATCAGGGCCTTTGTAATCGTCCAACTTACCTTAAATAAATATCCAGGGTTTACTTCATACTTCTTAAGAAACACAAGGAACAAAACAGATTAATTGTGAAATATGCATTGTGGACATATAATTAGAAATAAAATACTTACAGTTTTCATCCTGTGCAATACACTGTAAAGGGATTCCAAAGAAAGATGTGTAGCTGTCATTGTACCACACCAGCAGTTCGGTGCCTCGGGGGATATCTATACAGGCCCTGTAGAATATATTTGACCTAGTCATAACAAACAGAAAAATAGTCCAGTTTAGGAACAGGTAGCGCTCCTTTTACCATATGCACTATTATGATGGAATTCCACCGTTTTGGAAGAATTTCTGCAAGTTATCCCAAAAGCATAGCTCTTTGATTATAGTAAACTTGAATCCATCTCATCAATGTGGGACTCCAATTAGTGCTTGTAACACAGGATAACAAACAGCTTAAAGCTACTTTGTAACTAAGGTAGTTTAAGCCCTAAGAAAATGTTTTACAAAACGTAATAAGCTATTGTTGTTGCAGTATCCTTTTTGAAAGAAAGTTTAAGGGAGACAGATTTTTTTGTTTCAAAAACATTCCAGTGCAGAATTGGGAATGCAAACACTGCAGCATTGCACCAGTGCACAAGATCTAGGAAATGGGACCGACTCAAAACAGATCAGTTTATTTTCACTATCCAAACTGAGGGAAACTTCAAACACACAGTTTAGATGGTAAAAAGTAAATAGATAATAATTCTTTTAGATTTAGTAAGTGCTGTTAGTAACAAAGTGAAGAATTTTTTAAATACAGAAGATGATTTTTAACGTATGCCCTCTTATATTTCCTTCAGTCTCACAACAGAAATATACCTCCCAAAAGAGAGAGAACTAAGGTTGAATAATATGGACTTTTGGCCCAGAAGAGTCCAGAAAACAGGGCTTGTAATGAAGAAGAGTTACTGAGGAAATCTTTCTCAATATGAAACATGGGAACAAGGTTGATGGCCCCTCGGGTAAGTATGATTTAGTATTTACCATAACTGAGAATCCTTCTATAAGTTCTATCCTGATCTCTCTTTGAGTTAAAGAACTCGAGTAATTCCAATGAAGTTAGAGTTAGGTGCAAAATCAGTGTGAGATCAGAATCAAGCATCTAGAAGAGGAACTGAAAATCTTATTGGTTTGTAGTAGCTTTTTGCTTAAGCCTGGTACAGTACAGTAAAACGCCCTTATATGAGATGGATAGAAATTCAATACATACAAGAAGAGCATTCCACTCTGCCTGAACGATTACACACCAAAATGATACAGTCAAGGTACCAAGAAAGGACCATTTTTTAAAACAGCTTGCGTAAGGCAGAAAAATATCTATAGACTAAAAAAAATAAATGTTAGACCTCAACTGGTTTTCTCAGTGAAAAATTGCTACAAATATTAGCCTGAAGTTCAAGATAAAAGTGTTTAGGGTTGGTAGGCCTTAAATTTAGCCTTTCTGTAAAGAATTTGCCGTAGCAGTGCAATTTGTTCCTTGTATAACACTGCAGACATAAGGAGAATCCTTCACCACATTTTTCATGGCAGTGAGATATGCACTTGTCAACATATTTTGTCACTGCAAAGTGGCTCTTGGCAACAGGATCATAAAGATCAATAAAAAAGTGCAGATTCTCAATATTTTACTAGCAGCTGCAAAAATTTCATTTATCTTGTTATTTTCCTCGCTTACTGCCACCCTGTCTCAGGAGGGCACTGCTAGCTAAGCAGAATGTTTTTCCCAACATTCTATGAATATCTGACAAAAACTCTTGCCTTCATGTCTCTCTTGCTCATTTTCTCTCACTCTCTTGCTCTGCTCCTTTCTCTCGCTCATTCTCTCTCTCTCTCCCAAAGCTGTACATGTTATTAATTCTTTCCACCGTTACATAAAAATCAAAATTGGAGCCATGCTATAAATCACCAGCATCTCCTAACTTGAGAAAAATCGAGTCTACTTTGTACTTCACCCTTGTAACATTTCATCTCTCAGTTTGGCTTCCCTTAATATAAACACAGCAGCCCGGCAAATGAATGTGCTAAAACCAAATGACACACTTTGCCGCTGAAAGAGCAGAACTGTTTTTGAGCAATGGGTGGTCTGTGAAGCTTGGAGTAGGCTGAAAAAAAATGTGTAAGCGTACACCGTTCCTTACAAGCGTACAGAGCTTCCAAAACTCGCAGAAATCTCTGCATGCTGAAGTACATCAAAGGGATTTTTCCCTTTTCGGATAATATTTCCTTTGCTGACATGTATTTAGTATTGTGGTTGGATGACTCATAAAGATAGCTTCATGGCGTCCCAACGCAGTTGAAGCAGAACACATGCCAACAAACATTATTGTCAGCCTCAAAATAAAAACAAAACGTTCAGCTAAGGGTCAATCAATCAAGAGCGCTTTGAAGAAAATTCCATTTAGATATTACAAATCATAACAGAATGAATTTAAACCAGCTGACTTTCTGTGAGGAGGACGTCCATGTACAATAAAAATTAGACCGGTTTTTCAGTGTCCAACTTTTCTATTTTCTTACACTTGGATTCAGTCACTGGTGATGGATGCCAGTTTTTTAAATTGTGTTTTTGTAGTTCATTTTACAAAGATCTGAAGTAATCAAAAACAGATCAACAGAGGGAACTCTAAGTAAAAGCTCCATCATGAAAGCAGAGTTGTAAAATGTACTTAATATTGACAGATGTGTAACGACTTTCTCATGCCCATATTTCATTTATGTTTTTCATCTATATGTATGTATACACACACACACTCTACACATACTTCACATACTCAAACATGGTTGTCTCAGTGGTTCATAATATACGTGGACTACCAACCAAAAGTGCTCTTTACATCACAGAGACAACTTTAGTTTAAACAGACCATTTAAAAAATGAACCATCAGAATTATAGCTAAAAATATAAATATTTAAGACTACAATAAAAGTTTGTAATAATATAATAAAGCACTGTCATATATTCTTCTTTGAATTGTTACTTTATTTTGACAAGGGGCCAGAAACAACGTTGAAAAATGCTATTGGGCCATTTTATCATTGTTAAACTGGCACCCTAAAAGAAAATCATCAAACTGTGTGTATTTTTCATTTTTGTTTGCATTCACTTTTGTTAAAATAGTTAAAATATTATAAATAAGTTTAAGACCTGTCATTAAAAAAAAGAAAACCCAAAATAAATAGCCAACAGCAGGAGTGCTCAGCTTAGTTCCCAAACATTCTTTGATGTACTTGCTATAACATTTAATAAAGCCAAACAGTCGCTTCTGATTCTGAAGGGGAAAGATTTGTTTATGGCTGAGATCATATATTTATGTAACACATTTTCTAGGTTTTTTGCTATTGTTTGTAGGGGGAGAAATGGGAGCCATAATTTCTTTACACATTCTTTTTTACATTCTCATTTTTATTTTGTTATAACCTTCACTTGCTATTGACATCATAGGCATAGGCCACAAGACCATCTTGGCTGACAGGTGCATTCAGCAGATGCATATTTGGGTCATAAATGCCCAATGATTCTCCCCAAACAGAATTTTGAACACTGAAGTCTGATGTTTTCATTTCAAATGCAGCCTTCTCCTTGTCCTTCTCCCCTAACATAATTATTTATTGTAAGAGAGGGACAACTCTTCAAGCAAACTACTCTTTCCAGAGAGGTCTACTGAGACTACTCAAAGGATGTGCAGATTGCTTTGTACAATGTGATCTGCATACATGTTCCTCTTCTAATGACAGAGGGTTTAAATCATCAGGAACATCAGTGAGATCAGAATCAACCCTGTAGTATGTGCTCTCAATGATGTCCCCCTCCTCAGTTTTTGACAACCAAACTTAAGAGCTCTTAAATCCACACTACCGAGTTTGCACTGTACAAAATGAAGCCATCCAAGAAAGCCCAACAACTGTTTGTGAACTGGTGATAATTACACTTCTGACTTTTCACTTCAAGGATTTTTTTCTTGCAGCAAATAAATCAAGACATACTTTACCTGTACTGAACTACTGTTAGGTTCTGTTCCCCACAGTGCCTTGCACATCGGATATACCTCATCCAACTTGACTTACTGGGTTCCCCGCCATCAATAAAGTGCTGTAGTGTCCCATCTTGGTCATATATCTGGAGAAGAGGTCAGAAGGTCAAGTAGTTAGAACGAATCATCAGCAATCATTTTCACTGCTTTGCCAGTGTCTCTGGGTGCCTGTTCCAGAAATTTATTGCCATGAGATTTGTCACTGCTTATTGATGCCCTTAGAAATACAAACGGAATAACAGAGAAATATTTTTGGTGATGCAAGTTTATCATGTTCCTCTTATCAAGCCAATCTTTTTATATTAAACATATTTGTGGTGTCTCAAAGATGTGACCATGTTTCCCAAAGAATATTTAACCTATTTTTGACAGGCCAGCCTTAAATAATGAACTGCCAGATAAACAAGAAAATCTGGATGTAAAGGCTGCATTGAAATGGCTGGAACAGCTGAGCAAGGGTTAGTAATCCCTAAACATCTAAAGAAGTGGGTTTTTTACCCATGAAAGCTTATGCCCAAATAAATCTGTTAGTCTTTAAGGTGCCACCGGACTCCTCGTTGTTTTAATCCCTAAACAAGGATCACTTCTTTCACATTTCGAATGCAGCAAAAGCTTGTACTTCAGGACAGGATGGTATAGAGTATAATACAGCAAATACTAATCAATTGGGGAGCCCTAAGATTCATAGTACTAAAATTAATGGAAGTGAAAGGAGAAAGAGTAATTAAAAGTACAATTTCTGAGGTAGCAAATGAGAAACCAGTCTTGAAGGATCTATGTTTTCTTAAATATGACATCCCTGCTAAGGACAGGAAAACAAGTCTGAAGCTTAAAAAAGAACCCCACTGCCCTCTTCTTATTGTGTCCTCCTAAAACCAAAGAATCAAACCTCTTTGGAGGCTCTGCAATATTAGGTTAGCTTTTAGTTCTCCATTATTTTTCGTACACGGATACACTGGGATTGGGATTGGAACCAGAAAACCGAGACAGTGAGAGAGCCTGTTCTCACAACCTTTTAAATAAAATTTTGCAAATCATTTGGATAGTTTGGTTAAGTTTCAGATCAGCACTCGAACTGTTGGCTGCTTATCCAAACCAAACCTGATCTCAAATCTGTTGAGATTGCCCATTTACTAATTCCTGTCCCTTTAAGAGCACTTTCTTTCATGACATGCTTGCAGAAAAACATCTAAGCATACTAAAAATAATCTGCTCTTTTAAACATTAGTTTAGCTAATAAAACAGGGAAAATATACATATATTAAATTGAATTGAAGATTTAAAAAGAAAACACAATATCAATTCCATAAACTCAATTTTATGTTGGCAGGATTGATCCAGAAATGATATTAAATAAATCAGTGTAAATGTGTTTCAATCATCATTTTAAAAAACCAACTTGCTTTTAACCATGAACACATTAAATGCACCAAACAGGGCCAGTCAGCAGTAGCACAGCACCCTACCACATGGGAGATATGAGCTTACAACCTGACCTTGTTTCTTTGCTCCTGGTTGAGAAAGGCTGGGATTTCTTCAGAGGCAATGTATTCATCATTGGGAGACGATGAAGGGGAAAGTGAGTCTTCTACAATGACCCATATAAGTTATTCATGAGTGGCTATAACAAGCTAAAGATGGAACCATGCCCGATGCTCCTTGACTGGAGGGCCAGCTAATCCAAGAGCTAAGAAGTGATGGAATAATTAGGTGAACATAGCAGGGATCCTCAGGGCTTTAAGGGTGTCTCAGAGGAAAAAAGACCTGTGTCTAAAAAGGATAAGTAAATGTTCTTGATGGTTTTCATTTGTTGTTTTTTCCATGTGTGGTACCTTGTTATTAACTAACAAAAACATGAACTGACATCCTTTTTCATATAAATACATGCTAATTTATTGTACAAATATAGGCAAATATCTTACAATGAATAAAACGTATGTAACGGAGAGGGAAAAGTTTTACAGGAAATGTGCCCACAAAGAGAGAGAGAAGGAAAAATTAATGACTAACAGTGTTTGGCTGGAGCCATCTTGGCAAAATCTGTCTAAACAGTTTTTCACACGATGCTTATTTATTTATTTATTAAAGGCATTTATATGGTGCCTCGCATAGCAACATGACTTACACTGAGGCAAAAAAAATCCCATTCATAGAGCTAATATCCCCCTTTATGCCATGAATTCTAAAAGATAGAGATGAACAGGATGAGAACAGCAGACCAGGTGAGAGGGTAAATGGACCCAGCATTTATAGATAAACATGGACAAATAGAGGCCTTTCCACACTTTCTGAATATGACTAGCTAGGACCTGCCACTGAGCATGTCTTGGTACCAATTCACTCAAGCTTCACTCTTGAGTAGAAATAATCCCCTTTATAAGACAAGAATGAACTGAATTATAGCCCTCATCCAAAGTGAACTGGACTTCCATTGACTTTACTCAGCTTTGGATCAGGCCCTGTAACTGTTACTTCATTTTACTGCTGACTTGTACCTATGGTTTAGCTTTCTGTATGTCTCCATGTTGCCCCACAGCTGTAGCAGCAATGTCTATAAAAGCAGACGAGAACTCTAAATTGGGCAAAGTTTCATAACTCTGCTAGCTTTTCTTATGTTTGGGAGACACCACAATTTCTCTATCATATTTTCTATCAGATTAATGGCAAAGAAAGGAAGGGGAAATTGCTACAAATGTTGTTGATTACCTGATGTTCTGGTTCCTCACCAAAGACAACTGTGTTTTCCCCATTTCAAATGAACCCACAGCAGTCCTATTCCTGTTATGCCACAAACCAAAATCTACAGTGCCATGAAGCAGAGGCCCTTTAACACTAAAGCAAGAAGGACATTGCTACATTGTCTGTTTATTTGTTAAATCACAAAACCCCAGTTGAGGTCTAAAAAAGTTGATTCACTATATCATTATATTTTTGTCTAACTCAGGCAACAAGTATGATGGGGGGGAAAGCATAATCAGCTATAATGTAGAATGTTTATACTCTAACACAAGCTGTGAATGGAGCTACTCTGGCATATTATATACATTTACACATTCCCTCTATATTACACATACACATATGCATACTATGCCTGTAGCAAAGCAAGCCTTGTAATAAATTGCATTTACTATGCATTTACCTTTGACTGTTTTGTCTGTTCACTTATCAATCCCTTTTGGGATTACTTTTAACAGATTCCAGAAGAAGCTGCCATGCTGAAAATAAGGTATTCTTTCCCCAACTCTGGCTGGAGAACCCACTTGCCTCTCTAGGTCCCACAACGCTCCTCACCCTGTGCCTTTCCCTGATATGACCAAGGGAGTGGAATCCAACCCATTCATTGTCTCCCTCTTTCTCCCCATGTTGTTTCTTTCAGTCAGAGCTGGGAGCAGCATCCAACCTGCTTACTGTCTTCCCTTCCCTCTTCTGAGCCAATATAACTGTTGATTCGTTGTTAGTTTTGCTAATAAGTAGTACGTTAACATTTCCTATCTTTAGTCAGTTCTAATTTATCTTAAGTAGTACACTGAGCTATTGGTACAATTAAGATACTGACGAGGTTATTGTATAAGGGTTATTTATATGGTACAACTTGTTCCTTTTTTATTAATCTCTATGCAATAGGATATTGATGTTTTACAGTTAAAGAGATTATATACTCAAATTTAAATGCAAAAATGTATGATGATTTTGCAGTTATAATCCCTTGGTTTCAGATTATCAGATGTCCCCACTTTCTTGTCCAGAGCCAGAGTATAGGTCAAAGTGGAAGAGGGCTCTAGTTGACACAAACTATTGAAAGTAATCTCTTTTCCAGTTTTTATTGCCCCTTCTCAAGAATAAAGACTCCCCAACATTTAGGAGCATAGGCACAGTGAGTAGCAGCAGACTATTAGGTATATGAAGGGCAGATGACCAACCTCTTTCCACGTTGCCATCAATGCTGCTACATAAGCTAGATGTGTTCAGAGCAGGATATAATGGAGACAACAACTAGGCAGTTGGTGCGCTGAGACTGCTGCTTCTTATCCCAAATATAATTGTTTCATCTGCCCTGTTTGTTTTTCTCCACTTGTCTTTTGGCATATGCTAAGGTTGTAATCTCTTTTGGGGGCAGGGTTTGTCTTTTAATTGCATGTATATACAGCACTACACAATGGGGTCTTGATCCTTGATTGCAGCCTTTGGGGACAACCACAATACTATAATAAATCATTATTAAAATAAAATAATAATAATAATAGTCTTTTCAAACCAGATAATATATCATATAAGTGATCCTTGAAAAATCTATGAAAAATGGTTACTAAGCAAAATAAAAAGCTACTGTAACCAAGCAGTTGGGTACTATTTAGAATATTCAGGGGCATGCGCATGAATTTAAATGTGACCGCTTTTGGAGGGGCACATTAAACACACACATATTATACACATCAAACCATATCAATACACATAAGTACATCATATGCATAGAAATAAACAGCAGTACACTCACCATTTCAACAAAAATACATGCACTGTGGAGCCATCTGAATAAATGTATCCACAAGTACTTGGTGTGGTGGGGTCACATCACTCCTCCGGCCCTGGAGCCGCGGCAGGGAGAGAAAGCAAGAGAGCCCCCACCCTCTCTCCCCGCTGCAGTCCTGGGGCCAGAGGAGCTCTGTGTCCCTGCTTCCCCGGCCTCTCCACACACACCCGCCCCCCGCTGTGCATGCCCCTGAGAATATGTCATGTACTAAATTTAAATGAGACCAGGCACCTCCCACTTGGATCAGACCCCCCCACCCGCGAAACAAGCTGATGTCCTAGGCACTGCCACAAATAATAATAATAATTAATAATTAATAATAAATGAATAACAATATGCCAGACAAGACATGGCAAAAGCATTCAGAAAACTCTGAATCATTTTCACCCAGATGCTGCCATCTAGGCTCTTGATTAACATGCCAGGTACATGGCAAAATACCCCTCCAGTGCTGTTGGATATACAAGGTCCAGAAGTGCCACAGTAATTGTAATGGAAGGTTGGAATTTTGGTGGAGCATTTCTGCACAGAGAGGCAAGCCAGCAGTGAAATAGTTAAATACAATTTCACAGGAGAGAGAGTGAGGGGAAAAAATGGTTAGTTCAGTCAAGTTCTTTCCTCAGTATCTGTTGCTTAGCTTTGTTCTCTTTCCATGGCCTAATGAAGGATTGTGTCTTTTGAAAGTCTGCCTGCATTTTATTTTTCCACTTAACCCAATAAAAAGTATTAGCGTACAACTTAACTGACCTCTTGTTTTCCTTGCTTGCAAAAAGAGGAAAGACTGGCCCTCACAGTGGAATTTTTTAAAGAGAAAACGTATATGGTTCTATATTCAGATTCTAAAAGTGACTATTAAAATTATACTTTTATTTATGTTGTAAGGCATCAAAGAGATGGCTAAAACTCCCAAACTCTGCAAATTAATTCTTACCATTGGTAGAGGATTTTTTTACTTTTTGCTGTACAATACTGTCTATATTGATATGACACATATAAGGTCATGGTAACTATAATATGCAGCAAGGATGAGATTTTCAAAAGACTTCCCTCAATATTAGATACTGGAAGCTGCCTGTAGGAGTTTCTTTGTAAAAGGCCCTCCAACTATGGAATCCAATGCCCTCCTGAAGGGACTAAAATATCAAGCCCTTCAGGACCCATTGCAATGCCCATATTTTCATTTAGGTTTTTGGAGAAGAGAATTGCGTGTAATAAAGGCTGGGATTTGTGGGTATGCTGTGGTACTCTGACCTGATATCACTGGTTGGTTATTTGTTTTGGGAAAGCTGCTGTCTGTGTCATTGTATTATTAAAATTATGTTAACCTAGATTAGTGGATGGGCATTTTTTACCCCCTTTATTGTGTTAAAAACCTTACTCAGTAGATAAATAATAACTAAATAACGATACTTCAAATGGTGAAAATGTTGAGAGAAAAATACAGACCAAAACCCAAGGACAAAAGACAAATATGGGACAAAATACTTCTAGAACTTGCAAAACTGCTCTAGATGCTTCTCAACATTTTTTTTTTTTAAACATTCACTGTTTATACAAAAATTAGCAATGATCCTGAACTTAAGCTGTGGTTTTCTTTTTAACCCAAAGTCCATCCCCACAGTCTATATTTAATTGGGAAATTTTGACTTTTGTCTCTCTCTATCTCAATAACATCTTATTCCAAATCTTTCAAGCTTTCCCAACGGTTGGATCTCTTTGACAACTCAAGCACGTTCTTTATTTGAAGAAAATAGGTTATAATTAAGCAAAGTAACTAACAATTTGTATTGCAGAGAGTTTTGGAGCCCAATATTGATCCTATTGATTTCTAGGGAGTTGACAATTAATGTATTTAAAGTTAAGCACATGCTAAAGTGCTTGGATAGATCAGGACTACAGCGCTTGGCACTTTGCAGGATCAAGCCCTAAGGTAATAACCTGGTCTCTACCATGCAAATGGCTTGAAATCTCGGATTTATTTAGGCCACACATAAAATGGGAATAATAATGATTATTCATTTTTGTTAAGTACTTTGAGATCTATAGATGAAAATGTGCTATGTAAATGTAAAGCGTTAGTATTAGTTACATCTGTCAAGTGCTGTAACTAAACACAGCGTGCTGACTGAGAGGCACTGTGGTGCAGTAGATTAGCTAGGGCTACAGAATAAAATGTCTTGGGTCTGATACTTAATGTTATTTATTTTTTAGCACTTCTAATCAGCACTCAGAGCAAAAATGAGCAGCACTGTGTGTGAGTAGTTAACTCAGTTGGTTAGGAAATATGAGTATTTTGACAGAGACACATTGAATGAGGAAGCATCACTAAAATAATTATAAATTTAGCCAGTGTTGCTCTCTCTTTGACTTATTAATCTGGTAACCCACTCATCCTATTTACTGAAGATTTGAAAATCATCTCTTTATTCACCTACGCAAAACAAAACATGAAAAAGACCAAAGCCAAACTCACAAACATGGGAAATTCCCCAATCACATCATTTACAAAAACCCACCATTTAAAAGAAAGGCAATAATTAGATAAACACATAATAATTTTAAACTAGCTATATAATAAACAAACGCAAGCACAAAGAAATTCATGTTCCATCACATGGAACCTTAAATTTGATGCAAAATTATTATTATTATTATTACATCAGTAATATCAAAATACAAACAAAAACTATTTTGAAAAATAATTTAAAATATCCATGTATAGCTGAATTACAGATGACACATCCATAACTAATTTTACCATAAGATGATAATGTTACATGGCTTTTCTCTTCAGCTATATAGACATTATTTCCAAGAAATGTCAGTTATAAGTGCTTTACTAAACATTCTACTCTCAGTTGATAAACAGATTAACTTCATATTTGAACTTTAAAATATGCCTCAAAAAGACTATCTAGGGACAGATATCAATATAACAAAAATATTTTTTTAAAAACCAAGAACTCCTGGGTTAGTATTAAAGTGGTTGGGTTGTGATGAAATATTCATTCATTAATACTTGATAATAAAAACAAACACATAATTCCTATTTGGATGGTGTAAAGTACTATAGTAAGTGGGCCTTTTAGAGAGAAAGGTACATAGACACTATGTCCTTAACTATTAATATACACCTCTACCCCGATATAACACGACCCGATATAACACGAATTCGGATATAATGCGGTAAAGCAGTGCTCCGGGGGGGGGGGGGGGGGTGCGCTCCGGCGGATCAAAGCAAGTTCGATATAACGCGGTTTCACCTATAACGCAGTAAGATTTTTTGGCTCCCGAGGACAGCGTTATATTGGGGGTAGAGGTGTATTTACTTTTAAGTGTTTGGATTTTGTAAATAATGTGAGAGGTAACTACCATTGTTGTCACTTAGCAAAGTCAACTTTTTTTTTAAACAACATTTTTTTGTTTTGCGAATCTTTATATTACACACACACACACTTTTCTGCTACAGTCAAAGGTTTCCAAACATTTTTAGATGCACTTAAAATGTCTTTAATTACTATTAGCAGAAAAAGAATCTAACTACATGAGCAGTAAGGAAACATCAGGAGGCCTCTTTGGAAGAAATTTAAAATGAAACATTCTTGAACGTTTGTTGGAGATCCTCCCCAGCAGCCTCTGCACATCTTTAAAAATGTAGAGAAATCAATCTTGATATTCAATGATCTATAACTGCCCAGGCTATCCTAAACACTTCTTTACAGTTAGTCATATCTGGTATGGACTGTACATCTTGCAATATCTGCTTAATGTTTCTTCTCTTTAATCTAGCAGCCATCCTCTAGCCATTTTTTAAAAAGAAAATATTTGCCAACTAATATTAAAAACTACTTGGACTTAATGTATCTCAAAGGATTATAGCATATGAAAATATAAATACTGTTTGGAACTGTCTGTGTTAGGTGAAAGGCTTCATCTCTTTAGACCCCAATCCAGCAAATGCACACGTGTAGTCTCATTGCCCTCAGTGGGACTACTCGTGTAAAGAGTACGTGTGTAAATGGTTGCAGAACAGAGGTCTAATTCTGGAAAGCTGATGAGTTCATAAAACGGTTGATTTTAAATGAAAGTTTCAACGTTCAGATTTTGACACTGAAACCTGGAGGTCCCCTGTTGTAAAGGAGATTTCCACGTAACAATAAGCGCTAGTACTACTCAACAATATGGTCCTACACGGTGACGTTACAGACTTCAAACTAAATTTGTGTGAAATTGGTACCCAGATTTTCTCCAGCACGGAGACAAGGGCATGGAGGCAATGTAACTTTTAGGGCTGTAATAAGCAACATTCACCAGTTCACAAAGGCAAAACTCAGGAAATGTGTATACACACACACTCTCTCTCTCTCTCTCTCTCTCTAAAGCTGATGGAGTTCCCACAAAGCATTTTATGGTCTCCTCACTATATGCTTTTGTATCCTCTTAATGGCTCCAGTGACACAATAAAGCAAATGCCAGTGTTTAGTGCACCAGTAGTTCCAATTTGGAAGATTTTGCTTGGGTTTAGTATTTGAAGATCCATATTGTGCCCCACTGCCCATTCCTATGGATGCAGTCACAATAGCAGCAAGGGCATGTGGAGGCCGCACCAATTCAGCCAGCTGAAGTAGCATCACCACAGACTATGCTGAGGCAGTTTTCCAACTTCTTCTCCACTGTCTCATTTACCTGGGACACAGTGCATAATAAGCAAATATTTTGCGAAATTGGGCTCAGTGCATAGATAAACTATCCTCACAAAAAGCAATGAGCAAAAAAGAAGGATTCCAAGAAGGGAATTCCAAGAAGGGAGAAATAATGAAAAAAAGAGGGATACAAATGATCAAAGATGTGATAATTCCGAGAGATAAACTATCCTCACAAAAAGCAATGAGCAAAAAAGAAGGATTCCAAGAAGGGAATTCCAAGAAGGGAGAAATAATGAAAAAAAGAGGGATACAAATGATCAAAGATGTGATAATCCCGAGAGAAGAACCTGACACCAAGTCCAGCTGGGTGCAGCAGAAACTCAAGCAGGTGTGCTCAGGGAGAAGGAGTTCCATATGTGAACTCCTTAATGAAGAAGGCCCATGCACCCAGTCCCAATAAGTGCCTGAAACTGCAAACCATTGCTCATGTGAATAGTCCCACTGAAATTATTGGTATTATTCATATGAGAAGATGTTACAATTCCTAAAATGGACCTTGGGCCAGAGAACAAGGACAACCAAGCTGACCCTTGTTACCTCATTGCTTATGAAGACATGACCATTTCCTCTGGTATGTCACAATGGATACCATCATCCACCACCTTTAGTATCTATAGTAACTTTACCAAACAATCCCAGCATCCTGTGTCATTAAAAAGAAGTCAGCTAATTCCTTACCCCCATGTTGTTGCTCCTTTGTTTAACTGAGAAGTTCTTTTAGCTCATATTCATACTGTCAAATCCAACTGGGCAAAAAATTAAAGGGGTAAAGATATTTAAGCACAAATAACATTTCAGATTAGTGCTTTAAACCAGTGTTTTTCAACCTTTTTGATGCCAGGGACCGACTTGCTGCCTTCTTCAACTGTGTCAGAGAGCTCTTAGGGACCAGCTAAGGGACCACGGACCAGTGGTTAAGTAACACTACTTTAGACCATTGGCAGCTGGTATAAGAACAGGTGTTGGTAGGTTAAATTATTAGGCCACAAGGGAGGCAGTGTTTTCTGGTGATTAAAGTAGGGGAATGGGAGTCACAACTCCAGAGTTCTTCTCCTGGTTCACTGTGATCTTGGGGAAGTCACCTAGGGCCAAAAAGATGCTCATACATAAAAGGCTCTAAACACAGCAGAATTGCCTTGATTCCACTGTGCAAGTGGGGCAGATGGTTTGTGAAGACTTTGCAGAAGAGCTCTGTTTCCCTTACATACCTCAGAGTTCAGCTCTGCCTGTCTCCATGGCAGCTGGGGCTTGGTGACATGGTGAGAGAACTGCTCAATTGATCCACTACTACTACATTTGCTGTGGGCTATGTTTTAAAAATGTGGCTTCAAACTGTGCGTGCACAGCTTTGCACAAGCCTGTATTATCACGAGTGATAGAATTTACACTTGCAAAACCCCAGACCCAACATTTCTCTTATGATATTTAAAGAAACATTAAAGCAATCACTATCTAGAGCATATGGAATGGCTGTTGGTTTAAAATCTGTGGAGCTCTGTTAGATTAAGGAACCAAGATACTTTTTCTCCTACTTTGTAGTTAGTCTCTTATTCTTTCTTTTATCTATTTTATGATTTGTGATAGCTCTCATATCACCATAGTGTCTAGGGGACAGATTTATAATGGTATTTAGGTACCTAAAGATGCAGATAGGCATCTACCAGGATTTACAAAACTGCCTCAGCAGGTTAGCTGCCAAACTCCCATTGAAATCAATGGGAGTTAAGTGCCTAAATACCTCTGAGGAATTGGGCCTAAGTGCCTTACATTCTGGTTGCAAGTAGATGCCTCTCCCCCACTCTGGACATGCCATTAGCAGATTCTCCTACGTTATGAATTCTGCTGCTGTTGCATTTCAATGCAGGGGCATTTGCTGCAGGATCTTTCACCACCTGCCTCCTTCACAAATACTCATCAGAGTTGGCTTACCAGTACAGTGACCAGATGTCCCAATTTTATAGGCACTGTCCTGATATTCTGGGCTTTGTTTTATATAGGCACCTATTACCCCCCCTTCCTGATTTTTCACACCTGCTATCTGGTCATCCTACTTACCAGCTCCATGGCTCTGAGAGAGGTAAAGGGGACCAAGAGTGAAAGACTGTGACTGGATCTGAGGGCCCAACCAAGGAAGAGGTAGAAGGGAAGAAAATCTCCAGGATCAGATCCAAGGTGAGCTTCTCATTGTGGAAGGAAAGAAACAAGTAGTACACATTCTTTCACTGTGTTTCTATCCACAGACTCCTCATGGCCATGCATCATGTGAATTATGCCCAAGGATATTCCATGAAAGAACTTACAAGAAACAATGTGCATAAAGTACCTATTCAAGTAGACCAGCTAGTTTTTGAACCGACAGTGTAAGGTGGATGTGTTGCCAGGGCCGGTGCAACCACTAGGCGAACTAAGCGGCCGCCTAGGGTGGCAAGTCGTTGGGGGCGCCCAGGGCCGAACTTAGGCATAGGCAGCTGGGTAGGGCACCTGAAAATTTGGGGCACCACTGGGTCTTAGTGTCCACCCTACTAGTTTTCCTATCCCTGTTCTGACCCTTCCTGTACACTCTGAGTCTTCCTGGGAAGGGGATCTAGTAGTTAAAAGAGAAAAAGTCTCCAGCCTGCCAGACCTATTAGCACAACACTGAAACTGTTAAAGAGCCATTCAATGGGTAATGAAGACATTTAACAGGCATTTGCCAACCCCCAGATATCTACTGTCAGTTTCTGAATGTACTGACAAAAACAGTTGTGCATGACTGTAATAGAACATGTCAGTCTACTGGACCTTAGTTTAAAATTTGCTTTAAAAATATTTCATTAGTGAGTTGGTGAAGATTATAAAATCACATCTCTGTACATCTAAAAAACTATGCAAGGATTTTTTAATCATCTTTAGCCTTAAATGCTTGGATCTTCAGACATATGGTTTTTTAAATAAATTCTTCAAAAGACCACCCTTATCTAAAATACATATTTTAATTACTATAGTAAAAAAAATTACTTCCAAAGTCTTCCTGTCCTTTCTGTCCATCCATTTCTCCCTTCACCCCTCCCCCCCATTGAAGGAAGCAACAGCTGACAAAGAGTTTCCCTTTCTTTACTTCTGACTATCTGATGAACTAGTTTTAAGCAAAATCAGTACCTTAGTAAGATATAAAATCCTTTGTTATGCCTAAAATCTTTGGAAACATATTTTTTAAAGTTGGTGAAATTTCATAAACATGTGTATTGTTATGGAGATCACACACAGTAAATTAGTGTTCCCTTTTTCTAAAAGCAATGAACATTGTTACGAACACACTAAACCTCTGTGACTGATTAATTTAAAATAATGTCTGTTTCAGTGAGTTAAATATGTAGTAATCTGGAATGATTACTTTATGAAGGCTTAAGAGTATGTTTAAAATATAAAATCAGCTTAGAAATACTGATTAAGAAAATGTAAAACAGAAAAGAGCTGCATCATGTATTCCATAATATTTAATGTTGTATTCAGCAAGACAGCTGACTCACCCTTACTACAAAGTTTTTGCAAATAAATGTATGACAAACTTCAGGGCATATCAAAAAACCTGTGACTGACATTTTTTATTCCCAAGTTTAGTGCTTTTAATTAGGTACCTTCTGCATGTCCATTCTGCATGAGAAAGAGGGTACAGGGGTCTCTGCGGGGAACTGTGACTCTCTGCCACCGTGAGGCGGGCCGGACATCTTGTTATTCTTTCTGCCTTGTCCCTCTGCCCCCGCCCCTGCCCCCGCTGGGCTGCAAGCTCAGGCTGCCGTCGGGCATAGGGGCACCAGTTTAATAATACTGCATATGGCCCCATAAATCCCAGGGACGGCCTTGGGGGCGCCAAAAAGTGGTGCCCTGGCTCGGCAGGGAGGAGCCGCCTTCCGGAGCCACCGGAGAGCCAGACCGTTGGCTTGCGGGGGCGGTGAGCCCCAGCCATGGAAGAGCCGGCGCGGGGGGCAGGAGCCCTGCAAAGGCGGTGGCGCCGCTAGCGGGGAGCAGCCATGCCCCCCGCTCCCCCCTGCCCAGGCTGCGGCCTGGTGCCCCCCCGGGGGGTTCCTGCAGGCTTCAGCAGATGCATGCGGGGAGAGGCCCCCGTGCGCCTCCCAGCTTCTCCCTCACCACGCTCGGGCTCTGGGGCTCCCGGGCATGTGAGCTGCCGCTGCCGGGGCGTGGGGCCCTGAGCCTGCTCCGGGAGGGGCGGCGGCGGCGGCTCACACTCCCGGGAGCCGCAGAGCCCGAGCGTGGTGAGGGGGGAGCTGGGGAGGCGCACGGGGGCCTCTGCCCCAATGAATCTGCTGCAGGAGCCCCCAGAAGGCAGCTCCTCCCTGCCGAGCTGCTGCAGCAGCCCAAGTCCGGCAAAGCCATTGAGTGGACTTGGGGTGGGGGCTGCCGGGGTGGGGTGGGGAGGGCTGTGCACCCTCCAGGGGAGTTCAGGGGGCAGGGAGGGGGGAACCTGGTCTGGGGAGCAGCCCCTGGGCACGGTTGGCCCCTGGGCAGGCTGGCCCCTGGGGTCTATAAAGGCTCGTTGGGATTTGCCCCTCTATGAACTGATGTGCGGGGGGGGGGGGGGGAGGCGCAAGGTGGAAGTTTCGCCTAGGGCGCAAAATATCCTTGCACCGGCCCTGTGTGTTGCTAATGGACCCAGGGAGGAGTGCTACAAAGATACTTTTACTAATTAATAACAAAAGCAAGATTGGTATTTTACTTCAGTGGAGCTACAAACATTTTAAATGACAACCATTCAGTATCCCTCTGCTTTAAAATAGGCTAGAAGTTGGTTTACAGTTTCTTACCTAAGGATCCTACTCTGCCAGTGTCACAAATACTGTCACTTCCAATAAGGTAATGGCCACCAGCGGCAAGAGCAGGAGGTCCAGAAATCCCAAATGTAATTACATTTTATTTCCAAATAAATAGATTTCACAGTTTATTACTGGTGAGAAGGGCTTCTGGCTTCACACACTGTTGAACTGGGTAAAATGAGTGGAATTTTCCTCTACAGACGTGTAGATGTCTGTGCATAATTCAGTGAAGAGTTTCTTTGTTTCTTTTATACCCAGAGTGCCTACATTTTGCCCAAGTGATGGCCAGACTTGCCAGGACCATCATTAAGGGCCTGATCCCAATGAAGTCAGTGGGGCAAATCTATTGACTTCAATGAGCTATGGATCAGGCCTTAACAGTCATAGTCCATGAAACAAGGCCATTAAAGTGTAGCCTAAAGAGTTCTTCAATGCAACTTGTGGTCCCACTCATATTCAATATGGAAGTCTAGCCATGGGGACTATAGGTCCCAGTTATGATCTTCAAGTTCCAGCGTATAATGCTTTATCTCGATCTGAGCAGCTAAGGGCATGCAGGCCTGTAATCTTGATGGCCTATACCTCCATTAGGGTGACCAGAGAGCAAGTGTGAAAAATCAGGACGGGTGTGGGGGGTAATGGGAGCCTATATAAGACAAAGCCTCAAATATCGGGACTGTCCCTATAAAATCGGGACATCTGGTCACCCTAACCTCCAAGTTGAAGATGAGAAAGATCACAAGACACAACGTAGACCTCCATGGGCTGCACTTTGACTTACCTATTTCATGTTTTAAATATATTCCAAGAAAAAATGAAATTAAAAATAAATAAAATTAACAATCCATGAAAGTTTTTTCTGTAAAAAACAGAGATTCTTAAATAAAAGCCCATGCTGGAAACAACTTAATTTTCAAGCAGTGGTAGGGAAATATGGTATCACGTTCCCCTGAGAGCATTACTGATTGAGCTGGTTGTGATCCAGCAGAGAATAAGCAGGTCAGAAAAGAAAAAAATAGTCTTGTGCTTAAGGCTGAGACTCTGCACCAGGACTCAAAAGATTGTGGTTCAATTCCCAGATATGCCATAGAGTTCCTTTGTGACCTTGGGCAAGTTACTTAAGCTCTCTGTCTTCAATTCCCAGCCGTAAAAATAGGGATAATATTTTCTTCCACCCTTTGTTTGTCTTCTCAGTGTTTCAGGGCAGGGACTGTCTCTTACTATGCATTAGTATAGCACCTATCTCAATGGAGCCATAATCTGAGTTGCTACTAGGCACTGTTATAATAATAACTATTTAAATGCTTTTTGAATCCCACATTTCTGAAAGAGCTGTTCATGTTTGTAGTGAACGAGGGAGTTAATTTTTTTTAAATTATACTTAACTTCTTTGTGCAAGTTTTAAATAATGAAGCACATTGTTATTTTTAGTTTTGAATATTTTGGAATGTCTGGAATGCCAAGTTCCCAAGATGATGATTAAAAGGTCAAGTAATAAAATATATGATAAACTACGCCTGAGATTCCTCATAAAACAAATGAGTAATGGCTGTAAAAACTGTGTTGCTGTAGTTTAATACTGAAAAATATGTGTTGTTTCAATTCTTTACTTCAATTAGATTACAGAAATATTAGTAAATCAGCATGATAATGTTTAATTTGCAGTTAAGCCTGTTTCAAGGCTGAAGTCAGACTCAGAAAAAACAGTTGAAAAGAGTCCATGAACAGTAACACAGTATTGGTGTTTGCAGTGGACACGTTTTGGACAATGTGAAATGGATTTTTTTTCTTGTCACAGTGAAGGTCAGGTATTGGTAAGTATCACTTTAAGTTTCTTTAGAAGATTACTGGGGTTTCTGTGAGAATTATAACAGTAGATTAGAACATGTTCAAGTCACAGTCACAGGAGCCCTCCAGAGCTGTTAAGCATTTGGCATATCTCACTTATCTCTAAGGGTGGCAGAGGCCATCAATACAAAGTGGACCATCAATCAATCTGGGGTCTTCTTCAGACATCTCCTGTCAGCTGATCAGAGGAAGACTTTGGAGAATCAGCTTTCCATTATCAGGATTTGGTCTGTGATCAGAACAAGCCACTGAACCTTTTACTTTTCACTTGGCAAAAACATATACACTGGAAAAAAGTCCTGACAGTTCATTCATTTTGCTCCATACTGGAGCCAGATGATGTTTGACTGGTGGGACCCACCCTCTTTGATGTTGTACTCTTTTGAGAGTGGCCTGCTGTGAAAAAAATTTTATCCTTCCAAATTAAAGAGAAATATTTCTGTGTCCAGCTGTTCCATGTGACATGTTTGCCATTTTTCAGTGTATTGGCTTTGTGCCATTTTGCAGGCTGTGTTTCAAACCTATCTTTTTCCATCTCCTTCTCTCAGCAACAATATCCACAATGTGTTAGTGTCTCCAACGTCCCTATAACATCAATACCAAAAAGGAAAATACAAATGATACTTCATTGCTATGAACTACACTAACAATATTTACACGTTTCTTTTGAAAAAAAAATTCAATTAAAACCAGCATCGTTTTATTACATGCGATGAAGTATAAAACTCTCAAATATAATCTACCTATGAAAAATTAATGTCAGTTTATTTCTGATTATAGTAACCAAACCATGAAGTAAATCCTCTGTAGAATACATTTGCAAACTAAATGAGTTTGGATGTTATTAAGAGTCGTTTCATCTGTATTGAGTCCACATCAAAAAAATGGCAACAGTTCAGCAGGCCCTAGCTCTGTTTAAATTAAGACAAACTTCTCATGAAAGCTTGAATAAACATTTAGGTTTAAGTAATCAAGAAAACCTGTATCTTCTCATATTTATTAAGTGCAATTTTTAGAGTTATAAAAACTGCTGTCACAAGTTGTGTATACTCTAAATAAAGGGTGGGCCACACCATTACAATTTTCCCCCTTCCCCCTCATCTCTTGAGGTGGGTGAAACACAACAGGTTCCAATTACTCTTCTGCTCCAGGCTTCCCTCTTCCCTTTCATTTCCATATTTGCTGACATGAAAAGAGATCAATGCTTAATAGATTCTGGCACGCTCACCACTGCAGAAACCTATGTTCTGTAATTTATCTCAGAATATGACTAGCAAATTTGAATAACTGCTCATGTACTCATCACATAAATGTGATGTGAAAATTAAAAATAGAGTCAGAGGCACTGTAGGTGAAGAAGGAAGTATCTATTTTGGAAAACTACCCAGAGAGGACAATATAAATTAACTGTGTCCCCTTTCAGGTACACAAATCGAAGCTTCCTGCCAAAAAAAAAGAGCAGGATCAGTGCTGTCCTAAAAGATCTGATCTAAAAATAATGTGTAATGATGTGGCCTGCTCTTTATTTCCAGTATACATAATTCATGAAAGCAGTGTTTATAACTCTGAAATGACCTAGATATATGAATAAATGGAAATTGATGGTGCATCTCAAATATAACATCAGTGGATACCCCATGCTATGACCTGCAGCCATGCTCTGTTTTGTTGTGATTCACTCCCACTCATAAACTAAGCAGGTTCAGGCCAATTCTGTATTTGAATAGGAGAAATTCATGGAATACCGAGATGCTGCAGGAAACAGTGCTGGTGAGTCTGTAGGTGGCACTCTTCCCTCATCCTGTAGTGATTTGGAGTGCCAATCTTCATTTATATATAAACTCTACAAATGGCTACAGATTTCTATGTCATAACATTGCATGATGATTCAGTACAACATTGTAAAGATACCATGCATGTCATCATGGTTCCTCACCTTTCCTAGGCCTATTTTCCTAGATAAATTTGGAAACTTCCTCCCCACAATGGCCTCTGATTTCCCCTTCCATATCGGACAAAGATTCTCAATCTCCATTATTTTGCCTTCTGTCCTATCATCTTCTACATCCACCACAAAGTCTTAGCATTCTTCTCCTTTTCTGCCCTCCCCCACTTCATTACAATTACATCAGAAAACACCAAACAACAATGAAAAAAATAAAAATAAATGACTAACCATAAAGGTTTGTGTTATCCTGATTTTTCCTTTAACTCTAACGCTGTACAGTTTTTGTCCTTCTTTCTATCCATTTCTCCCTTGTTTTTAGTATCTTTCCTCACCCCCATTTCCTTCACCAGTTCTCACATTTTTCTTTTCCATTGCATCCCTCTCCTCTGCTCTCTACCCCAATTTCACATTTTTCTCTCCCTCCCACCATATCCCAAGAACTCCCACATCTTTCTCTGGCTCCCTTACATCAGAATAATTCCCCTGAACTCCATGGAGTTACTCCTGATTTTCACATGTGTACGTAAGAGTAGAATTAGCTACGCATCTCTTTTTTGTTTACACCAGCCACCACAACACAACCCTCTTTCTCTGGGTCCTCATCTCTTTGGCACTAAGGCCCAAATCTATCTTTCCTTTCTACTCAGATCTCTTTCCCTAAATACCCTAGGATCTTTCCAATTCATTCTCTCATCCCAGGACCTTTCCCATTTCACATCATTTCTATCCTTAATCTCAGACACACCTACCCTCAACAATAAGTGAGGGTGTTTTTCATGGCTAGGAACACACAAAATCTGTTTTTTAATTACTCTCCCCCAGCTGTCTTTATTGTGCAACACAATGGGCTAAATTAACCCCTAGTGTAATTCAATGGAAGTCAATAGGGACAACAGAGGTCAATTTAATTTTTATTATTAATTAGCTAGTGGATGCAGTGATGTGCTATAATAGGCATACATAAAAACAGTCACTGTACCTAAGAGTTTGCAATCTAAAAGCCACAAATAAGACTAAATGCACTGGGAGACCCAGACAAGGTGGTAGTTGAAAATGTAAACTCTCCCCCAATTTAGACACTTTCTCCTTAAATACAAATGGGGTAAGGAGGGCAATTCATTAATGTGGGTTAGTAATCTTCCTAATCCTGACAGGAATAGCCCTGTTTCCCCTACTCTCCAGGAAAGGAATGCCGCAGCTCCCCCAATTAGGCAGAGATTTCCCCCAACTCACATCCCCATGTCTGTGGAGAAAGAGAGTGAGGAAACCCTGGAACCTGCATGAGGACTGAATAGAAGAAGTTGAGCGTACTGACAGCCAGCTTGTTTCTTCTGAGGCCAGTCCCCGAAGGGGCAGATGAACAGCTATGGAGAGAGAGAGAGAGAGAGAGAGAGTGTGACCCCATGAGCTAGGTAGGGTGACCAGGTGTCCAGTTTTCGACCAGAGCACCCAGTCAAAAAGGGACCCTGGCGGCTCTGGTCAGCACCGCCGACCGGACTGTTAAAACTCTGGTCGGCAGTGCTGCGGCGGTAAGGCAGGCTAGTCCCTACCTGTCCTGGCTGGCACTGCACTGTGGCCTGGAAGAGGCCAGCAGGTCTGGCTCAGGGCTCCTAGGCAGGGGGGACCACAGTGCTCCTCACGCTGCCCCAACCCTGAGCCAATGGGAGCTAGGGTGTGGGGGGGGGGGGAGTCCCTGCAGGCAAGAGCGGCACGTGGAACCTCCTGGCCCCCCTGCCTAGGACATGGACCTGCTGGCTGCTTCCGGGGCACACACAGCCTGGTGCCAGGACCGGCAGGCAGCCTGCCTCAGCCCACCCGCTGCACCGCTGACCAGGAGCCACCCTAGGTAAGCCAGTGCCCTGAACCCGAGCCACAACCCCCTGCCCCAGCTCTGAGCCCCCCCAAACCCAGAGCCCCCTCCTGCACCCCAAGCCCCTCATCCCTACCCCCCCAGAGCCCTCACCCCCCCCCTGCACCCAGCCCCCTGCCCCAGCCCAGAATCCCTGCCCATACCCTGAACCCCTCATCCCCAGCCCCACCCCAGAGCCCTCACCTCCTCCTGCACCCCAACCTGCAGCCCCCTACCGCAAGCCGAATCGCTCAGCCCCATCCCCGAGCCTGGAGCCCCCTCCTGCAGCCCAAACCTCTCATCCCCAGCTCCACCCCCAGCTGGAGCCCTCACCCCCTCCCACACCCCAACTCCCTGCCCAAGCCCAGAGCCCCCCCCACATCATAAAACCCTCATTTCTGCCCCACCCCGGAACCAGCACCCCCAGTTAGAGCTCTCACCCCCTGCCCCAGCCCAGTGAAAGTGAGTGAGGGTGGGGGAGAGCGAGTCACTGAGGGAGGGGCAATGTAGTGAGTGGGGGCAGGGCCTCAGGGAAGGGGCGGGGCTAGGGTATTCGGTTTTGTGTGACTAGAAAGTTGGCAACCCTAGAGTTGGGGGGCAGTGAGGGAATGGATATGCTCAGGAAGGGGGCTTAGAAAGAGAAGCAAAATGGGGAAGCAGAGAGAAAACTTGCATAAACTTGGGAGCTCACTTAAATATTTTGCTTGGGAGACCAAACATAAATGAATATGTTCCTGCTAACAAGATGCAATACAGTTTTTGTTTTACTCCTTTTCAAATGCCTCGTAAATCAGATACTGGCTCTGAATTTGCGGATGAGCCTTCCCAGTCAAATTCATCACCACATTTGGAAGAGGAGCAAGCATTAAGGCATCTATTTGCAAGCAGACTGTTAGCCAGCTACTCAGATTAGCTACTTCCAAAGAGCTAGACACAGTTCTAATAGAAATCAGTGTAATAAGAAGCACCTTCTGGTTCTTATGTGACAGATTTATGATCTCACATGAAAACGAATGTCCTAGAACTAACCCTTTTTAATAAGGAATCTTTAAAACACATTAAATGTTTGTCCTAATGAAGTAATGGTTTCCTATGGTTTTACTTCTTTTCTGTACTCCCTATAGTTTTATTTCTTTGTTGAAATATGTCACTTCTTAAATTATTATGTTTTCCTAAGTCTACTACATTCTTTTTCTAACCCACACTAAGAAAGCACAATTGTCAAGCGTTCAATTTCGAGGGCAAACTGACCTCCAACATATTGTGAATAACATATATTTCATATTTTACAGTTATTCTGAAAACATTCCTAAGCTTATATCCTGTGTGTGTCTTAGTATCTTCAACTCACTCCACCCAACAAGAGTAAACCAAAAAGCCTAATGCCACCAGTCAATATCAAGGACGAGGTGAGAGGAGAAGATGAAAAAGTAATTCAGTATGAGGGAGTCACTAATATTACAGGAGTCACAGCCAACTTAGATAAGACACTGTTGTGAGACAGCCCCACAGCAGCTGTTGCAGTCCCAAAACTGTCATTTTCGAGTGTTAAAAATTGTCTAACTACTGTCTAAGAAACTGGGAGGACAGGAAGAGAAAAGAGTGAAGTCAATGCGCTATGATTTTAGCCTTCACTGACCCATTTTGTCAAAGAAGTACTGTGCTACAGATTGCACAGTCGCACAGTACAGTGTTTCACTGACACATTTTGATCCTTTTTTCCTCAAAGGTCTTTCATTCCCTAGTAGATCTTATAGAAGGACATGAACTACTCTGGGCTTCCTGAGGGAGAGATTTACTTTGTCCAGGTTAGTAAATTATCTAGTAATCTCATGTGGCATCTGGGTAGGCAATTTATTACACCTACTATAAAACCCTTGGAATCAAAGATGAGTAAACATCTTAAAAGGGCAGGACAACCTATCATAATGAGGCAAATTCAGAGGCATGCCATAATCTAACACTTAACTGTTGTAGTCTCTTCCATAAAGCCACGTGTCTCATGAAAAATGACAATCTGCCACACGCAAGGGAATTCTCTCCTCCAGTCTGTAGTGCCAATCGCTATTTTTCATGTATTCCATGCACAGAATTGGCATTGGTGTCAATGGGAGTTCAGCATAGAGAAGTACACAATGTGCAGTAGAGATCAACACTGAATGTAAAAAGAATTTTGTCTGTACATCTGATCCTGTGATGACCAAGTACAGAATTACAGTTATGTAAATAAAAACTCACAACACTCCATCAAAGCAATAATTTTTGTTCAACAGTTAAATACATTAACCCATAGATAAGAGTGGCATTTGCTAACCAGTCATCCAAATGAATACTTAGGAACACACATCTATGTCTTTACCTTTCTCGTCCACAGTATCTCAAAAGTTTTTGTGAAATCATGTCATGAAAATTAAAGTGGCTAGAAGAATTATATTCTTGTCATTTATTTCACCCCCCTCCAAAAATTCTTAGGATTTACCCACTGACTAAATTCCTGCTAAAGTAAATGAGAAAATTACAAGTCAGTGAAAAATTTAGGGAGCATTATTGTCTTTATGAAAAAAAACCTACCATTTTAATTAAATCAAATCCAACTGTTGAAAATAAAGCATTTTAAATCATTTAACTATGAATTATATGTAAACCTTACAATAATAAAATTTAAAAAATTCATGTGATTTTTTTAAATGCTAGGCTCACTTCTTTGGAGACACATTTTCAGTCCAAAAAGTTATTTGTCCAAAAATGTTTAGAATCAGCATCGTATTAGCTATTAACAAAAGGTATGATCCTGACCTCATTAAAGAACAATGAGAATTTTAACATTGATTTTTAGCGGGATCTGAAAGAGGCCCAAAACCATTTTGAATTCAGCAAGTATGAGTATGTGAAACTCCATAATGGTTACCAGAGGTGGTATTCTCCTCAAAATATTCCAGGAGTATGCTTAATTCCTATTAACTGTGCTGTAAATCTTCTATGTACAGTAACTCCTCACTTAACGTTGTAGTTATGTTCCTGAAAAATGTGACTTTAAGTGAAACGATGTTAAGCGAATCCAATTTCCCCATAAGAATTAATGTAAATGAGGGGGGTTGGTTCCAGGGAAATTTTTTTCCCTGGAACCTAACCCCCTCATTTACATTAATGTAATTACTTTACATTACATTAATATGTGTGTGTGTGTGTGTGTGTGTGTGTGTGTGTATATACCTCCACCTCAACCAAGTTTCACAATCATCATCACTGTGTACCAGTATTAAATTGTTTGTTTAAAACTTATACTGTGTGTGTGTATGTATATGTATATGTATATACATACACACACACACACAGAGTATAAGTTTTAAGCAAACAATTTAATACTGGTACACAGTGATGATGATTGTATAGCTTGGTTGAGGTGGAGGAGTCAGAGGGTGGGATATTTCTAGGGAATGCCTTACTGCTAAATGATGAACTAGCAATTGGCTGAGCCCTCAGGGTTTAACTCTCACACTCTACTGTACAAGGCAGCAGGAAAGGAGGGAGGGCAGACAGAGACAGAGACACACACCCTGTGTGTGTGTGAGAGAGAGAGAGAGATGCGCATTTCCCCTTTAAGTATGAAGAATGGGGTCAGAAATACACTGCCTTGTTAATTAGATCAGCAAGCTGAGACCGGACTGCAGTTGCTGCTGCCTGGAAGCTCCCTCTGTCGTGTGTGTCCCCTGCTCTATGGAAGATGGGGTAAGCGGGGTGCAGGAGCAGGGGGGAGGGGGACACCCTGACATTAGCCCTCCTCTTCCTCCCCCCCACACAGCAGGCAGGAGTCTTGGGGAGCAGCTCCAAGGCAGAGGGCAGGAGCAGCACATGGCAGTGGGGGGAGGGACAGCTGCAATTGTTAGCCTGCTGGGCAGCTGCTGCACAGGGAACTTAGGAGAGCGGGGAGCTGATAGGGAGAGCTGATGGGCGGCTGTCGGTCCACCATGGTTCCAACCACCCACCAGCTAGCTCCACCAGGCTGCTCTTCCTGCAAGCAGTGGACAAAGCAGGCAGCTGCCAAACGACGTTAGAAGGGAGCATTACACAACTTTAAACGAGCATGTTTCCTAATTGATCAGCAACGTAACAATGAAACAACGTTAACCGGGACGACTTTAAGTGAGGAGTTACTGTATCTGAAGAATGAACCCCAAGTCTGCAGATTTTGAAACATTTATTTATCTTGGAGGTGTGGGCTTAGGGGTCAGGAAGGAATGTTTCAATTCTTAAAACACAAGAAGTTATTATAAAATAATAATAGTATTTAGCATTGACTATTAGCACTTTTCCTCTATAGATCTCAAAACCCTTTACAAAAACGGGTATGTACCTTTAGTTTCATTTTACAAAGATGGAAACTGAGACGTGCAGAAATTAAGCAGTGAGTCAGTAGATGAGTGGGGACTAGCACTCGGGCCTTGTGATTCCCAATCCAGTGCCCTATCCGCTGGAACTTTGTACATATAACTCCTATCAACATAAATAGTACGTATTCACATAACTTTGCATAGAGATGAGACTAAAATCCCAGCCTCATCATGTGTCATTCATTTACTGCCTACACTCAGCCCTGTGATTTGTATTGATTTAATAATATATCTGAAAGCAAAAATGTATAGTAAGCCAAAGACACTCCAAAGATCTGTCATGATGTAATTATCCACAGGGTATTTCTTTTTTTAAAAATTGTCTATATTTTCTTCATGCAACAATTATTTCAGTTGTAAGTTTGCAAATTTCTAAAGGAAAACATGGCAAATATCTGAACTGTAACACAGCCATCAGCACTCTACTATTGCATAAATACCTTTAAAATATGGTATTAATATAAAAATTATATCATACAACTAAAAGAATTTAATATAGCTTTGCTATGGCAATGACCAGATCACTTTTCCAAACAAAAAATATACTCCAGCATGTCATTTTGAACTTCTTCTGACCTTTTTAAAAGGAAGAGGGCTACAATTGAGAACAAATGTTTTGCAAGAAAAATATTGGTGACTCTATATTTGCAAAACAGAGAATGTTTAAAATACACAGCATTTATTTTAGCAGACATATAAGATGCTCTTGAGCCAAATTCTACTCTTGCATAGATCTGCATAAATCAAGACTAGGAGTCCTCTTGATTTAGAGATTAATCTGATTTTACACTAGAGTAAAATGAGAACAATATTTGTGCCACAGTTGATGACGTCTTTATGATCTCAGACAGTGTAAAATGCAACTTGTTAGTCATTTAGCGGTGAGTCATAGGTAAGGTACAAATATGAACTGCCATTGTAAAGTTCACGAGCAACAACTCTCAACGTAAAGAGCAAACAGTTATCTGTCATATTCACAGACGTTTTGGAAGAACATATTTGATACAAATATTTATTACAGTATATTGTTAAGTTTAGATTGTGGCTGCTTCAGTGCCTTTTGGAGTAGCAACATATGAAAGGCCCCATTAAAATGGAAGAGTTGTTAAATCATATTAATGTTAAAAATTGTACTAATTCCTATTAAGCTCCATTTAAACAGCATTAAGTAAATATGTTCTAGACAGTTCAGCTGGAAGTGTTGTTTTATTGATCTGTTTGAGGGGGGGATGGGTCATGTGAGTGGTGTTGTTGGTGGTGGTGTTTTTAAATATCTTTTCTCTACCAAAATATCCTTCTTGCTTTTCTTTATTTTCTCTACTGGTACATAGCTGCTGCAGCAGCAGCAGTTTTGAGAGATCTAAACTGCTGAAAGCTACTTCCCTAAAATGACCTTTCCTATCCAATAATTACTTCAGCGGTGTAAGCTCAAGCACTAGGAAACATTTCTTCCTCATATCGCTCACAAGTACTATTGTGCTGGGAAAGCTTTCCAGACATATGTGCACATATTTTAAAATCACAAAAACCTAAAAATATGCCATTCTTTTCATTTCAAATCTTGACTGTCCAGGATGCCTCAATCATTCTTTGAAAGCCTTGAGATAGTATGTGAGTGACAAGAATATGAGTATGTCTGGAGACTGACAATAACTGCATACCAGTATGTGCATTACTTAGAATCCCTAGGTTACAAAAGAGAGAGCAGAGTAATATATCCTTTAAAGTGTAACTATTTCAAGGTTATCAGATGGAGGAAATGTGAATCCTTATCTAAGACAACAGATATGTCTGAAGAGGCCATGGACGGGATTTTCAAAAGTATCTTTGTGACTTAGGAGCACAAGTCCCATAGACTTTCAGTGGCACTAGTGTTCCTGAGTTATTTAGATGTTTTGAAAATTCTACCCTTTATTTACAAAACCTATGAGGAGTACTGGGTTTTCTAGATATTAACATAGATATGGATCACAATATTTAAAATCTCAACCATATTAATACCATGTGTATAGATGTTTGTATTTCAAAAGCTTTTCAGACATCCAAAGTTAACCAAATTTACGATAACTTGATGGCTCTGATGTCATAAAGCACCAAGTACAGTTAAACAGGGGAAGGCATAAGAGGAAATGGGGTAGAAGAATGACACCAAACACAATCATTTGTAATTGTTTATTTGAGTTAAATCTTCCAAAAAGTATATTTACCAAAGACTGATATTGGTACCCTTCTCCCAAGGGTAGGTTTTTGGGGCTTTCCATGTTTGTTGACCATTGCAGGAGAAATCAGTGATGCACAGTCTACATGTTTTCTTAGTGCAATTTGATTTATTAACACCAACCCTTAAACAGAGTTAGTTGCAAATGGCACACAGATTCTCAGGAATCTTAGCCAACACACCAGTGCCTGGTTCCCAGAGATCAACTCTGCCCCAACAACTGAGTCTAGCTAGAGTGACTAAGGGAGATCACAAACTCTCCTGCCACTTGCAACAGTTCCCCCCAAAAGAAACAGCATTACAAAAGCTAGCAACAATGCAGCATATTGTCAAAGACTGAACACTGTTCACATGCTGGGAAAAATAACTTGTAAAACTGTGTAACAGTGCCATCTGGTGACTTGCACCATAACAATATTCTCCATCACACTGCAATGAACCACCAGAAAGGCCAAATTTTTACCAAATAAAGAACAAATTCTGGATTTATTTCCATCCTACATTTGCATTCATTTACCATGATTGTGCACACAAATTAGGTATTTGCACATACAAATGGACAAGTAGCTGCCTAACTAACCACTTTTGCAAACAAATATTTGATGTGCACACCAGATGTGGAAATTGAATAAACTACATGCATATAAATGTTAGGTCAAAAATGTCCTAAAATTGAGGGATATATAGCTATAGATGTTTTATTTTCCATATACTGCACCTTTTGATTTCTAAACACATTAACTGCACCCAGAGTTCAGCAGCTATTTTGTACTTATGCTCGGTAGACTTCCAGAGTCAACCTCCTGCTCTCTCAAAGAGACTTTACCTTTGTTCTTTCTTGTTTCATTGTTTTAGCCTGAGAGTCTCTTCTTTGTGTAGAGACAAAAAAACATAACAAAGACCATTAACATAAATGAAAAGCTTAACTAATAAAACTGGATTTGTATCCCTTTTTAGAGCTATAAAGTTCTGTATAAAGCATGATACATGCCAAAGAATACATTCAAAGGCAAGCTCAGGGTATCATATTTCCATTATTTATACTTAAGCCACAAGAAACAATGTGCAAAAAATATTCAAGGTCTGACAAACTCAGAAAAACTAGAAAACATAATAAAGGGTGATATTAGCTCTCTAGGCCATCCCCTAGTTTACAGCTATATAAGCAATACTGGAACCATTTCTGGTCATTTTACTGAACAGAGATTTTTTTGCAAACCCTTCATTTTTGATTCACATGATTCACCCCTGAACTTTATTTTACATTTTGAGTTCTTTAAAACTCAATGTAGGCTTGCATAAAACTAAGCACATGTTCCGTAACAGGTTTATCAAAGAACCTGTGTGATCCTGGCCTGAGTTTTGGGTTTGGAATGAAATCTAAAACCTCCCGAATTTCATCTGGTTTCAGGTTTCCTATCATTTACCTAAAAAAATTGCCATATAGATCACCCACTCATTACAGACCCTTGTAATCAATACCCATTCACACTAGGGCAGCATACAGATGGGAATTTTATTAAGCTTTACATCTCTGGGTCAGAAACTTGAATTCAGTCCATGTTATTTGGGCCCTCTCCTGTTCAGATTTGAGTAAATAGGAATTTTGCCATTGACTACAATGGGTTCAGGATCAGACCCTTAGTGACCAAATGTCGTTATCATGTGATGGCTGTACCTTAGCTTATGTAAAGGACTTCTGTGGTCTCAGTCCAGTTCCTACCACCATCACAATTGGTTCTAATTGCTGGCAGTCTCATCAGAGAAGCCTAAGTGTGAATGACAAGATGTATCTACTGTCTTAACCTCTGAAGCAGTGCTTCCAGATCAAGGCTTTTGCAAATTGGAGAGGTGGGGTAAAATAAGGATGTTTTGGGGCCTGTGAAGGAAGATCTCAGCTTTCATTTTAAAACAAAGGAATTAGCCCTCTTCCTTGCTAAAATGGGATTGGACAGGGAGGACAATAAAATACAACACAAGCCACGTTTAAATTAATTTTAAAAAACCCTAAAATTACCTTTCTGTAATATAAATAAAAGAAAAGCCTGCTGTCCTTTCTCCTTTACACCAGCTCCACAGGCAGCTGGCCCTGGGAGATAGGAGCCCAGGGGTACCCCACTATTACTATAAAACCACAACCACCACCGCAGGGTCTTCTGGAAGTAGATCTCCAAAGCTCACAGCTCCCCTGCAGGGGCACCATTGTAGTCTCTTTGATCCAGATCTGCAAAAGGACTAGATGTTGCAATGCCTAACTTATAGGCACCTAGAAACAACATTGTAGTCCACAAATTTTGAGTTAGGTGCCTAGTTTCCCTATACAATGAATGGGGAGAGACAGGCACCTAGAAAGGCAATCCACAAAAGTCAGCATGCTAGATAGCTCCCCGCCTAAGCTAGCTAATGGGAGATGCCAATGAGTGTGCTCTATGCCCTCCCCTGCTCACGGAGATAGACACCTAAGTCCAGGCTGCAGGGAGGCATCTATCTCTGCTCGTGATACAAAACCGGGAACCCCTCTCTTGGAGTCAGATGGCTTTAGCACCTGAGTTGTTTTTTGTGAGAATGAGTTAGGCACCTGCTTCATTCTACACAAAACTGTGTGTGTGTGCGCGCGCGCACGCCTGAGTGCATGCAGCCACCTTATAACTTTTAGCCCAGTCTTTAAAGCACTCATCTGGAATGTGGGAGACCAAGGATCAGTTAAATTCAATTCAAGAGAGGGAGAAAAGATTTGAACAGGGGTCTCTCACCTCTCAGGAGAGCGCTCTAACCACTGATCCCTGTTCAAATTCTTTCTTCTCTCCATGCAGAGGGAGGAATTAAACTTGTATCACCCACAGCCCAGATGAGTGCTCTAGCCACTGAGCAATGGGATATTGTGGGTCTCCTTCATAGGCATAGGAACTAGGCGTGTGGGGGGTGCGGCAGCACCCCCCCAGGTTTTAGCCGGGGCTCTGCTGCCACTCCCCCTGCACCCATGTCCCAGCCGCTGGCCCCCCAAACCCTGGGTCCCAGCTGCCGGCTCCCCACCCCCGGGTCCCAGCTGCCAGCTCCGGGGGTGGGGGACGGATGGGGTAAGGTGGCTAGTTTTCAGCATCCCCACTATTCAAAGTGTTCCCGTGCCACGTATCTCCTTTGATATTTCCTGTTGAAGCTGTTCCACTGCATATAAATCAGGGGTCGGCAACGTTGGCACGCGGCTCGCCAGGGTAAGCACCCTGGCGGGCCGGGCCAGTTTTATTTACCTGCTGACGCGGCAGGTTCGGCCGATCGCGGCCCCCACTGGCCGCGGTTCGCCGTCCCGGGCCAATGGGGGCGGCGAGACGCGGAGCGGGCGAGCGATGTGCTGGCCGCGGCTTCTCGCCGCCCCCATTGGCCCGGGACAGCGAACCGCGGCCAGTGGGGGCCGCGATCGTCCGAACCTGCCGCGTCAGCAGGTAAATAAACTGGCCCGGCCCGCCAGGGTGCTTACCCTGGCGAGCCGCCTGCCAAACGTTGCCGACCCCTGATATAAATAATTAAAAGTCATTGAGCCAGAAAAAGAGGGAAAGTATAGTCCAGTGGTTAGGGCACCCAGCTGGGAGATGGGAGACCCAGGGTCAAGTTCCCCTGTTCCAATGATTCTTTAATTATTTATATACAGTTGAACAGCCTCAACAGGTGGGATTGTGGGAGCCCCACATCAGAATATCCTAGAGCTCAGTGGTTAGAGCACTCACCTGAGAGAAGGGAGACCCCCTCTTTCTTCTCCTCAGGCAGAGGGGGAATTGAATCCACATCTCCCATAGCCCAGGTGAGTGCTGTAATCATTGGGCTAAAAGTCATAGGATGAGCGCTACCACCATCTCCTGTGGTCAGATTTTGAACAGGACCAAGTCTGGAAGACGGCCTCTGAGCATGCGTGCCAGATCAGGCCCCACACATGAGATAGGCAGGTGAATGCCTAGTTCATGGATTGCTCTGGGGCTTAAGCAGGAGCTAGATGTCCAGACCCCTTGAGTGAGGCAGCAGGGTGGGCAGAAACTTAGGTTCTAGGGAACTTTTACAGTAAAAATTTAGGCATCAAGTGAGTTTAGGTGCCTACAGGGTTAGGCAGGTATTCTGTGGATCGCAGTGGAGTCTGAAATGGGGACTTAGGCACCTAAATACCAGATGTGGGTGCCTAAGTGTGGGGTTTAGGTATCTAAATACCTTTTGTCCCAGTGACATCAGGACCTGTGCTAGTTCATCTTCAACAGAACAACAGATGTCTCAGGACTCAAGTGCCCAACAGTCAGTGACTTATATCTGACTCCACACATCTTCCTTGCCCACCATGTTTCCCACCCCCAAATTCCTGCTCTTTAAACTCTCCCTGCATTCTCTCCATCTCCTTGACCTCTCTTCTTCTGCTATTTGCACATGCTCTTCTCCTCCCTCATGCCTGTCACCCCATCTCCAATCCCTCCTTCAAATAAATAAACTCATTTATAAAACCTGATTTAACAGGAGTAAGAAGAAAGTAAAGCATAGATATCTCAGTAATTTTAATATATGTATATGACACACCTGAGCAGCCATACAAATGTATTTGTTCCCTGTGTACTCCCTTACATTATTTCACCTGTTTAAAATTCTTTACATTTAGGTTGGGGCAGAGAACAGGTCTTTCTTATTTCTTTAGAAGGCACTTGATATGTTAGGTGCTGGAATAAAAAACCAAAACAATTACAATGTGGAATGGGAACAGATTCCTCCCTGTCATCCATCTGCCTAGCTCTCAGCCCAGCTATTTATATTGGATTCTTTCATGAGAATTTGGTTGAAAAGAGGTTAAAGGGATGTTGGGAAAATACTCTGGATCCTACAGTATGTGCATTTGATTCCAATCCTGCAGGTAACGCTTCCAATTGATACTAATCTGATTTTAGAGATGAATTTACAAATCTCATTGTTTACAATAGGATTTACACAGGTGTATCTATAGGCATAATTAGGCCCATAGAGGTTAAATTTACAATTCAGTCTATTATACATTATTTTTGCTCCATTTTTTGCAATGATGTTCAAAGAAATACATATTTTTGAGTGAGAATATTTATAACAAATTAAATAATCCTAAAGTTTTGTATGTGCTATATCAACTAATTTAATAAAAAGGAGGTAATTAATAAGTGACAAGACAGAATGAAAAGTTCTTTGTGGCACAGGATAAACCACCCAAGTAGTTAAATCAATGCCTTTCTGTTTAATTTTGCTATTTGTTTTTCTATCGGAGCTGCCAATGCTCTAACATATTAGAGAAGAAGTAGGAAAGTCTTTTTGATTGATAACAATCACAGATTTTAGTGTCAGATCAGTAGACTATTTTTAAATAAGAATTTTGTATGTTCCTGTCACACTCTTAGTTGAATAATGATTCCACAAAAAATTATTTAAATGTTCCTTTTTTAACTGCTTTGACAAGAACACCATAACAATTCACATCACCTTTGACCTGCAGGGCGTACATCATCTTGTCAACATATAAACAAACACATGATAGGTTGTATTTTAATAGATTCTATAAATATCACAATCCACTTTATCAAAAGGTTCACCGAAGTGACAGCTGTAGGGTTGCTGGATAATAGCTGTAATGTTCATTCACAGTGTTGTTGCAATGGGATTGTTGCTTTGAAATGTAACAAGCTACTGTTGCTCTAAATTTCTTATTCCCTTGGAATTCTAACTCAATTTCAAGTGTAAAAGATCACTGGCTGCAGACCGTATATACCACATAATCATGAGGATGACTTCCAGGTGGAAACCACATGGCTGACTTTTATAATAAATCCATCTTCCCCAACCCATCATTATCAACCAATCCCTGTAATGGAATCTCTATCAGAAGAGAGGGCTGGAAGAGATATTCAAGCACAGAAATATTCACTGGGAAGCTGAACAGAACTTAATTGCAATATGGCTTAAACAGTCTCTCAGAGTAACATTTCCTGCTGTTTCCCTCTCTTTGACTATTCCGTAGTTTACCTAATAAAGAGGGAAATTCTCACAGTCATGTGGAAAGGCCCATTCAGCTGATATCTCCTTGGATTATCTGTGGAGACTGAATCCAGAACTCCAGAGCACAGGCCTCTACCACTTGAACTAAAGAAGTAATCCATTAGCTGGTAGCAGCAGTAGGTTAATATCCTCTGTTTGGACCAGCCTCTAGAGGGAGACACACTTAGCCAGCATATAATTGTTGCAGCACTGCATTCATTTACACATAGATCTGTTAAGGCTATTAAAATGCTGGGGAAAGAAGTAGGAAAAGACAATTGGAAAAAAAATCACACAACCAATTGGAAGATCCCTATTTAAAATACAAAGCTTCCTAAATATTGGGAGCAAATTCAAACTGATATGATGAGAAATCCTAAAACTAAAACTGCAAGCTACATACTTTCAAAGGGATATACTAAAAGAACTGTTTGAAAATTTTCAAACAAAATGATCAAAAACAAGTTTTTGGTAAATGAAAGAATGTTGATAATTATTTCAGCAATGATTTCAATGAAAAATTTGTTTAAAAAAATCACAATGAAATCTTTTTAGAAAAATGAAAAATGGGTCCACTTTGAACCTAGTGCAATAGAAAGAACCTAGAAATTTCATATTTTTCATGATTTCTTAACATTTTTTTCAACCAGGTCTATAAATAAATACTTTAAACTATTCATCCTTAGAATGCAAAGTACTTTATAAAGGTAGGTATCATTATCCCCATTTTACAGATGGGGAAACTGCGATACGGCTCACATAATCAGTGGCAAAGCCAGGAACACAACTCTCGTCTCTGGACAGCCTGTCTGGTGCCCTATCCCCCCGGACCTCAAATGAGGAACTTTTAATAAATCGATAGGTCATATTATTAAATTCAAAGAATGTTAAAACATTGCTATTTTTGTTTTGCTGGAATTGGGAGGAATACTGTATTCTTTTTAGGGAATGAGCCCAGCAAATTATCCACTGACCACAATATTGAATAATGTGGTTTAACAAATGTTAAGAGTCAGCTCAACAAATCTGAGACCACACAATAAAATAATCTATTGGCCTGGTTCTGATCTCACACACATGGTACACATCACCACATAGCTTGAGAAATAAAGTACAATGATCCCCTACGTAGCAGCTGGTTTTTCCAGATATGTGGTGATACCAAGCTTGTGTTCTAGATCAGGAATAGACTCTGCCAACCTGATCCTGCTAGCTGCTAAGCATCTCATGTGAGCTGCTTTCACTCCCACTGATGTCAAAGGGAGTAACTGAGAGGGCTCAGAACCATGCAAAGACACTGAGGTGAAGCATCTTGCAGGATCAGGACCTATCTTTGTACTATTTATATCTTTCGTATACACTGGATCTGATCCAATTGATCACAGCTTGGCACCACAATTGATTTTTTTAACAATAGTGTTGTTACTAGGACTTTTGAAATCAATAATTTGAAACTGTATCCAATTTTCAACAGTTTAATTTGTCATGTGGGTTTAGCAAATTGTAATAGTGACGTGGTTAAAATACTGGCTACTGTGTGCGTAGGACTGCCCTTTTCTAGATAGACTATAAAGTCTGCTCAAGTGTTTGCAATTATGTCATTTGCTTGTGATTGGCCTGGCACAGGCTATAAGCTCTGACACAATTACAGTTGATGGTGATGCTCAAGTGACTGTGGCCTGTTTTCCACTTTTATCTGCTGATACTACTTGGAGACACATTTTAGTCTTTGCAAAACCCAGTAATGCATTACTAAAATGGTCATAAAAACTTTCTCTAGCAGTCTTAGTATATTGATATGTTTTCAAGTTTCCCCCCACCCCACTGGGGTACTAGCACTCAGTGGTGCCACCCCTTTCTCCCCCCCACCATGTGGGCTTGGGGAAAAAACTGCAGAGAGGAGCCAGTCAGAGGCTCTAGCTAGCTAGTAGGGCAGAAGCAGCCAAAGCAGGGACTGCTGCACTAGTGGGAGAAGGGGAAATGCAGCCCAGCTGGGGCCAGCTCTCCCCCCTGGACTCCCTAGACCAGGGGTCGGCAACCTCTGGCACGTGACTCACCAGAGAAAGCACCCTGGTGGGCCGGGCCAGTTTGTTTACCTGCCGCGTCGGCAGGTTCGGCCGATCGCGCCATCCCAGGCCAATGGGGGCAGCGGGAAGCCGCGGCCAGCACATCCCTTGCCCACGCCGCTTCCCGCAGCCCCCATTGGCCCCGAGCGGCAAACCGCGGCCAGTGGGAACCGCGATCGGCCGAACCTGCGGACGCGGCAGGTAAACAAACTGGCTAGGGCTAGAGCTACTAATGGGTGTCACGAAGAGCAAGGTGTAGACTGTACAGTTTATAAATAAAGTATGTCCCCTTTCAAGTAAAAACAAGTCCCAGGGTGAGTACCCTCATACCCTGGTTTCGGGGTCACACAAAGCATTATTAATGGAAGACAACTAAAAAAATAATTAAACAGCATGGTGATCTGTGATTTCTCCAGCTAGGCTGGTTCTAATAATAAATTATCATGGCATGGAACTGTCCCGACTTAACTGCTACTCCTCTAAAACAGATAATTTGAAAGCTAAATGCAGCAGAGGAAGGCGCAGTTTTCCTGCAGCACATATGGCTATGGCTAGATGCACTGTGGAAACAATGTGCTGTACCTTAGAAAGTGAAAGAAAGCCTCATGTTGCTCTTTGGCAACTACACTTGTCATTTCAAAACTGGGATTCATAGACCCCTGTGAGAGACATGGCCAACTATTCCTAGCCATAAAGACAGCTGATTTAACACAGGGGCCCTGGAACTGGGATGAGTAAGCTGAAAAAAGCAGGGGGTGGATCTATGAGATTCAAGAGGGATGAAGTGAGAAGAAGGAAGAAACATTAGCTCTGAATAAAGGACCACACTGAGACCAATAAGTCCTTAAACTACTAATACTACATGATAAATAATTGCTGTATCCTAAAAAGGATACAATGTAATTATGGTTTGGTTTAACAAAGGCGATTCTGGAAAATTGTTGCTCTGCCTGTGGTCTTGGGAAATAAGGAAATCTGCACACAGTAGGCTAAAATTTTCAAGGCACCATTGCCCAGTAGTTACCCCAGAAGCCGCCTGATGAGCTGAGGGTAATATGTGGCATGAAGTCTAACACTTTATGAAATAAACAAGAAAAGAAAAGAAAAGAAAAGAAAAGAAAAGAAAAGAATGTAGTCTTTGCAGCAAAGCTTGCTGCTTAGTCTGTAGCTGCTTAGCCTATGAGCTACCCTTTGTTGTGATTGGCAGACCCCAAGGTCAAACAGCTACTCTGCCAGAAGTACTGTCAGGCCCACCCAGACCTGGGCACGTGGCTTACACCAAGCCATGCTCCACCTCTGTACAGGGTTAGAGCTACCATTGAGCCAGAGCCCAGGCAGTCTGCGCTGATTAATTTCTCAGTCCCAGCTACACGCTGAATCCTACAATTCTGGGAGTTACATACTCTTTCTTAGTTGTTGTCTGCCCAAACAGCTGAACAAATTCACCCCCCTGCAAAGACTACGTCCGCCCCCCCAAGTTGTTCCAGTATGTCATGTCATGTGTGGAAACCTGAGCGTGATTCTGGCTTGAACCAAACAAATAGGAGAATGCACTGTCTAGTCAGCCAAAAGCAACAACATACATTAAGCAATTAAGCACCAATATAATATCCTGAGGACAAGGACAGACCACTTGCCCTAGCCCTTCTCCAGCACGTAGTTATAGGGGTAGGAAAACCTTGTTGCAGCAGGTGGAGAGCCTGAATGGCCCTTTGCTCCTCCTCCAGGTTAGCCTAGAAAAGGGAGAGGGGGAAGGCAGGGCAACTCCATCCTGGCTAATAGGAGGAATCCTTGGAGCAAGAGGTGCAATTGAGGGCACAGGCTGACACAATTCCAAGCCATGATTGGTCAGAAAGGACAAGGCACCCATGGCATCCATTCAGAGAAACCTTTGGCAAATCCAGCCCAGCCAGGCCCCACTGTGTGTATCTGTGAGGCAGGTAGGGTGTCTGTGGATGGGCCAAAGCTTTAAAAGCCTGCTGAATTTTTAAATCGCTGTTTATTGATGTGTATGTTTCTAACCAGTACATTTCTAATGCCTGTGCCCCTTGAGAGGGAGGACTTACAGTATCCCTTTCTGAATATGGCTGCAATGTAGTGGTTCCCAACCACTTGTACATACAGTATAGGATAGACAGGGTTACTTCAAGCATTATCCAATAATAAGTGCCTGACAACCCCTTACATCTCAGCCCTGCAACAACCTCACTTTCCTGAACACCTTGGTGATAAAGCTGAGGCCCAGGCTCAATGCTGAGTACTACTGTTTACCTCCCACTCAATTACGTTTGCACTAAAACTGCAGTGGAAACTGAGCAGCCTCCACCTCCTGTTCAATGCATTTTGACATGCCCAGAGATCTGGAACATACCGAGCCCTCATGTGTTAGACCACAAACCAGGGAATGGGAGGCAGCAGTGAAAATACATTGGGACCCAACACAGAGACTAGACCTCAACTTCATCATTAAAGGTCTCATCCTGCAAGGTGCTGAGCACCCCCTTTGTGGTACTTAGTAATTTGTGGTATTGGGATTTAAAGAAAGGTAGAGAGGAGTAGTTCGCTGTCTGAAGGGATGAGGATGCTGCTGGCAGGCATGTCTGAGGTCTTAGTCCAGCATACTAGTATAGCTGCCCAAAAAGCTTACTGCAGCACTAAGTAATAAATAATGGAATTTTTTAAACATGTTTCCACATAACTATTGAATTGTGTATGCATATTCACTCAAAAGTCAACATTCTTTGTCAACTCAAAAGTCAGTACTGCCTGCTACCATTACCTGCCTTGGCAAATGTTTTGAGAAACTGCTTCAATGTCACCTGCTAATTCTGAACTTGGCTTGCAACAGATGTGGTCAAGATATAAAACAACTATCCCTGTTATGAAAACATTTCAACACTATCAAAACCACGTTTAGAGCATTAGCTCTCATTCACCATACTTTAGAATATAAAGCAGATAATAATAAGTACATGAGTCATTCATACAGAGGTGACATAATTCAAATTAAATTAACTGCAAATACTAAGTACTTTGAAAAAAAATTAAGGCCTTATGTTTTGTGCTATCAATACATTTGTTAAAGATTTCACCACAGTGTGGAGGGAGTTAGACCTAAGCTCAAATATGGATAAATAGAAGGTTTCCCCAGAATTACAACATTCACTAGAGCCAGCTATGTCCAGAATTCTATGGGTCTTATTATCTACCTTCCTTCAGTGCAGCATCACTTTCAGAGGTATGATATTGCATCACAGAATTACAGATGGTCTCCTAATTTGTATTTTTCTGAAAATATATAGAAGGATGGGGTGGGAAGGAGTAGTACCACTGAACAGGTTTTCACAGATTCAATAGCTCAGTTGTAGTAACTTCTCTGCCTTAACCAGTGTCAGATCATAGGAACACAAACATTCCCTATCACACAATGAACTGTGCTCAGTCTGCCATTGATAATCCAATTTTTCTCACCTGTGGCTTCATTCGTCACAGGCTGTCTCTGAAAACCAGAATAATCTATGAGGATAATACAGAAGGAGAAGACATGTAGATGCCACAGTGTCAATACTCGTGGACAACAGATGGTTAAAAATGTTCCACACCGCTCTATTATGAGCATAAGGTATTAATCTCACCTAGAGATTATGATCTCACTATAAGAAAAGTTTTAATTTGAATCAATCCCTTATTTACAATACCATCCCAAAAGTCAGAATCAGTGTGCCAACTGGTGTGATTTGAGTAATAAACCACCCAGGATATCCTATGTTTACTACAGAAGCTATACATTCAATAATCCAAATTCACCACTGGTGTAAACAGCCATAGCTCCTTTGGCTTCAATGGAGCTGCAACACTGAGGTCAACAGTAAATTTGGTCCATTATCCTCATGGACACTGAATTCACCTAAAACAAGTCTAGAGGATTCCAATTTCACCCCCAACTCAGAACTAATAAAGGAAGTGTGATAAGTAGCAGGTGACCAGAATTCCTAAATCCTGAAACTCATGTGTAACATATACTGGATATTTCCTAACCTGGCATCAGAGAATTGAACAAGCATAGTCACCTTGTTTACCTTACTCTTTCTGTCCTTATGCTGACCATGACAAGATGAACCAATACAAGGCCAGTAGAGTCATGATGTGATGCAAACAAGACTGGGTATCTCCCAGTGAGGGAATGACTATCAGCAACCAATCATGCAAGCAAGAAATGTGCCTGAGCCCCAATCATTTATTCCTAAATAATCAAATATGCCACATATCATATGCAGATATCAAATATCTGCCACATATCCCTTTCTCCCATGGGAGTAATAAAAGGACAGAGTCATGTGGACATAATTGAAGCCAATCTAAAAACAACAGAAACCTCAGGCATATATATAAAAGACATTTTTTTTAAATAGCAAACTAAAGACTCCACTTTTAAGATTGCCAGACATAATGGTGCCATAAGAAGGAATATCTGCTACCAAACCATATTGCTCTAAAACTCTTTGTGGCAATACCAACAAACATTAATACCCTCACCTCCACAAATGATCCCCTGACATAATTGCAGGCAGAAAATAAAAAATAGCATATATATATATATATATATGTGTGTGTGTGTGATTTTTTATTTATATATATAATTATTATATATATAAAATCAAATTAAAAATCATTCAAGGATTTTGACTTAATCAGTACATTAGATTGGCTGAATATATTTAACCGTATATTTATTTATTTTACATAAAATACATTTCAATACTGTTATTAGTTTGTTTTAAGATTATACTAAAAGAGAGAAAAGATTCTTAATTTGAATAAGCATTATTTTATTTCCCAATTTCATTGCTTCATAATAAATACACAGTATAATAAATAGTGGTCTCAAATTTCTTCTGTTGATATAATAAAGTCTCGATGACAATTAATGCCTGATAGACTGACTCAGCTCTGCTTTACAGTTGCATAATTGAAACCAAAACTGTTGAGATACTCATATATATATATACACACATATACGCAAGCGCACACATATTTGATAGATAGATAGATAGATAGATATGCTCTACATTAGTTACACCTAGCTGAATTACAGTTAAATTATTGCCTGGTATGTGACCATTTTGCCAAATCTGTGTAATAAATATGCAATGTAATACACACCAGAAACAAATGTGTTCTAGATTTTTACAAAACACTAAAAAGAGGAAAATGTATTTTTGATGCAGATGTTTATCTAATTAAACACAGTGTATTATTATGCAGTCACTGAAAATACAGTCTTTTTTCCAAACTAAAATGTTGGCCTTAGGTCAAGCTATAGCGTATCCATAATCAGGGTGCTTTTAAGGTAATTTTGTCCTAATCTTATCAAACCAGTGCCGGGTGTACACTGAGATACAACCTAGAGGTTCTGTAGTGCTTCTCAGAGAAAATGCCGGCTTCTTATCTTGGAAAAGTGCTGATTTTAAAACAGTGAGTAACACTGCGGTACGGTATTCACTCTGTCCTGAAAACCTGACTGAGACACCAATGAGAGTTTTGCCTAAGCAAGAACTGACTAAGGACTGCAGGATTTGACCCTATATGACCACAATCAGCATGTGGCCTGACACAAACTAGTTTGTTGCCAACTATGTTTGCCTGAACATAATCTACATTTTTCAAAAATAATGTGAAATAACGTCTGTTAAGGTGACAGTGTCCAGATATTTTTATCAGGCATATTTCTGATTTTTCACACATATAGAGAACATTAACCATTAACCACAAAAAAACATAAACAGTGGATTTATTATATTTGTTCTGGTATAGGAAAACTTACTTCAAGGGTGTATTCTCATTGTGACATAATGTCTTTATTATGTCTTCTAGAAATAATTGACCCAAATCAAGTAACTAAACAGTATATCTATTGGTTAATTAGAACTTTAAAAAGCAACAAATAAAACACATTATTGACTTTTATATCTTCAATCAAATAAATATTTACAGCTGCAATTTGCAAAAATTATTTACCTTTCAATAATGGATCACAGAGAATATGCACTCTAGACTCCAATGAATGTCTAGATCAGCAGCAAACAAATTACGGGTGAAAGGGGAAAAAAAGCTTTCCTGCTATCATTGCAGCCTATAAATAGCATGCCATCTTATGTGGGTCTCCTTTAAAGATGTGTGGTCTTTTAGGTTAGTAGACTTATTTCAATGCATAATTGACCTTGAGATGGAAAACAACCTCATAGTAGAGAGGCGTCCTATTTTAGTGAACAATGACTATAGATATTAGAGGACATGCCTGTTGTCAATGCTCACTGCTGCAACCTGCCTATACCACACTGGGACAATCAATTTTGTAAATGATTGCAATAATCAAGGAAATTGCCTAATTTATAAATCCTTGCATACAGCATTTTAATGGATTCTTACATTTTAATGCTGATGCCTTCAGAGCTAAATGAATTGTTGTCCAAACTGTCATTACACAAAATGATAAAAACATTCAGTCTTGTAGGTAACTACATCTCATGGATAGTCAGACCATCAGGACACAATCACTCATTAATGACTTCTATGATAGTTTTGCGTTACAGAAAAACAGGAACAATGAAAAAGCCACAGTTTCCTTGTGAATGAGCCTTTGCGGAAAGTTTTGGAATTTGCATGAATCACTTAAAGTTGAAAATGTTTAATCTTTAATGAATCCGTATCATTAAAATGTCCCTAGTTTTTCCTGCACTGACATTTGGCTTTTCTTCTTCTTTTTTCCATACAGTAACATGCTACCTCATTTCTGTAACTAAGGACCAGCTCCAATGCACAAACTTTCTGATCATGAATCATATAAGCACAAGCAATGTTAATACTAAAACTGCACAAATGCAAAGCCCAGTGCCATGTGCTATTATTAACACGTAATTCTACGAAATCCACCAGAAACTTGCTCTGCATACTTAACTTGGTTCCACAAATGTACTTAGACGTAGATGGCTATTTTCAGTTAAACCTTGAGCAATTGATTTCAGCCAATAGTGTGCTGTCAGTACTTTACTTACTGCTCAATCTCACTAACCTGACATTTATGGTGTACTGATTGGCCTCTGTCAGTGGTGGAGGTTGTAAATTCACTTTGAAAAGCTTTGTGTTAACAGCCTTCAACCAGGCTCTGAGAAGAGTACGAGCCGGCAGGCTGACAATTGCTCGACCTCCTGCCCTTATTACAGTGAGTAAATCAGGCTTTGAGCCATTAGGCTGGAGCCTGAGGCCTACACAAAAAGGATTGACATGACTAAAGGTCAACCTCTGTCACACATGTGTAACAATTTGGATAATGGAATTCTGTAACTTATCTGAAAAAGGTGGCAAATGCTTAGATGGAAAGTGTATGCTAGACTGGATTTTCCAGCTTTTATGTTAAGTAGTTATTCAAGAGTCTGTATTTTTTGTCAATACTCATCTGATGTCATGAAATCTGAGAGGATAAAAGGTGTAAAGAAGTGATCAAGATAATTCTGTGAAATACTGAACATCTTTTCCATACTGAAAAATGTGTTCTGCATTTAGGCATAATGGATTTTTTAATGGTATCTATCACCAATATATTATTGGTATCAGGTATGCAATATATTTAGGGTATCCATACACATCATTAAAGTGCTACCTTTATTCACATTTAATCAGAAGTGAATAGAAATAATTCACAGTTAATGGTACCATAAATTAGGAGTAATTTTATGCCTTAAAAACTAGATTTTCTCCAAAAATGGAGGACATGTGCATAACTGATATGTGCATGACTGCTACTTAAGGGTTTTGCAAAGCTCACATTCTCTTCAGTGGGAGTGGGATTGGGCGCTATGGCAAGTTAAATTACTTTTTTGCAATATGTGTTTTTAGATTTGTGTGCCTAGAGATATAATAAGTACAGTATAACAATCAAATAAATACATTGAAGACAGAGGTATGAATGACTCATAACAAACAGATAAGATGATCCTAATGAGAAACACCCAATGGGCTAAATTTAATTGTCTGATTAAAGGAAACTATGTTAAACTTAAGCTAAGATAAGCTTTTATATTTGAAATCAAAGAAATTTCAGATATAGTTTTGATTTAAACTCTTCAATAAGGAATCTATAAATTACTAAAGATACTGGAAGAAATGTGATAGTAAATAATCATGAAAAACTGACTGGAGCAAGCTGCTTTATAGCAGCTTAGTGCAATTATCTCCTAAAGTGCATAAATTAAATATGCTGTGACCCTGAATGTGATCTTACTGAACTTCTAGCTAGCTGAGTTACTGAACACAATACTAGCAATATTTCCAATACACAGAAGATGGTTTTAATATATATATGATAAAAACAGAGTTTACCCTAAAAAGAAGACATCTTATAATCATATGAGGCAAAACAAAAACAGCAGCACCAGCTGTTACTCTGCATAATTTAAGACATCATAGTAACATTACTAAGGTTTATTTTGAGGGCAAAATTATTTGAATTTCATGAACATGACATATTTGAAACAGAGCTGACAAGCCCTCTAGAATATCAGATGATGGATTGCTGAGAAACATAATTTTCACTTTAATAGAACTATGGCATAATTCTATCCCCTAGTGCTTTTTCTGTATCAGGCAAATTTAGGCCAAAACTATAGCTTTGAGAATATAAATGCATATGTATCACTATAACTGGAATGAGTTCTTAATTTAAAGGTAATGGTTCTTTCTATAGATGAATACATACAAATGTGTACAGTATGGGGTCTCGCTAATATATGTCTCATTATACTTCCTTATCTTGCTCTCCCTGAAGTCCATGGCAAAATTCTCATTGACTTCAATGGGAGCACAACACACAGACATATGGTACCACATTGAAAGGACAGGAGGATTTGTCCTTGTACTAGTGCCAATTAATTCTGTCCATCTTGAGGGCAAAACAGAACTACTGTGTTAGCATTTTGCAATTATTAATAAATCTCATTTTATGTGTGTATTTTTATTCACCTCTCTAAATAAAACTAACAGATATAAAAGGTAAGATCTACACATAAAAGCAAAATTTTAAACTACATCTAAAATTATGACATAAAATCAAACCACAATGAAGTATAACAATGTAGTTGATATACCCGTGAATATCTCAAGAACGATTTAACTGATTTCCAGCATATAACACTGATGAAGGCAAAATGTTACCAGTATAAAGAGGAAAAGGCAACTATGAGATTCAGTCCTTCAATATAGCTATCGCTGCAATTGCAGTAAAACTTTGCTTCATCTAAGTGATCAAAATGGTTCTTCTATTAAGTATTTTTTGAGGAAGAGATCCATTTATCGTTCAGTTATTTCTAGGATTTATGGAGTCTGAAAAACTTTAACTACTAAAACTTCTGTATTTTATTCCAATAGAATTTTAAGTGTATCCCGTATGCATTCCTTAAGTCTAGTCTTATTAAATTCTGATGTTAAACAGAAAGGGGAAACCATGTGCAACTAGATTAATTTATCTCTAGGGAATAAGGACACATTAATAATTGAGATAATGTTTTCATATATGTTAGAATCAAGTGTGCCTTTTCACTTCTTTATTAGAAAACACATTAAGGGAAAATTATCTCATTCTCATCAATAAGACCTAATTGCTGAGAAAGTCTGTTTTCTTTTCAATAACATTAAAAGAGGATTGTTCCCATTACTTCAAAATGAAAAAAACCATCAGAAAAGTTATCAAGTACTGTTGGAATAAATGCCTGTATTACCAAAGAGAATGTTTACTTAATACACTCAGTACTGTTTCCCTTTTAAACAAATCAGAGTTTATTGTATCTAGATTGAAGTGGGCCAAAGGGCGGGGGGTGGGGAAGGAGGGGGAAATGTGGAGAGGGAAGAGAAACAACCACAACCAAAATGACTAATATTTTTGGCTTTCTGAAGATCTGATCTTACCGTAGGCTATAAAAAATTATCTTGACTAATTGCTAAAGAACTCTATAATTTCCCATGAACACCCATAGGTGTCAAGACATGTTGTGAGGTAATGGAATGGTATTTAATTTACTCTGAATTGCTGTACATTGAGCTATATGGATTACATATAAAGCAAACACTGACTGCATTGTGAGAGCACTCATGCAGACAGACCAAAAAATATTTCCATGGTTTTGAACCATATATCAAATGCAATGATTCTGATGTTTGCCACAGCAAAGGAAATAAAAAAGCACCAAATCTGTATCTATGCTTAATAGTTTTTGGAATAGCTCTTCAGTTTATTTAGCACACACTGAAAACAATAAAGAGCTGTAAATTGAAACAAAAATCCATCAACTTAACTTTGCATGCCAGGAGAAAAAAATATTAGAAATCTATTTAGAGTACTGAAAAAAAAAAAAAGATATTTACCTCACTAAGATCCATCAGGACTTTAATATTGAATACTCATCTGTAGTCACTTTTACATTTGAATCTGATTTTAAAACGGAGATGGAAGGGAATTAACTACAGCCATGTTTTTATAAAAGGACAATGATGATCCTTTAATTTTTATTATCTGATTTTATCTACATTTTATTATATGAGATATACTAAAAGTATATAGATTATTCAAACACATTATATTTATTCACAGAAATCACTTTGTAAAACTGCAATCTCCTCCTGGTCTCCTTCCTTTGCTATATTTGTTCTTTAGTAAACATCAGTATTTAGAAAATAAAAACTACCATTTTGAGGGTCAAAATAAATGAAGAATGGCCAAAATTTGGAGGTTTTGTGATCCTTGCATTTTCTTTTTGCGTTTGCAGAAATAGTCTGAGTTCATAAGTCTCCCCGCCCCAACGTATTTTTCTTTCCAAGATTGTTCAAATCAAAACACACACAATGCACGCACACACACACACATCATTTTTCTGCCATAAAGGAAGCCTGCACAATGTGCTTGGGATAGAAGAACAAACCAGCACAAAGCTCAGGTGACACTCGTAACTAGACAGTATTTGGGATTTACATCGGTACAGAATTTATTTTTTCATTAACACTTTTTTCTGTTCTGCTCTCTGCTCTCCCCTCCCTACACCTCCCATTGCTCTCTGGTTTTCACTAAATATTTTTCCATTTCCTCTCTGTTTCCCTCCCCACACTGTCTCTTGCCAGTGTCTCTATCAGAGGACACAATAACACGCACATTTCAGTTGACCTTTCAAAACCACAATATTTAAGTGAACTTGAAATTAGGCTAAAAAATGGTCACCTTGAAAAAAGTTGGCAATATTTAAAACTTAACTTACATAAAAAGTGACCGGAGTCTAACTAAAGAATCAAAATATTGGGAAAAAATTAATTATGTAAATATATAGGGCTGAAATCTCAACTTGTGTAAAATATCTTAATTCTAGTGACTTCACTTGAACTGATGATTAACAGAAGTTGAAAATCTGACCCCTAAATTTTATTATTTCATATTCTTCAGTTTAAGACAATATAAACCACCAATACTATGTCAGAAATAGTATCAAGTCCTGTTGCAACATTACAGTGTATGCTCTATAAATGAGTATGAATAATGTGCCTAAATGTGCTCCCATAAAAGTCAATAAGAGTTTTGCAATTTACTTCAACTGGAACAAGATTTGGCCCAATATGCAAAATAGGTGAAATTCTGACCCCACTAAAGTCATTGGCAAAACTCCCATTGACTTCAATAGGGCCAGAACTTCACCCAATGCATTTTGAAACTTGCTGGGGCTGATCTTTCAGCCTTTATGTGAAACTCTCAGTGGCCTCAATGGCAAGTTATGTAAGAACTGTAGAAAAAGGCCTTGGGTATATAATTATTTATTTGTATTGTGGTAGTGTTCAGGAACCCAAGTCAACTATGATAGTGCTAGTTGCTGTACAAACACATAACAAAATGACGGTCCCGACTCAAAGAGCTTACAGGTCTGCTGTGAATGAATGTTTGAATCCATAATACCAAACATCTAGTAAAAATCCTATGACAGTTGAAAATACACTTGGAGACTAATGCAGCGCTCACTGAAGTCAATGGAAAGACTCACATTCTCTTCAGTGGACTTTAGATCAGGTCCCTAACTAGCAAACACTTCTCTAACTTCACTATCTCAGCAAGTTAACAATGATGATTTTGTTTGTTTAGGTGCAGGGTTGGAGCCACTGATTTCGCAAATACTTCCTCCTCTTCTGGACGAATGACACAATCGTACCAACTCTCCTCAGATGTCACTCCCCTTGATTTCAGTGGGAATTCTTTCCACAGAGGACTTACAGAATCAGGCCTGACATTTTCCAGCACAAAACAAAACTGTTTTTAAAATTCAAGGGATAAAAATACCCCATGAATTAAGGAGAAATGAATGGCAAAAGGATAGGGAGGTCAGAATGCCATTCCTCTTTTTATAATAAACACTTAATTCAATAAATACTGGGACATGATGAGGGAGGGAAGAGGATACTTTTGTTAGCTGTTTATTGTTAAAGCTCTGTCTAAAATCAGCACACTTTGTTTTCTTTTTTTTTAAACTAACTTACCAAAATGCAAAACTGCTCGACACAATCATTTATCATCTGTGTAAAAATTATAGCTTCCTGGCCAGCATAATACAGATGCTAACTTTCAACTTGAAGATCATTTGTATAGCTGAATGTTAAACTTCTGAAAATAGGCATTCCTCAAATGGTGCTGCGCCGGCAAACCCTGAGTTATAGCAGAATAGTGACTGGGGAAGCGCCTGTAAGACCAAGTGCAATATAGATTTTATGATTTCTTAAACCAACCTGGAATCTACAGCCAACATTCATCCGAACTACACCAAGCTTCCAAATCCTAAAATGCCTTTACACGGATTGTCAGTGTCTACTGCCAAATAGCATTGCATTCCTCCTTTCAAGAGGATAGCTACTAAGAAGGAATTGCCAAACAAAAAACTAAACCTGGATTCTGAGCAAGGATGCTGCCTACAGTACCACAGGAAAGATGGTCAGAACTAAGCACACTAGTGCAAATGTGGCCCAGAGTTCTAAGTGTTGGTGATTACCCTCATCTTTAACATGGGAGTGTAAAAAACAGGAACTGAGTCCCATCACATTTCCAGGCCACAAAGATGACTGGTCTGAGCATGCAATGTGCCATCTCAAACTGAGTGCCCTCCACTCAAATCAAGATGGAGCAACACATATTGGCACCAGTCATCTCCCTGGGCTGCAGCCACTTGGATAAAGATGAAAGAAGCACTGTATGTTGGGACTATGGCCGCCTCAGGCCATATCTCCATATTAAAGATAAGAGAACGTGCAGCAATCTGCCTCTTTTTTATGCAAACTAGGTGTAGTTCTAAGGTTCCCATTAGTTTGCCAATGGTACCCTCAGTTGGAGAAAGTGTGGGCAAGTCTTTCAGGTATATATTACTGATTACTCATTTAAATCCATTGTGGAGGCTTTGGGGTCAGATCAATGTAGCCATTATGTACAAAGGAACTAAACTGTATGTCCTACATACAATGACATGCTGAGAAAATCAAACTTCTATAAGGAACAGAAAGATGACTTACTTCCCAGAGGTGCTGAGTGTTCCTGATGGCTCCCGTTTGAACCTTCTCCGGCAGAAGGACAACTCCCTGGAAAGGCCCAATCCAGGTGCCCTGCTGGATCCTCTGAGCAGCGCAGATGCCATAGGCCAGACCAGGCACAGTGCTGGTACACAGACACACTTCCCGGGGAAGGTCCCTGAGCCATTCAGGGATCTCAGGTGGAGGTGCTGCGGCTGCAGCACTACTAGTGCCCACTAGGCGGCGCAGAGAGTGAAGTGGCCCATGCATGGGGCACTCTCCGTTGCGGTTATCAGCACACATGTCACATCCTGTGAGGCAAACAGGAAAAAGAGTAATTAACTTGGTGTTATCAGGTTACTACCATCCTCTCCACCACAGACAAGGACACATACATTCCTCCACCTTTTTATCCATTTAAAGACATCTAAACACACACACACTGTTGCTTACTCCCTTCTCCTAACCTCACCAAAGCCCTTAAAAGAGAAATGCGAGAGCCTCAGCAGAAGCTCTGCAGACATTCTGCAAGCACAATGTGTTCATTGACCTGCCAAGCCTCACTCACTGGGACAGAGTTTCTAAGATTAGGTTTTTTGATTAATACAAAGGTTGTTTTAAACATCTGCCTCTTGTGATGAAGGATTTAGTAATATGCTTCAATGAGACATTTTATATCTCATTGATGATTTTTGAAGCCCCCCCATTCATCTTGCCACAGCTCAGTTCAGGGGTGTTATTGGAATGGAATTTAATTTGATCCTTATTTCTTATAAAATATTAGCTCTAATTCCACATTACCATGTGTATGCATGTATGCTTATTTAATACAAAGAAATAAAGGAAAACTCTCAATGGTAAATTATATTAATGAAATCTTGTTCATTTGCTTTCTTACAGTTCAATCTGACCTTTCCTGGATACCACAAAACAACTTTAAGAACATTGTTTTATTGTACAATAATACATGTTTAATGTCTACTATAGCAGATGAGGATGAGGATAATAAGACCATGTTTGGTGATGCAACCGGTTCCTAATAAAAAGACCACTGTGTTAAAATACTGATTACACTAACTACCCCTATTAATGATGGCTCTATATTTTGGGAAGATCTGTCTGGGATTTTCTTTTATAAGCAAAGAAAGTTTTGGAAAAGTGTTTCCATTACACATTTCTACATATGCCACGAATGCTCGACTTCCAGGAAAATGTTTCATGCTCAGAAAATCCATTTCTCTGGAGATATATTGAGTTAATGTAATAATAAATCTATTGAACTATGTTACTGTCCTCGGCACATTTTATATCTTGTAGCACAATTAAAGTTTTTATATGAATCTATTCCAGAAATACAAACAAAAAGCAATAATTATACTACAGTATTCACATAGCAATTCATGGCTCTTCCCCTAATAATTTTACATTAGCCACATGCATTCTTATAAATATAATGCAAACTATTCACCAGAGGGCCTGAGGTTTAGTGGTCTAACCCACAGATTTGGAATAACTAGACTCCCTGGAACCACAGGTTCAAATCCCAGCAGGACTGACTCAATCCTTCTTCCTTCCAAGGTAGATGAATTGAGTAGTTCCATGCCATTTATTATGTTGGAGTCTTTCAGATGAGACCTTAAAAAAACCCTTCTGTCTACTCTGCATGGACATTAAGGGCTACATTTTCAAAATACAGTCTCTATTTGTGCAGTCACAAATTCTTGCACATACTTCTAATTGCCCATATTTCTGAGCATTATCATCTACTGTCCACATGTAAGTCCTAACACATGCAAATGATAAGCTGAGAAATTTGCAAGAGTTAGTGAATGACAAATGGAGGCTAGTATGAAACACCCTTGAACATTTGTCCCTAAAAAATCCTGGAGGGCTTCTATGTGTCCTTAAGCAAATTTCCATATCTCCTACAAGTATACCAGTGCCAGTTCACTGCTGTCCTCCACCAGAGAAGTGGCTTCAGTTAAGTGATTCTATAGAGAGAGAAGTCTGTATCACATAACCCTTGTGGAAGAAGCCCAGGGAGGAGGTGGGATTGCACAGGAAACTCTTTGTTTCATCTCATGAAATTCCTAATTCGTCATGCAATCTGAAAGAGAGGTTTGCAGGACCATAAATGGGAGCAAAGAGAATGGTTTTCAAAATGTGTAGATATCCCAAAATCCATGTGGAAATCTTGATGTATGCTGCTATGTCTTCCTCACCCATGTTAAGGCCACTCCCTCACCCAAGAGGGTTTGACAGCATGAACCAGGAACCCACAGGAGTTAGTTCTGACAGAGTCAGCATTAAAGTGGCAAATAGTTTCCCACAGATATGCCAGGAGATGATGCCACATAGACATCCGTCCCTCAACCACTCCCTTTCCTACACAGCACCTTTTTCAAACTATGTGGTTTGTGCTACTGATGCTCATTTCCCCCTTCTATGTTGACTTCTCCTATGGGCCTATTTGCACACCTTTCATTTCCTCACAGCCAAAATATGGCCCAGAATTTTTAAAGAACTTTGAGATCCTCTGATGTGAAATATGCTTTATAAATATAAAAATTTTATTATGCAGGGTTTCTTTTATTAGAACATGTTTTACTTCAGTATATCATTATAACTTATTTGTTTATAAAACCTCATTTAAAACCCATACCAAAACTGTGTGTAAGCTAAAATATTTGTACCTGATTTTTGTCAATTACCTTTTTATTAAAATAAAATTTACAGGAAAATATATAATATACAAGAAAATGTCTCATCATATCAGATAAATTCATTGTCTCTCTTTCTCACAGAAAATTTAGAATTTGTTACTCACTAGTCTTGAGAGAGGATATTATGTAGCAAACACTCTCCATACCAATTCCCAAAAGCGAACACACATCTAGATAATAAAGCTTAGCAAATCCATGTTTGTATTTTCAAAGCTTATTTGGAAAGTAGAGAAAAATATCACAACATCCTATCTCCCCCTTCCCCCAGAAACCTAAGGGTCAAGGAATGATTATGACGACCCCAATCCTGCATTTCTTGCATACCAAAATTTACATTGCAACTGGAGTTTGATATGTGTAAGTATACTGGACCAGGCCCCCAAATGGCAAAAAAGACACAACTGTGAATTAAGTACTCTTAAAAAAAAATCTGATTTCTCATAATGTAATCTACAAAAAAAACATTCTATAAGAAAGTCTCAGGATTTAAGGAAAAGATGGCTAACCAAAATCTCAGTTAGCACCCAGAGCAGACCCTTGAACTATGAATAATTTGTACCCTGCTTGATGATCTTTTAGATGTGTAACCTCCTCCCAGCATCCTGGTTATTAATGGTCCTCTTGGAGACATAATGTCTGCAAAACAACTTGAATAAATGAAGCCAAGGCATCTTCTTGACTCTGTCCAGGTAACTCCAGTATCTGCTCCCTGTACCATGCCACCAGGTACACATCATTTTTCACACGGGCGTGTGCACACACACACACACCTTTTAGAACCTCCCCTGATTTATGCATTGTATTTGGTATTTGACTATAGATGTGGATTAGTAGCACGAAAATCTTTTACACACACAGACACACACACACACACACACCCCTTTTAGAACCTCCCCTGTTTTATGCATTATATTGTGTGTTTGACTATAGATGTGGATTAGTAGCATGAAAACAACCTTTTAGCACTCTCTATCTCCAAGAAACAGAGATTGGGAATTTGAAGAAAAATATAAATGGATGCCATGTCACTGTCACTTGGCCCCAGGAGAAGATTCTCTTTCACCAGTTAGCAAAGGTTCCCTGTCCACCAACTACCCCCAGGGAACAGTAATAGGTGATGTTTGGCATCTGCAGAATCTTCTCTTCCTGATGTACTTCTTCCCTTTCATTACTGTTAAGGCTGAAAGACTGAAAAGCTGGATATTTTCTGAAACTGGGCTGGCTAGAGAGTCTGGTGTAAAAGGGAGGAGTGTTGGCAGTGCATCATAAGTCTGTCATTAATGCTAAGCAAGATCGGAAACATTCATGCTTTTAGTCACTATTGTACTTCTATCCCCCACTTGTGATCAACTTACACCCTGAAGTATGAGGATTCTACTGCACTACTGTAGTTCCCCCCCCCCCCCCAAAAAAAAACTATGTGCAAAGTGAATGCAGAAGGGATTTGCTGGTCTTTCTGTAAATGGTACAGCAGTCCTGAGCTTTTCAGAAGGGTTGCCACCCAGCACAGTAAGTAGCATACCACTGCGCAAGCCCTACTTTTTGGCCCTAATGGATCCAAATGGTAATGAACACTACTGGCCTCATCTAAAGCTCATTGAAGTGAATGGAAATATTTCCATTTATATCAACTGACTACCGATCAGGCCCTAATTCAGGAAGAAAGCCTGAAGGAGATGGCAGTAGAAAACAGAGATTTGATGGAAATGGATGAAGCATGGGAGACTGCAGCCAAAACTGGGTATCTCCTGGTAAAATTCAGTGCTGTTAACTCCCTGAGAATGCTGGAGTTAACAAATGAAAATGCAGCCAGACTCTCTGGAGAGAGCTCACAGTTTCTCACTCTATATCCCCACACTCTATTGATGGGAGGAATAAGGGGAAGGAAGGGGCAAGGGAAAAAACTTAAATGATCTATTTGTAGAGTTGCTTGCTATGGCTCTTTGGGGAGGAGTGCAATATTTTTATCATTTATTCTGCCCCATACAAAAACTGCCATTAAATGAATACACCATAAAGTCTGCAATATAACTCCACGCACATACATATACAAATCTCAGACTCAAGCAAAATGAAAGAACACATCATTTCCCCCAAAAGACACAAGCACAACCTCAAAGCACACTAATTTGAATAACAGCAGCACTGTATATTTAAAATGAAAGCCGAATGGATGAAGAAAGTTCTTGATGGTGCATGTAGAAACCAACATAATGGTATAAACCAAATAACCAGCTGTAACAATAAATGAAAGAAAATACATTTCATCTCAGCAATAATGTGTTTCAAAGGTGCAGTTATGCCGGATACCTGCAGTTTGCTTGTATTGAAGAAGTTTGGCCTTTGACCTTGTGCTTCATGATTCACTAGGAGTCTGCTGGTATCCAGTATAATTGCCCATCATTTCAAATGTTATTGCCAAC